>NC_053037.3:269385634-279385634 GCF_002575655.3 Aegilops tauschii subsp. strangulata | reverse complement strand
ATGTTGCTTGGAGGTGACTTGCCCTTCATGACGATGTTGACGATGGTCGCCATGGAGATGTGGACGTGGACGACTTGCGCTTGCATCTTGTTTGCGCTCCGAAGACTTGTGACTTGAATGTCGCCGCCTTGAGGATGATGAATGGGAAGAACGGTTGATCAACAAGTAGACCAATAGCAATGAATGGCACACGGAAACACACACACACGGATAGATAGATAAATGGGGTCGTGAAACCAAGGAACGAGCACAAAATGTGGAATCCATGGAAAACGCTCGTGTTGCACAACTCAAGAGAGACGCAAGCACGATTGCTCAATAGGCGGATATGACACTTGTGCACAACCTATAAGATGCAAAGATATACCAACTTTCTATCCCAAGTATGCTATGTGTATGATGTTCCCGGTGTTTCTCTCAAGATGATCCACGATGATCGGATATGACAATCTTATGTGCAATGTGGTATGATGCTATGGCTATTGCTTACAAGCTTCTTTGCTCACTCTCTTTTTTTGCTTAAAAGTTTATTCCTTTTTTTGATATGGCCACAATGCACAAACCAAGATGGCAATAGTGTATATGCGGGAACAGTCTTGTGACACAAGAGATGATATGATGATACCAAGATGATATGGTATTCATGCAATGGGAGGTACGGATCACTAATGTGCACAAGTAACATTGCCGGCAATACTCAAATGGCTAGTCTCGATAGGCAAGTGACGCAAAATGGGCTAGGGGTTATCAATGCAATTGCAAGGGGAATATACAATGGTGTCGTCGAGGTTACCGTCCTTGTACGATGACGACTTCGTGGCGATGATGAGTGGCGGTGTTCTCGAAGTTGACCTGTTCCTAATTAGCCGAAACACCTTAGGAAACGGAAAAAACCGCAAACTCAAAATCTCAAATGTCAAATGGTGGTAGAGGAAATTCAATGATGGGTTTTGCGAGTAGGCAATGCGGGGGTGGAGGGTTATTGGGTTATGTGAGTCAGAGTTGGAGGTCACCGTCCCTAAGTAGACGAAACACCTTAGGAGAAACAACTCACAACTCAAACAAAATTGGGTTAAGTTGGGGTGGCGGAAGTGTATGGTGGGCAAGTGTAACACCCCGGTTGTAACTTTCCATATTTGTAACTCCAACTCTTGCCATTTTCGGCTATGTGTTATGATTTTCCCTTCGTGGTCGGGTTTTTTTTCGTTTTGCATTTTGTTCATGTCATGCATCTCATATCATGTCATCATGTGCATCACATTTGCATACGTGTTCGTCTCATGCATTCGAGCATTTTCCCCGTTGTCCGTTTTGCAATCCGACACTCCCACCTACTCCGGCGCACCCCTCTTGTTTTCCTTTTCGTGAGCGGGTGTTGAACGTTCTCAGAATGGACCGAGGCTTGCCAAGTGGCCTTGGTATAACACTGGTAGACCACCTGTCAAGTTTCGTTCCATTTGGAGGTCGTTTGATGCTCCAACGGTTAACCGGGTAACCGCAAAGTCCTTTTGTGTGTTGCAGCAAAACCCCCCTCCAAACAGCCCAAAATCCACCTAAGTCCCCTCCATGCTCTCGGTCGTTCGATCACGATCGTGTGGGCGAAAACCGCACTCCATTTGGAGTCTCCTAGCTCCCTCTACCTATAAAAACACCTCCCCCTCCGAAATTTTCGCATATCAAACCCTAACCCTTCGCCCTCTGCCGCCACCGGACACGTCCGCCGCCACCGGACGCATCGCCGCCGCCGCCCGCAGCCTATCGCCAGCCGACACGTGGCCTTCGCCACCGCGCGCCGCCGCCGGCCCGCGAGCCCGAGGCGGGCCCGCCGAGCCCATCCGTCCCCGCCGCCGAGCCGAGCCGTCCCCGCCGCCGAGTAGCCTCCAGCGCCGCCTCGCTGCCCGCCGTCCTCCGCCGTGGCTCCGCCCATCGCCTCCCGCCGGCGCTCCTCCGTCTACCCCGCCGGCGCTGTTCATCACCGCCACGCGCCACCGCCCGCCGCTCCGTTCCTCCTCCAGCGCGCCGCCGTCGTCCCCACCGTCCTCCTCCCCGTCGGCGCCTCCGCCTCCT
This sequence comes from Aegilops tauschii subsp. strangulata, assembly GCF_002575655.3. Lineage (NCBI taxonomy): Eukaryota > Viridiplantae > Streptophyta > Magnoliopsida > Poales > Poaceae > Aegilops > Aegilops tauschii. The sequence goes on along the minus strand of NC_053037.3, from coordinate 279,383,567 downwards.
CTCCTCCATCCCCGAGCTCCGGCCGCAGCGCCCCGACTCCGGCGAGCTCGAGCAGCCCGAGCCCGATCCCGATCGGGTCAACCCGAAGGTTGACTCTCCCCTCTCCCCGAAATATTCCAAGTCTGGATATTTTTGCATAATGTGCTCCTGTTCATCGCAACATAACTCTCTGCATACTGCTCAGGTGCGCGCGTGTAATATATCGAAATGTTCGTCTCGAGATGCTCTTCATTGTGTTCCTTTATGCCATGTTCATTTGAGTCCAACTTGATGCCCAAATCTCTGGTGCAAGAGTGCTAGTTGCTGTTAACTGCTGTTACTTATCAGAACTTGAGGATTTGTTATTTTTGTTGCATTTGATGTGTGCATCTTATGGGCATGAGCTCTACATGTGTTTTGATGAATGCCATGCCATCTTTACAAAGGTGTATGCCATGTATTTTTGTGATCTCTGTGGTTACTAGCACAAGCATGCAAACTAGACTTCGTGATGTTTCTGATTTCAGGGACAGTAATTTTGCCAAGTCTGTGACTGCTGTTATTTTGTTGCCATGTATGCATGTGGCTACAGAGAAGATCCATGCTCCTTCTGGTGATGTTCAGTAAGGATGTTTTGTAGATATAGTTATGGTCTAGGCATTCATGCCCTTATTTGCAATTATGGAGTGCCATAGCCTGTCTTAATCTTGCTCTACTTTTGCTATAAAATATTCCTGGCAGATTCTTAACATGATAATCAATTTTGCCAAGCTTGTTGTAGTTGTTTCATACGTGCTATGTATTTGTTCTTGCCATGGAAAGCTTCATAAACATGTCTTATTTCTGTAGGTATACTTGTTTTGTCATGCATTGCTTTGTGCTGACTGAATCAAGCTCACCAAGATGCCTTCATAATATTGTTTCTGCCATGCTCTGTTAACGAAACTTGCTATGTTTACATGGTTGCCATCATATCTTCTCCTCCTTTTTGTCTTATGGTCAGTAAGGGACTTTTGTTCTATGCATTTATTAGATTCATGTCATGCCTTGTTTTGCTATTTTAAGTTCTTTTAGCATGTGTTTCGCTTGCTTTGAACATTGCTACCTGATGCTGATTCTGCCATGTCCAGTAATTTCACCAAGACTGTGAACCTGTTATCTTTTGCACTTTTGCCGTGCTTGTTTGAACCTGCTGTGGTGTGATCTAGCCGTAGCTCAGTGTTCATCTTTTGTCAAGCATCTTCTATAGATTACTGCCATATGCTTTGTTGCTATTTTGGAGTGCTTTAGCATAGTTACTTGGTGTATTTTATGTGCTATCATGTTGTTAATCGCAGAATCGTGTCATTCTTGTTTTGTTTGCCATTTGCAAACCGTGCATCCGTTTCCGGTGATCTTTATATCGATTTCGACCGAAATTATCTCATATTTCCAGTGGCATGCTTGGTTTGCCAAGTTACTGCCTTGTTCATCATTTTTCTTCCGGAGCACGCATATGCATCGCATATCATATCCTGCATATCGTACATGTTTTGCATCATGTTGCTTGTGCATTTCCCGTGATTGATTGTGGTTCCGTTGCTTGTGTTCTTGTTTTGAGTAGAGCCGGGAGACGAGTTCGTGAACGAGGAACCTGTTGAGTACGCTTACGAGGATCAAGCTTTCGACAACTCTGAGAACCTTGCAGGTAAGATGACCATACCCTCGAAATCACTTCTATCTTTGCTTTGCTAGTTGTTCGTTCTATTGCCATGCTGCGCTACCTACCACTTTCTATATCATGCCTCCCATATTTGCCATGTCAAGCCTCTACCATCTTTCCTAGCAAACCGTTGTTTGGCTAAGTTACCGCTTTTGCTCAGCCCTTCTTATAGCGTTGCTAGTTGCAGGTGAAGTTGAAGTTGGTTCCATGTTGGAACATGGATATGTTGGAATATCACAATATCTCTTATTTAATTAATGCATCTATATATTTGGTAAATGGTGGAAGGCTCGGCCTTATGCCTGGTGTTTTGTTCCACTCTTGCCGCCCTAATTTCCGTCATACCGGTATTATGTTCCTTGAGTTTGCGTTCCTTACACGGTTGGGTGATTTATGGGACCCCCTTGACAGTTCGCCTTGAATAAAACTCCTCCAGCAAGGCCCAACTTTGGTTTTACCATTTGCCACCTAAGCCTTTTCCCTTGGGTTTTCGCGAGCCCGAGGGTCATCTTTATTTAAACCCCCGGGCCAGTGCTCCTGTGAGTATTGGTCCAGTCTGTCAGTCGCCGGTGGCCACCAGGGGCAACTCTGGGCTCGCCTATCGGCAGCTTGGACAATCCGGTGTGCCCTGAGAACGAGATATGTGCAACTCCTATCGGGATTTGTCGGCACATTCGGGTGGCTTTGCTGGTCTTGTTTTACCATTGTCGAAATGTCTTGTAAACCGGGATTCCGAGACTGATCGGGTCTTTCCGAGAGAAGGTTTATCCTTCGTTGACCGTGAGAGCTTATAATGGGCTAAGTTGGGACACCCCTGCAGGGTATTATCTTTCGAAAGCCGTGCCCGCGGTTATGAGGCAGATGGGAATTTATTAATGTCCGGTTGTAGATAACTTGTCACTTGACCCAGGTAAAATACATCAACCGTGTGTGTAGCCGTGATGGTCTCTTCTCGGCGGAGTCCGGGAAGTGAACACGGTTTGAGTTATGCATGAACGTAAGTAGTTTCAGGATCACTTCTTGATCATTTCTAGCTTCGCGACCGTTGCGTTGCTTCTCTTCTCGCTCTCACTTGCGTATGTTAGCCACCATATATGCTTAGTGCCTGCTGCAACTCCACCTCATTACACCATCCTTTCCTATAAGCTTAAATAGTCTTGATCTCGCGGGTGTGAGATTGCTGAGTCCTCGTGCCTCACAGATTCTACCAAAACAGTTGCAGGTGCCGACGATGCCAGTGCAGATGACGCAACCGAGCTCAAGTGGGAGTTCGACGAGGAACGTGGTCGTTACTATGCTTCTTTTCCTGATGATCAGTAGTGTAGCCCAGTTGGGACGATCGGGGATCTAGCATTTGGGGTTATCTTATTTTCATTTGGATTTTGACCGTAGTCGGTCTATGTGTGGATTTTGGATGATGTATGAATTAAATTTATGTATTGTGTGAAGTGGCGATTGTAAGCCAACTCTTGTTATCCCATTCTTGTTCATTACATGGGATTGTGTGAAGATAACCCTTCTTGCGACAATACCACAATGCGGTTATGCCTCTAAGTCGTGCCTCGACACGTGGGAGATATAGCCGCATCGTGGGCGTTACAAGTTGGTAATCAGAGCCATCCCCGACTAAGGAGCCCCCTGCTTGATCGAATCGCTGGCGTTGTTGAGTCTAGAACAAAAATGTTTTGAGTCTTAGGATTATATATATCGGAGAGTAGGATTCTTTTTACTCCTCAGTCCCTTCGTCGCTCTAGTGAGGCCTCCTGACGTAGAAGTTTTGACTCTTCTCTCCTCAAATTTCACTAAATATTTTTTTGGATCACGCGGGTATCTTAGAATCGTTCCGATGGTTTTGTGACGAGAACATTGTTCTTGGTGCCTCCTGACATTTAGGGGTTGTGGCAGTGTCCCGGGGAGTTGAGCTCCGAGGTGTTGTCGTCACAATTTTATCGTTGCAGTTCTGGAATACCTGAGTTTCGCCGACATCGAAATCTCTTTTATGCAGTTGTTGGTGAGATCACCTCGACGCCACCCAGTACTGGGGCGGGAGTTTGGGAGTATTGCCATAACTCGTATAACGGATGCTTTTCGAAGGTTGAGGTACATGATTTCCGAAGGTTTCTTGGTTATGTGTTGACGGATGGATACAGCTGGATCTAGGGATTGCTAGGTTGGGTGATATATTTTTGTGTCCCCTGTATCCCCAACACCAGATTGCATAACCAGAAAGTTTCGGGAGTTTATAAGTGGGAATTCAAGTAGTTCCTAGGATATCTTTCCGACAGACGCATGATATGAGATTGGGGTTCGACGTCTAGTGGTCCGCCTTTCCACGGTTGGTTTTACAGTGGTCTCATAGTGTCTTAAAGAGTCCTTGGCTATGCCAACTCGGGGACGCTTCGTATGTCATGTGCACTGCCTTGTACATGATGGTGCTGTACGATCGAGCCCGTGTGGGCCCCACCACGAAAACTTCGGACGAAATCGCTATCATATGTTTGTTCCGGCTTACTCTGCGAGCCAATCCTTTGTTTTGGTTTAAGTTGTGGTATTCGAGTTGCTTCATTGTCAGGTGTTGATTCCTTACCTTTCCTAAGCGGTGTTCTCATACTTCTATGTGAATACCAATCCCTCTTGATCATCGAGATTGTCATCCCAATTCTTTCCAACCGGCGTGCTTCTCTTCAAGTGCATCCAGTCATCCCAATATTCGCAAGATCAATTCTAAGTTTTCTCAACGGTATCCATTCCATCTGCCCAAGTTGCCTTTGTTTTCCCGCCCTCCCACCCTTTTTCTTCAAGGACTCAGATTTCTTAATCAAGTATCCATCTTATAGATGGGAAGTCTCTCCATTCTTTTTCGTCAATGTTCTTATCCGGTGATTTCCCATGAAGATACTAACGGAGCTTCAAGTTTATCATTCTTTGTTCTTTTATCTTCCTCGGTGGTTTCAATGCAAGCTTTCGGTGTTGATCGTATCCTTTCATCGTTTCAAATGTTTTCTCATGCCGGTGCACCTCTTAATCATCCACCTCTTGCTATTCATGTTTATCTGGAGTGCTGAAGGTATCCCAGAGGATTCATGTTTTCTATTCTTAATACTTTCTAGCTATTTCGAGGTCTTACCTTATTCAAGCCATTTAATTGAACTGACGCAATCTCTCTTTTAAATCGTTCAATGGTGTATCTTTTGAGTGGGCCCTAACCCACAGGTCTTTTCCCAGGATCTTACCTGACTCTTCTAATTTTCCCGAAGCTATTCTCAAATTCATTTAAAAGTTTGACGTAAGAATGAATTTCATCAGTCATATGCCTTTGTCCAAGATCTTCCAAATTCTTTCATCATTGATTCAACTTTTCCATTCTAAATTGTTCCGAAGTGCCTCAATAATTCATGGTGGTTCTCATCATCATTCTCAACATTTGAAGACCGAAGAAGGATTTCTCCTAAATCTTGTCCATTCTCTTGAAGATTCATGGCTCTAACTTGTTGCCGTCCTCTCATAATTGTTTTGAGTGTGAGAATTCTTTTCACCCATCCGGAGCAATTCAGGAGTCTTTTCAGTTTGATTCTCTGGAACTCATCATCTCAGAATTATTCATTCTCAGCTTTCAGCTCTCGTTCTCGAATTCTTCTAGTGCATCATTCAAGTATTATCTAGTCAGCTCGGGATCTCTGCGTTCACTTGTATCTAAATTCTCTCAAGTATCTTCGTTCATTTCTAATTCTTCCCGATGTTTCTTTATCTTTTCTTCGTTCATTTTCAATTCTTACGGTGGTTCGTTCAAGATTTCTATTCCTTCGTTATCATATCAATTCATTCGTTGTTTCCAAATCCTACCGGTGGTTCATCAAGACCTTCCCAAGTTTGCGCCATATCTATCTTAATCCTTTCGACGAGAGTAAGTACTATGACAAATCCATTGCTTGTCATCAATTAATTGGTGAAGGATGAGCATAATGTAATTCTTATTCTTGTTTCATCGAGTAAATTCAATTCCTTATTCCGGAGGTTCATCAAAATTCTTGATTTCAATTGTTCATCTTTCTTTCCGGAGTTCCAAGTTTTCTCGGTTATATCATTTCAAAGTTTCATCTTATCACTGCAAGGCTTCACCTGGTGTTTTCAACTTCTCTTTCTTTCTATCATCCTTTTATTACCGGAGTTCTTCATGGAGTTTTTTTCATGGTGGTTCATCAAGGATTTAATTCATTCTCGAAGTGTTCTCAAGATTCTTGTTGGAAGAGCTCAAATATTTTTCTTCTTGCATTCCAAAGTGCAATTCTTTCTCTCTTATCTTTTGAGGTGGTGTTATGTCATTCTTGATAATTTTCTTCATGTTTCATGATTCATAAGTTATCAAGAATGAGATATTTAAACCCATCGTTTCTTCATTGGAATTATCTTGGGTTATATTTCACCTAAAGCCTTCCCTAAGGAATGTTGCTATTGTGGTGCTCATCAATGATCCAAGTTTTCTCCTATCCTCTTGGTGAAAGAAGTTTTTCATCGCCTTGGTGCTCTCACTCAAATCAATGGCTTCCTTTAGTGGCCGTTTGTCACCTCATAATGTTGAGATGTTTCCATAAGTCCACTCCAAGCTTATTCTTTTCGTTGTTGGTTTTCCAACAACTCCGTTCTTCTCCGTTCTTTTCATTGCATTCTTTCATTTCTACCAGAGGCATTGTGATATCGCTCTCTTCGACCCATCTTCTCGTTTTGTCAAGATCATCTTCTTTCCTTGCTTATCCATTTAACCGGAGTGTGCTGTCATCTCTTCAATTTCTTTTCATCTTATCAAGTTTCCTTCTCTTTTTCAACCGGAGTGCTGTCAAAATTATGTCATTCTTGTTCCTTGGCTATCTCGTTATATCGGTGTGGTTTCATATTCTTTTGGTTCGTTAAGCCCTTGTTTCATGTCTTTCAACCCACAAGGTTCTGATAATGTTCCTTGTTCTCCTTTTCTAACGGAGTGTTTGTAATCTCGTTCATCTCCGTTGTATTCTTTTCTAAAAATTGTTTAACCTCTCAAGGTTCTTTGGTTTCACTCGTTTGTCAAAGAAGCAACTTTGTTTTACTTTTTCCTCTTCCGTTTCTCTCCGGTGCCATCCTGGATCTCGGGACGAGATCCTCTCGTAGTGGTGGAGTGTTGTAACACCCCGGTTGTAACTTTCCATATTTGTAACTCCAACTCTTGCCATTTTCGGCTATGTGTTATGACTTTCCCTTCGTGGTCGGGTTTTGTTTTTCGTTTTGCATTTTGTTCATGTCATGCATCCCATATCATGTCATCATGTGCATCTCATTTGCATACGTGTTCGTCTCATGCATCCGAGCATTTTCCCCGTTGTCCGTTTTGCAATCCGACACTCCCACCTCCGGCGCACCCCTCTTGTTTTCCTTTTCGTGAGTGGGTGTTGAACGTTCTCAGAATGGACCGAGGCTTGCCAAGTGGCCTTGGTATAACACTGGTAGACCACCTGTAAAGTTTCGTTCCATTTGGAGGTCGTTTGATGCTCCAACGGTTAACCGGGTAACCGCAAAGTACTTTTGTGTGTTGCAGCAAAACCCACCTCCAAACAGCCCAAAACCCACCTAAGTCCCCTCCATGCTCTCGGTCGTTCGATCACGATCGTGTGGGTGAAAACCGCACTCCATTTGGAGTCTCCTAGCTCCCTCTACCTATAAAAACACCTCCCCCTCCGAAATTTTCGCAGATCAAACCCTAACCCTTCGCCCTCTGCCGCCACCGGACACGTCCGCCGCCACCGGACGCATCGCTGCCGCTGCCCGCAGCCTATCGCCCATCGACACGTGGCCTTCGCCACCGCGCGCCGCCGCCGGCCCGCAGGCCCGCCGAGCCCATCCGTCCCCGCCGTCGAGCAGCCTCCATCGCCGCCTCGCCGCCCGCCGTCCTCCGCCGCGGCTCCGCCCGTCGCCTCCCGCCGGCGCTCCTCCGTCGACCCCGCCGGCGCTGTTCATCGCCGCCACGCGCCACCCCCCGCCGCTCCGTTGCTCCTCCAGCGTGCCGCCGTCGTCCCCACCGTCCTCCTCCCCGCCGGCGCCTCCGCCTCCTCTCCTCCGTCCCCGCGCTCCGGCCGCAGCGCCCCGACTCCGGCGAGCTCGAGCAGCCCGAGCCAGATCCCGATCGGGTCAACCCGAAGGTTGACTCTCCCCTCTCCCCGAAATATTCTGTCTGGATATTTTTGCATAATGTGCTCCTGTTCATCGCATCATAACTCTTTGCATACTGCTCTGTTTCACGCATGTAATATATAACAATGTTCGCCTCGAGATGCTCTTCATTGTGTTCCTTTATGCCATGTTCATTTGAGTCCATCTTGATGCCCAAATCTCTGGTGCAAGAGCGCTAGTTGCTATTAACTGCTGTTACTTATCAGAACTTGAGGATTTGTTATTTTTGTTGCATTTGATGTGTGCATCTTATGGGCATGAGCTCTACATGTGTTTTGATGTATGCCATGCCATCTTTACAGAGGTGTATGCCATGTATTTTTCTGATCTCTGTGGTGACTAGCACAAGCATGCAAACTAGACTTCGTGATGTTTCTGATTTCAGGGACTTAGTAATTTTGCTAAGTCTGACTGCTGTTATTTTGTTGCCATGTATCCATGTGGCTACAGAGAGATCCATGCTCCTTCTGGTGATGTTCAGTAAGGATGTTTTGTAGATATAGTTGTGCTCTATACATTCCTGCCCTTGTTTGCAATTATGGAGTGCCATAGCCTGTCTTAATCTTGCTCTACTTTTGCTATAAAATATTCCTGGCAGATTCTTAACATGATAATCAATTTTGCCAAGCTTGTTGCAGTTGTTTCATATATGCTATGTATTTGCTCTTGCCATGGATAGCTTCATAAACATGCAATCTTGCTGTATGTATACTTGTTTTGTCATGCATTGTTTTGTGGTGAGTGAATCAAGCTCACCAAGATGCCTTCATAATACTGTTTCTGCCATGCTCTGTTTTCTGCCAAGTCTGAAACCTGTTAACGAAACTTGCTATGTTTACATGGTTGCCATCATATCTTCTGGTCCTTTTTGGCTTATGGTCACTAAGGGACTTTTGTTTTATGCATTTAGTAGATGCATGTCATGCCTTGTTTTGCTATTTTAAGTTCCTGTAGCATGTGTTTCGCTTGCTTTGAACATTGCTACCTGATGCTGATTCTGCCATGTCCAGTAATTTCACTAAGACTGTGAACCTGTTATCTTTTGCACTTTTGCCATGCTTGTTTGAACCTGCTGTTGTGTGATCTAGCAGTAGCTCAGTGTTCATCTTTTGTCAAGCATCTTCGATAGATTACTGCCATATGCTTTCTTGCTATGTTGGAGTGTTGTAGCATAGTTACTTGGTGTATTTTAAGTGCTATCATGCTGTTAATCGCAGAATCGTGTCATTCTTGTTTTGTTTGCCATTTGCAAACCGTGCATCCGTTTCCGGTGATCTTTATATCGATTTCGACCGAAATCATCTCATCTTTCCAGTGGCATGCTTGGTTTGCCAAGTTACTGCCTTGTTCATCATTTTTCTTCCGGAGCACGCATATGCATCGCATATCATATCCCGCATATCGTACATGTTTTGCATCATGTTGCTTGTGCATTTCCCGTGATTGATTGTTGGTCCTTTGCTTGTGTTCTTGCTTTGGGTAGAGCCGGGAGATGAGTTTGTGAACGAGGAACCTGTTGAGTATGCTTACGAGGATCAAGCTTTCGACAACTCTGAGAACCTTGCAGGCAAGATGACCATACCCTCGAAATCACTTCTATCTTTGCTTTGCTAGTTGTTCGTTCTATTGCCATGCTGCGCTACCTACCACTTGCTATATCATGCCTCCCATATTTGCCATGTCAAGCCTCTAACCATCCTTTCCTAGCAAACCGTTGTTTGGCTAAGTTACCGCTTTTGCTCAGCCCTTCTTATAGCGTTGCTAGTTGCAGGTGAAGTTGAAGTTGGTTCCATGTTGGAACATGGATATGTTGGAATATCACAATATCTCTTATTTAATTAATGCATCTATATATTTGGTAAAGGGTGGAAGGCTCGGCCTTATGCCTGGTGTTTTGTTCCACTCTTGCCGCCCTAGTTTCCGTCATACCGGTATTATGTTCCTTGAGTTTGCGTTCCTTACGCGGTTGGGTGATTTATGGGACCCCTTGACAGTTCGCCTTGAATAAAACTCCTCCAGCAAGGCCCAACTTTGGTTTTACCATTTGCCACCTAAGCCTTTTCCCTTGGTTTTAAACCCCCGGGCCAGTGCTCCTCTGAGTATTGGTCCAATCTGTCAGTCGCCAGTGGCCACCAGGGGCAACTCTGGGCTCGCCTATCGATAGCTTGGACAATCCGGTGTGCCCTGAGAACGAGATATGTGCTGCTCCTATCGGGATTTGTCGGCACATTCGGGTGGCTTTGCTGGTCTTGTTTTACCATTGTCGAAATGTCTTGTAAACCGGGATTCCGAGACTGATCGGGTATTTCCGGGAGAAGGTTTATCCTTCGTTGACCGTGAGAGCTTATAATGGGCTAAGTTGGGACACCCCTGCAGGGTATTATCTTTTGAAAGCCGTGCCCGCGGTTATGAGGCAGATGGGAATTTGTTAATGTCCGGTTGTAGAGAACTTGTCACTTGACCCAAGTAAAATACATCAACCGTGTGTGTGTAGCCGTGATGGTCTCTTCTCGGCGGAGTCCGGGAATTGAACATGGTTTGAGTTATGCATGAACGTAAGTAGTTTCAGGATCACTTCTTGATCATTTCTAGCTTCGCGACCGTTGCGTTGCTTCTCTTCTCGCTCTCACTTGCGTATGTTAGCCATCATATATGTTTAGTGCCTGCTGCAACTTCACCTCATTACACCATCCTTTCCTATAAGCTTAAATAGTCTTGATCTCGCGGGTGTGAGATTGCTGAGTCCTCGTGACTCACAGATTCTACCAAAACAGTTGCAGGTGCCGACGATGCCAGTGCAGATGACGCAACCGAGCTCAAGTGGGAGTTCGACGAGGAACGTGGTCGTTACTATATTTCTTTTCCTGATGATCAGTAGTGGATCCCAGTTGGGACGATCGGGGATCTAGCATTTGGGGTTATCTTATTTTCATTTGGATTTTGACCGTAGTCGGTCTATGTGTGGATTTTGGATGATGTATGAATTAAATTTATGTATTGTGTGAAGTGGCGATTGTAAGCCAAGTCTCGTTATCCCATTCTTGTTCATTACATGGGATTGTGTGAAGATAACCCTTCTTGCGACAATACCACAATGCGGTTATACCTCTAAGTCATGCCTCGACACGTGGGAGATATAGCCGCATCGTGGGCGTTACAGCAAGCCTATGCGGAAGTGGTGGTGGTGGTTGATGAAGAAGCAACCGTCCCTAAGTAGCCGAAACACCTTAGGAGACTCGAATCACTACTCAAGCAACCACATTTGCAATGGGGATCAAAATGGGTTAGGTTGCGGAAGGCTATGGTGGTAATGCAGATGATATTGTGGTGGCCCTAGGCAAAGATACCAAAGTTCCAAAAATTTGATGGAGTCAAATGATGTTGGTGGTATTTTTGTGGGATGGGGGATGTCAATAGCTTCAAAACGAGCTAAAGAACGTCAAAAACGGAGTTCCGATGAATTAGATATGGCCAAAACAAAATTTCAGCACAGTCAGTTTCACGCGAAACCGGACATCCGGGAGTAGGTCCGGATGATCCGGGTAGGTCAACTGGTTTCGGGAGTTGTCGTGGAATTGTCACGGCAGATGTCCTCGTGCAAGGACTTAGACATGGAGCCATCGCAGCTAGGAAGCTTAAAGGGGTTAAACGGGACAAGGGACACGAGAATGATACTGGTTCGGCCCCTTACGGTGAAGGTAAAAGCCTACGTCCAGTTGAGGTGGTATTACTTTAAGGTTTCGATGACCAGGGAGCTTAATCGCTATGCCTGGCTATCGATATGTTGTCTCCCGTCCTAAACCGCCGCCGGGTCGTCCCTTTATATAGAGAGGTTGACGCCCCAGCGGCTCTCAGAGTTCCGGGCCGGCTTATAACAGTGTCCGGCCCGGACTCTTAGCTATTCTTGCCTTACACTACAAGTCTTGCCATAACGGCGGTTCATCACTACGGGCCTTAAGCCGCCTCCGGGTCTTTAAGCCCATTATTGACCCGCCTTCCGCAAGGTTGGTACTGGGCTTCACGCGATGATCATTATAACGTAACCCGGCCCCTCCTGGGCGGGTGACTCTAATGGTTATATCCTCAACATTAGGCCCCAGATTGATTTGAACCGGTCCACGTCAATCTTCAAAATCTTCCGGCTTCTGCTTGTGTAAAGGTTATAACCCGCCATGACATCATCTTCTGGATTCTTGGTAACCCGCCATGACGTCCTCTTCCATTAAATTCATTTTTTATTCTGTCATATCCCAACGGATCTTATCTTTAATGACCATCCCGAAAATCGAGGCGTTCTGCGACAAGATAATCATGTCTTTCGCCTCCTCTTTTCCCGCGCCCATTTACCAGCCGGCCCTTATAAATAGGCCCAGCCCATAGGTCTTCGTCACTCTTCCCCTCCATCGTCTTCCTCCTCTGATGCTCCAGAGCCCGAGCTCCGCCGCCGCCGCGCACCTCGTCTTCACCGACCAAGGCCGCTGCATCAACCTGTTTTGACCAGAATCCTGCGGCGCGCCTCCGCTACTCATCAGCACCAGTAAGTCCTCGTCGTCTCGTACCTTAGATCCGCATTAGAACTCGCAAGTTCTCTGTGTTCTTCATAGTTCATCATGATTTCTTCACAGTTCCGCCACCGAGGTTCCCTTTGATCCAAAAACGGTACAGACTCCCTGCGGTAGTAGTTCTTCACTCATTTTTATGCTAGTACATCCCCTTTGTCCGCAACAAGACCTCATTTAGAGCTTATGAACTTCTCTGTATCAGTTTTTTAGGTCTAGAAATTTTTCCCTTCTAGACGATCGTTTGATCCAAAATAATCCCTGCGATCTGTGAAACTTGTTTGTACAACACTTAGACAAAAAACTGCATCTGTTAACCATAGCGGCTCATATCGCCGGCTTAAAGAGGCCATGCTTTGTGAAATGACCGGCTCATTCATAATAGAGTTTTAAACAACTTGAATTGCTTATGATATCCACAACGGCTTAGATAACCCGACACAATTAGCCATATATCATTAGGCCCCTTCATAAGCCGCCATCTTGAATACTGAACTGAAATCTTCCCCCGGCTTAAATTTGAACCGGAAATTTTCTTTTGTCATAGGCTTCCGTCTTTCACAATGCCGCCCAAGGCTCCCAAGGCACCCATTACGTGCAACTGGGTGAGATCCAACGTTACTGATAATACCTTAGATGACTTCGTGAAGACGGGTTACCTACCTAATAAGGAGGTCATGTCCTATCGTGCCCCTGACCCGTCCGAAGAAAGACCTCAACCAAGAGACGGAGAGGTTGTTATATTTGCTGATCACATGAGCCGGGGTTTTGCACCTCCCGGCTCAAAATTCTTCAGAGATGTTCTGCACTTTTTCGATCTGCGACCTCAAGACATTGGACCTAATTCCGTGTCGAACATTTGTAACTTCCAAGTGTTCTGTGAGGTGTACCTTGGAGAAGAGCCCAGCCTACTGCTCTTTAGGGAGTTGTTTTATCTGAACCGCCAGAACGAGTGTGCCAACGGGCCTAGCTTGGAACTTGGCGGAATTTCAATCCAACGACAGAGGGATTGCCTTTTTCCTTATGCTGAGCCGCCAAGCCACCCAAAAGACTGGAACCAGACATGGTTCTACTGCCAGGACACCTCTCCGGCTAACGAGAACCCTCTGCCCGGCTTTCGCGCCCTACGTCTGGAGTCAAATCACCCCCTGCCAGACAAGTTATCTCAAGCTGAGCGTCAACCACTTATCCCCACCATCAACAAGATTAAAGCTCTTCTGGGAAACAGCCTTAACGACGTTGATCTGGTCCGGGTCTGGATGCTTGGCGGGTGATTCCTCTAAGCTGCCGCCCCGGCTTAATGTGTGATTACACGGGCCGGAAGGATGATCCTCTTCGGCACAGCCCCAACGACTTACCTGAGGACGTCGTTGATGACATGACCAAGTCCCTTCTAAATGAGAGCTTAGCAGATTGCGGGAGGACAGGCTTAAGTCCCTTCTGCAAAGCTAACCCGGCTCCGGCGGTAAGATAATGATCTGAGCACCTTACTTTCCATTTTAACAATTTTCATCTTAACTTCAAGAAACCTTTGCTGTATTTTTCAGGCCAATGATAAGTTCTGGAAGGTCAGGTATGACCATGAGGCTGCTAAAAAAGCCCGGAAGGTTAAAAAAGCCGCCAGGAGAGCCGCTCCCCGCAAGAAGGGGAGTAAGCCTAGCGCCTCAGACCTGCTTCAGTTGGATGACACCTCCGAGTCAGAGGTAGCCCTTGATTCTTTAGGCTCTTCTTTTGTTTTTTTGTGTGTTTTTAACCACCTTATTGACACTGATTATCAGCAGGATGATCCGGAGTGAGTAACCCGGTGATTGAAGAGGTAACTATACTTTCCTCCGACTCGGAGCCCTTGCCAAGGCTGAAAGTCTGAAGAGTAACCCGGAAAGTAAAATTTTCACATCCTTTAGCTTATCAAGATCCTCAATTTCTTTTGAAGCGACAGATTCATGAGAGCCGGAGGCAAACCCGGACCAACAAGGATGCAGACCTCTCCTCCGGTTTACCTGAAGCATCAAAGAAGCGCCGGACTGAGGTTATCTCCAACTTATATCCTTTTCATCCTTTGGCGGGCGTCACTCGTCAACCACTCAATTCTTCTGATTCAAACTATCAGGAAACTTCACCTTCCTCCGGGGATTCCATGCAATCTAACTTGCCGGCTTTCAAGACCGCACCCGGGTAACGATGATCAGCTTATTTTGTGCTTATCTTACTCATGTTTTTGCACTAACCTTTTGACTTTTAGTGCACAAGCAAAGCTCAGCAAGAGGGCAAAGAAAAGTAACCCGGTCGAAGAGCCGGTCTTGACTGAACCCAACGCCTCTGCCTCTGAGTCGCCGTCTGCACCAGCTCCAGAAACCACCGCTCCAACTGAAGAACAAGCCATGGAGGGTTCTGATAACCCGGAGATTCCCAGCCCAGCTCAACCGGCCGATGACCCGGATGTGGTGATTACCCGGACCGAATTTGTTGAACCGGGAAGACCCACCGTGCTGGCTAAGTGCTCTGCTAAGGAGGAACTTCTGGAACGCCGCAGAGCCAAGCTGGACATGACTAACTATGCCAATCTGAGCATTGGAGATATTGTCGCTGATTATATTGGTCAAGTGCACAACAGCCGGGACCTGGAAATTGACATGGTAAAGCAGATACAGCAAAAATCTGAGGTACAACTCTCTTGCTTACTCCATAGTCATCCTTACCATGCTAGCCCCCAAGTCTATTACTTATGACAGAATATGTTGTAGACTTAATACCGGCTTACCTGGTAACACCCAAGGGCCGGCTTAAACAGCATAGTTCACCTGATTCTTTCCTTACTTTAACCAAGTAGCTGAGCAACTTGACACATTAGCCCCCAAGTGCCAAGTACCTTTGCCTGCAAAGTGCTTGGGACTTATTTTCATGAACCGGCACTGTAAATAAAGCTTCTCCGCCTACATTAGCCCCCAAGTGCCAAGTGTCTTTGCTTGCAAAGTGCTTGGGACTTTAACGTTGCATGATAATCACTCAAACTGTAACCCGGACTTTGTACAGGCTGCCTGCAAGAAACTTGAATCGGAAATCTCTGATCTAAAGAAACGCCTGAAGACTCAGGAAAATGAGACCCAGAAGGCCAATGCCAAATTTGAGTTCAGTGTCTCTGCACAAGAAAAGCTGAAGAAAAAATTTGAAACAGAAAGAAAAGCCTGGGCCGATGAGAAGACTGCCTTGCTCAGCCGGGCCGAACAAGCGGAGGCTGCTCTTACTGAAAGAACCGCCGAACTCTCCGGCTTAAAACGCCATGTATCGCAGATGGTCTCCACAATCTTTGGTAAGTTACTTTGTATGCTTCTAACAAGTTTACATCATTCATGTCTCATAAGTCCCACCATTACCATCAGCTCACCTGACCTTGTTATACAGGTCCCAGAAGCTCCAATCTCAATCAGAACATGCTGACCAAGCTGAAGGTTGTTTACACCTTGGTGGAGCAACTCTACACCGGGTCACAGCGTGCTTTAGCCGTTGTGGCTCTGTCCAATGAGGTTCCCACTCACCTGGCAGACGTACTCAGGCGGCTTGCCGTACTTCCTCAACGCTTCCAAGAGCTGAGACGGGCTTCTGCAAGTGCCGGAGCTATAGTTGCTCTGAGCCGGGCCAAGGCGTTTCTACCGGAGCTAGACCCGGCCGACATCGCTCTTGGATACCCCAGCCTGAAGGAAGACGGCACCCCCTTTGACCAGAAAGACTTCGCCGCCTGTGTGAAGAGCGTGCGCCCGGTGGCCACCTTGATTGGGAATGGTACAGACCTTACCAAGTATCAGCCGGGCTATGACGCGGAGAATCAAAGGATCCCAACTCCACGCTATGAAGCAGTCAGCCTGATCCCTCCGACTCGTAAGCATACCTTCGCCCCAGAAGTTGACCCGGCCGGGTTAATTGATGATGAGGCTCAATTTAAAGCTTCGAGCGACATTGACTGGAAATCATCAACCTTCCAGGTCATGGAAACAGCCGGAGGAGCGGAGAGGGATGAGGCGGGAGCTTCAACCCAACAAGCACCTTGATTAGGCGGCTCATGGTTACGCCTTAAAAACAATGCCTCACCTTTTGGACTCGGGGAGTCCTGTAATAGAGTAGGACAAACACTTAATTTTGTCGTACCATCGTGCACGTGTGGAGTGCTTAACTCCGTTGAAGCTGCTCCTTTATATTCCTCCGGGTTATGTTTGATCATTTACTTTCCTTAAGTTTAAAGAACTGTCTTTCATTGTCCTGCATAGAAAACAAATCACAAGTCTCTAGGCAGCTTTCCGTACTAGGAGTCATATATTTTACATATAATCCGGAATATGAACCAAAGTCATAAAAGACCGGCTCTCAATTATATCCTCGAGGTAACCATAATAGCATACCTGCAAGCCTTCAAGTACACTTCCGGTTTATGTAACCCAAATAATGAGGTTGAGAACTCAACTCCGGTCCACCAGCATCGATAATGCTTATTGTGTGCTATCAACATTGTGGATCAAAGTTAAGCCGGCAGAGTAAAACCGCCCTTGCACACTGTTGATATGATCAAAAGAACTTGTTGCAAACCAAAAGATCAAAACTTAAGGGCTTCTGGTTCGAATACGACCAGAGAACCGTCCCAAAGGGGTTAAGCTAAGATTCGAATGCGATCATATAGCCCCCAGTGGCTTTGGCGTTGCCGATCAAGAGGGTACCGACAACTATGTTCTCTTAGGTTCGAATACGACCCATGTTTGAACAGGAAGCCCCCAAATGACCTTAAGAGTTGTTTAACGACGCTGATTCGAATACGATCCACGTCGGTTCCCAAAGGGGGTTGAGCTATGATTCAAATATGATCAAGAAAAACTCCCCAATGAGCTCGGCAATTTGCCAATCAAGTGGGTAACGACAGCTATGTTCTCTTTGGTTCGAATACGACCTATGTTTGAACAGGAAGCCCCCAAGTGATCATATTGTTAATGGCTAGATTCAAATACGATCATAAGCCGGATCAACCTCCAAGTGACCATGTAATGTTGTGATGGAAACAACAATAACACATTTACCTTTGGAGGAGAAAAGGACAGAGGTCCTGCTTTATTATTTATCATAATATATACATGGCTATATAAATATGTACATTATGAGAGCCAGTGGCTCAAGTGTAATAAGGCCGAAGCTGAGCTATGTTCCACGGCCGACGGGTTTCTTCCTCCGACTTACGTGAATCTTTGTGCTCCCGAACATCGATAAGGTAGTATGACCCGTTGTGCAAGTTCTTGCTGACCACAAAGGGCCCTTCCCAAGGCGGGGATAACTTGTGTGCATTTGTTTGATCTTGGATGAGCCGGAGCACCAGATCGCCTTCCTGGAAGACCTTGGACTTAACCCGGCGGCTGTGATAGCGGCGCAGGTCTTGTTGGTAAATCGCCGAGCGAGCTGCTGCCACATCACGCTGTTCGTCCAACAAGTCAAGAGCATCTTGGCGCGCCCGCTCATTATCCGCCTCAACATAAGCGGCCACTCGAGGCGAGTCATGACGGACGTCGCTAGGGAGGACTGCCTCCGCTCCATAAACCATGAAGAAAGGTGTGTAACCCGTAGACCTGTTAGGAGTTGTATTGATGCTCCATAACACGGAGGGTAACTCCTCCACCCAACAACCCGGCGTCCATTGCAAAGGGACCAAAAGCCGGGGCTTGATGCCCTTCAAGATTTTCTAATTGGCTCTCTCAGCTTGACCATTGGATTGTGGGTGAGCCACTGATGAAACATAAAGCCGAATATGCTCTCGTTGACAAAACTCCTCCATGGCACCTTTAGACAGATTGGTACCATTGTCAGTTATAATGCTGTGTGGAAAACCAAAGCGAAATATCACCCTTTTCATGAACTGAACCGTTGTGGCTGCGTCACACTTACTAACTGGCTCTGCTTAAACCCACTTTGTGAACTTGTCGACCGCCACCAAGAGGTGGGTCTTCTTATCCTTGGACCTTTTAAAAGGCCCAACCATATCAAGCCCCCAGACCGCAAATGGCCAAGTGATTGGAATCATCCTCAACTCTTGAGCCGGCACATGAGCCCGTCGCGAGAACCTCTGACAACCGTCACATTTACTGACCAAGTCCTCCGCATCAGCATGAGCCGTCAGCTAATAAAAACCATGACGAAAAGCCTTGGCCACAAGGGATTTTGAGCCGGCATGATGGCCACAATGCCCCTCGTGGATCTCACGTAAGATTTCTTGACCTTCCTCAGGGGAAACACAATGCTGGAAAGTTCCAGTGACACTGCGACGATGCAGCTCGCCATTGATAATTATCATTGACTTAGACCGCCGGGTTATTTGTCTGGCCAAAGTTTCATCTTCAGGCAATTCTCCCCGGGTCATGTAAGCCAAGTATGGTACTGTCCAATCTGGGATAATGTGGAGAGCCGCCACCAACTGCGCTTCCGGGTCAGGAACAGCCAAGTCTTCCTCTGTAGGCAACTTAACAGAAGGGTTATGCAGAATGTCCAAGAAAGTATTAGGCGGCACCGGCTTTCGCTGAGAGCCCAGCCGGCTTAATGCATCAGCCGCCTCGTTCTTCCTGCAATCGATGTGCTCTACTTGGTAACCCTGAAAATGTCCAGCAATGGCATCAACTTCGCGGCGATAAGCCGCCATGAGGGGGTCCTTGGAATCCCACTTGCCTGACACTTGTTGGGCCACTAAATCTGAATCGCCAAAGCACCTTACCCGGCTTAGGCTCATCTCCTTAGCCATCCGAAGACCATGGAGCAAGGCCTCGTACTCAGCTGCATTGTTAGTACAGGGAAACATCAACCGTAGCACATAGCAAAACTTGTCACCTCGAGGGGAAGCTAATACAACTCCAGCCCCCGAGCCCTCCAACTGCCTGGACCCATCAAAGTGAATAGTCCAGTACGTATTATACGGTTTCTCTTCAGGCACC
Source organism: Aegilops tauschii subsp. strangulata (assembly GCF_002575655.3). Classification (NCBI taxonomy): domain Eukaryota; kingdom Viridiplantae; phylum Streptophyta; class Magnoliopsida; order Poales; family Poaceae; genus Aegilops; species Aegilops tauschii. The sequence continues at coordinate 279,364,176 of NC_053037.3, read as the reverse complement.
TGCAGCTCTGTCCAATCGTTGATGAAATCCACCAATGCTTGAGACTTGATGGCAGTGCGTGGTACGTATTTCAGACCATGAGGCCCAAGTTCTATAGCCCGCTTAGCCACTCTTCCTGTGGCTTCTCTGTTTTGGATGATATCTCCTAGGGGAGCAGAACTAACCATAGTAATAGGGTGACCCTGGAAATAGTGCTTAAGCTTCCGGCTTGCCATGAACACCCCATAAACAAGCTTCTGCCAATGTGGATACCGTTGCTTGGACTCAATGAGTACTTCGCTGACGTAGTAAACCGGCCGCTGAACCGGATACTCCTTACCCGCTTCCTTACGCTCCACTACCACAGCCACACTGACGGCTCGTGTGTTAGCGGCTACATACAGCAATAAGGGCTCCTTGTCAACAGGAGCAGCAAGGACTGGGGGCTCAGCCAGCTGTCTCTTCAAATCCTCAAAAGAAGCATCAGCAACATCATTCCAGATAAAGTCATCTGTTTTCTTCATCATCTGGTACAGTGGCATGGCCTTTTCACCCAAGCGGCTTATAAACCGGCTCAAAGAAGCGATGCGGCCCGTCAGATGCTGGACGTCGTTTATGCACGCCGGCTTAGTCAGAGAGGTGATTGCCTTGATCTTTTCCGGGTTAGCTTCAATGCCTCTGTGAGAAACCAGAAAACCCAAGAGCTTGCCTGCAGGAACGCCAAAAACACACTTGGCCGGGTTAAGCATCATCTTGTAGACCCGGATATTATCAAAGGTCTCTTTCAGATCATCTATGAAGGTCTCCTTCTCCCTGGACTTAACCACGATATCATCCACATAGGCATGAACATTGCGCCCAATCTGGTCATGAAGACAATTCTGCACGCAACGCTGGTAAGTCGCCTGTGCACTCTTGAGCCCAAAGGGCATAGACACATAACAGAAGGCTCCAAAGGGTGTGATGAATGTCGTCTTCTCCTGGTCCTTAACTGCCATTTTAATCTGATGGTATCCAGAATAAGCATCCAAAAAGCTTAACCGCTCACAACCCGCCGTAGCATCAATGATTTGATCAATACGGGGGAGAGCAAAAGGATGAGCCGGACATGCTTTGTTTAAATCCGTGTAGTCCACACACATCCGCCAGGTGCCGTTCTTCTTGAGCACGAGCACCGGGTTAGCTAACCATTCTGGATGAAAAACTTCAACAATAAACCCGGCCGCCAAGAGCCGGGCTACCTCCTCACCAATGGCTTTCCTCCTCTCCTCATTAAACCGCCGGAGGAATTGCCTGACCGGCTTAAATTTCAGATCAATATTGAGAGTGTGCTCAGCGAGTTCTCTAGGTACACCCGGCATGTCAGAAGGTTTCCATGCAAAGATGTCCCTGTTCTCACGGATGAACTCAATGAGCGCGCCTTCCTATTTCGGATCCAGATTGGCACTGATGCTGAACTGCTGAGATGAGTCACCTGGAACAAAATCAACAAGTTTAGTCTCATCAGCTGATTTAAATTTCATTACTGGCTCATGCTCCGTGGTTGGCTTTTTCAAAGATGCCATATCTGCCGGGTCAACGTTGTCCTTGTAAAACTTCAACTCCTCTGTTGCACAAACGGATTCCGCGTAAGCCGCGTCACCTTCCTCACACTCCAAGGCTATCTTTCGGCTGCCATGAACCGTAATGGTCCCATTGTGACCCGGCATCTTGAGTTGCAAATACACGTAACACGGCCGTGCCATGAACTTGGCGTAAGCCGGCCGCCCAAATAAAGCATGGTACGGACTTCTTATCTTAACCACCTCAAAGGTTAGTTTTTCCGCCCTGTAGTTGTACTCATCTCCGAAGGCTACTTCCAGCTCGATTCTACCGACTGGATATGCCGACTTGCCGGGCACCACGCCATGGAAAACAGTATTGGACTGGCTGAGGTTTTTATAAGTTAAACCCATACGACGGAAGGTCTCATAATAGAGGATGTTGATGCTGTTGCCTCCGTCCATGAGCACTTTAGTGAATTTATACCCCCCAACCTGAGGAGCCACCACCAAGGCCAGGTGACCCGGATTATCAACCCGGGGAGGATGATCTTCCCTACTCCACACAATAGGCTGCTCAGACCATCTTAAATAGCGTGGAACCGCCGGCTCAACAGCATTCACAGCCCTTTTATGGAGCTTCTGCTCTCGCTTGCACAGACTGGTAGTAAACACATGATACTGTCCGCCATTGAGCTGCTTTGGATTGGTCTAGTATCCCCCCTGCTGCTGCTGCTAATGACCCTGGCCGGACTGCTGATTAAAGCCCCCTTGAATATTCTGAGAATTGGAATTTGAGCCGCCGCCCGGGCCATGAAAGCCGCCGGCGCCTGAGCCGCCGCCCGGGCCATTGTTGCCATTGAAAGCATTGGAATTCTTAAAGGCCTTCATGATTGCACAGTCCTTCCATAGATGAGTGGCCGGCTGGATGTCCGGACGTCCGGGGGGCGTCCAGCTGATCCGGGAGGGTCCGGATGATCCGGGACCTTGTCCGGATGATCCGGGTAGGTCAATGCTCTCAGGATTTGCTCTCGGAGTCTGATTTTTTGGGCGGATATGGATGATTTTGGGGCAAAAATTGCGGAGATTTTGTGGATGGAAGGTGGGGAAACTTGGGAAGATGCTAGATCCACTCAAAACCAAGCAAATCCATGGATCAAAATCAACAAAACATCATCAAACCAACAAATCACAAAAAAAAATTGGGGGCTATTTTTGGTGGGGATTTTCAAATTAAGGACGAAATCAAGCAAAAGAAGGCTAGAAAACGGTGGGGGAGACTCCAAATTCGTGATAAACGTGGCTCGTGATACCAAGATGATGTAGGGTAGAACCCTAGTTGCCCGATGTTTCACGATTGAGCGGATCCTGTGAAGAATGTGAAGAACACGAGGGGAAAACGAGGGGAAACACGAGGGGAAACACGAGAGAATCACTCAAACCAACAAGAACGATCACACATGTGCTAGATCCTCGAAACACAAAGAGATACACGATCCACGATCAACAAGGGACGACGCATAGGGTAACCGGTTCTTCTCAGTGAGGAGGTCTTGAAGGGGGTCTTCTCTGTGAGGAGGTCTTGAATCCAACGTGGATCTTCTCCATAGAGGGGTCGCGGTCTCTCTCGTGGAGTAGATCTGTATGGATGAGCAAAGCTATATCTCTAATACGAGCTAAACCTATGCTAACCCTCAAATGGAGGAGGGGGAGGAGTATATATAGTCTAAGCCACGAAGGGTTAAGTCAGGGGCGAAAGGGTACACGGGCTTCGGCCCAAGTCACGCACGCAGTGTCGGAGTAAGTGGCCACGGGTAGCCAAACCAGCTACCCCTGGCTCTTCAGAAAATTTATCAGGCCTTTGGGCCTTCAAGCACTCCAAGCATTTGGGCCGCCTTCCCCGGCCGGCTACCACTAAAGCCGACTCCCGGAAGGCGACCCAGCCTCACCGACTCCAAGGAGCCGGCCAAGAAGAACGCCGACTCCTAGAAGCCGGCCGAGACCACAACCGCCCCTACATAACGACGACCTGACGGGGCATGGCCACAGTGCAGCCCGCGACCCCCGAAGCCCGAGGCGGGCATGGCTACAGGAGGCCGTACGGGAGGGATGTCTCCCGTGCGGCCCGGCACTGTAGCCACGCCAGCTACGACGTCATCCACGACCCCCTCCTGTACGGCCCAAGGACTGCGGGCCCCTTCAGCCAGAGAGAGGCGTGAAGGCGGCCCGGCTTTCCCTAGTCGGCCAGGAGCATGGCCGGCCTCCGGAAGCCGGCTACTCCCTTCCTCGAAGCAGGAGCCCCATTAAGGAGACAAGACGAGGTGAGGCTACAGTGATAGCCCCCGAGGCGGCCCACTGTAGCCATGCTCACCTCGACAAAGCCCTCATCATCAGAGGCGCGGCTACAGTAAGCAGCCGCCGACAGAGCCCTAGGCGGTGGGGCCGGCCTGTCGGCCAAGTAACCGGCAGCCGGCGGGACCCAGCAGCCGGCGGAGAAGCCGGCGAGCATAGACACTGACGGCTGGGACCAGATCCCAGCCGGATTACCATTGTATCCCCGGGGGGTAGGCCTATATAAACCCCCCGGAGCACCCATGCAAAGGGTTCGCACCCAAGCATAGTTGGCCACGGAGCATAGTTCGCTTCTGGTTGGCCCCTCTGCATGTTTGGCTCCCAAGCATAGCACACACACACACACACCATAGATAGAGAGAAGCAAGAGCTAGCCTTGTTCTTCTTCTCCCTTGATCCCGACAGCTCTAGGAGCGATTGTAGCCACTCTTTATCGAGCTAGTGATCATGCAGAGACCCCGCAGAGCAGGACTAGGGGTGTTATCTCCTCGGAGAGCCCCGAACCTGGGTAAGATTCGCCGGCGTGCATGTCTTCGCCTCATCCCGTTTCCAGGCACCGGCGACGTTTTATTGGCTCCCACAATGATAAGCCATCCCTTGGCATATGTCGTACCAACCACCCGACATTTGGCGCCCACCGTGGGGCCAGGTGCACCGTCGTCCGGAGACCTGTTCTGGACGGGAACCTTCTTCCTTCCCCGCGAGCGCAGCCAGCCTGCTGCGCCCGATGGCGCTTGCCCCGACGCGCTGCAAGGCGTCGACGACGCCTGCGCAGCGAGCCGCCTCGCCAATCAGCTCGGCGAGACTCGCATCTCCGACGAGCCTGCGTCCGACGCAGGCACCGACTACCCCGAGAGCCGCCTCGTCAGCCTCCTCGACCAACTTCACGTCTCCAGCGAGCCTGCTACGGACATGGAGTCTGTCGGCTCCACCGACCCGATGCTCATCGACTCCGACACCGCGTCGCTCGACGCCTACCCCTCCGACGTGGTGGTCTTCGACGACCCACTCCCTCGAGCTGACAGCGGCAGCAGCGCTGTCACCGAAGTGCTGGTCATCAGCCACGTCTCCAACTCGGGCGGGAGCGCCCGCGACGCCCAGCAAGCAGCGATGCACGACCTCTCCATCCCCCTCCCGGCCGACGCCGACGCCGAGACCCTGGAGGCACGCCGTCTTGCCCTCATCACGGAGAGCAAGAAGATAGCCTCGATGAGACGCCTCACCGAGGCCCACCAGCGCGAAGTCGACCGCGCCGCCTTCGGGACGCCGCCTCCGAGCGGCCCGAGCCGAGCCGGCTTCGTCCAGAAGCGCGGCGCAGCCGTTGCCAGCATGCTGGGCGCAGATCGCCCCGTCTACGCCACCCCGCTCGAGAATCTGCGAGCCGCTCAGGCGGCAGCAGAGGAGCTCAATGGGCTGGGAGCCGATGAGCTCCCCTACATGACAAGACGGATCTAGCAGCTGATCGACGCGGCTGCAGAACGGCACGAAGCCGGCGCCCGAGCTGATAGCCATCCCCCGCGCCGGGAGCACGCCGCGACGTCCCGCTCGCCGACGGCGAGCGGCACGCGCCAGAAGAAAGACAAGGAGCCGGCTGCCAGCCGTAGCCGGACCCGCATCACTATCGAGCGCAACGCGGAAGGCCGCCCTCGGGCGGTTGAACATCAGGGAAACCTGCCTCCTCCCCCGCCTCGAAGAGAAAGACGCCTCACTCCGCCGCCCATCACACATCCGACTCTTGGCGACCGACTCGGCCGCCGAGAAGGAGTCGGCGAGAGTGACGCCCGCCACAGGATCGACCGCCTTGCTCGGTCCCTGGCGTTAGAAGAAGAAGACGATGTCGGCCCGCCATGCTTTGGCCCCCGCATCCGCGACGAGCCCTTCCCCAAATGGTTCTCGCTCCCCAGAGACACGCCCAAGTACAACGGCTCCGTGAAGCTGGAAGATTGGCTCATCGACTACTCCACAGCCGTCAGCATCGCCAACGGCAACCGGCGCGTTGCCGTGAAGTACGTCCCCCTGATGCTGCAGGGCACGGCGCGCACATGGCTCAACAGCCTCAAGCCATACAGCATCAACAGCTGGCTGGACTTCACAGAGGTTTTCGTCCGCAACTTCACTAGCACCTACAAGCGGCCTCCCAAGCCTCGCCAGCTCTCCCTCTGCGTCCAAGGGCCCAACGAGTCGACCCGCGACTACCTCACGCGATGGGCCGAGCTCCGCAACTCCTGCGAGGGAGTGCATGAGGTCCAGGCCATCGAGTACTTCACCGCCGGGTGCCGAGAGGGCACCCTCCTCAAGCACCGACTCCTCTGCGACGAACCCGCTACCCTCGATGAGTTGCTGGTCACCGCCGACAAGTACGCCACTGCCGACTCCTCCATGAAGACCGAGCTCCGAGTAGATGCCTCGGGGAAGGTAGTCGCTCCGGCTCCCAAGACGCCGGCTGGCGACCCAAACCGGCGCCCCTACCAGAACGACCACAAGCGCAAGGGCCCCATGCCGACTTCCTCCAGTCGGCAGGTGGCCACAGTTGAAGACGAGCAGCCCGAGGAGCGGCCCGCTCCCAAGAAGAGGGGAGGCCGGCCGCCCTGGCAGCCGTCCTTCTCCTACGAACAAGCGCTCGATGCTCCCTGCAAGTTCCACAGCGGCGCGAAGCCGTCCAACCATACAACACGGAAATGCCACTGGCTCACCCGCATCACCAAGGGCGAAGGGATAGTGCCGCCTCCGCCTCCCGGCCCGCCGCCTCCAGCTCCCCAGCAGCCGACGGCCCGGCCGGCAGTCGGCGCCATCCAAGACGAGTTCCCTGAAGCGCACGACGCCTACGTCGTCTTCACGAGTCAAGTCGACGACAAGCGCAGCCGACGCCGGCAACACCAAGAAGTAAACACAGCCGCCTCTAGCACCGCCGAGTTCATGCATTGGTCGGAAAAGCCCATCAGCTGGAGCCAGGCCGACCACCCAGAGGTGATGCCTTCGCCTGGCTCCTATGCTATGGTCTTGGACGTCACCCTTGCGACGGAGAGGCGAGCTGCCAGATTTTCCCGCGTCCTGATAGACGGCGGAAGCAGTATCAACATACTGTACCGCGACACCATGGACAAGCTGAACATCAAAGCAAAGCAGCTCATGCCGAGCCGCACTGTCTTCCATGGTATCGTACCCGGCCTATCTTGCTCTCCGATCGGCAAGATCAAGATGGATGTTCTCTTCGGAGACAAAGATCACTTCCGCCGGGAAGCAATATGGTTCGAGGTGGTGGACCTGGAGAGCCCCTATCATGCACTACTTGGCCGACCTGCTTTGGCCAAGTTCATGGCTGTGCCCCATTATGCCTATCTGAAGATGAAGATGCCGAGCTCGAAGGGGATCATCACGGTAGCCGGCGACTACAAGAAGTCCATCGAGTGTGCCATGGCCAGCAGCCGGCTGGCCGAGTCCCTCGTGGTGGCGGAAGAGAAGAAGATGCTGGAACGGGTTGTGGCCATGGCCGGCAAGCAGCCGATTTTGTCCCCCAACCCCCAGTACTGTGATGCGCAGGGCTCCTTCCAGCCTGCCAAGGAGACGAAGAAGATACCTCTAGACCCGGAGCACCCGGAGAGGTTCACCGTGATTGGGGCGAACTTGGACAGTAAATAGGAAGGCGAGCTCGCCGACTTCCTCCGTGAGAATCGAGACATCTTTGCATGGTCCCCAAAGGACATGCCGGGTGTCCCGAAGGATTTCGCCGAGCACAAATTACATGTCCGAGCTGATGCGAAGCCGGTCAAGCAACCCCTCCGCCGACTATCAGAAGAGAAGCGAAGAATCGTGGGAGAAGAGATAGCCCGGCTCCTCGCAGCCGGCTTCATCATGGAAGTGTTCTTTCCAGAATGGCTTGCCAATCCCGTTCTGGTTTTGAAGAAGAATAACAAGTGGCGCATGTGTATAGACTACACAAGTCTGAACAAGCCTGCCCAAAGGATCCGTTTGCCTTGCCACGGATTGACCAAGTGATAGACTCTACAGCCGGATGCGAGCGGTTGTGTTTTTTGGATGCATACTCAGGGTATCATCAGATCAAGTTGGACCCAACTGACCGCCTGAAGACTGCCTTCATCACACCCTTTGGAGCTTTCTGCTACCTGACAATGACATTCGGCTTGAGAAACGCCGGTGCCACTTTTTAGCGTTGCATGCAGAAATGTCTCTTGAAACAACTCGGCAGAAATGCCCACGTCTATGTAGACGACATTGTGGTGAAGACAGAGAAGCGCGGTACCTTGCTGGAAGACCTGAAGGAAACATTTGCCAACTTGCGCCGATTCCAGATCAAGCTCAACCCCGAGAAGTGCGTGTTCGGAGTACCAGCCGGCCAGCTGCTAGGCTTCCTGGTCTCCGAACGCGGCATTGAGTGCAACCCTGTCAAGATCAAGGCCATCGAGAGGATGGAGCTACCCACCAAGCTGCGAGATGTGCAGAAGTTCACTGGCTGCTTAGCCTCCCTGAACCGTTTTATCAGCCGACTAGGAGAGAAGGCCCTCCCCTGTACCGACTCATGAAGAAGTCCACCCACTTTGAGTGGAATGATCAAGCCGACCAAGCCTTCCATGAGTTGAAGAAAATGTTGACCACTCCGCCCGTCCTGGCTGCGCCGACTGAGAAGGAGCCCATGCTCCTCTACATCGCCGCGACAAGCCGAGTCGTCAGCACTGTCGTTGTGGTCCAGCGCCCGGAGGAAGGCCGAGCCCAGCTGGTCCAGAGGCCGGTCTACTATCTCAGCGAAGTACTATCTAGCTCGAAGCAAAACTACCCGCACTACCAGAAGATGTGCTATGGGGTGTACTTCGCTGCCAAGAAATTGAAGCCCTACTTCCAAGAGCACCCCATCATGGTCGTGTGCACTGCCCCGCTCGCCGAGATCATAGGCAGCCGGGATGCATCCGGCCGGGTGGCCAAATGGGCCATTGCCTTGGCGCCTTACACGATTTTCTATCAACCCCGCACCGCCATCAAGTCGCAAGCATTGGCCGACTTCCTCGTCGACTGGGCCGAGACCCAGTACTTACCGCCGGCTCCCGACTCTACCCATTGGCGGATGCACTTTGACGGGTCCAAGATGCGCACCGGCTTGGGAGCCGGCATCGTCCTCACCTCTCCCAAAGGCGACAAGCTCAAGTACACGCTGCAGATCCACTTCGCTGCCTCCAACAACGTGGCCGAGTACGAGGCGCTCATACATGGGCTCCGGCTAGCCAAAGAACTCGGCATACGCCGGATCCTGTGATACGGCGACTCCGACTTAGTGGTCCAGCAATCATCTGGCGATTGGGGCGCCAAGGATGGGAACATGGCGAGCTACCGCTTCCTCGTCCAGCAGATGAGCGGATACTTCGAAGGGTGCGAGTTCCTTCACGTGCCAAGGGCCGACAACGACCAAGCAGATGCCCTAGCACGGATCGGCTCCACCCGACAAGCCATACCGACTGGCGTCTCCCTCCAACGCCTCCTCAAGCCGTCCATCAAGCCGTCTCAAGAGTCGGACTCCATCTTCGTACCGCCTGCGCCAGAAACAGCCGGATCCGGCTCAAGAAATCCCGCAGGCGGCACGGGGACTTCGACGACTGCCCCAGGAACCGACGTAGTCGCACCCGGCCCAGGGACCTCAGAGCCCGGCCCGGGGACTGCAGCAGTCGGCCCGGGGACTGCAACGACGCAAGAAGTGGTGGTCGACCCCAACGCAACACCCAACCCACCCACCCGAGTCATGGTGGCCACGATAACAGCAGAAGAAGTCATAGCTCCCTCATGGGCCCAGCCCATCCTCAAGTTCCTAGTCAGCAGAGAGCTGCCGGCTGATGAGATCGCAGCACGACTAGTGCAACGACGAGCCGCAGCATACACAATAATCAATAGGGAGCTGGTGAAGCGCAGCATTACTGGAGTCTTCCAGCGTTGCGTCGAGCCAGAAAAAGGAGTGGCAATCCTCAAAGACATCCACCAAGGCGAATGCGGCCACCACGCCGCCTCAAGATCCCTCGTGGCCAAGGCTTTCCGCCATGGGTTCTTCTGGCCGACTGCCTTGGAGGATGCTAAAGAAATAGTCAAGACCTGCAGAGGATGTCAAGTCTTCAGTTCCAAACAACACCTGCCGGCTTCTGCCCTCAAGACCATTCCCCTCACCTGGCCTTTCGCCGTCTGGGGACTGGACATGGTGGGCCCTTTCAAGGCGGCCGGCGGTGGCTTGACACATCTACTTGTTGCTGTGGACAAGTTCACAAAGTGGATCGAAGCAAAGCCGATTAAGAAGCTGAACGGGCCGACTGCCGTGACATTCATCACCGACATCACCACTCGGTACGGCGTGCCACACAGCATCATCACCGACAACGGCACAAACTTCGCCAAAGGCGCGCTGGCACGCTTCTGCGCGACACAGGGCATCCGACTGGACTTAGCGTCCGTTGCCCACCCGCAGTCAAACGGCCAGGTCGAGCGAGCAAATGGACTTATCCTCTCCGGCATCAAACCCCGACTGGTTGTACCACTGGAGCGATCGGCCGGCTGCTGGCTCGAAGAGCTACCGGCTGTCCTCTGGAGTCTGCGCACTACACCCAACAAGTCAACCGGCTTCACTCCATTCTTCCTCGTGTACGGTGCCGAGGCTGTCATCCCAACCGACATCGAGTTCGACTCGCCTCGGATCACCATGTACACGGAGGAAGAAGCCAAAGAAGCAAGAGAAGACGGCGTCGACCTACTGGAAGAAGGCCGGCTGTTAGCCCTCAGCCGGTCCGCCATCTACCAGCAAGGCCTGCGCCGCTACTACAACCGCAAGGTCAAGCCAAGATCCTTCCAAGAGGGCGACCTTGTGCTCCGGCTGATCCAGCGAACAGCCGGCCAGCACAAGCTCTCGGCCCCTTGGGAAGGCCCCTTTGTCGTCAGCAAGGCACTCGGCAACGACTCCTACTACTTGATCGACGCGCAAAAGCCAAGAGCACGCAAGAGAGATGACTCCGGCAAGGAGTCAGAGCGACCATGGAACGCAAACCTCCTAAGACGATTTTACAGCTGAAAAGCAGTATGTATCACGCTACCCCTTTTGTATTAAGTTACAAACCAACAGGCCCCCCGAACAGTACTCGGGGACTGCCTTTTATTTATCTATGGATGACGAGTGTCATATCCATGAATGTCTTATTACATTTTGAATTCTTGTCCGGCACCGGGTCCGACTAGTCGGCCCGGGGACTGGCCGCCTTAAGCTATATTATAAGTTCTTCCCGAAGTCAGCAAAGTAGTGCGCCGGCTCCCCAGTCCTCTCTTGTTGAAAGTCGCAGCTCAAAGAACTGACTGTCCGACTAGCAAGAGAGAAGACAGAAAGGACGCCCACACGAAAACGGCTAAGGAACAACTAACCTATAAAGCAAAAAGACGGCCTCTATATACGCCTGACGACTGTCACAACAGCCGGCTGGCCGGCTACCTAAAAACTTAGCTTAAGTCCGACCGAGCTAAAAGTACTTCCCCCTCCCCAATCGGCCAGGCACTCCCCGGCTACAGATTGCAGAGCAACTGTTTGACTAGGGAGGCGGCAACCAAGGGAGGGTGGCAAAGGAAAAAAGCAGAAGGACAAAAAGCGAAAGTACAAGGAAAAGCCGATTGCATAACTTATATACATAAAGCCGCCTAAAGGCTGGCAACAGAATCACGTTTGAATACACCCAGTGGGTGGAATTGCGCAGACTTAATCGAACATTGTTCAAAAGTAACAAGACAGGAAACAAAAGAAAGAAGACAAAGGCGCGAAGGCCGAGTGGGTCGGTGAAGGCAGCTCGCTGGCTGAAGGAGTGGCCGCCTAGCTGGTCCCGGCTTGACCGCCTCCCACAACAGGAGACGCACTCGCACGCAGCGTAGTGCTGGAGGCGCGGTCAGGCTGGCCGGCTGCTCCACCAGCCGGCTCGACGTCTTCACCCTCCTCCTCCCCCTCTTCGCCCTCGTCGCTGGAGTCGATCTCCTCCGCCGAGTCCTCGCTGTGCGCCGGGTCCAGCCCGAACCAATCTTCCGGCTGGGCGACCCCATTGTCGTCCACCTCGGGGGCGAAGACGTTGGTGTCGGTGTAGTCGGCGATCGCCGAAGCTCGCCGAATGATGGCCGGCCGCGCCGGCTCGAGCTCCGAGTCGGCTTGCAGCCGCCAGGTCGCCAGCTGGTCCAGATTCAGGCCTGGGTACCAGGCCTTGACGAACTCCAGCGCCCGCCCGGCGCCGGAGCGAGCCGCTGACGCCTTCCAAGCCTCGAAGCGCCCGACGGCCACCTCCAGCCAGTCGGCGGTCCGACTGGGAGTGCGCGGGATCACTTGGCCGGGCCAGAGGGCGGCCAGGACCTGCGACCCGGCACGCTGAAGCCGGCGGAGCAGCCTGTGAGCCGGCTGGATACGAGCCTGGATCGCCAGGAGCTGCTCCTCCAGCGAGCGGCCGGCAGTCGGCGAAATCTCGAAGCCGGCTTGCCTCTTCGGCTGGCGACGAGCTTCGATGGCCTGGTTGGCGGCAGTGGAATAGCCGGGGAAGTACTCTGCGCAGAAAAGAAAAGAAGAACCCCAAGTCAGAGAAACAAGTCAAAATGACAGATGGCAAGAAAGGACGAAGGGGTAGACGACTTACCGTCAACCAGATCCTCAATCTGGCCATAGCCGGAGACCAGAGTCTGCCTGGCTTCGTCCCAGGCGACCGCCTCCGTCTCGAACTCGGCCTGGAGGGCGGCTTCGCGGTCCCGTGCGGCCTTCAGCGCCGCCTTATGGCTTTCCTCCTGGTCGGCCAGCTTCTTGACCAGGCGGTCGTGCTCCTGCACCAAGGCAGCGAGCTCCGCGTCCTTGGCACGAAGAGCAGTCTGGGACTCCCCCAGCTGTGCCCTCAGACTGGCGTTGGCCGCTGCAGAGATAGAAGAACAAGAAGAACAATGAGAAATCATCAAGGAAGATCCGAGCCGACTGCTCAGCAGTCGGCCCGAATCTCGGGGACTACACCCAGTGGGTGCGCTGACGCGCCCCCACATGAGATAGAGATCAAGTCACATACCTCGGCTTTCAGCGAGATCGGCGGTCTTCTGCGTCAGCTCCCGAGCCTGGGAGTTGAAGGCGGCCGCTCGGAGGTTGTGGTAGTCCTGCAAGATGGACAGAAGACCAAAGTAAGAACAAAAGCAGCAAAAACAAAATCTCCAAGAAGTTCCAAGCCGCCTGCTCAGCAGCCGACTCGGAACTCGGGGACTACACCCAGCGGGTGCGCTGACGCGCCCCCACGAGAAAAGTCAAGGGCAAAATTGAGAATACTAACCCGGATGGCAGCCCGCGTGGCGAGGAATTCATCGGTGAACTGCCTCAGCGTCGCGGCTTGGTTCTGGAGCCGGGTCCGGACGTCTTGTGCAGCGATGTTCACCACGGCTGTCCCTCCGCCTGGCGTCCACCCGGAGGTAGCGCTGGCCGCCTCCGCGTCTCGGGCCGACGAGCTGGAGCCCACGGCCGGCCGTGGCTCCGACGCCGCCTTATGCGGCTCCGACGCGGCCTTCCCTGCGCGCCGGCTTGGCGGAACCCGGACTGCCACCTCAGCTCCTGCGGCCGGCTCGCCTTCCGCCGACCGTGCGAGCGCAGACTCGGTCTGACCGCCTTGGGCCGCCGTAGTCGGAGGAGTCGGCCCCGGCGCCTCCCTCACGAAGATGACGTCGTCGCCGCTCCCGCCCAGACCCTGCTGGGAACCACTGGCTCCCCCTGGCGAGGGATCCGCGCCCCCGGGCGCCATGGTGCGCAGGGGGGTGACCATCAAGGCCTCCCCTGCCGCCGCTTCGGCCTCGGCCTCTACCTGGGCCTTGGCTGCAGCCTCGGCGAGCGCCTTCGCCGCCTCCTCCTCCCGAGCCGCCTGGGCGGCGGCTGCCTTCCGTGCCTCTGCCTCCCGCGCTTCCTGCTCCTCCCGCACCTCCCGCGCGTTCCTTTCCGTCGCCTCCAGGAGGGCGGCGCGGGGATCTACGCGGCGGGTGGTGCTCCCAGAGCCCCCTGGCGACTCGACAACGGAGCCGGCAGCCGCCCGCTCGAGCGACAGTGGAGCTCTGATTAAAGAAAAGAAGACAAAGGTTCAGAAAACCACCCAAGGAAAGAAAGAAGGAGAATACACAGAAAGAAAGAAAGCTTACGCTGACACAGCCTGCGGCTGCTTCACCACTTTGCGGAAGCGAGCCGCCTTCGCGGCCGCTTCTTCCCGCCTGGTGGCCGCCGCCCCACCCCTCGGCTTCTTCGTCCGGCTACCGAACATGCCCTGGGCGGCGCGACGTTTCTGGCCTCTACCCCGAGCAGGCTGCGCGCCGGAGGAGCCCGCGCCGTGTCCGGAGGCTGGCTGGCGGGGCGGGACGACTTCGGCTTCGTCCTCGTCTGGCCAATCATTAAAGGTCGCGGAGAACCCGGCGCCGCCTGCTTCGCCGCCGGCTTGGCCACCAGCCGGCTCGGCGGTTTCCTCCATATGGACCGTCCCCAGATCGGGGTCCTCCTGGTCGTGCTCGGTCCGGTCGGGGACGAAGCGGCGCTCCACGTCCGCCCCGCTGGCCGGCCGAAGCTGAGGATTCTGTCGAAAGAGCGAGCCGACTGAGTTAGAGTCAGCCCGGAGGAACTCGGCGACAAAGAGAAAAAGAGAAGGGGAGCGTACCGTAGGCGGAGGATTGGCGCGGCTGTATGGCTCCTTGCCGAATTGCCAATCGTCGGGAAGCTGGCAGTTGGCGAGGTAGTTCACCATGTCGGCAGCGTCGGCCTGCGGCATCTCCTTGGTACACATCCGGCTCGGATCGAGCTGGCCGCTCATCTGACAGATCAGATGAGGCCGGCTCTGGAGCGGGAGGACCCGGCGTGTGACGAACGCGCCCAGGAGGTCGGGCCCCGTCAGGCCCTCCGTCTGGACCATCACCCGCAGGCGGGCGATGGCGGCGTTTCCTCCCTGCGACAGCGTCACCGCCCGGAAGGACCACTGGGGCAGCCTCCCCGCCGGCGGGCCGGCTACGTAAGCCGGCAGATTGACGTAGTCGCCCCGTGGAGCGATGTTCCGCACGTAGAAGTATGATTTCTGCCACTTCTTCACCGATTGGATCAGCGTGATGACGGGGAAGGGGTTGTCGGCGCCCGATCTCCGCGACGCGATGAAGGCGCCAGTGTGGGCCGGCACGCCCTGGCTGCGCGTACCCAGCTTCGACTGGAAGAACTCCCCCCAGAGCTCAAGGGTGGGGAGGACGCCGAGATAGCCCTCGCACAGGGTGATATAGGCCGACAGCAGCACCACCGCGTTTGGGGTGAGGTGGTGCGGCTGGAGCTGATAGAAGTCCAGCCAGGTGTGGAAGAAGGCGCTCACTGGAAGGCCGAAGCCGCGCAGGAAGTGCGAGCGGAAGACCACCCGCTCGCCATCCCGCAGCGCCGGCCTGATTTCTTTCTCCGGCGCGAGGCGGACCTCCACTTTGTCCGCATCGGGCAGACGCCGTGTGTCGCGGAGGAAGTCGATGTGGTCGTTGTGGACGATGGAGCCATCCCAATCCCCGCCACGCTGCTCTACGTGGGGAGGCATGGCGGAAGCTAGCACGGCGGCGGAGGAGCGCGCGGAGGAAGAGCGCGGCGGCGAGGCGCTGTCGCGAGAGCGAGCAAGGCAAGAAGACGGCGGAAGTAGGAGGAGCGTGCGAGGGCCTGCCGCCCTCCACCTCCCCCTACTTATAGCCTCGCGCGGCCGAAGAGGCCGGACGTGGGGGGGAGATGTGGGATTAACTGCGCCCACTCCCCCCACGTCTCGCGTTTATTACGCATAAGTGCGAGCCGAAACTGCCGCACGGAACGTGCGGGCGGTTCCGGGATACAAGAGATCCGCGCCTGGGCTGGGGCGCGGACGTGGCGGGCCCCCTCTCTGCGGCAACGTCCCGTCTCACGCGTGGGCTAGCAGGCTTTCCGGCTACGTGGCGCGCCGTCGGCCCGCGGCCGGCCCGCAGCCCGGCGCACATACCAGCGGGTTCCCGCCCTCCGACTCCAGATGATTTTGGCTCAGGCGACGTGCCTGACCAAGGCCGGCTCCCAGCTGCCGGCTTGTCACGATGGGAAGCTGTTCGAGCTTCTCGAACCCTCCTCCCCCTCGAAGCCCGATCAGCTTCGGGGACTACTGTCGGAGTAAGTGGCCACGGGTAGCCAAACCAGCTACCCCTGGCTCTTCAGAAAATTTATCAGGCCTTTGGGCCTTCAAGCACTCCAAGCATTTGGGCCGCCTTCCCCAGCCGGCTACCACTAAAGCCGACTCCCGGAAGGCGACCCAGCCTCACCGACTCCAAAGAGCCGGCCAAGAAGAACGCCGACTCCTAGAAGCCGGCCGAGACCACAACCGCCCCTACATAACGACGACCTGACGGGGCATGGCCACGGTGCAGCCCGCGACCCCGAAGCCCGAGGCGGGCATGGCTACAGGAGGCCGTACGGGAGGGATGTCTCCCGTGCGGCCCGGCACTGTAGCCACGCCAGCTACGACGTCATCCACGACCCCCTCCTGTACGGCCCAAGGACTGCGGGCCCCTTCAGCCAGAGAGAGGCGTGAAGGCGGCCCGGCTTTCCCTAGTCGGCCAGGAGCATGGCCGGCCTCCGGAAGCCGGCTACTCCCTTCCTCGAAGCAGGAGCCCCATTAAGGAGACAAGACGAGGTGAGGCTACAGTGATAGCCCCCGAGGCGGCCCACTGTAGCCATGCTCACCTCGACAAAGCCCTCATCATCAGAGGCGCGGCTACAGTAAGCAGCCGCCGACAGAGCCCTAGGCGGTGGGGCCGGCCTGTCGACCAAGTAACCGGCAGCCGGCGGGACCCAGCAGCCGGCGGGACCCAGCAGCCGGCGGAGAAGCCGGCGAGCATAGACACTGACGGCTGGGACCAGATCCCAGCCGGATTACCATTGTATCCCCGGGGGGTAGGCCTATATAAACCCCCCGGAGCACCCATGCAAAGGGTTCGCACCCAAGCATAGTTGGCCACGGAGCATAGTTCGCTTCTGGTTGGCCCCTCTGCATGTTTGGCTCCCAAGCATAGCACACACACACACACACACCATAGATAGAGAGAAGCAAGAGCTAGCCTTGTTCTTCTTCTCCCTTGATCCCGACAGCTCTAGGAGCGATTGTAGCCACTCTTTATCGAGCTAGTGATCATGCGGAGACCCCGCAGAGCAGGACTAGGGGTGTTATCTCCTCGGAGAGCCCCGAACCTAGGTAAGATTCGCCGGCGTGCATGTCTTCGCCTCATCCCGTTTCCAGGCACCGACGACGTTTTATTGGCTCCCACAATGATAAGCCATCCCTTGGCATATGTCGTACCAACCACCCGACATTTGGCGCCCACCGTGGGGCCAGGTGCACCGTCGTCCGGAGACCTGTTCTGGACGGGAACCTTCTTCTTTCCCCGCGAGCGCAGCCAGCCTGCTGCGCCCGATGGCGCTTGCCCCGACGCGCTGCAAGGCGTCAACGACGCCTGCGCAGCGAGCCGCCTCGGCGATCAGCTCGGCAAGACTCGCATCTCCGACGAGCCTGCGTCCGACGCAGGCACCGACTACCCCGAGAGCCGCCTCGTCAGCCTCCTCGACCAACTTCACGTCTCCAGCGAGCCTGCTGCGGACATGGAGTCTGTCGGCTCCACCGACCCGATGCTCATCGACTCCGACACCGCGTCGCTCGACGCCTACCCCTCCGACGTGGTGGTCTTCGACGACCCACTCCCTCGAGCTGACAGCGGCAGCAGCGCTGTCACCGAAGTGCTGGTCATCAGCCACGTCTCCAACTCGGGCGGGAGCGCCCGCGACGCCCAGCAAGCAGCGATGCACGACCTCTCCATCCGCCTCCCGGCCGATGCCGACGCCGAGACCCTGGAGGCACGCCGTCTTGCCCTCATCACGGAGAGCAAGAAGATAGCCTCGATGAGACGCCTCACCGAGGCCCACCAGCGCGAAGTCGACCGCGCCGCCTTCGGGACGCCGCCTCCGAGCGGCCCGAGCCGAGCCGGCTTCGTCCAGAAGCGCGGCCCAGCCGTTGCCAGCATGCTGGGCGCAGATCGCCCCGTCTACGCCACCCCGCTCGAGAATCTGCGAGCCGCTCAGGCGGCAGCAGAGGAGCTCAATGGGCTGGGAGCCGATGAGCTCCCCTACATGACAAGACAGATCCAGCAGCTGATCGACGCGGCTGCAGAACGGCACGAAGCCGGCGCCCGAGCTGATAGCCATCCCCCGCGCCGGGAGCACGCCGCGACGTCCCGCTCGCCGACGGCGAGCGGCACGCGCCAGAAGAAAGACAAGGAGCCGGCTGCCAGCCGTAGCCGGACCCGCATCACTATCGAGCGCGACGCGGAAGGCCGCCCTCGGGCGGTTGAACATCAGGGAAACCTGCCTCCTCCCCCGCCTCGAAGAGAAAGATGCCTCACTCCGCCGCCCATCACACATCCGACTCTTGGCGACCGACTCGGCCGCCGAGAAGGAGTCGGCGAGAGTGACGCCCGCCACAGGATCGACCGCCTTGCTCGGTCCCTGGCGTTAGAAGAAGAAGACGATGTCGGCCCGCCATGCTTTGGCCCCCGCATCCGCGACGAGCCCTTCCCCAAAGGGTTCTCGCTCCCCAGAGACACGCCCAAGTACAACGGCTCGGTGAAGCCGGAAGATTGGCTCATCGACTACTCCACAGCCGTCAGCATCGCCAACGGCAACCGGCGCGTTGCCGTGAAGTACGTCCCCCTGATGCTGCAGGGCACGGCGCGCACATGGCTCAACAGCCTCAAGCCATACAGCATCAACAGCTGGCTGGACTTCACAGAGGTTTTCGTCCGCAACTTCACTAGCACCTACAAGCGGCCTCCCAAGCCTCGCCAGCTCTCCCTCTGCGTCCAAGGGCCCAACGAGTCGACCCGCGACTACCTCACGCGATGGGCCGAGCTCCGCAACTCCTGCGAGGGAGTGCATGAGGTCCAGGCCATCGAGTACTTCACCGCCGGGTGCCGAGAGGGCACCCTCCTCAAGCACCGACTCCTCTGCGACGAACCCGCTACCCTCGATGAGTTGCTGGTCACCGCCGACAAGTACGCCACTGCCGACTCCTCCATGAAGACCGAGCTCCGAGTAGATGCCTCGGGGAAGGTAGTCGCTCCGGCTCCCAAGACGCCGGCTGGCGACCCAAACCGGCGCCCCTACCAGAACGACCACAAGCGCAAGGGCCCCATGCCGACTTCCTCCAGTCGGCAGGTGGCCACAGTTGAAGACGAGCAGCCCGAGGAGCGGCCCGCTCCCAAGAAGAGGGGAGGCCGGCCGCCCTGGCAGCCGTCCTTCTCCTACGAACAAGCGCTCGATGCCCCCTGCAAGTTCCACAGCGGCGCGAAGCCGTCCAACCATACAACACGGAAATGCCACTGGCTCACCCGCATCACCAAGGGCGAAGGGATAGTGCCGCCTCCGCCTCCCGGCCCGCCGCCTCCAGCTCCCCAGCAGCCGACGGCCCGGCCGGCAGTCGGCGCCATCCAAGACGAGTTCCCTGAAGCGCACGACGCCTACGTCGTCTTCACGAGTCAAGTCGACGACAAGCGCAGCCGACGCCGGCAACACCAAGAAGTAAACACAGCCGCCTCTAGCACCGCCGAGTTCATGCATTGGTCGGAAAAGCCCATCAGCTGGAGCCAGGCCGACCACCCAGAGGTGATGCCTTCGCCTGGCTCCTATGCTATGGTCTTGGACGTCACCCATGCGACGGAGAGGCGAGCTGCCAGATTTTCCCGCGTCCTGATAGACGGCGGAAGCAGTATCAACATACTGTACCGCGACACCATGGACAAGCTGAACATCAAAGCAAAGCAGCTCATGCCGAGCCGCACTATCTTCCATGGTATCGTACCCGGCCTATCTTGCTCTCCGATCGGCAAGATCAAGATGGATGTTCTCTTCGGAGACAAAGATCACTTCCGCCGGGAAGCAATATGGTTCGAGGTGGTGGACCTGGAGAGCCCCTATCATGCACTACTTGGCCGACCTGCTTTGGCCAAGTTCATGGCTGTGCCCCATTATGCCTATCTGAAGATGAAGATGCCGAGCTCGAAGGGGATCATCACGGTAGCCGGCGACTACAAGAAGTCCATCGAGTGTGCCATGGCCAGCAGCCGGCTGGCCGAGTCCCTCGTGGTGGCGGAAGAGAAGAAGATGCTGGAACGGGTTGTGGCCATGGCCGGCAAGCAGCCGACTTTGTCCCCCAACCCCAAGGACTGTGATGCGCAGGGCTCCTTCCAGCCTGCCAAGGAGACGAAGAAGATACCTCTAGACCCGGAGCACCCGGAGAGGTTCGCCGTGATTGGGGCAAACTTGGACAGTAAATAGGAAGGCGAGCTCGCCGACTTCCTCCGTGAGAATCGAGACATCTTTGCATGGTCCCCAAAGGACATGCCGGGTGTCCCGAAGGATTTCGCCGAGCACAAATTACATGTCCGAGCTGATGCGAAGCCGGTCAAGCAACCCCTCCGCCGACTATCAGAAGAGAAGCGAAGAATCGTGGGAGAAGAGATAGCCCGGCTCCTCGCAGCCGGCTTCATCATGGAAGTGTTCTTTCCAGAATGGCTTGCCAATCCCGTTCTGGTTTTGAAGAAGAATAACAAGTGGCGCATGTGTATAGACTACACAAGTCTGAACAAGGCCTGCCCAAAGGATCCGTTTGCCTTGCCACGGATTGACCAAGTGATAGACTCTACAGCCGGATGCGAGCTGTTGTGTTTTTTGGATGCATACTCAGGGTATCATCAGATCAAGTTGGACCCAGCTGACCGCCTGAAGACTGCCTTCATCACACCCTTTGGAGCTTTCTGCTACCTGACAATGACATTCGGCTTGAGAAACGCCGGTGCCACTTTTCAGCGTTGCATGCAGAAATGTCTCTTGAAACAACTCGGCAGAAATGCCCACGTCTACGTAGACGACATTGTGGTGAAGACAGAGAAGCGCGGTACCTTGCTGGAAGACCTGAAGGAAACATTTGCCAACTTGCGCCGATTCCAGATCAAGCTCAACCCCGAGAAGTGCGTGTTCGGAGTACCAGCCGGCCAGCTGCTAGGCTTCCTGGTCTCCGAACGCGGCATTGAGTGCAACCCTGTCAAGATCAAGGCCATCGAGAGGATGGAGCTACCCACCAAGCTGCGAGATGTGCAGAAGTTCACTGGCTGCTTAGCCTCCCTGAACCGTTTTATCAGCCGACTAGGAGAGAAGGCCCTCCCCCTGTACCGACTCATGAAGAAGTCCACCCACTTTGAGTGGAATGATCAAGCCGACCAAGCCTTCCATGAGTTGAAGAAAATGTTGACCACTCCGCCCGTCCTGGCTGCGCCGACTGAGAAGGAGCCCATGCTCCTCTACATCGCCGCGACAAGCCGAGTCGTCAGCACTGTCGTTGTGGTCCAGCGCCCGGAGGAAGGCCGAGCCCAGCTGGTCCAGAGGCCGGTCTACTATCTCAGCGAAGTACTATCTAGCTCGAAGCAAAACTACCCGCACTACCAGAAGATGTGCTATGGGGTGTACTTCGCTGCCAAGAAATTGAAGCCCTATTTCCAAGAGCACCCCAATACGGTCGTGTGCACTGCCCCGCTCGCCGAGATCATAGGCAGCCGGGATGCATCCGGCCGGGTGGCCAAATGGGCCATTGCCTTGGCGCCTTACACGATTTTCTATCAACCCCGCACCGCCATCAAGTCGCAAGCATTGGCCGACTTCCTCGTGGACTGGGCCGAGACCCAGTACTTACCGCCGGCTCCCGACTCTACCCATTGGCGGATGCACTTTGACGGGTCCAAGATGCGCACCGGCTTGGGAGCCGGCATCGTCCTCACCTCTCCCAAAGGCGACAAGCTCAAGTACACGCTGCAGATCCACTTCGCCGCCTCCAACAACGTGGCCGAGTACGAGGCGCTCGTACATGGGCTCCGGCTAGCCAAAGAACTCGGCATACGCCGGATCCTGTGCTACGGCGACTCCGACTTAGTGGTCCAGCAATCATCTGGCGATTGGGGCGCCAAGGACGGGAACATGGCGAGCTACCGCTTCCTCGTCCAGCAGATGAGCGGATACTTCGAAGGGTGCGAGTTCCTTCACGTGCCAAGGGCCGACAACGACCAAGCAGATGCCCTAGCACGGATCGGCTCCACCCGACAAGCCGTACCGACTGGCGTCTCCCTCCAACGCCTCCTCAAGCCGTCCATCAAGCCGTCTCCAGAGTCGGACTCCATCTTCGTACCGCCTGCGCCAGAAACAGCCGGATCCGGCTCAAGAAATCCCGCAGGCGGCACGGGGACTTCGACGACTGCCCCGGGAACCGACGTAGTCGCACCCGGCCCAGGGACCTCAGAGCCCGGCCCGGGGACTGCAGCAGTCGGCCCGGGGACTGCAACGACGCAAGAAGTGGTGGTCGACCCCAACGCAACACCCAACCCACCCACCCGAGTCATGGTGGCCACGATAACAGCAGAAGAAGTCATAGCTCCCTCATGGGCCCAGCCCATCCTCAAGTTCCTAGTCAGCAGAGAGCTGCCGGCTGATGAGATCGCAGCAAGACTAGTGCAATGACGAGCCGCAGCATACACAATAATCAATAGGGAGCTGGTGAAGCGCAGCATTACTGGAGTCTTCCAGCGTTGCGTCGAGCCAGAAAAAGGAGTGGCAATCCTCAAAGACATCCACCAAGGCGAATGCGGCCACCACGCCGCCTCAAGATCCCTCGTGGCCAAGGCTTTCCGCCATGGGTTCTTCTGGCCGACTGCCTTGGAGGATGCTAAAGAAATAGTCAAGACCTACAGAGGATGTCAAGTCTTCAGTTCCAAACAACACCTGCCGGCTTCTGCCCTCAAGACCATTCCCCTCACCTAGCCTTTCGCCGTCTGGGGACTGGACATGGTGGGCCCTTTCAAGGCGGCCCGCGGTGGCTTGACACATCTACTTGTTGCTGTGGACAAGTTCACAAAGTGGATCGAAGCAAAGCCGATTAAGAAGCTGAACGGGCCGACTGCCGTGACATTCATCACCGACATCACCACTCGGTACGGCGTGCCGCACAGCATCATCACCGACAACGGCACAAACTTCGCCAAAGGCGCGCTGGCACGCTTCTGCGCGACACAGGGCATCCGACTGGACTTAGCGTCCGTTGCCCACCCGCAGTCAAACGGCCAGGTCGAGCGAGCAAATGGACTTATCCTCTCCGGCATCAAACCCCGACTGGTTGTACCACTGGAGCGATCGGCCGGCTGCTGGCTCGAAGAGCTGCCGGCTGTCCTCTGGAGTCTGCGCACTACACCCAACAAGTCAACCGGCTTCACTCCATTCTTCCTCGTGTACGGTGCCGAGGCTGTCATCCCAACCGACATCGACTTCGACTCGCCTCGGATCACCATGTACACGGAGGAAGAAGCCAAAGAAGCAAGAGAAGACGGCGTCGACCTACTAGAAGAAGGCCGGCTGTTAGCCCTCAGCCGGTCCGCCATCTACCAGCAAGGCCTGCGCCGCTACTACAACCGCAAGGTCAAGCCAAGATCCGTCCAAGAGGGCTACCTTGTGCTCCGTCTGATCCAGCGAACAGCCGGCCAGCACAAGCTCTCGGCCCCTTGGGAAGGCCCCTTTGTCGTCAGCAAGGCACTCGGCAATGACTCCTACTACTTGATCGACGCGCAAAAGCCAAGAGCACGCAAGAGAGACGACTCCGGCAAGGAGTCGGAGCGACCATGGAACGCAAACCTCCTAAGACGATTTTACAGCTGAAAAGCAGTATGTATCACGCTACCCCTTTTGTATTAAGTTACAAACCAACAGGCCCCCCGAACAGTACTCGGGGACTGCCTTTTATTTATCTATGGATGACGAGTGTCATATCCATGAATGTCTTATTACATTTTGAATTCTTGTCCGGCACCAGGTCCGACTAGTCGGCCCGGGGACTGGCCGCCTTAAGCTATATTATAAGTTCTTCCCGAAGTCAGCAAAGTAGTGCGCCGGCTCCCCAGTCCTCTCTTGTTGAAAGTCGCAGCTCAAAGAACTGACTGTCCGACTAGCAAGAGAGAAGACAGAAAGGACGCCCACACGAAAACGGCTAAGGAACAACTAACCTATATAGCAAAAAGACGGCCTCTATATACGCTTGCCGACTGTCACAACAGCCGGCTGGCCGGCTTCCTAAAAACTTAGCTTAAGTCCGACCGAGCTAAAAGTACTTCCCCCTCCCCAATCGGCCAGGCACTCCCCGGCTACAGATTGCAGAGCAACTGTTTGACTAGGGAGGCGGCAACCAAGGGAGGGTGGCAAAGGAAAAAAGCAGAAGGACAAAAAGCGAAAGTACAAGGAAAAGCCGATTGCATAACTTATATACATAAAGCCGCCTAAAGGCTGGCAACAGAATCACGTTTGAATACACCCAGTGGGTGGAATTGCGCAGACTTAATCGAACATTGTTCAAAAGTAACAAGACAGGAAACAAAAGAAAGAAGACAAAGGCGCGAAGGCCGAGTGGGTCGGTGAAGGCAGCTCGCCGGCTGAAGGAGTGGCCGCCTAGCTGGTCCCGGCTTGACCGCCTCCCGCAACAGGAGACGCACTCGCACGCAGCGTAGTGCTGGAGGCGCGGTCAGGCTGGCCGGCTGCTCCACCAGCCGGCTCGACGTCTTCACCCTCCTCCTCCCCCTCTTCGCCCTCGTCGCTGGAGTCGATCTCCTCCGCCGAGTCCTCGCTGTGCGCCGGGTCCAGCCCGAACCAATCTTCCGGCTGGGCGACCCCATTGTCGTCCACCTCGGGGGCGAAGACGTTGGTGTCGGTGTAGTCGGCGATCTCCGAAGCTCGCCGAATGATGGCCGGCCGCGCCGGCTCGAGCTCCGTGTCGGCTTGCTGCCGCCAGGTCGCCAGCTGGTCCAGATTCAGGCCTGGGTACCAGGCCTTGACGAACTCCAGCGCCCGCCCGGCGCCGGAGCGAGCCGCTGACGCCTTCCAAGCCTCGAAGCGCCCGACGGCCACCTCCAGCCAGTCGGCGGTCCGACTGGGAGTGCGCGGGATCACTTGGCCGGGCCAGAGGGCGGCCAGGACCTGCGACCCGGCACGCTGAAGCCGGCGGAGCAGCCTGTGAGCCGGCTGGATACGAGCCTGGATCGCCAGGAGCTGCTCCTCCAGTGAGCGGCCGGCAGTCGGCGAAATCTCGAAGCCGGCTTGCCTCTTCGCCTGGCGACGGGCTTCGATGGCCTGGTTGGCGGCAGTGGAATAGCCGGGGAAGTACTCTGCGCAGAAAAGAAAAGAAGAACCCCAAGTCAGAGAAACAAGTCAAAATGACAGATGGCAAGAAAGGACGAAGGGGTAGACGACTTACCGTCAACCAGATCCTCAATCTGGCCATAGCCGGAGACCAGAGTCTGCCTGGCTTCGTCCCAGGCGACCGCCTCCGTCTCGAACTCGGCCTGGAGGGCGGCTTCGCGGTCCCGTGCGGCCTTCAGCGCCGCCTTATGGCTTTCCTCCTGGTCGGCCAGCTTCTTGACCAGGCGGTCGTGCTCCTGCACCAAGGCAGCGAGCTCCGCGTCCTTGGCACGAAGAGCAGTCTGGGACTCCCCCAGCTGTGCCCTCAGACTGGCGTTGGCCGCTGCAGAGATAGAAGAACAAGAAGAACAATGAGAAATCATCAAGGAAGATCCGAGCCGACTGCTCAGCAGTCGGCCCGAATCTCGGGGACTACACCCAGTGGGTGCGCTGACGCGCCCCCACATGAGATAGAGATCAAGTCACATACCTCGGCTTTCAGCGAGATCGGCGGTCTTCTGCGTCAGCTCCCGAGCCTGGGAGTTGAAGGCGGCCGCTCGGAGGTTGTGGTAGTCCTGCAAGATGGACAGAAGACCAAAGTAAGAACAAAAGCAGCAAAAACAAAATCTCCAAGAAGTTCCAAGCCGCCTGCTCAGCAGCCGACTCGGAACTCGGGGACTACACCCAGCGGGTGCGCTGACGCGCCCCCACGAGAAAAGTCAAGGGCAAAATTGAGAATACTAACCCGGATGGCAGCCCGCGTGGCGAGGAATTCATCGGTGAACTGCCTCAGCGTCGCGGCTTGGTTCTGGAGCCGGGTCCGGACGTCTTGTGCAGCGATGTTCACCACGGCTGTCCCTCCGCCTGGCGTCCACCCGGAGGTAGCGCTGGCCGCCTCTGCGTCTCGGGCCGACGAGCTGGAGCCCACGGCCGGCCGTGGCTCCGACGCCGCCTTATGCGGCTCCGACGCGGCCTTCCCTGCGCGCCGGCTTGGCGGAACCCGGACTGCCACCTCAGCTCCTGCGGCCGGCTCGCCTTCCGCCGACCGTGCGAGCGCAGACTCGGTCTGACCGCCTTGGGCCGCCGTAGTCGGAGGAGTCGGCCCCGGCGCCTCCCTCACGAAGATGACGTCGTCGCCGCTCCCGCCCAGACCCGGCTGGGAACCACCGGCTCCCCCTGGCGAGGGATCCGCGCCCCCGGGCGCCATGGTGCGCAGGGGAGTGACCATCAAGGCCTCCCCTGCCGCCGCTTCAGCCTCGGCCTCTGCCTGGGCCTTGGCTGCAGCCTCGGCGAGCGCCTTCGCCGCCTCCTCGTCCCGAGCCGCCTGGGCGGCGGCTGCCTTCCGTGCCTCTGCCTCCCGCGCTTCCTGCTCCTCCCGCACCTCCCGCGCGTTCCTTTCCGTCGCCTCCAGGAGGGCGGCGCGGGGATCTACGCGGCGGGTGGTGCTCCCAGAGCCCCCTGGCGACTCGACAACGGAGCCGGCAGCCGCCCGCTCGAGCGACAGTGGAGCTCTGATTAAAGAAAAGAAGACAAAGGTTCAGAAAACCACCCAAGGAAAGAAAGAAGGAGAATACACAGAAAGAAAGAAAGCTTACGCTGACACAGCCTGCGGCTGCTTCACCACTTTGCGGAAGCGAGCCGCCTTCGCGGCCGCTTCTTCCCGCCTGGTGGCCGCCGCCCCACCCCTCGGCTTCTTCGTCCGGCTACCAAACATGCCCTGGGCGGCGCGACGTTTCTGGCCTCTACCCCGAGCAGGCTGCGCGCCGGAGGAGCCCGCGCCGTGTCCGGAGGCTGGCTGGCGGGGCGGGACGACTTCGGCTTCGTCCTCGTCTGGCCAATCATCGAAGGTCGCGGAGAACCCGGCGCCGCCTGCTTCGCCGCCGGCTTGGCCACCAGCCGGCTCGGCGGTTTCCTCCATATGGACCGTCCCCAGATCGGGGTCCTCCTGGTCGTGCTCGGTCCGGTCGGGGACGAAGCGGCGCTCCACGTCCGCCCCGCTGGCCGGCCGAAGCAGAGGATTCTGTCGAAAGAGCGAGCCGACTGAGTTAGAGTCAGCCCGGAGGAACTCGGCGACAAAGAGAAAAAGAGAAGGGGAGCGTACCGTAGGCGGAGGATTGGCGCGGCTGTATGGCTCCTTGCCGAATTGCCAATCGTCGGGAAGCTGGCAGTTGGCGAGGTAGTTCACCATGTCGGCAGCGTCGGCCTGCGGCATCTCCTTGGTACACATCCGGCTCGGATCGAGCTGGCCGCTCATCTGACAGATCAGATGAGGCCGGCTCTGGAGCGGGAGGACCCGGCGTGTGACGAACGCGGCCAGGAGGTCGGGCCCCGTCAGGCCCTCCGTCTGGACCATCACCCACAGGCGGGCGATGGCGGCGTTTCCTCCCTGCGACAGCGTCACCGCCCGGAAGGACCACTGGGGCAGCCTCCCCGCCGGCGGGCCGGCTACGTAAGCCGGCAGATTGACGTAGTCGCCCCGTGGAGCGATGTTCCGCACGTAGAAGTATGATTTCTGCCACTTCTTCACCGATTGGATCAGCGTGATGACGGGGAAGGGGTTGTCGGCGCCCGATCTCCGCGACGCGATGAAGGCGCCAGTGTGGGCCGGCACGCCCTGGCTGCGCGTACCCAGCTTCGACTGGAAGAACTCCCCCCAGAGCTCAAGGGTGGGGAGGACGCCGAGATAGCCCTCGCACAGGGTGACGAAGGCCGACAGTAGCACCACCGCGTTTGGGGTGAGGTGGTGCGGCTGGAGCTGATAGAAGTCCAGCCAGGTGCGGAAGAAGGCGCTCACTGGCAAGCCGAAGCCGCGCAGGAAGTGCGAGCGGAAGACCACCCGCTCGCCATCCCGCGGCGCCGGCCTGATTTCTTTCTCCGGCGCGAGGCGGACCTCCACTTTGTCCGCACCGGGCAGACACCGTGTGTCGCGGAGGAAGTCGATGTGGTCGTTGTGGACGATGGAGCCATCCCAATCCCTGCCACGCTGCTCTACGTGGGGAGGCATGGCGGAAGCTAGCACGGCGGCGGCGGAGGAGCGCGCGGAGGAAGAGCGCGGCGGCGAGGCGCTGTCACGAGAGCGAGCAAGGCAAGAAGACGGCGGAAGTAGGAGGAGCGTGCGAGGGCCTGCCGCCCTCCACCTCCCCCTACTTATAGCCTCGCGCGGCCGAAGAGGCCGGACGTGGGGGGAGATGTGGGATTAACTGCGCCCACTCCCCCCACGTCTCGCGTTTATTACGCATAATTGCGAGCCGAAACTGCCGCACGGAACGTGCGGGCGGTTCCGGGATACAAGAGATCCGCGCCTGGGCTGGGGCGCGGACGTGGCGGGCCCCCTCTCTGCGGCAACGTCCCGTCTCACGCGTGGGCTGGCAGGCTTTCCGGCTACGTGGCGCGCCGTCGGCCCGCGGCCGGCCCGCAGCCCGGCGCACATACCAGCGGGTTCCCGCCCTCCGACTCCAGAAGATTTCGGCTCAGGCGACGTGCCTGACCAAGGCCGGCTCCCAGCTACCGGCTTGTCACGATGGGAAGCTGTTCGAGCTTCTCGAACCCTACTCCCCCTGGAAGCCCGATCAGCTTCGGGGACTACTGTCGGAGTAAGTGGCCACGGGTAGCCAAACCAGCTACCCCTGGCTCTTCAGAAAATTTATCAGGCCTTTGGGCCTTCAAGCACTCCAAGCATTTGGGCCGCCTTCCCCGGCCGGCTACCACTAAAGCCGACTCCCGGAAGGCGACCCAGCCTCACCGACTCCAAGGAGCCGGCCAAGAAGAACGCCGACTCCTAGAAGCCGGCCGAGACCACAACCGCCCCTACATAACGACGACCTGACGGGGCATGGCCACAGTGCAGCCCGCGACCCCCGAAGCCCGAGGCGGGCATGGCTACAGGAGGCCGTACGGGAGGGATGTCTCCCGTGCGGCCCGGCACTGTAGCCACGCCAGCTACGACGTCATCCACGACCCCCTCCTGTACGGCCCAAGGACTGCGGGCCCCTTCAGCCAGAGAGAGGCGTGAAGGCGGCCCGGCTTTCCCTAGTCGGCCAGGAGCATGGCCGGCCTCCGGAAGCCGGCTACTCCCTTCCTCGAAGCAGGAGCCCCATTAAGGAGACAAGACGAGGTGAGGCTACAGTGATAGCCCCCGAGGCGGCCCACTGTAGCCATGCTCACCTCGACAAAGCCCTCATCATCAGAGGCGCGGCTACAGTAAGCAGCCGCCGACAGAGCCCTAGGCGGTGGGGCCGGCCTGTCGACCAAGTAACCGGCAGCCGGTGGGACCCAGCAGCCGGCGGGACCCAACAGCTGGCGGAGAAGCCGGCGAGCATAGACACTGACGGCTGGGACCAGATCCCAGCCGGATTACCATTGTATCCCCGGGGGGTAGGCCTATATAAACCCCCCGGAGCACCCATGCAAAGGGTTCGCACCCAAGCATAGTTGGCCACGGAGCATAGTTCGCTTCTGGTTGGCCCCTCTGCATGTTTGGCTCCCAAGCATAGCACACACACACACACACCATAGATAGAGAGAAGCAAGAGCTAGCCTTGTTCTTCTTCTCCCTTGATCCCGACAGCTCTAGGAGCGATTGTAGCCACTCTTTATCGAGCTAGTGATCATGCGGAGACCCCGCAGAGCAGGACTAGGGGTGTTATCTCCTCGGAGAGCCCCGAACCTGGGTAAGATTCGCCGGCGTGCATGTCTTCGCCTCATCCCGTTTCCAGGCACCGGCAACATTTTATTGGCTCCCACAATGATAAGCCATCCCTTGGCATATGTCGTACCAACCACCCGACACGCAGGCAGGGTCCGGATGATCGGGATGGTGGCCCAGATGATCTGGGTGTCGGGGGTCCGGATGATCCGGCTTCGTCGAGCAGGCTTCGGGTGTCTTCGGGCACGTTAGTTGGATCGTCCGGGCGCAGTCCGGATCGTCCGGCTGGGGGTCCGGATGATCCGGGCAAGTCCTGTCTTGTCCGTTCTTCTTCTTCCTTCTCTTCTTCCATGCTTGGCCTTGGTCCTTTGATTCTCCATGGTCATCTCGGATGTACCTGGGTATATGCAAGGTCCATGCATGAGGTAATAGCCATGTCTCATATGTGGAAAGTGACGGTTCGAAGAGGAGTGAGTTCACCTTGTGTCCAATGGCATATGGTCGAGGTCTCATCGTATGTCCTCTTGGGGCTTGGGGAGTAGTCGAAGTATACATGGGGATGATCGTAGGATGCACCGCATCATAAACCATGTATGATACTACATACATGTGTTTAACACGCACAACACACACACACACACACACACACACACACACACACACCATTTAGACTAGTAAGGTACACGTGCAATGCACGCATGAGATTTGGCAACCAAATTATGAATAAATATCACATATTTACAATGCACACATGTAAGCTTTGAGTCATATATGCATGATGTAGATGTTTGTTTAACTCTTATAGTTCATCTCATTAAAATCAATTAGTTTTTATAAAAAAGCTAATCTACTTTAAGATTCATGGAATTGTGCATTGTAAAGCATAAAGTAAAAACAAATAATGGCAATTCATCTAGAAAAAAAATTAGGCAATTATGATACATAAGATTCTGGAACAAAGGAGAAGTTCTTGTGTTTTGAGGTTTGTGCATTACGCCTAAGTTCAACCATGGAGTCTTCTAGATTGTACATGTGGCAAAATCTGGTGAAATGTAGATGATATCCAACGGCCAGTAGTGCTCAGATTTGTCATCTCTGCACCGTCGGATTGGCTTCATCCAACGAACATCTTTCGAAGTTATTCGCACACTATATAGGGGTATAGATATGTGATGTGAAGGCCACCCATCATCTCCAATTTGAATAGTGTGTCCATGCATGGATGCAATGTGGCCAAATGATGCCTGCCACCGGTATCTCAAATTCAAATCAGTCTGACCTTGTTCAATGTGTATACAGTATATAGCATGCTCGTTTCCAAATCACACCACGCATTCTCGGTTATATTCATGCATGCATGGGTTTCAAACATCATGATCTCTTATTCAAATATTTGAATTAAACTTTTCATTGATTATAACCTCACCTAGTCTTTTACACCCACACAGTCATCCTCTCTTTATAATTGTACCACTAACTTTCCCTCATGCATGCATGCACACACACTACCACTCGGCATTATCCATCGCACACATGCAATCTTTTTCTTCAGGTCGGCCTCCCATGCATGCACACACACACACCCCTCCCCCTCTTCATCACTTCATTATTTATCTCTCACATGCATGCGCAACGGTCGGTGTTCCTCTATGTGTGTGTATATATAACTAGTTCTTTCCCAGTTTTGCACACAAACCGATCGATCTATATATCTTGTCAGGTCTCACCCTCTTTCCCACGTATGCATCGATCAATCTATACCTCTCTATATAGGATTACATAGCTGATACACCCACATTATCTATACATCGTCCCCCTCTCATCATCCATGCCTTCCGCTTCATCTCTCAGACGCGCGCATAGTGGCGAAGACAGGGGGCAGCAAGGGCCCTGTTGTCGGTGTCAAAACCGGCAGATCTCGGGTAGGGGGTCCCGAACTGTGCGTCTAAGGCGGATGGTAACAGGAGGCGGGGGACACAATGTTTACCCAGGTTCGGGCCCTCTCAATGGAGGTAATACCCTACTTCCTACCTCATCGATCTTGATGATATGAGTATTACAAGAGTTGATCTACCACGAGATCGTAGAGGCTAAACCCTAGAAGCTAGCCTATGATTATCATTGTTCTTGTCCTACGGACTAAACCCTCCGGTTTATATAGACACCGGAGGGGGCTAGGGTTACACAGAGTCGGTTACAAGGGAGGAGATCTACAGATCCGAATTGCCAAGCTTGCCTTCCACGCCAAGGAGAGTCCCACCCAGACACGGGATGAAGTCTTCAATCTTGTATCTTCATAGTCCAACAGTCCGGCCAAAGGATATAGTCCGGCCGTCCGAGGACCCCCTAATCCAGGACTCCCTCAGTAGCCCCTGAACCAGGCTTCAATGACGGCGAGTCCGGCGCGCAGATTGTCTTCGGCATTGCAAGGAGGGTTCTTCTCCAAATTCTGAGTACCTGTCAAGTAGTGTCCAGCTTCCCATGAATGTTGCACTCCTTGGCTTCTGCGCCCAATAATGGCTATCCTCCACGTGCCGAGCGAATGCGAGAAGTCAGGGCATTTTTACACTTGCCACCCTAACCATGTAAGTAAATCGTCTATTTAAAGAGGCGGGGATCCTCAGATCCAGATCACACCATCCTCCCACAGCGAGCATCCATCGGAGAGCGCCCGGAAAAATCCATTCCATCATGGCTGGCCATCGCAGCTCCTCCTCTCGCTCCCGTAGTCCTAAGCCAGGCAATTGTAAGAAGTGTTCCGTTCCCCACAACCAATTAGTAGAGTTACAGACCCAGGGGTTTCTCCCTCCTGCGTATATGGTCCCCGTCCGAGCCGGATTAGCCACTTACAATGGCGGGGAGCAAGCAGAGAGCTTTCCCAACCCATCATGGGGGAGCGGGTATGCCTTGTCCCTTACTTATTGAGGGGACTCGGATTTCCCATCCATCCGATCCTCCACGGGCTCCTGGAGTTCTACGGCCTCCAGCTGCATAACCTTACTCCCGCCTCCATCTTACACATCGCTGGCTACGTCGCCCTTTGCGAGCTATTTTTGGGCTGCGAAGCTCATTTCGAGCTATGGAAGAGACTATTCTGCCTCGTACCCCGTACACAGGAGGGGTCAATATATCAAGTGGGCGGAGCCTAGATATGGCGCATCGCCGGGACCGGATACCTGTCCGGTACTCCGAAGAAGACATCTGAAGACTGGCCTTCGGAGTGGTTTTATATGGAGGACATCCCCCTTCCGGACCCTATTCGGATGGGCCTTCCTGAGTTCGACAACGCCCCTTTGAAGAAACGCCGCAGCTGGCGCCCTCGGAGCCCCCAGGAGGAAGATAACAGAGAAGTCCTTTACCTGATGGGCCGGATAAAAACGCTGGCCAAATCAGGATTGACAATAATTGAGGTTATGTCAATATGTATAATGCGGGGGGTGCAGCCACTTCAATATCGGGGACAACCCATGTGGCACTTCAATGGAGAAGACGATGCCACCCGCCGCGGTCGTAAGGGACCGGACTCCGTCGCTGCTCTAGCAAAAATACTGTCCGATTTATATAAAGGAGAGGAAGAGGAGTTCATCTGCATTAAGCCACGGGATGGATTTTCCATGTACAACCCCCCGAACTGGGTGAGCTGCTACTTTTTACTCCGAACCTTCCCGCATTCTTCGTCATAAGTATATACCTTGTTATTTCATAGCAGGAACTGCGAGAAGCTGTGAGGGAGGTCCACAGCCCGTCTCCACAACCAGAGGACCCTGACCGGGCCCTCGACCCCGGACTCGAAGAAGATCCGGACACATTTGTGGAGCTCATCGACATGACATTCTATCAATTAAGCTGCGACGGTGCCTTGGTGGCCATCATAGCCGATTATCCTGGACTACTCCCTGCATCGCATGTAAGTAAAACCGGAGTCCCAACTTCCGAGAAGGATCCCTTTTTTTGCACTTCACCTACCGCACACATATGGTGTCTTACAGGGAAGGTCCTCGGGACGCCATGCCGAACCCGCAGTGACTCACCAACAAGGGGCACCGAAACCGGGTAGGTTTAAAAGGAAGGCGGTCAGGACTGAGACGCCGTCACAGAGGTATGAAAAAGAACCCCACTCCGTGGTTGTCGTCTTTTAAAATATAACAACGTCCATGTTTCCTAGCAGGAAAAACGCCCGCCGGACCATATCCGGAGAGCCTGCCGGGACGCCTCCACCATCCGGGCTCCAGAGCCGGACTTAGAGGCAGACGCCAACGTGGGGCCAACACTGGATGTTCCTCCTACAGAGGATGCGGATAGGCTGTCCGCTACGAATTCCGAAGTGGAGAGTGCCATGAATCACAGGCGTCGCCGGGCCGTACTCCGCGACGCTTGTTTCTCCCAAGAGGCGTTCGATGCCTTCAACTCAGGAGACGCGTACATCCGAGCTGCTCAAAATGGTCTTGCCAGAGCCACGGACCAGTATGTAAAGGATATACGGGTATGAAAATCTAATAATTATTTATATCGGTAGCCCCTGAGACTTGAAACAGTTGGCACAACTGATTTAAGGATCATCGTTTGCATAGGTTGTTATGAAGAAGAATACCAGTTGTCTCAAGAGCTGGAGGAATGCAAAGCCCAGCTACGGGCCGCAGTTGCCGCAATGAAGGAGTCCGAGAAGGCCCCATCTGGTAACACTTGTTTCTATCGAAAAGAATGACATGTACCAATTAGTATTCGGCATGAATGCAAATCTAACAATAGATTCCGCAGATGATCCCGGAGTGAATCCGGAGGTCGTGCGAGGGGATGAGCAACATGCTCAACGACAGCTAAAGGCTGGCGAGCGCGTGCTTACGCAGGTTAGGCGGGAGAAAAACGATCTCCAAGATGCCAATACCTGACTGGGCGTTGAAATGAAAGATGTTCGAGCCCAGCTTGCTGACTCCGTAAAGGAGAATAAGAGGCTTCGACGCGGCATTTTTAGTAAGTGCTTGAACGAACTTTTATAGAGTTCGGTGAAGAAACCGGTAACAGAGTTATATCTGTAGGTATGCTGACGGGTCGTCCCTCAGAGGAGATGCCCGGGTCTACGGGTGATCTTCTGCCAGAGCTCTCACAACTGCACGAACAAGTTCGGCAGGTGATGCAGGGCATTGCCCAAGCCTTGTGGCCATCCGCCTCCCTGCCAGGAGGCATGGTGGAGCTTCTAGAGAAGCTCAAGGGAGCGCGGCGGTGCTTCCGATTATGGAAGATATCAGCCTGCCGACAAGGAGCAAGGGAAGCCTGGTCCATGGTGAAGACGCGATATACCAAGGCTGACCCGAACCACATGGTCGAGGTCGGACCTGTGGGGTCTGATGGCAAAGAGATCCCCGTCAGTTGGTGTATGACCAGGTGAAATTGGCCGCAAAGTATTCCCAACGGGATTGTAGGCTAGACAGCCTGTTGGATGGTATACAAGAAGAATTTAGTCACTCTAAGTGACTGTGTACTTCAAGTGACATATATTGTCCCTAGCCGGATTGTAAATCATTTGTCATGGCGGACCTTTTCGCTTCGACCTCTGGACCCGACAGTCCGGAGTGTATCCCAATACCCGCTCAGTTATGTAAGAACCGGGGTGCGCGTGGAAACCAGGCGTAGGGGTCATAAGTGCTTGAACAGACAAGTACCCAACTAGCTATGTTATATTACATGGATAGTAAGAAACATCTTCCAGGGAGAATAGTTCCGTTAAGGGTTCCTTTCCCTGGGTATGCATGCATTAATGTGCATGTCCGAACTGCGAAAAGAGACGCATGATATAAATATCTGGGGGCGTGTTACAATAAATAAAAGTCATCTTTTGTTCACCGACTGAATATTCCCTTAAGAACGCTAGGTTTCGGCTTCACCCAGTCTGAGGTACACATCCGGCTGACCCGGCAGTAACAATCGCAGAGGTGCTCCCCTTATGCCCTAGCCGAATTAACGGGAACGTAGGGCATAAACACAAGAGCCAGGCAACCCATCTTGGCCAAAACTTAAGTCATATCGATGCATATAATGGCGAAAAAAGGTACATGTGGAAAAGTAACACATGTGTGGGGCATAGAGCCCGAAAAATAGTTATATTAAGCTTCTGTATAAGAAGCCCCCAGGTATAATGAGCACGCCTAGCACGTCAAGATTGTGCAGTCAAAACACAATTTAACCTTTTAAGGCCGTGAAGAAAAAGGGGAAGAAAGAAAGAAAGAAAATACAGGTAACAAATATATAAAAAATGGACGGAGGTAAGGAGACGAACACAGAGTCCGGCACTAGGCGTAAAATCGTCGGAGTCTAGCCGCGTTCCATGGGTTTGGCTCGAGTCGATTGTCCGATGCATCCCGCAGACGGTACGCTCCACCGGTCAGAACTTGGTCAATAACGAAGGGACCTTCCCATTTGGGCTTGAGCTTGTTCTTTTTCTTCTCCGGTAGGCGTAGAACGAGTTTGCCAACGTTATAAGTTTTGGCCTGTACTTCTCTGCTTTGATACCGTCGAGCCTGTTGCTGATAGAATGCGGAGCGGGCTTTTGCCATGTCACGCTCCTCCTCCAGGGCATCCAAACTGTCCTGCCGATCAAGCTCGGCTTCTTTCTCTTCGTACATGCGCACTCGAGGTGAGTCATGAATTATGTCGCAGGGTAGTACCGCCTCTGCGCCGTACACCATAAAGAACAATGTGTATCCGGTAGTGCGATTCGGCGTGGTCCGCAACCCCCATAGTATGAAGTCGACCTCCTCGACCCAGTGCATATCTGATTCCTTCAAGGATCGCACTAATCTGGGTTTAATGCCGCTCATGATAAGACCATTTGCTCGCTCGACTTGTCCGTTAGTTTGCGGGTGATAGACAGAAGCATAATCAAGCTTAATGCCCATGTTGCTGCACCAAGTTTTTACCTCGTCGGCTGTAAAGTTCGAGCCGTTATCAGTAATGATGCTGTGGGGGACACCGTAATGGTGTACAACCCCGGATATGAAGTCTATCACTGGTCCGGACTCGGCCGTTTTAACTGGTTTGGCTTCTTTCCATTTGGTGAATTTATCCACCATGACCAATAGGTACTTTTTCTTATGGCTTCCCCCTTTAAGGGGTCCTACCATATCAAGCCCCCAGACCGCAAAGGGCCAAGTAATGGGGATTGTTTGGAGTGCGGTAGGTGGCATATGGCTTTGGTTTGCAAGAAGCTGGCAACCGACGCATCGTTGAACGAGATCCTGTGCGTCTGCTCGGGCCGTCGGCCAATAAAAACATGTACGGAAGGCCTTGCTTACAAGGGCCCGAGCTGCGACGTGGTGGCCGCCAAGTCCAGCATGAATTTCTGCCAAAAGTTGTCGTCCTTCCTCTTCGGAGATGCACCTTGGAAGTACTCCGGTAGCACTTTTCTTATAAATCTCTCCCTCGTGGACCTTGTTGGCTTTAGACCGCCGCATAATGCAACGTGCCTCGTTTGGGTCCTCAGGGAGTTGTTGCCTAGTTAGGTAGGCCAAGAAGGGTTCTGTCCACGGGGCGATGACAGCCATAATCACGTGGGCCGAAGGTGTTATTTCGGTGGCAGGGCCTCCGATTACGTCAGAGTGTTCGGGATCTAGAGTTGTGTCCGGATCCGAACCGTTGTTGCCGGTCTCCCTTTCCCACACCACGGATGGCTTAAGAACCTTTCCAAGAAAATATTAGGTGGGACAGGGTCGCGCTTAGCGCCGATGCGGGCGAGGATATCCGCCGCTTGATTGTTTTCCCGGACCACATGGTGGAATTCAAGCCCCTCGAACCGAGCTGAAATTTTGAGGACGGCGTTGCGGTAAGCCGCCATATTTTGATCCATGGCATCAAAGTCTCCATTTATTTGAGATATTGCGAGGTTCAAATCCCCACGCACCTCTAGGCGTTGAATGCCCATGGAGACTGCCATCCGGAGACCATGCAACAGGGCCTCATATTCTGCTGCATTGTTGGAGTCTGTGTATAATATTTTGAGTACGTATTGGACTGTATCTCCGGTGGGGGATGTCAGGACGACGCCTGCCCCCAGAATAGCCAGCATCTTAGAGCCGTCAAAGTGCATGATCCAATTGGAGTACACGCAGTACTCTTTAGGGAGTTCGGCTTCTGTCCATTCGGCGACGAAATCGGCCAGTACTTGTGACTTAATGGCTCGCCGTGGTTTGTATGTTATGTCGAACGGGAGGAGCTCAATAGCCCATTTAGCAATCCGACCCGTGAAACCGCGGTTATTTATTATGTCGTTGAGTGGTACTTCAGAGGCCACCGTAATTGAACACTCTTGAAAGTAGTGTCGTAATTTCCGGGATGCCATGAAGACCGCGTATTCTATGTTTTGATAATGTGGGTATTGTGATTTGCATGGAGTGAGGACAGTGGATACATAGTATACCGGCTTTTGAAGCTGGAACTTATGTCCGTCCGTTTCTCGTTCGCGACGAGCACTGCGCTTACAACTTGGTGTGTTGCTGCTATATATAACAACATTGGTTCGCCGACATTTGGTGCTGCCAAGATTGGGTTGGTGGCCAAAATGGCCTTTAATTCTTCCAATCCGGCCGTGGCCGCATCCGTACACTCGAAGTGTTCAGTGCGTCGAAGAAGGCGATAAAGGGGTAGTGCCTTTTCT
This sequence comes from Aegilops tauschii subsp. strangulata, assembly GCF_002575655.3. NCBI lineage: Eukaryota > Viridiplantae > Streptophyta > Magnoliopsida > Poales > Poaceae > Aegilops > Aegilops tauschii. Next base: position 279,325,723 of record NC_053037.3, on the reverse strand, counting down.
CCTAATCGGGAGATAAAGCGGCTTAAGGCAGCCACGCATCCAGTTAGTTTATGGATTTGCTTGAGGTCTGTTGGGATAGCCAATTGTGATACAGCTCAGATTTTAGCCGAATTTGCTTCAATTCCTCTACTAGAGACGATGAAGCCCAAGAGCTTTCCGACGGGCACGCCGAAAACGCATTTTTCCGGATTGAGCTTGATGCCATATGTTCGAAGATTGTCGAACGTGAGCCTCAAGTCGTCTATTAAGGATTCAACGAGTCTGGTTTTAATGACCACGTCGTCTATGTATGCCTCCACTGTTTTGCCAATTTGTGTTTCCAGGCATGTCTGAATCATGCGTTGATAGGTTGCACCGGCGTTTTTGAGCCCGAAAGGCATGGTGTTAAAACGGAAGGGCCGTATGGAGTGATGAATGCCGTTGCGGCTTGATCGGACTCCGCCATCTTAATTTGATGGTATCCGGAGTATGCGTCGAGGAAACACAATGAATCGTGTCCTGCGGTAGCATCGATAATTTGATCGATGCGGGGGAGGGGGAAGGGATCCTTAGGGCAAGCTTTGTTAAGGTCCTTGAAATCGACACATAGGCGCCAGGATTTGTCCTTCTTTGGTACCATCACCAGGTTTGCTAGCCAGTCCGGATGTTTTATTTCTCTAATGAATCCGGCCTCAAGTAACTTAGCTAGCTCTTCTCCCATGGCATGTCGCTTAGGCTCAGAGAAACGCCGAAGAGTCTGCTTGACCAGCTTGAACCCCTTTAGAATGTTAAGGCTATGCTCGGCCAGCCTGCGTGGGATTTCTGGCATGTCTGAAGGATGCCAGGCGAAGATGTCCCAATTCTCGCGCAAGAACTCCCGCAGTGCAGCGTCTACTTTGGGGTTTAACTGTACCCCGATGGATGCTGTTTTTGTAGGGTCCGTTGGATGGACTTGGAATTTGACTATTTCATCCGCTGGTTTAAAGGAGGTGGACTTGGATCTTTTGTCGAGTATCACGTCGTCCCTGTCCACTGTGGAGCGCAGCGCACTTAATTCCTCGGCCGCGAGGGCTTCGGATAACGCCTCGACGGCTAGTGCGGCAGTTTTATTTTCGGCGCAGAGTGCTATGTCCGGATCACTAGCTAGAGTGATGATTCCATTGGGCCAGGGCATTTTGAGCTTCATGTACCCGTAATGGGGTATAGCTTGGAAGATCGTGAATGCCTCCCGCCCTAAAAGGGCGTGGTATCCGCTACTGAACGGGGCCACTTGGAATGTGATTTCTTCAGACCTATAGTTCTCCGGCGTGCCGAATACCACGTCTAGTGTGATTTTTCCTGCACATCGTGCCTCCCGACTAGGGATAATTCCTCTGAAGGTCGTGCTGCTTTGCTCAATGCGGCTCTTGTTTATTTCCATTTTTCGAAGAGTCTCCTCATAGATGAGGTTTAATCCGCTGCCACCGTCCATGAGCACTTTAGTGAGTCGGAAGCCGTCCACAATTGGACTAAGGACCAAGGCGGCTGGTGCTCGGGCTGTTCGGAATTTAGGTTCGTCACTGGCATTGAAGGTTATAGCCGTATCGCTCCATGGATTTATTGCTGCCACGTGGCAGACTTCGGCAAGGCTGCGGAGTGCTCGCTTGCGCCTATTATTTGAGGCAAAGGCCTCGAAGACTGTCAATACTGTATTGTTATTTTCCACGGGATGGAGTTCTGTTGTATTATTGATGAGGATATCCTCGCCGCTCTTGGCCACCTGCCGGAGTATCAAACATGCTCTAAGGCTATGTGTTGGCATGGTATCCGCTGTACTGTGAATTTTGCATGGCCTATTGAGCCATCCCTCCAATACGGTTCCACGCCCTGCAGTGGGCTTTTGTTTCTTTGTAATTGGATCGGCTGACTTACGAGAGTACACCCTTTTAGTTCGGATGGGGGGTTTAGTGAGAGCCGGAGGATCCCAGAATTTTGTTTGGGTTTTCCAGGCGATTTCCATCGCACAATACTTCTGTACTATGGCCGCCAAGTTAGCGAAGTGTGCTATGTCACGGTGACTTATGGCATTGAGGATTCCCTTGTCCATGCAATTTTTGCAAAAGAATGAAATTGCGTCTTCCTCGCGACAGTCCTTGACCTTGTTCATTACAAGGAGGAATCTAGCCCAATAGTGATGTACTGTCTCTTGGGGCTCTTGTCTAATGTGGGAAAGATCACATGTATCTGGGTGGGTGGGTAGATTTAGGTCCGAACCCTGACCCGATCTGAGACCCAGGGGTGGGGGACTTTCCGAGCTTGGCAGTTCGGGCTCCGGGATGTTGCCCAATAGATCTGGCCCGCTGTCTGATTCTAGGTTCAAAGCATGGGCCATGTCCTCCCATAGACGGGTATCCGGCTCGGAGAGCTCGGGAATCCGGACATAGTTTGTCCTCAAGATAGAGGAAGAATCGCTGCGTTGCTCCTCCACTACCGCTATCTGATGGGTGACCGGCGGAGAGTTAATCTCCCTTTGGTCGGGTTTAAGCCCGATCCGATCATAGTCCGTAGCGACTCCCAGGGCGGCGATGCGATCCAAGAGCTCGTTCAAGGAAGAGAGCTCCATTGGATCCATCTACTCGGCGAATGCCGAGCCGACATGGAGGCTGTTTTTGATGACCCGAGAAGTCATCGTCGGCGCAACGGCCGAACGGGCGGTCATGACGAAGCCGCCTAGTCGGAGAGTTTGGCCTACAGCCAGGGCTCCCCTAGAGGTGATGTTGTCCTTGACAACAAGACGAGCCATCAAGCCTTATGATGACGGCACAGTGGAACTCTCAATGAAAGCACCAATGTCGGTGTCAAAACCGGCGGATCTCGGGTAGGGGGTCCCGAACTGTGCGTCTAAGGCGGATGGTAACAGGAGGCGGGGGACACAATGTTTACCCAGGTTTGGGCCCTCTCGATGGAGGTAATACCCTACTTCCTGCTTGATTGATCTTGATGATATGAGTATTACAAGAGTTGATCTACCATGAGATCGTAGAGGCTAAACCCTAGAAGCTAGCCTATGATTATCATTGTTCTTGTCCTACGGACTAAACCCTCCGGTTTATATAGACACTGGAGGGGGCTAGGGTTACACAGAGTCGGTTACAAGGGAGGAGATCTACAGATCTGAATTGCCAAGCTTGCCTTCCACGCCAAGGAGAGTCCCACCCGGACACGGGGCGAAGTTTTCAATCTTGTATCTTCATAGTCCAACAGTCCGGCCGTCCGAGGACCCCCTAATCCAGGACTCCCTCACCTGTCCCCCCTAACATCAGTATATACTGAGGCTAATATGAATGTGATCAGTTGATCAATTGCCGGTAAAATGTTTTAAGTTGATGAATTGGCCCTCCCCATAAAGGATTAGCAATGCTTGGCCCCCTAGCTCATTTATTTTTCATGGCTCCGCCACTGTGCACAGCCACGCACGTTCTCGCCCCCTCTCTTTAAATATCGATCTCGCACTTGTGCACTCTTTCATAGTGTCCCTCCACTTGGCCCCTTGCACCTTCCAGCACCCACCCCCATATCACAGTGCTTGTATGCTCGTAGAGCTCTTCCCTCTATCTATCTCTATAAATATCTCGCGCGGTCGACCCCTCCCCTCCCTCCTCGTATATCACCCAGGCCCCATGCACGTACATGTATGTATATAGGCCTCTCCTTCACACAAATTGCATTGACACGTATTCCCTCACCATATCTTAGTATCTGTCACACACACGGACTACATGTGCGAAAGAGAAGAGGTGCACACATGCACTCGTTCCCACACGTAAATTAGAATTCCAATGGCACGCTACACAGTGTCTCTCCCTTTTTAAGTTAATATAGCATGATTAAAATGATGTGGGGGCATCCATGAAGCCACGTGGCACATGTGGAGGCGTTGCGCGACCTCCTTGTGTGGACTGATCACAGTGACATGTTGCTAGTTCCAGAAGAATGTACTCGTCCTCTCTCACGCAAACTCGCAGTACATGCATGAAGCGAAGATGTGCACGCACGCACTCATTCCCTCGCACGCACACGCGGGTACATGGTGGGACGCATTTCTGTACGAAGATCCACCCCATGTGATAATTTGACGCGTGTAAAGTCGTCCACTTCATTGATGGTCAATTAATACAGTGCATGCAAATTGAGTGGACGTGAGGGAGGAAGTAGTTGAGAAAGACATTACTACTCCACTGCGTGCATGCGAGTAGTTAAATCATGGGTTGCTACTTCCATTGGTCTCCTTCGTAGGTATTTTGTGCCAATTTTTTACCATAATTTTAAGTAACACAATATTTATGCATGTCATAAAAATTAATGTCATCGAAAACTATGTTCAAATGTGATTCCAATGATATAATTTTTGGTGACATGCATTAACATTTTCTTAGTTAAATTTTTGGTCAAAAATTGGCATAAAATAAAAAGAGGGCCAATAAACCAGGACGCAGGCAGGGTGATCAATTTTTTCCTGGGTTACTGTTTGTGGCCTTTGTGTTTAAATATGGACGGAGTGGAGTAGTACTATCTTTATCTTAGCCTCATAGGGTTCTCCCAGCACCTACGCTCACCTCCTCGCCTCGCCCACCAGATCCCGCCATGGAGGATCCCACCATGGATAATCCCTTAGAACCCAGGATCCCGCGGGCTGCCCTCTTGCTACGACCCGCAGCACTGCCGCCTTTGAGCAAAACCCACATGTGTTTCAGAGGGGATCCATTGCTCTGGAATCATAGATCAGTGGCGTCGGAGGACATGCCAGGGCTGCATTTCAGGTGGTGGGCAGCAAGGGCAAATCGGATCAAGGAGGCGTCGCATCGATTGGAGACAAGTTCGAAGGAGTCGCGCCTGGTGAAGCACAAGGTGGAGCCGCAAGGGGATCTCAGGGGAGAGATGCTGAGGGATGTCAGCATCTGGCAGCGTCGTGTTGATTTCGATCTAGGGCTAATGGCAGAGATCATATTCACGGAGTCGACTGCAGAGGAAAGAACACGCATGCCTGCAGAATGGTATGAGCAGCCGGTGCAACTGCTCAAATGGGCGGTAGGAGAAGCCAAATCGCGGGACCAGCTGCAGCGGCGCCGCTGGGCATGCATCGTAGGCGAGGTGAGCTGCCCTCCTCCCCCGCCAGTGATGCAGTGACCTAATCGGTTGCTGCTGTAGTGAACTTGCGGCGCCATGGAGGTTTGCAACCGTGACAATCACTCCATCTATACGTATTGTATTCCTGTGAAAATACTTGGTCGTTTGGAAAAAGATGGTAGTAATTGATTTATCACTAGTTTTTGAATGCTTGGTCGTGACAATCACCCGAAGCCACAACCAGAAGTCTCCATCGTGTAATACTTACGGTCGGTCGCACCCGCGTCTCACTGAAGGGACACGCATCGGCTTGGTCTGACATGTACGACCAGTTACATCACTGACATGTTCGACCGCATTTGAGCAGTAGTACTTGAAATTTGTGTTCCAGGAAACTCATTGGGAGCCGTTTCAGGCCTCGAAACCAAAACCATCAATTAATCTTTAGCTTGTTCCCATCACATTCCAAAGTATAGTATAGTTAAGTGGAAACCTGCTCACACCTAGTACGTATCATACCTGAACGTGTTCCCACTATGTAGGTTTTAGTACTAGGTTATAAAAAGCGGAACTAGTACCTAGCCAAAAATCACTCTACCTTCCTCCTCATAAGTCTTTCTTGTTCGTCCGTCCTTGCCATGGCCGGTGTGCAGATCTCTAGGTCGAGTAATCGTAACAAGGGAGCAGTGACCAAGGCTGCGGAACAAAAAGAGGGCTCGCCGCCTCGCAGAGACCTCGAAAGATCTCTCACGGGCAGGCGAGGGCTCCCAGGAGCGCCCTAGCTGCGGAGGCGAACATGCCGAGCTGGCGACGCTGGAGTCATTATCCCTCGACAACATGCCCGATCAGCTCAATAAGCCGAAGGAGTTCATCGATGGCTTGTTGGAGCTGCTGAAGTAGAGCCTCGACGACATGCCTGCTGAGCTCAATGAGCAAGGGAGTTGACCGCCGGCTTGGTGATGTTGCTGAAGAAGAGCATTGCCTCGGATAAGAAGGCGACCGATGAAATCCTGCAACTTCAGGAGGACAAGGCGAAGCTCCGCCACGAGCTCGACCTGCTAAAGGAGGAGAACGCCGGCTGGAAGAAGCTGCATGAGAAGAGTAGTTCCTCGGTGAAGATGTTGCACGCCCTCATCATGGAACAGAAGGAGGAGTTGGCGAAGCTCCGCATCAACCACACGGCTGCTGTCAAGGTACGTAATGCGGACGTGGAACAAATGATGAAGGCTCGCGTCGAGAAATCCCGTGTCATGGACAGAATGAAGAAGATGGCGGAGGAGATGCGCGAGGAGATGGAGGTCGTGGAGGCGATGAAGAAGCAGTTACAACTCCGCGGCCAGCAACCCTTCATGTAGTAGAGAGCAGCGCCCTAGACTTGTGTGTGCGTCTTCCTTCTTTTGGGGGGGGGGGATAATCTTCCTTCTTCTTTTGCTCCTGTGTTTCTTATTTTGCTTTAGGTGTTTCGCCGCACGTGTCACGTTCTCTGCGAGGCATGAATAGAACAGTGCTAACGATGAGTGGTGCCGTGGGATCGATGACTAGAAAATTAGATCATTTTTTATCTCCATATCACACTAGGCTACTGTGTTTCGTGCTCCTCCGTCGTACTAGTACTCCAGTGGAAAACTTGAGTATACCGCACGGTTCTTTACTCCTCCTTAGGTCGTCCGCAACATTTATACGAGCAGTCAAATCACAAGGCCCCGCCTTCCAACAGTAATGAGCCGTCAAATCACAAAGGCCGTCACCTCTCGTGAAACCGCCCAAGCGAGACTGCCCCGCCCTCTAGCCTTTTAAATGTATACTTTTGTACAGTAGTAGTATCGATGGATTGCGCCATGGAGCAAAACTAACAAGATGAAATTAAAGAAAAAAGGTGGTACATATAGAGAGTTGTAGCGATCCGACCTCAGGCGGTCAAATCTCTATGCATAAGTGTCATCCCTGGATCGGTAATGCTGATACACACAGTACTCGAGGATTTATAACAGAGTTCAACCACACACTTAGTACATCGAACGTCTCAAAAGAGAACTTTTTACAATAATATGGCTGAAATGCCATCTAAATAAGATAACTACGGAAGCTTCAAAGGTAAATGAGTCCATCAACTCCAACGGCATAGCTGAGTGCACGACAACGACCTAGCGCACCTTACTCTTCGTTTGAAAACTCTGCAACATAATTCGTTGTAACCTGTGTAGGTCAGCACATGGAATATGCTGGCAAGATAACACTATAGAGCAATGAACAAGTAACAACTATAACTACATGCATATTTGGATGGTGGAGGATCTATGGTTATCATTTGCATAAAGCTAGTTTTTCCCTACAACAAAGGAATATATTTTATTTAACTACAAAGTTTGTTGAAAACATTGAGAAGGTTCCTCCAACTCAATCTCAATTAAACATAATTAACAACCCAACAAATTAATTAAGTGAAGTGATGAGATAAAATCAATAATTGAAGTACCAGATACTCAAGATGTCCATAACCGGGGACACAGCTAACCATGATTAGTTTGTACACTCCGCAGAGGTTTGCGCACTTTTCCCCACAAGACTCGATCTCCTCCATTGGAATTCTCGCACTTCATGATGTTTGAGAAACGGATGACCGAGACACAGTCTTTCCGAAGAGGTCCCCTTAACCGATAGATAGGCCGGGACACCTACAATCCCCTACATCTGCTAGCCCAACATGGAAAGGTTTCCCACAACTTACTCAACTATGCTAGAGCCCATAATGGCTTGTGGCTGCACACGGAAGTTTCTAGCATGAATAATCTTATGACCCCTTTGAGCCTGGGTGGCAAACCATAGGATGATCACACGGGTACTCCGGGATATCCCAGGACAACGCTGGATTGCTCCAGGTGCCCAGACAACCACTGGGTGCTCCAGGGTGCCTCAACCAATCCACCCAGATGTGTATTAAAGTAGCCACCTTAAGTTTAACCCTTAGTAATAAACAACACTCACATCTGTCATGGATCACTCAAACCAAACCTCGTCTACGAGCATAACATAGCAATATAAGCATAAGGTAGTAACTCCCAGGTTTTGATATAAGACAATAGGTTCCTACCCCATCAACTACTTCCCAATAGCCACATGTTATCGAATCCTAACCATGCAATGTTTGAGGGTTGAATCTAATGCATAAAAACTGGGTAATGAAAAGTATGATCAAAGTGTGAACTTGCCTTGTACTATTGATGAAGATGATTCGCATAACTCCAGGTAGTTCTACTCGTCACACTCCGGTCAATCTATCGTAAGCAAGCAATAGTAACCACACATAAGCAATCATGCAAAAGAATCAAAGAAAAGATCTTGGAAAACTTCGAAAACAAGCAATTTACTCTTGCAACACAAAACAATTTCTAACAGTACCAAAATTGGGTGAATTTGGCCTTAACACAAAGTTTAGATCAAGAGCCTCGATTTGCAAAAAGAATCAACTCAAACGGAGTTATAACACTCAACTTATGAACAAAAGAAATTCAAATTCAAATATGTTTGAATACAAATTTTAAATTTTCAAAAACATGTTCAAGTTGATTATCTGGAAAGAGGGGATCATAATGAAGGAGTGGTGTTGGTTTCATTGGATTTGGATAAACGAGTAGAAAGTTGTGCTAGTTTGAAACAGAGGGACTAATCTGTAATATAAAACTACGAATGGGTCCCTGGCAGGAAACTAAAATAAAAAGAAAACCCTATCGAATGAACGTTCACTACAGAACCCTACAGAACGAAAACGTTCGCTGCCAGAAGCTAACGAGCCAATCTGTTCACTGCGAAGAGACAAACATCGAGCGTTCACTAAATAACTAGGTTAATAAGAAAAACCTGGTTTTTTAACGATAAACCGAAAAAAATCTAAACCCTAAATAAAATCGTCGAACCGGGTGGTTTGTAGCGGGCCAGGGCGGATCGGGTCCGGCGGTGGCGTCCGGCGGCCGCGGCGGACTCTGGTATGGCGGCGGGCTTGGCGACGGCGACGGGGTGCGGGGCAGCGGCAGGCGGCGGCGAGCGGCGGCTGCGGCTCGAGGTGGCGGCGCGGGGCGCAAGCAGGCGGCCGCGGCGAGCGGCGTCGGCGGCGCAGGGCGGCAGCGCTGCAGCGGCGGTGCGGCGAGGAGCGGTGGCGGGATGCGGCGCGGACGGGTTCCAGGGGGGTCTGCCTTGGGCGAGGGGGCGGCGGTGGGAGTCCGGCTCGGACTCCCCGAGCTCCGGCGGCGCGGCGCAGGACTCTCCCGCGCGGGAGGAAGGCGTCGGGGCTACGTGGGCCGGCCTGGCTCGGCTGGGCGGGCGGCGAACTTATTTTTTTAATAAAATTTCGCCCGAAGAAAATCCTAATAAAAATATAAAAAAATTCTCAAAATACCAGAAACAATTTTCACCATCTAAATCTAATATTTAGAACAAGTGAACATTTTTTTGGCATAAAAATGCAATTTTAAAAATACATATTTTCTAATTCAAATAAAAAAGCAACTAAAATATAAATTTGATTTTAAAATTTCTCCTCCAATATTCCTCTCTTTTGAAGAAGTCATTGTATCTTCTCTCATTTATTTTGATTATTGGAAATAATTGGAGAGAAAAATATTAAAACCAAATTAATCCTCTTTTCAAATTTGAGAAAAATTTCAAATATGAATATATGTGAAACCTCCAACTCTCTCCTTGGGTCCTTGAGTTACTTAGATTTCTAGGATCACCGACAAAATGCAAATAAAATATGATATGCATATGATGACCTATATATGTAGAACATCCAAATTGAAAATTGGGATGTTACAAACCTACCCCCCTTAAGATGAATCTCGTCCTCGAGATTCGAGTTGGCTAGAAAGAAATAGGTTAGGTTCGGGGGTCTTCTCAAAATCTATAGATCGTCACCGGGGGTCTGGGGTGCTACCACCCTTAGAAGCATTGTTATAGTTCCATCAAAACTCATATACTCCATCCGTATTGTTGGCAGTGTCGATCTTCTGAGTTCTTCAGGATAATTCCTCCTTTGGGCTCTTCCGGTAGTGGCATAACATTTTTCCTCAATTCATGTGTCCTTTCATCTTGGTACGGTTCTTCTATGACTGGGTCTTCTTAGCTGATGGCTCTGGCGCTAATACTAAACAACTATCGATATCTCATGGTGGTCAACAATTTATGGCTTCTCCTGCAGGAAATGGGTCTGGGCTTCATTCTCACCGTATGACCTACGATTGGCAATAGCTGCCTTGTACAAGGGGAAAAATTGTCATACCATTCTTAGGTTTAAACAAGGTTTTGATCATCGTCGCTCTACTATGGGTAAGTCACAACATTTACCACATGGTACAAAGAACCATCCAGCAGAAGAAAGAAGCAATGAAAGGAGCCCTCATGAAAATTTTAGAAGAACCTGTGATGAAGGAAGAGGTGGAGGACAGGACAAGGTGACTTGTGATAAATAGTTGAGTTGCAACGAGAAATATAGTAGTAGTAGTGACGACATTTCCTTTTATTAGTGAGGTGTTGGGTTGAGGCATGTAATGGAAGTGCAGGAGATTGTAATAGTTTGAGAATCAATGAAGTTAGCATCGTTCACTACAAAAAAAGACACATCCGTGACATTTTGGGCCGAACGAATTTTTTTCTGTCATACTTATGACACTTCTATGACGATAATTGTGACAAAACCCGGTATCATCATAGATGTGGTGGGCTCCTACTTCTATGACAAAAAATCATGACAGAAAATGGGCTTTTCGTCCTGGGCGGGCCGGAGACGCAGCTGCATGACATTCTTTGGGCCATCCATGACGGAAAAAACCGTGGTAGAAGCGAGGGCGAGGAAAATATCGGGTGTTGCCGGTTACGGTGGGTGGTCGGGGCCGAGCGATGCACGTTTCTCTCGTACATGCACACGCGTGTGTGTGAGGCGTTGGGCTCTAGGTGAGCCCGAGCGAGGTGTTCGCCTACTGAACCCGAGCGATTGCACTGCAGGCTACGCGTTACTGAACCCGACCGATCGATCGATGGCTGTTAACTGAACCCGATCGAGAGATTCCTTCGCGCTGCTGCTAATTGAAGCCGATCGATGCTGCCTCTGGATGAACAGTGAGCGTTGTTGGGGGGGTTTGGATGAACAGTTCCCGGTGGGGGTGGATGAACATGACCCTGTGGTGTTGCCTCTGGATGAACAGGACCCCGATCGATCGAGCCGGTTGGGGCTGGATGAACAGGACCCCGTGGAGGACTGGATGAATAGTAGACCGTGGAGGGCTGGATGAACAGTAGCCCGTGGAGGGGTGGTTGAACAGGAGCCCATGGAGAGGGCTGGTTGAACAGTAGCCGGTGGAGTAGCGCGCGATGGAGGCTGGATGAACAGGAGCCCGTGGATGAACAGTCACAGGTGGAGGCTGGAGGCGGTCGACGGTGGATGAACAGTAGCCCGTGGAGGCTGGAGGGGTCAATGGTGGAGATGAACAGTATCCCATGGAGTCCCGTTTTGCGGTACGCCACACCCCTCCCGATGAACAGGACCCCCGTTTCGACCGTAGCGCTCCAACACAAGTCCGTTTCCTCTGTTTTGCAGTACGCCACACCCCTCCCGATCAACAGGATCCCGTTTCGACCATAGGAGGTCCGTTTCCTCCGTTTTGTGGTACGCCAGACCCCTCCCGATGAACAAAATCCCGTTTTGAACATGGCCGGTCGAACACAAGGCCGTTTCCTCCATTGTGAGGTACGCCAGGCCTCGTTTCCATCGGCTGTTCCGTCCAAGCCGGTTGGCTCCCACGCGTTCCGTTTCCTCCCGATGAACACGACGCATTCCATTGCGTCCCCATGAACAGAACGACGACGCAGTTTCTCCATTCCGACCCAGCCATATACACGAGCCCTGGCCGTACGTACGCGCGAGTAAGCGTTCGAGACCCCGCCCGTATGTACGTACGTGGCCGTATTTACTTTCTTGCACCCTGGCCACCGTACGTACGTGTACATGCTACATGCCGGCCTCTACTACGACACGTGCGCGCCTCTACATCGACCAGTATGTACGTACACGTTCGCGACCAGAATGACGACGCTACGCACGCTTCGACCAGGTGGGTCCCGACTATCAGGCACTTCCTTGCGTGCGAAGATGTAGCTGGTGGGTCCCAGCAGTCAGGGGGCGAATCGTTTTTTTTTTGCCCGGACGCAATTCCTTGCGTGCGAAGATGTAGCTGGTAGGTCCCAGCAGTCAGGGGGGAAACATTTTTTTCATGAAATACGGTTGCCCGTCTGGTGGGTCGCTGCTGTCAGGTGGAGGAATCATTATTTTCTGCGTAATAAGGAGGCATTTCCTTGCTGCGGCCGCGGACCCAGCTGTCAGCCTCTTCACGTACAGTCCACGTCCGATGGAAGCCGTTCCTTGACCATGTTGACCACGCCGCGCCGAGAGCACCAGGGCGGTGGACGACGGCGAGGCCTAGGAAGGGGACGACGCGGAGCCGGGGAAGACGCGGCAGGGGATGACCACGCGTAGAGGCGTGTGAGGGTTCACTGGTTCGCTGCGGTGTGAGGCTGCCGTCGCCGCAGAATAACAGGGGGTGTGGGTGAGTAGAGGGATGGCCTGGCCAGCGGTGGGAGTAGTAGGTGGCGGTGAGGCCTCCGCGGCATCACAGCCGGCCACGGGAGGCAGGAGCACGAGGCATGACCAGCGCTGGTTTGGGCGGCTGGAGGAAGAAGACCAGAGGTTGAAGAAGCACTATGGCCATTGGATGGACATCGTACGATCACTGGAGCTAGAATCATGCATATTGACTAAGTTGACAAAGCCCTCTGTCCCCATCAACTTAGTAGGCCCACAAGTCAGCCTCCCACTATATTGGGTCCCAGCTAGCAGGGGGAGTATTCATTTTTTTGTGCGTAATAAGGAGGCACTTCCTTGCGTGCGAAGATATAGCTGGTGGGTCCGAGCTGTCAGCGGCGGTAACGTTTTTTTCGCGAAATACAGAGGCCCTTTCGGTGGGTCCCAGATGTCAGGTGGAGGAATCATTATTTTGCACGTAATAAGGAGGCATTTCCTTGCGTGCGGCCGTGGACCCAGCTGTCAGCCTCTCCACGTATAGTCCACTTCAGATGCATGTCGGTCGTTGACCACGTTGACCAGGCCGCGCCAAGAGTGCCAGGGCGGTGGACGACGACGAGGCCTAGGAAGGGAACGACATGGAGCCAGGGAAGACTCGGCAGTTGTTTCCCACGCGGAGGGGAGTACGACTGTACGAGGGTTTACTGGTTCGTCTGCCGTCGCCGGAGAATAACAGCAGGTATGGGTGAGTAGAGGGATGGCTAGGCCAGCGATGGGAGTACAGTGGGGCGGTGAGGCCTGCGCAGCAGCACAGCCAGCCGCTGGGAGGAGGAAACAGGCAGTCCCGCCGGCGCTTGTTTGAGCGGCTGGAGCAGGAAGAGCAGAGATTGAAGAAGCACGACGGCCGTTGGATGGACATCCAACAGTCACTGCTTGTGTGTCAACCTTTTTTTAGGAAAGCCTCAAATCTGTGGAAAACAGCATACAACCCATCTGCCATTGTTTCTAATAATTTACAGCCCATTTGCTAATTCTTAAGGTTTTTTTGGAGCCCATATTCTTTTTGTTAGCATTACAACACATATTGTGGCCACGGTTAAAAAATTATACGAAATTTTGCATATTTCGGTGCGGTCCGAACCGTTTTTAATCCCGAAATTTCGAGTCACATTCAAACTGATTTAAAAATACATGTATATCAACATAAAATCCAACAAATTGTCCACGCATAAAAATCAATGCAATTTAAAATCTCGAAATGAAAAAAAAAGAAATTTGAAACTAATTACCGGTTTGATGTGTTTTAAAAATGTACGTCCCATTTCTCATTACTGATAGGCCATTTTCTCGGCCAGCCGAATGAAGCTCTCCTCGTCTTAAAAGATTTCCAGCCCAACAGGCCTGACAAAGCAACTTACTTGGCAAATCACAAAAAAACTGGGCTGTGGCCATGGACCCAGCTGTCAGCCTCTCCACGTACAGTACTCTTCCGATGGAAGTCGGTCGTTGACCACATTAACCACGCCGCGCCGAGAGCACCAAGGTGGTGGACGATGGCGAGGCCTTGGAAGGGGACGACACGGAGCCGGGGAAGACGCGGCAGTGGACGCGGAGAGGAGTACGAGGGTTCACTGGTTCAGCTGCGGTGTGAGGCTGCCGTCACCGCAGAATAACAGGGGGTGTGGGTGAGTAGAGGGATGCCCTGGCCAGCGGTGAGGCCTCCGCGGCATCACAGCCGGCCACGGGAGGCAGGAGCACGCGGCACGACCGGCGCTGGTTTGGGCGACTGGAGCAAGAAGACCAGAGGTTGAAGAAGCACTACGGCCGTTGGATGAACATCATATGGTAACTGGAGCTAGAATCGTTCATATTGACTAATTTTACAAAGCCCTCCGTCCCCGTCAACTTTGTAGGCTCACAAGTCAGCCTCCCACTATGCTGGGTTCCAGCTGGCAGGGGGAGTATTCATTTTTTTGTGCGTAATAAGGAGGCACTTCCTTGCGTGCGAAGATAGCTGGTGGGTCCGACCTGTCAGCGCGGGGCATGTTTTTTTCGCGAAATACAGAGGCCCTTTCGGTGGGTCCCAGATGTCAGGTGGAGGAATCAAAGACTTGAGAAGGCGTACAGAACAAGCTAGTGTACCAGTAAAGAGACGTTGCTGAGTTTTAGAAAAAAGAGAGACGTGATCCTGTAGCTGGTTCGAATCCAAACCTAGACTATGACTATATATGGTGCTATGCTACTCTGCAAGTAATGAAACTGACATATCCAACGTTCGCTTCTCCTCTTCTCTACTTACTCTTCCTAGCATCAGAAGCTCTGGCCACAGCAACCATGCCCGCCGGCTGCTCGTCCACCTGCTCTTCAGCAGGCAACAACCAAATATGCGCCAAGTCACCACCCGTACCATCGCCTGTGGGTCTAATCACACCCCCGCCGGCACGCGCACCGCAGCCGGTTGCTCATTGCAACCCACTGCCGTTCGTGTGGTGCCACTTTTGCAAATCACGCAGAGTCATCCATCGTGTCTCAACCACAATCCTCAACCCTGGCCGAGTCTTCTACAAATGCCCGAATCATGGGGTAATAATATGTTTAAGTGTTGTTCTGCTACTTTCAGTTGCTGATTTTTTTAATAGTTTGGTTGATGATCTTCCAATTTGATTTGTGCAGAAAAGGGAAGATTCGTGTGATTTGTATTTCTGGGAAGTTGCTGATGTAGGGGAGTGCAACTATGCTGATTATTTGGTTAGCCGAGGAATCCCAATACCAGCAGGTTGGGGTGTTGGACAAGTAACTGAAGGAACGGCAGAAGAGGAAGATGCAGAGCAGAAGGTTAAAGATGCAGTTCCTCTAATCGTGGCCAGGCAACAGCTGTTGAACGTCCTTGACAGCAATGAGGAGATGAAAGAGATTGTGAAGATAATGGGCAAAATCGATGTGCTCTGTAGGATGATTGTCTCTTTATTTGCAGTGTATGTAGCACTCGTGATGTATTCAGTGGCTATGACATAAGCACTTTGCTGAAACTAGTAATGAATGAAACCTGTGTAGCAGGCTGGGCGTAGTGTTGTGAACATCTAATGATTTCTATTAATGGAAATCAGGGGGTATCCCCTTTTGCTCATAAATAAATAAATAGCAGAGGCCCTTTTGGTAATAAATAAATAAATTAGTAGAGCCCCTATCGGGTCAGCTTTGTTCTCATTCAAAGACGTCGAGCAAATTGCAGTCCAAAAGCAAACTATGTCACCAAATTCAAGTTTCACAGCCAAATATGAGTACAACTAAACAACAATGTCATCATGTTTTAGTCGTCATACAATCACCAAACACAAATCAGCATACATAACAAGTGATGTTCTCACAGGAAAATACTAAACAACATGTTCATCAGGTTTCAGTTGTCATAGCAAACACAATTTCACATAGTAGATAAAGAAACGTCTTCTGACAGGCAAATACGACAAAAGCAATGTAATCATCATCTGCAGCAGCAGCGTCAACATCTTCGCCATGTGTATCAGTCTGAATCATAATTCCCCACGGTGTCATCTTCTTTTTCGTCCTCAACGTCCTTGAACGTTGGCTTCTTCTTGATCAACTCTTGTATGTCCACAGCACGACAGGCAATCTTTTCGCCGGCGTCATTGACGTGATGGTTCTCAAAGATATTAGGAACATCTGTGTTATCTTGTACATCAGGAGCGGTGTAAGCATCATCTTGTTGTGCAACTTCATTAAGCGAATTCCTCTGCTCAAACCTTTGCAATACTCTCCTGTCATCGCTACGTGCAAATGTGTCTTCCAAGAAAAATATTTGTGTTGCTTGATTTGCCAAAATAAAAGGCTCGTTGGTCTGGTACGCCACCTTAACATTGATGGATTTGAAATATTCATTAGCTCTGGGTTTTGCGATCCTGGAAAACAGGTTATACCAACGACAGCATAACAGAACCACACACCGATGATCCTCGAAACTGGAGATATACTGCAACTGAACAATGTCTGTTATGTTAGCATACATTTTAGTTGTCTCTTTGTCATACGTATTCGTGCTCATGATGGCACTGTTTTGTGTCTTCCTGCCTTCGTCTCGTGCAAGGGTGTTGTAGCGCACATCTCCAACAACGCAAGATTCATAATGTCTTACCCGAGTATCAGGACCCATTGCTAGTGAGTAAAGGGCATCATCAACTGCCTGCCCATCCTCCCGCATCTTCTTAACCTATGGTTAGAAAATAGACAAGCTGATCATCTTATGTACTCAATATATTAAAAAAATTGACAATGCAATTCAAAAGCTTTCATGGCTCTTGAACCATTTCGCAAATCCTGCCATAACCAGTTTGACAATGTTTCTTGGATTTTGCGGCAGTAACTCCTTTTTGTAGATGCTGCACAACATAGTGATCGCGTCAAACATATAAATATATTAGAATGTGCTACAAGTTTAGTAGATTACGATGTATAAGCTGCAGTACTTAGCACTTACTTGATATAAGGTAATATCTCAGGACAGTTATTCAACACATACCAAACCATTTTGTCCAAATCTTTAGGTTTGTCCTCTTTTCGACTCTTCCCTGTAACTCGAACAGAATAATCGAAAACATTGAGCCCGGGATTGTCTTCACCAACCTCTTTGCTAAGCTGATCAGCTGTTTCAATGTATTTTGAGCAGAATGTCAACGCTTCTGTAGCAATGTAGGCCTCTGTTGGGGATATTACTACTGGGCGTAAACCAGCCAAGAGAGGCCGGGTTATCCCCATAATGAGTTATTATATTTGAAGCCCATGAAGACAAGACGATGGCGCTTTATGAAGGCCCGGGGCCCAAAGGCGGATTAAGGCCTGTAGTCATAAACCGACATTGATATGTAAGCTTGTGTTGTAAGGCAGAAATAGTAGAGACCGGGCCGGACACGTTTATGAGCCGGCCTCGGAATCCTGTAAACTGGCGGGCATCAACCCATGTATGTAAGGGGACGACCCGGCGGTTGTTTAGGGATTCGAGAACCAGGCATAGCGAATTCGCTCCCTGGTCATCGAAACCCTAGCAATTCCACAAAAACTGGATCGTACGCTTTTACCTTCACCGCAAGGGGCCGAACCGGTATAAACTCTCTGTGTCCCTTGTCCGCTTTAACCCCTTTAAGCTAACCAATCGCGATGGCTCCACGACTAAGTCCTTTCTCTATGACATCTGCCGTGACAAGACCACGATAGTTGGCGCCCACCGTGAGGCTATCACACGATGGTTTCGAGTTCTTAGAGGGCAGCTTCGAAGGGCTCAAGGGATACGCTGTGGGCCAGATGAACAAGAGTCATCGCGGCAAGCTCTACATCGACGACACAGGCTGGGGCCCCGAGGCCGGCTCGATCGAGTACGGGTACCGGGTCCCCTTCGGCGGCATCCACGTTTTCATTGGCAAGACCGGCGAACCGGGCCCTGAGCTGGACATCTGCACTGACATCGTTGAGACGGCTCAGCGTGCGAGACCTGCCCGGGTTCAGCCTGCCATGAAGCGTGCCTTCGTGGGAGTCATCCATGGAGCGGAATCTGAGGATAGATCGGCATCTGGTGGTGAGACCGTCGTTTATTCTGATGATGAGTCATCGACCGGAGAGACCGAGTCATTGTACTAGTTGCAAGATGTCCGGATTGGGGGCTGTTCCGATGGCGATAGTATTCCAGACCCCTTTGATCCGCCAAACCGGGTTGCGATCTTCATGGCCTGTACGCAGCCAGCGCTCCACTCTTCGACCGCAGCAGCGATGGTTTCCGGATCAGTAGCAGCGACAGCGGCTGAGGCAGGAGGCCCCGTGCGACCGCCGGCTCAGGTTTTATCTGATTTATTTGACGCTTTGGCAACACTGATGGCGGAAGTTAACCCAGCGAATCAAGATGCACTACCAAAAAAAGACACATCCGTGACATTTTGGGCCGAACGAATTTTTTTCTGACATACATATGACACTTCTATGACGATACTTGTGACAAAACCCGGTATCATCATAGATGTGGTGGGCTCCTACTTCTATGACAAAAAATCATGACAGAAAATGGGCTTTTCGTCCTGGGCGGGCCGGAGACGCAGCTGCATGACATTCTTTGGGCCGTCCATGACGGAAAAAACCGTGGTAGAAGCGAGGGCGAGGAAAATTTCGGGGAGTTCCCGGTTACGGTGGGAGGTCGGGGGCCGAGCGATGCGCATTTCTCTCGTACACGTACGCGCGTGTGTGCGAGGCGTTGGCTCTAACTAAACCCGAGCGAGGCGTTGGGCTCTAACTGAACCCGAGCGATTGCACTGCAGGCTACGCGTTACTGAACCCGAGCGATCGATGGCTGTTAACTGAACCCGATCGAGCGATTCCTTCGCTACTGCTACTAACTGAAGCCGATCGATGCTGCCTCTGGATGAACAGTGAGTGTTGCTGGGAGGTTTGGATGAATAGTTCCCGATGGGGGTGGATGAACAGGACCCCATGGTGTTGCCTCTGGATGAACAGGACCCCGATCGATCGAGCCGGTTGGGGCTGGATGAATAGGACCCCGTGGAGGGTAGGATGAACAGGACCACCCAGTGGATGGCAGAATGAACACTAGATGGTGGAGGGCTGGATGAACAGTAGCCCGTGGAGGGGTGGTTGAACAGGAGCCCGTGGACAGGGCTGGTTGAATAGTAGCCGGTGGAGTAGCGCGTGGTGGAGGCTGGATGAACAGGAGCCCGTGGATGAACAGTCGCAGGTGGAGGCTGGAGGAGGTCGACGGTGGATGAACAGTAGCCCGTGGAGGCTGGAGGGGGTCGACGGTGGAGATGAACAGTATCCCGTGGAGTCCCGTTTTGCGGTACGCCACACCCCTCCCGATGAACAGGACCCCCGCTTCGACCGTCGCGCTCCAACACAAGTCCGTTTCCTCCGTTTTGCGGTACACCACACCCCTCCTGATCAACAGGACCCCCATTTCGACCGTAGGAGGTCCGTTTCCTCCGTTTTGCGGTACGCCAGACCCCTCCCGATGAACAGGATCCCGTTTCAAACGTGGCCGGTCGAACACAAGGGCGTTTCCTCCGTTCGGCGGTACGCCAGGCCTCGTTTCCATCGGCTGTTCCGTCCAAGCCCTGCCGATGAACACGACGACGCATTCCGTTCCGACCCAGCCGGTTGGCTCCCCATGAACACGACAACGACGCTGTTTCTCCGTTCCGACCCAGCCATGTACACGAGCCCTGGCCATACGTATGCGCGAGTAGGCGTTCGAGACCCCGCCCGTATGTACACATACGTGGCCGTATTTTCTTTCTTGCACCCTGGCCGCTTTACGTACGTGTACATGCTACGTGCGCGCCTCTACTACGACACGTGCGCGCCTCTACTACGACACGTGCGCGCCTCTACATCCACCAGTATATATGTACGTACACGTTCACGACCAGAATGACAACGCTACGTACGCTTCGACCAGGTGGGTCCCGACTGTCAGGCACTTCCTTGGCTGCGAAGATGTAGCTGGTGGGTCCCAGCAGTCAGGGGGGCGAATCGTTTTTTGGCCGGACGCACTTTCTTGCGTGCAAAGATGTAGCTGGTGGGTCCCAGCAGTCAGGGGGAAACGTTTTTTTCGCGAAATACAGTGGCCCGTCCGGTGGGTCCCAGCTGTCAGGTGGAGGAATAATTATTTTCCGCGTAATAAGGAGGCACTTCCTTGCTGCGGCCGTGGACCCAGCTGTCAGCCTCTCCATGTACAGTCCACGTCCGATGGAAGTCGTTCCTTGACCACGTTGACCACGCCGCGCCGAGAGAACCAGGGCGGTGGACGACGGCGAGGCCTAGGAAGGGGACGACGGGGAGCCGGGGAAGCCGCGGCAGTGGAAGCCCGAAAGGAGAAGAGTACGAGGGTTCACTGGTTCGGCTGCGGTGTAAGGCTGTCATCGCCGCAGGGCCTGGCCATGGGAGGCAGGAGCATGCGGCACGACCGGCGCTGCTTTGGGCGGCTTTGCATATTTTGGTGCGGTCCGAACTGTTTTTAATCCCGAAATTTCAACTCACATTCAAACAGATTTTAAAAATAAATGTATATCAATATAAAATCCAACAAATTCTCCTCGCATAAAAATTAATGTAATTTAAAATCTCGAAATGAAAAAAAAGATATTTGAAACTAATTGCCGGTTTGATGTGTTTTAAAAATGTACAGCCCATTTCTCACTAGTGATGGGCCATTTTCTCGGCCAGCCGAATGAAAGCTCTCCTCGTCTTGAAAGATTTGCAGCCCAACAGGCCTGACAAAGCGACTTACTTGGCAAATCACAAAAAACTGGGTTGTGGCCGTGGACCCAGCTGTTAGGCTCTCCACATACAGTACTCTTCCGATGGAATGTCGTTGACCACGTTGACCACGCCGCGCCGAGAGCACCAAGGCGATGGACGACGGCGAGGCCTAGGAAGGGGACGACGCGGAGCCGGGTGTAACACCCCGGATGTGACTTTCCATATTTGTAACTCCAACTCTTGCCATTTTTGGCTATGTGTTATGATATTCCCTTCGTGGTTGGGTCTTTGTCTTTCGTTTTTCTTTTGTTCATGTCATTCATTGCATATCATGTCATCATGTGCATCTCATTTGCATACGTGTTCGTCTCTTGCATCCGAGCGTTTTCCCCGTTGTCCGTTTTGCAATCCGACACTCCCACATGCACCGGCGCACCCCTCTTGTCTCTTTTAGTGAGCGGGTGTTAAACGTTCTCGGAATGGACCGAGGTTTGCCAAGTGGCCTTGGTACACCACCGATAGACCACCTGTCAAGTTTCGTTCCATTTGGAGGTCGTTTGATGCTCCAACGGTTAACCGGGTAACCGCAAAGGCCTTTTGTATGTTGCAGCCCAACACCCTCCAAAACAGCCCAATAACCCATCTAAGTCTCTTCCATGCTCTCCGTCGTTCGATCACGATCGTGTGGGCGAAAACTACACCCCATTTGGAGTCTCCTAGCTCTCTCTAGCTGTAAATATGTGCACCCTCCTCCAAATCCGGGTCCCGAAACCCTAGCCCCGCTCCCTCTCCGCCACCGGACACGTCCGGTCCGGCCGGACAGATCGCGCCGCCGCCTCGCGCCTCTCGCTCGCCGCCACGTGGCCTCCGCCACCGCCCGCCGCCGCCGGCCCACCAGGCCCGCGCGGGCCCCCCCGAGCCCGTCCGCGCCGCCGCCTCCCGCGGGTCGCCGCCTCCGCGCGCTGCCCGAGCCAAGGCGCCTCCGCCGCCCGACGCCTCGTCCGCCGCCACGCCGGAGCGTCGTCGCCTCCGCCGGCGACCCCCGTCGCCTCGTCCTCCGCCGCGCCCGGTCGCCGCCCGCGCCTCCGCCTCCCTCGCCGGCATCCGGCCCCGTCCCGCGGGCGATCTCCCTCCTCTCCGTCTCCGGTCGGCGTCCTCCTCTTCTCCGGCGAGGAACCCCGGCGATCCTCGGTTCACGTGCGAACCCTAGATCTGAGAGGTTGACCCCGAAAATTCCTCTGCCTTTTGCTGTTATATTATGTTGCCTCCTTCGACCAGTCATATCTCCTTGCATACTGCTCTGTTTCATGCGCATGATATATCGAAATGTTCATCACGGGATGCTTTTCATTTTGTTCCATTGTGCCATGCTCTTTTGGGTTCATCTCGATGCCTAAATCGTCGTTGCAAGAGTGCTATATGATGTTTACTGCTGTTACTTATCAGAACTTGGTATTTTGTTATTTTTGTTGCATTTGATGTGTGCATCTTATGAGCATGAGCTCTACATGTGTTTTGATCTATGCCATGCTATCTTCACAGGGGTGTATTCCATGTATTTTGGTGATCTATGTGGTGACTAGCACAAGCATGCAAACTAGGCTTCGTGATGTTTCTGTTTTCAGGGACTTGGGATTTTGCCAAGTCCTTTACCTGCTGTTATTTTTATGCCTTGTAAATTTGATGCTACAGTGAGGTCCATGCTTATTTTGAGATACTTCAGTCAGGATGTTTTGAACATATGGTTATGCTCTATCCATCCATGCCCCTGTTTGCAATTATGGAGTGACCTAGCATGTCTCAATCTTGCTCTACTTTTGCTATAAAATGTTTCTGGCAGTATGTTAACATGCTATTCAATTTTGCCAAGGTTGTTGTAGTTGATCCATACATGCTATGAACTTGCTCTTGCCATGGATAGCTTCATGAATATGTCTTATTGCTGTTGGTATGCCTGTTTTTTCATGCAATGCCTTGTGATGAGTGAATCGAGCTCACAAAGATGCCTTCATAATTCTGTTAATGCCATGCTCTGTTCTCTGCCAAGTCTGAAACTGTTAATAAAACTTGCTATGTTTACATGGGTGCCATCATATCTTCTGTGCCTTTTTAGCTCATGATCAGTAAGGGTCTTTTGTTCTATGCATTTAGTAGATTAATGCCATGCCTTGATTTGCTATGATAAGTTCCTGTAGCATGTTGATTGCTTGCTCTGAACATTGATACCTGATGCTGTTTAAGCCATGTTCAGCATTTTCAGTCTGTGAAGCTGATATCTTTTGCACTTTTGCCATGCTTGTTTGAACCTGTTCTGTTGTGATCTAGCCGTAGCTCACTGTTCATCTTTTTTCAAGCATCTTGAGTACATCACTTTCATATGCTTTGTTGTTATGTTGGAGTGCAGTAGCTTAGCTTCTTGTTGCATACTAAGTAGCATCGTGCTGTTAATCGCAGAATTGTGCCATCCTTGTTTTGCTTGTCATTTGCAAAACGTGCATCCGATTCCGGTGATCTTTATATCGATTTCTACCGAAATCATCTCATCTTTCCAGCGGCATACTTGGTTTGCCAAGTTGAGGCCTTGCTCATCTTTTCCCTTCCGGAGCACGCATATGCATTGCATATCACATCTCGCATATCATGCCATGTTTTGCATCATGTTGCTTGTGCATTTCCCGTGATTGATTGTTGGTCCTTTGCTTGTGTTCTTGCTTTGGGTAGAGCCGGGAGACGAGTACGCTTACGAGGAACCTGTTGAGAACGCTTACGAGGATCAAGCTTTCGACAACTCTGAGAACCTTACGGGCAAGATGACCATACCCTCGAAATCACTTCTATCTTTGCTTTGCTAGTTGTTCCCTCTATTGCTATGCCGCACTACCTACCACTTGCTATATCATGCCTCCCATATTGCCATGTCAAGCCTCTAACCCACCTTTCCTAGCAAACCATTGTTTGGCTAAGTTACCGCTTTTGCTCAGCCCTTCTTATAGCATTGCTAGTTGCAGGTGAAGTTGAAGTTGGTTCCATGTTGGAACATGGATATTTTGGCATATCAAAATATCTCTTATTTAATTAATGCATCTATATATTCGGTAAAGGGTGGAAGGCTCGGCCTTATGCCTGGTGTTTTGTTCCACTCTTGCCGCCCTAGTTTCCGTCATATCGGTGTTATGTTCCTTGATTTTTGCGTTCCTTACGCGGTTGGGTGATTTATGGGACCCCCTTGACAGTTCACCTTGAGTAAAACTCCTCTAGCAAGGCCCAACCTTGGTTTTATCATTTGCCTACCTAAGCCTTTTTCCCTTGGGTTTTCGCGAGCCCGAGGGTCATCTTTATTTTAAACCCCCGGGCCAGTGCTCCTCTGAGTGCTGGTCCAAACTAGAGCCACTTGCAGCGCCACCTCGGGGAAACTCGAGGGCTGGTTTTAGTTGTACGTAGTGTTATCTGGTGTGCCCTGAGAACGAGTTATGTGCAGCTCCTATCGGGATTTGTCGGCACATCGGGCGGCTTTGCTGGTCTTGTTTTACCATTGTCGAAATGTCTTGTAAACCGGGATTCCGAGACTGATCGGGTCTTCCCGGGAGAAGGTTTATCCTTCGTTGACCGTGAGAGCTTATAATGGGCTAAGTTGGGACACCCCTGCAGGGTATTATCTTTCGAAAGTCGTGCCCGCGGTTATGTGGCAGATGGGAATTTGTTAATGTCCGGTTGTAGGGAACTTGACACTTGATTTAATTAAAATGCATGAACCGTGTGTGTAGCCGTGATGGTCTCTTTTCGGCGGAGCCCGGGAAGTGAACACGGTTTGGGTTTTGTATGAACGTAAGCAGTTTCAGGATCACTCCTTGATCACTTCTAGCTTCGCGACCATTGCGTTGCTCCTCTTCTCGCTCTTATTTGCGTATGTTAGCCACCATATATGCTTAGTGCTTGCTGCAGCTCCACCTCATTACCCCATCCTTCCTATAAGCTTAACTAGTCTTGATCTAGCGGGTGTGAGATTGCTGAGTCCTCGTGACTCATAGATTCTACCAAAACAGTTGCAGGTACCGACGATACCAGTGCAGATGACGCATCCGAGCTCAAGTGGGAGTTCGACGAGGAACGTGGTCGTTACTATGTTTCGTTTCCTGATGATCAGTAGTGGAGCCCTGTTGGGACGATCGGGGATCTAGCATTTGGGGTTATCTTCTTTTTATTTGGATTTGACCGTAGTCGGTCTATGTGTGGATTTTGGATGATGTATGAATTTTTTTATGTATTGTGTGAAGTGGCGATTGTAAGCCAACTCTCTTTATCCCATTCTTGTTCATTACATGGGATTGTGTGAAGATGACCCTTCTTGCGACAATACCTACAATGCGGTTATGCCTCTAAGTCGTGCCTCGACACATGGGAGATATAGCCGCATCGTGGGCGTTACACCGGGGAAGACGCGGCAGTGGATGCCCACGCGGAGAGGAGTACGAGGGTTCAGTGGTTCGGCTGCAGTGTGAGGCTGCCGTCGCCGCAGGGCCTGGCTAGCATTGGGAGTAGTAGGGGGCGATGAGGCCTCAACGGCAGCACAGCCGGCCACTAGAGGCAGGAGCAGGCGGTCTCCCCGGCGCTGGTTTGGGCGGCTGGTGCAAGAAGAGCAGCGATTGAAGAAGCAGCAGGACCGTTCGATTCAAATCCAACGGTTACTGCTGCTAGAATCGTTTGTTGACTAAGTTGAGAAGCCCTGCGTACGCGTCAACTTAGTAGGCCCACAGGTCAGCCACCCAACCGGTGCGCCCCAGATGTCAGTGGGAGGAATCTTTTTTTGCGTAATAAGGAGGCAGTTGATTGCGTGCGGCCAGGCCAGCGGAGGGAGTAGGGTGGGCCGTGGAAACCTGCGGCATCACAGCGGGCCACAAGAGGAGGGAGCAGGCAGTCCCGTCGGCGCTAGTTTAGGCGGCTGGAGCAGGAAGATCTGAGATTGAAGAAGCACGTCGGCCGTTGGATGGACATCCAACAGTCACTGCTGCTAGAATCGTGTGTTCACTGACAAAGCCTTGCGTAAACAAGTCAGCCTCGAAATCTGTGGCGTGTACAGCCCATTTGCTATTATTTTTATAATTTTTACTCATTTTCTAAGTCATATGGAATTTATTGCAGCCCGTTTTCCATTTTTAGCATTGCTGGCCATTTTCTGGTCAGTACCAGGGTCAAAAAATTAACTAAATATGTGGGAAATTTTGAAAATTCGCAAATTTTTGCTGGGGATTGCAATATTCTTAATCCAAAAATTAATAGCCATACTAAAACAAATTTAAAAATAAATTAGTACTATGTCATGTTAAATCCAATGAAATACGTATAAGATATCAGTGAAGATCAAAAAAAAGAAACTTATATCCCATTTGCTATAATTTTTTTGGAATTTTCAACCCCTTTTGATATTACTTTTAACAGACATTGACCATACTCTTAAGCCAGGCCGGAATGCATCCCTCCTCGTCTTGAAAGATTTGCAGCCCAGTAATTCGGAGAAAACAAATAGGCCTAGCTTGGGTATTCTTCAAAAAGAAATACTGGGCTACCTATTTTCCCAAAGAACTGGTGCATGAGCATTTAGCTTTATTTATTTATTTATTTATTTACTTATTTATGTTTAGGGGACCATGAGCATGTACCTGGGCCGGATTCATGTGAGAGCCTCCCTTCCAGTTAATTATGGGCTTCTCTATTGGGCCTTCATCAGTGGGCTGCATGTTATCAACAAGTGGAAAATGTGTTCCGTACGAAAAATCGTATGCGCTATGTACGGTACGGGGCACTAAAGGATTGAACCGTGCAACGACTTCCAAAACATTGTGTTTGTCGTTCTAACAACACATTTATTCAACCAATAGACAAAATATACTACTGATTGTACATTGAAAACAGCAGCAGCAGCAACCAGGGCTGGGGTGCAACAGAAGTAGTAAGCAAGCCAGAAGAGTGAAGACGCAGCTCTCTCTTCCAAACCAAACATCAGCCATCATTACAAAAGGGCTACCAAAAAAGAACAAGTGTATGCATCAAACTAAATAAAGATCCTACTACACCAAGTGTACGCATCTAACTAACTGGCTCAGTTAGACGTTACTATTTATTAAGCTGTGGAGATTGGCTGACGGCTTGAACCAGATGGGTGCCTGACGGGGGAAACTCCAGCCAGCAGGTCGAAGTCTGATAGTTGCGACCCTCTCTCCTACTTTGGGTTGCAGAGCGTGGCGGCACATATCAAGGTATGGTGCATGCAGAGATGCATGGTATGCTGTGTACACACAGTTTTGCCTGATGAACGAAACCGCGCTGCCATCATGATCCTTGCCGTCGGTTATCTCCTGGTTAATCGGATAATTCAGTCCGACAAACAGAGAGCGTGTACCAAGGCTACTTACCAGCCTCTAGTCAAAAATTCCTGAAGGCCCAGAGAAGCTGGGATCCTGCTCAAAGACCTTGCAGTGACAGTGATTGTATTCCGCAAAACAACACGTCCGGTACGTGCAAACGATCATCAATCTTTCGCCTTCGTCTGATCGAGCCAGGAACCACCTGCAACTGCCATGCCACTTTTCTTTGAAAGGTTCTGGGATTAGGAAGGGTAGGGACACCAGGCGGCCTACAACATCATATCAAGTTGGACTCAAATAAAAAAGGGCTCTTGATTTAGTCAATCTTAAGAACAACATGTTATGAGCATGAATATTTTTTCAGCAAATGTTGACAGTAATACAAGCAAGCCATCATGATATCATAGGAAAGTAACATACTGCTGTAACAGCCGTTTGTAGCGATGACTGGAGTAGGCCAGCAATACGTCCAGCCATAGAAGGAGTCAACAGCGTAAATGAAGCCCTTGTGTTCAATGGCATCAGAGAACCATGGAGGATGTATGATCCTGCAATGGACGTGCAGATTTATCCACTTACTGCAGTGACCTGTCAGATAGGCGAGACCGCGGTTGAAGAACGCAATTAGCCTGAAGTCTGTATAATTCGCAGATCTTGTGGGCACTTGGCAGATTACAACCTTGAGCAAATCAAACTTGGTATCATGTTGGCTACTGTAAGATTCCGAGTATTCTAGGCCGTGGTGCAGTGTTAATCGAAGGAAGGGGGATCAATCGCCGGGTGTAGACCTCCACGAGCATCCAGCTGCCGTGACCGTCGACGAGCACCATCCAAGACGTGTTCATGCCGACCTAGTACATACCGTTAATGTAGTTGAGGCTGACGGGGATCGGATCGCAGTCAAGGGGGTTGATGCTCGCCACCCTACGATCGTTATGCTGCGTGACACACCGTTTTTGAAGATCAGGCAGCATCAGCAAGCAAGGAACTGGCTTAAAAAGCTCCGGCCTGAGGGCTTTGAGTAAACGGTACAACCCCGACGAGCACGCGGCGAGCGGCATGGTACTGAGATTGTCCACACGCGAAACAATGAGCTTGATTACCTCTGTGGGGAGCGAATTCCAGCCACTCTTTCGGCGGACGCTGCTCGGTTCTGCCATTGTTAGCGGGGATGGAAGATTGGACGAGATTATGTGCGGACAAAGATGGAGAAGCGAATATGTGCTGCGGGAAGCGGACAGGTGATGATGACTACAGCACGCCGCTTGGCTTACGAGACACATACCAGCAGCGTAGGGTCATGTCGATGCCAGACAACTTGCTTGAGTGATCACAGTACTGGTACTCCCTACAGTGTTATGCCCTAACTTGCTTGAGTAGAGTAGTAGAGTAGGACTCTGCTCTACTACTAGCACCGGAGGAGTAGTATATTCTAATCTAAAATAGTTACAAACTTCAATGCCCGAGCGTGGAACGACTACGAACCGTGCTCAAAGACCGTGTCTACGTGGTGTTTGGACATGGGCGACAACCTCAACGCCAACGGTGCTGCTCCCGTTGCACCATATGTGTTTCTGTCCTTCCTGTTCGAAATCGTGGTAGAATTCATGTTTCTACTCCGTATCCTACTACTATGCTAGTCCACATGATTAGTTTCATCTCTGTTATAGCCGTCATGATTTATTTTGTGCTTATTCGGATTAAATCTCGTAGTAACTTGCTCATATATTCAACTGGCGCAACGTCCCCTACAGCCACTCCCGTTTCATGGACGGCCTGGTCGATGCCTCCAAGGAGCCCTTCGTCCACTGCTATGAGTGCCTGATGCCGTTTTGTGGCTCGCCGGCGGACATGGTGCATCACCTCACGGATGCGTGCAGCGGTCACTGCTGGCCCTTGGCGGAGAACATCAAGTACGAGACGTGCTACCCGTTCACCATGCCGGAGTCGCTGGAGGATCACCGCCGCATGCTAGTCTCGGAGGAGGACGGTAGCGTCTTCCTCTTGATCGTGGGCACCGGCGAGGCCCGCGTAGGCCGCCGCCCCGTCTCTGTAATGTGCGTCAGGGGCGACGCCGCTGACGCTGACACTGACACGAGGCCGATGTACGGGTGCGTGGTCAGTGTTACTACCCCTCCGTGTCGCGTGGGCGGCGACACCGGCCTCATCAAACGGACTTGGACTCTGGGGAGCTGGGACTATCCCGCCAATGTGGACTTGGAAAACCCATGGCCTCCTTTACCCGCCGACACGGTGCACGGGGACTCCAAGGAGGTTCACCTGGAAGTACGCATTATCAAGTTAAATGTTGATCATTAGTCTTCGCTCAATGTAATCCGCTGTCTAAGCATGTGGAGACTTCCATGCAGGATCTTGCTCTATTGGAGTATCACGCATGAATAAAAGTGTATCCGTTTATGGTTTAGTCTAGAATCTTCCATGTATGAATTTTTACTACAGTACTGGTGAAAGACTTACGATGAACCATTTCTTACATCTCCTCTGCCCGCTTGCAAGTCATCCTGATTTAATCCCTTCGTCTAGGTGTATAAGGGCATGGTTAATATTACCTAATAGTATAGCCAACTGTTGACTATAAGAAAGGACATGTCATCTGTAGCCAACATGTATAACAATCGATACTCAAAAACTAATTCTTCAAGATCATTTCTTGCAAAGCACAATAAGTGTTATTTCTTCACAAGTTTTGGATGCAGGTTGAACAGTTGAACACTTTTGTTTGCAAAAGATACCTTTTTATCTATTTCACCCGGATGTTTGTGAGCTCTAGAGATGAAATAATATCCGAAGAAACCTATCGATACCCGTTACACATGAGATGACCCCCACATCCTTTGTCAAAATAAACAACTCCCCGATCAATGCATTTCACTCTTTGGTGCAACGCATGGGCACCTTACTACTATAGATTAGTATGACCAAAAATTGAACTAACATTATATATAGTACGATAAATGCTGATGCATGTCACCTAAAATTATATCATTCAAAACTATGTTCAAATACGAATCAAACGATATAGTTTTTGTTGACATGCACTAACATTTTGTCAGTTAAATCTTCAGTCAAATTCAATGGGGGACTAATAAACCATGACTGATGTAGTACAAGTGTAGAGGGCGGCGCTGCACGGGAGTCTCACCTCTCACCCCGCTCGTGGCGCGGCAGTAAAGCCGTCATATCACAAAACCCAACCACTCCCAGTAATAAGTGGCCTGGTAAAATAAACGGACAAGCAACCATCACATCCCTCCGTCTTTTTTGCATTTCATCTCTCTGCATTTACTTTCTCCGATTCATCTCGCACACTCGATCCCTAGCTACTACTCCTAGGGCCAGTTCTTTTTGCGGCTTCCCCAGCTTTTCCCACAAGACTAGTCACAGTGGAGAGTAACAATAAGGCACCTCACTCATTTATTTGGGCTTCTAAACTACTACTTCGTCCTGGTTTATTCCTCACCATTGTAATCCCTCCGTCTAGGTGTGTAAGTCATCTTACGAAAACCAAATAATCCCAAAACACTTAGGCGCGATGCATTAACTTCTACCTCGTTTCTTGTTTCTTGACATATCAACCAATAAGAGATAAAGAGTGTGCATGCTTTTAATGACTTGAGATATCAAACACGACATGCAGTGGTTAGTTCATTGCATGCAATACTATTAATTAGCAAATAAACATTAACGTTTCTCGTTTTCTCCTCCTCCTTGGTCACGGTGCACAGCCTAAGATGACTTACTCACCTAGACGGATGGAGTAGTGCATGTGACATGCACTAACATTTCATTAGTTAAATTTATGATCAAAATTTGACACAGATTACAATGGGGACCAATAAACCAGGACGGATGTAGTAGTTAGAGCATGGTTAATAGTATAGCTAGTTGCTGGCTATAAGCCAGTGCCATGTCATCTACAGCCCATCTTATAGCCAACATGTACAATAATAGATCAAAAGAGTGTACTACTTTTTTATTATTAGGCCCACTTCTCATTCTCACAAAGTGCCTAGGAACACGTGCTAGAGCTGGCTCTTCACGAAGAGCCCGCTTACCTTCTCTCTCCTCTTCTCTTTCCTCCAACTAAGCAGAAATATACTAGTTTATTTCTTATAGCCCGCTGACTTAGCTCTATTGTACTTGCTCTTATGGGATTACTAATCTAGAAGCCTAAAAGAACTGGCCCCTGGTACTCCTACTAGTAGTAGTACTCAAGTTGGAATTCCAATTGCACGGCACAACTTGTTAGGCAAAAAATTCGATACTGGGTGTAGGAAGCGGTTTGGGAATTTGCATGCCTTTCCAACCAGTGAGATACTCCGTACAAAGTACGACAGAGAAATAACCACAGAGAAGGAAGCTAAAAGTAAACAATCAAACGAGCATTTTTGCATTTCTTTTGCATTGAATCGTTTCACAAGCTTGACTAGTGCTGTTTTTCTACTTTTACAAAAACCGCATCGTAATGTTAAAACGTGCATTTGCACGTACATAAGTAATAGTAGTACTCCCTCCGTCTAGGTGTATAAGTCTTCACTCCTTCTTGGTCACGGTGCACAACCAAAGATGACTTATTGACCTGGACGGAGGGAGTAGCACAGTCTGCAAGCATATATCGAGAGAGACGTGTAGTGCGATAGTATATAGTAAAGTTTGTGCTATATGCACGTACTTGCAAAATGCGTACGAATACACAAGGTTTCCAAACTTTCCCTTTTACATACTTAATTAAGGATGCTAAAAATTCCTGAACGTTCGGGATTTATCATTTGCGTCCCAAAACTAATGAGACCGCCTTACGAAACAAAAATTATACTCCTCCTAAAAGCCACGGCGCTCGCACGAGCGCTTGCGGCGCGCCACGAGTGCCCTCGTGCGCGGCCGTTTCCCAGCGCGCCGACACAACGCCTCTTCCTCAGCCTCGCAACTCGAGAGGTGCTGATTGGCGGCTTGCCGGCGGGCGAGCGTGATCTCACCGCTGTGGTGATCCGGCGCCAATAGGTACTCCTCCTTGCTGGAAGCGTGCACCCGGTCCACGTACCGCCAAGCGTAGATGAGGCGCTTGGGCCTGACTGCACTCAGGGCGTCGGCACGGGTGTCGTCCGCCACCCTCACGGCCCTCGCATGAGCCTTCTGCCAAAGAGCCAATTGCCTGACTCTCTCGGACGCGACATAGGCCTCCCAGGCAGCTTGTTCCGCGGTGCGCTTCTCTTCCTCGGCCTTCTTCTCCGCCTCTATTTTGGCGCGCTCTGCTAGAGGCAAAGCCTCCCACAAGGCGACATCCATTTATTTCCAAAGCTCCTCAAGGCTGGGGGGCTCGGCGGGCGGCGCGGCGTTCTCCTCGTAGCGGGGAGCCGACGCGTCCTCCGGCGCGTGTGCTGGCGAGATTGGGAACGTCGACGCGTCCACCTCGACGCGTCGCGGCCAGGAGCGGAACGCCGACGCGTCCTCCTCGACTAGTGGTGGCGAGGAGCGGAACACCGACACGTCCTCCTCGACTAGTGGCGGTGAGGAACGGAACGGCGACACATCGCATAGCAGCGAGGAGCGGAACACTGACGCGTCCTCCTCGACTAGTGGCGGCAAGGAATGGAACGGCGGCGCCTGACCGTCCGCGCGGTGCAGCGAGGGGCTCTTAGGGCTTGGGAGGGGCGATGCCATGGTGGTCAACGTGAGAGGGACGGGGAGGAGATAGCGATGAACGTGCACGTGAGTAGGAGGAGATAGCGATGTCGTGGGAGGCGCAGTATTTATAGCGAGCAATGGCACACCTACGTAAGATATGGACTGAGCTGCACTAACTTAACTGCAGGTCCAGTTGCATCACTGACATGTGGGCCAGACCCCTGTTGGGCCCATATGTCAGTGACCCAATGCACCTGCAGTTAAGTAACAACTATGTGGGCATATTTTTTGGAGTAAATTACGGGGGAGCGAAGGGGTGGAAATATTGCTGGTCACAATGGATTGGACGAGCGTGGGGGGAGAGGAGTCATGCATGCAGATTTTTTTCACACGGGGTGGAGTGGTGGGACCGCCGAAGGGAGAAGGAGAGTTTGGCAGGCATATTGTTTCCACACATGGAGAGGAAAAGATTTGGAGATGAACGGGCATCCTCCAGGTATGGGGAACGGTGCATAATAAGTCATCTTGCATGCCGGGCTAGGTATAGTCTCAAGTCATTAAAAACATACACGCCCCACACATTTTCATATTTCAAGGTGCACTAAATTATTGCATGCGATGATTAAGGCTGGCCATAATGGTGGTATCTTAGCTAATATCATGCACACGAGAATAGCAAACATGCTGATGTGGCAAAGAATTAAAGAAGACAGGGGGGTTAGAGTAACTAGTGTTCATGCATGCATTGGTAAACACATTTTTTTGTGAAGAACGACAGCACTAGTTGAGTACTTTTGCAGACTTCAAAAACTATTCCACCGCCTCTACTATCTTGCTAAGAGTAGGTGAAAATTTTGAATCGAGCCCTTTAAACTAGAAGGGAGGTAGTGGTACTCTAAGGCTGGTCATAGTGGGGAGTAACTTAGACTAGTAACATGCATGTGTTACTAGTCTATGTTACTACCTCTATAGTGCATAGTATCATAGATTAGTATCATAGGTGGTCCCATTTATTGGCATGCATGACACATAGTAGCATCACATTTATTATGTTACGGTATCTACCTATGTTACTATAATCATCTCTCTCTTATACTCATTATAATCAGTATTGTAGATATTGATATTTTTAGTATAAATTTGGTCGTGGGATTTCATTGATGCCTGTCAAAGCGTGAAGGAAGCGGAGCTTAGGGCTTGCATTGCCGGTCTCTACATAGGTATTTCTCTTCATAATCCTGTAATTTTAGAGACTGATTGCGCTTTTGTGGTAGCGTCTCTTGCATCGGGGGACTATGACAGGTCTGCTATGCGTGACCTGAAGATGAAAGCGTTGAGCATCTCGAAGTTGATCAACAATCTTCAATTGTCAAAGATTAGCCGTTCGGCCAATAAGGTGGCACACTTAATCGCTAAGTATAGCTTTGACAATAGATTAGATGGTATTCTTGTAAATAACGTACCGCCCTGTGTGGTGAATATTGTATCGAATGAGTGTACTGGTGTGGCTGGTTAATTCATATAAGGTGGTGTTCAAAAAAAGTATAAATTTGGTCAAACACTTTGCAAACGGTTGACGGGAGTAAAAAGAACCAGAGGGAGTATCATGCATGCGGAGTAGGCAAAAAAATTGCTTGTCTAAAAAAAGGCAAAAAAATTGCTCATTTATAGACGGTCGAAGTCTCAAAGGGCGCGACCGCGCGAGGGAGGCGAAGGTCGTGGGAGGCACGACGTTTGACGGAATTAAGTGAAGTTACATCCACGCGCCGGCATGGCGTGCGAACAGGCAGAAGCTATACCGTCAGGCCTACGATATGGGTCTAGTAGACATGACATCTAGTGGGTCCCGCATAGTTCTCGAGAACTCTTTGGGGGCTTGCAGCCGTTTATCCACCGGGCAAGCCAGCAACCCCACGCTGTTCGCACGCCCTACTCGTCCCCGTCTTCTACCTTACAATAGTTCGCTCCCAGTCGGCCCGTCCTTTCACATTAGTTCCCTCCCAGTTTTTTTTGTGGGGTACAACAGTTCAACTTCTCCTAACCCTTGTCCAAAATCCATGGCCTCCCAAATCTCCATGGTCGCTGCTGAGTACCAGGTTAGAGCCATCACCGGCGATCAGTTCATCGTCATCTACACACGTGGATCCGAGACGGTGAAAGCATGGCTTGCTCGCTTCCTACGTATGTTCAACAGTTCAACGGATGAGTGGGTCGCTGGGCTAGATGTTGAGTACACCACAGTCCTGGGACGAGAGAATGATCTAAAGGACGAAGAGAGGAAGAAGCCCGCCGTGATCCAGGTTTGCGTACATAACGTTTGCTTGGTCTACCACATAAGCCATGCCGACGTTGAGTGCCAGGATTTTAAGAACTTCCTCAAGGACAAAAGAGTGAAATTCATTACTGTAGGCTTTAAGAATGACAGGGATGTCCTGCGTCGGATAGGTCTCGTTGTAGGCCAGCCCTTCGATCTCCAGAAGGCAAGCCTGGTGTCCTCCTCTCAACCTTCAATGCTGACCCTGGCAGCAACCATGATTGATCCGTCGTACGCTAAACTGAAGAAACCTCATCATGAGTTTCATCATGCATGGGAGTCGAAGACATTAGATGAAGATCACATCCTGTATGAAGCAATGGATGCCTACCTTTGTTTAAATATCTACAAGGGTTGGATGAAGAAGCAGAGCCCAGTGTCCGGTTCAAGCAAAGAAGCGTCGGCGAAGAGGAAGAGGAAGAGGGACGAGGACGAAGTCGAGGACGTGGACTCGGACTCCGAGTAGGTGGCAGTGCCGTCGCTCATGCTGGTTCTACTGCAGTGTCAAGCGGACTAGTTGCTTAGTTTATTTTGGGTCAGTCGATTTGCGAAAGAAGTTCGACGGAGCGAAGGAAGAAGACGGTAGAAGAGGTGGAAGAAGCCCTTCTAGCCATCCATGTTGCATCAAACGGCTCACATGAGTCGACTGACCCAAATTGCTCCTTCAGATTGTAAGATCCATGTGGCATTCAAGGTCTCGAAGGTAGATTCCGCGTCCACACCCGGTTTGCGGGCTCGACACGCGCGCGACCGACTTCCGCCGCGACAGCCACCATGCGCGCCTCCTCCGCGCGGGCGGAGACGACAATGACACGCTAGTTCCTCCTCGCCGGCGTGCTGGAGCAGACGCTCATCCTCCTCTTCGTACGCTGCGTGCATAGACGCGGCTCCACCAGCTGCTCGCGTGCTTGGCAGCGCGGCGGCATCACAAGGAGGGACTGCAGACGACGTGAGCGGGCGAGCCTTCGGCTTCATGGCACAGGGATGGCGGCGACACGGCGGTGATGGGCGAGAAATTGTTGGCCGGAGCAGGCGGGCGCCGGAATGCGCAACGGCGGCAGTGGCATATTGATGAGTGCGCGTGTGGGAGCTTACTTTAGTTTTATATATAAGGTTGTTCAAACTTAAAAGAAAACCGTACTAGTACACGTAAACATTAGACTTAGGCAGCGCTTTTATTAGTTAGTACCACAGCCACGATACGGAATCCTGTGCAAGCGCGTGAACCGCGGCCGCGCAGTCGATCAAACGGTGCGTCACCGTGTCGCGCTCGAAGGACATTCACCGAACCTTTTTGTGTGTGTGAAAACAATCCTCGAATATTACTCAACTTTTTTTTCCTGTGAAAGTTCTTGACGCTGCAATATTTCCATATATTTGAATTTAGCTCCAGTTCGTGTTTATTTGGATTGGGACGTTTTAGGTGCGCCCTAGTTTTTTTAATACTGATTTTGTGTGTGTGGCTGAGAGAGAACGTGTGTATGTGTCCATATGTGTGTTGTGGCGGAAGGGCAATGTGGAGACGGTGTGCGTGTGATACATACATAGAGAGGTGTGAATGTGCAAATGATCATGCTTGAGTGAGACATAGACATATGCCGATACGTTGTGTATACATGAGAGAACGGTCTTCTAGTTTACTTTGTGTGTGTGTGTGTGAGTTTGAGCATGTTGTGAAGTACTATAGACCTTGTATACATCTTGGGATTCAACAATGATTGTAACTATTGAATTGTATAGACCATTACATTCGAAGTCAATAGCCTAATATATTTATTTCACAATTTCAACAAATGATTAGTTCACTACAAACTAAGAAAACAAATGTGTACTCCCTCCGTTTTTATTTAAGTCCGCGTATTAGCATTGGTCAAAGTCAAGTTTTGTAAACTCTCAGAAAGCTTATAACAAAAAATATTAACATATACAATAACAAATAAATACCATTAGATTCATTATTGAATGTACTTTCACATCATACATATTTGTTATGGTAAATGTTTATATTTTTCTATAAACTTGGTCAAACTTTAGGAAGTTTGACTTCGATCAAACCTAATATGCAGAGTTTACTACTACTACTCGCTAGTTGCTTAGCCGAATCACTCAACACGCCACACGGGGAGTCCAGTGTCACAAAATTTTGAGGTCGGCGGGAAAATCTCCCGTGACCCTGATTCGAGCAGTGGGAAATTACCATCATAGCCTTCAGAATAGGCCTACGGATGACGCTTGGTAGGGGGCTGTTTTCGTAGCTTCAGGTTCACCCTACCCAGCCAACCCCACCCCGGCACCCAGAGTAGTACACTTGAATACCCCCATTTTCTATCCCCACCGCAAAATAGACTTCTCCACGGCACCGCAGCCTTCGTGCTCCTCCCCTTTACATCGGCGCACTCGTCCACCGCAGCGCATCTGCCTCATCGACGACCTCGTACGCCGCACTGGAGCCGGTCCACCGTCGTCGTCGTACACGGAGCCTCTTCCCCGGCATCGTCTTCCACGGTCTCGGATCTGCTTCCCGGAAGCCGACGCCAAGCGCAGAAGTACCACCGTCGTGGACAATGAACTGACTCCCGTTGCCGACCATGACTCACAGAGGCCGCCGCGACCATCGTTCTCCTCCTCGATTGGTAATGTGTGTATTGAATCACTTAGCAGTACATGTGCAGTTCCAATTTTGTTCATACCTACCCTTCAAATTTCCTGGGTGCTATTGTTCCCGTAAAAGTAATTGGTTATAACCTCCATTGTCCAACAGAATATCAGCTTGTAATTGTGCGTTGCTCCTGTATCGCACTGTGCTTGGGTAGGTTTTTCATCTACAACCAGTAGTGTGGCAAATGATGGAAAGGTTTTTAGAACTAGCAAGATGCCCATGCGTTGCACGCATCAAGATGCATTTGTATGAGTAGTTTATCTTGTGGGAGAAAAGGATGAACGAGGAAAGGCCTTATTTGCAAATCTGGAGAGGGGTATGGGTATCTTTTTGCAAAATTCCCATTTGTTTCCTTCCTATCTGTCAGATATAAATCGGACGGCCTATATTGCAAGAAAAAAAGTATAGAGAAAAAAAAGTAGACAGTAAAGGAAGTAGAGATAAATATTAAATATTAAATATAAAATAAATATAACACTAGAGAAGAGAGTAGAGATAGCAGAGACGTCGGGAAAGGATCGCGCGCGCGCGGGAAAAAGCGGCCGGCCGTGCGCTAGTTTTGGCGCGCGGCGTCCGGCGCGCTTTATAAAATCCAACGCCCTCCCACCACTCTGTGCCTTGCCACCGCTCTCTCCCCGCTCTGTGCCTCGCCACTGCTCTCTCCCCGCTCTTTTTCGCCTCGCCGCCGCCGCGCCACCATGCCGCCGCGTCGCCGGGAAACTTGGGGATACCGCGGCGTCCGCGCGCGCCCCTCTGGCGGCTTCTCCGCCGAGATCCGGTTCCGCGGGATGCGCCTCGGCCTCGGCAATATCGAGACCGCCAACGAGGCCGCCCGCTCGTACGATGCGGCGGTGTGGCTCCTCCGGTGGCCTCATAGAACATTGAACTTCTCCAACGTGCCGACGCGGGAGCGGGCGCAGGAGCTCGCGCCTCTGCCGCGGCTTAGCACTGACGAGGATCGTCGCGACAACCGGAGGCGGGAGCACCATCTCGGCATCGCCGAGATGGACGAGGAAGCCATGGCGTTGTGGCGCCAACTCTTCCCGCAGGACATCATCAAAGAGCGTGAGTTCTACGCGCAAAGGAGGGCGGAGAGGGATAAGAGGAGGGCGGAGCGAGCCGCCTATCGCGAGGACAAGAGTAGGCAAAAAGCGGACGCTCAATTCAACATGAGGCTAGGAGCAGCGTCGCCCTGGGAATCCGACGACGATCGGTCTTCATGCCTACAGTTAGACGCCGGAGGAGGACATCACCGAGGAGGAGTCGGACGATGAGGAGTAGTTGAATTATCTTTTTTTATCTATCTATGCTGAGAACTATCCTCTACTCTCTAGTATCTACTTCTCGATCTCAGCACTGTAAACGCTATTCTAAAGCGCCGCGCATTGTGATTCTGTCGGAGATGCTCTAACATGGCAGACGAGTGCTTTAATGTTGCCCACAAGATGCGCGAGTATTACTAGTAGTATATTTCTCTTGCCATGTTGAGATTTTAAAACCACGAGTGCGAACATGTAGAAGAGCAATGAAGACCAAACACGGGATATTCAGGACATCTTCAAGGAGTGTGGCAAGTTAAAGAGGAGCTGCACCGAACCTGTAAAATGAGCTTTGGTAAGTGACACCCTTTCAATTACTTTCGTGTAGTCTCGTGTTCTTCGATGTGTATATGTTGTAGTTTCTGTTTCTCTTAAGCGTGGTGTTCTTTGATGTGTAATAAGAAGAGTCTTAATCGTCCTAATGATTTCGTTTTTAGCTTGATGTAGGAAGTGGGTGTTCTCACCTTGTAGTCTGTTTTTATTTTATTTTTCCTTTTGAATTCACTTCTCCGAGTTCTGTTTATCTGGCTTCTACTAAATGGATCTAGGTTGCTCTGAGTATTGATCTAAAAAAGAAGTAACTTCATGTCAGGATGCAGTTCCTACGAGGAGGGAAGTATGGTCAACCTCGAGATCATGTTTCCAAAATGAGGCTGGATTACACACAAGGTGCTAGTTCCCTAATGATGCTGGATTAGACACAAGGTGCAAATTCCTAGATGATGTTGGATTACACACAAGCCAGGTGGAGTCGTCAGTTGTTCGTGTCCTTGTGGCATTAGTAAAGGCTGAAAGAAAGCGTGGAGCAGCCCTTGAGAATGTAGCTGAGTTCCTGAAGAAGCGAAAAGAGCAATCAAATGCTCTCTTCACCCAAGCCAAAGAAGAGATGGAAGAAGCCAGAAATAAGCAAGCAGAGGCAGAGCAGGCTAGGCGTCTCCTGCTATCTAAAACTGTTGTCAATACAAAATTTCCTTCATAATAGCTAGGTTCAAATGTTTATCCAGTCAGCATGCCTGTTGTGATGTCCGTGCATCTACTGATGTGGCACAAAATGTTTTTTTCGGGTCATGTAATAACAGCAATTACTTTCCAAACAATAATAGACGAAGCATTGGACATGGTATAGTTCACGCGCAAGCCCGACATTCCAAGTTCAACTTCCACATCAAACTCATGTTCACAGATATTTGCACATTCATACATAATGTCCACAACCATGATTCACTTCAAAGCCAAAAAAAATGTGAGGAGAGTTATAAATAAAGAAAATCCTCTACTAGTTCCTGCTACCAGTGCGAGCACAACAAGTCAAGACCATGCGTAAATTAATTGTATTTTAGTCATTTTTTGTGTTCTAAAATGCCTGCCGGCTCGCGGAAGGATGTGTTGCCGGCACACGCGCGGATTCAATGAAAGCAGGCGGGGCAGTCTTAAGCTGGTTGCACGCGGCGAGGAGGCGTGCTCAGCCGGGCCTGCAGCGAGTGTGGCCCTCTTGGCCGGCGCGCCGGTTCAATGCCTACGCTATGAGAGGTCGCGTCCGTGTCAGAGCAATCACTCCCTCGAGTCCTTTTTTGTTGGGGTATAACAAAATCTCGTTTTCCATTCACATTTTACAAGTAAAATTCGTGGACAAACTTTGACCCAAAGTACGATGGGGACTAGTAAACCAGAATGGAGGTAGTAGTTTTTTTTAATCAAAGAAGGGTTTCCCCTTCCGATTTTCATTACTGAAAACCAGCATCTAAATCTAAACCATAGTATTTGCCCTAGAACTACCAGGTTCAACATCTCGCAACATAAACCCATACAGCCTCCATCGCAAAAAAAAACCATACAACCATACGCCAAGGAGGTACGTAGTACTATGAATTCCATTTTTGCTCCATACCAATCGTTCTAAAAACTACTTACTACTTATAACGCGCCATTGAAAATCAGAACTCTTAACCCCACTAAAAAACGATATTTTAAACGTGGCTACTCGATCTATGGCAACTGGCGAGCCACCGCACTCCAAGTCGTTCACCTGTGGTCCCGACCATCAACTCCTACGGATCAAATTTTCACGCGAGCTGACTATTCCTACAAAGGTGCTCCACCACGTACCCGGTACCTGCGAATGCAGCAATCGTGCACCTAGGGTTTTAGGGTTTATTAGTTAACGTCGCCTTTACGTAACACTCATGTGTGCGAGACAGCGAGAGGCCGACTGCGTGCGTGCGCCTCTTCTCTTCGTATATGTACTCCACCGTTTGTCTGGTGTCCAAAAAATTATAATAACTACTAGCAATGTGCCAATGCGTTGCCACACGATCAAAGTAGATTAATACATATTCGCCGATTTGATAGAAAAAAAGTCTAGTTTTGAAATACGTATATCACTAAAAATATGTTATGTTTCACTCAAAATATATTCCTTTGGCGGTTTTGATGAGATAAGGGAGGAATGTTGTTGGTTTCAAGATTCGAGAAGTGGTATATGTCTAATTTCTACTCTTACTAGCAAGATGCCCGTGCGTTGCACGGAACATCAAGATCTTGTTGGAGAAAAGGATGAACGAGGGAAGGCCTTATCTGCAAATATGGTGAAGAGTGCGGGTAAATTGCCACATTTTCCTTCCTATCCGTTAGATATAAATCGGACAACCTACATTGCAGGATGGCAGGCCCACCATCATCACCAACTCTATTTTTTATCCCTACTCTTATAAAAAGCATTGTCGGTGATGATCGTGTGCCTACCATCCTGCAATATAGGTCGTCCGATCTATATCTAACGGATAGGAAGGAAACTATGGCAAGTTTGCAAAAATATACCCACACCCCTCTCCACATTTGCAAATAAG
The DNA here is from genome assembly GCF_002575655.3 of Aegilops tauschii subsp. strangulata. Lineage (NCBI taxonomy): Eukaryota > Viridiplantae > Streptophyta > Magnoliopsida > Poales > Poaceae > Aegilops > Aegilops tauschii. Next base: position 279,283,648 of record NC_053037.3, on the reverse strand, counting down.
GCCTTCCCTCGTTCATCCTTTTCCCCCACAAGATAAACTACTCATACAAATGCATCTTGATGTTCCGTGCAACGCATGGGCATCTTGCTAGTTGTTGCAAAAATCCCATGTGTGTGTGAGAGAGAGGGAGAGTGGAGGAGGACGGAGTGCATGTGTGACAAAGACACAAGGAGTGTGTGTGCGATAGGTATCAGCTTAAAATGAGGCGATAGTGTGTGTGTGCACGATCGAGAGGGCGTGTCTCAAGAAGGGAAGAAAAATCTACATAGATACAAGGAGCGGGAGAGAGACATGTATGCGATGGTGGAAGCACGAGTGTGCGGGTGTATAAACCTATCTAGAGGCTAGCTAGTCGATAAATGTTTGTGAGAGAAATACGAGTCGGGGTGCGAAATCGAGAGTTTTGTGTGTGTGAGAGAGAGACGGTAGTCGGGAAGGGGAGTGGAAGCAGGAGTTGTGTGTGTGTGTCTGTGAGAGAGAGAGAGAGGAGACGGTAGTCGGGGTTGTCTGATCGGTAAACAAATGAATAGTGTCAGTCTGGGATGGAGACAAAAAGGAGACCGCAACAAATGTTGTGTCTACAGGAGAGAGAGAGTAATTTTAGTGGTATGAGTCATATGTAGAGACATATAGGGTGTGTGAGAGAATCCCATAGAGAGAAAGACAAAGTGAAAGACGAGTGGAGACTGTGTGTGTGGCGGTGAAAAAGAAAGCTTAGGTACCGAGTGATACCAGAGAACAGTAGAGACGTGAGAGATAATGAAAACCGTGTAATGTATAATGATAGGGAGAGTGTGACACTTCTCAAGGGAGACGTCGAGAGACCATGTTTGCGAGGATAGGAGAAACATGAAGTGAGCGTGCGGGTGAGCTGGAGAAAAGAGAGTGATAGCTACCTGAAGGAGCATGCATGCGAGAGAGATGGGGTGAAAGGAGTGAACAAAAAAGGGATTCAAATATTTGAATTCGAGATGATGATACATGTAATCCATACTCGAACCAAAATTGATCTATCAAACATGCATACTCATATGAATTCATGCACATCTATGTTATTTAATATGTTGATATTACTGATCCATACATTTTAGTAGAACATAATTTGGTTAAATTTTTTTGATTCAACCTTAAGATTTCGAGATCGTTGTATTTGTAAATCATATTATACATATAAAGGAGCAGAATTCTTTGTTGTGCTTTTGAAATTATATATAAAAAATGATGTATATAGAATGTAATTCCAATTGAAAATGGATCCCGCCCGAAAAAATAGAATACAAACGGGATTCGAATTGAGTTGGCACGGTAAACGTGCACTCTGCAAAAATTTAACGAAGCAGGGAAAGTCGCAGTAACCGCCCGAAACCAAAATCTGCGAGATGGAAATCACTACTGCCTATCCCTGCCACGCAAAGCCTATCTGCTGGATTTCTATAGGTTTCGATAGGGGTAGGTTTGTAATTTCACCCAAACATGACGTAACCGCCTCTCACACGGATTCATACACGGTGGGCGCCAAAACACAGTGTGTCCTCGTCCGAAATCGACTCCCTCCCCGATTCATATTCATATACGGTGGGCGCCAAAAACAAACTCTCGTCGGCAAATATTCGGTGTATGCGAGATTACCGTCCTATCCCCAACCGACTAATGTTGCTGTGATGTAGTTGAAATTTGAAACGGGGGCTAAGTTTGTAAATTTCCTCGCATTTGAGACAAGCGCGCCCTGACTACATGGTTCCCCCCTTCCTCTCTACCTCCCTTTTCCTCATTCGTACTCCGTGGGCGCCAAAACACCCTATCCACCCCACCCTCCTCCGTCCGCCGCCGTCCGCCACCCCATCCACCGCCGTCCTCCTCCACCATGCCGGAGCTGATACCCCGACGCCGCCGTCCATTACAAGAGATCGACCTCTCTCATCCACGGCTTTGGACCGGGGTCCTTGCATCCCGTCCTCTCGCTTCATCCCCGCCGTCGTCCACCTTGCCGGCGCCGCTCCTACGACCGTCTCGTCCACCGCACCTCGCCGCCATCGTCTACCCTCCTAGATCGGCTTCCAAGCCACCGACAGCCATCGCTACCGCAACACCATCAAATTCTCAGCAGATGCGTACACGGCGCCGCACCAGAGGCGGTACTCTTTCGTATCTTCTCAACTTATTTATCGCAGCAAGAAAATAGATCGCCACTGCTTTACTCTGATTTCTTGTCTTGGTTGCGAAGTTGCCTTTGTCCGGTTTGCACCTTCAGATCCGCCATGGCACGCTCAACACTATACTCCCAATGCTTATGGTTTTCCCATTTTATATTCCACACTAGTTAAATCATAGTAGACTAAATTTCAAAATTGGGTCAGTCAATTTTTCAGAGCTCGCCGGAGTTCGCCGGTGCGATTGAAGGGGCTCGGGTGGTTGTGGGGCCTCGCCGAACGAAGAACTCGACGTGGGTGGGGGTTGGGGCGGGGTGGGGGGTGGGGGTGGCGGAGGAACACAAGCGGTGGGGGCCGGTGGTCCGGCCGGCGGCCCGTGCGGTGTTCTGTATGGGAAGAATCAGAGACGAGGAAGAAGAAGGGTTAGGAGACGTAGGATCTTCATCCAACCGCCTGAAATGGTCGAGAGACAGTTGGGAGTTGCATTCTTAATGCGCTCTGGTTCATCATGTGTGGGCACTGCGCAACCAACATTTTATTATCCAAAATCTGCTTGCTCTTCTTTACCATGTTCCTCTTCCGTTCTTCTTTAATATGTACTCTCTCTGTTCCTAAATACAAGACTTTGTATAGATTCCACCATGGACTACATATGGAGCAAAATGAGTGAATCTACACTCTAAAATGTATCTGGATACATCTGTATGTGATCCATAGTGGAAATCTCTACCAAGACTTATATTTTGGAACGGAGGGAGTATGATAGTAGTACAGTATGTTCCTTGTACTGAAGATGAGCAGGGACATTTGCAGTGTAGAGGTCTATACGGTCGATTGTGATGGACACTTTGAGCCTCTTTGATTCGTAGGATCTTGTAAACATAGGAATAGGATTTGTAGTGGCCTGCCCACTTGAATCCTATAAGAATAGCAAGGAAATGCGGGGAGCTGTGTCACCTTTGAGAGTTACACTGATATTAACAGTACCGCACCTTCACTTGAAGAGAGCTGGTATCCGAAGCCTTTCTAGCCGTACCGGCAATACTAGCACATATATTCCAGCAAGTTCCACTTTGCTGATTTTACTCTGATGCTTAAGGTTTTCCTGTTATATCTACACTATGATATGTGTAGCTGCTTTGTGTCGCACTAGCAGCAGTCCACTCTTGAAGCTAAACACTGCAATGACTTACAAAATTGGCACCAAGACATTGAGTGCCATTCTGGATGCAATGAAACTCATACGCTCCCCACCTGTTGATTCTTGTTCAGAATATGATCCTGATGACTATTCTAACCTCGAGGAGTCAAAGGAAGATGGCCTGTCCTGTTCACCCATCAAGGTGCCTGTTCTAATTTGGCAATGTTTTATTGATTGCGGGTATCTTGCATATGTTGTCTTGCATTTCTTCTACTTTGTTGCACCGCCATCTGCTTAGTTTACTCATCATATATGTCGAGATGCCATGCCCATCCATTTTCAATACATATTCCATCTGTCATCATACCATGTTTTTCCACTCAAATGTTGTTCTTGTGCATCAGACATCAAAAAGGAAGAGGGTGATTTCCGAACCTGAAGGAGCACCAGCAAAGTCCTTGAAAAACGTGGTGGTGCCGGAGAAATCAGACAGCACCCCACTTATATTGGTTGTACAACCAGTGACACAAAACGTAGGACCGACTCCAGCAGACTGTACCCATACTTCACTGGCCACACCGCTAGCCCCACCACACAGGACCTGCACTCCAGCAAAAGGTATACCGATTTCATTTTCCATAGCACCAGCTGTACCACAGAAAAATCCCACTCCAGCAAAAAGTACAGCAAGTCCACCGGCCGAAGACCTATCCCAACTGCAGAGACGGCCAATTCCTGCAGATTGGAACCCCATTCCATTTATTCCCAGTTTAAAAGACAACGCTTTCAATGTTGTTAGGGACTACGTGCATATATTCCCATCATGGGAAGATTATTGTGAAGAAAAACACCATTTTCACATCTTCCTGTCCAACTTACGTGTAAGTGCTATTATTCATGGTTATTATTTTCCTGTTTTCTGCTGATTGAACACATCAATGATTTACATTACATTGTTGTAACTAGGCGAGGGCCAATCTGGATAGTCATGACGAGCAAAGCTTGCTTGTGCTTTTCAAGGAAGCATTGCAGCAGTATCGGTGTTACCTAAGGAAATCACACTTTGATGGCAAGTCTATAAACGAATTTCCGGTGAATTCTCCTGTGCTAAATTTAGAAGACATTGAATGGAAAAACCTTGTTATGCACTGGTCTCGTTCCCAGGATGAGGTAATGTCTATGAAATCACATGACAATTTGAACTTCTACTTTTTCGCATGTGCCTTACGGATCTTTTTTGCAGGAAATCTGCTCGAAGAAGAATTCCGGTTTGACAAGAACGACAGGATATCGCAAATATGCTGCCCGCTGCTTTGCTCTTGTTAGTACCTGTTGTCCTGTATCACTGTACTTGCATACATACCTGGTTCATTATGTGACAGCAGTATGCATGATAGCTTGCTTATCAATTGTTCGCTCCAAATTATCTGATCTGTATGAATGGTTACATTAGTGTAGAATATATCCAATGCCAATTTTTTTAGCTCTGCATTGTTCTTGTAAGTACATGTTGTCCTTTATCAGTGTACTTATAATGACAGGTAGTTGTTCATGTACCATCACTCTGCAGCTTATTTTCCTTTGCCCTCCATTTTCTACACATCAGATCTATATTTACTCTTACCATAAGGTTGGTACTGAAGAAGTTTAGCTGTGCATTGCTCTTGGCTGTACCTTTTGCCTGTATCGCTGCACTTACATTTATAGCTACCTGGTTATGTAGCATCACTCTTCATCTTATCTTAAATATTCTCCATTTTTTCGTATATTATCACATCTATATTTACTCTTAACAAAATGTAGAATAAAGGCAATGCTTTTGAAGAAGATTCTGTGGTAAACTTCTTGAATTGCCCCCCCCCCCATCAGCATGGACAAGGCCTTTATAGAGCCTGTCTTCACCAATAATGTATGTTTGTCCATCTCAAGCCTTCAAACTTTGATGTATATATTTGGTTAGGCATGACTGCAACAGCTGTTTATTTTTGGTGTTTGCATCAAATTGCTTGTTTAAAGTTTATTATGTAGTTCATGAACAAAAGTTTGTCCTTTCTCAATTTAAGTTTTCAGTTGTACAAGCAAGTTCCTTCTTCATACCATGTAAATTAAACTATACAGAGCAAGTGATCTTCTTTTGCACTGCATGTATGCTTCTGTTCTTCATCCATAATCCAGTGATGTGGTGAACCTACCCACTACAGCACAATGTCATATTCTGCAATGTCTTAACTATGAACAATGTCATATCATTCTAGTATTATTTAAACCGTCTCTTTATTTGCCAATCTGAAATGGTATAAATTGACAGCACACTAACCATTGATACTTATGAGTTCTTGATCTGTAATCCAGTGGTGTCGTGAAGCTGCCAACTCCTTCACAATGTCATTTCCTGCCATGTCTTGACCTGAACAATACAATATTGTGTTAATGCAATTTTAAACTGTGTCACTTTATTCGTCAGTAAGAAATGTGATGAATTGTCAGCACTGATACTTTTATGTGCAAAACCTGTCATCTGTCTGCTTGTTTATCTTTCAGAGTGAGGAAGATATAAGTGTTGAACAAGCGCAGTCTCATCATCTTGCTCAGCTGCTTGCGCTGCAGCTCCCCAGCAGGGCTAACCTTTCTTGAACTCTATTGAAGTGCTGTCGGTTTTGTATATTATTTTGTCGGCGTGTTTATTTGCACTAGTGGCGATCTTTGATGCCCAATGTATGTAATCTGCTGTCTGCTTGTGCTTTATTATCATAGTGGCGAACTTTGATGCCCAGTGGATGTAATATGACGTAAGTTCTTTATTGTATAGTCTAGGTTTTTTCTTATTCACGATGCTGCAGTTATTTTACTGTATATATATCCTGTCTTCGCAGTAAACCGGCCAAACCGTAAAATTACCGTACATAATCGGGCCGTCATGCAATCACGATGTAGGTTGGGCCTGAAACGTGCCGAACAGCTCATGGGCCGGCAGTAGCCCGAAATGAACCCCGGCCCATGATTGTGTGAATCAAATCATGGGCTTTTAACAGGCCAAAATTGTCTCGGTCCTTGTTTGGCCCAATCAGATATCGGCTGCGAGCACGCCGGATGCAAACTGGGCCGTAGTTAGGCCCAACTATATGACGGGCTTTTAACAGGCCGAAATTAATATAGGGCCGAAATGTTAAATGGGCCCTTAACAGGCCAAAACTAATATCAGGTCGAATTACTAAGTGGGCCTTTAGCAAGTGGGCCCAAAAGCATAGTGTCTAGTTGATGGGCCGAATCTGATATGGGCCATAATTGAGCCCAAAGCCTCTTAAAGGGCCGGACCTGATCTGGGCCGTAATTTGGCCCAGAACGTGGTAGGCTTTTAACGGGCCGGATCTCATATGGGCCACTATTAGGCCCAGAGCGTGGCAGGCCATTAATGGACCGGATCAAATATGGGCCGGCATTTGGCCCAAAACATGGCAGCCAGTTAATGGGCCGGCCTACTAGGGTCCTCAAAATCTTGTGGGCCTACAGCTGGGCCGGCCCATTAATGTCGGCGAAATCTCGTGGGCCTTTAGCTGGGCCGACCCATTATGATCCGCAAGAATCTTGTGGGCCTTTACCTGGGCCAGCCCATTATGGCACACAAAAATCTTGTGGGCCATTACTTGGGCCGGCCCATTATGGCACACAAAGGCCAGCGGCGTAAGGGTAAACCGCCCCAGCGTGGTGGAGGACCAAGTCCCAATCTGGAGCGCGTGTCTTACCTGTTAAACCAGCCTTGCCCAAAGCACGGGTCGCGGGACAAACCGGCCACGCACCTCTGGAAGCATTGTTATATCATGCAGGAGTTCAAAAATTCAGATTTTTTCGATATGATCATGGACCGGGCGGCGGTTCAGGCCCTGGATCTCATGGGCCGGGTTACGGTGGAGGCAGTTCCGGTTCAGGTTTTCATGGTAATCAGAGCGGACATGGTAATCAAGGCAATCAGGGCAACCAAGGTGGTTATAATCACCAGGGGAATCAACAGCAGCAGCAACAGTCAGGTTACCAGAGCAACCCGAAGCAGTTGAACAGTGGGCAGTACCATTTCTTCACCACTAGCCTCTGTAAGCGCGATCAGAAGCTTCATAAAAGGGCAGTGAACTCCGTTGAATCGGCGGTGCCCTGATACTTACGCTGGTCTGAACAGCCGATTGTGTGGAGTCGAGAAGATCATCCACCGCGGGTTGATAATCCGGGCCATTTGGCATTGGTGGTGGCACCTCAGGTTGGAGGTTATAAGTTCACCAAGGTACTCATGGATCGGGGGAGTAGTATCAATATCCTTTATTATGAAACCTTCCGTCACATGGGGTTAACAGATAAATTTTTTAAACCATCCAACATGGTCTTCCATGGTGTGGTGCCTGGTAAATCAGCGTATCCAGTTGGTAAGATAGCTCTGGAGGTTGCTTTTGGTGATGAGCATGATTCAAGATCAGAAACATTGACCTTTGAGGTGGTGAAAATCAAGAGCCCGTATCATGCCCTGTTTGGACGGCCGGCTTATGCTAAGTTCATGGCAAGGCCCTGTTATGTTTATCTGCAGCTCAAGATGCCGGGTCACAAGGGAACTATCACAGTTCATGGAAGCCGTATGATCGCCTTGGAATGTGAAGAAGGTGATGCAGCATATGCTGAGTCGGTTTGTGCAGCAGAGGAGTTGAAGTTCTACAAGGACAATGTTGATCCGGCAAACATGACTTCTTTGAAAAAGCCAACTACAGAGCATGAGTCGGCCTTAAAGTTTAAATCGGCTGATGAGACTAAGCTGGTAGATTTTGTTCCATGTGCTTCATCCAAGCAGTTTAGCATCAGCGCTAACTTGGATCCGAAATAGGAAAGTGCGCTCATCGAGTTCATCCGTGAGAATCGGGACATCTTTGCGTGGAAGCCTTCTGACATGCCAGGTGTACCGAGAGAACTCGCTGAGCACACTCTTAATGTTGATCCCAAGTATAAACCGGTCAAGCAGTTTCTTCGCCGGTTTAATGAAGAAAGGCGTAAGGCAATTGGTGAGGAGGTAGCCAGGCTCTTGGCGGCTGGGTTCATCGTTGAAGTATTTCATCCTGAATGGTTGGCTAATCCGGTCCTGGTGCTAAAGAAGAACGGCACTTGGCGTATGTGTGTGGACTACATAGATTTGAACAAGGCTTGTCTGGCAGATCCTTTTGCTCTCCCTCGTATTGATCAAACCAGTGACGCTACAGTGGGTTGTGAGAGTTTGAGCTTTTTAGATGCATATTCTGGTTACCATCAGATCAAAATGGCAGTTAATGACCAGGAGAAGACAGCGTTTATAACTCCTTTTGGAGCCTTCTACTATGTATCTATGCCTTTTGGGCTCAAGAGTGCCTAGGCGACTTATCAGCGTTGTGTGCAGAATTGTCTTCATAATCAGATCGGCCGCAATGTTCATGCTTATGAGCATGATATTGTGGTGAAATCCAGAAAGGAGGAGACATTGATAGATGACTTGAAAGAGACCTTTGATAACCTCCGGGTTTATAAAATGATGCTTAATCCGGCCAAGTGTGTCTTTGGTGTACCGGCAGGTAAGCTCTTGGGCTTTTTGGTGTCTAATAGAGGCATTGAAGCTAATCCGGAGAAAATCAAGGCTATAACTTCTTTGGCTAAACCGAAGTGTATCAATGATGTTCAACGCCTGGCAGGCCAGATTGCAGCCTTGAGCCGGTTTATCAGTTGCCTTGGGGAGAAGGCCATCCCTTTGTATCAGATGCTGAAAAAGACAGATAACTTTGTCTGCAGTGACACCGCCAATGAAGCATTTGAGGACTTAAAGCGGCAACTAGCCGAGCCACCTATCCTTGCTGCTCCAGTTGATAAAGAGCCCTTGTTGTTATATGTGGCTGCTAATGCCCGGGCTGTCAGCGTGGCTATTGTGGTGGAGCGCAAGGAGGCTGGAAAGGAGTATCCGGTTCAATGGTCGATTTATTATATCAGCGAAGTACTTATTGAGTCCAAGCAGAGGTACCCACATTGGCAGAAGCTGGTGTATGGAGTTTTCATGGCGAGCCAGAAGCTTAAGCAATATTTCCAGGGTCATCCCATCACTGTGGTCAGTTCTGCTCCTTTGGGAGATATAATCCAGAACAGTGAAGCAACTGGTCAGGTTGCCAAGTGGGTTATTGAGCTTGGGCCTCACGGGTTAAAATATGTGCCCCGGACGGCGGTCAAATCTCAGGCACTTGTGGACTTCATCAATGACTGGACAGAGTTACAGGCGCCAGAAGAGAAGCCGGATCATACTTATTGGACTATTCATTTTGATGGGTCCAGGCAATTGGAAGGCTCGGGGGCTGGAGTCGTATTATCTTCCCCGCGAGGTGATAAGTTTTGTTATGTTCTCCGTTTAATGTTCCCTTGCACTAACAATGCAGCTGAATATGAGGCTCTACTCCACGGTCTTCGGACGGCTAAGGAGATGAATTTAAGCCGGGTTAAGTGCTTTGGTGACTCGGACCTGGTGGCTCAACAAGTGTCTGGTACTTGGGATTCCAAGGACCCACTCATGGCAGCATATCGTCGAGAGGTGGATGTTGTTGCAGGTCACTTCAAAGGTTATCAGGTTGATCATGTGGACCGGCGGAAGAACGAAGCAGCGGACGCTTTAAGCCGTTTGGGTTCTCAACGTAAACCGGTTCCACCCAATGTCTTCCTGGATGTGCTGCATAATCCGTCAGTCAAGCTCCCTACAGAGGAGGATTTGGCTGTTCCTAATCCGGAGGCTTAGTTGGTGGCGGCTCTTCATGTTATCCCGGATTGGATGATCCCATATTTGGCGTATATGAACGGGGGAGAGTTACCAGAGGATGAAACCTTGGCCAGGTAGATAATCCGGGGATCAAAGTCCATGACTATTGTCAATGGCGAGTTACATCATTGCAGTGTAACAGGGGCGTTTCAGCGTTGCATGTCTCCTGAAGAAGGCCGCGAAATTTTGCATGAGATCCACGAAGGAGATTGTGGTCACTACGCCGGTTCAAAGTCTCTGGTAACCAAGGCTTTTCGTCACGGTTTCTATTGGCTGACGGCTCATGCTGATACTGAGGACTTGGTCAAAAGGTGTGATGGATGTCAAAAATTCTCACGAAGCGCTCATGTACCGGCTCAAGAGTTGAGGATGATTCCAATCACTTGGCCGTTTGCGACTTGGGGGATGGATATGGTTGGGCCCTTTAAGAGATCTAAGGATAAGAAGACCCACCTGTTGGTGGCAGTTGACAAGTTCACTAAGTGGGTGGAGGCAGAGCCAGTCAGTAAGTGTGATGCAGCTACGGCGGTTCAATTTATCAAGAAGGTGATTTTTCGGTTTGGCTTTCCACACAGCATTATAACCGATAATGGTACCAATCTATCCAAAGGTGCTATGAAGGAGTTCTGTCAACGTGAGCACATCCGGCTTGACGTATCATCAGTGGCTCACCCCCAGTCTAATGGTCAAGCGGAGAGAGCCAATCAAGAGATCTTGAGAGGCATCAAGCCCCGGCTTATGGTTCCTTTGCAATGGACGCCGGGTTGTTGGGTGGAGGAGTTACCCTCTGTGTTATGGAGCATCAATACCACGCCCAACAGATCCACGGGTTGCACGCCTTTCTTCATGGTTTACGGAGCAGAGGCGGTTCTCCCTAGTGACATCCGTCATGACTCGCCACGTGTGGCAGCTTATGTTGAAGCTGATAATGTGAAAGCACGACAGGAAGCACTTGACCTGTTAGATGAAGAGCGTGACATTGCAGCAGCTCGTTCGGTGATTTACCAGCAAGATCTGCGTCGTTATCACAGCCGCCGGGTTAGAACCAGAACTTTTCAAGAAGGCGATCTGGTGCTCCAACTCATCCAGGATCAGACTGATATGCACAAGTTATCCCCGCCTTGGGAAGGACCCTTTGTGGTCAGCAAGAATCTGCATAACGGGTCATACTACCTTATAGATGTTCGAGAGCACAAAGACTCACGTAAATCGGAGGAAGAGACCCACCGACCGTGGAATATCGCTCATCTTCGGCCTTACAATACTTGAGCAATAGGCTCTGCTTATGTACATAGTTATGACAATGTATATATTATGATCAATATAATAAACCGGAGCCTCAGCTAAAGCGGGGTATCTGTTGTTTTTCTTACATCATGTGTGGTTACATGGGGGCTTCTATTTCATAAAGCGGCGTTCGGTTTACCCCTTGTTTCAGCTTATAAAAGCTTTATATATAAATCACTTGGAGGCTTGGTTGTACTTGAACCATAGCTACACCTTTTGATCGGCGCAAGGCCACCAGAAAAATCACTTGGGGGCTTGGTCGTATTCGAACCATAGTCACACCTCTTGATCGGTTCAAAGCCAAATTACTTCGGGGCCAAAGAGAGTGTTGCAAAAGAACAACTCAAACATAGGCACCCACTGAGCACATCTCAAAATATTGCTTGGGGATTCTTTTCTATCGCAATGAACAAAGAATCTACACTTGTAATAGGCTATCAAGCCAAGGCTTGGAAGCCTGGTGTATACATCTAAAACCCCGGGTTAGCCTGCCTTTTTAAGTAAGCCACTCCGTCCAGGTAAACCTGGTATGATCCGCCGAACTCTGACAAGTCAATCTCATAAGACCCTAAACTTGTCAAAGTTAAAACGACGATTGGTTAAAGATTGAGGTCCATCTTAAAAGGCTTTGTAAAATGGTTTAACTCAGTGGCCTGGCAGCCCATGAAAAGCCTCAAATTTGGGGCCTGGCAGCCCGTGGAAAGCCTCGACTACAAGTTTTCATATGCTTTTATTTGCTAAGTCTTTTCTCCTTTGGTGAGATTTATGATGTTTTTGATAAACCGACGTTCATTAACCCAGTTCGGCTTTCAACTACAAAGTTGTCAGTACATGATTAGTTATAATCCTGAGATTATTAACCCGGTCTGGTTTCGACTATAAGTCGCCAGAATTGAATATGGATAAACCGGTGCTTATCGCAACCCGGAACGGTTTTATCATAAACCGACACAATATGACAGGAGTTATTATTACTCAAGATTAGGGTTATCACCCTCACTACAAAAGTTGGTCAGCCAACATTATGACTCAAGGTCACAGGTATTAATTATTTTCATATTTGATTATCTTTTTACAGCCTTGGTTATAAACCCTGGCTATATATCTAGGCATCATGACCCGTCCGGCGGTAAACTGCCAGGACACTTTCAATTTCTTGTATGCAGGAATAGCTTGAATAAATCGCTATGGATTATGAACATCATATGTCTTAAGCATGACAGATTAACAAGTGTCAGGCACAAATAAATATGCACGATGGCATAGCAGACCAAGTGTTTAACTAGCCTATTACAAGGCGTTTCAGTGCCCAAAAGAATAATTGTTTTTTGGCAACTATTGTACCATGCGGAAGGCTAAACCGGCCTCCGGATCATGACTCGTCACTAGGTTGACTTGACGGCTGTGGATCATCTTGCACTGGTTCATCATCCTCCTCTCTACCAAGTGGCTGGAAGTCAATGGTTGCCCAGTCGATCCCAGTTAGGGCTTGGAATACAGCTTCATCGCTTGTAAGGGTGGACGGTTCAATGTCAGGGCCATAGGTGTGCTTACGGATTGGCGGGATAAGATTTTGAGCCTCAGGAGTTGGTGCAGTGATCCATTTGTTGTTGTCGTCATAACTTGCCTGGTAATATGAAAGATCAGCTTCTTCAGCCAGTTGACAAGCCAGTGGACGTACTTCCCGGTTTATGGCTCGGAGGTCATCATTGCCAAATTCTGTTCCGTCTTCTTTTAAGCTCGGATAGCCTTTACCCACATCCACCGGATCAAGATCAGGCACCCATGCTTTTGCCCGGGTTAAGGCGGTCTGAGCACCAGCCCTTGCAGCAACATCTCTTTAGCTCTTCTACCCAGGCAGGCAGCATTGACAACCTTTCTAAGGTATCTTTGATTAAAGTTGGGGCGGCTTGTTGTGAGAAGCAGTGCAGATAATCCGTTGCGCGCCGGTATATAACTGCTCTATAAGAGTATAGGCAGCCTTCAGCTTCTTCTGTATGCCAGAGCCCAGATGGCTAATGCGAATTCCTGCATCATTACAAGTATCAATAAACCGGCAATGTATGGATGATATGTTGAAAACTTAAAGCCAAGATAGTTACCAAACACAGCAGCAGTCATAGCATGTATTTGCCGCTTTACACCAGTCAGCTCGTCTACCAACGGTTTAAGAGCTGCTTCTGCGTCCTCGGCTCTTTTTTGCAATGCGGATTTTTCTATCTCCCAATCTGCTCGCTCCTTCTTGAAACTCTCCTTCAGCTTTTCCATAGCGGCTAAGGCACTGGTCAGCTCATCTTTGGCTTTGGAGGTTTCTGCTTGCTAGGACTTGATGTTTTCTTGCAGATCAGCGGTTTGAGTTTCCTTTTTGCTCAGCTCAGCCTATAAGAGACAGACATATCATGAATTGACGGTACATATTTGAAGTACCAAGCACATAACAAGTTATGCACCTGATACTTGGGAGCTAATGCATATTTGCTTGTTTTCGGAAATTTCTACAAGTCCCAAGGACAATACAAGTATTACTCTTGGCACTTGGGGGCTAATGTATGTTTGCTCGAAGTAATGTTATGGGTATTCTTATAAAGTCCCGGTTCATCCTCATAAGTTAAACCGGCCCTTGGGGACTACACCAGTGAAAGATAATATTACAATTCTAAAGTACCGGTTCATCTTAAAGAGATAACCCGGTCCCTGGAGGCTAAGCATGCAAAGTTAAGATATTACAAAGTCCCGGTTTAGATTAACATCATAAACCGGCCCTTGGGGGCTACTGGATTTGACATTTGAAATTGGACATAAGAGAAACAGTTGTGTGGTTACCTCATATCGCTCCTTCACCAGATTTACTAAACCGGCTTCATAGTCGTGGCTGGTGTACAGACGGTTCAAGAAGCCAGAGTGAATGTCTTGGGCGTTTAGATGGGCGTAGCTGGACAAATCGGTGTTCCATTTACCTTTTCCCATAGCAGAAAGCTCATCCTTGGCGCTATGCTTGGATAAAGCGACCGGGTTGCCAGGAGCGGTGTGGCTGATGCCAGTAATCATAATGTCATCTTCTTTATCATCAGCAGCCTCCACTGGAGTGGACAGGTTATCAGCAGCCTTCACTAGAGTGGACGGCTTATCAACAGCCTTAGCTGGACTGGCCGTTTTATCATCCGTGCGAGCCGGACTAGTCGGTTTGTCAGTGTGACCTGTGGTGTCAACTTCTACTCGTTCAACAATGAAGTCATAATCTTGTGGTGGCAGATCATCAAGCAGAGCGTCAGCATTGGTCTCTACTGGATCTGGGGTTTTCTCCGGTTCAATAACCACATTTTTGTCTGACGGTTTGTTTAACCGAGCCTTCTTGCTGGGTCTTGGCTTGGCACTGAGAAGAACAAATATAAAGGTCAATACATTGTGTAAAACATAAGGCATTTAAAATAAATTTAAAGGTATGACTCACCCAGGAACTGTCTTGAGGGGTGGAAGCTGTGTGGCCGATCACTCGCCAGAGGATGAGTGAGGCGTGCCCTGATAATTTGAATCAGGCGGATTAAGAGGCTGACAGAAACAACCCGCCTTGGGACAAGAAGTGTCGGGAATGTAAGAGACCTCTGATTGACGTTTCCGGACTGGAGTGTTTGGTAAACCGGCGGAGGTAACTACCTGGCCGCTGTGCCGGGTTGTGCGGCGAGCTTCGTGTTGCTGCGTCTTCAAAAGAAAGTTTGGGTCCAAGTGAGCAAGGGGGTGAAAAAAATTTACTTTCCGGTTTGCTCGACGGATTTTCGGTGTTGGCAAAGGATCTGAACCGGAGGAAAGGATAATTACCTCTACATCGTCAGCTTGGCTACCTTCAGCATCGTCCTGATAATGGTCACTGTCAATGAGGTGTATAAAAATGAACCAAGAGAGTCAAGTTCTACCTCTGAGTCCGGATTAGCCAGGTCAGCATCGGCATTTGGTTCAGAAGATGGAGTGGTTTTCTTCTTGGCAGATTTTTTGGTAACTTTGGTCTTCGGGCGAGTTGGTTTTGCCGGTTTATCCTGTGGTTTTTTCTTCCAGAACGGATCATCACCCTGGCAAGGATGAACAAAATTTTGAGAGAGTATTTCAAGGGATTAAGCTGAAAACAAAAAAGTCATATGATTCTTTGATGACCCACAAGTATAGGGGATCTAGCGTAGTCCTTTCGATAAGTAAGAGTGTCGAACCCAACGAGGAGCAGAAGGAAATGATAAGCGGTTTTCAGCAAGGTATTCTCTGCAAGCACTGAAATTATAGGTAACAGATAGTTTTGTGATATGATAATTTGTAACGAGAAACAAGTACCAAAAGTAAATAAAGTGCAGCAAGGTGGCCCAATCCTTTTTGTAGCAAAGGACAAGCCTGGACAAACTCTTATATAGAGAAAAGCACTCCCGAGGACACATGGGAATTATCGTCAGGCTAGTTTTCATCACGTTCATATGATTCGCGTTCGGTACTTTGATAATTTGATATGTGGGTGGACCGGTGCTTGGGTGCTGTCCTTACTTGGACAAACATCCCACTTATGATTAACTCCTATTGCAAGCATCCGCAACTACAAAAGAAGTATTAAGGTAAACCTAACCATAGCATGAAACATATGGATCCAAATCAGCCCCTTACGAAGCAACGCATAAACTAGGGTTTAAGCTTCTGTCACTCTAGCAACCCATCATCTACTTATTACTTCCCAATGCCTTCCTCTAGGCCCAAATAATGGTGAAGTGTCATGTAGTTGACGTTCACATAACACCACTAGAGGAGAGACAACATACATCTCATCAAAATATCAAACGAATACCAAATAAACATGACTACTAATAGCAAGACTTATCCCATGTCCTCAGGAACAAACGTAACTACTCACAAAGCATATTCATGTTCATAATCAGAGGGGTATTAATTTGCATAAAGGATCTGAACATATGATCTTCCACCAAATAACCAACTAGCATCAACTACAAGGAGTAATCAACACTACTAGCAACCTACAGGTACCAATCCCAGACTTGGAGACAAGAATTGGGTACAAGAGATGAAC
Organism: Aegilops tauschii subsp. strangulata; assembly: GCF_002575655.3. Taxonomy (NCBI): domain Eukaryota; kingdom Viridiplantae; phylum Streptophyta; class Magnoliopsida; order Poales; family Poaceae; genus Aegilops; species Aegilops tauschii. The sequence goes on along the minus strand of NC_053037.3, from coordinate 279,267,218 downwards.
TAGGGTTTGAGAGGAGATGGTGCAGGTGAAGATGTTGATGGAGATTGGCCTCCTCCGATGAGAGGAGCGTTGGTGATGACGATGGCGATGATTTCCCCCTCCCGGAGGGAAGTGTCCCCGGCAGAACAGCTCCGTCGGAGCCCTAGATTGGTTCCGCCAAGGTTCCGCCTCGTGGCGGCGAAGTCTCGTCCCGAAAGCTTTCTTATGATTTTTCTTCGGACGAAAGACTTCATATAGCAGAAGATGGGCATCGGAGGGCCAACAGGGGGGCCACGAGGTAGGGGGGCGCGCCCCACCCTCGTGGCCAGGGTGTGGGCCCCGTCTGGTATTTCTTCCACTCAGTATTTTTTATTATTTCAAAAAACAACTTCCGTGGAGTTTCAGGACTTTTCGAGTTGTGCAGAATAGGTCTCTAATATTTGCTCCTTTTCCAGCCCAGAATTCCAGCTGCCGGCATTCTCCCTCCTTATGTAAACCTTGTAAAATAAGAGAGAATAGGCATAAGTATTGTGACATAATGTGTAATAACAGCCCATAATGCAATATTATAAAAGCATGATGCAAAATGGATGTATCAACTCCCCCAAGCTTAGACCTCGCTTGTCCTCAAGCGGAAGCCGATAACGATAAATATATCCACATGTTTAGAGGTAGAGCTGTCAATAAAAATAAAATACGGACATGAGGGCATCATGATCATTCTTATAATAGCAACATATATGGATAATGCCATATGATTTCTTATGCTCAAGTAATAATCTATTCGCAATGTCAATTATGAATCAGAAACTTCATTAAGAACCAACAAACTATAATATCAGTCATTGAAGCAATTGCAATTTATCATAACGTAAGAAAGAGTCTATGTAAGAGCTTTTCAGCAAGTCCATATACTCAACTATCATTTAGTCTTTCACAATTGCTAACACTCACGCAATACTTGTGGTTACGGAATTTTAATTGGACACACAGAAAGATAGGGGCTTATAGTTTCGCCTCCCAACCTTTTACCTCAAGGGTAATGTCAACAATAATAGTTCATGCTAACTTACATCCAATTAGATATATATGTCTGGATCTTTCCAACACACTGTGCTTGCCAAAGGATAAAATATAAAAAGGAAAGGTGAAGATCACCATGACTCTTGCATAAGGGTAAGAGATAAAAGTAAGAGATAGGCCCTTCACAGAGGGAAGCAGAGGTTGTCATGCGCTTTCAGTGTTGGATGCACAAAATCTTAATGCGAAAGAACGTCACTTTATATTGCCACTTGTGATATGGACCTTTATTATGCAGTCCGTTGCTTTTATTTCTTCCACATCACAAGATTGTATGAAGCTTATTTCCTCCACACTAATCAATCATACATATTTAGAGAGCAATTTTTATTGCTTGCACCGATGACAACTTACTTGAAGGATCTTACTCAATCCATAGGTAGATATGGTGGACTCTCATGGCAAAACTGGGTTTAAGGGTATTTGGAAGCACAAGTAGTATCTCTACTTGGTGCAAAGAATTTGGCTAGCATAAGGGGGAAAGGAAAGCTCAACATGTTGGATGATCCATGACAATATACCTTATCTCAGATATAAGAAAAAACATAACCCATTACGTTGTCTTCCTTGTCCAAAATCAACTCTTTAGCATGTCATATTTTAATGAGTGCTCACAATTATAAAAGATGTCCAAGATAGTATATTTATATGTGAAACCTCTCTTTCTTTATTACTTCCTATTAATTGCCACGATGACCAAAGCTATGTTTGTCAACTCTCAACAACTTTTAATCATCATACTCTTTCTATGTGAAGTCATTACTCTCCATGAGATCAATATGATCTCTTTGTTTCTTTCTATTCTTTTCTCTTTTTCTTTTATTCACTCAAGATCATGGCAAAATAATCAAGCCATTGAATCAACACTAATCTTTATTATATAGCTCACGGACTCAATTACATAAAGGGATCATAAAGCAAAACTCAAAAATAGATCATACTAAAGCTTTATTCTACTAGATCAAAATACTACTAAAAGGATCGAACTAAGCAAAACGGTAAAGGTAGGAGTGTGATGGTGATACGATACCGGGGCACCTCCCCCAAGCTTGGCAGTTGCCAAGGGGAGTGCCGATACCCATATGATTATATCTCCTTTCTCGGAAGTGGTGGTGATGGGATTGTTGATGAAGTAGGCTTGTCGTCCATCTTCCAAGGCAGGGGCTCACCATCATAGAAGGATGATCGAGTCTCCGGGATCCTCAAATCTAGCCAAACTCATTCTCTTGAATCTATATTCATACTCACAGTTTTGGTTTTGCAGGTCATAGATTTGGGCTTGGAGGTGCTCGATTTTCTCATGGAGCTTGAAGATGGCCTCCCCAATTTCCTTGGCATCCAGCTTGTGGTTATTGGTGAACTCCGCAATCATCATGTGATTGGAGTCAAGTCCACGCTCCACCATCTCCTGGCACTTGAAAATTTGTTGCTCCATTGCCTCGAGCCTTGTCTCCACGCTCCCGGTCCTCCTTGGTCCCTCAAGGTCGCGGATGTGCAGCACCCCCTCATGCATCTCAATGGTTTGAGGGTGTTGCAGCACCTCCGCGAGGTAGGGGTTGATGACCTTCTCGAAGAACTTGTCCTTGGGGGCACTTGGAGATGTCATGATGATCTAGGTCTGTCAGAAAAATAGCTCGAAACAAGAACAGAGGACAATTGCGTGATACAGGAGTCAAAACCTTCGGGAGACTATATAATGAATTTTTACCGACCAAAATACGTAACGTGCAAGAAAACGGAGTCCGGAGAGCACACGAGGTGCCCACGAGGCAGGGGGCGCGCCCAGGGGGGTAGGGCGCGCCCTCCTCCCTCGTGGAGGCCTCGTGTCCTTCCCTGACTGCTTCTTATTTTTCTATTTTTCTAAATATTCCAAAACAGAGAAAAATTGCCATTAGAACTGTTTTGTAGTTGGTTTACTTACCATACCACGTACCTATTCCTTTTCAGAGTCTGAAACGTTCTGTAAAGTGTCTCTTATGTATTCCTCCGGGGTTACGGTTTCAATAATATTAGTTTCAACATTTATAGGGTTACCTGAGATATAATGTTTGATTCTTTGACCATTCACCACCTTCGGATTTGTGCCTTCGAACTTGTTGATTTTTATGGCACCGGAATGATAGACCTCCTCGATAACGTAAGGACCTTCCCATTCAGAGCGAAGTTTTCCTGCAAAAAATCTTAAACGAGAGTTGTATAGCAATACATAATCACCTACATTAAACTCACGCTTTTGTATTCTTTTGTCATGCCATCTTTTAACTTTTTCTTTAAACAACTTGGCATTCTCATAGGCTTGGGTTCTCCATTCATCAAGTGAGCTAATGTCAAATAACCTCTTCTCACCGGCATGTTTGAAATCATAATTGAGCTCTTTAATAGCCCAATAAGCCTTATGTTCTAGTTCGAGAGGTAAGTGACATGCTTTTCCATAAACCATTTTATACGGAGACATACCCATAGGATTTTTATATGCAGTTCTATGGGCCCATAATGCATCGTCAAGTTTCTTGGACCAATTCTTTCTAGATCTATTAACAGTCTTTTGCAAAATTAATTTGAGTTCTCTATTACTCAATTCTACTTATCACTAGACTGTGGGTGATAAGGAGATGCAATTCTATGATTAACATCATACTTAGCAAGCATTTTACGGAAAGCACCATGAATAAAATGTGAACCACCATCAGTCATTAAATATCTAGGGACTCCAAACCTTGGAAAAATAACTTCTTTAAGCATCTTAATAGAAGTGTTATGACCAGCACTACTAGTTGGAATAGCTTCTACCCACTTAGTAACGTAATCAACAGCAACTAATATATGTGTATATCCATTAGAGGCAGGAAACGGTCCCATATAATCAAAGCCCCAAACATCAAATGGTTCAATAACAAGTGAATAATTCATAGGCATTTCTTGACGTCTACTAATATTACCAATTCTTTGACATTCATCACAAGATAAGACAAACTTACGGGCATCCTTGAAGAGAGTAGGCCAATAAAAAACGGATTGCAATACCTTATGTGCAGTTCTATCTCCAGCGTCGTGTCCTCCATAAGCTTCGGAGTGACACTTGCGTAGGATCTATTCCTGTTCATGCTCAGGTACACAATGTCTAATAACACCATCTACTCCTTCTTTATAAAGATGTGGGTCATCCCAAAAGTAATGTCTTAAATCATAGAAAAACTTTTTCTTTTGCTGGTATGTGAAACTAGGTGGTATAAATTTAGCAACAATGTAATTAGCATAATCAGCATACCATGGAGCAGTGTGAGAAGCATTTATGACATTTAATTGTTCATCAGGAAAGCTATCATCAATAGGAAGTGGGTCATCAAGAACATTTTCTAACCAGACAAGTTGTCTGCAACGGGGTTCTCAGCTCCTTTTCTATCAATAATATGCAAGTCAAATTCTTGTAGCAAGAGAACCCATCTAATAAGTCTAGGTTTAGCATCTTTCTTTTGCATAAGATATTTAATAGCAGCATGATCAGTGTGAATAATTACTTTAGAATCAACAATATAAGGTCTAAACTTATCACAAGCAAATACAACTGCTAAGAATTCTTTTTCAGTAGTAGCATAATTTCTCTGAGCACTGTCTAGAGTTTTACTGGCATATTGAATAACATTTAATTTCTTATCAACTCATTGCCCTAGAACAGCACCTACAGCATAATCTCTAGCATCACACATAATTTCAAAGGGTAAATTCCAATCAGGTGGCTGAACGATAGGTGCAGAGATTAATGCTTTCTTAAGTATTTCAAATGCTTCTACACAATCATCATCAAAGACGATTGGTATATCTTTTTGTAATAAATTAGTCAGAGGCCGAGAAATTTTTGAGAAGTCCTTAATGGGGGGTGCGCCGCTTCCGCCGGTGGTCCCTGTCCATCCAGGGACACCGGATAACCTGATGGAGACGCTACGAGGCGCCTCCATCATGGATGAGCACCGTATCCTTATGGGCGCGGTGATCGAGAAGGTTCAGTCCGCCAAGAGTGGACTGAACGAAGCCTGCAACAACCTGTTGACAGGTTTTGAGGTAAGTGACATAGAAAGAGAAAAACCCCATGTAGTCAGTAGCCCCTGAGACACTGTCCGGTGCTCGGCAAGAAGAGCCGGACAGAGGATCAATCTTTTATTGTAGGAGACGAACGTGATATGTATGCATAAGCAGGCGCGCTGTTGGCCGCAACCTCGCATGCTGCTGAAGTCTCTGAACTGAGGCAGAGGCTGGAGTGGACCGAGAGCGAGCTCGGCGAGGTTACGGTTCGGCTTCAGGAGAAGCAAGGTGAGTAACGACTTGCTGTGTATTCAGAAAGCATAGGCGCTGTGTATTGACTGTAGTGTCATAATATGTGCAGGAGCCACGACCGAGGTCGAGGCCCTGAGGAAGGCCCTGGGCGAGGCCGAGGAGAAGGTTGTCCAGCAGCAAGCCGCCCGTAAGAAGCTCAAGGCCCGGGTCAAAGAAATCCAGCAAGAGCTCCAGGATGCGGTGAAGAAATGCGAGGCCTTGGAGCATGATGCATCGGTTCAAGGGACCGAACTCGCCAAAGCTCGTCAGAGCGCGGAGGCCGCACGGAATGACGCCCAGGCCGCCCTCCGGGAAATCCAGGAGGCCCAGAAGATCACGGCGGGTAAGGCATTTAAGTTGCAAAGCAAGTATGCAGAGAAGCGGTACCTTTTACTAACCCGGGTTTGGAGTTCCCCAGGGGCTTTTGCTGAATTAACGCGCAGTGTATCGGATGCCATGGAGTTCTATCGAGCCGAAGGAGGGGGTTCGGCGGAAAAACTATTCTGGTTGCAATATGCGGTGCCAGAACCTCCCGTGTCCTTCACCGATCAGCTGAAACAGCTGGTGGAGCTGCATAGGGTGGCCGAATTAGCCATGAAGGATTTGATAATCCGTTTATGGCCAGCCGAAGCTATGCCTGGCAGCTACTTCGGACTCGTGAGGCGGATGGTGAACGCCTGTCCTCGGCTGGACGTCGTCAAGCGCTCTGCCTGTATTGAAGGTGCTCGCATGGCCTTCACCCGTTGTGGAGGCGCACGGCGGTCAGGCGAAGATGAACACCGTTGAAGTGGCCAGAGGGCCGCCAGAGGGCCGCCGGAGGGCAAGGAGCACCGCACACCCGAGCGATATTTTGCGGATGTCATAGAAGGGTCTCGACTTGCAGCAGCTGAGTGCGTGCAGGACATTATTTTCGAATGAAAACATTTGTGTTGCCTTTGTCTTGTATTATGAAAACAAAGCATGTTTCGTAATGTAATTTCGTGATGCTTTAATTGTTTCCTCCTGTGCGGCCGTGTTGTATGCAATCTGAGGGTTGGCTAGTCGTCGGCTTCTGCCCTCGCGTAGGTAGTACGGAGGTGTTCGGGATGGAATCTAAACAATCATGATCCAATTATATGGTCCTTGAAGGAGTTGTTTAGCGCAACGAACAAGGCAATCAGACTATACGGCTTAAACACCCTCACTTAGCCATAGGAGTTTTATAATAAAGCAAGTGCGCAGCCCCTGGTCCAAGCCAGGGTGCTGTTAGCATCTGATCGGGAAGTGCCGATCCTTCGCATAGCGCGGAAAAAATCTCCAAGATTTTGTAACCCTCGAACAGCTGACCGGCTCTCGCCGTATCATGACAGTCAGTTTTCGGCTTTCTCTACTAAGGTGCTCATCCGGTCAAGGCCAGGGCACAATCGCGGCAGTTCTCCCTTTACTACCCTAGCCGATAGAGCGGAACGTAGGGTAGCAAGCACAGGAGCAGGGCAACCTAACTATTGACCAAAGACATGATTCGGAGCCAATGCGTATAATGCTAAATTCGGGGTGCCGAACTTATCTATAAGAAGTGTTCGGACTTTGCTGCCGTATTGTGGGGCGATAAGTAGCCCCTGGCGAATATGAAATGCACAAAAGAGTACCGATGCAGCCGATAAGCAGACCGAAATAAAATGAAGTAAGAAGCGAAAACCACAGAAGCTGGGCCGCGAACCTTTTTATTATAACTGGATGGATACGTCAAGGCGTATCCTGTACAAATAGTGCGATAAGCATCCAGGCTATTTAACATGCCGGGATCAAGAGGGCGCAGCGTGCGGGTCCTGAGAAATAAGTATAAATACCGTTAAGAAGAACGTGTAGAGGTTACCCTACACACATGTGCTGCTTGCCTCTGTTGTATGCCAATCCTTCGAAAGGACTGGTGACCAGGCCCGCGGGAAAAGGAACCTGAAACAAAAACAAAAAGTGAAAGTATGTGTGTCCGGGATCGGTCTGGCCGAACTATAGATCCCGGATTAGCTTGTGCCTCCGTCGATGTCCATGGAATTTTGAGTGCGTAATTGTGTACACGTGGTACGAATGCCACTACCTTATTAGGACTGGGACGGAGGCCGAATTGCTAGTCGAGCTCTTGACGAGCCGTGCCGTCCTGTTGCAGTGTAGTCCAGAACCTGTTAATGATGTCTGAGGGCTCGACAGCCGTACTAAGGTGCTGCTTGAGAAGGCCGCTCTGCGCTTCTGCTGCTAGGGCGGCGGTGTGCTCCTCAGTTCGGAGGGAGCGCTCCGTATTGCCATTGATTGTTATGACGCCACGTGGACCGGGCATCTTGAGCTTGAGATAAGCATAGTGTGGCACTACGTTGAGTCTAGCAAATGCGGTTCGTCCGAGCAGTGCGTGATAGCCGCTGCAGAAGGGGGCGACATCGAAGATTAACTGTTCGTTTCGGAGGTTGTCCGGAGAACCGAAGACCACCTCCAGCGTGATTGAGCCCGTACAGCGGGCCTCTACGCCTGGTATGGCTCCTTTAAAGGTAGTCTTGGTTGGTTGGATTCGTGAGGGGTTAATGCCCATCTTCCGCAGTGTGTCCTGATAAAGCAGGTTGAGGCTGCTACCACCGTCCATCAGGACTCGTGTTAGGTGAAACCCGTCAATAATTGGGTCGAGGAGTAGTGCAGCTGAACCGCCATGGCGGATACTAGTTGGGTGATCCCGACGATCGAAGGTGATCGGGAATGATGACCACGGATTGAATTTGGGGGCGACTAGCTCTACCGCGTAGACGTCCCTAAGTGCTCGCTTACGCTCCCTTTTGGGGATGTGTGTAGCGTATATCATGTTCACCGTTTTGACTCGAGGGGGAAATTTCTTCTGCCCCCTAATGTTCAGCTGCCGGGGCTCTTTGTCCTCGTCCTCACTTTGTGATCCCTTTTCTTTGTTTTTGGCATTTAACTTGCCAGCCTGCTTGAAAACCCAACAATCCCCGTTGGTATGATTGGCTTGCTTATCCGGGGTGCCGTGTATCTGGCACGGACGGTCGAGTATGCGGTCCAGGCTGGATGGTCCTTCGTTGTTTCTTTTGTAGGGCTTCTTCCGTTGGCTGGACTTGGAGCCACTGAATCCGGCGTTGACTGTGGTGTCATCGGTGTTGTCGCCATTGCTTTGGCGTTTGTGTCTATTGCGCCGGAGCTTGCCGGTGCTGTTCTTGGCCTCAGTGGGGCCTGCCTCGCTGGCTGTGTTTTTGCTATGAGCCAGCCAGCTGTCCTCACCCGCACAAAAGTGGGTCATGAGTGCCGTAAGGGCTGCCATAGACTTCGGCTTTTCTTGGCCGAGGTGGCGTGCTAGCCATTAGTCACGGTTGCTGTGTTTGAAGGCTGCTAGGGCCTCGGCATCCGGATAGTCAACGATCTGGTTCTTTTTGGTTAGGAACCTAGTCCAGAATTTTCTGGCTGATTCTCCAGGTTGTTGAACTATGTGGCTTAGGTCATCGGCATCTGGTGGCCGGACATAAGTTCCTTGGAAGTTATCAAGGAAAGCCTCTTCCAAGTCCTCCCAGCTGCCGATGGAATTCTCAGGCAGGCTATTTAACCAGTGTCGAGCTGGTCCTTTGAGCTTTAATGTGAGGTATTTGATAGCGTGGAGGTCGTCTCCTCGGGCCATGTGGATGTGGAGGATAAAATCTTCGATCCACACTGCGGGATCGGTTGTTCCGTCGTATGATTCAATATTGACAGGCTTCAACCCCTCGGGGAATTCGTGATCTAGCACCTCATCTATGAAGCAGAGAGGGTGTGCGGCGCCTCTATATCAGGCCGCATCATGGCGTAGCTCTGATGGAGTCCGTCTGCGGCATTCAGCCCGGGCATGGTTAGGTTTGTCACGTCCGAATAAATAGCCGTCATGGTGCCTTGAGGCACGTCCTCGCGATCCGTAGATCGATCTTGTATGTCCTGATCTACTGTCCAGGGTCTGCCGGAGGTCGTACATATGACCCCGAACTCTTCCGTCTCTATTTTTACGGGCCGGTGGGGCAGGCTGCTGTTCGGCCTGAGTTGCCGCTTTATCCCGACCGCGGGGTGGCCGGTCGGCCGCCCTGTTTCAGCCATGTGGTGGTCGTTTCGCATTACGCGAGGGAGGTGTGTGCTCCGGCGCCTCCTCATCGAATTGAGGTAGCAGTCTGCGTTTCGGGTAGCTCTTGGCTGGGCGCTTGAGGCCGTATTCTTCGGCTGTCATGACATCAGTCCATCTGTCGACGAGCAGATCTTGTTCAGCTTGAAGTTGCTGGTGTTTCTTTTTTAGGCTCCTTGCAGTGGCTATGAGCTGAAGCTTAAAGCGCTCTTGCTCCAGAGGATCCTCAGGCACGATGAAGTCTTCATTGCCGAGGCTTGTCTCCTCCTCGGAGGGTGGACGGTAACTATCGTCCTCCGAGTCATCTTCTATGGCCTGTTCATCAGGGTTATCTTGCCTGCTGTCATGTTCCTCCTGTTCGGATGCAGCTCCGACAAGGTCTTCATTGTCTTCGGCATCGCCCGGAGTACTGTTTTCTCCGGTGCCAGTGTTGCCATCCTTTGAGCGACGGGGCTTAGAACGGCGTTTGGGCCGCCGGCGCTTGGACTGCGTCTCAGAGGGTTTATTCGCGTCTGGCTCTTCTTTGTCGTCACCAGATCCTTTAGGTGTATCAACCATGTACACGTCGTACGAAGAGGTGGCCGTCCAACATCCAGTGAATGGCGGGTCTTGGCCTTGCTCCTTATCGGCATCGTCGTCCATACCGTCGATGTCTACGGAGCCATAGTCAAGCACGTCGGTTAAGTCATCGAGAGTGGCTATGAAGTGGGTGGCGGGTGGGAAGCAAAATTCCTCGTCATCCGCCTCTAGCTCGAACCGAACATAGTTCGGCTGTGAGTCCTCCTCCAAGGACAAGTTCTTTAAAGAGTTTAGCACGTCACCAAAAGGTGAGTGCTGGAAGATGTCTGCGGCGCTAAATTCGAAAATCGATAACCGATCCAGCTCGGTGTCCGCAGGCATACCTGGTCCAGAACTTATAGCCGGAGACGAGTCCGGAGTTCCATTGACGCAAATGTTGCAGGATGTCGAGTCCGTGTGCGGCTCCAACGCCGCAGACTTTGTGGCCTCAGAGGGTGCGATCTGCTTCGGTTCTGAGGCCGTTGCAGCAACAGGATCCATCTCCTGGATGTAATCCGATGACAGATATGAGTCATGTTCATCGGGACGAGGGGGAGCGATCGCTGCGGTTTCAAACCCATTGAAGATCGAGTCTCCACGGGTATCCGCGACGTAATTCAAGCTTCCAAATTTGACCTGGTGGCCAGGGGCGTAGCTATCGATCTGCTCCAGACGGCAAAGCGAGTTGGCCCGCAGTACGAAGCCGTTGAACACAAAAAACTGTCCGTGGAGGAAGGTTCTTCCTTGGACAGCGTCATTATCGACCATTGAAGGGGCCATCAAACCTTTTGTCGACAGCACAGTGGAACTCTCAATGAAAGCACCAATGTCGGTCTCAAAAGCGGCGGATCTCGGGTAGGGGGTCCCGAACTGTGCGTCTAGGATCGATGGTAACAGGAGACGGGGGACACGATGTTTACCCAGGTTCGGGCCCTCTCTATGGAGGTAATACCCTACTTCCTGCTTGATTGATCTTGATGAATATGAGTGTTTACAAGAGTTGATCTACCATGAGATCGTAATGGCTAAACCCTAGAAGTCTAGCCTGTATGACTATGGTAATGTGTATCCGCCTATCCGAACTACGCTCTCCGGTTTATATAGACACCGGAGAGATCTAGGGTTACATGGGGTCGGTTACATAAGAAGGAATCTTCATAGTTGGTTGCCTAGCTTGCCTTCCACGCCAAGGAAAGTCCAATCCGGACATGGGTATAGTCTTCGGCCTTCATATCTTCACAGCCCATCAGTCCGGCCCAATGAACAACAGGTCGGACGCCCGAGGACCCCTTAGTCCAGGACTCCCTCAATGTTGCCATTTTTTTGGCATGCCAATGAAATCTAGCCAACTCTAGTTCATTTTTCTTGCCAATGTCGGCCAAATCATGGGCAACCAAAACCTCAACCAAAATTTTGGCTACCCGATGCTTTGATGGGGCAACCTTGGGCACAAACCAAACATACTGTTGGTCGTGCCATAGCACTAACGCCACCCTCGGCACACTGAAACCGACCGTGTCTAGCAACGATGAGCGTGTCGCTCACCGCGGTCGCCGTGTCCAGAGGCGGTGCTGGAGCTGCGCCACGTTGTTGGCCCCCACGACCCACATGAACGGTTGCCGGTGGCGAGGAGGTCGTGGGCCAGCTCCTCCATTGGACTAGTCTGTGCTACGCCGTCCCGACAGGTGTGCCCCACATGTCGGTTTCCCTATTTTCCCGGCCATATTCGAGCGTCCGTGCTCCGCGTTGCGCATTAGGCCTTTCACTATGTAGGACAAGCGAGACAACTTATTGTTTATTTGAGCCGTTCAAGTATAATCATGTGGCGTTTGCTTATTTCTCATTCCTCTCCATCCCTCTTCTCCATCGATCATGCCGCCATCCGTCGAGTCCATCCTCCCGCATGCCTCATTTGAACATTCCGTCGAGTATCATTCGCATGTGGGCCTAGACCATGCTTGTATTTCCAATGTTTTGTAATTTGTCCAACATGCATACAAACAAACGGTGCGTTTAAAGTTTCACTTTGCCTCCACTACGTGTCGCTTCGCGTCTTAGTTTTGACATCCCATTCGGTTCATGCCCCGAAACATGTTGACGAGACCGATTGATGTTCAGAGATCAATTGCGTGTCGTGCAAGGAGATAAAGGTTTGGTATGTTTCTATGATAGAAATGACCCACGGGGGGGGGGGGGCTGTGGGGATCAGAGGGAGTATATTGTACGTTCATAAGCGAAACGAGCGTATTGTACCCACCCTAGTCCTCTTTCAATCGATCTCCGGACCCCGAGATGAAATCGAGAGAGAACGAGTGGGGGCATGTGTGATACCTAAGGCGGATTCAAAATTTTGAACCGGTGATCATAGCATCCGCAAATCATATACAAAGGGTATTCAATGTTCGTTTCGTTTTTTAACGTACAATATACTCCCTCCTATCCTTTCTAGTTTACATATAAGTTTTATGTGTAGTCAAAGTATCTCTACTTTGATCAAAAAAGTATCAACATTCAACAACGCCCAATCAATATTGTTAGATTCGTACGTACTCCTAGATTTGTACTCGAGATGGTTTCCAATTTGTTTTCAACCACGTGAATGTGCTTGTTCTCGCACATGCTCTTCCTACTAGGATTTCGCCACGTATAGCCACCAATAGTAACTTTTTTTAAGCTCCCTGTCCAATAGTACTAGTGGAGTACTGACAACATCTCTACTAGAGTATGAAGTGCTCATAGTAGTAATCCCTCCTTCCATTTATATAGGGCCTATGTGGAGGAGAGAGATGTGAAAAAGTAAGGGGAGTGAGCTCTCATGCAAGAGCCTAGCTATATACGCATTCCTAGTTAAATACAATAAATATGAAGAAAGAGATGGAGAGGAGATGGAAAAAAGTACTGATACAATAGCCAACCTTATAATTTTTTTGCGGGAAATAGCCAACCTTATAGCCCACACTAATGTATGAGTGCATATAATAGATGATGGCTATAGATAACATGGCAGTTCCTTATAGCCATCGACTGTCTATATTATTAACCATGCTCTAATGCGTTTTTCAAAACCGTATTTGACTATTGACAAGATTAATAATACATGAGATGTATAATGTGAAAATTATATCATTGGAAGCTCCCTTCACATACGAATTTGACGGTATGCTTTGTGTAAGTTGCATGTCATATATTATTACTCTAACATTTGGTCAAAGTTAGCCTCGAAAAACACATTAGGCCCTATATAGTAAATGGAAGGAGGGAGTAGTAGTGGAAGTGGATCCTCTGACGTAGGTATCCCTGCCTTACCCTCCCTTTCGGTCACTTACTAGCGGACCCCATGCTTGCTAGGCCCCGCATGTCAGTTACTCAATGGGTTCGGCCACGTCAGGGGATCCTCATCCGTAGTATACTCCGTCTGTTTTTATTTACTCCGCATAAAACGGAGGGAGTGGTAGTATAAATGACGCGGGCGGGGGAGGGGGGACGTCGGTTTTCTCTCAATTGCGGTCCCACAAGCGAGCGAAAACGCAAGACGAAGCGCGTTCCATTCGATGAGCGATGTGGAGGGTCCAGCGTGCCGGGCTGCAACGCGAACGCGACAAGAGCGATGTACAGTCAAAACCGATTGACCGGTCGTCACCAAAACCACTATTCACACCAGAACCTTCGCTGCTCGGCCTAGGCCAGCCACTGCCCTAAAACCACACCTAATCTCCAGCCCCTTCCCCCACCTTTCGATCCCCTAGCTCGCATCAAGCGTCCCCTAGTTCTCCGGAAAGCCATGGTGCACCGCAAGATCACGTACTACAAGATGCTGACGCCGGAGCGCCGCGTAGAAATCACGGCGGCGGTCGGCGCCACAGACCTCCGTTCCCAAGCTCGCTTTGCGGCAGGCCAATCCCCGAGTTCTCTGGAGCCCAGCTACGAGGAGGAGGAAGCCGATCCAATGTTCATGGCGGAGGTCGCGCCGCAGAAGGTCCTTGATGGGCATGAGACGATGGACGTCGACTTCGTGTCAGCGTCCGAGTCCCCCATGGTGCAGGCAGACCAGCGGTTCAACCTGGCGATACTAAAGGAGGACCGGGAGGCAGAGGCTCAACTCGACGCGGAGCGCGTGCATGCCGCTGCCATCGAGGCTCTCCTGCAGGCGGAACCGGATGTCGTGGATGTGAACCGGGCGGCGGAGGCTCAACTTGAGGTGGAGCGCGCGGATGCCGCTGCCATCGAGGCCCTCCTGCAGGCGGAACCGGACATCCTGGACTTGAACCGGGCGGCAGAGGCTCAACTCGACGTGGAGCGCGCGGATGCCACTCTCATCGAGGCCGTCCTGCAGGCGGAACCAATCGTCCTGGACTTGCACCGGGCGGCGGAGGCTCGACTCGACGCGGAGCGCGCGGATGCCGCTGCCATCGAGGCCCTCCTGCAGGCGGAACCGGACATCCTCGACTTGAACCGGGTGGTGCTCTCGTCCGTGCAGAGCGCCCGCACGCTCCACGTGAACGAGTTGCTGGAGGCCGAGGACAACCACGGTGCGGTGAGACACGTCGGTAGCTACGGCTGGTTCGCCCGGCAGACAAAGACGACGAGACCGTCTCATTTCGCGAGCAGTGATAGTTTTTCTTTATGTTGTTGTTTTTATGGACCTTTTGCTGTGTAGAAACATATATTGTTGTGCAAGTCGCCTGACTTGGGTCAGTCTACCATTTCAGGCGGTTGGATGAATATCCTACGTCTCCTAACCCTTCTTCCTCGCCTCTTCTTCTTCCCCAATAGACCACCGCACGGGCCGTACGGATACTCCCCAACATGTGGTTGGATAAACATACTCTATGAACGAAAATTATGTGTCAGCGGTAGGATGACTGAGTTTGGTTTGTTCACATGCGACATCACGTGTCAGTGAGGGTGCGTTCCCTTGGTCGGGTTTGTGGCGTGCAGGAGCGACGGTGTGAGGGTGCGGTGCGACCGCGGCGTGCAGGAGCGACCGTGTGAGGGTGTGGTGCGACCGCGACAGCCGTGCGCAATGTACCTCCTTTTCATTTTGAAAACTTTAGGCAAGCTTGGCACAAATGTGTGGCGAAGTATGGCAATGCAAGGCCTAGACCCAAACAGGATAAGTACGTACTATGTACTAGGAGTACTAGTGTTAAAAAAGAAAGGCGGGGTTTTCCTTCGCGGGGTTAATCGATACAAATCCTCATTTCACGTGTCAATTAATGCATATTTTTTCTCCAAAGCCCGAAGAGCTAACCATCTCACTCCTCATTTCTTGATTAATGCAGCGCCATGCAAACCAACCTTCTCACTTCCACATGCATGCATGGGATATTAATGTCCTTGGTTGCTAGTATGAGTCAAACCCCATCAGTTTTGCCTCGATTAGTGTTAGTGGCCTTTTGCAAATTGTAATTTTGATATATTGGCCTTGTGTACAAAAAAATTGAGGTAGTAACTATATTTGACTTCCTTCCCCATTGCGGTGACGTCGACGATATCTCGAACGTTGTGGTTTGGCGAAGTGCGTTCGACGGAGAACACCATTGAGGGAGACCACGGTAAGTCGCTCGCAAGTGCCGCCTGCAAGCCGAGACAACCACCTTACTTGCATCCAGGAAGTCCCTTGAACCAAAGGACGTGTAAATGTACTAGTACTACTCGTACACAATAGCGTCGTCCGTCCAGCGTAGTGCGGTGAGATGGTTTCTCGAAGAAGACGATGGAGAAGCGGAGTTAGCGAAGAGTGAAATGATGGTTGCTTCGTCCGTGCTTTGTGATTTGATGCCTCACTGCTTTGTGATTTGTGATAGAAGGGACAGGGGAGTAGACTCTGTGCTCTATACTGTACATGCGTCCAAGCACGGGAGAAAGAGGAGAGACGTTGCATTTTTTTATTCCTTCAATCAATCAATCAGGGAGCTTCGGTTCCATCCTTTTAGCTTTGGCAACACCGTCCACAATGGTTCCGACGATGGCAAAAGCTATTTTCACATTTGGCTACACATTGTGGATGCCCTTAACCATACTACTTGGTTCTGCTCCTGTGTGCTATCTATACAAATCTCAATTATATTGATCTAAAAAATTATAGAATCAAGATTAGTAAAAAGGAGGTGATTTTGCCACGCGGATGGCGGGGGAGGTTTCTTATTTTTAGAGGACGTTGTCCTGGCGGTTTGCTAACATGCGGTCCCACGTGTCAGTGCTTTACCAAGCCGATCCGCGTCCCACATGAGGCAGAACAACGGCAGAAGCAACACGTGGTTAACTTGAAGAAGATGAGGGAGAAGCGGATTCAGCAACGAGTGAAATGATGGTTGCTTCGTCCCTCTAACTTCTTTTTTAGCATTATTACTTCGTCCCTCCAACTTAACTGCGGGAAAGGTGCAGCTTTGTGATTTGACGCCTCATTGCTCATTACTACGCCGGCGCCATGACTGGGTGCTTCACCCCGGCTGCTCCACTCTTACGACGGAGGAGTACACGACACGACGGCCCAGTGAACTGTCACTTGTACTGTATAGTACTATATAGTTTTGTTGTTTCGCACGATCCATCGATACAAACCCGATTAAACAGGAAAGGGCGGGATTTTTCCCGCGCAGTATATGATACTGGCCATACATTTCAAAGGCAACTTTAATGTATGCAAACTGAATAATTAAGTAACAATATGATATCTAGTAAAACTAAAAACACATATGATTTATTGTGTTAGAGTGTACTAGTAGTGTTGTATTGCATATAGTTGTTAGATGTAACATGCGAGAACCTGTAGAGATGTAGTTTTGGAGGGCCTACAGAGAGAAAAGCGTAATACGGTCACCGAACTTCGGAATAAGCTGATTACGGTCACTATATACGTTTTGCGGTGATTATACGGTCACTTGCTCACGGCTCAGCATCGGATTGCACTCTGTTGACCGGCCAAATAGTCTGCGTGGCACCATGTTGACTAGTTAAATTGACCACGTTCCTTGTGGATCCCACTTGTCAGTTCGCATAGGGAAAAGGTCAGATAAACATAAATTTACGCAGGCGCGACAAGACTCCAACCCGTGTGCGGGAATCACCTGGTGGTGTATGTGTCTGTCAGGGCCTGATGTGTGCGCATGCACGTGTAGGTTGAGCACTTGATCATGAGAGTGTGTGTTGGTCGTGTGGTGTACTGGTGTGTGCATGCATGCATGCGTGTGTGCGTGTGAGTGATGTGTGCGTGCGTGGCTGCGTGTGTACGTGTGAGTGTTGCGTGCGTGCGTGGGTGCACGTGTTCGTGTGAGTGTTGCGTGCATCCAGTTCGTGTGCATGCGTGTGTGTGTATAATCACCACACCAGCTCCTGTGTGTTAAAACAGACGGCTCAGCATACCAATACAAGGCCACCTTGTCCGCTGTGCTTGTGGTCATGACTTTGAACCAACGTCCGAAATTTTTTTGTCATTTGTTTTCATTCTTACTAGCAAGATGCCTGTGCGTTGCATGTAACATCAAGATGCATTTGTATGACTAGTTTATCTTGTGAGAGAAAAGGATGAACGAGGGAAGGCCTTATTTGCAAATGTGGAGAGGTGTGTGGGTACCTTTTTGCAAAATTTCCATAGTTTCTTTCCTATCCGTCAGATATAAATCGGATGGCCTATATTGCAGGATGGCAGGCATACCATCATCACCAACTCCGTTTTTTTATAAGAGTGTATTTTATAAGAGTGTAGATGTAGAGTAGATACAAGCCGACAGGTGGGCCCGATGGTAGCAACACTAGAGGTGCCACGTGGAGCGTTTAACTGGTCAACTAGTCGTGTCTTGAGAAAATACAGAGTTGTACGGTGAGCCCGTGACTGTATAATAACCACAAAACATAAATGGTGACCGTAATGAGTGGATTCTGAAGTACAATGTACGTATCGTGCTTTCGCTTCAAATACAATGATCGTCACTGTATATATCGCGAGAGAAAGATGAAACATACGTGAATGTGATGGGGCTTACTTTTAGAGGACCTGGAGATAGTTTGTGTGCGTACGTGAAAGGGGCATAGAGGGGGGGTATGCGATGGAGAGAGAGATGCTCTTCGTTTCTCTTTATTATGACTAACTTTATATGTAGTATAAAAATGTACAAATTCACAGTGCGGAATAAATATCATTGTGGGCACCATGCAATGCAAATTAGCGTTCATACTCCTCCATATAACTTTGTAATGTTGTATATATGTAGAAATTCTAAAATAATTTTTTGGCCACACTTTATTCAAAAGGAATGTTGTATGCGAAATAAACGTGAAGAGAGGGCTTTTTAGATCAATGGGGTACGTGATGTAACATGTGTGAATGTGTAGTTGATGCATTTGGCAGGGCCTAGAGAGGTATGTGTGTGTATTACGTATTCGAGAGAGGCATGGATAGAGGGGCCGGCGGGGGAGCGGGGCGTGGGAGAGATAGCACAAGAAATGAGAGTGGTCTAGAGAGAGAGACGAATATGATGTCACGGCGAGATATTCCCTTGAGTGTGTATATGCAAGGGGGAGTGGATAGAGGCACCAGGAGAATATTTTTTGTGTGTGTGGTGTCTGTGCTGGTATGTGTGGGTGTGAGAAGATAACGAGACGTGGGGGCAGAGGGTGTGTCACCGCGTGAGGTCCGGTGGGTCGAGGTGAGGCCCTTCGTTCGGTTCCATCCTGCGCCACATTGGTCGGTCCGTGACGCATTTAGGGAGACCCATGCATGACTAGTCGTACAAGACAAAGATAGCATAATTGTGAAGGGCTCTGTGTCCACTGACAAAGCCGGCTAGGATTTGTAACCCTAGGTTCTCGGACTATGGTAACCCCTTTATCTCTGATATTACTATTCATCCAACCTAACTTTAAGGGGCATCCTACAGAATGCTCTGCTAGAATCATACTCGTCGATTAGGAAGAGAGGTGTGAGACAATGCGTGAGAGACAGGCCTAAAGATAATGTGCGTACAGGAGACACGTAGCCAGGTCTATGTATATAGAAAGGGTTGATGGAGATTGTGCGTGTGTATGCTTGCGAGAGGAAGAGTGCTTGTGATAAAGGTTAGTAAAAACAGTCGTAAATGGTTACGAGAGGGAGGGAGGGTTATATCGAGAGCATGTGTGCGAGAAAGACACCTCGGGAGAGAGTGTGTGAGCATGTGTGAGAGACCACCGATGGAGAGTGAAACTACACGTAAAAGACTGCTGTACACATTGATTAAAGATATAAATTGTATCCAAATATTAGGATGGGATCATGATATTTGCAATTCGCGTAAGGAACGGTCATTGATCCATCAGACATCTAGATTCTATCGAATTTGAGCATGTCTATGTTATTATTCGACTCAATTGATCCACATAGTTAGTATTTTGAACTCCAGACAATGCATCGCTTTAGCAATCGAATATAATCGTGAGTATAGTTCATATTGTGTGTGTAAAGCACATTATACATACGAAAGTTACACAATGAACATTATAAATCGCTACCTATGAACTAGCATACATTTGAATTCAACTTAAGGTGGTTTAAACAAATCGAATTCAACATGAAGTCCATTCAATTATTTGAATTTGATATCATGGCATTTGTAAATCATACCTAAATTATGGGGGCACCAATCTTTGCTCTGATTTTGTACATAATAGCATATGTAGTCATGTACAAAATAGATTCAAATTTAGCTCCTCCATTCCAAAATAATCATAGTTATAGGATTTTCAAGTGTCAAAATTTCAAAAAGAAGCGAATAATTTAATGAGGTTTTCAAACATACAAGGTCAAATTTAACGTTGTCTATTTAGGTCAATCCTCAAAGTTTAAGAGTACTCTAAACATGAATGCTTGTGTTTCAAAATTTCGAACGAAGCGCCAAAAGGGCCTCTACTCGCCCGAAACCGCGTGAGACCAATGTTTGGTAGTACAAGGAAATTACTTTTCTAATAACTCCGACCCGTGAAACCTACCGGCCCGACGTCCAAAGGTCTAAACCGGGGTAAGTTTGTAGCTTCATCTAGACGCCATGCAACCGCCTCCGAAAAACATTCATACACAATGGCCGCCTAAGCACACATGCACGCGGCCGAAATCACTCCCGCCCACTATTTGGGACACCTGGGATTACCATCCTACCCCCGACCCGCAGTAGGTCCGAAATTTAAGAGGGGGGCAAAGTTTGTACTTTCCCTAAATTTCAAACAAGCGCGTCCCATCTTTTATTCAAAAAAGCCAAAAACAAGCGCGTCCCAGACTGAAACATGGTTCCCCCCCCCCCCCCCCCCGCGCCCACTCGTCTGATTCCCCATTCCTACTCTGTTGGCGCAAAAACTACCTCTCCACCAGCCGCGAAACCCTGGCGTCCTCCGTCCGCCACCCCATCCCACCCATCAACCGCCGCCCTCCTCCATCACGCCGGAGCCGATACCCCGACGTCGTCGTCCACCACAACCTCAACCGCAACGCCCTCCACGGCTAGTAGTTGAAGCCGAGGCCGAGCCGTCTGTACCTGAGCCAGTTCAACCACGCCGTCCTACGCCTCACCGCTGCCGCTCCAAGTTCGCCACCCTCCACCGCACCAGAGCTGTTCTTGCTACGTCGTCCTTCGCTGCCTCGGATCTGCTTCCCCTCCGCCGATATACGGCCACGGCAACACAGTCAAAATTTGGCCATGCGTTTGTCCAAGGATCCACGGTTCTCCAAAACATCGGTTCCCCCGGGAGAAAAAAGAAGATCGCCGCGACATATGGTGGAGACCACACTGGCAACCGATAAGGGTACTCCTCTTCCCTTATTCGTGCAAATCTTACGTGTCTGCTTGCACGGTATTCATCCCACAGAAGACACTAGTTTACCGCTTCTTCTTGATACTAGATGTTCCTAGTAACTCGCAATGCACAAGGTTTCTCCTCATATACTATTTCACCTTAGCTCGAGGTCCGTTGCCCCCCTGAATTTCAATTCCTGTTCAGTTGATTCCCAATTAACGGAAACATTCCCCGGCGTAACAGGCGCTAGTCCGCCTATTACGCCGGGGAAGCAGCGCATCGGTGTTTATCTTAGGGGCGTGTGGGGCCTAGAGCTACTGGCGCCCGATCTGGAGGTCGGCCGGGATTAAAGGGATGGCCTGGGGGCGCTGCCAAGCACGACGGTGGTGTGAGGTCGAGGGGAGGGCGGGGCAGCGGAGGCAGGGGCCTGGGCCGGTGGTCGCTGGCGGTTCGAGAAATATCGTCAACAGTGACTGGCGGGAGGTAGACGAAGGCCATCTGCCCGTTCCTTATAGATCAGACGGTTCATTAAAAAATCGACTGACCTATTTATTTTCAGTCGACTGTTATCTTGGTATGACCACATGTGGTGGTGTGCTGGAGGAGTACCTGCATTTCCTGTGCTCATATATTACAAAATCATACGGAGTAGAATCTAATTTTGTTTGCCATGCAATGTTGTAGAGCTATCATATGTCTCCTGTCATTTATTTTTCAGCCACCTGCTATCTGCTACTTTTACAGTGCACTAGTTCTGCACACACTTCACCCATACTCTCACTATTGTGTTTTTATGCAAGGGTATTTCAGAGTTTGCCTCGAGAGAAGCAGAAAAGAAAAGAGAGAAGTTGCTCCAGCTTTCTACGCGGGTAAGCACGACACGTTACAGCGCTATAAAGGGTGCAGTGTCAGCAGATGGAGACGGTAAACGTAGCTCTGGAGTTGATGACCTCGCTCACAATGAACCACCATCCCAGGTGCTTGCTTTAACTTCGCGGTGTCATATGTGGTTGCATGTTCCATATGGTGTCTGGCTTGTATTCGAAAGGCCGAAGTCGGTCTTTATTAAGATAAGGAAAGATATTTTTTACATGAACCACCATCCTATGAGCACCAGAAGACAAATAGCTAGTCAGGGCACTGGCCGAGCCAGTGATAAGCCTAGCAAAGACAGGCATCACCTGGAAGCCAACTAAAAAGCTGCGATGGTGGTGAAGCAGCCCGCCTCCCACCAGGCTCTCAGGTCCTAGATGATCATGCTCACCACTCCAGCCTGATGTCTAGCTTGTATTGCTTCCAATTTGGTTAAATTGCACCTGCTCAGCTTACACATTATACCTTTGAATATGACATGCCTTTCCGTTTTTGGTACATACTAGTACATCTGTGTATTAACCATGTTCTTACATCAAACTAATGTTCTTGTGTATCCCTCATCAATCACTTATGATGATGCAGTCAGGCAAGTGGAATACTCCTCATTTAAAGAATGCAGCGTCAGCCTCCCGACACGATTCTCAAGAAACAGCAAGGCTAGATGAAGATAGTAAACGTAGCTCTGTAGTTGATTACCGCATTTCCCCTACACTAGCATCGCAGGTGCTTGCTCTAACTTGGTAGCGTGATATGTGGTTGCATGTTGCATTTGGTGTCTAGATTGTAATTCTTCAAATCTGGTTAAACTGCATGTGCTATTCTGCTTAGCTTATACATTATACCTGTTAATGTGACATGCCTTCCTGTATTTAGTACATAGTACATCTGTTTATTAAGCATGTCCTTACATAAAACTATTGTTTTTTTGTATCCCGCATCAATCAATATGACGAGACACCTTTAGTATGTGCAGTGTGATATTAGTTGCATCTAATTCATATGATTTATAGCATGCGCTGCTTCTAATTTGTTGAAATTCCATTTATGATGGGACGCTTTTAACTTGGCAGAGACATATTGGTTGCAACTTTCATGTGGTGTCTAGCTTGCATTGCTTCTTATTTGTTGGAATGGTTTCTGCTTAGTTTACACAAACAGTTTAGAACATGCCATGCCGTCCTGTTTTTTGTACATATTCCATCCTGGTATCATGTGTTTGCCTTACATCAAAGTAGTGATTGTCAGTATCATGCATGAATGAGTACTGAAGAGCGAATTATATTGCTTTTTCTTGTCGGTTTTACTTGAAAATTCAAAATCAATAAAGCGGAAGGAAGTTAGCAAGGCAGCGGATAAAGGTGCTCCTTCCAAATGGAGGGCCTCTACAGTTTCTACTCCTCCATCTCCCCAAGATGATTTCCAAGACAACACATGCATAGACACTCAACGTAGCTGTGTTTATGATGAGCACGTCTCCCCTAGTGCACCATCACCGGTGCTCCCTCTAACTTGGCACTGTTATATGTGGTTGCATGTTATGTGTGATGTCTAGCTTGTATTGCTTCTAATTTTGTTGAATTCCATCTGCTTACTTTACACATTATACTTGAATAAGACACGTGTTCCTGTTTCAAGAACATACCATATCTGTCTATCACACCATGTTCTTACATCAAATTACTACTGTTGTGTAACCTGCAACAATCACTTATCATAAGACACGTTTGACTTCAGAGTGTGATATAGGTTACATCTCGCATTCTTTTCTAGCTTGTACTACTAATTTGTTGAAATGGCACTTATGACGAGACAGTTTTAACTTGGTAGAGTGATATTCGTTGCATCTTTCATACGGTGTCTAGCTTTCATTGCTTCTAATTTGTTGAAATGCCTTCTCCTTAGTTTACACATCATAAGCTGTGAATATGCAATGGCACTAATAACGAGAGACCTCTAACTTGGTAGTGTGATGTTGTTTGCATCTTGCATATGATTTATTTCTTGTACTTCTTCACATTTGTTTAAACACCATTTATGATGAGACACTGTTAACTTGACAGAGCGATATTTGTAGCATCTTTCATATGGTGTCCAGCTTCCATTGCATTGCTTCTAATTTAGTGAAATTTCTTCTGCTTAGTTTACACATCATAGTTCTGGTTATCTCTTC
Organism: Aegilops tauschii subsp. strangulata; assembly: GCF_002575655.3. Lineage (NCBI taxonomy): Eukaryota > Viridiplantae > Streptophyta > Magnoliopsida > Poales > Poaceae > Aegilops > Aegilops tauschii. The sequence continues at coordinate 279,243,366 of NC_053037.3, read as the reverse complement.
CATCCTGTTTTTTGTACATATTACATCCTCCTATCATGTGGTTGTCTAACATCAAAGTTAAGTTCGTTTGTATCACGCATCAATTTGTTCTGAAGAACTAAATTGTTATTCGTTTTTCTTGTTGGCTTGACTTAACATGGCACACAGAAAGAGGAAGAAACACAGAATGGCAGGGAATGGGGACCGGAAGAATCCTGCAGATTCTGCTGGTATTGATGGTGCAATAGAAGGTCAAAGTCCAGCGGAAAATTCTACAAACAGGGTATCCCATGCTACACGAGCTGCAGAAAAAGCCAAACAGAAACAAATAGCTGCCACCAAACAAGCAGAGACAGCCCTAGTTCTTGCAACACCTTCCATAGTACTACCAGCTGCACGAGTTACTCGTGCGTCAACTGAGCTAGCAGCACGTTCCCAAGCTGCCTTGCCACCTGACACTACTTCCCAAGCACTCTTGACACAAGACGAGTTGGCAAGATCAGATGAACCTTGTGAGCTTCAACAGCAAGAAGGTAGCTGCTGGAGTCAAGTTACAGTTGCATGCTTCTTTATATGTAGTCTCACAGTTTGATCTACACTAACACTTCCTGTGTTCGTTGTTGTACTAGCACCTAGGCGCAAGAGGAAACAAACATCAGGGATAATGCTCGATAGGTTAACTAAATCTAGAGGAGGAAGAATGGAGATCCGTTTTGAGGCGGGTTTAAAAAGGCCACGTGATGCTACAGAGTCAGCCAAGTTAGTATCAGAGGCAGCGGTTGCCGTTAGGTGTCATGTACGTATCCTCCCAACATGGATTCAGTACAGGAATGACAAAGACGAAACCCAGTTCAACACCTTCCTCGACCATTTATCTGTAAGTATGGTTATGTATGGAAACTAGTAATATCGTCTTGCTCTGTCCCATACTTTCTAGGTTGCTGATAATGAGACTCCCATAATTTTCAACAGATGAGGTTCAAGTTGGATAGCCAAGATGATGCAACCAGACAAACTTGCACCCATGTTTTCAAGTCTGCCCTACGACAGTATCGGTATAACTTGAGGAAAAATCACTTTGAAGGCAAGGCTAACAGTGAACTTTCCCAAACATCTCCAGTGGAAAATATATCGGATGAAGACTGGAGGGGCCTCGTTAAACACTGGTCTGATCCAAAGTATCAGGTACATTATATATATGTGATCATATCACATGTTGAAGTCCTATTTACGCATGTGCCACACAAATCTATCTTCTTGTAGGTGAACTGTTCAAAGAACAAGGCCAACCGTACAAAAGTGAAATTCCAACAGACGACAGGATCTCGTAGGTATATTGCACACTGCGAGGCTCTTGTAATTAACTGTTGTTTCACTCTTTTCGCTGTACCATATTATCATATCTATATTGACTTGTTCCAAATGCAGAGGAAAGCCCGCAAGGACCAAAAAGTACCTGAACCAAATGCTGTGGAAATCTTCAAGGACTGTCACACCAGCAAGAAGAAGGGCATGACTACACCAGTCAAAGCCGCTATTGTAAGTCCTTAATCCAAATGCCTTTTAACTACTACTTACTCTGACTTATGCCTTGAACTGCATGGTTTGCAGCCAATGTCTATGACTCTTTTCAATTTTATACACAATTGTCTTAGTGTATCATTGCACCTTACAAGGTTTAAAAGAGAGGAGTGATGTTCCTTTGATCTTGACATGTAATCTAGTTCCGTGCTGGATTTGCCCACACAATGTTACAATTGCCTGTTTGTCTGTTCTTAGTTGTTTTGTGATATGAATGATGTCATACTATGATTACCGTATTATAAACTTCGTCTCTTTATCCTTAGCCCTCAATACAATGTGAAGAAATAGACAATACATTAGCGATGGTACATGGTCATACGTTTGGAAGCTGGTTTTATTATGTACTTTGCAATAAAATACAACTAATATTTTACATGGGTTCACCAGAATAAGTTATGTATATAGACCAAAGCTATTTTGTTTGGTTTTGCTGCCTCCTTAATATCTTCTGTTCTGGTACTACTAATGTGAAACCTCAACTTTTCAGCGAGCTATGGAAAAATGGTGGAACCGCCACCTTCTAAAGGTGGCGAGTCAACTATAACCGCAATGTCAGCTCTTCCTGCAGTGGGTCAGTACCTGTCCACTAACAGTGCCAAAAGCATGTTCCTGCGTAATACTGGGTTGGTTGTTAAGGCAATTTCGTCCAAACTTCCTCATGATCAAGATATGCAAGCTCAAAACAATGTTGTATCTACGCTCCAGACACAAGTCCATTCCCTAACAGAGACCCTTTGTGAAACAAGGAGGGACATTGTTCGATGTTGTCAAGATATGCATGGTTTTGAAACCAGACTATCAAACATTTGCTATGTTGTTCAGGAGCCTAGGAGAACTGAAGATGAAGGTTATGGTGCTCCATCAGACAATACAGCATGAAAACGTAACAGTCAGGTCAAATGAATTGAGCTTCTGAACTTCTGGTGGTGCATTTATCTGCTAGACCATTAACTTTTATGCCAACCTTCCTTTTGTTTTATAGTTGTAATTTGTTTTGGTGTGATTCAAAATTTGTTCTTAACATGCAGCCACCGGCTGAAGAAAACAGCAAGCCATTTTTGGATAATGTAGGGTGTTCCCTATATTTGCACTGGTGGCGAACTTTGATGCCCAGTGGCCGCAATAACCTATTTTTTAAAACTAGGCCACAATAACCATGGGCTACATATTTACTGTAGTTAACATGGGCCTCCTACGGGCCGTAGAAACAATGGGCCTTCTAAGGGCCGTAGAAACAATGGGCCTTCTACGGGGCGTAGAAACAATGGGCCTTATACGGGCCGTAGACACAATGGGCCTTCTACGGGCCGTATCATCAATGGGCCTTCTATGGGCCGTATGATCAGTTGGCCAAACATGGGCCAATAACAGACCACATTATGGCCGTAAATGGGCTAGAGTTGAAATCGTCCGTTCATGGGCCGACCATAACGGGCCGTCGTTAATCGGCCGTATTTCATGACGCTATGAAAACGGCCCAACATATTAACGGGCCGACTCTAACCACGGGCTGAATTTGGCCCACAAGTAGAAAATGACAGTAATGGGCCGTAAGTAAACGAATGCTGGAAATGAGCCCAAGAATAAATGGGCCTTGAGAAGGCCGAAAGACAACATGGGCTGGAAACGGCCCAACGGAATAATGGGCCGTTAATGGGTATAAAGTGATACACTGTTCATTACGGGCCAGTTTCACCACGTGCCGTTAATGGGTATAAAGTGATACACTGTTCATTACGGGCAAGTTTTACCACGGGCCGTTAATGGGCCGAGGGTTACTAAGGGCCTCATATGGGCCGAAAGATGTCATGGGCCATACATGGGCGGGAAGTTAAAACGGGCTGGAATTGTATTGGACGGCCCAGATGACGCTACTGGGCCTAATTCGGATAGGCCGTAAACGGGCCCTGGGTTAGTGGGCTGTAAATGGGCTATATGCGAACAGGACGTTAACAAGCTTGTCGTGGGCCGGCCCGCCACCTTTTGACCAAGTCAAACGGCCCGGCCTTTTCACAGGAATGGGCCTCTGTTGGGCCATGCCACGTGTCGACGTATCATAGGCGCTTTGGGTCCAATGAGTGGATGACATCTGTCCCAACGGTGAGCCAACACGTGTTTCCTCCAGCCAATGATGATTTTACACATGGAAAATCCCCATTTGTCGGGGCTGTTAACGGGTTATCGGATCCAAAACCAGATCCGATAGCTTAACGGCGTTCCGTTACGGTGGATGCCACGTGTCGGTCACCCTTGACGAAAGCACTTCTGTGACGCGCGATTTATCGTCATGGAAGTGGACACTTCCGTGATGATAATTTTGGTAATGTCATGGAACACTTCTACGATAGCACAGGTATGACTATCTTGATTCTGTCATAAAATCGTCATGGATGTACATGCATGACAGAAAACGTGACCTATTGTGACAAACACGTATCATCACGGAAGTGTATTTTTTTGTAGTGGTTGGTACTCATTTGGATTTTTATGAGTTGTTACTCTATGAAGAAAGATTTTGACCATTTTCGAGGATATGAGAAATATGGTATATGGATGAATTTGTGCATTCCAAGGGTGGTAGTACCCTGTGAGCACACTTGACCCCTGGGAAAGATGATGATATTCCACGAAGTGGATTACGGACAAAATAAGTACGAGTTTTGTCTCGATATGTGGGGTATCCCAAAAGTATGAAGGAATGAAGTACTATTGGATATAAAGGAGGTAGAATGTTGGTAACATGGAGCAATTGTAACTCGATGATGAGTCTGAGTAATCATGTCTTAGTTTGGCACCAATAGAAGGAAGGGAGACAGTACAATTGGATGGATTTAAGAATGCTAGGAAGCTAGATGTTTGGATAATGGTCAGTTGCCCCGGTGATGAGTTCAAGGTTTACAAGTGATGAGATGGGACATAACCCACAGGCTCTAGGACCTGCCAAGAAGCAAGCACACTCTTGCTGAAGGAAAAACCCTGGAAGAGGATACGACTTTATCAACAGACGATCTTATAGGAGTTTACACAAAACCTGAGAGTTGTGAAGGAACAGAGATGTTTGTTTGGCTTGTAGAATCCATGGATTTATCCGAACTTGGTTCGTTGACAAGAGAAATTATGCAATGCTTGTGAGGATGACCGAGTGTTAGAATGCGAGATTCGCTAAACCATATATAGGGCAATGATCTGGGCGCGGGATGGATTGATCACAATACCGACTTACTCTTATTATTCGCCTTGCTATAGGGATGGTAAATCTGAGTGACTTACTAGAGCGACGACGATCAAAACCTTGTTTAAACCTAAGAATGGTATGACAATTTTTCCCCTTGTACAAGGCAGTTGTTGCCAATCGTAGGTCATACGGTGAGAATGAAGCCCAGACCCATTTCCTGCAGGAGAAGCCATAAATTGTTGACCACCATGAGATATCGATAGTTGTTTAGTATTGGCGCCAGACCCGTCAGCTAAGAAGACCCAGTCACAGAAGAACCGTACCAAGATGAAAGGACGCATGAATTGAGGAAAAAGGTTATGCCACTACCGGAAGAGCCCAAAGAAGGAATTATCCTGAAGAACTCAGAAGATCGACACTGCCAACAATACGGATGGAGTATATGAGTTTTGCTGGAATGGTAACAATGCTTCTAAGGGTGGTAGCACCCCAGACCCCATGTGACAATCAATGGATTTTGAGAAGACCCCCGAACCTAACATATTTCTTTCTAGCCAACCCGAATCTCGAGGACGAGATTCATCTTAAGGGGGGTAGGTTTGTAACATCCCAAAGCCTCCACCAGCCAAATATGCATGTAGTGATAGCTATTATTCCTCATTGCTCTATGGTGTGAATTTGCCAGTACATTTGAAAGCACAAGTGCTCCCTGGGTAATTTTGGTAATTAATGTCAACATATCTCTTGTTGGACTAATGCTTCTACCTAGTATGTTTCAGATAAGTTCAACAATTGAGTGGCATGGACAAGAGGATGTGGAACCCCTTCAAGATGCTAAGGACAAAGGATTGGCTCAAGCTCAAAGCTCAGGACTCTACATTTTCTATTTTAAGTGATCCAAGATCACATTGAGTCCATAGGAAAGCCAATACTATTAAGAAGGGATGAGGTGTTGCTTAATGGCTTGCTTGCTCAAAGTGCTTAGTGATATGCTCCAAAGCCCTCAACCACTTTCTCACTTCCACATATGTCCTAATCCAAAAGTCCAACTCGGCCCCACAGATTCTTTCTATCCGGAGCCACCGAGTTCAGTTGACATAGCCACTGCAAGAAACCCTAATTAGTTCGGTCTCACTGATGGGATCTCGATCTCACCGAGATGGGCTTGCAAACTCTCTGTTGTCTGTTGCAATAGTTTCGGTCCTACCGAGATTTGCAACCGGCCCCACCGAGTTTGCTTGGCCAACATTCTGTTTCACTTATTACCCAAATCAGTCCCACCGAGTTTGAGTAATCGGTCAAACCGAGTTTTGGATGTACCCTAGCCCTAGCACATCGGTCCCACCGAGTTGATCAAGTCGGTCCCACCGAAATGGCTAACGGTAACATTACGAACCAAATCGGTCCGACCGAGTTCTCTGAATCGGTCCCACCGAGTTTGGTGATTTGTGTGTAACGGTTAGATTTTGTGTGGAGGCTATATATACCCCTCCACCCACTCTTCATTCGTGGAGAGAGCCATCAGAACATGCCTACACTTCCAATACATATTTTATGAGATAGAACCACCTACACTTGTGTTGAGGTCAAGATATTCCATTCCAACCACATAAATCTTGATCTCTAGCCTTCCCCAAGTTGATTTCCACTCAAATCTTCTTTCTACCAAATCCAATCCTATGAGAGAGAGTTGAGTGTTGGGGAGACTATCATTTGAAGCACAAGAGCAAGGAGTTCATCATAAACACACCATTTGTTACTTCTTGGAGAGTGGTGTCTCCTAGATTGGCTAGGTGTCACTTGGGAGCCTCCGACAAGATTGTGGAGTTGAACCAAGGAGTTTGTAAGGGCAAGGAGATCGCCTACTTCGTGAAGATCTACCCTAGTGAGGCAAGTCCTTCATGGGTGACGGCCATGGTGGGATAGACAAGGTTGCTTCTTCGTGGACCCTTCGTGGGTGGAGCCCTCCGTGGACTCGCACAACCGTTACCCTTCGTGGGTTGAAGTCTCCATCAACGTGGATGTACGATAGCACAACCTATCGGAACCATGGATAAAAACTCTCCGTGTCTCCAAATTGCGTTTGCACACTCCAATCCCATCTCTTTACATTCTTGCAACTTGCATGCTTTACTTTTCGCTGCTCATATACTCTTTGTATGCTTGCATGTTTGCTTGATATGTATTGTGAATGTTTAAACTTGTGCTCAAACTCCACATCAACTAAAGGAAATTAAAAACTGCAACTTTTCTTGATTAGAGTCTATTCACCCCCCTCTAGACACCTCTTCTCGATCCTTTCAATTGGTATCAGAGCTTTGGTCTCCATTGCCTTGGTTTAAACACCTTTGGAGGAAGATGGATGTGTCTACTTTGGGGAGTCTTAGACGTAGAGTGCCTATTCTTGATGGAGAATATTTTCATGAGTGGAAAAATGAAATGCTTGAGATTTTCAATGAATATCATTTGAACAAGTACATTACTAGCCCTTGTGCACCTCATATTGATCCCTTGCATCCTACACCCGAAGAAGATCTTGACATGATTCACAATCTTAGAACCATAAATCTTATCATTAGAGGATTGCCCAAAAATTTGATTGCTAGTTTACCTACTCTTGATTGTGCCTATACCATATGGAGATTTCTTGAGGAATGATTTCCAAATTATTCCTTGAAAAATTTAGACGAAATTCTCCATAAGTCTATTGCCTTGAGTAAAATGAATTCAAGTGATCCTAGCTTTGGTGATTGTTTATTTGAGCTTACCAATCTCATGCGTGCCATAGGAGATGTTGGGATCATTAGCAATATCATTTCCGAAGCTATTAGAATCCATAAAGATAACCATAGAAATGATCACTTGTCTAATGAATTACCCTCTCTGCGAATTGATCAATCACAAGATGATGTTGGACATGGATACTATGATGAGGATGATGATAGTGACTATGATCTTGATGATGCGATGAGACACTTTGGTCTTATGGCAAATCTTCGCGGCTACATGGCCGGAGGAAAGGAATGGGTCCTTGATAGTGGATGTACTGATCATATGACCGGAGATAAAGATATGTTCCATGAGCTTGCTGAAAACGACGGCCCTCAAAAATATGTCACTTTTGGTGATAACTCAAAGGGTAAGGTGGTTGGCCTCGGTAAGGTGGCCATCTCACATGATAGCTCCATACAAAATGTCATGCTCGTTGAATCTCTTGGGTACAATTTACTTTCAGTTTCTAGACTTGCTGATTTCGGTTTCAATGTCCTATTCACTGAAATAGATTGCCAAGTGTTTCGTAGAGACAATCGTAAAATGGTCTTTATCGGTATACGTAGAGGTGATCTTTACATTGTTGATTTCACTAAAAAGGATCAACCTAGAACTTTCTTAATTGCTAAATCTTCTAAGGGTTGGCTGTCGCATAGAAGGCTAGGTCATGTGGGTATGCGAAATCTTGATAAGCTTATTAAAGGTGATCATATCCTTGGAGTAAAAGATGTCATATTTGACAAGGATAGACTTTGTAGTGCTTGTCAGGTAGGGAAACAAGTTGGAGGAAGTCATCGCGCGAAGAACATCATGACCACGAGAAGACCACTCGAGCTACTTCACATGGATCTCTTTGGTCCAAATGCCTACAAGAGTCTCGGTGGTAACTCGTTTGGACTAGTAATAGTTGATGATTTTTCCAGATTTACGTGGGTGTTCTTTCTTGATGACAAATCGCATGTCCAAAAGATCTTCAAAAACTTCGCTAGGAAGGCCCAAAATCAATTTGACATGAAGATCAAGAAGGTTCGGAGCGACAACGGAACAGAGTTCAAGAACGCAAATGTGGATACCTTTCTTGATGAAGAGGGGATTTCACATGAGTTCTCGGCTACGTACACACCTCAACAAAATGGAGTCGTTGAGAGGAAGAACCGGACTCTTATTGAGATGGCAAGAACGATGCTTCATGAGTACAAGACTCCAAAACACTTTTGGGCGAAAGCGGTTGAGACAGCTTGTCATGCAACAAATCGCTTGTATCTTCACAAGCTACTCGGCAAGACGGCATACGAGCTTCTCACCGGTAAAAAAACCCCAAGTTGGATACTTTCGAGTATTTGGCTCAAAATGCTACATTCTTGATAAGCATCATCGTTCTAAATTTTCTCCTAAATCCCATGAAGGTTTCCTACTTGGTTATGGCTCAAACTCTCACACCTACCGTGTCTACAACAATTTCACCCGAAAGGTTGAAGAGACGGTAGATGTGAAGTTTAATGAATCTAACGGCTCGCAAGTAGAGCAATTGCCAATTGATGTAGGAGACAAAGACCCTACGGAAGCAATCCAAGACTTGTCTATTGGCAAGATTCGTCCAACGGAGGTGAAGGAGAGTACCTCGTCCGTCCAAGTGGAAGCTTCTACCTCACGACAAGGTGAACCAAGAATTGATATGGAAGCATCCACAAGTGGGACACACCAAGACGAAGAAAACGAGGAAGCACACCAAGATGAACATCAACAACCTCCTTCTCCACCACGGCAAGAGAATGACAACGTCAACAATGAAGAAGGCCAAGAAGAAGAACAAGATGAAGAAGATGTTCCACCCCGAGCCAAGCCAAAGCTCCCACGAGTTCGAGCAAGAATCGCCAAAGATCATCCCATCGAGCAAATCTACAATGATATCCAAACCGGGAGAATCACTCGCTCTAAAACTCGTTTAGCTAACTTTTGTGAACATTACTCATTCATCTCTAGCATTGAACCTATGAAGGTTGAAGAAGCATTGGAAGATCTGGACTGGATAAACGCTATGCATGAAGAGCTACACAACTTTGAGAGAAATCAAGTATGGACATTGGTCGAGAAGCCCGACAACAACCACAACATCATTGGTACCAAATGGGTGTTTCGCAACAAGCAAGAGGAAGATGGTCAAGTCGTCCGCAACAAAGCACACCTAGTCGCCCAAGGATACACTCAAGTCGAAGGTATGGACTATGGTCAGACATATGCTCCCGTTGCTAGACTCGAGTCCATTCGCATCTTACTTGCTTATGCTAATCACCATGATATCACCTTGTACCAAATGGACATTAAAAGTGCTTTTCTAAATGGTGAAATTGAGGAGGAAGATTATGTTAAGCAACCTCCCTGCTTTGTCAATCCTAAGAAACCTAATCATGTCTACAAACTTCACAAAGCCCTTTATGGTCTTAAACAAGCTCCTAGAGCGTGGTATAAATGCTTGACCAAGTTCCTTATTGAAAAAGGCTTTGAAATTGGTAAAATTGATTCTACCCTTTTTACTAAAAGGGTCAATGGAGAGCTATTTGTGTGCCAAATTTATGTTGATGATATTATATTTTGTTCGATTAACCCTCATTTTAGTGAGAAGTTTGGAAAGCTAATGTCGAAGAAGTTTGAGATGTCTATGATGAGTGAACTCAAATTCTTTCTCGGTTGCAAATCAAGCAAACTAAGGAAGGTACCTTTGTCTCTCAAACAAAGTACACCAAGGACTTATTCAAGAAGTTCAATATGCAAGAATGCAAAGGTATGACTACACCCATGCCTACTAGTGGACATCTTGATTTGACCAAAGATGGTGAACCGGTTGATCAAAAAGTTTACCGCTCTATGATTGGTTCATTGTTATATCTATGTGCCTCTCGTCCCGATATTATGCTAAGTGTGTGCATGTGTGCACGATATCAAGCGGCACCTAAAGAATGTCATCTTAAGGCTGTGAAAAGGATAGTGAGATACTTAATACATACACCAAATTTTGGCATTTGGTATCCCAAGAGGTCTTCCTTTGATCTTGTTGGCTACTCCGATTCGGACTATGCCAGAGACAAGGTTGATAGAAAGTCCACTTCGGGTACTTGTCAATTTCTTGGTAGATCTCTTGTGTCTTGGTCCTCCAAGAAACAAAACTCGGTATCCTTATCCACCGCCGAAGCGGAATAAATTGCCGCTGGTTCATGTTGCGCTCAATTACTTTGGATGACCCAAACTCTTAAAGATTATGGGATATATGTGAAACATGTTCCATTGCTGTGTGACAATGAAAGTGCTATCAAGATTGCTCACAATCCCGTGCAACATTCTCGAACTAAACATATTGAAGTTCGTCATCATTTCATTCGAGACCATGTTGCCAAAGGGGACATTAATCTTAAGCATGTTCGCACCGATAAGCAATTAGCGGATATATTTACCAAACCGCTTGATGAGAAAGTATTTTGCCATTTGAGAGGTGAATTGAACATCATTGATGCTTCAAACTTGGAGTAGGAACTCCATTTGGATACATGCAAGGCATGAGTCTTTGACTAATCCTTGATATTTCTTTCATGATGCTATCTATATGTCTTAGATACTTTTGCACCCTTGCATGCTATCTAACCGTTGTAGGTACTTGGATGAAACTAAATCCATGAGATTGCAACTCACTCACATCTTGAGCAATCTCTACATCATCAAGTCTCTATACAAATGTGGTTGAAGTCAAGGAAGCACAAAACCCCTCAAATATATCCTTTGACTCATTCTATGTTAAATTGTATGATTGTCATTTTGGATACACAAGTGCTCTTCCTTGCAAAGCTAACCCATGTAGGAAGATGAACTCAAACTCCAAGTGATGCTCCCAACTCTTGATGAGCTACATCAACCTTGAGCAACCCACACAAGTTTGACTACATGATCAAGATCGACACCACCACCACCCAAGGTAGGCTATTCCATCTTAGAGAAGCTTTACTCCAAGTCATGGGATAAAGCAACTCAACAAGATGTGAATACATCAAGAAGCTTAAACAAAAAATGGTGACCCCATTTTGAGCTTAAACGATGAGTATGACCAAAGATCAAGTGATCTCACTTGACTCCTAAGTCAATATACTCTAACATAGGTGACTTTGTCACCGCCCACTTCTAGATGAAGTTCTCTTGTGTTTCCTTTTGCATTTATCTCTTGCATATTTGTTCTTCATCTAGATCTTTTCATTTCTTCTTGTTCTACATTTTCTGCATCTAATTCATTGCAAATCTTTCAACTAATTCCTTGCAAATCCTTGTGAGACCTTAAAGTGCCTAGTGAGCTGAGGTGACAAGTGTTTTACTGTGATGAACTCGGTCACACCGGTCTGTTTTCTTCGGCCCAACCGAATTCTCTCGGTGCCACCGAATCACACAACTCGGTGCTACCGATTTCACTACAGGAAAGACAACTTGCCACTTATTCCTGCAGTCCTTTTGCTCCAGCTCCACTCAATGATTCCTGTCCTCTACCAGCATCACATTCAACTTGCTTTGTGACTCAAGGACCAAACCCTTCTGCAATAACACAAAAATCCAGAAGAGCCCTTCTTGGAAATTGATGTCAAAGGGGGAGAGAGAGATCACATCAAAGCTCTATGCTTAATCATTTCTATAGGGGGAGAGGATACTCAGGGGGAGTGTATAAGAAACCCCAGATGCTTGGTGTTCAAGAGGAGAGAAGTTACCTGTCTTTAAGAGGGGAAAGACATGTTCATATTTGATTGCTTGCATTAAGCTCAAGCTCTGTTGTTTTTCTTTTGCTTTGATTTTCTGTTCCCTATATTCTCCCAATATCCCAATGCAAGATTCAGGGGGAGCAAGACGTCTAAGGGAAGGAAATATCTGATTTTATTGCATATCTTTACCTTTGGGGACATGTCTATACCCAATGGGGTACTTAGTACTCACTCTCTACATGTCATCCCAGTCTTGGTTCTCTTGTGGTTTCTTTTGTTTGCTCTGGCTAGTAGGTGTATCTGTGTTGTCTAACCTTGTTTACTCAGGTTCATTCCTTCCTAAGCCAACTCAAGACCACAAGGTAAGTATATGCATCACAGTCATGTGTATGAGGATTTCTTGCTGATGTACATACTGTTTGCAAGAAGGACACATGGGCATGAAGGTGCATTTCCTATATTCACATCATTTGCTCTAATGCATATAGCCAAGATACATGTAACACATGGATTACTCTGTCATGCTTATGCATTCACATGCTCCTATGTTTCATATTTATATGATTGCATACATGTAGGGGGAGCCTATGCATGTTACATGTCTTTCCAAAGCTTTACTTGTTGCTCTCTATATCTTTATCTAAAGCTTTGATGTATGTTGTCATCAATTACCAAAAAGGGGGAGATTGAAAGCACAAGTGCTCCCTGGGTGATTTTGGTAATTAATGTCAACATATCTCTTCTTGGACTAATGCTTCTACCTAGTATGTTTTAGATAAGTTCAACAATGGAGTGGCATGGACAAGAGGATGTGGAACCCCTTCAAGATGCTAAGGACAAAGGATTGGCTCAAGCTCAAAGCTCAGGACTCTACATTTTCTATTTTAAGTGATCCAAGATCACATTGAGTCCATAGGAAAGCCAATACTATTAAGAAGGGATGAGGTGTTGCTTAATGGCTTTCTTGCTCAAAGTGCTTAGTGATATGCTCCAAAGCCCTCAACCACTTTCTCACTTCCACATATGTCCTAATCCAAAAGTCCAACTCGGCCCCACCGATTCTTTCTATCCGGAGCCACCAAGTTCAGTTGACATAGCCCTCTGCCAGAAACCCTAATCAGTTCGGTCTCACTGATGGGATCTCGGTCTCACCGAGATGGGCTTGCAAACTCTCTATTATCTGTTGCAATAGTTTCGGTCCTACCGAGATTTGCAACCGGCCCCACCAAGTTTGCTTGGCCAACATTCTGTTTCACTTATTACCCAAATCGGTCCCACCGAGTTTGAGTAATCGGTCAAACCGAGTTTTGGATGTACCCTAACCCTAGCACATCGGTCCCACCGCGTTGATCAAGTCGGTCCCACCGAAATGGCTAACGGTCACATTACGAACCAAATCGGTCCGACCGAGTTCTCTGAATCGGTCCCACCGAGTTTGGTGATTTGTGTGTAACTGTTAGATTTTGTGTGGATGCTATATATACCCCTCCACCCACTCTTCATTCGTGGAGAGAGCCATCAGAACATGCCTACACTTCCAATACATATTTTCTGAGAGAGAACCACCTACACTTGTGTTGAGGTCAAGATATTCCATTCCAACCACATAAATCTTGATCTCTAGCCTTCCCCAAGATGCTTTCCACTCAAATCTTCTTTCTACCAAATCCAATCCTATGAGAGAGAGTTGAGTGTTGGGGAGACTATCATTTGAAGCACAAGAGCAAGGAGTTCATCATAAACACACCATTTGTTACTTCTTGGAGAGTGGTGTCTCCTAGATTGGCTAGGTGTCACTTGGGAGCCTCCGACAAGATTGTGGAGTTGAACCAAGGAGTTTGTAAGGGCAAGGAGATCGCCTACTTCGTGAAGATCTAACCTAGTGAGGCAAGTCCTTCGTGGGCGACGACCATGGTGGGATAGACAAGGTTGCTTTTTCGTGGACCCTTCGTGGGTGGAGCCCTCCGTGGACTCGCTCAACCGTTACCCTTCGTGGGTTGAAGTCTCCATCAACATGGATGTACGATAGCACCACCTATCGGAACCACGGATAAAAACTCTCCGTGTCTCCAAATTGTGTTTGCACACTCCAATCCCATCTCTTTATATTCTTGCAACTTGCATGCTTTACTTTCCGCTGCTCATATACTCTTTGTATGCTTGCATGTTTGCTTGATATGTATTGTGAATGTTTAAACTTGTGCTCAAACTCCACATCAACTAAAGGAAATGAAAAACTGCAACTTTTCTTGATTAGAGTCTATTCACCCCCCCCCCCTCTAGACACCTCTTCTCGATCCTTTCAACATTCAATGCAGTGACCTATATGGCTGCAACGTCTCATGTTGCAGGATTCTTACGACGAGTAAGTGATACGTTAGGGTTACGGTTTCTACGCTCAACTTTGCCGTTGGTGTTGATGGGAAGCCACAACCTTGTTGTTACTTCCGCTATATGGATTGAGGTAATAGTATTTACGTTACTTCATACATGTGATTTACGTCTGTTATAAATCCTCGAGTACTATGTGTGTCAGCATACCGATCCAGGGATGACACTTAAGCACACAGACTTGATCCATTCGGGTCGGGTCGCTACAAGAGCGCTCGTCGCCAAATTATGCATATAGTACTATTAAAAAATCTAGTGCGTGCTTAGATGGGGTACTAAAGTCTATTAAAGAAATTAGCATACCTATTTAATTCTTTGACAACTAAACTCCTTCATGATTTGGGTAAACTTCTCTCATTTAAGTTTTTTTAGAATTACATATCTCATTTAAGTGTTTTGCGTATGTGGCATGGTTAGAGCGTGGTTAATAGTATAGCCAACTACTGGCTATATGATGTTGGCCATATATATTGTACGTATATAATGTGAAGAAACGAGTGGTAGTACTACCAGCTACAAGATGAACTGTAAGAAATACTAGTATGTACGTACTGAAGAGTTAATGTAACAAGAAGGAACATAACATAGTTCTGCTGGGGGCTCAGCACAACACACCCCTCAAATAAAACTAAGCACCCTGAAATTAAACTAAGCAACTAATCCGGTAGACACTGCATTAGAACCACCATGAGCAATGACACTGCCACCTTACTCGGACTTCTCATCCACGTGCTCGACTTCGTCCTTGTCCCTCTTCCTCTTGGTCGATACTTCTTTGCTTGAACTGCACACTTGGCTCTCTCTCTTCATCCAACCCTTGTAGATATTGAAACAAAGGTAGGCATCCATTGCAGCATACTGGATGTGGTCTCTATCTAGTACATTCCACTGCCATGCAAGATGAAACTTGGGTGAAGGTTTCGTAAGTTTACCGTACGAAGGATCAACCATGGCTGTTGCCAGGGTTAGCATTGACGGCTGACAGGAGGACACCATCCCATTTGTGGCACCCCGGCTCAGAGAGACCGGAACGCCCCGTATTCCAGCCCAGAGATCGAGGACAAGTCTCTGGAATACGGCACTGATTGACATAGAACAAATCAGCTCTTAATACAAAGGATAATAAATACACGGGTCTGATGTTACAACGAATCACATCAGCACGGTGACACTACGCCTGCGATACTACACTTTCTCTATGCTAGCAGCGGAACAACTCGTAGGAGTGGAACAACGACGAAGGTGGTGAACTCCACTGAGCAGGGACTCTGGCTGGCACACGATCTAGCTCGCATGAACGGAAACCTCGACAAACAATCAATCATGGCATCACCTGCAATCTGGAATGACATGCCAGGTCAGTACATTGAATGTACTTGCAAGCTCACAACAACCAAAAGCATCAAGGCAAAACAACAACATAGCATTTAAACAGGTTAATTAATTAGCAACTACTATGATGCAAAAGCAACTACTAAACATGATATGAAACTCCTATAATGCTGATAAACCATCATCTCAATCTCAACAACCATCTCACTCTTGGCTAACCGGCCAAGCAATATACCATCTCGATCACCTCGTGATCCACCTAATCACCTCGTGATCAAAAAAACCACATGATCACCTCGTGATCAAAACATCCACATGATCACCTCGTGACCACATCACAAATTGAATGATCATCCTCGAGATCTTCCCAACATCCTGCCAAACTGTTACTGCTCACAATATCTCAATATATAAATCACCTATATGTCATTCTGTCATGTGAGTGTTGATTGAATGGTGTGACCTAGTACGAACTTGTCACCATGACCGAGGACGCGGCTATCAATAGATTAAACACACACAAACACTCTATAGAGGTTAGCGCACTGTACCCACACCATGAAATCCATGGCCTCGCATTCCCATTCGGGTGGACCAACGGCATTCCGACAGAACCAACCCATTGTCATGACACTCTCCCGGCCACTCCGACCAATTCCCCTCTGGGCTAAGTCATGGGTGGCCCCGATGTCTACCAAAGACATCCAACAGCCACCGTCGTGGCAAAACCAAAAACGGTCCCAAACAGGGACAAGAGATCTTAATACCAACCACGGGCACACAAGGTTATGTCTGCTTACCGGGCCAGGGTAAAGCACTCCCATAACCTTCCCTCGTTGGAGGCACTGGCGAGAGATACGACAATAGATCGCATTAGGGCATTCCCATAAAGGAAAATGTGGTTAAACTGGAAAAGCCCGATTAGGTGGCACCTAACCAACTTAATGACAAAATTTATTCCCAAAGTATATCTGATACTCCGATATCATATATCCACCTGTAATCCAAGTCATAGCAATATCCAACAAATAATCCAGGGAATAATATAGTCATAACCTAAAATTCCGAGGGCAACATATCACTATGATCATGATGAATCCAACTACCAAGACACTACTACTCCAATAACAAGATCAAAATATTAACCTAAGATCCACATGCAAGCATCAAATCCAATATAATACTCCAAAGCATAACGGTCAATACCATCATGAAATTAATCATAATATAAGCCACTAATAATCCAAAGGCAACAAGTCATCCTCATAACTGCAAGATATTAGTCCTAGAACTCCAAACAACATCATGGCAATAGCAAGATCGAAACAACTCGAAGAAATGCCATGAACAGATCATACATAGCTAAAGCAATATTTTAAATAAGTTAAGATAAGTAAACCATGGCATTGCATTAATCATGCAAATGGAGGGTGTGCTTGCCTGGGGTGAAGGGATTCATCGGGAAGGAGTGCGAGAAGCTCACGGAAAGAATCGCCGGAAAATGTTCTCTCTCGGAGGGGCTGAATGAGGGCAAGCGCATAATGGTCATTTTCAAAATGTTGTCACATGGAGAAAATGATACCAGCAGAACGGGCTCGACGATACGAAGAAATGGGCTTTGGAATCACCTGAATTGGAGTTACGAGTGAAAAGATATGATCAGAGGAGTGCCAGGGACCAATCTATAAAAATACATCCACAAACAGGTCCCTGAGTGGAAAAACAAAAAACGCATTCCAGTGAGATACACTTTCTACAAAAGAAAATGCACTATCAGCCGTAGTACAAAGGAAATACGCTTTCCAGTGGGGAAAGCATATTCCAGGAATTACGCTTCCACTTATCTGACTGGATCTAGACATGTGTGGCTGACGGGTGGGGTTGGGCCGGGGTGGGGCCTGCCTGGCCGGCTGCTTCTTCTTCCTCGCTTGCTTCCGCGCTGGACAGAGGACCGGGCCGGCCCGACGAGGCTTTCCGACGAGTCCGGCCACCATCGGCGGCGCCCGACCTACCGTTGGAATCGTGCAGGTTGGATGCAGCCGCGGGAGAGGGCTCGGCTGAGCGGAACGCCAGCCGCGGCGGACGGCGGCCTCGGGCAGAAGGGGGCACGCGGCCACGGGCGCTCCGACGATGAAACGAGGAGGTGGGGAGGATCACTAGAGCTTGGGGAGGACGTGGGTGAGGTTAGAAGGGAGGGGGAAGGCCGGCATCAAGCCAATTTAGATGGTGGAGGGCGGCGGCCATGGCGACCGTGTGCAGCGAGGAGACGCTCTGGAGCTCGGGTGAGTAGTCGGGGTGGTCTAGAGGAGAGAGGAGAGGAGGCTGGTGAGCTCGGGGGGGGGGGGGGGGTCTCGGGGTGGCCTTAAATAGCCAGGGGAGGGGATGGCCGAGCTGGCGTCGCCGCGGACGCGTGGCCGGAGCCAAGGACACGTGTGCACGCGCGCGAGCTCGCAGGTAGGCGGCGGAGGAGGAACATGGAGGAGTTCACGGAGAAGAGGGAGCCAAGGGAGCATGGGGAAGAAGAAGATGAGCGCATTCAATGTCATGTCGGCCACTGTTCGCCCGTGGGTGCGCGTCGGCGAGCGCCGATGAGGAGGTTTCCGCAGGGGGAGAGAGGTCCAGAGAGGTGGCGACGATGAGGCAGCTCCGCTAGACATGGTCACACGCGCGAAGATGACTAGACGGAGAGCGGCCGAAGCACAAACGACGCCCTGGACGCGCCATAGCGACCAGAGCGCGTGCACAGGATTGCCATCGTCGTAGTCACCACGTGAACCGGGGCATTCAATGCTCTTTGGCACCGAAAATGTTGTCTAGCTGATAGTCCTTCCAATGTAGATCATTTTTGAGGCCATGGTTTGATTTGGGGTACTGTGGTTCAATAGTAGTGATTGTCTAAAGTTTGCTGTAGCAAACTTGGCTGTGCACTGGTGATTGACAGGGAAGAGATAAGGACCAAAATTGATGTATGTGGGGGATTAGCTTAGGAAGGACTATAATCCTGGAGGTTTTGGAGTACAATGGACCAGAAACTAATATAGTTGCTTTGTAACTCCAAAATTGGTACAGAATCAATATTTGGATGATGCACTCACATGGACTAATGAAATGGGATGAAATTTGGCAAAGCCTCATGATATGGACATATGAAGATGCCGTAAAAATTTCATATCAATTGGATTCACCAAAATGGTACTTCCTTCACAGCTATCCCCTTTGTCCAGAAACTTGAAATAATTGCAGAAATATTGGCTTGGTGAAATGATCCCAAATTTTCTGGAGAGAAGTGATTTGAGTAGGAGCATGATCTGGTAATTTCTCAGAATTAATGAAGCAATATAAATTATAGTTGCTTCACAACCTGAAAATATTAACAGAATCAAAGATTTGAAGCTGTGCTCACATAGATGATTGGATGAAGCTAAAAGTTGGAGGAGTGTGATAATATGAGCACATGAAGAGGTGTGCAAAATTTCAACTTATTTGGATACTCCTAGCTAGTACTTCCTTCACAATGCCTTCTGTTTGACAGAAACTTTGAAAAATTGTTGAGGAAGATTGGCTAGGCAAATAAAGTTGAATTTTTGCATGAGGCAATGATTTGGATGATATATCATAAAAAGTTTGGGAGCAATCAAGAAAGGATAGGTGGCACTTCCTTCACAGGAAGCCACACTGGACAAAAACGAAGAATAATTATTGGGAAATTATTTTTGGGCTAGGACAGGAAATTTTGGGCATATTTGAGCAACATATGACCCAAAGAAATTATGAGAATTATTTGGGAATTTTGGGAGTGACAGAAATATAGGTTTCTTCACAACTAAGGGTAGACAGGGTTATCCCTTTAATAGAAAAAGGAATATTCCTTAGAAAAGAATCTCAGGGTTGGGCTAGAATGGAAATGACATGATCTTGGAAAAGTTTTGAGAATGATGAGCCACTTGTAATAGGAAATGATGGTGATCTCCCAGGTTGCAAGGCCACAGAACCCCTCCAAAATAAAATCAGAGCAAAAACCAAATAAATCAAAAGAAAAAGAAAAGGGCCAAAACCCAGGGTGTTACAAACCTTCCCCCCTTAAAGAAATCTCGTCCTCGAGATTTGGTTGCTCAGGGAATAAGTATGACTTGAGGACATCGTTTCCAACTCGGGTATCCATTTCCTTTATATGTTGTTCCCCCAAGAATTTCATATGATTTTCTTACCTTGCTCTGGGGTGGTTTGCTTCACCTTTCCCAAATTTTGATAGCTTTTTGCTCATATAACAAATCCTTATGCTAACATCGATTCTCTCATATCTGCGGTGATATCCAATGGATCTGAATATAAATTTCCTTTGGTCATGAAAACCTTCTGCCATGGGGTTTGCTCAAACAAATGCATGTATTCTGGGTTCAATCAATGCTGAGAATCATGGCCATTCTCCTGACAGGATATGACTGCTCACAGGTGGTACTGATTTATCTTGATTTATTTCTTTGGCTCGAGCACGAGATATGTACCAAAGATTCGACGGCCTTCTGTCGTGAGCAATATAAAGGGATATGGATTTATAGTTGTATCATACCTCAAATATTAACATCTTGAGACTGCCCTGGCAGTTGTTCTGGCGGGAAGATACTTTTCATGACAAGATGTCTGTGCACTTGGTTCCACCAGTGAGTATACCTGGTTTGAACTAATTGTTCGGATTTTGACTTGCCCATTTTGTCTGTATACCCATATGGGGTAATAGGCCGTGAGATGCTTTAATACTGCTGCTGAAGCCAAACTGCAGAGTTTGCAAAGGAAATCTTGGATCTGTCAGAACAGACTTGAATATTCCACACTAACTATTTTAAGCGGGTCAGCTAGATATGAAGTCATTGTCAAACGGAGTACGCCTCTGAGGGTATGCCTTTGTGGACCCAAGTCAAACTGCAGAGTTTGCAAAGGAAATCTTGGATCTGTCAGAATAGACTTGAATATTCCACACTAACTATTTTAAGCGGGTCAGCTAGATATGAAGTCCTTGTCAAACGGAGTAGGCCTCTGAGGGTATGCCTTTGTGGACCCATATGGAATCATGGGTTCCAACTGACTTGGGTATCCGGATCCTGATGGTCGCGCAAAAATCATCATACCTTTGTTGTCAGTCTCATCCTTTGACGGTCATGATTTTCTTTGTCAGGATACCTTACTGAAATAGCTTGCCCACATATGCCCTTGATTCTTCGTACGACCATGGATGTGGGTATTGCAATATTTTTGGCATTATTTCTTGTGCTGGTTTTCTGACCTGGGTCCGCACCCATATGACATATGCTCGGGGCTTGTAACTGTACAAACCTCGTTGTTGAGGCCAATCATACAGGAGGGTGACAAGGTCTCATGATATTTCCTTGTCAGGTGCGGGGATAATGACCTTGGTAGCCATCGCCAAGACTGTTGATGTTGCGTTATTAGCCCCTGAACTTGTTGATCCTTTCATTACATGAGATGTATCTCTGCTTATCTTCATTTCATGGCTCATGGGGTTGTTGAATCCTTACCTTCCTTAGGTATATTTGCTTGATCATTGTTGCATCTCGTATGGGGGACTGGTATGACCGGGGATACAGGATCACCATATATATAAGAATCATATGCAATCGAACACTCGATTCTTGAGGTAGGCATATGTCTTGACTGATTTGTACTTCTGACCAAATTACTGCAAATCTGATCCTTGAACTGCACTATCATATACTGCCAACTCACTGTATAATCTCTGAGGATGGTGCAATAGTGTGGTACTGACGCAGACTGAGTGGCTTACGAGAGAAGCCATCCGAGCAGCTTGCTGAGGAAGATTTGGTAGCTTCTGCTCAAAGCTTTTGCCTGGGTAGCATGCAGAAGATGGCTTGATAGCTTACACACGAAGCTTGGCCTGATTATTGTACTGGAGAAGTCTGGGTTCCGTATCTGAGAAGCTTCTCCTCGGGTTACTTGTTGAGAAAGATTTATTCCCGTCTGTCAGAAGCTTTTACTAAGGTATCTTCCTGAGAAAGACTGGGTATCATGGAACGTCATCTATCCATATATTGTACTGCCTTGCATCATAAGTTTCTTCTGATAGCGTGCGAAGGGAGACTGAGTTTCTCATATCCAAAGCTTCATACTGTGATAGGCAGACTGAAATCCATACACACACCCATAATATTCTGCGGCTGATTAGTTACAAGAGAAAAAATTGTTTGACTGTCTTCCTTGATCATAGCACATTTTGGCTTTCTTTCGGATATTAACATATTTCAAGCATCATTTATTGCTGAGCCAAATCTTTATATGTAACGCCCATGATGCGGCTATATCTCCCACATGTCGAGGCATGACTTAGAGGCATAACCGCATAGTGGTTTTGTCGCAAGAAGGGTCATCTTCACACAATCCCATGTAATGAACAAGAATGGGATAACGAGAGTTGGCTTACAATCGCCACTTCACACAATACATAAATAGAATCCATACATCATCCAAAATACACACATAGACCGACTATGGTCAAATCCAAATGAAAATAAGATAACCCCAAATGCTAGATCCCCGATCGTCCCAACTGGGCTCCACTACTGATCATCAGGAAAAGAAACATAGTAACGACCACGTTCCTCATCGAACTCCCACTTGAGGTCGATCCCATCATCTGCAATGGCATCGTCGGCACCTGCAACTGTTTTGGTAGAATCTGTGATTCACGAGGACTCAGCAATCTCACACCCGCGAGATCAAGACTATTTAAGCTTATAGGAAAGGATGGTGTAAAGAGGTGGAGCTGCAGCAGGCACTAAGCATATATGGTGGCTAACATACGCAAAAGAGAGCGAGAAGAGAAGCAACGGAACGGTCGTCATCTAGTAATGACCAAGAAGTGATCCTGAACTCCTACTTACGTCATTCATAACTCAAACCGTGTTCACTTCCCGGACTCCGCCGAGAAGAGACCATCACGGCTACACACGCGGTTGATGTATTTTAATTAAGTCAAGTGACAAGTTCTCTACAACCGGACATTAACAAATTCCCATCTGCCTCATAACCGCGGGCACGGCTTTCGAAAGATAATACCCTGCAGGGGTGTCCCAACTTAGCCCATTATAAGCTCTCACGGTCAACGAAGGATAAACCTTCTCCCGGAAAAACCCGATCAGTCTCGGAATCCCGGTTTACAAGACATTTCGACAATGGTAAAACAAGACCAGCAAAGCCACCCGGATGTGCCAACAAATCCCAATAGGAGCTGCACATATCTCGTTCTCAGGGCACACCGGATGGGCAAGACGTCGGGTTGGCATAGACCCTGGTTGCCCAGGGGGCGCCGGACATCGCCCAGTTTGGGCCAGCACTCGAAGGAGCACTGGTCCGGGGGTTTAAAATAAAGATGACCCTCGGGCTCGCGAAAACCCGGGGGAAAAGGTGGCAAATGGTAAAACCAAGGTTGGGCCTTGCTGGAGGAGTTTTATTCAAGGCGAACTGTCAAGGGGGTCCCATAAATCACCCAACCGCGTAAGGAACGCAAACTCAAGGAACATAATACTGGTATGACGGAAACTAGGGCGGCAAGAGTGGAACAAAACACCAGGCATAAGGCCGAGCCTTCCACCCTTTACCAAATATATAGATGCATTAATTAAAATAAGAGATATTGTGATATTCCAAAAATATCCATGTTCCAACATGGAACCAACTTCATCTTCACCTGCAACTAGCAACGCTATAAGAAGGGCTGAGCAAAAGCGGTAACTTAGCCAAACAACGGTTTGCTAGGAAAGGATGGTTAGGGGCTGACATGGCAATATGGGAGGCATGATATAGCAAGTGGTAGGTAGCGCAGCATGGCAATAGAACGAACAACTAGCAAAGCAAAGATAGAAGTGATTTCGAGGGTATGGTCATCTTGCCTGCAAGGTTCTCAGAGTTGTCGAAAGCTTGATCCTCGTAAGCGTACTCAACAGGTTCCTCGTTCACGAACTCGTCTCCCGGCTCTACCCAACACAAGAACACAAGCAATGGAACCACAATCAATCACGGGAAATGCACAAGCAACATGATGCAAAACATGAATGATATGCGAGATGGGATATGCGATGCATATGCGTGCTCCGGAAGGAAAATGATGAACAAGGCAGTAACTTGGCAAACCAAGCATGTCACCGGAAAGATGAGATGATTTCGGTCGAAATCGATATAAAGATCACCGGAAACGGATGCACGGTTTGCAAATGGGAAGCAAAACAAGAATTGACACGAATCTGTGATTAACAGCATGATAGCACTTAGAATGCAACAAGTAACAAAGCTACAGCACTCCAACATAGCAACAAAGCATATGGCAGTAATCTACAGGATATACTTGACAAAAGATGAACACTGAGCTACGGCTAGACCACAACATAACAGGTTCAAACAATCATGGCAAAAGTGCAAAAGATAACAGGTTCACAGACTTGGTGAAAATTACTAGACATGCCTGAAACAGCATCAGGTAGCAATGTTCAGAGCACGAAATCAACATGCTACAGGAACTTAAAATGGCAAAACAAGGCATGCCAGTATTCTACTAAATGCATATGACAAAAGTTCCTTACTGACCATAAGCCAAAAAGGACCAGAAGATATGATGACAACCATGGAAACATATCAAGTTTCGTTAACAGGTTCCAGACTTGGCAGAAAACAGAGCATGGCAGAAACAATAATATGAAGGCATCTTGGTGAGCTTGATGCACTCACCACAAAGCAATTCATGACAAAACAAGCATACCTACAGCAAGATGGAATGTTTATGAAGCTATCCATGGCAAGAGCAAGTACATAGCATGTATGAAACAACTACAACAAGCTTGGCAAAATTGAATAGCATGCTAACAATCTGCCAGAAATATTTTATAGCAAAAGTAGAGCAAGATTGAGTCATGCTATGGCACTCCATAATTACAAATAAGGGCATGAATGGATCAACTACAACAATATCAACAAAACACCCTTATTGAACATCTCCAAAAGGAGCATAGATCTCTCTGTAGCCACATGGATACATAGCAACAAAATAACAGCAGTCACAGACTTTGTAAAATCACCAAGTCCCTGAAATCAGAAACATTACGGAGCCTAGTTTGCATGCTTGTGCTAGTCACCACAGAGATCACAAAAATACACGGCATACATCTCTGTAAAGATGGCATGGCATACAACAAAACACATGTAGAGCTCATGCCCATAAGATGCACAGATTAAATGCAACAAAAATAACAAATCCTCAAGTTATGATAAGTAACAGCAGATAACAGCAACTAGCACTCTTGCACCAGAGATTTGGGCATCAAGATTGACTCAAAGAAACATGGTGCAATGGAACAAAATGAATAGCATCTCGAGATAAACATTTCGATATATTACACGCACAAAACGGAGCTATATGCAGAGAGTTATGATGCGATGAACAGGGGCATATAATGTCAAAACTCGGGGACTTAGAGAAATCGGGAGAGAGAAAAGGTCAACCTAGCAGTTTCCAGATCCGATCAGGATCCGGCTCGGCTCGAGCTCGAGCTCGCCGGAGCTCTTGCCGGAGGGAGCTGGCGGTGAGGGAGGAGGGAGAGGGCGGCGCTCGGGGGAGCTCGGGAGGAGGCGGAGGAGAGGGGCGGCGACCCCGGGCGGCGCGGCACGGGTCCCGCGGGAGCGGGCGGCGGCGCCGGTGATGGGGCGACGGGCAGCGCCGGCGGAGTCCGGCAGGCGGCGCGGGAGGAAGAAGGAGGCGGGGCGCGGGGTGCGGGAGCCGGGCTCGAGGAGGGCCGGCCACGGGCTCCTGCGGACCGGCGGCGATGTGGACGCGGGGCGCCACGTGGCGGCGTCCCGTTGGCTGCGGGCGGCGGCGGCTTCTGTCCGGCCCCTGGCGGACGTGTCCGGCGGCGCGGAGGAGCGGGTTAGGGTTTGATCTGCGAAATATTTCGGGAGGGGAGGTGTATATATATAGGTAGAGGGAGCTAGGAGACTCCAAATGGAGTGCGGTTTTTGCCCACACGATCGTGATCGAACGACCTAGAGCATGGAAGGTGAGTTAGATGTGTTTTGGGCTGTTTGGAGGGGGTTTTTCTGCAACACACAAACGGACTTTGCGGTTACCTGGTTAACCGTTGGAGCACCAAACGACCTCCAAATGGAACGAAACTTGACCGGTGGTCTACCGGTGGTATACCAAGGCCACTTGACAAGCCTCGGTCCATTCCGAGACCGTTCAACACCCGCTCACGAAAAGAAACAAAAAAGGGGTGCGCCGGAGGAGGTGGGAGTGCCGGATTGCAAAACGGACAACGGGGAAAATGCTCGGATCCATGAGACAACACGTATGCAAATGCAATGCACATGATGACATGATATGAGATGCATGACAAAAACAAAATGCAAAACGAAAGACAAAACCCGACCACGGAGGGAATATCATAACACATTGCCGAAAATGGCAAGAGTCGGAGTTACAAATATGGCAAGTTACATCCGGGGTGTTACATTATATATGATCCATACCTTTGACTGAAAAATATACCGTTGATTTTGCACCTGACTTGTCTTCCTGTTGGCTGGATCATAACTGCTCTGAGGATTGAGTACTGATGTAGACTTGATGCGTTTAGCTGAGCTTTTCCCAAATATTTGAAATCCCTATTGCTTCTTCGAGTCCGGTGTTGGTTGATGAGAAATTTCCATAAGAGGAAATAAGGTAAAACCGAGGGCCCAAAAAGAAAGAAGCAAAAGAAACAACTCAACTAAACAAAAGCACACACAAACAAAGTCACATATTACTGCTAGTCACACAATATGCATGCCTACTTAAGCGCACAAATTTCACGGAATTTCCGGTTCTACGCTCTAGCATGCTGTGACGGTGTGCACGAGGATGAATCAATGTGTGGAAGAGTTGGTGTATACATTGCTACACCAAGTGCTGGCTTAGCCAGGTAGCAACCTTGACTAGCTCGGAAGCGAGGACATACTTGGTAACCATGTAGCGGGACACGAATGTCACGGCCACATCATTATCAAGCGAACGGAAGAAGTCCGTACACGTCCAAGGAATAGGACAGCGGGGAAAAACTGAGTCGGTTGGCATTGCCCTTTCTTGATGACTAAGATCATTAAGGGTTGCCAACATGACAAGATAAAAAGGATGGTCCGGGATAGAAGCATGTCTATCACCAAAATGATAGGTGGGGATGAAAGAAAGACATCGGCGCGATACCTGAGCACCATTTCTGTAAATAGTGTCTGGATCACTTGGCATCACTCTGTTGGGACAGAAATGACACCAAACACCGAAGAATGAGCAAGAAAAGAATCTGGAAGAAATGCAGGGGCTGAGCTGTAGTGGATCCGTACCGATGCTAGCTACACTCACAAGATAAACCATTAGAAACAAGTAATAAGACTATATGCATGCTATGCAACAACCAAGATAGACTCTATACTGCCGATTTCTACCGCTCGCGCTGACTAGGGCGTCCTAAAACCAGACCTGCTCTGATACCAAGCTTGTGGCAACCCAACTCAGAGAGACCGGAACGCCCCGTATTCCAGCCCAGAGATCGAGGAGAAGTCTCTGGAATACGGCACTACTTGACATATAACAAATCAACTCTTATTACAAAGGATAATAAATACACGGGTCTGATGTTACAACAAATCACATCAGCATGGCGACACTACACCTGCGATACTACACTTGCTCTATGCTAGCAGCGGAACAACTCGTAGCAACGGAACAACGACGAAGGTGGTGAACTCCACTCCGCAGGGACTCTGGCTGGGACACGATCTAGCTCGCACGAACGGAAACCTCGACAAACAATCAATCATGGCATTGAAGGAAATATGTCCTAGACACAATAATAAAGTTATTATTTATTTCCTTATATCATGATAAATGTTTATTATTCATGCTAGAATTGTATTAACCGGAAATTTAGTACATGTGTGAATACATAGACAAACATAGTGTCACTAGTATGTCTCTACTTGACTAGCTCGTTAATCGAAGATGGTTGAGTTTCCTAGCCATGGACATGAGTTGTCATTTGATTAATGGGATCACATCATTAGGAGAATGATGTGATTGACTTGACCCATTCTGTTAGCTTAGCACTTGATTGTTTAGTATGTTGCTATTGCTTTCTTCATGACTTATACATGTTCCTATGACTATGAGATTATGCAACTCCCGTTTACCGGAGGAACACTTTGTGTGCTACCAAACGTCACAACGTAACTGGGTGATTATAAAGGTGCTCTACAGGTGTCTCCGAAGGTACTTCTTGGGTTGGCGTATTTCGAGATTAGGAATTGTCACTCCGATTATCGGAGAGGTACCTCTGGGCCCACTCAGTAATGCACATCACTATAAGACTTACAAGCATTCTAACTAATGAGTTAGTTACGGGATGATGTATTACGGAACGAGTAAAGAGACTTGCCAGTAACGAGATTGAACTAGGTATTGAGATACCGACGATCGAGTCTCGGGTAAGTAACATACCGATGACAAAGGGAACAACGTATGTTGTTATGCGGTTTGAACGATAAAGATCTTCGTAGAATATGTGGGAGCCAATATGAGCATCCAGGTTCCGCTATTGGTTATTGGCCGGAGATGTGTCTCAGTCATGTCTACATAGTTCTCGAACCTGTAGGGT
Organism: Aegilops tauschii subsp. strangulata; assembly: GCF_002575655.3. Classification (NCBI taxonomy): domain Eukaryota; kingdom Viridiplantae; phylum Streptophyta; class Magnoliopsida; order Poales; family Poaceae; genus Aegilops; species Aegilops tauschii. The sequence goes on along the minus strand of NC_053037.3, from coordinate 279,214,696 downwards.
CCGCACGCTTAAACTTTCGGTGACGCTTGTATTATGAGTTTATGTGATTTTATGTACCGAAGGTAGTTCGGAGTCCCGGATGAGATCGGGGACATGACGAGGAGTCTCGAAATGGTCGAGACGTAAAGATTGATATATTGGACGACTATATTCGGACATCGGAAAGGTTCCGAGTGATTCAGGTATTTTCGGAGTACCGGGGAGTTACGAGAATTCACCGGGAGAAGTATTGGGCCTTATTGGGCCATACGGGAATAGAGGAGAGAGGCCAAAAGGAAGGAGGCACGCGCCCCCCCTCTGGTCCGAATTGGACAAGGGGTGCAGCCCCCTTTTCCTTCTCCCTCTTCCCCTCTTTCCTTCTCTCCTACTCCGGAAAGGAAAGGGGAATCCTACTAGGACTTGGGAGTCCTAGTAGGACTCCCCACACTTGGCGCGCCCCCTCTAGGGCCGGCCTCTCCCTCCCTCCTTCATATACGGGGGCAGGGGGGCACCTCTAGACACAACAATTGATCTCTTGATCTCTTAGCCGTGTGCGGTGCCCCCCTCCACCATATTCCACCTCGATCATATCGTAGCAGTGCTTAGGCGAAGCCCTGCGTCGGTAGCATCATCATCACTGTCACCACGCCGTCGTGCTGACGGAACTCTCCCGTGAAGCTCTGCTGGATCGGAGTTCGCGGGACGTCATCGAGCTGAACGTGTGCTGAACTCGGAGGTGCCGTACGTTCGGTACTTGGATCGGTCGGATCGTGAAGACGTGCGACTACATCAACCGCGTTGTGCTAACGCCGCTTTCGGTCTACGAGGGTACGTGGACAACACTCTCCCCTCTCATTGCTATGCATCACCATGATCCAGTGTGTGCGTAGGAATTTTTTTGAAATTACTACGTTCCCCAACAGTGACATCCGAGCCAGGTTTTATGCGTAGATGTTATATGCACGAGTAGCACACAAGTGAGTTCTGGGCGATATAAGTCATACTGCTTACCAGCATGTCATACTTTGGTTCGGCGGTATTGTTGGATGAAGCGGCCCGGACCGACATTACGCGTACGCTTACGCGAGACTGGTTCTACCGACGTGCTTTGCACACAGGTGGCTGGCGGGTGTCAGTTTCTCCAACTTTAGTTGAACCGAGTGTGGCTACGCCCGGTCCTTGAGAAGGTTAAAACAGCACCAGCTTGACAAACTATCGTTGTGGTTTTGATGCGTAGGTAAGAATGGTTCTTGCTCAGCCCGTAGCAACCACGTAAAACTTGCAACAACAAAGTAGAGGACGTCTAACTTGTTTTTGCAGGGCATGTTGTGATGTGATATGGTCAAGGCATGATGCTATATTTTATTGTATGAGATGATCATGTTTTGTAACCGAGTTATCGGCAACTGGCAGGAGCCATATGGTTGTCGCTTTATTGTATGCAATGCAATCGCCCTGTAATGCTTTACTTTATCACTAAGTGGTAGCGATAGTCGTAGAAGCATAAGTTGGCGAGACGACAACGATGTTACGATGGAGATCAAGGTGTCGCGCCGGTGACGATGGTGATCATGACGGTGCTTCGGAGATGGAGATCACAAGCACAAGATGATGATGGCCATATCATATCACTTATATTGATTGCATGTGATGTTTATCTTTTATGCATCTTATCTTGCTTTGATTGACGGTAGCATTATAAGATGATCTCTCACTAAATATCAAGATAAAAGTGTTCTCCCTGAGTATGCACCATTGCGAAAGTTCTTCGTGCTGAGACACCACGTGATGATTGGGTGTGATAAGCTCTACGTTCAAATACAACTGGTGCAAAACAGTTGCACACGCGGAATACTTAGGTTAAACTTGACGAGGCTAGCATTTGCAGATATGGCCTCGGAACACTGAGACCGAAAGGTCGAGCGTGAATCATATAGTAGATATGATCAACATAGTGATGTTCACCATTGAAAACTACTCCATCTCACGTGATGGTCGGGCATGGTTTAGTTGATTTGGATCACGTGATCACTTAGAGGATTAGAGGGATGTCTATCTAAGTGGGAGTTCTTAAGTAATATGATTAATTGAACTTAAATTTATCATGAACTTAGTCCTGGTAGTATTAGCATATCTATGTTGTAGATCAATAGCCCGCGATGTTGCTCCCCGTTTATTGTGTTCCTAGAGAAAAACTATGTTGAAATTTTTTAGTAGCAATGATGCAGATTGGATCTGTGATCTGAGGATTATCCTCATTGCTGCACAGAAGAATTATGTCTTTGATGCACCGCTAGGTGACAGACCTATTGCAGGAGAAGATGCAGACGTTATGAACGTTTGGCTATCTCAATATGATGACTACTTGATAGTTTAGTGCACCATGCTTAACGGCTTAGAATCAGGACTTCAAAGACATTTTGAACGTCATGGACCATATGAGATGTTCCAGGAGTTGAAGTTAATATTTCAAGCAAATACCCGAGTTGAGAGATATGAAGTCTCCAACAAGTTCTATAGCTAAAAGATGGAGGAGAATAGCTCAAGCAGTGAGCATGTGCTTAGATTGTCTGGGTACTACAATCGCTTGAATCAAGTGGGAGTTAATCTTCCAGATAAAATAGTGATTGACAGAATTCTCTAGTCACCATCACCAAGTTAGTAGAACTTCGTGATGAACTATAGTATGCAAGGGATGACGAAAACGATTCCCGAGCTTTTCATGATGATGAAATTGATGAAAGTAGAAATCAAGAAAGAGCATCAAGTGTTGATGATTAACAAGACCACTAGTTTCAAGAAAAGGGGCAAAGGGAAGAAGGGGAACTTCAAGAAGAACGGCAAGCAAGTTGCTGCTCGAGTGAAGAAGCCCAAGTCTGGACCTAAGCCTGAGACTAAGTGCATCTACTACAAAGGGACTGGTCACTGGAAGCGGAACTATCCCAAGTAATTGGCGGATAAGAAGGATGGCAAAGTGAACATAAGTATATTTGATATACATGTTATTGATGTGTAACTTACTAGTGTTTATAGCAACCCCTCGGTATTTGATACTGGTTCAGTTGCTAAGAGTAGTAACTCGAAACGGGAGTTATAGAATGAATAGAAACTAGTTAAGGGTGAAGTGACGATGTGTGTTGGAAGCAGTTCCAAGATTGATATGATCATCATCGCACACTCCCTATACTTTCGGGATTAGTGTTGAACCTAAATAAATGTTATTTGGTGTTTGCATTGAGCATGAATATGATTTGATCATGTTTATTGCAATACGGTTATTCATTAAATTAGAGAATATTTTTTGTTCTGTTTACATGAATAAAACCTTCTATGGTCATACATCCAATGAAAATGGTTTGTTGGACCTCAGTTGTAGTGATACACATATTCATAATATTGAAGCCAAAAGATGCAAAGTTAATAATGATAGTGCAACTTATTTGTGGCACTGCCGTTTAGGTCATATTGGTGTAAAGCGCATGAAGAAACTCCATGCTGATGGGCTTTTGGAATCACTTGATTATGAATCACTTGATGCTTGCGAACCATGCCTCATGGGCAAGATGACTAAGACTCCGTTCTCTGGAACAATGGAGCGAGCCACTGACTTGTTGGAAATAATACATACCGATGTATGCGGTTCAATGAGTGTTGAGGCTCACGGCGGGTATCATTGTTTTCTGACCTTCACAGATGATTTGAGCAGATATGGGTATATCTACTTGATGAAACATAAGTCTGAAACATTTGAAAAGTTCAAAGAATTTCAGAGTGAAGTGGAAAATCATCGTAACAACAAAATAAAGTTTCTACGATCTGATCGTACAGGAGAATATTTGAGTTACGAGTTTGGTCTTCATTTGAAACATTGCGGAATAGTTCAACTCACGCCACCTGGAACACCACAACGTAATGGTGTGTCCGAACATCGTAACCGTACTTTATTAGATATGGTGCAATCTATGATGTCTCTTACCGATTTACCATTATCGTTTTGGGATTATGCATTAGAGACAGCTGCATTCATGTTAAATAGGGCACCATCTAAATCCGTTGAGACGACACCGTATGAACTATGGTTTGGCAAGAAACCAAAGCTGTCGTTTCTTAAAGTTTGGGGTTGCGATGCTTATGTGAAAAGTTTTACTGATAAGCTCAACTCGGGTCAAAGAAAGAGTTCTTGATAGGACTTTCACAAAGCACATACCTTGACAAGATTTTGAAATAGTTCAAAATGGAACAGTCAAAGAAAGAGTTCTTGCCTGTGTTACAAGGTGTGAAATTGAGTAAGACTCAAAGCCCGATCACGGCAGAAGATAGAAAGAGAATGAAAGTCATTCCCTATGCCTCAGCCATAGGTTCTATAAAGTATGCCATGTTGTGTACCAGATCTATTGTATACCCTACCACTGAGTTTGGCAAGGGAGTACAATAGTGATCTAGGAGTAGATCACTGGACAACGGTCAAAATTATCCTTAGTGGAATAAGGATATGTTTCTCGATTATGGAGGTGACAAAAGGTTCTTCGTAAAGGGTTACGTCGATGCAAGTTTTTGACACTGATCTAGATGACTCTAAGTCTCAATCTGGATACATATTGAAAGTGGGAGCTATTAGCTAGAGTAGCTCCATGGAGAGCATTGTAGACATAGAATTTGCAAAATACATACGGATCTGAATGTGGCAGACCCGTTGACTAAACTTCTCTCACATGCAAAACATGATCACACCTTAGTACTCTTTGGGTGTTAATCACATAGCGATGTGAACTAGATTATTGACTCTAGTAAACCCTTTGGGTGTTGGTCACATCACGATGTGAACTATGGGTGTTAATCACATGGTGATGTGAGCTATTGGTGTTAAATGACATGGTGATGTGAACTAGATTATTGACTCTAGTGCAAGTGGGAGACTGAAGGAAATATGCCCTAGAGGCAATAATAAAGTTATTATTTATTTCCTTATATCATGATAAATGTTTATTATTCATGCTAGAATTGTATTTACCAGAAATTTAGTACATGTGTGAATACATAGACAAACATAGTGTCACTAGTATGCCTCTACTGGACTAGCTCGTTAATCGAAGATGGTTGAGTTTCCTAGCCATGGACATGAGTTGTCATTTGATTAACGGGATCACATTATTAGGAGAATGATGTGATTGACTTGACCCATTCCGTTAGCTTAGCACTTGATCGTTTAGTATGTTGCTATTGCTTTCTTCATGACTTATACATGTTCCTATGACTATGAGATTATGCAACTCCCGTTTACCGGAGGAACACTTTATGTGCTACCAAACGTCACAACGTAACTGGATGATTATAAAGGTGCTCTACAGGTGTCTCCGAAGGTACTTCTTGGGTTGGCGTATTTCGATATTAGGATTTGTCACTCCGATTATCGGAGAGGTATCTCTGGGCCCACTCGGTAATGCACATCACTATAAGCCTTGCAAGCATTGTAACTAATGAGTTAGTTACGGGATGATGTATTATGGAACGAGTAAAGAGACTTGCCAGTAACGAGATTGAACTAGGTATTGAGATACCGACGATCGAATCTTGGGCAAGTAACATACCGATGACAAAGGGAACAACGTATGTTGTTATGCGGTTTAAGCGATAAAGATCTTCGTAGAATATGTGGGAGCCAATATGAGCATCTAGGTTCCTCTATTGGTTATCGGCCGGAGACGTGTCTCGGTCATGTCTACATAGTTCTTGAACCCGTAGGGTCCGCACGCTTAAAGTTTCGGTGAAGATTGTATGATGAGTTTATGTGATTTGATGTACCGAAGGTAGTTAGGTGTCTCGGATGAGATCGGGGACATGACGAGGAGTCTCTAAATGGTCGAGACGTAAAGATCGATATATTGGATGACTATATTCGGACATCGGAAAGGTTCCGAGTGATTCGGGTATTTTCGGAGTACCGGGGAGTTACGGGAATTCACCGGGAGAAGTATTGGACCTTATTGGGCCATACAGGAATAGAGGAGAGAGGCCAAAAGGAAGGAGGCACGCCCCCCCCCCCTCTGGTCCGAATTGGACAAGGGGTGCAGCCCCCCTTTCCTTCTCCCTCTTCCCCTCTTCCCTTCTCTCCTACTCCGGAAACGAAAGGGGAATCCTACTAGGACTTGGGAGTCCTAGTAGGACTCCCCACACTTGGTTTAAAATAAGTAAACCATGGCATTGCATTGCAATCATGCAAATGGAGGGTGTGGCTTGCCTGGGGTGAAGGGATTCATCGGGTAGGAGTGCGAGAAGCTCGCGAAAAGAATCACCGGAAAATGTTCTCTCTCGGAGGGGGCTGAATAAGGGCAAGGGAATAATGGTCATTTTCCAAATTTTGTCACATGGTGAAAATGATACCAATAGAACGGGCTCGACGAGACGAAGAAGTGGACTTTGGAATCACTTGAATCAGAGTTACGAGTGAAAACTCCGAGGGCAACATATCACTACGATCATGATGAATCCAAGTACCAAGACACTACTACTCCAATAACAAGATCAAAATATTAACCTAAGATCCACATGCAAGCATCAAATCCAATATAATACTCCAAAGCATAACAGTCAATACCATCATGAAATTAATCATAATATAAGCCACTAATAATCCAAAGGCAACAAGTCATCCTCATAACTGCAAGATATTAGTCCTAGAACTCCAAACAACATCATGGCAATAGCAAGATCGAAACAACTCGAAGAAATGCCATGAACAGATCATACATAGCTAAAGCAATATTTTAAATAAGTTAAGATAAGTAAACCATGGCATTGCATTAATCATGCAAATGGAGGGTGTGCTTGCCTGGGTGAAGGGATTCATCGGGAAGGAGTGCGAGAAGCTCGCGGAAAGAATCGCCGGAAAATGTTCTCTCTCGGAGGGGCTGAATGAGGGCAAGCGCATAATCGTCATTTTCAAAATGTTGTCACATGGAGAAAATGTACCAATAGAACGGGCTCGACGATACGAAGAAATGGGCTTTGGAATCACCTGAATTGGAGTTACGAGTGAAAAGATATGATCAGAGGAGTGCCAGGGACCAATCTGTAAAAATACATCACAAAGACGTCCCTGAGTGGAAAAACAGAAAACGCATTCCGATGAAATACGCTTTCTGCAAAAGAAAACGCACTATCAGCCACAGTATAAAGGATATACGCTTTCCAGAGGGTTAAGTGTATTCCAGGAATTGCGCTTCCACTTATCTGACTGGATCTGGACATGTGTGGCTAACGGGTGGGGTTACGCCGGGGTGGGGCCCGCCTGGCCGGCTGCTTCTTCTTCCTCGCTCGCTCCCGCGATGGAGAGAGGACCGGGCCGGCCCGACGAGGCTTGCTGGTGAGTCTGGCCACCATCGGCGGCGCCCGACCTACCGTTGGAATCAACAGGCCGAGGGGGTCCCGTGTAGGTAATATGTATCCGCAGGGGAGGGCTCAGCTGAGCGGACCGCCAGCCGCGGCAGACGGCAGCCTCGGGCAGAAGGGGGCACGCAGCCACGGGGGCTCCGGCGATGAAACGAGGAGGTGGGGAGGATCACCAAAGCTTGGGGAGGACGCGGGTGTGGTCAGAAGAGAGGGGGAAGGCCGGCATCGAGCCAATTGAGATGGTGGAGGCGGCGGCCATGGCGACCGTGTGCGGCGAGGAGAGGCTCTGGAGCTCGGGTGAGTAGTCGGGAAGATCTAGAGGAGAGAGGAGAGGAGGCTGGTGAGCTTGGGGGGTCTCGGGGTGGCCTTAAAGAGCCAGGGGAGGGGATGGCCGAGCTGGCGTCGCCGCGGACGCGTGGCCGGAGCCACGGACGCGTGTGCACGCGTGCGAGCTCAGAGGTAGGCGATGGAGGAGGAACAGGGAGGAGCTCACGGGGTAGAGGGAGCGAAGGGGGCACGAGGAAGAAGAAGAAGGGCGCATTCAATGTCATGTCGGCCACTATTCGCCCGTGTGCGCGCGTCGGCGAGTGCCGACGAGGAGGTTTTCGGAGGGGGAGAGAGGTCCAGAGAGGTGGCGACGACGAGGCAGCTCTGCTAGACATGGTCATGCGCGCGAAGTCGACTTGAGGGAGAGTGGCCAAAGCAAAAACGACATCCTGGACATGCCACAGCGAGCAGAGCGCGTGCACAGGCTTGCCATCGTCGTAGTCACCACGTGAACCGGGGCATTCAATGCTCTCTGGCACCGAAAATGTTGTCTAGCTGATAGTCCTTCCAATATAGATCATTAATGAGGCTATGGCTTGATCTGGGGTACTGTGGTTAAATGGTAGTGATTGTGTGAAGTTTGCTATAGCAAACTTGGTTGTGCACTGGTGATTGACAGGGAAGAGCTAAGGACCAAAATTGATGTCTGGGGGGTTTAGCTTAGGAAGGACTATAATCCTGGAGGTTTTGGAGTACCATGGACCAGAAACTAATATAGTTGCTTTGTAACTCCAAAATTGGTCCAGAATCAAGATTTGGATGATGCACTCACATGGAGTAATGAAATGGGATGAAATTTGGCAAAGCCTCATGATATGGACATATGAAGATGCTGTAAAAATTTCATACGAATTAGATTCACCAAAATAGTACTTCCTTCACAGCTATCCTCTTTGTCCAGAAACTTGGAATAATTTTCGATAAAATTGGCTTGGTTAAATAATCCCAAATTTGGTGGAGAGAAGTGATTTGAGTAGGAGCGTGATCGTAATTTCTCAGAATTAATGAAGCAATATAAATTATACTTGCTTCACAACCTGAAAATATTAACAGAATCAAAGATTTGAAGTTGTGCTCACATAGATGATTGGATGAAGCTGAAAGTTGGAGGAGTGTGATAACATGAGCACATGAAGAGTTGTGCAAAATTTCAACTCATTTGGATACTCCTAGGTAGTACTTCCTTCACAATGCCTCTGTTTGACAGAAACTTTGAAAAATTGCTGAGGAAGATTGCCTAGGCAAATAAAGTTGAACTTTTGCATGAGGCAATGATTCGGATAATATATCATGCCCAAAAAGTTTGGGAGCAATCAAGAAAGGATAGGTGGCACTTCCTTCACAGAAAGCCACACTGGACAGAAATGAAGAATAATTATTGGGGAATTATTTTTGGGCTAGGACAGGAAAGTTTGGGCATATTTGAGCAACATATGACCCAAAGAAATTATGAGAATTATTTGGGAATTTTGGGAGTGACGGAAATATAGGTTGCTTCACAACCTAGGGTAGACAGGGTTATCTCTTTAATAGAAAAAGGAATATTACTTAGAAAAGAATCTCAGGGTTGGGCTAGAATGGAAATGATATGATCTTGGGAAAGTTTTGAGAATGATGAGCCACTTGGAAGGGGAAATGATGGTGATCTCCCAGGTTGCAAGGCCACAGAACCACTCCAAAATAAAATCAGAGCAGAAACCAAATAAATGAAAAGAAAAAGAAATCTGGAGGTCGAAGGGCTAGCCTTAAATGAGGCCTATCTGATCCAGGACTCCTTTTTCATTCATAAAGTCTATAGAAATGAATTTGACTTTGCCGCCCCCAAGGAAGTTCTTAAAATCCTCGCTCTCAACGTCGGCATGGCATCTGTGGTAGACCAAGCACAAGTTATGCACGCAAACCTGGATCACGGCGGGCTTCTTATTCTCTTCCTGCTTTAGATTCTTCTCTTTTCCCAGGACTGTGGTGTACTCAACATCTAGCCTAGAGACCCACTCATCACCCTTTGACTTTTCGAACATGCGTTTGAAGCGAGCAAGGCATCCTTTCACCATCACAGAAGAACGTGTGTAGATGACGTCGAACTGATCGCCGGTGATGGTTCTAACCTTGTACTCATTGCCGGTCATGGAGATTTGGGACGCCATGGATTTGGGAGGAGAGTTAGGATTAGTGGAACTGCTGTAATGTGAAAGGACGGGAAGGCTAAGAGCGAACTGTCGTAATGTTAAAGGACGGCTGGGGACGAGTAGGAGCGAACTGCTAGCGGTTTTCCGATTGTAAAAATGCTGAGTGGGGCGTGCGAACGGCAGGGTAGTGGCTTGCTGATACATCTCCAACGTATCTATAATTTATGAAGTATTCATGCTATTATATATTCTATTTTGGATGTTTAATGGGCTTTATTATACACTTTTATATTATTTTTGGGACTAACCTATTAACCGGAGGCCTAGCCCAAAATGCTGTTTTCTTGCCTATTTCAGTGTTTCGAAGAAAATGAATATCAAACGGAGTCCAAACGGAATGAAACCTTCGGGAGAGTTATTTTTGGAACGGAAGCAATCTAGGAGACTTGGAGTAGACGTCAGGGAAGCTTCGAGGAAGCCACGAGGCAGGGAGGCGCGCCCTACCCCCCTGGGCGCACCCGCCACCCTCATGGGCCATTGTGGCTCCCCTGACCGCTTTGGCCTATATATATATATATATCCATATACCTTAAAAACATCGGAGAACAGAATAGATCGGGAGTTCCGCCAACGCAAGCCTTTGTAGCCACCAAAAACCAATCGGGACCCCGTTCCGGCACCCTGCCGGAGAAGGGAATCCCTCTCTGATGGCCATCTTCATCATCCCGGCGCTCTCCATGACGAGGAGGGAGTAGTTCACCCTCGGGGCTGAGGGTATGTACCAGTAGCTATGTGTTTGATCTCTCTCTCACGTGTTCTTGATTCGGCACGATCTTGATGTATCGCGAGCTTTGCTATTATAGTTGGATCTTATGATGTTTCTCCCCCTCTACTCTCTTGTAATGGATTGAGTTTTTCCTTTGAAGTTATCTTATCGGATTGAGTCTTTAAGGATTTGAGAACACTTGATGTATGTCTTGCATGTGCTTATCTGTGGGGACAATGGGATATCACGTGATCCACTTGATGTATGTTTTGGTGATCAACTTGCGGGTTCCGCTCATGAACTTATGCATAGGGGTTGGCACACGTTTTCGTCTTGACTCTCCGGTAGAAACTTTGGGGCACTCTTTGAAGTTCTATGTGTTGGCTGAATAGATGAATCTGAGATTGTGTGATGCATATCGTATAATCATAGCCACGGATACTCGAGGTGACATTGGAGTATCTAGGTGACATTAGGGTTTTGGTTGATTTGTGTCTTAAGGTGTTATTCTAGTACGAACTCTATGATAGATCGAACGGAAAGAATAGCTTCGTGTTATTTTACTACGGACTCTTGAATAGATCGATTAGAAAGGATAACTTTGAGCTGGTTTCGTACCCTACAATAATCTCTTCGTTTTTTCTCCGCTATTGACTTTGGAGTGACTCTTTGTTGCATGTTGAGGGACTGTTATATGATCTAATTCTGTTATTATTGTTGAGAGAACTTGCACTAGTGAAAGTATGAACCCTAGGCCTTGTTTCCTAGCATTGCAATACCGTTTACGCTCACTTTTATCTTTAGTTACCTTGCTGTTTTTATAATTTCAGATTACAAAAACCTATATCTACCATCCATATTGCACTTGTATCACCATCTCTTCGCCGAACTAGTGCACCTATAAAATTTACCATTGTATTGGGTGTGTTGGGGCACAAGAGACTCTTTGTTATTTGGTTGCAGGGTTGTTTGAGAGAGACCATCTTCATCCTACGCCTCCCACGGATTGATAAACCTTAGGTCATCCACTTGAGGGAAATTTGCTACTGTCCTACAAACCTCTGCACTTGGAGGCCCAACAACGCCTACAAGAAGGTTGCGTAGTAGACATCAAGCAGTTTCTGGCGCCGTTGCCGGGGAGGTGAGTGATTGAAGGTATATCTTTAGATCTTGCAATCGAATCTTTTTGTTTCTTGTTTTATCACTAGTTTAGTTTATAAAAGAAACTACAAAAAATGGAATTGAGGGTGCCTCATATGCTTCATCTTTTTAATATCTTTCGTGAAAATGATGGAAAGGAAAATTGTGCTCAAGTACTAGAAGAAGAATTACATAGAATGCTTGGCATAGAATATGTGAATGATGAGCATGATTGCAATGTTGTTAGTATGAATTATTTGAATACCCATGATGCTAATGATATGCAAAGCCACAAGCTTGGGTATGCTATGTTTGATGAAGATGATATGTTTAGTCCCCGAAGTTTTGATGAGCAAACTTATTATGATGATAGCATGCCTCCTTTTTATGATGATTATGTTGATGAAAGTGGTTTCAGAGAGGTCATGACTTTATTTAGTGATGAATCCACTATTTTGGAAGAGGTTCCAATTGATTATGAGAACAAAGTTGCTATCTATAATGATTATTGTGATGACTTGTATGCTATTAAGAATAATGATAACCATGAAACTTGTCATCATGATTTTAGTTTTCAATTGGATTATGCCTCACATGATAATTATTTTGGTGAGTTGGCTCCCACTATTATTCATGAGAAGAAATTTGCTTATGTGGAGAGTAATAAAAATTCTATGCTTGTAGATCATGAAAAGAATGCTTTATGTGATGGTTATATTGTTGAATTTATTCGTGATGCTACTGAAAATTATTATGAGGGAGTAACATATGCTTGTAGGAATTGCAATAATATCAAGTTTCCTCTCTATGTGCTTAAAGTTTTGAAGTTATGCTTGTTTTGCCTTCCTATGCTAGTTGATTATTGTTCCCATAAGTTGTTTGCTCACAAAATCCCTATGCATAGGAAGTGGGTTAGACTAAAATGTGCTAGTCATATTCTTCATGATGCTCTCTTTATGTTTCAATTCTTATCTTTTATGTGAGCATCATTGAAATCATCATGCCTAGCTAGGGGCGTTAAACGTTAGCGCTTGTTGGGAGGCACCCCAATCTTATTTTTGTTCTTTGATTTTTTCTCCTGTTTAGTAATAAATAAATCATCTAGCCTCTGTTTAGATGTGGTTTCATGTTTTAATTAGCGTTTGTGCCAAGTAAGACCTATAGGATCTTCTCGGATGACAATTATTTGATCTTGCTGAAAAAGACAGAAACTTTCTGCTCACGAAAACAATTGTTAAAAATCACCAGAAAGTGATAAAATACTGATTCCAATTGCAGTAGATCAATAATCTAATTATCTAGGTCGTCCTATTTTGGCAGATTTTTATGAGTTCCAGAAGTTTGCGTTTGATATTACTACAGACTGTTCTGTTTTTGACAGATTCTGTTTTCTATGTGTTGTTTGCTTATTTGGATGAATCTATGAGTAGTATCGGAGGGTATGAACCATAGAGAAGTTGGAATACAGTAGATATTACACCAATATTAATTTATAATGAGTTCACAACAGTACCTAAGTGGTGGTTTTATTTTCTTATACTAACAGAGCTCACAAGTTTTGTGTTGAGTTTTGTGTTGTGAAGTTTTCAAGTTTTGGGTAAAGATTCGATGGACTATGGAATAAGGAGTAGCAAGAGCCTAAGCTTGGGAATGCCCAAGGCACCCCAAGGTAATATTCAAGGACAACCAAGAGCCTAAGATTGGGGATGCCCCGGATGGCATCCCCTCTTTCGTCTTCGTTCATCGGTAACTTTACTTGGATCCTATATTTTTATTCACCACATGATATGTGTTTTGCTTGGAGCGTCATTTTATTTTGTTAGGATTTGCTTTCTGTTATTTAGAACAATGTTTTGCATCTTTTATTTCAATAAAAATGTCAAGGATAGCCTTTACCATGCTTATTTTGTAAGTCTACATGTTGCTGTTTGAAAACAGAAAGTTTACCGTTGTTGCAAAAATTCCCTAGAAAAGTCAGAATATGATAAAATGTTGAAACTTTTTGCATATTGAGTTCTGATAAATTTTCTACAGTGTGGTAGAATTTCATAGTGTTTGGAGTTAGGGAAGTATGATGAATCTTGCATTCTTTACAGACTGTACTGTTTTGGCAGATTGCTGTTATGTTTGCATTGTTTGCATATGTTTGCTTGTTTAATGATTCTATTTGAGGATAGGAGTATTAAATATGCAGAGGAATTTAGTATGCAATGTTGAATAATAATTTTAGTGATTTGTTACAGTAGAAAATGATAAGGTTTTTGCATTGATTTATACTAACTTATCTCTCGAGTTCTTGTTGAGTTTGGTGTGGATGAAGCTTTCGAGATTTAGGAAACCGTGATATGAGAGGAATTAAGGAGACACAAAAGCTCAAGCTTGGGGATGCCCAAGGCACCCCAAGATAATATTTCAAGAAGTCTCAAGCATCTAAGCTTGGGGATGGCCCGGTAGGCATCCCACCTTTCTTCTTCAACAATTATCGGTTAGTATCGGTTGAGCCTAAGTTTTTGCTTCTTCACATGCTGAGTGCTATCCTTGAAATGTCATTTTCTTTTGTTTTGCTTTCTGTTTGAATAATATCCCAAGATCTGAAATTCTTAAATGAGAGAGAGTCTTCACATAGCTACATAATTATTTAACTACTCAATGATCTTCACATATATCTTTTTGGAGCAGTTTGTCATTTACTCGTGTGCTTCACTTATATCCTATGAGTAAATGGTTGAATGAATTGAATATAATAAATCTGAAATTATATATGTTTCATATGCTTATCCCATGGGGAGTAATGACTTCACATATAAGAAGTAGAGGTGGTAAATTTATTGAAGGTTAGCAAACATTGTATTGGTCACTTGAACAATTCATGAAAGAATATTGAGGGAAGAGAGATTTCACATATAAATATACTATCTTGGACATCTTTTGTAATTGTGAGCACTCATTATGACATGTTAAAAGGTTGATGTTGGACAAGGAAGACAACGTAATGGGTTATGTTTTCTTATATCTGAAATCAAGTATATTGTCATGGATCATCCAACAGGTTGAGCTTGCCTTTCCCCCTCATGCTAGCCAAATTCTTTGCACCAAGTAGAGATACTACTTGTGCTTCCAAACATCCCTTAAACCAGTATTGCCATGAGAGTCCACCATATCTACCTATGGATTGAGTAAGATCCTTCAAGTAAGTTGTCATCGGTGCATGCAATAAAAATTGCTCTCTAAATATGTATGATCTATTAGTGTGGAGAAAATAAGCTTTATACGATCTTGTGATGTGGAAGTAATAAAAGTGACGGACTGCATAATAAAGGTCCCTATCACAAGTGGCAATATAAAGTGACGTTCTTTCGCATTAAGATTTTGTGCATCCAACTATATAAGTGCATGAAAACCTCTGCTTCCCTCTGCGAAGGTCCTATCTTTTATTCTTTTCTTATATCTTATGCAAGAGTCATGGCGATCTTCACCTTTCCTTTTTACATTTTATCCTTTGGCAAGCACATTGTGTTGGAAAGATCCTGATATATATATCCAATTGGATGTAAGGCATCATGAACTATTATTGTTGACATTACCCTTGAGGTAAAAGGTTGGGAGGCGAATCTATAAGCCCCTATCTTTCTCTGTGTCGGATTAGAACTTTGAACCCATAAATATCACATGAGTGTTCGCAATTGTGAAAGACTAAATGATAGTTGAGTATGTGAAGGTTGCTGAATTAAAGCTCTGACATAGACTCTTCCTGAAAATAAGATGAATTGTAATCGTTTGATGACTAATAACACGGTTTGTTAGTTTTCAAGAAAATTTATGATCTATACTTTAACATGTGAATAGTTTGTTACTTGATCATGAAAAGTTTTATGAGATGATCTAATGTTATGACATATGATGATGCTAGAAAAGGTGATTGAAATTATCATTGATCAAACTTGTGCACCTGCTAGCATTCACACTTCATAAATTATTTCTTTTATCATTTACCTACTCGAGGACGAGCAGGAATTAAGCTTGGGGATGCTGATACGTCTCCAACGTATCTATAATTTATGAAGTATTCATGCTATTATATATTCTGTTTTGGATGTTTAATGGGCTTTATTATACACTTTTATATTATTTTTGGGACTAACCTATTAACCGGAGGCCCAGCCCAAAATGTTGTTTTCTTGCCTATTTCAGTGTTTCGAAGAAAAGGAATATCAAACGGAGTCCAAACGGAATGAAACCTTTGGGAGAGTTATTTTTGTAACGGAAGCAATCCAGGCGACTTGGAGTAGACGTCAGGGAAGCTTCAAGGAAGCCACGAGGTAGGGAGGCGCGCCCTAGCCCCCTGGGCGCGCCCCCCACCCTTGTGGGCCCCTCGTGGCTCCCCTAACCAACTTCTTTCGCCTATATATAACCATATACCCTAAAAACATCAGAGAACAGAATAGATCGGGAGTTCCGCCGCCGCAAGCCTTTGTAGTCACCAAAAACCAATCGGGACCCCGTTCCGGCACCCTGCCGGAGGGGGGAATCCCTCTCCGGTGGCCATCTTCATCATCCCGGCGCTCTCCATGACGAGGAGGGAGTAGTTCACCCTCGGGGCTGTGGGTATGTACCAGTAGCTATGTGTTTGATCTCTCTCTCACGTGTTCTTGATTCGGCACGATCTTGATGTATCGCGAG
Organism: Aegilops tauschii subsp. strangulata; assembly: GCF_002575655.3. Taxonomy (NCBI): domain Eukaryota; kingdom Viridiplantae; phylum Streptophyta; class Magnoliopsida; order Poales; family Poaceae; genus Aegilops; species Aegilops tauschii. The sequence continues at coordinate 279,198,286 of NC_053037.3, read as the reverse complement.
CTTTACTATTATAGTTGGATCTTATGATGTTTCTCCCCCTCTACTCTCTTGTAATGGATTGAGTTTTTCCTTTGAAGTTATCTTATCGGATTGAGTCTTTAAGGATTTGAGAACACTTGATGTATGTCTTGCATGTGCTTATCTGTGGTGACAATGGGACATCACGTGATCCACTTGATGTATGTTTTGGTGATCAACTTGCGGGTTCCGCTCATGAACTTATGCATAGGGGTTGGCACACGTTTTTGTCTTGACTCTCCGGTAGAAACTTTGGAGCACTCTTTGAAGTTCTATGTGTTGGTTGAATAGATGAACCTGAGATTGTGTGATGCATATCGTATAATCATACCCACGGATACTCGAGGTGACATTGGAATATCTAGGTGACATTAGGGTTTTGGTTGATTTGTGTCTTAAGGTGTTATTCTAGTACGAACTCTATGATAGATCGAACGGAAAGAATAGCTTCGTGTTATTTTACTACGGACTCTTGAATAGATCGATTAGAAAGGATAACTTTGAACTGGTTTCGTACCCTACAATAATCTCTTCGTTTGTTCTCCGCTATTAGTAACTTTGGAGTGACTCTTTGTTGCATGTTGAGGGATTGTTATATGATCTAATTATGTTATTATTGTTGAGAGAACTTGCACTAGTGAAAGTATGAACCCTAGGCCTTGTTTCCTAGCATTGCAATACCATTTACGCTCACTTTTATCTTAGTTACCTTGCTGTTTTTATAATTTCAGATTACAAAAACCTATATCTACCATCCATATTGCACTTGTATCACCATCTCTTCGCCGAACTAGTGCACCTATACAATTTACCATTGTATTGGGTGTGTTGGGGACACAAGAGACTCTTTGTTATTTGGTTGCAGGGTTGTTTGAGAGAGACCATCTTCATCCTACGCCTCCCACGGATTGATAAACCTTACGTCATCCACTTGAGGGAAATTTGCTACTGTCCTACAAACCTCTGCACTTGGAGGCCCAACAACGTCTACAAGAAGAAGGTTGCGTAGTAGACATCACTTGCCCGGTGGATAAATGGATTCATGCATAGTACTATGGGGGCCCAATTAGATGTCATGTCTACTAGACGCCCAATTAAATGGCTTCATGCAACTGCATGTTCGCACGTCAAGCGTTGGGAAAATTACAGGTGATACAAAGCTTTCCATGCTCCCATGATACGGGCTTCCGAGAACCCTTGGATCTGAGATCGAACGGTTGCATGGCGTGATTCTGGACCTATGGGTGATATCCTATCCTGGAGGGTTATGCTGCAAATTTTTAGCAACTTAGCATGCGACCGTTTGATCTCAGATCCAAGGGCTGTCAGCAGCCGGTATCATGGTCGCGCCTACCACGACTGCCGCCTCGCTCGCGCGGTCGCGCCCTTGGAGATTTCAAACAGCTATAAATGAGCATTTTTTGCCTACTTCGCATGCATGAAACTACTTCCTCCATCCAGGTGTGTTAGGCTATCTGATGTTGGCATGTCATACATAGTCATCACTTAGTCACTCATACAACAAGGTTAGCTATAAGAGTTTTTTTACTTCTCTCTATCTCTTTCTTCGTAGTATTTATTGCATTTGCCAAGGAGTATGGAGTACAACACTTGGCACCTATATACCATGGAGGTGGTCAGGAATTGGGAGACTCACGCCGGTCGTAGCGCCGCAGTAATAATGATAATGGCAAGTCAAATTACAGGGCCTCACCTGTCCAACAGTAACGAGCCATCAGATCACACAACCCTATGTTTGCAGCAGCCCACTCCCTCATCTTCTCGCCTCTTTGTTGAACCGACTGGGCAGAACTGCCCCGCCCTCGACTTTTAAATATATATTTTTGTATCCATGGATTGTGCCATGGATCAAGGCCTCAAGAAAACGGCGGTACACATGTATACAGCACGCCCATCGCGTTCGCGTCGCATCCTAGACGGTCAGTCGGTCTGGCACGCCGCTCTCCGAATGGAACGCACGTCATATTGCGTTTGCACACACATGTGGGACCGCAATTGAGAACCGACCATAGGCACACTTCCCGGCCCCGCAAGTCGGCTGGTTAATAGAAGAGAGAGATGAGTGATAGTACTAGAGAAGTGTTGTACAGACGTCGATGCGTGGACGATCCTTGCATGACACGGGAGATCAGTTCGTCCATGCATGTGACCAGACTCCAGCAGACGGCTGGATTGGCTATCATCTACATATCGTGCAGGCTGTGTTGTACAGGGCTGTAGTTCTAATGAGAAATCTAAAAAAGGTTTCTTATCATCTCACAATATTAGGTGTCATGTGCTTCAGGTCACTGTGAGGGTTAAACATCGACAACTGAGTTCCTCCAAGGCGCTGATCATTGGGGGCACATGCACGAAGACTACTCGGCTGACATCTAGGTCAAGCCGGCTATGTTAATTAGGACATCTATCAATTGAACCCTTTTCTACAAGTTTGTCTTTAATTTGAGCTTTGATCCTCGTCTAGTTTGTCCGTCGGGATTCATGTTGTCTCCTCGGGGCGGTGAGGTTATGGTTTCTTGTCATGTGGCATTTTTTCGTGTTATATGTTAATCCGGTGCTTCAGATCAAAATGACTACAACTGCGCCTCCGGGGCACATGCATGAAGACTTCTCGACAGTCATTGATGAGGTCAAGCCGGCTCCGGTAGATAAAAGAAAACTACTCCACTATATAGGCAGGAGCCTCCACGCTTGCTTGCTAGTGTTGCTCTCTTCACACTCTCTCGTCCTCTCCAGATCTAAACAAAAAAACGGTGGCCACACACACTCTCTCTCTCTCTCTCTGCTCACCGCTGGTTACATATCTAGCCGGATCCCCTCCGCCGGGGAAGGTGAGAAGGTGCAATGTTCACGCAGTCGTCCTCGGCGACGGCTCTTACTGTAACACCCCGGATGTAACTTTCCATATTTGTAACTCCAACTCTTGCCATTTTCGGCTATGTGTTATGATATTCCCTTCGTGGTCGGGTTTTGTCTTTCGTTTTGTATTTTGTCCATGTCATGCATTTCATATCATGTCATCATGTGCATTGCATTTGCATACGTGTTCGTCTCATGCATTCGAGCATTTTCCCCGTTGTCCGTTTTGCAATCCGGCGCTCCCACCTCCTCCGGCGCACCCCTCTTGTTTTCTTTTCGTGAGCGGGTGTCAAACGTTCTCGGAATGGACCGAGGCTTGTCAAGTGACCTTGGTATACCACCGGGAGACCACCGGTCAAGTTTCGTTCCATTTGGAGGTCGTTTGGTACTCCAACGGTTAACCGGGCATCCGCAAAGTCCGGTTGTGTGTGCAGCAAAAACCCCCCCTCTTAACCAGCCCAAAACCCACCAAACTCTCTTCCATGCTGTAGGTTGTTCGATCACGATCGTGTGGGCGCAAACCGCACCTCATTTGGACTCTCCTAGCTCCCTCTAGCTATATATATGCAACCCTCCCGATATACAATCGCAGTCCAACCCTCAAAATCGCCCTCCGGCGCCGCCGGACGTGTCCGTACGTCGCCGGACAGATCCGCCGCCGCTCCCGGCCAATCCGGCGCTGCCACGTCGCCCTCCTCTCTCTCCCCGTGCCGCCGGCCCGCCCGCGCCGCGACCGGGCCCTGAGCCGCCCGCGCCGCCCTGCCGTCCCCGCCGCCTCCGCGCCGGCGCTGCCGTGCCCCGCCGCCGCCGCCTCGCTGCCGTGCCCCGCCGGACGGCGCCGCCCCGCCGCCGACCTCGTCGCCAACCGCCGCCGCCGCGTCGCCTCCTCCTCGCCGGCCGGAGCCCGAGCTCCTCCGCGCCCAGCCGCGCCTCCCTGAGCTCCCTCCGGCGTCCCTCCGGCCACCGCTGCCTCCGTCTCCGGCGAACCACTCCCCGATCCAGATCTGGTCAAACCTGAGGTTAACCCCGAGACCCCGAAATATTCCCAAGTCATTTATATTTACAGCATGTGCACCTGTTCATAGACTCGTAACTCTCGGCATGTAGCTCCGTTTCGCGCGTGTAATATGTCAAATTGTTCGCCTCGTGATGCTCTTCATTTCGTTCAATTGCACCATGTTCATTAGAGGCCATCTTGATGCCCAAATCTCTGGTGCAAGAGTCCTAGTTGCTGTTATCTGCTGGTTCTTAGCAGAACTTGGAGATCTGTTATTTTTGTTGCATTTAATCTGTGCATCTTATGGGCATGAGCTCTACATGTGTTTTGTTGCATGCCAGGCCATCTTTCTAGTGGTGTATACCATGTTTTTTGTGATCTCTGTGGTTACTAGCACAAGCATGCAAACTAGGCTCCGTAATGTTTCTGATTTCAGGGACTTAGTGATTTCTCCAAGTCTTTGTCTGCTGTTATTTTGTTGCCGTGTAAACTTGATGCTACAGAGAGATCCATGCATATTTTGAAGATGTTCAGTAAGGATGTTTTGTAGATATTGTTGTAATTGATCCATTCCTGCTCTTGTTTGCAATTATGGAGTGCCATAGCATGACTCAATCTTGCTCTACTTTTGCTATCAAATATTTCTGGCAGATTGTTTACGTGTTATTCAATTTTGCCAAGCTTGTTGTAGTTGATCCATACATGCTATGTATTTGCTATTGCCATGGATGGCTTCATAAACATGCCATCTTGCTGTAGGTATGCTTGTTTTGTCATGCATTGCTTTGTGGTGAGTGCATCAAGCTCACCAAGATGCCCTCATATTATTGTTTCTGCCATGCTCTGTTTTCTGCCGAGTCTGAAACCTGTTAACGAAACTTGCTATGTTTATAAGGTTGCCATCATATCTTCTGGTCCTTTTTGGCTTCTGGTCAGTAAGGGACTTTTGTCATATGCATTTAGTAGAATACTGTCTTGCCTTGCTTTGCCTTGTTAAGTTCCTGTAGCAGGTTGTTTTCGTGCTCTGAACATTGCTACCTGATGTTGTTTCTGCCATGTCCAGTAATTTCACTGTCTGTGAACCTGTTATCTTTTGCACTTTTGCCATGCTTGTTTGAGCTTGTTATGTTTTGAACTATCCGTAGCTCAGTGTTCATCTTTTGTCAAGCATCTCCTGTAGATTACTGCCATACGCTTTGTTGCTACGTTGGAGTTCTGTAGCATTGTTATTTGTTGCATTTTAAGTGCTATCATGCTGTTAATCGCAGATTCGTGTCATGTTTTGCTTGCCATTTGCAAACCGTGCATCCGTTCCCGGTGATCTTTATATCGATTGCGACCGAAATCATCTCATCTTTCCAGTGGCATGCTTGGTTTGCCAAGTTACTGCCTTGTTCATCTTTTTCCTTTCGGAGCACGCATATGCATCGCATATCATACATGTTTTGCATCATGTTGCTTGTGCATTTCTCGTGATTGATTGTGGTTCCGTTGCTTGTGTTCTTGTCTTGGGTAGAGCCAGGAGACGAGTTCGTGAACGAGGAACCTGTTGAGTACGCTTACGAGGATCAAGCTCTCGGCAACTCTGAGAACCTTGCAGGCAAGATGACCACCCCTCGAAATCATTTCTATCTTTGCTTTGCTAGTTGTTCGTTCTATTGCCATGCTGCGCTACCTACCACTTGCTATATCATGCCTCCCATATTGCCATGTCAGCCTCTAACCATCCTTTCCTAGCAAACCGTTGTTTGGCTAAGTTACCGCTTTTGCTCAGCCCCTCTTATAGCGTTGCTAGTTGCAGGTGAAGATGAAGTTGGTTCCATGTTGGAACATGGATATGTTGGGATATCACAATATCTCTTATTTAATTAATGCATCTGTATATTTTGGTAAAGGGTGGAAGGCTCGGCCTTATGCCTAGTGTTTTGTTCCACTCTTGTCGCCCTAGTTTCTGTCTTACCGGTCTTACGTACCTTGAGTTTGTGTTCCTTACGCGGTTGGGTGATTTATGGGACCCCCTTGACAGTTCGCCTTGAATAAAACTCCTCCAGCAAGGCCCAACCTTGGTTTTACCATTTGCCACCTAAGCCTTTTCCCCGGGGTTTTCGCGAGCCCGAGGGTCATCTTTATTTAAACCCCCGGGCCAGTGTTCCTCTGAGTGCTGGTCCAAACTAGAGCCACTTGCAGCGCCACATTGGGGAAACTCGAGGATTGGTTTTAGTTGTACGTAGTGTTCATCCGGTGTGCCCTGAGAACGAGATATGTGCAGCTCCTATCGGGATTTGTCGACGCATCGGGCGGCTTTGCTGGTCTTGTTTTACCATTGTCGAAATGTCTTGTAGACCGGGATTCCGAGACTGATCGGGTCTTTCCGGGAGAAGGTTTATCCTTCATTGACCGTGAGAGCTTATGATGGGCTAAGTTGGGACACCCCTGCAGGGTATTATCTTTCGAAAGCCGTGCCCGCGGTTATGAGGCAGATGGGAATTTGTTAATGTCCGGTTATAGAGAACTTGTCACTTGACCCTATTAAAATACATCAACTGTGTGTGTAGCCGTGATGGTCTCTTCTCGGCGGAGCCCGGGAAGTGAACACGGTTTGAGTTATGAATGACGTAAGTAGGAGTTTAGGATCCCTTCTTGGTCATTGCTAGATGACGACCGTTCCGTTGCTTCTCTTCTCGCTCTCACTTGCGTATGTTAGCCACCATATATGCTTATTGCCTGCTGCAGCTCCACCTCATTACACCATCCTTTCCTATAAGCTCAAATAGTCTTGATCTCGCGGGTGTGAGATTGCTGAGTCCTCGTGACTCACAGATTCTACCAAAACAGTTGCAGGTGCCGACGATGCCAGTGCAGATGATGGGATCGACCTCAAGTGGGAGTTCGATGAGGAACGTGGTCATTACTATGTGTCTTTTCCTGATGATCAGTAGTGGAGCCCAGTTGGGACGATCGGGGATCTAGCATTTGGGGTTATCTTTTTTTCATTTGGATCTTGACCGTAGTCGGTCTATGTGTGTATTTTGGATGATGTATGGATTATATTTATGTATTGTGTGAAGTGGTGATTGTAAGCCAACTCTTTATTCCATTCTTGTTCATTACATGGGATTGTGTGAAGATGACCCTTCTTGCGACAAAACCACTATGCGGTTATGCCTCTAAGTCGTGCCTCGACACGTGGGAGATATAGCCGCATCGTGGGCGTTACACTTACCCACTGCCGGCGCGTCCCAATCAGCGTGCCTTGCCGTTCTCTCCCATGCAGCTCCGGCTAGGGAGGGCCTCTGACCCATTCTTCCTCGCTGCCATAGTGTGGGCAGATCCGACCTCCCTCCACCCACCTAGCGACATCCCGGAGACCCTTAGGTATAACTTCCTTCGAAACCGGCCTTGCTCTACTTCCCCAGCTCCTTACGTCGCTGCATTTGTATCTTATACTATTTCTCAGGCCCCCTCGTAGATAGGATCGATCGGCTGTTCGAAAGCCACCTAAATTTTTACTGTTAAGAGGTAAAACTACTTCATGCAGTCGAATCTAGTACTACTTGGTTCAAACAGGGAAAGAAAGGGGGTGTGGGAGATTTATTACCTGAATCTAGGACTTTGTCGAAAGAGGAAATAATGGGGGCGAAAAGTAGCAGAGACTGGCTATCCAATTGGTCTCTTGGTCTAATAGGGAAATAAAGGGAAACGCAGTACAAACTCAATATAAACCGGTCTATTGGTTGAAAAAGGAAAGAAAGTGGGGACTGGGGGACAAGTCAACAGAGTATGTCTAGCACTAGATTTGCTAGCCTCACACAGTATAAGGTGGCTATACCGAACAAAAATGGGACCAACCCAGATATCCTGTTCTGATGTTTTTTGCCCCGAGCCCCTCTTATGTAATGCCACTGGTAAAATGTAGCAGTCCCACTGTTAAAAGTAAGGACACGCTAAACCAATGTTGTTTTCAATGTAATGCCTCCAGTAATATGAATCAATGGCACTGTTTTTCATGTCCTGCTAAATTTCGCATTAAGATAAGTTGCTTCTTTTCATGAGAAATGCAACTGTCCTGGTCCGCCTACTCCCCCGTGCCCAAATACCAACTCTTTAGCAGCTGTTAATGTAATGTTGCTGGTCAAATAAAGCAATGGCACCATTAAAGTAATGTCGTATTTAACGGTTGTCATAGTTAATCCTAATGCCCACACTAATGTCTAGCAATGCTGCTGCTTTAGAAAATGCTACTATCCTTGTAGGATCGCCATTCAGATAAGGAGTATGCGTCTTTTCATTTGATGTATGTTTCATCACTTGTTAGTCACCCTCCTTTCCACCTTTTTGTGCAAACAGAGATATACATTTCACGCTTGATCTTAGTTGAACTACACAAATGATATCCAAATTATAGTTGAACATTCCACAAGCTTCACGACCAACCTTGATGTTGCTCAATTTTATTGCAACTAATGAAGAAGAAGCTGCCAGCTCATGGGAAATTGCCTCATTTTAGGTGAACTGCACAAAAAGGTCCCATGAACTGAATCATCCATGTTGGTGACTATGTCATCCCTTCTACGATGGCGTTGACTATTGATATACATTTCACACTTGATCTTAGTTGAACTGCACAAATGATATCCAAATTATAGTTGAACATTCCACAAGCTTCACGACCAACCTTGATGTTGCTCAATTTTATTGCAACTAATGAAGAAGAAGCTGGTAGCTCATGGGACATTGCTTCATTTTAGGTGAACTTCACAAAAAGGTCCCATGAATTGAATCATCCATGTTGGTGACTAGTGTCGTCCCTTCTACGATGGTGTTGACTGCAGATATGGTTCCCATCACGAGGTATGTTCCTTTTTTGTCCGACCGTTTGCCAAAGATCCTGCATGTTGAGTCTGCTCTTGTGCTACTGTTTTTGCACTGCCATGATAAAGCAGTAATGTTATTATTTTGCACCTTAATCTAGTGGCACGATTAATTTGAGGCAATGTTTTGGCACCGCTAGTGCCACTGTTTTTTTTATATATCAAAAGAGGGGGTTTCCTTCGATTTCATTAAAGAAACCCAACCATAGAGAACCATTATCCGACAACATCTCTCTGTAAACAGGCAGTTATGAAACTACCACTAGAAGGACTAAGTACTAGCAGGAGACAAGTTCGCCACATAAGCTAGGCAGGTAGGGGGACGCAGCACCAGCTCGACCAACTTTGGATTACAACCCAAATGCTACCATAGAAACATCAGGGGGGAGATAGGGAATGAAAGTGCCAGCTTCAGCATCCCAGTCTAAGCACCCCCGGCCTCCATCCTTGCAATGCACAGTACACCTCGCTTGCCACCTGCTCGACCCTAGTGCCAGTGATAAAATGAAGTAATAATACAATTAAAATAGAGCGAGTGTCCTCTCTATTATTTCATTTCCAATGTAGATAAAGAAAGTGCTTCTCTTTGTTAGTATATGTTTCATCAACTAGTCCCATTGTTAATGTTTAAGTGTTTCTACAAACGGGGGTGCTTAATTTTAGTTGATCTGCACAAAAATAGAGATTGGAATGTCTGAAGGCCCCTCCTTGTACTACCGCTGTACACCGATGTTCATCACTAGCAGAAGGTGTATCGGGGAGAATGGGTCGATTTCCAGTATGAGGCATACCGTATGAGGCGTCGCAGGGCCCATCTCGCCCTCGTAGCATGGCATACTATGATACTATCGCAATATTTTCTTCTATTTATTAATATATGTTTCATAAACTAGTGCCACTATAATGTAATCATGCTTTTTCATTATCTGTGTAAACAGGGTTACTCAGCTGCATTTTGGTGGAACTGCACAAATGTACGGATGGAACCGACATATATGCAGAGTGCGAGGTGTGCCAAGTAAAAATTACCGACACCAACCATGCTCCATCTAAGCTTTGGCATCCACCACCACCAGTGGGATGTGTGGCGCTCTTTGTGGATGGATCTTTCTCGGCAGCAAATCCTCTAACCAAATACTAGTAGCTTATATTGGCACTTTTCTAGGGAGTACTCTTTTCTGAAAGAGGCACCAATCTATTTTTCTTTATTTGTACACAGTGTCACAACTTTTTTTGGGTCCAAAACTATTTTAGGGTGATTGGCATAGTACTTGGAGACTGATTGTAAGCATTATTTTCATTAGCCGTCACACTAATTGTAAGCATGAGCATATGGAAGATTAGCTTAGTGCGAAGATTACCTTAAACCATACCGCCGCCGCTGAAATGAGGCGAGCGTCGAGGGAACCGTAGAGAATGGCGGGGAAGCGACGTCACGCCATCCGGCCTCCTCTTGCGATGAGAGAACGAATACTCTTGTTGCTCCGGCTAGCTCTGCAACCTCACGAACGGCACACCATACTCAATCGATTCTTTATCCTCTAGATGCTCGACCTTCGACCTATACGCCCACCACCTCCGCCTGAATTTCACCTCGAGGGGGTGGTTTTGCAATGGAGAAGAGGGAGAGGCGAGACGGTGGTCTTGCAATGGAGAAAAGGGAGAGGCAAGATGGTGGTTTTGCAATGGAGAAGATGGACAGGAGAGGGGGAGGTTTTGCAATGGAGAAGAGGGAGAGGCGACACGGTGGTTTTGGAATGGATATGATGGAGAGGAGAGGAGGTGGTTTTGCAATGGAGAAGAGGGAGAGGAGCGTGCGACCGCGATTTAGGATTGGACGAGAGGGCCGACGCGCTATAAATAGATCAAAATCGTAATCAATTTACCCTTCAATTAAGAAAGCGACCCCACATTAACTAGTCTCCCTTTTATTTTGGGTCATAATTGACCATGATTTTCACAAATAAAATATATGTTATACGTTGCAAAAATAATATAATTTGAAAGTACATTCAGATACGAACCAAACGATACAGTTTTTGGTGACATGCATTCACATTTTGCTTGTCAAATACAGTACGTGGTCAAACTTTGACCCAAAATACGCAAAACAAAAAAAATACTTCCAAGACCAGCGCCGCTCCTCTCCTCTTAAACCACCGCCGCTCCTCTCATGTTCCAATCTAAATCCAGCGCTGCTCCTCTCCTCTTCTATTTCAAAACCACCGCCCCTCCTCTCCTGTTCCAATCCAAAACCAGCGCCGCTCCTCTCCTGTTCTAATCCAAAACCAGGGCCGCTCCTCTACCGAACAAAAGTGGGACCAACCCAGATATCATGTTCTAATGTTTGTTGCCCCGAGCCACTCTTATGTAATGCTACTAGTAAAATGTAGTAGTCGCACTGTTAAAAGTAAGGACACGTTAAACCAATGTTGTTTTCAAGGTAATGCCTCCAGTAATATGAATCAATGGCACTTTTTTTCATGTCCTGTTAAATTTCCCATTAAGATAAGTTGCTTCTTTTCGTTAGAAATGCAACTGTCCTGGTTCGCCTACTCTCCCGTGCCCAAATACTGACTCTGTAGCAGCTGTTAATGTAATGTTGCTGGTAAAATGAAGCAATGGCACCATTAAAGTAATGTCACATTTAACGGTTGTCATAGTTAATCCTAATGCCCACACTAATATCTAGCAATGCTGCTGCTTTAGAAATTGCTACTGTCCTTGTAGGATTGCCATTCAGATAAGGAACATGCTTCTTTTCATTTGATGTATGTTTCATCACTTGTTAGTCACCCTCCTTTCCACCTTTTTGTGCAAACGGAGATATACATTTCACACTTGATCTTAGTTGAACTGCACAAATGATATCCAAATTATAGTTGAACATTCCACAAGCTTCACGGCCAACCTTGATGTTGCTCAATTTTATTGCAACTAATGAAGAAGAAGCTGGTAGCTCATGGGACATTGCTTCATTTTAGGTGAACTTCACAAAAAGGTCCCACGAATTGAATCATCCATGTTGGTGACTAGTGTCATCCCTTCTATGATGGTGTTGACTGCAGATATGGTTCCCATCACGAGGTATGTTCCTTTTTGGTCCGACCGTTTTCCAAAGATCCTGCATGTTGAGTCTGCTCTTGTGCTACTGTTTTGGCGTTGCCATGATAAAGCAGTAATGTTATTATTTTGCACCTTAATCCAGTGGCACTATTAATTTGAGGCAATGTTTTGGAACCACTAGTGCCACTAATTTTTTATATATATCGAAAGAGGGGGTTTCGTCCGATTTCATTAAAGAAACCCAACCATAGAGAACCATTATTCGACAACATCTTAGTGTAAACGGGTAGTTATGCAACTACTACTAGAACGGACTGAGTACTAGCAGGAGACAAGTTCGCCACATAAGCTAGGCAGGTAGGGGGACACAGCACCAGCTCGACCAAGTTTGGATTACAACCCAAATGCTACCACAGAAACATCGGGGGGAAGATAGGGACTAAAAGAGCCAGCTTCAGCATCCTAGTCTAAGCACCCCCAGCCTCAATCCTTGCGACGCACGGTACACCTCGCTTGCCACCTACTCGACCCTAGTGTCGCTGATAAAATTAAGTAATAATACAGTTAAAATAGAGCGAGTGTCCTCTCTATCATTTCATTTCCAATGTAGATAAAGAAAGTGCTCTTTGTTAGTATATGTTTCATCAACTAGTCCCATTGTTAATGTTCAAGTGTTTCTGCAAACTGGGGTGCTTAATTTTAGTTGGTCTGCACAAAAATAGAGATTAGAATGTCTCCAGCCCCCTCCTTGTACTACCATTCTACACTGATGTTCATCATTGGCAGAAGGTGTATCGGGGAGAATTGGGTCAATTTCCAGTATGAGGCCTACCATATGAGGCGTCGCAGGGCCCATCTCGCCCTTGCAGCATGGCATACTATGATACTATCACAATATTTTATTTATTTATTAGTGTATGTTTCATCAACTAGTACCACTATAATGTAATCACGCTTTTTCATTATCTATGCAAACAGGGTTATTCAACTGCATTTTGGTGGAACTGCACAAATGAACGGATGGAACCGGCATATATGCAGAGTGCGAGGTGCCAAGTAAAAATTTACCAACACCAACCATGCTCCATCTAAGCATTGGCATCCACCACCACCAGTGGGATGGGCGGCGCTCTCTATGGACGGATCTTTCTCGGCAGCAAATCCTCTAATCGAATACTAGTAGCTTATATTGGCACTTTTCAAGGGAGTACTCTTTTCTGAAAGAAGAACCAATCTATTTTTCTTTATTTGTACAGTGTCACAACTTTGTTTTTGGTCCAAAGCTATTTTAGGGTGATTCGCGTAGTACTCGGAGACTCATTGTAAGCATGATTTTCATTAGCCGTCACACTAATTGTAAGCATGAGCAGATGGAAGATTAGGTTAGTGCGAAGCTTACCTTCCTACCGCCGCCGTTGAAACGAGGCGAGCGGCGAGGGAACCGTGGAGAACAGTGGGGAAGCGACGTCGCGCCATCCGGCCTCCTCTTGCGGTGGGAGAACGAATACTCCTGTGGCTCCGGCTAGCCCTGCACCCTCACGAATGGCACACCGTACTTGTTTGATTCGCTATCCTCTGGATGCTCGACCTTCGACCTGTACGCCCACCACCTCCGCCTGACTTTCGCCTCTGGCGAATCTGTCTGCTCCATCGCCCAGAGGAGATACTAGATGAACTCGAAGGACTACGGCGTGACTGCCACTAAGGAGTACATCGTCGCCCTCATCGTTGTCCTCTCGCTCTTTCGCATACATTGCCACATGGCCCTCATCGTCCTTGAAATCTCCCACCCATTGTCAAACTAAGTAAGGATCTCCTTCAACCTGGCTAACTTCGCCTGGTCGCCGCTAGCGATCTACGCGAACGCTGCTGCATCCTCTCCATAGATGTCCTTCTGAGAGGTCCGGTGCTAGCTTTGGAACATGGGAGGAGAGACGGTGGTCTTGCAATGGAGAAGAGGGAGAGGCGAGACGGTGGTTTTGCAATGGAGAAGATGGAGAGGAGAGGGAGTGGTTTTGCAATGGATAAGAGGGAGAGGCGACGCGGTGGTTTTGGAATGGAGATGATGGAGAGGAGAGGAGGTGGTTTTGCAATGGAGAAGAGCGAGAGGAGCGTTCGGCAGCGATTTAGGATTGGACGAGAGGGCCGGCACGATGTGACTGGATCGAAATCAAAATCAATTTACCCTTCAATTAAGAAAGTGACCCCACATTAACGAGTCTCCCTTGTATTCTGGGTCATATTTGACCATGATTTTCACAAATAAAATATACGTTATACGTTGCAAAGAAAATACTTTCAGATATTAACCAAATGATACATTTTTTATGACATGCATTCACATTTTGCTTGTCAAATACAGTATGTGGTCAAACTTTGACCCAAAATTCGCAAAACAAAAAAATACTTCCAAGACCAGCGCCGCTCCTCTCCTCTTAAACCACCGCTGCTCCTCTCCTGTTCCTATCCAAATCCAGGCCCGTTCCTCTCCTCTTCCATTTCAAAACCACCACCCCTCCTCTCCTGTTCCAATCCAAAACCAGTGCCGCTCCTCTCCCATTCTAATCCAAATCCAGCGCCGCTCCTCTCCTCTTCCATTCAAAAACCACCGCCGGCGAGTGAAGGTGCGATGGAGAAGTAGATCGATGGAGGAGTACAACCAATATGTGAGGATCGTAGACGGCGACCCTGTGAAGCTAGCTAGGATGTTGGAGATACAGTCTTGGTTTGACAACAAGGACCAATTAGCGGCGACGGTGACATCTATGGCCAAATATCTGCAACAGAGCGAAAAGTCGGCAATACTCCCGAAGGGAGTCGCGCGGGAGTACATAGAGCTGCTCCTCTGGGCCATGAGGCAAACAGATTCATCGAATCCGATCGTGAGGAAGCAGTGGTGGGAGTATCGATCCAAGATGGAGCATCCACCAGAGATTGAAGGATCGAGCATCTACATGGTGCCGTTTGTGAGGGTGTTGTGCCAGAGCGAGCCTGTGGAGTCTTTGTCGACCGAACCCAACGGAATAGGAGAAAAGCAGTTGGCCGACGATGCTTCCCCGCCATCCTCTCCCTCGCCGTTTACCTCGTCTCACGGGGTGGTTGTCTGCCGCCGAGGAATAGGAGGGGAGTACCCCCCCCCCCCCAACCCAATAGTCGGGCAGGTTGTGAATTGTCAGGAGGAGCTTAGGGTTGTCAGTATTTTCAGGTTGTGAATTGTGTTTTGTGTTGTGTATTTTGAGAATACTTTCAGATATGAATGTCTTTTGAATTTCAGATTTGTATTATTGAGCATATGAAGTATTTTATGAATTCTAGAGATCTATTTTTAGCACTTAAAAACATAGTTTCATATAAAAGTGCAGACAATGTGATTCTCAAAGAAGAAACTGCAAGTTTCAGTTTCAGATAAGAAACCTCAAGTTTCAGAGGTAACACGCCTTTTTCAAACAGGGATAACATCATGTTGGAAGCTTTATTCATGGTCGAAAATGGAACTACCAGCCAGTTAACATCATGATGATCAACATTCATGCATAGCACATCTTCCTATGACGCACAGTCAAAAGGATATGCTATTTTCAAAATGCCCACACAATGTCGAGTGTGCGAAAAATAGAGAAAACGAGGGATGAAGTTTTGCCAAGTGTTGGAGGTGGTGTGGGTAGA
Source organism: Aegilops tauschii subsp. strangulata (assembly GCF_002575655.3). Lineage (NCBI taxonomy): Eukaryota > Viridiplantae > Streptophyta > Magnoliopsida > Poales > Poaceae > Aegilops > Aegilops tauschii. The sequence goes on along the minus strand of NC_053037.3, from coordinate 279,182,788 downwards.
TGACAATGGGGGCCCACATGTCAATAATGGTAAAGCCAAAAAAATTGGAGATATTTTCACTGGATCAGGTGGAATCGAACCCGGGCGAAACAGCGGTCGGTTAGTGTCACTTGGCCACTGGGCTAGTTCAGTAGTTTCGCTAGAAATTAGGCACAACATGTACCATTACTGTAGCATGCCTTCCCAGGCTCCGGTTCATTCTCGTTCGGGGCCTGGATGTCAACCTCCGCCTTTGTGCACTCGCTGCGGTGCCGCTGTCAGCCATTGTGAACATGCTAAACAAACGAGTGGAATCGGGAGAGGACTGTACATGGAGAGGCGGACAGTCGAGACCCACCAGGTCCATGGTTGTATGCAAGCAAGTGCCTCATTGAAAAAATACTTCCTCCTAATGCTATACTGACATTGGGGCCCACGGGTTTGTCAACATAGTTACATTTTTTTAGGTGCTTCAACGTAGTTACTAAAGGAGATAAATTTACAACGAAGCTGGGGAGCTGTAAGGTATCATTTATTATCAGTAGGCCAGCAAGTATCAGCTAGGTTGTGGGCTGCCCTGTTTAGGCTTTCTTTTTTAACATGCGCAGCCCACGACATGTCGGTTTGTATTTTCTTGAGGGCCGTCATGTATCGACCGGCCTATGGACCTCCCATCCTAGGTTTTATTTTTCCTGAAACATCCGCAACCCAACTTATGTATTTTTTTGAAGAAAACGCAGAGGTCTGTTCTATTTTTCTATATAAGAATAGGAACGCCAGGTCCAACTTATGTTTCCCTTCTAACTATATTATATATATTTATATTATTTTATATGTTATTATATATTATTGTTATTGTCATCATATATTTAACAGATACTTACATATATAAGAAAAAATATCCCATGTCTTATTAACTTATAAAAATAATTTTTTAACAAAAAAATCCTGGATTTTTTTACATTAAGGCAACGAAAATCCTGGTGATTGTGTACAAAAGCTTGGTAAGATTTAAGGACCAATGGAATAATAAAGCACTTATTATTTAAATATATTTATAACAAAATGCTCAGCCCCTGTTTATTTTTGGATAACATTGTTGCGCCCAATCCAACATTATAATTAGAACCAGCCCAGCAAAATCGTGTATTTCAAGAAAGTGAAAATGGGCTGTAATTTTTTAGGAAAAAATAAATGGGCCGCGTGGACGCTACATTATTTGTTCAGCCAGCCCAGCAAATTCTGTATTTCGAGAAAGTGAAAATGGGCTGTAGTTTTAAAAAAATGGGTCGCATGGACGGTACATTATTTGTTCACCCAGCCTAGCAAATGGACTGTAATTCTCAAAAAAAGATCAAATGGACTATAAATTCTGAGAAAATGGGTTGAATATGTGCCACATTTTTGGAGGCGGAAATGTGGGCCAATAGGTCGAAGCCAATGCAAGTCGTTGTCAACTTAGTCAACAAATGATTTTGACATCGATAGCCGTTGGATTTACATCCAACGACCGGCACCCATCTTCAATCTCTCGTCTTCTTCCTCCAGCGCCACCGGGACCACCTGCTCCAACCTCCTGCTACTAGCAGCTCTGCTTAGCATGCTTCACTGTGAAGCACTACCCCACTGCCGGCCAAGCCATCCCTCCACCCCTCCACACCTCCTGTTATTCTCCACTGACTGCTGAACCACGCCCACCAGAACCAATTAACCATTGTACACCTCTCCGTCTACGACACCACTCCCGCATCTTCCCATCTCCGGCTCGTTGCTGTCCGGGGCCTCGCCGTCGTCCACCACCTTTGATGCGCTCGGCGCGACGTGGTCAACAAATGAGAGTCATCGGAAGAGGATTGTATGTGGAGAGGCTGACAGTGGGGACGCACGCATGCAACCGCCTCCTTGTTACGCGAAAATAAAATTATTCCTCCTGCTAAAAGCTAGGACCCACCACGTATATCTTCGCACGGAAGGAAGTGCCTCCTTATTCCTGCCACTGACAGCTGGGACCCACCAGCTACATCTTCGCACGCAAGGAAGTGTGTCCATATTACGAAAAAAATGATTCTTCCCCCTGACAGCTGGGACCCACCAGTTATATCTTCGCACGCAAGGAAGTGCCTCCTTATCCTCCCTAACAGCTGGGACCCACCCAGTCGAACCGTACGTAGGGTTGTCTGTCTGGTCGCGAACGTGTACGTACATACTGGTCGATCAATCTCTCTGCAGCGATGAACCGTGACCGAGTAAGGAGCGGCACGTATCGTAGTAGAGGCGCAGACGTAGCATGTCACGCAGTCCCTTCTATATCATGTACATGTACATACAGCGACGCTGCAAGAAAGTAAATACGGCTATGTACGTACATATGGGCGGGGTCTCGAACGCGTACAGCAATGGTGTCCTGTTCATCGGCAGCCAACTGGCTGGGTCGGAACGGAGAACTGTGTCATGTTCATCGGGAGGCAACGGAATGCGTCATGTTCATCAGGAGCCAACCGGCTTGGACAGAACAGCCGAAACGAGGCCTGGCATACCACAGAACGGAGGAAATGGCCTTCTATTCGACCGCCTACGGTCGAAATAGGATCCTGTTCATCGGGAGGGGTCTGGCATACCGTAAAACAGAGGAAACGGACTTCTCTTCGACCTCCTACGGTCGAAACGGGGTCCTGTTGATCGGGAGTGGTGTGGCGTACCGCCAAACGGAGGAAACAGACTTCTCTTCGACCTCCTACGGTCGAAACGGGGTCCTGTTCATCAGGAGGGGTGTGACGTACCGCAAAAAGGGACTCCACGGGCTACTGTTTATCCACTTTCTACTGCCTCGCTCCAGCCTCCACGGGCTACTGTTCATCCATCGTCGACCTCCTCCAGCCTCCACCTGCGATTGTTCATCCACGGCGTCTCCCTCCTGCCTCCACCAGCTACTGTTCATCGACGGGCTCCTGTTCATCCAGCCTCCACTGGCTACTGTTTAACCAGCCCTCCATGGGGTCTTGTTCATCCAGCCTCCACCGGCTACTATTCAACCAGCCCTCCACGGGGTCCTCTTCATCCACCCCCAACCGGCTCGATCGGGGTCCTATTCATCCAGCGGCAACAGCCTTTACTACCAAGGGGTCCTGTTCATCCAACCCCCAACAACGCTCATTGTTCATCAAGAGGCAGCAGGTTCGATCGGCTTCAGTTAGCAGCAGTAGCGAAGGAATCGCTCGGGTTTAGTTAACAGCCAGGGATCGATCGCTCGGGTTCAGTAATGTAGCCAGTGCAATTGCTCGGGTTCAGTAAGCGAACGCCTCGCTCGGGTTCAGTTAGATCCCAACGCCTCGCACACACGCGCGTGCGTATACGAGAGAAAACGCACAAACCTCCGTGCATCACTCGGCCCCGACCACCCACCGTAACCAAAAACTCCACGATATTTTCCTCGCCCTCGCTTCTACCATGATTTTTTCTGTCATGGACGGCCCAAAGAATGTCATGCAGCTGCGTCTCCGGCCCGCCCAGGACGAAAAGCCCATTTTCTGTCATGATTTTTTTCATAGAAGTAGGAGCCCACCACATCTATGATGATACTGGGGTTTTTCACAATTATCATTATAGAAGTGTCATAAGCATGACAAAAAAAATTCCTTCGGCCCAAAATGTCACGGATGTGTCTTTTTTTTGTAGTGGTGGGTGTGTATCCAACCCGCTTGCTTACGAAGACCTAGGGCAATTTGAGGAAGCCCATCATTGGAATATACAAGCCAAGTTCTATAATGAAAAATTCCCACTATTATATGAAAGTGACAACATAGGAGACTCTCTATCATGAAGATCATGGTGCTACTTTGAAGCACAAGTGTGGAAAAAGGATAGTAACATTGCCCCTTCTCTCTTTTCTCTCATTTTTTTTCTTTCTCTCTTTTTTTATTGGTGGGATTCTTGGCTCATCGCAACTTGTGAGGGAATCATAGCTTCCATCATCCTTTCCTCACATGGGACAATGCTCTAATAATGATGATCATCACACTTTTATTTACTTACAACTCAAGAATTACAACTCCATACTTAGAACAAAATATGACTCTATATGAATGCCTCCGGTGGTGTACCAGGATGTGCAATGACTCAAGAGTGACATGTATGAAAAAATTATGAAAGGTGGCTTTGCCACAAATACTATGTCAACTACATGATCATGCAAAGCAATATGACAATGATGGAGCGTGTCATAATAAACGGGGCGGTGGAAGTTGCATGGCAATATATCTCGGAATGGCTATGGAAATGTCATAATAGGTAGGTATGGTGGCTGTTTTGAGGAAGGTAATAGGTGGGTGTATGGCACCGGCGAAAGTTGTGCGGTGCTAGAGAGGCTAGCAATGGTGGAAGGGTGAGAGTGCATATAATCCATGGACTCAACATTAGTCATAAAGAACTCACATACTTATTGTAAAAATCTATTAGTCATCGAAACGAAGTACTACGCGCATGCTCCTTGGGGGATAGATTGGTAGGAAAAGACCATTGCTCGTCCTCGACCGCCACTCATAAGGAAGACAATCAATAAATAAATCATGCTCCAACTTCATCACATAATGGTTCACCATACATGCATGCTACGGGAATCACAAACTTCAACACAAGTATTTTTTCCAATCCACAATTACTCACTAGCATGACTCTAACATCACCATCTTTATATCTCAAAACAATCATAAGGAATCAAACTTCTCATAGTATTCAATGCACTTTATATGAAAGTTTTTATTATATCCCTCTTGGATGTCTATCATATTAGGACTAAATTCATAACCAAAGCAAATTACCATGCTGAGACTCTCAAAATAATATAAGTGAAGCATGAGATTTCAATAATTTCTACAAAATAAAGCCACCGCCGTGCTCTAAAAAGATATAAGTGAAGCACTAGAGCAAAATTGTCTAGCTCAAAAGATATAAGTGAAGCACATAGAGTATTCTAATAAATCACAATTCATGCATGTCCCTATCAAAAGGTGTGTCCCGCAAGGATGATTCTGGCAAACTAAAAAGTAAAGAATCATACCATACAAGACGCTCCAAGCAAAACACATATCATGTAGTGAATAAAAATATAGCCTCAAGTAAAGTTACCGATAGACGAAGACGAAAGAGGGGATGCCATCCGGGGCATCCCCAAGCTTAGGCTCTTGGTTGTCCTTGTATATTACCTTGGGGTGCCTTGGGCATCCCCAAGCTCAGGCTGATCTTGCCACTCCTTATTCCATAGTCCATCAAATCTTTACCCAAACCTTGAAAACTTCACAACACAAAACTCAACAGAAAATCTCATAAGATCCGTTAGTGTAAGAAAATAAATCACCACTTTTGTTACTGTTGTGAACTCATTATTTATTTATATTGGTGTAATATCTAATGTATTCCAACTTTTTCGTGGTTCATACCCCCCGATACTGCCCATAGATTCATCAAAATAAGCAAACAACACATAGAAAACAGAATCTGTCGAAAATAGAATAGTCTGTAGCAATCTGTAACTCTCAAATACTTATGTAACTCAAAAAATTCTGACAAATTAGGACAGCCTGGGAAATTTGTGTTTAAAAATCTTGTTCAAAAAGAATCAGATCAAAATCACGCTTCTGTAAAAAATGAGAATTATTTTCCTGGGCGCAAAAGTTTCTGCTTTTCAGCAAGATCAAAACAACGATCACCGTAAGCCATCCCAAAGGTTTTACTTGGCACAAACACTAATTTAAACACACAAAAAATCTAACCAGATGCCAGATGAATTATTTATTGAAAAATAGAACCAAAAAAGCAAAAACAAAAATAAAATTGGGTTGCCTCCCAACAAGCGCTATTGTTTAACGCCCTTAGCTAGGCATAAAAACTTAGATCTAGGTATTGTCATCTTTGGTATGCAATTCCTCGATTGCACACTTATAATCCTTAGGAGATTCTTTGGTTTTATCAATGATCAAACTCCTAGGCAAGAAATCAAGAAATTTGCTCATGGCAATTGGTTCCTTAATAATATTGAAAAAGTTAGAGTGAACACTTATTGTTTTGATATCTTCGTTACTTTGACTAGAAGGTTCACCCTTATTCTTAGGAACATAAACAAACTTTGTAGCTTTAGTAGGAGGAAAATCTTGAGTGGTTTTAACGGAGGAAAAGGTGGAACCCAAGTTGGTAATAATATCTTCTAGTTTGCCAATTCTAGTAGAATCTTGATCTATCTTTTCATTAGCTATGGGTTCCTTTTCCCTAAGATTCTTTAAAGTAACTCCTACCTTAGATCCATATTGAGTAATCTGATTATGAATCCTTTTATCCAAATTTTCAATCAACTCTACAGTAGCAATTTTGTTCTCAATAATATCAAGCCTTTGCATCACATGTTCCAAGGTTAAAACAGTTCCATTGATCATAAGAGGTGGTGGGTCTAGCAAATATATCATAGCATTATAAGAATCAAAAGTATGGCTCCCCAAGAAATTTCCCCCGGTAATAGTATCTAGAACATATCTATTCCAAGAAGTAATGCCCACATAAAAATTGCGAAGGAGAAATTGTGAAGGAGAACGGCAGTAAATTGCTTTCAAGTAGATCTATTCTAAGCATTGCAAATTCTATACCAAGCATCCTTTAAATTGTCTCCCCCTTTGCTTAAAATCAAGGACCTCATTATCGGGAGTGCTAACAATGATGGGAGGACTAGCCATGAAAGCAAGACAAGCGATCTAACACACGAGCAAACAAAAAGCAAGCGAAAAAGACGAACGGAAGAAGGGCGAATAAAAAGGCAAATCTTTTCAAAAATTATTTTAGAAGTGGGGGAGAGGAAAACGAGAGGCAAATGGCGAATAATGTAATGCAAAAGATGAGAGCTTTATGATGGGTTCTTGGTATGCTTGATGTAGATCTCCTCGGCAACATTACCAAAAATTGGCAACTTGATAGGAGACTAATCTTGACTTGGCGTAGATCTCCCCGGCAACGGTGCCAGAAATTCTTCCTGCTACTTCTTGAGCTTGCGTTGGTTTTTTCCTTGAAGAGGAAAGGGTGATGCAGCAAAGTAGAGATAAGTATTTCCCTCAGTTAAGAACCAAGGTATCAATCCAGTAGGAGAAGAACGCGCAAATCACCAATACCCACACAAACAATCAAACACTTGCACCCAACGCGATAAAGGGGTTTTCAATCCCTTCACGGTCACTTCCAAAGGTGAGATCTGATAAAGATAGAAAAAACTAAATAAAAGATCAAGTAAATAATTTTTGGTTTATAGTTCTGAAAATACAATATTGCAAAATAGTAGATCGGAAACTAATATGATGGAAAATAAACCCAGGGGCCATAGGTTTCACTAGTTGCTTCTCTCATGAAGGCAAATAATACGGTGGGTGAACAAATTACTGCCGAGCAATTGATAGAAAAGCGCAAAGTTCTGACGATATCCAAGGCAATGATTATGCAATATAGGCATCACGTCTGTGTCAAGTAGACCGACTCCTGCCTGCATCTACTACTATTACTCCACACATCGACCGCTATCCAGCATGCATCTAGAGTATTAAGTTCATAAAGAACAGAGTAACGCCTTAAGTAAGATGACATGATGTAGAGGAATAAAATCATGCAATATGATATAAACCCCATCTTTTTATCCTCAATGGCAACAATTTAATACGTGTCTCGCTACCCCTACTTTGTCACTAGGTGAAATCACGCAAGATTGAACCCAAATCTAAGCACCTCTCCCATTGCAAAAAAATCAATCTAGTTGGCCAAACCAAACCGATAATTCAAAGATAAATACAAAGATACCAAATCATGCATATAAGAATTCAGAGAAGATTCAGAGAAGATTCAAATAATATTCATAGATAAGTTGATCATAAATCCACAATTCATCGGATCTCGACAAACACACCGCAAAAGAAGATTACATCGGATAGATCTCCAAGAACATCGAGGAGAACATGGTATTGAGAATCAAAGAGAGAGAAGAAGCCATCTAGCTACTAGCTATGGACCCGAAGGTCTGAGGTAAACTGCTCACACTTCATCAGAAGGGCAATAGAGTTGATGTAGATGCCCTCCGAGATCGAATCCCCCTCCGGCAGGATGTCGGAAAAGTCCGCAAGATGGGATCTCAAGAGAATAGAAGGTTGCGGCGGTGGAAAAGTGTTTTCGTGGATGCTTCTGGTGTTTCTGGAATATATGTGAATATATAGGAGGAAGGTCTAGGTCAGAGGAGTCCCGAGGAGGTGGCAAGGTAGGGGGCGCCCCCCTCCCTAGGGCGCGCCCTCCACCCTTGCCGCCCCCTCACGGCTCTTCTGACTTGGACGCAAAGTCCCCTGGGTGTCTTCTGGTCCAAGAAAAATCATTGTGAAGTTTTATTCCATTTGGACTCCGTTTGGTATTCCTTTTCTGTGAAGCTCAAAAACAAGGAAAAAAACAGAAACTGGCACTGGGCTCTAGGTTAACAAGTTAGTCCAAAAATAATATAAAATAGCATATTAATGCATATAAAACATCCAAAACTGATAATATAATAGCATGGAACAATAAAAAATTATACATACGTTGGAGACATATCAATGGCGTCGTAACCCGGAGGTATGAGCCGCCCGATGGTGACTTGCCTGGCAAGGCAAGGCGACTTAGAACCTGGGTCAGTCACATTGAATGATCCGACTTGGACTCTTGTAAGCCCAAGGCCTCGAGTGTGTATATAAAGGTGAGACCCCGCGGCTGGTAAACTTAAGACAATCAATCGAGAGTTACGTTAAGCGATTCCGCTCCCTTGTAATCGATACTCAATCAATATAACACAAAGCAGGAAGTAGGCTTTTACCTCATCGGTGAGGGGCTGAACCTGGGTAAACTCGTGTCTCTCATCCCGCCCAACCCTTTTAAGCTAACCTACGCTGCGATGGCTCTACACCTAAGTCCTTTCACAAGGGCATCTGCCTTGACAAAACCATGACAGTTGGCGCCCACTATGGGGCCAGCGCACGGTGGTTTCGAGTTCTTAAAGGGATCTTTCCCAGGGATTGAGGGGTACGCCGTTGGCAGGATGACCAAGAGTCGCCGCGGCAAGCTCTACATCGACGATGCTGGCTGGGGCCCCGAGGCCGACTCACAAGGGAATTCACGTCTTCATCGGCAAGATCGGTGAATCTGAGCCTAAGCCGGACACCTCCACCGACCTCTTCGAGTCGGCTCGATGCATGCAACCCGCTCGGATTCAACCCGGCCGGAAGCGTGTCTTTGTCGGTTTTACGCAAGGCTTGGAGCTCGCGGAAAACTCTGCATCTGGTGGAGAGACTCTCGTTTACTGAGATGATGAGTCCTCAACCGGAGAGACGGAGTCAATCTATCAGCTTCAAGACGAATGGATTGGGTGCTATTTGTCGGGGTACACAGACGGGGGTCTATGTTTTCCCCTGACTCATGCACGGACGGCAAGCCACCGAGCCCAAGAACAAGATTGCGGCACCAAGATCAGATCAAGCACAAAGGGGTCGGTTCTTTGAAGGATCAAAGTGCAGATCAAGAAGACCAAGACTAGCCGGAGAAGCAAGATATCACTAAGGGAAGAACCTCCCTTGCCGGGCAGGCGAGCGTGGCAAGGTTGGGGTTACCCCGGAAGCAAGCCTCCAGATCGTCCCGGCAGGCCTGCCAGGGCTTGCGGAGGCAAACCATTCCACCACACCACCTCACAGCAACGCAAGTCATCAATCAGTGCGGTGTTAAGCCCCTGAGTGACTAAGTGGCTGCTTCCTGCCACATGGCAGCCACTTCCTATAGAAAATACCTCCAAATGACACCCATCCTGAGACGTATCAAGCAAGCAGGCGCGAAGCTGGCAAAACAGTCCGGCAAGGCTTCCCGGGCGCACTATGATGTGACACTGAGCGACACATTTAATGCGCTCTGTCTGCCTGTTGAGTAAGGTATGATAGTACTGTTTGCTATCTAATTGGTATGTAAAGACTGATTTGCCACGGTGGTGACCCCTTCATCTATAAAAGGAGGCCCATGGCAACCGTAGAAAGGATTCAGACCCTCACACATTCATACGCGCGTAGCCACTCTTGCCCCGAGGCAACCCTTCCGGGCACGAGCGCCACATTCTCCACCATTATCCACCATCAATCCTCCAAAGCAGGAGTAGAGTTTTACACCCCGCGGCAGCCCGAACCTGGGTAAAACTGCCCGTGTGATCTCTGTTGTGTTGTGTTACGCTTCTTTGCTCTTTGTGCAACGTGCCCATCCCCCCGCCGAACCAAAAGGGGCTCATGGCCCCATAGGCGGCCATGGTTTCCCACGACATCTTTTGCGCGCCAGGTAGGGGGATCACTTGCGCGAACCCGAGAGCGTAAGCAGCGCATCATCTTCATCACCTGCTCTATCAACAGCGTCATTATTTAATGGCACCGAGAGAAGGCAGAGAAGGGCAAGGATGGAGTGGGAGAGAAACATCGCTCCCTCTCCGGCCCAGTCCGAACTCCAGCACCTCCATCCATCGCGGCAACAGCAATGGCAGAAGCCAGCAATAAGGGCGACAAGTTCACCCCGGGCGGGTCAGGCAGCATGGACGCATCGTGAGATCCGTTTGGGGAAGAGGGCGATGCGCAAGGGTACAGGGTTTCTCTCTCTCTGCCACTTTCACTTTTCGACAATCAAGTTGCTTCGGGTTCTAGCATCACCGGCGTCGATGATCCCGCGCGACACTCGGTTCAGCATTTACCCTGCTTAGGGAAATCCTGAGTAGAACGCCGGTGCGAATCCGTTGACCGATGCCCCGACAAGTATGCTCCGGCAAGGCCGTCCACGTTGGTGTGACTTTTGTGCCAGTCGCCGTTGTATTGTTTAGAAAACATGAAGAGAAGGAGAGAGAAACCCGCCGTGCCCGACGTCGCATCCTGCCGCCCGCAAGATATATATATGGTTTTGACCGACCCCTGTCGGGGGCCAGAAATCGATACACATGCGACACCATCCTTCTTGAAGCTTAGAGCCCAACAAGCGTCTGCAACTGAAAGGAATAGATGGGGACACATATAAGAGCTAAGTTAATGATATCCTTGTGTTATTGCGGATTTTTGGATTCGCATATTTGTTTATCCCTTGAGTACCGAAGAGTTCGTATGATGAAATCTTCCACAAGATGGTCCCTCTGTTAGATTCTTGTCTGCACCCTCGTTTCGTTCAGAGCCAGCTCGCAGAACGAGTGGCTACGTCAGAAACTACTGAGGAAAAACTTGCCAGGACGCATCCACGCCAAAATAAGTGTTAAGGGCCAGACCCTTACGACCATTGCGGCAATATGATACCGGCAGGCAACCTGAATGTGCATAGAGACTAATCATGCGAACACTGCATGGATAAAACTCAAAAGGGATAAACATGCAATTCAGATTAAGCAAAAGTATCAAACTCCACATAAAGCATAAACAGAACGAAGTCTAAACACATGACATGCATCATCGTTTTGATTACAGGACAGCACAGTAGCGAGAATAATTCAAGGACGGGCCTGCCGGGCTCGTACACCGAGAACCTTGTCAGCGAGAGGGGTGGCCTTCTCCTCGACAACAGAAACATCTGCGCCCGGTGGTGGTTTCCTGAAGCCGTCGGCGAGGCCGAGATCTGGGTGACGGTAGGCGATGTTGCTCGGGACCATGAAGAGGGTGTTGCGGGCGAGCTTCTGGGATTCACTCATGAAGCGACCAGCCCTTCCTTCTTCATGTACCTTCGGCTTCTCGATCAATTCGTTGAAGAAGAGTCCTAGCTTAGCGTTGGGGGCCTCCTGCTTGCTGGCCAAGTAGGCTGGCCCCTCCATGCCCATCGCCGCGGTTTGAGCAGTAAGGCGGTCGGCGATATCAATCAAGCTTTTGATCCAGAGGTCGACTTGACCAGAGTGGTTCTCCAGCTTGTCCTTTGCATCCTTTCGGAGGCACCTTGCGGTGTCCAGATCCTTTGACAACTGCTTCTCACGGTCCTCGATGGATTCTATTGAGCCCTCCAAGGAGCCAATCCTCGCCTTCAGATCCTCAATGGCGCCATTGGCGTCTGCAAGGCCTTGACTCTTGGAGGAGAGCTGCAATTGTGCATCTTTCAGGAGAGCCTCTGCCTTCCGCGCCTCCTCCTCGAAGGTCTCGACTTCCTTAGCGCTCCCGGCAAGCTCTTCCTTTAACTTGGCCATTTGTTGGTCGAGGTCGGTCTTAGCAGAAGAGGCGGGGGCAAGATCATCGGCAAGCCTCTTCAGCCGAGCCGCGGAGTCAGTTGCGAGAGCGTCCCGGCCGGCCTTGTGCTTGTCCTCCAACTCTCTGGTGCGCTGCTGCACAAGGGCCTCCAGGTCGTCATCCTTGGACCGGAGAGTGGCTTCGAGTTTCTCCTCCCAGAGAGCGATGCTTTGCTCCCTGGCATCCAGAAGCTCCTTGCGCTCCACCAGGCGCGCCTCCCGAGCGATGACATCCTCCCTCGTCATCAAGATCGTTTCCTGCTACCTCAAAAGGACCTGGAACTGCTTGCCATGCCAGTCGTGCAGCTCCATCCCCTTATCCTTGAGCTTTTGGTCCACCTTATTGGCAGACTTGCGCTACTCCTTGAGCTCCTGCCACTTCCGGCTATGCCGCTCCCGCATATCTTTGAGGCCCACTACCACGTACTCCACGAAGGATAAGTCCATGGCAATGGTGACAGAGTCATCCACCTCTTCGACTACTTGGTACAGCGACGCCAGGATGCGTTGAAGCTCTTCGTCAAGCCCCGCGCTCGTCACCATTGACGAGCCGGGGACTCCAAGCCCAGGCTGCGCGAGCACCAACGCCAAATGGCTGGGAGGTGATGACGGGACCCCCGCTGGGGTGCAAAACAAAGGGAGGGGGCCATGGTTCGGAGAGGTATCTTCTCCTCGACCACAACCCTGGCCTCGATGTGCTACCGAGGATTTCCTTAGGCTCCTTCAGGGGGCCCAGGGTGCCCCCGGCAGCATGTTCATGCCCCTTTGTGGCGGCAATTTTGGCGGCCTCCTCAGCAGCGTCCTTCCCTATGCTGGCCACCTCCTCCAGCAAATCTGGCTCTTTGTTTAAAAGGGCTGCAAGCAGGACCGGCAGTCAATAGCAGGAATATAGAATTGGTTGGCAAGACAGGGATGCGAAGCAGAGTGATAAGAGAGAACAGGAGAAAAAAGCAGATAAGTTACCCAAAGGGGTTTGCCGGGCAGGAGCTTCAGTTTCCTCAGCAACATCAGCTACCGGGTCAGGATTGCTGCTCCCTCCTTCGGTGACCACGGTGTCACCCTGGGGGGACTCTTCCGTGGGAACCCTTGGCGGGGATCCATCAACTCTATCAACGGGTGGGGGGGCTCCTGGAGGGGCTCGTCTTGAGTGGTCCCCTCCCCTCCTTTGGCCTCAACGGAGGGGAGCTCTCCACCATTGCCCCGGCAGGGGGGATCTCCTCTGCGCTTTCGGGCCGGGGCTGAGCTGGGGGCTTGGTGTGGGACCGCTCATGCCGCTCCCTGCCGGGCTCGCCCCTCCCACTGTCGTCGACGGCTCCGCGTGTCTGAGCCGCTTGGTCCGGTGGATGAGGGTCTCCTCCTCCTCCCTGTCAACAACAGCAAGCAAGATCAGTCAACAGATACAAGCAAACATACTGAAGCTACAACAAGAGAAGAAGAGAAGGAGGGAATGGTCTCCCTTACTCTTCATCAATGAGCATGGAGTTTAGCTCAAAATCCATGGGTGGCATGGGAGCCCTACTCCTCTTCTGGGGCGGGGGAACGGAACTCTCCGGCAACTTCGATCCCTGCCGGGATGCAAGAGGCTCTAATGAAGACAAGCTCTGCGAAGAGCTCGGACTCAATCGGGCGCTAGGGTCATCCTTCGTGACTGTTGGCTGCTTGGCGGGGGGGACCTTGGCCCCGGAAAGCCGAGGAGAATGCCGGCGCACAGCTTCAGGGACGCTGCTCTTGGAGGTGGTCTCCTTCACCTTCTTGGCGGCAGGCGCAAGATCAGAGACTACCGCTCCTCGGTTAGCGGCCCGCTTGCGAGGGCGTGGGTCCAAGACTGGCCCAGGAGCCTGAGGGTCTACCGTGAGCCACTCCTCCTCGGGTCCCTCCGCCTCCGCGACCTGCTCTCCATCCTGGGCCTCTGCTGTCGCGGTGTATAGAGCCTCGATCCCGGAAGGATCATCCTCGGCACCCTCACCCCCGGCATGATCATCCCCGACAACCTCTACCGAGGCTTGTGCCTCATCTCCGCCGAGGGAAGAACCTCCCTCTTCAGTTTTTTCCCTTCCCATTGCCGCCTTCTTGGCCTTCGCCATCGCTACGGCCTTCAATGCCCTATCCTCCTCTAGCCGCTTCTTGATGTACGCCGCCTCCACCGCGGAGGTGTGCTTGTACACTCTAGTTTCCACCCTAGTGGCCCGCCCCACCAGGGTGGAAACCCATTCAAGCTCTTCGTCGAGCGTAGGCCATCACCAATCACTCGCAACTCCATGTCCATTGCAATCTGGCATCCACTTCAGAATATGGTCCCTGTCAGAGTTGATGTTCAGTGGGATGATGTTCACCGGCAGTTTGAATAATCCAGGGCTGCGGAACAACTGATCGTACAACCAGGCATGGCCATACACTGATAGGTTATTGGCCAGGCCAGTGAGCAATCTCATCCTATCTGCAGCATCTCCATACTCCCACGAGAATATGTCCCTCTTCTGCGATGGTGCAATTCGACGAAGGAGAAAGTCAGCCCCTACATGCTCGACAGCCAGCCCGGCAGCCTTCAAACGAGTGATCCTGTTTATTGCCGGGTGGAGCCTGTCCTCGGTAAGGCCAAATGCTCCCAAGTCGTTGCCACGCACAAGGCATTCCGTCCGCGCCTGGCAGAAATCCAGGGCCTCTTCATCTTGAATCTAGCACGAATCTCCCCTCCACTCCTCCCATCTGCTGCGTTGTTTTCCGGAGATGTAATCCCAGTTCTCCCTTGTCACTACTCATGGCATCCAACTTATGTTCCCGGAGTGGTGGTTTTTGTTCTCCACCCGCGGGACGAAGTAGTGCCTGGACAGATCAACAATGGGGGCAACCCCGACGATATTCTCGCACAAGTCGGCAAAGATCGCCATGCACGCCATTGCATTTGGCGTGAAATCCAAGAGATGGAACCCATAGATCGCCGTCATTGCCTCAAAGAAATCCGAGAAGGGAGGAAAGAGACCTCATATGAAATATGCGCAGAAGAATCTGTATGAATCTGGCGGGTCCTCCTTCCCCTTCGCCAGAACCTTGGGAGCACCATGCCCCTTCGGGACCTCCCTCCCCCACAAGTATCCATACCTCGCCTGTAGAACATCACTATCGAGATTCGACGGAAAGAAGACGACGTCTCCCCTTTGTTTCTTGTCCAGCTTTGTCGCCCTCTTGCTCCCCTCGGCAGCCACTTCCTTCGCAGTGGTCGTCCGCTTTCCCCTGGCAGCGGTTTTCTTCCCCATATCCCCAAGATGCAGTGAGGGGCCAAGAAGGAAACTGGGAAGGGGTCGGCGGCGGGCGTGGGCAAGGAAATGGAGCAGTTGCTTGGCTTGCGAAGGAAGATGATGGGGAGATGGGGCAAACGATGAATGGGCAGTACCCTTTCGTGTTTTATCCTCTTAAGGGAAACAGCGTGGGAAAGGACGCAACTCTTCAGAAATGTTACCATTTTTACATTAAATGCTACAGTCCCACGCCCCGATGACCCGCGGTAATTACGCGAAGTGGACGTTGGATTGACTGGTCATCATGACGAACCGCCATGCGCACGGACTTCTTCTGCCACGTGTCTGTGCACTGTTTGGGGCCTAACCCAACGTGCCCAGCGACACGTATGGCTCAGGCCCAGGGGCTTCTGTCGGGGTACAGAGACAGGGGTCTATGTTTTCCCCTGACTCATGCACGGACGGCAAGCCACCGAGCCCAAGAACAAGATTGCAGCACCAAGATTAGATCAAGCACAAAGGGATCAGTTCTTTGAAGGATCAAAGTGCAGATCAAGAAGACCAAGATTAGCCAGAGAAGCAAGATATCACTAAGGGAAGAACCTCCCTTGCCGGGCAAGCGAGCCTGGCAAGGTTGGGGTTACCCCAGAAGCAAACCTCCAGATCGTCCCGGCAGGCCTGCCGGGGCTTGCGGAGGCAAACCATTCCACCGCACCACCTCACAACAACGCAAGTCATCGATCAGTGCGGTGTCAAGCCCCTAAGTGACTAAGTGGCTGCTTCCTGCCACATGGCAGCCACTTCTACAAAAAATACCTCCAAATGACACCCGTCTTGAGACGTGTCAAGCAAGCAGGCACGAAGCATTGCCGGGCACACTGTGATGTGACACTGAGCGGCGCATTTAATGCGCTCTATCTGCCTGCAGAGTTATGTATGATAGCACTGTTTGCTATCTAATCAGTATGTAAAGACTGATTTGCCACTGTGGTGACCCCTTCATCTATAAAAGGAGGCCCATGGCAACCGTAGCCACTCTCGCCCCGAGGCAACCCTGCCGGGCACAAGCGCCGCGTTCTCCACTGTTATCCACCATCAATCCTCCAAAGCAGGAGTTGTTGGGGAACGCAGTAATAATTCAAAAAAATTCCTATGTGTCACAAGATCAATCTAGGAGATGCTAGCAAGGAGAGAGAGGGGCATCTTCGTGCCCTTGAAGATCGCTAAGCGAAAGCATTACAAGAACGTAGTTGATGGAGTCGTACTCGTGGTGATTCAAATCGCGGAAGATTCGATCCAAGCGTCGAACGGACGGCGCCTCCGCGTTCAACACACGTACAGCCCAGGGATGTATCCTCCTTTTTGATCCAGCAAGGGGAGAGGAGATGTTGAGGGAGAACTCCGGCAGCACGATGGCGTGGTGGTGGAGCTTGCGGATCTCCGGCAGGGCTTCGCTAAGCACTACGGAGGAGGAGGAGGAGTTGGAGGGGGAAGGGCTGCTCCAGGGGAAGGGTGAGGCTCCCCTCCCCCCCCCCCCACACACTATTTATAGGGAGAAGGGGAGAGGGGGACGGCCCCCCTAGATGCATCTAGAGGGGGCGGCGGCCAAGGCGGGAGACTTGCCCCCCAAGCAAGTGGGAGGCGCCCCACCCCCTAGGGTTTCCAACCCTAGGCGCCTTGGGCCCTTGGGGGGCGCACCAGCCCACTAAGGGGCTGGTCCCCACCCATATTCAGCCCACTAAGCCCTCCAGGGCAGGTGGCCCTACTCAGTGGACCCCCGGACACCTTTCGGTGGTCCCGGTACAACACGGATTACCCCCGAAACTTTCCGGCGAATGAAACTGGACTTCCCATATATAAATCTTCACCTCCTGACCATTCCGGAACTCCTCGTGATGTCCGGGATCTCGTCCAGGACTCCGAACAACCTACGGTAACCACATACAATTTCCCATTACAACTCTAGCGTCACCGAACATTAAGTGCATAGACCCTGCGGGTTCGGGAACCATGCAGACATGACGGAGACATCTCTCCGGCCAATAACCAACAGCTGGATCTAGATACCCATATTGGCTCCCACATGTTCCATGATGATCTCATCAGATGAACCACGATGTCGGGGTTTCAATCAATCCCGTATACAATTCCCTTTGTCCATCGGTATGTTACTTGCCCGAGATTCGAGCGTCGGTATCCCTATACCTTGTTCAATCTCGTTATCGACAAGTCTCTTTACTCGTTCCGTAACATATGATCCCGTCACTAACTCCTTAGTCACATCGAGCTCATTAATATGATGCATTACCGAGTGGGACCAGAGATACCTCCCCGTTATACGGAGTGACAAATCCCAGTCTCGATTCGTGCCAACCCAACACACTTTCGAGATACCTGTAGTGCACCTTTATAGTCACCCAGTTACGTTGTGATGTTTGATACACCCAAAGCATTCCTACGGCATCCGGGAGTTGCACAATCTCATGGTCTAAGGAAATGATACTTGACATTAGAAAAGCTCTAGCAAACGAACTACACGATCTTGTGTTATGCTTAGGATTGGGTCTTGTCCATCACATCATTCTCCTAATGATGTGATCTTGTTATCAACGACATCCAATGTCCATGGTCAGGAAACCACAACAATCTATTGATCAACGAGCTAGTCAACTAGAGGCTCACTAGGGACATGTTGTGGTCTATGTATTCACACATGTATTATGGTTTCCGGTTAATACAATTATAGCATGAACAAGGAAATATAATAATAACCATTTTATTATTGCCTCTAGGGCATATTTCCAATAGTCTCCCACTTGCACTAGAGTCAATAATCTAGTTACATTGTGATGAATCGAACACCCATAGATTTCTGGTGCTGATCATGTTTTTCTCGTGGAAGAGGTTTAGTCAACAGATCTGCGGTATTTAGATCTGTATGTACTTTACAAATATCTATGTCTCCATCTTGAATATATTCACGAATGGAGTTGAAGCGGCGCTTGATGTGCTTGGTCTTCTTGTGAAACCTGGGCTCCTTGGCAATGGCAATAGCTCCAGTGTTATCACAGAAGGGAGTCATCGAACCCGACGCATTGGGAATCACTCCTAGGTCGGTGATAAACTCCTTCATCCAGACTCCTTCCTACGCTGCTTCTGAAGCAGCTATGTACTCTGCTTCACATGTAGATCCCGCCACGATGCTTTGCCTGCAACTGCACCAGCTGACTGCCCCACGATTCAAAATATACATGTATCCGGTTTGTGACTTGGAGTCATCCAGATCTGTGTCAAAGCTAGAGTCGACGTAACCCTTTATGACAAGCTCTTCGGCACCTCCATAAACGAGAAACATGTCCTTAGTCCTTTTCAGGTACTTCAGGATATTCTTGATCGCTGTCCAGTGTTCCATACCGGGATCACTTTGGTACCTCCCTACCAAACTTATGGCAGGGTTCACATCAGGTCTGGTACACAGCATGGCATACATAATAGAGCCTATGGCCGAGGCATAGGGGATGACACTCATCTTTTCTCTTTCTTCTGTCGAGGTCGGGCGTTGAGCTGTGCTCAATCTCACACCTTGCAATACAGGCAAGAACCCCTTCTTGGACCGATCCATATTGAACTTCTTCAATATCTTGTCAAGGTATGTGCTTTGTGAAACACCAATGAGGCGTCTCGATCTATCTCTATAGATCTTGATGCCTAATATGTAATCACTTCTCCAAGGTCCTTCATTGAAAAACACTTATTCAAGTAGGCCTTTATGCTTTCCAAAAGTTCTATATCATTTCCCATCAACAGTATGTCATCCACATATAATATGAGAAATTCTACAGAGCTCCCACTCACTTTCTTGATACAGGCTTCTCCATAAGTTTGTATAAACCCAAACGCTTTGTTCATTTCATCAAAGCGAATGTTCCAACTCCGAGATGCTTGCACCATCCCATGATGGAGCACTGGAGCTTGCATACCTTGTCAGCATTCTTAGGATCGACAAAACCTTCCGGCTGCATCATATACAATTCTTCTTTAAGGAAACCATTAAGGAATGATGTTTTGACGTCCATTTGCCAGATCTCGTAATCATAGAATGCGGCAATTGCTAACATGATTCGGATGGACTTCAGCTTCGCTACGGGTGAGAAGGTCTCATCGTAGTCAACCCCTTGAACTTGTCGATAACCCTTAGCGACAAGCCGAGCCTTATAGACAGTCACATTACCGTCTGCGTAAGTCTTCTTCTTAAAGATCCACTTATTCTCTATGGCTTGCCGATCATCGGGCAAGTCCACCAAAGTCCATACTTTGTTTTCATACATGGATCCTATCTCGGATTTCATGGCTTCAAGCCATTTGTTGGAATCCGGGCCCGCCATCGCTTCTTCATAGTTCGAAGGTTCATCGTTGTCTAACAACATGATTTCCAGGACAGGGTTGCCGTACCACTCTGGTGCGGAACGTGTCCTCGTGGACCTACAAAGTTCAGTAGCGACTTGATCCTAAGTTTCATGATCATCATCATTAACTTCCTCTCTAGTCGGTGCGGGCACCACAGAAACATTTTCCTGTGCTGCGCTACTCCCTGGTTCAAGAGGGGGTACCTCATCAAGTTCTACTTTCCTCCCACTTACTTCTTTCGAGAGAAACTCTTTCTCCAGAAAGTATCCATTCTTGGCAACAAAGATCTTGCCTTCGGATCTGAGGTAGAAGGTATACCCAATAGTTTCCTTAGGGTATCCTATGAAGATGCACTTTTCCGATTTGGGTTCGAGCTTTTCAGGTTGAAGTTTCTTGACATAAGCATCGCATCCCCAAACTTTCAGAAACGACAGCTTAGGTTTCTTCCCAAACCATAATTCATACGGTGTCATCTCAACGGATTTAGACGGTGCCTATTTAAAGTGAATGCGGCAGTATCTAAAGCATAACCCCAAAATGATAGCGGTAGATCGGTAAGAGACATCATAGATCGCACCATATCCAATAGAGTGCGATCACGATGTTCGGACACACCATTACGTTGAGGTGTTCCAGGCGGCGTGAGTTGTGAAACAATTCCACATTTCCTTAAGTGCGTGCCAAACTCGTGACTCAAGTATTCTCCTCCACGATCTGATCGTAAGAACTTTATTTTCCTGTCACGTTGATTCTCTACCTCGCTCTGAAATTCCTTGAACTTTTCAAAGGTCTCAGACTTGTGTTTCATTAAGTAGACATACCCAGATCTACTTAAGTCATCAGTGAGGGTGAGAACATAACGATAGCCACCGCGAGCCTCAACGCTCATTGGACCGCATACATCAGTATGTATTATTTCCAACAAGTTGGTTGCTCGCTCCATTGTTCCAGAGAATGGAATTTTGGTCATTTTGCCCATGAGGCATGGTTCGCACGTGTCAAATGATTCATAATCAAGAGACTCCAAAAGTCCATCTGCATGTAGTTTCTTCATGCGTTTGACACCAATGTGACCAAGGCGGCAGTGCCACAAGTATGTGGGACTATCATTATCAACCTTACATCTTTTGGAATTCACACTATGAGTATGTGTAACATCACGTTCGAGATTCAATAAAAATAAACCATTGACCAGCGGGGCATGACCTTAAAACATATCTCTCATATAAATAGAACAACCATTATTCTCGGATTTAAATGAGTAGCCATCTTGCATTAAACAAGATCCAGATACAATGTTCATGCTCAAAGCAGGCACTAAACAACAATTATTGAGGTTTAAAACTAATCCCGAAGGTAGATGTAGAGGTAGCGTGCCGACGGCGATCACATCGACCTTGGAACCATTCCCGACGCGCATCGTCACCTCGTCCTTCGTCAGTCTCTGCTTATTTCGCAGCTCCTATTTTGAGTTACAAATGTGAGCAACCGCACCGGTATCAAATACAGGTACACATCAATAACATGTATATCATATATACCTTTGGCGTTGCCGCCCTTCTTATCCGCTAAGTACTTGGGGCAGTTCCTCTTCTAGTGACCATTTCCCTTGCAATAAAAGCACTCAGTCTCAGGCTTGGGTCCATTCTTTGGCTTCTTCCCGGCAACTGACTTATCGGGCGCGGCAACTCCCTTGCCGTCCTTCTTGAAGTTCTTCTTACCCTTGCCTTTCTTGAAACTAGTGGTCTTATTCACCATCAACACTTGATGTTCCTTTTTGATCTCCACCTCCACTTGAAGTTCATGATAATTAAGTTCATCTAATCAAATTATTTAATGAACTCCCACTCACATAGACATCCCTCTGGTCATCTAAGTGATACATGATCCAAATCGACTAGGCCGTGTCCGATCATCACGTGGGACGGACTTCTCATCAATGGTGAACATCTCCATGTTGATCGCATCTACTATACGACTCATGTTCGACCTTTCGATCTCTCATGTTCCGAGGCCATGTCTGTACATGCTAGGCTCATCAAGTCAACCTTAGTGTTTTGCATGTGTAAATCTGGCTTACACCCATTATATGCGAACGTTAGAATCTATCACGCCCGATCATCACGTGGTGCTTTGAAACAACGAACCTTCGCAACGGTGCACACTTAGGGGGAACACATTTCTTGAAACTTTAGTGAGGGATCATCTTATTTATGCTACTGCCGTTCTAAGAAAATAAGATGTAAACATGATAAACATCACATGCAAATCATAAAGTGACATGATATGGCCAATATCATCTTGCGCCGTTGATCTCCATCTTCGAGGCGCGGCATGATCACCATCGTCACCGGCATGACACCATGATCTCCATCATCGTGTCTTCATGAAGTTGTCTCGGCAACTATTACTTCTACTACTATGGCTAACGGTTAGCAATAAAGTAAAGTAAGTACATGGTGTTTATATTGACTCGCAGGTCATACAATAAATTAAGACAACTCCTATGGCTCCTGCCGGTTGTCATACTCATCGACATGCAAGTCATGATTCCTATTACAAGAACATGATCAATCTCATACATCACATATATAATTCATCACATCCTTTTGGCCATCTGACATCACATAGCATACCCTGCAAAAACAACTTAGACGTCCTCTAATTGTTGTTGCATGTTTTACGTGGCTGCTACGGGTTTCTAGCAAGAACGTTTCTTACCTACGCAAAAGCCACAACGGTGATATGCCAATTGTTATTTACCATTCATAAGGACCCTCTTCGTTGAATCCGATCCGACTAAAGTGGGAGAGACAAACACCCGCTAGCCACCTTATGCAACAAGTGCATGTCAGTCGATGGAACCTGTCTCACGTAAGCGTACGTGTAAGGTCAGTCTGGGCCGCTTCATTCCACAATGTCGCCGAATCAAGATAGGACTAGTAATGGTAAGAAAATTGACCAAATCATCGCCCACAACTACTTGTGTTCTACTCGTGCATAGAATCTACGCATAGACCTAGCTCATGATGCCACTGTTGGGAACGTAGTATAATTCAAAAAAATTCCTACGTGTCACCAAGATCAATCTAGGAGATCCTAGCAATGAGAGAGAGGGAGTGCATCTTCATACCCTTGAAGATCGCTAAGCGGAAACGTTACAAGAACGCAGTTGATGGAGTCGTACTTGCGGCAATTCAAATCGCGGAAGATCCGATCCAAGCGCCGAACGGACGGCGCCTCCGCGTTCAACACATGTACAGCCCGGGGACGTCTCCTCCTTGATCCAGCAAGGGGAGAGGAGAAGTTGAGGGAGAACTCCGGCAGCATGACGGCGTGGTGGTGGAGCTTGCGGTTCTCCGGCGAGGCTTCGCTAAGCACTGCAGAGGAGGAGGAGTTGGAGGGGGAAGGGCTGCGCCAGGGGAAGGGTGCGGCTGCCCTCCCACACCCCACTATTTATAGGGTGAAGGGGAGAGGGGGCAGCGGCCAAGGGGGAGACTTGCCCCCCAAGCAAGTGGGAGGCGCCCCCACCCCCAGGGTTTCCAACCCTAGGTGCCTTGGGCCCTTGGGGCGCACCAGCCAACTAAGGGGCTGGTCCCCACCCATATTCAGCCCACTAAGCCCTCCGGGACAGGTGGCCCTACCCGGTGGACCCCCGGACACCTTTCGGTGGTCCCGGTACAATACCGATTACCCCCAAAACTTTCCGGCGACTGAAACTGGACTTCCCATATATAAATCTTCACCTCCTAACCATTCTGGAACTCCTCGTGACGTTCGGGATCTCATCCGGGACACCGAACAACCTTCGGTAACCACATACAATTTCCCATTACAACTCTAGCGTCACCGAACCTTAAGTGTGTCGACCCTACGGGTTCGGGAACCATGCATACATGACCGAGACATCTCTCCGGCCAATAACCAACAACGGGATCTGGATACCCATATTGGCTCCCACATGTTCCACGATGATCTCATCGGATGAACCACAATGTCGGGGTTTCAATCAATCCCGTATATAATTCCATTTGTCCATCGGTATGTTACTTGCCCGAGATTCGATCGTCGGTATCCCTATACCTTGTTCAATCTCGTTACCGGCAAGTCTCTTTACTCGTTTCGTAACACATGATCTCGTGACTAACTCCTTAGTCACATTGAGCTCATTAAGATGATGCATTACCGAGTGGGCCCAGAGATACCTCTCCGTCATACGGAGTGACAAATCCCAGTCTCGATTCGTGCCAACCCAACAGACACTTTCGGAGATACCTGTAGTGCACCTTTATAGTCGCCCAGTTATGTTGTGACGTTTGATACACCCAAAGCATTCCTACGGCATCCGGGAGTTGCACAATCTCATGGTCTAAGGAAATGATACTTGACATTAGAAAAGCTCTAGCAAACGAAATACACGATCTTGTGCTATGCTTAGGATTGGGTCTTGTCCATCACATCATTCTCCTAATGATGTAATCCCATTATCAACAACATCCAATGTCCATGGTCAGGTAACCACAACCATCTATTAATCAACGAGCTAGTCAACTAGAGGCTCACTAGGGACATGTTGTGGTCTATGTATTCACACATGTATTATGGTTTTCAGTTAATACAATTATAGCATGAACAATAGACAATTATCATGAACAAGGAAATATAATTTATTATTGCCTCTAGGGCATATTTCCAATAGGAGTAGGGTTTTACGCCTCGCGGCGGCCCGAACCTGGGTAAAACTGCCCGTGTGATCTCTGCCTTGTTGTGTTACGCTTCTCCACTCTTTGTGCAACGTGCCCATCCCCCCGCCGAACCAAAAGGGGCTCATGGCCCCATAGGTGGCTGTGGTTTCCCACGACACTATTCCGATGGCAACAGTATTTTGGACCCCTATGAGCCGCCGTGCAGGGCTTCTACCTTAATGGCTGGCACATAGTCGGCTCAAAATTCATCAACGACTGCGGCCATGATGTCTCGTCGACTGCTGCTACGGCGGCTTGGGCTGGCGGCTCAGAAGTACCGCCGGCTCACGTCTTGTCGGTTCTCTTGGGCACTTTGACAACATTGTTAGCGACTGAAGTGACTGCAGTGAATCAAGCAGAGCGCAATGCGGAGATTGTAAAGATTCAGGTAGAGATCACTAAGGCCCAGGAGGATGTCAACGCAGAGAATACCAGCATGGCAACAGAATGGGCTCAGAGCGCAGCTGAGTTGGAGCGTGTAAGGGCAGAAGCTTGGCGATTAAGCCTGGACCAAGACGCCTCTAACGCGGTTCTTCATAGAAAGCACTAAAATCGCCTGCCTTTGCACTATGAGCCCATGAATCTGTTCAACACACCGGGGGCAAGGATAAGCACTCCTGATGCAAGGGTGAATCCTCAGTTGAACCCAGAAGTGCCTGGAAGTCGGGCGGCGACTCAGCCTCGTTTGCTTGAGACAGCACGGGGGGAGGGGCGGGCACCTAACCCACCCACCAATCAAACACTGCCTCAACGCTTCATGACACCGCCTCCTGGTCATTTTACTAACCCGGTGGATAACATGTTAGCAACGGCAACACGGCTGGCGGCTATTCCAATCGAGGGCGAGTCACCGGTTGCGGTGGAGACCCGGAACGCTGTGGACTGCTTCAAACGGCTGTTGCACAGCAGGCGGCTTACTCATACAGTTGTGATCGTGTTCACTCCACCCCACGCCCAAGTCAAAGTTACAGCCGGCATATTGAGTCGCCGGTGGTTTCCAGCAGCGAACGGCGTCGTGACCCGCCTCGTGATGATAACCCACCCCGCGATGATAATCTACTAATCAATGCTCAGGCAATTGTGGATCAACCTCGAGCTCGTCATGAGGCAGAAGCGGTGGCTCAATAGGGGGCTTATCAGCAGCCTCCGATGACCCCTTCAGCCTCAGTAGGACCTGGGACGATTTCCAGGACAGTTGGAGTGACCCAAAGATTTCAAGGGCCCTCGTAAGGTGCCTAATTACATAGCTGATCTCCTCCTGCAGGCAGGATTGAGAGTTATGAATTGGCCATGGAGATGTTGGACATTAATGATGCTGTCTGTGCTAAGTATTTTACTATGATGTTGGATGGACCAGCTTGTACATGGTTAAAAAGCTTGCCTGTTAATTCCATCAACTCATGGGCAGATTTGAAGGCGCGTTTCATTAAAAACTTTCAAGGAACATGCAAGCATCCTCTGACGATTATCGATCTGGATAACTGCGTGCAGCGTGAGGATGAGTTGGCCCACCATTGGGCCCGGTGGGTCTCGGCTATTATTCACTCTTCGGATAGCATTGCGGTGGGTCAAGCGGTTCTGGTCTTGGAAAAGAACTTCCACTTTATCCCCCTTAAGAAGAAGCTTGGGCGGCTTAAGCGGTATTGTAATGATATGGGTGATCTCATGGCGGCTCTCATTAAGTATGCAGATTCTGATAACACTAAAGACTCAGGTTTTGATGATGAGAAATCCAACAAGGGCAAGAAGAGTGGCAATGGTAAGGGCAGCAGCAGAATATGGCAGGGAATAATGGCAACAACCAGGGTAATGGTGGTAACCGCAGACACCCCGATGGCGAGTAAGATCTAGTAGCTAAGATCAATGCTGGGTATAAGAACCAGCATCGCAATGGTAATGGTAAGCCGCCCTTTGGTGTCACAAAGTCTTCCCAACAAGCCATCTACTCATGCCTGGAAGGATTGTTGCGTTATGAGAGAGTTCAGGAATTACAACCTCAATCAGAATCATGGCAATAATAATGGGCCACCTGACGGGTCAGGATCCGGCTCTCAGGGGCCTAGCTTAGGCGGCCACGGCTCAGGTTCTGGTTATCCAGGTCAAGGTAACCAGGGTGGTTATAACCAGCAGTCTAGTCAGGGTAACCAGCAGCAAGGTAATCAGTCAGGTTATTAGAGTAATTTGAAGCAGCTCAATGGTGTCCAATATCATGTCTTCACTACAAGTCTTTGCAAACGAGATCAGAAGGTTCATAAGCGTGTTGTCAATGTTGTTGAGCCAGCGGTGCCACAGTACCTATGATGGTCAGAACATCCGATCACGTGGAGTCGAGAGGATCACCCGCCCCGAGTCGAGAATCCAGGTCATCTGGCCTTGGTGGTAGCCCCTCAAGTTGGCGGTTATAAATTCAGAAAAGTGCTCATGGATGGTGGCAGCAGTATGAATATCTTGTATTATGATACCTTACGTCGTATGAATCTGACTAACAAGCACCTCAAGCCATCATCTACAGTTTTCCATGGTGTGGTGACTGGTAAGTTGGCTTATCCAGTGGGAAAGATTTTGTTGGAAGTAGCTTTTGGTGATGACCGTATTAACAGGACAGAGTCTTTGTGGTTTGAGGTGGTTAAGATTAACAGTCCATATCATGGTCTATTTGGTCGGCCGGCTTATGCTCGGTTTATGGCTCGCCCTTGTTATATTTACCTGCAGCTTAAGATGCCAGGGCCAAACGGGACGATCACAGTTCATGATGATCGAAAAATCGCCTTGGAGTGCGAGGAAGGAGATGTGGCTTATGCAGAATCTGTTTGTACTAAGGAGCTCAAGTTTTCTATGGACAACATTGACCCGGCTGATATGACCCCTCTGAAGAAGCCTAGTACTGAGCAGAACCCTCTGTTGAAGTTTAAGTCGGCTGATAACACTAAACAGGTAAATTTTGTCCCCGGCGACTCATCTTAGCACTTCACCATAGGGGCTAATATGGATCTAAGCGTGCTCATCGAGTTCATCCGTGAGAATTGGGACATCTTTGCATGGAAGGCTTCTGACATGCCAGGTGTACCGAGAGAATTCGCCGAGCACACCCTTAATGTGGATCCCAAGTTTAAGCCGGTCAAACAGTTCCTCCGTTATTTCAATGAAGAGCGACGTAAGGCTATTGGAGAAGAGGTAGCCCGGCTCTTAGCAGTTGGGTTTATCGTGGAAGTTTTCCCCCTAAATGGTTGGCTGACCCCGTGCTGGTACTTAAGAAGAACGGCACGTGGCGTATGTGTGCTGATTACATGGATCTTAACAAGGCTTGTCCAGCTGATTCGTTTGCTCTACCCCGTATCGACCAAATCATTGATGCAACAGCGGGTTGTGAGAGTTTATGATTCCTAGACGCTTATTATGGTTATCATCAGATCATGATGGCAATTAAATACCAAGAGAAGACATCCTTCATCACACCTTTTGGGGATTTCTTCTATGTTTCCATGCCTTTTGAGATCAAGAGTGCTCAGGCAACTTATCAGCGTTGTGTTCAGAATTGTCTTCACAGTCAAATTGGGTGTAATGTTCATGCTTATGTGGGCAATATTGTGATCAAATCTAGGAAGAAGGAGACTCTCCTGGATGATTTGAAAGAGACTTTTGATAATCTCCGGGTTTACAAGATGATGCTTAACCCGGCTAAATGTGTCTTTGGCGTGCCTGCAGGCAAGTTGCTAGGTTTCCTAGTCTCAGAACAGGGTATCGAGGCTAACCCAGAGAAGATTAAAGCTATCACTTCACTTTCTAAGCCGGCGTGTGTCAATGACGTCCAGCGCCCGGCGGGTCGTATTGCGGCTTTGAGCCGGTTCATAAGTCATTTGGGAGAGAAGACGATTCCTTTATATCAGATGATGAAAAAGATAGATCACTTTGCATGGAGTGATGCTGCCAATGAGGCGTTTGAGGTGCTCAAAAACAGTTAGCTGAGCCGCCTATCCTCGCTGCTCCAATTGACAAAGAGCCTTTGCTCCTGTACGTGGCGGCTAATAATAAAGCAGTCAGCATAGCAGTTGTTGTGGAGCGCAAGGAGGCTGGTAAGGAGTACCCAGTTCAGCGGCTGGCTTACTACATCGGTGAGGTCTTGACCGAGTCCAAGCAAAGATACCCACATTGGCAGAAGCTGGTGTTTGGGTCGGTGTTCATGGCAAGTCGTAAGTTGAAACATTATTTCCTTGGGCATCCAATTACTATGGTCAGCTCTGCTCCATTGGGAGACATTATTCAAAACAGAGAAGCCACGGGCCGGGTTGCTAAATGGGCAATTGAAGTTGGTCCTCATAACTTGAAGTATGTGCCATGGATAGCCATTAAATCTCAAGATTTGGTGGATTTCATCAATGATTGGACAGAGTTGCAAACGCCTGAGGAGAAGCCTGGTACCACATATTGAATAATCCACTTTGATGGTACCAGGCAGTTGGAAGGATCGGGGGCTGCAGTTATTTTGACTTCCCCGCGAGGTGATAAATTATGTTATGTCTTAAGGTTAATGTTTGCTTGTACTAACAATGCAGCTGAGTATGAAGCTTTGCTCCATGAGCTTCGTATGGCCAAGGAGATGAATTTAACCCGAGTCAGATGTCTGGGCGACTCAGACCTGGTGGCTCAGCAAGTCTCAGGCAAGTGGGATTCAAAAGACCCACTCATGGCAGCTTATCGTCAGGTGGCTGAAAACATTGCTGGTCACTTTAAAGGTTACTAGGTAGATCACAATGATCGACAGAAGAACGAGGCGGTCGATGTGCTATCTCGTCTTTGGTCTCAGCGTAAGCCGGTACCTCCTAATGTTTTCCTTGATGTTTTAAATACTCCTTCGGTCAAGTTACCATCTGAGGAGGATCTTTCTATAACTGACCCGGAGGGTCAGCTGATGGCGGCGCTTCATGCTATTCTAGACTAGACACTGCCTTATCTGGCTTTGTCGGATTTGGGGTTCCACAAACCCTTGAGAGGTTCGAACTCTGGGGTGCACACGAAGGGCTATTTCTCCCCAGCCTGCCTACCCAACGATCCCACGGCCTAGCTCGATGAACCCGAAGAACACGAGACACAAAGGTTTATACTGGTTCGGGCCACCGTTCTGGTGTAATACCCTACTCCAGTGTGGTGGTGGATTGCCTCGAGGGCTAGGGATGAACTAGTTCAGTGGATGAATAGCCTCAGGAGGTGAGGTGTTCTTGATCTCGATGAGCTGGTGTGTGCGA
Organism: Aegilops tauschii subsp. strangulata; assembly: GCF_002575655.3. Lineage (NCBI taxonomy): Eukaryota > Viridiplantae > Streptophyta > Magnoliopsida > Poales > Poaceae > Aegilops > Aegilops tauschii. The sequence goes on along the minus strand of NC_053037.3, from coordinate 279,152,925 downwards.
GGGTGGTCCGAATGATCCGTCCCTTCCTATGGTGGTGGCTAGTCCTATTTATAGAGGCTCTGGTCCTCTTCCCAAATGTAGGCGGGAAGGGATCCCACAACGGCCAATTTTGAAGGGAGACAACTAGTATAAGCTATCCTGACAAAAGTGGTCTTCGCCCGCCAAAGGCTCTGGTGGTGACGCCACTGTAGGCTCCGCGATGACCTCCATCCTGTCGTCCTGCTGGTCTTGGTCTTGTTGCACCGATATCGAAACCTTTGCCTGATGCCTCGGGACTCCTCGCCTGCACTTGCCTCTTTAGCAACAAAGAGGAAACTGGTACATTGTGCCCGCTAGCGCCCACCTGGCCTTGGTCATCATGGCTCACATCATGTGAACCTCGCGAGGTGCCCCCCGCATAGATATCTCCGCTCCTCGGGACCCAGCCTAGTGAGGCCGCCCCTAGGAAGGTCTTGGTGATGTCCACCTCGCGAGGGTCTTGAGTTGTTGCTGCCGAAGCTGGGTCGTACTGGGCCGTTGGTGGAGCCACGCCGTGGGCCGCAGACAGGCAAGTCTGGGCACCCCCGTTCCCGGGACACCGACAGTAGCCCCCGGGCCCAAGGCGCGCTCGGACTTGGCTTCGAGGTAAAGCCAAAGGGCAAGTGCGGAGCGCCACGGGCCCCAGCCGCCTACGGCCTTGGTCAACGCATGGCGATTGATGGGACATGGGCGCCACCGCTTCCTCACGCTGCCTCGGCAACCGTCCTCGACTGACAAAAGGCTAGCACATGCCACAGAGCCTTCATTGCCCTCCTTCGCCTTGCTCCAGATCCCCTTTCTCCTTCTCACCCCAAGAGACTCCCGATCCGCCAGAAATCCTCCCTGAGCTCGCACCCGATGGCGTTTGACAAGGCGAAGGCCAGCGCTCACCCGCCTGGTACGAGTCGGACTTGAGCGCGCCCACGGTTTCGAAGGAGAAGCTCACCGCTGTGCGCCGAATGACGGCGGGCGACGACGACAAGGGGAAAGAGACCGTGCTCCGGGCCAGCTCCGCCAAGCCAGAGGCTTCGAGCAGTACCTTTCATCCCTTCTTCATGAACAGTGTCTTCGCGGGGCTGGTTCCTCCTTTCTCTGATTTCTTCTACGCCGTGCTCAGCCACTACAATCTCCACGCCCTCCATATTCACCCCAATTCCGTTCTCCTCCTGTCGATCTTTACCTTCTACTGCGAGGCATTCGTGGGGGTGACGTCGTCTGTGGCACTGCTGCGCCACTTCTTCTACCTCCAGAACAAGGAGGGCCAGTGCTCAGGGTGCGCCAATTTCATTACGGCCAACGGGGCCAATGCCATCTCAAGAGCCGGGAAGAAGGTGGAGGGCTTCAGGAACAAGTGGGTCCTTATGGATGCCAAGTGCTCCTATCCTCGGCTGACGTTGCCGACAGGGATGCCTTCGCCTCACGAGGGATGGCTCAGTGCGAAGCTCGCCGACCCCCGGGCGAAGCATGTGCTGGAGAAGATGGCTGCTGACCTGAAGCATGACGACCCGAAGGCAGAGAACCTGACGGGGGCCATGATAGTCAAGGAGTTCCTGTCGCAGCGCTTGGCCCGCTCCAAGCGCACTTGCGCCCCCTATGGAAGCTTGAGGACGAGGGGGGCGACCTCTGCTTGCGCTCGGACCCCTTGTCTGACGAGGAGCTGGACGCTGCCCTCCGCCTCCTGGTCGGGGAGGATCAGGGGTACCTGTCGGACTCCCACCTTCCGCTGTACTGCCGCCCAGATGGGGCAGAGGTCGTTGCCACCATGCCTGTCTTCAACGAGCACGGGCTCGTGCCGCCGGTGCCCGCCGAAGCCCCGGTGGTGTTGTCCTCCGGTGATTCTGGCTAGGAGGAGGAGCCGGACTCGGAGGCGACCAGCGAGGGGGCGGGGAGACTTCTCCCCCGCGCATGACCGATCTCCTCCGCACCTACCCTAACGACAACGACACCGATGATCATGCAATGAGGGAGTCCCCGCTCCCCGTTGGGGTTACTACAAGGTCGAGGGGCACTCCCCCGAAGAAGCCACAGACCGGGGCCCCCAAGAGGGGCAGGTCGGCACTGATTTCTCAAAGCGGTCCCCCAGTTCGCCGTTGGCCGGCGCCGCTGTAGACTCGGCCGCCGTGCCCTCGTCAGCCCCTGGGGCCCAAGCACCGGTGCCGTAGGCTGCGAGGCCTCCGGGCTTGGTGCTTCAGAAGAGGCCGAGGGAGTATGCCGTCGTGGATCAGTAAGTGCTTCGCTTGATCTTGTCCCTGCTTCTGCCGCTGCTTCTTGACGCTTCTCCCTTGTACCGCCAGGCCAACGCTGGCAGCGAAGAAGAGGGAGGCGGCCGTGACCCCTGGGGCTCAGCAGCCTGCCGCGGCCGCACCTCCTCCGGCACGGAAGGGCGACGACGGCCCCCGTGCCTCACCGGCCCGGTCATCCTCGCGAGGTTTGGAGGCCCGTCCTTAGGAGAAGGTGATCTCCATAGCCAATCGGCTCCAGAGACGCCCGCTCCCAGTTCGCCTGCTGAGATCCTGAAGGCCCAGGAGCTCCCAGTTTCTTCTGCTGCTATCAACTCGCAGGTCTTGGCGCCGACACCGTCTCCTCCTCCTCCCATCGCGCCGCTGGGCGGTGATCCTCCTGCTTCGCCCGACGCTCTGGAGGAGGCTCTTTCCGCGTTGACCCAGCTTTTGGGCGACCTTCAAGGCGCTGACCGTCACCTGGTGTCAGGGCGCCTGGAGTTGAACTCGGGGTGGCTGCGATCCGACACGTCTGTCAGGGCGGCCTGGAGCCAGGCCATAGCGGCCTCCAAGGGGGGCGAGCGAGCTGCTGGCCTGGCCGCCACCGACCGTGATGCAGCACTGAAGGATGTTGAGGTCGCCAAGGAGCGCTGCCGGTTGGCGGAGGCCGAGCTGGAGACCTTGCACAGTGAGTGCACGGCCGAGGCTCGTGACCGCAAGGCGTGGGAGGAGAAGATGAGGGCCCAAGAAGACGCGGTCACCGGTCGTGACACCGAGTTGGAGTAGCCGGTGAGGGCGTAGGCCGCTGAACGCAGCCGCCTGGATGAGCTGGAGAAGAAGGTGGAAGTGAAGAAAGTCCAGCTGGAGGCCAAGGCGAAGGTTCTTGCCGAGGATCATGGGGCCTTCAAATCTCTTGAGCTGAGGTCCCGCGAGGCGCTAAAGGAACTCTACGGGAAGGGCTTGAAGGGGCCATTGGCGACTGTCGAGGAAGGCCCCGCCAAGCTACTCCCCCACCTCGTCACGGCGCTCGAGGGCGTCGTTAATGGGATTGGCCCCATGGTGGAAGGGGAAGCCCACGCGCTTTCCTCTTCAGCCCTGACGTGCGTCTTCAACCACCTTCATCTTCGTGACCCCGACGCTAACCTCAGCGCCCTGCTTGAGGCTGTGGATGAAGAGCGCTGCACAACCGCTGCTGAAGCCGTGAAGGACCGGGTGGATGCCCTACTGGAGAAGTTCCTCGACATCGACCCTGCGCCCCCGGCCGAAGGTGCCGCCGATGCTACAGCCATGGCTGACCGCACGGGCGATGGAGACGCTGCCGATGAAGGTGTGCTTCTCGCGGGCAACAGCAACGCCCAAGGATGAGGAGAAGGCTTGCTGGTGGCGCTTTCCTTCACTTTTATTTCCTGCATCATGCACCATGCCTCGTGGAGGCGTTTAAAACTCGTGTTTGGTATTTGAGGGACAGTATGTTTTGTAATAACTTATTAGGATTCTGCGATTTCCTTCCCGTTGCTTTAGTGTTCTGCTTCGGCAGGGCCCGGTCCCGCGCATACCTCAGTCGCCGTTGGCTCGTCCGGATTGCCAGGACAAGGCCAGGGGTGAGGGGCTACGTCACCAGTTAGGCTCCCGAGTCGCGATGCTCAGGAGTCCCCCTCGACGTACGAACAGCCTTCGGGAGAGAAATGCGAAACTAGGCCTTAGTGTTCTGTGTCGGCAGGGCCCGGCCCCGCGCATGCCTCAACCGCCATTGGGTCATCCGGATCGCCAGGACGAGACCAAGGGGTGAGGGGCTACGTGGCCAGTTAGGCTCCTGAGTCGCGATGCTCAGGAGTCCCCCTTGACGTACGAACAGACCTCCATACATGTCCTCGCCGAGGTCCCGCTCGGGAGGGGCGTGACGACGACCAGGTCTGAGGGACCTGGCAGGGTGGCGTACGCTTGGGTGTGACCCGAGCGCAGCCCCCGTGCCCAGCCCCCTCGTGCGACTCTCCCGAGGGGAAGTGTTGCGACGAGGCTGGACACTGAGCCCGGAGGCTCCCTGAGGTTGGTACGGCCATGGGGCCGCCCTTAGTTGTTTATCACCAGCGTGGAGCATAGCGCTTCCGCACTTGCACGGGCATAGCCGCTCCTCGACCGTGTTGACTGCCAGCACGGAGCATGGTGCTTCCACTGGTGCGTGGGTGAGGGCTCGCTCCGAGTGGAGCCCCCAGGGCGTGTACAACCCCGCCCTGACACGTGGCTTGCACGGCAGGGCTAGACGAGGTGTGTCGGGGCACTCGTGAGCCAGCGCGGGACTCACGAGGCCCTACCTCAAGGCGTGTTGCGCCTGGTCTTGGTTCTTGATAGCTGCGGTGGTCCTGTGAGGTGGTTAGGCAACCTGCCCCGTATGAATCTCCTGAGGTGATCACATGAGAAGGCCAGACACCAACGACCCCAGGAGGTGACGTGAACGGGGCCGGCCCACTAGACAGAGCTCAGTCGTTGGGTTTATCGACGCTGCAGGGACGAACCCGAGCACAGACGCCGCGCCCAGTCTTCTCATTCGAAAAATCCTGAAGAAAGACAACCGGCATGCGGCTCCCACGGTGGCGAGGCACCGGGTCGCGTGCCCTGGCTCGTCCGTCCGCGATTAGCTCATGCGAGAACAAGGCACCAAGGGCCATGGGAGGTGACGTACACGGGAGCTGGACCGCGAGCCAGAGCTCAGCCTCTTGGGTTTAGCGACGCTGCAGGGACAGACCCGAGCACAGACGCCGTGACAGTCCTTAATCATGAGGCGGTCATGGGCGGGCTTGCAAGGGCGCACGACGTTCATGGTATCAAAGTACCGGACAGGCAGGTATAAATCATAAGATGACTCTTAGGAGGCAAGCAATGCTAGCTCAGATAGATGCAAGAACGATACATGCCACAGGGACGGACCCGTGTGGCCTGGGGATGATGCAGCCCGGGGGGCGCCCCGAACAGAGTAAGTAAAAGATGCAAAAGGATACACGTCGCAGGGACAGGTCGTGCGACCTGGGGATGATGCAGCCCGAGGGGCGCCCCCAGCTGAAATAAACCAGAAAATGTCACCTGGCAGCATTGCTAAAGAGGTGTTGGGGTAGCTGAAGACGCGCGCCGAAGAAGTTGCCCCTCACGAGCCGCCAGGGCCCTGAGCCTCGGGAGGCTTGGGAAGGCTGGGGGGCTCGTGAAGGACCGTTGCCATCTCCGCTAGGACCGCCTGGTGCCTGGCTTACTGGGCCACCAGGATGCTCCGCAGGCTGCGCTAGAAGGTGACAGCCGCGTTCGGCAGGCCAAAGGGCATGTGAACGTAGCTGTGAGGTGGGCCCTCACACCGACCGACGCGCGACGGCCAGAAGTGCCAGGACAAGGAGTTGCGCCGGGTGGTGGGCGGTGGTCACCGCGCACGGCTCTTGCCTCTTGAAGCTCCTTGGTGGTCTTGGTGATGAACTCCTGAGCACCAGGCACCCCGTGCCTTGTGCCCTGATGCAGGAAGCGTGAGGTGAAGCACACCTCCATGTGGTGCCCGAGCGCCTCCCTCGTGACGTTGGCTAGGTCTGAGGCCCTATAGAAGAGAGCCCCCGAGCCCAGCCTGAGGAGGGCACCGGGCGTGCCTTCCTATGTGAGGGAGGGAGGCGCCCCATCTGCGGGCGCTGGTCCTGAGGTGGTGCCGCTGGAGACGCCACTCTCCTGAGGCCCTTGGTGGAGCAGCTGCTTCTTCTTCTTGGGGACGGCCTCAGGATGGTAGATAGTGCCTTCATTGTCTGGGTCCTCGAACACCGCAGCCTGGTAGGCGCGCTCGAGGGAGCACACTGCGTCCCTTTCTTCGCAGGCAGTCGTGATGACATCGCAGCTCCCTGGCATCTTGACGACGTTGTAACCATGATGAGTCACTGCCATGAACTTGGCCAGGGCTGGATACCCGAGGATGGCGTTGTATGGTAGGCGAATGTGGGTGACGTCGGAGTCGATGAGCTCAGTGCGGTAGTTGTCGCGCTTGCCGAAGGTGACCGGGAGGCGGATCTGCCCTATCGGGGCGGTGGAGCCGTCGGTCACTCCTGAGAAGGGCTTGGTTGGCTGCAGCTGATCATATGGCACTTGGAGGCCGTCGAACGTATCAATGGAGAGGACGTTGAGCCCTGCACCGCCATCGATGAGGGTCTTGCTGACGAGGACGTTGCTGATGATGGGTGAGCAGAGCATCGGGAGGGCGCCGGCAGTTGTCGTGCACTTGAGCTGGTCGGACGAGCTGAAGGTGATGGTGCACTTGGACCACCTGAGCGGGCGCGCGGCCTCGAGCCTGGGGAGGGCCACGTTCACCTCACGAGCAAACTGCTTGAAGATGCGCTGGGAGGCTGGGGCCTGAGCGCCACCCAAGATGCGGGCGATGACGCGCGGCTCCTGGAAGCCCCCAGCCCCCTCGTCCTGGTGATGATCGTCGTTCCTTCTTGGTGGTGGTGGCAGTGGAGCGAGGCCAGCCTTGCCCTCAGGATGATCCTCACGAGGTTGATCCCTCCAGTCGCCCTCGCGAGGTTGGTCCTGCCAGCGGTCCTCATGAGGCTAGTCGCGCCACTCTTGGCGGGGGCCACGGTCGTCCCAGCGTCCTCCACCTCGTGCTCCTCCTCGGTCATAGCCTCGGTCGTTGCGCTCGGGGCGTCGACCGAAGCGCCCATCACGGATGGCCCTAAGCTCCTAACAGTCGCTGGTGTTGTTGCTGTGTACGTTGTGGAAGGCGCAGAACGGGCGGCTGCCCTTGGATGACTCCGGGTGGTCGCGGCCACGCTTCATCTCCGGTTCGGCCGCGAGCACGGCCGCTCCCTTGCGCTTCACATCCTTGGCCTTGGCCTTCTTGTCTTATGGGTCAGCAACCGGAAGCTCGAGGAGGGAGAGGCGCCCCTCCTCAGCTCTCGCGCACTTGGTCGCCATGTTGAACATCTCCAGAGCCGTGCATAGGTCCTCGTGGATGGCGAGCTCCTCCTTCATCTTGACGTCGCGGACGCCATCAGAGAACGCGGAGATTATGGCCTCGTCCGTTACCTTGGGGATCTTGAGGCGAACGTTGTTGAAGCGCTGGATGTACTTTTGCAGGGTTTCCCCTAGTTGTTGCTTGATGCGCCGCAGGTCTCCTACGGCCGGCGGGCGGTCGCGAGTGCCCTGGAAGTTGGCGACGAAACGCTCGCGCATCTCGCCCCAGGAGGAGATCGATCCTGCGGGTAAATTGAGGAGCCACAAGCGCGCGCCATCTTTGAGAGCCATGGGAAACCAGTTTGCCATGACCTTCTCGTCGCTGTTGGCTGCCTTGATGCTCAGCTCGTAGAGCTGCAGTAACTCGGTAGGATCGGGGGTGCCATCGTAGCGTGGAGGCAGGTCGGGCTTGAACTTCCCGGGCCAGACGATGCTGCGCAGCTCGGGAGTGAAGGCACGGCAGCCTGATGTAGTCACTGGAGCCCGTCGTGGAGGCGGAGCCTGGTCTTGGTGCCCACGCATCGCCACCGCAGGCGGCGCACGGTCTTGACGCGGTGGTGCTGGGATTGCAGGAGTAGCTTCTTGCGGCCGAGGGACCTCCTGGCAGCTTCCTTCTTCACGCGCGGACGCCCTGCACGGTGGGTCACGCCGCAGGGCCGCGCGTCTTGGTGCGAGGGCGGCGTCTTGACACGGAGGTGGTGGAGGCGCTCCATGGGATACGTTGCCCGCAGCGGGAGGCGGACGAGGTAGCGAGAGGAACGGTGTAGGAGAGCCCCCGGCGGCGCTGACAAGCTCGACGATGCGGTCCAGCCAGTCCTCGTAGAGGTCGTCGACTGGGCGGTAGCGCAGGAGCTCGCGCGCCGTGAGCAGCGTGTCCACGGGTCCGCGGCGAGCGTGGGATGATGAACCAGCCGGAGTCAGCGACGGGGTGGCGGTGCGTCCGTCCCGCCGCACGAAGGGGTGCAGCGACGAAGCCTGCTGCTCGTTCCCCGCCGGGCCGGTGGCAGCATTGGCAGCAGGTGATGGAGAGCGACGGGGAGGCCCACCGACGGGCGCCATCTAGGCGACACGAGCATTGAGAGCGGCCCGGCGCTCAGTGCGGGCTCGACGAGCATCAGCCATGGAACTGGTGGAGCGTGGATCGACGGAGGAAAAGCTTCGGTGCACCCCTACCTGGCGCGCCAAATGTCGGATTTGAGGTTCCACAGACCCTTGAGAGGTTCAAACTCTGGGGTGCGCACGAAGGACTCTTTCTCCCCAGCCTGCCTACCCAATGATCCCACGGCCTAGCTCGATGAACCCGAAGAACACGAGACACAAAGGTTTATACTGGTTCGGGCCACCGTTGTGGTGTAATACTCTACTCTAGTGTGGTGGTGGATTGCCTCGAGGGCTAGGGATGAACTAGTAAAGTGGATGAACAACCTCAGGAGGTGAGGTGTTCTTGAGCTCGATGAGCTGGTGTGTGCGAGGGTGGTCCGAATGATCCGTCCCTTCCTATGGTGGTGGCTAGTCCTATTTATAGAGGCCCCGGTCCTCTTCCCAAATGTAGGCGGGAAGGGATCCCACAACGGCCAACTTTGAAGGGAGACAACTAGTACAAGCTATCCTGACAAAAGTGGTCTTCGCCTGCCAAAGGCTCTGGTGGTATGCCGCTGTGGGCTCCGCGATGACCTCCGTCCTACCGTCCTGCTAGTCTTGGTGCACCAATATGGAAACCTTTGCCTGATGCCTCAGGACTCCTCGCCTGCGCTTGCCTCTTTAGCACCAAAGAGGAAACTGGTACACTGCGCCCGCTGGCGCCCGCCTAGCCTTGGTCGTCATGGCTCACGTCACGTGAACCTCGCAAGGTGCCCCTCACATAGATATCTCCGCTCCTCGGGAGCCAGCCTAGCGAGGCCGCCCCCAAGGAGGTCGTGGTGATGTCCGGCTCGCGAGGGTCTTGAGTTGTTGCTACCGAAGCTGGGCCATACCGGGCCGTTGGTGGAGCCACGCCGTGGGCCGCAGGCAGGCAAGTCTGGGCACCCCCGTTCCCAAGACACCGACAGGCTTATCTTGCTCGTGGCGAGTTACGAGAGGATGAAACTTTGGCGCGACAGATAACCCGGCGGTCTAAATCCATGACTATTGAAGATGGCGAGTCACATCGATGAAGTGTGACTGGTGTGTTCCAACGTTGTGTTTCTCCTGAAGAGGGCCATGAAATTTTGCAAGAGATACATGCAGGCGACTGTGGTCATTGATACGTCTTCAACATATCTATAATTTATGATGTATTCATGCCATGTTTAAAACAATTTTATATGGTTTTGGTATGATTTGATTAGAACTAACCCAGACTGACGCTGTTTTCAGCAGAACTACCGTGGTGTCTTTTTTGTGCAGAAATAAAAGTTCTCGGAATGGGCTGAAAATTTACGGTAATTTTTATGGCCAAAAGAGACCCCCGAAGCACCGGAGCTAGGCCAGGAAGTGACCGAGGAGGCCACAAGACTAGGGGCACGCTCACCCCCCTAGGGCGCGCCCCCATGGCTTGTGGGCCCCTCAGGGACTCCCTTGACGTGAGACTGATGCCAAAAATTCCTATAAATATAGAAACCTCCGAAAAGAACCCTAGATCAGAAGTTCCGCCGCCGTAAGCCTCTGTAGCCACGAAAAACGAATCGAGAGCCCATTCCGACACCCTGCCGGAGGGGGAAACCGTCATCAGAGGCCATCTTCATCATCTCGGGGGTATCCATGACAATGAGGGAGTAGTTCAAGGAAGATACAAGCAACTAAGCTTGGGGATGCCACGTAAGGCATCCCCTCTTTCATCTCCAACATTATCGGTAACCTCACTTGGAGCTATATCTTTATTCGTCACATGATATAAGTTTTGCTTGGAGCGTCATTTTATTTTATTAGGATTTGTTTGCTGTTATTTATAGTAATGGTTTGCATCTTTATTTCAATAAAAAGGTCAAGGATAGCCATTACCATGCTTATTTTGCAAGTCTATATGTTGCTGTTTTGAAAACAGAAAGTTTTCTATCATTGTCTGAATTCCTCTGAAAAATCAGAATGTGATTAAATCTTGAAATTTTTACACAATGAGCTGCAACAAATTTTCTAGAGTGTGTTAATTTTTCAGAATTTTTGGAGTTAGAGAAGTATGAATATTCTTGCATTCTTTACAGACTGCTCTGTTTAGACAGATTGCTTTTATGTTTGCATTGTTTTCACATGTTTGCTTGTTTAATGATTCTATTTGAGGATAGGAGTACTAAATATGTAGAGTCATTTAGTATGCAATGTTAAATAATAATTTTAGTGATTTGTTATAGTAGAGAATGATAAGGTTATTGCATTGATTTATACTAACTTATCTCACGAGTTCTTGTTGAGTTTTGTGTGGATGAAATTTTTAAGATTTAGGGAAACTGTTATATAAAAGGAATTAAGGAGACACAAGAGCTCAAGCTTGGGGATGCCCAAACCAACCCAAGATAATATTTCAAGAAGTCTCAAGCATCTAAGCTTGGGGATGCCCCGGTAGGCATCCCACCTTTCTTCATCAACAATTATCGATTAGTATCGGTTGAGCCTAAGTTTTTGCTTCTCCACATGAGTTGTGCTATCCTTGGAATGACATTTTATATTTATTTTTGCTTGATATTTTAATAATATCCCAAGATCTGAAATTCTTAAATGAGAGGAAGTCTTCACATAGCTACATAATTATTCAACTACTCATTGATCTTCACTTATATCTTTTTGGGGTAGCTTTTCATGAACTCTCGTGCTTCACTTATATTATTTTGAGAGTCTTAAAAATAGTATGGCAACTTGCATGTGTTATGAAATTGGTCCTAATATGATGGGCATGCAAGAGGGATTATAATAAAAACTTTCATATGGAGCATTGAATAATATGAGAAGTTTGATTCCTTGCATTTGTTTTGAGATATAAAGATGGTGATATTAGAGTCATGCTAGTGAGTAATTCTGGATTGGTAGAAATACTTGTGTTAAGGCTTGTGATTCCCGTAGCATGCACGTATGGTGAACCGTTATGTGATGAAGTCGGAGCATGATATATTTTTTGATTGTCTTCCTTATGAGTGGCGGTCGGGGACGCGCGATGGTCTTTTCCTACCAATCTATCCCCCTAGGAGCATGTGTGTAGTACTTTGTTTTGATGGCTAATAAACTTTTGCAATAAGTACGTGATTTCTTTATGACTAATGTTGAGTCCATGGATTATACGCACTCTCACCCTTCCACCATTGCTAGCCTCTCTAGTGCCGTGCAGTTTTTGCCGATGCATTACACCCACCATATACCCTTCCTCAAAACAGCCACCATACCTACTTAGTATGGCATTTCCATAGCCATTCCGAGATATATTGCCATGCAACTTCCACCGTTCCGTTTTATTATGACACATACCATCATTGTCATACTGCTTTGCATGATCATGTAGTTGGCATAGTATTTGTGGCAAGGCCACCGTTCATATTTTTTATACATGTCACTCTTGATCATTGCACATCCCGGTACACCGCCGGAGGCATTCATATAGAGTCATATTTTGTTCTAGTATCGAGTTGTAATTCTTGATTTGTAAGTAAATAAAAGTGTGATGATCATCATTATTAGAGCATTGTCCCATGTGAGGAAAGGATGATGGAAGCTATGATTCCCTCACAAGTTGGGATGAGTCTCCGGCTTCACAAAAAAATAAAAGATGACAAAGAAGCCCAAATAAAAAAAGAGGCCAAAGAAGCCCAAACAAAAAATGAGAAAAGAAAAAAATGAGAGAAAAGAGAGAAGGGACAATGTTACTATCCTTTTTCCACACTTGTGCTTCAAAGTACCACCATGATCTTCATGATAGAAAGTCTCCTATTTTGTCACTTTCATATACTAGTGGGAATTTTTCATTATAGAACTTGACTTGTATATTCCAATGATGGGCTTCCTCAAATTGCCTTAGGTCTTCGTGAGCAAGCAAGTTGGATGCACACCCACTTAGTTTCTTTTTGAGCTTTCAAACACTTATAGCTCTAGTGCATCTGTTGCATGGCAATACCTACTCACTTGCATCGATATCAATTGATGGGCATCTCCATAGCCCATTAATTTGCCTAGTTGATGTGAGACTTTCTCCTTTTAGTCTTCTCATCACAACCTCCACCATACTCTATTCCACCTATAGTCCTATATCCATGGCTCGCGCTCATGTATTGTGTGAAAGTTGAAAAGGCTTGAGAACATTAAAAGTATGAAACAATTGCTTGGCTTGTCATCAGGGTTGTGCATTTTGTGTGATGAAGATAGAGCATAGCCAGACTATATGATTTTGTAGGGATAACTTTCTTTGGCCATGATATTTTGAGAAGACATGATTGCTTTATTAGTATGCTTGAAGTATTATTGTTTTTATGTCAATATTAAACTTTTGTTTTGAATCTTATGGATCTGAACATTCATGCCATAATAAAGAAGATTACATTGATAAATATGTTAGGTAGCACTCACACTTCATAAATTCTTTCTTTTATCATTTACCTACTCGAGGACGAGAAGGAATTAAGCTTGGGGATGCTGATACGTCTCCAACGTATCTATAATTTATGAAGTATTCATGCCATGTTTACAACAATTTTATATGGTTTTGGTATGATTTGATTAGAAATAACCCGGACTGACGCTGTTTTCAGCAGAACTACCGTGGTGTCTTTTTTGTGCAGAAATAAAAGTTCTCGGAATGGGCTGAAAATTTACGGTGATTTTTTGTGGACCAAAAGAGACCCCCGAAGCACCGGAGCTAGGCCAGGAAGTGACCAAGGAGGCCACAAGCCTAGGGGGCGCGCCCACCCCCTAGCGCGCGCCCCTTGGCTTGTGGGCCCCTCGGGTACTCCCTTGACGTGAGACTGACGCCAAAAATTCCTATAAATATAGAAACCTCTGAAAAGAACCCTAGATCAGAAGTTCCGTCGCTGTAAGCCTCTGTAGCCACGAAAAAATAATGGGGAGCCCATTCCAGCACCCTGTTGGAGGGGGAAACCATCACCGGAGGCCATCTTCATCATCTCGGGGGTCTCCATGACGAGGAGGGGGTAGTTCACCCTCGGGGCTGAGGGTATGTACCAGTAGCTATGTGTTTGATCTCTCTCTCATGTTCTTGATTTGGCACGATCTTGATGTATTGTGAGCTTTGTTACTATAGTTGGATCATATGATGTTTCTCCCCCTCTACCTTCTTGTTATGAATTGAGTCTTGCTCTTTGAGGTTTTGTTATGTGGGATTGAGTATTGGATTCGAGAACACTTGATGTATGTCTTGCGATGGGATATCTGTGGTGACAACGGGATGTTCTATTGCTTCACTTGATGCATGTTTTCGCACTCAACTCGTGGATCCCCGAGGTGAAATTGGGGTAATCTATGCATAGGGGTTGACGCACGTTTTTGTCCTACGTTCTTCGGTAGAACTTTGGAGTGATTCTTTGTTGCACGTTGAGGGATTGCCATATGATTTAATTATGTTATCATTGTTGAGAGAACTTGCACTAGTGAAAGTATGAACCCTAGGCCTTGTTTTCAAGCATTGCAATACCGTTTTTGCTCACTTTTGTTACTAGTTGCCTTGATGTTTTATATTTTTAGATTACAAAAACCTATATCTACCATCCATATTACACTTGTATCACCATCTCTTCGCCGAACTAGTGCACCTATACAATTTACCATTTTATTGGGTGTGTTGGGGACACAAGAGACTCTATTTTATTTGGTTGTAGGGTTGTTTGAGAGAGACCATCTTCATCCTACGCCTCCCATGGATTGATAAACCTTAGGTCATCCACTTGAGGGGAATTTGCTACTGTCCTACAAAACTCTATGCTTGGAGGCCCAACACGAGTCTACAAGAAGAAGGTTGCGTAGTAGACATCAGTCATCATGCCGGCTCACGGTCATTGGTGGCTAAGGCTTTTCGTCATGGAGTTTTCTGGTTGACGGCTCATGCAGATGCAGAGGATATTGTTAGTAAGTGTGATGGGTGTCAGAAATTTTCAAGGCAAGCTCATGTGCTGGCTCAGGAATTGCAAATGATACCAATCACTTGGACGCTTGTGGTTTGGGGGCTTGATATGGTTGGACTCTTCAAGAGATCTCAGGATAAGAAGATCCACCTTTTGGTGGCGGTTGATAGTTTACCAATTGGATTGAGGCAGAGTCGGTTAGTAATTGTGAAGCAGCTACTACAGTTCAGTTTGTTAAGAAGCTGATTTTTCGTTTTGGTTATCCTCGTAGTATCATCACTGATAACGGGACAAATTTGTCTAAGGGTGACATGAAAGAGTTTTGTCAATGAGAGCATATCCGACTTGATGTTTCGTCAGTTGCACATCCTCAATCCAATGGTCAGGCAGAACGTGCTAACCAGGAGATCTTGAGAGGTATCAAACCCCGTCTCATGGTCCCTTTACAGCGGACTCCGGGTTGTTGGGTGGAAAAGCTTCCTTCGGTTCTTTGGAGTATCAGGACCACCCCCAACAGATCGACGGATTATACACCCTTCTTCATGGTTTATGGGGCCGAAGCAGTGCTCCCCAGTGATATTCGACATGAGTCACCTAGGGTGGCGGCTTATGTGGAGGCTGACAATGAGACGGTGCGTCAAAATTCTTTGGATGCTCTTGAGGAGGAGCGTGACCTTGCGGCGGCTCGTTCAGCAATATATCAGCAAGACCTATGTCGCTATCATAGTCGTAGAGTTCAAAGCCAGACTTTTCAGGAGGGCGACTTAGTGCTGCGTTTGATTCAAGACCAGACAGGGATGCATAGGCTTTCACCTCCTTGGGAAGGGCCTTTTGTGGTCAGCAAAAATCTCAATAACGGGTCTTACTACCTCATTGACATACGAGAACACAAGGATTCCCACAAATCTGAAGAGGAGACCCGCCAGCCGTGGAATATTGCTCATCTTCGGCCTTACTACACTTGATTCATTGACTCTCATCATTGTATATACCTTCATTGATGTACATATCATTATATGATCAATATAAAGCCGGCATCCCCAAAATTTGGGGCCTCTGCCGTTTCATCTCAAATCTTGAGCAAGAGTCATTATTGATTACTCATAAGGTCACTTGGGGGCTTCCTGTTCTATGAGCATAGCTACATAACCCTCTTGATCATCTTTTATGACATGATTAGGTCATTTGGGGGCTTCTTGCACTATGAGCACAACTACATAACCCTCTTGATCGGCTTTTATGCCATGATTAGGTCATTTGGGGGCTTCCTGCTCTATGAGCATAGCATATAACCCTCTTGATCGGCTGTTATGCCATGTTATTGGTCGTTTGGGGGCTTCCTACTCTTTGAGTATAGCTTTATAACCCATTTTGGCCGGCTTTTATGCCATGACTGAGTTAAACCTGCATGTTTGCAACTTGCCACTCTGCTAGGTGACCCGCCGTACTTTTGATAGTTAATCTTTTACATAAGACCCTGAACTCATCAAAGTTTAAATGACGGCTTATGTCACGTGAGGGTCAGCTTACAATGAGCTAGGATAAACTCACCCGTTTGTTGTAGTCTCTCCGCTATGTGGCCCGTTCGTACTCTTAACAGTTAATCTTTTACATAAGACCCTGAACTGGTTAAGGTTTAAACAACAGATTTATGTCACGAGAGAGCCAGCTTACGGGATGACAGGCTTTTATGCCAAGCTTCTTTGAAGCAAAAAATTGACTTTCAAAAACCAATATTTTTTGGTCGTGCTTTATAAGCCGGATTAACATATATTTCAGTCATATATACACTATGTTTCTGTTTTGCAGAAGTTTTTTGTAGACGATAATTTGTCGGGTCATATAAAGATTCGGGTTATATTACCCTATACTATGTTCGTTGAGGCTATAAGCCGCCACAGTGATTTTTCTCAAAGACTGGATCTGGCTGGTTGAGTTATTTGACTCGCCTTGGGTTGGGACTATAAGCCACCAGTACAAGATATTGTTGGACCTTTCACAGATCATTTATCAAGCTTTTGAGACATTTTGGCAAAGTTGAAGGATTAAAATAAGTCAAGAGCAAAAAGATTGCATTACTGAAGCACAGTTGGAAAAGCATGCACGATGGCATGACAGAGCAGATAATTTTTTTTCCAGCTACCTATTACAAGGCTTCAGCTGAGCCCAACAAAATTTGTGACCAAGTGTTTTTTGGAGTTAAGTTACTCCATTAAGCCGGTGTCAGCACCGTCTGGCTTGTGGCCTGGCGGGTTGTTGTCATCTTGCCGCCTTAAACTTTAAGCCCCCAAATCATCCTACGCCAGCTCTTCGTCAATAACCATCTGAAGATTCGCCGATGTCCAGTTGATGCCAATTAAAGCTTCAAATGTTGCTTCATCGTTAAGTATAACGGAAGGATCGAGATCAGGAGCAAAGATATGCTTACGCCTTGGCGGGGTAAGGTCTATAACAGGATGGGCTGGCAGCTTAATCCTAGCATTATTGCTATCGTAAGCATGCTGGTACTTTTTCAAGTCCAGCTCTTTCGCAAGCTTACACGCCAAAGGCCGCATCTCTCTGACGCATTTGTTGAAGTCCTTCTCTTCAAAGATTGACCTGTCATCTTTGAACTCTGGACACTCGGTCGCCATCTCTTCCGGGTCTAGCTCTGATTGCCAGGCTTTGGCCCGGCTTAGAGTAACAATGGCTCCTGCGCGGGTGGCTGATAACTTAACCTCTTCAACTTGAGACGGCACCGTTGAGAGATGATCCAAAACAGTCTTGATAAGGGTTGGACGTTTTTGCCACTTGATAAGGATACAAGGCTGCGCATAGTTCCAGTGTACAACTGTTCAGTCAATGAGTAAATTGCCTTTAGCTTAAACATCATGTTTTGGCCAAGGTTGGCACTCCTGGCGCCTGTCATACAATTGCAAAACAGGTCAGATGAGTTAGCAATTAAATGTTCTGAGTTGTCACGCGAGTTGGACGTCATATATAATGAGTCACCAGGCGGGTTATAGAACTTTAAAGCGGATTATGCGTGCAACTTTTCAACTTACCAGAGATGGCGGCTGTCATTTGGGATACATGTTGTTTTAAGTCGACAAGCTCGTCAGTGACCGGTTTAAGTTGCTTTTCAGCTTCTTCGGCTCTTTTTAGCGGAGCAGCCTTGTCAGTTTCCTAGGTGGTTCTTTTAGCGTTAAAGCCTGCCTTGATTTTTTTCAAGTTCCTCCAATGAAGTTTTCAACTTTGACTCAGCTTTGGTAGTTTCAGCTTGTTGAAGTTCTATATTCTTCTTTAAGTCACCAAGCTGCGACTCTTTCATGTTCAAAGCTTCCTGAAATAAGAGATTGAGACAGTGGTTACAACATAATGAACAGGGTTACTGTGATAAAATTGTTCAAGTTCCAATCACATTGCAAGCAATCTACTTGGTACTTGGGGGCTAATGTAGGTCATTTTCAATTTATATGACCCGGCTCATCTTATCAAGATAAGACGGCCCTTGGAGACTACAGATTTGGTTCTTAACGCAATGATTTAAAAGACCCGACTCATCTTTTCAAGACAAGCTGGCCCTTAGGGGCTACACTTTGGAAGATTTTTATGAAGTCTCAAGCATACTCAAATGTCTTTTCCTATACTTAAGACTTGGCGGATACATAAGTATGTGTATGTACTAAGGAGGAAAGGGGCTAAAAACATACCTCATATCTCTGCTTCATCAGATTCACTAAGCCAGTCTCCATGTCACGGCTTGTATGGAGGCGGCTTAAGTAGCCTGCGTGGATTTCACTTGCACTATAAGATGAATAATCTTCCAAGTCCAACTTAGCCTTGCCTTCCTCCAACGAAGGCGTTTCTTCCTTGGACGAGTGCTTGGCTAGGACTATGGAGACCTCGGGTGCCTTAAAACTGACCCGGTAACAGTGATGTCATCAACATCAGCAGCGGTAGGACTCTTGTCAGTAGACTTGGCAGGACTGGGCGGTTTAGGACTTGGCGGATCATGATGGACAGCCGAGTTAATCTCAGTATCCATTGGTTCAAGGACCATAGCATCAATTTGCGGTGGCGGGTCCTTAACAGGCTCTTTAGGGTCTTGGATAGGGGCCTCAGCGATGTCTATCATTTGCTTCTCTGGCTTAGATACTTCAGGGGCTTTGGAACAATCACCCAGCTTCTGCTTCTTGCCAGTTTTGGCTTTGGCCCTATGATAAAAATAACAAAGCTTATGAGTATACCATCACAAGTCCTTTATCAACAAATGAAAATACTTACCCATGGGCAGCAATGAAGGCAGACGTCTGGGTTCCACTTGAGTCGCCAGATGATGGTGGTGTTCCCTGATAGTTGGAATTAGAAGGAGTCAGAGGCTGACGCATCAGACCGGCCTTTGGAAGAGATAAAGTTGGACTATGAGGCACCTCATTGCGACGCTTGCGAGGAGCTGGTGTGTTGGATAAGCCGGCCATAAGATCTTCAGAGCCGCCGCTCCGGGTCAAGCGCTTGGATTCATGCTGCTGTGTCTTAAAAAGAAAGTTGGAGTCCAAATGAGCAAGAGGATGAGAAAATCTTACTTTCTGGATGACCCGCCGTGTTTTCTTTCTTGGAAAAGGTTCTGAGTCGGAGCAGACAAGAATTACTTCTACCGCGTCGGC
Source organism: Aegilops tauschii subsp. strangulata (assembly GCF_002575655.3). Taxonomy (NCBI): domain Eukaryota; kingdom Viridiplantae; phylum Streptophyta; class Magnoliopsida; order Poales; family Poaceae; genus Aegilops; species Aegilops tauschii. The sequence continues at coordinate 279,134,040 of NC_053037.3, read as the reverse complement.
GTGGCTTGTCTCTACCTCGTCCTGAGAAGAATCAACATCAATAAGTTGTATAAAGAAAAGGCCAAGGGAGTCAAGTTCTACCTCCGACTCATCTACCTCAAAGAGCTCTTGTGTTGTTGCTTTCTTGCGGCGATTCGTGCCACGGGACTTAGTTGCCCTAGTCTTCTTGGTGGGTTGAGCAGTGTTTACCTTCTTCTTCCAGAAAGGAGAGTTGGCTTATACACATATGAAAATAAGCAATAGTTGAAAGGATATAAAGCACAAGAGATGGATAAACAAGATGACGTTTTTGAATACTCACAGGAGGAGCCGGGTTAAGAGCGCAGAAAGGGTTTAGACTCGCTTTGTTGCAGTTTTCTAGTTGATCTCTTTGTCAGTTAGCTGTGTGGGGTTGAAACTCTATGGGTCCTTTGTGTCACCGGCCTATTGGGACATTACACCACTGCGCCGGCTCAGTGGTAAAATCCTCCATGCAACCCAGCAGCGGACCAAGTCAACTCCAGTTAAGTCGTTGGCAATCAAAGCCCTTATCTTTGAAAAAGAGAGGCATATTGCCCGCGTTCTGTGGCAGCCAATCGACCTGGGAGCACGCCATTGGTGGTGAGCCGGTAAGGGCGGTAACCCGGCAGGGGGTTCTCTCCAGCTAGGGATGTGTCTCTGTAATAAAACCAAGTATAGTTCCAGTCCTTGGGATGGCTAGGCAGTGCGGTAGAGGGAAAGGCTACATCCCTCCGCCTGAAACACCTCCGAGCTCAAGACTAGGCCCATCTGGTATCTCAGTCTGGCAGTTGATATAAAAATAGTCTCAAAAGAGGTCAACAGTGGGCTCCTCTTGAAGATACACTTCACAGAACACTTGAAAGTGCCATGATTTGAGACGGAATTGGGTCCAATGACTTGGGGGTGAAGGTTGTAAAAGTGTAGAGCATCTCGGAAGAATTTTGACCCGGGCGGTGAAAAACCACGGAGAAGGTGATTGACAAAGATGACAACTTCACCCTCTTTTGTTTGAGGGGTAGTTTAAACACCTGGAACCCGCCAGTGGATGACATCCTTGGATGGTAAGACCCCCATGTCTACATACTCGTTCAATGAGAGCTCAGAGACTCTAGAAGCAACCCAATCGCAAGAAGTAGGAGTCTTTGTCATGATTGGCAGGTTAAAAGCTATGACCTAGGAGTAAGAGTATGGCGGGTCAAGATTGCAATGGTGAGCCGCCCAGGTGATTACATGATGATTTTGCAATAATGAGCTAAAAAACTACCGGCACAGTAAATCGTTAAGAAAATTGTGAGCCGCCCTGGCCATGGATGGAATAATTATCAAGCAATAAGAATATGGCGGGTTGAGTTCTGAGAGTATAAGCCGACAGTATAATGACAGGGTAAATAAAATAAATAGTTTCTGGATTTATTAGCGGATTACAAAGGCATTGTTAAGCCGCCCGAACAATGAAGGGCGGGTCAATTATCTAAAGATCCTAAGTTGTTGAAATTTTTCTAAGTATTGGGCAAACAAGTTTTGCAGATTGTGGTTGCTTTTACAGATCTGTGGCAGTTCAGAAAAGATGCATATTTGCTTAACCTAGAATGTCACAGTAGAAGAACTAGTAAGCTGGGTACAAATTCACAAAAAGAAGGGATCTATCCAAGATGCGAGATAAAGGCTAAAACCGCTACCGCACTACTTCTGCTTTGTTTTTGGATTAAAATACCACTTCTAAAATAGTGGATGGATGAACTTGGATGGGCTTGGATGAACGCTGGTGAACTACATGAACGCAAGTGCCCTAATGTGAATCTGAGAAAGGTGAAGAGCGGACGAGCATCGTAGATCTCTAGTTCAAACAGGTAGATGCAACGGCCTTTGGCAGAGTTGTCGATGAAGCTTGGCTGGGGCGGCGGAGCTCCGGTCGCAATGAACGGCACGAGGAAGAAGAAGAGGAGGAGACGGGGCAAAAAGTGAAAAGGCAAGCCCCCTGTCCCTATTTATAAGGAGAAGGTGAACAGTGAAGCGGCGGGCCCGAAGATCGAGGAGGCATCATAATTATCATAAGAGAGGGAGAGCCTCGATTTTCAGAATGGTTGATTAATGCAAAGATCCGTTGCGACGTCATAAGATTTTTTCTAATTTAATAACGTGACGTCATCTTTTCTTGTGACGGGTCATGAAGGTCTGTTCAAGGTCAAGTTTTAGAAGAATTGAAGAAGACTCACCAACTAGAGGATGAAGATTGACATGAACAAGTTCAAATCAATCTGGGGCCTAATGTTGGGGATATAACCCCGCAGTGTGACCCGCCCAGGAGGGGCCGGGTTACACTGTTGGCGACTCATAAGTGAAAGCCTAATAAGGCCCAAAATTTAAGAGCCTGGAGGCAGCTTACAAGATGGGCCTGTTGAAGGCCCAAGACCCGAAGATGGCGTCATAACCCGGAGGTATGAGCCGCCTGATGGTGACTTGTCTGGCAAGGCAAGGCGACTTAGAACCTGGGTCGGTCACGTTGAATGATCCGACTTGGACTCTTGTAAGCCCAGGGCCTCGACGAGACCCTGTGGCGCGTAAACTTAAGTTACAATCAATCGAGAGCTAGGTTAAGCGATTCCGCTCCCTTGTAATCGATACTCAATCAATATAACACAAAGCAGAATTAGGCTTTTACCTCGTCGATGAGGGGCCAAACCTAGGTAAACCCGTGTCTCTCATCTTGCTCAACCCCTTTAAGCTAACCTACGCTGCGATGGCTCCACGCCTAAGTCCTTTCACAAGGGCATCTGCCGTGACAAAACCACGACATTAACCATAGTTGAAACTTTAGCATGTTCCTTTATCCTAACAGGAAAAAGGTGGTTTCTCAATATAAGCAGTAGGTACAACTGGATCAACATTGTAAATGATAGTTTCATCTTTAACTATAACGTGTTCCTCAATATTTTCTTTAATAGAGGGATGATATTTAAACTACTTCTCCTTAGGGAGATCAACATGAGCAACAAATGATTCACAAAAGGAGGCTACTATCTCAGAGTCAAGTATATATTTAGTGTTAAACTTATGAAAAGCATCGGTATCCATAAAAGATTTAACACAATCAAACTCGAGTTTTATACCTCACTCTTTACCTTTGTCGAGTTCCCAATCTTCAGATTTGTGTTTAATTCTTTCCAGAAGATGTCATTTGCATTCAATAGTTTTCTTCATAAAGGAACCATTAGAAGAAGAATCTAGCATGGTTTGATCATTATGAGAAAGCCGAGCATAAAAATTCTGTAAGATAATTTCTCTCGAGAGCTCATGATTGGGGCATGTGTACATCATGTACTTAAGCCTCCCCCAAGCTTGAGTGATAGTTTCTCCTTCACGAGGCCAAAAATTATATATATATATAATTCCGATCATGATGAACTAGATGCATAGGATAAAACTTTTGATGAAATTCCAATTTCAATTGATTCCAATCCCAAGTTCCAATATCATCACAGAGCCTATACCATGTCAATGCATTTCCCCCCAAAGATAAAGGGAAAACCTTCTTCTTAACTCCATCTTCGGATAAACCTGCAATCTTAAATAATCTACAAACTTCATCCACATAGATTAGGTGCATATCAGGATGTATTGTTCCATCTCCTGCATAAGGATTAGCTAGCAGTTTCTCTATCATACCCGAAGGAATCTCATAATAAATGATAGAGGCAAAGGTGTCCCGATGTTTCGATGAGATGATGGCTATCGTTTTATGTGGGAGTCGACCTTGACGATCCGACTACGAACGTGCGAGACGTCGCGCCTTAGCAATCGCTAAACCAACTTCCGAGGGTTATTGACCACGCCGGAGCACGATCAACCTGACCACGAAGGTTTGTTTCCTGCGAGCAAACGAAGAACAAGCAAGAAACTAAGATTGCAATCTGGATATTGCGAATATAAGAGGAAAGCTTTATTGATGAAGGTGGGGTTCTGTGACGCCTTTGTCTTGTCGTTGAACACAAACGAAGTACGTGAAGTTGCAGCTATGGCGAACTTTTAATCTAAACAAAACCCAAAGTCTAAATGGTGCCCTAAGGGCTGTATATATGGAGGAAGAGGGGGGAATTTCGTGGCCCTTGGGGAAGGGGTCCGAAACCAACCCTATCTCTTGTTTCCCCACACATACGGACTCTAAAAACAGCCTATACTTATGTATTTCAAAATTACATGGGCCTGGCCCAATAATAAGGTGACGCAGCACCTAGAATAGTCTCTGGACGAAATTTATGAAGTGGCATCTTGTATATTTCGTCCAAGGCTTCATGCACTCATTATGGTGGCTTCAAAGTCCTAAAATCATCACTTGTAACTCCGTTCTTGTTCCCCTTGCGCATGCCATCCTCTCCATGCTTGGTCTTGCTCCAGTGTTCATCCCTCTTATCCATGCCAGGCCCTTCATTTGTAAGCAAAATAAATGTATCCAATTTAGACAACATCATATTCTCATGACCATTAGAATCATTACCAAGAAACGAAAGTACCTGAAAATTTAATTGGCGTGTGTGAGCTCTAGTAATTGGTCTAGTATATGTAGCAGTAGGGGATGTGGGTGCAACAATGGTATTGATGTCGTCATCATCCTCCCCTTCTTGAAATGAAGTCGTCCTCGATGGAAGCTCATCTTCCTCACCCAAATAGGGCTTCAAATTTGCAATGTTAAAAGTGGGACTAACCCCAAAAGTTTATATGCATTATCATTTATTTTCTCTAACACCTTAAATGGACCATCAGAATGTGTCATTTGCTTTGATTTGCGCAAATTAGGAAATCTATCCTTACGCAAATGTAACCAACAAGATCTCTAGGTGCAAAGACAACACGTTTTCTACCCTTATCTCCAGCATGTTTATATTTAGCATTCATACGCTCAATGTTTTCCTTAGTTAACTCATGCATTTTTAAGATCAATTCAGCACGCTGTTTAGCATCAAAATTAACCTTCTCCGAAGATGGAAGAGGCAACAAATCAATGGGTGCACGAGGTAGGAAACCATACACAATTTCAAAAGGGCACATCTTAGTAGTAGAATGCAACGGACGATTATAAGAAAATTCAATATGAGGCAAGCATTCTTCCCACATTTTCTTATTATTTTTCAAAACAGCCCTAAGCATAGTAGACAATGTTCTATTGACTACTTCAGTTTGACCATCAGTTTGGGGGTGACAAGTGGTACTAAAAAGCAGTTTAGTCCCCAACTTAGCCCATAAACATCTCCAAAAGTGGCTAAGAAATTTAGTATCACGATCTGAAACAATAGTATTTGACACACCATGCAAGCGAATAATTTCACGAAAGAACAAATCAGCAACATTAATAGCATCATCACTTTTATGACATGGTATAAAGTGTGCCATTTTCGAGAATCTATCCACGACAACAAATATGCTATCCCTCCCCTTCTTTGTTCGAGGTAAACCTAAAACAAAGTCCATAGATATATCCTCCCAAGGAACACTAGGTACAGGCAAAGGCATATATAAACCATGAGGATTGAGTCGTGACTTAGCTTTTTGACATGTAGTGCAGCGAGCAACAAAACGCTCAACATCCTGTCTCATCTCTGGCCAAAAGAAATGTGTAGCAAGTACGTCCTCCGTCTTGTTCACGCCAAAGTGTCCCATTAATCCTCCTCCATGTGCCTCCTGCAACAACAAAAGACGAACAGAGCTAGTTGGAATGCATAGCTTGTTAGCACGGAACACAAAGCCATCATTAATAATGAACTTGTTCCATGTTCTTCCTTCTTTACAATTCTGCATTACATCTTTAAAATCAGCATCATGCACATATTGATCTTTGATGGTCTCCAAACCAAATATTTTCAAGTCAAGTTGTGAAAGCATAGTATAGCGACGAGACAATGCATCAGCAATAACATTTTCTTTACCCTTCTTGTGTTTAATGACATAAGGAAAAGTCTCAATGAATTCAACACATTTAGCATGCCTACGATTCAGTTTAGCTTGACTTTTAATATGTTTCAAAGATTCATGATCAGAATGTATAACAAATTCTTTGGGCCATAAATAATGTTGCCATGTCTCTAAAGTCCGAACAAGAGCATATAATTCTTTATCATAAGTAGAATAATTCAGACTAGGCCCACTCAATTTGTCAGAAAAGTATGCAACAAGTTTGCCATCTTGTAATAACACACCTCCTAATCCAATTCCACTAGCATCACATTCAAGCTCAAAAGTCTTATTAAAATCAGGAAGTTGGAGTAAAGGAGCATGTGTCAACTTATCTTTCAATACCGTGAAGGCTTCTTCCTGTGCAGTACCCCAAACAAAAGGCACATCCTTCTTTGTAAGCTCATTGAGAGGTGCAACAATGGTGCTAAAATCTCTCGCAAAACGCCAATAGAAACCAGCGAGTCCAAGAAAGCTCCTCACTTGTGTGACCATTTTGGGCTGCGGCCAACTCTCAATAGCTTCAATCTTGGCTTTATCAACTTCAATTCCCTGTGGAGTAACAACATAGACAAGAAAAGATACTCGGTCGGGGCAAAAGGTGCACTTCCCAAGGTTACCAAACAAACGTGCATCACGTAGAGCAATAAAAACAGCACGTAAATGTTCCAAATGTTCTTCCAAAGATTTGCTATAAATTAGTATATTATCAAAATAGACTACCACAAATCGTCCAATGAAAGCACGTAAAACTTCGTTCATTAATCTCATGAAAGTACTAGGTGCATTAGTTAACCCAAAAGGCATGACTAACCACTCATATAAACCAAACTTAGTTTTAAATGTTGTTTTCCATTCATCTCCCAATTTCATACGAATTTGATGGTATCCACTATGCAAATCAACTTTGGAGAATATTGTAGAGCCACTCAATTCATCAAGCATATCATCTAGCCTAGGAATAGGATGACGATAATGAATAGTAATATTATTAATGCCTCTACAATCAACACACATACGCGACGTACCATCCTTTTTAGGCACTAGTATAATAAGAATAGCACAAGGACTAAGAGATTCGCGTATATAACCTTTGTCGAGCAGCTCCTGTACTTGACGCATAATCTCCTTCGTCTCCTCTGGATTGGTACGGTATGGTGCACGGTTGGGTAGCAATGCACCGGGAATTAAGTCAATTTGATGCTCAATCCCTCGAATAGATGGTAATCCCGGTGGCACGTCTTGTGGGAAGACGTCAGCGAACTCCTGCAAAATGTTAGTGACAGCAGGGGCAAAGAGGAAGGCACGTCCTCGATTGAAAATAATGCCTCTTTGCACACAAAAGCATAGCAAACAGATTTGCTAGAAACCAGCTCATCAATATCAGATTTGGTGGCAAGTAAACATGCACTTTTCAATTTAATTTCAGAAGCAACACTAGATGGTTTATTATTAGGCTTCATTTGTTGCTCAAATTCTTTTGCCACAATCTGATTTTCACTCTTATTTTTCTCCTGTTTTGCTTTATTAGCTCTATTAATATCATCTTTCAAAATGGAATCAGGAGTCATAGGAAGTAAAGTAATATTTTTATCCTTATGAACAAGAGTATACTGATTGTTTCTACCATGGTGTACAGAATTTTTATCAAATTGCCATGGTCTACCAAGTAATAAGGAACATGCTTGCATAGGTACCACATCACAATCAACATAATCAGCATATGTAGAGATACTAAAATGCACACAAACAGTACGTGTTACCTTAACCTTGCCGCTTTTGTTGAACCATTGGATGTAGTAAGGATGTGGATGTGGTCTTGTGGTGAGAGATAGATTCTCCACCATCTCCATGCTAGCCAAGTTGTTGCAGCTCCCTCCATCTATGATGACGCGAATAGAACGTTCCTTCACAACTCCCTTTGTATGGAACAAATTATGCCTCTGATTTTGCTCAGCTTGTGTAACCTGCACACTCAAAACACGTTGAGCAACCAAACATTCATACCTGTCAGCATCTTCAGGAGCCATGTATTGCGTCTCATGATCAGAATCATCTCCACCGTGTTCTTCATGTGTAATAAGAGCCAAAGTCTCCTCATCATAGTCACTAGCGGACTCATACCCACCATCCTCAGTAGCAATCATCACACGCTGAGATTTGCATTCTCTCGCATAATGACCTCTTCCCTTACAACGACGACAAATAATATCACTTGTGTGCCCTGTTGATGCCATGGAAGAAGAAGAGCTTTGTGCAGGCCCGGCAGGTGTGCTCTTGGCAGATAGTGGTGGTTGTGCCTGCTTTCTTGTATCACGGTTGGAGGTGGAGGTGATGGTGCAGTGGAATTAGAGGATGCACGTGGTGTCCATGATGAAGGTCGACCTGCAGAAAAGTTAGTTCATGCCAATGCCTGTCGATCCTGCACTTCACGTTCAGCTTTACAAGCAAGATGGAATAAACGAGTGATATTATTATACTCCTTATACTCTAGAATGGTCTGAATCTCTCTATTTAATCCACCCATAAAACGTGCAAGCATAGCTTCATTATCCTCAACAATACCACGTCTAATCATGCCAGTTTGTAATTCCTGATAATATTCCTCTACAGAATTTTTTCCTTGTCTTAAACACTGCAATTTTTTAAGTAATTCACGTTGATAATATGGTGGAACCCAACGAGTACGCATAGCAGTTTTCAAAGTAGCCCAAGTAGTTGGAATATTATTCGGATATAATCTGCGATGTTCAGACCACCATACACAAGCAAAACTAGTGAAAGCACAAAGTGCAGCAGCAACATGTCTCTCCTCGGGATATTCTAAACATGTAAAACGTTGTTCGGTTTCTCACTCCCAAGTAAGATATATATCAGGAACATATCTACCCTCATATGGTGGAATATTCAATTTCAGTTTAGGAAGATGGTCATGATCTCGTACCTGAGTTGGTAATGCAGCCCTACCATTGCGATTATTTGCATGTGGACGACCGGGTGCTGGTGGTTGCACGTAGTTCTGATTTTAATCAACCTCATCCTCGTGATCTCCCGCATAATCATCCTCTTCCTCATCAGCAGCAGGAGCCACAGAAGTATCAATAGCAGCACCAACAGGTTGGCCAGGCTCAAGAGGGACATGGCTCGCTCGGCGGAGGGCTGTTTTGCGACGTGGAGGTAGTCGTCGTCGTTGTTGTTGTTGTTGTTGTTGTTGCAGAGGTGCGGCAGGTGCAGCCGGTGGTGGAAGACGCGCAAGTAGTTCATTAAATCTGTTATCGAGCTTGTTTCGAACATCTTCTCAAGGCCAGTGATCTTATCCATGGCCTCTTCAAAATTGTTCAACACATCTTGCACCTGTTCAGTCATCATTTGCTGAAACTTATCATGAAGCTCCTTGTTCGTTAAGTTCTCCCAGTCAATCTCGTCGGCTTGTGATCCTGGCATGGTTAGCAGTAATAGAAACACACAAGAATATGATCCTACAGACTACTAACAAGTGGTGGTGGTGGGTGTCACAAATCCGTCAATGCAAATCTCAAATTCTTACCAGTTCTTACCCAGCAGCAGGCGGTGATCGGCAACCGATGTAGTCAAAACTCTCAAAGCTTGGATAGAGCGATTACCAGGGAGAGTCAAACGCACGATGTAGATGTATGTGGAGCTGGGAAGGCTTATAATATGGTAGCAAAAAGGGTCAGCAATAATCAATTCAGAGATGCAAAGTTGAATAAACGCTCAACGACGGTACTGTGCTGGTCCTAGGCTAGACCGTGCTAGAGACGCGAGCCTAGAACACTAACAAAATCACGGTGATGCACGTAAACAAGGGAAAAGCACACTCTGGAATTTTTTTTCGCTCTTTTTTTTGCGCTCCTCTTTTTTTGCGAAAAATCACTATAATGGCGAGTGTCTCAAAACTCTTCCCAGGTCAAACTGACAGGATGGGCACGAAATTTTTTTGACTATTTTTTTCAAAAATTAGGGCAGCGACGACGAAAAAGTACGACAAAAATCACTATGATGGCAAGTGTCTCAAAAGACTCAGAAAAGCCTAAAAATAGGATAGGGAAAACTTATTTTCGGTCGCCGAAATTTTGGCCTAAAAACTGCCCGGGGGTCTCCAGACTCTTTTTTTTCGAAACCTACTCAGGCAAGGAAACACGAATCGGAAACTAGATGGATCTCGAAAACAAACCTAATATGAAAGGAACTCGGATTGGTGGTGGATATATGGTGGTGGTATAGGGAAGCGATGGTGGTAGCGGTGGTAGTATATGGATATGGATCGGTGGTGGTATATGGATACGGATTGGTGGTGGTATATGGATACGGATTCAGAGCGGTGGCGGATAAGCGGTGGTGGTAGGTGGCAGGGGCGATGATGATGGTGCGGTGGCGGCGTGACAACTTATGACCAGAACTCGAAACTCTAAAAGACTAGACGCTAAGACCAGCAACTTGACACGACGGTGCAACCGCAAATTCAACAAAGCAAAATACTGAAAATACTATGCAAAGGCTCAGATTGGTTCGGATAGGATGAACTAACCCTATTTTTTTGGCTTTTTCGTGGACTATAGGTATGAAGAACAGACTCGATCTAAACTACGAAAAACTGTAAAATCTCATCGAGCAACCTGGAAATCTGATACCACTTGATAGAGCCAAAGGTGTCCCGATGTTTCGATGAGATGTTGGCTATCGTTTTCTGTGGGAGTCGACCTTGACGATCCAACTACGAACGTGCGAGACGTCGCTCCTTAGCAATCACTAAACCAACTTCCAAGGGTTATTGACCATGCCAGAGCACGATCAACCTGACCACGAAGGTATGTTTCCTGCGAGCAAACGAAGAACAAGCAAGAAACTAAGATTGCAATCTGGATATTGCGAATATAAGAGGAAAGCTTTATTAATGAAGGTGGGGTTCTGTGACGCCTTTGTCTGGTCGTTGAACACAAACGAAGTACGCGAAGTTGCAGCTATGGCGAACTTTTAATCTAAACAAAACCCAAAGTCTAAACGGTGCCCTAAGGGCTGTATATATGGAGGAAGAGGGGGGAATTTCGTGGCCCTTGGGGAAGGGGTCCGAAACCAACCCTATCTCTTGTTTCCCCACACATACGGACTCTAAAAACAGCCTATACTTATGTATTTCGAAATTACATGGGCCTGGTCCAATAATAAGGTGACGCAGCACCTAGAATAGTCTCTGGACGAAATTTATGAAGTGGCATCTTGTATATTTCGTCCAAGGCTTCATGCACTCATTATGGTGGCTTCAAAGTCCTGAAATCATCACTTGTAACTCCGTTCTTGTTCCCCTTGCGCATGCCATCCTCTCCATGATTGGTCTTGCCAGGCCCTTCATTTGTAAGCAAAACAAATGTATCCAATTTAGACAGCATCATATTCTCATGAACATTAGAATCATTACCAAGAAACGAACGTACCTGAAAATTTAATTGGTGTGCGTGAGCTCTAGTAATTGGTCAAGTATATGTAGCAGTAGGGGTTGTGGGTGCAACAATGGTATTGATGTCCTCATCAATAAATATTTTTAGTAGGTGCAGTAGGTTGAGGAGCAACTCTTCGTGCTTCCAGTCGAGGTGCAGATACCCTCAACAAACCCCTTAAAGGATTGTTTTCCATAATGACAAGTGACAGTAAATTTCAGCATCTAATATAAATGTTTCCTTACCAAATTCCACTCACCAAAGGCGCTTCACTCCCCGGCAATGGCGCTAGAAAAGAGTCTTGATGACCCACAAGTATAGGGGATCAATCATAGTCCTTTCGATAAGTAAGAGTGCCGAACCAAACAAGGTATTGTCTGCAAACACTGAAATTATTGGTAACAAATAGTTTGGTAGCAAGGTAATTTGTAACGATCAAACGGTAACAGAGGTGCAGCAAGGTAGCCCAATCCTTTTTGTAGCTAAGGACAGGTCGGAATGGTCTCTTATAATAGGCAACGCGTTCTTGAGGACACACAAGAATTCCATCTAGTCACTTTCATCATGTTTGTTTGATCCACCTTCGCTACTTCTATAATTTGATAAGTGGGTGGATTGGTGCTTTGGTTCTATTCTTACTTGAACAAGCCCGCCACTTATGATTACCCCCTCTTGCAAGCGTCCATAATTACGAAAGAAGAATTAAGATAAATCTAACCATCTGGATCCAAATCAGCCCCTTACGGAATAGCGCATAAACTAGGGTTTAAGCTTCTGTCATTCTAGAAACCCATCATCTAATAACTACTCCACTATGCCTTCCCTTAGGCCCAAAGATGGTGAAGTTTCATGTAGTCGACGTTCACATAACACCACTAAGGGGATCACAACATACATATCATCAAAATATGGAACGAATACCAAATTCACATGATTACTTATGACAAGACTTCTCCCATGTCCTCAAGAACAAAAGTAACTACTCACAAATCATATTCATGTCCAAGATCAGAGGGGTATTGAATATCATTAAGGATCTGAACATATAATCTTCCACCGAATAAACCAACTAGCATCAACTACAAGATGTAATCAACACTACTAGCAACCCACATGTACCAATATGAGGTTTTGAGACTAAGATTGAATACAAGAGATGAACTAGGGTTTGAGACGAGATGGTGCTGGTGAAGATGTTGATGAATATTGGTCCTCCCACGTTGAGAGGGTTGTTGATGATGTTGATGGCTTCGATTTCCCCCTCCCGGAGGGAAGTTTCCCCGGCGGAATCGCTCCGCCAGAGAGCAAAAGTGCTCCTGCCCAGGTTCCGCCTCGAGGCGGTGGTGCTTCGTGCCGAAACCTTCCTTTTAGTTTTTTCTAGGTCAAATGGCATCATATAGCAGAAGATGGGCTTCGGAGGCCTGCCAGGGACCCCACAAGCTCAGGGGGCACGCCTGGTGGACTCCCGTTTATTGATTCTTTCACCAATATTTTTTTTATATTTCAAAACAATTCTCCATCAATTTTCTACTCATTTGGAGTTGTGCAGAAAAGGTGTCTCCGATATAGCCCTTTCCGGTCCAGAATTCGGACTACCGGCAATCTCCCTCTTCATGTGATACTTGCAAAATAAGAGAGAAAAGGCATGTGAATTGTATTATAAAGTGAAATAACAGTCCATAATGCAATAAATATTGATATGAAAAGATGATGCAAAATGGACGTATCAATTACCTTTGTCGAGTTCCCAATCTTCAGAGTTGCGTTTAATTCTTTCCAGAAGACCCCCTTTGAATTCAATAGTTTTCTTCGTAAAGGAACCAGTAGAAGAAGAATAGAGCATGGGTTGATCATTATGAGAAAGCCAAGCATAAAAGTTTTGTATAATAATTTATCTTGAGAGCTCATGATTGGGGCATGTGTACATCCTGGACTTAGGCCTCCCCCAAGCTTGAGATATACTTTCTCCTTCACGAGGCTAAAAATTATATATATAATTCCGATCACGATGAACCAGAAGCATGGGATAAAACTTCTGATGAAATTCCAATTTCAATCGGTTCCAATCCCACGTCCCAATATCATCCAATAGCCTATAACATTTCAATGCCTTTCCCTCCAAAGATAAAGGGAAAACATTCTTCTTAACTCCATCCTTGGATAAACCTGCAAGCTTAAACAATCCACAAATTTATTCCACATAGATCAAGTGCATATCAGGATGTACTGTTTCATCTCCTACATAAGGATTAGCTAGCAGTTTCTCCAACATACCCGAAGGAGTTTCATAATAAATATTTTCAGTAGGTTTAGTAGGTTGAGTGGCAACTCTTAGTACTTCTGGTCGAGGTGAAGATACCCCGAACAAACCCCTCAAAGGATTATTTTCCATAGTAACAAGTGACAGAAAATTCCAGCACGTAGTATAAATATTTCCTTACCAAATTCCATTTACCAAAGGCGCTTCACTCCCCGACAACGGCACCAGAAAAGAGTTTTGATGACCCACAAATATAGGGGATCAATCGTAGTCCTTTCGATAAGTAAGAGTGCCCAACGAGGAGCAGAAGAAAATGAAAAGAGGTTTTCAGCGAGGTACTCTGCAAGTGTTGTAAGTAACAATGATAGATAGTTTTGTAGCAAGGTATTTCGTAACGGGTAATAAGTAACAATGGTAGCAAGAGTGCGGTAAAGCAGCCAGTCCTTTTTATAGCAAAGGAGAGGCCAGAACGTTCTCTTATGACAAGGAAAGCGTTCTTGAGGACACATGAGAATTATCATTTAGTCACTTTCATCATGTTTGTTTGATTCACGTTCGATACTTTGATAATTTGATATGTGGGTGGACCGGTGCTTGGGTGTTGTTCTTACTTGAACAATCCTCCCACTTATGATTACCCCCTCTCGCAAGCATTCACAACTACGAAAGAAGAATTATGATAAATATAGCCATAGAATGAAACATTCAGATCCAAATCAATCTCTTATGGAATAACGCATAAACTACGGTTTAAGCTTCTGTCACTCTAAAAACCCATCATCTACTTATTACTCCATAGGCCCAATGATGGTGAAGTGCCATGTAGTTGATGTTCACATGACACCACTAAAGGAAGCAACAACATACATCTATAATACCTAAATAGTTTATCCCCACTAACCTATTTCTCTTGACATGCAAGCTATCCACATCAGCAATCGACATGCAGCCATCCACCTCAGCTAATCTGCCACGTCATCAAGTTTTTTCTTTTATTTTTTTTCTATCCTCTTGGTCATTCCACGTTTTTTCTCTACAGAGGATTCCACACCGCACCGTTTTGTTGGGGGCGTTTTCTCCCCGAGAGGTTCCCCGTCTCAAGATTTCTCTTCCCCACTCCCGCAACCTCCTTTTTCAATGCAGCGCTTCCTCTTCTTCCCAGTTGCAACCTCTTGTCTTCACAACAACTTCTCCCCCACTTCATCTTCTCCAAAGACCATTAAATCACGGCACTGGAAATGATGCACCTCTATATTTACCCATCAATCGATCACATCAGAGCCATGAGATAGCGAGGTCGAGGTTCAGGTCTAGGTTGATGTCGAGGCGGAGCCACGGCTCGCTGGAGCAGTGGCCTTGTCAGTGGTCATGTCTGAGTCGTTCGCGTCACTGCTCGCAGCCGTGGCCTCCTCCTCCCACCGGTCGCTCGACAACATCAGACAACACCCGTCGCAGACTGCCCGCTCCTCGATTTGTCTATGTTGGTGAGAGAGCCCAACAGGTGTATTCCCAACCATATCCCGCCTTACGTGGCGAAAGCAGAGATCGGAATTATCCTGTCGAGTAATCCAAGCGGACAACCTCGCCGACCCCCGCGATCGCTAGAATCACGGCAAGGAGCAGGCTGACCCTTGCCACTGTAAAGTGAGGAGTTGTGCCAACCCCTTTTGCAACCGAGCTCAGCCAGCCTCGCTCCCTTCCTGATCTTCCAAATTTCGCTTCAATGCGGTCCAAAGAAAAGCTGAGAAAAATATGAGATTCTTTTCTGCTGCATCATTGGAAGATTTCATCCAAAATTTGCCGGGTGTTGTAGAATTGTGAGTATCTAGCATTTGATAAGGTGAGAATACTGTACTTTGTTTTCCTGAAGATGTCGTGTTCAGAAATTTTGCCATGGTATTTTGGACAGAGTCCTCACTGTTGTAGTTCAGTTAGAAACAAGCAACTACTTGTGCTTGCTTAACTCTTGGTTAATCACAACAATAACCTACAAAACAAATAATTTGGTTACCATGGGTTTCACGTTTTATCCACTGATTGTTGTTTTAGAGGATGTTGACAGGCAAACAATGGTGATAACAAAATAATTCTTAGGATAATATAGCGGAAGGACCAAAGAATCAAGTACAGTACAAAGGCAATGTTGTATACTTCACGCTCTTATGGCGAAAACACAAGGACCGATTAATTCATCTACTCATCAAGCCATCATATTTTCATTCAGTTTGATGTGCACACTTACAGTTCAGGCATATAGCGATTTTATACTAGAGATTTTGATAAAAAGTAATTCATTTTATCTGTAGCGATTGCAGTGTTCATGTATCACATAGTATAAATCGAGAGCTGTTGGCATTCTACATTTTAATAGAATATTTCATATTTCTTTTGGTTTTCTAAATCCCATTTGGCAAAATTAGCATAACATGTATGGCCTTATATTAGCTATCTCACCTTAATTTGTTGCACCTTTTTTGGTAGAAATCCATGATGGTTGATTAATGACACATATAAACATCCATGTACTTCAAACAATTGGCTTTTAACATGTATATCCTGAAGATGCATCTATATCCCTGTTTTCCACCATGGATAGTTAAACACTGAGAAGTTTATATTGTGACATATAATAATGTAAGGATTTTCTGTAGTCTGAAGCCCTCATACTGAATTAGCTTTGAGAGGTATGCTATTATGAACTCCCTATCATAGCTACAGCCAGCAACTACATTAGCTGAGCACACATGACATGGAGCTAGCCAAAGTAGGTCTGTAGTGCAAGACAGTCTCGATGACATTGATGGTGCAAAATCCGTCGTATTTCTCCAATCAATTGCTGTGTTTTTGGTGGCTCTTATCCAGTCATAGAAAATAAATGTATGCTTGTTGCTCATTAACAGGCTGGCAGACAAAGCAACTACAAATAATTATCCTAGCCAGCTTCACCATTATTTGCAGCCTCAAGTCCAGCCACAGAAAAAAATATGCTTGTTGCTAATTTTTTATAGTGATTGTCTGTGGAATGAAGGAATGATGGGCCGACAACAGTGTGCACATCCATGCTAAGCTCGGCACTGGAGTCAAGGATTTGACACAATTTGGATCAAATTAATTGCTATCTATCCAACGAATTGTCTCTCCAAGGATCTTGGTAATTCGTACCTGGCATCGGTTCTCTATGCTTCAGAAAGTGGAACGGAGCGACTAATGCCTTGAGGTCTTATTTATTATAATTATAGTCAATGTAGTTATGTTTACAGATTGTGGATATATTCTTTACGTATGGTACATTTAGTTTATTCTCAATACTTTTTCAGCAATCATTTTGGTTAAATTATCTATACGCCTGCCATAGCCATAGTGCATCTGGGATTAGTATTTCTCTTAGAGCCACGGTGCATCTGGGATTAGTATTTCTCTTAGTGAGAATTCACTCTGTTAACAGGACTGTCTTGCATTGCAATGGACTTGGCCTCGGATCAGATTGTTTGAACAATTTTTTATATTTTAGTGCAGCATCCCACAGTGCTTTCAGTTATTGAGAATTATCAGTTACTAGTAGACTGCCCGTGCGTTGCCACGGGCCAATAAATAAATTTATAGACAATGTTCATGTTCTCCCACAACCGAGCATTTTGCACGTAATGTTCATCCACAACACAAATGAAAGCATCTTCTTCTCTCTTCTCTTACAAACACCACATACCCCTCTAGCCGCTCTTTTCCGTTGAACTTGTTGTCTAGCACCTTTTCTGTCCATACATTATTCATCCTCTCAATCTATTGCCCCTTGACTTTGCATGTAGCTTCCATGACGTTGTTTTGTTGTCTTGAAACGGTACAAAAACAACCCGACCACGTCACCTTCTTGCTATTTTAATTCAAATCCAAAGAAGCTAAATCTAGTTGAATGCCCTTGCGTTGCCATGAAAGAACAAACTTATCTATGGAAACATATATCGAAATATGATTATATGCAGAGTGTACATCACATGCATATCACTATTTTGTGACAAATAGTTCTTGTCTATCTCTCGCTTTTCTCTAAATATGCTTCTCCAAGCATGCATTTCAATTTCCGCCCTCACCAAAATATCTACTTTCATGTGCTCCTTCAACCCCACAAATATGTCTTGTTCTTCCCCTCCACGAGATTCCCTTTGCATAGTTGTGTTGCACATGTGATCTTTAAAAACATGGCAAGTGAGTGGCATCATCAACATTAGTCATCTGCATTGGGCACTCAGGAAGAAGGTACAATCGGCTTCTCCGAACATATTTGATTCTGTCCAGGTGTTACTTTTCTATATTGACGAGTTCCGTATCGGAAGCGAATTCCAGGCTTCCTCTTGTTCAACACAAGTACTAATATTGAGATGGGAAACTTCAAGACATACATAGTTTCTTGCACAAATAATCTTGCCAAATCATGGAGCTTCAAATTTTCTACCGACAAAATCATCCGAGTGCATTGTATTGCAATGCCTAAGTAATACATACTGGATATCGAAATAGCGTCACCAAGGGTAGAAACAGACACGTAAGTTGGTGGCATGAGCTATATTAGCATACATAAATTATTTTTCTACACTACACTATTTATACAGCTTTGCTTCGCACGAATCCATAGTGAGTAGGGTTTATAGTCAATGCAAGAACAAACAGTTGAGAAACATATGGCCAAATCAAGCACTGCTAAAGAAATCATAGTATGACCCCTCCTATGTTAGCAGCCTAGTAAAAAAATTACGTAAAGAAAGAAGCTTCTAAAATGTGATAAGTATCTACTACTTCAAATGGCACAATCAGTTGAACTAACTAATTTAAACCTTAGTTCTTAACATTTTTAGCAAAAAGGAGTAGAACATAATCCTGATATTTGGACCATGTATACATTACACATAAGAATTGCCAGACGACTGATAATACCAACAAATTTAGACATCAATTTGAAAGAACCCAAACCTGACAGCTCACTTGGTAAATAACTGATCTTATTTACCTCTAGGAATGTATATCAAGTCATTTTTCCTTGACAGAAGTATGACACAACATCTAGAGAACAAAAAAATACTCCACAATTTTTCTATATTAACTTGTCCCTAATTAATCTTGTCCCTAATAATAGGACCTTTTTAAACATGTTGACTTTTTTAATATTGCCATATATTCATTAACCAAAAAAATGATGTAGCAACCTGAATGGCAGAACCAGAACAAGTACTCTGCCAGAAGAGAACTTCGATACCTACAAAATCCACTTTGGAGCTTCGAGTACATTTGCAAGAACACACGCATATCCAGGATGTTTAGTCGCTATATCATTTAGAAGAACATTTGTGTTCCAATTTATCCAGAGTAAGGACAACAGCTGAGAAGGGATATAAAATAGCACAGACAAATAGCAAGCTATCTGATGAACATTATATTTGTTGAGCCCATTCGTAGAGAAAAAACTTATTAAGTAATAAGAATAATCATACATGCATCATTTATGTACTGACAGATATGCCATACAATCATCCTGCATGCATGGGGGTAGAAAAACGAAATTGAAAGGACAAGTAAGAAACAGACCAATCACCTAAGATCTGCAAATGAGAAGTAGCGGAGCCTAGGGATTGTTTGAAGTACTGACCTCCTCTATGACAAGGAACGATGTTGAGCTTTGATGATTTAAAGTACTGTCCAAGAGGTATACTTGGAACTGAGCCGTAGAAACTTGGGGACGACCATCTATCATGCGGTTACCAGCGTGCTCAAGCCATTGCATCTGTCACCTCCATGATTGCCTCTCTTCCGCTACCACCGAATTGGATTTTCTTCTTAAGATATAGTGCTAAATCTTAATCATGCAATTAGCTAAGAATTACACTAATTGATTGGGAAAGGAAAAGAAAAAGTAAACCATCAAACCTGCATTAGTGCATCTTTCCTGACTCAAGAGCACGACACCAAGTAGACGAACACCTTTCAGGCCAGGGTAGAGCAAGGATCCTCCCAGGCTCCTTCGATGAAAGATGATTGGACTACAAAAGAAGTTTAACATCAGTAATGGAGAGGCCATCTACCTGTGCACTGTCAGTTACATATGTTACAGCCAAGTGATAGGGGTTCTTTTCAGAAAGAAAAGAAGATCGGTGGGGGTGTTTGTCGTGGAATTGTCACGGCAGATTTCCTAGTGTGAGGACTTAGTCGTGAGGCCAACGCATCTATGTGGTAGCTTGAGAGGGGTTGAGCGGAATCGAGAGACGCAACACAAGACAAGGATTTAGACAGCTTCGGGCCCCGGGAAACATCATCCGGTAACAACCCTACATGCTGTTTGTGGCTAGGTCTCATTATCATCACGAGGGAGTCGTCGTAAACCGGCTCTCCTAGTTGTGTCTAACCCTTAAGATTCTCTCCCCCCTCTTGGGGTGCCCTGCCCCTCCTTATATAAGTTGAAGGGGCGGGTTACATGTAGAGTCCAACTCGGATTAAGACTTAAACTATTCTGCCTTCTCTTCATGGCTTCTTAACATCTTGGGCTTCATAACGTCTCGGGCTTATTAACCCCAGGCGACTCTGTCTGCTGGGTTATGACTGTCAACCGGGTTATGACTGTCTGCCGGGTTATGATTGTCTATCGGGTTATGATTGTCTGCCAGGTTATGATGTGACTTAACATCCGCCGGGTTACCATCTGCCGGTTTACCGTCTGGCTTAGCCATCTGTCTTAACTGTCTGCCTTAACTGTCTGCCGGTTTACCAAGTCCCAGCCGGGTTATAACTCCGGCCGGGTCATACCGCGGGTATATCCCCGATAGTGTTCGTTAATTCGATGGAGGGCTAATGAAATGAAACGACCTACATACTCCCCTTTAATAGTAGATATTTTATTCTGTGCTTGTCTTAACAACGATGATTTAGTAGATATTCCATGTGGAAACCTGCAGGGCATCGGATTGAGGTACATCAACATTGACACTTTTTGAGGAACACTTAATTTTAGCTAACAGATAGTAGTACATGTCCGTTTCAGTGTAATTGGCAGTCTGCTACACCAAGAGCGAGACATCAATAACCAACTACGACTAATTGAGACAGTATATATCAACATTGGCGGATACATATATTGCCAAATCCCAGCAAAATGAGCGAGAAAAAAGGTGGCATTCAAGAACATCTAGCGGCCATCTCTTAAATGCTTGTAGCAAAATCTGAACAGTCTTTCAAAAATATCCTTCTCAAGATAAAAAACAAACTGGTCAAGATTACCTTTCATACACAAATACAGGAGTAGGAGTAGAACAGATGTGCTACAACCAAACAACAGCCCTGAGAAGCCTATTTCGAGGGGAAATGAACCGAAATGAAAACATAGATTCACGGCAGTTACATACCTCTCTTTTGGCGCTCATGGTGGTGCGCCGCCCCACCTTTGGGCTTGGCATAGTGGGAAACTTGGTCGCCACCGGAATCCAGGCCGGCCAACCTCGTCGGCATGCCCATCTTGTTTGCTCCAAGGGGAGACCATTGGGTAGGGTGCTCCATGGAGCCATTCCTATATGGCAAAAACACACAAGTACAGTGAGTCAGAAACCTCAAAAAGGGAAAAAAAATCATAAGGTAGGGGAAGCTCAGGGTGAAGTGAAGTTCCTTGCCTCAGGGCTATACTGCTTGAATATAACCTGAGAAAATGCATATTGTTCAAGTACAACATGGCTAGAGGAGGCATGAGTTTTTAGTGCCTCCCTTCATCCCAAATGCAGGGGCAAACCAAAGATGAATCCACTCCAAAGTTATGACGAGAAAGCTATATTGATCATGTTACAACATTTTTTAAACTCTTTTAACAAGCTTGATTTGTCTTTAGTTTTATCCGGTGTATGTCTTCTCTTCAAATTTATCCAGTTTACAACCCGTGAAAAACTCATATGTGAAACAGATAGCATACATAGATCAATGTCAAAATCTAAAGCAACACACAACTCAAAATAGATAGCACACGTCGATCAATCTATCATCTATGCCCAAACATATAGCACATGTACGTGGATCAATCTTGTTAGGAATAATATTTAGCACTGGTCTTTTATTAATTAGCACATACTAATTAGTGAACCAACATTAGCAATTAGCAACCATCATTAGCACTTGGATTTTGTTCAACACCTAACTAACAAACCTTGTAACCGACCTTACACCTTGTATAAATACTCAGATTCATCATCAATGAAAAGGTGCTGATTCATTCATCTATCTCTCGGTTTTTTTACTTCTAAACACATTATCATGCACTTTGCTCTCCAATTGAGCAATTTGACCGGGAAATAAAACAGAAGAACAAGGATGAACATGGGACTTCAGTCTACATCGATTTAAAGATCATCCTCGAACAAAACGGAGAGATCAAAACAAAATAAGAAACCAACTGATCATACTCCATACAGGAACTTGAAATTGGTCAGATTTTTCAACCAAGTAACCACAACGGATTGATCCTTGTTTTTCATCATTATCAGTGGCCAGAAATTAGGCAATGTTAGCATATTTTCATGGGCGAAGACAATAGAAAAGAAACGGACGAACAGAAAAGAAGAACAGAGCTTGTCGATCTCAAGAAAATAATAATAACAGAGATTACCTATTTAATCTTTGTGCATTTGATCTAGTATTCTTGTGATCAACCAATAATCTAACAATGGATTGCTTTTCCCATGTATGTACGTACTCACGCAAATCACAAGAAGAAACGATCGATCGTGTATTACCAAGAAGAGGCACGTCGCCATCCGGCCAGCGCAACTTCCCACGGCTCCTTGCTCAACTGGCACATGGCGTGGCGGCAGCCGATGGGTCGCTCCACCCTCCGGCGGAGCACAACCACGATCTGGGAGCGAAGCCCTCAGGCACGCGGCGACGTCACCTCGGCTCCGATCGCATGCGCACACGGGAGCCGGCGCAAGGTGAAGGAAATATGCCCTAGAGGCAATAATAAAGTTATTATTTATTTCCTTATATCATGATAAATGTTTATTATTCATGCTAGAATTGTATTAACTGAAAACTTGATACATGTGTGAATACATAGACAAACAGAGTGTCACTAGTATGCCTCTACTTGACTAGCTCGTTGATCAAAGATGGTTATGTTTCCTAGCCATAGACATGAGTTGTCATTTGATTAACGGGATCACATCATTAGGAGAATGATGTGATTGACTTGACCCATTCCGTTAGCTTAGCACTCGATCGTTTAGTATGACTATGAGATTATGCATGTTCCTATGACTATGAGATTATGCAACTCCCGTTTACCGGAGGAACACTTTGTGTGCTACCAAACGTCACAACGTAACTGGGTGATTATAAAGGTGCTCTACAGGTGTCTCCAAAGGTACTTGTTGGGTTGGCGTATTTCGAGATTAGGATTTGTCACTCCGATTGTCGGAGAGGTATCTCTGGGCCCACTCAGTAATGCACATCACTATAAGCCTTGCAAGCGTTGTAACTAATGAGTTAGTTGCGGGATGATGTATTACGGAACGAGTAAAGAGACTTGCCGGTAACGAGATTGAACTAGGTATCGAGATACCGACGATCGAATCTCGGGCAAGTAACATACCGATGACAAAGGGAACAACGTATGTTGTTATGCGGTCTGACCGATAAAGATCTTCGTAGAATATGTGGGAGCCAATATGAGCATCCAGGTTCCGCTATTGGTTATTGACCGGAGAGGTGTCTCGGTCATGTCTACATAGTTCTCGAACCCGTAGGGTCCGCACGCTTAACGTTACGATGACAGTTATATTATGAGTTTATATGTTTTGATGTACCGAAGGAATTCGGAGTCCCGGATGAGATCAGGGACTTGACGAGGAGTCTCGAAATGGTCGAGACGTAAAGATCGATATATTGGACGACTATATTCGGACATCGGAAAGGTTCCAAGTGATTCGGGTATTTTTCAGAGTACCGGAGAGTTACGGGAATTCGTATTGGGCCTTAATGGGCCATACGGGAAAGGAGAGAAATGCCCCAAAGGGTGGCCGCACCCCTCCCCATGGACTAGTCCGAATTGGACTAGGGAGGGGGGCGCCCCCTTCCTTCTTTCTCCTTCTCCCTTCCCTTCTCCTATTCCAACAAGGAAAGGAGGAGTCCTACTCCCGGTGGGAGTAGGACTCCCCCTTGGCGCGCCCTCGTCCTTGGCCGGCGGCCTCCCCCTTGCTCCTTTATATACGGGGGCAGGGGGGCACCCCGTAGACACACAATTGATCATTGATCTCTTAGCCGTGTGCGGTGCCCCCCTCCACCATATTACACCTCGATAATATCGTAGCGGTGCTTAGGCGAAGCCCTGCGTCGGTAGAACATCAACATTGTCACCACGCCGTCGTGCTGACGAAACTCTCCCTCAACACTCGACTGGATCGGAGTTCGAGGGACGTCATCGAGCTGAACGTGTGCTGAACTCGGAGGTGCCGTGCGTTCGGTACTTGATCGGTCGGATCGTGAAGACGTACGACTACATCAACCGCGTTGTGTTAAACGCTTCCGCTATCGGTCTACGAGGGTACGTGGACAACACTCTCCCCTCTCGTTGCTATGCATCACCATGATCTTGCGTGTGTGTAGAATTTTTTTGAAATTACTACGTTCCCCAACAGTGGCATCCGGGCCTGGTTTTATGCGTTGATGTTATGCACGAGTAGAACACAAGTGAGTTGTGGGCGATATAAGTCATACTGCTTACCAGCATGTCATACTTAGGTTCGGCGGTATTGTGAGATGAAGCGGCCCAGACCGACATTACGCGTACGCTTACGCGAGACTGGTTTCACCGTTGCGAGCACTCGTTGCCTAAAGGTGACCGGCGGGTGTCTGTCTCTCTCACTTTAGTTGAACCGAGTATGGCTACGCCCGATCCTTGCGAAGGTTAAAACAGCACCAACTTGACAAACTATCGTTGTGGTTTTGATGCGTAGGTAAGAACAGTTCTTGCTAAGCCCATAGCAGCCAGGTAAAACTTGCAACAACAAAGTAGAGGACGTCTAACTTGTTTTTGCAGGGCATGTTGTGATGTGATATGGTCAAGACATGATGCTATATTTTATTGTATGAGATGATCATGTTTTGTAACCAAGTTATCGGCAACTGGCAGGAGCCATATGGTTGTCGCTTTATTGTATGCAATGCAATCGCCATGTAATTGTTTTACTTTATCACTAAGTGGTAGCGATAGTCGTAAAAGCAATAGTTGGCGAGACGACAACGATGCTACGATGGAGATCAAGGTGTCGCGCCGGTGACGATGGTGATCATGACGGTGCTTCGGAGATGGAGATCACAAGCACAAGATGATGATGGCCATATCATATCACTTATATTGATTGCATGTGATGTTTATTTTTTATGCATCTTATCTTGCTTTGATTGACGGTAGCATTATAAGATGATCTCTCACTAAAATTTCAAGATAAAAGTGTTCTCCCTGAGTATGCACCGTTGCGAAAGTTCTTCGTGCTGAGACACCACGTGATGATCGGGTGTGATAGGCTCTACGTTCAAATACAACGGGTGCAAAACAGTTGCACACGCGGAATACTCAGGTTAAACTTGACGAGCCTAGCATATGCAGATATGGCCTCGGAACACTGAGACCGAAAGGTCGAGCGTGAATCATATAGTAGATATGATCAACATAGTGATGTTCACCATTGAAAACTACTCCATTTCACGTGATGATCGGTTATGGTTTAGTTGATATGGATCACGTGATCACTTAGAGGATTAGAGGAATGTCTATCTAAGTGGGAGTTCTTAAGTAATATGATTAATTGAACTTAAATTTATCATGAACTTAGTCCTGATAGTTTTTTGCAAATTATGTTGTAGATCAATAGCTCGCGTTGTTGCTTCCCTGTGTTTATTTTTGATACGTTCGTAGAGAAAAATTATGTTGAAAGATGTTAGTAGCAAAGATGCGGATTGGATCCGTGATCTGAGGATTATCCTCATTGCTGCACAGAAGAATTATGTCCTTGATGCACCGCTAGGTGACAGACCTATTACAGGAGCAGATGCAGACATTATGAACGTTTGGCTAGCTCAGTATGATGACTACTTGATAGTTTAGTGCACCATGCTTAACGGCTTAGAATCGGGACTTCAAAGACGTTTTGAACGTCATGGACCATATGAGATGTTCCAGGAGTTGAAGTTAATATTTCAAGAAAATACCCGAGTTGAGAGATATGAAGTCTCCAACAAGTTCTATAGCTAAAAGATGGAGGAGAATAGCTCAAGCAGTGAGCATGTGCTCAGATTGTCTGGGTACTACAATCGCTTGAATCAAGTGGGAGTTCATCTTCCAGATAAAATAGTGATTGACAGAATTCTCTAGTCACCATCACCAAGTTAGTAGAACTTCGTGATGAACTATAGTATGTAAGGGATGACGAAAGTAATTCCCGAGCTCTTTGCGATGCTGAAATCGACGAAGGTAGAAATCAAGAAAGAGCATCAAGTGTTGATGGTTAACAAGACCACTAGTTTCAAGAAAAGGGCAAAGGGATAGAAGGGGAACTTCAAAAAGAACGGCAAGCAAGTTGCTACTCAAGTGAAGAAGCCCAAGTCTGTACCTAAGCCCGAGACTAAGTGCTTCTACTGCAAAGGGACTGGTCACTGGAAGCGGAACTACCCCAACTATTTGGTGGATAAGAAGGATGGCAAAGTGAACAAAGGTATATTGGATATACATGTTATTGATGTGTACTTTACTAGTGTTTATAGCAACCCCTCGGTATTTGATACTGGTTCAGTTGCTAAGAGTAGTAACTCGAAACGAGAGTTGCAGAATAAACAGAGACTAGTAAAAGGCGAGGTGACGATGTGTGTTGGAAGTAGTTCCAAGATTGATATGATCATCATCGCACACTCCCTATACTTTCGGGATTAGTGTTGAAACTAAATAAGTGTTATTTGGTGTTTGCGTTGAGCATGAATATGATTTGATCATGTTTATTGCAATACGGTTATTCATTTAAGTTAGAGAACAATTGTTGTTCTGTTTACATGAATAAAAACCTTCTATGGTCATACACACCAACGAAAATGGTTTGTTGGATCTCGATCGTAGTGATACACATATTCATAATAATGAAGCCAAAAGATGCAAAGTTAATAATGATAGTGCAACTTATTTGTGGCACTGCCGTTTAGGTCATATTGGTGTAAAGCGCATGAAGAAACTCCATACTGATGGGATTTTGGAATCACTTGATTATGAATCACTTGATGCTTGCGAACCGTGCCTCATGGGCAAGATGACTAAAACGCCGTTCTCCGGAACTATGGAGAGAGCAACAGATTTGTTGGAAATCATACATACAGATGTATGTGGTCCGATGAATATTGAGGCTCGTAGCAGGTATCATTATTTTCTGACCTTCACAGATGATTTGAGCAGATATGGGTATATCTACTTAATGAAACAGAAGTCTGAAACATTTGAAAAGTTCATATAATTTCAGAGTGAAGTGGAAAATCATCGTGACAAGAAAATAAGATTTCTACGATCTGATCGCGGAGACAAATATTTGAGTTACGAGTTTGGTCTTCAATTAAAACAATGTGGAATAGTTTCACAAATTCGTGCCACCTGGAACACCACAGCATAATGGTGTGTCCGAACGTCATAACCGTACTTTATTGGATATAGTGCAATCTATGATGTTTCTTACCGATTTACCACTATAGTTTTGGGGTTATGCATTAGAGACAGCTACATTCACGAAAAAAAGGGCACCATCTAAATCCATTGAGACGACATCTTATGAACTGTGGTTTGGCAAGAAACCAAAGTTGTTGTTTCTTAAAGTTTGGGGTTGCGGCGCTTATGTGAAAAAGTTTCATCCTGATAAGCTCAAATCCAAATCGGAGAAATGTGTCTTCATAGGATACCCAAAGGAGACAGTTGGGTACACCTTCTATCACAGATCCGAAGGCAAGAAATTCGTTGCTAAGTATGGATCCTTTCTAGAGAAGGAGTTTCTCTCGAAAGAAGTGAGTGGGAGAAAAGTAGAGCTTGATGAGGTAATTGTACCTGCTCCCTTATTGGAAAGTAGTTCATCACTGAAATCAGTTCCAGTGATGCTTACACCAATTAGTGAGGAAGTTAATGATGATGATCATGAAGCTTCGGATCAATTTACTACCAAACCTCGTAGGTCAACCAGAGTGAGATCCGCACCAAGAGTGGTACGGTAATTCAGTTCTGGAGGTCATGTTACTTGACCATGACGAACCTACGAACTATGAGGAAGCGATGATGAGCCTAGATTCCGCAAAATGGCTTGAGGCCATGAAATCTGAGATGAGATCGATGTATGAGAACAAAGTATGGACTTTGATTGACTTGCCCAATGATCGGCGAGCCATTGAGATTAAATGGATCTTCAAGAGGAAGACGGACACTGATAGTAGTGTTACTATCTACAAAGCTAGAATTGTCGCAAAAGGTTTTCGACAAGTTTAAGGTGTTGACTACGATGAGAGTTTCTCACTCGTATCTATGCTTAAGTCTGTCCGAATCATGTTAGCAATTGCCGCATTTTATGAAATCTGGCAAATGGATAAACAAAAATGCATTCCTTAATGGATTTATTAAAGAAGAGTTGTATATGATGCAACCAGAAGTTTTTGTCAATCCTAAAGGTGCTAACAAAATATGCAAACTCCGGCGATCCATCTATGGACTGGTGCAAGCATCTCGGAGTTGGAATATACGCTTTGATAAGATGATCAAAGCATATAGTTTTATACAGACTTGCGGTGAAGCCTGTATTTACAAGAAAGTGAGTGGGAGCACTACAGCATTTCTGATAAGTATATGTGAATGACATATTGTTGATCGGAAATAATGTAGAATTATTCTGCGAAGCATAAAGGAGTGTTTGAAAGGAGTTTTTCAAAGAAAGACCTCGGTGAAGCTGCTTACATATTGAGCATCAAGATCTATAGAGATAGATCAAGACGCTTGATAAGTTTTTTCAATGAGTACATACCTTAACAAGATTTTGAAGTGGTTCAAAATGGAACAGTCAAAGAAAGAGTTTCTTGCCTGTGTTACAAGGTGTGAAATTGAGTAAGACTCAAAGCCCGACCACGGCAGAAGATAGAAAAAGAATGAAAGTCATTCCCTATGCCTCGGCCATAGGTTCTATAAAGTATGCCATGCTGTGTACCAGATCTATTGTATACCCTACACTGATTTTGGCAAGGGAGTACAATAGTGATCTAGGAGTAGATCACTGACAGCGGTCAAAATTATCCTTACTGGAATAAGGATATGTTTCTCGATTATGGAAATGACAAAAGGTTCGTCGTAAAGGGTTACGTCGATGCAAGTTTTGACACTAATCTAGATGACTCTAAGTCTCGATCTAGATACATACTGAAAGAGGGAGCAATTAGCTAGAGTAGCTCCGTGCAGAGCATTGTAGACATAGAAATTTGCAAAATACTTACGAATCTGAATGTGACAGACCCGTTGACTAAAATTATCTCACAAGCAAAACATGATCACACCTTAGTACTCTTTGGGTGTTAATCACATAAGCGATGTGAACTAGATTACTGACTCTAGTAAACCCTTTGGGTGTTGGTCACATGACGATGTGAACTATGGGTGTTAATCACATGGTGATGTGAACTATTGATGTTAAATCACATGGCGATGTGAACTAGATTATTGACTCTAGTGCAAGTGGGAAACTGAAGGAAATATGCCCTAGAGGCAATAATAAAGTTATTATTTATTTCCTTATATCATGATAAATGTTTATTATTCATGCTAGAATTGTATTAACTGAAAACTTGATACATGTGTGAATACATAGACAAACAGAGTGTCACTAGTATGCCTCTACTTGACTAGCTCGTTGATCAAAGATGGTTATGTTTCCTAGCCATAGACATGAGTTGTCATTTGATTAACGGGATCACATCATTAGGAGAATGATGTGATTGACTTGACCCATTCCGTTAGCTTAGCACTCGATCGTTTAGTATGACTATGAGATTATGCATGTTCCTATGACTATGAGATTATGCAACTCCCGTTTACCGGAGGAACACTTTGTGTGCTACCAAACGTCACAACGTAACTGGGTGATTATAAAGGTGCTCTACAGGTGTCTCCAAAGGTACTTGTTGGGTTGGCGTATTTCGAGATTAGGATTTGTCACTCCGATTGTCGGAGAGGTATCTCTGGGCCCACTCAGTAATGCACATCACTATAAGCCTTGCAAGCGTTGTAACTAATGAGTTAGTTGCGGGATGATGTATTACGGAACGAGTATAGAGACTTGCCGGTAACGAGATTGAACTAGGTGTAAGGACTTTGTTGATTGTGTGCATCTTAATTATGCAGAGGTTGTGTGTAATGATTAAACCTTTAATAAAGCGCCCTTTCTCGGAAAAAAGACAACCCTAGCGCGGGGATTTTTTCTTTCTCTAGCCTTCTGAATTTTTATGAGAAAAATCCTTGCGTGGAACGCCTCTCAATCTCAACCTGGGCTTAAAGGTCCATTATCTGGTCGAGCCCATCCACAGCGGAACGAGCCCCTGCAAGCCCGTCTCTCTCCCCTTGGCACACTTCTCCACCGGCGACGCCCGCAGCCGCACCCCTCGCCTTTCCGCCGCCGCCCCGCCGCCTCCAATTTCTCTCCGGTAGGAGAACTGGATCCCCCACGAGTACAGCACCAGAGTAAGAAGCAATAGAGACGCCACCCGTCATGGCAGGTACCACGAACTCAAACCCTGCTTCCTCCTCACGCCGACTTGGCTGTACCCTTCCTCTTCCCCTCCCGCTTCCGCTGTGGTACTCACTGCACTTGTGCGTGCGCCTGCGCTTCCGTGTATGGCAATTGGCATGGAAGACTACAAGCAGGAACAGGAGATGGAGTTGGAGGCCCTGCAGGCCATCCTCATGGACGACATCAAGGGTTCTTCTTTTCCTAATTTCCTTGCTTCTTTGATTTCTGTAGCTCGGCCTTGCTATTCCTCGCCAAACCTAACCACCGTGGTTTACGGGATTTGATGCAGAGATCGACCCTAGCGAAAGCGGGATCGACACCAACTCCCGCTGCTTCGAGATCCTGCTATCCCCTCAGGTACTTGCAGGGAATGCTTCCGTTGTGTACACCATTTGTAGCACGCGATTAAGTTCTCCCTAGGCAGCAACGATGAACGTCGTGTGTTTAACCTACTTGAAATTGCGGCGCTAGTTATGTTTACAAATTTATTCGATTGGTTTGATGCAATTAGTGATTTCTCCCTGCTTTATATTGACTAGGATGATGATTTCGACGAGGCAGCTCATGTGCCAGGTAAATTGATTTTGTACAAAATTCTATTGTTTTTAGGAAAACAAATAAGCTTGCATACATTCCGGAATGCTGGGCTCATGTCATTGTGTTATCTGGGACTTATTTGCAGTTCAAATGGCTCTGGTTTTTGCACACACTGAGAAGTACCCAGATGAGCCTCCACTTGTGAATATCAAAAGGTTGTGTTATTTTACTTAGAACTTGATGATCCAGCATGGCTTGAAGCAAGCATTTTGTCTATGGATACTCTTGCTTTTGGTGCAAACCGTGTGCTTATTGTTTTCTAAAGCTTATAGTTGAATTGCAAACAATATCTGCAGTGTACGGGGTATTAAACCAGACGACCTCACATCCTTGAAAGAAAAGCTTGACCAAGAGGTATGTAAGACTTGGTTTTGGCCCCAATCCTGTGTTCAGTTCACATAGCTAAAATCGTCGAAGTGTGCAACTGAAGCTGAACGTATTTCAAGTTAAATAATTGGAACAAACCAAATAACCATGGACAGTTATTTTATTATTATTATTCACGGGGTGGGGGTATCTATTTTTTTTTCTTTTGAAAAGCTAGCAGGAGCTCTGCCATTCAATTAAGAGTGCCAATTAAATACAGGAGCTGATAATGGAAAACACCTGTGGAGTAACCATGAGTCCATGACACCTTGTGTGGACTATTCCCCACATCATAACCACTGTGGTTGGCAAACTTGCACCAACGTTGCTTACTCTTGTCTAGCTAACCACAAGAACAACGCCCATAGGGCGCTTAGCGACCCACAATAACCTGAACTGACAACAGCACCCACAGCCCATAGAGATTCCAAACAACAAAACAGCCAAGGAAACCCCCACCGCAGAAAACTGGTTCTTTCTCCCTCTTGAGCCACAATGCATGTCATTTTATAAAAATGCTAGTCAAATAATTTTATGTTTGTGAGTATAGAGAAAAATACCAACATCTAGAACACCACATTGGTATTACTAGATGTATCATGAAATATAATTTCTGAATATTATACTTAATTAATGAAAAAGCATGTATTCATAGAAGTTCAATCACCAAAGTTTCATTTTGAAGACCTTGTCAATATTCACAACAACCCATGTTTTGACCCAGATGTAGTATTCTAGGATTCGCCAAAAGGTCATTGAAATTCAATATAGTGTGCTCAAATACCAACACAACTCATTAAAAGTGTATTATTGGTTGTGAGGTATATACATCCCCCTCATTCACCTGATATTTCTTCTCATTTATGTGCAACCTTCCAATCATTTAGGCAACTGAGAATCTTGGTATGGCTATGATATATACTCTTCTCGACTCGGCTAAAGAATGGTTAACTGAAAAATATGGTCAAAATGCTGGAGATGAGGAACCTGACAAAACTGAAGAACCAGCAGAGGAGGTATTCTTAGCTTTAGTTCGTTCTAATTTTGTATGTTCTTTGCAATGCATCTGTATAACCTGGGTTCAGCCATTGCTGTCAAACTGGCATGTGCAAGGGTTGCATATATCACCATACAGAATAAGTGGACAGATGATGAAATAAAGCTGTGTATTTATATAGTGGTGCATTCATTCAGTGGCGCAAATCAATTCCCCCCCCCCCCCCCCCCCCCCCCCACACCTAACAGTACTACATATACTAAGAAACTCACTGGCACTGGCAGCAATTGGCTGCATGTTTTGAAGTGTTTCTTCTGCTTGTCCCACTGAGCCACTTACATGGTTACTCCAGCAAATGTGACTATTACATGTGTTATACTATTGAATATCGACTGTAGAAATTTACTGTTCCATTCACCGTAGCATATATAATTTCAATGCATATACTTAATGCATGAACGATTTACTTGCGTGTTAGGTCATTATACCCCATGGTGAAGCTGTTACTGTAGAGAGCTTTATGGCCTGGAGGGAACGTTTTGAAGCTGAATTGGCGCTGCAGCGTGCTAAGTAAGCATCCAGTTATTTATTCTATTTTTGTTATATAGTATAACTGACTTTGCCCTTGATTATGTCATGGAAAATGAATCTTCCTCACATGTGACATGTTTTTCATAGCATTTGTTGCCTAATTGAAGTGCCCAAATGGTGCTTTATAGATAGTCTTCTGAGTTTCCATTATGTGCAGGCTTATGCCAGAGTCAGCTCTTACTGCCCCAAAGGAAAAGAAACTCTCTGGAAGACAGTATTTTGAAAGTGGAAGGCATATAACGGTAGAGTTCATCATCCTATATAAGATGTTTTCCCTTGACTCTGTGCAGCATACTTGCGGATATGCCTAACTACTGCCTGTTTCTATTTCTGTATTTATCGATGTTTTCTGTAACTCTCTCATTACATAAGTTGTCTTTTCAGAAAGGAGCAGGTACAGTTGCTGAAGAAGATGAGGAAGAGGAGGAGGACATCGAATTCGATGACGATTTTGAAGGTAAATATGCTACTAGCACTTTTTGTGGATATTAGATAGTGACATGTACCTTAAAACGTGCCGTCCTAATGTTGGTGCAGATGATGAGGAGGACATGCTCGAGCATTTTTTAGCAGAACAGACGGGGAAATCGTCAGCTTAGGCTTGGACACTGTAAAAGGGAACATCATGCTGCGCAAAATCTATTTTAGGGAAAGCCCGATGTGTTGACATATATCATAGAGCTCACTATCTTTGTGTGTTTTCCCCATCATTCAGTTGCCTCGTGGTGACTGACGACGTAGCTGCATAAATATCTAAAAGCCGAGGTAGCAGTGGGTCTCTCTCACTGATCAAATTTGAGGCGTTGAGCATGGAAGCATCTGTGTAATGTACTTCGTTGTGTAATTTATCGTGTTTTTTGTCTGGTGAACATGTATGCTTTGCAGAGAATGTTATAACTTCCGTTCTGTACGTGAATATTGTCAACGTGATACTTCAATCCAAGTTTACACCGGTAATTCTTTCAGATACATGCTTGAGATAAACTAGGAAACATGCCCGTGCGTTGCATCGGGAGAAAAAACACTTCACATGCGTCTAATCCAATATTTATGGCTCAAGAACCTCTTCACACCAGCCCACATTCTTTATGTCTACGTGGCAATCCACCCATGTCGCCGCATATTCTCCTTCTCCCCATCCCTGATTGTGGCCGTGTTGTGAATGTCCATGCTTTGTTAAGAGGAAACTCCAGTTGCCTATATATATTGTGTACATCGACAAAATACTATATCCGTCCTGATTTATTGGTCCCTTTTGTATTTCGTGCCCCACTTTAACTATAGATTTAACTAACAAAATATAAATAATAGGTCATAAAACTTATATTGTTGGATTCATATTTAAAAGATTTCAATGATACTATTTTTGTGGTATGTAACTTATTTTTTATAATTAAATCAAAGGTCAAACTTTGCACAAAATACAAGCGTGACTAATAAATCCAGACGGAGGTAGTAGTATTGAATTCCAAAACAAAACAAAAATAAATTTATGTGGGAAAGGAATATAGGCAACTCACTAAAGGATACAAAGCATCGAATTTATGTGGGGATTCAATCCGAGGCTCTTAGTGAACGATATTTGGGCCTCCCAACACTGGTTGGCAGGTCCAAGGATGGCACTTTTAAACATGTAACGGAGTGTGCTAAGGGCAAAGTGTGTGGTTGGAAGGGGCAAGGATTGTCCAAAGCAGCTAGAGAAGTTCTTGTCGAATCTGTTTTGCAAGCGACACCGACCTATACCATGAGTTGTTTTCACCTCTCGAAGAAGATGTGCCGGAACCTGACTTTAATCTCGTCCAAATTCTGGTGGGGTGCAATGAATGGTGAGAGAAAGGTCCATTGGATCGCTTGGGAGAAGATGTGTGCGAGCAAGAGGGATGGGGGCATGGGTTTTCGTGACCCCGAGGCCTTCAACCAAGCGTTGTTGGCGAAACAAGCATGGCGTATTCTTCAAGTCCCAACTTCTCTATGTGCTAGAGTGCTTAAAGCAAGATATTTTCAAGATAACTCAATCCTGTCCGCTTCCTGTCCAGCTTCGGGCTCGTTCACCTTCAGGAGTATTTTGCATGGCCGGGATTTGCTAAGGGAGGGCCTCATATGGAGAGTTGGGTCGGGGGTCAACATTAACATCCACCACGACTAGTGGATACCTCGGAATGGGAGTACCAAACCTCTAGGCCAAGTATACATGCAGGGTATAACCAAGGTGGCTCACTTAATCAACCCTGATGGTGTGTCTTGGAACGAGGAGTTGGTGGATAAGATGTTTACATCGGCAGATGCTATGGACGTGAAGCAAATCGCTATTGGCGGACCGGGATCTGATGATTTTCTTGCATGGAACTTTACGCGTAATGGTGTATTTACCGTTAGATCGGCATACCATCTACGAATGGCTTTGAACAGAACGAGGACCGGACAGCCGGAGTCCTCGAGTTCGGTAGCTATGCACAAAGGATATTTGGAGCTGTGGGATACAAGTGCGCCGGGCAAGGTCAAAATTCATATGTGGCGTATGATCCGCAACGGGCTTGCTGTGGGTGCAGAACTCATTCGACGTCGGATCAAGTGGGGCGTTTTTTGTGTTGTGTGCGCCCGAGAAGAAACTATAATGCATAGATTTTGGGGCTGCCAACATTCAGTCATGTTCTGGGAGTTGTTGAGGGCACAGGTCGGTTTGGTCTTGGAAGAACCACCGAGACATATTCAGACTCAGCGAGCTCTAGCATCTTGGTTGCTTGACTGGTTTGCCCGGGAGAAGGACGATGAGAAGGAGGTGATGCTTCAGGCGGCTTATAGCCTCTGGCTGGCACGGAATGAGGCAAGGGACGGGCGGAAGATATTACAGCACATGAAATAATAGCTACAGTGCAGGTGCAAGTTGCAGAATGGAGAGCATCTCACGAGACGAGGGCGTCACAACCGGAGCCAAAGACTATTCAGCGATGGGTACCTCCTGATGCTGGATGGGTAAAGATCAACTCCGACGGCGTGGTCTCCAGGTACGGGGAGAAAGGAGGAGGTGGAGCGGTTCTTCGCGATCACCAAGCGACGTTTCGCGCTGGACTGTGCCATTTCTTCCCAAATACTGTTGATCCTGAGATGGTCGAGGTGTTAGCTTGCAGACAAGCCGTTCGAATGGCGATTGATCTAAACTTCAGACGGGTGCATGTTGAGCTTGATTGCCTGACTTTGGTCAAGAAGCTTAACGACTCGCAGAAGAATTTGTCTGCTGCCGGTCCCTGGGTGGAGGAGATTAAAGCGATGCTTCGTTCTATGGAGGAGTCCAAGGTGACATGGATTCATCGGTCTGGGAATGTAGCCGCTCATAAACTAGCAAAAGTAGGGGTAGGGGAGAACCGTTTGGAGATTTGGGTAGGCTCGCCACCAGACTTTATTTTAGATGTAATTTCAGACGAGATTCCTAGCTACGGTTAAATAAAGTGGCATGATTTCCCCTAAAAAAAGAAGGATACAAAGCGAACCACACACACGTACACGCCAAAACACAAGAACAAACCACAGCTAGAAATCTGCAGAAAGGACCTTCAAACAAACAAAATAATCACACCCTCATGCATACATATAAACCAGTATGGACGTTCCTGTGTTGATGTTGTAGGACTAAAATTCATATTGTACATTAGATACACAACAGATTACATACCTCAATATGTGTGTATAAATATCCTGATTTGCTGGCCTATTGAGCTGGACGAAAGCACCTGGTCGTGGCGAGGCTCTGCCAAAGCTAGCAGGACTCGTCTACCGAGTACATCGCTGAAGGTTGGGCGCACGTACTAGTCGAGCCTCGCACTACAATCCATCATGTAGTGTTGACCAATAGCAAGCAAATGTGCAAGAGTCTAGCGTCGACGCTAGGGAGAGGAGGCTTCTCCGTCTTGTTTATAATATCAAACCATGTGTATCACGAATTAATTAGGGTAGGATCCAGGAGGCTTGATTTGCAGAGAACGAACTCACGGCCAGTTAGATCGACGTAAAGGCAGCGATTGCAATTTGGAGAAAAAAGTGTATGTAGCTGAGAGGAGGAAGGCGAGACACGTGGGATGGACAGGGAATCAGACTGCTATTGTTAATTGTACTTGTACAACCCAAAATCCACCGCCGATGAAGCCATCGGTGAGCAGCATAAGCAGCTTGTAGGGAATTGCCTTGTGAGGGTCATGCTTGTATGGGCTGACAGCTATAGGGATATGCCCCGCACTCCTCTCGCTGAGGGTCTCCTCCGCCATATCACCAAGCGGACCGTCGCCTCGGGGGCCTGGAGCAGCTTGTAGAATAGGGCTGCGCTGTCCGTGGCTTGAAACTCCCCTGCATGCCGCCATAGTCCGTGCACCACAACACTGCCCCTACGTGGTCTCGTCAACTGAGGCCTTCCGAGCGCCACCACCTAAGGACCGGACGCCAAGCTACGCGGCGCGACGACGCCTCGTCGACCAGCCGAGCTGCTCCATGTTGTCCGCACATTCAAACGCGACGGCAACTGCTGCATCTCCATCGTCGAGGTCGTGCATTCCATGCATTACGACCTTTACCATAATGACAACGACTACATCGTCTCTGCTAGGACGGTCTGGCGAAGGAAGACGGAGGTGAGGAGGAGTCGGTTCGTGTTCATGGCGGCGGCGGCGTATATGCATCCATCGTCTCTGCTAGGACGGCCTGGCGAAGGAAGACGGAGGTGAGGAGTCGGTTCGTGTTCATGGCGGCGGCGGCGTATATGCATCCATCGTCTCTGCTAGGACGGCCTGGCGAAGGAAGACGGAGGTGAGGAGTCGGTTCGTGTTCATGGCGGCGTCCGCGTATATGCATCCATCGTCTCTGCTAGGACGGCCTGGCGAAGGAAGACGGAGGTGAGGAGTCGGTTCGTGTTCATGGCGGCGTCCGCGTATACACATCCAGGAGAACATGATCGTACTCGTATTTTTTTACCATACTCGTGTTCTTTTAATTAATACTAATATAAGGTCAGCCCAACGGGTGCTGTAAGCGTCGAGACTCATGTCTTTCCTTTTTATATAAGGTCACAATCCAGCCCGTGCATTTCTCCTCCAGGCCGAGGCCCAAATAACGTTGCAGCAAGTCGTTTCAAAAACAGACCGCGGATTAATACCACCTTGCATATCTCTCTACAAATTGTAAAAGCGTACTCCCCCCGTTCCATTTTATAATGCGTATGATTTTTTCTCTCAGATTCCGAAATGTAGTGCGTATATGCAGCAGAATGCTCATTTGGACAAAAGTTACCCCTACTAGAATCACAGGACATGCAGCAGCACTAGGCACATGGATAAAGACTAACTATGCATGCAGGGCTATTTTAGTCCAAAGTACAGCTCCACCTCACGCATTGGTATAAACGCTACATGCAAAGGCGCATTATAAAGTGGAACAGAGGGAGTATTATATAAAAAGAAAGCGTATTGTGACGGTGAACCCGACAAAGTCAATCCGTGCTTTATTTATATATATATATATATATATATATATATATATATATATATATATATATATATATATATATATATATATATATATATATATATATATATATAGGGAAAGACTAGCAAAAGTGCCCGTGCGTTGCAACGGGAGAAATAAATTATCACCCCTAGCGCCCTCATCCC
This sequence comes from Aegilops tauschii subsp. strangulata, assembly GCF_002575655.3. Lineage (NCBI taxonomy): Eukaryota > Viridiplantae > Streptophyta > Magnoliopsida > Poales > Poaceae > Aegilops > Aegilops tauschii. Next base: position 279,095,368 of record NC_053037.3, on the reverse strand, counting down.
TGTTACCACTTCTTTTCTTTGTCATCATTGTCGGTAACGATGTCCACTACACGGTGAACATTCCACGTAAGCTTGGAACCAATAAAGAATTGCATCACCTGCATGGACAGACCAGCGAACGCTCGCGTTTGAGATCCCGGCCACATGACCCACATCTACACAATGAAATACTTGTGCCTTGTGTTTATGTTATCTGATTTTACATCATATTAGTTTAGTACCAATCCGTGAAGGACACAAACAAAAACTAAATTTTATTTTATTTTAAAATGATCAACACTTTTCTGTAGGGTAACACGATCAACGCCAAAACACACTGGAGGTTGTGAGTTTTATTCCAATAACGGTCAACTATTTTTTGCCTCATCTCCTAAAAGGGGTGGTGGGTTTGATTTGTTGGGCCAGGTCGCACGGACATGTTGGGAGGGCATCGGTTCTTTTTACTGGTGGAACATTACGCGGGCGAACGTGGCAAAGGCCAAGTGGCCCAAGACAGACGATTAATAGAATAGCCTAGCTCAATATGAGGAAACACCGTGGACATACGAAATAGGAGGACTAATAATATTATACCTCCATTTATATATTAAAATTACTATATATGCCTGTGGGTTAGAACGGTTGAAACATTTGACATAAATTTAGTGAGGATTGTATGTGCAAACATAATGTTCAATGTGCTACAAATTTGGCGCAAATTTAGTAAAGATTATAAGAGCAAGGAAAACATAATGGAAGAAAAAAATGACATGAATTTAGTGAGGATTAAAAAATGCCACATCATTTTTACTCATAAGATGGCATGGCAACCTGCCATTGATTCCCGCACCTCCTGTTAATTAGTTTTTCTTTCTCTTTCTTTCCTTATATCATGATGCCCACATAATTACCGTCCATTTCCTTCCTCTCTCTTTCTCCTTCCTTCTTTATTTCTCATGCAATTATTTTTTCTTTTTTGCTAGGCCTGCTAATTACTCATGCGATTAATATGGCACCCACATAATTACCATCGCTTTTCTTCCTTCTTTATTTCTTATTCAATACATATTACCTTTCTTGCCGGCTCCACATAATTACCATCTTCCTTCTTTATTTCTCATGCAAAGAATGTCTATTTCCTTTCTTTATTTCTTTGCTTAATTTCCAAAGCAGCTTCTTGATGCCTGACAACCTAAAAATTGTATATAAACTGGTAAAAATTAATGTAAAATAGCAAGGTGGGACTATTTGACAAGTAAACAAATATGAAAAACAACTTCCAGCCTGGTCCCTTGTCCGTCCAGTGGGCCGCGGCACTCGTACATGCCCATCACGACCGTGCCTGTTGATCTCGGCCCGAGTACGCCTGTCCTTTATTCTTAAGGTTCCAGACGCCCAAATTAGCAAGCTTAGGAGCCTAGCCTTAGTGGTCTGCTGCGCTGCAATCTATACATGGCAGACCATGAATCAAATCCCAGCGGCGTCAACCATATTTTTTCAGCGAATCAGCCACCTACGGAATTAAATCAGACGCGGCGAAATAGATAGAGCGAAAATTTAGTACCACCTCGAATATGTTTTAAATTCAAACTGAAAGCATAAAATCACAGGAAGAAGCGTATTGTGACGGTGAACCCGACAAAGTAAATCCGTGCTTTATTATTAGGGAAAGATAGCAAAAATACCCGTGCGTTGCAACGGGAAAAAAATTCTTAGATGCCTAGTCCAATAAGCATGGCTACATCCCACATCAAAGTCCTGTATTTCAACACCAACACTAAGAAGAGTGTTGATGTATTATGTTCTTATTTGCGTGGAAAGCAACTAACAGTAGCGCCAGCGTGTCAAGACAAACACGAGGGCGGCAAAACATGAACATCTTTCAATTTCTTACAATAGTAGCTTGAATATCATGGAGCACAATTCAAATGATTGTTCATTGATCTATTAACCACAATAGCAGAATATATTAAACTGAAAGGTTTTTTCTACAGAGTAAGTGTCAAAAAGGATTCTTGCGGAGTGAAGGTTAGTGCTCACCATCAAGTCGCCAGGTTCCATATACAACTACAACTTGTTGGTGCAGGCTTTCACTCTGCATCTGAACCTCCATCTATCTTTCGGTCATGGTCATATTTTAGTATAATTAGTTAGAACCACCAAGTGAGCTTTAATTAACTCACAAGCTTATAAATAAACCATAAGCTATACTCAAACATACTTTAGGAAAGTGAAAAAAAACATGCAGGGTGAACAATACAACTAATGTACCACGCCAAATTGATTTCAACAGGGATCAGGCCAACCTTTACGGAACAGGGACCAGGTTGTTGTGCTATATCTTGCCAGTGGTCCTCATTGGTAGCAGTTATTGTTGTCAAAACATCTGTTACTTGCAAGTTACTGCAAAAAGAATTTCATATCAGCATATGCTTATTGTTACCCTTTTCTGAATATACAAACGTTGCTACATGTGTCACGGTCTTTAGTTAAATTTATTAGGCCAATTTGGCAGGATACACCCATTACGAATTTCTACTAAATTGTGTGATCAAAAGAGCAGGAAAATGAGGGACAATACAAAGTATAGATTCTACATGATGGTCACCCTTTGCGAGCTACTCCCCGCACCTATTGCATCTACACGATTACATATTTTGTGTAGATATTAGAGTATGTCATGATTCAACTATCCTAAAGACACATGTAATTCGAATTTTTAACATGTCCTCTGTTAAATCTCACACCAGAAAGAATTGGTAATATGGAGACAACATCTTCCTTATATGAACATTTGGAAGCATACACATCATTTACAATGACCTTACAATGTATTTTTAATCCAACTAAGAATTTTAGAAAATACCTAACCTAAGTACAGTCATATGAATGATTTCAAATCCATTTAAGCTTAACATCTAGCAGAACAGAGTTTCAATTAGACTATTTACTGTACATCCGGAAAATAAATTCAAAGATTTAAGGAATCATATAGCAATAAATGAACAATCGAGCAATTCAGGTCACCTCAACAAAAAATAAATAAGAGTGGTTTGAGCAGTTATGTATGCATTAAGCAACTACCTCCAAGTAGTCAACACTTTCCAGCATGTTCAAGTAGTCAACACTTCCCTGCGGACATACAAAAAAGGAATCTTGCGAGTTCAGTATCCATAGCTCTAACACGCTCTGATGAAGGGTAGTCAAATCCCTCAGCCAAGAGAGATTACTAAACTGAATGTTATCTCTGTAAGAACATAATTACATGATGCTTGTATGCACTTTTGACATGATCATGCTTATGCCCCTAAACATTAGCCAAGTTCATGCACTTCTTGTCACATGAAGAGTGGATATTCATTAGCCAAGTTAAGAAGACTACAAAATAACAATTTTTCTACAGAACTATCCATGTGGATTAAAAAAAATTGTACTATCCATGTGGATTAAAAATATAAGTATGGGGGTCTCTCTTCCTATAGAAGCATCAGGCGGAGATGCTAACGAACGATGTGTGCTGAAGGCCCGATCCACCGTCTTCAAGGCGGATCTCGAGAACAGTACGGTCGGCGAGCAACACATTGACGACATGGACACGGATGTACTGTGTATTAACGGTCAAACAATTAAATTGATAGATGCACTTCACTGTAAATCAGGTGCTATGCTTACCAAATAACAATAAAAATCCAAAAATAAATTGGGAACTACTGGGCGGTAAGGGAAGACTGCAGATTCAGCTCCTCATTGATTTTGCTACAATTTGTGTATTGTCAGTTTTTGCACGGAGAAGATTCAATCATGTACGAACTAACCTTAAAGTTTTTGTGTACGTCCTAGTGTGTCAATTTTTCCAGATCAAAAGATCGAATCAACACGCCCAGCTGACAGGTAAGTGGAGAGGGAGCTAAGAAGCCAGTCAGGGCCTCAGGGGAGCAGCTGCACTAAACTAACACTAAATAACACATTAACACTTACCTTACCATCAGACTCCTGAAATCAGATTCCTTAAAAGTGTAGCTCATCAAAAGTACAATATGCACACACGATCCACGATCATCATAGTACAATATGAAAGTCAGATATCAAAAGTACAATATGGACACAGGCATCCTGAGCCAGATTCCCTCCTTGAACGTCAGACTACATGGGGTCCGTGATCTATGAAATACTCCTGCTGCTTATCTACATAAAAAATGAAAGCCTTGAGTTATCTGCTTATTAAATTTTTTCAAAAAACATTGATGCTCCATTAATATTAATATCTAATAATAATTGTTTAGAATAGCAGTCAGTGCATGAATGAGAATCAATGGAGATTGGAAGCCAGTCTACAAGCCTAATTGCGTTCGTCAATGAGTTGCATCAGGACCAAAAACTTCTTTATCAGAGATTAGCTGTAATAGCATCGGGGGTGCATACCTAGATCAACGACAGAAGGGCAAGAGTTAGAGAGTTGTGCTCCCTGGGCCAGAACCATATATGCGTAGGTGCGCTTGCGCACAGCAGCAAAGAGGACAAGAACAACAGCAAGCCTCCGAAGCATGGTGGCGGTGAAAATCCTGAAGGTGTAGCCGCAGGAAGGACACATACCGATTTTTTTTTTTGAACAGACATACCGATTATTTGGACGAGGGATACCGAGCAGCACAAGCCGCTGAAGCATGGCACCAGGGAAGGATCCGCCGATCCGCGGAGCAGGCGTCCGTGAGCCATGGTTCTGACGGCTGTTGCGGAGGCTGGCAAGTTGCGATTTGTTTGGGGCGACGTTTTCTTGCACTTCTCCTGTTTTTTGAAGCTTCCTGATGTCACATATGAATGAAGCTTATGAAAATTAGTCCGACGCCCGGCGGCGTACATGAGGCGGTGATCGATCGCCCGTGGATGCAGCCCACGAACGCGGGCGCGCGGTCAATGCTCGAGGACGAGTTCGTCGTCTCCCCGACGAAAAAGAGGTGGAGGGCGGGATGATCCGTTGCAGGGGTGATGGCGGCGCAACAGCGAGGTGGCTGCGCATCAGATCCGGCCGGTGGGGATGGCTCCCAGCTTTGGCGGTGAGGCCAGGGCACCGGAGTTGGTCGGGGACGAGCGCCAGCGGCTGTTCCTGCTACGGGACAGTGAAGAGAGAGAAATATGAGAGAGAGAACCAGAGAAGAAGGGAAGGAAGAAATAGAGAGAGAGGAGGCAGGCAGAGCGGCGGCGTTGGGGTCGCGGGATCCTGCACGTCGCCGGCGAGCGGCGGGAGCTTCCCCCGGTGGCGGCTCAGGGTGGCGCGGGCGCACTCGGGTTCTCCTCCCGAGCGGGCGTTCGTCTCCCGCTCTTGAGCGTGTAGGAAGGCTGGGCGCTGGGGGCTGCGGGTGTTGGTGGTGCTCCGGCGTTGGGCTCGCCGGCCGGTCGCCAGAGGCCGGGGACGACGCTGGTCCTCTCCTTGGGAGGGCTTGTTCGATGGAATAGATGTATTTATTTGTATCACAAAAAGGATTGAAAAGTGGAAGATTGGACTAAAAAGAGAAAGAAGACAGGGTTGTATCAAAGAAGAAGAGGAAGGAGACCGGGTGTCCTTTGCGGACGAAAGAAAGAAGGAGATCGATTGATGAAATAACAAGAAGGAGACTCGGTCTCGCCCAGCCCAATTGAGACGCATCGCAATAGCCCAATCTAATAAACGCACGGAAAACAAATAAACGTAAGGAAAACAACCTTTTTTGCGGATGAGATTAGTACCACCTTGGATATAGAAAATAAATATAGACGTGTTGAAGAAAAAAAACTGAAAGCGTAAATTCACGGGAAAAAGCGTATTGTGACGGTGAACCCGACAAAGTCAATCCGTGCTTTATTATAAGGGAGAGACTAGCAAACATGCCCGTGCGTTGCAGCGGAACAAAAATAATTCATCCCTCATACGCCCACTCGGCGTCATCAACAAATCCCTTAAAATCTTTCACGATGCTGGGCGACAAACAACATGATAAGTGGTGTTGCACAAAAACATAAATATGAGGTGATTTTTGAAATGTGCTCAAGATGTTTTCAATTTATTAGACAACAAAACTATCTACCTACTTACCGCTATCTCTTTACGCCTTTGTTGTCATTCCTCCTTAGTGCTGCCCAATAAATATTGCATTAGGATGAAAATAGAGAAGTACATTTTAGTACTCGACGATAACTTGTGCATAAGGGCATTATTTTTGACTTGTTGATATACGAGTTTGCAACTGTAATCCAAGTGAAAATTTACCTTAGTTGCAAGCATATTAGACATTTGAAATCTACATATTTTTCCGAGGAATTTTCGTATGTAACATGTTCGATTTCGAGTTAGGTTTTCAAAGATATCAATATTTCAAAAAGTATTTGAATCTACCCGATAAAAAAAGTAAACAAAAAGAAGGAAAATGGGATTTTAGAAAATGTTTGACATGCATGAAAACAGCATATTTGAAATCTGCACATTTTTCTGAGGAATTTCCATATATAATATGTTAGATTTTGAGTTAGTATTTGAAAGATATGAATATTTTAAAAAGTATTTAAATCTGCACGATAAAACAAAATTTGTATAAAAAGGTAGAAAAGTTGGAGTGTTAGGAGTGCTCTAGCCAATGGAGTACTACACATCAACTGTTCATTACAGGATCGCTTGTTTATAAGGCAGAGTTTGGCGCAACGACTTAGGGAAAACGAATAGTTTTTTTCCTCATTTATAGGTGGCATTGTGTGTAATATGTGACAACTTTAAGGACGATTTACATGACATACCGTCAGAAGCAATATCCTATTTATTATTAGAGAAATCTAAATATATATATCTCTATCTTTGTATATATCTGATCTGTATATATATCTGTATTTGTATAAGGAAAATCTGTATCTGTATCTGTATCTATTTATTATTAGGGTATAAGGGAAATCTGTATCTATATCTGTATATGTATCTATTTATTACGTAGGATAGGGGTATAGATATAGATATAGATAGCAAAAAAGCCCGTGCGTTGCAACGGGAGAAAAATATTTTGTCAATGTTGTCTGGTGTGTCCGTGCATTGTCATGGAAGCACACTCTCATATGTGATGCCATCAAGGTTCGTCCTAACCAAAAACTAAATTATCCGTGTATCTATTTATTACGTAGGATAAGGGTATAGATATAGATATAGATAGCAAAAAAGCCCGTGCGTTACAACGGGAGAAAAATATTTTGTTCAATGTTGTCTGGTGTGTCCGTGCATTGTCATGGAAGCACACTCTCATATGTGATGCCATCAAGGTTCGTCCTAACCAAAAACTAAATTATCCATTTGTTAAAGTATCATACATGCACAATACATGCATTTGCCTATATAAAGAGATGCGTAGTTGAATGACCATACATTGCTATGGTGAAAATTTGCTCACATATTATATTGTCATAATTGATTGACATCGGAGGCCTCCAATTATGTGGCTCCCTGTGATAAGGTAGTGCACTTCTGCGCTCGCAGGAAGCCTATACTTGCATTGCACACACGCACACCAATTTAAGCTTAGCTAGATCCAGCGCAGGAAAAATTGTACTTCCCAAAATTGGGTAAAGCTTGTACTCGTTGTAGTGGCCCAACGTAGTACCAGCCAACATGATAGAGAGCGACAGATCATGTCACCTCAAGTTTGTTTGGCAGCCCACAACATGTATATAGAAGATTCATTAGCCTGGTTTTCCTTCCTTAATCTTCTGTCATGATATTTGAAATGACTTCCTGATACTCGAGAAATTTAAATACCTATATAAATTGGGAAGATTGAACTTAGGAAAGCGCGGTGGGACTATTTAAGAACAGAATCAACCTTTGTTGTAACAAATAACAAAAGCTAGCTCGGTTGGCTCAGCCGTTATGTGTCGTGTGTTTGGTTTTGGGTTCGAATCCTCTCACCGACATGTGTATTTTTGCTTCAAAAAAAGGATAGGTGGGCTGGATTGATTGGGCCGTAGCGCATGGGCAGGCTGGTATGGCTTGGCGGTGAAAATTTGCTCACATATTATATTGTCATAATTGATTGACATCGGAGGCCTCCAATTATGTGGCTCCCTGTGATAAGGTAGTGCACTTCTGCGCTCGCAGGAAGCCTATACTTGCATTGCACACACGCACACCAATTTAAGCTTAGCTAGATCCAGCGCAGGAAAAATTGTACTTCCCAAAATTGGGTAAAGCTTGTACTCGTTGTAGTGGCCCAACGTAGTACCAGCCAACATGATAGAGAGCGACAGATCATGTCACCTCAAGTTTGTTTGGCAGCCCACAACATGTATATAGAAGATTCATTAGCCTGGTTTTCCTTCCTTAATCTTCTGTCATGATATTTGAGATGACTTCCTGATACTCGAGAAATTTAAATACCTATATAAATTGGGAAGATTGAACTTAGGAAAGCGCGGTGGGACTATTTAAGAACAGAATCAACCTTTGTTGTAACAAATAACAAAAGCTAGCTCAGTTGGCTCAGCCGTTATGTGTCGTGTGTTTGGTTTTGGGTTCGAATCCTCTCACCGACATGTGTATTTTTGCTTAAAAAAAAGGATAGGTGGGCTGGATTGATTGGGCCGTAGCGCATGGGCAGGCTGGTATGGCTTGGCACGAACGAAACGATGGTGGACGAAGGAAACTAATAACGTAGGATATTTAGGAGGCGTATTATGACACATGAATAGTACCACCTCGGATGTAGAAAATAATATAGGTGAAAAAACTGAAAGCATAAATTCACGGGAAGAAGCGTATTGTGACGGTGAACCCGACAAAGTCAATCCGTACTTTATTATTAAGGATAAAGGGATAGACTAGCAAAAGGACCCGTGCATTGCAACGGGAGAAAAAATTAATGTGATTCATTGTGGCACAAATGCCAATTAGAGAATAAGTTTGCTGATGACCAAAATGATGGTTCAATTAACAATATAATTCTTTGTGGTGCTAGTTCGAAACATGCAACGTCGATCCTAGTCAACTAACCGAACCGGGTGAACAACTTTATCTTTAACCTAGTAAATATGTCCGTGCGTTGTAACGGGAGAAAAAAAACGTACAACCTAAAAAACATCATATCAGATGGGCTGCATTGCAACATATAGGAAATAATTAAATATGTACTTAACACCTACTCCCTCCGTTCGGAATTACTTGTCTCGAAAATGGATGTATCTAGAACTAAAATACGTCTAGATACATTCATTTCTGCGACAAGTAATTCCAAACAGAGGGAGTATAAAACAATCTATTTATACCTCTCAAATAGCACGATTCTACATTTCTACATTAGATATGAACAAAACATCACCCCACTTGTTGTGACTAAACATTATATAGCATGCAAGGACATACACTATGTGATGCCACTTGATTGAAACAAAATGAGAACCAACTATACGTATCTATCCCATGGCACCTACAACACTCCATATACACGACTCTTCAGCAATATTCCTAGCCGTAACGTTTGGTTTCTATGCGTAGGTAGCTCAGTTCCATAGCTTATGTAAGAGTAAAAGAAGGGAAAGCTTCACCAAAGAGGTACATGATGTGAAGAAACTCTGGTTCAAGAGAGCAAAATGAGGACAAAGACATTAAAGTAATATATTTCTATCCGACGACAGAGAGTAATAAAATATAATCATAATAATTTGGCTATGCAAACGAACCAACGTCATGAAGAAATTTCACCCCATGAACTATTACAAACAAAAAGCTAGTATTAAGACCAAGTATGAATTATAAGCAAATAAATGACATGAAAAGGAAAATCTGCATGCAGGTCTGTTGTGCGTGGCCCACTTTGTCCTTGGAAGAGGAGCTGTTGGTGGACACTGCCTGTGCCGGATTGCCGTCGAGCTCGGCCCACCGGCATGGAAATACGCCTTAACTTGGCCGCCGTGCTAATTCCTCTCATAAAATTGAACATTTGGAAATAAGATGATAGAAGGATTTATGTGATACTGTATGTTCAGCAAAAGTTTATTAAATTTGGGCATAACTATTCTCCCAAATAAACTTGTCACGAATCCAGCTTTTGGCATACATAGAGATAATAATTGAAAAATAAGAATTAAAATTATGAAAAACAGATCAATAACAATGGAACATAAGAAAAGATATGGCCGTTACAATATTTCTTAAGGAAGAAAAAATAGCATATCAGTATAAGAAGTTAATCTTATGGTAAATGCAACAATGACTAAGTGAAATCAGACAGTATAAAGAGGGTGAGGCAATTCAGACGGTATTACCATTGCACTCAGTTAACCAATGTAGTGGGATCACCAATTCACACTCCCGCACTGGGGTTGTGCATAAAAGAAGTTCTGCATTAGGCATGCAATAGTACTGGACCCAGCTTTTGTTTACTCCACTGGGTAAATTAAGCAAGTGCGGGAGATCTTTAAGAAATTTAAGGCATGTGGACCTTGCTCCATCCAGTTCCTTCACAATAGAGGATATAGATTGTGCACAAACAGAGTTTTGAAACCAAGGCCCCGCTTTAAGCCCTCACCAGTCAAGTATACGTCACACAGTAGGCCACCAAAATCATCTAGCATGTGAAGCAATGTAGATTTATTTATTTATCAGTTATGACACTATCACAAGAAAAGCACCATCCATGAAGGTGAACCCACAAATCCGTTATGCATTTTTTCAGAGCTACTGTGGTCGGGTGAAATTGCTTCTTTATGAAGTCTAACTTTCAAAGAAGCAACATACATTATAATGGTCTGAACTTCAGTCTATGATATAATCCAACTGATAAATGTGCAATCTAAATTGATGTTAGCCTGTGAGATCAACTCAGCCAATGAAATGACATTGAGAGAGCCCACATACAGTGGTGCTTTGAAGGCTGCTACAGTAGGGAAAGTGTGGTGGCTAAGTTGGTACTAATGGTGGATTCATGTAGAAGCACCTAAAAACAATTAATATTGCAAATTCGTACCTCTACTTGAGCATGGGCGCACGCCACTCCAGCGAAGTCGGCGAGATTGAAAACCTCAGATGCATCAATTTTCAAGCAAGGAAACTTGCGATTTAGTCAGGATTTTTGTCGAGGGAATCGGGTACCTTTTATGTCAAAGGAGGGCAGTTCGGGTGTAATCCGCGTCAGGCACGCCGTGCCTACGTGCTTGAGCAGTTCTCCTGCGCTGACAAAGCAGGGATCTGATCCGAATCTTGGTAATCTCAATCCCTTCAGGAAAAAGCCGACCACTGCATCAAAACAACCATGTAAAGATTTAGATTTTTCAACAACATTAGGTGAAAATCTACCACGAATTCTACAGGTAAAAATCTGTTAATCTGTAGATCGAACACAAAGGCCTTTATATTGTTCTCCCTTAATTTCTTAATGGCTTCCTCAACGGATCCTGGAATAGGATAATCAAGTAGTGTGATCATCAGAGCTTAACATCTCAAAAATGATGAATGCATAATTAAGAAAGTTTAAGCGAGAGGCAATTCAAACTTGCATCATTTTGGTTAAACCTTCTTAGTTTGATGTAATTGGTCTTTGAGCCATCCTCTGAACAAAGAATCTCGCACATCATTGACCTCATTGGGTTTCAAGTATATATTTCTGTCCCGGCATCTACTTTGTATTAAACTAAGATGAATGGGTAAAAACAACTCTTGCAGTCTCAAGTAAAAGAATGGAATCATTTCTTCTGAAGGAACTACAAAAGAATGGTGAGCAGGAGCTTACTTCAAAACAACATCTATGGTGTCGTCTCCACTGAGAATAGTCATTTACTTAGCTTCCTCGAGGATCCCTTGCAAGAATCAGTGCAAAGATTGTTGGGCACTAAAAAATTAATTACGCAACATTCAAGTAGAGACCGAAAAGATATCAAGGCACTTATCAGAAGACATGCAACCTTTAACCATGATAAAGGAACACCCTTTCATTAACACTGCATTTGATAATGAAAATTATTGGTAATAGCCCGTGCATTGCAACTGGAGAAAATAAATAAATCATAGTCCGTTCCAGAATATAAGGTGTATTGATTTCCGTGGAAGTCAACCATTTAAATGTTTGACCAAGATTATAGAATAAAATAATAACATCTGCTATACCTAATAGATAAAACATGAAACTACTTTTCATGATGGATCAAATTATATAAATTTCATATTGTGAATATGTATATATTTTTCTAAAAGCTTGGTCAAACATGCACTCATTTGACTTTTGAAAAAACAAATACACCTTATATAAAGGAATGGAGGGAGTATAACATAATGGGTAGTCAGCTAGGTATAAAAGATTTTCATTAACATAACAAATCATATAACATCTAGCATCATCATCATGAAGATAGTTCATCAAAAGTTCACACTGAAAAACTTCCATTTAAGCGAAGAATTCATCATCATAATCAGCGGCAGAAGTGTTGCGGGCACACAACATCAGGCTTGTCAATATTTACATGTCGTTTTTGTTGTAAATTTTTTATTGAAGATTTGATATAATAAAACTTGATGGAAGAACTCAAGTTAGTTCATCCAAATTTATTTCAATATGCTATGCACTCACACCAAATCTAGCTTTATAAATTTTGCATGTACCATCAATGTTTGGGCCAAGGTATTAGAGATAATATATTAATGCAAATCATCTGAGGCTTGGAATTTAAGGATATGGAGTTACTGAGTGGGCCTATGGGTGACTCATGACGAATGTCAATGATGTGAGCAGATGTGCTAACAGTCTGCCATGTTGCTCTGGAGTCTCATGGACGCCGGTGGCCACCCAATCTAATTGAAACTCCATACACCTTCCACTCCTCTGCATCAACCATCATGTGATAATTTCATCTACTGGACAGAGAATAAAAGCATGAGCCTGGGTATTTCCATTGTCAGTCTGCTCCACACCACCACATTGGTCAGCTCTTGTACTCTATATGGACTACTACCATATTTCTGAAACTTAAGATTGCACAGATTAGGCCCTTCACGGCTCCCACTTAAACAGAACATCTTTACATCACGAAGCATCATTCTTGAACAGTAAGAAGTTCCAGTTGGATCAAACTAACAACATATAAATACAAATCACATAGTTCTACCTATCATAAATCCAGACCAGATTGTCAAGCAATAGTACAGTAGCAAAAGTACACGCTGAGAATTACAACAGCAAGGGAGCGTGCTACTTCCAGGTTATTTATGATCTGTTCATACAAAATCTAGTACTCATGTTGTAGGATGGCGTTCAAATACTAATTTCCTTTTTCTGAAAAAACAATAACATCTTCTCTGATCTAGAGAGAAGAGATAACAAATAGTCAGTTCACTTTGCAAGAATTTAGAACACACAAATCATCTTTTATCTACTGTATAGGGAAGTACTAAGCAGCGGCAAAACAATCAGTGTCACGAAGATGTTCTGGCTAGCAAGCCATACTTTCCATCAGCACACAGGCACACGCACGCGAGCCGGTACGCACGCAGCAGCAGGCTAAGCACACACCAACACGCACTCATAGCACGCGATCACCTCGGGCGTCCGGCTGCGTAGGTCATGGAGGAGGAGGTGAAGGTGGAGGCGGCCGGCGCTGATCCGCCGGCCCGCAGGCTGCCGGCATGTACTCCGTTCGTCGGAGTTTCCATGGGTCGCGGCAGTGACTTACAGAGAGAGAAACATCGCCCGAGAGTGGATTCTGCCGATCTCATCCGAATTTGGCGACTGCGGAGCGAGGACGGGCGCCGTGGAGTGGAGGGATATAGAGCCGCGGCAGCGGCGGCGGCGGAGGAAACCCTCGCGTTCTCGTGCGGGGCAGAAATTCCAACGACGGTTGAGTCCGGGCTGCTTATGAAAACGTCAAGCCCAGCCCAAGAACGAAACGTTTTTCTCTGTTGACCACTTAAAACGAGGACGGACGGACGAACTATTAGTACCACCTCGTTTATATTATAATTTTGTCCATACAAATCGTAAAAGCGTATTATGACATGAGAAGAAAGCGCATTGTGACGGTGAACCCGACAAAGTCAATCCGTCCTTTATTATTAGGGAGAAAACTAGCACATATGCCCGTGCGTTGCAACGGGAGAGAAAACTCATGTATACTTAAATTTAATGAGAATTGTATGTGCTAGCATAACACCATGTGCTTCAAAGAAAATGTCAGTTTTCCCATTCACAAAAACGACCACCAGGGACAGTAGGATGTGGACGGCTTATTCAAGAATCTAAAACAACTATTTTTAAGAGTAAATTTAGGCATGTTTTCATCGATCAGGGACAGTAGTATTTTATTTATCATGGTGCAATTAATTCCCACCCAATAGAGCCCCCCCCCCCCCCTACCCCCTACCCCCAAACGCACGTCATTGTCCTCTTGTAATTATGCAATGCTCAGGAATTCCTTTAATTATCCCATCAAATATAGAGGTTAATTAGACCCTTTAGCCGGCCATATATAGGGTCTCTTGCGCACCATGCAACGTCATTTGATTTCCTTCTTTAGGGATCTCACCAATGGCCATCATTTCCTCCTTTAAATTATGCATGCATGTCTCATGAAACTCGTTTAATTATCTCATGCATGTCTCTTCCGTACCAAGAGTAGTCTTTCTTATATCTCATCCCTCGTTATTTCTTTTTGTGACGTCGTTGGGAATTCTTTACTGAGTCTTGAGCCGTATTACTGATGCCCCAGAAAACTTGAATACGTATATAAATTAGAGTGATTTGCTATTAAATAGCGATGTGGAACTATTTAAAAGACGAACTAACCCATACTTCTCAGTGCAATGCAACTTAGTTCAGTTGGACGTGATCTAGAATTGCTACATTGGAGGTCTGGAGTTCAATTCCAGATGAAAGCTTTTTTAGCGTTGTTTTTATACATGGGCTTGCCGGCTTCAACGGGACAGAGCCTGGGCCGTGATTTTTTAGCGTGGTTTTTATAAACGGGCTAGTATCAGGTGGGCAGGCTCAACGTGGGCTGTGTGTGACGAACGGACCTAAACGGACTGGATTTGACGTGCAAAAACAACTCCTACGTACGTACATGGAGCGTCCCGTACCACCTTGCTTATATTATATCTTAAATAGAAAATCACCTAAGCGGGACGAAACCAAGAATATCATCTTGCTTTATTATGACGCATTGTATAGATATAGATCCAGTACAGCGTACGTGCTGGGAATGGAATACTCGAAATAGTTCTACACCCCAAAAAATAAATGCCAAATGCGTAGACGCGTCGGGCCTCGCTGCAAATTCGCACGCAAACGTTGGCTCAAACTGGAAGGCCGAGGTGCGCAGGTGAACCGAATGGATGGAAACCGCGTCGCAACGGATGAAGGATGACGTGTGGATCGGAAGCGGAGCCGTGTGATGGTGTATACGCGATACGCATGACCGTCTTTTGGCCCGGAAAAACGGCGTCGCTCGCCGGCCGGGAGTGATCACTTTCTCTAGACGAGCGTAGGAGACCATCCGCATGTGCAGTGGCGGAGTGTGACCAAAATATAGGAGGGGAACATATGTAAGGGTAACTAACAAAAGGGTCCGTGCGTTGCAACGAGGGAAAAAAAATCACACGTTGCTAGTCTCATAAACATGGCTAAAGACCCCACAGATCCACGTCATCTGTGCATTCAAACGTGGTCAATCCTTAAACGAGTTATCATTGAACCGCACCTGCGCAAGGCAATGATTAAAACTTCAAAAAATAATCTTGTTGAGTTGAACGTGACGGCTGGTCCATGCACCATCCTTCGTAAGGATTGTCTACAATCAGGAGCGAGAAAACACCACCAAATACTTTCGTGGAATTTCTAAAGGTAACACTGCACTTGTATATATGAAGTGAACCCATGCCACAATAGTAATATCCTCTGCCGACCACTCTACACCTGCCAAATTAAGTTCATCTATGCATCACAGAGAAAAGGAATTTGAATGATGTGGGGATGCTACCTTGGATACAACATGGTCGCCTCTGCTATGTCTGTGTCTCTAAATTGAATATTATTTCTGCAATAAAAATAACTTAAAATACCAGTGTAGCAACTGCAAGAATAAAAAATTCACATTGATACTTGCCATAACCAAACAGATACAACATTTTATTTTGAAACTATAGTAATTTAATACATCAGTATTCCAATGCCTGCGCTGTGAATACTTCAGTTACTAATACCAAAGCTTTCTAGTTTTGGTTTAGAAAAAAGAGATGTTGAGATCTTTTTCAAATACTCCAAAAATACCACGACACTGGAACTTCGGTTTATGAAACTACTGTATTACATGATGGCAAACGCGTCAAAGAATTAAAAACCGTGGTTTAAAAAACTGAGCAGCCAAACATGGCCTAAAGCATTGTCAAAACACACTCTAGCAGAGCATCAAAAGACTAGGAAAAGAATCTACACTTCATCCAATGGAAAGAAGAAAAATAAACTAATGAAAGACAAATAATAGCTCAGCTGATTCCCTATGTATTGAACTTCAGCACAAGCATAGTGACGGTATGACAAAATTTTACATTCTAATCTAATTAACCACTTCCGGATCCGCCTATTTCTGATGTACACATCAGCCATAATTAAACTACAATGTTGTTGTCATAATAAAAATGAAGAAAATGGACAGGAGCAAGATCGAACAAAAGCTGCTTCAGCTATAGCATCTGGGATTTTGCTACATACACACAACAACAAGCTGAATCACGAATGAACAATATGATAGGTATCAGATAAGCCTCTAATTGAATTGGAACACGATGATTTTTATCATTTTTCTAGAGCCCAAATTGTTAATTAGACCCGCTATACAAACGCAACATAACACAACATTGTTTACCAATAGACTTTTGGACTGCTTGATTAAAATCAAAACCACCAGCAAGAAGAACAGGGAGGTGAAAAGAAAGATGAAATCATTACAAATAAATATCAGTATATCTTTACCTAATGATTAATCTATTTAGTTACCTAATTATGAAAAGCCATGGCATGACTGGTTGCACAAAGGGACTGAACAAACTTCAGTTCTTACAGTTATGATTTTATCTTTCATAACATCGTTCAAGATACTATGCAAATAGCATGCTTCGAAGAGGTCATGTCATTATAAATTATGATTAGTTGAGAAATGGGTCGTCGAGTTTGCTATAGGTGTATGCGTGGGCGTGCACCCAGCCTGCTACCCATGTTCAAGCCCTATGCTCTGCAGTGTGTGTTGACTCAGGTAATAGATAATGTGTCATATACCGACCCAGTACAACAGGTGCTTAATTGTAGCTCCACCTTCTCGACCTATTCACGTGTATATCATAGATCAAACACGAACCAATAATCATAAATCCAAATTCATGTGCATCAATAGGAACAAAGAGGATTAACTAACTCCTAAATCTGGCAAGTACAACTCAAAGAGGTGCTTGCTTGAGTCTATGCCAACAGACAAAGTTTGCAAAATTGTTCATCTATAGTTATGTCTTGAGAACAACAGGATTTATTAACCATAAGTAGGTCTAGCACTCAAGTTTAGACATCCAGTATCTACATTTCGACATCCATAGTTGAGTCTCCAGAACAAGAAGATCTATTAACCATAAGTAGGTCTAGCATTCAAGTTTATACATTCACTATCGATAGTTCGACACAAATTTGGTGTAAAATTGGTACCCAAGCTTACATTTCCGTGTGACGCCCGGATAATTAAGCTACAGTAATCCCACGTTAACGATGCCACGTCACCCCGTTTACTACTGATAAACTCTCGATAGTTCAGAACCGAAACAAATTCAAAATTTAGATAAAAGCAAATAATAAAAGTTTACAAATATTAAAACTAAAATGTTCGGAGTGAGCCAAATAGTCCATATTAAATATTGGCGAAGAAACCACACTTTTGTAAAGTATTTAACTGCACTATAGTAAGTAAAAACAGCAGCAAAACAATTATTTAAATGCTTTTAAATACTAAACAAATGTTAATCTAGTTTATATAATCACCAAACTTTTTGGAGTAGGTGGCCTATGCTATTATGCTAATTTAGGAGTAGGGGTTGTATTTTTGTAAACTGTTTTGCTAACTAAAATAAATAAAATAGAAAAGAAAAAAATAGAAAACAAAACAAAAGTGTAAAAGCACAGGCCACTGTGCACTGGGCCAAGTGCACAGTGCCTGGCCCGAGCCTCGGCCCACTCCAGCTGGTCCGGCCCAACCCCTCCCCGGGTCGTCTTCCCCCCCCCCTGTTCCCCCGACCGGGGTCGCAACAGGGGTGAGCCCCGCCGGACCGCCTCGACGACGACTACCCGGAGAGGATAAGGCCGACCCCTCCCCTCGACGCCTCGGCCTCCTCCCCACCTACCTCCACCAACTCCCCTCTCCATCTCGGCCGCTCTCTCTCTCTCTGCCCCCCCCTCGCCCGAGCGAGATCGCCGCCGAAGCCTCGCCGTAGGCGTGGCCCCAACCACCGTTCGTCGAGCCGCCGAGTCCCCGATCTCCCTCTACGTCGTCCTCGTCGACCCCGCGCTTCAGGACGAGCTGGGGTGCCCTGCAGCGGCCGGGTCAAGCTTTTCCCCAACCTCGGTCGCCGCCGCCCGCCGCGATTCATCCCGCCTCCCCTCTGCGCTCCCGTTCACTCGAGGGCCTCCGTGTGCCGCGCCGTAAGCCTCCGCCCCTCCTCCTTCCTCTGGTTCCTCCTCATACACCGTAGATGGCTCGCGGTGCCGCCGTCGCCATTGCCGCATGCGGCCTCGTCCGCGAGCTCGTTGCGCTCACCCCGTCCATCTCCGAGCCAAGCCGTGGCCTCCGTCGAGTTGCCGGAGGTCCGTAGAGCCCGCTAGCGTCGTTTGTTAGCTAGAACGCAGCCCGTAGCGTGGTTTTCGGAGATGCCCGTAGTCCGGCGCCGCCCGCGGTCGTCGTTGAGCTCCACTCCGGCCACCCCCGCTCCGGGGATCGCTCTAGATCGACGCGGGACGATCTACTCGTTCGAACGCCACCGAAAACGCGCGGAATGGTGCACCGTGCTGGAAATCCGAGCAACTCCGGCGAACCTCCGCCGCTGGAATGGTCGCCGGCGTGATTCCGGCGACGTCACCGACGTGGCACCCGCGTGGCACCGCCTGGGCCACTGACTGGTGGACCCAGGGCCCCCCTTGACTTGTTGACCGCGGTCAATGTGCTGACTGGGTGGCCCCCAGCCACTGACATGCGGGCCCCCCCTCTGTTAATTAGTCTAACAATTGTTTTTATAAATAAAATTAATTTGTTAGATTAAACACTCACTGACATATGGGGCCCACCCCTCTAATTAGACTGTTAGTTTAGTTTAAATTACTGTTAGACTAACAGAGGCTGACATGTGGGTCCCACTGGACCCACCTGTCTGGTTTGACTGGTCAGCCGACCTGTTGACCTGCTGACGTCAGCATTACCTCATGCTGACGTCATAATTCATTTTTGCTAAATTCAGATAATTCCAGAAATTCAAATAATCTTTGAAAATTCATATCTTTTAAACCGTAACTCGGATGAAAATGTTTTCTACATGAAAGTTGCTCAGAACGACGAGACGAATCCGAATACGCAGCCCGTTCGTCCACCACACCTCCCTAACCTATCGAACTCGCAACTTCCCCCTCCGGTCCGTCTGTCCGCAACGCGAAACAGCGGGAATACTTTCCCGGATGTCCCCCCCCTTTCACCGGTACCACCTACTGTCGCGTTAGGACACACCTAGCACCGCTCATTGTCATGTCACGCATCGTCATGCTTATGTTTGCATTGTATTTACTGTTTCTTCCCCCTTCTTCTCTCCGGTAGACTACGAGACCGACGCTGCTGCTGCCCAGTTCGACTACGGAGTTGACGACCCCTCCTACTTGCCAGAGCAACCAGGCAAGCCCCCCCCTTGATCACCAGATATCGCCTATTCTTCTCTATACTGCTTGCATTAGAGTAGTGTAGCATGTTACTGCTTTCCGTTAATCCTATCCTGATGCATAGCCTGTCATTGTTGCTACAGTTGTTACCCTTACCTGCTATCCTACTGCTTAGTATAGGATGCTAGTGTTCCATCAGTGGCCCCACACTCTTGTCCGTCTGCCATGCTATACTACTGGGCCGTGATCACTTTGGGAGGTGATCACGGGTATATACTATATACATTTATACATGACACATGTGGTGACTAAAGTCGGGTCGGCTCGAGGAGTACCCGCAAGTGATTCTGATGAGGGGGCTGAAAGGACAGGTGGCTCCACCCCGGTAGAGGTGGGCCTGGGTTCCTGACGGCCCCCGACTGTTACTTTATGGCGGAGCGACAGGGCAGGTTGAGACCACCTAGGAGAGAGGTGGGCCTGGCCCTGGTCGGCGTTCGCGGATACATAACACGTTTAACGAGTTCTTGGTATTTGATCTGAGTCTGGCCATTTGGTCTATACGCACTAACCATCTACGCGGGAGTAGTTATGGGTATCCCGGCGTCGTGGTATCAGCCGAAGCCTTCGTGACATCAGCGACTGAGTGGCGCGCGCCGGATTGGACTGGAACGCCACTAGGCTAGGTCTGCTTCCGGCCGCGTACGCAACGTGCAGGTGTGCATAGGGCGATGGGCCCAGACCCCTGCGCGCATAGGGTTAGACCGGCGTGCTGACCTCTCTATTGTGCTTAGGTGGGGCTGCGACGCGTTGATCTTACGAGGCCGGGCATGACCCAGAAAAGTGTGTCCGGCCAAATGGGATCGAGCGTGTTGGGTTATGTGGTGCACCCCTGCAGGGAAGTTTATCTATTCGAATAGCCGTGTCCCTCGGTAAAAGGACGACCCGGAGTTGTACCTTGACCTTATGACAACTAGAACTGGATACTGAATAAAATACACCCTTCCAAGTGCAGATACAACCCGGTGATCGCTCTCTAACAGGGCGACGAGGAGGGGATCGCCGGGTAGGATTATGCTATGCGATGCTACTTGGAGGACTTCAATCTACTCTCTTCTACATGCTGCAAGATGGAGATGGCCAGAAGCGTAGTCTTCGACAGGATTAGCTATCCCCCTCTTATTCTGGCATTCTGCAGTTCAGTCCACTGATATGCCCCTTTACACATATACCCATTGCATAAGTAGTGTAGCTCCTTGCTTGCGAGTACTTTGGATGAGTACTCACGGTTGCTTTTCTCCCTCTTTTCCCCTTTCTATACCTGATTGTCGCAACCAGATGCTGGAGTCCAGGAGCTAGAGATCCCGAGGATGATTCTACATGGAGTTCGGCTTCGAGGAGTAGTTAGGAGGTCCTAGGTAGGAGGCCTTGCCTTTTCGATCGTTGCTACTTTTGTGCTAGCCTTCTTAAGGCAAACTTGTTTAACTTATGTCTGTACTCAGATATTGTTGCTTCCGCTGACTCGTCTATGATCGAGCACTTGTATTCGAGCCCTCGAGGCCCCTGGCTTGTAATATGATGCTTGTATGACTTATTTATGTTGTAGAGTTGTGTTGTGATATCTTCCCGTGAGTCCCCGATCTTGATCGTACACATTTGCGTGCATGATTAGTGTACGGTCAAATCGGGGGCGTCACAAGTTGGTATCAGAGCCAACTGCCTGTAGGAATCCCCCTTCCAAACTCCTTGGCCGAAGTCGAGTCTAGCCTTTACAAAACTTTTACTAACATGGTTGTGTGGCTTACGGGCCCACGTCGCCATTGGGTGGTATTAGGATCTTTTACTCCTTGTCTATACTCTGGGACTCTGATCTCTCTTCTATTCGGGTTAAATGAATTTTGCTAAATCTAACATTAGGATCTCGTTATCACTTTCACCCGGAGAGCCCCTTATTACTGATGATCGTCTGCTGCCTGTGAAGACCCTGAAGATACTCTCCGCTGATAACCCAAGAACTTGTGTTCATCACTTTTGCTATTCCCTTTCATCGGTAAACTCCTATGGATAACCACGTATACTCGCTATTCATACAATGTTTCCCGGTTGATCTTGTTACTACAAGATACCCCGTAATTCTCTCTGTTGTTACGAGAATCCTTTGAGCTTACTGCCTTGCTGTTCTTTGTCACCTGAATACCCCTACGGATAATTCTCGCACTTACCAAGTATCCGCTCATCCCCAGTTGATTCAAGTATTTCACAATAGTCTTCAAAATACTATTCGATCTTCCGAAAATCCTCAGGAGCCCATTGCTCTTGAAATTCTTGTTTGCTTGCATTATGGTTAATCCCATAGGTCTCGTAATCTTATTGGCATCTCTTGTCATTATCATTTTGAGTCTGTTGATTCAATTTGTTGCGAATGCTCGCAATCCTCAATCATATCCTAGAATTCATCCTTCCGGCTCAGACGTCATTTTAAACGTGAGCTGGATCTCGACCTATCAAATTGCCATCGATTGTACCCCTAAGCCTACTCAACTTATCCATCCTTGATCAGAGCGTTGCTTCTGACCCCCTGATTTGGAAATCATAATTCTTTTGCATTTGAACTTTGAGTTAGTCAGTTGTTTCTAAATCAGATCTCCTTGCATTCTTCTTCCTCTGGTTGAGTACCGATACTCACATCAGATCCCTTGTGGACCATCGGTTCCTTTGTTGGATTTTATCCGATAGTGTCCTTCCTATTGAATAACCTTGTGAGCCTTTCCATGGGTATATAATGCCTTTGGTAAATTGTATCATCTGCTTTGTGAACCATGCTCTACTTTCGAGCTTGTATTATTTACTCCGAAGTTTGTGGTATATGTTTCCACGATGCCCCGATGGGTTGAACCTATGCCTTCCATAATATGTGTGAACTCGAAAGATTTCATGAGTCATACTCTTCTGGTATTTTGCCAGATAAAATTTTCAACACTGCAACTTCATCAAACGCGAGAAGTGAATGGAAGGTTATGCATTGAAGAAGTGGGAGTTGACCTTGAACTTTGTGTTCATGCCCATGGACACGATGTAGATCTTATCATTAAAAGCTTCTCTTAAACTAATTATTACCTTGGTATAAGTTCATATTATATCTAGGATCTGGCCTTTTGCAATCGTGGTTCCGACCATGTTCTCCTTTAAACACCATTTCTCGTGCAAGTTTAAGCACTTGTCTTCTGCAAAGCAATACCCTAGTCCAACCTCTACCTTGATCTGTCGTCGAGTATTACCCCCTGGTATCTCGAGATTATCATGGAACTGCATAACTTCTTATGAGTTCTTCATCAAGTGCTACATTCTCACTGATTCCAATTTTTCACAGGCTCTGAGTTATTAATCACGCAAAGACACCGATAACTGAACCGAGTCCGCATCACGATTAAACAACTCTTAGTAATCTCCTTTGTTTATGAGTTCGTACTCGATCACGTCATCCCTAGCCTGCTCGGCTATGTCATTATCGTGCCGATTTTAACTGTGCTACCTGGTCTTTATTCCCGGAGCACCACTTTCGACGATGAGCTAAGCTTATGTCGATTTTCCTCGTCATATCATTTCGCCTTGAACAGCAAGCTTGATTTCGAGTTTGTGTCGTACCCCTGGTTCCAATAACTTTTCGCTTCATCATTCCTTTGACTTGATGTCATCGCCGATCGATTACCTCTTCATAAATTCTCGCTACAAATGTGTCGTGAACATCATCAACATTCTGAGCTCTTCCAAGATATCTATCGAATTTTGGATGAGAAATACCATCCTTGCCCTCGATGATTTGTTTTATCATCGACCATTTTATTGCCTTCCATTCAACATAAACTTGTTCGTGTTTTGTGTTGTACCTTGATTTCCTTGCTATCTAGCTTATGTTATGTTCTACCTTGGAGTATTACCATATTTTATGTCAAGGATATTGTCAGAATTTCTCCACCTCTTGAGAATTCTTGATATAGTAATACTTCTCGCCATCTCCATTTGTTTTCTGATCCCCGTGTTGTTTCTAACCGGAAACCGACAATTGAACTATGATGTGCGACTTCAAAACTTCTAGCAACCCTATTGCTTTGGAGTTAATGGTCGATATTTCATTCTTAGACCATTGGTTATCGAATCACCGTTCTAACATTGATCATTCTACCTAAGCCCATATTCGGGTGCACCTTTCAACCAATGTTTAGTTGTGTATGTTTTCCTTGAGCATACATCATTAAGTCATTCGACCTAGCTAATGTTATCTCCTTCTTCACATAGTTGTGGAAATCCATCTTTTGGAAATCTCAATGGAATGTCGCTGAGTCCATCAGCCACCTCCTCATCCTCTCCTTGATTAATGATGAACTCTTGTTTCGGAACTCGCTTCCATAGTTCAAATCCCAAAAATCTTACAATGTCATCTCGACAATTTGTGTTGCACCTTTTCTTCTCAGACATCCTGAGTCTGAGGTATCCTAACACCAATCAGATTTGAATCTCGGTCAGATATGATGTACATTTGCCTTTATATAACCCGGTAAGGTGATGTCATGCCTAGTACACCTGGCTGGAGGACCTATTGTTATAGTTTCCTTCTTAGCAAGGTTAGCGATTCTTCCATGAGGAAATCGTAAGACTTATTCTATAAGTTGTTCCTGATGGATCCTTAGTGCATCCAAATTCTGACCCTTACTTGATGGCCATGTCAATGCTATCTCGAAGCATGTCTATGGTACTCCAATTTTCAACAAGAACCTTTGAAGCCCAATGCTAAATGTTTCCAGCTCAATTATCCAAACACCGCTGTTTGGGGTAATGTCATGAAATTCCTCTCCCCTTACCTAAATGGTTTTCTACTTCTATCCTGTCACGGATATCATGCTCTGTTTGTCCTTGGGAAGGATATACCCTTGAAATATGTGTTTAAACACATTTTCCTTTCCATTCTTCTGTTTAATCTGATAATCATATTTTCCTTTCCATTGTTGGTTTAACCTTTCTGGTGATCTATATGATCTAAGCAGTAATATTCTCCTGCTTATGTAAACACCTCGGTGTACAACTCTGTCAGTAAGACCCTGTTACTATTGTTGGTGACATTCCGGTAACCACCGATGGACGAGAACTTTGCCTATTGGTCCGCCTCGTTTCAACGAGCAGGAAAATGGTTCTCTTCGTCCCTCGCCCTTGGTACCGACGATGTTGCTGACATATAACTGACAGGCTACCCTCTGACATTCCTTGCTATCATGATCATGCAAGATGTCACCGTCCTTCCTACTTTAACCACATGGTGGGCCCATAACCCACAGTTCCACAGGATCAAAACCTGACTCTCCTGTGCACCCCTTGTTCCCAAATTTATTCATCGCGCGTGGCCTCGTATGTAATTCACGGACCACCGTCCTACTGATCTATACTTGCATCAGACATAATATTTATTCCGATTGCTTTGAACCCCTTTCACACTTTGTTTCAGGCTTCGAACGATTGCCTACCCGTTTGAAACTTCTCATGGTACTTTCTTACTTGCTCTCGGCTTTTCTTAAGATTTAGTGCGAGAGTTACTTTCCGCCACCTTCGCCGATGATATTGACCAGATAGTAAACCCTGCAGAGGTCCGTTCTTCCAGAATACCCCCTTACTCTATCGTAAGTACGATGGAGTTCCCGAAGAAAGGACGACAACTTTATCATGATGACCTGAAACAGCAGAATGAAGACATCAATGTAATGGATCAACCTCTTCGAGAAGAACAACCAAGACCAAGAACACTCCCTAGAATTTCGTAACCCGAACCTTCCCCCTTTACTTCCCTCTTAAATCTCGGGACGAGATTTCTTGTAGTGGAGGAGAATTGTGATGCCCGGATAATTAAGCTACAGTAATCCCACGTTAACGATGCCACGTCACCCCGTTTACTACTGATAAACTCTCGATAGTTCAGAACCGAAACAAATTCAAAATTTAGATAAAAGCAAATAATAAAAGTTTACAAATATTAAAACTAAAATGTTCGGAGTGAGCCAAATAGTCCATATTAAATATTGGCGAAGAAACCACACTTTTGTAAAGTATTTAACTGCACTATAGTAAGTAAAAACAGCAGCAAAAAAATTATTTAAATGCTTTTAAATACTAAACAAATGTTAATCTAGTTTATATAATCACCAAACTTTTTGGAGTAGGTGGCCTATGCTATTATGCTAATTTAGGAGTAGGGGTTGTATTTTTGTAAACTGTTTTGCTAACTAAAATAAATAAAACAGAAAAGAAAAAAAATAGAAAACAAAACAAAAGTGTAAAAGCACAGGCCACTGTGCACTGGGCCAAGTGCACAGTGCCTGGCCCGAGCCTCGGCCCACTCCAGCTGGTCCGGCCCAACCCCTCCCCGGGTCGTCTTCCCCCCGTGTTCCCCCGACCGGGGTCGCAACAGGGGCGAGCCCCGCCGGACCGCCTCGACGACGACTACCCGGAGAGGATAAGGCCGACCCCTCCCCTCGACGCCTCGGCCTCCTCCCCACCTACCTCCACCAACTCCCCTCTCCATCTCGGCCGCTCTCTCTCTCTGCCCTCCCCTCACCCGAGCGAGATCGCCGCCGAAGCCTCGCCGTAGGCGTGGCCCCGACCACCGTTCGTCGAGCCGCCGAGTCCCCGAGCTCCCTCTACGTCGTCCTCGTCGACCCCGCGCTTCAGGATGAGCTGGGGTGCCCTGCAGCGGCCGGGTCAAGCTTTTCCCCAACCTCGGTCGCCGCCGCCCGCCGCGATTCATCCCGCCTCCCCTCTGCGCTCCCGTTCACTCGAGGGCCTCCGTGTGCCGCGCCGTAAGCCTCCGCCCCTCCTCCTTCCTCTGGTTCCTCCTCATACACCGTAGATGGCTCGCGGTGCCGCCGTCGCCATTGCCGCATGCGGCCTCGTCCGCGAGCTCGTTGCGCTCACCCCGTCCATCTCCGAGCCAAGCCGTGGCCTCCGTCGAGTTGCCGGAGGTCCGTAGAGCCCGCTAGCGTCGTTTGTTAGCTAGAACGCAGCCCGTAGCGTGGTTTTCGGAGATGCCCGTAGTCCGGCGCCGCCCGCGGTCGTCGTTGAGCTCCACTCCGGCCACCCCCGCTCCGGGGATCGCTCTAGATCGACGCGGGACGATCTACTCGTTCGAACGCCACCGAAAACGCGCGGAATGGTGCACCGTGCTGGAAATCCGAGCAACTCCGGCGAACCTCCGCCGCTGGAATGGTCGCCGGCGTGATTCCGGCGACGTCACCGACGTGGCACCCGCGTGGCACCGCCTGGGCCACTGACTGGTGGACCCAGGGCCCCCCTTGACTTGTTGACCGCGGTCAATGTGCTGACTGGGTGGCCCCCAGCCACTGACATGCGGGCCCCCCCTCTGTTAATTAGTCTAACAATTGTTTTTATAAATAAAATTAATTTGTTAGATTAAACACTCACTGACATATGGGGCCCACCCCTCTAATTAGACTGTTAGTTTAGTTTAAATTACTGTTAGACTAACAGAGGCTGACATGTGGGTCCCACTGGACCCACCTGTCTGGTTTGACTGGTCAGCCGACCTGTTGACCTGCTGACGTCAGCATTACCTCATGCTGACGTCATAATTCATTTTTGCTAAATTCAGATAATTCCAGAAATTCAAATAATCTTTGAAAATTCATATCTTTTAAACCGTAACTCGGATGAAAATGTTTTCTACATGAAAGTTGCTCAGAACGACGAGACGAATCCGAATACGCAGCCCGTTCGTCCACCACACCTCCCTAACCTATCGAACTCGCAACTTCCCCCTCCGGTCCGTCTGTCCGCAACGCGAAACAGCGGGAATACTTTCCCGGATGTCCCCCCCCTTTCACCGGTACCACCTACTGTCGCGTTAGGACACACCTAGCACCGCTCATTGTCATGTCACGCATCGTCATGCTTATGTTTGCATTGTATTTACTGTTTCTTCCCCCTTCTTCTCTCCGGTAGACTACGAGACCGACGCTGCTGCTGCCCAGTTCGACTACGGAGTTGACGACCCCTCCTACTTGCCAGAGCAACCAGGCAAGCCCCCCCCTTGATCACCAGATATCGCCTATTCTTCTCTATACTGCTTGCATTAGAGTAGTGTAGCATGTTACTGCTTTCCGTTAATCCTATCCTGATGCATAGCCTGTCATTGTTGCTACAGTTGTTACCCTTACCTGCTATCCTACTGCTTAGTATAGGATGCTAGTGTTCCATCAGTGGCCCCACACTCTTGTCCGTCTGCCATGCTATACTACTGGGCCGTGATCACTTTGGGAGGTGATCACGGGTATATACTATATACATTTATACATGACACATGTGGTGACTAAAGTCGGGTCGGCTCGAGGAGTACCCGCAAGTGATTCTGATGAGGGGGCTGAAAGGACAGGTGGCTCCACCCCGGTAGAGGTGGGCCTGGGTTCCTGACGGCCCCCGACTGTTACTTTATGGCGGAGCGACAGGGCAGGTTGAGACCACCTAGGAGAGAGGTGGGCCTGGCCCTGGTCGGCGTTCGCGGATACATAACACGTTTAACGAGTTCTTGGTATTTGATCTGAGTCTGGCCATTTGGTCTATACGCACTAACCATCTACGCGGGAGTAGTTATGGGTATCCCGGCGTCGTGGTATCAGCCGAAGCCTTCGTGACGTCAGCGACTGAGTGGCGCGCGCCGGATTGGACTGGAACGCCACTAGGCTAGGTCTGCTTCCGGCCGCGTACGCAACGTGCAGGTGTGCATAGGGCGATGGGCCCAGACCCCTGCGCGCATAGGGTTAGACCGGCGTGCTGACCTCTCTATTGTGCTTAGGTGGGGCTGCGACGCGTTGATCTTACGAGGCCGGGCATGACCCAGAAAAGTGTGTCAGGCCAAATGGGATCGAGCGTGTTGGGTTATGTGGTGCACCCCTGCAGGGAAGTTTATCTATTCGAATAGCCGTGTCCCTCGGTAAAAGGACGACCCGGAGTTGTACCTTGACCTTATGACAACTAGAACTGGATACTGAATAAAATACACCCTTCCAAGTGCAGATACAACCCGGTGATCGCTCTCTAACAGGGCGACGAGGAGGGGATCGCCGGGTAGGATTATGATATGCGATGCTACTTGGAGGACTTCAATCTACTCTCTTCTACATGCTGCAAGATGGAGATGGCCAGAAGCGTAGTCTTCGACAGGATTAGCTATCCCCCTCTTATTCTGGCATTCTGCAGTTCAGTCCACTGATATGCCCCTTTACACATATACCCATTGCATAAGTAGTGTAGCTCCTTGCTTGCGAGTACTTTGGATGAGTACTCACGGTTGCTTTTCTCCCTCTTTTCCCCTTTCTATACCTGATTGTCGCAACCAGATGCTGGAGTCCAGGAGCTAGAGATCCCGAGGATGATTCTACATGGAGTTCGGCTTCGAGGAGTAGTTAGGAGGTCCCAGGCAGGAGGCCTTGCCTTTTCGATCGTTGCTACTTTTGTGCTAGCCTTCTTAAGGCAAACTTGTTTAACTTATGTCTGTACTCAGATATTGTTGCTTCCGCTGACTCGTCTATGATCGAGCACTTGTATTCGAGCCCTCGAGGCCCCTGGCTTGTAATATGATGCTTGTATGACTTATTTATGTTGTAGAGTTGTGTTGTGATATCTTCCCGTGAGTCCCTGATCTTGATCGTACACATTTGCGTGCATGATTAGTGTACGGTCAAATCGGGGGCGTCACATTCCGCAACTGAAGAAAATACTTTCAGTAGTAGAACAAACTACTGGGCACCCTACAGATACAAGTAAGTAAAGGGAGGAGCATGCTGTAGTAGTGCTGACTGAAGAACATTGTCATATTACATCGCTAAGCCTCCCAGCAAAAAAGTAAAAAACACCCGTACTAAAGGAGTATGACCTGACCTGGTGCAAACAAAACATGGGCGTGTAGACGACTATCCGGAAATTCCAAGGTTAGCTTCATACATACCTCAAGTGGAGAACCGACAGACGGAGTTCCGGCGAAGTGTGGAGCATGGGCGGACCACATATGGTGTTCACGGGGAGAAACTCTAAGAATAAAAATCTAGATTCAAACAACAAATCTCAGCCCAATTACAAAATACTACATGACTCTAAGAGTACAAAAATAAACTAAGTAGTTATCACCCATAATTACTTGCCCTCCTAATTAAATTCTATTGAATTAGCCGGAGAATAATTTATTTAGTACTCAATGGAATGTATATAACAGGAGGAAGCACTCTTACCATACAAATTCAGCAAGGGCTTTCAAAGGATGTGGATGCAGAATTTCAGCGGTGGAAGTTAGACTAGATGAGTGGGTCGAGTTCTTGCTAAAGATTGTTAGAGATTAGCCCCTCTTTGGCTTGACCCGAACTGCAGTCACCAGAGAAAACAAAAATATTTTGATCTCACGTCATGGAAGGGCAAAAGGAGCAGGTTACCACAGGTTCGGACATCTCATCTATTGAAGTGGAGAGGAAGGAGTTATGCAGAGCTGGAGTGGCAGCACGCAACAGCGGAGGAAGAGCACCGCTGTGCAGTAAGCGCAGACGGCGACAGGGCTGCAAGTAGCCACATGCACTAACGCTAGTCGTGAATGTACTTCCAGCCGCAAAGCAACGAACCAATGTGGCTAGCAGACGCGTGTCGCTCGTGCCAATGATGCCACACGTACTGCTTGCTACCTGCTCAGCTCCCATGGAAGACATCGGCGAGCTTGACCTTGTCTTTTCTAATCAAGGCGTTAATTACTTGCTTGCATCAATTCAGATTGCTACTTGCTGCAGCTAGTTTCAGAAACGAAAGACGACGGCAAAATAATACAAAGTTTCCATCCTATAACCATTATATGTGCTATACTTATACCACAGGACCTGATCCACGTTTTCAACATCAGAGTGTTATGCACCACATTCACAACCAGTAGTAAAATAAGACCATAGACATATTTGAAGCAATGAACATGTTGCAGAAAACCAAAGACCATGATTTTGATCCTCCTTGGCTATATACCTCAAGTGGAGAACCGGCCGACGAAGTTTCAGCGAACTGTGGAACATTGTTGGACAGCGGATTGTCTTCCGGCGAAGTCGACAGAGGCGACATTGGGTGGTCTTCCGGCAAAGTGGGCGGAGGCAACATTGGATAGTTCCAAACCTGTAGACTTGCAATGCAATTTAGTTGGATTTCTAATCGAGGCTTTCGTCTTATACCAGCGAATTCTATGTGGAGTCCAGGTCGGACACCCATGGCTACGTGTTGGAGTAGGTCTCCTGCGCGGATCCGATCCAAAACGGACACGGCCGCCGGAGGGAGGTCGGACATGGAGGAGGCTGAGGGTGGCGCCGGGGAAGATTGGGGCTGGGTGGGGAGGGGAAGGAGAACAAGGTAGCGGCGGGGACGGCACAGGAGAGAAGTCGGAGATGAAGATCGGCAGCGCGTGGCGGCTGCGCCGTACGCCGTGCGTCCCTGTGCGTTCAGGCAGTGCGTTGTTCTTTGAAGGCTAAGCTCGTGCGTTCTCTTGTTGTTTAGCCCAAGGCCCAAGACCCAATTCTGCAGCTCCAGGCCCAATAGAACGCGCGAAATGTTATCTCGACCCAATCACGTAAATTAGTACCACCTCGTTTTTTTCAGGGCTAAAATTAGTACCACCTCATTTATATTATAATTTTGTCTATACAAATCGTAAAAGCGTATTATGACGTGAGAAGAAAGCGTATTGTGACAGTGAACCCGACAAAGTCAATCCATGCTTTATTATTAGGGATAGACTAAGAAAATTGCCCGTGCGTTGCAACGGAAGAAATCGATGGGATGCATAACCAGCTACGTGATAGGGTTAAGTGCTTTTATGGGAGGCTACCATGGGAGGACTTTACCTGAAAATCAGAGATCACAGTTGATAAGGAGGAGCCGGGGGAGGCCAATGGCATGGTTACAAGCGGTGGCAATAGAGCAGTTGAGCTAGTCATCAATCCACGCAACTGCATGAGCTAGAATTTTTCATGACTATTATTTTTGTACTGAGTGAATTTATATTTATCATAGTCAGGATTAATAAAGCTCGAGAAAATCTGACATTAAAAGAAAGTAACTTATTCTTTTAGTATGTACGCACTTCATGCCAACCCAATAATTTAGATGCAAGAATGCGTTGAAGGGACATGAAACTGTGCTCCAAATAGGTCATGTGATCTCCAAAGAGATTGACGTCCTATATGAAAAATGAAAACATGAACATTGTATTATTTTTTATGGCTAGTCATTTTCAAAGAAACCATGATAGAGAAGCTGCATAGCAGATTACTTGGTGGCATCAGGATAAAGAAATATAGTACATTATATGGCCCAATTAGAATGTAGATTGCTTAATATTGATCGCCGACCACTAATTTAGGAAGTGCATAGAGCTGCCGAAATGATAATTAGAATGTTGAATGCTTAATATTGACCGTCAACGATTAACTCAAGAAGTGCCTTACTTGAGAGCAGCTAACAAATTAGTAGGAGTATATGTTCGACCAGTTGCAGCTACATTATTGCAGAGATCTGCAAGAATACTAAAATGACTCGCAAACTACTTATGACATGAAGCATCCGTGGGAGAGAAGAAAAACTGATTTAATGAACTGAAGACGGTAAATCTTTAATAAGGTATGTGGCACAACATATACAAAATCACAGACTGGTCAAGGGATCCAACTTTAGAGATTGATAACTGAAATTAAACGCATCTTTTTTTTGTGGGGTGAAATTAAACGCATCTCATTTAACAGTTTCAGGTCATCTAACTCTCACAATGAAAAGCCATAAATACAGTAATTAATTTACAGCAAGACATATTATACGGATATTGTCTTCCAAAAATTCTAGCCTAGTTACGTTTCTTCTTTGCTTGAACAAAACATCATAAAAAATGCTAAAACATATATATTCTTTAAAATTCAGTAATCCATGCCACACAACCCGAAGAGAGAAGAACATAACTGCTAGTCGGAGGTCATCAACTAACATGTTCAGTGTTTCACTTAGTTAACTTTTGAACACTTGTATCCTTGTAATTTGGAACTAATCCAGCAGAGAATAGGAAGTAAAAGTATGTCCTCTCTCATGAAACATAGCTGTACAAATCTAAAATTTAACTAATAGAATAAGAATGCACTAAGCTCGCATGAAACATATTAGTGCAAGTACTACCTCGTTGATCTGCCCCCTGCTTTTGCTTAGGCCCTCTCCTCCGTACTAATAACTCCTTTGGATGCTTCTGTCTTGTCTGCTTGACGGGGGAAACAGAAAAGTTCTACAGATAAGTCCTCCTATCTATGAGATTTTCGGTTTTTATAACATAAGACTTCTCTTAAAATTCATCGATGCTTTTTGTTGTTATTAATTAGTAAGAAGAACGCTCGTCGACGCGCGGCTATCAGTGTGCATCGCCTCAGGCGACTGCTGGCATGACCTTGAGCCACTGGGCTTGGTCAAGCGGCTTGCCAATTGCATAGATGATGAATCCTGCGACGGCGAAGACGAAAGCCGGCTTCTGCATCACGTTGTACATGCGCCAGCAGTCGAGGCTCCTGAACTCATCCCACTCGGTCAGGATGCAGACGGCGTGCGCATCGCGGACGGCCTCGTACGCGTCCGACGTGACGGTGACGGGCTGCCCGGCGGGCTCGCCCACGGCCCACCGGCGGCAGGTGGCGAGGGTGCGCGTGGTCCCAGTCAAACTTGTTCATGGCGAGGTCACGCCTCACCTGCGGGTCGTAGATGCTAACGACGGCCTTGTCGCCAAGCAGACCTAGGCACATGTCGATGACCGGTGTCTCGCGGGTGTCACCGGTATCCTTCTTGAAGGCGAACCTAGCATGGCCACCTTCTTCACGGCGACGGTGTTGAACATGGAGGAGACGACGTGGTAGATGAAGCGGCTCTTGCAGTCGTTGATGCCGATGACCCGCGGCCTGCCTCCATGGACGTCCTTGAGGACCTTCACGTAGACATCCTTGAGGACCTTCACGGCGGTGCCCTCAGCGAGGAACCTCCCGATTGGACATGATTTGGTTCAGGACGCCATGGCCGTTGTGGGTGAGGATCTTCTCGATGGCTTTGGCGGTCTTGACGGTGACGGGCACGGTGAACTTCTCGACCATGATCTTGTTGGAGTGGGATATGTCGACGATCATGCGTGCGCTCACCTAGTAGGTCAGGATCGGCGCGCGGCCTTGCCGGTGCTGAGGCCGCGGCTCTTGGTGGGGGGTGTTGACGGAGACGGAGACGAAGTCCGCCTCGCCGACGTCGGTGCTGAAGAAGAGGTTGCGGCCGCGGCCGCGGCACTGCTTGGCGACGTCGTCAAGGCCGGTCTCGTAGATGGGGAGCCGGTCGCTATTGCAGCCGGCGATCCGTGCCTTGGAGATGTGTATTAAACCGATATTTATGAGAGAAATTAGAGAAGACGTGGGATGAAGAGTTGGACTACAACTAAGAGTCCACGTTGAGAGGGGAGTTTAACATACCGAGAAAGACCAAGATGAACAGACGGAGCAAAAAAAACTGGACACAACACACAAACGTTATTTATTTGAGTGTGGGTTGATTCCTAAAAACTACAGGGACTTTTCTGCAAAAAGGACACGACGGTGAACCCGACAAAGTCAATCCGTATATAACAGGCACCACCAGAGCACCTACACCCACCCCCTCCGGCCATCGAACCAGAACTCTATTTGTTCAGGTTTCGAAATTTTGTTCGAATTTTTGATATTTATTGACGATTTTAAAAACGTATTCATATTCAAATATTTTAAGGAAAATCGTCCACACTTGTTTTCAAGAATTGTTGAAAATATTTAAGAAAAATAAATAGACCTGTCGCTAAACTACTTTAACTGGGGCGCTGCAATTTGAGCATAATCAACAGCTAGCTCATGTGGTTGGCGTCCCTGCTACCTAGCGTGAGGTCGCGAGATCGAACCCATCATGTGTGGTTTTGTTTTTCGTGCTATTTTTACGTTCTTGTTTCCTGGTTATGGGCCGGCCCGATTACGTACACGAGGTTTCAGCCAAAGCTCGACTGGGCCGGCCCGATTACCTACACGAGGTTTCATCCAAAGCTCGACTGTTAGAGCTCTCGGGGAATAGTACCACCTTGGATTTTGATTTTGTCTACACGAATTGTAAAAGCGTATTACGACATGAGAAGAAAGCGTATTGTGACGGTGAACCCGACAAAGTCAATCCGTGCTTTATTATTAGGGAGAGATTAAGGAGAGATGGTTTCTTGACGTGAACGCTATTGACGTTATGCATTATATGATATCCGAAATTTGTAACTTCCAAACGTTCATATTTTGTAATTAGACTCGAACAATCTGATTCCCGTTCGATCTGGATTCCCCACCCGCGCGATAATTACTCTCGTGATCCGGATTTCCCGCGCATAGCCAGGAGATCTTTTTCTTGTTAATCCCAGTGCGCTTGTGCAAAAATAAAGCGTGAAGTGGGATTTGAGCCCACAACCTCCCTGGTCTCAACCACCTTAGCTAGCTCTTTTTTCCATCAAGATGCAGATTAGTCCTGCCCTTATAGTTTAGTATATGCGAGTAAAATAAACAACAACGAATCAAGACCACTGCATTGAAATTTTGGCGCAATAACCAAGTTACGTTTGCCTTAGTTTTTGTCACAAACTATTTTTTAACCTTATTTAACTACTTTAATATTAGTAAACAGCAAATGTTTCACAACTAATCTTTTATCCGCGTGAACTTTTGTCGTAAGAAAAAAGTTGTTGAAAACATATCCCTGAATAACTTTTGGTAATATACAAACTTATCGTGGTGTTTGTCCATTTCATAACTAATATTATTATCATGGTGTTTGTATGTGTGAATAGTATGATAATATACACACGCCGACCTGATAATTTACATACAAACATCATGATAACTTTTTGAGGGGGAAGATGGGGTTGTTGAGAACATACCCTGATAAATTATGTGATACTAACATGGTAATTTACGCATTGCAGAGCTGATAACTCTCGTACAAACATCATGATAAGTTTTGACCCGAAAAAGTAGTTGTTGAAAAAACTACCCCATGATAACTTATGTCTAAATCGCATGGTAATACATGCAACACACACCTGATAACTTACACATAAACAGAACAACAATTTTTGAAGGGTGCAATTGTTGAAAACATATCCCTGGTAAATTCTGTGTAACTAGCATGATAATTTATGCATCGCAGAGTTGATAACTCACGTACAAACACCGTGGTAAGTTTTGACCCGGAAAAATAGTTGTTGAAAACAATAGTCCACGGTAACTTCTGTGTAAATTGCATGGTAATATACTCAGTGCATACCTAATAAGTTAGGCACATACACGACGGTAACTTATAGCCGGTGAAAAAGTTGTTGAAATACACACATCGATAACTTGTATACAAATAGGATGATAATATACATACAACAAACATGATAACTCATGCACAAACACCGCAATAGCTTTTTTGAACGGAAAAAAGGTTGTTGAGAAATATATTCCGATAACTTGTGTGTAAGTAGCATGGTAATTAAGGACAGTATAACTGAACCCTTTTCGAGGCCTCTCACGCTATCAACCTTCTGAGCCGTTGGATAGTCATTTCTGGTCGTCATCTGCCGTTGGATACTCGTTACACGCATCGCTGCCACGACTTGGGCCGACTGTCCGTTAAACAGCTACTCCCGTAGAAAAATCGGAAGCATCTGGTTAATCGGGCCATCTATCCGGCCCATTTAGCGTCATGCCCTCGGAAAGGAAATCCCTCCTGGCGGTCCAAAAAAACCCAATAAATCGCTCGCTCCCCTCCCGACCTCTCCTCTCCCTCGCGATCTGGAAGAGACATGAGAATCGCCACATCGCTCGCTCCCTCCTTCCTCTCCTCTCCCTCCCGATCTGGAAGAATCGAAGAGACATGAGAATCGACGCATCGCCTCATGCGCATCCGCCCCTCCCGATCCTTTTCGGTCCACGATCGCTAGCAGAGGGATCCCCTCGAGAGAGGAGGACGAGCGATCGGTCTTGCTGATCCGTCGGTGCGAAAGGGAAGATGAGGGCATCTGGTCGCCGCGACTTTGAGGACCAGGGATCGGTCAGTTTCTCGGCTCCGGCAAGCCGATGCTCTGCAGGAAACACAAAGGTCCGTCCCGCCCGCCATTGCGGACCAGGCCTCGGGCACCGACCCTCGATCTCTTCTTCCTCGTCATTCCGGGACTCGCAATTCACTGACGTCGACCTTACTGGCCACCTGGCACATCGATGGTGCCGACGAGGTTAGATGGCGTATGGTGGTTTTCCTTGCTATGCTGAAATGAGGCCATGGCGACGGATCCAACTGACTGCAGGTTCCCCTACCTTTTATTGGATCATTTATTTTCCGTGCTTCAGTTGTTTGTTTTGGTCAGCTTCGGCATGCCATTCGTAATGACTGCACTGAGTCTTGCCAGTGCCCGGTGGTGATCTGTTGTTGAATTGATTTTGCAGGGCTTGGTGCCGATGGTAGGGCCTGGCAACGATGGATGAGAGAGAAACAGTTACTGAATTATCATGTCAATTTAGATCCCCAAATAGCTAGAATTGCTCAAGTACAATTCACGTTTCAGTTACAATTTATTCTTATTGGCCATGTTCATAACATTCTAACGGCTGAGGCAGAGTATGTTTTGTAGAAATGATCCATCGTAGTCAAATGTCTCGCCACCTAATGTTGTTGTATTGAGAAGCTACAATACGAAACCCTAGCTTTAATCTGTAGTTTGTGTACTATTGCTATCTTTTTTAAAATAAATCTTGGCTTTGTTTATGTTATTCCTGGCACTATTATTTATCAACTCTTTATATCATTCAAAACAAAGAAAATTCCAGAAGGAATGGAAATTGATAGCTATGTTCTTAAGTGATGCTATTGTGTTTACTTGCTAGCTGAGATCAGCCAACCATAATATTACTTGGTTTGGTTGTTTGCTATCTACAATTTAATTATGCAAACGTGGTCGTTCTCTTCTGTATGCAACCATATTTATCTTTTACTTATTAAAAACAAAAAGGGGAAAGAGTAAAAAAAACATGTGCCTATATTTTGTATTATTTAGTTTTTTATGGAGTTCATTGCAATGCAATTCTCTGTATTGCAAATTGTGATGTGGATATCTGCAAATATGAATGCTAATTGTCCTCTCTTTAAGGTTGTGTGTTGCAGAATATGTGATGAACTGGTTTTCCACTATGTTATGAGGTTTGCATTCACCGAGGCATGCGATTTATTATAGAATAAGCGTTATGGACTATTGTCGGTTTTCTGGAATTATAATGGTATTTTCAAGCTTACTCAGGTGCATTACATAAATAGCACTAAGGTCTGTCAGACTGCCATGTAACTAAGATACACTTTTGTTTGTGCTTCTATTGAAAAACATGTTGACCAGTGCCGCTTACATTTTGTATAGTATTAATAAAGAGTTTTTCATTCCCTGTTTTTGAATGTCAATGCCATTTTCCTATCTTTCTCTGCTATATTTTGCATGCATTAAGTTTCAATTATTCTTGAGGAACTGCCATAATCTATGTTGGCAGAATCTCTTGCACTTTTACAACACTTTATAGTCAAGATCAGCTTGAAGAACCGTGAAAGTAGGATAAAATTTTGAGGTTACGCTAGAATTCCTTGTTGGTCCTTTTTCAGTTTACACGTAAATATTATTGTTTGTGTACAATATTGTGTGACGCAGGGAAAAGTAAATATGGTTGGAAGTTGCTTGATGAAGCTACATGTTGTTAATTAATCTCCATAGGATCTACATAAATTTAACCATTTTATGGGACAAGTCAATGGGCCATGTGCAATAAACATAAATTTCCAACACTATCATACAACACTGCTAATGGACGGGCGCGGCAACACGCGCCATCAATGATCTAGTATACATACAATGAAGGTGATAGCTCACATACAAGGCACAGCAACTTTTTGACTCGATGAACACACCTGATAACTTCATAATTTCTGTGTAAATAACATGGTAATATATGTACAACATAGCTGATAACTCATGTAGAAACACTACGGCCTGACACACGCCTAAATGAGCCTGGCCCGGCATGACCCGCAAAGTTCCGTTTATAAGCGGGCCATGCCATGTCAGCATGTCAACCTCACCCGGCCCAGGCACGACATCGATGGTAGATGGTGGTATTGCAGACATGATAAATTTACTTACAAATCATGTGGCATCTTTCGACTCAAGCAAAAAAAGTAGTTGAAATATACCCCGATAACTTTCTCTAAATAACAGAGTGAATTGCAAAAAATATCGACACTTCAGGCAAGGTTTGCAGGAACCACACATTTACGGAATTGTGCCAAAAAGCACTAATTTTTTTCATAATTTTTTGCAAAAAACACTGGTTGCTTGTTTGGACCGTTTTAAGTACGGTTATGACATGGGGGTCCCGCTTTTGCTGACGTGGCGTAACGGTTCGCAGGCGACGCCGTTAGACAGACGGTTTTACACCAACACCCTTTTTGGAAAAATGAAAAAGCAATCGGGTCCTTGACCGTGCGCCGCTGCTCGTGCTCGCCGCCGCCTGCTCGCGACCGTGCGTCGCTGCTCGCGCCCACAATCGCCTGCTCTGCCGCGTCACGTGCTCCGCCGCCAGCGTCGTGACCGTGATCAACCTCTCCGGGACAGGGCTCTCCGGCGCGCTCGCCGCGTCCGCGTCGCGCCTCTGTGCGCTCCCGGCGCTCGCCGCGCTCGACCTCAGCTGAAACAACCTCACGGGCGCCGTTCCCGTCGCGCTCGCCGCGTGCTCCGCCGTCACCATGCTCGTCCTCGCCTTCAACCTCCTCGCGGGCGCCATCCCCGGCGAAGCTTCTCTCCTTGCACCGTCTCTGGACGATCGACCTCAACACCAACGCGCTCACCAGGGAGATCCCCGCCGCTCGCTCCGGCTCCTCGCTCGTGTACCTCAACCTCAGCGCCAACTCACTCTCCGGCGCCATCCCGCCAGAGCTCGTCGTGCTCCCGGAGCTCACCTACCTGGACCTGAGCAGCAACAACCTGTCTGGCCTGGTGTCGGAGTTCTCGGCTCCGTGCGGGCTCCTCTACCTCAGCATCTTATCCAACCATGCCCCAGCACCGACGCGAGTTGCAGTAGCAGCACCACCACACCCGCACGGCCGCGGCCATGGAAGGAGAGGTGGGAGTGACGGTGTCCTGGACTAGGGGGTACTCACCACATCGTCTCCCGACTAGGTGGATCGGGCCGAGGACCCCCATGGCGGTTCACTCATGGGCCACTTCGGGCAGCCCATGCCGCATACAAGGAGTATTCCACAAGACTTGGTGATCAAGACAAGGACTCCTCTCCACCAACGTATTCGGCTAGGACTCTTGTTATCCTAGGCCTCTGGTGCATTATATAAGCCAAGGCCAGGCTAGTCGATAGATCATTATGACATTAATCATCATACCCCTAGGGTTTAGACCACAACATATGATCTCAGGGTAGATCAACTCTTGTAATCTCTATATTCATCAAGATCAATCAAGTAGGAAGTAGGGTATTACCTCCATTAAGAGGGCCCGAACCTGGGTAAACATCGTGTCCCCTGTCTCCTGTTACCCGTCGATCCATGACACACAGCTCGGGACCCCCTACCCAAGATCTGCTGGTTTTGACACCGACAATGGTGCTTTCATTGAGAGTTTCGCTGTGTGATCGACAAAGGATCAATGGCTCGACTGCAGATCAACTGCGACGTCGGCATCTTCGTCGCCGGCTCGACTGGTCACCTTGGCTTGACCGAGGACTGCGCCCTACCTCCGATCATCATGTTCGGATAAGGGCCTTCATCAACATCAACTCCGATCTCTATCATGATAATGGAGGAATCATCCATGGAGCCCGGGGGCTCAATGTCAACATTGTCCTTGAGCGACCGTGCTGTTTTTCTAGACAGCGAACTTGTATCCACCGCCACCGCCTCCTCGAGTGTCGTTTTAACGATTGCTTTAGTGAAATTGTGCGGAATTAAGTCTACAACAACCATGCAAAATTTCTTCGAGTTCCGATGGAGGAATCTCCGGCAATCTACGATATACCGGAGCCCTGTCAAATCTGGACGGGAATCTAGACGAGTTTAGGGCGTGGTCTCCAGA
Source organism: Aegilops tauschii subsp. strangulata (assembly GCF_002575655.3). Lineage (NCBI taxonomy): Eukaryota > Viridiplantae > Streptophyta > Magnoliopsida > Poales > Poaceae > Aegilops > Aegilops tauschii. The sequence continues at coordinate 279,054,265 of NC_053037.3, read as the reverse complement.
GCCAAGCTCGGAGGTCCTTTGGAAGATCCAACCGTTCATCTGCTGCGGAATTCCCATATCTACCACCCCTCAAAATTTCAGCTCGATCCGACGGTTCAAACTCCGGTAACCTTCCGATGAGTGGACCAATTTTCTTATCTGTTTTCTCTGCGAATACGGATCTGACCCGAATTCATGTTTCTTTATGAACGTGATATTGGACAACCTTTTTAAAGGAATTTTCTTCTAGGGTATTGTACGTTGTTCTTAACACGTGCCCATAAAATTTTAAGCCTTCTCTGAGGTACTCTTCACCCTCATGCTGGTGTCAAACCAGTCCGGTAACATTGCTCCACGGCTGTCGACCTGCGCTAGACATGTCGTCGCTTTGTTGAGCTGAGCTCATCTTCTTCGGATCATCATCTCGGCGAGCCGAAAAAGAGTTTGGCATCGCGAAGGATAAATCATCACCAACAACGCCGCCCCACGGATTACACAGAACGGGCACACTGGCATCACCATTCGGTCACTTCATCAATCCGGCTTTGACCGCGTCACAAGTTATGACCAGCGTCGGCATGACCGCACTGTTGCTTCTTCAAGCCGATGTCCATCAAGCTGAACTACTTCAACACCTCGGCTGACATGGCAGCTGCAACGTCTCCTTACTGACCCGCTCCGTCACCTTGGCTAGACCGGGGGCTTCACCATCTCTTCACCAACCTACTCCGGAGACATCGACGTCACCCGCCGACCAACTTCGTCACATTAGCTGGACCGGGGGCTTTGCCTTGGCAAGCCAACCTTTACCAGCATCGCCATCCCGTCGCTTCACCGTCCATCAGGCGATGGGTGTGCGGATCGATTCCCAATTTTGGGAGTCACTTTTCTTCGAACTGCTACAACAAATAAGCCAGGTGCTATTAACCCTAGCAATTTTTGCTTGTTTGGGTTTATTTTTTTCAAGAAATTATTACTTTGGTTTGTTCCATCATCTGTACACAGGTCTGTCAAATGATGGCCGCGCTAACGATGGTTGCGCGATGGTTCGGTTAGTTTCCCGTCCGCAGTTCGGCGAACGCCGCATCTAGAGCCCGGACCGCCCTGCAAATTCAGGCTTTGTCACGCCTTCACTGCGTCGCGGCGACGTCCTGCATCGACATTGACTTCCGCGCCAGGCCACACATTTTTAAATAAATTATTTTGCATAAATTAATTACGCGAGGATTTTTATATATTTATATTATTATTATTGGACTGCACTATTTTATATGTGTAGGTAATCGACTTCGACTGCGTCAGGTGGTCACTTCGGCAAGCCGACGTCATCGTCCCAATCGGCTCGCGTGATCACCTTGTTGGTCGAATTGCCATACCGACATGTACGGTTGCCTTGGGACTTCGGCATCGCCGAGGGAGCTCTACCTCATCGAGTGTTCGGCACACAGGTCATATTTCTTTTATTACTCACTTTGCATAAATTATTAATTATGCAACAATTTATTATTATTATTATTATTATTATTATTATTATCTCCGGTTTGCACTATTTTATGTGCACAGGTAAATGATCCAGGTCGGGCAGTGTTGTCACTCTGCCGGCCTGCATTGGTTGTGCTATGTCACCACTTCGGAGTGCCGAGCTCTTCGTTCCGCCACCTCGGGACCGGCTTGGGGGATGGAACCTTGTCCCGCATCAAGCTCGGACTGCGTCATCAATGCCAAACACATTAACTAGCTAAGTCGCTTTCATGCTCAAAGTCTTAAATTTTTAACTTGTGTTCGGTTCGACCTTGCTCACATATGTTGTTCGTTAAAAGAAACTCCCTTTACCCATGTTAACTGGGGGCTCTTAAAATTTATATGAGCCGTTTATAGTAAATGTGTTTTCTTCTTGGTCGTTGCAAAGTCTTTTTCTACCGCTCCTTTTTCGACTCGAGTGCATGGTCAATAGCCGGATAGCCTAGCTTCTCTCTAAAGCCGCTCGAGTTTAGTTCGCTAAAATTGCCTCAGAGAAGCACTCCCCCTTCGGGATAAGGAGCTTGAAGCCGTAGGATGACCCGCTTGAAGTCTTGAGGTCAGATGTGTCATGTTAAAGCACGACAGAAGCACAATTTTTTTTCTAAGACCAATTTTCGGATTGGCACCGAACACTTGATCTAGTTCAGACGTCAAGTTCTTACTGAAGTTTTTTGGTTTTCCAAGCCTATGGCACTTTTAAACATCTGTGTGTTTCCAGCATAAGTCTCGCAGTGCAACACCGGACACCTTTAGAGATTTGGCAAAAACATTCTCGGATATTGCTATATATGCATCGGTTTCGAATTGTGTCTTTGGTCAATAGTTGGGTTGCCCGGCTCCTGTGCTTGCCTCCTACGTTCCGCTTTGTTCGGCTAGGTGTGCAAGGGGAGAACCACTGCGATTGTGCTTCCAGCTCGCATGGTTAAGCACCTCAGTGGAGAAAGCCGAAAACTGACTGTCACAATAAGCGTAAACTGGCCAGCGATCCGATGACTATGTTAAATGACGGACCGTTCATAACATTGGCCGAAGTGTTTACGACTTGACCTCGGCTGTCGCCGAACACTAACCGGGGGCTCATAGCTAGCTTCCCCAGTTTAAAGCTCCTATGACTAAGTGAAAGTTATAAAGCCCGCATATCTGATTGCCTCGTTTCCGCTAACACAACCGCCTTCGGGCACCGAGACGTCGGCTAAGGGTTGTCTTGTTATTGCGGAAACACCCTGCGTAGTATCTACAAAGGGGTAGAAGCCGACGATGGGCCACTTCCAACTGATAAACGGTCGCAATGGAGTCAAAATAAGTATATATCATCAGCGTTTGTATTCATTATACAAGTGTTGCCTTCCGTAATTATCGTTATATAAAGCCATAAATATGCATCAATTTGACTTAAGATTTTGACCAAGCTGGGTTGCCTGGCTCCTGTGCTTACCCCTACGTTCCCGATTGTTCGGCTAGGCGGTAAAGGGAGCACCTCTGTGATTGTTACTACCGGGTCATCCGAGTTAGTACCTCAGAATGGGTGAAGCCGAAAGCTAGCGATCTTAAAGGATATAATTGGTCGGCAACGACAGAAGTGAAAATTTAGGTTCCCTATAGACCACATAGTTCGGGAACTTTCCCCAAACTAAATCCTCAATATTTTCCACCCACATTGATCGGAGGTGAGGTTTCATGATCATGATCAGCATGACAACCCAAAGAAAGGAACCGATAGCGGGAATATTTTCCTTGTAAGATGTTTCTTACATTAAAAAGTAATATAACATATCTCTCCGCGTACCTTTGTTTATAAAACCGTATAACCGGATTGCCTTGTTTGTCGTAAATCTTTGCTCTTATAAAGGCTTTATAAAGAAGGACAAACACTCCCCGGCTGCTAGCCGAGGAGGTTGAAGCCGATGGTCGGTCAACAAAGTTTTGTACAATGCGGATCCGAGCATTAATGATGTAAAATACTTGGATACATAGGATCATAAATTGCGAGTAAAGTTGATTTATTGCAGCTCATCTTTTAAAGACCAAGGGGCACAATCTCGCTGAGACAACCGAGCAACTTACATAAAGCTCTCCTAAATCCCAAGTGACATCGATTTCCTATCTATTAAGCCCCTTGGGGCCAACCTTGGCAAGCCCAGCTTTCGCTGGCTCTAGCTCCTTTAAGAGATATTTATTCTCTTTTCGAGAAGTTTGTGTTAAACACAACAATTTTTTTTCTGTCAAACGGATATCGATCCTTAATTCGGCCACCCGTGCCCACATTAAGGCTCGGGGGCTACTGGGTTTTGCGCTCATTATTTATAAATATTAAAGGGGCACATCGATCTGTTGAGGAACGTAGTAATTTCAAAATTTTCCTACGCACACGCAAGATCATGGTGATGCATAGCAACGAGAGGGGAGAGTGTTGTCCACGTACCCTCGTAGACCGACAGCGGAAGCGTTATCACAACGCGGTTGATGTAGTCGTACGTCTTCACGATCCGACCGATCAAGTACCGAACGTACGGCACCTCCGAGTTCTACACACGTTGAGCTCGATGCCGTCCCTCGAACTCCGATCCAGCCGAGTGTTGAGGGAGAGTTTCGTCAGCACGACGGCGTGGTGACGATGATGATGTTCCACCGATGCAGGGCTTCGCCTAAGCTCCGCAACGGTATTATCGAGGTGTAATATGGTGGAGGGGGGCACCGCACACGGCTAAGAGATCTCAAGGATCAATTGTTGTGTCTCTGGGGTGCCCCCCTGCCCCCGTATATAAAGGAGCAAGGGAGGAGGAGGTCGGCCCTAGGAGGGGGCGCACCAAGTGTGGAGTCCTACTAGGACTCCCTAGTCCTAGTAGGATTCCACCTCCCATATGGAATAGGAAAAGAGGAAGGGAAAAAGAGAAGGAAGGAAGGGGCGCCCCCTTCCCTAGTCCAATTCGGACCAGACCAAAGGGAGGGGTGCGGCCACCCTTGAGGCCCTTTTCCTTCTTTCCCGTATGGCCCAATAAGGCCCAATACGTATTCCCGTAACTCTCCGGTACTCCGAAAAATACCCGAATCACTTGGAACCTTTCCGAAGTCCGAATATAGTCGTCCAATATATCGATCTTTACGTCTCGACCATTTCGAGACTCCTCGTCATGTCCCCGATCTCATCCGGGACTCCGAACTCCTTCGGTACATCAAAACTCAATAAAACTGTCATCGTAACGTTAAGCGTGCGGACCCTACGGGTTCGAGAACTATGTAGACATGACCGAGACACGTCTCCGGTCAATAACCAATAGCGGGACCTGGATGCCCATATTGGCTCCCACATATTCTACGAAGATCTTTATCGGTCAGACCGCATAACAACATACGTTGTTCCTTTTGTCACCGGTATGTTACTTGCCCGAGATTTGATCGTCGGTATCTCGATACCTAGTTCAATCTCGTTACCGGCAAGTATCTTTACTCGTTCCGTAATACATCATCTCGCAACTAACTCATTAGTCACAATGCTTGCAAGGCTTATAGTGATGTGCATTACCGAGTGGGCCCAGAGATACCTCTCCGACAATCGGAGTGACAAATCCTAATCTTGAAATACGCCAACCCAACAAGCACCTTTGGAGACACCTGTAGAGCACCTTTATAATCACCCAGTTACGTTGTGACGTTTGGTAGCACACAAACTGTTCCTCAGGTAAACGGGAGTTGCATAATCTCATAGTCAGAGGAACATGTATAAGTCATGAAGAAAGCAATAGCAACATACTAAACGATCGGGTGCTAAGCTAACGGAATGGTTAAGTCAATCACGTCATTCTCCTAATGAGGTGATCTCGTTAATCAAATGACAACTCATGTCTATGGCTAGGAAACATAACCATCTTTGATTAACGAGCTAGTCAAGTAGAGGCATACTAGTGACACTCTGTTAGTCTATGTATTCACACATGTATTATGCTTCCGGTTAATACAATTCTAGCATGAATAATAAACATTTATCATGATATAAGGAAATATATAATACTTTATTATTGCCTCTAGGGCATATTTCCTTCAGTCTCCCACTTGCACTAGAGTCAATAATCTAGTTCACATCGCCATGTGATTTAACATCAATAATTCACATCACCATGTGATTAACACCCATAGTTCACATCTCTATGTGACCAACACTCAAAGGGTTTACTAGAGTCAATAATCTAGTTCACATCGCTATGTGATTAACACCCAAAGAGTACTAAGGTGTGATCATGTTTTGATTGTGAGATAATTTTAGTCAACGGGTCTGTCACATTCAGATCCGTAAGGATTTTGCAAATTCCTATGTCTACAATGCTCTGCACGGAGCTACTCTAGCTAATTGCTCCCACTTTCAATATGCATCTAGACCGAGACTTAGAGTCATCTAGATTTAGTGTCAAAACTTGCATCGACGTAACCCTTTACGACGAACCTTTTGTCACTTCCATAATCGAGAAACATTTCCTTATTCCACTAAGGATAATTTTGACCGCTGTCCAGTGATCTACTCCTAGATCACTATTGTACTCCCTTGCCAAAATCAGTGTAGGGTATACAATAGATCTGGTACACAGCATGGCATACTTTATAGAACCTATAGCCAAGGCATAGGGAATGACTTTCATTCTCTTTCTATCTTCTGCCGTGGTCGGGCTTTGAGTCTTTACTCAATTTCACACCTTGTAACACAGGCAAGAACTCTTTCTTTGACTGTTCTATTTTGAACTACTTCAAAATCTTGTTCAGGTATGTACTCATTGAAAAACTTATCAAGCGTCTTCATCTATCTCTATAGATCTTGATGCTCAATATGTAAGCAGCTTCACCGAGGTCTATCTTTGAAAAACTCCTTTCAAACACTCCTTTATGCTTGCAGAATAATTCTACATTATTTCTGATTAACAATATGTCATTCACATATACTTATCAGAAATGTTGTAGTGCTCCCACTCACTTTCTTGTAAATACAGGCTTCACCGCAAGTCTGTATACAACTATATGCTTTGATCAACTTATCAAAGCGTATATTCCAACTCCGAGATGCTTGCACCAGTCCATTGATGGATCGCTGGAGCTTGCATATTTTGTTAGCACCTTTAGGATTGACAAAACCTTCTGGTTGCATCATATACAACTCTTCTTTAATAAATCCATTAAGGAATGCAGTTTTGTTTATCCCTTTGCCATATTTCATAAAATGCGGCAATTGCTAACATGATTCGGACAGACTTAAGCATAGATACGAGTGAGAAACTCTCATCGTAGTCAACATCTTGAACTTGTCGAAAACCTTTTGCGACAATTCTAGCTTTGTAGATAGTGACACTACTATCAGCGTCCGTCTTCCTCTTGAAGATCCATTTAATCTCAATGGCTCGCCGATCATTGGGCGAGTCAATCAAAGTCCATACTTTGTTCTCATATATGGATCTTATCTCAGATTTCATGGCCTCAAGCCATTTCGTGGAATTTGGGCTCACCATCGCTTCTTCATAGTTCGTAGGTTCGTCATGGTCTAGTAACATAACTTCCAGAACAGGATTACCGTACCACTCTGGTGCGGATCTTACTCTGGTTGATCTACGAGGTTCAGTAATAACTTGATCTGAAGTTTCATGATCATCATCATTAACTTCCTCACTAATTGGTGTAGGTGTCTCAGAAACTGGTTTCTGTGATGAACTACTTTCCAATAAGGGAGCAGGTATAGTTACCTCATCAAGTTCTACTTTTCTCCCACTCACTTCTTTCAAGAGAAACTCCTTCTCTAGAAAGGATCCATTCTTAGCAATGAATGTCTTGCCTTCAGATCTGTGATAGAAGGTGTACCCAACTGTCTCCTTTGGGTATCCTATGAAGACACATTTCTCCGATTTGGGTTTGAGCTTATCAGGATGAAACTTTTTCACATAAGCATCGCAACCCCAAACTTTAAGAAACGACAACTTTGGTTTCTTGCCAAACCATAGTTCATAAGGCGTCGTCTCATCGGATTTTGATGGTGCCCTATTTAACGTGAATGTAGCTGTCTCTAATGCATAACCCCAAAACGTTAGTGGTAAATTGGTAAGAGACATCATAGATTGCACTATATCCAATAAAGTACGTTTATGACGTTCGGATACACCATTATGTTGTGGTGTTCCAGGTGGCGTGAGTAGTGAAACTATTTCACATTGTTTTAACTGAAGGCCAAACTCGTAACTAAAATACTCTTCTCCACGATCAAATCGTAGAAACTTTATTTTCTTGTTACGATGATTTTCGCTTCACTCTGAAATTATATGAACTTTTCAAATGTTTCAGACTTCTGTTTCATTAAGTAGATATACCCATATCTGCTCAAATCATCTGTGAAGATCAGAAAATAATGATACCTGCTACGAGCCTCAATATTCATCGGACCACATACATCTGTATGTATGATTTCCAACAAATCTGTTGCTCTCTCCATAGTTCCGGAGAACGGCGTTTTAGTCATCTTGCCCATGAGGCACGGTTCGCAAGCATCAAGTGATTCATAATCAAGTGATTCCAAAATCCCATCAGTATGGAGTTTCTTCATGCGCTTTACACCAATATGACCTAAACGGCAGTGCCACAAATAAGTTGCACTATCATTATTAACTTTGCATCTTTTGGCTTCATTATTATGAATATGTGTATCACTACGATCGAGATCCAACAAACCATTTTCGTTGGTGTGTATGACCATAGAAGGTTTTTATTCATGTAAACAGAACAACAATTGTTCTCTAACTTAAATGAATAACCGTATTGCAATAAACATGATCAAATCATATTCATGCTCAACGCAAACACCAAATAACACTTATTTAGTTTCAACACTAATCCCGAAAGTATAGGGAGTGTGCGATGATGATCATATCAATCTTGGAACTACTTCCAACACACATCGTCACCTCGCCTTTTACTAGTCTCTGTTTATTCTGCAAATCCCGTTTTCGAGTTACTACTCTTTAGCAACTGAACCAGTATCAAATACTGAGGGGTTGCTATAAACACTAGTAAATACACATCAATAACATGTATATCCAATATACCTTTGTTCACTTTGCCATCCTTCTTATCCACCAAATACTTGGGGCAGTTCCACCTCCAGTGTCCAGTTCCTTTGCAGTAGAAGCACTTAGTCTTAGGCTTAGGTACAGACTTGGGCTTCTTCACTTGAGTAGCAACTTGCTTGCCATTCTTTTTGAAGTTCCCCTTCTTCCCTTTGCCCTTTTCTTGAAACTAGTGGTCTCGTCAACCATCAACACTTGAAGTGGGCTCGTCGACCATCAACACTTGATGTTTTTCTTGATTTCTACCTTCGTCGATTTCAGCATCACGAAGAGCTCGGGAATTACTTTCGTCATCCCTTGCATATTATAGTTCATCACGAAGTTCTACTAACTTGGTGATGGTGACTAGAGAATTCTGTCAATCACTATTTTATCTGGAAGATTAACTCCCACTTGATTCAAGCGATTGTAGTACCCAGACAATCTGAGCACATGCTCACTAGTTGAGCGATTCTCCTCCATCTTTTAGCTATAGAACTTGTTGGAGACTTCATATCTCTCAACTCGGGTATTTGCTTGAAATATTAACTTCAACTCCTGGAACATCTTATATGTTCCATGACGTTCAAAACGTCTTTGAAGTCCCGATTCTAAGCTGTTAAGCATGGTGCACTAAACTATAAAGTAGTCATCATATTGAGCTAGCCAAACGTTCATAACGTCTGCATCTGCTCCTGCAATAGGTCTGTCACCTAGCGGTGCATCAAGGACATAATTTTTCTGTGCAGCAATGAGGATAATCCTCAGATCACGGATCCAATCCGCATCTTTGCTACTAACATCTTTCAACATAATTTTTCTCTAGGAACATATCAAAAATAAACACAGGGAAGCAACAACGCGAGCTATTGATCTACAACATAATTTGCAAAATACTATCAGGACTAAGTTCATGATAAATTTAAGTTCAATTAATCATATTACTTAAGAACTCCCACTTAGATAGACATCCCTCTGTTGAGATCGTAGCATAATTTTAAAATTTTCCTACGCTCACCAAGATGCATCTATGGAGTATACTAGCAAAGAGGGGAAAGGAGTGCATCTACATACCCTTGTAGATCGCGAGCGGAAGCGTTCCAATGAACGTGGATGACGGAGTCGTACTCGCCGTGATCCAAATCACCGATGACCGAGTGCCGAACGGACGACACCTCCGCGTTCAACACACGTACGGTGCAGCGACGTCTCCTCCTTCTTGATCCAGCAAGGGGGAAGGAGAGGTTGATGGAGATCCAGCAGCACGACGGCGTGGTGGTGGATGCAGCGGGATGTCGGCAGGGCTTCGCCGAGCTTATACGAGAGAGAGAGGTGTTGCAGGGGAGGAGGGAGGCGCCCAAGGCTGTAGTCTTGCTGCCCCCCCTCCCCCCCCTTTATATAGGCCCCCTGGGAGGGGGGGGGTGCCGGCCAGGGATCCCATCTAGGGTGGGGCGGCGGCCAAGGGGGTTGCCTTGCCCCCCAAGGCAAGTGGGAAGCCCCCCCACCCTAGGGTTCCCAACCCTAGGCGCATGAGGGGAGGCCCATGGGGGGCGCCCAGCCCACTAGGGGCTGGTTCCCTTCCCACTTCAGCCCACGGGGCCCTCCGGGATAGGTGGCCCCACCCGGTGGACCCCCGGGACCCTTCCGGTGGTCCCGGTACAATACCGGTAACCCCCGAAACTTTCCCGGTGGCCGAAACTTGACTTCCTATATATAATTCTTCACCTACGGACCATTCCGGAACCTCTCGTGATGTCCGGGATCTCATCCGGGACTCCGAACAACTTTCGGGTTTCCGCATACACATATCTCTACAACCCTAGCGTCACCGAACCTTAAGTGTGTAGACCCTACGGGTTCGGGAGACATGCAGACATGACCGAGACGCCTCTCCGGTCAATAACCAATAGCGGGATCTGGATACCCATGTTGGCTCCCACATGTTCCACGATGATCTCATCGGATGAACCACGGTGTCAAGGATTCAATCAATCCCGTATACAATTCCCTTTGTCAATCGGTATGTTACTTGCCCGAGATTCGATCGTCGGTATCCCAATACCTTGTTCAATCTCGTTACCGGCAAGTCTCTTTACTCGTACCGCAATGCATGATCCCGTGACTAACGCCTTAGTCACATTGAGCTCATTATGATGATGCATTACCGAGTGGGCCCAGAGATACCTCTCCGTCACACGGAGTGACAAATCCCAGTCTTGATCCGTGCCAACCCAACAGACACTTTCGGAGATACCCGTAGTGCACCTTTATAGTCACCCAGTTACGTTGTGACGTTTGGCACACCCAAAGCACTCCTACGGTATTCGGGAGTTGCACGATCTCATGGTCTAAGGAAAAGATACTTGACATTGGAAAAGCTCTAGCAAACGAAACTACACGATCTTTTATGCTATGCTTAGGATTGGGTCTTGTCCATCACATCATTCTCCTAATGATGTGATCCCGTTATCAATGACATCCAATGTCCATAGTCAGGAAACCATGACTATCTGTTGATCAACAAGCTAGTCAACTAGAGGCTTACTAGGGACACGTTGTAGTCTATGTATTCACACATGTATTACGATTTCTGGACAATACAATTATAGCATGAACAATAGACGATTATCATGAACAAAGAAATATAATAATAACCATTTATTATTGCCTCTAGGGCATATTTCCAACAGTCTCCCACTTGCACTAGAGTCAATAATCTAGTTACATTGTGATGAAACGAACACCCATTGCGTCCTGGTGTTGATCATGTTTTGCTCTAGGGAGAGGTTTAGTCAACGGATCTGCTACATTCAGGTCCGTATGTACTTTACAAATATCTATGTCTCCATTTTGAACACTTTCACGAATGGAGTTGAAGCGACGCTTGATATGCCTGGTCTTCCTGTGAAACCTGGGCTCCTTCGCAAGGGCAATGGCTCCAGTGTTGTCACAGAAGAGAGTCATCGGGCCCGACGCATTGGGAATCACCCCTAGGTCGGTAATGAACTCCTTCATCCAGACTGCTTCCTGCGCTGCCTCCGAGGCTGCCATGTACTCCGCTTCACATGTAGATCCCGCCACGACGCTTTGCTTGCAACTGCACCAGCTTACTGCTCCTCCATTCAAAATATACACGTATCCGGTTTGTGACTTTGAGTCATCCAGATCTGTGTCGAAGCTAGCGTCGACGTAACCCTTTACGACGAGCTCTTCGTCACCTCCATAAACGAGAAACATGTCCTTAGTCCTCTCCAGGTACTTCAGGATATTCTTGACCGCTGTCCAGTGTTCCATGCCGGGATTACTTTGGTACCTTCCTACCAAACTTACGGCAAGGTTTACATCAGGTCTGGTACACAACATGGCATACATAATAGACCCGATGGCCGAGGCATAGGGGATGACACTCATCTTTTCTCTATCTTCTGCCGTGGTCGGGCATTGAGCTGTGCTCAACTGCACACCTTGCAATACAGGCAAGAACCCCTTCTTGGACTGATCCATATTGAACTTCTTCAATATCTTGTCAAGGTATGTACTTTGCGAAAGACCAATGAGGCGTCTCGATCTATCTCTATAGATCTTGATGCCTAATATATAAGCAGCCTCTCCAAGGTCCTTCATTGAAAAACACTTATTCAAATAGGCCTTTATACTCTCCAAGAATTCTATATCATTTCCCATCAACTGTATGTCATCCACATATAATATGAGAAATGCTACAGAGCTCCCACTCACTTTCTTGTAAACACAGGCTTCTCCATAAGTCTGTGTAAACCCAAACGCTTTGATCATCTCATCAAAGCGAATGTTCCAACTCCGAGATGCTTGCACCAGCCCATAGATTGAGCGCTGAAGCTTGCATACTTTGTTAGCATTCTTAGGATCGACAAAACCTTCCGGCTGCATCATATACAACTCTTCCTTAAGGAAGCCGTTAAGGAATGCCGTTTTGACGTCCATCTGCCATATCTCATAATCATAGTATGCGGCAATTGCTAACATGATTCGGACGGACTTCAGCTTCGCTACGGGTGAGAAAGTCTCATCGTAGTCAACCCCTTGAACTTGTCGATAACCCTTAGCGACAAGTCAAGCTTTGTAGATGGTCACATTACCATCCGCGTCCGTCTTCTTCTTAAAGATCCATTTGTTTTCTATGGCTCGCCGCTCATCGGGCAAGTCAGTCAAAGTCCATACTTTGTTTTCATACATGGATTCTATCTCGGATTTCATGGCTTCTAGCCATTTATCGGAATCCGGGCCCGCCATCGCTTCTTCATAGTTCGAAGGTTCACCGTTGTCTAACAACATGATTTCCAGGACAGGGTTGCCGTACCACTCTGGTGCGGAACGTGTCCTTGTGGACCTACGAAGTTCAGTAACTTGATCCGAAGCTTCATGATCATCATCATTAACTTCCTCCCCAGTCGGTGTAGGCACCACAGGAACATTTTCCCGCGCTGCACTACTTTCCGGTTCGGAAGGGGTGACTATCACCTCATCAAGTTCCACTTTCCTCCCACTCAATTCTTTCGAGAGAAACTCCTTCTCTAGAAAGGACCCGTTCTTGGCAACGAAGATCTTGCCTTCGGATCTGAGGTAGAAGGTATACCCAATAGTTTCCTTAGGGTATCCTATGAAGACGCATTTTTCCGACTTGGGTTCGAGCTTTTCAGGTTGAAGTTTCTTGACATAAGCATCGCATCCCCAAACTTTTAGAAACGACAGCTTAGGTTTCTTCCCAAACCATAATTCATACGGTGTCGTCTCAACGGATTTCGACGGAGCCCTATTTAAAGTGAACGCGGCAGTCTCTAAAGCATAGCCCCAAAATGAGAGCGGTAAATCAGTAAGAGACATCATAGATCGCACCATATCCAATAGAGTGCGATTACGACGTTCAGACACACCTTTCTCTAAGGTGTTCCAGGCGGCGTGAGTTGTGAAACTATTCCACATTTCCTTAAGTGTGTACCAAATTCGTGACTTAAATATTCTCCACCACGATCTGATCGTAAGAATTTTATTTTCCTGTCACGTTGATTCTCAACTTCACTCTGAAATTCCTTGAACTTTTCAAAGGTTTCAGACTTGTGTTTCATTAGGTAGACATACCCATATCTACTTAAATCATCAGTGAGAGTGAGAACATAACGATATCCTCCGCGAGCCTCAACACTCATTGAACCGCACACATCGGTATGTATGATTTCCAATAAGTTGGTTGCTCGCTCCATTGTTCCGGAGAACGGAGTCTTGGTCATCTTACCCATGAGGCATGGTTCGCACGTGTCAAATGATTCGTAATCAAGAGACTCCAAAAGTCCATCTGCATGGAGCTTCTTCATGCGCTTGACACCAATGTGACCAAGGCGGCAGTGCCACAAGTATGTGGGACTATCGTTATCAACTTTACATCTTTTGGTATTCACACTATGAACATGTGTAACATCACGTTCGAGATTCATCAAAAATAAACCATTGACCAGCGGGGCATGACCATAAAACATATCTCTCAAATAAATAGAACAACCATTATTCTCGGATTTAAATGAGTAGCCATCTCGAATTAAACGAGATCTAGATATAATGTTCATGCTCAAAGCTGGTACTAAATAACAATTATTGAGGTTTAAAACTAATCCCGTGGGTAGATGCAGAGGTAGCGTGCCGACGGCGATCACATCGACCTTGGAACCATTCCCGACGCGCATCGTCACCTCATCCTTTGCCAGTCTCCGTCTATTCCGTAGTTCCTATTTTGAGTTACAAATATGAGCAACCGCACCGGTATCAAATACCCAGGAGCTACTACGAGTACTGGTAAGGTACACATCAATTACATGTATATCAGATATACCTTTGGTGTTGCCGGCCTTCTTCTTGTCCGCTAAGTATTTGGGGCAGTTCCGCTTCCAGTGACCACTTCCCTTGCAATAAAAGCACTCAGTTTCAGGCTTGGGTCCATTCTTCGACTTCTTCCCGGCAACTGGCTTACCGGGCGCGGCAACTCCCTTGCCGCCCTTCTTGAAGTTCTTCTTACCCTTGCCCTTCTTGAACTTAGTGGTTTTATTCACCATCAACACTTGATGTTCTTTTCTGATCTCTACCTCAGCTGATTTCAGCATTGAATATACCTCAGGAATGGTCTTTTCCATCCCCTGCATATTGAAGTTCATCACAAAGCTCTTGTAGCTTAGTGGAAGCGACTGGAGGATTCTGTCAATGACCGCGTCATCCGAGAGATTGACTCCCAGCTGAGACAAGCGGTTATGCAACCCAGACATTCTGAGTATGTGCTCACTAACAGAACTGTTCTCCTCCATTTTACAGCTGAAGAACTTGTCGGGGACATCATATCTCTCGACCCGGGCATGAGCTTGGAAAACCAATTTCAGCTCCTCGAACATCTCATATGCTCCATGTTTCTCAAAACGCTTTTGGAGACCCGGTTCTAGGCTGTAAAGCATGCCGCACTGAACGAGGGAGTAATCATCAGCACGCTGCTGCCAAGTGTTCATAACGTCTTGGTTTTGTGGGATTGGTGCTTCACCTAGCGGTGCTTCTAGGACATAATCTTTCTTGGCTACTATGAGGATGATCCTCAGGTTCCGGACCCAGTCCGTATAGTTGCTGCCATCATCTTTCAGCTTGGTTTTCTCTAGGAACGCGTTGAAATTGAGGACAACGTTGGCCATTCGATCTACAAGACATAGTGTAAAGATTTTAGACTAAGTTCATGATAATTAAGTTCATCTAATCAAATTATTTAATGAACTCCCACTCAGATAGACATCCCTCTAGTCATCTAAGTGAAAACATGATCCGAGTTTAACTAGGTCGTGTCCGATCATCACGTGAGACGGACTAGTCAAGATCGGTGAACATCTCCATGTTGATCGTATCTTCTATACGACTCATGCTCGACCTTTCGGTCCTCCGTGTTCCGAGGCCATGTCTGTACATGCTAGGCTCGTCAAGTCAACCTAAGTGTATTGCGTGTGTTCCGAGGCCATGTCTGTACATGCTAGGCTCGTCAACACCCGTTGTATTCGAACGTTAGAATCTATCACACCCGATCATCACGTGGTGCTTCGAAACAACGAACCTTCGCAACGGTGCACAGTTAGGGTGAACACTTTCTTGAAATTATTATAAGGGATCATCTTACTTACTACCGTCGTTCTAAGCAAATAAGATGCAAAAACATGATAAACATCACATGCAATCAAATAGTGACATGATATGGCCAATATCATTATGCTCCTTTGATCTCCATCTTCGGGGCACCATGATCATCTTCGTCACCGGCATGACACCATGATCTCCATCATCATGATCTCCATCATTGTGTCTTCATGAAGTCGTCACGCCAACGATTACTTCTACTTCTATGGCTAACGCGTTTAGCAACAAAGTAAAGCAATTTACATGGCGTTATTCAATGACACGCAGGTCATGCAAAATAATAAAGACAACTCCTATGGCTCCTGCCGGTTGTCATACTCATCGACATGCAAGTCGTGATTCCTATTACAAGAATATGATCAATCTCATACATCACATATATCATTCATCACATCTTCTGGCCATATCACATCACATAACACATGCTGCAAAAACAAGTTAGACGTCCTCTAATTGTTGTTGCAAGTTTTTACGTGGTTTGTAGGTTTCTAGCAAGAACGTTTCTTACCTACGTATGACCACAACGTGATTTGCCAATTTCTATTTACCCTTCATAAGGACCCTTTTCATCGAATCCGTTCCGACTAAAGTAGGAGAGACAGACACCCGCTAGCCACCTTATGCAACTAGTGCATGTCAATCGGTGGAACCTGTCTCACGTAAGCGTACGTGTAAGGTCGGTCCGGGCCGCTTCATCCTACAATGCCGCCGAAACAAGAAAAGACTAGTAGCGGCAAGAAGAATTGGCAAACTCAACGCCCACAACTGCTTTGTGTTCTACTCGTGCATAGTAACTACGCATAAACCTGGCTCATGATGCCACTGTTGGGATCGTAGCATAATTTTAAAATTTTCCTACGCTCACCAAGATGCATCTATGGAGTATACTAGCAACGAGGGGAAAGGAGTGCATCTACATACCCTTGTAGATCGCGAGCGGAAGCGTTCCAATGAACGTGGATGACGGAGTCGTACTCGCCGTGATCCAAATCACCGATGACCGAGTGCCGAACGGACGGCACCTCCGCGTTCAACACACGTACGGTGCAGCGACGTCTCCTCCTTCTTGATCCAGCAAGGGGGAAGGAGAGGTTGATGGAGATCCAGCAGCACGACGGCGTGGTGGTGGATGCAGCGGGATGTCGGCAGGGCTTCGCCGAGCTTATACGAGAGAGAGAGGTGTTGCAGGGGAGGAGGGAGGCGCCCAAGGCTGTAGTCTTGCTGCCCTCCCTCCCCCCTTTATATAGGCCCCCTGGGAGGGGGGGGGTGCGCCGGCCAGGGATCCCATCTAGGGTGGGGCGGCGGCCAAGGGGGTTGCCTTGCCCCCCAAGGCAAGTGGGAAGCCCCCCACCCTAGGTTTCCCAACCCTAGGCGCATGGGGGGAGGCCCATGGGGGGCGCCCAGCCCACTAGGGGCTGGTTCCCTTCCCACTTCAGCCCACGGGGCCCTCCGGGATAGGTGGCCCCACCCGGTGGACCCCCGGGACCCTTCCGGTGGTCCCGGTACAATACCGGTAACCCCCGAAACTTTCCCGGTGGCCGAAACTTGACTTCCTATATATAATTCTTCACCTCCGGACCATTCCGGAACCTCTCGTGACGTCCGGGATCTCATCCGGGACTCCGAACAACTTTCGGGTTTCCGCATACACATATCTCTACAACCCTAGCGTCACCGAACCTTAAGTGTGTAGACCCTACGGGTTCGGGAGACATGCAGACATGACCGAGACGCCTCTCCGGTCAATAACCAATAGCGGGATCTGGATACCCATGTTGGCTCCCACATGTTCCACGATGATCTCATCGGATGAACCACGGTGTCGAGGATTCAATCAATCCCGTATACAATTCCCTTTGTCAATCGGTATGTTACTTGCCCGAGATTCGATCGTCGGTATCCCAATACCTTGTTCAATCTCGTTACCGGCAAGTCTCTTTACTCGTACCGCAATGCATGATCCCGTGACTAACGCCTTAGTCACATTGAGCTCATTATGATGATGCATTACCGAGTGGGCCCAGAGATACCTCTCCGTCACACGGAGTGACAAATCCCAGTCTTGATCCGTGCCAACCCAACAGACACTTTCGGAGATACCCGTAGTGCACCTTTATAGTCACCCAGTTACGTTGTGACGTTTGGCACACCCAAAGCACTCCTACGGTATCCGGGAGTTGCACGATCTCATGGTCTAAGGAAAAGATACTTGACATTGGAAAAGCTCTAGCAAACGAAACTACACGATCTTTTATGCTATGCTTAGGATTGGGTCTTGTCCATCACATCATTCTCCTAATGATGTGATCCCGTTATCAATGACATCCAATGTCCATAGTCAGGAAACCATGACTATCTGTTGATCAATGAGCTAGTCAACTAGAGGCTTACTAGGGACACGTTGTAGTCTATGTATTCACACATGTATTACGATTTCTGGACAATACAATTATAGCATGAACAATAGATGATTATCATGAACAAAGAAATATAATAATAATCATTTATTATTGCCTCTAGGGCATATTTCCAACACCCTCTAATCCTCTAAGTGATCACGTGATCCATATCAACTAAACCATGTCCGATCATCACGTGAGATGGAGTAGTTTCAATGGTGAACATCACTATGTTGATCATATCTACTATATGATTCACGCTCGACCTTTTGGTCTCCGTGTTCCGAGGCCATATCTGTTATATGCTAGGCTCGTCAAGTTTAACCTGAGTATTCCGCGTGTGCAACTGTTTTGCACCCGTTGTATTTGAACGTAGAGCCTATCACACCCGATCATCACGTGGTGCCTCAGCACGAAGAACTTTCGCAACGGTGCATACTCAGGGAGAACACTTATACTTTGATAATTTAGTGAAGGATCATCTTATAATGCTACCGTCAAACAAAGCAAGATAAGATGCATAAAGGATTAACATCACATGCAATCAATATAAGTGATATGATATGGCCATCATCATCTTGTGCTTGTGATCTCCATCTCCAAAGCACCGTGCTTGTGATCTCCATCTCCGAAGCACCGTCATGATCACCATCGTCACCGGCGCGACACCTTGATCTCCATCGTAGCATCGTTGTCGTCTCGCCAACTTATTGCTTTTACGACTATCGCTACCGCTTAGTGATAAAGTAAAACTATTACATGGCGATTGCATCTCATACAATAAAGCGACAACCATATGGCTCCTGCCAGTTGCCGATAACTCGGTTACAAAACATGATCATCTCATACAACACATTATATCACATCATGTCTTGACCATATCACATCACAACATGCGCTGCAAAAACAAGTTAGACGTCCTCTACCTTGTTGTTGCATATTTTACGTGGCTGCTACGGGCTTAGCAAGAACCGTTCTTACCTACGCATCAAAACCACAACGATAGTTTGTCAAGTTGGTGTTGTTTTAACCTTCGCAAGGACCGGGCGTAGCCACACTCGGTTCAACTAAAGTGAGAGAGACAGACACCCGCCGGTCACCTTTAAGCAACGAGTGCTCGCAACGGTGAAACCAGTCTCGCGTAAGCGTACGCGTAATGTCGGTCCGGGCCGCTTTATCTCACAATACCGCTGAACCAAAGTATGACATGCTGGTAAGCAGTATGACTTATATCGCCCACAACTCACTTGTGTTCTACTCGTGCATAGCATCAACGCATAAAACCTGGCTCGGATGCCACTGTTGGGGAACGTAGTAATTTCAAAATTTTCCTACGCACACACAAGATCATGGTGATGCATAGCAACGAGAGGGGAGAGTGTTGTCCACGTACCCTCGTAGATCGACAGCGGAAGCGTTATCACAACGCGGTTGATGTAGTCGTACGTCTTCACGATCCGACCGATCAAGTACCGAACGTACGGCACCTCCGAGTTCTACACACGTTCAGCTCGATGACGTCCCTCGAACTCCGATCCAGCCGAGTGTTGAGGGAGAGTTTCGTCAGCACGACGGCGTGGTGACGATGATGATGTTCCACCGACGCAGGGCTTCGCCTAAGCTCCGTAACAGTATTATCGAGGTGTAATATGGTGGAGGGGGGCACCGCACACGGCTAAGAGATCTCAAGGATCAATTGTTGTGTCTCTGGGGTGCCCCCTGCCCCCGTATATAAAGGAGCAAGGGAGGAGGAGGCCGGCCCTAGGAGGGGGCACCAAGTGTGGAGTCCTACTAGGACTCCCTAGTCCTAGTAGGATTCCACCTCCCATATGGAATAGGAAAAGAGGAAGGGAAAAAGAGAAGGAAGGAAGGGGGCGCCCCCCTTCCCTAGTCCAATTCGGACCAGACCAAAGGGAGGGGTGCGACCACCCTTGAGGCCCTTTTCCTTCTTTCCCGTATGGCCCAATAAGGCCCAATACGTATTCCCGTAACTCTCCGGTACTCCAAAAAATACCCGAATCACTCGGACCTTTCCGAAGTCCGAATATAGTCGTCCAATATATCGATCTTTACGTCTCGACCATTTCGAGACTCTTCGTCATGTCCCCGATCTCATCCGGGACTCCGAACTCCTTCGGTACATCAAAACTCAATAAAACTGTCATCGTAACGTTAAGCGTGCGGACCCTACGGGTTCAAGAACTATGTAGACATGACCGAGACACGTCTCCGGTCAATAACCAATAGCGGGACCTGGATGCCCATATTGGCTCCCACATATTCTACGAAGATCTTTATCGGTCAGACCGCATAACAACATACGTTGTTCCCTTTGTCACCGGTATGTTACTTGCCCGAGATTTGATCGTCGGTATCTCGATACCTAGTTCAATCTCGTTACCGGCAAGTCTCTTTACTCGTTCCATAATACATCATCTCGCAACTAACTCATTAGTCATAATGCTTGCAAGGCTTATAGTGATGTGCATTACCGAGTGGGCCCAGAGATACCTCTCCGACAATCGGAGTGACAAATCCTAATCTCGAAATACGCCAACCCAACAAGTACCTTTGGAGACACCTGTAGAGCATCTTTATAATCACCCATTTACGTTGTGACGTTTGGTAGCACACAAAGTGTTCCTCCGGTAAACGGGAGTTGCATAATCTCATAGTCAGAGGAACATGTATAAGTCATGAAGAAAGCAATAGCAACATACTAAACGATTGGGTGCTAAGCTAACGGAATGGGTCAAGTCAATCACGCCATTCTCCTAATGAGGTGATCTCGTTAATCAAATGACAATTCATGTCTATGGCTAGGAAACATAACCATCTTTGATTAACGAGCTAGTCAAGTAGAGGCATACTAGTGACACTCTGTTTGTCTATGTATTCACCCATGTATTATGTTTCCGGTTAATACAATTCTAGCATGAATAATAAACATTTATCATGATATAAGGAAATATATAATACTTTATTATTGCCTCTAGGGCATATTTCCTTCACGATCCCCTGATCTGGTGTTGCCACCCGACCAGTGCCTCCGGGGCTACTGCATTGCCTATTCAATGCAGAAAATTCAAAGTGCTCAGTGTTCGGCATAACCGAACTATGGACAAGCGCGTCTTCGGACGACAATAAGTACCATATGGAACTTATCCGGCATCAAGCTGATATATCATGGCGACTTCTCACGACCCTCTCTCAGGGGCCCGTCCGTCGATCACTATTACCTCTAATATATTATACTGTGTTTCTATTCCTATGTATGTTGCCGAGCTAGGAGTTGATCCTCAGGTCAATTTCACGACCTGAGTCTCAGAAGCTACTAGGATCAACGGTTTCATATTTTGTTTCAAGTGCATCTTGGATTTTAGGCCGACAAACACCTTGAGGGCTACTGGCAATACATCTTGTCAGCAAATAAATTTATACACATCGGAAATAAATTCCGGAAACAATCAGCCCATGACCGAGGTGCTGAGCCACCTCAGAAGCAGTTCGACATATAGCTCGGATGCAAGTGGCTGGCTCCTTAGAGGGCATTTCCGATATTAAGCTCGACTAAAACTTTTTGAACCAAGGTGATCTATGACACCTCGGATATAGTCCGGCGTTGGAGCTCGGATACAGTCCGGCGTTGGAGCTCGGATACAGTTTGGTGTTGGTGCTCGGCTGCAAAAGATACCTCGAATGCAGTCTGGCGTTGGGGCTCGGATGCAAGAGGACACCGTTGCACGGGAACAACTTCAAACCCGAGGTGGGCGTAAAAATAACAAGGCATTGATAAAGGCCGATAACTTAAAGGGGCTCCTCGGATACCCGACGTGTAAACTCTTCGGATTTACTTCGGCGATCCTCAAGATCGAAGATGAGAAGATTTGTTGAACCAGTTTTCAAGACCGACGACCGAAGATGAAGAACAGTTCGGAAGGATCGAGGAGCGTCCCCAACTTGAAGACCAGTTCAGGGGGCTACTGACGGTGTCCTGGACTAGGAGGTACTAACCACATCGTCTCCCGACTAGGTGGATCGGGCCGAGGACCCCCATGGCGGTTCACTCATGGGCCACTTCGGGCAGCCCATGCCGCATACAAGGAGTATTCCACAAGACTTGGTGATCAAGACAAGGACTCCTCTCCACCAACGTATTCGGCTAGGACTCTTGTTATCCTAGGCCTCTGGTGCATTATATAAGCCAAGGCCAGGCTAGTCGATAGATCATTATGACATTAATCATCATACCCCTAGGGTTTAGACCACAACATATGATCTCGGGGTAGATCAACTCTTGTAATCTCTATATTCATCAAGATCAATCAAGCAGGAAGTAGGGTATTACCTCCATTAAGAGGGCCCGAACCTGGGTAAACATCGTGTCCTCTGTCTCCTGTTACCCATCGATCCATGACACACAGCTCGGGACCCCCTAGCCGAGATCTGCCGGTTTTGACACCGACAGGGAGTGCGACGCGGCGGTGGATGATGAAGGCACGGCTCCGGCATGGAGCACGGCGGAGTCGGCTCTTTTCTAAAAAAGGGAGGGAGCTTTTGGTAAATATATATCTCTAACAACGTCTAGTGTGAACAGTTATGCCACGTCATCATTTATGGGACCCACATGTCATAAACGTACTTAAAACGGTCCAAACGAGCAACCAGTGTTTTTTGCAAAAAATTATGAAAAAAATTAGTGCTTTTTGGCACAATTCCGTAAATGTGTGGTTCCTGCAAACCTTGCCTGAAGTGTCGATATTTTTTGCAATTCACTCCTAAATAACATGATAAGTTATATATTGTAGGTATGATAGTTTACGTAGTCCAAACGTGGTAACTTTTGACCTAGAAAACAAAGTCGTCGGGACATATCAACATGGGATCTAGTTTCGAAGGTCTCGTCGCGACGAATCTTTTATGTGAAGATAACTTTTCAATCCGGCAGACGGTTTGACCTATAAAATATTTTAAGTTATCAGTTTTTGAAAAGATTCTGCTGACATCATCAGCTTTGTTTTTTTCCTGCATACATCTAATTAGGAGGTTCTAACCCTCACGTGCATGCAAACTGGCCCATGTTTAATTTTGTTAGCCGGGTGAGATACTGCGGGATTTGCGATTGAAGGAATCACGCGCATGGAGGAATGGAGCGATCCGTTCGGATCTATTCCTATAATCAGAACGTGTGGAATACATAACAGTCCTACGATATAACTTATATAGTACTACAAAAAAGAGTGGGGTTTGATGCAAATCAGCTTATCCTTACACTATGTCTTCATTCTACACTAGATTACGTAACAACACCATGTATGTTCCACTTACTATGAGGAATTGTTCATATATGATACAAACTAGCAAAAGGCCCGTGCGTTGCAACGGGAGAAAAAAAATCTTCAATGACCATGATCGCATTTTGTTGCATCATCGAGATACACTATCACTCTCAATTTCATGAAATCATG
This sequence comes from Aegilops tauschii subsp. strangulata, assembly GCF_002575655.3. Taxonomy (NCBI): domain Eukaryota; kingdom Viridiplantae; phylum Streptophyta; class Magnoliopsida; order Poales; family Poaceae; genus Aegilops; species Aegilops tauschii. The sequence continues at coordinate 279,030,637 of NC_053037.3, read as the reverse complement.
AACAATTTTTTAAACTCATGAACACATTTGAAATCATGAATATTTTTTAAATTCATGAACACTTTTACAAATTTTCGAACATTTTTCTAAAATCAAGAACATTTTTTGAATTCATGAACATTTTGTACATTTGCAAACATTTTTTAAACAATTTTCTTGAATCGGCGAACGTTTCTAGAATGGACGAACATTGTTATGAAAAATGGTGGAACAGTTTTTGAAATTCATGAACATTTTTTTGATTTAACGGACATTTTTTGAAATGCATGATCATTTTTTGAATCAGCAAACATTTTATGAATGAATAAACTATTTTGTAAGTCACGACCAGTTTTTGAATTTTTAGGATATTTTTTCATTCATGGACATTTTTTGAATTGGCGAAATTTTGTTCAATTTCATTAACATTTTTTAATACACAAACTTTTGGAAAAATCCTGATTTTTTTATTTCCCGAACCTTTTTTTCAAAATTTTGAACATTTTTTTATTAAATCACAAAGATTTTTTTAATCCACAAACATTTCATTTTAAAATTCTCTCTCTTTTTTATTTTCAGAACTTTTTTGGAGTCCCAAATTATTTAAAGTAGGAAAAACAGAAAATAAAAAATAAAAAATAAAAAAATAAATTTAAAAAATAGGCCGCCCGGACATGGCCAACCTAAACGGACGCTCGACATGCTCTCCCAACGTACAGAGCGCAGTATAGGAGGCCCCTACTGCATGAGCCGACCCAGGCAGGGGTTTCCCGTGTGCGAAATGTTTTTTATCACTTGCAGGTGGCATCGGTGGGCAATATTTTTGCAACTTTGAGGGTAATTTCCATGACGACCGCAAGAGCAATAACCCTTTTATTATTAGGTATAGATTAAGAATTATCCATGAGCAAATAAATCTCGCCTCCTCTCCAAAAAAAGATTAGGGTTCCCCTTCCTTCCGCTGATGCCGCCACCAGTCTGCCTCTCTCCGGTGATGGCGACATGGTGGAACCCGCCCTTGCCAGCGGGAGGGTTTCGTTTTTAGACATTTCTTTGAATTTTGTTAGGGTTTGTGTTATGCTCACCAAGGCGAGATGGTGGCGGCTCCCTGAAGATGGAATAAGTTCCTCCCTGCCTAGCCCCCGTCCCGATGGTGCGTCTAGGATCATCGGTGGATGTGTGGAGGTGTCTCCGGCGAATATGTCTTTGATGGATTTGCTCGGATCGGGTTGTAGTTCGTCTACATATGTGTGTCTTCAGGTTGAATCCTTCTGATCTACGCTACTCTTTATCATTAGCGGTTGCTGTTCTGGTGCGCTGGCCTTACGGGCCTTAGCACGACGACTTCCCGACTGTCTACTATAACTAGTTTTTCCCGACTCCGCCGAGGGAGGGACGATGATAGCGGCGCGCCTTCAGCTCGCTTCAGGGCATGTAGTCATCGCTAGGTGATCTACGGATCTAGATGCAGTTTTTATTATCTTTTCTGTTCGTACTGCCATGATTGAAGATGAATAGAACGAAAGTTTCTCCAGAAAAACCCCGATACAGATTTCATGCCATATAAGGAAACAACAACACAACCCTTATAGCCTCAAACAAATTGGAGTAGGCTAGAGCTAAAACCCATAAAACCTCGAAACCAATTCATGATTTTGACATGTGGATAGTTACCTTCATCTATCCATGTCCACGACTAGTTATTTGGTGATATTTCAGTCCTTCAGATTTTCCTTACCATGATGAGGACATTAATACCATTGTTACACCCACAACCCCTGCTACTATACATACTGGACCGATTACTAGAGCTCGCGCACGCCAATTAAATTACCAGGTACTTTCGTTTCTTGATAATGATTCTAATGTTCATGAGAATATGATGCTGCCTAAATTGGATACATTTGTTTTGCTGACAAATGAAGGGCCTAGCTTGGAGAAGGATGAACATTGGAGCAAGAACAAGCATGTAGTTGATGGCATGCGCAAGGGAGACAAGAACAGAGTTTCAAGTGATGATTTCAGGACTTTGAAGCCACCATAATGAGTGCATGAAGCCTTGAACGAAATATACAAGATGCCACTTCATAATATTCGTCCAGAGGCTATTCTAGGTGCTGCGTCACCTTATTTTTAGGCCAGGCCCATGTAATTTCGAAATACTTCAATATAGGCTATTTTTAGAGTCTGTATGTGTGGGGAAACAAGAGTTAGGGTAGGTTTCGGACCCCTCCTCCAAGTGCCACGAAATTCCCCCTCTTCCTCCATATATACAGCCCTTAGGGCATCTTTTAGACTTTGGGTTTTGTTTAGATTAAAATTCATCATAGCTGCAACTTCGCGTACTTCGTTTGTGTTCAACGACCAGAGAAAGGCGTCACAGAACCCCACCTTGATCGACATGACTACCTTGGATACGACAAAAATATTGCATACATGCATATTTGTCAGGTGATTTCTAGTGCAAACTATTCAATAATCTATTTATGTTATCCAGAACAAAAATACTTCACACACTTTTGTGTTTTGTCTAATTGCAGGTGTATGGGACATTTGTACAATCCACATATGAAGATAAGGGAAAAGGAGAAGTTTAGGTTCTGTTCAAAAAGTCCTCTCACGTCACTTTTGGGCCAAGAGAAGATAGAGTCCAAGTCTCTCACGTTCTGGATTCAGATTCGGACTGCACAGACATACTTGGCTCAAAACGCCAACAACTTTTTCATACGAACTCCGAATTGTCATAGTCATAGTTGAGATCGTTCACATCTTCGCTTGATCCAATCTGCATATTATCTAGTTTGTTTTGGAAATAGCGAGAGAGAAAAAAAAAGAGAAAAAAAAGAGAGAGAAAAAAGTAAAAAAGTCAGAAAAAAAGAGAAAGAAAAAGTAAAAAAGTGTGAGGAAAAAAAGAGAAAAAAAAACAAAATTTGGATCTATCTAGACTCAATGTCGTAGTTGAATTCGGATTGGAATCTGTTTTGCGCACTGTTCAGTAAAACATGCATAACTTCCTCATACGAAGTCCGTTTTGGCTCCTCGAGTACTCAAATGAAAGCTAGCGACGAGCCGCATCTAAATAGTTGTAAAAGCTTGTTCAATATTTGGCACCTCAAAATCGGCTTCTAAATAAGTCATTTTGCCCTCCGAAGTTCGCGAACACAGCTTATTCCAGTTTTTCAATCCAGTTTTAGAATTTTTTGACTCCTCATATCAACTCGGAATTGAGTGATTCCTGTTGCGTTTGAAAGCTCGAGTCAGTACCTTTCTTGAGGAAAATTATCAAAAAAATTGGTACAAACTTTTCCAGAGGAAAGTTGGAGAGAAAGTTGTTGTATATCCTGCTTGGCAGTTGTTTTTCATCATTATCTTTATTGCCGTTGTGATCTTCACTTATGTCTTACTGTCCAGAGCTACTTAGTATCCTTCATTGATGCTAGTTGTGCTATGCCATGACCTCATTAGTGTTCTAGGCTCGCGTCTCTAGTCCGGTCTAGCCTAGGACCAACATAGTACCGTCGTTGAGCGTTTATTCAACATTGCATCTCTGAATTGATTATTGCTAATCTTTTGCTATCATATATAGCCAACCCAGCTCCACATATTTCTACACCGTGTATACGTACGTTTCCCTGGCAATTGCTTTACACAATCTTCGGAGTTATTTGACACCGCTGGTTGTCCGTCACCACCCGCCGCATGGTAAGAACTTGTAAGATATTGATATTTGCTTTACTGTGAGCACTTTACAACCACATCCTAGTAGTTCATAGGAACATTATTCTCGAATTTTGTTTCTTGTTTCTACTAATCATGACATGTTCCAGAAATGGACGTTTTTGGACGACGGACACATCTTCACCATCACGAGAGTTGGGACAACACACACAAGCATATGGTCAAGTTATCTCTTTACCGTCTTTTGAGGGTAGATTTAATCCTGCTATTTATCTAGCTTGGGAGCTTGAAGTAGAACAAGTTTTTAGTCACCATGACTTTTCTGAACTTGAGCGAGTACGAGCTGCCACTAGAGCATTTACTGGTTTTGCTTCTGTTTGGTGAAGTGTGCATTGTAAGAAAAACATTGATAATCAACCCACAATTTGGAAAGATTTGAAAGATGTAATGAGACAACAATTTTTCCCTCCTTACTATCGTCGTGATTTGCTTCGCAAATTTGAACAATTTAAACAAGGCAACAACACTGTTCATGCTTACTACCAAGAGTTCAAATCTTATATGCATCATTGTGACATAGAAGAATCTGAGGATGATACAATGAATAGATTTTTTGGTGGTTTGAACCATGATATTCAGGCAAGATTTCAGTATATTCCTCGTTGCATTACTGGTATGTATGTTCGTGCTTGTACCTTTGAGAGACAGTTACAGGAGGATGCATTGGGTGACTACAACAACTACCATTCCAATTGATGCTCACTACCATCAGTTGATTCCTCCACCGCTGCACCTACTAGAGCAGCCACACCTCAGATTTTGAGTGCGACATCATCTCAAGTGTATGGTACATTGTCATTGTTCATACCTACATCAGCTACGTCTTTGCGACAAGGTAACAGTAAATGTATTGATGATATAACTTCACATGGGAATGATGCATCTTCACCATCACGAGAGTTGGGACAACACACACAAGTATATGGTCAAGTTATCTCTTTACCGTCTTTTGTGGGTAGATTTAATCCTGCTATTTATCTAGCTTGGGAGCTTGAAGTAGAACAAGTTTTTAGTCACCATGACTTTTTTGAACTTGAGCGAGTACGAGCTGCCACTAGAGCATTTACTGGTTTTGCTTCTGTTTGGTGAAGTGTGCATTGTAACAAAAACATTGATAACCAACCCACAATTTGGAAAGATTTGAAAGATGTAATGAGAAAACAATTTTTCCCTCCTTACTATCGTCGTGAATTGCTTCGTAAATTTGAACAATTTAAACAAGGCAACAACACTGTTCATGCTTACTACCAAGAGTTCAAATCTTATATGCATCATTGTGACATAGAAGAATCTGAGGATGATACAATGAATAGATCTTTTGGTGGTTTGAACCATGATATTCAGGCAAGATTTCAGTATATTCCTCGTTGCATTACTGGTATGTATGTTCGTGCTTGTACCTTTGAGAGACAGTTACAGGAGGATGCATTGGGTGACTACAACAACTATTATTCCAATTCATGCTCACTACCATCAGTTGATTCCTCCACCGCTGCACCTACTAGAGCAGCCACACCTCAGATTTTGAGTGCGACATCATCTCAAGTGTATGGTACATTGTCATTGTCCATACCTATATCAGCTACGTCTTTGCGACAAGGTAACAGTAAAGGTATTGATGATATAACTTCACATGGGAATGATGCATGCCTAATTAACTTAAATACATCATGTGTTGAGTTACATGTTGATTTGAGCACGCCACCTATTTTAGAGAATCATGTTAATGTCATGAATGCATCATGTGATCAAACAACTGAAATACCAACAATTTTGAGTGCGCCCATTGAATTAACTGTTGATGTCAAAGAACCATGTGAATCAGGAAATAAATCAGATTTGGATCAAATACATTTTAAAATAATTGTGCCAATGTTTAATCATTTTGATATGACCTTTAATCTTGGTGATCATTCTGTGTCAAATGACTTATTGCATGTTTTCTTATTTAAGCATGTTGTAGCATGTAAATTTGATGCATGTAAGGTTTATTCACCAATGTTGGGATGGTTTAATGATGAATATTGTCAATCTTTTGATATGAATAAGAGTTTCACTTATATGTGCAAACTAAGTTGCAATATTTGCATGCCTTCTACTTATGATAATATTTTGGCTTTATATTTTATGATCTATGAAAGTTACTCATGTATACATGTGTCATATGTGCAAAAATCAAGGAAAGTAAAAAGGGATGACATATACATATACAACATGTACACCTTGTCTCTTTTGTTAGCCATATTTCAGATTAAGCAATGCCGAGGACGGCTTTGTTTTCAAAAAAGGAAGGATGATAAGGACATGACTACCTTGTATACGACCTAAAATATTGCATACATGCATACTTGTGAGGTGATTTCTAGTGCAAACTATTCAATAATCTTTTTATGTTATCCAGAACAAAAATACTTCACACACTTTTGTGTTTTGTCTAATTGCAGGTGTATGGGACATTTGTACAATCCACATACGAAGATAAGGGAAAAGGAGAAGTTTAGGTTCTGTTCAAAAAGTCCTCTCACGTCACTTTTCGGCCAAGAGAAGATAGAGTCCAAGTCTCTCACGTTCTGGATTCGGATTCGGACTGCATAGACATACTTGACTCAAAACGCCAACAACTTTTTCATATGAACTCCGAATTGGGTGATTCTTTTTTTGTTGGAAAGTAGATTTCGTGTGCTTTCCAACCCAATTGGATTCATCTTCAAATTCGTCCGGAGCATTGAGATATCGATGAAACAATCTGACGCTGCAGCAGAATCCGAGTCAAACAACAAGTCCAAAGGTGTTGCATCACCTCCACTTGGGCCCATGAGCCTTGTACGACCTAGGGTTAGTTTTAGGCTGCCTTGGGACGTCCTTCCACTTCCTTGGCCGCCACCCCTTGCTCCTATATAAGTAGATCTATCTAGTAGCCTTTTTCTTGGGATTTGTTTAGTTAAAAATTAGCCATTGCAACTTCGTGTACTTCGTTTCTGTCCAACGACCAGACCAAGACCGCTTCCGGATCCCCACCTTTATCAATACGTCATCCATATTTGCAATATTCAGATTGCTTTTATCATATTTGTGACGCCCCCGATTTGACCGTACACTAATCATGCACGCAAATGTGTACGACCAAGATCAGGGACTCACGGGAAGATATCACAACACAACTCTAAAACATAAATAAGTCATACAAGCATCATAATACAAGCCAGGGGCCTCGAGGGCTCGAATACAAGTGCTCGATCACAGACGAGTCAGCGGAAGCAACAATATCTGAGTACAGACATAAGTTAAACAAGTTTTGCCTTAAGAAGGCTAGCACAAAAGTAGCAACGATCGAAGAGGCAAGGCCTCCTGCCTGGGACCTCCTAACTACTCCTGGTCGTCTTCAGCGGCCTGCACGTAGTAGTAGGCACCTCCAGTGCCGTGGGAGTCGTCGTCGACGGTGGCGTCTGGCTCCTGGACTCCAACATCTGGTTGCGACAACCAGATAGAAAGGAAAGGGGGAAAAAGAGGGAGAGAAGCAACCGTGAGTACTCATCCAAAGTACTCGCAAGCAAGGAGCTACACTACATATGCATGGGTATATGTGTAAAGGGGCATATCAGTGGACTGAACTGCAGAATGCCAGAATTAAAAGGGGGATAGCTAGTCCTGTCGAAGACTACGCTTCTGGTCATCTCCATCTTGCAGCATATAGAAGAGAATAGAGTGAAGTCCTCCAAGTAGCATCGCATAGCATAATCCTACCCGGCAATCCCCTCCTCGTCGCCCTGTTAGAGAGCGATCACCGGGTTGTATCTGGCACTTGGAAGGGTGTATTTTATTCAGTATCCAGTTCTAGTTGTCATAAGCTCAAGGTACAACTCCGGGTCGTCCTTTTACCGAGGGACACGGCTATTCGAATAGATAAACTTCCCTGCAGGGGTGCACCACATAACCCAACACGCTCGATCCCAATTGGCCGGACACACTTTTCTGGGTCATGCCCGGCCTCGTAAGATCAACGCGTCGCAGCCCCACCTAAGCACAACAGAGCGGTCAGCACGCCGGTCTAATCCTAAGCGCGCAGGGGTCTGGGCCCATCGCCCTATGCACACCTGCACGTTGCGAACGCGGCCGCGAGCAGACCTAGCAACCCACACGATCACGGCGGTTACGTCAAAGCGGTCCAACACGGCGCGCGCCACTCAGTCGCTGACGTCACGAAGGCTTCGGCTGATACCACGACGCCGGGATACCCATAACTACTCCCGCGTAGATGGCTAGTGCGTATAGACCAAATGGCCAGACTCAGATCAAATACCAAGATCTCGTTAAGCGTGTTAAGTATCCGCGAACGCCGACCAGGGCCAGGCCCACCTCTTACCTAGGCGGTCTCAACCTGCCCTGTCGCTCCGCCACAAAGATCCACTTGCGGGTACTCCTACGAGCCGACCCGACTTTAGTCATCACATGTGTCATGTATATAGTATATAAGTATATACCCGCGATCACCGCCCAGGTGATCACGGCCCGATAGTGTAGCACAGCAGACGGACAAGAATGTAGGGCCACTGATGGAAATCTAGCATCCTATACTAAGCATGTAGGATTGCAGGCAAGGTAACAACAGTAGTAGCAAGGATAGGCTATGCATCAGGATAGGATATCGGAAAGCAGTAACATGCTATACTACTCTAATGCAAGCAGTATAGAGGAGAGTAGGCGATATCTGGTGATCAAGGGGGGGCTTGCCTGGTTGCTCTGGCAAGTAGGAGGGGTCGTCGACTCCGTAGTCGAACTGGGCAGCAGCAGTGTCGGTCTCGTAGTCTACCGGAGAGAAGAGGGGGAAGAAACAGTAAATACAATGCAAACATAAGCATGACGATGCGTGACATGACAGTGAGCGGTGCTAGGGGTGTCCTAACGCGACAGTAGGTGGTACCGGTGAAGGGGGGGAACATCCGGGAGGTATTCCCGATGTTTCACGTTTTCGGACAGACGGACCGGAGGGGGAAAGTTGCTAGTTCGATAGGTTAGGGAGGTGTGGTGGACGAACGGACTGCGTATTCGGATTCGTCTCGTCGTGCTGAGCAACTTTCATATAGAAAACATTTTCATCCGAGTTACGGTTTAAAAGATATGAATTTTCAAAGTTTATTTGAATTTCTGGAATTATTTAATTAACAGAAAAAGGGATATGACGTCAGCATGACGTATGAGTGACGTCAGCGGTCAACAGTCCGGGTTGACTGGTCAAACTGACACGGGGGACCCACCTGTCATAGACAGTGGGTTAACAGAGGATTAAACTAATTAACTTTTAGTTAATTAACTAATGGGCCCACCTGTCAGTGAGAGATTATTTAAACTAATTATTTTTATTTATAAAACATTTTCTTTTTTAATTTTTGCGGCGGGGCCCGCATGTCAGTGACTGGGCCTGCCCAGTCAGCAGTTGACTGGGTCAACCTAGTCAACTGGGGCCCGTGGGGGCCACTGGCAGTGACCCAGGGGGTGGCCCCAGGTGTGCCACGTCGGCGGCCGGCGCCGGCGCAACTCCGGCGACCAAAACCGCGGCGGTCCCTCGCCGGAGTTGGCCGGAATTGCGCTACGGGGCTCGGGGAGGAACGGGGCTAGGCCCATTCGAAAGAACTCGCAGCGCCGCATCCAGGGGTTGCCAGGGCTTCGCCGGACTCGGCCGGAATCGGCGCCGGCGAGCGGCGGAGGCGGCGGCGCGCACGGGTGCCCGACGGAAACAGGGCTACGGCAGGCGGTCGAGCAAGCGAGGGGCTGGGGAGCTTCTACGTGCGGTGGGGAGCGCTGTGAGCTTGAGCCCGTGACCATTTGGTCACCGGAGACCCGCCGGCGGCGAGCTCCGCGGCGCGGCGTTCGGGCGCGCGTGGGGGAAAAGCTAGGGAGCGTGGGCGAGCTAGCGGAGTGGGGGAGGAGGTAGAGGAGCTCACCGCGTGGCGCAAGAAAGGCCCGTGGGTGCTTAGGAGCAGCAGGTCGGCGCCGGGGAAGAAGGGGGTCGCCCGCGTCCGAGGTTGAAGGCGAGCTCGGGGAGGCCGTTGCGGTGGCTCCGAGCTTCGACGGAGAGGCGGAGGGGGTGTAGTCGAGGGCGGCGACGTCGTACGACACGGCGGGGTGGCGAGTGGGGCACGGTGGCCGCGAGAACGACGGGAACGGCGGCGAGCGCGTCGGGCGTGGGGAAGAGGGGAGCGGCGCGGATCCGGGGGAGAGGCGCAGAGGCCGAGGGAGTGAGCGGGGTGAGTGGGAGAGAGGCCCGAGGGAGCGGGGGAGCTGGCGACCTTATCCCCTCCGGCGTCGGTGCCGGCGAGGGGGTCGGGCGGCAGCGCGCCCCTGTTCCGACCCGGTCGGGGGAACAGGGAAGGGGCGAGGGAGGAGGTGGGCTGGGCCGGGGGCGCGGCTGCGGCCCAGTTTGGGCCGGGGGGGCAGTGGGGGGGAAGCGGGCCTTTTTCCCCTTTTTTTTTCTTTTTCTCTGCCTGGGTTCTGTTTTCTGTTTTCTCTTTATTTGCTTATTCCCTTTTCTGTTTTATTTCATTTAAAAGTATTTAGACATTTTATAAAAATGTGTTTTCTCCACCATAATTACCAGTGTATTATTTAGCACCCACTGAACATTTTTGTTTGAATTTTTGAAAACTTTTAATTTTCACTTTAATTATATTTAAAGTTTGAGCTAGGAGTTTGAAAGGAAGGTGATTCAAATGTGATCAAGCCCTGTTTAGCAACATGATTAGCTTAATCACAGGGGGTTACTGTAGCATGATTCTCAGGGTGTTACAAATCTCCTCCACTACAAGAAATCTCGTCCCGAGATTTAGGAGGTAGAAGGAAACAGTGCGGGGTATTCTTCGCGCAGACGATCCTCTCGTTCCCAAGTGGCCTCATCTTCAGAATGGTGCGACCACTGGACTTTGAGAAACTTGATCGCCTTCTGACGTGTGCGGCGTTCAGCTTGGTCGAGAATGCGGACCGGATGCTCCTTATAGGAGAGGTCTTGCTGTAATTCGAGCACTTCATGATCCACAGCTCGGATTGGATCCTTGAAGCAACGGCGGAGCTGTGACACATGGAACACATCGTGAACCTGAGAAAGGTTCGGCGGTAGCTCCAGTTGGTATGCCACTTTTCCACGCCTTTCGAGAATAGTGAATGGGCCAATATAGCGAGGAGCTAGTTTGCCCTTGATCCCGAAGCGGTGAGCACCCTTCATAGGTGTGACTCGAAGATAAGCCTTTTCGCCAGGTTGATAGACCATGTCTTTATGATGACGGTCATACTGACTCTTCTGACGTGACTGAGCAGTCTTGAGATTCTCGCGAATAATGCGGACTTGTTCTTCGACATCTTGGATAATATCCGGACCGAAGAGTGGACGTTCCCCAGTTTCTGACCAGTTCAGAGGGGTTCGGCACTTTCGTCCATATAACACTTCGAAGGGGGCCATCTTTAGACTAGCTTGATAGCTATTATTATAAGAGAACTCAGCATACGGGAGAGATTCCTCCCATTTCTTGCCGAAGGAAATAACGCAAGCTCGAAGCATGTCTTCGAGAACTTGGTTGACGCGTTCAACTTGTCCTTGCGATTGAGGATGAAACGCAGTACTGAATGACAGATGAGTTCCCATTGCTTCTTGGAAACTTGCCCAGAATCTTGAAGTGAATAAGCTGCCACGGTCTGAGCTGATAACCAATGGAATACCGTGGAGTGAAACAATCCTGGACATATAGAGCGTTGCCAACTGGCTAGCAGTGATCGTTTCTTTGACCGCCAGAAAATGTGCAACTTTGGAAAGTCGGTCAATGACGACAAGAATAGCATCATTACCTTTCTGTGATTTGGGAAATCCAGTGACGAAGTCCATTTCAACATGGTCCCATTTCCATTCAGGAATAGAGATAGGTTGCAGAGTTCCAGCAGGCCTTTGATGTTCTGCTTTGATTCGACGGCAAACGTCACACTCAGCAACATAACGAGCAATGTCTTGCTTCATATTAGTCCACCAGAATCTCTGACGGATGTCTTGGTACATCTTTGTACTACCAGGATGGATGCATAGAGGCGTATCATGAGCTTCTTTCATAACTTCCTGTGTCATATCCAGGTTTTTCTCTGTACAAGGCACCACTAGGCGGCCCTTGAAGTATAAGGTGCCATCTTCAGCAATGGTGAAGAATGAGGGCTTTCCTTCTGCGAGGTAGCGCTTAATCTTGTCGGCTTCAGAGTCATACTTCTGTAGCCTTTTGATGCTGTCCTCGAGATCTGGTTTAGCAACTAGGGTATTGAGGGAACCTTGGGTAACAACGTGGAGGTTCACCTTGCCAAACTCCTTGGGAGGGGGAATGAGTGCACCCGGAGGAACAATATGGAGGTTCAGCTTCCTGAATTCCTCAACAAGCGAGGGCTGAACTTTGTGAACCTGAAGGTGGTTGCAGTAAGACTTGCGGCTCAAGGCATCAGCCATTACATTAGCCTTGCCTGGCGTATAGGAAATACCCAAGTCAAAGTCTGCAACAAGCTCCATCCATCTCTGCTGGCGGAGGTTCAGATCTGGCTGAGTAAACAGATACTTCAGACTTTGGTGGTCAGTGAAGATCTCGCAACGATTACCGAGAAGGTAATGTCGCCACTGCTTCAGCGCATGAATGACTGCAGCAAGTTCGAGGTCGTGAACTGGGTAGTTCTCTTCGTGAGGGCGCAATTGTCGAGAGGCATAAGCAATCACTTTGCGGTCTTGCATTAGGACACAGCCTAACCCTTGACAGGAAGCGTCGCAGTAAATGACGAAGTCCTTCTTAGTATCAGGTGGAGCTAGAACTGGAGCAGAAGTCAACTTGTCTTTGAGTGCCTGGAAACTTTCCTGACATTTGTCTGTCCATTGGAACTTGACGCCCTTATGCAACAGGTTAGTCAGAGGCCTGGCGATCTTAGAGAAGTTCTCGACGAATCGACGGCAATAGCTGGCGAGACCGAGAAAACTTCTGACTTGCTTAACGTTCTTGGGAGGAGTCCAATCAAGAATAGCCTGAACTCGTTCAGGGTTGACGGCAATACCATCCTTAGAGATGACATGCCCAAGATAGGTTACTTCCGGTAGCCAGAATTCACATTTGGAGAACTTGGCATATAGTTGATGTTCTCGTAGCTTTTCCAGCACAAGTCGGAGATGTTCCGCATGTTCTTCTTCGTTCTTGGAAAATATCAGGATATCATCCAGATAAACCACGACGAACTTGTCGAGGTAATCCATGAATATGTAGTTCATCAGACGAGAGAAGGTGGCTGGAGCATTGGTTAAACCGAAAGACATGACGGTGTACTCGTATGAACCATAGCGAGTCACGAAGGCGGTTTTTGGGATATCCTCTTCGCGAACACGGATCTGGTGGTAGCCCAACCTCAAGTCGAGCTTAGAGAACACTGACGAACCCGCCAGTTGATCATACAGATCATTGATCCGAGGAAGAGGGTATTTATTCTGAATGGTAGCTTGGTTTATAGGACGGTAGTCTTGAACTAACCGGTTTGTCCCGTCCTTCTTCTTGACAAAGAGAGAAGGTGCTCCCCAAGGAGAGCAACTTGGGCGAATGAATCCTTTGCGAAGAGACTTGTCGATTTCCTCCTTAAGCTCAAGGAGTTCATGCGGCGGCATTTTGTAGGGTCGCTTTGCTATAGGAGTGGTGCCTGGTTTCAAGTCGATGATGAATTCGACAGCTCTAGCAGGGGGAATCCCTGGAAGTTCTTCAGGGAAGACGTCGAGGAATTCACGCACGACGGGAATGTTTTCAATGCCCTCGAGTGGTGCAGCGTTCAATGCATTCAATGCATAGAGCCTTGCCTCGGCATTTTGCACCAGATGGGCTTGGTAAGTAACTATCTCATCTGAAGGGTGTAGCAGATGGACGGTCTTAGTGGTGCAAACGATTGAAGCAGTATGCGCTTTTAACCAATTCATTCCCAGAATGAGATCAATGCTACAGGACTTCAGTACGATGGGAGAGACAAGAAATTCCAGTCCTTCAATTTCAACAGTAACATCGCGACTAACCATAGAGGTTTTACATTGGCCCGCAGGGGTGTGTACCACTAGCGGAGTGTTTATCTCTTCGTAATGAATGCCATGCAGGAATGCAAATTCTGCTGATATGAATGAATGGGATGCTCCTGTATCAAATAAAACGGATGCTGGTACTGAATTTACGAGGAGTGTACCCATCACAGTAGCAGGCTGGTCTTGAGCTTCGTTGAGATCAACGTGGTTGGAATGAGCACGACCATAAGACTTAGCATTGTTGTTGCGGGGCTGGTTGTTACCACGGCCAGCTGCTGGAAGGGCCAGTTGATTCTGGTTCTGATAGCAGTTCCTGGCAAAGTGACCCGGTTGACCACACTTGAAGCACAGACCATTATCGGGAGTGGGAACAGGAGCCCCAGGTGGGGGAGCTGGTAGCTTTGACTGCCTAGATGGTGGAGGAGGCAGACGCGGTGCAGCATAAGATTTCCTGGGAGCAGGTGCATTTGGACGATACATGCTGTTCGGGATCCATATCTTACGCTTCTGTGAGGGTGAGCCCGAAGATGAGCCCGTGTCACGGTTGCGCCTCTGAGAGCTCTGGTATTCCTGCAGACCAGTCTCGACATTGATGGCCTTATTCACCAAGGTGGCGAAATCGGCGAAGTCATGCACTAGAAGTGCGAGCTTGATGTCAGCTTGTAGTCCATCTCGGAACTTCTCCTGTCTGCGTGCATCAGTTGCAGTGTCTTCTTCAGCATAGCGGGACAAGTCCAGAAACTCCCGCTGATAAGCTTCGACAGTTTTGTTGCCTTGGGTGAGGTTGCGGAACTCACGCTTCTTCCGGTCCATGACTCCCTGAGGAATGAAGCGGGCACGGAAAGCAGCTTGGAAGTCTGGCCAGGTGATGATTGTTCCAGCTGGCAGAGTACGTCTGTGGCTGTCCCACCATTGAGCTGCGGGTCCCTTCAAGAAGAAGGAAGCAAAATTGACATAGCTGGCAGGGGCTACATCAGCAGACTCCATCTCATAGGTGATGTCACGGAGCCAGTCATCAGCATCCAAAGGCTGAGTTGAGCTGCGGTAGATGGTTGGGTTGAGGCGTATGAAATCTTGAAGAGTCACTTGGGCTGGCTGCTGGTTCATATTGGGGCGAGGAAACTGAGCCATCATATTTTCCATGAATTGGCGGTTCAGTTCGAACTGTTGGATCATACCAGCCATGTACTCAGGTGGTGGTGGGGCATCGCCACCACGACCACGACCACCTGGTCTAACCATCCTGCTAATATATAACAGGGGTAGTTCAGCATTGAGAAAATTTGCAATGACAAGAATCATTCATGATGAAACATGCATAATTGAAAGGAGCACGATAGCTACTACATAGTAGTCGGCATAGTTTACAAAAGGGGTCATGCATAGAGTTCAGTACACATAGTTCAGTACATAGACTAAAACATCATAGGCGGCACACAGGCTCGCGGCGAATGCCTTTAACACTACAAACAAGCCTACATCAGTCCCAAGAGGTACTGTGGAGGTAGTCGTAGCCCGACAGCTGGTAGTGAGGCAACGGATAGCCCTTGACGTCAGCAGACTGGGGGCCGCGGATACTCAAGTGTAGAGCCCGACGCTCAGGTGGCAGAAGAGGACCAAGTGCGGGAGAGTAGCCTCCCACCTCTGGCCAACCAACACCGTGGGGCATCACGGTCCTGGCTGGGTAGATCGCAGTACGCGGTACCTGTCCAGACCGGACAAAGGGGTGCAGTAGCGTCAGAGCACGGTAAAGGTGCTGACGGGTGGTGTACATCTCGTGGCGAAGAGCTCGGTTAGCTCGATCCAGCCCATCAGCATGCAGAACCAGGTGCTGATGGTAGAAGGGCTCCCGGGTGACAGTGGAGTAGGCAGCAGTATAGTATCCCTCCGCACCAACATCAGAGGCGATAGCAATGTGCCTGAAAGGGGAGGTGTCCAACTCCCGATACTCTCCACGAAGACGTGTCAGAGCAGCATAGGCTGCATCGTGGACAGCCATATCGATGGTCACACCAACACCATGTGCGGTGTGCAGCACAGTAGTGGAGTCGTACTCCCGAGAGTAGAGGTGGGCGATGGCACGGTACTGCTCCTGGTTAAAGTCCTGGTACTCCTCGTAGACGGTGTACTCAGGGTGCCAGCGATAACCCAGATAGGTCATCATCTCAGCTAGCACCGCAGGTGATCCCGAGGCACCAATGGCCGTCGTGTGGCGAACAACCTGCCTCGTGGGTTCCATCTGAAAGCAAAGACGTTTCAAAGGAGTCAAATGACAGTGTGTGAATTGTTCAAAATACTATTCTAAGAAACAACTATGGCTTATCCATCTTTGGGGTGAACGCGGTCACGGGATCCTAGTGTTAGAGTTAGTAAATTCGTTTAACCCGAGTAGAAGAGAGTTCAGAGTCCCAGAGTAAAGGTCGAGGAGTAAAAGATACTAGTACCACCCAATGGCGACGTGGGCCCGTAAGCCGCACAGCCATGTTAGTAAAAGTTTGCAATGTCTAGACTCGACTTCGGCCAAGGAGTGTGGAAGGGGGTTTCCTACAGGCAGTCGGCTCTGATACCAACTTGTGACGCCCCCGATTTGACCGTACACTAATCATGCACGCAAATGTGTACGACCAAGATCAGGGACTCACGGGAAGATATCACAACACAACTCTAAAACATAAATAAGTCATACAAGCATCATAATACAAGCCAGGGGCCTCGAGGGCTCGAATACAAGTGCTCGATCACAGACGAGTCAGCGGAAGCAACAATATCTGAGTACAGACATAAGTTAAACAAGTTTTGCCTTAAGAAGGCTAGCACAAAAGTAGCAACGATCGAAGAGGCAAGGCCTCCTGCCTGGGACCTCCTAACTACTCCTGGTCATCGTCAACGGCCTGCACGTAGTAGTAGGCACCTCCAGTGCCGTGGGAGTCGTCGTCGACGGTGGCGTCTGGCTCCTGGACTCCAACATCTGGTTGCGACAACCAGATAGAAAGGAAAGGGGGGAAAAGAGGGAGAGAAGCAACCGTGAGTACTCATCCAAAGTACTCGCAAGCAAGGAGCTACACTACATATGCATGGGTATATGTGTAAAGGGGCATATCAGTGGACTGAACTGCAGAATGCCAGAATTAAAAGGGGGATAGCTAGTCCTGTCGAAGACTACGCTTCTGGTCATCTCCATCTTGCAGCATATAGAAGAGAATAGAGTGAAGTCCTCCAAGTAGCATCGCATAGCATAATCCTACCCGGCAATCCCCTCCTCGTCGCCCTGTTAGAGAGCGATCACCGGGTTGTATCTGGCACTTGGAAGGGTGTATTTTATTCAGTATCCAGTTCTAGTTGTCATAAGCTCAAGGTACAACTCCGGGTCGTCCTTTTACCGAGGGACACGGCTATTCGAATAGATAAACTTCCCTGCAGGGGTGCACCACATAACCCAACACGCTCGATCCCAATTGGCCGGACACACTTTTCTGGGTCATGCCCGGCCTCGTAAGATCAACGCGTCGCAGCCCCACCTAAGCACAACAGAGCGGTCAGCACGCCGGTCTAATCCTAAGCGCGCAGGGGTCTGGGCCCATCGCCCTATGCACACCTGCACGTTGCGAACGCGGCCGCGAGCAGACCT
Organism: Aegilops tauschii subsp. strangulata; assembly: GCF_002575655.3. Taxonomy (NCBI): domain Eukaryota; kingdom Viridiplantae; phylum Streptophyta; class Magnoliopsida; order Poales; family Poaceae; genus Aegilops; species Aegilops tauschii. The sequence continues at coordinate 279,013,235 of NC_053037.3, read as the reverse complement.
AGCAACCCACACGATCACGGCGGTTACGTCAAAGCGGTCCAACACGGCGCGCGCCACTCAGTCGCTGACGTCACGAAGGCTTCGGCTGATACCACGACGCCGGGATACCCATAACTACTCCCGCGTAGATGGCTAGTGCGTATAGACCAAATGGCCAGACTCAGATCAAATACCAAGATCTCGTTAAGCGTGTTAAGTATCCGCGAACGCCGACCAGGGCCAGGCCCACCTCTTACCTAGGCGGTCTCAACCTGCCCTGTCGCTCCGCCACAAAGATCCACTTGCGGGTACTCCTACGAGCCGACCCGACTTTAGTCATCACATGTGTCATGTATATAGTATATAAGTATATACCCGCGATCACCGCCCAGGTGATCACGGCCCGATAGTGTAGCACAGCAGACGGACAAGAATGTAGGGCCACTGATGGAAATCTAGCATCCTATACTAAGCATGTAGGATTGCAGGCAAGGTAACAACAGTAGTAGCAAGGATAGGCTATGCATCAGGATAGGATATCGGAAAGCAGTAACATGCTATACTACTCTAATGCAAGCAGTATAGAGGAGAGTAGGCGATATCTGGTGATCAAGGGGGGGCTTGCCTGGTTGCTCTGGCAAGTAGGAGGGGTCGTCGACTCCGTAGTCGAACTGGGCAGCAGCAGTGTCGGTCTCGTAGTCTACCGGAGAGAAGAGGGGGAAGAAACAGTAAATACAATGCAAACATAAGCATGACGATGCGTGACATGACAGTGAGCGGTGCTAGGGGTGTCCTAACGCGACAGTAGGTGGTACCGGTGAAGGGGGGGAACATTCGGGAGGTATTCCCGATGTTTCACGTTTTCGGACAGACGGACCGGAGGGGGAAAGTTGCTAGTTCGATAGGTTAGGGAGGTGTGGTGGACGAACGGACTGCGTATTCGGATTCGTCTCGTCGTGCTGAGCAACTTTCATATAGAAAACATTTTCATCCGAGTTACGGTTTAAAAGATATGAATTTTCAAAGTTTATTTGAATTTCTGGAATTATTTAATTAACAGAAAAAGGGATATGACGTCAGCATGACGTATGAGTGACGTCAGCGGTCAACAGTCCGGGTTGACTGGTCAAACTGACACGGGGGACCCACCTGTCATAGACAGTGGGTTAACAGAGGATTAAACTAATTAACTTTTAGTTAATTAACTAATGGGCCCACCTGTCAGTGAGAGATTATTTAAACTAATTATTTTTATTTATAAAACATTTTCTTTTTTTAATTTTTGCGGCGGGGCCCGCATGTCAGTGACTGGGCCTGCCCAGTCAGCAGTTGACTGGGTCAACCCAGTCAACTGGGGCCCGTGGGGGCCACTGGCAGTGACCCAGGGGGTGGCCCCAGGTGTGCCACGTCGGCGGCCGGCGCCTGCGCAACTCCGGCGACCAAAACCGCGGCGGTCCCTCGCCGGAGTTGGCCGGAATTGCGCTACGGGGCTCGGGGAGGAACGGGGCTAGGCCCATTCGAAAGAACTCGCAGCGCCGCATCCAGGAGTGGCCGGGGCTTCGCCGGACTCGGCCGGAATCGGCGCCGGCGAGCGGCGGAGGCGGCGGCGCGCACGGGTGCCCGACGGAAACAGGGCTACGGCAGGCGGTCGAGCAAGCAGAGGGGCTGGGGAGCTTCTACGTGCGGTGGGGAGCGCTGTGAGCTTGAGCCCGTGACCATTTGGTCACCGGAGACCCGCCGGCGGCGAGCTCCGCGGCGCGGCGTTCGGGCGCGCGTGGGGGAAAAGCTAGGGAGCGTGGGCGAGCTAGCGGAGTGGGGGAGGAGGTAGAGGAGCTCACCGCGTGGCGCAAGAAAGGCCCGTGGGTGCTTAGGAGCAGCAGGTCGGCGCCGGGGAAGAAGGGGGTCGCCGGTGTCCGAGGTTGAAGGCGAGCTCGGGGAGGCCGTTGCGGTGGCTCCGAGCTTCGACGGAGAGGCGGAGGGGGTGTAGTCGAGGGCGGCGACGTCGTACGACACGGCGGGGTGGCGAGTGGGGCACGGTGGCCGCGAGAACGACGGGAACGGCGGCGAGCGCGTCGGGCGTGGGGAAGAGGGGAGCGGCGCGGATCCGGGGGAGAGGCGCAGAGGCCGAGGGAGTGAGCGGGGTGAGTGGGAGAGAGGCCCGAGGGAGCGGGGGAGCTGGCGACCTTATCCCCTCCGGCGTCGGTGCCGGCGAGGGGGTCGGGCGGCAGCGCGCCCCTGTTCCGACCCGGTCGGGGGAACAGGGAAGGGGCGAGGGAGGAGGTGGGCTGGGCCGGGGGCGCGGCTGCGGCCCAGTTTGGGCCGGGGGGGCAGTGGGGGGAAGCGGGCCTTTTTCCCCTTTTTTTTTCTTTTTCTCTGCCTGGGTTCTGTTTTCTGTTTTCTCTTTATTTGCTTATTCCCTTTTCTGTTTTATTTTATTTAAAAGTATTTAGACATTTTATAAAAATGTGTTTTCTCCACCATAATTACCAGTGTATTATTTAGCACCCACTGAACATTTTTGTTTGAATTTTTGAAAACTTTTAATTTTCACTTTAATTATATTTGAAGTTTGAGCTAGGAGTTTGAAAGGAAGGTGATTCAAATGTGATCAAGCCCTGTTTAGCAACATGATTAGCTTAATCACAGGGGGTTACTGTAGCATGATTCTCAGGGTGTTACAATATTCTTGCTTGTTCTTCGATTGCATGCAGGAATAGACCTTCATGGTCAGGCTAATCGTGCTTCCGGCATCGTCGGTAACCTCACGAAGATTGGTTTAGCTATTGCTAAGGCGCAACGTCGTGCACGTTTGTAGTAGGATCGTCAAAGTCGTCTCCACCAAATCGATAGTTATCATCTCGTCAAAAGATCGGGACACCTCTGCCTCTATCATTCCTCTTATATCAAATTTGGCCTACCCAATCTCTTTTGAAAATTTCAGCATGTTTTAATCGTCCACTATGCATTGGAGTTTCTGGAGATTAGCGGCGTATATGCCCAAACCATCTCATATCATGTTGGACAAATTTATCTTCGATCCGTGCTACTCCAATTCTATCTCGTATATTAACATTCTGATCTCGATCCTTTATTGTGTAGCCACACATACATCTCAACATGTGCACCTCCGCTACACCCAATTGTTGAACATGTTGTCTTTTAGTCGACCAACACTCAGCCATACAACATTGATCACCGTTCTATACAATCTGTTTTTTAGTTTTTGTGGCACTCTCTTGTCACAGAGAGCTCCAGAATCTTGACGCCACTTCATCCACCCGGCTTTGATTTGATGTCTCACATCTTTATCGATATCATCATCCTTCTGCAGCATTGACCCAAATATCAAAAGATGTCCTTTGAGGTAACACCCATCCGGCAAGGCTAACCTCCTCCTCCTCCTCATGCCTAGCAGTACTGAAACCGCACCTCATGTACTCAGTATTAATTCTACTAAGCCTAAAACCATAACTCTAACTTTCTATCAACCCTAGTCCGACTATCATCGATTAGCACCACATCATCTACAAAGAGCATACATACACCATGGGATATCTCCTTGTATATCTCGTGTGACCATATTCATCATCAAAGCAAAAAAGGCAAGGGCTAAAAGTTGACCCTTGGTGCGGTCTTATTTTAATTAGAAAGTCATCAGTGTCGCCAGCACTTATTTAGACACTTGTCACAACATTCTCATACTTGTCCTTATGAGAGTAATATACTTTATTGAGACTTTGTTTTTCTCCAAGGTCCACCACCTGGCATTATGTGGTATCTTATCGTAGGACTTCTTCAAGTCAATGAACATCATATGCATATCCTTCTTTTGCTTCATGTATCTCTTCGTAAGTTGTCGCATGAAGAAAAGAAAATGGCTTCCATGGTCGAACTCTTAGGCATGAAACCAAACTATTTTTTTTGTCACACTTGTCATTCTTATTAAGTGGTGCTTAATGACTCTCTTCCATGTCTTCATTGAATGGCTTATCAGCTTAATTAACAATATAGCTTCATTGAATGGCTCATCGGCTTAATTTCATAGTAACAAGTACAAGTTTGAACATCTTCTTTGTTCTCGAAGATTAATACTAATATAATCAGCTTTTATTCTTCTAGTATCTCGTTTGCCTGAAAAATGAGTTTGAAAAGTTTAGTTAGCCATACTATCATTATGTTTTCAAGGCCTCTGCACACCACAATGAGGATACAATGAGGCCCATCAGCTTGCCTTCTTTCATCCTTTATAAGCCAGTCTCAATGGTAGCGCCCTCATTCTCTCCATTGAACAGATTGCCGAAATACTACCGCCATTTATGTCTCCTCGTCCTTCACCAGGAGCTGATCTCCTCCATCCTTAATGCATTTGACTTGTCATATAAGGCATATACTACTAAAAGCATTGTCTTAGCAAAACCTAATACCCTCAACACTCGGTAGCAGAATTCACACAAAAAAGGAACATTTCCTTCTTCAAGCATTGATGTTGGCAGTAATGAATAAATACATGGGGGATCTACAACAGGAAACACTTCTATACTCTAAATAGATCTAAGCTTTTCCTTCATACCAGAGGAAAGCTTTGACAAGGCCTAAACATAAAATTGATCTGTGAGGGAGGCTACCAATAAACGTAAAACAGTGATCTGTGAGGGAGGCTACGAATAAGCGTCAAATGGCTGCAGCAACCACAGTACAACCAGAGATCATGGCTGCAGCCTGCAGGGATGTCAAATTCTGCTTCTTGACAGAACAAAAACGCTTAACTACACACATCCTTGATCAGTCATGGCTTGTGCAATGTTCAGGAAGGCCGATATGTTTGCACCATGCACCAAAGACCTGGAGAGAGAGTACTTGATCAGCTTCCAGAGTGAAAAGCCCGGTGTAGGCAAATGGACAAGATATCGCAAGGAAACTAACTCTGGGTTCTCTTTCAGGATTCCATATTCTTGAGCAGCTTTCATCGACCTGTCATATGTTTGCTTTACTGCTTCCTGTTTTAACCAAAAGAAGAAACTTAGTAGGGCTTCATATTACCACATATGGAAAGTCGCAAAAAAAAAAATTACCACATATGGAAGGGTAGCCACCTCCTTCGACATAGGCATAGTGTCGATCTTATATGACTACGTTGCCGATATGTTGTTTTTTGGGGTCAATTTGTTAGTATTTGGCTGTGTGGATCTTAGTTATGCAGAGGCCGTGTGTTTCTCATCATGCTTTCTATCCGCTTGATGCTACATTTTGAGTTAATAAATACGCCCTTTATCGAAAAATGGAAGGGTAGCCACCAACGGGCAGAAGCAGCGGCTTATACCTGTATTTTGTTCTCGAAATCCTCTACTGACCACTGCATTAAGCTGAACTCTGGATTCAGTTCAAGTTCACCGACTGCTACCTGTTTGTTATTCAAGAGAAACAAAGAACATGAACATGTTGGGGAATAGTGTGAGTCTAATGATTTACTGTCGGGAGCATATGTATGAGACCGGAATCCGTTTAAGTGGTTTTCATTAAAGTAGTGTTTCAAATATACGTGCTCAGTGCAAAGTACATCAACCATACTTGGGAAAGTGCTGAGCTCCAAAATTTTGGAAAAGCCCGTGAGAATCAGTCAAGATTCTGGTGTAATCGAAATTAAGTTTTAACGGTTGGAGCACATACACTTAAAAATAGACCACAGTATCCTTTACAAATAGAAGTTAAGTTTTAATCTCCCTTAAAATTGTAAACTTTTCTAAGTGGGCTGTACTGAACCACACCTCGTTCTTCTATGAATGGCAAGAACAAACAAAACAGTGAATTACCCCACCAGCAGCAGTTGCCTTTGCTGGAGCAACATGGACTTTTGCCTTTCTTAGGATATCAACTGCTTGACCAGTGCATGGCATGTTTGAACCTGCAATTAACAAACACAATTAATCTGTAAAGGATAAACACTGAGAAGGCAATCAAAAGACACAATTCAAGACATCATACATTCTATAAGAACACGGCAACCAGAGCTAATTATTGAAAGAGCCTCCCCCTGGTCAATCTCATTTTGTGATGCACAAGGGAATGCAATATCACACTGCTCACCCCATGGCTTAGCATCATTGATATATTTGGCACGTGGAAATGTTTTCAAGTATTCCCTGTTTGGTAAAATGGAAAGTGGCATCTCAAAAGCTCAACATTTACAAACTAAAAATACAGGAAAGGCAAATGCTTGTCGGAAAAAATATGAAAGGCAAATACCCACTTGAGGCTCCTTTGTTGTGCCTTAATATTCCTTATAAGTGTATATTTCACATAATCAAACCCGTCTCCATCAAATAGATAGCCTTCTGAATCTGCAAGAATTGCGACACTCAGGTTCCATGGTCAGAACTGATATTGCTAATGCAAATGTACAACAACAATCTTCTGATGAAGATGGAGGTTTCCAGAGTTCAACCATTGGTTTGGTAAGAGATATTTCCTTAACAAAACCAACAGAAACCTTTAAAGTCCTGAAATCCATTATCATGAAGAAATCAACGCGAAGCACAAAAAACTATTGTAAGAATGTGTAACTACATGTGTTATGACCGGCATATTAGGTGGGCTGTGGCCCAAGTTATCTTATCGTTATTAGGGGCTTAGCCCAATTATCTTATCGGTATTAGGGTCGTTTGCTTAGGAGTCAAGTAAACCTCTCTATATAAGGAGAGGAGACGTATTCAATCTAATCAAGCAAGAAGCAATCAGTATTTGCTCGGCTTCCCTTAGGGAGCCGGGAGACCTAACCCTAGCCGCCTCTTGCGCCGCCGCCGCCTCTTCTCCACCACGCAAGGACGGCGCCCAGCCGCCGGCCGCCGCGCCCTCGACCTCGTCTTCCTCCATCTTTCCCCTACAATCTCCGCCCTAGAACCAGCAGAACCCTAGCTCCTAACACCTTGGTATCAACATGCCCCTCGAGAGTTACAGTTGACGCCCTTCAAAATCAGATATCAACCGTGTTCAATGGGAGGTAGTAATAATAATAATGTGAACCATGTGGGTCTTGGGGATATGCAGATATACTTAAGAACAAATCATGATCGATTGACCAAATTCTGCGTGCCTCTCATGGCGACAGACTTTTGATTATGCTCCTGACCACCGATGTACCTCACGATATTTCCTGTTTAAGTAATTCAACTTAAGCTTTAAATCTGCATACCTGAGACTGTAACAGGAATAGCTTCACACGACAGAAGCTTTTCCAAGACATGCATTGCTATCTTTCCTGAACCACTTATCGCACATCTGCACAAATTACACACATAAGAAAGCTGCCAAATCAATAAATTACAATACCAGTAAAACAAATGGATCCCTGTCAACAACCTTAATCCTTTGAGCTCCTTATTCATATCAGCAAGTACAACACGTGCAAAAAATACCTGTGACAAGTTACACAATATTTGTTTTAGTAGGAAAAAATTGTCAGCACATGTGGCAAAAGCATTACTTTGTGAAAGAACTGTGCCACGTGAAAAGATAGCGACTAGTTGTGCTCGTAAGAGGAGTTAAGATACCACTTTACCAGTCCGTATCCAGTAGCTTCTGTTCTAAAACTAGAACCAGACCAGAAGATCTTAGGCCCTGTAAAATTTCCCTGCATAAGAACAGCAATGAAATCTACAGAGAAGAGAAAAGATATTTGAACCAAAGAGCTGAAAGTAGAAACCAATCAAACAGTCTTCAAGTAGACTACGAGTTCTTTTACAGTACCCACAAATAAATGTGAGCCATCCATTTACTTAAATTGGACAGATACCAGTGTTTGGTACTCCAATATAGATGCACGGGAGTACCATGACCAAAAGTTCAGGAGTACCTTGATTTGAGGGGTAAATTGGTAATCGGGACTCACAAAATATTGTACCACCTGAGGTTGTTATTTACTTCCCCGCTAATTATGGGTACGTGAGAGGATAAATTCTTTAGATAAATTCTTAGTGAGTAACAACAGGAAGAACGACACCTAAAGGGGATCGGCATAAACATTGTTCTGGGTAACATGTATGGTACTATGGTGTACCTGAAAATGACCAGAAAGGCGTCTGTACTGCCCAAAAAGGAAACCCATTTCCCTTGGACCAACACCAACATCTTCAGCAGGAAAATCCTACATCACAAACTGAAGCATGAATTTCTGCCACTTAACTACTTCAGAAATAAATGGCAAATTCTGAACAAATGCACGTAATACAATGCGAGGTACCTGATCAGGGCCCAAGTATCTATACAGCTCATCCATGAAACTTTGACAAAAGCGCATTACCTGGCATGGAAAAATATCCATATTTACATGCAGTAAATATTGTTGCCCAGAGGAAATAAAATACAACACGAATACCTCAATTTCACTTTTACCCTTTGGATCAAAATCGCTCCCTCCAGCAGCACCTCCAAGTTTATATAGTGACAGAGCATTCTTCAGAGTCTGCACAAAGGGAAATTGCTTAGAATGGTACATTGAATTCTCATGTAAGATTACAGGTTCGACGTCCACTGAAAACACCCTCTGGGTTTAGCGGTCACTTCTCAATCCCAATACGTGCTAATAGATTACGAAATCATCGTATAGCAGTGCAAGCACCCAAAATTTATATAACTCGACTCTATTTGCACACTATTAGACATTTATCTTCTCGTGGCAGAAGTAAACACAGTGCAAATTCCCACCATCTGCACATCCACGCAAACCCCATTGTACACACACAAAATAAAATGAAGACTTTCTTAGGAAACATGCCATTGGCTTTAGAATCTAGTATGAAATAAGGGGGGAAATTCATTACAATATGCATCAAAGCTCACGTTATTTTGTAGTTCATTACTTGTATGTAGGTGCATTATATCATTTGTTACAGTAATTGAATCAAAGGTAGTCTGATACAAAAACAGAAAAACAAATGGTACAAGAATGAAGAACAGGTTGTAGCAGGAGGTTGTTTACATGAAAAATGCATGTCGGACAAGTATGCTAATACCTGCTCAAAAGCTAGAAACTTTGCCACACTTAAGTTCATGGACGGGTGGAAACGGAGACCACCTCTGCATGGACCTAAAGCCTGACTGAACTGCACACGGAAACCTCGATTGACATGAGCTTCACCTCTGTCATCAACCCATGGCACTCTGAAGATAAAACATCTCTCAGGTTCTAATAAACGCTCCAATATCTGAACATATCTGAAAAATCAACATCAGAAATCATGTTAAGGAGATACTGTTCCTCAGGAAGGGGAGAGGAAGAGGGAGGGAGAGAGAGAGAGCTAACTGTGAGTTCTTCACCAAAACTGGTTCTATAGAATGAACCACCTCCTGTATAGACTGTATAAATTCAGCTTCATGAGGGTCCTTCTTGAAGAGAGATTCAAGTATTGAAGCTGCTGTTTTCGACAAAGCTGAAATGGGAAATGAAAATTAAGATAAGTACACCTTTTAAATTGTTTCAGTTTGATATAAAACGGAGCACGTCGAAAAGCTTCCAGAATTTGGTATACGTAGTTACTAACTGTTTAGTGGAAGACTGGATTACTGGAACTTGGACCTATCTATTTATTTGCTTTATGCTATGTTTCAGTTCCTCGAATCTAACACGAAAGCACTGCCAACTGTGTACCGTTGGCATCGGATCATCAAACAAACAAATATTAAAAGTTCTTACGAAGTTACTATGACATATTATAAACATTATGACATAAAACTAGATACCAAAAGGCAAAAATCAAACTACTTGTTAATAAGCACGAACTTGGTAATACATTTCCTAATCCCTTGAAATATCGACAAGCAAACCCACAGCATAATCGCAGGAGGTCAGGCAACACCACCAACCTTTGACATAAACCGGCCTCTCTATCTCAGGAGTTTGCACCTTCTCCTTGGAGGCTGACTGCAGTCGGAGCGCCTCCTTATGCAGCAAGCTATTGTTGTGCTCCTCTAGCGCACTCATCTGCATGTTCCTGCTCCCCTCGTTCCCATAGGGGTTCCGGCGATGCTTGCGGCCATACTCCTTGCAAACGGTGCAGAAGATTCTGCTGGTGTTGTCGTGCACGGCCACATAGGCCCACTTGTATGTGTCCGCCCACTCATCCCGCCATTTCTTGACCACCTTCTTCTTCTTCTTGGTATGCGCCGACAGCCTCAGCATCCCTGCCCGTTCCTCTGCTTGCGGTGGCGTGGGCTGCGGTTGGCCGTCCACTGCGCCAGGCTGCGAGCACGGGATGAGGAAGCTCTTGTGGTCATCGGCAGGGACGACGGGGTCTTGAGGGTGATGGGAGGTCACGCCCTCGAGTGCGGCGCCCGAGAAAGTGGGATCTTCACACTGGTCGATCTCGAGGTCGATCTCCTCACCGATGCCGCGCACCGACAGGTGGTGCTGCTGGTGTCGCTGGTGCTGCCGTAGCAGGTTGATCTCGTCCATGGACGAGTTCATGCGTACACGCGGTGCGACATGTGGAGCAGTGCACGGGAGGGGACTCGATTCGCCGCTCGCACCAGCCAGCGCCGAGTAAATCCGGCTCTGTTAGGCGCGGCCAAATGGGGGATTTGGCTCTAGGGTTTGAGGAATTGGGCACCGCGGAGCCGGCGCTGGCGGTGGCTGAGATCGAGGAATGTGTCGATCTGGCGCGCGGAGAACGGGAGCAAGGAGGGGCTTCGGCGGCGGCGAGACGGTGTTCTGTGAGGGCGACGAGACACTACCGCGGCCCGCGGTGGCCGCTGCTTGGTCGCGATTCCCGACAAGGTAGAGCAACAAACGGTCAGGACAAAGGTTGGGCCTGTGGCTGAGTCGTGGGCGTCTGATTCTTGGTGGACGGCTGAGATCGTTGTCGACCGGACCGACGCCGTTGGTTTGTCTTGTTCCAAACTTTTTCGGGGAAGCACTCATCAATTATGCACCGAAAAAAACACAAAAGTAACAGAAACTGCGTCCATGTTTATAGACCATGTAGCATCCAGAGAAGGTATCTGGTACTCCGATGGATGGAGTACTCCGGCTGCTCCCTGCAGAGCACATCCATCGGATGAAGTTTGTAGGTACAGGATGGGAGTAGAAAGCCTCGTCCTTTCAATTTTGCAAAGAACACTCCATGTGATGATAGTATTGCTGTACAGTTGTCATCACCTAGCTTCAAAAAATGTGCTGCCCAGGTGAACAGAAAGAGCACACACATCTTGTACCTCCCAACATGATTGTTTCATGTTGACTCTTTCAGCTTCATCTTTCATATATAAATTGGATATCAGCTGATATATGGTATAGGTAGTAGTGTCATGAATTTTCCACCACTTTAAAGAATGATGTGTGCAAAACATGAACATTCAGGAAATGTGATTTAACAAGGTAAAGCTAATTTAGAAGAAAAGAAAGAAGAAACAAGTTCATGAACAAAATTTTGAACCGATGAATTTTGCATCAGAAAATGTGAAGCCAACGTCACTCAGGTGTGTTAGATACCTTTCTCAGAACACATCAACCATCATTCTTGCAATGCATTCCACCACTTTGAAAACAATCTTAGCATTTAAAAGCTAACAGTACAACAATATTACGTTCTTACACACATTTTTCTACAAAATATCATGAATGCTTTCTCAGCAAATACTCATGACAGTACACATAAATCTACCATGAAGCACAGAACTAGAGTTACAAACCAAAGCGATTTATAGCCCAAGGTAGCAGGTGCACATATTGCACCAACATATTCAACTAGGTGTTGAAGTTGTAGCAGAAGTCTCCAACATTGGATAGCACATGAACGGAAGTCATTTCTCATTCATGATTTAGCGCAAATGAATGATGTCCGCTGCCATGGGTTGGGTGTGCTACAAAATTCAAACAAATTCTAGTCAAATATTTGCGATAAACAATCAACATGCTTTATTTCAAAGGGAGCAAGATATAAAAACATTTAGCTTCCATGGCCAACCTCATAACTAGAACAATCTACTGATCTTGGACCTTTTTGGACGCTACTTGCTCTACAAAGAAGGAAAAACCTTTAGCTGCAATCTATGAAAACCTGATAAAATTCATAGTACTTACAATATGATTTACCTTTTCCTTTTGTTCATGGCCTCCTCTGAACCCCTCTTCAATCTCTTACCACTACCCTTTGTGTTTGCAACCTCGGGTGGATGAATTTTGATGATGCTTGGTAATGTCATTCCAATGAAGGATTCAAACTCTTGAACTTTACTTTGCTCGTCAAGTGGCACCGTCTGCCTCAAGTGTGCAAGAGCATCAGCAATAACTTTGTGAAAGTATTTCATCTTGTCCTCACAATGTTTAGCTGTATGCAGTGCCGAGCTAAACATCGAGCATGTTTCTGAGTACAATTTCTTGATGGTAGGTGAAAGAGATGTAGATGACCCTTCTAGCTCATGTCCATTGGCATCATAAGAAAGATGTCGTGAAGCCATTTTAGTCCACCTATGCAGCACATATTGGCTAGGAATTTCATTGCACCCATCATTCTTTAAGACAACAATGATGTGAGAGCACATGATGCCCAAGGATTCAAACATTTGGCAAGTACATTGTGCAGCCTTCGTACTAGTGTTGTAGCGGACTACTCTTATCCTTCCGCTAAGGTCACCAATGCTCGTGGTTCGGATATCACCAACCTGCTCAATAGTTTTTACATGACGACGGTCCCTAGCAGCCACTACCTCACGCTGGAAAGCAACAAAAACGTTGTGAGTATACACCTCTCCGCCCTGAGTCTCAATTCCCCAACAAGTCTCAAGTACTGGCAAGGTATGTATGCTAGAATTGTCCTCTTGCAGCTCTTTTTGCCGCTGCTCTTCCAAAGCCGTTTCAAATCTGACCCAAAATTCAATTAAGGCAAGCCTTCGATTAGTGAAGTGTCGAAAAAAATGCATTCTCACTCTCAGATCTCGATGTTGTGCGCAATATTCCACCAAGAGAGAACTCCACAAAGAATGCTGGTATCCATGATTGTCGTAAGTCATACTTCTCTTTCAACCGAGTAAATAGCATAAAACCACCACTTTTTGTCCTATTGTTCCAAAAAACTACCATAAATTTGTTTGTGACTGATAACTACCAGAATCGGCGTCGGCTGTTTCAAAAAACCCAAAACACCTGTTGCTAAGAAATTAAACCGGTTTATGACAGGGCGGGCCCGCACCTAAACGAACCGTCTGTTTGACCGTTTGTTTGACTGTTAGATGACATGCGGGCCTCACATGTCAGTGTCTCATCTCTACCCCCCTCCACTCTGTCTCCCTTCTTCTCCTCCTCTCTACAAAGCACTGTTACAGAGGAGGGAGCAGGGGAAGACACCGGCGACGGGGCTGACCGGCTCCGGTCACCTTAGGGCGCGGCGAGGGACCCAGCGGGCTCCGGGCGGAGCGCCGCCTCCATTCAGGCGAGGGGCACTCGCCGGGGACGCGCAGGCCTGTCGCGGCTCGTGTCAACAGAAGGCAGAGGCGGGCGGCGGCCTTTGGCGCGGACGAGGCAGCACAGCCACTCCGGCGGCACTAGGAGTGGATGGGGAGGTGCGCCGGGCTCCGGTGGGTCTTCTGGTGGTGGAATGAGGAGGGGAGGGCACGGCGCTCCTCTCGCCAGCGAGCAGCGCCCGCAGCGGCCGCTCCATGCCTACCTCGCCTGCGGCCGCCGCCACCCCTGCCTCGCCTACTCCTGCCGCCACCCCTGCCCGGACGACGCCATTGCCGGCCTCCTCGAGCTCGCCGCGGACGGCCTACATCGCTGCTGGAGCGCGCGCCTCCTGCCGTCGTGGGTGAGGCCGGCCTCTGCTACGGCCGTCGTCGGGCGCGGGATGTGGCACGGGGCGGCGGCGTGGCCAGGACCTGCCCATCGAGCTGCTCCCAAGGGACCCGATTGCTTTTTTAAAAATTTATAGGGACCCGATTGCTTTTTAAAAAAACTTACAGGGGCTATTCTGTAAAAACAATTGGGCCCCACATGTCAGCTAACGGTCAAAGGAACGGTCATACAAACGGTTCATTTAGGTGCGGGCCCGACTTGTCATAAACCGGTTTAATTTCTTATCCACGGGCGTTTTGGGTTTTTTGAAACAGCCGACGCCGATTTCGGTAGTTATCAGTCACAAACAAAAATGTGGTAGTTTTTTGGAACAATAGGACGAAAAGTGGTAGTTTTATGCTATTTACTCCTTTCAACCATTCATTATCCTCAAGGCCGAAATCAGAAATTATTGAAGACCACCTTGATTCGAACTCATCTAGAGTCTCTGATCCCCACACACATGCCATAAACCGTGGTTTAAAATCTTCATTGTTTTTCAAGATGGGACCAACCTTTTCAGGGAGTTTCATGAGAATATGCCACATACAAAGTCTGTGTTTTGTGTTTGGAAATATAGCTTCTATTCCTCTTCTCATGCTTTGGTCCTCATCAATTATGATTAGCTTTGGTGCAACCCCACACATTGCTTTCAAGAAAGTCTGGAATAACCATTTGTATGATGCAATCTTCTCATTTGACTAAAAAGCGGCACCAAATGTAACACAAGATTTATGATGGTTAACACCAGTAAAAGGGGTAAATACCAGGTCATACTTGTTGAATCTATATGTAGAGTCGAATGACACAACATCACCAAACAATGAATAGTTCTTTCTACATATACTATCTGCCCAGAAAATATTTTTCAGTTTATTGTTCTCATCAACCTGGTAATCAAAGTAGAATGCTGGATTGGCCTTTTTTTATTTTCCATTATGTCTACTATAAGTTGTCCATCTGCTCCCTTAATTGCTGCCTTAAAATCACGGTCATAGTTCTGTAAATCACGTTTCGTGCAACCTATGTTTCCTTGCCCACCTTTCTCAATACTAAGCAAGCGAAAAGTTTTTGATGTGCCAAGCAATGCCTTACTGCATGTAAATAGTTTGTTTCTCAATTCACTAGTTACCTCTCTATTTGACCGGATGAGATGTCTCTTACTTGGCGAGATAAGTTGGTGCGTGTGTGATTGAACAAACTAGACGACCTCGTACTTGCCGCCATCCTGCCTCTTCAATCTGATCATAGCCTCACAACCGCATCTGGTTATGTTGATATTTCTTTTAACCTTTTTTCTCTGCATTTCTTGAGTATCTTGGCCAATGTCCACTGATTTTTCCTTCCTACAACCTTCTCTTGCGCAAACAAACTTCTTCCAAATTATTACACCACCCTCTCCTTTGTGTTGTGTCCATATGCGTACAGAGAAGCCAACCTCATGGGCATACATTCTATAGAATGCCAAACCTGCCTCCCAGCTATCAAATCGCATACCAATTGAGGGTTGTAGGCTATCATCACACTCGGGCTCATAAGTTGACCCCTGTATGAGTAGAAAATAATGGATTAGCTAGCTCCAAAACTGAAACCCATGAAATTAACATGTCATGATAAACTTACACACACAGGGAGGCTACTGGTTGTTTTTGGTGTGTTGAAATAATCTTCATCATGTATGCCCAATCCCGTTTGGACCTAGCAAGGTTGTTGGAACTTTAGCGACATCACATGCACATAAACATGAGTAACATATCAAGGAATTACCATGGAAAAGTTGTTGGCATCATCTTCAAGTCCCATTGCTGTAGTTGAGCCGGCACTTGGAGCAATACTTGCCATTGACTCCATCATTCTCTACTCTGTGCAGATAAAAAATGCTAGATATTACATGCAGGGGCAACTAAGAGTTAGCTTTTCATGAGAGCGACGACACAATCAGTTTAAAAAACTGTTTAATGCTGAAGTAGTGAAGAGAGAAAATTTCCAAATGCACCGGCCTTTAGATGTACTAAGGAAAATAGTCAATAGTGTGCTGAAAATGGCTCTAGCAAATAGATAGGGAACTCCCAGAAATTAGTGTAGTCGCATACATAGTACAGGCAGATGAATCCCGGTCTTGTCCGAACATGCACTTCACATCTAGGTACTTGAATAGGTAGATTGATTTGTTCGAACTCATGTACAGTATCAGGCTATAAGTTACTAAAATTTTACAATCACTATTTTTTCATTAGTGGTGTATGATCGGATAGGGTACGGAGTTGAGTTTCCTTAGACCAGACATCCGACATGAAATTCATATATAAGCGGTTACCTATACAATTTTTTTAGTAATGTTAGCATTCATATCTTGATTTAGTTGTTGTTTCGATGCCACACAACCTTTTAATTGCTCAAGTTTTTCAACAAGTTATTTTTTCATCATAATTTCTTCAATAATGTAGGTTCTGCTGTCTGGGTACTTCATGGAGAATGAGACTAAGTTGTTCCAGAGGCAGCCCGATATTAGTACTAAAGTGAGATCCAGTTTGTGTCACTGATTTTGTGTGTGTTAAGTTTACAGAAATTGTAATATGCTATTACTAAAGGCTATGTTCATCATCCAACACTACAAAAAAAGACACATCCGTGACATTTTGGGCCGAACGAAATTTTTTTTCTGTCATACATATGACACTTCTATGACGATAATTGTGACAAAACCCGGTATCGTCATAGATGTGGTGGGCTCCTACTTCTATGACAAAAAATCATGATAGAAAATGGGCTTTTTGTCCTGGGCGGGCCGGAGACGCAGCCGCATGACATTCTTTGGGCCGTCCATGACGGAAAAAACCGTGGTAGAAGCAAGGGTGTGGAAAATTTCGGGGAGTTCCCGGTTACGGTGGGAGGTCGGGGGCCGAGCGATGCGCGTTTCTCTCGTACACGTACGCGCGTGTGTGCGAGGCATTAGCTCTAACTGAACCCGAGCGAGGCGTTGGGCTCTAACTGAACCCGAGCGATTGCACTGCAGGCTACGCGTTACTGAACCCGAGTGATCGATCGATGGCTGTTAACTGAACCCGATCGAGCGATTCCTTCGCTACTGCTGCTAACTGAAGCCGATCGATGCTGCCTCTGGGATGAACAGTGGGCGTTGCGGAGGAGGTCGACGGCGGAGATGAACAGTATCCCGTGGAGTCCCGTTTTGCGGTACGCCACACCCCTCCCGATGAACAGGACCCCCGTTTCGACCGTAGGAGGTCCGTTTCGTCTGTTTTGCGGTACGCCACACCCCTCCCGATCAACAGGACCCCTGTTTCGACCGTAGGAGGTCCGTTTCGTCCGTTTTGCGGCACGCCACACCCCTCCCGATCAACAGGACCCCCATTTCGACCGTAGGAGGTCCGTTTCGTCCGTTTTGCAGTACGCCAGACCCCTCCCGATGAACAGGATCCCGTTTCGAACGTGGCCGGTCGAACACAAGGCCGTTTCCTCCGTTCTGCGGTACGCCATGCCTCGTTTCCATCGCATGTTCCGTCCAAGCCCTCCCGATGAACACGACCACGCATTCCGTTCCGACCCAGCCGGTTGGCTCCCACGCGTTCCGTTGCCTTCCGATGAACACGACGCATTCCGTTGCCTCCCCATGAACACGACGCATTCCGTTGCCTCCCCATGAACATGACGATGACGCTGTTTCTCCGTTCCGACCCAGCCATGTCAACGAGCCCTCGCCGTACGTATGCGCGAGTAGGCGTTTGAGACCCCGCCCGTATGTACACATACGTGGCCGTATTTTCTTTCTTGCACCCTAGCCGCTGTACGTACGTGTACATGCTACGTGCGCGCCTCTACTACGACACGTGCGCGCCTCTACATCCACCAGTATATATGTACGTACACGTTCGCGACCAGAATGACAACGCTATGTATGTTTCGACCAGGTGGGTCCCGACTGTCAGGCACTTCCTTGCATGCGAAGATGTAGCTGGTGGGTCCCAGCAGTC
The DNA here is from genome assembly GCF_002575655.3 of Aegilops tauschii subsp. strangulata. Classification (NCBI taxonomy): domain Eukaryota; kingdom Viridiplantae; phylum Streptophyta; class Magnoliopsida; order Poales; family Poaceae; genus Aegilops; species Aegilops tauschii. The sequence continues at coordinate 278,995,445 of NC_053037.3, read as the reverse complement.
AGGGGGGCGAACCGTTTTTTTTTTCCGGACGCACTTCCTTGCGTGCGAAGGTGTAGCTGGTGGGTCCCAGCAGTCAGGGGGGAAACGTTTTTTTCATGAAATACGGTGGCCCGGCCAGTGGGTCCCCGCTGTCAGGTGGAGGAATAATTATTTTGCATGTAATAAGGAGGCACTTCCTTGCTGCGGCCGTGGACCCAGCTGTCAGCGTCTCCACGCACAGTACTCTTCCGATGGAAGTCGGTCGTTGACCACATTGACCATGCCGCGCCGAGAGCACCACGGCGGTGGACGACGGCGAGGCCTAGGAAGGGGACGACACGGAGGCAGGGAAGACTCGGCAGTTGTTTCCCATGCGGAGGGGAGTACGACTGTACGAGGGTTTACTGGTTCGTCTGCCGTCGCCGAAGAATAACAGCAGGTGTGGGTGAGTAGAGGGATGGCTAGGCCAGCGATGGGAGTACGATGGGGCGGTGAGGCCTATGCGGCAGCACAGCCGGCCGCGGGGAGGAGGGAGCAGGCAGTCCCGCCGGTGCTTGTTTGAGCGGCTGGAGCAGGAAGAGCAGAGATTGAAGAAGCACGACGGCCGTTGGATGGACATCCAACAGTCAGTGCTTGTGCGTCAACCTTTTTTAGGAAAGCCTCAAATCTGTGGAAAATAGCATACAGCCCATCTGCCATTATTTCTAATAATTTACAGCCCATTTGCTAATTCTTGAGGTTTTTTTGAAGCCCATATTTTTTTGTTAGCATTACAGCCCATATTGTGGCCACAGTTAAAAAATTATACGAAATTTTGCATATTTCGGTGCGGTCTGAACTGTTTTTAATCCCGAAATTTCGACTCACATTCAAATTGATTTTAAAAATAAATGTATATCAATATAAAATCCAACAAATTCTCCACGCATAAAAATTAATGTAATTTAAAATCTTGAAATGAAAAAAAGATATTTGAAACTAATTGCCGGTTTGATGTGTTTTAAAAATGTACATCCCATTTCTCATTACTGATGGGCCATTTTCTCGGCCAGCCGAATGAAAGCTTTCCTCGTTTTGAAAGATTTGCAGCCCAACAGGCCTGACAAAGCGACTTACTTGGCAAATCACAAAAAAACTGGGCTGTGGCCGTGGACCCAGCTGTCAGCCTCTCCACGTACAGTACTCTTCCGATGGAAGTTGTTCCTTGACCACGTTGACCACGCCACGCGGAGAGCACCACGGCGGTGGACGACGGTGAGGCCTAGGAAGGGGACGACGCGGAGCCGGGGAAGACGAGGCAGTGGAAGCCCGCGCGAAGAGGAGTACGAGGGTTCACTGGTTCGGCTGCGGTGTGAGGCTGCCGTCGCCGCAGGGCCTGGCCAGCGGTGGGAATAGTAGGGGGCGGTGAGGCCTCTGCGGCAGCACAGCCGGCCACGGGAGGTAGGAGCATGCGGCACGACCGGCGCTGCTTTGGGCGGCTAGAGCAAGAAGACCAGAGGTTGAAGAAGCACTACGGCCGTTGGATGGACATCGTACGGTCACTGGAGCTAGAATCGTTCATATTGACTAAGTTGACAAAGCCCTTCGTCCCCATCAACTTAGTAGGCCCACAAGTCAGCCTCCCACCAAGGTGGGTCCCAGCTAGCCGGGGGAGTATTCATTTTTTTGTGCGTAATAAGGAGGCACTTCCGGTGGGTCCGAGCTGACAGCGGGGGGAACGTTTTTTTGCGAAATACGGTGGCCCGTCCGGTGGGTCCTAGCAGTCAGGGGGAAACGATTTTTTTCGCAAAATACTGGTGGCCCGTCCAGTGGGTCCCCGCTGTCAGGTGGAGGAATAATTATTTTCCGCGTAATAAGGAGGCACTTCCTTGCGGCTGCCGTGGACCCAGTTGTCAGCCTCTCCACGTACAGTACTCTTCCGATGGAAGTCGGTCATTGACGACATTGACCATGCCGCGCCGAGAGCACCACGGCGGTGGACGACGGCGAGGCCTAGGAAGGGGACGACGCGGAGCCGGGCAAGACGCGACAGTGGATGCCCACGCGGAGAGGAGTACGAGCGTTCACTGGTTCGGCTGCGGTGTGAGGCTGTCGTCGCCGCAGAATAACAGGGGGTGTGGGTTAGTGGAGGGATGGCCTGGCCAGTGGTGGGAGTAGTATGGGGGCGGTGAGGCCTCCGCGGTAGCACAGCCGGCCACGGGAGGCAGGAGCAGGCGGCACGACCGGCGCTGCTTTGGGCGGCTGGAGCAAGAAGACCAGAGGTTGAAGAAGCACTATGGCCGTTGGATGGACATCATACGGTCACTAGAGTATTGACTAAGTTGACAAAGCCCTCCGTCCCCGTCAACTTAGTAGGCCCACAAGTTAGCCCAACAATATGGTGGGTCCCAGCTAGCAGGGGGTATTCATTTTTTTGGGCGTAATAAGGAGGCACTTCCTTGCGTGCGAAGATATAGCTGGTGGGTCCGACCTGTCAGCGGGGGGAACGTTTTTTCGCGAAATACAGAGACCCTTCCTGTGGGTCCTAGCTGTCAGGTGGAGGAATCATTATTTTGCGCCTAATAAGGAGGCATTTCCTTGCGTGCGGCCGTGGACCCAGCTGTCAGCCTCTCCACGTACAGTCCACTTCCGATGGATGTCGTTCATTGACCACGTTGACCAGGCCGCGCCGAGAGCACCAGGGCGGTGGACGACGGCGAGGCCTAGGAAGGGAACGACACGGAGCCAGGGAATACTCGGCAGTTGTTTCCCACGCGAAGGAGTACGAGGGTTTACTGGTTCGTCTGCCGTCGCCGGAGAATAACAACATGTGTGGGTGAGTAGAGGGATGGCTAGGCCAGCGATGGGAGTACGGTGGGGCCGTGAGGCCTGCGCGGCAGCATAGCCGGCCGCGGGAGGAGGGAGCAGGCAGTCCTGCCGGTGCTTGTTTGAGCGGCTGGAGCATGAAGAGCAGAGATTGAAGAAGCACGACAGCCGTTGGATGGACATCCAACAGTCACTGCTCTCGTGTGTTGACTAAGTTGATAGGGCGTTGCGTGTGCGTCAACCTTTTTTTTATGAAAGCATACGCGTCAACCTGTAGTAGGCGCACAAGTCAGCCTCAAATCTGTGGAAAACAGCATACAACCCATCTACCATTATTTCTAATAATGTACAACCCATTTGCTAATTCTTAAGAATTTTTTGGAGCCCATCTTCTTTTTGTTAGCATTACACCCCATATTGTGGCCACGGTTAAAAAGTATACGAAATTTTGCATATTTCGGTGCGGTCAACTATTTTTAATCCAAAAATATCGATTCACATTCAAACTATTTTGAAAAATAATTTATATAAATATAAAATCCAAATAATTTTCCACGCATAAAAATCAATGGAATTTAAGATCTTGTAATAAAAAAATTGAAACTAATTCCCGGTTTGATGTGTTTTAAAAATGTACAACCCATTTCTGGGCAAACCGAATGAAACTCTCCTCGTCTTGAAAGATTTGCAGCCCAGTAGGGCAGATAAAGCAAGTAGGCCTTGTTTGGGTATTTCTTAAAAAAATAGAACTGGGCTAGCCATTTTCAGCAAGAAAAAAACACAACTGGGCTCATGATGTGGTAAACTTAAATAAAACCCTGGCTAGACGGGCCACAGCCCCCGCACAGCCCCATTGTTACCCTGATCCATCGCTAGAACTAGTATAAATAACAACTGCTTGTTCCTCAAAAAAAACTACGTGACTTGCTGGGTCCCTGGTGTCAGCCGCTCGTAGTGTAATTCTCTCGTTTATTGACTACGTTGACAATGGCGTGAGCCCCAGATGTCCAACCATTAGGAGGAACCATATTTTTGGGCTTGTACTATAGAGGCACTTGCTTGCGTACTACCATGACGCTGGTGGGTCCCTACTGTCATCCTCTCCACGTACAGTCATCTCCTTGTTCCTCTCGGTTGTTGACGACGTTGACAACGCAAGAGGGCGGCGCACCGCGCACGGCAAGCGAACCAAGGCCGCAAGGCGGAGGACGACGGCGAGGCCTCGGACAGAACGAATAGGAGCCGTTGAAGATGCGCCGGTCCAGTCGCAGGCGGAGGGGAGTACGAGGGTTGACTGGTTCGGGCGCGGGTGCGTGTTGGGGCTGACGTCGCCGGAGAATAACAGGACGTGTGGGGGAATAGAGGGAGGGACTGGCCAACGTTGGAGGGTACGTACGGTAGGGCGGCGGAGGCGCAGCCAGCCATGGGAGGCGGGAGCAGGCGGAGCCGACGGGGTGGTTTGGTTTGGGCGGCTGGAGGAAGAAGAAGACAAGAGATAGAAGATACACGACAGATGTTGGATGTCAATCCAACGGCTGGTAGGCAGAATCGTTTGTTGACTGGCTAGTAAGTCGACACCACCTTGGATAGGCTATTTCCTCGCGGGTCCCAAATGTCAGAATCCAAATCTGTCACGGTCATGCAGCCTTTCCTATGAAAATTTACAGCCCATTTGATGTGCTAGTTCGAAATAAGTTTGTGGGTGCTGGTGGGGGCTAATCACTTGGCTTCTGTAATGCACAGTGAGCTCAAGCAACAAGCGAGAGTGATGTTATTTCCCTTGGTTGGGATTTGTTACAATATTTCACTCTAAATTAAACGAATGGCAAGCCATTTGCCTTGTTTCAAAGAAAATATGACAGTCACAGCCGAGTTGAAAAGGGCAGGAACATCTAACTCCAGCTTACAAACTGTACAAAAGCACGAGGGTTAATTGTTCATCATGTTTACAAAAAAACCAGATTGAAAAGGGCAACAACATCTAACTCCAGCACTGTTTTCGGCAGTCACAGTCAAATGGATCGGTCAGGTCCATAGAATGAACATCCTGGGTCGTGAAATTTACTGGATTATGACCACAATATGTTGTAAATAGAAGCCCGGCACGTTCAGAAGCTCTTTTGCCCACCTGAAACTCCTTTTTTTGCTGTTCGACATACCCATCCGTCAAAACCATGCTGCTGATAAACTTAAGCCTGATGGACAATAGTAACCTCTCATTCAGTAGGAAGAATGTGACAAATCTTGTGTTTGCACGGTTGGCTACATATCGTTCTTGCGTTATTGTCTTCAATCGAATCTCATGAGAAGTGAGAAAATCCCGATGCTTACGAATCCACCGATTGGTTATAACTTTCTTACCCCGTCCTGTTGCCTAAATAGACATGAAGATTGAAAACAGTTAAGGTCTAAAAGAAGAGTGTCGAAAGAGCAACAGCTGAACAGTTAATTCTAGTACACTATATGCGGGCTTCCAATGTGCATGAAATTATCACCTTTATATACAACTTCTCCAGACATGGAAAGCATTGCAGCAAGCCAATAATCTTGTTCAGGTCAAAACTATTCATTTGGATATATAAGATCTTGACAGAATCCAGCACCATTGATAGGCCATCCATGGAGAAACTCTTCATTGAGCATAGAACATAATATTAGTACAAAATGTGTACTCCAAGATGATATATAAATTATGCGCAGAAATTTAAAATGCAGCTTATGGTTACAAGTGTAGATGATAATATAAAGTACCTGAAGAACTGTGGAGCCAAACACCATATTGAAATGAGCACAGAGATCATGTATTACACCCAAGGTCTCCAGTTTAGGCGCAGAGAGGATGGTTATTTGCAACGGTGAATAACTAGAATCAAGGATCAACCTTTGAAGTGAAGGGGCATCTTGGATGATGAGCTGCCTTCCGTCAAAAGAAATTCCAATTCTTACAAGGTTAGGCGACTTTATTTGGAGACAACCGATTCTAACTGTGAAAACAAGTACCAAGCACTCCAGGGCAGGGCAACTGGAGTGGATGATGCTGTGCAATGAGGCCTCCGATATACGAACCCGCACAAGTGAAAGTTTCTTGAGAAATGGGAGTCGAAGGTTTAGTACCAGATTGTCTGGTAGGTAGCACAGCGCAAGGTGGCGGTGTGGAGAGAGGACGAAAACCGCGAGATGGACATCGGTGCTGAGGGCACAAGTTCATGGCGTTCGGTATGTGGTATGTGATTTCCAGGGGAATAGTAGAACTCAAGCAGCTGTAGTTCTGTGAATTCAGGGGATTTTAGCCAGGCGTCCACCGTGCAGGGCATGGTATGCTTGCTCAGGTAGCATGACGGGATGCAGAGGCTTTGAACGGAGCCCTGGTGGGAGGAGATGATGGCTCTGGGGATTTCAAAATCATTGAAGAGAGATAGCTGACGACAGTCGAGATTAAGGGGCACGGCGCGCCATAGAGGGCGCCACCGAATTGAGAGGACTTGGGTGCGGCAGCAATCCTTGGTGGGGAGAAGTGAGATGATCTCCCCAAGGACGGCGTCCGGGAGATCGCTCATGCGGTCCACCCGAGATTCTACGGGTTCCTGGGATCCGGTGGGGGCGGGGTCGCCGCTTCTCCCCGCGCTGCCGGGTGCGGGATCTACAACAGGCGTCGCCGCTGGCGGGAGCCTCATCTTGTTGGCGCTGGGGTCAGCCAACTCCATTTTCCTCGAGGGCGTCGCGTCGCGCTCACGGATTTGAGCAGAGTAACGAATGACGAGCCTAGTTGTAGTGCGAGCGAAGAAGAAGGGGAGCTGGGGGTTTTCTCTAGGAGTGAGGAAGAAGGGGAGCTGGGGTTTTCTGTAGGAGTGAGGTGAGGAATTTGGGGGTACGAGTGGAGCGAGCTGACGTGAGGTGGGTGGGAGCGAGGAGGAAGAAGAGCACCCAGGTTTTTTTTGGGGGGGGGGGCGGTGTGCTGGGTGCGGGTAGCGCCTCTCATTCAGTAAATATATGGGCTTTTGAATTGATTTTACTATTTACTAGTGTGGATGGGCTGTTTTGTCTTGGGCCCAGAGAAACAATTACTACTAGTACAGTGGAGACACTCTACAACTACCCAGAAAAAAAATTACTACTAGTATAGTGGAGACACTCTACCGCTTCTGGCTCCTCCTAGGTCATTGAAACATCTCCCTCTACTGAATGCCGTTATACTTTTGTTCACCGACATGCGGGCCATGCAGCACGCGGGCCCAAATGCCATTCACCAAATTAGAAGGCAGTATGTAGGCGGAGAGTCACCCCGGTCATAGCGCGGCAGTAACGAGCCGTCGTATCACAAAACCCCACCTCCCCGCAGTCTAAGTTTGACGGACGAAGCAACCATCATTTCACTCTTCGCTGAATCCCCTTCTCCCTCACCGTCTTCAAGAAAGGCAACACTCGCATCTGCCACTGTTCTTCTCTCCGAACGAAGGGAAGGTAAGCGGATCCGTGATGTTGGTATATTTTCGTTCAGAGAAAAAAAAAGAACTTTCGCAAAGCAGTAACCGATCCTCACTCTCTTTTTTGTTTCATTGTCATTGCGATTGTGTTTTCCTTTCAGCGGTCTCCTAGTATTCGTCAGTTTCATGATGGACCAAGGAGAACCAGGCAAAGATCTGCCGATATTGGAGCAGACGTGGGAGGCTGATCCCCACGAGACAGAGAGCTCCAATAAGATGGAGGCAACCACCGAGCTGACCCCAGATACGCTCACGGCCACTACTGAGATGGTCAACACCCCGTTTGAGGTTACAGCCCCCGTGGCACTGCAGGAGCAGTTTTCCCCCTTCGAGGATGTGTCCCCCCCCCCCCCCCCCCCCCGCTGAGCTGCCCAAGGTGATTTCCTTCTTTGCCGATCTCGATTGTGGTTTTTCATCTAAGTATGTGGTGATTTTTAGAAAAGGAAGTATGTGGTGATTAATAATGCAAAATTTTATTAGCTTCGATGCCATGCTATACATAGTGGTTTAAATAACTTGTGTTCCTTATACTGAAAAGTAATTCAGAATTTGTTTCTGTTTCAATTAGAGCCCTGATGCAGACAAGGATTGTGTGGTTGTACATGTCACTCGCTATGAGGCGGACGACCTGAATATACGCACTGGGAAAACAGAGTTCTTAGGCTGTTGGATCCTGGAAGCCATTTGCGGTTATACCAATGAAGATTTGTATTCCAGCCTCACTGTTGTCAGACGTGTTGTCCAGGGTGTACTGAAGCACAAGAAGTTCAAAGCTACTCCTTCGTTTGTGTAACGCCCGGATAATTAGGCTACAGTAAAACTCTCCTGATGATGCCATGTCATCTCTGTTACTGTTGCTAATCAAGTGTTAGTTCAAAACATCTCAAATTCAAAAAATGAATTAGTGACAAACACCCAAAGTTTTCAAAAGTCAAAACAAAAATGTTCGGTGGGTGCCAAATATTGCACTGGTAATTATTGGGGAGAAAACATTTTTTTAGAAAGTGCCTAAGTATTTTAAAGTGAAATAAAACAGAAAAGAAAAAAATAGAGAAAAGAAAATACAAAAGCAGAAGACAAAAGAGAAAAAAAGGAGAGAAGGACCCCCTGGACCAGACGGCCCAGCTCGCAGCCAGGCCGGCCCACCTGGCCCATCCGGCCGGCCCAGCCGCCTCCCTCGGTCGCTCCCTCCCCTTCCCTGTTCCCCCGACCAGGGTCGGAACAGGGGCGCGTCGCCACTGGACCTCCCTCGCCGGCGTCGAGGAGAGGATAAGGTCGCCAACGCCCCCGCCTCCTCGGGCCCCTCTCCCACTCGCCCCCGCTCTCCCTCTCGGCCTCTGCGCCTCTCCTTCTCCCCTCAGATTCCCACCGCTCCCTCCTTCCCCACTGCCCGAGCGTGCTCGCCGCCGTTCTCCGTCGTCCCCGCGGCCACCGTCATCGCCCTGCACCCCCGGCATGCCGTAGGCGTCCGTCGTCGTCCTCCACGTCGACCGGTGCCCGCCGTTGGAGCCGGGAGGCACCACAGCGCCGGATCCACCTCGTCCCCTTCCGCCTCGGCCGCCGGTGATTCCCGTCGACCGCGGCCTCCCTCTGCGCTCCCGTTCACTCACGGGGCCTCCTTGCGCCTGCACGGTGAGCACCACACGTCGTCCCCCTGCCTCCCTCTCGTTCTGCTGCGCATAACGTCGCCGCCGTGGACGACCGAACGCAGCTCCGCCGTGCCGCTCATCGTCGTCGCTTCCTTCGATGCCATGGCCGTCCGAGCACACCATCGTGCTCGAGGCACTCCAGTGGTGCGGCCTGGCGCTTTAGATTGTTTATGCGCGCGCTAGTTCTTCGTTTTCGCCGAGCTACCGTAGACCACCGACGCCGGCGACCTTGCAGCTCCCTGTTCCGGCCATCTCCGGTCGGTCCAGTGGCACCACTCGACGCGCGGCAGCGTCAACGTTCGAACGCAGGTGAAAACGCGTGATTTGGCGCTCTATAGCGAAGATCCGAGCCTCTCCGGCGAACTCGCCGCCGCGGAGAGCTCGCCGGCGCAACTCCGGCACCGACCGCCGACGTGGCACACCTGGGGCCACCCCCTGTGTCACTGCCAGTGGGGCCCCTGGTCCCCTATTGACCAGTTGACCTGGTCAACTGTGCTGACTGGGCAGGCCCCAGCCACTGACGTGCGGGCCCCACCGCTTAATCCCCTAACGAAAATGTTTCAATAATTAAAACTGATTAGTTTAGCTAATTAGTCTATGACAGGTGGGGCCTACATGCTAAATATCTTTGTTTAGTTAGTTTTAAAACTCTGTTATCTCTCTGTCTATGACATGTGGGTCCCACTGGACCCACCTATCTGGTTTGACTAGTCAACCGCACTGTTGACTGCTGACATCACACATATGTCATGCTGACGTCATATTCCTTTTTCTGTTAATTTAAGTAATTCTAGAAAATGATTAAATCTTTAGAAAATCATATAAAATAATCCGTAACTCGGATGAAAATACTTTCTACATGAAAGTTGCTTAGAACGACGAGAAGAATCCGGATACGCAGCCAGTTCGTTCACCACACGTCCCTAGCATAGTGAACCTGCAACATTTCACCTCCGGTCCATCTGTCCGAGAACGCGAAACATCGGGAATACTTTCCCGGATGTTTCCCCCCTTCGCCGGTATCACCTAGTACCGCGTTGGGCACACCTAGCCTCACGCGTTGTCATGTCATGCATCGTTATGCATCTGTTTGCATTGTATTCATTGTTTCTTCCCCCTCTTCTCTCCGGTAGACTACGAGACCGACGTCGCTGCTGGTGCCCCGACCGACTACGCTGTTGACGACCCCTCCTTCTTGCCAGAGCAATCAGGCAAGCCCCCCCCCTTGATCACCAGATATCGCCTATTCTTCTCTATACTGCTTGCATTAGAGTAGTGTAGCATGTTACTGCTTTCCGTTAATCCTATCCTGATGCATAGCCTGTCCTTGCTACTACTGTTGTTACCTTTACCTGCAATCCTACATGCTTAGTATAGGATGCTAGTTTTCCATCAGTGGCCCTACATTCTTGTCCGTCTGCTGTGCTATACTATCGGGCCGTGATCACTTGGGCGGTGATCACGGGTATATACTTATATACTCTATACATGATACCTGTGGTGACTAAAGTCGGGTCGGCTCGTAGGAGTACCTGCGAGTGGATCTTGTGGCGGAGCGACAGGGCAGGTTGAGACCACCTAGGCGAGAGGTGGGCCTGGCCCTGGACAGCGTCCGCGGTTACTTCAAAATAACACGCTTAGCGAGTTCTTGGTATTTGATCTGAGTCTGGCCATTTGGTCTATTCGCACTAACCAACTACGCGGGAACAGTTATGGGCACTCGACGTCGTGGTATCAGCCGAAGCCTTCGTGACGTCAGCGACTGAGCGGCGCATGCCGGATTGGACTGGAGCGCCTATTAGGCTAGGTCTGCTTTTGGCCGCGTTCGCAACGTGCAGGTGTGCAATGGGCGATGGGCCCAGACCCCTGCGCCATAGGATTTAGACCGGCGTGCTGACCTCTCTGTTGTGCCTAGGTGGGGCTGCGACGTGTTGATCTTCCGCGGCCGGGCATGACCCAGAAAAGTGTGTCCGGCCAAATGGGATCGAGCGTGTTGGGTTATGTGGTGCACCCCTGTAGGGAAGTTTATCTATTCGAATAGCCGTGTCCCTCGGTAAAAGGACGACCCGAAGTTGTACCTTTACCTTATGACAACTAGAACCGGATACTTAATAAAATACACCCTTCCAAGTGCCAGATACAACCCGGTGATCGCTCTCTAACAGGGCGACGAGGAGGGGATCGCCGGGTAGGATTATGCTATGCGATGCTACTTGGAGGACTTCAATCTACCCTCTTCTACATGCTGCAAGATGGAGGCTGCCAGAAGCGTAGTCTTCGACAGGACTAGCTATCCCCCCCCTTATTCTGGCATTCTGCAGTTCAGTCCACCGATATGGCCCTTTACACATATAACCATGCATATGTAGTGTAGCTCCTTGCTTGCGAGTACTTTGGATGAGTACTCACGGTTGCTTTTCTCCCTCTTTCCCCCCTTTCCTTTCTACCTGGTTGTCGCAACCAGATGCTGGAGCCCAGGAGCCAGACGCCACCGTCGACGATGACTCTTACTACACTGGAGGTGCCTACTACTACGTGCAGCCCGCTGACGACGACCAGGAGTAGTTAGGAGGATCCGAGGCAGGAGGCCTGCGCCTCTTTCGATCTGTATCCCCGTTTGTGCTAGCCTTCTTAAGGCAAACTTGTTTAACTTATGTCTGTACTCAGGTATTGTTGCTTCCGCTGACTCGTCTATGATCGAGCACTTGTATTCGAGCCCTTGAGGCCCCTGACTTGTATTATGATGCTTGTATGACTTATTTATGTTTTAGAGTTGTGTTGTGATATCTTCCCGTGAGTACCTGATCTTGATCGTACACGTTTGCGTGCATGATTAGTGTACGGTCAAATCAGGGGCGTCACAAGTTGGTATCAGAGCCGACTGCCTGTAGGAATCCCCCTTCCACACTCCTTGGCCGAAGTCGAGTCTAGACATTGCAAAAACTTTTACTAACATGGCTGTGTGTCTTACGGGCCCACGTCGCGATTGGGTGGTACTAGGATCTTTTACTCCTCGACCTTTACTCTGGGACTCTGAACTCTCTTCTACTCGGGTTAAACGAATTTACTAACTCTAACACTAGGATCCCGTGACCACATTCACCCCAAAGTTGGATAAGCCATAGTTATTTCTTAGAATAGTATTTTGAACAATTCCCACACTGTCATTTAACTCCTTTGAAACATCTTTGCTTTTCAGATGGAACCCACGAGGCAGGTCGTGCGCCACACGACGGCCATTGGTGCCTCGGGATCACCTGCTGTGCTAGCTGAGATGATGACCTATCTGGGTTATCACTGGCACCCTGAGTACACCGTCTACGAGGAGTACCAGGACTTTAACTAGGAGCAGTACCGTGCCATCGTCCACCTCTACTCTCGGGAGTATGACTCCACTACTGTGTTGCACACCGCTCATGGTGTTGGAGTGACCATCGATATGGCTGTCCACGATGCTGCTTATGCTGCTCTGACACGTCTTCGTGGAGAGTATCGGGAGTTGGACACCTCCCCTTTCAGGCACATTGCTATCGCATCTGATGTTGGTGCGGAGGGATACTATACTGCTGCCTATTCCACTGTCACCCGAGAGCCCTTCTACCATCAAAACCTGGTTCTGCATGCTGATGGGCTGGATCGAGCTAACCGAGCTCTTCGCCACGAGTTGTACACCACTCGTCAGCACCTTTACCGTGCTCTGACGCTGTTGCACCCCTTTGTCCGATCTAGAGAGCTGCCCCGTTCTGCGATCTACCCAGCCAGGACTGTGATGCCCCAGGGTGTCGGCTGGCCAGATGTGGGAGGCTACTCTCCCGCACTTGGTCCTCTTCTGCCACCCGAGCGTCAGGTTCTGCACCAGAGTATTCGCGGACCCCCGGTTGCTGACGTGGAGTTCCCGATGCGACACTACCAGCTTTCAGGCTACACCTACCTCCACAGTACCTCTTGGGACTGATGTAGGCTTGCTTGTTAGTGTTAGATGCATTCGCCGCGAGCCTGTGTGCCGCCTATGGTGTTTTAGTCTATGTACTGAACTCTGTGTACTGAACTCTATGCATGACCCCTTTTGTAAGTTATGCCAACTACTATGTAGTAGCTATCGTGCTCCTTTCATTATGCATGTTTCATCATGAATGATTCTTGTCTTTGCAAATTTCTCAATGCTGAACTACCCCTGTTATATATTAGCAGGATGGTAGACCAGGTGGTCGTGGTAGTGGTGGCAATGCCCCACCACCACCTGAGTACATGGCTGGTATGATCCAACAGTTCGAACGGAACCGCCAATTCATGGAAAATATGATGACTCAGTTTCCTCGCCCCAATATGGACCAGCCGCCAACCCCAGTAACTCTGCAGGATTTCATGCACCTCAACCCAACTGTGTACCGCAGCTCAACTCAGCCTCTGGATGCTGATGACTGGCTCCATGACATCACCTATGAGATGGAGTCTGCCGATGTAGCCCCTGCCAGCTATGTCACCTTTGCTTCCTTCTTCCTGAAGGGACCCGCAGCTCAATGGTGGGACAGCCACAGGCGTACTCGGCCAGCTGGAACAATCATCACCTGGCCAGACTTCCAAGCTGCTTTTCGTGCCCGCTTCATTCCTCAGGGAGTCATGGACCGGAAGAAGGTGAGTTCCGCAACCTCACCCAAGGCAACAAAACTGTTGAAGCTTATCAGCGGGAGTTTCTGGACTTGTCTCGCTATGCTGAAGAGGACATTGCAACTGATGCATGCAGACAGGAGAAGTTCCGTGATGGCCTTCAAGCTGACATCAAGCTCGCACTTCTAGTGCATGACTTTACTGATTTCGCCACCTTGGTGAACAAGGCCATCAATGTCGAAACTGGTCTGCAGGAATACCAGAGCTCTCACAGGCGCAACCGTGACACGGGCTCATCTTCGGGCCCGCCCTCGCAGAAGCGTAAGATATGGATTCCCAACAGCATGTACCAGCCAACTACACCAGCCCCAAGGCAGACCTATGCTGCACCTCGTCTGCCTACTCCTCCAACTAGGCAGCCAAGGCTTCCAGCACCACCACCCCGAGCTCCTGCTCCCACTCCCAATAATGGTTTGTGCTTCAGGTGTGGTCAACCAGGACACCGTGCTAGAGAATGCAACCAGAACCAGAATCAACTGGCCCTTCCAGCAACTGGCCATGGAAGCAACCAGCCCCGCAGCAACAATGCCAAGTCTTATGGTCGTGTTCATGCCAACCACGTTGATCTCAATGAAGCTCAAGACCAGCCTGCTACTGTGATGGGTACACTCCTCGTAAATTCAGTACCAGCATCCGTTTTATTTGATACAGGTGCATCGCATTCATTCATGTCAGAAGATTTTGCATACAAGCACGGCGTTAAATGTGAGGAGATGAACACCTCGGTAGTGGTCAAAACCCCCGTGGGACAGTGTCAAACCTCCATGGTTGGCATCGACGTCCCCGTGGAAATCGAAGGGCTGGAATTATATGCCTCTCCCATTATCCTGAAGTCGTCTAACATCGACCTCATTTTGGGGATGGATTGGTTGAAAGCGCATACTGCTTCTATAGTTTGTGCCACTAAGACCGTCCATCTACTTCACCCTTCAGATGAAATAGTTACTTACCAAGCTCGTCTGGTGCAAAATGCCGAGGCCAGGCTCTATGCATTGAATGCATTGAACGCTGCACCACTCGAGGGCATTGAAAACATTCCCGTCATGCGTGAATTCCTCGACGTCTTTCCTGAAGAACTTCCAGGGATTCCCCCTGCTAGAGCTGTCGAATTCATCATCGACTTGAAACCAGGCACCACTCCTATAGCCAAACGACCCTACAAGATGCCGCCGCATGAACTCCTTGAGCTTAAGGAGGAAATCGACAAATCTCTTCGCAAAGGATTCATTCGCCCAAGTTGCTCTCCTTGGGGAGCACCTTCTCTCTTTGTCAAGAAGAAGGATGGGACAAACCGATTAGTTCAAGATTACCGTCCTATAAACCAAGCTACCATTCAGAATAAGTATCCTCTTCCTCGGATCAATGATCTGTATGATCAACTGGTAGGTTCATCAGTGTTCTCTAAACTTGACTTGAGGTTGGGTTACCACCAGATCCATGTTCGCGAAGAGGATATCCCAAAGACCGCCTTCGTGACTCGATATGGTTCATACGAGTACACCGTCATGTCTTTCGGATTAACCAATGCTCCAGCCACCTTCTCTCGTCTGATGAACTATATATTCATGGATTACCTCGACAAGTTCGTCGTGGTTTATCTGGATGATATCTTGGTATTTTCCAAGAACGAAGAGGAACATGCTGAACATCTTCGTCTTGTGCTGGAAAAGCTACGAGAGCATCAACTATATGCCAAGTTCTCCAAATGTGAATTCTGGCTACCCGAAGTAACCTATCTTGGGCGTGTCATCTCTAAGGATGGTATTGTCGTCAACCCTGAACGAGTCCAGGCTATCCTTGATTGGACTCCTCCCAAGAACGTTAAGCAAGTTAGAAGTTTTCTCGGTCTTGCCAGCTATTGCCGTCGATTCGTCGAGAACTTCTCCAAGATCGCCAGGCCTCTGACTAACCTGTTGCATAAGGGCGTCAAGTTCCAATGGACAGACAAATGTCAGGAAAGTTTCCAGGCACTCAAAGACAAGTTGACTTCTGCCCCAGTTCTAGCTCCACCTGATACTAAGAAGGACTTCGTCCTTTACTGCGACGCTTCCCGTCAAGGATTAGGCCGTGTCCTAATGCAAGACCGCAAAGTGATTGCTTATGCCTCTCGGCAATTGCGCCCTCACGAAGAGAACTACCCAATTCACGACCTCGAACTTGCTGCTGTCATTCATGCGCTGAAGCAGTGGCGACATTACCTTCTCGGTAATTGTTGCGAGATTTTCACTGACCACCAAAGTCTGAAGTATCTGTTTACTCAGCCAGACCTGAACCTCCGTCAACAGAGATGGATGGAGATTGTTGCAGACTTTGACTTGGGCATTTCCTATACGCCAGGCAAGGCTAATGTAATGGCTGATGGCTTGAGCCGCAAGTCTTACTGCAACCACCTCCAGGTTCACAAAGTTCAGCCCTCGCTTGTTGAAGAATTCAGAAAGCTGAACCTCCATATTGTTCCTCCGGGTGCACTCGCTCCCCCTCCTAAGGAGTTTCGCAAGATGAACCTCCGTGTTGTTTCCCAGGGTTCCCTCAATACCCTGGCTGTCGAACCAGATCTCTTGGACTCCATCAAGAGAATACAGGGATATGACTCTGAAGCCCACAAGATTAAGCGCTACCTCGCAGAAGGAAAGCCCTCATTCTTCACTATTGCTGATGATGGCACTTTGTACTTCAAGGGCCGCCTAGTGGTGCCATGTGCAGAGAAAAACCTGGATATGACTCAGGAAGTTATGAAAGAAGCTCATGATACACCTGTATGTATCCATCCTGGTAGTACAAAGATGTACCAAGACATCCGTCAGAGATTCTGGTGGTCTAATATGATGCACGACATTGCTCGTTATGTTGCTGAGTGTGACGTTTGCCGTCGTATCAAAGCAGAACATCACAGGCCTGCTGGAACTCTGCAACCTATCTCTATTCCTGAATGGAAATGGGACCATGTCGAGATGGACTTCGTCACTGGATTTCCAAAATCGCAGAAAGGTAATGATGCAATTCTTGTTGTCATTGACCGGCTTTCTAAGGTTGCACATTTTCTGGCAGTCAAAGAAATGATCACTGCTAGTCAGCTGGCAACGCTCTATATGTCCAGGATTGTTTCACTCCACGGTATCCCATTGGTTATCAGCTCAGACCGTGGCAGCTTATTCACTTCAAGATTCTGGGCAAGTTTCCAAGAAGCTATGGGAACTCATCTGTCATTCAGTACTGCGTTTCATCCTCAGTCGCAAGGGCAAGTTGAACGTGTCAACCAAGTTCTCGAAGACATGCTTCGAGCTTGTGTTATTTCCTTCGGCAAGAAATGGGAGGAATCTCTCCCGTATGCTGAGTTCTCTTATAATAATAGCTATCAAGCTAGTCGGAAGATGGCCCCCTTCAAAGTGCTATATGGACGAAAGTGTCGAACCCCTCTAAACTGGTCAGAAACTGGGGAACTCCACTCTTTGGTCCGGATATTATCCAACATGCCTAAGAACAAGTCCGCATTATTCGTGAGAATCTCAAGACTGCTCAGTCGCGTCAGAAGAGTCAGTATGACCGTCATCATAAAGACATGGTCTATCAACCTGGCGAAAAGGCTTTTCTTCGAGTCACACCAATGAAGGGTGCTCACCAATTCGGGATCAAGGGCAAACTAGCTCCTCGCTATATTGGCCCATTCACTATTCTCGAAAGGCGTGGAAAAGTGGCATGCGAACTGGAGCTTCCGCCGAACCTTTCTCAGGGTCACGATGTGTTCCACGTGTCACAGCTCCGCCGTTGCTTCAAGGACCTAATCCGAGCAGTGGATCATGAAGTGCTCGAATTGCAGCAAGACCTCTCCTATAAAGAGCATCCGGTCCGCATTCTCGACCAAGCTGAACGCTGCACATGTCAGAAGGCGATCAAGTTCCTCAAAGTCCAGTGGTCGCACCATTCTGAAGATGAAGCCACTTGGGAACGCGAGGATCGCTTGCGTGATGAATACCCCGCACTGTTTCCTTCTACCTCCTAAATCTCGGGACGAGATTTCTTGTAGTGGAGGAGATTTGTAACGCCCGGATAATTAGGCTACAGTAAAACTCTCCTGATGATGCCATGTCATCTCTGTTACTGTTGCTAATCAAGTGTTAGTTCAAAACATCTCAAATTCAAAAAATGAATTAGTGACAAACACCCAAAGTTTTCAAAAGTCAAAAAAAAATGTTCGGTGGGTGCCAAATATTGCACTGGTAATTATTGGGGAGAAAACATTTTTTTTAGAAAGTGCCTAAGTATTTTAAAGTGAAATAAAACAGAAAAGAAAAAATAAAGAAAAGAAAATACAAAAGCAGAAGACAAAAGAGAAAAAAGGAGAGAAGGACCCCCTGGACCAGACGGCCCAGCTCGCAGCCAGGCCGGCCCACTTGGCCCCTGGTCCCCTGTTGACCAGTTGACCTGGTCAACTGTGCTGACTGGGCAGGCCCCAGCCACTACGTGCGGGCCCCACCGCTTAATCCCCTAACGAAAATGTTTCAATAATTAAAACTGATTAGTTTAGCTAATTAGTCTATGACAGGTGGGGCCTACCTGCTAAATATCTTTGTTTAGTTAGTTTTAAAACTCTGTTATCTCTCTGTCTATGACATGTGGGTCCCACTGGACCCACCTGTCTGGTTTGACTAGTCAACCACGCTGTTGACTGCTGACATCACACATACGTCATGCTGACGTCATATTCCTTTTCTGTTAATTTAAGTAATTCTAGAAAATGATTAAATCTTTAGAAAGTCATATAAAATAATCCGTAACTCGGATGAAAATACTTTCTACATGAAAGTTGCTCAGAACGACGAGACGAATCCGGATACGCAGCCCGTTCGTTCACCACACGTCCCTAGCGTAGTGAACCTGCAACATTTCACCTCCGGTCCATCTGTCCGAGAACGCGAAACATCGGGAATACTTTCCCGGATGTTTCCCCCCTTCGCCGGTATCACCTAGTACCGCGTTGGGCACACCTAGCCTCACGCTTTGTCATGTCATGCATCGTTATGCATCTGTTTGCATTGTATTCATTGGTTCTTCCCCCTCTTCTCTCCGGTAGACTACGAGACCGACGCCGCTGCTGGTGCCTCGACCGACTACGCTGTTGACGACCCCTCCTTCTTGCCAGAGCAATCAGGCAAGCCCCCCCCTTGATCACCAGATATCGCCTATTCTTCTCTATACTTCTTGCATTAGAGTAGTGTAGCATGTTACTGCTTTCCGTTAATCCTATCCTGATGCATAGCCTGTCCTTGCTACTACTGTTGTTACCTTTACCTGCAATCCTACATGCTTAGTATAGGATGCTAGTTTTCCATCAGTGGCCCTACATTCTTGTCCGTCTGCTGTGCTATACTATCGGGCCGTGATCACTTGGGCAGTGATCATGGGTATATACATATATACTCTATACATGATACCTGTGGTTACTAAAGTCGGGTCGGCTCGTAGAAGTACCCGCGAGTAGATCTTGTGGCGGAGCGACAGGGCAGGTTGAGACCACCTAGGCGAGAGGTGGGCCTGGTCCTGGACGGCGTCCGCGGTTACTTCAAAATAACACGCTTAACGAGTTCTTGGTATTTGATCTGAGTCTGGCCATTTGGTCTATTCGCACTAACCAACTACGCGGGAACAGTTATGGGCACTCGACGTCGTGGTATCAGCCGAAGCCTTCGTGACGTCAGCGACTGAGCGGCGCACGCTGGATTGGACTGGAACGCCTATTAGGCTAGTCTGCTTTTGGCCGCGTTCGCAACATGCAGGTGTGCAATGGGCGATGGGCCCAGACCCCTGCGCCATAGGATTTAGACCGGCGTGCTGACCTCTCTGTTGTGCCTAGGTGGGGCTGCGACGTGTTGATCTTCCGTGGCCGGGCATGACCCAGAAAAGTGTGTCCGGCCAAATGGGATCGAGCATGTTGGGTTATGTGGTGCACCCCTGCAGGGAAGTTTATCTATTCGAATAGCCGTGTCCCTCGGTAAAAGGACGACCCGGAGTTGTACCTTGACCTTATGACAACTAGAACTGGATACTTAATAAAATACACCCTTCCAAGTGCCAGATACAACCCGGTGATCGCTCTCTAACAGGGCGACGAGGAGGGGATCGCCGGGTAGGATTATGCTATGCGATGCTACTTGGAGGACTTCAATCTACCCTCTTCTACATGCTGCAAGATGGAGGCTACCAGAAGCGTAGTCTTCGACAGGACTAGCTATCCCCCCCTTATTCTGGCATTCTGCAGTTCAGTCCACTGATATGGCCCTTTACACATATAACCATGCATATGTAGTGTAGCTCCTTGCTTGCGAGTACTTTGGATGAGTAGTCACGGTTGCTTTTCTCCCTCTTTTCCCCCTTTCCTTTCTACCTGGTTGTCGCAACCAGATGCTGGAGCCCAGGAGCCAGACGCCACCGTCGACGATGACTCTTACTACACTGGAGGTGCCTACTACTACGTGCAGCCCGCTGACGACGACCAGGAGTAATTAGGAGGATCCCAGGCAGGAGGCCTGCGCCTCTTTCGATCTGTATCCTCTTTTGTGCTTGCCTTCTTAAGGCAAACTTGTTTAACTTATGTCTGTACTCAGATATTGTTGCTTCCGCTGACTCGTCTATGATCGAGCACTTGTATTCGAGCCCTCGAGGCCCCTGGCTTGTATTATGATGCTTGTATGACTTATTTATGTTTTAGAGTTGTGTTGTGATATCTTCCCGTGAGTCCCTGATCTTGATCGTGCACGTTTGCGTGCATGATTAGTGTACGGTCAAATTGGGGGTGTCACAGTTTGTGAGGCATACTGTTCTTGTCAAGCTTACGCAGGAAGATGACGTGGCATGCCTCCACAAACAAGTTTATCAATGGCAAGGCCACAAGGTTGTCTTCATGAAGGTTCACAGGATTGAGTTGCTGCGGGACGTCCTCGATGATGTTCATGGCAAGGTCCGTCTTGTGTCCAGCCCAAATTAGATTGAGGCATGAAATAGTTGCCCCAGCTAGTGTTTAATAGTAGTTTGGATTGTGTCTAATTATCCGAACCTTGCCTGTTATCGACCCCTCTGGGGCTAGTACTCTGTTTGAATCCGTCTATGAGAACTGTTGCTACTTTTGTGTGCCCGTGAATCATGTGAGAACCATCGTAATTGTTGCCGAAACAGATGCGTCCTCACTAGTTTTTTCATGAATATGGCATGGAAGACATAAGTTGTCATGGTTTATCATACGAGCAGTGTGTGTTTTGATGAAATAGAGCACTCGTTCGAGAACCGTGCGCCGACGTATACATAAGTACTTGTAAACACTGTTGGTGCTACCCCACTTGTAAGCAGTTGTGCAAAACATGGCACATTGGCTCAGCTCGCTTCAACACTAGGCTATCGACCAGTTGACAATCAACAATCTGCTGTCTGACATATAAGCAACTATGTATCTTGTTACAGTGGTTCATGCAATTAATTGAGGCCACAATGTAATAAATTCCAAACGTTCACACGCTAGTCCAGCGCTCATGTGGAACACTCACAAACTCGTCTTCATAAAAAACTTGAAAAGCATAAGTTAAGCAATTTTATACATCTCAATGATTCATAGAACATAACAAACATATACTAGTTCACAGCAAAAGACAAAGTTGTGAGAAGGTTTACAAATCAGGAAAAAACAAGCAAGGCTTCTCTGGGCAAAGGGCCTCCCGGCAGGCTTAAATTTCCTGGAGTTCACTCTGGTTTTTTCTTGTTGCCACCATCCAGGGTTAGGTTCTCTCATTCCAGAATAACCAATTATAATTGTGGTCTCAGCTGGAATGCTGAACTGAACCATGCAGTGTACTGACCAGCTGAAATGCTTGTGCATTCCACTAAATTTAAGCACCGCTATTTGCAAAAATAAGCAGACCACAATGCCTCTTGTCCGCGCACCTGTCCAAAAAACCGCCGTGCAGCCGTGCCAGCTAGTCCTCGGTCCATGGATGAACTGGTAGAAAGTGCATTCCGGACTAGGATGCAGTTGTTTTCGCTCGTCCCTGCACTGCAATCAGGAAGTAAAACGTACGAATCAGCTTCTTTTAGATTGCGTTGGTCATTCTACTTTAGTTACTACCAATGTAGGGATACCTTGAAGACGGGAGGTTAGACGACGGCAACGAGGGATAGCCATCTCATTTTGCGCAGTTGTACTAAAACTGAGGTGTGTGCTTTTGATTGCGCGGATAGAAACGATACGGAGACAGACATCCCGAAATGATATGGAGACAGACATCCCTGTTTGCGCAAATACGAAATACGGTTATTTAAACAGTGACAGATATTACTACTTTCCCCCGTTTCCTCTTAGAACCAAGTCCTAGATTCATGCTACAGCTTTCCCACTTTCTTCCCTATTTGAACCAACGCTTTGAGTCGACTGTATGAACTAGCTTTACTTCTAATAGTAGTAGAAGTCTAGGTGGCTTTGGAACAGCGGACGGAAGTAGAAAAGGATCCACACGAAGGGAGCTGGGGCAGTAGAGCAAGGCAGGTTTCGAAGGAATATATACCTGAGGGTCGTCGGCATGTGGCAAAGACGGCGTCGGGAGGCCGCATCTTGGCCACAATACCGCAGGGAGGAAGAAGGGGTCGGAGGCCCTCCCGAGCCGGCGCTCTCTCAGAGACAACGGCACGGCCGCCGATCGGGACGCGCAGGCAGCCGTTGGTCTCCTCCCTCGCCGCCGACAACAGCGTGAACGATGCACCTACACCCCTGCCCCAGTCGAGGTTGTCCGGCCGGATTTGTGACCAGCCGTGAGCTGAGAGAGAGTGTGGCCACCTATGTGTTGCTTAGATCTGGAGAGTATGAGAAAGTGAACGAGAGGAACCCTAGTAAAGCAAGCGCTAAGGCTCCTGCTTTTATATATAGTGGAGTGATTTTGTTGTACCAGCTTCAAAAAAATGCGCTCCTACGTGTACCCGCGAGTGGGTGTGAGATAACTAGTGCGTGCGTGCACCGCTTCTCTTCGTGAGAGTACAATATACTATGCCCAAAGAACGTTCGTCGCAAGAGTAATAGTATAAGTGCGTGACGTGTGAGCTAAAATAAAATGTGCGCGCCGTCTTTTGTTTTTTAGAAGTTCTGAGGGTAGGGTGTGAAGAGCACATATGTGCGTGACATCTACCTGCAGATAGACGGTGGGTGCGACGTGCGAGTCTGCGAGAGGACTCGGGAGAGTCGTGACTCATGAGGGTGCGTGTGCGTGAGAGAGAGGGGGGCACGTATCAATGCAATGCATGTGTCCGTAAATCATTATCCGACAAACATTCGCCACAAGCCTTTTCCTGACGAACACCGTAAGAACCGTTATCGGCATTCGATAGTGTCAGTTTTGCCATGTCATTTAATAGAACAGCCACTCCTCCTACACACAAATCTTCCACGTGAGTGTTAGCAACTGCCGTATGCTCCCTCCGTTCCGAAATGCAGTGCATATAGCTTTATTGTGATGCCCCCGATACAATCGTACACTAATCATACATGCAAACGTGTACGATCAAGATCAGGGACTCACGGGAAGATATCACAACACAACTCTAAAAATAAATAAGTCATACAAGCATCATAATACAAGCCAGGGGCCTCGAGGGCTCGAATACAAGTGCTCGATCATAGACGAGTCAGCGGAAGCAAAAATATCTGAGTACAGACATCAAGTTAAACAAGGTGCCATAAGATGGCTAGCACAAACTGGGATACAGATCGAAAGAGGCGCAGGCCTCCTGCCTGGGATCCTCCTAAACTACTCCTGGTCGTCGTCAGCGGCCTGAACGTAGTAGTAGGCACCTCCGGTGTAGTAGGAGTCGTCGTCGTTCTGTGGCGTCTGGCTCCTGGGCTCCGGCATCTGGTTGCGACAACCAGGTAGAAGGGAAAGGGGGAAAGAGGGAGAAAAGCAACCGTGAGTACTCATCCAAAGTACTCGCAAGCAAGGAGCTACACTACATATGCATGGGTATATGTGTAAAGGGCCATATCGGTGGACTGAACTGCAGAATGCCAGAATAAGAGGGGGATAGCTAATCCTGTCGAATACTACGCTTCAGGCCACCTCCATCTTGCAGCATGTAGAAGAGAGTAGATGGTAAGTTCACCAAGTAGCATCGTATAGCATAATCCTACCCGGCGATCCCCTCCTCGTCGCCTTGTTAGAGAGCGATCACCGGGTTATATCTGGCACTTGGAAGGGTGTGTTTTATTAAGTATCCGGTTCTAGTTGTCATAAGGTCAAGGTACAACTCCGGGTCGTCCTTTTACCGAGGGACATGGCTATTCGAATAGATAAACTTCCCTGCAGGGGTGCACCACATAACCCAACACGCTTGATCCCATTTGGCCGGACACACTTTCCTGGGTCATGCCCGGCCTCGGAAGATCAACACGTCGCAGCCCACCTAGGCACAACGGAGAGGTCAGCACGCCTATCTAAATCCTATGGCGCAGGGTCTGGGCCCATTGCCCATTGCACACCTGCATGTTGCGAGGGCGGCCGAAAGAAGACCTAGCCTAGCAGGCGTTCCAGTCCAATCCGGCGCGCCCCGCTCAGTCGCTGACGTCACGAAGGCTTCGGCTGATACCACGACGTCGAGTGCCCATAACTGTTCCCGCGTAGTTGGTTAGTGCGTATAGACCAAATGGCCAGACTCAGATCAAGTACCAAGAACTCGTTAAGCGTGTTATTTTGAAGTAACTGCGGACGCCGTCCAGGGCCAGGCCCACCTCTCTCCTAGGTGGCCTCAACCTGCCCTGTCGCTCCGCCACAAGATCCACTCGCGGGTACTCCTACGAGCCGACCCGACTTTAGTCACCATAGGTATCATGTATAGAGTATATAAGTATATACCCGTGATCACCGCCCAAGTGATCACGGCCCGATAGTATAGCACAACAGACGGACAAGAATGTAGGGCCACTGATGGAAAACTAGCATCCTATACTAAGCATGTAGGATTGCAGGTAAAGGTAACAACAGTAGTAGCAAGGACAGGCTATGCATCAGGATAGGATTAATGGAAAGTAGTAACATGCTACACTACTCTAATGCAAGCAGTATAGAGAAGAATAGGCGATATCTGGTGATCAAGGGGGGGGGGCTTGCCTGGAAGCTCAGCCGAGAAGGAGGGGTCGTCAACACCGTAGTTGTACTGGGTAGCAGCGGCGTTGGTCTCGGTGTCTAGCGAGAGAAGAGGGGGAAGAAACAATAAATACAATGCAAACAAATGCATGACGATGCATGACATGACAACGCGTGATGCTAGGTGTGCCCAAACGCGGTAGTAGGTGATGCCGGCGAAGGGGGGAAACATCCGGGAAAGTATTCCCGGTGTTTCGCGTTTTCGGACAAATGAACTGAAGGGGGAAAGTTGCGTGTGTGCTATGCTAGGGATGTGTGGCGGACGAATGGGCTGCGTATCCGGATTCGTCTCGTCGTTCTGAGCAACTTTCATGTACAAAGTTTTTCCATCCGAGCTACGGTTTATTTTATATTGATTTTTAAAGTTTTAAATCATTTTCTAAATTATTATTATTAAATTAATTAGAAATTAGTATTATTGTATCAGCATGACATTAGCATGACGTCAGCAGTCAACAGAGGTGTTGACTGGTCAAACTGACGTGTGGGGTCCGCATGTCATTGACTGATCAGGCTAATCAGGATTTAGTTAAGTTAACTAGTGATTAGGTTAATTTAATCAAGATTAATTAAGTTAATTAATTCTTTAATTAATTAATTAATATTTTAATTATTATTATTATTTATTCTTTTTTTAAACGTTCTGGGGCTAGGCCCCACATGTCAATGGGCCTAGGGGACTTAACGGGCGCTGGGTACGGGTAACGGGCGGGCGAACCCGCTCGAACGGGCAGGGGCAAAGGGGCGCGCCAGGGCGCTAGTGGCAGTCGCGGGAGATGGCCGCGGGGGTGCGCGGCCGGCGACCACGGCGCGGCTGGAGCCGGGGGGACCGGTGGCCGGAGGTGGCGCAGAGGGGTCAACGGCGCGGCATCAACAAGCAACGCCCGAGGCCGCAACAACATCAGAAGGCAGCAGCGGCCAAGTAGGAGCGGCACGGGCGGGCGCTTGCGCGCGACGGCGCGGCCGGGGCGCGGTCACGGCGGACAGCGGGCGGGTACGGCGCTAGCGACGTGGACAAGGGAGAGAAAAAAAGGGGTAGGCGGAGTGGGTCGGGGTCCTCACCCCCGTTGCAGGGGTTCGCCGGCGAGGCTCGATGCAGTCCGACGAGGAGGAGGTTGAGGACGACGTGGCGAGGTCGAGGTGGACGGCGACGTTGAGGTCGGGGCGGCGTGGCTTGATGCGGGCTGTCGGGGAGGAGGTCGAGGACTTGCGACGAAGACGGGGAGGCGGCGGCGAGCGCTGGCACCGGGGATCGGCGACGAGCGACGTCGGTTTGGCGAGGCATCTGCGGGGGAGAGCTTTGGCGCGGGAGTGGTGGCGGAGGTAGGTGCAGGGGAGGGTGAGGCGAGCACGGGGGATTCGGGCACGAGGGCCCTCGCCGCTGAGTGTGTGCGGCGCGAGGAAGATGGGGAGGGAATCGAGCGAGAGAGAGTGGGGGTCGGTGCAGGCTAGGGTTAAGAGGGAGTTATGTGGGCCTTGGGCCAACTGGTCCGGCAACTGGGCTCCCTCTCTCCATCTTACATCTCTTCTTATCTTTGTTTTCTTTTATTACTTTTATTTTATTTTATTTTTTGCCTTTTTCTTTTTATTTATATTACCTTTTCTATTATAGTTTTGTTTCCTATTATTTTAGTTTAGTCAAATATATACTTAGTATCTAAATTAGTATTTCAACTTAGTCCATAGTCAAAAAGTCTAGTCCTCAAATAAATTAGTTTGACATTTTATTAATTACAAAAGGTATTTAAATATTTGTTTTTGCTGCTGTTTTATTCATCTCATAGTACTTAAATATTTTATAAAGGTGTGGTTTCTCCACCATAATTATCTATGCAATATTTGGTTCACTCTGAACATTTTAGTTTTAATATTTGAAATTTTTTATTGTTTGCTTGATTTTGGATTTGAATTAGAATCGGTTTCGACCTAACGCGAGATTAGCAACCATAATCGAAGTGACGTGGCATCATTAGCAGAGAATTACTTTAGCTTAAATATCCGGGCGTCACAATTCTGCTCCACTACAAGAAATCTCGTCCCGAGATTTAAGAGGGGAAGTGCAGGGAAGGGATTTGGTTATGAAATTCTAACGAGCGTACTCGATCTTCTCGGCCCTTGTTGCTTTTCTTGAAGAGGTCAATCCACTACGTTGATGTCTTCATTTCTCTGCTTCCAGTCATCATGATGAAGTCGGCATTCTTTCTTCGGGAACTCCATCGTACTTACGAAAGAATAAGGGGGTATTCTGGGAGAATGGACCTTTGCAAGGTTGACTATGCAGTCAATAACATCGGGGAAGGTGGTGGAAAGTAACTCTCAAATTGAACTTAAGAAAATATCAAGAGCAAAGTAAGGAGGTATCATGGAAAGTTTCAAGCGGGTACGCAATCGCTCGATGTCTGAAACAGGGCATGAAAGGGGTTCAAAGCAACGGCGATAAGTATTGTGTTTGATACCAGAATTGATGATCCCTCGGAAGGTGGTCGTGAATTATATACGAGGTCACGCACGAGGAACAACCTTGGGAACCAGTGGTGTACAGGAGAGTCAGGTTTCGATCCTGTGGAACTGTGGGTTATGGACCCACCATGTGGGTTAAAAGTAGGAAGAGGGGTGACGTCTTGCATGATCATGTAAGCAAGGCATGTCATAGAATAGCCGGTCAGTTATGTTGGCAGCATCATTGGTACCAAGGGCGAGGGACGAAGAGAACCATTTTCCTGCTCGTTGAAACGAGGCGGACCAATAGGCAAAGTTCTCGTCCATCGGTGGTTACCGAAATGTCATCAACAATAGTAACACAGTCTTGCTGACACAGTTGCACACCAAGGTGTTTACATAAGCAGAAGAATATTACTGCTTAGATCATATAGATCACAAGCAACGCTAAACCAACCAATGGAAAGGAAAATATGACTATCAGATTAAACAGATCAATGGAAAGGAAAATGTGTTTAAACACATATTTCAAGGGTATATGCTTCCGAAGGTCAAGCAGAGCATGATATCCATGTTAGGATATAATGTAGAAAACTCTTTAGGTAGGGGAGAGAAATTTCATGACATTACCCATACATCGGTGTTTGGATAATTAAGCAGGAAACATTTAGCATTGGGCTTCAAATGTTCTTGTTGAAAATCGGAGTACCATAGGCATGCTTCGAGACAGCATTGACATGGTCATCAGGTGAAGATCAAACTTTGGAAACACAAAGGATCCATCAAGAATAACTTGTAGAATAAGTCTTACAGTTTCCTCATGGAAGAATGGATAACCTTGCTGAAAAGGAATCTGTAACAATAGGGCCTCCGGCCAGGTGTGCTATGCATGACATAACCTTACCGGGTCATATAAAGACCAACATTATAACTCTCGGAAATATGTTCCAACCATCACATCTGACCGAGATTCAGATCTCATTGGTGTCACGATACCTCAGACTTCGGATGCCTGAGAAGAAAAGGTGCGGCACAATTTGACGAGATGACATTGTAAGATTCTAGGGAAATGAACTATGGAAGCGAGTTCCGAAACAAGAGTCCATCAGTAAACCAACGAGAGGATGAGGAGGTGGCTGATGGAATCAGCGTCAATTCATCGAGATTAACAAAAGATGGATTTCCACAACTATGTGAACAAGGAGATAACATTTGTCAGATCAAATGGTATAATGATGTATGCTCGAGGAAAACATACACAATTAAACATTGGTTGAAAGGTGCACTCGAAATATGGGCTGGGTTGCACGACCAACGTCGGAATGGTGATTCAATAATCAATAGTCTAAGAATGAACGGCCGACCATTAACTTCAAAGCAATAGGGTTGCTAGAAGGGCAGGATCCAAACAGCACCGCTCACTTGTTGGTACCCCAGTTGGAATCAACACGAGGACCCAAGAAAGAATGGTGATGTGAGAAGTATCACCATACCAAGAATTCTTAAGAGGTGGTGAAATTCTCACAACATTGAGGACAAACGAGATGTTAATGTTCCAAGGTATAGAAGAACAATTTCTGGATAGCAAGGAACTCAAGGTATAACACCAAACACGAACAAGCTTGTGTTGGTGGGAAGGCAATAAAGTGGTCGATGATAACACCGATCATTGTGGGCAAGGATGGTATTTCCCATCATGAACTCAATCGATATCCTGGAAGAGCTCATAAGGTTGATGATGATCACGACACATTTGTCGAGAGATTTCATGAAGATGTATTCAATCAGCGACGACATCAAGTCAAAGGAATGATGAAGCAGACGGTTATTGGAACGATGGGTAGGAAACAAACTTGAAATCAAGCTTGTTGTTCAAGGTGAAATGGTATGAGAGGAAGATCGGCGTAAGCTTAGCTCATCATTGAAAGTTGTGCTCCAGGGTTAAGGACCAGGTAGCACAGTTAAAATTTAGCACGCTAATGATATAGCCGATCAGGCTAGGAATGACTTAAATGATTATTAAACTCGTAAGCAACGAAAATTACTTAGAGTCATTGAATCGGAGTGCGGACTCGATTCACTATTCGGTGTTCTCGGTTGACAAACAACCCAGAACCCATGAAGTGACAAAGACAAGGTAAGGTAGTACTTCATCAAAGTTTATAAGATGTAGTGCAATGGTAAGATATCCTCGAGATACCAGGGGTAATACTCAAAGGTAGATCATAATAGAGGTTGGGCAGGCGTATTGACCTGCAGAAGACAAGTGATTTAACTTGTCCAAGAAATGGTATTTAAAGGAGAACATGGTCGGAAACCACGATCATAAATGATCGAACCACGGATACAAGATGAACTTATAACAAGGGGGTAATTATTTTTACGAGCAGCTTCCATGATAAGTTATACATCATGTCCATGGGCATGAACGCAAGGTTCAAGGTCGACTCCCACTTCTTCAATGTATAACCTTCCATTCACTTCTCGCCTTGATAAAGGCATTAGTGTTGAAAGTTTTACCTGGTGAAATACCAGATGAGTATGACTCGTGAAAACTTCCGAGTTCACACATATTAAGGAAGGCATAGGTTCAACCCGTCAGGGTATCGTGGAAACATATACCACAAGCTTCAATAGTAAATACCACCAGCTCAAAAACAAAGCATGGTTGAGAAAACAGAGGATACAATTTACCAAAGGCATTGTGTATCAGGGGAAGAACTCAAGGTTTTGAGAATATGCAGGAACGGTCGGATAATAATCCACCAAAGGATTTGGCGGACCGCAAAGAAACTGATTTGAGTATATATGTTCAGCCAGAAGAAGAAATAATGCCAAGGCATCGGATTATAGAAAAATCTGGATAATTTGAGACCTTAAATGCAAGGAATTATGATTTCCAAAGCAAGGGGCCAAAAGCAAACACTCTGATAAGGATGGGTAAGTTGAATAGACTTAAGGGTACAATCGACGACAATTGGATTGCTTGAGAACCAGCTCACGTTTAAAATGATGTCTGAGTCGGAAGGAAATTTCCAGGGAATAACTGATGATTGTGTGCATTTACACACATGTTGAATCAACACAATCAGAGTGTCAATCACAAGGATTTTAATGGTTATTGTTAGTCAAATGGAATTGTCCAAACTGCAAGCAGACAAGTATTTGCAGAAGGACTACCGGAAGATCGGGTAGTATTTCGAAGACTTTTGTGAAACACCTGAACAACTTTGGACGAACGGATATGCGGCAAGCGCGAGTAATTATCCGTAGGGGTATTCATGCGGCAAGGAACTGCAGGACAGTAAGCATAAATAATTCTCGGAATATCGAAGAGTATTTCAGGACATCTTGTAATAACAAGAGCAACTGGGGATGACAATATGAACGATAGGTGTAAGTAGTTATCCATAGGGATTTATCGATGGAAGTGAATTGCAAAAGCGATGGCACATAGTCTCGAGAGCACATCGTAGAGTATCTTCGAAATCTCCTGGTGCAGCCGGCGATCATCTGGTCTGAAGGGGCTCTCCGGGAGGAAGTAGTAACGAGATCCTAAAGTTAGATTTTAGTGAATTCATTAAACCCGAATAGGAGAGAGATCAGAGTCCCAGAGTATAGGTCAAGGAATAAAAAGATCCTCATACCACCCAATGGCGACATGGGCCCGTGGGCCGCACAGCCATGTTAGTAAATTTTTTGCAATGTCTAGACTCGACTTCGGCCAAGGAGTATGGAAGGGGGATTCCTACAGGCAGTCGGCTCTGATACCAACTTGTGACGCCCCCGATTCAATCGTACACTAATCATACACGCAAACGTGTACGATCAAGATCAGGGACTCACGGGAAGATATCACAACACAACTCTAAAAATAAATAAGTCATACAAGCATCATAATACAAGCCAGGGGCCTTGAGGGATCGAATACAAGTGCTCGATCATAGACGAGTCAGCGGAAGCAACAATATATGAGTACAACAAGTTAAACAAGGTGCCATAAGATGGCTAGCACAAACTGGGATACAGATCGAAAGAGGCGCAGGCCTCCTGCCTGGGATCCTCCTAAACTACTCCTGGTCGTCGTCAGCGGCCTGAACGTAGTAGTAGGCACCTCCGGTGTAGTAGGAGTCGTCGTCGTCGTTCTGTGGCGTCTGGCTCCTGGGCTCCGGCATCTGGTTGCGTCAACCAGGTAGAAGGGAAAGAGGGAAAAGAGGGAGAAAAGCAACCGTGAGTACTCATCCAAAGTACTCGCAAGCAAGGAGCTACACTACATATGCATGGGTATATGTGTAAAGGGCCATATCGGTGGACTGAACTGCAGAATGCCAGAATAAGAGGGGGATAGCTAATCCTGTCGAAGACTACGCTTCAGGCCACCTCCATCTTGCAGCATGTAGAAGAGAGTAGATGGTAAGTTCACCAAGTAGCATCGTATAGCATAATCCTACCCGACGATCCCCTCCTAGTCGCCCTGTTAGAGAGCGATCACCGGGTTATATCTGGCAGTTGGAAGGGTGTGTTTTATTAAGTATCCGGTTCTAGTTGTCATAAGGTTAAGGTACAACTCCGGGTCGTCCTTTTAGCGAGGGACATGGCTATTCGAATAGATAAACTTCCCTGCAGGGGTGCACCACATAACCCAACACGCTTGATCCCATTTGGCCGGACACACTTTCCTGGGTCATGCCCGGCCTCGGAAGATCAACACGTCGCAGCCCCACCTAGGCACAATAGAGAGGTCAGCACGCCGGTCTAAATCCTATGGCGCAGGGGTCTGGGCCCATCGCCCATTGCACACCTGCACGTTGCGAGGGCGGCCGAAAGCAGACCTAGCCTAGCAGGCGTTCCAGTCCAATCCGGGGCGTGCCGCTCAGTCGCTGATGTCACGAAGGCTTCGACTGATACCACGACGTCGAGTGCCCATAACCGTTCCCGCGTAGTTGGTTAGTGCGTATAGACCAAATAGCCAGACTCAGATCAAATACCAAGAACTCATTAAGCGTGTTATTTTGAAGTAACCGCGGACGCCGTCCAGGGCCAGGCCCACCTCTCTCCTAGGTGGCCTCAACCTGCCCTGTCGCTCCGCCACACGATCCACTCGCGGGTACTCCTACGAGCCAACCCGACTTTAGTCACCACAGGTATCATGTATAGAGTATATAAGTATATACCCGTGATCACCGCCCAAGTGATAACGGCCCGATAGTATAGCACAGCAGACGGACAAGAATGTAGGGCCACTGATGGAAAACTAGCATCCTATACTAAGCATGTAGGATTGCAGGTAAAGGTAACAACAGTAGTAGCAAGGACAGGCTATGCATCAGGATAGGATTAACGGAAAGCAGTAACATGCTACACTACTCTAATGCAAGCAGTATAGAGAAGAATAGGAGATATCTGGTGATCAAGGGGGTGGGGATTGCCTGGAAGCTCAGCCAAGAAGGAGGGGTCGTCAACACCGTAGTCGTACTGGGTAGCAGCGGCGTCGGTCTCGGTGTCTAGCGAGAGAAGAGGGGGAAGAAACAATAAATACAATGCAAACAAATGCATGACGATGCATGACATGACAACGCGTGATGCTAGGTGTGCCCAAACGCGGTAGTAGGTGATGCCGGCGAAGGGGGAAACATCCGGGAAAGTATTCCCGGTGTTTCGAGTTTTCGGACAAATGAACCGAAGGGGGAAAGTTGCGTGTGTGCTCTGCTAGGGATGTGTGGCGGACGAATGGGCTGCGTATCCGGATTCGTCTCGTCGTTCTGAGCAACTTTCATGTACAAAGTTTTTCCATCCGAGCTACGGTTTATTTTATATTGATTTTTAAAGTTTTAAATCATTTTCTAAATTATTATTATTAAATTAATTCGAAATTAGTATTATTGCATCAG
Organism: Aegilops tauschii subsp. strangulata; assembly: GCF_002575655.3. Taxonomy (NCBI): domain Eukaryota; kingdom Viridiplantae; phylum Streptophyta; class Magnoliopsida; order Poales; family Poaceae; genus Aegilops; species Aegilops tauschii. The sequence goes on along the minus strand of NC_053037.3, from coordinate 278,962,362 downwards.
CATGACATTAGCATGACGTCAGCAGTCAACAGAGGTGTTGACTGGTCAAACTGACGTGTGGGGTCCGCATGTCATTGACTGATGAGGCTAATCAGGATTTAGTTAAGTTAACTAGTGATTAGGTTAATTTAATCAGGATTAATTAAGTTAATTAATTCTTTAATTAATTAATTAATATTTTAATAATTTTAATTATTATTTATTATTTTTTTAAAAACGTTCTCGGGCTAGGCCCCACATGTCAATGGGCCAAGGGGACTTAACGGGCGCTGGGTACGGGTAACGGGCGGGCGAACCCGCTCGAACGGGCACGGGCAAAGGGGCGCGCCAGGGCGCTAGTGGCAGTCGCGGGAGATGGCCGCGGGGGTGCGCGGCGGGCGGCCATGACGCGGCTGGAGCCGGGGGGGGGGGGGGCGGTGGCCGGAGGCGGCGCAGAGGGGTCAACGGCACGGCAACAACAAGCAACGCCCGGGGCCGCAACAACATCAGAAGGCAGCAACGCCCAAGTGGGGAGCGGCACGGGCGGGCGCTTGCGCGCGACGGCGCGGCCGGGGCGCGGCCACGGCGGACAGCGGGTGGGTACGGCGCTAGCGACGTGGACAAGGGAGAGAAAAAAGGGGTAGGCGGAGTGGGTCGGGGTCCTCACCCCCGTTGCAGGGGTTCGCCGGCGAGGCTCGACGCAGTCCGACGAGGAGGAGGTTGAGGACGGCGTGGCGAGGTCGAGGTGGACGGCGACGTTGAGGTCGGGGCGGCGTGGCTTGATGCGGGCTGTCGGGGAGGAGGTCAAGGACGAGCGACGAAGACGGGGAGGCGGCGGCGAGCGCTGGCACCGGGGATCGGCGACGAGCGGCGTTGGTTTGGCGAGGCGTCTGCGGGGGAGAGCTTTGGCGTGGGCGTGGTGGCGGAGGTAGGTGCAGGGGAGGGTGAGGCGAGCTCGGGGGATTCGGGCACGAGGGCCCTCGCCGCTGAGTGTGTGGCGGCGCGAGGAAGATGGGGAGGGAATCGAGCGAGAGAGAGTGGGGGTCGGCGTAGGCTAGGGTTAAGAGGGAGTTAGGTGGGCCTTGGGCCAACTGGTCCGGCAGCTGGGCTCCCTCTCTCCATCTTACATCTCTTCTTATCTTTGTTTTCTTTTATTCCTTTTATTTTATTTTCTATTTTGCCTTTTTCTTTTTATTTATATTACCTTTTCTGTTATAGTTTTGTTTCCTATTATTTTAGTTTTAGTCAAATATATACTTAGTATCTAAATTAGTATTTCAACTTAGTCCATAGTCAAAAAGTCTAGTCCTCAAATAAATTAGTTGGACATTTTATTAATTACAAAAGGTATTTAAATATTTGTTTTTGCTGCTGTTTTATTCATCTCATAGTACTTAAATATTTTATAAAGGTGTGGTTCTCCACCATAATTATCTATGCAATATTTGGTTCACTCTGAACATTTTAGTTTTAATATTTGAATTTTTTTATTGTTTGCTTGATTTTGGATTTGAATTAGAATCGGTTTCGACCTAACGCGAGATTAGCAACCATAATCGAAGTGACATGGCATCATTAGCAGAGAATTACTGTAGCTTAAATATCTGGGCGTCACAATTATTGAAAATTCGAACCTCGCAAACTTTTACCGAGTTTTCGTGTACCGAATTGCACATGTAGAATACCATGTATATATCATTTCATTCATCTTCGAGAGGTAACTATAAAGATGGGTGAGGAGTCTACAAAGAAAGACCATCGTATCACCCGCAGCAATTTCAAGCATCCTTTAGTGTCGAGGAATATCATAGGAACTCTATATGATATGACTTTTATAGGATTTTTTCCTTTAGAGCCAATTGGTTCATAGGAATAGGTTCATATACTCCACATTTCAAAGGAAATAAACATGATATCATTTCTATAGCTTTAGAGCCACTTGGTTCATATGAATGGATTCCTATACTCCCTTAATTTCAAAGGAAAATAAACATTAGCGTATATTCAATAGAAAAGTTCCTATGATATGAACCAAATTACATCTTTTTTCTAATCCCTCCTCATAGGAATTGAGATACATGTCATCTCTAGATTCAATAGAAAAGTTCCTATGATGTGAACCAAATGACATCTCTTTTCCAATCCCTACTCATAGGAATTGAGATGCTCCATGTCATCTCTTTCCCTACAACTTCCATGTATACATCTTATATTCCTAAATAGATAGTACAACCCACTAGTAGCTTTTTTCCAAAACATGCAACTATGGCACAAGAACTATATAGTGTGCCAATAACTTTGAAAGATGGTCGCTGGATGAAGCTAACCCGACAGTGCAGAGATAGGCAAATCCGAGCACTACTGGCCGTTGGATATCATCAACATTCCACTAGATCTGCCACATGTACAATTTAGAAGACTCCATGGTTGAACTTAAGCATAATGCACAAACCTCAAAACACAAGCACTTCTCCTTTGTTCTAGAATCTTCTGTATCATAATTGATTATTTTTTTCTAAATGAATTGCCATTATTTGTTTTTTACTTTATGATTTACAATGCACATCCCCATGAATCTTAACATTTTTATAAAACTAATTGATTTTGAATGATATGAACTATAAGAACTAAACGAACATCTACATCATGCATATATGACTCAAAGCTTTACATGCTATAGTGTGTATTTATTCATAATTTGGTTTCGAAATCTCATGCATTCAATACATGTGTACCTTACTAGTTTTGAGTAGAGTAGCAAATTTCACGCGGCCCCGGGTATATCAAAATGCAGGGCCCATGCATCATTGCCTTTCGGTCGAACCTACGTCCACAATTTTTTGTACATACTATATCTCCACTGGTCCCCGAACCCAAAATGCTGCCTCATTCCCGTAAAACCAAGTGGCCCACACATATTTAAGGCGTCAACTCGAACCCGTTTACTACGACGTGGCCCCGCACGCCGTAGTACTCCTACAAACCCTACTGCCGCACTCATCATCGGTTTTCTTCAAGAGGACGAGGGAGAAGCCGATTTGTAGTGGAGGCGCTTTCAAAAAAAAAGGATCTGTAGTGGAGACCCCTACCCTAGGGTGCCCTAGGTAGGTGCCGCACGCATCATTGTTTTCTCTTTTCTTTATGCTCTTGCGCCCTAGAGTGAAATGATGGTTGCTTCGTCCGTCCAGCTTAATGCGGGAAAGGTGGGGCTTTGTGATTTGACCCCTCATCGCTCATTTTCTACTACTGCGGCGCTACGACCGGGGTGCCTCCAATTCCAACCGCTGCTCCGAACTGTAATTTGGTGCATCGCACGTGGAACAAGACGGTGGATGAGCCACATGTCGGCCAAAGGGGTCCTGTTAAGTGTGTCGCCATTTCGTGTGTGGACTGACCCTGCTTGAGTTGCTACACCAACACGACAGGAGCAGCCTACCACTTGGTTTTGCTCCTTGGTGAATCCCGACTATATTGATCTAAAAAGATACGTGCTGAACTACCCTCTCCGTCTCGGTTTTTTTATTTTTAGGCGTCTCGGTTTATAGGGCCTGCACGTAGTTCTAGGTCATCCATTTGACTAACTAAATATGAGTTACTATGTCACAAAAAGTATATCATTGGATTCTTAAGCAGATGTAGTTGTATTTAAAAGTCGAGGGCGGGGCTTTTCCTGCGCGGTAGGCAGGGCAGTTCCGCCTAGTCGGTTCGACAGAGACGCGAGAAGACGAAGGAGTAGGCTGCTGCAAACGTAGGGCTGTGTGATTTGACAGCGAGTTACTGCTGGACAGGTGGGGCCCCGTGATTTGACTTTCCATTATCATTTTAACTGCGGCGCTACGACCGGCGTGAGTCTCCCGATTCCTGACCACCTCCATACAGGTGCCTCTCCCAATGCTCCACCATGTAGTAGAGGCTGGCTCTTGCATGAGAGCCCACTTCTCCACTTTTTCCTTGCCTCTCTTTCCTCCACATATGCAAGAATGCCATGTAAAGCGGACTATTGTACTTACTTTTACTTGCTCCTACAGGTGCTTAGGCTTGCCACATAGGCATAAAGTCTGATGTGGCAAGTTAATCAAGAAGAGAGAGACTAGTTTGGTGACCCAAGGAAGAAACGGTGCTAAGCGCGTGTACCTAGGTGAAAAGACAATTTTGAGTCTATAGCTAATTAAATGAAGCAAACTTAGCAACACCATTTCATTGGAAGAGGTCACTCCTTGGCAAATGCAATAAATACTAGTACTCCCTGTGTCCCATAATATAAGAACGTTTTTGGCACTAGTGTCAAAAACGTTCTTATATTATGGGACGGAGGGAGTACGAAGAAAGAGATAGAGAGGAGTAAAAAAAAAAAACTTATAGCCAACCTTATAGCCAACCTTGTTGTAGTATGAGTGACTAAGTGATGACTATGTATGACATGCCAACATCAGATAGCCTAACACACCGTGTTAAATCTCCAAGGGCGCGACCGCGCGAGCGACGCGACGGTCATGGTAGGCGCGACCATGATACGGGCTGCTGGCAGCCCTTGGATCTGAGATCAAACGGTCGCATGCTAAGTTGCTGAAAATTTGCAGAATAACCCTCCAGGATAGGATATTCACCCATAGGTCTAGAATCACGCCATGCAACCATTCGATCTCAGATACAAGGGCTCTCGGAAGCCCGTATCATGGGAGAATGGAAAGCCACTACCCTGCCGTTCGCACGCTGGCAGTTCGCTCCTACTCGTCCCCGCACGTCCTTCAATACTACGGCGGTTCGCTCCTAGTCGTCCCGTCCATTCACATTACGGCAGTTCCACTAATCCTAACCCTCCTCCCAAATCCATGGCGTCCCAAATCTCCACGATCGGCGGTGAGTACAAGGTTAGAACCATCACCGGTGATGAGTTCAACGTCATCTACACCCGTTCTTCCGCGATGGTGAAAGGATGCCTTTCTCGCTTCAGACGCATGTTCGAAAACTCAGATGATGAGTGGGTCGCTGGGCTAGATGTTGAGTACACCACAGTCCTGGGACGAGAGAAGGATCTAAAGGACAAAGAGAGGAAGAAGCCCGCCGTGATCCAGGTTTGCGTACATAACGTTTGCTTGGTCTACCACATATGCCATGCCGATGTTGAGTGCCAGGATTTTAGGAACTTCCTCAAGGACAAAACAGTGAAATTTGTTACTGTAGACTTTAAGAACGACAAAGAAGTCCTGGGTCGGATAGGCCTCGTTGTAGGCAACCCCTTCGACCTCCAGAAGAATCGGCTGGTGCCCTCTCATCAGCCTTCAATGCTGACCCTGGCAGAAGCCATGGTCCATCCTTCGTATCGTAAACTGGAGAAACCTCATTACACGTTTCATCGTCATGCATGACAGCGGAATGTACTAGATATAGACCACATCCACTACGCTGCAATGGATGGCTACCTTTGTTTCAATATCTACAAGGGTTGGATGAAGAGCAACAGCCAAGTGTGCGGTTCAAGCAAAGAAGTATCGGCCAAGAGGAAGAGGGACAAGGACGAAGTCGAGGACGTGGGCGAGGACTCCGAGTAAGGTGGCAGTGTCGTTGCTCATGGTGGTTCTAAACTTCTAATGCAGTGTCTACCGGATTAGTTGCATAGTTTAATTTCAGGTGTGCTTAGTTTAATTTGAGGGGTGTGTTGTGCTGAGCCCCCAGCAGAACTATGTTATGTTTCTTCTCGTTACTTTAACTCTTCAGTATGTACATACTACTAGTATTTCTTTAATAGAATTTAGCACCCTAATTAAGCACGTACTAGCTTTTTTAATAGTACTATATGCATAATTTGGCGACGAGCGCTCTCTATATGTACCACCTTTTTTTAATTTCAATTTTTGCTCCATGGCGCAATCCATCGATAGTACTACTGTACAAAAGTATACATTTTTTAAAAGGGTAGAGTACTGTTCATCACATATATAGCCAGTTAAATTATCAACCTAGAACGACGTGCATGCCATGTAGTAAACCGATACGGGGGAGCATGGCCTGTCATGCGGTCCCACGTGTCATGATGTACCAAGGCGATGCGCGTGTCCCTCTTGAGGCAGAAGCAATACTACGTGGTTTGAGATGATGGCGAACCGAAGTGTGAAATAATGGTTGCTTCGTCCGTCTGGGAAGGTGCGGCATTGTGATTTGACGTCTCATTGCTCATTACTACTACTGGGCCGGTACGAGTGGGGTGCGTCCCCCCTGCTGTTCTGCACTGTTATTTGGTGCTTGACACGTCGACCCGGTTGCTATATGTCCCACATGTCGGTGACAGGAAGTACATAATTCATGAAAGGGAGCGTCGACGGAGGAGTATACTACAGAATTCATGAAAGGGAGCGACTTAGTTTTGGAAAAATCTGTTTTTACAGAGTACGTACTCACTAGGGTTTATAGGGCTCATCTAAAAAACATTCATTTTTCCGTTTGATAAGTCTCAATTCTACTATACTAGTAGTAGTACCATTACTTGTTGGATTTCGAGGTGCGTTAGATCACCCGACGCAAGCAGTGTCAAGAGGAAACTAACCAATGCATGTACAAGTACCATATCTCTATCCCGTGAAATTCTCGAGCCAAAAGATGGATGCATGGAAATTTAGTGGTCATTCATGCATTCATTCTAATTAATGCCTCGGTAAACATAACTTCTTGAGAAAAACGAGCGTACTAATTACTTGTGCAAACTACGAAATTAATTCGACCACTCACCGTCTACCTTGGTTGGAGAGATTTTGAAATTGAGCCATAAACTGGAAAGGAGGGAGTAGTAACTTTTGTCTCGATTACTATTTGTGGCCTTGTATAGATGCAAAATGTATTTTTTTATAGTGGCCTTGTATAAGTAAATGGAGGGAGTACTAACCAAAGTACGTAGTAGGGACGAGGAGTAAACGGAGGGAGTAGTAAAAATTTCTCCTCGTGCTGTGAGCCACCGCGCGCGTGGGCGAGGGAGCGGGCGTAAAGGCGTACAGTAGTAGTAGTAGTACTACTACTACTCGTAAGCAAGCTTCACCTCATCCTGCGAGCCACCGCGCCCGTGGGCGGGGGAGACGGCGTACTAAGCAAGCTTCTCCTCGTTCTGCGAGTTGACGGGACACATCAAAAGTACTCCAGTGTATAGAGCCTTGCCTCTAAGGTAGGCCCCACATGGTTTGCCTCTTTTTTTAATTTAACATAACGCGTCAAGTCGCAATTTGTTTGTTCACCCGTGGTAGACGATCCTCCCTCCACCAAGTGGACAACCAGTACACGTGCCAAATTACCACGTGGGCTGCCTTTTTCGTACAAAAATGAGCTCCACCGTGTACCCGCGCGGGTGTGGTTGGGAAAGAGACGGGAGTACGTGCGCCGTGCGTGCACCTCTTCTCTTCGTGCTCGTCCCCCACCTACGTGGGTGTGTGTGAGAGAGGTACAAACCTAGACATAATGCGCCGTCCATCCCCATGCCTCCGCCCAGTCCGACCACCAGTCACCACCACACCCCACTCCTCCTCACCTTATCTCTCATCTTTCTCCCTCCATTTTTATATACAAGGGGCCACTATCAAAATTACAATTTGCAGATATACAAGGCCACTAACACTAATCGATGCAATATTAATGGTGTTTGCCTCATGGTACTAGCAAAGGAGGACATTAATTATCCCTTGAATGCATGCGGGAGTTTGTAAAGAAATGCATCTTGATGTTCCGTGCAATGCACGGGCATCTTGCTAATCCATGAAAACAACACATGGCAAAATTCCACGGCGAACGAGGGATTTGAATCTGTTGGGAGGGGCTGTTTGGATCTTGCCCGGGGTAGCCAAAATATTGGCGACCCTTTTGTCCACCGGTGCCTTTGCCACCGATGAACGAGGAATGGCTCGGGTGCTCATGCTGTCATGCATCCTCCAGCGCGCACGTTGGAGACGAGCTCGCACGAGCTGTGTTTTTTTGTCCCACAACGCCGTCCGAGCCGCCCGCAGACCGACCGACAACCCGCAAATTACGCCATCCAACCGTAGCCGCACACATTATGACAGCAACTCAACCAACCGGACGAAATTCACGCAAACACGTAGACAAACTGATATTTCATATAAACAACGACGGAAATCATATAAAATACCGGATTTTCATACAAACATGACGGATTTCATTACATTCAAATGAACTACGCGGTGCTAGTTCTGGACAGCACAGGTATATAATACCTGGCCTAAATGGTCGTCCACCGATCGATTTGTGTTCCTCATGTCCGGCAGCACGATCACCGGACTGCCGGGAGCCCCGGAGGTATATGCTTCAGCGCAAAGGACGGCTCGCTTCCCCACTGCCCAACTGATATCATTGGCTGGTGCTGAAGATGATGGTGGCTGGCACCGGTTCGAGTTCATCACCGGCCACTACTTCGCCATGGCCGGCACCGGCTCGAGTTCATCCTAACATTCCCCTCTTCCGTGGAGCCCATGCGGGGTCGAAGAAGGTCCTCGCAACAAAAGGATCCGGCAAAACACCTGCTGTGTACGCCGGCGTCACCTCCGCGGTGGCCTTCATGGGACCCAAGCGGTGGCGGCCTCCCATGTTCTACTTCTCCTCGATGATGGCGGCGGACGCGGAGGCGCTGGCCACCGACTCGTCGCTCTCCGCGCACCCGGCTTCTGTCGCTGCTTGCATGGCGCGGCCGCCGGCATGGGAGTCTCGGCCACAGAAACGGGAGACGCGGTACGAGGCGGCAGCGTGGAGGCAGCAATGACGCCCGTGCGCCGCTCCTCGTCGAGCTGACCTGGAGCGGCGAGCTGCTGAACCGCGCGCCGGCTTGGGGCGGCAACTGGCTCCGTCGGGTGAGGGGAGGGAGGTGGATCAGCGAGCTGCATAGCTCGTATCCGGCGGGCTACCCAAACGGCTTGGATGCGGAATAACTACTCTTCTTAAGCCATTGTAAGAGTGGACAAAATGGTGGAGGAGATAGGGGAGCGGCGGAGGTGTGCGATTCTTGGCCGGCGTTTGGCCTCGTTTAAATAGGAGATTAAATAGACGGCAGAAGGGAGGAGCTCGGCCGGCGTTGCGTTTAACGCCGGCCCGGTCATGAACGGACGTGTGTCCAGAGTGGGTTTCTCGGCTTCCACACGGGCGGGTTTCATGGAGGCGTTTGAATGCGGCACGGAGGCGTGTTCAGCCGGGCGTGCCGCGAGTGGCACCCTCGACTCTGACCTAGGACACCGCGCCATTCTTCCACTGACGTGTGGACTCTTTGGGTGCTTGGCCTGCATGTCAGTGACCCAACACAGGCAGCGCACAGCAGAGGAACCTTTGGTGGGCCAGGGCGGTCAGAAGCGGGCATTTCATAAACCGATGATTGTTCATTGAGTGTGACGTCATCTTTTTCATGTAGATAAGCCTACTATGTTGATAGCCCGTTCGATACGTTGTGATTCATAAAGACCGCTGCAAACATCAATGTTCTGCTTATCACAGATAAGATTGATTAATACCCGTAACAATCCATGTCCTTAACAAAGGGTGCATGCACGTATAGGTTGAGCGTGTGTCTTGCATCGTGTGCTGTGTGCATGCAGGCGTGCGAGTGTTGCGTGCGTGCAAGGGTACGTTTCAGTGTTGCATGCATGGGTGCGTACGTGCGTGTGTTCGTGAGCATGAGTACGTGTCAGTGTTGCACGCCAGCATGCGTGCGTGTGTACGTGTCAGTGTTGCACGCCTACATGCGTGCGTGTCTTGCGTGCGTGCATGTGTACGTGCGGGGTGAGGCTACACGTCAGTCGACTGACTTTTTCATCTCTGGTCATTAGATTTTCCAGCTGTTGGATACGAAATCAAGGGCCTCCAGTTTATCATCAAACTCCACCCCGCTGAGCCGCCAGCCACCACCGGCCGAACCGCCAGCCCCCGCCGCCCGCGGCCGGCCCGCCCTCCCCGAAACCACTCCCCACCGCCGGTCCGCCGCCGCACCGGCCATCCCTCTAGCCCCCCCCCCCCCCCCGCCGAGCTTTTTCTCCGGGGATCCCCACCCCGCCGCCCAATGAACGCCCCCAACCGCTGGTGACTGCCAACCAGAGATCTCACGACTTCGAATACCCACCGACCACTAATTTATTACCATTTCTGTCCTTCATATACGCGCTGACGGGTGGACCCTATGGTAATGTGCGCTGCTGAATGTGGACCGTTTGACTGGTCAATTGATCGTGTTATCAACAAATTACGGAGCTGTATGGTGAGCCAGTGACCGTATGATCACCCTAAAATGTACTCCTATTTTATTAACACAATACAGACTCAAACTACCATTTCTTTCTTTCATATACGGGCTGAGAGGTGGGCCCCACGGTTACACGCCCCGATGGTGCAACACTAGTTGCGCCGCGTGGAACGTTTGACTGGTCAATTGATTGTGTAATCAACAAAATACGGAGTTGTACGGGTGAGCCAGTGACCGTATAATCATGATATGTATTTGTTTAACATGGTACAGAAGCAAGGGCTCATATATACGCGCAAGCACTCACCACTATAAGCGCACACACGCGAACCCTACCCCTATGAGCACCTTCGAGAGAGTGGGCCAGCATATATGATCTTGAGATTTTACGAAGTCACCATAGGTGCCTCGTAGTCGAGTGGAACGTCTCCTCCCACTGAACGTACATCACCGGAAAATACTGAAATTAACACAAGATAAATGCGAGCACCGGGACTTTAACCTTGGTGGGCTCGAGAAACCACTGTCCTCTAACCATCCAACCACATGTTGGTTAGCACGACAAAATGTATGTGGTGACCGTGATGAGCTTATTCCGAAGTCCAGTGACCATATCTTGCTTTCGCTTCAAATACAATGACTGTAAGTGTCGTCAACAAAATACGGAGCACGCATCAAATGCAAAGTCCGTCAGTGTCATCAACAAAATATGGAGACGTATCGTGAGCTAGATACCATTGTACTATTGTATATGCTTATTTTCTTTGTGGCTGATTGCATGTGTGGTGTGGTGGGCACATCATTTCTAGTTGTGGTGGGTCAACATGAAGACTCATGGGTCGGTTCCATCCTGCGCCACATATAGGTTGGACCGAGACGTGTTATACGAAGACCCATGTGGAGGACTCGGCGTACAACACGAAGCTACCAGAGTTGCGGAGGACTCTATCCCCACTGGTGATAAGCCGACTATATATGATTTGTAACCCTAGGCCCTTAGTATGTTATCCAAGCTTGGGGGCTAGTTCGTCGATAGTATACACACACGCACAATGCCTGGTATTCATGTGTACTTTGTACACACCCCTATCACTAATATACAGTACCAGGAGTAGGCTCTTTCTTCAACTGCAAGGGTCCGATCCGAACTAGGGTACAACTTTGCCTCGTATTACCATCCAGCCTAACAGCCAAGGATATCCTACCGAATGATATGATGAAATCATATCTGCCAAATACTAAGAGAGAGGTGTGTCGGGGGGGGGGGGGTGTGACACCCAAGTTTTTATTTGGATTTTTCAAAAGATTTTATTTGACTTGAGGGGAGTGATTTAAATTTTTCTTCAAGAGAACTCTCACTCTCAAATATTTTTCTTTATGGCAAAAGTTTTATTTGGATTCAACCAAGATCTGTCTTTGGTCTTGGAGGTTCTTGCTTTTTACTTGGACTCAAGACAAAATATTTTCACTTGGGAAATGACTTTTGAAAATCTCCTTGAAATTTGCATTATGGCTTTTGGAAAATCCTTTGCCACTTTCAACAATTCCTTCTTGCCATGGCCTTGGTGAAAATCCCCTCTCCTAACCCTTTCCTCACCTTTGGATCATGATTTGCATCAAATCCAGCAAGTTGAACCTCCCCATGTGATTATTTCCATTTATATTCTATTCAAATAAATTTCTGCCTTCTTTCCTAGCACTTGGAGATTTGCAAAGGAACTCCACTTTCTGTCTTGAGTTTTGCCCCCAAACCTTTTTCCCCTCCTAGTCCTTTGAACCCTCAACCAAGAACCATGAAGATCCACTGGTCTTCAGTTCAAAATTTTCAAACTACACCTGCTGCAAGTTTGGACTAGATTTGTCAAATTTTGTGAAATTCATTCAAAACCTTCTCCAAAAATTCCAAGTAAAATCAGGCAGCCTCTGGGTGCATTGAGTGGTCACCTCACCAAGTTACAGCTCCAGAAAAATTTATCTCATTGAAAAATCCTTCTGTCGAACACCTGCAGTGCACTGTCTATGTCAAGTTCAGAAAGTTCAGAGAACACTGCAGTGGCCTGCTGTCGTTTTCTTCAGAGAAGGACGTCGATCTCGCCAGTGCCACCGCGTCGCCTTGCTCCTCGTCCCCGCCCTCTTGTTCCTGCACCGCACGAACGCCTGGCACCTTGCGGGCGTCGGCGACGAGCAGCAGAAGGTGCGCCGCCCCGTGACCGACGCCGGCGGCGGCTTTGCGGGCGCCAGCGGGAGACACGGCGCCGACGACGCCACCCAGCGCCGCCCAAACCACCGGAGCTCGCCGCGTGGCCTTCCACTCCCCCGAACGCGCTGCCGCTCTCGTCGTGAACCGCAGGGCGCGGAGCGCGCTCTCTGCCGCCGTTGAGCCCGTGCGGTCACCTCACCGTGGACCGACGCCATTACGCCAAGACCGACCCCGTTTAGCTGTGAAACGACTCCAGTAACCTCCACCGATGCTGCCTGGCCACTCAAACCTCCAGCCAATCCACTGCTCCGCCGTAATCGCTCGCCGGAGATTCCCCGTTCACGGCCACCCCGTCGATCTGCCTATAAATAGAGGCCCCGAGCTTCAACTCGAGCACCCACCATCCCTGCACTCCCCCTAGAGCAAGCCTAGCCACTGGTAGAGCCCCGAGGAGGTCTCCTTCCTCGACTCCGGCCGCCGCGACCCGCCACGGGATCCAGCCCAATTCGCCCCCGTGTGCGCTCCTCCGCCTCCATTCTCTTGCCAGTAGCTTCACCTTGCATCCCTCGTTCTGACCCGCGCCTCAATTCGTAGTTTGCAGCCCTCCACCGGAGTTCCCCATCCTCACCCGAGCCGCCGTCCGCCGGAGATAGTGTCGCCGTCGACGTGGTGCTCCCCATTGGACGAGTCCACCACCCACCAATGCGGAAGAAGACGCTGAAGCTCTTGGTACCCTCCGTTTCTCCTAACTCGCCGTGGTTCGACGCCGGCGTCCACCGCAGTCTTCGGGCGCCGGCGAGCTTTTTAAACCTGACAGGTGGACCCCGCCTGTCAGCCTCTATTCTATTCTCCTTCGAACCATTTTCTGTTGGCGCCTTCGGGCAAATACGTTTTCTCCTTTGCGCTTGCGCATTCCCAACCGAAGCGTTTTCTGTTGTCTCAGTTAAAACCCTGAAACTTTTCTGTTTCATTACAGATAAGTCCCTGGACAGAAACCTTTATAACTTTTTAATAAAAAGGAATTTTTGAGTGATTCTTTTTCTAACAATCTTCAAATTTTGTCTAGTTTTTTATGGGATTTATTTGAAAAATATTTGGAGAAGTTTCTGTGCAAGTGTTGGTTTTCACGTTAGTACCCGTTTCGTGATTGCCGTAGGTTCCGGGAGAGGTGAAGGAGCCGCGCACTTCGCCGAGCTAGACTCCGACTTCTCCGAACCAGGCAAGCATGTTTTGAACATTTGATATGACAGGTGTTTTGCATGTTCACGTGAGAGTTTGTGCGTGGCATATGAGTGTCAGTAAATACCTCGTTGCTTGTAAGGCAACGACCCGGTTGTTCCAAAGTCGCGATGATCTCTGATGATAGATGGCCTAATCATGTGGTGACATGAAGGGCAGCAAGGTGGTACTGTTGTAGCATACCAGCCTTGCGTCATCCGACTTTCTCCGACGTTAACGTGGTTGGAGCCACGTTATCGTTCTTTTCCCGCATGTTCCAAAGTTGCGATGATCTCTGATGAGAGATGGCCAAATCATGTGGTGACATGAAGGGCAGCAAGGTGGTACTGTTGTAGCATACCAGCCTTGCGTCATCCGACTTCCTCCGACTTTAACGTGGTTGGAGCCACGTTACCGTTCTTTCCCCTTTCCGTGCTACCACATGTCTCATTGCCAGGATGCGGTTTAGTAAGTTGGTAACCTCTTTCCGTGTACACACCAAACAGAGAGGCCGGGATGATGGTACCTTGGCCCAGGATTAAAGCCAGTCATCCGGTCAGGGGGCATGGGTGTTTTCGGTTGGGACCGAGAGGGGGGCACCCCCTTAGAGCGCGCGTATAGAAATTTGATCCCATGCTACGCGAGGTTGTAGCCTCCCCGTCTCAAGGTTTTTCTTGAATGTTGCCGAGGGTGATCCCTGGCTTCGGATGGTTGAATTGGGTGTGTACTGGTTAGACGTGTTTCTTCCAAAACACCGTAGACGGAACTAGTCCCCGTGACTACTGAAATCCGTTGGCTGTGGTTAAGTACAAACTCTGCAGAGTCAATTCCTTCCAAATCATCGTATCCATGATCAAGTAGTGTAAACATTATACCCATATCTATCCGTGTGGAAAACTTGTCCCCGGTGAACGAGCTCAAGTGGTAAATCCAGTTTTATTGTTATTCCTGTGGATGGACTAACTTTATATTTGTCGCATGCTTGTGATAATTTATGTTCCCGAACGATTGTATTATTGAGCTGTGATATAAGCCCTTTATGTGACGTCGCGCAGACGTCCGACTGCGGCATGCACTGTCTTTATTTTCTGTGCAAGCCCTTTATGTGGTGTCGCCTCGACGCCCGACTGTGGCATTATTATTCTGCATTTTCCTCTCGAGGAGTCTTTCAGACACTCGTTTGGCACCCGCACTATTATTCCGCATTTTCCGCTCGAGGAGTCTTTTAGACACTCGTTTGGCACCTGTATTATTATTCCGTATTTTCCGCTCGAGGAGTCTTTCAGACACTCGTTTGGCACCTATATTATTATTCCGCATTTTCCGCTCGAGGAGTCTTTCAGACACTCGTTTGGCACCAGTATTACTATTCTACAGTTTCCGCTCGAGGCGTCATTCAGACCCTCGCTTGGCACCCAGTATTTATTATCTCTATGTCTGATCGCACTGGTTAACTTGTTCATGTGCTTCATGTTTACACTTGTTATACCTTATGTCCGAACTGTCTTGCAAGTACTTTCATAGTACTCACCTGGCTTGTTGATTTGGCCAGATGTTGACGAAGGCGATCTCTTGGATGAAGAGTTTGATAGCGCGTCCGATGCCTAGAGGAGTCCCAGTCAGTCCTGCGCGATCCCGGATATTGGTCACTTGTATTGTATACGCTTCCGCCACCCGCAATAAGTCTTTTCGAGCCTCACTCCGATGCTCGATTAGCTGTAGTCTTCTGGAATCATATCACTCACTTCGCGGTGATATTTCCACCACCGTTATTATCGTGAGTTAGTAGTTTGCCACCCTATCCGCCGTCTTGTTTTAGCGGCGTGCATGTAATAAATTGTTGGGCAGTCTCTGCTCGACCTTGTATTATATTTAGTACTCCTGGTATTTTTCTTCTGTGACCAAGATATTGTCTACCAGTGAGAAGGAATTCTTCCTCGCTGGTCCGTAAAAGGGATTGGTCTCTCAATAATTATTTTATTGAAAAACCGGTCGTGACAGGGGGGCAATGTGTGCGAGAGAGGCCTAAAGATAATGTGCGTGCGGGAGACACGTAGGCACATATATGTGCGTATAGAGGGCTAGTAGAGACCGTGCATGTGTATATATGCATGTGAGAGAAATAGTGTTTTCCAACTGAGATTAGTGAAAAGAGTGGTACATAGTAGTCAGAAAGAGAGAGAGAGAAACAGAGAGAGCATGTGCGTGAGACACCCCGACACCCTGAGAGAGATTGTGAGCATGTGTGAAAGACAAATGCCGATGCATATAAAGTGTGTGAACTTATGCGTTAGATAGAGAGATATATAACGCGTTTGTGAGAACGGGGCGAGGCATAGTGCATCTACGTGTAAAAGGCGGTTCTACGCATTAAATTAAAATATAAATGGCATTTTTATTTTTGGATGAGATCATGAATTTTGCAAATTGCGTATGGACGAAAACCGGTCTATCAGACACCCATACTCTATTGAATTCTAGCATGTGCATGTGTTTATTTCATATTATCGATCCATAGAGTGAGAGTGGTTTGAAATACAGGCAATGGATGCTTTTGCAATTCATATATAAACATTAATTAGTGCACTCCATGTTGTTAGTGTGAACCACTTTATACATTTGTCACTTGCATGGATACATTCCAAATTGCTAGCTACGAAATAGAATACATGTCGAATTCAATATAAAGGGGGTTTCGAAGATTCGAATTCATAGGATGTGCATTCATCTATTTGAACCCGAGATAATGGCATTTGTAAATCAGATGTAAAAGGGGGCATCAATCTTTGTTGTGAGTTTGAACATGCTATATATATATATTCATACGCATATCTAACTTTTTTTGCAACCAAGGAGATTATATCTGGAACCATGCATGAACTGAGGTAAGTTGCATATTTTTTTAATATATACTCGTGTACAATGTATATTCAAATGTACCCCCTCCCTTCCAAAATAATCGTAGCTTTAGGATTTTGAAGAGTAAAGATTTGTGAAGTTTGACAAATCCTGAAAGTTCAATTCAAGAGAACCGAAAACGTTAATGCTTCTGCTCCCAAATATTGAACGAAGCGCCAAATAGGCCTCTGATCACCCGAAACCACGCGAGACTAATGTTTTGGTGGTAGGAAATTACCGTCCTGACTCTGGCCCGTGTAGCCTATCGGCCCGATGTCCAATGGTCTAAACCAGGGTAGGCTTGTAACTTCACCAAGACGCCAGTCTCAACCGCCTCCGAGAAGCATTCATACGCCATGGGCGCCTACCCATGCGCTCGGCCGAAATCTACCCCTCCCACATTTGGGACACCTGACATGACTGTCCTACCCCCAACCCGCAATATGTCCAAAATTTTAGATGGGGGCAAAGTTTGTAACTTTCCCCAAATTTCAAACAAGCACGTCTCAAACCGAAACATTGTTCCCCCTTAGTTCCCCGCCTCCCTCCGTTTCCCCATTCATACTCCGTGGGCGCGAAAACGCCGTCTCCACCAGCCGCGAAACCCCAGCCTCCTCCGTCCTCCACCCCATAGCGGCCAATCCACCGCCGCCCTCCTCCATCACGCCGGAGCCGGTACCCCGACGTCGTCATCCAACGCAACCGCAACCGCAACGCCCTCAAGGACTTAGCAGCTGAAGCCGAGGCAGAGCTTCCTCCACGACGTCGACACCGACGTGTGCCGTACCAGAACCACTCTGACCACGCCGTCCTACGCCTCACTGCTATGGCTCCACTGTCGCAACCGTCCACCGCACCGGAGCTGTTCCCGCTACGCCGTCGTTCGCCGCCTCGGATCTGCTTCCCCGCCGCCGACAGACGGCCACTGCACCACACTCAACAACTTGGCCATGGGTTCGTCCAAGGCTGCACCGTCCTCCACAACTTCTGGTTTCCGGCGAACAACAAGAAGATCGTCGGAAAAACAGAAGGAGGACACAGCACTGCCAGCAGAAAGAGGTACTCCTCTTCCCTTATTCGTGCAAATCTTACGTCTCCGCTCACACCGTATTCATCCCACGAAAGAAACTAGTTGGGCGCTTCTTACCGCATCTTCTTCGTGATACTAAATGCACAAGGTTTCCTCCCTTTTACTATTTCACCTTTGCTAGAGGTCAGTAGCCCGCCTGGATTTCAATTCAGGGTTAGTCGAACCGCAATTAAAAGAAGCAGCACCCACTTAGGCGCGCGGAGCACCTATCCGCCTGCTCCCCGGGGAAGCGGCGCATTGGTGTCTAACATAGGGGTGTGGGGCGCAGGAGCTGCTTGCGCCCGATCTGGAGGTCGGCGGGGCTTGAATGGATGGCCGGGGGGGGGGGGGCGGTGCCAAGCACGGCGGTGCGGTGAGGTCGAGGGGAGGGCGCAGGCAGGGGAGGAATACTGGGCCGGTGGTCGCTGGTGTTTCGAGGAAGATCGTCAACACTGACTGGCTAGAGGTAGATGAAGGCGATCTGCCCATTCTTTGTACATCGGACGGTGCAGAAAAAATGGACTGACCTATTTGCTTTCAGTCAACTGTTATTTTCATAGAATCCTGTAGTAATTTAGTGTGCCATGCATGTTGTAGAGCTATCATATGTCTCCCGTCATTTATTTCTCACCGACCTGCTATCTGCTACCTTTACAGTGTACTAATTGTGCACACACTTCACCCATACTCACACTATTGTTTTTTTATGCATGGGTATTTCAGACTCTGACGCAGTGTTGATGAATGCAGAAAAGAAAAGACAGAAGTCGCTCCAGTGTAATTCGAAGATAAGCACTAAGCGTTTCAGCGCTCTAATGGGTGCAGTGTCAGCAGTTGGAGACAGTAAACGTAGCTCTGCAGTTGATGATCTCAATTGCCACACACAACCATCCCAGGTGCTTGCTTTAACTTCGCGCTGTCAAATGTGGTTGCATGTTGCATATGGTGTCTAGCTTGTATTGCTTCCAATTTGGTTAAATTGCATCTGCTTACTTTACACATTATACCTTTGATAATGACATGCCTTCCTGTTTTTGATACATACTACATATGTCTATTAACCATGTTCGTACATCAAAATAATGCTCTTTTGTATCCCTCGTCAATCACTTATGATGAGACAGTCACCCGAGTGGGTTACTGTGAGACGCCCTACTCGTTTAAAGAGTGCAGTGTCATCCTCCCCACATGATTCTCAAAAAACAACAAGGCTAAATGAAGATAGTCAACGTAGCTCTCTAGTTGATCACCGCAATTCCCCCACACCACCATCGCAGGTGCTTGCTCTTACTTGGCAGTGTGATATGTGGTTGCATGTTGCATATGGTGTCTACCTTGTAATGCTTCTAATTAGGGTAAATTGCATCTGCTTAGTTAACACATTATACCTATGAATATGACATGCCTTCCTGTTTTTGGTACATACTACGTCTTTCTATTAACCATGTTCTTACATCAAACTACTTTTCTTGTGTATCCCTCATCAATGCTCCTAATTTGTTAAATTGCATCTCCTTAGCTTACACATTATACATGTGAATATGACACGCCTTCCTGTTTTTGGTACATACTACATCTGCCTATCACACCATGTTCTTACATCAAACTACCGTTCCTGTGTATCCTGCGTCTATCGCTTATGATGAGACAGTCACACGCGTGGGTTAATATGAGACGCAATACTCTTATAAAGAATGCAATTTCATCCTCTCCACATGATTCTCAAGAAACAGCAAGCCTAAATGAAGATATTGAATGTAGCTCTGTACCTGAAGACCGCACTTCCCCTACACCACCATTACAGGTGCTTGCTCTAACTTCGCAGTGTGATATGTGGTTGCATGTTGCATACGGTGTCTAGCTTGTAATGCTTCTAATTAGGGTAAATTGCATCTGCTTAGTTTACACACTATACCTGTGAATATGACATGCCTTCCTATTTTTGGTACACACTACATCTATGTGTTAACCTTGTTCTTACATGAAACTACCTCTCTTCTGTATCCTGCATCAATCACTTAGATGAGTCACCTTTATTCGTTGCATATTGCATATTATTTCTAGCCTGTTGCCATGTATTGCTTCTAATTTGGTCAAATACATTTGTTAGGGCACCCTTTTAATTTGGCAGAGTGATATTGGTTTCATCTTTCATATGGTTTCTAGCTTGCATCGATTCTAACAAGTTCAAGCACCTTGTGCTTAGTTTACACTTTATACATCATACATGTCAATATGTCACGCCGTCCTGTATTTCATACATATTCCATCCTCCTATCATGTGGCTGCCTTACATGAAAGTAGTGTTCGTTAGTATCATGCATCAATGAGTTCTGAAGAGCAAATTTTATTCCTTTTTCTTGTGGGTTTGACTTGACAAGGCAAAATCAAGAAAGAGGAAGGAAAAGAGTAAGGAAGGCGATGATGGTGGTCCTCTGCAGCAACGTAAACGGAGCATCTGTACCGATTCTCCTTGTACTGATAGTGCATTACAAGGTCCAAGTCTCCGCTCCCCTACTCCACCATCCAAGGTGCTTGCTCTAACTTGGCAGTGTGATATCTGGTTGCATGTTGCATATGGTGTCTAGCTCGTATTGCTCCTAACTAGTGTAAACTGCATCTGCTTAGCTTACACATGATACATGTGAATATGACACGCTTTCCTGTTTTTGGTACATACTATATTTGTCTATCGCACCATGTTCTTACATGAAACTACTCTTCTTGTGTATCCTGCATCAGTCACTTATGATGGGACACCTTTAAGTTGGCAGTGTGATATTGGTTTGCGTCTTGAATATGATTTCTAGCATGTATTGCTTCTAGTTTGATGAACGCCACCTATGACGAGACAGTTTTAACTTGGCAGAGTGATATTGATTGCACCTTCCATATGGTGTCTTGCAGTGTTTCTAATTTGTTGAAGTGCCTTCTGCTTAGTTACCACATCATAGGTGTGAATATGTCAAGCCATCCATTTTTTCGTACATATTCCATCCTCGTATCATGACTTTGCCTTTCATCAGAGTAGTGTTCGTCAGTATCATGCATGAATGAGTTCTGAAGAGCGAATGATATTCCTTTTTCTTGTCGGTATGACCTCACAATGCAAAATCAATAAAGCTGAAGGAAATTGGCAAGGCATTGGATGATGGTGGTCCTTCCGAGCAACTGAAACGGAGGTTCTCTATAGATTCTACTCCGCCATCCTCCCAACAAGATTCGCAAGACAACGCAAGGCTAGACAGTCAACGTAGCTGTGTAGATGATGAGCACATCTCCCCTACTCCACCATCATAGGTGCTTGCTCTAACTTGGCACTATTATATGTGGTTGCATGTTGCGTATGATGTCTAGCTTGTATTGCTTCTAACTTTGTTGAATTGCATCTGCTTACTTTACACATAATGCCTGTGAATATGGCACGTGTTCCTGTTTCTACATCAGACTACTATTCTTGCATATCCCGCATCAGTCACTTATGATAAGGCACCTTTAAGTCGCCACTGTGATATTGGTTGTGTCTTGCATATGATTTCTAGCATGTACTGCTTCTAATTTGTTGAAACGCCATACAGTTTGAACTTGGCAGAGTGATATTGGTTGCATCTTTCATATGGTGTCTAGCTTGCAGTGCTTCTAATTTGTTGAAATGCCTTCTGCTTAGTTACCACATCATAGGTGTGAATATGTCACACCATCCTGTTTTTCATACATATTCCATCCTCGCATCATGTGTTTGCCTTTCATCCGAGTAGTGTTCGTCGGTATCATGCATGAATGAGTTCTGAAGAGCGAATTTTATTCCTTTTTCTTATCGGTTTGACTTCACAATGCAAAATCATTACAGCTGAAGGAAATTAGTCCGGCAGTGGATGATGGTGGTCCTTCGGAGCAACTCAAACAGGGGGTCTCTACAGATTCTACTCCGCCATCCTCCCAACAAGATTCGCAAGACAACACAAGGCTGGACAGTCAACGTAGCTGTGTATATGATGAGCACATATCCCCTACTCCACCATCACAGGTGCTTGCTCTAACTTGACACTATTATATGTGGTTGCATGTTGCGTATGATGTCTAGCTTGTATTGCTTCTAACTTGAATTGCATCTGCTTACTTTACACATAATGCCTGTGAATATGACACGTGTTCCTGTTTCTAGAACATACGTGTACATGATGAGCACATCTCCCCTACTCCACCATCACATGTGCTTGCTCTTACTTGGAATTGTTATACGTGGTTGCGTTTTCCGTATGATGTCTAGTTTGTATCGCTTCTGATTATGTTGAATTGCATCCGCGTAGCTTACAACTTATACCTGCAACGATCACTTACCCATAAGACACATTTAACTTGGGACTGTGATGTAGGTTGCATCTTGCATTGTCTTCTAGCTTGTACTGCTTCTAATTTCTTGAAATGGCACTTACGACGAGACACTTTTTACCTGATAGAGTGATATTGGTTGCATGTTCATATGGTGCCTAGCTTTCATTTCTTCTAATTTTGTTGAAATGCCTTCCGCTTACTGTTTTTTCATACATATTCCATCCTCCTATCGTACATGTGAATATGAAACGCTGTCTTTTTTTTGTATATATTCCATCCTCCTATCCTGCGCTTGCCTTACATCAAAGTAGTGTTCGTCTGTATCATGCATCAACCAGTTATGCAGAGCTAATTTTATTCATCTTCTTGTGGTTTTGACTTCATAAGGCAATATAGGAAAATAGGAAGGAGAATAGTAAGTTAGGGGATGTTGGTGGTCCTCCGCACCGACGCAAACAGAGACTCTCTAGATTTGCCACTGCTACTGCTAATGAAGTTGAAGTCCCAAGTCTACATGATGAGTTCATCTCCCGTACTCCACCATCGCAGGTGCTTGCTCTAAGTTGACAGTGTGATAATTGGTTTCATGTTGCATATCTTGTCTAGCCTGTATTTCTTCTATTTTGATTAAATTGCACCTGCTGAGTTTATACGTTATACATGTGCATATGACATGGCTTTCTGTGTCTAGAATACACTGCATCTATCTATCATACCATGTTCTTACATCAAAGTACTGCTGTTGTGTATCCCGCATCAGTCACTCATGATTGGACGCTTTTAACATGGCAGTTTGATAGTGGTTGCATCTTGCGTTGATTTCTACGTTGTACTGCTTCTAATTTTTCGAATTGCCACTTATGACAAGACACTTTTAACTTGGCAGAGTAATATTGGTTGCATCTTTCATATGGTGTCTAGCTTGCATTACTTCTATTTTCTTGAAAATCCTTCTGCTTAGTTTGCACATCGTAGCTGTGAATATGTCATGCCGTCCTGTTTTTCTTACATATTCCATCCTCATACGGTTGTCTTACATCAAAGTATTGCTTGTTTGTATCATGCATCAATGAGTTCTGAAGAGTGATTTTATTCTTTTGTGTTGTGGGTACAGCTTGACATGGCAAAGTCAAAAAAGAGCAAGGAAAATAATATAGTAGGGAGTGCTGTTACTCGTCGGGTGAAACGGAAAAGGTTCTGCCGTCGAGATTCTGCTGGTACTTATAGTGCAGTAGAAGGTCCAAGTCCACCGACTAAATCTACAAACACAGTGTCACCTGCTCCACCAGCTGCAGCATCTGCTTCAACTGTACCAACATCTCAACCAGTTACTCGTTCGTTTGCTCCGGAACTGGCCAGTTCCCAAGCTGCCTTCACACCTAACACTACTTCCGAAGCACTGCTGACACAACAGGACTTGGCAAGATCAGATGAACCTCATGAGCATCAACACCAAGACGGTACCTGACCGAGTCAAGTTGCAGTTGCATGCTCCTTTATATGTACTCTCACAGTTTGATGTACACTAACACTTTCCATATTCGTTGTTGAACTAGCACCACGACGCAAGCGGAAACAGACATCAGGGATAATGCTTGACAGATTAACAATATCTAAAGGAGGAAGAATGGAGATCCATTTTGAGGCAGGTTTAAAAAGGGCACGTGATGCTACAGAGTCAGCCAAGTTAGTATCAGAGGCAGCCGTTGCCGTTAGGTGTCATGCACGTATCCTCCCAACGTGGATCCAGTATAGGAATGAGAAAGACAATACCCAGTTTAACACCTTCCTTGACCATTTATCCATAAGTAATGTTATTCATCGCAATTAGTAATATTGTCTTGCTCTGTCCCATACTTTCTAGCTTCCTCCTAATAAGACTCACATTGTTTTTTCAAAAGATGAGGTTCAAGTTGGATCCGAAAGATGATGCAACTAAACAAGCATGCACTCATGTTTTTCAGTCTGCTCTGCGACAGTATCGGTACCACCTTAGAAAATCTCACTTTGAAGGCAAGGCTAACAATGAAATCGACCAAACATCTCCAGTGGAATATATTACAGATGAAGACTGGACAACCCTCGTTAAACACTGGTCCGATCCAAAGTATCAGGTAGGCTATATGTATTTGATCAGACCACATATTGAACTTGTATTTATGTAAGTTTCTTACAAGTGTATCTTCTTCTAGGCTAACTGTTTGAAGAACAAAACCAACCGTTCTAAAGTGAAATTCCAACAGACAACAGGATCTCGTAGCTATATTGCACACTCCGAGGCTCTTGTAAATAGCTGCTACTTCCTTCTTTTTTTGTGCCATATTATCGTATCTATATTGACTTGTTCCAAATACAGAGGAAAACCCATGCGGACCAAAAAGAACCTGAACCGAATGCAGTGCAAATCTTCAAGGATTGCCACACTAGCAAGATGAAGGGCATGAGCACACCAGTTCAAGCCGCTGTTGTAAGTCCTTACTCCTCCTGCCTTGAACTGATTGGTACTGTGATATGTTCATTTAACTACTTGGTTTGCAGCCAATGTCAGTTACTCTGTTCACTTTTATTCACAGTTGTCTTAACATATCATTTCACCTTACATGGTTTAAAAGAGATGAAGGATATTCTTTTGGTCCTGATTTGTAATCTAGTTGTTATGTTCACATGCGCACACAATGATAAAATAGCCTGTTTGTTTTATATCTGTTTGCCCATGATATGAATGATGTCATACTATGTTCATCCTACTTTAAACCATGTCTCTTTATCCTTAGATGTCAACGAATGTGAGGAAATAGACAATACAGTAGGCATGCTACATGGACATATGTTCCGAAAGTGATTTTATTATGTAGTTGGCACTACAATACATGCTAATGTATTACAGTAGTTCACCAAAATAAGTTATGTATAAACGTTTAACCTACTTTGTTTGTTTTTGTCTCATTAGTAACTTATTTGGTACACTAATCTACAAGTTCAAACTTTCAGGAAGCTATGGAACAAATGATTGAACAGCCACAACCACCTGAAGGTGACGAGGCTACTACAGGCACAATGTCACCTCTTGCTGCAGTGCGTCAGCATCTCTCCACTAACAGTGCAAAAAGCACCTTCCTGCGTAATTCTGGGTTGGTTGTCAAGGTAACCTCGTCCAAATCGCCTACTGAACAAAATCTTCCTGCTAGACAGAGTGATATATCTGTGCTCCAGACACAAGTCCAATCCCTAATGGACGTTGTTTCGGAAACAAGAATAGTGGTTGAGAAATGTCGTCAAGATATG
Organism: Aegilops tauschii subsp. strangulata; assembly: GCF_002575655.3. Classification (NCBI taxonomy): domain Eukaryota; kingdom Viridiplantae; phylum Streptophyta; class Magnoliopsida; order Poales; family Poaceae; genus Aegilops; species Aegilops tauschii. The sequence goes on along the minus strand of NC_053037.3, from coordinate 278,937,159 downwards.
AATGGTTTTGAAACCAGACTATCAGACATTCGCTTCGTTGTTCAAGAGCAATGGCGGAAAAAGGTGGAGATCGTGCTGCTCCATCAGATTCTACAGCCTGAAACATTAGCACTCAGGTCAAATGATCTGTGCTTCTATACATCTGATGGTGCTTTTATCTGGAAGGACTCTAAACTTTATGCCAACATGCCTTTTGTTGTATGGTTGGAATTTATTTTGTTGTGATGCAACATTTATGATGCTGCCTCAGGCTGCAGTAATTACGACGCTATTTTTGTATAGTGTAGGTTTATCTTAGTAATGTATTCGGCCGAAAGCTTCGTAGGAGCCCAACATGCCAACATTCGTCGGGCCCATTCAAATTGGGCTAAAAACGATTACGGGCCGAAATTGGCATGTAGCCCACTAAAAATATCTAGGCCTAAATCAACATAAGCTTTCATATTTTTCTGGTAGGCCTGTGCCCGTAGTGGGCCTTTAACAGGCCTAAACATAATTTGGGCCCTCAGTAAAAATAGGCCGTTTACAGGTGTAAATATCTCGAGCCCATAAAAAACATGGGCCTTTAATAGACCGAAAGTGAGATTGGGCCCTGATTGTGCCAAATAACCCACTGGACTTAGCAGGCCGAAATGGTGGTCCATTTACGATGCGGATCTTTGACAGGCCAAAATTCGGACGGGCCGTAAATGCGCCGACCTAATACACGGGCCTTTAACAGGCCGGAACTTCGGTCGGGCTAGATTATCGTCATTTTTATATGGGCCGTTAATGGGCCCGATATGACGTTGGGCCACATATGGCCCATGGTTTACGTCCGGCTTTAACAAGCCAAAAATTACAACAGGCCGAAAGTGGCCCAAAGCTATAGTGGGCCTCTAACAGGCCGAATGTCAGACATGGCCGAATATGACCCAAATCCTTCATGGTCGTTTATGGGCCGAAAGTTTTGATGGCCTGTAAATGGGCCCAAATGAAGCCGGACCTTTAACAGGCCGGAAATACACCGGGCCGTAATTCGGCCCAATTACTTAGCGGACTGTTAACGGGCCAGAAGTGACCATGGGCCGCGTTGATGACAAGTTTAGGACAGGCCGTTGACGGGCCGATTTGACACAGAATGTTGGGCCTTTAGATGGGCCGGCCCATTATGGCCTGCAGAATCTTGTGGGCCTTTAGCTGGGCCGGCCCATTGTGGTCCGCAAAATCTTGTGGGCCTTTAGCTGGGCCGGCCCATTATGGTCTGCAAAATCGTGTGGGCCTTTAGCTGGGCCGGCCCATTATGGTCCGCTAAATTTTGTGGGCCTTTAGCTGGGCCGGCCCATTATGGTCCACTAAATCTTATGGGCCTTCGGTTGGGCCGGCCCATTTAAACTTTGTGGGCCACTTTTGGGCCGGTCCATGTGTCAACATATCATAGGCCCATCTCGACCGTTGGATGAGTGACACCTGTGCCAACGCGGAGCTGACGCGTGGATCCGTCAGCCAATGAGAATTTTACACGTGGAAAATCGGCACTGGTCGTGGCTGTTAACGGGTTATCGGATCCAAAATTCGACCCGATAGCTTAACGGCGTTCCGTTACGGTGGATGCCACGTGTCGATCACCCTTGACGAAAGCACTTCTGTGACGCGCGATTTATCGTCATGGAAGTGGACACTTCCGTGATGATAATTTTGGCAATGTCATGGAACACTTCTACGACAGCACATGTATGACTATCTTGATTCTGTCATAAATTTGTCATGGATGTACATGCATGACAGAAAACGCGACCTACTGTGACAAACACGTATCATCACGGAAGTGTATTTTTTTTGTAGTGCAAAACCAACATATGGCCATACAACGGATCTTGCTTGCAGCAATAAGAAGGAAACTGTAACATGTAGCTTACCAAATGGCGAGATGGTGTTGTTCAATGGATTTTCCTGTCCACGCTTCTCCTAATAATGGTATTCTCAAGAATATAAGGCCGAAGCTTCTTTTCCATAGCTGGCCCTATCGGCAAATAAAAGGAGATCTTGCTTGAAGCTTCTCTTCCTTCAGCCGGCTCCTTCAGTTGGCCCTGTAAAAAATGTAAAGACCAAAGTAGGTACATCTGACAAAATCAACAGAGGAAACGATGGATCAGGACCACAACACACAAAAATACCTGAAGATCGGAGTTCTCTTCCACAGCGTTGATGGATGGCGGAGCTAGGCGCCGGATTGGGTCGGGTCGGGTGGAGTGGGAGAGAGGGGAAAGGTGGAGAATGGCGAGGCGGAAATAGGGCGACTACTCCGCTGGACGTCCATATCTTGGCGAGCTTGTTCGCCCGACGCCGGAGCGTAGCACACGGCGAGGTTCGCCGCTGGCGCTGGAAACCCTAGTCTGTTCGCTTTTCTTTCTGTTCCAAATTGGGGGAACACATCGAGCTAGGTGATTGGGGACGTTACACTTATTCTGTACTTCCATGAGGGTGGTGTTTGTAAATATTGAAGGGTGGAGCTTTCCGGTTGCATCATGTGCCTACATTCTGTATCAAATGGCTGTGACGAGGAGGGTGCATCCGGAGCACTCAATCCATTGGAGTATACGATATTTTCCCTAGCATCCACTAAAACACTAGAACGAGCCATGATGCGCCATCATCATCGTCTCTCTCTCTCTCTTCATAGTCGGACAAACTTGGTTTTAGTAGACAGTGGGGAAGCCGTCGTGCTAAGGCCCCAAAGGACCAGTGGACCAGAACAACAATCGTTGTTGTTGAATAGAACTAGAAAATAGAAGATCGAAATGATCCAACCTGTAAACACATTAAAGCAGACGACAAATATATGATTCAAGTAGATCCACCAAAAACAAACACCGACCGAATCATGCGAGATCCGTAAGAGACACACCCCCACCAGCCCTCGACGACGCTGGACGCACCGCTGGGACAGGAGCTAGGTGGGGAGAACATTATTCCGTTTTCAAGGAGTCGTCGCAGCCATTCCTTTCTGAGCAGGACACATACCTTAAACAAACTCTACAAAAAATCTAAAAACGAAGTGGGAGCTCTATCGCCGGCAAAGGCTGGGACCCATTGTGCCTCCATGGCCCTAAGGCCACAGAAGAAGAGGTAGATCGGCGGCGATGGCGATGGGAGGCGAGAAACCCCTAGTCGTCTTGGAGGCTCTCGCGTGGATGGGTCGAGAAGGTAGCAAATGGGAGGCAAGGAAATCATATTCCTCACTCTGTTGTGTGCTAGTTAGCATGCGCCCTTTTGGAAAAGTACTTTGTATTACTCAAATAGCAGGGTCACATTCCTCGTAACAATGATTTGCGATCACATTTGGTCCAATTCCTAGCCAAAAGACAATGTGTTTCTGACATCTACCAAAATTCATCAACAGGTGGTTTGCACAATTTTGAGATCGATGCACATGAGTAATACAAATATTCCGTTCCCCCAGCATCAATGTTATTTCATCCACCATGAAGGTGTATGGAGGGCCAACCAAACTCCCCCTTGCTTGGGGGGGGGGGGGCAAGGCACCCCCTAGTCCGCCAACCCACCCCCTTGGCACATATAAAAGGAGGGGCAGAGTGCACCAAGGAGGGCACCCAACCAGCCATGGTCACTCCCTCTCCCTGGTCGTCGCCCCTCCTCTAGTTGGCCTTCGTCCCCTCTTTCTTCTTTAAATCGCATCTAGTGCAACTGCTAGTACTTCATCTCGTAGACTCTCTCTACTCTTGGTGTGTTGGTCCACATTTTGCCGCGGGGTTACTGATGTGTTATGCATGTTTACCTTGGAGACGTCAAACACTTCGGAGTTCAACCGAATGAACCTTCACGAGGAGAAGTACAACCTAGCTACGAGAGTTGGAGGACTTTATCGGCACCATCAACTTCTCCATGGCACTAACGTGATCATTGATACGTCTCAAATGTATCTATGATTTTTATTGTTTAATGTTATACTTTTATCACTTTGGCATAATTTTTGGCACCAATTTATATTATTTTTCTAGACTAACCTATTAATTCAGTGCCCAACGCCAGTTGATGTTTTCAGGCTTTTTAGGAAAATCAATTTTATCGAACAAAAAAATCTAGAAAACATCAATGAAAGATTTACATACGAAAGGAACTGGCAGCAACCGATATAGGCCCAGGGGCTACCTGTGCCCCTACACGCCCAAGTGACACATGGGCCCCTGGTGCTAAGATTTATATCCTCTTGGTCCATATGTCTTTATATGCCTCTAAAAAGCCTCGGGATTTTATCGTCCAATTTTTTCCGCCGCAACACAATAGTTGGGTTCAACCGTGCAAGTAAGCTACCATAGTGACAAAAAGTGAAAAAGGCTTGTATTTGTGTTTTTAACACTAAGGATAAAACAAATGGTTCCGTAGTTGTCCTTTGAACATAGGGTGAAGACAATAAACCATCTACTTCATGCCACCATACTCATTGCAATACTGTATTTTTAACTTAGTACTTTAGGATGCATGTTGGACATCGGTCTTGGGGGGAGTATTAGCTATAGATGCAGTCGGATAACAGACTATAGATTTACGGATGTGATGCTCATATGTTAATTATACCATGAATAGTCATACTCATAAAAACAGTAATTTAATCGCTGGCCAACAGTGATTTGTTTACCACACCATGTTTTCTTTTGAAGAGAGGCCTCTAGTGAACCTATGGACCCTCGTCCATTTTCTTCCATAAAGCTTTCAACCTTAATCAATGTTCCTTTTCGCTTTTCTTGTTTATGTCCATCAACTCTTTTCACACTTGTGTGTAATTCCTTTTGTAACTAGCAAAGCTAGTGGTATTTACAATATTACTAGACCTGCTGGGGGCACAAGGAAGTTTTGTTTTGTGTGTGTGTGCAGGTATTGATCATTGGTTGTGCCACTTAGCTTCTATTGGTTCCATAAACCTTGAGGTCACTTAAGCGAAATTGTTTCTTGCTACAAACCCTTGCACTTGGAGGCCCAACCACTTCCTACTAGAGAGGAAGCAATCATCGAGGGTATAATCTCATTGCTTGCACCTCAATAGTGATCTTGGTTTGGTTCATGTGCTAGTTTTTTGTTTTGTTTTGCATAGCACGTTGGCCAATGCTACTTGCGAACTGCGTTGGGATTTCCACGAAGAGGAGAGGATGATGCAGTACAGTAGAGATAGGTATTTCCCTAAGTTAAAAACCAAGGTTATCAATCGAGTAGGAGAACCAAGCAAAACCTCGTTACCAACACCTGCACACAAACAACAAATCCTTGCAACCCAACGCGAACAAGGGGTTGTCAATCCCTCGACGGTTACGAGCAAGATTAAATTGTATGGTGATAGATAGATAGATAGATAGATTGATTGATTGAACAAAAATACAAAATACAATAAATAAAGAAAGAATGTAGCAAGGTATTTTTGGTTTTAATATATGATAAAAGATAGACCCGGGGCCATAGTTTTCACTAGAGGCTTCTCTCTTGAAAATAAAATACGATGGGTAAACAAATTACTGTTGGGCAATTGATAGAAAAGCAAATAATTATGATGATATCCAAGGCAATGATCATATATAGGCATCACGTCCGAGACAAGTAGACCGACTCCTATCTGCATATACTACTATTACTCAACACATCGACCACTATCCAGCATGCATCTAGAGTATTAAGTTCATAAAGAGCGGAGTAACGCCTTAAGCAAGATGACATGATGTAGACAAGATAAACTCACCTATGAGTAAACCTCATCTTTTTATCCTTAATAGCAAAGATACAATATGTTTCATGTGGTGACCCACAAGTATAGGGGATCAATCGTAGTCCTTTCGATAAGTAAGAGTGTCGGACCCAACGAGGAGCAGAAGGAAATGACAAGTGGTTTTTAGCAAGGTAATATCTGCAAGCACTGAAATTGCCGGTAACGAGTAGTTTGATAGCAAGATAGTTTGTAACGAGCAAGTAACGGTAACGGTAAATAAAGTGCAGCAAGGTAGCCCAATCCTTTTGTGTCAAAGGACATGCCAAAATGGTCTCTTATGATAAGCAAAGCGTTCTTGAGGGTACACGGGAATTACATCTAGTCACTTTCATCATGTTGGTTTGATTCATGTTCGTCACTTTGATAATTTGATATGTGGGTGAACCGGTGCTTAGGTGTTGTTCTTACTTGAACAAACCTCCTACTTATGATTAACCCCCTCGCAAGCATCCGCAACTACGAGAAAAGTATTAAGATAAAATCTAACGATAGCATTAAACTTTTGGATCCAAATCAGTCCCTTACAAAGTAGCGCATAAACTAGGGATTAAGCTTCTGTCACTCTAGCAACCCATCATCTAATAACTACTCCACAATGCATTCCCTTAGGCCCTAATAAGGTGAAGTGCCATGTATTCGACGTTCACATGACACCACTAAGGGAATCACAACATACATATCATCAAAATATCGAACACATATCAAGTTCATATGATTACTTGCAAGAAGATTTCTCCCGTGACCTCGTGAACAAAAGTAACTACTCACAAATGATAATCATGCTAAAGATCAGAGGGGTATCAAATAGCATAATGGATCTGAACATATAACCTTCCACCAAATAAACCATATAGTAATCAACTACAAGATGTAATTAACACTACTAGTCACCCACAAGTACCAATCTAAGGTTCCGGTACAAAGATTGAACACAAGAGATGAACTAGGGTTTGAGAGGAGATGGTGTTGTTGAACATGTTGATGGATATTGCCCTCCCAAAGATGGGAGAGTTGTTGGTGATGATGATGACGATGATTTCTCCCTCCGGGAGGGAAGTTCCCCCGGCAGAATCGCTCCGCCGAAGGGCAAAAGTGCTCCTGCCCAGGTTTCGCCTCGAGACGGCGGCGCTTCATCCCGAAAGTCCTCTCCTGATTTTTTCTAGGTCAAAATGACCTATATACCAGAAGATGGGCACCGAAGGTGGGCCGAGGAGGGCATAACCCACCAGGGTGCGCCTGGGGGCCCTGGCGCACCCAGGTGGGTTGTGCCCACCTGGTGGGGCCCCTCTGGTAGTTATTTGCTCCAATAATTCTTAAATATTCCGTAAAAAATCTCCGTGAAGTTTCAGCTCATTTGGAGATGTGCAGAATAGGTAACTCTGACGTAGCTTTTTCAGGTCCAGAATTCCAGCTGCCGGTATTCTCCCTCCTTGTGTAAACCTTGCATATTATGAGAGAAAAGGCATTAGAAGTACTCCATAAAGCATTATTATGCATAAAAACATTATAAATAACAGTAGGAAAACATGATGCAAAATGGACATATCAACTCCCCCAAGCTTAGACCTCGCTTGTCCTCAAGCGAAAACCAAAATCGAAAAACATGTCCACATGCTTAGAGAGAGAGAGAGAAAGAGAGAGGTGTCAATAAAAACAAAATACAGACATAGAAGAATCATGTATATTATTATAACAGCAACAAACTTTATTATAGAACTTTTAATATGAAATTTTATGAAATATCATAAAACTTCATCACATAACTTTTATCATATAAATTCTCATGAGCAAGTAACAATTCATCACAACATTGAAGTATAAAGCGTAAACTCTATTGAAAACCAACGAACTATGTTCTCAGTCAACTTTGCAACTACAATTCATCATCTTTTCAGGAAGGGTCACGTATTGGAGCCTTTTAGCAAGTCCACATACTCAACCATCATATAGTCTTCCATGATTGCTAACACTCACCGCATAAACATGAGCAAAGAGTTTCAATCGGACACATAGAAAGATAGGGGCTTATAGTTTTGCCTCCCAACGTATTCACCTCAAGGGTGATGTCAACAATAATAACTCATGCCCACCCATATCCAACTGGATATATGTGCCTAGATCTTTCCTCACCACATGGTGCTTACAAAAAGGGAAAATAAAATGGAATAGAGAGAAATACTTTGACTCTTGCATAAAAGTAAATACATAAAAGTAAAAGATAGGCCCTTCATAGTGGGAAGCAGAGGTTTCCATGCACTTTTTGGTTGTATGCTCGATCTCTTAGTGCAAAACAATGTCACGTTATATTGCCCCTTATGAGAGCAACCTTTATTATGCAGTCTGTCGCTTTTATTATTTTGCCATCGCAAGTTTGTACAACGCTCAATTTTCTCTTACACTAAATGATCTAACACATTTAGAAGCAATTTTTATTGCCTTATTGCATCGATGACAACTTACTTGAAGGATCTTACTCAGTCCATAGGTAGGTATGGTGGACTCTCAAAACAAGATTTGGGTTTAAGGGTTTTGGATGCACAAGTAGTATCTCTACTTAGTGCGGAATTTTTGGCTACCAAAGATATTGAGCAAGCACCACATGTTAAAGGACCTATGACAATATAACTTCCATGTGAATATGAACAAGCATAAATCATTACGTTGTCTTCCTTGTCCAACGTCAACAATTTTGGCATATAATATTTTGATGGGGGCTCACAATCATAAAAGATGTCCAAGATAGTGTATTTGCATGTGAATCTTCTCTTCCCTTATTAATTCTTTCATGAATTGCATCATTGACCAATGCTATGTTTGTCAATCTCCAATAGATTTTACTACTTATACTTTTCCTTATGTGATGTTATTTCTTACCATAAGATTAGAATATGATCTTTTTCATTTATTTCCTTTCTTTTTATTGGAACATGAAAGTAAAGAAACAAAACTCAAACTCCTCTTTATTATATATCTCGCACACGATTACATCGAAAGATCACTAAGCAAGCACTCGAAAAGAAAGGATCAAACTAAACTTTTATTCAACTAAATCAAAAGATAACTAAGGATTGAACTGAAATAGATAAAGGCAAAGATAGTGGTGGTGATACGATACCGGGACACCTCCCCCAAGCTTGGCACAAGCCAAGGGGAGTGTCCATACGATGAACTCAAGTCTCCTTTGGTGATGAAGATGGTGGTGGTGGTGATGAGGCAGTAGGCTTATCCTTTTTCTCCCGCTTGCATCGGAGAGTAAAATTATCTATCATCAACTCCTCGTTCTCCATCTCAAGCTTTATTATTCTCTTGCATAATGCCTCCTTGCTTTCCTGCTTGAAACGAGGATGGACTGGTACATCTTCATCTTCCTCATTGGTGAACAATATATAGGGATAAGTATCCTTGAAGATATTTTTATCCAATGGCTGATAAGAAACTGGGCAATCCTCTTCCGAATCTTGAGATGACATATTTTCCGATTTGCCAGAAAAACATCAAGAAAGAAGAACATAAGATTTCTCCGTGATACGGTGGTCAATACGTTCGGGGGGTATATAAATATTTTTTTATCTTGAGAAACAAGCAAACGAGAGAAAATGGAGTCCGGAAGGTTCCCGAGGTGGGCACAAGCGCGCCCTGGTGTCTTGTGCCCTCCTCGGGTGCCTTCCTGGTTGTTTCTTATTTTCCTAATTTTTAATATATTCCAAAACTGACATAAAATATTTCTGTGGATTTTTTGGAGTCCGTTTACTTACTGTATCACGTACCTCCTCTTTTTCGGTTATTCTGGAGCGTTCCGAAATGCATCTTTTATGTGTTCTCCGGTGTCATTGTTTGAATAATATTACTTTTGAAAGATCGTGTATGTCGCCTAGAGGGGGGGGGGTGAATAGGCGATTTAAAATAATTACGGTTTATGCTTGAACAAATGCGGAAGAAACCTAGCGGTTAATTTGTCAAGCACAAAACCTACAACAACTTGGCTCACCTATGTGCACCAACAACTTACACTAAGCAAGATAAACAACTATGTGATAGCAAGATATATGACAAGAACAATATGGCTATCACAAAGTAAAGTGCATAAGTAAAGGGCTCGGGTAAGAGATAACCGAGGCACGCGGAGACGACGATGTATCCCGAAGTTCACACCCTTGCGGATGCTAATCTCCGTTTGGAGCGGTGTGGAGGCACAATTCTCCACAAGAAGCCACTAGGGCCACCGTAATCTCCTCACGCCCTCGCACAATGCAAGATGCCGTGATTCCACTAAGGGACACTTGAGGGCGGTCACCGAACCCGTACAAATGGCAACCCTTGGGGGCGGTCACCGAACCCGTACACTTTGGCAACCCTTGGGGGTGATCACCGGTACCCGTCAAATTGCTCGGGGCGGTCTCCACAACCTAATTGGAGACCCCGACGCTTGCCCAGAGCTTTACACCACAATGATTGAGCTCCGAACACCACCAACCATCTGAGGCGCCCAAGCACCCAAGAGGAACAAGCTCAAGGGCACCAAGCACCCAAGAGTAATAAGCTTCTCAACTTGTAACTTCCACGTATCACCGTGGAGAACTCAAACCGATGCACCAAATGCAATGGCAAGGGCACACGGAGTGCCCAAGTCCTTCTCTCCCAAATCCCACCAAAGCAACTAATGCTAGGGAGGAAAATGAGAGGAAGAACAAGAAGGAGAACACCAAGAACTCCAAGATCTAGATCCAAGGGGTTCCCCTCACATAGAGGAGAAAGTGATTGGTGGAAATGTGGATCTAGATCTCCTCTCTCTTTTCCCCCCAAAACTAGCAAGAATCCATGGAGGGAGTGAGAGATAGCAAGCTCGAAGAAGGTCAACAATGGGGGAAGAACACGAACTTAAAGGATAAGGTTCATTGGGGAAGAAGCCCCCCTTTTATAGGTGGGAAAAAATCCAACCGTTATGCTCACAGCCCGCACAGAGCGGTACTGCCGCTCGACCTCACGGTACTACCGCTAGGTGTAGCGGTACTACCTCAAATGGTAGCGGTACTACTGCTTGCGAGCGGTACTAAAAAATACATCCGTGCCTACCACCGCTGGACTTGTGACGAGTTTTTGGTCCGGAGCGGAAGTAGCCACGGAAGTAGCCGCGGTAGTACTGCTCCAAGCGGTAGTACCGCTCCCAAGAGCGGTAGTAAAAAATTACATCCCCTCCAAGCGGTAGTACCGCTCCCACGACTTTTACAAGGACACCAAAACTGACACAACTTCTGCAAACGGACTCCGAATTCAATGAAACCAAGTTTGTTGGAAAGATAGCAACAAGGGCTAACACAATCTTGATAGAAATAACAATAAGAAGCAAATTATAAAAGGTCCATAAGAAAATGGTGAGAACCCTTCTTCGAATAAGACCAGTAAAACCTCCAACACCGAAAACGCAATAGAAGAAGCATGTGAACTCCGTTTTCGATGAACTCGAGCTTGTCAAGAAGATGACCATAAGCTCCAAATCTCACAAAGAGAACCAAACAAGAACCAAGAAAGATGATGCAAGGATGCAATGGTTTGAGCTCTCTACGAATGATACGATCAAGCTACTCATCGAGAGCCCCCTTGATAGTACGGCAATCGATCCTATAACCCGGTCTCCCAACTACCACCATGAGACCGGTAAAATAGAAGACCTATCAAGGGAAAACCTTTGCCTTGCACGAAGTCCACTTGAGCTATATGATGACGATCTTGACTCCCTCAAGTTGGACCACCTTTCTTGATTGTGTTGGCTCGATGAAGACTAGATGATTTCTCCCCCATAGTCCACTATGGGTGAGCCACTCTTCGGCACATCTTCACAAGTCCATTGTCACCAGAATGGACGGCAAGCTTCAAGCACTTGATCTCTTCGTGATGCATCACTTGAACTTGCACACCGCAACCTAACCCCACAAAGAACTCTCACGAAGACCACGGGTTAGTACACAAAGCGTAATTGGCAATGCTTACCATACCATGGGATCACTTGATCCCTCTCGGTACATCTTCTACGCTTTGTGTGTTGATCAAATTGATTCACTCTTTGACTTAGTCTTGATCAACCTCTCACAAGACCAATCTTTAGGTAATTCCTTGAATAGCACCTTGGTCGACACAAACTCTCCTTGAAACCAACACATGTACTCCAAGAAAAGCCTATGGACAAAACCTTCAAATATAACTCAAGGCAACCATTAGTTAATGGAGATTGTCATCAATTACCAAAACCAAACATGGGGGCACCGCATGTTCTTTCAATCTCCTCCATTTTGGTAATTGATGACAATCACTTTCAAGAGAGTTTATATAAGGAATTATGCATCACCATGCAATGCAACAACCAATGATGCATGAGTAAGAGATGCAAATGCTTAGGAACAAAACAAAAGCAATGCAAAACTCTGAAAACTTCTCCACAAAACTCTCTGAAACTTCTCCCCCATTGGCATCGATTGCCAAAATGGGCGAAAAGCTTAGAAGGCCAATATAGAGAGTGTTCCTCCATAAATTGCGTATTTCTCAACAAGAGAGTGCAATGTCATACACGTATCCAAAGGTAAATACTTGGAGGAAGACAAACTATATTGAGGCACAAAGATTGCTAAAGAATGATATGCCACAAAGACATAACAAAGAGAGACACAAGCAATCAAGCAATCAAAAGATACCAATTGAAGCAAGTAATCAACATATACCAATTGAACCAACTAGACCAATGATCCTACGTGCCACATGAATAAAGAAATTATGATATGAGCAAAGGAGTGTTCTAGAGAAACTAGAGAAGCTCCCCATGATTTGTGCACAATTTAGTTTTGTAATTGGATACAACGAGCACAAAATAGGATCGTCATTCCCCCAAGATCAATAGAACCTCACGACAAGTGCAAGAGAGCAACGGAGTGTTCTAAAGACACTAGTGAAGCTCCCCATGATTTGTGCGCTCCTTAGAATATTTGCATTATGATACCAAGTGCACAAAAATAGGATCATCACTCCCCGAAAATCAATAGAAACTCACAACAAGTGCAAGTGGACAAGTAGGAAACAAAGCCTAGCACTTGGAACAAACAAAAGGTTGAGCAACATGTAAAAGAGGCAACATAAGAATAGGCTCAACCAAAACCGATGTGTGTGAGTCATGGCAAAGCACTTGAGAAGACTAATATACGGATGAGCATTAAGCATCAACATAGTCTTGGATACTGGAGATACAAGGTGCATGACATGTCCTCCCCACACACACACCAAGCAAAAGGGTTCACAAGCACACTAAAAATGCACGATGAATAACCAACACTTGTGACAACCCATGGTGAAGAAAGAAAATGATAGCTTTGTCAAGAGGAGGGATTCCAATCGAAATGGCAAAAGCCGCATCAAGACAAGCAAGAGAAAAACAATATCTTCACCACAACAGAGTGCATCAAGATGCAACGATATACAATCCGCACTCAAGGTAAGTCCTTTCACATAACCACCAAGGAAAGGTGGACGTGAAAGAATAAGGATATCAACTACAGATGTAACTCCTCTCAAGTGTATAAGATTCTAGGTGGATGAAAATCATGATGATATCAATCCACAAAGAAGGATATACACATGAAATAGTTACAAAAAGGAAAGAACAAGATATCCACAAGGAAGTCATAAATATACCAATAAGAAATTTGCTTGAGAGCATAGCACATGGCTAGATATGGTCTTATTGTATATAAATGAATTCCAACCACACGAACATCAAGACATCGCAACTAGCAACAAGAGTTCATTGTTGGGATGCTTTGAGAAAGGAAACAGGTATCACAAGATGGAATGAATATCATGCCAAGATGCAACCTACACAAGGTTGAATGCAAGAAAAGAATGCATGAATAGATACTTGTTACCGAGATACCATTGGAAGGATGTAGAAGAAACCAATTGAGGTAGTATATATTAGTTCATTGAGCATCCTAGCTTGACTCCAATAAGCACATGGTGACACCACCTTCCTTGTGAGTGAGCCGAGCATCCAATGCATCTCCAATTGTTCCTAGACTAACAACACAAACAAAATGGTACCCAAACTCATTGGGACCAAAGAGTTAGAGAACCAACAATACATAGGAAAAACACCACATAACTATGTGCATATAGATATGAAAATGAATTTCATGCACATCTCATCCAATTTGAGACTTGGTGGAGTTTCCCCTATATATTGGGTCAAAGAAAGAAAGCATGCCAAAGAAACTACATGAAGTTAATATGCATGCTCAAGACTTTCAAGAACCGATACCAATTGACAAAGAAATGCCAAGTGAAGAAAAGATACCAAATGAATAAATCATCACTCGGAGGATATCCATAACAGATACATCGAGGAATGAGATATTCATTGATACACACTAAATAAAAGATATCAAACTCCCAAAAGAGAGGATGGTTCCAAACAAACCAAGCTCTCTACAAAGTTTCATGATGGCACAAAGTACCAAAAAGAAAACGGCTTACCTACCACCAACACACACTTGATAAGGATCACAAGATGAGTGTTTTATAGAAAATAGGATAGCTCCCCCAAGACTAGTGCATTATAGAGAATTTGCATTTGAATACAAAATGCACAAGGTGGGATCACCACTTTCACTATATCTAGAAAACACTAAACAAGATCAAGAAATTAACAAGATCCACAACTGGTATGGAAGACAAAGGGAGTTGATACATTCCTTGGCAAGAGATAAGGCAATAAGAAGCAAATGCCAACGTGAAGATGATCAATAATTTCTACACACATAAGTGAGTACCAATTGTCAAAAGGCAAGAAGTATTTGGAAATAATTCCAATTGGTAGATAGCAAGGATATCCAACATCATCTTCACACCAGACACAAGCAAATTGCAACTTGTAGAGCTAATGCTACCTCTTGAGCACTGCGTTGGTTTTCCCTTGAAGAGGAAAGGGTGATGCAGTAAAGTAGCGTAAGTATTTCCCTCAGTTTTTGAGAACCAAGGTATCAATCCAGTAGGAGACCACGCCTGAGTCCCACGCACCTACACAAATAAATAAGAACCTCGCAACCAACGCGATAAAGGGGTTGTCAATCCCTTCACGGTCACTTACGAGAGTGAGATCTGATAGAGATGATAAGATAATATTTTTGGTCTTTTTATGATGAAGAGTAAATAAAGATGCAAAGTAAAATAAACGGCACCAGAAATAGCTAAGTGTTGGAAGATTAATATGATGGGAAATAGACCCGGGGGCCATAGGTTTCACTAGTGGCTTCTCTCAAGAGCATAAATATTACGGGGGGTAAACAAATTACGGTCGAGCAATTGATAGAATTGAGCATAGTTATGAGAATATCTAGGTATGATCATGTATATAGGCATCATGTCCGTGACAAGTAGACCGAAACGATTCTGCATCTACTACTATTACTCCACACATCGACCGCTATCCAGCATGCATCTAGAGTATTAAGTTCATAAGAACAGAGTAATGATTTAAGTAAGATGACATGATGTAGAGGGATAAACTCATGCAATATGATATAAACCCCATCTTTTTATCCTCGATGGCAACAATACAATACGTGCCTTGCTGCCCCTGCTGTCAGTGGGAAAGGACACCGCAAGATTGAACCCAAAGCTAAGCACTTCTCCCATTGCAAGAAAGATCAATCTAGTAGGCCAAACCAAACTGATAATTCGAAGAGACTTGCAAAGATAACCAATCATACATAAAAGAATTCAGAGGAGATTCAAATATTGTTCATAGATAATCTTGATCATAAACCCACAATTCATCGGATCTCGACAAACACACCGCAAAAGAAGATTACATCAAATAGATCTCCAAGAAGATCGAGGAGAACTTTGTATTGAGGTCCAAAGAGAGAGAAGAAGCCATCTAGCTAATAACTATGGACCCGAAGGTCTGAGGTAAACTACTCACACATCATCGGAGAGGCTATGGTGTTGATGTAGAAGCCCTCCATGATCAATGCCCCCTCCGGCGGAGCGCCAGAAAAGGCCCCAAGATGGGATCTCACGGGTACAGAAGGTTGCGGCGGTGGAAATAGGGTTTTGGCTCCGTATATGATGTTTCCAGGGTATATGGGTATATATAGGAGGAAGAAGTACGTCGGTGGAGCAACAAGGGGCCCACGAGGGTGGAGGGCGCGCCCAGGGGGGTAGGCGCGCCCCCTGCCTCGTGCCTTCCTCGTTGATTGCTTTACGTAGACTCCAAGTCCTCTGGATCACGTTTGTTCCGGAAATCACGTTCCCGAATGTTTCATTCCGTTTGGACTCCGTTTGATATCCTTTTCCTTCGAAACACTGAAATAGGCAAAAAAACAGCAATTTGGGCTGGGCCTCCGGTTAATAGGTTAGTCCCAAAAATAATATAAAAGTATATAATGAAGCCCATTAAACATCCAAAACAGAATATAATATAGCATGGAACAATCAAAAATTATAGATACGTTGGAGACGTATCAAGCATCCCCAAGCTTAATTCCTGCTCGTCCCCGAGTAGGTAAATGATAAAAACAGAATTTTTGATGTGGAATGCTACTTAGCATAATTTTCAATGTAATTCTCTTGTTTGTGGTATGAATATTCAGATCCGAAAAGATTCAAGATAAAAGTTTAATATTGACATAAAAATAATAATACTTCAAGCATACTAACTAAGCAATTATTTCTTCTCAAAATAACATGGCCAAAGAAAGTTATACCTACAAAATCATATAGTCTGGCTATGCTCTATCTTCACCACACAAAATATTTAAATCATGCACAACCCCGATGACAAGCCAAGCAATTGTTTCATACTTTTGGTGTTCCCAAACTTTTTCAATCTTCACGCAATACATGAGCGGGAGTCTTGGACATAGCACTATATGTGGAATAGAATGGTGGTTGTGGAGAAGACAAAAAAGGAGAAGATAGTCTCACATCAACTAGGCGTATCAACGGGCTATGGAGATGCCCATCAATAGATATCAATGTGAGTGAGTAGGGATTGCCATGCAACGGATGCACTAGAGCTATAAGTATATGAAATCTCAACAAAAGAAACTAAGTGGGTGTGCATCCAACTCGATTGCTCATGAAGACCTAGGGCATTTTGAGGAAGCCCATCATTTGAATATACAAGCCAAGTTCTATAATGAAAAATTCCCACTAGTATATGAAAGTGATATCATAGGAGACTCTCTATCATGAAGATCATGGTGCTACTTTGAAGCACAAGTGTGGAAAAAGGATAGTAGCATTGTCCCTTCTCTCTTTTTCTCTTTTTTGGGGCTTCTCTTTTTTTATGGCCTTTCTTTCTTTCTTTTTTCGCCCGAAGTCTCATCCCGATTTGTGGGGGAATCATAGTCTCCATCATCCTTTCCTCACCTGGGACAATGCTCTAATAATGATGATCATCACACTTTTATTTACTTACAACTCAATACTTAGAACAAATTATGACTCTATGTGAATGCCTCCGGCGGTGTACCGGGATATGCAACGAATCAAGAGTGACATGTATGAAAGAATCATGAACGGTGGCTTTGCCACAAATACGATGTCAACTACATGATCATGCAAATTAATATGACAATGATGGAGCGTGTCATAGTAAACGAAACGGTGGTAAGTTGCATGGCAATATATCTCGGAATGGCTATGGAAATGCCATGATAGGTAGGTACGGTGGCTGTTTTGAGGAAGGTATATGGTGGGTGTATGATACCGGCGAAAAGTGCGTGGTATTAGAGAGGCTAGCAATGGTGGAAGGATCAGAGTGCGTATAATCCATGGACTGAACATTAGTCATAAAGAACTCATATACTTGTTGCAAAAATCTACAAGTTATCAAAGAAAAGTATTACGGGCATGCTCCTAGGGGGATAGATTGGTAGGAAAAGACCATGGCTCGTCCCTGACCGCCACTCATAAGGAAGACAATAAATAAATAAATCAGGCTCCGACTTCATCACATAACGGTTCACCATACGTGCATGCTACGGGAATCACAAACTTTAACACAAGTATTTCTCAAATTCATAACCACTCAACTAACATGACTCTAATATCACCATCTTCATATCTCAAAACAATTATGAAGCATCAAACTTCTCATAGTATTCAACACACTCATAAGATTTTTTTACTAATCTTGGATGCCTATCATATTAGGACTAATTGTTATGATTAAAGCAAATTACCATGCTGTTTTGTAGGACTCTCAAAATAATATAAGTGAAGCATGAGAGAAAAAAAGTTTCTATAAAACAAATCCACCACCGTGCTCTAAAAGATATAAGTGAAGCACTAGAGCAAAAACTATATAGCTCAAAAGATATAAGTGAAGCACATAGAGTATTCTAATAAATTCTGAATCATGTGTGTATCTCTCAAAAGGTGTGTACAGCAAGGATGATTGTGGCAAACTAAAAAGCAAAGACTCAAATCATACAAGACGCTCCAAGCAAAACACATATCATGTGGTGAATAAAAATATAGCTCCAAGTAAAGTTATCGATGGACGAAGACCAAAGAGGGGATGCCTTCCGGGGCATCCCCAAGCTTTGGCTTTTTGGTGTCCTTAGATTATCTTGGGGTGCCATGGGCATCCCCAAGCTTAGGCTCTTGTCACTCCTTGTTCCATAATCCATCAAATCTTTACCCAAAACTTGAAAACTTCACAACACAAAACTCAACAGAAAATCTCATGAGCTCCGTTAGCGAAAGAAAACAAAACACCACTTCAGGGTACTGTATTGAACTCATTCTTTATTTATATTTGTGTTAAACCTAATGTATTCCAACTTCTCTATGGTTTATAAACTCTTTTACTAGCCATAGATTCATCAAAATAAGCAAACAACACACGAAAAACAGAATCTGTCAAAAACAGAAGAGTCTGTAGTAATCTGTAACTAACGCAAACTTCTGGAACCCAAACAATTCAACCAAAATAGGACGACCTATACAATTTGTTTATTGATCTAATACAATACGAATCAATATTTTATCACGTTCTGGTGATTTTAAACAATTGTTTTCGTGAACAGAAAGTTTCTGGAATTTTCAGCAAGATCAAATAACTATCATCCAAGAAGATCCTATAGGTTTAACTTGGCACAAACACTAATTAAAACATAAAAACAAATCTAACCAGAGGCTAGATCAAATATTTATTCCTAAACAGAAGCAAAAAGCAAAAAACTAAAATAAAATTGGGTTGCCTCCCAACAAGCGCAATCGTTTAACGCCCTTAGCTAGGCATAAAAGCAAAGATAGATCTAAGTATTGCCATCTTTGGTGGGCAATCCATAAGTAGCTCTCATAATAGATTCATATGGTAATTTTATTTTCTTTCTAGGAAAGTGTCCCATACCTTTCCTTAATGGAAATTGGAATCTAATATTCCCTTCCTTCACATCAATAATTGCACCAATCGTTCTAAGGAAAGGTCTACCAAGAATAATAGGACATGAAGGATTGCAATCTATGTCAAGTACAACGAAATCTACGGGCACATAGTTCCTATTTGCAACAATAAGAACATCATTAATTCTTCCCATAGGTTTCTTAATAGTGGAATCCGCAAGGTGCAAGTTTAAAGAACAATCATCAAATTCACGGAATCCTAGCAAATCACACAAGGTTTTTGGAATCGTGGAAACACTAGCACCAAAATCACACAAAGCATATCATTCATGATCTATAATTTTAATTTTAATAGTAGGTTCCAATCATCATAAAGTTTTCTAGGGATAGAAACTTCCAACTCAAGTTTTTCTTCATAAGATTGCATCAAAGCATCGACGATATGTTTGGTAAAAGCTTTATTTTGACTATAAGCATGAGGAGAATTTAGCACGGATTGCAACAAGGAAATACAATCTATCAAAGAGAAATTATCATAATTAAATTCCTTGAAATCCAAAATAGTGGGTTCATTAATATCTAAAGTTTTGACCTCTTCAATCCCACTTTTACCAATTTTTGCATCAAGATCTAAAAACTCCGAATTTTTGGGATGCCTTCTAGGTAAAGGTGACTCATCTCCAGTCCCATCATTATCAAGATTCATATTGCAAAACAAAGATTTAATAGGAGACACATCAATATCTTTTAGATCTTCATCTTTATTTTCACAAAAAAAATTCCGGCTTAGCGGCCATCTTATTAACTAAGGTGGCCTGCTTATCCGAAACTTCAGCTATTAATTTTTCGAGATGAGCAATCTGAGATTTCAAACCATAAAATTCTTTAGAAATATTTTATTCATATAACCCATAAAGCTTTTTTGTTCCTTAAGCTCGTTCCTAAAGAAATTATTATGCTCAAATTGTAAAGTCATAAAACTCCTAACGTTGCTTTCGATCTCTTCTAACCTTTTAAGGTGAAGATCACCAAATCTAGGTAGAGCCATCGTGACAAGCAAGCAATCCAACACACAAGCAAACAAGAAACAACCAAAAAAGAGGGGAACGGAAAAGAGAGGGCGAATAAAACGGCAAGGGTGAAGTGGGGGAGAGGAAAACGAGAGGCAAATGGCAAATAATGTAATGCGAGGGGTAAGAGTTTGTGATGGGTACTTGGTATGTCTTGACTTGTGCGTAGACTCCTCGGGAACGGCGCCAGAAATCCTTCTTGCTACCTCTTGAGCACTGTGTTGGTTTTCCCTTGAAGAGGAAAGGGTGATGCAGTAAAGTAGCGTAAGTATTTCCCTCAGTTTTTGAGAACCAAGGTATGAATCCAGTAGGAGACCACGCTCGAGTCCCACGCACCTACACAAACAAATAAGAACCTCACAACCAACGCGATAAAGGGGTTGTCAATCCCTTCACGGTCACTTACGAGAGTGAGATCTGATAGAGATGATAAGATAATATTTTTGGTATTTTTATGATAAAGAGTAAATAAAGATGCAAAGTAAAATAAACGGCGCTAGAAATAGCGAAGTGTTGGAAGATTAATATGATGGAAAATAGACCTGGGGGCCATAGGTTTCACTAGTGGCTTCTCTCAAGAGCATAAATATTACGGTGGGTAAACAAATTACTGTCGAGCAATTGATAGAATTGAGCATAGTTATGTTATTATTGTTGGGACTAACCTATTGACCCAGAGCCCAGTGCCAGTTCCTGTTTTTTCCCTTGTTTCAGTGTTTCGAAGAAAAGGAATATAAAACGGAGTCGAAACGGAATGAAACCTTCTGGAGATGTTATTTTTGGAAGGAAAGCAACCTGATAGACTTGGAGTGCACGTCAGGAAAGAAACAAGGGAGCCACGACGTAGGGGGGCGCGCCCACCCCCTAGGGCGCACCCTCTACCCTCGTGGGCCCCTCGTGGCTCCCCTGACGTATTTCTTCCGCCTATATATACCAATATACCCTAAAAACTTGGGGGAACAGAATATATCGGGAGTTCCGCCGCCGCAAGCCTCTGTAGCCACCAAAAACCAATCGGGACCCTGTTCCGGCACCCTGCCGGAGGGGGAATCCCTCACCGGTGGCCATCTTCATCATCCCGGCGCTCTCCATGACGAGGAGGGAGTAGTTCACCCTCGGGGCTGAGGGTATGTACCAGTAGCTATGTGTTTGATCTCTCTCTCTCTCTCTCTCGTGTTCTTGATTCGGCACGATCTTGATGTATCGCGAGCTTTGCTATTATAATTGGATCTTATGTTTCTTCTCCCCCTCTACTCTCTTGTAATGGATAGAGTTTTCCCTTTGAAGTTATCTTTTCGGATTGAGTCTTTAATGATTTGAGAACACTTGATGTATGTCTTGCCGTGCGTATCTGTGGTGACAATGGGATATCACCTGATTCACTTGATGTATGTTTTGGTGATCAACTTGCGGGTTCCGCCCATGAACCTATGCATAGGGGTTGGCACACGTTTTCGTCTTGATTCTCCGGTAGAAACTTTGGGGCACTCTTTGAGGTTCTATGTGTTGGTTGAATAGATGAATCTGAGATTGTGTGATGCATATCGTATAATCATACCCACGGATACTTGAGGTGACATTGGAGTATCTAGGTGACATTAGGGTTTTGGTTGATTTGTGTCTTAAGGTGTTATTCTAGTACGAACTCTAGGGCTGTTTGTGACACTTATAGGAATAGCCCAACGGATTGATTGGAAAGAATAACTTTGAGGTGGTTTCGTACCCTACCATAATCTCTTCGTTTGTTCTTCGCTATTAGTGACTTTGGAGTGACTCTTTGTTGCATGTTGAGGGATAGTTATATGATCCAATTATGTTATTATTGTTGAGAGAACTTGCACTAGTGAAAGTATGAACCCCAGGCCTTGTTTCCTAGCATTGCAATACCGTTTACGCTCACTTTTATCATTAGTTACCTTGCTGTTTTTATATTTTCAGATTACAAAAACCTATATCCACCATCCATATTGCACTTGTATCACCATCTCTTCGCCGAACTAGTGCACCTATACAATTTACCATTGTATTGGGTGTGTTGGGGACACAAGAGACTCTTTGCTATTTGGTTGCAGGGTTGCTTGAGAGAGACCATCTTCATCCTACGCCTCCCACAGATTGATAAACCTTAGGTCATCCGCTTGAGGGAAATTTGCTACTGTCCTACAAACCTTTGCACTTGGAGGCCCAACAACGTCTACAAGAAGAAGGTTGCGTAGTAGACATCAAGCTCTTTTCTGGCGCCGTTGCCGGGGAGGTGAGTGCTTGAAGGTATATCTTTAGATCTTGCATTCGAATCTTTTTGTTTCTTGTCTTATCACTAGTTTAGTTTATAAAAGAAAAATACAAAAAAATGGAATTGAGTTTGTCTCATATGCTTCACCTTTTTAATATCTTTCTTGAGTATGATGGAAAGGAAAATTGTGCCAAAGTGTTAGAAGAAGAATGCATTAAAATGTTTGGCACTAAATCTTTGAATGATGAGCATGATTGCAATGTTGTTAGTATGAATTCCTTGAATATCCATGGTACTAACGATGATTGCACTAGTCATGATGAAAATGTCTCCTATAAACATGTCAATTTTTGTGGAGTGCATTGGGTTTGCGAGTACACACCAAATAGGGAAGATAGATATTGCAAGAGGCATAAGCATTTAGAAACTAAATGGTTGCAAGAAAGGCTAGATGTTTGTGCTGAAAATTTAAATTTTCTTAGCCGTACTTGTGAACTTTGCAATGAACATGATCATTTCAGTACCCAATGCAAATTGTTTCATGATCGTATCATGTCCAAAAATTGTGATGACTTGATTTCCCTTGCACATCATAATGAACTTAGTTTGCTCTTGGGTTATGAAGAAATGAAACGTATAACTAAGGATATTCCAGAATTTTCCCTTGATAGAGTTCTTCATTTTGATCTAGAAGAAATTTATATGTATTGTGCGGTGAATTGGATTGAAAATCCTTATATTGCCAATTGCATAAAGAAAAGAAAACAAATAGAAGATGAAGAGAATGCTAACGAAGGGGAAGATACTTCCCAATATTCTCCTATTATTTCTTATGATGAATCAGGTAACGAGGAGGAGCCTTCTATTCAACCAATCTCATTAATAAGGAGCTCCAAAAAGAGGATTGAACCCACACATGGGGAGAAGAAGAAGAAAAGAAAAAGTAGGAGAGGTAAAAATATATCTCTCCCAAATAATGTTGCCCCTATTATTGTTGTGCCTCATGAAAATGAAGATGATGCACTTGATGATGATCTCGTTATGCCTATTGCTTGTTGTGATGATTATGATTTGGAAGATAATGATACTTCTTACGATCTTGGACATATTTTTGGCACTTGCTTGGAATATGACAATTGCTATACTATTGGTGCTATCCATACTATTAATAATGAGAGTGATTATGCTTATGATATGAAAAGGCCCAAGCTTGGGGATGCTATGTTTGATGAAGATGATGTTTTTGAGAATATATTTGCTGAAATTAATGTTTGTCCCAAGCTTGGGGATGCTATGTTTAATGAAGATGATATTTTAGCCTCCCAAGTTTTGATATGCAAAGTTGTTATGATGATAGCATGCCTTCTACCTATGATGATTATATTGATGAAAGTGGGTTTGGAAGAGTGTCAACTTTAGGAAGTAATGATCCCACTATTTTGGAGGATGTTGAATCTTATAATATTTTTGAAAGTGGATTGGAGAGGTCACACTACTAGGAAAAGGCCTACTAGTGGCGCACCAGTTTTGCCTACTAATGGCGCACTACTGGTGCGCCACTAGTACCACGCCACTAGTAATTAATACTAATGGCGCACCACTGGTGCGCCATTAGTATACCAGATACTAATGGCGCACCCGACAGTGCGCCATTAGTATAGGCCACGGGGCGCCATTAGTATTTTTGAATTTTGAAGGCGGGAAAATAGTAGTGGCGCAGCGTCTAACCCCCACCGTGCGCCATTGCTATTTTTGAATTTTGAATTTGGATCTGGATCGCTATTTTTTGCCCATTTTTTGCTCATTTTTTTGCTCATTTTTTGCACGATATTTTTCAAAAAAAATCTCGTTTTTGTATCTTGTACGTTCTTTTGCCGTGTTCTTTTGCCGGAGAGGAGTTCGCCGGAGAGGAGGGCCGAGGTCACCGGAGAGGAGGAGGAGGTCGCCAGAGAGGAGGAAGGAGAAACCGTGAGGGGAGGGGAGGAGAGGAGGGAGGAGGAGCTCACCGGAGAGGAGGGAGGAGGAGATCACCGGAGAGGAGGGACGAGAAACCGTGAGGGGAGGGGAGGAGAGGAGGGAGGAGGAGGTCGCCGAAGAGGAGGAGGAGGAGGTCGCCAGAGAGGAGGAGGGTAGTATGGTGGAGGAGAGAAGGGGAGATGGAGTGGAGGAGAGGAGGAGATGGAGTGGAGGAGAGGTGGAGTGGAGGAGAAGAATGAAGAGGTAAGGAGGAGAGGACCACGCCCAGCCATATATACGGCATAGTAATGGCGCACCATGGGCAGGTGCGCCATTACTAACATTTTTCTTTTATTTTTTTGATATATTTTGAATTTTGAAGGCGGGAAGATAGTAATGGCGCACCATGGGCAGGTGCGCCATTAGTAAGTTTGAATTTTTTGCCTCTCCGGATCTTAAAAGCCCCGTATCTTTTTTCTGTTAGGTTTTTGAGGATTTTGAAAATGTTTAACGGGGTTCCCCCAGTTAAATTCGGATGTAACTTTTCGAGTAGATGATTTTTCATATAAAAAACTTTTTCATCTGAGTTCGTATGCAAAAGTTATGCCCATTTTACAAATTCTCGAGAGATTTTGCAAAAAAGTCAAAAATTCATGTTTGTAAATTTTGCTAACAACTAGACCACATATCACATGGGAATCTTATTTTCTTTTATTTTTTTGACATTTCTATCATTTTCTTTTTTTTTGAAACAGAAAAGGCGGTCCACGGGGGGGGGGGGGGGGGTGCATTCGGGGGAATGTGCCAAATTACTAATGGCGCACTGTGGGAGTGGTGCGCCATTACTAGTTCAACTAGTAATGGCGCACCACACCCACGGTGCGCCATTAGTAGTTTAAAAAATAAAATAAAAAAATTTGAATTTTTTTGAAACATAATTACTAATGGCGCACCGTGGGAGTGGTGCGCCATTATTAGTTTAACTAGTAATGGCGCACTATCCCCTGGTGCGCCATTACTAGTTTTAAAAAAATAAAAAAAATATTTTTTTTACTAATGGCGCACCGTGGATGTGGTGCGCCATTAGTATTTGCACACTAATGGCGCACCAACACATGGTGCGCCATTACTATTTAGTAATGGCGCACCACATGCACAGTGCGCCATTAGTGTCCATATTGGCTATAGCTGTTTTTGTAGTAGTGTCATGACTTTATTTAGTGATGTATCCACTATTTCGGAAGAGGTTTCAATTGATTATGATGAGAACAAAGTTGCTACTTATGATGATTATTGTGATGAAACTTATGCTATAAAGAATAGTGATGATTATATTTAAAAAACTTGCCATGATTATGAGTACCCTTTCTCTGAACATTACTCTTTTAATGTGGAAACAATTTGTAGTATTCAAGTCTCTTATGATACTCCCACTATTCCGAATGAGAAGAATTTTGCTTATGTGGAGAGTAATAAAATTTCTATGCTTGTAGATCATGAAAAGAATGCTTTAGGTGCTGGTTATATTGTTGAATTCATTCATGATGCTACTGGAAGTTATTATGAGGGAGGAATGTATGCTTGTAGGAATTGCAATAATATCAAGTTTCCACTCTATGTGCTTAAAGTTTTGAAGTTATGCTTGTTTTGCCTTCCTATGCTAGTTGATTATTGTTCCCATAAGTTGTTTGCTCACAAAATCCCTATGCATAAGAAGTGGGCTAGACTTAAATGTGCTAGTCATATTCTTCATGATGCTCTCTTTATGTTTCAATTCTTATGTTTTATGTGAGCATCATTGAAATCATCATGCCTAGCTAGGGGCGTTAAACGATAGCGCTTGTTGGGAGGCAACCCAACTTTATTTTAGTTTCTTGCTTTTTGGTCCTGTATAGGAATAAATAATCCATCTAGCTTCTGGTTAGATGTGGTTTTGTGTTTTAATTAGTGTTTGTGCCAAGTAGAACCTTTGGGAAGACTTGGGTGAAGTCTTTATGATCATGCTGTAAAAAACAGAAACTTTAGCGCTCACGAAATTAGCTTCAACTTTATTTAGTTGATTCTTTTTGCGTATGATTACCAGACAAATTCCTCAGGTCCACCAATTTATTTTAGAATTTGTGGAGTTCCAGAAGTTTGCGTTTGATACAGATTACTACAGACTGTTCTGTTTTTGACAGATTCTGTTTTCTATGTGTTGTTTGCTTATTTTGATGACTCTATGGCTAGTAAAATAGTTTATAAACCATAGAGAAGTTGGAATACAGTAGGTTTAACACCAATATAAATAAAGAATGAGTTCATTACAGTACATTGAAGTGGTGTTTTGTTTTCTTTCGCTAACGGAGCTCACGAGATTTTCTGTTAAGTTTTGTGTTGTGAAGTTTTCAAGTTTTGGGTAAAGATTCGATGGACTATGGAATAAGGAGTGGAAAGAGACTAAGCTTGGGGATTCCCAAGGCGCCCCAAAGGTAATATTCAAGGACAAACAAGAGCCTAAGCTTGGGGATGCCCCGGAAGGCATCCCCTCTTTCGTCTACTTCCATCGGTAACTTTACTTGGAGCTATATTTTTATTCACCACATGATATGTGTTTTGCTTGGAGCGTCATGTCATTTTCTTTAGCTTTGCTTGCTGTTTGAATAAAATACCAAGATCTGAAATTATTAAATGAGACAGAGTCTTCACATAGCTACATAATTATTTAACTACTCATTGATCTTCATTTATATCTTTTTGGAGTAGTTCGTCATTTACTCGTGTGCTTCACTTATATCCTATGAGTAAATGGTTGAGTAATTTGAATGTCATAAATCTGAAATTATATATGTTTCATATGCCTTTCCCATGGGGAGTAATGCCTTCACATATAAGAAGTAGAGGTGGTAAATTTATTGAAGGTTAGCAAACATTGTATTGGTCACTTGAACAATTCATGAAAGAATATTGAAGGAAGAGAGATTTCACATATAATACTATCTTGGACATCTTCTATGATTGTGAGCCCCATTAATTATTTTCAAACCTGAGCAAATTTGTTGAAGTTGGACAAGGAAGACAACATAATGAGTTATGCTTGGGTATTTTTGTATAGAAGTTATATTGTTATGGATCCTCTAACATGTGGTGCTTGCTATTTAGAATCCTTTGCTAGCCAAAATATCTGTACTAAGCGGGAATACTGCTTGTGCATCCAAATTCCTTGAACCAAGTTTCTTCCAGAGTGTCCACCATATCTACCTATATGCGGTATTTACCTGCCGTTCCAAGTAAATTTGCATGTGCCAAACTCTAAACCTTCAACTAATAATCTGTTTTGTATGCCCGAATCGCTCATGTAGCGACTACGGGTTAGCAGTATCTTCCATGCTAGGTGGGTTATTCTCACGATGAGTGGACTCCGCTCATCATTCACGAGAAAATGGCTGGTAACCGGGATGCCCAGTCCCATGATCAAAAAGATCAAAATCAAATCAAAAATAATTGCAAACAAAACTCCCCCAGGTTTGATGTTAGTTGGAGGCACCCGTTGTTTCGGGCAACCCATGGATTGATGATTGTTGGTGGAGGGGGAGTAAAAATCTTTACCTTTCTGTTTGGGAACCGCCTATAATGTATGTAGTATGGAAGATATTGGGAACTCTTGGTCGTTATGTTGACAATGAAAGCATACATCTCAAAATTATTTTCATCTCTGTTTTTGCTCCGAGCTTTGGCACCTCTGCAAATCCCTACTTCCCTCTGCGAAGGGCCTATCTTTTACTTTTATGCAAGAGTCAGTAGTATTCCTTCTCATTCCAACCTACTCTTTAGATTGGCAAGCATCATATGATGGAAAGATCTAAGCATATATGGCCATTCAAATATATTTGTGCATGAATTATTACTGTTGACATTACCCTTGAGGTAAAGGGTTGGGAGGCGAAACATTAAGCCCCTATCTTTCTCTGTGTTCGCTGAATACTATTTGTTCTAAAAATATGCTTTGAGTGGTAGCAATCATCGAAGACTAAATGATATTTGAGTATGTGGAGTTTGCTAAATCAAAGCTCTGACATAGACTCTTCCTGAAAATAAGATGAATTGTAATTGTTTGATGACTAATAACACTGTTTGTTAGTTTTCAAGAAAGTTTATGATCTATACTTTAACATGTGAATAGTTTGTTACTTGATCATGCAAAGTTCTATGAGTTGAGCTACTGTTATGACATATAATGATGCTAGAAAAGGTGATTGAAATTATCATTGATCAAACTTATGCACCTGCTAGCATTCACACTTCATAAATTCTTTCTTTTATCATTTACCTACTCGAGGACGAGCAGGAATTAAGCTTGGGGATGCTCATACGTCTCCAACGTATCTATAATTTATGAAGTATTCATGCTATTATATTATCCATCTTGGATGTTTTATGGGCTTTACTATGCACTTTTATATTATTTTTGGGACTAACCTATTGACCCAGAGCCCAGTGCCAATTCCTGTTTTTTCCCTTGTTTCAGTGTTTCAAAGAAAAGGAATATCAAACGGAGTCGAAACGGAATGAAACCTTCTGGAGAAGTTATTTTTGGAAGGAAAGCAACCTGATAGACTTGGAGTGCACGTCAGGAAAGAAACGAGGGAGCCACGAGGTAGGGGGCGCGCCCTCCACCCTCGTGGGCCCCTCGTGGCTCCCCTGGCGTATATCTTCCGCCTATATATACCAATATACCCTAAAAACTTGGGGGAACAGAATAAATCGGGAGTTCCGCCGCCGCAAGCCTCTGTAGCCACCAAAAACCAATCGGGATCCTGTTCCGGCACCCTGCCGGAGGGGGAATCCCTCACCGGTGGCCATCTTCATCATCCTGGCGCTCTCCATGATGAGGAGGGAGTAGTTCACCCTCGGGGCTGAGGGTATGTACCAGTAGCTATGTGTTTGATCTCTCTCTCTCTCGTGTTCTTGATTCGGCACGATCTTGATGTATCGCGAGCTTTGCTATTATAGTTGGATCTTATGTTTCTTCTCCGCCTCTACTCTCTTGTAATGGATTGAGTTTTCTCTTTGAAGTTATCTTATCGGATTGAGTCTTTAATGATTTGAGAACACTTGATGTATGTCTTGCCGTGCGTATCTGTGGTGACAATGGGATATCACGTGATTCACTTGATGTATGTTTTGGTGATCAACTTGCGGGTTCCGCCCATGAACCTATGCATAGGGTTTGGCACACGTTTTCGTCTTGATTCTCCGGTAGAAACTTTGGGGCACTCTTTGAGGTTCTATGTGTTGGTTGAATAGATGAATCTGAGATTTTGTGATGCATATCGTATAATCATACCCACGGATACTTGAGGTGACATTGGAGTATCTAGGTGACATTAGGGTTTTGGTTGATTTGTGTCTTAAGGTGTTATTCTAGTATGAACTCTAGGGTTGTTTGTGACACTTATAGGAATAGCCCAACGGATTGATTGGAAAGAATAACTTTGAGGTGGTTTCGTACCCTACCATAATCTCTTTGTTTGTTCTCCGCTATTAGTGACTTTGGAGTGACTCTTTGTTGCATGTTGAGGGATAGTTATATGATCCAATTATGTTATTATTGTTGAGAGAACTTGCACTAGTGAAAGTATGAACCCTAGGCCTTGTTTCCTATCATTGCAATACCGTTTACGCTCACTTTTATCATTAGTTACCTTGCTGTTTTTATATTTTCAGATTACAAAAACCTATATCCACCATCCATATGGCACTTGTATCACCATCTCTTCGCCGAACTAGTGCACCTATACAATTTACCATTCTATTGGGTGTGTTGGGGACACAAGAGTCTCTTTGCTATTTGGTTGCAGGGTTGCTTGAGAGAGACCATCTTCATCCTACGCCTCCCACAGATTCATAAACCTTAGGTTATCCACTTGAGGGAAATTTGCTACTGTCCTACAAACCTCTGCACTTGGAGGCCCAACAACGTCTACAAGAAGAAGGTTGCGTACTAGACACAATGGGTACTTGGTATGTCTTGACTTGTGCATAGACTCCTCGGCAACGGCGCCAGAAATCCTTCTTGCTACCTCTTGAGCACTGCGTTGGTTTTCCCTTGAAGAGGAAAGGGTGATGCAGTAAAGTAGCGTAAGTATTTCCCTCAGTTTTTGAGAACCAAGGTATCTATCCAGTAGGAGACCACGCTCGAGTCCCACGCACCTACACAAACAAATAAGAACCTCACAACCAATGCGATAAAGGGGTTGTCAATCCCTTCACGGTCACTTACGAGAGTGAGATATGATAGAGATGATAAGATAATATTTTTGGTATTTTTATGATCAAGAGTAAATAAAGATGCAAAGTAAAATAAACGGCACCAGAAATAGCTAAGTGTTGGAAGATTAATATGATGGAAAATAGACCTTGGGGCCATAGGTTTCACTAGAGGCTTCTCTCAAGAGCATAAATATTACGGTGGGTAAACAAATTACTGTCGAGCAATTGATAGAATTGATCATGGTTATGAGAATATCTAGGTAGGATCATGTATCTAGGCATCACGTCCGTGACAAGTAGACCGAAATGATTCTGCATCTACTACTATTACTCCACACATCGACCGCTATCCAGCATGCATCTAGAGTGTTAAGTTCATAAGAACAGAGTAATGCTTTAAGTAAGATGACATGATGTAGAGGGATAAACTCATGCAATATGATATAAACCCCATCTTTTTATCCTTGATGGCAACAATACAATACGTGCCTTGCTGCCCCTGCTGTCAGTGGGAAAGGACACCGCAAGATTGTAACATCCCAAATTTTCAATTTGGAATATTATACATTAGATCATCATTGCATAGCATATTTTATTGCATTTTGGCAAAATCCTCGAAAATCCTAAGCAACTCAAGGACCCTCGGAGAGAGTTGGGGAATTTTTCGCGGTTTTCATATTTGATTTTTATCAAATAATGAAACGAGGATTTTGGTTTTAATTATTTTTCCCTCCGAAAAATATTTCGTATTAAAATAAATGAGAGGAGAAAATATGACTTCTCCAAAATAATTGAAATATTGGAGGAAAAATATTAAAATCAAATATTTGATTTTATTCAGATTTTATTTGCAATTTTAATTGCATTAGAAAAAAATTCACGTTTTCAAAACTGCATTTTCGGGCCAAGAAAATGTTCATCTCGTTCTAATAATTTTAATTAGACAGTGAAAATTTGTTTTGGCATTTTTGGATTTTTATTTATTTTTCTACGATTTTTTCTTAGGTTCGGCGAAATTATTTAAAAAAAATCCCAAGCACGCCGACTGGGCCGAAGCCCAGCCGACGACCCAGCCCACCGCTCTAGCCGTCTCCCTTCCGGAGACCTAGCTCCCGCCGCCGCCCGAGTCCCGGTCGGGGACGACGCCGCCGCCGCCTTACCCCTTCCCCACGGCATCCCCCCTCCTTATATACTTCCCCGACCCCGCCGCCCTCACCTCATCCCGACCCCGCCCCGCACCCGATGCGGCCCGGAGGAGCCGCGCCGGAGCCGCCTATCGCCACCGCCTCGGGAAGCCTCGACGCCGTCGCCCGCCGCCCCTCGCTGCCGCCCGTCGCCTCCCCGAGCCCCGCCGCACCCCGCCGCACCCGAAGACCCCGCCGGAGCCCCGTCCCACTCGCCGGAATACCTCGCCGGAGGTATAGCCGAGCCGCCGACCGAACCGCCCGTTTTTATTAAAAACAGCTCGGTTTATTTTTTATCGAAACCCTAGGTTTATTTTTTTAGTTCGGTTTATTTTTTTTGGTTTAATTAATTAGTGAACGTTCACCGATCTGTTCGTTTTAACGAACGTGTTCGTCGGTTAGTCGCTGTTAACGAACGTCCGTTCGTTTAACTGTTCGTCAGTTTTCTTTTTCGTCGGTTTTTCCACGATTATTCCAGATCGCGATTTTTGATCAGATTTTCGTTCTGTTTTATCTTTTCGCTCGTTTATCGGAATCAGGCGATTCAAGCGCCTAGAGTTTCGTCTCGAAATTCTCTTTCCATTTAACCAACTCAAACAAGTTTTTGCTACTGTAAAATTTGACTTAGATCCAGATTAGTACACGAAGCTTGTTTCTTTCGCCGTTTGACTTTCGTTGCTTCGTTTGATTTGATTCTTTTTGCAAACCGGAGTTCTTAAGTTGAACTTTCTGGTTAGATCTTTCATTTGATTTGTACCTGTGCATTTGATGAGTGCTTATTGTATGCTTGTTTGTTTGCGATAGAGTACCCGGAGTGCGCCGCTTGCTACTTCGAATCTCTAGGTTTCACGGATCATCAGCAAGGCAAGTAACACTTTGATCATACCTCTTTTACTACCCAGTTTTATTGCATTAGACCAATCCTCAAACAATTGCATGATTAGGATCTAATTAAATTGTGGGTATTGGGAAGTAGTTGAGGTAGTACCTATTACCTGTTTTGTTATCAAACCTTGGGAGTTACTTCTACGTTTGCTCATATTGCTATGCTATGCTAGTAGACGTGGATTGGGTTTGAGTGTTACCATGACAGATGTGAGATTGTTAATTAATGGTCAACCTTAAGGTGGCAACTAAAACTCACATCTGGGTGGATTGAGGTACCTGGGTATTCCAGGATTGCCTATTTTTCTTTTGGACCACCACCCAGGTTCAAAGGGATCATGAGATTATTCATGCTAGAAACTTCCGTGTGCAGCCACAAGCTATTATGGGCTCTAGCATAGTTGAGTAGGTTACATGATCTCTTGAAGAGGTGGGCTAGCAGATGTAGGGGAAAGTAGGTGTAACTGTCCACCCAGAGTAAAGAGTTATTGTTTCTAAAAGACTGTGTCTTGGTCATCCGTTTCTCAAACATCATGTAGTGAGAGAATCAAGCGGAGGCGATCGAGTCTTGTGGGGAAAAGTGCGCAAACCTCTGCAGAGTGTACAAACTAATCATGGTTAGCCATGTCCCCGGTTATGGACATCTTGAGTATCTAGTACTTGGATTATCATGTGAATCTCATCATGTTACTTTAATTAATTTTGTTGGGTTAATGATGATACTTAATTGGGATTGAGATGCTGTCAACCATTCTCAATGTTTAACAACCACCATGATAGTTAAATAAAATTTATTCCTTTGCAGTAAGGAAAAAAATTGCTTTTCGCAAAACTGTAACCATAGAGCCTTCTACCAGCCATATATGCATGTAGTATAGCATTATTATATTCATTACTCTCTATGTGTTACATTGCCAGCATATTCCATGTGCTGACCCTTTTTCGGGCTGCAACGTTTCATGTTGCAGACTTTTCAGACGACGAGTAAGGTGCCTTAGGTCGTGGTCTTATACTCAGTGATGCCGTTGGAGTTGATGGACTCACTTACCTTCCAAGTCTTCCGCTGTCATCGTATTTAGATGGCCTTAAGCCATATTTATCATACTTATTTCTCTCTTGAGATACTCGTTGTAATAAGTGTGTGATTGCTAATCTGTTATAAATCCTCCATTTGTACTGTGTGTGTCAGCATTACTGATCCAGGGATGACACTGGTGCACAGCAGCACAGACTGTTTGAGGTCTGGTCGCTACAAAGGTGGTATCAGAGCTCTCATGATTGAAGGGAAGCAACAGCAGATTGAAAACCGTAAGAGGAAGTATGGACAAGGGAAGTACAATTCTGGAGCTCAGCAGAAGCCACGTTTTACCCCAAAATCGGGAGGACAGTTTCAGCATACCCATGGAGGAGGTAGTTCGCACAACCATAATGGCCCCAAGAATGGTAATGGGAATGGAGGAAGCAACGGCCAGAACCGTACCAACCCTTCAACCCCAGCTAAGAGAGACCTGAGCCAAGTCACTTGCTTTAAGTGCCAGAAGACTGGACATTATGCCATTGAATGTCCTGAAGCCCAGAATGGAAATGGCAATGGAAGCTCTGGGAAGAAGCCGAACCCTTTTAACAAAGGACAAGTGAACCACGTTTACGTGGAGGAGGTTGAAGCATAGCCTGATGCAGTAATAGGTAAGTTTTTGGTTAAGTCATTTACTGCACTCGTTCTTTTTGATACTGGCGCATCGCATTCATACATATCAAGGGGATTTGTGGATAAGTATAAACTGCCCACCTAGGTTCTTAAAACACCTATGTTAGTAAGTTCACCAGGAGCAGAGTATATGGCAAGCCAAGGATGTTTTCAGATGCCATTGGCCCTAGGTAGGCATGT
Source organism: Aegilops tauschii subsp. strangulata (assembly GCF_002575655.3). Lineage (NCBI taxonomy): Eukaryota > Viridiplantae > Streptophyta > Magnoliopsida > Poales > Poaceae > Aegilops > Aegilops tauschii. The sequence continues at coordinate 278,902,538 of NC_053037.3, read as the reverse complement.
TTTCCCCTCAGACTTGATAATCTTGGAGTCGCAAGGTTTGGATGTAATTTTGGGTATGGATTGGCTATCGATGTATGGGGGAAACATCGATTGCGCCAGTAAGACGATTTCGCTTACCACCCCAGAAGGAAGAAGGATTAAGTATGTATCCCGGCATGTGCCGAAGAGGACTCAAGTGAATTCCTTATCAGGAGTTGTACAGGAGGAAGTACCAGTGGTGAAGGATTACCCTGATGTATTTCCAGAAGAGTTGCCAGGCATGCCACCGGATAGAGACATAGAGTTTTTGATTGAACTTTTGCCAGGCACAGGGCCGATATCTAAGAGACTGTGCAGGATGCCCGCTAAGGATTTGGAAGAAATTAAGAAGCAGATTAAGGAGTTACTGGATAAAGGCTATATTCGCCCAAGTTCTTCACCTTGGGGATCACCCGTACTTCTAGTGGAGAAGAAAGATGGATCGTTGAGGATGGTTGTTGATTATCGAGGATTGAATGAAGTGACCATCAAAAATAAGTACCCACTGCCGATGATCAATGATTTGTTTGACCGATTACAAGGAGCTAAGGTATTTTCCAAGATCGATCTACGATCAGGATACCATCAGTTAAAGATTCGAGAGCAGGATATACCTAAGACGGCTTTTACCACCAGGTATGGGCTATATGAGTATACCGTTATGTCATTTGGTCTGACTAACGCACCTGCCTATTTCATGAACCTGATGAACAAAGTGTTTATGGAGTTTTTGGATAAGTTCGTCGTAGTGTTCATTGATGATATTTTGGTCTACTCAAAGAATGAAGAGGAGCATAAGGAACATTTGCGTTTGGTACTTGAGAAGCTCAGAGAACATCAGTTATACGCCAAGTTCAGCAAATGTGAGTTTTGGTTGAAGGAAGTTGGATTCCTCGGACATGTTATATCCGGAGAAGGAATAGCAGTAGACCCCACCAAAGTCGACACTGTGACAAACTGGGAATCACTCGCATCAGTTGGAGAGATCCGGAGTTTTCTTGGACTTGCAGGATACTACCGGAGGTTCATTGAGAACTTCTCGAGGATTGCTAAGCCCATGACAGAGCTGTTAAAGAAGGACACCAAATTCAATTGGACTAAGGAACGCGAAGCTAGTTTCCATGAGTTGAAAAAACGTTTGGTTACATCACCAGTGTTGATTCTGCCAGATCAACGCAAGGATTATGAAGTATATTGCGACGCTTCACATCGAGGACTTGGAGCAGTGCTAATGCAGGAGGGAAGAGTTGTTTCATATGCTTCACAACAACTTAAACCCCATGAGAAGAATTATGCCACCCATGATTTGGAGTTAGCAGCCGTAGTGCATGCATTGAAGACATGGAGACATTTTCTCATCGGAAACCACTGTGAGGTGTACACGGATCACAAGAGTTTGAAGTACATTTTCACGCAGAAGGAGTTGAATCTCAGGCAAAGGAGATGGTTGGAGCTCATTAAGGATTATGATATGAGATTGCATTATCACCCCGGGAAGGCTAACGTAGTAGCAGATGCGTTGAGCCGCAGGAGCCATGTCAACACACTCGTGGCCGGAGAGTTACCGAAATTATTAGCCAAGGATCTTCGCGAGCTATGTTTGGAGATAGTTCCAAGAGGCTATTTAGCAACGTTGGAGATTCAGTCTACCTTGATGGAAAAGATCAGGGAAGCTCAGAAGATAGACAAGGAGATTGACGAGATAAAGGAAAGGATGAGCAAAGGAAAAGCCAAGGGATTTCGTGAGGATGAGCACGATACCTTATGGTTTGAGGATCGCATTTATGTGCCCAATGATCCGGAGATCAGGAAGTTGATCTTGCAAGAGGCCCATGATTCACCGTATTCGATTCACCCAGGAAATACCAAGATGTATTTGGATTTGAAGGATATTTTCTGGTGGACCGGAATGAAGAAAGATATTGCAGAGTATGTAGCAGTTTGCGATGTATGTCAGAGAGTGAAGGCAGAGCATCAGAAGCCAGCAGGATTGCTACAACCATTGCCGATACCCGAATGGAAATGGGATAAACTAGGCATGGATTTTATCACGGGATTGCCCAGGACTCGTTCAGGCTATGACTCGATATGGGTTGTAGTCGATCATTTGACGAAAGTAGCTCATTTCATCCCAGTGAAGACCACTTACACCAGTGCTAAGTTGGCAAAGATATACATGACCAGGATCGTATGTCTGCATGGAGTTCCGAGGACCATTGTATCAGATAGAGGAAGCCAGTTTACTTCAAGGTTTTGGAATCAGTTACATGAAACCTTGGGTACCAGGCTAGAGTTCAGTACAGCCTTTCATCCACACACACACGGACAGACCGAGAGAGTCAATCAGATTTTGGAAGATATGCCGAGAGCTTATGCGCTAGATTATGGATCTAGTTGGGATGAAAATTTGCCGTATGCAGAGTTTTCTTACAACAACAGTTACCAATCCAGTTTGAAGATGGCCCCTTTCGAAGCTTTATACAGAAGGAGGTGTAGAACACCATTGTTGTGGAACGAAGTTGGAGACCGCCAGTTGTTTGGACCAGATTTGATTAAAGAGTCTGAACAGAAAGTGCAGTTGATTCGCGATAGGCTCAAGGTAGCCCAGTCCAGGCAGAAGAGTTATGCGGATTCTAAACGCAAGGAGACAGTTCACGAAGTCGGAGACAGAGTTTACCTATGAGTATCACCACTTCGAGGAGTTAAGCGCTTTGGAGTTAAAGGAAAGTTAGCGCCACATTTTGTAGGACCATACAAAATTTTGGAGCGTATGGGAGAAGTTGCTTACAAACTGGAATTGCCTGAAGGATTGTCAGGAGTTCATGATGTATTTCACGTTTCCCAGTTGAAGAAGTGCCACACAGGGATGGCTGAGATACCACTGAGAGATACAGTGCCGTTGGAAGCGATTCAGTTGGAAAGTGACTTGACCTATGAGGAGAAACCAGTCAAGATTCTCGAGTATGCCAGCCGAGTCACCCGCAGCAAGGTTATCAAGTTTTGCAAAGTTCAGTGGAGTCACCACACTGAAGATGAAGCCACCTGGGAGCGAGAGGAAGATCTACGGAAGAACCACTCTCACCTATTTTCTAGCCAACCCGAATCTCGAGGGCGAGATTCATCTTAAGGGGGTTAGGTTTGTAACATCCCAAATTTTCAATTTGGAATGTTATACATTAGATCATCATTGCATAGCATATTTTATTGCATTTTGGCAAAATCCTCGAAAAATCCTAAGCAACTCAAGGACCCTCGGAGAGAGTTGGGGAATTTGTCGCGGTTTTCATATTTGATTTTTATCAAATAATGAAACGAGGATTTTGGTTTTAATTATTTTTCCCTCCGAAAAATATTTCATATTAAAATAAATGAGAGGAGAAAATATGACTTCTCCAAAATAATTGAAATATTGGAGGAAAAATATTAAAATCAAATATTTGATTTTATTTGCAATTTTAATTGCATTAGAAAAAAATTCACGTTTTCAAAACTGCATTTTCGAGCCAAGAAAATGTTCATCTCGTTCTAATCATTTTCGTTAGATGGTGAAAATTTGTTTTGGCATTATTGGATTTTTATTTATTTTTCTATGATTTTTCTTAGGTTCGGCGAAATTATTTTAAAAAAAATCCCGAGCACGCCGACTGGGCCGAAGCCCAGTCGACGGCCCAGCCCACTGCCCGAGCCGTCTCCCTCCCGGAGACCTAGCCCCCGCCGCCGCCCGAGTCCCGGTCGGGGACGACGCCGCCGCCGCCTTACCCCTTCCCCAAGGCACCCCCCTCCTTATATACTTCCCCGACCCCGCCGCCCTCACCTCATCCCGACCCCGCCCCGCACCCGACGCCGCCCGAAGGAGCCGCGCCGGAGCCGCCTATCGCCGCCGCCGCCCGTCGCCTCCCCGAGGCCCGCCGCACCCGAAGACCCCGCCGGAGCCCCGTCCCGCTCGCCGGAGGTATAGCCGAGCCGCCGACCGAACCGCCCTTTTTTTTAAAAACCGCTCGGTTTATTTTTTTGAAACCCTAGGTTTATTTTTTTAGTTCGGTTTATTTTTTTTGGTTTAGTTAATTAGTGAACGTTCACCGATCTGTTCGTTTTAACGAACGTGTTCGTCGGTTAGTCGCTGTTAACGAACGTCCGTTCGTTTAACTGTTCGTCAGTTTTCCTTTTTGTCGGTTTTTTCGCGATTATTCCAGATCGTGATTTCTGATCAGAATTTCGTTCTGGTTTATCTTTTCGCTCGTTTATCGGAATTAGGCGATTCAAGCGCCTAGAGTTTCGTCGAAATTCTCTTTCCGTTTAACCAACTCAAACAAGTTTTTGCTACTGTAAAATTTGACTTAGATCCAGATTAGTACACGAAGCTTGTTTCTTTCGCCGTTTGACTTTCGTTGCTTCGTTTGATTTGATTCTTTTTGCACCGGAGTTCTTAAGTTGAACTTTCTGGTTAGATCTTTCATTTGATTTGTACCTGTGCATTTGATGAGTGCTTATTGTATGCTTGTTTGTTTGCGATAGAGTACCCGGAGTGCGCCGCTTGCTACTTCGAATCTCTAGGTTTCACGGATCATCAGCAAGGCAAGTAACACTTTGATCATACCTCTTTTACTACCCAGTTTTATTGCATTAGACCAATCCTCAAACAATTGCATGATTAGGATCTAATTAAATTGTGGGTATTGGGAAGTAGTTGAGGTAGTACCTATTACCTGTTTTGTTAGCAAACCTTGGGAGTTACTTCTACGTTTGCTCATATTGCTATGCTATGCTAGTAGACGTGGATTGGGTTTGAGTGTTACCATGACAGATGTGAGATTGTTAATTAATGGTCAACCTTAAGGTGGCAACTAAAACTCACATCTGTGTGGATTGAGGTACCTGGGTATTCCAGGATTGCCTATTTTTCTTTTGGACCGCCACCCAGGTTCAAAGGGATCATGAGATTATTCATGCTAGAAACTTCCGTGTGCAGCCACAAGCTATTATGGGCTCTAGCATAGTTGAGTAGGTTACATGATCTCTTGAAGAGGTGGGCTAGCAGATGTAGGGGAAAGTAGGTGTAACTGTCCACCAGGAGTAAAGAGTTATTGTTTCTGAAAGACTGTGTCTCGGTCATCCGTTTCTCAAACATCATGTAGTGCGAGAATCAAGCGGAGGCGATCGAGTCTTGTGGGGAAAAGTGCGCAAACCTCTGCAGAGTGTACAAACTAATCATGGTTAGCCGTGTCCCCGGTTATGGACATCTTGAGTATCTAGTACTTGGATTATCATGTGAATCTCATCATGTTACTTTAATTAATTTTGTTGGGTTAATGATGAGACTTAATTGGGATTGAGATGCTGTCAACCATTCTCAATGTTTAACAACCACCATGATAGTTAAATAAAATTTATTCCTTTGCAGTAAGGAAAAAAATTGCTTTTCGCAAAACTGTAACCATAGAGCCTTCTACCAGCCATATATGCATGCAGTATAGCATTATTATATTCATTACTCTCTATGTGTTACATTGCCAGCATATTCCATGTGTTGACCCGTTTTCGGGCTGCAACGTTTCATGTTGCAGACTTTTCAGACGACGAGTAAGGTGCCTTAGGTCGTGGTCTTATACTCAGTGATGCCGTTTGAGTTGATGGACTCACTTAGCTTCCAAGTCTTCCGCTGTTATCGTATTTAGATGGCCTTAAGCCATATTTATCATACTTATTTCTCTCTTGAGATACTCGTTGTAATAAGTGTGTGATTGCTACTCTGTTATAAATCCTCCATTTGTACTGTGCGTGTCAGCATTACTGATCCAGGGATGACACTAGTGCACAGCAGCACAGACTGTTTGAGGTCTGCTCGCTACAAAGATTGAACCCAAAGATAAGCACTTCTCCCATTGCAAGAAAGATCAATCTAGTAGGCCAAACCAAACTGATAATTCGAAGAGAATTGCAAAGACAACCAATCATACATAATTCAGAGGACATTCAAATATTGTTTATAGATAATCTTGATCATAAACCCACAATTCATCGGATCTCGACAAACACACCGCAAAAGAAGATTACATCGAATAGATCTCTAAGAAGATCGAGGAGAACTTTGTATTGAGATCCAAAGATAGAGAAGAAGCCATCTAGCTAATAAATATGGACCCGAAGGTCTGAGGTAAACTACTCACACATCATCGAATCACGTGCCTTCCTCGTTGATTGCTTTACGTAGACTCCAAGTCCTCTGGATCACGTTTGTTCCGAAAATCACGTGCCTGAAGGTTTCATTCCATTTGGACTCCGTTTGATATCCTTTTCCTTCGAAACACTGAAATAGGCAAAAAAACAGCAATTTGGGCTGGGCCTCCGGTTAATAGGTTAGTCCCAAAAATAATATAAAAGTATATAATAAAGCCCATTAAACATCCAAAACAGAATATAATATAGCATGGAACAATCAAAAATTATTGATACGTTGGAGACGTATCAAGCATCCCCAAGCTTAATTCCTGCTCGTCCTCGAGTAGGTAAATGATAAAAACAGAATTTTTGATGTGGAATGCTACTTAGCATAATTTTCAATGTAATTCTCTTATTTGTGGTATGAATATTCAGATCCGAAAAGATTCAAGATAAAAGTTTAATATTGACATAAAAATAATAATACTTCAAGCATACTAACTAAGCAATTATGTCTTCTCAAAATAACATGGCCAAAGAAAGTTATACCTACAAAATCACATAGTCTGGCTATGCTCTATCTTCACCACACAAAATATTTAAATCATGCACAACCCCGATGACAAGCCAAGCAATTGTTTCATACTTTTGGTGTTCTGAAACTTCTTCAATCTTCACGCAATACATGAGCGTGAGCCATGGACATAGCACTATATGTGGAATAGAATGGTGGTTGTGCAGAAGACAAAAAAGGAGAAGATAGTCTCACATCAACTAGGCGTATCAACGGGCTATGGATATGCCCATCAATGGATATCAATGTGAGTGAGTAGGGATTGCCATGCAACGGATGCACTAGAGCTATAAGTATATGAAATCTCAACAAAAGAAACTAAGTGGGTGTGCATCCAACTCGCTTGCTCATGAAGACCTAGGGCATTTTGAGGAAGCCCATCATTGGAATATACAAGCCAAGTTCTATAATGAAAAATTCCCACTAGTATATGAAAGTGATATCATATGAGACTCTCTATCATGAAGATCACGGTGCTACTTTGAAGCACAAGTGTGGAAAAAGGATAGTAGCATTGTCCCTTCTCTCTTTTTCTCTCTTTTTTTGGGCCTTCTCTTTTTTATGGCCTTTCTTTCTTTCTTTCTTTTTTCGTCCGAAGTCTCATCCCGACTTGTGGGGGAATCATCATCTCCATCATCCTTTCCTCACCTGGGACAATGCTCTAATAATGATGATCATCACACTTTTATTTACTTACAACTCAAGAATTACAACTCAATACTTAGAACAAATTATGACTCTATGTGAATGCCTCCGGCGGTGTACCGGGATATGCAATGAATCAAGAGTGACATGTATGAAAGAATCATGAACGGTGGCTTTGCCACAAATACGATGTCAACTACATGATCATGCAAATTAATATGACAATGATGGAGCGAGTCATAGTAAACAAAACGGTGGTAAGTTGCATGGCAATATATCTCGGAATGGCTATGGAAATGCCATGATAGGTAGGTATGGTGGATGTTTTGAGGAAGGTATATGGTGGGTGTATGATACCGGTGAAAAGTGCGCGGTATTAGAGAGGCTAGCAATGGTGGAAGGATGAGAGTGCGTATAATCCATGGACTCAATATTAGTCATAAAGAACTCATATACTTGTTGCAAAAATCTACGAGTTATCAAAGCAAAGTATTACGGGCATGCTCCTAGGGGGATAGATTGGTAGGAAAAGACCATGGCTCGTCCCCGACCGCCACTCATAAGGAAGACAATCAATAAATAAATCATGCTCCGACTTCATCACATAACGGTTCACCATACGTGCATGCTACGGGAATCATAAACTTTAACACAAGTATTTCTCAAATTCATAACCACTCAACTAGCATGACTCTAATATCACCATCTTCATATCTCAAAACAATTATCAAGCATCAAACTTCTCATAGTATTCAACACTCATAAGATTTTTTTTTACTAATCTTGGATGCCTATCATATTAGGACTAATTTTTATGATTAAAGCAAATTACCATGCTGTTTTGTAGGACTCTCAAAATAATATAAGTGAAGCATGAGAGAACAATAGTTTCTATAAAACAAATCCACCACCGTTCTCTAAAAGATATAAGTGAAGCACTAGAGCAAAAACTATATATCTCAAAAGATATAAGTGAAGCACATAGAGTATTCTAATAAATTCTGAATCATGTGTGTCTCTCTCAAAAGGTGTGTACAGCAAGGATGATTGTGGCAAACTAAAAATCAAAGACTCAAATCATACAAGACACTCCAAGCAAAACACATATCATGTGGTGAATAAAAATATAGCTCCAAGTAAAGTTATCGATGGACGAAGACCAAAGAGGGGATGCCTTCCGGGGCATCCCCAAGCTTTGGCTTTTTGGTGTCCTTAGATTATCTTGGGGTGCCATGGGCATCCCCAAGCTTAGGCTCTTGCCACTCCTTGTTCCATAATCCATCAAATCTTTACCCAAAACTTGAAAACTTCACAACACAAAACTCAACAGAAAATCTCGTGAGCTCCGTTAGCGAAAGAAAACAAAACACCACTTCAAGGTACTATATTGAACTCATTCTTTATTTATATTTGTGTTAAACCTACTGTATTCCAACTTCTCTACGGTTTATAAACTCTTTTACTAGCCATAGATTCATCAAAATAAGCAAACAACACACGAAAAACAGAATCTGTCAAAAACAGAAGAGTCTGTAGTAATCTGTAACTAACGCAAACTTCTGGAACCCAAACAATTCTACCAAAATAGGACGACCTATACAATTTGTTTATTGATGAACTGCAATAGGAATCAATATTTATCACGTTCTGGTGATTTTAAACAATTGTTTTCGTGGACAGAAAGTTTCTGGAATTTTCAGCAAGATCAAATAACTATCATCCAAGAAGATCCTATAGGTTTAACTTGGCACAAACACTAATTAAAACATAAAAACAAATCTAACCAGAGGCTAGATCAAATATTTATTCCTAAACAGAAGCAAAAAGCAAAAAACTAAAATAAAATTGGGTTGCCTCCCAACAAGCGCTATCGGTTAACGCCCTTAGCTAGGCATAAAAGCAAAGATAGATCTAAGTATTGCCATCTTTGGTGGGCAATCCATAAGTAGCTCTCATAATAGATTCATATGGTAATTTTATTTTATTTCTAGGAAAGTGTTCCATACCTTTCCTTAATGGAAATTGGAATCTAATATTCCCTTCCTTCATATCAATAATTGCACCAATCGTTCTAAGGAAAGGTCTACCAAGAATAATAGGACATGAAGGATTGCAATCTTTGTCAAGAACAACGAAATCTACGGGCACATAGTTCCTATTTGCAACAATAAGAACATCATTAATTCTTCCCATTGGTTTCTTAATAGTGGAATCCGCAAGGTGCAAGTTTAAAGAACAATCATCAAATTCACGGAATCCTAGCAAATCACACAAGGTTTTTGGAATCGTGGAAACACTAGCACCCAAATCACACAAAGCATAACATTCATGATCTTTAATTTTAATTTTAATAGTAGGTTCCCACTCATCATAAAGTTTTCTAGGGATAGAAACTTCCAACTCAAGTTTTTCTTCATAAGATTGCGTCAAAGCATCGACGATATGTTTGGTAAAAGCTTTATTTTGACTATAAGCATGAGGAGAATTTAGCACGGATTGCAACAAGGAAATACAATCTATCAAAGAGAAATTATCATAATTAAATTCCTTGAAATCCAAAATAGTGGGTTCATTAATATCTAAAGTTTTGACCTCTTCAATCCCACTTTTACCAATTTTTGCATCAAGATCTAAAAACTCCGAATTTTTGGGACGCCTTCTTGGTAAAGGTGACTCATCTCCAGTCCCATCATTATCAAGATTCATATTGCAAAACAAAGATTTAATAGGAGACACATCAATAACTTTTAGATCTTCATCTTTATTTTCACAAAAAATTCTGGCTTAGCGGCCATCTTATTAACTAAGGTGGCTTGCTTATCCAAAACTTCAGCTATTAATTTTTCGAGATGAGCAATCTGAGATTTCAAACCATAAAATTCTTTAGACATATTTTATTCATATAATCCATAAAGCTTTTTTGTTCCTTAAGCTCGTTCCTAAAGAAATTATTATGCTCAAATTGTAAAGTCATAAAACTCCTAACGTTGCTTTCGATCTCTTCTAACCTTTTAAGGTGAAGATCACCAAATCTAGGTAGAGCCATCGTGACAAGCAAGCAATCCAACACACAAACAAACAAGAAACAACCGAAAAAGAGGCGAACGGAAAAGAGAGGGCGAATAAAACGGCAAGGGTGAAGTGGGGCAGAGGAAAACGAGAGGCAAATGGCAAATAATGTAATGCGAGGGGTAAGAGTTTGTGATGGGTACTTGGTATGTCTTGACTTGTGCGTAGACTCCTCGGCAACGGCGCCAGAAATCCTTCTTGCTACCTCTTGAGCACTGCATTGGTTTTCCCTTGAAGAGGAAAGGGTGATGCAGTAAAGTAGCGTAAGTATTTCCCTCAGTTTTTGAGAACCAAGGTATGAATCCAGTAGGAGACCACGCTCGAGTCCCACGCACCTACACAAACAAATAAGAACCTCGCAACCAACGCGATAAAGGGGTTGTCAATCCCTTCACGGTCACTTACGAGAGTGAGATCTGATAGAGATGATAAGATAATATTTTTGGTGTTTTTATGATAAAGAGTAAATAAAGATGCAAAGTAAAATAAACGACGCCAGAAATAGCTAAGTGTTGGAAGATTAATATGATGGAAAATAGACCTGGGGGCCATATGTTTCACTAGTGGCTTCTCTCAAGAGCATAAATATTACTGTGGGTAAACAAATTACTGTCGAGCAATTGATAGAATTGAGCATAGTTATGAGAATATCTAGGTATGATCATGTATATAGGCATCACGTCTGTGACAAGTAGACCGAAATGATTCTGCATCTACTACTATTACTCCACACATCGACCGCTATCTAGCATGCATCTAGAGTATTTAGTTCATAAGAACAGAGTAATGCTTTAAGTACGATGACATGATGTAGAGGGATAAACTCATGCAATATGATATAAACCCCATCTTTTTATCCTCGATGGCAACAATACAATACGTGCCTTGCTGCCCGTGCTGTCACTGGGAAAGGACACCGCAAGATTGAACCCAAAGCTAAGCACTTCTCCCATTGCAAGAAAGATCAATCTAGTAGGCCAAACCAAACTGATAATTCGAAGAGACTTGCAAAGATAACCAATCATACATAAAAGAATTCAGAGGAGATTCAAATATTGTTCATAGATAATCTTGATCGTAAACCCACAATTCATCGGATCTTGACAAACACACCGCAAAAGAAGATTACATCGAATAGATCTCCAAGAAGATCGAGGAGAACTTTGTATTGAGATCCAAAGAGAGAGAAGAAGCCATCTAGCTAATAACTATGGACTCGAAGGTCTGAGGTAAACTACTCACACATCAGCGGAGAGGCTATGGTGTTGATGTAGAAGCCCTCCGTGATCAATTCCCCCTCTGGCGGAGCGCCGGAAAAGGCCCCTAGATGGGATCTCATGGGTACAGAAGGTTGCGGCGGTGGAAATAGGGTTTTGGCTCCGTATATGATGTATAAGTCATGAAGAAAGCAGTACCATTGAAACTGAGACGATCATAATGTTAAGCTAACGGATGGGTCTTGTCCATCACATCATTCTCTAATGATGTGACCCCGTTCATCAAATGACAACACATGTCTATGGTCAGGAAACATAACCATCTTTGATTAACGAGCTAGTCAAGTAGAGGCATACTAGGGACACTTTGTTTTGTCTATGTATTCACACATGTACTAAGTTTCCGGTTAATACAATTCTAGCATGAATAATAAACATTTATCATGAAATAAGGAAATAAATAATAACTTTATTATTGACTCTAGGGCATATTTCCTTCAGTCTCCCACTTGCTCTAGAGTCAATAATCTAGTTCACATCGCCATGTGATTTAACACCAATAGTTCACATCACCATGTGATTAACACCCATAGTTCACATCGCCATGTGACCAACACTCAAAGGATTTACTAGAGTCAGTAATCTAGTTGACATCGCCATGTGATTAACACCCAAAGAGTACAAAGGTGTGATCATGTTTTGCTTGTGAGAGAAGTTTAGTCAACGGGTCTGCCAAATTCAGATCCGTATGTATTTTGCAAATTTCTATGTCTGCAATGCTCTGCACGGAGCTACTTTAGCTAATTGCTCCCACTTTCAATATGTATCCGGATTGTGACTTAGAGTCATCCAGATCGGTGTCAAAGCTTGCATCGACGTAACTCTTTATGACGAACTCTTTATCACCTCCATAACCGAGAAATATTTCCTTTGTCCTCTAAGGATAATTTTGACCGCTGTCTAGTGATCTACTCCTAGATCAAAATTGTACTCCCTTGCCAAACTCAGGGCAGGGTATACAATAGGTCTGGTACACAGCATGGCATACTTTATAAAACCTATGGCTGAGGCATAGGGAATGACTTTCATTCTCTCTCTATCTTCTGCCGTGGTCGGGCTTTGAGTCTTACTCAACTTCACACCTTGCAATACAGGCAAGAACTCTTTCTTTGACTGTTCCATTTTGAACTACTTCAAAATCTTGTAAAGGTATGTACTCATTGAAAAAAATCTTATCAAGCATCTTGATCTATCTCTATAGATCTTGATGCTTAATATGTAAGCAGCTTCACCGAGGTCTTTCTTTGAAAAACTCCTTTCAAACACTCCTTTATGCTTTCTAGAAAATTCTACATTATTTCCGATCAACAATATGTCATTCACATATACTTATCAGAAATGTTGTAGTGCTCCCACTCACTTTCTTGTAGATACAGGCTTCACCGCAAGTCTGTATAAAACTATATGCTTTGATCAACTCATCAAAGCGTATATTCCAACTCCGGGATGCTTGGACCAGTCCATAGATGGATCGCTGGAGCTTTGCACACTTTGTTAGCACCTTTAGGATCGACAAAACCTTCTGGTTGCATCATATACAACTCTTCTTTAAGAAATCCATTAAGGAATGTAGATTTGATATCCATTTGCCAGATTTCATAAAATGCGGCAATTGCTAACATGATTCGGACAGACTTTAAGCATCGCTACGAGTGAGAAAAATCTCATCGTAGTCAACACCTTGAACTTGTCGAAAACCTTTCGCGACAAGTCAAGCTTTGTAGATAGTAACACTACCATCAGCGTCCGTCTTCGTCTTGAAGATCCATTTATTCTCAATTGCTTGCTGATCATTAGGCAAGTCAACCAAAGTCCATACTTTGTTCTTATACATGGATCCCATCTCAGATTTCATGGCCTCAAGCCATTTCGCGGAATCTGGGCTCATCATCGCTTCCTCATAGTTCGTAGGTTTGTCATGGTCAAGTAACATGACCTCCAGAACAGGATTACAGTACCACCATTGTGCGGATCTTGCTCTGGTTGACCTACGAGGTTCAGTAGTAACTTGATCTGAAGTTACATGATCATCATCATTAGCTTCCTCACTAATTGGTGTAGGAGTCACAGGAACTGATTTCTATGATGAACCATTTTGCGTTAATCATTAGAAGATCACAAAACACACGGTTTCTATGCCGTACCCGTCTGCGTTTTTTTGCGGTAATGATGCATAAGTTAGTTACCTGTGCAATGTTTCCTAATAAACCAGGCGTACCATTGACCAAAAAAATCAACTACACATGTACATTTTTTTGGAGACGGGATCTGCCAATTTTCTGTTTTCTCGGACACCAGTATTTTATGCACTTCATCTGCGTTGTGTGTTTCCCCCGCCCAAGTTTCACGTTTCGTATTTCATTAGGCGCGCGATTTCAGAATTTATTCCTCCAACCACATCCCCACCCATCAAATATCCTCAATATCCCCCCCCCCGCGCCTCCCCTTACTGGCATCTTAAACCGCCACTACCACAACCACAGCTTCAATCACATCTACGTTCCGCTTGGATCCAGTCAGGTAACCCATCGATCTTTATCACGGCCCCGACCTGATTGCTTAAATGGCGCCTGCGAAACATCCTCATGCCTCCAAATCCGCACCACCAGGAGCTGATGGAGGTCCATGGCGCGATGGCCGCTATGCATGTTGACCCGGAGGAACACCTTGCCTCCGCCGCCGCCAACATGGTGCAGGCTCTGGCCCAGATGAAGTGCCCCAGCGACTACCCCCAGGACTTAACAGCTAAGATCTGACCAGCTAAATCTTACCAATACCACTTGCAACGGCTATGATTTGTATGGTTGATGTATTAAGCATGTTCGTGCCTTGTTTATTTTAGCACTGCACACTGTGTGATGTTCAAATATTACTGTGTCTAGCTCAATTTCACCAATACCAGCAACAAACTGACAATACATGACTGAGGATATCACTAGAGATGCTGCCCATTTGCTATTTTTAGTGGATGCTAACCCTGTTGTACTTAACATGCCTGTCCATGTACTTACGCAGGGTCATAATGGTCGATGCTGTTGTTTGCCGTCGAGGTTAGCTACATCCCATGTCTTACAGTATTTCACATCATTTGTGCAATTGCAATTTAACTTCTACCATTTACTGGTTGCCTGTAGGTACACATGTCAGTGACACTGATCCACGCTTTGACAGCTCACCTCCGTCGCCTGACTTTGGGCGGGCTCTGGCCAAGATGAAGTGCCCCAGCAACTACCTCTCAGAATTTACCAAGTATGTACTCACCAGTTCAATCTTACCGATACCAGTTGCAATTAATGGCTATGTTCTGTACGGTCGATGTATTAAGCATGTTCTAGTAAACATGCCTAACACATTTTAGCTACTTTCCCTACCTTTTTATAGACAACTGGGCCATTCTCTGCTCTGGCAGCACCTGCCTTGTGATGTTTAACTCTGCCAATTGCATTTTTATCAGTACCGGTTTCAATGGCTATTAAGCTTGCAATTAACAGTTGAATCCATTTTTTAAAGATTTGTATTTCAATGGCTACAAGCTTACAAAACATGACTTAGGATGTTGTTAAGCCTGTTGCAATTAACAGTTGTATCCATTTTTTAACCTGTCCCTTTGCTACCATGCTACTCTTCGCAATGAAGATATACTAGAGATGCTGCCCATCTGCTATTTTTGGTGTATGCTAACCCTATTGTACTTAACATGTCTGTCCATGTACTTACGCGGGGTCATAACGGCCGATGCTGTTGTTTTCCGTCAAGGTTAGCTGCATCCCATGTCTTACAATATTTCACATCATTTGTGCAATTGCAGTTTAACTTCTACCATTTACTGGTTGCCTGTAGGTACACATGTCAGTGGCACTGATCCGCGCTTCGACCCGGAGGAATAGCTCGCCTCCGCCGCCGCTGACTTTGGGCGGGCTCTGGCCAAGATGAAGTGCCCCAGCAACTACCTCTTAGGACTTACCATGTATGTACTCACCAGTTCAATCTTACCAATACCAATTGCAATTAATGGCTATGTTTTGTACAATCGATGTATTAAGCATGTTTTAGTAAACATGCCTAACACGTTTTAGCTATTTTCCCTACCTTTTTATAGACAACTGGGCCATTATCTGCTCTGGCAGCACCTGCCTTGTGATGTTTAACTCTGCCAATTGCATTTTTATAGACACCTGCCTTGTAGTTAAAATTGGCTTTCCATGTACTTACACAGGGCTAAAATGGGCGATGCTGTTGTTTGCCGTCGAGGTTAGTTGCATCCCATGTCTTATACACCATTTATTCCTAAATATAAGTATTTTTAGAGATTCCAATATAGACTACATAAGGAGCGAAATGAGTGAATCTAGATTCTAATCTAAACTATATCTATAATTCTATATACATCTGTATGTAGTTCATATTGAAATCTCTAAAAAAATACTTGTACTTAGGAACATAGGTAGTTGTATTTTACATCATTTGTGCAATCTCATTTTAGCTTCTAACATTTACTGGTTGCTTGTAGGTACATATATGAGCGGTAGTGATCCACGCTTCGATCCCTTTTGCGTATGGGGCAATGAGATATTCATGAACAAGCATCAATTGAGGAAACTAAGAAAGATTGTTAGGCGAAAGAAACGGGTGATTGGAATTAAGCTCTTTATTTACACTTTGTCCAAGACAACAGTGAACTTTAGGAAGGTAAGTAATGTGTTGCCTTTTCCCCCTGCCCACAAAAGGTTATTCTATTAGACCTCAGTATCTGATATTTTTCTCTTTTTAGTGGTTTCCGAAGCTATTTACTGATGATTACCTTGCAAACTACATGACTGGAGTGGAGGCAACTAAGGTTAAAGTATATAATTCATGCTACCATGATAATGCTCTAGAAGTCTTCGTGAAGGTGGTGAAGGATGGACGGGCGATCGTCACAAGGGGTTGGACAAAAGTGGTTCGTGCCTAAGGCATGCAGGAAGGCACCTTATGGGCATTCTGCTTCTTCAACACCATCGGCAGTCAAAATGATTACACTTGTCTCTTCACCTTTACCGCCTTTAAATATTGTGGTTCATCATAGTTAATTGTTGTCTAATCCTGTAATTACTGAACATATTGTACTGGCAATTTTATTTATGGATTCGTTGTTGAACCATTGTGCTGAGAATTTGAATTGCACGTTTCATATTTCAAAATTTCCAATTCGAATAATAAATTATAGTTTCATATTTCAAAACTGTGTGGGATGTACATACAAACGGAAACGTTTTCCCTGGATTGACTGTGTACATAAGAACGAAAACATATTCCTTGGATTGACTGTGTGTGATATACATACATACAGAAACGTTTTCCCTGGATTGACTGTGTGGGATGTACATAAAAACGGAAACGTATTCCTTGGATTGACTGTGTGTGATATACATAAGAACGGAAATGTTTTTCTGGGATTCGCCGTGTGGGATGTACATACGAACGGAAACGAATGGGTTTTGATGCCTCGCCCGATCGCACACGAGCTCATTTTGCCCCAGCCTATGTGCCAGGAGCGCCTATCCCCGACGGTTTCTGGGTCATGTGGGAAGGACCCCCCTATTGCCCACACTCACTTGGCGACGGTTCCAAATGCCGTCGCAGAAAGGGGTTAAAAACCGTTTGTATAGCACCGATGCGTACCAGTGGCACTACTGGCTCGTGGTCTTGCACCGTTACGCTGCACTACGTGCACTACCACTCTGGCGGTAGTACCGCTCCAATGAGCGGTAGTACCGCTTGCTGCGGGCTGAAAACTGCATAACGGTTGGATTTGGGATTGCCTATAAAAGGGGGTCTTCTTCCCCATTGAACCTTATACTTTGAGCTCGCATTCGGCCCCCCATTATTGACCTTCTTCGAGCTTGCTATCTCTCAATCCCTCCATGGATTCTTGCTAGTTTTTGGGGGAAAAGAGAGAGGAGATCTAATCCACATCTCCACTGTGGCATCCCGGCTCAGAGAAACCGAAATGCCCCGTATTCCAGCCCAGAGATCGAGATGATCTGGAATACGGCATTGCTTGACATACAACAAATCAGCTCTTATTACAACGGATAATAAATACACGAGTCTGATGTTACAAAGAATCACATCAACACAGCGACACCACGCCTGCAATACTACACTTGCTCTATGCTAGCAGCGGAACAACTCGTAGCAGCGGAATACATCTAGCAGCAGAACAACGACGAAGGTGGTGAACTGCACTCCACAGGGACTCTGGCTGGGACACAATATAGCTCACACGATCGGTAACCTCGACAAACAATCAATCAATCATGGCATCACCTGCAATCTGGCATGACACGCCAGGTCAGTACATTGAATGTACTTGCAAGCTCACAACAACCAAAAGCATCAAGGCAAAACAACAACATAGCATTAAACGGGTTAATTAATTAACAACAACTATGATACAAAAGCAACTACTAAACATGATATGAAACTACTATGATACTAATAAACCACCATCTCAGATCTCGATAACCATCTCACTCTTGGCTATCCGGCAAAGCAATATACCATCTCGATCACCTCGTGATCAATACCTCCACGTGATCACCGCGTGACCACATCACAAACTGAATAATCATCCTCGAGAACATCCCAACATCAACATCATCATCCTGCCAAACTGTTACTGCTCACAATATATCAACAGATAAATCACCTATAAGTCATTCCGTCATGTGAGTGTTGGTCGAACGGTGTGACCTAGTACGAACTTATGCCTGTGACCGAGGACGCGGCTATCAATAGATCAAACACACACTCTGCAGAGGTAGCACACTTTACCCACACCACAGAACCCATGGCCTCGCACTCCCATGCGGGTGGACCAACGGCGTTCCGACAAAACCGATCTACTACCATGACACTCTCCCGGCCACTCCGACGAACTCCCTTCTGGGCTAAGTCATGGGTGGCCCCGTGCCTACCAAAAGCATCAACGGCCACCGTCGTGGCCAAACAAAACGGTCCCAAACGGGGACAACCCAGGTAAAACAACAACAACGGGCACACAAGGCTTATGTCCTCCTACCTAATCAGGGTAGCGCACGCCCATAACCTTCCCTCGTTGGAGGCACCGGCGAGAGACATGACAATAGACCGCATTAGGGCCTTCCCATAAAAGGCAAATGTGGTTGCACTGGAAAAGTCAGGTTTGGTGGCACCTGACCAACTAAATGACGGAATTTATCCCCAAAGTTTCTCTGCGATAACTAATACTCCGATATCATCTATCAACCTGTAATCCAAGTCATAGCAATATCCAACAACTAATCCAAGGCATAGTATCGTCATATCAAAATACTCTGAGGATAGCATAATCATACTATCATGATGAATCCAAGAACGATAATACTACTACTCCAATAGCAAGAACAAGCATCATCTCCGAAATCATACTCCAAAACATAATATCAATTAGCATCATGATGAAAATAATACTAGCCACTAATAATCCAAAGGCAACATGACATCCAAAGTAATACTCCAAAGCATAATATCAAATACCATCTTATATAAGTCACTAATAATCCAAAGGCAACATGTCATCCACGTAATCTGCAAAATAATGATCCTAAAACTCCAAGCAATATCATGGCAATAGCAAGATCAAAATAATACTCCAAGAAATGCCTTGAACATGATCACATGTAGCTAAAGCAATATTTTAAATAAGTTCAAATAATTTAAACCATGTCACTGCATTTCAATCATGCAAATGAAGGGTGTGGCTTGCCTGGGGTGAAGGGATTCATCGGGAAGAAGTGCGAGAAACTCACGGAACGAATCGCCGGAAATCTTTCTCTCTCGGAGGGCGATGATTAAGGGCAAGGGCAAAATGGTCATTTTTGGAATGTTGTCACATGATGAAAATGATACCAACAGAATGGGCTTGACGAGGCGAAGAAGTGGGCTTTGGAATCACCTCATTTGGAGTCTCGGTTGAAAAGATACGGCCGTTTAAAGCTCAGGGACTAATCTATAAAAATAACTTCTACAAACAGGTCCCTGACAGATTAAACATAATGTGCCTTTCCAGGAAATATGCTTTCCAGAGAGGAAAACGTATTCCGGCCCGAAGAAGATGAAAATACCCCTTTGGTAAGGGAAAGCGTACTCTTCTGAGTACGTCTCCAGTTATCCTACGTGGCAGTGGCGGGGCCGGCTCTTGTCTCGCTGACTGGTGGGGCCCGCCGTTGACTCTCTCTCCTCCCTCGCCTCCTCCTTCTTCCCCCGTGCTTGCTCGCTGGACAGGGGTGGGTCGACGGCGCCGGCGGGATTCCGGCCAACTCCGGCCACCATTTGGGATGCCGCGACCACCGGAGAACTCAGGAGGCTGCCGTGCATCCGTTCCTCGGTTGCACGAACATCAAGGAGGGCGGGAGATGGGATGGCCACTGGAACAGAGAGCAACCGCGGTGGCGCTGGATCTTGAGGGCAGTGGCTCCAGGCACTCCGTGATAGAGGTGAGGGGCCTGATCTTTCAATGAGATGATAACTATCGATTTGGTGGAGACGGCTTTGACGATCCGACTACAAATGTGCAACGGCGTTGCGCCTTAGCAATCGCTACACCAACTCTGAGAGGTTATTAACAATGCCAGAGCATGATCAACCTGACCACGAAAGTCTATTTCTGTAAGCAATCGAAGAACAAGCAAGAATATGATTAAGCAATCTGAATATTGCGAATATGGATGAAGTATTGATAAAAGTGGGGTTTCATAAGCGGTCTTGGTCTGGTCGTTGGACACAAACGAAGTACACCAAGTTGCAACGATGGCTAACTTTTAACTAAATAAAACACAAAGAAAAAGCTACTAGATGGATCTACTTATATAGGAGCAAGGGGTGGCGGCCAAGGAGGTGGGAGGACGTCCCAAGGTAGCCTAAAACTAACCCTAAGTCGTACAAGGCTCATGGGCCCAAGTGGAGGTGATGCAACACCTTTGGAATTGTAGTTTGACTCGGATTCTGCGGCAGCGTCAGATTGTTTCATTGATAACTCAACGCTCCGGACGTATTTGAAGGTGAATCCAATTGGGTTGGAAAGTGCACGAAATCTACTTTCCGACAAAAAAAGAATAACCCAATTCGGAGTACGTATGAAAGAGTTATTGGCGTTTTGAGTCAGGTATATCGGTGTAGTCCGAATCTACGTCCAGAACGTGAGAGACTTGGACTCTATCTTCTTTTGGCCCAAAAGTGACGTGAGAGGACTTTTTGAACATCACATAAACTTCTCATTTTCCCTTATCTTCATATGTGGATTGTATAAATGTCCCATACACCTGCAATTAGACATGAGACAAAAGTTTGTGAAGTATTTTTGCCCTGGATGACATAAATAAATTATTGCAGAGTTTGCATTAGAAATCACGTCACAAATATACATGTATGTAATATTTTTGGTCGTATCCAAGGTAGTCATGTTCTCATTATCCTCTCCTTTTTCAAAACAAAGCCATCCTCGGCGTTGCTTAATCTGAAACGTGGCTAACAAAAGAGACAAGGTGTACATATTGTATATGTATATATATGTCATCCATTTTTTTACTTCCCTTGATTTTTGCACATATGACACATGTATACATGAGTAACTTTCATAGTTCATAAAATGTAAAGCCAAAATATTATCACAAGTACTAGAAGGAATGCAAATATTGCAACTCAATTTGCACATATAAGTGAAGCTCTTATTCATATCAAAGGATTGACAATGTTTATCATTAAATCATCCCAACATTGGTGAATAAATCTTACTGGCATCAAATTTACATGCTACAACATGCTTAAATAAGCAAACATGCAATAAGTCATTTGACATAGAAACATCACCAAGATTAGAGGTCATATCAAAATGATTTAACATTGGTTTTTTTGCATCAACAGTTAATTCATTGGGTGCACTCAAAATTGTTGGTACTTCAATTGTTTGATCACATGACACATTCATGATAGTAACACGATTATCTAAAATAGCTAGTGTGCTCAAATCAATCGGTAACTCAACACATGATGTATTCAAGTTAACTAGGCATGCATCATTCTCATGCGAAAGTGGAAAATTTGTACCTTTGTCACTACTTATGATCAACTCAGACAATGTAGGCTTGATGGTGATGTGTCACATGGTGGAGATGATGTAGTCCTCGCAACAACGGATGTGGTTGTCATAGTACACCTAGTAGTTGAAGAAACATCTGTATCAACACTTGGAATGTGCACCGTGCGCCTGTTGTCCTTGTTGGCAACACGTCGTTTTATTTCCTGTTCAGCTTTGCAAGCAAGACGAAATAAATGGTCCATAGGATAACAATCTTCATGAATTAGTATGCCTTGAATATCACGGTTTAATCCTCCCCAAAATCTATCCATAAAATCTTCTTCACTTTCTTCTAAAAATGAGTGCAACAATGTATTTTGCAAATCATCATAATATTTTGTTACTGTGTCAGTGCCTTGTTTTAAATGTTGTAATTTTTTAGTCATGCCACGAGTATAATAAACATCAATGAATCTATCTCTCATGACAAGTTTTAAATCATCCCAAGTAGTAGGTATAGAATCAGGGTTTAACCGACAATATTCACTCCACCAAACTAAAGCAAAGCTACTGAAAGTACTAACCGCAGCTTGAAATTTTCCACACTCATCAAAATTATGGGAAATAAATATAGCATTTATTTTGTACTCCCATTCAATATATAAATCAGGAAAAAAACAACCAGTAAATGGTGGCATGGAAACATTAACCTGATTATGTGCATTCTGATGTTGTTGCTCCTCTTGTGACGGTTGTTGTACTTTCTTAGGTGATGGCAAATCTCCGACGATCGATGAAGCCGAAGAACTAACAGCTCCGGAACATGACATAGTAGAAAACAAGAAACAAATCCGAGAATAATGTTCCTATGAACTACTAGGATGTGGTGGTAAAACGCTCACAGTAAAGCAAATATAGATATCTTACAAGTTCTTACCATGCAACAGGTGGTGACAGGCAACCAGCGCTGTCAAATAACTTCGAAGATTGAGTAAAGTGATTGCCAGGGGAACGTACGTATACACGGTGTAGAAATATGTGGAGCTTGGAAGGCTTAAATATATGGTAGCAAAAGATTAGCAATAATCAATTCAGAGATGTAATGTTGAATAAACGCTCAACGATGGTACTGTGATGGTCCTAGGCTAGACCGGACTAGAGACGCGAGCCTATAACACTAATTAGGTCATGGTGTAGCACAACTAGCATCAATAAAGGATACGAAGTAGCTCTGGACAATAAGATATAAGTGAAGATCACAATGGCAGTAAAGATAATGATGTGAAACAACTGCCAAGCAGGATATACCAACAACTTTCTCTCCAACTTTTCTCTAGAAAAGTTTGTGCCAATTTTCTGATATGTTTTCTCAAGAATGACACTGACTCAAGCTTCCAAACGCAAAAAGAATTACTCAATTCTGAGTTGATATGAGGAGTCAAAAAATTGCAAAGGCTCAGACCGGCTTGGACAAAGGATAAACATATATAACTTTTTTTGTGGCTTTTTCTTGCACAGTAGGTAAGAAAATAAATCTAATCTAGGGAAAACTGGAAATTCTCACCGAGCAACCTGAAAACTGATACCACTTGATAGAGGCGAGAGGACCGATCTTTCGATGAGATGATAACTATCGATTTGGTGGAGACGACTTTGATGATCCGACTACAAACGTGCAACGACGTTGCGCCTTAGCAATCGCTAAACCAACTTCGAGAGGTTATTGACCACGCCGGAGCACGATCAACCTGACCACAAAAGTCTATTCCTGCAAGCAATCAAAGAACAAGCAAGAGTATGATTAAGCAATCTAAATATTGTGAATATGGATGAAGTATTGATAAAAGTGGGGTTTCATAAGCGGTCTTGGTCTGGTCGTTGGACACAAACGAAGTACACGAAGTTGCAGCGATGGCTAA
Organism: Aegilops tauschii subsp. strangulata; assembly: GCF_002575655.3. Taxonomy (NCBI): domain Eukaryota; kingdom Viridiplantae; phylum Streptophyta; class Magnoliopsida; order Poales; family Poaceae; genus Aegilops; species Aegilops tauschii. Next base: position 278,878,799 of record NC_053037.3, on the reverse strand, counting down.
CTTTTAACTAAATAAAACATAAAAAATCTACTAGATGGATATACTTATATAGGAGCAAGGGGTGGCGGCCAAGGAGGTTGGAGGACGTCCCAAGGCAGCCTAAAACTAACCCTAAGTCGTACAAGGCTCATGGGCCCAAGTGGGGGTGATGCAACACCTTTGGACATGTAGTTTGACTCGAATTCTACGACAGCGTCAGATTGTTTCATCGATAACTCAATGCCCGGACGTATTTGAAGGTGTATCCACTTGGGTTGGAAAATGCACGAAATCTACTTTCCAACAAAAAAAGAATAACTCAATTCAGAGTCCGTATGAAAGAGTTATTGGCGTTTTGAGTCAGGTATGTCTGTCTAGTCAGAATCTGAGTCCAGAACTTGAGAGACTTGGACTCTATCTTCTCTTGGACCAAAAGTGACGTGAGAGGACTTTTTGAACAACACATAAACTTCTCTTTTTCCCTTATCTTCATATGTGGATTGTATAAATGTCCTATACACCTGCAATTAGACATGAGACAAAAGTTTGTGAAGTATTTTTTTCCTGGATGACATAAATAAATTATTGCATAGTTTGCATTAGAAATCACCTCACAAATATACATGTATGTAATATTTTTGGTCGTATCCAAGGTAGTCATGTTCTCATCATCCTCCCCTTTTTGAAAACAACGCTTGGTGGTGCTTCGGAGCTCAATCATTGTGGTGTGAAGCTCCGGGCAAGCGCCGGGGTCTCCAATTAGGTTGTGGAGATTGCCCTGAGAAATTTGTACGGGTTCCGGTGACCACCCCCAAGGGTTGCCAAGGTGTACGAGTTCGGTTACCGCTCCCAAGGGTTGCCATTTGTACGGGTTCGGTGACCGCCCTCAAGGGTCCCTTAGTGGAATCACGACATCTTGCATTGTGCAAGGGCGTGAGGAGATTACGGTGGCCCTAGTGGCTTCTTGGGGAGCATTATGCCTCCACACCGCTCCAAACGGAGATTAGCATCCGCAAGGGTGTGAACTTTGGGATACATCGTCGTCTCCGCTTGCGTTGGTTATCTCTTACCCGAGCCCTTTACTTATGCACTTTACTTTGTGATAGCCATAGTGTTTCATGTTATATATATTGCTATCACTTAGTTGTTTAGTAGCATAAGTTCTTGGTGCACATAGGTGAGACTAGTTGTTGTAGGTTTTGTGCTTGATAGATTAATGCTAGTTTTATTCCACATTTGTTCAAGCCTAAACCATAATTATTTTAAGGCATCTATTCACCCCCCTCTAGGAGACATCCATGATCTTTAACCGGCCATATCCGGTTGTGTCGTATCCTCATTGCAACTCGACTGGTGTCGCGAAGTGATTTGTCCCTTTAGTGATCCAGTAAAGGAGCAGAAAGGATGCTCACCTTTTTCCCCAAAGGTGACCCCGAGTACTAATTCCAGCTTTTGACCAGATTAAAATCAAGTCACCCTTGAAGTCAGAGGTTTTTACCAAGCTTTTCAAGAGTACTAATTCTAGCTTTTGACCAGATTAAAATCAAGTTGACACTAAGAACACTTATAATAAAAATAGGCATGGGTATGAGGACTTATTCTTACGACCATATATTTGTGAAGGGGTCGTCATGATATTAATTTGAGCACTAGAAGGCATCCATCGAGATGTGCTTGCAACGTATCAAAGTGGGGGATGTGTCCAATTTACGTCTTGATCGGCACGGGTCCTGCATCAAGAGTCAGTTGTCCAAACTAAAGACCCCATCCGTCGTGCAGGGTTGCCCCGTAATTAAGATAGAAATCATACAAAAGCATTGGGCATTTAATGGCTACACCTCTTGTATCCCCAAGGATGGGGTTCGTGTTACCGTACTAAACCTTTATGTCACCTGTGCTCAGAATAACACATCATAGTCTCCCTACCCTTAGCCTCTCTGTGGCTCGCTCTCCATGATCTTGGGTACCTATAGGGATGAAGAACACGGATGATGAAAGTGTCCTGGACTAGGGGGTGTGTGATGACCCGAGACCGATGCTCCAAACGCCTTCCATGTTTTTCGTTGTTCGACCCTTTTGTCAGACCCACTTACTAAATCAGATCAAACCCTAGCCCCTAGCTATCCCATCCACCCTTTCCCATCATGCCGCCGCGAGCCGACCAACCCCCTTCCTCCTCGGGATCTTCTCCCGAATCAGCCAGCCCTCCACCCGCCCAGCCAAACCCAACCAACCACTGCAGCCTCCCTCGCACACCCTCCCTTCTGTCCCCAAGCGCTTCGGCCTTCTCCTCGAGCCGGAGCTCGCTGGCGTCAGTGACAACAATAGTAGCTCTGGCCGAGCTCCTGGCCCCGAGCACCTCCTCCTGCTGCCTCACATGGCGCCCGAGCTACACAGGAGCGGGAGCACCTCCAAGCCGCCGACCACGCCGGGCATCCACTTCTCCTCCCGTGCGCCTCCACTTGTCCTCTTGCTCGTACCAAGCATCTCCAACAGTGTCGCCGCCCTGGCCTCCTCCTCACCTTTGCCGGACCAACCGCCGCCGGCGACCAGTACCAGCAGGCCGACCCGCAGAAAGAAGTCCACATACCCCCCTGAATTCTCAGATTTCGAGCACATCACCCCAATTGTGAAATCGGGTTCTTAATCCCCTCGACTGTCCAATACCACACAAATCACCCCCTGATGGTGTTCTGGGTGGTTTGAGAAGCCAGTTTTGCACACATGGCGGCCACGTCGTTAATAGTTTGTGTCCGCGGTCTACTGCACCCCCTCGCCTTTGCTCAAGCGCTCCGCATTGCCTTTTCACCTACCGCTCCCCTCTCCCCTGTCGCTGATGAAACGGCGGCGACTGGGCATGTTCTGAATAACTCGACCGGTGGTGACGATTAGGTCTGTGCACTCAAACTTTGTGCTGAAAATCTTGCTTTTTTGCCCACATTAGGGCCGTCAGTTTGGGGTTTTCAGGGGATTTGATTTTGGGACGAGGGTTTAGTTCAATTTTTTGAGAGAATGGTGGAAGTAGTTATTAGATGGCCTCAGTTTAGGGCCTTCTGTAGTTCAGATCGCTGTGAATATGCTCTTATATGATGAGATGATCTAGGGTTTTGTTGATCTGAAGAAAAAGATTTTTTTTAGAGAAGTTCAGAAAAGTTCAGTACATTAGGCTTGTTATTAATTGACTTAGTCTTGTTACTGACTTAGGCTTGTTAACTGTCTCTTATTTTGTTTAGGGTACAACTATGGATCCCCTTGACTACCTTTCTGTCAGATTTCACTAGAGGGGTGACTTTGAGCATGATGGAAATGATTGGGTTTATGTTGGAGGATAAACAAGGTTGTCCACAATTGAATTTTCAGAGCTGTCAGTATCTGGGCTGAAGAAGAACCTTGCAGATTTTGTTACATGTTCTGATTTAGCCGTACAAAATACTAAACTGCATTGGAAATATCCAGATGGTGACTTGGCAAATGCTTTGCTTGTACTGGATGATAAAAAATCAGTGGAGATGATGGCTAAACATGTAACTGATGCTGGTGTTATTGATATATATGCTGCCATTCCTGCTGATGAAAGTCATGAAGGCATTGATTGGGAGTTTGAAATTGCAGAGCAATTTCAGGTAGCGCATTGTTATGCAGAGCAAGTTCATGTAGATGAAGGGCATGCCGAGGAGGTGCAGGCAGAGCAAAGAAATGTAGAGGGTGTACAATGTAGGGCCAAAATGCTAGTGTTCAGGGTAGCAAGTTCAGTTTTTGACAGAGGAAAGGGGGTTGCAACTGAGGAGATCCAGTTTTCAGGTGAATCTGACAGTGACAGTGACTATGTTGTGCCTCCTGCAGAGAGCAACAGTTCAACTGAAGATGAAGAAATCATTGAGTACAGAAAATATGCCAAATAATTCAAGGAGAAAAGGAGAAAGAAGATGCTAGGGGAGGAAGAAGTACAAGCTTGCAATGTTACTGATGATTTCATTGTACCAGAAACATGTAAGTTGGATGATGATGCAGATGACACCCCCTACTTTGAGAGTGATGATGATCTTTCTTATGATGAGGCTAGTGATGGAGAGTTCAATGCTGTCAGAAGGAGAAAAACCACTCATAAAGTGTATGATGACAGTACAGATAACCCACATTTGAAGTTGGGATGGCTTTTACTGACAGCAGAGAATTCAAACAAGCACTAGTGAAATATGGATTGAAGAATTTCCATCACTTGTTATTTCCCAAGGATGATAAAAGAAGAGTGAGTGCCAAGTGCAGCTGGACTGGATGGCAATGGATCATTTATGGTTCAATAAATAGCAAGTCTGACTAGTTGTTGGTGCAAAGGTACAACAATGTCCATACATGTGTGCCTAGGAGAAATAATAAACTTGTGACTAGTACTGTCATTGCAAAGAAATATTTCAGACATATTAGAGACAATCCAACATGGAGGGTCGAGAAGATGCAAGAAGCAGTACTAGAAGATTTTCTAGGAGATGTGACCATATCCAAATGCAAGAGGGCAAAGAAACTTGTGATGGAAAAGCTCATAGACTCAACTAATGGTGAATATTCTAGAGTATTTGACTACCACCTTGAGTTAATTAGGAGCAAGCCTGGTAGTACTGTTGCAGTTACATTAGACCCTGACGAGCATGAAAATAATGTGTTTGAAAGGATGTATGTTTGTCTAGATGGCTAAAGAAGGGGTTTATGGCTGGATGTAGAAGAGTTGTTGGGTTAGATGGCTGTTTTTGAAGGGTGTTGTGCATGGACAAATATTGTGTACAATTGGGAGAGATGCCAACAACCAGATGTACCCCATTGCATGGGCAACTGTTGAGGTTGAGAGTTATGATAGTTGGTACTAGTTTCTATCGTTTCTTTAAAAGGACATTCAGATAAACAACAATGGTGAGGACTAGGTTTTCATCTTTGATCAACAAAAGGGTCTCATAAGAGCAGTCAATGAAATATGTCCAGCAGCAGAACATAGAATGTGTGCTAGGCACATCTATGCAAATTGGAGAAGATATATCAGAAAATATTTTGGGCATGTGCAAAAGCTTCTGACAGAACATGATTCAACTATCATAGAGCAAAGCTTGCTCAAAAAATAGAAGAAGGGGCAAAAGATGTAATCAAAACCAATCCTGAACATTGGAGAAGGGCTTTTTTTCAAACTTGGCTCATATTGTGATTCTGTAGAAAACAATATGTGTGAGTCCTTCAACAACTCCATCATGAGAGCAAGATTTTATCCTGTTATTACTAGTCATGAGATCATAACAAAAAGGTCATGGCTAGAATTCAAGATAACAGAGCAAAGCCTACAAAGTGGAGTGGAACTATATGCCCTAATGTGTTCAAGAAGCTGCAGCTCAACATAAAGAGATCAGGAAGATGCAGAGTGTTGTGGAATGGCAAAGATGGCTTTGAAGTGCAAGAAGGTTAGTACAGAAGGTTCACAGTTGATCTGGAGAAATGGACTTGTTCTTGCAGATATTGGGAGCTCTCTGGACTGCCTTGTGCTCATGCAATCAGTTCAATATACACATGTGGTTTGGTACTTGATGATTTCATAGCAGATTGTTACTCCATCAACACATACAACAAAATATATGACCATGTGCTGCAACCAGTGGAGGGCAAAGAAAGCTGGCTTATTTCTGACAACCCTGGACTAGAACCTCCTGTAAGGGTTAATAATATGCCTGGGAGGAACAAGACATAAAGAACTAGATAGGAGCAGGAGAAGCCCAAAAGCAGCAAAATTTCAAGGAAAGGAGTCAAGATGAGATGTTCAATATGTGTTAGTACACAACACAACAAGAGGAAGCATTCAGAAAACCCTTAGGACAGCAGCTATGTAAAGGCAGCAAAGAGAAGCAGGAAAAGAACACAAGCTACAAGCATGGCTTAGGTAATTTTCTATCTAGGACCCGTTCCATTTTTTATAATGATAAATGTGTTGGAGACATTGTCGGATGGCCTCGACGGTCTTGTCAAAAAGCTAGGACAAATTCCATTTTTTATAATGATAAATGTGTCGGAGACGTTGTCGGATGGCCTCGATGGTCTTGTCATAAAGCTAGGACACATTCCATTTTTTATAATGATAAATGTGTGTAGCGATCCGACCTCAAACGGTCAAATCTCTGTGTATAAGTGTCATCCCTGGATCGGTAATGCTGACACACACATTACTTGAAGGATTTATAACAGAGTGCAATCACACACTTATTACATCGAATGTCTCAAAAGAGAACTTATTACAATAACATGGCTAAGGCCATCTAAATATGATAATAGCGGAAGGCTTGGAAGATAAAGTGAGTCCATCAACTCCAACGGCATAGCTGAGTGCACGACAACAACCTAGCGCACCTTACTCTTCATCTGAAAAGTCTGCAACATGATATGTTGCAGCCCGAAACGGGTCAGCACATGGAATATGCTGGCAATATAACACAGTAGAGCAATGAACAGGTTAATGCTATCACTACATGCATATATGGCTGGTGGAGGCTCTATGGTTATAATATTTTTGCGAAAAAGCCAATTTTTCCCTACATCAAAGGAATATATTTTGTTTAACTATCATGGTAGTTGATAAACATTCAGAATGTTACCCCCATCTCAATCCCAATTAAACAGTAATTATCAACCCAACAAATTAATTTAGAGTGATGAGATCAACATGATAATCCAAGAACCAGATACTCAAGATGTCCATAACCGGGGACATGGCTAACCATGATTAGTTTGTACACTCTGCAGAGGTTTGCGCACTTTTCCCCACAAGACTCGATCTCCTCCGTTGGATTTCTCGCACTACATGGTGTTTGAGAAATGGATGGCCGAGACACAGTCTTTCAGAAACATTAACTCTTTACTCTGGGTAGACACTACCAACCTACATCCCCTACATCTGCTAGTCTACCACCGAAAGAGGTCATGCAACATACTCAACTATGCTAGAGCCCATAATAGCTTGTGGCTGCACACGGAAGTTTCTAGCATGAATAATCTTATGATCCCTTTGAGCCTGGGTGGCGAACCAAAGACAACACTGGTATATCCCCAGGTGCCCGCAACCAATCCACCCAGATGTGTATTTAAGTAGCCACCTTAAGTTAACCATTAATTAGCAATCTCACAGATGTCATGGATCACTCAAACCAAACCACGTCTACGAGCTAGCATGGCAACCTAAGCATAACGTAGAAGTAACTCCCAAGGTTTGATAATAAAAGGGCAATAGGTTCTACCTCATCAATCTACTTCCTAATACCCACATGTTAATCACATCCTAATCATGCAGTGTTTGAGGATTGAAAGTAATGCATAAAAACTGGGTAATAAAGGGGTATGATCAATGTGTTACTTGCCTTGCTGACGATCTGCAAACCCTAGAGACTCGTAGTAGCACGCTGCGCACTCCGGGAATTCTATCGCAAACAAACAATAGCATACATAAGCACTCAAGTAAAGATGCAAGGGTAAAACTCAAATAAGAAGATCCAATCTGAAAGTCCAACTAAAGAGCTTTGATTTGCAACAAGAATCAATCGAATCGGAGCTACGGAACTGAAACTACGGTCAAAAGAACTTCGAATTCAAATCTGCTTGGAACCAAATTTTAAATTGTCAAAACCATGTTCAAGTTGTTTAACCAGAAAGAGGGGTTCGAGACGAAGATTTTGGCATTGGTTTCACTGGATTTCGATGAAAGGTTGAAAAGTTGCGAGGGTTTGAAGATCAGGGGCTAATCTGTGATAAAATAATCGCAGTTAGGTCCCTAGCGAAATTAAAACAGTAAAAGAAAAATCTATCGGACGAACGTCCGCTAACAGAGGCAAACGAACGAATTCGTTCGTTATTAGATCTAAACGAATGAATGTTCGCGGATTAGAACTAAACCGAGAAAAATCCTAATCCTAAAAAACCCGACCTAGATCTAAAAGCGAAAAAACCCGGAAGAACCGGCGAACCAGGCGGTTCCGTACCGGTCAACGGCGGCGGCTTCGGGCGGGGCGGCGGCTTCGGCGGGCTGCGGCGGCGGGGCGACGCGGCTACGGCGGAGCGGCGCGGGTTGGGCGGCGGCGGGCGCAGCGGAGTGGCGCGGTGGTGGCGGTGGTGGTGAGAGGTGGTGGGGTGGCACGGGTTATAAAGGCCTCGGTGGCGGCGGCGTCTTGCGGGAGGGGGCACGGACGCCGAGGCCCACCCAGACTCCGGCGGGAGTCCGGCGCTCGCACGGCTCTGGCAGGCGGCAGCGCTGGTGGGCTTGGCCCAGTCGGGCGCGCGACTTAAAAAAAATTCCGCCAAAAAGGAAAAATCTTAAAATATATAAAATAATTCTAAAAATGCCAAAAACAATTTTCGCCGTCTAAATAAAATATTTAGAACAAAGTGAACATTTTCTTGGCCTAAAAATGCAATTTTGAAAAATGCATATTTTCTAATTCAAATAAAATAACAAATAAAATCCAAATAAAATTATTTATTTGATTTTAACATTTTCCTCTAATATTTTCTTTATTTTGGAGAAGTCATATTATCTCGTGTCTTTTATTTTTAATATTGGAAATATTTTGGAGAGAATAATAATTAAAACCAAAAATGATCCTCTTTTCAATATTTGAGAAAAACTCAAATATGAAAATAAACGAAATCCCCAACTCTCTCCGTGGGTCCTTGAGTTGCTTAGAATTTCTAGGATCAAAAACCCAAATTGCAAATAAAATATGATATGCATATGATGACCTATGTGTAACATTCCAAATTGAAAATTTGGGATGTTACAAACCTACCCCCCTTAAGATGAATCTCGCCCTCGAGATTCGGGTTGGCTAGAAAATAGGTGTGGGTGGTCTTTCCATAGGTCTTCCTCTCGCTCCCATGTGGCTTCATCCTCGGTATGGTGGCTCAACTGAACTTTGCAAAACTTGATAACCTTCCTGCGTGTGACTCGGCTGGCAAACTAGAGAATCTTGACTGATTTCTCCTCATAGGTCAGATCACTATCCAACTGAATTTCTTCCAGGGGCACTGTATCTCTCACAGGGATATCGGCCATCTCAGCATGGCACTTCTTCAACTGAGAAACGTGAAACACATCATGAACTCCTGACAGTCCTTCGGGTAACTCCAACTTGTAGGCCACTTCTCCCCTACGTTCCAAAACTCGGTATGGTCCTACAAATCTGGGGGCTAACTTTCCCTTAACTCCAAAGCGTTTAACTCCTCGCAGAGGTGACACATGAAGATATGCTCTGTCTCCGATTTCATAGACTACCTCCTTGCGTTTTGAGTCTGCATAACTCTTCTGTCTGGACTGAGCTACCTTCAGTCTATCTCGAATCAACTTAACCTTCTCTTCGGACTCTTTGATCAAATCTGGTCCAAACAACTGACTGTCTCCAACTTCATCCCACATTAACGGTGTCCTGCACCTCCTTCCATACAAAGCTTCGAAAGGTGCCATCTTCAAACTGGCCTGGTAGCTGTTGTTGTATGAGAACTCCGCGTAGGGCAAATTATCATCCCAGCTAGATCCATAATCTAGCGCGCAAGCGCTCAACATGTCCTCCAGAATCTGATTGACTCTCTCGGTCTGTCCATCTGTCTGCGGATGAAAGGTTGTACTGAACTCTAGCCTGGTACCCAAAGTCTGGTGCAGCTGATTCCAAAACTTCGAAGTAAACTGGGTCCCTCTATTTGATACGATGGTCCTCGGAACTCCATGTAGACACACGATCCTGGTCATATATATCTTGGCTAACTTCGCACTCGTATAGGTGGTTTTCACTGGGATAAAGTGAGCCACTTTGGTCAAACGATCCACTACTACCCAGATAGAATCATATCCCGATCGGGTCCTGGGTAATCCGGTGATGCAATCCATGCCAAGCTTATCCCACTTCCATTCGGGTATCGGCATAGGCTGCAGTAATCCTACTGGCTTCTGATGTTCTGCCTTCACTCTCTGACATAAATCACATATGGCTACATACTCGGCAATATCCTTCTTCATTCCTGTCCACCAGAAACGCTCCTTCAAATCCAAATACATCTTGGTGTTTCCGGGGTGTATCGAGTATGGCGAGTCATGAGCTTCCTGAAGTATTAACTTCCTGATCTCTGCATTATTGGGTACATAAACACGGTCCTCAAACCATAAGGTGTCGTGCTCATCCTCACGAAAACCCTTGGCTTTTCCTTTGCTCATCTTCTCCTTTATCTTAGCAATTTCCTTATCATCCTTCTGAGCTTCTCGAATCTTTCCCAATAATGTTGACTAAACTTCCATTGCTGCGACAAAACCTCTGGGGACTATCTCCAAACGTAGCTCCCTGAGATCTTCGGCTAACTCCTTTGGTAATCCCCCATTTACGAGGGTATTGGCATAACTCTTCCGGCTCAAAGCGTCTGATACGACATTGACCTTGCCTGGATGATAATGCAACTTCATGTCATAATCCTTTATAAGCTCCAACCATCTCCTTTGCCTGAGATTCAGCTCTTTTTGTGTGAAAATGTACTTCAAACTCTTGTGATCCGTGTACACATCACAACGGTTCCCAATAAGAAAATGTCTCCAGGTCTTGAGTGCATGCACTACAGCTGCTAACTCCAAATCATGCGTGGCATAATTCAACTCATGCGGTCGAAGCTGACGTGAGGCATATGAAACAACTCTTCCGTCTTTCATGAGTACACCTCCAAGTCCTAAGCGAGAAGCGTCGCAATACACTTGGAAATCCTTGCGTATATCCGGTAGAATCAACACTGGGGCTGTAACCAAACATTTCTTCAGCTCCTGAAAACTTGCCTCACATTCATGTGTCCACTTAAACTTAGTGTCTTTCTTCAGCAACTCCATCATGGGCTTCGCAATCTTAGAAAAATTCTCAATGCATCTCCGATAATATCCCGCGAGTCCAAGAAAACTGCAGATCTCTCCAACTGAGGTGGGTGCCAACCACTCAGTGACAAACTGAACCTTGGTAGGATCCACTACTATACCTTCTCCTGATATAACATGGCCAAGAAATCCAACTTCCTTTAACCAAAACTCACACTTACTGAACTTGGCATACAACTGATGTTCCCTGAGCTTCTTGAGAACTAAACGCAAATGCTCCTTGTGCTCCTCTTCATTCTTCGAGTATACCAAGATATCGTCAATGAACACCACAACAAACTTATCCAAGAACTCCATGAACACCTTATTCATCATACTCATGAAATAGGCAGGGGCGTTAGTCAATCCAAATGACATAACCATGTACTCATATAGCCCGTACCTTGTGGTGAAGGTTGTCTTGGGTATATCCTGTTCTCGGATCTTCAACTGGTGGTATCCTGATCGTAGATCGATCTTGGAGAATACTTTAGCTCCTTGCAGCTGGTCAAGCAAATCATTGATCATCGGCAGTGGGTACTTGTTCTTGATCGTCACTTCATTGAATGCACGATAATCAACAACCATTCTCAAAGATCCATCCTTCTTCTCAACCAAAAGCACTGGTGCTCCCCACGGTGACGAACTTCGTCGAATGTAACCTTTCTCCAATAACTCCTTAATCTGCTTCTTAATCTCCTCCAGATCATTTGCGGGCATCCGGTATGGTCTCTTCGATATCGGTCCGGTGCCTGGCAACAACTCTATGAAAAACTCAATGTCTCAATCCGGCGGCATGCCTGGTAGCTCCTCTGGAAATACATCCGGATAATCCTTCACTACAGGCACTTCCTCCTGAACAACTCCTGAGAGGGAATTTACTTGGGTTCTCCTGGGCACATGCCTGGATGTTACAATGTGATAAAAAAAACCAACTCTCTTAGTGGGTCCTTGAGTTGCTTAGAATTTCTAGGATCAAAAACCCAAATTGCAAATAAAATATGATATGCATATCATGACCTATGTATAACATTCCAAATTGAAAATTTGGGATGTTACAATGTGTCGGAGACGTTGTCGGATGGCCTCGACGGTCTTGTCATAAAGCTAGGACACATTCCATTTTTTATAATGATAAATGTGTTGGAGACGTTGTTGGATGGCCTCGATAGTCTTGTCAAAAAACTAGGACACATTCCATTTTTTATAATGATAAATGTGTCAGAGAGGTTGTCGGATGGCCTTGACGGTCTTGTCATAAAGCTAGGACACATTCGATTTTTTATAATGATAAATACCTTTCCATGTTGTCATGTTGCACTATGCTGTCCTATGGAAAGAATCTTGCACTATGGACATATTCACTCAAAGGACCATTGCACTGTTGATGTTATGTAGGATCAACCAGCAAAAACAACCAGAAAAAAAGGCAAGAACACACCTCAGCAAGTAGGGCCATGGTCTCAACCAACAACAAGTTCACAACCAGCCACTTCCCAGCCAACACAAAGCTCACAACAAGCTCCAAGGGCACAAGCAGCTCCAAGTGCTCCAGCTCCAAGGACACCAACAAGGGCTCTAGCAGCTACAAGGGTACCAGCACCAAGAGCTCCTGCAGCTACAAGGGCACCAAGGCCATTTAGGGCGCCAAGGGCTTCAAACTCAGCCAAGCACATCTTCATCACAAGTTCCAGCTTATGGTGATGGGAGATTGGAGTGGCTTCTAACAGGAAGGAGGGGGTAGTGTGCTTATGCTTACTTATGAGCAGTGGTGATGTGTAGCATCAGTGACAAGCTTGAGATTTTGTTGATGTAAAACATCATCTTAAATTATGTTTTTTGGTCATGTTAAACCTAGCTCTAGTGGATGATGAATGACAGTGCAAAACTACTGCATTTTGTGCTTTTGGTCATGTTGAACTTTATTCTGATTGATGATGAATGAAAGTGCCGAATGATATGGTCAAATTTTGGTGCATACTATTGTGTTTCTATGTTTTCATTACCTTTGTTGTCAAACTTATTTGCTGTCAAACTTACTGATTCTACTGCATGCATGTGTTTTTGTATTTTTATAGTGAGATTGCTGCCAGTTTCACACATATATTCAGGTTTATGCAATTCAGACAAAATCCATGCACACCTGTTGCTTTGCAAGTTTTCCCTTTTAGACAAAATTTTAGCTTTGCAGGTGTTCACTCATAAACAAAACTGTTGCTTTGCATATGTTCACTTCTGGACAAAATTCAGACAAACTAGATATAGTAGTACTTATTTCAGAAAAATATTCAGACTTAGTAACCCTCACTGCCGATTCCCGCGTGAAACAGACGCCTCGGTCAATCCTACCTGGCAAAGCATCTGCCACGTGTGCAAAACCGGCGTCTCAAAACACCCAAAACGCCATCAGGGGGTGATTTGTGTGGTATTGGACAGTCCAGGGGATTAAGAACCCAGTTTCACAGTTGGGGGGGTGATGTGCTCGAAATCTGAGTGTTCAGGGGGGTATGTCGACTTCTTTCCCGACCGGGGCCACCCTGTCTCCTTCCTTCTCCCTCCTTCCCTCCTCCTCCCTGACCTCCCTCTCTGTCCTGCGCGCAGGAGCTGCCATGGACGCCCTGCGTCCCCGACGCCCTCTCGTCCGAATCTGGAGCCTTGACGCCAGATCCGCCGTCCGCTCCACCACTGCCGCCACCAAGTTCCCAGACGCGCCTCCCCGTTGACCACGCACGCGGGAGGATGAGGCATCGACCTCCTCATCCGCCCGCCAAGGCCCAGCCCCGAGCCAGCGCATCCCCGCGTTGACTTCTCCACCGCCACGCCTGCTTCGGCCCAAGACCCAGCCAGGGATTCACCCGGCCTGCTTCCCCTCCACCAACCTGAGCCGAGCCCAGCTAGGTGAGCAGCCCAGTTCACTGTTCAGATTCGGCCCGACACATTTTTTCCTCTGGATGAATTTAGTAATTTATCCAGAGCCTGCATATTTACAGTTTGGACCCCGAACATCATGCATATAAACTCCACAATCGTGCATCGGATTAAAATGATGTATATATGTAAAATGATTAGAATTTCATCTAGTTTCACAATATGCCACATTCATCCATGTTAAAAATGTTTAAATTGATGTTTGCATTCATTTGCATGAATGCCATGTTAAAATGGTTTAATTCATATCAATATAACCGTAGCTCTGAATTAAATGTCCTATATATGTAAATGGTGTAGGACACTTTGTTTTGATGTTTAACAACTTTAAAATATGATTTAGGGCAGAACAGTAGCAAATTCAAAAATCACATATGGGGATTTTCCGGAATTACTGTTTGTTGTTCCGGCCTCATTTAAATTTGCCTAAATAGTTAGTTTACTTATGCTTCACCTCTTGCCATGTTTAAGAACATTTAATATTGTTGAGGTCCTACATGAGAGCAAACTAAATAACTTGAATGTGGTGTTTCGTCGATATGCAACTCGTTGCATATTGAGCTCCACTTAATTTGTAGTATTGTCTGTTGCACTTTGCCATGCCATGACTCATTAAACTTGACATGCATCATATTTGATTGTGCATCATGCCATGGTTATGCTTGGTTGTTTACCATCTTGTTTGCTTCGTTCCGGTTGTGCTTCTTCTCGATAGTTCCGGTTACGTTGCGATTGTGAGGATTCATTCGACTACACCCATTCGTCTTCTTCATGGATTCGGTCTTCTACCTAGCGGGATTTCAGGCAAGTTGACCATTACCTTGGATACCACTACTATCTTTGCTTGCTAGTTGTCGCGATGCTATCCCTATGCCGCACTACCTACCACTTGTTTACCAAGCCTCCCAAATTGCCATGATAAGCCTCTAACCTTTCCACCATCCCATCAAACCATTGTTTGGCTATGTTACAGCTTTGCTCAGTGATAACCCACAAGTATAGGGGATCGCAACAGTTTTCGAGGGTAGAGTATTCAACCCAAATTTATTGATTCGACACAAGGGAAGCCAAAGAATATTCTCAAGTATTAGCAGTTGAGTTGTCCATTCAACCACACCTGGATAACTTAATATCTGCAGCAAAGTATTTAGCAGCAAAGTAGTATGGAAGTAACGGTAACAGTGGCAAAAGTAACGATAACAGTTTTGTAGTAATTGTAACGGTGGCAATGGTAAAGTAACTAAGCGAAGAACAATATGTGAAAAGCTCATAGGCATTGGATCGGTGATGGATAATTATGCCGGATGCGATTATTCATGCAACAGTTATAACATAGGGTGACACAGAACTAGCTCCAGTTCATCAATGTAATGTAGGCATGTATTCCGAATATAGTCATACGTGCTTATGGAAAAGAACTTGCATGACATCTTTTGTCCTACCCTCCCGTGGCAGCGGGGTCCTATTGGAAACTAAGGGACATTAAGGCCTCCTTTTAATAGAGTACCGGACCAAAGCATTAACACATAGTGAATACATGAACTCCTCAAACTACGGTCATCACCGGGAGTGGTCCCGATTATTGTCACTTCGGGGTTGCCGGATCATAACACATAGGAGGTGACTATAGACTTGCAAGATAGGATCAAGAACTCACATATATTCATGAAAACATAATAGGTTCAGATCTGAAATCATGGCACTCGGGCCCTAGTGACAAGCATTAAGCATAGCAAAGTCATAGCAACATCAGTCTCAGAACATAGTGGATACTAGGGATCAAACCCTAACAAAACTAACTTGATTACATGATAAATCTCATCCAACCCATCACCATCCAGCAAGCCTACGATGGAATTACCCACGCACGGCGGTGAGCATCATGAAATTGGTGATGCAGGATGGTTGATGATGACGATGGCGACGGATTCCCCTCTCCGGAGCCCCGAACGGACTCCAGATCAGCCCTCCCGAGAGAGATTAGGGCTTGGCGGCGGCTCCGTATCGTAAAACGCGATGAATCCTTCTCTCTGATTTTTTTCTCCCCGAACATGAATATATAGAGTTGGACTTGAGGTCGGTGGAGCTCCAGGGGTCCCACGAGGTAGGGGGCGCGCCCAGGGGGGTAGGCGCGCCCCCACCCTCGTGGACAGGGTGTGGCCCCCTGGCCTTGCTTCTTTCGCTAGTATTTTTTATTATTTCCAAAAATAATCTCCGTTTATTTTCATGTCATTCCGAGAACTTCTATTTCTGCACAAAGATAACACCATGGCAATTCTGCTGAAGACAACATCAATCCGGGTTTTTCCATTCAAATCATGCAAGTTAGAGTCCAAAACAAGGGCAAAAAGTGTTTGGAAAAGTAGATACGACGGAGACGTATCAACTCCCCCAAGCTTAAACCTTTGCTTGTCCTCAAGCAATTCAGTTGATAAACTGAAAGTGATAAAAAAACTTTTACAAACTCTGTTTGCTCTTGTTGTTGTAAATATGTAAAGCCAGCATTCAAGTTTTCAAGTTTTCAGCAAAGATTATGAACTAACCATATTCACAATAACATTTAGGTCTCATGTTTACTCATATCAATGGCATAATCAACTAGCGAGCAATAATAATAGAAAATCTCGGATGAAAACACTTTCTCAAAACAATCATAATATGATATAACAAGATGGTATCTCGCTAGCCCTTTCTGAGACCGCAAAACATAAATGCAGAGCACCTTTGAAGATCAAGGACTGACTAAACATTGTAATTCATGGTAAAAGAGATCCAGTCATAGTCATACTCAATATAAATTAATAGTAATGGATGCAAATGACAGCGATGCTCTCCAGCTGGTGCTTTTTAATAAGAGGGTGATGACTCAACATAAACGTAAATAGATAGGCCCTTCGCAGAGGGAACCAGGGATTTGTAGAGGTGCCAGAGCTCGGTTTTTGAAATAGAGATGAATAATATTTTGAGCGGACTTTCATTATCAACATAACAACCGAGAGATCTCGATATCTTCCATGCTACACACATTATAGGCAGTTCCCAAATAGAATGGTAAAGTTTATACTCCCCCTCCACCAACAAACATCAATCCATGGCTTGTCCGAAACAACGGGTGCCTCCAACTAACAACAGTCCTGGGGGAGTTTTGTTTGCAATTATTTTTTATTTGATTTTCTTAAAGCATGGGACTGGGCATCCCGGTGACCAGCCATTTTCTCGTGAGTGAGGAGCGGAGTCCACTCCTCTTGAGAATAACCCGCCTAGCATGGAAGATACAGACAACCCTAGTTGATACATGAGCTATTCGAGCATACAAAATAGAATTTCATTTGAAGGTTTAGAGTTTGGCACATACAAATTTACTTGGAACAGCAGGTAGATACCGCATATAGGAAGGTATGGTGGACTCATATGGAATAACTTTGGGGTTTAAGGGATTGGATGCACAAGCACTATTCCCGCTTAGTACAAGTGAAGGCTAGAAAAAGACTGGGAAGCGACCAACTAGAGAGCGACAACAGTCATGAACATGCATTAAAATTAATAAACATTGAGTGCAAGCATGAGTAGGATATAATCCACCATGAACATAAATATCGTGGAGGCTATGTTGATTTTGTTTCAACTACATGTGTGAACATGTGCCAAGTCAAGCCACTTGAATCATTCAAAGGAGGATACCACCCTACTATACCACATCACAACCATTTTAATAGCATGTTGGCACACAAGGTAAACCATTATAAACTCCTAGCTAATTAAGCATGGCATAAGCAACTATAATCTCTAATTGTCATTGCAAACATGTTTATTAATAATAGGCTGAATCAGGAACGATGGACTAATCATATTTACAAAAACAAGAGAGATCGAGTTCATACCAGCTTCTCTCATCTCAATCAATCCATCATATATCGTCATAATTGCCTTTCACTTGCACGACCGAACGATGATAATAATAATAGTGCACGTGCTTTGGACTAAGTTGGAATCTGCAAGCATTCAATAAACAGGAGAAGACAAGGCAATATGGCCTCTTGGTTAAATCAACAATAATGTATATAAGAGCCACTTCAACATTTTCATTATGGTCTTCCCCTCTCGACCCCCAAAGAACAAGAAAAGAAATGAAACTATTTACACGGGAAAGCTCCCAACAAGCAAAAGAAGAACAGGAAATCTTTTTGGGTTTTCTTTTAATTAATACTACTATAGCATGAAAAGTAAACTAGCTAAAAGCTACAACTAATTTTTTTCTTAAGGTTTTTCAAACACACAAGAAGAAAGCATAAAAAAGGAAAATAAACTAGCATGGATAGTACAATGAAAAATTATGAGCACCGACAACTAGCATGAGTTTGTGAACATAAATGTAATGTCGGTGAGAAATACGTACTCCCCCAAGCTTAGGCTTTTGGCCTAAGTTGGTCTATGCCCATGGATCAAAGTTGTAGTTGGGGTCGTACTGAGATGCAGCAGCTATTGCATCGTGGGCTGCAGCTTGGAGGCGAGCTGTCTCCGACCTCCTCTCATACTCGTTTGCCTCCTCCCTGGTTATAACATGTCTCCCTTTTGTCTGAAAGTCAAAGAAAGTAGGAGCAGGGAGAGCAACATGGAAAATGCGGCGCCTGTCAAACATTAGTCGGTACTGGAGAGGTTGTTCGTTCCTCTCAATAAACTGATGGCGAACCATAGCCTCATATCCTAGATAAGTGGGAGGCAATTCCATATCATTTTCATGTATGGGTATCCCAAGGAAATTAGCCACACGGGTTGCATAAATTCCACCAAACAAGTCTCCACTCAAACCATTATTATGCAACCTCCATGCAACAATGGCCCCCAAGTTATATTGCTTATCTCCTAAAACAGCACTCTTTAGAACACTAAGATCAGGGACACACATGTGACATGCTTCATCCTTACCATTTATGCACCTACCTATGAAGAGAGAAAAATAACGTATAGCAGGAAAGTGAATGCTCCCTATGGTAGCTTGTGTTATATCTCTAGATTCCCCCACTGTAATACTAGCAAGAAAATCTCTAAACTCAGCTTTGCGAGGTTCACTAGGACTACCCCATTGTGGAAGTTTGCAAGCAGTATTAAAATCCTCTAAGTCGATAGTATAAGATTGGCCATAGATATCAAATAGGACAGTGTGAGAATTACGTGAAGATGAAAATTTGAACCTTCTCACAAAGGAATCAGTTAGGTGATAGTACTGAGGGCACTTATCTAGCATGAAGCCCTCGAGTTCAGCATTATGCACATATGCATCAAATTCCTCCTTAATTCCTGCTCGGACCATGAAATCTTCTAACGGCCATTCACAAGGCCGTACTTGAGCTTCTCTTGGTGGTTCATGGTCCGGCTCACGCATTGCGGGCCTGGGTCCTTGCTTCCTTGAAGAACCACCTTGGTACATTTTCCTAAACATATTTCTCCCTCCGAAAAATTTCTGAAAAATTTAGGAACTTAAAATAATAGTGAACCAAACTCAACAAAATTGATAGCAACTACTCCCACAAGTGCCTAGAGACTATATCATGCATTAGAACTACTTGGGACCATATAAATTTGACATGCAAGCTCAAGAACAGGGTCACCTAGGCAGCAAAAATTTGCAATGAATAAAGCACTAGAACATAAACTAATTGGACCATTGGAGGAGTCACATACCGAAGAACAATCCCCCAAAGCAGTTTTGTGAGTGGAGCTTTGAGATAGGAGATCGAAAATCGTAGCAAAATGAGCTAGAACTCGTGCTTGAGCTGGTTGGTGATTTTTTTGGGAGGAAGAAGGAGTGTGTGGTGGCTGGAATAAGTGGAGGGGAGCCACCATGGGCCCACGAGGCAGGGGGCGCGCCCAGGGGGTGGGGGCGCCCTGGACCCTCGTGGCCAGGTGCTTGCTCCCCCTGCTGTGTTCTCAGTGCCAGATATTCTCAAATATTCCAGAAAAAATCATATTTCATTTTCGGGGCATTTGGAGAACTTTTATTTTCGGGGTATTTATTATTGCACGAATAATTCAGAAAACGGACATAATATACTATTTTTGCTTTATTTAATCTAAATAACAGAAAGTAAAAGGAGGGTACAGAAGGTTGTGCTTCCTAACTTCATCCATCTCATGCTCATCAAAAGGAATTCACTAACAAGGTTGATCAAGTCTTGTTAACAAACTCATTCCGAATAACATGGAACCGGAGAAATTTCGAATGACACTATGTTACCTCAACAGGGATATGCACGTCCCCAATAATAAGAATATCATATCTCTTTCTGACAGTAGGAAGAGGAAATTCAAAACCTCCAAAAATAATTGTTTTTCCAATAGAGTTGATACTGTGAACTTGAGGTTGTTGCCTCGGAAAGTGTACCGTATGCTCATTACCATTGACATGAAAAGTGACATTGCCTTTGTTGCAATCAATAACAGCCCCTGCAGTATTCAAAAAGGGTCTTCCAAGAATAATAGACATACTATCGTCCTCAGGAATATCAAGAATAACAAAGTCCGTTAAAATAGTAACATTTGCAACCACAACAGGCACATCCTCACAAATACCGACAAGTATAGCGGTTGATTTATCGGCCATTTGCAAAGATATTTCAGTAGGTGTCAACTTATTCAAATCAAGTCTACGATATAAAGAGAGAGGCATAACACTAACACTGGCTCCAAGATCACATAAAGCAGTTCTAACATAGTTTCTTTTAATGGAGCATGGTATAGTTGGTACTCCTGGATCTCCTAGTTTCTTTGGTATTCCACCCTTAAAAGTATAATTAGCAAGCATGGTGGAAATTTCAGCTTCCGGTATCTTTCTCTTATTAGTAACAATTTCTTTCATATACTTGGCATAAGGATTCATTTTAATCATATCAGGAAAACGCATACGCAAAAAGATAGGCCTAATCATTTCAGCAAAGCGCTCAAAATCCTCATCATCCTTTTTCTTGGATGGTTTGGGAGGAAAAGGCATGGGTTTCTGAACCCATGGTTCTCTTTCTTTACCATGCTTCCTAGCAACAAAGTCTCTCTTATCATAACGTTGATTCTTTGATTGTGGGTTATCAAGATCAACAGCAGGTTCAATCTCTACATCATCATTATTGCTAGGTTGAGCATCAACATGAACATCATCATTAACATTATCACTAGGTTCATGTTCATCACCAGATTGTGTTTCAGCATCAAAGATAGAAATATCATTGGGATTCTCAGGTGTTTCAACAACAGGTTCACTAGAAGCATGCAAAGTCCTATCATTTTTATTTTTCTTCCTCTTAGAGGGACTAGGTGCATCTACATTAATTCTCTGAGAATCCTGCTCAATTCTCTTAGGATGGCCCTCAGGATACAAAGGTTCCTGAGTCATTTTACCCCCTCTAGTCATAACTCTAACAGCATTATCATTTTTCTTACTATTTAATTCATTGTGCAAATCATTTTGCGCTTTAAGAACTTGTTCTACTTGAGTGGTAACCATAGAAGCATGTTTACTAATGAGTTTAAGTTCACCTTTAACTCTAGACAGATAATCACTCAAGTGTTCAATCATATAAGCATTGCGTTTTAATTGTCTACCAAAATAAGCATTGAAATCTACTTGCTTAACCATAAAATTATCAAACTCATCTAAGCATTGGCTAGCAAACTTAGTAGGTGGGATTTCAGCTTTATCATATCTATAGAGAGAATTTACCTTTACTACCTGTGTCGGGTTATCAAGGCCATGTATTTCTTCGATAGGTGGTAAATTAAGGCCATGTATTTCTTCAACAGGAGGTAAATTCTTGACATCTTCAGCTTTAATACCTTTTTCTTTTATAGATTTCTTTGCCTCTTGCATATCTTCAGGACTGAGAAATAGAATACCCCTTTTCTTCGGAGTCGGCTTAGGAGTTGGTTCAGGGAGTGTCCAATTGTTTTCATTCGTCAACATATTATTCAATAGAATTTTAGCTTCATCAACAGTTCTTTCCCAAAAACACAACCAGCACAACTATCCAGGTGGTCTCTGGAAGCATCGGTTAGTCCATTATAAAAGATATCTAGTATTTCATTTTTCTTGAGAGGATGATCAGGCAAAGCATTAAGTAATTGGAGAAGCCTCCCCCAAGCTTGTGGGAGACTCTCTTCTTCAATTTGCACAAAATTATATATATCCCTTAAAGCAGCTTGTTTCTTATGAGTAGGGAAATATTTAGCAGAGAAGTAATAAATCATATCCTGGGGACTACGCACACAACCAGGATCAAGAGAATTAAACCATGTCTTAGCATCACCCTTTAATGAGAACGGAAATAATTTAAGGATATAATAGTAGCGAGTTTTCTCATCATTAGTGAATAGGGTAGCTATATCATTTAATTTAGTAAGATGTGCCACAACAGTTTTAGATTCGTAGCCATAGAAAGGATCAGATTCAACCAGAGTAATTATCTCAGGATCAACAGAGAAATCATAATCCTTATCGGTAACAAAGATAGGTGAAGTAGCATAAGCAGGATCACATTTCATTCTAGCATTCAAAGATTTTTCTTTCAGCTTAGCTAATAATTTCTTAAGATCACTCCTATCATTGCAAGCAAGAAAGTCTCTAGCAGTTTCTTCATCCATAACATAACCCTCAGGCACAACAGGCAATTCATATCTAGGAGGAGAATCTTCATCATCACTTTCATCAATATTATCAGTTTCAATTATTTCATTCTCTCTAGCCCTAGCAAGTTGTTCATCAAGAAATTCACCTAGTGGCACAATAGTATAGAGCATAGAAGTAGTTTCATCATAAGTATCATGCATAGCAGAAGTGGCATCATCAATAACATGCGACATATTAGAATTAATAGCAGAAGCACGTTTAGGTGTCGCAAGCTTACTCAAAACAGAAGGTGAATCAAGTGCAGAGCTAGATGGCAGTTCCATACCTCCCCTCGTAGTTGAGGGATAAATTTTGGTTTTCTCGTCTTTCAAGTTCCTCATAGTAACCAGTAGATATAAATCCCAAGTGACTCAAAGAATAGAGCTATGCTCCCCGGCAACGGCACCAGAAAATAGTCTTGATAACCCACAAGTATAGGGGATTGCAACAATTTTTGAGGGTAGAGTATTCAACCCAAATTTATTGATTCGACACAAGGGGAGCCAAAGAATATTCTCAAGTATTAGCAGTTGAGTTTTCAATTCAACCACACCTGGATAACTTAATATCTGCAGCAAAGTATTTAGTAGCAAAGTAGTATGGAAGTAACGGTAACAGTGGCAAAAGTAACGATAACAGTTTTGTAGTAATTGTAACAGTGGCAACGGTAAAGTAACTAAGCGAAGAACAATATGTGAAAAGATTGTAGGCATTGGATCGGTGATGGATAATTATGCCGGATGCGATTATTCATGCAACAGTTATAACTTAGGGTGACACAGAACTAGCTCCAGTTCATCAATGTAATGTAGGCATGTATTCCGAATATAGTCATACATGCTTATGGAAAAGAACTTGCATGACATCTTTTGTCCTACCCTCTCGTGGCAGCGGGTTCCTATTGGAAACTAAGGGATATTAAGGCCTATTTTTAATAGAGTACCGGACCAAAGCATTAACACATATTGAATACATGAACTCCTCAAACTACGGTCATCACCGGGAGTGGTCCCGGTTATTGTCACTTCAGGGTTGCTGGATCATAACACATAGTAGGTGACTATAGACTTGCAAGATAGGATCAAGAACTCACATATATTCATGAAAACATAATAGGTTCAGATCTGAAATCATGGCACTCGGGCCCTAGTGACAAGCATTAAGCATAGCAAAGTCATAGCAACATCAGTCTCAGAACATAGTGGATACTAGGGATCAAACCCTAACAAAACTAACTTGATTACATGATAAATCTCATCCAACCCATCACCGTCCAGCAAGCCTACGATGGAATTACCCACGCACGGCGGTGAGCATCATGAAATTGGTGATGGAGGATGGTTGATGATGACGATGGCGACGGATTCCCCTCTCCGGAGCCCCGAACGGACTCCAGATCAGCCCTCCCGAGAGAGATTAGGGCTTGGCGGCGGCTCCATATCGTAAAACGTGATGAATCCTTCTCTCTGATTTTTTTTCTCCCCGAATGTGAATATATAGAGTTGGAGTTGAGGTCGGTGGAGCTCCAGGGGGCCCACGAGGCAGGGGGCGCGCCCCCACCCTCGTGGACAGGGTGTGGGCCCCCTGGCCTTGATTCTTTCGCCAGTATTTTTTATTATTTCCAAAAATAATCTCCGTTGATTTTCAGGTCATTGCGAGAACTTTTATTTCTACACAAAGATAACACCATGGCAATTCTGCTGAAAACAGCGTCAGTCCAGGTTAGTTCCATTCAAATCATGCAAGTTAGAGTCCAAAACAAGGGCAAAAGTGTTTGGAAAAGTAGATACGATGGAGATGTATCACTCAGCCCCTCTTATAGCATTGCTAGTTGCATGTGCAGTTGCAGGTTGTTCCATGTTGGGACATGGATATCATGGGATATCACAATATCTCTTATTTAATTAATGCATCTATATAGTTGGTGAAGGGTGGAAGGCTTAGCCTTTTGCTTGGTGTTTTGTTCCACTCTTGCCGCCTTAGTTTCCGTCATATCGGTATTATGTTCCTTGATTTTGCGTTCCTAACACGGTCGGGGTTTATGGGCCCCCCTTGATTCTTCGCCTAAAGAAAGCTGTCCTGAGGAGATCCAACATTTATTGGTGCGCGTCGGTGCTATACAAACGGATTTTAACCCCTTTCCGCGACTGCATTTGGAACCGTCGCCAAGTGAGTGTGGGCGATAGGGGGGTCCTTCCTACACGAACCAGAAATCGTCGGGGATAGGCCCTCCTGGGACACAGGCTGGGGCCGTGTGCGATCGGGCGCGGCATCGAAACCCAATCATTTCCGTAGGTATGTACATCCCACACGGTAATCCGAGAAAAACATTTCCGTATGTATGTATATCCCACATGGTGAATCCCAGAAAAACATTTCCGTTCGTATGTATATCACACACAGTCAATCCAAGGAATACGTTTCCGTTCTTATGTACATCCCACACAGTCAATCCAGGGAAAACGTTTCCGTTTGTAGGTACATCCCACACAGTTTTATGTGTAGGCTCGTGTGTGAAAGGTGTAACTATCACACACGGTCTGCCTTGGTTAACTGTTTGCTTTTATCAACTATATCACACACGATTTGATGAAGAAAACTGTGTGGCATTGGGCTATCCATCGCAAGCGCTTTTACTGCTAGAACCGTTTGCAAAGGTCCATGACACATTTAGCAGGTTTGCTAGTTTACAGTTAAGAATTCCAATATTACGCAAATTCACATTTCATATCGAACAACTGTTTGCCAATTTCATACCAGGCACATAAATATATTATAACATTATAGTACGGTAGCTACATAAAAATAGCACAGTACAACATATAGCTACTTCAACTTCATAAGAACAATATATTCATTTCCCTAATTGAGATCATCCAGGCTCGTCTTATCCACCTCTGCTTTCAGTTCGGTAAGAACCTGTTTTGCACGCGCCAACTGGGAAAGTGCCTCCTCCTTTGCCAAAACCATCTTAGCAAAGTCTGATTTAAAAAATCTAAGCTCATTCTCCACCTTCAACTCTTTATCCCGCATCTTCAAATATTCTTCAGCGTTGACAACAGTTTCTCTAAGCCTACATCTGTTCTCTTCCTCATACATGCTCCAGAGCTTCGCTAGGCACATCTTCAAAGACTACGGCCGAGGACCCCCAGCCAACCGAAGAATAGGCCATGTTTGCCATGAACCCTGACGTACTCAAGATGGAATCCTCCAAAGACTTGGTGCACACTTCAATACATGTCGGAATCATCAGCATGCGTATCCCTAGATGTAACCGACCTACATGTAACCCTAGGTACCTCATGTGCCTATATAAGCCGAGGGGTTTAGCTCGTTGTCAGATCCCATATTTGTCTCAAATCTGGTATGGTAAAATGTTCATAGGGAATTGAAAATTTTCTAGGAAATACCCATGGATGCCTAGGATTGCTTCTGATTGACTTTCATTTGTTGGATTGTTTGCTTAGAAGAGATAAAATCCAAATGCATCCAATAGTAACCTAGCAAACCTTGGTAGAAACCAACCCTTTTGAAATATTATTTGGGCACAAGGTTAACCTTACTAAGTCCCAAGAGTATTCAAGCCAAAATGATTTTCCAAGAATTGAGTTGGATTCATTTTGGAATCAATTCAAATCAAAGGGAAATTATTCAAAATGGCTTGGCAATTATTTTGGCAGGAAGATGAATTCCACTAGTCCAAACAATGACCTAGACCTTCTGCCATTTTTCTAAAATAGATTTGAAATATATTTGGTTTTGAAATCAAATTCAAATTCAAAAGGAAAAGACAAGTTGCATAAATTCTTTGTCCAAAATGGTCAAACAAAAGTTCACACATTCACAAATATTCTATTTGGAATTTAGGAAAGATTCTCTATTGGACGAAAATTCAAATTCAAAACATTTTTGAATTTACAAAACAGACAGAAAGAGAAAAAGAAGAAAAACAAAAACAGAAAAGAAGAAGAAAAAAGAAGGCCGAGCCGAGCCAGCCAGCCAGGCCGCAGCCCACCTAAGTGTGACGCCTCGACTTAATCATGCACTAATCATACACACAAATGTGCATGATCAAGATCAGAGACTCACGGGAAGTTATCACAACACAACTCTAGACACAAATTAAAGTCATACAAGCTTTATATTACAAGCCACGGGCCTCGAGGGCTCGAATACATAAGCTCGAATACAAACGAGTCAGCGGAAGCAACAATATCTGAGTACAAACATAATGTAAACAAGTCTGCCTTAAGAAGGCTAGCACAAACATCAACAACGATCGAAAAGGCAAGGCCTCCTACCCGTGAGTCTCATAACTACTCCTGGTCATCGACGGTCTCCAGGTAGTAGTAGGCTCTGTCAGGGTAGTAGTAGTCGTCGGTGGTGGCATCTAGCTCCTGGGGTCCGTCATCTGATCGCAGCAATCGGGTATAGGAGAAAAGAAGTAGCAAAACAACCGTAAGTACTCATCCAAAGTACCCGCAAGACTTACATCAGAACTATGCTAAGTATGCATCGGATCAAAGGAATGGGGCTATATCTATACACTGAACTGCAGAAATGCCAGAAGAGAAGGGAAGTCCTGGCCTATCGAAGACTAGCATCTTGAAGCATCTTGCAGCATTAGATGTGTGCATATTAGAATATTATAAAGTAGTAAACATCTTGTAGTAACGCCCAGAGATCCTTCCTCAACTCCCTTCGAGGAAACAATCTCGAAGGCATCATATCCATTTCACATCTCCAGTAACAAGTTCTAGTTGTATAGATCGGGATACAACTCCGAGCGTCTGTTGCCATGGACACGGCTATTCGAATAGATTAACTTTCCTGCAGGGGTGAACAAACTTACCCAACACACTCGATTAACTCCGGCCGAACACACTTTCCTGGGTCATGCCCGACCTCGGCTGATCGACACGCCGGAATCCTACCTAGGCTCAACAGAGAGGCCAGCATGCTGGTCTACACCCTAAGCACGCAGGAGCCTTGGGCCCATCGCCCTTTGCACTCCTACATGTTGCGCACGCGTCCTGGAGCAGACCCACATCCTAATACAAGCGCAGGTGGTTCCCATCCAACTGGGCGCGTGCCACTCAAACACTGACACTGAAAGTGCTTTCGGAGAATCGTATGACGTAGAGTGCCCATACTTATTCCCGCGTGGTGCTCAGTGCGAAAAGGCTAGAGGCCTACTTGGATCACATATCCAAACCATTAGTGTCTTCAGAGCACGCGGAGATGATCAATGATCCACGATCTGTGGCCCCGTCGCCCTATCTCACGGACTTACGGAAAGGGCTAAGAATGCCCGGCCATGCCCTGTAGTTATCTCGCGGGTACCCTCATAGTCAACCCGACTCGCAATTGACTATCGGGAACTCAGGTCCACCTCTACCGAAGTGGTAGCGCTTGTCCCTCCAGTCCCCCAGAAACAGTAACTCTCATGGGTAACCGTGGGGCCGACCCATCTTTAATATGGTACTGGGGGTAAAGTCAAAGTAACTATGTGTCCATAACATCAAGGGGGAATCTGAGGAATCACCCTCGATAGATTCCACTTGATGTAACCGTCAAGGTGAAATTAGAGGAATCACCCTCGAGGGTTCACACTTGAGGTGTTGCACGACAGAGTCATTATCTGGAGTGGCGAAGGAGGAATCACCCTTGTAGACCACGACCGATTAACTACACTGTAGAGATCTCATCAGAAGTGCTATACGAGGTGTCACCCTCAGCACTCGGTAGTAACCCTGCAATGTCGTACAACTAAGGGGGTGTGATGTGATGTGTCGGGTTCTGGACGTCCATCACGTTGATTGAGTCATCTGGTAATCCAGTGGGGGCAACAGGGACAAGGTGAGGGGTCACTGATGGATCACACTAACCAACCTATACTATGTATATAGGATAAGCAAGTAAGGTACAAAAGCAGGTTACAAAAGCAGGTTATACATCAGAATAGGAGCAATCAATTACAGTAGCAAAATCTAATGCAAGCATGAGAGAGAAGGAATAGGCGATATAGGAATGATCAAGCGGGGTTTACTTGTTTGGAAGTTGTGCAGACAGACTCGGACCCTCGACGGTGCACTAGTCGATCACCAGATCAACAATGGTCTCGGGGTCTACCGGAGAAGGAGGGGGAAGAAACAATAAATAACAAGCATACAGATGCAACATAATGCATGACATGACAGTAGGCTATGCTAGGGATGACCTAACGCAGTGCTAAGTGTTATAGGTGGAGCGGGAATATTTTCCCGACTCCAGGTATTTATCGGTTAGACGATCCGGAGGGGAAGGTTCCAAGTTTTCTATGTTAGAGGCATGTGACAGGTATGTGGAGGGCATATTCAGATTCGTCTTATTTTTTCTGATCAATCTTCATATATAATTTATTTTCATCGTAGTTACGGTTTAATTTATATGATTTTTTAAGGTTTTAAACAATATTCTGAAAATTCTGGAATTAATTTAATTATAAAAAGAAAACAATTAACAGAAAAGGCTGGGTGCACCCGGGGCAGTGCACCTAGCAGTGCACAGAGGGGCTGACAGGTGGGGCGAGTCAACTGCACAGTTAGTAGTTGACTGGTCCATGTTGACCAGTCAAAGTGGGCGCCGGGACCCACCTGTCATTAACTTATCCTTTAATAACTCATTTTTATTTTTATTATTACTATCTTTTTTTTACAAGGGCGGGTCCACATGGCAGTGGCCCGAACCGGCCACAGCTGGGCTCGCGCGCGTGGTCGCCCACAAAGGAGCGCCGACGGCCAGCTCGTAGCGCGCCGAGGAAAAGGCAGGGCGCGGCCCCGGAAGTGGTGGCCCTGGTGAGCGTGGGGAGTGGCGGGCGGACTCCAGCGCTTCAGGGGGAGCAGGGCGCGGCGGAGCGAGGCCGCAAGCAGGGAGGTGTAGCGAGCAGCGGTCGGGCTTGGCAGGGCGAGCGATGGCAGGCAGGACAACAGGGCGGGGGCGCGCGCCTGGGTGCGGCCAAGGAGCGGCGTGCGCACTAGGAGCTGCCGACGTCGCGGCATCGTCGGGCAGCAGCAGAGGCGACAGCACAAGAGCGCGGCGCGCGGGCTGGCGAAGGCGGCTCCCGGGACGACCATGAGCGGCAGCGGTGCAATAGGTAGCAGTAGCAGGCAGTAGGAGCAGAAGGAGCAAGCATCACGAGCAACAAGCAATGACATGCAATGCAGCAACAGTAGCAGCAGCAGCACACGGGCGTGGGTGATGTTGCTTGAAGCTACGTCGGTATTTCCCCAAAGAGGAAGGGATGATGCAGCACAACAGCGGTAGGTATTTCCCTCATATATGAAACCAAGGTTATCGAACCAGTAGGAGAACCAAGAAACACAACGTAATCAACCTCTGCACACAGATAACAAATCCTCGCAACCCGACATGTTAAAGGGGTTGTCAATCCCTTCCGGGGTACGGCGCCTCAAGATAGGCAAACGGACGTGAGATAATTTGTAGTAGATTGATAGATCGAGCGCCAAATAAAATAAATAAAACGCAGCAAGGTATTTTTATATTTTTGGTTTAATAGATCTGAAAATAAATGCAAGGAAAAACTAGATCGCAAAGGCAAATATATGAGAAAGAGACCCAGGAGCCGTAGATTTCACTAGTGGCTTCTCTCGAGAAAAATAGAAAACGGTGGGTAAACAAATTAATGTTGGGCAATTGATAGAACTTCAAATAATCATGATGATATCCAGGCATCATGTCCAAGATTAGTAGACCGACTCCTGCCTGCATCTACTACTATTACTCCACACGTCAACCGCTATCCAGCATGCATCTAGTGTATTAAGTTCATGGAGAAACGGAGTAATGCAATAAGAACGATGACATGATGTAGACAAGATCTATCTATGTAGAGATAGACCCCATCGTTTTATCCTTAGTAGTAATGATACATACGTGTCGGTTCCCTTTCTGTCACTGGGAGCAAGCACCGTAAGATTTAACCCACTACAAAGCACCTCTTCCCATGGCAAGATAAATAGACCAAGTTGGCCAAACAAAACCCAAATATCGGAGAAGAAATACGAGGCTATAAGAGATCATGCATATAAGAGATCAAAGAAACTCAAATAACTTTCATGGATATAAAAGATATAACTGATCATAAATTCAAAGTTCATCAGATCCCAACAAACACACCGCCAAAAGAGTTACATCATATGGATCTCCAAGAGAACATTGTATTGAGAATTCAGCGAGAGAGAGCAAGCCATCTAGCTACTAACTACGGACCCGAAGGTCTACAAAGAACTACTCACGCATCATCGGAGAGGCACCAATGGAGGTGGTGAACCCCATCCGAGATGGTGTCTAGATTGGATCTGGTGGTTCTGGACTCTGCGGCGGCTAGATGAATATTTCGTCGACTCCCCTAGGGTTTTGGGAATATTGGGGTATTTATAGAGCAAAGAGGTGGTCCGGGGGGCACCCGAGGTGGGAACACCCCACCAGGGCGCGCCTGGGCCTCCTGGCGCGCCCTGGTGGGTTGTGCCCCTCTCGGGGCACCCCCCAGGCGTAGCCAAGGCCCATTATGTTCCTGTTGGTCCAAAAAAAATCTTCGTGAAGTTTCGTTGCATTTGGACTCCGTCTAATATTGATTTCCTGCGATGTAAAAAACATGCAGAAAACAGCAACTGGCACTTGGCACTGTGTCAATAGGTTAGTACCAAAAAATGATATAAAATGATTATAAAACATCCAAGATTGATAATATAACAGCATGGAACAATCAAAAATTATAGATACGTTGGAGACGTATATGCATCCCCAAGCTTAACTCCTACTCGTCCTCAAGTAGGTAAGTGATAAAAACAGAATTTTTGATGTGGAATGCTGCCTAACATGTCATATCATATTCCTTTCTTTATAGCATGGACAATTGGACTTTCATGTAATTCAAAGCAATAGTCTAGTTTTGATATAATAATTTAGATACTCAAGCATATCAACAAGCAACCAAGTCTTTCAAAATATTAGTGCTAAAATAAGTGATCCCTAGCCCATCATGCTCAATCATTGATCCATTCATGAAACACACCCGCATATTAGCTACACCCAATACTCAAGTACGATCATATTGCCTCATAGTAGGTGCTTTTATAAGAGAAGATGGAGACTCAAAAATAAAAATTGCATAAAGTAAAAGAAAGGCCCTTCGCAGAGGGAAGTAGGGATTTGTAGAGGTGCTAGAGCTCAAAGCGAAAAATTAGAGATAAAAACATTTTGGGAGGTGTATCCATCCCACCAACGAAAACGACTTAGAGTTCCCAACACTTTCCATGCTAGATATATCATAGGCGGTTCCCAAACAGAAAATAAAGTTTATTCATTTTCCACCATACTTTCACTTTCCATGGCTAGCCGTATGCACGGTTGCCCACCATACCAACACTTTCCAAGGAATTTTTTATTTGACAACATAAAGTAAATTCATTTTTGCATTTCGGGACTAGGCATCCCTAAAACCTTTGCCTTACTTCGTGCAATGACAAGTGAATAAACACTCATCGTGAGAATAACACATCCAGCATGGAAAATATTAGCCACCCCTCACCGCTCCGCGAGCGAAACAAACACACAAAAGAGAAGTTTATTTTGAAAATTAGAGATGGCACATGCAAATTTGCTTAGAACGGCAAAAGATATAACTGATCATAAACTCAAAGTTCATCAGATGCCAACAAACACACCGCAAAAAGAGTTACATCATATGGATCTCCAAGAGACCATTGTATTGAGAATTCAGCGAGAGAGAGGAAGCCATCTAGCTACTAACTATGGACCCGAAGGTCTACAAAGAACTACTCACGCATCATCGAAGAGGCACCAATGGAGGTGGTGAACCCCATCCGAGATGGTGTCTAGATTGGATCTGGTGGTTCTAGACTCTGCTGCGGCTAGATGAATATTTCGTCGACTCCCCTAGGGTTTTGGGAATATTGGGGTATTTATAGAGCAAAGAGGCGGTCCGGGGGGCACCCGAGGTGGGCACAACCCACCAGGGTGCGCCTGGGCCTCCTGGCGTGCCCTGGTGGGTTGTGCCCCCCTCGGGCACCCCCAGGCGCAGCTAGGGCCCATTATGTTCCTTCTGGTCCAAAAAAATCTCTGTGAAGTTTCGTTGCATTTGGAATCCGTCTGATATTGATTTCCTGTGATGTAAAAAATATGCAGAAAACAGCAATTGGCACTTGACACTATGTCAATAGGTTAGTACCAAAAAATGATATAAAATGATTATTAAACATGCATGATTGATAATATAACAGCATGAAATAATCAAAAATTATAGATACGTTGGAGACATATCAGTGGGCGAGAGGGCGTGGCGCGCGCGTGGATGGCGTGAGGTAGCAGCAGGCAGCTGCTGGATGCACGAGTGGAGGCGTCCCAACGCACGCATCAAGGTGAGTCGAACGGTCGCATCGACACTTGCTAGAGCGGCGGGAATATTTGGCTACGACAATGAGCAACAGCGGCATTGAGATGACCTCGCCGAGAACGAAGCTACCACACATGGGGAGGAGCGAGGGGGAGTCAAGGCGGACCAGAAGCTCATAGAGATGCCCTACGGGGCTCAACGAGGACGAGGGCGCCGCGTCGGCGGCGGATTAGGTGATGGCGTGCGGTGGCCGTGGCCGAGAAGGAGGGCTCAATGGCGAGGCTCCATGGTGATCCAGCCTGCGATGCTCCGCATAGGCGACGAGGCCGAAGGAGCGCATCTCCTGGACATCCTCCCATCGGTAGGGGACAACACTGGCTGCGAGGATGAGGGCAGCATGGTGATGGTGGTCGCGGGCGACAGTTAAATTTAAGGGGGCGAGACAAGGGGAACTAATGGGAGGACTAGGGTTTGTCGGAGGCACGGGCAGCTTCTCATCCACCGCAGGGACTCGCTGGATGTTCGACGCATGCCGCACCGGCACGTGGGCGGCCATGGCGAGCGTGCTGCCGCCTGCGTGTCGTGAGGTGGGAGAAAGGCCGGCCTTGGTGGGCTGGGCTACACTATGGTGACTCGAAGCCCAGTCCACCACTGATTTTGTTTCTTACCCTTTGTTCTTTTTTGTTTAATTTCCAGTACCCGTTTGCATTAAGTTGAGCCACCAAATGATTTTTGCTTTGAACAAAACTTGGCACATAATTCTAACACAATATCTTGAGATGGCACAAAACGTTTGGGGTCAAAAGGAGTTGTCTAACCATTTTTAGAAATTGAAAAGGCCAATTTAATTGCTGCTGGAACACTAAATTAATTCCTAGGGGCATTTTGGAAATTCAAATGAGGTTGGTTTCAACATGACAATGATCATAGGAATTTATAGGATAATGTGAACATTTTAGTTTTACTGTTTGAAGAAATAAATATTTTACTTGCATTTTAAATTTGAATTTGACTTTGATTTTTATAAAGGGGCAATTTGGTTTAGTAAATCTTGATGACATGGCACCATTAGTGTGAGGTCATTGTAGCATGACACTGGGGTGTTACAAATCTCCTCCACTACAAGAAATCATGTCCCGAGATTTAAGAGGTAGAGTTAAGGGGAAGGAATTGGTTACAGAAATTCTAACGCGTCTTCTCGGTCTTGGTTGCTCTTCTCGAAGAGGTCAGTCCAAGGTGTTGAAGTCTTCCTTTGTGTGCATCAGGGCATCATGACAAAGTTGTCATTCTTCCTTCAGGATCTTCATCGTACTTATGAAAAATAAGGGGGGTATTTCTGGAGAACGGACCTCTACAAGGATGATCATTTGGTAGATAACTCAGGGAAGCTGGTGGAAAGTAACTCTCGAATTGAAACTTAAGAAATATCGAGAGCAAAATAAGAAGGTACCGTGAGAAGTTTTTCAAAAAGGCAGGCAATTGTTCGATGCTAATCAGAAGGCGAAAGGGGTTCAGAGCAACGAAAAATAAATATTGTGTTTGATGCTAGAGTAGATCATCTCTAGGAAGGTGGCTCGTGATCTACATATCAAGCCAAGTGTGAGGAAAAACTTTGGAAACAGGGGTGTACAAGATAGTCAGGTTTTGATCCCGTGGAACTGTGGGTTATGGGCCCACCATGTGGGTTAAAAGTAGGAAGGGCATTGAGATCTTCCACGGTCAGGTTAGCAAGGCAGGTCAGAGGATAGCCTGTCAGTTATGTTGGCAACAACGTTGGTACCAAGGGCGAGGGACAAAGAGAACCATTTTCTTGCTCGTTGAAACGAGGCAGACCAATAGGCAAGGTTCTCGACCACCGGCGGTTACCGGAATGTCATCAACAATAGTAACATGGTCTTACTAACGGAGTTGTACACTAAGGTGTTTACGTAAGCTGGGAATTATTACTGCTTATATAAGTTAGTTTACAAGAAAGGTTAAACAAAACAATGGAAAGGAAAATGTGATTATTATGATAATCAGACCAATGGAAAGGAAGGGTGTTTATACTCAAGTATTAGAGTATAACTTTCCCAAGGAAAAGCAGAGCACGATATACATGATAGGACTCCAAGTACATGTCCATTAAGATAATGGAGCAAGGAGAATCATGATGTTTACCAATAAAATGGCGTTTGGATAATTGATCAAGAAACAGTTAGCCATGCGCTTTCATTGTTCTTTTTTATAATTGGAGTACCACAGTCATGCTTCCGGATAGCATTGACATGGTCATCAGGTAAAGGTCACACTTTGGATACACAAAGGATCCATCGGAAACAACTTATAAAATAATTCATACAATTCCAGCAAGTGTTCTTTTTGATAATTGAAGTACCACAGTTGTGCTTCTGGATATCATTGACATGGTCATCAGGTAAAGGTCAGACTTTGGATACACAAAGGATCCATCGGAAACAACTTATAAAATAAGTCATACAATTTCAGTAAGGAAAAGATGAGGATGTGGTCGATGGGCTCAGCAACAATTCCTCGAGATTTCCATAAACATGTATTTTCACAATTTAGTGAACAAGGTGATAGCATTGGACACACCAAAATATATAATGAAGTATGTTCGAGGAGAACATCCACAATTAAACATTGAATGAAAATGCACCTGGAAATATGGACCAAGTAGCATGATCAATGTTAGAATGGTGATTCAATAACCTAAAGATCTAGAATGAAACTATGGACCATTCACCTCAAGCAATAGGGTTGCTAGAAGTTTTGAATCCACACATCATAGTTCATTTGCCGGTATTCCGGTTAGAAAGAACATGGGGACCAATAACATGGTGATGGTGATAAGTATCACTTGTATCATGAATTCTTAAGGGGTGGTGAAATTTTCACAACATTATTGACATAAAAGATGGTAATACCCTCAGGCAGAACAGAACATAAGCTGGATAGCAAGGAGCTCAAGGTACAACATAGAACATGAACAAGTTTGTGTTGGAGGGAAGGCAATATTGTTGTCGACGATAACACAAATCATCGAGGGTCAAGCATGGTATTTCGAAGTATCTTGTGAATCACATGAACAACTAGGAATGAACAAATAAACTGCAAGGCAATGGCACAAGGGATTGTTAAAAGTCAGAGAATAATTCGATGTATCTTGTAATAGTAAGAGCAACTGGGAATGAATGTATAAATGGCAAGTGTATGTAGTTATCCACAAGAATTTATCGTTGGAAGGGAATTGCAAAAGCGATGGGCACAAAGTCTCGATAGAACATCGGAGAGTATCTTCGGAATCTTCTGTTGCACCAAGTGATCATCTGGAATGAGGGGCGATCCGGGAGGAAGTAGTTATGAGAACCTAGAGTTAGAGTTAGTAAAACCATTTAACCTGAATAGAAGAGAGATTAGAATCCCAGAGTAAAGATGAGGAATAAAGATCCTAGTACCACCCAATTATGATGTGGGACCATAAGCCACCCAACAATGTTAGTAAACGTTTTTCATAGACTAGACTCAACTTCGGCCAAGGAGTTGGAAAGGGGCTTCCTACAGGCACTCGGCTTTGATACCAACTTGTGACCCCCCAACTTAATCATGCACTAATCATACACGCAAATGTGCACGATCAATATCAGAGACTCATGGGAAGATATCACAACACAACTCTAGACACAAATTAAAGTCATACAAGCTTTATATTACAAGCCAGGGGCCTCGAGGGCTAAAATACATAAGCTAGAATACAAACGAGTTAGCGGAAGCAACAATTTCTGAGTATTAACATAATGTAAACAAGTCTGCCTTAAGAAGGATAGCACAAACATCAAAAACAATGGAAAAGGCAAGGCCTCCTACCTGGGAGCCTCCTAACTACTCCTGGTCGTCGGCGGTTTCCATGTAGTAGTAGGCTCCATCGGGGTAGTAGTAGTCATCGGTGGTGGCATCTGGCTCCTGGGATCCGTCATGTGATTGTAGCAATCGGCTATAGGGGAAAAGAAGTAGCAAAGCAACCGTAAGTACTCATCCAAAGTACCCGCAAGACTTACATCAGAACTATGCTAAGTATGCATCGGTATCAAAGGAATGGGGCTATATCTATAGACTGAACTGCAGAAATGCCAGAAGAGAAGGGAAATCCTGGCCTATCGAAGACTAGCATCTTGAAGCATCTTGCAGCATTAGATGTGTGCATATTAGAATATTATAAAGTAGTAAACATCTTGTAGTAACGCCTAGAGATCCTTCCTCAACTCCCTTCGAGGAAACAATCTCGAAGGCATCATATCCATTTCACATCTCCAGTAACAAGTTCTAGTTGTATAGATCGGGATACAACTCCGACCGTCTGTTTCCATGGACACGGCTATTCGAATAGATTAACTTCCCTGTAGGGGTGCACAAACTTACCCAACACGCTTGATTAACTCTGGCCGAACACACTTTCCTGGGTCATTCCCAGCCTCGGCTGATCGACACGCCGTAGTCCTACCTAGGCTCAACAGAGAGGCCAGCACACCGGTCTACATCCTAAGCACGCAGGGGCCTTGGGCCCATCGTCCTTTGCACTCCTGCATGTTGCGTATGCGGCCTGGAGCAGACCCACCACCTAATACAAGTGTAGGTGGTTCCCGTCCAACCGGGTGTGCGCCGCTCAATCGCTGACGTCCGAAGAGATTTTGGAGAATCGTATGACTCAGAGTACCCATACTTATTCCCATGTGGTGGTCAGTGCGAATAGGCCAGGGGCCTACTCGGATCACATATCCAAACCGTTAGTGTCTTGGGAACGCGCAGAGACGATCAATGATCCACGATCTGTGGTCCCATCGCCCCGTGATACGTTTCCCACGTATCTACAATTTATGAAGTATTCATGTTGTTATATTATCATTCTTGGATGTTTTACAATCATTTTATAGCAACTTTATATCATTTTTTGGGACTAACCTATTGACATGGTGCCCAGTGCCAGTTGCCGTTTTTGCTTTTTTTTACATTGC
Source organism: Aegilops tauschii subsp. strangulata (assembly GCF_002575655.3). Taxonomy (NCBI): domain Eukaryota; kingdom Viridiplantae; phylum Streptophyta; class Magnoliopsida; order Poales; family Poaceae; genus Aegilops; species Aegilops tauschii. The sequence continues at coordinate 278,840,913 of NC_053037.3, read as the reverse complement.
AGAAAATCAATACAAAACGGAGTCCAAATGCAGCGGAACTTTTTGGAGAATTTTTATGGACCAGAAGACACAAATTGGGCCAAAGAAGTACCAGAGGGGTGCCCCGAGGGGGGCACAACCCACCTGGGCGCGCCTGGGGGCCCATGCGTGCCCTGGTGGGTTGTGCCCACCTCGGTGGCCTCCCGCACCGCCTCTTCACCCTATAAATTTAAAAATATTCCAAAAACCCTAGGGGAGTCGAGAGATCAGAAGTTCCGCCGCCGCAAGCCTCTGTAGCCACGAAAAACCAATCTAGACCCTGTTCCGGCACCCTGCCGGAGGGGGAAATCATCACCGGTGGCCATCTTCATCATCCCAATGGCCATGATGAGGAGGGAGTGGTCCACCCTCGGGGCTGAGGGTTTGTACCAGTAACTATGTGTTTAATCTCTCTCTCTCTCTATCTCTGGTGTTCTTGAGATGTCACGATCTAGATGTATCGTGGGCTTTGTTAATATAGTTGGATCATATGGTGTTTTCCCCTCTCTATCTTGTTGTGAATTGAGTTTTCCCTTTGAGATTTTGTTCTTATCAGATTGAATACTTTTATGGATTTGAGAACACTTGATGTATGTCTTGCTATGAATACCCGTGGTGACAATGGGGTATCATATTGATTCACTTGATATGTGTTTTGGCACTCAACTCACAGATTCCCGAGGTGACATTGGGGAAATCTATGCATAGGGGTTGATGCACGTTCTCATCTTTGTTTCTTCGGTAGAAATCTTGGGGCACTCTTTGATGTTCTTTGTGTTGGATTGAGTATTATGAATCTGGAATAGTTTGATGCACATCGTATAATCAACTCACGGATACTCGCGGTGACATTGGAGTATCTAGGTGACATTAGAGTTGGTTGATGTGCATCATATGGTGTTATTATCATATGGTGTTATTTTAGTACAAACTCTTGGTTAGATCGATCGAAAAGAATAGCTTGGTGTTATTTTAGTACGAACTCTATGATAGATTGATCGGAAAGAATAGCTTTGAGGAAGTTTCGTACCCTACAAACAATTTCTTCTTATGTTCTCCGCTAGATAAGAACTTTGGAGTGATTCTTCATCGCACGTGAGGGATGGTTATATGATCCAATTATATTAGCATTGTTGAGAGATTGCACTAGAAAAAGTACGGACCCTAGGCCTCATTTTCAAGCATTGAACCATTTGTGCTCCGTTTTATCAATTGCTACCTTGCTATTTTTTTATTGTTCCTATTACAAAAATCAATATCTACTATCATTACCACACGTGTATCACCATCTCTTCGCCGAACTAGTGCACCTATACAATTTACCATTGTATTTGGTGTGTTGGGGACACAAGAGACTCTTTGTTATTTGGTTGTAGGGTTGTTTGAGAGAGACCATCTTCATCCTATGCCTGCCACGGATTGATAAACCTTAGGTCATCCACTTGAGGGAAAATTGCAACTGTCCTACAAAACTCTGCGCTTGGAGGCCCAACACGAGTCTAGAAGAACAAGTTGTGTAGTAGACATCACCCCGTCTCACGGACTTACGACAAGGGCTAAGAATGCCCGACCGTGCCGGGTACCCTCCAGGTCAACCCGACTCCACATCACTCGCGGATTCATACATCACAATTCACTTGTTAGTGTCTTAGGATGATGATACAATAACCAACATGCTAAAAATGAGAGTATTGTCCATTAACTACCAAGCAACGGGGTTGCTAGGAGTATTAATTTCACACATCACAATTCACTTGTCAGCATTCTGGTTACAATAACACGGGAACCGAGGAATGAACAAAGATGGCGAGAAGTATCACTGCATTAAGAATCCATAAGAGGTTGTCAATTCTCATGACAATCCTAATAGAAAGGGGGTAATACTCCAGGGTAGAATAGAATAGAAGTTGGATTGTCATTTTGATCTGTGGAATACAACTGTTTTGACCCAATCCAAGAAATGGATGAGGTGCTGAAGTTTGTTTCTCCTAGCTATGGAATAGAATGTCTTGGCGGACCAGAAGAATAATAGGCATCGATGAACACGAATGCACTACTACTCCTGACTATCAATTGATAGGCGGAGGTCGGAATACAACTAAAGTGGGACAAATCGAAGGAACATACAGTTTTCTGAGTTGTGGACGCATAGATTAGCATGTCTAACAAAGCTCAACATATTTCTTCCGGATAACCCATGCAGAAAGGCAGGACTGGCAGGTTCACAATATAGAATCGAGAACTCGTCAAGAGCACTCTAGTTGTGATCTTTTGGTTCAAAAGAACTTCTACCATATTGGTTCATGTTATTGGACGAATGATATACCACAGACCTCAAAGACTATCACAAGGTTACTAGCATCCTAAAGGAACGAGGAAACACTATCAACATGAAGTAAGTAGAGTGAATCGTGGGTTCAGGAACCCAGAAATGGAATACCTACTAACTAATTAACATCACAAGATGCTTTCGAGAATGGTGGCGAGAATGTTCATAGTGGAAACACAAAGCATGGCTAGATTATTATCTATGATGTCCTAGTTTCGTTATAACTGCAACAGTTATGTCGAGGCAATGGAGTACCTCAACTCAGCGATTAGTCTGGTTAATCTGGCCCAAAAGGACATCAGCAACAGGGAGGAAAGAGGTTGCAAATGCATCAGATTGTTTAGAGACTTGGGTCAACTTGGACAGCATAACTGTTGTACGAGTTGAAATATGAGACAACCTGCAAGACATCTGACAACACAACAACTGAATTCTTATGAAACATCGATCCAGGAAGATGACAACTTTGCTATAAGTCTGTAGAATAGTAACTCGTTATCCTGATAGACAGGTGAGAAGGCCTAGTTCTTAATCCCCATAGAAAAGAAGAGGGTGACTCAGAATTAGAATGACACAAGGATAAGGAGTAAAAAGAGCCTTACGTTCTCTTCCACAATCAATTTCCTTATGTAACTAAGTAGTTCTAGACTCAACTTCTACCAGTTTGGCTTGGTAATCCTACAGGCAGTCAGGCTCCGATACCAAAGCTGTAAGGATTCCAATCCTAAGTCACATCGATCTAGCAGGTAACACATCATATCACTTTGCAGCATTACCTTGGCCAGGACCATTTGCGCTTTTGGCTCACGTATATGATTGTGTCGCTAGCATCCATATGACAGAGAACCTGGGCCGACACGACTAGTTGTAAACCCAAGGTGGCACAAACTTACAGGGACATGCATACGTAACCCAGCAATGTACGTGTCGGTCATCAATGTTTGAACCCAAGTCGTAGCAAGATACAAGGACTTAAAGGAACAATGCGTGAAATTTCCTCGAAGGGATAGACACAGGAACAAAGAAGGATACATGCCAGCCAACCTAAGTGTTCCGGAGCAGTAGCGAACTACCATGGCTCAGTGGAAGCACTAGGAGACATTTCCCCATAAGGAAGGCTACCAAGAATGAACAACTAGGTGTCAGATCCCACACATACCAAGCATTTCAATAACATACACACAATATGCTCGATATGTGTAAATACAACATGGCATCACAACAAAAGTCTATGACTCAAAGTATTAATTCAATAGGCTCTGAGGAGCCAGATATTACAACCATGGGTCTCATGACCCAACATACAAATCATACAAGCAACAAGCGGAAGCATAAACATATATGAGTACAGACATCTGAAAGAAAGAAGGCTAGAAAGCCTGTCTATCTACAAGGCCCTCCATAGGAACTAGAACTCTATCTGGGATTCCCAAGCAATCGACGAAGCCACGTAGAACTACTAGTGAGGCTGAAGTCTCTCTGCAAAGCATAAATTAAGCAAACATGAGTACAAATGTACCCAACAAGACTTACATCAGAACTATCAACATATGCATCAGTATCAACAAAGGGGATTGTGGTGTTTAACTGCAGCAAGCAAGCTTTGACTCGGTGGCTATCTTGTACTACGACTACCAGTATTTTCTTTGAGGTGGGAAAACGTACACGAGTTCACATATTCACCATATCAATACACCACTATGGATCCGCCCCCTTCTCCCTACGAGAAGGCCATCCATAGCACTCACACTTATCTTGGGAATTTTACAGTATCCACTTCCAGTTATCTATGAACCATATGAGCTTTCCAAGTAGTCCATATCCACGGACGCGGATATTCGAATAGATCATTAACCCTGCAGGGGTATACTTCTTCACACACGCTCTCACCACTTATCGTTGTTGTCAGGACCCCGATCCTAAGTCACACCGATCTAGCATGTAACACCTCATATCACTTTGCGGCCTCATGCACGGTATTCCCACAGGTGCCACCTTACCTGGACCGGGACCGTTTGCGCCTTTTGGCTCACGTATATGATAGTGTCGCTAGCATCCATATGAAAGAGAACCCAGGCCGACATGACTAGTCGTGAACCCAAAGTGGCACTAACTTACAGGGACATGCATACATGACCCAACATCGAACGTGTCGGTCAACAGCGAGTGAATCCGGGCTGTAGCAGCTGGGCTAGCAGGACTCCGGTATACACCACGTGACATTTCCCCAAAGGGACAGACACATGATCGAAGTAGGACAGATGCCGGCCAGTCTAAGTGTTCCGGAGCAGTAGCAACTGGGCTAATAGGACTCCGGGGACCCCGGGCTGTAGCAGACTACCATGGATCAGTGGAAGCACTAGACTACATTTCCCCATAAGAGAGGCTACCAAGGATAGACAACTAGGTTGTCGGATCCCACACATACCAAGCATTTCAAAATCATACACACAATATGCTCGATATGTGCAAATACAACATGGCATCACAACAAGACTCTACGACTCAGAGTATTTATACATTAGGCTCTGAGGAGCCAAGTATTACAAACATGGGTCTGATGACCCATCATTCAAGTCATACAAGCAACAAGCACATGCGGAAGCTTAACTTGTCTGAGTACAGACAACTACAAATGAAAAAGGCCGAGAAGCCTAACTATCTACAAGACCTTGCCGAGGGCACAAGATCGTAGCTGAGGTAACAAGCTAAACGTCGAAGTCCACGCGGAACTACTAGCGAGACTGAAGTCTCTCTGCAAAACATAAATTAAGCAAACGTGAATACAAATGTACCCAGCAAGACTTACATCAGAACTAGCTACATATTCATCAGTATCAACAAAGGGGTGGTGGAGTTTAACTGCAGCAAGCCAGCTTTGACTCGGTGGCTATCCTGAACTACGACTGCAAGTAAGTCTTTGAGGTGGCGCACACGAGTCCACATATTCACCATATCAATACACCATTATGGATCCGCTCCCGTCTCCCTACGAGAACGCCATCCATAGCACTCACGCTTATCTTGCGCATTTTAGAGTATCTGATACGTGTCCAACGTATCTGAAATTTTTGATTGTTCCATGCTATTATATTTTCTGTTTTGGATGTTTATGGGCTTTATTAAACACTTTTATATTATTTTTAGGACTAACCTATTGACCCAGAGCCCAGTGCCAGTTCCTGTTTTTCCCTTGTTTCAGTGTTTCGAAGAAAAGGAATATCAAACAGAGTCGAAACGGAATGAAACCTTCTGGAGAAGTTATTTTTGGAAGGAAAGCAACCTGATAGACTTGGAGTGCATGTCCGGAAAGAAACGAGGGAGCCACGAGGTAGGGGGGCGCGCCCTCCACCCTCGTGGGCCCCTCGTGGCTCCCCTGACGTATTTCTTCCGCCTATATATACCAATATACCCTAAAAACTTCGGCGAACAGAATAGATCGGGAGTTCTGCCGCCGCAAGCCTCTGTAGCCACCAAAAACCAATCAGGACCCTATTCCAGCACCCTGCCGGAGGGGGAATCCCTCACCGGTGGCCATCTTCATCATCCCGACGCTCTCCATGACGAGGAGAGAGTAGTTCACCCTCGGGGCTGAGAGTATGTACCAGTAGCTATGTGTTTGATCTCTCTCTCTCTCTCTCGTGTTCTTGATTCGGCATGATCTTGATGTATCGCGAGCTTTGCTATTATAATTGGATCTTATGTTTCTTCTCCCCCTCTACTCTCTTGTAATGGATTGAGTTTTCCCTTTGAAGTTATCTTATCAGATTGAGTCTTTAATGATTTGAGAACACTTGATGTATGTCTTGCTGTGCGTATCTGTGGTGACAATGGGATATCACGTGATTCACTTGATATATGTTTTGATGATCAACTTCCGGGTTCCGCCCATGAACCTATGCATAGGGGTTGGCACACGTTTTTGTCTTGATTCCCTGGTAGAAACTTTGGGGCACTCTTTGAGGTTCTATGTGTTGGTTGAATAGATGAATCTGAGATTGTGTGATGCATATCGTATAATCATACCCACGGATACTTGAGGTGACATTGGAGTATCTCGGTGACATTAGGGTTTAGGTTGATTTGTGTCCTAAGGTGTTATTCTAGTACGAACTCTATGGCTGTTTGTGACACTTATAGGAATAGCCCAACGGATTGATTGGAAAGAATAACTTTGAGGTGGTTTCGTACCCTACCATAATCTCTTCGTTTGTTCTCTGCTATTAGTGACTTTGGAGTGACTCTTTGTTGCATGTTGAGGGATAGTTATATGATCCAATTATGTTATTATTGTTGAGAGAACTTGCACTAGTGAAAGTATGAACCCTAGGCCTTGTTTCCTAGCATTGCAATACCGTTTAAGCTCACTTTAATCATTAGTTACCTTGCTGTTTTTATATTTTCAGATTACAAAAACCTATATCCACCATCCATATCGCACTTGTATCACCATCTCTTCGCCGAACTAGTGCACCTATACAATTTACCATTGTATTGGGTGTGTTGGGGACACAAGAGACTCTTTGCTATTTGGTTGCAGGGTTGCTTGAGAGAGACCATCTTCATCCTACGACTCCCACGGATTGATAAACCTTAGGTCATCCACTTGAGGGAAATTTGCAACTGTCCTACAAACCTCTGCACTTGGAGGCCCAACAACGTCTACAAGAAGAAGGTTGCGTAGTAGACATCAAGCTCTTTTCTGGCGCCGTTGCCGGGGAGGTGAGTGCTTGAAGGTATCTTTAGATCTTGCAATCGAATCTTTTTGTTTCTTGTTTTATCACTAGTTTAGTTTATAAAAGAAAACAACAAAAAAATGGATTTGAGTTTGTCTCATACGCTTCATCTTTTTAATATCTTTCGTGAGTATGATGGAAAGGAAAATTGTGCCAAAGTGTTAGAAGAAGAATGCATTAAAATGTTTGGCACTAAATATTTGAATGATGAGCATGATTGCAATGTTGTTAGTATGAACTCCTTGAATATCCATGGTACTAACGATGATTGCACTAGTCATGATGAAAATGTGTCCTATAAACATGTCAATTTTTGTGGAGTGCATTGGGTTTGCAAGTACACACCAAATAGGGAAGATAGATATTGCAAGAGGCATAAGCATTTAGAAACTAAATGGTTGCAAGAAAGGCTAGATGTTTGTGCTGAAAATTTAAATTTTCTTAGCCGTACTTGTGAACTTTGCGATGAACATGATCATTTCAGTACCCAATGCAAATTGTTTCATGATCGTATCATGTCCAAAAATTGTGATGACTTGATTTCCCTTGCACATCATAATGAACTTAGTTTGCTCTTGGGTTATGAAGAAATGAAACGTATAACTAAGGATATTCCAGAATTTGCCCTTGATAGAGTTCTTCATTTTGATCTAGAAGAAATTTATATGTATTGTGCGGTGAATTGCATTGAAAATCCTTATATTGCCAATTACATAAAGAAAAGAAAACAAATAGAAGATGAAGAGAATGCTAACGAAGGGGAAGACACTTCCCAATATTCTCCTATTATTTCTTATGACGAATCAGGTAACGAGGAGGAGCCTTCTATTCAACCAATCTCATTAATAAGGAGCTCCAAAATGAGGATTGAACCCACACATGGGGTGAAGAAGAAGAAAAGAAAAAGGAGGAGAGGTAAGAAGATATCTCTCCCAAATAATGTTGCCCCTATTATTGTTGTGCCTCATGAAAATGAAGATGATGCACTTGATGATGATCTCGTTATGCCTATTGCTTGTTGTGATGATTATGATTGGGAAGATAATGATACTTCTTATGATCTTGGAAATCTTTTTGGCACTTGCTTGGAATATGACAATTGCTATACTATTGGTGCTATCCATACTATTAATAATGAGAGTGATTATGCTTATGATATGAAAAGGCCCAAGCTTGGGGATGCTATGTTTGATGAAGATGATGTTTTTGAGAATATATTTGCTGAAATTAATGTTTGTCCCAATCTTGGGGATGCTATGTTTAATGAAGATGATATTTTTAGCCTCCCAAGTTTTGATATGCAAAGTTGTTATGATGATAGCATGCCTTCTACCTATGATGATTATATTGATGAAAGTGGGTTTGGAAGAGTGTCAACTTTAGGAAGTAATGATCCCACTATTTTGGAGGATGTTGAATCTTATAATATTTATGAAAGTGGATTTGGAGAGGTCATGACTTTATTTAGTGATGTATCCACTATTTCGGAAGAGGTTTCAATTGATTATGATGAGAACAAAGTTGCTACTTACGATGATTATTGTGATGAAACTTATGCTATAAAGAGTAGTGATGATTATATTTATAAAACTTGTCATGATTATGACTACCCTTTCTCTGAACATTACTCTTTTAATGTGGAAACAATTTATAGTATTCAAGTCTCTTATGATACTCCCACTATTCCGAATGAGAAGAATTTTGCTTATGTGGAGAGTAATAAAATTTCTATGCTTGTAGATCATGAAAAGAATGCTTTAGGTGCTGGTTATATTGTTGAATTCATTCATGATTCTACTGAAAGTTATTATGAGGGAGGAATGTATGCTTGTAGGAATTGCAATAATATCAAGTTTCCTCTCTATGTGCTTAAAGTTTTGAAGTTATGCTTGTTTTGCCTTCCTATGCTAGTTGATTATTGTTCCCATAAGTTGTTTGATCACAAAATCCCTATGCATAGGAAGTGGGTTAGAATTAAATGTGCTAGTCATATTCTTCATGATGCTCTCTTTATGTTTCAGTTCTTATGTTTTATGTGAGCATCATTGAAATCATCATGCCTAGCTAGGGGCGTTAAACGATAGCGCTTGTTGGGAGGCAACCCAACTTTATTTTAGTTTCTTGCTTTTTGGTCCTGTTTAGGAATAAATAATCCATCTAACTTCTGGTTAGATGTGGTTTTGTGTTTTAATTAGTGTTTGTGCCAAGTAGAACCTTTGGGAAGACTTGGGTAAAGTCTTTATGATCATGCTGTAAAAAACAGAAACTTTAGCGCTCAAGAAATTAGCTTCAACTTTTTACTGGAGAGTGCTATTTAGTTGATTCTTTTTGAATATGATTACTAGACAAATTACTCAGGTCAAACAATTTATTTTATAATTTTTGGAGTTCCAGAAGTTTGCGTTAGTTACAGATTACTACAGACTGTTCTGTTTTTGACAGATTCTGTTTTTCGTGTGTTGTTTGCTTATTTTAATGAATCTATGGCTAGTAAAATAGTTTATAAACCATAGAGAAGTTGGAATACAGTAGGTTTAACACCAGTATAAATAAAGAATGAGTTCATTACAGTACCATGAAGTGGTGTTTTGTTTTCTTTCGCTAACGGAGCTCACGAGATTTTCTGTTAAGTTTTGTGTTGTGAAGTTTTCAAGTTTTGGGTAAAGATTCGATGGACTATGAAATAAGGAGTGGCAAGAGCCTAAGCTTGGGGATGCCCAAGGCACCCCAAGGTAAAATTTAAGGATAACCAAGAGCCTAAGCTTGGGGATGCCCCGGATGGCATCCCCTCTTTCCTCTTCGTTCATCGGTAACTTTACTTGGAGCTATATTTTTATTCATCACATGATATGTGTTTTGCTTGGAGCATCATTTTATTTTCTTTAGCTTTTCTTGCTGTTTGAATGAAGTATCAAGATCTGAAATTCTTAAATGTTAGAGAGTCTTCACATAGTTGCATAATTATTCAACTACTCATTTGATTTTCACTTATACCTTTCGGAGTAGTTTGTCGTTTGCTCTAGTTCTTCACTTATATCTTTTAGAGCACGGCGGTGGTTTTATTTTGAAGAAATAGATGAACTCTCATGCTTCACTTATATTATTTTGAGAGTCCTAAACAGCATGGTAATTTGCTTTGGTTATGAATTTAGTCCTAATATGATGGGCATCCAAGAGGGATATAATAAAAACTTTCATATAAAGTGCATTGAATACTATGAGAAGTTTGATTCCTTATGATTGTTTTGAGATATGAAGATGGTGATATTGGAGTCATGCTAGTGGAGTAGTTGTGAATTTGAGAAATATTTGTGTTAAAGTTTGTGATTCCCGTAGCATGCACGTATGGTGAACCATTATGTGATGAAGTCAGAGCATCATTTATTTATTGATTGTCTTCCTTATGAGTGGCGGTAGGGGACGAGCGATGGTCTTTTCCTACCAATCTATCCCCCTAGTACCATGCGCGTAGTACTTCGTTTCGATAACTAATAGATTTTTGCAATAAGTATGTGAGTTCTTTATGACTAATGTTGAGTCCATGGATTATATGCACTCTCACCCTTCCACCATTCCTAGCCTCTCTAATACCGCGCACCTTTCACCGGCATCATACATCCTCCATATAGCTTCCTCAAAACATCGACCATACCTACCTATTATGGCATTTCCATAGCCATTCCGAGATATATTTCCATGCAACTTTCCACCTTTCCGTTTATTATTACATGCTCCATCATTGTCATATTGCTTTGCATGATCATGTAGTTGACATCGTATTTGTGGCAAAGCCACCGTTCATAATTCTGTCATACATGTCACTCTTGATTCATTGCATATCCCGGTACACCGCCGGAGGCATTCATATAGAGTCATATTTTGTTCTAAGTATCGACTTGTAATTGTTGAGTTGTAAGAAAATAAAAGTGTGATGATCTTCATTTTTAGAGCATTGTCCCAAGTGAGGAAAAGGATGATGGAGACTATGATTCCCCCACAAGTCGGGATGAGACTCCGGATGAAAAAAAAGAAAAGAAAAGAGGCCATAAAAAGAAGAAGAAGAGAAAGGCCCAAATAAAAAAATAATAAATGAGAGAAAAAAAGAGAAGGGACAATGCTACTATCCTTTTACCACACTTGTGCTTCAAAGTAGCACCATGATCTTCATGATAGAGAGTCTCCTATGTTGTCACTTTCGTATACTAGTGGGAATTTTACATTATAGAACTTGGCTTGTATATTCCAATGATGGGCTTCCTCAAAATGCCCTAGGTCTTCGTGAGCAAGCGAGTTGGATGCACACCCACTTAGTTTCTTTTTTTTGAGCCTTCATACACTTATAGCTCTAGTGCATCCGTTGCATGGCAATCCCGACTCACTCACATTGATATCTATTGATGGGCATCTCCATAGCCCGTTGACACACCTAGTTGATGTGAGACTATCTTCTCCTTTTTTGTCTTCTCCACAACCACCATTCTACTCCACCTATAGTGCTATGTCCATGGCTCACGCTCATGTATTGCGTGAAGATTGAAAAAGTATGAGAACATCAAAAGTATGAAACAATTGCTTGGCTTGTCATCGGGGTTTTGCATGATTTAAATACTTTGTGTGGTGAAGATAGAGCATAGCCAGACTATATGATTTTGTAGGGATAACTTGCTTTGGCCATGTTATTTTGAGAAGACATGATTACTTTGTTAGTATGCTTGAAGTATTATTGTTTTCATGTCAATATTAAACTTTTGTTTTGAATCTTATGGATCTGAATATTCTTGTCACAATAAAGAAGATTACATTGACAAATATGTTAGGTAGCATTCCACATCAAAAATTCTGTTTTTATCATTTACCTACTCGAGGATGAGCAGGAATTAAGCTTGGGGATGCTGATACGTCTCCAACGTATCTATAATTTTTTATTGTTCCATGATATTATATTTTCTGTTTTGGATCTTTATGGGCTTTATTAAACACTTTTACATTATTTTTGGGACTAACCTATTGACCCAGAGCCCAGTGCCAGTTCCTGTTTTTTCCCTTGTTTCAGTGTTTCGAAGAAAAGGAATATCAAACGGAGTCGAGACGGAATGAAACCTTCTGGAGAAGTTATTTTTGGAAGGAAAGCAACCTGATAGACTTGGAGTGCACGTCAGGAAAGAAACGAGGGAGCCACAAGGTAGGGGGCGCGCCCTCCACCCTCGTGGGCCCCTCGTGGCTCCCCTGACGTATTTCTTCCGCCTATATATACCAATATACCCTAAAAACTTGGGGGAACAGAATAGATCGGGAGTTCCGCCGCCGCAAGCCTCTGTAGCCACCAAAAACCAATCGGGACCCTGTTCCGGCACCCTGCCGGAGGGGGAATCCCTCACCGGTGGCCATCTTCATCATCCCGGCGCTCTCCATGACAAGGAGGGAGTAGTTCACCCTCGGGGCTGAGGGTATCTACCAGTAGCTATGTGTTTGATCTCTCTCTCTCTCTCGTGTTCTTGATTCAGGACGATCTTGATGTATGGCGAGCTTTTCTATTATAGTTGGATCTTATGTTTCTTCTCCCCCTCTACTCTCTTGTAATGGATTGAGTTTTCCCTTTGAAGTTATCTTATCGGATTGAGTCTTTAATGATTTGAGAACACTTGATGTATGTCTTGCCGTGCGTATCTGTGGTGACAATGGGATATCACGTGATTCACTTGATGTATGTTTTGGTGATCAACTTGCGTGTTCCGCCCATGAACCTATGCATAGGGGTTGGCACACGTTTTCGTCTTGATTCTCCGGATATACTTTGGGGCACTCTTTGAGGTTCTATGTGTTGGTTGAATAGATGAATCTGAGATTGTGTGATGCATATCGTATAATCATACCCACGGATACTTGAGGTGACATTGGAGTATCTAGGTGACATTAGGGTTTTGGTTGATTTGTGTCTTAAGGTGTTATTCTAGTATGAACTCTAGGGCTGTTTGTGACACTTATAGGAATAGCCCAATGGATTGATTGGAAAGAATAACTTGAGGTGGTTTCGTACCCTACCATAATCTCTTCGTTTGTTCTCTGCTATTAGTGACTTTGGAGTGACTCTTTGTTGCATGTTGAGGGATAGTTATATGATCCAATCATGTTATTATTGTAGAGAGAACTTGCACTAGTGAAAGTATGAACCCTAGGCCTTGTTCCCTAGCATTGCAATACCGTTTACGCTCACTTTAATCATTAGTTACCTTGCTGTTTTTATATTTTCAGATTACAAAAACCTATATCCACCATCCATATAGCACTTGTATCACCATCTCTTCGCCGAACTAGTGCACCTATACAATTTACCATTGTATTGGGTGTGCTGGGTGTTGGGGAACATAGTAATTTCAAAAAAATTCCTACGCACATGCAAGATCATGGTGATGCATAGCAACGAGAGGGGAGAGTGTTGTCCACGTACCCTCGTAGACCAAAAGCGGAAGCGTTAACACAACGCGGTTGATGTAGTCGTACGTCTTCACGATCCGACCGATCAAGTACCGAACGCACGGCACCTCCGAGTTCAGCACACGTTCAGCTCGATGACGTCCCTCGAACTCCGATCCAGCCGAGTGTTGAGGGAGAGTTTCGTCAGCACGACGGCGTGGTGACGATGATGATGATGTTCTACCGACGCAGGGCTTCGCCTAAGCTCTGCTACGATATTATCGAGGTGTAATATGGTGGAGGGGGGCACCGCACACGGCTAAAATATCGTATATCAATTGTGTGTCTAGAGGTGCCCCCTGCCCCCGTATATAAAGGAGCAATGGGGAGGCCGCCGGCCTAGGAGGAGTGGCGCACCAGGAGGAGTCCTACTCCTACCGGGAGTAGGACTCCCCCCTTTCCTTGTTGGACTAGGAGTGGAAGAGGGGAAGAGGTGGAGGGGAGGAAGGAAGGGGGCCGCCGCCCCCCCCCCTCTCCTTGTCCTATTCGGACTGGGGGGGAAGGGGGGCGCGGCCCTGCCCTAGCCTTCTCTCCTCTCTTCCACCTAGGCCCGCTAAGGCCCATTAAGTTACCGGGGGGTTCCGGTAACCTCCCGGTACTCCGGAAAAATCCCGATTTCACCCGGAACACTTCCAATGTCCAAACATAGGCTTCCAATATATCAGTCTTTATGTCTCGACCATTTCGAGACTCCTCGTCATGTCCGTGATCACATCCGGGACTCCGAACAACCTTCGGTACATCAAAACATATAAACTCATAATATAACTGTCATCGTAACTTTAAGCGTGCGGACCCTACGGGTTCGAGAACTATGTAGACATGACCGAGACACCTCTCCGGTCAATAACCAATAGCGGAACCTAGATGATCATATTGGTTCCCACATATTCTACGAAGATCTTTATCGGTCAGACCGCATAACAACATACGTTGTTCCCTTTGTCATCGGTATGTTACTTGCCCGAGATTCGTTCGTCGGTATCTCGATACCTAGTTAAATCTTGTTACCGGCAAGTCTCTTTACTCGTTCCGTAATACATCATCCCACAACTAACTCATTAGTCACAATGCTTGCAAGGCTTATAGTGATGTGCATTACCGAGTGGGCCCAGAGATACCACTCCGACAATCGGAGTGACAAATCCCAATCTCGAAATACGCCAACCCAACAAGTACCTTTGGAGACACCTGTAGAGCACCTTTATAATCACCTAGTTACGTTGTGACGTTTGGTAGCACACAAAGTGTTCCTCCGGTAAACGGGAGTTGCATAATCTCATAGTCATAGGAACATGTATAAGTCATGAAGAAAGCAATAGCAACATACTAAACGATCGAGTGCTAAGCTAACGGAATGGGTCAAGTCAATCACGTCATTCTCCTAATGAGGTGATCCCGTTAATCAAATGACAACTCATGTCTATGGCTAGGAAACATAACCATCTTTGATTAACGAGCTAGTCAAGTAGAGGCATACTAGTGACACTCTGTTTGTCTATGTATTCACACATGTATTATGTTTCCGGTTAATACAATTCTAGCATGAATAATAAACATTTATCATGATATAAGGAAATAAATAATACTTTATTATTGCCTCTAGGGCATATTTCCTTCAGTCTCCCACTTGCACTAGAGTCAATAATATAGGTTACACAGTAATGATCCTTACACCCATGGAGTCTTGGTGCTGATCATGTTTTGCTCGTGGAAGAGGCTTAGTCAACGGGTCTGCAACATTCAGATCCGTATGTATCTTGCAAATTTCTATGTCTCCCACCTGGACTAAATCCCGGATGGAATTGAAGCATCTTTTGATGTGCTTGGTTCTCTTGTGAAATCTGGATTCCTTTGCTAAGGCAATTGCACCAGTATTGTCACAAAAGATTTTCATTGGTCCCGATGCACTAGGTATGACACCTAGATCGGATATGAACTCCTTCATCCAGACTCCTTCATTTGCTGCTTCCAAAGCAGCTATGTACTCCGCTTCACACGTAGATCCCTCCACGACACTTTGCTTAGAACTGCACCAACTGACAGCTCCACCGTTCAATGTAAATACGTATCCGGTTTGCGATTTAGAATCGTCCGGATCAGTGTCAAAGCTTGCATCAACGTAACCATTTACGATGAGCTCTTTGTCACCTCCATAAACGAGAAACATATCCTTAGTCCTTTTCAGGTATTTCAGGATGTTCTTGACCGCTGTCCAGTGATCCACTCCTGGATTACTTTGGTACCTCCCTGCTAAACTTATAGCAAGACACACATCAGGTCTGGTACACAGCATTGCATACATGATAGAGCCTATGGCTGAAGCATAGGGAACATCTTTCATCTTCTCTCTATCTTCTGCAGTGGTCGGGCATTGAGTCTTACTCAATCTCACACCTTGTAGTACAGGCAAGAACCCTTTCTTTGCTTGATCCATTTTGAACTTCTTCAAAACTTTGTCAAGGTATGTGCTTTGTGAAAGTCCAATTAAGCGTCTTGATCTATCTCTATAGATCTTAATGCCTAATATATATGCAGCTTCACCGAGGTCTTTCATTGAAAAAATCTTATTCAAGTATCCCTTTATGCTATCCAGAAATTATATATCATTTCCAATCAGTAATATGTCATCCACATATAATATCAGAAATGCTACTGAGCTCCCACTCACTTTCTTGTAAATACAGGCTTCTCCAAAAGTCTGTATAAAACCAAATGCTTTGATCACACTATCAAAGCGTTTATTCCAACTCCGAGAGGCTTGCACCAGTCCATAAATGGATCGCTAGAGCTTGCACACTTTGTTAGCTCCCTTTGGATCGATAAAACCTTCCGGTTGCATCATATACAACTCTTCTTCCAGAAATCCATTCAGGAATGCAGTTTTTACATCCATTTGCCAAATTTCATAATCATAAAATGCGGCAATTGCTAACATGATTCGGACAGACTTAAGCATCGCTACGGGTGAGAAGGTCTCATCGTAGTCAATCCCTTGAACTTGTCGAAAACCTTTCGCAACAAGTCGAGCTTTATAGACAGTAACATTACCATCAGCGTCAGTCTTCTTCTTGAAGATCCATTTATTTTCAATGGCTTGCCGACCATCGGGCAAGTCAACAAAAGTCCATACTTTGTTCTCATACATGGATCCCATCTCGGATTTCATGGCCTCAAGCCATTTTGCGGAATTTGGGGTCACCATCGCTTCTTCATAGTTCGTAGGTTCGTCATGGTCTAGTAACATAACCTCCAAAACAGGATTACCGTACCACTCTGGTGCGGACCTTAATCTGGTTGACCTACGAGGTTCAGTAATAACTTGATCTGAAGTTTCATGATCATTATCATTAACTTCCCCACTAATTGGCGTAGGTGTCGCAGAAACTGGTTTCTGTGATGATCTACTTTCCAATAAGGGAGCAGGTACAGTTACCTCATCAAGTTCTACTTTCCTCCCACTCACTTCTTTCGAGAGAAACTCCTTCTCTAGAAAGGATCCATTCTTAGCAACGAATGTCTTGCCTTCGGATCTGTGATAGAAGGTGTACCCAACAGTCTCCTTTGGGTATCCTATGAAGACACATTTCTCCGATTTAGGTTCGAGCTTATCAGGTTGAAGTTTCTTCACATAAGCATCGCAACCCCAAACTTTAAGATACGACAACTTTGGTTTCTTGCCAAACCATAGTTCATAAGGTGTCGTTTCAACGGATTTTGATGGTGCCCTATTTAGAGTGACTGCAGCCGTCTCTAAAGCATAACCCCAAAACGATAGTGGTAAATCAGTAAGAGACATCATAGATCGCACCATATCTAGTAACGTACAATTACGACGTTCGGGCACACCATTACGCTGTGGTGTTCCGGGTGGCGTGAGTTGCGAAACTATTCCGCATTGTTTCAAATGAAGACCAAACTCATAACTCAAATATTCTCCTCCACGATCAGATCGTAGAAATTTTATTTTCTTGTTACGATGATTTTCAACTTCACTCTGAAATTCTTTGAACTTTTCAAATGTTTCAGACTTATGTTTCATTAAGTAGATATACCCATATCTGCTCAAATCATCTGTGAAGGTGAGAAAATAACGATATCCGCCATGAGCCTCAATATTCATCGGACCACATACATCTGTATGTATGATTTCCAATAAATCTGTTGCTCTCTCCATAGTTCCGGAGAACGGTGTTTTAGTCATCTTGCCCATGAGGCACGGTTCACAAGTACCAAGTGATTCCAAAAGTCCATCAGTATGGAGTTTCTTCATGCGCTCTACACCGATATGACCTAAACGGCAGTGCCACAAATAAGTTGCACTGTCATTATCAACTCTGCATCTTTTGGCTTCGACATTATGAATATGTGTGTCACTACTATCGAGATTCATTAAAAATAGACCACTCTTCAAGGGTGCATGACCATAAAAGATATTATTCATATAAATAGAACAACCATTATTCTCTGATTTAAATGAATAACCGTCTCGCATCAAACAAGATCCAGATATAATGTTCATGCTCAACGCTGGCACCAATAACAATTATTTAGGTCTAAAACTAATCCCGAAGGTAGATGTAGAGGTAGCGTGCCGATGGCGATCACATCGACTTTGGAACCATTTCCCACGCGCATCGTCACCTCGTCCTTAGCCAATCTTCGCTTAATCCGTAGCCCCTGTTTCGAGTTGCAAATATTAGCAACAGAACCAGTATCAAATACCCAGGTGCTACTACGAGCATTAGTAAGGTACACATCAATAACATGTATATCACATATACCTTTGTTAACCTTGCCATCCTTCTTATCCGCCAAATACTTGGGGCAGTTCCGCTTCCAGTGACCAGTCTGCTTGCAGTAGAAGCACTCAGTTTCAAGCTTAGGTCCAGACTTGGGTTTCTTCTCCTGAACAGCAACTTGCTTGTTGTTCTTCTTGAAGTTCCCCATCTTCTTCCCTTTGCCCTTTTTCTTGAAACTAGTGGTCTTACTGACCATCAACACTTGATGCTCCTTTTTGATTTCTACCTCCGCTGCCTTTAGCATTGCGAAGAGCTCGGGAATTGTCTTATTCATCCCTTGCATATTATAGTTCATCATGAAGCTCTTATAGCTTGGTGGCAGTGATTGAAGAATTCTGTCAATGACGCTATCATCCGGAAGATTAACTCCCAGTTGAATCAAGTGATTATTATACCCAGACATTTTGAGTATGTGCTCACTGACAGACTATTCTCTTCCATCTTGCAGCTGTAGAACTTATTGGAGACTTCATATCTCTCAATCCGGGCATTTGCTTGAAATATTAACTTCAACTCCTGGAACATCTCATATGCTCCATGACGTTCAAAACGTCGTTGAAGACCCGGTTCTAAGCCGTAAAGCATGGCACACTGAACTATCTAGTCATCAGCTTTGCTCTGCCAGACGTTCATAACTTCTAGTGTTGCTCTTGCAGGAGGCCTGGCACCTAGCGGTGCTTCCAGGACGTAATTCTTCTGTGCAGCAATGAGGATAATCCTCAAGTTACGGACCCAGTCCGTGTAATTGCTACCATCATCTTTCAACTTGGCTTTCTCAAGGAACGCATTAAAATTCAACGGAACAACAACACGGGCCATTTATCTACAATTAACATAGACAAGCAAGATACTATCAGGTACTAAGTTCATGATAAATTCAAGTTCAATTAATCATATTACTTAAGAACCCCACTTAGATAGACATCCCTCTAATCATCTAAGTGATTACGTGATCCAAATCAACTAAACCATGTCCGATCATCACGTGTGATGGAGTAGTTTCAATGGTGAACATCACTATGTTGATCATATCTACTATATGATTCACGCTCGACCTTTCGGTCTCCGTGTTCCGAGGCCATATCTGCATATGCTAGGCTCGTCAAGTTTAACCTGAGTATTCCGCGTGTGCAACTGTTTTGCTCCCGTTGTATTTGAACGTAGAGCCTATCACACCCGATCATCACGTGGTGTCTCAGCACGAAGAACTTTCGCAACGGTGCATACTCAGGGAGAACACTTTTATCTTGAAAATTTAGTGAGAGATGATCTTATAATGCTACCATCAATCAAAGCAAGATAAGATGCATAAAAGATTAACATCACATGCAATCAATATAAGTGATATGATATGGCCATCATCATCTTGTGCTTGTGATCTCCATCTCCGAAGCACCGTCATGATCACCATCGTTACCGGCGCGACACCTTGATCTCCATCGTAGTATCGTTGTCGTCTCACCAACTTATTGCTTTTACGACTATCGCTACCGCTTAGTGATAAAGTAAAACAATTACATGGCGATTGCATTGCATACAATAAAGAGACAACCATATGGCTCCTGCCAGTTGCCGATAACTCGGTTACAAAACATGATCATCTCATACAATAAAATATAGCATCATGTCTTGACCATATCACATCACAACATGCCCTGCAAAAACAAGTTAGACGTCCTCTACTTTGTTGTTGCAAGTTTTACGTGGCTACTACGGGTTAGCAAGAACCGTTCTTACCTACGCATCAAAACCACAACGATAGTTTGTCAAGTTGGTGTTGTTTTAACCTTCGCAAGGACCGGGCGTAGCCACACTCGGTTCAATTAAAGTGAGAGAGACAGACACCCGTCAGTCACCTTTAAGCAACGAGTGCTCGCAACGGTGAAACCAGTCTCGCGTAAGCGTACGCGTAATGTCGGTCCGGGCCGCTTCATCTCACAATACCGCCGAACCAAAGTATGACATGCTGGTAAGCAGTATGACTTATATCACCCACAACTCACTTGTGTTCTACTCGTGCATAGCATCAACGCATAAAACCAGGCTCTGATACCACTGTTGGGGAACGTAGTAATTTCAAAAAATTTCCTACGCACACGCAAGATCATGGTGATGCATAGCAACGAGAGGGGAGAGTGTTGTCCACGTACCCTCGTAGACCGAAAGCGGAAGCGTTAACACAACGCGGTTGATGTAGTCGTATGTCTTCACGATCCGACCGATCAAGTACCGAACGCACGGCACCTCCGAGTTCAGCACACGTTCAGCTCGATGACGTCCCTCGAACTCCGATCCAGCCGAGTCTTGAGGGAGAGTTTCGTCAGCACGACGGTGTGGTGACGATGATGATGTTCTACCGATGCAGGGCTTCGCCTAAGCTCCGCTACGATATTATCGAGGTGTAATACGGTGGAGGGGGGCACCGCACACGGCTAAAATATCGTATATCAATTGTGTGTCTAGAGGTGCCCCCCTGCCCCCGTATATAAAGGAGCAAGGGGGAGGCCGCCGGCCTAGGAGGTGTGGCGTGCCAGGAGGAGTCCTACTCCTACCGGGAGTAGGACTCCCCCCTTTCCTTGTTGGACTAGGAGTGGAAGAGGGGAAGAGGTGGAGGGGAGGAAGGAAGGGGGCGCCGCCCCCCTCTCCTTGTCCTATTCGGACTGGGGGGGAAGGGGGGCGCGGCCCTACCCTAGCCTCCTCTCCTCTCTTCCAACTAGGCCCACTAAGGCCCATTAAGTTACCGGGGGGTTCCGGTAACCTCCCGGTACTCCGGAAAAGTCCCGATTTCACCCGGAACACTTCCGATGTCCAAACATAGCCTTCCAATATATCAATCTTTATGTCTCGACCATTTCGAGACTCCTCGTCATGTCCGTGATCACATCCGGGACTCCGAAAAACCTTCGGTACATCAAAACATATAAACTCATAATATAACTGTCATCGTAACTTTAAGCGTGCGGACCCTACGGGTTCGAGAACTATGTAGACATGACCGAGACACCTCTCCGGTCAATAACCAATAGCGGAACCTGGATGCTCATATTGGTTCCCACATATTCTATGAAGATCTTTATCGGTCAGACCACATAACAACATACGTTGTTCCCTTTGTCATCGGTATGTTACTTGCCCGAGATTCGATCGTCGGTATCTCGATACCTAGTTCAATCTCGTTACCGGCAAGTCTCTTTACTCGTTCCGTAATACATCATCCCGCAACTAACTCATTAGTCACAATGCTTGCAAGGCTTATAGTGATGTGCATTACCGAGTGGGCCCAGAGATACCTCTCCGACAATCGGAGTGACAAATCCCAATCTCGAAATACGCCAACCCAACAAGTACCTTTGGAGACACCTGTAGAGCACCTTTATAATCACCCAGTTACGTTGTGACGTTTGGTAGCGACAAAGTGTTCCTCCGGTAAACGGGAGTTGCATAATCTCATAGTCATAGGAACATGTATAAGTCATGAAGAAAGCAATAGCAACATACTAAACGATCGAGTGCTAAGCTAACGGAATGGGTCAAGTCAATCACGTCATTCTCCTAATGAGGTGATCCCGTTAATCAAATGACAACTCATGTCTATGGCTAGGAAACATAACCATCTTTGATTAACGAGCTAGTCAAGTAGAGGCATACTAGTGACACTCTCTTTGTCTATGTATTCACACATGTATTATGTTTCCGGTTAATACAATTCTAGCATGAATAATAAACATTTATCATGATATAAGGAAATACATAATACTTTATTATTGCCTCTA
Source organism: Aegilops tauschii subsp. strangulata (assembly GCF_002575655.3). Taxonomy (NCBI): domain Eukaryota; kingdom Viridiplantae; phylum Streptophyta; class Magnoliopsida; order Poales; family Poaceae; genus Aegilops; species Aegilops tauschii. The sequence goes on along the minus strand of NC_053037.3, from coordinate 278,818,781 downwards.
GGGCATATTTCCTTCATTGGGGACACAAGAGACTCTTTGCTATTTGGTTGCAGGGTTGCTTGAGAGAGACCATCTTCATCCTACGCCACCCACGGATTGATAAACGTGAGGGAAATTTGCTACTGTCCTACAAACCTCTGCACTTGGAGGCCCAACAACGTCTACAAGAAGAAGGTTGCGTAGTAGACATCAGTATCCACTTTCACTTGTCTATGAACTGTACAGGCAACCCAGAAGTCCTTTACCGCGGACACGGCTATTCGAAAAGATGATGTTAACCCTGCAGGGGTGTACTTCTTCACACACGCTCTCGCCACTTACCACCATGTACACGTCGTGTATCTCCGCAACCTTCAAGCGGAAGCCTGGCGAGGGATTTGGCCACGACCTAACTAACCACACAAGTCCCTAGTCCAGGTTTATCGCCTATTCGGGTTCCATCCGCAAGGAGATCCGGCCGGGGTGTCGCTCACGGCCCCAAACGATGTGTGCAGGGTTCCCAAGCCCACCTTGTCGGATGGATCTACGCTTGGTACACCGTGCCACGGTGCCTAGTCTGTCCCAAGCCCACCTGTACCGGGTGCCACTTGGTAGACTACTAACACTACCTACAAACACCAGAAACTAGTTGCAACTACTGGACAGAGATCGAGGTGGTTAATAAGCCGGGAGGGGCACTTAAGCATTCCAATGCGTGGTAGTAACTGTTCATGGATCACAAACACAGAACTCAGTTCCTGAGAATTGTTTCAATGAGACAACCCACCATGTACTCCTACATGGCCTCTCACCACTACCTTTACCAAATCGTGTTCACAAACTTATCTCTCAATAGTAGGACATGCTCACCACATTCCAATTCATCCCCGATGAATCAGCCCTGACTCAACTCTAAGCAGTAGCAGGCATGACAAACAAGCATGAATGAGTAAGCACATCAGGGCTCAAACAACTCCTACTCATGCTAGTGGGTTTCATCTATTTACTATGGCAATGACAGGTCATGCAGAGGAAAGGGGTTCAACTACCGCAGCATGTAACAGTTGAAACGTTGTTGTCCTAATGCAGTAAAAGAGAGAAGGAGCGCGAGAGTGGGATTGTATTGGAATGAACAAGGGGGTTTTGCTTGCCTGGCACTTCTGAAGATAGTATAGCTCTTCATCGGTGTCATCGAACTCATCGTCGAAACAAACGTCTACTGAGGGGGAACAACACCGGCAAACAGAGAAGGAACATAATTAATGCAATGCAACAATATGATGCATGAACATGACATGGCAATATGATGTGATTTGAGCTAATGCAACTAAAACCAGAAGGGTTTGAGCTAATTTGAACCAAGGGTTCAAATTCAAACTCAAGTTATGAATTTATAATGTGCATTATCATGTTTTGATCTATACAGCAAGGTTAAGTTGCTTTCTCATGCATGAAAACAGCATAAATGGACAGATTGGATTTTTTTGATAATTTTTCATATATAAATTATTTCATTTGGAGTTATAGATTAATTTCTATGATCTTTTGAAGTTTATACTATTTCTGGAATTTTCTGAATTTGTTTTAATCCAGAAATTCCTTTAGTGCGTCAGCATGACTTCGGCGTGACGTCAGCAAGTCAACAGGGTGGGTCCAGGTCAAACCTGACGTGTGGGGTCCACACATCAGTGACACAGTTAGTTAACAGCGGTATTTAGCCTAACTAAAAGGATTAGTGGGCACTGGGGCCCACTGTCAGTGTCACCGGGTTAAACAAACCATGGGGTTAGTGGCTAACCTAATCCACCACGTCACCTAACCGGCGATTAGCCGCTAGTGCTAAGCAGAACGCGGCGGCGCTCCTCGTTCGGCTCATCTCTAGCGACGAGAGCTTGCGTGGCTTGGCTCTACGGGCTCAGCGTGACGCAACGCGTCGAGTGGTGGCCGCGGCAGGTGCGGAGGTGGGCTTTAGCGGCGGCAGCGACGAGCTCAGGCGGCGGCGTCGCTCGGGCTAGCTCGTGCTCGAGGCTGCAGCTTGCGGGCGAGCGAACTAGGTATCTGGGCATCATCTACGGTGCTCCAGGAGCAAGATGGAAAGAGGCACAGGTCGGAGGGGGCTCGGCAAGGACGAGCTCGTCATCCATGGCGGATGGCGGCTTCGGTCACGGCGGGAGGAGCGGCTAGAGGATGCAAGGGACATCAGGGAAAAGGGGAAACGGAGCAGGAGCTCACGGGGGGTCAGTTGGAGTAGACGACAAGCTCGGGGGCGTCCTGTCGGCGCCTAATCGGTCGGCGGCGACCGATGACCGTGCTCGGAGAGGACCCGTCGATGGCGACGTTTTCAGGCACCCGAGGGCGCGTTCTTCCGCGAGGAGCTTCACGGTGTCGATGCGGATCCGGTGGTCATGACGGAGAGGCGAGGCGTGCACGGTGGCCACATGGGCGAGCGGCGGTGTGGTTCGGCCGTGGAGACGGGAGGCGAGGGAGAGAGCAGGCGGGCGAGTGAGGAGGTCGGGTGGATCAGGACGGCACCAAGGAGACGACCAGCGGCGTCACGCTGTCCTCGGACGCAGGCAAGCAGCATGTTGGTGTGGCGTCCGCGCGCGTGTGCACTGTTCCCCCCGGCCTACTGGCGTGAGGTAGGGGATGACTAGCATCGGCCAGTCAGCTGGGCCGGCCTGCTGGGCTAGGACAGCTGGGCCGCCAGGTGAGCCCAGGTAAGGATTTTTCCTTTTTTTGTTTTCTTTTCTATTTCTGACATTTGTTTGATTTAGTTTTAGGCACTAAATCATTTTATTTCTTCTCATAAATTTTTATAGGGACTATTTGGATTATTCAGAGCCCCTCATATTTACCCAGAATTACTGGACATATATGAAATATATAACATATATATATCCAATGCAAATAATTATTGCATTAGTTCCAAATGCCCAAAATAAATATTTGTGAGCTCCTAAAAATATTGGTTTGAATTTTACCTCTGACCAATATTTTCAGAGAGGAACATGAACATTTTCTTGGACCTATTTGGAGCAATTTTTATCTTGGTCATTTCCAGAAATGATTTCTGAGGCTTTCACATGTCCCCATTTCAAGTTCATTGAAATATAAACATGATGCAAACAACAGTAGCTAGCCTAGAGCATACCAAAACTAGGGATGTGACAACTCACCCCCACTAAACAAGAATCTCGTCCCGAGATTCTAGACGTGAGGTAAGAAGACAGGGGGGACACAAAGCTAACACGATCTTCATGATCCAACTTGCACTTCATAAGAACGTTGTCATCATCTTGATCTTGACATCTTTGCTTTCGAGATCTTCATCCAACACGACGACAGAAATAAACTCTACAGGATTCGATCTTCTCGAAGATCGAGCAACTCACGATCAATTCATGGAATGAGACATAACAACATCTCTTGAGCTGAGACACATATCACACACCAGGGGTGATGTAAAAGTAGATGACGAAGGTTCAAGTTGGTAGGCAACGATTCCACGCTTGAGTAAGATGGTGCATGGTTTCAAAGTAGCAAGGAGATAATTGCCATGATTCTATAACGTGACACCTTAGGGAAGGTGACTCGTAGAATTATTCCCTTAAGTGGCAAAAAGAATTACTTTTGATGCATAGATCATTGGAACTCTTCATACCAGCTGGAGGCAATTCACAATTGATCGTTTGAAGGAATTCGAAAGAATGGCATACCCAGTTTGGAAAAGAAACTAGAGTTATAAGAAAAACTCGGCAAACGGAAGGCACATTCCAATTGATACCGAGGATATAACCTGGTGTCTGAGAGTCTCTCAAGAACTTGAGCATCCCCATATCCATCAAGGTCTTACCAACATCCGTGCCGAGGATCCTAGCAACACAGCATACTACCATGATGAATAGTGAGGGATGATGCAGATGCAAAGGAAGACAACACTTTCTCAGATGTCCTTAGCAATGCCAAGGAACAAAACCTGGATGATCGACCAAGAGACATTTAGCACCCCGCTTCTAATGTTCTCCTTGATGTTCTAGCTTCCACGGTCATTCTTAAAAAGCATCAACATGGCCATCTAGTAAAGGTCGGACTTCGGGAGCACGAAATCCATAAGGAACAACTTCTAGAATAAGTCATGCGAAATCCTCATGGGGAGTGACCAAACGGCTTAATCAAGATACTACAACAATAGTGCTTCCAGCTAGGTGTGTCGACTTCACTGGAACCTATATCATAGTTCTTGGAAGAAGTTCCAACCATCATATCTTCCTGAGATTTAGATCTGGTTGGTAACATAATATTTCAGACAGCATGTCCGAAAAGGAAAGGTTGCAACACAAATCGACGAGATGATGTTGCGTGATTATCGGGAAATGGACTATGGTATCAAGCTCCAAAACATGAGTTGGTTCTGCTACATACATGTGAACACGTTGTCCAAGACATGCATGACCACTTAGAAGTCTTACAACGAAGCACTGCCGAGTTCTAATTGGGAACCATCATTGCGGAGAGCGAAGTCCTGCGCATGTACCTTTGGGTCCTTAAGAATTAGCACTTAAGAACTTCTTCTCCTTGAACAAATCAATCAGTGGCTTGGTGAGCTAGGAATTACATATGGAATGAAGATGATCAGTCTATCAGACCATAGAATACTTCGCACGGGCATGACTGACTTGGGATGATTCCAAAGGAAGCAAAAACAAACTTTCTCGAATTCACGGCGGCAACTTACATCTAATGCATGTGAATCAAAGGAAGTTAGTCCTTTCATCCAAGCATAGGCTTCATGAACGGAACACAAAGATAATGCTTACAAAAGTTTCCAACACTAGCTTGATGTTCAACATGAATCATGGAGGAGACAAAATGCCGCTGATGGGCTCAACAGCAACTCATCGGAATTTCCATATCACTGGACTTCCACCATTATGTGAACAATGTGATAGTATTGGTCAGACCAAAAGATGTAATGGTGTATGCTCAAGGGATCAACCACGAGTAAGACAACATTACGAATATCGTTGGTTCTAACTTGATTTGACGATAGCCCACACTCAAATCAAGGTTTGGACAAGACAATAGATTCAACAACTGATCACGAGGAACAATCGATGAAGATATCATCTTTCTTCAACACACACACACACAAGGATACCCCTTAGTGATGAACTTAGTGGATTAAGCATTTATCTTCCAACTCTCCAAGTTGTTGTTTAGCTTAACCAACTAGCTCAGGGGTATCCAACACAGATTCTTGGAGAAAGGGTGGTTTACAAGAAACTAACTTGATCACGAGCTCAACATAATAGTCAGGAGACAACCTGGTGATACTTCTGAGAGGATATTCAGAAAATCACGAACCACCGATATGTCATTAAGCTCGGGAGCATTCTTGCTTTCGAGGCAAGATGATGTGATCAAATAAGAAAGGGATTGACACAATCCTAACTCTTTGATCGAAGAGTGCACTAGGAAGTATGGACTAGGTAGCACGATCAATCTTAGGATGATGATTCAATAACCAACACACTAAGAATGAAATTATTGTCCATTAGCTACCAAGCAACGGAGTTGCTAGGAGTATTGATTTCACGCATCACAGTTCACTTGTCGGCATTCCGGTTACAATAACACGGAACCGAGGAATGTAACAATGATGGCGAGAAGTATCACCGCGTCAAGAATTCATAAGAGATGGTGCAATTCTCATGAAAATCCTAACATCAAGTGGGGCAATACTCCAGGGTAGAACAGAGCAAAAGCTGGAGTGGCATTTGATCTGCAGAGCACAACTACTTTGACCCAATCCTGGATATGGATGAGGTACTAGAGTTTGTTTCTCCTAGTCATTCCGGAATAGAATGGCTTGACGGACCACAAGAATAATAGGCATTGATGAACACGATCGCACACATACCCTTGACTATCAATTGATAGATGAAGGTCTGAATATAACTAAAGGGGGACAACTCAAAGAACATATGATTTTTTTTCTGAGTTGTGGACTCATGGATTAGCATGTCGAACAAGTTCAACATATTTCTTCCGGATAACCCATGCAGAAAGGAAGGACTGGCATAATCACAATTTTTGAATGGAGAACTCATCAAGATCACTCTTGTTGTGATCATTGGTTCAAAGATCTTCTGCCATAATGGTTCATGGTATTGGAAGAATGATATACCACGGACCTCAAAGACTATCACAAAGGTTACTAATATCCTAAAGGAACGAGCAAACACTACTAACATGAGGTAAGTAGAGTGAATCTTGGGCTCAAGAACCAAGAAATAGAATGCCTACTAACTAAATGGCATCACGGGATGCTTTCGAGAATAATGGCCAGAATCATCACACTCGGGATACAAAGCATTGCTAGATTACTGGGTGGTTCTGTAGGACACCTAGGGTCATAATAATAGCTCCAACATGTATGTCGAGACAATGGAGTACCTCAACTCAGCAATTAGTGTGGTTAATCTGGCCCAAAAGGATATTGGGATCGGAAAGAAGGGATTTGCAAATGCATCAGACTATTTAGAAACCTGGGATGACTCGGACAGCATAACGGCTGTAAATGCTCAAAAAGATTTTGTGACATCCTGCAAAATGGTAGCATAACCACTTAACATCACAATATCAAGGTTCTCAGATCAATTGTCAACACACAGAAGTAGTAGGAACTGAAATGGGGCTTGAAACCATCAATCTTATAAGTCTACAGATTAGTAACACGTGATCCTGATAGAAAGACGAGAAGCCTAGTTCTTAATCCCCGTAGAAAAGAAGAGGTTGACTCAGATCAGAGGGGCACAAGGTAAAGGAGTAAAAAGAGCCTTACGTTCCCTTCCACAATCAATTCCCTTATATAACTAAAGCATTTCTAGACTTGACTTCGACCAGTTTGGCTTAGTAATCCAACATGCAGTCAGGCTCTGATACCAAAGCTGTCAGGACCCCGATCCTAAGTCACACCGATCTAGCATGTAACACATCATATCACTTTGCGGCCTCATGCATGGTATTCCCACGGGTGCCACCTTACCTGCCTGGGACCGTTTGCGCATTTTGGCTCACGTATATGATAGTGTCGCTAGCATCCATATGACAGAGAACCCGGGCCGACATGACTAGTCGTGAACCCAAAGTGGCACTAACTTACAGGGACAGGAATACATGACCCAGCATCGAATGTGTCGGTCAACAGCGAGTGAATCCGGGCTGTAGCTGCTGGGCTAGCAGGATTCCGGTAAACCGGGCTGTAGCAGGCTAACAGGACTCCGATATACACCGCGTGACATTTCCCCAAAGGGACAGACACAGGATCGAAGTAGGACACATACCGGCCAGTCTAAGTGTTCCGGAGCAGTAGCAACTGGGCTAACAGGACTCCGGGAACCCCGGGCTGTAGCAGACTACCATGGATCAGTGGAAGCACTAGACTACATTTCCCCATAAGAGAGGCTACCAAGGATAGACAACTAGGTTGTCGGATCCCACACATACCAAGCATTTCAAAATCATACACACAATATGCTCGATATGTGCAAATACAACATGGCATCACAACAAGACTCTACGACTCAGAGTATTTATACATTAGGCTCCGAGGAGCCAAGTATTACAAACATGGGTCGGATGACCCAGCATTCAAGTCATACAAGCAACAAGCACATGCGGAAGCTTAACTTGTCTGAGTACAGACAACTACAAATGAAAAAGGCTGAGAAACCTAACTATCTACAAGACCCTGCCGAGGGCACAAGATCGTAGCTGAGGTAACAAGCTAAACGTCGAAGTCCACGCGGAACTACTAGCGAGACTGAAGTCTCTCTGCAAAACATAAATTAAGCAAACGTGAGTACAAATGTACCCAGCAAGACTTACATCAGAACTAGCTACATATGCATCAGTATCAACGAAGGGGTGGTGGAGTTTAACTGTAGCAAGCCAGCTTTGACTCGGTGGCTATCCTGAACTACGACTGCAAGTAAGTCTTTGAGGTGGCGCACACGAGTCCACATATTCACCATATCAATACACCATTATGGATCCGCTCCTGTCTCCCTACGAGAACGCCATCCATAGCACTCACGCTTATCTTGCGCATTTTAGAGTATCCACTTTCACTTGTCTATGAAATGTACAGGCAACCCAGAAGTCCTTTACCGCGGACACGGCTATTCGAAAAGATGATGTTAACCCTGCAGGGGTGTACTTCTTCACACACGCTCTCGCCACTTACCACCATGTACACGTCGTGTATCTCCGCAACCTTCAAGCGGAAGCCTGGCGAGGGATTTGGCCACGACCTAACTAACCACACAAGTCCCTAGTCTAGGTTTATCGCCTATTCGGGTTCCATCCGCAAGGAGATCCGGCCGGGGTGTCGCTCACGGCCCCAAACGATGTGTGCAGGGTTCCCAAGCCCACCTTGTCGGATGGATCTACGCTTGGTACACCGTGCCACAGTGCCTAGTCTGTCCCAAGCCCACCTGTACCGGGTGCCACTTGGTAGACTACTAACACTACCTACAAACACCAGAAACTAGTTGCAACTACTGGATAGAGATCGAGGTGGTTAATAAGCCGGGAGGGGCACTTAAGCATTCCAATGCGTGGTAGTAACTGTTCATGGATCACAAACACAGAACTCAGTTCCTGAGAATTGTTTCAATGAGACAACCCACCATGTACTCCTACATGGCCTCTCACCACTACCTTTACCAAATCGTGTTCACAAACTTAGCTCTCAATAGTAGGACATGCTCACCACATTCCAATTCATCCCCGATGAATCAGCCCTGACTCAACTCTAAGCAGTAGCAGGCATGACAAACAAGCATGAATGAGTAAGCACATCAGGGCTCAAACAACTCCTACTCATGCTAGTGGGTTTCATCTATTTACTATGGCAATGACAGGTCATGCAGAGGAAAGGGGTTCAACTACCGCAGCATGTAACAGTTGAAACGTTGTTGTCCTAATGCAGTAAAAGAGAGAAGGAGCGCGAGAGTGGGATTGTATTGGAATGAACAAGGGGGTTTTGCTTGCCTGGCACTTCTGAAGATAGTATAGCTCTTCATCGGTGTCATCGAACTCATCGTCGAAACAAACGTCTACTGAGGGGGGAACAACACCGGCAAACAGAGAAGGAACATAATCAATGCAATGCAACAATATGATGCATGAACATGACATGGCAATGTGATGTGATTTGAGCTAATGCAACTAAAACCAGAAGGGTTTGAGCTAATTTGAACCAAGGGTTCAAATTCAAACTCAAGTTATGAATTTATAATGTGCATTATCATGTTTTGATCTATACAGCAAGGTTAAGTTGCTTTTTCATGCATGAAAACATCATAAATGGACAGATTGGATTTTTCTGATAATTTTTCATATATAAATTATTTCATTTGGAGTTACAGATTAATTTCTATGATTTTTTGAAGTTTATACTATTTCTGGAATTTTCTGAATTTGTTTTAATCCAGAAATTCCTTTAGTGCGTCAGCATGACTTCGGCGTGACGTCAGCAAGTCAACAGGGTGGGTCCAGGTCAAACCTGACGTGTGGGGTCCACACGTCAGTGACACAGTTAGTTAACAGGGGTATTTAGCCTAACTAAAAGGATTAGTGGGCGCTGGGGCCCACTGTCAGTGTAACCGGGTTAAACTAACCACGGGGTTAGTGGCTAACCTAATCCGCGACGTCACCTAACCGGCGATTAGCCGCTGGTGCTAAGCACAACGCTGCGGCGCTCCTCGTTCGGCCCATCTCCGGCGACGAGAGCTCGTGTGGCTGGGCTCTACGGGCTCAGCATGACGCAACGCGTCGAGTGGTGGCTGCGGCAGGTGCAGAGGTGGGCTTTAGTGGCGGCAGCGGCGAGCTCAGGCGGCGGTGGCGCTCGGGCTAGCTCGTGCTCGGGGCTGCAGCTTGCGGGCGAGCGAACTAGGTATCTGGGCATCATCTACGGCGCTTCAGGAGCAAGATGGAAAGAGGCACATGTCGGAGGGGGCTCGGCAAGGACGAGCTCGTCATCCATGGCGGACGGCAGCTTCGGTCACAGCGGGAGGAGCGGCTAGAGGATGCGAGGGACATCGGGGAAAAGGGGAAACGGAGCAGGAGCTCACAGGGGGTCAGTTGGAGTAGACGACAAGCTCGGGGGCGTCCTGTCGGCGATGAATCGGTCAGCGGCGACCGACGACCGTGCTCGGAGAGGACCCGTTGATGGCGACGTTTTCGGGCACCCTAGGGCGCGTTCTTCCGTGGGGAGCTTCACGGTGTCAATGCGGATCCGGTGGTCATGACGGAGAGGCGAGGCGTGCACGGTGGCCATATGGGCGAGCGGCGGTGTGGTTCGTCCATGGAGACGGGAGGCGAGGGAGAGAGCAGGGGGGCGAGTGAGGAGGTCGGGTGGATCAGGACTGCACCGAGGAGACGACCAGCGGCGTCGCGCTGTCCTCGGACGCAGGCAAGCAGCCTGGTGGCGTGGCGTCCGCGCGCGTGTGCGCTGTTCCCCCCGGCCTACTAGCGCGAGGTAGGGGATGACTGGCATCGGCCATTCAGCTGGGCCGGCCTGCTGGGCTAGGACAGCTGGGCCGCCAGGTGAGCCCAGGTAAGGATTTTTTCTTTTTTGTTTTCTTTTCTATTTCTGACATTTGTTTGATTTAGTTTTAGGCACTAAATCGTTTTATTTTCTTCTGATAAATTTTTATAGGGACTATTTGGATTATTCCAGAGCCCCTCACATTTACCCAGAATTATTGGACATATATGAAATATATAGCATATATATATCCAATGCAAATTATGATTGCATTAGTTCCAAATGCCCAAAATAAATATTTGTGAGCTCCTAAAAATATTGGTTTGAATTTTACCTCTGACTAATATTTTCAGAGAGGAACATGAACATTTTCTTGGACCTATTTGGAGCAACTTTTATCTTGGTCATTTCCAGAAATGATTTCTGAGGCTTTCACATGTCCCCATTTCAAGTTCATTGAAATATAAACATGATGCAAACAACAGTAGCTTGCCTAGAGCATACCAGAACTAGGGATGTGACAGTTGTTTACACGACATGTACTCGGCAACCTTCGAGCGGAAGCCCAACGAGGGTGTCGGCCATGACCTGACTAACCACACAAGTCTCTAGTCCTGGTTTATCACCTATTTGAGTTCCATCCGCAAGGAAGTCTGGCCGAGGTTTCCACTACGACCCCAAACAATGTGTGTAGGGTTCCTGAGCCTACCAAACGGGTGCCCCGGTACACCGTGCCATGGTGTATCTACCGCATCATAGCCCACCCCTAGGGTCAGGGCTACACACAACCTCGAACACATATCCTACAAACACCAGAAACTAGTTGCAACTCCTGGATAGAGATCAAGGCGATTAATAAGTCGAGAAGATCCATGGGTTTCAGGCCCAATGCATGGTAGTAGCTGTTCTTGGATCACAAACACATGACTCAGTTCCTGAGGACGGTTTTAGTGAGACAACCCACCATGTACTCCTACATGGCCTCTCATCGCTACCTTTACCAAAATGTCTTCACACACTTAGCTCTCAACAGTAGGACATGTTCACCTCCTTTCCAATCCATCCCAGATGAATCAGACCTGACACAACTCTAAGCATAGCCAGCTTAACAAGCAAGCATGAATGAGTAGGCACATCATGGCTCAAACAATTCCTACTCATGCTAGTGGGTTTTTACTAATTACTATGGCAAAGACGGGTCATGCAGAGGAATGGGTTCAACTACCACAACATGTAACAGTTGAATCGTTGTTGTCATAATGCAGTAAAAGAAAGCAAGAGCGAGAGAGTGGGATTGTACCAAAATACTCAAGGGGGTTTGCTTGCCTGGCACTTTTGTAGATAGCACTGCTATTCATCAGTGACAACGATCACAACGTCGAAAACATCGGCTATCGAGAGGGAACAACACCGACTAGCAAAGAAGGAACATAATCAATGCAATGCACGTTCACATGAATGCCATGTCATGTTAAGGTACCGAATTCACCTAATGCAATATTTAGCCAAGTTAATTGAAGTGGAATTCAAGCAAGACCAATGTCCAACTCCAAATGTTATATCATAGATTGCCCTAATCATCATTTGTCCTATTCAGTGAGGTTAACTTGTTCAAACAAGCATGATCATGGCATAAATAGATTCTTCATATTTTTCTGATAATTTTTCATATATAAATTATTTCATTCTGCTCTACGGTTGAATTTCTATGTTTTTTCAAAGTTTAGTCAAATTTCTGGAATTTATAAATCGTTTAAGATTTATTTAAAATCCAGAAATATTTATGACGTCAGCACCGCATCAGCATGATGTCATCAAGTCAACACAGCCAGCCGGATCAAACCTGACCAATGGGACCCACTAGCCAGTGACACAGTGGCTGACCCGGTTTAATCCAGCGCTGACCAGGCTTTGACCCACTATGGGGCCCGCTGTCAGCGTCTGTGGGGGGCCTAATTAGCAGGGATTAGTGCTAATGATGGAGCCACGTCGGCAGTCGCTAGAGTCTGGCCGGCGGCAACCATTCCGCATGGCGGAGGCGCAGCTGGGCGACGCTACAGGTGTCGGGTTCGCGTGCTGAGGGCACGAGGGCATAGCCCTTGCTCGCCCGCATCGAGCAGCAGCCGAGTCGGACATGGGGGTTGTCGGAATCAACACCAGCGACGAGGTTTGCGGCAGCCGTGGTTCGGGCGTGCTCGAGAACGGTGATGTGGTGCACCGTAGGACGAACAAGTGGTGGTTTTCGACTCCTGTGAGGGTGAGGAGCATGGTGACGCGCTTGGTTTTGAGCCTCAGCAGCTGCAGCATCGGCGGTGACATCACTGGCAATGTGGAGCTCGCGGGCACGGTGGGGTCGGAACTAGAGCGTGCGCAGGAGTGAGGGGAGAGGGGGGAAAGCAAGGGGAGCTCACGGTGGACTCACAGAGAAGGCCAGTGGGCTCGGGGGAGCTTCTGCGGCGGCGAAATCATCAACGGCATCTAGCGGCCGTGCTCGGAGAAGTCATGATCGGGGACGAAGCTGCAAGGCTTCCGGCGTCGCGTGGCTCGGCGGAGAAGACTAGGATGACACTGTGGTTCTCTTTTACACATCTGCGAGGCATGGGGTGGTCGGTGGCTATGCAAGCGGTGGACAGCGGCGACGAGCTCCGCTCGGTGGGAGAGAGAGAGGGAGCCAGAGGAGGGGATGAGCACGGAGGAGAGTGGGAGAGGGTCGAGGGGATGCATGGAAACGCCTAGGTGCATTGGGGATGAGGCAGGCAGGCATGAGGTGGCTAGCGCGTGTCGGCATGCCGCGACCACGTGCTCCACTCATTCTGTCCAGGGAAGACGATTACTAGCAGCTGGGCCGTGGGCTGCAAAGGAGGTGGGCCTCTACTACACTAGCAGGCCAGGTAGTGTTTCTCTCCCTTTTCATTTCTATTTTCTAATTTTCTCTTCTATTTTGATTTAGTAGAAATACAAATCATTTTTACAGCTTCCAAAAATTATTTTGTGGACTAGTGGAATTATTCCAAAGCCCCACAATAAATTTCAGAATTACTCAAGCATTTAAAATATTTATAGCATTTAATTGCCCCAATTCAAGTACTTTATGATTTAGTTCAAAGACCCAAAGATGATCTTGAAAAATGTGCACCATTTTTGGCAGAGGTTTTCACCCATTTAAAAAATGTTGAACTTTTCTTAAGGGCATTTTGGGTTCATTGAAAATATTTTCAATTATCCTAGTTATTCAGAGGGGTGCTAGGATTTGATCAATCCCCATTTCAAGTTCATTTGAAATGTAAACGTGATGGATGGATGATTATGCATGACAAGCGAAGACTAATCTATGGTTGTGACAGTCCCGCAGAAATAGTAACTCTCGTGGGTACCCCTTGGGGCCGACCCGTCTTTAACATGGTTCTGGGGGTAAAGTCAAAGTAACCGTGTGTCCATAATACCAAGGGGGAATATGAGGAATCACCCTCGATGGATTCCACTTGATGTAACCGTCAAGGTGAACTTGGAGGAATCACCCTCGAGGGTTCACACTTGAGGTGTTGCAGACAGAGTCGTTATTGGGAGTGGTGAAGGAGGAATCACCCTCGTAGATCACGACTAATTAACTACACTACAGAGATCTCATCAGAAGTGCTATATGAGGTATCACCCTCGGCACGAGGTAGTAACCCTACAGTGTCGTACAACTAAGGTGGTGTGATGTGATGTCTCTGGCTCTGGACGTTGATCACGTAGATCGAGTCATCTGGTAATCCAGCGGGGGCAACAGGGATACGGTGAGGGGTCACTGATGGATCACACTAACCAACCTATTCAAAGCATATAGCATAAGCAGGTAAGGTACAAAAGCAGGTTATGAAAGCAGGCTATGCATCAGAATAGGAGCAATCAATTACAATAGTAAAATCTAATGCAAGCATGACAGAGAAGGATTAGGCGATATAGTAATGATCAAGGAGTTTTTGCTTGACTAGAATGTATGCAGATGGACTCGGACCCTCAACGGTGCAGTAGTCGATCACCAGATCAACAATGGTCTCGGGGTGTACAGGAGAAGAAGGAGGGCGAAGAAACAACAAATAACAAGCATACAAATGCAACAGAAAGCATGACATGACAGTAGGCTATGCTAGGGGTGATCTAACGCAGTGCTAAGTGTTATAGGTGGAGCGGGAAAATATCCGGGAATATTTTCCTGGCTCCAGGCATTTATCGGTCAGACGATTCGGAGGGGAAGGTTCCATGTTTCCTGTGTTAGAGGCATGTGACAGGTATGTGGAGGGCATATTCGGATTCGTCTTATTTTCCTGATCAATTTTCATATATAAATTATTTTCATTAGAGTTACAATTTAATTTATATGATTTTCCAAGTTTTAAACAATATTCTGAATATTCTGGAATTAATGTAATTATTAAAAAGAATACAATTAACAGAAAAGGCTGGGTGCACCCGGTGCAGTGCACCCAACAGTGCGTAGAGGGGCTGTTTGCTGGGGCCAGTCAACTGGACAGTCAACAGTTGACTGGTCGACATTGACCAGTCAAAGTGGGCGCCGGGACCCACCTGTCATTGACATATGCTTTAATAACTCATATATGTTTTTTATTATTACTATATTTTCTTTTCTTCTTCTTTTTTTACAAGGGCGGGTCCACATCGCAGTGTCGTGGGAAACCACAGCCACCTATGGGACCAAGAGCCCCTTTCTGGTTCGGCGGGGGGATAGCACGTTGCACAAAGATCGGAGGAGTGTGGAACAACATGACAGAGATCACACAGGCAGTTTTTACCTACGTTGGGGCCGCCGCGAGGCGTAAAACCCTACTCCTGCTTTGGTGGATTGATGGTGGAAAAAGTGGTGGTGAGTGCAGCACATTTGCCCGGCAGGGTTGCCTCGGGGCGAGAACGGCTACGCGCGTACGGGTGTGCGAGGGTATGAATCAGCCAACCCTCTCTCTGTTTGCCTTGGGCCTCCTTTTGTAGATCAAGGGGTCACCACAATGGCAAATCAATCATTACACACTGATTATATAGCAAACAGTGTTATCATACGTAACTCTCCAGGCTGACAAAGCGCATTAAATGCACCTGTCGGAGTAAATGGCCACGGGTAGCCTAACTGACTCCCCCTGGCTCGTTGAAAAATTATCAGGCCGATTGGGCCTTCAAGCATCCAAAACACAGGGCTGCCTTCTCTGGTCGGCTATCTCATAGGCCGACTATCGGAAGGCGACCCGACCTCAAAAACCTTCCCGAAGATAACCATAAGATGGCCGACTCCCAGAAGCCGGCCATAAGAAGACCGACTCCCAGAAGCCGGCCACAAGAAGACCGACTCCCGGAAGCCGGCCAAGACTGCACCCACCAGGGCTGCACCCACATAACGGTGATGAGACGGGGCGTGGCCACAGTACAGCCTGCCACCCCCGAATCTCGGAGCATGCATGGCCACAGTGCGCCCTACGGGTCAGCCATCCCCCGTCCGGCGCGGCACTGTAGCCATGTTGACCATGACGTCACCCATGACAGGCGCCAGTATGGCCCGCGGGCAGCGGGCCCCTTCAGCCAGAGGGATGCTCGAAGGCGGCCAGGCCTCCCCTAGTCGGCCTGAGGCGTAGCCGGCTCCCAATAGCCGGCTACCTCCCTCCCTCGAAGTATGTGCATCATTAAGGAGACAAGACGAGGTGAGGCTACAGTGAGAGCCCGCCAGGAGGCGGCACTGTAGCCACGCTTACCTCGACAAAACAGGGGCGAGGCAACAGTAACCAGCCGCCAACAAGGCCCCCAAGCGGTGGGGCCGGCCTGTCGACCAAGAGGCCGGCAGCCGGCGGGACCCACCAGTCGGCAGGCCCCAACGGCCGGCGGAGAAGCCGGCGAGCACAGACACTGACGGCTGGGACCCGCACCCAGTCGGATTACCATTGTATCCCTGGGGGGTAGGCCTATATAAACCCCCCAGGGCACCCATGCAAAGGGTTGATCTCGGAGATAGTTTTAGACACCACGTAGAGGGAAGAGGAGAGCTAGCCTTGCCTTTCTTCTTCCTCTAGCCAAACAGCTCAAGGAGCACTTGTAGCTACTTGTGTTGATCTAGTGACCATGCGGAGAACCCGCAGAGCAGGACTAGGGGTGTTATCTCCACAGAGAACCCCAAAACTGGGTAAGATTCGCCGGCGTGCATGTCTTCGCCTTATCCCGTTTCCACGCACCGGCGATGTCTTACTGGCTGCCACAATGATAAGCCACCCGTTGGTATATGTCGCACCTACCACCCGACATTTGGCTCCCACCATGGGGCCAGGTGCACCGTCGTCTGGAGACCTGTTCTGGACGGGAACCCCTTTCCTCCCCCGCGAGCGTAGCCAGCCCGCTACGCCCGATGGTGCTTGCCCTGACGCGCTGCAAGGCGTCGACGATGCCCGCGCGGCGAGCTGCCTCGCCGATCTTCTTGGAGAGGCTCGCATCTCCGACGAGCCTGCGTCCGACGCGGGCACAGACTGCCCCGAGAGCCGCCTCATCAGCCTCCTCGACCAGCTTCACGACTCCACCGACCCGATGCTTGTCGACTCCGACACGACATCGCTTGACGCCTTCCCCACCAGCGTGGTGATCATCGACGACCCTCTCCCTCGAGCCGACAGTGGCAACAGCGCTGTCACTGAGGTGCTGGTCATCAGCCACGGCGCCGTCTCGAGCGAGAACGCCCACGACGCCGTACAAGCGGCGCTGCATGACTTGTCCGTCCCCATCCCGGCCGACGCCGACGCCGAGACTCTGGAGGCACGCCGCGTCGCCCTCATCGCGGAGGGCCAGAAGATAGCATCCATGAGACGCCTCACTGAGGCTCACCAGCGCGAAGTCGACCGCGCCGCCTTTGGTACGCCGCCTCCTGGCGGGCCGAGCCGAGCCGGCCTCGTCAAGAAGCACGGCGCGGCCATCGCCAGCATGCTGGGAGCAGACCGCCCAGTCTACGCCACGCCACTCGAGAACCTGCGTGCCGCTCAGGCAGCCGTAGACGAGCTGGACGGGCTGGGGGCTGATGAGCTCCCCTACATGACTAGACACATCCAGCAGCTGATCGACGCGGCCGCAGAACGGCATGAAGCCGGCGCCCGCGCTGAAAGTCCTCCCCCACGCCGAGAGCACGGCGCGACATCCCGAACGCCGACTGCAAGCAGCGCCCGCGCAAGAAAAGACAAGGAGCCGGCTGCTAGCCACAGTCAGACTCGGGTCACCATTGAGCGCGACACAGAAGGCCGCCCCCGAGCCGTGGAACGACAAGGCAATCCGCCTCCTCCCCCGCCTTGTGGGGAGAGATATCCCACCCCGCCGCCTGTCCCGCATCCAACTCTTGGTGGCCGACTAGGCCACCGCGAAGGAGTCGGCGAGAATGACGCCCGCCACCGGATCGACCGCCTAGCGCGATCCCTGGCGCTAGAAGAAGAAGATGATGTCGGCCCGCCTTGCTTTGGCCCCCGCATCCGCGACGAGCCCTTCCCCAAAGGGTTCTCACTCCCCAGAGAAACGCCAAAATACAACGGCTCCGTGAAGCCGGAAGATTGGTTGATCGACTACTCCACCGCAGTCAGCATAGCAAACGACAATAGGCGCGTTGCCGTGAAGTACGTCCCGCTCATGCTTCAAGGCACGACAAGCACCTGGCTGAAAAGCCTCAAGCCCTACAGCGTCAACAGCTGGCTAGACTTCACGGAAGTCTTCGTCCGCAACTTCACCAGCACATACAAGCGGCCTCCCAAGCCCCGCCAGCTCTCCTTGTGCGTCAAAGGACCCAGCGAATCAACTCGCGACTACCTCACGCGTTGGGCCGAGCTCCGCAACTCCTGCGAGGGGGTACACGAGGTTCAGGCCATAGAGTACTTCACCGCCGGGTGCTGAGAGGGCACCCTCCTCAAGCACCGACTCCTCTGCGACGAGCCGACTACCCTCGACGAGCTGCTGATCATAGCTGACAAGTACGCCACGGCCCACTCTTCGATGAAGACCGAGCTTCGAGTGGACGCCTCTGGAAAGGTGCTCGCTCCGGCTCCCAAGATGCCGGCTGGTGACTCCAACCGACGCCCCTACCAAAACGACCACAAGCGCAAGGCCCCTATGCCGCCTTCCACCAGTCGGCAAGTAGCCACCGCCGAAGACGAACAGCCCGAAGAGCGGCCCGCGCCCAAGAAGAAGGGCGGCAGGCCGGCTTGGCAGCCGGCTTTCTCCTACGAGCAAACTCTTGATGCCCCCTGCAAGTTCCACAGCGGCGCGAAGCCGTCCAACCACACGACCCGGAAGTGCCATTGGCTCACGCGGATCTCCAAGGGCGAGGGACTGCTGCCGCCTCCACCTCCTGGCCCGCCGCCTCCAGCCCCTCAGCAGCCGGCCGTCTGACCAGCAGTCGGAGCCATTCAAGATGAGTTCCCAGATGAGCACGCCGCCTACGTCGTCTTCACAAGCCAAATTGAAGACAAGCGCAGTCGGCGCCGACAGCACCAAGAAGTCAACGGGGTCGCCTCCAGCAACCCCGAGTTCATGCATTGGTCTGAGAAGCCTATCAGCTGGAGCCGGGCCGATCACCCAGAGGTGATGCCGTCTGCCGGCTCTTATGCATTAGTGTTGGACGCCACCCTCGTGACAGAAAGGCGAGCTGCCCGTTTCTCCCGTGTGCTGATTGATGGTGGAAGCAGCATCAACATACTGTACCGCGACACCATGGAGAAGTTGAACCTCAAGACGAAGCAACTCATGCCAAGCCGGACTGTGTTCCATGGCATCGTGCCCGGCCTGTCCTGTTCCCCAATTGGCAAGATCAAGATGGATGTTCTCTTCGGAGACAAGGACCACTTCCGCCGAGAAGCGATCTGGTTTGAAGTAGTGGATCTAGAGAGCCCTTACCACGCATTGCTTGGCCGACCTGCCCTGGCCAAGTTCATGGCTGTGCCCCACTACGCCTACCTCAAGATGAAGATGCCGAGTTCAAAGGGGATCATCACCATAGCCGGAGACTACAAGAAGTCCACGGAGTGCGCTGCAGCCAGCAGCCGGCTGGCCGAGTCCCTCGTGATCGCTGAAGAGAAGAAGATGCTGGACCGAGTCGTGGCCATGGCCGGCAAGCAGCCGGCCCTGTCCCCCAACCCCAAGGAATATGATGCTCAGGGCTCCTTCCAGCCGGCCAAGGAAACAAAGAAGATACCTCTGGACCCGGAGAACCCGGAGAGGTTTGCTGTCATTGGTGCAAATCTGGACAGCAAATAGGAAGGCGAGCTTGTCGACTTCTTCCGTGAGAATCGGGACATCTTTGCATGGTGCCCAAAGGACATGCCGGGTGTTCCGAAGGATTTCGCCGAGCACAAGCTACACGTCCGAGCGGACGGAAAACCAGTCAAGCAACCTCTCCGCCGACTGTCGGAGGAGAAGAGAAGGATCGTAGGAAAAGAGATAGCCCGGCTGCTGGCAGCCGGCTTCATTATGGAGGGTTTTTTTTCCAGAATGGCTTGCCAACCCGGTCCTGGTGTTGAAGAAAAACAACAAATGGTGTATGTGTATAGATTACACCAGCCTCAACAAAGCCTGCCCCAAAGATCCGTTTGCCTTACCACGAATCGATCAAGTGATAGACTCCACATCCGGATGCGAGCTGTTGAGTTTCTTGGATGCTTACTCAGGCTACCACCAGATCAAGTTGGATCCAGCCGACCGCCTGAAGACCGCCTTCATCACACCATTCGGAGCTTTCTGCTACTTGACTATGACATTCGGCTTGAGAAATGCCGGTGCCACTTTTCAGCGTTGCATGCAGAAATGCCTCCTCAAGCAACTCGGCAGAAATGCCCATGTCTATGTAGAGGATATTGTGGTGAAGACGGAGAAGCGCGGCACCCTGCTGGAAGACCTCAGAGAAACATTTGCCAACTTGCGCCGGTTTCAGATCAAGCTCAACCCTGAGAAATGCGTGTTCGGAGTACCAGCCAGCCAGCTTCTAGGCTTTTTGGTCTCCGAACGCGGCATTGAGTGCAACCCAGTGAAGATCAAGGCCATAGAGAGAATGGAGATTCCTACCAAGCTGCGAGACGTTCAGAAGTTTACCGGGTGCCTGGCCTCCCTAAACCGCTTTATCAGCGGGCTAGGAGAGAAGGCTCTCCCCCTGTACCGACTCATGAAGAAGTCCACCCACTTTGAGTGGAACGACCAAGCAGACCAAGCTTTCCACGAGTTGAAGAAGAAGCTGACCACACCGCCTGTCCTGGCAACGCCGACTGAGAAAGAGCCCATGCTCCTTTACATTCATGCGACTAGCCGAGTGGTCAGTACAGTTATCGTGGTCCAACGCCCAGAAGAAGGCCGAGCTCAGTTAGTCCAGAGGCCGGTATATTATTTGAGCGAAGTACTGTCCACCTCGAAGCAAAACTACCCGCATTACCAGAAGATGTGCTATGGAGTGTACTTTGCCGCCAAGAAGCTAAAGCCCTACTTTCAAGAGCATCCCATCACGGTCGTATGCACTGCCTCGCTTGCCAAGATCATAGGCAGCCGGGATGCATCCGGCCGGGTGGCTAAGTGGGCCATTGCGCTGGCTCCTTACACGATCTTCTACCAGCCCCGCACCGCCATCAAGTCCCAAGCATTGGCCGACTTCCTTGTCGACTGGGCCGAGACCCAGTACCTACCGCCGGCTCCCGACTCCACTCATTGGCGGATGCACTTCGATGGATCCAAGATGCGCACCGGCTTGGGAGCCGGCATCGTCCTCACCTCTCCCAAGGGCGACAAACTCAGATACACACTGCAAATCCATTTTACCGCCTCCAACAATGTGGCCGAGTACGAGGCGCTCATACACGGGCTCCAGCTAGCCAAAGAACTCGGCATACGCCGGATCCTGTGCTATGGCGACTCGGATTTGGTGGTCCAGCAGTCATCCGGTGACTGGGACGCCAAGGACGCAAACATGGCGAGCTATCGATTCCTCGTCCAGCAAATCAGCGGATACTTTGAAGGATGCGAGTTCCTCCACGTGCCATGGGCCGACAACGAGCAAGCAGATGCCCTGGCACGTATCGGCTCCACCCGACAAGCTATACCAACCGGCGTCTCTCTCCAACGCCTCCTCAAACCGTCTGTCAAGCCGTCTCCAGAATCAGACTCCATCTTCGTACCGCCTGCCCCTGATGCAGTCGGATCCGACTTGGGGAACCCAGCATTCGGCTCGGGGACTTCAGAACCCGGCCCGGGGACCGCCGTAGTCGCTCCCGGCTCAGGGACTTCAGAACCCAGCCCGGGGACTGCAGCAGTCGGCCCGGAGACTGCAACGACACAACAGGCGGTGGCCGACTCCAACTCTTCACCACCCAACCCACCCACCCGGGTCACAATAGCCGTACTGACAATAGAAGAAGTCACAACTCCATCATGGGCCCAGCCCATCCTCAACTTCCTAGTAAACAGAGAGCTGCCGACTGATGAGATCTCGGCAAGACTAGTTCAACGCCGAGCCGGAGCATACACAATAATAAACAGAGAACTTGTTAAGCGTAGCGTCACTAGAGTCTTCCAGCGCTGCGTCGAGCCAGAGAAGGGCATAGCAATCCTCAAGGATATCCACCAAGGCGAATGCGTCCACCACGCGGCCTCAAGATCACTTGTCGCCAAAGCTTTCCGCCATGGTTTCTTCTGGCCGACTGCTTTGGAAGACGCCAAGGAATTAGTCAAATGCTGCAAAGGGTGCCAAGTCTTCAGCTCCAAGCAACACCTGCCGGCTTCTACACTCAAGACCACCCCCCTCACCTGGCCCTTTGCCGTCTGGGGGCTGGACATGGTGGGCCCATTCAAGACGGCCCGCGGCGGCATGACACATCTGCATGTTGCCGTGGACAAATTCACCAAGTGGATTGAAGCGAAGCCAATCAAGAAGCTGAACGGGCCGACTGCCGTGACATTCATCGCAGATATCACCACTCGATATGGTATACCACACAGAATCATCACCGACAACGGCACGAATTTTGCCAAGGGAGCACTGGCACGTTTCTGCGCGACACAGGGCATCCGACTGGACTTAGCGTCCGTTGCCCACCCGCAGTCAAACGGCCAGGTCGAGCGAGCAAACGGCCTCATCCTCTCCGGCATCAAGCCTCGACTGGTCGTACCACTGGAGCGTTCGGTCGGCTACTGCCTCGATGAGCTGCCGGTTGTCCTCTGGAGTCTGCGTACTACCCCGAACAAGTCAACCGGCTTCACTCCTTTCTTCCTTGTATATGGTGCCGAGGCTGTCATCCCAACTGACATCAAGTTTGACTCGCCTCGGGTCACCATGTACACGAAGGCGGAGGCCAAGGAAGCGCGAGAAGACGGTGTCGACCTGCTGGAAGAGGGCCGGCTGTTAGCACTCAGCCGGTCCGCCATCTACCAGCAGGGTTTGCGCCGTTACCACAACCGGAAGGTCAAGCCAAGATCCTTCCAAGAAGGCGATCTTGTGCTCCGGCTGATCCAGCGAACAGCCGGCCAGCACAAGCTCTCGGCCCCTTGGGAAGGCCATTCGTCATCAGCAAGGCCCTAGGCAACGACTCCTACTACCTGATCGACGCACAGAAGCCGAAGGCACGCAAGAGGGATGATTCCGGCAAGGAGTCGGAACGACCATGGAACACCAATCTCCTGAGAAGATTTTACAGTTAAAAGCAGTATGTATCACGCTACCTTTGTATTAAGTACAAGACAACGGGGCCCCCAAGGCGCACTCGGGGACTACCCTCTTTTATATATGAATGATGAGTGTCATACCTATGAATGTATTATTACATTTGATTTTCTATCTGGCACCGGGTTCGACCAGTCGGCCCGGGGACTGGCCGCCTTGAGTTATATTAAAGTTCTACCTGCAGTCAGACAAGTAGTGTGCTGGCACCCGAGCCCTCTCTTACTGAAAGTCGCAGCTCGAAGAACCGACTGTCCGACTGGCAAGAGCCAAAGGCAGGAAAGGATGCCCACACGAAAAATGACTAAGGACTAACGAACCTATATAACACAAGCCGGCATCCCACCACACCTACCGGCTGTCAGTACAGCCGGCTGGCCGGCTTCCCATTCACTTTGTTACAATCCAAGAAAGCTAGAGTACTCGCCCTCCCAACCGGCCAAGCACTTCTCCAGCCACAGACTGCAGAGCAGCTGTCCGGCTGGGAAGGCGGCGACCAAGGGAGGGCGGCAAAGGAAACAACCAAAGGATGAAAAGCAAGAACAATGGGAAGCCAAACACATGCATGATTATATTTACATGAAAGGCCTTCAACAGGCCGGCAGTCAACATAATTTCAATACACCCCCAGTGGGTGGAACTACGCAAACTTAACAAAATATTGTTCGAAGAGCAATAAACAGGAAAGCAAAGGTGGCGGATCAGACTAAGGGCGCAACAGGCGAGCCGGGCTGGTCGGTGGAGACGGCAGTGCCGGCTGGAGGAGTGGCCGGCTGGCGAGTCTCGGCTTGATCATCACCGGCTACAAGCGGCGCGCTCGCACGCGCCTCATTACTGGAGGCACGATCAAGTTGAGGCTGGCCGGTTGCTCCACCGTCTGGCACGGCGTCTTCACCATCCTCTCCCTCCTCCTCTTCGCCCTCATCGCTGGAGTCGATCTCCTCCGCCGAGTCCTCACCATCCGCCGGGTTCAGCCTGAACCACTCCTCCGGCTGAGCAATGCCATTATCATCCACCTCAGGAGCAAAGGCGCTGGTGTCGGTATAATCGGCGATTGCCGAAGCGCGCTGGATGATAGCCGGCCGCACCGCCTCCAACTCCTCGTCGGCTTCCTGCCGCCAGGTGGCTAGCTGGTCCAAGCTCAACTCTGGATACTAGGCTTTGACGAACTCCAGCGCCTGACCGAGCTGCAGAAGCCTTCCAGGCCTCGAAGCGGCCAACCGCTACCTCCAGCCAGTCGGCAGTCCGACTGGGGGTACGGGGAACCACCTCGCCGGGACAGAGGGCGGCCAGCACTTGCGCCCCAACACGCTGAAGACGGCGGAGCATGCGGTGAGCTGGCTGGAGGCGGGCTTGGATCGCCAGAAGCTGCTCCTCAAGCGACCGACGAGCATTCGGCGCGATCCCCACGCCGGCTTGCCTTCATGCCTCGCGGTGGGCCTCGACGACCTGGTTGGCGGCGGTAGAGTAACCAGGGAAGTACTCTGCACAAGAAAGAAAGAAAGAGAAAAAACAAAAAGTCAGAGAATGGACTAAATGGCAAGTGCCAAGCAAGAAACGAAGAAGAAGGTGGCCTACCATCGACCAAGTCTTCGATCTGGCCGTAGCCGCTGATCAGCGACTGCCTTGCCTCAGCCCAGCTCGCTGCCTCGGTCCCGTACTCGGCTTGGAGGGCGGCCTCGCTGTCCTGCTGGTCGGCCATCCTCTTGACCAGGCGGTCACGCTCCTGAACCAAGGCATCAAACTCGGCTTCCTTGGCGCGAAGGGCAGTCTGGGTCCCACCCAGCTGCTCCCTCGGGCTGGCATTGGCCTCTGCAGATATGGCAAAGAAGAAAAAAGCAATAAGAAAGAAGTCGTCAGGAAAGATCCGACCCGACTGCTCAGCAGTCGGCCCGAATCTCGGGGACTACACCCAGTGGGTGCGCTGACGCGCCCCCACGTGAGATAAAAGATGAAGCACTTACTCCGGCTCTTAGTTAGATCAGCAGTCTTCTGGGTCAGCTCCCGAGCCTGGGAGTTGAAGGCAGCCGCACGGAGGTTGTGGTAGTCCTGCAAGTCGGACAGAGAAGCGAACAAGAGCAAGATAAGCAATCAAAGTCTACTAAGAAGTTCCAAGCCGCCTGCTCAGCAGCCGACTCGAAACTCGGGGACTACACCCAGTGGGTGCGCTGATGCGCCCCCACGGAAGAAATCAAGATCAAGAAACAGAAAAGCGGCAAGACTCACCCGAATGGCCGCCCGTGTTGCGAGGAACTCGTCATTGTACTGCCTCAGCACGGCGGCCTGGGACTGAAGCCGGTGCCGGACTTCTTGCGCCGCCACGTTCACCACGGCCGTCCCGCCACCCGGCGTCCACCCCGAGCTGGCGCTGGCTGTCTCCAGATCCTGGGTCGACGAGCTAGAGCCCGCAGCCTTCTGCGGGTCCGGCGCCGAAGTCGCCTTCCCCGCGCGCTGGCGTGATGACGATCGGACCACCAGGTCCGTCTTCGCAGCCGGCTCACCTCTAGCCGGCCGCACGGGCGGCGCGTCAAGTCGGCCGCCTCGGTCCGCCCCAGTCGGCGATGGCTGTGCCGCCTCCCTCTCCCGGATGACGACGTCGTCCTCCTCCCTCTCCATCCCCGGCAGGTCGCCACCGGCCTCCTCCGGCGGGGGCTCCGGGATCTCGGGCGCCGCGACACGCAGGGGTGACAAGCAAGGCCCCCGCCGCTGCCGCTGCAGCTGCAGCCTCCGCCTGGGCCTTGGCTGCCGCATCGGCTTGTGCCTTCGCCGACTCCTCCGCCATCTCCTGTGCCGCCTTGGCAGTGGCCGCCCTCAGCTCCTCCAGCTCCCGCTCCTCCCGCGCCTCCCGCGTGTTCCGCTCTGTTGCCGCTTGAAGCTCGGCACGGGGGTCCACGCGGCGGGTATTTGCGGATCCTCCCGCTGATCCAACCACGGAGGCGGCAGCGACCCGCTCAAGAGAGAGCGGATCCCTGTTTGATAAGTCAAGACAAGGATTCAGAAATCGACAAGAAAAGAAGAATGAATATGCAAGAGAATCTACACTTACGCCGGAACCGTTTGCGGCTGCTTCACCACCTTGCGGAAGCGGGCCGCCTTCGT
The DNA here is from genome assembly GCF_002575655.3 of Aegilops tauschii subsp. strangulata. NCBI lineage: Eukaryota > Viridiplantae > Streptophyta > Magnoliopsida > Poales > Poaceae > Aegilops > Aegilops tauschii. The sequence goes on along the minus strand of NC_053037.3, from coordinate 278,792,448 downwards.
GGCCGCCTCATCCCGCCTGGTCACCGCCGCCCCACTCTTGGGCTTCTTCGGCCGACTGCCGAACAAGCCCGACGCGGCCCGGCGCTTCTGCGCGCCACCACGAGCAGGCGGCGCGGCGGACGAACCCGCGCCATGGTCGGACGCCGGCTAGCGGCGCGGGACGATTTCCGCCTCGTCGTCTTCCGGCCAGTCGTCGAAGCTGGCTCCAAGCCCGGAGCCGCCTGCTTCGCCGCCTCCTGCCTCGGTGTTATCGTCCACAGCGGCCGCCCCCAAGTCGGGGTCCTCCAAGTCATGCTCCGCCCGGTCGGGGAGAAATTGGCGATCCGCCCCCGCTGTCCCGGCCGCAGGTCGAAGGAGAGGGCTCTGCCAAGACGTGCCGACTGGTCAGAGTCGGCCAAGAAAAACTTGGTGACAAAACTAAAGAAGAGAAGATGAAGAAAGCATACCATAGGCGGGGGATTGGCACGGGAATACGGCTCCTTGCCAAACTGCCACTCTGTGGAGAGCTTGCAGTTCACGAGATAGTTCACCATATGAGCCACCTCGTCATGAGGCATCTTCCTTGGTGCACATCCGACGCGGATCGAGTTGGCCGCTCATTTGACTGATCAAATGAGGGCGGCCTTGAAGTGGGAGCACCCGGCGCACCACGAAGGCGGCCAGCAGGTCGGACCCAGTCAGGCCGTCCGACTGGATCATTACCCGGAGTCGGGCGATGCCCGATAGGACCACTGGGGCCGCCTCCCAGTCCTCCGGCTACGTAAGCCGGTGGGCCGGCTACGTAAGCCGACAAATTGACATAGTCGCCTTGCGGGGCGACGTTCTTCACGTAGAAGTACGATTTCTGCCAGAGCTTCACCGACTGGATCAGCGTGATGGCAGGGAAGGGGTTGTCGGCTGCCGGCCTCCGCACCGCGATGAAGGCGCCGCTCTGAGCCGGCACGCCCTGCATGCGGGTGCCAAGCTTGGATTGGAAGAATTCCCCCCAGAGCTCGAGGGTGGGAAGGACGCCGAGGAAACCCTCGCACAGAGTGATGAAGGCGGACAGCAGCACCACCGTGTTTGGAGTGAGGTGGTGCGGCTGGAGCTGATAGAATTCAAGGAAGGAGCGGAAGAAGGCACTCGCAGGAAGGCCGAGGCCGCGCAGAAAGTGCGAGCGGAAGATTACCCGCTCGCCTTCCTCCGGCGCCGGCGAGATCTCCTGCTTCAGCGCAAGACGGAGCCGCACCTGGTCCTCGTCGGGCATCCACCGCGTCTTGCAGAGGGAGTCGATGTGGTCCGCGTGGATGTTGGAGCCGTCGCAGTCTCTGCCGTGCTGCATGACAGCGAGAAGCTAACAAGAAAGGGCGCGGCGACGGCGAAATCACGGCCCCGCAGCGGCGAAGCTGCGGGGTAGTGCGAAGACTAGAGGGACGGCGCGGCGGCGAAGGGCGGCTGCGGCGGAGAAGGAAAGGAAGAAAATGGCGGAGCGAGGGTGAGCGTGCGAGCGCCTGCCGTTCCCCCTCCTCCCCCTACTTATATCCTCGTGCGGCGAAGCCGAGGAGGCGAGGCGTGGGGGGAACGTGGGATTAACTGCGCCCACTCCCCCACGTTCCACGATTATTGCGCCCCAACGACGTGTAGAAACTGCCGCCGGAAGGCGTGCGGCCCGCTTTGGGCCACAGAGAATCCGCGCCTGAGCCTAGGCGTGGGAGTGATGGGCCCCGGCCTGCGGCGACGTCCCGATGCGCGCGTGGGCTGGCAGGCTTTTTTCAGCCGGAGGGTGCCACGTGGTACGCGGGCGGCGAGCGGCCGGCCCGCAACCCGGCGTGCGCACCAACCGACACCCGCCTTCAGACTTCAAAATCTCTCCAAGACGGTGTACCCAACCGAAGCCGGCTCCTAGCTGCTGGCTCTTCAAGATAGGAAGCTGACCGAGCTTCTTGTCCTCTTCTCAGCCTCGAAGCCCAACCAGCTTCGGGGACTACTGTCGGAGTAAATGGCCACGGGTAGCCTAACCGACTCCCCCTGGCTCTTTGAAAAATTATCAGGCCGATTGGGCCTTCAAGCATCCAAAACACAGGGCCGCCTTCCCCTGGTCGGCTATCTCACAGGCCGACTACTGGAAGGCGACCCAACCTCAAAAACCTTCCCGAAGATAAGCATAAGATGGCCGACTCCCAGAAGCCGACCATAAGTAGACCGACTCCCAGAGGCCGGCCATAAGAAGACCGACTCCCAGAAGCCGGCCACAAGAAGACCGACTCCCGGAAGCCGGCCAAGACTGCACCCACATAACGGTGATGAGACGGGGCGTGGCCACAGTATAGCCTGCCACCCCCTAATCTTGGAGCATGCATGGCCACAGTGCGCCGTACGGGTCGGCCATCCCCCGTCCGGCGCGGCACTATAGCCATGTTCACCATGACGTCAGCCACGACAGGCGCCAGTACGGCCCGCGGGCGGCGGGCCCCTTCAGCCAGAGAGATGCTCGAAGGCGGCCAGGCCTCCCCTAGTCGGCCTGAGGCGTAGCCGGCTCCCAATAGCCGGCTACCTCCCTTCCTCGAAGTATGTGCATCATTAAGGAGACAAGACGAGGTGAGGCTACAGTGAGAGCCCGCCAGGCGGCGGCACTGTAGCCACGCTTACCTCGACAAAACCCTTGTCATCAGGGGCGAGGCAACAGTAACCAGCCGCCGACAAGGCCCCCAAGCGGTGGGGCCGACCTGTCGACCAAGAGGCCGGCAGCCGGCGGGACCCACCAGTCGGCAGGCCCCAACGGCCGGCGGAGAAGCCGGCGAGCACAGACACTGACGGCTGGGACCCGCACCCAGTTGGATTACCATTGTATCCCTGGGGGTAGGCCTATATAAACCCCCCAGGGCACCCATGCAAAGGGTTGATCTCGGAGATAGTTTTAGACACCACGTAGAGGGAAGAGGAGAGCTAGCCTTGCATTTCTTCCTCCTCTAGCCAAACAGCTCAAGGAGCACTTGTAGCTACTTGTGTTGATCTAGTGACCATGCGGAGACCCCGCAGAGCAGGACTAGGGGTGTTATATCCACGGAGAGCCCCGAACCTGGGTAAGATTCGCTGGCGTGCATGTCTTCGCCTTATCCCGTTTCCAGGCACCCGTGATGACTTACTGGCTCCCACAATGATAAGCCACCCGTTGGCATATGTCGCACCTACCACCCAACAGCGCCGCTCAACGTCACATCATAGCTTGCCCAGCAGGCCCTGCCGGGCTGTTTTGCCTGCTTCGCGCCTGCTTCCTTCACACTCAGGACGGGTGTCGCTTGTAGGTATCTTCTCTAGGAAGTGACTGCCATGTGGCAAATACCATCCACTTAGTCACTTTGGAGCTTGACACCGCACTGATCGACAACGTGCGTCGTGACGAGGTGGTGCGGTGGTGTGGTGGTGTGGTTTGCCTCCGTAAGCCTCGGCAGGCCTACCGAGACGATCCGGAATCTTGCTTCCGTGGGTAACCCTATCTTTGTCAGGCTCGCCTGCCCGGCAAGGGAGGTTTTTCCCTTAGCGATATCTTGCTTCCCTGGCTAGTCTTGGTCCTCTTGATCTGCATATTGGTCCTTCGAAGAACTGATCCCTTGTGCTCCAATCTGATCTTGGTGTTGTGATCTTGTTCTTGTGCCCGTGCACAGTCTGGGTAACGGACCCAGGGTTTGTTGCACCGACAGGAGCCCCCAGGCCTGGCCCGAATGTGCTGTCGGGCGTCGTCGGGGTAGGCCCTTACCAGTGCACAGGCAGGGGCGTAGAAGTGGCTAGCCCCTTGAGATATTCTTCGCTCCTTCATTAACTCGAGTCCAGGCCAGTTTCCGGCTCTCCCGCGCGTCAGGTAAAGCCAATAGTGGTGGGGCCACTCTTGTAATGGCTCGTGAATGACTTTAACGCATGGGCGAGTAACTGCTAATTCATTCTTCCCACATCGCTCTTATCCTTAGCCACGTATGTTGCATGCATCGAGCGGGGTAGGTAAGGAAGGCACGTGGTGTGGGAGAGCATCAAGGCAGGGGCCCGATTTTCTTGAATTGGTGGAGGAGGGCAGCGGTTACCCGTTGAGGGATCGGCTCTCTTCCCCGGCCCGTCTATAAAAGGAGGGGTGGGGGAGGAGCGGAGGCATCCATCCTCGCGTCCATTCTCCTCCATCCTCTGCTTTCTGCTGATTATGTTGAAGGGAAGAGCCTGGGGCCAGGCCCCAGGCAGTAGCTCGAGGTTGGCGATGTCAAATGCTCGCGCTGATGTTTGGGGAGTGAGTCTGGTCCAGGCCCATATGAGGCGTGGTTATGCCTTTGTTGGGGTGCGGTTCCTTCCCCATCTTCCCACAAACCTCGGGGGGTGCGTGGGCGGCGCGGCGGTAGCATCAGAGGTGGCGACTCTGGTGTGCTCGTCGCCGGGCCGCCCGAGGCTTCAAATTTAGTGGGAGGCGATGCAAGCGACACCACACCGAGGTCCGTAACGGACGCAGGGTGCGGTAGTCGACCATGGCCCATTCCTCCTTTTCTCGCGGTGCTGGAGGGAGGCCGCAGAATGGGTTTGCTGCTAAAAAGGGCGGACCTGACCTCTCCGAACATCGTCCGCTTGTCGTGCAGGAGGGCTCTCTATTCCCACACATGCACTACAAAAAAAGACACATCCGTAACATTTTGGGCCGAACGAATTTTTTTTCTGACATGCTTATGACACTTCTATGATGATAATTGTTAAAAAACCCGGTATCATCATAGACATAGTGGGCTCCTACTTCTATGAAAAAAATCATGATAGAAAATGGGCTTTTCGTCCTGGGCGGGCCGGAAATGCAGCTGTATGACATTCTTTGGGCATCCATGACGGAAAAATCTGTGGTAGAAGCGAGGGCGAGGAAATATCGGGGAGTTCCCGGTTACGGTGGGTGGTCGGGGCCAAGCGATGCACGGAGGGATTACACGTTTCTCTCATACACGTACGCGCGTGGGTGCGAGGCGTTGGGCTCTAACTGAACCCGATCGAGGCGTTCGCCTACTGAACCCGAGTGATTGCACTGGCTACGCATTACTGACCCAAGCGATCGATCGATCCCTTGCTATTAACTGAACCCGATCGAGCGATTCCTTCGCTACTGCTGCTAACTAAAGCTGATCGAACCTGTTACCTCTTGTTGAACAGTGAGCATTGTTAGGGGTTGCATGAATAGTTCCCGGTGGGGGTTGGATGAACAGGACCGAACAGGACCCCATGGTAGTAGATGCCATTGCCGCTGGATGAAAAGGACCTCGATCGAGCCGGTTGGGGGTAGATGAACAGGACCCCTTGGAGGGCTAGTTGAACAGTAGCCGGTGGAGGGCTGGATGAACAGTAACCCGTGGAGGGGTGGTTGAACAGTAGCTGGTGGAGGAGTGGTGGAGGCTGGATGAATAGGAGCCCGTGGATGAACATTAGCTGGTGGAGGCAGGAGGGAGACGCCATGGATGAACAGTCGCAGGTGGAGGTTGGAGGAGGTCGACGGTGGATGAATAGTAGCCCGTGGACGCTGGAGCGAGGCAGTCGACGGTGGATGAACAGTAGCCCGTGGAGTCCCGTTTTGCGGCACGCCACACCCCCGATGAACAGGACCCCCGTTTCGACCGTAGGCGGTCGAAGAGAAGGCCGTTTCCTCCGTTTTGCGGTACGCCACACCCCTCCCGATCAACAGGACCCCGTTTCGACCATAGGAGGTTGAAGAGAAGTCCGTTTCCTCCATTTTGCGGTACGCCAGACCCCTCCCGGTGAATAAGACCCTGTTTCGACCGTAGGCGGTCAAACAGAAGGCTGTTTCCTCCGTTCTACGGTACGCCAGGCCTCGTTTCGACTGTTCCGTCCAAGCCGGTTGGCTCCTCATGAACAAGACGCATTCCATTGCCTCCCGATGAACACAATGCAGTATCTCCACTCCGATCCAACCGGTTTGGCTGCCGATGAACAGGACGCCGTTGCTGCTCTCCGTTGCCTCTCCATGTACAGAGCCTTGGCCGTACGTATGCGCGAGTAGGCGTTCGAGACCCCGTCTGTCTGTACATACATGGCCGTATTTACTTTCTTGCACCCTGGCGGTACGTACGTGTACACGATATTGACGGGACTGCATGACATGCTATGTCCACGCCTCTACTATGACACGTGCGCTTCCTTACTCGGCGACGGTTCATCGGTGCAGCCTGCAGAAAGACCGATCGACCAGTTGATACATCTCCAACGTATCTATAATTTTTAATTGTTCCATGCTATTATATTATCCATCTAGGATGTTTTATATGCATTTATATGCTATTTTATATGATTTTTGGGACTAACCTATTAACCCAGAGCCCAGTGCCCGTTTCTGTTTTTTCCTTGTTTTTGAGTATCGCAGAAAAGGAAAACCAAACGGAGTCCAATTGACCTGAAAATTGACGGAGATTATTTTTGGACCAGAAGAAGCCCACGAAGTATCGGAGATGGGCCAGAAGAGTCCCGAGGCACCCACGATGGTGGGGGCGTGCCCTACCCCCTGGGCGCGCCCCCTACCTCGTGGCCGCCTCGGAGACCCCCCTGACTTGTTCCCGATGCCAAAACCTCTTATATATACAGAAACCCCTAGAACATAACCTAGATCGGGAGTTCCGCCACCGCAAGCCTCTGTAGCCACCAAAAACCAATCGGGACCCTGTTCCGGCACCCTGCCGGAGGGGGGATCCCTCACCGGTGGCCATCTTCATCATCCCGGCGCTCTCCATGACGAGGAGGGAGTAGTTCACCCTCGGGGCTGAGGGTATGTACCAGTAGCTATGTGTTTGATCTCTCTCTCTCGTGTTCTTGATTTGGCACGATTGATGTACCGCGAGCTTTGCTATTATAGTTGGATCTTATGATGTTTCTCCCCCTCTACTCTCTTTTAATGGATTGAGTTTTCCCTTTGAAGTTATCTTATCGGATTGAGTCTTTAAGTATTTGAGAACACTTGATGTATGTCTTGCATGTGCTTATCTGTGGTGACAATGGGATATTCACGTGGTCTACTTGATGTATGTTTTGGTGATCAACTTGCGGGTTCAGTGACCTTGTGAACTTATGCATAGGAGTTGGCACACGTTTTCGTCTTGACTCTCCGGTAGAAACTTTGGGGCACTCTTTGAAGTTCTTTGTGTTGGTTGAATAGCTGAATCTGAAATTGTGTGATGCATATCATATAGTCATACCCACGGATACTTGAGGTGACATTGGAGTATCTAGGTGACATTAGGGTTTTGGTTGATTTGTGTCTTAAGGTGTTATTCTAGTACGAACTCTAGGATAGATCGAATGGAAAGAATATCTTCATGTTATTTTACTACGGACTCTTGAATAGATCGATCAGAAAGGATAACTTTGAGGTGGTTTCGTACCCTATAATAATCTCTTTGTTTGTTCTCCGCTATTAGTGACTTTGGAGTGACTCTTTGTTGCATGTTGAGGGATAGATATATGATCCAATTATGTTATTATTGTTGAGAGAACTTGCACTAGTGAAAGTATGAACCCTAGGCCTTGTTTCCTAGCATTGCAATACCGTTTACGCTCACTTTTATCATTAGTTACCTTGCTGTTTTTTTTATATTTTCAGATTACAAAAACCTATATCTACCATTCATATTGCACTTGTATCACCATCTCTTCGCCGAACTAGTGCACTTATACAATTTACCATTGTATTGGGTGTGTTGGAGACACAAGAGACTTTTTGTTATTTGGTTGCAGGGTCGTTTGAGAGAGACCATCTTCATCCTACGCCTCCCACGGATTGATAAACCTTAGGTCATCCACTTGAGGGAAATTTGCTACTGTCCTACAAACCTCTGCACTTGGAGGCCCAACAACATCTACAAGAAGAAGGTTGTGTAGTGGACATCAAGCAATTTCTGGCGCCGTTGCCGGGGAGGTTAGCTCTTGAAGGTATATCTTTAGATCTGGCAATCGAATCTTTTAGTTTCTTGTTTTATCACTAATAAAAGAAAACTACAAAAAAATGGAATTAAGGGTGCGTCATATGCTTCATCTTTTTAATGTCTTTCGTGAAAATGATGGAAAGGAAAATTGTGCCCAAGTGCTAGAAGAAGAATTACATAGAATGCTTGGCATAAAATATGTGAATGATGAGCATGATTGCAAAGTTCTTAGTATGAATTCTTTGAATACCCATGATGCTAATGATATGCAAAGCCACAAGCTTGGGGATGCTATGTTTGATGAAGATGATATGTTTAGTCCCCCAAGTTTTGATGAGCAAATTTATTATGATGAAAGCATGCCTCCTATTTATGATGATTATTGTGATGAAATGTATGCTATTAAGAATAATGATAACCATGAAACTTTTCATCATGATTTTAATTTTCAATTGGATTATGCCTCACATGATAGTTATTTTATTGAGTTTGCTCCCACTACTATTCCGAATGAGAAGAATTTTGCTTATGTGGAGAGTAGTATATTTTCTATGCTTGTAGATCATGAAAACAATGCTTTATGTGATGGTTATATTGTTGAATTCATTCATGATGCTACTGAAAATTATTATGAGGGAGGAATATATGCTTGTAGGAATTGCAATAATATCAAGTTTCCTATCTATGTGTTGAAAATCTTAAAGTTATGCTTGTTTTGCCTTCCTATGCTAGTTGATTATTGTTCCCATAAATTGTTTGTTCACAAAATCCCTATGCATAGGAAGTGGGTTAGACTTAAATGTGCTAGTCATATTCTTCATGATTCTCTCTTTATGTTTCAATTCTTATCTTTTATGTGAGCATCATTGAAATCATCATGCCGAGCTAGGGGCGTTAAACGTTAGCGCTTGTTGGAAGGCAACCCAATTTTATTTTTGTTCTTTGCCTTTTGTTCCTGTTTAGTAATAAATAATTCATCTAGCCTCTGTTTAGATGTGGTTTTATGTTTTAATTAGTGTTTGTGCCAAGTAGAACCTTTGGGAAGACTTGGGTGAAGTCTTTTGTGATCTTGCTGTAAAAAACAGAAACTTTTGCGCTCACGAGATTAGCTTCCATTTTTTACTGGACAGTGCTTTTAGGTTGATTATTTTTGCAGATGATTAATAGACAAATTCCTCAGGTCCACCAATTTATTTCAGAATATTTGGAGTTACATAAGTATTCGAATGATACAGATTACTACAGACTGTTCTGTTTTTGACAGATTCTGTTTTCTATGTGTTGTTTGCTTATTTTCATGAATCTATGAGTAGTATCGGAGGGTATGAACCATAGAGAATTTTGAATACAGTAGATATTACACCAATATGAATTTAGAATGAGTTCACAACAGTACCTAAGTGGTGGTTTTATTTTCTTATACTAACGGAGCTTATGAGTTTTCTGTTAAGTTTTGTGTTGTGAAGTTTTCAAGTTTTGGGTAAAGATTCGATGGACTAAGCTTGGGGATGCCCAAGACACCCCAAGTTAGTATTCAAGGACAACCAAGAGCCTAAGCTTGAGGATGCCTTGGATGGCATCCCCTCTTTCGTCTTCGTTCATCGGTAACTTTACTTGGAGCTTTATTTTTATTCACCACATGATATGTGTTTTGCTTGGAGCGTCATTTTATTTTTGTTAGTATTTTCTTGCTGTTATTTAGAATAATGTTTTGCATCTCTAGTTTCAATAAAAATGTCAAGGATAGCTTTTACCATGCTTATTTTGCAAGTATACATGTTGCTGTTTCAAAACAGAAAGTTTACCGCTGTTGCAAAAAATTCCCTAGGAAAGTCAGAATGTGATAAAATGTTGAAACTTTTTGCATGATAAGCTCTGATAAATTTTCTGCAGTGTGGTAGAATATCATAATGTTTGGAGTTAGGGAAGTATTGATACTCTTGCATTCTTTACAAACTGTACTGTTTTGGCAAATTGCTGTTATGTTTGCATTGTTTGCATATGTTTGCTTGTTTAATGATTCTATTTGAGGATAGGAGTATTAAATATGCTGATACATTTAGTATGCAATGTTGAATAATAATTTTTGTGATTTTCTACAGTAGAGAATGATAAGGTTTTTGCATTGGTTTATACTAACTTATCTCACGAGTTCTTGTTGAGTTTGGTGTGGATGAAGCTTTCGAGATTTAGGAAACCATGATATGAGAGGAATTAAGGAGACACAAAAGCTCAAGCTTGGGGATGCCCAAGGCACCCCAAGATAACATTTCAAGAAGTCTCAAGCATGTAAGCTTGGGGATTCCCCGGTAGGCATCCCACCTTTCTTCTTCAACAATTATCGGTTAGTATCGGTTGAGCCTACGCTTTTGCTTCTTCACATGATGAGTGCTATCCTTGAAATGTCGTTTTATTTTGTTTTGCTTGCTGTTTGAATAAAATACCAAGATCTGAAATTCTTAAATGTTAGAGAGTCTTCACATAGTTGCATAATTATTCAACTACTCATTGATCTTCACTTATATCTTTCGGAGTAGTTTGTCATTTGCTCTAGTACTTCACTTATATCTTTTTAGAGCACGACGGTGGTTTTATTTTGAAGAAATAGATGAACTCTCATGCTTCACTTATATTATTTTGAGAGTCTTAAACAGCATGGTAATTTGCTTGGGTTATGAAATTTAGTCCTAATATTATAGGCATCCAAGAGGGATATAATAAAAACTCTCATATAAAGTGCATTGAATACTATGAGAAGTTTGATTATTTATGATTGTTTTGAGATATGAAGATGGTGATATTAGAGTCATGCTAGTGGAGTAGTTGTGAATTTGAGAGATACTTGTGTTAAAGTTTGTGATTCCCGTAGCATGCACGTATGGTGAACCATTATGTGATGAAGTCGAAGCATGATTTATTTTTTGATTGTCTTCCTTATGAGTGCCAGTCGGGGACGAGCGATGGTCTTTCCCTACCAATCTATCCCCGTAGGATCATGCGCGTAGTACTTTGTTTCGATAACTAATAGATTTTTGCAATAAGTATGTGAGTTCTTTATGACTAATGTTGATTCCATGGATTATACGCACTCTCACCCTTCCACCATTGCTAGCCTCTCTTGTGCCACGCAACTTTCGCCGGTACCATACACCCACCATTACCTTCCTCAAAACAGCCACCATACCTACCTATTATGGCATTTCCATAGCCATTCCGAGATATATTGCCATGCAACTTTCCACCGTTCCGTTTATTATGACACGCTCCATCATTGTCATATTGCTTTGCATGATCATGTAGTTGACATCGTATTTGTGGCAAAGCCACCGTTCATAATTCTTTCTTACATGTCACTCTTGATTCATTGCATATCCCGGTACATCGCCGGAGGCATTCATATAGAGTTATATTTTGGTCTAAGTATCGAGTTGTAATTCATGAGTTGTAAGTAAATAAAAGTGTGATGATCATCATTATTAGAGGATTGTCCCAGTGAGGAAAGGATGATGGAGACTATGATTCCCCCACAAGTCGGGATGAGACTCCGGACGAGAAATAAAATAAAAAATAAAAAAAGATGCCAAAAAAAGAAGCGAAGGCCCCAAAAAACAAAAAAAAGAGAGAAAAAGAGAGAAGGGGCAATGCTACTATCCTTTTACCACAGTTGTGCTTCAAAGTAGCACCATGATTTTCATGATAGAGAGTCTCCTATGTTGTCACTTTCATATACTAGTGGGAATTTTTGTTATAGAACTTGGCTTGTATATTCCAATGATGGGCTTCCTCAAAATGCCCTAGGTCTTCGTGAGCAAGCGAGTTGGATGCACACCCACTTAGTTTCTTTTTGAGCTTTCATACACTTATAGCTCTAGTGCATCCGTTGCATGTCAATCCCTACTCACTCACATTGATATCTATTGATGGGCATCTCCATAGCCCGTTGATACGTCTAGTTGATGTGAGACTATCTTCTCCTTTTTGTCTTCTCCACAACCACCATTCTATACCACCTATAGTGCTATGTCCATGGCTCACGCTCATGTATTGCGTGAAGATTGAAAAAGTTTGAGAACATCAAAAGTATGAAACAATTGCTTGGCTTGTCATAGGGGTTGTGCATGATTTAAATATTTTGTGTAATGAAGATAGAGCATAGCCAGACTATATGATTTTGTAGGGATAGCTTGCTTTGGCCATGTTATTTTGAGAAGACATGATTGCTTTTTTAGTATGCTTGAAGTATTATTGTTTTCATGTCAATATTAAACTTTTTTTTGAATCTTATGGATCTGAATATTCTTGCCACAATAAAGAAAATTACATTGATAATTATGTTAGGTAGCATTCCACATCAAAAATTCTGTTCTTATCATTTACCTACTCGAGGACGAGCAGGAATTAAGCTTCACTACTGGAATCAGCTAATTTGCCATCTGCCAGCTCTTTGCCGTCTGCTAGCTGACGGCAAAGAAGCTCTTTGCCATCAGCTACCCGAAAGCAGACGGCAAAGAAAGGGCAGACGGCAAAGAAGCTCTTTGCCGTCTGCCAGCTCTTTGCCGTCGGCCAGCGGACGGCAAAGAGTGAGGTGGCCCCCACCCCCCGCCCGTTTTTGAAAAACTTAACGGGCCACCTCTTTGCCGTCCGCTAGCAGACGGCAAAGAGGCAAAAAAGCGGACGGCAAAGCGGGGCGGACGGCAAAGAGCCTACTACCTAACGGCCCGTACCCCCCGCCCGTTACTCACTTCTTCCCTCTCCCTCGCCGTTTCTCTCCTCCCACGCCGCCGCCCGCCGCCACCCCCCGCCGCGCGCCGCCGCCCCGTCGCCCCCGCCGCCCCGTCGCCCTGCCGCCCCGGCTCCCCGCCGCCCCGTCGCCCCCCCGGCCCGGCCCCCCGTCGCCCCGCGCCCCGCCACCGCCCCGCGCCCCACCGCCGCCACGGCCCCCCGCCGTCCCGGCCCCCCGCCGCCCCGCGCCCCCCGCCGCCTCCTCCACTGCCCCGCCCCGGCCCCCCGCCCCCCATCCCCCCCCCGCCGCCCCGGCCCCCCGCCGCCCCGCCTCCTCCACCGCCCCGCCCCGGCCCTCCGTCGCCGGCCCCTCCCCGACCCATCGCCGGCCCCTCCCCGACCCATCGCCGCCCCCACAGTGAGCCCCTCCTCCTTTTTTTTCTTTTTTTTTCTTTTTTTCTGTTTTTTTGTTTATTTCTGTTTAAGTTTAGGTTTAATTAGTTTAAATAGTTTAGTTTTAATTAGTTTAGGTTTTTAGTTTAGGTTAGTTTAGGTTTAGGTTAAGTAGAAGGGGGAAGAAGAAGAAGAAGAAGAAGAAGAAGAAGAAGAGGAGGAGGAGGAGGAGGAGGAGGAGGAGGAGGAGAAGAAGAAGAAGAAGAAGAAGAAGAAGAAGAAGAAGAAGAAGAAGAAGAAGAAGAAGAAGAAGAGGAGGAGGAGGAGGAGGAGAAAGAAGAAGAAGAAGAAGAAGAAGAAGAAGAAGAAGAAGAAGAAGAAGAAGAAGAAGAGGAGGAGGAGGAGGAGGAGACACCCCGAAGCCCCGACCCCGAAACAGCACCCCGACCCCGACACGACACCCCGACCCCGACACGGCACCCCGAGACCGACACGACACCCCGACCCCCGACACGACACCCCCGACACCCCGACACCCCGACCCCGAGACCCCGACCCCGACCCCGACACCCCGACCCCGAGCCTGACCCGACACCCCGACCCCGACACTGACACGACACCCCGACCCCGACACGGCACCCCGACCCGACACCCCGACCCCGAGACCCCGACCCCGACACGGCACCCCGAGACCGACACGACACCCCGACCCCGACACGGCACCCCGAGACCGACACGACACCCCGACCCCCGACACGACACCCCCGACACCCCGACACCCCGACCCCGAGACCCCGACCCCGACCCCGACCCCGACACCCCGACCCCGAGCCTGACCCGACACCCCGACCCCGACACCGACACGGCACCCCGACCCCGACCCGGCACCCCGACCCGACACCCCGACCCCGAGACCCCGACCCCGACACGGCACCCCGAGACCGACACGACACCCCGACCCCGACACGGCACCCCGAGACCGACACGACACCCCGACCCCCGACACGACACCCCCGACACCCCGACACCCCGACCCCGACCCCGACCCCTACCCCGACCCCGACCCCGACACCCCGACCCCGAGCCTGACCCGACACCCCGACCCCGACACCGACACGACACCCCGACCACGACCCGACACCCCGACCCCGAGACCCCGACCCCGAAAAGGTGTTCTTTGGCCTTCCAGAAGCCGACGGGGTCATATATTTGTGAATTATTAGTTAGGTCATATATCTTTCGATTTTGTTATGAAAAACATCATATATAATTGTGTTGATCGGGTAGTTTTAAATGTGCAGTTGTTTCATCGCTGCGAGGTTTGGTGTTCGACGACCTCGCCGTGCGTTTGACGAGCTCTGCCCCTTCGTTCGTGGGTGAGCACAAATGACATGTCCTCCTCCCCCATTAATTATTTGATCTATTCCGATGAAACTTGATAGCTAGATATATATGTGTCTTGAATCATCAGTATGCGTAACCAATATGTGTCTCCCGTTCGAAAGCGTCATAGTTATAAATATGCATGCATTTGCATATTTATAACCTTGATTCTTTCGAATTGTCCAACGCTATCCATGGACAGCCCGAGTATGTTTAGATTGGGTTCGTTTTCCCATATGCTTTGCTCCGGATCCGACGCATAAATTTCGTCAGTGCCTCCCCTGTTGTTCTCCGGGTACACATCCTCTCTGTTTATTGCAGAGACGTGTATCAGGAGAACAGCGGTGAGGTGCTGCCGAAATTTTGCGTAGGATCCGGGGCATAGCATGGGAAAATGAACCCGATCTAAACATACTCGGGTGGGATTAGGACCTATCATTACCTATTAGAGTGTAGGTTGCATGGACGTAATAAAATTGACAAAGTAGATCAACTGATGAATACATACATGGTGAATTTTATATATATATATATATATATATTTGTTGTGTGTCTAGTAGCTCTGAAAGTCAAGATGAGTGATCGTGCGTGGATGTACACCGGTCACACTGGTCAGAACAAATGGAGCACTGAATGGTTCACAAAAACCAAGGGGTTTGTGCGAGCCGCATTTGCAAATGGCCAGAGGAAAACCTGGTGCCCCTGTTTACGGTGCGGCAATTGGGAAAAGAGGACAGAGGCTGAAATGGGCAAACACCTGCAGAAGAGTGGTTTTACGCCCGATTATACGGTGTGGACATTTCATGGTGAGTCTGCCCAACGTGACCGAGCTGAGGTGGATCGTCGTCGCACCGACGAGCATGGTACCGGTATGGAAAACATGGTGCAAGACTTTGATGATGCTCGGGATTCGGACGAGGAGATGGAGGAATCTGCAAAGGCCTTCAATGAAATGTTGGAGTCTTCAAAACGTCCGCTCCATGAGCACACTGAGCTTTGTCAGTTGGATGCCATCTCACAATTAATGGCTCTGAAGGCTCAGTTCAACTTGGGCAGAGAATGCTACGATGCAATGATGACAGTATTTGGACGCTTTCTACCCAAAGGCCATGTAATGCCTGCAAACCTATACCAGTCGGACAAAATCCTCCGTGCACTGAAGATGCCCTATGATAAGATACATGCCTGTGAGAAAGGATGTGTCTTGTTTAGGCTTGACTATGCGGACTTGAACTGTTGTCCCATTTGCAAGTCTTCCAGGTATGTTGTGGTAGACAACGGTATGGGTGAGAAGACACAGACCAAAATCCCCGTTAGTGTTCTTCGGTATATGCCAATCGTACCAAGACTTCAACGTCTTTTCATGGTCGAAGAGACGGCCAGACAGATGACATGGCACAAAACGGGCAAAAGAACCGAACTAGATGCAGATGGGAATCTGATGATTGTACACACATCGGATGGTGTTGCGTGGGAAAAGTTTGATG
Source organism: Aegilops tauschii subsp. strangulata (assembly GCF_002575655.3). Classification (NCBI taxonomy): domain Eukaryota; kingdom Viridiplantae; phylum Streptophyta; class Magnoliopsida; order Poales; family Poaceae; genus Aegilops; species Aegilops tauschii. The sequence continues at coordinate 278,776,541 of NC_053037.3, read as the reverse complement.
AATTACATGGTGACAAAGCGGCAGATCCGAGGCATCCTCGAGTCAGCATCAGCACGGATGGGTTCAGTGTGTTTGGTATGACGGCAGCCCAATACAGTTGTTGGCCCGTATTTGTCTTTCCACTCAATCTCCCCCCCGGACAGATTATGCAAAGAAAGAACATTTTCCTGACGTTGATAATTCCAGGGCCCAACTATACGGGGAAAAATATGAATGTGTACATGCAACTGCTTAAGGACGAATTGCAAGAAGCCTGGGATAATGGGTTCAAGACATACGATGCCTATAGCAAACGGAACTTCATAATGCGTGTCTGGTACATGTACTCGACGCATGACTTGCCGGCGTATGCGCTATTCGTTGGCTGGTGTGTGCATGGAAGGTTCCCGTGCCCCACATGCAAGGGAGCTCTTGAGTTTCGTTGGCTTCAGGCCGGTCGCAAGTTTTCTTGCTTCGACATGCATAGACAGTTCCTGAATCCTCGCCATAAGTTCAGGAAAGACAAGAAGAACTTCATCAGAGGTAGAGTTGTCAAAAACTCTGCACCACATGCATTGACAGGCCAACAGACCCTGGATCAGTTAAACGCTCTCGAGCCAGATCCCGAGCGTCCAGGGTACTTCAAGGGGTATAATTCTAAGCACGCCTGGACTCACAAAACATGCTTATGGGATCTGCCTTACTTCAAAGACCTCCTTTGCCCACACAACATCGACGTGATGCACACTGAGAAGAATATCGCCGAGGCACTTTTTGGTACATTGTTCGGCATAGATGGGAAGTCAAAGGATAATACTAAGGCTAGAGTCGATCTGGAGGCGCTATGTGATAGGCCGTTACAAAACATGAAAGAACCGAAAGGAAAGCAGAACTGGACGAAGCCAAAGGCATGGTTCAATCTTGGAAGGCCGGCTATGAGGGAAATTATCTTGTGGGTGAAAATGCAGTTGATGTTCCCCGATGGGTATGCAGCGAATCTACAGAGGGGAGCCAGTCTTGATAAATTGAAGATATTTGGTCTCAAGAGTCATGATTGGCACATATGGATTGAGCGGGTAATGCCGGTGATGTTGCGTGGCTTCATCCCTGAGGATGAATGGCTAGTACTGGCAGAACTCAGCTATTTCTTCCGTGTTCTTTGTGCGAAAGAACTATCGCCTGGCGTGCTACAAGAAATGGAAGAGTTGGCGCCGGAGTTGATCTGCAAGTTAGAGAAGATCTTTCCACCGGGCTTCTTTAATCCAATGCAACATTTGATTTTGCATCTCCCGACCGAGGCAAGATTGGGGGGGCCCGTGCAAAATCGTTGGTGCTACCCAACTGAGAGGATGCAGAAGACGCTTCGACAAAAATGTAAAAATAAACGTAGAATTGAAGCATCGATGGCTGAGGCATTCATCACCGAGGAGGCGGCAAACTTCGTGACAGCACACTACGAAGCCAAAAATCGTCATTTGCATAATCCGAAGCCTCGGTACAATGTTGACGACCCTAAAAAGGGTGGATCCAACCTCAGCCTATTCAAAGGGAATCTCGCACCAGCCAGTGTTTCAAATCCAGTATCTTTGGATAACGAACAATGGCGGACCATTTCGTTGTATATCTTCAACAACCTGATAGAAGTGCGGCCGTACATCGAGTAAGTTCTCGGTACATAGTTTCGCAACTTCTATTTCCTTTGAACTGCTCTTATTCCTGGATATTTCATACAGTCGATACGTCGCCTTATTCTCGTATGGAGCAGTGATCCAAAAGGATTCTGTCGAAGAGTATGAGCTTCTCGCAAAGCAAGGTGGCGGCTATCCCGGTTTCATCTCTTGGTTCAAACAAACGGTAATTTCTATTAGACTTGTAGGCTAATTTGTAGGCGGCTATCCCGGTTTCATTCGCTAATTTGTGCGTAATGCAACAATCCTTTCATATTAAACTTGTAGGCTAATTCAGAGTCTATGGACGCCGAATTGAGACAAGTCGCTAATGGTTTTGACTATAAGGTCCGTTCATTTGACAAATACGACATCAACGGGTATCGCTTTCGTACCTATGGCAAAGAGCTATCTATGGCCGACCGAAAGTCTACAAATTGTTGTGTATCTGCTATCGGCGAAGGAGGTACCGAGTATTATGGGAGAGTTGAAGCAATTTATGAACTTCTATTCTATGGTGAAAACCCACCGAATGTCGTAGTCTTCAAATGTTATTGGTTTCAGCCGAAGGAGACTAGAAGAACTCATGAACATATAGGGCTAGTTGAAATCAACCAAAGCACCCATTTAGATGTTCGTGATGTCTATATTACGGCTCAACAGGCGACCCAAGTATTCTATCTACCGTGGGCCTGCCAAACTAATCCAAATCTGAAAGGTTGGGATGTCGTTTATGAAGTGCCGCCACGTGCTAGACTATCTCCCCCAAAGGAAGAGGATTATGAACCTCACATTAACCCAGACACATATGAAGGAGAATTCTTCCAAGAGACACGTCTTTCCAAAAAGCGTTTCAAGAACCGCTATACTTCACCCCAAAACATTGAAGTAGACAGTGACAGTGAATCCGACATCACCCCAGAGGAGGAACAAGAAGAGCCGGAACAAGAAGAGGTTACTGCTGCGGATGACCTGTCATTGCTTGACCGATTACGTCAAGGTGGCCTTGCACATGTTGATGCCACTGAACCCTATGAGCCCGTCATTGATTATAGTGATGATGATGATTATGCATTATTGATGATACTGATCGAGATTATTAGTAGTGTAAGGTATTAAATTTTTTTAATGTTGTACTTGATGATGATACACTTAAGTGATACACATATTATTATTCATGTCGGTCTTTTTTTTATGTTGTACTAATTTCGTTTACTGTTTGTCATGGCAGGTGTTGAAAGATGGTGGGCGCTGGTCGGGAGCGCGCCAAGGCCCCTTCTTCCTCGGCGCGTGGTCTGAGGTCTTCGATTCCAGACGTACCTCTTCGCCGAGCGTTGCTGGACAGTATGTCCACACCGCCGGGCCCTTCTTCGTCCACCGCGGTGCCCAGCAGGGGACGAGGTAGGAAGAGAGGAGGTGGGGCACGTGGTCGCGGGAGAGGAGGTAGGGTGACTGCTAGGGAGCCTTCCTCGCCGCCACCCCCAGCTGTTTCACCCGAGCACGTGACTGCTAGGGTGGACTCGTCCGAGGAGGAGGCTACACGGACTCCGGTCCACGAGCCTCCGGTCCACGGGTCTTGGGCCCACGAGCCTCGGGTCGACTGGCCTTCGGCCCACGAGAGTTCGGCCCACGAGACCCCGGAGGAGCACACGTCCGGATGGGGTACCTGGCCGGATCAGCCCGAGGAGCCGAGTGGCCATGCTGATGATGGCGGGGAGCCGACTGATCTTGAGGAGGAGGGTGGCACCGTCTACCAGCGTGGTGCTACACGGCTCCCGTCCGTGCCGGCGACCCGCGAGCAGAGGTGGTTGATCTTCCCTGATGGGGAGAGGTACGTAAGTGCATTTAATATTTTTGTACCTTCTGCATTCACGTTTCTTCAAATAACTAATGCGTTGGCCTTGTCATGCTGCAGGGGTTGGGACCACCATCATAGTGTCCGCCGGCCCAACTCCGTCCTTGGAGTTCTTTGCCGGAAAAACTTCCCGGGGTTTGTCACGTTGCCTGGTGAGGGTCGGCTTCCAGAGCTTGGGTTGAGCTGGGAGCACTACGTGGCTGCCCCGGCCCCGCCGGATGTCATTATCGACGGTGTCGTGTGCGACACGAGGGCAGACATGGTGATCAGGACGTTCTGGGTAATTTCTCCTTTACACATTTCAAAATCTTCAACTAGCTAGTTATTAATTGTACTAATCAATATTGTCTCATTTGATTGCAGACATTCTACAGGTGTGAGGAGGGATACAAGGAGGAGTGCGCAAATGTTATCCAGAACGTCTGCAAGCGCCTACTCCAGAACTTACGGCACGAGGCTCGGGTGCAGGCTGTTCGAGACTACTACGCCTTGCGTGGTATCAAGAAGACCAAGCCGGCGTGCCGCGATAAGTTCCTGAGTAAGGAGCAGTACATGAAGGTAATTCTTAAGGCCTTCTACTTAAGTTCCTTCATTTAGTAATTCTTAGCCGTAGCGCTCAAGTTTCTATTTGCTAACTTAGGCGCCTCCGAGATGGTGTGCGGATCGGATGGATTGTTGGGAGGTGTTGGTCGATGAGTGGTGCTCACAAGAATGGCTAGCCCTCCACAACCAGGCCAAGGACAAACGTGCCCAAATGGAAGGTGTGCCACACCATCAAGGCAGCTCCAACTTATATCAGTTCGGGCGCAACTGGGTATGTGGTTTGCTTCATGATTCATGCAATTCATTCATCATGCTAGCTTGAGCCCTTTAATTACTAATTTTCATTGTTTCTCTCTTTCAGGCACGCCACAATAAGGCGGATAAGGTGCCAGAGGTGTACGACCTGTATGCCATGGCCCACACTGGCTCTTACAAGAAAGTCAAGGCTTTCTCTTAGTCTGACCTCGATGATGCAAACAACTTCACCAACATCTCCTCCCACAACAAGCTCGTGAGATATAGAGATGAGGGGAAGGCGAGGAAAGGGGAGGACTTTAACCCGAGCCAGGGTCCCATTGATCCAGAGCTGGTGATGATATCTGGTGGCGGGAGGTCCCATGGCTCCATAGCCATTGGAGATGGACTTATCCGTTGTCCTAGCACTCTCCCGGAGATCAAGGCGCGCCAGTCGAGCTCCGCTCCTGAGATAAGGCCTCGTGAACGGCCAGTGCAACTCGCCATCAAGGTTAGTGATATGTACTCAGTTATCTTTCTCCATTACATTGTGTGCGCTTCCATCAATGATTACAAATGGTCATGTGAGTGGTGTTGCAGGCTGCTATACAGACTGAGAGATAGAACGGAGAAACTTCTGGCGGAGGCGGCGGAGAGGCAGCGGGAGATGGAGGAGAGGACGAGAAAGATGATGGAGGAGGAGAGGGCACGGAATGACATGTAGGCAAGGGCCATGTACGAGCTCCTTGTGGTAAGTTTCTTCTGCAGATTACTTGCTAGTCTTAACATTTGAGTCTCATTACTAACTAGTATGACTCTGTTCTGAAAACCAAATGTGCAGTCTGTGTGCGAGAAGTCCGGTCAGCCCGCTCCGCCGATGCCAGTGATTGCTCCTGGGAGCACGGTGAGTTTAGTTTGAATGGACATTACTTGGTAGTCTTAACATTTGAGTGTCGTAATGCTAACGAGACATTGGAAATGATCTTTGGTGCAGCTTAACTCCAGAAACGCATCGCACGATCCTTCTCCAGGTAGCGGCACTAGCCACCCCGCTCCTACACCTCCCTGATCACGGTAAGTTTCTCTAGTGTTTTGCTTAACAAATGCATAAAGACCTAGACTTAGCTTTATTTCCTCCAATATGCTTACCATAATGACCTAGAGTTAGCTTATTTTCCTCCAAAATGACCCATTTTACCTAGGTTAGCTTATAAATGATGCAGTTCATCCAAGTTAGCTCAAAAATGACCCATTTTACCTACATTAGTCCTAAATGATCCATTTTACCTACGTTAGCTTTAAAATGGCCCATTTCACCTAGGTTAACTCCAAAATGACCCATCTTACCTAGGTTATCTCATAAACGATCCATTTCAACTAATTTAGCTCATAAACGATCCATTTGACCTAAGTGAGCTACAAAACGATCCATTTCACCTAAATTAGCTCTTAAATGATCCATTTCACCTAAGTTAGCTCAAAAAGATCCATTTCAACTAAATTAGCTCATAAATGATCCATTTCACCTAAGTTAGCTCAAAAACGATCCATTTCAACTAAATTAGCTCAAAAATGATCCATTTCAACAAAGTTAGCTCAAAAACGATCCATTTCAACTAAGTTAGCTCAAAAACGATCCATTTGACCTAAGTGAGCTAAAAAACGATCCATTTCACCTTAGTTACCTCAAAAACGATCCATTTCAACTAAGTTAGCTAAAAAACGATCCATTTCAACTAGGTTAGCTCCAAAATGACCCATTTCACCTTACTTAGCTAAAAAACGATGCCCTTCACCTTAGTTAGCTCATAAACGACCCATTTCAACTAAGTTAGCTCATAAATGATCCATTTCAACTAAGTTAGCTCATAAACAACCCATTTCAACTTAGTTAGCTCATATATGATCCATTTCACCTAAGTTAGCTCATAAATGACATACTTCTTGTTCTAGTCTTCTTCTTGTTCTAGTCTTCTTCTTGTTCTAGTCACCTATTTCTAACTTTCTTATTTACCATTTTGCAGATTTCATTCACTTGATGGAAGCTAGCTTGCTATGATGGAGTGCTTGATTTTCCTTTGATGAAACTTTGCATTGTATCTAGCTTGCTATCTTCATGACACTTTGCATTGTAATATATATATGGATGGAACAATGTGTATGGATGAAACTGATGTGATATGTGATATGAAACTTATGTGCTAGATATGTGTTGGATATGTGCTGGATATGAAACTTATATATGTGATATGTGCTGCAAATTGTGGGATTTAATAAAAAACAGAAAAAACAGACAATATGCAGGCTCTTTGCCGTCTGCCACCGACGGCAAAGAGCTCTTTGCCGTCTGCCGCGGACGGCAAAGAAGGCACGTGGCAGCCAACTGTGCTTCCTGGGAGCTGACCCATTTGGTCAGTTTGCCTACAGTGGCAGACGGCAAAGACTTTGCCGTCCGTGGCAGACGGCAAAGAACCTGCACTTTGCCATCAGTGGCAGACGGCAAAGAACCTGCCATCTAGTGACGTGTAGATGACATCATAAGGCGGACGGCAAAGACCAAAGGCTCTTTGCCGTCTGCGGCGGACGGCAAAGGTCTGTCGTTAGCCACTTAACGGACTGACAGCGCAAATATTGCCGTCCGCCCTCTTTGCCGTCCGCCGCAGACGGCAAAGAGCCTTTGCCGTCCGCCGCCAGGAAGCAGACGGCAAAGCAGCTGTTTACCGTAGCCTTCTTTGCCGGAGCCTTTTGCCGTCCGCGGCTGACGGCAAAGGTCTTTGCCGTCCGCCTTTCGAGCCTTTGCCGTCCGCCATGGCAGACGGCAAAGTAGCTGTTTCCTGTAGTGCTTGGGGATGCTGATACGTCTCCAACGTATCTATAATTTTTGATTGTTCCATGCTATTATATTATCCATCTAGGATGCTTTATATGCATTTATATGATATTTTATATGATTTTTGGGACTAACCTATTAACCCAGAGCCTAGTGCCAGTTTCTGTTTTTTCCTTGTTTTTGAGTATCGCAGAAAAGGAAAATCAAACGGAGTCCAATTGACCTGAAAATTGACGGAGATTATTTTTGGACCAGAAGAAGCACATGGAGTATCGGAGATGGGCCAGAAGAGTCCCGAGGCACCCACGAGGGTGGGGGGCGCGCCCTACCCCCCTGGGCGCACCCCCCTACCTTGTGGCCGCCTCGCAGACCCCCCTGACTTGTTCCCGACGCCAAAACCTCTTATATATACAGAAACCCCCAGAACATAACCTAGATCGGGAGTTCTGCCGCCGCAAGCCTCTGTAGCCACCAAAAACCATTCGGGACCCTGTTCCGGCACCCTGCCGGAGGGGGGATCCCTCATCGGTGGCCATCTTCATCATCCCGGTGCTCTCCATGACGAGGAGGGAGTAGTTCACCCTCGGGGCTGAGGGTATGTACCAGTAGCTATGTGTTTGATCTCTCTCTCTCTCCCGTGTTCTTGATTTGGCACGATCTTGATGTACCACGAGCTTTGCTATTATAGTTGGATCTTATGATGTTTCTCCCCCTCTACTCTCTTGTAACGAATTGAGTTTTCCCTTTGAAGTTATCTTATCGGATTGAGTCTTTAAGGATTTGAGAACACTTGATGTATGTCTTGCATGTGCTTATCTATGGTGACAATGGGATATTCACGTGATCTACTTGATGTATGTTCTGGTGATCAACTTGCAGGTTCAGTGACCTTGCGAACTTATGCATAGGGGTTGGCACACGTTTTCGTCTTGACTCTCCGGTGGAAACTTTGGGGCACTCTTTGAAGTTCTTTGTGTTGGTTGAATAGATGAATCTGAGATTGTGTGATGCATATCGTATAATCATACCCACGGATACTTGAGGTGACATTGGAGTATCTAGGTGACATTAGGGTTTTGGTTGATTTGTGTCTTAAGGTGTTATTCTAGTACGAACTCTAGGATAGATCGAACGGAAAGAATAGCTTCGTGTTATTTTACTACGGACTCTTGAATATATTGATCAGAAAGGATAACTTTGAGGTGGTTTCGTACCCTACAATAATCTCTTCGTTTGTTCTCCGCTATTAGTGACTTTGGAGTGACTCTTTGTTGCATGTTGAGGGATAGTTATATGATCCAATTATGTTATTATTGTTGAGAGAACTTGCACTAGTGAAAGTATGAACCCTAGGCCTTGTTTCCTAGCATTGTGAAAGGATCGAGAAGAGGTGAATAGAGGGGGGTGAATAGACTCTAAGAAGAAAAGTTGCAGTTTTTAATTTCCTTAAGTTGATGTGGAGTTTTGGGACAAATTTAACCATTCACAATACATTTCAAGCAAGCATGACCAGAGTATATGAGCAGCGGAAAGTAAAGCATGCAAGTTGCAAGAATGTAAAGGGATGGGATTGGAGTGTGCAAACGCAATTCGGAGACACGGAGATTTTTTATCCATGATTCCGATAGGTGGTGCTATCGTACATCCACGTTGATGGAGACTTCAACCCACGAAGGGTAACGGTTGCGCGAGTCCACGGAGGGCTCCACCCACGAAGGGTCCACGAAGAAGCAACCTTGTCTATCCCAACATGGCCGTCGCCCATGAAGGACTTGCCTCACTCGGGTAGATCTTCATGAAGTAGGCGATCTCCTTGCCCTTACAAACTCATTGGTTCAACTCCACAATCTTGATGGAGGCTCCCAAGTGACAGCTAGCCAATCTAGGAGACACCACTCTCCAAGAGGCAACAAATGGTGTGTTGATGATGAACTCCTTGCTCTTGTGCTTCAAATGATAGTCTCCCCAACACTCAACTCTCGCTCATAGGATAGGATTTGGTGGAAAGATGATTTGAGTGGAAAGCAACTTGGGGAAGGCTAGAGATCAAGATTTATATGGTTGGAATGGAATATCTTGACCTCAATACAAGTGTAGGTGATTCTCTCTCAGAAAATGTATGTTGGAAGTGTAGGCATGTTCTGATGGCTCTCTCCATGAATGAAGAGTGGGTGGAGGGGTATATATAGCCTCCACACAAAATCTAACCGTTACACACAATTTAGCAAACTCAGTGGGACCGAATCAGCAAACTCGGTCGGACCGATTTGGTTCATAATGTGACCGTTAGGGATTTCGGTGAGACCAATATGATCAACTCGGTAGGACCTATGTGCTAGGGTTAGGGTAAAGCCTCATCTCGGTTTGACCGATTACACAAACTCGGTGGGATCGATTTGGGTAATAAGCAAAACAGAGAGTTGGCCAAGCAAACTCGGCGGGACCGATTGCATATCTTGGTGAGACCGAAATTATTGCAATAGGCAACAGAGAGTTTGCAAGCCCATCTCGGTGAGACCGAGATCCCATCGGTGAGACCGAACTGATTAGGGTTTCTGGCAGTGGCTATGTCAACTGAACTCGGTGGCGCCGGATAGAAAGTTTCGGTGGGGCGGAGTTTGACTTTTGGTTTGGGACATATGTGGATGTGAGAAAGTGGTTGAGGGCTTTGGAGCATATCACTAAGCACTTTGAGCAAGAAACTCATTAAGCAACACCTCACCCCCTCTTGATAGTATTGGCTTTTCCTATGGACTCAATGTGATCTTGGATCACTTAAAATGAATAATGTAGAGTCCTGAGCTTTGAGCTTGAGCCAATCCTTTGTCCTCAGCGTCTTGAAGGGGTTCCACATCCTCTAGTCCATGCGACTCCATTTTTGAACTTATCTGAAACATACTAGGTAGAAGCATTAGTCCAACAAGGGATATGTTGACATTAATTACCAAAATCACCCAGGGAGAACTTGTGCTTTCAATCTCCCCCTTTTTGGTAATTTATGACAACATACATCAAAGCTTTAGATAAAGATATAGAGAATAACAAGTAAAGCTTCGGAAAGACATGTAACATGCATAGGCTCCCCCTACATGTATGCAAACATGTAAATATGGAATATAGGAGCATGTGAATGCATAGGCATGACAGAGTAAGCAATGTGTTACATGTATCTTGGCTATATGCATCAGAGCAAATGATGTGAATATGGGAAATGTACCTTCATGCTCATGAGTCCTTGCAAACAGTATGTACAACAGCAAGAAATCCTCATACACATGACTGTGATGCATATTCTTACCTTGTGGTCTTGAGTTGGCTTAGGAAGAATGAACCTGAGTAAACAAGGTTAGATAACACAGATACACCTACTAGCCAGAGCAAACAAAAGAAACCACAAGAGTACCAAGACTGGGATGACATGTAGAGAGTGAGTACTGAGTACTCTATTGGATATAGACATGTCCCCAAAGGTAAAGATGTGCAATGAATTCAAGAATTTCCTTCCCTTAGATGTCTTGCTCCCCCTGAATCTAGCATGGGATACTGGGAGAAGATAGGGAACAGAAAATCAGAGCAAAGACAAGAAATAGAGCTAATGCAAACAATCAAATATGAACATGTCTTTCCCCTCTTAAATACATGTGACTTCTCTCCTCTTGAACACCAAGCATCTGGGGTTTCTACACTCTCCCCCTGAGCATTCTCTCCCTTTATAAAAATGATTGAGCTTTGATGTGATCTCTCTCTCCCCCTTTGACATCAATTTCCAAGAAGGGTTCTTCTGGATTTTTGTTTCAAATGGGTTTGGTCCTTGAGTCACAAAGCAAAGCAGCAAGTCGAATGTGATGCTGGTAGAGGACAAGAATCATTGAGTGGAGCTGGAGTAAAAAGAATGCAGGAACAAGTGGCAAGCTGTCTTTTCTGCAGTGAAATCGGTAGCACCGAGTTGTGTGCTTCGGTGGCACCGAAAGATTTCGGTTGGACTAAAGAAAACAAACCGGTGTGACCGAGTTCATCATAGTGAAAACACTTGTCACCTCAGCTCACTAGGCAAATAAAATCTCACAAGGATTTGCAAGGAATTAACTAAAAGATTTGTAATGAATTGGATGCAGGGAATGCAGAACAGAAAGGAAAAGAAAATAAAACATCTAGATGAAGTTTGTTTTGAAAGGGGCAACAAATATGCATGAGACAAATGCAAGAGCACGGAGAAACACAAGAGAACTTCATCTACAATTGGTCGGTGACAAAGTCACCTATGTTAGAGTATATTGACTTAGGAGTCAAGTGAGGTCACTTGATCATAGGTCATACTCATCGTTTAAGCTCAAAATGGGGTTACCATTTTTCGTTTAAGCATATTGATGTATTCACATCTTGTTGAGTTGCTTTGACCCATGACTTGGAGTAAAGCTTCTCTAAGATGGAATAACATACCTTGGGTGGTGGTGTTCATCTTGATCATGTAGTTGAACTTGAGTGGGTTGCTCAAGGTTGATGTAGCTTATCAAGAATTGGGAGCACCACTTGGAATTTGAGTTCATCTTCCTACATGGGTTAGTCTTGCAAGGAAGAGCACTTGTGTATCCAAAATAACAATCATAAAATTTAATATATAATTTGTCAAAGGATATGTTTGAAGGGTTTCGTGCTTCCTTGTCTTCAACCACCATTGTGTAGAGACTTGGTGATGTAGAAATTGCTCAAGATGTGAGTGAGTTGCAATCTCATAGATTTAGATTCATCCAAGTACCTACAAGGGTTAGATAACATGCAAGGGTGCAAATATATCCAAGACATATAAATAGCATCATGAAAGAAATATCAAGGATTAGTCAAAGGCTCATGCCTTGCATGTATCCAAGTGGAGTTCCTACACCAAGTTTGAAGCATCAATGATGTTCAATTCTCCTCTCAAACGGCAAAAGACTTTCTCATCAAGCGGTTTGGTGAATATATCTGCCAATTGCTTATCGGTACGAACATGCTTAAGATCTATGTCTCCTTTAGCAACATGATCTCGAATGAAATGATGACGAACTTCAATATGCTTAGTTCGAGAATGTTGCACGGGATTGTGAGCAATCTTAATAGCACTCTCATTGTCACAAAGCAATGGAACATGTTTCACATATATCCCATAATCCTTAAGAGTTTGGGTCATCCAAAGTAATTGAGCACAACATGAACCAGCGGCAATGTATTCCGCTTCGGCGGTGGATAAGGATACCGAGTTTTGTTTCTTGGAGGACCAAGACACAAGAGATCTACCAAGAAATTGACATGTACCGGAAGTGGACTTTCTATCAACCTTGTCTCCAGCATAGTCCGAATCGGAGTAACCAACATGATCGAAAGAAGACCTCTAAGGATACCAAATGCCAAAATTTGGTGTGTGTGTGTATTAAGTATCTCACTATCCTTTTTCACAGCCTTGAGATGACATTCTTTAGGGGCCGCTTGATATCGTCCACACATGCACACACCTAGCATAATATCGGGACGAGAGGCACATAGATATAACAATGAACCAATCATGGAGCGGTAAACCTTTTGATCGACCGGTTCACCATCTTTGGTCAAATCAAGATGTCCACTAGTAGGCATGGGTGTAGTCATACCTTTGCATTCTTGCATATTGAACTTCTTGAATAAGTCCTTGGTGTACTTTGTTTGAGAGACAAAGGTACCTTCCTTAGTTTGCTTGATTTGCAAACCGGGAAAGAATTTGAGTTCACTCATCATAGACATCTCAAACTTCTCCGACATTAGCTTTCCAAACTTCTCACTAAAGTGAGGGTTAGTCGAGCCAAATATAATATCATCAACATAGATTTGGCACACAAATAGTTCTCCATTAACCCTTTTAGTAAACAGAGTAGAATCTATTTTTCCAATTTCAAAGCCTTTTTCAATAAGGAACTTGGTCAAGCATTTATACCACGCTCTAGGAGCTTGTTTAAGACCATAAAGAGCTTTGCGAAGTTTGTAAACATGATTAGGTTTCTTAGGATTGACAAAGCCGGGAGGTTGCTTAACATAAACTTCCTCCTCAATTTCAACATTTAGAAAAGCACTTTTAATGTCCATTTGGTACAAGGTGATATCATGGTGATTAGCATAAGCAAGTAAGATGCGAATGGACTCAAGTCTAGCAAGGGGGGCATATGTCTCACCATAGTCCATACCTTCGACTTGAGTGTAGCCTTGGGCAACGAGACGTGCTTTGTTGTGAACTACTTGTCCATCTTCATCTTGCTTGTTGCGAAACACCCATTTGGTACCGATGATGTTGTGGTTGTTGTCGGGCTTCTCAACCAATGTCCACACTTGATATCTCTCAAAGTTGTTTAGCTCTTCATGCATAGCGTTTATCCAATCCGGATCTTCCAATGCTTCTTCAACCTTCATAGGTTCAATGCTAGAGATGAATGAATAATGTTCAAAAAAGTTAGCCAAACGAGTTTTAGAGCGAGTGATTCTCCCGGTTTGGATATCATTGTAGATTTGCTCGACGGGATGGTCTTTGGCCACTCTTGCTCGAACTCGTGGGAGCTTTTGCTTGGCTCGGGGTGGAACATCTTCTTCATCGTGTTCTTCTTCTTGGCCTTCTTCATTGTTGATGTTGTCATTCTCTTGTCGTGTTGGAGAAGGAGGTTGTTGATGTTCATCTTGGTGTACTTCCTCGTTTTGGTGTGTCCCACTTGTGGATGCTTCCGTATCAACTCTTGGTTCACCTTGTCATGAGGTGGAAGCTTCCACTTGGACGGACGAGGTACTCTCCTTCACCTCTGTTGGACGAATCTTGCCAATAGACAAGTCTTGGATTGCTTCCGAAGGGTCTTTATCTCCTACATCAATTGGCAATTGCTCTACTTGTGAGCCGTTAGATTCATCAAACTTCACATCTACCGTCTCTTCAACCTTTCGGGTGAAATTGTTGTAGACATGGTAAGTGTGAGAGTTTGAGCCATAACCAAGTAAAAAACCTTCATGAGATTTAGGAGCAAATTTAGAACGACGATGCTTATCAAGAATGTAACACTTTGAGCCGAATACTCAAAAGTATCCAACTTGGGGTTTGTTACTGGTGAGGAGCTCGTATGCCGTCTTGCCGAGCAGCTTGTGAAGATACAAGCGATTTGTTGCATGACAAGCTGTCTCAACCGCTTCCGCCCAAAAGTGTTTTGGAGTCTTGTACTCATCAAGCATCGTTCTTGCCATCTCAATAAGATTCTGGTTCTTCCTCTCAACAACTCCATTTTGTTGAGGTGTGTATGTAGCCGAGAACTCGTGTGAAATCCCCTCTTCGTCAAGAAAGGTATCCACATTTGCGTTCTTGAACTCCGTTCCGTTGTCGCTCCAAACCTTCTTGATCTTCACTTCAAGTTGATTTTGGGCCTTCCTAGCGAAGTGTTTTAAGATCTTTTGGACCTGCGATTTGTCATCAAGAAATAACACCACGTAAATCTTGAAAAATCATCGACTATGACTAGACCAAATGAGTTACCACCGAGACTCTTGTAGGCATTGGGACCAAAGAGATCCATATGAAGTATCTCGAGTGGTGTTCTCGTGGTCATGATGTTCTTCACGGGGTGACTCCCGCCAACTTGTTTTCCTGCTTGACAAGCACTACAAAGTCTATCCTTGTCAAATATAACATCTTTTACTCCAAGGATATGATCACCTTTAATAAGCTTATCAAGATTTCGCATGCCCACATGACCTAACCTCCTATGCCACAACCAACCTTTAGAAGATTTAGCAATTAAGAAACTTCTAGGTTGAGCCTTTTTAGTGAAATCAACAATGTAAAGATCACCTCTACGTATACCGGTAAAGACCATTTTATGATTGTCTCTTCGAAACACTTGGCAATCTACTTCAGTAAATAAGACATTGAAACCGAAATCAGCAAGTCTAGATAATGAAATTAAATTGTACCCAAGAGATTCAACGAGCATGACATTTTGTATGGAGCTATCATGTGAGATGGCCACCTTACCGAGGCCAACCACCTTACCCTTTGAGTTATCACCAAAAGTGACATACTTTCAAGGGCCGTCGTTTTCAGCAAGCTCACGAAACATATCTTTGTCTCCGGTCATATGATCAGTACATCCACTATCAAGGACCCATTCCTTTCCTCCATCCATGTAGCCGCGAAGATTAGCCCTAAGACCAAAGTGTCTCATCGCATCGTCAAGATCATAGTCACTATCATCATCCTCATCATAGTATCCATGTTCAACATCGTCTTGTATTTGATCAATTCCTAGAGAGGGTAATTCATTAGATAAATGATCATCACAATAGTCATCTTTATGAATTCTAATAGCTTCGGATATGATATTGCTAATGATTCCAACATCTCCTTTCGCACGCATGAGATTGGTAAGCTCAAATAGACAATCACCAAATTTAGGATCACTAGAATTCATCTTACTCAAGGCAATAGACTTATGAAGAATTTCATCTAAGTTTTGCAAGGAATAGTTTGGAAATCTTTCCTCAAGAAATCTCCATATAGTGTAGGCACAATCAAGAGTAGGCAAACATCCAAACAAGTTTCTAGGCAAGCCTCTAGTGATAAGATTAACTGTTCTAAGGTTGCGGATCATGTCAATGCACCACTACTAGGAAAACGGCTATAGCTAATATGGACATTAATGGCGCACCATGTATGTGGTGCGCCACTGCTATATGGTAGTGGCGCACCAGATACAGGTGCGCCATTAGTGGCCATATTACTAATGGCGCACCTTGTGTGTGGTGCGCCACCGCTAAGTTTCTCCTGGGCACACCCCCCTCCCCAGACTTACCAGTGGCGCACCGTGGTCTGGTGCGCCATTACTAGTTTTAACTAGTAATGGCGCACCACACCCACGGTGCGCCACTACTAACAATATTTTTTCATTTTTTTTCAAAATTAGTAATGGCGCACCACACACCAGGTGCGCATTAGTAACCCTGGTTACCAATGACGCATTTTTAGGAGGTGCGTCATTGGTAACCTGAGAGCAGCTAGATATTTTTGACAGCCACCTACCACACTCACTTTCCCCACTTCATTCTCTCCACCTCTACCAAGCTTGGTCTCGGCTGCCTCCTACTCCTCACCTCATTTGCACCATAGATTCACCCAAATTAAGTGGTTAAATTACTTTTTTTTGATAGGTAAGTAAGAGGAAAGCTTTCTTTATGTTCTGGATCTACTTTTTTCTCCCTCCAACAACGTACACACTTTTTATGGCCTAGATCTACGTATGTTTGTGGTGTTGCATATGTTTGTGTTTGCAGGTACCGGTATTTGAAATGCGATAGTTGCCAATATTTTGCCGGAATGTTGATTCATTTCCGTTTCGGCGAGAATTTGGCACTATGCATTCTTTTTGGTCCTATTTTTAGGCAAAGTCATGCCAAATTTTTTTTGGTTCTAAAATATCGTTTTGCTCTACCCCGCAGGCGACCATGGTCCGCACAATGACCGAAGGCATCGTGAATATGTTTTTGAGCTCCGTGAAGGCCGAGATGCTTCAAAAGAACGAGACGGAGACAAGATGTCCGTGTCGAAGATGCAAGCTGAAGAGCCTTATGGACCCGGATTCCAGACAGGTGCGGGACCACCTGCTCTTGCGTGGTTTCATGGATGGCTATCGATGGCAAGGTGATGAAGATGATTATGAAGTCGTCCATGGGGGCCGGGCAAGAAATAAGGAAGGGCAGCAAGACAATAGCGGCGAGGGCGGGCGAGAAGACGAAGAATCTCCAGGACATGATCACGAAGTAGATGCAGGACATAGTCATCATGTAGAAGATGCCGGACATGATGATGAGGAAGATCAAGACGAAGGGCATGATCATGAAGATGAAGATGCCGGAGCAGACGACGATGGACCATCGTTGGGCTGGGTGCAGGACCCTCATATTCAAGAGCTGCTTCTCAAGCAGACGGGTAACACAAGAGCTGCTGCCCGAGAGAAAGCCAAGCTGGATCAACTGGAGATAGACGCGGTTACTCCATTGTATGAAGGATGCAGGCCCGAGGATACCTGCCTGAAAGTAATGCTCATGGCTCTGGAGATGAAGGTAAAACACAAAATGACCGACGCATGCTTCGACGAGAACATGTCATTCTGGCACGAACGTCTTCCCAAGGGGAACAAGTGCCCGACCAGTTTCGAGGAGGCGAAGAAAATCGTGTGTCCACTGGATTTACCGCATGTGAAATACCATGTGTGCATGAACGATTGTATCATTTATCGGGACGAGCACGCGGAGTCTACCATATGTCCGGTGTGCGGCGTCACTTGATACAAGAAGAGGAAGAAAGCTCCTCGAAAAGTGGTGTGGTACTTTCCGATCACTCCTCATCTGCAGCGGTATTTCGCGGACCCTAAGCTAGCAAAGCTCTTGCGTTGGCACGCGGATAGGGAGGAGAAGAAGCGAGAAGATGAAGGAAATGATCCGGAGATAAATAAAAAAGACAAGATGCTGAGTCACCCTAAGGATGCGAGCCAGTGGCAAGCGTTGAACTTCGAACACCCAGAATTTGGGGACGATTCAATGAACATCATGCTGGGCGCGAGCACCGATGGAGTCAATCCGTTTGGCAGCTAGAGAAGCACACATAGCACCTGGCCTGCGTTTGTGTGGATGTACAACCTTCCCCCTGGATATGCATGAAGAGGAAGTACATTCACACGAGTATGCTAATTGAAGGGCCGAAACAACCAGGGAACGACATCAATCTGTATCTGGGGCTGCTGAAAGAGGAGCTAGACATGCTGTGGAAAACGCCAGCCAATACGTGGGACGCCGCAGCGAAAGAATATTTCCCTATGAGAGCCGCACTGCTCACGACGGCGCATGACTATCTCGGTTACGAATATGTCGCGGTGCAGGTGGTCCACGGATTTTGTGCGTGCGTCAGGTGCATGGATGACACAACATATCGCCAGCTAGATAGAGATCCCAGGTCTTCGAAAACCGTGTTCATGGGACATCTAAGGTGGCTTCGCGACGATGACGCATGGAGAAAACGCAAGGACCTGTTCGATGGTGAAACCAAACCCCGAAGATGCCCGCGTACGAGGAGCGGCGAGGAAATAGACGAGCTGTTGAAAAATTGGAAAGAGTGCCCACCGCCGGGAAAGAAGCGAAAGGCGCTAGAGCTGCTGCTGAAGGTATGGAAAACGAGGTCTGTTTTCTGGGACTTGCCGTACTGGAAGATCCTCCTTGTGCCTCACAGCCTTGATGTAATGCATATCACGAAGAACGTGTGCGAGAGTCTGCTTGGTACCCTGCTCAACATGCCAGAGAGGACCAAAGATGGGCCGCAAGCAAGGGCAGACTTGAAATCAATGGGCATCAGGGAGGAGCTTCACGCAAAACGCCCTGATGATGATGATGATGATGATGATGATGATGATGATGATGAGGCGAAGGACATGGAAAGTCGTCCCAAAGGCAAAAAGGCCAAGAAGATCGAATATGACTGCCCTCCCGCGTGCTTCACTCTAAGTCAGGAGGAGATCGAGCAGTTTTTCACCTGCTTCGTAGGAGTAAAACTTCCTTACGGTTACACGGGGAAGATAAGCAGATACCTAGACTCAGCGAAGCAGAAGTTCAGCGGGATGAAGTCTCGCGACTGTCACGTGCTGATGATGCAGATACTTCCAGTTGCAATCCGTGGGATCATGGACGTGCACGTCCGTGAAACACTATTTGGCCTATGCAACTGTTTCGACGTCATCTCTCAAAAGTCGGTTGGCTTGAGGCAACTCAGAAGGCTACAGGAAGAGATCGTGGTGATACTATGCGAGCTTGAGATGTACTTCCCGCCCGCATTCTTCGACATTATGGTGCATCTGCTAGTCCATATCGTGGAGGATATCATCCAACTCGGGCCGACGTTCCTGCACAGCATGATGCCGTTCGAAAGGATGAATGGTGTCATCAAAAGATACGTTCGCAACAGGGCACGTCCAGATGGAAGCATAGCCAAGGGCTTTCTGACCGAAGAGTGCATCTCCTACTGCATGAATTATCTAGGCATCGAGAACCCCGTTGGTCTACCCGTCAACAGGCACCTCGGCAGGCTCGCTGGATGGGGTCACCGCGACGGTCGCTGTGAAATGCATGTCGACTTCAAGGGTCGACTCGCCGACTTTGAAAGAGCAAACCTAGTCGCGCTACAACACATAGACGTGGTCGTTCCTTGGGTGGTAGAGCACAAAACCTTTATTGAGAAGACGTACAATGACCGAGGCCAACAGAGGACGGATGGAGATATAATCAAAGAGCACAACTCATGTTTCACGCGTTGGTTCAAGGAGAAGTTTCTGTCGTACCCTTTACATGAGGATTCTTCCGCGGAAGAAAAACTCATATTCGCCTTGTCACAGGGCGCCGAGCACAACCAGATGACCTATGAGGCGTATGATATCAACGGCTACACATTCTACACCGAGGAAAAGGACATGAAGAGCGATGATTATCAGAACTCCGGGGTAACGATGGAATCCTACACCGGTAACGACAAGGACAGATACTACGGAAGGATCGAGGAGATCTGGGAGCTGAGCTACGCTGGAGAGAAGGTCCCGATGTTCCACGTCAGATGGGCCATGAGCATCCTAAAAGAAGACTGGTATTTCACCACCATGGTTATACCCGAAGCCAAATCCAAGACCGCGGGCGCAAACGTCACCGCGAAAAATGAGCCATGGGTACTGGCTTCCCAAGTGGACCAATGCTTCTTCATTACCGACCCGTCAAAGCCCAGTCGTGTTGTCGTGAGGAGAGGCAAAAGGAACATCATCGGAATGGATGGAGTCACCAATGAGCAAGACTTCGACAAGTATGGCGACCCGAAGATGGAAGATGACGACGACGATGAAGTACCATACACCACAAGAAGAAGCAGGACCACCCTACCTAAAGGACGTCCGTTCAAGAGAAGAACTCCATTTGCGAAAAAGAAGGGCAAGAAGATTGTGAAAAGATAGCTAAGATCGAATCACGACGTGTCGGCCGCGTGTGTGTGTCAGTGGCAAGCTCAATTATTACATGCAACTAAATTATTACATGTATCACTTGATTTCAACCATGTCATCTAATTCTAAATCTTTGCACAATGGTTTTATCACTCCATTTGCATTTTCCTTTTCTTTTATCTCAAATCTTAAATTATTACATGCAACTAAAAATCCAATAAAATAAAAGAAAGTTAGTATTGGCGCACCAGGAGAAGGTGCGCCATTGCTATCACGGTGTTTATGGCACACCCCTAAAAGGTGCGCCATTGATATACCAATTTTTATGGCGCACCCCTAAAAGGTGCGCCATTGCTAACCCTGCCCCCACTAAAAGATCCCAAATCCCCAATCCCCAATCTCACACCTCTCTCAGCCCTCGACCTGCTGCCCCCGACCTGTGCCGCCGCCCCGACCCACTGCGCCGCCGTCCCTACCTGCGCCGCCGCCCTGCCTCCTCGGGCCCCCCCTCCCCACTTGCCCCCTCGCGCTTCCCCTCGCCCTCTCCGCCTTCTCCTCTCCCCCAGATCCGCGTCGGCAACCCGCGCGCGACGCGCCCGTCGCCGGCCACATCGCACCACCGTGGCAACCGTCGACCTCGAGCCACACCGACGTGCCCAAGCACTCCACCTCCCTCGACTACGTCTCCCCGGACAAGCCGCAGGACGCCGGACGCCCCCGCGACGCCTTCCCCGCCACCGGCTTCCTCCTCGGCCCGACGGACTCCGTCGATAATTCGCTCCGGTGAGCTCTCCCCCGAGCCTGCTTTGCTCACCTGTAGGTCACAGTGTGCTCCTCTATCGATCCCCTCCTTTTCCCCTTCTATGCGTGCACGCCGGCCTCGCCGCGGTCTCCTGCTGCTCCGCTACGGCCGCGGCTTGCTGCTCTATTGGCTGCCGCGGCTCCTGCTACTGTGTGTTGCTGTTGCTACCGGTGATTGTTTTAGGACCAACTAAAGGTTATTCTAATGTTGCCAGTAATTGCTGCTATCCCTTTAGTTGCTCCTGTGGTCATGCTCTTGCTTATGTATCTGATTTGGTGTTCTGGTTTGTGTAAGAACTTGGATAATGCCACTATGTTATTGACATCCTACTGTATGTAGTTCAAGTGGTTCTAGGTTGTTTCTACTGTTGTTGGCACTATGGATATAGTTGCTGGTTTTCTTGTACTGCTAATTGTGCTATTGTTATCAGTTTTGTAACACTGTTAGGATAAAAGGCATGAATTGCTAGTCTAAGGCTTTACTGATTGTGCTCAGTACTACTATCATGAGGCATGCTACTTTTTTAGTTAGTATGCTACTGCTTTATGTCACATGTACGTAAAGGGGTCACTTGACAGCTTGTTTATACTGTTATATAGTTTTGAAGTTTATTTAGGTGTGAACTGTAACTCCTGATTATGGGAAATTATCAATCATGCTTAGTATTGTTTCATTACTGGTGTCATATAATTTCTTATACTTTAATTAAATGTTGAATATGACTGCTGGTTGTTACTACAGTTTGGTCATGACATATTTTGTATTTCTCTGCTATGTTCCACTTATTAATGACGGTAGTACTGCTATTTTCCTTATGAGCACACAATCTATATCCTTCATGTTTATAATTGACTTGGGAACTTAAATAAATTGCGCAACTGATGAATATTAATACATTGTGTTTGTTCACAAATTCTGGAAGACACTGATATATGACAACAGTCGAGTCTTTGTTGGTTAAGTGGTTAGCACAACTGGGAGCATTAGTGTATGAGGTGTACTAATTACAAAATAGTAGCAGTGAGGCAAGGCCTAATAACTATAGGTAAACATGACCCCTAGCTTGTACATATTTGCTAGGTTGCCTGGCATGTGCTGGATGAAGCTTATGGTGTAGTATCTTAATTGACTGATGTTGATGAACCTTTCCTGTACATATTTGGTTTGGTTGATTGCATGGCATGAGCTAGATGAAATGATCCGTTTGCTCTATTGATTCGAGTGGATGTGGATGCTTGATAAAATTATCTTATGAAATGATTCCAATGCTGGCAGCTTCTGATGTTCCAATGCTGGCAGCTTCTGATTCCAATGCTGGCAGCTTCTGATGTGAAATGACCCCTTTCTCCTGAAATGTTGATTAATTTCCGTTTCGGTTGAGAATGGGGCACTCCTAGGTCAAGAAAATTAGCAAAGGTCATGCCCAATTTTCTTGACCTATAAGGTGCCCGATTCTCAACCGAAACGGAAATATTCCTCTAAATCTGAGAAGAATAGATACTACCCTGATCTCATCCAATAACTCTAGTAGCCTTTCTTCCTATTTAGAGCGAACATGGCCGACAAAGATGAGCCCGGCGGTTCAGGCAAGTCATTCTGGGAGCTGTCCCAGGAGATGGAGGAAGAACTTCACCGCTATGAGGATGCCGCGGAAGACACCGATCCCGACTACACAACCCCTAGTGGCGTCGGGGATGACACCACTGATGGTGCCGCCGGGGATGCCACCACTGATGATGGCAGCGCACGCACAGATGGCAGCCAACCGAAGAGGCAACGGAAGGACCGGCGCCCGAACGTGCTCGGCACCGTCAAGGAGGAATTTACTGAAGTGTCCTCTAGTGGGCATCCAACGGCGCCCAAAGGATTAGTCAGTGGGTACGCGGGACAACTCGGGTGCATTCTCCGGAGCACCGTCTCGATCAACACCTAGAACCTAAGGCATCGTGACCGAGGGAATTTGTGCCACCTCCTCTTCAAGAAGCTGCACGAACGATACAAGTTCCCCGGTGACTTCGCAAACACATGCCTCTCAGGGAATAAAGTGAACAGTGCCGCCCTCACGAAGATGAGCACGGCCCTGGCTACTTGGAGAGCTGCGGTGAAGAGAAGGATTCTAAGTGGTTATAGTTACAGAGTTCAAGAGCCACGAAGATGAGCACAAATCCTTCGATCAGCGAAGCTGACTACCTGGAGTTCAAGATCAAGTGCGAGAGCAACGCATCCGCGGAATCAAGTCAGTGGGGGAAATATATGCGGGACTTGAACTTAGGGGTCCACAAACTCGGTCCCGGCGGTTACAGAGTGGCGGAACCTATATGGGACAAGGAGGACGCGGAGCATGCCGAGCAAGGCCTACCGCCCCTCTTCGATAAATACCATGAAAAGCAGACCAGGAACTATGTCAGGGCCCGGTACAAGGTGGACCCGGTAACAAAGGAGCTTACCACGGATCCGAAGGTGAAGGCGCTTGAGCTTGTTCTGGTAAGGAATACACCCCCGCATAATTAGCTCCATATGGTTGCATTCTAATTAATGAAGCCAAATTTCTAAATGGTTCACGTTCCTTCCGCAGGAAACTGAAAGCAGTAGCGCGGGGTCTCAGAGCTCCCCGTCTGCCCCTTGGGACACCACTTTAAATAGGGCGTTGAACGTAATGAAACACAAGGATAAGTTCAGTAAGCCGTCGTCAGCTAGTCGTGTGGCCGGCAAAGGCTTGTCCACGAAATGGTCGGAATACTATAAGGCTGGGCGAAAGGAGAGAAAGACCAGCTCGGAAAGCCAGGAGCGCGAGGTTAAAGAACTCAAGGCACAAGTGGCATGGATTCCGAAGATAGTCGAAGAGCAAGTGCAAGACCAACTGGGAGCGACGATCACCGCCATTATGCCTACCTTGCTTGAGGGGTTGCAGGCGTGGATTGCGGGCGGCCAACAGGGGCCGCCCCCGATTCCCAGCTTCACGGGCAGCAACTCGCAAAATGCGCCAGCATTGGTGTCTCCGGCGGAGGCGGCATTGGTGTCTCCGGCGTCTGCGCCGGCATTGGAGCTTAATGCACCCGGGTGTGGAAAGAATACGCCAGCCAGCACCTCGGCAGCAAGCGGCCCCTCCATCACTTGCACGCCCGCCGTTGGCGGTGCCTCGACATTAGCCGAGGTCGACGCCATCACGGTAACTAAGCCTCGGCCGATGACTTCATCTCCTTGCCTTTGACTGGGCATCCCTGACGCCCTACATGTTTTCGCAGGGCACCGCCAACATTCCATGCACTCTCCTGCACTTCATGGACGACGAGTTGATCGATATCACCAAGGCCAAAATCGTTGAATCGGGAAACCCCGTGTTCCACGGTAATCCGATGCCACCCACCGTGTATAGGGTTCAACTGGTTCGGGTGCTGCGGGGCTGCGACGACTTGTTACCTCCGTATCGACCCCCTGGGGCCGACGAAGATGATGTGATGACCCTCAGTGCCTGCTTAAGCTGGTCCATGCGTTGGCTGAAGAGCCAGATTCGTTTGGGGCGCGGGACACCACCCCACAGACAACACCGCCAGTCGTGCCGGCGCCAAGCCATGGCAAGACCGCCGCAACGCTACCGCCGTCAGCTGATCCGGACATGCATATGGCACAGGATCCAGACGACGACGACGGTACATTTTCCAACGTCAATAAGTACTTCAACGAACATGGGTACGGTGACGAATTCTTGGGGCCTCCTTCTCAAGAACCCAAACCTGCAAAAGACGATCACGATCTAGCTGGTACCGCGGAGAAACCCAATTGCAACAGGCGTCGTCTGGCGTTCAGTTCTCAAGAGACGCCTCCAGCTGCCGCCTTCACTGAGACTCAAATAGTCGAGGTGCGAAATATTATCAGCCCCAACACACTCAAGAAGGTGGTCTCTGAACAGAACTCGATCCCATTACAGCAGAAGAAGCAGAAGGGACGGAAAATAAAAAATAACAAGGGTGCGAGCCAGCCTGCACCGAGTACGATCCGTGCTCAGGACGGGCCACCAATACCTAAGGATATCTCGAGGAGGGTGCATGTGGCGGGTAGGCCGATGCTACCGACTAATCTGCTCAATGCTGCAACCGGTGCTATGCGGAGTCTGCATGACAGTGTTCTTTCTATGGAGAAGCGGCGTCTCTCCGAGAATGATGTGGCATACCCGGTTTTCGTGGCCAAGGTGCCAGAGGGCAAGGGCTTTGTCGATAGCACCATCGGGCGTATGATCGTCCTGCGGTTTGATGACATCTTCGCTATGTTTAACCTTCATCCGCTGCACTACACCTTCATTCGGCTATTTTCTCTCAGTATGGAGATGCGGATCATTAGAGACAAGACCCCGGACATCGTGATAGTCGACCCCTTCTACATGCGTGCCAAGATCTTGGGCAGCGCTGGGGACCGGCAAGTCGCGAGTTCATACCTCGAAGGCGTCATTCTGGCGAACCCAGATAAGGATAACTTCTTCGTGCCTTACTTTTCCGAGTAAGTCATCCCCTCACCGCCCCGTAACATATGATTTCTAAGATTTCGATCGTTCTTTTTTTTCTAACATTCCGTGTTTTGTGCAGTGACACACATTGCACACTCATCATCTTAAGCCCGAAATATTCCATGGCCATGTATTTCGACTCGGACCGTCAGTCGAAGAAAGACTACACAAATATCAAGAAAGTTCTTGATGATGCTCTCCCTGGCTATGCCAAATCTGGAGGCACCTTTAGGAGGCCAATTTGTAGGTACGGCAAGCACGTGTTCACCCACGTAACGACATTCCCCTGCGTCAAGCAGCCGCCTAGCAGTCAGAAGGATGCCTACTACGCCCTCCATCACATGCGGGCGATCGTGCGGGACCATAATCACCTTATGCTACCAAATAATCTCAAAGAATGGGCCGCACGCTTGTCAGCAATCCAGGACGAGGACATCAGACAAGAATTCTTTCGCATCTAGTCGGAGTTTGCGGGAAATCATCTATCAAGATGTCCTTCGTACCTCGGGGCAGTTCTACCTCAAATATCAACCGTCCAACAGTGAAATAGAAACAACGCTACAAATGCAGGCTGACAACGACCGCACATTCATGACCATCACGAAAGACGGTGGCTTCATCCACGCTCCAGTCCCTGAGTCGAGTCGAAAGTATTGATGCTATGTAGTTCTGAAATATCGATTAGCTCATGTTGTAATTAAACTTTAATGAACTTGTATGTCTCTTTAGTTTGGACAGTCGTTCAACTTATATGTAATCGATGCTATTTATTAGTAGGACCATGCTATTACTGTGTTGCTTTTCTCTTCCGATCCTTTTGTTGCATACTTATATATTGCTTATATATTATCTGTGAATTGCTACTAACGTTTTGTTTGTCTAGTGCATAGAGATGTCGTCGTATGTCGTGTACAAGGGTAAGGTTCCCGGAGTCTACGACGACTGGGAGGAGTGTCAGAGACAGGTTCACCGTTTCAGCGGTAACAGTTACAAAGGGTACACCACTAGGGCGGAGGCGGAATCTAGATACGCGCGCTATCTAGCGGGAGAGAGGAGGGAGCGGAGGAGGAACCGAATGAAGACCAGTTTCATCGCGATGATGCTCATCGTGACCGCAACTCTCTTCTATGTGATGGTAGTTTAGATGATCAATATTGACTTTGTAATGTGACTACAAACTCGGCTAATATGATGAACTTTGCTAATGTCTCGAGACCTAAACTTGGCTAATGTTTGAACTTTGTTTGCTATTTCGAATTTGGAGACTAATATGATGAATTCTATTGTGTGATGTTTATATTCTGTGCTGTAACGTAGTTTGTAACCTGTGCAAATACCAGAAAAGCAAACAATAATAATTCATAGTAGTGGCGCACCATATTGAGAATTAGTGGCGCACCAAGATAAATACCAGTGGCGCATTATCGGGCATAGTAATGGCGCATTTGGGGCATAGGTGAAGGCAAATATGGCTCCCAGTAGTGGCGCACCATATTGAGCATTAGTGGCGCACCAAGGCAAAATACCAGTGGTGCATTATGGGGCATAGTAATGGCGCACTTGGGGGCATACGTGAAGGTAAATATGGCCCCCTAGGAGGCATAGTAATGGCGCACTATTGGAAATAGTAATGGAGCACTATGTGGTGCGCCACTATTATCTGGGATACTAATGGCGCACCAGAGGTGCGCCATTACTATTTGTTACTAGTGGCGTGTTAATAGTGGCGCACCTATAGTGCGCCATTAATAGCAAAAACTGGTGCGCCACTAACAGCCTTTTTTCTAGTAGTGGACTCATCAACGGTAGGATGCAAAGGATCAACATGAGGTGCACAAGGGCTAGTAATGTACTTGTTCAAACGATATTCATTGAAAATCTCAAGCATCTCATTTTTCCACTCATGGAAGAACTCTCCATCAAGAATAGGCACTATATGTCTAAGACTCCCCAATGTAGACACATCCATCTTCCTCCAAAGGTGATTAAACCAAAGCAATGGAGACCAAAGCTCTGATACCAATTGAAAGGATCGAGAAGATGTGTCTAGAGGGGGGTGAATAGACTCTAAGAAAAAAGTTGTAGTTTTTAAGTTCCTTAAGTTGATGTGGAGTTTTGGGACAAATTTAACCATTCACAATACATATCAAGCAAGCATGACAAGAGTATATGAGCAGCGGAAAGTAAAGCATGCAAGTTGCAAGAATGTAAAGGGATGGGATTGGAGTGTGCAAACGCAATTTGGAGACACGGAGATTTTTTATCCGTGGTTCCGATAGGTGGTGCTATCGTACATCCACGTTGATGGAGACTTCAACCCACGAAGGGTAACGGTTGCGCGAGTCCACTGAGGGCTCCACCCACGAAGTGTCCACGAAGAAGCAACCTTGTCTATCCCACCATGGCCGTCGCCCACGAAGGACTTGCCCCACTCGGGTAGATCTTCACGAAGTAGGCGATCTCCTTGCCCTTACAAACTCCTTGGTTCAACTCCACAATCTTGACAGAGGCTCCCAAGTGACACCTAGCCAATCTAGGAGACACCACTCTCCAAGTGGTAACAAATGGTGTGTTGATGATGAACTCCTTGCTCTTGTGCTTCAAATGATAGTCTCCCCAACACTCAACTCTCTCTCATAGGATAGGATTTGGTTGAAAGATGATTTGAGTGGAAAGCAACTTGGGGAAGGCTAGAGATCAAGATTTATGTGGTTGGAATGGAATATCTTGACCTCAACACAAGTGGAGGTGGTTCTCTCTCAGAAAATGTATGTTTGAAGTGTAGGCATGTTCTGATGGCTCTCTCCATGAATGAAGAGTGGGTGGAGGGGTATATATAGCCTCCACACAAAATCTAACCATTATACACAATTTACCAAACTCGGTGGGACCGAATCAGCAAACTCGGTCGGACCGATTTGGTTCATAATGTGACCGTTAGGGATTTCGGTGGGACCTATATGATCAACTCGGTAGGACCGATGTGCTAGGGTTAGGGTAAAGCCTCATCTCGGTTTGACCGATTACACAAACTCGGTGGGACTGATTTGGGTAATAAGCAAAACAGAGAGTTGGCCAAGCAAACTCAGCGGGACCGATTGCATATCTCGGTGAGACCGAAATTATTGCAATAGGCAACAGAGAGTTTGCAAGCCCATCTCGGTGAGACCGAGATCCCATCGGTGAGACCGAACTGATTAGGGTTTCTGGCAATGGCTATGTCAACTGAACTCGGTGGCGCCGAATAGAAAGTTTCGGTGGGGCCGAGTTTGACTTTTGGTTTGAGACATATGTGGATGTGAGAAAGTGGTTGAGGGCTTTGAAGCATATCACTAAGCACTTTGAGCAAGAAACTCATTAAGCAACACCTCACCCCCTCTTGATAGTATTGGCTTTTCCTATGGACTCAATGTGATCTTGGATCACTTAAAATGAAAAATGTAGAGTCCTGAGCTTTGAGCTTGAGCCAATCCTTTGTCCTCAGCGTCTTGAAGGGGTTCCACATCCTCTAGTCCATGCCACTCCATTTTTGAACTTATCTGAAACATACTAGGTAGAAGCATTAGTCCAACAAGGGATATGTTGACATTAATTACCAAGATCGCCCAGGTAGCACTTGTGCTTTCATATTGCAATACCGTTTATGCTCACTTTTATCATTAGTTACCTTGCTGTTTTATATTTTCAGATTACAAAAACCTATATCTACCATCCATATTGCACTTGTATCACCATCTCTTCGCCGAACTAGTGCACCTATACAATTTACCATTGTATTGGGTGTGTTGGGGACACAAGAGACTCTTTGTTATTTGGTTGCAGGGTTGTTTGAGAGAGACCATCTTCATCCTACGCCTCCCACGGATTGATAAACCTTAGGTCATCCACTTGAGGGAAATTTGATACTGTCCTACAAACCTCTGCACTTGGAGGCCCAACAACATCTACAAGAAGAAGGTTGTGTAGTAGACATCACCAGTATGTACGTACACGTTCGCGACCAGACAGGCAACCCTACGTACGGTTTGACCTGGTGGGTCCCAGCTGTCAGGAAGGTAAGGAGGCACTTCCTTGGGTGCAAAGATATAACTAGTGGGTCCCAGCTGTCAGTGGGAGAATCATATTTTTTGCCCGTAATATGGACGCACTTCCTTGCGTGCGAAGATGTAGCTGGTGGGTCCCAACAGTCAGGGGAAACATTTTTTTTCACAAAATACGGTGGCCCGTCCGGTGGGTCCCTGCTGTCAGGTAGAGGAATAATTATTTTGCGCGTAATAAGGAGGCACTTCCTTGCTGCGACCGTGGACCCAACTGTCAGCCTCTCCATGTACAGTACTCTTTCGACTTCCCATGGAAGTCGTTCCTTGACCACATTGACCACACCGCACTGAGAGCACCAAGGTGGTGGACGACAGCGAGGCTTAGGAAGGGGACGATGCAGAGCCGGGGAAGACACGATAGTGGATGCCCACGTGGAGAGGAGTACGAGGGTTGACTGGTTCGGCTGCGGTATGAGGCTGCCGTCGCCATAGAATAATAGGGGTTGTGGTGAGTAGAGGGATGGCCTGGCCAGAGGTTGGAGTAGGGTGGGGTGGTCAGGACTGCACGATAGGAGAGCCGGCCACGGGAGGCAGGAGCAGGCGGCACGACCGACGGTGGTTTAGGCAGCTGGAGCAAGAAGACCAGAGGTTGAAGAAGCACTACAGCTGTTGAATGGACATCGTACGGTCACTGGAGCTAGAATCGTTCATATTGACTAAGTTGACAAAGCTCTCCATCCGCGTCAACTTAGTAGGCCCACAAGTCAGCCTCCCACTATGGTGGGTCCCAGCTAGTAGGGGGAGTATTCATTTTTGTGTGCGTAATAAGGAGGCACTTCCATGCGTGCGAAGATATAGCTGGTGGGTCCGAGCTTTCAGCGGGGGGAACATTTTTTTCGCGAAATACAGAGGCCCTTCCGATGGGTCCCAGCTGTCAGGTGGAGGAATCATAATTTTGCGCGTAATAAGGAGGCATTTCCTTGTGTGCGGCCATGGACCCAGCTGTCAGCCTCTCCACGTACAGTCCACTTCCGATGGATGTCATTCGTTGACCATGTTGACCACGCCGCGCCGAGAGCACCAGGGCGGTGGACGATAGCGAGGCCTAGGAAGGGATCAACACGGAGCCGGGGAAGACTCAGCAGTGGTTGCCCACACGGTGGGGAGTACGAGGGTTTACTGGTTCGTCTGCCATTGCTGGAGAATAACAACAGGTGTGGGTGAGTAGAGGGATGGCCAGGCCAGCGATGGGAGTAGGGTGGGACAGTGAGGCCTGCGCGGCAGCAAAGCCGGCCACGAGAGGAGGGAGCAGGCAGTCCCACCGATGCTTGTTTGAGCGGCTAGAGCAGGAAGAGCAGAGATTGAAGAAGCACGACGGCCGTTGGATGGACATCCAACAGTCACTGCTCTCGTGCATTGACTAAGTTGACACGACGTAGCGTGTGCGTCAACCTTTTTTTAGGAAAGCATACGCGTCAACCTATAGTAGGCGCACAAGTTAGCCTCAAATCTGTGCAAAACAGCATACAACCCATCTGCCATTATTTCTAATAAATTACAGCCCATTTGCTAATTCTTATGGTTTTTTTGGAGCCCGTATTCTTTTTGTTAGCATTACAGCCCATATTGTGGCCCGGTTAAAACATTATACGAAATTTTGCATATTTCGGTGCGGTCCGAACTATTTTTAATCCCGAAATTTTGAGTCATATCAAACTAATTTTGGAAATAAATTTATATCAATATAAAATCCAAATAATTGTCCATGCATAGAAATCAATGGAATTTAAAATCTCGAAATGAAAAAAAAATAAATTTGAAACTAATTGCCGGTTTGATGTGTTTTAAAAATGTACAACCCATTTCTCATTACTGATAGCCCATTTTCTGGGCAAGCCGAATGAAGCTCTCCTCGTCTTGAAAGATTTGCAGCCCAGCAGGGCTGACAAAGCAAGTAGGTCTCGGTTGGGTATTATGCAAAAGAACAAAAAAACTGGGCTAGCCATTTTCAGAAAGAAAAAAATACTGGGTTGGTCTTGTGGTAAACATAAAAGAAAATGTTGGCTAGACAGGCCAGAGTGCCCCGCACAGCCCAGTTGACACCCTGCTTCAGTCTCAAAAACAAAAATAACTGGGCGAGCCACTGGGTCCCTGGTGTCAGCCGCTCGTTGAGCAATCCTCTCGTTTATTGACTATGTTGACAATGGCATGGGACCCAGATGTCAGAAATCCATTAGGAGGAACCATTTTTTGGCTTGAAATAAGAAGGCACTTGCTTGCATATTGCCATGACCCTGGTGGGTCCCTGCTGTCATCTTCTCCACGTACAATCATCTCCTGATTGTGTATGCGTCAACCTAGTAGGCCCACAAGTCAGCCTCTAAACCCGTGGCGGACAAATATAGCCCATTTAAAAAAATAACAGCCCATTCCATACGTTCAAACGGAAATTTCAACATTCAGAGCAAAGTAACAGGTCTGATCCAGATATAGAGTATTGAACTTCCACGTTGACAACCTTCATAGCCAAGTTAACTATCTACTCCCAGTAATACTCTAGTAGTGTACAAGTACTAACTTACTCTTAGCTAACTAGACGATGCCGACCGCCATCTGCGGTACACGCTAAATGCCGGCACGGGCGTCCTCCTCCTCGCCTCGGACTTTCCAGAGGTGCAATAGGGCGCGTTGCTTGCGCGTGTTGGCCCTTTCCATGCTGGCGTGGTCCACCAAAGCTTCGTCTTCTAAGCGGGAAACCCACTTGACGAGCTGGTAGTAAACTTCGGCGTCGCGAACGCGTGCGTGCCTGACAGCCTCCAGGGCTATTTGCCGGGCGCCAGCCTCCACTTAGTCGGCCCAGTTGCGGGCGCTCTGCTCGTGACTCAGAGCGTCGGTGCACTGCTGCTCCATGCCCCACTGGTAGCGCAAATCGGCGATATGCTGCTCCCCCGCCAGGCGGTCGCGCTCCAACAAGTCCTCATACTCCACATTGCCATCTAAAGACCGAGAGAATGCCTCCTCCCTCTATCTGCCTTCCGGTGAAAAATCGAACAGTAGTTCCGGCGGTGACCACCTTCGGCGTTGCCTATTGCGGACGGGCGGGGGCATGATGGATGTGGAGAGAGCGAGGACAAGTGGCGAGCGACGTCGGGCCGGTGGGGGCTTATGAGGATAGGGCAAGTTGGGTGATGGTGCCACCGAAGAACGCCGGGAACCAGTAATTATAGGCGGAAGGTAGGTGAACCAGCATGTCACGGGAAACGCGACAGTCATCGTGGTCATAGGAATTCAATGCATAAGCAGGCATTGCTTAGCGCGCTAGCTTGCCGTGGAAAACTAGAAAAACTGAAATTATGACTGTGTCCTCCCATCCTGTCCCGTCAGTGGTGCGTCCCGTCCGTGCTGGGTCGCACGTCGACATGACGGTCAAACGAGTGTGCTCGATTCATCCAGACAAGGTATGTGCATGATCCGCTGGTTATTCGCGTAGAATCGAGTCGCTCGGATAGTGTATGTGTAGGATCGCAATAGCGGATGAACGTTCGCTGGGAGATAAGGCATTTGCGAACGTTTTTGCTGGTAGTTTCTTCAGATTCGCATGGCATTTTCTTCAGAATAGCATGTCAGTTTCTTCAGAGGAAGGCATTTTTATTCAAAAAACTGCCACTTCGGATCTTGCGTCGCAACTAAAACTGCCAGGAGCGTATTAGTAGGCTAGCTAGTGATCGACCAGTAACTTGTAAACATTGAGCGAACAGAAATAAGGAACTGCTACTAACTTGTAAACACTGAGAACACATAAATAAGGATCATGCTGTGCACAGTAGTAAGAGTTGATCCGTTCGAAATGTTCACACGAGACTCACATGCCCGGCATTGTAATATGTTCACATTAGTAGCCCAAATTCACAACCAACTAGTACGATTCCCATACATAAGATCAACATGTTAATGCATCTCAATGATTCACAGATCATATACAAATATGTAGCTCCAAAAGCAAAGATCTAGAAAAAACATCTGTTCTTCCTACTAACATGGATGCTTCTCTGGGCCAACATTTAGTACAAAGTGAAAGACAAATTTGTTTGTGAAGTCTACAATTCCTCTTGCAAACGTAAGTGGTTTCACCAACAGCTGGAACCATGAGAATGAACCACACATGATGGAAGAACATCCACTTCAATATGATTTGGTCTTCTCTCGATCACACGTCGAGACTATTTTCGGAATACAAACTTTAACTTAGGCAAAATGATGCCCATTATATAATCAGACCAAAGCAATGAAGCACCTAGTGTTGGCCAATAAATAGTATAGTACAACTTTTGTGCAGTCCATGAAGTGACTATCCAATCTTTCTTTGTTTATTTTCAATGGCACTGCATGCAGTGACTATACTATTTTCTTGTGCAGTTCCACCAAAATTGCGGTCACTTTGTTTGTTTGCCAAATAGCAACGGGCAGACATCTGTCAGCACAAATATCAAGCAGCTAGTAAACATATACCCCACCTTGTATTTTTGGTTTAAACACGTCTCTTCCTCTTAGCATCTGTCATGTTTTGCACTGGACAATTTGATACTATCATGTTTTGCCCTGGAAAATTTCATACGGAATTGATTTGCTGGTACATAGCAGAAATATAGTGCCTATTCTTCATAAGACCAAGGATATCCATGTTCGCAGTGATGGAAAAGGTGAAATCGATACAACCGAAATTGAGCATCCAATAATTGAATCATGTCCTGCACCTCCAATGTAGGTCTACCCTGCCAATAAATTCACATGCAAACCACTAATATTACTATCTAATGATAGTACAAAAAGAGTAGCGAGATAGTAGCAAACCATGACCTTCGTAATGAACAGCTCATAGTGCCACTAATTGGATATAACAGTTTGGAAGAAAACATGCTCCTAATATTGAACCATTTGGACTTTTTGTGCAGTTCCACTAAAATCGAGCATCCCTGTTTGCATAGATATTGAAAGTGTGATTACTATAAAAGTGGCACTAGTTGAAGCATAGACTCACAAATATAAGCATTCCAATTTCTTAATGGGAAAAGGTAGCAAGACTGTTTCTAACCACCTGTTTGAAGGAATAAATAATGCAACAATGACTGATGTCAGGAAGGCATACATAGTATTTTGTTAAAAACTGAACCATTCCTGACCTTTCCTCTTATTTTAAGCATATTTTGTGCAGTTCAACTAAAATAAAATGCCATCGCCGCCTTGACAATTCAGTGACACTGTACAAAAAGATATGACTTAACATTACATCATGATGTCATGTATGTAATCGACAGGCATTAGAGACAAACATACAGACCTCCTCCGATAACATAATGAACATTAATTTTAACAAAGGTGTGACTAGCTTTACCGGGATAATTTGAGTGAACTCTACACCCTCTGTTCCTTAATATAAGACATTTTCACAGTTCAATTTAAAGTACCCAAATGTCTAGTATTTAGAAAAACAGGTAGAAGTTTTCTTGAGCACATATCTGGGAAAGCTTGCCACACTTTATATATGTCCATACGCTAATGCAACACCATTCGAATAGTACAAATATACACTAATCCAGTGGCTAGTGCAACAATAGAGTAGTTTTTTTATTACAGGGTACAGTACAATGGTTTTACTGAACATATTTCCATAAGCTAGCACTGGAAGATTTCTATAAGCATTAACAATACAAAATGTAAAGGTAACAAGTTTCAGCATTGGTATACTAGTTGTGCAACAGCACTAAACCAAATACAAAAGTCTGAAGGTAACTAGCATTATTAACTAATGACATTATAAAAAAATTGTAAACCATGTACCTTCAAGGTAAATATCATTTTGAACTCGAGGGGACCTCAAAATTGCTATCCCAATCTTGATAATCGATCAAACATAAAAACTTGATCGAACTAATCAAGAGAACAGCCGGAGGAGGAGGTGCCCACTCTTGACCTTTCCTCTTGTCTTCATAGTTTTTTGTGCAGTTTAACCAAAATAAAATGACATAAATGCCTTGGCATTTTGGTGACATTGTAGAAAAAAATTGACTTATCTCATGAATGTGAGGTATGTAATCTATAAGCATTAACAGTGCAAAAATCTAAAGGTAGTAACAAGTTTCATCGTTGGTATACTGGCTGTGCAATAGCATTAGAATACCTTAGCTGAAAAGTCTTTTAATACATCCACAATCTACAGCTAAACCTGAAATACTCCAGTGACATTAAATGGCATTGCTTAAATTTATCGGTGGCGTTAGACTGAGTGTGGCATTAGTTAAACGTGGCATCACTTTAGTAGTAGCATTGCTTGACTTTACCGCTGGCATTATACTAACAACAAAAGAGTGGCAATAAGAGCATGGGAGGCCCATTTGGATAGTGGACACACCAGTACGATGTACCTCCACGGACGCATAGAGTGGTGACAAAGGTATGGTTGCCCAGAGCAACAAATATCCAGGCAACATATGTGGATCACGTCCCATTTTTGTTCTCTTTAGCCACCTTTTTCCTATGTGAGGACAACAAACCGATCGACTTGGTCATTCTCTACTATGTTGCCATGCCTTTCTACCCTTCTCACCCTTTTTCAACCAAGAGACACGAGACTCGTTCCTTAGCTACTAATTTTCCCCTTTTCGACCTAGATGCGGGTTCGATGATGTGGACATGAATTCTATAGATACAACCACAAATATTATCCACATATACAATAATCAGGTGATTTCTATTAAAAATTATATAAATTATTATTTTGTTAATTGTAATAGAAATACAACACTTTCTTTCATTATATGCAGAATAATAGAATATTTTTACAAACCCCATGTGAAGATGAGGAGCAACCACATGTGTGTTCTTTCATGTGCATGGAACACATACATGCATGTGCATGCAAGTGCATGCCTTGCATGCTTGCACCCACCGAACCATGCAATCCAGCCATCATTTGGACGTGTACAAGGACCAAGGGATCAAGGACCAAAAGACTTTGGATTAATAGGCCCAACATCACCACGTGGGTGGGCCCCTAAGGCTTTCGACCACGCCACCAGGTGCCTGCCGCAAAGTCCAGGAAGATCGGCCACGTACGGCTTTGAGCAGTCCGATTCATGGACATCAGATACCGCCTTCGACCCAAAGCAGTAGTTAATAAATAGCAGTCTAGGTTAGGGTTTAGACTCGAGTTTTATTGTATTGTCTAGCCATCGCTACAATTCGCATCTACGAGACGTGTAGGATTACCGCCTTGTCAGATCCACAGTGGAACCCCAACTTTTCATCTAGTTCGTGTACTCAATTTATCATCCACAATTTCAGTTGCAATTCACCTTTGTTCTTGTTGGTTCTTCGGTTGCTTACAGGAACTCGAACCTCGTTGTTCAGGTTGATCGTGCCTACGGCAAGGTCAATAACCATCGGAGATTGGTTTAGCGATTGTCGAGGCGTATCATCGGGTACGGTATAGCCGGATCGTCAAGGTCAAAATCCACCAAATCGATAGTTATCCCCACTCTCATCGAAAGATCGGGCCGCCGACACATCACGTGGTATCAGTTTTCAGGTTCATCGGTGAGAGATTTACAATTTTAGTAGATTAGTTTATTTTTCTATCCTATAAACCCACGAAAAAGCCAAAAAAATTAGATTAGTTCATCTGTTGCACTATCTTTTTAGCCTTTAGCAATTTTTGCATCTAGTACTTGCGTAGTTGAATTTTTGGTTGCATTCATTCTAGAATTAGTGCTGGTTTAGATTAGTTGGGGGAGAAAATCATCTACTAGATCAATCTGTTTTTGCCCACCCTCATATTCTCTATCGCAACGCTAGTTCAAGGTCCACACAAAAAAGAAAAAGAAAAAAAAGACATATAGCGATCGGTGGATTCCAATTTCTGTTGACTCAGGAGGTCTGTCTTTTCCTTTGCTATAATTATTATCAGAAGCTGATTAGCATTGCAGATTCCCACGTACAATGACGCTCTACCCATACACGCTTTGCTTCGCGTGCTACCAGACAGTCAGGCACTCCGTGTCTGCTGCCCTGCGTCGCTTACCATCCAAAGACGCACGGCGCCAGACATCTACAGTTTGTCTGCCCCAACGCGCCATACACCAGACATCCAGTGCCGTTGTTAGTTTTTGTAGCTCGGCTCAATTAGCACAGTTAAAACAGCGTCCATTAGTTTCTCTTATATCTGCATCTTTGTGTGTCACTTTTGCTACTAACCGGCCTAAAAAACAGGAAAAAAGAGAGAGAGAAAAAGAAGAAGAAAAGAGCAAAAAGAAAGAAAAAAGTACAAAGAAAAAGTTGCAAAAATCAGGCCGGCTAGAATCTATTTTGGGCTGATATTTTCTTTTCTGGACATTCTTTTGCCGCTACAGTGTTGATCACCGCGTCATTTATCATCTGCTTTCGAGCTTTATTAGACACGGCGTTTATACATCACTTATATCTTGCTACTTAGAGCTATCATATTTTCATCGGTTTTCACTCCCTTGATTCAGTATCTGGGCTTAGATTATTTTATCTCTTTCTAGTCGACTGCCAGCACTAGTTAGGAGTTTGAACAATTATTCAGCTTGCATTACTTTTTTCTTAATTGTGCCACATATTATGAGTTGAGGAAACCTTCACCAAGCTCCACTTCCTATATTGTATCTTGTTTGGTCACTTGGTAATTGCTATATCAATCTTTTGATAACTTTGACATCGCCAACGGCCGACAACCACTGTAGCATGGTAAGAATTGGTAAGAGCTTGGTAATTGCTCGAGAGTTGAGAGACATTTTCCACCGCCTCACCGTAGTTACTGTAGGAGCAATATACTTGTGATTTTGTTCTTGTTTCATCGTAACCATGGCAGGTGACGAAGACAACATGAAAGCCACGGTGACACGCCTTGAGGAGGATGTGCATGCATACACGGAGCGGTTCACATCGTTCGAGGGCGCACTTGATAAGAGTCAAGTCGATCGTGGATGGCAATGAGACGTTCACTCAAACACTTGCATCTATTATGAAACGTCTCGATGCCCAGGATGCCCGTCTGGGTGCCGCCTCCACTGCCGCTCCGCGTCTTCCAGCCACCAACACAGGTCTACAACGAGCTTGTCGGGTGCCCTTAGGAGACCCGAGGCACCCTCTTTCATACACAGATGTCGTCGACCAACCCCGTCCTAGCAACGACAACTCGATAGCAGGCCCGCATGAGGACATCCAAGACGACAACTATGATGGTGATTCCGAGGATCCTGATGCAGTTAATGCTAACAATAATCAACAAGGTATGGGACGACACCAGCATCCTCAAGTACGTGGCCATGATGACTCTTTGGGTAAAATTAATTTTTTCATGCCTCCTTTTGCTGGGATCCGGATGTTTATCTTGACTAGGAATTATTAGTTGATCAAAAAATTGCTTGCCATGATTTTGCTGATGAAAAAAGAGTTAGGGCTGCAACTAGTGAGTTTAGCGATTTTGCTTCTGTTTGGTGGAGAACATTGTCGCAAACATCCTAATAATATTCCTGTCACTTGGGAAGCTTTGAAATTATTAATGCATCACCATTTTGTTCCTGGATATTATGACGTGACTTGCTAAATAAATTACAACGCTTGAACCAAGGATCTAAATCTTTGGAAGACTATTATCAAGAATTGCAAATGGGCATGTTACGTTGTGGTTTAGTTGAGACCGAGGAAGCCTCTATGGCTAGGTTCTTGGGTGGATTGAATAGAGAAATTTATGACATACTTGCTTATAAGGATTATCGTTCAATGACCCGTTTATTCCATCTTGCTATACATGCTGAACATGAAGTGCAGGGTCGTTTGAAAAATATGTTCTAATTTTTCTGCAGGTCATACTTCCACATGGGCGCCACACACCCCTGTTGCCCCATCCACTCGCACCTCTACAACAACACCTTCAACCTCTCAATCGGGGCCTACTTCATCAACTTCAGCATCACACACTTCGGCACCAATGAAAAGTACTACACCAACTCCAACAAAAAGTTCATCATCATTGTTCGCTTCCTCCAAAAGAATAAAGGATATCCAATGCCACACTTGTAAGGGATTTGGCCATATCATGAAGGACTGCCCTAATAAGCGCGTATTGATCATTCGTGAAGACGGCGAGTACGACTCCGCTAGTGATTTTGATGAAGACACATATGCCTTGCTTGCTGCACATGAAGATGATGACACAAGACCGGAGCAAGAGGAAGAACATGTGACCGCCGACGACGCCGATAAGTACATGAGTCTTATATCACATCGTGTGCTTAGTGCTCAGATTGTCAAAGCAAAGAAGGATCAACGTCACAACCTCTTCCACATCAAAGGAGTCATCAAGGAGCGTTCCGTTCGCATAATTATTGATGGAGGGAGTTGTAACAATTTAGCAAGCATTGACATGGTGGAGAAGCTCTCCCTACCTTCCCGACAACATCCACAACCTTACTACATTCAATGGTTTAATGAAGGTGGACAAGTAAAGGTAACACACATGGTGAGAGTTCCCTTTTCTTTAGGTTCATACCATGATTGTAGCAATCCGACCTCAAACGGTCAAATCTCTGTGCATAAGTGTCATCCCTGGATCGTTAATGCTGACACACACACACACTACTTGAAGGATTTATAACAGAGTGCAATCACACACTTATTACATCGAATGTCTCAAAAGAGAACTTATTACAATAATATGGCTTAAGGCCATCTAAATACGATAACAGCGGAAGGCTTGGAAGATAAAGTGAGTCCATCAACTCCAACGGCATAGCTGAGTGCATGACAACGACCTAGCGCACCTTACTCTTTGTCTGAAAAAGTCCGCAACATGATATGTTGCAGCCCGAAACGGGTCAGCACATGGAATATGCTGGCAATATAACACAGTAGAGCAGTGAACAGAATAAATGCTATCACTACATGCATATATGGCTGGTGGAGGCTCTATGGTTATAATATTTTTTGCGAAAAAGCCAATTTTTTCCTACATCAAAGGAATATATTTTGTTTAACTATCATGGTAGTTGATAAACATTGAGAATGGTACCCCCATCTCAATCCCAATTAAACAGAAATTATCAACCCAACAAATTAATTTAGAGTGATGAGATCAACATGATAATCCAAGAACCAGATACTCAAGATGTCCATAACCGGGGACACGGCTAACCATGATTAGTTTGTACACTCTGCAGAGGTTTGTGCACTTTTCCTCACAAGACTCGATCTCCTCCATTGGATTTCTCGCACTACATGGTGTTTGAGAAACGGATGACCGAGACACAGTCTTTCAGAAACATTAACTCTTTACTCTGGGTAGACAGTACCAACCTACATCCCCTACATCTGCTAGTCTACCACTGAAAGAGGTGATGCAACATACTCAACTATGCTAGAGCCCATAATAGCTTGTGGCTGCACATGGAAGTTTCTTGCATCCCGCAACCAATCC
Source organism: Aegilops tauschii subsp. strangulata (assembly GCF_002575655.3). Lineage (NCBI taxonomy): Eukaryota > Viridiplantae > Streptophyta > Magnoliopsida > Poales > Poaceae > Aegilops > Aegilops tauschii. Next base: position 278,735,592 of record NC_053037.3, on the reverse strand, counting down.
ACCCGGATGTGTATTTAAGTAGCCACCTTAAGTTAACCATTAATTAACAATCTCACATCTGTCATGGATCACTCAAACCAAACCACGTCTACGAGCATAGCATGGCAACCTAAGCATAACGTGGAAGTAACTCCCAAGGTTTGATAATAAAAGGGCAATAGGTTCTACCTCATCATCTACTTCCCAATACCAACATGTTAATCACATCCTAGTCATGCAGTGTTGGAGGATTGAAACTAATGCATAAAAACTAGGTAATAAAGGGGTATGATCAATGTGTTACTTGCCTTGCTGACGATCTGCAAACCCTAGAGACTCGTAGTAGCACGCTTCGCACTCCGGAAATTCTATCACAAACAAATGCTACCTCTTGAGCACTGCGTTGGTTTTCCCTTGAAGAGGAAAGGGTGATGCAGTAAAGTAGCGTAAGTATTTCCCTCAGTTTTTGAGAACCAAGGTATCAATCCAGTAGGAGACCACGCACGAGTCCCTCGCACCTACACAAACAAACAAGAACCTCGCAACCAACGCGATAAAGGGGTTGTCAATCCCTCAACGGTCACTTACGAGAGTGAGATCTGATAGATATGATAAGATAATATTTTTGGTATTTTTGTGATAAAGATGCAAAGTAAAATAAAAGGCAATAAAAATAGCTAAGTGTTGGAAGATTTATATGATGGAAAATAGACCCGGGGGCCATAGGTTTGACTAGTGGCTTCTCTTGAGAGCATAAGTATTACGGTGGGTGAACAAATTACTGTTGAGCAATTGACAGAATTGAGCATAGTTATGAGAATATCTAGGTATGATCATGTATATAGGCATCACGTCCGAGATAAGTAGACCGACTCCTGCCTGCATCTACTACCATTACTCCACACATCGACCGCTATCCAGCATGCATCTAGAGTATTAAGTTCAAAAGAACAGAGTAACACTTTAAGTAAGATGACATGATGTAGAGGGAAAACTCATGCAATATGATATAAACCCCATCTTGTTATCCTCGATGGCAACAATACAATACGTGCATTGCTGCCCCTGCTGTCACTGGGAAAGGACACCGCAAGATTGAACCCAAAGCTAAGCACTTCTCCCATTGCAAGAAAGATCAATCTGGTAGGCCAAACCAAACTGATAATTCGAAGAGACTTGCAAAGATAACCAATCATACATAAAAGAATTCAGAGGAGATTCAAATATTGTTCATAGATAAACTTGATCATAAACCCACAATTCATCGGTCTCTACAAACACACCGCAAAAGAAGATTACATCGAATAGATCTCCACGAGAATTGTGGAGAACTTTGTATTGAGAACCAAAGAGAGAGAAGAAGCCATCTAGCTCATAACTATGGACCCGAAGGTCTGAAGTAAACTACTCACACATCATCGGAGAGGCTATGGTGTTGATGTAGAAGACCTCCATGATCAATGCCCCCTCCGGCGGAGCTCCGGAAAAGGCCCCAAGATGGGATCTCACGAGTACAGAAGGTTGCGGCGGTGGAATTAGGTTTTTGGCTCCGTATCTGGTAGTTTGGGGGTACGTAGGTATATATAGGAGGAAGAAGTACGTCGGTGGAGCAACGTGGGCCCCACGAGGGTGGAGGGCGCGCCTGGGGAGGGTTAGGCGTGCCCCCCTACCTCATGCCTTCCTGGTAGCTTTCTTGACGTAGGGTCCAAGTCCTCTGGATCACGTTCGTTCCAATAATCACGTTCCCGAAGGTTTCATTCCGTTTGGACTCCGTTTGATATTCTTTTTCTGCGAAACACTGAAATAGGCAAAAATAGCAATTCTGGGTTGGGCCTCCGGTTAATAGGTTAGTCCCAAAAATGATATAAAAGTGTATAATAAAGCCTGTTAAACATCCAAAACAGAATATAATATAGCATGAAGCAATCAAAAATTATAGATACGTTGGAGACGTATCAACAAACAATAGCATACATAAGCACTCAAGCATAGATGCAAGGGTAAAACTCAAATAAGAAGATCCAACTTTGAAAGTCCAACTGAAGAGCTTCGATTTGCCAAAAGAATCAATCGAATCGGAGCTACGGAACTGAAACTACGGTCAAAAGAACTTCGAATTCAAATCTGCTTGCAACCAAATTTTAATTGTCAAAACCATGTTCAAGTTGTTTAACCAGAAAGAGGGGTTCAAGATGAAGATTTTGGCATTGGTTTCACTGGATTTGGACGAACGGTTGAAAAGTTGCGAGGGTTCGAAGATCAGGGGCTGATCTGCGATAAAATAATCGTGGATAGGTCCCTGGCGAAATTAAAACAGAAAAAGAAAAATCTATCGGACGAGTGTCCGCTAACAGAGGCAAACAAACGAATTCGTTCGTTATTAGATCTAAACGAACGAACATTCGCGGATTAGAACTAAACCGAGAAAAAGGAGAAAAACCCTAATCCTAAAAAAACCGACCTAGATCTAAAACTGAAAAAAAAACCGAAAGAACCGGCGAACCGGGCGGTTCCGTACCGGTCAACGGCGGCGGCGGCTTCGGGCGGGGCGGCATCTCCGGCGAGGCGGGGCAGCGTGCGGCGGCGTGGGCGGCGCGACACGGGGCGGCGGCTAGCGACAGCGACGGCGGTGGTGCGGTGCGGGGCGAGGAGAGGGGCAGCGGCGGCGGGTATTTAAAGGGTAGGGGGTGAGGCCAACTTGCGGGAGGGGGCAACGCGGGCGGCTCGGAGCTGGACTCCGGCGGGGAAGGCGGCGCGCGGCGGGCCGGCTGGGCCTTCGGCCCAGTTTGGTCAGGGAACATTTTTTTAAATAAATTCCGCCGAAAGGAAAAATCCTAAATAAATATAAAAAAATTATAAAAATGCCAAAAACAATTTTCACCGTCTAAATAAAATATTTAGAACAAAGTGAACATTTTCTTGGCCAAAAATGCAATTTTGAAAAATGCATATTTTTCTAATTCAAATAAAATAACAAATAAAATCCAAATAAAATTATTTATTTGATTTTAACATTTTTCCTCCAATATTTCCTTTATTTTGGAGAAGTCATTTTATCTCCTCTCTTTTATTTTTAATATTGGAAATATTTTGGAGAGAAAAATAATTAAAACCAAAATGATCCTATTTTCAATATTTGAGAAAAACTCAAATATGAAAATAAACGAAATCCCCAACTCTCTCCGTGGGTCCTTGAGTTGCTTAAAATTTCTAGGATCAAAACCCAAATTGCAAATAAAATATGATATGCATATGATGACCTATGTATAACATTCCAAATTGAAAATTTGGGATGTTACAAAGCTACCCCCTTAAGATGAATCTCGCCCTCGAGATTTGGGTTGGCTAGAAAATAGGTGTGGGTGGTCTTTTCGTAGGTATTCCACTCGCTCCCAGGTGGCTTCATCCTCGGTATGGTGGCTCCACTGAACTTTCTAAAACTTGATAACCTTGCTGCATGTGACTCGGCTGGTAAACTCGAGAATCTTGACTGGTTTCTCCTCGTAGGTCATATCACTATCCAACTAAATTGCTTCCAGGGGCACTGTATCTCTCAGAGGGATATCAGCCATCTCAGCATGGCACTTCTTCAACTGAGAAACGTGAAACACATCATGAACTCCTAATAGTCCTTCGGGTAACTCCAACTTGTAGGCCACTTCTCCCATACGTTCCAAAACTCGGTATGGTCCTACAAATCTCGGGGCTAACTTTCCCTTAACTCCAGAGTGTTGTACTCCTCGCAGAGGTGACACACGAAGATATGCTCTGTCTCCGATTTATAGACTACCTCCTTGCATTTTGAGTCTGCATAACTCTTCTGTCTGGACTGAGCTACCTTCAGTCTATCTCGAATCAACTTAACCTTCTCTTCGGACTCTTTGATCAAATCCGGTCCAAACAACTAACTGTCTCCAACTTCATCCCACATCAACGGTGTCCTGCACCTCCTTCCGTACAAAGCATCGAAAGGCGCCATCATCAAACTGGCCTGGTAGTTGTTGTTGTATGAGAACTCCGGGTAGGGCAAATTATCATCCCAACTAGATCCATAATCTAGCGCACAAGCTCTCAACATGTCCTCCAGAATCTGATTGACTCTCTCGGTCTGTCCATCTGTCTGCGGATGAAAGGCTGTACTAAACTCTAGCCTGGTACCCAAAGTCTGGTGTAGCTGATTCCAAAACTTTGAAGTAAACTGTGTCCCTCTATCTGATACGATGGTCCTCGGAACTCCATCCAGACATACGATCCTGGTCATATAAATCTTGGCCAACTTCGCACTCGTATAGGTGGTTTTCACTGGGATAAAGTGAGCCACTTTGGTCAAACGATCCACTACTACCCAGATAGAATCATATCCCGATCGGGTCCTGGGTAATCCGGTGATGAAATCCATGCCAAGCTTATCCCACTTCCATTCGGGTATCGGCATAGGCTGCAGTAATCCTGCTGGCTTCTGATGTTCTACCTTCACTCTGTGACATACATCACATACGGCTACATACTCGGCAATATCCTTCTTCATTCCTGTCCACCAGAAACGCTCCTTCAAATCCAAATACATCTTGGTGTTTCCGGGGTATATCGAGTATGGCGAGTCATGAGCTTCCTGAAGTATTAAATTCCTGATCTCTACATTATTGGATACATAAACACGGTCCTCAAACCATAAGGTGTCGTGCTCATCCTCACGAAAACCCTTGGCTTTTCCTTTGCTCATCTTCTCCTTTATCTCAGCAATTTCCTTACCATCCTTCTGAGCTTCTCGAATCTTTCCCAATAATGTTGACTGAACTTCCATTGGTGCGACAAAACCTCTGGGGACTATCTCCAAACGTAGCTCCCTGAGATCTTCCGCTAACTCCTTTGGTAATCTCCCGCTTACGAGGGTATTGGCATAACTCTTCCGGCTCAAAGCGTCTGCTATGACATTGGCCTTGCCTGGACGATAATGCAACTTCATGTCATAATCCTTTATAAGCTCCAACTATCTCCTTTGCCTGAGATTCAGCTCCTTCTGTGTGAAAATGTACTTCAAACTCTTGTGATCCGTGTACACATCACAATGGTTTCCAATAGGAAAATGTCTCCAGGTCTTGAGTGCATGCACTACAGCTGCTAACTCCAAATCATGCGTGGCATAATTCAACTCATGCGGTCGAAGATGACGTGAGGCATGTGAAACAACTCTTCCGTCTTGCATGGGTACACCTCCAAGTCCTAAGCGAGAAGCGTCGCAATACACTTGGAAATCCTTGCGTATATCCGGCAGAATCAGCACTGTGGCTGTAACCAGATGCTTCTTCAGCTCCTGAAAACTTGCCTCACATTCATCTGTCCACTTAAACTTAGTGTCTTTCTTCAGCAACTCCGTCATGGGCTTCGCAATCTTAGAAAAATTCTCAATGAATCTCCGATAATATCCCGCGAGTCCAAGAAAACCGCAGATCTCTCCAACTGAGGTGGGTGCCAACCACTCAGTGACAGACTGAACCTTGGTAGGATCCACTGCTATACCTTCTCCTGATATAACATGGCCAAGAAATCCAACTTCCTTTAACCAAAACTCACACTTGCTGAACTTGGCATACAACTGATGTTCCCTGAGCTTCTCGAGAACTAAACGCAAATGCTCCTTGTGCTCCTCTTCATTCTTCGAGTATACAAGGATATCGTCAATGAACACCACAACAAACTTATCCAAGAACTCCATGAACACCTTATTCATCATACTCATGAAATAGGCAGGGGCGTTAGCCAATCCAAATGACATAACCGTGTACTCATATAGCCCGTACCTTGTGGTGAAGGTTGTCTTGGGTATATCCTGTTCTCGGATCTTCAACTGGTGGTATCCTGATCGTAGATCGATCTTGGAGAATACTTTAGCTCCTTGCAGCTGGTCAAACAAATCATTGATCATCGGCAGTGGGTACTTGTTCTTGATCGACTTCATTCAATGCACGATAATCAACAACCATTCTCAAAGATCCATCCTTCTTCTCAACCAAAAGCACTGGTGCTCCCCACGGTGACGAACTTCGTCGAATGTAACCTATTTCCAATAACTCCTTAATCTGCTTCTTAATCTCCTCCAGATCATTTGCGGGCATCCAGTATGGTATCTTCGATATCGGTCCGGTGCCTGGCAACGGCTCTATCAAAAAGTCAATGTCTCAATCTGGCGGCACGCCTGGTAGCTCCTCTGGAAATACATCCAGATAATCCTTCACTACACGCACTTCCTCCTGAACAACTCCTGAGAGGGAATTTACTTGGGTTCTCCTTGGCGCATGCCTGGATACATACATAATCTTTTTTCCCTCCGGGGTGGTGAGCAGAATTGACCTACTAGCACAATCAATGTTTCCTCCATACTTCGACAACAATCCATGCCTAGTATCACATCCAATCCTTGTGACTCCAGAATTATTAGGTCTGAGGGGAAAACATGGCTACCAATGGTTAAGGGTAACCGATCACACCATCGGCTGGCCATATACTCTGCACCTGGTGAGCTTACTAACATGGGTGTCCTAAGGGCTAAGGTGGGTAGGTTAAACTTGTCCACAAATCCCCTTGATATGTATGAATGCGATGCACCAGTATAAAAAAGAACGAGAGCAGTAAATGACTTAACCAAAAACTTACCGATAACTACATCTGGCTGCTCTTCAACCTCCTCCACGTTAACGTGGTTCACTTGTCCCCTGTTGAAAGGGTTGGTATTCTTCCCAGAGCTTCCATTTCCATTACCATTCTTTGCTTCAGGGCGCTCATTGGCATAGTGTACAGTCTTCCCGCACTTGAAACAAGTAATGTGACTTTGGTCCTTCTTGGCGGGTGTGGCTGGGTTCGAGCGGTTTTGGTTGCTGCCGGCTCCATTCCCATTTCCATTCTTGGGGCCACTGTGGTTACGCGAACTTCCTCCATTGTGCGTATGTCCTCCATGGTTATGGGTATATCCTCCCGAGTTCGGGGTAAAACGAGGCTTCTGCTAATCTCCTGAATTGTACTTCCCTTGTCCATACTTCCTCTTGCGGCTCTCTATCTGTTGCTGCTTCCCTTCAATCATAAGAGCCTTGTCTACCAACTCCTGGTAGTTAGCGAATGTCGCTACCATCAACTGCATACTCATCTCATCATTCAACCCTTCCATAAACTTCTCCTGCTTCGCGGCATCGGTGGCCACATCATTCGGGGCATAGCGAGCTAACTTACTGAACTCATCCACGTACTGCCCCATAGTACGATTTCCCTGGCGTAAGTTGCGAAACTCACACTTCTTCATGCTCATAGCTCCAGTTGAGACATGTGCAGTGCGGAATGCTTGCTGAAACTGGTCCCAAGTGACATTTGCTATAGGGAAAGTGACTGTGTAATTCTCCCACCATGAGGCTGCGGGTCCATCCAATTGATGTGCGGCAAAATGCACCTTCTCAGCATCTGTGCAACCTGCGGTGGTCAACTCCCTTCCAATCCTGCGTAGCCAGTCATCAGCAACTATCGGCTCGGTGCTACTAGAAAACACCGGCGGCTGCAACCTCAGAAAATGGGCTAAGTTGTCAACTGGAGGTGGTGGTGGTGGGTGGTTGTTGTTGTTGTTGCCTTGGTTCTGGACTAGTAGCTGTATCAAGGCATTCTGCTGCTGGATCAACTGAGTGAGCTCCGGTGGGAAGGCAAATCCGGGGTCACGTCTCGGAGGCATCTTATGGGTTTAGAGGGGAGAGATTTGAATAGAGTGAGGTCTAGTGAGAAAACACTACCCATATGCACATGAGACAAACACAAGATATCACACCAATCAATTCAAACAAGGGCAGACAATCGATCTAACTATCGTTACAGAAGTGCTCGAGCTACTACTATATACATAGGGGAATACTACTAATAATATGGTGGTCTACTTGAAATTTTGATCGGTGGAAGACTCCATGATATCCGTTCCAGCTTCGTCTTCATAATCATCATCACTACTGTCGGGGTCGGAATCGGTGTCATCGATGATGATGTAGTCTTCAGAATGAATGTCCTCGGGAGGTTCGTCATCTCCTCCTGGAGCGGGGTCTCCCATGTACACTCCTAGCTTCTTTGTCAGGTCGTCATTCTTCTCCACTAGTATTGTGATTTCTTCCTCATATCCGTCGCGTTTAGACTTGAGTTCCTCTTCAAGCTCCATGTTCCTGGTCATCACCTTCTTCAGGTCTATCATGCTTGCGCACATTTGGTTCTCCTGGCGACGAATGTGCTGGTTTAACTCCTGGATGAAAGCTGCAATGGACCTGTCCCTCCTGGTGGTGATCATCTCCCATTGCTCATCTCGGCGCCCACATATCTGGTAGATGGTGTCCTTAAGATCCTCGTGACAAACTTCGCTGATGCGTCCCATGGCAATGTGGGCGTCCATGCTCTTTCCTAGACTCCAGGTTGGTGCATCAAAGGAAAACTCTATGGGTTCAGTAACTGGCGTGAATGTCCTTCCTTGGATTTGAACTCGAATCATCCAACGCTCCTCTTCTGGTAAAGTGGCGGTGTAGGTCCCGGTGAAGCTTGGTATTCCGATATTCAGGTACCTAGTGACTTCCTTCAAGTGTCACCCAAAAGGTGTGTCTTCATTCGGTTGTGCAAACTTGTTCCTTGAGTCCGCCATCCTATAGTGTGGAAAATGGAGAGGAGTCAGAAATGAGTAGAGAAGAGTGACCTATGGCTTATCTTAGTGGTCGTGTCCTACAATCAGCGTGTGCTCTGATACCATCTTGTAGCGATCTGACTTCAAACGGTCAAATCTCTGTGCATAAGTGTCATCCCTAGATCAATAATGCTGACACATACCGTACTTGAAGGATTTATAACAGAGTGCAATCACACACTTATTACATCGAATGTTTCAAAAGAGAACTTATTACAATAATATGGCTTAAGGCCATCTAAATACGATAACAGCGGAAGGCTTGGAAGATAAAGTGAGTCCATCAACTCCAACGACATAGCTGAGTGCACGACAACGACCTAGCTTACCATACTCTTCGTCTGAAAAAGTCTGCAACATGATATGTTGCAGCCCGAAACGGATCAGCACATGGAATATGCTGGCAATATAACACAGTAGAGCAGTGAACAGAATAAATGCTATCACTACATGCATATATGGCTGGTGGAGGCTCTATGGTTATAATATTTTTGTGAAAAAGCCAATTTTTCCCTTCATCAAAGGAATATATTTTGTTTAACTATCATGGTAGTTGATAAACATTGAGAATGGTACCCCCATCTCAATCCCAATTAAACAGTAATTATCAACCCAACAAATTAATTTAGAGTGATGAGATCAACATGATAATCCAAGAACCAGATACTCAAGATGTCCATAACCGGGGACACGGCTAACCATGATTAGTTTGTACACTCTGCAGAGGTTTGTGCACTTTTCCCCACAAGACTCGATCTCCTCCGTTGGATTTCTCGCACTACATGGTGTTTGAGAAACGGATGACCGAGACACAGTCTTTCAGAAACATTAACTCTTTACTCTGGGTAGACAGTACCAACCTACATCCCCTACATCTGCTAGTCTACCACTGAAAGAGGTGATGCAACATACTCAACTATGCTAGATCCCATAATAGCTTGTGGCTGCACACGGAAGTTTCTAGCATGAATAATCTTATGATCCCTTTGAGCCTGGGTGGCGAACCAAAGGACAACACTGGTATATCCCCAGGTGCCCGCAACCAATCCACACGGATGTGTATTTAAGTAGCCACCTTAAGTTAACCATTAATTAACAATCTCACATCTGTCATGGATCACTCAAACCAAACCACGTCTACGAGCATAACATGGCAACCTAAGCATAACGTGGAAGTAACTCCCAAGGATTGATTAGAAAAGGGCAATAGGTTCTACCTCATCATCTACTTCCCAATACCCACATGTTAATCACAACCTAATCATGTAGTGTTGGAGGATTGAAACTAATGCATAAAAACTGGGTAATAAAGGGGTATGATCAATGTGTTACTTGCCTTGCTGACGATCTACAAACCCTACAGACTCGTAGTAGCACGCTTCGCACTCCGGGAATTCTATCGCAAACAAACAATACCATACATAAGCACTCAAGCATAGATGCAAGGGTAAAACTCAAATAAGAAGATCCAATTTTGAAATTCCAACTGTAGAGCTTCGATTTGCAAAAAGAATCAATTGAATCGGAGCTACGGAACTGAAACTACGGTCAAAAGAACTTCAAATCCAAATCAGCTTGCAACCAAATTTTCAATTGTCAAAACCATGTTCAAGTTGTTTAACCAGAAAGAGGGGTTCGAGACGAAGATTTTGGCGTTGGTTTCACTGGATTTGGACGAACGGTTGAAAAGTTGCGAGGGTTTGAAGATCAGGGGCTAATCTGCGATAAAATAATCGCGGATAGGTCCCTAGCGAAATTAAAACAGAAAAAGAAAATTCTATGGGAGGAACGTCCGTTAACAGAGGCAAACGAACGAATTCGTTCATTATTAGATCTAAACGAACGAACATTCGCGGATTAGAACTAAACCAAGAAAAACCCTAATCCTAAAAAACCAACCGAGATCTAAAACCGAAAAAACCGGAAGAACCGGCGAACCGGGCGGTTCCGTACCGGTCAACGGCGGCGGCGGCTTCGGGCGGGGTGGCGTCTCCGGCGAGGCGGGGCGGCGTGCGGCGGCGTGGGCGACGGCGGCGCGGCGCAGGGTGTGGCGCAGAGCGGCGGCTGCTAGCGGCAGCGGTGGCGGCGGCTAGCGGCAGCGGCGGCGACGGCAAGCGCGGCGGCGGTGGTGCGGTGCGGGGCGAGGAGATGGGTGGCGTCGGCGGGTATTTAAAGGGGAGGGGGCGAGGCCGACTTCCGGGAGGGGGCGACGCGGGTGGATCGGAGCCGGACTCCGGCGGAGTCCGCCGCGAGCACGGCGGGGAAGGCGGCGCGCAGCGGGCCGACTGGGCCTTCGGCCCAGTTCGGTCCGGGAACATATATTTTTTAAATAAATTCCGCCGAAAGGAAAAATTGTAAGTAAATATAAAAAATTCTAAAAATGCCAAGAACAATTTTCACCGTCTAAATAAAAAATTTAGAACAAAGTGAACATTTCCTTGGCCTAAAAATGTAATTTTGAAAAATGCATATTTTTCTAATTCAAATAAAATAACAAATAAAATCCAAATAAAATTATTTATTTGATTTTAACATTTTTCCTCCAATATTTCCTTTATTTTGGAGAAGTCATTTTATCTCCTCTCTTTTATTTTTAGTATTGGAAATATTTTGGAGAGAAAAATAATTGAAACCAAAATGATCCTCTTTTCAATATTTGAGAAAAACTCAAATATGGAAATAAACGAAATCCGCAACTCTCTCCGTGGGTCCTTGAGTTGCTTAGAATTTCTAGGATCAAAACCCAAATTGCAAATAAAATATGATATGCATATGATGACCTATGTATAACATTCCAAATTGAAAATTTGGGATGTTACAATGATACTATTGACTGTGATATTGTGCCTATGCAAGCTTGTTCTATGTTACTAGGAAGGCCATGACAGTATGATAAACAATGTTTACATGATGGTAGAACTAATCAGTACACTCTCACACATAAAGGAAAGAAGATTATTCTACACCCTATGTCTCCTGAGCAAATTTTAAAAGTTGATCTTGCTAGGGCTAGTAGAAACACAAATATTGAGCATACTAAATCTGAAAATCAGAAAGTTGTTGATGAGTTAGAACAGTTTAATACGAAGCAAAAATTTGAACCTAGTGCATATAATGAAATTAAATTGAAAGGTGCTTCTTTCTTAGCTACACGTGCTGAAATTTTTCACTTGGATGCTCAAACAGATGAATATTATGCTCTTATTTGCAAAGAAGTTTTGTATTCCTTTGAGGATATGTCTCCTTTGCCTCCTGTTAAGGAAGTACCACCGGGGATGCCACCTATGAGAGGAATAAAAACGGATGACATATAAATATACCATGCATACATCTTCTCTCTTTTGTTCATACATTTTTAGATTATCCAAAGCCGAGGACAGCTTTGTTTTCAAGAAAGGGAGGATGATGTGGACATGACTTCTACAGATACGACCAAAAATATTATCCACATATACAATAATCAGGTGATTTCCATTAAAAATTATATAAATTATTATTTTGTTAATCCTAATAGAAATACAACACTTTCTTTTATTATATGCAGAATAATAGAATATTTTTACAAACCCCGTGTGAAGATGAGGAGCAACCACATGTGTGTTCTTTCATGTGCATGGAACACATACATGCATGTGCATACAAGTGCATGCCTTGCATGCGTGCACCCACCGAACCATGCAATCCAGCCATCATTTGGACATGTACAAAGACCAAGGGATCAAGGACCAAAAGACTTTGGATCAATAGGCCCAACATCACCACGTGGGTGGGCCCCTAAAGCTTTCGACCATGCCACCAGGTGCCTGCCGCAAAGTCCAGGAAGACCGGCCACGTACGGCTTTCTGCAGTCCGATTCATGGACATCAGATACCGCCTTCGACCGAAAGCAGTAGTTAATAAAATAGCAGTCTAGGTTAGGGTTTAGACTCGGGGTTTATTGTATTGTCTAGCCATCGCTATAATTCGCATCTACGAGACGTGTAGGACTACCGCCTTGTCAGATCCACAGTGAAACCCCAACTTTTCATCTAGTTCGTGTACTCAATTTATCATCCGCAATGTCAGTTGCAATTCACCTTTGTTCTTGCTGGTTCTTTGGTTGCTTACAGGAACTCGAACTTCGTTGTTCAAGTTGATCGTGCCTACGGCAAGGTCAATAACCATCGGAGATTGGTTTAGCGATTGTTGAGGCATGTCGTCGGGTACGGTATAGCCGGATCGTCAAGGTCAAAATCCACCAAATCGATTGTTATCCCCATTCTCATCAAAAGATCGGGCCACCGGCACATCATTCGATGCCTAGTCTCTTGGACAATACTTTCTCCCTTCCTTTCCTTATTCAACCCAGACATGGATTAGTCTTCATGAAGTAGGGTTCCCTTTAATAGTGCAAATTAAGGTTTTCGTCTGCGTGACCAGCAGAGCAGAGGATAGAAAATTTGGAAGATGGTGGAGTGGAAAAAGATCCACATGCAACGATGTGGCGGATGGGGCAATAGAACAAGGGTATGGTTCAAAAATAGGTAGCATACCTAAGGGTCGGCGGTAAGTGGCTTCGCTCGTGGTCGTCGTCCTCCGCACACACTACGGCAGCGAGCTTGGGGACGGAGGCCATCCCGCGCGGGTGCTAGGTCTGAGAGGACGGCCTTGTTGTCAGTGCGTGACCTCGCTCGCCGATGGACGAGTGCATCAATGCTGCACGTCCTTTTCTTCCCCGACGGATTTGTGACCACCGGCGAGGAGGGAGAGAGAGGCCGTCTTTTTTAGATATGGAGAGAGGGTGATAGTGTGAGAAGCAAGTGGGCAGCCCTTAGCAAGAAAGCACTGAAGCTCCAACCTATATATCATTTTTGATACTAGTACTAGAGGTCGAGTAGTGGTAGAGTAGTTTATATTTTCTCTGCATACAGTACCAGTTAGTCATGCTTCAAAATTGAACGACACGCCATTAAAAAATAAAGTCGAGAAATAATGCGGCACCTCGGGCCAACGTGGCCAGATCACATTTTGCACGAGAAATGACACACCATGTTTCGTTGACATGTGGTCCCGTTCCAACATGTCAGTGAGACGGCGGCGAGTCCTTTTGTACAATTTCCGAACGGACGTCTATGTAGGCCGGGGCGCCTCTTCCTGTACCGTGGCAACCGTCCATCGCCTCTTCGCCTTTCCCTCTCAATTTGGAACTGCTGTTGCACGCTCTTCCTCAATCCTCCATTTGCCTTCACCCTTCCTTCTGCCATTGTTCAATCGTCTTCTCCATGGAGGGAATAGGTTGGAAACGACCTCGTTATTCTTACCCCGATCTGAAAGATGGCGTGGAGGCGAAACTCATTGATCGGTGTGACGTCATAACCTCGGCTAGCATGGCAGGTTCGTTCAAGACCATTCTCGACTCAACTAATAACATCATTACAAAGAACCCAAGGGTCCAGGAGCGGTTTGATCTCCCCTATCTTCTTCGCCATGACCCTGCTCGCTGGCGCGCGGACGGCGGAAGCCTCGCCTTGTCCAAGTTGATGCGCTTGATAATGATACGTGTGATGTTAAGATGCCATCGCTTAAGGATAAGGCCTGGGCAGGCGCAAATGGAGATTGAGTTGTTTATATTGGGCACAACTGCGAGTGGGAACTTGTGAATGTGTACACTCGTCACCGGGTTCCAGTTCCAAAAATTTCAGAGTGCCCAGAGGTTGAGTAGAGAGATGGTCTACGTACGTTCAAGTACGATCATGGTGACTGTCGTCTACAGAAGATAGCAATTTTTCGAGTTCCCAACCGCTCACGGGATTACACGAACTATCAAGTTGTTGCTATCTTCGACAAGCTTGTTGCCGTCCTTACTACCACACCTCCATGGATATTGCTCAAAAATTAGTTTCTGTACATGGATGTGTACTGTGATGCAATTCAATACGAGGGTCTTGTGTTTGCTGCCTCCATTCGTGGCACTGTTTTTGCATGAAATCCTTATGATTTCGGTATGTTTGTCTTCCACCGTAATTATAATTGTTTCATCCACATGCATGCAGGTTAGCTAGTTTCCCTTTACTAATTATCCTTCTTCTGTATCCAAGGTCCTGTGAACATTCCACCACCTATACTTGAAAATTTTTATAACCAAGGGGGAGATGAAGATGGTCATGATCACGAGCATGAGGACGAGTAGGACCTATATACTCAGTGGCACCTGGCAACTTATTCTGATGGATCACCTCTTCTAGTCTGTATACAGCGCACTGCTGATGTTACTACTAAGGAAGTAGGTGTTCTCTCCCATGCTCGCACTCTCCGGACATATTCCAACATCCATTGCAGGGTATTCGGGATGGATACTAGTGTGCTAGCGCCAACACCTTCTCCCTGGTTCAGTATTGATAGTCTTGGAGAAAACTCGCTCTTCCTTGGACAAAACTATCCAATGATGATGAAAGGCGATCCAGCTATTGTTGACACAATGTTACTACCATTTATGAGAAGCAACTGTATCTATACCTGGGACATTGCTATGGTTCCCTACCGTGGTTATCACAAGTGCGCACTGATATAGGACGCTTCAGCCTAGATGATCAGTCCTGCGCTGGTCTCGAGATTGACAATAGCTGGCCCTTCCTAGAGGCTTACCTATGGTTCAAAGCAAGCGTTTCCAACGCTGAGGATTGGTTGAGCTGAAGTTCATTTCATTGCTTGTTATTTGTTGTGTGATGAAAACTTTAGTATTTACTACAATGTTTTGTTGGAACTAATATATAATCCAACATGTATCCTCGTTGTCGTTGTGTGTTCATGACTTGTTGTATGTAATGAATGGTATATTTGCATATGCATGTCATAAACTCAATTTATGAATGGTTTTCGACTCACTTCTTGGAGTGTGAGTACCGTAGTAGTATAGCCAGCATCCGGTTATATGAAGTTGCCACATCACATAGAGCCAACCTAATATAGGAGTATGCTAGCACAATAGTTAGTTCTAGTTAGATCAACTAGAGCTAGGTGTCACACGGAGGCCGAGAAATATGGTGATAGCGTGACTGCGTGAGGTGGGCTTGTACATAGTATGATGTAGGCACAGGGCTTGTCGTGTTTCCTACTCCTCCGATCTAAATTTGGAGAAGATTTGGTCGAGTTCTTCCTCCTTTTGCCAACACGTGGGACATCCAGCATCCAGGTCGTGTCATGCAAGAAAATGGAGTGCTAGTTGAAGCCGCGTGATGTGCATCCCGGGTTAAACTGTAAATAGAATCTTACTCTTGAATAACTTCAAAAGCGGCCACCGAAGATCTTTATTGGATTTGTTTTTCATCACTAGCACGTCGAGGTGAAAGATGTGCAGGTTGAGTGGGTCGTCTTGCGTTTTCACTGACATGTTGGACCGCATGTGAGCAAACAGACGATATAGTGGGGTGGCATGGGCCATAACAAGCATTCACGTCTAGCAGTACGGCACATGCCACCCACACGAGTCCCATATGACACCAATTTTCTTGGATTCCGTGCTACATCCATCTCTTCTCCTTCCTGTTTTCTCAGCCATCGTACGGTGGGCGGGGTGGGGCTTTGCCGATAGTCGGTTTGCTCAACTGTGGTACCACTTGTAAGTGAAAATGCAACACAGCACGCATTCCCCCTTGAGCGGCGTGCAGGACCAACCGTGTGGGGTGCGACGCGAGCACGGCAGGCTTTTCCTTTTGAACTTGTAACTTGTAAAATTTGGTTATGCTCCATTGCGCGACCAATAGATAGAAATAACAATTTTCCCTAGAGTAATGAGAAGTTTGGTTCTCGCGCGGTTCATGCATGGAGTACGTATGAAAATTATGAAGTTGATGCGAAAGCTAAGATAATTACTAGTAGTACAATATACTACCACATGGATTTGACAGAAAGATAAAGATACATACGGATCCATCAACGACATCCTCACGCCCTAGTGCGGGGTCACCAACTGATGTGTGAGGAGTAGCGGTGTTGGCGGCGAGCTCAACATGCTTCTAAGCAATGCCGTCCAAGGTTCCCTACGGTCCAAGAAGGCCAACGTCCTATCCCTCCTCTTGCACGTAGTAGTCCTTGTGGACGATTTGCGCGTAGACGTGGGTGATTATGTCGATGGTGTCTTGATGCGCCAGGCGCTTCGCGGCGAGCGCGACCTCGAGGTGGACATTCTCGGCGCGACAGCGGGTAGTCGCGGGGCCACCAGTGCGTCCAAGAGGTTGTCACCATAGACGTTGTTGAGGGTGGCGGGCATCGCAGAGCCTGGGCGCGTGGGCTGGAGGCGTACGTCAAGGTCATCCGCGAGCTTCTTGACGACAGTGAACTTGTCGAGGAAGTCGGCGAGGACCTTGTCGAACAAGGAGACAAAGCTGTCGTCCAAGAGGCCTCTCGCCCTGGCGGCCTCAAGCACGACCTGGAGACGTTCCTCGGTGCCGGGCTGCAGGCCGGCATCGTGGACCATCTGGCACAGCCGGCCGATGCTCGCGCTCATCGCCTCCATGGGTATAGCTTCTAGCAAACTGACCTTGCGATTGGAGTGATCACTCTTGCCCTTGGTTAGGGTGCGTAGGTGCGTAGGACTTCATAGATTGGACTGGCGGGGAGCCTTTATATGAGAAGTGCAGACTGCGTTGCATTCACGTGTGTGTTGGCCATCTACTCCTCGGCCCTCCCTCCGTGCCGGTGCAGTATAGTCATCTCGCCGAGACCAAGTTTGGGAAAACGAGAGAACTTTGGTGTTTACTGGTTTATTGGTCCCCTTTGCATTTTGCGCCAAGTTTTGACCTTTGATTTAACTAATAAAATATTAATGCATGTAACAAAAAATTTGTGCTATAGTCTCAAGTCATTGATTGCATACGCACCCCACGTCTCCTATTGGGTGATTTCTTTTTTTGTGGCAAAAAACAGGGAACGAGGTGGGTAGTTAATGCACCGCGCCTAAAAGTTTGGATTATTTGGTTTTCGTAATGTGACGAATGCACCGGTAAGGAGCGAATACAATAGTAGTCTTTGATTGCAATTTTTTGTTGGTAGCTTACCAAGCTGACCGCTCGGTGAGTACAATAGTAGTCTGATTGATGAGACTTCAGATTTGACCCATCTACTGGAAGGGAGAGTGTATAATATCATCGGGAACTATGTTCAAAACCAAATAAAACAATACTCCATGTATTTATTTACAGAGGGAGTAGTATATTTTTTGTGACATGCATTACTAGATATTGTTAGTCAAATACTAAATCCAAACGGACGTGGTAGTACTACTAAATCCAGACGGTGGTGCTAGACTAGTAGTAGTACTACCAATGTAGTACTAGTATTGTACTACCCGTTGGTCAAATTACTCCTAACAGTGAAGTGACAAGACCCTGCGCCTGAGATGACACCTGAGTGTAGGCACCGTGTTCGGCATACCAAAGTCAGCCTCACCGTGTGCAGTCACTATCATCATGGCTGTAGAGCTAGCCTGCTTACAACTAGCTGTGTTCGAAATAATTTCCCATGTGTTGCCACGAGTATATCTACTCTTTTCTTATACGAGTAAGATGCCTGTGCATTGCACGAAACACCAAGATTGGGGGTGGACAGCGCCGGCAGCGGCCATCACGCCAGATTGTTCCATGGCCTTCTAGATGTGGTGGGGAGGAGATAAGGCTGATTGTGAGAGACAAGGAGTTGTTTGTAAATAGGGAACAAGTGCGGGCATCTTTTTGCAAAACTGCAGAAGTTTGCTTTGTATGCATCAGATCTAGATCCGACGGCTATTGGTGAAAGATGGGAGGCACACCATCATCACCAACTCAGGACCTCTTTGATTCGCGGGATTTTGAAAATGCAGGCATAGGACACGACAATATTACAAGTTTCAAACTGATATTACAAATGTTAGGAGTAATGCTGCACCTATGAAGAGGGAATTATTAGGAAGTTTACGTAAGAACTTTCGTTACTTTAGGTGGATGCAGCATTATCGCACAAACTAAAATCCACCGCCCTGACAAGTCACTAATGGGCAAATAAATTTTTGAGTCTCTGGCGACTTGATGTTTAAAAACAAATTCAGCTTATGCGGAGACTTTGTCATTTAGGCTTAGATGCTTGTGGTGATCAACACGCCATTCATTGTTGCGCCAGAGAACGCCAAACCTCCTTGAGCACACTTGCCTCCAGAATAAAGAACCTGGCAAATTTAATCTCAGATGTGCTGCATCGGTAGTCGATCAAATCAATTTCTATAAGATGGAGATCAAGGCATTCGATGAGATTGTTATAGTGCAGCACATTTTTCACTTTCAGGTCTTTTTTTATTTGCAAAAGAAGAGAACATATTGGAGCAGCTGGCTGTATACGATTGTCGTGTCATCAAGAGGTACCAATATCATTAGCTCATATGATAGGGTTGGCTGGCTAGTGATATTTTTTCACTCTCTCTCTCTCTCTTTCTATTTCCTCTCATTTACCTAGGAGCACGTGAAGAGCTTGGGCATTTGTTGCCTTCCACTATGTGGCCGATGCCATATTTTTCAAAAGTATGCCACATAGTACGCATCGATGTCAAATCAAAAGATTTTGGCACTGCTCTAGCGATGTGAGAGAGTTGGCACCGATGAGCACACAGACCCACATGTATAAACAAATCAATCAAACCAACTACACCAGCCTCTCACTCTCCCAAACAAGTGTTTTCTTATTGCCTTAGTCCTCTCCCTCTCCCACGCAAGTGTCTTTTCATTGCGTGACTTAATTTGTCACTGGAGCAAAGTAGGTGATCCGTATTGGGGCACTAGGTGAGCAATGGAGGGCCATCGATGCCAAATGCACCGCAAGTGAATTTGGCACGTGTTTTGGCCTACATAGTGGAGGGTCGTTATAGCCCACTTTTGTACTACCTCGTATTTAGTGTAAAATTTTGACCATAGATTTACCTAAGAAAATGCCAATGCATGTCACCAAAAATTATACCATTTGAAATTATGTTCAAGTACGAATCCAACGATATAATTTTTAGTGACATGCATTACCATTTCATCAGTTAAATCTATGGTCAAATTTTGATACTACAAAATAGGTAGAGTAAACCAGGACGGAGGTAGTACTTGCTCTTAGGGTAACCATAGATTTACTAGTCTAAGTTACTTGCCACTATGACTAGCCTGGGCTACTAGTAGTACAACAAAAAACGATGCAGGTGATCACATGAGAAAAAAAACATTTCTTTCGGTGCAGTGCATAGATGCAGTTTTGAACAGTACACTTGTCATCATAATTTGGGAAAATTATGAAAAAATTGAGCTACATTGTGATTACTGTTTACTAATAGGAAAGAAGTTTCACCTCGATGAGTAGCTTCTCCGTGCACGGAAAGCATGTAAGGAATCCAACAACTTGATCCAGATTGGGGCCGATAGATTTTATTGCCAAGATCTTCACTGTGCGCATAGACTGGGTCAAGCTTGTGGGAGTCATTTTCTGGATGAAAGTCGTAAATACATCAAGAAGAAATTTAAAAATGTGAATTTCAAGAAGACGGAGAAGAATATGGTTGTTGTACCTGAACGATTACGGATCCAAGAAAGAGTTCGGAGAATTTGACAGATGAGTGCACCAATGCTGTCAATTTCGGTGCGTCAGTGACCTTGATTTTTGTTGGACCTTCTAGATCAGATACAAGCAATCTCTCAAGGAAAGGCGCATTCTCAAGGACCATAATGTGGAACAGCAGGAGTGATCTCTTCCCAATTGATGTCTTGTTGCAGGACCAGTGAGACACATAAATCCATCGGAGATTCATCAAGGCGATGTGGAGGCTAATGAACCCGTGGATCTGCCGAAGACGAAGGTACTCGAGTGCAGTACAGCTGTGGAGTAGGTGCTCCATAGCCTTCTTCGAGATGCCAACATCGAAGAGGTCGAGCTTCTTGAGTTGAGGGAGAAGAAGGGCGGGCGCGACATTAATCTGGGGAAAATAGTAGGAGCAGAAGCTGGCGCGGTGCAGCGTTGCCATGAGGCGGAGCGCGGAAGGCGGCAGAGAGCGACATCATCTAGCTTCAAACCTGAGCTCCTCGAGCTGATCTAGGGCGGGGGATAAGAACCACGTGTCAAACTTGGCTTGGACCTTGCAGTTGGTACTGAACATGCGGATGTCAAGGCGTCTGGCTGGCCAAGGGTGCGATGAAAGGATCTTGGAGACTGCGGCCATGCGTTTGCAATCCCCGTCGTAGAGGCAGCTATCGATGGTGAGGTTGAGGGGGACGAGGCGCCAGAGGGGGCACCACCGCCGGGAGAGAAGGGTGCTCCGCACGACAGATTTGGTGGGGAGGAGGCCGATGATGACGAGCAACATGTCGTCGGGGAGGCTGCTGATGAAGTCCAGGCTCGTCGGATGCGGTTTTGGCTCGAGCCGGCTCCGCTTGTTGGCTGCCTCGCCGTCCATCTCAGCCGGCGGCGATGCCGGTGTACACGTGTGCTGGTGTGTATTGTGTGCTGGGTGTGCTCGAGTGCGTCCTTCTGTGCATGCCGCCGCGCAGTGGTGAAGTGGGCGCGAGTGCGTCCTTCACGTGGAAGAAGTGTGCCCTCAATTTACTAGCGTGCGGGGTGCTACCCCGAGTGGTTTCAACTTTGTTTAATTCACCGCGTGTCATCTGGTCCTCTAGTTTACTTATTTTCACCCACTGCCACATGGGCCAGCACACGAAGATAGAGAACACGAGCTGACAAGGCAGCATGTGGACTGGTTGACCGGTCAACTAAACAATATATGGAGCTATACGCTGACATAGTGACCTTATAATCCCTCGGTATGGAGAGTTCGAGTGAGAGGGGAGGCCCGTGAGAGATAGTAGAGAGAGAGAAAGAGCTACTCCCTCCGTTCAATAATGTAGTGCCTATTTTCTTTAAGTCAAACTTTTGAAACTTTGACAAAGTTTATAAAGAAATTACTTATATCTACAATACCAATGGTAAATGATAGTATGAAGTAAGTACATGTTGTGATGAATCTAATGATCATTCCAGATGTAAATGTTTTTCTCCAGGTATGCCTAGTCAAACTTTTTTGAGGTTTGACTTTTCAAAACATCCATATGCTTATGGACGTGAGAGAGTACCTAACTAGAGAGAGAGTGTGTGTGAAATAGAAAGAGTGACTGAAAAAAGTGTGTGTGCGTGTGTGAAAGAGACATGGACAACACACGATAAAGTAGAGAAAAAGCGTGTGTGTCTTATGCAAACATATCACACATGCATCTTCGACAGCGGAAGCGAGGTGAGGAGATAGTGTGTGGTTGTTTGCAACCGAGAGAGAAAGACCCCTAGCACGTGGCCAAGAGAGGTCTGACAAACAAGGGAGACAGGTCGAGAGAGACGAATGGAGAAAATGCAGACATGGGGAGGAGAGAGTGTATGTTTGTGACAGAGAGATCCCCCAGAGATCGTGATGGGACTACATGGGTGGGAGATCGAGTGACAAGGTGTGTGCGCGATAGAAGATACCCCGAGAGATATCGAGATAGATGTATGGATGGAAGCAGACAATATGTGTGTTCCTGATGGCTAGTGAGAGATAGTCATACTTAGGGGGGAGTGCGTGCGCCTATGATGGAGTGAGGTATTATGGTACTTAGGGGGGGTGCGTGTCATATATAGAGAGAACAAGGGCGGACAGTGTTAGATGGGTCTATGTAGCGCGAGCGAGATATGTGTATGTGTGAACCATAGAGATATAAAGTTTGAGAGAGATAGAGGAGCCCCGATACGGCTGAGTGGTGCGTCAGATAGCTGAGAGGGGGAAAGAGATATTCCATCCGCTCGATAATGCAGTGCATATAAAGTTTTTAGAAGTCGAACTTTGGAAAATTTGACCAGGTTTACGCAAATACTATTTATATCTACAATACCAAAGATACATCATACGAAACTACATCTCATGACGAATCTAATGATATATGTTTGCCGTTCTAGATGTAAATGTTTTTCTCCACGTACATGGTCAAACTTTGTGATGTTTGACTTTTCAATAAATCTATATGCTATGGACCAAAGAGAGTGCCTAAGTCGAGAGATATCAAGTGCGTGTGAAGGAGAATGAGTGAGTGTGCAAAAAGAGTATATGTGTGAAATAGAAAGGGACAACAAATGATAAATTAGAGAGAGAGTGTGTGTTCGTTTCTTATGCAAACATATCACGCATGCATCTCCGAGATAGAAAAGCGAGGCGAGAAGATACACGAAGATAGCTAGTGCATGATTATTTGAAACAGAGAGAGACACCCCTATAGCACATGTCCAATAGAGGTCTGGCCAACAAGGGACAACGGTCGAGAGGGACGCATGGATAAGATGGACGCATGGGGAGGGAGAGAGGGTGTGTTTGTGATAGAGTGATCCCCTCGAGATCGGGAGGGGACTATATGGGTGGGAGATCGAGGGATGGGGTGCGTGTGCGATAGAAAGATACCCTGAGAGAAATCGAGATAGACCATGCACATGTTTGTGACGGAGATTAAAAATTAGCTAGTCATATACATATGGGGGGACTGTGTGTGCCTACAATTGAGTGAGAGACCATCACACTTGGCTAGGCGTGAGATTGTGTGTGTGTGCGTGTGAGATGGAGAGAGAACGAGGGAGGGAGGGAGAGAGATAGAGAGAGAGATATAGTTTTAGATCGGTGTATCGAGTGCGAGTGAGATATGCATGTATATGTGTGACCCAGGGAGATGGAGAGTTTGAGAGAGAGGGAAGAGCTCCGAGACGGCAGAGTGGTGCGTGAGAGAGTTGTGGGCAACGAGCCAGGGAATTTGCGTGCGTACGATGAGTGCACCCAAGATATTTAGTTTGGACTAGAGAATCATACATAGTGTGCGAGAGAGACCTATACATGGAGTGTGCATGCGAACTAGAAAGACCCCCCCCCACACACACACAAAGAGAGAGATAGAGAGGGACCAACAAGGTTTGTGTTTGGATGCGTGCGATAAAATTGAAGATTGTCGGCGAGAGAGAGAGAGCAGGAGTCTGGCAGAGGGGGAGGTCGCGTTTTATGCATCAAAGACTTATATAAACCATGTTACGATATAAACTTGCATTCAATTATTTAAGTTGGAGAACATGCACTTCTGCAGGATGGTCCAAACGCGACACTATGATTAGAGACCCTTCGACGAAACTATGTGCGATGCCATAATCGCAAACGGTGGTGTAAAAGACCCGTCAAAAAAGGTGCAAAACGTTTGCGATGACGGATGCATCAAACACGGTTCAGATTTTAGTTGTGTGTGCAATGCAGGACATACGTTTTAGCTCAATTAACTGTTTGGGATGAGCAGGAACAAAAGAAACGGGCAGCCAGATGAAGGCGTGTGCGATATACATCATACGGTTCACTGGGATGAACTGTGTGTGATTAGGCAACACAATGGAAATGGTTCAACTGAACAAGATGTGTGTGATACGCGGCAAACAGGTCTGTAATCTGAAATGTGTGCGAAGACCAATAATAACACAGACGATTGCTGCTAATAAGCCGTGTGAATTGCTCTGTCTACAGTAGAATAACATGTATATATATAAATAACTGAAATAAACATCCAATTACATAAGTGACTATACAGATCATTCGCACACACCTCAATAAACAATTGCATGCATTCTAAAGTAGGAGAAACGATCGTCTAGTCATCTATTTCTTGTGACGCTCTCGCCACTGCTATGTGGCTCGATCCCTCGTCTTTGTCAGGAAGAAGACACTTCCTCATGTCAACAATCCACCTGTACATCTCGTAGCTTGTGTACGCGTCCATGGCCGCGTACTTGACATGTTGTTCATCCAGTCTCTTATGCCACACACTGTGCCAGGCGTTCCTGTCCTTATTGCTCTCATTCTTCATCTTCGTGTACTAGGGGTCGATGATGGCCGAGGCGAGGTCAACCAGGGAGTTCAGTTTGTTTTTGTCGCTGCCCCAGACCTTGTAGTGGTGTTGGATGTTGACAAGATTCGGGCATTTCATGTCCGAAACCTTGAGCGCTTTTAGATCGTTGGTGGTGTCCACCATAGCGAAACTGTAGTCGGAGCTGTTGATAAACCTGGAGAAACGCTCGCAAGGCCTTGTGGCAAGGTGGAAGTGGTAGGCGAGGACGTCATGTCGCACGCACAACTGGACGACGGCAACCTTCTGATCGTGCCCGACACGACTGATGGTGTACTCGAGGTCGAAGCCGACCACTCGGTACTTGTCCTCGGCAAGGAACTGCTCCATAGTTTGGATGGAGCTCTCCACCGAGACCGGATCGTTCGTGTACACCACCGAGAGGGCCTTCCACCTCACGTGGGTGTCCACTACGTGATGCGTGGTGAACTACCCGCCGTTGTCGTCGTCGGCCGCTGGGAGCGCCATTGGAACCGCTGGATGTCCTCTCTGTATGTGTCCTTGTGGGTGTGCTTCTTGTGTCGTGTGAGACGAGAGATGAAGGTAAATGGCCGCAGGAATAAAAGGGGGGCGGGCGGCGTGGATTCTCGGCGCGTCCGCATGGCAGTTTTTGCAGCGGGTAACTGCATCGTCGTGCCGCGCCCGGCGCAACCGCTTGCACACGAACGTGCGTGATCATGCGCCGGCCCCAAACACTGGCAGCGCGCGTGGAGGGATGAGGGCAGAGCACCCGGAGGGACGCGAGAGCAGAGCGCGCACGGCGGGACGCGAGCAGAGCGTGCCGCGGCCGCCTGAACCGCAAGCAACCACACGCATAGAGCAGTTGAACACGTAGGAAATGGTCGCCTACAAGCCGGCCGACAGTTGCGTCGCTACGTAGAGAGCGGGCGTGTGGTACCACCTCCGTCTAGTCTATAGTCTCCTTTATATTCCATGCCATACTTTGCCCTCAAATTTAACCAACAAAATGTTAATGCATGTTTTAAAAATTATATAACTGGAAACTATGTTCAAATACAAATCCAACTATATAATCTTTGGCGACATGCATTCTTATTTTATTAGTTAAATCATACTTATAAACCAGGACGGTGGTATAGTAGGTAATTAAATCGCAAACATTTTTTATTAACCGTATGTGTACGTGGCCTTTCGTCCTCCTCTCGCACGTCTTGTCACCCCGCTGCCGTAGACGGCTTACAGCGCTCGCAAGCTTATGCAGCGCGCGGGGGCGTTCTTTTTGCCAAACGGTGGAGGCAATGAATCGTCAGTGAGCCCGTTCCCGCGCAACCTCACAGGTTCCCGTGCAAGCTTCCCGCCCGACTCAGTGAAATCCCCCAAAATCCCAATGCTTACCGTCCTGCTGTAAAAACCCTCACGGCCGGCGAGTCCTGCATCGCATTTTCCCCTCCATCCCTGTAGCTTATCTTGTCTACTTCTCCCACAATTGCCAATGGCACCAATCCGTCGTCGTCGCTCAGCCACTCCGCCGTCATCAGAGGGCAGCTCCAGTTGGGAGGCTACACCGCGGCGGCGGCGCCGTCCCCGGCGTAGTGTAGGGCGCGTGGCGTCCCTGTTGGGTGTGCGCGGAACACCCACCACACGCTCCGCCGCCGGTGCCCGTCGGCAGCTGTTGCCAGCCGTCGTTGCCGCCACACCACCGTCGAAAGCCAGGGCCATCGCCCGCTTCGCCGCCGCGGACCGAAGGTGGGAGGTGGCCGTCGTGGCCGCCACCCCACTGCCGGCCATCACCCGCTCTGCCACCGCGGCCCGAAGGCGGGAGGTGGTGGTTGTGGCCGCCACCCCGTCGTCGGCCGCTGTGGCCGCCAGCCCACCGTCGATCGCCGGGGTCTTCAGCCGCTCCGCCACCGCCGCCCGAAGGCGGGAGGCGAAGGTGGATGCCCGCACGTGTGTCAGCGACCTAGCGCGCTACACCGAGTTCCTGCGGGAGGAGGAGGAGCGCCTCGTCGAGCACGCAAAGAGCCTTACCGCCGCCATGGCCGCGGCGCATGCCGCCTCAGAGGCGAGGAATTAGGAGATCTACGAGGAGAACCACCGCTTCGAGAGGGGTCGTCTGGAGCGGCAGAGGGCGTTCGAGGTGAGCGTCGCTGAAGCTGCATTAGCGGCAGTCACTGCATTGCGGTTGCCCAGCTCGTCGGTAGGCTCCTCCTCCTCCGCCTCTTACTGAGCGCGCTCGGCAGAGGAGAGGTAGCCGGAAGTGGTACAAAGCCCCTCCGCAGTAGTAATAGTGGTAGTAGTATTTAGGGGCTATTTTGTTCAGTTCATCTGACTATAGATGTGGTGGAACTGTACAACGTACTTAAAATTAGCTAGTATATATAGTTGAACTAGCTATTTCAGTACGTGGTTGGCAACAATTGGGGAAAAGTTTGGTCGGTTCAGCTGTCGAGTTGAACTGTTTGTATAAATTAAGAACGACTGCTTAATCTATGAATGAAATCTATGCTTAATTACTGAATTTTAGTTGCAAAACTTAGATACTGCTAGTGATTTTTAGCTTCATATTTTGACAAATTGCAGTGTTACAAGGATTGACAAATCTTACCAAATTGTTTATACGTGGTTGCACACAGGTCATCCAAAACAACCATTTGCGTTGAAGGGGTGGACAAATCCTGCGATGCTCTCACTTTGCATACGGGTGTTCTATCTAAAACGTTTGTGATCAAGAGCTGCAGAAATCCTGCTCGGCACATTTTCTCTTGGCTTCCTGGGGAAGTTGTCGGTTTGCATACGGGTGTTCTAACTAAAACGTTTGCAATGAGTGTTTTATATTTAAAAAGAAAATTAAACTGCGGCTTGGGCGCCATTAATGGAGAGGATGCGAAAAAGGCGGGCGGCCATGGAAGTCAAAGGGCCCGCTTCCCAGTGAGCTGTGCAGCATACAGCTCGCATGCTTCCCGGTGAGCCTGCGCACTCGAGGACAGCTTGCACGCCTCTCGGTCAGCTCGCGCACCGGACGGCGCTTGCACGCCTCCCGTTCAGTCAAGGTCAAGCAGCTGTCCGCACGGCACCTCCTACAGCCATTAAAACCAAGACACGTGGCGTCACGTGAATGGTTAACAGAATATTGGATTTACTAGAATTTAAAAACTAGGCATCTCAATGTTTTGCCGGCAATCAATGGTGCCCTGGTGTTTGAAATTCATTCCCATTTCTTGCATGGGACCTAAGCATGCACCCAAGGACACAAATTTGATTTTCAACCAATTTATATGCACTGGAGCATGTGCATGTAGTTCAAATTTGAATTATGCACATAAATGCATTGAAAACTCAGTTAATGCATAAAAATGTCCAAACGAACCCCGAAAAATCCCAAAAACTAACACAACACTCGTGTCGTTCTATGTTGACATGAGAAAAAAATTTGAAAGCAATAAGAGGCAATGGATACCGTTTCGTCCCCAAAGGTGGGACGTTCCCTATTGAAAAGCATCATGCTTGTTGTGAGAAGCTCCGGTTTGTGAGAAGCATATACCCAAACCTGCCCCAAAAGGGACAAAATTTATACCACGGCATGTTGATGCTGCTCCATGATAGCATGCCAAGTTTCATGAATTTCGGACAGGTTTTGGATTTACTAGAATTTAAAAGTCAGGCATCTCAATGTTTTGCCGGCAATCAACGGTGCCCTGGTGTTTGAAATTCATTCCCATTTCATTCATCGGACCTAAGCATGCACCCAAGGACACATATTTGATTCTTCAACCAACTTATATGCACAGGAGCATGTGCATGTAGTTCATATTTGAATTATGCACATAAATGCATTGAAAACTCAGTTAATGCATAAAAATGTCCAAACGAACCCCAAAAAATCACAAAAATTCACACAACACCCCTGTTGTTCTATGTTGACACGAGAAAAAAATTGAAAGCGATAAGAGGCAATGGATATCGTTTCGTCCCCAAAGGTGGGACGTTCCGTACTGAAAACCATCATGCTTGTTGTGAGAAGCTCCGGTTTGTGAGAAGCATATACCCAAACCTACCCCAAATGGGACAAAATTATACCACGGCATGTTGATGCCGCTCCATGATAGCATGCCAAGTTTCATGAATTTCGGACAAGTTTTCGATTTACTAGAATTTAAAAACCAGGCATCTCAATGTTTTGCAGGCAATCAACGGTGCCCTGGTGTTTGAAATTCATTCACATTTCTTGCATGGGACCTAAGCATGCACCCAAGAACACAGATTTGATTTTTCGACCAATTTATATGCACTGGAGCATGTGCATGTAGTTCAAATTTGAATTATTCACATAAATGCATTGAAAATTCAGTTAATGCATAAAAATGTCCAAACGAACCCCAAAAAATCACAAAAATTCACACAACACTCCTGTTGTTCTATGTTGGCACGAGAAAAAAGGTTGAAAGCAATAAGAGGCAATGGATATCGTTTCGTCCCCAAAGGTGGGACGTTCCCTACCGAAAACCGTCATGCTTGTTGTGAGAAGCTCCGGTTTGTGAGAAGCATATACCCAAACCTGCCCCAAATGGGATAAAATTTGTACCACGGTATGTTGATGCCGCTCCATGATAGCATGCCAAGTTTCATGAATTTCAGACAAGTTTTGGATTTACTAGAATTTTAAAACCAGGCATCTCAATGTTTTGCCGGCAATCAACGGTGCCCAGGTGTTTGAAATTCATTCCCATTTCTTGCATGGGAGCTAAGCATGCACCCAAGGACACAGATGTGATTCTTCAACCAACTTATATGCAATGGAGCATGTGCATGTAGTTCAAATTTGAATTATGCACATAAATGCATTGAAAACTCAGTTAATGCATAAAAATGTCCAAACGAACCCCGAAAAATCACAAAAATTCACACAACACTCCTGTTGTTCTATGTTGACACGAGAAAAAAATTTGAAAGCAATAAGAGGCAATGGATATCGTTTCGTCCCCAAAGGTGCCATGTTCCCTACCGAAAACCATCATGCTTGTTGTGGGAAGCATATACCCAAACCTGCCCCAAATGGGACAAAATTTATACCACGGCATGGTTATGCCGCTCCATGATAGCATGCCAAGTTTCATGAATTTTAGACGAGTTTTGGATTTACTAGAATTTAAAAACCAGGCAGCTCAATGTTTTGCCGGCAATCAACGGTGCCCTGGTGTTTGAAATTCATTCCTATTTCTTGCATGGGACCTAATCATGCACCCAAGGACACAGATTTGATTCTTCAACCAACTTATATGCACTAGAGCATGTCCATGTAGTTCATATTTGAATTATGCACATAAATGTATTGAAAACTCAGTTAATGCATAAAAATGTCCAAACGAACCCCGAAAAATCACAAAAATTCACACAACACTCCTGTTGTTCTATGTTGACACGAGAAAAAAATTTGAAAGCTATAAGAGGCAATGGATATCGTTTCTTCCCCAAAGGTGGGACGTTCCCTACCGAAAACCATCATGCTTGTAGTGAGAAGCTCCAGTTTGTGAGAAGCATATACCCAAACCTACCCCAAATGGGACAAAATTACACCACGACATGTTGATGCCGCTCGATGATAGCATGCTAAGTTTCATGAATTTCAGACGAGTTTTGAATTTACTAGAATTTAAAAACCAGGCATCTCAATGTTTTGCCGGCAATCAACGGTGCCCTGGTGTTTGAAATTCATTCCCATTTCTTGCATGGGACCTAAGCATGCACCCAAGGACACATATTTGATTCTTCAACCAACTTATATGCACTAGAGCATGTGCATGTAGTTCAAATTTGCATTATGCACATAAATGCATGGAAAACTCAGTTAATGCATAAAAATGTCCAAACGAACCCCGAATAATAACTAAAATTCACACAACACTCCTGTTGTTCTATGTTGACACGAGAAAAAAATTTGAAAGCAATAAGAGGCAATGGATATCCTTTCGTCCCCAAAGGTGGGACGTTCCCTACCTAAAACCATCATGCTTGTTGTGAGAAGCTCCGGTTTGTGAGAAGCATATACCCAAACCTGCCCCAAATGGGACAAAATTTATACCACGGCATGTTGATGCCGCTCCATGATAGCATGCCAAGTTTCATGAATTTCAGACAGGTTTTGGATTTACTAGAATTTAAAAGCCAGGCATCTCAATGTTTTCCCGACAATCAACGGTGCCCTGGTGTTTGAAATTCATTCCCATTTCTTACATGGGACCTAAGCATGCACCCAAGGACACAGATTTGATTATTCGACCAATTTATATGCACTTGAGCATGTGCATGTAGTTCAAATTTGAATTATGCACATAAATGCATTGAAAACTCAGTTAATGCATAAAAATGTCCAAACGAACCTCAAAAATCACAAAAATTCACACAACACTCCTGTTGTTCTATGTTGACACGAGAAAAAAAGTTGAAAGCAATAAGAGGCAATGGATGTCGTTTCGTCCCCAAAGGTGGGACGTTCCCTACCGAAAACCATCATGCTTGTTGTGAGAAGCATATACGCAAACCTGCCCCAAATGGGACAAAATTTATACCACGGCATGGTTATGCCGCTCCATGATAGCATGCCAAGTTTCATGAATTTCAGACAAGTTTTGGATTTACTAGAATTTAAAAACCAGGCATCTCAATGTTTTGTCGGCAATCAACGGTGCCCTGTTGTTTGAAATTCATTCACATTTCTTGCATGGGACCTAAGCATGCAGCCAAGGACACATATTTGATTTTTCGACCAATTTATATGCACTGGAGCATGTGCATGTAGTTCAAATTTGAATTATGCACATAAATGCATTGAAAACTCAGTTAATGCATAAAATGCCCAAATGAACCCCAAAAAATCCCAAAAATTCACACAACACTCCTGTTGTTCTATGTTGGCACGACAAAAAAAGTTGAAAGCAATAAGAGGCAATGGATATCGTTTCGTCCCCAAAGGTGGGACGTTCCCTACCGAAAACCATCATGCTTGTTGTGAGAAGCTCCGGTTTGTGAGAAGCATATACCCAAACCTGCCCCAAATGGGACAAAATTTGTACCACGGTATTTTGATGCTGCTCCATGATAGCATGCCAAGTTTCATGAATTTCAGACATGTTTTGGATTTACTAGAATTTTAAAACCAGGCATCTCAATGTTTTGCCGGCAATCAACGGTGCCCAGGTGTTTGAAATTCATTCCGATTTCTTGCATGGGACCTAAGTATGCACCCAAGGACACAGATGTGATTCTTCAACCAACTTATATGCAATGGAGCATGTGCATGTAGTTCAAATTTGAATTATGCACATAAATGCATTGAAAACTCAGTTAATGCATAAAAATGTCCAAACGAACCCCGAAAAATCACAAAAATTCACACAACACTCCTGTTGTTCTATGT
Source organism: Aegilops tauschii subsp. strangulata (assembly GCF_002575655.3). Taxonomy (NCBI): domain Eukaryota; kingdom Viridiplantae; phylum Streptophyta; class Magnoliopsida; order Poales; family Poaceae; genus Aegilops; species Aegilops tauschii. The sequence goes on along the minus strand of NC_053037.3, from coordinate 278,703,623 downwards.
TGACACGAGAAAAAAATTTGAAAGCAATAAGAGGCAATGGATATCGTTTCGTCCCCAAAGGTGGGAGGTTCCCTACCGAAAACCATCATGCTTGTTGTGAGAAGCATATACCCAAACCTGCCCCAAATGGGACGAAATTTATACCACGGCATGGTTATGCCGCTCCATGATAGCATGCCAAGTTTCTTGAATTTCAGACGAGTTTTGGATTTACTAGAATTTAAAAACCAGGCAGCTCAATGTTTTGCCGGCAATCAACGGTGCCCTGGTGTTTGAAATTCATTCCCATTTCTTGCATGGGACCTAAGCATGCACCCAAGGACACAGATTTGATTCTTCAACCAACTTATATGCACTAGAGCATGTGCATGTAGTTCATATTTGAATTATGCACATAAATGTATTGAAAACCCAGTTAATGCATAAAAATGTCCAAACGAACCCCGAAAAATCACAAAAATTCACACAACACTCCTGTTGTTCTATGTTGACACGAGAATAAACTTTGAAAGCTATAAGAGGCAATGGATATCGTTTCTTCCCCAAAGGTGGGACGTTCCCTACCGAAAACCATCATGCTTGTTGTGAGAAGCTCCGGTTTGTGAGAAGCATATACCCAAACCTACCCCAAATGGGACAAAATTACTCCACGGCATGTTGATGCCGCTCCATGATAGCATGCCAAGTTTCATGAATTTCAGACGAGTTTTGGATATACTAGAATTTAAAAACCAGGCATCTCAATGTTTTGCCGGCAATCAACGGTGCCCTGGTGTTTGAAATTCATTCCCATTTCTTGCATGGGACCTAAGCATGCACCCAAGGACACATATTTGATTCTTCAACCAACTTATATGCACTAGATCATGTGCATGTAGTTCAAATTTGCATTATGCACATAAATGCATTGAAAACTCAGTTAATGCATAAAAATGTCCAAACGAACCCCGAATAATAACAAAAATTCACACGACACTCCTGTTGTTCTATGTTGACACGAGAAAAAAAATTAAAGCAATAAGAGGCAATGGATATCGTTTCGTCCCCAAAGGTGGGACGTTCCCTACCTAAAACCATCATGCTTGTTGTGAGAAGCTCCGGTTTGTGAGAAGCATATACCCAAACCTGCCCCAAATGGGACAAAATTTATACCACGGCATGTTGATGCCGCTCCATGATAGCATGCCAAGTTTCATGAATTTCGGACAGGTTTTGGATTTACTAGAATTTAAAAGTCAGGCATCTCAATGTTTTGCCGGCAATCAACGGTGCCCTGGTGTTTGAAATTCATTCCCATTTCTTGCATGGGACCAAAGCATGCACCCAAGGACACAGATTTGATTATTCGACCAATCTATATGCACTTGAGCATGTGCATGTAGTTCAAATTTGAATTATGCACATAAATGCATTGAAAACTCAGTTAATGCATAAAAATCTCCAAACGAACCTCGAAAAATCACAAAAATTCACACAACATTCCTGTTGTTCTATGTTGACACGAGAAAAAAAGTAGAAAGCAATAAGAGGCAATGGATATCGTTTCGTCCAAAGGTGGGACGTTCCCTACCGAAAACCATCATGCTTGTTGTGGGAAGCTCCGGTTTGTGAGAAGCATATACCCAAACCTGCCCCAAATGGGACAAAATTTATACCACGGCATGTTGATGCCGGTCCATGATAGCATGCCAAGTTTCATGAATTTCGGACAGGTTTTGGATTTACTAGAATTTAAAAGTCAGGCATCTCAATGTTTTGCCGGCAATCAACGGTGCCCTGGTGTTTGAAATTCATTCCCATTTCTTGCATGGGACCTAAGCATGCACCCAAGGACACAGAGTTGATTTTTCAACCAATTTATATGCACTAGAGCATGTGCATGTAGTTCAAATTTGAATTATGCACATAAATCCATTGAAAACTAAGTTAATGCATAAAAATGTCCAAACAAACCCTGAAAAATCATAAAAATTCACACAACACTCATGTTGTTCTATGTTGACACGAGAAAAAATTTGGAAGCAATAAGAGGCAATGGATATCGTTTCGTCCCCAAAGGTGCGACGTTCCCTACCGAAAACCATCATGCTTGTTGTGGGAAGCATATACCCAAACCTGCCCCAAATGGGACAAAATTTATACCACGGCATGGTTATGCCGCTCCATGATAGCATGCCAAGTTTCATGAATTTTAGACGAGTTTTGGATTTACTAGAATTTAAAAACCAGGCAGCTCAATGTTTTGCCGGCAATCAACGGTGCCCTGGTGTTTGAAATTCATTCCCATTTCTTGCATGAGACCTAAGCATGCACGCAAGGACACAGATTTGATTCTTCAACCAACTTATATGCACTAGAGCATGTGCATGTAGTTCATATTTGAATTATGCACATAAATGTATTGAAAACTCAGTTAATGCATAAAAATGTCCAAACGAACCCCGAAAAATCACAAAAATTCACACAACACTCCTGTTGTTCTATGTTGACACGAGAAAAAAATTTGAAAGCAATAAGAGGCAATGGATATCGTTTCTTCCCCAAAGGTGGGACGTTCCCTACCGAAAACCATCATGCTTGTAGTGAGAAGCTCCGGTTTGTGAGAAGCATATACCCAAACCTACCCCAAATGGGACAAAATTACACCACGACATGTTGATGCCGCTCCATGATAGCATGCTAAGTTTCATGAATTTCAGACGAGTTTTGAATTTACTAGAATTTAAAAACCAGGCATCTCAATGTTTTGCCGGCAATCAACGGTGCCCTGGTATTTGAAATTCATTCCCGTTTCTTGCATGGGACCTAAGCATGCACCCAAGGACACATATTTGATTCTTCAACCAACTTATATGCACTAGAGCATGTGCATGTAGTTCAAATTTGCATTATGCACATAAATGCATGGAAAACTCAGTTAATGCATAAAAATGTCCAAACGAACCCCGAATAATAACTAAAATTCACACAACACTCCTGTTGTTCTATGTTGACACGAGAAAAAAAATTGAAAGCAATAAGAGGCAATGGATATCGTTTCGTCCCCAAAGGTGGGACGTTCCCTACCTAAAACCATCATGCTTGTTGTGAGAAGCTCCGGTTTGTGAGAAGCATATACCCAAACCTGCCCCAAATGGGACAAAATTTATACCACGGCATGTTGATGCCGCTCCATGATAGCATGCCAAGTTTCATGAATTTCAGACAGGTTTTGGATTTACTAGAATTTAAAAGTCAGGCATCTCAATGTTTTCCCGACAATCAACGGTGCCCTGGTGTTTGAAATTCATTCCCATTTCTTGCATGGGACCAAAGCATGCACCCAAGGACACAGATTTGATTATTCGACCAATCTATATGCACTTGAGCATGTGCATGTAGTTCAAATTTGAATTATGCACATAAATGCATTGAAAACTCAGTTAATGCATAAAAATCTCCAAACGAACCTCGAAAAATCACAAAAATTCACACAACATTCCTGTTGTTCTATGTTGACACGAGAAAAAAAGTAGAAAGCAATAAGAGGCAATGGATATCGTTTCGTCCAAAGGTGGGACGTTCCCTACCGAAAACCATCATGCTTGTTGTGAGAAGCTCCGGTTTGTGAGAAGCATATACCCAAATCTGCCCCAAATGGGACAAAATTTGTACCACGGCATGTTGATGCCGCTCCATGATAGCATGCCAAGTTTCATGAATTTCAGACGAGTTTTGGATTTACTAGAATTTGAAAACCAGGCATCTCAATGTTTTGCCGGCAATCAACGGTGCCCTGGTGTTTGAAATTCATTCCCATTTCTTGCGTGGGACCTAAGCATGCACCCAAGGACACATATTTGATTTTTCAACTAATTTATATGCACTGGATCATGTGCATGTAGTTCAAATTTGAATTATGCACATAAATGCATTGAAAACTCAGTTAATGCATAAAAATGTCCAAACGAACCCCGAAAAATCCCAAAAACTGACACAACACTCCTGTTGTTCTATGTTGACACGAGGAAAAATTTGAAAGCAATGAGAGGCAATGGATATCGTTTCGTCCCCAAAGGTGGGACGTTCCCTACTGAAAACCATCATGCTTGTTGTGAGAAGCTCCGTTTTGTGAGAAGCATATACCCAAACCTGCCCCAAATGGGACAAAGTTTGTACCACGGCATGTTGATGCCGCTCCATGATAGCATGCCAAGTATCATGAATTTCAGACGAGTTTTGGATTTACTAGAATTTAAAAGTCAGGCATCTCAATGTTTTGCCGGCAATCAATGATGCCCTGGTGTTTGAAATTCATTCCCGTTTCTTGCATGGGACCTAAGCATGCACCCAAGGACACAGATTTGATTCTTCAACCAACTTATATGCACTAGAGCATGTGCATGTAGTTCATATTTGAATTATGCACATAAATGTATTGAAAACCCAGTTAATGCATAAAAATGTCCAAACGAACCCCGAAAAATCACAAAAATTCACACAACACTCCTGTTGTTCTATGTTGACACGAGAAAAATATTTGAAAGCAATAAGAGGCAATGGATATTGTTTCTTCCCCAAAGGTGGGACGTTCCCTACCGAAAACCATAATGCTTGTTGTGAGAAGCTCCGGTTTGTGAGAAGCATATACCCAAACCTGCCCCAAATGGGACAATTTTTTTACCACGGCATGTTGATGCCGCTCCATGATAGCATGCCAAGTTTCATGAATTTCAGACGAGTTTTGGATTTACTAGAATTAAAAACCAAGCATCTCAAAGTTTTGCCGGCAATCAACGGTGCCCTGGTGTTTGAAATTCATTCCCTTTTCTTACATGGGACCTAGGCATGCACCCAAGGACACGGAATTGATTTTTTCACCAATTTATATGCACTGGAGCATGTGCATGTAGTTCAAATTTGAATCATGCACATAAATGCATTGAAAACTTAGTTAATGCTTAAAAATGTCCAACGAACCCCGAAAAATCACAAAAATTCACACAACACTCCTGTTGTTCTATGTTGACACGACAAAAAAAGTTGAAAGCAATAAGAGGCAATGGATATCGTTTCTTCCCCAAAGGTGGGACGTTCCCTACCGAAAACCATCATGCTTGTTGTGAGAAGCTCCGGTTTGTGAGAAGCATATACCCAAACCTGCCCCAAATGGGACAAATTTTTTACCACGGCATCTTGATGCCGCTCCATGATAGCATGCCAAGTTTCATGAATTTCAGACGAGTTTTGAATTTACTAGAATTTAAAAACCAGGCATCTCAATGTTTTGCCGGCAATCAACGGTGCCCTGGTGTTTGAAATTCATTCCCATTTCTTGCATGGGACCTAAGCATGCACCCAAGGACACATATTTGATTCTTCAACCAACTTATATGCACTAGAGCATGTGCATGTAGTTCAAATTTGCATTATGCACATAAATGCATGGAAAACTCAGTTAATGCATAAAAATGTCCAAACGAACCCCGAATAATAACTAAAATTCACACAACACTCCTGTTGTTCTATGTTGACACGAGAAAAAAAATTGAAAGCAATAAGAGGCAATGGATATCGTTTCGTCCCCAAAGGTGGGACGTTCCCTACCTAAAACCATCATGCTTGTTGTGAGAAGCTCCGGTTTGTGAGAAGCATATACCCAAACCTGCCCAAATGGGACAAAATTTATTCCACAACATGTTGATGCCGCTCCATGATAGCATGCCAAGTTTCATGAATTTCAGACAGGTTTTGGATTTACTAGAATTTAAAAGCCAGGCATGTCAATGTTTTCCCGACAATCAACGGCGCCCTGGTGTTTGAAATTCATTCCCATTTCTTACATGGGACCTAAGAATGCACCCAAGGACACAGATTTGATTATTCGACCAATTTATATGAGCTTGAGCATGTGCATGTAGTTCAAATTTGAATTATGCACATAAATGCATTGAAAACTCAGTTAATGCATAAAAATGTCCAAACGAACCTCAAAAATCACAAAAATTCACACAACACTCCTGTTGTTCTATGTTGACACGAGAAAAAAAGTTGAAAGCAATAAGAGGCAATGGATGTCGTTTCGTCCCCAAAGGTGGGACGTTCCCTACCGAAAACCATCATGCTTGTTGTGAGAAGCATATACGCAAACCTGCCCCAAATGGGACAAAATTTATACCACGGCATGGTTATGCCGCTCCATGATAGCATGCCAAGTTTCATGAATTTCAGACAAGTTTTGGATTTACTAGAATTTAAAAACCAGGCATCTCAATGTTTTGTCGGCAATCAACGGTGCCCTGTTGTTTGAAATTCATTCACATTTCTTGCATGGGACCTAAGCATGCACCCAAGGACACATATTTGATTTTTCGACCAATTAATATGCACTGGAGCATGTGCATGTAGTTCAAATTTGAATTATGCACATAAATGCATTGAAAACTCAGTTAATGCATAAAATGTCCAAATGAACCCCCAAAAATCACACAACACTCCTGTTGTTCTATGTTGGCACGAGAAAAAAAGTTGAAAGCAATAAGAGGCAATGGATATCGTTTCGTCCCCAAAGGTGGGACGTTCCCTACCGAAAACCATCATGCTTGTTGTGAGAAGCTCCGGTTTGTGAGAAGCATATACCCAAACCTGCCCCAAATGGGACAAAATATGTACCACGGTATTTTGATGCTGCTCCATGATAGCATGCCAAGTTTCATGAATTTCAGACATGTTTTGGATTTACTAGAATTTTAAAACCAGGCATCTCAATGTTTTGCCGTCAATCAACGGTGCCCAAGTGTTTGAAATTCATTCCGATTTCTTGCATGGGACCTAAGTATGCACCCAAGGACACAGATTGGATTCTTCAACCAACTTATATGCAATGGAGCATGTGCATGTAGTTCAAATTTGAATTATGCACATAAATGCATTGAAAACTCAGTTAATGCATAAAAATGTCCAAACGAACCCCGAAAAATCACAAAAATTCACACAACACTCATGTTGTTCTATGTTGACACGAGAAAAAAATTTGAAAGCAATAAGAGGCAATGGATATCTTTTCGTCCCCAAAGGTGGGAGGTTCCCTACCGAAAACAATCATGCTTGTTGTGAGAAGCATATACCCAAACCTGCCCCAAATGGGACGAAATTTATACCACGGCATGGTTATGCCGCTCCATGATAGCATGCCAAGTTTCATGAATTTCAGACGAGTTTTGGATTTACTAGAATTTAAAAACCAAGCAGCTCAATGTTTTGCCGGCAATCAACGGTGCCCTGGTGTTTGAAATTCATTCCCATTTCTTGCATGGGACCTAAGCATGCACCCAAGGACACAGATTTGATTCTTCAACCAACTTATATGCACTAGAGCATGTGCATGTAGTTCATATTTGAATTATGCACATAAATGTATTGAAAACCCAGTTAATGCATAAAAATGTCCAAACGAACCCCGAAAAATCACAAAAATTCAAACAACACTCCTGTTGTTCTATGTTGACACGAGAAAAAACTTTGAAAGCTATAAGAGGCAATGGATATCGTTTCTTCCCCAAAGGTGGGACGTTCCCTACCGAAAACCATCATGCTCGTTGTGAGAAGCTCCGGTTTGTGAGAAGCATATACCCAAACCTACCCCAAATGGGACAAAATTACACCACGGCATGTTGATGCCGCTCCATGATAGCATGCCAAGTTTCATGAATTTCAGACGAGTTTTGGATATACTAGAATTTAAAAACCAGGCATCTCAATGTTTTGCCGGCAATCAACGGTGCCCTGGTGTTTGAAATTCATTCCCATTTCTTGCATGGGACCTAAGCATGCACCCAAGGACACATATTTGATTCTTCAACCAACTTATATGCACTAGATCATGTGCATGTAGTTCAAATTTGCATTATGCACATAAATGCATTGAAAACTCAGTTAATGCATAAAAATGTCCAAACGAACCCCGAATAATAACTAAAATTCACACGACACTCCTGTTGTTCTATGTTGACACGAGAAAAAATTAAAGCAATAAGAGGCAATGGATATCGTTTCGTCCCCAAAGGTGGGACGTTCCCTACCTAAAACCATCATGCTTGTTGTGAGAAGCTCCGGTTTGTGAGAAGCATATACCCAAACCTGCCCAAATGGGACAAAATTTATTCCACAACATGTTGATGCCGCTCCATGATAGCATGCCAAGTTTCATGAATTTCAGACAGGTTTTGGATTTACTAGAATTTAAAAGCCAGGCATGTCAATGTTTTCCCGACAATCAACGGCGCCCTGGTGTTTGAAATTCATTCCCATTTCTTACATGGGACCTAAGAATGCACCCAAGGACACAGATTTGATTATTCGACCAATTTATATGAGCTTGAGCATGTGCATGTAGTTCAAATTTGAATTATGCACATAAATGCATTGAAAACTCAGTTAATGCATAAAAATGTCCAAACGAACCTCAAAAATCACAAAAATTCACACAACACTCCTGTTGTTCTATGTTGACACGAGAAAAAAAGTTGAAAGCAATAAGAGGCAATGGATGTCGTTTCGTCCCCAAAGGTGGGACGTTCCCTACCGAAAACCATCATGCTTGTTGTGAGAAGCATATACGCAAACCTGCCCCAAATGGGACAAAATTTATACCACGGCATGGTTATGCCGCTCCATGATAGCATGCCAAGTTTCATGAATTTCAGACAAGTTTTGGATTTACTAGAATTTAAAAACCAGGCATCTCAATGTTTTGTCGGCAATCAACGGTGCCCTGTTGTTTGAAATTCATTCACATTTCTTGCATGGGACCTAAGCATGCACCCAAGGACACATATTTGATTTTTCGACCAATTAATATGCACTGGAGCATGTGCATGTAGTTCAAATTTGAATTATGCACATAAATGCATTGAAAACTCAGTTAATGCATAAAATGTCCAAATGAACCCCCAAAAATCACACAACACTCCTGTTGTTCTATGTTGGCACGAGAAAAAAAGTTGAAAGCAATAAGAGGCAATGGATATCGTTTCGTCCCCAAAGGTGGGACGTTCCCTACCGAAAACCATCATGCTTGTTGTGAGAAGCTCCGGTTTGTGAGAAGCATATACCCAAACCTGCCCCAAATGGGACAAAATATGTACCACGGTATTTTGATGCTGCTCCATGATAGCATGCCAAGTTTCATGAATTTCAGACATGTTTTGGATTTACTAGAATTTTAAAACCAGGCATCTCAATGTTTTGCCGTCAATCAACGGTGCCCAAGTGTTTGAAATTCATTCCGATTTCTTGCATGGGACCTAAGTATGCACCCAAGGACACAGATTGGATTCTTCAACCAACTTATATGCAATGGAGCATGTGCATGTAGTTCAAATTTGAATTATGCACATAAATGCATTGAAAACTCAGTTAATGCATAAAAATGTCCAAACGAACCCCGAAAAATCACAAAAATTCACACAACACTCCTGTTGTTCTATGTTGACACGAGAAAAAAATTTGAAAGCAATAAGAGGCAATGGATATCTTTTCGTCCCCAAAGGTGGGAGGTTCCCTACCGAAAACAATCATGCTTGTTGTGAGAAGCATATACCCAAACCTGCCCCAAATGGGACGAAATTTATACCACGGCATGGTTATGCCGCTCCATGATAGCATGCCAAGTTTCATGAATTTCAGACGAGTTTTGGATTTACTAGAATTTAAAAACCAAGCAGCTCAATGTTTTGCCGGCAATCAACGGTGCCCTGGTGTTTGAAATTCATTCCCATTTCTTGCATGGGACCTAAGCATGCACCCAAGGACACAGATTTGATTCTTCAACCAACTTATATGCACTAGAGCATGTGCATGTAGTTCATATTTGAATTATGCACATAAATGTATTGAAAACCCAGTTAATGCAAAAAAATGTCCAAACGAAGCCCGAAAAATCACAAAAATTCACACAACACTCCTGTTGTTCTATGTTGACACGAGAAAAAAATTTGAAAGCAATAAGAGGCAATGGATATCTTTTCGTCCCCAAAGGTGGGAGGTTCCCTACCGAAAACAATCATGCTTGTTGTGAGAAGCATATACCCAAACCTGCCCCAAATGGGACGAAATTTATACCACGGCATGGTTATGCCGCTCCATGATAGCATGCCAAGTTTCATGAATTTCAGACGAGTTTTGGATTTACTAGAATTTAAAAACCAAGCAGCTCAATGTTTTGCCGGCAATCAACGGTGCCCTGGTGTTTGAAATTCATTCCCATTTCTTGCATGGGACCTAAGCATGCACCCAAGGACACAGATTTGATTCTTCAACCAACTTATATGCACTAGAGCATGTGCATGTAGTTCATATTTGAATTATGCACATAAATGTATTGAAAACCCAGTTAATGCATAAAAATGTCCAAACGAACCCCGAAAAATCACAAAAATTCACACAACACTCCTGTTGTTCTATGTTGACACGAGAAAAAAATTTGAAAGCAATAAGAGGCAATGGATATCTTTTCGTCCCCAAAGGTGGGAGGTTCCCTACCGAAAACAATCATGCTTGTTGTGAGAAGCATATACCCAAACCTGCCCCAAATGGGACGAAATTTATACCACGGCATGGTTATGCCGCTCCATGATAGCATGCCAAGTTTCATGAATTTCAGACGAGTTTTGGATTTACTAGAATTTAAAAACCAAGCAGCTCAATGTTTTGCCGGCAATCAACGGTGCCCTGGTGTTTGAAATTCATTCCCATTTCTTGCATGGGACCTAAGCATGCACCCAAGGACACAGATTTGATTCTTCAACCAACTTATATGCACTAGAGCATGTGCATGTAGTTCATATTTGAATTATGCACATAAATGTATTGAAAACCCAGTTAATGCATAAAAATGTCCAAACGAACCCCGAAAAATCACAAAAATTCACACAACACTCCTGTTGTTCTATGTTGACACGAGAAAAAACTTTGAAAGCTATAAGAGGCAATGGATATCGTTTCTTCCCCAAAGGTGGGACGTTCCCTACCGAAAACCATCATGCTCGTTGTGAGAAGCTCCGGTTTGTGAGAAGCATATACCCAAACCTACCCCAAATGGGACAAAATTACACCACGGCATGTTGATGCCGCTCCATGATAGCATGCCAAGTTTCATGAATTTCAGACGAGTTTTGGATATACTAGAATTTAAAAACCAGGCATCTCAATGTTTTGCCGGCAATCAACGGTGCCCTGGTGTTTGAAATTCATTCCCATTTCTTGCATGGGACCTAAGCATGCACCCAAGGACACATATTTGATTCTTCAACCAACTTATATGCACTAGATCATGTGCATGTAGTTCAAATTTGCATTATGCACATAAATGCATTGAAAACTCAGTTAATGCATAAAAATGTCCAAACGAACCCCGAATAATAACTAAAATTCACACGACACTCCTGTTGTTCTATGTTGACACGAGAAAAAAAAATTAAAGCAATAAGAGGCAATGGATATCGTTTCGTCCCCAAAGGTGGGACGTTCCCTACCTGAAACCATCATGCTTGTTGTGAGAAGCTCCGGTTTGTGAGAAGCATATACCCAAACCTGCCCCAAATGGGACAAAATTTATACCACGGCATGTTGATGCCGCTCCATGATAGCATGCCAAGTTTCATGAATTTCGGACAGGTTTTGGATTTACTAGAATTTAAAAGTCAGGCATCTCAATGTTTTGCCGGCAATCAACGGTGCCCGGGTGTTTGAAATTCATTCCCATTTCTTGCATGGGACCAAAGCATGCACCCAAGGACACAGATTTGATTATTCGACCAATCTATATGCACTTGAGCATGTGCATGTAGTTCAAATTTGAATTATGCACATAAATGCATTGAAAACTCAGTTAATGCATAAAAATCTCCAAACGAACCTCGAAAATTCACAAAAATTCACACAACATTCCTGTTGTTCTATGTTGACACGAGAAAAAAGTAGAAAGCAATAAGAGGCAATGGATATCGTTTCGTCCAAAGGTGGGACGTTCCCTACCGAAAACCATCATGCTTGTTGTGAGAAGCTCCGGTTTGTGAGAAGCATATACCCAAACCTGCCCCAAATGGGACAAAATTTGTACCACGGCATGTTGATGCCGCTCCATGATAGCATGCCAAGTTTCATGAATTTCAGACGAGTTTTGGATTTACTAGAATTTGAAAACCAGGCATCTCAATGTTTTACCGGCAATCAACGGTGCCCTGGTGTTTGAAATTCATTCCCATTTCTTGCGTGGGACCTAAGCATGCACCCAAGGACACATATTTGATTTTTCAACTAATTTATATGCACCGGATCATGTGCATGTAGTTCAAATTTGAATTATGCACATAAATGCATTGAAAACTCAGTTAATGCATAAAAATGTCCAAACGAACCCCGAAAAATCCCAAAAACTGACACAACACTCCTGTTGTTCTATGTTGACACGAGAAAAAATTTGAAAGCAATGAGAGGCAATGAATATCGTTTCGTCCCCAAAGGTGGGACGTTCCCTACTGAAAACCATCATGCTTGTTGTGAGAAGCTCCGGTTTGTGAGAAGCATATACCCAAACCTGCCCCAAATGGGACAAAGTTTGTACCATGGCATGTTGATGCCGCTCCATGATAGCATGCCAAGTATCATGAATTTCAGACGAGTTTTGGATTTACTAGAATTTAAAAGTCAGGCATCTCAATGTTTTGCCGGCAATCAATGATGCCCTGGTGTTTGAAATTCATTCCCGTTTCTTGCATGGGACCTAAGCATGCACCCAAGGACACAGATTTGATTCTTCAACCAACTTATATGCACTAGAGCATGTGCATGTAGTTCATATTTGAATTATGCACATAAATGTATTGAAAACCCAGTTAATGCATAAAAATGTCCAAACGAACCCCGAAAAATCACAAAAAATCACACAACACTCCTGTTGTTCTATGTTGACACGAGAAAAAAATTTGAAAGCAATAAGAGGCAATGGATATCGTTTCTTCCCCAAAGGTGGGACGTTCCCTACCGAAAACCATCATGCTTGTTGTGAGAAGCTCCGGTTTGTGAGAAGCATATACCCAAACCTGCCCCAAATGGGACAAATTTTTTACCACGGCATGTTGATGCCGCTCCATGATAGCATGCCAAGTTTCATGAATTTCAGACGAGTTTTGGATTTACTAGAATTAAAAACTAGGCATCTCAAAGTTTTGCCGGCAATCAACGGTGCCCTGGTGTTTGAAATTCATTCCCTTTTCTTACATGGGACCTAGGCATGCACCCAAGGACACGGAATTGATTTTTTCACCAATTTATATGCACTGGAGCATGTGCATGTAGTTCAAATTTGAATCATGCACATAAATGCATTGAAAACTTAGTTAATGCATAAAAATGTCAAACGAACCCCAAAAAATCACAAAAATTCACACAACACTCCTGTTGTTCTATGTTGACACGACAAAAAAAGTTGAAAGCAATAAGAGGCAATGGATATCGTTTCGTCTCCAAAGGTGGGACGTTCCCTACCGAAAACCATCATGCTTGTTGTGAGAGGCTCCGGTTTGTGAGAAGCATATACCCAAACCTGCCTCAAATGGGACAAAATTTGTTCCACGGCATGTTGATGCCGCTCCATGATAGCATGCCATGTTTCATGAATTTCAGACGATTTTTGGATTTACTAGAATCTAAAAACCAGGCATCTCAATGTTTTGGAGCATGTGCATGTAGTTCAAATTTCAATTATGCGCATAAATGCATTGAAAACTTATTTAATGCATAAAAATGTCCAAACGAACGCCAAAAAATCACAAAAATTTACATAACACTCCTGTTGTTCTATGTTGACACGAGAAAAAAATTGAAAGCAATAAGAGGCAACGGATATCGTTTCTTCCCCAAAGGTGGGACTTTCCCTAGCGAAAACCATCATGCTTGTTGTGAGAAGCTCCGGTTTGTGAGAAGCATATACCCAAACCTGCCCCAAATGGGACAAAATTTATACCACGGCATGTTGATGCTGCTCCATGATAGCATCCCAAGTTTCATGAATTTCAGACGAGTTTTGGATTTACTAGAATTTAAAAACCAATCATCTCAATGTTTTGCCGGCCATCAACGCTGCCCTGGTGTTTGAAATTCATTCCCATTTTTTGCATGGGACCTAAGCATGCACCCAAGGACACAGATTTGATTTTTCGACCAATTTATATCCACTGGAGCATGTGCATGTAGTTCAAATTTGAATTATGCACATAAATGCATTGAAAACTCAGTTAATGCATAAAAATGTCCAAACGAACCCTGAAAAATCAGAAAAATTCATACATCACTCCTGTTGTTCAATGTTGACATGAGAAAAAAAGTTGAAAGCAATAAGAGGCAATGGATATCGTTTCATCCCCAAAGGTGGGACGTTCCCTTCCGAAAACCATCATGCTTGTTGTGAGAAGCTCCGGTTTGTGAGAAGCATATACCCAAACCTGCCCCAAATGGGACAAAATTTGTACCACGGCATGTTGATGCCGCTCCATGATAGCATGCTAAGTTTCATGAATTTCAGACGAGTTTTGGATTTACTAGAATTTGAAAACCAGGCATCTCAATGTTTTGCCGGCAATCAACAGTGCCCTGGTGTTTGAAATTCATTCCCATTTCTTGCATGGGACCTAAGCATGCACCCAAGGACACAGAGTTGATTTTTCAACCAATTTATATGCACTAGAGCATGTGCATGTAGTTCAAATTTGAATTATGCACATAAATGCATTGAAAACTCAGTTAATGCATAAAAATGTCCAAACGAACCCTGAAAAATCATAAAAATTCACACAACACTCATGTTGTTCTATGTTGACACGAGAAAAAATTTGAAAGCAATAAGAGGCAATGGATATCGGTTCGTCCCCAAAGGTGCGACGTTCCCTCCGAAAACCATCATGCTATTTGTGGGAAGCTCCGGTTTGTGAGAAGGATATATCCAAACCCGCCCCAAATGGGACAAATATTTTACCATGACATGTTGTTGCCGCTCCATGATAGCATGCCAAGTTTCATGAATTTTAGACGCATTCTTGAATTAGTAGAATTTAAAAACCAGGCATCTCAATGTTTTGCCGGCAATCAACGATGCCCTGGTGTTCGAAATTCATTCCCATTTATTGCATGGGACCTATAAGCATGCACCAAGGACACATATATTATTTTTCAACCAATTTATATGCACTGGAGCATGTGCATGTAGTTCAAATTTGAATTGTTCACCTGAAATGGCTAGAAAACCAATTTAATGTATAAAATGTTCAAACGAACCCTGAATAATTCCAATTCTTTTACGACACACATATAGTTGCATGTTCACTCCAGATAAAAGGTCTAGCAATTCAAACACCGTCCATTGCCGCTGTGACCCCATTATGTAATTCAAATCAAGATGAAAAATCAAGTAGATCGCACACAGTTTATTATCAGCAACCATGTGAGATGCAGCACAAAATATCCTGGAGCACCGTCGGTGTATAGTATGCCTATGGCTTACGCGAGAAGGTGCGTTGGCTACAGTCCAAAGCCGGCATCTCAAGCACACTGCTTGCTCCCCAAATATCATTTCACTATTCAATCGTCGCCGGTGAAAGATGGGCACGTGGACCCGCGTCGTGAGGGCAACTTCGGTGGCCCACTCCGGCGAGAGCGCGGCCGCAGCCGCCATGCGCGTGCTAACAAGGTGCATGAGTGTGGCTGCAATCTGCGACCGGGCGGCAAAGGCAGCCCAAACAGCCGCTGTTGCTTCTCAGGTGGCGACAGCAACATCTGCCTCAGGGATAGCAACTTGCGAAAGCGGCACAACAGCTGTCCGTTTCACAGCGGCGTCCTTAGCCCTGATAGAGGCCAACCACGCACAGCTCCTGCCGGTCACCACACAAATCGAACGAAGCTTCTCCGACAACGGTCAGCAACCCACGGCCGAAGAGCTGGCAATCACCGAGAGCGTTCGAGCAGCCGTCCGTTCCTCCGCCGCATACCTTGCAACGTCGGAGCCCGTCCAAGCCCAGATTGCGTCCGCCCACGCCCAGCTCGTGGCGGCCTTTTCCAAAGAGATGGCGGGTGCGGATGGCGATATGCTTGCGGAGTATGGTGCGATGGATGCAATGGAGCCCCTTCCCCAGGAGACCGGCGGACGCGAGCTGGACATGGAGGCGGCGGCGGAGATCGATGAGCACCAGCCGTAGTAGTACTCTTTGTTTTGTTTAATTAAGAGCACCGGTCTTTAATTTGTTAGAGTACTGTTTAGGTCAGCTAGCTCTGTTTAATTGCTAAAATTGCTCGATTAAGAAGTGTGGGTGTGCTGTAGTCTCCCTTGTGTACCCAAATTATGCAATGACGTGGATGACCACTGTAACCATGGAAATTCGAACCAAAACTTTTGACGTTCAAACTCATCACACACGGGTTAAGCTATCTGAATCGTTTGTGATGTCCACATATCGTACACAGTTCTGAATAAGGGACCGTGTCTGATGACACTTTGCGCGCTAGTTTTTTCGCTGAAGCGATTCCAAATTTTTGACTTCTGTGGAAATATCTACCTCCCTGCCCCTCCCCCTTACCAAAAGCCACATTTCCCCTCTTTCCACCTTCCTTTCCAAGTTGAAACCTTCACTCCTTGCTGGCAGCGCCGCCTCCTCGTCGGTGACCCTCCTTCACGCTGCTCGACCTCCTCTATCCAGGCAGGTAATCCATACCCGACCCCCATCCTCCTCCTCCTTCCACATCCCACATGCCCCGACCGCCGACGTGAGTGCGACACCTTCCACCCAAATCACCGACCCCTCCACCAAATTAGGGCCGGCCTAAGCCATGGTGCTCGCAGTATAGCCAGGACCTCAGGAGCATTTGGCAGTGGAGAAGCAAATCGCGGCCGCACGCGTGGATGAGGTTGCGATGGCTGCCATTCGTGCCGACCCCTGATCTTGAAGGAGCACCTTGCCATTTGCTAGCTACGCTGGTTAAGGATGCTTGGTTTACCCGTTGCGTGTGCTGCTACTGCCTTTCCTTCACAAATTCACTGCCTTTCCTTCACAAATTCTAGTGAATTGTGCTATCTAATTTTAACATGCAATCTGTTGCTCTAGTGTATATGTTCTATATGTCGTGCAGTGTGGTGCTCACTTATTAACTGCTTTGTTAATTAGTTGTCGTCTTCAGTTAACTGTTTGGTTCAATTCTGCAAATGTGATGTTCAATTCTTCAGGCTGCAATTTTGTATTGTCTTCCATGTGAGAAATAAATCGAATTTATCTTTACAAAATTTTGGGTGCATTCTGTTATTGTATACCATGTGAGGAATAAATTGAATTTGGCTGTAGTAAATACATGAGAAACAAATACAATTGCTACAATTGGCTGTAGTTAACTGTTTGGTTAACTGTCTCATCTTCTATTAGGAGTATATTATATTGTGCAATGTGGTGCTCAGTTAATGTTTGGTTCATTTGTTGTGGTGTTTAGTTAACTGCTTGGTTCAATTCTGCAATGCGATGTCCAATTGTCGTGGGTAGAATTTTGTATTATTGTGCATGTGAGGAATAAATCGAATTTGGCTGCACTTAATACATGAGAAACATATACAAGTGCTATATTTCCTAGTTCTTAATCATGCTTGGTTTGTATAAATGGGTTTTCCGTGTGGCTTGAATTAATCTGATTAATCTGCAATGTGATTATTTTTCACCAACATATTTTACTGATAGCATGTGAACCCTTACTTAACCTGATGACTAACTACCATATATGTGTTGCAGGGAAACAATGGGAAGCACTGAGGTTTACAATCGAGGTTAGCATGTGCATGGTCTGTTGTCTAATAGCACATTATTGTGCAATTGCAGGAACCATTCTAACATTTAGGTTTTTAACAATTTGGTCTTGCACATGTAGGTCCTGCTGTCAGAGGTTTTGACCCACCGTTCGACCCTTTTTGCATATGGGGAAATGAGTTGTCCATGAATATCAATCAAATCAAGAAACTCAGAAAGATTGTTAGGATAAAGAAATTAGCGACAAAAAACAACAAGATCTTTGTCTGCACAATGAAGAAGACATCAGTTCACTACAAGATGGTACTAACTATTATACCTTGCCTTTTTTATTCCTTTGCCCCATTTCCAATATAGAGAAGATATTTATGCACATCCTTGTTTTCAGGCCTTTCCAAAGCAGTTCACTGATGATTACCTCTCAAACCACCTCTATGGTCAGGAGGCGAGGAAGGTTTTCATACAACACCCACGGTTCAATATTGAAGTGTTCCTGAAGAGGACGAAGGACGGACGGTCAATCATCCACAGGCACTGGCCTAAAGTTGCAAAGACCTTCAACATGAATGAAGGCTCAATATTCGCCTTCCGCTTCAGCAGTTTTCCTGATGAGATGCATCTATCTATATACCGTCTATGATGCTAATTTTGAAAGGTACTACATGTTGCATGTGGAACTTACTGCTGGTGCAGTTGTGTAATGGGGTAGCTGAGTGCTGAAGCTATATCATGTTGTACTCTGATGTATTTCAATTATGAAATTCTGCTTCCTTAATATGGAAATGAAATATATTGTGTGCTTAATATGAAATGTCAATTATATTAATAAATGGATTATGAATAATCGGATAATTAGCTTGCTAATGCGAATTTGCTTGCTAATTGGGTTTTGCTATTGCAAACGGTTGTTGAAAAAATACCGTGGGCGATGACCTCAGGCAACGCACACAGTTTCTAGGAATAAACCATGTTGGATCAATGAACAATCACACACGACTTTCTCTTGAAAACTGTTTGTGTTAGGCCACCTTGCGCAAACGTTTACCACATAAAAACCGTGTGTGATGAACAACCTTTGCCACACAGTTTCTTCTACGGACCGTGTATGATACATTTAATAACACAAATGATTTAACGGGAAAAATTCTGTGTTATGTACCTGTGAACGGAAACGTTTTCCTTGGAGCGACTATGTGGGATGTGCATACGAACGAAAACGTTTAGCGGGGACTGACTGCGTGGGATGTACTTGCGACCGGAAACAATTTCACCGTATAATTGTATTTTTAGCTCTACTGTATGCATTTCCGTATTTGAGCGCTCGCCGGTCGCACATGACCTCATTTTGCCGAACGTGTGTGCCAGGAGGGCATATCCCTGACGGTTTCTGGGTCATGTGGGAAGGACCCCCCTATCGCCCACACTCACTTGGCGACGGTTCTAAATGCCGTCGCGGAAAGGGGTTAAAAACCGTTTGTTTAGGACCGACGCGCACCAGTGACGTTGTCTGCAGTCCACACATAAACGGAGATATGCGTATCAAACAAGTTCATTAGTTTGACTTTCAACATGTTCATGGAGTACTATAATACTGTACAACATGCTACTCGATTGAGGTGTTCAATTTTGGATTTAGTGCACTATTTTGACCTGGTGAACGAGCTATTTCATTGAATCGAGATATTTCATTTTGGGTTTGATTCCCGTTTTTGAGTGGCTCAACTATTTGTCATATAGTAAATCATTAGCAACGAGCAAGTAAAAACACATTAGTCATGAGCATCATCTCTCCATCTAAAAAAGAAGTGGCAAGCTAATATTTCAAAATTTGATTCGAATCGACTTGGTAAGGTAGACGTGGATGCTCGTTCTCCCAAAATTTGAATGAACTGCTAAACACCCTCTACTCGGTGGAATTCACCCGAGCAAATAAATGGGAGACGCGAAATTACCTGCTATGTGGGACACACATCAATTGGCCCATTGTACATCGAGGGTAGGTTCGTAACTTCATCCAAGTGCGCCTTCTCCTCGGCCGAAATGGCATGTGCCGAATAATTCATAAACCATAGGCGGGAAAACACCCTCTTCTCGCCTGAAATCGCTCGCGCCGACTATCTCAAAACACGCGCTCCTCGCCCGAAATCGCTCGCGCCCACTATTTCAAAACACGCCCTCCTCGCCCGAAATCGCTCGCGACCACTATTCGGGAGAAGCAAAGTTACTCTACTATCCCTGACCCTCAGTACGCAGACCCAAGCATAGAAGCCTAAAGGCAGGGTAGAACTGTAACGCCCCCCCCCCACATTTCAGACAAATGCGTCCGTAAGGCATGGTTCCCCCTCCCAATTCCCCGTTCATACCTCATGGGCACCAAATCACCTTCTCCCCGGAAGCTCCCTTCTCCCTAGCCGCGAAACATCAGCCCCTCCTCCATGGCGCCCCCACCGCACCAAAACCGCCGCCCTCCTCCCCAATGCCGGAGATGTTATCCATTTGCCGTCATGCACTGGGCCGTGTGCCTCTTACTCCGTGTTGTTGGAGCTGCCTCGACGCCGGCCGCGTGAACCATACCGAAGCTGATTCACCCCCGCCATTGTGCACGGCGCCGGAGAGGCTCCAACTTCGGATGTGTCCAGGGCCCCGACGCTGCTTCCCCGTAGCCGTCAACCGTCGCGACATCTCTGCTTTCCTGCCACCGGTAGCCACCGCAACCACGCTGGCCTCATCGACTCGGCAGCTGGAGCTGCCTACTTGACCGGGCCGCAAGATAGGTCGTAACCTCATCTCAAATCACTTTATTTAGGCGTCGGTTGTCTGAATTTTTATTCTGGGCCAATCGATTCCCAATGGGAAGCAGCACCCCTCGAGGCGGCGGAGCTCCTAGGCTGCCGGTTGGCTGGTGTCTAACGTAAGGGTGCGGGGGCGCAAGTTCGCCGTGGAAGTAGCGCTTAGATGGCTATCTTAGAGTTGCGTGGGTTGAAGGTACTGCCACCGCCGGATCTGGGTGACAGTCTTTGTGGATTGGCCGGGGACGGCGCAACCACGGCAGTGCGATGGGGTGGGGAGCGGGTTTTGGTCGGAGCTCGCGCGGCCGCGGACGGCGGAGGCAGGCTGCTCTGTCGGTGGTCACCGGCTCTTCAGGGAAGATTCTGAACAGTGTCAGCCGGGAGGCACAAGACGGCCATCAAGCCATCCGGCGTAGATCGGACAAACCAAAATAAAATAAAATCGTGTGACCCCAATTTAGTCTTCAGTCAACAGACGCGTGACCACTCTCGTACCTTACTGTTGATCTCTTAGGGTATTTCTTCATATTAGAGATATGTGTCATTCTTAACATTGTGCGTTTTCTGCATCCTCAACCACACTGTCTTCCTTCTCACCGCAGCTGCTCCAACAAGGGAAGCATACACCATAAGGGAGCTATAGTCCCCACTCAACAGTTCCCTGCATCGAATGCGCATGCCCGACATGGACAACCACAACAACTGCAGGGCCATCGACAAGTCAGCACATGATGCTCACTCCTATGGATGGCGGCCAGATAGGTTGTACCCTCATCTTACTTGTGTGCAACATTTATGGCTTTGTTATTCATCTAAGCATGGAAAATAGATTATCACATTTCACTGTATATTTATGCTGATCTCTTACGGGTCTTGTTCAGGAGTTAACGTTGTTCCATAGTTCAGCTAAGAGACTTGTTCTTTAGGTAACGCTGTTCCATACTTATCATCCATCAGCCAAAAGCTGGTGATTATAGTATTATACCTATTACCTATGTTGTTCTTTAATACTTTTGTGTGCCATCTAGTTAATCTCGAGTACAAATGATACATATTCTATAGCTTTCATCTATGTTCTCCCTTTAGTTTTTGAGACCTGTTGCTACTAGTTAACCCAGTCCTACTATTTATGTCATCTCCTGCAGGCACTCATTACATAAATCTAACTACTAGTTATCTTCCATGCATGTCAACTATAATTGCACACACTGATATATCCACAAGAACCTCACAAAGCAATGTAACGGCCAACAAACTTGACGTCAGTGATACCCAATATGATGGAACATGTAAAGGCAGTCCTTCAGAAGACTTGCAGAAAGATGATGAATCCTCCACAAGGTCCTTGCTCTAACTTGGCCCGTGATATGGGTACAACATGCATATAATGTCCTCGAGTGCATCTACTCTGTTGCAATACCATGTTCTTAGCCTGTTGATCATGCATGTAAATATGTCATGCCTTCCATGCTTCTGAATATCTTATGCATTGTTATTCATCAGTATGTACTTCATCTGTCTACCATACCATGTTTTTTTACATTGAAGTGTTGTTCTAGTGGTCTGTTGCAATGCCATCTTAGTTTCCCAATCATACACGCATATGTTGCCTTAGTGTTTTTCTGTATGTATTCCGCTAGCATACATTTTTACATTCAACTAGTGTTTTTTTACTCTGTTGTCCTGTCGTATCCCTAGCTCTTACATCATACTTCCTCCGTCCGGATTACATGTCGCAGAAATGGATATGGATGTATGTAGAACTGAAATACTCCTAGACCCATCCATTTATTTCCGGATGGAGGGAATACATGTCAATATGTCATGCCTTTCTATTCTTCAGTACCTATTCCATCTCTCTGTTGTAGCATGTTTTATAATTGAAGCACCATTCTTCTATATAAGGCGTGCAAGGGGAAGACGGCTATGTTAGAATGTGAAGGGTTACAAACAAGGTCTTTGCAAAAGATCCAAACGCCAGGAGATAGTAAACCAACTCCAGTTTTCATAGATACTGCTCCAGCATAGAGAAACTCAACTCCTACTAATAATAAGTAGATTCTAGTGGCCAAAGAACTAGTCCGCTCCGGTCCAGCAAAAATATGTCAACTCCATTCTAAGAAGCGTGTGCGTATCCTCGCATCATGAAATTTTATAGCATTCTGATAATATTTTCTACATGTTTCTTACCCATCTCTCTTTTAAAAAATAAGCTTAAAGGATAGAAGACTTTCTGCACTGGGATCATATTCGAGGAAAGTATCTTGCAGGAATTCATTGTGCTCCAATGCTGATGTAAGTACCTGTTGTATATCACTATATTTTTATATCAACATGTATTTTATTAATCGGTGTGAATCCAACTTTTATAAGATCTAAATTTAGTTGTAGCAAAATGTATAATTAAAGGCGACAATGTTGATTTTTGTAAGGAAAAATGCCTGGTAGTTTTGCATACTGAGCTGCATGAGTGTACTATCTCATATCATGCACATTACTGAATTGTAGTGCTGCTCTGGTTGCCCATTCATTCATTGTGTCAATGTTGCTTTTGTATTACCTTACTTGGCTGATGATAGTTGTGCCATATTGTGTTAATTTGGTGTAGGCTGGTGTGGTCTGGTTGCCCAAACGTTCATTGTGTTAATGTTGCTTTCCTATTATCTGACCTGGCCAATGATAGCAATGCTAGTGTCTTAATTTGGTGCAGGCTGCTGAAGATAAGAAGAGAAACTCTGAAAACAACAAGGCAGCCCCATTGTTTCTTTCCAATAAATCTAGGCCATGTAATATGGCAATAACTCTTGATTAATCTGTTCGGTTCCCCTCCTAATTTATGTTATGATGAAGTGGTTGAGACACTCTCCACTATCAATAATACAAGCCTGCCAAAATCGCCATCTGAATTTGTTCAGTTTCCTCTGTCTCGAATGCAACAGAAAAAAATGTATGTTTGTGAACCAATTACTGGCTGAAGCAATGATGGAAATCATGGAGGAATCAGAGGTGCACATTCTTGCGCAACAACAACTGATCAATGTTTTGAGAGACAGTGTAGCAAAGAAGGAAGAACTTGCTCAGATGCTTATGGGCGTCATCTGCGCTGAGGTTGCAGATTGTGATGATGTAGATCGTTAGGTTCTGTTCATTTATTTGCACTGGCATCAATCTTTGATTGCACAGTGGATGTAATTTCTTGTAATATATGCTGGATGTGCAACATTTTTCCCTGTATGCCGTACCTTTGCTTAGCACTCCGCGCATTCCAGCTAACTGGTCGCTAGGAAGCTAAAAAAGCAGTGAAATAATTAGTTAGCACGAACAGTCGTGGGCCCTATACGAAGGAAGCAGCCCACTGCCCTTAATGGGCTTCCCTAATGGGCTCACAGGGGCCAAAATTCTCATAGGCCTTTTGATTGATCGGTTTTGGTCCTGTGCATAATTGCTCGTCATAATGGGCTCAAATTATCTAATTGGGACTTCAGACATGTTCGAACTTTAGTGGGCCCATTAAGTTAATGGGCCGTTACCAGGCCGAAAGTTAATGCTCGGCCCTGTTACCTCCGGGGTCGTTAACAGGCCGACATTGAAGCGGGCAATAGGTGGGCCCATTTGATTTCACGAGCCGTTAACAGGCCGATACTAAGGTCGGGCTACATATGGTCCAACTATACTATGGGCCTTCAGTAGGTCAAAAGATACAACGGGCTCGTACTGGACCATGAAGAGCATGGGCCGCTAAGAGGCCGAAAGTCAGGTCATACTGTATATGGCCCAACTGTGTTGTGGGCCTCTAGCAGGCCAAAAAAGAAACCGGGCTGGTATTGGACCATGAAGAGCATGGGCCGTTAAAAGACCAAAACTCAGGTTCGACCGCAAATGGCCCAACTCATTTATGGGCCGTTAATAGGCTGAAAGACACACCGGGCCGGAAATTGGCCCACCACTTAAATGGGTCGCTAAAAGGCCGAAAGACGTACATCCTGAAAATTGGCCCATCCCTTGACTGGGCCATTTACAGGCTGAAACCACATCGGGCCAATATTGAGCCCAAATATATAGCAGGCTATTAACGGGCTCAAACTGACGCTGGGCTGCAATGGTGTCAAATCGTTAACGGGCCATTGATGGGCCAAATTGGCACATCTTGTATGGGCCATGGGCTTAAATGGACCTAACACAAGTAGGCCTTATATGGGCCGGCCTGCTAATTTTTACTGGGTCGGCCTTTTTCACCAGAATGGGCCACTGTTGGGCCTTGCCACGTGCCGATGTATCATAGGTGCCCCTCGTACTATGAGTGGATGACATTTGTCCCAACGCTGAGCCGACACGTGGATCCTCCTACGAATGAGAATTTTACACGTGGAAAATCCCCATTGGTCGGGGCTGTTAATGGGTTACCGGATCCAAACCGGAACCCGATTGCTTAACGGCGACCCGTTATGGTGGATGCCACGTGTCGGTTACGCTTGACGAAAGAAATTCTATGACACATGATTTATCATCATGGAAGTGGACACTTCCATGATGATAATTTTGGTAATGTCATGGAACACTTCTACAACAACATAGGTATGAATATCTTGATTCTGTCATATTATCTTCATGGATGTACATGCATGACGGAAACCGTGACCTACTGTGACAAACATGTATCATCACGGAAGTGTATTTTTTTGTCGTGATGTCTCCTGAATGTGCGGTGGTTTCTGATATCAGGGCCGTCGGGGACGACCATGATCTTTGTGGGATTACCCAGAGAGCATGGTGCCTGACATGGCTGTTGTGATGGGGTCTTCGGATGGTAGCGGTACCGAAGGTGGCGGCAACCCACGATGCGTCAAGAATAGGGACGACCGTTCCGATGAGTCGTGTTTGCCGGTGACTCCGCCGCTCCCATCTGGGCTTCCGACAGCGTCACCATCCACACCTGCCCTCTGGTTTCTTCCTCCTAGTCTGGGAAGGGCGCCATCCTAATCCTGGGGAGGCGCCGAATCCCAGCCAGACCTTCCCTCCACCTTCTTCATCTCTTCCTGTAGTTTCGTAGAAGGAGAGGAAAAAGTGAAGGCATCACGGGCATTTTATCTTTTTTCAATCTTAAATCTGTAGGCACTTGCCAAATTTTAGTTCACATAATGTAATCTCTTGAATCCACGTCTGTGTCCTGTAAGGTCTGTACTTGTTTGATCAGCATATAATGAAAAAGATGAACCTTGTCGGGGACTCGTGCATGTATATGTCCATGCAGAGGTGGAATGCCTCTATATTTTTAAATAAACGAGTTTCCCCCGGCAGGCTATCCTGCCGGTACCCTCTATTTTGTTGCCAGGGAGTTAGGCCTACCAGGCACAAATTGTGACGAGGGACCAGCCCCCTGCCAATATTTTTTCATCAAAGGCCACTGCGACCATCTTGACCGAAGCAACGATCGAGTCAATGGATGGGAGCACCTAAGTTTCAAAAAGTGGCGATGTTTTCTTATGCACAAGTCTTTACTTACAGAACACGTATGGATAAGAGATAGAACTTATCTGTTTGGCCTGCCGGAGACTGCAGTGTTGGCTCATCTTTCCATCTCCTCTTGGAGGCCAAGACCTCGACAGGGGCCTGTAGTTTATGCAGATGAAAATGATGCCATATGCGATATTATCTACATGAACATGCGATGCTCATGAAATGCTTATGCATGCATGCAACTTGTCGGGGCCCCCAGCGCTTCATTTGTTTCTCTGTTGCTTAGGGTCTGCGCCTGGCTTTGTACAAGGGGTTACATCCAACTGAGGCAAGGCCTGTACAAAAGGGTGGCTGCAGGGTAGGGCCCGACAACCGCGCCTTATGGGTAGAACTTGCGGAGATGCTCAATATTCCATGAGTTTTGCAATTGAATGCCATCTCCGGTCTCTAGATGGACTGCGCTAGGTCAGGTGACTCGTACTACCCGGTAAGGGCCTTCTCACTTCGGCATCAACTTGTTTGCACCCTTGGCGGACTGAACGCGCCTAAGGACAAGGTCGCCTTCCTCAAAACACCGGGCATGAACCCTGCTGCTGTGATAGCGATGCAGGGCTTGCTGGTAGCATACAACACACATAACAGCCCGGAGACAGTTCTCCTCGAGAAGCACAACGTCGTCACGCCGGTGTTGATCTTGCGCTATTTCAACGTAGGCAAGCACTCGAGGCGACCCGTAAATGAGTTCCGTGGGGATAAATGCTTCTGCCCCATAAACTAGGGAGAAGGGAGTCTGCCCAGTAGCTTGATTTGGTGTTGTTCTCAGGGACCAAAGAACTACCGGCAGCTCATCGATCCATCGCCTGCCACACTTCTGCAGCGTATCAAATGTTCTTGTCTTGAGTCCTCGCAACACTTCAGCGTTCGCCCTCTCAGCTTGTCCATTGCTTCTAGCATGTGCAACAGAGGAAAATGAGATCTTGCTTCCGAGGGCATGAACATATTGCATGAAGGCACGGCTGGTGAACTGGGTGCCATTGTCGGTGATGATCCGGGCAGGGACCCCGAAGCGACACACCAATCCTTTCAAGAACTTGATAGCTGACTGAGCAGTCACCTTTCTCACCGCATCTACTTCCGGCCACTTTGTAAACTTGTCGATGGCAACGAACAAGAATTCAAAGCCCCCGGCAGCTCGGGGGAAAGGGCCGAGGATATCGAGCCCCCAGACCGAAAACAGCCTTGACAAAGGGATTGTCTGAAGAGCTTGTGCAGGCAAATGGATGTTCTTGGAATGGAACTGGCAGGCTTCACACTTGGTGATTAGCTCGACTGCATCTTGGAGGACTATGGGCCAATAGAATCGTTTCCGGAATGCTTTCCCAACTAATGCCCTTGAGCCAATATCGGAGCCGCACATGCCTTTGTGTATTTCTGCCAGCAGTTCCTTTCCTTCTTTATGGCAAATGCACTTCAATTTCACACCATTGGGCCTCCTTCTGTATAGAGTGTCATCAACAAACTGATACATACTGGCCCTCCGGTCTACACTTTCAGCTTCCTCTTGCTCATCGGGAAGTTCTCCAGTTTGGAGGAAACGGATTATGTGCCTCACCCAAGTTGGAGCCTGGGGCTCGGCAACAAGGACTAGCGGCACCTCCTCACCTACAGGAGCGCGTTCCTGGACCGCGGGGACTAGTGGCCGGGCAGGAGGGCGCACCCCGGCAATCGATGGGGAGTTGTTTCCGGCAGGGTCCCTGCCAGGAGCCCCGGGAGAGGCTTACCGGAGTCCAATTTCCTCCTCTTTCAGGCCATTGTTGCTGGGGATACATATGGCTGAGTAATATGGAGAACGAAAGTTCCTGGTTCCATAGGAAATTTTTGCGCAGCACACTTTGATAGATGATCAGCTATGCTATTTTCCGCACGGGGTACGTGCTCTGTTTGCAATCCGTCAAAGTGCTCCTCCAATCTTCTCACTTCCTCAACGTATGCCTCCATCAATGGACTTTGGTAATCTTTGTTGACTTGTCTCACCACAAGTTGTGAATCTCCTCGAATGATCCGTTTCTTGATTCCCTATTCTATGGCAATCCTGAGCCCGGCAAGGATCCCTTCATACTCTACTGTATTGTTTGTTGCCTCCTCCCGAGGAAAATGCATCCGGACAATGTAGTTCAGGTGCTCTCCAGTGGGAGCGACGAGAAGTATGCCAGCCCATGCACCTTGCAGGGAGAATGCACCACCGAAATACATGATTCATTCTTGGTGCGCTTCCTTGCCGGGGGTAACTGTTTCCAGCACTTCTTCATCAGGGGTGGCGTCCATTCTGCAATAAACTCTGCCAAAACCCTGCTCTGAATTGTTGATGTGCTCTCAAACCTCAAGACAAAGCTGGATAACTCCAATGCCCACTCCACTATTCTGCCGGTAGCCTCAGGGTTTCGGAGTATCCTTTGCATCGGAAAGCGGGTGAAAACCGTGATCTCATGGGCTTGGAATAGTGGCGCAGTTTCCTTGAGGCCATGATGAGGCCAAAAATAAACTTTTGCACGCCAGAGTACCTCGATCTAGCCCCTTGTAACAGGGAGCTGACGAAGTATACTGGGTGATGCACCACTTTCTTCCTTGCCGCGTGCTTGGGGTTGTCCCTGCTGTCGTGCTCCTCTTTGTCCTGATCCTCATCCGGTCCTGACGGGCTTTGCTCACTCTCTGTTTCTTCTAGTTCCTGCTGTGCCACTAGGGCTGCACAAACCACTTGATTGGTTGCCGCTAAGAATAGCAGCAACGACTCTTTTGGTTTGGGAGCAACCAAAGTGGGCACAGAGGACAAGTAGGTCTTCAAATCTTGCAATGTTGCATCTCCTTCTGGGGTCCACTTCATGGGCCCTGCTTTCTTCAAAATTTTGAAGAACGACAAGGCGCGCTCGACAGACTTGGAGATGAATCTGCTACGTGCGGCAACGCATCCTGTCAGACGCCTCACATCCTTAACTGTCCTGGGTGCCTGGATCTGCTCGATAGCCTTGATCTTATCGGGGTTGGCCTCGATCCCATGATGGGACACGAAGAACCCAAGTAGCTTGCCAGAGGGAACGCCAAACACACACATCTCCGGGTTTAGCTTCAAGTTGATCTTGCGCAGATTAGCAAATGTCTCCTCCAAATCCTAGATGAGGGTTGATCTGTCCTTGGTCTTGACCACAATATCATCCATATAAGCCTCAATGTTTCTGTGCAACAGTTGTTCAAAATCAATCTGGACTGCTCTTGCAAAAGTGGACCGGCACTCTGTAACCCGGAAGGCATGCGCAGGAAGCAGTACGTACCATATGGGGTGATGAATGAGGTCTTCTCTTAGTTTTCCTTGCACATGAAGATCCGATGATATCCAGAGCATGCATCCAGAAAAGAGAGCAAATCACAACCTGAAGTGGAGTCCACAATCTGGTCGATACGCGACAAGGGAAATGGGTCCTTCCGGCAAGCCTTGTTGAGATCTGTGAAATCTATGCAAAGCCTCCATTTTCCGTTAGCCTTGCGCACGACCACTTGGTTTGTTAACAATGTTGGATGCAGTACTCCTCTGACCAGACCAGCTGCCTCAAGCTTCTTCATATCTTCGGCAATGAACTGATGTCTCTCCAAGGCCCGCTTTCGAACCTTCTGCTTGACGGGTTGGGCATGTGGGCAGAGAAAAAGGTGGTGCTCGATTACCTCCTTGGGAACACCGAGGATATCAGATGGTTGGCAGGAAAACACATCGATATTCGCCCGCAGGAAGGCAATGAGCACGCTTTCCTTTTTGTCATCAAGGGTAGCGCTGATAGTAAAGGTACCATCAACGCCAGCTAGCCCTGCCGGGACCTTTTTCACATGTGGTGCAGCAGCCTTGGATCTCTTGTGATAAACGCGGGGTCCCGATCTTTCGATGGGATGATAACTATCGATTTGGTGGAGTCGACTTTGACGATCCGATTACAAACGTGCACGACGTTGCGCCTTAGCAATCGCTAAACCAATCTCCCGAGGTTACTGACGATGCTGGAAGCACGATCAGCCTGACTACGAAGGTCTATTCCTGCAAGCAATCGAAGAACATGCAAGAATATGATAAAGCAATCTGAATATTGTGAATATGGATGAAGTATTGATAATGGTGGGGATCCGAAAGCGGTCTTGGTCTGTTCGTTGGACACAAACGAAGTACACGAAGTTGCGTTGGCTAACTTTTAACTAAACAAATCCCATGGAAAAAGCTACTAGATGGATCTACTCATATAGGAGCATGGGGTGGCGGCCAAGGAGGTGGGAGGATGTCCCAAGGCAGCCTAAAACCAACCGTAGGTCGTACAAGGCTCATGGGCCCAAGTGGAGGTGATGCAACACCTTTGGACTTGTAGTTTGACTCAGATTCTGCTGCAATGTCAGATTGTTTCATCCATAACTCAACGCTGCAGACGAATTTGAAGGTGAATCCAATTGTGTTGGAAAGTGAACACATCTACTTTCCAACAAAAAAAGAATCACCCAATTCGGAGTCCGTATGAATGAGTTATTGGCGTTTTGAGTCAAGTATGTCTGTGCAGTCCGAATCTGAATCCAGAATGTGAGAGACTTGGACTCTATCTTCTCTTGGCCCAAAAGTGACGTGAGAGGACTTTTTGAATAGCACATAAACTTCTCTTTTCCCCTTATCTTCATATGTGGATTGTACAAATGTCCCATACACCTGCAATTAGACATGGCAGAAAAGTCTGTGAAGTATTTTTGTCCTCGATGACATAAATAAATTATTGCATAGTTTGCATTAGAAATCACCTCACAAATATACATGTATGCAATATTTTTGGTCGTATCCACGGTAGTCATGTCCTCATCATCCTCCCCTTCTTGAAAACAAAGCCGTCCTCGGCGTTGCTGAATCTGAAATGTGGCTAACAAAAGAGACAAGGTGTACATGTTGTATATGTATATGTCATCCATTTTTTACTTTCCTCGATTTTTGCACATATGACACATGTATACATGAGTAACTTTCATAGTTCATAAAATCTGAAGCCAAAATATTATCACAAGAAGTAGAAGACATGAAAACATTGCAACTCAGTTTGCACATATAAGTGAAGCTCTTATTCATATCAAAAGATTGACAATGTTCATCATTAAACCATCCTAACATTGGTGAATAAACCTTACTTGCATCAAATTTACATCCTACAGCATGCTTAAATAAGCAAACATGCAATAAGTCATTGGTCATAGAATCATCACCAAGATTAGAGGTCATATCAAAATGATTAAACATTGGTTCTTTTGCATCAACAGTTAATTCAATGGGTGCATAAAATTGTTGGTATTTCAGTTGTTTGATCACATGACGCATTCATGACAGTAACACAATTCCCTAAAATAGGTGGTGTGCCCAAATCAATAGGTAACTCAACACATGATGTATTCAAGTTAACTAGACATGCATCATTCTCATGTGAAGTTATATCATAAATACCTTTACTGTTACCTTGTCGCAAAGACGTAGCTGATATAGGTATGGACAAGACAATGTACCGTACACTTGAGGTGATGTCGCACTGACAATCCGAGGTGTGGCTGCTCTAGTAGGTGCAACGGTGGAGGAATCAACCGATGGTAGTGAGCATGAATTGGAATAGTAGTTGTTGTAGTCACCCAATGCATCCTCCTGTAACTGTCTCTCAAAGGTACAAGCACGAACATACATACCAGTAATTCAACGAGGAATATACTGAAATCTTGCCTAAACATCATGGTTCAAACCACTAAAAAATCTATTCATTGTATCATCCTCAGATTCTTCTATGTCACAATGATGCATATAAGATTTGAACTCTTGGTAGTAAGCATGAACAGTGTTGTTGCCTTGTTTAAATTGTTCAAATTTGCGAAGAAATTCACGACGACGGTAAGGAGGGAAAAATTGTTTTCTCATTACATCTTTCAAATCTTTCCAAGTTGTGGGTTGGTTATCAATGTTTTTCTTACAATGCACACTCCACCAAACTGAAGCAAAACCAGTAAATGCTCTAGTGGCAGCTCGTACTCGCTCAAGTTCAGAAAAGTCATGGTGACTAAAAACTTGTTCTACTTCAAGATCCCAAGCTAGATAAATAGCAGGATTAAATCTACCATCAAATGACGGTAAAGCGATAACCTGACCATGTGCTTGTGTGTGTTGTCCCAACCCTCGTGATGGTGAAGACGTCTCCATTGTCCAAGAACTTCTATCTCCGGAACCTGTCATGATTAGTAGAAACAAGAAACAAAATTCGAGAATAATCTTCCTATGAACTACTAGGATGTGGTTGTAAAGTGCTCACAGTAAAGCAAATATCAATATCTTACAAGTTCGTACCATGCAGCAGGTGGTAACAGGCAACCAGCGATGTCAAATAACTTCGAAGATTGTGTAAAACGACTGCCAAGGGAACATACGTATACACGGTGTAGAAATATGTGGAGCTGGGTTGGCTATATATGTGTCGGGTGGTTGGTGCGACATATGCCAACGGGTGGCTTATCATTGTGGGTGCCAATAAGACGTCGCCGGTGCCTGGAAACGGGATGAGGCGAAGACATGCACGCCGGCGGATCTTACCCAGGTTCGGGGCTCTCCGAGGAGATACACCCCTAATCCTGCTCTGCGGGGTCTCCGCATGATCACTAGATCAGTAAAAGTAGCTACAATCGCTCCTAGAGCTGTTGGGTTCAAGGGAGAAGAAGAACAAGGCTAGCTCTCACTTCTCTCTCTATGGTGTGTGTGCTATGCTCAGAAGCCAACCCTTTGCATGGGTGCTCCGGGGGGTTTATATAGGCCTACCCCCCAGGGGTACAATTGTAATCCGGCTGGGCTCTGGTCCCAGCCATCAGTGTCTACGCTCGCCGGCTTCTCCGCCGGTTGTTGGGGCCCGCCGACTAGTGGGTCCTGCCGGCTGCCGGCCTCTTGGTCGACAGGCCGGCCCCACCGCCTAGGATCTTGTCGGCGGCTGCTTACTGTAGCCTCGCCCCTGATGACAAGGGCGTTGTTGAGGTAATCGTGGCTACAGTGGGCTGCCTCGAGGGTCCTCACTGTAGCCTTACCTCGTCTTGTCTCCTTAATGGGGCGCATGCTTCGAGGGAGGGGGTAGCCGGCTTCTGGGGGCCGGCTATGCCCTTGGCCGACTGGGGGAGGCCGGGCCGCCTCCGCGCTTCTCTCTGGCCGAGGGGACCCGCCGCCCGTGGGCCGTACGGGAGTCTGTCGTG
Organism: Aegilops tauschii subsp. strangulata; assembly: GCF_002575655.3. Taxonomy (NCBI): domain Eukaryota; kingdom Viridiplantae; phylum Streptophyta; class Magnoliopsida; order Poales; family Poaceae; genus Aegilops; species Aegilops tauschii. The sequence continues at coordinate 278,670,286 of NC_053037.3, read as the reverse complement.
GATGACGTTGAGGCTAGCATGGCTACAGTGCCGAGCCGAACGGGAGACGGCCGTCCCGTACGGCCTCCTGTGGCCATGCCTGCCTCGGGCTTGGGGGTAGTGGGCCGCACTGTGGCCACACCCCGTCTTGTCACCGTTATGTGGGTGTAGCTTTGGTGGTTGTGGTCTCGGCCGGCTTCTTGGAGTCGGCGCTCTTCGAGGCCGGCTTCCTGTAGTCGGCCACCCCACGGATATCCTGGGGGGGAGGTTGCTGAGGCTAGGCCGCCTCCCATGAGTCGGCTTCGAGGGTAGCCGGCCAGGGGAGGTGGTCCAATGCTTGGAGTGCTTGGAGGCCCAAAGGCCTGATAATTTTTCAGAAGAACCAGGGGCAGTCGGTTAGGCTACCCGTGGCCATTTACTCCGACAGTAGTCCCCGAAGCTGATTGGGCTTCGAGGTTGGGTAGGAGTTGAGAAGCTCGATCAGCTTCCTATCTTGACAAGCCGGCAGCTGGGAGCCGGCTTTGGTTAGGCGTGCCGCCTTGGTCGAAAACTCCGGAGTCGGAGGGCGGGAGCTCGCCAGCGCATGCACCGGGCCGCGGGCCGGCCACTTGCCGTCTGCGAACCACGTGGCCCCTCTTGGACGGAAAGCCTGCCAGCCCACGCGCGCGACGGGACGTCGCCGTAGGGCGGGGGCCCGCCAAGTCCACGCCCGGGCCCAGGCGCGGATTCTCTGTATCCCGAAACCGCCCGCACGTCTCCTTGCGGCAGTTTCGGCTCGCCTTTAGGGCGTAATAATCGCGAGGCGTGGGGGGAATGGGTGCAGTTAATCCCACGTCTCCCCCCACGCCCAGCCTCCCCGGCCTCGCCTCGCGAAGCTATAAGTAGGGGGAGATGGAGGGCGGCAGGCTCTCGCACGCTCCTCCTCCTTCCACCATATTCTTTCGCTTGCCGTTTCTTGCAACACCGCCTCGCCGCCGCGCTCTTCCACCACACGTTCCTCCGCCGCCGCGCTCGTTTTCGCCATGCCTCCCGCCACGGAGCAGTATGGCGGGGATTGGGACGGCTCCAACGTCCACGAGGATCACGTCGAGTTCCTCCGCAATACGCGGCGGCTGCCCGGCGCGGACAAGGTGGAGGTCCGTCTTGCGCCGGCGAAGGAAATTATGCCGGAGCCACCGGAGGGCGAGCGGGTGGTCTTCCGCTCGCATTTCTTGCGCGGCATCGGCCTGCCAGTGAGCGCCTTCTTCCGCTCCTGGCTCGATTTCTACCAGCTCCAGCCGCACCACCTCACCCCAAACACGGTGGTGCTGCTGTCAGCCTTCGTCACCCTGTGCGAAGGCTACCTCGGCGTCCTCCCTACCCTCGAGCTCTGGGGGGAGTTCTTCCAGTCCAAGCTGGGCACGCGCATGCAGGGCGTGCCGGCTCAGACTGGCGCCTTCATCGCGTCGCGGAGGTCGGTCGCCGACAACCCCTTCCCCGTCATCACGCTGATCCAATCGGTGAAGAAGTGGCAAAAGTCGTACTTCTACGTGCGGAACATCGCCCCACGGGGCGACTACATCAACCTGCCGGCTTACATAGCCGGCCCACCGGCGGGCAGGCGGCCCCAGTGGTCCTTCCGGGCCGTGACTCTGACGCCGGCTGGGTCCGCAGCCGTCGCCCGAGTGCGAGTGATGACCCAGTCGGAGGGCCTGACGGGGCCCGACCTTCTGGCCGCCTTCGTCACGCGCCGGGTTCTTCCGCTCCAGAGCCGTCCTCATCTGATCTGTCAGATGAGCGGCCAGCTCGATCCGAGCCGGATGTGCACCAAGGACATGCCGCACGAGGAGGTCGCCTATATGGTGAACTACCTCGCGAACTGCAAACTCTCCGAAGAGTGGCAGTTCGGCAAGGAGCCATACAGCCGAGCCAATCCACCGCCCACGGTATGCTCTCCTTGTTTCTTCTTTTTCTCTTTACTTTGTTGCCGAGTTCCTCTTGGCCGACTCTAACTTAGTCGGCTTGTTTTTCGACAGAGCCCTCTTCTTCGGCCGGCCGGCGAGTCAGACACGGAGCGTCGATTCGTCCCCGACCGGACGGAACACGATCTGAAGGACCCCGACTTGGGGGCAGCCGCTATGGACGACAACATCAAGCCGGGTGGTGGCCAAGCCGGCGGCAAAGCAGGCGGCTCCGGGCACGGAGTCACCTTCGACAACTGGCCGGACGACGATGAGGCCGAAGTCGCCCCGCGCCGCCGGCCGGCATCTGGACGCGGCGCGGGTTCCTCCGCTGCACCGCCTGCTCGGGGCGGAGGGCAGAAGCGTCGCACCGCCCAGAGTTTGTTCGGCAGTCGGACGAAGAAACCCAGGGGCGGGGCGGCAGCAACCAGGCGGGAGGAGGCGGCCGCGAAGGCGGCTCGCTTCCGCAAGACGGTGAAGCAACCGCAGACCGTGTCGGCGTAAGTTTGAATTTTTTTGTATACTCTTTTTCTTTCTTTTCTCTGGTGGTTCCTGAACCCTTGTCTTTTTCTCCAAACGATCAGAGCTCCGTTGTCGCTTGAGCGGGCGGCTGCCGCCTCCGTCGTCGAGTCGCCGAGGGGGTCTGGGAGCACCACTCGCCGCGTGGACCCCCGTGCCGACCTTCAGGAAGCGACAGAACGGAACGCGCGGGAGGCGCGGGAGGAACGGGAGGCGCGAGAGGCGGAGGCACGGAAGGCGGCCGCCGCCCAGGCGGCGCAGGAGGAAGAGGCGGCGAAGGCGCTCGCCGACGCCGCAGCCAAGGCCCAAGCGGAGGCTGCAGCCGCGGCGGCGGCGGAGGAGGTCTTGATGGTCACCCCGCTGTGCGTCATAGCGCCTGGGGACATGGAGCCCTCGCTAGAAGTGGCCAGCGGCGACCAGCCAAGACTGGAGAGGGACGACGACGTCGTCGTCTTGGAGAGGGCGCCGGTGCCGACCCCGCCAACTGGGGCGGCTCAAGGCGGCCGGCCTGATCTGCCACCTGCGTAGTCGGCGGCGGGCGAGCCGGCCGCGAGGACTGAGATGGCGGTCCGGATGCCGCTGAGTCATCGTGCGGGGAAGGCTGCGTCGGAGCCTAGAAGGCCGCGTCGGAGCCGCAGCCGGCCGCGGGCTCCAGCTCATCGGCCCGGGATGTGGAGGTGGCCAGCGCTACCTCGGGGTGGACGCTAGGCGAAGGGACAGCCGTGATGAACGTGGCCGCGCAGGACGTCCGGACCCGGCTTCAGGCCCAGGCTATGGCGCTGAGGCAGTTCACCGACGAGTTCCTTGCACGCGGGCGGCCATCCGGGTTAGTCTTCCCATCTTGCTTCTTCTTGATCTTGATTTCTTCCGTGGGGGCGCGTCAGCGCACCCACTGGGTGTAGTCCCCGAGTTCCGATTCGGCTGCTGAGCAGGCGGCTTGGAACTTCTTAGAGGATTTGTCTTTGCTATTCTTGTTCTTACTTCGATCCTCTGTCTATCTTGCAGGACTACCACAATCTTCGTGCGGCCGCCTTCAACTCCCAGGCTCGGGAGCTGATCCAGAAGACCGCCGACCTTACTGAGAGCCGAGGTACGTGCTTTGTTCTTTATCTCATGTGGGGGCGCGTCAGCGCACCCACTGGGTGTAGTCCCCGAGATTCGGGCCGACTGCTGAGCAGTCGGGTCGGATCTTCCTTGACGACTTCCTCTTACTATTCTTTCTTTTTCTGCCGTCTCTGCAGCGGCCAACGCCGGTCTGAGGGCACAGCTGGGGGAGTCTCAGACTGCCCTTCGTGCCAAGGATGCCGAGCTCGCTGCCTTGGTGCAGGAACGCGACCGCCTGGCCAAGAAGTTGGCCGACCAGGAGGAAGGCCACAAGGCGGCTCTGAAGGCGGTGCAGGACCGCGAAGCTGCCCTCCAGGCCGAGTACGAGACGGAGGCGGCTGGCTGGGCTGAGGCCAGGCAAACTCTGATCTCTGGCTATGGTCAGATCGAAGATCTGGTTGACAGTAAGCCGCCTACCTCTTCGTCCTTTCTTGCCATCTGCCACTTTTGGCTCGTTTTCTGACTTGGTGCTCTTTTCTTCTTTTCTTCTTCTTTCTTGTGCAGAATATTTCCCTGGCTATTCTACCGCCGCCAACCAGACCATCGAGGCCCGCCGCCAGGCGCGGAGGCAGGCTGGCTTCGAGATTTCGCCAAACGCCGGCCATTCGATGGAGGAGCAGCTCTTGGCGATTCCAGGCCCGCATCCAGCCGGCTCACCGACTGCTCCGCCGGCTTCAGCGTGCCGGGGCGCAAGTCTTGGCCGCCCTCTGGCCCGGCCAAGTGGTTCCTCGCACCCCCAGTCGGACTGCCGACTGGCTGGAGGTGGCAGTCGGCCGCTTCGAAGCCTGGAAGGCCTCGGCGGCTCGCTCCGGCGCCAGGCGGGCGCTGGAGTTCGTCAAGGCCTGGTATCCCGGCCTGAGCCTGGATCAGCTGGCTACCTGGCGGCAGCAAGCCGACACGGAGCTAGAGCCGGCGTGGCCGGCTATCATCCGGCGGGCTTCGACGATCGCCGACTACACCAACACCAGCGTCTTCGCCCCCGAGGTAGACGACAACGGTGTCGCCCAGCCGGAGGAGTGGTTCGGGCTGAACCCGGCAGACGGTGAAGACTCGGCGGAGGAGATCGACTCCAGCGACGAGGGTGAAGAGGAGGAGGAGGAGGGTGAAGACGCCGAGCCGGCTGGTGGAGCAGCCGACCAGCCTCAGCCTGACCGCGCCTCCAGCACCACGTCGCGCGCGAGTGCGTCGCCTGCCGTTGGTGGTGACCAAGCCGAGACCCGCTAGGCGGCCACTCCTTCAGCCGGCGAGGCCGCCTTCACTGACCAGCTCAGCCTCCGCACCGCGCCTTAGTCTAGTCTGCCGTCTTTTGTTTTTCTGTCCTGTTACTTTTGGAACAATACTCTGTTAAGTCTGCACAATTCCACGCACTGGGGGTGTATTCGAACCATGTTGATTGCCGGCCTGTTGGGGGCTTTATATGTATATATAACTTATGCATGCATTTGGCTTTTCCTCGTACTTTGCTTTTTATCCTTCTGCTGTTTCCTTTGCCGCCCTCCCTTGGTTGCCGCCTCCCCAGTCAGACAGTTGCTCTGCAATCTGTAGCTGGAGGAGTGCTTGGCCAATTGGGGGGGAAGTACTCTAGCTTTGCTGGACTAAAGCTAAGTGTTGAGGAAGCCGGCCAGCCGGCTGTTCTGACAGCCGGCAGGCATGTTTGGAGGCCGTCTTTTTGCTATATAGGTTCGTTGTTCCTTAGCCATTTTTCGTGTGGGCATCCTTTCTGCCTTGCCTCTTGCTAGTCGGACAGTCGGTTCTTCGAGCTGCAACTTTCAACAAGAGAGGACTCGGGAGCCGGCACACTACTTTTCTGACTTCAGGTAGAACTTTTAATATAGCTCAAGGCGGCCAGTCCCCGGGCCGACTAGTCGAACCCGGTGCCAGACAAGAAATCAAATGTAATAATACATTCATGGATATGACACTTGTCATTCATAGATAAACGAAGGCAGTCCCCGAGTACTGTTCGGGGGGCCTGTTGGTTTGTACTTAATACGAAAGGGTAGCATGATACATACTGCTTTCAACTGTAAAATCGTCTCAGGAGGTTTGCGTTCCATGGTCGCTCCGACTCCTTGCCGGAGTCGTCTCTCTTGCGTGCTCTTGGTTTTTGCGCGTCGATCAGGTAGTAGGAGTCGTTGCCTAGTGCCTTGCTGATGACGAAGGGGCCTTCCCAAGGGGCCGAGAGCTTGTGCTGGCCGGCTGTTCGCTGGATCAGCCGGAGCACAAGGTCGCCCTCTTGGAAGGATCTTGGCTTGACCTTGCGGTTGTAGTAGCGGTGCAGCCCTTGCTGGTAGATGGCGGACCGACTGAGTGCTAACAGCCGGCCTTCTTCCAGTAGGTCGATGCCGTCTTCTCTTGCTTCCTTGGCCTCCTCCTCCGTGTACATGGTGATCCGAGGTGAGTCAAACTCGATGTCTGTTGGGATGACAGCCTCGGCACCGTACATGAGGAAAAATGGAATGAAGCCGGTTGACTTGTTGGGTGTAGTGCGCAGGCTCCAGAAGATAGCCGGCAGCTCATCGAGCCAGTAGCCGGCCGATCGCTCCAGTGGTACAACCAGTCGGGGCTTGATGCCGGAGAGGATGAGTCCATTTGCTCGCTCGACCTGGCCGTTTGACTGCGGGTGGGCAACGGACGCTAAGTCCAGTCGGATGCCCTGCGTCGCGCAGAAACGTGCCAGTGCTCGTTTGGCGAAGTTCGTGCCGTTGTCGGTGATGATGTTGTGCGGCACGCCGTACCGAGTAGTGATGTCAGTGATGAATGTCACGGCAGTCGGCCCGTTCAGCTTCTTAATCGGCTTTGCTTCGATCCACTTTGTGAACTTGTCCACAGCGACCAGTAGATGTGTCAAGCCGCCGCGGGCTGTCTTGAAAGGGCCCACCATGTCCAGTCCCCAGACGGCAAAAGGCCAGGTGAGGGGAATGGTCTTGAGTGCAGAAGCCGGCAGGTGTTGCTTGGAACTAAAAACTTGGCATCCTCTGCAGCTCTTGACTATTTCTTTAGCATCCTCCGAGGCAGTCGGCCAGAAGAAACCATGGCGGAAAGCCTTGGCCACAAGTGATCTTGAGGCTGCGTGGTGGCCGCATTCGCCTTGGTGGATGTCCTTGAGGATTGCCACTCCTTTTTCTGGCTCGACACAACGCTGGAAGACTCCAGTGACGCTGCGCTTCACAAGCTCTCTATTGATTATTGCCTATGCTGCGGCTCGTCGTTGCACTAGTCTTGCTGATATCTCATCAGCCGGCAGCTCTCTGCTGACTAGGAACTTGAGGATGGGCTGGGCCCATGACGGAGCTGTGACTTCTTCTTCTGTTAATGTAGCCACCATGACTCGGGTGGGTGGGTTGGGTGGCGTGGAATTGGAGTCGGCCACCGCTTCTTGTGTCGTTGCAGTCCCCGGGCCGACTGCTGCAGTCCCCGGGCCGGGTTCTGAAGTCTCCGGGCCGGGTGCGACTACGGCAGTCCCCGGGCCAGTTGTCGAAGTCCCCGTGCCGCCTGCGGGTTTTCTCCAGTCGGATCTGGCTGCATCTGGCGCAGGCGGTACGAAGATAGAGTCTGACTCTGGAGACGGCTTGATGGACGGCTTGAGGAGGCGCTGGAGGGAGACGCTGGTCGGTATGGCTTGTCGGGTGGAGCCGATTCATGCTAGGGCATCTGCTTGGTCGTTGTCGGCCCTTGGCACGTGAAGGAACTCGCACCATTCAAAGTATCCGCTGATCTGCTGGACGAGGAATCGATAGCTCGCCATGTTCGCGTCCTTGGCGTCCCAGTCGCCAGACGACTGCTGGACCACCAAGTCTGAGTCGCTGTAACACAGGATCCGGCGTATGCCGAGCTCTTTGGCTAGCTGGAGCCCATGTACGAGCGCCTCGTACTCGGCCACGTTGTTGGAGGCGGCGAAGTGGATCTGCAGTGTGTACTTGAGCTTGTTGCCTTTGGGAGAGGTGAGGACGATGCCGGCTCCCAAGCCGGTGCGCATCTTGGACCCGTCAAAGTGCATCCGCCAATGGGTAGAGTCGGGAGCCGGCGGTAGGTACTGGGTCTCGGCCCAGTCGACGAGGAAGTCGGCCAATGCTTGGGACTTGATGGCGGTGCGGGGTTGGTAGAAGATCGTGTAGGGCGCCAGTGCAATGGCCCATTTAGCCACCCGGCCAGATGCATCCCGGCTGCCTATGATCTCGGCGAGCGGGGCGGTGCACACGACCGTGATGGGGTGCTCTTGGAAGTAGGGCTTCAGTTTCTTGGCAGCGAAGTACACCCCATAGCACATCTTCTGGTAGTGCGGGTAGTTTTGCTTTGAGCTGGATAGCACTTCGCTGAGATAGTACACCGGCCTCTGGACTAGCTGGGCTCGGCCTTCTTCCGGGCGCTGGACCACAACAACAGTACTGACGACTCGGCTAGTCGCGGCAATGTAGAGGAGCATGGGCTCCTTCTCAGTCGGCGCCGCCAGGACAGGCGGAGTGGTCAGCATTTTCTTCAACTCATGGAAGGCTTGGTCGGCTTGGTCGTTCCACTCGAAGTGAGTGGACTTCTTCATGAGTCGGTACAGGGGGAGAGCCTTCTCTCCTAGTCGGCTGATAAAACGATTCAGGGAGGCTAAGCAGCCAGTGAACTTCTGCACATCTCGCAGTTTGGTGGGAATCTCCATCCTCTCGATGGCCTTGATCTTGACAGGGTTGCATTCGATGCCGCGTTCGGAGACCAGGAAGCCTAGCAGCTGGCCGGCTGGCACTCTGAACACGCACTTCTCGGGGTTGAGCTTGATTTGGAATCGGCGCAAGTTGGCGAATGTTTCTTTCAGGTCTTCCAGCAAGGTACCGCGCTTCTCTGTCTTCACCACAATGTTGTCTACATAGACGTGGGCATTTCTGCCGAGTTGTTTCAAGAGGCATTTCTGCATGCAACGCTGAAAAGTGGCACCGGCATTCCTCAAGCCGAATGTCATAGTCAGGTAGCAGAAAGCTCCAAAGGGTGTGATGAAGGCAGTCTTCAGGCGGTCAGCTGGGTCCAACTTGATCTGATGGTACCCTGAGTACGCATCCAAAAAACTTAACAGCTCGCATCCGGCTGTGGAGTCTATCACTTGGTCAATCCGTGGCAGAGCAAACAGATCCTTTGGGCAGGCCTTGTTCAGGCTGGTGTAGTCTATACACATGCGCCACTTGTTATTCTTCTTCAGAACCAGAACTGGGTTGGCAAGCCATTCTGGAAAGAACACTTCCATGATAAAGCCAGCGGCAAGGAGCCGGGCTATCTCTTCTCCCACGATTCTTCGCTTCTCTTCTGATAGTCGGCGGAGGGGTTGCTTGACGGGCTTCGCGTCAGCGCGGACATGTAATTTGTGCTCGGCGAAATCCTTCGGGACACCCAGCATGTCCTTTGGGGACCATGCAAAAATGTCTCGATTCTCACGGAGGAAGTCGACGAGCTCGCCTTCCTATTTACTGTCCAAGTTCGCCCCAATGATAGCGAACCTCTTCGGGTTCTCCGGGTCCAAAGGTATCTTCTTCGTCTCTTTGGCAGGCTGGAAGGAGCCCTGCGCATCACAATCTTTGGGGTTGGGGGACAGGGCCGGCTGCTTGCCGGCCATGGCCACAACCCGTTCCAGCATCTTCTTCTCTTCTGCCACCATGAGGGACTCGGCCAGCCGGCTGCTGGCCATGGCGCACTCGATGGACTTCTTGTAGTCGCCGGCTACCGTGATGATCCCCTTCGAGCTCGGCATCTTCATCTTCAGGTAGGCGTAGTGGGGCACAGCCATGAACTTGGCCATAGCAGGTCGGCCAAGCAGAGCATGATAGGGGCTCTCCAAATCCACTACCTCGAACCAGATTGCTTCTCGGCGAAAATGATCTTTGTCTCCGAAGAGAACATCCATTTTAATCTTGCCGATTGGGGAGCAAGACAAGCCGGGGACGATACCATGGAAGACGGTGCGGCTCGGCATGAGCTGCTTTGCTTTGATGTCCAGCTTCTCCATGGTATCGCGGTACAGTATGTTGATACTGCTTCCGCCATCTATCAGGACGCGGGAGAATCGGGCAGCTCGCCTCTCCGTCGCGAGGGTGACATCCAAGACCATTGCATAGGAGCCAGGAGAGGGCATCACCTCCGGGTGGTCGGCCTGGCTCCAGCTGATTGGCTTCTCTGACCAGTGCATGAACTCGGGGGTGCTAGAGGCGACTGCATTAACTTCTTGATGCTGTCGGCGCCGACTGCGCTTGTCGTCGGCTTGACTGGTGAAGACGACGTAGGCGGCGTGCTCTTCGGGGAATTCGTCTTGGATGGCACCGATTGCCGGCCGAGCCGCCGGCTGCTGGGGGGCTGGAGGCGGCGGACCGGGAGGCGGAGGCGGCAACATCCCCTCGCCCTTGGTGATGCGGGTGAGCCAATGGCATTTCCGGGTTGTGTGGTTGGACGGCTTCGCGCCACTGTGGAATTTGCAGGGGGCATCAAGAGCCTGTTCGTAGGAGAAAGCCGGCTGCCAAGCCGGCCTGCCATCCTTCTTCTTGGGAGCGGGTCGTTCTTCGGGCTGCTCATCTTCAACGGTGGCCACCTGCCGACTGGTGGAAGTCGGCATGGGGGCCTTGCGCTTGTGGTCGTTCTGGTAGGGGCGCCGATTAGGGTCGCCAGCCGGCGTCTTGGGAGCCAGAGCAATCACCTTCCCCGAGGCGTCTACTCGGAGCTCGGTCTTCATTGAGGAGTCGGCCGTGGCGTACTTGTCCGCGATGACCAGCAACTCATCAAGGGTAGCCGGCTCGTCGCAGAGGACTTGGTGCTTGAGGAGGGTGCCCTCTCGGCACCCGGCGGTGAAGTACTCGATGGCCTGGACCTCATGCACCCCCTCGCAGGAGTTGCGGAGCTCGGCCCACCGCGTGAGGTAGTCGCGGGTCGACTCGTTGGGCCCTTGGACGCAGAGAGAGAGCTGGCAAGGCTTGGGAGGCCGCTTGTAGGTGCTGGTGAAGTTGCGGACGAAGACTTCTGTGAAGTCCAGCCAACTGTTGATGCTGTAGGGCTTGAGGCTGTTGAGCCATGTGCGCGCCGTGCCTTGCAGCATGAGGGGGACGTACTTCACGGCGACGCGCCGATTGCCGTTGGCTATGCCGACGGCCGTGGAGTAGTCGATGAGCCAATCTTCCGGCTTCACTGAGCCGTTGTACTTGGGCGTGTCTCTGGGGAGCCAGAACCCTTTGGGGAAGGGCTCGTCGCGGATGCGGGGGCCAAAGCATGGCGGGCCGACATCGTCTTCTTCTTCTAACGCCAAGGATCGAGCAAGGCGGTCGATCCGGTGGCGGGCGTCGTTCTCGCCGACTCCTTCTCGGCGGCCGAGTCGGTCGCCAAGAGTCAGGTGCGTGATAGGCGGTGGGGTGAGACGTCGCTCTCTTCGAGGCGGGGGGGAGGCAGATTTCCTTGGTGCTCCACCGCTCGCGGGCGGCCTTCCGCGTCGCGCTCGATGGTGATGCGAGTCCGGCTGCGGCTAGCAGCCGGCTCCTTGTCTTTCTTCTGGCGAGCGCCGCTCGCAGTCAGCGAGCGGGACGTCGTGGCGTGCTCCCGGCGCGGGGGATGACTATCAGCACGGGCGCCGGCTTCATGCCGTTCTGCAGCCGCGTCGATCAGTTGCTGGATCCGTCTTGTCATGTAGGGGAGCTCATCGGCTCCCAGTCCATTGAGCTCTTCTGCGGCCGCCTGAGCGGCTCGCAGATTCTCGAGCAGGGTGGCGTAGACGGGGCGATCCGCCCCCAGCATGCTGGCGACGGCCGCACCGCGCTTCTGGACGAAGCCGGCTCGGCTCGGGCCGCTAGGTGGCGGCGTACCGAAGGCGGCGCGGTCGACTTCGCGCTGGTGGGCCTCGGTGCGGCGTCTCATGGAGGCTATCTTCTGGCCTTCCGCGATGAGGGCGAGGCGGCGTGCCTCCAGGGTCTCGGCGTCGGCATCGGCCGGGATGGGGACGGAGAGGTCGTGCATCGCCGCTTGCAGGGCGTCGTGGGCGTTCTCGCCCGAGTTGGCGACGTGGCTGATGACCAGCATTTTGGTGACAGCGCTGCTGCCGCTGTCAGCTCGAGGGAGAGGATCGTCGAAGACCACCACGTCGGAGGGGTAAGCGTCGAGCGATGCCGTGTCGGAGTCGACAAGCATCGGGTCGGTGGAGCCGACCGACTCCACATCTGCAGCAGGCTCGCTGGAGACGTGAAGCTGGTCGAGGAGGCTGACGAGGCGGCACTCGGGGTAGTCCGTGCCTGCGTCGGACGCAGGCTCGTCGGAGATGCAAATCTCGCCGAGCAGATCGGCGAGGCAGCTCGCTGCGCAGGCGTCGTCGATGCCTTGCAGCGCGTCGAGGCAAACGCCATCGGGCGCAGCAAGCTGGCTGCGCTCGCGGGGGAGGAAGAGGGTTCCCGTCCAGAACAGGTCTCCGGACGACGGTGCACCTGGCCCCACGGTGGGCGCCAAATGTCGGGTGATTGGTGCGACATATGCCAACGGGTGGCTTATCATTGTGGGTGCCAATAAGACGTCGCCGGTGCCTGGAAACGGGATGAGGCGAAGACATGCACGCCGGCGGATCTTACCCAGGTTCGGGGCTCTCCGAGGAGATAACACCCCTAATCCTGCTCTGCGGGGTCTCCGCATGATCACTAGATCAGTAAAAGTAGCTACAATCGCTCCTAGAGCTGTTGGGTTCAAGGGAGAAGAAGAACAAGGCTAGCTCTCACTTCTCTCTCTATGGTGTGTGTGCTATGCTCAGAAGCCAACCCTTTGCATGGGTGCTCCGGGGGGTTTATATAGGCCTACCCCCCAGGGGTACAATTGTAATCCGGCTGGGCTCTGGTCCCAGCCATCAGTGTCTACGCTCGCCGGCTTCTCCGCCGGTTGTTGGGGCCCGCCGACTAGTGGGTCCTGCCGGCTGCCGGGCTCTTGGTCGACAGGCCGGCCCCACAACCTAGGATCTTGTCGGCGGCTGCTTACTGTAGCCTCGCCCCTGATGACGAGGGCGTTGGTTTGAGGTAATCGTGGCTACAGTGGGCCGCCTCGAGGGTCCTCACTGTAGCCTTACCTCGTCTTGTCTCCTTAATGGGGCGCATGCTTCGAGGGAGGGGGTAGCCGGCTTCTGGGGGCCGGCTATGCCCTTGGCCGACTGGGGGAGGCCGGGCCGCCTCCGCGCTTCTCTCTGGCCGAGGGGACCCGCCGCCCGTGGGCCGTACGGGATTCTGTCGTGGATGACGTTGAGGCTAGCATGGCTACAGTGCCGAGCCGAACGGGAGACGGCCGTCCCGTACGGCCTCCTGTGGCCATGCCTGCCTCGGGCTTCGGGGGTAGTGGGCCGCACTGGGGCCACACCCCGTCTTGTCACCGTTATGTGGGTGTAGCTTTGGTGGTTGTGGTCTCGGCCGGCTTCTTGGAGTCGGCGCTCTTCGAGGCCGGCTTCCTGGAGTCGGCCACCCCACGGATATCCTGGGGGGGGGAGGTTGCTGAGGCTGGGCCGCCTCCCATGAGTCGGCTTCGGGGGTAGCCGGCCAGGGGAGGTGGTCCAATGCTTGGAGTGCTTGGAGGCCCAAAGGCCTGATAATTTTTCAGAAGAACCAGGGGCAGTCGGTTAGGCTACCCGTGGCCATTTACTCCGACAATATGGTAGCAAAAGATTAGCAATAATCAATTCAAAGATGCAATGTTGAATAAACGCTCAACGACGATACTGTGCTGGTCCTAGGCTAGACCGGACTGGAGACGCGAGCCTGGAACACTAATGAGGTCATGGCGTAGCACAACTAGCATCAATGAAGGATACTAAGTAGCTCTGGACAGCAAGATATAAGTGAAGATCACAACGGTAGTAAGATAATGATGAAAAACAACTACCAAGCAGGATATACAACAACTTTCCCTCCAACTTTTCTCTGGAAAAGTTTGTGCCAATTTTCTGATAATTTTTCTCAAGAATGGCACTGACTCAAGCTTTCAAACGCAAAAAGAATCACTCAATTCCGAGTTGATATGAGGAGTCAAAAAAATTCTAAAACTGGCCTGAAAAACTAGAATAAGCTTTGTTCACAAACTTTGGAGGGCAAAAAGACCTATTTAGAAGCGGATTTTGAGGTGGCAAATATTGAACTAGCTTCTGCAACTATTTAGATGAGGCTCATCTCTAGCTTTCATTTGAGTACTCGCGAAGCCAAAACGGACTTCGATGAGGAAGTTATGTCTGTTTTGCGGAACAATGCACAAAACAGATTCCAATCCGGATTCAACTACGAGACTGAGTCTAGATAGATCCGAATTTTGTTTTTTTCTTCTCTCTTTTTTTCTCACACTTTTTTCTTTTTCTTTCTCTCTTTTTTTCTCTGACTTTTTTTTTACTTTTTTCTCTTTTTTTCTCTGTCTTTTTTTTCTCTCTCCCTCTTTCCAAAACAAACTAGATAAGATGCAGATTGGATCAAGCAAAGATGTGAATGATCTCAACTATGATTATGACAATGAACGGTGGGTAGCACACGGTGGAAATTGGTGGATGGTGTGGTGGACAGCGGCAGGGATAACGATGCAGCGGTGATGTGACTAATGTGAACAGAACTCGAAACTCTAAACGAACTAGACACTAAGACCAGCAACTCGACACGACGATGTAACCGCAAATTCAAAAAAGCAAACAATGAAAAGAAAATAGGAAAGGCTCAGACTGGCTTGGACAAAGGATGAATATATCTATTTTTTATAGCTTATTTTTGGACAATAAGTAAGAAAATAAATTTAATCTAAGGATAACTGGAAATTCTGACCGAGCAACCTGGAAATCTGATACCACTTGATAGAGGCGGGGGTCCCGATCTTTCGATGAGATGATAACTATAGATTTGGTGGAGTCAACTTTGACGATCCGACTAAAAACGTGTACGATGTTGCGCCTTAGCAATCGCTAAACCAATCTCCCCAGGTTACTGATGATGCTGGAAGCACGATCAGCCTGACTACAAAGGTCTATTCCTGCAAGTAGTCGAAGAACATGCAAGAATATGATAATGCAATCTGAATATTGCGAATATGGATGAAGTATTGATAATGGTGGGGATCCGAAAGTGGTCTTGGTCTGGTTGTTGGACACAAACGGAGTACACGAAGTTGCGTTGGCTAACTTTTAACTAAACAAATCCCAAGGAAAAAGCTACTAGATGGATATACTTATATAGGAGCAAGGGGTGGCGGCCAAGGAGGTGGGAGGACGTCCCAAGGTAGCCTAAAACCAACCCTAGCTCGTACAAGGCTCATGGGCCCAAGTGGAGGTGATGCAACACCTTTGGACTTGTAGTTTGACTCGGATTCTGCGGCAAAGTCAAATTGTTTCGTACATAACTCAATGCTTCAGACAAATTTGAAGGTGAATCCAATTGTGCTGGAAAGTGCACGAAATCTACTTTCCAACAAAAAAAGAATCACCCAATTCGGAGTTCGTATGAAAGAGTATGTCTGTGCAGTCCGAATATGAATCCAGAACGTGAGAGACTTGGACTTTATCTTCTCTTGGCCCAAAAGTGACGTGAGAGGACTTTTTGAACAACACATAAACTTCTCTTTTTCCCTTATCTTCATATGTGGATTGTACAAATGTCCCATACACCTGCAATTATACATGGCACAAAAGTCTGTGAAGTATTTTTGTCCTCGATGACATAAATAAATTATTGCATAGTTTGCATTAGAAATCACCTCGCAAATATACATGTATGCAATATTTTTGGTCGTATCCACGATAGTCATGTCCTCATCATCTTGCTGTTAGAACTCTCTGGCAAGTCATCAACTGACGTAGCGCACTCCGAAGAGGTACGCTTCCCAGATTCCTTGTTGGTGTCCCTGCTATCCTTCTTCTTCCCTTTGTTTTCCTTTGCGGGGACTGCTGCTGCCGCGGTCTCTGTCGCGAATGCGTCCCGGTATATCTTATCCATGCAAATGATTGCGTCTTTCTCGTCTAACGGAATGGAAATGACTCCTACCGGCCCTGGCATCTTGAAAGTGTTGTAGGCATAGTGGGATGCCGCCATGAATTTTGCTAGAGCTGGGCGTCCAAGGATCCCATTGTAGGCAGGGGGAGGTCGACCACATCAAACCCAACCTTCTCAGTCTGGTAGTTCAAGTCTCCCCCAAATGTCACTGGCAACGTGATCTTTCCCTTAGGATGACTTCTGCAGGGATTGACTCCTTGAAATGTGCCCGTGACCTTTAGTTCTGCCTCTGCTATCTCAAGCTTGCTGATAACCTTTGGGGAGATCAGATTCAACATGGCCCCGTCGTTAACCAACATCTTTGTGACTTTGAGGTTGTGAATTGTTGGTGAAACCAACAACGGCAAGCACCCTACCATGGTCAGGATGGTCCTAATCGTCAAAGATGATGGGCGTGCGTGACCATTTGAGCGGCTTCCGAGACTCTGATGTTGGCTCAACGGCATTGACCTGATGCACCCACCGTTTAAGTTGGCGATGAGAGGAGTGCCAAGATGCGCCCCAGTCAATGCACAGGGCGTTAGTGGCCTTCTAGAATTCCTGCTCGCTGGTTTCCTCTTCATCCCCTCCATCACCCTCATCATTGCAACCTTCCTTCTCTCGGCCCTTGGCGGGTTTTCCTTGGTTCCGAAGAGCCTTGCCGGGGCGATTTGCTTCGCCGCCTTGGCCCTTCCCGCCAGTGCCATTCTAACCTTTTTCCTTATCACGCTCCTCGTATTCAGCCCTCTACCTCTTGACGAGCTACTCAACCTGATGACACTCTCGGAGATCATGGACTTTGGTCCGATGAATCTTGCAATAAGGCCCATCGCCTTTCCCAGCCTTCTCGGCAGCCGTAGCCTCCCCGCAGTCAGTGCACGAGGCAGCTTCCTTGCCGGGGGCTTCGACCTTAGCCTTCTTGCCGGTACTAGGCGTGCCCAATCCTTCGACGGTCATCATTGCCTTATCCTTGCGCCTCTTGTTGTGCTTCTTGTTCTTCTTCTTCTGACTGGTGGTCTCGTCGTCATCCTCTGAGTCGATGTCGACGCCATCTTCCTCTCCAGGGAGTTTCCTTCCCTCCTCCACTCGAGTGCATTTGTCCACCAAGGTGTAAAGCTCCTTCACAGTCCTGGGCAACCAAACATTCATCTTGGAACGTATCCTGAAGTTGCGCACATTGGATTGGAAGGCATCTATCACAGCTGCCAGGTGGATATCTGGGATATTTCTGTGGACTCTTCTGAATCTCTGCAAATACTTCTGTAGAGTCTCTCCTTCTTTCTGTTGGAGAAGCTGCAAGTCACTGGGCCGTCCTGCTTCTTGATGGCCGACCGTGAAGGCGCCAATGAACTCATGGCATAGGTCAGCCCATGTCAAAATGGAGTTCTCCGGCAGGTGCATCAGCCAAGACCTCACATTGGACTTGAGTGCCAAAGGGAAGTAGTTGGCGAACACCTTCTCATCTCTTCCCCCGGCAGCTTGAACAATGATGGTGTAGATGCTCAAGAACTCTGCTGGGTTCAGCCTCCCATCATACTTCTCGGGTATCTCTGGCTTGAACGTACGAGCGTACGGCCAACGGACTTGCCGCAACTCACGAGTAAAGGCAGGGAACCCAACCTCGAAAGGCAGGCACCCGCCATCCTCGAGCGCAGGCTCGTCAACATCGGGGCCATCGCATCCATTAGTCCGGCGGTGGTCGTCGTGGCGTCGCTCGACGACGACGCGCACGCCTTCCCTCCACCTATCCTCCGAGGCTCGCCGTTGGCCTTGACGTGCCCGAGGGTCGGAAGAGGCCATCGAGACATTGTCAGGTTCTTGATTTCACGGCTCTCACGCTGATTGCCGTGGTGGGGACTGCACTGTGAGGGTAGCCCCTTCCGTACGACCAGCAGCACGAGCTGTTGTCGTCGTCTAGGGAGGCCGCGGCGGGCCAGCTCGCTGTGAGCCCCCCACCTCGGCGAAGCCAATCAGACTCTGAATGCTGGCTCTCCACTCATCCATCTGATCAGCTGCCGGCGAGAACCTCAACAGCAGTTGGGCCCGCGCCATGGCCTGTGTAGCGGTGCTTGGCATTGGTGATGAAGACGTAGACCGCATCTTCGCCCGGCTTCTGATGGTGCCGGTGGCGAACCAACCGTTTGGATGGCATGGTGACGCGGTGGAGGCACTTGAGGGCCAGTGGCTCCATTGGGCACAGTGGCTGGGTCAGCCCGCTCCGGGGAGGCGCGCGCCCTGCGGTCGCGCCCGTGGCGAGGGCGGCCGAAGGGTGGCAATTCGCCCCAGACCGGGTGCCACCACTACAGTTGTGCCCTTCGGCGAGGAGAAGGGGTACAGACGGAATAACCCCTTCGTTCGTACCTCATGGAGCATGACCGCTGGGATGTTGCTGATGCTGCTCTCCTCCGGTGCCTCCCGCTCCTGCTTCGGTCGCGGGGGAGGTGGTGACAACGCCGCCCGCGCCGACCGTGTCCCCTGCAGCGCCCACATCCTCGTGCGCCTCCGCATTCCCCACGGTGTCGGCGCCTGCGGGTGGCAGAGCCTTCGAGGCGGACGGGTGAGCTGCGGCACCTGACTTCTTCTTGGGCGCCATAGTCGATGGAGCCGTCGATGATGAAAATGGCGATGAAGATGACGCGCTGCTCACGCTTTCGGGTTCGGGCAAGTGATCCCCTTACCTGGCACGCCAAAGATGTCGTGGGAAACCACGGCCACCTATGGGACCAACAGCCCCTTTCTGGTTCAGCGGGGGGATAGCACATTGCACAAAGAGCGGAGAAGCATGGAATAGCACGACAGAGATCACACAGGCAGTTTTTACCCAAGTTCGGGCGGCCACGAGGTGTAAAACCCTACTCCTACTTTCGTGGAAAAAGTGGTGGTGAGCGCAACACGTTTCCCCGCAGGGTTGCCTCGGGGCAAGAGCGGCTACACGTGTACGGGTGTGTGAGGGTATGAATCAGCCAACCCTCTCTCCGTTTGCCTTGGGCCTCTTTTTATAGATCAAGGGGTCACCACAGTGGCAAATCAGTCATTACGCACTGATTAGATAACAAACAGTGCTATCATACCTAACTCTGCAGGCTAACATAGTGCATTAAATGCGCCACTCAGCGTCACATCACAACTTGCCCGGCTGTTTTGCCAGCTTCGCGCCTGCTTGCTTGACACATCTCAGGACGGCTGTCGCTTGGAGGTATCTTCTGTTGGAAGTGGCTGCCATGTGGCAAATAGAAGCCACTTAGTCACTTTGGAGCTTGACACCGCACTGATCGACGACATGCGTCGTGATGAGGTGGTGCGTGATATGTCTCCAATGTATCTCCAATTTAAGAAGTATTCATGCCATGTTTACAACAATTTTATATGGTTTTCGTATGATTTGCATGGAACTAACCCGGACTAACGCTGTTTTCAGCAGAACTACCGTGATGTTGTTTTTTGTGCAGAAATGAAAGTTCTCCAAATGAGCTGAAACTTTTTGAAGATTTTTTTTGGAACAAAAGAGACCCCCAAAGCTTCATGGAAGGATCGAAAAGTGAAGGAGTAGGGCACAAGACACTGGGGTGCGCCTGGGCCCTTGTCCGTGCCCCAGTGGGTTGTGCTCACCTCGAGGCCCATCTTAGCGTCAAACCAACGCCAAAAAATCCTATAAATAGAGAAACCATCAGGGGTTAACCTAGATCGGAAGTTCCGCCGCCGCAGGCCTCTATAGCCGTGAAAAACCAATCTAGACCCCATTTCGGCACCCTGCTGGAGGGGAACATCATCACCGGTGGCCATCTTCATCATCCCGGCGGCCACCACCATGAGGAGGGAGTAGTCCACCCTCGGGGCCGAGGGTTTGTACCAGTAGCTATGTGTTTAATCTCTCTCTCTTGTGTTCTTGAGATGGCACGATCTTGATGTATCACGAGCTTTGTTAATATAGTCGGATCATATGATTTTTCCCTTCTCTATCTTGTTGTGATGAATTGAGTTTTCCCTTTGAGATTTTTTATTGGATTGAATACTTTTATGGATTTGAGAGCACTTGATATATGTCTTGCATATGAATAATCGTGGTGACAATGGGGTATCGTATTGATTCACTTGCTATATGTTTTGGCACTCAACTCGCGGATTCCCGAGGTGACATTACGCATAGGGGTTGATGCACGTTCTTGTCTTTGTTTCTCCGGTAGAAATCTTGGGGCACACTTTGAGTTTCTTTGTGTTGGGTTGAGTATTATGAATCTGAAATTATTTGGTGTTACTTTAGTATGAACTCTTGGATAGATCGATCGAAAATAATAGCTTCGAGGTGGTTTCGTACCCTACAAATAATTTATTCTTATGTTCTCCGCCAGATAGGAACTTTGGAGTGATTCTTCATCGCACTCTGAGGCGTGGTTATATGATCCAATTATATTAGCACTGTTAAGAGATTGCACTAGCGAAAGTACGGACCCTAGGCCTCATTTTCAAGCATTGCAATACCGTTTTTGTGCCCATTTACTATTTTCTACCTTGCTGTTTTTATTTATTCAGACTGTAAAAATATACTTCTACCATCCATATTACACTTTTATCACCATCTCTTCGCCGAACTAGTGCACCTATACAATTTGCTATTGTATTTGGTGTGTTGGGGACACAAGAGATTTCTTGTATTTGATTGCAGGGTCGTCTGAGAGAGACCATCTTCATCATACACTTCCCACGGATTGATAAACCTTAGGTCGTCCACTTGAGGGAAAATTGCCACTGTCCTACAAAACTCTGCGCTTGGAGGCCCAACACGTGTCTATAAGAATAAAGTTGCGTAGTAGACATCAAGCACTTTTCTGGCGCCATTGCCGGGGAGGTTAGGTAAGCGTCACTCATTCCCCATCAACGAAGCTCTTTTCTGGCGCAGTTGCCGGGGAGGTGAGTGCTTGAAGGTATATCTTTAGATGTTGCAATTGAATCTTTTAGTTTCTTGTTTTATCACTAGTTTGGTTTATAAAAGAAAACTACAAAAAATGGAATTGAGGTTGCATCATATTATTCATCTTTATAATGTCTTTTGTGAAAATGATGGAAAGGAAAATTGTGCTCAATTGATAGAAGAAGAATTCTATAAAATGTTTGGCACAAAATATTTGAATGATGAGCATGATTGCAATGTTGTTAGTGAGAATTCTTTGATATCCGTGATGATAATGATATACAAAGCTATAAGCTTGGGGAGGCTATGTTTGATGAAGATGATATTTTTAGTCCCCCGAGATTTGATGTGCAAATTTGTTATAATGATTGCATGCCTCCTATTTATGATGATTATAATGATGAAAGTGCATTTGGAGAGGTCATGACTTTATTTAGTAATGAATCCACTTTTTTGGAAGAGGTTTCAATTGATTATTATGAGAACAAAGTTGCTATCTATGATGATTATAGTGATGAAATGTATGCTATAAATAATAATGATAACCATGAAACTTGTCATCATTATTTTAATTTTCACTCTCATGATAATTATTTTGTTGAGTTTGCTCCCACTACTATTGATGAGAAGAAATTTGATTATGTGGAGAGTAATAAGTTTTCTATGCTTTTGTGTCATGAAAATAATGCTTTATGTGATTGTTATATTGTTGAATTATTCATGATGCTACTAAAAATTATTATGAGGGAGGAACTTATGCTTGTAGGAATTGCAATAATATCAAGTTTCCTCTCTATGTGCTGAAAGTTTTCAAGTTATGCTTGTTTTGCCTTCCTATGCTAGATGATTCTTGCTCCCATAAATTGTTTTCTCACAAAATCCCTATGCATAGGAAGTGGGTTAGGCTTAAATGTTCTATTCATACGCTTCATGATGCTCTTTTTGTGTTTCAATTCTTTACTTTTATGTGAGCATCATTGAAATCATCATGCCTAGCTAAAAGGCATTAAAGAAAAGCGCTTGTTGGGAGACAACCCAACACTTTTATCTACTGTTTTTGTGTGTTCACATGATTAGGCTACTGTAGTAATCATGTTATATTGCTTTCGTTTCAATAAAGTGCCAAGTAAAGCCTTTGGGATAGTGTGGATGATAGTTGACTTGATTCTGTGCAAAAACAGAAACTTTTGCTTCCAGAGACAGAATTGTTTAAATTCACTGGAGCGTCGAAAAATTCTGAATTTTTATAGATGATTTATATACAAATTGTCTATGTTTTCCTATTTTTCAGAATTTTTGTAGTTACATAAGTATGACCTTAATTCAGATCTTTACAGACTGTTCTGTTTTTGACAGATTCTGTTTTCAATGCATAGTTTGCTTGTTTTCTAGTTTCTATGGCTTATATTGCTCAATATAAATTGTGGAAATGATAAGGTACAGTAGGCATTGTGTGAGAACAATTATGAATCTTGTCTTTGGTAGTACTAAAAGTGAATGGTTTGCTCTTTATCATACTAACCCATCTCACAAAGTTCCATTAAGTTTTGCGTGATTCAAGTTTTCAAGTTTTGGGTGAGATATCAATATGAGGAGAATAAGGAGTGAAAATACCCTAATATTGGGGATTCCCAAGGCACCCCAAGGTAATATTCAAGGAATATCCAAGCAACTAACCTTGGGGATGCCCCGGAAGGCATCCCCTCTTTCGTCTCCAACATTATCGGTAACCTCACTTGGAGCTATGTTTTCACACGTCACATGATATGTGTTTTGCTTGGAGCATCAATTTATTTTGCTAGGATTTTCTTGTTGTTATTTATAATAAGTTTTGCATATTTTATTTCAATAAAAGTGGCAATGATAGCCTTTAGTATGCTTATTTTGCAAGTCTACATGTTGCTGTTTGAAAACAGAAAGTTTATCGCTGTTGCAAAAATTCCCTAGAAAAGTCAGAATGTGATAAAATGTTGAAACTTTTTGCAAAATAAGCTCTGATAAATTTTATACAATGTGGTAAAAATTTCATAATTTTTGTAGTTTAAGAAGTATTGATACTCTTGCATTCTTTACAGACTGTACTGTTTTGGCAGATTGATGTTATATTTGCATTGTTTGCATATGTTTGCTTGTTTAATGATTCTATTTGAGGATAGGAGTATTAACTATGCAAAGGCATTTAGTATGCAATGTTGAATAATAATTTTAGTGATTTTCTACAGTAGAGAATGATAAGGTTTTTGCATTGGTTTATACTAACTTATCTCACGAGTTCTTGTTGAGTTTTGTGTGGATGAAGTTTTTAAGATTTAGGGAAACCTTGATATAAAATGAATTAGGGAGACACAAAAGCTCAAGCTTGGGGATGACCAAGGCATCCCAAGATAATATTTCAAGAAGTCTCACGCATCTAAGCTTGGGGATGCCCCGGTAGGCATCCCACCTTTCTTCTTCAACAATTACCGGTTAGTATCGGTTGAGCCTAAGTTTTTTCTTCTTCACATGAGTTGTGATATTCTTAGATTATCATTTTATTTTGTTTTTGCTTGCTGTTTTGATAAAATACTTACATCTGAAAGTTTTTGAATAAGAGAGTCCTCAAATAGCTACCCATTTACATAACTACTCACTTGATCTTCACTAATATCTTTTTGGAGTAGTTTGTCTTTTTCTCTAGTGCTTCACTTATATCCTTTTGAGCATGGTGTGCTTTAGTATTTTTGAAGAAATTCTCTCTTTCTTCAATTAAATTAATTTGAGAGAAAGAAATGTTATGCTCATGATCTTCACTTATATTTGTTTGAACTTATCAAAAGCAACACATGAAAATTAGTCCCAAAGTGATAGATATACAAGAAGGATATAATAAAAACTTTCATGAAGATCATTGGACAAAATAAACTTGATTCCTTGTAATAGTTTTGAGATATGATGATGTGATATGTGAGTCATGTTGATGAGGAATTATGCTTTAGTAAGAATATTGGTGTTAAGGTTTGTGATTCCCTATGCAAGCACGAAAGTCAATAGTTATGCAATGAAATTACATCCTACTTGTGGTGCATTATTTGGTGTTAATTATGCTCAATGCTCGCTTATGAGATTATTCGTTTCTTGGTTGGTCGCTTCTCAATCTTTTGCTAGCCTTAATTTTGCACTAAGTATGATCACTACTTGTGCATCCAAAATCCTTTAAACCAGTTTTGCCACATGAGGCCACTATACCTACCTATATGCGGTATTCTTTTGCCGTTCTAAGAAAATTTGTATGTGCCATCTCTAATTTTCAAAATAAATTTCTCGTTTATGTGCTCGTACCGCTCGTGAGGCGGTGAGGGGTTGCCAATATTTTCCATGCTAGATGTGTTATTCTCATGATGAGTGTTTATTCACTTGTCATTGCACGAGAGTAAGGCAAAGGTATTAGGGATGCCCAGTCCTGAAATGAAAAATGAATTTACTTTATGTTGTCAAATAATAAATTCCTTGGAAGTGTTGGTATGGAAGGCACCCATGGATACGATTAACCATGGAAAGTGAAAGTATTGTGGAAAAAGGAATAAAATTTATTTTCTGTTTGGGAACTGCCTATGATATATCTAGCATGGAGAGTGTTGGGAGCTCTAAGTCGTTTTCGTTGGTGGGAAAAGTATGCCTCTCAAAATGTTTTTATCTCTCAATTTTCGCTTTGAGCTCTGGCACCTCTACAAATCCCTACTTCCCTCCGCGAAGGCCCTTTCTTTTACTTTATGCAATTTTTTTAATTTGAGTCTCCATCTTCTCTTATAAAGCACCAACTAGGGGGGCACTATGATCGTATTTGAGCATTTGGTGTAGTTAATATGCGAATGTGTTTCATGAACGGATCAATGATTGAGCATGATGGGCTAGGGATAACTTATTTTAGCGTTGATATTTTGAAAGACTTGGTTGCTTGTTGGTATGCTTGAGTATTTAAGTCCTCATGTCAAAACTAGACTATTGCTTCGAATCATTCTAGTCCAAATGTTCATGCTACAAAAGAAAGAATATATATATGATGAATATGATACGTAGCTTTCCACAACAAAAATTCTGTCTTCAATTGCTACTTTATCATAATAAGTTTTATGAGAAAGATTTGTTGTTATGATGCTAGGAAAAGTGATTGAAATTATCATTGATCAAACTTATGCACTTTGCTAGCATTCACACTTCATAAATTATTTCTTTTATCATTTACCTACTCGAGGACGAGTAGGAATTAAGCTTGGGGATGCTGATACGTATCCAACGTATCAATATTTTATGTAGTATTCATGCATGTTTACAACAATTTTATATGGTTTTGGTATGATTTGCATGGAACTAACCTGGACTGACGTTGTTTTCAGCAGAACTACCATGGTGTTGTTTTTTGTGCAGAAATGAAAGTTCTCCAAATGAGCTGAAACTTTTTGATGATTTTTTTTGGAACAAAAGAGACCCCCAAAGCTTCATGGAAGGATCGAAAAGTGAAGGAGTAGGGCACAAGACACTGGGGTGCGCCTGGGCCCTTGTCCGTGCCCCAGTGGGTTGTGCTCACCTCGAGGCCCATCTTAGCGTCAAACCAACGCCAAAAAATCCTATAAATAGAGAAACCATCAGGGGTTAACCTAGATCAGAAGTTCCGCAGCCACAGGCCTCTGTAGCCACGAAAAACCAATCTAGACCCCGTTTCGGCACCCTGCCGGAGGGGGAAATCATCACCGGTGGCCATCTTCATCATCCCGGCGGCCACCACGATGAGGAGGGAGTAGTCCACCCTCGGGGCTGAGGGTTTGTACTAGTAGCTATGTGTTTAATCTCTCTCTCTCTCTTGTGTTCTTGAGATGGCACAATCTTGATGTATCGCAGGCTTTGTTAATATAGTCGGATCATATGGTTTTTCCCCTCTCTATCTTGTTGTGATAAATTGAGTTTTCCCTTTGAGATTTCGTTTTATCGGATTGAATACTTTTATGGATTTGAGAGAAATTGATATATGTCTTGCATATGAATACCCGTGGTGACAATGGGGTATCGTATTGATTCACTTGATATATGTTTTGGCACTCAACTCGCCGATTCCCGAGGTGACATTGGGGTAATCTACGCATAGGGGCTGATGCACATTCTTGTCTTTGTTTCTCCGGTAGAAATCTTGGGGCACTCTTTGAGGTTCTTTGTGTTGGGTTGAGTATTATGAATCTAAAATTATTTGTTGTTATTTTAGTATGAACTCTTGGATAGATCGATCAGAAAGAATAGCTTCGTGGTGGTTTCGTACCCTACAAACTTTTTCTTCTTATGCTCTCCGCTAGATAGGAACTTTGGAGTGATTCTTCATCGCACTTTGAGGGGTGGTTATATGATCCAATTATATTAGCACTGTTGAGAGATTGCACTAGCGAAAGTATGGACCCTAGGCCTCATTTTCAAGCATTGCAATACCATTTTTGTGCCCGTTTACTATTTGCTACCTTGCTGTTTTTATTTATTCAGATTCTAAAAAAATATTTCTACCATCCATATTACACTTTTATCACCATCTCTTCGCCGAACTAGTGCACCTATACAATTTGCCATTGTGTTGGGTGTGTTGGGGACACAAGAGATTTCTTGTATTTGATTGCAGGGTCGTTTGAGAGAGACCATTTTCATCCTACACCTCCCACGGATTGATAAACCTTAGGTCATCCACTTGAGGGAAAATTTCTACTGTCCTACAAAACTCTGCGCTTGGAGGCCCAACACGTGTCTACAAGAATAAAGTTGCGTAGTAGACATCAGTGCGGTGGTGTGGTTTGCCTTCGTAAGCCTCGACAGGCCTGCCAGGACGATCCAAAAGCTTGCTTCTAGGGGTAACCCTCTATTTGGCAGGCTCGCCTGCCAGGCAAGGGAGGTTTTTCCCTTAGCGATATCTTGCTTCCCTGACTAGTCTCGGTCCTCTTGATCTGCATGTTGGTCCTTCAAAGAACGGATCCCTTGTGCTCCAATCTGATCTTGGTGCTGTGATCTTGTTCTTGTGCCTGTGCACGGTCTGGGCAACGGACCCAGGGTTTGTTGCACCGGCAAGCAGTGGCCCAAACCGGCCACAACTTGGTTCAAGCATGCTTTTGCTCACAGAGGAGCGCCGGCGGCCAGCTTGCAGCGTGCCAGGAAAAAGACAGGGCGTGGCCCAGACAGTTGCGACCCTGGTGAGCACGGGGAGTGGCAGGCGGACTCCAGTGCGCCAGGGGGGAGCAGGGCAAGGCGGAGCGCGACGGCAAGCGGGGAGGTGTGGCAAGCAGCGGCCGGCACAGTCGAGCATGGCGGGGTGCGCGCGGGGCGGGGCGAGCGACGATAGGTGGGGTGACAGAAGGCGCAGGCGCGGCCCCAGGGGTGGCGGCCTTGGTGAGCACGTGGAGTGGCGGGCGGACTCCAACGCGCCGGGGGGGAGCAGGGCACGACGGCAAGCGGAGAGGTGTGGCAAGCAGTGGCCGGCACGGTCATGGCAGGGGCGCGGGCGCGCGCCTGGGTGCAGCGTGCGCGCTAGGAGCTGCGAGCATCGGCGGGCAGCAGCGGCGGCGGCAGCAGTGCAGCATGGCGCGCGGGCTGGCGAAGGCGGCTCCCGGGGAGGCCACGAGCAGCAACGACGCAAAAGGTAGCAGTAGCAGATAGCATGAGCAGAAGCAACAAGCGGCAGGAGCAACAAGCAGGAGTGCGCAAAACAGCAACAGCAGCGGGAGCAGCACACGGGCGTGGGCGAGCGGGCGTGGCGCGCGCATGGACTGCGCGAGGCTGCAGTGGGCAGTGGCTGGATGCACAAGTGGAGGTGTCCGAACGCACGCATCAAGGTGAGACAAACGGTTGCATCGACACTTGGTAGAGTGGCTGGAATTGATGTCTACGACAACGAGCAGCGGCCGCACTGAGACAGCCTCACCGGCAACGAAGCTACCAGACACGGGGAGGACCGAGAGGGGGTCGAGGCGGATCAGAAGCTCATAGAGATGCCCTAGGGGGTCGGTGAGGACGAGCGCGCCGCGTCGGCGGTGGATCGGGTGATGGCATGCGGCAGCCGAGGTCGGGAAGCAGGGCTCGATGGCAATCTAGCTTGCGATGCTCCGCGTAGGCAACAAGGAGGAAGGAGCGCATCTCCTGGACATCCTCCCATCGGTCGGGGATGACACTAGCTGCGAGGACGAGGACGACGTGGCGATGATGGTCATGGGCGATGGTTAAAACGAAGGGGCAGGACGAGGGGAACGAATGGGAGGACTAGGGTTTGTCGGAGGCGTCGGGCAGCTTTTTATCCACCGCGGGGACTCGCTAGATGTTCGACGCGTGCCACATCGGCATGTGGGTGGCAATGGCGAGTGTGCTGCCTCCAGCATGTCGTGAGGTGGGAGAAAGGCCAGCGTTGGTGGGCTGGGCTACACTATGGTGATTCAAAGCCCAGTCCACCAGTGATTTTCTTTCTTTCCCTTTATTCTTTTTTGTTAAATTTCCAGTACCTGTTTGCATTAAGTTGAGCCACCAAATGATTTTTACTTTGAACAAAACTTATCACATAATTCTAACACAATATCTTGAGATGGCACAAAAAGTTTGGGTTCAAAAGGAGTTGTCCAACCATTTTTAGAAATTGAAAAGGCCAATTTAATTGTTGCTGGGCCACTAAATTAATTCCTAGGGGCATTTTGGGAATTCAAATGTGGTTGGTTTGAACACGACAATGAGCGGAGGAATTTATAGGATAATGTGAACATTTTAGTTTTACTATTTGAAGAAATAAATTTGACTTGCATTTTAAATTTGAATTTGACTTTGATTTTTATCAAGGAGCAATTTGGTTTAGTAAATCTTGATGACATGGCACCATTAGTGTGAGGTCACTGGAGCATGACATTGGGGGTGTTACACTAAGCCATGTGCCTCAGCCGGCCCAGCCCCACACCCCATCTCTCTCTCTCTCTCACTGACGCCCTGACCCCACACGTCAGGGTCGTCTCCCTCCTCGCGTAACCCTATGCATGCGCCCATGACTGCTACTTGTGATCTACGTTGAGATTTTCCCCGAAGAGGAAGGGTGAAGAATATAGTAGCGGTCAGTATTTCCCTTGATGAGAACCAAGGTTATCAAACCAATAGGAGAACCAAGCAAATCCTAGTGAAACAAGACCTGCACACGCAAGAGCAATTACTTGCACTCAACGCAGTCAAGAGAGTTGTCAATCCCTTGAACTCGTTACTTGCTAGGATTAAATCTTGTAGTGGTAGATATATGAATTGCAAAGTAAACTAAAAAGAGTAAAATTGCAGCAAGGTATTTTTGGCTTTAGTAATATGATTAAAGTAGACCCGGGGGCCATAGTATTCCCTACAGGTTTCTCTTTCAAAACATAGCATACGGTGGGTAGACAAATTACTGTTGGGCAACTGATAGAAAAGCGCATAGTTATGAGGTTATTCATGACAATGATCATGTATATAGGCATCACATCTGTGACAAGTAGACCGACTCCTGCCTGCATCTACTACTATTACTCCACCAATCGACCAACTCATGCCTGCATCTATGTTATTAAGTTCATGACAAACAGAGTAACGCTTTAAGCAAGATGACATGATGTAGATAGACTAAAACCAAGCAATATGATTAAACCACGTTGTTTTACCCTCACTGGCAACAATACAAATACGTGCCTCGCTACCCCTACTGTCACCGGGTGAGGACACCGCAAGATTGAACCCATTACAAAGAACCTCTCCCGCTAAAGATAAATCTACTTAGTTGGCCAAACCAAACGGATAGAACGGTGATAAATACACAACTATAACAATCATGCATAATAAACACTACAAAAAAAGACACATCTGTGACATTATGGCCACGATGGCTCGTGTCCGCGCTAGCATTTCGCTGATGAGGAAGGGATGATGCAGCACAGCTATGGTAGGTATTTCCCTCAATGATGAAACCAAGGTTATCGAACCAGTAGGAGAACCAAGCAACACTATGTAAACGGTACCTGCACACAAAGAACAAATACTTGTAACTCGACGCGTAACAGGGATTGTCAACCCATCACGTGTAAAAGATAGATTGACTTGTATGATTTTGGATAAATAGATCTCGCAATTAAACAAAATAAATAAAGAAAAAGTGCAACAAGGTATTTTTGGATTTTTATAGATCTGAAACAAAAGCAAATAAAAATAGATCTCAAAGCAAATATGATAAAGAATAGACCCGAGGGCCGTAGATTTCACTAGTGGCTTCTCTCGAGAAAAATAGCATATGGCGGGTAAACAAATTACTGTTGGGCAATTGATAGAACTTCAAATAATTATGATGATATCCAGGCTATGATCATTATATAGGCATCACGTCCAAGATTAGTAGACCGACTCCTGCCTGCATCTACTACTATTACTCCACACATCAACCGCTATCCAGCATGCATCTAGTGTATTAAGTTCATGGAGAAATGGAGTAATGCAATAAGAACGATGACATGATGTAGACAAGATCTATCCATGTAGGAATAGACACCATCTTGTTATCCTTAATAGCAACGATCAATACGTGTCTTGCTGCCCCTTCTGTCACTGGGAAAGAACACAACACGACCGAACCCATCACAAAGCACCTCTTCCCATGGCAACAAAAATCAATCTAGTTGGCCTAACTAAACCAAAGATTCAAAGAAGAAATACGAGGCTATAAGTAATCATGCATATAAGAGATCAAAACTCAAATAACTTTCATGGATAAAATAGATATGATCATAAACTCAAAGTTCATCGGATCCCAACAAACACGCAAAAAGAGTTACATCAAATAGATCTCCAAGAGACCATTGTATTGACAATCAAAAGAGAGAGAGGAAGCTATCTAGCTACTAACTACGGACCCGTAGGTCTATAATGAACTACTCACGTATCATCGGAGAGGCACTAATGAGGATGATGAACCCCTCCGTGATGGTGTCTAGATTGGATCTCGTGGTTATGGAATTTGCGGGGGCTGGAATTGTGTTTCTTCGCCTCTCCTAGGGTTTTTGGATTTTTGGGGTATTTATAGAGCAAAGAGGCTGTACGGGAGGCGGACGCTGTGGGCACAACCAACCAGGGCGCGCCTGGGCCCCCAGGCACGCCCGGGCCCCCAGGCACGCTCAGGTGGGTTGTGCTCCCCTCAGAGCCCCCCTCTGGTACTTCTTTTTCCCAACAGGTGTCTTCTGGTCCAGAAAAAATCTCCAAATAATTTTGCAACGCTTGGACTCCGTTTGGTATTGATTTTCTACAAAGTAAAAAAAACAACCGGCACTGGGCACTATGTCAATAGGTTAGTCCCAAAAAATGATATAAAGTTGCTATAAAATGATTGCAAAACATCCAAGAATGATAATATAACAGCATGGAACAATAAAAAATTATAGATACGTTGGTGACGTATCAGCATCCCCAAGCTTAATTCCTGCTCGTCCTCAAGTAGGTAAATGACAAAAATAGAATTTTTGATGTGGAATGCTACCTAAGATGTTCATCACATATTCTTTTCTTTTGTAGCATGGACATATGGAGTTTTATATGGTTCAAAGCAATAGTCTAGTTTTGACATGAAGATTTCAATACACAAGCATATCAACAAGCAACCATTTCTTTCAAAAATATCAACACTAAAGCAAGTTATCCCTAGCCCATTATGCTCAATCATTGATCCATTCATGAAACACACTCGCATATTAGCTACATCCAATGCTCAAGTACGATCATTGTGCCCGTTATTTGGTGCTTTATAAGAGAAGATGGAGACTCAAATAAAAATATAAATTGCATAAAGTAAATAGAAAGACCCTTCATAGAGGGAAGTAGGGATTTGTAGAGGTGCCAGAGCTCAAAGTGAAAAAATAGAGATACAACATTTTGGGTGGCATGCTTTTCCTGTCAATGAAAACGATTGAGTAGTTCCCAATACTTTCCATGCTAGATATATCATAGGCGGTTCCCAAACAGAAAATAAAGTTTATTCCTTTTTCCACCATACTTTCACATTCCACGACTAGCCGTATCCACGGGTACCGTCCATACGAACACTTTCCAAGGAATTTATTATTTGACGACATAAAGTAAATTCATTTTTCATTTCGGGACTGTGCATCCATAATACCTTTGTCGTACTCTCGTGCAACGACAACTGAATAAACACTCATCTTGAGAATAACACATCTAGCATGGAAAAATATCAGCCACCCCCAACCATTTCATGAGCGGTACGAGCACAGAAAAGAGAAATTATTTTGAAAATTAGAGATGGCACATACAAATTTGCTTAGAACAACACGGGGATACCGCATATAGGTAGGCATGGTGGACTCTGATAGCAAAACTGGGTTTAAGGATTTTGGATGCACAAGTAGTAATCCTACTTAGTACAAGTGAAGGCTAGCAAAAAGATTGAGAAGCATCCAACCAAGAAATGAAAAATCACATAAGCGAGCATTAAGCATAACTAACACCGAATAATGCACCACAAGTAGAATGTAATTTCATTGCATAATTATTGACTTTCGTGCTTAAATAGGGAATCACAAACCTTAACACCAATATTCTTACTAAAGCACAATTACTCACCAACATGATTCACATATCACTGTCATCATATCTCAAAACTATTACAAAGAATCAAGTTTATGTTGTCCAATGATCTTCATGAAAGTTTTTTATTATATCCCTCTTGAATATCTTTCACTTTGGGACTATTTTCATATATTGCTTTTGATGGCTCAAACAAATTTAAGTGAAGAACATGAACATAAAAAATTTCTTCTCTAAAAATAATATAAGTGAAGCATGAGAGAATTTCTTCAAAATTTTACTAACTCTCAAATAAATCTAAGTGAAGCATGAGAGCATTTCTTCAAAAATATTAAAGCACACCGTGCTCAAAAAGATATAAGTGAAACACTAGAGCAATTCCATAGCTCAAAAATTTAAGTGAAGCATAAAGAGCAATTCTAAGAGCATCTCCAGCCGCTCCCCCAACAGGCCCTCCCCAGGCGTTTTTGCCGCGCCGAGGCCGAAAAAATGGCCCAGTCGCCCCCCCAGAAGCCCGTTTTTCGCCGACTTGGTCGGTGAGTCCTGTCGGCGAGTCCAGCGCCTATTCCCGCCGTTTCTTCCCTCTTTTCCCCCACTTCCCTCCCATTTTCTCCTTTCCTCCCGCCAATCTCCCTCCCGCTCGCCTCCTAGCCTGCCGCCATGCCACCGAAGAAGTACGTCGTCCCCCGCGCGGCGGCAACCGTGACCGCCTCCGTCGCCCAGCCGAAGCAGAGGAATCCGAGGGCGCTGCCGTCCAAGCCACCGGGCATGCCAAACGCCGAGTGGAGGGCGGAAGTTCAGCGACGGGAGGCTGTCACTGCCGACCGGCGGAACAGGGCCATCGCCAAGAAGGCTCGTGACAACGCGACGCATGCGGCTACGGCTGCCGCTTCGGCAGACCAAGCCGAGGCCGAGGCGACTAGCGCGGGGATGATGAATCCACCCGGCAGCCACGCCCAGTACGCTCCCTGGGGCCAGCAAAGCGGCGTCGGCTCTTCGTCGCCACAGCCATGGGGATCGCCCTCGCCGAGCTACGCCGACAGGGACGCACACGGTGGGTTCAACCAAAACGTCACCTTCCCCCATGGACACCCGGCCCAGCGCACGCCGGCGTGCAGTACCCTCCATACAACTACTCGCCGCCCGCCTACGCGTCCTCCCCAACGCCCCATCTCCGTCGTTGCGCGCTGCCCTTCTCGCACCTTGGCGACACCGACGAGACCGAGGGCGACATGGACGACATCATCGCCGCAGGTTCGGCCGCGGCCGCCGCGTCTCCCGGGTTCGACACCCCGGACGAGACGGTGGATCTCAACGGCGGCATGGACGGCGAGCTCGGCTACGTCTACGGCGAGGAGGCGCAGGAGGAGCAGGAGCAGGGGGAGGAGGACGACAAGGAGGAGGAGGAGGAGCCGGTGACTGTTCCGGTGAAGAGGCGCAAGAAGAAGAAGTGGGCGGCCAGGTCAGGCGAGCCGCGCATCAAGTGGGTGTCCAAGGAGGAGGAATGCCTCGCCGAAGCATGGAAAGTCGTCTGCCTCGACCCGACCACCGGCACGAACCAGAGCATCGAGACGTACTGGGAGCGCATCAAGGCCGAGTTCGACGAGCACAAGCTCGCCGAACCCTACTTCAATGGCGTCTACATGCAGCGCGGCTCGAAGGCGATGGCGAACCATTGGGGGCGTATCTAGGGGGCGTGCAACAAATGGCATGGGGTTGTCGAGGAGGTCGCGGCTCGCCCGGAGCGTGGCGCCGGCGTTGAGGATCAGGTATGCCACGCCGGTCTCCCGCCTCTCTTCGCCGCGTACGCCCGCCAACTGTTTGTTCCTCCACGCAGTTGCTGCGCATGTTTGCCCTGTACCAGCAGAGCAACAGCGACGCCGAATCCAATTACCTCCATGTTTACAAGCGCATTGACAAGTGCGGGAAGTGGGCGGAAGTCCGGCGCACCCTCAACAAGGCCAAGGAGACCTACAAGCCGGACGCGCCGGCTCCGGGCGCGTCAGAAGGGCGGCCGGACGGCAATAAAGGTGCCAAGAAGGGGAAACGCGCCGACGCGGCCACCGCTCGAGTGCAGGAGTCCATCGAGCACTGCCTCGCCGACGCACAGGCCCGGGCCGTCCTTCGTGAAGAGAAGACCGATGCGCGGTGGTCGGCGTTGATGTCGAGCAGCGCCACCAAGCTCGACCTACTCCGGACCAATGTCGCCGTGAAGAAGAGAAACACCAACCTGGCTTTCCTGCTGGGCGGGGCGGACATGCTCCAGAGCAACGATGAGGCGTTCAAGGCGTGGTACTTGGCGGAGCGTGGCCTCATCCTGAACAACCTTCCCTCGAGGACGCCGCCGATGCCGCCGCCGCCGCCAAGCCCGCGTGATGATGCCTCCACGACGCCCAGCAGCACTGAAGCCGCGCCGACGCCGCCGCCGCCGCCAAGCCCGCGTGATGACGCCTCCACGACGCCCAGCAGCACCGAAGCCGCGCCGACACCGCCCAGCGCAGAAGCAGCTCCGACACCGCCAAGCCCGCGCACGCCAACTCCGCCGACGCCTGGGGCCGACCCCGCTGAGTGATGCGTTGCGCACACGCGAACTTGTGCCGCTCTATTTTTTGTACGCCTGACTATATCCGATCGCCAAACTGTGACTTGTGATCGCCGGACTTGTGGCGTCTTTTGTGAGTGGGAACGACCAAGTTCGAATTTTCCGCGTCCTGGGGCTGGCGCCTGGGGGCGTGACTGGGAGCTAGGTCGCCCCCAGGGGCCGAACTAGCGCCGGTTCTCCCCCAGGCCGCTCTTTTTAGGCGCCCTGGGGGGCCGAACGGCTGGAGATGCTCTAACAAATCATAGTATAATTTTAGCTCTCTCAAATAGGTTTGTCCAGCAAGGATAGATGACACAAACTAAAAAACAATACAAGCAAGAACTCATATAATACAAGACGCTAGAAGCAAAACTCATGATATGTGACAAATAAAAATATAGCTCCAAGTAAAATACCGATGTTCGTTAGAAGAAAAAGGGGATGCCTCTCGGGGCATCCCCAAGCTTAGTTTCTTGTTCCTCTTTGGATAATAACTTGGGGTGCCATGGGGCATCCCCATGCTTAGGATCTTCTTACTCCTTATTCCTTCATCCATCCTGATCTCACCCAAAACTTTAAAACTTCAATCACACAAAACTCAACAAAAACCATCATGAGATCCATTAGTATAACAAAGCAAATCACCACTCTAAGTACTGTTCCAAACCATTCATATTTTATTTTTGCATTATATCTACTGTAGTCCAACATTGCTATGGCTTATACCCCCGATAAAGTCCATAGATTCATCAAAATAAGCACACAATGCAAAGAAAACAGAATGTGTCAAAAACAGAACAGTCTGTAGCAATATGAAAACTTCGTATACTTATGTAACTCCAAAAATTCTGGAAATTTAGGAAAACATGGGAAATTTGTATATCAATCTTGTGTAAAAAATTCAGAATTTTAGCACGCTTCTGTAAATTTAAACAATTCTATCATTGGCACACAAAGTTTCTATTTTTCAACAAGATCAAATGAACTATCACCCAATATGATCCCAAAGGCTTTGCTTGGCACAAACACTAATTAAAACATAAAAACACAATCATAAAAGTAGCATAATTTTGCAAACACTCAATCAGAAAGAAAAAGGAAAAAAATAAATTTTATTCATTGGGTTTCCTCCCAACAAGCGGTATCGTTTACGCCCCTAGCTAGGCATAATGCATAGATTCAAGTATTGTCATCTTTAGTTCTAGATCCATAGGATGCCCTCGTGATTGATTCATATGGTGGCTTAATTCTTGTTCTAGGGAAGTGTTCCATTCCATTTCTTAACAGAAATTGAAATTTAATATTGCCTTCTTTCATATCAATCATGACACCTATAGTGCGTAAAACCGGTCTACCAAGTATAATTGGACAAGACGGATTGCAATCAATATCAAGAACAATAAAATCTATGGGCACACAATTCCTATTTTAAATAATAAGACAATCATTAGTTCTTCCCAAAGGCTTTTTAATAGTAGAATCCGCCAAGTGCAAATTAAGAGAACATTCTTCAATATCGGTAAGACCAAGCACATCACATAAAGATTTCGGAATCGTGGAAACACTAGGACCCAAATCACATAAAGCAAAACACTCATAAGTTTTAATCTTGAATTTGATAGTAGGTTCCCATTCATGATGTAATTTTCTAGGAATTAAGATTTCTAATTCCAATTTTTCTTCCAAAGCTTTCATCATGGCATCTATGATATGTTTAGTAAAAGCTTTACTTTCTTCATAAGCATGGGGTGTATTTATCATGGATTGCAACAAAGAAATACAATCAATCAAAGAGCAATTATCCTAATTAAAGTCTTTGTAATCCAAAAGAGTGGGCACCTCACAAGTTAAAGTTTTGACCTCTCCAAATCCACTTTTATCAATTTTTTCATCAAGATTTTCACCCTTCGAATTATCGGGGCGCCTTCTTACTAAAGTTGACTTTTCTTCAGTCCCTTTATCATCAATTTGAATCTTAGTAAACAAAGAATCAATAGAATAAACACCAACCATTTTAAGATATTCATCATTTTATGAAAGCAATCACGAGAAAATGCTCTTTCTAAAAATTCTCTTTTAGCTCTAAGCATAGCGGTTCTTTTCTTACTTTCATCCATATAAACATATAAAACTTTAATTGATTCATCAACCTTAGGCACAAAAAGTTTCAACTTGAGATTTTCTACATCATGAGAAATTCTATCAATACTTTTAGATATATCATCAATCTTATTTCACTTTTCTTCTATCATCGAATTAAAAGCTTTTCGGGCATTGATAAATTCTTTAATATTATTCTCAAATCAGAGGTGTTCCTATTATTATTGCAAGAAGAATTACCATTGGAGTTACCATAATTATTAGAGGAATTTCCAGGAAAAGGCCTAGGATTAAAATTACCTCTATAAACGTTGTTTTAAAATTGTTTTCCGAAACAAAATTCACATCTACAGGATCACTATTCTGCTCAATCAAAGTAGAAAAGGGCACATCATTAAGATCAATAGGAGCACTTTTATTAGCAACCAATTTCATAAGAGCATCAAAGTTTTCAATCAACGTACTAATTTCTTCAACCGAATTAACCTTTTTACTAGTAGGGGCTCTTTCGGTATGCCATTGTGAATAATTTGCCATAATATTATCAAGCAATTTAGTAGCTTCACCCAAAGCAATTTCCATAAAAGTACCACCCGCGGCGGAATCAAAAAGATTTCTAGAAACAAAGTTCAATCTCGCATAAAAATTTCGTATGACCATCCAAAGATTAAAACCATGAGTAGGACAATTTCTTAGCATCAATTTCATTCTTTCCCAAGATTGTGCAACATGTTAATGCTCAAGTTTCTTAAAATTCATGATTTGAGTTCTAAGGGAAATAATTTTCGTGGGCGGAAAATACTTGGTAATAAAATCATCTTTGCACTTATCCCAAGAATCGATACTATTGCGAGGCAAAGAAGAAAACCAAATTTTTGCACGATCTCGCAAAGAAAACGGGAATAATTTCAACTTCATAATATCATTGTCCACATCTTTTTTCTTTTGCATCTCACATAATTCTACGAATGTGTTTACATGGGACGCGACATCCTCATTAGGAGTACCGGAAAATTGATCTTTCATAACAAGATTCAACAAAGCGGCATTAATATCACAAGATTCCGCACTAGTGGCGGGAGGAGAAATCGGAGTGTTAATAAAATCATTATTATTGGTACTAGAAAAATCACACAACTTGGTGTTTTCTTGAGTCATTGTGACTACGCAAACAAGATTGCACACAAAAACATATCTGACGAGAAAAACGGCGAACGAAAAAGAAGGGCGAATAAAACGGCAAATTTTTGTAAGTGGGGGAGATAAAAACAAGAGGAAAATGGCAAATAATGTAAATTGAAAGGAGATGAGATTTGTGATTAGGAACCTGATAGATGTTGATGATGTCTGCTAGGCAACGGCGCCAGAAATCCTTCTTGATGGCTCGTGTCCGCGTCAGTATTTCCCCTATGAGGAAGGGATGATGCAGCACAGCTATGGTAGGTATTTCCCTCAGTGAGGAAACCAAGGTTATCAAACCTATGTAAACGGTATCTGCACAGAAATAACAAATACTTGCAATCTGACGCGTAAGAGGGGCTGTCAATCCCTCACGGGTAAAAGATAGATTGATTTGTATGATTTTGGATAAATAGATGTGACAATAAAATAAAATAAAATAAAATAAATAAAGAAAATAAAAGATCTGAAAATAAAAGCAAATAAAAATAGATCTCAACGCAAATATGATAAAGAATAGACCCGGTTGGGCGTAGATTTCACTAGTGGCTTCTCTCGAGAAAAATAGCATACGGCGGGTAAACAAATTACTGTTGGGAAATTAATAGAACTTCAAATAATTATGATGATATCGAGGCTATGATCATTATATAGGCATCATGTCCAAGATTAGTAGACCGACTCCTGCCTGCATCTACTACTATTACTCCACACATCGACCGCTATCCAGCATGCATCTAGTGTATTAAGTTCATGGAGAAATGGAGTAATGCAATAAGAACGATGACATGATGTAGATAATATCTATTCATGTAGGAATAGACCCCTTCTTGTTATGCTTCATAGAAACGATCAATACGTGTCTTGCTGCCCCTTCTGTCACTGGGAAAGAACACCTCACGACCAAACCCATCACAAAGAACCTCTTCTCATGGCAAGAAAAATCGATCTAGTTGGCCTAACTAAACCAAAGAGTCGAAGAGGAAACACGAGGCTATAAGTAATCATGCATATAAGAGATCAAAACTCAAATAACTTTCATGGATAAAATAGATCTGATCATAAACTCAAAGTTCGTCGGATCCCAACAAACACACCGCAAAAACAGTTACATCAAATAGTTCTCCAAGAGACCATTTTATTGAGAATCAAAAGAGAGAGAGGAAGCCATCTAGCTACAAACTACTGACCGTAGGTCTACAATGAACTACTCACGCATCATCGGAGAGGCACCAATGAGGATGATGAACCCCTCCGTGATGGTATCTAGATTGGATCTGGTGGTTCTGGAACCTGCGGCCGCTGGAATTGTATTTCGTCGACTCTCCTAGCGTTTTTAGATTTTCGGGGTATTTATAGAGCCAAGAGGCGGTGCGGGAGGAGGCCGACGTGGGCACAACCCACCAGGGCGCGCCTGGGCCCCCAGGCGCGCCCAGGTGGGTTGTGCTCCCCTAGGAGCCCCCCTCTGGTACTTCTTTTGCCCAATAGGCGTCTTCTGGTCTAGAAAAAATCTCCAAAAAGTTTTGCTGCGTTTGGACTCCGTTCGATATTGATTTTCTGCGAAGTAAAAAACAAGCAAAAAATAACAACCACTGGGCACTATATCAATAGGTTAGTCCCAAAAAATGATATAAAGTTGCTATAAAATGATTGTAAAACATCCACGAATGATAATATAACAGCATGGAACAATAAAAAATTATAGATACGTTGGGGACGTATCAGGCCTGAACGAATTTTTTCTGTCATGATTATGACACGTCTATGATGATAATTGTGACAAAAACACGTATCATCATAGATGTGGTGGGCTCCTATTTCTATGACAAAAAATCATGACAGAAAGTAGGCTTTACATCCTAGGCGGGACAGGGAGGTACCTGCATGACATTCTTTGGCCCGTCCATGACATAAAAAATCATGGTAGAAGTGAGGGCGAGAAATTTTCGCAGAGTTCCCGGTTATGGTGGGTGGTCGGGGCCGAGCGATGCAGTGTGGTTTGCGCATTTCTCACTTGTACGAGTGCGAGGTGCGAGCCGTGTCGCTATAACTGAACCCGAGCGAGATACATTTGCTTACTAAACCCGAGCGATCGCACTGCTATGTACTGAAGCGGTCAATCGATCCCTTCACTGCTAACTGAACCCGACCGACTCCTTCGCTGCTAACTGAACCCAATCAATTGCTTATGCTGCTTACTGAAGCCGATCAAACCCCCGTGCGATACGTAGCTAGCCGGTTAGGTTGCTTCTGGATGAACAAAGCCCGTTGCTGCCGCGCGCATGATACGTAGAACGAGTCAAGACGTGGTGAGTCCAGCCGGTTGGTTGGATGTGGATGAACAGTTCCCGCTGGGGGTTGGATGAACAGGACCCCAATAGTGTGTAGGAAGTTGCCGCTGGATGAACAGGACCCCGTGGCAGTACGCGGTTGCCGCTGGATGAACAGGACCCCGAGGAGGCCGCGGCACACCCCAGACGGCTGTGGGTGGATGAACAGGACCCCGTGCAGGCTAGTTGAAGAGTAGCCGGTGGAGGCTGGATGAACAGTAGCCCGTGGACGAACAGTGGCTGGTGGAGGCTGGAGGAAGTCGACGATGGATGAACAGTCGATGGTGGATGAACAGTAGCAGGTGAAGGCTGGAGAGGTAGTGAACGATGGATGAACAGTAGCATGTGGAGTCCCATTTTGCGGTACACCACACCCCTCCCGATGAACAGGACCCTATTTTGACTGTAGGCGGTTGGAGAGAAGTGCGTTTGCGGTACGCCACACCCCTCTCAATGAACAGGACCATGTTTCGACCGTAGGCGGTTGGACAGAAGTATGTTTCCTCCATTTTTCGGTACACCACACCCCTCCCAATGATCAGGACCCTGTTTCAATCTAGGCGGTCGAAGAGGACTCTGTTTTCTCTGTTTTGCGGTACGCCAGACCCTGAGTCGATGAACACGACCCTGTTTCGGCTATTCCGTCCAAGCCGGTTGGCTCCCGATGATCAGGACGCATTCCGACCCAATCGGTTGCCTCCCGATGAACACGACGTTGTTTCCTCCGTTCTGACCTAGCCAGTTGCCTGCGGACAAACATGGCGCCATTGCTGTACATGTTCGAGACCCTGCCTGTATGTACGTAGGTGGCTGTATTTACTCTCTTGCAGCGTGGCCGTGTACACGATTTAGATAGGACTAACTGAACTGCTACGCCGGGGCTCTACTACGACACGCGACACTGCTTGCTCGGCCAATGTTCATCATTGGAAAGAGAGCAATCCACCAGTATGTACGTACATGTTTGCGACCAGACACATAACACTATGTACACTTCGACCTGGTGGGTCCCAACTGTCAGGGGAGTTACGGGGGCACTTTGTTCCGTCCGAAGATATGGCTGGTGGGTCCCAGCTGTCAGGGGGAGGAATCATTTTACGCATGTAATAAGGATGCACTTCCTTGCAAGCGAAGATGTAGCTGGTGGGTCCTAGCTGTCAGGGGAGGCAACATTATTTTTTCCACATTAAAAGGAGGCAGTTGCATGCGTGCGTCCATGGACATGGTGTGTCCCCACTGTTAGCCTTTCCACGTACAGTCATCTTCCGATGATTCTTGCTTGTTGACCACGCTGCGCTGAGTGCACCAAGGTGGTGGACGATGACAAGGCCCGAAGATGGGAACAACCCAGAGATGGGGAAGACGCGACAGTGGACTCGCAGACGGAGAGGAGTGTGAGACTTGACTGGTTGGGGTGCGGGCTGGGGCTACACTCGGCAGAGAATAATAGGAGGTGCGGAGGAGTGGAGGGATGGTCTGGCCATTCGTGGGGTAGTGTTTCGCTCCGAGGCATGCGAAGCAGCGTTGTTGGACGCTGGAGGGTGGAGCAGGCGGTCTCACCAGTTCTGGAGGAAGAAGACGAGAGATTGAAGAAGAATGTCGGCCGTTGGATGTAAATCCAATGCCTTATTTAGGCTTCGACCTATTGGCCCACATATCAGCGAGTCCATTTGGTGGGCTGGGTGAAACAATAATGTAGCATCTATGCAGCCCATTTGTATGTTATGTTAGAATTTACAGCCCATTATTAAAAAATCGGAATACACGAATTTGCTGGGCTGGGTTATCATGTTGGGCTGGAAAGAGAAATGTTATAAAAACATAAACACGTGGTTGCACGTCTATTACTGCATTGGTCAATAAAATCTTAGCAAGCTTATGTTCACTAGGAATTAACTAGCAAGCTTATTGTTAAACAATTATTATTATTGTCATTATTATTATTTTGTAAGAACTTTTCATTTACAAAATAAAATATTATTTAATTTGATGAGTTAATAAGACGTGGCGTATTATTATCTTTTAGGCTAGATGTGGGGAAGTTGAGTTAGTTCTAGGGAAAACTAGTGGGAGAAAAATCAGATTACCTGAAAAAATAAAGTGGGAGAACAATCAGAGATATGATTAATAAAAAGAAAAATAAAGTAAGTGGTAAGGTCTATACAAAGATTGGACGAAGGACAAGTCAAATGGGAACCTTAGGTTGTTTTAAAAAATATGTAATAAAATTATATATATATATATATACTATTATAGAAGGGAAACATAGGAACGGAAAAACCGCATTGAAAAAAATGATACACCTGCTGGATCCCCATAATCATGTTGTGGGCCGCAGATGTCCTAAGAAAAGAAACCTGTCCTAGGCAGCCACAACCCAATTGATACCTACTGGACCTTAACAAAAGGAAACATGGAAGCCCAGTGAACTTGTTACATACATAAGCAAATAGCCACTGAAAAAATAAAAGGCAAACAGGTTAATGGGTTCTTAGACGAAATATTTTGGATAAAATAGATAATTACGACACATAGGATAATGCATGAAACACACAGATGATAAAGGAGATTAAACAGACAAAGTACACCGTCTAGCTCTTCCTGGCATGCTTGATCATGACGCCGCGGCTGTCCGTGTGCTCCTCGGTTACGGGAAGAATACACGCACTCATGTCCAAGATCCGCATGTACATGTCGTAGCATACGTATGCATCATTGGCCGTGTAGGTGATGTAGGCTAAACTCAGAGGTACCTCCCACCTGTCCAGGCGTATTGTATCCACGTCTTCTTTCATGTTGGCGTAGCAGGGGTCGATGATGGCGGCAGCGAGGTCAACCGCCGAGTTCTTCTCCTGCCCATTGCCGATGATCTTGTATTGCTTCTGGATGTCAATGAGCTTTTTGCACCAGATGGCCGAATCGTAAAGCACAGTGGCGTTCTTCCAGATCGCCACCATAGGGAAGGTGCAGTCGGCGGTGCCGATGAAATGTGCGAGTGCTCCAGAACCTCTGATGGCCCTATAGTAATGGTAGACGAGAACCTCGTCCCGCACACATACCTGGGCGACGGCAATCCATTGGTCCTTCCCAGGAGATGGATGGATGGGCACAAGGTCTAGTCCCGCGACCTTGTGCTTATCCTCCTGTAGGTACTGCTTGAACTTGGTGAGGCAGAGCTTCACTGAGTCTGGATCGTTGGTGTACATCACATTCAACTTGGTGCTGCCATGGGTCTGAATGGCGAACTCAAAGGTGAACTCCTTGCTGAAGTCCATATCAGCAGGCTCACCCCTCGGATCGCCATTGGAGTCTCTTCTCACATAGAGTTGATGTGGCGGTTCTCGTTTTGTGGGGATTGGGGGCAGCGGAACATGAAGATGATGGGGAGATATGGAGAGCAGAGGGCTCCTTATTTACACTAGGGATCTGTGTGTAGTGGGGTACTGGGGGGTGGCAGCAGCAGCTCATTTTTCCAATCTCGGGGAACTACAATTGCCAGTGAACGTAGTGGGTATGCGACAGCAGCAGCTAGTTTTTCAACTCTTGGGAACTGCAGTCGCGAGTAAACATAGTGGGTACAGGCGG
Organism: Aegilops tauschii subsp. strangulata; assembly: GCF_002575655.3. NCBI lineage: Eukaryota > Viridiplantae > Streptophyta > Magnoliopsida > Poales > Poaceae > Aegilops > Aegilops tauschii. The sequence goes on along the minus strand of NC_053037.3, from coordinate 278,626,502 downwards.
CAACAGTTATACTACCCCTCCTCCCTCGCCCGCTATACGCCCGAAAGAACACGCCTCCTCGACGCATTCAAACACATCCATTAAACCAGCCTGGAAGCCGAGAAACCTATTCCCGCCACACGTCCGTTCATGAGCGGGTAACTTTACTTAAATTTTATTTGCTTTACTTCAATTTTATTCTTAAAACAAGCAAATCATTGGCTCGTTCTATCAGTGCAACATGATCAACATGCAAAACAATAGAAATATTATTCTCAAGACGCACACAATCAGCTCATTTGCCGCACTTGCACAATTACAATACTACCAAGTTTGAACAACTTGTTATGGTTGTTGTCCTCTGCATCATCATGCCATGTTTCCCAGCTTGCAAGATTCACAACCAACCCATAAGATTCAAATAATAAGTACAACAAAGATGCCTACACATCTAAATTGTTCACAGATCAGAGCCAATAGTTATTGTACAACTAAAACGTTGTGAGAAAGTGAACAAATAAATAAAAATAGATCGCTTCTTCATGTAAGCAATTTGATTCAAATATTCGCTGAAGCATTGAAACTAGTCCTATTTACGGCCATGCAGGTCAAACATTGGTAGATAAAATTTTCTGCATCACTGGTGGCACTACCACTTCCAACTTCTGCGTCATAGATTTTGAAGTAGTGTGGAGCCTCATCCTTAGTATTTAACAAATACACATAGCACAATCTAGTGGAAGCATCAATCAAGGTCATGAAATATTTCTTTCAACCTTTAGTCAAGGCACCATTCATCTCGCACATATCTAAATGTATGAGTTGATGAGATCTAGTGGTGCTAGGTGTTTCTCCTTCGCAGGCTTGCGAGGCTAACGAGGTTTCTTAGCTTGCACATGTGCATGGCACTTAGAGCATTTGGCTAAAGTGAAACTCGGGTTTAAATACCTGTTCGCTAGCCGTGTCATACAACCCAAGACCATACCAACGTTTCTAGTTGAGTGTTCCTGTTAGCACAGATAAAGAAAGAGCATGATTACTATAATAGTGGCACTAGTTGAAGCAACTTTATTTTCAAAATGAGAAAATATTGCGATAGAATAGCTTTATTAAAAAATACAATGTTAGCACAGTATGACAAAGCACGATCATGTGGTTAAAGGACAGTACTGACCTGTGTGAGATGATTTTAGGAGATCAAGTTATTCTTCAGGTCCCCTTATCTTGCCATGGAGGCGATTCATTGACATTTATTAACAACCTCAGTGTGGCATTAGAAGGACGAGCGTCGACTCATCCCAATCTATTTTTGTGTGCAGTTCAACAAAAATTATGTCGCCCGCCATGCCCCGAGGAAGAGAAGGGGCCCGTGCATCCTCAACGGTAGGCCTGATGGACTCAACTAGTTCAGTGCACATGCTATGTGATTGATGCAGTGCACATGGACTTGATTTTGCCGGGTACACCTTCTGCAAGTTATCTACATTGGAAATGAAATGGTAGCTAAGACAGTAGCTCTAGTACTATTACTTCATTTTATCACTGGCAGTAGCGGTGCCAAAACATTGCCTCAAATTATTGGTGGCATTAAATGAAGGTGCAAAAACACTATCATTCTTGCTTTCTCATGGCAGTGCCAAACAATAGCACAAGATCAGTAGCTGGATGTAGAGTCAAAACAACAAAAAAGGAACATACCCGATCATAGGAACCATAACTGAGAGAGGGGACCTATGCCGTCACGATGGTACGCCTAATGGACTTAGCCAGTTCACGACTCGATTCTCCCGGATACGCCTTATGCAAGTGGTGAACGTGCAGCTCCACTTGGATGAGTCAATTCATGCCACCTTTTTGTGCAGTTCACCTAAAATTAAGCAATGTTTGCATCATGCAGGTAGCAAGAAGTACTTGGTCTCATGAGCTGGTAGCTTCTTCTTTATTAGTTGCACTAAAATTGAGCAACATTACGGTTAGTTGTCATGCTCATGCAATGTGTAACTATAATTTGGTTATCATTTTGTGCAGTTCCACCAAAATCAAGTGCCATTGTGGCGACGGTGGTGGCTAATCTTGCAAACGCAAATAAACTATTGCACAACATTACCCACAGAGTTAGCCAAAGAGGTTAAGAACTCCAATCACCCTTTGTGCAGTTCCACTAAAATCGTGAGACATTGCCCATGTGACATTTTAATAGAACTACACAAGACACTCTTTAAAATAAGTGTTTTGTGCAGCTCGCTAAAAGGTCACGATAGCAACAAGGTGAAATGGATATCCCTATCTGCACAAAAAAGATAGAAAGAAAACAGTTACTGGTAAATAACCAGATATGAAACATACACGAAATGAAAAGAAGAATCTTTATTATCTTCATGGAAACTGTCGGATTCCGGGCTCCGAAGTGAAGGAAATATGCCCTAGAGGCAATAATAAAGTTGTTATTTATATTTCCTTATATCATGATAAATGTTTATTATTCATGCTAGATTTGTATTAACCGAAAACTTAGTACATGTGTGAATACATAGACAAACAGAGTGTCCCTAGAATGCCTCTACTTGACTAGCTCGTTAATCAAAGATGGTTAAGTTTCCTGACCATAGACATGTGTTGTCATTTGATCTACGGGATCACATCATTAGAGAATGATGTGATGGACAAGACCCATCCGTTAGCTTAGCATAATGATCGTTTAGTTTTATTGCTATTTCTTTCTTCACTCTGACTATGAGCTTATGCAACTCCCGAATACCGGAGGAACACTCTGTGCGCTATCAAACGTCACAACGTAACTAGGTGATTATAAAGATGCCCTACAGGTGTCTCCGAAGGTGTTTGTTGAGTTGTCATAGATCGAGATTAGGATTTGTCACTCCGTGTATCGGAGAGGTATCTTTGGGCCCTCTCGGTAATGCACATCACTATAAGCCTTGCAAGCTATGTAACTAATGAGTTAGTTACGGGATGATGCATTATGGAACGAGTAAAGAGACTTGTCAGTAACGAGATTGAACTAGGTATGATGATATCGACGACCGAATCTCGGGCAAGTAACATACCGATGACAAAGGGAATAACATATGTTGTTATGCGGTTTGACCCATAAAGATCTTCGTAGAATATGTAGGAGCCAATATGAGCATGAAGGTTCCGCTATTGGTTATTGACCGGAGATGTGTCTCGGTCATGTCTACATAGTTCTCGAACCCGTAGGGTCCGCACGCTTAATGTTCGATGACGATTTGTATTATGAGTTTTGTGTTTTGGTGACCGAAGTTTGTTCGGAGTTCCGGATGAGATCATGGACATGACGAGGAGTCTCGAAATGGTTGAGAGGTAACGGTTCATACATTGGAAGGTCGTATTCAAACATCGGAATGGTTCCGAGTAATTCGGGTATTTTATCGGAGTACTGGGGGTTTACCGGAACCCCCCGGGAGAAGTCATGGGCCTCATGGGCCATGGGAGAGAAGAGGGGACAGCCCACAAGGGGGAGGCACGCGCCCGCCCCAAGGGGAGTCCGAATAGGAAGGGGAGGCGGCGCGGCCCCCCTTTCCCTCCTCCTCTCCTCTCCTTCCCTCTTTACCCCTCCGATGGAAGGAAAGGTGGGGGGGCCGAATCCTACTTGGACTAGGAGTCCAAGTATGACCCCCCCTTGGCGCGCCCTCCTAGGCCGCCCGCCTCCTCCTCCCCACTTTATATACGGGGGCGGAGGGGGCACCCCAAAGGCACCCAAGATTTGTCTTAGCCGTGTGCGGTGCCCCCCTCCACAGTTTACTCGTCCGGTCATAATGTAGTAGTGCTTAGGCGAAGCCCTATGCGGATCACATCACCAACACTGTCGCCACGATGTCGTGCTGACGGAACTCTCCCTCGACCCTCTACTGGATCAAGAGCTTGAGGGACGTCATCGAGCTGAACGTGTGCTGAACACGGAGGTGCCGTACGTTCGGTACTTGGATCGGTTGGATCATGAAGATGTTTGACTACATCAACCGCATTAACATAACGCTTCCGCATTCGGTCTACGAGGGTATGTGGACACACTCTTCCCGTCTCGTTGCTATGCATCTCCTAGATAGATCTTACGTGATCGTAGGAATTTTTTGAATTACTATGTTCCCCAATAGTGGTATCTGAGCCAGGTTTATGCGCAGATGATATGCACGAGTAGAACACAATGAGTTGTGGGCGATAATAGTCATACTGCTTACCACCAACATCTTACTTTGATTCAGCGGTATTGTTGGATGAAGCGGACCGGACAGACATTACATGACCGCGTTCATGAGACTGGTTCTACCGACGTGCTTCACACACAGGTGGCTGGCGGGTGTCTATTTCTCTAACTTTAGTTGAATCGAGTTTGACTACGGTCGGTCCTTGTTGAAGGTTAAAACAACACACTTGACAAAAAATCGTTGTAGTTTTGATGCGTAGGTAAGAACGGTTCTTGCTAGAAGCCCATAGCAGCCACATAAAACTTGCAACAACAAAGTAGAGGACGTCTAACTTGTTTTTGCAGGGCATGTTATGATGTGATATGGTCAAGACGTGATGAGATATAAATTGTTGTAAGAGATGATCATGTTTTGTAGAAGTTATCGGCAACTGGCAGGAGCCTTATGGTTGTCGCTTTATTGTTTGAAATGCAATCGCCATGTAATTGCTTTACTTTATCACTAAGCGGTAGCGATAGCCGTAGAAGCAATAGTTGGCGAGACAACAACGACGCTACAATGGAGATCAAGGTGTCAAGCCGGTGACGATGGAGATCATGACGGTGCTTTGGAGATGGAGATCAAAGGCACAAGATGATGATGGCCATATCATGTCACATATTTTGATTGCATGTGATGTTTATATTTTATGCATCTTATTTTGCTTAGTACGGCGGTAGCATTATAAGATGACCCCTCACTAAATTTCAAGGTATAAGTGTTCTCCCTGAGTATGCACCGTTGCTACAGTTCGTCGTGCCAAGACACCACGTGATGATCGAGTGTGATAAGCTCTATGTTCACATACAACGGGTGCAAGCCAGTTTTGGGCATGCAGAATACTCAGGTAAAACTTGACGGGCCTAGCATATGCAGATATGGCCTCGGAACACTGAGACCGATAGGTCGAACGTGAATCATATAGTGGATATGATCAACATAGTGATGTTCACCATTGAAAACTACTCCATCTCACGTGATGATCAGACATGGTTTAGTTGATATGGATCACGTGATCATTTAGATGACTAGAGGGATGTCTATCTAAGTGGGAGTTCTTAAGTAATATGATTAATTGAACTTTAATTTATCATGAACTTAGTACCTGATAGTTTTTGCATGTCTATGTTGTTGTAGATCAATGGCCCGTGCTACCGTTCCCTTGAATTTTAATGCGTTCCTAGAGAAAGCTAAGTTCAAAGATGATGGTAGCAACTACACGGACTGGGTCCGTAACTTGAGGATTATCCTCATTGTTGCATAGAAGAATTATGTCCTGGAAGCACCGCTAGGTGCAAGACCCACTGCAGGAGCAACTCCGAACGTTATGAACGTTTGGCAGAGCAAAGCTGATGACTACTCGATAGTTCAGTGTGCCATGCTTTACGGCTTAGAATCGGGACTTCAAAGACATTTTGAACATCATGGAGCATATGAGATGTTCCAGGAGTTGAAGTTAATATTTCAAGCAAATGCCCGAGTTGAGATATGAAGTCTCCAACAAGTTCTATAGCTGCAAAATGGAGGAGAATAGTTCTGTGAGTGAACATATACTCAAAATGTCTGGGTATCATAACCAGTTGGCTCAACTCGGAGTTAATCTTCCTGATGATAGTGTCATTGACAGAGTTCTTCAATCACTGCCACCAAGCTATAAAGGCTTCGTGATGAACTATAATATGCAAGGGATGGAAAAGACAATTCCTGAGCTCTTCATGATGCTAAAGGCTGCAGAGGTAGAAATCAAGATGGAGCATAAAGTGTTGATGGTTAACAAGACCACTAGTTTCAAGAAAAAGGGCAAAGGGGAGAAGGGGAAGAAGAACAGCAAACATGTTGCTGCCCAAGGGAAGAAGCCCAAGTCTGGACCTAAGCCTGAAACTGAGTGCTTCTACTGCAAAGGGACTGGTCACTCGAAGCAGAACTGCCCCAAGTATTTGGCGGATAAGAAGGATGGCAAAGTGAAAGGTATATTTGATATACATGTTATTAATGTGTACCTAACTAATGCTCGTAGTAGCGCTTGTGTATTTGATACTGGTTCTGTTGCTCATATTTGCAACTCGAAACAGGGGCTATGGATTAAATGAAGATTGGCTAAGGACGAGGTGATGATGCGCGTGGGAAATGGTTCCAAAGTCGATGTGATCGTCGTCGGCACGCTACCTCTACATCTACCGCCGGGATTAGTATTAGACCTAAATAATTGTTATTTGGTGCCAGCGTTGAGCATGAACATCATATCTGGATCTTGTTTAATGTGAGACAATTATTCATTTAAATCAAAGAATAAATGGTTGTTCTATTTATATGAGTAATATCTTTTATGGTCATGCACTCTTGATGAGTGGTCTATTTTTGTTGAATCTCGATCGTAGTGATACACATATTCATAATATTGAAGCCAAAAGATGCAAAGTTAATAATGATAGTGCAACTTATTTGTGGCACTGCCGTTTAGGTCATATTGGTGCAAAGCGCATGAGGAAACTCCATGCTGATGGACTTTTGGAATCACTTGATTATGAATCACTTGATGCTTGCAAACCATGCCTCAATGGCAAGATGACTAAGACTCCGTTCTCTGGAACAATTGAGCGAGCAACTGACTTGTTGGAAATAATACATACTGATGTATGCGGTCCGATGAGTGTTGAGGCTCGCGGCGGGTATCGTTATTTTCTAACCTTCACAGATGATTTGAGCAGATATGGGTATATCTACTTAATGAAACATAAGTCTGAAACATTTGAAAAGTTCAAAGAATTTCAGATTGAAGTGGAAAATCATCGTAACAAGAAAATAATATTTCTATGATATGATCGTGGAGGTGAATATTTGAGTTATGAGTTTGGTCTTCATTTGAAACAATGTGGAATAGTTTCGCAACTCACGCCACCTGGAACACCACAGTGTAATGGTGTGTCCGAACGTCGTAACCGTACTTTATTAGATATGGTGCGATCTATGATGTCTCTTACCGATTTACCACTATCGTTTTGGGGTTATGCTTTAGAGACGGCTGCATTCACGTTAAATAGGGTACCATCTAAATCTGTTGAGATGACACCATATGAACCGTGGTTTAGCAAGAAACCTAAGCTGTCGTTTCTTAAAGTTTGGGGCTGCGATGCATATATGAAAAAGCTTCAACCTGATAAGCTCGAACCCAAATCAGAGAAATGTGTCTTCATAGGATACCCAAAGGAGATTGTTGGGTACACCTTCTATCACAGATCCGAAGGCAAGACATACGTTGCTAAGAATGGATCCTTTCTAGAGAAGGAGTTTCTCTCGAAAGAAGTGAGTGGGAGGAAAGTAGAACTTGATGAGGTAATTGCACCTTCTCCCGAATTGGAAAGTAGTTCATCACAGAAATCAATTCCAGTGATTCCTACACCAATTAGTGAGGAAGCTAATGATGATGATCGTGAAACTTCAGATCAAGTTACTACCGAACCTCGTAGGTCAACCAGAGTACGGTCCGCACCAGAGTGGTACGGTAATCCTGTTCTGGAGGTCATGTTACTTGACCATGACAAACCTACGAACTATGAGGAAGCGATGATGAGCCCAGATTCCGCGAAATGGCTTGAGGCCATGAAATCTGAGATGGGATCCATGTATGAGAACAAAGTGTGGACTTTGGTTGACTTGCTCGATGATCGGCAAGCCATAGAGAATAAATGGATCTTCAAGAAGAAGACTGACGCTAATGGTAATGTTACCGTCTACAAAGCACAACTTGTTGCAAAAGGTTTTCGACAAGTTCAAGGAGTTGACTACGATGAGACCTTCTCACCCGTAGCGATGCTTAAGTCTGTCTGAATCATGTTCACAATTGCCGCATTTTATGATTATGAAATTTGGCAAATGGATGTCAAAACTGCATTCCTTAATGGATATCTTAAAGAAGAGTTGTATATGATGCAACGAGAAGGTTTTATCGATCCTAAAGGTGCTAACAAAGTGTGCAAGCTCCAGCGATCCATTTATGGACCGGTGCAAGCATCTTGGAGTTGGAATATACACTTCGATAGTGTGATCAAAGCATATGGTTTTATACATACTTTTGGAGAAGCCTGTATTTACAAGTAAGTGAGTGGGAGCTTTGTAGCATTTCTAATATTATATGTGGATGACATATTGTTGATTGGAAATAATACATGATTTTTGGATAGCATAAAAGGATACTTGAATAAGAATTTTTCAATGAAAGACCTCGGTGAAGCTGCTTATATATTGGGCATCAAGATCTATAGAGATGAATCAAGACGCTTAATTGGACTTTCACAAAGGACATACCTTGATAAAGTTTTGAAGAAGTTCAAAATGGATCAGTCTAAGAAAGGGTTCTTGCCTGTGTTACAAGGTGCGAAGTTGAGTCAGACTCAATGCCCGACCATTGCAGAAGATAGAGAGAAAATAAAAGTCATTCCCTATGCCTCAGCCATAGGTTCTATCATGTACTCAATGCTATGTACCAGACCTGATGTGTGCCTTGCTATAAGTTTAGCAGGGAGGTACCAAAGTAATCCAGGAGTGGATCACTGGACATCGGTCAAGAACATCCTGAAATACCTAAAAAGACTAAGGATATGTTTCTCGTTTATGGAGGTGACAAAGAGCTTGTCGTAAATGGTTACGTCGATGCAAGCTTTGACACTGATCCGGATGACTCAAAGTCGCAAACCGGATACGTATTTATATTGAATGGTGGAGCTGTCAGTTGGTGCAGTTCCAAGCAGAGCGTCGTGGCGGGATCTACGTGTGAAGCGGAGTACATAGCTGCTTCAGAAGCTGCAAATGAAGGAGTCTGGATGAAGGAGTTCATATCCGATCTAGGTGTAATACCTAGTGCATCGGGTCCAATGAAAATCTTTTGTAACAATACTGGAGCAATAGCCTTGGCGAAGGAATCCAGATTTCACAAGAGAACCAAACACATCAAGAGACGCTTCAATTCCATCCGCGATCAAGTCAAGGAGGGAGACATAGAGATCTGCAAAATACATACGGATCTGAATGTTGCAGACTCGTTGACTAAGCCTCTTCCACGAGCGAAACATGATCAGCACCAAGACTCCATGGGTGTTAGAATCATTACTATGTAATCTAGATTATTGACTTTAGTGCAAGTGGGAGACTGAAGGAAATATGCCCTAGAGGCAATAATAAAGTTGTTATTTATATTTCCTCTTTCATGATAAATGTTTATTATACATGCTAGAATTGTATTAACCGGAAACTTAGTACATGTGTGAATACATAGACAAACAGAGTGTCCCTAGTATGCCTCTACTTGACTAGCTCGTTAATCAAAGATGGTTAAGTTTCCTGACCATAGACATGTGTTGTCATTTGATCAACAGGATCACATCATTAGAGCATGATGTGATGGACAAGACCCATCTGTTAACTTAGCATAATGATCATTTAGTTTTATTGCTATTGCTTTCTTCATGACTTATACATATTCCTCTGACTATGAGATTATGCAACTCCCGAATACGGGAGGAACACTTTGTGTGCTATCAAACGTCACAAAGTAACAGGGTGATTATAAAGATGCTCTATAGGTGTCCCCAAAGGTGTTTGTTGAGTTGGCATAGATTGAAATTAGGATTTGTCACTCCGTGTATCGCAGAGGTATCTCTGGGCCCTCTCGGTAATGCACATCACTATAAGCCTTGCAAGCAATGTAACTAATGAGTTAGTTATAGGATGATGCATTACGGAACGAGTAAAGAGACTTGCCGGTAACGACATTGAACTAGGTATGATGATACCAACGGTCGAATCTCGGGCAAGTAACATACCGATGACAAAGGTAATAACGTATGTTGTTATGTAGTTTGACCGATAAAGATCTTTGTAGAATATGTAGGAGCCAATATGAGCATCCAGGTTCTGCTATTGGTTATTGACCTGAGATGTGTCTCGGTCATGTCTACATAGTTCTCAAACCCGTAGGGTCCGCACGCTTAACGTTCGATGACGATTTGTATTATGAGTTATGTGTTTTGGTGACCGAAGTTTGTTCAGAGTCCCGGATAAGATCACGGACATGACAAGGAGTCTCGAAATGGTTGAGAGGTAATGATTAATATATTGGAAGGTTGTATTCAGACATCGGAATGGTTCCAAGTAATTCGGGTATTTTATCGGAGTACGGGGGGGGGGGGGGGGGGGGGGGTTACCGGAACCCCCCGGGGGAAATCATGGGACTCATGGGCCATGGGAGAGAAGAGGGGACAGCCCACAAGGGGGAGGCGCCCCCCCAAGGGGAGTCCGAATAGGAAGGGGAGGGGCGTGACCCCCCTTTCCCTCCTCCTCTCCTCTCCTTCCCTCTTTCCCCCTCCGATGGAAGGAAAGGTGGGGGGCGAATCCTACTTGGACTAGGAGTCCAAGTAGGACTCCCCCCTTAGCGCGCCCCTCCTAGGCCGCCGGCCTCCTCCTCCCCCCCTTGGGGGCGGGGGGCACCCCATAGGCACACCAAGATTTCTCTTAACCGTGTGCGGTGCCCCACTCCACAGTTTACTCCTCCGGTCATAGCGTCGTAGTGCTTAGGTGAAGCCCTGTGCGGATCACATCACCAACACCGTCGCCACACTGTCGTGCTGACGGAACTCTCCCTCGACCCTCTACTCGATCAAGAGCTCGAGGGACGTCATCGAGCTGAATGTGTGCTGAACACGGAGGTGTCGTACGTTCGGTACGTGGATCGGTTGGATCGTGAAGACGTTCGACTACATCAACCGTGTTAACATAACGCTTCCGCTTTTGGTCTACGAGGGTACGTGGACACACTCTTCCTGTCTCGTTGCTATGCATCCCCTAGATGTATCTTGCGTGATCGTAGGAATTTTTTTGAATTACTATGTTCCCCAACATGCAGACCCTGGATAGATTCAAACTCGGGGTGTGTGCGAAGAACTCAACCTCCCCAGTCTGCCAACTCATCGATCCCATGGCCTAGCTCGATGAACTGTAAGAAAATGGGACACAACAGTTTATCCAGATTCAGGCCACCTTGCGGTGTAAAACCCTACTCTTGCTTTGTGGTGGATTAGCCTCGAGGTGGGCTGAGGATGAACTAGTATAGTGGAATAACAACCTCAGGAGGTGTGTTCTTGTGCTCGAGTGAGGTGGTGGCTGTGTGGATGGAATGGATCCGGATCCGGTCTCCCCTTCCTACAGTGGTGGCTAGGCTCTATTTATAGTGGCCTTGGTCCTCTTCCCAAACGAAGGCGGGAAGGGATCCTACAATGGCCAAATTCAAAGGGAGACTACTAGTACTCCTTATCCTGACGAAAGGTGGTCTTCGCCTGCAAAGCTTCTGGTCGTGATGCCGTGGTGGGCTCGGCGATGACATCCGTCCTGTTGTCCTGGCGGTCTTGGTCTTGTAGCATGGAAATGGAAACCTTTGGTTGATTCCTCGGGACCACGCGCCTACGCTTGCCTCCTTAGCACCAAAGAGGAAACCTGCTGCTCTGCGCCCGCTGGTGCCCGCCTGGCCTTGGTCATCATGGCTTGCATCACTCGAACCTCACGAGGCGAGGGCTTGCATAGAAATCTCCGCTCCTCGGGAGCTGGTATGAGGAGGCCACTCCTTCTGGAGGTCTTGGCATAGTCCACCTCACGAGGCTTGGCCCTTTGTGAGGGTCTTGTGCTGATGCTGAAGATGGGTCGTACTAGGTCATCGTTGGAGCCACGCCATGGGCCACAGGCAGGCAAGTCTGGGTACCCCGGTTCCTAGAACGCCAACAATAGCCCTCGGGCCCAAGGTGCACTCAGACTTCGAAGGCAAGGGGCAAGGGCGAAGTGCCGCGGGACCCAACCGCCTGCGGGCCCGGTCGACGCGTGGCGCTTGATGGGACGTGGGCGCCTCCACTTCCCCACGTGGCCTCGATAACCGCCAGGCTTGGCGGCTGCCTGCTGTAAGCGCAGCTTTTCCATCACTGCCCACTGTGCTCGCCCTTGACTCCCCCTCTTTCTTGTGAACTTGCGGCCCTTCCCCCAGATCCGGCGCCGGCGCCAACCCTCCCTTGACGCCATGGCCCTGAGGTCAAAGAAGAAGGGGAAGGCCTGCGCTCCTGCCGAATCCCGGCCGGGCTTGGAGCCCACTCTCGAGCGGCCGACAGTGATCAATCGGGAGGGGTTGGACAAGGTCCGGCCGGCCCTTGCTGCTGATTCCAACGAGTGGAAGGTGCCGATGGTTTGGCCTGCTTCTCGGGCCATGATCGACATGGAATCCACTGAGATCCACATCCATCTTCATGCTTTCCTGGCCGGCTTGGTCCCCCCTTTCTCTGATTTCTTCAATGCCATAATCTCGCATTACCAGATCCAAGCACTGCATCTGGACCCCCGGTCCATCATCCTCCTTGCTGTTTTTGCCATCCTATGCGCGGCCATGGTGGGCATTGCCCCGTCTGTCGCCCTATTCCGCCATTTCTTCTCGCTTCACCTGGTCGATGACCGCCAGCGCTCGGGATGCGGGGCCTTCCAGGCTGTTGCAGCAACAACTGGATCAGGCATCGACTTCACGCTCTGCCCCGATGCGAGAGGATTCCGGAAGCAGTGGGTGTATGTGGACACCGACACGCTCAGCCCCTGCTCCTGCTCCCGCGAGTGCTGGCAGTACCCAGCTCCGGTTGGGGGCATGCGAAGCTCGTCGACCATCGGCTCGCCCACGTCTGGTCCAGGCTGACCAAGTTGAAGACGGTCGGGGTGGCGGCACCGATGGTGGTGAAGGAGTTCGCCCGGCAGCGCATCACCCCGCTCCAGCGCCATTCTCGCCCAATGTGGGCCTTCACCGGCAACAAGGACCCCATGAGGATCCATGTGCCTTCGCTTTCTTCCAAGACGATGTGCGCGATGCTCGAGCTCCTGACGGGTGACCCAGCGCCTGCCGCACTTCCGGAGGAGGGCTGCCTCTTGTACCAATGCTCAAACAAATAGGACTTCGTGAGGCAGATGCCCCTCTTCGACGAGTGGGGGCTACGCCCGGTGGCAGCGGCGGAGCCAACACACAAGCGTTGGGTTCAAGTGACCCCAACGAATTTTTCTACATACGTGCGTGTAGGTACATGTTTGGTTAACCTGAACCCAGTAAAAAACCTACCTGACCGCAAATAGCGTAAGGTGGTCATGTGAACAGCGTAAGCAAAGGGCCCAAAATCCCACGGGCCGTCAATGCCTAGGCGCCCAGCTGGCCAGGCCTAAACCATGATTGGTCACGTACTTTGTACTCACGTTTTGTATTCGTATATGCATGCACGCAGCCACACGCCACGTCGGGTCGTCGTCTGTTCGTTTTGCAATTCGCATCTCTCCTCCCCTCGTCTATTCGTGTTCCTCGGTGTCTCGGCCGCCGCACACCAGCGGCAAGCAGGCTGCTATAGATCCATAGCGTCAACAATCTTAACCCAAAATTTCAGGTAATTAGAATACATTGCCACATCTCCTCATCTTTACTCTCTTATGTATGTTCTATCTAGCCTAATAGCTTAGGGTAATAGTGATTTTTTTGCCCTAATTTTTTATTTGTTTTTCTCCATGGACTTTGATTGATTAAGGCTATGAAGCAGTATTATTCAAAGAGAACTCGTACACAAATCCAGAATGATACATGCACATCAAGGTCACCCAGTAGACAGGCAAAGTGCATTAAACGTTACTACAACTAGTCCTCCGAAGCCCACTATTGACAACGAAATTAACTTAGATGAGTTGCCTTATGAACTGGCTGATTGAAAGATAATTTCAGAGTGTAGAAGAAATTCAAAGATGCAAGATGATATTAGGCGTAGATATTTAACAAGGAAACCTTGCAGGCCCATCGTCTAATTTTGATTACTCGTAGAGGAAGGTTCGAGATACTCAACATAGAATTAATCCAGATTAGTTTGATGAATATGGTCGTTGGCTTGAGTATAGTGCCAAGGTGCATAAGGCCTTTTTTGTTTGTGCTGATATCTTTTTAGAGATTACAATGAGAAACAAGCAGGGAGTGATGCATTTGCAATTAATGATTGGAAAAAAGGAGTCAAATTCGCATAAAGAGTAAATCAGCGAACCCAATGGCCAAATTTTCTGGCTCCGCCCCTGCTCGGTGGGCCTTCAAGGGCCTTGCGAGAATCCCATTTCGGTGGTTCCTGTCCTTGCCGACCCTGTGGTGTGTGCCCCGGTTGTGGATGCAGGGGGGCGAACACCACCTGGTATTCCTGAGGTGAGCACTGGCGAGCGGACGCCGCCAGATGCTCCCGAGGTGGCCGCTCCCGCAGTTTTGGCAAGCGCTCCTGAGGTGACCACTCCTGAGCAGGTGTGGCCCGATGTTCCTAAGGAAGACGCTGGTGAGCAGGTGTGACCCGACGCTCCTGAGGAAGCTGTTGGTGAGAAGGTGCGACCCGACGCTCCTGATTAAGGTGCCCCAAAAGCCTGGGCGAGCACTCCTGAGGTGGCGCCGTGCTAAGGGTCATGCTCTGACCCTCGGCTCACTTCGTCTGAATCTTGGAGCACTCCGCAAAGAGGGAAGGGCTCCCGAGCTGCAGTGGCGACGCCTACCGGCCCCTGAAACAGAAGAATTACATAGACATAGACAAGTAAGTGCATTATCTTTATGGCTCCTTGCGTGTCGCATCCTTTCCTGACCCTGGCTCGTCAGGATCCCTTTGGCTACGGCGGCGAAAGCTCCTGGGGAGAGACCTCCGGAGGTTCTTCGTCCACTCACGATTCCGAGTCCCCCGCGCCAAACACCTATGCAAGGCACGGGGCCAGCCCGCGAGGTGGGTGCGCCACCGGGAGGCCGTGAACCTGTGCTCCCAGCGTCCTTCCTTCATGGTCACCCCTGGGGCGTAGGAGGCGTGCCGAGGGCTCCTCCATTGGTCATCGACGGTGGTTGGGAAACCCCAGCGTCGGCTTCATCTTCGAGCGGCGGGGCCACGCCGCCCAACGCCTTCGCCGAGGCCCGGGGGGTGACCAGGGAAACGCCAACGACTAGCCCCTTGCTGGAGCCGGGCGAGCCACTTCGCGCCTCTCCGGCAGCCCCCGGCGCGGAGGGCGGGCTTGGCCGCGTGCTGGAGATTGCGCGTGGGTGTAGCGCTGTCCGCCATGACCACTTGTAGGAAGCGATGGGCGCGCTGAGCCGGCTCGGGGAGAGCTTGTTGATGTTGACGCCCGCCTCGAGACGAAGGGCCACCGCTTGGCATGCGAGTGGCACCAGTTGAAGGTCGCCATCAACCTTGGGCATCTTCAGCACGAGCGGGCCAGCGCAAGCGCCGCGGTATCCCTCGCAGCTTCTCGTGAAGCTTGCGCCCGCGCTCTGGAGGAAGCCAGGGCCGCCGACTGCCGTCGTGAGGTGGCCGAGGAGCGAGAGCGGGAGCTTCGAGCTTCAAACGCCGTCCTTGAGCGGCAGATCCAGGCGTGCAAGGCTGCCCTGGCGGCACCGCCAATGGAGGCGCCCTCTGATGAGAAGGAGGTCTAGGAATGCGAGGAGGCGCTGGCGCTTGAAGGCTTGGAGCACAGCCTTGAGCTCGAGCGACTGGAGGTGAGGGAGCGCCAGGCAGCCGCGGCTGAGGATGCCATTGCCGCTCGGGAGGCCAAGATCCAACAGGAGGTCGATAAGAAGGTGGCGAAGAATCGAGTTGCTCTTGTTCATGAGCACTGCCGGGAGTTGGAGCTCTGGGACACCCGCTTCGAACTGCAGTAGGCCGAGCTTGAGGGCCGAACCACCGCCCTCAGGACGAAGCTGGCCACGGCAGAGAAGCGCGAGGGGGCCGCCAAGGTGGCTCAGCCTTCTGCCCAAGCCGACTTGGCCTCCGCTCGCGCCGACCTGTCCTCACTCCAGCAGCAGGTCGAGGCCGTCACGTCCCTCACGGAGAAGACCGCGAACGAAGAAAGCCGCCGCCGGACGATGCAGCGCGAGCGTTCCTCGATGCTCAAGGACCTCAGGGTGAGGGCCAACCGGGCCTTGGGCATGATCTGCGAGGAGAGCGTCTCGCACCCGCACGAGGACGACGACGCCAGCCACCAACGCTTCTTCACCCAGATAGTGACCTGTATGGAGGAACGGACGGCGAGGGCTCGCGAGCTTGTTGAAGAGAGAAGCCGGGGCCTCCTCGGGCGTGCATTCTCAAGCGTCTTCAGCCACCTTCTCAACCATGACCCTCATTTTGACTTCAACGCCGCGATAGCCCCCATGCCCCGGGTCATCCAGCGCAATCTAGCAGACTGGGTGGGCGACCATGTTGACGACCTGGTCGCAGAGTTTGCTCCTGAGGATGATGCGGTCATGATCGCGGCCGAAGGAGGTGGTGTGGATGATGACGATGAGGACGACTCCGGCAGGAGCGCAGGCGGTGCAGATGATGATGATGAGGACGACGCCGGTAGCAGCGCATCCGGCTAGGCTTGCATTTTCCTTTCTGCTCTGACCTGTATGCAAAAAACCTTCGGATACAGCGCTGTGGGGCGTGAAAGCATTTTTTAAAAGGGGGCCCTTGTAATGTATGAAATGATGATATGCTTTTGAGATAGGATTTGGAACGTGCTGTCACGAGCCTGAAAGCTCCTGAGCGGAGCAGTTATTGCGACTTATCTTTGGTCCCGTAGGTCCTGAGCGGATCCTGAAGCTACGGAAGCACCCCTCTACCGAGGCAGGCACTTCTGGGGGCTCGTGAGGGTTTAAGCCTCCTGAGGAGCCTGCTGGCTTGCCCGGGAGGGCCTCACGAGGAGCCGATTGCCGATTTATGGTAAGGATGCGCGCAGTGGTCCTGCGGAAGATGCGTTTCTGACCCCGAGGGGGCCTCGGTGCCGCCCGGGCTTGCCCGAGCATGCTCATAGTGCGCACACCACACCCATCCCCCGCTTGCGAGGCGCTCACAGGGGGGTAGAAGGCGCGATCCTTGCTCTCAAACACAAACCAAAGGGCAAGCAATCAACATGAACCAAGAAATTTTTTCCGCGTTTTTCCTTTAATAAACACATGAAACTCCAAATCTCGTTCCAAAAGACGGCAAATTGGGCTATAGAAAGAGGGCAAAAGCAAACAGCCGTGTCCGGCACCTAGCTAGTCTTCTCACCAGCACAGAGCTAAGTGCTTCCACTGGGCGTGGGCATAGTCATTGGGGGACAGTGTCGACGGCCAATGTGGAGCATGGTTCTTCCACTTGGACATGGGTGGGAACCCCCGTGAGGCCCGAGGGCGGCACTCAGGAGACTCCGGGGCGTGTACAGACCCAACTCATTATTATGTGAGGGTATCACAAGCGCAGATCTTCACGGCCTCCTCGCACCTTATGAGGGCCCCGCCCTGCGCCTCCCTCGACCACCGTTGGGGCGTCCGGAAACCAGGACGAGACCAAGGGGCAAGGAGGACGCTGGCGGTGCCCCCGGCGACCGGAGGCCCTCCGCCGGGGGAAGGGCTCGCTGGCACCTTCCTTGGCAGAGGACCTACCTCCGTGTGGCGCCTTGCTCCATGCAGTGCGGAGGGGGCCCTGGCGCCCAGCCCCCCCCCCCCCCCCCGTGTAGCCCCCAGTGCATCTCGTCCACCTGCAGCGGGGCCACCATCCTGAGGTCCACGGCTATCGCCGTGGCCTGGTTCACCTGCGGTCCATGGTTAGCGTAATCGTGCCCCTGAGATATTGGTTGTACCTGGTGGCTGCTGTTGAAGGTGTCGGCGAAGCTCCGGGGCGGCTCGTGAAGAGCTTCGGCCTCGCACGGCCCCGACGTCTAGGCTGGCGAGGGAAGCGGGCGGGGTCTTCCTCTTGGCACGTACAACAGGTCTGCTAGCGGAGGTGCGGGGACGCCTGGAGCCGCAATCCTCGAGATGTCGCCTGGTCACCCGGCGTCGTAGCCTACCAGGCCATGATGATCGTAGGGTGGCATCTCGGCATGCCCCAGGAGGGGCCGCTCGGCCTCGCCGCACCCGGGCGCGACGTATCCTGGGTAGGATGAGTGGCATCGCGGACCAGGTTGTCGTCGCGAGGTCCTCCGGGCCCCTCGTGGAAGGGCGCGGGGGCTTAGCGGGGACCGCACGTACCCCTGGTACCGCTTGAGACGTAGGCAAGGTGCAGAAGGGTGTTGCGCCTGTTAGGTTCTACGGTAGGGTGCCTCAACTTCAAATTAAAATTTTCCTACGCGCAGTGTCGGGGATATACCCCGCGGCGTAACCCGGCCGGACTTGGCGACTCAGCAGAGACCCGGCTGATACTTGGCGTTTCATTTGTAAGCTGCCCAGAGATTGGCCGCTCACTGGTAACCCGGCGGGCGAGACAGACGGATGATAAGGCCCAAGGCCCAGAAGGCCGGTTTATGTTAATGGTGGGCTGGTTTAAGAGGAAAAGCGTGAGGAATATTTACCTTACAAGGAGTTAAGACCCGGCTTGTATCGGGTTTGTATTAGAAGGTAGACTAGTCCTAAACCTAATAAGACTCCACATGTAACCCGCCCCTCTAACTTATATAAGGAGGGGCAGGGCACCCAAAAGAGGGACAAGAAAGAAGAAACAATCTCTAGGGCTAGACACAAAGAGCCGGCTTACCAGCGATTCCCTCATGATCATAATGAGACCTAGCCACAAACAACATGTAGGGTTATTACCGGATGATGTTTCCCGGGCCCCGAAGCTGTCTAAATCCTTGTCTTATGTTGCGTCTCTCGATTCCGCCCAACCCCTCTCAAGCTACCACATAGATGCGTTGGCCTCGCGACTAAGTCCTCACACTAAGGACATCTCCCGTGACAATTCCACGACAGTTGGCGCCCACTGTGGGGCTTGCGCACGGTGGTGTGAAGTTTTTGGAGGGATCTTCTCAGGGATCGAGAGGCTCGAGATTGATGCAGATGAAAAATAGCCGGCACATACGGATTGTACCGGAAAAATCCGGCCCGGGACAGCGCGGACGTCTTGAGCCGCCACACGTCGCTTGAGGTCGAGAAGGAACGCGTGAATTGTCGAACGCGTCGGTGATCCGTCGAATCCGACTCTACTGTTGTACCTCCACACGTGACAGGTCATTAGGTCCGGGTTGATTTTCAATTATGACGTCTGATGCAAAAACCGAGTCGGCAAGTGGACGGGACCAGTCCAATCATGTTGCTATGCAAAGTTGGTCCACCACTCGGACTCGCTCCTGCCAACGCCCGTTGCTCCTCCGCGAGCCGCCCGTCGCTCCGGCCGGCTCGGCATGCCTGAGCCTCTCTCCGTCAAGCTGCTATGCTACTGCGCTGCCAAGCCGCAGTTACCGTCGCGCTGCCCTGAGCCACCACCACCTCATCGCTCTGCCTCTGCCGGCCTTGTCCGAGTCGCCGGTGCGCCCTCGCTGCCACGAGCCGCCCTGCTACTCCGCTGCCACGAGCCGCCAGTCCGGTGCTGACCGGTTCAGACCTTTGCTGTTGTTAGTCGCATCCGTGGAGTCGCCGCCTTAAGTCGATCCCGTGACTCGCCTCTACCGGCTGTTGCTGCGCCATATCTGCCAGAACTTTCAATCCGGCTCGACCGCAAGCCGTGCACACGCTGCTTCGGTTATCGTGATCTGTCACGAGTTGTTACGACCCGCCTCCACGACTGCGACCGACGTATACCCTGAGCCACTGCCACTAGCAACATTCTGCACTGGCGTTTCGTCCGTGTCATACCACTCGGTGAATGAATGTGAGCAAGTCGCTGTCCCTGTGGCCCGGTTTACATCAGCTTGCCGGGACCGCACCCGCGATTAACTCGCCCATCCGTGCCGGTTTACGACAGAGGTGCCGATTTTCCCCGTCCGCACCGGCTTACAATGCCGCGGCCGACTCATCTGTCTGAGCTGCCTCTGATGTTGCGGTCGTCCTTGTCGTCCGTCTCTCGCGGCCTGGTCTACATCAACATACCGGGCCGCACCGGTCTGCATGAGCTGTTTATTGAGTATGAACAAGTCATAGCTTGGGTAGCCCGGTTTTGTTTCAACAAAATGGAGGCAAATTATCATATACTATCAACCGCCGTCTGCACTGGATGGTTCAATGGGCAGCGCACAAGTCACCGCCACTACAGTTTGGTTAACTTCAAATCACCAGTTGGAAGGAAGCATTGGCCGAGTTGCTGACACGGCTCATATGGGATCATTTATAACCCGCCACAGTCACCTCAACCTTCTGTGGATTCACATTGTGCTATCAACACCAATGATATACAAGTTATGCCAGTTTATATCACGGTCAAATATGGAGAGTCTCAAGCCAACTCCTCGAGTCACCTTTGAGACTTGGGGGCTATGATGACATGACTCGGCAAATCTTGCAAGTTTCAGCAAATTTAAGAACCCTAGGACGATGGAGGGAAAGATAACCCGGTCCCGGAGGCTACTGTTATATTGATGAAAATTTAAAGGCCGTTAGAAAATTTCCGGCTTAGAAAGTATATGAAAGTTACGGAATCCCGGCTCAATGAAGAAGTTTCGGGTCATCAGAAAGGATTCCGGTTTAAAATCCAGCTCAAGGGAAGTCAGTCTCACTGAAGCTCTCAAACATCCGGTTTACAATCCGGTTCAAGGGAAAGATGTCTCCCACAAAGCTTTGAAGCTCTCAATATCCGGTTCAAAATCCAGGTTCAAGAAGAATTTATCTCTTGCAAAAAGTTAGGTTGCCGAAGAGGACCTGCTGCCATGACGCGTGGTTCAAACATGGGTATCCTGCCTTATTGGCTTATCATGTGCGGTTACATGGGGGTTTCTGTTATAAAGCGGCGTCCTTTTTGCTCGTTGATCCGGCTTATAAAGTCATATATGAAGAATCACTTGGGGGCTTGGTCGTATTCGAACCATAGCTACACCTCTTGATCAGCATAAAGCCACCAGGGAAATCACTTGGGGGCTTGGTCGTATTCGAACCATAGCTACACCTCTTGATCGGCGTAAAGCTAAAAGGACATTATTTAGGGGCCAAAGAGAGTGTTGCAAAAGCACAACTCAAACATAGGCACCCACTGAGCACAGCTCAAAATATTGCTTGGGGATTCTTTGCTTCGCAATGAACAAAGAATCTACACTTGTAATAGGATATCAAGCCACGGCTTGGAAGCCAGGTGTATTCACCTAAAACCCCGGGTTATCCTGCCTTTTTAAGTAAGCCACTCCGTCCAGGTAAACCTGGTATGACCCGCCGAACTTTTGACAAGTCAATCTCATAGACCCTGAACTTGTCAAAGTTAAAACGACGATTGGTTAAAGATTGAGGTCCATCTTAAAAGGCTTTGTAAAATGGTTTAACTCAGTGGCCTGGCAGCCCATGAAAAGCCTCGATTTGGGGCCTGGCAGCCCGTGAAAAGCCTCGACTACAAGTTTTCATATGCTTTTATTTGCCAAGTTTTTTCTCCTTTGATGAGATTTATAATGTTTTTGATAAACCGGCGTTTATTGACCCGGCTTGGCTTTCAACTACAAGTTGTCAGTACATGATCAGTTATAATCCGGTGCTTATTGACCTGGCCTGATTTTTGACTATAAGTCTCCAGTATGATGATAAATTATCTGGTGTTTATTAACCCGGCCTGGCTTTCGACTATAAGTCGCCAGTATATATTTGGATTGCGCCATTGGAATCATGCGCTCATAAATCATTGCATTATATTATTCAAATCTTTAAATAGCCAACATGGCTGGATTTTATTATGGTTATCAATAACCAGTATTATAATTAAGGTTTTCAAAGTCGCTTTAGCGCAATGGCTATCATATTATCAATGGAAATGATTTATTCTACAATTGAAAGAATAGTCCCGAGTCGCTACAGGCTTACGACCCGGCACTCGGGGGCTACATTATTCAAGTTGAGATTACATCAAATATGCAAGTCTCATGTCGCTGCAAGCATGCACCATGACACTTGGGGGCTAATGCAAAGTCATTTTTTGCTCACCTTAAGACCTGACTCATCACATTGTAATGAGCCGACCCTTGGGGGCTACCAATTGCTGCTGTCAACAATTCAAGGTACACAAGTCTTAAAACCATTATATTGAAAGGTCCACTGCTTAGTTGGTAAAGCACAAAGCTCTTAACCTTGTGGACGTGGGTTCAAAGCCCCATGATGGGAGTTACATTATATAATGTTATTTTCAATGAAGTATATATAAAGTCCCAGCTCAGTATTATCTTACTGAGCCGGCCCTTGGGGGCTACACGTTGCTGTTCAAGTCTACATGATCATATCTACAAAGTCCCTCCTCATTATTGCATAATGACCCGGCCCTTGGGGACTACACTGGTTGAAGTTTTTATGAGCATAAGGCAATTTCAAGTCCCAGGTTGCTGCAAGCATGACAACCCGGCACTTGGGGGCTATATGTGTGGAATATTCAGTTTTGACTAGTGACTGAGATGAACAAATCTGGATTTCTTCAAGGTTGCAAACATTTATATTGAAACAAGTCTTAAGCTATCACTATGTTCTCCTCTTAAGACTTGGGGGCTACAGGTAATATGCATATAAAGGAGGAACATCTTCAAAATTCTCAGTTTTGGGCAAATCAGGAAGATTAATTGTGTGACCCGGCATTGGCAACAATCATAACCCGGTGTCTATAAACGGTCATGACCCGGGATCATCAGTTTTTATAACCCGGCAATTTTGGCAATGATAAACCGGCAAGTTCTACATTTTCAAACCGGCTGATATCAGTTGAATATTTGAAGACCAATATTTTTGTCAAATCAGAGCATTGAAGGCCGATTCAACTGGATACTTTACTTACAAAATATCTTCTGCAAGCAAATTGAGTATGAAGCTGGTCTATTGACTCGGATTTTTCAGAAGGAAGAAATGACAAGGATTTAAGGATGATCAAGTGCCGGTTTATAAGAGTATTTAAACCAGAGCACAACCCACCAAATTTTTTCTTGTGTTTATTTTGCAGGATCAGTTTAACATGGATAAATCCAAATTAAACTGGGGGCTAATGTCGGGGATATACCCTGCGGCGTAACCCGACCGGAAGTATAACCCGGCCGGACTTGGCGACTCACCAGAGACCCGACTGATACTTGGCGTTTCATTTGTATGCTGCTCGGAAGATTGGCCGCTCACTGGTAACCCGGCAGCCAAGACAGACGGATGATAAGGCCCAAGGCCCAGAAGGCCGGTTTATGTTAATGGTGGGCTGGTTTAAGAGGAAAAGCGTGAGGAATATTTACCTTACAAGGAGTTAAGACCCGGACTTGTATCCAGTTTGTATTAGATGGTAGACTAGTCCTAAACCTAATAAGACTCCACATGTAACCCGCCCCTCTAACTTATATAAGGAGGGGCTGGGCACCCAAAAGAGGGACAAGAAAGAAGAAACAATCTCTAGGGCTAGACACAAAGAGCCGGCTTACCGGCGATTCCCTCATGATCATAATGAGACCTAGCCACAAACAGCATGTAGGGTTATTACCGGATGGTGTTTCCCAGGGCCCGAAGCTGTCTAAATCCTTGTCTTATGTTGCGTCTCTCGATTCCACCCAACCCCTCTCAAGCTACCACATAGATGCGTTGGCCTCGCGACTAAGTCCTCACACTAAGGACATCTCCCATGACAATTCCACGACACACAGAACAACCAGGAACATGCTACGGGAGATGGATCACAGATCGTTACCACTAGATGCGCAGTGTCGTGCAGCGGAAGAAGAGTTGGGGCAGCGCGTCCGGGTGAGTCGTCTCCTCCTCGTCTGATCTCCCTCGAACAGCCGGTCGTTGGTTCCCACGTATAGGTTCGCCAGAGCGGCGCAAGTGCACCGCCTCTAACGGTATCTGCGCGTGCAGGAGGAACACCGTGCGGCGGACTGCTAGGTTCGATCACACATTCGGCGGCGAGTGGAGGTGGCTATTCGCAACACATGCAAACCCTAGTGACAGTGCCGAAGCGATCAACCAAATGAGTTTGCCGCACCTCCACTTTATATAGGCGTCCATCGCGGGCTCAACACTTGGGCCTCGCACGGACCCTCAAGCCCAAAATCTGTTCGGCCGGGATCCGAGTCCGAGTAGGATCACATCTGACTCGTGGAGTCCGATCCGGCCTCACAGGTTCCTTCCCTTAAGCGCGCGACCCCTTAGATTCAAGTCGGCTTGGTCGCAGGTCGGATCACCTCCGACCTGCTTGGCTGGTAGCGGCCTCTAGCAAGGCGTGCCGACCACCAAACAGACAATGAAGCCGGTTGGCGAACCTGTACATCACACTTCCATTCCTTTTGCCACATGATATATGTTGTCAGGCTCAAGGCGAGTCTGTCATCCTTGTGCTAGCCCGACCTCTTTCTTGTTGCAGTGATGCCGACCACAAACCGGATTATCTCATAATCCTTGTGGCATGGCCATGCTTATCCTGGTCGGATCACACGAGGGGCCCAGAGTATATCTCTCTTGATCGGAGGGGCAAATCCCATCTTGCTCGACCATGTCTCGCAACATGGGTCTAGACAAGCCCGAAACCTACCTTTGTAACTACCCAGTCACGGATTAGCGTTTGGTCGGCCCAAAGCAGGTCTATCACCATCCCAAGTACATGTGCCAGCTCAGGTCTTAGGACATAGAACGTATGTTGTACTAGAGACTCACAGATGACATATCGCTGCGTCTCATAGTTGGGTCTGTCCGACTCGGACCTTATCTCGACTCGGATCCAACTATGTCGAATCCGACCAGATCTTTCCAAGTCCATACTATCCGGTTAGCATCCAATGCTCCATGGATAGTGAGACCAAGCCATCGACTGTGTCATATGCTAGCCTAGTCGGCTGCGCGTCCACACAACCCTTTCGACTAGGGACCTTTTAGGACAGTCATCATACAATGCATAGTCCCACAAACAAGTCACATACTTGCTGATAAACATCATTGTAATGTCCAAGGACTATCTTTATTCACAAACACACAGGAAATATCATCATACATGATTTCCTCTAGAGCATATCTCCAACAGCCTCCCACTTGCACTAGAGTCAATCAAATAGACATCGAATGCCCATAGCTCCAACGTGCCCCTCATGCTTGGGTTGTGGAAGCGGCTTAGTCCACGGATCTGCAACATTTGCATCTGTGTGATATTTCCGATCTATCTGCCCATAACTCTACATCACCATTCTTTATGATCTTTCATATCAGGTGATATTTCCGATCTATGTGTCTGACCTTGTGGTGATTCCTCGGCTCCTTGGCTTGTGCGATGGCACCAGAATTATCACAATAAAGGTCCAACGGTTTTACCGAGGCTGGGAAAATACCAAGATCATCCAGAAAATGCCGGATCCAAACACCTTCCTTTGCAGTTTCACAAGCCGCAATGTATTGGACTTCTGTGGTAGAATCGGCCACCGTATTTTGCTTGGAACTCATCCAGCTCACTACCCCTCCATTCATGATGTACATGAATCTGGACTGTGATCGACAATCATCTCTGTCAGTTTGGAAACTAGCATCGGCGTAACCCCTTACGACGAGCTCTTCCTCACCTCCATAAACTAGAAACATATCTTTAGTCCTTTTCAGGTACTTCAAAATAGTCTTTGCCGCTGCCCAGTGACTCTCACCTGGGTTGGCTGGTATCTGCTTGTTAGGCATATTACAAAAGCAACATCAGGCCTTGTACATATCATGGCATACATGATGGATCCGATTGCCGAGGCATACGGAATCCTACTCATCCTGCTTCGCTCATCAGATGTCGAAGGACTCTGAGTCTCGCTTAGCCTTATACCATGTGAGAGTGGCAAGAACTCTTTCTTCGCCTCACTCATGTTGAACCGCTTCAACACTTTATCTATGTACGTGCTCTGGCTTAAGCTTAGCAGCCTCCTCGATCTATCTCTATAGATCTTAATGCCTAAAATATACACTGCCTCACCAAGGTCTTTCATCAAAAACTTTCCATTCAATGACTCCTTGACCGAGTTCAGCATCGAAACATCGTTCCCGATCAACAATATGTCATCCACATACAAGATCAAAAACACTATCAAGCTCCCACTTAACTTCTTGTATAAACAAGCGTCCTATTCGCTTTTGATGAAACCGAGACCAGTGATGACCTCATCAAAACGAATATTCCAGCTCCGAGATGCTTGCCTCAACCCATAAATGGATCTCTTGAGCTTGCATACCTTACTAGCGCTAGTTGGATCGACAAAACCCTCGGGCTGTATCATATACATGTCCTGGGTTAAATTTCTGTGAAGGAAAGCCGTCTTGAGTAAGGTTTTGATCCTGTGGAACTGTGGGTTATGGGGGCATGACAAGAGGGTACCCTGTTACCATGTGGTTTAAAGTAGAAAGGGGGCTGACATCTTGCACGGTCACGATAGCAAGGCATGTCAGAGGGTAGCCTGTCAGTTATGTCGGCAACAATATCGATACCAAGGGCGAGGGAGGAAGAGAACCATTTTCCTGCTCGTTGAACGAGGCGGACCAATAGGCAAAGTTCTCGTCCATCGGTGGTTACCGGAATATCATCAACAATAGTAACAGGGTCTTGCTGACCGAGTTGTACACCACGGTGTTTACATAAGCAGGGAGATATTATTGCTTATGCCATATAGATCACAGAAAGGTTAAGCAAAACAATGGAAAGGAAATTATGTTTACCAGATTAAACAAAACAATGGAAGGGAAAATGTGTTTAAACACATATTTCAGGGGTATATTCTTCGCAAGGACAAGCAGAGCATGATATCCATGACAGGATATAATGTAGAAAACCCTTTAGGAAAGGGGAGAGAAATTTCATGACATTACCCATACAAAAGTGTCTGGATAATTTGATAAAGAAAATTTGGCATTGTGCTTCAAATGTTCTTATTGAAAATCGGAGTACCGCATACATGCTTCGAGATAGCATTGACATGGTCATCACGTAAGGGTCAAATTTTGGATACACAAAGGATCCATCAGGAACAACTTATAGAATAAGTTTTACAATTTCATCATGGAAGAATGGATATCCTTGCTAAGAAGGAAACTATAACAATAGGTCCTTTGGTCAGGCGTGCTAGGCATGACATCACCTTACCGAGTCATCTAAAGACCAATGTTATAACTCTTGGAAATATGTTCCAACCATCATATCTGACCGAGGTTCAGATCCGATTGGTGTCAGGATACCTCAGACTTAGGATGCCTGAGAAGAAAAGGTGCAACACAAATTTGACGAGATGACAATGTATGATTCTCGGGAAATGAACTATGGGAGAAGGTTCTGACACAAGAGTTCATCATTAAACCAAGGAGAGGATGAGGAGGTGGCTGATGGACTCAGCGACAATTCATTGAGATTTTCAAAAGATGGATTTCCACACCTAGGTGAACAAGGAGATACCATTTGTCAGATCAAATGATATAATGAGGTATGCTCGAGGAAAACATACACAATTAAACATTGGTTGAAAGGTGCATCCAAAATATGGGCTTAGGTAGCATGATCGATGTTAGAATGGTGATTCAATAACCAATGGTCTAAGAATGAATTATCGACCATTAACTTCAAAGCAATAGGGTTGCTAGAAGTTTTGAAGTCGCACATCATAGTTGAATTGTCGGTTTTCCAGTTAGAAACAACACGGGGACCAAGGAATGAACGGATATGGCAAGAAGTATCACCTGTATCAAGAATTCCTAAGAGGTGGTGAAATTCTTGCAACATTCTTGATATATAAGATGGTATTACTTCAAGGTAGAACATAAGACAAGCTAGATAGCCATGAACTCAAGGTATAGCCACAACACAAACAAGTTTGTGTTGGAAAGAAGGCAAGGAAGTAGTCGATGACAACACAATTTACCAAGGGACAAGGATGGTATTTCCCATGAAGAATTCAATAGATATCTTGGAAGAGCTCAGAATGTTGATGATGATCCGCTACAAAAAAATACACTTCCGTGATGATACGTGTTTGTCATAGTAGGTCACGTTTTCTGTCATGCATGTACATCTATGACAAATTTATGACAGAATCAAGATAGTCATACCCGGGCTGTCGTAGAAGTGTTCCATGACATTACCAGAATTATCATCACGGAAGTGTCCACTTCCATGATGATAAATCGCGCGTCACAGAAGTGCTTTCGTCAAGGGTGACTGACACGTGGCATCCACCGTAACGGAACGCCGTTAAGCTATCGGGTCCGATTTTGTCCGATAACCCGTTAATAGCCCCGACCAATGGGGATTTTCCATGTGTAAAATCATCATTGGCTGGAGGAAACACGTGTCGGCTCACCGTTGGGACAGATGTCATCCACTCATTGGACCCAAAGCGCCTATGATACGTCGACACGTGGCACGGCCCAACAGAGGCCCATTCCTGTGAAAAGGCCGGCCCGTTTGACTTGGTAAGGTGGCGGGCTGGCCCACGGCAAGCCTGTTAACGGCCTGTTCGCATATAGCCCATTTACAGCCCGCTAACCCTGGGCCCGTTTACGGCCTATCCGAATTAGGCCCACTAGCGTCATCTGGGCCGTCCAATATAATTCCAGCCTATTTTAACTTCCGGCCCATGTATGGCCCATGACGTCTTTCGGCCCATGTGAGGCCCTTATTACTCTCGGCCCATTAACGACCCGTGGTAAAACTGCCTCGTAATGAACAGTGTATCACTTTATACCCATTAACGGCACGTGGTGAAACTGGCCCGTAATGAACAGTGTATCACTTTATACCCATTAACGGCCCATTATTTCGTTGGGCCGTTTCCAGCCCATGTTATCTTTCGGCCTTCTCGGGGCCCATTTATTCTTGGGCACATTTCCACATTCGTTTACTTACGGCCCGTTACTGTCATTTTCTGCTTGTGGGCCAAATTCAGCCCGTGGTTACAGTCGGCCCATTTGTGGCCCGTTATACGTTGGGCTGTTTTCATAGCGTCATCAAAATACAGCCGATTAACGACGGCCCGTTATGGTCGGCCCATGAACGGACGATTTCAACTCTAGCCCATTTACGGCCATAATGTGGTCTGTTATTGGCCCATGTTTGGCCAACTGATCATAAGCCCGTAGAAGGCCCATTGATGATACGGCCCATAGAAGGCCCATTGTGTCTACGGCCCGTATAAGGCTCATTGTTTCTATGCCACGTAGAAGGCCCATTGTTTCTATGGCCCTTAGAAGGCCCATTGTTTCTACGGCCCGTAGGAGGCCCATGTTAACTACAGCCGGTGGGCATCAAAGTTCGCTAGCAGTGCAAATATAGGGAACACCCTACACTATAAAAAATGGCTTGCTGTTTTCTTCAGCCGGTGGCTGCACGTTAAGAACAAATTTTGTATCGCACCAAAACAAACTACAACTATAAAACAAAAGGAAGGTTGGCATAAAAGTTAACAATCTAGCAGATAAATGCACCACCAGAAGTTCAGAAGCTCAATTCATTTGACCTGACTGTTACGTTTCATGCTGTATTGTCCGATGGAGCACCATAACCTTCGCCTTCAGTTCTCCTAGGCTCCTGAACAACATAGCAAATGTCTGATAGTCTGGTTTCAAAACCATGCATATCTTGACAACATCGAACAATGTCTCTCCTTGTTTCACAAAGGGTCTCTATTAGGGAATGGACTTGTGTCTGGAGCGCAGATACAACATTGTTTTGAGCTTGCATATCTTGATCATCAGGCAGTTTGGACGAGATTGCCTTAACAACCAAGCCAGTATTACGTAGGAACGTGCTTTTGGCACTGTTAGTGGACATGTACTGACCCACTACAGCAAGATCTGACATTGCGGTTATAGTTGCCTCGCCACCTTCAGAAGGTGGCGGTTCCACCGTTTTTTCCATAGCTCGCTAAAAAGTTGTGGTTTTACATTAGTAGTACTAGAACAGAAGATATTAAGGAGGCGGCAAAACCAAACAAAATAGCTTTGGTCTATATACAGAACTTATTCTGGTGAACCCATGTAAAATAATAGTTGTATTTTATTGCAAAGTACATAATAAAACCAGGTTCCAAACATATGACCATGTACCATCGCTAATGTATTGTCTTTTTCTTCACATTGTATTGAGGGCTAAGGATAAAGAGACGAAGTTTATAATACGGTAAGCATAGTATGACATCATTCATATCACAAAACAACTGAGAACAGACAAACAGGCAATTGTAACGTTGTGTGGGCAAGTCCAGCACGGAACTAGATTACAGGTCAAGATCAAAGGAACATCACTCCTCTCTTTTAAACCTTGTAAGGTGCAATGATACGCTAAGACAATTGTGTATAAAATTGAAAAGAGTAATAGAAATTGGCCGCAAACCATGCAGTTCAAGGCACAAGTCAGAGTAAGTAGTAGTTAAAAGGCATGAGGATTAAGGACTTACAACAGTGGCTTTGACTGGTGTAGTCATGCCCTTCTTCTTGCTGGTGTGACAGTCCTTGAAGATTTCCACAACATTTGGTTCAGGTACTTTTTGGTCCTTGCGGGCTTTCCTCTGCATTTGGAACAAGTCAATATAGATCTGATAATATGGTACAGCGAAAAGAGTGAAACAACAGCTAATTACAAGAGCCTCGCAGTGTGCAGTATAGCTACGAGATCCTGTCGTCTGTTGGAATTTCACTTTCGTACGGTTGGCCTTGTTCTTTGAACAGCTCACCTACAAGAAGATAGATTTGTGTGGCACATGCGTAAATAGGACTTCAACATGTGATCTGATGACATATATATAATGTACCTGATACTTTGGATCGGACCAGTGTTTAACGAGGCCTCTCCAGTCTTCGTCAGATATATTTTCCACTGGAGATGTTTGGGCAAGTTCACTGTTAGCCTTGCCTTCAAAGTGAGTTTTCCTCAAGTAATACCGATACTGTCGCAGAGCAGACTTGAAAACATGGGTGCAAGCTTGTCTGGTTGCATCATCTTGGCTATCCAACTTGAACCTCCTCTGTTGAAAATTATGGGAGTCTCATTATCAGCAACCTAGAAAGTATTGGACAGAGCAACACGATATTACTAGTTTCCATACATAACCATACTTACAGATAAATGGTCGAGGAAGGTGTTGAACTGGGTTTCGTCTTTGTCATTCCTGTACTGAATCCATGTTGGGAGGATACGTACATGACACCTAACAGCAACCGCTGCCTCTGATACTAACTTGGCTGACTCTGTAGCATCACGTGGCCTTTTTAAACCTGCCTCAAAACGGATCTCCATTCTTCCTCCTCTAGATTTAGTTAACCTATCGAGCATTATCCCTGATGTTTGTTTCCTCTTGCGCCTAGGTGCTAGTCCAACAACAAACATAGGAAGTGTTAGTGTACATCAAACTGTGAGACTACATATAAAGAAGCATGCAACTGTAACTTGACTCCAGCAACTACCTTCTTGCTGTTGATGCTCACAAAGTTCATCTGATCTTGCCAACTCATCTTGTGTCAAGAGTGCTTCGGAAGTAGTGTCAGGTGGCAAGGGAGCTTGGGAACGTGCTGCTAGCTGAGTTGACCAACGAGTAAATCGTGTAGCTGGTGGTACTGTGGAAGGTGTTGCAACAACTAGGGTTGTCTCTGCTTGTTTGGTGGCAGCTATTTGTTTCTGTTTGGCTTGTTCTGCAGCTCGTGTAGCACGGGATACCCTGTCGGTACAATTTTCCGCTGGACTTTGACCTTCTATTGCACCATCAGTACCAGCAGAATCTGCAGGATTGTTCCGCTTCCCTTTCCCTGTCGTTCTGTCTTGCTTCCTCTTTCTCTGTGCCATGTTAAGTCAAGCCAACAAGAAAAACGAATAACAATTTAGTTCTTCAGAACAAATGTACTTTGATGTAAGAACATGGTGTGATAGATAGATATTGTATGTTCTAGAAACAGGAAGACGTGTCTTAGTCACAAGTATAATGTGTAAAGTAAGCAGATGAAATTCAACAAAATTAGAAGCAATACAAGCTAGACATCATACATAACATGCAACCACATATAACAGTGCCAAGTTAGAGGGAGCACCTGTGATGGTGCACTAGGGGAGACGTGCTCATCACCAACACAACTACGTTGAGTGTCTATGCATGTGTTGTCTTGGAAATCATCTTGGGGGGATGGAGGAGTAGAATCTGTAGAGGCCCTCCATTTAGAAGGAGCACCTTCATCCGCTGCCTTGCTAACTTCCTTCCGCTTTATTGATTTTGAATTGTCAAGTAAAACCGACAAGAAAAAGTGTCGGCGTTCTGGGAACGGGGGTCCCCAGACTTGCCTGCCTGCGGCCCACGGCGTGGCTAGCAGGCCGTACGGTCCATCTTCATCGACAAGGCATTCAAGACCCTCGCGAGGGGCCAAGCCTCGCGGGGCGGACGACCCAAGACCTCCTCCGGAGCGGCCTCGCCAGGTAGGCTCACGAGGAGCGGAGATATCAAGGCGGGGGAAACCTCGCGAGGCTCTCGTGACGTGAGGCATGACGATCGAAACCAGGCGGGCGCCAGGCAGGCACTAGCGCGCGCAGCGTCCTTGTTTCCTCTTTGGTGCTAAGGAGGCAGGCGCAGGCGCGGAGTACCGAGGCATCAAGCAAAGGTTTCCATATCGGTGCAACGAGACCGAAGACTAGCAGGACGGCAAGACGGAGGTCACCATGGAGCCCAAGACGGCGTCACCACCAGAGCCTTTTGCAGGCAAAGACCGCTTTTGTCAGGATAGCTTGTACTAGCTGCCCCTTTCAAATTGGCCGCCGTTGTTGGCTCCCTTCCCTCTCAATATTTGGGAAGAGGACCAGGGCCTATATAAGTAGAATTAGCCACCACAGTAGGGGCATCTGATCTGATCTTGAGCCTATCCTTAGCCACGCACCAAGCACACAAACACCTCAACCTCAGGAGGCTGTTCTTCCCCTTGTACTGTTCATCATCAGCCCAAGAGGCAATCCACCACCACACACTGGAGTAGGGTATTACACCACATCGGTGGCCCGAACCAGTATAAATCTCGTGTCTTGCTGTGTTGCAAGTTTGTCGAGTTCGTCCGTGAGATGTTAGAGAGCTAGGGCGTAGATCGGTAGGTAGAGAACTTCGCGCGCACCCCAGAGTTCGAACCTTAATGGTTTTGCCGGAACCCGATATCCGGCATTTGGCGCGCCACGTAGGGGTGCGGCGTAGCTTCCCTTCCGTCGATCGGCGCTCCGTCGCTCTGTCATCTCCATGGCGGACGCTCGCCGCGCTCGAGCTGAGCGCCGGGCTGGCCTCACCGCCCGTGTTGCTCAGACGGCTCCCGTCGGCGGGCCACCTCGTCTTTCTCCGTCTCCTGCCGCCAACGGCGCTACCGGCCCGGCGGGGAACGAGCAGCAAGCGTCCTCGCTGCACCCATCGGTGCGGCAGGACGGCCGCACCGCCACTCCATCGTCGACCCCGGCCGGTTCCTCGTCCCATGCACGTCGCGCTCCCATGGACGCGCGAGACACGCTCCTCATGGCGAACGAGCTCCTGCGCTACCGCCCGGTCGATGACCTCTACGAGGAGTGGCTCGATCGCGTCGCCGGGCTCGTCCACGCCGCAGGGGGCTCCCTGGCGCCGTCCCTCTCTCTGTCTCACCCTCCGCCAGCCACGGGCGACGTGGCTCATGGAGCGCCTCCACCACCTCTGCCCCAAGACGGTGCCTTGGCGCCAAGGCGCGCGGCCCCACGGCGCGACCCACCACGCCCGGTGCCCGCGCGCGAAGAGAGAAGCTGCCAAGAAATTCCTCGGCCGCGAGA
This sequence comes from Aegilops tauschii subsp. strangulata, assembly GCF_002575655.3. NCBI lineage: Eukaryota > Viridiplantae > Streptophyta > Magnoliopsida > Poales > Poaceae > Aegilops > Aegilops tauschii. Next base: position 278,592,610 of record NC_053037.3, on the reverse strand, counting down.
AGCTGCACCTGCGCTCCCCGCGCCGCCTCGCCAAGACCACGCGCTACCTGCGGTGGCGGCACGCGGACCTCATCAAGACCAAGCTCCACCTCCGAGACGGGCCCCGGCAACCACGTCCGGCTGCCGCGCCTTCACCCCCGAGCTGCGTAGCGTCGCCTGGCCGGGCAAGTTCAAGCCAGATCTGCCCCCTCGCTACGACGGCACCCCCGACCCCGCGGTGTTCCTGCAGCTCTACGAGCTGAGCATCGAAGCGGCCAATGGCGATGAGAAAGTCATGGCGAACTGCTTTCCCGTGGCTCTCAAGGATGGTGCCCGCTCCTGGCTCCTGAACCTGCCACCGGGCTCGATCTCCTCCTGGGACGAGATGCGCGAGCGCTTCATCGCCAACTTCCAGGGCACCCGCGACCGCCGGCCGGCCGCGGCAACCTGCGCCGCATCAAGCAACAACCAGGAGAGACCCTCCAGAAGTACATCCAGCGCTTCAACAACACTCGTCTCAAGATCCCCAAGGTCACGGACAAGGCCATCATCTCCGCGTTCTCCGACGGCGTCCGTGGCATCAAGATGAAGGAGGAGCTAGCTATCCACGAGGAGATGTGCACGTCTCAGGAGCTATTCAACCTGGCGACCAAGTGCGCAAGAGCTGAGGAGGGGCGCCTCTCCCTCCTCGAGCTGCCAGCTGCGGGCGCAGAGGAGAAGAAGGCCAAGGCCAAGGACGTGAAGCGCAAGGAAGCAGCTGTGCTCGCAGCGGAGCCCGACACCAAGCGAGGCAGAGATCAGCTCGATTCATCCAAGAACAGCCGGCCGTTCTGCGCCTTCCACAACCTGAACACCCACAACACGAGTGACTGTTAAGAGCTCAGAGCCATTCACGAAGGACGCTTCGGTCGACGCCCCGAGCGCAGCGACCGGGGCTACGGTCGAGGAGGAGGACATGGTGGCGGACGCTGGGACGACTGCGGCCCGCACCAGGAGTGGCGTGACCGGCCTCGTGAGGACCGCTGGCAGGATCATCCTCGCGAGGCCACCTGGAGAGACCAGCCTCGTGAGGATCGCCCTCAGGGCAACGCCGGTCTTCCCCCGCTGCCGCCACCGCCAAGAAGGAACAACGACCACCATCAAGACGAGGGGGTTGGGGGCTTCCAAGAGCCGCGTGCTATCGCTTGCATCTTGGGCGGAGCCCAGGCCCCAGCCTCGTAGCGCATCTTCAAGCAGTTTGCTCATGAAGTGAATGCAGTCCTCCCCAAGCTCGAGGCCACCCGCCCGCTCAGGTGGTCCTAGTGCCCCATCACGTTCAGCTCGGCAGATCAGCTCAAGTGCGCAGCTACCGCTGGCGCCCTCCCGATGCTTTGTTCACGAGTCATCAACAACGTGCAAGTTACCAAGACCCTCATCGACGGCGGCGCAGGGCTCAACGTCCTGTCCGTCGATACGTTCGACAACCTCCGAGTCCCATATGACCAGCTTCAGCCTACCAAGCCTTTCTTAGGAGTGACCGACGGTTCACCACGCCGATAGGGCAGGTCCGCCTCCCTGTCACCTTCGGAGAACGCAAGCACTACCGCACCGAGCTCATTGACTTCGACGTCGCTCACATTCGTCTTCCGTACAACGCCATCCTCGGGTATCCTGCCCTGGCCAAGTTCATGGCCGTGACCCACCACGGCTGCAATGTCCTCAAGATGTCGGGAAGCGGCGGAATCATCACAGTCCCGTGCGAAGAAAGAGACGCGGTGTGCTCCCTCGAGCGTGCCTTTCAAGCTGCGGCGATCGACAACCCTGACATCAAGGGCGAGGGCCCTCTAGAGGCCATCCCCAAGAAAAAGCAGTTGCGCCGAACCGGACCTCAGGGGGGTGGCGTCACGGTTGGGACCTCGTCAGGATCAGCGCCCGCTCCAGGGGCGCCTCCCTCCATCGCATAGGAAGGCGCGCCCAGCGCCCTCCTCGGGCAAGGCTCGAGGGCTCTCTGCTGGAGGGCCTCAGACCTTGCCAACGTCACGAGGGAGGCGCTTGGGCAACACTTGAAGGCGTGCTTTGCGGCACGTTTTCCTCGGGAGGGCCCACGGCAAGAATCACCCACCGTTCAGGAGTTCATCACCAAGACCACCCAGGAATTGCAAGACGCAAGGGCCATGCGCGGCGACCGCCGCTCACAAGGCGCAACTTCCCATCCAGGCGAGGATGCTGGGCTGCGCGTCTGCATTGACGTTCCAGGGCTCAACAGGGCCGCTTCTCAGGAGCTCTTCTGGCCTTCGCACGCAGGGCGCTGCGAGGGTCCACCGCACAGCTACGTTCGCATGCCTTTTGGCTTGCCGAGCGTATCGTACGTTTACCAGCGCAACCTGCGGAGCATCCTGGCGGCTCAGGAGGCCAGGCGCCATGCTGTCCTGGTGGAGATAGAGACGGTCCTCCAGGAACCGCCCGAGCCCCCAGAGCCTCCTGAGGCTCAGGGCCCCGGTGGCTCGTGAGGAGCTACCCCTTCGTTGCACGCCTTCAGCTGCCTCAACTCTCCTTCGTCGACAGAACCAGGTGACATTTTCCAAGTTCATTTAGCTGGGAGCGCCCCTCGGTCTGCATTATTCCTAGGCCGCGTGGGTCCGTCCCTGTGGCATGTATCCTTTTCTTATGCCTTTTAGCTTACCTTGCTGGGGGCGCCCCTTGGGCTGCATTATCCCCAAGCCGCTCGGGCCTGACCCAGTGGCATGTATCTCCCTTGCATTGGCTTAAGCCTGTTGCTCTCATGTTTCATCTATCTGTGATTACCACCTGCTCGATTGTTGCCTCCCACGGGGCCTCCTGACACTGGCACGACGCTGGTGCATGGGTCCATCACTGCCACGTCGACAAAACTGAGCGGTCGAGCTCTGGCTCGGGCACGCCCCGCGCACGCCACCTCGCCAGGCCCTCAGTGCCTTCATTTCCTCGCGGAGTAGCCAGGGGCAGGCTGGCAACCATAACGGCAAAACCGTGTTTCTTCTTGTGCTGGATCGCAGGGATCTCATGAAGAGGATAGCAGGCCGCACCACGAGCTTCCTTTCCTCTCGTACAATCCGCTTGCGCTTTAAAAGGGGGGCTCCTGAGCATCGCGACTCAGGAGCTCTTACTGGCTCTCCAGCCTTCACCCCCTGGCCTTGATCACGGCATCGCGACCTGGCATACCAGCGGCGGCTGGGCTCGCTCGAGGGCCGGGACCTGAGGACGTAGAGCACTAAGGAGAACACAGGAATAGGGAGACTCGTACGGGCCTAACCTGGCTACGCTGCGGGTGTTTGCGCACAGGCCTGGCGCATCGCGAAGAATCGACCCTGAACTACCGAGATAAGTCTCGCGCTCAGATCGGATAATCGTTGGAACCTAAGGGTCACGCTCGTCACAGCCCTGTTGCGGCCACGTCACCTCCCTTTCTTATCTTGCCATAGCTGCTTGAGCGCTAAAGGGGACCTCCTGAGCATCGTGCCTCAGGGGCTCTTACTGGACCTCAGGCCGCTCACCTCCTGGCCTCGACCACGACATGCGACCTGGCATACCAGCGACGGCTGCAGCCTACCTGGGGACCGGGACCTGTCAGTGTAGAGCAATATGCTGTCGCGAGGTTGGAAAGGGGAGACCGAGCCTTAACAGGACATGCATTTCGCAGATTTTCATAATAAAGAAGATATACACAAAAAGGCATTACAGATCCTTACACGCCCCCGCGGGGCACTTTCTGATTCCTCGCAGGGAACAAAAGACTAGAACCTAGTAGAATCCTATCTACACCCTCCTGCGGCTGACGCCATCATCAACAGTGGGCCACGGGAGGCCGACGCCAACCTCATCCAGATCAGCGACGGCGGCGGCCAGACGTTGCAGCCCTGCTCCGAGCACGGAGAGAGCTCAGGGGCACGTAGCTGTCATCGCTCGTCTCCGGAGTCTTGTAGAACTCAGGAGAACCACTGGACTCCCAAGAGTCGCTGCTGCTGGAGCAGCCGCGAGCGGGGCGCGCCTCACCTTGGCGCTCCCCTTCGGGGCAGCACTCCAAGCGGTGACCCTCCGCGTCGAAGACCTTGAAGAATAGCGTGGAGGCGCTGTCGTACTCGAAGTGGATCGCGAGGGCGCCCTCCGTGCGGCAAACCTACGCGACCTCGCCCCAGCCGCGGGTCATGAAGATCTTGCCAGTGGAGACTGCTTCAACCTCTGCTCCGGTCAGCGAAGCGTCGCAGTCGGCATGCTGCAACCAAAGCTCGTGAGGCCCCCTCGGCGGCATCACATCGGAGAAGAAGTGAGGGAAGCGGATCCAGGAACTAGGGGGCACTGCCGCCCATAGCACGAGGTCGCATGATGAGTCCGCGGCATGGACTCCAGGGGCGACGGCGCTCGTCACCGCAACGCGTCGACCTTGGCCGCGGTGCACGCGCCGACGCTCGTAGCTCCTTCCTCCCGAGCCCCCGGCTTGGGCGTACAAGGACAGCGGGTACCCAGGAGGAGGCCGCTTGTACCATGGCCTCGTCACCACCTGCAACGCCGTGGCATCACGGCGGTGAGTTGACCTCTTCTTTGGCGGAAGCAGCGCCGGCGAGTCGAGGGGAATCTTTCCCTTCTCGTCAGCTGAGAATCTCTGGATCAGCGCCATTGAAGTCGTTGCTAGCAGTGGAGCAGAGGAGGAAGAAACAAGCGAACAAGGAAGAGATGGGCGACGGGGGCTCCGCCCCCTCCCCATTTATAGCGAGAGAAGGCCAACCAGCGCCCCCCACTATCACAGGTAATGATGATCTTCCTTGCATGTCACAGGGATTTGTCAAGTCGGGCAGTTGCCTCGGTAGCGTGGGGAAGCGGAGATGCCCACGTCCAATGAACCGCCACGCGTCGACCAAGGCCGCGGGCTTATGGGGCCCACGGCTCTCCGTGCTTGACCTTTGGCTTCGCCTTGAAGCCAAGCCCGAGCGCGCATTGGGCTCGGGGGCTACTGTCGGCGTTCTGGGAACGGGGGTCCCCAGACTTGCCTGCCTGCGGCCCATGGCGTGGCTATGCTAGCAGGCCGTACGGCCCATCGTCATCGACAAGGCATTCAAGACCCTCGCGAGGGTCCAAGCCTCGTGGGGCGGACGACCCAAGACCTCCTTCGGAGCGGCCTCGCCAGGCAGGCTCACGAGGAGCGGAGATATCAAGGCGGGGGAAACCTCGCGAGGCTCTCGTGACGTGAGCCATGATGATCGACACCAGGCGGGCGCCAGCGCGCGCAGCGTCCTTGTTTCCTCTTTGGTGCTAAGGAGGCAGGCGCAGGCGCGGAGTACCGAGGCATCAAGCAAAGGTTTCCATATCGGTGCAACGAGACCGAAGACCAGCAGGACGGCAAGACGGAGGTCACATGGAGCCCAAGACGGCATCACCACCAGAGCCTTTTGCAGGCAAAGACCGCTTTTGTCAGTGTAGCTTGTACTAGCTGTCCCCTTTCAAATTGGCCGCCGTTGTTGGCTCCCTTCCCACTCAATATTTGGGAAGAGGACCAGGGCCTATATAAGTAGAATTAGCCACCACAGTAAGGGCATCTGATCTGATCTTGAGCCTATCCTTAGCCACGCACCAAGCACACGAACACCTCAACCTCAGGAGGCTGTTCTTCCCCTTGTACTGTTCATCATCAGCCCAAGAGGCAATCCACCACCACACACTGGAGTAGGGTATTACACCACATCGGTGGCCTGAACCAGTATAAATCTCGTGTCTTTCTGTTTTGCGAGTGCGTCGAGTTCATCCGCGAGATCTTAGAGAGCCAGGGCGTAGATCGGTAGGGAGAGAACTTCGCACACACCCCAGAGTTCAAACCTTAAGGGTTTTGCCGGAACCCGAGATCCGACAAAAAGCAATAAAATTCACTCTTCAGAACTCATTCGTGCATGATACTGACAATCAGTACTTTGACGTAAGGCAAACACATGATTCCAGGATGGAATAATACGAAAAACAGGACGGCATGGCATATTCACAACTGTTTGTGTAAACTAAGCAGAAACCATTTCACCAAATAAGAAGCAATGCAAGCTAGACACCACGTGAAAGATGCAACCAATATGACTCTGCCAAGTTAAAAGTGTCCCATCATAAATGGCATTTCAACAAATTAGAAGCAGCGCATGCTATAAATCATATCAAAGATGCAACTAATATCACATTGCATATACTGAAGGTGTCTCGTCATATTGATTTATGCGGGATACAAAAAACAATAGTTTTATGTGAGGACATGCTTAATAGACAGATGTACTATGTAGTAAATACAGGAAGGCATGTCACATTAACAGGTATAATGTATAAGCTAAGCAGAATAACACAAGCAGTTTAACCAGATTGGAAGAATTACAATCTAGACACCATATACAACATGCAACCACATATCACGCTGCCAAGTTAGAGCAAGCACCTGCGATGCTAGTGTAGGGGAAATGCAGTAATCAACTACAGAGCTACGTTCACTATCTTCATCTAGCCTTGCTGTTTCTTGAGAATCATGTTGGGAGGCTGACGCTGCATTCTTTAAATGAGGAGTAATCCACTTGCCTGTCTGCCTCATCATAAGTGATTGATGAGGGATACACAAGAACATTAGTTTCATGTAAGAACATGGTTAATACACAGATGTACTAGTATGTACCAAAAATAGAAAGGCATGTCATATTCAAAGGTATAATGTGTAAGCTAAGCAGATGCAATTTAACCAAATTGGAAGCAATACAAGCTAGACATCCGGCTGGAGTGGTGAGCATGATCATCCAGGACCTGAGAGCCTGGTGGGAGGCGGGCTGCTTCGCCACCATCGCGGCTTTTTAGTTGGCTTCCAGGTGATGCCTCTCTTTGCTGGGCTTGTCACTGGCTTGGCCAGTGCCCTGACTAGCTATTTGTCTTCTGGTGCTCACGGGATGGTGGTTCATGTCAAAAATATCTTTCCTTATCTTAATAAAGACCGACTTTGGCCTTTTGAATACAAGCTAGACACCATATGGAACATGCAACCACATATGACACCGCAAAGTTAAAGCAAGCACCTGGGATGGTGGTTCATTGCGAGCGAGGTCATCAACTCCAGAGCTACGTTCACCGTCTCCATCTGCTGACACTGCACCTATTATAAGGCTGAAACGTGTCTGGCCTATCCGCGTATGACGCTGGAGCGACTTCTCTCTTTTCTTTTTTGCTTCTCTCATAGCAGCAGAGTCTGAAATACCCTTGCATCAAAGCACAATAGTGAGAGTATGGGTGAAGTGTGTGCAGAACTAGTGCACTGTAAAAGTAGCAGATAGCAGGTGGCTGAAAAATAAATGACAGAAGACATATGATAGCTCTACAACATTGCATGGCAAACAAAATTAGATTCTACTCCATATGATTTTGTAATATATGAGCACAGGAAATGCAGGTACTCCTCCAGCACACCACCACATGTGGTCATATCAAGATAACAGTCGACTGAAAATAAATAGGTCAATCGATTTTTTTAATGAACCGTCCGATCTACAAGGAATGGGTAGATGGCCTTCGTCTACCTCCCGCCAGTCACTGTTGACGATCTTTCTCGAACCGCCAACGACCACCGGCCCAGACCCCTGCCTCCGCCGCCCCGCCCTCCCCTCGACCTCACACCACCGTCGTGCTTGGCAGCGCCCCCAGGCCATCCCTTTAATCCCGGCCGACCTCCAGATCGGGCGCCAGTAGCTCTAGGCCCCACACGCCCCTAAGATAAACACCGAGGCGCTGCTTCCCCGGCGTAATAGGCGGACTAGCGCCTGTTACGCCGGGGAATGCTTCCATTAATTGGGAATCAACTGACCAGGAATTGAAATTCAGGGCGGCGACGGACCTCTAGCTAAGGTGAAATAGTATATGAGAAGAAACCTTGTGCATCGCGAGTTACTAGGAACATCTAGTATCAAGAAGAAGCGGTCAACTAGTGTCTTCTGTGGGATGAATACCGTGCAAGCAGACACGTAAGATTTGCACGAATAAGGGAAGAGGAGTACCATTTTCGGTTGCCGATGTGGTCGCCTCCACATGTCGCGCCGATCTTCTTCTTTTTGCCGGGGAAACCGATGTTCTGGAGGGTGCAGGCTTGGACGAACCCATGGCCAAATTGTTGACTGTGTTGCCGTGGCCATATGTCGGCGGAGGGGAAGCAGATCTGAGGCGGCGAAGGACGGCGCAGCAGGAACAGCTCCGGTGCGGTGGAGGGTGGCGAAGTTGGAGCGGCAGCGGTGAGGCGCAGGACGGCGTGCTTGAACTGGCTCGGGTACGGACGGCTCGGCCTCGGCTTCAACTACTAGCCGTGGAGGGCGTTGCGGTTGAGGTGGTGGACGACGACGTCGGGGTATTGGCTCCGGCGTGATGGAGGAGGGCGGCAGTTGATGGGTGGAATGGGGTGGTGGACGGAGGACGTCGGGGTTTCACGGCTGGTGGAGAGGTAGTTTTTGCGCCCACGGGGTACGAATGGGGAATCGGACGGGTGGGCGGGGGGAGGGGGAGAACCATGTTTCGGTCTGGGACGCGCTTTTTTTTGGCTTTTTTGAACAGAAGATGGGACGCGCTTGTTCGAAATTTGGGGAAAGTACAAACTTTGCCCCCCTCTTAAATTTCGGACCTACTGCGGGTCGGGGGTAGGATGGTAATCCCAGGTGTCCCAAATAGTGGGCGGGAGCGATTTCGGCCGCGCGCATGTGTGCTTAGGCGGCCATTGTGTATGAATGTTTTTCAGAGGCGGTTGCGTGGCATCTAGATGAAGCTACAAACCTACCCCGGTTTAGACCTTTGGACGTTGGGCCGGTAGGTTTCAGGGGTCGGAGTTATTAGAAAAGTAATGTCCTTGTACTACCAAACATTGGTCTCACGCGGTTTCGGGCGAGTAGAGGCTCTTTTTGCGCTTCGTTCGAAATTTTGAAACACAAGCATTCACGTTTAGAGTACTCTTGAACTTTGAGGATTGACCTAAATAGACAATGTTAAATTTGACCTTGTATGTTTGAAAACCTAATTAAATTATCTGCTTCTTTTTGAAATTTTGACACTTGAAAATCCTATAACTACGATTATTTTGGAATGGAGGAGCTAAATTAGAATCTATTTTGTACACGACTACATATGCTATTATGTACAAAATCAGAGCAAAGATTGGTGCCCTCATAATTTAGGTATGATTTACAAATGCCATGATATCAAATTCAAATAACTGAATGGATTTCATGTTGAATTCGATTTTTAAAAACCACCTTAAGTTGAATTCAAATGTATGCTAGTTCATAGGTAGCTATTTATAATGTTCATTGTGTAACTTTCATATGTATAATGTGCTTTACACAAACAACATGAACTATACTCACGTTTATATTCGATTGCTAAAGCGATGCATTGTCTGGAGTTCAAAATACTAACTATGTGTATCAATTGTGTTGAATAATAACATAGACATGCTCAAATTCGATAGAATCTAGATGTCTGATGGATCAATGACAATTCCTTACGCGAATTGCAAATATCATGATCCCATCCTAATATTTGGATACAGTTTATATCTTTAATCAATGTGTACAACAGTCTTGTACGTGTAGTTTCACTCTGCATCGGTGGTCTCTCACACATGCTCACACACTCTCTCCCGAGGTGTCTTTCTCGCACACATGCTCTCGATATAACCCTCCCTCCCTCTCGTAACCATTTACGACTGTCTTCACTAACCTTTATCACAAGTACTCTTCCTCTCGCAAGCATACACACGCACAATCCCCATCGACCCTTTCTATATACATAGACCTGCCTACGTGTCTCCTGTACGCACATTATCTTTAGGCCTGTCTCTCACGCATTGTCTCACACCTCTCTTCCTAATCGACGAGTATGATTCTAGCAGAGCATTCTGTAGGATGCCCCTTAAAGTTAGGTTGGATGAATAGTAATATCAGAGATAAAGGGGTTACCTTAGTCCGAGAACCTAGGGTTACAAATCCTAGCCGGCCTTGTCAGTGGACATAGAGTCCTTCACAATTATGCTATCTTTGTCTTGTACGACTAGTCATCCATGGGTCTCCCTAAATGCTTCACGGGCCGACCAATGTGGCGCAGGACGGAACCGAACGAAGGGCCTCACCTCGACCCACCGGACCTCACACGGTGACACACCCTCTGCCCCCACGTCTCGTTATGTTCTCACACCCACACATACCAACACAGACACCACAAAAAAAATATATTCTCCTGGTGCCTCTATCCACTCCCCCTTGCATATACACACTCAAGGGAATCTCTCGCCGTGACGTCATGTTCGTCTCTCTTTCTCTAGACCACTCTCATTTCTCGTGCTATCTCTCCCACGCCCCCATGTCGGCCCCTCTATCCATGCCTCTCTCGAATACGTAATACACACACATACCTCTCTAGGCCCTGCCAAATGCATAAACTACACATTCACACATGTTACATCACGTATCCCATTGATCTAAAAAGCCCTCTCTTCATGTTTATTTGGCATACAGCATTCCTTTTGAATAAAGTGTGGCCAAAAATATATTTTAGAATTTCTACATATATACAACATTACAAAGTTATATGGAGGAGTATGAACGCTTGCATTGCATGGTGCCCACAATGATATTTATTCCGCACTGTGAATTTGTATATTTTTATACTATATATAAAGTTAGTCATAATAAAGAGAAACGAAGAGCATCTCTCTCTCCATCGCATACCCCCCTCTACGCCCCTTTCACGTACGCACACAAACTATCTCCAGGTCCTCTAAAAGTAAGCCCCCAGCACATTCACGCATGTTTCATCTTTCTCTCGCGATATATCCCGTGACGATCATTGTATTTGAAGCGAAAGCACGATACGTACATTGGACTTCAGAATCCACTCATTACGGTCACCATTTACATTTTGTGGTTATTATACAGTCACGGGCTCACCGTACAACTCTGTATTTGCTCAAGACACGACTAGTTGACCAGTTAAACGCTCCACGTGGCACCTCTAGTGTTGCATCACATTATCTCACTACCATCGGGCCCACCTGTCGGCTTGTATCTACTCTACATCTACACTCTTAGAAAATACTAGCAAGATGCCCATGCGTTGCACGGAACATCAAGATGCATTTGTATGAGTGGTTTATCTTGTGGGAGAAAAGGATGAACAAGGGAAGGCCTTATTTGCAAGTGTGGAGAGGGGTGTGGGTATCTTTTTGCAAAATTGCCATAGTTTCCTTCCTATCCGTCAGATATAGATCGGACGGCCTATATTGCAGGATGGCAGGCACACGATCATCACCGACTATGCATTTTATAAGAGTAGGGATAAAATACACTCTTATAAAAAACAGAGTTGGTGATGATGGTGTGCCTGCCATCCTGCAATATAGGCCGTCCGATTTATATCTGACGGATAGGAAAGAAACTATGACAATTTTGCAAAAAGGTACCCACACACCTCTCCACATTTGCAAATAAGGCCTTCCCTCGTTCATCCTTTTCTCTCACAAGATAAACTAGTCATAAAAATGCATCTTGATGTTACGTGCAACGCACGGGCATCTTGCTAGTAAGAATGAAAGCAAACGACAAAAAAATATTGGACGGTGGTTCGAAGTCATGACCGCGGGCACAGCGGACAAGGTGGCCTTGTATTGGTATGCTGAGCCGTCTATTTTAACACACAGGAGCTGGTGTGGTGATTATACACACACGCACGCATGCACACGAACTGCATGCACGCAACACTCACACGAACACATGCACCCACGCACGCACGCAACACTCACATGTACACACGCAGCCACGCACGCGCGCAACACTCACACGCACACACGCACGCATGCATGCACACACTAGTACACCACACGACCAACACACACTCTCACGCTCAAGTGCTCAACCTACACGTGCATGCGCACACATCAGGCCCTGACAGACACATACACAACCAGGTGATTCCCTCGCACGGGTGGAGTCTTGTCGCGCCTACGTACATTTGTGTTTATCTGACCTTTTCCCTATGCGAACTGATAGGTGGGACCCACAAGGAACATGGTCAATTTAACTAGTCAACATGGTGCCACGCAGACTATTTGGCCGGTCAACAGAGTTCAATCCGATGGTGAACCGTGAGCAAGTGACCGTATAATCACCGCAAAACGTATATAGTGACCGTAATCAGCTTATTCTGAAGTTCGGTGAACGTATTACGCTTCTCTCTCTGTAGGCCCTCCAAAACTACATCTCTACACGTTCTCGCATGTTACATGTGACAACTATGCAATACAGCACTAGTACTATACTCTAACAAAATAAATCATATGTGTTTTTAGTTTTACTAGATATCATATTGTTACTTAATTATTCAGTTTGCATACATTAAAATTGCCTTTGAAATGTATGGCCAGTATCATATACCGCGCAGGAAAAATCCCGCCCTTTCCTGTTTAATCGGGTTTGTATCGATGGATCGTGCGAAACAGCAAAACTATAGTACTATATACAGTACAAGTGACAGTTCACTGGGCCGTCGTGTCGTGTACTCCTCCGTCGTAAGAGTGGAGAGCTCACTTTCATAAATCTTCTAGTCCCTTTCGCCAACATGTGGGGCATCAAGCTACCGGGTCCACGTGCCATACCGGAATACAGTGCAGAGCAGCCGGGGTGAAGCACCCAGTCATGTCGCCGGCGTAGTAATGAGCAATGAGGCATCAAATCACAAAGCTGCACCTTTCCCGGAGTTAAGTTGGAGGGATGAAGTAATAATGCTAAAAAAAGAAGTTGGAGGGACGAATCAACCATCATTTCACTCGTTGTTGAATCCGCTTGTCCCTCATCTTCTCCAAGTTAACCACGTGTTGCTTCTGCCGTTGTTCTGCCTCATGTGGGAAGCAGATCGGCTTGGTAAAGCACTGACACGTGGGACCGCATGTTAGCAAACCGCCAGGACAACGTCCTCTAAAAATAAGAAACCTCCCCCGCCATCCGCGCGGCAAAATCACCTCCTTTTTACTAATCTTGATTCTATAATTTTTTAGATCAATATAAATGAGATTTGTATAGATAGCACACAGGAGTAAAAACCAAGTGGTACGGTTAAGGGCATCCACAATGTGTAGCCAAATGTGAAAATAGCTTTTGGCATCGTGGGAACCATTGTGGACGGTGTTGCCAAAGCCAAAAGGATGGAACCGAAGCTCCCTGATTGATTGATTGAAGGAATAGAAAAATGCAACGTCTCTCCTCTTTCTCCCGTGCTTGGACGCATGTACAGTATAGAGGACAGAGTCTACTCCCCTGTCCCTTCTAACACAAATCACAAAGCAGTGAGGCGTCAAATCACAAAGCACGGACGAAGCAACCATCATTTCACTCTTCGCTGACTCTGCTTCTCCATCATCTTCTTCGAGAAACCATCTCACCGCACTAAGCTGGATGGACGACGCTATTGTGTACGAGTAGTACTAGTACATTTACGCGTCCTTTGGTTCAACGGACTTCCTGGATGCAAATAAGGCGGTTGTCTCGGCTTGTAGGCGACACTTGCGAACGACTTACCGTGGTCTCCCTCAATGGTGTTCTCCGTCGAACGCACTTCACCAAACCACAACGTTCGAGATATCATCGACGTCACCGCAATGGGGAAGGAAGTCTAATATAGTTACTACCTCCATTTTTTTGTACACAAGGCCAGTATATCAAAATTACAATTTGCTAAAGGCCACTATTACTAATCGAGGCAAAATTGATGTGGTTTGCCTCGTACGAGCAAACAAGGACATTAATATCCCCTGCATGCATGCGAAAGTGAGAAGGTTGGTTTGCATGGCGCTGCATTAATCAAGCGATGAGGAGTGAGATGGTTAGCTCTTTGGGCTTTGGAGAAAAAATACGCATTAATTGACACGTGAAACGAGGATTTGTATCGATTAATCCCGCGAAGGAAAACCCCGCCTTTCTTTTTTAACACTAGTACTCCTAGTACGTAGTACTACGTACTTATCCTGTTTGGGTCTAGGCCTTGCATTGCCATACTTCGCCACACATTTTTGCCAAGCTTGTCTAAAGTTTTCAAAATGAAATAGAGGTACCCTTGCGCACGGCTATCGCGGTCGCACCGCACCCTCACACGGTCGCTCCTGCACGCCGCGTTGCACCGCACCCTCACATGCACAGTCGCTCCTACACGCCGCAAACCCAACCAAGGGAACGCACCCTCACTGACATGTGCTGTCGCATGTGAACAAACCAAACTCAGCCATCCTATCGCTGACACATAATTTTCGTTCATAGGGTATGTTTATCCAACCGCATGTTGGGGAGTATCCGTACGACCCGCGCGGTGGTCTGTTGGGGAAGAAGAAGAGGTGAGGAAGAAGGGTTAGGAGACGTAGGATATTCATCCAACCGCCTGAAATGGTAGACTGACCCAAGTCAGGCGACTTGCATAACAATATATGTTTTTACACAACAAAAGATCCATAAAAACAACAACATAAAGAAAAACTATCACTGCTCGCGGAACGAGACGGCCTCGTCATCTTTGGCTGCTGGCGCGAACCAGCCGTAGCTGCCGACGTGTGTCTCCGCACCGTGGTTGTCCTCGGCCTCCAGCTACTCGTTCACGTGGAGCGTGCGGGCGCTCTGCATGGACGAGAGCACCGCCCGGTTCAAGTCGAGGATGCCTCGTTCCGCCTGCAGGAGGGCCTCGATGGCAGCGGCATCCGTGCGCTCCGTGTTGAGTCGAGCCTCCGCCGCCCGGTTCAAGTCCAGGACGTCCGGTTCCGCCTACAGGAGGGCCTCGATGAGAGCGGCATTCGCGCGCTCCGCGTTGAGTTGAGCCTCTGCCGCCTGGCTCAAGTCCAGGACGTCCGGTTCCGCCTGCAGGAGGGCCTCGATGGCAGCGGCATCTGCGCGCTCCGCCTCAAGTTGAGCCTCCGCCGCCCGGTTCACATCCACGACATCCGGTTCCGCCCGCAGGAGAGCCTCGATGGCAGCGGCATGCGCGTGCTCCGTGTCGAGTTGAGCCTCTGCCTCCCGGTCCTCCTTTAGTATCACCAGGTTGAACCGCTGGTCCGCCTGCACCATGGGGGACTCGGACGCCGGCACGAAGTCGACGTCCATCGTCTCATACCCATTGGGGGCCTTCTGCGCCGCGACCTCCTCCATGAACATTGGATCGGCTTCCTCCTCCTCGTAGCTTGGCTCCAGAGAACTCGGGGATTGGTCCGCCGCAAAGCGAGCTTGGGAACGGAGGTCTCTGGCGCCGACCGTCGCCGCGATTTCTGCGCGGTGCTCCAGCGTCAGCATCTTGTAGTACGTGATCTTGCGGCGCACCATGGCTTTCCGGCGAACTAGGGGACGCTTGATGCGGGCTAGGGGATCGAAAGGTGGGGGAAGGGGCTGGAGATTAGGTATGGTTTTAGGGCAGTGGCTGGCGTAGGCCGAGCAGCGAAGGTTCTGGTGTGAATAGTGGTTCCGGTGACGACCGGTCAATCGGTTTTGACTATACATCGGTCTTGTCGCGTTCGCGTTGCAGCCCAGCATGCTGGACCCTCCACGTCGCTCACCGAATGGAACGCGCTTTGTCTTGCGTTTTCGCTCGCTTGTGGGACCGCAGTTGAGAGCAAACCGACGTCCCTCCCCCTCCCCCGCCCGCGTCATTTTATGCGGAGTAAATAAAAACAGAGGGAGTATACTACGGATGAGGATCCCCTGACATGGCCGAACCCATTGAGTAACTGACATGCGGGGCCTAGCAAGCATGGGGTCCGCCAGTAAGTGACCGAAAGGGAGGGTAAGGCAGGGATACGTATGTGAAAGGAGCTTCCAATGATATAATTTTCACATTATACATCTCATGTACTATTAATCTTGTCAATAGTCAAATGCGGTTTTGAAAAACGCATTAGAGCATGGTTAATAATATAGCCAGTCGATGGCTATAAGGAACTGTCATGTCATCTATAGCCATCATCTATTATATGCACTCATACAGTAGTGTGGGCTATAAGGTTGGCTATTTCCCGGAAAAAAAATTATAAGGTTGGCTATTGTATTAGTACCTTTTTCCATCTCTTTCTTCATATTTATTGTACGTATTTAACTAGGAATGCGTATATAGCTAGGCTCTTGCATGAGAGCTCACTCCCCTTACTTTTTCACATCTCTCTCCTCCACATAGGCCCTATATAAATGGAAGGAGGGAGTACAACTATGAGCACTGCATTCTCTAGTACAGATGTTGTCAGTACTCCACTAGTACTATTGGACAGGGAGCTTAAAAAAAGTTACTATTGGACTAGCTATACGTGGCGAAATCCTAGTAGGAAGAGCATGCACGAGAACAAGCACATTCACGTGGTTGAAAACAAATTGGAAACCATCTCGAGTACAAATCTAGGAGTACGTACGAATCTAACAATATTGATTGGGCGTTGTTGAATGTTGATACTTTTTTTTAGCAAAGTAGAGATACTTTGACTACACATAAAACTTATATGTAAACTAGAAAGGATAGGAGGGAGTATATTGTACGTTCAAAAACGAAACAAACATTGAATACCCTTTATATATGATTTGCAGATGCTATGGTCACCGGTTCAAAATTTGGAATCCGCCTTAGGTATCACACATGCCCCCACTCGTTCTTTCTCGATTTCATCTCGGGGTCCGGAGATCGATTGAAAGAGGACTAGGGTGGGTACAATACGTTCGTTTCGCTTATGAACGCACAATATACTCCCTCTGATCCCCACAGACCCCCCACCCTGCGGGTCATTTCTATCATAGAAACAGACCAAACCTTTATCTCCTTGCATGACACGCAATTGATCTCTGAACATTAATCGATCTCGTCGACATGTGTCGGGGCATGAACTGAATGGGATGTCAAAACTAAGACGCGAAGCGACACGTAGTGGAGGCAAAGTGAAACTTCAAACGAACCGTTTGTTTGTATGCATGTCGGACAAATTACAAATAAACATTGGAAATACAAGCATGGTCTAGGCCCACATGCGAATGATACTCGGCGGAATGTTCAAATGAGGCATGCCGGAGGATGGACTCGACCGGAGGGCAACATGATCGATGGAGAAGAGGGTTGGAGAGGAATGAGAAATAAGCAAACGCCACATGATTATACTTGAACGGCTCAAATAAACAATAAGTTGTCTCGCTTGGCCTACATAGTGAAAGGCCTAATGCGCAACGCGGAGCACTGACGCTCGAATATGGCCGGGAAAACAGGGAAACCGACATGTGGGGCACACCTGTCGGGACGACGTCGCACAAACTAGTCCAATGGAAGAGCTGACCCATGACCTCCTCGCCACCGGCAACCGTTCATGTGGGTTGTGGGGGCCAACAACGTGGCGCAGCTCCAGCACCGCCTCTGGACACGGCGACCGCGGTGAGCGACACGCTCATCGTCGCTAGACACGGTCGGTTTCAGTGTGCCGAGGGTGGCGTTAGTGTTGTGGCACGACCAAAAGTATGTTTGGTTTGTGCCCAAGGTTGCCCAATCAAAGCATTGGGTAGCCAAAAATTTGGTTGAGGTTTTGGGGTCCCATGATTTGGCCGACATCGGCAAGAAAAATGAACTAGAGTTGGCTAGAGTTCATTGGCATGCCAAAAAATGGCAACCATCCAAACAAAGACCAATCTTTGGGTCATGACCAAAATTTTGGTAAGGTGCACTTTTGCCACAATCCAAACACACCCCAACACCTGGCTCGTCGAGGATGTACGAGGCACCAGGACGCTTCCGCGGAGTGGTGTAGCGCGGCCAACTGCATCCTCAGGACCTGAGACCATGCCGAGTCGTCTTGCTTTTTCAATGACATGCGTCGATCACATGTGAGCAAAGGGCATCTCCAACGTTGCCACGAACGCAGCTGACTACCCTGGCACACCAAAAGCCCTCGTCCCTCGCGCCGTCGCGCGGTGCGTTCCCAACCGGCGCCAGCTGCCCGCATTCATGCCGTCCGTCCGTATGTCGTCGTTAAGAGGCTCGGTGCCCGAGGAACCAACTCCGGCGACTTAATGACGCACCAGGACGCTTGGCCTCACCGGAATGCGCTACTTAAAGCGGCAACGCCCAGCTAACCTCCACACCAGAGCGCATCGTCGTCCTACCTGGCACCACATCCGCCATGACCGCAAGCGCGAACGCTCTGCGGGAGAGCTTGTCTTCGGGGATGGAGCTCGAGGTCGCTGCCCTCGCTCAAGTCGCCGCACAAGCGGTGGCCACGCTGGTGGCCGACGACGGGAGCACCGTCAACCACGCGTCCTACTTGCCGCCGTCCAACGTCCGGCACCGCCGAGGTCGGGGACTCCTCCGAGGATGAGTAGGGCATGGGAGGCGGCAGGGCATGGTGTGCCAACTGGCCGGTCCGTCTCCCGTGTTCTACTTTTCCTCACCGGAGACCGCACCTTCACTTCACGGGTCTTGAACCCCACCCCCGTACATGGAGATCACAGATGGAGGACATCGGTCGCCGCCGTAGAATAGGTTTAGGGTCGGGTTTCTTTTATTTTTCTGTCCTATAAAAGTTCGAAATGTAATGAAAATCTGCCGTGTTTGCATTAATCTCGGCTGGTGTATTTGAACTTTCACAATAATATAGTATATTGTAGGAGTACTAGCAAGATGCCCGTGCGTTGCACGGAAGATCAAGATCTTGTGGGAGAAAAGGATGAACGAGGGAAGGCCTTATCTGCAAATGCACAATCACGCATTTCACATTTTTCTACATCTACGGGAACCTAAGAAAGGGTTAACGTAAATTGCCTCTCTCTCTCTCCTCCCTAGATTTTCATGGTGGGGGCCCCCTCCCTACCCCCAATCTACAATCAACAGCTCACACATTTCACATTATGTTAATTACGTAACTGGGACTACGTAGGTGTAGCATTACTCGTCCTAAAAAACCCAACTAAGACAACCTCCCAGCATATAGCACAGGAAAAGACCCGACCGCGCCGTTTTAGTCGGGATTACCAGATTACTAGTGGTAGTATCGATGGATCGCGCGAAGCAACAAGTTTTTTTTGAGGGGGCGAAGCACCTAGTTTAAAAGGAAAAATGGCGGCACACTCACAGCACCCCTGTCGCGATCGCATTGCACCCCACACACGTTCGGTCCTGCACACGGCTCACGCAAACGGAACGCGCTTCGGCTTGCCTCTTCACTGACACATGGGACTGCACTTGGAGAAACCGACCATGCGCCAAACTCCCCTCGCCCACCGCGCGAAAATCCTCCCCCCACCCAAAAATTCCCCCCAAATCCTAGATTCAACTGCCCTTCAGCCAACTAGCCAATAATATTCCCCAAACCCCCTCCCCCCGTCCCCCTCCACTCCATTCGCTCCGCCAAATCCGCCCTCCCCGCCACGCCGATACGTCAGCGCCGCGGTTCATCGAGGGGACGCACGGCGATCCTCTAGCTCCCACAGTACGCTCTCGTAGACTGTCGTCCTCTAGCTGCGCCGCCACCGCTGGCGACGTTCTTGTGGAGGCGCATGATGGTCAGCGCCGCCACCGCTGGCGACGTTCTTGTGGAGGCGCACGGCGGTCAGCGCCGCCACCGCTAGCGACGTTCGTGTGGAGACGCACGGCGGTCAGCTTCTCCCACGGTATGTGCATTCTAGACTGAGGCCCCGTGCATGTCGGTGTAGCGCTGAATGTTAGCTGATAGACGCTGTTAATCTCACTGTTTGCCGAAGTAGTTTACAGTCAATATGCTCTGCTTAAGAAGCTTCCTTGCCCTGTTCTGCACTCAATCTGCTTAGCTGAGATGGCATGCCAAGGCCGATTAGTTGCTAAAATATCCTGCCATATATTTATTGTGACATAGATTGCCATGGTCTAGTAGCCAATCTGTTAGGTGAAATAGCTCTACACCGTTTTATACTCGATCTTTGTTGCTGCAATGGCTTCGATAGTTCGATGGCTGTGTGCTCGGCCTCATTGACTGCTAAAATAGCCTGCCATAATTTAGCACTCAAATCTGTTTGCTGAATTAGCTTTACATATATTTCGTTACTTCGATATGCTCGTCCAAATATCTTGCCATAGCTTTAGACATCGACCTAGGTATTTTCTTCTGGACTTCATAAAAAAGCATATATGTTTTTCCTGTAATATCTAGTAGAAGAACTAATTTGTATGTCTAACAGATGGACAAGACTTGGATAACTTCTGCTCGAAGATTCTCCGCTGCATATGTCGAGGGGGTTGAAAACTTCATGAACTTTATCAGAGCTGAGTATGGTGGTCCGAAATCAGATGTGCTCTGCCCGTGTAGCAGTTGTATGAATTCAGTTACAAGACCCCAGTCAACTATGCAAAATCATCTACACTTGTATGGGATGTCGGTCACATATACTAGGTGGGTTCATCATGGTGAAGCTGTGAACGTCAATGTTATAGACTATGTGGAAGCAGCAGATCACCATCTTGATCTGCCTAATGCTCAGGTGGAAGAGGAGGAGGAGGAGGTGGTGGCGGAGCCACTGAGTTTGACCAACATTGAAACAATGCTACGAAATGCTCGTGCATTCCGTGAACTTTCACCTGCAGAAGAAAAATGGTGGGCCCGCATGTTGGAACAATGCAACATGGCTGTCACCCCAGGAAATAAGCTGTCAGTATGCTCAGCTATGGTCACCTTTCTTCAGGTGAAGACATCTGAGCGGATGACCAACAAATCATTCGATGCGATGTTGGCTGCTTTCCGCAAAGCTTTCCCAGATGCGTCTGAGCTGCCACACACCTACGGTAAAATGAAGAATTTCCTTCGTGCAGTTGGAATTGGATATGATATGATCCATGTTTGTAAGAATAATTGTGTTCTGTTCTGGAAGTATTATGCCAACTTAAGTGAATGCCCGAAATGCAAATCATCAAGATGGAAAGATGGCGATGCTGTGAAGAGGATTCCTCATAATGTTCTGAGACATTTTCCAATTACACCAAGATTGCAGAGGTTGTTTCATGATGCTGAAACAAGAGAGGATGTACAGTGGCATTCTAGGAACCAGGAGTACTGAGATCGGAATGTAATGAGCCATCCATCACATGGTAGTGAGTGGAAAAGCTTCAATCAGAAGCACGAAAAGTTTGCTGCTGACCCGAGAAACATTAGACTTGGCTTAACTTCAGATGGATTTAACCCATTTGGCCACCAGAGCGCCACATATAGCATGTGGCCAGTGCTTGTTATCCCTTACAACATGCCTCCAAATGTCTGCACCAAAGAATCAAACTACATGATGGCCTTGCTCATCCCAGGTCCAAAAAGTCCTGGAAAGGATTTTGATTTGTTCATGGAGCCTCTTGTGGAGGAACTTCAACAGCTATGGAGGGGTGTTCTCACTCGAGACCTATATAGCAGCCCACCAGCTGATTTCTTTCCGCGTGCTGTTATAATTTGGTGCATCCATGATTATCCGGCTTTGGGCACTATGTCAGGGCGAACGACACATGGTTACAATGCATGTGTTCGTTGTGACAGGAATCCGCTGTCATACGCAATACTTAGCAAGATCTGTTACATTGGACACCGCCGTTTCCTTGCCAAGGACAAGCCGCATCCTACAAAATACCGAAGACATGTGTTCAATGCAAAGCATGCAAACCGTGATGCGCCAAAGAGGCTCACCGCCGATGAGTTGCAAGTGGAATTAGAGAAGGTCAGGCATATTACACCAGGAAACCATCCTGATAATGGTAGCGGGAAAAGGAAGCGTGGCAGGGTAGAAGAGATATTATTGTTTACCCGCAGGTCCACTTTGTGGGACTTGGAGTATTGGAAAGATTTGGATCTGCGGCATAATTTTGATGTGATGCACATCGAGAAAAATATATGTGACAGCATTATCGGCACACTTCTTAATATTGAAGGCAATACGAAAGATACCTTAAAATCTAGGATTGATTTGACACACCTGGGTATCAGACAGGATTTGCAGGTGCAAGATGAAGGTAAACCACGGGATATGGCACCAACTGTGTACGTCTTGGACAAGGTAAAAAGAAAAGAATTCTGCGAGGTCCTGTCACGTGTGAGATTCCCACATGGATTTGCTTCCAACCCTGAAAGAAGAGTCAGTGCAGATGGAAACAAGGTACAAGGGTTGAAAACTCATGACTGCCACGTCCTACTTCAAAGGGTTTTGCCTGTTATCCTTAGAGGATTGGGCCGCCCTGACTTATACAGAGCAGTTGCAGAGTTGGGACAATTCTTCAGGGAACTCTGCAGTAGAAATATCAGTATAGATGCTTTGGAGCGTCTTAGAGACAAGATACCAACTATCCTATGCGACCTTGAGAAGATATACCCTCAAGCCTTCTTTGATGTGATGGTGCATTTGGCTATTCATCTACCTGATGAGGCACTACTTAGAGGTCCAGTACAGTATGGCTGGATGTAGCCTATTGAAAGGCGGCTAGGCACTTTCAAGGGCTATGTTAGGAACAGAGCTAGACCCGAGGGTTCCATTGATGAGGCCTACATTGCTACAGAAGCGTTGACATTCTGCTCAAAATACATTGAAACAGCTGATCAGCTTAGCAAAGACGTGGATGAAGACAATCCCGGGCTCAATGTTTTCGATTATTCTGTTCGAGTTACAGGGAAGAGTCGACAAGAGGACAAACCTAAAGATTTGGACAAAATGGTTTGGTATGTGTTGAATAACTGTCCTGAGATACTACCTTATATCAAGTAAGTGCTAAGTACTGCAGCTTATACATCATAATCTACTAAACTTGCAGCACATTCTTATATATTTAGATGTTTGACGCAATCGCTATGTTGTGCAGCATCTACAAAAAGGAGTTACTGCCGCAAAATCCAAGAAACATTGACAAACTGGTTATGGCAGCATTTGCGAAACGGTTCAAGAGCCATGTAAGCTTTTGAATTGCACTGTCAGTTTTTTTAATATATTGAGTACATAAGATGATCAGCTTGTCTATTTTCTAACCATAGGTCAAGAAGATGCAGGAGGATGGGCAGGCAGTTGATGATGCCCTTTACTCACTAGCAATGGGTCCTGATACTCGGGTAAGACATTATGAATCTTGCGTTGTTGGAGATGTGCGCTACAACACCCTTGCACGGGACGAAGGAAGGAAGACACAAAACAGTGCCATCATGAGCACGGATACGTATGACAAAGGGACAACTGAAATGTATGCTAACATAACAGACATTGTTCAGTTGCAGTACATCTCCAGTTTCGAGGATCATCGGTGTGTGGTTCTGTTGTGTTGTCGTTGGTATAACCTGTTTTCCAGGATCGCAAAACCCAGAGCTGATGATTATTTCAAATCCATCAACGTCAAGGCGGCGTACCACACCAATGAGCCTTTTTATTTTGGCAAATCAAGCAACACAGATATTTTTCTTGGAAGACACATTTGCACGTAGCAATGACTGGAGAGTAGTGCAAAGGTTTGAACAGAGGAATTCGTTTAATGAAGTTGCACAACAAGATGATGCTTACACTGCTCCTGATGTACAAGATAACACATATGTTCCTAATATCTTTGAGAACCATCACGTCAATGACGCTGGCGAAAAGATTGCCTGTCATGCTGTGGACATACAAGAGTTGATCAAGAAGAAGCCAACGTTCGAGGACGTTGAGGACAAAGAAGAAGATGGCACCATGGGGAATTACGATTCAGACTGATACACATGGCGAAGATGTTGACGTTGCTGCTGCGAATGATGATTACATTGCTTTTGTCGTATTTGCCTGTCAGAAGACGTTTTTTATCTACTATGTGAAATTGTGTTTGCTATGACAACTGAAACCTGATGAACATGTTGTTTAGAATTTTGCTGTGAGAACATCACTTGTTATGTATGCTGATTTGTGTTTGGTGATTGTATGACGACTAAAACATGATGACATTGTTGTTTAGTTGTACTCATATTTGGCTGTGAAACTTGAATTTGATGACATAGTTTGCTGTTGGACTGCAATTTGCTCGACGTCTTCGAATGAGAACAAAGCTGACCCGACAGGTCCTCTGCTAATTTATTTATTTATTACCAAAAGGGCCTCTGCTATTTATTTATTTATGAGCAAAAGGGGATACCCCCTGATTTCCGTTAATAGAAATCATTAGATGTTGACAACACTACGCCCAGCCTGCTACACAGGTTTCATTCAGTACTAGTTTCAGCAAAGTGCTCATGTCATAGCCACTGAATACATCATGAGTGCTACATACACTGCAAATAAAGAGACAATCATCCTATAGAGCACATCGATTTTGCCCATTATCTTCACAAGCTCTTTCATCTCCTCATTGCTGTCAAGGCCGTTCAGCAGCTGTTGCTTGGCCATGATCAGAGGAACTGCATCTTTAACCTTCTGCTCTGCATCTTCCTCTTCTATTGTTCCTTCAGTTACTTGTCCAACACCCCAACCTGCTGGTATTGGGATTCCTCGGCTAACCAAATAATCAGCATAGTTGCACTCCCCCACATCAGCAACTTCCCAGAAATACAAATCACACGAATCTTCCCTTTTCTGCATGAATCAAATTGGAAGATCATCAACCAAACTATTAAAAAAATCAGCAACTGAAAGCAGCAGAACAACACTTAAACATATTATTACCCCATGATTCGGGCATTTGTAGAAGACTCGGACAGGGTTGAGGATTGTGGTTGAGATGCGACGGATGACTCTGCGTGATTTGCAGTAGTGGCACCACACCAACGGCGGCAGGATGCGATGAGCAACCGGCTGCGGTGCGCGTTCCGACGGGGGTGTGATGAGACCCACAGGCGATGGTACGGGTGGCGACTTGGCGCATATTTGGTTGTTGCCTACTGAAGAGCAGGTGGACGAGCAGCCAGCGGACATGGTTGCTGCGGCCAGAGCTTCTGATGCTAGGTAGAGTAAGTAGAGAAGAGGAGAAGCGAATGTTGGATATGTCAGTTTCATTACTTGCAGAGTAGCATAGCACCATATATAGTCATAGTCTAGGTTTGGATTCGAACCAGCTACAGGAGCACGTCTCTCTTTTTTCTAAAACTCAGGAACGTCTCTTTATTGGTACACTAGCTTGTTCTGTACGCCTTCTCAAGTCTTTGATTCCTCCACCTGACATCTGGGACCCACCGGAAGGGCCTCTGTACTTCACGAAAAAAACGTGCCCCCCCACTGACAAGTCGGACCCACCAGCTATCTTCGCACGCAAGGAAGTGCCTCCTTATTACACACAAAAAATGAATACTCCCCCTGCCAGCTGGAACCCAGCATTGTGGGAGGCTGACTTGTGGGCCTACCAAGTTGACGGGGACGGAGGGCTTTGTCAACTTAGTCAATATGAACGATTCTAGCTCCAGTTACCGTACGACGTTCATCCAACGACAATAGTGCTTCTTCAACCTCTGGTCTTCTTGCTCCAGCCGCCCAAACCAGTGTCGGTCGTGCCGCGTGCTCCTGCCTCCCGTGGCCGGCTGTGATGCCGCGGAGGCCTCACCTCCCTACTACTCCCACCGCTGGCCAGGGCATCCCTCTACTCACCCACACTCCCTGTTATTCTGCAGCGATGGTAGCCTCACACCGCAGCCGAACCAGTGAACCCTCGTACTCCTCTCCACGTGGGCATCCACTGCCGCGTCTTCCCCGGCTCCGCGTCGTCCCCTTCCTAGGCCTCACCGTCGTCCACAGCCTTGGTGCTCTCGGTGCGGCATGGTCAATGTGGTCAACGACCAACTTCCATCGGAAGAGTACTGTACGTGGAGAGGCTGACAACTGGGTCCACGGCCGCAGCTGGGTCCACGGCCACAACCTAGTTTTTGTGATTTGCCAAGTAAGTCGCTTTGTTAGGCCTATTGGGCTGCAAATCTTTCAAGACGAGGAGAGCTTCATTCGGCTGGCCAAGAAATGGCCTATCAGTAATGAGAAATGGGCTGTACATTTTTAAAACACATCAAACCGGCAATTAGTTTCAAATTTCTTTTTTTCCTTTCGAGATTTTAAATTGCATTGATTTTTATGCGTGGACAATTTGTTGGATTTTATATTGATATACATTTATTTTTAAAATCAGTTTGAATGTGACTCGAAATTTCGGGATTAAAAACAGTTCGGACCGCACCGAAATATGCAAAATTTCGTATAATTTTTTAACGGTGGCCACAATATGGGCTGTAATGCTAACAAAAAGAATATGGGCTCCAAAAAAACCTTAAGAATTAGCAAATGGGCTGTAAATTATAGAAATAATGGCAGATGGGATGTATGATGTTTTCCACAGATTTGAGGCTTTCCTAAAAAAAGGTTGATGCACAAGCAGTGACTGTTGGATGTCCATCCAACGGCCGTCGTGCTTCTTCAATCTCTGCTCTTCCTGCTCTAGCCGCTCAATAAAGCGCCGCCGGGACTGCCTGCTCTCTCCTCCCCGCGGCCGGCTATGCTGCCGCGCAGGCCTCACCGCCCCACCGTACTCCCATCGCCGGCCTAGCCATCCCTCTACTCACCCACACCTGCTGTTATTCTTCGGCGACGGCAGACGAAGCAGTAAACCCTCGTACAGTCGTACTCCCCTCCGCGTGGGAAACAACTGCCGAGTCTTCCCTACCTCTGTGTCATTCCCTTCCTAGGCCTCGCCGTCGTCCACCGCCCTGGTGCTCTCGGCGTGGCCTGGTCAACGTGGTCAACGACCGACATGCATCTGAAGTGGACTGTACGTGGAGAGGCTGACAGCTGGGTCCATGGCCGCACGCAAGGAAATGCCTCCTTATCACGCGCAAAATAATTATTCCTCCACCTGACATCTGGGACCCACCGAAAGGGCCTCTGTATTTCGCGAAAAAAATGTTACCGCCGCTGACAGCTTTGACCCACCAGCTATATCTTCGCACGCAAGGAAGTGCCTCCTTATTACGCACAAAAAAAATGAATACCCCCCTGCTAGCTGGGACCCAGTATAGTGGCAGGCTGACTTGTGGGCCTACTAACTTGACTGGGATGGAGGACTTTGTCAACTTAGTCAATATGCACGATTCTAGCTCCAGTGACCGTACGATGTCCACCCAACGGCCGTAGTGCTTCTTCAACCTCTGGTCTTCTTGCTCCAGCCGCCCAAACCAGCGCCGGTCGTGCCTCGTGCTCCTGCCTCCCGTGGCCGGCCGCGATGTGGCGGAGGCCTCAACGCCCCCTACTACTCCCACTGCTGGCCAGGCCATCCCTCTACTCACCCACACCCCCTGTTATTCTGCGGCGACGGCAGCCTCACACCGCAGCGAACCAGTGAACCCTCATACTCCTCTATGCGTGGGCATCCACTACCGCGTCTTCCCCGGCTCCGCGTCGTCCCCTTCCTAGGCCTCACCGTCGTCCACCGCCCTGGTACTCTCGGCGCGGCATGGTCAACGTGGTCAAGGAACGACTTCCATCGGAAGAGTACTGTACGTGGAGAGGCTGACAGCTGGGTCCACGGCAGTCGCATGGAAGTGCCTCCTTATTACGCGGAAAATAATTATTCCTCCACCTGACAGCAGGGACCCACCGGACGGGCCACCGTATTTGGCGAAAAAATGTTTCCCCCCACACTGCTGGGACCCACCGGACGGGCCACCGTATTTCACGAAAAAAACGTCCCCCCCCCCCCCCGCTGTCAGCTTGGACCCACCGGAAGTGCCTCCTTATTACGCACAAAAAATGAATACTCCCCCTGCTAGTTGGGACCCACCTTGGTGGGTGGCTGACTTGTGGGCCTACTAAGTTGACGGGGACGGAGTGCTTTGTCAACTTAGTCATTCTAGCTCCAGTTACCGTACGATGTCCATCCAACGGCCGTAGTGCTTCTTCAGCCTCTGGTCTTCTTGCTCCAGCCGCCAAAGCAGCACCGGTCGTGCCGCATGCTCCTGCCTCCCGTGGCCGGCTGTGCTGCCGGGGAGGCCTCACCGTCCTCTACTATTCCCACCGCTGGCCAGGCCCAGCGGCGACGGCAGCCTCACACCGCAGCCGAACCAGTGAACCCTCGTACTCCTCTCCACGCGGGCTTCCACTGCCGCGTCTTCCCCGGCTTCGCGTCGTCCCTTTCCTAGGCCTCGCCGTCGTCTACCGCCTTGGTGCTCTCGGCGCGGCGTGGTCAACGTGGTCAAGGAACGACTTCCATCGAAAGAGTACTATACATGGAGAGGCTGACAGCTGGGTCCACGGCCGCAGCAAGGAAGTGCCTCCTTATTACGTGCAAATTAATTATTCCTCCACCTGACAGCGGGGACCCACCGGACGGGCCACTGTATTTCGCGAAAAAAAAAGTTTCCCCCTGACTGCTGGGACCCACCAGCTACATCTTCGCACGCAAGGAAGTGCGCCAGGAAAAAAACGATTCACCCCCTGACTGCTGGGACCCACCAGCTACATCTTCGCACGCAAGGAAGTGCCTGACAGTCGGGACCCACCTGGTCGAAGCGTATGTAGCGTTGTCATTCTGGTCGCGAACGTGTACGTACATACTGGTCGATGTAGAGGCGCGCACGTGTCGTAGTAGAGGCGCGCACGTAGCATGTACACGTACGTACAGCGACCAGGGTGCAAGAAAGTAAATACAGCCACGTACGTACAGCGACCAGGGTGCAAGAAAGTAAATACGGCCACGTACGTACATACAGGCGGGGTCTCGAACGCCTACTTGCGCGTACGTACGGCCAGGGCTCGTGTACATGGCGTCAGAACGGAGAAACAGCGTCGTCGTCGTGTTCATGGGGAGCCAACCGGATGGGTCGGAACAGAATGCGTCATCGTGTTCATCGGGAGGGCTTGGACGGAATAGCCGATGGAAACGAGGCCTGGCGTACCGCAGAACAGAGGAAACGGCCTTGTGTTCGACCGGCCACATTCGAAACGGGATCCTGTTCATCGGGAGGGGTCTGGCGTACCGTAAAACGGAGGAAACGGACCTCCTCCGGTCGAAACGGGGGTCCTATTGATCGGGAGGGGTGTGGCGTACCGCAAAACGGAGGAAACAAACTTGTGTTGGAGCGCTACGGTCGAAACGGGGGTCCTGTTCATCGGGAGGGGTGTTGCGTACCGCAAAACTAGACTCCACGGGATACTGTTCATCTCCACCGTCGACCCCCTCCAGCCTCCACGGGCTACTGTTCATCCACCGTCGACCTCCTCCAGCCTCCACCTGCGACTGTTCATCCACGGGCTCCTGTTCATCCAGCCTCCACCGCGCGCTACTCCACCGGCTACTGTTCAACCAGCCCTCTCCACGGGCTCCTATTCAACCACCCCTCCACGGTCTACTGTTCATCCAGCCCTCCATCGTCTACTGTTCATCCTGCCCTCCATGGGGTGGTC
This sequence comes from Aegilops tauschii subsp. strangulata, assembly GCF_002575655.3. Classification (NCBI taxonomy): domain Eukaryota; kingdom Viridiplantae; phylum Streptophyta; class Magnoliopsida; order Poales; family Poaceae; genus Aegilops; species Aegilops tauschii. The sequence continues at coordinate 278,563,265 of NC_053037.3, read as the reverse complement.
CTGTTCATCTAGACCTCCACGGGGTCTTGTTCATCCAGCCCCAACCGACTCGATCGATCGGGGTCCTGTTCATCCAGAGGCAACACCACGAGGTCCTGTTCATCCACCCCCACCAGGAACTGTTCATCCAAACCCCCCCAGCAATGCTCACTGTTCATCCAGAGGCAGCATCGATCGGCTTCAGTTAGCAGCAGTAGCGAAGGAATCGCTCGATTGGGTTCAGTTAACAGCCATCGATCGACGCTCGGGTTCAGTAACGCGTAGCCTGCAGTGCAATCGCTCGGGTTCAGTTAGAGCCCAACGCCTCGCTCGGGTTCAGTTAGAGCCCAACGCCTCGCACCCACACACGTGTGGTTACGAGAGAAACGCGCATCGCTCGGCCCCGACCACTCACCGTAACCGGGAACACCCTGATATTTTCCTCTCCCTCGCTTCTACCACGGTTTTTTCCGTCATGGACGGCCCAAAGAATGTCATGCAGCCGCGTCTCCGGCCTGCCCAGGACGAAAAGCCCATTTTCTGTCATGATTTTTTGTCATAGAAGTAGGACCCCACCACATCTATGATGATACCGGGTTTCGTCACAATTATCGTCATAGAAGTGTCATAAGTATGACAGAAAAAAAATTCGTTCGGCACAAAATGTCACGGATGTGTCTTTTTTTGTAGTGATCACGACACAATTGTCGAGAGATTTCAAGATGTAATCGATCGGCAATGACATCAAGTCAAAGTAATGGTGAAGCAAAAGGCTATTATAACCATAGATAAGATGCCATCTCAGAATTCAGAGTTGTCTCTCAAGACAAACAATATGATGGTGAAAGTTCGATGTAAGCTTAGAGCACTGTCGGGATTGTGTCCCGAGGATAAGGACATAGGTAGAATGGTTAAGCAGTCAGCCTGAAGATGATGATGTAGTCAATCAGCTGCGAATGATACGATCGAGTACAAACTCGTAAGCAATGAAGATTACTAAGAGTTGTTGAATCACAGAGCAGACTTGATTCAGTTGTCGGTGTACTTGAGTGACTAACTACTCAGAATCCAGGAAAAAATGGAATCGGTGAGAAGGTAGTACCTTATGAAGAACTCATAAGAAGTTATGCGGATCCGTGATAATCTCGAGATGCCAGGGGGGGTAATACTCGATGACAGATCAAAGTAGAGGTTGAACAGGTGAAATGATCTGCAGAAGACAAGTACTTTAACTTGTCCGAGAAATGGAATCAAAGGAGAACAATCATGGTCGGAACCATGATTGCAAAAGACCAGATCCGAGATATAAGATGAACTTATACCATGGTAATAATTAATATAAGAGAAGCTTCCATGATATGATCTACATCGTGCCCATGGGCATGAACACAAAGTTCAAGGTCGACTCCCACTTCTCCAATGCATAACTTTTCATTCACTTCTCGCGTTTGATGAAGTTGTAGTGTTGAAATTTTATCTGGCAAAATACCAGAAGAGTATGGCTCGTGAAAACTTTCGAGTTCACACATATTAAGGAAGACATAGGTTCAACCCATCGGGGCATCGTGGAAACATATACCACAAGCTTCACTAGTAAATATCACCAGCTCAAAAACATAGCATGGTTGGCCAAATCAGAGAATATGATTTATCAATGGTATTATGTATCAGGGAAGAGAACTTCTCGAGGTTTTGTATCCGAAGGACACTGTCGGATGATAATTCAACAAAGGATCCGGTGGTCCTCAAGGGATCTGATGTGAGCATCGGTACTCAACCAGAGGAAGAAAGAATGCAAGGAGATCTAATTATAGAAACTACTGACTAATTCAAAGCTCAAATGCAAAACAATTATGATTTCCAAATCAAGGGATTAGAAGCAATGCTCTGATCAAGGATAGATGAGTTGAGTAGGCTTACGGTACAATCGATGGCAATTTGATTGGTCGAGATCCAGCTCATGTTTAAAATGACGTCTGAGCCGAAAGGATGAATTCTAGGATCTGATTAAGGATTCCAACATTGGCAACATAATGAATCAAGGGACCCAAGATGATAAAGGCAAAGGACGTCAATGAATAATGCAAGCAGACAAGAATTTCAAGAGCCATAGGCTGCAGAGGATTCTCGAAAGATGGGATAGTATTTTTCAATGAATTTTGTGAAACACATGAACAACAGGGGATGAGCAGATACTCGGTAAGAGCGAGGAATTATCCATAGGGGTATTCATGTGGCAAAGAACTGCAAGGCAGTAGGCACAAAGTATTCTCAGAACAATAGAGAGAATTTTGAGGTATCTTATAATAATAGGATCGACGAGGAATGATTGTATGAATGGCAAGTGTACGTTGTTATCCATAAAGGTTTATCGATTGATGGGAATTGCAAAAGAGATGGCACAAAGTCTCGAGAGAACATCATAGAGTATCTTCAGGATCCTTCGGTGCACCAAGCAATCATCTGGAGTGTGTGCTCTCCGGGAGGAAGTAGTTACGAGAACCTAGTGTTAGAGTTTGCCCGAGTAGAAGAGAGATCAGAGTCCCAGAGTATAGGTCGAGGAGTAAAAGATCCTAATACCACCCAAATGGCAAGGTGGACCCGTAAGACACAGCCATGTTAGTAAAAGTTTTGTAATTTCTAGACTCGACTTCAGCCAAAGAGTGTGGAAGGGGGATTCCTACAGGGAGTCGGCTCTGATACCAACTTGTGACGCCCCCGATTCAATCGTACACTAATCATACATGCAAACGTGTACGATCAAGATCAGGGACTCATGGGAAGATATCACAACACATCTCTAAAATAAAATAAGTCATACAAGCATCATAATACAAGCCAGGGGCCTCGAGGGCTCGAATACAAGTTCTCGATCATAGACGAGTCAGCGGAAGCAAAAATATCTGAGTACAAACATAAGTTAAACAAGTTGCCATAAGATGGCTAGCACAAACTGGGATACAAATCGAAAGAGGCGCAGGCCTCCTGCCTGGGATCCTCCTAAACTACTCCTGGTCGTCGGCGGCGGCCTGCAAATAGTAGTAGGCACCTCGGGGCAGTAGGAGTCGTCGAAGGTGGCGTCTGACTCCTGGGCTCCAGCATCTGGTTGCAACAACCGAGAAGAAAGGAAAGGGGGAAACGAGGGAGAGCAACCGTGAGTACTCATCCAAAGTACTCGCAAGCAAGCATCTACACAACATATGCATGGGTATCAGTGTAAAGGGGCAATATCGGTGGACTGAACTGTAGAATGCCAGAATAAGAGGGGGATAGCTAGTCCTGTCGAAGACTACGCTTCTGGCAGCCTCCATCTTGCAGCATGTAGAAGAGAGTAGATGGTAAGTTCACCAAGTTTCATTGCATAGCATAATCCTACCCGATGATCCTTTCCTCGTCGCCCTGTGAGAGAGTGACCACCGGGTTGTATCTGGCACTTGAAAGGGTGTGTTTTATTAAGTATCCGGTTCTAGCTGTCATAAGGTCAAGGTACAACTCCGGGTCGTCCTTTTACCGAGGATCACGTCTATTCGAATAGATAAACTTCCCTGCAGGGGTGCACCACATAATCGAACACGCTCGATCCCCTTTGGCCGGACACACTTTTCTGGGTCATGCCCGGCCTCGGAAGATCAACAAGTCACAGCCCCACGTAGGCACAACAGAGAGGTCAGCACACCGGTCTAAATCCTATGCGCACAGGGGTCTAGGCCCATTGCCCATTGCACACCTGCATGTTGCATACGCGGCCGTAAGCAGACCTAGCCTCCCTAATACAAGAGCAGACGTTCCAGTCCAATCCGGCACGCGCCGCTCAGTCGCTGACATCAAGAAGGCTTCGGCTGATACCACGACGTCGAGTGCCCATAACTGTTCCCGCGTAGTTGGTTAGTGCGTATAGGCTAGTCACCAGACTCAGATCAAATACCAAGATCACGTTAAGCGTGTTAATTGATGTAACCGCAGACGCCGACCAGGGCCAGGCCCACCTCTCTCCTAGGTGGTCTCAACCTGCCCTATCGCTCCGCCACAAAGTAACAGTCGGGGGCCGTCGGGAACCCAGGCCCACCTCTACCGGGATGGAGCCACCTGTCCTTTCAGCCCCCTCAACGGAACCACTTGCGGGTACTCTACGAGCCGACCCGACTTTAGTCACCACATGTATCATGTATAATATGTATGTAAGTATATACCCGCGATCACCTCCCGAGTGATCACGGCCCGATAGTATAGCATGGCAGACGTATAAGAATGTAGGGCCACTGATGAAGTACTAGCAACCTATACTAAGCATGTAGGATTGCAGGTAAAGGTATCAACAATTGTAGTAACAATGACAGGCTGTGCAGCAGAATGGGATTAACCGGAAGCAGTAACATGCTACACTACTCTAATGCAAGTAGTAGAGAGAAGGAATAGGCGATATCTGGTGATCAAGGGGGGGGGCTTGCCTGGTTGCTCTGTCAAGAAGGGTTCGTCGGTGATGTAGTCGTACTCAGTGGCATCAGCGGCGGTCTCGGGGTCTACCGTAGAAGAAGAGGGGGAAGAAACAGTAAATACGGAGCAAACAAAGCATCACAAAATATTAAAAGGCAATACACGGTGCCAGGGGTGATCTAACGCAGGGATAGGTGATACCGGCGAAGGCGGAAAACATCCGGGAAAGTATTCCCGGTGTTTGATGTTTTCGGCAAATGAAACGGAGGTGGAAAGTTGCGTGTTCGCTATGCTAGGGATGTGTGGCGGACGAACGGGCTACGTATTCGGATTCGTCTCATCGTTCTGAGCAACTTCCATGTACAAAGTATTTTCATCCGAGCTAAGGTTATTTTTCCATTAATTTTCAAAGTTTAATTAATATTCTGATATTTCCTGATTTAAATTAATTCGAAAATTAAAATACATAAACTGCTACGGGTACACAGAGAAGTGTACCCAATAGTGTGTAGGAGGCTGACAGGTGGGGTCTAGTGGGCTGAGTCAGCATGTACGGTCAGCAGTTGACCAGTCAATGTTGACTGGTCAATAGGGTCATTGGGGCCCACATGTCATTGACTCTCACTTTTTAACAGGATTTTGTTTTAATTTAGTTTATCCTAATTAGTAGGTGGGGCCTTGCTGTTAGTGTCTATTAGAGGTTAGCTAGTTTGACTAATTAGATTAGTTCCTAATCTAATCTGCAGGGGCCCGCGTGTCGGTGGCACGTGCCAGCCACTGTGTGGCTGTGCTCACGCACGAGCACACCTTGAGAAGGGGAGCCGTTGGTTGGTGAACATGGCCTCCGGCCACGGCGGAGCGGCTCCGGGGAACCACGACGGAGGGGCTCCGGGAACTACGAGAGCAGCGGCGGTTGGAGCCATCGCGGGCGGGGCCAGCAGTAGCGGCAGGGGCGTGCGGTAGGGGCGACCAGCAGCAGCGGGGGTGCACGCAGGCGGGCGGCGAGCACCGCAGCGGGTTGCAGCGGGGACGAGCGGGCGCGCACTAGGTCGCGGCTGGGCAAGCAGGCGCGACAGCGGGCGCGGTCGGTCACGGCTAGAGGCCCGCGAGCGCGGCCAGGGAGCGTGGCGGGTGCAGCGATCGGCCAAAGCATCGGCGATGCAACGGCGCAGAGCAGCGCGCAGCAGGCGCAGGCGGGGCGGGGCGGCCCGGGCACTGCGCGGGGAAGGAGGCCGCGGCAACCGTACAGGACGGAGGGAGCGCGAGGAGATGGGGAGCTCATGGGGGGGGGCGTAGGGGACTGGCAGTGGGTTCGGGGAGGAGTCGAGGTCGCGTCCGGCGAGGAGGGGACGAGGAGGACGGGGCGGCGTCGCGGCGTCGGGGAGGCGCGAGATCCCGCCAGGTGTTGGGCGAGGACAACGGCGCAAGGACGGAGGTCGGGAGGTGCGGTGCTCGGCGCCGGCTGGCGACGACCTTCAGGCGCGGGCGCGTCGAGAGGAGGGGGATCGAACAGATGCGCCCCTCCCATGTGCACCTGTGTGTGTGTGTCGTGGGTGGCGGCGCGAGGAAGGAACAAGTGGGAGTGGGGGATCGTGCGGAAGAGAGTGGTTATCGCTAGGGTTTGGGTCGGGGTGGCCCTGTAGGCCAGAGAGGGGGCCGACTGGGCCGGCCGGTTGGCTAGCTAGGCCGGTTGGTCCAGCGTGGGGGGGGGGGGGTTGTTTCCTTTTTATTTTTATTTATTTTACCTTTTATCTTTTAGTTTTGTTTCCTAATATTTTAGTTTTAGTAAAATATACACTCATCATCTAAATTAGTATTTCAACTTAGTCCTTAGTCACAAAAAGTCTAGTCCTCAAATAAATCAGTTTGACATTTTATTAATTACAAAAGGTATTTAAATAGTTGTTTTTGCTGCTGTTTTATTCATCTTAAAGTATTTAAACATTTTATAAAGGTGTGGTTTCTCCACCATAATTACCTATGCAATATTTGGTTCACTCCAAACATTTTAGTTTTAACATTTGAAAACTTTTGTTGTTTGCCGTATATTGAATTTGAATTTTGAACCGGTTTTTGAACTGAGAGATTAGCAACAGTAACCGAGGTGACGTGGCATCGTTAGCGTGGGATTACTATAGCCTAATTGTCCGGGCGTCACAACTGATGAACACAACTTTTATGTATGGCAACCACATTGTAGGAGGATGGAATATGTACGAAAAACGCTAAGCAGAAGGCATTTAAACAAATTGGAAGCAATGCAATCTAGACACCATATGAAAGATCCAACCAAAATCACTCTACTAAGTTAGATGTGTCTCATTATAAGTGGCACTTCAACAAATTAGCCGCAATACATGTTTGAAATTATATGCAAGATGCAACCAATATTACACTGTCAACTTGAAGGTGTCTCGTCAGAAGTGATTGATGAGGCATACACCAGAAAAGTAGTTTGATGTAAGAACATGGTTAACAGAAAGACGTAATATGTACCAAAAACAGGAACGCATGTCATATTCACAGGTATAATGTGTTAACTAAGCTGATGCAATTTAACCAAATTGGAAGCAATACAAGCTAGACACCATATGCAACATGCAACCACATTTGATAGCGCGAAGTTAAAGCAAGCACCTGGGATGGTTGTGTGTGGCAATTGAGATCATCAACTGCAGAGCTACGTTTACTGTCTCCATCTGCTGGCACTGCACCCTTTAGAGCGCTAAGACGCTTAGTGCTTATCTTCGAATTACACTGGAGCGACTTCTGTCTTTTCGTTTTTGTATTCATCAACAGTGCGTCAGAGTTTGAAATACCATGCATAAAAAATAGTGTGAGTATGGGTGAAGTGTGTGCACAAGTAGTACAGTGTAGAGGTAGCAGATAGCAGGTCGGTGAGAAATAAATGACAGGAGACATATGATAGCTCTACAACATGCATGGCACACAAAATTACTAGATTCTAGGATTTTGAAATATGAGCACAGGAATGGCTGGGAAATGCAGATGCTCCTCCAGCACACCACAAGGTGTGGTCCTATGAAAATAACAGTCGACTGAAAACAAATAGGTCAGTCCATTTTTTCTGCACCGTCCGATGTACAAAGAACGGGCAGATCACCTTCATCTACCTCCAGCCAGTCAGTGTTACGATCTTCCTCGAAACGCCAGCGACCATCGGCCAAGTCCCCTGCCTCTGCCCTCTCCTCGACCTCACCGCACCACCGTGCTTGGAACCGCCCCCCGGCCATCCCTTCAAGCCCCGCCGACCTCCAGATCGGGCGCAAGCAGCTACTGCGCCACACACCCCTGTGATAGACACCGATGCGCCGCTTCCCCGACGAACAGGCGGACTAGGTGTTCCGCGCGCCTAAGCGGGTGCTGGTTCTTTTAATTGCGTGTCGGCTGACCCTGAATTGAAATCCAGGCGGGCTACTGACCTCTAACAAAGGTGAAATAGTAAATGGGAGGAAACCTTGTGCATTTAGTATCACGAAGAAGCTGCAGTACAAAGCGCTCAACTAGTTCTTTCGTGGGATGAATACGGTGTGAGCAGAGACGTAAGATTTGCACGAATAAGGGAAGAGGGGTACCTCTTTCTGCTGGCAGTGTTGTGTCCTCCTTCTGTTTTTCCAACGATCTTCTTGTGGTTTGCTGGAAACGAGAAGTTGTGGAGGACGGTGGAGCCTTGGACGAGCCCATGGCCAAGTTGTTGAGTGTGGTGCGGTGGCCGTCTGCCGACGGCGGGGAACAAGATCCGAGGCGGCGAACAACGGCGTAGCGGGAACAACTTCAGTGCGATGGACGGTTGCGATAGTGGAGCGGCAGCGGTGAGGCGCAGGACGGCGTGGCCGAAGTGGTTTTGGTACGGCGCATGTCGGCGTCGGCATCGTGGAGGCAGCTCTGCCTCGGCTTCAGCTGCTAACTCCTTCAGGGCGTTGCGGTTGCGGTTGTGTTGGACAACGATGTCGGGGTACCGGCTCCGGCGTGATGGAGGAGGGCGGCGGTGGATTGGGCGTGATGGGGTGGAGGACGGAGCAGGCTGGGGTTTCGCGACTGGTGGAGAGGGCGTTTTGGCGCCCATGGAGTATGAATGGGGAAACGGAGGGAGGGGAGGAACTAAGGGTGAACAATGTTTCGGTTTGGGACGCACTTGTTTGAAATTTGGGGAAAGTTAAAAACTTTGCCCCCATCTAAAATTTCGGACATATTGCGGGTTGGGGGTAGGACAGTAATCTCAGGTGTCCCAAATGGTGGGCTGGATAGATTTTGGCCGAGCGCATGGGTGTTTAGGCGCCCACGGCGTATGAATGCTTCTCGGAGGCAGTTGAGACTGGCGTCTTGGTGAAGTTACAAACCTACCCCGGTTTAGACCTTTGGATATCGGGCTGATAGGCTACACGTGCCAGAGTCAGGACAGTAATTTCCTACCACCAAACATTAGTCTCGCCAGGTTTCGGGTGACCAGAGTCTTATTTGGCGTTTCGTTCGATATTTGGGAGCAGAAGCATTAACGTTTTCGGTTCTCTTGAATTGAACTTTCAGGATTTGTCAAACTTCACAAATCTTTACTCTTGAAAATCCTAAAACTATGATTATTTAGGAATGGAGGGGGTACATTTGAATATACATTGTACACGATTATATATCTAAAAATATGCAACTTACCTCAGTTCATGCATGGTTCCAGATATAATCTCCTTGGTTGCAAAAAAAAAGTAGTTAGACATGCGTATGAATATATAGCATGTTCAAACGCACAACAAAGATTGATGCCCCCTTTTAGATCTGATTTACAAATGCCATTATCTCACATTCAAATAGATGAATGCACTTCCTATGAATTCGAATCTTCGAAACCCCCTTTATGTTGAATTCAACATGTATTCTATTTCGTAGCTAGCAATTTGGAATGTATCCATGTAAGTGACAAATGTATAAAGTGCTTCACACTAACAACATGGAGTGCACTAATTAATGTTTATATACGAATTGCAAAAGCAATGCATTGCCTGTATTTCAAACCGCTCTCACTCTATGGATCGATAATATGAAATAAACACATGCACATGATAGAATTCAATAGAGTATGGGTGTTTGATAGACAGATTTTCGTTCATACGCAAATTTCAAAATTCATGATCTCATCCAAAAATAATAATGCCATTTATATTTTAATTTAATGCGTAGAACCGCCTTTTACACGTAGATGCACTATGCCTCGGCCCGATCTCACAAACGGGCTATATATCTCTCTATCTAACGCATAAGTGCACACACTTTATATACATCGGCATTTCTCTTTCACACATGCTCACAATCTCTCCCGGGGTGTCGGGGTGTCTCACGCACACACTCTCTCTGTATCTCTCTCTCTCTCTCTCTTTCTGACTACTTTGTACCAGTCTTTTCACTAATCTCAGTTGGAAAACACTATTTCTCTCACATGCATATATACACACGCACGGTCTCTACTAGCCCTCTATATGCACATATATGTGCCTACGTGTCTCCCGCACGCACATTTTCTTTAGGCCTCTCTAGCACACATTGCCCCCCCCCCACAGACACACCTCTCTCTTAGTAGTTGGCAGATATGATTCCATCAGATCATTCGGTAGGATATCCCTGACTGTTAGGCTGGATGGTAATACGAGGCAAAGTTTTACCCAAGTTCAGACCCTTGCAGTTGAGGAAAAAGCCTACTCCTGGTACTGTATATTAGTGATAGGGGTGTGTACAAAGTACATGTGAATACCAGGCATTGTGCATGTGTGTATACTATCGACGAACTAGCCCCCAGGCTTCTTTAACATACTCAGGGCCTAGGGTTACAAATCATATATAGTCGGCTTATCACCAGTGGGGATAGAGTCCTCCACGACTCTGGTAGCTTCGTGTTGTACGCCGAGTCCTCCACATGGGTCTTCGTATAACGCGTCTCGGTCCAACCTATGTGGCGCAGGATGGAACCGACCCATGAGTCCTCATGTTGACCCACCACAACAAGAAATGATGTGCCCACCCCAACTAGAAATGATGTGCCCACCACACCACACACGCAATCGGCCACTAAGAAAATAAGCATATACAATAGTACAATGTTATACATGAAAGTTAATTGCATGGTGCATCCAAAAATATTTGTTCTGCATTGTGAATGTTTATATTTCTCCTAAAATATTAATCACGGGAAAGAGAAACAAAGGGCATATCTCTCCTTGTCTCCACCGGACACCCCCTCTTTCTACACCGCTTTCACATACGCACACAAACTATCTCTCGGCCCTCTAAAAGTATGCATGCCCATGACACATTCACGCGTGATGGTCACTGTATTTCAAGCGAAAGCACTATACGGTCACTGGACTTCAGAATATGCTCATTACGGTCACCGTATACATTCTCGTGGTGATCATACGGTATCTAGCTCATGATACGTTTCCATATTTTATTGATGACATTGACGGACATTGTATTTGATGCGTGCTCCGTATTTTGTTGACGACACTTACGGTCATTGTATTTGAAGCGAAAGCACGATATGGTCACTGGACTTAGAATTAGCTCATCACGGTCAGCACATACATTTTGTGGTGCTAACCAACCTGTGGTTGGATGGTTAGGAGGACAGTGGTTTCTTGAGCCCACCAGGGTTAAAGTCCTGGTGCTCGCATTTATCCTGGTTTAATTTCAGTATTTTTCCGACAATGTGCATTCAGTGGGAGGAGACGTTCCACTCGACTATGAGGCACCTATAGTGACTTCGTAAAATCTCAAGATCATATGCTGGCTCACTCTCTCAAAGGTGCTCATAGGGGTAGGGTCTCTGTGTGTGTGTGTGTGTGTGCTTATAGCGGTGAGTGATTGCGCATATATATGAGCGCTTGCGTCTGTATCGTGTTAAAAAAATACATGTCGTGATTATACGGTCACTGGCTCACCCGTACAACTCCGTATTTTGTTGATGACACAATCAATTGACCAGTCAAACATTCCACGTGGCGCAACTAGTGTTGCACCATCGGGGCGCGTAACCGCGGGGCCACCTGTCAGCGCGTATATGAAAGAAAGAAATGGTAGTTTGAGTCTTTACTCTATTAATAAAATACATTTTAGGGTGATCATACGGTCACTGGCTCACCATACAGCTCCGTAATTTGTTGATGACACGATCAATTGACCAGTAAAACGGTCCACATTCAGCAGCGCACATTACCATAGGGCCCACCCGTCAGCGCGTATATAAAGGACAGAAATGGTAATAAATTAGTGGTCAGTGTGGATTCGAAGTCGTGAGACCTCTGGTTGGCAGTCGCCTTCGGTGGGGGCGCGGTGATTGGGCGGTGGCGTGGGGATCGACGGAGAAAAAGCTCGGCGCGCGGGGGGGGGGGGGGGGGGGGCTGGAGGGATGGCCGGGGCGGCGGTGGACCGGCGGTGGGAGTGGTTTCGGGGCGGGCAGGGCGGCATGGCCACGCGGGCCGGCCGCGGGCGGCGGCTGCCGGCGGTTCGGTCGGTGGTGGCTGGTGGCTCAGGGGGGTGGAGGTTGAAGATAAACTGCAGGCCCTTGATCTCGTATCCAACGGCTGGAAAATCTGCTGACCAGAGATGAAAAAGTCAGTCGACTGACGTGTAGCCTCACCCCGCACGTACACATGCACGCACGCAACACTCGCACGAACACACGCACGCATGTAGGCGTGCAACACTGACACGTACACATAACGAACACACGCACGCATGCAGGCATCCAACACTGACACGTACACATGCACTCATGAACCCACGCACGTACGCACACATGCATGCAACACTGAAACGTACACATGCATGCATGCAACACTCGCACACCTGCATGCACACAGCACACGACGCAAGACACACGCTCAACCTATACGTGCATGCACCCTTTATTAAGGACATGGATTGTTACGGGTATTAATCAATCGTATCTGTGATAAGCAGAACATTGATGTTTGCAGTGGTCTTTATGAATCCCAACGTATCGAACGGGCTATCAACGTATATATATGAAAATTTTAAAATTCTCTTACATTATATAGTAGGCTTATCTAGATGAAATGGATGACGTCACACTCAATGAACAATCATCGGTTTATGAAATGCCCGCTTCTGACCGCCCTGGCCCACCAAAAGTTCCTCTGTCGTGCGCTGCCTGCGTTGGGTCACTGACATGCAGGCCATGTACCCAAAGAGCCCACACGTCAGTGAAAGAACGACGCGGTGTCATACGTTAGAGTCGAGGGTGCCACTCGATGCACGCCCGGCTGAACACGCCTCCTTGCCGCATTCAAATGCCTCCATGAAACCCGTGTGGAAGCCGAGAAACCCACTCTGGGCACACGTCCGTTCATGACCGGGCCGGCATTAAACGCAACGCCGGCCGAGCTCCTCCCGTCCGCCGTCTATTTAATCTCCTATTTAAACGAGGCCAAACGCCGGCCAAGAATCGCACACCTCCGCCGCTCCCCTATCTCCTCCTTCACCATTTTGTCCACTCTTACAATGGCTTACGAAGAGTAGTTATCCTGCATCCAAGCCGGCTAGGTGCCCCCCCGAGCCCGCCGGATACCAGCTATGCAGCTCGCTAATCCACCTCCCTCCCCTCGCCTGACGGAGCCAGTTGCCGCCCCAAGCCGGCGCGCGGTTAAGAAACTCGCCACTCCAGGCCAGCTCGACGAGGAGCGGTACACGGGCGTCGTCGCTGCCGTCCACACCACCGCCTCGTACCGCGCCTCCCGTGTCTGCTACCGCGTCTCCCATTTCTATGGCCGAGACTCCCATGCCGGCGGCTGCGCCATGCAAGCAGAGACAGAAGCCAGGTGCGCGGAGAGCGACGAGTCGGTGGCCAGCGCCTCCGCGTCCGCCGCCGTCATCAAGGAGAAGTAGAACACGGGAGGCCGCCGCCGCTTGTGTCCCATGAAGGCCACCGCGGAGGCGACGCTGGCGTACACATCAGGTGTCCTGCCGGATGCTTTTGTTGCGAGGACCTTCGTCGACCCTGCATGGGCTCCATGGAAACGGAGAAGCCCCCTTCCACCATCATCTTGGGAATCAGCCAACCATATCAGTTGGGCAGTGGGGAAGCGAGCCATCCTTTGCGCTGAAGCATATACCTCCGGGGCTCCCGGCAGTCTGGTGATCGTGCTGCCAGACATGAGGAACACAAATGGATCGGCGGGCGGCCATTTAGGCCAGGTATTATATACCTGTGCTGCCCAGAACTAGCACCGCTTAGTTGATTTGAATGTAATGAAATCCATCATGTTTGTATGAAAATCCGGTATTTTATATGAATTCTGTCATTGTTTATACGAAATATCGCCGTGTTTGCATGAATTTCGTCCGGTTGGTTGAGTTGCTGTCAGAATGTGTGCGGCTACAGTTGGCTGGCGTAATATGCGGGTCGCCGGTCGATCTACGGCCGGCTCGGGCGGCGTGGTGGGACAAAAAAAGCACAGCTCGTGCGAGCTCGTCTCCAACGTTTGCGCTGGAGGATGCATGAGCATCCGAGCCATTCCTCGTTCATCGGTGGCAAAGGCACCGGTGGACAAAAGGGTCGTCAATATTTTGGCTACCCCGGGCAAGATCCAAACATCCCCTTCCAGCAGATTCAAATCCCTCATTTGCCGTGAAATTTTGCCATGTGTTGTTTTCATGAACTATCAACATGCCCGTGCATTGCACGGAACATCAAGATGCATTTATTTACAAAACACCTGTTGTGATTGACCCATGTGGGAGTAATCCCATGTGTAAAAACTAATGATATCTCGAGAATTTTATCGGAAAAATGGTATCTCGAGAATTTCATCGAAAAATGATATCTTGAGAAAGATGAGAGATAAGGTGAGGAGGAGTGGGGCATGGTGGTGACTGGTGGTCGGACTGGGCAGAGGCATGGGGATGGACGGCGCATTATGTCTAGGTTTGTATCTCTCTCACACACACCCACGTAGGTGGGGGACGTACACGAAGAGAAGAGGTGCACGCACGACGCACGTACTCCTGTCTCTTTCCCAACCACACCCGCGCGGGTACACGGTGGAGCTCATTTCTGTACGAAAAGGCAGCCCACGTGGTAATTTGACACGTGTACTGGTTGTCCACTTGATGGAGGATCGTCTACCACGGGTGAACAAACAAATTGCAACTTGATGCGTTATGTTAAAAAAGAGGCAAACCATGTGGGGCCTACCTTAGAGGCAAGGTTCTATACACTCGAGATGCTATGTACGTATTACTTTTGATGTGTCCCATCAACTCGCAGAACAAGGAGAAGCTTGCTTACTATGCCGTCTCCCCCGCCCACGGGCACGGTGGCTCGCAGGACAAGGTGAAGCTTGCTTACTACTACCTCCGTCCTGGTTTATTGGTCCCCATTGTATATTGTGTCAAATTTTGACTATAGATTGAACTAACAAACCGCTCGTGCATGTTACCAAAAATAATATCATTGAAAACTATGTGGAAATACGAATCCAACGATATAATTTTTGTTGACATGCATTAACATTTTGGTAGCTAAATATTTGGTCAAAATTTGGCACGAACTACAAAGGTGACCTATAAACCAGGACGGAGGTAGTAGTATTACGCCTTACACCCGCTCCCTCGCCCATGCGCGCGGTGGCTCGCAGGACGAGGAGAAATTTTTACTACTCCCTCTGTTTACTCCTCGTCCCTACCTTGGTTAGAGATATTATAATATTGTTTAGAATATATGTCTTTTAGTAGTAGTAGGAATAGTACAATGGTATATAGGAGTAGTACTACTACAGCAATTTCCTTGGAGTCCGTGGTGCAACAAGCTACCCTAGGCTATGTTACTACTCCCTTCTTTCCAGTTTATGGCTCAATTTCGAAATCTCTTCAACCAAGGTAGACGGTGAGTGGTGGAATTAATTTCGTAGTTTGCACAAGTAATGTACGCTCGTTTTTCTCAAGAAGTTATGTTTACCGAGGCAAGTAATGTACGCTCGTTTTTCTCAAGAAGTTATGTTTACCGAGGCATTAATTAGAACGAATGCATGCATGACCACTAAATTTCCATGAACTTCTACATGCATTGGTGAGTTTTCTCTTGACAATGCTTGCATCGGGTGATTTAACGCACCTCAAAATCCAACATGTGATGCTACTACTACTAGTACTAGTAGAATTGAGACTTGTAAAACGGAAAAACGAATTTTTTTAGACGAGCACTATAAACCGGAAAGGAGGGAGTAGTAAGTAGTATACTACGTCCATAGTGGGTACGTACTCCGTAAAATCAGATTTTCCCAAAACTAAGTCGCTCAACCTTTATTTGCTTGTTTCCCTTCCCGCCTTGTTGCCTCGAACAGACTATGCCAAACTCCCCTGCCTGCCGCGCGGGAAAAGACCCGCCCTCGCCTTTTTTTAGTCTGGGTTTGTGTCGATGGATCGCGCGAAGCAGCAAAAACCAAGCCGTGTCTTGTACTCCTCCGTCGACGCTCGCTTTCATGAATTCTGTACTTCCTCTCACCGACATGTGGGACATATAGCAACCGGGTCGATGTGTCATGCACCAAATAACAGTGCAGAACAGCAGGGGGACGCACCCCAGTCGTACCGCCCCAGTAGTAGTAATGAGCAATGAGACGTCAAATTACAATGCCGCACCTTCCTAGACGGACGAAGCAACCATTATTTCACACTTCGCTTCGCGATCATCTCCTTCAAGAAAACCACGTAGTATTGCTTCTGCCATTGTTCTGCCTCAAGAGGGACACGCGCATCGCCTTGGTACATCATGACACGTGGGACCGCATGACAGGCCATGCTCCCCCGCCCATCGCTCAGTAAAATCACCTCATTTTTACTACTTCCTCCGTATCGGTTTACAGGGCATGCACGTCGTTCTAGGTTGAGAATTTAACTGGCTATATATGTGATGAACAGTATATGTTTAGAAACTACATCCGCTTAAGAATTGAATGATATACTTTTTGTGACATAGTAACTCATATTTAGTTAGTCAAATGGATGACCGAGAACTACGTGCGCGCCCTATAAACCGAGACGGAGAGGGTAGTACAGTATGTATCTTTTTAGATCAATATAGTCAGGATTCACTAAGGAGCAAAACCAAGTGGTAGGCTGCTCCTGTCGTGTTGGCGTGGCAACTCAAGCAGGGTCAGTCCACACACGAAATGGTGACACACTTAACAGGACCCCTTTGGCCGACATGTGGCTCATCCACCGTCTTGTTCCACGTGCGATGCACCAAATTACAGTTCGGAGAAGCGGTTGGACTTGGAGGCACCCCGGTCGTAGCGCCGCAGTAGTAGTAAATGAGTGATGAGGGGCCAATCACAAAGCCCCACCTTTCCCGCATTAAGCTGGACGGACGAAGCAACCATCATTTCACTCTAGGGTGCAAGAGCATAAAGAAAATAGAAAACCAATGATGCGTGCGGCAGCTACCTAGGGCACTCTAGGGTAGGGGCCTCCACTACAAATCCATTTTTTAAAGCGCCTTCACTACAAATCCGCTTCTCCCTCGTCCTCTTGAAGAAAACCGATGATGCGTGCGGCGGTAGGGTTTGTAGGAGTACTACGGCGTGCAGGTCCACGTCGTAGTAAACGGGAGAGGGATTGAGTTCGAGTCGATGCCTTAATATGTGTGGGCTGCTTGGTTCTACGGGAACGAGGCAACATTTTGGGTTCGGGGACCAGTGGAGATATACGTACAAAAAATTGTGGACGTAGGTTCGACCGAAAGGCAATGATGCATGGGCCCTGCATTTTGATATACCCGCGGCCGCGTAAAATTTTCTACTCTACTCAAAACTAGTAAGGTACACATGCATTGAACGCATGAGATTTGGAAACCAAATTATGAATAAATACACACTATAGCATGTAAAGCTTTGAGTCATATATGCATGACGTAGATGTTCGTCTAGTTCTTATAGTTCATCTCATTCAAAATCAATTAGTTTCATAAAAAGGATAAGATTCATGGGATTGTGCATTGTAAAGCATAAAGTAAAAAACAAATAATGGCAATTCATTTAGGAAAAAAAAGTTTGGGCAATTATGATACGGAAGATTCTAGAACAAAGGAGAAGTGCTTGTGTTTTGGGAAAGCATGCACGGCCCACATCTCTTATTGGTTGATATGTCACGAAACAAGAAACGAGGAGGGAGTTAATGTACCGTGCCAAAGTGTTTTGGGTTTATTTGGTTTTCGAAAGATGACTTACACACCTAGACGAAGGGAGTACAAAGAGAAAAAATGAATCGCAGTTAAAAGAATGACATTTCTAACAAAAATGTGAATGTGAACTACATATGTGTGCACATGACCAGCACATACATTGTCAATGAAAAATTTAATGCAAGAAATAACTTATGAGTAACATGCATGAATTGATGATGTGGTGCTTGCATGCATAGAGTAGAAAAACAATGTGATTTATGACTTGCATGCATGACGTGTTCTTGTGCCATAGTTGCATGTCTATGAAAAAAGCTACTAGTGGGTTGTACTAGCTATTTAGGAATAGAAGATGTATACATGGAAGTTGTAGGGAAAGAGATGACATGTATTTCAATTCCTATGAGTAGGGATTGGAAAAGAGATGTCATTTGGTTCACATCATAGAAACTTTTCTATTGAATCTAGAGATGACATGTATCTCAATTCCTATGAGGAGGGATTAGAAAAGAGATATCATTTGGTTCACATCATAGGAACTTTTCTATTGAATATACGCTAATGTTTATTTTCCTTTGAAATTATGGGAGTATAGGAATCCATTCATATGAACCAAGTGGCTCTAAAGCTGTAATAATGATATCATGTTTATTTCCTTTGAAATGTGGAGTATATGAATCTATTCATATGAACCATTTGGCTCTAAAGGAAAAAATCCTATAAAAATCATATCATATAGAGTTCCTATGATATTCCTCCACCCCAAAGGATGGTTGAAATTGTTGCAGGTGATATGACGGTCTTTCTTTCTAGACTCCTCCCCCATCTTTATAGTGACCTCTTGAAAACGAATGAAATGATATATACTAGGTATTCTATATGTGCATTTTGGTACACGAAAACTCGGTATAAGTTTGCGAGGTCCGAATTTTCAATAAAGCTATATGCTGGAACGGAGGGAGGAGCATACGACAGTTCCTAACACTCATGTGGAAGATTTGTGTGTAGGACGAGTGGCTGCTCTATTAAATGACGTGGAAAAGTGACACTGTCGGATGCCGATCTAACGGTTCTTACGGCGTTCGTCAAGAAACGGGTTGTGGCGAACGTTTGTCGGATAATGGTTTACGGACACATGCATTGCATTGATACGTGCCCCCTCTCTCTCACGCACACATGCACCCTCACGAGTTACGACTCTCCTGAGTCCTCTCGCACCCACCGTCTATCTGCAGGTAGACGTCACACACATATGTGCTCTTCACATCCTACCCTCAGAACTTCTAAAAAACAAAAGATGTCGCGCACCTTTTTATTTTAGCTCACACGTCACATACTTATACTGTTGTATTACTCTTGTGGCGAACGTTCTTTGGGCATAGTATATTGTACTCTCATGAAGAGAAGCGGTGCACGCACGCACTAGTTCTCTCACACCCACATGCGGGTACACGTAGGAGCGCATTTTTTTGAAGCTGGTACAATAAAATCACTCCACTATATATATAAGCAGGAGCCTTAGCGCTTGCTTTACTATGGTTCCTCTCTTTCACTCTCTCATGCTCTCCAGATCTAAGCAAGACATAGGTGGCCACACTCTCTCTCTGCTCACGGCTGGTCAGAAATCTGGCCGGACCACCTCGACCGGGGCAGGGGTGTAGGTGCATCATTGACGCTTTCGTCAGCGGCGAGGGAGGAGACCAACGGCTGCCCGCGCGTCCCGATCGGCGGCCGTGTCGTTCTCTCTGAGAGAGTGCCGGCTCGGGAGGGCCTCCGACCCCTTCTTCCTCCCTGCGGTATTGTGGCAAAGATGCGGCCTCCCAACACCATCTTTGCCACATGCCGACGACCCTCAGGTATATATTCCTTCGAAACCTGCCTTGCTCTACTGCCCCAGCTCCCCACGTGGCTGCGTGTGGATCTTTTTCTACTTCCGTCGGCTGTTCCAAATCCACCTAGACTTTAACTATTATTAGAGGTAAAGATAGTTCATACAGTCGAATCTAAGAGTTGGTTCAAGCAGGGAAGAAAGTGGGAAAGCTGTAGCATGAATCTAGGACTTGGTTCTAAGAGGAAACGGGGGGAAATAGTAGATACTGGCTACCCAACCGGTCTCTTGGTTGAAAAGGCGAAGAAAGCATGGTAGATGGCGAAGGGTGGGGGGAAGTGGACCTGTCTCTTGGTTGAAAAAGGAAAGAAAGTGAGGGGTGTAGGGGGACAGCGAAAATGAGATTGAGCAGGTCTAGATTTCCTGTGCTCACATAGGAAAATGTCGCCGAGGAGAAAAAAAATGGGATAAATGCAGACATGCTGCCTGAGAGTTTGCCGCTCTCGGCAACCACATCTGCCTCACCACTTTATGCCCCTGCTATCCCTACGCCCATATCGCTACCGTTAATGTAAAATCACATGAAGCATTAAGCAATGCCACCTAATGTCACTATAATTAATGGTCTAGTGTCGTCGATAAATTGAAGCAATGACACCACCATTTTATGAAGTGCTTCCGTCTTGCTTTATTTCCCATGAATTGTGTTTTTGCAGTTACACTTAAATATCACACCACTAACATTGCTTCATCCCGGTGGAACTGCACAAATTTGATTGCACATTTACTGATGATGTGCTACTCTCATGACAGTAATAATAATGCTATTGTCATGCATGTTAATCTGGTGGCGGTGTTGATGTGATGTGATGCTACTTACTTAAGGGCACTTTCATACTGTCAATCTAGTGCCAATTATAACACAATAGATGTTGCTGTTAATCATACGCCACTGCAAATATCTGTCACTGTTTAAATAACCGTATTTCGTATTTGCGCAAACAGGGATGTCTGTCTCCATATCGTTTCTATCTACGCAATCAAAAGTACATGCCTCAGTTTTAGTACAACTGCATAGAATGAGATGGCTATTCCTAGCTGCCGTCCTCTAACCACCGGTCTTCCAGGTATTACTACATTGGTAGTAACTAGGTAGAATGACCAACGTAATCTAAAAGAAGCTGATTTGTACATTTTACTTCCTGATTGCAGTGCAGGGACGAGCGAAAACAACTGCATCCTAGTCCAGAATGCACTTTCTACAAGGTGATCCATGGACCGAGGACTAGCTGGCACGGCTGTACGAAGGTTTTTGGGACAGGTGCGCCGACAAGAGGCATTGTGGTCTGCTTATTTCTGCAAATAGCGGTGCTTAAATTTAGTGGAATGCACAAGAATTTCAGCTGGTCAGTACACTACATGGTTCAGTTCAACATTCCAGGTGAGAACACAATTATAATTGGTTATTCTGGAATGAGAGAACCTAACCCTGGATGGTGGCAACAAGAAAAAACCAGTGTGAACTCCAGGAAATTTAAGCCTACCGGGAGGCCCTTTGCTCAGAGAAGCCTTGCTTGTTTTTTCCTGATTTGTAAACCTTCTCACAACTTTGTCTTTTGTTGTGAACTAGTATATGTTTGTTATGTTCTATGAATCATTGAGATGTATAAAATTGCTTAACTTATGCTTTGAAGTTTTTTATGAAGCCGAGTTTAATGTGAGTGTTCCACATGAACGCTGGACTAGCGTGTGAACGTTTGGAATTTACATTGTGACCTTAGTTAACTTCATGAACCACTGCAACAAGATACGTAGTTGCTTATATGTCAGACAACAGATTATTGATTGTTAGCTGGTCGATAGCTTAGTGTTGAAGCGAGCTGAGCCAATGTGTCGTGTTTTGCACAACTTCCTACAAGTGGGGTAGCACCAACAGTGTTTACAAGTACTTATGTATCATCGGCGCACAGTTCTCGGACGATTACTCTATTTCATCAAACACACACTGCTCGTATGATAAACCATGACAACTTATGTCTTACCATGCCATATTCATGAAAAAACTTGCGAGGCCGCATCTGTTTCGACAACAATTACGATGGATCTCACATGATTCACAGGCACACAAAAGTAGCAGCAGTTCCCATAGACGGATTCAAACAGAGTACTAGCCCGAGAGGGCTCGACAATAGGCAAGGTTCGGATAATTAGACACAATCCAAACTACTATTAAACACTAGCTGGGGCAACTATTTCATGCCTCGATCTAATTTGGGCTGGACACAAGACGGACCTTGCCATGAACATCATCGAGGACGTCCGGAGCAGCTTATTCCTGTGAACCTTCATGAACATAACCTTGTGGCCTTGCCACTCATAAACTTGTTTGTGGAGGCATGCCACATCATCTTCCTATGTAAGCTTGACAAGAACAGTATGACTCACAAATGAAGGAGTAGCTTTGAACTTCTTGTGCTTCAGTACACCCTGGACAACACGCCTGACAACAGTGAGGCTGGAATACAACTCAACATCGGTATAAGCGCAAATGGCTTGCAGGATCCAACATCCTAAGAACTATGTTTTTTTTACCTTGAACGCTGCAGGGCTTACACGCCACAGCATTTTATTAAAACCTCACCAACCAAGAAAACAAGAGGTTCCTCAAGAAGAGGAACAGAAACAAAATAAAGAAAATAAAACTATACTGGGCAGGCTACACTAAAACAGACCTGAAGAAGAAAAGAAAAGTATATCTGCAAGTAAATCAAGGGGGAAGGAAATCAATCCACTTGAGCAGATCCTCCTTATATCTTCTCTTAATCCTGTGAGAGAGGAGGGTAATATCATGTATGAAGTCATTCCTCCACTGCCTAAAAGAAGGCCTAATGTGCCTAAAAGCCTTATCATTCCTGGCTTTCCAAATGTTCCACCATGCAAGAAAGACCACCTCTGAGAAGAAAGGTTTATTAAATTCCTTCCTGGCATGAAGGGCAATTTCCACCATGTCATCACTATTCAACCAAGTGATTTGAAGGTAATTCCAAACACGCATACTAAAGTTGCATTGGAAAAAGAGGTGATTTCTGTCGTCCAGCACTCTAGTCAAACACAGAACACATTCCGGCCCATCATTGATTTTCCAATGTCGGCGCTGAATCATATCCTTGGTGTTAACTCTGTCCATTATGACTAGCCAGGCAAAGATTTTAATTGACATGGTGCAACAACTCTTCCATACCCAATTGAGTATAAGGTTAGCCAGGACTGGTTGGTGCACAAAGTCATAGAACTTCTTGGCCGAATATTCAGACTTCTTCCCATGTCTCCAAGTCCAGGTATCCTTGCCATCATTATTCAAAGAGATCTCTCTCAGCATAGATGAAAGCTGGTTGAGCTCCTGAAAGGCCAATTCAGACAGGGGCAAGGAGAACATCTGCTACAAATTGCCTTCCTGAAACATTTCCATAACTGAAAGAATCTTCTGCAAGCAGAAAGAAAACAACCTTGGAAATCTATCTCGAAGAGGGGCACAAGTGTTGTTAATCATCCAGTGATCTGACCTGAAAAGCACTGTGTCTCCTCTTCTCACTGTGACAGAGGTAACAACCCTGAATTTATCCATTAGCTTACAAATTTCTCTCCACCAAAAAGAACCACAGACTGTGGTGTCATGAGGGACTCTCTGAAAATAATAAGAGTCCGAGACCAAGTGTACCCATGGAACATCTGCTCTATTGTAGAATTTGTTTAGATGCTTGAGAAGCAGAGCCTCATTTTGCAATCCCAGATTCAAAATTCCAAGTCCTCCCTTCAGTTTTAGCCTGCAAACTAGGGGCCAAGCAGCCAATGAATGGCCCTTTTCCTGACCATACTTCCTCCATAGGCACTGTCTCTGAATTCTTTCCAATTGCTTCAGAATACCCTGTGGTATGGATAGGCTACAAAGGAAAAAATAGGCAGGGATGATATCACAGAGTTAACCAGCTGCAACCTACTACCTTGAGGCAAAAACCAAGAACTAACAGTAAGCCTTCTCTCCGTGCAATCCACTAAAGGTAGCAGATCAATGATTTTAGGCCTAGTGGTACCCACAGGTAATCCCAAATATGTGAACGACATTGTGCCTAACTGACAACCAAAAAAAGCAGCAAGATCTGAAGCAAGAGTGGCCTCCACATTAATTGGGTACATTGAGGACTTGTGGAAGTTAATTTGCAAACCAAGAACTCTGTTTTCCCAGTGCGTATATTCAGGTCATCCGCCTCATAGCGAGTACATGTACAACCACATAATCCTAGTCTGCATCAGGGCTCTAAATGAAACAGAAACAAATTCTGAATTACTTTCCAGTATAAGAGACACAAGTTATTTAAACCACTATGTATAGCATGGCATCGAAGCTAATAGAATTTTGCATTATTCATCACCACATACTTAGATGAAAAACCACAATCGAGATCGGCAAAGAAGAAAGTCACCTTGGGCAGCTCAGCAGGGAGGACACATCCTCGAAGGGGGAAAACTGCTCCTGCAGTGCCATGGGGGCAGTAACCTCAAACGGGGCGTTGACCATCTCAGTAGTGGCCGTGAGCGTGTCTGGGGTTAGCTCGGTTGCTGGCTCCATCTTCTTGGAGCTCTCTGTCTCGTGGAGATCAGCCTCCCGCGTTTGCTCCAATATCGACAGATCTTTGCCTGGTTCTCCTTGGTTCATCATGAAACTGATGAATACTAGGAGACCACTAAAAGGAAAACACAATCGCAATGACAATGAAACAAAAAAGAGAGTGAGGATCGGTTACTGCTTTGCAAAAGTTCTTTTTTTCTCTGAACGAAAATATACCAATATCATGGATCCACTTACCTTCCCTTCATTGGGAGAGAAGAACAGTGGCAGATGCGAGTGTTGGCTTTCTTGAAGGCGGTGAGGGAGAAGGGGATTCAGCAAAGAGTGAAATGATGGTTGCTTCGTCCGTCAAACTTAGACTGTGGGGAGGTGGGGTTTTGTGATACGATGGCTCATTACTGCCGCGCTATGACCGGGGTGACTCTCCTCCTGCATACTGCCTTCTAATTTGGTGGATGGCATTTGGGCCCCCGCGCGGCATGGCCCGCATGTGAGTGAACAAAAGTAAAACGACATTCAGTAGAGGGAGACGTTTCGATGACCTAGGAGGAGCCAGAAGCGGTAGTGTATCCACTGTACTAGTAGTAATTGTTTTTCTGGTAGCTGTAGAGTGTCTCCACTGTACTAGCAGTAATTGTTTCTCTCGGCCCAAGACAAACAGCCCATCCACCCTAGTAAATAATAAAATCAATTCAAAAGCCCATATATTTTCTTAAGAAGAGGCACTACCCACACCCAGCAGACCGCCCCCCAAAAAAACATGAGTGCTCTTCTTCCTCCTCACTCCCACCCACCTCACGTCAGCTCGCTCCACTCGTACCCCCGAATTCCTCACCTCACTCCTACAGAAAACCCCAGCTCCCTTCTCCTCACTACTACAGAAAAACCCCAGCTCCCCTTCTTCTTCACTTGCACTACAACTAGGCTCGTCATTCATTACTCTGCTCAAATCCGTGAGCGCAATGGGCCGCCCTCGAGGAAAATGGAGTCGGCTGACCCCAGCGCCAAGAATATGAGGCTCCCGCCAGCGGCGACGCCTGTTGTAGATCCCGCACCCGGCAGTACGGGGAGAAGCGGCGACCCTAGCTACTACCTACGGACCCGTAGGTCTATGATGAACTACTCACGTATCATCGTAGAGACACCAATGAGGATGATGAACCCCTCCGTGTGGTGTTTAGATTGGATGATGCAGAGCATCCTTCGGTCATCCCCATGGACCAACCTACGTCTCCCACGACACCACTTGTACCATTAACAAGAGCTCGAGCAAAGGCTATCGAAGATAAGGTGAACTCTCTCCTCTCCGAACTACCATCTCCTACATATGAGACGTGGATACTACCTCAAGTGGAGACCCCATGCGTGATCAGGTACTTGGAAGGAAGCCACGGAGCAACTACATCCCACGGCCGAGACGGTGAGGACACCAAGTACAAGGAATAAGAAGAAGAGCTGCCAAAAGCCTACAGCCACCGGACGACCGGTCCGGACCGAACGTCCGATCCCTGGAGCCTCCGCCAGCCCGAAGAACCAGCCAGCGAACGCTACAACGGCTGGACGTCCGACGCCGACCGGACGTCCGACTCCTCCCAGCGCTCGGACCACCGAGCCCCTCCGGACGACCGTTGCCACACCACATAAGGGAAATTATCGGAAGTATGAAGCCTCCGGACGACCGACGACCGCACGATCGACCATCTCCGGAAATCCAACGCCACGTGATCCGAGGCGAAATGTCGGACGTTCGACCGCTTCCGGATGTTCGGATCCTCACGAGCCACTGGACGACCGACGTTTGTGTGTGCACAGCTGTTGGGCTGAGGCCCATGTACCCTTTCGCCCCCTTAGACTATATATACTCCTCCTCCCTCCCTCCATTTAGGGTTAGCAAAGAATTAGCTCATCTGAGAGATAGAGCTTTGCTCATCCACTTGATACCTTCTCCATCGGAGTTCACGGCCTCTACGAAGAAGATCCCCCAAGTGAATTCAAGGCCCCATCACGGAAGACCCCTCAAGACCTCCTCGCGGAGAAGACTTTTCTGTATCGTCCTTTGTTGTGTTTGAATCTTGTATCACTCTTTATGTTCATGGATCTAGCACATGTGTGATCGTTCCTCGTTGATTTCAGTGTTTCCTATCGTTTCCCCTCGCGTTTCCCCTCGTGTACTTCGTCGGATCCGCTCCAATTGTGAAAGATCTGCCCGATGGTTTCCACCCTACATCATCTTGGCATCATGAGCCTTGGTTGATCACGAATTTGGAGCCCCTACCCTTGTTTTCTAGCCTTGTTTTGTTGTGTTCTTCCCCAAATTCAAAAATTCCCCACCAAAGATAGCCCCAAAAAAATTTGTGATTTGTTGGTGTGATGAAGTTTTGTTGGATTTGATCCATGGATTTTGTGTGTAGCAGGTAGATCTAGCATTCCCCCATCTTTTCCCCAATTTCCGTCCACAAAATCCACCAAATTTTGCCCCAATTTTTCTTCAAACCACGAGTTTGCCACCTTTTTCGGGAGCCTGAAATCGCCCAGCCACACCGGCCGTCCGACACATACCGAAAATCCGGTGACCCGAAACAGAGACTAACTCTCGGACTTCCAACCCTGACCAGACGTCTGACGACCAGTCGTCCGACACTTCCCAAACATCCGAAGTTCCCTGAC
Source organism: Aegilops tauschii subsp. strangulata (assembly GCF_002575655.3). NCBI lineage: Eukaryota > Viridiplantae > Streptophyta > Magnoliopsida > Poales > Poaceae > Aegilops > Aegilops tauschii. The sequence continues at coordinate 278,536,523 of NC_053037.3, read as the reverse complement.
GAAACTGGAATTTTTTGCCCGAAAATTTTCAGCCACCGCCCACATTTTCGCATTGCCACTCCAATATCCACTTCCAAATACGCACTGCCAAACCACCACCGCCCTCCGCAACCACCATCGCTTACCCACTACCAACTATCTTTGAGAATTTGAGTTGCTATTCTTGTTTCCTAATTTGTTTCAACTACTTAGGGACGATTTGACATCGACATCACCGTCACTCATCTTCGTCATCGACATCGACCATTTCACCATTTTGACACCTTCACCGTAAGCAAGAACGGTAACCTCTATATCATCTTGGTATTGTGGTATCCCTTCATTGTACCTTCATGCTTGCCATTGCATTGATAACCCCATAGCCCATCTTGCGTACCTTTCCTATCGAGTATTGCCGGCAACATTACTTGTGCACATCAGTGATCATAGTTCCCATAGCATACATACCACATCATATTGGTAAACATATCTCGGTATCATCACTTGTGTCACAAGATTGTCATCGCGTATACACAATTGCTATCTTGGTTCGTGAAGTTTTGCATAAGAGCCCAAAGAAAGAGCTCAAAAGAGAAATAGGAAAACAAGCTTTTAAGCGAATGGAAAAGATAAGCAAAGAGCTTTTAAGCAAGAACCATAGCATCATACTACATTAAGATTGTCATACTCGATCATCTTGGATCATATCATCGGAACACCATACATATAGCATACTTGGGATAGAAGTCATTGCATTTTGCTCAGTAGGTTGTGCACAAGTATCGTATCCTCCTATTGTGCAATCGAGCTAGCATCTCTCTAGCGTTGTGCAACAAGGGCATTTTCGTGGATTCCACATTTTGGCTCATTCCTTGGTTGCACGACCCCATCTATCTATCCGTGTGTGTGTTTCCGTGTAACATATCTTGCTATTGATCTACTTGTTGCATTTGCCAATTTGTGAATCTTTTTCAACATTATTGAGTCTCACTAACAATTGCATAAATTTTGTGCCACCATCCTAACCGAGCTCCACCATAAGCTTTCTTTGTGTAGGTGTGAGAGATTGACGAGATACGGCACCAATTGTGCTATTTCCTTGTTACATCATTGAGTGATATTTGATCCATTCTCAACATCGGTCAAGGTACATTTGGTATTGTTCTTCCTTTCTTCCACTCACACACTTACTCGGAATGATGGATAGGCCAACTACTTCTACCAACCCACTCTTCATTGATCAAGACGAGGACCCGAACACTTTCATCACCAAGAACCACCTATTCGTTGCACAAAGAGCTTTGCATCAAGAACAACAAGCATTGAGCAACCGCATCGACAATCTCGCCACCGACTTGCGACATTCCAAGCAACGTACAAGAGACTACTTCGACAACAAGCTCGACGAACAGAAACAAGAGAACAATGCAAGAATGGATGAGATTCGTGCCTTGTTGGTCAACCGCTCTTCTACCACTTCGTCATATTCAAGACGGAGCCGCTCGAGCCGATACTCCCATGACACCATCTCCGGCTCAAGTACACCGACGTCGAACACTCCTCGTCGAGCCGCACACCAAGATCGTCAAGCAAATTGCAATCCTCTACACGACACCAATCCTCAAGAGCAAATTCTAGTGCAAGAACATCGACATCGTCAAAATCAACCTACCTTTGCGCAAGCACAAGAACGACAACGCCTACTCCAATAAGAGGAAGAGTGAGCACGCCAACACCAATACGAGCAAGACGCCGAAGCTCTCCGTCAACAACAACAATGGCGAGAAGCTCAAGCACTTGAGGCACAACGTGCCCTCCGAGACACAAGTCGTGCCGTTGCTGCACGCAACCGACATACTAGTGAGCAAGAAGAAGCACTTCGCGATGAAGTTCAAGAGAGGAACTATCAAGAACGATTGCCCCGACAAGTTCCACAAGCTCCTCCACAAGCTCGATAAGAACCACAAATTCACCAAGAGCAACAAGACAATGGGAATCCTCCACGTCAAGAGCATGTTGAGGGAGACAATCCTCCTCATCAAGGACGTCATCACCCTCGACCCCAACACAATGAAGAGCAACGCTACGGCAAACTCAAGTTCACCATGCCCAAGTTTTCCGCAAGCAATTATCTCGAAGAGTACCTTTCATGGGCATTGAAGGTTGACAAGATCTTTCGTTTGCACAACTATGAGGAAGAGAAGAAGATCGCCATGGCATCCATTGAGTTCCAAGACTATGTCCTTATTTGGTGGGAACAAGTCAATGAGCGTCGAGAAGCAAGAGGTGAACCACCAATCACAACATGGGATCAAATGAAGGATGTCATGCGAGCACGCTTTGTGCCAACATACTATAACCGCGACCTCTTCAAGTGACTACAACTCCTCAAGCAAGGAACAAAGACCGTTGAAGAGTACTACAAAAAAATGGAGATTGCCATGATACGAGCTAATGTCACGGAAGACGATGAGCAAACTATGGCACGCTTCTTGAATGGACTCAATCACCCTATCAAGAAAATCGCCGACTTCCAACCTTACTCAAGCCTCATCGAGCTAGTGCACCAAGCTACAAAAGCGCAGCGACAAGTGCAAGATGACTTCAAATATGCCAATTAGTCTTCCAAGACATATGGCTCATACAATCAAGCTTCTATGACTCCAACACCGTCTACCTCAACCAAACCTTCTCCAAGCACCGACAACAAGTCAAGTTACAAGAAAACTTTGACAACTTCAAGTCGTCCTCCTACTACAAGAAACTTCAAGCCAAGAGCTTCATCATCTACAACTCCATCGGATGAGACCATCAAGACAAGTTCCATCAAATGCTTCACATGCGGCGCCCGAGGCCACAAGTCCTTCGAGTGTACCAACAAGCGTACCATGATTCTGAATGACGACGGTACATACGAATCCTTGAGTGAAGGAGAAATGGAAACCATTGAGAATGTGGCTATGCACCGACAAGTGAATGAAGATGAAGATGAACAAGTATTTTGTGACGAAGATTCAAGCCCCGCTCTCGTTGTCTCCAAGGTCTTGACTCTTCAACATCAACAAGACGAAGACCAAAGATGTCATATCTTCCACACCAAGGTGGGCATCAATGGAAGGTCCGTGAAGGTCATCGCCGACGGAGGAAGTTTCCATAACTTGGCAAGTGAAGAACTATGCTCCAAGCTCCAATTGGTCAAGATGAAGCACCCTTATCCGTACAAGGTCCAATGGCTTAGCGACTCCGGCACAATTCAAGTGGAACACATGGTCCAAGTCTCCTTCAAGATCGGAGCATACGAAGACACTTTGGAGTGTGATGTTGTTCCTATGTCCGTTTCCCACCTCATACTTGGACGACCTTGCAAATTTGATCGTGGCATCATCCACAATGGGAAACCAATCACTATAGCTTCAAGATGAAAGGGGAGGAGTATGTGCTACGACCTATGTCTTGCAAGTGATCGCCGACAAGCAAGCAACACACCATCATGCAAAGAATAGTGAGAGAGCGAACCACCAAAAAGAGAGTGAGCGCCACAAACCAAAATTGAGTGCCTTCATGATGAGTGACAAGAAAAACCTAGTGCTATTCACTACCAAAAGTGAGATGAGAGAAGTGTGTGAGAACCCATCAAGTGTTATGCACTATGTCCTATTGTGCAAGGACGAGGCACCTAAAACTAACACCTCTCACAATCTACCTTTAGTTTTATCTTCTCTATTGCAGGAATTCCAAGATGTATTCCCCGACGAGCTAGCTCCGGGTCTACCTCCTCTTCGAGGCATCAAACATTGCATCGACCTCATCCCTGGAGCACCTCTTCCTAACAAGGCCCCCTACCGCATCAACCCTGAGGAAACCAAGGAGATCCAACAACAAATACAACAACTCATCGACAACGGCCAGGCACGAGAAAGCTTGAGCCCATGTGACGTCCTAGTAATCCTTGTTCCCAAGAAATATGATACATATCGCATGTGTTCCGACTATCGTCCTATCAATGTTATCATGGTTTGATATCGCTACCCCATTCCATGCTTAGACGACATGCTAGATGAGCTTAGCGGAGCCACAATTTTCTCTAAGATTGACCTTAAAAGTGCCTACTATCAAATACGCACCCAAGAAGGTCATGAATGGAAAATCGCTTTTAAAACCAAGTTTTGCTTGTATGAATGGTTGGTCATGCCAATGGGTTTATCCTAAGCACCCGACACCTTTATGCATGTGATGTATTTTGTTCTTCGCCCATACATTGGCATATTTGTTGTGGTCTATTTCGACGATATTCTTGTGTTTAGCAAATCTCTCAAAGATCATGTCACCCATCTTAGAATCGTTTTGCAAACTCTTAGAAAAGAGCGCCTTTATGCTAATCTGGACAAATGCCTTTTTGGTGTTGATAAGCTCGTTTTTTTGGGTTTCGTTGTGTCTTATAAAGGTGTTCATCTAGATGAATCGAAGATCAATGGTATTAAAACTTGGCCTCACCCAACCAACTTGCAACAAGTGCGAAGTGTCCTTGGCTTAGCCGGCTTCTACCTTAGATTCGTTAACAACTTTAGCCCTATTGCATCCCCTTTGCATGCCTTGAGTAAGAAAAATGCACCATTTGTTTGGGGACCATCCCAAGATACCGCGTTTAATGAGCTTAAAAATTTGCTTACACATGCTCCATTGCTTGCATTACCCAACTTTGATAAGCCATTTGAAATACATTGCGATGCTAGCGGTTATGGCATAGGAGGTGTGTTAATGCAAGAGAAGCGCCCCATAGCTTACTTTAGTGAAAAACTTTCGGAAGTGCAACTTAACTACCCCATCTATGACAAAGAGATATATGCTTTAGTCCGAGTCTTGCATGTTTGGGAGCATTATATCCGCCCTCATGAGTTCATTCTCCACACCGATCATGAAACACTTAAATATCTTAAGGGTCAAACTAAGTTGAACAAGAGTCATGCTAAGTGGAGTGAATTAATTGAGTCTTTTCCTTATGTCATCAAGTACACCAAAGGTAAGGAAAATGTCGTGGCGGATGCACTTTCCCGTAGATGCATGCTTATTACCCAACTTGAATTGAATGTCATTGGCTTTGAGCACATAAAAGACTTGTATGCGCATGATCCTACTTTTGCTATTCCGTATGCCAAATGTTTGACGCATACATCTTGGGAACGCTATTACATCAAAGATGATTATCTTATGAGAGCAAACAAACTATGTATACCCGAGTCTTCTCTTCGTTTGTTACTTCTGCAAGAATCTCATGGAGGAGGACTTATGGGACACTTCGGACGTGACAAGAAATTTTCCATGCTCTCCAAGAACTACTTTTGGCCCAAGATGTTCCGCGACGTCTCATGTTTCACCAACCGATGCCCTACATGCCGCAAAGCTAAGTCAAAAGCTCAATTCCATGGCCTCTATATGCCACTTCCTATTCCATATCACCCATGGGAAGATATTAGTATCGAATTTGTGCTTGGGTTGCCTAGAACTCGAAATGGCAAAGATTCCGTGTTTGTTGTTGTGGACTGATTCTCTAAGATGGCTCATTTCATCCCATGCATCAAGATAGACGATGCTTCACATGTTGCCAATCTTTTTTGTAGGGAAATCTTGCGCCTACATGGAGTGCCAAAGACGATTGTCTCAGACCGTGACGTCAAGTTCTAAGTTACTTTTGGAAGACTCTATGCGCCAAGCTCGGAATCAATCTTTTGTTCTGCTCGGCTTACCATCCTCAAACCGACGGATAAACGGAGGTCACGAACTGGACGCTATCTACCCTCCTACGCATGTTGATCAAGAAGAACATCAAGGAGTGGGAAGAGTGCCTACCCATCGCTGAGTACGCCTACAATCGCGCAAGACACTCTACTACCGGCACGTCCCCCTTCGAGGTCGTCTATGGCTTCAACCCGTTGTCCCCATTGGACATTCTACCTCTTCCACTACAAGAGTGCATCAACATGGATGCGAGTGCACGAGTGAACTATCTCAAGAAGATGCATGAAGATACAAGGCACACCATCGAGCTCCAAGTACAATGACTCGCGACCAAGCTCAACATCAACAAGCAACCCATGATATTCAACATTGGAGATCTTGTATGGATACACCTTTGCAAAGAATGATTCCCCAACGAACGCAAGTCCAAGCTACGACCATGAGCCGACGGACCATTCAAGGTGCTCGCGCGCTACAACAACAATGCGTACAAGATTTACTTACCACACGACAAGTACTCCGTGAGCGATATCTTCAACGTCAAAGATCTCTCTCCCTAACATTGTGATGAGGATTTCGATCCGATGTCAGATCTTTCCCAAGGGGGGGAGATGATGTAGAGCATCCTTCGGTCATCCCAATGGACCTACTTACGTCTCCCATGACACCACTTGGACCAATGACCAGAGCTCGAGCAAAGGCTATCGAAGATAAGGTGAACTCGCTCCTCTCCGAACTACCACCTCCTACATATGAGACGTGGCTACTACCTCAAGCGAAGAACCTAAGCGTGATCAGGTACTTGGAGGGAAGCCACGGAGCGACTACATCCCATGGCTAAGACGGCGAGGACACCAAGTACAAGGAACAAGAAGAAGAGTTGCCAAAAGCCTATAGCCACCGGACGCCCGATGCCTGGAGCCTCCGCCATCCCGAAGAACCAACCAGCGAACGCTATAGCGGTCGGACGTCCGACACCTCCCAACGCCCAGACAACCGAGCCCCTCTGGACGACCGTTGCCACACCACACAAGGGAAATTATCGGAAGTCCGAAGCCTCCAGACGACCGATGACCAGACAACCGACCGTCTCCGGAAATCTGACGCCACCTGATCTGAGCCGAAATGTTGGACGTCCGATCGCTTCCGGACGTCTGGACCCTCGCGAGCCACCGGACGTCCGATAGTGTCCAGACGACCGACGCCTGTCTATGCACAGCGTGTTGGGCGGAGGCCCATGTACCCTTTCGCCCCCTTAGACTATATATACTCCTCCTCCTCCTCCTCCCTCCTTTTAGAGTTAGCAAAGGATTAGCTCATTTCAGAGATAGAGCTTTGCTCATCCACTTGATACCTTCTCCATCGGAGTTCAGGGCCTCTACAGAGAAGATCCCCCAAGTGGATTCAAGACCCCGTCACGGGAAGACCCCTCAAGACCTCCTCGCAGAGAAGACCTTTCTGTATCGTCCTTTTTTGCGTTTGAATCTTGTATCACTCTTTATGTTCATGGATCTAGCACATGTGTGATCGTTCCTCGTTGATTTGAGTGTTTCGTCTCGTTTCCCCTCGCGTTTCTCCTCGTGTTCTTCATAGGATACGCTCCAATCGTGACAGATCGGCCCTATGGTTTCCACGCTACATCATTTGATCTCATGGTTGTGGAACTTGCGGCGGCTGGAATTGTGTTTCGTCGACTCCCATAGGGTTTCTGGAATATTTGTGGATTTAGAGGGCGAGGAGGTGGTGGTACTTCTTTGGCCCATCAGGTGACTTCTGGCCCAGAAAAATTATCCAAAAAGTTTTGCTGCTTTTGGACTCCGTTTGGTATTGATTTTCTGTGAAGTAAAAAACAAGCAAAAAACAACAACTGGCATTGGGAAATATGTCAATAGGTTAGTCCCAAAAAATGATATAAAGTTGCTATAAAATGATTGTAAAACATCCAAGAATGATAATATAACAGCATGGAACAAGCAAAAATTATAGATACGTTGAAGACATATCAAGCATACACCTCGGGGGGCGGGGGGGGGGGGGGGGGAATAGGACTATCATCTATCTCTGAATACTCTTCTGAGGAGCTATCCGTAACCAGGGAGATATGCGCTTCGTCGGATAGCATTGTTTGCTCTGAAGACCTTGTTTTCACTCCCGATTTTTCCATCACCATGTCAAATGGCTGATGCACACGAAGAGTAGTTGAATGTACTAACATTGTTGACAAATGTAATACGTAATGGAAAAAAGGATGGTGTGATATAATTCACATATAAGATAACTCGCTAAGCAGGATGGCATTGCAAAATTCACATATATGATGGCTAGCTAAACAAGATGGCGTTGCATAATTCACATATACAGTATAGAAACTAAAAGATGGCATTCACACAAAGCATGTCTAAAGTAAGCAGATGATATATTTGATGTATAAAGTAAGCAATGCATGGCACTATATGCATGATATGACCAACATCCGCGTGCCAAGTTAGAGTGAAGACCTCTGGGGGTAAATAGGAGTGGTCTACTCCTTGTGAACCCCCCTCGGAATAGTTATTTTCCTCTTGATTACAATCTGAAATGGGTGGAGGGGGCTGCCTTTGCGCCCACCATGGAGCGACGTCTACATGAAATTTTATTCCCACGTGAGGCTCGTCTCTTTTGCTCTACATGTTCAGTTCCATTGTGTACAATAACTGACATGCATAGGAATAAAACATAGTGAGATTATGTAAGGAGTGCATGCATAAATCTAGAGTGATGGTAACAACCTATGGATAGATCCAAAACCAATGATAGCAGGCAGATAATAGCTTCAGTTAAAAAATACAGGTAATGGCTTCTTTACTGTTTGTTTCCCACCCAACATGAAACTCATAGTGGACACCAGAGATTAACCAGATAGCAGACAAATACTATTGATTGCGGCCCCGATATGTACCCCACGACCATTTAAAAAATCAAGTTTGAGCATTAGTTGGGAGCTGACTCCGAGTCTAATAGGTGAACAGGACGATAAAGTAGCATGTAATATTAAGCGATGCATAGCGTAAGTAGACACGAAAGAGTGCGACCTCTCTTGCGGACCCGTGTAGTCCTGATGGTCATCTGCTCAGTTGATGATGGTAATGCAGTTGTCGTGGCTGCCGGTGGCGGGGAAGAAGATCTGAGGCGGCGAAAGACAATCTGGAGGGTGGTCCCTGCTGCGGTGGACCCTTCTGTTGTTGGAGCAGCTGAGCTGGGGTGGACGACGACGCGGCAGGAGCGGGACAAACCACACAAGGTTTTCTTTGGCAACTATCTGTAAGAGAAGTAATTATGTAAGGGCTCCTTTGAATTGGAGGATTCTTACAATGCAGGGATAGGAAATACACAGTAATATGATAGGAATGCATGAGAAAAAAGAGAATTTAAAATCACATGATTTCTGTCAATCTGGGTGTTTGGTTCACAGGAATTGGAAGGTCACAAGAATGCAAACAAGCATGGTCAAATTAAGTCAAACCACAAGAAAATGTACAATTATAATGCTATTATGCTACTATCACTTAGGGCCTCTTGATTCATAGGATTGCAAAAACACAGGAATAAGAAAAACGTAGGATCGAAATGGCATGTCCATTGGATCCCTATAGGATTTGAGTTTGTTTGATTGTGTCATGGAAAAAAGCAAAGGATTTCTTCCAAGAGGTTGGAGTGGATGTTAGAATTCTTGTGAAATGTAGTACAAATAAATCCTTAGGAAAAATCCTACAAGATTCAATCCTATGAATCAAAGGACCAACGTAGGGAAAATTCCCAAGGATTCTAATCCTTCAAAAATCCTATGAAGATCCTTTGAATCAAGGAGACCCTTAGTCTTCTTCTATATGAATAGGAATTTGAAAAGGAGGGCCAAGTGGATAATAAAATTTCTACGGTTTTTCTTTGAAAGAGACACTAAAGGAACAAATCCTACAGTTTTCCTTTGCTCCATTCCTTTGAACCAAATGCATGAATAGTAGTACCATAGGAAACTTTCCAATTCCTATGTTTTTCCTTCACTTTTCCTTTCAACCACCAGCTATTCTAGTAGGCAGGCTTCAACAGGCAAAATCATACACTACAAAAAAGTTTTTATGCTACTTGTACTACTTTGGACCCAGACCACTGCCCTACTAGCTCAACTCCAAGGCACATCTACACATGCAAAACTCAAACGCGCAGAAATAAAAAATGATGGCTTTCGAGAGAGTCCATCACAGATAGCTAAGTTGCCTTGTACCTCAATATTTGCTATATAGGAGAAACTAATCGTATTTCACATTACTATGTGTGCTTAGTGGACAATATATATAACATGTAGAGTAAAAAAGCGATGTAGCAAGTGTACAACCTCTTTGGCGAAGCCATGTCGATCTCAGCGTCATTGGGTTGGTCGCTGAGGATGTTGCAGCTGATGTGGCAGTCAGAGGAGGGGAAGATCTTAGGCGCCTGAAGATGGAGCCAAGGGTACTGCTCCGCTGTGATTGAGGGTTTCGTCGTTGGAGCAGCTCCGGTGAGGTGTACGATGGTGAGGCTGAAGCAAGACAATAGCGACAATGTTAAGCTGAATTGGTATTATAATAGCATCTCCAATAGATGATGTAAAATACATAACCAAAAAGTGCTAGATGTAAAATACATCAGCCGCTCATCTCTGAAATTAACTGTCAAAAGTGAATTTAATTGTCGAAACTGAATTTTGCTGTCGAAACTGAATTTTACCGTCGAAATTGAATGCACTAGTAGCAGAAAAGCAGTGCAGTAATAATTTTCGCCGCACGAGCACTAGTGGCAGAGTAGCAGTGATCTAAATCGGTAGCCACTCCAGTAGGCAACGCACTACCAGAGAGCAGCCAGGGCAAAGCAGCAGCGCGTGCGAGAGCCGGGGCAGCTGGTCGTGTAGCAGCACCTCGGGTAGCAGTAGCAGGAGCTCGAGCGAGAGATGGAGCTGCTGCTCGTGCAGGAGCAGCAAGAGCAAGAGTAGACCAGCATCGCAGGCAAGAGCAAGAGCTAGAGAAGACCAGGCAGGGGGGCGAGAGCAAGAGTAGAGCAACGGCACGAGCGAGAGCTGAAGCAGCAGCAGCAGCAGCAGGGCCAGTGAGAGCCGGAGCAGCAGCAGCTCCTACTGGTGTGGACGTCACCGTCGAGGGAGCGACACCATGGAGGAAGTGGCCGGCAGGGTCGCCGTAGATGGAGCCGTGCCATGGTGGCTCGGGACTGAGCGCCTGCAGGACCGTGAGATCGAATCAAGAAGAAAATGCAGCGATTACTGTAGAACCTCTTTGGTGGCGCAGATTAGGCCTCAGCTTCATCCGAGGAATCGGAGATGGTGCTGCTCTTCCATTGGTGCAGGTGAAGAAGTCGGTGTGGGAATGGAGGTGGCGCGAAATATGAGGTGAACATCGAGGCAGCTCCTTGGAGGTGGAGGACGGGGTGGCTGAACCGGCGGGACAACGAGATCGACGACGGATCCTCATCCGATGCGGTGGATGAGGGAATCGAGTTGTTGCGGTGGATGATGTCGCCGGGGAAGAGGCTCCGGCTAGGTGGCGGACGGAGGACGGTGTGGGGCTTCGCGGGTTTTCGTGGCCTCGGTGTATGAATGGGGCGGAGGGGATGGGAGGGGGAACCATGGCTTAGGGACGCACGAAATGTGGGGTACGTAACAAAAGTAGCCCCACTGATTTGAACTAGGTGGCTCTGTCGGTTCAGGGGTATCACGAGAATTTCGCGTATCGGGATTTCGCAGGAGGTGGGAGTTTTCGCGTGCGTTGTAATTTTGGGATAGCAAGGCGTGGGTTGAGATGGAGGGAATTTTAGGAGCACAACGAGACAAAGAGATATCTTAAATTTTTGGGATAACAAGGCACGGGTTGAAATTTTTGGACAAGCCTAACATGTACTGTACCAAATCAATTCGCACTTCCCTCGACAAAAAAACCAAAAAGAAATCAATGCGCACCACACAAGAGAGTCTAGTCCCATTTTTTTGTATGAGTTACTACAAATGCCATTCAAAACTTTCAATCCATGTTATGTTCAACTAAAATATTTCACTACGTGTATAATGCATGTAACCTGCTACTCAACTGAACATTTGAGTGCATTCCAAACGTATATACTACCGCTTCAATATGAACTAAATTTGAATTCGTTTCTCTATTTGAATAAGATCTACAATCATGATTGTTGTCAAGTTAAACCATTTGAATTCGTTTCTCTATTTTAATAAGATCTGCAATCATCATTGTTGTCAAGTTAAACCATCGTATGTATATTATGTTCACAACACACCACATGATTACTGTCGAGTTAGATATGAAGTATGTGTACTATATGAACTCGAACTCGAATTTTTTAATCCACTTTATGTTGATTTCAAATCACAGTACATTTCAAGCTCTAGCTGGATCTTCATAATCTAAACCATGTCTCATATGTATAATGTGTTTATCACATAATGTATGTGTAACACCCCGCATGTAACTTGCCATATTTGTAACTCCGACTCTTGCCATTTCCGGCTATGTGTTATGATTTTCCCTCCGTTGTCGGGTTTTGTCTTTCGTTTTGTATTTTGTCATGTCATGCATTTTCATATCATGTCATCATGTGCATTGCATTCGCATACGTGTTCGTCTCATGCATCCGAGCTTTTTCCACGTTGTCCGTTTTGCAATCCGGCGCTCCTATCTCCTCCGGTACACCCCTCTTGTTTTCTTTCATGTGTGGGTGTCAAACTTTCTCGGAATGGACCGAGGCTTGTCAAGTGGCCTTAATATACCACCCGGAGACTACCGGTCAAATTTCGTTCCATTTGGAGGTCGTTTGGTACTCCAATGGTTAACCGGGCATCCGCAAAGTCCATTTGAGTGTCCAGCAAAACCCCCCTCAAAAACCAGCCCAAAACCCACCAAACTCTCTTCCATGCTCTAGGTCGTTCGATCACGATCGTGTGGGCGAAAACCGCACCTCATTTGGAGTCTCCTAGCTCCCTCTACCTATAAATAAATGAGCATCCCGAAATACATCTGCAGTCCAACCCTAGATATTTTTCCCTCCGCGCCGCCGGACGCGTCCGCCGTCGGCCGGACACGTCCGCCGCCGCAGCCGGCCAATCCCGAGCCGCCACGTCGCCCGCCGTCCTCGCCCCGCCGCCTTCGCGCCGCCGCGGCCTGCCGGGCCCAAGGCCGGCCCGCCCTCGCCCCGACCGGGCCCCGCGCCGCGCTGCAGTCTCCGCCGCCGGATACCGCGCGCCGCCGCCCGGCCTGCCCCGCCGCCGCCGCGCCGGAGTGCCCCGCCGCCGCCGCCCGCGGGTACTCGCGCCCCGCCGCCCGCCGGTGCCGCCGCCTTCTCCTCCCTCCGGTCCCCCTCGCCGCAGCCTCCTCCTTCCCTCCCGTCGCCGGTGTCCTCCGTCGAGGCCGGAGCCGAGCTCGAGCCGTCTTCCCCGATCGGATCTCGATCTGGATCCCTCTGTGAGCGTTGACCCAAGCCCTCCTCTATTTTTCAAAGTGTTGGATTTTATTCAGCATCTTGCCATGTTCATAGCTCCATAACTCCTTGCATGTAGCTCCGATTCGCGCGTGTAATATGTCAAATTGTTCGCCTCGTGATGATCTTCATTTTGTTCAATTGCACCATATTCATTAGAGGTCATCTTGATGCCCAAATCTCTGTTGAAAGAGGGCTAGTTGCTGTTATTCTCTGGTTCTTATCAGAACTTGGAGATTTGTCATTTTTGTACCATTAAATCTGTGCATCTTTTGGGCATGAGCTCTACATGTGTTTTGAAGTATGCCATGCCATCTTTCCAAGGGTGTATGCCATGTATTTTTGTGATCTCTGTGGTGACTAGCACAAGCATGCAAAGTAGGCTCCGTAATATTTCTGATTTCAGGGACTTGGTCATTTCTCCAAGTCCTTGTCTGCTGTTATTTGTTGCCATGTAAACTTGATGCTACAGAGAGATCCATGCATATTTTGGAGATGTTCAGTAAGGATGTTTTGTAGATATAGTTGTAATTGACCCATTCCTGCAATTGTTTGCAATTATGGAGTGCCATAGCTTGACTCAATCTTGCTCAACTTTTGCTATAAAATATTTCTGGCAGATTCTTAATATGATATGCAATTTTGCCAGGCTTATTGTAGTTGATCCATACATGCTATGCAATTTTTCTTGCCATGGTTAGCTTCATAAGCATGCCATCTTGCTGTAGGTATGCTTGGTTTGTCATGCATTGCTCTATAGTGAGTGCATCAAGCTCACAAATAGGCCTACATATTATTATTTCTGCCATGCTCTGTTTTCTGTTAAGTCTGTAACCTGATAACGAAACTTGCTATGTTTACATGTTTGCCATCATATCTTCTGGTCCTTTTTGGCTTATGGTCCGTAAGGGACTTTTAACATGTGCATTTAGTAGAACACTACCATGCCTTGTTTTGCTATGTTAAGTTCCTGTAGCATGTTGATTTCGTGCTCTGAACATTGCTACCTGATGCTGTTTGCTGCCATGTCCAGTTTTTCACTAAGTCTGTGAACCTGTTATCTTTTGCACTTTTTCCATGCTTGTTTGAGCTTGATATGTTGTGTACTAGCCGTAGCTCAGTGTTCATCTTTTGTCAAGCATATCCTGTAGATTGCTGCCATATGCTTTGTTGCTATGTTGGGGTGATGTAGCATTGTTACTTGTTGTATTTTAAGTGCTATCATGCTGTTAATCGCAGATTCGTGTCATTCTTGTTTTGCTTGCCATTTGCAAACCGTGCATCCGATTCCGGTGATCTTTATATCGATTTCGACCAAATTCATCTCATCTTTCCAGTGGAATGTTTGGTTTGCCAAGTTACTGCCATGTTCATCATTTTCCTTCCGGAGCACGCATATGCATCGCATATCATATCTTGCATATCATACATGTTTTGCATCATGTTGCTTGTGCATTTCTCGTGATTGATTGTGGTTCCGTTTGTTTGTGTTCTTGTCTTGCGTAGAGCCGGGAGACGAGTCCGTGCACGAGGAACCTGTCGAGTACGCTTACGAGGATCAAGCTTTCGACAACTCTGAGAACCTTGCAGGCAAGATGACCACCCCTCGAAATCACTTCTATCTTTGCTTTGCTAGTTGTTCGCTCTATTGCCATGCTCCGCTACCATCACTTGCTATATCATGTCTCCCATTTTGCCATGTCAGCCTCTAACCATCCTTTCCTAGCAAACCATTGTTTGGCTAAGTTACCGCTTTTGCTCAGCCCCTCTTATAGCGTTGCTAGTTGCAGGTGAACTTGAAGTTTGTTCCATGTCGGAACATGGATATGTTGGGATATCACAATATCTCTTATTTAATTAATGCATCTATATATTTGGTAAAGGGTGGAAGGCTCGGCCTTATGCCTGGTGTTCTGTTCCACTCTTGCCGCCCTAGTTACTGTTATACCGGGATTATGTTCCTTGAGTTTGCGTTCCTTACGCGGTCGGGTGATTTATGGGACCCCCTTGACAGTTCGCCTTGAATAAAACTCCTCCAGCAAGGCCCAACCTTGGTTTTACCATTTGCTACCTAAGCCTTTTCCCCCGGGTTTTCGCAAGCCCGAGGGTCATCTTATTTTAACCCCCGGGCCAGTGTTCCTCTGAGTGCTGGTCCAAACTAGAGCACCGTGCGGGACCGTCCCTTGGCAACTTGGGTTATGTTGGTACCTGTACGCTTCGCTTATCCGGTGTGCCCTGAGAACGAGATATGTGCAGCTCCTATCGGGATTTGTCGGCACATTCGGGCGGCTTTGCTGGTCTTGTTTTACCATTGTCGAAATGTCTTGGAAACCGGGATTCCGAGACTGATCGGGTCTTGCCGGGAGAAGTTTTATCCTTTGTTGACCGTGAGAGCTTATGATGGGCTAAGTTGGGACACCCCTGCAGGGTATTATCTTTCGAAAGCCGTGCCCGCGGTTATGAGGCAGATGGGAATTGGTTAATGTCCGGTTGTAGATAACTTGTCACTTGACCCAATTAAAATACATCAACTGCGTGTGTAGCCGTGATGGTCTCTTCTCGGCGGAGTCCGGGAAGTGAACACGGTTTCTGGGTTATGTTTGACGTAAGTAGGAGTTCAGGATCACTTCTTGTTCATTGCTAGATGACGTCCGTTCCGTTGCTTCTCTTCTCGCTCTCATTTGCGCAAGTTAGCCACCATATATGCTTATTGCTGCTGCAGCTCCACCTCATTACACCATCCTTTCCTACTAGCTTAAATATTCTTGATCTCGCGGGTGTGAGATTGCTGAGTCCCCGTGACTCACAGATTCTACCAAAACAGTTGCAGGTGCCGACGATGCCAGTGCAGATGATGGCGTCGATCTCAAGTGGGAGTTCGACGAGGAACGTGGTCGTTACTATGTGTCTTTTCCTGATGATCAGTAGTGGAGCCCAGTTGGGACGATCGGGGATCTAGCATTTGGGGTTGTCTTATTTTCATCTGGATTTTGACCGTAGTCGGTCTATATGCTTGTATTTTGGATGATGTATGAATAATATTTATGTATTGTGTGAAGTGGCGATTGTAAGCCAACTCTTTATCCCATTCTTGTTCATTACATGGGATTGTGTGAAGATGACCCTTCTTGCGACAAAACCACTATGCGGTTATGCCTCTAAGTCGTGCCTCGACACGTGGGAGATATAGTCGCATCGTTGGCGTTACAAGTATGGTGCTCCGCCCCCTACGCTTACAAGTATTTAGCTGTGAGCTGCAAATGCCACACATTATCACAAATTCAAATAAAATGTGAGATTATTCGATATATATATAGTGTGGTTTAGATTGTTCAATATTTAGTGGTAAGCTGCAAACGCCACACATTATCACAAATTCAAGTAAAATATGAGATTGTTCAATATATAGTATGGTTTATTGTTCGATATTTAGCTGTGAGTTGCAAACGCCACACATTATCACATTATAGTATAACATGTCCAAAACTACACCACGCGTATCACCGCTATATTCATGCATGCATAGGTTTATAACACTATGATCTCTTGTTCAAATATATGAATCCACTTTCATAAAGAATTATGATCTTTGTTCATCTCTTACACCCACACAATCCTCTAACCCTTGTAGCTAGCACTAAATTTCTCTCGTGCATGCACATGCCCTCCTCGCCCTCCCCCTCCCTCGGCATTTTATCCATTGCGCACATTCATTTATTTTCTTTAGGTCGTTCTCCCACGGTCTCCACAACTCCTTCTTTCCGACACACGCTGATCGATAAACCTCTCTAGCGATGTCTGCCTACCACATACACACGCACTTTCCATCTCCTCCTTTCTCTGTCCATGCCTCTTGTCTCTCATACGGTCCCACACACGTGTAAACTCTCGCCCCTCTTTTCATCGATCTCACAATCGCACACTCCTCCCCCCTATCTAGTAGGCCTCTCGCACCACTTCCTAGCTCCATCTCTCTCTCTCTCGCTCTCTCTCTCTCTCTCTGGGCCTTATTTGCCTCTAACAAATGGATGTACACCGATAGATCTCCCACTATATATATAGCTAGCTAGGTCGTTTATAACTCATTTCCCCACGCGTCGATCGATCTACCTCATTAGTTATGTCTCTCCCTTCCTCCGACACACAACAATTAATCTACCGATCTAGTTAGGTATGCTTACCAATCACATATGTTCCCCTTCATCATCCATGCATGCCTCCCGACACATCTATCACGCACACGCACATGCACACACACAGAAACACATCCCCTCTCTTCTTGATATTGCAGTTCTACCCTCAGTTTGTCTAGTTGGCCTCTCCCACCATCTCCGAGAAGCAACTCCACCACCCCTCCGGCACTCTACCTCTCTCTCTGTCACTCTCTCTCACTCTCTCTCTCTCTCTCGCAACCTATTTCCCGTCCTTCACTTATGTATGGATGTCGACCGATCTCCCTCAAGGCATAGCTAGGTCTCTCTTTCTCAACACATATAGGAGTCGATCTACATCTGTATTTAGGTCTCTGCCTCCCCCCCCCCACACACACACTGTTACATCGAGCGCTCTAGTCATGTCTCCCTGCCACACACAAACTTGCCCTCTCCCCTCTGACGTTTCAGTAGGTCGGTCGCCCTATATCTTTGACGTGCACACACTCAATTTTGATGTCTCTCTTCATCAATCTCGCACCCACACACTTGATCTTCTCTTCGACTCTATCGATATGTATGGCCCCTCCGTCTCTTCTCATGGATCACCCCCTTTATATATGATATAGATAGGCCTCTATTTCACACACGTTGCATGTGTCATATTTTTGTTTGAGATATCATATCTCTCTAGGTTTGTATCTCTCTCACACACCCACGTAGGTGGGCGACGTGCACGAAGAGAAGAGGTGCACACACGGCCCACGTACTCTCATCTCTTTCCCAACCAAACCCACACGGGTGCATGGTGGAGTTCATTTATGTACGAAAAGGTAGCCCACGTGGTAATTTGACATGTGTACTGGTTGTCCACTTGATGGAGGATCGTGTACCACGGGTGAACAAAACAATTGTGACTTGACGCATTATTTTAAAAAATATTTTATTCGTCGATGGCGCACGTACAGAATATAAACCAATTGTTATGGAGAGAAAAAAGAAAACCGCTCCACTATACTATACTATATAATATAGGCAGGATGCTCAATGCTTGCTTTCTGGGATCGGTCTCTTCTACTCTCTCACACAAGATGGCGGTGGCCACTCTCTCTCTGTCTTTCTCACCGCTGGCCCCTGATCCGGCCAGATCCAGTCTGCCGACGGAAAGGGATGATGTGCAACGTTGCTCCGGTCGCCGGCGTCGACGCAGGAAAGCCACTGCTGGCGCGTCCCAATTTGCGGTACCCGCTGTTCTCTCTAAGCAAGATCCGGCGCGGTAGTGCCTTTACCCCTTGCTCGTTGCCGCAGTATGGTCAGATCCCGCCCGCCGCCGCCCTCATAGTTACATCCCTACGACCCTAAGGTACAGATTCCTCTGGAATCGGCCTTGCTCCACAGCCCATCTTCCCATGTCACTGCATGTGGATCTTCTCTAGTTATTTGCCTAAAACATATTGTAGCTCGGCCGACGCACTTTCCATGTTTCATCAATAGTGACACTATTATTGCAATCACACTTATTCAATATCCTTGTCAATAGGGTTGCTCAGCTCCATTTTAGTGCAACTGCACAAAGTGATGGGATGGTGCATGCATCCAACTGTTACATGTCTTGGCAGGCATCAACGAGTCGTGTGAAAATGGCTACCAACATGTCCACCGTGGCCAGGAAATGAAAGCATGCTTAGGGACCTGATCGATCATTTTTTCTTTATCTGTACACCTTCTCACAACTTTGTCTTAAGTTGTAAGTAAATATTGGGTATGATATGTGAATCATTGATATGCATTAGCATGCATGTTAGTTTCCTTTGTATTTGTTGGAATGTTGTAACAAGAAAACCTTCAAGGCCAGACACTTTGAAAGAAAAGCTGAAAGCTTCATAGCATTGTAGTAGTATAGTTTTATCTCGATGAGAAATTACATTTACTAGCATAGTATATATAAACAAATGCTGAAAGGTTGATAGCATTGTGACAAACCATTCTAGGAGCGCAGAACTTCCTTTCCTCGACATGTGGGACATCCAGCATCCGGGTCAACGTGCCATGCACCAAATTATGAGTGCAAAACTGCAAGGAATACTACTAATGAGCAGTCACATCTCAAAGCAACACCTTTCCAATAGTAAGCTGGACGCACGAACAACACATCATTTCACACATCGTAGAATCCTCTCGTAATAATTTTCCAAGAAAAACACCACATGTGAAGATTGGACGGTACTGTTGCAGCAAGGCGTATAACCCTTCTCCGGAACATCAAGTATGGCCATATGGGGATGGTTCCAGAAAATAATATTCCCTCCCTTCCGGTTTATGGGCCTCAATTCCAAATCTAAACCAATGAATGAACTAGTACTACTAGATAGTGAGTGTTTACTACTATGACCACATACGAATTTGATGGTATGATTTGTGTAAGTTGCATGTCATATTATTGCTCTAACATGTGGTCAAAGTTAGCCTCCAAAACACATTTTAGAACCTATATGGATTGAGGGAGTACATGCATTGTTGAGTCTTCTCTTAATCCTTGCATGCAACATTTTTATTGAAGCTTGAAATGTGAACATGTGAATGGGAGGGACTACTACAACCCTTCCAAAAGAACTGTAGTACTAATGGTATCGTACTCCCTCCATTCACCATCTCACATGCTCGGTACTTTTGCGAACTATGGAAGTAACAAATTTATTCCACCACTCAACATCTATTATGGTTAGGGAGATTTCATATGGATTCATATAGACCAGAAAGTAGGCACTTAGGGCATCCACAATGTATGCTTTTTGTTCCCTCTAAGCGCTCTCTCCCCTCTTAGAGGCATGCCTCTATACATTGCATGAACCGCCTCTAACAAAAAATTGGCTAGCATCACGTCTAACCTTAGAGGCTTCCTCTAACAATTTAACAATCCATCTGGTCCCACTTGTCAGCCTCGGGAAGCATAAGAAAGTACAAGAGAAATAGTATTGATTGGACAAATGTGGTGCTAATCAATACTTTTTAAATTTCTGCTAGGGCCCACCTTAGAGGCTGGTTAGAGTCTCTATACATTGTGCTTTTTTCATTTGATAAGACGCAAACCATGTGGGGCCTACCTTAGAGGCAAGGCTCTATACACTGGAGATGCCTTGTACTACTTTTGATGTGTCTCGTCAACTCGCAGAATGAGGAGAAGCTTGCTTAGTACGCCCTCTCCCCCGCCCACGGGTGCGGTGGCTCGCAGAGTCACAGGACGAGGAGAATCTTGCTTACTATGCCTACGCCACTCCCTTGCCCACGCACGCGGTGGCTCGTAGGATGAGGAGAAGCTTACTTACTACGACCAAGCCCGCTCCCTCGCTCGCGTTCGCGCGCGGTGGCTCACAGGACGAGGAGAAAACTTTACTACTCCCTCCGTTAGATGTATACTCCTCGTCCCTACCTTGGTTAGAGAGTGTAACGCCCACGATGCGGCTATATCTCCCACGTGTCGAGGCACGACTTAGAGGCATAACCGCATAGTGGTTTTGTCGCAAGAAGGGTCATCTTCACACAATCCCATGTAATGAACAAGAATGGGATAAAGAGTTGGCTTACAATCGCCACTTCACACAATACATAAATATCATTCATACATCATCCAAAATACAATCATATAGACCGAGTACGGTCAAAATCCAGATGAAAATAAGACAACCCCAAATGCTAGATCCCCGATCGTCCCAACTGGGCTCCACTACTGATCATCAGGAAAAGACACATAGTAACGACCACGTTCCTCGTCGAACTCCCACTTGAGATCGACGCCATCATCTGCACTGGCTTCGTCGACACCTGCAACTGGTTTTGGAAGTATCTGTGAGTCACGGGGACTCAGCAATCTCACACCCGCGAGATCAAGACTATTTAAGCTTGTAGAACAAGGAGGTGCAAAGAGGTGGAGCTGCAGCGGCAAAAGCATGTATGGTGGCTAACTTGCGCAAATGAGAGCGAGAAGAGAAGCAACGGAACAGACGTCATCTAGCAATGATCAAGAAGTGATCCTGAACACCTACTTACGTCATGCATAACACAGACCGTGTTCACTTCCCGGACTCCGCCGAGAAGAGACCATCACGGCTACACACGCGATTGACGTATTTTAATTGGGTCAAGTGACAAGTTATCTACAACCAGACATTAACAAATTCCCATCTGCCTCATAACCGCGGGCACGGCTTTCGAAAGATAATACCCTGCAGGGGTGTCCCAACTTAGCCCATCATAAGCTCTCATGGTCAACGAAGGATAAACCTTCTCCCGGAAAGACCCGATCAGTCTCGGAATCCCGGTTTACAAGACATCTCGACAATGGTAAAACCAGACCAGCAAAGCCTCCCGAATGTGCCGACAAATCCCGATAGGAGCTGCACATATCTCGTTCTCAGGGCACACCGGATTGTCCCAGCTTCCGATAGGCCAGACCAGAGTTGCCCCTGGTGGCCACCGGCGACTGACAGTTTGGACCAATACTCAGAGGAGCACTGGCCCGGGGGTTTAAAATAAAGATGACCCTCGGGCTCTAGAAAACCCGGGGGGAAAACGTATAGGTAGCAAATGGTAAAACCAAGGTTGGGCCTTGCTGGAGGAGTTTTATTCAAGGCGAACTGTCAAGGGGGTCCCATAAATCACCCGACCGTGTAAGGAACGCAAACTCAAGGAACATAATCCCGGTATAACAGTAACTAGGGCGGCAAGAGTGGAACAAAACACCAAGCATAAGGCCGAGCCTTCCACCCTTTACCAAAATATATAGATGCATTAATTAAATAAGAGATATAGTGATATCCCAACATATCCATGTTCCGACATGGAACAAACTTCAACTTCACCTGCAACTAGCAACTCTATAAGAGGGGCTGAGCAAAAGCGGTAACATAGCCAAACAACGGTTTGCTAGGAAAAGATGGTTAGGGGCTGACATGGCTGAAATAGGAGACATGATATAGCAAGTGATAGGTAGCGAGCATGGCAATAGAGCGAACAACTAGCATAGCAAAGATAGAAGTGATTTCGAGGGGTGGTCATCTTGCCTGCAAGATTCTCAGAGTTGTCGAAAGCTTGATCCTCGTAAGCGTACTCGACAGGTTCCTCGTTCACGAACTCGTCTCCCGGCTCTACCCAAGACAAGAACACAAATAAACGGAACCACAATCAACAACGAGAAATGCGCAAGCAACATGATGCAAAACATGTATGATATGCAAGACATGATATGCGATGCATATGCGTGCTCCGGAAGGAAAATGATGAACATGGCAGTAACTTGGCAAACCAAGCATGCCACTGGAAAGATGAGATGATTTCGGTCGAAATCGATATAAAGATCACCGGAATCGGATGCACGGTTTGCAAATGGCAAGCAAAACAAGAATGACACTAATCTGCGATAAACAGCAAGATAGCACTTAAAATACAACAAGTAACAATGCTACAGCAACCCAACATAGCAACAAAGCACATGGCAGTAATCTACAGGAGATGCTTGACAAAAGATGAACACTGAGCTACGGCTAGTTCACAACATAACAAGCTCAAACAAGCATGGAAAAAGTGCAAAAGATTACAGGTTCACAGACTTGGTGGAAAACTGGACATGGCAGAAATCAGCATCAGGTAGCAATGTTCGGAGCATGAAATCAATATGCTACAGGAACTTAACATAGCAAAACAAGGCATGGTAGTGTTCTACTAAATGCACATGACAAAAGTCCCTTACTGACCATAAGCCAAAAAGGACCAGAAGATATGATGGCAAGCATTTAAACATAGAAAGTTTCGTTATCAGGTTTCAGACTTGGCAGAAAACAGAGCATGGCAGAAATATTAATATGTAGGCCTCTTTGTGAGCTTGATGCACTCACTACAGAGCAATGCATGACAAACCAAGCATACCTACAGCAAGATGGAATGCTTATGAAGCTATCCATGGCAAAAAACAATTACATAGCATGTATGGATCAACTACAATAAGCTTGGCAAAAATGCATGTCATGTTAAGAATCTGCCAGAAATATTTTATAGCAAAAGTAGAGCAAGATTGAGTCATTCTATGGTACTCTAAATTTGCAAGCAATTGCAGTAAAGGATCACTTACAACTGTAGCTACAAAACATCCTTACTGAACATCTCCAAAATATGCATGTATCTCTCTGTAGCATCAAGTTTACATGGCAACAAAATTACAGCAGACAAAGACTTAGAGAAATCACTAAGTCCCTGAAATCAGAAATATTACGGGGCCTACTTTGCATGCTTGTGCTAGTCACCACAAAGATCACAAAAATACATGGACTACACCACTGGAAAGATGGCATGGCATACTTCAAAACACATGTAGAGCTCATGCTCAAAAGATGCACAGAATAAATGATACAAAAATGACAAATCTCCAAGTTCTGATAAGAACCAGAGATTAACAGCAACTAGCCCTCTTCCAACGGAGATTTGGGCATCAAGATGACCTCTAATGAACATGGTGCAATTGAACAAAATGAAGAGCATCACGGTGCGAATAATTTGACATATTATACGCGTGAATCGGAGCTACATGCGCAAAGTTATCGCATCTCGAACATAGGCACTTGCTGAGAAAATTTAGGGACTTAGAAGATATTTTGAGGCGAGAAAAAGTCAACGGGTACCGATGGATCTGGATCGAGACCTGCCACAGGAGCTCGCTGGCTCGGTGGAGCAGCTCGCCGGCGGGGCCGGGGGAAGGAGGAAGGAGGAGGCGAGGGGGGCCGCGGCGACCGGAGGAGGGGCCCGGCGGCGGAGCTCCTCGCCGGCGGTGGTGGCGGGCGGCGGCCGGAGGAGATGGCGGGCCGGAGGCGGCGGCGCCCGGCGGTGAAGGCGGCGGCGGCGGGGCGAGGCGCGCGGGCGCGGAGGAGGCGGCGATGCGGGCCGGCGGGCCCGCGGCGGGCTCGCGGAGGGAGAGGCCGGCGGGACACGTGGCAACAGCGGATTCGCCGGGGCGCGGCGGCGGACGCGTCCGGCGCGGGCGGACGCGTCCGGCGCGGCGCGGAGGGAGAGGGTTAGGGTTCGTCTGAGATTTCGTTTTTCGGGATGCCCACTCATTTATAGGTAGAGGGAGCTAGGAGGCTCCAAATGAGGTGCGGTTTTCGCCCACACGAGCGTGATCGAACGACCTAGAGCATGGAAGAGAGTTTGGTGGGCTTTGGGCTGGTTTTGTAGGGGTTTTTGCTGGACACTCAAATGGACATTGCGGAGGCCCGGTTAACCGTTGGAGTACCAAACGACCTCCGAATGGAACGAAACTTGACCGGTAGTCTCCGGGTGGTATAACAAGACCACTTGACAAGCCGCGGTCCATTCCGAGAAAGTTTGACACACGCACACGAAAGAAAACAAGAGGGGTGCACCGGAGGAGATAGGAGCGCCGGATTGGAAAACGGACAACGGGGAAAATGCTCGGATGCATGAGACGAACACGTATGCGAATGCAATGCACATGATGACATGATATGAAAATGCATGACATGACAAAATACAAAACGAAAGACAAAAAACCGACAACGGAGGGAATAACATATCACCTAGCTGAAAATGGCAAGAGTCGGAGTTACAAATAATGCAAGATACATGCGGGGTGTTACAACACTCCACCACTACGAGAGGATCTCGTCCCGAGATCTAGGACTGAAAGAACTCCGGATATTCGGAACGGTGATGGTCCTCGCGTTCCCAGGTGGCTTCCCAGTCGGAATGGTGCGACCACTTCACTTTGAGGAATTTGATTGACTTGTTGCGAGTCTTGCGCTCAGTTTCTTCAAGAATAGCAACGGGGTGCTCATGATAAGACAAATCTTCTTGAAGGTCAATCTCTTCGAAGTTGATAGTGCGCTTAGGCGTCTTGAAGCACTTGCGGAGCTGTGACACGTGGAACACATCGTGCACGTTCGCGAAGTTGGAAGGAAGCTCAAGTTGATAGGCGAGGTCGCCTCTTTTGCCAATGATCTTGAAAGGACCCACGTATCTAGGGGCAAGCTTCCCTTTGATACCGAAGCGACGAGTGCCTTTCATTGGAGAGACGCGGAGGTAGACATGGTCTCCGATCTCGAAAGCCAAATCACGATGCTTACTATCATAGTAACTCTTCTGGCGCGATTGCGCGGCTTTGAGATTATCACGGATGACTTTACACATTTCTTCAGCTTCAGTGATTAAGTCATTGCCAAGAAGTTGGCGTTCACCAGTCTCTGACCAATTGAGAGGAGTACGGCACTTTCTGCCATAGAGAATCTCGAATGGGGCCTTGCCCGAACTCGCTTGGAAGCTGTTGTTGTAGGAGAATTCAGCATATGGAAGACAATCTTCCCATTTCATGCCAAAGGAAATGACACAAGCCCTGAGCATATCTTCAAGAATTTGATTGACTCGCTCGACTTCGCCACTAGTTTGAGGGTGGAAAGCTGTGCTGAAGCGAATATTAGTGCCCATGGCCTTCTGGAAGGAGTCCCAGAACTTAGAGGTGAAGATGCTTCCACGATCTGAAGAAATCAATTGTGGAATGCCGTGCAAAGAGACAATTCTGGAGGTGTAGAGCTCTGCCAGCTGAGCTGCTGTGATGGATTCTTTGATAGGAAGGAAATGAGCCACTTTAGAGAGCTTGTCGATGACAACAAAGATAGCGTCATTTCCGCGCTTGGACTTTGGAAATCCAGTCACGAAGTCCATTTCAATATGATCAAACTTCCATTCTGGGATAGCAAGAGGTTGGAGGAGACCAGCTGGTCATTGGTGTTCTGCTTTCACCCTTCTGCAGACATCACATTCATTCACGAATTGAGCAATCTCTCGCTTCATTCGAGTCCACCAATACGACTGCTTGAGGTCATGATACATCTTCGTACTTCCAGGATGAACGGAAAGGAGAGAATTGTGCACCTCGTTCATTATGACTTTCCTTAGATCACCTTTCGGAACCACAATCCGGTCCTCGAAGAACAAAGTGTCTCTGTCATCAATGCGATAGCACTTGTATTTGGAAAGACCCTTGTCGATACCACGTTTCACCTTCTTCACCATGGCATCAAGGAGTTGTGCCTCACGAATTTGATCTTCCAAAGTAGGAGATACTATGAGGTTGGCAAGAACGCCTTGAGAAAGAACTTGGAGATTCAGCTTGCGGAAAGCTTCACAAAGATCCGGCTGGAAAGGCTTGAGAATTAGGCTGTTGCAATAAGCCTTCCTGCTTAAAGCATCTGCAATGACATTTGCTTTGCCTGGAGTATATTCAATACTCGGATTGTACTCTTGAATCATTTCGACCCATCGAGTCTGCCTGAGGTTTAGGTTGGGCTGAGTGAAGATATACTTGAGACTCTTGTGATCAGTGAAAATGTCCACTTGTCTTCCCAACAAGAGATGTCTCCACGTAACCAAAGCATGGACAACTGCCGCCAACTCAAGATCGTGAGTGGGGTAGTTCTTCTCGTTGGGCTTCAACTGCCGAGAGGTATAAGCCACAAATTTCTTCTCTTGCATTAACACAGCACCGAGACCTTGGAGAGAAGCATCACAGAAAACTTCATACGGCTTGGATTCATCAGGAGGAGTCAAGACAGGAGCTGTGACTAGTTTCTGTTTGAGAGTGTTGAAAGCAACGTCACACTCAGGAGACCAGACATACTTCACATGCTTCTGTAGGAGGTTGGAAAGAGGCTTTGCAATTTTGGAGAAATTCTCAACGAATCTTCGGCAATAGCTTGCAAGACCCAGAAAACTGCGGAGCTGCTTGACATTTTGAGGAGGTTCCCAATCCAGAACTGCGGACACCTTCTCGGGGTTAACAGCGATGCCTTTTGCAGAGATGATGTGACCAAGGAAAAGAACTTCATCGAGCCAGAACTCACATTTGGAGAACTTCGCATAGAATTGATACTCTCTGAGCTTGTCGAGCACCAATCGCAAATGTTTGGCATGATCTTGCTTATTCTTGGAGAAGACCAAGATATCATCGAGATACACCAGAACGAATTCATTGGTATAGGGGTTGAAGATGAAATTCATCATCCGAGAGAACACCGGAGGAGCATTGACAAGGCCGAAAGACACGACAGTATATTCATAAGAACCAAAGCTCGTTCTGAATGCTGTCTTGGGAATATCTTCTTCACGAATGCGAATCTGATGATAACCCATACGAAGGTCAAGCTTCGAGAATACTTTAGCACCTTTGAGTTGCTCAAATAGCTCATTGATGTTGGGAAGTGGGTACTTGTTCTTGATTGTCTTCTTGTTCAATGGACGGTAGTCGACACAAAGTCGGTCCGTGCCATCCTTCTTCTTGACAAAAAGAACACCACAACCCCATGGAGAAGAACTCGGTCTGATCAAACCCAGACGTTCTTGTTCATCGAGCTGCTTCTTCAATTCCTTCAGCTCGTTTGGTCCAAGCTTGTATGGACGCTTGCAAACGGGTACAGTACCAGGCTCTAGTTCGATAACGAACTCAACTGGCCGGTGCGGAGGCATACCCGGAAGCTCTTCTGGAAAGACATCTTGATACTCGCAAACGACTGGAATTTGAGAGATGGCATCCAATTCGCCCTTCTCATTGAGAGAGAAAAACCGAATGGTTTCATTACGAGCGGCAAAAACAATCACATCCTCAGACGAGTGTGTCAATTGAATTTCTCTGGCAGCACAATCAAGTTGAGCCTTGTGCTTAGAAAGCCAGTCCATCCCGAGAATAAGGTCAATATCCGAATCACCAAGAACAATTGGAGAAGACTGAAACGCATAATCGCCCATCTTGATGGTAACATTCGGAAACATGGAACTTGCATTCATGCATTTGCCTGGAGAGACAACTGCTAACGGCCTAGGCAATCCTTGGAAATGCAATTCATGCTTGGATGCAAAAGGTCTTGATATGAAAGAAAGAGATGCACCAGTATCAAAAAGAACTTTTGCAGGAATATCATTAACAGGAAGATTACCCATTATCACATCAGTAGATTCCTCCGCTTGAGCTGCATTCATCATGTTCACCTTTGCAAACTTTGGATTATGCTTGACCACTGCATTGCTGGAAGATCTGACAGGAGGAGGAGGAGGAAGACGCCTCTGGTTGAAGCACTTGTTAGCATAGTGACCTTTCTGCTGACATTTTTTGCAAGTCACCTCTGAGAGTGGACGGTGATAAGGAGCATTGGACTTTGGAGCTTGATTCTGAGACTTGTTCTGATAGCCAGAGTTGGAAGAGTTTGAAGAACCATGGCCACCTTTGTTCTTCTGCTGGTAAGGCTGACGAAACGGAGGAGGAGGAGGCAACCAGAACTTCTGTTGCGTAGCTGTCACAAGTGAGGAAGAAGAAGACTGAACTGCGTCTCTGACTCTCTTCTTAGAAGCCTCACACTTGAGCTGAGCAGCCTCTTGCTTCAGTGCCATATTGTAGAATTGATCAAACTGAGTGGGCTCAACAAGAACGAGAGCTAACTGCAGATCCTCTTTAAGGCCACCTCTGAAGTGATAGATCATGCTCTTCTCATCAGGAACGTCTTGTTTAGCGAAGCGAGCAAGTTTCTGAAATTGAATGTTGTATTGATACACAGACATGTTTCCTTGCTTGAGATTGCGGAACTCCTCACGCTTGCTCTCAACAACACTTTGTGGAATGTGGTGCGCTTTGAAGTCCCGACAGAAGTCAGTCCAAGTAATCACACGACCTCCTCTGGAATCTTTGTATTGCTGAAACCAATCAGCAGCTTGGTCCTTGAGCTGGAAAGAAGCGAACTTGACAAAGTCCTCAGGCCTGACATTGCTACATTCAAAATGCTTGTTGATGTCCACGAGCCAATCATCGGCATCCGTGGCCTCGGCACAGTAGCTGAAAGACTTAGGCTGATTTGCGAGAAACTGGTTGAGAGTGGCAAAGTGAAACTGATTGTTGCCTTGACCTTGGTTGCCTTGATTGCCTTGCCCTTGAGTACGTTCTTGCAAGAGTTGCAGAATCATCTGAGCGTTGGTGTTGGTGGCTGCCATGATTGATTGCCATGCCTCCGGAGGTGGAGGTGGTGGCGGAGGGTTCGCTTGACTCCCTTCATTGCGATCCGGATTCTGACGCGTTGGCGGAGCCATCCTGAAGAGGATGACATCCGTTAGCATCTTGATAGACAAAAGATAAGTAGAATCAACGGACAGAAATTGCAACATATAGTCTTCACAATAAACATTCGAACGAAGATGAACGAATGAATTCCGTAGTAAAACATCACACTTCCATAAGTTGAGAAGCCACTTGAAAAAGATATGGAATGAACATATGAATTCGAAGCAACTCGAATACCACAATACAAAATAAAGCAAAGTATTGGCTTGCAGAATAAGCCGGAACAAACATATGATAGAAATTTCGTCCGAAGTTTTTGTGGTGGGGCCCACACGGGCTCAATCGTACAGCACCATCATGTACAAGGCTGTGCACATGACATACGAAGCGTCCCCGAGTCGGCAAAGCCATGGACTCTTTAAGACACAGCGAGACCACTGTAAAATCAACCGTATACAGGCGGACCACTAGACGTCGAACCCCAATCTCATATCATGCATCTGTCGGAAAGATATCCTAAGGCTACTAGAATTCCCACTTATAAACTCCCGAAACTTTCTGGTTATGCAATCTGGTGTAGGGGATACAGGGGACACAAATATATATCACCCAAACTAACAATCCCTAGATCCAGCTGTATCCATCCGTCAACACATAACCAGGAAACCTTCGGAAATCGTTTACCTCAACCTTCGAAAAACATCCGTTATACAAGTTATGGCAATACTCCCTAACTCCCGCCCCAGTACTGGGTGGCGTTGAGGTGATCTCACCAACAACTGCATAAAAGAGATTTCGATGTCGGCGAAACTCAGGTATTCCAGAACTGCAACGATAAAATTGTGACGACAACACCTCGGAGCTCAACTCCCCGGGACACTGCCACAACCCCTAAATGACAGGAGGCACCAAGAACAATGTTCTCGTCACAAATCGATCGGAACGATTCCAAGATACCCGCGTGTTCCTAAAAAAATTTTTAGTGAAATTTGAGGAGAGAGTAGTCAAAACTTCTACGTCAGGAGACCTCACCAGAGCGACGAAGGGACTGAGGAGTAAAAGAATCCTACTCTCCGATATATATAATCCTAAGACTCAAAACTTTTTTATTCTAGACTCAACAACGTCAGCGATTCGATCAAGCAGGGGGCTCCTAAGTCGGGGATGGCTCTGATTACCAACTTGTAACGCCCACGATGCGGCTATATCTCCCACGTGTCGAGGCACGACTTAGAGGCATAACCGCATAGTGGTTTTGTCGCAAGAAGGGTCATCTTCACACAAAACCATGTAATGAACAAGAATGGGATAAAGAGTTGGCTTACAATCGCCACTTCACACAATACATAAATATCATTCATACATCATCCAAAATACAATCATATAGACCGAGTACGGTCAAAATCCAGATGAAAATAAGACAACCCCAAATGCTAGATCCCCGATCGTCCCAACTGGGCTCCACTACTGATCATCAGGAAAAGACACATAGTAACGACCACGTTCCTCGTCGAACTCCCACTTGAGATCGACGCCATCATCTGCACTGGCTTCGTCGACACCTGCAACTGGTTTTGGAAGTATCTGTGAGTCACGGGGACTCAGCAATCTCACACCCGCGAGATCAAGACTATTTAAGCTTGTAGAACAAGGAGGTGCAAAGAGGTGGAGCTGCAGCGGCAAAAGCATGTATGGTGGCTAACTTGCGCAAATGAGAGCAAGAAGAGAAGCAACGGAACGGACGTCATCTAGCAATGATCAAGAAGTGATCCTGAACACCTACTTACGTCATGCATAACACAGACCGTGTTCACTTCCCGGACTCCGCCGAGAAGAGACCATCACGGCTACACACGCGATTGACGTATTTTAATTGGGTCAAGTGACAAGTTATCTACAACCGGACATTAACAAATTCCCATCTGCCTCATAACCGCGGGCACGGCTTTCGAAAGATAATACCCTGCAGGGGTGTCCCAACTTAGCCCATCATAAGCTCTCACGGTCAACGAAGGATAAACCTTCTCCCGGAAAGACCCGATCAGTCTCGGAATCCCGGTTTACAAGACATCTCGACAATGGTAAAACAAGACCAGCAAAGCCTCCCGAATGTGCCGACAAATCCCGATAGGAGCTGCACATATCTCGTTCTCAGGGCACACCGGATTGTCCCAGCTTCCGATAGGCCAGACCAGAGTTGCCCCTGGTGGCCACCGGCGACTGACAGTTTGGACCAATACTCAGAGGAGCACTGGCCCGGGGGTTTAAAATAAAGATGACCCTCGGGCTCTAGAAAACCCGGGGGAAAAAGGTATAGGTCGCAAATGGTAAAACCAAGGTTGGGCCTTGCTGGAGGAGTTTTATTCAAGGCGAACTGTCAAGGGGGTCCCATAAATCACCCGACCGTGTAAGGAACGCAAACTCAAGGAACATAATCCCGGTATAACAGTAACTAGGGCGGCAAGAGTGGAACAAAACACCAGGCATAAGGCCGAGCCTTCCACCCTTTACCAAAATATATAGATGCATTAATTAAATAAGAGATATAGTGATATCCCAACATATCCATGTTCCGACATGGAAAAAACTTCAACTTCACCTGCAACTAGCAACGCTATAAGAGGGGCTGAGCAAAAGCGGTAACATAGCCAAACAACGGTTTGCTAGGAAAAGATGGTTAGGGGCTGACATGGCTGAAATAGGAGACATGATATAGCAAGTGATAGGTAGCGAGCATGGCAATAGAGCGAACAACTAGCATAGCAAAGATAGAAGTGATTTCGAGGGGTGGTCATCTTGCCTGCAAGATTCTCAGAGTTGTCGAAAGCTTGATCCTCGTAAGCGTACTCGACAGGTTCCTCATTCACGAACTCGTCTCCCGGCTCTACCCAAGACAAGAACACAAACAAATGGAACCACAATCAACAACGAGAAATGCGCAAGCAACATGATGCAAAACATGTATGATATGCAAGACATGATATGCGATGCATATGCGTGCTCCGGAAGGAAAATGATGAACATGGCAGTAACTTGGCAAACCAAGCATGCCACTGGAAAGATGAGATGATTTCGGTCGAAATCGATATAAAGATCACCGGAATCGGATGCACGGTTTGCAAATGGCAAGCAAAACAAGAATGACACTAATCTGCGATAAACAGCAAGATAGCACTTAAAATACAACAAGTAACAATGCTACAGCAATCCAACATAGCAACAAAGCACATGGCAGTAATCTACAGGAGATGCTTGACAAAAGATGAACACTGAGCTACGGCTAGTTCACAACATAACAAGCTCAAACAAGCATGGCAAAAGTGCAAAAGATTACAGGTTCACAGACATGGCAGAAATCAGCATCAGGTAGCAATGTTCGGAGCACGAAATCAATATGCTACAGGAACTTAAAATAGCAAAACAAGGCATGGTAGTGTTCTACTAAATGCACATGACAAAAGTCCCTTACTGACCATAAGCCAAAAAGGACCAGAAGATATGATGGCAAGCATGTAAACATAGAAAGTTCCATTATCAGGTTTCAGACTTGGCAGAAAACAGAGCATGGCAGAAATATTAATATGTAGGCCTCTTTGTGAGCTTGATGCACTCACTACAGAGCAATGCATGACAAACCAAGCATACCTACAGCACGATGGCATGTTTATGAAGCTATCCATGGCAAAAAACAATTACATAGCATGTATGGATCAACTACAATAAGCTTGGCAAAAATGCATGTCATGTTAAGAATCTGCCAGAAATATTTTATAGCAAAAGTAGAGCAAGATTGCGTCATGCTATGGTACTCTAAATTTGCAAACAATTGCAGGAATGGATCACTTACAACTATAGCTACAAAACATCCTTACTGAACATCTCTAAACTATGCATGGATCTCTCTGTAGCATCAAGTTTACATGGCAACAAAATTACAGCAGACAAAGACTTAGAGAAATCACTAAGTCCCTGAAATCAGAAATATTACGGGGCCTACTTTGCATGCTTTTGCTAGTCACCACAGAGATCACAAAAATACATGGACTACACCACTGGAAAGATGGCATGGCATACTTCAAAACACATGTAGAGCTCATGCTCAAAAGATGCACAGAATAAATGATACAAAAATGAAAACTCTCCAAGTTCTGATAAGAACCAGAGATTAACAGCAACTAGCCCTCTTCCAACGGCGATTTGGGCATCAAGATGACCTCTAATGAACATGGTGCAATTGAACAAAATGAAGATCATCACGAGGCGAATAATTTGACATATTATACGCGC
Source organism: Aegilops tauschii subsp. strangulata (assembly GCF_002575655.3). Classification (NCBI taxonomy): domain Eukaryota; kingdom Viridiplantae; phylum Streptophyta; class Magnoliopsida; order Poales; family Poaceae; genus Aegilops; species Aegilops tauschii. The sequence continues at coordinate 278,502,755 of NC_053037.3, read as the reverse complement.
GAATCGGAGCTACATGCGCAAAGTTATCGCATCTCGAACATAGACACTTGCTGAGAAAATTTAGGGACTTAGAAGATATTTTGAGGCGAGAAAAAGTCAACAGGTACCGATGGATCTGGATCGAGACCTGCCACAGGAGCTCGCTGGCTCGGTGGAGCAGCTCGCCGGCGGGGCCGGGGGAAGGAGGAAGGAGGAGGCGAGGGGGGCCGCGGCGACCGGAGGAGGGGCCCGGCGGCGGAGCTCCTCGCCGGCGGTGGTGGCGGGCGGCGGCCGGAGGAGATGGCGGGCGGCGGGCCGGAGGCGGCGGCGCCCGGCGGTGAAGGCGGCGGCGGCGAGGCGAGGCGCGCGGGCGCGGAGGAGGCGGCGATGCGGGCCGGCGGGCCCGCGGCGGGCTCGCGGAGGGAGAGGCCGGCGGGACACGTGGCAACAGCGGATTCGCCGGGGCGCGGCGGCGGACGTGTCCGGCGCGGGCGGACGCGTCCGGCGCGGCGCGGAGGGAGAGGGTTAGGGTTCGTCTGAGATTTTGTTTTTCGGGATGCCCACTCATTTATAGGTAGAGGGAGCTAGGAGGCTTCAAATGAGGTGCGGTTTTCGCCCACACGAGCGTGATCGAACGACCTAGAGCATGGAAGAGAGTTTGGTGGGCTTTGGGCTGGTTTTGGAGGGGGTTTTTGCTGGACACTCAAATGGACATTGCGGAGGCCCGGTTAACCGTTGGAGTACCAAACGACCTCCGAATGGAACGAAACTTGACCGGTAGTCTCCGGGTGGTATAACAAGACCACTTGACAAGCCGCGGTCCATTCCGAGAAAGTTTGACACACGCACACGAAAGAAAACAAGAGGGGTGCACCGGAGGAGATAGGAGCGCCGGATTGGAAAACGGACAACGGGGAAAATGCTCGGATGCATGAGACGAACACGTATGCGAATGCAATGCACATGATGACATGATATGAAAATGCATGACATGACAAAATACAAAACGAAAGACAAAAAACCGACAACGGAGGGAATAACATATCACCTAGCTGAAAATGGCAAGAGTCGGAGTTACAAATAATGCAAGATACATGCGGGGTGTTACAGAGAGATTATCATATTGTTTCAAATATATGTCTTGTAGCAAATTTGAATATGAACTACTAGTGCATACTCCAAATACTGATGTATATAAACATATTTTAGAGTGTAGATTCACTCATTTTGCTCCGTATGTAGTCCATATTGAAACGAACATACTAGTACGAACTCTCCCTCGCCCCACACCCACGTGGTGGACGTGCAGCAATTCATTCGGTCTTAGATAGCGAGAACCATATACTGTAGTACCATGATTGCTCGACTTCCCGAAGAGGCGAAGAGCCAAGGCAAGGTTAATACGGAGTATTTTTTTAGATGCCAAGCGCAAGGTTTATAGGAGAACGAGCGCAATGGGAGAACTCAAGCAATATGATGAAACCCCATCTTTTTATCCTCAATGGCAACAATACAATACAATACAATACAATACGTGCCTTGCTGCCCCTACTGTCACTGGGAAAGGACACCGCAAGATTGTTGAACCCAAAGCTAAGCACTTCTCCCATTCCAAGAAAAACCAATCTAGTTGGCCAAACCAAATTGATAGTTCGAAGAGACTTGCAAAGATATCAAATCATGCATATAAGAATTCAGAGAAGATTCAAATAATATTCATAGATAAGCTGATCATAAATCCACAATTCATCGGATCTCGGCAAACACACCGCAAAAGAGTATTACATCAAATAGATCTCCAAGAACATCGAGGAGAACTTTGTATTGAGAATCAAAGAGAGAGAATAAGCCATCTAGCTACTAGTTATGGACCCGTAGGTCTGTGGTAAACTACTCACGCTTCATCGGAGAGGCAATGGTGTTGATGTAGAAGCCCGAATCCCCCTCCGGCAGGACGCTGAAAAAGGCCCCTAGATGGGATCTCACAGGTACAGAAGGTTGCGGCGGTGGAAAAGTGGTTTCGTGGCTTCCCTGGAAGTTTTGGGGTATAAGAGTATATATAGGAGGAAGATCTAGGTCAGGAGGTCACCGAGGGGCCCACAAGGTTGGGGGGCATGCCCTCAACCCTTGTGGCCGCCTCGTGGCTCTTCTGACTTGCACTCCAAGTCTCCTGGGTGTCTTCTGGTCCAAGAAAAATCATCGCGAAAGTTTCATTCCGTTTGGACTCTGCTTGGTATTCCTTTTCTGTGAAACTCTAAAACAAGGAAAAAAACAGGAACGGGCACTGGGCTCTAGGTTAATAGGTTAGTCCCAAAAATCATATAAAATAGCATATTAATGCATATAAAACATCCAAAACAGGTAATATAATAGCATGGAACAATCAAAAATTATAGATACGTTGGAGACGTATCAGTCGCCGACGGATAAACCGACTGTCGGCGTGTCCCGATCAGGGGTCCCCATCGTTCTCTCTCACAAAGCCAGTGCGGTTGCCTTCATCCCTTGCTCACTGCCGCGACGTGGGCAGTTTCCGCCTCTAGCCGCCCTCCTCTGGCTACATCCCGACATCCCTCAGGTACAACTTCCTTTACAGCCAGCTTGCACCATTGCCCAGCTATTGACATCGCTCCATGTGGATATTTCTCTACTTCTTTGCCCTGCACGTACCTCTACTGGCTTCTACTATATTTGTGATGAGTTTATGTCTCATCAATTAGTCCCACTAGTCTTATTCTAATCACACTTCTTCAATTTCTTTGCCACGGGGATGCTCAGCTCGATTTTAGTGAAACTGCACAAAATGATCCGATGGTCAAAGGGTTGCAAACTTCATTTCTTAGGAAGGTTCGATGTCGCCAGCAAATTAAAGCATGGTTAGGGTTTAGGGTTCAAGGCCTAGGGACTGCATGGATCATTTTTTTTATCTTTAGTTGTCTTTGTTCCAAAATAAGTGACAACTTTAGTACAACTTTGACACTTATTTTGGAATGGAGGGAGTACATATTGGCTATGATATGTGAATCATTGAGATGCAATAGCATGCATGTTAGTATCCTTTTTATTTGATGGAGTGTTGCAACGGGGCAACCTTGGATGCAAGATACATGAAACAGAAGCTGAAAGCTTCATAGCATTGTACAATTTTATCTCGCTGAGAAATGACAGTACGGTGTACTAAAGAGTTAGGTGTCGCACGGTGTCCAAAAAATATGGTGATAGTGTGAGGTGGGCCATGTAATCACTGAGTTGCTGTGATTTCACTGATTTTGCACTCCTCCACTGTAAGAGTGGAGAAAATTGTAAAGAGTGGAGATGGTCTACCTCCTTTCGCCAAAACGTGGGACATCCAGCATCCGATGCACGTGTCATGCACCAAAGTAAAGTGTACAGTAGAACTGAGACTCGTCACGATCGTACCACCTCAGTAATAATGACCAATGAGCCGTCAAATCACATTGACCGGGCAGTAAGTTGGACGAACGAAGCAACCATCACTCTTCGTTGAATCCGCTTCTCCCTTCAACGCATGCGCCAGTGAGGGGCCGCGTCCGCTTTGCCCGGGCATGAATGCGGCACCGATTCTCTAGAGCAACGCTGACCGTTTCGGGCGGGAAGCGTGCGCGGGCGATGGAGGGGCTTTGGGTGAGCCAGGCTGGTCAGGAGCAGGCGTGGCAGCTGTCCTGACCGGACGCCCGAAAACGAGAGGATGCACCGACTCTCGCGGCTAAATCGTAGTACTACACACCATCTCTCTGTAGGAGTAGGTCGATGTGTCGCTCTCTCTGACACACACACATGTTATTAAAACACACACACACATGTTAATAGAATAGGAATATCGTTGGAGTGGGAAGCCACAGGAAGTGAGATAAATGGAGTACGTACAAGAAGAGAATAGGTACACGTACGTCCGTCGGAGACACAGTCGATGCCTCGCACTATAGCCCCGCCGACCACAGCACGATGGCCGGATCTATGCCTCTCTCGTCCTGGCGCCGGCGGTCAACCGCTATATCTGCGGCTGCGGGATTTGACGCACGCGACTGCGGGATTTGGAGCATTCCGGCCGCCTACAACTACGCCTTGCCATGGATTGTCCGGGTACCGGGTCGCACAACAATGGCAATGCCTCCACATCGCGTGCAGGTACTGAATCCGCCTCTAGCCGCTCGGATCTATCCCATCGGCGGGTCACCGGCAAAGACACGGCCAGGCACCGTCCGGGCTCGGCCCTGGCCCAGCGGCTATTCATTCACCGTTGCCGCTCATAAAGTGTGATGGCTGCCCGCGGCAGGTCCTACGCCATGTTTTGACCACGCCACAACATCCCGGATGGGTGTTCATCAAGTGTGAAAAATATAAGGTGCATAGTACTTCTTTTGATTCGGTTGTGCTCCCTTATTCGGCACATGTTCGACAGCTTATACTCAAACTTGTGTGTAGGATAGGTGCAAGTTTTGGTTTTGGGAAGAAGAATACATCGATCTATTGATAGCAGAAAATTTGGTAGATGCTCGTGCACTCCTTGATAGAATAGAGGCTAGGGATGATATTAGATGTGAAGCAACGTCTAGTTCTTTAGAATGGAAGAAGAAAGAACTGTGCAAGCAAAGAATTGGTGATGCTCTTGTTTTCTTTGGTCATGCTCTCCTAGCAAAGAATTGGTGAATGTACTTCCCTATATCAAAATGTAGTTGATGAAATAAAGAAATGTGCTGGAAAATAAATGTGTGCATACGGCCGGTGGCCGTATTAATTACGTTGGTTTTGAATTTTTCTGAATTATTGGGATCAACTCATTTTCTTCATAGCAGTCTTATTTTCACTTCTTTCCACCACATGTTCACTATCCAAGGTGCATTAAATTGATGCATGCAAGGATTAAAAGAAACCAACAAGTGCATGTAACCATTCCTACTCATTTAGTGGTCATCCATGAATATATATATATTGTAATTAATGCAGATTAAAGTTTGAGTAATTTTGTAAACTACGAGATGGAGTACTTAGGCTACTCATAGTGGGGAGTATCATATACTAGTATCATGCATATGATACTAGTGTATGATACTACCTTTTGTCGGTGCAACAAACCCTGGGTCTGTTTCCTAGACTGTGCACAGGCAAGAGAACCAGATTGAAGCACCAGCCCAAGTTAGAGTACAAGGACCCAAGAGATTCGAGGGACCAATGTGCAGATCAGAGAGGCCAAGAACGAACCAAGGAAGTAGGATATCGTCAAGGGGAAAGCCTCCCTTGCCGGGCAGGCGAGCCCGGCAAGGGGCGAGGCCACCTCCAGAAGCAGACAACCGAGACACCCCGGCAGGGCTTGCCAGGGCTCAGGGAAGCAGAACCACCTCACCAACCACTCCACCACGACCCACATCGTTGATCAGTGCGGTGTCAAGCCGCAAAGTGATTAAGTGGCAGCCATATGCCACATGGCAGCCATTTCCTATAGGAGAAACCCACAGATGACACCCTTCCTGCGACGTGTTAAGAGAACAGGTGTGGTGCTGGCAAGATAGCCCGGCAAGCCTTGCCGGGCAACCAATGATGTGACATTAAGCGGTGCATTTAATGCGCCCTGTCAGCCCGCAGAGTTAGGTATGATAGCTCTTTTTGCTATCTTATCAGTGCGTAATGACTACTTTGCCACTGTGGTTACCCCTTGATCTATAAAAGGAGGCCCATGGCAACCGTAGAAAGGGTTACAAGATTGGATAACTCACACCCCCATACGCGCGTAGTCGCTGCTACCCCAAGGCAACCCTTGCCGGGAAAGTGTACTACACATGCCACCACCTTTTCCACCATCAATCCACCAAAGCAGGAGTAGGGTTTTATGCCTCACGGCGGCCCGAACCTGGGTAAATTGCCTGTGTGATCTCTGCCATGTTGTCCCACGCTTGTTTGCTCTTTGCGCAACGCATCGCGCCCCTGCCAAACCAGCAAGGGACCTCCTGGTCCCATAGGTGGTCGTGGTTTCCCGCGACACCTTTATAGTGCATAGTATCATAGAGTAGTATCATAGATGATCTTATTTATTTTCATTCATGACACAAAGTAGCATATCATTTAACATGATACGGTATCTACATATGTTACTCTAACCCCCTCTCTCTTCTTTAATTCTCTGCCACATCAGCGTGTTTGTTATTCCCGAGTGCATGATACTGATGACCCACAAGTATAGGGGATCAATCATAGTCCTTTCGATAAGTAAGAGTGTCAAATCCAACGAGGAGCAGAAGGAAATGACAATTGGTTTTAGCAAGGTATTTTCTGCAAGCACTGAAATTGTCGGTAACGGGTAGTTTGATAGCAAGATAATTTGTAACGAGCAAGTAACAGTAACGGTAAATAAAGTGCAGCAAGGTAGCCCAATCCTTTTGTGGCAAAGGACAGGCCAAAACAGTCTCTCATAATTAGCAAAGTGTTCTTGAGGGTACACAGGAATTTCATCTAGTCACTTTCCTCATGTTGGTTTGATTTGTGTTCACTACTTTGAGAATTTGATATGTGGGTGGACCGGTGCTTAGTTTTTGTTCTTACTTGAATAAACCTCCCACTTATGATTAACCCCCTCACAAGCATCTGCAACTACGAGAAAAGTATTAAGATAAAATCTAACCATAGCATTAAACAATTGGATCCAAATCGGTCCCTTACGAAGTAGCGCATAAACTAGGGTTTAAGCTTTTGTCACTCTAGCAACCCATCATCTAATAACTACTCCATAATGCATTCCCTTAGGCCCAAATATGGTGAAGTGCCATGTAGTCGACGTTCACATGACACCACTAAGGGAATCACAACATACATACATCAAAATATCAAACACATATCAAGTTTACTTGATTACTTGCAACATGACTTCTCCCGTGACCTCAAGAACAAAAGTAACTACTCACAAATGGTAATCATGCTCAAGATTAGAGGGGTAGTAAATAGCATAATGGATCTGAACATATAATATTCCACCAAATAAACCATATAGTAATCAACTACAAGATGTAATCAACACTACTAGTCACCCACATGTACCAATCTAAGGTTCCGGTACAAAGATTGAACACAAGAGATGAACTAGGGTTTGAGAGGAGATGGTGTTGTTGAAGATGTTCATGGAGATGGCCCTCCAAAATATGAGAGGGTTGTTGGTGATGACGATGGCTTTGATTAACCCCTCCGGGAGGGAAGTTCCCCCGGCGGAATTGCTCCACCGGAGGGCAAAAGTGCTCCTGCCCAAGTTCTGCCTCGAGATGGCGGCGCTCCATCCAGAAAGTCCTCCCCCTATTTTTCTAGGTCAAAGTGACCTATATACTAGAAGATAGGCACCGGAGGTGGGCTGGGCTGAGCACAACCCACCAGGATGCACCTGGGGGGCCAGGCGCGCCCTGGTGTCTTGTGCTCACCAGTTGGCCCCCCTCCGGTAGTTATTTGCTCGAGAATTTTTTATGTAATCCAAAAAAATTCTCCGTACTTTTCAGCTCATTTGGAGTTGTGCAGAATAGGTAACTCTGATGTAGCTTTTTTAGGTTCAGAAGTCCAGCTGTCGGCGTTCTCCCTCTTTGTGTAAACCTTGCATATTATGAGAGAAAAGGCATTAGAATTAGTCCATAAAGCATTATTATGCATAAAACATTATAAAAAAACAGTTGGAAAACATGATGCAAAATGGACCTATCAACTCCCCAAGCTTAAACCTCGCTTGTCCTCAAAAAGCGAAATCGAAAAACATGTCCACATGCTTAGAGAGAGAGGTGTCGATAAAAACAAAATACGGACATAGAAGCATCATGCATATTATTATAACAGCAACAAACTTTATCATAAATATTTATCACATAACTTTTATGACATAACTTTTATCATATAACTTCTCATGAATAAGTAACAATTCATCACAACATCGAAATATAAAGCATAACCTCTACTAAAAACCAACAAACTATGTTCTCAGTCAACTTTGCAGCTACAATTCATCATCTCTTCAGGAAGGGTCTCGTATCGGAGCCTTTTGGCAAGTGCACATACTCAACCATCATATAATCTTTTATGATTGCTAACACTCACCACATACCCATGAGCAAAAAGTTTCAACCGGACACATAGAAAGATAGGGGCTTATAGTTTCACCTCCCAACATATCACCTCAAGGGTGATGTCAGCAATAATAATTCATGCTCACTCATATCCAACTAGATATATGTGCCTAGATCTTTCCTCACCACATGATTCTTGCAAAAAGAGAAAATAAAAAGGAATAGTGAAGAATACATTGACCCTTGCATAAAAGTAAAAGATAGGCCATTCGCAGAGGGAAACAGAGGTTGTCATGCGGTTTTTGGTTTGTATGCTCAATCTCTTAGTGCAAAAGAATGTCACGTTATATTGCCCCTTATGATAGCAACCTTTATTGTGCAGTCTGTCGCCTTTATTACTTTGCCATCACAAGTTCGTACAACGCTCAATTTTCTCTTACACTAAATGATCCAACACATTTAGAAGCATTTTTATTGCCTTATTGCACCAATGATAACTTACATGAAGGATCTTACTAAATCCATAGGTAGGTATGGTGGACTCTCAACACAGGGTTTAAGGGTTTTTGGATGCACAAGTAGTATATCTACTTAGTGCGGAATTTTTGGCTAGCAAGGATAGGGGCAAGCACCACATGTTAAAGGATCTATGACAATATAACTTATATGTGAATATGAACAAGCATAAATCATTACATTGCCTTCCTTGTCCAACGTCAACAATTTTGGCATATGATATTTTGATGAGGGCTCACAATCATAAAAGATGTCCAAGATAGTGTATTTGCATGTGAATCTTCTCTTCCCTTATTAATTCTTTCATGAATTGCATCATTGACCAATGCAATGTTTGTCAATCTCCACTAAATTTTACCATGTATACTTTTCCTTATGTGATGTCATTGTTTACCATAAGATTAGCATCTGATCTTTTTTTCCATTATTTCCTTTTATTTTGATTGAAACATAAAAGTAAAGAAAGCAAAACTCGAACTAAACTTTATTATATATCTCGCACACGATTACATAGATAGATAGATCAGTAAGCAAACACTTGAAAAATTGAACTAAACTTTTATTCAACTAATTCAAAAGATAACTAAAGGCAAAGAAGGTGGCGTGATGCGATACCGGGGCACCTTCCCCAAGCTTGGCACAAGCCAAGGGGAGTGCCCATACCATGTACTCAAGTCTCCTTTGGTGGTGAAGAAGGTGGTCGTGGTGATGGTGTAGCAGCTTGAGGAGGGAATTTTCCTCCCTCAAGTCATGAATCTCCTGCTCCAGCGTTAATATCTTTGTGCATAATTCTTGTTAGTTTTCCTACAGAAGATGAAAAGGGATAAACTGGATCTTAGGTTTCTTTATTTTTACTGGGGAGACTTGACTTCTTGAATTCCACATGCATGTCCCCGGGTTGGGGCAATGGAACTTCGTCTTCATCTGAGCTTGTTTCTTCCTTCCCTTTCGGATCGTAGTCTTCTTCTTCCTCCGTGGTCCAACCATAATGTTCCACATCTCCGTAAACCTTGGGGTTTGCAATGTAATCAACAACATAGCTCTCACCCTCCGAGTCTTGAGATGACATATTTTCAGATATGTCAGAAAACAGCGAGAAAGAAGAACAGAAGATTTCTTCACGATACGGTGGTCAATAGGTTCGGGGGTATATAGAAGAACTTTTATCTTGGGAAACAAGCAAAACAAGGGGAAAACAAAGTCGAGAAGGTGCCTGAGGTGGGTGATACATCCATGTTGCATCATGTTTACCTACTGTTATTTACTATGTTTTTATGCATAATAATGCTTTTTGGAGTAATTCTAATCCTTTTCTCTCATATTAAGCAAGGTTTACACAAAGAGGAAGAATGCCGGCAGCTGGAATTCTGGACGTGAAAAAGCTACGTTGGAGTTACCTATTCTGCACATCTCCAAATGAGATGAAACTTATGGAGAATTATTTTGGAATATATGAAGAATATTTGAGCAAATAACTACCAGAGGGGGCCCACCAGGTGGGCACAACCCACCTGGGCTCGGCAGGCAGCCCAGGCGTGCCCTGGTGGGTTGTGCCCTCCTCGGCCCACCTCAGGTGCCCCTCTTCTGGTATATAAGTCATTTTGACCTAGAAATAATAAGGAGAGGACTTTCGGGACGGAGTGCCGCCGTCTCAAGGAGGAACTTGGGTAGGAGCACTTTTGCCCTCCGGTGGAGCGATTTCGCCGGGGGAACTTCCCTCTCTGAGGGGGAAATCATTGTCATCGTCATCACCAACAACCCTCTCATCTTTGGGAGAGAAATCTCCATCAACATCTTCCACAACACCATCTCCTCTGAAATCCTAATTCATCTCTTGTGTTCAATCTTTGTACCGGAACCTCAGATTGGTACCTGTGGGTGACTAGTAGTGTTGATTACATCTTGTAGTTGATTACTATATGGTTTATTCGGTGGAAGATTATATGTTCAGCTCCATTATGCTATTTAATACCCATATGATCTTGAGCATGATTATCATTTGTGAGTAGTTACTTTTGTTCTTGAGGTCATGGGAGAAATATTGTTGCAAGTAATCATGTGAACTTGATATGTGTTCGATATTTTGATGATATATATGTTGAGATTCCCTTAGTGTTGTCATGTGAACGTCGACTACATGGCACTTAACCATATTTGGACCTAAGGGAATGCATTGTGGAGTAGTTATTAGATGATGGGTTGCTAGAGTTCAGAAGCTTAAACCCTAGTTTATGTGCTACTTCGTAAGGGACCGATTTGGATCCAAATGTTTAATGCTACGGTTAGATTTTATCTTAATACTTTTCTCGTAGTTGCGGATGCTTGCGAGGGGGCTAATCATAAGTAGGAGGTTCGTTCAAGTAAGAACAGTACCTAAGCACCGGTCCACCCACATATCAATTTATCAAAGTAGCGAACACAAATCGAACCAACATGATGAAAGTGACTAGATGAACTTCCCGTGTACCTTCAAGAACGCTTTGCCTATTATAAGAAACCGTTTTGGCCTATCCTTTGCCAAAAAAAAAGATTTCCACACCTTGCTGAACTTTACTTATTGAAAGGACTACGATTGATCCCCTATACTTGTGGGTCATCAAGGCTCTGGCGCCGTTGCCGGGGAGTGAAGCGCTCTTGGTAAGTGGAAATTGGTAAGGGAAAATTATTACTACGTGCTAAAATTTATTGTTACTTGTTACTATGGAGAATCATCCTTTGAGGGTTTGTTCAGGGTATATTCACCTCGACCGGAACCACAATTAGTTTCCCCTCAACTTACTGCACCTACTGAAAATATTGTTATGAAATTCCTTCGGGTATGATAGGACAACTGCAAGCTAATCCTTATGCAAGAGATGGAACTGAACATCCTGGTATGCACTTGATATATGTGGATGAAATTTGTGGATTATTTAAGCTTGCTGGTTTACCCGGAGGTGAAGCTAAGAAGAAGGTTTTCCCTTTATCTGATGATATTGGATCTTGGAACAAGAATTGATTGAAATTGGAATTTCACCCAAAAAAATTATCCTATGCATCTAGTTCATCATGATGGGAATTATATATATAATTTTTGTCCTCGTGAAGGAGAAAGTATCGCTCTAGCTTGGGGGAGTCTTAAGTCAGTGTTATATTCATGCCCCAATCATGAGCTCTCAAGAGAAATTATCATTCAGAATTTTTATGCTGGGCTTTCTCGCGATGATCAATCCATGCTCGATACTTCATGTGTTGGTTCTTTTATAAAGAAGAGTATTGATTTCAGGTGGGATCTTTTAGAAAGAATTAAATGGAACTCAGAAGATTGGGAACTCGACGATGGTAAAGAGTCAGGTATTAATCTTAAGTTTGATTGTGTTAAATCTTTCATGAATACCGATGCCTTTCACAAGTTTAGCACTAAATATGGACTTGACTCTGAGATAGTAGCCTATTTTTGTGAATCATTTTCTACTCATGTTGATCTCCCTAAGGAGAAGTGGTTTAAATATCACCCCCCTATTAAATAAGAAATTAAAGAACCGGTATTAGCTAAAGAAGAAACTATTATTGACAATGTTGATCCAGTTGTGCCTACTGTTTATATTGAAAAACCACCTTTCCCTATCAAGATAAAGGAACATGCTAAGGTTTCAATTGTGGCCCGCAAAGTAATATCAAAGCACCTAGACCTTCAGAACAAATCAAAGTAGAACCTAGTGTTGCTATGGTTAAAGATCTCTTGGTAGAAAATATCGATGGGCATGTTATTTACTTCTGTGATGAAGCTGCTAGAATTGCCAAACTGGATAAAAAGATAAACATAGACCTGTTTTTGGCATGCCTGTTGTCTCGGTCAAAATAGGAGATCACTGCTATCATGGTTTATGTGACTTGGGTGCTAGCGTGAGTGCTATCCCTTTTACCTTATATCAAGAAATTATGAATGACATAGCACCCACTGAAATAGAAGACATAGATGTTACTATTAAACTTGCTAATTGAGGTACCATCACACCACTTGGGATTGTTAGAGATGTTGAAGTCTTTGTGGGAAAATAAAATACCCTACTGATTTTCTAGTTCTTGGTTCCCCACAAGATGACTTTTGTCCCATTATTTTTGGTAGACCTTACTTGAGCACCGTTAATGCTACAATAGATTGTGAAAAACAAACTGTCGGTGTTAGTTTTGGTGATGAGTCTCATGAGTTGAATTTTTATAAGTTTAGTAGAAAACATCATAAGAAAGAATACCTAGTAAGGATGAAATAATTGGTCTTGCTTCTATTGCCACGCCTCCTACTGATCCACTAGAACAATATTTGCTAGACCACAAAAATGATATGCATATGAATGAAAGAAATGAAATCGATAAAAATTTCTTTGAACAACGACCTCTGCTCAAACACAATTTGCCTATTGAGACTCTAGGAGGTCCTCCTCCACCTAAGGGTGATCCCGTGTTTGAATTAAAACAATTGCCAGATACTTTGAAATATGCTTATATTGATGAGAAAAAGATATATCCTGTTATTATCAGTGCTAACCTTTCAGAAGATGAAGAAGAAAGATTATGGAAAATTTTGAAGAAGCACCGAGTTGCTATTGGGTATACTCTTGATGATCTTAAGTGCATTAGTCCCACTCTATGTCTGCACAAGATTAATATGGAACCTGATGCTAAACCGTTGTTGATCACCAATGTCGTTTGAATCCTAAGATGAAAGAAGTGGTAAGAACTAGAATATTAAAGCTTCTTGAAGCAGGTATAATCTATCCCATAGCTGATATTAGATGGGTAAGTCCCGTTCATTGTCTCCCTAAGAAGGGAGGTATTACTGTTGTTCCTGTCGGATCGTGGGTTCCGCAGACCATTGAGACGTTCGAACTCTGGGGTGCGCACGAAGAACTCTCTCTCCCCAGCCTGCCTACCCAACAATTCCACGGCCTAGCTCGACGAACCAAAGGAACAAGAGACACGGAGATTTATCCTGGTTTGGGCCACCTTGCGGTGTAATACCCTACTCCAGCTTTGTGGTGGATTGCCTCGAGGGGCTGAGGATGAACTAGTACAGTGGATGAACAGCCTCAAGAGGTGAGGTGTTCTTAAGCTCGATGAGCTGGTGAGATGGCCTTGGTGGAATGGCCCCCATCCAAGATGCCCTACTATGGTGGTGGCTAAGTCTTGTTTATAGAGGCCCTGGCCCTCTTCCCAAATGTAGGCGGGAAGGGATCCCACAACGGCCAAATTTGAAGGGAGACAACTAGTACAAGCTATCCTGACAAAAGTAGTCTTCGCCTTCCAAAGGCTATGGTGGTGACGCTACTGTGGGCTCCGCAATGACCTCCGTCCTCCCGTCCTAGTGGTCTTGGTCTTGTTGCACCGAAATGGAAACCTTTGCCTGATTCCTTGGGACTCCGCGCCTGCGCTTGCCTCCCTAGCACCAAAGAGGAACTGGTACACTGCGCCCACTGGCGCCCGCCTGGCCTTGGTCGTCGCGGCTCACGTCATGTGAACCTCACGAGGTGCCCCTTGCATAGATATCTCCGCTCCTCGGGAGCTAGCCAGATGAGGCCGCCCCCAGGGAGGCCTTGGTGTGATCCTCCTCGCGTGGCTTGGCCCCTCGCGAGGATCTTGAGTAGTTTCTGCTAAAGTTGGGTCGTACCGGGCCGTTGATGGAGCCACGCCACGGGCCGCAGGCAGGCAAGTCTGGGTACCCTCGTTCCCATGACGCCGACAGTAGCCCCTGGGCCCAAGGAGCGCTCGGACTTGGCTTCGAGACAAAGCCAAAGGGCAAGTGCGGAGCGCCGTGGGCCCCAACCGCCTGCGGCCTCAGTCGATGCGTGGCGACGGATGGGATGTGGGCGCCTCCACTTCCCCATGCTGCCTCGGCAACCGTTCGACTTGACGAGACTCTGCTGCATGCAGAGAAAAGATCATCATTGCATGCGGTCGTGGAGGTCATCGGTTGGCTTCCTCTTGGCTATAAATGAGGAGAGGGGCGAAGCCCCCCTTGCTCGTCTCCTTCTTCTTGCCGCCTCCTCTTTCTTCTTCCTCCTTGCTTCGCCGCCTTGCTGTGGCCTCCATGGCGCCAACGAAGAGGTTCTCTGCCGCAGAGAAGGGGAAAGCTCGCCAGGAGGGGCGCGGCTCACCGCCACTCAAGAGAGGGCGGGGCCGCCCTCGTAAGCATGCCGCTACCCCTGTAATGGTGCCTTGGGGGCGTGGGCGCACTCCTTCAGGGACCGGTGTTGTCCTTTGCAGCCACGACGGCATCTCTTCTCACGGCTGAAGCCGCCCGAGGCGAGGCAGCCCCCAACCGAGGGGAGGCGCGCCGTGGTTGCCCGGCCTCCCCGGTCGCGCTTCCATTCGGTGGAGGTGCTCCCGGAGTTCATCGTGTGGTTGGAGAGTCCGGCCGGCGCCTGGCTCCAGCTTCCGCGCTCCTTTTCCGGTGAGCTGCCAGCCGGGGGTATTGACGGCCTCTGGCTGCAGGCCGACGGTTGCCGCAGCAAGGCCTCGTGGGTCGCGGTGGAGGTCTCCGTCGCGGGCAATGTGGCCCTGGCCCGTGACTCGCGGATATTTGCCCGCACGCGCGGCCTGAGCAGGCGGTGCACCCTCCACTTCAAGTACGATGGCGCCGCAACCCTCTTCGTTAGGGTGTTTGGGGAAGATGGTCGCCGCGCAGGGTGCTGCCTCGAGAACAGCGGCGGCAACGATGAGCTCAGCCTTGGCGACGGCTGTGACGAGGCTCGGGGAGAACTTGCCCTTGGTGACGGTCGCAGTTCGTCCAGTGGTGGCAGCTCCTCCGCCAGCGAGAGCACCGGCTGCGGTGGCTACGACCAGCTGCCACGCTGCCGGGCTCGCTTCAAGGACGGTGGCAGGTCATCCGATCACCATGCGGCGGTGAAGCGCAAGGAGGGCTCAGGTTGAGCTAAGCCCGGGGGCCGCTGCGGCCGTGAGGCCGCTTTTGTTTAACCTTTCCTTTCTTCCTGCAGCTGAAAAAAAGTAGATGGCCCTGTTGGCACGTGTAATGAACCGTGGTATTTATGCCGCTATGCTATGTTTATTGTTCTTGTGTTGTGTTATGATATTCGTGCTCCACATAGGTGTAGAGGGATAACTTAGCTTGATATGCTCAGGGTAGCTTCCCGCCTCGTGAAGGCGCGCCTTTTGGCATCTGGTGAGGTCTCCTTGCTACCGACTCAGGAGCCGCTGGCCTCGGGAGACATCATAAACCTATAGGATTTGTTAGAAAACATGTCGGGTGCCATGTTCCTCCTTGCGCAAGCCCTCAGGCATGGGCTAATCGTGTCTCAGTGCACCGCGTCGCAGTACCCGAGGGGCATGGACTTGAAGAGGGTGCGTAAATCATGAGCTTATCCGAGGCGCCTCGGGAAGGATCAGGAAGCCAAAGCTCTGGGGCAACAGGGCTTTGGCGAGGTGTGTTCACAGCATGGGCGAGCCCAACGCGCACGCGCACACCTGTCCAGCCCCCGCGCGAGGTGCGCGAGGAAGAGCGACGGGCAACTGCCGCTCTCCCTAAACCAAGACAAAGAGGTGAGCAAGCGAGAGGGGGAAAACCCAACTAGGCGATCGAGAAACGCTAGAACTCCAAATTCCATTAAACGGTTGCAAACCAACTACAGAAAGCAAGCAAATGAACAGCCGCGTCCGGCACCTAGTCTAGTCTTCTCACCAGCGTGGAGCTAAGTGCTGCCACTAGGATGTGGGAGGGAGCCCCAGAGGCCCGAGGGCGGCTCTCCGGAGCCTCCGGGGCGTGTACAGCCCCACTCATTATTACGTGAGAGTGTCACGAGCGGAGGCCTTCACAGGCACTGGGCCTTGCTTCATGGGTAGAAGTTCCGGAGGTGCTGAATGTTCCAGGCGTTCTGCATGGGGATCCCGTCCTGCGTCTCTAGGCGCGCAGCGGTAGGCCTCGAGATGCGGGCAATCCTAAACGGGCCCTCCCACATGGGAGAGAGCTTATGCAGCCCCTCCCTGGAGAGCACCCACCTCAGGACGAGATCGCCCACCTCAAGCGTCCTGGGGCGGACGCTGAGGCAGGGGTACCGCTGCAGCGCCTGCTGGTACCTTGCCGCCCGGAGCGAGGCTTGACGGCGGCGTTCCTCCCCTAGCACGAGGTCCATCCCCCGCGTGGCATCCTGGCATGCCTCGTCAAACGCCAAGACCAGCGCGGAGCGATGCCTGACCTCGTGTGGGAGAACCGCTTCGGCTCCGTAGACGAGGAAGAAAGGGGTCTCGCTCGTCGGCTTGGTGGCGGTGGTGCGGATGGACCAAAGCACGGACTGGAGCTCGTCGTGCCAGCCCCTGCCGCAGGCCTTCAGCTTCTTCTTGAATGTTCTTGTCTTGAGGCCTCTCAGGACCTCCGCGTTGGCGCGCTCGGCTTGTCCTTTGCTTCTGGGGTGTGCTACTGAGGCGTAGCATATCTGCGTTCCAAGATTAGCACAATATGTTTTGAAGAGATTGCTAGTGAACTGCGAGTCGTTGTCGGTGATGATACGATTAGGGACTCCGAACCGGCTCACGAGGCCCTTGATGAACTTGACCGCCGAGCCGGCAGGGATGGTACATACTGGCTCCACTTCCACCCACTTGGTGAACTTGTCGATGGCGACGTAGAGGTAGCAGTAGCCCCCGGGCGCCCGTGGGAATGGACCCAAAATGTCCAACCCCCAGACCGCGAACGACCACGAGAGCGAGATAGTCTGGAGGCCCTGAGCTGGCCAGTGGATTTTCTTGGCGTGGAACTGGCAAGCCTCGCAGGATCTCACTAGCTCGGTTGCGTCGTTGAGCGCCGTAGGCCAGTAGAATCCACTGCGGAACGCCTTGTGTCGGTGTCAAAACCGGCTGATCTCGGGTAGGGGGTCCCGAACCGTGCGTCTAAGGTCGATGGTAATAGGAGACAAGGGACATGATGTTTACCCAGGTTTGGGCCCTCTCTATGGAGGTAATACCCTACTTCCTGCTTGATTGTTCTTGATGAATATGAGTATTACAAGAGTTGATCTACCACGAGATCGTAATGGCTAAAACCCTAGAGGCCTAGCCTGTATGACTATGGTAAAATTAATCTATCCTCTACGGACTAAGTCCTCCGGTTTATATAGACACCGGGAGGATCTAGGGTTACACAAGGTCGGTTACAAAGAAGGGAATCCACATATTTGGTCGCCAAGCTTGCCTTCCACGCAAAGGAGAGTCCCGTCCGGACACGGGTGCAGTCTTCGGTCTTCGTGTTCTTCAAAGCCCATCAGTCCGGCCCATGGCTAACAGGCCGGACTTCCGAGGACCCCTTAGTCCAGGACTCCCTCAGTAGCCCCTGAACTTGGCTTCAATGACAAGGTATCCGGTGCGTAGATCTGTCTTCGGCATTGCAAGGCGGGTTCCTCCTTCCGAACTCCAAGATAGTCTTCGGACGTATTGAACGTGTCCAGACCTGTAACACACGCACCACACACAACCGCGGAGAGAATATAATATTCCACGAGTCCCATCTGCTGACAACTTTTTGTAACATGACATTACGTCTGCCCAGTCGTAATTTCGAACCGTTTCTAGCCTCCAGCCCCGGGTTTCGAGGCGCGGCTTTATTGGCACGTGTTATCCAAGTCGAGATCGTGTCCCCCTTATTAAGGGATTCTCATCAACACAGACGTGGGTAACCCAACCGTTTCTGTGGTACAACTCCTTGGAAACAGGCAAGTTTTAAGGCCCAGGAGTAGACGTTTAGATACTCAGGGCCTTTATAAAGAGCTGCACACCCGTCCTTTTTCTATTCCACGTTTGCTTCTTCCTCAGCCCTTGCTATCTCGAGTTCTAAAACCCAAGTTTCGACCAGCACAACCCTTAGTCATGTCCGGATCTAGCCTTCCCGGTCGGTGGGTGGCTTCTTCTGTTACAGAGGAGGACATTGCGAAGCTTAGGGCGGCGAGATATCTGACTGCAGAAATCCTCCATCGGCTCCCTACCGAAGGGTAGGTTATCCCTACCCCCAGATCCCGCGAGAGGGTCGTGTTCATCTCCCACTTCCTTCGAGGGTTAGGCTTTGCCCTTAATCCCTTTGTTCGAGGGCTCATGTTCTACTACGGGCTGGATTTTCATGATCTGGCCCCGAACTTTGTTCTTCTTATCTCGGCGTTTATCGTCACGTGCGAGGCCTTCCTTCGAGTCCCTCCACACTTCGGCTTGTGGCTCAAGACCTTCCACGTAAAGCCGTAGACGATTGGGGGGAAGCAGGCGGAGTGTGGTGGTGCCACCGTGAGCAAGCTTAATAGCGCTCTTTGGCTAAAAGGATCCTTCACCGAGTCCTCTGCCTTATGCCAACGGGAGTGGTTCTACATCACCGAGCCCCATGGCTCCAAGTGGGCGGCTACGCCTGCGTTCCGACCCAGCCCTCCAATCCAGCTCGCATCATGGATTAATAAGGGGTTGGACTAGGGATCAATTGATGAGGTACAGACTCTTCAGAGCCGCATCAGGAGCCTCCTCGAGAGGGACATTGATCTTATCAACGTTATTCAAGTAATGCTGGTTCGTCGGACCTTGCCGTGCCAGAGGCGACCTCTCCGCCTGTGGGAGTTTAATCCCGAAGGGCCGCAGACACTTCAACACTTCTTCGGCACTACGCACAAAGGGATGTGGAAATTATTTTTTGGGAAGCGAAAGTAGTGGCCGGATACTACCGAAGACATCGGCCTTGACTGTAACCATCCGGACACCACGGTAAGTACCCGTCCGCCGAACACCTCATAATCAGGTATCCTATGGTAAGACACTAAGCAAACCATCTCCATCCAGGGCTGGATAAAGAAAGTAAAACGGATTAGGTGTCCGGCCCCTCTTCCCGAAGACTCAGCGGACCTCGTGCTAACAAGGATGCTGGCACCGGCATTGTATCAGGCGCCGGTGGAGGAGGGCAAGGTGGAGAGTGGGAAGACCCGGGATGGCCTTCGTTCCGGAGGCAAATTAGACACCGAGTCCGGGGAAATCGACATTTCTTCGCCCGAAGACACAGGCGAAGGAGAAGCAAGCATCCCTTCTTCATATAGGAAGAAAAGGGCCGCCTCTGAAGGTTGGGAAGAACCTATCCCAAGAGGGGCAAGATGCCATCGTTGGGCGGCTCGGGATTGTAAGGCGACGCCGTTGAACAACTCCGTCCTGAGGACCATCCTTCGACCAAATCGTAAGTAAATCCGGGGTGCTTTAATCACATCCTGTTCCTTTCTTGTTATGGAAGCGACACGTAATATTCACGTGTGTCTTAACAGTTCCGTGTAGAGTGTTCCTGAGCGATCCTGTTCTTCGGGAGATCTTCTCCGAGAGATGATGGAAAGCGAGATGCCTCCCCCGGCCTCCTCGCCCAATAAGGCGGATAACTCCGAAGTGTCGTCTCGGAGGGTTTTTCTTGATCGACAAGCGGCGCGGGGACGAAGGAGGCAGTACCCGAAGGTGAGCCTCCGATCATCCGGGATTCGGGGGCCAACAATGAAGGCCCCGGACTATCCCGTTTTCAGCCAGCGGTGATTCTGGAGATGAGTGAACAGGTTCCTTCAAAGGATGGTCGTGCTCCTACAGCGGCTTCCGGAGACCCAGCGGCGCCGGATATGTTGAGGGATATGCTGCGAAAGGCATCTGTCTCGGAGGAACAACGTACCTTGATGGGTACGGTGGTTGAGAGGATTCTGTCCGCGAAGAGCGGATTGAATGAAGCCTTCATGAGCCTACTAAGAGGCTTCGAGGTTTGTGATGTAATATTTTTGACTATATTTTATTTGCAACATGCACCTGTGTATAGGTAGTAGCCCCTGAGACTCGGTTTGGCTTCCCATGGGAGGCGATCAGAGGATCAAAAATATATGCTCAGGGAATAATCTGGCTAACTGGAACACAGGCTGCGTCGCCCCTGCCGATTGCCCGGACTATAGGAGTTGCCGAGCTGCAGCGGAAGCCTGATGTGGCAGGGGATGATATTGCGTTAATCAATAGGCGTCTTGATGAGTCGCAAGGTATATATTCAGAGTAGTCATTACACATACGTGTTTATAATATAAGCGTGACACTGAAAATTGCATACTGGTATGGCTGCAGACGGTGCGCTGCCGTTGAGATTCTTCGGGCGGAGCTAGCCCGGGCCAAGGAGTAGGCCCGATTTAGTAATGCGGCTGCCGAAAAGGCATCGGCTGAGTTAAAGGCCGAACAGGCTGCTCGGCGCCAAGACGAGGAGAAAATATCCACGATGGCACTCGAACTTAAAAATGCCACTGGCCGCTGTGAATTCCTCGAGAAGGAGAATAAAGCCAAGACGGCTGATCTTGACAAGGCCTTGCGAGAGGCGAAACAAGTGTGGTCCGAATCTAGAGCGGCCCGTGAGGAGATCCGGCAAGCTGGGGAGACTGTGGCTGGTAAGCCCTTTTTATTACAGACTAAGTTCGGCGATCCGAATTATGCTCAGCTTAACCAAGTGTGGAGCTCTCCAGACCTGTTTTTGGACTTGCCGAAGAGTTCTCTTGATGCGGCGCAGTTTTACCGAGCGCAAGAGGGATATGCAACTGAGAAGCTTTTCTGGTCACAGTTTGGTGCATCACAACGCCCTCTGCTACTGAATGAAAAGATGTCCCAATGGGCCGAGCTTCATAGGATATCCGACGCTGCCATGAAGAACGTCATAATCCAACTGTGGCTGACTGAGCCTATTCCGAATAGCTACTTCATCTTGGTGCAGCGGCTTGCTGATGCGGTGCCACGTATCGACGCTGTTAAGCGGTCGGCGTGCATTGAAGGTGCACGGATGGCCTTTGCCCGTGTGAAGACATACTGGGGGAAGATGAAGGCCATTGATGTTGCGGCGAAGGGTCCACCCAAGGGCAAGGACCATCACGCACCAGAGCATTATTTTGAGGACGTCTTAGAGGCTGCCCGCTTGATAGAGGGTCAATGTTCGAAAGACATAATATTCGAGTGAATTGTATCCGAATTGTAAAAGACAATTTTTATAATCAGACTATATTTTAGTTTTGCCTAAAAGGCTTTTGTTCCTCCTGTGCGGCCGTTTCTATATGATCTGAAAGTTTTCCAGTCGTCGGCCTCAGCCCCCTCGTAGGAAATACGGGGGTGTTCGGAAAAGCATCTGAGCACTCTTGACCCAACGTCTTGGTCCGTGAAGGAGGTGTCAATGCGATGAACGAGGCAATCGGACTATAGGGCGTTAACACTTTCACTTAGCCATAGGAGTTTTATAGGGGGGACTACGATATAGCCCCTGGTATGTGTACGGCTTATTCCAATATGGTGCATTACATATATGACCTGAAGAAAAAGGTCCTTCGTATAATACGGAGGGAATCGCGAAAGATTCTGATAAGTCATCGAGTGGTTGACCAGCTCTCGCAGCATCATGCCAGTCGGTTTTCGGCTTTCTCTACTGAGGTGCTTGACCAGATGAACCGGAAGCACAATCGCAGTAGTTCTCCCTTTACTACCCTAGCCGACAGAGCAGAACGTAAGGTAGCAAGCACAGGAGCCGCGCAACCCAACCATTGACCCAAGACATGATTCGGAGCTGATGCATATAAGGCCAAACTCGCGACGCCGACGTACGCTATAAAGCTGTTCGGACTTTGTCGGCAACTCATTTGTTCCCATACCGAGCTCCTGGCAGGTTATGCCGAGGTATGTGTGTGAAACAACCATAGGAGCCAAATTCATATTTGAAAAAGAAACGAATGATGAATGCGGATTATGTTTACTGGGACCTGAGTGATATGCCAATGGTTACTTTATAGATAAAAAGACCACAACCCTGACTATTTGAGATGCCCGGGGTCGAAGGCGGAGGAAAAAGGCATATTACAGGCTCGAAATAAAGAGTGCGGTCTACAAAAAGTTATTTTGGACCTCCTGTCGCACATCTGCGCCGCCTGTCCTCTGCGAGGGGGTTCCTGGACGGAAGTAGCCCCCTAGGTGAGTGTACGGATCCGAACTCCGATAGAGTCAGTTAGATGTTTGTCCTTTGCGTCACCTGTTTTTAAGAGATAATGAAGAAAGAAAGCGTAAGTTAGAGAAAAAATGTTACAGAAATGCTTGCAGGCTTGTCCATATTGTGCTTCTGCCGATGCCCATGGTATCTTAAGTGCGTAGTTATGTATGCGTGATACAAATTTCGCAGGTATATGAGGTGGGCGGCGGAAGCCGAACTGCTATTTCCGCTCCGGAATTGGTCGGTCCTATTGAATGAAGACCGGTGGCTTAATGGCCAACAAGGTATGCGGTTTAATAAGACTGTTTTGTACTGAAGTTGTCGCAGTATAATCTTCAGTCCGGAGGGAGTGCTTCTCCTGCTCCCTTATAGAGTTATGTGTCGCGTATACCATATTCACTGTTTTTACTTCGGGGGGAAATTTCATCTGACCCCCGGTATTTGGTTGGTGAGTTTCTTCATCGTCGCTATCACCGGGCCTCCTCCCCTTGTGTTCGGCGTTGAGCTTGCCGGCCTGCTTGAAGACCCAACAGCTTCTGTTGGTATGATTCGCTGGTTTGTCGGGGTGGCCATGAATCTGACAGGGTCGATCCAATATCTTGTCTAAATTGGACGGCCCATCTCTGTTCGCCATGAATGGCTTTTTCCATTGACCGGGTTTGGGACCGCTGAATCCGGCGTTGACTGCTGTGTCGCTGTTCTTTCATTATCATTATGATGTTTGTGTTTGCTGCATCTTGGCTTGCCATTGCCGTCTCGGACTTTAGAAGTGCCCGGATCGCTGGCGTTGTTGCTTCTACGAACGAGCCAGCTGTCTTCTCCCATGCAAAAGCGAGTCATCAGAGCGGTAAGGGCTGACATGGATTTTGGTTTTTCTTGACCGAGGTGGCGGGCAAGCCACTCGCCCCGGACGCTGTGTTTGAAGGCCGCTAGGGCTTCCGCATCTGGGCAGTCGATGATTTGGTTCTGTTTAACTAAGAACCTAGTCCAGAGCTTCCTGGCTAACTCTCCGGGCTGCTGGACAATGTGACTTGAGTCATTGGCATCTGGTGGCCGGACATATGTTCCTTGCAAGTTGTCACGGAAGGCGTCTTCCAAGTCTTCCCAACTACCAATAGAGTTTTCCGGCAAACTGTTTAACTAGTATCGAGCTGGTCCTTTGAGTTTTAATGGCAGGTATTTGATGGCATGAAGGTCGTCGCCGCGGGCCATGTGGATGTGGAGGAGGAAGTCCTCAATCCATACCGCGGGATCAGTTGTTCCGTCATATGATTCGATATTCATGGGCTTAAACCCGTCTGGGAACTCGTGCTCGATTACTTCGTCTGTGAAGCAAAGAGGGTGTGCGGCGCCTCTATATTGGGCCACACTGCGATGTACCTCCCATGGAGTCTGTTTGCGGTTTTCGGCCTGGGCGTGGCTAGGTTTGTCACGTCCGAATAGGTAGCTGTCGTCGCGTGTCGAGGCACGTCCTCGCGATTCGTAGATCGATCTTGTATGTCCTGCTCTACCGTCCAGGCCCTGTCGAGGGTCGTATGTATAATCCCGAGTTGTTTTATTCCTGCCCTTATGGCGTGGTGGGGCAGTCTGGTGTTTGGCTTGAGTTGCCGCTTTATCCCGACCGCGTGGCGGTTGGACGGTCGCGTTGTGCAATGATGGTACGGGCTCTAGCACCTCGTCATCGAACTGAGGTAGGAATTTGCGCTTTGGGTAATTTTTGGCTGGGCCACTAAGGCCGTATTCCTCGGTGGCCAGGACTTCGGTCCATCTATCATTGAGAAGATCTTGGTTAGCTTGAAGCTGCATCTGCTTCTTTTTCAGGCTCCTTGCGGTGGCGATTAGCCGGCGCTTAAAACGCTCCTGCTCGAGAGGTTCCTCAGGCACGATGAAATCCTCGTTGCCGAGGCTCTCCTCTTGCTCGGAGAGCAGAAGATAATTACTGTCCTTCGAGTCTTCGTGTATGGCCTATTCATCAGGGCTAACGTGCACGTCTTCCCGTTCATCCTGTTCGGAGATTGCCCCAACAGGATCTTCATTGTCTTCGGCATCGTCCGGAGTATTATTTTCTCCGGTGCCGGTGTTGCTGTCTTTTGCACGACGTGACTTAGAGCGGCGCCGCTGGCGCCGGTGTCTGGGCTGTGTCTCAGGAGGTTTGTCCTCAACTGGATCCTCTTTGTCATTGTTGTTAGTTTCTTTAGGTGTACCCACCATGTATATATCATACGAAGAAGTGGCCGTCCAGCGTCCGGTAAGCGGTGGGTTTTGGCCCTGCTCCTCATCGGCATCGTCGTCCATGCCGTCGATGTCTTCGGAGCCGTAATCAAGCACGTCGGTTAAGTTTTCGATAGTGGCTATGAAGTGGGCGGTGGGTGAGAAATGAGATTCTCCATCATTAGCCTCCAGTTCAAACCAGATACAATTCGGCTGTGAGTCCTCCGCCAAGGACGGGTTCTTTAATGAGTTTAGCACATCGCCGAAGGGCGAGTGTTGGAAGATGTCCGCGGCGCTGAACTCAAAGGTCGATAAATGATCAAGTTCGGCGTCCGCGGGCTCACATGGTTCGGAACTTATAACCAGAGACGAGTCCGGAGTTCCGGTGACACAGATATCGTGTGAGGTTAAGTCCATGTGCGGCTCCAACGCCGGAGAATCAGTGGCCTCCGTGGTGGGGTTGAGCTTCCCGTCCTTGGATGGCGCATTCTGCTCCGGATCTAAGGCCAGAGCGATTACAGGAGCTGCCTCCTGGATATCATTCGATGATAGATTTAGGTCATGTTCATCGGGGTGACCAGGAGTGGTTGCCGCGGTCTCGAATCCGGCGAAGATCAAATCTCCATGGATGTCCGCAACGCAGTTCAAGCTCCCAAATCTGACCTGGTGGCCAGGGGCGTAGCTATCGATCTGCTCCAGATGGCCAAGCAAGTTGGCCCGCAGTGCGAAGCCGCCGAACACGAGGATCTGTCTAGGGAGGAAGGTCTCGCCTTGGACAGCATTGTCGCTGATGATTGAAGGGGCCATCGAACCTTTAAGGCACGACACAGTGGAACTCTCAATGAAAGCACCAATGTCGGTGTCAAAACCGGCGGATCTTGGGTAGGGGGTCCCGAACTGTGCATCTAAGGTCGATGGTAACCGGAGACAGGGGACACGATGTTTACCCAGGTTCAGGCCCTCTCTATGGAGGTAATACCCTACTTCCTGCTTGATTGTTCTTGATGAATATGAGTATTACAAGAGTTGATCTACCACGAGATCGTAATGGCTAAAACCCTAGAGGCCCAGCCTGTATGACTATGGTAAAATTAATCTATCCTCTACGGACTAAGTCCTCCGGTTTATATAGACACCGGGAGGATCTAGGGTTACACAAGGTCGGTTACAAAGAAGGGAATCCACATATTTGGTCGCCAAGCTTGCCTTCCACGCAAAGGAGAGTCCCGTCCGGACACGGGTGCAGTCTTCGGTCTTCGTGTTCTTCAAAGCCCATCAGTCCGGCCCATGGCTAACAGGCCGGACTTCCGAGGACCCCTTAGTCCAGGACTCCCTCACCTTGCCCACCAAGGTGCGCGATGACGAATGATGCCCGTAGTCTCCGCTGTGTATGTCGGTTAATAGCTTGCACCCCTGCTCCCTGGAGATGCATCGCAAGGAAACATCGTTCGATCGTTTTTGGTATAGCTCACCGTCCCGAATGCAGTAGGGTGTTGCTTGCCGGGCCACACGCTCCGCGTCTTCCTTCTTCTCTGGCAGGGTTCCCTACGGCAGTTATGCCTTGAATTCAGTAGTCCAGCACCACTCCTGGGGCTCAAGCGCGAGGAGGAGACGTGCTCCTGAGGTCGGGCCACAGGCGGGGGCTCCCGAGGTTGGTGGCGGGGGGAGCTCCTCCTGAGGCAGCGCTGGCTCCACAGCCAGAGGGGCTACTGAAGGCTTGAAGAGCCGCTCCTCGAAGACGCCGGGCTCCTGAGGCTGGCGCCTGGACGCCCTTTTGGCGATATCGTCAGCTTCCTTGTTCGTGCCGCGGGGCACATGCTGCAGTTCCAGGCCCAAGAATTGCTTCTCTATTTTGCATACCTCTGCGAGGTATGCCTCCATATGCTCGTCCTTCGGCTCGTATACCTTGTTGGAGAAGTTGACGAGGAGCTGGGAGTCGCCCCTGATGGTGAGACGCTACACTCCCAAGGCCGCCGCAGCCTTGAGGCAGGCGATCAAGGCTTCGTACTCCGCGATGTTGTTGGAGACTTTCTCGCCCCGCTGGAAGCAGAGCTGCACGACGTAGTAGAGCTTGTCCTGGGTGGGCGAGATGAGCACGGGTCCAGCCCCCGCGCCCTGACGTGCGAAGGCGCCATAGAAGTAAATGATCCAGCCACCTGGTGCTTCGCTCCCTGGCGAGAGAGACAGCGCCTCCTCCCCTTCGAGACCTGGAGCATCGGTCCACTCCGCCATGAAGTCGGCGAGCGCGGCTCCCTTGATGACCCTGGTGGTACAGAACTCCAGCTGGAATGCCTGCAATTCAATGTTCCACTCGGCGACCCTCCCCGCAGCATTGGGGCTCTAGAGCACCCTCTCCAGTGGGTAAGCTGAAACGACCTTAATGGGGTGGCCCTAGAAGTAGTGGCGCAGCTTGCGCGAGGCGACGAGGAGCATGAGCATCAGCTTCTATGGCATGGGGTAGCGTGCCCGCGCATCACGCAGTACCGTGCTGACGAAGTACACTAGGTGCTCGACGAGGCAGAAGTGTTGGTGGAGTCCGAGACCTCCTGAGGCTGGGGCGCCTCCTGAGGTCCGGGGACCTCAGGAGCTCGGTCGCCTGTTGGGGCAACTACAGCCTCAGGAGGGCAGTCTTGTGGAGCCTGATCATCTGCTAGCACCGCCGCGGCTCCAGGGGCACCGTCTTGGGGTTGCGTCGTCTCGACTGGCTTCGTGGTGCTGTTCGGCTGGGCCTTGACCTGGCGCCCTTCCCGGACAGCCACTAGCGCTGCGCTGGCTGAGTGAGGCATGGCAGCCAGGTAGAGCACTAGGGGCTCAAGAGGATGCGGCGCCACCATCACCGGTGGGCTGGTGAGGTATCTCTTGAGGTCTTGAAATGCCGCGTCGGCTTCTAGAGTCCACTCGAACGGGCCCTTCTTCTTCATCAGCTTGAAGAACGGGAGGGCGCGCTCCCCCAGCTTGGAAATGAAGTGCCCCAGTGAAGTCACGCATCCCGCGAGCTTTTGCATTTCCTTGAGAGTCTACAGCGGGCGCATGTCTTCTATTGCTTTGACCTTCTCCGGGTTTGCCTCGATCCCCCTGTGCGACACGAGGAAACCCAGCAGCTTGCCAAAGGGGATACCGAACACGCATTTCTCCGAGTTGAGCCGCAGGTCCACCTTGCGCAGGCTGGCGAAAGTCTCATCCAGATCCTGGATGAGGGTCCTTGCCTCCCGAGATTTCACCACAATGTCTTCGACATAGGCCTCAGCGTTCCTCCCGAGCTTCTGGCCTAGAGCGATGTGCATCAGTCACTGGAAAGTCGCCCCAGCATTGCGCAGCCCGAACGGCATGCAGGTGTAGCAGTACACCCCACACGGGGTCAAGAAGGCTGTCTTCTCAATGTCCTGCACCGCCATCTTGATCTACTGGTAACCCGAGAAGGTGTCTAGGAAACACAGCAGGTCGCACTCGGCGGTGGAATCGATGATCTGGTCAATGCGCGGACGCGGGAACGGGTCTTAAGGGCGGGCCTTGTTGAGGTTGGTGAAGTCGACGCACATACGTTCCTTCCCGCCTTTCTTGGGCATGACGACCGGGTTTGCTAACCACTCCGGGTATCGCACCTCGCGGATCACACCGGCTTCTTGCAGCTTGCGGGTCTCCTAGACGATGAAGGACTGCTTCTCCGTAGACTGCCGTGGGGCCTTCTGCTTCACTGGGCGCACGTTGGGGCACACCCTCAGGTGGTGCTCGATTACCCCCCTCGGGACCCCAACCAGCTGCTTGGGCTCCCAGGCGAATACCTCCTTATTCATGCACATGAAACTCACCAATGCCTCCTCTTGGTCCGGGGCGAGGTCGGCACCTATGGTGAAGGTGGCCCCCGATGTCCCGTCCTCATCGACCGGTACATGCTTCGTCTTAGCCCGATCTTGAGAGAACAACTGCTTCTTCTTCGCCGGTGCAGCCCCCTTGGCCCCAGGTGTTGTTTCGTCGAGCGGGCGTGCTGCTGCTGCGGCCCTGAAGGCGAGCCTGAGGGCCGTCAGGGCCTCCTTGGTGTCTCCGGCCACGGTGAGGATGCCGCTGCTCCCCGGCATCTTCATGAGGTTGTAGGCTGGGTGAGTTGCCGCCATGAACTGGGCCAGGGCTGGGTACCCAAGGACGGCGTTGTATGGAAGGCTGATGCGAGCGATGTCGAAGTCGATAAGCTCGGTGCGGTAGTTGTCGCGGGTACCGAAGGTGACCGGGAGGCGGATCTGCTCTAAGGGGCTGGTGGAGCCGTTGCCAACCCCGGAGAAGGGTTTGGTGGGACGGAGCCGGCCATGCGGCACATGGAGAAAGCCGAAAGCTTCCACAGAGAGCACATTGAGGCCAGCCCCACCGTCGATGAGGGTCTTGGTAACCGCTACGTTGTAGATGGTGGGCGTGCAGAGCATCGAGAGCGCGCCTGAGCCAGCAGTGGTCGCCAGATGGTCCCCTGAGTCGAAGGTAAGGTCGGCCTTGGGCGCCACCCATCTCGGAGGAGCTCCCTGTTGCACAGAGGCGGCGCCCGTTTGGTGGAAGAACTGCTTGACCTGGCGATCCGAGGGTGGCGCCTGCAAACTGCCGAGGAGGGCCGCAACGGCGAGGGGCGCTGGTGCTACGAAGCGCGCAACAAAGAGATCACGCAGCTCTTCCCAGGAGGCCATAGAGGATCCCGACAGGTTGAGTAGCCAGGCGCACGGCACACCGGCGAGGGCCATGGGAAACCAGTTGGCCATGATCCTGTCGTCGCCTCCGGCTTCCCGAAAGGCCTCCTCGTGCAACAGGAGGAAGGCCGCTGGACCCGCCGCGCCATCGTAGCGAGGCGGCATCTCCGGCTTGAACTTGTATGGCCACTACACTTGTCGTAAGGCGGGGGCGAAGGCCCGGAGGCCCACGGTGCCTCCATGCGCGCCCGTCGATCAAGCTGGAGGGGCCGCACCCGCCATGAGAGCCGAACAGAGAGACGAAGCGGATGGAGGGGCGGAGCAGGCGGATAGGCAAAGCTTCAACGCACCCCTACCTGGTGCGCCAAATGTCGGATCGTGGGTTCCGTAGACCCTTGAGAGGTTTGAACTCTGGGGTGCGCACGAAGAACTCTCTCTCCCCAGCCTAATTACCCAACGATTCCACAGCCTAGCTCGATGAACCCAAGGAACAAGAGACACAGAGATTTATCCTGGTTCGGGCCACCTTGCGGTGTAATACCCTACTCCAGCTTTGTGGTGGATTGCCTCGAGGGGCTGAGGATGAACTAGTAAAGTGGATGAACAGCCTCAAGAGGTGAGGTGTTCTTGAGCTCGATGAGCTGGTGAGATGGCCTTGGTGGAATGGCTCCCATCCAAGATCCCCTACTATGGTGGTGTCTAAATCCTATTTATAGAGGCCCTGGTCCTCTTCCCAAATGTAGGCGGGAAGGGATCCCACAACGGCCAAATTTGAAGGGAGACAACTAGTACAAGCTATCTTGACAAAAGTAATCTTCGCCTGCCAAAGGCTCTGGTGGTGACGCTGCTGTGGGCTCCGCGATGACCTCCGTCCTGTCATCCTGGTGGTCTTGGTCTTGTTGCACCGGAATGAAACCTTTGCTTGATTCCTCGGCACTCCGCGCCTACGCTTGCCTCCCTAGCACCAAAGACACTGCGCCCGCTGGCGCCCACCTGGCCTTGGTCATCATGGCTCACGTAATGTGAACCTCACGAGGTGCCCCTTGCATAGATATCTCCGCTCCTCAGGAGCCAGCCAGACGAGGCCGCCCCCAGGGAGGTCTTGGTGTCGTCCTCCTCGCGAGGCTTGGCCCCTCGTGAGGGTCTTGAGTAGTTGCTGCTGAAGCTGGGCCGTACCGGGCCGTTGATGGAGCCACGCCACGGGCCGCAGGCAGGCAAGTCTGGGTACCCCCATTCCCAGGACGCTGACAGTTCCTAATGATAAAAATGAACTCATTCCACAATGAATTGTTACTGGCTACAGAATGGTAATTGATTTTAGAAAATTAAATAAAACAACTAGAAAAGATCATTATCCTTTTCCTTTTATTGATCAAATGCTAGAAAGACTATCTAAGCACACACACTTTTGCTTTCTTGATGGATATTCCGGTTTCTCTCAAATACCTCTTTCACAACCCGATCAAGAGAAAACCACCTTTACTTGCCTTTTTGGAACTTATGCTTATAGACGTATGCCTTTCGGTTTATGCAATGAACCCGCTACCTTTCATAGATGTATGACTGCTATATTCTCTGATTGTTGTGAAAAGATTGTTGAGGTTTTCATGGATGATTTTTCTATTTACGGAACTTCTTTTGATGATTGCTTAAGCAACCTTGATCGAGTTTGGCAGAGATGTGAGCAAACTAATCTTGTCTTGAATTGGGAGAAGTGCCACTTTATGGTTAATGAAGGTATTGTCTTGGGGCATAAAGATTCTGAATGAGGTATTGAGGTGGATAAAGCAAAAGTTCATGCAATTGAGAAAATGCCATGTCCTAAAGATATTGAAGGTATTCATAGTTTCCTTGGTCATCTTGGTTTCTATAGGAGGTTTATTAAAGACTTCACTAAAATTTCTAGGCCTCTTACAAATATTTTACAAAAGGTTGTTCCATTTGTTTTTGATGATGATTGTTTAGAAGCCTTTGAAACACTCAAGAAAGCCTTAACTTCTGCACATATAGTACAACCACCTGATTGGAACTTGCCTTTTGAAATTATGTGTGATGCTAATGATTATGTTGTTGGTGCTGTTCTAGGACAAAGAGTTGATAAAAAAATTAAATGCTATCTATTATGCTAGTAAAACTCTAGACAGTGCTCAATGAAATTATGCTACTACTGAAAAACAATTTTTAGCAGTTGTGTTTGCTTGAGATAAATTCAGACCTTACATTATTGATTCTAAAGTAACTGTTCACACCGATTATGCTGCTATAAAATATCTTATGAAAAAGAAAGATGCTAAACCTAGACTCATTAGGTGGGTTATCTTGCTACAAGAATTTGATTTACATATTACTGATAGAAAAGGAGCTGAAAACCCCGTAGCTGATAACTTGTCTAGGTTAGAAAATGTTCTTGATGACCCACTACCTATTGATGATAGCTTTCCTGATGAAAAACTTGATGCAATAAATGTCTCTCATAACACTCCCTGCTATGCTGACTATGCTAATTACATTGTTGCTAAATATATACCACCTAGTCTCACATACCAACAAAATAAAAAATTCTTCTATGATTGAAGACATTACTTTTGGGATGACCCACACCTCTATAAAGAGGGGGTAGATGGTATTATTAGACATTGCGTACCTAAGCATGAACAGGAACAAATCCTACGGAAATGTCACTCCGAAGCTTATGGGGGACATCATGCAGGAGATAGAACCGCTCATAAGGTATTGCAATCTGGTTTTTACTGGCCTACTCTCTTCAAGGATTCCCGTAAGTATGTTTTATCTTGTGATAAATGCCAAAGAATTGGTAATATCGGTAAGCGTCGGGAAATACCTATGAATTATTCACTTGTTGTTGAATCATTTGATGTTTGGGGTTTTGATTACATGGGACCTTTTCCTTCCTCTAATGGGTATACTCATATTCTGGTTGATGTTGATTATGTTACTAAGTGGGTAGAAGCTATTCCATCTAGTAGTGCTAATCACAACACCTCTATTAAAATGCTCAAAGACGTTATTTTCCCAAGGTTTGGAGTCCCTAGATATTTAATGACTGACGGTGGTTCACACTTTATTCATGGTACTTTCCATAAAATGCTTGCTAAATATGATGTTAACCATTGAACTGCATCACCCTATCATCCTCAATCTAGTGGTCAAGTTGAACTTAGCAATAGAGAAATAAAACTAATATTACAAAAGACTATAAATAGGTCCCGAAAGAATTGGTCTAAGAAATTAGATGATGCACTTTGGGCTTACAGAACAACATATAAAAGTCCTATGGGTATGTCTCCTTATAAAATTTTTATGGAAAAGCTTGTCATTTGCCTCTTGAGTTAGAACATAAAGCATATTGAGCAATTAAAGAACTCAACTATGATTTCAAACTTGCCGGTGAAAAGAGGTTATTTGGTATTAGCTCACTAGATGAATGGAGAACCGAAGCTTATGAAAATGCCAAATTATTTAAAGAAAACGTTAAAAGATGGCATGATAAAAGAATCCAAAAGAGGGAATTTATAGTTGGAGAATATATTCTTTTGTACAACTCTCGCTTCAGATTCTTTGCAGGAAAAGTTCTCTCCAAGTGGGTAGGACCATATATTATTGAAGAGGTTTACCGCTCTAGAGCTCTAAAATAAATAATGCCGAAGGTACTAGCCCGAAGGTAGTCAATGGGCAAAGAATCAAACACTATATCTAGGGTACACCTATTAATTTTGAAAGCAATATTATCCAAACTATGACATCGGAGGAACACATAAAGGAAACCTTCCGGGACACTCCAAAATCGTGAAAAATAGGGAGTACATGATACGGTAAGTAAACGGACTCCGAAAAATCCGCAAAAATATTTTTTGTCAGTTTTGGAATATTACAAAAATTAGGAAAATAATAAACAACCCAGAAGGAAACCGAGAAGGGCACAAGACACTAGGCCAGGCGCGCCCAGGTGGGTTGTGCCCACCTCGGGTACCTTCCGGACTCCGTTTTTCTCTCGTTTTCTTGTTTCCCAAGATAAAAAAATCTTTATATACCCCCAAACCCATTGACCACCGTATCATGGAGAAATATTCTATTCTTCTTTCTCGCCGTTTTTCTGACAGATCTAGACCGCCATGGCCACCTCGAGCTCCTCCAAGGACAAGTTCTTCGACAACGTCATCAACCCGTATTTGTGGGAGGTGATGGAGCACCCTCAAGCCATTGAGATGCGTGAGGGGGTTCTCCACGTCTGGGACGTCCAGGGGCCTAAGAGGACGGGAACCGTGGAGGCTAGGCTCGAAGCTATGGAGCAAGAGGTCTGCAAGTGCAAGGGGATGGTGTAACATGGACTCAATGCCAACCACCTCATGATTGCGGACTTCACCCATGATCTGAAGGTGGATGGCCGATCCATGAAAGACATCATCTTCACCTTCAACGAGCAAATCAATTTTCTTCAAAGCCAAATCTATGATCTTCAAAATCAAGTGTTTGAATATGAGGCGAGATTTGAAGGTATGAGTTTAGCTACCAGTTGTAGGACTCGTGAGACTCGTGTTTCCTCTTATGATGGTGAGCCACTGCCATGGAAGCTGGAAGATAAGCTCGCTACTGCCTCATCACCACCACCATCACCTTCTTCACCACCAAAGGAGAGTTGACTTTCGGGTATGGGCACAACCCTTGGCTTGTGCCAAGCTTGGGGAAGGTTGCCCAGTATCATATCACACCACCTCTTTTGCCTTTGTTTGTCTTAGTTCGATCTTTAGTTATCTTTTGAATTAGTTGAATAAAAGTTTAGTTCGCACCTTTTCGAGTGTTTTGCTTAGTGATCTATCTATCTTCGTAATCATGTGCGAGATATATAATAAAGTTTAGTTCGAGTTTTGCTTTCTTTACCTTTTTCTTTCAATCAATATAAAGAAAAAGAATCATGAAAAAAATATCATATGCTAATCTTATGGTAAGTAATGACATCACATAAGAAAAAGTATAAGTGGTAAAATTTATTGGAGATTAACGTAACATTGGTCAATGATGCAATTCATGAAAGAATTAATAAGGGAAGAGAAGATTCACATGCAAATACACTATCTTGGACATCTTTTATGATTGTGAGCCCTCATCAAAATATCATATGCCAAAATTGTTGACGTTGGACAAGGAAGGCAATGTAATGATTTATGCTTGTTCATATTCACATATAAGTTATATTGTCATAGATCCTTTAACATGTGGTGCTTGCCCCCTATCTTTGCTAGCCAAAAATTCCGCACTAAGTAGAGATACTACTTGTGCATCCAAAAGCCCTTAAACCCAAATCTTGTTTTGAGAGTCCACCATACATCCCTATGGATGGAGTAAGATCCTTCAAGTAAGTTGTCATCAGTGCAATAAGGCAATAAAAATTGCTTCTAAATGTGTTGGATCATTTAGTGTAAGAGAAAATTGAGCGTTGTACGAACTTCTGATGGCAAAGTAATAAAGGAGACAGACTGCATAATAAAGGTTGCTATCATAAGGAGCAATACAACGTGACGTTCTTTTGCACTAAGAGATTGTGCATACAAACCAAAAAGCGCATGACAACTGCTGCTTCCCTTTGCGAAGGGCATGTCTTTTACTTTTATGTATTTACTTTTATGAAAGAGTCAAAGTATTCTTCCCTATTCCTTTTTATTTTTCTCTTTTGCAAGCATCATCTGGTGAGGAAAGATCTAGGCACATATATCCAGCTGGATATGAGTGAGCATGAATTATTATTGTTCACATCACCCTTGAGGTGATTACCTCGGGAGGCGAAACTATAAGCCCCTATCTTCCTATGTGTCTGGTTGAAACTTTTTACTCATGGGTATGCGGTGAGTGTTAGCAATCATAGAAGATTATATGATGGTTGAGTATGTGGACTTGCCAAAAGGCTCCGATACGTGACCCTTCCTGAAAAGATGATGAATTGTAGTTGCAAAGTTGACTGAGAACATAGTTTGTTGGTTTTCAATACAATTTATGCTTTATACTTCGATGTTGTGATGAATTGTTACTTGTTCATGAGAAGTTTATGATAAAAGCTATGTGATAAAAGTTATATGATAAAAGTTATATGATAAAGTTTGTTGCTGTTATAATAATATGCATGATGCTTCTATGTCCGTATTTTGTTTTTATCGACACCTCTCTCTCTCTAAGCATGTGGACATGTTTTTCGATTTCAGTTTTTCGCTTGAGGACAAGCGAGGTCTAAGCTTAGGGGAGTTTATACGTCCATTTTGCATCATGTTTACCTACTGTTATTTACTATGTTTTTATGCATAATAATGCTTTTTGGAGTAATTCTAATGCCTTTCCTCTCATATTATGTAAGGTTTACACAAAGAGGGAGAATGCCGGTAGCTGGAATTCTGGACCTGAAAAAGCTACATAAGAGTTACCTATTCTGCACATCTCGAAATGAGCAGAAAATTTACAGAGAATTGTTTTGGAATATATGAAGAATATTGGAGCAAATAACTACCAGAGGGGGCCCCCCATGTGGGCACAACCCACCTGGGCGTGCCAGGCAGCCCAGGCGCGCCCTGGTGGGTTGTGCCCTCCTTGGCCCACCTCCGGTGCCCCTCTTCTGGTATATAAGTCATTTTGACCTAGAAAAACTAAGGAGAGGACTTTTGGGACGGAGCGCCGCCATCTCGAGGCAGAACTTGGGCAGGAGCACTTTTGCCCTCCGGCGGAGCGATTCCGCCGGGGGAACTTTCCTCCTAGAGGGGGAAATCATCATCATCATCACCAACAACCCTCTCATAATTGGGAGGGCAATCTCCATCAACATCTTCAACGGCACCATCTCCTCTCAAACCCTAGTCCATCTCTTGTGTTCAATCTTTGTACTGAAACCTCAGATTGGTACATGTGGGTGACTAGTAGTGTTGATTACATCTTGTAGTTGATTACTATATGGTTTATTCGGTGGAAAGTTATATGTTCAGATCCATTATGCTATTTAATACCCCTCTGATCTTGAGTATGATTATCATTTATGAGTAGTTACTTTTGTTCTTGAGGTCACAGGAGAAATCTTGTTGCAAGTAATCATGTGAACTTGATATGTGTTCGATATTTTGATGATATGTATGTTGTGATTCCCTTAGTGGTGTCATGTGAATGTCGACTACATAGCACTTCACCATATTTGGGCCTAAGGGAATGCATTGTGGAGTAGTTATTAGATGATGGGTTGCTAGAGTGACAGAAGCTTAAACCCTAGTTTATGCGCTACTTCGTAAGGGACTGATTTGGATCCAAATGTTTAATGCTATGGTTAGATTTTATCTGAATACTTTTCTTGTAGTTGGGGATGCTTGCGAGGGGGTTAATTATAAGTAGGAGATTTGTTCAAGTAAGAACAACACCTAAGCACCGGTCCACCCACATATCAAATTATCAAAGTAGCAAACACAAATCGAACCAACATGATGAAAGTGACTAGATGAACTTCCCATGTACCCTCAAGAACGTTTTGCCTATTATAAGAAACCATTTTGGCCTGTCCTTTGTCACTAAAGGATTGGGCCACCTTGCTGGACTTTACTTATAGTTACTGTTACTTGCTCGTTACTAATTATCTTGCTATTAAACTACATGTTACCCACAATTTCAGTGCTTATAGAAATTACCTTGCTAAAACCCACTTGTCATTTCCTTCTGCTCCTCGTTGGGTTTGACACTCTTAATTATCGAAAGGACTATGATTGATACCCTACACTTGTGGGTCATCAATGGGCACAACCCACCTGGGCGCGCCAGGCAAGGCAGGCGCGCCCTGGTATCTTGTGCCCTCCTCAGTTGCCTTCCTGGTTGTTTATTATTTTCCTAATTTTTGTAATATTCCAAAACTGACAAAAAATATTTGCGGATTTTTCAGTGTCTGTTTACTTACCGTATCACGTACCTCCTCTTTTTTTTAGGATTCTGAAGTGTTCCGGAAGGTTTCTTTTATTTGTTCCTTGGGTGTCAAGGTTTGAATAATATTGCTTTCAACATTAATAGGCGTACCTGAGATATAGTGTTTGATTCTTTGTCCATTGACAACCTTCGGGTTAGTACCTTCGGCATTATTTATTTTGATAGCTCCAGAGCAATAAACCTCTTCGATAATATAGGGTTCTTCCAACTTAGAGAGAAGTTTTCTTGCAAAGAATCTAAATCGAGAGTTGTACAAAAGAACATATTCTCCAACTTTGAATTCCCGCTTTTGGATTCTTTTATCACACTACTGCAGGATGCTGCTAATGCGACACTATGATCAGAGACCCTTTGACGAAACTGTGTATGATGCATTAATTGCAAGCAGGGATGTAAAAAAACATCAAAAAGGATGCAAAACGTTTGCGATGGTGGAGACATCAAACATGGTTCAGATTTTAGTTACGTGTGTGATGCGGGGCATACGGTTGATCCATACGAACTATTTGCGATTAGACTGAACAACAGAAACGGGCAGCCATATCAATGTGTGTGCAATATACGGCATACAGTTTGCTCCGATGAATTGTTTGCTATTAGGGGATGCAACAGAAACGGTCAGACAGATCAAGGTGTGTGTGATATACGGCATACGGTTCACTCGGACGAACTGTTTTCGATTAGGGAAGAGAACAGAAATGGTTCAACTTAACAAGATGTGTGTGATATGCGGCATACAGTTCACATAGATGAACTGTTTGCGATGAGCCAAAAGAACACCAACGATTCGTGTAAACAAGATGTGTGTGATACACAGCAAATAGCCCACTCAGATGAACTGTTTGCGATGAGAAATTATAACACGGACGGTTACTATAGTTAGGTCGTGTGCGATTCTGTTTGTACAAAAAACTTTGAAAAATGCAAACTAGTTGCTTGTGGTGGCTAGGAGTATCACACACGATGCGTCTGCGAGTACTCGTGTGGGATGATTAGTAAGTAACACATACATTTCCTTATGTTAACATGTGTGTGACAAATAACACGTGGCACCACATACGGTATTCGGGTTGTGTGTGTGCTCCACTTAGTCTTCCCGCGCTCCAGCGAATGCTTCCCACGCTCCACATGGGTGAATTGTAAAATCCACGCCTCTTTCCTCATCGGTTTCCCGCCACCAGCTAATGGCTTGCTGCATATAACCCAGGCGACAACGCACCGCCGCGACACTTTGCACAGATCTAGTCCTCACCCATCTACCATTAGTTATTCCAAGCATGCCAGGTAACGACCAAAGCTTCGGCATCGACCCCTACCTGCGTTACATCTTCGGCGAGGAGAACGAGCCGGAGCAGGTCGGGGAGCAAGAGCTTCATTGGCTGGTGCAGGCACCATGGCCCACCGGTAGCGATATCGGCATGACAGTCCTTGGGCGCACAATCGACATATTGCAGAGGAGGTGTGATGAGCAGTTTGCCATCCACCATGCAAAAGATCCAGAGCTGCTTGGCGGCATGATCGATGATCCACCCGAAGAGCCGCCGTCACCAGTGCTCATCGAGAGCCTGATGCCCCGCAAGGAATGGGCAGGGGCCTCTGCGATTCAGTCAAGACACAGGCAGCCTGCAGCTTCATCATTGCCCACGGCGGCCGTGTCAACCTCGATCCCGACGATGTGGTGACCAGGCTCGAGCGCATCCTTGGCGGAGTTGACGTCCCCGACAAAGTAGAACATCGCTAACGTGATATCTTGAGGATGTAGGTGATGGACGGAATTTGCTACCAGGCCAGAGGCATGGAAATGGAGTAGTTTCGCGGATATATCATGCGCGCAATTGCATGCTGTCAAGCTCTTCTGGAAGAGGCCCATCAGCCCCAAGAGCCTCCCATCGCCAGCCGCTCCGTAGGTGGAGGCGGGTCGGGACACTTGGAATGAACGGCCGCAAGGGTTCTATGCTGATCATGGAGTCCGAGAAGACCGTCGTCGGAAGGCTACCGGCTCAGCCTTTTAGCCTATATTTTATTATAATTATATGCATATGTAGGTCGTGAGTGATTTGGGCCCAGCCGCATGTGGCATTTTAAATTATCCCGAATATGTAAGACAATTATTAACTGTTGCCATTGTAAATTTGCCTCAACGGCTAGCAGAGCACGCGCACGGACGCCAGAGCAGAGCGCGCTGCGGCCGCCTCAATGGCGAGCAAAACGCACGGACGGATGCGAGCAGAGCGCGCCGCGGCCGCCTCATCGAGGAGCAGAGCATGCCGCAGCCGCCTCAATGGCGAGCAACCACGTGGTCAACCTTCTGGCACCCCGTGGGAGGCGCGATGGCACATCCATTGGACACGATGGTGATATCTTGACCGTGTGTGATAGTGGGCAGACACATACACGTACATCCGAGAACGCGGGCCCATGTTTCGGGCTTCCGATGCGTGGCATACGGTTGATCCAAAAGAGTTGTTTGCGATGAGCCAGAACAACAGAAACGGGCTTTGTAGGCCCAAACCATCAATAAATTTTGACCTTGATTCTTGTCACATTGCAGATTAAACACAATAAGTAATTGCAAATCTGTTCACACCGATCAAACTAATATGTGATCACACTTAGCACCGGGCTATAAAAACTACCCACTTGAAAATTACTTCACAATTCCTCTCCTCATCACCCACAAAACTGGTCTTTACTGTCAAGTCGTTCCGCCATGACCGGTAAGAGGAGTTTCGGGTGGACATATAACCAGCCAGCAAAGACCAAGGCCGCAGAAGCACTAGAGAGGTCCCTCCGCGAAGCGGCAGCCGCAGCAGAGATGTCCTGGCGCACCGCAGAGCCCTCGAATTAGCTCTCACGGGCACGCGAGGGCTCTCACAAGCGCACTCGCCGCAACGGCGATCGCGACGAGCTGGCGTTGCTGAAGTCCTTGGCCGGCGACGACGACATTCTCGCTGGCCACATTAAGCAGCAGGAGCTGGTCGATGGCTTGATGAAGCTGCTCGAGATCAGTGATGCCTCAGTTGACAAGGCGACCGGCCTTGTCGAGCAACTCATGGGTGGAGGAGGAGGAGGAGGAGGCCGCCGGGTGGAAAATGCTGCATGAGCAGAGTAGTGCCTCGGGGATGACACTGGCAGCGGTCGTCAAGGATTTGATGGGTGACTTGAGGAAGCTCTGGATTGAGCGTGAGCAGGAGGTGGAGGAATCCGTGGCTGCTTTCAAACAAAGTCGTGAGGAATTGAAGGAGCTGGAGGATGTCGTCGCCCGGCGATCCATCGACGTGTAGAGATAGTAGCGACCCAGATCGTTGTCTGCGATTTCCTTCTTCTCTTGCCCCCGTGTCTTCCGGGCTTTGCCGCATGTGGCATTTTAAATTATTCGGAATATGTAAGATAATTATTATCCGTGCCATTATAAATTTGTCATCATATTATCCGTTTCCATTTTATTTGTCGTCGTATGATCCGTTGCCCTATGTGGCATTTTAAATTAGGCCGGAATACGAGTTGAAAACACGAACAAAGCAAATGCTAACGGTGAGCAGGGCCATGGGATCACAAGCAAACACCCTCCGTCTAGGTGCTTTAATTAACCACGTGTTAAACAGCGGCTTGGCCGCAATTAATGGAGAAGTTGTGAGCAAGGCGGGCGGCTGGTGGATGGAGGTCAAAGAGCTCGCTTCCTGGTGAGCATGGGTGGACTTGCTGCTTGCACGTGTCCCGTCGAGCCTGCGAGGTGGACAGGGTGTGTTCCTGTAACCATTTAAGTGCGGCCACGCATCCCTCTTTTCTTATGGGATAGTACTACTTTCGTCCTCGTTCATTGGTCATCTTTGTATTTTGTGCCAAAATTTAACCATACTCGGTGGCGTGCATGCAGCTGTTTGATTAGACGGGACGAGCGCGAGAAGTCCGCCATGCAGGCTCGACGGGACGCGTGCGAGCAGTCCGCCGTGCAGGCTCGACGGGACGCGTACATGGTTCATATAATACAACCGTTTGCGATATTAATGTGTCAGGTATTTGTTTCAAAAGGACTTCATTGGCTATTAATGTGTGCGCCTTGTCTCAAACTGCATGATTTTTTACCACGGCATATATGTGCCATGTCATGAAACCATGCCATGTTTCATGTTTTTTGGGTGAGTTTTCGATTTACTGGGATTTAAAAACCGAGATTCTCAATGTTTCAGGACAACGAGAAGTTTGTAATTCATTCACATTCCCTCAATGAGACCTAAACATGCACCCAATGACACATGTACGATTTCCCACCCATTTTCTTCACTAGATCATGTGCTTGTAGTTCAAATTTGAAATATGGACTACATTAAATTCCTAGAAAACTTAATTAATATATAAAATGGCCAAACGAACCCTGAACAGTTTCAAATTTCAGCACGACACTCCTGTTATTCTATGTTGCCTGTAGAAAACAAAGTTCAAGGCGAGAAGAGGCAGCGACTATCGTTTCGCCCACAAGAGGGGCATGTTTCCCTACTGGAACCACGAGGGTTGCGAGAAGCTTCGGTTTGTAAGAGTCTTCTAATATAGCGTGGCCCAAATTGGACAATTATTTTACCATGACATATATGTGCCATGTAGTGACACCATGCCATGTTTCATGATTTCCTGGTGAGTTTTGGATTTACAGAGATTTAAAAACCGAGATTCGCAACGTTTGTGGCCAAGCCAGGATGCCGAGACGGTTGAATTCATTCCCATTCCTTCCATGGGACCTAAACATGAACCCCAAGGACACATGTACTTTTTTCTAGCCATTTTGGTGGACTGGAGCATGTATTTGTAGTTCAGATTTAAATTATGGACATTAAATGAATAGAAAACTCAATTAATGAAAAAAGGTCAAACGAACTGTAAATAATTTCAAACTTCAGCGTGAATCTCCCGTTGTTCCATGTTGCGTGTAGAAGAAAATACAAGGCTAGAAGACGGAGCGACTATCATTTCGCCCACAAGGGGACACGTTTCCCTATCGAAACCATGAGGGTTCTTGCGACAGGCTTCGGTTTGTAAGAGGTTTGTAAAGCTTGGCCCAAATTGGACAATGTTTTTACCATGACATATATGTGCCATGACGTGACACCATGCCACCTTTGATGACTTTTTGGTGAGTTTTGGATTTATGGGGATTTAAAAACCAAGATTCGAAATGTTTGAGGATCCAGGACACCGGTACGGTTGTAATTCATTCCCATTTCTTGGCATGGGAAGTAAACATGCACCCAATGACACATGCATAATTTTTCTAGCCATTTTGGTGAACTAGAGCATGTATTTGTAGTTCAGATTTGAATTATTTGACACCATGCCAAGTTTCACGATTTTCGGGTGAATTTTGGATTTATGGGGATTTAAAAACCGAGATTCTTCTCACGAAATGTTTTCAAATAGCACGTGGTTCACTCATGAAAGCCGTGTGCTGACCAAACCGTGGCCGATGCCCCCCCCCCATGCTACACGCGTGATCTGAGTCGTGCATTCTGATTGGCCAGAACCCAAACCCCACGGATCGTACGTCTGCACCGTTGGATGCTCCCAGATCGAACGGCAATCCTCATCCCTTTCGACAGCACATGCAGTATATGGGTAAGCACTGTGCACATGCGTCGTGCTAGCTCACGCTTCCTTATCTATTAAGTTTTCTATATTAATGTTGTTATATATCCAAACAGGCTACCATTCCCCGCCACTCCTCTCATCGGTTTCCCGCCTCTTCTCCCATCGTTTTCCCGCTACCACTGTCAGTGCTCATTGAAGGCTAGGCGGCGACACACCGGCCATGTAAATATCGCACACAGTTTCTCAAAGCACAAATGTGTGTGATAGGAGGGGGTAGCTACCATAGGGTGACCAGCGTGAATCGCCTTAAAGGCAAGG
Source organism: Aegilops tauschii subsp. strangulata (assembly GCF_002575655.3). Classification (NCBI taxonomy): domain Eukaryota; kingdom Viridiplantae; phylum Streptophyta; class Magnoliopsida; order Poales; family Poaceae; genus Aegilops; species Aegilops tauschii. Next base: position 278,459,499 of record NC_053037.3, on the reverse strand, counting down.
AGGCAATTCCCATCAGCAAGGGGTGGCTTCCCATCCGCTAGCCTAGTCGAATAGAACACGGAAGTTAAGTGTGCTCGGGCTGGAGTTGTCCAAGGATGGGTGACACGGTCATTATAGAGATAAAGAGATAAATATCTCTATAGTGACCTATCATGGCGTTTATATAAACCTTGGGATCCTTGTTTTGCTAATTTGTAGACTATGTTTTTATTGGTTATTTTTGCTCTAAAAATTAAAGAATGATTGACTCTATAGTGACCTGTCATGGCGATAATATAAACCTTTTTCAGGTCGCATGCAGGGTATAGGGGGCCGGTTGTTCTGATCGAGCATGTCTCCCTTGTGCGGTTTATAGACGCCGCACATATCTGTGGGCTCCCCGAGGTATATATTATCCTTGACGGATAATGAGGGGGCCCCACACAATCTATCCCTTTGACCCAACAACGAGGAGGGTTTGACCATGATGGTTTCTTATTGCTATGTGTGCCATGTTAGACCAAATAAAGTTTGAGCGCATGTGTTGGACGACCCCCCCCCCCCCCCCCCCCGCTCCGCCTCGAAGTTGGGAAACCGACATCGTACGTATTGAACCAGGCTTGGGGTCGGGTCCGGTGTTCGGTTTGTAATGTAGTTGGTGGCCCATCGAAGTTGTGCATTCGGGATTTAAACACATCACACACCACCGTACCCATAAATATTTTTGGGCCGCATGCAGTGTATACGGGGTCTTTTGATCGACCACGTCTCCCTTGTGCGGTTTTTTGTGATGACAGCATATCTGTGGGCTCACCGAGTGTATATATATCATCCCTCTAGCCGATAACGAGGGGTATGTGTTGGCCATGAATGGATTCCTCCTAGTTCGTGTTAGGGCCGGTCACCGTCACATGTCGTTCAACCAAAGCTTGAGCTCATGCGTTGTCAGGATTCCCACCCACATGCTTGGATTGCTGTGTTCGACCTACACCGTACTCTGTGTGTCTCGTCCTTTACTACCTAGCCTTCATGGTTGTTGTCTATATCGAGAGGTAGGCACCACATCTAAATTGTACATTATTCTATATTGAAAACACACATCACCCCTTCCAACGTACATCATTTTGGGCCGCATGCAAGAGGTGTTGGTTTTGTGGTCCCTCCCGTGCGATTTTTTATGATGGTTCAATCTATTGGCCCAAGCGGTTTATCGACAACAACAGCTATCGTTGGACCAAACGATATATTCACTGGTCCGTCTTATGGTAGGTCATGGCGACATGCATGTATGACCAAAGTATTATTGCGTGCATCCGCCCCGCTGACACGAAGTGGGAGGTGGGTCAAGCACCCTAGCTAACTACAACATTATGTCATTACAGATATATCCAAGGGTGCTTTCGAGTTTGCATGTCATTATAGATATATCCAACGGTGCTTTCGAGTTTGCGAGGCAGGTGCCACCAAAGTTGTGCATTGTGTATTTAAAGTTTTAAACATCACACCCTATATTCCTACATATATTTGTCCACTTCCAAGTGGTTCTTGACTTTTGGCCCCTCTCATTGATCTTCGACGATGCGCCCAACCGTGTGCCCGTACGGTCAAAGTTGTGCATTGGAATTTTGAACATCACAGACCACCCTTTTCACTCATATATATTTGGGCCACATGCTGGTGTTGTTGTCTTCTGACCCTCTCCAACATTTTTTTTGCTGCAAAGACTCTGATGACGCTCAACAGACATGGGTATAATGTCTTAACCATGTGCGATGCAAGTGCGTTGTGAATCACCATGAATGCACAAGCGCGAGAAAAGGGTGGAGGTACCGGCTCAACAGTGTGCGATGCAAGTGCGCTATAAATCACCATGGCTGCACAAGCGCGAGCAAAGGGTGGAGGTACTGGCTTAACCGTGTGCGATGCAAGTGCGCTATAAAATCACCAACTGCGCAAGCTAAAGGCAGGTAGTTTATTTAGATTGAATTCCACGTCTGCGTCTGAAAATTTGGACAAACCGTGTGCGATAGACATGCTAGCTAGAAATCTAAAAACAAACTACCCGCCTTGAGCGTTGCAAAAATCGTCGGTTCCGCCACTTTTCCTTATTATCATACACGCATATTCTTATTGGACCATGCGTGATCTTGGATACTCCCGCCCCGCATCAATTCCTTTACCCAAATTTTAGTAGCTGCCGTACTTCAACCGTCGACCACACTCCTCCAGCACCAACCTTACAGTAAAATTGCAGTAGCCGAGGCATTTGAACCGTCGCCCTCCCTCGTCCACCACCATCTCCACCCACCATTACTAAAATTTTCAGTAGCCGCGGCGTATCCTCAAACACCACCCCCCTCCCCCTCAAACCCTAGCTCCCCACCGCCCCCGCCAACCCCTATCGGTCTGTCGATTCCTCCTAGCTTAGATAATAAAGTTCAGGTTACCGAGCGATTCCCATACCGTCGTCCACTCCCCTAGTTTTTAGATGAGGCCTGCGGTGTCCCTCCCCTCCAGATCCACATCCCCTGCTCCAGAATGTCGCAGCCTAAGCTCGACCACGTATCCCGGGGAGCCCGACGAGCGTTCCACCAAGAAGAGGTTTATGATGGCCTCTCCAGCGGACGTTGGCGAGGTGGTCGTCGTTCACCCCGACCTGTCTATCAAGGAGCAATGCGGCACCGCAGAAGTCGGCGAAGATGTTGACTACGTTGCCATGCCGAAGTCTTCATGTCATCGAGCTAGCATATTACTGTATCTCGAGAAAGCTGGCTACAACATCAAGCTCGTCGACAGCGATGGCGTCACGCGGGCCATATCACAGGTTAAGTGGTCCATCCGCAACCCCTCTGGTTCAATCGCCGTCGATCTCTTCGACGGCCCTTCCACTGATCTCCTCCGCCAAGCGGTCAACGATTTGCGATACTTGTAGGCCATCGAGCTCATTTTGTCTTTTCTGAAGGACATGTTCTACGGCGGCGGCTTGGGATCCTCAATGGCCAAGTCAGATATCATCGACTATGACCACGAGGAGGGCACCCACAATGGTTCTTCCAAGATAAAACAGCCCATATGTGACATCAGAGAACGCACCATGGGTCTGTGCTCTTCCAACTGGAAGGATCCCGTCCATGACATGTGAGGCAACATCCTATCAGCAAATCTTACCTTTTCTAGCTTGCCAACCCGTACCCTTTGTTGTATTAGCATTTGTCATGCGGTGCTTTAACTGTGTCGTGTTTAATTATTTCAGTTATGCAAAAATGTATTGTTCAATAGGGCTATGTGATATTTAAGTATGAATTGTCCACTTCAGTTTCACGAATGGCTATATTTGGTTTTTTATAGTGAGTAGATGCCTTGTTTATATGTATTTGGTTGTTAGGTTGGTTGCAATGAGCATTTTTTCAGTTATCGAGCAGATGCCTTGTTTATATGTATTTGGTTCTTAGGATGGTTGAAGTGAGCATTTGTCCAGTTATCAAGCAGATGCCTTGTTTATCTGTATTTGGTTTTTAGGTTGGTTGCAGTGAGCATTTGTCCAATTTTCAAGCAGATGCCTTGTTTATCTGTATTTGCTTGTTAGGTTGGTTGTAGTGAGCATTTGTCCAGTTTTCAAGCATATGCCCTGTTTATCTATATTTGCTGGTTAGGTTGGTTGCATTGAGACTCTGTCCAGTTCTCAATGGCTATATTTGGTTGTTATACTGATCATTTATGCCTTGTTTATTTCAGCCATTCACAATTGGATGTTCATTATGTGCAAGTCGGAACTGTGCCGTTCGACTGCATCAATACCAGTTTGAATGGCTATATTTGGTTCCAGTTATGCGTGGTGTAGTTAACACATGCCCTTTATTTCAGTTTTACACATTTATCTAGTGTGATGTTTAAGAATTACCTACGTTCTATTCATTTTCAACAATACCAGTTTGAATTGCAATATTTGATGGTTGTTAAGCCTGTTGTCGGTAACATTGCCTTCCATTTTATATCTGCTTTAACAACATGCTGAAACCAACACATTCAAGCTATCATTTGGAGATGATGTTGTTTACCTTTGCTAAATTTGTTTGATGTTAAGGTTGTTGTACTTATCATGCCTTTCCACTACTTATGCAGGACAATAAGGGGAGTGGCCACATTTTCCGCCGAGGTTAGTTTCATCCCTCGGCTTGTACTCCCCCCATCGTTCCATAATGTAGTGCATATAGATCCAGGCCTGGACACTTGTTAGCTTCTAATATTGACTTGTTGCTTGTAGGTACATATGCCCTTGGCAAGGATCCACCATTGACCCTTTTTCGTATGGGGCAATGAGATATTCATGAACAAGCATCAAGTGAGGAAACTGGTAAGGATTATTAGCAGAAAGATACGAATGGTGGTAAGAAAATTATTTGTTTATGCTCTATCCAACACAACATTGAGCTATAGGATGGTAACCACAAACTCTGCAGCCTTCTCTTTTTACTGCCCATAATGAGTTGTTAGACAACAACGTCTGAATCTTTTTTTGTTCGCTGTGGTTCCCGAAGCAGTTCACTCAAGATTACCTCGCAAAGTACATGATTGGTGGACACACAATGAAGGTTAAAGTATTTCAGCCATACTACAATGAGCATCGAGAAGTCCTAATGAAGACAGTGAAGGATGGACGGGCAACCATCACAAGGGGTTGGCCTAGAGTCGTGCGCGCATTATGCATGGAGGAGGGCACAATATGGGCATTCCGCTTCACCTTCTCCAGCAACCAGAATGTCTGTCGCCTCTCTCTTTATAGTCTTTAGTACAACTGTGGTTCATCATTCTTTACTTGGTGCTTCTGTAGTTCTTTAGTATATGTACATGTGCACCGAATTATGCATTCATGGTTGAACCTATATTGGTAATAAACATGGTTGGATATGAAATAAGTGATTGCCTACTTTCAAATTCAAAACATGTGATTTTTAAATTAGGTATTACACTGCACACGGTTTGCGAAAGTGAAATGTCTGCGATAGACGTGGAGATCAGACACGTTTCTAGGATCCCCTATGTGTGCAATCAATCTCTACTGCACACACGATCAGCCAAGGAAAACTGTGTGCGATTAACAACAGCATCGTACACAGTTGTTTCTTATTAAATGTTTGCGATAGTCACCTTATCACACACGCTTTGCATTTATGGACTGTTTGTGATGTTGTGCGCATCGCAAACGTTTGGTCATAGAAGAACGCGTGCGATAGGTCGATCGCCCGACGCGGGTACGACGGATGAATCGTGTGGGATGTATTCAAGCTTCGCATATAGTTTTATAGCGACAACTGTGTGCACTCTTACATCGAATCACACATAGTCGAGGAAAATTAAATGTGTTTGATTGTCTACTTCTGTAATCATGAACTATTTGTGATGGGTCACGCATCGTAAATGTAGCACCACAGAATACCGACTGTTATGGCAATGCGAGCACAAATGAGTAGGGAGTACTGTATATGCATCAAGGCTCCCTATCCCCGACGGTTTCTGGGTTGTGTGGGAAGGACCCCCCTACCGCAGTCACTCACTTGGCGATGGTTCGGATTGCCGTCGGGAAAGGGGTTAAAAACTGTTTGTATAGCACCTTGTTGTACCAGTGTCATGCCATCTTTTAATTTTTCTTTAAATAGTTTGGCATTTTCATAAGCTTCGGTTACCCATTCATCTAGTGAGCTAATATCAAATAACCTATTTTCACCGGCAAGTTTGCAATCATAGTTGAGTTCTTTAATTTCCCAATATGCTTTAAGTTCTAACTCAAGAGGCAAATGACAAGATTTTCCATAAACCATTTTATAAGGAGACTTACCCATAGGATGTTTATAAGTTGTTCTGTAGGACCAAAGTGCATCATCCAATTTCTTAGACCAATTCTTTCGGGACCTATTGATAGTCTTTGGTAATATTAGTTTTATTTCTCTATTGCTAAGTTCAACTTGACCACTAGATTGAGGATGATAGGGTGATGCAATTCTATGGTTAACATCATATCTAGCAAGCATTTTATGGAAAGCACCATGGATAAAGTGTGAACCACCATCAGTCATTAAATATCTAGGGACTCCAAACCTTGGGAAAATAACGTCTTTACGCATTTTAATGGAAGTGTTGTGATCAACACTACTAGTTGGAATAGCTTCTACCCACTTAGTAACATAATCAACATCAACCAATATATGAGTATACCCATTAGAGGAAGGAAAGGTCCCAGATAATCAAAACCCCAAACATCAAATGGTTCAACAGTAAGTGAATAATTCATAGGCATTTCTTGATGCTTACCGATATTACCAATTCTTTGACATTAATCACTAAATAAAACAAACTTACGGGCATCCTTGAAGAGAGTACGCCAATAAAAACCAGATTGCAATACCTTATGAGCAGTTCTATCTCCTGCGTGATGTCCATCATAAGCTTCGGAGTGACATTTCCGTAGGATTTGTTGCTATTCATGCTCAGGTACACAATGTTTAATAATACTGCTTACTCCTTCTTTATAAAGATGTGGGCCATCCCAAAAGTAATGTCTTAAATCATAGAAGAATTTTTTTCTTTTGTTGGTATGTGAAACTATGTGGTATATATTTAGCAACAATGTAATTACCATAGTCAGCATACCAAGGAGTGTTATGAGAAACATTTATTGCAGAAAGTTATTCATCAGGAAAGCTATCATCAATAGGTAGTGCGTCATCAAGAATATTTTCTAACCTAGACAAGTTATCAGCTACGGGGTTCTCAACTCCTTTTCTATCAGTAATATGTAAATCAAATTCTTGTAGCAAAAGAACCCACCTAATGAGTCTAGGTTTAGCATCTTTCCTTTCCATAAGATATTTTATAGCAGCATGATTAGTGTGCATAGTTACTTTAGAATCAACAATATAAGATCTGAATTTATCACAAGCAAACACAACTGCTAAAAATTCTATTTCGATAGTTGCATAATTTTGTTGAGCACAGTCTAGAGTTTTACTAGCATAATGAATAACATTTAATTTTTTATCAACTCTCTGTCCTAGAACAGCACTAACAGCATACTCACTAGCATCACACATAATTTCAAAAGGCAAGTTCCAATCAGGTGGGTGTACTATAGGTAAAGAAGTTAAGGCTTTGTTAAGTGTTTCAAAGGCTTCTACACAATCATCATTAAAAACAAATGGAACATCCTTTTGTAAAAGATTTATAAGATGCCTAGAAATTTTAGAGAAGTCTTTAGTAAATTTCCTATAGAAACCAGCATGACCAAGGAAATTACGAATACCTTTAATATCTCTAGGACATGGCATTTTCTCAATTGCATCAACTTTATCTCTATCCACCTCAATACCTCGTTCAGAAATTTTATGCCCCAAGATACCTTCAGTAACCATAAAGTGGCACTTCTTCCAATTCTAGACAACATTAGTTTGCTCACACCTCTACAAAACTCGATGAAGGTTGCTTAAGCAATCATCAAAAGACGTTCCGAAACAGAAAAATCATCCATGAAAACCTCAACAATCTTTTCACAAAAATCAGAGAATATAGCAGTCATACATCTTTGAAAGGTAGCAGGTGCATTGCATAAACCAAAAGGCATATGTCTATAAGCATAAGTTCCAAAAGGGCAAGTAAAGGTGGTTTTCTCTTGATCAGGTTCTGAAACAGGTATTTGAGAAAGCCCAGAATATCCATCAAGGAAACAAAAGTGTGTGTGCTTAGATAATCTTTCTAACATTTGATCAATAAAAGGCAGAGGATAATGATCTTTCCTAGTTGCTTTATTTCATTTTCTAAAATCAATTACCATTCTATAACCAGTAACAATTCTGATGCGGAGCATCCCATGGTCATCCCCATGGACACTACCTCGACTATCCAAGATCCAAGTGGACCCATGATGATGCGGAGCATCCCACGATCATCCCCACGGATGTATCTACATCTCCCACAACACCACTTGGACCAATGACAAGAGCTCAAGCAAAGGCTATTGAAGATAAGGTGAACTCGCTCGTCTCCGAACTACCGCTCCCTACACAAGAGACATGGCTACTACCTCAAACGGAAACACTATGTGTGATTAGGTACTTAGAGGAAGGCCACGGAGCAGCTACATCCAACGGACAAGATGGCTAGGACACCAAGTACTAGGGATAAGAAGAAGATCTGCCATTGAAGCTACAGCCATCGGACGACCTGTCGGGAGTGGACGTCCGTCACCTGAAGCCCAACCTGCCCATGTCCCAGCCAACGCAAGCTACAGCGAGTGGACGTCCGGCCAGGATCGGACGACCGGCCACATGTCCCAGCGAGCGGACGACCGGCACCATCACCACCGAGGGAAAATTAGCGGAATTCCGATGTGACCGGGCGTCCGGCGCCACCTTCACAGAATGGAAATAGCGGAAGTCCGGTGACTACCGGACGTCCGGACGCCCACGAGCCACCGGATGACCGGTCCCCAGCGGACGTCTGGTACCTGTCTGCGCACAGTTTCGGGCCCGAGTCCCATGTACCCTTTCACTTCGCCCCCATTTGCACTAAGACTATAAATAGACCTCCTCCTAGTTAGGGTTAGAAAAGTGATAGCTCATTTGTGAGATAGAGCCTTGCTCATCCATCCGGATCTGCTCCTCCGAGAGAGACCGTGCCTCTACAGAGAAGATCCACTTGGATTCAAGACCCCTAACGGGAAGAACTCAAGACCTCCTCATGGATAAGAACCGGTTACCCTATGTATCGTCCCTTGTTGATTGTGGATCATGTATCTCTTTGTGTTTTGAGAATCTAGCACATGTGTAATCGAATCTTGTTGGTTGAGTGATTTCTCTCGCGTTTTCCCTCGTGTTCCCCTCGTGTTCTTCGTGTTCTTCGTAGGATCCCTCCATTTCGTGAAAGATCGGGCCCCTAGGGTTCTACCCTACATCATCTTGGTATCATGAGCCACGTTGATCACGGATTTGGAGCCCCTACACCTTGTTTTCTAGCTTGATTTTGTTGTGTTCTTCCCCAATTTCGAAAATCCCCACCAAAAATAGCCCCAAATTTTTTTGTGATTTGTTGTTGTGATGAAGTTTTGTTGGATTTGATCCATGGATTTGCTTTGCCACGAGTGGATCTAGCTTTTCGCCTTCGTCTCCACCATTTCCATCCTCAAAATCGCTCGAATTAGACCAATTTTGCCACCTCCACCTCGAACTCTAGTTGTTCATCCCATGCCCGAAATCGCCCAGGCACGGGACGTCCGCCAGCTACCGGACGTCCGTCGACCGGAGGACCGCTCCACCACCGAACGTCCGACGTTTCCTGACGAAACTAAAAAAGTTCAGTTCGGCCACCACCACCTCTCCACCTCCACTTCCGCATACGCACTCCCATGCGCATTCCACTTCCGCATACGCACTCCAATACCACCATCGCTTTCCGCAACCACCATTGCTTACTTGTTTCGTACGCCGACACAATTTTGACATGTTTTGGTTTTGAGAATTTGAGTTGTGGTTCATCGTTTCCTAGGGTGTTTCGGCTAACTAGGAATGGTTCGACATCAACATCACCGCCGCTCATCTTCGCCTAGGACTTGACAACAACCTCATCTTCATACGTCCTTGCTTACACCCGACATACCACGGACGGTAACTTCGACGACATCTTTGTCTACTCCTTGCCATTGCATTGATAGCCATAGCCCATTTTGCGTAGCATACCCATCGAGACTAGCCTTTGAGTATTGCCGGCAACATTACTTGTGCACATTAGGGATCATACTTCCCATAGCATACATACCATATCATCGTGGTGCATATCTTGGTATCATCTTTTGTGTCACAAAGTTGTCATCGCATACACAATTGTTATCTTGGTTCGTGAAGTTTTGCATGAGAAAAGAGATCAAAAGAGAAAGAGCCAAACAAGCTTTTAAGCAAAGAGGAAAGATAAGCAAAGAGATTATAAGCAAGAACCATAGCATCATACTACATTAATATTGTCATACTCGATCATCTTGGATCATATCATCGGAATACCATACATATAGCATACTTGGGATAGAAGTCATTGCATTTTTGCTTTGTAGGTTGTGCACAAGTTTCGTATCCGCCTATTGTGCAATCGTGCTAGCATCTCTCCAGTGTTGTGCAACAAGAGCATTTTCGTGGATTCCACATTTTGGCTCATTCCTTGGTTGCACGACCCCACTTATCTATTTGCATGTGTGTTTCAGTGTACCCTATCTTGCTATTGGTCTACTTGTTGCATTTGCAAATTTGTGAATCTTTTCCAACATTACCGAGGCTCACTAACAATTGCATCAAATTTTGTGCCACCGTCCTAACCAAGCTCCACCATAAGCTTTTATTTGTGTAGGTGTGAGAAACGACAAGAATTGGTACCAATTGTGCTATTTCCTTGTTACACATTTGAGTGATCATTGATCCATCTTCAAAATTGGTCAAGGTACATTTGGTATAAGTTCTTCTTTTTCTACCACTCACATATTTGCTTGGAATGATGGACAGGCCAAGTTCTTCTACAAACCCACTCTTCCTAGAGCAAGATGACGACCCGAACTACTACGTCACCAAGCTAAACCTATTTGGAAAACAACGAGCTTTCCATCAAGAGCAACAAGCAATGAGCGACCGCATTGACCATCTCGCCACCGACTTGCAACTCTCCGAGCACCGTTCAAGAGACTGCTTAGACAACAAGCTTGACAAATAAAAGCAAGAGAGCAATGCAAGAATGTACGAGATTCGTTGCCTTGTTGGTCAACCACTCTTCTACCTCTTTGTCCTACTCAAGATGGAGCCGCTCAAGTCGACACTCCGACGACACCATCTCCGGCTCAAGTACTCCGACACCAAACATTCTTTGTCGTGCCGCGCGTCAAGATCGTCAAGCAAACCGCAACCCCCTACACGACACCGATCACCAAGAGCAACTTCGAGCGCAAGAGCATCGACATCGTCAAAACCAAGCTACATTTGCGCAAGCACAAGAACGGCAATGCCTACGACAACAAGAGGAAGAGCGAGCGCGACAACTCCAAGACGCACACGATGCCGAGGCACAACGTCAAGAACAACAACTACGCGAATCTCAAGCACTTGAGGCGAACATGCCCTTCGAGATTCAAGTCAATCCATAGCCACACGCAACCGGCAAGCTCGTGAGCAACAAAAAGCGCTTCACGATCAAGTTCAAGAGAGGATTTATCAATCACGTGTGCGTCGACAAGCTCCTCCATAAGCTCGACAAGAACCTCCACAAGCTCGACAAGAACATCAAGTTCACCAAGAGCATGAAGACAATGGAAATCATCCACGACAAGAGCAAGTTGAGGGAGACAATCCTCCGCGTCAAGGACGTCATCACCCTCGACCCCAACACAATGAAGAACAACGCTACGGCAAGCTAAAGTTCACCATGCCCAAGTTTTCTGGAAGCAATGATCCCGAAGAGTACCTTTCATGGGCATTAGAAGGTTGACAAAATCTTCCGCTTGCACAACTATGAGGAAGAGAAGAAGATCGCGATGGAATCCCTTGAGTTCCAAGACTACGTCCTCATTTGGTGGGAACAAGTCATCGAGCGCCGCGAGGTAAGAGGAGAACCACCCATCACAACTTGGACGCAAATGAAGGATGTCATGAGAGCATGTTTCGTGCCAACCTACTACAACCCCGACCTCTTCAAGAAACTCCAACTCCTCAAGCAAGGAACAAAGACCGTTGAAGAGTACTACAAGGAAATGGACATTGCCATGATACAAGCCAATGTCATGGAAGATGATGAGCAAACTATGGCACGTTTCCTGAATGGACTCAATCATCCTATCAAGAAGATCGCCGACTTCCAACCATACTCAAACCTCATCGAGCTAGCACGTCAAGCTACTAAAGCGGAACATCAAGTGCAAGATGACTTCAAATATGCCAAGTTCTCATCCAAGTCCTATGGTTTCTCCAACTCCCAAGCTTCAACGACTCCAACACCTTCTACCTCAACCAAGCCATCTACAAGCAATGGCGACAAGTCAAGTTACAAGAAAACTTCGACAACATCAAGTCGTCCTCCTACTACAAGCAAATTCAAGCCGAGATCTTCATCATCTACAACCCCAACCGATGAGACCGTCAAGACAAGTTCCATCAAGTGTTTCACATGCGGTGGCCGAGGCCACAAGTCCTTCGAATGTACCAACAAGAGCACCATGATCTTCAACGACGATGGTACATATGACTCCATGAGTGAAGGCGAAATGGAAGCCCTTGAGCAAGTGGCCATGCACCGGCAAGTGAACGAAGATGAAGATGATCATGTCTTTTGTGACAAAGATCCGAGCCCCGCTCTCATTGTCTCCAAGGTCTTGACTCTTCAACATCAACAACAAGAAGACCAAAGATGCCATATCTTCCATACCAAGGCCGGCATCAATGGAAGGTCCGTCAAGGTCATCATCGACGGAGGGAGTTGTCATAACTTGGCGAGTGAAGAACTATGTTCCAAGCTCCAATTGGTCAAGATGAAGCACCCACATCCCTACAAAGTTCAATGGCTTAGAGACTCCGGTACTATCAAAGTCAAGAATATGGTACAAGTTTCCTTCAAGACCGGAGCTTACGAAGACACTTTGGAGTGCGATGTCGTTCCTATGTCCGTTTGCCACCTCCTTCTTGGACGGCCATGGCAATTTGACCGAGGCGTCATCCACAATGGGCACACAAATCACTATAGCTTCAAGATGAAAGGAAAGGAGTACGTGCTACGACCTATGTCTCCAAGCCAAGTGATCGCCGACAAGCAAGCTACCCATCATGGAGAGAATAGTGAGAGAGCGAACCACCAAAATGAGAGTGAGCGCCACAAGCCCAAAGTGAGTGCCTCCATGATGAGCGACAAGAAAAACCTAGTCCTATTTGCTACCAAAAGTGAGACGAGAGAAGTGTATGAGAACCCATCAAGTGTCATGCACTATGTCCTTTTGTGCAAGGACGAGGCACCAAAAGCTAACACCTCTCACAATCTACCTTTAGTGTTATCTTCTCTATTGCAGGAATTCCAAGATGTATTCCCCAACGAGCTACATCCGGGTCTACCACCACTACGAGGCATCAAGCACCGAATCGATCTCATCCCCGGAGCACCCCTTCCTAACAAGGCTCCCTACCACGTCAACCCCAAGGAAACTAAGGAGATCCAACGGCAAGTACAACAACTCATCGGCAACGGCCATGTACGAGAAAGTTTGAGCCCTTGTGCCCTCCCGGTAATCCTTGTTCCCAAGAAAGATGGTACATTTCGCATGTGTTCCGATTGTCGCCCTACCAATGCTATTACCATGCGTTATCGTTACCCTATTCCATGCCTAGATGATATGCTAGATGAGCTTAGCGGAGCCACCATTTTCTCTAAGATTGATCTTAAGAGCAGCTACTATCAAATACGCATCCAAGAAGGTGATGAATGGAAAACCGCATTTATGACAAAATTTGGCTTATATGAATGGCTTGTTATGCCAATGGGTTTATCCGAAGCACCCGGTACTTTCATGAGAGTAATGCATTTTGTTCTTCGCCCATACATTGGCATATTTGTTGTGGTCTATTTTGACGATATCCTTGTGTTTAGCAAATATCTCAAGGATCATGTCACCCATCTTAGAACCGTGTTGCAAACCCTTAGGAAAGAGCGCCTTTATGCTAATATGGATAAATGCCTTTTTGGTGTTGATAAGCTTGTTTTCTTGGGTTTGGTTGTGTCTTCTAAGTGTGTTCATGTAAATGAATATAAGATCAATGCTATTAAAACTTGGCCCCAACCAACCAACTTGCAACAAGTGCGTAGTTTTCTTGGTTTAGCCGGTTTCTATCGTAGATTTGTGAAGGATTTTAGCACCATTGCTTCACCTTTGCATACTTTGAGTAAGAAAAATGTGCCTTTTGTTTGGGGTACATCCCAACATACCGCATTCAATGAGCTTAAGAATTTGCATACACATGCTCCTTTGCTTGCCTACCAACTTCGGTAAACCATTTGAGATTCATTGTGATGCTAGCCGTTATGGCATAGGAGGTGTGTTAATGCAAGAGAAGCGACCTATAGCTTTCTTTAGTGAAAAACTTTCCAGAGCGCGACTCAATTATCCAATCTATGACAAAGAGCTATATGCTTTAGTGAGAGTCTTGCATGTTTGGGAGCATTATCTCCGTCCTCATGAGTTCATTATTCACACCGATCATGAAACACTTAAGTATCTTAAAGGTCAAACTTAGTTGAACAAGCATCATGCTAAATGGAGTGAATTCATCGAGTCATTTCCTTATGTCATCAAGTATATCAAAGTCAAGGAAAATGTTGTGGCGGATGTGCTTTCCTATATATGCATGCTTGTTACTCAACTTGAATTGAATGTCATTGGCTTCGAGCACATAAAAGACTTGTATGCGCATGATCCTACTTCTGCAATTCCTTATGCCAAGTGTTTGACGCATACATCTCAGGAACGCTATTACATCAAAGATGATTATCTTATGAGAGCTAACAAACTTTGCATCCCCGAGTCTTCTCTTCGTTTGTTACTTTTGTAAGAATCTCGTGGAGGAGGACTAATGGGACACTTTGGACGTGACAAGACATTTGCTATGCTCCCTAAGAACTATTTTTGGCCCAATATGTTCCGCGACGTCGCACGCGTCACCAACCGATGTTCGACATGTCGCAAAGCTAAGTCCAAAGCTCAATCTCATGGTCTTTATACACCCCTTCCAATTCCATATCACCCATGGGAAGATATAAGCATGGATTTTTTACTTGGTTTACCTAGGACTAGAAATGGAAAGGATTCCGTGTTTGTTGTTGTGGACCGATTCTCTAAAATGGCACATTTTATACCATGCAACAAGATAGACGATGCTTCACATGTTGCAAATCTTTTTTGTAGGGAAATCTTGCGCCTACACGGAGTGCCAAAGACGATTGTCTCGGACCGCGACGTCAAGTTCTTGAGTTACTTTTGGAAGACCTTATGTGCCAAGCTCGGAATCAAGCTACTATTCTCCACGGCATACCATCCACAAACCGACGTCCAAACAGAAGTGACGAACTGAATGCTCTCCACTCTACTACGCGTGTTGATCAAGAGGAACATCAAGGAGTGGGAAGAGTGCCTACCCATCGCCGAGTATGCCTACAACCACGCAAGACATTCGACTACCGGCAAGTCCCCTTTCGAGGTCGTCTACGGTTTCAACCCGTTGTCCCCATTGGACATACTTCCTCTACCACTGCAAGAGCGCATCAACATGGACGCGAGTGCCCGAGTGAACTATCTCAAGAAGATGCATGAAGATACAAGGCAAACAATCGAGCGCTAAGTACAACGACTCGCTACCAAGCTCAACATCAACAAGCAACCCATGATATTCAACATTGGAGATCTTGTGTGGCTACACCTTCGCAAGGACCGCTTCCCCAATCAACGCAAGTCCAAACTTCTATCGCGAGCCGATGGACCATTCAAGGTGCTAGCACGCTACAACTACAACGCTTACAAGATCGACCTCCCGCGCGACAAGTACAACGTGAGCGACGTCTTCAACGTGAAGGATCTTTTCGCCCTACTATGGTGATGAAGCTTTCGATCCGAGGTCGTATCTTTCCCAAGGGGAGGGGAGATGATGCGGAGCATCCCACGATCATCCCCATGGACGTATCTACATCTCCCACGACACCACTTGGACCAATGATAAGAGCTCGAGCAAAGGCTATTGAAGATAAGGTGAAGTCGCTCCTCTCCGAACTACCGCTCCCTACACACGAGACATGTCTACTACCTCAAATGGAAACACTATGTGTGATTAGGTACTTGGAGGAA
This sequence comes from Aegilops tauschii subsp. strangulata, assembly GCF_002575655.3. NCBI lineage: Eukaryota > Viridiplantae > Streptophyta > Magnoliopsida > Poales > Poaceae > Aegilops > Aegilops tauschii. Next base: position 278,443,625 of record NC_053037.3, on the reverse strand, counting down.
GGCCATGGAGCAGCTACATCCAACGGACAAGACAGCGAGGACACCAAGTACAAGGGACAAGAAGAAGAGCTGCCATTGAAGCTACAGCCACCGGATGACCGGTCGGGACTGGACGTCCGTCACCTGAAGCCCAACCTACCCAAGTCCCAGCCAACACAAGCTACATCGAGCGGACATCCGGCCAGGACCGGACGACCGGCCACACCTCCCAGCGAGCGGACGTCCGGCCTCCACCGGACGACTGGCACCATCACCACCGAGGGAAAATTAGCGGAAGCCCGAATTGACCGGACGTCCGGAGCCACCTTCACAGAACGGAAATAGCGGAAGTCCGGCAACTACCGGACGTCCGGACGCCCACGAGCCACCGGATGATCGGTTCCCAGCGGACGTTCGGTACCTGTCTGCACATAGTTTTGGGCCCGAGGCCCATGTACCCTTTCACTTCGCCCCCATTTGCACTAAGACTATAAATAGACCTCCTCCTCCTCCTAGTTAATGTTAGCAAAGTGATAGCTCATTTGTGAGATAGAGCCTTGCTCATCCATCCGGATCCGCTCCTTCGAGAGAGACCGTGCCTCTACGGAGAAGATCCACTTGGATTCAAGACCCCTAATGGGAAGAACTCAAGACCTCCTCATGGAGAAGAACCGGTTACCCTATGTATCGTCCCTTGTTGATTGTGGATCGTGTATCTCTTTGTGTTTCGAGAATCTAGCACATGTGTAACCGAATCTTGTTGGTTGAGTGATTTCTCTCGCGTTTTCCCTCGTGTTCTTCGTGTTCTTAATAGGATCCCTCCATTTCGTGAAAGATCGGGCCCCTAGGGTTCTACCCTACATCACATGACAAGAGCAAGAGCTCGTGCTATTCAATCTGAGGTGACATCACTCCTACTTGAGCTTTCACCTCTTTCGAGCGAGACATGGTTACTGCCTAAGTCCGAGACGCTATGTGTGATCAGGTACAACGCACAAGCCATGAAGCCGAGAGCTGAAGAAGAAGAAGAGACAGGCGCCAACTCTCTGTCCAGCCCGGAACTTTCGGAGCCCGAAACTTCCGGCCCCCGGAACCTCCGGCCGCCCCGGAACTTCCTGTCAGGACCCCGATCCTAAGTCACACCGATCTAGCATGTAACACATCATATCCCTTTGCGGCCTCACGCACGATATTCCCATGGGTGCCACCTTACTTGGCCCGGGACCGTTTGCGCCTTTTGGCTCGCGTATATGATAGTGCCGCTAGCATCCATATGACAAAGAACCCGGGCCGACATGACTAGTCATAAACCCAAGGTGGCGCTAACTTACAGGGACAGGCATACATGACCCAGCAACGAACGTGTCGATCATCAACATATGAACCCATGTCGTAGCAAGCTACAAGGACTTAAAGGAACAACGTGTGACATTTCCCCGAAGGGACAGACACAGGAACGAAAAACGACACATGCCGGCCAACCTAAGTGTTCCGGAGTAGTAGCAAGCTACCAAGGCTCAGTGGAAGCACTAGGAGACATTCCCGGTAAGAGAGGCTACCAAGAATAAACAACTAGGTTGTCGGATCCCACACATACCAAGCATTTCAAATCATACACACAATATGCTCGATATGTGCAAATACAACATGGCATCACAACATAACTCTACGAATCAAAGTATTATTCAATAGGCTCCGAGGAGCCAAGTATTACAAACACTGGTCTGATGACCCAGCATACAGAGCATACAGGCAACGGAAGCATAACATGTCTGAGTACACACAACTACAAATGAAAAGGGCTGAGAAGCCTGACTATCTACAAGACCCTCCCAAGGTACAAGCTCGTAGCTGAGGTTACAAGCTAAACGTCGAAGTCCATGCGGAACTATTAGTGAGACTGAAGTCTCTCTGCAAAAACATAATTTAAGCAAACGTGAGTACAAATGTACCCAGCAAGACTTACATCAAAACTATCTACATATGCATCAGTATCAACAAAGGGGGTGGTGGAGTTTAACTGCAGCAAGCCAGCTTTGACTCGGTGGCTATCCTAAACTACGACTGCAAGTAACTCTTTTGAGGTGGCGCACATGAGTCCACATATTCACCATATCAATACACCACTATGGATCTGCTCCCATCTCCCTACAAGAACGCCATCCATAGCACTCACGCTTATCTTGCGCATTTTAGAGTATCCACTTTCACTTATCTATGAATTGTATAGGCAACCCAGAGGTCCTCTACCGCGGACATGGCTATTAGAATAGATGATGTTAACCCTGCAGGGGTGTACTTCTTCACACACGCTCTCACCACTTATCGCCGTTTACACGACATGTACTCGGCAACCTTCAAGCGGAAGCCCAGTGAGGGTGTCGGCCACGACCTGACTAACCACACAAGTCCCTAGTCTAGCTTTATTGCCTATCCAGGTTCCATCCGCAGGGAGTCCGGCCGAGGTTTCCACATACGGCCCCGAACGATGCGTGCAGGGTTCCCGAGGCACCAAACGAGCGTCTCGGTACACCGTGCCACGTGCCTACCGCATCACAGCTCACCTCTTGGGTCAGTGCTACGCACGGCCCCCAGCATACTACAAACACTAGAAACTACTTACAATTCCCGGACAGAGGACAGGGGCGGTTAATAAGTCGAGAGGGTCCATTGGTTTCGGGCCCAACGCGTGGTAGTAGCTGTTCATGGGTCACAAACACAGAACTCAGTTCCTGAGGACGGTTTCAATGAGACAACCCACCATGTACTCCTACATGGCCTCTCACCGCTACCTTTACCTAAACGTCTTCACACACTTAGCTCACACACAGTAGGACATGTTCATCACCATTCCAATTCATCCCCGATGAATCAGACCTGACTCAACTCTAAGCAGTAGCAGGCATGACAAACAAGCATGAATGAGTAGGCACATCAGGGCTCAAGCAACTCTTACTCACGCTAGTGGGTTTCATCTATTTACTGTGGCAATGACAGGTCATGCAGAGGAAAAGGGGTTCAACTACCGCAGCATGTAACAGATGAAACATTGTTGTCCTAATGTAGTAAAAGAGAGTAGGAGCGAGAGAGTGGGATCGTATCAGAATGAACAAGGGGTTTTTGCTTGCCTGGCACTTCTGATGATAGTATAGCTCTTCATCGGTGTCATCGAACTCATCGTCGGAACCACGTCTACGGAGAGGGGACAAATACCGGTAAACAAGGAAGAACACAATCAATGCAATTCAACAATATGATGCATGAATGTGACAAGGCAAGATGGTATGGATTGTGTTAATGCAACTAGCAACAAGTTAAGTGAAGCTCATTTGAATCTAGGATTCAAATGCAATTCCAAACATAAGCATTTAAATGCCCTTTATGTGTTTTCACTTATGCAGTAGGTATAAGCTGGTTTTTCATGCATGAAAATGGTACAGATGGATAGATTGCATTTTTTGATAATTTTCCATATATAACTTATTTCATTTGGAGTTGCGATTTAATTTCTATGATTTTTAGAAGTTTTGACTTAATTCTGGAATTTCTGAATTATTTTAAATACAGAAATTATTTACTGCGTCGGCATGACATCAGCAGGTCAACCGGGGATGACCAGGGTCAACCTGACTAGTGGGGCCCACTGGTCAGTGACACACTGGTTAAGCCCGGTCAAATCCAGCGCTGAATGTGTTTGCCCCTGAGGTAGGGCCCGCTGTCAGTGGCAGTGAGGTGGCTAATGGTGGGGGTTAGTCCTAATGAACGTGCCACGTCATCTTCGCCGGAGGTTAACCGGCGATGACCACAGCCGACGGCGGAGGTGCACCGTGCGCTCGCTACAAGGCACCGTTTTACTCGTGGTTTGTGGCTACGGCTAGCTGTGGTTCTCGCGCATCTGGTGGAGCAAACGGGAGGAGCTGGGGTGGCCTGAGCTCGCCGGAGCGGAGCTTGCGGCGGCGGCCGGAGTTCGGCTCTGATGGCTGCGGTGGTTAGGGACGCAGACGAGCGCGGGGAGAGAGGGAAAGAGGCAGGGGCTCACAGCGAGTCCAACAGAGGCAACGGCGAGGCCGGGGACGGTCGAATGGCGGCGTGGCGTTGCCGGCAATCTCCGAGGCCGAGGGTTGAAGACGGAGTCAAGGCAGCCGATTCGAGGCGTTCGAGCGCTCGGGGCTCGGTCGAGGTGGCATAGCGGACGGCGGCGGGGTTGCACGCAACACGGGAAGTCGAGAGGGGGTCGGGGAGCGCGGTGGTTCACGGCGACGCTTCCATGGCCGCGTCGGCCATCGCGGGAGAGCGCGAGGGAGAGGGGGGAATGGAAGCGAGAGAGAGTGAGAGGGCCAGGGGAGGTGCGTGGCGACGCGAGGGAGGTCCAGGCAGGCAGGGAGAGAGGAGGTGGCCGCAGCGCGTGCGCGCGTGCGCGGAATACACGCCCTCCTGTCCACTAGCAGGAGCTTGAAGACGGTGGGGCACTTGGTGGGCTGGGCCAGTGGTGCCAGGCCTGGTGGGCAACAGAATGGCTGGGCCGCAGGTGGGTCTTCTCCCTTTTTTCCTATTTCTGTTTTGTTTTCTATTTTGTTCTGTTTGTTTTGATTTAGTTCCTGCACTAAATCATTTTAGTTACTTCTGGAAAATTCTTGTGGGTGTAAGATGAACTAATCCAAAGCCCCACATTATTTTTCAGAATCATTGGAGTTATAAATATATTTATAGGAATTTATAACCCCAATTCAAATATTTAGGAGTTAAATCAAAGTCCACAAATGCCATGAAAAAAATGTACAATAATTATGGAGGAGCTTTTAGTCACTTCCCATAAATCATGAACATTTTTGAAGGGCGCTTTGGAATCATTTATAATTATTTTAGTTTGATCTTGTTTGAATTAAATTGGTGCCAGGGTTCGGTCATCCCCATTTCAAGTTTCTCTAAAGAATACCATGATGCATGATGCTTCTAATGCAACTATTAGCAAGCAAATTCTAGGGCTGTGACACTTCCGGCCTCCGACGACCCAGACGAGCTCGGGCGTGCCAACTCTCTACTTTGCCCGGAACCAGCCCGGAACCTGGACCGGACCTTCCGGCCTGCCCGGACCTTCCGGCCCCCGGACGCTAGCCCAGCTCCTCCCGTGCCAACTCTCTGGTTAGGCCGGACCCTCCCCGGAACCTCCAGTGCCCGGAACTTTCGGTCTCGCCCGGAACTTCCGGCCGTGCCTACGCGCAGTGACTTGGGCCGAGGCCAGTGTACCCTTTCGCCCCCAAGACTATATATACTCTTCTCCTGCCTATGTTTTAGGGTTAGCAAAGTAGTAGCTCATTGAGAAGCTTTGCTCTCCACTTGATCCCCTTCTCCTTGGGACTTCACGGCCTCTAGGAAGAAGATCCCCCTCAAGTGGATTCAAGACCCCTAACAGGAAGACCTTCAAGACCTCCTCGCGGAGAAGATCGTGCCACTTGTATCGTCCCTTGTTGATCGTGGATCTTGTACCTCTTTTGTGTTTTGAGGATCTAGCATATGTGTGACTGAATCTTGTTGGTTTGAGTGACTCCCGTGTTTCCCTTGTGCTTTCCCTTTGTGTTCTTCGTGTTCATGGTGGGATCCGCTCCTTTCGTGAAAGATCGGGCGTCTAGGATTCTACCCTACATCATCTTGGTATCATGAGCCACGTTGGTCACGATTTCAGAGCCTCCCTCTTTGTATTCTAGCCCAATTTCGTTGTGATTCGTCCCAATTTTGAAAATCCCCACAAAAATAGCTCTCCCAAAAATTTTGTGATTTGTTGGTGTGATGAAGTTTTGTTGGATTTGATCCGTGAATTTTGTGTGTGGCACGTGGATCTAGCTTCCCCACCCTTCCATCCACCTAATTTTTTTCCTTTTCCCCTAGGATTTGGGTTTTCCCCAAAGTTTTTCTGCCCAAATCCACGATCCCCAAATTCTCTGTTCTTGGCCGAATCGCGACCACCGGAACTTCCGGCCCCGCCTGGACCTTCCGGCCACCGGACCTTCTGTCTCGCCCGGAACTTCCGGCCTAGATAGGAAGTCTGCGCATCTTCGACGACTTCTGCTACTTCGTCAACTCCGATTGTGGTGCAGCGGCATCTTCGCCAATGTATTGAAGACCGTGCACTACGACTATGACCATTTCATCATCATCATCCTTCCTTGCTTACACTCGACAAACCATCGATGGTAACTTCGACGATAACTTCGACGACATCTTTGCCTACTCCTTGCCATTGCATTGATAACCACATAGCCTTCCTTTTTGCGTCGCTTACCCATCGGGACTAGCCTTTGAGTATTGCCGGCAACATCACTTGTGCGCATTAGTGATCATACTTCCCATTGCATAATTACCATATCATCTTGGTACAAATCTTGGTATGATCTTTTGTGTCACAAAGTTGTCATCGCATACACAATTGCTATCTTGGTTCTTGAAGTTTTGCATGAGAAAAGAGCTCAAAAGAGAAAGAGTCAAACAAGCTTTTAAGAAAAATGGAAAGATAAGCAAAGAGCTTATAAGCAAGAGCATCATACTACATTAAGATTGTCATACTTGATCATCCTGGATCATATCATAGAAATACCATACATATAGCATACTTGGGATAGGATTCGTTGCATGTTTGCTTTATAGGTTTGTGCACAAGTTTCGTATCCGCCAATTGTTCGATCGTGCTAGCGTCTCTCTAGTGTTGTGCAACAAGAGCATTTTCGTGGATTCCACATTTTGGCTCATTCCTTGGTTGCACGACCCCATTTATCTATTTGTGTGTGTGTTTTCGTGTACCATATCTTGCTATTGGTCTACTTGTTGCATTGCAAATTTGCGAATCTTTTCCAACATTATTGAATCTCACTAACAATTGCATCAATTTTGTGCCACCATCCTAACCGAGCTCCACTATAAGCTTTATTTGTGTAGGTGTGAGAACCGGAAAGAATTGGTACCAATTGTGCTATTTCCTTGTTACACATTTGAGTGATCATTGATCCATCTTCAACATCGGTCAAGGTACATTTGGTATAAGTTCTTCTCCTTCTACCACACTCACATATTTGCTTGGAATGATGGATAGGCCAAGTACTTCTACCAACCCACTCTTCATCGAGCAAGACGACGACATGTCTTCCTACGTCACAAAGAGCCACCTCTTTCGTGCACAACGAGCTTTGCATCAAGAGCAACAAGCAATGAGCGACCGCATCGACCATCTCGCCACCGACTTATGCCTCTCCGAGCAACGTACAAAAGACTACTTCGACAACAAGCTCGACAAACAAAAGCAAGAGAGCAATGCAAGAATGGACGAGATTCGTGCCTTGTTGGTCAACCGCTCTTCTACCTCTTCGTCCTAATCAAGACGGAGCCTCTTGAGTCGACACTCCGACGACACCATCTCCAGCTCAAGTACCCCGACTTCGAACACTCTTTGATGAGCCGCACGTCAAGATCGTCAAGCAAATCGCAATCCCCTACACGTCACCGACCACCAAGAGCAACTCCGAGCGCAAGAGCATGGATATCGCCAAAATCAAGCTACATTCGCGCAAGCACAAGAACAACAATGTCTACACCAACAAGAGGAAGAATGAGCGAGACAACACCAAAACAAGCAAGATGCCGAGGCACAACGTGAAGAATAACAACGGCGAGAAGCTCAAGCACTTGAGGCGCAATGTGCACTCCACGACACAAGTCTTGCCGTTGCCGCACGCAACTGCCATAGGCGCAAACAAGAAGAAGCACTTCGTGATGAAGTTCAAGAGAGGATTTATCAATCACGAGTGCATCGTCAAGTTCCTCAAGCTCCTCCACAAGATAGAGAAGCTCATCCACAAGCTCGACAAGAACCCCAAGTTCACCAAGATCAAGAAGACAATGGAAATTCTCCACGGCAAGAGCAACATGAGGTTGACAATCCTCCTCGTCAAGGACGTCATCACCCTCGACCCCAACACAATGAAGAGAAACGCTACGGCAAGCTCAATTTCACCATGCCCAAGTTCAACGGAAGCAATGATCCCGAAGAATACCTTTCATGGGCATTGAAGGTTGACAAAACCTTCCGTTTGCACAACTATGAGGAAGAGAAGATGATCGCCATGGCATCCCTTGAGTTTCAAGACTACGTCCTTATTTGGTGGGAACAAGTCATTGAGCGCCGTGAGGCAAGAGGTGAACCCCCCATCACTACTTGGGCGCAAATGAAAGATGTCATGAGAGCATGTTTTGTGCCAACCGACTACAACCGCGACCTCTTCAAGAAACTCCAACTCCCCAAGCAAGGAACAAAGAGCGTTGAAGAGTACTACAAGGAAATGGAGATTGCCATGATAAGAGCCAATGTCACGGAAGATGATGAGCAAACTATGGCATGTTTCTTGAATGGACTCAATCATCCTATCAAGAAGATCGTCGACTTCCAACCATACTCGAACCTCATCGAGCTAGTGCACCAAGCTACCAAAGCGGAACGTCAAGTGCAAGATGACTTCAAGTATGCAAAGTTCTCATCGAAGTCCTATGGTTTCTCCAACTCCCAAGCTTCAACGACTCCAACACCTTCTACCTTAACCAAGCCATCTACAAGCAATGGCGACAAGTCAAGTTACAAGAAAACTTCGACCACCTCAAGTTGTCCTCCTACTACAAGCAACTTCAAGCTGAGAGCTTCGTCATCATCTACTCCAACCGATGAGACCATTAAGACAAGTTCCTTCAAATGCTTCACATGCGGTGGCCAAGGCCACAAGCCCTTTGAGTGCACCGACAAACACACCATGATATTCAATGACGACGGTACATATGACTCCATGAGTGGAGAGGAAATGGAAGCCCTTGAGCAAGTGGCCATGCACCGACAAGTGAACGAAGATGAAGATAACCAAGTCTTTTGTGACGAAGATTCGAGCCCCACGCTCGTTATCTCCAAGGTCTTGACCCTTCAACATAAACAAGATGAGGACCAAAGATGCCATATCTTCCACACCAAGGCCGGCATCAATGGAAGGTCTGTCAAGGTCATCATCGATGGAGGTAGTTGTCATAACTTGGTAAGTGAGGAACTATGCTCCAAGCTCCAATTGTTCAAGATGAAGCACCCACATCCCTACAAGGTTCAATGGCTTAGCGACTTTGGCACTATCCAAGTCGAGCATATGGTACAAGTTTCCTTCAAGATCGAAGCATACGAAGACACTTTGGAGTGTGATGTCGTTTCGATGTCCGTTTGCCACCTTCTTCTTGGACAACCATGGCAATTTGATCGAGGTGTCATCCACGACGGGCGTACAAATCACTATAGCTTCAAGATGAAAGGAAAGGAGTGCGTGCCCAAGTGATCGCCGACAAGCAAGACACCCATCGTGGGGAGAATAGTGAGAGAGCGAACCACCACAAAGAGAGTAAGTGCCACAAGCCCAAATTGAGTGCCTCCATGATGAGCGACAAGAAGAACTTAGTCCTATTTGCCACCAAAAGTGAGATGAGAGAAGTGTGTGAGAACCCATCAAGTGTTATGCACTATGTCCTTTTGTGCAAGGACGAGGCACCCAAAACTAACAACTCTCACAATCTACCCAAGGTTGTCAGAATCGCGATTCTTTTGTATGATTCTACGACTTTACGATCCAAACTGACTTGTTTGATTCTACGATTCTGGTTGATAGAATCTACGCTTTTACGATCCTGATAGTGAAGATTCTACGATTTTGCGATCCTGCCACCGAAGCTCTGATCCGATTCAAAATCATGATTCTGACAACCTTGAATCTACCTATAGTGTTATCTTCTTTATTGCAGGAATTCCATGATGTATTCCCTGATGAGCTACCTCCAGGTCTACCTCCACTACGAAGCATCGAACACCACATCGACCTCATCCCTAGAGCACTCCTTCCTAACAAGACTCCCTACCGCATCAATCCTGAGGAAACCAAGGAGATCCAACGGCAAGTACAACAACTCATTGACAACGGCCATGTATGTGAAAGTTTGAGCCCTTGTGTCGTCCCGGTAATCCTTGTTCCCAAGAAAGATGGTACATATCGCATGTGTTCTGATTGTCGTCCTATCAATGTTATTACCATGTGTTATCGTTACCCCATTCCACGCCTAGATGATATGCTAGATGAGCTTAGTGGGGCCGCAATTTTCTCTAAAATTGATCTTAAAAGTGGCTACTATCACATACGCATCCAAGAAGGCGATGAATGGAAAACTGCATTTAAGACCAAATTAGGCTTATATGAATGGCTTGTTATGCCAATGGGTTTATCCGAAGCCCCGGTACTTTCATGCGACTCATGCATTTTGTTCTTCAACCCTAAATTGGTGTATTTGTCGTGGTCTATTTTGACGATATCCTTGTTTTTAGCAAATCTCTTCATGATCATGTCACCCATCTTAGAACTGTGTTGCAAACCCTTAGGAAAGAGTGCCTTTATGCTAATATGGACAAATGCCTTTTTGGTGTTGATAAGCTTGTTTTCTTGGGTTTTGTTGTGTCTTCTAAGGGTGTTCATGTAGATGAATCTAAGATCAATGCTATCAAAACTTGGCCCCAACCAACAAATTTGCAACAAGTGCTAAGTTTTCTTGGTTTAGCCGGTTTCTACCATAGATTTGTGAAGGATTTTAGCACCATTGCTTTACCTTTACATGCTTTGAGCAAGAAGAATGCACCCTTTTTTTGGGGACCATCTCAAGATGTTGCATTCAACAAGCTTAAGAATTTGCTTACTGATGCTCCTTTGCTTGCTTTGCCCAACTTTGATAAACTTTTTGAGATCCATTGCGATGCTAGCGGTTATGGCATAGGAGGTGTGTTAATGCAAGAGAAGCACCCCATATCCTACTTTAGTGAAAAACTTTCCGGAGCGCAACTCAATTGTCCCATCTATGACAAAGAGCTATATGCTTTAGTGAGAGTCTTGCATGTTTGGGAGCATTATCTCCGCCCTCATGAGTTCATTCTTCACGCCGATCATGAAACACTTAAGTACCTTAAGGGTCAAATTAAGTTGAACAAGTGTCATGCTAAGTGGAGTGAATTCATTGAGTCATTTCCTTATGTCATCAAGTATATCAAAGGTAAGGAAAATGTTGTGGCGGATGTTCTTTCCCACATATGCATGCTTGTTACCCAAGTTGAATTGAATGTCGTCGGCTTTGAGCACATCAAAGACTTGTATGCGCATGACCCTACTTTTGCTATTCCATATGCTAAATGTTTGACGCATACATCTTGGGAACGGTATTACATAAAAGATGATTATCTTATGAGAGCTAACAAACTATGTATCCCCGAGTCTTTTCTTCGTTTGTTACTTTTGCAAGAAGCTCATGGAGGAGGACTAATGGGACACTTTGGATGTGACAAGACATTTGCTACGCTCTCCAAGAACTATTTTTGGCCCAAGATGTTCCGCGATGTTTCACGCTTCACCAACCAGTGCTCTACATGCCGCAAAGCAAAGTCTAAAGCTCAATCCCATGGTCTATATATGCCTCTTCCAATTCCGTATCACCCATGGGAAGATATTAGCATGGATTTTGTGCTTGGTTTGCCTAGAACTAGAAATGGCAAAGATTCTGTGTTTGTTGTTGTGGATCGATTCTCTAAGATGGCTCATTTCATTCCTTGCAACAAGATAGATGATGCTTCACATGTAGCAAATCTTTTTTGTAGAGAAATCTTGCGCCTCCATGGAGTACGTAAGACTTGTCTCCGACCGCGATGTCAAGTTCTTAAGCTACTTTTGGAAGTCCTTATGCGCCAAGCTCGGAATCAAACTCTTGTTCTCAACGGTATACCATCCACAAACCGACGGCCAAACAGAGGTGACCAACCGCACACTCCACTCTACTTCGCGTGTTGATCAAGAAGAACATCAAGGAGTGGGAGGAGTGTCTACCCATTGCCGAGTACGCCTACAACCACGCAAGACATTCGACTACCGGCAAGTCCCCCTTCGAGGTCGTCTACGGCTTCAACCCGTTGTCCCCATTGGACATTCTTCCTCTACCACTACAAGAGCGCAGCAATATGACGCGAGTGCCCGAGTGAGCTATCTCAAGAAGATGCATGAAGATACAAGGCACACCATTGATCGCCAAGTACAATGACTCGCGACCAAGCTCAACGTCAACAAGCAACCCATGATATTCAACATTGGAGATCTTGTGTGGCTACACCTTTGCAAGGAATGCTTCCCCAACAAACGCAAATCCAAACTCCTACCTCGAGCCGATGGACTCTTCAAGGTGCTTGAACGCTACCACAACAACGCCTACAAGATCGACATCCCACGCGATAAGTACTCCGTGAGCGACATCTTCAATGGCAAACATCTCTCCCCATACCATGGTGATGAGGATTTAGATCCAAGGTCGGATCTTTACCTAGGGGGGGAGATGATGCGAAGCATCCCATAGTCATCCCCATGGACACTACCTCGACTATCCAAGCTCCAAGTGGACCCATGACAAGAGCAAGAGCTTGTGCTATTCAATCTGAGGTGACATCACTCCTACATGAGCTTTCCCCTCTTTTGAGTGAGACATGGTTACTGCCTAAGTCTGAGACGCTATGTGTGATCAGGTACAACACACAAGCCACGGAGCCGAGAGCTGAAGAAGAAGAGACATGCGCCAACTCTCTGTCCAGCCTGGAACTTCCGGCCAGAGCCTGGAACTTCCGGCCCCCAGAACCTCCGGCCGCCCCGGAACTTCTGGCCTCCGACGACCCAGACGAGCCCGGGCGCGCCAACTCTCTGGTTAGCCCGGAACCAGCCCGGAACCTGGCCCGGACCTTCCGGCCCCTGGACGCCAGCCTAGCTCCTCCCGTGCCAACTCTCTAGTTAGGCTAGACCCTCCCCGGAACCTGGCCCGGAACCTCCGGCTCCCGGAACTACCGGCCTCGCCCGGAACTTCCAGCCATGCCTGCGCGCAGTGACTTGGGTCGAGGCCCGTGTACCCTTTCGCCGCCAAGACTAAATATACTCTTCTCGTACCTATGTTTTAGGGTTAGCAAAGTAGTAGTTCATTGAGAAGCTTTGCTCTCCACTTGATCCCCTTCTCCTTAGGAGTTCACGGCCTCTACGAAGAAGATCCCCCTCAAGTGGATTCAAGACCCCTAACGGGAAGACCTTCAAGACCTCCTCGCGGAGAAGATCATGCCACTTGTATCGTCCCTTGTTGATCGTGGATCTTGTACCTCTTTTGTGTTTCGAGGATCTAGCATATGTGTGACCGAATCTTGTTGGTTTGAGTGTTTTCTCCCGTGTTTCCCTTGTGCTTTCCCTCTGTATTCTTCGTGTTCATCACGGGATCTGCTCCATTCGTGAAAGATCAGGCGTCTACGGTTCTACCCTACATCAAATTCTTTGTGGAATAAGTTCATTTTTACCATTAGGAACAACAGTAATACCTCCCTTCTTAGGAACACAATGAACGGGACTTACCCATCTACTATCAGCTATGGGATAGATTATACCTACTTCAAGAAGCTTTAATATTTCAATTCTTACCACTTCTTTCATCTGAGGAATCAAACGTCATTGGTGATCAACAACGGGTTTAGCATCAGGTTCCATATTAATCTTGTGCTGACAAAGAATGGGACTAATGCACTTGAGATCATCAAGAGTATACCCAATAGCAGCTTGGTGCTTCTTCAGAATTTTCAATAATCTTTCTTCTTCATGTTCTGAAAGGTTAGCACTAATAATAACAGGATATATTTTTCTCTCATAAAGATAAGCATATTTCAAAGTGACTGGCAATTTTTTTAATTCAAACACGGGATCACCTTTAGGTGGAGGAGGACCTCCTAGAGTTTCAATAGGTAAATTGTGTTTGAGCAGAGGTCGTTGTTCAAAGAATTTTTTATCTATTTCATTTCTTTCATGCATATGCATATCATTTCTTTCAGGCATGGCAATAGAATCAAGACCAATTATTTCATCTTTATTAGGTAATTCTTTCTTATGAGGTTGTCTACTAAAATTGAAGAAATTAAACTCATGACACTCATCACAAAAACTAACACCGACAGTTTGTTTCTCACAATCTATTTTAGCATTATCGGTGTTCAAGAAAGGTCTACCAAAAATAATGGGACAAAAATCATCTTGTGGGGAACCAAGAACTAGAAAATCAGTAGAATATTTTACTTTCCCATACAAGACTTCAAATATCTAACAATCCCAAGTTGTGTGATGGTGTCTCTATTGATGAGGACATCAATACCATTGTTACACCCACAGCCCCTGCTGCTATACATACTTGACCAATTACTAGAGCTCGCGCACGCCATTTAAATTATTAGGTACTTTCGTTTCTTGGTAATGATTCTAATGTTCATGAGAATATGATGCTGCCTAAACTGGATACATTTGTTTTTCTTACAAATGAAGGGCCTGCCATGGATAAGAGGGATGAACACTGGAGCAAGACCAAGCATCGAGATGATGGCATGCGCAAGGGGACCAAGAACGAAGTTACAAGTGATGATTTCAGGACTTTGAAGCCACCATAAGGAGTGCATGAAGCCTTGGACGAAATATACAAGATGCCACATCATAAATTTCATCCATAGGCTATTCTAGGTGCTGCGTCACCTTATTACTGGGCCAGGCCCATGTACTTTCGAAATACTTAAGTATAGGCTGTTTTTAGAGTCTGTATGTGTGGGGAAACAAGAGTTAGGGTTGGTTTCTGACCCCTCCTCCAAGGGCCACGAAATTCCCCCCTCTTCCTCCATATATACAGCCCTTAGGGCGTCATTTAGACTTTGGGTTTTGTATAGATTAAAGTTTGCCATAGCTGCAACTTCGCGTACTTCGTTTGTGTTCAACGACCAGACAAAGGCGTCACAGAACCCCGCCTTTGATCAATAAAGCTTTCCTCTTATATTCGCAATATCCAGAATTGCAATCTTAGTCTCTTGCTTGTTCTTCGTTTGCCTGCAGGAAACAGACCTTCGTGGTCAGGTTGATCGTGCTCCGGCGTGGTCAATAACCTCTCGGAGTTGGTTTAGCGATTGCTAAGGCGCGACGTCCTCGCACGTTCGTAGTCGGATCGTCAAAGTCGACTTCCTCCAAAACGATAGCCACCATCTCATCGAAAGATGGGACACCTTTGACTCTATCAAGTGGTATCAGATTTCCAGGTTGCTTGGTGAGATTTTACAGCTTTTCGTAGTTTAGATCGAGTCTGTTCTTCATACCTATAGTCCACGAAAAAGCAAAAAAAAAAATAGGGTTAGTTCATCCTATCCAAACCAATCTGAGCCTTTGCATAATCTTTTCTATTTTTTCTTTGTTGAATTTGCGGTTGCATCGTCGTGTCAAGTTGCTCGTCTTAGCGTCTAGTCCTTTAGAGTTTCGAGTTCTGTTCACAGGTTGTCACGTCACCGCTGCCATATATCACCACCGCATCATCATCATCACTACTGCCATATACCACCACCGCACCAACTTCATCGCCGCTGCCATATACCACCACCACATATTCACCGCCAATCCGAGTCCATATACGCCACCAAATATCAGTTGCCATCACGCCAATCCGAGCCCACCTGCAACATATATCCGCCACCAGTCTGAGTTCCACCAGATTCATCTCCGCCACCAGTCCGAGATTCCACCAGATTCATCTCCGCCACCAGTCCTAGTCCGAGTCCAATAATTGTTGCTTTTTTCGATTTCCAGATCACGCGATACTCCGAGTCGTGACAGATTAGGACTCCGCAACTTCCGAGCCATCCGCAGAAGAAAAATAGTTCTAGTTTAAAAAAACAAAGTCTGGAAAATTCTGGCTAGGCAGGTTTTAGGACATTTGTAGACTTTTTCGAAAAAAAATTGTTGCGAAGCAAAAAAAAGTGCAAAAAAAGTGAAAAAAAGAAAGAAAATTCAGAGTGTGCTCCTCCCTTGTTTACGTGCAGCGCTGTGATTTTGTTAGTGTTCTAGGCTCGCGTCTCTAGTACGGTCTAGCCTAGGACCAGCACAGTACCGTCGTTGAGCGTTTATTCAACTTTGCATATCTGAATTGATTATTGCTGACCCTTTTTGCTACCATATTATAAGCCTTCCCAGCTCCACATACATCTACGTCGTGCGTTTGACTCTCCCTGGTAATCTCTCTATCCAAGCTTTGAGAGCTTTGACTACAACGGTTGCTGGTCACCACCTGCTGCTTGGTAAGAACTGGTAAGAATTTGAGATTCGCTTGACGGATTTGTGACTGTCCACCACACCATCACCACCACTTCCTAGTAGTCTGTAGGATCATATTCTTGTGTGTTTCTATTGCTGCTAACCATGGCAGGATCACAAGCCAACGAGACTGACTGGGAGAACATGACAAACAAAGAGTTACATGATAAGTTTCAGCAAATGATGAGTGGACAGGTGGAAGATGTGCTAAATAGATTTGAAGAGGCCATGGAGAAGATAGATGGCATTGAGAAGGCGTTCGAAACAAAGCTCGATAACAAGTTTCATGAATTGCTCGCGCGTCTTCTACCACCACCACCGGCTGCACCTAACGCACCTCTACAACAACAACAACAACAACAACAACAACAACAACAACAACAACAACAACAACAACAACAACAACAACAACAACAACAACAACAACAACAACAACAACAACAACAACAACAACAACAACAACGACGACGACGACGACGACTACCTCCACATCGCGAAACAGCCCTCCGCCGAGCGAGCCGTGTCCCTCTTGCGCCTGGCCAAACGTTGGTGCTGCTGTTGATACTTCTGTGGCTCCTGTTGCTGATGCGGCAGAGGATGATTATGCGGGAGATTACGAGGATGAGGTTGATCAAAATTAGAACTACATGCAACCACCAACACCACAACCACCAGGTCGTCCACATGCAAATAATGGCAATGGTAGGGCTCCCCCCTCAGGTACGAGATCATGACCATCTCCCTAAACTGAAATTGAATATTCCACCATTTGAGGGTAGATATGTTCCTGATATATATCTTACTTGGGAGTTAGAAACTGAACAACGATTTACATGTTTACAATATCCTGAGGAGAGACGTGTTCCTGCTGCTGTTTGTGCTTTCACTAGCTTTGCATGTGTTTGGTGGTCTGAACATTGTAGATTATATCCTATTCCAGCTACTTGGACTGCTTTGAAAACTGCTATGCGTACTCGTTGGATTCCACCATATTATCAACATGAATTAATTCAAAAATTGTAGCGTTTAAGACAAGGGAAAAATTATGTAGAAGAATATTATCAGGAATTACAAACTGGCATGATTAGATGTGGTATTGTTGAGGAGAATGAAGCTATGCTTGCACGTTTTATGGGTGGATTAAATAGAGAGATTCAGACCATTCTAGAGTATAAGGAGTATAATAATATCACTCATTTATTCCATCTTGCTTGTAAAGCTGAACGTGTAGTGCAGGATCGACAGGCATTGGCGCGAACTAACTTTTCTACAGGTCGATCTTCATCATGGACACCACGTGCATCCTCTACTTCCACTACACCAGCACCTCCATCAGGTGCCACCTCCAGCCGTGATACAAGAAAGCAGGCACAACCACCACTCTCTGCCAAGAGCACACCTGTCGGGTCTGCGCAGAGCTCTTCTTCTTCCATGGCATCAACAGGGCACACAAGTGATATTATTTGTCGTCGTTGTAAGGGAAGAGAACATTTTGCGAGAGAATGCAAATCTCAGCGTGTGATGATTGCTACTGAGGATGGTGGGTATGAGTCCGCTAGTGACTATGATGAGGAGACTTTGGCTCTCATTACACATGAAGAAGACGGTGGAGATGATTCTGATCATGAGACGCAATACATGGCTGTTGAAGATGCTGACAGGTATGAATGTTTAGTTGCTCAACGTGTTTTGAGTGTGCAGGTTACACAAGCTGAGCAAAATCAGAGGCATAATTTGTTCCATACAAAGGGAGTTGTGAAGGAACGTTCTATTCATGTCATCATAGATGGAGGGAGCTGCAACAACTTGGCTAGCATGGAGATGGTGGAGAAGCTCGCTCTCTCACCACAAGACCGCATCCACATCCTTACTACATCCAACGGTTCAACACCAGCGGCAAGGTTAAGGTAACACATACCGTTCGTGTGCATTTTAGTATCTCTACATATGCTGATTATGTTGATTTTAATGTGGTACCTATGCAAGCATGTTCCTTATTACTTGGTAGACCATGGCAATTTGAAAAAATTCTGTACACCATGGTAGAAACAATCAGTATACTCTTGTTCATAAGGACAAAAATATTACTTTGCTTCCTATGACTCCTAATTCCATTTTGAAAGATGATATTAATAGAGCTAATAAAGCAAAACAGGAGCAGAATAAGAGTGAAAATCAAATTGTGAAAAAAGAATTTGAGCAACAAATGAAGCCTAATAATAAACCATCTAGTGTTGCTTCTGAAATTAAATTGAAAAGTGCATGTTTACTTGCCACCAAATCTGGTATTGATGATCTAGATTTTAGCAAATCTGTTTGCGATGCTTTTGTGTGCAAAGAGGCCTTATTTTCATTCGAGGACATGCCTTCCTCTTTGCCTCCTGCTGTCACTAACATTTTGCAGGAGTTCGCTGACGTCTTTCCACAAGACGTGCCACCAGGATTACCACCTATTTGAGGGATTGAACATCAAATTGATTTAATTCCCGGTGCATCATTACCCAACCGTGCGCCATACCGTACCAATCCAGAGGAGACGAAGGACATTATGCGTCAAGTACAGGAGCTGCTCGGCAAAGGTTATATACGCGAATCCCTTAGTCCTTGTGCTGTTCCTATCATTTTAGTGCCGAAAAAGGATGGTACGTCGCGTATGTGTGTTGATTGTAGAGGCATTAATAATATTACTATTCGTTATCGTCATCCTATTCCTAGGCTGTACGACATGCTTAATGAATTGAGTGGCTCTACAATATTCTCCAAAGTTGATTTGCGTAGTGGATACCATCAAATTCGTATGAAATTGGGAGATGAATGGAAATAGCATTTAAAACTAAGTTTGGATTATATGAGTGCTTAGTCATGCCTTTTGGGTTAACTAATGCACCTAGTACTTTCATGAGATTAATGAACAAAGTTTTACGTGCTTTCATTGGACGATTTGTGGTAGTCTATTTTGATGATATATTGATTTATAGCAGATCTTTGGAGGAACATTTGGAACATTCACGTGCTGTTTTTATTGCTCTACGTGATGCACGTTTGTTTGGTAACCTTGGGAAGTGCACCTTCTGCACCGACCGAGTATCTTTTCTTGGCTATGTTGTTACTCCACAGGGAATTGAAGTTGATAAAGCCAAGATTGAAGCTATTGAGAGTTGGCCGCAGCCCAAAACGGTCACACAAGTGAGGAGTTTTCTTGGCCTCGCTGGATTCTATAGGCGTTTTGTGAGAGATTTCAGCACCATTGATGCACCTCTCAATGAGCTTACAAAGAAGGATGTATCTTTTGTTTGGGGTACCGCACAGGAAGAAGCCTTCACGGTATTGAAAGATAAGTTGACACATGCTCCTTTACTCCAACTTCCTGATTTTAATAAGACTTTTGAGCTTGAATGTGATGCTAGTGGAATTGGATTAGGAGGTGTGTTATTACAAGATGGCAAACCTGTTGCATACTTTTCTGAAAAATTGAGTGGGTCTAGTCTGAATTATTCTACTTATGATAAAGAATTATATGCTCTTGTTTGGACTTTAGAAACATGGCAACATTATTTATGGCCCAAAGAATTTGTTATACATTCTGATCATGAATCGTTGAAACATATTAAAAGTCAAGCTAAACTGAATCGTAGACATGCTAAATGGGTTGAATTCATTGAGACTTTCCCTTATGTCATTAAACACAAGAAGGGTAAAGAAAATGTTATTGCTGATGCATTGTCTCGTCGCTATACTATGCTTTCACAACTTGACTTCAAAATATTTGGTTTGGAGACCATCAAAGATCAATATGTGCATGATGCTGATTTTAAAGAGGTAATGCAAAATTGTAAAGAAGGAAGAATGTGGAACAAGTTTGTCGTTAATGATGGATTTGTGTTCCGTGCTAACAAGCTATGCATTCTAGCTAGCTCCGTTCGTATTTTGTTGTTGCAGGAGGCGCATGGAGGAGGATTAATGGGACACTTTGGCGTGAAGAAGACGGAGGATATACCTGCTACACATTTCTTTTGGCCAAAGATGCGACGGGATGTTGAGCGTTTTGTTGCTCGCTGCACTACATGTCAAAAAGCTAAGTCACGACTCAATCCTCATGGTTTATATATGCCTTTGCCTGTACCTAGTGTTCCTTGGGAGGATATATCTATGGACTTCGTTTTGGGTTTACCTCGAACAAAGAAGGGGAGGGATAGCATATTTGTTGCCCTGGATAGATTCTCTAAAATTGCACACTTCATACCATGTCATAAAAGCGATGATGTTGTTAATGTTGCTGATTTGTTCTTTCGTGAAATTATTCGCTTGCATGGTGTGCCAAATACAATTGTTTCAGATCCTGATACTAAGTTTCTTAGCCACTTTTGGAGATGTTTATGGGCTAAGTTGCGGACTAAACTGCTTTTTAGTACTACATGTCATCCCCAAACTGATGGACAAACTGAAGTAGTCAATAGAACATTGTCTACTATGCTTAGGGCTGTTTTGAAGAATAAAAAGAAAATGTGGGAAGAATGCTTGCCTCATATTGAATTTGCTTATAATCGTTCGCTGCATTCTACTACTAAGATGTGCCCTTTTGAAATTGTGTATGGTTTCCTACCTCGTTCACCTATTGATCTGTTGCCTCTTCCATCTTCGGAGAAGGTTAATTTTGATGGTAAAGAGCGTGCTGAATTGATTTTAAAAATTCATGAGTTAACTAAGGAAAACATTGAGCGTATGAATGCTAAATATAAACTTTTTGAAGATAAGGGTAGAAACCATGTTGTGTTTGCACCTAGAGATCTTGTTTGGTTACATTTGCGTAAGGATAGATTTCCTAATTTGCGCAAATCAAAGCTAATGCCACGTGTTGATGGTCCTTTTAAGGTGTTAGATAAAATAAATGATAATGCATATAAACTTGAGCTGCCGGCAGATTTTGGGGTTAGTCCCACTTTTAACATTGCAGATTTGAAGACTTATTTGGGTGAGGACGATGAGCTTCCGTCGAGGACGACTTCATTTCAAGAAGGGGAGGATGATGAGGACATCAATACCATTGTTACACCCACAGCCCCTGCTGCTATACATACTGGACCAATTACTAGAGCTCGCGCACGCCAATTAAATTATCAGGTACTTTCGTTTCTTGGTAATGATTCTAATGTTCATGAGAATATGATGTTGCCTAAATTGGATACATTTGTTTTGCTTACAAATGAAGGGTCTGGCATGGATAAGAGCGATGAACACTGGAGCAAGACCAAGCATCGAGATGATGGCATGCACAAGGGGACCAAGAACGGAGTTACAAGTGATGATTTCATGACTTTGAAGCCACCATAAGGAGTGCATGAAACCTTGGACGAAATATACAAGATGCCACATCATAAATTTCGTCCAGAGGCTATTCTAGGTGCTGCGTCACCTTATTATTGGGCCAGGCCCATGTATTTTCGAAATACTTAAGTATAGGCTGTTTTTAGAGTTCGTATGTGAGGGGAAACAAGAGTTAGGGTTGGTTTCGGACCCCTCCTCCAAGGGCCACGAAATTCCCCCCTCTTCCTCCATATATACAGCCCTTAGGGCGTCGTTTAGACTTCGGGTTTTGTATAGATTAAAGTTCGCCATAGCTGCAACTTCGCGTACTTCGTTTGTGTTCAACGACCAGACAAAGGCGTCACAGAACCCCACCTTTGATCAATAAAGCTTTCCTCTTATATTCGCAATATCCAGAATTGCAATCTTAGTTTCTTGCTTGTTCTTCGTTTGCCTGCAGGAAATAGACCTTCGTGGTCAGGTTGATCGTGCTCCAGCGTGGTCAATAACCTCTCGGAGTTGGTTTAGCGATTGCTAAGGCGCGACGTCCTCGCACGTTCGTAGTCGGATCGTCAAAGTCGACTTCCCCCAAAACGATAGCCACCATCTCATCGAAAGACGGGACACCTTTGCCTCTATCATCTATTAGCAAGTTTAATAGTAACATCTATGTCTTCTATTTTAGCGGGTGCTATGTCATTCATGATTTCTTGATATAAAGAAAAGGAATAGCACTGACACTAGCACCTAAGTCACATAAACCATGATAATAATGACCTACTATTTTGACTGAGACAACAGGCATGCCAACAACAGGTCTATGTTTATCTTTTTCATCGGGTTTAGCAATTCTAGCAGCTTCATCACAGAAGTAAATAACATGCCCATCAATATTTTCTACCAGGAGATCTTTAACCATAGCAACAATAGGTTCTACTTTTATTTGTTCTGAAGGTCTAGGAGCTTTGATATTACTTTTGCGAACCACAGTTGAAACCTTAGCATGTTCCTTTATCCTAACAGGGAAAGGTGGTTTTTCAATATAAGCAGTAGGCAGAACTAGATCAACATTGTAAATAATAGTTTCCTCTTTAGCATTAACTGGTTCTTTAATTTCTTCTTTAATAGGTGGATTATATTTAAACCACTTCTCCTTAGGAAGATCAACATGAGTAGCAAATGATTCACCAAAAGAGGCTACTATCTCAGAGTCAAGTCCATATTTAGTGCTAAACTTGTGAAAGGCATCGGTATTCATAAAAGATTTAACACAATCAAACTTAAGCTTAATACCTGACTCTTTACCTTCGTCGAGTTCCCAATCTTTAGAGTTGCATTTAATTCTTTCTAAAAGATCCCACCTGAATTCAATAGTCTTCTTCATAAAAGAACCAGTACAAGAAGTATCGAGCATGGATCGATCATCATGAGAAAGCCGAGCATAAAAATTCTGAATAATAATTTCCCTTGAGAGCTCATGATTGGGGCATGAATACAACATTGAATTAATCCTCCCCGAAGCTAGAGCGATACTTTCTCCTTCACGAGGCCAAAAATTATATATATAATTCCGAGCACGATGAACTAGATGCATAGGATAAAATTTTTGGTGAAATTCCAATTTTAATCGATTCCAATTCCAAGATCTAATATCATTGCATAGCCTATACCATGTAAATGCTTTTCCCTTCAAAGATAAAGGGAAAACCTTCTTCTTAGCTTCATCTCCGAGTAAACCTGCAAGCTTAAATAATCCACAAATTTCATCCACATATATCTAGTGCATATCAGGATGTTTAGTTCCATCTCCTGCATAAGGATTAGCTAGCAGTTGTTCTACCATACCCAAAGGAATTTCATAACCAATATTTTCAGTAGGTGCAGTAGGTTGAGGGGTAACTAATTGTGGTGCCGGTCGAGGTGAAGATACCCCGAACAAACCCCTCAAAGGATGGTTCTCCATAGTAACAAGTAACAATACATTTTAGCACATAGTAATAATATTTCCTTACCAATTTCCACCTACCAAGAGCGCTTCACTCCCCGGCAACGGCGCCAGAAAAGAGTTTTGATGACCCACAAGTACAGGGGGTCAATCGTAGTCCTTTCGATAAGTAAGAGTGTCGAACCCAACAAGGAGCAGAAGGAAATGACAAGTGGTTTTCAGCAAGGTATTTTCTGCAAGCACTGAAATTGTCGGTAACAGGTAGTTTGATAGCAAGATAATTTGTAACGAGCAAGTGGTAAATAAAGTGCAGCAAGGTAGCCCAATCCTTTTGTGGCAAAGGACAGGCCAAAACGGTCTCTTATAAGCAAAGCATTCTTGAGGGTACACGGGAATTTCATCTAGTCACTTTCATCATGTTGGTTTGATTCGTGTTCGCTACTTTGATAATTTGATATGTGGGTGGACCGGTGCTTAGGTGCTATTCTTACTTGAACAAACCTCCTACTTATGATTAACCCCCTCGCAAGCATCCACAACTATGAGAAAAGTATTAAGATAAAATCTAACCATAGCATTGAACATTTGGACCCAAATCGGTCCCTTACGAGTAGCGCATAAACTAGGGTTTAAGCTTCTGTCACTCTAGCAACCCATCATCTAATAACTACTCCACAATGCATTACCTTAGGCCCAAATATGGTTAAGTGCCATGTAGTCTATGTTCACATGACACCACTAAGGGAATCACAACATACATATCATCAAAATATCGAACACATATCAAGTTCACATGATTACTTGCAACATGACTTCTCCCGTGACCTCAAGAACCAAAGTAACTACTCATAAATGACAATCATGCTCAAGATCATAGGGGTCTTAAATAGCATAATTGATTTGAACACATAATCTTCCACCAAATAAACCATATAGTAATCAACTATACAAGATGTACTCAACATTACTAGTCACCCATAGGTACCAATTTGAGGTTCTGGTACAAAGATTGAACACAAGAGATGAACTAGGGTTTGAGAGGAGATGGTGTTGTTGAAGATGTTGATGGAGATGGCCCTCCCAAAGATGAGAGGGTTGTTGGTGGTGACGATGGCTTCGATTTCCCCCTTCGGGAGGGAAGTTCCCCCGGGCGGAATCGCTTCGCTGGAGAGTAAAAGTGCTCCTGCCCAAGTTCCGCCTCAAGACGGCGGTGCTCCTTCCTGAAAGTCCTCCCCCTATTTTTTCTAGGTCAAAGTGACATATATACCAGAAGATAGGCACCGGAGGTGGGTTGGGCTGAGCACAACCCACCAAGGCGCGCCTGGGGGGCTTGGCGTGCCCTCGTGTATTGTGCTCGCCAGGTGGCCCCCCTTCGATAGTTATTTGCTCCAGTATTTTTATATGTTCCAAAACAATTCTCCGTAAATTTTCAGCTCATTTGGAGTTGTGCAGAATAAGTAACTCTGACGTAGCTTTTTCTGGTCCAGAATTCCAGCTACCGGCATTCTCCCTCTTTTGTGTAAACCTTGCATATTATGAGAGAAAAGGCATCAGAATTACCCCATTAAGCATTATTATGCATAAAAACATTGTAAATAACCGTAGGAAAACATGAAGCAAAATGGACGTATCAGATACCGGCTAAGATACCACCACTATGGTCAGCCTTACTACATTTCTCCACTCATCATGTATCTGCCTTGGTTGATGAGATTTCAAATTTATGCTCTATAAACCGGAAAGTAGTGAGTAGTTAAAAATTTTGGTCAAACTTTGACAAGAAATATATGACGTGGCGTAAAAACCTGGACTGAGGGGCGTATTGAGTAGTATGAGATACGGTGGCACACTGACTTAGGCAGAATACAAGTGCCCAAAATTATTGGAAGAGAGCAAAGTGTACATACAAAATAATTAAAAATGAATTTCTCGATAAAATATCGAAACGGAGGCAAAAGATTTGCCTCGTCCATTAAATAAGAGGAGAATAGAGTTTGACAGTTTGCAAGTGACCCTTTAAATGAATGGCATGGCAATTACTCTCAATACGCCCTAGTTTCTTAGCACCCGCTTTAACCCTTAGTACATACGGTGGCACACTGACTTAGGCCGAATACAAGTGCCCAAAATATTTAAAATTGGAGGATAGTGCAGCCCACCTTTCTGATATTTTGACCGTGTGTGGTTCAGTTGTTGTACACTTCGGAGGGTCGTGTACCACCCATGAACGATAGTAAGTGCGACTGGGATGCGTGGAGCGTTAATTGCGAGTTGACTCCTTTGAGCGCTAAATTTTCTTCACGTATTAGCTTTGCCCTACTAGTATTTTTCTTCACTAGTACGTTAAATAAAGAGTTTCGTTTCTTGCACAATTTAATATTATTTTTATGGAGAGAAAAAGAAAACCACTCCAACTATATATGATGCAGCCTCAACGCTTGTTTTCTAGGGTTTGCTCTCTTCACACTCTCTCTCCACTATATATATACACGCTGGAACCTCAGCGCTTGTACTTGCTCTCTACACACACTCTCACCCTATCCAGATCTAAACAAGACTGTGTTGGCCTCTCCTCTCTCTCTCTCTCCCCTCACTGTTGGTCAAAGAATCGGCAGGATCCTGTTCGCCGGGGAAGGCAAGGAGGCTTAACGCTGTCGCTGTCGGCGAGGGAAGGAATCCACTGCCGGTGCCGCTATTCTCTTTCACCTAGCGATGGTGCGGGAGGGCCTCTGACCCATTCTTCCTCGTTGTCGTACATAGTGAGGGCAGATCGGCCTCCGGCCGCCCACCGAGCCACACCCCGAGAACCTTAAGATATAATTTACTTAATCCACAGGCATTGCTCTAGCTGCATGTGGAATTTCTTTCGCTTCTGCACTCGAATCTAGGTGTTGGATCAAACATGAAAGTAGTGGGGAAGGATGTATAGCATGAATCTAGGACGTGGTTCAAAGAGGAAAGGAAGGGGGGAAGTAGTACAGACTGGCTATCCAACACCTATGTTAGTCGAAAAGGGAAAACAATGAGAATTGCAGTACGCACATCTGTAAGGAACTGATCTTTCTGTGGGTTGGGGACAAGGCTACAGAGTTTGAGTAGGACTAGATTTGCTGCCCTCACATAGGGAAAGGTGTCTAAAGATAACAAAAATGGTACCAACACAAATATGCTCCTTGGTTGTTTGTGCAACAGACTGTGCATCACCCCTTTATACATTGGTAGATACACATGGTGCTTGTGCGTCCACTGTCCCATACAACTCTTTAGCTGTTGTTAATCTAACAATGCCACTGGAAAATTGAAGCAACGCCACAGTTAAAAGCAAATTACATGTTTAACGAATTTTATTGTTAATATAATCTCTCTGTTAATATGAATCAATGCCACTGTTTGAGAAATGCTACTGTCTTGCTTTCTTTCCCATTTTGATAACTTAGATGCTTCTTTTTGTGGGCTTCTGTGTCATCCAACGTCATTGACCAGTAATTGTTTCCTTTACACCTCTGTGTAAACAGGGTTATCTACTTCACCTCATTTCTATTGCGACCTTTTGTTTGTTTTAAGAGTTTTTTGTGCAGTTCAACCAAAATGTCACACCGACAATGTTGCTTGATTGCTTGATCTTAGTGGAACTGCACAAGAGGATATCTGACTTCCTATCCGTGTTGGCAAATTTGTTTCAGATCTTCTTCTTGTGAGTTGTTTAAATTCTGCGTCATGAGAGGTCAGTACTGGCCTTCTTTCACATGATTGTGCAGTGTGCTTTCATATGTTGTGCTACTTATACAGTAATGTTGCTTGATTTTAGTGAACTGCACAAAAGAGACCAGACTTCCAATCTATATGTGCACCGTAATATCCCATTGAGGTAAGATAATTATATTTCACAACCGTTGGCCTGTATTTTGCTACTGTCATCAGAAAATTAATGTTGTTGTTTAGTGCTATACTTGTGCTCCTTAATTGACATGCCAAATCTTACATTGAAGGCGAAGCTTATCTGTTATTGAACCAAGTGATGAAGGGGAAGAATAAGCGGAAGAAGAACAAAAATCAACTCCTGGTGCTGTAACGAAGCACTGGAACTGTGATGACACAAGTAATGAAATAGTTTTGCATCTTAATGTATTGCTATGGCTGGAATGAGCAATTGTTTTGCCACTGTGATTTGATGCCACTGTTAATGTAATATGTAATTATATCTACTTGTGCAAACACGGATCTTGTTTGAAGATAACATATATTTTAGTGGAACTGCACAAGAAGATGTTGGAAACATTAAAATAATCGAGGAGTATATAGTACGCATGGCAACCACGGTAGATAATAATGGATGGTTCCTGAGAAGTGCTTCATATGTATGCTCTACACAATAAGCCTCCTGACAAAGGTTGGTACCGGCCCACGGATTTCATCCATATGATTGAGCTTTGTCATCTCTATTGGTGTTGTGCTACTGTTTAGCTACTGTCATGAGAAAGTGGTATTGTCCTTGAGAAGTGCTTCATCTATGTTGTTTTGAAAGTGTGTTATATCGACTAGGGGGGGTGAATAGGCGATTTTTATGAATTCTTCACTGAGGAATTCTACCAGTGAGGAAATTCCTTAGCAAAGAACTACTTGCAGCGGAATAAGTACTCAAAAGTATGCATAGCAGAACACAAGCATGGTCATCATGATGAAATGAAGACAAGCACAGAGTACAGAAAGCGTAAACACATGATAACGCAGGATGAAGACAAACAGACTGAAGAAATTGAACTGAGGAAATTGAGAAAGTCTTCAGTCAAAGTCTTCAAACACAGATATGAACAAGTGCACAACACAGTTATGAGGAAATGAAAGAGTTGAGGAAATAGAACTAGTTGGCTTGGTGAAGACAATGATTTGGTAGACCAGTTCCAACTGTTGTCTCAGTTGTACATCTGGTTGGAGCGGCTAGGTATTTAAACATGAGGACACACA
The DNA here is from genome assembly GCF_002575655.3 of Aegilops tauschii subsp. strangulata. Lineage (NCBI taxonomy): Eukaryota > Viridiplantae > Streptophyta > Magnoliopsida > Poales > Poaceae > Aegilops > Aegilops tauschii. Next base: position 278,415,206 of record NC_053037.3, on the reverse strand, counting down.
GTCCCGGACGCACAGTCCTCACCATATTCTCCTTGAGCTAAGGTCACATAGACCTCGCCTAATCACTCGTGGTAAGTCTTCAGGTGACTTCCGAACCTTCACAAACTCGGTCACTCGGCGATCCACAATTCCTCTTGGATGCTCTAGACCATGACGCCTAACCGTCTGGAAGAAGCACAGTCTTCAAAGGTAACAAGCATCGGATCCACGCAGGATCAATCTCTTCAGTGATGCTCAATCACTTTGGGTTTGTAGGTGTTTGGGTTTGGGTTTTCCTCACTTGATGATTTTCGCTCAAAGTCCTCGGAGGATGGGATGCTCTCAAATGACAAGTGTTAGTTTCTCTCGGAGCAGCCAACCAGCTAGTGGTTGTAGGGGGGCGGCTATTTATAGCCTAGGGAGCAGCCCGACATGAGAAGACATAAATGCCCTTCAATGATATGACCGTTAGGTGGGTAGATATTTTGGGACAGCTGGCGCATAGCACAGCAACGGTCGGAAATTTGAGTATCAAATTCCTCAGGGCTATCATGTTCCTCACTGTGTAGGCAATCCGCACTAGCGAATTCCTAACTCCTCAGTCAGAACAAATTCCTCAGAGACCAGAAGAACTTCGTCTCTGTCACTGAAGAATATGACTGAACTGTATGAGATTTCCAAAGGCTTCACTCGAAGGGATTGGTAGGTGTAGGATTTTGAGTTGAGCATCACTTGGAAATTTTTCCTTAGTATTTCCTCGACCCCCTTTAACAGTACGGTGTTTCCTATGACTCAAGAAAGAGAAAATGAAACTACGAAAACAAAAGTCTTCACGCTTCATGTTCCTCAAATGAATACCAAGTCTTCAAGGTCACACCAATTTCTTCACTTTCAAAGTCTTCAGAAAGTCTTCAGAAATCCAAAGTCTTCAGTCGAAGAACTTCATTTTTAGGGGTCGACTTTCACTATAAATATCAAACTCCTCATAGACTTATAGACCTGTGTACACTCATAAACACATTAGTCCCTTAACCTATAAGTCTTCAATACACCAAAATCACTAAGGGGCACTAGATGCACTTACATGTTTTAAATATTTCCTTTCCTTTTTTTTGAGCAAACAAGGATGCTAGCATTTAGTTGTTCTCTTGTCTTTGCACAACAAGATCATCCTCCTCTGAAGAAGCATATGGAGTACGTGAAGTGCCTAGTTCTAATTATGCCAGGATGAAGAAGCCAAGCCTCTCTTCCTATTAGAAGGGAGCAGTTGAAGGATGGTTACATTACTTCCCACAAGAACAAACTAACTTTAGCTCAGAAGGACTCACGGATCTCCATCTTTGTTGTTGTGATGGCCAATACAATGTTGTTTTAGGATTCTTTCCGATGAGTTCCATTTTTTAAATGTGTGCTCTGCATGGATCATGTAGGTTGCATGTTTAAACTATCAATTCATAGTATAGTTTGCTTTATACTAATCACTTTTTTTGTATTTATGCAAACAGGGATGCTCAGCTTGATTTCAATGGGAACTGCAGAAAATATTCTGATGGTTTGTGCCCTCCATCATACTTCATCATGCACAATAAATCGAATGTTCTCAAATCATTCGTTTCCACCTCTAGCCACAAAATTAGCTACAAGAAAGGAGGTGCGGATATGTTCAAGGAGTTGCAACATATAAAGGTGAAATCATACAAGCTATGCACGAAGTTGGTTGATTTTAGTGGAACTGCACAAAAAGAATAGCTGGTTTATTTAGCACGAGGTGACATGTCAATGTCCGAACTGATGGCAAACCCCGCCCATTCCACAATCGTAGGCCTTTGATAATTTGGAATGGGAAAACCTTGTCGAAGTTTGCTCATTGATGTACGCAAAAAGACACACATTTGATATTTTGGAATGGGACAACCTTGTCAAATTTTGCTCATTGATGTTAGCAAGAAGACAAGTGTTTGATATTTTGGAATGGGAGGCCCTTTGCCGTCAGCAGCATCGATCGATTTTTCTTTATTCTTTAGTTGTGAAGTAAATATTGGCTCTGACGTGTGAATCATTGAGATGCATAATCATCGATTGTTTTGAATGTTCTCTATGAATTGCCAGGCCCGTGAGTTTTGAATGTACAGGCACGCTAAAAAGAGACTCAAACTTTTCTTAAGTATGAAACTGCAGCAAACAACATGACCACGGTGCGTCTTGAGAATAATGCTAGTACGTATTGTTTTGAATGTTCATGTAATGCAATTGTACAAGAATTCAAACTAACTAGTCTAAATTCGTTCATACACGACCTGATTTCATATAAACATGCTGGATTTCATTACATTTCAAACATTCTTCAACTAAAAGGTGGTGCTCGTCTGGCTTTGGAGGTTTAATTAATTAACCTAATCTACGATCTCCGGCGCCCATTCCCCGTGTCCGGCTGAGCCTCAAGAACTGAAGCTTCTTCTCCAGCTCCACCTCCAGGGCCACGGGAAGTGAAGCTGACCGACTTCATGTCGCCAGCAAGCAGCTAATCGGCCATCGATGTTCAACCCGCCAAGCTTGGTTTCGACCGAAGGATATGAGCAGTGGCCTTACTTGGACCCGTGCGGCGGTGACATACCATCTCCTATTCTTCCTGATTTTTTGTGTGGCGCGGCCTCCTTGCCGGCAGGGCAGGGACTCGACGGAGCCGCTGATGTCCTCTGCCTCATTGCCGGTGGGGCGGCACCTCGGCGAAGTGGGGGAAATCCACTGCCTCGTTGAAGGCGGAGTGGGGCCTCGTCAGAGCCGGCGATGTCCTCTGCAACGTTGCCGGCGGGGCAGGTCCTCAGCGGGGCGGGGCCTCGGCGGAGTCAGCGAAATCCTTCGGCTTGTTGCCGATGGGTAGGGGCCGCTTGTATCCAACAAGCTTGAGTTTGCTCAATTCGGAGCTCATTTGCAGAAGTTTTGGCAGTTCTGGTTTTCCTTGGAGTATACTTGTTTTCATGGAAGTGGCATATGTTTGGTGCCAGCGGTAGCACCACTAGGCCGGAGCGGCAGTACCGCGTATCGCCACAAGTAGTAGTACCGTTGTCTCACAGCGGTAGTACCGCCCATGGCCATAAGCGGTAGTACGGCTCCGGTTCCGCGCTAGTACCGCCTCGACTCGAGCGAGCGTCCGCCATGGAGACGACGGAGCAACTGGACGCCAAACGACGGAAAGGAAGCTCCGGCACACCCCTACCTGGCGCACCAAATGTCGGATCACGGGTTCCGGCAAAACCCTCAAGGTTCGAACACTGGGGTGCGCGCGAAGATTTCCTCCCTACCGATCCACACCCTAGCTCGCTAAAATCTCGCGGACGAACTCACCGAACTCACAACACAAAAGACACGAAATTTATACTGGTTCAGGCCACCGTTGTGGTGTAACACCCTACTCCAGTGTGGTGGTGGTGGATTGCCTCTGGGGCTGATGATGAACAATACAAAGGGAAGAACAGCCTCCTGAGGTTGAGGTGTTCTTGTGCTTGACGGACTTGTGTGGGTGAGATGCCTCTCAATGAGTTTTTTCCCTACTGTGGTGGCTAGTCCTACTTATATAGGCCCTGGTCCTCTTCCCAAATATTTAGCGGGAAGGGAGCCAACAACGGCAGATTTGAAAGGGGACAGCTAGTACAGCTTATCCTGACAAAAGTGGTCTTCGCCTGCAAAAGGCTCTAGTGGTGACGCCGCATTGGGCTCCATGGTGACCTCCATCTTGCCGTCCTGCTGGTCTTGGTCTCGTTGCACCAATATGGAAACCTTTGCTTGATGCCTCGGTACTCCGCGCCTGCGCTTGCCTCCTTAGCACCAAAGAGTAAACAAGGACACTGCACGCGCTGGCGCCCGCCTGGCGCCCTCCTGATCTTGATCGTCATGGCTCACGTCATGAGAGCCTCGCGAGGTTTGCCCTGCCTTGATTTCTCCGCTGCTCGCGAGGCAGCCTGGTGAGGCCGCTCCTGAGGAGGTCTTGCGTCGTCCGCCTCGTGAGGCTTGGCCCCTCGCGAGGGTCTTGACTGCCTCGCTGATGAAGATGGGCCATACAGGCCTGCAGCACAGCACGCCGTGGGCCGCAGGAAGGCAAGTCTGGGGACCCCCGTTCCCAGAACACCGACAGCTCCGAGCAAGCATCGGGGTCTCCAATTAGGTCGTGGAGATCGCCCCGAGCAATTTGACGGGTACCGGTAACCGCCCCCAAGGGTTGCCAAAGTGTACGGGTTCGGTGACCGCCCCCAAGGGTTGCCATTTGTACAGGTTCGGTGACCGCCCTCAAGGGTCCCTTAGTGGAATCACGACATCTTGCATTGTGCAAGGGCGTGAGGAGATTACAGTGGCCCTAGTGGCTTCTTGGGGAGCATTGTGCCTCCACACCACTCCAAATGGAGATTAGCATCCGCAAGGGTGTGAACTTCGGGATACATCATCGTCTCCGCGTGCCTCGGTTATCTCATACCAGAGCCCTTTACTTATGCACTTTACTTTGTGATAGCCATATTGTTCTTTGTCATATATCTTGCTATCACATAGTTACTTATCTTGCTTAGCATAAGTTGTTGGTGCACATAGGTGAGCCTAGATGTTTTAGGTTTTGTGCTTGACAAATTAACCGCTAGGTTTATTCCGCATTTGTTCAAGCCTAAACCGTAATTATTTTAAAGCGCCTATTCACCCCCCTCTAGGAGACATCCACGATCTTTCACTCCCGTGGCTGGCTGTTCTGCCGCGCAGGCCTCACCGCCTGACCATACTACCACTGGCCAGACCTTCCCTCTACTCACCCACAACCCCTGTTATTCTCCGGCGACGGCAGCCTTATACCATAGCCGAACCAGTGAACCCTCGTACTCCCCTCCGTGTGGGCATCCACCTGCCTCATCTTCCCTGCCTCCGCATTGTTCCCTTCCTAGGCCTCGCCATCGCCCACCGCCCTGATGCTCTCAGTGCAGCATGGTCAACGGGGTCAACAAACGATAGTCATCGGAAGAAGACTTTAGTCGGTGAGGCTGACAGCTGGACCCACCAGCTACATCTTCGAACACAAGGAAGTGCCTCCATTTTACATGGAAAAAATGATTCCTCCCCTGACAACTAGGACCCACTAGCTATAGCTTCGCACGGAAGGAAGTGCGTCCTTATCCTCCCTGACAGCTGGGACCCACACGGTCGAAGTGTACATAGCATTGTGTGTCTATTCGCGAATGTGTACGTACATACTGGTCGATCGGTCTCTCTGCAACGATGAACCATGGCCGAGCAAAAAAAAGCAGCGGCACGTGTAGTAGTACAGCCCCCAACGTACCAGTTCAGGTAGTCCTGTCTAAACTGTGTACACATACGTACAGCCACAGGGAAAAACACTGCCACGTACATACATACGAGCGGGGTCTCGAACGCCTACTCGCGCATACATACACCCAGGGCTCGTGTACATGGAGAGGCAGCAGATGACAACAACGGCGTCCTGTTCATCGGCAGCCAACCGGCTGGGTCGAAACAGAGAAACTGTGTCGTGTTCATTGGGAGGCAATGGAATGTGTCCTGTTCATCGGGAGGCAACCGCTTGGACGGAACAGCCGAAACGAGATCTGGCGTACCGCAGAACAGAGGAAACGGCCTGTTGTTCCACTGCGTACGGTCGAAACAGGGTCCTGTTGATTGGGAGGGGTGTGGCATACCGCAAAACAGAGGAAACAGACTTCTGTGGAGTGCCTACGGTTGAAACGGGGTCCTGTTGATCGGGAGGGGTGTGGCATACCGCAAAATGGAGGAAACGGACTTCTCTTCGACCTCCTATGGTCGAAACGGGGTCCTGTTCATCAGAAAGGGTTTGGCGTACCGCAAAACGGGACTCCACGGGCTACTGTTCATCCACCGTCTACTGCCTCGCTTCAGCCTCCACGGGCTACTGTTCATCCACCGTCGACTTCCTCCAACGTCCACCTGCTAATGTTTATCCACGGCGTCTTCCTCCTGCCTCCACCAGCTACTGTTCATCCACGGGGTCCTGTTCATCCAGCATCCATCGGCTATTGTTCAACAGCCCTCTACGGGGAACTGTTCATCCACCCCCAACCGGCTCGGGGTGTGGCGGCCTCCTCGGGGTCCTGTTCATCCAGCGGCAATGGCCTACTAGCTACCACGGGTCCTGTTCATCCAACACCCATCGGGAACTATTCATCCAACCCCCAACAACGGTCATTGTTCATCAAGAGGCAGGTTCGATCGGCTTCAGTTAGCAGCAGTAGTGAAGGAATCGCTCGGGTTCAATCAACAGCGAAGGAATCGCTCGGGTTCAGTTAACAGCCAAGGGATCGATCGCTCGGGTTCAGTAACATAGCTAGTGCAATCACTCGAGTTCAGTAAGCGAATGCCTCGCTCTAGTTCAGTTAGAGCCCAACACCTCGCACACATGCGCGTACGCGTATACGAGAGAAACGCGCAAACCTCCGTGCATCGCTCAGCCCTGACCACCCACCGTAACCGGGAACTCCCCGATATTTTCCTCGCCCTCGCTTCTACCATGATTTTTTCCATCATGGATGGACCAAAGAAAGTCATGCAGGTGCATCCCCGGCCCGCCCAGGACGAAAAGCCCATTTTCTGCCATGATTTTTTGTCATAGAAGTAGGAGCTCACCACATCTATGATGATACGTGGTTTTGTCACAATTATCGTCATAGAAGTGTCATAAGCCTGACAGAAGAAAAAAATTCGTTCGGGCCAAAATGTCACGGATGTGTCTTTTTTTGTAGTGTTCAGTTTCCGGGGATCCACTGGTATGCGTCGGTGCTATACAAACGGGTTTTAACCCCTTTCCGCGATGGCGTTCGGAACTGTCGCCAAGTGAGTGACGGCGATAGGGGTTCCTTCCCACATGACCCAGAAACTATCGGGGATATGCCCTCCTGGCACACACACTCGGCAAAATGAGGTCGTGTGTGACCGGCGAGCGCTCAAATACGGTTATACGTACAGTAGTGCTAAAAAATACAATTCTACAGGTGAAATTGTTTCCGGTCGCAAGTACATCCCACACAGTCAGTCCCCGCTAAACATTTCCGTTCGTATGTACATCCCACATAGTCGCTCCAAGGAAAACGTTTCCATTCGCAGGTACATCACACACAATTTCCCCCCTTAAATCGTTTGTGATAGCGTTGCCATTGCGCACGATATTAATAATTTTATCGTTTGTGTTATTGAATGCATCACACACGGTGCGTAGAAGAAACTGTGTGGCAAAGGTTGTCCATCACACATAGTTTTTATGTGGTAAACGTTTGCGCAAGGTGGGCTAATGCAAACAGTTTTCAATAGGATGTCGTGTGAAGTGGAGATTGATCGCACACGTAGTGGATCCTAGAAACGTGTCTGATCTCCACATCTATCACAGATGTTTCGCTTTCGCAAACCGTGTGCAGTGTAATCCCTAATTAATCCCTAGCTAATCCCTAATTAATCCCTAATTTAAAAATCACATGTTTTGAATTTGAAAGTAGGCAATCACTTATTTCATATCCAACCATGTTTATTACAAATATAGGTTCAACCACGAATGCATAATTCGATGCACAGGTACATATTCTGAAGAACTACAGAAGCACCAAGTAAAGAATGATGAACCACAGTTGTACTAAAGACTGTAAAGAGAGAGGCGAAAGACATTCTGGTTGCGGGAGAAGGTGAAGCGGAATGCCCATATTGTGCCCTCCTACATGCGTAATGCGCGCATGACTCTAGGCCAACCCCTTGTGATGGCTGCCCGTCCATCCCTCACTGTCTTCATTATGACTTCTCGATGCTCATTGTAGTCTGGATGAAATACTTTAACCTTCATTGCGTGTCCACCAATCATGTACTTTGCGAGGTAATCTTGAGTGAACTGCTTCGGGAACCACTGCGAACGAAAAAGATTCAGACATTGTAGTCTAACAACTCATTATGGGCAGTAAAAAGAGAAGGCTGCAGAGTTTGTAGTTACCATCCTACAACTCACTGTTGTGTTGGATAGAGCATAAACAAATAATTTGCGCCACCATTCGTATCTTTTTGCTGATAATCCTTACCAGTTTCCTCACTTGATGCTTGTTCATGAATATCTCATTGCCCCATACACAAAAAGGGTCGATGCGTGGATCCTTGCCAAGGGCATATGTACCTACAAGCAACAAGTCAATATTAGAAGCTAACAAGTGTACAGGCCGGGATCTATATGCACTACATTATGGAACGACGGGGGGAGTACAAGTCGAGGGATTTAGCTAACCTCGGCGGAAAATGGTGGCCACTCCCGTTGTTGTCCTGCATAAGTAGTGGAAAGGCATGAAAAGTACAACAACTTTAACATCAAACAAATATAGCAAAGGTAAAAAAACATCATCTCCAAATGATACCTTGAATGTGTTGTTGTCAGCATGCTGTTAAAGCAGATATAAAATGGAAGGCAATGTTACCGACAACAGGTTTAACAGCCATCAAATATTGCAATTCAAACTGGTATTGTTGAAAATGAATAGAACGTAGGTAATGCTTAAACATCACACTTGATAAATGTGTAAAACTGAAATAAAGGGCATGTGTTAACTACACCGGGCATAACTGAAACCAAATATAGCCGTTCAGACTGGTATTGATGCAGTCGAGCGGCACAGTTCTGACTTGCACATAATGAACAACACATTGTGAATGACTGAAATAAACAAGGCATAAATGACCAGTATAACAACCAAATATAGCCATTGAAAACTGGACAGAGTCTCACTGCAACCAACCTAACAAGCAAATACAAATAAACAGGGCATATGCTTGAAAACTGGACAAATGCTCACTACAACCAACCTAACAAGTAGACATAGATAAACAAGGCATCTGCTTGAAAACTAGAAAAATGCTAAAAAAAACAACCTAACAACCAAATACAGATAAACAAGGCATCTGCTTGATAACTGGACAAATGCTCACTGCAACCAAACTAAGAACCAAATACATATAAACAAGGCATCTGCTCGATAACTAGAAAAATGCTCACTGCAACCAACCTAACAACCAAGTACGGATAAACAAGGCATCTACTCACTATAAACAACCAAATATAGCCATTCGTGAAACTGAAGTGGACAATTCATACTTAAACATCACATAGCCCTATTGAACAATACATTTTTGCATAACTGAAATAATTAAACACGGCACAGTTAAAGCACCGCACGACAAATGCTACTACAACAAAGGGTACGGTTGGCAAGCTAGAAAAGGTAAGATTTGTTGGTAGGATGTTGCCTCACATTTCATGGACGGTATCCTTCCAGTTAGAAGAGGCACATCCCATGGTGCGCTTTCTGATGTCACAGATGGGTTGTTTCACCTTGGAAGAACCTTCGTGGGTGCCCTCCTCGTGGTCGTGGTCGTGGTCGATGAGATCTGACTTGGCAATTGAGGATCCCAAGCCGCCGCTATAGAATGTGTCCTTCAGGAATAACAAAATAGGCTCGATGGCGTATAAGGACTGCAAATCCTTGACCGCTTGGCGGAGGAGATCAGTGGCAGGGCCATCGAAGAGATCGACGGCGGTTGAACCAGAGGGGTTGGGATGGACCACTTAACCTGTGACATGGCCCGCGTGAAGCCGTCGCTGGGAACGAGCTTGATGTCGTAGTCAGCTTTCCCGAGATACAGTAATATGCTAGCCCGCTGACATGAAGCCTTCGGCATGGCAACGTAGTCAACGTCTTTGCCGCTTCCGCGGCAACGTGTTGCTCCAGGATCGACAGGTCGGGGCGAACTGCGGCTGATACGTCTCCAATGTATCTATAATTTTTTATTGTTCCATGCTGTTATATTATCATTCTTGGATGTTTTATAATCATTTTATATCATTTTTTGGTACTAACCTATTGACATAGTGTCAAGTGCCTGTTGTTGTTTTCTACATGTTTTTTATGAAGGAAATATGCCCTAGAGGCAATAATAAAGTTGTTATTTATATTTCCTCATATCGTGATAAATGTTTATTATTCATGCTATAATTGTATTAACCGGAAACTTGATACATGTGTGGGTACATAGACAAAACATTGTGTCCCTAGTAAGCCTCTACTAGACTAGCTCGTTAATCAAAGATGGTTAAGTTTCCTAACCATAGACATGTGTTGTCATTTGATGAACGGGATCACATCATTAGGAGAAAGATGTGATGGACAAGACCCATCTGTTAGCTTACCATAATGATCGTTAAGTTTTATTGCTATTGCTTTCTTCATGACTTATACATATTCATTTGACTATGAGATTATGCAACTCCCGAATACCGGAGGAATACCTTGTGTGCTATCAAACGTCACAATGTAACTGGGCGATTAAAAAGATGCTCTACAGGTATCTCCGAAGGTGTTTGTTGGGTTGGCATAGATCGAGATTAGGATTTGTCACTCCGAGTATCGGAGAGGTATCTCTGGGCCCTCTCGCTAATGCACATCATGGTAAGCCTTGCAAGCAATGTGACTAATGAGTTAGTTACGGGATGATGCATTACGGAACGAGTAAAGAGACTTGCCGGTAACGAGATTGAACTAGGTATGAAGATACCGATGATCGAATCTCGGACAAGTAACATACCGATGACAAAGGGAATAACGTATGTTGTCATTGTGGCTCGACCGATAAAGATCTTCGTAGAATATGTGGGAGACAATACGAGCATCCAGGTTACACTATTGGTTATTGACGGAGAGGTGTCTCGGTCATGTCTACATAGTTCTCGAACCCGTAGGGTCCGCACGCTTAACGTTCGATGATGATTTATATTATATGAGTTATGTGATTTGGTGACCGAATGTTGTTTGGAGTCCCGGATGAGATCGCGGACATGACGAGGAGTCATGGAATGGTCGAGAGGTAAAGATTTATATATTGGATGATAGTATTCGGACACCGGAAGTGTTCCGGAGTGTATCGGGTACATATCGGAGTACCGGGGGTTACCGGAACCCCTCGGGGGAAGATATGGGCCATAGGAGGGAGGCACACCAGCCCACAAAGGGGTGGCGCGCCCCCCACAAGGAACGAGGCCGAATTTGACTAGGAGAGGGGGCGGCACCCCCCTTTCCTTCCCCCCCTCTCTCTCTCTTTCCCTCTTTCCCCCTCCGGTAAAAGGAAAGGGGGGGGCGAATCCAACTAGGAGCCCAAGTAGGATTCATCCTACTTGGGCGCGCCTAGGGCCAGCCTCCTCCCCCTCCCTCCTTTATATACGTGGGGGGCGCCTACAACACACATCAATTGTTCCAAGCCGTGTGCGGCGCCCCCCTCCAGAGTTTACGCCTCCGGTCATATTCACATAGTGCTTAGGCGAAGCCTGCACGGATCACTTCACCATCACCGTCACCATGTCGTCGTGCTGACGGAACTCTCCCTCGACACTTTGCTGGATCAAGAGTTCGAGGGACATCATCGAGCTGAACGTGTGCAGAACTCAGAGGTGACGTACGTTCGGTGCTTGATCGGTCGGAACGAGAAGTTCGACAACATCAACCGCGTTAACAAATGCTTCCACTTTCGATCTACGAGGGTACATGGACACACGCTCCCCCTCTCGTTGCTATGCATCTCCTAGATAGATCTTGCATGAGCGTAGGAATTTTTTTGAAATTGCATGCTACGTTTCCCTACATTATACATTGCAGGAAATCAATACCAAATGGAGTCCAAACGCAGCGAAACTTTTTGTGGATTTTGTTTGGACCAGAAGACATCCAGTGGGCTGGAGAAGCGCCTGGGGGTGCTCCGGGGGGAGCACGACCCACCGGGGCACGCCAAGAGGCCAGGCGCGCCCTGGTGGGTTGTGCCCACCTCGGGTGCCCCTCGGACCGCCTCTTTACTCTATAAATACCCCAATATTCCAGAAACCCTAGGGGAGTCGACAAAAATCAATTCCAACCGCCGCAAGTTCCAGAAACACCAGATCCAATCTAGAAACCATCACGGAGGGGTGCATCATGTCCATTGGTGCCTCTCCAATGATGCGTGAGTAGTTCTTTGTAGACCTACGGGTCCGTAGTGAGTAGCTAGATGGCTTCCTCTCTCTCGTTTGATTCTCAATACAGTGGTCTCTTGGAGATCCATATGATGTAACTCTTTTTGCGGTGTGTTTGTTGGGATCAGATGAACTTTGAGTTTATCATCAGATCTATCTTTCTATCCATGAAAGTTATTTGAGTCTTCTTTGGTCTCTTATATGCATGATTGCTTATAGCCTCGTATTTCTTCTCCGATATTTGGGTTTTGTTTGGCCAACTTGATCTATTTATCTTGCAATGGGAAGAGGTGCTTTGTGATGGGTTCGATCTTACGGTGCTTGATCCCAGTGACAGAAGGGGAACCGACATGTGATGTCTACTACGCAACCTTCTTCTTGTAGACGTTGTTGGGCCTCCAAGTGTAGAGGTTTGTAGGACAGTAGCAAATTTCCCTCAAGTGGATGACCTAAGGTTTATCAATCCGTGGGAGGCATAGGATGAAGATGGACTCTCTCAAACGACCCTGCAACTAAATAACAAAGAGTCTCTTGTGTCCCCAACACACCCAATACAATGGTAAATTGTATAGGTGCACTAGTTCGGCGAAGAGATGGTGATACAAGTGCAATATGGATGGTAGATATAGGTTTTTGTAATTTGAAAATATAAAAACAGCAAGGTAACTATTGATAAAAGTAAGCGTAAATGGTTTTTGCAATGCTACGAAACAAGGCCTAGGGTTCATACTTTCACTAGTGCAAGTTCTCTCAACAATAATAACATAATTGGATCATATAACTACCCCTCAACATGCAACAAAGAGTCACTCCAAAGTCACTAATAGCGGAGAACGAACGAAGAGATTATGGTAGGGTACGAAACCACCTCAAAGTTATCCTTTCTGATCGATCTATTCAAGAGTCCATAGTAAAATAACATGAAGTTATTCTTTCCATTCGATCTATCATAGAGTTCGTACTAGAATAACACCTTAAGACACAAATCAACCAAAACCCTAATGTCGACTAGATACTCCAATGTCACCTCAAGTATCCGTGGGTATGATTATATGATATGCATCACAAAATCTCAGATTCATCTATTCAACCAACACAAAGAACTTCAAAGAGTGCCCCAAAGTTTCTACCGGAGAGTCAAGATGAAAATGTGTGCCAACCCCTATGCATAAGTTCACAATGTTACGGAACCCGCAAGTTGATCACCAAAACATACATCAAGTAGATCACGTGAATATCCCATTGTCACCACAGATAAGCACATGCAAGACATACATCAAGTGTTCTCAAATCCTTAAAGTCTCAATCCAATAAGATAACTTCAAAGGGAAAACTCAATCCATTACAAGAGAATAGAGGGGGAGAAACATCATAAGATCCAACTATAATACCAAAGCTCGCGATACATCAAGATCGTGCCGAATCAAGAACACGAGAGAGAGAGAGAGAGAGAGAGATCAAACACGTAGCTACTGGTACATACCCTCAGCCCCGAGGGTGAACTACTCCCTCCTTGTCATGGAGATCACCAGGATGATGAAGATGGCCACCGGTGAGGGTTCCCCCCTCCGGCAGGGTGCCAGAACAGGGTCCCGATTGGTTTTTGGTGGCTACAGAGGCTTGCGGCGGCGGAACTCCCGATCTAGGTTATTTTCTGGAGGTTTCTGTATTTATAGGAATTTTGGCGTAGGTCTCATGTCAGGGGGGTCTACGAGCCGTCCACGAGATTGGGGGCGCACCCAGGGGGGTAGGGCGCGCCCCCCACCCTCGTGGGCAGCCCAGGACTCTTCTGGCCCAACTCTTTTACCCCTATGGCTTCTTTTGGTCCATAAAAAATCATCAAAAATTGGCACGTCAATTGGACTCCGTTTGGTATTCCTTTTCTGTAAAACTCAAAAACAAGGAAAAAACAGAAACTGGCACTGGGCTCTAGGTTAATAGGTTAGTCCCAAAAATCATATAAATGCATATAAAACATCCTAGATGGATAATATAATAGCATGGAACAATCAAAAATTATAGATACGTTGGAGACGTATCAGCATCCCCAAGCTTAATTCCTGCTCGTCCTCGAGTAGGTAAATGATAAAAACAGAATTTTTGATGTGGAATGCTACCTAACATATTTATCAATGTAATCTTCTTTATTGTGGCAAGAATATTCAGATCCATAAGATTCAAAACAAAAGTTTAATATTGACATGAAAACAATAATACTTCAAGCATACTAACAAAGCAATCATGTCTTCTCAAAATAACATGGCCAAAGCAAGCTATCCCTACAAAATCATATAGTCTGGCTATGCTCTATCTTCATCACACAAAATATTTAAATCATGCACAACCCCGATGACAAGCCAAGCAATTGTTTCATACTTTTGATGTTCTCAAACTTTTTCAATCTTCACGCAATACATGAGCGTGAGCCATGGACATAGCACTATAGGTGGAATAGAATGGTGGTTGTGGAGAAGACAAAAAGGGAGAAGATAGTCTCACATCAACTAGGCATATCAACGGGCTATGAAGTTGCCCATCAATAGATATAAATGTGAGTGAGTAGGGATTGCCATGCAACGGATGCACTAGAGCTATAAGTGTATGAAAGCTCAAAAAGAAACTAAGTGGGTGTGCATCCAACTCACTTGCTCACGAAGACCTAGGGCATTTTGAGGAAGCCCATCATTGGAATATACAAGCCAAGTTCTATAAATGAAAGATTCCCACTAGTATATGAAAGTAACAACATAGGAGACTCTCTATCATGAAGATCATGGTGCTACTTTGAAGCACAAGTGTGGTAAAAGGATAGTAGCATTGCCCCTTCTCTCTTTTTCTCTAATTTCATTTTTTTTGTTTTTTTGGCCTTCTCTTCTTTCTTTTTTTTACCTCTTTTTTTTTTATTTTTTTATTTTTCGTCCGGAGTCTCATCCCGACTTGTGGGGGAATCATAGTCTCCATCATCCTTTCCTCACATGGGACAATGCTCTAATAATGATGACCATCACACTTTTATTTACTTACAACTCGATACTTAGAACAAAATATGACACTGTGTACCGGGGTGTGCAATGAATCAAGAGTGACATGTATGAAAGAATTATGAACGGTGGCTTTGCCACAAATACGATGTCAACTACATGATCATGCAAAGCAATATGACAATGATGGAACGTGTCATAATAAATGGAACGGTGGAAAGTTGCACGGCAATATATCTCGGAATGGCTATGGAAATGCCATAATAGGTAGGTATGGTGGTTGTTTTGAGGAAGATATATGGTGGGTATATGATACCGGCAAAAGGTGTGCGGTATTAGAGAGGCTAGCAATGGTGGAAGGGTGAGAGTGGGTATAATCCATGGACTCAACATTTTAGTCATAAAAAACTCACATACTTATTGCAAAAATCTATTAGTTATCGAAACGAAGTACTACGCGCATGCTCCTAGGGGGATAGATTGGTAGGAAAAGACCATCGCTCGTCCCCGACCGCCACTCATAAGGAGGACAATCAATAAATAAATCATGCTCCGACTTCATCACATAACGGTTCACCATACGTGCATTCTACGGGAATCACAAACTTTAACACAAGTATCTCTCAAATTCACAACTACTCAACTAGCATGACTCTAATATCACCATATTCATATCTCAAAACAATCATAAGGAATCAAACTTCTCATAGTATTCAATGCACTTTATATGAAAGTTTTTTATTATACCCATCTTGGATGCCTATCATATTAGGACTAGTTTCATAACCAAAGCAAATTACCATGTTGTTTAGGACTCTCAAAATAATATAAGTGAAGCATGAGAGTTCATCTATTTCTTCAAAATAAAACCACCGCCGTGCTCTAAAAGGATATAAGTGAAGCACTAGAGCAAATGACAAACTACTCCGAAAGATATAAGTGAAGATCAATGAGTAGTTGAATAATTATGTAACTATGTGAATACTCTCTAACATTTAAGAATTTCATATCTTAAGTACTTTATTAAAACAGCAAGCAAAACAAAACAAAATAAAATGACGCTCCAAGCAAAACACATATCATGTGGTGAATAAAAATATAGCCCCAAGTAAAGTTACCGATGAACGAAGACGAAAGAGGGGATGCCATCCGGGGCATCCTCAAGCTTAGGCTCTTGGTTGTCCTTGAATATTACCTTGGGGTGCCTTGGGCATCCCCAAGCTTAGGCTCTTGCCACTCCTTATTCCATAGTCCATCGAATCTTTACACAAAACTTGAAAACTTCACAACACATAACTTAACAGAAAACTCGTAAGCTCCGTTAGTATAAGAAAATAAATCACCACTTAGGTACTATTGTGAACTCATTCTAAATTCATATTGGTGTAATATCTACTGTATTCCAACTTCTCTATGGTTCATACCCTCCGATACTACTCATAGATTCATCAAAATAAGCAAACAACACATAGAAAACAGAATCTGTCAAAACAGAACAGTCTGTAGCAATCTGTATCATTCGAATACTTCTGTAACTCAAAAAATTCTGAAATAAATTGGTGGACGTTAGGAATTTGTCTATTAATCATCTACAAAAATAATAAATCTAAAATCACTCTCCAGTAAAAATGGCAGCTAATCTCGTGAGCGCAAAAGTTTCTGTTTTTTACAGCAAGATCGCAAAGACTTCACCCAAGTCTTCCCAAAGGTTCTACTTGGCACAAACACTGATTAAAACATAAAACCACATCTAAACATAGGATATATGAATTATTTATTACTAAACAGGAGCAAAAAGCCAAGAACAAAAATAAAATTGGGTTGCCTTCCAACAAGCGCTAACGTTTAACGCCCCTAGCTAGGCATGATGATTTCAATGATGCTCGCATAAAAGATAAGAATTGAAACATACAGAGAGCATCATGAAGAATATGACTAGCATATTTAAGTCTAACCCACTTCATATGCATAGGGATTTTGTGAGCAAACAACTTATGGGAACAACAATCAACTAGCATAGGAAGGCAAAACAAGCATAACTTTAAAACTTTAAGCACATAGAGAGCAAACTTGATATTATTGCAATTCCTACAAGCATATATTCCTTCCTCATAATAATTTTCAGTAGCATCATGAATGAATTCAACCATATAACCAGCAAATAAAGAATTATTTTCATGATCTACTTGCATAGAAATTTTACTACTCTCCACATAAGCAAATTTATTCTCATCAATAGTAGTGGGAGCAAACTCAACAAAATAACTATCATGTGAAGCATAATCCAATTGAAAATTAAAATCACGATGACAAGTTTCATGGTTATATATATTCTTTATAGCATATGTGTCATCACAATAATCATCATAAATAGGAGGCATGCTTTCATCATAATAAATTTGCTCATCAAAACTTGGGGGACTAAACATATCATCTTCATCAAACATAGCATACCCAAGCTTGTGGCTTTGCATATCATTAGCATCATGGGTATTCAAAGAATTCATACTAACAACATTGCAATCATGCTCATCATTCACACTCTATGCCAAGCATTCTATGTAATTCTTCTTCTAGTACTTGAGCACAATTTTCCTTCCAATCATTTTCACGAAAGACATTAAAAAGATGAAGCATATGAGGCACCCTTAGTTCCATTTTTTGTAATTTTCTTTTATGGACTAAACTAGTGATAAAACAAGATACTAAAAGATTCGATTGCAAAATCTAAAGATATACCTTCAAGCAGTCACCTCCCCGGCAACGGCGCCAGAAATTGCTTGAGGTCTACTACGCAACCTTCTTCTTGTAGACGTTGTTGGGCCTCCAAGTGCAGAGGTTTGTAGGAAAGTAGCAAATTTCCCTCAACTGGATGACCTAAGGTTTATAAATCTGTGGGAGGCGTAGGATGAAGATGGTCTCTCTCAAACAACCCTGCAACCAAATAACAAAGAGTCTCTTGTGTCCCCAACACACCCAATACAATGGTAAATTGTATAGGTGCACTAGTTCAGCGAAGAGATGGTGATACAAGTGCAATATGGATGGTAGATATAGGTTTTTGTAATCTGAAAATATAAAAACAGCAGGGTAACTATTGATAAAAGTAAGCGTAAACGGTATTGCAATGCTAGGAAACAAGGCCTAGGGTTCATACTTTCACTAGTGCAAGTTCTCTCAACAATAATAACATAATTGGATCATATAACTACCCCTCAACATGCAACAAAGAGTCACTCCAAAGTCACTAATAGCGGAGAACAAATGAAGAGATTATGGTAGGGTACGAAACCACCTCAAAGTTATCCTTTCTGATCGATCTATTCAAGAGTCCCTAGTAAAATAACATGAAGTTATTCTTTCCATTCGATCTATCATAGAGTTCGTACTAGAATAACACCTTAAGACACAAATCAACAAAACCCTAATGTCACCTAGATACTCCAATGTCACCTCAAGTATCCATGGGTATGATTATACGATATGCATCACACAATCTCAGATTCATCTATTCAACCAACACAAAGAACTTCATAGAGTGCCCCAAAGTTTCTGCCGGGGAGTCAAGACAAAAACATGTGCCAACCCCTATGCATAAGTTCACAATGTTACGGAACCCGCAAGTTGATCACCAAAACATACATCAAGTAGATCACGTGAATATCCCATTGTCACCATAGATAAGCACATGCAAGACATACATCAAGTGTTCTCAAATCCTTAAAGACTCAATCCGATAAGATAACTTCAAAGGGAAAACTCAATCCATTACAAGAGAGTAGAGGGGGAGAAACATCATAAGATCCAACTATAATAGCAAAGCTCACGATACATCAAGATCGTGTCGAATCAAGAAAACGAGAGAGAGAGAGAGAGATAGATCAAACACGTAGCTACTGGTACATACCCTCAGCCCCGAGGGTGAACTACTCCGTCCTCGTCATGGAGATCGCCGGGATGATGAAGATGGCCACCGGTGAGGGTTCCCCCCTCCGGCAGGGTGCCAGAACAGGGTCCAGATTGGTTTTTGGTGGCTACAGAGGCTTGCGGCGGCGGAACTCCCGATCTAGGTTATTTTCTGGAGGTTTCTGTATTTATAGGAATTTTTGGCGTAGGTCTCACGTCAGGGGGGTCTCCGAGCCGTCCACAAGATAGGGGGCGCGGCCAGGGGGGTAGGGCACGCCCCCACCCTCGTGGGCAGCCCGGGACTCTTCTGGCCCAACTCTTTTACTCCTGGGGCTTCTTTTGGTCCATAAAAAATCATCAAAAATTGGCACGTCAATTGGACTCCGTTTGGTATTCCTTTTCTGTAAAACTCAAAAACAAGGAACAGAAACTAGCACTGGGCTCTAGGTTATTAGGTTAGTCCCAAAAATCATATAAAATAGCATATAAATGCATATAAACATCCTAGGTTGATAATATAATAGCATGGAACAATCAAAAATTATAGATACGTTGGAGACGTATCAACATGTATGTATCGTTGCCATTAAGGATAACAAGATGGGGTCTATTTCTACGTAAATAGATCTTGTCTACATCATGTCATCGTTCTTATTGCATGACTCCGTTTCTCCATGAACTTAATACACTAGATGCATGCTGGATAGCGGTCAATGTGTGGAGTAGTAGTAGTAGATGCAGGCAGGAGTCGGTCTACTAATCTTGGACGTGATGCCTATATAATGGTCATTACCTGGATATCGTCATGATTATTTAAAGTTCTATCAATTGCCCAACACTAATTTGTTTACCTATTGTTTGCTATTTTTCTCGAGAGAAGCCACTAGTGAAATCTACGGCCCTCGGGTCTCTTCTTTAATATATTTGCCTTTGCGATCTATTTTCCTTTGCTTTTATTTTCAGATCTATTAAACTAAGAATACAAAAATACCTTGCTGCACTTTATTTTATTTGGCGTTCGATCTATCAATATTTACAACTCTCTCACGTCCGTTTGCCAATTTCTAGCGCCGTTACCCGAATGGGATTGACAACCCCTTTAATACGTCGGGTTGCGAGTATTTGTTATTTGTGTGTAGGTGTTGTTTACTTAGTGTTGCTTGGTTCTCCTACTGGTTCGATAACCTTGATCTCATCACTGAGGGAAATACCTACCGTCATTGTGTGGCATCATCCCTTCCTCTTTGGGGAAATACCGACGTAGTCTAGCAGACATCAAAAGGAATTTCTGGCGCCGTTGCCGGGGAGACATCATTAATATCTACCAGGTTCCTAATCACAAATCTCATCTCCTTGCAATTTACATTATTTTCCATTTGCCTCTCGTTTTCCTCTCCCCCACTTCACAAAAAAATTGTCGTTTTATTCGCCCTCTTTTTCGTTCGTCGTTTTCTTGCCGGATCTATTTTTGAGTGCAATCTTGTTGCATAGTCACAATGACTCAAGAGAACATGAAGTTGTATGATTTCTCAAATACAAACAACAATGATTTTATTGGCACTCCGCTTGCTCCTCCCGCCACTAGTGCGGAGTCTTGTGATATTAATACTGCTTTGCTGAATCTTGTTATGAAAGACCAATTTTCCGGAACTCCTAATGAGGATGCCGCGTCCCATCCTAATACCTTTGTGGAATTATGCGATATGCAAAAAAAAGATGTGGACAATGATGTTGTGAAGATTAAACTATTTCCATTTTCTTTGCGACATCATGCAAAAATTTGGTTTTCTTCTTTGTCTCGCAATAGTATCGATTTTTGGAATAAGTGCAAAGATGCTTTTACCACTAAGTATTTTCCGCTCGCAAAAATTATTTCCCTTAGAACCCATATCATGAATTTCAAGAAACTTGAACATGAGCATGTTGCACAATCTTGGGAAAGGATGAAAATGATGCTAACGAATTTCCCAACTCATGGGTTAAATCTTTGGATGATCATACAATTTTTTTATGCGGGGTTGAATTTTGTTTCTCATAATCTTTTAGATTCCGGCACGAGTGGTACTTTTATGGAAATTGCTTTGGGCGAATCCACCAAATTTCTTGATAATATCACGGCAAATTATTCATAATGGCATACCGAAAGAGCTCCTGCTCGTAAAAAAGTTAATTCGGTTGAAGAAATTTCTTCTTTGAGTGAAAAAGTTGATGCTCTTATGAAATTGGTTGCTAGTAAAAGTGCTTCTATTGATTTCAATGATATGCGTTAATATCCCTTAGTTTCCAATATGGACCCCGCTGCCACGGGAGGGTAGGACAAAAGATGTCATGCAAGTTCTTTCCATAAGCACGTATGACTATTTATGGAATACATGCCTACATTATATTGACGAACTGGAGCTAGTGTCGTATCGCCCTAGGTTATAACTGTCTCATGTTGAAAATCATCCAACAAGTCACCGATCCAATGCCTACGAATTTATCTTATATTGTTTCTGCTAAGTAACTACTGCTATCATCACTGTTATACTTGCTACAAAATTAATCCTGTCACTGTTACTGTTACCGTTGCTGCTGTCACTACTATCAAAACTATCATATTACTGTGCTACTGATTACTTGCAGCAGATAATTAATCTCCAGGTGTGGTTGAATTGACAACTCAGCTGCTAATACCTTCAAATATTCTTTGGCTCCCCTTGTGTCGAATCTATAAATTTAGGTTGAATACTCTACCCTCGAAAACGGTTGCGATCCCCTATACTTGTGGGTTATCAAGACCTTTTTCTAGCGTCGTTGCCGGGGAGCATAGCTATATTTTTTGAGTCACTTCGGATTATTATCAATTTATCACTATGAAGAATTTGAAGGGTCCTAAGACTAAGAATTATCCCTCTAAGACGAGGGGAGGTAAGGAACTGCCATCCAGTTCTGCTTTAGATTCACCTTCTGTTATGAGTAAACTTGCAACACCACCACATGCTATCAATTTTAATATGTCGCAAGTTATTGATGATGCTACTTCTACTCTGAATAATGCTTATGATGATGCTAGTACCTTGCTTGATAATGATGATGTGCCAATTGGTGAATTTCTTGATGAACAAATTGCTAGAGTAATACAACATGATGTTGTTGAATCTGATGATGAACTTGAAACTGAAACTCCCGAAACACCTGCTAGAACTAGCCTTCCTAGATATGAATTGCCTAAGGTACCGGAAGGTTATGTTATGAATGAGGTGACAACTAGAGATATTCTTGCTTGTAGGGATCACTACAGGAATCAGGAACTTTGCCGTCAGCCATGGCTCACGGCAAAGGCACCCATGGCGGACAGCAAAGACCATTGCCGTCAGCCAGCGGACGGCAACACGTCCGGCTGAACAGGCTACGGCAAAGGCTTCTTTGTCGTCTGCTGGATGACGGCAAAGATGCAAAGGTCACTGCCGTCTGCTAGCCGACGGCAAAGAGACTGGACGGCACACGTGTCAGCTTAGGTCCGTTAAAGGGTTAACGGCGTGCTTTGCCGTCCGCCAGCGGACGGCATAGGGTGCCACGTGGCAGCACCTGGGGGCTGGCCTATTTGGAAGCTTTGCCGTTAGCTGGCTGACGGCAAATATTCAATGTTCTTTTTCGTCCCCTGGCGGACGGCAAAGCTGTGACGCCCCCGATTTAATCGTACACTAATCATGCACGCAAATGTGTACGATCAAGATCAGGGACTCACGGGAAGATATCACAACACAACTCTAAAGCATAAATAAGTCATACAAGCATCATAATACAAGCCAGGGGCCTCGAGGGCTCGAATACAAGTGCTCGATCATAGACGAGTCAGCGGAAGCAACAATATCTGAGTACAGACATAAGTTAAACAAGTTTGCCTTAAGAAGGCTAGCACAAACTGGGATACAGATCGAACGAGGCGCAGGCCTCCTGCCTGGGATCCTCCTAACTACTCCTGGTCGTCGTCAGCGGCCTGCACGTAGTAGTAGGCACCTCCAGTGTCGTAGGAGTCGTCATCGACGGTGGCGTCTGGCTCCTGGACTCCAGCATCTGGTTGCGACAACCAGGTAGAAAGGAAAGGGGGAAAAGAGGGAGAGAAGCAACCGTGAGTACTCATCCAAAGTACTCGCAAGCAAGGAGCTACACTACATATGCATGGGTATATGTGTAAAGGGTCATATCAGTGGACTGAACTGCAGAATGCCAGAATAAGAGGGGGATAGCTAATCCTGTCGAAGACTACGCTTCTGGCCATCTCCATCTTGCAGCATGTAGAAGAGAGTAGATTGAAGTCCTCCAAGTAGCATCGCATAGCATAATCCTACCCGGCGATCCCCTCCTCGTCGCCCTGTTAGAGAAAGATCACCGGGTTGTATCTGGCACTTGGAAGGGTGTATTTTATTAAGTATCCTGTTCTAGTTGTCATAAGGTCAAGGTACAACTCCGGGTCGTCCTTTTACCGAAGGACACGGCTATTCGAATAGATAAACTTCCCTGCAGGGGTGCACCATAACCCAACACGCTCGATCCCATTTGGCCGGACACACTTTTCCGGGTCATGCCCGGCCTCGGAAGATCAACACGTCGCAGCCCCACCTAGGCTCAACAGAGAGGTCAACACGCCGGTCTAAACCCTATGCGCGCAGGGGTCTGGGCCCATCGCCCATTGCACACCTGCACTTTGCGTGCACGGCCGGAAGCAGACCTAGCCTAGTAGGCGTTCCAGTCCAATCCGGCGCACGCCGCTCCGTCGCTGACGTCAAGAAGAGCTTCGGCTGATACCACGACGTCGGGATACCCATAACTACTCCCGCGTAGATGGTTAGTGCGTATAGACCAAATAGCCAGACTCAGATCAAATACCCAGAACTCGTTAAGCGTGTTATTTGAAGTAACCGCGAACGCCGTCCAGGGCCAGGCCCACCTCTCTCCTGGGTGGTCTCAACCTGCCCTGTCGCTCCGCCACAAAGTAACAGTCGGGGGCCGTCAGGAACCCAGGCCCACCTCTACCGGGATGGAGCCACCTGTCCTTTCAGCCCCCTCATCAAAATCACTTGCGGGTACTCAACGAGCCGACCCGACTTTAGTCACCACATGTGTCATGTATATAAAGTATATAGTATATACCCGTGATCACCTCCCAAAGTGATCACGGCCCAGTAGTATAGCATGGCAGACGGACAAGAGTGTAGGGCCACTGATGGAACACTAGCATCCTATACTAAGCAGTAGGATGGCAGGTAAGGGTAACAACTGTAGCAACAATGACAGACTATGCAGCAGAATAGGATTAACGAAAGCAGTAACATGCTACACTACTCTAATGCAAGCAGTAGAGAGAAGAATAGGCGATATCTGGTGATCAAGGGGGGGGCTTGCCTGGAAGCTCTGTTGTACAGGAAGAAGGGTCGTCGGTGACGTAGTCGTACTCAGCGGCATCAGCGCCGGTCTTGGGGTCTACCGGAGAAGAAGAGGGGGAAGAAACAGTAATTACGGAGCAAACAAAGCATCACAAAACATAACATGGCAATACGCGGTGCTAGGTATGCTCTAACGCGGTGGGAGGTGATACCGGCGAAGGGGGGAAACATCCGGGAAAGTATTCCCGATGTTTCGCGTTTTCGGACAGATGGACCGGAGGTGAAATGTTGCAGGTTCACTATGCTAGGGACGTGTGGTGAACGAACGGACTGCGTATTCGGATTCGTCTCGTCATTCTGAGCTACTTTCATGTACAAAGTATTTTCATCCGAGCTACGGATTATTTCATATTCATTTATAAAGATTTAAACATTTTCTAGATTTTAATAAATTAATTTAATTCGAAATTTAATTAATGCATCAGCATGACGTCAGCAGTCAACGTTGACCGTTGACCTGGTCAACCTGACAGGTGGGTCCCACCTGTCAGGGACTGTTAGCTAATTAACAGTAGTTAATTAGGTTAATTAATCTTAATTAGTTAATATTAACAGGATTAATTAAGTTAATTAATTATCTTTATTATTTATTTAATTATTTATTTATTAATTAATTTTTTTAAATCCCTTTTTTTAAACGTTCTGGGGGTAGGCCCCACATGTCATTGGCCCTAGGGGCCTTAGTGGGTGTGGGCTAACGGGTGCGGGTGAAGTGGTGCCCGCACACCAGAGCCCACCAGGGGAGGGGAGCGCCGGCCACCACGGGCCGGAGCAGCGCGGTGCGGCAACGGGCGCCGGCGGCCGGGGGTAGGCACGGTGAGCGGTTGCTGCGACCGCAGGACCGTGCAAAGGGGGGCTGTGGTGCGTGCGGGGAACGGCGGACGCGACGAAGCAGCAGTGGGCCGCGGCGGACAGAGGAGCAGGAGCGGGCGACGAGCTGCAGCGGCGTGGGGCCACGGGACGTGCGGGCGGCGGTTGCGGGGCGCACCCCGGGCGCGACGAGGAGCGGGCGTCATCGAGGAGCACGCCGACAGGGGCGGCGTCGGGCGCGGGGTGCCGTTGCGAGCAGGGGAGAAGGAGATGCCGGGGCCTCACCACGGGGTCGTGGGGTCTAGGCAGTGGGGGTTGGGGAGGACGACGGCGACGACCCGGCGGAGAGGAGGCAGACCATCGGGGAGGAGGCACCGGCGAGGCAGCCGCGGCGGCGGAGATGTGGCCGGGCGACCAGGGCGGAGAGGTGGCCGGGTCGATCCCACAAGGGAGAGGCGCGGGAGATCCGGGGATGGCAGCGGGCACCGGGGCACCGACGAGGTGCGGCGAGGTGGCACGCGGCATCGGCGGGGTCGGGGGCGCAGTTGTCCCGATCCCGATCCAGGCGGGGAAGGAGAGGAGCGAGGCGTGGGGGAGGAGACGGCGAGGTGACGGCGTAAAGGACGGCGGGGAAAGGTCCGGCGAGGCGGTCCCGGGCGGCGGCGAGCGCTGGGCGTCGGGGTCGACGGGATCGGGGCCGATCCCGATCCAGATGGGGGGGAAGGGGATCGTGGGGGGAGAGGGGGGGCGAGTGGGGCGTCGGTGGGGGTTAGGTTTCACCGGGTGGGTGGATAAGGGAGCGCCGCCGGGCCGGTTCGGTGGGCGGTGGCCCAGGAGCGGCAGGGGGCCTCTCCCACTTTTCTTCTTTTTTTAAAGACTTTTCTGTTTTCTTGTTTTTGTTATTTTATTTCCTTACTGTTTCCATCTAAACTTCCTTTTATTTTAGTTTTATAAAATGCCAAATAAGCACCTAAATTAGTATTACTAATTAGTCCACTGCCACAATTATTTTGGCACATTATTAAATTAGTTATATTATTATAACTTTATAAAAGCCATTAAATTAATTGTTTTTGCTGCTGTTTTAATTACTTTAGAGCCCTAAAACATTTTATCAAAGTTTGGTCTCTCCACCAATATATCCTATGAATTATTTGCCACAATAAGAACATTTTAGTTTTTATGCTTGAAAACATTTACTGTTTGCCTATATTTTAAATTTTGAATTTGAATCGTTTTGAACTAACGCGAGTTTATCAACAGTAACCGTGGTGACGTGGCATCTTTAACAGAGGTTTACTGTAGCCTAATTATCCGGGCGTTACAAAAGCATCCAAATAGCCAGCCTACTGCCCCAGGTTGCACAGGTAGTTGACACGTGGCATGTTTGCCGTCCGCTAGCTGATGGCAAAGCTCTTTGCCATCTGCCAGCAGACGGCAAAGAGTCTATATAACCCCTGTTTTTCTGTTTTTTCTTGAATTCATTCAATTTGACAGAATTTCACATATATATATACACATATGAAAATACTTTCGACAAGCATACCAAATCATATCCCTGCCATATGGATATGATCATCCAACACATATACATAGCAAATGGTTTCATCCAACACATATACATAGCCAACATATCCAACAACAAGCATACAATGGTTTCATCCATACATATATAGGTAGCAAGTTTGACATTGTTCATCCTACAAAATCAAAACAAGAAGGAAGCATAAAGAGAAGAGTAGAGTCCATCAACGCAAGCTTCCTCATCTAAAGCAAATCTACAAATTGGGAAAGAAGCAAGTTAGAAGAAGAAGAAGAAGACTAGCTAGAAAAAGAAGAAGAAGAAGAGGAAGAGGAAGAAAAGGAAGAAGAAGAAGAAGAAGAAGAAGAAGATTTTTTCTCTTTCTTTTTCTCCTCTCCTCTTTTTTATCTTCTTCTTCTAACTAAGGTAGGTAAAAATGCCATTTTATTGCTAAGCTAGGAAAAAATGCTAAGTGTAGGTCATTTTAGAGGGAAGCTAGGTAAATAGGTCATTTTGGAGCTTACTAAGGTTATTATGTCATTTTCGAGGAAAGTAAGGTAAGTCTATATCATTTTGGAGGTAACAAAGATTATCATGACATTTTTTAGGAAAGAAAGCTAAGTATAGCTCATTTTTTGTCTAACTTAGGTAGTTATGCCATTTAGGAGGAAAGTAAGCTAAGTACACTAGAGAAAACTTACCCTCATCACAACAAATGCGATGAAAACTAAGGTAACAATTGATCCAACGACATAATGATACCAAGCCTCATTATCAATGGCATATTTTCTAATCTTCTTAATCTTCAAGCGCATTGCATCCATCTTCAAGCGCATTGCATTCATCTTCATCTTGTGATCATCGACCACATCGGCAACATACAACTCCAATTTCATCTTCTCTTCTTCAATTCTTTTAATTTTTTCTTTCAAATAATCATTTTATTTTTCAACTAAATTTAACTTCTCGACAAGAGGGTCGGTTGCAAATTCCGGTTCACATACGTCCTAGATTGAAATATCTCTATGTCAACTTGATGGCCATAATTGTCATAAATGCGAAATGCAACAAATATTTATAAAAGAGGATTTACCACATCTGAGTCGTAAAGCGGGCAAGGACCGACGGGGACTGATATCAAGACCATGGCACTGTGTATAGGAAACAATCATACAAAGTAAGAAAATTATACAAGTAACTATATAAATCATACAATCATACAAGTAGCTATATAAATCAAGTACAACATAAAAAATTTAATACCTAATAATAATCTGGATCGTCGGGTTCAATAAATGCTCCGGGATCAATAAATGCATCATCATCATCACTATCGGTAATGACGTGCTCATCATCATCATTAATAAATGCATCATCATGTGGAAGGCCACCTTTACGTAATCGGTCAAGCATTGATAGGTCATCCGCAGCAGTAACCTCTTCTAGTTTAGGCTCTTCTTGTTCTAGCTCAGGGGTGAATTCAGGTTCACTGTGGCTCTCTACTTCAATGTTCTGGGGTGAAATAGAGCGGTTCTTGAAATGTTTTTTGGAAAGACGTGTTTCTTGGAAGAATTCTCCTTCATATGTGTCTGGGTTAATGTGAGGTTAATAATCATCTTCATTGGGGGGAGGTGGTCTAACACGTGCCGGCACTTCATAAACGACATCCCAACCTTTGAGATTAGGATCACTTTGACAGGCCCACGGTAGATAGAAAACTTGGGTTGCCTGTTGAGCCATAATATAGACATCGGGAACATCCAAATGGGTGCTTTGATTGATTTACACTAGCCCTATATGTTCATGAGTCCTTCTAGTCTCCTTCGGCTGGAACCAATAACATTTGAAGACTGCGACGTTTGGTGGGTTTGCACCATAGAATTGAAGTTCATAAATTGCTTCAACTCTTCCGTAATACTCGGTATCTCCTTTGCCAATAGTAGAGACACAACAATTTGTAGACTTTCGGTCGGCCATAGATAGCTCTTTGCCATAGTTATGAAAGCGATACCCGTTGATGTCATATTTGTCAAATGAACGGGCCTTATAGTCAAAACCATTAGCGACTTGTCTAAATTCGGCGTCCATAAGCTCTGAATTAGCCTACAAGTTTAATACGGAAGGGATTGTTGCATTAGCCACAAATTAGACGAAGAAATGAAATGGTCTAATGGAAATTACCGTTTTTTTGAACCAAGAGATGAAACCAGGATAGCCGCCTCCATGCTTTGCCAGAACCTCATACTCTTCGACGAAATCCTTTTGGATCACCGCTCCATACGAGAATTTGGTGATGTATCGACTATATCAAATTTATCCGGGAATAAGAGCAGTTCAAAGGAATTAGAAGTTGTGAAACAATGTACCGTGAAATTACTAGATGTACGGCCGCACTTCTGTTAGGTTGTTGAAGATATACAACGAAATGGTCTGCCATTCTTCGAAATCCAAAGTTAAGGAATTAGAAGCACCGGCTGGTGCGAGATCCCCTTTGAATAGGCTGAGGTTGGATCGACCCTTTTTAGGGTCGCCGACATTGTGCCGAGGCTTCGGATTATGCAAATGATGATTTTTGGCTTCGTAGTGTGCTGTCACGAAGTTTGCCGCCTCCTCAGTAATGAATGCCTCGGCCATCGATGCTTCATTTCTACGTCTATTTTTACATTTTGCTCGAAGCGTCTTCTGCATCCTCTCAGTTGCGTAGCACCAACGATTCTGCACAGGCCCCCCCCCAATCTTGCCTCGGTTGGGAGATGCAAAATCAAGTGCTGCATTGGATTAAAGAAGCCCGGCGGAAAGATCTTCTCTAACTTGCAGAACAACTCCGGTGCTAACTCTTCCATTTCTTCTACTAGGTTAGGCGATAGTTCTTTCGCACAAAGAACACAGAAGAAATAGCTCAGCTCTGCCAGTACTAGCCATTCATCCTCAGGGATGAATCCACGCAACATCACCGGCATTACCCGCTCAATCCATATGTGCCAATCATGACTCTTGAGACCAAATATCTTCAAGTTATCAAGACTCGGTCCCCTCTTTAGATTCCCTGCATACCCATCAGGGAACATCAACTGCTGTTGCACCCACAAGATAATTTCCCTCATAGCTGGCCTTCCAAGATTGAACCATGCCTTTGGCTTCGTCCAGTTATGCTTTCCTTTCGGTTCTTTCATGTTTTGTAACGGCCTATCACATAGCGCCTACAGATCGACTCTAGCCTTAATATTATCCTTTGACTTCCCATCTATGCCGAACAATGTACCAAAAAATGCCTCGGCGATATTCTTCTCAGTGTGCATCACGTCGATGTTGTGTGGGCAAAGGAGGTCTTTGAAGTAAGGCAGATCCCAGAGGCATGTCTTATGAGTCCAGGCGTGTTTCGAATTATACCCCTTGAAATACCCTGGACGCTCTAGATCTGGCTCGAGAGCGTTTAACTGATCCAGGATCTCTTGGCCTGTCAACGCAGGTGGTGCAGAGTTTTTGACAACTCTACCTCTGATGAAGTTCTTCTTGTCTTTCCTGAACTTATGGCGAGGATCCAGGAACTGTCTATGCATGTCGAAGCAAGAAAACTTGCGACTGCCCTGAAGCCAACGAAACTCAAGAGCTCCCTTGCATGTGGGGCATGGGAACCTTCCATGCACACACCAGCCAATGAATAGCGCATATGCCGGCAAGTCATGCGTCGAGTACATGTACCAGCACGCATTATGAAGTTCTGTTTGCTAAAGGCGCCGTATGTCTTGAACCCATTATCCCAGGCTTCTTCCAATTCGTCCTTCAGCGGCTGCATGTACACATTCATATTCTTCCCTGGATAGTTGGGCCCTGGAATTATCAACGTCAGGAAAATGTTCTTTCTTTGCATAATCTGTCCGGGGAGAGTTTGAGTGGAAAGACAAATACGGGCCAACAACTGTATTGGGCTGCCATCAGACCAAACACACTGAACCCATCCGTGCTCATGCCGACTCGAGGATGCCTCGGATCTGCCGCTTTGTCATCATGTAATGCATCGAAGCTCTTCCATGCTTCACCGTCCGATGTGTGCACCATCATCAGCTTCCCATCTGCATCTAGTTGGGTTCTTTTGCCCGTTTTGTGCCATGTCATCTGTCTTGCCGTCTCTTCGACCATGAAAAGACGTTGAAGTCTTGGTACGATTGGCATATACCGAAGAACATTAACGGGGATTTTGGTCTGTGTCTTCTCAAACATACCGTTGTCTACCACAACATACCTGGATGACTTGCAAATGGGACAATAGTTCAAGTCCACATATTGAAGCCTAAATAAGGCACATCCTTTCTCACAGGCATGTATCTTCTCATAGGGCATCTTAAGAGCACGGAGGATTTTGTCTGACTGGGACAAGTTTGTAGGTAGTACATGGCCTTTGGGTAGAAAACGTCCAAATACTATCATCACTGCATCGTAGCATTCTCTGCCCAAGTTGAATTGAACCTTCAGAGCCATTATTTGTGAGATGGCATCCAATTGACAAAGCTCGGTGTGCTCGTGGAGAGGATGTTTTGAAGACTCCAAAATTTCATTGAAGGCCTTTGCAGATTCCTCCATCTCATCGTCCGAGTCCCGAGCATCATCAAAGTCTTACACCATGTCTTGCATCCCGGTACCATACTCATCGGTGCGACGACGAAGCACCTTAGCTCTGGCACATTGGGCAGACTCGCCATGAAATGTCCACACCGTATAATCTGGCGTAAAACCCCACTTTTGCAGGTGTTTGCCCATTTCATCATTTGTTCTCTTGTGCCAATTGTTGCACCCGGCACAGGGGCACCATGTTGTCCTCTGGCCATTTGCAAATGCGGCTCTCAGAAACCCCTTGGTTTTTGTTAACCATTCATTGGTCATGTCTTTCTGACTAGTGTGACCGATGTACATCCATGCACGATCAGTCATCTTGCCTAGCTACTGGACACATAAGAAATATATATATATATATATATATATAAAAATTAGCATTATATATTCATCAGTTAATGGAGTTTGTCACTTTTATTACGTCCATGCAACCTAGACGCTAATAGATAAAGATAGGTCCTAATCCCACTTGAGTATGTGTAGATTGGGTTCATTTTACCATGCTCTGCTCTGGATCCAACGCAAAATTTCGGCAGCACCCCCCCCCCCCCCCGCTGTTCTCCTGAAGCATGTCTCGGCAATAAACAGAGAGGACGTGTACCTGGAGAACAACAGGGAGGCACTTACGAAATTCTGCATCGGATCCGGAGCAGAGAATATGGGAAAACGAACCCAATCTACACATACTCGGGCTGTCCATGGATAACGTTGGACAATTCGAAAGAATCACGGTTATAAATATGCAAATGCATGCATATTTATAGATGTAACTCTTTCGAACGGGAGACGCATAGTGGTCACGCATACTGATGATTGAAAAAACCTATAGCTAGCAAGTTTCATCGGCATGAAGATCGGAACAGAGCAAATCAAGGGGGGAGGAGATGTCATTTGTGCTAACCCACGAACGTAGGGGCGGAGCTCGTCGAATACTAGACCCTCGCAACGACGAAAAAATTGAACATTTAAATCGAAAGATGAGTTTCATAGCAATATTGTTTTTTCCGTCAACCTAACTAAATATTTACAACAGGACGAGTGGGTTAGGGGTTCCTCGGCGTCGATAGAACCCTAAATAGAAAGTATCATCGGTGCAAGATACATGAGGCGCTCGGCGTTGAACACTAGATCCACGTCCCACAAATGACGCCGGCGCCCGGCGTCCCGCAACAATAGTTCTGGTGGCCGATGACGGTCGAACACCTTGGCAAATTTGTCTGGCAGCCTCTGCGATGAGGATTAAAGCCAAGTATTGAAATTTCAAACAACCAAACTGACTTGAGTCAGTTTGGGTGTTTCAAGTTTCAACACTTAGCTTTCAATCGTCATCTCAGAGGCTGCCAGAGAAATTCGCGATGGTGTTCGACCGCCATCGACGCCGAGAACTGTTACTGTGGGACGCAGGACCCCTGTGTCACTTGTGGGACGTGGATGTAGTATTCGACACCGACGGCCACATGTATCTCGCGCTGACGATAGCTATTTAGGGTACCATCGACACCGAGGAACCCCCTAACCCGCTCGTCCCCGGGTAAACTAAATTAGCATGCATTCAATAAGCAAAACTACATCATCTCTTGCGTCCGTACATCATCGAATATTATCACTAATACATCTCGAATAGTATCATACATATAGCATCGCTAATACAGCTAGAACCGTAGAGAACGACGGGTACCGGCGCGGGCGTGGACACCCAAAGAGAAGGAACCATCACAGGATCATAGCTCCAGTGAGATCCCTGAAGAACCTGCCAGGCATTGTCGAACCTGCCCTCCAACGCAACCATGTAACGACAGACGTGCTCGTCCTCCTCGCTGAAACGGTGACGTACCACCTCCGCGGTGTCCGAAAGCCTCGGCACCGTCACTGGCCCACGCGACCGCCACCAAATAAGGTTCGGGTCAACAACGGGCTGGCTCCTCACCAAGTTGCCCCCCCCCCCCCGCGGAAGGTAGAACCTCCCAGTACCAGCCCGACGGAGCCTAGTCTCGGACATGGCCCTGATACGTCTCCGTCGTATCTATAATATTTTATTGTTCCATGCCAATATTATGCAACTTTCATATACTTTTGGCAACTTTTTATACTATTTTTGGGACTAACATATTGATCCAGTGCCCAGTGCCAGTTCCTGTTTGTTGCATGTTTTATGTTTCGCAGAAACCCCATATCAAACGGAATCCAAACGGGATAAAAATGGACGGAGAATATTTTTGGAATATTTGAAAAATTCGGGAAGAAGAATCAACGCGGAACGGTGCCCGAGGGGGCACGAGGCAGGGGGCGGGCCTGCCCCCCTCATGGGCCCCCCTAAGGCGGTTGCTGCTCTACTTTGGACGCAAGAAAACTAATTTTTGGAGAAAAATCTGGGCGAAGGTTTCAATCCAATCGGAGTTACGGATCTCCATATATACACGAAACGGTGAAAGGGCAGCAGAGCAGAGCGCAGAAACAGAGAGAGACAGATCCAATCTCGGAGGGGCTCTTGCCCCTCCCACGCCATGGAGACCATGGACCAGAGGGGAAACCCTTCTCCCATCTAGGGAGAAGGTCAAGGAAGAAGAAGAAGAAGAAGAAGAAGAAGAAGTGGGGCTCTCTCCCCCTCGCTTCCGGTGGCGCCGGAACGCCGCCGGGGCCATCATCATCACCGCAATCTACACCAACACCTCCGCCATCGTCACCAACATCTCCATCACCTTCCCCACTCTATCTACAGCGGTCCACTCTCCCGCAACCCGCTATACCCTCTACTTGAACATGGTGTTTTATGCTTCATATTATTATCCAATGATGTGTTACCATCCTGTGACGTCTGAGTAGATTTTTGTTGTCCTATCGGTGGTTGATGAATTGCTATGATTGATTTAATTTGCTTGTGGTTATGTTGTTGTCCTTTGGTGCCCATCATATGAGAGCGCGCGTGGATCACACCATAGGGTTAGTTGTATGTTGATAGGACTATGTATTGGAGGGCAAGAGTGACAGAAGCTTCAACCTAGCATAGAAATTGATGCATACGGGATTGAAGGGGGGGCAATATATCTTAATGCTATGGTTGGGTTTTACCTTAATGAACGTTAGTAGTTGCGGATGCTTGCTAATAGTTCCAATCATAAGTGCATAGAATTCCAAGTCAGGGATGACATGCTAGCAGTGGCCTCTCCCGCATAAAACTTGCTATCGGTCTAGTAAAGTAGTCAATTGCTTAGGGACAATTTCGCAACTCCTACCACCACTTTTCCACACTCGCTATATTTACTTTATTGTGTCTTTATCTAAACAGCCCCTACTTTTTATTTACGTGCTCTTTATATTCTTGCAAACCTATCCAAAAACACCTACAAAGTACTTCTAGTTTTATTCTTGTTCAAGGTAAAGCGAACGTCAAGCGTGCGTAGAGTTGTATCGGTGGTCGATAGAACTTGAGGGGATATTTGTTCTACCTTTAGCTCCTCGTTGGGTTCAACACTCTTACTTATCGAAAGAGGCTACAATTGATCCCCTATACTTGTGGGTTATCAGGCCCCTCTGATCAAGTAGGCCTCCTCCGCCGAGTCGACGACGAGGATGCGGGATAGGCATCATCGACGTCGATGCGTGAATAAATGCTTGAACTAAAAATAACAACAAATTTCACATGTTCAAAATAAACCAGAAACTTAACCTAAACTAAACTAAACTAAACCTAAACTAAACTAACTAAACTAAACCTAAACTAACCTAACTAAACTAAACCTAAACTAAACCAGAAACTTAACCTAAACTAAATTATACTAAACCTAAAGTAAACTAACTAAACAAAACAAAACCTAAACTAAATGATACTAAACCTAATTAAACTAAATCTAAAAACAGAAGAAGAAAAAGGAAGAAAAGGTCTCAGCTTAGAGCGGCCGGGGCGGCGAGGCGGGGCGGAGCGGCCGGGCGGTGAGGCGGCGCGGCGGGGCGGCCGGGGCGGGGCGGGCCGGCACGGAGGGGCTGCACGGCCTGGCGGGCGGCCGGGGCGGTGAGGAGGCCCGGGCCGGCGCGGACGGGGTGGGGCGGCCGTGGCGGCAAGGCGGCGCGGACGTGACGGCGCGGACGGCCGGGGCGGCGAGGCGGCCGGAGCGGCCCTGCGCGGCGGGGTGGGGCGGCGAGGCGGGGCGGGGCGGGGCGGCCGGGGCAGTGAGGCAAGGTGGGGCGGGGCCGCGGCACGGGGTTGGGATGAGGGGAGGGAGAGAGAGAGAGGGGTAGGGCGAGGGCATTTTGTTAGATAGGGCACAGCTCTTTGTCGTCCGCTAGCAGACGGCAAAGAGCCTAGCTAACGGACGTTAGTTTGGCTACTTTCTTTGCCGTCTGCTAGCGGACGGCAAAGAAAGTGGCTGTTAGCTGTCCCTCGCTTGCGGCCCACCCCGCGTCTTACCCGTCCGCTAGCCGACGGCAAAGGTTCTTTGCCGTCAGCTAGCTAACGACAAAGATGGGGCTGACGGCAAACACTTTATTTGCCGTCAGCTGGCTCTTTGCCATCAGCTAGCTGACGACAAAGAACCGGCTGATGGCAAAGTTCCTGATTCCAGTAGTGGATAGAGATGATCTAGAGAAATTACTATGCAAGTATAAAGAAAAATCTCTGAATGCTAGAATGAAGTATGATCCTAAGTTTGCTACTTCACCTATCTTTGTTGATGACAAGGATTATGAATTCTCTGTCGGCCCAAAGTTAATTACTTTGGTTGAATCGGATCCTTTCCAAGGTTATGAAACTGAAACTGTTGTGGCACATCTTACTAAGTTGAATGACATAGTCACCCTTTTTACTCATGATGAGAAGACTTGCTATTACTTTATTCTCAAATTATTTCCTTTCTCACTAAAGGGTGATGCTAAAGCTTGGTACAATACTCTTAGTCCTGGTTGTGTGTAGTCCCCAGGATATGATTTATTACTTCTCTGAAAAATGTTTCCCTGCTCATAAGAAACAAGCTGATTTACAGGAAATATTTAACTTTGTGCAAATTAAAGAAGAGAGTCT
Organism: Aegilops tauschii subsp. strangulata; assembly: GCF_002575655.3. Lineage (NCBI taxonomy): Eukaryota > Viridiplantae > Streptophyta > Magnoliopsida > Poales > Poaceae > Aegilops > Aegilops tauschii. The sequence goes on along the minus strand of NC_053037.3, from coordinate 278,378,911 downwards.
CCCACAAGCTTGGGGGAGGCTTTGCCAGTTACTTAATGCTTTGCCTGATCATCCTCTTAAGAAAAATGAAATACTTGATATCTTCTATAATGGACTAACCGATGCTTCTAGGGACTTCCTAGATAGTTGTGCTGGTTGTGTTTTCAGGGAACGAACTGTTGGGCAAGCTGAAGAATTATTGAATAATATATTGAAAGATTATGATGATTGGACTCTTCCTGAACCACCGGCAAAACCCACTCCAAAGAAGAGGGGTATATTATATCTCAGTCCTGAAGATATGCAAGAGGCAAAGAAATCTATGAAGGAAAAAGGTATTAAAGCTGAAGATGTTAAAAATTTACCTCTTATTGAAGAAATAAATGGGCTTAATACACCGCCACTGCCTAAGGTGGTAGAGGTAAATTCTCTAATGAAATTCAATGATAATGACAATCCTCACAATATGCATCCTAGTCAATGCCTTTATGAGTTTGAAAACTACATTAGAAAATAAGATCACTTCAATGCAAATGTTATGAAACAATTGAAATATAAATCTGATATGATTGCTCGCTTGAGTGACTTGTTATTTCGAATTTCAAATGATGTTAGAGGTGTTGGAAAACATACTTCTATGGTACAAACCCAGTTAGAACAAGTTGCTAAATCTCAAAGAGAATTGCTTGATGAAATGAATAGTAATATACATGACTTTGCTGTTAGAGTTGCAACTAGAGGACGTAAAATGACTCAGGAACCACTTTATCCTGAGGGACACCCAAAAAGAATTCAACAAGACTCACAAAGAAATAACACCAGTGCACCTAGTCCTTCTAAAAGGAAAAAGAAGAAGAAGAATGATAGGACTTTGCATGCTTCTAGTGAACCTGACATAGAAAAACCTCCTGATAATGAAAATGAAACTTCTATCTCTGATGTTGAAACTCGATCTGGTAATGAACATCCACTTAGTGATAATGAAAAAGATAATGATGAGGTTCATGAAGATGCTCAACCAAATAATGAAAAAGAACCAGATAATGATGTTGAGATAGAACCACCTGTTGATCTTGATAACCCACAACCTAAGAATAAAAGGTATGATAAAAGAGACTTCATTGCTAGAAAACACGGCAAAGAAAGAGAACCGTGGGTTAAAAAACCTATGCCTTTTCCACCCAAGTCAACTAAAAATAAAGATGATGAAGAATTTGAACGCTTTGCTGAAATGCTGAGGCCAGTCTTTCTGCGTACTCGCTTGACTGATATCTTGAAAATGCCTCCTTATGCAAAGTATATGAAAGACATCATCACTAATAAGAGAAAAATATCGGAAGCTGAAATCTCCACTATGCTTGCTAATTATACTTTCAAAGATGGAGTACCTAAAAAACTTGGAGATCCGGGAATACCAACTATACCTTGCTCCATCAAAAAGAATTATGTGAAAATTGCTTTATGTGATTTAGGAGCTGGTGTTAGTGTTATGACTTTCTCTTTATATAAAAGACTTGACTTGAATAAACTCACACCTACTGAAATATCTATGCAAATGGCTGACAAATCAACTGCCATACCTATCGGTATTTGTGAGGATGTGCCCGTTGTTGTTGCTAATGTTACTATTTCGACTGACTTTGTTATACTTGAGATGCCCGAGGACGACAACATGTCGATTATCCTTGGTATACCCTTCTTGAATACTGCAGGGGCTGTTATTGATTGCAATAAAAGCAAGGTAACTTTTCATATTAATGGTAATGAGCATACGATGCACTTTCCGAAGAAACAATTCCAAGTGAATGGTATTAATATTATTGAAAAATCTCCGACAATCACTATTGGAAGTTTTCAAATACCTCTACCTACTGTCAAAAATAAATATGAAATGCTTATTGTTGGGGACATTCATATCCCCATTCAGGTAACTTAGTGATTTACGAAAGTTCTTCGGTTTCATGCTAATCGAAAGTGGTTGTTAATAAGACCTGATCAACCTTATTAATGAATCATTTTTTAGCGGTATGAAGTTGATGAATTTAGTAAGCACTACCTTTTGTCCTTACTTTTTGTTTTCTGTTTTTATTAGTTAAATAAAATAAATTGCCATGTTTTGTCTATTTTCTGAATTTCCCGTGCAATAAAAAAATGACCCAAAAATAAAAATTCTCAGAATGCTCTGAAAATTTTATATGTTTTTTCTGAATATTTCTAAATTTCTGGTGCAAATAATATCAGAGGGAGGTGCACCAGGTGGGCACAACCCACCTGGGCACGCCAGGACCCCCAGGCGCGCCCTGGTGGGTTGTGGTCACCACGTGGGCCCCCTCACTTACCTCTTCATCCCACATCATCACTTACCTCCAGAAAAAAATCTCCATTGCTTTCTCTCCCGTGTTCTTGCTCTCAAACCCGTGGATTTCGATCTCTTTGCTCGAAGCTCCATTTCCGAAACTATTTCGGGGGATTGTTGCTTGGTATGTGACTCCACCGTTTGTCCAATTAGTTTTTGTTTTAGTGGTTTATATTTTGAATAATTAGCTACTCTTGGTGTTGGATGAGCTTGCATGTTAAATTCTTAGAGTTCTAAGTAGTTTGAATGCTTCCTAAGGTCTCTATGTATCCCTATGAGTAGTTGCTATCAATTTTGTGAAGTTTTGTTGAGAAAAATTTCTGGACTAAAAATTTCAGAATTTTTGTTCAGGAAAATCATGAATATCTTTAGGAAGTTTGGCTCTAAGAAGAACTCCAAGGGTGTTATTGGGGAGTCATCTGATAGTGATCTCCATCCTCGGAGTTTGGCGGAAGTACAGCCGTGTGAATGGCCGCACACGCCGTTCCTGGAAGAGGCTGGAATTCTTCAGGAGTTCACACAATATGCTGCTAATGCCAGCCTCACTGACTTCATTGCAGATGAATGTGAACAGCATCAAATCCTCACAAACATCTTTGTTCAAAGTTTTACTTTCCTACCTAGGAATAATCCACCTGGAGTGAGCTTTGATTTATATGTTGAAAACCATCACATACCACTTACTGAATTTTGCAACATATGCATGATCTCGTCTGATGGGAGCCTAGCTGAGCCTAGATCGGCTGGGTTTGAGGCCTTTTATCTCATTTTGACAGTGGGAGATGAGAGAGGGGTGTCGGCTACCATACACTTTCCTACCGTACATTATTTTGCTTTATTTGTTGCTAAGTGCTTGCTTGCTAGAGACAAAGTAGGTGCGCTCAGCGCACCAGACTTTGTTGTTTTATGTCGGGCACTAGAGGGCGACAACACTTATAGCTTGGGAGCTATTGTGGCTTGTCGCCTCCATCTTAATAAATCCCAGGGTAAAATACATGGTGGGATTTTTGCTACTCGTTTGGCGGCTCACTTTAATGTTGAGATACACCCTCACGATTACCCTCCGACCAAGGTTTACCTAGACCGTGCAGCCATGGAACACCATCATTTTCTTGCATGAGATTATCCTAACATCCCTATTCCTTATAACCTAGTTTTTAGCATTAAAACTTGTGATATTATTCCTTTGCCTGCACCTGCTTTGTTTGATTCTGTTGCCAGGGGCGGATTTAGGATTATGCCTGCGGACATCATCACCTACCGGAACGCTCAGGCTGCTGCAGAGGCAGAGGAGGAGCCTTAGCAGTGGGATGAGTGGATGCCTGCTCCTCAGCACCCCTACTACCCTCCAGGCTACTGATTAATTACCAAGTTAGGCCAAAAGCCTAAGCTTGGGGGAGTATGTGTTCTCACCGACATTAAACTCATGTCCACTTACATTCATTTGTTGGTGCTCACACTTTTTCATTTGTATCATCCATGCTTAGATTTATTTTCTTGCCTTCTTCTTGTGTGTTTGAAAAACTTTAGAAAAAACCAAAAAAATAGTTGTAGTAGTTTACTTTCTATGCATGCTTAGTAGTAGCACTAAAAAGAAAACCCAAAAAGATTTCCTTGTTCTTCTTTTGCTTGTTGGGAGCTTTCCCGTGTAAATAGTTTTTCTCGTTTTTACTTTTCCCTTTTATTTGCGTGTTCAAGAAAACCAAAAACTCTGAAAATATTTTAGTGTGTTTCTCTGAATTTCTTTTCTTTTTATTTGAGTTGTACCAAGGAGAAGACCACGATAAAAATGTTGAGTGGCTCACAGATGAATAATTGTTGAACTAATAAAGATCCCATTTTACCTTGTCTTCTCCTGTTGAATAAAATGTTTGCAGATTCCAGCTTAGTCCACGACACTCTTGCACTATATTATTTTCCTATCGTTCGGTCGTGCAAGTGAAAGGCAATAATGACGATATTCGATGAACTGGTCGTGGCAAAGAGAAACGGGTATGAACTCGACTTGTTATGTTTGTGTAAATATGTTTAACCTAGTATCCATGATTCAGCCCATTATGATTAAACATGTTTGCAATGACAATTAGAGATTATAGTTTTTCATGCCATGCATAAGTAGCTGGGAGTGGATAATGATTTATCTTGGATATTAACATTGCCTTAAAATGATTGTGATGTAGTATGATGATATGGTATCCTCCTCTGAATGTTCGAGTGGCTTGACTTGGCACATGTTCATGCATGTAGTTGAATCAAAACCAACATAACCTCTATGATATTTATGTTCATGGTGTTCATATCCTACTCATGCTAGTGTCCAATGTTACTTATGCATAATGCATGTTTATGACCGTTGTTGCTCTCTAGCTGGCCGCTTCTCAATCTAATTGTTAGCCTTCGCCTGTACTAAGTGGGAATTCTGCTTGTACATCAAAAACCTTGAACCCAAAGTTATTCCAGATGAGTCCACCATACCTACCTATTTACGGTATTACCCTGCCGTCCTAAGTAAATTTGCATGTGCCACCTCTAAAAACTTCAAATAAATATCCTTTTTGTGTGCCTGGATCGTTCATGGAACGAATGGAGGTGGCCAGTATCTTCCATGCTAAGCGGGCTATTCTCAGGTTGAGTGTTTATTCACTCGCCATCACACGAGAAAAGGGCGGTAATAGGGATGCTCAGTCCCAAACTGCAAACATGAAAAAGAGTTAATCTCTCAAATAATCAAACAAAAACTCCCAATGGAGTCAAAACCTTTACTTTTATCGCTTGGGAACCGCCACTGGCGTGCTTAGCATGGAAGATATTGATAACTGATAGTCGTGAAGTAAATGAGAAGGTGCATGTCTCAAAATATCATTTATCTCTGTTTTAAAACTTGAGCTCTGGCACCTCTGCAAATCACTGCTTCCCTCTGCGAAGGGACTATCTATTTATTTATATGTTGTGTCATCAACTTCTAAAACAAGCGCCAGAACCTGAGAGCACAGTTGTCATGACTTATGCATTGTGTGTAGCTAATGTTGGGTGCATCATGACTGGATCTTTTCTACCATGAATTACAATGTTTAGTCGTTGCTTGAACTTTGGAGGTGCTCTACATTTATGTTTTGCGGTCTCAGAAAGGGCTAGCGAGATACCACTATTGTCATATTATATCATGGTTGTTTTGACAACGTGTTGCGGTTTGAGATATCTTATTATTGCTCGCTAGCTGATTATGTCATTGATATGAGTTAATATAATCTTTAAGAGTTATTGTCGGCATGGTTAGTTATAATGTTGGTTGAAAACCTGGGTGTTGTTTAACCTTATTTATGCAAACAAGAGCAAAAGAGTTCGTAAAAGTTTTTCTTTTTCATTTTCAGTTTATCAACTGAATTGCTTGGGGACAAGCAAAGGTTTAAGCTTGGGGGAGTTGATACATCTCCAACGTATCTACTTTTCCTAACGCTTTTCCTCTTGTTTTGGATTCTAATTTGCATGATTTGAATGAAACTAACCCCGGACTGACGCTGTTTTCAGCAGAACTACCATGATGTTGTTTTTGTACAAAAATAAAAGTTCTCGGAATGGAACGAAACTTTGCGAGGAATTTTTATATAATATATAAGAATTTCTGGAGCCAAGACCTACCAGAGAGGGGCCCCTGGCCGGGCACAACCCACCAGGGCGCGCCCCCTCCCCTAGCGTGCCCAGGTGGGTTGTCCCCACCTGGTGGCCCCGCAGACCCTGAAACCGACGCTATAAATTCCTATTTTTCTAGAAAAAATCAGGGAGAAAGAATTATCGCGATCCAGGAGACGGAGCCGCGGTCACCTCCTGTTCTTCATCGGGAGGCTAGATCTGGAGTCCGGTTGGGGCTCCGGAGAGGGGGATCTTCGTTCTTCATCATCACCAACCCTTCTCCATCGCCAATTCCATGACGCTTCCCACCGGGAGTGAGTAATTCCTTCATAGGCTCGCTGGTCGGTGAGGAGTTGGATGAGATTCATCATGTAATCGAGTTAGTTTTGTTAGGGCTTGATCCCTAGTATCCACTATGTTCTTAGATTGATGTTTCTATGACTTTGCTATGCTTAATGCTTGTCACTTTGGGCCTAGGTGCCATGAACTCAGATCTGAACCGTTTATGTTATCATAATTATATCCATGTTTTAGATCCGATCTTGCAAGTTATAGTCACCTACTACGTGTTATGATCCGGCAACCCCGGAGTGACAATAGTCGGGACCACTCCCGGTGATGACCGTAGTTTGAGGAGTTCATGTATTCACTATGTGTTAATGCTTTGTTCTGGTTCTCTATTAAAAGGAGGCCTTAATATCCCTTAGTTTCCTATATGGACCCCGCTGCCACGGGAGGGTAGGACAAAAGATGTCATGCAAGTTCTTTCCATAAGCACGTATGACTATTTACGGAATACATGCCTACATTATATTGACGAACTGGAGCTAGTGCCGTATCGCCCTAGGTTATAACTGTCTCATGATGAATATCATCCAACAAGTCACCGATCCAATACCTACGAAGTTATCTTATATTGTTTCTGCTAAGCTACTACTGCTATCATCACTGTTATACTTGCTACAAAATTACTGCTATCACTGTTACTGTTACCGTTGCTACTGTCACTACTATCAAAACTATCATATTACTGTGCTACTGATTACTTGCTGCAGATAATTAATTTGCAGGTGTGGTTGAATTGACAACTAAGCTGCTAATACCTTCAAATATTCTTTGGCTCTCCTTGTGTCGAATCTATAAATTTGGGTTGAATACTCTACCCTCAAAAACTGTTGCGATCCCCTATACTTGTGGGTTATCAGGAACACCTCTGATCTTGATAATAATATTAAAGAATTTATCAACACTCAAAAAAAATTCAACACTACAATGGAAGAAAAGTTATATAAGACTGATGATATGTCTAGAAGTGTTGATAGAATTTCTCATGATGTAGAAATTCTCAAGAAGAACATTTTTGTGCCTAAGGTTGAGGAATCAATTAAAGCTCTTTATGTTTCTGTGGATGAAAGTAAGAAAAGAACCGCTATGCTTAGAGCTAAAAGAGAATTTTTGGAAAAAGCATTTTCTAGTGATTGCTTTCACAAAAGTGATGAAGATCTTAAAATGATTGGTGTTTCTTCTATTGATTCCTTGTTTAGTAAAATTAAGATTGATGAAGAAGGGACTTGAGAAGAGTCAACTTTAGCTAGAAGGCGTCTCGATAATTCGGAGGGTGAAAATCTTGTTGAGAAAATTGATAAAAGTGGGTTTGAAGAGGTCAAAACTTTAACTAGTGATGTGTCCACTCTTTTGGATTACAAAGACTTTAATTATGATAGTTGCTCTTTGATTGATTGTATTTCTTTGTTGCAATCCATGATTAATTCACCCCATGGTTATGAACAAAATAAAGCTTTTACTAAACATATTGTTGATGCCTTGATGAAAGCTTTAGAAGAAAAGTTGGAATTAGAAGTTTCAATTCCTAGAAAATTGCATGATGAGTGGGAACCTACTATCAAAGTAAAAATTATGAGTGTTTTGCTTTATGTGAGTTGGGTGCTAGTTTTTCTACAATTCTGTAATCTTTATGTGATGTGCTTGGTCTTACCGGTATTGAAGAATGTTCTTTAAATTTGCACTTGGCGGATTCTACTATTAAAAAGCCTATGGGAGGAATTAATAATGTTCTTATTCTTGCAAATAGGAATTATGTGCTCATAGATTTTATTGTTCTTGATATTGATTGCAATCCGTCTTGTCCAATTATTCTTGGTAGACCGTTTTTACGTACTATTGGTGCCGCGATTGATCTGAAAGAAGGCAATATTAAATTTCAATTTCCTCTAAGGAAGGGTATGGAACACTTCCCTAGAACAAGAATTAGTCCACCATATGAATCAATCATGAGGTCATCATATGGATATAGAAACAAAGATGACAATACTTAGATTCTTGCTTTATGCCTAGCTAGGAGCGTAAAACAATAGCGCTTGTTGGGAGGCAACCCAATGAATACAATTTATTTTTCTTTTTTCCTTTATGTTCTTGAGTGTTTGCAAAATTATGCTACTATTATGATTGTCTTTTTTGTGTTTTAATTAGTGTTTGTGCCAAGTAAAGCCTTTAGGATCTTCTTGGGTGATAGTTGTTTGATCTTGCTGAAAAACAGAAACTTTTGCGCTCATGAAAATAATTCTCATTTTTAACAGAAGCATGATAAAATACCAAATCTTTTTGTAGAAGATTAATATACAAATTGGTCAGGTCATCCTAATTTTTCAGAATTTTTGGAGTTACAGAAGGATTTGAAATATCCAGATTGCTACAGACTGTTCTGTTTTTGACAGATTTTGTCTTCTTTGCGTTGTGTGCTTGTTTTGATGATTCTATGGTTTTCTTTGAAGAGTTTTTGCCATAGAAAAGTTGGAATACAGTAGATATAATGCAAGAATAAAATATGAACAGGTTGCAAAAGTACTTATAGTAGTGATTTGTTTTCTTGTACTAACGGATCTCACGAAGGTTTTGTTGAGTTTTGTGTGATTGAAGTTTTCAAGTTTTGGGTGATGTTACGATGGATGAAGGAATAAGGAGTAAGAAGAGCCTGAGCTTGGGGATGCCCATGGCATCCCAATCTATTATCCAAAGAGAAGCAATCAACTAAGCTAGGGGATGCGGCATCCCCTCTTTCTTCTAACGACCATCGGTATTTTACTCGAAGCTATATTTTTATTCATCACATACTATGAGTTTTGCTTGGAGCGTCTTGTATGATATGAGTCTTTGCTTGTTTTGCTTCTTGTTTTAAGTCTAGATTCCTTGCTGGACACACCTATTTGAGAGAGCCAAAATTATGCCATGACTTGTTAGAATTGCTCTCTATGCTTCACTTAAATCTTTATGAGCTATGGAATTGCTCTAGTGCTTAACTTATATCTTTTTGAGCACGGTGTGCTTTGTTATTTTTGAAGAAATGCTCTCATGCTTCACTTAGGCTTATTTGAGAGTTAGTAATTTTTTTAAGAAATTCTCTCTTGCTTCACTTAAATTAATTTGAGAGAAAGAAATATTATGCTCATGATCTTCACTTATATTTGTTTGAGCTTGTCAAAAGCAACACATGAAAATTAGTTCCAAAGTGATAGATATCCAAGAAGGATATAATAAAAACTTTCATGAAGGTCATTGGACAAAATAAACTTGATTCCTTGTAATAGTTTTGAGATATGATGATGTGATATCTGAGTCATGTTGATCAGTAATTATGCTTTACTAAGAATATTGGTGTTAAGGTTTGTGATTCCCTATGCAAGCACGAAACTCAATAGTTATGCAATGAAATTACATCCTACTTGTGGTGCATTATTCGGTGTTAATTATGCATAATGCTCGCTTATGAGATTATTCGTTTCTTGGTTGGTCCTTCTCAATCTTTTGCTAGCCTTCATTTTGCACTAAGTATGATCAGTACTTGTGCATCCAAAATCCTTTAAACCAGTTTTGCCACATGAGTCCACTATATCTACCTATATGAGTGTTGGGGAACGCAGTAATTTCAAAAAAAAATCATACGCACACGCAAGATCCATCTAGGTGATGCATAGCAACGAGAGAGGAGAGTGTAGTCCACGTACCCTCGTACACCGAAAGCGGAAGCGTTATGACAACGCGGTTGATCTAGTCGTACGTCTTCACGATCCGACCGATCCTAGTACCGAAAGTACGGCACCTCCGCGATCTGCAGACGTTCGGCTCGGTGACGTCCCACGAACTCTTGATCCAGCTGAGTGTCGAGGGGGAGCTTCGTCAGCACGACGGCGTGATGACGGTGATGGTGAAGTTACCGACACAGGGCTTCCCCTAAGCACTAGAACGATATGACCGAGGTGGAATCTGTGGAGGGGGGCACCGCACACGGCTAAGACAACTGTCAACTTGTGTGTCTATGGGGTGCCCCCCTCCCCCGTATATAAAGGAGTGGAGGAGGGGGACGGCCGGCCCTCTATGGCGCGCCCAAGGGGAGTCCTACTCCCACCGGGAGTAGGATCCCCCCCCCCTTCCCTAGTTGGATTAGGAGAGGAAGGAAGGGGGACAGAGGGGGAAGGAAAGGGGGGACGACCCCCCCACCCAATTCGTATTGGGCTTGAGGGGGGCACGCCCCCTCCTAGGCTCCCTTCTCCTCTCTCCCACTATGGCCCAATAAAGCCCATATACTTCCCGGGGAGTTCCGGTAACCTCCTGGTACTCCGGTAAATGCCCGAACTCACCCGGAACCATTCCGATGTCCAAACATAGCCATCCAATATATCGATCTTTATGTCTCAACCATTTCGAGACTCCTCATCATGTCCGTGATCGAATCCGGGACTCCGAACAACCTTCGGTACATCAAAACACATAAACTCATAATACCGATCATCACCGAACGTTAAGCGTGCGGACCCTACGGGTTCGAGAACTATGTAGACATGACCGAGACTCATCTCCGGTCAATAACTAATAGCGGAACCTGGATGCTCATATTGGTTCCCACATATTCTACAAAGATCTTTATCGGTCAAACCGCATAACAACATACGTTGTTCCCTTTGTCATTGGTATGTTACTTGCCCGAGATTCGATCGTCGGTATCTCAATACCTAGTTCAATCTCGTTAACGGCAAGTCTCTTTACTCGTTCCATAATGCATCATCCCACAACTAACTCATTCGTCACATTGCTTGCAAGGCTTATAGTGATTTGCATTACCGAGAGGGCCCAGAGATACCTCTCCGATACTCGGAGTGAAAAATCCTAATCTCGATCTATGCCAACTCAATAAACACCATCGGAGACACCTGTAGAGCATCTTTATAATCACCCAGTTACGTTGTGACGTTTGATAGCACACTAAGTGTTCGCCCGGTATTCGGGAGTTGCATAATCTCATAGTCATAGGAACATGTATAAGTCATGAAGAAAGCAATAGCAATAAACTAAACGATCAAGTGCTAAGCTAACGGAATGGGTAAAGTCAATCACATAATTCTCTAATGATGTGATCCCGTTAATCAAATGACAACTCATGTCTATGGCTGGGAAACTTATCCATCTTTGATTCAACGAGCTAGTCAAGTAGAGGCATACTAGTGACACTCTGTTTGTCTATGTATTCACACATGTACTAAGTTTCCGGTTAATACAATTCTAGCATGAATAATAAACATTTATCATGATATAAGGAAATATAAATAACAACTTTATTATTGCCTCTAGGGCATATTTCCTTCAGTCTCCCACTTGCCCCAGAGTCAATAATCTAGATTACACAGTAATGATTCTAACACCCATGGAGTCTTGGTGATGGTCATGTTTTGCTCGTGAGAGAGGCTTAGTCAACGGGTCTGCAACATTCAGATCCGTATGTATCTTGCAAATCTCTATGTCTCCCTCATTGACTTGATCGCAGATGGAATTGAAGCGTCTCTTGATGTGCTTGTTTCTCTTGTGAAATCTGGATTCCTTTGCCAAGGCAATTGCACCAGTATTGTCACAAAAGATTTTCATTGGCCCCGATGCACTAGGTATGACACCTAGATCGGATATGAACTCCTTCATCCAGATTCCTTCATTTGCTGCTTCCGAAGCAGCTATGTACTCCGCTTCACATGTAGATCCCGCCACGACACTTTGCTTACAACTGCACCAACTTACAGCTCCACCATTCAATATAAATATGTATCCGGTCTGTGACTTAGAGTCATACGGATCAGTGTTAAAGCTTGCATCGGCGTAACCATTTACGACGAGCTCTTTGTCACCTCCATAAACGAGAAACATATCCTTAGTCCTTTTCAGGTATTTCAGGATGTTCTTGAGCGCTGTCCAGTGATCCACTCCTGGATTACTTTGGTACCTCCCTGCTAAACTAATAGCAAGGCACACATCAGGTCTAGTACACAGCATTGCATACATGATAGAACCTATGGCTGAAGCATAGGGAATGACTTTCATTTTCTCTCTATCTTCAGTGGTCGGGCATTGAGTCTGACTCAATTTCACACCTTGTAACACAGGCAAGAACCCTTTCTTTGCTTGATCCATTTTGAACTTCTTCAAAACTTTATCAAGGTATGTGCTTTGTGAAAGTCCAATTAAGCGTCTTGATCTATCTCTATAGATCTTGATGCCTAATATATAAGCAGCTTCACCGAGGTCTTTCATTGAAAAACTCTTATTCAAGTATCCTTTTATGCTATCCAGAAATTCTATATCATTTCCAATCAACAATATGTCATCCACATATAATATTAGAAATGCTACAGAGCTCCCACTCACTTTCTTGTAAATACAGGCTTCTCCAAAAGTCTGTGTAAAACCATATGCTTTGATCACACTATCAAAACGTTTATTCCAACTCCAAGATGCTTGCACAAGTCCATAAATGGATCGCTGGAGCTTGCACACTTTGTTAGCATCCTTTGGATTTATAAAACCTTCAGGTTGCATCATATACAACTCTTCTTCCAGAAATCCATTCAGGAATGCAGTCTTTACATCCATTTGCCAAATTTCATAATCATAAAATGCAGCAATTGTTAAAATGATTCGGACGGACTTAAGCATCGCTATGGGTGAGAAGGTCTCATCGTAGTCAACTCCTTGAACTTGTCGAAAACCTTTCGCAACAAGTCGAGCTTTGTAGACAGTAACATTACCGTCAGCGTCAGTCTTCTTCTTGAAGATCCATTTATTCTCGATGGCTTGCCGATCATCGGGCAAGTCAACCAAAGTCCACACTTTGTTCTCATACATGGATCCCATCTCAGATTTCATGGCCTCAAGCCATTTCGCGGAATCAGGGCTCATCATCGTTTCCTCATAGTTCGTAGGTTCATCATGGTCAAGTAACATGACTTCCAGAACAGGATTACCGTACCACTCTGGTGTGGATCTTACTCTGGTTGACCTACGAGGTTCAGTAGTAACTTCATCTGAAGTTACATGATCATCATCATTAGCTTCCTCACTAATTGGTGTAGAAGTCACAGGAACTGATTCCTGTGATGAACTACTCTCCAATAAGGGAGCAGGTACAGTTACCTCATCAAGTTCTACTTTCCTCCCACTCACTTCTTTCGAGAGAAACTACTTCTCTAAAAAGGATCCATTCTTTGCAATGAAAGTCTTGCCTTCGGATCTGTGATAGAAGGTGTACCCAACAGTCTCCTTTGGATATCCTATGAAGACACATTTCTCCGATTTGGGTTCGAGCTTATCAGGTTGAAGCTTTTTCACATAAGCATCACAGCCCCAAACTTTAAGAAACGACAACTTGGGTTTCTTGCCAAACCACAGGTGTCGTCTCAACAGATTTAGATGGTGCCCTATTTAACGTGAATGCAGTCGTCTCTAAAGCATAACCCCAAAACGATAGCGGTAAATCAGTAAGAGACATCATAGATCGTACCATATCTAGTAAAGTACGATTACGACGTTCGGACACACCATTACGCTGTGGTGTTCCGGGTGGCGTGAGTTGCGAAACTATTCCGCATTGTTTCAAATGAAGACTAAAATCGTAACTCAAATATTCTCCTCCATGATCAGATCGTAGAAACTTTATTTTCTTGTTACGATGATTTTCCACTTCACTCTGAAATTCTTTGAACTTTTCAAATGTTTCAGGCTTATGTTTCATCAAGTAGATATACCCATATCAGCTCAAATCATCTGTGAAGGTGAGAAAATAACGATACCCGCCGCGAGCCTCAATATTCATTGGACCACATACATCAGTATGTATGATTTCCAACAAATCTGTTGCTCGCTCCATTGTTCCGGAGAACGGCGTTTTAGTCATCTTGCCCATGAGGCATGGTTCGCAAGTACCAAGTGATTCATAATCAAGTGATTCCAAAAGTCCATCAGAATGGAGTTTCTTCATGCGCTTTACACCAATATGACCCAAACGGCAGTGCCACAAATAAGTTGCACTATCATTATCAACTTTTTATCTTTTGGCTTCAATATTATGAATATGTGTGTCACTACTATCGAGATTCAATAAAAATAGACCACTCTTCAAGGGTGCATGACCATAAAAGATATTACTCATATAAATAGAACAACCATTATTCTCGGATTTAAATGAATAACCGTCTCGCATCAAACAAGATCCAGATATAATGTTCATGCTTAACGCTGGCACCAAATAACAATTATTCAGGTCTAAAACTAATCCCGAAGGTAGATGTAGAGGTAGCGTGCTGACTGCGATCACATCGACTTTGGAACCATTTCCCACACGCATCGTCACCTCGTCCTTAACCAATCTTCGCTTAATACGTAGTCCCTGTTTCGAGTTGCAAATATTAGCAACAGAACCAGTATCAAATACCCAGGCACTACTGCGAGCATTAGTAAGGTACACATCAATAACATGTATATCACATATATCTTTATTCACCTTGCCATCCTTCTTATCCGCCAAATACTTGGGGCAGTTCTGCTTCCAGTGACCAGTCCCTTTGCAGTAGAAGCACTCAGTCTCAGGCTTAGGTCCAGACTTGGGCTTCTTCACTTGAGCAGCAACTTGCTTGCCATTCTTCTTGAAGTTCCCCTTCTTCCCTTTACCCTTTTTCTTGAAACTGGTGGTCTTGTTGACCATCAACACTTGATGCTCCTTCTTGATTTCTAACTCCGCAGCCTTTAGCATCGCGAAGAGCTCGGGAATTGTCTTATCCATCCCTTGCATATCAATGTTCATCACGAAGCTCTTGTAGCTTGGTGGCAGTGATTGAAGAATTCTGTCAATGACACTATCATCAGGAAGATTAACTCCCAGTTGAATCAAGTGATTGTTATACCCAGACATTTTGAGTATATGCTCACTGACAGAACTATTCTCCTCCATTTTGCAGCTGTAGAACTTATTGGAGACTTCATATCTCTCAACGCGGGCATTTGCTTGAAATATTACCTTCAACTCCTGGAACATCTCATATGCTCCATGACATTCAAAACGTCATTGAAGTCCTGGTTCTAAGCCGTAAAGCATGGCACACTGAACTATCGAGTAGTCATCAGCTTTGCTCTGCCAAACGTTCACAATGTCAGGCGTTGCTCCTGCAGCGGGTCTTGCACCTAGCGGTGCTTCCAGGACGTAATTCTTCTGTGCAACAATGAGGATAATCCTCAAGTTACGGACCCAGTCCATGTAGTTGCTACCATCATCTTTCAACTTAGCTTTCTCTAGGAACGCATTAAAATTCAAAGGAACAGTAGCACGGGCCATTGATCTACAACAACATAGACATGCAAAATACTATCATGTACTAAGTTCATGATAAATTAAAGTTCAATTAATCATATTACTTAAGAACTCCCACTTAGATAGACATCCATCTAATCATCTAAGTGATCACATGATCCAAATCAACTAAACCATGTCCGATCATCACGTGAGATGGAGTAGTTTTCAATGGTGAACATCACTATGTTGATCATATCTACTATATGATTCACGCTCGACCTTTCGGTCTCAGTGTTCCGAGGCCATATATGCATATGCTAGGCTCGTCAAGTTTAACCCGAGTATTCTGCGTGTGCAAAACTGGCTTGCACCCACTGTATGTGAACGTAGAGCTTATCACACCCGATCATCACGTGGTGTCTCGGCACGACGAACTTTCACAACGGTGCATACTCAGTGAGAACACTTGTACCTTGAAATTTAGTGAGAGATCATCTTATAATGCTATCGTCGAACTAAGGAAAATAAGATGCATAAAGGATAAACATCACATGTAATCAATATAAGTGATATGATATGGCCATCGTCATCTTGTGCCTTTGATCTCCATCTCCAAAGCACCGTCATGATCACCATCGTCACCGGCTTGACACCTTGATCTCCATCGAAGCATCGTTGTCGTCTCGCCAACTGTTGCTTCTACGACTATCGCTACTGCTTAGTGATAAAGTAAAGCAATTACATGGCCATTGCATTCATAAAATAAAGCGAGAACCATATGGCTCCTGCCAGTTGCCGATAACTGTCTTACAACACATGATCATCTCATACAATAAAATTTAGCATCATGTCTTGACCATATCACATCACAACATGCCCTGCAAAAATAAGTTAGACGTCCTCTACTTTGTTGTTGCAAGTTTTACGTGGCTGCTACAGGCTGAGCAAGAACCGTTCTTACCTACGCATCAAAACCACAACGATTATTCGTCAAGTGTGCTATTTTAACCTTCAACAAGGACCGGGCGTAGTCACACTCGATTCAACTAAAGTTGGAGAAACTGACACCCGCCAGCCACCTGTGTGCGAAGCACGTCGGTAGACCAGTCTCGCGTAAGCGTACGCGTAATGTCGGTCCAGGCCGCTTCATCCAACAATACCGCCGAATCAAAGTATGACATGCTGGTAAGTAGTATGACTATTATCGCCCACAACTCTTTGTGTTCTACTCGTGCATATAACATCTACGCATAGACCTGGCTCAGATGCCACTGTTGGGGAATGCGGTAATTTCAAAAAAAATCCTACGCACACGCAAGATCCATCTAGGTAATGCATAGCAACGAGAGAGGAGAGTGTAGTCCACGTACCCTCGTAGACCGAAAGAGGAAGCGTTATGACAACGCGGTTGATGTAGTCGTATGTCTTCACAATCCGACCGATCCTAGTACCGAAAGTACGGCAGCTCCGCGATCTGCACACGTTCGGCTCGGTGACATCCCACGAACTCTTGATCTAGCTGAGTGTCGAGGGAGAGCTTCGTCAGCACGACGCCGTGATGACGGTGATGATGAAGTTACCGACGCAGGGCTTCGCCTAAGCACTACAACGATATGACCGAGGTGGGATCTGTGGAGGGGGGCACCACACACGGCTAAGACAACTGTCAACTTGTGTGTCTATGGGGTGCCCCCTCCCCCGTATATAAAGGAGTGGAGGAGGTGGAGGGCCGGCCCTCTATGGCGCGCCCAAGGGGAGTCCTACTCCCACCGGGAGTAGGATTCCCCCCTTCCCTAGTTGGATTAGGAGAGGAAGGAAGGGTGAGAGAGGGGGAAGGAAAGGGGGGCCGGCCCCCCACCCAATTCGGATTGGGCTTGAGGGGGGCGCGCCCCCTCCTAGGCTCCCTTCTCCTCTCTCTCCCACTATGGCCCAATAAGGCCCATATACTTCCCGGGGGGTTCCGGTAACCTCCCGGTACTCCGGAAATGCCCGAACTCACCCGGAACCATTCCGATGTCCAAACATAGCCATCCAATATATCGATCTTTATGTCTCGACCATTTCGAGACTCCTCGTCATGTCCGTGATCAAATCCGGGACTCCGAACAACCTTCGGTACATCAAAACACATAAACTCATAATACCAATCGTCCACGAACGTTAAGCGTGCGGACCCTACGGGTTCAAGAACTATGTAGACATGACCGAGACTCATCTTTGGTCAATAACCAATAGCGGAACCTGGATGCTCATATTGGTTCCTACATATTCTACGAAGATCTTTATCGGTCAAACCGCATAACAACATACGTTGTTCCCTTTGTCATTGGTATGTTACTTGCCCGAGATTCGATCGTCGGTATCTCAATACCTAGTTCAATCTCGTTACCGGCAAGTCTCTTTACTCATTCCGTAATGCATCATCCCGCAACTAACTCATTAGTCACATTGCTTGCAAGGCTTATAGTGATGTGCATTACCGAGAGGGCCCAGAGATACCTCTCCAATACTCGGAGTGACAAATCCTAATCTCAATCTATGCCAACTCAATAAACACCATCGGAGACACCTGTAGAGCATCTTTATAATCACCCAGTTACGTTGTGACGTTTGATAGCACACTAACTGTTCCTCCGGTATTCGGGAGTTGCATAATCTCATAGTCATAGGAACATGTATAAGTCATGTAGAAAGCAATAGCAACAAACTAAACGATCAAGTGCTAAGCTAACGGAATGGGTCAGGTCAATCACATCATTCTCTAATGATGTGATCCCGTTAATCAAATGACAACCCATGTCTATGGCTCGGAAACATATCCATCTTTGATTCAACGAGCTAGTCAAGTAGAGGCATACTAGTGACACTCTGTTTGTCTATGTATTCACACATGTACTAAGTTTCCGGTTAATACAATTCTAGCATGAATAATAAACATTTATCATGATAAGGAAATATAAATAACAACTTTATTTGCCTCTAGGGCATATTTCCTTCAATGAGGTATTCTTTTGTCGTTCTAAGCAAATTTGTATGTGCCATCTCTAATTTTCAAAATAAATTTATCTTCTGTGTGCTCGTACTGCTCGTGAGGCGGTGAGGGGTGACCGATATTTTCCATGCTTGATGTGTTATTCTCACGATGAGTGTTTATTCACTTGTCATTGGACGAGAGTAAGGCAAAGGTATTAGAGATGCCCAGTCCCGAAATGAAATATGAATTTACTTTATGTTGTCAAATAATAAATTCCATGGAAATTGTTGGTATGGAAGGCACTCGTGGATACGGCTAGCCATGGAAAGTAAAACTATGGTGGAAAAAGGAATAAACTTTATTTTCTGTTTGGGAACCGCCTATGATATATCTAGCATGGAAAGTGTGGGGAACTCTAAGTCGTTTTCATTGGTGGGAAAAGTATGCCTCCCAAAATGTTTTTATCTCTATGTTTTTCGCTTTGAGCTCTGGCACCTCTACAAATCCCTACTTCCCTCCGTGAAGGGCCTTTCTTTTACTTTATGAAATTTTTATTTTTAATTTGAGTCTCCATCTTCTCTTATAAAAGCACCAACTAGGGGGCACTATGATCGTACTTGACCATTGGGTGTAGCTAATATGCGAGTGTGTTTCATGAATGGATCAATGAATGAGCATAATGGGCTAGGGATAACTTATTTTAGCATTGATATTTTGAAAGACATGGTTGCTTGTTGATATGCTTGAGTATTTAAGTTATCATGTCAAAACTAGACTATTGCTTTGAACCATATAAAAGTCCAAATGTCCATGCTATAAAGAAAAGAATATGAGATGACATGTTAGGCAGCATTCCACATCAAAAATTCTGTTTTTATCATTTACCTCCTCGAGGACGAGCAGGAATTGAGCTTGGGGATGCTGATGCGTCTCCAACGTATCTATAATTTTTTATTGTTCCATGCTCTTATATTATCATTCTTGGATGTTTTATAGTCATTTTATATCATTTTTTGGTACTAACCTATTGACATATTGCCAAGTGCCAGTTGTTGTTTTTTTACATTGTAGGAAATCAATACCAAACGGAGTCCAAACGCAGCAAAAAATTTTGTATTTTTTTGGACCAGAAGACATCCAGTGGGCCGGAGAAGCGCCTGGGGGTGCTCCGAGGGGAGCACAACCCACCAGGGCACGCCTGGAGGCCCAGGTGCGCCCTGGTGGGTTGTGCCCACCTCGGGTGCCCCCGGGATCGCCTCTTTACTCTATAAATACCCCAATATTCCATAAACCCTAGGGGAGTCGACGAAAATCAATTCCAGCCGCCGCAAGTTCCAGAAACACCAAATCCAATCTAGACACCATCACAGAGGGGTGCATCATGTCCATTTGTGCCTCTCCGATGATGCGTGAGTAGTTCTTTGTAGACCTACGGGTCCATAGTGAGTAGCTAGATGGCTTCCTCTCTCTCGTTTGATTCTCAATACAATGGTCTCTTGGAGATCCATATGATGTAACTCTTTTTGCGGTGTGTTTGTTGGGATCGGATGAACTTTGAGTTTATGATCAGATCTATCTTTTTATCCATGAAAGTTATTTGAGTCTTCTTTGATCTCTTATATGCATGATTGCTTATAGCCTCGTATTTCTTCTCCAAATTTGGGTTTTGTTTGGCCAACTTGATCTATTTATCTTGCAATGGGAAGAGGTGCTTTGTGATGGGTTCGATCTTACGGTGCTTGATCCCAGTGACAGAAGGGGAACCGACACATATGTATCGTTGCCATTAAGGATAACAAGATGGGGTCTATTTCTACATAAATAGATCTTGTCTACATCATGTCATCGTTCTTATTGCATTACTCTGTTTCTCCATGAACTTAATATACTAGATGCATGCTGGATAGCGGTCGATGTGTGGAGTAATAGTAGTAGATGCAGGCAGGAGTCGGTCTACTAATCTTGGACGTGATGCATATATAATGATCACTGCCTGGATATTGTCATGATTATTTGAAGTTCTATCAATTGCCCAACAGTAATTTGTTTACCCACCATTTGCTATTTTTCTCGAGAGAAGTCACTAGTGAAATCTACGGCCCCCGGGTCTCTTCTTTAATATATTTGCCTTTGCGATCTATTTTCCTTTGCTTTTATTTTTAGATCTATTAAACTAAAAATACAAAAATACCTTGCTGGACTATATTTTATTTGGCATTCGATCTATCAATATTTACAACTCTCTCACGTCGTTTGCCAATTTCTGGCGCCATTAACCGAAAGGGACTGAGAACCCCTTTAATACGTCGGGTTGCGAGTATTTGTTATTTGTGTGCAGGTGTTGTTTATGTAGTGTTGCTTGGTTCTCCTACTGGTTCGATAACCTTGGTCTCATCACTGAGGGAAATACCTACCGTCGTTGTGCTGCATCATCCCTTCCTCTTTGGGGAAATACCGACGTAGTCTAGCAGACATCAGCGGCCACCTCGCCAATGTCCGCCGGAGAGGCCATGATAAACCTCTTCTTGGAAGAATGCTCGTCGGGCTCCCCGGGATACGTGGTCGAGCTTAGGCTGTGACATTCTGGAGCAGGGGATGTGGATCTGGCGGGGAGGGACACCGCAAGCCTCATCTAAAAACTCAGGGGAGTGGGGCGACGGTATGGGAATCGCTGGGTAACCTGAACTTTATTATCTAATCTAGGAGGAACGGGCAGACCGACAGGGGTTGGCGGCTGCGTCGATGGCAGCGGCGAGCTAAGGTTCGAGGGCGGAGGGGGCCGAGTGGGGGACTGTGGAGGGGGGGTGTTTGAGGATACGCCACGGCTACTGAAATTTTTAGTAATGGTGGGTGGAGATGGTGGTGGACGAGGGAGGGCGATGGTTCAAATGCCCCGGCTACTGCAATTTTACTATAAGGTCGGTGCTGGAGGAGTGTGGACGGCGGTTGAAGTACGACGGCTACTAAAATTTGGGAAAGGAATTGATGCGGGGCGGGAGTGCCCAAGATCGCGCACGGTCCAATAACAATATGCATGTATGATAATAAGGAAAAGTGGTGGAACCACTGATTTTTGCAACGCTCAAGGCGGGTAGTTTGTTTTTATATTTCTAGCTAGCTGGTCTATCGCACATGGTTCGTCCTAATTTCCAAATAAACTTACCCGCCTTTAGCTTGCACAGGTGGTGATTTTACAGCGCACTTGCATCGCACATGGTTAAGCCAGTACCGCCACCCTTTGCTCGCACTTGCGCGGTCGTGGTGATTTTACAGCACACTTGCATCGCACACGGTTGAGCCAGTACCTCCACCTTCGCTCGCGCTTGCGCAGTCGTCGTGATTCATAGCACACTTGCATCGCACACGGTTAAGATATTATACCCATGTCCGTTGAGCGTCATCAGAGTTTTTGCAGCAAAAAACGTTAGAGAGGGTCAGAAGACAGCCTGCTGGTGGCCCAAATATATATGAGTGAAAAGGGTGGTCTATGATGTTCAAAATTCCAATGCACAACTTTGACTGCGCAGGCCCACGGTTGGGCGCATCGTCGAAGATCGATGAGAGGGGCCAGAAGTCAAGAACCACCTAGAAGTGGCCAAATATATGTAGGAATATTGGGTGTGATGTTTAAAACTTTTAATACACAATGCATAACTCTGGTGGCACCTGCCTCGCAAACTCGAAAGCACCCTTGGATATATCTATAACGACATAATGTCGCACTAGCTAGGATGCTTGGCCCACCACCTCCCACTTCGTGCCAGCGGGGCGGATGCACATAATGATCCATACTTTGGTCATACATGCATGTCGCCATGACCTACCATAAGAAGAACCAATGAATCTATCGTTTGGTCAAACGACAACTGTTGTTGTCGATAACCGCTTGGGCCAATAGATTGAACCATCATAAAAATTGCACGAGAGGGACCACAAAACCAGCACCTCTTGCATGCGACCCAAAATGATGTACGTTCGGATGGGGTGATGTGTGTTTTCAATATAGAATAATGTACAATTTAGATGTGGTGCCTACCTCTTGATACAGACAATAACCATGAAGGCAAGGTAGTTAAGGACGAGATACACAGGGTATGATCTATGTCGAACCCAGCAATCCGAGCATGTGGGAGGGAGTCCTGACAACACATGAGCTCGAGCTTTGGTTGAGCAACATGTGATGGTGACCGGCGCTAACACGAACTAGGAGGAATCCATTCATGGCCAACACATACCCCTCGTTATCGGTCAAAGGGATGATATATATCCACTCGAGGAGCCCACAGATATGTGTGTCATCACAAAAAACCGCACAAGGGAGACGTGGTCGATCAGAAGACCCCGTATACACTGCATGCGGCCCGAATATATGTATGGGTGCGGTGGTGTGTGATGTGTTTAAATCCCGAATGCACAACTTCGATGGGCCACCAACTACATTACAAACCGAACATCGTACCCGACTCCAGGCCTGGTTCAATATGTACGATGCCGGTTTGTCAGGACCCCGATTCCAAGTCACATCGATCTAGCCGGTAACACCTCATATCACTTTGTGGCCTCACGCACGGTATTCCCATGGGTGTCGTCTTACCATGGCCCGGGACCGTTTGCGCCTTTTGGCTCGCGTATATGATAGTGTCGCTAGCATCCATATGACAGAGAACCCGGGCCGACATGACTAGTCGTGAACCCAAAGTGGCACTAACTTATGGGGACAGGCATACATGAATCAACATCGAGCATGTCGGTCAGCAGCGTGCGAATCCGGGCTGTAGCACTGGGCTAACAGGACTCCGGTGAACTGGGCTGTAGCAGGCTAGGCAGGACTCCGGATGTCACCGCGTGACATTTCCCCGAAGGGACAGACACAGGAACGAAGTGAATCACATGCCGGCCAGTCAAGTGTTCTGGAGCAGTAGTGCTGGGCTAGCAGGACTCCAGTGAACCGGGCTGTAGCGGACTACTATGGCTCATCGAAGCACAAGACTACATTTCCCCATAAGAGAGGCTACCAAGGATAAACAACTAGGTTGTCGGATCCCACACATACCAAGCATTTCAATCATACACACAATATGCTCGATATGTGTAAATACAACATGGCATCACAATAAGACTCTACGACTCCAAGTATTTATTCATTAGGCTCCGAGGAGCGTGATATTACAAACATGGGTCTCATGACCCAACATTCAGAGCATACAAGTCAAAGCACACGCGGAAGCTTAACATGTCTGAGTATAGACATCTACAAATGAAAAAGGCTGAGAAGCCTGACTATCTACCAGATCCTGTAGAGGACACAAGATCGTAGCTGAGGTATCAAGCTAAACGCCGAAGTCCACACGGAACTACAAGCGAGACTGACTTCTCTCTGCAAAACATAAAATAGGCAAACGTGAGTACAAATGTACCCAGCAAGACTTACATCGGAACTAGCTACATATGCATCAGTATCAACAAAGGGGGTGGTGGAGTTTCACTACAGCAAGCCAGCTTTGACTCAGTGGCTATCCTAAACTATGACTGCAAGTAACTCTTTTGAGGTGGCGCACACGAGTCCACATATTCACCATATCAATACACCACTACGGATCCGCTCCCGTCTCCCTACGAGAAGGCCATCCATAGCACTCACGCTTATCTTGTGAGTTTTAGAGTATCCACTTTCACTTGTCTATGAACTGTATAGGCAACCAAGTAGTCCTTTACCGCGGACGCGGCTATTCGAATAGATGATGTTAACCCTGCAGGGGTGTACTTCTTCACACATGCTCTCACCACTTATCGCCGTTTACATGACATGTACTCGGCAACCTTCGAGCGGAAGCCTAGCGAGGGTGTCGGCCACGGCCTACCTAAACACTCAAGCCTCTAGTCCAGGTTTATCGCCTATTCAGGTTCCATCCGCAGGGAGTCCGGCCGAGGTTTCCACATACGGCCCCGAACGATGTGAGCAGGGTTCCCGAGACACCAAACGGGCGCCCGGTACACCGTGCCACGTGCCTACCGCATCACAGCCCACCCCTCGGGTCAGCGCTGCGCACGGCCTCCAGCATACTACAAACACCAGAAACTACTTGCAACTCCTGGACAGAGGACAAGGGTGGATAAGAAGCCGAGAGGGTCCATTGGTTTCGGGCCCAATGCATGGTAGTAGCTGAATCTTAAATCACACATACAGATCTCAGTGCTTAAGGACGGTTTCAATGAAACAACCCACCATGTACTCCTACATGGCCTCTCATCGATACCTTTACCAAATCGTGTTCACACACTTAGCTCACAACAGTAGGACATGTTCACACACCTCCGATTCATTCCCGATGAATCAGACCTGACACAACTCTAAGCAATAGCAGGCACGACAAACAAGCATGAATGAGTAGGCACATCGGGGCTCAAACAACTCCTACTCATGCTAGTGGGTTTCATCTATTTACTGTGGCAATGACAGGTCATGCAGAGGATAAGGGGTTCAACTACCGCAGGACGTAACAGTTGAATCGTTGTTGTCCTAATGCAGTAAAAGAGAGCAGGAGCGAGAGAGTGGGATTGTATCGAAATGAACAAGGGGGTTTTGATTGCCTGGCACTTCTGAAGATGATATAGCTCTTCATCGGTGTCATCGAACTCATCATCGGAACATACGTCTTCCAAGGGGAACAACCACCGACAAACACAGGAAGAACACAATCAATGCAATGCACAATATGATGCATGATCATGACATGTCAATATGCTGTGATTTGAGCTAATGCAGCTAAGAACAGAAGGGTTTGAGTTGATTTGAACCAAAGGTTCAAATTCAAATTCAAACAAAGAACTTATAAAGTGCATTATCATGTTTTGATCTAAACGGCAAGGTTAAGTTGTTTAAACATGCATGAAACTAGTACAGATGGATAGATTGGATTTTTCTGATCATTTTTCATATATAATTATTTCATTCTGAGTTATAGATTATTTTCTATGATTTTTAGAAGTTAGCACTATTTTCTGAAATTACCTGAATAAGAATAAATCCAGAAAATAATTAACTGCGTCAGCACTGCGTCACTGTGACGTCATCAGTCAACGGGGACGGTCTAGGTCAAACCTGACCAGTGGGTCCCGCGTGTCAGTGTCAAACTAACTAACCTATTTTAGTTAGTACTAATCAAGAAATTAGTTAGGGGCTGGCCCTACATGTCAGTGACTCGGAGGGGGGGTCAAACTGGGCCAACCCGGGTCAAACTCGCCGAAGTTGACCCGGGGCTCGTCGCCGGCAGGGACAGAGACGACGGAGGGGCTCGGGATTCCTCCTCCGGCGACCAAATGGCCGTCAGAGGGCATCTACGTGACGCGGGCACTCGTCCGCGTCGAGTAATGGCGGTGGTTGGGCCTGGGGTGGCCGGAGTCGTCGCCAGCATCGACCTTGGCGGTCGCCGGAGCTCGGGTGAGCTCGGGATCGATGCTACGGCGGCCGGGGCAGCTAGTGCGGGGCACCTACGTGCTCTACGCGGCGCGGTGAGCAAGATGGACGTGACGGCTGAGCAATTGCGTGGCCGGAGTCACGCCGACGGTGAGCACAGGCGGCGGCGGATGCGGGTGAGCTTGGTGTGGTGCGTACGGTGCACGAGAAAGAGAACAGAGAGGGGAAGGATGGGCAGTAGCTCAAAATGATCTTGACGAGCGGATCAGAGAGGTCGGGGAAGAGCTGGAGCGGTCACGGCGACGAGGGGGATCTCCGGCGATGGCGGATCGGGACGGCTCGATGCAGCGTCTCCGGGGCGAGCTAGCGCTCGGGGCTCGGTCGAGGTAAAGCAGCGGATGACGGAGAAGCTTCTGGGCACGGAGAGGCGAGGAGTGGACGGCGGTGGCTGCGAGCTTCACGACGGCGTGGGCGCGGCTGCGTCGGCCATGGCTTCCAGGGAGCGAGGGAGAGAGCAAGGGGGAAGAATGGGGTGTCGGCGGGGTCGGGGCGGCGCCGAGGAGTGGCTTCGAGGTGTCGCCGCTCTGTCCAAGCGAGGCAGGCGGCTAGGGAGCTGCGTGGCGAGCTCGGGCACGCCGGTGCTCACCTCTCTGCCTGCCTGGCGAGAGGACGCAGCTGACTGGCACGGGCCAGCACAGCGCTGGGCCGCCAGGTGGGCCGGCTGGTGGCTTTGCCAGGTAAGTCAGTTTCCTTTATTTCTGTTTTTGTTTTTCTATTTTTCTGCAACTTCTGAGCTTTATTAAAAATAACAAAAAGTTTTCAAAAATCCTGAAGATAATTGTGGGCTCTGTTTGGATTATTCCTAACAGCCCTCACTTAAGTTCAGAATTAATTGAGCACTTAAAATAATATATAGCATTTAAATGCCCAATTGCAAATAGCATATGATTTAATTCAGAGCCCAAATATGTCATGGAAAAATGTGCATCACCTCTGGTTACTGTTTACAGCATTTTCCATAAATGATGAACATTTTTGAAAGCCATTTGGATTTACTGAAAATACTTTAGGTGAACCTAGTGAATTCCTTTGATGCTAGGGGTTTAGGCAATCCCCATTTCAAGTTTCTTTCAAGATTAAACATGATGCAACACCAGATGCTAGCACTAGGCATTGTCAGAGCTAGGGATGTGACACAGTTTCCCAACTTCGAGGCGGCGGCGGGGGGGTGGGGGGTCGTCACACGCATGCGCTCAAACTTTATTTGGTCTAGCATGGGACACATCTATACCCCTATATAGTGTGCGAATAATTTTTAAAGTTGGTCATTGGATGAAGTCAATCCGACGATATAGAGATGGCAAATCCGAGCACGACTGTCCGTTGGATATCATCTACATTCCACCAGATTCTGCCACATGTACAATCTAGAAGACTCCATGGTTGAACTTAAGCATAATGCACAAACCTCAAAACACAAGCACTTCTCCTTTGTTCTAGAATCTTCCATATCTTAATTGCCCATTTTTTCTAAATGAATTGTCACTTTTTGTTTTTACTTTATGCTTTACAATGCACAATTCCATGAATCTTAAAATAGATTTTTTTATAAAACTAATTGATTTTGGATGAGATGAACTATAAGAATTAAACGAACATCTACATCATGCATATATGACTCAAAGCTTACATGCTATAGTGTGGTATTTATTCATAATTTGGTTAGCAAATCTCATGCGTGCAATGCACGTGTACCTTACTAGTATCAATAGGAAACCATCATGGTCAAACCCTTCTCGTTGTTGGGTCAAAGGGATAGATTGTGTGGGGCCCCCTAATTGTCGGTAGGGTCGGTATAGGATAGTATATGATTGCCATGATAAAATCATAGTCTACAAATTAGCAAAACAAGGATCCCAAGGTTTATATGATTGCCATGATAGGTCACTATAGAGATATATTATATCTCTACAATGACCGTGTCATGGCATTTAAATGAAGCTTGAGATATGCAACTTCCCACCGGGTCACCCATCCTTGGACTACTCTAGCCCGAGCACGCTTAACTTCTGCGTTCTATTCGACTAGGCCAGCCGATGGGAAGCCGCCCCTTGCTGATAGGAATTGCCTCCTTGCCATTAAGGCGTTTCACGCTGGTCACCCTATGGGACCTACTCCCTCCTATCACACACATTTGTGCTTTTAGAAACTGTGTGGGATATTTACATTGCCGGTGTGTCGCTGCTAGACTTCAATGAGCACTGACACTGGTAGTGGGAAAACGATGGGAGAAGAGGCGGAAAACCGATGAGAGGAGTGGCGAGAAACAGTAGCCTGTTTAGAAAACGTAGTAGAGAAGGAAGCATGAGCTAGCACAACGCATGCACACAGTTCTTACCCATGTACTGCATGTGTTGTAGAAAGGGCTGAGGGTTGCCGTTCGATCTGGGAGCATCCAACGGTGCACACGTACGATCCTGGGGTTTGGGTTCTGCCAATCAGAACACACGACTCAGATCGCGCGCGCAGCAGGGGGGAGGGGGCATCGATGTGACGCCCGGATAATTTAGCTACAGTAATCCTCTGTTAATGATGCCATGTCACCACTGTTAATCTTGCTAAACCTCACTTGTTTCAAACACAAGTCAAATTCTTATTTCTTCCAACTGTCAAGCAAAAATGTTCGATGGTTGAAAATATTCGCTAACTAATTGTCATGAATGATTCAACATCATTTGAGATATTTAATTTCCCTTGGAAATTAAAACAGTTCCAAATCAGCTTTTTCTTATACTTTCCATTTGTGAAAAATCCGAATCGATTCAAACTCCTCCCAAACTTTTTGTGGTAGTGCCAAATATTGTAATGTATTTATGTTGCCAAGTTCCACATTTCTACAAAGACCAATTGGCAGCTGAAAATATTGCAAACAGATTTCGCAAACAGAATAAAAATAAAAGAAAAAGAAAAAAACAAGACAAAAGAAAAGAGAGCCCCCCTTTCCCCACTGGGCCTCGGCCCAGCTGGCCGAAACCATTTAGGCCGGCCCACCCGGTGCCCCTGTATAACCCTCTCACCCCATAAACCCTAACCCCCCGACCCCACTTCCCTCGATCCCCTCTCTCTCTCGCTCGGTTCCCCTTCCCCCGATCTGGATCGGGGGGCGCACGTCGCTCGCCACCGACACCGTCGCCGGACCACCCCGCCTCATGCCGGCGCCCCGCCGCCACCGGATCGCCCTCGTTGCCGTTCGCCGAGTCGCCCGTCACCTCGCCGGCGCCGCCTTCCCGCCGGACTGCGTCGTCCTTGCCCCCGCCGTGCTGGACTACCCCGTCCCCGCCTCTTCTTCACCGGTCCTCCCTGCGCCTCGCCGCCCTCTTCTCGTCAACGGGGGTGAGCTCCCCGTCGGGCCCCATCCATCTCCCCCTCCGAACGCTGCGCCACACGCCGTCCCGTCGCCACGCCCGCCTCTGCGTGGCCGCGCCCCGTCGCGGCTCCCGCACACCCGCATGCGCCCAGGGCGTGCCTCGCCCCTCTGCGCCCGCCGCCTGGGCCGGCTCTCACCACTGCCACTGCCTCCGCTCGCCGACGACGTTGTTCCGACCACCCCCGTCTCCAGCCGCTCGCACTAGTGGTGGCGGCCACCGCCCGTTCGGTCGCTGGAGTGCGTCTCCATTGGGCCGCCGTTGCCTCTGCTGGTCGCCGACGTGCACCAGCACGCACACGCGTTAGAACCCGGCCAGTGTGTTATGACGCGTGGGCCCGGGTCATTAACTGTTTAGTTAAGCACTAATCCAGCCACTAACTCCCACTGAAATCGAACCCCACCGCGCTAATTAAACCTTGCTAAATTAAAACTTTGTTTAATACTACCACCAATGACATGTGGGACCCGCTGACTCATTAGTGAACTTAAAACAATATTAGTTAATTTCAATGAAAGTTTATGTCTATCACAGGTTGGCCCCACTTGTCAGTGGACCGGTCAACAGTCATGGTTGACTGCTGACTGGGCGGTTGACCAGGCCAACTGTCCCCACCTCTCAGCCTCTAATGCACTTTGTTGTGTACATATACTGGGTGCACTTAGCAATTTAACTATTTATTTTTGAAATAATAATTAATTCAGAAAAACATTAAAACCTTGGAAATTCATATAAAATAATATGTAACTCGGATGAAGAAACTTTGTACATGAAAGTTGCTCAGAACGACAAGATGAATCCGAATACGCAGCCCGTTCGTCCGCCACACATCCCTAGCATAGCAAACACACAACTTCCCCCCTTTGGTTCATCTGTCCGAAAACGTAAAACACCGGGGATACTTTCCCGGATGTTTTCCCCCTTCACCGGTATCATGTAGCACTGTGTTAGAACACCTCTAGCGCCGCTTATTGTCTTGTTATGCATATGTTTGCGTGTATTTACTGTTTCTTCCCCCTCTTCTCTCCGGTAGACCCCGAGACTGCTGCTGATGCCACTGTGATCGACTACGTTGACGACGACTCTTCTTCCCTTTCAACGGAGCTTCCAGGCAAGCCCCCCCCCCTTTTGATCATCCTGATATCGCCCATTCCATTCTCTCATGCTTGCATTAGATTTTTGTACTGTTATTGTTTGCTCCTATTCTAATGCATAGCCTGCTTTTGTAACCTGCCTATCGTTACCTACCTGCTTATCCTAAACTGCTTAGTATAGGTTGGTTAGTGATCCATCAGTGACCCCCACCTTGTCCTTGTTGCCCCTGCTTCATCATCGAAGACCCAATCAACGGGATCAAAGACCAGCCCCCGACACCGCACGTCACTTTCCCCTTAGTATCTCGACACTACTAGGTTACTATCGAGTGCCGAGGGTGAGGCCTCATCAGCACTTCTGATGTTAACCTGTAGTGTAGCTATTCGGTCGTGGTCATCGAGGATGATTTCCTCCTTAACCACTTCCGATACGGCTCTGTCGTGCAACCCCTCAAGTGTGAACCTCGAGGGTGGATCCTCTAACGTGCACCTTGATGATTACATCAAGTAGAATTCATCGGGTTTTCCCCTTGATGTTTGGGCACACGGATACTTGGACTTTACAACTGTTACTTGGAAAGGCGGGTCGACCCTGAGGGGTACCCGCGAGTGATGTGGAGACGGGTTGACCTGGAGGGTGCCCGCGAGATAATTACGAGGTGTGGCTGGGCATTCCTAGCCCTTGCCGCAAGTCCTCGAGACGGGGCAACGGGGTCACATCTTTCGTGAGTCTCTGCTTGTTACCGCGTGCTCCTAATCCAGTACGATTTGCATATTTGATCCGAGGGGGCCTCTGGCCTGATAGCACTAACCATCACGTGGGCATAGTATGGCGTTCTGAGTCGTATGCATCAGCCGAAGCTTAATAGACGTCAGCGACTGAGCGGCGCGCGCCGGGTTGGACTGGTAAGCACTTGCCTTTTTGAAGGAGGTAGCTAGGTCTGCTCACCGGCCGCGTTCGCAACATGCAGGAGTTCCCGGGGCGATGGCCCATGACCCCTGGGGGCATAGGTTTAGTCCGGCGTGCTTGACCTCTCTATTAAGCCTAGGTCGGGTTGCGGCGTATTGTTTGGCCGAGGCCGGGCATGACCCAGGAAAGTGTGTCCGGCCGGAGTTAATCGAGCGTGGTGGGTAAGTTGGTGCACCCCTGCACAGAAGAAAACATCTATCGGTAGCCTGTCCTACGGTAACGGACACTTGGAGTTGTATCCCGGTCGATACAACTAGAACTGGATACTTGAGATGAGACATGGATATGAGAAATGGATAGTATGGCTCTGGGATTGCTTTCTCGCAGGGAGTCAAGAAAGGATCTCTGGCCGAGGTTGATAACACTACTACTACTTTACTTTATGCTACTCTACTCCCTCCTGTTGCTGCAGGATGGTGGTTTCCAGAAGATGCTAGTCTTCGATAGGACTAGGTTCTCCCCTCTATTCTGGCTTTTCTGCAGCCCAGTCCACATATATAGCCTTCCTTTGATAATGTTGCATATGTAGTGTAGATCCTTGCTTGCGAGTACTTTGGATGAGTACTCACGGTTGCTTTGCTCCCCCTTTTCCCCCTTTCTTCCTCTTTCCGGTTGATGCAACCAGATGTCGGAGCCCAGGAGCCAGATGCCACCATCAATGCCTACTACTACGTGGAGACCGTCGACGACCAGGAGTAGTTAGGAGGCTCCCAGGCAGGAGGCCTTGCCTTTTCGATTGTTGTTGCTTTTGTGCTAGCCTTCTTAAGGCAAACTTGTCTAACTCATGTCTGTACTCAGATATTGTTGCTTCCGCTGACTCTTGTGTATACGAGCTTATGTATTCGAGCCCTCGAGGCCCCTGGCTTGTAATATAAAGCTTGTATTATTTTAATTTGTGTCTAGAGTTGTGTTGTGATATCTTCCCGTGAGTCCTTGATCTTGATCGTACACCTTTGCGTGTATGATTAGTGTACGATTGAATCGAGGGCGTCACAAGTTGGTATCAGAGCCGACTGCCTGTAGGTAGCCCCCTTTCCAACTCCTTGGCTGAAGTTGAGTCTAGAAACCAAAAACTATTTTACTAATTTGGCTGTGTGGCTTACGGGCCCACGTCGCCATTGGGTGGTATTAGGATCTTTTACTCCTCATCTATACTCTGGGACTCTGATCTCTCTTCTACTCGGGTTAAATGATTTTGCAAACTCTTACCTTAGGTTCTCGTAAATACTTCCTCCCGGAGAGCCCCTCATTCCAGATGATCGCTTGCTTCACCAGAAGATTTCGAAGATACTCTACGTTGTTCTCTCGAGACTTTGTGCCAATGCTTTCTCAATTCCCTTCCATCGATAAACTCCTATGAATAACCGCGTACACTTGCCATTCATACAATCATTCCCCGTTGATCTTGTTATTACCAGATACCCCGAAATTCTCTCTATTGTTCCGAGAATACTATGTCTACTGCCTTGCAGTTCTTTGCCACATGAATATCCCCCTTCCGATAACTCCTCGCACTTATCGAGTACCCGCTCATCCCCAGTTGTTCATCTGTTTCACAAAAGTCTTCGAAATTCCATTCGATCTTCCGAAAATCCTCAGTAGCCTATTGTTGTTGAAATTCTTGCTTGCTTGCATTATGGTTAATCCCATAAGTCTAGTTATCTTATTGGCATCCTTTGTCACTAGCATTTTGAGTCCGTCGATTCAATATGTTGCAGATGCTCGCAATCCTCAGTCAAAACTAGAGTTTGTCCTTTTGGCTCAGACGTCACTTTCGACATGGGCTAGTTCTCGGCAAATCAAACCTAGATTGATTGTCGATATATGTCTATTCAACTTACTTATCTATTGATCAGAGCCTCTGCTTTTGATCCCCCCGATATGGAAATCATAATTCCTTTGTATTTAAGCTTTGAAATTATTCACATATTTCCAAAATCTGATGCCTCTGCATTATTCCTTCTTCTGATTGAATATCGATACTCACATCAGCTCCGTTGTGGATCGCCGGATCCATTATTGGATTATCATCCGACAGTGTCCTTCATATTCAAAGAACCTCATGAAGTTCTTTCCCAGATACGTAATGCCTTTGGTAAATTGTATCCTCTCCTTTTGTCAACCATGCTCTGCTATCGAGCTTGTGTTATTTACTCTTGAAGTTTGTGGAATAGGTTCCTAAAATGCCCTGATGGGTTGAACTTATGCCTTCCATAATCCGTGTGAACCCGAGAGTTCTCACGAGTCTTACTCTTCTGGTACTTCGCCAGATAAATCCTCTGCACTACAATTTCTTCGAAAACGAGGAGTGAATGAAAGGTTATGCATTGAAGAAGTGGGAGTCGACCTTGAACCTTTGTGTTCATGCCCATGGACCCGATGTAGAACTTATCATGGAAGCTGCTCGTAAAAATAATTACCCCTTGTTATAAGTTCATCTGGTATCGATGAATTGATCCTTTGCAACCGTGGTTCCGACCATGATCGTTCTTCTTTGGTCCCATTTCTTGGACAAGTTAAATCACTTGTCTTCTGCAGGTCAATACGCCTGCCCAACCTCTATTATGACCTAACTTCGAGTATTACCCCTGGTATCTCGAGGATATCATGCCATTGCACCAAATCTTATGAACTTTTGATGAACACTACCCTTCCCTGCCATTGTCACTTCATGGGTTCTGGGTTGTTTGTCAACCGATCACACTGATAAGTGAATCGATCCCGCACTCCGATTCAATGACTCTAAATAAATTTTCATTGCTTACGAGTTTAATAATACTTCGAGCCATCCCTAGCCTAATCGGCTATATCATTATCGTGGTAAATTTTAACTGTGCTACCTGGTCCTTCCCGGAGCACAAATTTTGACGATGAGCTAAGCTTACGTCGATCTTCCTCGTCATATCATTTCACCTTGAACAGCAAGCCTGATTCCGAGATTGTGTCATATTTGTGGTTCCGATAACCTTCCGCCTCAAAATTCCATTGACTTGATGTCATCGCCGATCGATTACATCTTCATGAAACCTCTCGACAAATTTGTCATGATCATCATCAACATTCCGAGATCTTCCAAGATATCAATCAAATTCATGGTGAGAAATGCCATCCTTGCCTCTCGATGATTTGTGTCAACATCGACAACATTCTTGCCTTCCCCCCCAACACAATTTTGTTCATAATTTTGGCATTACATCCTTTTGACCTGTCGATGGATTGCTGCTGAACCCATCGGCCACATCCTCATCTTTCAATGATGAAATTGTACGAACTATTCTAGCAGTTCCTGCGGGATCCTTTGTGAATTCAAAAGTCTGA
Source organism: Aegilops tauschii subsp. strangulata (assembly GCF_002575655.3). Classification (NCBI taxonomy): domain Eukaryota; kingdom Viridiplantae; phylum Streptophyta; class Magnoliopsida; order Poales; family Poaceae; genus Aegilops; species Aegilops tauschii. The sequence continues at coordinate 278,344,126 of NC_053037.3, read as the reverse complement.
CTTTTACCTGATGACCATGTCAATGATATCCCGAAGCATGTCTGTGGTACTCCGATCGTCAACAAGAACATTGGAAGCGCACTGCGAAATGTTTCTCGATCGATTATCCATACCCTATTGTATGGGTAATATCATGATTCTTCCCTCGCCCCCTTTATCTAAATGCTTTTGAACTTGCTGTCATATCATGTATATCCTGCTCCGCTTCCCCTTGGGAAGGATATACTCCCAATTCTGGTGTGTAAACACATTTTTCCTTTCCATTGGTCTGATTAGTCCGATAATTTAATTTTCCTTTCCATGGGTTTGTTTAATCTTCTTGTGATCTATATGATATAAGCAGAAATAAATCCCTGCTTATAAAACACCCCGATGTACAACCTTGTCAGTGAGACCCTGTTACTATTGTTGATGACATTCCGGTAACCACCGATAGACGCGAACCTTGCCGATTGGTCCGCCTCGTTCAACGAGCAGGAATATGGTTCTCTTCGTTCCTCGCCCTTGGTACCCATGTGGTTGCAACATAACTGATAGACTATCCTCCGACAAAGCTTGCTATCATAACCGTGTAAAATGTCACCGCTGTTTCTACTTTTAACCCACATGGTGGGCCCATAACCCACAGTTCCACAGGATCGAAACCTGACTCTCCTGTCCATCCCTTTCTTCCAAAATTGTTCCTCATACTTGGCTTCATATGTAATTCACGAGCCACCTTCTTGTGATCTGTTCTGGTATTAGATGCAATACATATTCTCGATGCTCTGAACCCCTTTCACACTATGTTTCAGACATCGAATGATGGTCCATCCGCTTGAAGCTTCTTATTGCACCTTCTAGCCTTGCTCTCGATGACTTTCTTGAATTTCAAATCAAGAGATGCCTCTATGCCACGTTCGCGAGATAGCCCTAGGTACCCATCTTGTATTGAGCCCCGTCCTTCCCGAGTCTTTCCCCCTAACTCCACCCCTTAAATCTCGGGACGAGATTTCTTGTAGTGGAGGAGAATTGTGACGCCGGATAATTTAGCTACAGTAATCCTCTGTTAATGATGCCATGTCACCACTGTAACTCTTGCTAAACCTCACTTGTTTCAAACACAAGTCAAATTCTTATTTCTTCCAACTGTCAAGCAAAAATGTTCGATGGTTGAAAATATTCGCTAACTAATTGTCATGAATGATTCAACATCATTTGAGATATTTAATTTCCCTTGGAAATTAAAACAGTTCCAAATCAACTTTTTCTTATACTTTTCCATTTGTGAAAAATCCGAATCAATTCAAACTCCTCCCAAACTTTTTGTGGTAGTGCTAGATATTGTAATGTATTTATGTTGCCAAGTTCCACAATTCTACAAAGACCAATTGGCAGCTGAAAATATTGCAAACAGATTCCGCAAACAGAATAAAAATAAAAGAAAAAGAAAAAACAAGACAAAAGAAAAGAAAAGAGAGCCCCCCTTTCCCCACTGGGCCTTGGCCGAAACCATTCAGGCCGGCCCACCCGGTGCCCCTGTATAACCCCCTCACCCCACAAACCCTAACCCCCCGACCCACTTCCCTCAATCCCCTCCCTCTCTCTCGCTCGGTTCCCCTTCCCCCGATCTGGATCGGGGGGCGCACGCCGCTCGCCACCGACACCGTCGCTGGACCGCCCCGCCTCATGCCGGCGCCCCGCTGCCACATCGACGCCGCCGCCACCGGATCGCCCTCGCTGCCGTTCGCCGGGTCGCCCGCCACCTCGCCAGCGCCGCCTCCCCGCCGGACTGCGTCGTCCTCGCCCCCGCCGTGCCGGACTACCCCGTCCCCGCCTCTCCTTCGCCGGTCCTCCTCGCGCAACGCCGCCCTCTTCTCGTTAACGGGGGTGAGCTCCCCGTCGGGCCCCATCCGTCTCCCCCCTCCGAACGCTTCGCCACACGCCGTCCCGTCGCCAGGCCCGCCTCTGCGTGGCCGCGCCCCGTCGCGGCTCCCGCACACCCGCGCGCGCCAGGGCGTGCCTCGCCCCTCTACGCCCGCGGCCTGGGCCGGCTCTCACCACTGCCACTGCCTCCGCTCGCCGACGACGTTGTTCCGACCACCCCCGTCTCCAGCCGCTCGCACTAGTGGTGGCGGCCACCGCCCGTTCGGACGCCGGAGTGCGCCTCCGGTGGGCCGCCGTTGCCTTTGCTGGTCGCCGACGTGCACCAGCACGCACACGCGTTAGAACCCGACCAGTGTGTTATGACGCGTGGGCCCGGGTCATTAACTGTTTAGTTAAGCACTAATCCAGCCACTAACTCCCACTGAAATCGAACCCCACTGCGCTAATTAAACCTTGCTAAATTAAAACTCTGTTTAATACTACCACCAATGACATGTGGGACCCGCTGACTCATTAGTGAACTTAAAACAATATTAGTTAATTTCAATGAAAGTTTATGTCTATCACAGGTTGGCCCCACTTGTCAGTGGACCGGTCAACAGTCATGGTTGACTGCTGACTGGGCGGTTGACCAGGTCAACTGTCCCCACCTCTCAGCCTCTAATGCACTTTGTTGTGTACATATACTGGGTGCACTTAGCAATTTAACTATTTATTTTGAAATAATAATAAATTCAGAAAACATTAGAACCTTGGAAATTCATATAAAATAATATGTAACTCGGATGAAGAAACTTTGTACATGAAAGTTGCTCACAACGATGAGACGAATCCGAATACGCAGCCCGTTCATCCGCCACACATCCCTAGCATAGCAAACACACAACTTTCCCCCTCTGTCCGAAAACGCAAAACACCGGGGATACTTTCCCGGATGTTTTCCCCCTTCACCGGTATCATGTATCACCGTGTTAGAACACCTCTAGCGCCGCTTATTGTCTTGTTATGCATATGTTTGCCTGTATTTACTATTTCTTCCCCCTCTTCTCTCCGGTAGACCCCGAGACCGCTGCTGATGCCACTGTGATCGACTACGTCGACGACGACCCTCCTTCCCTTTCAACGGAGCTTCAAGGCAAGCCCCCCACCTTTTGATCATCCCGATATCGCCGATTCCATTCTCTCATGCTTGCATTAGATTTTGCTACTGTTATTGTTTGCTCCTATTCTGATGCATAGCCTGCTTTTGTAACCTGCCTATCGTTACCTACCTGCTTATCCTAAACTGCTTAGTATAGGTTGGTTAGTGATCCATCAGTGACCCCCACCTTGGCCTTGTTGCCCCTGCTTCATCATCGAAGACCCGATCAACGGGATCGAAGACCAGGCCCCGGCACTGCACATCACATTCCCCTTAGTTGCTCGACACTACTGGGTTACTATCGAGTGCCGAGGGTGAGGCCTCATCAGCACTTCTGATGTTAACCTGTAGTGTAGCTATTCGGTCGTGGTCATCGAGGGTGATTTCCTCCTTAACCACTTCTGATACGGCTCTGTCCTGCAACCCCTCAAGTGTGAACCTCGAGGGTGGATCCTCTAACGTTCACCTTGATGATTACATCGAGTGGAATTCACCGGGGGTGATTCCTTGGGTTTTCCCCTTGATGTTCGGACACACGGATACTTGGACTTTACAACTGTTACTTGGACAGGCAGGTCGAACCTGAGGGGTACCCGCGAGTGATGTGGAGACGGGTTGACCTGGAGGGTGCCCGCGAGATAATTACGAGGCGTGGCCGGGCATTCCTAGCCCTTGCCGCAAGTCCTCGAGACGGGGCAACGGCGTAACATCTTTCGTGAGTCTCTGCTTGTTACCGTGTGCTCCTAATCCACTACGATTTGGATATTTGATCCGAGGGGCCTCTGGCCTGATAGCACTAATCATCACCTGGGCATAGTATGGGCGTTCTGCGCCGTATGCATCAACCGAAGCTTAATAGACGTCAGCGACTGAGCGGCGCGCGCCGGGTTGGACTGGTAAGCACCTGCCTTTTTGAAGGAGGTAGCTAGGTCTGCTCACAGGCCGCGTTCGCAACGTGCAGGAGTTCCCGGGGCGATGGCCCATGACCCCTGGGGGCATAGGTTTAGTCCGGCGTGCTTGACCTCTCTATTAAGCCTAGGTCGGGTTGCGGAGTATTGTTTGGCCGAGGCCGGGCATGACCCAGGCAAGTGTGTCCGGCCGGAGTTAATCGAGCGTGGTGGGTAAGTTGGTGCACCCCTGCAGGGAAGAGAACATCTATCAATAGCCTGTCCTACGGTAACGGACACTTGGAGTTGTATCCCGATCGATACAACTAGAACTGGATACTTGAGATGAGACATGGATATGAGAAATGGATAGAATGGCTCTGGGATTGCTTTCTCGCAGGGAGTCGAGAAAGGATCTCTTGCCGAGGTTGATAACACTACTACTACTTTACTTTATGCTACTCTACTCCCTCTTGTTGCTGCAAGATGGTGGTTTCCAGAAGATGCTAGTCTTCGATAGGACTAGGTTCTCCCCTCTATTCTGGCTTTTCTGCAGCCCAGTCCACATATACAGCCTTTCTTTGATAATGTTGCATATGTAGTGTAGATCCTTGCTTGCGAGTACTTTGGATGAGTACTCATGGTTGCTTTGCTCCCCCTTTTCCCCCTTTCTTCTTCTTTCCAGTTGATGCAACCAGATGTCGGAGCCCAGGAGCCAGATGCCACCGTCGACGCCTACTACTACGTGGAGACCGCCGACGACCAGGAGTAGTTAGGAGGCTCCCAGGCAGGAGGCCTTGCCTTTTCGATCATTGTTGCTTTTGTGCTAGCCTTCTTAAGGCAAACTTGTCTAACTCATGTCTGTACTCAAATATTGTTGCTTCCGCTGACTCTTGTGTATACGAGCTTATGTATTCGAGCCCTCGAGGCCCCTGGCTTGTAATATAAAGCTTGTATTATTTTAATTTGTGTCTAGAGTTGTGTTGTGATATGTTCCCGTGAGTCCTTGATCTTGATCGTACACCTTTGCGTGTATGATTAGTGTATGATTGAATCGAGCGTGTCACAATCGACCACGGTTTGGTAGGCACACGGCTTTCGTGAGTGAACCATGTGCTATTTGAAAACATTTCGTGAGAAGAATCTTGGTTTTTAAATCCCCGTAAATCCAAAACTCACCCAAAAATCGTGAAACCTTGCATGGTGACACGAGATGGCACATATATGTTGAGGATTTTTTCTGTCCATTTTGGCGCAAGTTTTGTTACAAGCCCCTTACAAACCGGAGCTTCTCTCAAAGAAGCCTCGTGGTTCCGATAGGGAAACGTGTCCCCCTTGTGGGCGAAACATAATCACTGCCTCTTTTCACCTTATATTTTTTTCTACGGGCAACATGGAACGACAGGATATCCGTGCTGAAATTTAAACTTATTCAGGGTTCGTTTGGCCTTTTTATACACTAATTGAGTTTCCTAGGCATTTAATGTCCGTAATTCAAATCTGAACTACAAATACATGCTCCAGTTCACCAAAATGGCTAGAAAAATTATACATGTGTCCTTGGGTGCATGTTTAGGTCCCATGCCAGGAATGGGAATGAATTACAACCGTATCGGCCTCCTGGCTCGTCCTCAAACATTTCGAATCTCGGTTTTTAAATCCCCATAAATCCAAATTCACTAGGAAGTCATCGAAGGTGGCATGGTGTCACGTCATGGCACATGTATGTCATGGTAAAAACATTGCCAATTTGGGCCAAGCTTTATTACAAACCTCTTACAAACCGGAGGTTCTCTCAAAGAAGCCTTGTGGTTCCGATAGAGAAACGTGTTCCCCTTGTGGGCGAAATGTAATCACTGCCTCTTTTCACCTTATATTTTCTTCTATGGGCAACATGGAACGACAGGATATCCGTGCTGAAATTTAAACTTATTCAGGGTTCGTTTGGCCTTTTTATAAACTAATTGAGTTTCCTAGGCATTTAATGTCCGTAATTCAAATCTGGACTACAAATACATGCTCCAGTTCACCAAAATGGCTAGAAAAATTATACATGTGTCCTTGGGTGCATGTTTAGGTCCCATGCCAGGAATGGGAATGAATTACAACCGTACCGGCGTCCTGGCTCGTCCTCAAACATTTCGAATCTTGGTTTTTAAATCCCCATAAATCCAAAATTCACCAGGAAGTCGTCGAAGGTGGCATGGTGTCACGTCATGGCACATATATGTCGTGGTAAAAACATTGCCAATTTGGGCCAAGCTTTATTACAAACCTCTTACAAACCGGAGGTTCTCTCAAAGAAGCCTTGTGGTTCCGATAGGGAAACGTGTTCCCCTTGTGGGCGAAACGTAATCACTGCCTCTTTTCGCCTTATATTTTCTTCTACGGGCAACATGGAATGACAGGATATCCGTGCTGAAAATTAAACTTGTTCAGGGTTCGTTTGGCCTTTTTATACACTAATTGAGTTTCCTAGGCATTTAATGTCCATACGTCAAATCTGAACTACAAATACATGCTCCAGTTCACCAAAATGGCTAGAAAAATTATACATGTGTCCCTGGGTGCATGTTTAGGTCCCATGCCAGGAATGGGAACGAATTACAACCGTACCGGCGTCCTGGCTCGTCCTCCAACATTTCGAATCTTGGTTTTTAAATCCCCATAAATCCAAAACTCACCAAAAAGTCATCGAAGGTGGCATGGTGTCACGTCATGGCACATATATGTCATGGTAAAAACATTGTCCATTTGGGCCAAGCTTTACTACAAACCTCTTACAAACCAGAGTCTGTCGCAAGAACCCCCGTGGTTTCGATAGGGAAACGTGTCCCCTTGTGGGCCAAACGATAATTGCTCCCTCTTCTAGCCTCGTATTTTCTTCTACACGCAACACGGAACAACGGGAGATTCGCGCTGAACTTTGAAATTATTCAGGGTTTGTTTGACCTTTTTATTCATTAGTTGAGTTTTCTAGGCATTTAATGTCCATAATTCAAATCCGAACTACAAATACATGCTCCAGTGCACCAAAATGGCTAGAAAAAATGTACATGTTTCATTGGGGTGCATGTTTAGGTCCCATGAAACGAATGGGAATGAATTCAACCGTCTCACCGTCCTGGCTTGGCCACAAACATTGTGAATCTCAGTTTTTAAATCTCTGTAAATCCAAAACTCACCAGGAAATCATGAAACTTGGCATGGTGTCACTACATGGTACATATAATTGTCCAATTTGGGCGAAGCTATATTACAAGCCTCTTACAAACCGGAGCCTGTCGCAACCCTCGTGGTTCTGGTAGGGAAACATGCCCCTCTTGTGGGTGAAATGATAATCGCTGCCTCTTCTCGCCTTGAACTTTGTTTTCTATAGGCAACATAGAATAACAGGAGTGTCGTGCTGAAATTTGAAACTGTTCAGGGTTCGTTTGGCCATTGTATATATAAATTAAGTTTTCTAGGCATTTAATGTAGTGCATAATTCAAATTTGAACTACAAGCACATGCTCCAGTGAAGCAAAATGGGTGGGAAATCGTACATGTGTCATTGGGTGCATGTTTAGGTATGATTTAAGGAATGTGAATGAATTACAAACTTCTCGTCGTCCTGAAACATTGAGAATCTCGGTTTTTAAATCCCAGTAAATCAAAAACTCACCCAAAAAACATGAAACTTGGCATGGTTCCATGACATGGCGCATATATGCCGTGGTAAAAAAATTGTCTATTTTGAGACAAGGCGCACACATTAATTGCCAACGAAGTCCTTTTTGAAACAAATAGCTGACACGCTAATATCGCAAATGGTTGTATTATATGAACCGTGTAAAAATTTAACCATACTCGGTGGCGTGCGTGCAACTGTTTGATTAGACGGGACGAGCGCGAGAAGTCCGCCGTGCAGGATCAACGGGACGCGTGCGAGCAATCCGCCGCGCAGGCTCGACGGGACGCGTGCATCTTGTCCACCTCACAGGCTCGATGGGACACGTGCTAGCAGCAAGGCCGCCCATGCTCACCGGGAAGCGAGCTCTTTGGCCTCCATGCACCAGCCGCCGCCCGCATCGCTCACAACTTCTCCATTATTGGGTTAATTAAAGCACCTGGACGGAGGGTGTTTGCTTGTGATCCCATGGCAGCATTTGCTTTGTTCGTGTTTTCAACTCGTATTCCGGCCTAATTTAAATTGCCACATAGGGCAACAGATAATACGACCACAAATAAAATGGCAACGGATAATATGACGACAAATTTACAATGGCGCACATATTCCGGATAATTTAAAATGCCACATGCGGCAAAGCCCGAAAGACACGGGGCAAGAGAAGAAGGAAATCGCAGACAACGATCTGGATCGCTACTATCTCTACTCGTCGATGGATTGTCGGGCGACGACATCCTCCAGCTCCTTCTTCAATTCCTCACGACTTTGCTTGAAAGCAGCCATGGATTCCTCCACCCCCTGCTCGCGCTCGATCCGGAGCTTCCTCAAGTCACCCATCAGTTCCTCGCCGACCGCTGTCAGCATCATCCCCGAGGCACTGCTCTCCTCATGCAGCATCTTCCAGCCGGCGGCCTCCTCCTCCTTCTTGGCGAGCGCCTTGAGGAGCTTCGCATTGTCACCCATGAGTTGCTCGACGAGGCCGGTCGCCTTGTCAACCGAGGCATCGCTGATCTTGAGCAGCTTCATCAAGCCGTCGACCAGCTCCTGCTGCTTAATGACGCTAGCGGGAATGTCGTCGTTGCCGGCCAAGGACTTCAGGAACGCCAGCTCATCGCGATGGCCGATGCCGCGAGTGCGCTTGTGAGAGCCCTCGCGTGCCCGTGAGAGCTCGTTCGAGGGCTCCGCGGCGTGCCGGGACATCTCTGCTGCGGCTTCGCGGCGAAACCTCTCTAGTGCTTCCGTGGCCTTGGTCTTTGATGCCTGGTTATATGTCCACCCGAAACTCCTCCTACCGGTCATGGTGGAACGACTTGACAGGAAAGACCAGTTTTGTGGGTGATGAGGAGAAGAACTGTGAAGTAATTTTCGAGTGGGTAGTTTTTATAGCTCGGTGCTAAGTGTGAACACATATTAGTTTGATAGGTGTGAACAGATTTGCAATTACTTATTGCATTGTAATCTGCAATGTGACGAGAAACAAGGTCAAAATTTATTGATGGCATGCAGAAGGTTGACCGCGTGGTTGCTCGCCGTTGAGGCGGCCGCGGCGTGCTCTGCTCGCGTCCGTCTGCGCATTTTGCTCACCGTTGAGGTGGCTGCGGCGCGCTCCGCTCTGGCGTCCCTGCGCGTGCTTTGCTCGCCGTTGAGGCAAATTTACAATGGCAACAGTTGATAATTCTTAATAATTGTCTTACATATTCAGTATTATTTAAAATGCCACATGCGGCAAGGCCCAGAACACTCACGACCTACATATGCATACAGTTATAATAAAATATAGCCTAAAAGGCTAAGCTGACGGCCTTCCGACAACGGTCTTCTCGGACTCCATGATCAGCATAGTACCCTTGCGGCCGTTCACTCTAAGTGTCCCGACCCGCCTCTGCCTACGGAGCTGCTAGCGCTGGGAGGCTCTTGGGGCTGTTGGGCCTCCAAAAGAGCTTGACAACGTGCAATCGCGTGCATGATATCTCTGCGGAACCGCTCCATTTCCATGTCTCTGGCCTGGTAGCAAATTCCGTCCATCACCTGCATCCATCACGTTGGCGATGTTCTACTTCGTCGGGGACGTCAACTCCACCAAGGATGCGCTCAAGCCTGGCCACCACATCATCAGGATCGAGGTTGACACGGCCCCCATGGGCAATGATGAAGCCGCAGGCTTCCTGTCTCTTGACTGAATCGTAGAGGTCCTCTGCCCATTCCTTGCGGGGCATCAGGCTCTCGATGAGCACTGGTGACGGCGGCTCTTCGGGTGGGTCGTCGATCATGTCGTCGAGCAGCTCTGGATCTTTTGCACGGTGGATGGCAAACTGCTCATCACACCTCCTCTGCAATATGTCGATTGTGCGCCCAAGGACTGTCATGCCGATATCGCTGCCGATGGGCCATGGTGCCTGCATCGGCCGATGAAGCTCTTCCTCCCCGACCTGCTCTGGCTCGTTCTCCTCGCCAAAGATGTAACACAGGTAGGCATCGACGTCGAAGCTTTGGTCGTTGTCTGGCATGCTTGGAATAACTAATGGTAGATGGGTGACGACTAGATCTGCGTAGAGTGTCGCGACGGTGCGTTGCCGCCTGGGTTATATGCAGCAAGCCATTAGCTGGTGGCGGGAAACTGATGAGGGAAGAGGCGTGGATTTTACAATTCACCCATGTGGAGCGCGGGAAGCATTCGCTGGAGCGCGGGAAGACTAAGTGGAGCACACATACAACCTGAATACCGTATCCGGCGCCACGTATTATTTATCACACAGTGTAAACATAAGGAAACATATGTGTAACTTACTAATCATCGCACACGAGTACTCACAGGCGCATTGTGTGCGATACTCCTAGCCACCGCAAGCAACTAGTTTGCATTTTTCAAATTTTTTTGTACACACAGAATCACACACGAACTAACTGTATTAACCGCATGTGTTGTAATTTCTCATCGCAAATAGTTCATCCGAGTCGCTGTTTGCCACGTATCACACACATCTTGTTAAGTTGAACCATTTATGTTGTGTTCACTAATCGAAAACAGTTGGTCCGAGTGAACCGTATGCCATATATCACACACACCTTGATCTGGCTAACCATTTCTGTTGCACTCCCTAATAACAAACAGTTCATCGAAGCAAACTGTATGCCGTATATCGCACACACATTGATATGGCTGCCCGTTTCTGTTGTTATGCCTCATCGCAAACAGTTGGAATGGGTTAACCGTGTGCCCTGCATCACACACGCAACTAAAATCTGAACCATGTTTGACGGCTCCGCCATTGCAAACGTTTTGCACATTTTTTGACGGGTTTTTTACACCCTGTTTGCGATTAATGCATCGCACATAGTTTCGTCAAAGGGTCTGTGATCGTAGTGTCGTGTTAGCAGCATCCTGTAGTAGTGCTCCGGAGGCGGAGGTCGTGGAGGCAGAGCTAGAGACGATGAAGCTTCAGTTCTCGGGCTGATGGCCGGAGACGGGGACCGGACGCCGGCGATCATTTAGATTAGGTATTAATTATACTCCAGAGCCTGCCTAGGACCGCTTTGATGTATTTGTAATGAAATCTGTCATGTTTATATGAAACCTGGTATGTTTATATGAAATCTAGTGTTTGTATGAATTCCGGACTTGTTTGAACGAATTTCGTCTCGTTGGTTCGAGTTATTGTGAAAATGTGTGCGACTACGGTTGGATGACTGCCTCCCGCATCCGTGTCCACGGACTGGAACCAGTTTGTGGGCACGGATGCGGGAGGATTTTTGCCCTAAGCAATGTACTACCTGTACGGCTGTACGTTACAGTCCTTGATCCAGATGTGAACCACGAACCAGCCGTGCGGGCTTACATCTGACCCCTCATTCACCATGCAATATCCAAGGGCGCGTTTGGTTACCTGCATCGTTTTTTGCCACTTTGCATACTTGTCCCAATTGGTCCTGGCTGAGCATATGCAGGCAAAAAACAAACATCTGCATGTTGGTTGGTTACCTCCATCCCCTCTAGCCTGCATGTGCTAAAACGGAAGGCCTGTTGTTTGGTTGCAAACTTGTTTGAGGGGAAACACAAGTCCGACTATTTGGTTACATCCAGGACTGTTGTGCGGTAAACTCCTCCTCGATGTGGTGAGGTTACCAAAGGCACACATGAACTACTAACAACTAAACTAGTAGCAACAGAACAATCTTAGGCACAAACACAAGTCTTAACCACGCAGAACAAGTTTTAAACCAACATAGTACGATAAGTTCTAAGAGAAACCCAAGTCTTAAAGCAAGAACCAACAAGGAATGGGCAACAGGAGCTCAGGCGGTCGCGGCGAAGGCATTGTCGTGCTCCTTGCACTTGGTGACCACCTCCACGCCCTCGTCATTGAAGACGATCACCTTCATGGTGTCGGGGGTCAGCAGCTTGAACGTCAGCATGTACCCGATCATGATTTGGTGAACGACGGTGAAGGTGGCCCAACCCTGATCAAGGGTGACCCTGTCGTTGATCACCCTCACCATCACCCTCTGTGCGCATCCGCTATTCGCCTTGAGCTTGAACTCTGTAGGGATGGCGGGGAAGTACTTCGTGAAGTCCAGAGGCAATTGTAGATCACTCTCCAGCTTTGGAGCAAGGATAACCTTGCAGAAGTGGTTTGGTCCTGACTCCTGATGGTAGTGCCCATAGTTCCTCCGCTTGGGGCTTGGGTGATCCTGCACTGGCACTTCGACCAATGGAGGCACAACCTCCTCTCCCTTCTCCAATGGTGGCACCACCTCCTTGCCCTTGTCCATCTACATTATGAACAACACATAGTTCAATGGCCGACATTCATTCATATCGGCCTAACGCTCCTATATAACCCACCCCACTAACCCAGCACCACACTCAAACCCCCTCTGTTTCACCACCTCTCCTCTTCCACCTGTCTGTTTCACCACCTCCCCCTCGGCATGAACTCCAACTCCAAACCCAACCCTTTTCCATGTGGCATTGGATGGAGGGCCTTCTTTCTTGGGTGCTCGCTCGGTGACCGCAAGAAGTTCGAGCACACCATGGAAGTGTGCTCGGACTTCAGCAACATTGATGACATGCATAAGAGGGCCGATGCTGTGATGAAGAAGGCTACGCAGGACGAGCTGAAGGGACTGATTCCGGACCCAAGCAAGGGCGCGATGTCAGTGGACATCCTGCGTTGGGCCATGAATCTGGCAGACTCCAGCGACGCTGGACAGCGGGCAAGATGGGCCAAGTACAGTCAGTACAAGGCGCCTCAAGACCAGCGTGTCGCGACGTACTGGAGTAGCACGTTTGGGTCACCGGAGGCCAACAACGACGAGGTGCAGATGCTGTCCAGGGCACCGGCGGTAGGTGACCGTGCAAGGCCCATCGTTCTTGATGAAGACGATGAGGACAGAGATGGCGAGGAAGGAAAGAAGATGGCTACGCCCCCCCCCCCCCCCCCGCTGCTCGACGCGACTCCAGGGTCGTCACGGCTACAAGAAAGTTTGTACCCCAATCCCCACCCCCGATGTAACCGAAAAATAACCTATGAACCCTAGTAGTTGTCGATGCAGAATCAATTGATGGCAATCCTCTACCCCCGATGTGTTCAATCCCATCCCTAACTCTTCAATCGCATGCTCTAATCTAATCTAGCCCGAGTCGAAAGCAGTGAATGTATAAAGAGGATGAGGTCTTACTGCCATGGCCGATGCGCTCCGGTGGAGGTATATAGTCGCTTCGGTGGTTGGCGCCGCCGTCTTGGATCGATTCGCACCAGAGCTCAGGTGGTCGCCGCCGCCGGTGTGAGTGGGGAAGAGGGGAGAGAGCGATGAGGAAGGGAGGTGAGGGTAATTTATGACGACGCGTCTGGAAACAATGCGACGTCTCGGGACCGCACCCACGTGTGGAATCGCCCACGCCCACGTGCCTAGGGTTGCACCGCGCGGGCCTGGCTCCAAAAAAAGAGCCGATTTGAACATTCCTTTGGATGCAGGCCCAGATTTGCTTTAATCTTCAAAAAAACTAACGCCCACACGTGTGGCATCTTGCACATCGTCTACACGCCTCCATCACCACTCATTTTGCCACGTATGAACAGATGACATCAGCAGGAATCTTTTTGGTTTTCGGCTTAAAAATGTTTTATCTCCTAATTAAAAAATCGAATTAAAAATCCGTTTTCATCATTAAATCTGTCTCGACGAGATCTTCAAAACTAGACCCCATGTTGATATGTTTCGACAAAAAATTTATTTTGCCCAAAAGTTGCCATGATGTTTACACTGTAGTTGCCATAGTGCTTAAACTAAAGTTGCCATGTGACAATTTTAGTTTGTAGAGCATGACAGTTTTAGTTTTTTAATGATGGCAATTCCAGTACTTTGACCATGAAAATTATTTTTTGTATGAACCATGGCAATTTTAGTTTACGGTTCATGGCAAGTCTAATTTCTTAATTCCCCATTTTATAATATGTCAAAATTTACTTTTAAATGTAGAAGAAAATATTTGAAACATATCATGGCAACATCAGTGTAAACATCATGGCAATTCATATGCAATAGACATGCAACTTTTACCCCAAGAAAATATTTGTCGAAATATATTGATATGAGATCTAGTTTCGAAGATCTCGTCGCGAGGGATTTAATGGTCAAAACGGATCTTCAATCGGAATTTTCATTTAAGAGATAAAACATTTTAAAAACTGAAAATCCAAAAAAATTCCCACATGCATGCGTGGGTGATGTGGCGCAGTCTTTGTGTTACAGGGCGTGTGGGCGAGTTTGGCTCCCACCACACGTGTGGGCGTTTGCACATCGCAAACACGTCTTCATCACCATTCATTTTGCCACGTATGAACAGATGACATTAGCATATTTTTTTTGGTTTTCGGCTTAAAAATGTTTTATCTCCTAATTAAAAATCAAATTAAAAATCCATTTTCACCATCAAATCCGTCTCGACGAGATCTTCAAAACTAGACACCATGTTGATATATTTTGATGAATTTTTTTGCCCAAAAGTTGCCATGATGTTTACATTGTAGTTGTCATAGTGCTTAAACTAAAGTTGCCACGTGGCAATTTTAGTTTGTAGTGCATGGCAATTTTGCTTTTTTTATGATGGCAATTCCAATACTTTGGCCATTAAAATATTTTTTGTATGAACCATGGCAATTTTAAGTGCATATATCATGACAATTTTAGTTTATGCTGCATGGCAAGTCTAGTTTCTTAATTCCCCGTTTTATAATATGTCAAAATTTACTTTTAAATGTAGAAGAAAATAGTTGGAACATATCATGGCAACTTCAGTGTGAACATCATGGCAATTCATGTGCAATAGACATGGCAACTTTTAACCTAAAAAGATTCCTCGAAATATATTGATATGAGATCTAGTTTCGAAGATCTCGTCGCAAGGGATTTGATGGTGAAAACGGATCTTCAATCGGATTTTTCATTTAAGAGATAAAACATTTTTAAAACTGAAAATCCAAAAAAATTCCCACATGCATGCATACGGTGATGTGGCGCAGTCTGTGTGTTATAGGGCGTGTGGGCGGCTTTGGCTCCCACCACACATGTGGGCGTCAGCGTTGTCCATCTTTATGCTATGCAGGCCCATAGTAAATGCAGGTAACCAAACTGACCATTTTCTTCTCGCGTAGTTATGTCTACCAAACACGTCCCAAGCAACCGCATCACGCCGTAAATAAGGGCGTGTTTGGTTACATTGCCAATCGAGCTTGGCCCGGCGAGCTTGGCTCTAGTGAGCCAGTTTGAGAGGATACAGGTCAAAAAATCCCAGATGCACATAGTTTGGTTGCCTGCATGCCCCTAGTTGCATGAGACAACTATTTTTGACCCGGGGTTTGGTTGCCCGCATTGCATTAGACGCATATATGACATGGTGTTTGGTTGCAACCTGCATAAGGTGTTGTCACCACTTCTAACTAGTGGTGAGCTTACCACACACAGTCTGAACATTTAGCGCCAGCTAGTTAAACAAATGACAGTTCATTCTAACTACTATCAAATGTAATTCAAATTATTAAGAGCCATTGGATAAATATGGGATAGTTCATCGGTGTTGCTGCTACCAGATCTTCCTCTTCTTCTGCTTCTGCTGCTGCTTCTGCTACTGCTGCTGCTGCTTCTTTTTCTTCCATCTTCTTCAAGTCCTGCACTGACCTCTGTTAAGCCACGTTGCCTCTATCCAGTCCAACCTTTTGTTCTTCCAAGGGTCATTGTCAAATGCCTCCACACCATGACCGAAGCTAACAACATCGTCAGGCTCGACCTCTTCCTCCTCATGCACGTGTTCATCAAAGCCCTACTGGAGAACCCAGTTATGCAGAATGCAACAAGTAAGAACAAGCTTAACCTGAGTGGAGTATGGGTGGAATGGCTTCTGATCCAGGATCTTAAACCTATTCTTCAGAGCTCCAAATGCCCTCTCAACAGTTACTCTAAGGCTCGAGTGTCTGAGATTAAACAACTCCTGTGCAGTCCTAGGATAGTTCCTACCAGAGAACTTGTTGAGATGGTACCTGGTTTTCCTGAAAGGTGGAAGAATACCCGGCCGACATGCATAGCCAGCATCTCCAAGGTAGAATTTGCCGCCGGGGATGTTGATCCCATCAGGTCGACTCATGCTGTCACTGAGAATGTTAGCATCATGCGCTGACCCCTCCCAGCCAGCCAGCACATATGTGAACTTCAGATCAAAGTCAACAACAGCAAGCACATTCTGGCTTGTGTAGTGCTTCCTCCCCCTGTATGCTGCAGACTGTGACCTAGGAACTTTGGCAGTGACATGAGTACCATCTATTGCCCCAATGCAATCCTGAAAATGGCATCACAAGCCTATGTTAGTGCTCAACATGAACAATACAGGCATATCAAGCCATGAAAAGTGTATATTGTCAATGCTCACCTTGAAGTATGGATACCATCTTGGGCTTCCGCGAATCTTGGGTGGAGTCTGACCAGATGGTCTCCTGATCATCTCTCCTCTAAGCTCCCCAATAGCAAAAAGCACCTGCTTGAAGTACCTAGAGATGGTCTCCATTGATCTCCTGAACGTGTTGTGAATGACCCTGAACCTCTGGTTGTGGCCAACAATATGGAGGAACATGGCCACTTGCTCTTCGACACTGGTGTTGATGCTATCTTGTAGCAGCCCCTGCTCCTGAAGGTCTCGACAAGCCTGGCAAATGGTGCTCTTTTTATTCAAAGCATCCACAGAGCCTCGACGTCATTGCAGTTGTAGATGTAGTTCAGATTTTGGATCCTCTCCTGTTCTCGGACAAACAATGGACCATAGCGGATCAAAGGTCTCCCAGCACGACGAACAGCTCTCTGTTGCATGAACATGGCCCATGCCTGAATCACACTAATCAATGCTGCTGCCTGAATTATCAGCCTCATCCGTGCGTCCATAACCTAGTCGACATCGACGGTTCGTTCAGTGGGAAATCGATCCTACACCTAGCCTAAAGACCTAACCACCGAGCTAACAAAAGGGGGAGGGGGTGCTGCTTACCGGCATCGGAGACGAGGACGACGTAGGGGGAGCCATGGCACAGACTAAGGTCGACCAGACGGTGACCAACAGCAAGGGGAGCACCAGATTCGCCGCAAACGCCGCCGCCTCTTCCGCCGCCGCTGCCGCCTCTAGCGCAGATCTGAAATCGCAGCCGCCACCGGTGGTGAGACAGTAGGGAAGAAAGGAGGGTAGTGACTATGGGTGAGCGAGTGAAAGGGGGTGAGGTTAGATTTGGCGCCGGGATGGCGCGCCAGATTTCCATCTACCGCCATCCCCCTCGCCCTCGCGTCGCACCCGCCCGTACGACCTCGCGCCGCGCTCAGCCTGGCTCGTGAGAAACTGCTCATCCGAGCGTTTCCAGCGAGCCGGGCCTGGACTGCTTTAAAAAACGTGCGATACAGGCCCAACAGTGAATCCAGGCAACCAAACAGACCTCCTTCTTCCCGCGCGGGTCTAGTTGGGTTCGATGCGGGCAACCAAATACGCCCTAGATGAATTAAGGGGCGTATGTCCGAAACAACAGCGATCACGGCATTATTATTATACTAGAATAGAGGAGCTGCCTGCCCGAGAGACGACTTTGATCTTAGACGCGTGCTCACCGAATCCATCCATATCGCATTATATATGTACATCTTTGTGTAAACAAAACGGAGAGTTGACCTTGAGTGCAGCTTGCATCTTGGATTGGAATGGATACAAAGCCAGCCTCGATGAGAAAAGTCAAAGTCAAGCCTATGTTAGCACACGGAGTGCATCCCAGAAGGCGAGAAGAGAAATGGAAGAGAGGGGAAGCATCGGAAGGGACGGAGGGCAGCAGCAGGACGGGAATGGGAGGGCCGTGGCCATCGCCGACGGCGACGTGATAGAGATGGAGGCAGCGGCAGCGTCGACGGTCGCTTCTTCTGGGCAACAAGGCGATGATGCGGCCGGCGGCGTCCACGTCCAGGTAGTGTTTGCTCCTCATCGCTCCCCTATGCGGTTTCTCTGACGGATACTTAGTGATTTTCTTTAGTTATTATCTGATGGATAATTTCTTTGGATTTGTAATGTTTTTCTTGCTGGCAGAGGCGCGCTAATTAGTGATCAATTAGTTCTCTGACGGATAGTTTCTGCTCATCTTTGTGTAGTCTCATTTGACGATAGGCAGAAGGCCTTCGGTTCTGCGAATTTGAGTCGTTAGTTTTTTTATAGCTTTCGCCCCGTTTTATATATAAAGCAACGCCCAGGTGGAATTGAATTTTGTGGAATTGAATTTAGACGTTAGTGATGCAGTACACAAAATAAACTAAACTTTGCGTTCACTTGTACTATTGAGCAGGGGCCTAGGTGGAAGAGATTTCTAGCATACGTTGGACCAGGATTTCTCATCTCCATGGCTTACCTGGATCCTAGCAACTGTAAGCCCAACCAGCCTTGTCTCCTTCCATCGTCTCTCCACTGGACTTTAAAATGTTCTCATGTTTATGCCAACTTATCTTGCTAAAAAGATGATGAACAGATGTAATTCATCGCCACTAAACAATATGAAAACACTACTGTATATTTTCTTTCCAATGTTTGTTTATTGCATTCTGACAGTTTAAACTTTGCAAAACCAACAGTGCAAACTGATTTGCAGGCTGGATACAGTCACAGATATGAGGTATAAATAAATTATCCAAAATGTTAAAACTATTTCACCCGTCGTGCTGGAATAACTGGGGCCTGAACATTGTAATTTCTTTCAGTTATTATGGGTACTCTTATTCGGGTTCATCTTCGTGTTGATTATACAGTCGTTGGCAGCGAAGCTTGGCATCGTTACAGGTGAGATAATCAATGTGCTCTTGATGCAAAATTATACTGTTTTGTATTTAGTATGAAGCTTAGCATATGTCTTCACATAATCTACTTTAGGAAGGCACCTCGCGGAGCTGTGTATGAGTGAATACCCCAAGCCTGTCAGGTACGGCCTATGGTTTTTCGCCGAGCTAGGTGTGATTGCTGCCACTATACCCGGAGGTATTGAATTTAGTGTTCCTAGTTTTTCCTTCTGTTTTTTAACTTGTAAAATTATATTTACTTACTGCCCCCTCATTTTCAGTTTATTAAGCTCATCGGTTTATGTTGACTTATAGGAGTAATTGTTAGGTGATAGTTCGAAAGCGATATTCCCCCTTTTGCATTCAATCCACACGGTAGGTACTCACGTGAAAGGGATAGGTAAACTATAGCATAAGGGCAACTCTAACCGACCCTAATAAAGGAGGATCCGGCCGAGTAAACCCTTACTGGAGTATTTTTACTCCACTAAGTTTTGGCCGGACCTAACCGATCCCCTATATATATAACGGAGTACATTTTTGTTTTTTCTAAACTTATGCAATTCTAGTATACATTGCAACTACATATTAGCACACGTATAGAAACTGAATGTTCAACCAAATCACGAATATAGTTTACAAACCAAATGCAAAGTTTACAAACCGAATTATTCAAATTTAAACACGTCGAATGGTCCAAATGTACTCCCTCCGTCCCAAAATTCTTGTCTTAGATTTGTCTAAATACGGATGTATCAAGTCATGTTTTAGTATAGATACATCCATATCTAGACAAATCTAAGACAAGAATTTTGGGACGGAGGGAGTAGCAAATAACATGTGACAGAACAACTAGGAAGCGCTATGACATTGCCATTGATGTTCAATAAGATCATCTTGGAGCTGAGCATGAACTTGTCGGTTCTCGATCTTGCGATGCTCTTCAAGGAATGTCAGGATCCTATTTGGATCATACTCTGGCTCAATCGGAGTCCCGTTGGTGATGTACCGAAAGTTCTCAGGCATCTCCCTCTCGTCTTCGATGATCATGTTATGCAATATGATGCAACAAGTCATGATCTACCATAGAACCTTGAAGCTCAGTACTTGGCAGGGCCACGAACAATTGCAAAGCGCTTCTGGAGCACACCTAAGGCTCTCTCCACATCTTTCCTAGCAGACTCTTGACATTGGGTAAAGTGAATATTTTTGTTACCTTTTGGACGCGGAATTGTTTTGACTAATGCAGCCCATGGTGGATAGATGCTATCCGCAAGGTAGTAATCCATCGAGTAGTTGTGCCCATTGACCGAGTAGTTGCAAGCAGGAGCATCTCCTGTAATAAGCCTACAAAACAGTGGTGATCTTGACAGCACATTCAAGTCATTGTGAGAGCCAGACAAACCAAAGAATGAATGCCATATCCAAAGATCCTTCGATGCAACTGCCTCAAGAATGATCGTTGGATCGTTGCAGTGGCCTTTGTACTGACCCTTCCACCATGTAGGACAATTTTTCCATGTCCAGTGCATACAGTCAAGTGATCCAAGCATCCTTGGCCATCCTCTTGCTTCACTCTCGGTCATCAGCCTCTGGGTGTCTTCCTCGGTGGGTGCTCTCAAGTACTCGGGTCCAAAAACATCGATCACTGCTTTAGTGAACCTTCAAACAGCCTCCAAGATTGTGTCTTCAGCAATGCGGACATAGTCGTCAACGGCATCGGCTGAACACCCATATGCCAAGACTCGAACAACCGCAATGCACTTCATCAGAGGACTTGCACTCATCTCTCCACTTGCATTTCTCAGGAGCTTGAACCAGTCATCATACTTCTCAATGGCTTCTGCAATCGTCAGAAAAAGACTTGTGTGCGTCCGAAAGCGCCGACGAAAGTACTTCCCTAGATAGGTTGGCTTCGAAGTAAAATAGTCTCTCATGATCTTGGCATGACCCTCTGCTCTATCACGGTTGATGTGCATGCGGCCAAACCGTGATCCTCTCCTAGGGCGCCGAATATCATCATTGAAAATCATGCCTAAAAGGGTTTTAAAGTCTTCATCGTCTTCTTCCTCTTCGGATGACGACGAGTCTTCGAAGACCATCTCCCTCAACCTCTTCATCTACAATTCAAACGGCTAGGTTCAATCCAAATGGCTTGGTTAAAAAATAAATGAGCAAAAAAACTCACCTAGGCAATTCGTTTTACACTTGCGGTGCGGTGGTGATGCACTGGCCAGCCGCCGTCATTTCGAACAAACCGGTGGGTGGCGAAGCGTGAAAATGACCTGCAGCGGCGCGGAAGCAAGGCCGGGAGCGGCGCCCGCCAAAGAGGAAGAAAAAATGAATCAATCCGACGAATCGGTTATGGCGACGGCGGCGGCGTTTCACCTGATTCCGGCGACGGTGGACGAACGGGCTGGGTTTCGGGCAGAAAGGCGGCAAGGGCCAAGGGAGGCAACGCGATAGCGGCGGGGGCCGGCGAAGAGGTAGTGGTGAGGGAGAGGCCCGAGAGTTATGTTCTGTGCGGTAGCGGCGGAGTAAAATAGGGGTGGGATAGGCGCCGGAGTATAATTTATCCTCTGCTAACGGTTATTGGGGATCGGCTAGGTGCGCGTTAGAGGAGAAAAGCCGAAATTATCCTCCTCTAACGCCGGATAGGGGATCGGTTGGAGTTGCCCTAAGTAGAAAATTTGAATCATGTTACTAGAGAAATCGTGCAGCTTTAGACCCATTGTATTACTGCTAGACGAGCAAGGTAGCAGAAGAATAAGGAGGAAATGCGTTGGAGCACCCGGGTGCACACACCCCTATATGAAAATGCATTAAAAAAGATTAGGAAATTTCAAAGAATTCTAAATTGTTGGGATATGAAACATGAGTGCCCATGGTACACCTGTGTTCATTTTCGTGGGGAATGGGTGCCCGTGGTATCCGCGGCACAGGAATTATGGTCGGACATACGTTACATCTAGTTTCTTTTCCATGCATACGAATTTTTTGTCTTTTTTCCTAATATGTCTTTTAATTCTATATTCATATAGGGTTGTGTGGCACTCGAGAGCCACAAATCCTCTTCCAAGAATCAGGGTACTACTGTAGTAGGACTATGAAATATGGCGTGTAGTCCATTTGGTCCGGCGGCGGCATCCACCGTCCCCGACACCATATGCTAGCGATGGATTCAGCTCAGCTCAGACTACCTTGCGCTCTTCTCGAAATAGGCTCGCCCCGCTTTGTAGATAAAGCAAACATCCCAATACATAGTGACAAAGCAGCACGTACGGCTGGCTAGGGCAACAACAAAATCATGCCCAAAGAAAGCATAAAAGGAATAAGAAAAAAGCCACCTAGTGGCAGTAGGCATATCGGCACTATGGAGAAGCGAGCCATCGCGTGGTAGTCAGCGCGCATCCAGCATGAGCCCAAGACAGACATGGTCCCGCTATCTAGTGAGCGGGTGCCAATGCTGCAAAAAAGCAAGGAATTAGAAGAACTAGTCAGAGGCCTGCCGTTGAAAGACCCGCTCAATCACCATTTTATTACGCGTCATCCATAAAGTCCATGACATCGCTGCAAATATAAGCTAGGATAGGCGGCATTTTTGCCCGGCCTGGTTAGCCCCGGCTTCAAGAAACTCCCCAAGGTCTAGGGCCTCGCAATCAGGCCCAGAGCCTCGCGGGCGAAACTCTAGAGGACACGTGCTGCAGTGCACGAGAGCAGGATGTGGTACCCGGTCTTCGGGACGCCACACAAGGGGCATAAGCAATTGCCCGGCCAGTGCCGCTTAAGCACCTCCGTCCCAGAGGGCAGGCGGTCTCACAACAGTTGCCACGCAAAGATCTTGATCTTTAGGGGCAACGGGGCCTTCCACAGAGGCTTAGTCCATGTAAGAATGGGCGCACGGCATAAAGCCCGGTAGGCCGAGCTCACAGAGAATACCCCGAAAGGGGAAATACTCTAGGACACGGTATCCGGATAATCTGGTAGCACTGGCGGGAGGGTAGCCCGCAATCTAGCCGACTCTACAGTCTCTGCCTGCCCAAAAGTGTGTCGGAACACGATGTTCCAATGTCCATTCTAGACGGCCAAGGAAACCAAGGGCAACAGATCCATCCAGGCACCATACTGACAGCTCACTGTCAAGTTCTTGGCAGAATCGATGTTGGACCGTCATATGCCTGGCGTGGTCTCTCCGCAACCAACTACTTGCCATGTAACTCACGGCGTCAACGTCGTGCTAGAACCCACAACGCTAATTCCGCACGAGTCTGGCCACCACCTGCACAACACGGGCGAGAACAAATGTTTTCCAAGACACGTTTGTATCACTCGATCCAGATGAACTCAAGCCAAGGCCGATGATGATCACCGAGTTGATCTCCCTCTGGCGCCGACTCCCTGCCAGCCGACGGAATCCAAGCCCACCAGCCGGTGCCACACGCAGAACTTGTCGAGAGGCTAAAATATGTGGCATTCCTCCGCCATACAAAACATGGCCCCGAGCACGTCCGCGATGAGGATGAATAGTGGTGCCCCCTGCGGTGACCCGAGGGCTCAACCCTAGCCACCGGGCACCCTCTCCCTCTTCTCTAGCCCCTCGCCTCCGCAGGCAGCAGTCGTCGGGCTAAGACCGCGTGGCGCTGGCGGCGTGCGGGCGGGGGGGGGGGGGGGGGGAGGCTTCTCTCACTTTCGCTTGGTTTGGCGGCACGCGGGCCACGAGAACTAGCGTAGGCCAGGCCGGCATGGCGCGTGGTGGCTGCGGGGCTGAGCTGTGACGGGTCTGGCAGGTGCGATGGCTCGCACGTGCCGCATGGGGTCTCCTCTCCGCGGGCGTGTGGGGGCGGGCGGGCTACGCGTGGTGTGTGCAGATCTGAGGCGACGACCTCAGTCGGTGAGCGCGCCTCCCTCCCGGTGGCGGGTGGCCGACGCGGATGCTGGGGGCCGCCCTCCTTGGCTGTTCGAGCAACAAGATGGCGGCGGACGTGGGGCTCGATGATGTGGTTTCCCCGGTGGCCCTATGCATTGATCCGAAGACGGTGTCCTTTGCTCTAGTTCCACACTTGCCCCGCCAGCCCAAGATGACAACGACTTCCGGGTGCTGTTGTTGCTGCAGGGTGGGGCGATGGGGGGCTCTGGATTTGGATTGTGGGTATCTCCTAGCTGGCGATGGTGGCCACGATGTCGGCAATGCTTTGGGCATTGCTACCCTTCCTGAAGGTGCGTTGTGATCCTCCCCTTGCCCTCGACCTCCATGGCCCGGGTGAAAGCCCAAAATCTCCTGTGTCGGTACTAAAACCGACAGACCTCGGGGTAGGGGGTCCCGAGCTGTGGATCTCGGATCTATGGATAACAGGGGACGAAGGAGACCGTATTTACCCAGGTTTAGGCCCTCTCGAAGAGGTAATACCCTACGTCCTGCTTGATTATATTGATGATGATGTATCGAGTACAGGCGTGATCTACCTCGAGATTGTAAGTAATGTTCTAACCCTAAGGCTAGGTGGTTGCAATTGTGATCCTCCCCCTACGGACAAGACCTCCCAGTTTATATAGACACTGGGGGGGTACCTAGGATTACACATGGTCGGTTGTCAATCTAGGGTTACATGCGCCGCCGAGCCGATGCAAGTCTTGGAGTACACTTCAAGTCTTTGGTAGAATCCTTCTTCATTATGCTGAGGTATGAGGCTTTTGGAGTCCTTCTAGAGAAATGGTGGGCCCCATGGACTGTGGGTCGACTAGGTCGGTACCCCCTAGTCCAGGACACCGTCAGTAGCCCCCGAACCGATCTTCAATGCCAAGGGCAACATCAGACACGTGACTTCGGCTCCAGAGTCTTCGGCTTGACAGGTTAATTCCTTCAAATAATTTCGGTATGAGATCCTCTCCCGCCAACAGGCTCTAACCAGATTAATTCCCAAAGGGAACAATTCTTCAACCATGTGTTAGCCAATCCCCCTAGCATCCGAGGACGCGAGCTAACTTAGCCTCGAAGGCCATCCACCTAGGTGTGAATGGTGCCCTTAGCTTGACAACTTTTCCCGAAGCGTCACTTCTTATACCAAAGTGGGTCGGTAACTCCTTGCTCGATTCGCGGCCCGAGGCGGTTTTTCATTGGCACGTCTTATCAAAACAGAGATCGTGCTCGTATTTTGGGGATATCATCAAGATTTTGTTTCACCCCACGCGCATAATGGCGTTTCTGTATTGAGGCGTTGCGATTTTAACGGCGTAGTAAGGGGACTCTTGGCCTTTCACAGGCCTATAAGAGTGAAAAGGGAGCCCTTGACAATCCACGCTTCCGTTCCTCCCTTGCCTACTGCCTCCTGAGCTCCAGCGCCCAGATCCAATCCTCAATCCACTCGCCTCTCTCATGTCCAAAGCTTCCCTTTCCGGCCATGGCCGACGCCACCTTGAAGGGGCACCGGGCTGGCTCCACCGTCATGGAGGGCACCATCCTGGAGCTGCGGAGTGTGGGGTACATCCCCGCCAACGTTGCGACCCGGCCATCGGAGAAGGACCAGCGAGCACCCACCCCAAGCCGTGGGAGAGGGTCATTTTCGTTCCCCACCTCATCAGAGGTATGGGGTTCCCGCTGCACCCCTTTGTGCATGGGATCCTCTACTATTATGGGCTGGATTTCCACCATCTGGCGCCAAACTCCATCCTCCACCTCGCATCCTTCTTAATCGTTTGCGAGGCCTTCCTCCGCGTCGAGCCCTACTTTGGGCCGTGGCTGAAAACCTTCGGCATTAAGCTGAAGTCCAGTGGCCGGCGAACCTTTGTCGAAAGGAACCTTTGTCGAAACCATCAGGAGTGGTAACGTGACTGGTTCTACGTCACCGAGCCAGTCGCCGGCGGTAAGGCCGAAGTCCCAGCCTTCTTGGCTGACCCTTCGAGGAGGCTGGTTTCTTGGAAGAGGAAGGGTATCGACTGGGGCAACTTCGACGACGTGACCTTGCTGCAGCAGAAGATCCAGTTTCTGGCAGACAAGAAGAAGATCAAGCTGACGTCATGCTCCATCGCTGCATCTTGCCACTCCAACTTCGGTGAGTCCGATGTGGGTTCACAAGTCCGCAGACAAGCCGCTCGTGAAGTATTTTTTTCCGCACATCCCTGTCTGGGATGTGGACGGCGCTTTTCAAGCCGTCCAAACACGATTTCCCCATAGAGGGGAGGGACTGCGGCTTCGACGCCGCGCACGACGCCAACGAGGTAATTTCTACCATAGGGCCTTATATTCTCGTCTTGTATTTTGTGGATGTATCTTGATCGAACTTTTTGAACTTCTCCTCCCTTCACAGACAGCAAATGCTGTGCCCGACGTCACTGCCAGAGGAGGCGAGAACTCCCCAGCTCACGGCGTTCTTGGCCGAGGAGCAGTACGTGGTTCCGGCCAAGGAGCCGAAGCAGCCAAAGGGGAAGGCCAGTAGGCGCCTCCGAGGCACTTCGGGGCCTGGTCCGAGGACACCCATGTCTCCTCCACCCACGAGGAGGAGACGGAAGACGAAGAAGAGGAGGCGGTCTCTCCGAAGAGGAAGAGAACGGCGTCCGAGGACCTCATTGAGGAGGCACACACCAATCCCATAGGAAACTGTGCACGGCCTCGGGCGCGCCGGTCGGTCAACGACCCGAGCCCGCTCAGCTGACCCTCTCTGACACCTCGGAGGACCCCCTTGCCCAGCTGCGCAGAGCGAGGCCGGCACTGTTTATAGGTATTGTGTAAATGCCCGATTACTGATTAGTCTTTGGAGCTTGTCCGCCCTCTATGGAAGAGAGTGGGTCCGTGGAGCGTCCCATTCCCCCCTCTGCCCCTGACGGGCTGGGGGAAGCGACGTTGCGCCCAACCCCCACCGTTGACAACACGGGGGTGGGCGCCGGCGGTTCATTGGCCGAGGTCCAGACCTCGGTAGCCGAAGACCACGGGGAGGAAGTCCCCGTGGTTATAGAAGACGAGGTGGGCCGAGGTGGATCCTCGGCCTAGATCACTCTGGAGCTGCCAAAGCAGCCCAAGGTTACCGTCCTTGACACCACGGCGGGTGGAACCAAAGTGCTTAGCCTTCCCCTCCTACTTCAAAGTAGGTCGTGATGGGGTGGCCTGAGGAGATGGAGGTCGCCGTGGCAAGCTCCTCCATCCTAGAAGAGCAACGTGCCCTGATTGGCGCGGCGCTGGGGAGCTTCTGGTCCGTGGAGGCTGGAATGCAAGAGGCCTTCAAGGGTCTTCTTACAGCTTTCGAGGTATGTTTGCCACACTTCCGATTCACCTTCTTGTATATATATTCAATTTCGCGTTAGCCTTCTTCAGGCGCAGCTAAAAAAACTCCTGTCCGAAGACAATGCGATAGCTTATAGCGTAGCTACCAGTAGCCCCCGAGCCCTAAGTTGGTTATAAAGAACTGACTTGGGGTCATCTTGTTGTATGCGTGAAGTTGGCCGCTTAATAGCCCCCGACAACTCTGGTTGGCTTGATATAAAGTTATCAAAGGATCAAAATCGAGCTTGGATGGCTAATTATTTCAATCATATGCGCAGGCCTCTACTTCGGCTCCGAGCTCTGTCTCCGAGGAATTGGCGGAGATGAAGCTGAAGCGGTCCGAAGAGGACCTCGATCTGATGCAAAAGCAGATCGAAAGTGCCCAAGGTAACCGAAGTTTACAATACGAAATAATGTATCTTTCATCGTTGTTTGAGCTTTAGTTGTAATCTCGGGCCTATATGATAACAACTGCCACCACGGAGCTTGAGTCCCTCAAGGCCGAGCTACAAAGAGCTCGGCAAGAAGCCGAGCAGTAGAAGGCTGCGGCGGCCAAGGCCAGCAAAGAGCTGGCCGAAGAAAGGGTGGCCTGCGGCAAGGACCAGGCCCGGGTCACCGAGGTCGAGGACAGCCTGAAGGGCGTCTACTTGGAACGGGACGCCCTCCAGGAGGACAAGAAGAAAGCGGTTGTTGATTTCGAGAAGCTGATATTGACGCACGCCGAGGTCCAGTCCCAAGCCCGGGCCGACCGTGAGGTGCTTCAGCAAGTGAGGCAAATCGCCGCCGGTAAGCCGTACTTGCTGCAGTGTGTTTTTGGTCGCAATGGGTCCATCGAGCTGACTCAACTCTGGCAATTTGTAGAGGCCTTCGCAGATCTGCCTCGAAGTGCATTGGACGCCGACCGTCACTACGCCACCCAAGATGGGCATATGCCACGGAGAGGGCGTTCTGGCAGCAATTCCAGGCGCCGTCGCATTCGCCACTGATCAATGATCAAATGAAGCAGTTGATGCAGCTCTACCGCATGGCGAAAACGGCCATGGAGGACCTTTGTGTTCATCTGTGGCCTGTGGAGCCGCTGCCAACCAGTTTCTTCGGCCTGTTGGCCCGACCTTAAGACATCGGACCCCGAGCTCTTTGTTGGAAATGATCCGCGTGCCTGGAAGGTGCCCAAATGGCGTACGCCTCCGTGAAGACCCACTACCCTCGCATTGACGCGAGGCTGGTGGCTTCGGGGCCGCCGGAGGGGAAGACTCAGACGTCGGAGGAGTTTTTGGCTGAAATGATGGAAGGCACGCGGATAACCGAGCCACGCTGTGGCCAGAACACTTTGTATTTTTAGCTTGTACTTTGGAATGCCGAAGTTTTAATGATGTAAAGGGAACAAGCTTTTGGGTTAAGTTTAAATGAGTTCGGCTTTAAGTTCCGATGTGCTCTATATATCATTTTTTTACTCCTGTTTGACTGGTTGATACTGAAAATGGCCAGTCGTCGGCTTCCACCCCCTTTGTATAGAGTATAAGGGGTGTTTCCATAGCAATTTTACCCTTAGCCAATGTCTCGGTTCCCTCGGGTGGTTTATGCATATGGAAACTAGGCAATCGGACTATGATGGCTTTATAATTTTCACTTAGTCATAGGAGTTGGACTGTGGGAGCTAGTTACTAGCCCCCGGTACATGAGGTGTTCGGCCGTAGCCGAGGTCTAAACCGCCACACATCTCGGCTATTTTTGAGAAAAAGCCCCTCGTTTGACACGGAAGATCTCAAAAACGATCTTATGTTGGACACTGTCATCGGATCGCCGGTAAGTTCAGACGTACCAGGACAGTCAGTTTTCAGCTTTCTCCACTGAGGCGCTTTACCATCCAATCTGGAAGCACAATCGCAGTGGTTCTCCCTTTAGACTCTTAGTCGAACAAAGCGGAACATAAGAGGTAAACACAGAAGCCGGGCAACCCTACTATTGACCAATGATGGTTCGGAACTAATTCATATAATGCAACATCCGAGACGCCGAATAAACTGTCCGGACTTTTATGTAAGCGTGGGATTAAATCCGAGCCCCCGGTCGATAGCCAGGTATACTATTAAGGAGTGTGTTTCGCGAGAGTTTATCTTTGGCTCCGAGGCAAGAAAGAAAAGAGAATAGCACCAGTATATGCATAACGATCGTCAATGGTCTGTTTTCTTTTTGATTTATGGGGTCAAGCTGTACATGCCGAGCTGTATCAAAGAAAACTTTGAAAGATACATTGTGAGAAGAAGGAAAAGGGGAGGAACTGAACAGGTCCGGTCGTCGGGTTTAATGTCCCCGGTCGTTCTTTGTTGCACGTCTGCGCCTCTGTGCTGTTTACCAGTGTGTCCCCGTCTAAGCCGAGGTTGTTGTGCCTTGCCTGCTAACTCACGTATCCTGTGCTTGATGCATCTGGGGATCGGTCCCTTTGAAGAGGTGGCGGCCAGCGTGTTGGTTTAAGCCATACTGCTCTTGTTGGGCCTTTGACAGTGCCTTGCCGGAGTGTTCGGATGGGTGTCGCCTGGTTGAACCAAGCGGCGCGCTCGGTGTGTTGTGCTCCTCGGCCACCCATGGAATTTTTAGTGTGAAGTTGTGTACTCTAGGTACGTAGTCTTCGATGATAAGGGCAGGGGCGAGGAGCGCGTAGCCCTATTTAGGGTCGGTGCTGGCTTGTCCGAGGATGGGGTTGATGCCGCGGCAGCGCTTGGAGGAGCTAGATGCACCCTTTCTTAGCGCAGCGCGAGCAGCCTCTTCGGACGCCTGTACCTCGGCCCGGTCTGCTCCTCTATCCGGAGTGAGCGTTCTGTGTTACCATTTACTGTGATAACACCATTTGGTCCGGGCATCTTTAGCTTCAAACATGCATAGTGTGGGACCGCATTAAAGCGTGCGAACACAGTTTGTCCGAGAAGGGCGTGGTAGCCGTTGTGAAAGGGGACGATGTCGAAGATCAAGTCTTCACTTCGGAAGTTATCGGAGGAGCCGAAGACTACTTCCAATGTGATCGTGCCTGAGCAGCGTGCTTCGACGCCGGGTATAACACCCTTGAATGTGGTAGAACTGGGTTTGATCCTTGAAGGGTCGATTCCAATTTTCCTGATCGTGTCAGAATAGATCAGGTTGAGGCTACTGCCTCCGTCCATGAGGACGCGTGTCAGGTGGAACCCGTCAACGATGGGATCCAAGACCAGAGCCACCGACCCTCCATGACGGATACTGGTCGGGTGGTCGTGTTTGTCGAAGGTGATCGGGCAAACCGACCATGGGTTGTACTTCGATGCCACTGGCTCTAAGGCGTAAACGTCCCAAAGTGCATGCTTTCTCTCCTTAGGTATGTGAGTGGCGTAGATCATGTTCACGTCCGAGGTAAGTCATTGCTTCTGATGCGTAGTCCAATACGTCGGTTAAGTCATCAACGGTGGCGACTAGATGGGTGGTGGGTGGGATGTAAATATCCCTGTCGTCGGCTTTAAGTCCGAGCTTGTCATAAACCGAGGTTTGGTCATCCGAGATTGACATCCTCTGAATGCGATCCGGCATCCCATTGAGATGAGAAAGATCCTCAGGATTCATGACCTAGCACAAGGCCGGGCAGATCCAAAGTGAGGTTTGCGGGTCAACCAAGGTACCTTCGAGACATTGGCCGAGCCGAACTGACTCTGGGCCGACAACATGTGATAGGAGCAAGTAATCCAAGATTTGGATGCAACGCACAAGGTATATATGTCATGAGGCATGGATCGGTGAAAATGACAAGTCAAAGCAAGATCTCTAACAGGTGCGCAATCAAATGGTCCAAGATGACCAATAAGTCTCATGGTGAAAGCAACATAAGTAGTAGGATCCATAATATCCATGCTCATGGTTTGGGTGTTCTCAAAAGAGAAGGATATCACCTTGAAAGCATGTCCTTGTGCGTCCTTCACAATGCTGAAGCACAAGCAAGTGTGATGTAGAATCGTCGTGGTAGAAGGTGGTTTGCTCTCAAGAGCTCGAATGGTCAACTCACGTGAAGTGGAAGTCGACACCGAGTCCAAGTATCCTACACAAGCACACAACAAAAGAAAGAACGCATGCGCATGGTAGATAAACACATCATCCATCATGATGGTTCTCTTCTCTTGCACATAACCATTAGAAATACAAGTGCATGAATAATATGATGCAACAATGGCGATATTCATGGCACTAGGTATATGATGCAAAGAAGTAAGGCAAGCATGCTTCACAAGAAATATGTCAAAATCTCCAAAGATATGCGAGAA
The DNA here is from genome assembly GCF_002575655.3 of Aegilops tauschii subsp. strangulata. Taxonomy (NCBI): domain Eukaryota; kingdom Viridiplantae; phylum Streptophyta; class Magnoliopsida; order Poales; family Poaceae; genus Aegilops; species Aegilops tauschii. The sequence continues at coordinate 278,312,688 of NC_053037.3, read as the reverse complement.
TGCTATGGGGGCAATCTCATTAGCAAGACTAAAATCATTGTTGCACTCAATACATGGCAAATCATCTAGCATGAGAGAGGCAACACATGGAGATATATGACAAGAAGCAATAACAATCATGTGCAAAGCATGGCAATGGTTGTCATCAACCGTATGAAATGAGCAAGTATGAATCATTGGTGATGCAACAAAGTCAAGCATAGAAATCATGTTGTGCAAACTAGTGGAGTGAAGATGCAACACACTAGGGGAAATCATGGCAATCATGTCATGTGAGCAAATAGTAGGTATAGGTAATGCACATGACATATCGCAAGCACGAACACAAAGCAAGATCATAGTATCATCATAGGAATTGGTCATAAATGGAACATGGCAATAACAAATGATATCTCCACCAAGCTTGCAAATACACATACAAGTAGTAGAATCAATCATCATGTGTAATGCAAAGCATGTGTCACAAATGCATGGGAATTATCGTGACATGCAAAGTGAACATGGCAATATGGGCAAATGTTACATAATGGACAATAATCCATAACCATGTGAGGGCCATGTAGAAGAAATGCGCGAAGTCTTTGCGCGATGGGAACAGTGTGCAAGCCAATCCACGGGATCCCAAGTCATCGTTGCTCTCTAGAGGTCGTTTTGTCAACTCACGGGATTGTGAGGTTGACAAGTAAGCATGGGTACCTACACAACAAATACACAGACGAAAGAAATTGTGTGTGGTAAATGTACACATCATCCATCATGATGTGTATGTGCACGTGTGAGTTAGCACAAGATAAGCAATGCTCAAAGAAATTTGATGCCTGGTATAAGAACATGTCATCCATAATGAAAAAATAGTTGTTATGTATGACACGATGGGGATGCAGATTGAGCATACAAATATATGGCACATCAATATCATGTTCATTCATGGGGAGCATATTGTGCACATAATTATTGGGATCATGCAATGGATGGGAGTGATCAAAATCTCCAAACATGTATGAGGAAACTATGGGGGTCTCCTCATGAGCAATATCGGAAACATATGAAGAAAATGGACAACATCCAAAACAATGCATATCCGAAGCTAGGTGGTCATGGCATGGCATATGAGATAAATGATGCAAAGGGAGCATATCAATATCATCACAAGAAAAACAAATGCCAATAATCATGGGCTTGTCATCTATGCCATACGTGCAAATTGGGTTTATTTTAATGGCACATACATAGTTACTACGAAGAGATTGCAAATATGACATATTGTTGATCTCATGCATAGCATGTGACAAGTCAAGCGGATTGTCAAACATGATGTGACCTAAAGAATTATGACAAGAAATCCTATGCAACATGGCATCACAACTAATAGACTCCACATGGCAATCATCAAACTCATCATAAATGGGCAAATCATCGCATGGGGAAGTCGCACTAGCATGAAACATGGTAATAGGTTGATCAACATCATTCAAGCAATCAATGTCAGGATAGTCCACTAGTGGGACGAGACCAAATGTTACCTTGTTACCTTCACCTATGTTACCTTGTTCATTCCACTCATGTGGTGTAGGTGAGGTGGCAAAGACCAAATGATGGTCATCTACATCTTGATGGAACCATGTGGGGGGTGCATCATATTCCACCATGGTCATCGTCTTGTCCAAACGGAGGACGAAGTCCTCGAGGATCGGCGCGTCATCATATATGGGACCTAGCACCAAATGAGAAGACACAATAGAGGTAGAGGTCAAGTTGTTAGAAATGCAAATGGCCTCATAAGACCTATCAACTATCTCACTCTCTCTATGTGGTGGCTCACTCACTCCCTCAAAATAGGTGCACTGAAAGTCACATATGGTGGAGTCACTCATCTCACTCAAGTGGTGGGGGCTGTGGCTCTCCTCATATGGGAATTGGGCAACTCATCATATATGGGGCTAGTGGTGAAGTCACTCTGGCTCTCAATATAGTGGCTCATGTCACTCAAGTCGTCATACGTCGCCGTGGTCGAAGGGAAAATCCCGTGCTCAACCATCTTGTCACTGTCGCCATGGATGAAGGCCGAAGATGGCACATCATCACTCTCCTCCATGACCGAAGGGAAAATCCCATGCTCGATCATCTCATCACCGTCGCCGTGGATGAAGGCCAAAGATGGCACATCATCACTCTCGCCTCCAAAGATGGAAGCATCATCCTTGCTCATCACCATGTCGTTCGCCTCCAATGCTTGGTCCTCGAATGGCTCCGTAGTCGTAGTCGTCGGCGCACCATCTTGAAAAAGACTCGAAGTAGACTCGGCATCATCAATGCCACAAAGAGGGATGGTGATTAAGTTGAACTTGGGAGCGTCGTCTTGGAGCTCGTCGGGCTTGGACATCTTGGTGGTACCATCCTCATGCTCGATCTCATGGAGCTTGGTCGCCGAGAAGTGTGCTTGGGGTGGAGAAGCCTTGGCCTTCATGAGTTCTTGTTCCGCCTTGAGAGCACCAATGTAGTTGTCGTCGAGGGACTTGTAGTTCTCGAGGAAGATAGTCTTGGAGATGTCGTTATGCAATCCCATCATGAAGTGGAACTTCATCGAAATGGGGTCGTCCATGCCGGCTCGTTGCAAGGCATTCTTCATCTCCTTGAAGTACGCGTCGATGGACTTGGATCCTTGGATGGTGTTCTCCAATTGGCGTAGAAGTTGTTCCGTGTAGGTGGAAGGCACAAACTCTCGGCACATAGCTTTCTTCGTCTTGGGCCAACTCACGTCGAAGGTCTTCGAAGGTGTGTGAAGCTACCATGTCGACGCATAGTCATGGAAGTTACTTGTGGCGCACTTCACTTGGTCTTCGGAAGGGACTTGATGTAGTCGTCCATCTTGCGCTCCCACTCAAGATACTCCTCGGGGTCGTGAGTTCCATAGAAAGGAATCTTGTGGTCGGTGTCGAGGTCGTAGTAGCTCGTGGAAGTCGCGGACTTGAGCTTGGGGAGCTTCTCTTGAGCGTAGTCTTGAGGTGCTTGTTGGCGAAGATGCCGAATGTCCAAAGGCAAAGATGCCTTGAAGTTGGTTGGCGAAGATGCCAAGGTAGATGGTGAAGTTGTAGAGCGGTGGTTGGTGTTGAGCTCTTGACCTTCACGTTCTCGTCGGTGATTGTGTCGATGCCGATGTGACCTTGCCGGAGATGGTAGCTTGAAAGGATGTGCACTTGAGCATCTTCTCGAAGATGAGGAAGATCTCTTGTAGGACTTTATGAGGGCCTTGATCTCTTCCATTTGAGCATCCATCTTGGCGTCGAAGTTGTTGTTCATGGCACCAAACTCGTCGTTGTTGTTGTGGACCGAAGGAGGTGTGCAATGCCTATCCATCACAAGACTCGAGCAAATGTGAGTGGGAGAAAGAGAAGAACTAGACCGATGTACCTTACCCGATATTGAAGATGGATCGATGATCACTCAATAATGTATCAAGGAAATAGCACAATTGGTACCGGATCTTGTCAATTCTCACACCTACACAAGTAAGGCTTTTGGTGTAGCTTGGTGAGGATAGTGGCACAAAAATTTGATGCAAAATGTTAGCAAGAGTCAATAATGTTGAAAAAGGTTCACAAATTCACAAGTGCAACAAGTAGACCAATAGCAATGAATGGCACACGAAAACACACACGGATAGATAAGTGGGGTCGTGCAACCAAGGAACGAGCTCAAAATGTGGAATCCACGGAAAATGCCCTTGTTGCACAACTCTAGAGAGACGCTAGCACGATTGCACAATAGGCGGATACGAGACTTGTGCACAACCTACAAAGCAAAGATGCAACGACTTCTATCCCAAGTATGCTATATGTATGATGTTCCGGTGTCTCTCTCAATTTGATCCAAGATGATCGGATATGACAATCTTATATGCAATGTGGTATGATGCTATGGCTATTGCATACAAGCTCTTTGTTTTTCTCTTTTGCTTAAAAGCTTATTCTTTTTTCTTTTCTTTTTTGATATGGCCACAATGCGAAATGCACAAACCAAGATAGCAATTGTGTATATACACGAACAATCTTGTGACACAAGGGATGATATGATACCAAGATGATATGGTATGTATGCAATGGAAGGTGTAGATCGATGATCACTAATGTGCACAAGTAACGTTGTCGGCAATATTCAAATGTCTAGTCTCGATAGGCAAGTGACGCAAAATGGCTTAGGGGTTATCAATACTATGGCAAGAAGAATGTACAATGATGGGATACCACGATACCAAGATGATAAAGAGGTTACCGTTTTTGCTTATGGTTAGGGTGTCAAAATGGTGAAGTGGTCGTTGTTGATGACGAATCCGTGGCGATGATGAGAGGCGGTGCTCTTGATGCAGTACCGTTCCTAATTAGCAGAAACACCTTAGGAAACGGAAAAACAGCGAACTCAAAATCTCCAAAGGCAAATGTCAAATGGTTGTAGCGGAATGCGGTGGTGGTTTCGGAAGCTCAATGGGATTGCGGAAATGCAATGATGGGTTTTGGAGTACGCAACGCGGAAGTGGAGGTTATGGTGGTGGACTATACACGGTGTCGGAGTTGAAGTCACCGTCCCTAAGTAGCTGAAACACCTTAGGTGACACAAACCACAACTCGGACAAGCTCAAACAAAATTGGGTTAAGTTGAGGTGTCGGAAGGGTATGGTGGGCAAGGTTATGCGAAAGTTATGGTGGAGGGTTGATGAAGAAGTAACCGTCCCTAAGTAGCCTAAACACCTTAGGAGACTCAAATCACTACACAAACAACCTCAAATGCTATGGGGAACAAAATGGGTTAGGTTGCGGAAGGCTATGGTGGTATTGCGGATGATATGGTGGAAGGCCTAGGCAAAGATGCCAAAGTTCCAAAATTTTGATGGAGTCAAAAGGTGTGAAACCAATGTGAGGACCTCGAGCACGTCGATAGCTTCAAAACGAGCCACAGAACACTCAAATCGGAGTTCGGAGCGAAAAGCTGTGATGAAAACGGTGAAGAGGGGCGATGCTGAAATTTCGGGGAAAGTTTCTGGTTAGGCCGGAAGTTTCGGGCTCCGGAAGTTCCGGGGTCGCGGGAAAAGTCTGGGGGAAGCTGGGGGATTTTGGGTAAACTCTATGTTTAGCCCGGAAGTTCCGGGGGTCGTGGAATTTCTTCCGGGACGAACCCTAAATTCCAGATCTAAGAACGGGGGCGGAAAACACCATTTCCGGGGGCAAAATTACAAAGATTTCATGGATGGAAATGGGGGAAAAGATGGAGAAGACTAGATCCACTTGAAACACAACGAATCCATGGATCAAAATCAACAAAACATCATCCAAACCAACAAATCACAAATATTTGGGGCTATTTTTGGTGGAGATTTTGGAATTTAGGACGAAATCAAGGAAAAGAAGGCTCGAAACGGAGGGGGAAGACTCCAAATTCGTGATCAACATGGCTCATGATACCAAGATGATGTAAGGTGGATACCTTAGAGCCCGATCTTTCATGAAATGAGGGGGATCCCGCGAAGAACACGAGGGGAAACACGAGGGGAACGAGAGGATACACTCAAAGCAACAAGAAACAATCACACATGTGCTAGATCCATGAACACAAAGGGAGATACAAGATCCAACGTTAACAAAGGATGATACAAACGGTAACTAGTTCATCTCCGTGAGGAGGCCTTGAATCCGCGAGGGATCTTCCTGTGATGGGTCTTGAATCCAAGCGTGGATCCTCTCCGTAGAGGCCGCGGTCTCTCGATCGAGAAGAACCACAAGGATGAGCAAAGCTCCATCTCTAAATGAGCTAAACCAATGCTAACCCTAGAGTGGAGGAGGGGATGAGTATATATAGTAGTAGCCACGAAGGGGTAAGTGAGGGGCGAAAGGGTACATGGGCCTTGGCCGGAGTCTCTGCGCGCAGGTAGGCCGGAAGTTCCAGGGATGGCTGGAAGGTCCGGGCGAAGGTCCGGGCTATCTAGAGAGTAGGCACACTCTTGGACAGCTTCGGTGCGGCAGGGCCGGAAGTTCCGGGCTTTCCAGAAGCTTGTCCATGCTTCTTCTTCCTTCTCTTCCACGCTTCCCTCGTGGATGGTTTAGTTGTTCCTTGGCGCTTGCACTCCCCCTCGACATTCGTGAAGCTCCGACAACACCTATGCATGCACGATGGAGGGTCAAGTAGTATACCATCCTCGAAGGGGTCAGGTGAGCACGTGTAAAGGAGATGATTCACCTTTATGTATGTGAAGTAGATGTTGCACGTGTTACTTGCCGAATGAACTCTTGACATGGTGATGTCCGTAGGATGCTCCGCATCAATGTGATTGATGGAGATAAAGAGAGAAAGATAAAGAAAGAGAAAAGGTGGTCCGAGTGGGCCGCGTCCTATGTGACAGACTGACCGGGCATGTCGGTGAGTCCTCATATCCTCCCCATATGTATGGTCTGGATATGTGGGTTTATGGACAATCCCAGACATATGGGGACGAAGTGGGTGATCCAGTTGGTTCACATTTTTTTCTTCTCTCTTCTGTCTGGACAGTGACTGAACTGCCTGTTCGGATGTTTGAGGAGGCTTTGAGGGGACCGACTAACCGTGCACTCCCGCGGAGCTGATCTTCGAGAATGAATAGGTGGCGGCGACGCCCATGCTGAACATCCGGCAAAGGTAGAAGGGGCACCGCAATGTGCTGACGAAGCTGAGAGAGTAGACCGCGGAGCCTCGCAGGGTTGCCGCCTTGCATGACCATGGCAACACATTTTCATACCCATGCAGCACATCCCATTTGAACAAAGTGGCTCATCTAATACTAATAGATCATCAACCCTATGCGCCCCTCCCCTTCCCAACTGAGGCGCTCCTGCGGGCACCCCCAGGAGGCAACCCTAGCGCCGCCGCCCCCGTCTTCTCACCCCGCCCCCTCCCTCCCTGGTCGCCGCCGGTGGCGTTGCCGGCCAAAGGCCGTGTGGCGCAGGCGGAGGTGGGGCGGCTTCCTCCCGCACGCAGGTGACGGGCGTCGCGGGGCGCCCTCCCCTGCTCGGTGGCGCCGGGCGCCGGTCAACTGTTGCTTCGTCTCCCTCCTCCTTGCGTCCTGGTGGACTGCCAACGCCTCCCCCTCTCCTCCTCCCCCTCCACCTCGGCTGTGGGGGCTGGAGGGGGCCGAGGGCGTGCTGGCGGCGGATCTGGCAGCCCCTGCCCAGATTCGGTTGGTGGTGGCGGTTGCCGGCGGCAGGGGTGATCGGCGGCCCTTCCAAGGTGGTGGCTCTGCAGCTGGTGCTCGTTCTTCTCCGGTGGGGTGGCGGGGCACCGGCTGGACCTGGCCAGGGTGTGGAGACGCAGGTGGTGTGGTGGTCGTTGACCCTCCTCTGGCGGCCTTCTTCGGCGGCACGATGCGGTCGATCCGGTGGCCCTCGCCGGCGGACGGGTGTCTGCCTCTTCCTCGTGTGGTTCTGGTCGGAGGTCGTGGTAGGGCGTCAGGGTGACGCAAGGGAGGCTGCTGGAGTGAGGGTAGACCGACTACCTGTCACCGGCGCAGGGGTGCGCTGGTCCGGACGAGCTCCGGTCCCCCCTCCCCTTTTCTTGGCCTAGTGACTCCTTGCCGCTGACCGTTGTTCGGGGCGAGTCGATCACTGGCGGTTCCGATGGTGCTAGGGGTATGCCGGTCGACTCAAACCTCGTGCCTTTGATGGTCTCCAGAGGGTCTGGATGCAAGGCGGCGGCCTTGGTGGCGGGAGCTGCTGTCTCGTGGGCGTAGCTCGTGGCTCGGGCGCTGACAGGCTTGCTGCCATGGCCGCGTGGGCGGCATGGGGGCGGGCCTTCGACGATCTCGGTGGTGGTGCGGCCGGCACTCTCATGTAGGGCCGTACCTCGGGCGGAGGCGGAGGGTGGCGGCCGGGGTGAAAACCTTGTCTGGCTCGGAGCCAGACCGATGGCGGAGGCGTCCATGCGTCGTTCCCTTCTCCATCGCGGTGACCCTGCGTCCTTCGTGTTACTTTGGGTGAAAACCTAGATTCCCAGGATCGGGCGGTGGCGGCTCTTAAGTATCGTTTCTTTCTTGAAAGCATCGCTTTTGACTCCCTGGTTCGTCGAGTTGCGGCTTCGTCTCCTCGCGGTGACTCGTTCACGGTGGAGAGCTCTTTAGATCCTTAACTATGCTCTTCTGCCTACTTGTTGTTTGCTTTGGGGTGTTTGGAGTAGCGTTGCTGTTCGTCAGCTCCTTTGTATCTGCCTTGGGTGTGTGTGGTGTCGGGTGGTTTGCATCATGTATGTCGATCGTTGCTTTATATATAAGCGGGGGGAAAGCCTTTTTCGGTAATACTAATGGGTCTATACAGTAGAGATCCATTGCAAACGCAAAGCCCATTCTAATTTGGGTGTATTACAATCCAGTTCACCATCCAAATTATAGCCATATAAATCTGTAGCCCTACTTAAACAATTAAACTTATTTTAAAAAAAATTAAACAATTAAACTTTGATTTGTTTAACTTGAATTCTCTGATCCCCCCCTCCCCCCCCCCCCCCCCCCCCCCCCCCCCCGCGCGGCTGGTTCCCTAAGATGAATAGGGTGAGATTATAGTGGGTTCAAGGTCAGGTAAACATGTGTATACGTCAGTCCAAATTACCTATAATCCAACTTAGTTGTGTAAAATGACATAATTTCCGCACGTCATTAGTGTCCGTTTTTGTAGAGTTTAGGACGGGGATGGTGACTTTTGCTGGAGTACATAGTTGAAAAATTGAATGCTTTATCAGTTATTTTACTTTGATATATACTTAGGTCTTATTATTATTTTTCATTATGTTTATACAGTTCTTGGAACTGCTTTAGCATACAACATGGTGCTTGATCTTCCTTTCTGGGCTGGTGTACTGATTTGTGCAGCAACTGTTATACTGCTTCTCGGATTACAAAGCTATGGGGTAAGACATTTCATCCCGCTATAAAACAGAAGGGAAACATATTTTTGGAACTCGCAGTAACCAAAATCTCGTCCCTTTCATAAGTATAACAGTAATAACTGAGAAAGTTTTGCTGTGAGAAATCATCAGAGACCTTGATCTCTGTTTATACACAGCTGTACATGGAATAGATACAAAGGTTGTTAGGGCTACAAAGGATGTGCTAGATCCACTTTGGACTATTTAGCACCAGGAGCTGAAATTTCGTAGATGAGACACTTACGAGCTGGGATTTCCCATTAGCCTTTATATCATAGAAAAAAATAATAAATAAATTTTTTTTTATGGTTATCTTCACTAATGGCCCACCCTGGCCCATTGTGCTAGATCCTTCACTGCTTGCAAGAGACTTCCTATGTAACAATACCTAAGATAGCAAAAAAAGAGAAAAAGAAAAAAAAAAAGATAGCAAGAACACATTCATTGTTTCGTATATACAATGTTAATAAATGCAGTGATATTTATAAAGTCCCTTTTCTCTTAAGGTCCGGAAATTGGAGTTCATGATTGCAGTGTTTATGCTCATCATGGCCTCTTGCTTCTTTATAGAGCTGAGCCATGTCAATCCTCCAATGAATGAGTTAATTGAAGGGTTATTTATCCCAAGACTTAAAGGACATTATGCTATCTCCGATGCAGTCGCACTGATCAGTGCCCTTGTTGTACCGTAAGTATGGGACATTTTTGTTGCTTCGTTGGTCATCAACATGAACACTGTATTCTTATGGAAATATAAATAAGAACATGTATTTGCAATATTTATTCCTGATAGACATTCTATGTTTGCGAATTGCATGCTGATAATAAATTAAGGGCACGTGAGAAACTAGTCGATTTGGTATTTATGGTTACAAATAAACTATTCAGTTGTACATTATTGTTTACCGAAAAAGGCTTTCGCCCCGCTTTATAAATAAAGCAAACCGCCAAGAGCACACATACACGGACTAGTCCAGAACACACACACCCAAGTCACACAACAAGAAGTACAAAGGTTTTGCTAAGGGCACAGCTCAACAAGCCCAAAAAACATAAAAAAGGGGAGGCCGAAGCCGGAGAACATGTCCGGCGCCTAATCTGGCTCCGGAGGTGGCGGAGGGAGTGGCGGCGACAGACGGACGGCCATCGAGCGAAGGTCGGCGATGAAGGCGGAGATGGCGTCCCGGTCCTGTGGGCGGCTAAGCGGCCGCCAAAGCTGCAAGTAACCAGAGTTTGGAAAGAGAGTCAGTAGCCCGTCGGAGAGGGATGCGTTGAATCACAAGCTTATTGCGAATCGTCCAGAGGGTCCACGCGATTGCCCCAATCTGAAGCCACCTAATGTGGCGAGAGGGCAGGGGGAGTTCTGGAGTTCGGCGAAGAGGTCGGGGAAGTTGGTGTGGCACCAATTACCCCCACCACCTCTCTAAAGCAGCTCCAGACGAATTGAGCGGACACACAGGAGAAGATGTGATTCGAATCTTCGGGGGTACCACACAGCGGGCAGAGGCCGGACCCAGGGCCATTGCGCTTGCGAACCTCCACCCCAGACGGTATCTGCCCTCGGATCCATTGCCACATGAAGATCCGGATTTTCAAAGGAATGCGGATGGACCACACCGCCAAAAGTGGGGGAGGAGCGGAGGAGGGGGCAATGGCCATATAGAGGGACTTGGTGGAGAACTGGCCTGAAGGCTCAAGGCGCCACCGAACCTCATCCGGGCCAGCATCCACAACCGGCTCGTGGAGAGCAACACAATCAAGTAGCTCCTGCCAGGCGGCGGCTTCCGGAGGCCCAAATGGCCTCCGGAAAGCGAGGCGCCCTAGGTCAATAAGGGCCCTCTCTACTGAGATCGAAGGAGCGACGGCGATGGAGAAGAGGTCAGGGAAGCGTGCCGCGAAGGGGGTGTCTCCCGCCCAACAGTCAAACCAGAACAAAGTCGCAGCTCCCGATCCGACCGAGATGGAGGTCCCAATGTGGAGGACAGGGAGCAGTTGGATGACCGACTGCCAAAACTGGGAACCGCCGGACCTCTGACAGAAGGCCAGGGGTTGCCCACGCAGGTACTTGTTCCGGATGATGTCTAACCAAAGGCCGCCGTGCCCTTGCGAAATGCGCCAGAGCCAGCGGGAAAGGAGGGCAATATTCATGCGCTTAGAGCACATGATACCGCGACCTCCTTGTTCCCGGGGCTTGCAGATGTCTGGCCAGCTAACCATATGGTATTTCTGCTTATTGTTATCGCCAGCCCAATAGATGCGAGACTGGACTTTGGTGATCTCATGGTGTAGAGTCTCGTGAAGGCTGTAGAAGCTCATGAGGAACAAGAGGAGGCTGGAGAGGGAGGAGTTGATGAGAATCGTCCGAGCCGCCTTCGACAGCCACCTACCCTGCCATGGCTCAATACGCGTTTGCAGCTTGGCCACGGTCGGGCGCAAGTCAGCAACGGTAAGCCGAGAGTCACTAATGGGCGTTCCCAAGTAAGTCGTGGGGAAGGAGCCCAGTCGGCAGTTGAGACGGTTGGCAATGTCGAGGGCCTCTGCCGGAGAGTATCCCATCACCATCACATCACTCTTGTCGAAGTTGATCTTGAGGCCAGACATTTGTTGGAAGCAGAGGAGAAGGAACTTAAGGTTGGCGATGTCCGCCTCCGAGCCTTCGACCATGATGATGGTGTCGTCGGCGTACTGGAGAAGGGAGATCCCGGAGCCACCGGCCAGGTGGGGAGTGATCCCATGAATATGGCCCGCAACCTTAGCCTTGTCCAGGATGGCGGCAAGCGCGTCCACCACCATGTTGAACAAGAATGGGGAGAAAGGATCGCCTTGTCTAACCCCACAAAGAGTGGGGAAGTAAGGGCCAATCTCCCCGTTGATGTTCACGGCAGTGCGACCGCAGGAAACCATCTGCATCACTCTGGTGATCCATCGGTCGTCGAAGCCTTTCCGGAGCAGAACTTCCTGAAGGAAGGGCCAGCTAACAGTGTCGTATGCTTTATGGAAGTCGATCTTCAGGAAGACCGCCCTGAGGTGTTTGGATCGGACCTCATGGAGGACTTCATGAAGAACTAGCACCCCATCCAGGATATACCGACCTTGAATGAAGGCGGATTGGTTGGGGTGGGTAATGTGGTCGGCAAGCAGGGTCACCCTATTGGCGTACCCTTTTGCCAGAATCCGGAAGATCACATTGATCACCGTAATCGGGCGAAACTGGCGAATGTCAGAAGCCCCAGGCACCTTGGGGATGAGCGAAATGATCCCATATTTGAGGCGCCCGAGGTCGATGGACCCAACGTAGAACTCGTCGAAGATGGCCATGATCTCAGGCTTGATCACATTCCAGAAGGTCTGGAAGAATTTAGCCGGGAGGCCATCCGGACCCGGGGCCGAGGTAGGGTTCATGCCTCTAATGGCAGCCCAGACCTCGCCCTCGGAGAAGGGGGCCGTAAGGGGCACGTTATCCGCATCGGAGACTAGCTGGCGGCCGGTCCAGCAGTCACGGGCCAGAGATAAGCCGCTCCGGGGAGCGGCTGAGAACAGGGACCTGTAGAACCCGTCGACATGGGCCCTAATGTCGCAGGGGGACTGCATAAGGGTCGCGCCATCCCAGAGTAGGGGGATGGTGTTGCATCTACGGCAACCGTTCGCTATGGCCTGGAAGTAGGCCGTGTTCGCATCGCCCTTCAACACCCATTTCTGGGCACCACGCAGACGCCAATAGGCCTCCTCATCGGTGTAGATGACAGAGAGTTGGTCTTCCAAGTCGTATCGGGAAAGCCACTCCTCAGGAGAGAGGCCGGTCGCATCGGCGCGCAGGTCCAGGGCCTGGATGGCGGTCAACAGGGCCTTCTTGCGCTCGCGGAGGTCACGCCCAGGTTGGCGCCCCACCCCTTCATGAACTGCCGGCCCCGCTTGGCACAGAATTGCCACGAGTCAATGGCAGAGGGGGGATGGGGCTGAGGGTGGGCGCGAGCCTCCACCCAACGGCGCCAACCGCCGCCACGAAACCAGTTTGGGACAACCAGAATGTCTCAAACCGAAATCGGGGGGGGGGGGGATCGGGGATCGCTCGTTGGCGAAGGATAGGAGGAGGGGAACGTGGTCAGAACCAATCCGGGTGATGGCCCGGAGGGAAGCTAGGGAGCAGCGGAGGTCCCATTCCGGGGAGACTAGGACCCGGTCCAGGACGGACTGGGTCGGGGACGCCTGACGGTTGGTCCTGGTAAACCTGGCACCAATCCGATCTATTTCGCGGAGACCAAGGTCAGCAATGCAGTCATTAAACATTTGCATCCGAGCAAAGTTGACATTCGAGTTGCTCTTGTCATCCGCGAATCGAAGGAGGTTAAAATCGCCCCCCACCACCACCGGAAGCGAGGCAGCCGAAACCTTCCGGTGGAGCTCCTCGAGGAAGGAGGCAGATCTACTATGGTCTGCAGGGCTGTAGACGATAATGACCTCCCACTTGAAGTTTAGGGCCCGTTCGTATAGCTCCATGCTAACAAAGAACCGGCCCCGGTCCATGCTACCCACCTCGAAGGTGGCATCCTTTACACCTAACAGGATGCCACCGGAATGGCCAGTGCTCCCACTAGAAGGGAGCCAATGCCAAGCAAAGAGGTGGGAGCTAAGCCGATCGAGTTCAGGGAGAGAGAATTCCGTGCGCATGGGGGGTTCACTCTTGCACCTATTAACGAGTGAACGAGAATTGGATGATTGGATCATTGTTTCCGGCTACATAAATATTCTCGTTCACTCTTGCACCTATTAACAAGACTATCCACTAAGGTTATTTTATACTCTTGGATGATTGGTTGAAAACGTTCAGTCCCTATTCCACAAATGAACTTTTATCACCCAAAAGCATAGGGGGTTTTGTCTAGTGTGTAAACTAAAAAGAAATAGCTTCCACTAATTTTGATTGTTTTTGAAATACAAGGCACAATCTCTTCCTACATTCTTCTCTTGTTTCATCAAGAAACTTACCATCATCCTCTGAAGCAGTTAAGGTAAATATCCAAATTTAGTATTTTTGTTCTATTTCGAATATTCTACTTAGACTTCCTTTTTCTATGTGCTTACAATACTATATGTCCCCATACACAATATAGCCCTTAAATGCAGTTGGCCATAGTGATTAATATCTTATTTCTTTCAAGAAACATGCAACATTTGAAATAGTATCTGTAGTAAACCACAAAATACTAGGCTAGCAAAGTGTACGAATTGCCAAGATTTTTGGAAATAAAAGAAGCCAAAAGGGGGGAAAAGATCTACACAAACATAAGCTAATTACACCATGCATTAAAGCTGACATGATTGTACAACATATATATAACAAGGTCATAGTATTTGCAGCTATTGCTAGATCTATGATACCCACTTCTTTGGTTCTAGTTGCAGAAGTACCAGCAGATATAATTTTAGTAATTTTTTTGCAGGATGCATCTGTGTTCTTCTTGCTAGAGAATGCATTCGCTTTGTTTCTTGCGCTTGTCATAAATGTTGCCATTGTATCACTCTCTGGAACTATATGTGCTGATAATCTTTCACTGGATGATACGAACACATGCAGCAGTCTCACTTTAAAGTCAGCATCCGTACTATTCAAGGTTAATATTTCCCCAAACATAATTGGGAGGTCATTCGCCTTACATTTCAGAAGTATAATACTCCCTCCGATCCATAATAAGTGTCGCAGTTTTGAACAACTTGTCGCAGTTTGTTTTGAACTAGTTCAAAACTGCGACACTTATTATGGATCGGAGGGAGTAGGATTCACCATAAACAATAGACCATACATATTATGTACATAAAAATTCATAGAAGTAAATTATCATGTATACTCTCAGTTGAAAATCAATTTTATTTTACAGAATATTTTGGGACGGTCAAGATCAATTTTTTATGGTTTGGCATTATTAGCTTCTGGACAAAGCTGTGCAGTGGTTACCACCTACTCTGGGCAATACATTATGCAGGTAAAGTTGTAACATTGTTAACATTTTATTGGACTCGCAAATTCGTGTTGTGCACATTTAATTTATATTACATAATACAATGTTATTCTAAAATTGAACTTATTATAAGGGAGTAAAGGGGAAAACTTATATGCCAGCACTAATTCTCGCAGACTAGAAATTTTATAACCATACATGCTAAAGGGGAAAACTTATATAAGTAACATTACTAACATACTTACGGGAAATACAATGGTGCACATGGTTCCACGCGCACCCATTATTAATAGTAAAATCTAAAAATAAAAAATCAAACAATTCAAAAAATTTAGCTAATCAAACTTAGTTGACGGTTCTGTTCATATATGAAGTTTTGCAAGGAAATGACACACGTCGTACTCTTAGCGAAGAAAATAAAATCTGATCTCCAAATTACTTCAAACATAGTCCTTTTTATAGCACCAATTTTATTATTATTTTTGCCTAGAATACCACGGATGTCATTTCTTCATGAAATTTCACATGTGAGTAGAACAATCGATCATGTATGTTACAAAAAAAAAACAGAATTGTCTATTTTTTCTGATTTTACTATTCATAATAGGCGCACATGGAACATGTTCCAAAAATCCATGTCCCATACTTGCTCATTATTAAATTACATTTTCCATTTTTTTATTAAAAAATCATCTATTAAATATTTCAAAACTTAGAATAACGTTCAAGCCCTAGTTTTGCATTAAAAGTACATACAGTGTTGGTGGTGCTTTACGAGTTCAATGCCCCTCGGTATAATTTATCTAACATGAACATTCACAGGGATTCTCAGGGATGAGGGTATTCATCATATACCTTTTTGCTCCCTGTCTCACCATGGTGCCTACTTTGATAATTTGCGGCATTGGTGGTGCTTTACGAGTTCGTCAACTTATCAATATAGCAGCGGTCACCTTTCCATCTCAATCCACCATAAAGTAAATGAGTATACAGGCTATGCGCATGTTTAATGACGTTTTATTTGTGTGCTGCAGGTCATATTGTCGTTTGTGCTGCCATTTGCTCTCGTTCCTCTCCTCAAATTCAGTAGCTGTTGCTCAATGATAGGACCATACAAGAACTCAACATGGGTAAGCTCACTCATACTATGGTTATTACCATGATACATAATAACTTGTGAGGTGAGAATAACATAAAAATTGATATATATTTTAGTATTGTACAACCTAATAATTTCATAGTATTATCTCACTGTACTTCGATGAAATGGGAGAATCAAGTCATCGAGGACTATTCCCTTGTGTAACACGAGAAACATTCCGAGTTGCTCCATGAGCTTACTCGAGTGTAGAGTGTGGGCCTACGTAGGCATCCTAAGTGGGGAATCTGAACCATCTACGCCCTAAGCAGGGAGGGGCAGTGGCAAGGTCATCCCCCCCCCCCCCCCCCCCCCCCCCCCCCCGCGCACGGGGTGTCGACATCTAACTTGCTCGACCATCAAGGTCTAGCAAGGATTATTTTGTTGCAAAGGGTAACGAAAAGTCTGTATACCCCGAAACGACATACTCCCTGTCACAGTTGCACACCCTTGACGACACCCCTGACGCACCGTAGCTCCCCCTCGCGGCATCAGGATTGCATCGATGAGAAGAATGCATTCAGACAAAAAGGGGATTGAAGCATGCATCATGGAGGACGAATTTCGTCATTCAGTCTACACTGATCGCCACAAGCGTACATCGCGTGCACTGAGAAGTTTTCCATTAGTTGCACCCATCTACTCATATTGATGCCACCAACCGCCTAGACACTGTCACTTGTCCTAATATTGTCGTTGGCCGCCCGCACCATGATCTATGCCAATCCAGTTCACGCCCGCGGTTAGTCATTTTCCGCGCAGCCAATGGCGGATTATGTTTAGGAGGTTGGCGGCATCTAGATGAGTAGATAGGTGCGAGTAACTGGAGAAAAATTCACTAAGCGCGACGTACACTTGCGGTGGTTGGTGTAGACTGAACGACGAAATTCGTCCCCCACGATGCACGGTTCGAGCTCTTTTTTGTTTGAGCGGTTTTTTCTCGGTGATGTAGCCGTCATGGCGCGAGGGTTCGAGTAGGGGAACTACGGTGCCTCAAGGATGTGAAGTTGTGGTGCTTTTGGTTGCCCATTGCAACTAACCTCTGTTGGTTGCCGTTACCAACGATAAGTATATTTTTTTAACAGGGTACTTCTTTTGCCTTTTTTTAATTTAGAGATATAAATCTAATATTTCTTATAAAAATATATATATTTTAAGTATTCATAGTTTGGTGGTGTGTGCTCTGTCTCCTGTTTCTATGTATAGATGCAATCATATGGTACATGGTTTTTAGTAAAATGGTCAGATGAAGTTTACAAGAATTTGAATATTAAGACTACATACATCTGCCCTCACATGTAATTCCGAATCTTGGTTGGACCATGAAACATACAGAAAGTAAGAGTAGACAAGCTCCGATGTGAATAATAGGTAGTGACAATCACAAGAAGTCTTATTGATGGCATACTTTGTGTTCATTTTCTTATTTGAAGGTCGAATTTAACTTTAAAGTTATGTATCTTGTGTCCATACGTCAAAACAAATCTCATTTTGCTAAACATTTGGATCTCAATCAGATGTCATGTTGCTTGTGACTACCTAAACACAAACAAGATGGCATACAAGATGCTACATATCAAAGTAGTCGTTTACCAGGAAACTAGGAATCGGTTCCAGCACATGCATTTTGTTCAACAGAGAGTAATATTTTACCGAAAAAGGTTTTCGCCCTACTTTATAAATAAAGCAAACCACCACAGCCACAAAGTATCACAGAGGTTCACCCACACACACACAGAAAGTCGCACAACATAGAGTACAAGAGGGTTCTGCTGAGGGCACAGCTCAACAAGCCCTGAAAACGAAAACAAAGGCTGTTACACCGCAGCTAAGAAGCTAATCCGGCTCAGGTGGTGGAGGAGGAAGCGGCGGCGCCAAGTGAAGAGCCATCGCGCGAAGGTCAGCAATGATGATGTTGATGGCGTCCTAGTCCTGGCGGCGGCTAAGCGGCCGCCAGAGCTGCAAATAACCACACATTTTGAATACTGCGTCAGTGGCACGTCGAAGAGGCACTCACTGGATGACAAGCTTATTACGCACGGTCCAGAGCGTCCAAGCAAGGACCCCAATGAGCAGTCACCTAATGTGGCGGCCCGAAGGGGTAGATGCCTGGACCTCGGTGAGTAGGTCGGGGAAGTTGGTGTTGCACCAACTACCCCTGATTACCTCACGGAGGTAGCTCTAGAGGAACTGGGCGGAGACGCACGAGAAGAAAATGTGATTCGAGGTTTACTTAGTCCTACTAGGGGACACATCCCATCGCCCGAGCCATTCCATTTTAACACCTCCACGCCGGAGGGAAGCCGAGCACGGATCCATTGCGATAGGAAGATCCTGATCTTGAGGGGCACACAGATAGCCTAGATCAACTCGAGGACCGCCGGGCCTGGGGTGGGGGCGATGGCTTGGTATAGGGACTTTGTGGAGAATCAACCCGAGGGCTCTAGGCGCCAGGATAAGCGGTCATGAGGCTGTGCCAGATCAGGCTCGTGAAGCGCAACGGCCTCCAGGAGCTCATGCCAGGCGGCGATTTCTGGGGGGCCCAAATGGCCGCCGGAATGCGAGACGCCCTAAGTCAAGAAGGGCCGTCTCGACGGAGATCCTAGGCTCCACCGCAATGGAGAAGAGATCCGGGAACCGGGCAGCGAAGGGGGAGTCCCCAGCCCACCAGTCGAACCAAAACAGAGTGGTTGTCCCAGAGCCGACCGTGATGGAGGTCCCGATGCGGAGAACCGGGAGCAGTTGGATGACGGACTGCCAGAACTGGGATCCCCTTGCCCTAAGGCAGAAGGCAAGAGGTTGGCCGCGCAAGTATTTGTTTCGGATGATTTGCAACCACAGGCCACCCTCGCCATTCGCAATGCGCCAGAGCCACCTCGTCAGGAGTGCCAGGTTCATGTGTTTGGAGGACATGATGCCGATGCCCCCTTGGTCCCTAGGTTTGCAGATGTCGGTCCAGCGAACCATATGGTATTTCTGCTTATCACCATCACCGGCCCAGTAAAAGCGCGCCTGGACTGCACCGATCTCATGGTGCAACGTTTCGGGCAGACTGTAGAAACTCATGATGAACAGGAGGAGGCTGGACAAGGACGAGTTGATGAGGATCGTCCGAGCCGCCTTAGACAACCATCGCCCTTGCCATGGCTCGATACGGTGTTGAAGCTTGAGCATCGAGGGCCGCAGGTCAGCCACAGAGAGTCGAGAGTCGCTAATGGGGATCCCCAGGTAGGTGGTGGGGAAAGAACCAAGCCGACAGTTGAGTCGGTTAGCAATACTCTGGCTCTCGGAGGGGGAATAGCCTAAAATCATTACCTCGCTCTTATCGAAGTTTATTTTGAGACGTGACAACTGCTGGAAGCACAACAGCAGAAATTTGAGGTTCAGATATCGGCTGTCGAGCATTCCACCATGATAATGGTGTCGCCGGCATATTGGAGGGAGACACCACCTCCCTCCACTAGGTGCGGGACTATGCCGTGGATGTGGCCCCCGCGGTCTTCGCCTTATCAAGGATCGTCGCCAGGGCGTCAACCACCATGTTGAACATAAACGGAGAGAAGGGGTCACCCTGCCTAACCCCACATAAGGTGGGGAAATAGGGCCCGATCTCCCCATTAATGTTAACCGCGGTGTGCCCAGAGGCCACCATCTGCATGACCCGGGTGACCCAGCGATCGTCGAACCCTTTCCTGAGCAACACTTCCCGAAGGAAGGACCAGCTAACCGCGTCGTAGGCTTTGTGGAAGTCAATTTTCAGGAAGATTGCTTTGAGGTTTTTGGACTGGACCTCATGCAGAACTTCATGGAAGACAAGGACCCCATCCGGAATATACCGGCCTTGGATGAAGGCGGACTGGTCAGGGTGGGTGATGCGGTCAGCCAAAGGGGCCACCCTATTGGCGTACCCCTTTGCCAGAATGCGGAAGATCACATTGATCACCGTGATTGGTAGGAACTGACGAATGTCCGAGGCTCCAGGCACCTTGGGAATCAATGTGATGATCCCGTAGTTAAGGCGGTGGAGGTCAATGGTGCCCACATAGAACTCCTCAAAGAGGGCCATGACCTCCGGCTTGATGGCAGTCCAGAAGGTCTGGAAGAACTTCACCGGCAGACCGTCGGGGCCAGGGGCGGACGATGGATTCATTCCGTTAATCGCCTCCCAGACTTCCTCCTCGGTGAACGGAGCCGTGAGGGCAGCATTTTCCGCGGGCGAGATGCACTGTGGACCAACCCAGAAGTCCGTAGCTAGGGCCAAGCCTCCCCTAGGGGGCGGAAAAAGGGCTTTATAGAAGCCATCGACATGAGCACGGATCTTGGCCGGGCGCTGCAGGAGGGTTTCCCCATCCCAAAGCAAGGGGATGGTATTCCGCCTCCTACGACCATTGGCGATGGCCTGGAAATAGGCCGTATTGGCGTCACCCTCGAGGACCCACTTTTGGGTCCCCCAGAGTCGCCAATACGCCTCCTCGTCGGTGTAAATGACCGTGAGCTGATCCTCAAGGTCATAACGAAGCAGCCACTCATCGGGGGCTAGTCCCACCGAGTTGGCCTGGAGGTCCAACGCTTGGATGGAGGCAAGGAGGGCCTTCTTGCGATCCCACAGGTCCCGTCCGAGGTTTGCGCCCCAACCCTTCATAAACTGACGAGAGCGCTTGGCACAGAAGTGCCAATCATCCACCGCCAAGATGGACCGGTGAGGGGCGAGCCGGGCCTCCATCCAGCGGTCCTGAGCAGCCTCAGCGAAATCGTTCTGGTTAAGACAGAACGTCTCAAAGCGAAACCTAGGCGCAGTGGGCGGGCGGTCATCCTGAGAAGACAGGAGCAGAATGACATGGTCCGAGCCAATCCGGGTGATGGCGTGGAGGGAGGCAAGGGGGCAGCGATGCTCCCACTCTGGCGAGACCAAGACGCGGTCCAGAACGGAGCGGGTCGGGTCCGCTTGGCGGTTGGTCCAGGTGAATCCGGCACCAATCCTGTGTAATTCCCGCAGACCGAGCTTGGCGATGCAATCATTGAACATCTGCATCCGAGGGAAGTTTACTAGACCGTTGCTCTTATCCTCCGCAAAACGGAGGAGGTTGAAGTCACCACCCACTACGACCGGCAAGCACGCGGCCGACACCTTCCTCTTGAGTTCATCAAGGAAGGACGCAGATCGGCGGTGGTCAGCAGGGCCATAGACAATGATGATCTCCCACTTGAAGTTGAGAGCACGCTCGAACAATGCCATTCTGACAAAGAACTCTCCCCTATCCATACCACCCACCTCAAAGGTGGCATCCTTGACACCTAGCAGGATGCCACCCGAGTGCCCGGCGATCCCACTAGAAGGGAGCCAATGTCAGGCAAACATGTGGGTGCTCAGCCGCTCAAGCTCAGACAAGGAGAACTCTGTGCGCATGGTCTCTTGGATTGCCACGATGTCTATCCGCTCATCTCGCATGTACTCGATGAGTTGACGGCGCCGGCCTTGCCGAAACCGTGAATGTTCCAAAAAGGGTCCGCATTAAGCCGCCATCGCGGGGCTGCTTGACCCGAGGACACGGGAGGCGCTTTGGGCACGGAGGGCGCCGGTGCGGGAGCGGGTGCGGCCACGGATCTCCAGGGCCGCTTGCGGGGCTTGGCTATCTGACTGGGTGGACGTGTGAGGTCCACTGGCCACGGGGGGAGGGGCGTGGCCAGGCGAGCACGAGCCTCAACCAACCTCCCATCCAGGATTTCCCGGGCCCGGATTGCCTTGATCTGGACTAGGGGGGGGAGCCACCTCTCCCCTGGAAACTATAGCGGAGTTGGCCGCGACCTTAGCTAAGTGCCCAAGCGGAGCCGACTCCAAGGCAGAAAACGGGCATGTAGAAGAACTAGCTAGGATGATTGGGGTACCTGGCTCGAGGTTGCGGGCCGCGGCCCGAAGCTCCGCCCGCTCTGGGATGGGCAGAGCAGGGTTGCCAGCCGGCCGAGCAGCAACGATCCGGGCGCTACGCCATGAGGACGTCACCGGAGTCGAGGTCGAGCGCCCACGCCTGGAGTAGGAAGCTGTCCGTGGCGGGTGGGGAGGCGCAACCACAGGTGTAGATAGGACGGAGGCCACCCCACTCCCCATGGCTGACAGGAAGGAGGTGGGGGTGGCGGGCAGGCCAGGCGAGGCTGGAGGAGACGCACCGGTCCTCACCCCAGTCGGCGGAGCACACACCAGCAGCCGGTCCTCACCCCAGTCGGCGGGGTCCGAGGTGGGGGAGCGCGGAGGTGTCACCGGAAGGACGAGCATTCCCACACTGGAAGTGCCGGAGGAGTCAGCCGGACCAGCGGGAGAAACAGCGCCCAACGGAACGTGTGGACTTGGAGGCTAGATGAACTGAATGACGCGATGAACGGACGGAAGGGGGAGCGCTGGGCGACGGCAGGCCGGAGCGGCATGGGGGAGCCGGCGGTCAACGCCGGCGCTGGAGCACGGGTGGAAGGGCCAATCCTGTTGGAGCGCCACAACGACCTGGCGGAGCCCATGTCGGAACGGCCGGCCACACCCCAAGAGTGGCGACGGCGACCCCCACCCCTGCGCAAGGACGGGCCTTGTCCCACTGGCGGCCGAGCACTCCGGCGAGACCGCGAGATGGCGACGGAGCCGCCATCCATGCTGGTTAGCACCGAGAGGCTACGGGGAGGAGGTAGGGCGTAGTCGCGGCGCTGGATGGAGAGGCCAGCCGCCCGATCCGCATCCTCGGCGAGGTCGGCCCAGCGAGCCGGCGTGGGTGGCGACGAGGCCTCCGGAGGGGACGGCGGGCGAAGGGCGGAGGGCGCGGTAGCGGGGGCGACGCCAGGGGGCTCGCCGGCGGGCCGGGGCGGCGGAGGGGCAGGGGTCGGGGCAGTCGCCCGGGGCGTCGCCAGATCCCGATTCAAGCGCCATCGCCTCTTGGTTTCTCATTCTCCTCGGAGTAATATTTTCGTATCAAAATGATGCCAAATTACACCCGGCCTCTGTAGTGACACAATATCAAGACCATCGAGACTTCGAGGATGCACAATGCTAGAAAGATTAAGGAGGAAAAACAAAGAGAAACGACGCGGCCAAAGACTTGCAACAGATAAGCAGCAACACCATCCACCGTACTTGAAAGCACATGAACTACAAGAAAGGTTCTCCGAAAGCAACGCCTCGGGAAAGGAAATGATGCGCAGGCTCCACCGTTGTCGGGTCCAACCACTGAGGGTCGGATCTTGGGTTTCACCCCTAGAGCACGTCTAAGAGAGACTACAAACCAATGCCTTCAGCAAATTCATACAAGGCCCTTTTCTTATTCATCGATGATGCCATAAAATAATTTGTTTATTTAGGTTGTGCTATTTCTATTGTTTTAAAATAAACTTTTGCAACATGGATTTGAAGTTATTCGTTCTTGTTGCACCTTAAATTTGTGCAGATCACGAGAATATCATGGATCCTGTCGTTGGTGATCATCGGCATCAATACTTATTTCTTTTGTACTAGCTTCGTCAGTTGGCTTGTATATAGTGACCTACCAAGATTTGCTAAAGCAATAATTAGCACCCTCGTCTTCCCTTTCATGGCGGCCTATATTGCAGCGGTCATTTACTTGGCTTTCAGAAAAGTTAGTACTAATGCCGTACTCCCCTCCAGTTCAGTTTCTTGTGAGATTGAAGTGGCAGAGGTGCCAAGACAAGACAACAAGGATGAAGTTTTGGCTCTACATTGCTAGATTGAAAGATTGGATCCAGACCTTGTTTTGGAGACGGTAATATCTTGATTTCTTCAAGAATGAAGCCGTTTTCGGTGCAATTAGTGCGATCCAAAAAGTCCCTTGTAACTCTTCGATGAACAAAGCATCAACTAGTTCATGTATAGCATATCAGCACTCAATGGATGGCATATATAGTGGGAAATCATTTACTGGTCTTTTAGTTACTCAATTGTTTGTCATGCACGTTCAAATAGGCACCTAATATAAGGTATTTCTTGTGATGGCCTACTTGTGCATATATTGTATACTGAAAACTGCTATATGGTCTCTTCAGAAATATTTATATTGTGGAGAAATGCTACCTTCCAGCTGGTCTGTTTTTTCAGAAAACTTACTAGATAGATAGCCACCAGAATAGAAGAGCTTGCCCCACCCATGAGTAAATATTTCATTGTAGCCTCATTAGACCGTAGATCTCTCTTAGTATATCCATACAACAGGTAGGAACATAAGCTAAAACATTCTGGAGCTATAAAGATAGTTATTAAATGTTAGCACCACATAAAAACATTCCCTCTAGAGTAGCTGTTAATATGAATAAGAGAAACTCTGTTATAACCATTTCCGTACATTCAATGTACTCTAAGGATAGAGGAATACATAAGTTGAACATAATAAAATGAGAAATTGAAAGATTTTGTTGAAATTGTTTGTTTGGAAATTTTCTAAAAAGCTAATTGTAAATTCTTCTCTCCATCGGAACAATAGGGCCGTTGTGCTTATTACCCCCTCCTTTCCAAAATATAAGACGTCAATTGACTTTCTTGGTTTTCGTTGCACAACTTCATTGACTTTCTTGGTCTTCGTTGCACAACTTCGACTATGATTTTCACGTATTGAATATCTATAAAATTAGTATACATGTATATGAAAAAAATTGTTTTGCAAGACAAATATGATGATGCCATTTATACATGTTCAATCCAGATACTTTGACATATATTAGTGGTCAAAGTCGTGCATCAAAGACCGTGCAAAGTCAATTGCGCTATATATTTGGGAAGGAGGGAGTACTAAACTTTTTTTTTCTGCGGGGGTATTACTAAACTTGGTTGAAGAGATGAAATAGAACCAAGGTCTATCTTTTTTATGAGAGGTTGAATTGATTATCGGAAGAAAGTTAATTGCAAAAAAAGAAAAACATCACAACAACCAGAATAATTTCAAAACCACTCGCCGTTTTGGTTTTTCTTTAAAGAAATTGAAACTGATCTTATGTAATGCATTTTTGAAATAGCACGGACCGGCAGCTATATGGCCACCTAGCATATATCTAATAATATCCCAACAACCAGCTGTATGGAGTTGTGTTGTTACTTATAATCAACCTAATAGCCTACTCATATAATAGTAGGTCATATTTTGTGCTATGTCATTAATATGTGAATCATAGGGATTAGGGAACTGAACGTAGTTCAGATTATTAGGTTCTTGCTGGTGGAACCAACCCATCGGGGTTCAAGCCCTAGACTTGGTACTGATACTTGCATTTTTTTGATTTATTTCAGACCTTCCGATGATATTCGTTTAACTTCTAGACTTGGCACTGGTGCTCTCATTTTTTTGGATTTATTTCAGACATTACGGCGGTGTTTGGTGTTCTCATTTTTTTTGGATTTATTTCAGACATTACGGCGATGTTTGTTTAGTGAGGGAGATGTGGTGCTCATAGGAGCAGGGTGGGTGTAGGGATGAGTCTATGTGAGCATCTGCGATTGTATTTGAACCCACTACATGTGAAGTGAATCATATTTTTCTCTTAGGAAGGATGTTGAAGCCCGTGTTACCATCAACTATAAATATATAGCCTGCTTCTGTTCTCTTCTCTCAAGTCTGATGTGGCATCTTTTAAAGCATCTACAACCCGGCTTCTCAAATGCTCATGTACGTCCGAGGGAATCGGTCTTACCAGTTGAAGACTCGCCATCAGAGTAGATCACCGTCTCTTCCCTGGACACAGATCCTTCCTGAAGATCCGCCCCATGGATGAAACCAACAAAGGCATGCTTCACGGCGGCTTGAACCTTGGCGGGTTGTGCGCGCTGAGCCGTCTTGAGATGTCGGTGCAGGTGTCCGGCTCAGGCCCTGACATGCCGATCTTGGCGATGAAGACGTGGATTCCGCCGAAGGGGACCCGGTACCCGTACTCAATTGAGCCGGCCTCGGGGCCCCAGCCAGCAGCGTCGATGTAGAGCTTGCCGCGACAACTCTTGGTCATCCGGCCCACGACGTATCCCTTGATCCCTGCGAAGCTGCCCTTTAAGAACTTGAAACCACCGTGCGCTGGCCCCACGGTGGGCGCCAACTGTCGTGGATTTAACACGGCAGATGCCCTAGCAAAAGGACTTAAGTGTGGAGCCATCGCGACGTAGTTAGCTTGAAGGGGTTAAACGGGACAAAGGACACAGAGAGTTTACCCAGGTTCGGCCCCTCTCAACGAGGTAAAAGCCTACTCCTGCTTTAGGTTGTATTGCTTGGGTTTTGATTACCAGGGAGCGAATACGCTTTACCTAGTTCTCGACTTGTTGTTTCTTGCCCTCACCCGCCGCCGGGTCACCCCTTTATATACACAGGTTGATGCCCGGCGGCTTACAGAGTCCCGACCGGCTCATACACAATGTGTCCGGCTCGGTGACTAACTAAGCTTGCCTTACAATACAAGTTACATGTATGACGATTTATCCTCTTGGGCCTCAAGTCGCCTCTGGGTCTTGGGCCTTCAATAGGCTTGCTTTATAACCCGCCATCTTCATCCTTAAGTCGCCGTAGCATCACCCGGCCCCTTCTGGGCGGGTCATACCCAATAGTTATCCCCAACAGACGGCCCAGTCAGTGACCTATCACAAAGTCGTGACCAGCCGACCCCTTCAAACCGGCCCTATTCGTCTGGGCTGACCGACGCCGCTCATATCCAACCCATATCTGGGGCGGATATGGGGAGGCTCGGACACGCCCGTGTGCGTCCACCACACCGGACCAGACAGGCCGGACCCACCCCAAATTCCACCAAATCGTCTGCCTTCCTCTCGCGTCCGTCATCTATTATCAGTGTCCGGGCCATCGCCGTCCTCCACCCTTGCTCCCCCGTACGCGCCGCCACCCTCGTCCGCCGTCGTAGATATCATCACCGAGTACTCCGTCCCCCACCACCAAGATGGATGATGCCTTAGCGGAGTCCATTTCCGTCTTGCATGTGGCAGTCAGCTGCAAGGCGAAGAATGTCGACTGGAGGGAGCGGCGTGCACTAGTAGAAAAAGGGGCTTTCGTTCGGGCCTGGCCAGCCCATTAGTCCCGGTCCTGCCACGAATCGGGACCAATGGAGGCATTTGTCCCGGTTCGTGAGCCCAGGGGGCCGGCCGGGGCCTCGTGGGCATTGGTCCCGGTTCGTCTGGGACCATTTGTCCCGGCTCTTGGCACGAACCGGGACCAATGAGCCTCGCTCCTGGCCCACAACCATTGGTCCCGGTTCGTGGCAGGAACCGGGACAGAAGGATGGCCTTTAGTCCCGGTTCCAGCCACGAACCGGGACAAATGAGTTGCCTAAATATACCCCATCGCCGGCGAGCAGAGCACTCCACAGTGCTCTGTTTTTTGCTGGCCGGCGAGGAAGGGCATTTGGGTGCTCTAGCTCACCTCTTATGCATGTGAGGTGTTCGATGAAATGCCCGAGCCACACTATTTAAGCTTTCTCCTCTCGAAGCTCGACCTCCGAGCTCCATTTTTTCCGAGATTCGTCTAGATTTAGCGATCCGTCACGCCCCGTCCTCGTCTTCACCGCCGTCGATCGCCCGCACCGATCTCGTCGCCGGCACCCCGTGGTGAGCCTCTTGTTCTTATCTTCTTTCTGAAAGAAAAAAAAAATCTTACTTTAGATAGATAGTTGTCTATTTTTCTTACTTTTGACACACATAATTATATATAATGCACGCAGATGAACCGGCAATGGATGTACGGTGACAGACACACCTCTGAGTACATTAAGGGCGTGCATAATTTTCTTGAAGTGGCTGAGGCAAACAAGCAGAATGGTTTTATGTGTTGTCCATGCCCTAATTGTGGGAATACGAGGTCTTACTCTGACAAGAAAATTCTTCACACCCACCTGCTTTATAAGGGTTTCATGCCACACTATAATGTTTGGACGAAGCACGGAGAAATAGGGGTTATGATGGAAGACAGCGAAGAAGAAGAGGACGATGACAACTATGTGCCCCTGAATACGGTGATGCTGCAACGGGGGAAGCTGAAGATCAAGAGGAAGCTGAAGATCCAGAGGAACCAGACGATGTGCCCGATGATGATCTCCGCCGGTTCATTGTTGATGCAAGGGAAAAATGCGAAAGTGAAAAGGAGAAGCTGAAGTTCGATCGCATGTTAGAGGATCACAAAAAAGGGTTGTACCCCAATTGTGAAGATGGCAACACAAAGCTCGGTACCGTACTGGAATTGCTGCAGTGGAAGGCAGAGAATGCTGTGCCTGACAAAGGATTTGAGAAGCTACTGAAAATATTGAAGAAGAAGCTTCCAAAGGATAACGAATTGCCCGACAGTACGTACGCAGCAAAGAAGGTCGTATGCCCTCTAGGATTGGAGGTGGAGAAGATACATGCATGCCCTAATGACTGCATCCTCTACCGCGGATTTGAACGCATGCCCGGTATGCGGTGCATTGCGGTATAAGATCAGAAGAGATGACCCTGGTGATGTTGAGGGCGAGCCCCGCAGGAAGAGGGTTCCTGCGAAGGTGATGTGGTATGCTCCTATAATACCACGGTTGAAACGACTGTTCAGAAACAAAGAGCATGCCAAGTTGATGCGATGGCACAGTGAGGACCGTAAGAAAGACGGGAAGTTGAGAGCACCCGCTGACGGGTCGCAGTGGAGAAAAATCGAGAGAAAGTTCTGGCTGAGTTTGCAAGTGACCCAAGGAACGTATGGTTTGCTTTAAGCGCGGATGGCATTAATCCTTTCGGGGAGCAGAGCAGCAATCGCAGCACCTGGCCCGTGACTCTATGTATGTATAACCTTCCTCCTTGAATGTGCATGAAGCGAAAGTTCATTATGATGCCAATTCTCATCCAAGGCCCTAAGCAACCCGGCAACGACATTGATGTGTACCTAAGGCCATTAGTTGAAGAACTCTTACAGCTGTGGAATGGAACAGGTGTACGTGCGTGGGATGAGCACATGGGGAAGAATTTGACCTAAAGGCATTGCTGTTCGTGACCATCAATGATTGGCCCGCTCTCAGTAACCTTTCAGGACAAACAAATAAGGGATACCACGCATGCATGCACTGTTTAGCTGACACCGAAAGTATATACCTAGACAGATGCAGGAAGAATGTGTACCTGGGCCATCGTCGATTTCTCCCGACCAACCATCAATGTCGAAAGAAAGGCAAGCATTTCAAAGGCGAGGCAGATCACTGGAAGAAGCCCGCCATGCGTACCGGTGATCACGTACTTGCTATGGTCTTTAATTTACACGTAATATTTGGAAAGGGTCCCGGCGGACTAGCTGTTCCGAATGACGCTGAGGGACGCGCACCCATGTGGAAGAAGAAATCTATATTTTGGGACCTACCCTACTGGAAAGAGCTAGAGGTACGCTCTTCAATCGACGTGATGCACGTGACGAAGAACCTTTGCGTGAACCTGTTAGGCTTCTTGGGCGTGTATGGGAAGACAAAAGATACACCTGAGGCACGGGAGGACCTGCAACGTTTGCACGAAAAAGACGGATGCCTCCAAAGCAGTATGAAGGTCCTACCAGCTACGCTCTTACCAAAGAAGAAAAGAAAATCTTTTTTGAATGCCTGCTCAGTATGAAGGTCTCGACTGGCTTCTCGTCGAATATAAAGGGAATAATAAATATTCCAGAGAAAAAGTTCCAGAACCTAAAGTCTCATGACTGCCACGTGATTATGACGCAACTGCTTTCGGTTGCATTGAGGGGGCTTCTACCGGAAAACATCCGATTAGCCATTGTGAAGCTATGTGCATTCCTCAATGCAATCTCTCAGAAGGTGATCGATCCAGAAATCATACCAAGGCTAAAGAGTGATGTGGCGCAATGTCTTGTCAGTTTCGAGCTGGTGTACCCACCATCCTTCTTCAATATCATGACGCACGTCCTAGTTCATCTAGTCGACGAGATTGTCATTCTGGGCCCCGTATTTCTATACAATATGTTCCCCTTTGAGAGGTTCACGGGAGTCCTAAAGAAATATGTCCGTAACCGTGCTAGGCTAGAAGGAAGCATCTCCATGGGCCATCAAACAGAGGATGTCATTGGGTTTTGCGTTGACTTCATTCCTGGCCTTAAGAAGATAGGTCTCCCTAAATCGCGGTATGATGGGAGACTGACTGGAAAAGGCACGCTAGGAGCGGACTCAATAATATGTAGGGAGAGGCATTCTTGGTCTCAAGCACACTAAACAGTTCTACAGAACTCTACCTTGGTGACCCCGTATGTCGATGAACACAAGAATAGTCTGCGCTTGTGACGCCCGGATAATTAGACTACAGAAATTCCCTGCTATTGATGCCACGTCACCTCTGTCACTGTAGTTAATCCCGCGTTAGTTCAAAAACCAATTCAAATTCAAAATTGAATAAAAGGCAAACAACAAAAGTTTTCAAACTTTAAAACTAAAATGTTCGGGTTGTGCCAAATAATGTGTAGGTAATTATGGTGGAGAACCACACTTTCATAAAATGTTCAAATATTCAAATGGTAATAAAACAGTAGCAAAACTATTATTTAAATACTTTAAATACTAAACAATTACAAAATATTTTATTTTAGGTGCCAAGTTAATTGTGGCAGTGGACTAATTAGTAATACTAATTTAGGTGCTCATTTGGCATTTTACAAAACTAAAATAAAATGTAACTAAAATAAAACAGAAAAGAAACACAAACAAAAAAGTGAAAGGAATCCCCCTGGCCAACTGGGCCAAGCGGCCCAGCCGGCCAGCACCATCCCCCCCGGCCGAAAGGCCCACTCCGACCCACCTGGCCCAGCTCCACCCTGGCCCAACCGGCCTCCCTTATCCCCCACCCCAGGAAACCCTAACCCCAAAGTCACCCCACTCCCCCCCACACAATCCCCTCCTCTGCCCCTCCCCCGATCCAGATCGGGGGGCATCGACCCCTTCGCCGCCCGTAGTCCCTGCCGTCGCCGCCGCCTCATCGCCGCCGTGCCCTGGACCTCCGCTCGCCTCGCCTTCGACTCCCACGCCGCTGAATCGGAGCCGGGGAGTACCTGCTTCGCCGCCCGCCGTCTCCGGCTCCGCCACGCCGTCGCCCGGCCTCGTCGATGCCTCCCCGCCTCTCCCTCGCCGGCTCCAACAAGCCACGCCGCCCCCTCTCTCGTCAACGCATGTGAGCGCCCCCCCGTCGCTCCTTTCCCTGCTGTTGTCCGTGCTCCTCGCGCTCACCGCACCCGCGCCTCGCGTTGTGGCCGCGCCGCCGCCGCGTCCAGCAACCGCCTGCGCGCCCCAGCTCGTGCCCCACTTCGCCCTTCACGCGCCCGCTCGTGCAATTGCACGGCCGCCCGCGCGTGCACTCGCTCTGCCTGCCCCCGCCGCTGCTGGTGCTGCCTGCTGCTGCTGCCACCACGCCTCGGCCGCACGCGCCCGTCGAGCCCAGTCGCAGCCGCCCACGCTCGTCGTCCGACCTGGCCTCGTCACGCCGCCCTGCTCCGGCAGCCACCGCGGCCGCCCCTTCCCTGGTCGCCTCGGGCGTGCGGGCACCCCTTCGCCCGCACCCGACGCCCGCTAACCCGCATCGGCCCTCTGGGCCAATGACAAACGGGGCCCACGCCCTGAGAACGAAAAAAAAGAAATTAAAAATAAATAAATAAAAAGTAAATAAAAATGTTAATTAAATAATTAGTTAAGTAACTAAATTAATTAACTTAATTAATCATGTTTAATTAAACTAATTAAATAGTAGGTACCTAATTAACTAATTAAACTGATTAATAGGTTAATTAGGTTATTGTACCTACGACATGCGGGACCCACCCATTTAGTTGACTGGTCAACGGTCAACTTTGACCGCTTACATCATGCTGATGTCATGATGACGTCATAAATGCCTTTTGATTTAATTAATTCTGCTAATCCTAATAATGATTTAAATCTTTTAAAATTAATATGAAATAAACCGTAGCTCGGATGAAAAAACTTTGTACATGAAAGTTGCTCAGAACGACGAGACGAATCCGGTTACGCAACCCGTTCGTCCGCCACGCATCCCTAGCATAACGAACACGCAACTTTTCCCCTCCGATTCATCTGTCCGAAAACGCGAAACACCGGGGATATTTTCCCGGATGTTCCCCCTCTTCACCGGTATCACCTCATACCGCGTTAGAACACGTCCAACTCTGCCTGTTGTCCTGTTATGCACTTGCTTGCTATGTATTTACTGTTCCTCCCCCCTCTTCTCTTCGGTAGACCCCGTGACGATGCTGATGCCCCTGTGGTCGACTAAATCACCGACGACCCCTCCTTGTCTGAGCAACCAGGCAAGCCCCCCCCTTGATCACCAGATATCGCCTATTCTTCTCTATACTGCTTGCATTAGAGTAGTGTAGCACGTTACTGCTTTCCGTTAATCCTATCCTGATGCATAGCCTGTCATTGTTGCTACAGTTGTTACCCTTACCTGCTATCCTACTGCTTAGTATAGGATGCTAGTGTTCCATCAGTGGCCCTACACTCTTGTCCGTCTACCATGCTATACTACTGGGCCGTGATCTCTTCGGGAGGTGATCACGGGTATATACTATATACTTTATATGCATGACACATGTGGTGACTAAAGTCGGGTCGGCTCGTTGAGTACCCGCAAGTGATTCTGATGAGGGGGCTGAAAGGACAGGTGGCTCCATCCCGGTAGAGGTGGGCCTGGGTTCCTGACGGCCCCCGACTGATACTTTGTGGGGGAGCGACAGGGCAGGTTGAGACCGCCTAGGTGAGAGGTGGGCCTGGCCCTGGACGGCGACCGCGGTTACTTCGACATAACACGCTTAACGAGTTCTTGGTATTTGATCTGAGTCTGGCCATTTGGTCTATACGCACTAACCATCTACGCGGGAGTAGTTATGGGTATCCCGGCGTCGTGGTATCCGCCGAAGCCTTCGTGACATCAGCGACTGAGTGGCGCGCGCCGGATTGGACTGGAACGCCACTAGGCTAGGTTTGCTTCCGGCCGCGTACGCAACGTGTAGGTGTGCAATGGGCGATGGGCCCAGACCCCTGCGCGCATAGGATTTAGACCGGCGTGCTGACCTCTCTGTTGTGCTTAGGTGGGGCTGCGACGTGTTGATCTTCCGCGGCCGGGCATGACCCAGAAAAGTGTGTCTGGCCAAATGGGATCGAGCGTGTTGGGTTATGTGGTGCACCCCTGCAGGGAAGTTTATCTATTCGAATAGCCGTGTCCCTCGGTAAAAGGACGACCCGGAGTTGTACCTTGACCTTATAACAACTAGAACCGGATACTGAATAAAATACACCCTTCCAAGTGTCAGATACAACCCGGTGATCGCTCTCTAACAGGGCGACGAGGAGGGGATCGCCGGGTAGGATTATGCTATGCGATGCTACTTGGAGGACTTCAATCTACTCTCTTCTACATGCTGCAAGATGGAGATGGCCAGAAGCGTAGTCTTCGACGGGATTAGCTATCCCCCTCTTATTCTGGCATTCTGCAGTTCAGTCCACTGATATGCCCCTTTACACATATACCCATGCATATGTAGTGTAGCTCCTTGCTTGCGAGTACTTTGGATGAGTACTCACGGTTGCTTTTCTCCCTCTTTTCCCCCTTTCCTTTCTACCTGGTTGTCGCAACCAGATGCTGGAGTCCAGGAGCCAGACGCCACCGTCGACGACGACTCCTACGGCACTGGAGGTGCCTACTACTACGTGCAGCCCGCTGACGACGACCAGGAGTAGTTAGGAGGATCCCAGGCAGGAGGCCTGCGCTTCGTTAGATCTGTATCCCAGTTTGTGCTAGCCTTCTTAAGGCAAACTTGTTTAACTTATGTCTGTACTCAGATATTGTTGCTTCCGCTGACTCGTCTATGATCGAGCACTTGCATTCGAGCCCTCGAGGCCCCTGGCTTGTATTATGATGCTTGTATGACTTATTTATGTTGTAGAGTTATGTTGTGTTATCTTCCCGTGAGTCCCTGATCTTGATCATACACATTTGCGTGCATGATTAGTGTACGGTCAAATCGGGGGAGTCACAAGTTGGTATCAGAGCCGACTGCCTGTAGGAATCCCCCTTCCACACTCCTTGGCCGAAGTTGAGTCTAGTCAGTGAAAACTGTTTTACTAACATGGCTGTGTGGCTTACGGGCCCACGTCGCCATTGGGTGGTATTAGGATCTTTTACTCCTTGTCTATACTCTGGGACTCTGAACTCTCTCCTATTCGGGTTAAATGATTTTGCTAAAAGGACTAACTGTAGGTTCTCATAAATACTTTCTCCCGGAGAGCCCTTTATCACATATGGTCGCCGACTGCACCAGAAGATGTTGAAGATACTCTTCGATCATTCCCGAGACCCTTGTGCCCTCTGCCTTTTCAATTCCCTACTACCGATATATCCATATGGATAACAACATACACTTGTTGTTCATACAATTACTCTGAGTTTCTCTTGTTAATACCAGATACATCGAATTGCTCTTCGGCTTTTTAAGACCCTTGTACCACTGCCTTCCAGTTCTTTGCCACCTGAATACCCCTACGAATAATTTCTCGCACTTATCGAGTATCCGCTCATCCCCAAATGATTCATGTATTTCACAAAGTCTTCGAAATACCATTCGATCTTTCGAAAATCCTCAGCAACCTATTGCTCTGGAATTTCTTGCTTGCTTTAATTATGATTAATCCCATAAGTCTGGTAATCTTATTAGCATCCTTTGTCATTATCATTTGAGTCTGTTGATTCAATTTGTTGCGATGCTCGCATTCCTCAGTCGAATCCTAGAATTCATCCTTCCGGCTCAGATGTCATTTGAACAGGAGCTGGTTCTCGACTAATCAAATTACTGTCGATTGTATCCCTAAGGCTATTCAACTTATCCATCCCTAATTAGAACATTGCTTCGGATCCCTTGATTTGGAATCATAATTCCTTTGCCTTTGAGCTTTGAGTTAGTCAGTTGTTTCTATAATCTGATCTCCTTGCATTCTTCTTCCTCTAGTGGAGTACCATTGCTCACGTCAGATCCCTTGTGGACCACCAGATCCTCTGTTGGATTTTATCCGACAGCGTCCTTCATATTCAATAAGCCTGTGAGCTTTTTCTCGGATACATAATGCCTTTGGTAAATTGTATCCTCTGCTTTGTCAACCATGCTCTACTTTTGAGCTTGTGTTATTTACTCCTGAAGTTTGCAGTATATCTTTCTACGATGCCCCGATGGGTTGAACCTATGCCTTCCTTAATCTGTGTGAACCCGAAAGATTTCGCGGGACATACTTATCTGGTATTGCACCAGGTAAAACTTTTGACAACTAATGTCATTATCAAAATACGAGAGGCGAATGGAAGGTTATGCATTGAAGAAGTGGGAGTCGACCTTGAACCTTTGTGTTCATGCCCATGGACACCATGTAGATCCTATCATGGAAGCTTCTTATAATAATAGCTATTTCCCTGGTATAATATCATCTGGTATCGGTGAATTGATCCTTTGCAATCGTGGTTCCGACCATGTTTCTCCTTGATTCCGTTTCTCGTGCAAGTTTGAGCACTTGTCTTCTGCAGGCAATACCCTAGTCCAACCTTTACCTTGATCTGTCGTCGAGTATTACCCCCTGGTATCTCGAGATTATCATGGAACTGCATAACTTCTTATGAGTTCTTCATCAAGTGCTAAATTCTCACTGATTCCAATTTTCCACGGGCTCTGAGTTATTAATCACGCAAAGACACCGATAACTGAACCGAGTCCGCACTACGGTTCAACAACTCTTAGTAATCTTCTTTAAGTACGAGTTTGTACCCGATCACGCCATTCCTAGCCTGTTTGGCTATATCATTATCTTGATGATTTTAACTGTGCTACCTGGTCCTTATTCCCGGAGCACCACTTTCGACGATGAGCTAAGCTTACGTCGATTTTCCTCGTCATATCGTTTCACCTCGAACAACAAAGTTGACCCCGAGTTTGTGTAGTATCTGTGGCTCCAATAATCTTTTGTTGCATCAGTCCTTTTGCTTGATGCAGTCGCTGATCAATTGCTTCTTCGTGGATCCCCTCGACAACAAAATCGTGATCATCATCAACATTTTGACTCCTTCCAGGATATCAATGGAATTCATGATGATAAGTGCCATCCTCGTTCCTTGGTAATTTGAGTTACCATCGACAACATCCTTACATTCCTTTCATCACAAACTTGATCATGTTATGGAGCTCCTTGCTAACCAGCTTATGTTATGTTCTACCTTGGAGTATTACCATCTTTTATGTCAAGGATATTGTGAGAATTTCTCCACCTCTTGAGAATTCTTGATATAGTAATACTTCTCGCCATCTCCATTTGTTTTCTGATCCCCGTGTTGTTTCTAACCGGAAACCGACAATTGAACTATGATGTGCGACTTCAAAACTTCTAGCAACCCTATTGCTTTGAAGTTAATGGTCGATATTTCATTCTTAGACCATTGGTTATCGAATCACCGTTCTAACATTGATCATTCTACCTAAGCCCATATTTCGGGTGCACCTTTCAACCAATGTTTAATTGTGTATGTTTTCCTCGAGCATACCTCATTATATCATTTGATCTGACAAATGTTATCTCCTTGTTCACATAAGTGTGGAAATCCCTCTTTTTGGAAATCTCGAGGAATTGTCGCTGAGTCCATCAGCCACCCCCTCATCCTCTCCTTGGTTTAATGATGAACTCTTGTTTCGGAACTTGCTTTCATAGTTCATTTCTCGAGAATCTTACAATGTCATCCCATCAATTTGTGTTGCACCTTCCTTCTCAGACATCCTGAGTCTGAGGTATCCTGACACCAATCAGATCTGAACCTCGGTTAGATATGATGGTTGGAACATATTTCCAAGAGTTATACATTGGTCTTTATATGACCCAGTAGGGTGATGTCATGCCTAGCACAACTGGCCGGAGGACCTATTGTTATAGTTCTTCCTTTCAGCAAGGTTATCCATTCTTCCATGAGGAAATTGTAAGACTTATTCTATAAGTTGTTCCTGATGGATCCTTTTTGTTTCCAAAGTCTGATCTTCACCTGTTGACCATGTCAATGCTATCTCGAAGCATGTCTATGGTACTTCAATTTTCATCAGGAACATTTGAAGCCCAATGCTAAATGTTTCCTGCTCAATTATCCAAACACCGTTGTATGGGTAATGTCATGAAATTTCTCTCCCCTACCTAAAGAGTTTTCTACATTATATCCTGTCATGGATATCATGCTCAGCTTGTCCTTGGGAAGGATATACCCTTGAAATATGTGTTTAAACACATTTTCCTTTCCATTGTTCTGTTTAATCTGATGATCACCCTTTTCCTTTCCATTATTTTATTTAATCTTTCTTGTGATCTATATGACCTAAGCAGTAATAATTCACTGCTTATGTAAACACCTCGGTGTACTACTCTATCAATAAGACCCTGTTACTATTGTTGATGACATTCCGGTAGCCACCGATGGACGAGAACCTTGCCTATTGGTCCGCCTCGTTCAACGAGCAGGAAAGTGGTTCTCTTCGTCCCTCGCCCTTGGTACCGACGATGTTGCTGACATATAACTGACAGGCTACCCTCTGACATGCCTTGCTATCATGATCATGCAAGATGTCACCGCCCTTCCTACTTTAACCACATGGTGGGCCCATAACCCACAGTTCCCCAGGATCGAAACCTGACTCTCCTGTACACCCCCAGTTCCCAAGGTTGTTCCTCGCGCGTGGCCTCGTATGTAATTCACGGGCCACCTTCCTAGTGATCTATTTTCGTAACAGACGCAATACTTAATCTCGTTGCTCTGGACCCCTTTCGCACTTGGTTTCAAACATCGAACCATTACCTATCCATTTGAAACTTCTCATGGTACCTTCTTACTTTGCTCTCGATATCTTCTTAAGTTTCAATTCGAGAGATGCTTAAGCTTCTTCCCTCGAGTTAACCGTCTGATGCTCAATCCTGTTAGAATCCGTCCTTATAGAGTTTTCCCCTCTTAACCTTTCGTAAGTACGGTGGAGTTCCCGAAGAAAGGACGACAACTTTATCATGATGCATTGGAATAAAGAATTGAAGACATCAACGAAAGGGATTAACTTCTTCGAGAAGATCCGTTAGAATATCGTAACCAGAACTTTCCCCCTTACTCCTCACTTAATTCTCGGGACGAGATTTCTTGTAGTGGAGGAGAATTGTGACGCCCGGATAATTAGACTACAGAAATTCCCTGCTATTGATGCCACGTCACCTCTGTCACTGTAGTTAATCCCGCGTTAGTTCAAAAACCAATTCAAATTCAAAATTGAATAAAAGGCAAACAACAAAAGTTTTCAAACTTTAAAACTAAAATGTTTAGGTTGTGCCAAATAATGTGTAGGTAATTATGGTGGAGAACCACACTTTTATAAAATGTTCAAATATTCAAATGGTAATAAAACAGTAGCAAAACTATTATTTAAATACTTTAAATACTAACAATTACAAAATATTTTATTTTAGGTGCCAAGTTAATTGTGGCAGTGGACTAATTAGTAATACTAATTTAGGTGCTCATTTGGCATTTTACAAAACTAAAATAAAATGTAACTAAAATAAAACAGAAAAGAAACACAAACAAAAAAGTGAAAGGAACCCCCCTGGCCAACTGGACCAAGCGGCCCAGCCGGCCAGCACCATCCCCCCGGCCGAAAGGCCCACTCTGACCCACCTGGCCCAGCTCCACCCTGGCCCAACCGGCCTCCCTTATCCCCCCACCCCAGGAAACCCTAACCCCAAAGTCACCCCACTCCCCCCACACGATCCCCTCCTCTGCCCCTCCCCCGATCCAGATTGGGGGGCATCGACCCCTTCGCCGCCCGTAGTCCCTGCCGTCGCCGTGCCCTGGACCTCCGCTCGCCTCGCCTTCGACTCCCACGCCGCTGGATCGGAGCCGGGGAGTACCTGCTTCGCCGCCCGCCGTCTCCGGCTCCGCCACGCCGTCGCCCGGCCTCGTCGATGCCTCCCCGCCTCTCCCTCGCCGGCTCCAACAAGCCACGCCGCCCCCTCTCTCGTCAACGCATGTGAGCGCCCCCCGTCGCTCCTTTCCCCGCTGCTGTCCGCGCTCCTCGCGCTCACCGCACCCGCGCCTCGCGTTGTGGCCGCGCCGCCGCCGCGTCCAGCAACCGCCTGCGCGCCCCAGCTCGTGCCCCACTTCGCCCTTCACGCGCCCGCTCGTGCAATTGCACGGCCGCCCGCGCGTGCGCTCGCTCTGCCTGCCCCCGCCGCTGCTGGTGCTGCCTGCTGCTGCTGCCACCACGCCTCGGCCGCACGCGCCCGTCGAGCCCAGTCGCAGCCGCCCACGCTCGTCGTCCCACCTGGCCTCGTCGCGCCGCCCTGCTCCGGCAGCCACCGCGGCCGCCCCTTCCCTGGTCGCCTCGGGCGTGCGGGCACCCCTTCGCCCGCACCCGACGCCCGCTAACCCGCATCGGCCCTCTGGGCCAATGACAAACGGGGCCCACGCCCTGAGAACGAAAAAAAAGAAATTAAAAATAAATAAATAATAAGTAAATAAAAATGTTAATTAAATAATTAGTTAAGTAACTAAATTAATTAACTTAATTAATCATGTTTAATTAAACTAATTAAACAGTAGGTACCTAATTAACCAATTAAACTGATTAATAGGTTAATTAGGTTATTGTACCTATGACATGCGGGACCCACCCATTTAGTTGACTGGTCAACGGTCAACATTGACCGCTTACATCATGCTGATGTCATGATGACGTCATAAATGCCTTTTGATTTAATTAATTCTGCTAACCCTAATAATGATTTAAATCTTTTAAAATTAATATGAAATAAACCGTAGCTCGGATGAAAAAACTTTGTACATGAAAGTTGCTCAGAACGACGAGACGAATCCGGTTACGCAGCCCGTTCGTCCGCCACGCATCCCTAGCATAACGAATACGCAACTTTTCCCCTCCGATTCATCTGTCCGAAAACGCGAAACACCGGGGATATTTTCCCGGATGTCCCCCCCTTCACCGGTATCACCTCATACCGCGTTAGAACACGTCTAGCTCTGCCTGTTGTCCTGTTATGCACTTGCTTGCTATGTATTTACTGTTTCTCCCCCCTCTTCTCTTCGGTAGACCCCGTGACGATGCTGATGCCCCTGTGGTCGACTACGTCACCGACGACCCCTCCTTGTCTGAG
This sequence comes from Aegilops tauschii subsp. strangulata, assembly GCF_002575655.3. Taxonomy (NCBI): domain Eukaryota; kingdom Viridiplantae; phylum Streptophyta; class Magnoliopsida; order Poales; family Poaceae; genus Aegilops; species Aegilops tauschii. The sequence continues at coordinate 278,272,443 of NC_053037.3, read as the reverse complement.
CAACCAGGCAAGCCCCCCCCTTGATCACCAGATATCGCCTATTCTTCTCTATACTGCTTGCATTAGAGTAGTGTAGCATGTTACTGCTTTCCGTTAATCCTATCCTGATGCATAGCCTGTCATTGTTGCTACAGTTGTTACCCTTACCTGCTATCCTACTGCTTAGTATAGGATGCTAGTGTTCCATCAGTGGCCCTACACTCTTGTCCGTCTGCCATGCTATACTACTGGGCCGTGAGCACTTCGGGAGGTGATCACGGGTATATACTATATACTTTATATGCATGACACATGTGGTGACTAAAGTCGGGTCGGCTCGTTGAGTACCCGCAAGTGATTCTGATGAGGGGGCTGAAAGGACAGGTGGCTCCATCCCGGTAGAGGTGGGCCTGGGTTCCTGACGGCCCCCGACTGATACTTTGTGGGGGAGCGACAGGGAAGGTTGAGACCGCCTAGGTGAGAGGTGGGCCTGGCCCTGGACGGCGACCGCGGTTACTTCGACATAACACGCTTAACGAGTTCTTGGTATTTGATCTGAGTCTGGCCATTTGGTCTATACGCACTAACCATCTACGCGGGAGTAGTTATGGGTATCCCGGCGTCGTGGTATCAGCCGAAGCCTTCGTGACGTCAGCGACTGAGTGGCGCGCGCCGGATTGGACTGGAACGCCACTAGGCTAGGTCTGCTTCCGGCCGCGTACGCAACGTGCAGCTATGCAATGGGCGATGGGCCCAGACCCCTGCGCGCATATGATTTAGACCGGCGTGCTGACCTCTCTGTTGTGCTTAGGTGGGGCTGCGACGTGTTGATCTTCCGCGGCCGGGCATGACCCAGAAAAGTGTGTCCGGCCAAATGGGATCGAGCGTGTTGGGTTATGTGGTGCACCCCTGCAGGGAAGTTTATCTATTCGAATAGCCGTGTCCCTCGGTAAAAGGACGACCCGGAGTTGTACCTTGACCTTATGACAACTAGAACCGGATACTGAATAAAATACACCCTTCCAAGTGCCAGATACAACCCGGTGATCGCTCTCTAACAGGGCGACGAGGAGGGGATCGCCGGGTAGGATTATGCTATGCGATGCTACTTGGAAGACTTCAATCTACTCTCTTCTACATGCTGCAAGATGGAGATGGCCAGAAGCGTAGTCTTCGACGGGATTAGCTATCCCCCTCTTATTCTGGCATTCTGCAGTTCAGTCCACTGATATGCCCCTTTACACATATACCCATGCATATGTAGTGTAGCTCCTTGCTTGCGAGTACTTTGGATGAGTACTCACGGTTGCTTTTCTCCCTCTTTTCCCCCTTTCCTTTCTACCTGGTTGTCGCAACCAGATGCTGGAGTCCAGGAGCCAGACGCCACCGTCGACGACGACTCCTACGGCACTGGAGGTGCCTACTACTACGTGCAGCCCGCTGACGACGACCAGGAGTAGTTAGGAGGATCCCAGGCAGGAGGCCTGCGCCTCGTTCGATCTGTATCCCAGTTTGTGCTAGCCTTCTTAAGGCAAACTTGTTTAACTTATGTCTGTACTCAGATATTGTTGCTTCCGCTGACTCGTCTATGATCGAGCACTTGCATTCGAGCCCTCGAGGCCCCTGGCTTGTATTATGATGCTTGTATGACTTATTTATGTTGTAGAGTTGTGTTGTGTTATCTTCCCGTGAGTCCCTGATCTTGATCGTACACATTTGCGTGCATGATTAGTGTACGGTCAAATCTGGGGCGTCACAAGTTGGTATCAGAGCCGACTGCCTGTAGGAATCCCCCTTCCACACTCCTTGGCCGAAGTTGAGTCTAGTCAGTGAAAACTGTTTTACTAACATGGCTGTGTGGCTTACGGGCCCACGTCGCCATTGGGTGGTATTAGGATCTTTTACTCCTTGTCTATACTCTGGGACTCTGAACTCTCTCCTATTCGGGTTAAATGATTTTGCTAAAAGGACTAACTGTAGGTTCTCATAAATACTTTCTCCCGGAGAGCCCTTTATCACAGGTGATCGCCGACTGCACCAGAAGATGTTGAAGATACTCTTCGATCATTCCCGAGACCCTTGTGCCCTCTGCCTTTTCAATTCCCTACTACCGATATATCCATATGGATAACAACATACACGTGTTGTTCATACAATTACTCTGAGTTTCTCTTGTTAATACCAGATACATCGAATTGTTCTCCGGCTTTTTAAGACCCTTGTACCACTGCCTTCCAGTTCTTTGCCACCTGAATACCCCTACGAATAATTTCTCGCACTTATCGAGTATCCGCTCATCCCCAAATGATTCATGTATTTCACAAAGTCTTCGAAATACCATTCGATCTTTCGAAAATCCTCAGCAACCTATTGCTCTGGAATTTCTTGCTTGCTTTAATTATGATTAATCCCATAAGTCTGGTAATCTTATTAGCATCCTTTGTCATTATCATTTGAGTCTGTTGATTCAATATGTTGCGATGCTCGCATTCCTCAGTCGAATCCTAGAATTCATCCTTCCGGCTCAGATGTCATTTGAACAGGAGCTGGTTCTCGACTAATCAAATTACTGTCGATTGTATCCCTAAGGCTATTCAACTTATCCATCCCTAATCAGCGCATTGCTTCAGATCCCTTGATTTGGAAATCATAATTCATTTGCCTTTGAGCTTTGAGTTAGTCAGTTGTTTCTATAATCTGATCTCCTTGCATTCTTCTTCCTCTAGTGGAGTACCGTTGCTCACGTCAGATCCCTTGTGGACCACCAGATCCTCTGTTGGATTTTATCCGACAGCGTCCTTCATATTCAATAAGCCTGTGAGCTTTTTCTCGGATACATAATGCCTTTGGTAAATTGTATCCTCTGCTTTGTCAACCATGCTCTACTTTTGATTAAAACAGATAAACTTTAATAAAAATATATAAGTAGAAACCAAATAAAAAAATAAAATAAACTTTAATAACATAAAGCAAAAAGAATTATCATAAAGTGAAATAAATAAGTAATTAGAAACAAAATAAAATAAAATAAATAAGTTTTTTGTTGTAAGTAGAAACAAGACAAAATAAATAAAGCAAAAAAGAAAACAAAAAACAGGGAAAAAATAAAAAATATGCCACCTACTGGGCCACCACTGCCTGAATACGACTAGAAACCAACCCATGGGCCAGGATTCAGGCAAGCAGAAGGCCCAGTAGGCCCATCAGGCATAGCAGTGTCAATTAGGCCCGTAAGCCTGCAATGGAGAGAAGCTCGAGAGGGGTGCGGCAGTGGGGCTTATAAACCACTGCGCGCCCCTCTCAACTAGCGAGGTGGGACTAAAGTTTCGACGCGGGCGCAGCAGCATAAGGCCTTTGGTCCCGGTTGGTGGCACCAACCGGGACTAAAGGGTGGCATTGGTCCCGGTTGGTGCCACGAACCGGTCCCAATGCCTCCCTTTAGTCCCGGTTAGTGACACCAACCGGGACCAAAGGCCGCCGCTTCCCGCCCTTTGGGCTGCTGAAAAGAGGCCTTTGGTCCCGGTTGGTGGCACCAACCGGGACTAAAGGGTGCCATTGGTCCCGGTTCGTGGCACCAACCGGGACCAATGCTTCGTCTATATAACTAGCACTTGTGAAATTTTTCATTCGGTTCGTCTTCCCCGCCCGACGACGCCGCCAGGCTGCCCCTCTGCGCCTCGCCATCGCCGTCGTCGCCCTGCCTCCGACGCCGTCCCGCGCCGCCCAAACGCCGTCGCCGCCCCACGCCCCCTACCTCCTCGCCGCCCGTCGCCGCGCCCCTCACCGTCGCCGCCCCCTGCCTCCTCATCGCCCGTCGCCGCGCCCCTCACCGTCGCCGTCGCCGCGCCCCTCACCGTCGCCCCCGTGCCCTGCCTCCTCGTCGATCGCCGCCCCGTTGCGCAGTGAGCTCCATATATGAATTTCCTAATTTAGATTTGTAGTTAATTTAGATGCGTAGTTTAGATGTGTAGTTAATTGAGTTGTTGTAATTTGTTCATAAATGAATAATCTGCAAAAGTTAGAATTTTTTTCTGTTCATAGATTTTTTTGGTGATATTATTGTTGAATATGCAAATGTTTGTGTATTCATATATATGCAAAGAATATGTCGATTTTTTTCATAGAATTTTTATGATTTTTTTCTGTTGTAATTTTGTTCATAGAATTTTTATGATTTTTTCTGTTGTAATTTTGTTCATAGCAAGGAAATTAATAGAACTAGTTTATTTTTTTAGTTAAAGCAATTATTCCCGCATCGACGTCGATGATGCCTATCCTGCATCCTCGTTGTCGACTCAGCGGAGGAGGCCGGCTTGATCAGAGGGGCCATGTCCGGGACTGGGCTCCGCCGGGCTGGTTTTGGGAGGTGCTACCTTCCGGGGGGTGTAGGTTGGTGAGGAGCCAGCCCGTCGTTGACCCGATCCTTGTTCCGTGGCGGTCGCGTGGGCCAGTGACGGTGCCGAGGCTTCCGGACACTGCGGAGGTGGTACGTCACCGTGTCAGCGAGGAGGACGAGCACGTCTGTCGCTACATGGTTGCGTTGGAGGGCAGGTTCGACAATACCTGGCAGGTTCTTCAGGGATCTCACTGGAGCGATCCTGTGATGGTTCCTTCTCTTTGGGTGTCCACCGCCCGCGCCGATACCCGTCAGGCGCTACGGTTCTAGCTGTACTGGCGATGCTATATGTATGATAGTATTCGAGGTGTATTAGTGATAATATTCGATGATGTACGGACGCATGGAGATGATGTAGTTTTGCTTATAACTGAATGCATCCTAATTTGAATACTACTTTATTTTGCGATTTGATTTTATTATTGAATGCTCAAATTGGAAAACTATTCCTACTTTGAATGCTAAAATTGGAGAGCACTATGCAAGGCGTATGCATATGATTAGTTGATAGCTTATAGGGTTTTTGTTGTCGCAGAAATCTAGGAGCCCCCTCCATCATCCCCGCCGTCGTCCCCGTCACCGACCCCCTCCGACCTCGAGGTGAGACCAGCCAAATCCTCTTTTAGAAAGATAATTAAACAATATTTCGGGTTGACTTTAAGTCTGTCGAGTCTCCACCATATATGAGACGAGGAAGAATCCCGACTGTTGTCGTGGGGGTAGCTTCTCCTTCGTTCCCGTCTGCTAGACAATTTGGTGTAATGCACTCGGGAATGAAAGGAGGAGCTACCATCACCGACGGTAGCAAATGTCAGAGAGGAATCAGTGAGGGAGAGTTCCACCATATATATATGAGAGGACGAAGAATCCCGACTGTTGTCGTGGGGGTCGCTTCTCCTTCGTTCCCGTGTGCTAGACATTTTGGTGTAATGCACTCGGGGACAAATGGAGGAGCGACCATCACCAACGGTCGAATGTATAGACCACGTGAGCTGAGAGTTTTCAAGAAAAGACTCGACAAACCGATAGTCAACCCGTGATGAATAATAATGATCTAATTTAGTTTTTGTCATACATATATTTAATTGTACAAGTTTAATCTTTGAATTATGAACGTAGGAAATGTCGTCATCGGACGACGAAAGTCTCTCGGGGGAGTGCGGCTGGTGCCACGACGATCGAGGTTTGTGCGACAGGCCTCACCTGGACGATGATCGACGCTTCAGCATTAAGCTCGAGGAGACCTTCGATGTTGAAACGGTACGCAATGGCGACAAGTGTTTTTTTCGTAATTAAGCATGACTTCAACTATTTCAACGTGTAATTTTCATCTTTTACAATTCTAGTATAGTTTATCCCATGCCATGCAAGACGCTATGTCTTGGAGAGGATGGATTTTGAAGACCATGAAAATTTTAAAACGAAGAAAATTCACCTAAGGACCCATCATGATGTGGATTTTGAAGTAAATCTGTATAATGCTGAGAGCGTAACCCATTTTGGTTGCAAAAATTGGGAAGCATTTTGCAAGATGTATGGTTTTGATGAGGGTATGCTTGTCACCATGGATCTTGGTGATCCTGACATCGACCAAGACAATATGGACATTTGGGTCCTTGTTGATACGCCTCCAGTTCTACCGCTATGTGAGTTTCTCAAACATAGTTAATTATTAACTAATTTATATTATTTATTTCAAAATAGTTGACAGCTTATTTCCATTGACAGCTTATTTTGATTGTTCAAACAATGTGCGGAACATGGTAGACAAAACCCACTACACCGATGGCTCCGAGTTAACTTATCAAGAGAAAAATCATCTGGTCGGATTTTGTACTGATCTTGAGAATTACAATATCTACAATCAAACTCCTCAACATTATGGTCAATACGTGCCACTAGTGCACATGTTGAACTACGGTAACTACCATGGAAATACCCTGGTAAGATTTTTTACTATTACGACATCCGTGCATCTTTTGCATACTTCTAAAACTAGTACATCATTGCTAACTATGAAGTTATTACTATGTTTTTCAACAGAGAATCCCAGAGGATTGTGTGCCTCATTTGATGTATCAGAATGGTAGCCTTCGTGTTTTGAACATATATCCAGGTCATCCTACGAATCTCAACTGTCCATACCGGATTTCTAAAAGAAGTGGAGACATGCTAATCAGAGAATGGAAAAAATGTATGGACAGTCGTAAGGAGGTTCTTGGAAGCAAAAGGAAGCGCCGCGCAAGAATTGGAGACAGGCTGATCTCCATTCTCCATAATGGAGAGTCAGGGTCTATATTGTTTTATGCTATTTTACTTAAATAGGGTATTTAGGTCCTGCATAATACTGATGATCATGTGCTAAGAACAATTAAGTAGGGTTGGTTCGATGACTATCAGGATGATGATCGTATGACTTGTTATTAATAACGAGTAGAAGTTGTATGATGATGATTAGTAGGACTTGTTATTATGATGATGCATGATGCGAGCATGAAGAGTTATTATATATCTGTGGGTGAAATGAACATGGATTGGATTGAAGTGAAGGCAACATGCATGTGGTGCATGTCGAAAGTAGTACAATCCAAACTTGATCAAGTTAGGATTAGCATTACTTTCGACATGCACCACATGTTGCCTCACTTCAATCTAAGCCATGTTTAGGCATAGCAGTAGCAGTAGCACGGAGATAAGAGAGGACACATCTCTCTATTAGCTACCTATATAACAACCTAAATTAACCCCCAAAACCCCTAAACCACCTCCTTTAAAAAAACCCAGCCCCTGAAATGCTGACGCGTGGAAGCTTATTGGTCCCGGTTGGTGCTACCAACTGGGACCAAAGGCCCTCCTGCCTGGGCTCGCCGGAGCGGCCACGTGGAGGCCCATCTGTCCCGGTTGGTATAAGAACCGGGACTAAAGGCCTAGGGCATTAGTAATGACCCTTTAGTCCCGGTTCCCCAACCGGGACAGATGGGCCTTATGAACCGGGACAAATGGGCCTTTTTCTACTAGTGGTGCCCACCAGCGCGAGCGGGAAGCAGTGGAAGTTGTCCAAGGAGGTGGTCAACATCGACATCGATGTGTCCCCTCCGATGCGGCCGCCCACCCCGCACGCATCCGCCCTGCTGCCGACAAGGAACCCACCACCCACCCCGCCCATGACCGATAACAGTCTACTTAAGGCGATGAAGAAGGAGATCAACCTGCGCAGGGAGTACGAAGGGGCGAGAGCGGCCGTAGCAACAACAAACGCTACTCGGATAGTGCCTGGCGAGTGCTTCATCATGTTGGCTAGACATGACCCGAATGTTGAATTTCATTTTGGCATGTTTGAATTGTGGTTTATTTTGCTTTGTTTCATTGTTGAATTGGTGATGAATTTGTGCTATATGATCGGCGTGCATGGATTTGCAAAGAAATTTGACATGAGCAGTTTGGTTATCCAGCAAGAATTTTGAGGGGCCGTCCCGCGCTCTCCTAGGTCACGCTTGGATGCATCCGCGGGCGTTAGGCGGGGGGGGGGGCAGATTTTCCAAATCGTAGATGCTCTTACAACCTGCCTAATGTCACTATACTTCCTCTAAGCATGGGTTGACACTACTTGACGAATAAGACCCAACTGCAAATTACGATATGGCATAAGTTTTAACATGGCAAGGAAATACAACCTGCCTAATGTCACTTACTATACTTCCTCTAAGCATGAGTTGACACTACTTGACCAATAAGACCCAGCTGCAAATTATGATATGGCAAAAGTTTTAACATGGCAAGGCACCAATGTTAAAGATGGACAAACTCGAACGTTGAGGCTTCATTTGGTTGCTAAGGCATCTCCAATGCCGATCGTAAAAGCCAAGACACTATTTGTCAGTGGACTGATCCGGACTCGTCTGTGGACATAGATATGGGAGCCGACAGTCCAACCCTATCCCCTAAACGTCTGCCTCTGTTTTTTTCTAATGTCCGCAACACTCAAAATAATAGTATGTCAAATCTTCGATGAAAATATTAAAATGCGACAGTAGTTCAAATGCAAATATTAGAATCCAACTAGGTTTTGAAATAAAATAGTTCAATCTTGAATTCAACTCGCTCATATGTTCTACTTGTTCTCTTTAAGGATCCACAAATGCTCGATTAGATCTTCCTTAAGTTGTTCATGAGTTGCTCAATGCAGAATTTGTTGATGCATTTCGACAAAATCATCAAACATGGACGCATTCTGATTTGGATGTTGGATAGGATCACACATGTTCTTGAATTCTAGATCTCCGGTGGCATCTTCACCCTCATTCTCCATGATCATGTTGCGCATGATCACACAACATGTCATCACCTCCCAAAAGGTCTATGGTTCCCATTGTTTAGCGGGTCCACAAACAACAGCAAAATGGGCTTGGGGCACTCCAAATGCCCTCTCCACATCCATTCTAGCTCCTTGATGTCTTTGGGAAAAGTGAGTTCTTTTCTGACCAACTGGCTTGGAGATAGTCTTGACGAAGGTCACCCATGAGGATGGATATCGTCAACTAGATAGTATTCCATCTTGTAGTCATGTCCATTGACAATATTGTTGCACGGAAGAGCTTGTCCTTCAGTCAACCTAGCAAGCAATGGAGATCGGTGTAGCACATTGATGTCATTGTGAGACCCGGGCATGCCAAACAAAGTGTGCCCAATCCAGAGATCATGTGATCCAATAGTTTCAAGAATGATGGTGGTAATATGGCCCTGATATTGCCCTTGTAAATATTTTGGGTAATTCTTCCATCTCCAGTGCATGCAATTAAGAGATCCGAGGATACCTGGTCACCCTCTTGCTTCGGACATTGCCATGAGGCTTTTGGTGTTCGCGGCAATTGGTTCTCTCATGTAATGAGGTCCAAACACTTGACCACTATAATAGCAAACCTCAGCATGGCATCTCCACATGTGTGCTCTTAGACATCTGGACGTACTCGTCCCCCGAATCTGCGGTCATCCATAGCAAGCGTTTGCGATGCAATCATGCACTTTTGGTAATCAGAGAATCCCGTTCTTCCTGCTGCATCCTCCTTCAAAATGAAGTAGTCATCATAGGCCCGTTCGACATTGTAGAGGCGATCAGACACATTTTCCTGCATCCGAAAGCCCTGACGAAATTATTCGTGAACAGGGCATCAGGGGCAATGTAGTCATCCATCAACGTCAAATGCCCCCGTACCTTGTCGGTCATGGTGACCCCCCACGGAGAGCATCCGCACGGGTGGATGATACCTGCATGGCGGACACGGGAGAGGTGTGGAATGGTGGCGTAGGCAAAGAGGTGTGGCAACCAGGTGGAGCGGCGGAGGTCGCGGAGGTCCGACAAGGGCTTGATGGGCGGCCGGGGTGGTATAGTGGTAGCATCTGCCAATGAGGAAGTGGATGTAGAGAAAGGGAGAAGGGATGGGACGCTTGGTCTGGGTGGGCAGGGGGGGGGGGTGTCAGAGTCCTACGGGGCGGAAGTTCGCACTCCCGCAAAGCCCCCTCATTTGCTTCCAATTTGCGGGAAAACGAAGGTGCGGACTGATCCATAGACTGATGCGGGGCGACATTGGATAACAAACTACGTCCAAATAGCATGGTCTAGACGTTTTGCTGATGATTTAAGGGTCTGATTTGGAGATGCCATGAGAACCACCAAATACGTCGGCAGGCTTCTCAGGTCAGATTTCTAGCCCGTGGCACTGACAGGGATCCCGTACGAAATGATCCCTAATATGGATGTATGGTCCATCCGTGCATCCTCAAGCTCGAGCACCGAGTTCCCCACGCGTGTATTTAACGGGAGCTCCTGCCGCTCATTGCGGCACATAGGCGGGGCTTCGCGTAGGGGCGCTCCTCACTGTGGCCGGCCTAGCAGTGAGTGCAGTACTGTAGCGAGTGAAAATCACCAAAAAGTTGTGCACTTGCCAGGGATCTAGCCAGAGCCCTCCCGCTGGCATAGCGCATTGCGAACCACTAGCTAGAGCTGGTGACCTTTGACTAAAAGCAGTGCCAAACATTAAGAATGAACGTCAGCGGCAAATCTGTTTTTTTTTCTCAAATTTTAAACATCATTTTTCAACAAACATGCATTTTTGGAAACGCGAGTATTTTTAAGATTTATGAAAAGATTCAAAAAACTTGAACATTTTTTTAAATCCCAAACAACTTTTGAAAATAGGAAGATTCTTTAAATTCCAGACAAAGAATGAAAAACACGAACGTTTTTTGAATCTATGATCATTTTCTGAAACTCTGAACCAAACTTGAATACACAATTTTTTAATTTGTGAACAATATTTGAAAACAAGAACATTATTTGAAACTCTGATTTTTTTTGAAAATATGATTGTTTTTCAAATTTGTGAACATCTTTTGAAAAACAAGAACATTTTTTGAAAACAGATTTTTTTTAAAAAATTCTAAACTTTTTGCATTTCTGAACTAAATTTGGAATAAAGTTTTAAAAAAGGAAAATGAACCTGAAGAATAAAAAAGAAATGGGAAAAGGGAAAACCGAAAAGGAAAGAAAACATAAAAAGAAACCTATAAAACAAAAAAGGAAAATGAGTTGGCCCAATCATGGGCGCCCCTGTTCGAAGCCCCGACTATTTACCGCATCGTGCGGCAAATAGGGTATTTCGTATATAAACTCGTGTTGCGTGAACGCTTCCGGCGAGGAGACTCGGAGTGCTGCCACGTAGCTTTCCCATGGCGAGATCAACTAGAGCAGCGGTTTGCACACGCCCAAGCACGACTGCATCGGCTACCTTGATGCACCCGGAGGCAAAGTCGCCACTCCACGAATTTTGGAGAGTGGTTTCTCCTCACCACGTCTGCCCGCGCCGCCGCATGCGAGCTCACGCCAAAATATCTCTATTGTTATTACTCGAGTTACTAAGGCAGCACGTCCAGCAATGCATGACAACTTACTGTCCGCCGAAAATGTTCCTGTTTTCAAATTTGGTTTAGAAATGCAAACAGAAACATGGCCTAAACATTTTCTAATTTTTTTTCCAAAACTACTGCCGAAGCCACCCCCTTGCACTGTTCACCGTAATGTAGTCGTCGTGGTGGCTCTCCTTGTCAATCAACGTGTTGCGAGAGTACATGGTTGATCTGCTAATAGGTGTGCTTCTCATGTTATGCACTTCACCTGTTAGATGAATTGAAATGGCCAGCGCTAGGTGCCAATCGGGGGAAGCAAAAATCAACCACCTCCCAATTGTTGGATGCAATGCCCTCACACTGTCTGATGGATCAAGTTTCTCTCCCATCCCCCCAGAGCACCGCTCGCGCGAACATAAAATCCTAGCAGCACTTGCGCAAAGTCATTTTGTGCGGTTGTGTTAGGTACCGGTACATCTAAGACCACTCACTTCTTCTGAGATTCATGAGAATATATGGCCCATCTAGATGCATAGCATTAGTATATTTTTTGTATCTTTTTTTAGTCAAATTAGTGTCAGCTTAATGGGCCCAAAGTACACTTTTTGCCGGTGAAGGTATGCATGCATGTCTCTCCTCTCACTCTACATGAAGAACAAATCCCTAGCCTTTATTTCATCTTAGACAATTTAAATCAACCACATCTTTTAAACTATAGACTCGTTTTTGAAGCTTTTTATGTATTTGGACTCTTGGCGTCAAGAACTTTGGAACTAGACCAATTTTGGATATATATTAAACACATTTAAATTTCGACGTTTCACATTTCATATGTGAAAAACTCCATTTCACTAAAAAAATATGAACAAACTTATTTCACTAGACATATGTAAAATAACATTTGTCACATAAACCTATTTAACCCAAATATGAAACTGAAATGTCAACTTGTGAAACTGATTATTTTGAGTGTAACATTTTATTTCAAAAACATGCAATTGAAATATATGTGATTTTTGTGAAACAGCCAATGAAAAGTGAAATGCACCATCCAAAAGTGAAAAAATGTTAAACTAAAATCTCAACTTGTGAAATTGAAAATTTTGAAATGTGCAACAATTTACTTCAAAAGAGTGAAATATGCTTTTCTTTCAATAATGTGAAATTGAAATAGATGTATTTTTCGTGAAACAAGCCAGAGCAAAGTGAAATGTAGGTTCTGAAAGTGAATAACAATATGAACTGAAATATCAACTTGTGAAACTGGTTATCTCGAAATGTGTAACAGTTTATTTCAAAAGACTGAAACATGTTATTACAAAAATGTCCACTTGAAATATATGTGTGTTTTTTTGTGAAACACGCCAGTGGAAAGTGAAATGTAGGTTCTGAAAGTGAAAAACAATATGAAACTGAAATGTCAACTTGTGAAACCGATTATTTCAAAATGTGAAATGGTTTATTTAAAAATAGTGAAATATGTCTTGAAAAATGTGCAGTTGAAATAGATATGATTTTTCTAAAACACGCCTGTGTAAAGTGAAATGTAAGATCTGGAAATGAAAAACGGCATGAAATTGAATTGTCAACTTGTAAAACCGCTTGTAATCATTTTTTTAGAAGATTTCCAGCGGGTGAAATATGTTTCATGAATTTTGAAGTTATTTAAAATGTACCCAAAATGATCCTATTCTAAAGGTCTTTGCAACATGAGTTCAAATATATAAAGAGTTTAAATTGGTCTAAAAAATATGAACGATTTAAGTTAGCAAATGTAAAATAAATTGGTGCTTTTGTTTGGAAGAGAGAAGAGAGAGAATGGCATCACATGCATGCAACCGTAGTGTACCATGTGACCGAAAAGCATGAAATCCACTGTACCATTTGACATGCGCAAAGTGTATTGCACCTGAAAAATGATTCATGAGTTGAACATTGTTCAAGCACATGAATCTTTAGCACTTCCCTCTCGCCGCACTCTCCTTTTGGAGTACAACAACCACCATCGGCTCGCCGCACCACCACTATGCTCATAAAAGCACGTCAAAAGAGCCTCTTGTTCCCTCGCTCACAGCGAGTCCTCGCTGCACTAGCGAGCCCTTGCAGCACCGCTCATGACACCGACCGACCGACGAGCTCTAAAGTGACGGCGAACCCTTATAGCACCGACTGCAGAGCGGCCCACGAGCTCGCGCCACAACACCGACGAACCCTTGCAGCACCGGCTATAGAACGACCCAGAAGCACAAGGTGGGACCGACGAACCCTTGCAGCCGGCAATGTAGCACTGGCTGGAAAACCGGTCACGAACTCGAGTCGCTTGCTATACCGCTAGGCACTTTTGCAGCATGGCCAGCGCTGCTCGCCGCACCGTTTGCAACGCTGACGATACCCACAACACCGGTTGCAACACGTCTCGCGACCTCGCCACACCCTGAATTTTGGCCCTTTTTCCAAAATAACTTGGATTTATTTGGAGTTCATTTTCAGTGTTTATTTGAGTGACTCTTTGGACTTAATACCTGGGAATAGGTTTTCTTTTATTTTACCTTCAAGTGCATCCAAGCTTCCCGCACATCATAAGATTACTCTAACACTTCTACCCGAGCCCATCCACACACTTTTTCTCGACATTTCTTTTTCTACAAAAGAACATACCCTCAATCACATAGGTCGTGAAGCACCTATATTTCTGCCATCTCAAAATTTTCTAAGCAATTCTCATAAATTCTAGAGGAAATTTGAACCCTAAAAATGCCCCCAAACACTTGCTAGAATTTCTCAAGTGAGCACAACATCGAAAGATTGTTTTTGCCCCAAATTTTGGTTTACACATCGAGTACCTCTGACACTTCTCCAAACTTGGTGACACATGGCTTAGAGACTCGCCCTATTATCTAGTCACCACACACCAAAATTCATCTCCAGACCCCTCACCATTTCTCCCTGGCACAACACAAATAGTTCACTGTCAATGGTAGTTATGGACCTGCACATTTGATTCAGTTCACTTGGCACCAATTATTCGTCACCTAGATAGCCTACCTACGTGTCAAGGTGCTTGCCACCAAAAGACCCCAGGCCCCCAGTGCCTTGGTGACCACGGGACTGGCATGCCAAGGGCGCGCTTTGGTAGCAGGCCGGCCCCTGGCTAGCCAACCTCGACGTGCCCAGCCCCGCAGGCAGCCACCCATGCCTCCCTCCACAACTCCAGTATTGTCCTCCTCCACCTAGGCCCTCCTCTCAGCACAGCCGCGGCCACGACATTGTGCCGCGCGTGAGCCACCATTGTCATCTTCCTCGGCAGCATGCTCGGCCCCTACCCCAATGCTCACCCGACCTCCAAGGACCCCCACGACCCCTCCCATGGCACGACAGAGGCCGGCGTAGAGCCATATCACCTCGATCTCATCCATGTCGGTATGGCAAGCCACGACACCTAGCCGCGACTATAAAAGCCATCGCTCGCCCCTCTAGTCATCTGCACCACCTATCCCACTCTCTCACTCACTCACTCCCTAGCTCATGGGGCATGGCTAGGAGGGCCTGCCTTCTCAGAATTGAGCCGCGCAATGCTGGTCGAGATGTACCACTGCCAGCCCCCTCCGCTCCACCTCAGCCCAAATCACCACCACCACTAAACTCCTACCGTCCTTTTGGTCATGATGCCCTGCCCATCCACTTGATTCAGTACTGAATCACCTGATCCTGACAAGCACAGTAGGACGCTTGTAACACCCCAAATGTTAAGTTACAATGATCCCTTGCTAAGTTTTGCCATGTCATCATGCTTTGCATTAATGAATGCCACTTGTCCCAAAAGGAAACTCAAATTTAAATTGCAAGTCAAATAATTATTTCTTCAAATTGTAAAACTAAAGTGCTCACATTAGTACATAAATTCCCCTGATCAATTGTCATGTTGAAACCAACTTCATTTGACTCACAAATAAATTCCTAGGAAATTAATAGATGCTCCAACAACAAATAAAATGGCCTTTTCAAAATAAACAATTATATAGACATTTCCAAATAAAATGAAACTTTGTGTGTAGCACACAAAATATTGTATTTGAATTAAGTGAAGTATCATGTAGAACTAATATCATTTAGTGCCTAAAATAAATAGAAAACAAAGTGAAATAAATATAATAGAAAAGTAAATATAAAAGGACCTAAACTATGCCATTGGGCCCTAGTTGCCATACTGCACACGGCCGTGATGGGGAATGTTGCATGAAAATAAAAAAATTCCTATGAAACACCCAAGATCTAATATAGGAGATATATAGCAACGGGAGGGGAGTGTGTCTACATACCCTTATAGACCGAAAGCGTTAGCATCATAACGCGGTTGATGTAGTCGTATTCTTCACGATCCAATCGCGTTCCAATCCGATCTAGTGCCGAACGGACAACACCTCCGAGTTTAGCACACGAACGGCTCAGCGGCAGCCTCTCTTTCTTGATCCAGCATGTGAGGGAGAGGAGGTAGATGAGATCTAAACCAACATGACGGCGTGGTGGTGGTGGTAGCGAAATTCCAGCAGGGCTTCACCAAGCGCTGATGGAACATGGAGGAGGAGTAACGGGAGGGAGACATGACAAGGGTGGAAGCGTTTACTGCCCCCTACGCCTGCCCACTATATATAGGGGTGAGGGAGGGGCCTGCCAGCCTTGGCCCCCGTCCCAAGGTAGGGGCGGCGGCCCAGGGGGAGGAGTGCCCTCCAAGCCAAGTGGAGGGCCCTCCCCTTTAGGGCTTCCCCTTCCCAGGCGGATGGGCCTCGTAGGGGCTGGTGCGCCTGGCCCAATAAGGCCAGTGCACCCCCTACATCCCTTGCTGACCTAAGGGACATGGTGGAACCCTTTACAGACTTTCGGACCCCTCTGGAATCCTCTGGAACCTTCTAGAAGCTTCTGGTACAATGCCGGAAAAAACAAACTTTTTTGGGAACCCCGATAACAACTTCCATATATGAATCTTTACCTCCGGTCTATTCCAGAGCTCCTCGTGATGTCCCGGATCCCATCCGGGACTCCGAACAACATTCGTACTTTCCACTATTAATATCTCAATACTACCCTAGTGCCATCGAACATTAAGCGTGCGACCCTACGTGTTCGAGAATCATGTAGACATGACCGAGTGATGAGGACATCAATACCATTGTTACATCCACAGCCCCTGCTGCTATACATACTAGACCAATTACTAGAGCTCGCGCACTCCAATTGAATTATCAGGTACTTTTGTTTCTTGGTAACGATTCCAATGTTCATGAGAATATGATGCTGCCTAAATTGGATACATTTGTTTTGCTTACAAATGAAGGGCCTAGCTTGGATAAGAAAGATGAACCTTGGAGTAAGTTCAAGCATGGAGATGATGGCATGCGCAAGGGGAACAAGAACGGAGTTACAAGTGATGATTCCAGGACTTTCAAGCCACCATAATGAGTGCATGAAGCCTTGGATGAAATATACAAGATGCCACTTCATAAATTTCGTCCAGAGGCTATTCTAGGTGCTGCGTCACCTTATTTTTGGCCAGGCCCATGTAATTTCAAATACTTGATTATAGGTAGTTTTTAGAGTCCGTATGTGTGGGGAAACAAGAGTTAGGGTTGGTTTCGGACCCCTCCTCCAAGGGCCACGAAATTCCCCCTCTCTCCTCCATATATATAGCCCTTAGGGCATCGTTTAGACTTTGGGTTTTGTTTAGAGTAAAAGTTCGCCATAGCTGCAACTTCGCGTACTTCGTTTGTGTTCAACGACCAGACAAAAGTGTCACAGAACCCTACCTTCATTAATAAAGCTTTCCTCTTTTGTTCGCAATATCCAGATTGCAATCTCAGTTTCTTGCTTGTTCTTCGTTTGATCGCAGGAAATAGACCCTCGTGGTCAGGTTGATCGTGCTCCGGCGTGGTCAATAACCCCTCAGAAGTTGGTTTAGCGATTGCTAAGGCGCGACGTCTTCGCACGTTCGTAGTCGGATCGTCAAAGTCGACTCCCACAGAAAACGATTGCTATCTCATCGAAACATCGGGACACCTTCGCCTCTATCAAGTGGTATCAGATTTCCAGGTTGCTCGGTGAGTTTTTCCAATTTTTTGTAGTTTAGATCGAGTTTGTTCTTCATACCTACAGTCCATGAAAAAGCCAAAAAAATTAGGGGTAGTTCATCATATCCGAACCAGTCTGAGCCTTTGCATAGTCTTTTCAGTATTTTGCTTTGTTGAATTTGCGGTTGCATCGTCGTGTCTAGTTGCTGGTCTTAGAGTCTAGTCTTTTAGAGTTTCGATTTCTGGTCATAAGTTGTCATGCCGCCGCCGCACCATCATCATCGGCCATGCCATCTACCACCACCGCTTATCCGCCGCCGATCCATCTCCATATACCATCACCAATCCGTATCCATATACCAACACCAATCTGTATCCATATACCACCACCAATCCGTATCCATATACCACCACCGCTGCCATATCCTACCACCAATCCGAGTTACTTTCATATTAGGTTTGTTTTCAAGATCCGTCTAATTTCCGATTCGTGTTTCCTTGCCTGAGTAGATTTCGAAAAAAAAGAGTCTGGAGACCCCCGGGCAGTTTTTAGGCCAAAATTTTCGCAGGCAAAAATATTTTTCCCTATCCTAATTTTAGGCTTTTCTGATTCTTTTGAGCCACGTGCCATCATAGTGATTTTTTGTCGCACTTTTTCGTCGTTGCTACCCTGATTTCCGAAAAAGAAGTCAAAAAAAATTTCGTGCCCATCTTGTCAGTTTGACCTGGGAAGAGTTTTGAGACACTCGCCATTATAGTGATTTTTCGCAAAAAAAAGAGGAGCGCAAAAAAAAAACAGAGCGAATTTTTTTCCAGAGTGTGCTTTTTCCTTGTTTACGTGCAGCGCCGTGATTTTGTTAGTGTTCTAGGCTCGCGCCTCTAGCACGATCTAGCCTAGGACCAGCACAATACCGTCGTTGAGCGTTTATTCAACTTTCCATCTCTGAACTGATTATTGCTGACCCTTTTTTGCTATCATATTATAAGCCTTCCCAGCTCCACATACATCTACGACGTGCGTTTGACTCTCCCTGATAATCTCTCTATCCAAGCTTTGAGAGTTTTGACTACAACGGTTGCCGTTCACCACCTGCTGCTGGGTAAGAACTGGTAAGAATTTGAGATTTGCTTGACGGATTTGTGACACCCCACCACCTCCATTTTCTAGTAGTCTGTAGGATCATATTCTTGTTTGTTTCTATTGCTGCTAACCATGGCAGGATCACAACCCGACGAGATTGACTGGGAGAACATAACGAACAAAGAGTTACATGATAAGTTTTAGCAAATGATGAGTGGACAGGTGGAAGATGTGCTAAACAGATTTGAAGAGGCCATGGAGAAGATAGATGGCATTGAGAAGGCGTTCGAAACAAAGCTCGATAATAGGTTTAATGAATTGCTCGCGCGTCTTCCACAACCACCAGCCGCTGCAGCTGTTGCACCTCTACAACAACAACAACAACGTTGCCTTCCAAATCAAGTGGGACGAGCACAGCGCGTTCCCATTGACCCTGCGCAAAATTCTGGTGCCGCTGTTGATGCTTCTGTAGCTCCTGCTACTACTGCAGAGGTGGAGGACCATTACGAGGATGAGGTTGACCAAAATCAGAACTACGTGCAACCACCAGCACCACCACCACCAGGTCATCCTCATGCATATCATCGCAACGGTAGGATTGCACCACCACCTGAGGTACATGACCAACTTCCTCAACTAAAATTGAATATTCCACCATTTGAGGGTGGATATGTTCCTGATATATATCTTACTTGGGAGTCAGAAACTGAACAACGATTTACATGTTTACAATATCCTGAGGAGAGACGTGTTCCTGCTGCTGTTTGTGCTTTCACTAGCTTTGCATGTGTTTGGTGGTATGAACATTGTAGATTATATCCTATTCCAGCTACTTGGGCTACTTTGAAAACTGCTATGCATACTCATTGGGTTCCACCATATTATCAATGTGAATTACTTCAAAAATTGCAGCGTTTTAGACAAGGAAAAAATTCTGTAGAAGAATATTATCAGGAATTACAAACTGGCATGATTAGATGTGGTATTGTTGAGGAGAATGAAGCTATGCTTGCACGTTTTATGGGTGGATTAAATAGAGAGATTCAGACCATTCTAGAGTATAAGGAGTATAATAATATCACTCGTTTATTCCATCTTGCTTGTAAAGCTGAACGTGAAGTGCAGGATCGACAGGCATTGGCGCAAACTAACTTTTCTGCAGGTCGACCTTCATCATGGACACCACGTGCATCCTCTACTTCCACTGCACCATCACTTCCATCAGGTGCCACCTCCAACCGTGATACAAGAAAGCAGGCACAACCACCACTATCTGCCAAGAGCACACCTGCCGGGCCTGCACAGAGCTCTTCTTCTTCCATGGCATCAACAGGGCACACAAGTGATATTATTTGTCGTCGTTGTAAGGGAAGAGGTCATTATGCGAGAGAATGCAAATCTCAGCGTGTGATGCTTGCTACTGAGGATGGTGGGTATGAGTCCGCTAGTGACTATGATGAGGAGACTTTGGCTCTTATTACACGTGAAGAACATGGTGGAGATGATTCTGATCATGAGACACAATACATGGCTCCTGAAGATGCTGACAGGTATGAATGTTTAGTTGCTCAACGTGTTTTGAGTGTGCAGGTTACACAAGCTGAGAAAAATCGGAGGCATAATTTGTTCCATACAAAGGGAGTTGTGAAGGAACGTTCTATTCGCGTCATCATAGATGGAGGGAGTTGCAACAACTTGGCTAGCATGGAGATGGTGGAGAAGCTATCTCTCACCACAAGACCACATCCACATCCTTACTACATCCAATGGTTCAACAACAGCGGCAAGGTTAAGGTAACACGTATTGTTCGTGTGCATTTTTGTATCTCTACATATGCTGATTATGTTGATTGTGATGTGGTACCTATGCAAGCATGTTCCTTATTACTTGGTAGACCATGGCAATTTGATAAAAATTCTGTACACCATGGTAGAAATAATCAGTATACTCTTGTTCATAAGGATAGCCATATTACTTTGCTTCCTATGACTCCTGAATCCATTTTGAAAGATGATATTAATAGAGCTAATAAAGCAAAACAGGAGAAAAATAAGAGTGAAATCAGATTGTGGCAAAAGAATTTGAGCAACAAATGAAACCTAATAATAAACCATCTAGTGTTGCTTCTGAAATTAAACTGAAAAGTGCATGTTTACTTGCCACAAAATCTGATATTGATGAGCTAGACTTTAGCAAATCTGTTTGCTATGCTTTTGTGTGCAAAGAGGCATTATTTTCATTCAAGGACGTGCCTTCCTCTTTGCCCCCTGCTGTCACTAACATTTTGCAGGAGTTCACTGACGTCTTCCCACAAGACGTGCCACCGGGATTACCACCTATTTGAGGGATTGAGCATCAAATTGACTTAATTCCCGGTGTATCGCTACCCAACCATGCACCATACTGTACCAATCCAGAGGAGACGAAAGAGATTATGCGTCAAGTACAGGAGTTGCTCGACAAAGGTTACATACGCGAATCTCTTAGTCCTTGTGCTGTTCCTATTATACTAGTGCCTAAAAAGGATGGTACGTCGCGTATGTGTGTTGATTGTAGAGGCATTAATAATATTACTATTCGTTATCGTCATCCTATTCCTAGGCTAGATGATATGCTTGATGAATTGAGTGGCTCTACAATTTTCTCCAAAGTTGATTTGCATAGTGGACACCATCAAATTCGTATGAAATTGGGAGATGAATGGAAAACAACATTTAAAACTAAGTTTGGTTTATATGAGTGGTTAGTCATGCCTTTTGGGTTAATAATGCACCTAGTACTTTCATGAGACTAATGAACGAAGTTTTATGTGCTTTCATTGGACGATTTGTGGTAGTCTATTTTGATGATATACTGATTTATAGCAGATCTTTGGAGGAACATTTGGAACATTTACGTGCTGTTTTTATTGCTCTACGTGATGCACGTTTGTTTGGTAACCTTGGCAAGTGCACCTTCTACACCGACCGAGTATCTTTTCTTGGCTATGTTGTTACTCCACAGGGAATTGAAGTTGATAAAGCCAAGATTGAAGCTATTGAGAGTTGGCCGCAGCCCAAAACGGTCACACAAGTGAGGAGTTTTCTTGGCCTCGCTGGATTCTATAGGCGTTTTGTGAGAGATTTCAGCACCATTGCTGCACCTCTTAGTGAGCTTGCAAAGAAGGATGTGCCTTTTGTTTGGGGTACCGCACAGGAAGAAGCCTTCACGGTATTGAAAGATAAGTTGACACATGCTCCTTTACTCCAACTTCCTGATTTTAATAAGACTTTTGAGCTTGAATGTGATGCTAGTGGAATTGGATTAGGAGGTGTGTTATTACAAGATGGCAAACCTGTTGCACACTTTTCTGAAAAATTGAGTGGGCCTAGTCTGAATTATTCTACTTATGATAAAGAATTGTATGCTCTTGTTCGGACTTTAGAAACATGGCAACATTATTTATGGCCCAAAGAATTTGTTATACATTCTGATCATGAATCTTTGAAACATATTAAAAGTCAAGCTAAACTGAACCGTAGACATGCTAAATGGGTTGAATTCATTGAGACTTTCCCTTATGTCATTAAACACAAGAATGGTAAAGAAAATGTTATTGCTGATGCATTGTCTCGTCGTTATACTATGCTTTCACAACTTGACTTTAAGATATTTGGTTTGGAGACCATCAAAGATCAATATGTGCATGATGCTGAATTTAAAGATGTATTACATAATTGTAAAGAAGGTAGAACATGGAACAAGTTCGTTGTTAATGATGGATTTGTGCTTCGTGCTAACAAGCTATGCATTCCAGCTAGCTCCATTCGTCTTTTGTTGTTGCAGGAGGCGCATGGAGGAGGACTAATGGGACACTTTGGCGTGAAGAAGATGGAGGATAGACTTGCTACACATTTCTTTTGGCCAAAGATGAGACGGGATGTTGAGCGTTTTGTTGCTCGCTGCACTACATGTCAAAAAGCTAAGTCACGACTCATTCCTCATGGTTTATATATGGCTTTTCCTGTACCTAGTGTTCCTTGGGAGGATATATCTATGGACTTTGTTTTAGGTTTACCTTGAACAAAGAAGGGGAGGGATAGCATATTTGTTGTCGTGGATAGGTTCTCGAAAAGGGCACACTTTATACCATGTCATAAAAGCGATGATGCTGTTAATGTTGCTTATTTGTTCTTTCGTGAAATTATTCGCTTGCATGGTGTGCCGAATACTATTGTTTCAGATCGTGATACTAAATTTCTTAGCCACTTTTGGAGATGTTTATGGGCTAAGTTGGGGACTAAACTGCTTTTTAGTACTACTTGTCACCCCCAAACTGATGGTCAAACTGAAGTAGTCAATAGAACATTGTTTACTATGCTTAGGGCTGTTTTGAAGAATAATAAGAAAATGTGGGAAGAATTCTGGCCTCATATTGAATTTGCTTATAATCGTTCATTGCATTCTACTACTAAGATGTGCCCTTTTGAAATTGTGTATGGTTTCCTACCTCGTGCACCTATTGATTTGTTGCCTCTTCCATCTTCGGAGAAGGTTAATTTTGATGCTAAAGAACATGCTGAATTGATTTTAAAAATGCATGAGTTAACTAAGGAAAACATTGAGCGTATGAATGCTAAATATAAACTTGCTGGAGATAAGGGTAGAAAACATGTTGTGTTTGCACCTGGAGATCTTGTTTGGTTACATTTGCGTAAGGATAGATTTCCTAATTTGCGCAAATCAAATCTAATGCCACGTGCTGATGGTCCTTTTAAGGTGTTAGAGAAAATAAATGATAATGCATATAAACTTGAGCTGCCTGCAGATTTTGGGGTTAGTCCCACTTTTAACATTGCAGATTTGAAGCCTTATTTGGGAGAGGAAGATGAGCTTTCGTCGAGGACGACTTCATTTCAAGAAGGGGAGGATGATGAGGACATCAATACCATTGTTACACCCACAGCCCCTGCTGCTGTACATACTAGACCAATTACTAGAGCTCACGCACGCCAATTGAATTATCAGGTACTTTCGTTTCTTGGTAACGATTCTAATGTTCATGAGAATATGATGCTGCCTAAATTGGATACATTTGTTTTGCTTACAAATGAAGGGCCTAGCTTGGATAAGAAAGATGAACCTTGGAGCAAGTTCAAGCATGGAGATGATGGCATGCGCAAGGGGAACAAGAACGGAGTTACAAGTGATGATTCCAGGACTTTCAAGCCACCATAATGAGTGCATGAAGCCTTGGATGAAATATACAAGATGCCACTTCATAAATTTCGTCCAGAGGCTATTCTAGGTGCTGCGTCACCTTATTTTTGGCCAGGCCCATGTAATTTCAAATACTTGATTATAGGTAGTTTTTAGAGTCCGTATGTGTGGGGAAACAAGAGTTAGGGTTGGTTTCGGACCCCTCCTCCAAGGGCCACGAAATTCCCCCTCTCTCCTCCATATATACAGCCCTTAGGGCATCGTTTAGACTTTGGGTTTTGTTTAGATTAAAAGTTCGCCATAGCTTCAACTTCGCGTACTTCGTTTGTATTCAACGACCAGACAAAGGCGTCACAGAAACCCACCTTCATTAATAAAGCTTTCCTCTTTTATTCACAATATCCAGATTGCAATCTCAGTTTCTTGCTTGTTCTTTGTTTGCTCGCAGGAAATAGACCCTCGTGGTCAGGTTGATCGTGCTCCGGTATGGTCAATAACCCCTCAGAAGTTGGTTTAGCGATTGCTAAGGCGCGACGTCTTCGCACGTTCGTATTCGGATCGTCAAAGTCGACTCCCACAGAAAACGATTGCTATCTCATCGAAACATCGGGACACCTTCGCCTCTATCACCGAGACTCCTCTCCGGTCAGTAACCAATAGCAAGGCCTGGATGCCCATATTGGTTCCCACATATTCCATGAAGATCTTTATCGGTGGAACCACGATGTCAAGGATTCAGTTAATCCTGTATACAATTCCCTTTGTCCAGCGATATGTTACTTGCCCGAGATTCGATCGTCACTATCTCCATACCTAGTTCAATCTCGTTACTGGCAAGTGTCTTTGCTCATTCCGCAATACAAGATCCCATGACTGAACTCATTAGTCACATGCTTGCAAGCTTCTTGTGATGTTGTATTACCAAGAGGGCCAAGAGATATCTCTCCGTCACACGGAGCAACAAATCCCAGTCTTGATCCTTGCAACCCAACAAACAGCTTCAGAAATACCTGTAGAGCACCTTTATGAAGTGACTTTGACATCACACAAAGTATTCCTCCGATATCCAGGAGTGGCATGATCTCATGGTCTAAGGAACTGATACTTGAGATGAAGAAAGCTATAGCAAATAAACTAAGTGATACGATCTTATTCTAAGCTCACGGCTGGGTCTTGTCCATCACATCATTCTCCTAATGATGCAATCCCGTTATCAAATGAGAACTCATGTCCATGGTTAGGAAACCTTAACCATCTTTGACCAACGAGCTAGTCTAGTGGAGGCTTACTATAGGTACACATTGTAGTTTACCTATCCACACATGTATTTATGTTTTCGGTCAATACAATTCTAGCATGAATTATAAATATTTACCATGAACGGGAAATATGATAATAACCATTTTATTATTGCCTCTAGGGCATATTTCCAATAGTCTCCCACTTGCACTAGAGTCAATAATCTAGTTCACATCGCCATGTGATTAACACCAATGAGTTTTGGGGTTTGATCATGTTTTTCTTGTGAGAGAGGTTTTAGTCAACGGGTCTGTAACATTCATATCCGTGTGTACTTTGCAAATCTCTATGTCATACTGTAGATGCTGCTACCATGCTCCACCTTGGAACTATTCCAAATGACTGCTCCACTATACATATCCAGTTTGCGACTTAGAGTCATCTGGATCGGTGTCAAAGCTTACATTGACATAACGCTTTACGACGAAATATTTATCACCTCCATAACCGAGAAACATTTCCTTAGTCCTCTTTAGGTACCTAAGGATAATTTTGACCGCTGTCCAGTGATCCACTCCTGGATCACTCTTGTACCCCCTTACCAGACTCATGGCAAGGCACACATCTGGTATGGTACACAACATGGCATACATTATAGAGCCTATGGCTGAGGCATAGGCGACAACCTTCATCCTTTCTCTTTCTTCTGCCATGGTCGAGCTTTGAGTCTTACTCAACTTCACACCTTAGAATACAGGAAAGAAATCCTTCTTTGACTGATCCATTTTAAACTTCTTCAAAATCTTGTCAAGGTATGAGCTCTGTGAAACTCTTATCAGGCGTCTTGATCTGATAACCCTTTATGCTTTCCAGAAATTCTACATCATTTCCTATCAACAATATGTCATTCACATATACTTATCAGAAAAGCTATAGAGCTCCCACTCACTTTCTTGCAAATACAAGCTTCTCCGTAAGTTTGTATAAAACCAACAACTTTGATCACCTCATCAAAACGTATATTCCAACTCCGAGATGCTTGCACCAGTCCATAGATGGATCGCTGGAGCTTCCATACTTTGTCAGCATCCTTAGGATCGACAAAACCATCCGGTTGCATCATATACAACTCTTCCTTAGGAAACCTGTTAAGGAATGTTGTTTTGACGTCCATCTTCCAGATTTCATAATCATAGAACACGACAATTGCTAACATAATTCTAACAGACTTAAGCATCGCTACGGGTGAGGAAGTCTCATTGTACTCAACCCCTTGAACTTGCCGGAAACCCTTTGCGACAAGTCGAGCTTTATAGACAGTGACATTACCGTCGGCATCTGTCTTCTTCTTAAAGATCCATTTATTTTCAATGGCCCGCCGGTCATCGTGCAAGTCCACCAAAGTCCATACTTTGTTCTCATACATGGATCCTATCTCAGATTGCATGGCCTCAAGGCATTTGTCGGAATCCGGGCTCATCATTTCTTCATCATAATTCATAGGTTCGCTGTTGTCTAACAACATGACTTCCAGGATAGGATTACCGTACCACTCTGGTGCGAAGCATGTCCTGGTCAACCTACGGAGTTCAGTAGTAACTTGATCCGAAATTTCATGATCATCATCATTAGCTTCTTCTCCGGTTGGTGTAGGCATCACGGGAACTAATTTTTGGGATGTGCTACTCTCCAATTCAAGAGAAGGTACGATTAGCTCATCAAGTTCTACTTTCCTCCCACTCACTTCTTTCGAGAGAAACTCCTTCTTTGGAAAGGATCCATTCTTGACAACAAAGACTTGCCTTCAGATCTGTGATAGAAGGTATACCCAATTGTTGCTTTAGGGTATCTCATGAAGATGCACTTTTCCACTTTGGCTTCCATCTTATCAGGCATAAGTGTCACATCCCCAAATTCTAAGAAATGACAAGTTTCTTGCCAAACCATAATTTGTACAGTGTCGTCTCAACGAATTTAGATGGTGCCCTATTTAAACTGAATGTGACTGTCTCTAATGCATAAACCCAAAACGATAGTGGCAGATCGGTAAGAGACATCATAGAACACACCATATCCAATAAAGTACCATTACGATGTTCATACACACCATTACGCTGTGGTGTTCCAGGTGGCATGAGGTGTGAAGCAATTCCACATTGTCTTAAATGTGAGCCAAACTAGTAACTCAAACATTCACCTCCACGATCCAATCGTAGAAATTCTATTTTCTTGTTACGATGATTCTCCACTTCACTCTAATATTCCTTGAACTTTTCAAATGTTCCAGACTAGTGTTTCATCAATTAAATATACCCACATCTACTCAAATCATCCACGAAGGTAAGAAGATAACGATATCAACTGCGTGCTTCAATACTCATCGGACCACATACATTAGTATGTATTATTTGCAATAAGTCACTTGCCCGCTCCATTGTTCTGGAAAACGGAGTTTTAGTCATCTTTCCCATGAGGCATGGTTCACATGTTTCAAATGATTCATAATCAAGTGATTCCAAAATTCCATCAGCCCGAAGTTTCTTCATGCGCTTTACACCAATATGACCTAAGTGGCAGTGCCACATGTATGTGGTACTAGCATCAAAATTATGAACATGTGTATCACTAGATCAAGATTCAACAACAATAAACCATTCACATTGGGTGCATGACCATAAAAGGTATTGTCCATATAAATAGAACAACCATGATTCTTTGACTTAAATGAATAACCATCTCGCAATAAGCAAGATCCAGATATAATGTTCATGCTTAACGTAGGCACCAAATAACAATTATTTAGGTTTAAAACTAATCTTGAAGGTAGATGTAGAGGGAGCGTGCCGACAGTGATCACACCAACCTTTGAACCATTTTCGACGCGCATCATCACCTCGTCCTTAGCTAGTCTCCGTTTACTCCGTAGCTTCTGTTTCGAGTTACCAATAAGAGCAACCAAACCAGTATCAAATACCCAGGTGTTTCGAGTTACAAATAAGAGCAACCGAACCAGTATCAAATACCCAGGCGCTACTAAGAGCACTAGTAAGGTACACATCACTAAAATGTATATCAAATATAGCTTTATTGATGTTGCCAGCCTTCTTTTCTTCCAAGTACTTAGGGCAGTTCCACTTCCAGTGACCATTCCCCTTGCAATAAAAGCACCCAGCCTCAGCTTTGGGTCCAGACTTGGGCTTCTTCACAGGAGCGGTAACTGCCTTGCCATTCTTCTTGAAGTTCCCTTTCTTTCCCTTGCCTTTCTTGAAACTAGTGGTCTTGCTGACCATCAACACTTGATGTTCTTTCTTGATTTCTACCTCCGTGTCCTTAAGCATTGCGAAGAGCTCAGGGACTTCTCCACCCCTTGCATGTTATATTTCATCACAAAGCCTTTGTAGCTTGGTGGCACTGACTGGAGAACTCTATCAATCGCTACTTCATCTAGAAGATTAAGTCCCAACTGATTCAAGCGGTTGTAGTACCCAGACATCTTGAGTACGTGCTCACTAACGGAGTTGTTCTGCTCCATCTTGTAGCTAAAGAACTTGTTGTAGGGTGAAACCCTAAGATGGATCTTTTCATACTTGGAGGGGGAAAAGGGATGAACACCAAGAACACAAAGAGGAATTCACTCCGACAAAACCCAATCACACATCCACTAGAATAGCAAACACATAGATCCACAAGATTACAAGAACGATCAAAGGAAACAAGCACTAGGTAAGGTTCTTCCCACTCCTAAGGAGGTGAGGTCTTGATGATAGTCTTCTACAAGAGGAGGTCTTGAAATCCACAAGTGGATCCTCTCCTAAGAGGTCTAGATCTCCAATGGAGTGGTAGAAGGAGCAAAGCTCTCAAATATCTCACATATACTTTGCTGTCTAAACATAACCCTAGGTACGGAATATATAGGCTTGGGAGCGAAGTGCATGAAGGGGAGGTCCAAAACACGATCTTAGCCAGCCATCCTGTAGGGCCCGTGCGCACGGGGTACTACAGCCGTAGCTCCCTATGTAGCCCGTGGGCACGGGGTCTCGAGGGCCCGTGTGCACGGGGTCGCCTGGGACTTCCTGTCCTGCTCCTTTGGCACTCCTTCTTCTTCCTCAAGTTCTTGGGGGGCTTCTCCTACTCCTTGGTGATGCTCCATATCTGCTTGGGGGTATTCCTCTTTGTACCTAATGATACATAGTGCATTTTGGTGAGGTAGCACCCAAGTTCCATTCGTATCCATATGCATGTCAAGTAGGAAGGAATTCACCTCGGTTTCCATTGCGCGTGCTCGAGCTCTTGTCATAGGACCACATGGTGCTTGATGTGTTGGTGTAGAGTCCATGGCGATGATGGAAGGATGCTCCGCATCATCTCCCCCCCCTTGGGAGAGATCCGTCCGCGGATCGTGATCTTCATCACCATGGTACTTGGCCAAGTCCTTGACATTGAA
Source organism: Aegilops tauschii subsp. strangulata (assembly GCF_002575655.3). Lineage (NCBI taxonomy): Eukaryota > Viridiplantae > Streptophyta > Magnoliopsida > Poales > Poaceae > Aegilops > Aegilops tauschii. The sequence continues at coordinate 278,243,139 of NC_053037.3, read as the reverse complement.
GATGTCGCTTACGTTGTACTTGTCGCGTGGGATGTCAATCTTGTAGGCGTTGCCATTCTAGTGTGCTAGCACCATGAAGGGTCCATCGACTCGTGGTAGTAGCTTGGACTTGCACTCGTTGGGGAAGCGGTCCTTATGAAGATGAAGCCATACGAGATCTCCCGGTTGGAACACCATTGGTGTCTTGTTGATGTTGAGCTTTGTGGCGATGCGATGTACTTGGCGCTCGATTGTTGCCCTTGTATCTTGATGCATCTTCTTGAGAAAGCTTTCCCTTGCACCTGCATCCATGTTTGCGTGTTCTTGGAGCGGAAGAGGTAGAATGTCCAATGGGGACAATGGGTTGAAGCCATAGACAACCTCGAATGGGGACTTGCCGGTAGTAGAGTGTCGAGCTCGATTGTAGGCATACTCGGCGATGGGTAAGCATTCCTCCCACTCCTTGATGTTCTTCTTTATGAACACCCGTAGGAGAATAGATAGTGTCCGGTTGGTGAATTCCGTTTGGCCATCGATTTGGGGATGATAGGCCGTCGAGAATAGTATTTTGATGCCGAGCTTGGCACATATTGTCTTCCAAAAGTAGCTTAGGAACTTGACGTCGCGGTCCGACACAATGGTTCTTGGCACTCCATGCAACCTCAAGATTTCCATACAAAAGAGATTTGCAACATGTGAAGGATCGTCTATCTTATTGCATGGGATGAAATGTGCCATTTTTGAGAATCGGTCCACAACAACAAATATAGAATCCTTTCCAGTTTGAGTCCTAGGCAAACCAAGCACAAAATCCATACTAATATCTTCCCATGGTTGATGTGGAATTGGAAGTGGCATATGTAAACCATGAGATTGTGATTGTGACTTAGCTTTGCGACATGTAGAGCATTTGTTAGTGAAGCGTGCCACGTCGCGGAACATCTTTGGCCAAAAGTACTTGAATGAGAGTGTGGCAAAGGTCTTGTCGTGCCCAAAATGTACCATAAGTCCTCCGCCTTGGGCCTCTTGCAAAAGTAACAAAGGAAGCGAAGACTCGAGTATACAAAGCTTGTTAGCGCGCATAAGGTAGCCATTCTTTAAGTAATAATTCTCCCAACAAGTGTTAGCAAGACATTTGGCATAAGGAATCGCAAACGTAGGATCATGTGATAAAGATCTTTAACATGCTCAAAGCCAATAACATTCAACTCAAGTTGAGTAACTAACATGCATTTGAGGGAAAGAGCATCTGCCACTACATTTTCTTTACCCTTAATGTACTTGATCACATAAGGAAAAGATTCAATAAATTCACTCCATTTAGCATGCCGTTTATTCATCTTGGTTTGACCTTTAAGGTATTTAGTGTCTCGTGATCGGTATGTATGACAAATTCATGTGGGCGAAGGTAATTCTCCCAAACATGCAATACTCACACTAAAGCATACAATTCTTTGTCATAGATGTGATAGTTAAGTTGAGAACCGGAGAGTTTTTCATTGAAGTATGCAATGGGTCACTTTTCTTGCATTAAAAATCCACCAATTCCATTACCACTAGCATCACAATGAACCTGAAAGGTTTTATTGAAATTAGGTAATGCAAGAATTGGGGCATGTGTAAGCAAAGATTTTAGCTCATCAAATGCGGTAGATTGAGATGGTCCCCAAACAAAGGGTGCATTATTCTTACTCAAAGCATGCAACTGTGCGATAATAGTGCTAAAGTCTTTCACAAAGCGATGATAAAAACCAGCTAGACCAAGGAAACTACGCACTTGTTGCAAATTAGTGGGTTGTGGTCAAGTTTTAATTGCTTCAATTTTAGACTCATCAACATGAATACCCTTGGAAGACACAACAAAGCCCAAGAAAACAATCTTGTCAACACCAAAAGTGAATTTTTCCATATTGGCATAAAGATGCTCTTTTCTAAGAGTTTGCAAAATGGCCCTATGATGATCTACATGCTCTTTGAGGGATTTGCTAAACACAAGAATATCGTCAAAGTAGACGACAACAAACACATCAATGTAGAAGCACATAATGCGTAACACACATGAAAGTACCGGGTGCTTCCGATAAACCCATAGGCATAACTAGCCACTCATACAAACCAAAATTTGTTTTGAAAGCGGTTTTCTATTCATCACCTTCTTGTATGAGGATTTGATAATAACCACTTTTAAGATCATTTTTGAGAAAATGGTTGCGCCACTAAGCTCATCTAGCATATCATCAAGGCATGGAATGGGATGCCTATAGCGAACGGTGATAGCATTTATGGGTCTACAATCGAAACACATGCGAAAACTACCGTCTCTTTTTGGCACAAGAATGACCGGTACGGCACAAGGACTCAAACTTTCACAAACATGTCCATGGTCTATGAGATGGTGGACTTGCCTTTGTATTTGTTTTTTTCTTCGGGGTTGACGCGGTAAGGAGCCTTGTTAGGAAGAGGTGCATCGGGGATGAGGTCGATTCAGTGTTCGATGCCACATAGAGGAGGAAGACCGGGAGGTAGCTCATCGGGGAAGACATCTGCGAATTCCTGCAACAAATCAGACAACACTAGAGGAAGGGGGTTAGGAGTGTTAGTCTTTGGCACCTCATCTTTGCACAGCAGGACATAGTGGGTGACACTCGATGAGTTCTCACACACTTCACCCATCTCTCTTTTTGTGGCTAGGAGGACTAAATGGGTGGATGCTTGCTTATCGGTGATCACTTGGCTTGGTGACATAGGTCATAGCACGTACTCCGTTTCCCTTCATCTTGAAGCTATAGTGGTTTGTTCTTCCGTTGTGGATGACGCCGCGGTCAAATTGCAAAGGTATTCCCAAGAGAAGATGGCACACGGACATAGGAATCACATCACACTCCAAGGTGTCCTCATAGGCGTCGATCTTAAATGAAACTTGCGCGGTGTGCTCCACTTGGATGGTGCCGGAGTCGCTAAGATATTGGACCTTGTAGGGGCGAGGGTGCTTCTTCTTGACCAATTGCAGCTTGGAACAAGCCTCTTCACTTGCCAAGTTGTGGCAACTTTCTCCATCGATGATGACTTTCACGGAGCGTCCGTTGATGCCGGCCTTGTGTGGAAGATGTGAAACCTTTGGTCTTGGTCTTGTTAGTGTTGAAGTGTCAAGACCATGGAGACCAGTGATACGTTTGTCGGATCACGGGTTTCGGCAAAACCCTTCAGGTACGAACTCTGGGGTGCGCGCGAAGTTCTTTCCCCCCTATCGATCCACGCCCTAGCTTGCTAAGATCTCGCGGACGAACTCAACGAACTCACAACACAAGAGACACGAGGTTTATACTGGTTCGGGCCACCGTTGTGGTGTAATACCCTACTACAGTGTGGTGGTGGTGGATTGCCTCTCGGGCTGATGATGAACAATACAAATGGGGAAGAACAGCCTCCTGAGGTTGAGGTGTTCTTGTGCTTGGCGAACTTGTGTGTGTGTGTGTGTGGCTAAGGATCAGCTAAAGATCAGATGCCTCCTACTATGGTGGCTAGTCCTATTTATAGAGGCCCTGGTCCTCTCTCCAAATATTGAGCGGGAAGGGAGCCAACAACGACCAATTTGAAAGGGGACAGCTAGTACAACTTATCCCGACAAAAGCGGTCATCGCCTACAAAAGGCTCTGGTGGTGACGCCGCCTTGGGCTCCATGGTGACCTCCGTCTTGCCGTCCTACTGGTCTTGGTCTCGTTGCACTGATATGGAAACCTTTGCTTGACGCCTCGGTACTCCGCGCCCGCGCTTGCTTCCTTAGCACCAAAGGGGAAACAAGGACACTGCGTGCGCTGGCGCCCGCCTGATTTTGATCATCATGGATCACGTCACGAGAACCTCGCGAGGTTTGTCCTGCCTTGATCTCTCTGCTCCTTGCGAGCCAACCTGGTGAGGCCGTGCTACCTCTTGAGCACTGCGTTGGTTTTCCCTTGAAGAGGAAAGGGTGATGCAGTAAAGTAGCGTAAGTATTTCCCTCAGTTTTTGAGAACCAAGGTATCAATCCAGTAGGAGATCACGCACGAGTCCCTCGCACCTACACAAACAAATAAGAACCTCGCAACCAACGTGATAAAGGGGTTGTCAATCCCTCAACGGTCACTTACGAGAGTGAGATCTGATAGATATGATAAGATAATATTTTTGTATTTTTATAATAAAGAGAAATAAAGATGCAAAGTAAAATAAAAGGCAAAAGAAATAACTAAGTGTTGGAAGATTAATATGATGGAAAATAGACCCGGGGGCCATAGGTTTCACTAGTGGCTTCTCTCAAGAGCATAAGTATTACGGTGGGTGAACAAATTACTGTTGAGCAATTGATAGAATTGAGCATAGTTATGAGAATATCTAGGTATGATCATGTATATAGGCATCACGTCTGTGACAAGTAGACCGACTCCTGCCTGCATCTACTACTATTACTCCACACATCGACCGCTATCCATCATGCATCTAGAGTATTAAGTTCATAAGAACAGAGTAACGCTTTAAGCAAGATGACATGATGTAGAGGGATAAACTCATGAAATATGATATAAACCCCATCTTGTTATCCTCGATGGCAACAATACAATATGTGCCTTGCTGCCCCTGCTGTCACTGGGAAAGGACACCGCAAGATTGAACCCAAAGCTAAGCACTTATCCCATTGCAAGAAAGATCAATCTAGTAGGCCAAACCAAACTGATAATTCGAAGAGACTTGCAAAGATAACCAATCATACATAAAAGAATTTAGAGAAGATTCATATATTGTTCATAGATAAACTTGATCAAAAACCCACAATTCATCGGTCTCAACAAACACACCGCAAAAGAAGATTACATCGAATAGATTTCCACGAGAATCGTGGAGAACTTTGTATTGAGATCCAAAGAGAGAGAAGAAGCCATCTAGCTAATAACTATGGACCCGAAGGTCTGAGGTAAACTACTCACACATCATCGGAGAGGCTATGGTGTTGATGTAGAAGCCCTCCGTGATCAATGCCCCCTCCGGCGGAGCGCCGGAAAAGGCCTCAAGATGGGATCTCACGGGTACAGAAGGTTGTGGTAGTGGAATTAGGGTTTTGGCTCCGTATCTGATAGTTTGGGGGTACGTAGGTATACATAGGAGGAAGAAGTACGTCGGTGGAGCAACGTGGGCCCCACGAGAGTGGAGGGCGCGCCCGGGGGCGTAGGCGCGCCCCCCTGTTTCGTGCTCTCCTGGTTGATTTCTTGACGTGGACTCCAAGTCCTCTGGATCACGTTTGTTCCGAAAATCACGTTCCCGAAGGTTTCATTCCGTTTGGACTCCGTTTGATATTCTTTTTCTGCGAAACACTGAAATAGGCAAAAAAACAACAATTTGGGTTGGGCTCCGGTTAATAGGTTAGTCCCAAAAATAATATAAAAGTGTATAATAAAGCCCATTAACATCCAAAACAGAATATAATATAGCATGGAACAATAAAAAATTATAGATACGTTGGAGACGTATCAAGCATCCCCAAGCTTAATTCCTACTCGTCCTCGAGTAGGTAAATGATAAAAACAGAATTTTTGATGTGGAATGCTACTTAGCATAATTTTCAATGTAATTCTCTTAATTGTGGTATGAATATTCAGATCCGAAAGATTCAAGACAAAAGTTTAATATTGACATAAAAATAATAATACTTCAAGCATACTAACTAAGCAATTATGTCTTCTCAAAATAACGTGGCCAAAGAAAGTTATCCCTACAAAATCATATAGTCTGGCTATGCTCTATCTTAACCACACAAAGTATTTAAATCATGCACAACCCCGATGACAAGCCAAGCAATTGTTTCATACTTTTGGTGTTCTCAAAATTTTTCAATCTTCACGCAATACATGAGCGTGAGCCATGGATATAGCACTATATGTGGAATAGAATGGTGGTTGTGGAGATGACAAAAAAGGAGAAGATAGTCTCACATTAACTAGGCATATCAACGGGCTATGGAGATGCCCATTAATAGATAGCAGTGTGAGTGAGTAGGGATTGCCATGCAACGGATGCACTAGAGCTATAAGTATATGAAAGCTCAACAAAAGAAACTAAGTGGGTGTGCGTCCAACTCGCTTGCTCACGAAGACCTAGGGCATTTTGAGGAAGCCCATCATTGGAATATACAAGCCAAGTTCTATAATGAAAAATTCCCACTAGTATGGAAGTGATATCATAGGAGACTCCCTATCATGAAGATCATGGTGCTACTTTGAAGCACAAGTGTGGTAAAAGGATAGTAACATTGTCCCTTCTCTCTTTTTCTCTCATTTTTTATTTGGGCATTTTCTCTTTTTTTATGGCCTCTTTTTTCTCTTTTTTTATTTTTCGTCCGGAGTCTCATCCCGACTTGTGGGGGACTCATAGTCTCCATCATCCTTTCCTCACTTGGGACAATGCTCTAAAAATGATGATCATCACACTTTATTTACTTACAACTCAACAATTACAACTCAATACTTAGAACAAAATATGACTCTATGTGAATGCCTCTGGCGGTGTACCGGGATATGCAATCAATCAAGAGTGACATGTATGAAAGAATTATGAACGGTGGCTTTGCCACAAATACGATGTCAACTTCATGATCATGCGAAGCAATATGACAATGATGGAGCGTGTCATAGTAAACGGAACGGTGGTAAGTTGCATGGCAATATATCTCAGAATGGCTATGAAAATGCCATGATAGGTAGGTATGGTGGCTGTTTTGAGTAAGGTATATGGTGGGTGTAAGATACCGGCGAAAAGTGCGCGGTATTAGAGAGGCTAGCAGCTGTGGAAGGAAGAGAGTGCGTATAATCCATGGACTCAACATTAATCATAAAGAACTCATATATTTATTGCAAAAATCTACAAGTTATCAAAGCAAAGTATTACGCGCATGCTCCTAGGGGGATAGATTGGTAGGAAAAGACCATCGCTCGTCCCCGACCGCCACTCATAAGGAAGACAATCAATAAATAAATCATGCTCCGACTTCATCACATAACGGTTCACCATACGTGCATGCTACGGGAATCACAAACTTTAACACAAGTATTCCTCAAATCCACAACTACTCAACTAGCATGACTCTAATATCACCATCTTTATATCTAAAAACAATTATCAAGCATCAAACTTCTCATAGTATTCAACACACTCATAAGATAATTTTTACTTAATCTTGGATGCCTATTACTTTAGGACTAATTTCTCAATTTAAGCAAATTACCATGCTGTTTTGTAGGACTCTCAAAATAATATAAGTGAAGCATGAGAGAACAATAGTTTCCATAAAACAAATCCACCACCGTGCCCTAAAAGATATAAGTGAAGCACTAGAGAAAAAACTATATAGCTCAAAAGATATAAGTGAAGCACATAGAGTATTCTAACAAATTCCGAATCATGTGTGTCTCTCTCAAAAGGTGTGTACAGAAAGGATGATTGTGGCAAACTAATAAATAAAGACACAAATAATACAAGACGCTCCAAGCAAAACACATATCATGTGGTAAATAAAAATATAGCTCCAAGTAAAGTTACCGACGGAAGTAGACGAAAGAGGGGATGCCTTCCGGGGCATCCCCAAGCTTTGGATTTTTGGTGTCCTTAGATTATCTTGGGGTGCCATGGGAATCCCCAAGATTAGGCTCTTGCCACTCCTTGTTCCATAATCCATCAAATCTTTTACCCAAAACTTGAAAACTTCACAACACAAAACTTAGCAGAAAATCTCGTGAGCTCCGTTAGCGAAAGAAAACAAAACACCACTTCAAGGTACTGTAGTGAACTCATTCTTTATTTATATTGGTGTTAAACCTACTGTATTCCAACTTCTCTATGGTTTATAAACTATTTTACTAGCCATAGATTCATCAAAATAAGCAAACAACACACGAAAAACAGAATCTGTCAAAAACAGAGCAGTCTGTAGTAATCTGTAACTAACGCAAAATTCTGGAACTCAAACAAATCTACCAAAATAGTAAGACCTAGAAAATTTGTTTATTGATCAGCAGCAATTGGAATCAATATTTTATCACGTTCTGGTGATTTTTAACAATTGTTTTTGTGAACAGAAAGTTTTTGGAATTTTCAGCAAGATCAAATAACTATCATCCAAGAATATCCTATAGGTTTAACTTGGCAAAAACACTAATTAAAACATAAAAACAAATCTAACCAGAGGCTAGATCAAATATTTATTCCTAATCAGAAGCAAAAAGCAAAAAACTAAAAATAAAATTGGGTTGCCTTCCAACAAGCGCTATCGTTTAACGCCCCTAGCTAGGCATAAAAGCAAGGATAGATCTAGGTATTGCCATCTTTGGTAGGAAATCCATAAGTGGCTCTCATAATAAATTCATAAGGTAATTTTATTTTCTTTCTATTGAAGTGTTCCATGCCTTTCCTTAACGGAAATTGGAATCTAATATTCTCTTCCTTCATATAAATGATTGCACCAATCGTTCTAAGGAAAGGTCTACCAAGAATAATAGGACATGAAGGATTGCAGTCTATATCAAGAACAATAAAATCTACGGGCACATAGTTCATATTTGCAACAATAAGAACATCATTAATTCTTCCCATAGGTTTTTTAATAGTGGAATCCGCAAGGTGTAAGTTTGAAGAGCAATCATCAAATTCACGGAATCCTAGCAAATCACACAAAGTTTTTGGAATCGTGGAAACACTAGCACCCAAATCACACAAAGCATAGCATTCATGATCTTTAATTTTAATTTTAATAGTAGGTTCCCACTCATCATAAAGTTTTCTAGGGATAGAAATTTCCAACTCAAGTTTTTCTTCATAAGATTGCATCAAAGCATCAACGATATGTTTAATAAAAGCTTTATTTTGGCTATAAGCATGAGGAGAATTTAGCACAGATTGCAACAAGGAAATACAATCTATCAAAGAGCAATTATCATAATTAAATTCCTTGAAATCCAAAATAGTGGGTTCATTAATATATAGAGTTTTGATCTCTTCAATCCCACTTTTACCAATTTTTGCATCAAGATCTAAAAACTCCGAATTTTTGGGACGCCTTCTAGGTAAAGGTGGCTCATATTCAGTCCCATTATTATCAAGATTCATATTGGAAAACAAAGATTTAATAGGGGACACATCAATAACTTTTAGATCTTCATCTTTGTTTTCATAGAAACTAGAAGAACACGCTTTCACAAAGCAATCTTTCTTAGCACGCATCCTAGCGGTTCTTTCTTTGCACTCATCAATGGAAATTCTCATGGCTTTGAGAGACTCATTGATATCATGCTTAGGTGGAATAGATCTAAGTTTCAAAGAATCAACATCAAGAGAAATTCTATCAACGTTCCTAGCCAATTCATCAACCTTAAGCAATTTTTCTTCAAGTAAATCATTGAAATTCTTTTGCGAATTCATAAATTCTTTAACACTAGTCTCAAATTCAGAGGGCATCTTATTAAAATTTCCATAAGAATTGTTGTAGGAATTACCATAGAGGAATTAATAGGGTACGGCCTAGGATTAAAGTTTCCTCTATACGCGTTGTTACCAAAATTATTCCGACCAACAAAATTCACATCCATAGATTCATTATTATTCTCAATCAAAGTAGACAAAGGCATATCATTAGGATCAGAAGAAACACTCTTAGTAGCAAATAATTTCATAAGTTCATCCATCTTTCCACTCAAAACATTAATTTCTTCTATTGCATGCACCTTTTTAGTAGATCTTTCGGTGTGCCATTGAGAATAATTAACCATAATATTATCTAGGACTTTAGTAGCTTCTCCTAAAGTGATTTCCATAAAAGTGCCTCCCGCGGCCGAGTCTAAAAGGTTTCTAGAAGCAAAATTCAGTCCGGCATATTTTTTTTGTATAATCATCCAAAGATTCAAACCATGTGTAGGGCAATTACGTATCATTAATTTCATCCTCTCCCAAGCTTGTGCAACATGTTCATGATCAAGTTGCTTAAAATTCATAATATCGTTTCTGAGAGAGATGATTTTAGCGGGAGGAAAATACTTAGAGATAAAAGCATCCTTGCACTTATTCCATGAATCAATACTATTTTTAGGCAAAGACGAAAACCAAACTTTAGCACGATCTCTAAGCGAAAAAGGAAATAGCTTCAATTTAACAATATCATTGTCCACATCTTTCTTCTTTTGCATATCACACAAATCAACGAAGCTATTTAGATGGGTGGCGGCATCTTCACTAGGAAGGCCGGCGAATTGATCTTTCATGACAAGATTCAACAAAGCAGCATTAATTGCACAAGATTCAGCATCGGTAAGAGGAGCAATCGGAGTGCTAAGAAAATCATTGTTGTTGGTATTGGTGAAGTCACACAATTTAGTATTGTCTTGAGCCATCGTGACAATCAAGCAACCCAACACATGAGCAAACAAGAAGCAAGTGAGAAAGAGGCAAACAGAAGAAGAGAGGCGAATAAAACGGCAAGGGTGAAGTGGGGGAGAGGAAAACGAGAGGCAAATGGCAAATAATGTAATGCGAGGGATAAGAATTTGTGATGGGTACTTGGTATGTCTTGACTTGACTTGACTTGGCGCGAATCTCCCCGGCAACGGTGCCAGAAATCCTTCTTGCTACCTGTTGAGCACTGCGTTGGTTTTCCCTTGAAGAGGAAAGGGTGATGCAGTAAAGTAGCGTAAGTATTTCCCTCAGTTTTTGAGAACCAAGGTATCAATCCAGTAGGAGATCACGCACGAGTCCCTCACACCTACACAAACAAATAAGAACCTCGCAACCAACGCTATAAAGGGGTTGTCAATCCCTCAACGGTCACTTACGAGAGTGAGATCTGATAAATATGATAATATAATATTTTTGGTATTTTTATGATAAAGAGAAATAAAGATGCAAAGTAAAATAAAAGGCAAAAGAAATAGCTAAGTGTTGGAAGATTAATAAGATGGAAAATAGACCCGGGGGCCATAGGTTTCACTAGTGGCTTCTCTCAAGAGCATAAGTATTACGGTGGGTGAACAAATTACTGTTGAGCAATTGATTGAATTGAGCATAGTTATGAGAATATCTAGGTATGATCATGTATATAGGCATCACGTCCGTGACAAGTAGACCGACTCCTGCCTGCATCTACTACTATTACTCCACACATCGACCGCTATCTAGCATGCATCTAGAGTATTAAGTTCATAAGAACAGAGTAACGCTTTAAGCAAGATGAGATGATGTAGAGGGATAAACTCATGCAATATGATATAAACCACATCTTGTTATCCTCGATGGCAACAATACAATACGTGCCTTGCTGCCCCCGCTGTCACTGGGAAAGGACACCGCAAGATTGAACCCAAAGCTAAGCACTTCTCCCATTGCAAGAAAGATCAATCTAGTAGGCCAAACCAAACTGATAATTCGAAGAGACTTGCAAAGATAACCAATCATACATAAAAGAATTCAGAGAAGATTCAAATATTGTTCATAGATAAACTTGATCATAAACCCACAATTCATCGGTCTCAACAAACACACTGCAAAAGAAGATTACATCGAATAGATTTCTACGAGAATCATGGAGAAATTTGTATTGAGATCCAAAGAGAGAGAAGAAGCCATCTAGCTAATAACTATGGACCCGAAGGTCTGAGGTAAACTACTCACACATCATCGGAGAGGCTATGGTGTTGATGTAGAAGCCCTCCGTGATCAATGCCCCCTCCGGTGGAGCGCCGGAAAAGGTCCCAAGATGGGATCTCGCGGGTACAGAAGGTTGCGGCAGTGGAATTAGGTTTTTGGCTCCGTATCTGATAGTTTGGGGGTACGTAGGTATATATAGGAGGAAGAAGTACATCGGTGGAGCAACGTGGGCCCCACGAGGGTGGAGGGCGCGCCCCCTGCCTCGTGCTCTCCTGGTTGATTTCTTGACGTGGACTCCAAGTCCTCTGGATCACGTTTGTTCCGAAAATCACGGTCCCGAAGGTTTCATTCCGTTTGGACTCCGTTTGATATTCTTTTTCTGCGAAACACTGAAATAGGAAAAAAAACAGCAATTTGGGCTAGGCCTCCGGTTAATAGGTTAGTCCCAAAAATAATATAAAAGTGTATAATAAAGCCCATTAACATCCAAAACAGAATATAATATAGCATGGAACAATAAAAAATTATAGATACGTTGGAGACGTAACAGGATGCTCCTGAGGAGGTCTTGTGTGGTCTGCCTCGCGAGGCTTGGCCCCTCGCGAGGGTCTTGAATGCCTTCTTTATGAAGATGGGCCGTACAGGCCCACGCACAGAGCCATGCTGTGGGCCGCAGGCAGGCAAGTCTGGGGACCCCCGTTCCCAGAACGCCGGTAATAGCCCCCGGGCCCAAGGCGCGCTCGGGCTTGGCTTCGAGGCGAAGCCAAAGGTCAAGTGCGGAGCGCCGCGGGCCCCAAAACCCGCGGCCTTGGTAAACGCGTGGCGGTTGATTGGACGTGGGCATCTCCGCTTCCCCACACTGCCTTGGAGTCCGTCTGGCTATGCGGCCCCCGCTACCTACACAGTTATTCTTCCATCGCCCACGCCTTACTTCCCCAATTCCTCTGCTTCTCCGAGACTCCGCTCCTCCTCTCCAATCTGACCTATGCTCTGCCTGCTTCATCGCCATGGCGCCGAAACAAGCAGATAAGGGGAAGAAGCCCCTGTCTTCGCCAAGTGCGCCTCCAGCCGCCGAGCCCGCAGTTGGCCGATCGCTGGTGCTCAACGATGAGGCGATGGGCAAGGTGCGTCCCATGCTCGCCACCAGCTTCAATGAGTGGGGAAAGACGGTGGCTTGGCCTGCGTCTCGCGCTCACATTGACCGGGCAGCCACCGAAGTCCCAATCTTCATTGATGCCCTTTGGGCTGGCCTGATTCCCCCTTTCTCCGCCTTCTTCAACGCGGTGCTTGAACATTACCAGATCCACCTGTTGCATCTCGACCCCCAATCCGTGACTCTCCTTGCCGTCTTCGCCTTTCTGTGTGAGGCCATGGTGGGAATTGCCCCTTCCATGGCCCTTCTCTGTCATTTCTTCTCATTGCACCTAATGGATCCTCGGCAAAGCTCGGGGTGCGTGAGCTTCCAGGCTGTGGCTACAACGGCAGGCGCGGGGATCGATTTCGAGCTTCCTCCATCCACGAGCTAGTTTCGGACACGGTGGGTATTTGTCGATGCTGGGGTACTCAGCCCCCTGCTCCATTCTCCGTCAGCACCTGCCGTTCCCAAGTCCGGTTGGGGCCACGAGAAGCTCGCGAGCTCCTGTCTTGTCCCCGTCTGGCTCAGGCTGAGGAGGTTGAAGGACCGTGGCGTGACTGCGCCTATGGTGGTGAAGGAGTTCATCAGGTGCCGAGTCGCTCCGCTTCAGCGCCATTCTCTCCCGATGTGGGCTTTGCTCAACAGTCAGGACCATATGAGGCTTCAGGAGTCCGAGCTCCCTCTTGGGACGCGGCAAACAGTGCTCGAGGTCCTGACGGGTGTCCCTTCGCCGGACGACATGCCTGGGAAGAGCTGTCTGCTGTACCGCTGCACGAACAAGATTACGTTTATAGAGAGCATGCCTTCCTTTGATGAGTGGGAGCTGCGCCCGAACGGCCTGGTGGGGCGCTGCGAGAACCCCGTCGACGTGGTTCCCTTCTCCGCTGCTGGCGCCGAGCTCGCCCTGAGTGTGGATGCAGGGGGCGAGCCCCGCCGGAGGCTGGTGTCCCGAGTGCTGAGGTGCAAATGCCGCCTGGGGATCTTGGGGCGTCGTCCTCGAGAGCTCATGATTCCTCCACTGGGGCATCGGTTGCGGAGGTGATGCAGCACGTGGCTCCCGAGGCCGAAGCTCCGGAGGCCTCGAGGGGTTGCGGTCAAACGGCGCCCGACTGCTCTCCTCAGCTCGGTGCTCCTGAAGCTGTCCCTCCGAGCGCTTCCCCGGCTGCGTCCCGTGCTGGTCGCCACGTCCAGCGCTTCGGCCGGATTTGCATGGACTTCGAGGAGCTCCACAAGAGGAAAGGATCCCCGAGCCGCAGCGGTATCTTCGGGCCGTTGAAGCGGAGGAAGTACATCGCCGTTGACGAGTAAGTACCTCATCTTTGTGTCTTCTTGAGTGCTGCTTCCCTTCCTGACGTTAGTTCTTCAGGGTCCCTTCCGTCAAGGCCGCCGTGTCCCCCGAGAAGCAGCCCCCTCTTTCCTCGACTCCCCCACTGGCCTTGAGCGCTCCGAGTCTGCATGCTGTCCCTGGAGCAGGGTTGGTTGGAGAGGCGCACTTGCCTCCATGGCGCATTGAACCTGCGGCCTCGTCATCCCTCCCCCACGGCCTGACGTGGAGCTTGGCGGGCGTGCCTAGGACCCCTCCTCTGGTCATGGACAGTAGCTGGTTGGCTTCGGTCTTCGGTTCCTCTTCAAGAAGCGGGCCCCAACTGGCTAGGGCCCCTCGCGAGGCCTAGCTGGCGCCTGGGGCAGCACCAGCCCCCTGCCGGGAGGGTGTGTGCCGCTTCACGTCCCGCCTGCAGCCCCCGAGGCGGAGGACAAGGTGGGCCGTGCACTTGAGTTTGAGCACGGGCGGAGCGTCGTTCGTCATGAGCTCTTCCAGGAGGCGATGGGCGCGATGAACCGACTCGGTGAAGAACTCGCGGGTGTCGACGCACGCCTTGAGGCCGAGGGTTTTCGGTTGGCAGAGGAGTGGCACAAGTTGAAGGTGGCCATCAACCTCGACCGTCGTCAGCGTGATCATGACAATGCGAAGGCCGAGGCGTCCCTTAAGGTCTCTCGTGAGGCTTGCTCCAGAGCTTTGGAGGAAGCTCGCGAGGCTGACCGCCGTCGTGAAGTCGCAGAGAAGCGCGCGTGGGAGCTCCAGGCCTGGAGTGCGTCCCTGGAGCAGCAGGTGGAGGCGCGCAAAGCCGCCCTTGCGTCGCTGAGGGGGACGCCTGCCGAGGAAGAAGAGGTCGGGAGGCGCGAGGAGGCGTTGGCTCTGGAAGCCGTGGAGCATAGCCTCGAGCTTGAGCGGCTGGAGACGAGGGAGCGCCAAGTCGCCCAAGCGGAAGATGCCGTTGGCGCACGCGAGGCCAAAGCTCAGGAGAAGGTCGATCGCTGGGTGGCCGAGGTTTGCACGAGTCTTGAGGGTTGGCATGATCTGAAGTTGCAGCCCGCGGAGACGGAGGCTGCAGGTAGGGCCGCTGCCCTTAGGACCAGGCTGGCTGAGGTAGAGAGGCGCGAGGAGGCCACAGCGGCCGCCCTGGTTACGGCGCAGGCAGAGTTGGCTTCCGCCTGCGCCGAGCTGCTCTATCTTCAGAAACGGGTTGATGACGCCGAGGCGGTCGCGCGGCAAAATAGGGAGGAAGTGCTTCAGCGGCGGACATTGGAGCGCGAGCACGCCCCCATGCTCCAGGACCTTAGGGTCAGGGCCAACGCGGCGCTGGGCCACGTCTGTGACGAGAATGCACCGCATCCCCACTCGGATGACTACGCCAGCCACCTGCGCTTCTTCACCGACGTGGTGACGCACCTGGAAGTCCGTTCTGATAGAGCTCGCCAGCTCGTGGAAGAGAGGAGCCGGGGCCTGCTCGGGCGCACATTCTCCCATGTCTTCAGCCATCTTCGGAACACCTTCCCTGACTGCGACTTCGACGCCGCCATTGCCCCCGTACCGCAGGCCATTCGGGGCGACCTGGTGCGGTGGGTGGAGGACAACGTGGACGCGCTGGTCAGGGCCTTAGCTTCTGAAGACGATGCGGTGGTGGTCGCGGTAGACGAAGGCGACGTGGTGAACGACGGTGATGGAGGTGCCGCCGAAGGCAACAACGATGCTGGCGAAGGTGACGGCGATGGGAGCGACGCATCCAAAGGCGATGCGGCGAGCGACATATCCGGATGATCCCATGTTCCCCTGCTGTTTTATCCTGTATGCAAAAACACAGGCGTGACCCCTAAAGATTGTAAGAGCATTTTGAGAGGGGGAGCCCCTCGTGTAAACAAACCGCTGTCTTTTATTCCTTATGTCAAGCCGAGTATGCACCTTCGAGAATCCGTGGGTCCGGTGGCAAATTTGCCGTTGCGGCTTACCTTAGCCGGGTAAGCCCCCGTGCTGGATCGTGAGATCGTGAGCTCCCGAGGAACTCCTAAAGAGTCTGCTGGCTCGCCCGACAGGGCTTCGCGAGAATCTGGCGCCGATCGTGCTGCCGACGTGCACGGCGCGTATGCTGCACCCTGCCCCGCTCGCGAGGAGCCCACAAGGGGGGGCAGCGGTCGTAAGGTCCAGGGCAAGGCAAGAACCGGATAGCAAAAAATCGCTCGAACGAGAAAAGGCACCCCCCGCGCGCGTCAATGAAAATTCAACTTCAACTTAAATCCAAATCCAGAAGGCAAGGCTGCAGAAAAGAGATCCAAAGCAAATGGCCGCATCCGGCGCCTAGTCTAGTCTTCTGGTCTTCGAGTCTTCTCACCAGCGCGGAGCTAAGTGCTGCCACTAGGATGTGGGAGGGAGCCCCCGAGGCCCGAGGGCGGCTCTCCGGAGACTCCGGGGCGTGTACATCCCCACTCATTATTACGTGAGAGTGTCACGGGCGGCGATCTTCACAGGCATGAGCCTTACTTCATATCGCCAGATGAGGGCCCCGCCTTGCGCCTCCCTCGGCCACCATTGGGGGCGACCGGAAACCAGGACGCCACCAAAGGGGCAAAGGGGACACTAGTGGCGCCCTCGGCGACCACAGGTCCTCTGCCGGGGGTAGGCTTCTCAGCACCTCCCCAGCAGAGGACCTACCTCCGGGGGGCGCCTTGCTCCATGCGACGCGGGGAGGGATCTGGCTCCCGACCCCTCTCCTGCAGCCCCCAGCGCGATCCCCCTGGCGGAAGGGAGGTCGCTGAGCTGGGGCCGCCAGCCGCTGTGGTGACCTGATCCCCCTGTGACTCATGGTTAGCGTAAGCTTGCTCCTGAGGGATTAGTGGTACCCTGTATCTGTTGTCGACGGCGCAGTTGGTGGGGCTGTCTGGCGGCTCCTGGAAGGCTTCAGCTCCTAACGCCTCCTCCTCCCAACTTGCCCGAGGAACGAGCCAGGGTCGTCCTTCGGCGTGTACTCCTGGTCCATCATGCGGGGCACATAGGCCTCCGAGGCCGCTGCCCCGAAGACCTCGCCGAAGTGCCCCACGCTCCATGTTGCCCGGCCTGTCATCTTGTCCTGAGGATGGTAGGGCGGCGCTCCGATGGGGCCATACGCGGCAACACTTGTACCCGCACCCATCTAGGGTGGTGTGGGCGCGGCAGGGCGCCCTCCACCGTGGGTCATGTTGACGTCGACGAGGTCCCCGGGTGCACCCGGGAGTACGCGGGCGCTGCATGGCCCGCCGTGGGACCTAGCCGCCGCCTGAGGCGTGAGTTGATAGCAGAAGGGCGGCGCTCCCGTGGCCGCCGCATCCAGTAGCTCGGCGACGCGTTCCAGCAGCGCATCCCGGCCGCTCTCCATCAGTCGGCACCGCAACAACTCCCGTGCCACTGGGAGTGCGGCCCGCATGTTCGCTTGCTCCCACCGGGTGTGTGGCGCCGTTGCCGCGGCATGGCTTGCGGCCCTTGCAGCAGCTCGCGCTTGTCGTGGAGTAAGGGTGGCTGGTGCCTAGCCGCGCCGCCCGCGCCCAGCAGTGTTAGGTGGCGTCCATGCTGCCTGGAGCGCGGGGTTGAGATCTTCCTGGGCAGGCGGCGCCGCCCGGGCAGGCCAGGCTGCCCAGCGGTCGGCGTCGGCCCTCGGGTTGCCGGACATCGGAACCGCGGAGCGTGGGCGGATCGACTGGTGGGGAAGAGGCTTTGGCGCACCCCTACCTGGTGCGCCAAATGTCGGATCACGGGTTCCGGCAAAACCCTTAAGGTTCGAACTCTGGGGTGCGCGCGAAGTCCCCCCCCTACCGATACACGCCCTAGCTTGCTAAGATCTCGGGGACGAACTCAACGAACTCACAACACAAGAGACACGAGGTTTATACTGGTTCAGGCCACCGTTGTGGTGTAATACCCTACTCCAGTGTGGTGGCGATGGATTGCCTCTCGGGCTAATGATGAACAGTACAAAGGGGGAAGAACAGCCTCCTGAGGTTGAGGTGTTCTTGTGCTTGGCGAACTTGTGTGTGTGTGGCTAAGGATCAGCTAAAGATCAGATGCCTCCTACTGTGGTGGCTAGTCCTATTTATGGAGGCCCTGGTCCTCTCACCATATATTGAGCGGGAAGGGAGCCAACAATGGCCAATTTGAAAGGGGACAGCTAGTACAGCTTATCCTGAGAAAAGCGGTCTTCGCCTGCAAAAGGCTCTGGTGGTGACGCCACCTTGGGCTCCATGGTGACCTCCGTCTTGTCGTCCTGCTGGTCTTGGTCTCGTTGCACTGAGATGGAAACCTTTGCTTGACTCCTCGGTACTCCGCGCCCGCGCTTGCTTCCTTAGCACCAAAGGGGAAACAAGGACACTGCGCGCGCTGGCGCCTGCCTGATCTTGATCGTCATGGCCCACGTCATGAGAACCTCGCGAGGTTTGCCCTGCCTTGATCTCTCCGCTCCTCGCGAGCCAACCTGGCGAGGCCGCTCCTGAGGAGGTCTTGTGTCGTCCACCTCGCGAGGCTTGGCCCCTCGCGAGGGTCTTGAATGCCTTGTTGATGAAGATGGGCCGTACGGGCCCACGCGCAGAGCCACGCCGTGGGCCGCAGACAGGCAAGTCTGGGGACCCCCGTTCCCAGAACACCGACAACGTCTCCTTCGTATCTACTTTTCCTAACACTTTTCCTATTGTTTTGGACTCTAATTTGCATGATTTGAATGAAACTAACCCGGACTGACGCTGTTTTCAGCAGAACTACCATGGTGTTGTTTTTTTGTGCAGAAATAAAAGTTCTCGGATTGGAATGAACTTTGCGAGGTATTTTTATACAAATAGAGATAATTTCTGGAGCCAAGAACCACTGGAGGGGAGCACCTGGGTGGGCACAACCCACCAGGGTGCGCCCCCCTCTAGGCGCGCCCAGGTGGGTTGTCCCGACCTGGTGGCCCCGCAGACCCTGAAACCGATGCTATAAAATCACATGTTTCCAGAAAAAATCAAGGAGGAAGAATTATCGTGTTTCACGAGACGGAGCCGCCGCCACCTCCTGTGCTTCATCGGGAGGCCAGATCTGGAGTCCGTTTGGGGCTCCGGAGAGGGGGATCTTCGATCTTTGTCATCACCAACCCTTTTCCATCGCCAATTCCATGATGCTCCCCACCAGGAGTGAGTAATTACTTAGTAGGCTCGCTGGTCAGTGAGGAGTTGGATGAGATTCATCATGTAATCGAGTTAGTTTTGTTAGGGCTTGATCCCTAGTATCCATTATGTTCTGAGATTGATGTTGCTATGACTTTGCCATGCTTAATGCTTGTCACTTTGGGCCCAGGTGCCATGATTTTAGATCTGAACCGTTTATGTTATCACCATTATATCTATGTTCTAGATCCGATTTTGCAAGTTATAGTCACCTACTACGTGTTATGATCCGGCAACCCCGGAGTGACAATAGTCGGGACACTTCCCGGTGATGACCGTAGTTTGAGGAGTTCATGTATTCACCGTGTGTTAATGCTTTGTTCCGGTTCTTTATTAAAAGGAGGCCTTAATATCCTTTAGTTTCCAATAGGACCCCGCTACCACGGGAGGGTAGGACAAAAGATGTCATGCAAGTTCTTTCCATAAGCACGTATGACTATTTACGGAATACATGCCTACATTATATTTATGAACTGGAGCTAGTGCCATATCGCCCTAGGTTGTAACTGTCACATGATGAATATCATCCAACAAATCGCTGATCCAATGCCTATGATTTTCCTACATATTGATCTTGCTAAGTTACTACTGTTGCTGTTACTATTGTCACTGCTACAAAACTATTACTATCACTGTTACCATTACTGTTGCTGCTACCACTACTACCAAAGCTATTTTACTACTGTGCTACTGATCACTTTGCTGTAGATAATTAATCTCCAGGTGTGATTTTATTGACAACTCAGTTGCTAATACTTGCAAATATTCTTTGGCTCCCCTTGTGTCGAATCTATAAATTTGGGTTGAATACTCTACCCTCGAAAACGGTTGCGATCCCCTATACTTGTGGGTTATCAAGACCTTTTTCTGGCGCCGTTGCCGGGGAGCATAGCTATATTTTTTGAGTCACTTGGTATTATTATCAAATTATTACTATGAAGAATCTGAAGGACGCTAAGACTAAGATTTTTCCCTCTAAGACGAGGGGAGGTAAGGAACTACCATCTAGCTCTGCACTTGATTCACCTTCTGTTATAAGTAGACTTGCAACACCACCACATGCTATTAATCCTGATATGTCACAAGTTATTGATGATGCTACTTCTACTATGAATGATATTTATGATGATGCTAGTAACTTGCTCGATGATAATGTGCCACTAGGTGAATTTCTTGATGAACAACTTGCTAGAACTAAAGCTTTTGAGAATATTGAAACTGATGAAGAGCTTGGAACTAAAAATCTTGAAACACCTATTAGAACTAGCCCTCCTAGATATGAATTGCCAAAGGTACCGGAAGGTTATGTTATGGATGAGGAGGCAACTAGGGATATTCTTGCTTGTAAGGATAGAGATGATCTAGAAAAATTATTATGCGAGTATAAAGAAAAGACTTTGAATGCTAAAATGAAATGTGATCCTCAGTTTGCTACTTCACCTATCTTTGTTAATGATAAGGATTATGAATTCTTTGTCGACCCAGAGTTTATTACTTTGGTTGAATCTGATCCTTTCCATGGTTATGAAACTAAAACTGTTGTGGCACATCTTACTAAGTTGAATGACATAGCCACCCTTTTTGCTCATGATGAGAAAACTCGCTATTATTATATTCTCAAATTATTTCCGTTCTCATTAAAGGGTGATGCTAAAGCTTGGTACAATACTCTTGCTCCTGGTTGTGTGCGTAGTCCCCAGGACATGATTTATTACTTCTCTAAAAAATATTTCCCTGCTCATAAGAAACAAGCTGCCTTATAGGAAATATTTAACTTTGTGCAAATTGAAGAAGAGAGTCTCCCACAAGCTTGGGGGAGGCTTCTCCAATTGCTTAATGCTTTGCCGGATCATCCTCTTAAGAAAAATGAAATACTCGATATCTTCTATAATGGACTAACCGATGCTTCTAGGGATTTCCTAGATAGTTGTGCTGGTTGTCTTTTCAGGGAACGAACTATTGGGTAAGCTGAAGAATTATTGAATAACATATTGAAAAATTATGATGATTGGACTCTTCCTGAACCACCGCCTAAACCCACTCCGAAGAAGAGGGGTATCTTATATCTCAGTCCTGAAGATATGCAAGAGGCAAAGAAATCTATGAAGGAAAAGGTATTAAGGCTGAGGATGTAAAAAAATTACCTCCTATTGAAGAAATACATGGGCTTGATACACTACCACCACCTAAGGTGGTAGAGGTAAATTCTCTAATGAAATTAAATAATAATGATAATCCTCACAATATGCACCCTAGCCAATGCCTTTATGAGTTTGAAAATTACATTAGAAAGCAAGATCACTTCAATGCAAATGTTATGAAACAATTGAAATACAATTCTGATATGATTGCTCGCTTGAGTGACTTGTTATTTAGAATCTCAAATGATGTTAGAGGTGTGGGGAAGCATGCTTCTATGGTTCAAACTCAGTTAGAACAAGTTGCTAAATCTCAAAGAGAGTTGTTAGATGAATGAATAATAATATCAATGATCATGATGTCACAGTAATGACTAGAGGAGGTAGGATGACTCAGGAACCACTTTATCCTGAGGGACACCAAAAAATAATTGAACAAGACTCTCGAAGGGTTAACACTGATGCACATAGTCCTTCTAAAAGGAAAAAGAAGTAGAAAAATGATAGGACTTTGCATGCCTCTATTGAACCTGAAGTAGAAAAACCTCCTGATAATGATAATGAAGTTTCTATCTCTGATGCTAAAACTTAATCTGGTAGTGAACACTCACCTTCTGATAATGAAAAAGATAATGATGAGGTTCGAGAAGAACCAGGCAATGATGTTGAGATAGAGCCAGTAGTTGATCTTGATAACCCACAACCCAAGAATAAAAGATATGATAAAAGAGACTTTGTTGCTAGAAAACACGGTAAGGAAAGAGAACCATGGGTTCAAAAACCTATGCCCTTTCCACCTAAGTCAACTAAAAAGAAAGATGATGAAGAATTTGAATGCTTTGCTGAAATGTTGAGGCCAATCTTTTTGCGTACTCGCTTGACTGATATCTTAAAAATGCCTCCTTATGCAAAGTACATGAAAGACATCATCACCAATAAGAGAAAAATACCGGAAGCTAAAATCTCCACCATGCTTGCTAATTATACTTTTAAAGATGGAGTACAAACTTGGAGATGTAGGAATACCAACTATACCTTGCTCCATCAAAACAATTATGTGAAAACTATTTTATGTGATTTGGGAGCTGGTGTTAGTGTTATGCCTTTATCTTTATATAAAAGACTTGATTCGAATAAACTCACACCTACTGAAATATCTTTGCAAATGACTGGCAAATCAACTGCCATACCTATTGGTATTTGTGAGGATGTGCCCGTTGTTGTTGCCAATGTTACTATATTGACTGACTTTGTTATACTTGAGATGCCCGAGGATGACAGCATGTCGATTATCCTTGGTAGACCCTTTTTGAATACTGCAGGGGATGTTATTGATTGCAATAAAAGCAAGGTCACTTTTCATATCAATGGTAATGAGCATACGGTGCACTTTCCGAAGAAACAATTCCAAGTGAATGGTATTAATGTTATTGAAAAATCTCCGACAATCACTATTGGAAGTTTTCAACTACCTCTACCTACTGTTAAAAAGAAATATGAAATGCTTATTGTTGGGGACATTCATATCCCCGTTGAGGTAACTTAGTGATTTACGAAAGTTCTTCGGTTTCATGCTAATCGAAAGTGGTTGTTAATAAGACTTGATCAACCTTATTAATGGATCATTTTTGAGAGGTACGAAGTTGATGAATTTAGTGAGCACTACCTTCTGTCCCTACCTTTTGTTTTCTGTTTTTATTAGTTAAATAAAATAAAATGCGAAGTTTTGTCTGTTTTCTGAATTTTCACGTGCAATAAAAAAGGGACCCAAAAATAAAAGTTCCTATAATGCTCTAAAAATTTAATATGATTTTTTCTGAATATTTAAGAATTTTTGGTGCAAATAACATCGGAGGGAGGTGCACTAGGTGGGCACAACCCACCTGGGCGCGCCAGGACCCCCAGGAGCGCCCTGGTGGGTTGTGGTCCCCATGTGGGCCCCCTCACTTATCTCTTCATCCCACATCACCACCTACCCCCAGAAAAAATCACCATTGCTCTCTCTCTCTCTCGTGTTCTTGCTCCCGAACCCGTGGATTTCGATCTCTTTACTCGAAGGTCCGTTTCTGAAACTGTTTCGGGGGATTGTTGCTTGGTATGTGACTCCTTCGTTGGTCCAATTAGTTTTTGCTTTAGTGGTTTGTATTTTGAATAATTAGCTACTCCTGGTGCTGCTGTAGATGAGCTTGCATGTTGAATTCTTAGAGTTCTAAGTAGTTTGAATGCTTGTTATGGCCTCTATGCATCCTTATGAGTAGTTGCTTTCAATCTTGTGAAGTTTTATTGAGAAAAAAAATTTGGACTACAAATTTCAGAATTTTGTTCATAGGAAAAAGATGAGTATCTTTAGGAAGTTTTCTTCCAAGAAGAACTCCAAGGGAGTTATTGGGGAGTCATCTGACAGTGATCTCCGCACCCGGAGAATGGTGGAAGTACGGCCGTGCGAGTGGCCGCATAACCCATTCATGGAGGGAGCCGGAATCCGTCAAGAGTTTGCACAATATGCTGCAAATGCTGGCCTCACCGACTTCATCGCAGCTGAATGTGAACAGTATCATCTCCTCACAAATTCCTTTGTGCAAAGTTTTAATTTCTTGAGTAGGAATAATCCTCCTAAGGTGCAGTTTAATTTATATGCTGAAACCCGTCAGATACCACTCACTGAATTTTGTGAGATATGCATGATTCCTTCTGGCGGGGATTTAGTAGAGCCTAGGCCCGTGGAGTTTGATTGTTTTTGCCGTACTCTGACAGTGGGGGATGAGAGAGGGGTATCACTGCCACTAGCTTACACTTTCCGGCTGTACATTATTTTGCTTTATTCATTACGAAGTGTTTGCTTGCTAGAGAGAAGGTAGGTGCACTCGGTGCCCCCGACTTCGCTGTTTTACGCAGTGCACTTTACGGCGACAACACTTATATCTTGGGAGCTATTGTGGCACGTCGCCTCCACATTAACAGATCCAAGGGCAAAATACATGGTGGTATTTATGCTACTCGCTTGGCGACTCACTTTAACATTCATATATGACAGCATGATTATCCTTTGCCCAAGGTTTACCTAGATCGCGCGGCTATGGCACACCAACACTTCATTGATCGCGAGAACACTGACATTCCCGTTCCTTATAACCTGGTTTTCAGTGTGGACACTCGTGATATATTCCATTGCCTGCACCTGCTTTGTTTGATCCTATTGCCAGGGGCGGATATAGGATTATGCCTGAGGACATTGTCGCTTACCGAAACAACCTGGCTGCGGCAAAGGAGGAGCCTCAGGAGTGGGACCCTCAGGTACCCGCTCCCCGACACTTCAACATAGGACCTCATGGTTTATTCGAGTGGTGATTACCAAGTTAGGCCAAAAGCCTAAGCTTGGGGGAGTACGTATTTCCACCGACATTACATTCATGTTCACACATTTCATTCCAGTTGCCGGTGTCCACACTCTTTCATTGTATTATCCATGCTAAATTTATTTTCTCGCTTTCTTCTTGTGTGTTTGAAAAACTTTGAGAAAATCCAAAAATATATTTCCTGCTTCTTTCGGTTTTTCTTCCTAGTTTAAATTGTTGTAGCACTAAAAAGAAAACTCAAAAAGATTTCCTTATACTTCTTTTACTTGTTGGGAGATTTCCCGTGTAAATAGTCTTTCTCGTTTTTGTTTTCCCCTTTTATTTGCTCATTCAGGAAAAACTAAAAACTCCAAAAAACATTTTAGTGTGTTTCTCTGAATTTCGTTTTCTTTCTATTGAGTCATACCGAGGAGAAGACCATGATGAAAATGTTGAGTGGCTCTCATATGCATTATTGTTGATTTAACAAAGAGCCCATATTACCTTGTCTTCTCCTTTTGAATAAAATGTTTGCAGATTCTAGATTAGTCCACGACACTCTTGCACTATTATTATTTTCATAACGTTCGGCCGTGCAAGTGAAAGGCAATAATGATGATATTTGATGAACTGGCTGTGGCAGAGAGAAACGGGTATGAACTTGACTTGTTCTGTTTTTGTAAATATGTTTAACCTAGTATCCATAATCCAGCCTATTATGATCAAACATGTTTGCAATGACAATTAGAGATTATAGTTTCTCATGCCATGCATACGTAGCTAGAAGTGGATAATTATTTATCTTGGATGTCAACATTGCGTTAAAATGATTGTGATGTAGTATAATGATATGGTATCCTCCTCTGAATGTTCGAGTGGCTTGACTTGGCACATGTTCATGCATGTAGTTGAATCAAAACCAACATAGCCTCTATGATGGTCGCGAAACAAATATGAAGGGTGCATTTCTCAAAATTTCATTTAACTCTGTTTTAAAAACTTGAGCTCTGGCACCACTGCAAATCACTGCTTCCCTTTGCGAAGGGACTATCTATTTACTTTTATGTTATGTCATCACCTTCTCAAATAAGCACCAGAACCCAAGAGCACTATTGTCATCCTCATGCATTGTGTGTAGCTAATGTTGGGTGCATCATGACTGGATCTTTTCTACCATGAATTACAATGTTTACTCGCTGCTTGAACTTTGGAGGTACTCTGCATTTATGTTTTGCGGTCTCAGAAAGAGCTAGTGAGATACCACCACTGTCATACTATATCATGGTAGTTTTGACAACGTGTTGTTGTTTGAGATATCTTATTATTGCTCGCTAGCTGATTATGTCATTGATATGAGTTAATATAATTTTTAGGAGTTATTATCGACATGGTTAGTTATAATCTTGGCTGAAAACCTGGGTGCTATTAAGCTTATTTATGCAAACAAGAGCAAAAGAGTTCGTAAAAGTTTATCTTTTTCACTTTCAGTTTATCAACTGAATTGCTTGAGGACAAGCCAAGGTTTAAGCTTGGGGGAGTTGATACGTCTCCGTCGTATCTACTTTTCCTAACGTTTTTCCTCTTGTTTTGGACTCTAATTTGCATGATTTGAATGAAACTAACCCGGACTGACGCTGTTTTCAGCAGAACTACCATGGTGTTGTTTTTTTATGCAGAAATAAAAGTTCTCGGATTGGAACGAAACTTTGTGAGGAATTTTTATACAAATAAAGATAATTTCTGGAGCCAAGAACCACCCGAGGGGGGCACCTGGGTGGGCACAACCCACGAGGGCGCGCCCCCTCCAGGCATGCCCAGGTGGGTTGTCTCCACCTGGTGGCCCCGCAGACCCTGAAACCGACGCTATAAAATCACATATTTCTAGAAAAATTAAGGAGAAAGAATTATCGTGTTTCACGAGACGGAGCCGCCGCCACCTCCTGTTCTTCATCGGGAGGCCAGATCTGGAGCCCGTTGGGGCTCCGGAGAGGGGGATCTTCGATCTTCGTCATCACCAACCCTTCTCCATCGGTAATTCCATGATGCACCCCACTGGGAGTGAGTAATTCCTTCGTAGGCTCGCTGGTTGGTGAGGAGTTGGATGAGATTCATCATGTAATCGAGTTAGTTTTGTTAGGGCCTGATCCCTAGTATCCATTATGTTCTGAGATTGATGTTGCTATGACTTTGCCATGCTTAATGCTTGTCACTTTGGGCCCGGTTGCCATGATTTCAGATCTGAACCGTTTATGTTATCACCATTATATCTATGTTCTAGATCCGATTTTGCAAGTTTGTCACCTACTACATGTTATGATCCAGCAACCCCGGAGTGACAATAGTCGGGACAATTCCCGGTGATGACCGTAGTTTGAGGAGTTCATGTATTCACCGTGTGTTAATGCTTTGTTCCGGTTCTTTATTAAAAGGAGGCCTTAATATCCTTTAGTTTCCAATAGGACCCCGCTACCACGGGAGGGTAGGACAAAAGATGTCATGCAAGTTCTTTCCATAAGCACGTATGACTATTTACGGAATACATGCCTACATTATATTTATGAACTGGAGCTAGTGCCGTATCGCCCTAGGTTGTAACTGTCACATGATGAATATAATCCAACAAATCGCTGATCCAATGCCTACGATTTTCCTACATATTGATCTTGCTAAGTTACTACTGCTGCTGTTACAATTGTCACTGCTACAAAACTATTACTGTTACCGTTACTGTTGCTGCTACTGTTGGGGAACGTAGTATTTCAAAAAAAATTCCTACGATCACGCAAGATCTATCTAGGAGAAGCATAGCAACGAGCGGGGAGGGTGTGTACACGTACCCTCGTAGACCGAAAGTGGAAGCGTTAAGTAACGCGGTTGATGTAGTCGATCAACTACCGAACGCACGGCACCTCCGCGATCTGCACACGTTCAGCTCGGTGACGTCCCTCGAACTCTAGATCCAGCTGAGGCCGAGGGAGAGTTTCGTCAGCACAACGGATGGTGACGGTGATGATGAAGTTACCTGCGCAGGGCTTCGCCTAAGCACTACGACGATATGACCGAGGTGGAAAACTGAGGAGGGGCACCGCACACGGCTAAAGATCAACTTGTGTGTCTATGGGGTGCCCCCTCCCCCATATATAAAGGAGGGGAGGAGGAGGCCGGCCAGCCACAAGGGGTGCGCCAAGGGGGGAGGAATCCTACTCCTAGTAGGAGTAGGTTTCCCCTTTTCCTAGTCCAACTAGGAGGAGAAGGAAGGAGAGGGAGAGGGAGAGGGAAAGAGGGGCCGCGCCCCCTTCCCCTAGTCCTATTCGGACCCCCCTTGGGGGGGCACGCGCCACCTCCTGGCCGCAGCCCTCTCTCTCCCCTAAGGCCCACCAAGGCCCATGACTTCCCGCGGGGGGGGGGGGGGGGTTCCGGTAACCCTCCGGCAGTCCGGTTTTATTCGAAACTCTCCGGAACACTTCCGGTGTCCGAATAACATGGTCCAATATATCAATCTTTATGTGTCGAACATTTCGAGACTCCTCGTCATGTCTGTGATCACATCTGGGACTCCGAACAACCTTCGGTACATCAAATCACATAAACTCATAATACCAATCGTCATCGAACGTTAAGCGTGCGGAACCTACGGGTTCGAGAACTATGTAGACATGACCGAGACTCATCTCTTGTCAATAACCAATAGCGGAACCTAGATTCTCATATTGGCTCCCACATATTCTACGAAGATCTTTATCGGTCAAACCGCATAACAACATACGTTGTTCCTTTTGTCATCGGTATGTTACTTGCCCGAGATTCGATCGTCGGTATCACTATACCTAGTTCAATATCGTTATCGGCAAGTCTCTTTACTCGTTCCGTAATGAATCATCCCGTAACTAACTCATTAGTTACATTGCTTGCAAGGCTTATAGTGATGAGCATTACCGAGAGGTCCCAGAGATACCTCTCCGACAATCGGAGTGACAAATCCTAATCTCGATCTATGCCAACCCAACAAACACCATTGGAGACACCTGTAGAGCATCTTTATAATCACCCAGTTACGTTGTGACGTTTGATAGCACACTAAGTGTTCCTCCGGTATTCGGGAGTTGCATAATCTCATAGTCATAGGAACATGTATAAGTCATGTAAAAAGCAATAGCAACAAACTAAACGATCATAGTGCTATGCTAACGGATGGGTCTTGTCCATCACATCATTCTCTACTGATGTGATCGCGTTCATCAAATGACAACACATGTCTATGGCTAGGAAACATAACCATCTTTGATAAACAAGCTAGTCAAGTAGAGGCATAGTAGGGACACTCTGTTTGTCTATGTATTCACACATGTACTAAGTTTCCGGTTAATACAATTCTAGTATGAATAATAAACATTTATCATGATATAAGGAAATATAAATAACAACTTTATTATTGCCTCTAGGGCACATTTCCTTCAGTCTCCCACTACTATCAAAGCTATTATATTACTGTGCTACTGATCACTTTGCTGCAGATAGTTAATCTCCAGGTGTGATTGAATTGAAAACTCAGTTGCTAATACTTACAAATATTCTTTGTCTCCCCTTGTGTCGAATCTATAAATTTGGGTTGAATACTCTACCCTCGAAAACTATTGCGATCCCCTATACTTGTGGGTTATCAACCACGAGAGCAGGACTTGAATCATTGTCACAATAGACTTGAGCATCTTCTTCTCCATTCACTTGACGGTGCATGGCGACGTGCTCGAAAGCTTCCATCTCGTCCTCACATGGATTCGTACGTGCCATCATCATTTGCAATCATGGTGCGCCGGTTGGTGCATTGGAAAGACTTGTGTCCACGTTCACCACATGTGAAGCACTTGAGAGAACTTGTCTTGACGGGATCATCGGGTGGTGCCAATGAAGAGGGAGTCTTGTTCTTGTAGTTTCTTGCCGGAGGACGTGTCGAGGAAGGCGTCGCTTGCTTAGAACTTGACTTGTCGCCGGTACTTGCTGATGCTCTAGTCGAGGTAGGAGGTGTCGTAGTTGAGGGAACTTGAGTGTAGGAGACGTAGTTCTTGGAAGATTACTTGGCATATTTGAAGTCTTCTTGTACTTGTCGCTCCGCCTTGGTCACTTGATGAACTAGCTCGAGAAGGTTGGAAATCGGTGATATTCCTTATAGGGTGGTTGAGGCCGTTCAAGAAGCGCGCCATTGTTTGATCATCATCTTCTTTGACATTTGCTCTTATCATGGCAATTTCCATTTCTTGATAGTATTCTTCCACAGTCTTCGTGCCTTGCTTGAGGAGTTGCAATTTCTTGAAGAGATCTCGGGTGTAGTATGTAGGCACGAAGCGATCTCGCATGACGTCCTTCATTTGTGTCCAAGTGGTGATGGGTGGCTCATCCTTCTCGCGGCATCGCTCAATCACTTGTTCCCACCAAATGAGGACGTAGTCTTGAGACTCGAGGGATGCCATGGCGATCTTCTTTTCCTCGTCGTAGTTGTGAAGACAAAATATCTTGTCGACTTTCAATGCCCATGAGAGATATTCTTCGGGATCATTGCTTCCGGAGAACTTGGGCATTGTGAACTTGAGCTTGCCGTAGAGGAGTTCTTCATGATAGTGACGGTGTTGATGTCGCTCTTGGCATGGAAGAGGGTCTTCAAGCACTCGACCCGCTTGGTGTCGCTCTTGACATGGTGGAGGATCTTCGTCGTGATAGCACTCTTGGCATAGAGGAGGTCGAATTATATTTGCCCGGTTTCGCCTTTCTTGTTGTTCCTCACGTTGGGCGGCTTCTTCTTGTCGTGCTTGACGAAGTGCTTCCTCTTGCTCACGTACTTGACGGTTGCATTGGGCAACAGCTCGAGTGGACTCTCGGAGTGCGTCTTGAGCCACTTGAGATTGAGCCTCACGACTTTGTTACTCTTGCCAGATTGCATCGCCATCTTGAGATGCTTGACGTGGACAATGTGGTGGTAGTTTTTCTTGATCCCTGGCTTCTCGTTCTTGGTGTCATGCCTGCTCACGTGCTTGAACTCGGTCTTTGATACGTCTCCGTCGTATCTATAATTTTTGATTTTTCCATGCCAATATTATACAACTTTCATATACTTTTGGCAACTTTTTATACTATTTTTGGGACTAACATATTGATCCAGTGCCCAGTGCCAGTTCCTGTTTGTTGCATGTTTTTTGTTTCACAGAAAATCCATATCAAACGGAGTCCAAACGGGATAAAAACTGACGGAGAATTTTTTTGGAATATATGTGAATTTTGGGAAGTGAAATCAACGCGAGACGATGCCTGAGGGGGCCACGAGGAAGGGGGCGCGCCCCAGGGGGGCAGGTGATACGTGTCCAACGTATCTATAATTTTTTATTGTTCCATGCTATATTATATTCTGTTTTGGACATTAATGGACTTTATTATACACTTTTATATTATTTTTGGGACTAACCTATTAACCGGAGGCCCAGCCCAGAATTGTTGTTTTTGCCTATTTCAGAGTTTCGCAAATAAAGAATATCAAACGAAGTCCAAACGGAATGAAACCTTCGGGAACGTGATTTTCCGAACGAACGTGATCCAAAGGACTTGGACCCTATGTCAAGACATCAACCAGGAGGGCACGAGGTAGGGGGGCGCGCCTACCCCCCTGGGCGCGCCCTCCACCCTCGTGGGCCCCACGTTGCTCCACCGACATACTTCTTCCTCCTATATATACCTACGTACCCCCAAACTACCAGATACGGAGCCAAAAACCTAATTCCACCGCCGCAACCTTCTGTACCCGTGAGATCCCATCTTGGGGCCTTTTCCGGAGCTCAGCCGGAGGGGGCATCGATCACGGAGGGCTTCTACATCAACACCATAGCCTCTCCGATGATGTGTGAGTAGTTTACCTCAGACCTTCGGGTCCATAGTTATTAGCTAGATGGCTTCTTCTCTCTTTTTGGATCTCAATACAATGTTCTCCCCCTCTCTTTTGGAGATCTATTCGATGTAATCTTCTTTTGCAGTGTGTTTGTTGAGACCGATGAATTGTGTGTTTATGATCAAGTTTATCTATGAACAATATTTGAATCTTCTCTGAATTCTTTTATGTATGATTCGTTATCTTTGCAAGTCTCTTCGAATTATCAGTTTGGTTTAGCCTACTAGATTGATCTTTCTTGTAATAGGAGAAGTGCTTAGCTTTGGGTTCAATCTTGCGGTGTCCTTTCCCAGTGGCAGCGGGGGCAGCAAGGCACGTATTGTATTGTTGCCATCGAGGATAACAAGATGGGGTTTATATCATATTGCATGAGTTTATCCCTCTACATCATGTCATCTTACTTAAAGTGTTACTCTGTTCTTATGAACTTAATACTCTAGATGCATGCTGGATAGCGGTCGATGTGTGGAGTAATAGTAGTAGATGCAGGCAGGAGTCGGTCTACATGTCTCGGACGTGATGCCTATATACATGATCATACCTAGATATTCTCATAACTATGCTCAATTCTTTCAATTGCTCAACAGTAATTTGTTCACCCACCGTAATATTTATGCTCTTGAGAGAAGCCACTAGTGAAACCTATGGCCCCCGGGTCTATTTTCCATCATATTAATCTTCCAACACTTTGCTATTTTCATTGCCTTTTATTTTACTTTGCATCTTTATCAAACCAAAAATATTATCTTATCATATCTATCACATCTCACTCTCGTAAGTGACCGTGAAGGGATTGACAACCCCTTTATTGCGTTGGTTGCGAGGATTTATTTGTTTGTGTAGGTGCAAGGGACTCGTGCGTGGCCTCCTACCGGATTGATACCTTGGTTCTCAAAAACTGAGGGAAATACTTACGCTACTTTGCTGCATCACCCTTTCCTCTTCAAGGGAAAACCAACGCAGTGATCAAGAGGTAGCAGTAGGCGCGCCCCTGACCCTCGTGGACACCCCGTAAGGCAGTTGGAGCTCTTCTTTCGCCGCAAGAAAGCCAATATCCGGATAAAAATCGTGTCCAAATTTCAGCCCAATCGGAGTTACGGATCTCCGGTTATAAAAGAAATGGTGAAAGGGTAGAATCGGGAGCGCAGAAACAGAGAGAGACAGAGAGACCAATCCATTCTCGAAGGGGCTCTCGCCCCTCCCATGCCATGGAGACTAAGGACCAGAGGGGAAACCCTTCTCCCATCTTGGGAGAAGGTCAACAAAGAAGAAGAAGGGGGCCCTCTCCCCCTCTCTTCCGGTGGCGTCAGAACGCCGCCGAGGCCATCATCATCACCGCAATCTACACCAACAACTTCACCGCCCTCATCACCAACTCTTCCCCCCTCTATGCAGCGGTGTGACCCCTCTTTTACCCGCTATAATCTCTACTTAAACATGGTGCTCAACGCTATATATTATTTCCCAATGATGTATGGCTATCCTATGATTTTTGAGTAGATCCGTTTTGTCCTATGGGTTAATTGATGATCGTGATTGGTTTGAGTTGCATGTTTTATAACTGGTGCTGTCCTATGGTGCTCTCCGTGTCGCGCAAGCGTGAGGGATCCCCGCTATAGGCTTTGCAATATGTTCATGGTTTGCTTATTGTCTGCGTTGCGTGACTGACTGAAACACAAACACGGATAAGTGGGTCATGGTGTATGGGAATAAAGAGGACTTGATACTTTAATGCTATGGTTGGGTTTTACCTTAATGATTTTTAGTAGTTGCGGATGCTTGATAGAGTTCCAATCATAAGTGCATATGATCCAAGAAGAGAAAGTATGTTAGCTTATGCCTCTCCCTCAAATAAAATTGCAATAATGATTAGCGGTCTAGTTATCGATTGCCTAGGGACAAATAACTTTCTTGTGTGACAACAAGCTCTCTATTAAAACTAACTTAGTTGTGTCTTCTTCTAAACAACCCCTACTTATTATTTACGCGCTCTTTATTATCTTGCAAACCTATCCAACAACACCTACAAAGTACTTATAGTTTCATACTTGTTCTAGGTAAAGCGAACGTTAAGCGTGCGTAGAGTTGTATCGGTGGTCGATAGAACTTGAGGGAATATTTGTTCTACCTTTAGCTCCTCGTTGGGTTCGACACTCTTACTTATCGAAAGAGGCTACAATTGATCCCCTATACTTGTGGGTTATCAGTCTTGTAGGCCATTGCCATGGGATGGATTTTCTTGCGCTTGGCGGTCTTGAGTGTTGTCGCGTCGAGGAGGACTTGTTGGGGAACGTAGTAATTTCAAAAAAAATCCTACGCACACGCAAGATCATGGTGATGCATAGCAACGAGAGGGGAGAGTGTGTCCACGTACCCTCGTAGACTGATAGTGGAAGCGTTAGCACAACACGGTTGATGTAGTCATACGTCTTCACGATCCGACCGATCAAATACCGAACGTACGACACCTCCGAGTTCTGGACATGTTCAACTAGATGACGTCCCTCGAACTCCGATCCAGCCGAGCTTTGAGGGAGAGTTCTGTCAGCACGACGGCGTGGTGACGGTGATGATGTTGCTACCGACGCAGGGCTTCACCTAAGCACCGCTATGATATGATCGAGGTGGATTATGGTGGAGGGGGGCAGCGCACACGGCTAAGAGATCAATATTTGTATCTATGGGGTGCCCCCCTCCTCCGTATATAAAGGGGGAGGAGAGGGCCGGCCAAGGGGTGGAGGCGCGCCCAAGGGGGGAGTCCTACTCCCATCGGGAGTAGGACTCCTCCTTTTCCTATTTGGAGAGGGAGAGGGAAGGAAGAGGAAGGAGGGAGGAAGGAAAGGGGGCCGGCCCCCCTCCCAATTCGGATTGGGCTTGGGGGAGGGCGCCCCCTCCCTTGCTCCTTTCCCCTCCTTTCCACTAAAGCCCATTAAGGCCCATATACCTCCCGGGGGGTTCCGATAACCTCCCGGTGCTCCGGTATTATCCCGATCTCACCCGGAACCATTCCGGTGTCCAAATATAGTCGTCCAATATATCGATCTTTATGTATCGACCATTTCAAGACTCCTCATCATGTCCAAGATCACATACGGGACTCCAAACTACCTTCGGTACATCAAAACACATAAACTCATAATATAACCGTCATCGAACTTTAAGCGTGCGGACCCTACGGGTTCGAGAACTATGTAGACATGACCGAGACACGTCTCCAGTCAATAACCAATAGCGGAACCTGGATGCTCATACTGGCTCCCACATATTCTACGAAGATCTTTATCGGTCAAATCGCATAACAACATACGTTGTTCCCTTTGTCATCGGTATGTTACTTGCCCGAGATTCGATCGTCGGTATCTCAATACCTAGTCCAATCTCGTTACCGGAAAGTCTCTTTACTCGTTCCGTAACACATTATCCCGTAACTATCTCATTAGTTACAATGCTTGCAAGGCTTATAGTGATGTGCCTTACCGAGTGGGCCCAGAGATACCTCTCCGGCAATCGGAGTGACAAATCCTAATCTAGAAATACGCCAACCCAACAAGTACCTTCGGAGACACCTGTAGAGCACCTTTATAATCACCCAGTTACGTTGTGACGTTTGGTAGCACACAAAGTGTTCCTCCGGTAAACGGGAGTTGCATAATCTCATAGTCATAGAAACATGTATAAGTCATGAAGAAAGCAATTGCAACATACTAAACGATCAAGTGCTAAGCTAATGGAATGGATCAAGTCAATCACATCATTCTCCTAATGATGTGATCTCGTTAATCAAATGACAACTCATGCCTATGGCTAGGAAACGTAACCATCTTTGATGAACAAGCTAGTCAAGTAGAGGCATACTAGTGACATTCTGTTTGTCTATGTATTCAGACAAGTATTATGTTTCCGGTTAATACAATTCTAGCATGAATAATAAACATTTATCATGATATAAGGAAATAAATAATAACTTTATTATTGGCTCTAGGGCATATTTCCTTCAGTCTCCCACTTGCACGAGAGTCAATAATCTAGCTTACATAGTAATGATTCTAACACCCATGGAGCCTTGGTGCTGATCATGTTTTGCTCGTGGGAGAGGCTTAGTCAACGGGTCTGCAACATTCAGATCCGTATGTATCTTGCAAATCTCTATGTCTCCCACCTAGACTTGATCCCGGATGGAGTTGAAGCGTCTCTTGATGTGCTTGGTTCTCTTGTGAAATCTGGATTCCTTTGCCAAGGCAATTGCACTAGTATTGTCACAAAAGATTTTCATTGGACCCGATGCACTAGGTATGACACCTAGATCGGATATGAACTCCTTCATCCAGACTCCTTCATTTGTTGCTTCCGAAGCAGCAATGTACTCCGCTTCACACGTAGATCCCGCCACAATGCTCTATTTAAAACTGCTCCAACTGACAGTTCCACCGTTCAATATGAACACGTATCTGGTTTGCGATTTAGAATCGTCCGGATCAGTGTCAAAGCTTGCATCGACGTAACCATTTACGATGAGCTCTTTGTCACCTCCATAAACGAGAAACATATCCTTAGTCCTCTTCAGGTATTTCAGGATGTTCTTGACCGTTGTCCAGTGATCCATTCCTGGATTACTTTGGCACCTCCCTGCTAGACTAATAGCAAGGCACACATCAGGTCTGGTACACAGCATTGCATACATGATAGAGCCTATGGCTGAAGCATAGGGAACATCTTTCATTTTCTCTCTATCTTCTGCAGTGGTCGGGCATTGAGTCTTACTCAACTTCACACCTTGTAACACAGGCAAGAACCCTTTCTTTGCTTGATCCATTTTGAACTTCTTCAAAACTTTGTCAAGGTATGTGCTTTGTGAAAGTCCAATTAAGGGTCTTGATCTATCTCTATAGATCTTGATGCCCAATATATAAGCAGCTTCACCGAGGTCCTTCATTGAAAAACTCTTATTCAAATATCCCTTTATGCTATCCAGAGATTCTATATCATTTCCAATCAACAATATGTCATTCACATATAATATCAGAAATGCAACAGAGCTCCCACTCACTTTCTTGTAAATACAGGCTTCTCCAAAAGTCTGTATAAAACCATATGCTTTGATCACACTATCAAAACGTTTATTCCAACTCCGAGAGGCTTGCACCAGTCCATAAATGGATCGCTGGAGCTTGCACACTTTGTTAGCTCCCTTTGGATCGACAAAACCTTCCGGTTGCATCATATACAACTCTTCTTCCAGAAATCCATTCAGGAATGCAGTTTTGACATCCATTTGCCAAATTTCATAATCATAAAATGCGGCAATTGCTAACATGATTCGAACAGACTTAAGCATCGCTACGGGTGAGAAGGTCTCATCGTAGTCAATCCCTTGAACTTGTCAAAAACCTTTTGCAACAAGTCGAGCTTCATAGACAGTAACATTACCGTCAGCGTCAATCTTTTTCTTGAAGATCCATTTATTCTCGATGGCTTGCCGATCATCGGGCAAGTCAACCAAAATCCATACTTGGTTCTCATACATGGATCCCATCTCATATTTCATGGCCTCAAGCCATTTTGCGGAATCTGGGCTCACCATCGCTTCTTCATAGTTTGTAGGTTCGTCATGGTCTAGTAACATAACCTCCAGAACAGGATTACCGTACCACTCTGGTGCGGATCTTACTCTGGTTGACCTACGAGGTTCAGTAGCAACTTGATCTGAAGTTTCATGATCATCGTCATTAACTTCCTCACTAATTGGTATAGACGTCACAGGAACCGGTTTCTGTGATGAACTACTTTCCAATAAGGGAGCAGGTACAGTTACTCATCAAGTTCTACTTTCCTCCCACTCACTTCTTTTGAGAGAAACTCCTTCTCTAGAAAGGATCCATTCTTGGCAACGAATATCTTGCCTTCGGATCTGTGATAGAAGGTGTACCCAACAGTTTCCTTTGGGTATCCTATGAAGACACATTTCTCCGATTTGGGTTCGAGCTTATCAGGTTGAAGCTTTTTCACATAAGCATCGCAGACCCAAACTTTAAGAAACGACAACTTTGGTTTCTTGCCAAACCACAATTCATAAGGCGTTGTCTCAACGGATTTCGATGGTGCCCTATTTAACGTGAATGCAGCCGTCTCTAAAGCATAACCCCAAAACGATAGCGGTAAATCAGTAAGAGACATCATAGATCGCACCATATCTAGTAAAGTACAATTTCGACATTCGGACACACCATTACTCTGTGGTATTCCAGGTGGCATGAGTTGCGAAACTATTCCGCATTGTTTCAAATGTAGACCAAACTCGTAACTCAAATATTCTCCTCCACGATCAGATCATAGAAACTTTATTTTCTTGTTACAATGATTTTCAACTTCACTCTGAAATTCTTTGAACTTTTCAAATGTTTCAGACTTATGTTTCATTAAGTAGATATACCCATATCTTCTTAAATCATCTATGAAGGTGAGAAAATAACGATACCCGCCGCGAGCTTCAACATTCATTGGACCACATACATCAGTATGTATGATCTCCAACAAATCAGTTGCTCGCTCCATAGTTCCGGAGAACGGCGTTTTAGTCATCTTGCCCATAAGGCACGGTTCGCAAGTACCAAGTGATTCATAATCAAGTGATTCCAAAAGTCCATAAGTATGGAGTTTCTTCATGCGCTTTACACCAATATGACCCAAACGGCAGTGCCACAAATAAGTTGCACTATCATTATCAACTCTGCATCTTTTGGCTTCAACATTATGAATATGTGTATCACTACAATCGAGATTCAACAAAAATAGACCACTCTTCAAGGGTGCATGACCATAAAAGATATTACTCATATAAATAGAACAACCATTATTCTTAGATTTAAATGAATAACCGTCTCGCATCAAACATGATCCAGATATAATGTTCATGCTTAACGCTGGCACCAAATAAAATTATTTAGGTTTAAAACTAATCCCGAAGGTAGATGTAGAGGTAGCGTGCCGACGGCGATCACATCGACTTTGGAACCATTTCCCATGCGCATCATCACCTCGTCCTTAGCCATTATTCTCTTAATCCGTAGTCCCTGTTTCGAGTTGCAAATATTAATAACAGAACCAGTATCAAATACCCAGGTGCTACTGCGAGCTCTAGTAAGGTACACATCAATAACATGTATATCACATATAGCTATGTTCACCTTGCCATCCTTCTTATCCGCCAAATACTTGGGGCAGTTCCGTTTCCAGTGACTAGTCTACTTGCAGTAGAAGCACTCAGTCTCAGGCTTAGGTCCAGACTTGGGTTTCTTCTCTTGAGCAGCAACTTGTTTGCTGTTCTTCTTGAAGTTCCCCTTCTTCTTCCCTTTGCACCTTCTTCTTGAAACTGGTGGTCTTGTTGACCATCAACACTTGATGCTCCTTCTTGATTTCTACCTCCGCAGCCTTTAGCATTGCGAAGAGCTCGGGAATCGTCTTATCCATCCCTTGCATGTTATAGTTCATCACGAAGCTCTTGTAGCTTGGTAGCAGTGATTGAAGAATTCTGTCAATGACGCTATCATCCGGAAGATTAACTCCCAGTTGAATCAAGTGGTTGTTATACCCAGACATTCTGAGTATATGCTCACTGACAGAACTATTCTCCTCCATCTTGCAGCTGTAGAACTTATTGGAGACTTCATATCTCTCAATCCGGGCATTTTCTTGAAATATTAACTTCAACTCCTGGAACATCTCATATGCTCCATGACGTTCAAAACGTCATTGAAGTCCCGGTTCTAAGCCGTAAAGCATGGCATACTGAACTATCGAGTAGTCATCAGCTTTGCTCTGCCAGACGTTCATAACATCTGGTGTTGCTCCTGCAGCAGGTCTGGCACCTAGCGGTGCTTCCAAGACGTAATTCTTCTGTGCAGCAATGAGGATAATCCTCAAGTTACGGACCCAGTCCGTGTAATTGCTACCATCATCTTTCAAATTTGCTTTCTCAAGGAACGCATTAAAATTCAACGAAACAACAGCACGGGCCATCTACCTACAATCAACATAGACAAGAAAAATACTATCAGGTACTAAGTTCATGATAAATTTAAGTTCAATTAATCATATTACTTAAGAACTCCCACTTAGATAGACATTCCTCTAATCATCTAAGTGATCACGTGATCCAAATCAACTAAACCATGTCCGATCATCACGTGAGATGGAGTAGGTTTCAATGGTGAACATCACTATGTTGATCATATCTACTATATGATTCACGCTCGACCTTTCGGTCTCAGTGTTCCGAGGCCATATCTGCATATGATAGGCTCGTCAAGTTTAACCTGAGTATTCTTGCGTGTGCAAAACTGGCTTGCACCCGTTGTAGATGAACGTAGAGCTTATCACACCCGATCATCACGTGGTGTCTCGGCACGACGAACTTTGGCAACGGTGCATACTCAGGGAGAACACTTTTATCTTGAAATTTTGTGAGAAATCATCTTATAATGCTACCGTCAATCAAAGCAAAATAAGATGCATAAAATATAAACATCACATGCAATCAATATAAGTGATATGATATGGCCACCATCATCTTGTGCTTGTGATCTCCATCTCTGAAGCACCGTCATGATCACCATCGTCACCGGTGCGACACCTTGATCTCCATCGTAGCATCGTTGTCGTCTCGCCAACTATTGCTTCTACGACTATCGCTACCGCTTAGTGATAAAGTAAAGCAATTACAGGGCGATTGCATTGCATACAATAAAGCGACAACCATATGGCTCCTGCCAGTTGCCGATAACTCGGTTACAAAACATGATCATCTCATACAATAAAATATAGCATCATGTCTTGACCATATCACATCACAACATGCCCTGCAAAAACAAGTTAGACGTCCTCTACTTTGTGGTTGCAAGTTTTACGTGGCTGCTACGGGCTGAGCAAGAACCGTTCTTACCTACGCATCAAAACCACAACGATAGTTCGTCAAGTTAGTGCTGTTTTAACCTTCTCAAGGACCGGACGTAGCCACACTCGGTTCAACTAAAGTTGGAGAAACTAACACCCGCCAGCCACCTGTGTGCAAAGCACGTCGGTAGAACCAGTCTCGCATAAGCGTACGCGTAATGTCGGTCCGGGCCGCTTCATCCAACAATACCGCCGAACCAAAGTATGACATGCTGGTAAGCAGTATGACTTGTATCGCCCACAACTCACTTGTGTTCTACTCGTGCAAATAACATCAACGCATAAAACCAGGCTCGGATGCCACTGTTGGGGAACGTAGTAATTTCAAAAAAATTCCTACGCACACGCAAGATCATGGTGATGCATAGCAACGAGAGGGGAGAGTGTGTCCACGTACCCTCGTAGACCGAAAGCGGAAGCGTTAGCACAACGTGGTTGATGTAGTCTTACGTCTTCACGATCCGACCGATCAACTACCAAACGTACGGCACCTCCGAGTTCTGCACACGTTCAACTCGATGACGTCCCTCGAACTCCGATCCAGCCGAGCTTTGAGGGAGAGTTCCGTCAGCACGACGGCGTGGTGACGGTGATGATGTTGCTACCGACGCAGGGCTTCGCCTAAGCACCACTACGATATGATCGAGGTGGATTATGGTGGAGGGGGCACCGCACACGGCTAAGAGATCAAGAGATCAATTGTTGTGGATTAGGGCCGGACAAGGGGAGGAGGCGCGCCCAAGGGAGGAGTCCTACTCCCACTGGGAGTAGGACTCCTCCTTTTCCTATTTGGAGAGGGAGAGGGAAGGAAGAGGAAGGAGGGAGGAAGGAAAGGGGGGGCCGCCCCCTCCCAATTCGTATTGGTCTTGGGGGGGGCCCCTCCCTTGCTCCTTTCCACTAAAGCCCATTAAGGCCCATATACCTCCCGGGGGGTTCCGATAACCTCCCGGTGCTCCGGTATTTTCCCGATCTCACCCGGAACCATTCCGGTGTCCAAATATAGTTGTACAATATATTGATCTTTATGTCTCGACCATTTAGAGACTCCTCGTCATGTCCATGATCACATCCGGGACTCCGAACTACCTTCGGTACATCAAAACACATAAACTCATAATATAACCGTTATCGAACTTTAAGCGTGCGGACCCTACGGGTTCAAGAACTATGTAGACATGACCGAGACACGTCTCCGGTCAATAACCAATAGCGGAATCTGGATGCTCATATTGGCTCCCACATATTCTACAAAGATCTTTATCGGTCAAACCGCATAACAACATACGGTGTTCCCTTTGTCATCGGTATGTTACTTGCCCGAGATTCGATCGTCGGTATCTCAATACCTAGTCCAATCTCGTTACCGGAAAGTCTCTTTACTCGTTCCGTAACACATTATCCCGTAACTATCTCATTAGTTACAATGCTTGCAAGGCTTATAGTGATGTGCATTACCGAGTGGGCCCAGAGATACCTCTCCGACAATCGGAGTGACAAATCCTAATCTCGAAATACGCCAACCCAACAAGTACCTTCGGAGACACCTGTAGAGCACCTTTATAATCACCCTGTTACGTTGTGACGTTTTGTAGCACACAAAGTGTTCCTCCGGTAAACGGGATTTGCATAATCTCATAGTCATAGGAACATGTATAAGTCATGAAGAAAGCAATTGCAACATACTAAACAATCAAGTGCTAAGCTAACGGAATCGGTCACGTCAATCACATCATTCTCCTAATGATGTGATCTCATTAATCAAATGACAACTCATGTCTATGGCTAGGAAACGTAACCATCTTTGATGAACAAGCTAGTCAAGTAGAGGCATACTAGCGACATTCTGTTTGTCTATGTATTCACACAAGTATTATGTTTCCGGTTAATACAATTCTAGCATGAATAATAAACATTTATCATGATATAAGGAAATAAATAATAACTTTATTATTGCCTCTATGGCATATTTCCTTCAGGACTCGCATCGGAAGATGAATATGACGACGAGTGGCGACTTGAGTGCCCCCCGTCTTGGTGAAGAGGTTGAGGAAGACGCCCGGTTCACGATCATGTTACGGAATTCGTCCATTTGTTTGGAGAGCTTGGCATCGAGGTAGTCTAGTTGTCTTGCTTCTGATTGACGGAGGTCGGTGGCGAGTTGCTCGATGTGATTACACAAAGCTTGACTCTCTTGATGTAGAGATCGTTGTGCGATGAAGAAGTGATTCTTGGTGACATAGTCGCGTTCGTCATCTTGATCCTCGAAGAGCGGGTTCCCCGAAGAAGTAGGCCTATCCATCATGTGGAATTGGTGGCGAGTAGGAAAATGAGAGAACAATACCAAAGTTACCTTTTTCAAAGATTGTGGATGCAACAAGTACGATCCCACGTGATGCTATAATAGTATAATTGGTACCGGGTTTTGTTTCTCACACCTACAAGTAAAAGGCTTATGGAGGATCTTGGTTAGGAAGTGGCACAAATAATTCAAGAAAATGTTAGTCAAGATGTTGAAGAAGTTGAAAAGATGCACAAATTGCAAGTAAGACAAATAGATCAAACCCAAGGATATCACTAGGAACACACACACAGAAGATAGATGGGATCCGCAAACCAAGGGGTGAGCTCTAAGAGGTGGAACCACGGAATGCTCATGTTGTACGGATACTAGAGAGACGCTAGCTCGATTGCTCTAATGGGCTAGATACGCTAGTGCACCAACCTAATAGAGAAACGGGTCGTCTACTCTCCCAAGTATGCTTATGTATGTAGTGGCCAAGATGATGTAACTATTCTGTGAGGCTCGATGCTATTGCTTACAAGCTCTTTGCTTCTCTTCTTTTTCTTTTGCTTAAAAGCTTTTTTTGTCTATGCCATAATGCTTGCAATGTGAGCCACAATGCGAGATAACAAGTAGTATATGCATGGGAGAGATGTAACACTAAAGGTTCACTAAAGGTGTGGCCTGGCAATTCTCAACTTGCTAGTCTTGATGGGTAAGCTACGCAAAATAGGCTTGAGGCTATCAAGGTAATGCAAGGGTAATACAATGGTGTTGTTGAGGTTACCGTCCTTGCTTACAGTTGGTATGGAGATGGGGTGGTCGATGTCAAAGTGGAGTCCAAGCCGATGACGAGTGCCGGTGATGATGAAGTCAAATCGTGCCTAAGTAGCCGAAACACCTTAGGACACGTGTGAACCGCAACCCAAAAGCTCAAACACCCACTAGAAGTATTGTGGAAGATCAAAAGGGGTGGTGGAAAGGCAAAATGGTGGAAAACTGGTGATGGCCGAACAGTTCTGGAAGGTCCGTGCACATGGGGTAAGTGATGCCCGTGTGCATGGGGGCCCGTGTGCACGGGGTGTTATGGAAACTCAAGAACACCTGTGGATCCATGGGGATTTTCAAATTTCTGGCCAAAATTGATGGCGGGGGGGGGGGGGGTGGGGAAAGATGGTAAGGGGTAGATCTACTTGTCAAACACTAAATTCGTGCAACCAAATCTCACAAGATCCAACAAATTGCAAGAAAAAATTTGGGGCTATTTTTGGTGGGGATTTTCGAATTAGGACGAAAAACAACAAAATCAAGCTAGCAAATGGGGGGCAGGGACTCCAAGATGTGAATCAACCTTGCTCATGATACCAAGATGTTGTAGGGTGAAATCCTAAGATGGATCTTTTCACATTTGGAGGGGGAAAATGGATGAACACCAAGAACACAAAGAGGAATTCACTCAAACAAAACCCAATCACACATCCACTAGAATAGCAAACACATAGATCCACAAGATTACTAGCACAATCAAAGGAGACAAGCACTAGGTAAGGTTCTTCCCACTCCTAAGGAGGTGAGGTCTTGATGATAGTCTTCTCCAAGAGGAGGTCTTCAAATCCACAAATGGATCCTCTCCTAAGAGGTCTAGATCTCCAATGGAGTGGTAGAAGGAGCAAAGCTCTCAAATATCTCACATAATCTTTGCTAAGTCTAAACATAACCCTAAGTACGGAATATATGAGTTTGGGGGCGAAGTGGATGAAGGGGAGGACGAAAACACGATCTCAGTTGGCCATCCTTTAGGGCCCATGCGCACGGGGGTACCGTGCGCACGGGGTGCTACAGCTGGAGCTCCCTGTGTAGCCCGTGGGCACGGGGTCGCATGGGACTTCCTATCCTGCTCCTTTGGGACTCCTTCTTCCTCAAGTTCTTGGGGGGCTTCTCCTACTCCTTGGTGATACTCCTTA
The DNA here is from genome assembly GCF_002575655.3 of Aegilops tauschii subsp. strangulata. Lineage (NCBI taxonomy): Eukaryota > Viridiplantae > Streptophyta > Magnoliopsida > Poales > Poaceae > Aegilops > Aegilops tauschii. The sequence continues at coordinate 278,198,271 of NC_053037.3, read as the reverse complement.
GCTGCTTGGGGGTGTTCCTCTTCGTACCTAATGATACATGGTGCATTTTGGTGAGGTAGCACCCAAGTTCCATTCGTGTCCATATGCATGTCAAGTAGGAAGGAGTTCATCTCGGTTTCCATTGTGCGGACTCGAGCTCTTGTCATAGGCCCATGTGGTGCTTGATGTGTTGGTGTAGAGTCCATGGGGATGATGGAAGGATGCTCCGCATCAGAACTTGTCGGAGGTGTCATACCTCTCAACCCGGGCATGAGCTTGAAATACCAATTTCAGCTCCTAGAACATCTCATATGCTCCGTGGTGCTAAAAACGTCTTTGTAGCCCTGGTTCTAAGCCGTAAAGCGTGGCGCATGTCGTGGGAAACCACGACCACCTATGGGACCAAGAGCCCCTTTCTGGTTCGGCGGGGGGATGGCACATTGCACAAAGAGCGGAGGAGCATGGAATAGCACGACAGAGATCTCACTGGCAGTCTTTACCCAGGTTTGGGCCGTCGTGAGGCGTAAAACCCTAGTCCTGCTTTGGTGGATTGATGGTGTAAAAATGGTGGTGAGCGCAACCCACTCGCCCGACAGGGTTGCCTCGGGGCGAAAACGGTTACGCGCGAATGAGTGTGTGAGGGGATGGATTAGCCCCCCTTTCCTAGGTTGCCTTGGGCCTCCTTTTATAGATAAAGGGGTCACCACAGTGGCAAATCAATCATTATGCACTGATTAGATAGCAAACAGTGCTATCATACCTAACTCTCCAGGCTGACAGAGCGCATTAAGTGCGCCGCTCAACCTCACATCACAGCTCGCCTGGCAGGCCCTGCCGGGCTGTTTTGCCAGCTTCGCGCCTGCTTGCTTGACATGTCGCAGGACGGGTGTCGCTTGGAGGTATTTTCTGTAGGAAGTCAATGCCATGTGGCGAATAGCAGCCACTTAGTCACTTCGGAGCTTGACACCGCACTTATCGACAACGTGTGTCGTGATGAGGTGGTGCGGTGGGGTGGTTCTGCCTCCGTAAGCCCCGGCAGGCCTGCCGGGACAACCCGAAGGCTTGCTTCCAGGGGTAACCCCATCCTTGCCAGGCTCGCCTACCTGGCAAGGGAGGTTTTTCCCTTAGCAATATCTTGCTTCTCTGGCTAGTCTTGGTCCTCTTGTGCTGCACGCCGGTCCTTTTGAAGAACTGATCCCTTACGCTCCAATCTGACCTTGGTGCAGCGATCTTTTTCTCGTGCCTGTGCACAGTCTGGGCAACGGACCTAGGGTTTGTTGCACCGACAGAAGCCCCCGGACCCGGCCCGAACACGCTGCCGGGCACCGTCGGGGCAGGCCCTAACAAGTGCATAGGCAGGGGCGTGGAAGTGGCTGGTCCCTTGAGATCTTCTTTGCTTCTTCATTAACCTGTGTCGGCGCCAGTTTCCGATTTTCCCGCGCGTCGTGCTGAGCGTTACGGAAAGAAACAGATCATGGCCCGTGGATTGCCCACGCCCCACGATCACGGGGCGGAAACTACCATTCCACTCGCCTCCCGCCCCAGGTCCATCCGCCACGTGTGCCTCATGCGTTGGGTATGGTAGGCGGTTGTGACGCCCCGAGACCGACGCTTCAGTTACCCTTCCATTTATTTTAGTTGTTGATGTGTGTTTATTATGTTTGTTGCATTATCATAATTGTTTTGCATATTTCATTCCTATATGTTTATGCCATGATCATGTTGAGTGCCTTATCATTTTTGCTTCTTGCATCATGTTCATCTTATATTATATTGCATTGCACCATCCTTGCTTTGTTCTATGCTTCATGATGTGATATTGCCTATGTTATTTTTTTGTTGCATTTGCATCATGAGCATCATGTCTTGGTTTGCATCTTGAAGTCTTGTTGTGTGATCTTGTGTGAAACCCCCCCTCTTCTTCTTATCTCCACCTCACCCATGCAACATGCACATACCAGCGACCATTCGTCAAGTTCACCCAAGTTTCTATTCCATCCAAACTTCTCCTTTCTTCTTTATTACATTTATTTTCATGTGACATTTTCTCTGTCCAGAAAATGTTCCTTCTTTTCCTACAAACCCTGCACCTTGCCGTTAACCCCTCTATCAATTTTCAGATCATTTGAAGTTGATTTGGTTGGGTTCAAAAATGGCTCAAGTTTGAATCTAATTCAAACTTGAATTATTTTTCTATCTCTAAAAATTGCCAGATCACTTTTATCAAATAGTACATAAATCCAGGAGCCCAGGAATATTTTTACTTCCTCCTTATTCTTCTCCAGACACCCTGTTCTTTTCCCTTCTTCTATTTGTTTATTTATAAATAAACAGAGATTTGGAAGAAACAGGAGAAGGGCTTTACCTGGGCAGGAGCACACCGCCATCGGAATTCGTCGCCGCCGGTCGTCCCCGAGCTCGATCGACTCCACCAACCAACCCTACGTGAGCACGAGCACCTCCCACGCATGTTTCTCTTCTCGGTTGTGCCCTGTTTTGGCCCTGTCCTCTCGAGCCCGAGAGCTTCTCCGCCACGGCATGGTCGCCGGCGTAGTTCTGGTGGCCCCTGTTTGCGTTCGTGCTTCCGCTGCGCTCGCGCCTATGCGTAGGTCATTTAGGGTCTTCGCTTTTCGTCGCTGGTTTGCGCTAGCTCCACCACCGCGGACCTCATCGCCGACGAGGTTCCCGTCTGTGTTTTGTTGCATCCGTAGCACCTTTAGGATCGGCTTGTAGCGCAGCATCTTTTGGTGCCCTCCTCTGTGAGATTTGGTCGCCGGAGTTCCTCCGACGAGCTCGCCCGCTGTTCTGCTCGCACGCGCCGTCATGCTCTGTTTCTCTTCTTCTTGCGTGCGCTCACGACTGCTTGCTTCGATGCTCATGCCGCTGCTCGCCTCGCTGGTCCACGCACTGCATCACCCGCAGGTCAAGTCCCGCGCTCGCGCAGCACGCCCGCGTCTTCGCATCACCCAGCACAGCCAGCGCCTCGCTGTGCTTCGCGGCATGGTAGCAGGCCTCTGCCCGCGCACACCCACCCATGCATGCGTATGCCCCGCCGTTGCTCCGTGGTTCACGTAGCAGCACCCTCCACCTATTTCCGAACCCCCGCCGTCGGCCCGTGGTCGCGACGGTCGCCGTCTTGCTCGCCGGTGTCGTCACCCAGTTCCTCTGTGATCCTCGGAGTAGAAGGCTAGGCCTTCTTATAATTCAAAAGGAGCTGAGCTTCCCTTTGCAACCGAACATAGCAGCAGCTCAGTGGTCTGGGTCACGCAATCCTACGGGGGAGCCCCGAGTTCGAACCCCCATGGGTGCGCATTCTTTTTCGTGCAATCTTCCGCCTTCAGACTGTCAGATTCTTGCCGTCATCTACAGCCAAACCCATTCAACATCAAGGATCCAGTCTAGTTCAACTGGTTAAACACGCTTGTGCGCACGTAGAAGGGGCTGGGTTCGATTCCCAGCTGCCTCTAAATTTTGCCCTGGTTTTCTTTCCTCTGCACACACACACTGTCGCTTGGGCCAAATCTTCCTGGGCCACTGCAGGTTGCTGCAATCCGGCCCGCGTTTGTTTTTTTCAACTTAGAGTTTTTCTCTATTTTCAGTGCATGCATAATTACAGGAATGCCATCATTTTGAGTTGTCAATAACTATATATATCCATGCATCCAAATGAAACATGTTATATAGTAAAATGCTTAGAATTTCATCTACTTTCACAACATGCAACTTTCATCCATGTTAAAAATGTTTAAACTTGCTGTTTGAATTAATTTGCATAAATGATATGTTAAAATGGTTTATTTCGTAACTAATTAATCGTAGCTCCGAATTGAGTAGACTTTATATGCAAATGGGGTATAAAAATGCATAGATTAACATGATCCACTTTATTTTCCTGTTTAACAACTTTAAAATATGGTTTATGGCAGAACAGTACCAAATTCGTAAATTGCATATGAGGATTTTCCGGAATTGTTGTTTGTTGTTTCCGGCCTCATTTAACCTGCCTAGATAGGTAGTTTGCTCATGCTTCATCTCTTGCCATGTTTAACAACATTTACTGTTGTTGGGTGCATAAATGAGAGAGAACTAAATAATTGCTGTGAAGTTCCGTCAATATGCAACTTGTTGCATATTGAGCTCCACTTAATTTGTAGTATCCTTTCTTGCACTTTGCCATGTCATGCCTTATTTAACCGGACATGCATCATACTTGGTTGTGCATCATGCTATGTTTATGTGATGGTTGTTTACCATGTTGTTTGCTTCTTTCCGGTTGTGCTTCTTCTCGATAGTTCCGGTTACGTTGCGATTGTGAGGATCCGTTCAACTACGTGGGTTCGTCTTCTTCATGGACTCGATCTTCTTCCTAGCGGGATTTCAAGCAAGATGCCCATCACCTTGGATCTCACTACTATCTTTGCTATGCTAGTTGTCTCGATGCTATCGCTATGTCGCGGTACCTACCACTTGTTTATCAAGCCTCCCAAATTGCCATGATAGCCTCTAACATTTTCACCCTTCCTAGCAAACCGTTGTTTTGGCTATGTTACCGCTTTGCTCAGCCCCTCTTATAGCGTTGCTAGTTGCAGGTGCAGTTGCAGGTTATTCCATGTTGGGACATGGATATCATGGATATCATGGGATATCACAATATCTCTTATTTTAATTAATGCATCTATATACTTGGTAAGGGTGGAAGGCTCGGCCTTTTGCCTGGTGTTTTGTTCCACTCTTGGCGCCTTAGTTTCCGTCATACCGGTGTTATGTTCCTTGATTTTGCGTCCCTAACACGGTGAGGGTTTATGGGCCCCTCTTGACAATTTGCTTTAAATAAAACTCTTTCAGCAAGGCCCAACATTGGTTTTCCATTTGCTCAACATAATAACTAAATCTGATATTAAATTTGATGCATAGGGAGTTAGCGCTACCCGAGGAGTAATTCCACATAATCAGGGGGGCCAGTGCTGATGGTGTGGGCCCCAAACTAGAGCCCCTTGCAGCGCCGCCACGGGGAAACTCGAGGACTGGTTTTAGTTGTACGAATTGCTCATCCGGACATGGCCTAAGACGAGATACGCACGGCTACTATCAGGGTGTCGGCACGCCGGGAGGTCTTGCTGGATTTGTTTTACCATTGTCGAAATATCTTGTGCACCGGGATTCCGAGTCTGATCGGAGGGTCCCGCGATGGAGGATTGTCTCCATGGATCGTGAGCTTGTCATGGGCTAAGTTGGGACACCCCTGCAGGGTGCAAACTTTCGAGAGCCGTGCCAGCGGTTATGTGGCAGATGGGAATTTGTTAATACCCGGTTGTAGAGGACTTGAAGTAAACTCAAATAAAATACACCAACCGCGTGCGTAACCGTGACTGTCTCTTTTCGGGTGCGTTCGAGAAGAGAACACGGTTGGGTTATGTTTGAACGTAAGTAGTTCAAGATCACTTATTGATCATTATTGGTTTGCGACCATTTGCGTAGATTCTCATATTACTATTGTACTCGTAAGTTAGCGACCATACTTGCTTCATCGCTTGCTGCAACCTCACCACTTATCCTTTCCATACCCATTAAGCTTTGCTAGTCTTGATACCCATGGTAATGGGATTGCGGAGTCCTCGTGGCTCACGGATTACTACAACAACAGTTGCAGGTACAGGTAACGCGATGATCATGACGTGAGAGCGATGTTTACTTGTTTGGAGTTCTTTCTTTTCTTTGTCGATCTTGGGTTAGGTTCCTGGTCGGCAGCCTAGGCTAGTAGGGTGGATGTCGTTTGAGTTTCTGTTTGTGTTTCATCCATAGTCGGATGTTGTTCTCATGTATGATATTTGATGTATTCTTGCGGCATTTATATGCCTTGTATGTATCCCCAACTATTATGTAATGGTACGATGTAATGATATCCACCTTGCAAAAGCGTGTCAATATGCGGTTCTATCCTTGGTGGGACCTTCGAGTTCCTTTAGGATAGATTCGCATATTGGGAGTGACAGCGGTGGATGCGGAGTGCGTGGGGATGAGCGCCATTGCAGAAAACCAGGCGCCGTTGGTTGGTGTAGAGGGTCGGCTCCGATTTCCTGAGCCGTTGAATGCGCAGGGAGGCCCTATTGGAGGAGCAGGGCGGTTGCCTCCTAGGTGAGGGGCCAGCCCCTGCATCGTCCCTCTATAAAAGGGGGCAGGGACGGTGCGTTTACTCACACACTTTCCTTCTCCCCTTTCCAACTTTCACTGCTTGTCATGGCGATAGGGCATGGACGCGGTGGCGCTCCAGCGGCGGCAACGAGAGCTTCTGCTCAACATCGTATCCCCCCTCTCCGGACAACGCGGTGGTGGAACCCACTGTGAGAGGAGGAGGGAGGGGGCGAGGTCGTGGTCATCGTGGTGCTCAAGGAGGAGGAGGATGGGGTGGTGCTCTAATTGCGCCTCCGCCGAACGCTCCCCCTCCGTTGGAAGGCCATGTCGGAGATCAGCCATTGGAGTTCGTCATCAGGTTGTACAAGCTTGTTCGCGGTCGTCTCTGCCTCCCTACCCCATTCGCCATGGCGATGGAGCTCGAACAGCCGCGCGCACTGAGATTGCACATGAGGGGCTGCGGGAATGGCAGCATATGAGTGGATGTAGATTTCCCCTCCCCTCACGTCATGTACTTCCCCCAAGGCTGGAAGACCTTTGCTCGTGCCCATAGCTTGTCGGAAGGGCACGCCCTCCATTTTAAGTTAATGGAGGACGGTTTCCTTTCCGTCAAAGTTTTTGGGAGCTCGGGTGCTCGCTTAGGGTGCTGCGTGGAGAGCTCGACCGACGACGAAAACTCCTCCTCGAGCGATAGCGACGAGGAGGATAGTGACGGTGATGATGACGACACCGATCGAGAGGGCGACGCCTTTGACTCCGGCTGAGCATCAGCCAGACCGTCACCGTCAGGCGGCGGCATCACCATCTACATCTGCACCTCCTCTCCGGCAAGGTGATTTGCCGGGGAGTTGGGAGCAGAGATGGGGGTGGTGCGTCCGGCTCCTCCAGCAGCCTTCCAGCTGGACCCCGACAGGCTTCCTCGTGGGCTGCAGCTCCGTTAGCCCTGCCGCGTCCTGCTGGCCCTGGTGGTCGCGGTTGGCGGGTCGTCTCCGCCATGCTCTCCATCAACGCCTTCGCCAGTGCCCTCCCGCCCCCCGCCATGCTACCTCTCCTGGAGCCCGACAGGGTCAGCCTGGGCTTCTGCCCAGGCACCCCTTTTGCCCTCTTCACCTCCTACCACAGTGCCTAGGAGGAGAGGGACATGAAAGGGCATTACGGAGCACTTATCTTTTTTCAATCTTAAATCTGTAGGCACTTGCCAAAGTTTAGTTCAAATAATGTAATCTCTTGAATCCATGTCTGTGTCCTGTAAGGTTTGTACTTGTTTGATCAGCATATTAATGAAAATATGAACCTTGCTGGGGACTCGTGCATGTATATGTCCATGCAGAGGTGGAATGCCTCTATATTTTTAAATAAACGAGTTTCCCCCGGCAGGCCATCATGTCGGTAGCCTCTATTTTGTTGCTTGGGAATTAAGCCTACCGGGTACAAATTGTGATGAGGGACCAGCTCCCCGCCAATCTTTTTTTATCAAAGGCGAGTGCGACCATCCTGACCGAAGCAAAGGGATGGAAGCACCTAAGTTCCAAAAAGCGGCGAGGTTCTCTTATGCACAAGTCTTTGCTTACAGAACACGTATGCACAAGAGATAGAACTTATCTATTTGGCTTGTTGGAGATCGCAGTGTTGGTTCATCTTTCCAGCTTCCCTTAGAGGCCAAGTTCTCGGCAGGAACCTGCAGTTCTATGTAGATGGAAATGATGCCAGATGCGATCTTATCTACACGAACATGCGATGCTCATGAAATTCTTATGCATGCATGCAACTTGTCGGGGGCCCCCCAACGCTTCATTTATTTCCCTGTTGCTCAGGGTCTGCGCATGGCTTTGTATAAGGGGTTACATGCAACTGAGGCAAGGCCTGTACAAAAGGGTGTCTGCCGGGCAGGGCCCGACAGCCGCGCCTTACGGGTAGAACTTGCGGAGATGCTCAATATTCCATGAGTTTTGCAATTGAATGTCATCTCCGGTCTCCAGACGGACTGCGCCAGGTCTGGTGATTCGAACTACCCGGCAAGGGCCTTCCCACTTTGGCATCAACTTGTTTGTACCCTTGGCGGACTGAATGCGCCTAAGGACAAGGTCACCTTCCTCAAAACACCGGGCATGAACCCTGCGGCTGTGATAGGGACGCGGGGCTTGCTGATAGCGTGCGGCACGCGTAGCAACCCGGAGACGGTTCTCCTTGAGAAGCACAGTGTTGTCACGCCGGTGCTGATCCTGCGCTACTTCATCGTAGGCAAGCACTCGAGGTGACCCGTAAATGAGTTCCATGGGGATAACTACTTCTGCCCCATAAACTAGGGAGGAGGGAGTCTGCCCAGTAGCTCGATTTGGTGTCATTCTGAGGGACCAGAGAACTACCGGCAGCTCATCGATCCATCGCCTGCCGCACTTCTGTAGCGTATCAAATGTTCCTGTCTTGAGTACTCGCAACACTTCAGCGTTCGCCCTCTCAGCTTGTCCATTGCTTCTGGGATGTGCAACAGAGGCAAATGAGATCTTGCTTCCAAGGACATGAACATATTGCATGAAGGCATGGCTCGTGAACTGGGTGCCGTTGTCGGTGATGATCCGGGCAGGGACCCCGAAGCGGCACACCAATCCTTTCAAGAACTTGATAGCTGACTGAGCAGTCACCTTTCTCACAACATCTACTTCCTGCCACTTTGTAAACTTGTCGATGGTAACGAACAAGAATTCAAAGGCCCCGACAGCTCGGGGAAAGGGCCGGGGATATCGAGCTCCCAGACCAAAAACGACCATGACGTGCAGGCAGATGGATGTTCTTGGAATGGAACTGGCAGGCTTCACACTTGGTGACTAGCTAGACCACATCTTGGAGGGTTGTGGGCCAATAGAATCGTTGCCGGAAAGCTTTCCCAACTAATGCTCTTGATCCAATGTGGGAGTCGCACATGCCTTTGTGTATTTCTGCCAGCAGTTCCTTTCCTTCTTCTCGGCGGATGCACTTCAATTTCACACCGTTGGGCCTTCTTCTGTATAGAGTGTCATCGACAAACTGATACATACTGGCCCTCCGGGCTACTCTTTCAGCTTCCTCTTGCTCATCGGGAAGTTCTCCAGTTTGGAGGAAATGGACTATGTGCCTTGCCCAAGTTGGAGCCTGGGGCTTGGCAACAAGGACTAGCGGCACCTCCTCATCCGCGAGAGCACGTTCCTCGACCGAGGGGACTAGTGGCCCGGCAGGAGAGCGCAGCCCGGCAATCGATGGGGAGTTGTTTTCGGCAGGGTCCCTACCAGGAGCCCCGGGAGGCTCTACCGGGAGAGGCTTACAGGAGTCCAACTTCCTCCTATTTCGGGCCATTGTTGCCAGGGATACGGAGGGCTGAGTAAGATGGAGAACAAAAGTTCCTGGTTCCACAGGAAGTTTTTGCGCAGCACACTTTGACAGATGATCAACTATGTTATTTTCCACACGGGGTACGTGCTTTGTTTGCAATCTGTCAAAGCGCTCCTCCAATCTTCTCACTTCCTCAACGTATGCCTCAATCAATGGACTTTGGTAATCCTTGTTGACTTGTCTCATCACAAGTTGTGAATCTCCTCAAATGATCAGCTTCTTGATTCCCAATTCTGTGGCAATCCTGAGCCCGGCAAGGAGCCCTTCATACTCTGATGTATTGTTGGTTGCCTCCTCCAGAGGAAAATGCATCTGGACGACGTACTTCAAGTGCTCCCCTGTGGGAGCAACGAGAAGCACGCCAACCCCTCAGTACAAAAAAAAGACACATCCGTGACATTTTGGGCCGAACGAAAATCATTTCTGTCATACTTATGACACTTCTATGACGATAATTGTGACAAAACACGGTATCATCATAGATGTGGTGGGTCCTACTTCTATGACAAAGAATCATGACAGAAAATGGGCTTTTCGTCCTGGGCGGGCCGGAGACGCAACTGCATGACATTCTTTGGGCCGTCCATGACAAAAAAAACGTGGTAGAAGCGAGGGCGAGGAAAATATCGGGGTGTTCCCGGTTACGGTGGGTGGTCGAGGCCGAGCGATGCGCGTTTCTCTCGTACACGCACGCGCGTGGGTGCGAGGCGTTGGGCTCTAACTGAACAAGAGCGAGGCGTTGGGCTCTAACTGAACCCGAGCGATTGCACTCCAGGCTACGCGTTACTGAACCCGAGCGATCGATCGATGGCTGTTAACTGAACCCGATCGCGCAATTCCTTCGCTACTGCTGCTAACAGAAGCCGATCGATGCTGCCTCTGGATGAGCAGTGAGCGTTGCTGGGGGGTTTGGATGAACAGTTCCTGGTGGGGGTGGATGAACAGGACCCCGTGGCGTTGCCTCTGGATGAACAGGACCCCGATCGTTCGAGCCGGTTGGGGCTGGATGAACAGGACCCCGTGGAGGGCAGGATGAACAGGACCACCCCGTGGAGGGCTGGATGAACAGTAGACGGTGGAGGGCTGGATGAACAGTAGCCCGTGGAGGGGTGGTTGAACAGGAGCCCGTGGAGAGGGCTGGTTGAACAGTAGCCGGTGGAGTAGCGCGCGGTGGAGGCTGGATGAACAGGAGCCCATGGATGAACAGTCATAGGTGGAGGCTGGAGGAGGTCGACGGTGGATGAACAGTAGCCCGTGGAGGCTGGAGGGGGTCGACGGTGGAGATGAACAGTATCCCGTGGAGTCCCGTTTTGCGGTACGCCACACCCCTCCCGATGAACAGGACCCCCGTTTCGACCGTAGCGCTCCAACACAAGTCTGTTTCCTCCGTTTTGCGGTACACCACACCCCTCCTGATCAACAGGACCCCCGTTTCGAGCGTAGGAGGTCCGTTTCCTCCATTTTGCGGTACGCCAGACCCCTCCCGATGAACAGGATCCCGTTTCGAACATGGCCGGTCGAACACAAGGCCGTTCCTCCGTTCTGCGGTACGCCAGGCCTCGTTTCCATCGGCTGTTCTGTCCAAGCCCTCCCGATGAACACGACGACGCATTCCGTTCCGACCCAGCCGGTTGGCTCCCCATGAACATGACGACGACGCTGTTTCTCCGTTCCGACCCAGTCATGTACACGAGCCCTGGCCGTACGTATGCGCGAGTAGGCATTCGAGACCCCGCCCGTATGCACGTACGTGGGCGTATTTACTTTCTTGCACCCTGGCCACTGTACGTACGTGTACATGCTACGTGCGCGCCTCTACTACGACACGTGCATGCCTCTACATCGACTAGTATGTACGTACACGTTCGCGACTAGAATGACAACACTACGTACACTTCGACCAGGTGGGTCCCGACTGTCAGGCACTTCCTTGCGTGCGAAGATGTAGCTGGTGGGTCCCAGCAGTCAGGGGTGCGAATCATTTTTTTGCCCGGATGCACTTCCTTGCGTGCGAAGATGTAGCTGGTGGGTCCCAGCGGTGAGGGGGAAACGTTTTTTTTGCGAAATACGGTGGCCCGTCCGGTGGGTCCCCGCTGTCAGGTGGAGGAATAATTATTTTGCCCGTAATAAGGAGGCACTTCCTTGCTGCGGCCGTGGACCTAGCTGTCAGCCTCTCCACGTACAGTCCACGTCCGATGGAAGCCGTTCCTTGACCACGTTGACCACGCCGCGCCGAGAGCACCAGGGCGGTGGACGACGGCGAGGCCTAGGAAGGGGACGACGCGGAGCCGGGGAAGACGCGGCAGTGGATGCCCACGCATAGAGGAGTACGAGGGTTCACTGGTTCGCTGCGGTGTGAGGCTGCCATCGCCACAGAATAACATGGGGTGTGGGTGAGTAGAGGGATGGCCTGGCCAGCGGTGGGAGTAGTAGGGGGCGGTGAGGCCTCCGCCGCATCGCAGCCGGCCACGGGAGGCAGGAGCACGAGGCACGACTGGCGCTGGTTTGGGCGGATGGAGCAGGAAGACCAGAGGTTGAAGAAGCACTCCGGCCGTTGGATGGACATCGTACGATCACCGGAGCTAGAATCGTGCATATTGACTAATTTGACAAATCCCTCCGTCCCCGTCAACTTAGTAGGCCCACAAGTCAGCTTGCCACTATACTGGGTCCCAGCTAACAGGGGGAGTATTCATTTTTTTGTGCGTAATAAGGAGGCACTTCCTTGCGTGCAAAGATATAGCTGGTGGGTCCGAGCTGTCAGCGGCGGTAACGTTTCTTTCGCAAAATACAGAGGCCCTTTTGGTGGGTCCCTGATGTCAGGTGGAGGAATCATTATTTTGCGCGTAATATGGAGGCATTTCCTTGCGTGCGGCCATGGACCCAGCTGTCAGCCTCTCCACGTACAGTCCACTTCAGATGCATGTCGGTCGTTGACCATGTTAACCAGGCCGCGCCGAGAGCACCAGGGCGGTGGACGACGGCGAGGCCTAGGAAGGGAACGACACAGAGGCAGGGAAGACTCGACAGTTGTTTCCCACGCGGAGGGGAGTACGACTGTACGAGGGTTTACTGGTTCGTCTGCCGTCGCCGGAGAATAACAGCTGGTGTGGGTGAGGAGATGGATGGCTAGGCCAGCGATGGGAGTACGGTGGGGCGGTGAGGCCTGCGCGGCAGCACAGCCGGCTGCAGGGAGGAGGGAGCAGGCAGTCCCACCGGCACTTGTTTGAGCGGCTGGAGCAGGAAGAGCAGAGATTGAAGAAGCACGACGGCCGTTGGATGGACATCCAACAGTCACTGCTTGTGCGTCAACCTTTTTTTTAGGAAAGCCTCAAATCTGTGGAAAACAGCATACAACCCATCTGCCATCATTTCTAATAATTTACAGCCCATTTGCTAATTCTTAAGGTTTTTTGGAGCCCATATTCTTTTTGTTAGCATTACAGCCCATATTGTGGCCACGGTTAAAAAATTATACGAAATTTTGCATATTTCGGTGCGGTCCGAACTATTTTTAATCCCGAAATTTCGAGTCATATTCAAACTGATTTTAAAAATAAATGTATATCAATATAAAATCCAACAAATTGTCCACGCATAAAAATTAATGTAATTTAAAATCTCGAAATGAAGAAAAAGAAATTTGAAACTAATTGCCGGTTTGATGTGTTTTAAAAATGTACAACCCATTTCTCATTACTGATAGGCCATTTTCTCGGCCAGCCGAATGAAAGATCTCCTCGTCTTGAAAGATTTGCAGACCAACAGGCCTGACAAAGCGACTTACCTGGAAAATCACAAAAAAAACCTGGGCTGTGGCCGTGGACCCAGCTGTCAGCCTCTCCACGTACAGTACTCTTCCGATGGAAGTCGGTCATTGACCACATTGACCACGCCGCGCCGAGAGCACCAAGGCGGTGGACGACGGTGAGGCCTAGGAAGGGGACGACGCGGAGCCGGGGAAGACGCGGCAGTGGATGCCCACGCAGAGAGGAGTACGAGGGTTCACTGGTTCGGCTGCGGTGTGAGGCTGCCGTCGCCGCAGGGCCTGGCTAGCGGTGGGAGTAGCAGGGGGCGATGAGGCCTCAACGGCAGCACAACCGGCCACTGGAGGCAGGAGCAGGCGGTGTCGCCGGCACTGGTTTGGGCGGCTGGTGCAAGAAGAGCAGCGATTGAAGAAGCAGCAGGACCGTTCGATTCAAATCCAACGGTTAGTGCTGCTAGAATCGTTTGTTGAGTAAGTTGACAAGCCCTGCGTACGCGTCAACTTAGTAGGCCCACAGGTCAGCCTCCCAACCGGTGCGCCTCATATGTCAGTGGGAGGAATCATTATTTTTCGCGTAATAAGGAGGCAGTTGATTGTGTGCGGCCAGGCCAGCGGAGGGAGTAGGGTGGGCCGGGGAAGCCTGTGCGACATCACAGCGGGCCACAAGAGGAGGGAGCAGGCAGTCCCACCGGCGCTAGTTTAGGCGGCTGGAGCAGGAAGATCAGAGATTGAAGAAGCACGTCGGCTGTTGGATGGACATCCAATAGTCACTGCTGCTAGAATCGTGTGTTGACTGACAAAGCCTTGCGTAAACAAGTCAGCCTCGAAATCTGTGGCGTGTAAAGCCCATTTGCTATTATTTTTATAATTTTTACTCATTTTCTAATTCATATGGAATTTATTGCAGCCCGTTTTCCATTTTTAGAATTGCTGCCCATTTTCTGCTCAGTACCAGGGTTAAAAAATTAACTATATATGTGGCAAATTTTGTAAATTCACAAATTTTTGCTGGGGAACAAAATATTCTTAATCCAAAAATTAGTAGCCATACTAAAACAAATTTAAAAATAAATTAGTACTATGTCATGTTAAATCCAATGAAATACGTATAAGATATCACTGAAGAACAAAAACAAAAAAATAAACTAATATCCCATTTGCTATATTTTTTTTGGAATTTTCAACCCCTTTTGATATTACTTTTAACAGACACTGACCATACTCTTTGGCCAGGCCGGAATGCATCCCTCCTCGCCTTGAAAGATTTGCAGCCCAGTAAGTAGGAGAAAACAAATTGGCCTAGCTTGGGTATTCTTCAAAATGAAATACTGGGCTACCTTTTTTGCCAAAGAAAAAACTGCTAGGCTGGTCATGTTGTTAGACGGGCCACAGAGACCACACAACCCAGTTTATAGCCTGCTCCTCCAAATTACTACTAAAAAAAAGTTATGCAATTCTGTAGTTAATTGACTATACGTTCAAAATGATGTGGGTCCCAGATATCAGCAGGGTGGATTAGAGTAAAAAATGAGGGGTTCGTCTGAGTAGTAAAAGAGGCGCTTGCTTGTGTTCGGGAGTGGACCTGGTGGGTCCGTACTATCATACTCACAACTACAGTCCTCTCCCGATTCACTATGTTGACAGGGACCGTTTCAAAAAAAAAACTATGTTGACAGGGCCGGACGGCGGCGCCGCGCGAGCACACCAAGGCGGAGGATAAAGTGCTGTCGCCAATGTGCTGGGCTGGGTTGGACATTCTTATTGAAAAATAAAAATGGACCGGATCTATTTACGACGTTGACTATGATTTGCATGGGTCCGCTGGTTGCAGGAAGAAAATACTGGGAGAAAGAAGACTGGCCGCTATCTTTGCCGAAGAATAATATCGACTGAATGTAACGGCACTATCATAGGAAATAATATCCTCCTGTTAAATCGTGAATTTAAAGAACTGGTGCATGAGCATTTAGCTTTATTTATTTATTTACTTATTTATGTTTAGGGGACCATGAGCATGTACCTGGGCCGGATTCATGTGAGAGCCTCCCTTCCAGTTAATTATGGGCTTCTCTATTGGGCCTTCATCAGTGGGCTGCATGTTATCAACAAGTGGAAAATGTGTTCCGTACGAAAAATAGTATGCGCTACGTACGGTACGGGGCACTAAAGGATCGAACCGTGCAACGACTTCCAAAACATTGTGTTTGTAGTTCTAACAATACATTTATTCAACCAACAGACGAAATATACTACTGATTGTACATTGAAAACATCAGCAGCAGCAACCAGGGCTGGGGGTGCAACAGAAGCAGTAAGCATGCCAGAAGAGTGAAGACGCAGCTCTCTCTTCCAAACCAAACATCAGCCATAATTACAAAAGGGCTACCAAAAAAGAACAAGTGTATGCATCAAACTAAATAAAGATCCTACTGCACCAAGTGTACGCATCTAACTAACTGGCTCAGTTAGACGTTACTATTTATTAAGCTGTGGAGATTGGCTGACGGCTTGAACCAGATGGGTGCCTGACGGGGGAAACTCCAGCCAGCAGGTCGAAGTCTGATACTTGCGACCCTCTCTCCTACTTTGGGCTGCAGAGCGTGACGGCACATATCAGGGTATGGTGCATGCAGAGACGCATGGTACACTGTGTACACACAGTTTTGCCTGATGAACGAAACCGCACTGCCATCATGATCCTTGCCGTCGGTTATCTCCTGGTTAATCGGATAATTCAGTCCGACAAACAGAGAGCGTGTACCAAGGCTACTTACCAACCTCCAGACAAAAATTCCTGAAGGCCCAGAGAAGCTGGGATCCTGCTCAAAGACCTTGCAGTGACTGTGATTGTATTCCGCGAAACAACACGTCCGGTACGAGCGAACGATCGTCAATCGTTCGCCGTCGTCTGATCGAGCCAGGAACCACCTGCAACTTCCATGCCGCTTTTCTTTGAAAGGTTCTGGGATTAGGAAGGGTAGGGACACCAGGCGGCCTACAACATCATGTCAAGTTGGAGTCAAATAACCCTGAAAAAAGTTGGAGTCAAATAAAAAAGGGCTCTTGATGTAGTCAATCTTAAGAACAACATGTTATGAGCATGAATATTTTTTCAGTAAATGTTGACAGTAATATAAGCAAACCATCATGATATCATAGGAAAGTAACATACTGCTGTAACAACCATTTGTAGCAATGACTGGAGTAGGCCAGCAATACGTCCAGCCATAGAAGGAGTCGACAGCGTAAATGAAGCCCTTGTGTTCAATGGCATCAGAGAACCATGGAGGATGTATGATCCTGCGATGGACGTGCAGATTTATCCACTTACCGCAGTGACCTGTCAGATAGGCGAGACCACGGTTGAAGAACACAATTAGCCTGAAGTCTTTATAATTCGCAGATCTCTTGGGCACTTGGCAGATTACAACCTTGAGCAAATCAAACTTGGTATCATGTTGGCTACTGTAAGATTCTGAGTATTCTGGGCCGCGGTGCCAAAGCAGTGTAGTGTTAATCAAAGGAAGGGGGATCAATCACCGGGTGTAGACCTCCATGAGCATTCAGCTGCCGTGACCGTCGACGAGCACCATCCAAGACGTGTTCATGCCGACCCAGTACATATCGTTAATGCAGTTGAGGGTGACGGGGATCGGATCGCAGTCAAGGGGGTTGATGCTCGCCACCCTACGATCGTTATGCTGCGTGACATGCCGTTTCTGAAGATCAGGCGGCATCAGCAAGCAAGGAGCTGTCTTAAAAAGCTCTGTCCTGAGGGCTTTGAGTAAACGGTACAACCCCGACGAGCATGCGGCGAGCGGCATGGTACTTAGATTGTCCACACACGAAACAATGAGCTTGATTACCTCAGTGGGGAGCGAATTCCAGCCACTCTTTCGGCGGACGCTGCTCGGTTCTGCCGTTGTTAGTGCTTGGGTTTTGATAACCCAAATACATAGGGGATCAATTGTAGCCTCTTTCGATAAGTACGAGTATCGAACCCAATGAGGAGCTAAAGGTAGAACAAATATTCCCTCAAGTTCTATCGACCACCGATACAACTCTACGCACGCTTAACATTCGCTTTACCTAGAACAAGTGTGAAACTAGAAGTACTTTGTAGGTGTTTTTGGATAGGTTTGCAAGATAATAAAGAGCACGTAAATAAAAAGTAGGGGCTGTTTAGATAAAGACACAACTAAATTAGTTTTAGTAAAGAGCCTTTTGTGACGAGAAAGTTATTTGTCCCTAGGCAATCGATAACTAGACCGGTAATCATTATTGCAATTTTATATGAGGGAGAGGCATAAGCTAACATACTTTCTCTACTTGGATCATATGCACTTATGATTGGAACTCTAGCAAGCGTCCGCAACTACTAGAGATCATTAAGGTAAAACCCAACCATAGCATTATAAGGCATCAAGTCCTCTTTACTCCCATACGCAAACAACCTACTTACTCGGGTATGTGCTTCTGTCACTCACGCCACCCACCATAAGCAAATCATGAACATATTGCAAACCCTACAGCGGGGATCCCTCATGCTTGCGCGACACGGAGAGCACCATAGGACAGCACCAATAATAAAACATGCAACTCAAACCAATCACGATCATCAATTAACCCATAGGACAAAACGGATCTACTCAAACATCATAGGATAGCCATACATCATTGGGAAATAATAGATAGCATTGAGCACCATGTTTAAGTAGAGATTACAATAGGTAAAAGAGGGTTTACACCGCTGCATAGAGGGGGGAAGAGTTGGTGATGATGGCGGTGAAGTTGTTGGTGAAGATTGCGGTGATGATGATGGCCCCGGTGGCACTCCGGCGCCAGCGGAAGCGAGGGGGAGAGAGCCCCCCCTCCTTCTTCTTCTTCCTTGACCTCCTCCCTAGATGGGAGAAGGGTTTCCCCTATGGTCCTTGGTCTCCATGGCGTGGGAGGGGCGAGAGCCCCTCCGATATTGGATCTGTCTCTCTGTCTCTCTCTGTTTCTGCGTTCTCAGATCTGGCCTTTCACTGTTTCTTCTATAACCGGAGATCTGTAACTCCAATTGGGCTGAATTTTGGACACGATCTCTATCCGGAAATTAGCTTTCTTGCAGCGAAAGAAGGGCTCCAACTGCCTTACGGGGAGGCCGCGAGGGTCCAGGGCGCGCCTGACCCCCTGGGGCGCGCCCACCTGCCACGTGGCCCCCTCGGGCATCGTATCGCGTTGATTCTTCTTCCCAAAAATCACAAATATTCCAAAAAAAATCTCCGTCGGTGTTTATCCCATTTGGACTCCGTTTGATATGGATTTTCTGCGAAACAAAAAACATGCAACAAACAGGAACTGGCACTGGGCACTGGATCAATATGTTAGTCCCAAAAATAGTATAAAAAGTTGCCAAAAGTATATGAAAGTTGTAGAATATTGGCATGGAAAAATCAAAAATTATAGATACGACGGAGACGTATCCGCATCCCGAAGCTTAATTCCTGCTCGTCCTCGAGTAGGTAAATGATAAAAAAGATAATTTTTGATGTGGAACGCTACCTAGCATAATCTTGATCATGTAATATAATCATGGCATGAATATTAAGACATAAGTGATTCAAAGCAATAGTCTATCATTTGATATTAAGACAATAATACTTCAAACGTACTAATAAAGCAATCATGTCTTTTCGAAATAACATGGCCAAAGAAAGTTGTCCCTACAAAATCATATAGTCTGGCTATGCTCCATCTTCACCACACAAAGCATTCAAATCATGCACAACCCCGATGACAAGCCGAGCAATTGGTTCATACTTTTTAACGCGCTTCAGCCTTTTCAACCCTCACGCAATACATGAGCGCAAGCCAGGGACATAGCACTATGGGTGGAATAGAATATGATGATGGAGGTTGTGTGGAAAGACAAAAAAGGAGAAAGTCTCACATCGACGCGGCTAATCAACGGGCTATGGAGATGCCCATCAATTGATGTCAATGTGAGGAGTAGGGATTGCCATGCAACAGATGCACTAAGAGCTATAAATGTATGAAAGATCAAACTGGAAACTAAGTGGGTGTGCATCCAACTTTCTTGCTCATGAAGACCTCGGGCATTTGAGGAAGCCCATCATCGGAATATACAAGCCAAGTTCTATAATGAAAATTCCCACTAGTATATAAAAGTGATAACTCAAGAGACTCTCTACATGAAGAACATGGTGCTACTTTGAAGCACAAGTGTGGTAAAAGGATAGTAACATTGCCCCTTTTTCTTTTTTTTGCGGGCTTCTTTGGCCCCCCTTTTTTATTTAGGCTTCTTTGGCCTCTTTTTTTCTTGGGGCAATGCTCTAATAATTATGATCATCACACTTTTATTTACTTACAACTCAATATTACAACTCGATACTAGAACAAAGATATGAGTCTATATGAATGCCTCTGGCGGTGTAGCGGGATGTGCAATGATCTTGCATAGCAAAGATATCAAAAAACGGACAAGCCATGAAAACATCATGCTAGCTATCTTACAATCATGCAAAGCAATATGACAATAAATGCTCAAGTCATGTATATGATGATGATGGAAGTTGCATGGCAATATATCTCGGAATGGCTATGGAAATGCCATGATAGGTAGGCATGGTGGCTGTCTTGAGGAAGATATAAGGAGGCTTATGTGTGATAGAGCGTATCGTATCACGGGGTTTGGATGTACCGGCGAAGTTTGCACCAACTCTCGAGGTGAGAAAGGGCAATGCACGGTACCGAAGAGGCTAGCAATGATGGAAGGGTGAGAGTGCGTATAATCCATGGACTCACATTAGTCATAAAGAACTCATATACTTATTGCAAAAGTTTATTAGCCCTCGAAGCAAAGTACTACTATGCATGCCCCTAGGGGTATAGATTGGTAGGAAAAGACCATCGCTCGTCCCCGACCGCCACTCATAAGGAAGACAATCAATAAATACCTCATGCTCCAACTTTGTTACATAACGGTTCACCATACGTGCATGCTACGGGAATCACAAACTTCAACACAAGTATTTCTACAATCCACAACTACCCACTAGCATGACTCTAATATCACCGTCTTTATATCGCAAAACTATTGCAAGGAATCAAACATATCATATTCAGTGATCTACAAGTTTTATGTAGGATTTTATGACTAACCATGTGAATGACCAATTCCTGTCATCTCTCTAAATAGATATAAGTGAAGCAAGAGAGTTTAATTCTTTCTACAAAAGATATGCCCACGCTCTAACAAATATAAGTGAAGCAAAAAGAGCATTCTACAAATGGCGGTTTTCTATGTGAAGAGAAACAGGCAATCCAAACTTCTAATGATATAAGTGAAGCACATGAAGTATTTTATAAAACCATACTCAAAAGATATAAGTGAAGTGCAAAGAGCATTCTATAAATCAACCATGGACTATCTCATACCAGCATGGTGCATAAAAGAAAAGTGAAAACTAAATGCAAAAGACGCTCCAAGATTTTCACAGATCGCATGAACGAAACGAATCCGAAAACATACCGATACTTGTTGAAGAAAGATGGGATGCCTTCCGGGGCATCCCCAAGCTTAGACGCTTGAGTCTCCTTGAATATTTACTTGGGGTGCCTCGTGAATCCCCAAGCTTGAGCTCTTGCCTCTCTTCCTTCTTCTCACATCGATACCTCCTCGATCTTCGAACACTTCATCCACACAAAACTCAACAGAAAGCTCGGTAAGATCCGTTAGTATAATAAAGCAAATCACTACTCTAAGTACTGTTGCAAACCAATTCATATTTTGTTTTTGCATTGTAGCTACTGTAATATAAATTTTCCATGGCTTAATCCACTGATAGAAATTGATCGTTTCATCAAAACAAGCAAACAATGCATCAAAAACAGAATCTGTCTAAAACAGAACAGTCTGTAACAATCTGAACATTAACCATACTTCTGCTACTTCAAAAATTCTGCAAAAATTAGGAAAAACAAACAATTTGTATATAAATACAGTTCAAAAAGTTTCATAACCGTTTTACGTTACAGTAAAAAAATGAAAAATCGCACACTACAGCCAAAGTTTCTGTCCTGCACCGTACAAACCAACAAGCATTGTAAACATCCTAAAGGCAAATCTTGGCACATTATTTTTATAATACAATGGAATTGTACAAGGGGATAATTATTTTTATTGAAAAGTTTCTGTAATTAAGATTCACAAAGTTTCCGTGAGCATGAACAAAGTTCAAGGAGCTCTCCCACTTCAACAATGCTTGTCTTTCTCACTTTCACTTTCCTTTTTGAAAAGTTTTAGGTTCCCCTCTTTATTTTATTTTTGTTTTTAAACTATATAAAAGCACTCAACAGAAATAAATGACTCTCTAAAACTTCTGGGTTGTCTCCCTGGCAGCGCTTTCTTTAAAGCCATTAAGCTATATAGTGCTCAAGTAGTGAATCCACCCGGATCCCAAGGTATATCAAAGCCAATTTTAATTAACAATGATCTAGTATTTAGTAGTGAGCACAAAGCAACATATATCAAGCAATGACGAAGTCTAACTCTCCTCCTATGCATCGGCATGTCATAAAAGAACAATTCATGCACACATAGTAAAGGCCAATGCATAGTATAAACAGTTTCTTGCAATTTTATCATGTTGGAAACATAGAGAGGTGGAGATATAGTTCCTCTCTCATAATAATTGCAAGTAGGAGCAGAAAGAACATGCATATTATATCTATCAAAATCATCATGTGCAACGGTAAAAGGCGACCCATCAATATAATCTTTAATAAAGGCAAGCTTCTCCGATATAGTGTAGTCCAGAGAATTCAAAAAGATAATAGGACTATCATGCGTGGGTGCAATAGCAACAATTTCATGTTTAACATAAGGAACTATAGCAAGTTCATCTCCATAAGCATAATTCATATTGGCATCTTGGCCACAAGCATAGCAAGCATCATCAAAAAGGGATATTTCAAGAGAATCAACGGGATCATAACAGTCATCATAGCAATCATCCTTCGATAAGCACGAAGGGAAATTAAACAATTTATGAGTTGAAGAGTTACTCTCATTAGAAGGTGGGCACGGGTGATCAATCCGCTCTTCCTCCTTTTGTTCTTCGCTCTCCTCCTCATCTTTTTCATCCAATGAGCTCACAGTTTCATCAATTTCTTCTTCCATAGACTCCTGCAAAATATTAGTCTCTTCTTGGACAGTGGAGACTTTCTCAATAAATGCATCAATATCGGCATTGTATTCATAATTCTCATAGCAATATTTAGGGATAGCTAAATTTTCAGGTCTATAAATAGCATCATAAAGATTTTCACACTCTTTAAATACAGATTAAATTTCATAAGCACCCATAAAAGCAACAAATTCTTCTATTTGTTCCACATCATAGTAATCATATATACCTCTAGCATAAGAAGCCAAGGTTTCATTATCATTAAATTTGCATGAAAAGGGAAGGTGTGGAGACTTCATCCTAGAGCAACAAGTATAATCATATCTCAAGCTTAGTTGCCTAGCATACCACTTCAACATATAAATTTGATCCCACAATAGTTTCCCTTTTTGAGTCTAGCGATAATCCCTAAAGTATTCACGTTGATCCAACGTGTCTCCCATTACCAAATTGAATGGGGTTTTCTCAGGATTATCAAAGTAGTACATAATATCTATCACATAACAAGCATCGAGGGTTTTAGGAGGTTCCCCATCTCCATGAGTAGCAAGTAAACCTAATTTTTTTGGTATTTCGTGTTCCATATCCATAACTAAAGATAGAGAACAACTAAGAACAGCAAATAAAAGTTACTTAGTGATAAAGCAAACAAGCACACACGAGAATATTCACCCCACGCTATTGCTCCCCGGCATCGGCGCCAGAAAAAGGTCTTGATAACCCACAAGTATAGGGGATCAATTGTAGCCTCTTTCGATAAGTAAGAGTGTCGAACCCAACGAGGAGCTAAAGGTAGAACAAATATTCCCTCAAGTTCTATCGACCACCGATACAACTCTACGCACGCTTAACGTTCGCTTTACCTAGAACAAGTATGAAACTAGAAGTACTTTGTAGGTGTTTTTGGATAGGTTTGCAAGATAATAAAGAGAATGTAAATAAAAAGTAGGGGCTGTTTAGATAAATACACAACTAAATTAGTTTTAGTAAAGAGCTTTTTGTCACGAGAAAGTTATTTGTCCCTAGGCAATCGATAACTAGACCGGTAATCGTTATTGCAATTTTATATGAGGGAGAGGCATAAGCTAACATACATTATCTACTTGGATCATATGCACTTATGATTGGAACTCTAGCAAGCGTCCGCAACTACTAAAGATCATTAAGGTAAAACCCAACCATAGCATTATAAGGCATCAAGGCCTCTTTACTCCCATACGCAAACAACCTACTTACTCGGGTATGTGCTTCTGTCACTCACGCCACCCACCATAAGCAAATCATGAACATATTGCAAACCCTACAGCGGGGATCCCTCACGCTTGCGCGACACAGAGAGCACCATAGGACAGCACCAATAATAAAACATGCAACTCAAACCAATCACGATCATCAATTAACCCATAGGACAAAACGGATCTACTCAAACATCATAGGATAGACATACATCATTGGGAAATAATAGATAGCGTTGGGAACCATGTTTAAGTAGAGATTACAGCGGGTAAAAGAGGGGTTACACCGCTGCATAGAGGGGGAAGAGTTGGTGATGATGGCGGTGAAGTTGTTGGTGAAGATTGCGGTGATGATGATGGCCGCCGGTGGCACTCCGGCGCCACCGGAAGCGAGGGGGAGAGAGCCCCCCTCCTTCTTCTTCTTCCTTGACCTCCTCCCTAGATGGGAGAAGGGTTTCCCCTCTGGTCCTTGGTCTCCATGGCGTGGGAGGGGCGAGAGCCCCTCCGAGATTGGATTTGTCTCTCTGTCTCTCTCTGTTTTTGTGTTCTCAGATCTGGCCTTTCACCGTTTCTTTTATAACCGGAGATCCGTAACTCTGATTGGGCTGAATTTTGGGCATGATCTCTATCCGGAAATTAGCTTTCTTGCAGTGAAAGAAGGGCTCCAACCGCCTTAAGGGGTGGCCACGAGGGTCCAGGGCGCGCCTGACCCCCTGGGCGCGCCCCCTGCCTCGTGGCCCCCTCGGGCATCGTATCGCGTTGATTCTTCTTCCCAAAAATCACAAATATTCCAAAAAAAATCTCCGTCGGTTTTTATCCCATTTGGACTCTGTTTGATATGGATTTTCTGCAAAACAAAAAACATGCAACAAACAAGAACTGGCACTGGGCACTAGATCAATATGTTAGTCCCAAAAATAGTATAAAAAGTTGCCAAAAGTATATGAAAGTTGTAGAATATTGGCATGGAACAATCAAAAATTATAGATACGAAGGAGACGTATGAGGTTTCGGAGAAGGGGGGGTGGCGCCTTAGCGGGCATGGAAGAGCGGACAAAGATGGAGAAGCAAATATGTGCTGCAGGAAGTGGACACGTGATGATGACTACAACACGCCGCTTGACTTACGAGACACATACCAGCAGCGTAGGGTCATATCGAAGTCAGACAACTTGCTTGGGTGATCACAGTACTGGTACTCCCTACAGTACCTGCTACTATGCCCTAACTTACTTGAGTAGAGTAGTAGTGGAGTAGGACTACTAGCATCGGAGGAGTAGTATGTTCTAATCTAAAATAGTTACAAACTTCAATGCCCGAGCATGGAACGACTACGAACCGCCATTGGTGCTAACTCCAATCCTGCAAGTCATGGATTTGTTTCTTCTTAACTTTCTGTACGAATCTGTAGCCAACCTGCATGTCATGTACAAAGTACTGACAGTGGAACCCATAGAGTACTTAGAATACAAGATTAAGGATGCAATTAACTTTTTATAGAGGAGAATCATACACGCAATTAACTCAAATGGATTGGACGTGACTCTATTATTCTCCAACGGCAACCAGCAAATTTCCTCCCGCGGGCCGGAGTAGGTTTCTCGGTTTGCATGCGGGTTTAACGGAGGGGTTTGATGGAGGCGAGGAGGCGTGTTCAGCCGGGCGTGCAGTGGACGGCGCAATACTATTCGATTTGACAACTACAACAAGTATATTATAAAAAACAAAGAAGAGTAGTAGAGATAGAGATAAGAATAGAGACTAGGGAGGAGCACCATCTACTGCTTCATGGGCTACTCCTGCGCTCCATTCGGTGGCCGCAATGTCCCCTACAGCCACTCCCTCCTGCGCTCCATTCGGCGGGCGCTATTGAAATTTGGGGAGCGCACTCTCGCGACTGCTAGCAGCGACGACTTCACCGACGATGACTTCTTCCCCGACCTCGGCAACCTCTTCCTCAATGACATGGGCGACAACCTCAACGCCAATGGTGCTGCTCCCGTTGCACCGTATGTGTTTCTGTCCTTCCTGTTCGAAATCGTGGTAGAATTCATGTTTCTAGTCTGTGTCCTAGATTCGATCTGTTCATCTACTATGCTAGTCCGCATGATTAGTTTAATCTCTGTTATAGCCGTCATGATTTATTTTGTGCTTATTCGGACTAAATCTCGTAGTAACTTGCTCACATATTCAACTGGCGGGACGTCCCCTACAGCCACTCTCGTTTCATGGACGGCCTGGTCGATGCCTCCAAGGAGCCCTTCGTCTACTGCTAGGAGTGCCCGGTGCCGTTTTGGGGCTCGCCGGCGGACATCGTGCATCACCTGACGCAGGCGTGCGGCAATCACTACTGGCCCTTGGCGAAGAACATCAAGTATGAGACGTGCTACCCGTTCACCGTGCCGGAGTCGCTGGAGGATCAGCGCCGCCTGCTAGTCTCGGAGCAGGACGACAGCGTCTTCCTGTTGATCGTGGCCACTGGCGAGGCCCGCGCAGGCCGCCGCCACATCTCTGTAGTGTGCGTCAGGGGCGACGCCGCTGACGCTGACATTGACACGAGGCCAATGTACGGGTGCGTGCTCACTATTACTACCCCTCGGAGGTCCGTGGGCGGCGACACTGGCTACGCCAAGCATACTTGGACTCTGCCGAGCTGGGACTTCCCCATCGATGTGGACATGGAAGACGCACAGTGTTATGTGACCCCCAACAATGTGCACGGGGACTCCAAGGAGGTTCACCTGGACATCTGCATATTCAAGTTAAATGTTGATCATTTGTCTTCGCTCAATGTAATCCGCTGTCTAAGCATGTGGAGACTTACATGCATGATCTTGCTCTATTGGAGTATCGCGCATGAATAAAAGTGTATCCATTTATGGTTTAGTCTAAAATCTTCCATGTATGAATTTTTACTACAGTACTGGTGAAAGACTTATGATGAACCATTTCTTACATATCCTCTGCCCCCTTCCAAGTCATCCTAATTTAATCCCTCCGTCTAGGTGTATAAGGGCATGGTTAATACTTAAATAGTATAGCCAACTGTTGACTATAAGAAAGTGCGATGTCATCTGTAGCCAACATGTATAACAATGGATACTCAAAAACTAATTCTTGAAGATCATTTCCTGCAAAGCACAATAAGAGTTATTTCTTCACAAGTTTTGGATGCAGGTTGAACAGTTGAACGCTTTTGTTTGCAAAAGATACTTTTTTATCTATTTCACCCGGATGTTTGTGAGCTCTAGAGATGAAATAATATCTGAACAAACCTATCGATACCCGTTACACATGAGATGACCCCCACATCCTTTGTCAAAATAAACAACTCCCCGATCAATGCATTTCACTCTTCCGTGCAACGCACGGGCACCTTACTATAGATTAGTACGGCCAAAAATTGAACTAACATTATATATAGTACGATAAATGATGATGCATGTCACCTAAAATTATATCATTGAAAACTATGTTCAAATACGAATCCAACGATATTGTTTTTGTTGACATGCACTAACATTTTGTCAGTCAAATTCAATGGGGGATAAACCACGACCGATTTAGTAGTACTAGTGTAGAGGGCGGCGCTGCACGGGAGTCTCACCCCGCGTGTGGCGCGACAGTAAAGCCGTCATATCACAAAACCCAACCACTCCCAGTAATAAGTGGCCTGGTAAAATAAACGGACAAGCAACCATCACATCCGTCTGTCTTTTTTGCATTTCATCTCTCTGCATTTACTTTCTCTGGTTCATCTCGCACACTCGATCCCTAGCTACTACTCCTAGTATCCCTAGCTACTAGTCCTAGGGCCAGTTCTTTTGGCAGCTTCCCCAGCTTTTCCCATAAGACTAGTCACAGTGGAGAGTAACATTAAGGCGCCTCACTCATTTATTTGGGCTTCTAAACTACCACTAGTAGTACCTCCGTCCTGGTTTATTCCTCACCATTTTAATTTGTGCTAAATTTTGACCAAAGATTTAACTGATAAAATGTTAGTGCATGTGACATGCACTAACATTTCATTGGTTAAATTTATGATCAAAATTTGACACAGCTTACAATGGGGACCAATGAACTAGGACGGAGGTAGTAGTTATGGGATTACTAATCTAGAAGCCTAAAAGAACTATCCCCTGGTACTCCTACTAGTAGTAGTACTCAAGTTGGAATTCCAATTGCACGGCACAACTTGTTAGGCAAAAAATTCGATACAGGGTGTAGGAAGCGGTTTGGGAATTTGCATGCCTTTCCAACCAGTGAGATACTCCGTACAAAGTACGACAGAGAAATAACCACAGAGAAGGAAGCTAAAAGTAAACAATCAAACGAGCATTTTTTCATTTGTTTTGCATTGAATCATTTCACAAGCTTGACTAGTGCTGTTTTTCTACTTTTACAAAAACTGCATCGTAATGTTAAAACGTGCATTTGCACGTACATAAGTAATAGTAGTACTCCCTCCGTCTAGGTGTATAAGTCTTCCCTCCTTCTTGGTCACGGTGCACAAGCAAAGATGACTTATTGACCTGGACGGAGGGAGTAGCACAATCTGGAAGCATATAGAGAGAGAGACGTGTAGTGCGATAGTATATAGTAAAGTTTGTGCTATGTGCACGTACTTGCAAAATGCGTATGAATACACAAGGTTTCCAAACATTCCGTTTTACATACTTAATTAAGGACGCTAATAATTCCTGAACGTTCGGGATTTATCATTTGCGTCCCAAAACTAATGAGATCGCCTTATGAAACAAAAATTATACTCCTCCTAAAAGCCACGGCGCTCGCAGGAGCGCTTGCGGTGCGCCACGAGTGCCCTGGTGCGCGGCCGTTTCCCAGCGCGCCGACACAACGCCTCTTCCTCAGCCTCGCAACTTGCGAGGTGCTGATTGGCGGCTTGACGGCGGGCGAGCGCGATCTCACCGGTGTGGTGATCCGGCGCCAACAGGTACTCCTCCTCGCTGCAAGCGTGCACCCGGTCCACGTACCGCAAGCGTAGATGAGGCACTTGGGCCCGACTGCACTCAGGGCGTCGGCACGGGCGTCCTCCGCCACCCTCATGGCCCTCGCACGAGCCTTCTGCCAAAGAGCCAATTACCTGACTCTCTTGGACGCGACATAGGCCTCCCAGGCATCTTGTTCCGCGGTGCGCTTCTCTTCCTCGGCCTTCTTCTCCGCCTCTATTTTGGCGCACTCTGCTGGAGGCAAAGCCTCCCACAAGGCGACATCCATTTCTTTCCAAAGCTCCTCAAGGCTGGGGGGCTCGGCGGGCGGTGCGGCGTTCTCCTCGTAGCGGGGAGCCGACGCGTCCTCCGACGCGCGTGCTGGCGAGATTGGGAACGCCGACGTGTCCACCTCGACGCGTCGCAGCGAGGAGCGGAACGCCGACGCGTCCTCCTCGACTAGTGGCGGCGAGGAACGGAACGGCAACGCGTCGCATCGCGGCGAGGAGCGGAACACCGACGCGTCCTCCTCGACTAGTGGCGGCAAGGAACGGAACGGCGACGCGTGACTGTCCGCGCGGTGCAGCGAGGGGCGCCTAGGGCTTGGGAGGGGCAATGCCATGGTGGTCGACGTGAGAGGGAGCCAGGGAGGGGGAGGAGATAGCGATGAACGTGAACATGAGGGGGAGGAGATAGCGATGTCGTGGGAGGCGCAGTATTTATAGCGAGCAATGGCACACCTACGTAAGATATGGACTGAGCTGCACTAACTTAACTGCAGGTCCAGTTGCGTCACTGACATGTGGGCCAGACCCCTGTTGGGCCCATATGTCACTGACCCAATGCACCTGCAGTTAAGTAACAGCTATGTGGGCATATTTGTTGGAGTAAATTACGGGGGAGGGAAGGGGTGGAAATATTGCTGGTCACAACGGATTGGACGAGCGCGGGGGGAGGAGAGTCATGCATGCATATTTTTTCCACACGAGGTGGAGTGGTGGGACCGCCGGAGGGAGAAGGAGAGTCTGGCAGGCATATTGTTTCCACACATGGAGAGGAAAAGATTTGGAGACGAATGGGCTTCCTGCAAGTATGGGGAACGGTGCATAATAAATCTCATCTTGCATGTCGGGCTAGGTATAGTCTCAAGTCATTAAAAACATACACGCCCCACACATGTTCATATTTCAAGGTGCACTAAATTATTGCATGCGATGATTAAGGCTGGCCATAATGGTGGTATCTTAGCTGGTATCATGCACATGGGAATAGCAAACATGCTGATGTGGCAAAGAATTAAAGAAGAGAGGGGGGTTAGAGTAACTAGTGTTCATGCATGCATTGGTAAACACTTTTTTTTGTGAAGAACTACAAATACTATTCCACCGCCTCTATCTTGCTAAGAGTAGGTCAAAATTTTGAATCGAGCCCTTTAAACTAGAAGGGAGGTAGTAGTACTCTAATAGCTAACCTTGGCCCTGTTTGGATCCATGTGTTAGAGTTAGTTTGGGTTAGTTTGAACTCAACTAACCCCCAAAAAATCTAACCCACCCAAGAGGTGCTTTATACTCCCTCCGTCTAGGTGATTAAGTCATCTTAGGTTGTGCACCGTGACCAAGGAGGAGGGGAAAACGAGAGAAATTAATGTTTATTTGCTAATTAATAGCATTGCATGCAATGAACTAACCACTTCATGTCGTGTTTGGTAGTCTCAAGTCATTAAAATAATGCACACCCCACATATCTTATTGGTTGATATGTCAAGAAACAAGAAACGAGGTAGAAGTTAATGCACCACGCCTAAGTGTTTTGGGATTATTTGGTTTTCGTAAGATGACTTACACACCTAGACGGAGGGTGTACTCATTATAATCAGTATTGTAGATATTGATATTTTTAGTATAAACGGTTGACGGAAGTAAAAAGGACCAGAGGGAGTATCATGCATGCGGAGCAGGCAAAAAATTGCTCATTTATAGCCGGTCGAAGTCTCAAAGCGCGCGACCGCGTGAGGGAGGCGAAGGTCGTGGGAGGCGCGACGGTTGACGGAATTAATTGAAGTTACACACAAGCTGGCATGGTGTGCGAACAGGCAGAAGCTATACCGTCAGGCCTACGATATGGGTCTAGTAGACATGACATCTAGTGGGTCCTGCATAGTTCTCGAGAACTCTTTGGGGGCTTGCAGCCGTTTATCCACCGGGCAAGCCAGCAACCCCACGCCGTTCGCACGCCCTACTTGTCCCCATCTTCTACTAGTACGTTACCTTACAACAGTTCGCTCCCAGTCATCCCGTCCTTTCACATTACGGCAGTTCCACTAATCCTAACCCTCCTCCCAAATCCATGGCATCCCAAATCTCCATGATCGGCGGTGAGTACAACGTTAGAACCATCACCGGCGATGAGTTCGACGTCATCTACACCCGTTCTTCCGCAACGCTGAAAGAATGCCTTGCTTGCTTCAAACGCATGTTCGAAAACTCAAATGATGAGTGCGTCGCTGGGCTAGATGTTGAGTACACCACAGTCCTGGGAAGCGAGAAGAAACTAAAGGAGGCAGAGAAGAAGAAGCCTGCCGTGATCCAGGTTTGCGTGCATGACTTATGCTTGGTCTACCACATATTCCATGCCGACGTTGAGTGCGAGGAATTTAAGAAGTTCCTCAAGGGCGGCAAAATCAAATTCGTTACTGTAGACTTTAGGAACGACAAGGAAGTCCTGGGTCGGATAGGCCTCGTTGTAGGCGACCCCTTCGACCTCCAGAAGGAATGGCTGGTGTCCTCCTCTCAGCCTTCAATGCTGACCCTGGCAGCAGCCATGATTGATCATTCGTACGCTAAACTGAAGAAACCTCATCACGAGTTTCATCATGCATGGGAGTCGAAGACATTAGATGAAGATCACATCCTGTACGCAGCAATGGATGCCTACCTTTGTTTAAATATCTACAAGGGTTTGATAAAGAAGCAGAGCCCAGTGTCCGGTTCAAGCAAAGAAGCGGTGGCGAAGAGGAAGAGGGACGAGGATGAAGTCGAGGACATGGACTCGGACTCCGAGTAGGTGGCAGTGACATCGCTCATGCTGGTTCTACTGCAGTGTCAAGCGGACTAGTTGCTTAGTTTATTTTCAAGGGTGTGTTGTGCTGAGGCCCCAGCAGAACTATGTTTATGTTCTTTCTCGTTATTTGAACTCTTTAGTACGTACAATAGTACTAGTACTATGTCTTACTACTGTTCTTATTGTAGTTGGTACTACTGCTCGTATCTTCGTGTTCCTACTGTAGTTAATACGTTCGTACTAGTAGTATAATTTGGGTCAGTCGATTTGTGAAAGAAGTTCGATGGAGTGAAGGAAGAAGACGACAGGGTGCCCATGATCTATCTTATGAGTGTTGGGTGTGGAATGCAGTTCGCCGGAAAAAAAATGGATCGTGCCCGGGGTTAAATGGATGGCGGGGGTGATGGGGAACGTAGTAATTTCAAAAAAATTTCCTACGCACACGCAAGATCATGGTGATGCATAGCAACGAGAGGGGAGAGTGTTGTCCACATACCCTCGTAGACCGATAGCGAAAGCGTTATCACAACGCGGTTGATGTAGTCGTACGTCTTCATGATCCGACCGATCAAGTACCGAACGCACGGCACCTCCGAAGTTCTACACACGTTCAGCTCGATGACGTCCCTCGAACTCCGATCCAGCCGAGTGTTGAGGGAGAGTTTCGTCAGCACGACGGCGTGGTGACGATGATGATGTTCCACCGACGCAGGGCTTCGCCTAAGCTCCGCGACGGTATTATCAAGGTGTAATCTGGTGGAGGGGGGCACCGCACACGGCTAAAATATCGTATATCAAGTGTGTTCTTAGGTGCCCCCTGCCCCCGTATATAAAGGAGCAAGGGGGAGGCCGGCTGCCTATGGGGCGCGCCAAGGAGAGGGGGGGAGTCCTCCTCCTAGTAGGAGTAGGACTCCCCTTTCCTAGTCCTACTAGGAAAAGAAGGGGGGAAGGAAAGAGAGGGAGAGGGAAAGGGGGCTGCGCCCCCCCTCTCCTAGTCCAACTAGGACTCCTCTGGGAGGGGGCGCACCACCTCCTGGCTGCTGCCCTCTCTGTCCCCTCAAGGCCCACTAAGGCCCAATACTTCCCCGGGGGGTTCCGGTAACCCTCCGGCACTCCGGTTTAATCCGAAACTTCTCCGGAACACTTCCGGTGTCCGAATATAGTCGTTCAGTCAATCTTTACGTCTCGACCATTTCGAGACTCCTCGTCATGTCCGTGATCACATCCGGGACTCCGAACAACCTTCGGTACATCAAATCATATAAACTCATAATAAAACTGTCATCGTAACTTTAAGCGTGCGGACCCTTTGGGTTCGAGAACTATGTAGACATGACCGAGACACCTCTCCGGTCAATAACCAATAGCGGGACCTGGATGCCCATATTGGCTCCAACATATTCTACGAAGATCTTTATCGGTCAGACCGCATAACAACATACGTTGTTCCCTTTGTCATCGGTATGTTACTTGCCCGAGATTCGATCGTCGGTATCTCGATACCTAGTTCAATCTCGTTACCGGCAAGTCTCTTTACTCGTTCCGTAATACATCATCCCGTAACTAACTCATTAGTCACAATGCTTGCAAGGCTTATAGTGATGTGCATTACCGAGTGGGCCCTGAGATACCTCTCCGACAATCGGAGTGACAAATCCTAATCTCGAAATACGCCAACCCAACAAGTACCTTTGGAGACACCTGTAGAGCACCTTTATAATCACCCAGTTACGTTGTGACGTTTGGTAGCACACAAAGTGTTCCTCCGGTATACGGGAGTTGCATAATCTCATAGTCATAGGAACATGTATAAGTCATGAAGAAAGCAATAGCAACATACTAAACGATCGGGTGCTAAGCTAATGTAATGGGTCATGTCAATCACGTCATTCTCCTAATGAGGTGATCCCGTTAATCAAATGACAACTCATGTCTATGGCTAGGAAACATAACCATCTTTGATTAATGAACTAGTCAAGTAGAGGCATACTAGTGACACTTTGTTTGTCTATGTATTCACACATGTATTATGTTTCCGGTTAATACAATTCTAGCATGAATAATAAACATTTATCATGATATAAGGAAATATATAATACTTTATTATTGCCTCTAGGGCATATTTCCTTCAGTCTCCCACTTGCACTAGAGTCAATAATCTAGATTACATAGTAGTGATTCTTACACCCATGGAGTCTTGGTGCTGATCATGTTTTGTTCCTGGAAGAGGCTTAGTCAACGGATCTGCTACATTCAGATCCGTATGTATCTTGCAAATTTCTATGTCTCCCACCTGGACTAAATCCCGGATGGAATTGAAGCGTCTTCTGATGTGCTTGGTTCTCTTGTGAAATCTGGATTCCTTTGCTAAGGCTATTGCACCAGTATTATCACAAAAGATTTTCATTGGTCCCGATGTACTAGGTATGACACCTAGATCGGTTATGAACTCCTTCATTCGCTGCTTCCGAAGCAGCTATGTATTTCGCTTCACACGTAGATCCCGCCACGACACTTTGCTTGGAACTGCACCAACTGACAGCTCCACCGTTCAATGTAAATACGTATCCGGTTTGCGATTTCGAATCGTCCGGATCAGTGTCAAAGCTTGCATCAACGTAACCATTTATGATGAGCTCTTTGTCACCTCCATATACGAGAAACATATCCTTAGTCCTTTTCAGGTATTTCAGGATGTTCTTGACCGCTGTCCAGTGATCCACTCCTGGATTACTTTGGTACCTCCCTATAGCCAGGGACACATCAGGTCTGGTACACAGCATTGCATACATGATAGAGCCTATGGCTGAAGCATAGGGAACATCTTTCATCTTCTCTCTATCTTCTGCAGTGGTCGGGCATTGAGTCTTAATCAATCTCACACCTTGTAGTACAGGCAAGAACCCTTTCTTTGCTTGATCCATTTTGAACTTCTTCAAAACTTTGTCAAGGTATGTGCTTTGTGAAAGTCCAATTAAGCGCCTTGATCTATCTCTATAGATCTTAATGCCTAATATATATGCAGCTTCACCGAGGTCTTTCATTGAAAAACTCTTATTCAAGTATCCCTTTATGCTATCCAGAAATTCAATATCATTTCCAATCAGTAATATGTCATCCACATATAATATCAGAAATGCTATCGAGCTCCCACTCACTTTCTTGTAAATACAGGCTTCTCCAAAAGTCTGTATAAAACCAAATGCTTTGATCACACTATCAAAGCTTTTATTCCAACTCCGAGAGGCTTGCACCAGTCCATAAACGGATCGCTGGAGCTTGCACACTTTGTTAGCTCCCTTTGGATCGACAAAACCTTCCGGTTGTATCATATACAACTCTTCTTCCAGAAATCCATTCAGGAACGCAGTTTTGACATCCATTTGCCAAATTTCATAATCATAAAATGCGGCAATTGCTAACATGATTCGGACAGACTTAAGCATCGCTACGGGTGAGAAGGTCTCATCGTAGTCAATTCCTTGAACTTGTCGAAAACCTTTCGCAACAAGTCGAGCTTTATAGATAGTAACATTACCATCAGCGTCAGTCTTCTTCTTGAAGATCCATTTATTTTCAATGGCTTGCCGACCATCGGGCAAGTCAACCAAAGTCCATACTTTGTTCTCATACATGGATCCCATCTCAGATTTCATGGCTTCAAGCCATTTTTCGGAATCTGGGCTCACCATCGCTTCTTCATAGTTCGTAGGTTCGCCATGGTCTAGTAACATGACCTCCAGAACAGGATTACCGTACCACTCTGGTGCGGATCTTGATCTAGTTGACCTACGAAGTTCAGTAATAACTTGATCTGAAGTTTCATGATCATTATCATTAACTTCCTCACTACTTGGTGTAGGTGTCGCAGAAACTGATCTCTGCGATGATCTACTTTCCAATAAGGGAGCAGGTATAGTTACCTCATCAAGTTCTACTTTCCTCCCACTCACATCTTTCGAGAGAAACTCCTTCTCCAGAAATGATCCATTTCTAGCAACAAATATCTTGCCTTCGGATCTGTGATAGAAGGTGTACCCAACGGTCTCCTTTGGGTATCCTATGAAGACACATTTCTCCGATTTAGGCTCGAGCTTATCAGGTTGAAGTTTCTTCACATAAGCATCGCAACCCCAAACTTTAAGATACGACAACTTTGGTTTCTTGCCAAACCATAGTTCAAAAGGCGTCGTCTCAACGGATTTCGATGGTGTCCCATTTAGAGTGAATGCAGCCGTCTCTAAAGCATAACCCCAAAACGATAGCGGTAAATCAGTAAGAGACATCATAGATCGCACCATATCTAGTAAAGTGCGATTACGACGTTCAGACACACCATTACGCTGTGGTGTTCCGGGTGGCGTGAGTTGCGAAACTATTCCGCATTGTTTCAAATGTAGACCAAACTCGTAACTCAAATATTCTCCTCCACGATCAGATCGTAGGAATTTTATTTTCTTGTTACGATGATTTTCAACTTCACTCTGAAATTCTTTGAACATTTCAAATGTTTCAGACTTATGTTTCATTAAGTAGATATACCCATATCTGCTCAAATCATCTGTGAAGGTGAGAAAATAACGATATCCGCCACGAGCTTCAATATTCATCGGACCACATACATCTGTATGTATGATTTCCAACAAATCTGTTGCTCTCTCCATAGTTCCGGAGAACGGTGTTTTGGTCATCTTGCCCATAAGGCACGGTTCGCAAGTACCAAGTGATTCAAAATCAAGTGATTCCAAAATTCCATCAGTATGGAGTTTCTTCATGCGCTTTACACCGATATGACCCAAACGGCAGTGCCACAAATAAGTTGCACTGTCATTATTAACTCTGCATCTTTTGGCTTCAACATTATGAATATGTGTATCACTACTATCGAGATTCATTAAAAATAGACCACTCTTCAAGGGTGCATGACCATAAAAGATATTATTCATATAAATAGAACAACCATTATTCTCTGATTTAAATGAATAACCGTCTCGCATTAAACAAGATCCAGATATAATGTTCATGCTCAACGCTGGCACCAAATAACAATTATTTAGGTCTAAAACTAATCCCGAAGGTAGATGTAGAGGTAGCGTGCCGACGGCGATCACATCGACTTTGGAACCATTTCCCACGTGCATCGTCACCTCGTCCTTAGCTAAACTTCGCTTAATCCGTAGCCCCTATTTTGAGTTGCAAATATTAGCAACAGAACCAGTATCAAATACCCAGGTGCTACTGCGAGTATTAGTAAGGTACACATCAATAACATGTATATCACATATACCTTTGTTAACCTTGCCATCCTTCTTATCCGCCAAATACTTGGGGCAGTTCCGCTTCCAGTGGCCAGTCTGCTTACAGTAGAAGCACTCAGTTTCAGGCTTAGGTCCAGACTTGGATTTCTTCTCCTGAACAGCAACTTGCTTGCTATTCTTCTTGAAGTTCCCTTTCTTCTTCCCTTTGCCCTTTTTCTTGAAACTAGTGGTTTTACTGACCATCAACACTTGATGCTCCTTTTTGATTTCTACCTCCGCTGCCTTTAGCATTGCGAAGAGCTCGGGAATCGTCTTATTCATCCCTTGCATGTTATAGTTCATCACGAAGCTCTTGTAGCTTGGTGGCAGTGATTGAAGAATTCTGTCAATGACGCAATCATCCGGAAGTTGAACTCCCAGTTGAATTAAGTGATTATTATACCCAGACATTCTGAGTATATGCTCACTGACAGAACTATTCTCTTCCATCTTGCAGCTATAGAACTTATTGGAGACTTCATATCTCTCAATCCGGGCATTTGCTTGAAATATTAACTTCAACTCCTGGAACATCTCATATGCTCCATGACGTTCAAAACGTCGTTGAAGTCCCGGTTCTAAGCCGTAAAGCATGGCACACTGAACTATTGAGTAGTCATCAGCTTTGCTTTGCCAGACGTTCATAACTTCTGGCGTAGCTCTTGCAGGAGGCCTGGCACCTAGCGGTGCTTCCAGGACGTAATTCTTCTGTGCAGCAATGAGGATAATCCTCAAGTTACAGACCCAGTTCGTGTAATTGCTACCATCATCTTTCAACTTAGCTTTCTCAAGGAACGCATTAAAATTCAACGGCACAACAGCACGGGCCATATATCTACAATTAACATAGACAAGCAAGATACTATCAGGTACTAAGTTCATGATAAATTTAAGTTCAATTAATCATATTACTTAAGAACTCCCACTTAGATAGACATCTCTCTAATCATCTAAGTGATTACGTGATCCAAAGCAAGTAAACCATGTCCGATTAACACGTGAGATGGAGTAGTTTCAATGGTGAACATCACTATGTTGATCATATCTACTATATGATTCACGCTCGACCTTTCGGTCTCTGTGTTCCGAGGCCATATCTGTACATATGCTAGGCTCATCAAGTTTAACCTGAGTACTCCGCGTGTGCAACTGTTTTGCACCCGTTGTATTTGAACGTAGAGCCTATCACACCCGATTAACACGTGGTGTCTCAGCACGAAGAACTTTTGCAACGGTGCATACTCAGGGAGAACACTTTTATCTTGAAATTTTAGTGAGAGATCATCTTATAATGCTACCGTCAAACAAAGCAAGATAAGATGCATAAAGGATTAACATCACATGCAATCAATATAAGTGATATGATATGGCCATCATCATCTTGTGCTTGTGATCTCCATCTCCAAAGCACCGTGCTTGTGATCTCCATCTCCGAAGCACCATCATGATCACCATCGTCACCGGCTCGACACCTTGATCTCCATCGTAGTATCATTGTCGTCTCGCCAACTTATTGCTTTTATGACTATCGCTACCGTTTAGTGATAAAGTAAAACTATTACATGGCGATTGCATCTCATACAATAAAGCGACAACCATATGGCTCCTGCCAGTTGCCGATAACTCGGTTACAAAACATGATCATCTCATACAACACATTATATCACATCATGTCTTGACCATATCACATCACAACATGCCCTGCAAAAACAAGTTAGACGATCTCTACTTTGTTGTTGCATATTTTACGTGGCTGCTACGGGCTTAGCAAGAACCGTTCTTACCTACGCATCAAAACCACAACGATAGTTTGTCAAGTTGGTGCTGTTTTAACCTTCGCAAGGACCGGGCGTAGCCACACTCGGTTCAACTAAAGTGAGAGAGACAGACACCCGCCAGTCACCTTTAAGCAACGAGTGCTCCGAACGGTGAAACCAGTCTCGCGTAAGCGTACGCGTAATGTCGGTCCGGGCCGCTTCATCTCACAATACCGCTGAACCAAAGTATGACATGCTGGTAAGCAGTATGACTTATATCGCCCACAACTCACTTGTGTTCTACTCGTGCATAGCATCAACGCATAAAACCAGGCTCGGATGCCACTGATGGGGAACGTAGTAATTTCAAAAAAAATTCCTACGCACACGCAAGATCATGGTGATGCATAGCAACGAGAGGGGAGAGTGTTGTCCACGTACCCTCGTAGACCGACAGCGGAAGCGTTATCACAACGCGGTTGATGTAGTCGTACGTCTTCACGATCCGACCGATCAAGTACCGAACGCACGACACCTCCGAAGTTCTACACACGTTCAGCTCGATGACGTCCCTCGAACTCCGATCCAGCCGAGTGTTGAGGGAGAGTTTCGTCAGCACGACGGCGTGGTGACGATGATGATGTTCCACCGACGCAGGGCTTCGCCTAAGCTCCGCGACGGTATTATCGAGGTGTAATCTGGTGGAGGGGGGCACCGCACACGGCTAAAATATCGTATATCAAGTGTGTTCTTAGGTGCCCCCCTGCCCCCATATATAAAGGAGCAAGGGGGAGGCCGGCTGCCTATGGGGCGCGCCAAGGAGAGGGGGGGAGTCCTCCTCCTAGTAGGAGTAGGACTCCCCTTTCCTAGTCCTACTAGGAAAAGAAGGGGGGAAGGAAAGAGAGGGAGAGGGAGAGGGAAAGGGGGCTGCGCCCCCCTCTCCTAGTCCAACTAGGACTCCTCTGGGAGGGGGCGCACCACCTCCTAGCTGCTGCCCTCTCTCTCCCCTCAAGGCCCACTAAGGCCCAATACTTCCCCGGGGGGTTCCGGTAACCCTCCGGCACTCCGGTTTAATCCGAAACTTCTCCGGAACACTTCCGGTGTCCGAATATAGTCGTCCAATCAATCTTTACGTCTCGACCATTTCGAGACTCCTCGTCATGTCCGTGATCACATCCGGGACTCCGAACAACCTTCGGTACATCAAATCATATAAACTCATAATAAAACTGTCATCGTAACTTTAAGCGTGCGGACCCTTTGGGTTCGAGAACTATGTAGACATGACCGAGACACCTCTCCGGTCAATAACCAATAGCGGGACCTGGATGCCCATATTGGCTCCTACATATTCTACGAAGATCTTTATCGGTCAGACCGCATAACAACATACGTTGTTCCCTTTGTCATCGGTATGTTACTTGCCCGAGATTCGATCGTCGGTATCTCGATACCTAGTTCAATCTCGTTACCGGCAAGTCTCTTTACTCGTTCCGTAATACATCATCCCGTAACTAACTCATTAGTCACAATGCTTGCAAGGCTTATAGTGATGTGCATTACCGAGTGGGCCCTGAGATACCTCTCCGACAATCGGAGTGACAAATCCTAATCTCGAAATACGCCAACCCAACAAGTACCTTTGGAGACACCTGTAGAGCACCTTTATAATCACCCAGTTACGTTGTGACGTTTGGTAGCACACAAAGTGTTCCTCCGGTATACGGGAGTTGCATAATCTCATAGTCATAGGAACATGTATAAGTCATGAAGAAAGCAATAGCAACATACTAAACGGTCGGGTGCTAAGCTAATGTAATGGGTCATGTCAATCACGTCATTCTCCTAATGAGGTGATCCCGTTAATCAAATGACAACTCATGTCTATGGCTAGGAAACATAACCATCTTTGATTAACGAACTAGTCAAGTAGAGGCATACTAGTGACACTTTGTTTGTCTATGTATTCACACATGTATTATGTTTCCGGTTAATACAATTCTAGCATGAATAATAAACATTTATCATGATATAAGGAAATATATAATACTTTATTATTGCCTCTAGGGCATATTTCCTTCAGGGGGTGGGGGGGAGCATGGCGGTGGCAGGCGGTTCAGGGGAGGGCGCGGCGGCGGCAGGCGGTTAGGCGTGTGGCGGGCTGAGAAGATGAACCGTGCATCTATTTTGGAGGTTGAAGAAGCCCTTCTAGCCATCCATGTTGCGTCAAACGGCTCACAAGAGTCTACTGACCCAAATTGCTCCTTCAGATTGCAGGATCCACGTGGCATTCAAGGTCTCGAAGGTAGATTCCGCGTCCATACCCGGTTTGCGGGCTCGACGCGCGCGCGACCGGCTTCCGCCGCGACAGCCACCATGCGGCCTCCTCCGCGCGGGCGGAGACGACAATGACACGCTAGTTCCTCCTCGCTGGCGTGCTGGAGCACGCGCTCGTCCTCCTCTTCGTACGCTGCATGCATAGACACGGCTCCACCAGCTGCTCACGTGCTTGGCAGCGCGGCGGCATCGCGAGGAGGGACTGCAGATGACGTGAGCGGGCGAGCCTTCGGCTTGGCGGCGACACGGTGGTGATGGGCGAGAAATTGTTGGCCGGAGCAGGCGGGCGCCGGCATGCGCAACGGCGACGGCGACATATTGATGAGTGCGCGTATGGGAGCTTAGTTTAGTTTTATATAGGGTTGGTCAAACTTAAAAGAAAACCGTACTAGTACACGTAAACATTAGACTTAGGCAGCGCTTTTATTAGTTACCACAGCCACGATACGGAATCATGTGCAAGCGCATGAACCGTGGCCGCGCGGTCGATCGAACGGTGCGTCACCGTGTCGCGCTCGAAGGACATCCACCGAACCTTTTTGTGTGTGTGACAACAATCCCCGAATATTACTCAACTTCTTTTCCGGGAAAAGTTCTTGACGCTACAATATTTTCATATATTTGAATTTAGCTCCAGTTCGTGTTTATTTGGATTTGGACATTTTAGGTGCGCCCTAGTTTTTTTAATACTGATTTTGGGGCTGTTTGGTTCCCAGCGACCGTTTGCCAAGCCAAAATTTGGCAGCCACAGTTTAGTTGGCATGTGTTTGGTTTTTGCCACACTTTGGCTTGCCACACTTTATTGCCCCTATGGCCCACTTGTCATAGAGACAATGTTGCCACACTTGCCTAAGGTTATTAGTTCTTCAAAATGAGAGCCACAAGTTGGCAAGCCTAAGGGAATCTTGCCACACTTTTTGAGTGTATGTAATGTGGGACCCTAATGTGGCTTGCCTAAGGTGTGGCTTGAACCAAACACCCACCTAAGTTGGTCAAACTTGCCTAACCTTAGGTGTGGCAACCTTAGGCAAACTTTTTAGTCTCAAACCAAACAGCCCCTGTGTGTGTGACTGAGAGAGAACGTGTGTATGTGTCCATATGTGTGTTGTGGCGGAAGGGCAATGTGGAGACGGTGTGCGTGTGATAGAGACATAGAGAGGTGTGAATGTGCAAATGATCATGCATGAGTGAGACATAGACAGATGCCATACGTTGTGTATACATGAGAGAACGGTCTTCTATTTTACTTGTGTGTGTGTGTGTGTGTGAGAGAGAGAGAGGATCATCCGTAACACAACAACCATCTCTCTCGATTCGTCCGTCCCTCGCACGATCGCATGTAACACATGCATCAACGCGCACATTTTGACACCCTCACCCAGCCCCTGCCCCCCTCAAGGCCCGCACATCGCTCTCTATCTCGCACGCACAATCTCTTCGTGAATATCCTGTTTAGCAAGTAGCTTTCCGTCACATACACACACATTTCTCTCCTTAGGTTTGTTTTCTCTCAATATCTGACACACACACACACACAGCACACATCACACACACACACCCTCCCCCAAGCACACAATTCATCCCCATCCAAGGTTATATGGCGACCACTCTCGCTTGTGCTTCTTCGCACCCCAGCATGCACAACACCTCAATCTTCAAAGAGGGCATCGAGGAGATCGAAGACGGCGACCACACTGCGCTAGAGAATGCGGGGCCATTTGGAAACAGGATGATGTGACGACGGCTGACTGACTCCTCCCCCCACCCTCTCTCTCTCGCACAAAATTACCAATCCCTCTCTCCCCCGCACAAATTTATCAATCCCTCAACCCACGAGATCCTTCCCCTCTCGTCCATGTTTTCCAGCTCTCTCATCAAACCTGTTGTCTCTTCTCCTTTCACATGTACAGAATCCGGATGCACACGCATCTCACGTATGTTACATGTCTCCATCTTTCTCACATACCTAACTTCTTCCTCTCTCTTTCTCTCTCTATCTCCCTCTTTCTGTTTCGTTAGGTTTGTCTCCTACTCTCTCGTCCACATACATACAATCTTTCCCACCCTATCTGCTCCATCTTCGCAAGCTCTCTCTACACGTTTCATTCACACATTGGGATATGTTCAAAATGTTGCTTTTATAATGGCTGATGTAGAGTTATTGTTGGTTTTGTTGCATCCTACAAAGTAATAACTATGAAATGCATTTTGATTGTCATTTGACTGGGATTATGCGAGTTTGAGCATGTTGTGAAGTACTATAGACCTCGTATACATCTTGGAATTCGACAATGATTGTAACTATTGAATTGTATAGACCATTACATTCGAAGTCAGTAGCCTAATATATTTATTTCACAATTTCAACAAATGATTAATTCACTACATACTAAGAAAACAAATGTGTACACCCTCCGTTTTTATTTAAGTCTGCGTATTAGCATTGGTCAAAGTCAAGTTTTGTAAACTCTCAGAAAGTTTACAACAAAAAAATATTAACATATACAATAACAAATAAATACCATTAGATTCATTATTGAATGTACTTTCACATCATACATATCTGTTATGGTAAATGTTTATATTTTTCTATAAACTTGGTCAAACTTTAGGAAGTTTGACTTCGGTCAAACATAATATGCAGGGTTTACTAGTACTACTCGCCAGTTGCTTAGCGGAATCACCCAACACGCCACACGGGGAGTTCAGTGTCACAAAATTTTGAGGTCGGCGGGAAAATCTCCCGCGACCCTGATTCGAGCA
This sequence comes from Aegilops tauschii subsp. strangulata, assembly GCF_002575655.3. NCBI lineage: Eukaryota > Viridiplantae > Streptophyta > Magnoliopsida > Poales > Poaceae > Aegilops > Aegilops tauschii. The sequence continues at coordinate 278,154,436 of NC_053037.3, read as the reverse complement.
GTGGGAAGTTACCATCATAGCCTCCGGAACAGGCCTACGGATGACGGTTGGTAGGGGGCTATTTTCGTAACTTCAGGTTCACCCTACCCAGCCAACCCCACCCCGGCACCCAGAGTAGTACACCTGAATACTCCCCATTTTCTATCCCCACCGCAAAATAGTCTTCTCCACGGCACCGCAGCCTTCGTGCTCCTCCCCTTCTACATCGGCGCACTCGTCCACCACAGCGCATCTGCCTCATCGACGACCTCGTACACCGCACTGGAGCTGGTCCACCGTCGTCGTCGTACACGGAGCCTCTTCCCCGGCACCGTCTTCCACGGTCTCGGATCTGCTTCCCGGAAGCCGACGCCAAGCGCAGAAGCACCACCGTCGTGGACAATGAACTGACTCCCGTTGCCGACCATGACTCACAGAGGCCGCCGCGACCATCGTTCTCCTCCTCGATTGGTAATGTGTGTATTGAATCACTTAGCAGTACATGTGCAGTTCCAGTTTGTTCATACCTACCCTTCAAATTTCCTGGGTGTTATTGTTCCGGTAAAAGTAATTGGTTATAGCCTCCATTGTCCAACATAATATCAGCTTGTAATTGTGTGTCGCTCCTATATCGCGCTGTGCTTGGGTAGGTATTTCATCTGCAACTAGTAGTGTGGAAAATGATGGATAGTTTTTTAGAACTAGCAAGATGCCCATGCGTTGCACGCATCAAGATGCATTTGTATGAGTAGTTTATCTTGTGGGAGAAAAGGATGAACGAGGGAATGCCTTATTTGCAAATGCGGAGAGGGGTGTGGGTATCTTTTTGCAAAATTGCCACAGTTTCCTTCCTATCCGTCGGATATAAATCGGATGGCCTATATTGCAGGATGGCAGGAACACCATCATCACCAACTCTGTTTTTTATAAGAGTAGGGAAAAAGTAGACAAAAAATAGAGAGTAGAGAAGTAGAGATAAATATTAAATATAAAATAAATATAACAGTAGAGAAGAGAGTAGAGATAGCAGAGACGTCGGGAAAGGATTGCGCGTGCGGGGGAAAAACTGACCGGGCGTGCGCTAGTTTTGGCGCGCGGCGTCCGGCGCGCTTTATAAAATCGAACGCCCTCCCACCGCTCTGTGCCTCGCCACCGCTCTCTCCCCGCTCTGTGCCTCGCCACCACTCTCTCCCCGCTCTGTGCCTCGCCACCACTCTCTCCCCGCTCTTTCTTGCCTTGCCGCCGCCGCGCCACCATGCCGCCACATCGCCAGGAAACTTGGGGATACCGCGGCGTCCGCGCGCGCCCCTCCGGCGGCTTCTCCGCCGAGATCCGGTTCCGCGGGATGCGCTTCGGCCTCGGCAATTTCGACACCGCCAACGAGGCCGCCCGCGCGTACGACGCGGTGGTGTGGTGCCTCCGTTGGCCTCATAGAGCATTGAACTTCCCCAACGTGCCGACGCGGGAGCGGGCACAGGAGCTCGCGCCTCTGCCGCGGCTTATCACCGACGAGGATCGTCGCGACAACCGGAGGCGGGAGCACCATGTCGGCATCGCCGAGATGGACGAGGAAGCCATGGCGCTGTGGCGCCAACGCTTCCCGCAGGACATCATCAACAAGCGCGAGTTCTACGAGCAAAGGAGGGCGGAGAGGGATAAGAGGAGGGCGGAGCGAGCCGCCTATCGCGAGGACAAGCGTAGGCGAAAAGCGGACGCTCAATTCAACATGAGGCTAGGATCAGCGTCGCCCTGGGAATCCGACGACGATCGGTATCTTCACACCTACAGTCACATGTCGAAGGAGGACATCACCGAGGAGGAGTCGGACGATGAGGAGTAGTTGAATAATCTATTTTTTTTATCTATCTATGCTGAGAACTATCCTCTACTCTCTATCTCTACTTCTTGATCTCAGCACTGTAAACGCTTTTTTAAAGCGCCGCGCGTTGCGATTCTGTTGGAGATGCTCTAACATGGCAGACGAGTGCTTTAATGTTGCCCAGAAGATGTGCGAGTATTACTAGTAGTATATTTTTCTTGCCATGTTGAGATTTTAAAACCACGAGTGCGAACATGAAGAGGAGCAATGAAGACCAAACACGGGATATTAGGGACATCTTCAAGGAGCGTGGCAAGTTAAAGAGGAGCTGCACCGAACCTGTAAAACGAGCTTTGGTAAGTAACACCCTTTCAATTACTTTCGTTTAGCCTCGTGTTCTTCGATGTGTATATGTTGTACTTTCTGTTTCTCTTAAGCCTCGTGTTCTTCGATGTGTCATAAGAAGATTCTTAATCGTCCTAATGCTTTCGTTTTTAGCTTGATGTAGGAATTGGGTGTTCTCACCTTGTAGTCTGTTTTTATTATTTTTTCCTTTTGAATTCACTTCTCCCAGTTCTGTTTATCTGGCTTCTACTAAATGGATCTGGGTTGCTCTGAGTAATTATCTAAAAAAAGAAGTAACTTCATGTCAGGATGCATTTCCTGCGAGGAGGGAAGTATGGTCAACCTCGAGATCATATTTCCAGAATGAGGCTGTATTACACACAAGGTGCCAGTTCCCTAATCATGCTGGATTAGACACAAGGTGAAAATTCCCAGATGATGCTGGATTACACACAAGCCAGGCGGAGTCGTCAGTTGTTCGTGTCCTTGTGGCTCTAGTAAAGGCTGAAAGAAAGCGTGCAGCAGCCCTTGAGAATGTAGCTGAGTTCCTGAAGAAGCGAGAAGAGCAATCAGATGCTCTCTTCACCCATGCCAAAGAAGAGATGGAAGAAGCCGGAAATAAGCTAGCAGAGGCAGAACAGGCTAGGCGTCTCCTGCTATCTAAAACTGTTGTCAATACAAAATTTCCTTCATAGTAGCTAGGTTCAAATGTTTATCCAGTTAGCATGCCTGTTGTGATGTCCGTGCATCTACTGATGTGGCACAAAATATTTTTTTTCAGGTCATGTAATAACAGCAATTACTTTCCAAACAATAACAGACGAAGCATTGGACATGGTATAGTTCACGCGCAAGCCCGACATTCCAAGTTCAACTTCCACATCAAACTCATGTTCACAGATATCTCCACATTCATACATAATGTCCATAACCATTATTCACTTCAAAGCCAAAAAAATTGAGGAGAGTTATGCATAAAGAAAAACCTCTAGTTCCTGCTACCAGTGTGAGCACAACAAGTCAAGACCATGCGTAATTAATTATATTTTGGTCACTTTTTGTGTTCTAAAATGCCGGCCGGTCCGCGGAAGGACTTGTTGCCGGCACACGCGCGGATTCAATGAAGGCAGGCGGGGCAGTCTGAAGCCGGTTGCATGCGGCAAGGAGGCGTGTTCAGCCGGGCCTGCAGCGAGTGGGGCCCTCTTGGCCGGCGCGCGGGTTCAATGCCTGCGCTATGAGAGGTCACGTTCGTGTCAGAGCAATCACTCCCTCCAGTCCTTTTTTGTTTGCATATAACAAAATCTTGTTTTCCATTCACATCTTACAACTAAAATTCGTGGACAAACTTTGACCCAAAAAATGATGGGGACTAGTAAACCAGAACGGAGGTAGTAGTTTTCTTTAATCAAAGGAGGGTTTCCCCCTTCCGATTTTCATTACTAAAAACCAACATCTAAATCTAAACATAGTATTTGCCCTAGAACTACCAGGTTCAACATCTCGCAACATAAACCCATACAACCATACGCGAAGGAGGTACGTAGTAGGTAGTACTATGAATTCCATTTTCGCTCCATACCAATTGTTCTAAAAACTACTCCCTCCGTCCCATAATATAAGAACATTTTTGACATTAGTGTAGTTTTAAAAACGATCTTATATTTTGGGACAGAGGGAGTACTTAGTACTTATAATGCGCCATTGAAAATCGGAACTCTTAACCCCGCTAAAAATGATATTTTAAACATGGCTACTCGATCTGTGGCAACTGGCGAGCCACCGCCTCCAAGTCGTTCACCTGTGGTCCCGACCATCAACTCCTACGGATCAAATTATCACGCGAGCTGACTATTCCTACAAAGGTGTGCTCCACCACGTACCGGTACCCGCGAATGCAGCAATCGTGCACCTAGGGTTTTAGGGTTTATTTGGTAACATTGCCTTTACGTAACACTCATGTGTGCGAGACAGCGAGAGATCGACTGCGTGCGTGCGCCTCTTCTCTTCGTATATGTACTCCGCCGTTTGTCTGGTGTCCACACAATTATAATAACTACTAGCAATGTGCCAATGCGTTGCCACACAATCTGAGTAGATTAATACATATTCACCGATTTGGTAGAAAAAAAGTCTAGTTTTGAAATACGTATATCACTAAAAAATGTTATGTTTCACTCAAAATATATTCCTTTGGCGGTTTTGATGAGATAAGGGAGGAATGTTGTTGGTTTCAAGATTCGAGAAGTGGTATATGTCTAATTTCTACTCTTACTAGCAAGATGCCCGTGCGTTGCACGGAACATCAAGATCTTTTGGGAGAAAAGGATGAACGAGGGAAGACCTTATCTGCAAATGTGGAGAGGAGTGCTAGTAAATTGCCATAGTTTCGTTCCTATCCGTCAGATATAAATCAGACGACCTATATTGCAGGATGGCAGGCCCACCATCATCACCAGCTCTGTTTTTATCCCTACTCTTACAAAAAGCATAGTCGGTGATGATCGTGTGCCTGCCATCCCGCAATATAGGCCGTCCGATCTATATCTGACGGGTAGGAAGGAAACTATGGCAATTTTTGCAAAAAGATACCCACACCCCTCTCCAGACTTGCAAATAAGGCCTTCCCTTGTTCATCCTTTTCTCCCAGAAGATAAACTACTCATACAAATGCATCTTCATGTTCCGTGCATCGCATGGGCATCTTGCTAGTTGTTTCAAAAAGCCCATCTGTGTGTGAGAGAGAGGGAGAGAGGAGGAGGACGGAGTGCATGTGTGACAAAGACACAAAGAGTGTGTGTGCGAGAGGTATCAGCTTACAATGAGGCGATAGTGTGTGTGTGCACGATCGAGAGGGCGTGTCTCAAGAAGGGAAGAAAAATATACATAGATACAAGGAGCGGGAGAGAGACATGTATGCGATAGTGGAAGCATGAGTGTGTGGGTGTATAAACCTATCTAGAGGCTAGTAGATAAATGTTTGTGAGAGAAATACGAGACGGGGGTGTGAAAGCGAGAGTTTTGTGCATGAGAGAGAGACGGTAGTCGGGAAGGGGAGTGGAAGCAGGAGTTGTGTGTGTGTGAGAGAGAGAGAGGGGGGGGAGTTTGTCTGATCGGTAAACAAATGAATAATGTCAATCTGGGATGGAGATGAAAAGGAGACCGCAACAAATGTTGTGTCTACAGGAGAGAGAGAGAGTAATTTTAGTGGTATGATTCATATCTAGAGACATATAGGGTGTGTGAGAGAATCCCATAGAGAGAAAGACAAAGTGAAAGACGAGTGGAGACTGTGTGTGTGGTGGTGAAAAAGAAAGCTTAGGTACCTAGTGATACGAGAGAAAGGTAGAGACGTGAGAGATAATGAAAACCGTGTAATGTATAATGATAGGGAGAGTGTGACACTTCTCAAGGGAGACGTCGAGAGACCATGTTTGCGAGGATAGGAGAAACATGAAGTGAGCGTGTGGGTGAGCTGGAGAAAAGAGAGTGATAGCTACATGAAGGAGCATGCATGCGAGAGAGATGGGCATGAAAGGAGTGAACATAAAAGGGATTCAAATATTTGAATTCGAGATGATGATACATGTAATCCATACTCGAACCAAAATTGATCTTTCAAACATGCATACTCATATGAATTCACGCGCATCTATGTTATTTAATATGTAGATATTACTGATTCATACATTTTAGTATAACATAATTTGGTTTAATTTTTTGAATTCAACCTTATGATTTTGAGATCATTGTATTTCTAAATCATATTATACATATAAAGGAGCAGAATTCTTTGTTGTGCTTTTGAAAGTATATATTAAAAAAAATGATGTATATAGAATTTTATTCCAATCAAAAATGGATCCCGCCCGGAAAAAATAGAATACAAATGGGATTCGAATTGAGTTGGCACGCTAAACGTGCACTCTACAAAATTTGAACGAAGCGGGGAAAGTCGCAGTAACCGCCCGAAACCAAAATCTGCGAGATGGAAATTACTACTGCCTATCCCCGCCACGCAAAGCCTATCTGCTCGATTTCTATAGGTTTCGATAGGGGTAGGTTTGTAATTTCACTCGAACGTGACCTAACCGCCTCTCACCCGGATTCATACACGGTGGGCGCCAAAACACAGTGTGTCCTCGGCCGGAATCGACTCCCTCTCCGATTCATACACGGTGGGCGCCAAAAACAAACTCTCGTCGGCAAATATTCGGTGTATGCGAGATTACCGTCCTATCCCCAACCGACTAATATTGCTGTGATGTAGGAAATTCAAAACGGGGGCTAAGTTTGTAAATTTCCTCACATTTGAGACAAGCGCGCCCTGAAGACATGGTTCCCCCTTCCTCTCCACCTCCATTTCCCCATTCGTACTCCGTGGGCGCCCAAACACCCTCTCCACCCCGGCCTCCTCCGTCCGCCACCCCATCCACCGCCGTCCTCCTCCACCATGCCGGAGCTGGTACCCCGACGCCACCGTCCGTTACAAGAGATCGACCTCTCTCATCCATGGCTTCGGACCGGGATCCTTGCATCCCGTCCTCTCGCTTCATGCCCGCCGTCGTCCACCTTGCCGGCGCCGCTCCTACAACCGTCTCGTCCACCGCGCCCTGCCGCCACCGTCTACCCTCCTAGTTCTGCTTCCACGCCGCCGACAGCCATCGCTACCGCAGCACCGTCAAATTCTCAGCAGATGCATACACGACGCCGCACCAGAGGCGGTACTCTTTCGTATCTGCTCAACTTATTTATCGTAGCAAGAAAATAGTCGCCTGCTTTACTCTGATTTCTTGTCCATCACTTACTTGCTAGTTGAGAGCAAACATTGGTTGCGAAGTTGCCTTTGTCCGGTTTGCACCTTCAGATCCGCCATGGCACGCTCAACACTATACTCCCAATGCTTATGGTTTTCGCCTTTTATATTCCACACTAGTTAAATCATAGTAGACTAAATTTCAAAATTGGGTCAGTCGATTTTTCAGAGCTCGCCGGAGTTTGCCGGTGCGAACAAAGGGGCTCGGGTGGGGACTTTGGTTGTTGGGGGGGGCGGTGGGGCCTCACCGAACGAATAAAACTTGACGCGGGTGGGGGCGGGGGGGGGGGGGTGGCGGAGGAACACAGGCGGTGGGGCCGATGGTCCGACCGGCGGCCCGTGCGGTGTTCTGTATGGGAAGAATCCGAGACGAGGAAGAAGAAGGGTTAGGAGACGTAGGATCTTCATCCAACCGCCTGAAATGGTTGACTGACCCAAATGCAGACATGCCTTTAGATTCAGTACCATCATCGTACCTGCTTAGCACTACTCCTGAATCCATCAAGCTAAACAACGTGCCACTCATAATTCCAAACTTGTTGCTCAAGTACGAATCTGATATGATGCTGATATTACTAAGACAGATAACATTTAATTGGTCAGCTAATGTTCCTACTTTACTTTCGAAAAAGCACGTGCATACATATAGAGAGACATCAGGGAGTTGCTTTCTTAATGCGCTCTGGTTCATCATGTGTGGGCACTGCGCAACGAACATTTTATTATCCAAAATCTGCTTGCTCTTCTTTACCATGTTCCTCTTCCGTTCTTCTTTAATAAGTACTCTCTCAGTTCCTAAATACAAGTCTTTGTATCGATTCCACCATGGACTACATATGGAGCAAAATGAGTGAATCTACACTCTAAAATGTATCTGGATACATCTGTATGTGATCCATAGTGGAAATCTCTACCAAGACTTATATTTTGGAACGGAGGGAGTATGATAGTAGTACAGTATGTTCCTTATAGTGAATATGAGCAGGGACATTTGCAGTGTAGAGGTCTATACGGTCGGTTGGTATGGACACTTTGAACTCGTCGGGCCTCTTTGATTCGTAGGATTTTGTAAACATGGGAATAGGATTTGTAGTGGCCTGCCCACTTGAATCCTATAAGAATAGCAAGGAATTGCGGGGAGCTGTGTCGCCTTTGAGAGTTACACTGATATTAATAGTACCGCACCTTCAGTTGAAGAGAGCTGGTATCCGAAGGATTTCTAGCCGTACTGGCAATACTAGCACATATATTCCAGCAAGTTCCACTTTGCTGATTTTACTTTGATGCTTACGGTTTTCCCGTTATATCTACACTATGATCTGTGTAGCTGCTTTGTGTCACACTAGCAGCAGTCCACTCTTGAATCTAAACACCGCAATGACTTACAAAATTGGCACCAAGGCATTGAGTGCCACTCTGGATGCAATGAAACTCATACGCTCACCACCTGTTGATTCTTGTTCAGAATATGATCCTAATGACTATTCTAACCACGAGGAGTCAAAGGCAGATGGCTTGTCCTGTTCACCCATCAAGGTGCCTGTTCTAATTTGGCAAGGTTTTATTGATTGCACGTATCTTGCATATGTTGTCTTGCATTACTTCTACTTTGTTGCACCGCCATCTGCTTAGTTTGCTCATCATATATGTCGAGATGCCATGCCCGTCCATTATCAATACATATTCCATCTGTCATCATACCATGTTTTTCCACTCAAATGCTGTTCTTGTGCATCAGACATCAAAAAGGAAGAGGGTGATTGCCGAACCTGAAGGAGCACCAGCAAAGTCCTTGAAAACTGTGGTTGTGCCAGAGAAATCACACAGCACCCCACTTATATTGGCTGTACAACCAATGACACAAAACGTAGGACCGACTCCAGCAGACTATACCCATACTTCACTGGCCACACCACTAGCCGCACCACACATGACCTGCACTCCAGCAAAAGGTATGCCGATTTCAGTTGCCATAGCACAAGCCGTACCACAGAAAAATCCCACTCCAGCAAAAAGTACAGCAAGTCCACCGGCCGAAGACCTATCCCAACTACAGAGATGGCCAATTCCTGCAGATTGGAACCCATTCCAGTTATTCCCAGTTTAAAAGACAATGCTTTCAATGTTGTTAGCGACTACGTGCATATATTCCCATCATGGGAAGATTATAGTGAAGACAAACACCATTTTCACATCATCCTGTCCCACTTACGTGTAAGTGCTATTATTCATGGTGATTATTTTCCTGTTTTCTGCTGATTGAACACATCAATGATTTACATTACATTGTTGTAAGTAGGCGAGGGTCAATCTGGATAGTCATGACGAGCAAAGCTTGCTTGCGCTTTTCAAGGAAGCATTGCAGCAGTATCGGTGTTACCTGAGGAAATCACACTTTGATGGCAAGTCTATAAACGAATTTCTGGTGAAGTCTCCTGTGCTAAATTTAGAAGACACTGAATGGAAAAACCTTGTTATGCACTGGTCTCGTTCCGAGGATGAGGTACTGTCTATGATATCGCATGACAATTTGAACTTTTACTTTTCTGCATGTGCCTTACGGATCTTTTTTGCAGGAAATCTGCTCGAAAAAGAATTCCGGTTTGAAAAGAACGACAGGATATCGCAAATATGCTGCCCGCTGCTTTGCTCTTGTTAGTACCTATTGTCCTGTATCACTGTACTTGCATACATACCTGGTTCATTATGTGACAACAGTATGCATGATAGCTTGCTTATCAATTGTTCGCTCCAAATTATCTGATCTATATGAATGGTTACATTAGTGTAGAATATATCCAATGCCAATGAATTTTTTTAGCTCTTCATTGTTCTTGTAAGTACCTGCTGTCCTTTATCAGTGTACTTATATTGACAGGTAGTTGTTCATGTACCATCACTCTGCAGCTTATTTTCCTTTGCCCTCCATTTTCTACACATAAGATCTATATTTACTCTTACCATAAGGTTGGATAACACCGATGGTACTGAAGAAGTTTAGCTCTGCATTGCTCTTGGCTGTACCTTTTGCCTGTATCACTGTACTTACATTTATAGCTACTTGGTTATGTAGCATCACTCTTCATCTTATCTTAAATATTCTCCATTTTTTTCTTATATTGTCACATCTATATTTACTCTTAACAAAATGTAGAATAAAGGCAATGCTTATGAAGAAGATTCTGTGGTAAACTTCTTGAATTGCCCCCCCCATCAGCATGGACAAGGGCTTTATAGAGCCTGCCTTCACCAACAATGTAAGTTTGTCCTTCTAAAGCCTTCAAACTTTGTTGTGTATATTTGGTTAGGCATGACTGCAACAGCTGTTTATTTTTGGTGTTTGCATCAAATTGCATGTTTAAAGTTTATTATGTACTCCAGTTCATAAACAAAAGTTTGTCCTTCTCAATTTAAGTTTTCAGTTGTACAACCAAGTTCCTTCTTCATACCATGTAAATTAAACTATACAGAGCAAGTGATCTTATTTTGCCAATCTGAAATGGGATAAATTGACAGCACACTAACCATTGATACTTATGAGTTCTTGATCTGTAATCTAGTGGTGTCGTGAAGCTGCCAACTCCTTCACGATGTCATTTCCTGCCATGTCTTGACCTGAACAATACCATATTGTGTTAATGTTATTTCAAACTGTGTCACTTTATTCGTTAGTAAGAAATGTGATGAATTGTCAGCACTGATACTTATATGCGCAAAACCTGTCATCTGTCTGCTTGTTTATCTTTCAGAGTGAGGAGGATATAAGTGTCAAACAAGTGCAGTCTCACCAGCTTGCTCAGCTTCTTGCGCTGCAGCTCTCGAGCAGGGCTAACCTTTCTTGAACTCTATTGAAGTGCTATCGGTTTTGTATATTATTTTGTCGGCGTGTTTAGTTGCACTGGTGGCGATCTTTGATTCCCAGTGTATGTAATCTGCTGTCTGCTTGTGCTTTATTATCATAGTGGTGAACTTTGATGCCCAGTGGATGTAATATGCCGTAATTTCTTTATTTTATAGTCTAGGTTTTTTCTTATTCACGATGCTGCAGTTATTTTACTGTATATATATCCTGTCTTCGCAGTAAACCGGCCAAATCGTAAAATTACGATACATAATCGGGCCGTCATGCAAATCACCATGTATGATCCGCATCATGGGCCCCGTCATCTTGGTCCGTTAACAGGCCTAAATGTAAACTGGCCCACTAGTAGATTCGGGAATTTAATAGGCCGAGTAAACCGCCGGCCCTATTTTCCCAAGAAAACTCAATGGGCCTTTAGGAGGCTGAAAAGTAGGTTGGACGTGAAACGTGTCGAACAGCTCACAGGCCGGCAGCAGGCCGAAATAGACCCCGGCCCATGAATGTGCCAATCAAATCATGGGCTTATAACAGGCCAAAATTGTCTCGGTCCTTGTTTGGCCCAATCAGATTATCGGCTGCGAGCAGGCCGGATGCAAACCGGGCCGTAGTTAGGCCCAACTATATGACAGGCTTTTAACAGGCCGAAATTAATATAGGGCAGAAATGTTAAACGAGCCCTTAACAGGCCGAAACTAATATCAGGCCAAATTACTAAATGGGCCTTTAGCAAATGGGCCCAAAAGTGTAGCGTCCAGTTGACGGGCCGAATTTGATATGGGCCATAATTTAGCCCAAAGCCTCTTAAAGGGCCGGACCTAATCTGGGCCATAATTTGGCCCAGAACGTGGTAGGCTTTTAACGGGACGGATCTCATATGGGCCATTATTAGGCCCGGAATGTGGCAGGCCATTAATGGACCGGATCAAATATGGGCCGCCATGTGGCCCAAAACATGGCAGCCAGTTAATGGGCCGACCTACTAGGGTCCTCAAAATCTTGTGGGCCTACAGCTGGGCCGGCCCATTAATGTCGGCGAAATCTCGTGGGCCTTTAGCTGGGCCGGCCCATTATGGTCCATAAAAATCTTGTGGGCCTTCACCTGGGCCGGCCCATTATGGCCCGCAAAAATCTTGTGGGCCTTTACCTGGGCCGGCCCATTATGGCCCGCAAAATATTGTGGGCCTTTAGCTGGGCTGGCCCATTATGGTCTGCAAAATCTTGTGGGCCTTTAGTTGGGCCGGCCCATTTAAACTTTATGGGCCACTTTTGGGCCTGTCCACGTGTTAACATATGATAGGCGCATCTCGCCCATTGGATGAGTGACACCTGTGCCAACATGGAGCTGACACGTGTTTCCTCCAGCCAATGATGATTTTACACGTGGAAAATCCCTATTGCTCGGGGCTGTTAACGGGTTATCGGATCCAAAAACGGACCCGATAGCTTGACGGCATTCCGTTATGGTGGATGCCACATGTTGGTCACCCTTGACGAAAGCACTTCTGTGACGTGCGATTTATCGTCATGGAAGTGGACACTTCCGTGATGATAATTTTGGTAATGTCATGGAACACTTCTACGACAGCACAAGTATGACTATCTTGATTCTGTCATAAATTTGTCATGGATGTACATGCATGACAGAAAACGTGACCTACTGTGACAAACACGTATCATCACGGAAGTGAATTTTTTTTGTAGTGCCTGCACCTTGCAGGGAGAATGCACCATCGAAATACATGATCCATTCTTGGGGCGCTTCCTTGCTGGGGGTAACTGTTTCCAGTACTTCTTCATTAGGGGTTGGCGTCCATTCTGCAATAAACTCTGCCAATGCCCTGCTCTGAATTGTTGATGTGCTTTCAAATTTCAGGCCAAAGCTGGATAACTCCAAAGCGCACTCCACTATTCTGCCGGTAGCCTCAGGGTTTCGGAGTATCCTTTGCAATGGAAAGCAGGTGACAACCGTGATCTCATGGGCTTCGAAGTAGTGGCGCAGTTTCCTTGAGGCCATGATGAGGCCAAAAATCAACTTTTGCACACCAGAGTACCTCGATCTAGCCCCCTGTAACAGGGAACTACCGAAGTATACTGGGCGCTGCACCACTTTCTTCCTTGCCGCGTCCTTGGGGTTGCCCCTGTTGCCGTGCTCTTCTTTGTCCTGATCCTCATTCGGTCCTGCTGGGCTTTTCTCACTCTCTACTTCCTCTACTTCCCGTTGTGCCACTAGGGATGCACTAACCACTTGATTAGTTGCCTCTAAGTACAGCAGCAACGACTCTTGTGGTTTAGGGGCAACCAAAGTGGGCAAAAAGGACAAGTAGGTCTTCAAATCTTGTAAAACTGCGTCTGCTTCCGGGGTCCACTTCATGGGCCCTGCCTTCTTCAAAATTTTGAAGAATGGCAGTGCGCGCTTGGCAGACTTGGAGACGAATCTGCTAAGTGCGGCAATGCACCCTGTCAGACACCTCACATCTTTGACTGTCCAGGGTGCATGGATCTGCTCGATAGCTTTGATCTTGCGGGGTTGGCTTCGATCCCATGATGGGACACGAAGAACCCAAGTAGCTTGCCTGAGGGAACGCCAAACACACACTTCTCCGGGTTTAGCTTCAAGTTGATCTTGCACAGATTAGCAAATGTCTTCTTCAAATCCTGGATGAGGGTTGATCTATCCTTGGTCTTGACCACAATATCATCCATATAAGCCTCAATGTTTTTTGTAACTGTGGTTCAAAACCAATCTGGACTGCTCTTGCAAAAGTGGCCCCGACTATAAGGGCATATCTATCCCTTAGTAGTTTTGGTGATTGATGAAAATGCTTTTGCGGACTAATCGTGTGTAGTGAGCATTTCAGATATACCATGTCTAAGCACAAGACGATTTGGTGCCCCTCGGAGCTTATTGAAGACGGTGTTTCTCTACGTTTCTTTTCGGTGGATTTGAGTCGTATGAAAGCCGTACTATTAAGAGGGGGTCCGTGTTGGAAAGGTTTGGGTGGAATCAACACGTACACGTCTGCTCCTTTTGCACCACCTTTCCTTTGGCTCTTTGGAGCATCCTCCGTCTCTCCGTGTCTTTGCAAAATGAAGGACTCCTGGTGTTTCTAATCTAGGGCATGCGGTAGTACCGCTCTTCGGAGTGGTAGTACCGCAGGCCTTGTGGTAGTACCGGCCGTAGGTGCGGTAGTACCGCAGGTACTCACGGAAGTACCGTTCCTTGGGAGCGGTAGTACCGTGGCCTCTGGCCAGGCTCAGCCGCTCGAGCGGTTGTAGGGGCGGATGTAATTTTTTACATCCGCGCCCTACGCAGTAGTACCGCCCCATGGGTGAGGTAGTACCGTGAGCTCTGGCCTGGCACAGCAACATGAGCGGAAGTAGGGGCGGATCTAATTTTTTACATGCGCGCCCTACGCGGTAGTACCGCTCCAGGCCTGCGGTAGTACCGTGTCGAATTTTTGCATGGATCGGGACTCAGCGGAAGTTGTTACAGATGTATTTTTATATGTCCGTGCCTTCCCAGATTAGACCAACCCTGCCTCGCGGTTGTACCGCAAGGGGGTGCGGTAGTACCGCTCCAGCGGTTCTATCGCCCTTGCCACAGGCTGGTCTAGCTCCTGCTACGCCAGCGGTAGTACTGCAGTACCCTGCGGTAGTACCGTGGTCCCGTGCAGTAGTACTGTTGCCAGGTGCGGTAGTACCGCTCGTCGCGTGCTGAGTTAGTGGATAACGGTTGGATTTGTTCTTCCACTATATAAGGGGAGTCTTCTTCTCCGAGTTGACTACCTCTTCCATCCCCAAGCTCCATTGTTGCACTAAGCTCCATTTTCGCCCGATCTCTCTCCCTAGCCAATCAAACTTGTTGATTTTCTAGGGATTGGTTGAGAAGGCCACGATCTACACTTCCACCAAGAGAAATTTGATTCCCCCCACTAATCCCTTGCGGATCTTGTTACTCTTGGGTGTTTGAGCACCCTAGACGGTTGAGGTCACCGCGGAGCCATATTCCATTGGGGTGAAGCTTCGTGGTGTCGTTGGGAGCCTCCAATTAAGTTGTGGAGATTGCCCCAACCTTGTTTGTAAAGGTCCGGTCGCCGCCTCCAAGGGCACCAATAGTGGAATCATGGCATCTCGCATTGTGTGAGGGCGTGAGGAGAATACGGTGGCCCTAGTGGCTTCTTGGGGAGCATTGTGCCTCCACACCGCTCCAACGGAGACGTACTTCGCTCAATAGGAAGGAACTTCGGTAACACATCCTCATCTTCACCGGCTCCACTCTTGGTTACCTCGTACCTTTACTTGTGCTAGCTTATTTGTGTTATATCCCTTGGTTGCTTGTGTGCTTGTTGTTCTTGCATCATATAGGTTGCTCATCTAGTTGCATATCTAGACAACCTACTTTGATGCAAAGTTTAAATTGGTAAAGAAAAGCTAAAAATTGTTAGTTGCCTATTCACCCCCCCCTCTAGTCAACTATATTGATCCTTTCAATTGGTATCAGAGCCTCGTCTCTTTATTAAGGACTTTGCCGTCCGAAGAGTATGGTTGGCTCCGTAGACGGTGAGGAGGAGGACCCCGGTGTGATTCCGTCCTCGTCTACGGCCGATGGGGAAACCTCGGTCTCACGCGAAGAGTTCAATGTGGCTTTGGACACATTGAAAACTTCCATGACGGCCGAGGTCAAAGGCATGCTCAAGAAGTTTCTTGATGGTCTCAAATTATCCACCGCACCGTTGGAAGTGGTCGATCCCACTAACAAGGTGACCGATGCTAACTCCAACAAGGGGGAAGCTACTAGTGAGAAAGTTCCTTTGTCTAGTGGTAGAAATGGTAGTGGCATCTTTGCCCATGTGGAACCTCCTCTTACTTATGGAGGACCCATTCCCTCCACTCATTTAAATCATGCCGGCCCTCCTCCTAAGATTGTGAAAAATGAGGATTTTGACGCTTGGGTTTATCGCTTTAAACGTCATTTAAATCATGTTAATACTAATCTTTGGAGAATCATTGAGCAAGGTTTCTATCCGCATGACCCAAGCAACTTCACCCCTAGAGAAGCCGCAGATCATCAATTCAACGAGAATGCTCTCTTCATCATCCAAGATGCAATTCCTTCCGAAGATCTTGCACATCTCCGGCCTTTCACCATGGCCAAGGAAGCATGGCACCATGTTGTCTCCCTTTACAAGGGAATTGCAAGCATTCAACGCTCCAACTACGAAGTGGTGCAAGATGAAGCCGATGAGTTCGCAATGAATGAAGATGAAGAACCTCGTGTGCTTTACCAGAGGCTAACCACTCTCGTGGTCTCAGTACGAGATCATGGGAGCAAGGATACAAATGACAATTGGATCAAGTGCAAGTTCCTCAAAGCCATGATGCCTTACCACAAGGCCATGTCCTCCGTCATCCGTCAAAGGCCGGACTTCCACACCTTGTCCTCAAGTGAAGTGTTGGATGAGTTTGTGGCAATGAGGATCTTGGACAAGACCGCCGACAATGCGGTGTTGCGTTCTCAAAGATCTAAGAAGCCCAACCTTGCTTTGAAGGCCAAAGTTAGTGTGGAAGAAGAGGATGAAGAGGAAGAAGAGGAGAGCAACCCGAAGATACAAAGTATGCTTATCATGAGCACATGGCTCTCGCTTCAAGGCAATTTTGGAGCAAGAAGAACACAAAGCCCAACTTCAACAAGAGCAACTCAAGTGGCATGAAGGGCAAGCAACGTGTGAGGACTTGCTATATTGTGGCAATGTGAGCCACTTTGTTGCGGAATGCCCATATGAGAAGAGGGAAGACAATGGTGGCAAACTCATCCGAAAAGACAAGGCCAAGTCTCCTCCCAAGGGGTTGGTGGCACAAGAAGAGTACAATGAGGATGATGATGATGAAGATGGTGAGTCGGTTGCCATGGCCTCCGTTGCCATTGCGACAACTCCTAGGGTGTGTCTCTTCGAATCACCCAATGAGAACATCACCACCAAGTGCCTCATGGCCAAAGCCACCAACAAGGTAACCCCCAACATCAAAACTACCATCATTACTAATCCTTCTTTGATGGATTGCATTGATGAAAATGAGGGGTCTAATGGGGAGGAAAATGAATTTGAGTCTTTTATGAGTAAGCTCAAGGTTAAATCCAAGAAGAACTTTCTTGCTCTCTTGGAACAACTTGGTGAAGCCAATGACTTGATTGAGGCTCACGAAGAAACCATCTCTAAGATGGAAGGGCATAGTCATGACTATGCCGATGAGATATCAGATCTCTCTAACGCTCTTGGGGAAGAGCATGGTCATCGTTTGGCTGTTGAGGAGTCATACAACGATGATCATGCTAAATTAAAGAAAGATCTCGATCATGCTCTTGTTGTATCTCGTGTGCTAAATTCCGAAAAGGCCAAACTTGGGGTTGATCTTGCTAGACTCAAGGAGGAGTTTGATATACTTGACAAGGCTCACAAGGCCTTGAAGGGTACTCATGCTAGTCTTAAAGAGTCTCATGATCAATTCCAAGTGAAGCTAACCAAGGAGAAAGCCACTTTTCCTCATATGGTTTTAATTGATAATGCAAATGCTACTAACCCTTGTTGTGAGCATGTGCATCTTGTTGAGGAGAATGCAAAGTTGAAGGAGCAACTTGAGAAAGGCCTTGTGTCGTGCATACAAGGTGAGAAGAACCTCAACGACCTTTTGAGCAATCAAAAGGAAGTTGTGGCCAAGGAAGGGATTGGGTTCGCACCCATGTCGAAGAACAAGAAGAAGAATGACAAGACCAAACGACCTCCTCCTCTCAAGCAAACTTTTGTGAAGGAGGGAGAGGGTGCTTACAAGGAGAAGAAGAACAATGTGAAGGGTGGTGGTGTCAAGAAGGGCAATGCCACCCCTTCCAACAAAGCCGGCGACTTTAACCCTTCTTATGTGTTGTGTCGTGCTAGTGATGGGCATGTCTATGCCAAATTTGTTGGTTCTCCTTATGAGTACATTGAATGGTATATTTGGGTTCCTAAGACCCTTGTTACTAACATCAAAGGACCCATTACAAAATGGGTACCTAAAACCAAGCATTGATCTCTTGTAGGTATTTGCTTCCGGTGGGGTATCATGGTTGCTCGATAGTGGAGCTACTAATCATATGACCGGAAGCAAGGACTTGGTGGTGGATGTGCACAAGATTCCATCTATGCTCACCAATGTAGAGTGGGGTGATGCCTCGTCTTCTAAGGTATTGGGTCTTGGCAAGGTTGTCATTTCTCATGATCTCACGATTGAGAAAGTCATACTTGTTGAGTCCCTTGCATACAACTTACTTTTTGTTCGTCAACTTGCACTTATGGGCTTTGCTACTTTCTTTGATATTGATACCGTGGCCCTCTTGTGGAGCAAGACTCTTAAAGTAGCCTTTGTTGGGAATGTCGAGAACGGTCTCTATGTAATTAACTTCTCGGAGCGACCCACTAAGACCGCAACATGCCTAATGGCTAAAGTTGACATGGCATGGCTTTAGCATCGCCGTTTAGCCCATGTCAATATGAGATCTTTGCAAAGTATTCTCAAGGGGCACCATGTCCGTGGACTAAAAAATGTTAGATTTGCTAAAGATCGTTCTTGCAGTGCTTGTATCAAAGGAAAGCTACATGAAAAGGCTCACCCTCCCACGACTATCATTTACTCGAAGAGGCCTTTGGAGATCCTTCACTTGGATCTCTTTGGGCCTCCATCCTTTGATAGTATTGAGGGTAGAATGTATTGCTTGGTGATTGTGGATGATTATTCGAGATACACTTGGGTATACTTCTTCAAGAGGAAGAGTGAGACTCAACAAACCGTCATTGACTTTGCAAATGAAGCCCAACGTCAGCACAATGCAAAGATCTTGACAATAAGAAGTGACAACGGCACCGAGTTCAAAAACTACACCTTGGATGAGTTTCTTAGTGATGAGGGGATCAATCATCAATATTCCGCACCATACACCCTCAACAAAATGGTGTAGCGGAGAGGAAGAACTGGACATTGATGGATGCGGCAAGGACTATGATGGCGGAGTTCAAGTCTCCATACAACTTTTGGGCCGAAGCCATCAACACCGCGTGTCATGCATCCAATCGGCTCTATCTCCACAAAGGCTTGAACAAGACTCCATATGAGATACTCACCGGTAACAAGCCCAACCTCAAGTACTTTCGGGTGTTCGGGTGTAAGTGTTTCATTCTCAAGAAAGGTGTTCGTTTGTCTAAATTTGAGGCTAGAGCTCAAGAGGGCATATTTGTTGGTTATGCTACAAACTCTCATGCTTACCGTGTCCTCAACGTGTAACATGGAGTTTGATGAGAATAACGGCTCCCAAGTGGAGCAAAGTGGCACTTGTGATGTAGGTGATGAAATTCCTCCCCAAGCCATAAGAAGAATGGGTGTTGGTTTTATCCTACCCATTGTGGATCCCCTTATGGCCGAAGGAGAAGGACAATGTTCCACTCAAGTGGAACCATCATCAACCCAAGGCCCACACGCTTCCGAAGAACAAAGTGAAGGCCCTCAACCTCATGAACAAGACCAAGGGCAAGATCAACCTCAAGACAGTGTTGAACCACCAAGTGATGCCCAAGGTCAAGTTCCTCCTCCGAGCAAGTTCAAGATCAAGAGCAAGCTCAAGATCAAGAACTAGCTCAAGACGACGCTCAAGATGATCAAGTAACCGCTCCTCAACTCACTCCTGAGGAGGAATTGGAGCGTCGTGACGCCAAGATTGCATCCAAGCTCTCTACCAAGGGTCATCTCATGACGAATGTGCTTGGAAGCATTCGAAAGGGGGTAAGCACTCATAGACAATTGGCAAACTATTGTGAACATCATGCATTTGTCTCTTGTGTTGAACCCCAAAAGGTCTATGAGGCGCTTGAAGATCCGGATTGGCTTAATGCCATGCATGAAGAACTCAACAACTTCGAGCACAACAAGGTGTGGAGATTGGTGCCAAGGCCAACAAGGAACCATAATGTCATTGGAACCAAGTGGATATTCAAGAACAACCTAGATGCTCATGGAATTATCATTCGCAACAAGGCTCGTTTGGTAGCACAAGGCTACTCCCAAGTCGAGGGTATCGACTACGGTGAAACCTTTGCTCCCGTTGCTCTCCTTGAATCCATTCGTTTGTTGATTTCTTATGCTTCTCATCATAACTTTAAGTTGCAACAAATGGATGTGAAGAGTGCTTTTCTTAATGGTCCTATTAATGAGTTGGTGTATGTCAAGCAACCCCCCGGGTTCGAGGATCCCTATTTTCCTGATCATGTGTACCAACTCGATAAGGCACTCTATGGCCTTAAGCAAGCCCCACGTGCGTGGTATGACCACCTTACTGAGTTGCTGCAAGATCGCGGTTTTGAAATTGGGAAAATCGACCCCACTCTTTTTACTAAGAAGGTCAAAGGGGAGTTGTTTGTGTGCCAACTTTATGTTGATGATATTATCTTTGGTTCCCCTAACAAAGCTTTCAATGCGGAATTTGCTGCACTCATGACCTCCGAGTTCAAGATGTCCATGATGGGAGAGTTGAAGTTCTTTCTCGGGTTCGAAGTCAAGCAACGAAGAGAAGGAACCTTCATCAACCAAGCCAAATACACTCAAGACATGCTGAAGAGATTCAAGCTAAGTGATGTCAAGCCGGCTTCCACTCCAATGCCCGTCAAATGCCAACTTGACATAGATCCCAATGGTAAAGCGGTGGATCAAAAGGTATATCGCTCCATGATTGGCTCCTTGCTTTACCTTTGTGCATCTAGACCGGATATCATGTTTAGTGTGGGAATTTGTGCACGGTTTCAAGCCGCACCGAAGGAAAGCCACTTTGTGGCGGTCAAGCGAATCTTTCGATATTTGGCTCATACCCCAAACTTTGGCTTATGGTATCCAAGAGGATCTAACTTCAACCTTATGGGCTATTCGGACTCCGATTGGGCGGGAGACAAAGTGGATAGGAAGTCCACTTCTGGAGGGTGCCAATTCCTTGGTTGCTCTTTGGTGAGTTGGTCTTCCAAGAAGCAAAGTTGTGTGTCTCTCTCGTCCACCGAAGCGGAGTATGTGGCCGTCGGTAGTTGTTGTGCACAACTTATTTGGATGAGGCAAACTTTAAAGGATTACGGTGTCATTTGTGACAAAGTGCCTCTTTGGTGTGACAATGAAAGTGCCATCAAGATTTCTCTCAACCCGGTTCAACACTTCAACATGAAGCATATTGAGATTCGTTATCACTTCATCCGGGATCACATTAGGCGAGGGGAGATTGAGCTCAACTATGTCAACACTCGTGATAACCTTGCAGATATTTTCACGAAGCCCTTGGATGAAGCAAGATTTCGCGAGTTAAGGCATGAGCTAAATATCATTGATTCGAGCAATGTTGCTTGAACCCTTGCACACCCACCATAGTCATCTTGATGTGTTGTTTAGGTGTAGGCATGGACATAGGGGGAGTGTTGTTCTCTCAATGAACTCTCCCTCCCCCCATTATGCATAAATTGATCAACTCTTTCACATTAGCCATTTTTGATGGTACTTGTGCTTCAAAGACGAGTCTTGGTCATGGGCCCAAGGATAATTCTTCGCGGTGCCATACCAATTGACTCAAACATAGGTGGCCCCGGCCACCGCCCTCACTTTGGAGAGGTTGGGTTGTGTGTTTAGTCCTTGTTGTCTTTTGCCTTTCTTCCTTCGTGCCGAGCTTGCGTGTGTTGTCTCGTGGTTTAGCTCTTTGGTGTGTCCGTTCGCTAGAAGGTTTCATTGCAAAGGCTGATTTTTTTTTTCTTTTGTGAAACATGCATTTTCTTGGGTCTACGTTACTACCGTGGCTGGCCACGGTACTACCGCAGGAGCTGCGCACGGTACTACTGCAAGCAACACGGTAGTAATTTTTTACTGCCGCTGGGGAGCGGTACTACCACCCATGGTGCGGTACTTCTGCCCGGGCGGTACTACCGCGATGACGTGCGGTACTACCGCGTAGTCGCGAGCGCGTGGGGGTTGAGAGCGGGCAGGGGGAGTTCCAACTCCCCCATACCCATTCAACTCTTTTCCCCACGTCGCCTCTCTCTTTCCTGCCCAAGAACGGCGCCGGAGAACCTCGCCGGATCTCCGTCTCCGGCCGCTCACCTTGCATTCCGTCCGGTGGGATCGTTCCCCACCATGCCCTCTTGCCATGGAACAAGGTTTCTCCCCAAATCCCTCTCTCTTTGGTTCGTTCTTTCGTCTCTAGGTTTTTGGGGAGATGCATGTTGTTCTCGAGATTTTAGGCCAAATCTTTGCAAGAGTAGGATGTAGGAGAGTAGTAATGCGTAGAGATGGTATCTGGTATGTTGCCCCTTGGTAGATTTGATCAACCGTAGTACCGCTCCGTTGTCGCGGCTGTGCTTAGATCCGTTTGCGTTTCGGATCCGACCCTGTGCGGTCCTACCGCTCGTACGGTACTACCACTCCTTAGGAGCGGTACTACCGCGCGAGGCGCGGAAGTAAAATTTTACTTCCGCTCCCGCCACAGTACTACCGTGCCATCCAGGCACGGTACAACCGTGGCTGGAGCGGCACTAAAATTTTAGTTCCGCACATCCATGCGGTACTACTGTTGGTGTCAAATCTTCCATGTGGCAATTACCCAATGCTATTTCTACTTGTTTCACTTGTTTTGCTGTGGCCTTTGCATTGATCCTTCTCACTTCTCTTGCATGTTGTTGTGTTTTGTGTCATAGGTGGTGGCTCTGGTTCCAATGTCCGCCATTCCAATCCTAGCTGTGACATGGGATCCAAGCGTCTGTGCAACCAAGATGAAGCTCCAGAGGGCTCCAATGCCCCCCAATGTAGAACCAAGACCACCGCCACCAAGCACAAGGAGCCCTCCAAAGGCATGGATGAGATACCACTTGCTGAGTTCGTCACTCGACGGAGGATCAACCCCTATGTGAGTCCCCGTGCAAACTTCGGAGGGAATGATTTGTTCTGGACCAAGCAGCAGAATCTTATCTATCTGGATGTGATCAAGGCCAAGCAGAACATCTACGTGGACGTGCACTGGATTGACATGAATCACATGAGGGAGGCTAAGCACCGTGACTACTTTGGTGAGGCTTTGGACCTCGTGGAGCAGTTTGGTATTGAGCACATGATCTCTTTCCATCTGGATTATGACCCTGAGATTGTGGCCCAGTTTTTTGCCTCAGTCCACTTCCATACTGATGACGAACGGTCCATGACCTGGATGACCAATGGACAACAGATGACTGCTAACTGGAAGGAGTTCATGGCTTTGCTATAGGTGCCTGATGAGGGGCTCAACACACCCGTTGGTGTTCGCCCGCATGCCAACCCCGAGTCCGCTAACAAAAACAAGCTCTAGCAGTATCTTGTTGAGAAGAAGCTTCCCAATGACAAGAAGACGTGGGTGCTGAACCCATTCCTTGACATCATGCACCGAATCTTCCGCAACTCCCTCTTTCCATGCATTGGTGACAAGGACAAGGTGCATGCCTATCTCGTGGATATGATGCTCATATGTGAGGAGGCGCGTCATTCTCAGACGCAACCACTTGATGTCTCACATATCATGTGGTGCGAGCTTCGGTTTGCGGTGTTCAACCGTAAGGTACCCATCTATGGACCTTACCTGTTTCTGTTGACCACAAAGACTTGGGATAAGCTCTATCCCGATGATGAGTTTCTTGCCCTGACTGGACTCGTCATGAGTCTGTCAAGCTCCGCATCAAGCCCCAGTGGGCCAACACCACTACCCGTGTTGAGGCAGCTGCTGCTCAGATGGATGTGGATGAGGATGAGATCGAGGAGGAGGACACTGATGAGGACAGCTCTGCTGGCTACTCACCTTCATCTTCTGAGCCTTCTTGGGCTAAGAAGCTGAAGAACAAGATGAAGGCTCTGTTCTTCATGCAGGCCAAGGGGCAGTACAGGTCTCATGTTGCTCAGAAGGAGAGTCGGCGGTGCGACAAGAGGATCTTGAGGACATTTGGCGAGGAGGTATCTAGCGGGTCCGACAAGCACATCACCCCAGAGGCAGCTTGGATGGCAAAGCAGGGCTACAAGTGGACTGATTCTGAGGATGAGCAGGAGGAGACCATTCCCACTGCCGAGACCGACGAGGAGCGCGAGGAGTGATCGTCTCAGCCTGAGCTACCACTTGTGTCGTAGGTGTCCTCTTTGCCTTTTTGGTGTCTCGATGCCAAAGGGGGAGAGAGCGTAGGATTTGCGAGTCGTGTGTCGTGTTTCGTCTTGTCGCTTTGCTTTCGTTCCGTTGAACCTCGTTTGCTTTGGTTTGGTTTGTGCATGTGAGTCCAGAGTTTCTATCATATGGTGTAAGACATATGCACTCTAGCGTATCTTATTGTCTTTCATGCTTAGTATCCCATGAGCATATGCTATATTGTGCCTGTTTCTTTATGGTCATAGTTATTATCTTGCCTGCTTGCTTAGTGTTAGGTTCATTATTGCAAGATATGCCTTGTCTATAAAATATAGGGGGAGTGTTGATCCTAGTATGTGTGCCGTGCAGTCCAAAGCACTTCTCTAGTGTGCACACATCTAGGGGGAGCCCGTCTATATTTTATAGATGGTGGGATTGCCGTTGTTTCAGTTTATATCCCTTGCAAATCCCATATTGTCATCAATCCACCAAAAAGGGGGAGGTTGTAAGGGCATATTTATCCCTTCGTAGTTTTGGTGATTGATGACAATGCTTTTGCGGACTAATCGTGTGCAGTGAGCATTTAAGATATACCATGTCTAAGCACAAGACGATTTGGTGCCCCTCAGAGCTTACTGAAGATGGCGTTTCTCTACATTTCTTTTCGGTGGATTTGAGTCGTAGGAAAGCCGTACTATTAAGAGGGGGTCCGCGTTGGAAAGGTTTGGGTGGAATCAACACGTACACGTCTGCTCCTTTTGCACCACCTTTCCTTTGGCTCTTTGAAGCATCCTCCGTCTCTCCGTGTCTTTGCAAAATGAAGGACTCCTAGTGTTGCTCATATGGGGCATGCGGTAGTACTGCTCTTCGGAGTTGTAGTACCACAGGGCCTTGCGGTAGTACCGGCCGTAGGCGCGGTAGTACCGCAGGTACTCACGGAAGTACCGCTCCTTGGGAGCGGTAGTACCGTGGCCTCTGGCTAGGCTCAGCCGCTCGAGCGGTTGTAGGGGTGGATGTAATTTTTTACATCCGCGCCCTACACGGTAGTACCGCCCCATGGGTGCGGTAGTACCGTGAGCCCTGACCTGGCACAACAACATGAGCGGAAGTAGGGGCGGATGTAATTTTTTACATCGGCGCCCTACGCGGTAGTACCGCTCCAGGCCTGCGGTAGTACCGTGTCGGATTTTTGCATAGATCGGGACTCAGCGGAAGTTGCTACACATGTATTTTTATATGTCCATGCCTTCCTAGACTAGACCAACCCTGCCTCGTGGTAGTACCGCAAGGGGGTGCGGTAGTTCCGCTCCAGCGGTTCTACCGCCCTTGCCACAGGCTGGCCTAGCTCTTGCTGCACCAGCGGTAGTACCGCAGTACCCTGTGGTTGTACCGTGGTCCCGTGCGGTAGTACCGCTTGCCAGGTGCGGTAGTATCGGTCGTCGTGTGCTAAGTTAGTGGATAACGGTTGGATTTGTTCTTCCACTATATAAGGGGAGTCTTCTTCTCCGAGTTGACTACCTCTTCCATCCCCAAGCTCCATTGTTGCTCTAAGCTCCATTTTCGCCCGATCTCTCTCCCTAGCCAATCAAACTTGTTGATTTTCTAGGGATTGGTTGAGAAGGCCACGATCTACACTTCCACCAAGAGAAATTTGATTCCCCCCACTAATCCCTTGCGGATCTTGTTACTCTTGGGTGTTTGAGCACCCTAGACGGTTGAGGTCACCGCGGAGCCATATTCCATTGTGGTGAAGCTTCGTGGTGTCGTTGGGAGCCTCCAATTAAGTTGTGGAGATTGCCCCAACCTTGTTTTTAAAGGTTCGGTCGCCGCCTCCAAGGGCACCAATAGTGGAATCACGTCATCTCGCATTGTGTGAGGGCGTGAGGAGCATATGGTGGCCCTACTGGCTTCTTTGGGAGCATTGTGCCTCCACACCGCTCCAACGGAAACATACTTCCCTGAAAAGGAAGGAACTTCGGTAGCACATCCTCGTCTTCACGGGCTCCACTCTTGGTTATCTCGTTCCTTTACTTGTGCTAGATTATTTGTTTTATATCCCTTTCTTGCTTGTGTGCTTGTTGTTGTTGCATCATATAGGTTTCTCACCTAGTTGCATATCTATACAACCTACTTTGATGGAGAGTTTAAATTGGTAAAGAAAAGCTAAAAATTGTTAGTTCCTATTCACCCCCCTCTAGTCAACTATATCGGCCCTTTCTCCGACACTCTTTAACCCGAAAGGCATGCGCACAAAGCAGTATGTACCACATGGGGTCATGAATGAGGTCTTCTCTTCGTCTTCCTTGGACATGAAGATCTAATGATACCCAGAGTATGCATCCAGAAAGTAGAGCAAATCACAACCCGAAGTGGGAGTCCACAATCTAGTCGATGCACGGCAAGGGAAATGGGTCCTTCGGGCAAGCCTTGTTGAGATATGTGAAATCTATGCAAAACCTCCATTTTCCGTTAGCCTTGCGTACGACCACTGGGTTTGCTAACCATGTCGGATGCAGTACTCCTCTGACCAGACCAGCTGCCTCAAGCTTCTTAATCTCTTCGGCAATTAACTGCTACCTCTCCAAGGCCTGCTTTCGAACCTTCAGCTTGACGGGTCGGGCATGTCGGCAGACAACAAGGTGGTGCTCGATTACCTCCCAAGGAACCCCGGGGATATCATATGGTTGCCAGGCAAACACATCAATATCCGCCCGTAGGAAGGCAACGAGCGCACTTTCCTATTTGTCATCAAGGGTGGCGCTGATAGTGAAGGTACCATCAACGCCAGCTAGCCCAGCTGGGACCTTCTTCACATGTCGTGTAGCAACCTTGGATCTCTTGCTGTTGGAACTCTCCGTCAAGTCATCAACAGGCGCGGCACACTCTGAAGAGGTACGCTTCCCGGATTCCTTGCTGGTGTCCCAACTATCCTTCTTCTTTCCTCTGTTTTCCTTGGCGGGGACTGTTGCTGCTGTGGCCTCTGCCGTGACTGCGTCCCGATAAATCTTATCCATGCAAATAATTGCGTCTTTCTCGTCTGACGGAATGGAAATGACTCCTACCGGCCCTGTCATCTTCAAAATGTTGTAGGCATACTGGGATGCCGCCATGAATTTTGCCATAGCTGGGCGTCCAAGGATCCCATTGTACGCTAGGGGGAGGTCGACCACATCAAACACAACCTTCTCAGTCCGATAGTTCAATTCTCCCCCAAATGTCACTGGCAACGTGATCTTTCCCTTAGGATGACACCTGCCGGTATTGACTCCTTGAAACGTGCCCGTGACCTTTAGTTCTTCCTCTGTTATCTGAAGCTTGCTGATAACCTTTGGGGAAATCAGATTCAACCTGGCCCCGCCGTCAACCAACATCTTTTTAACTTTGAGGTTGCGAATTATTGGAGAGACCAACAACGGCAAACACCCTACCGCGATGGTGCGGTCAGGATGGTCCTCTTCGTCAAATATGATGGGCGCGCGTGACCATTTGAGCGGCTTCCGACACTCTGCCGCTGGCTCCACGACATTGACCTCACGCGCCCACCGTTTAAGTTGGCGGTGAGAGGAGTGCAAAGATGCACCCTCGTCAATGCACAGGGCGTCAGTGGCCTTCTGGAATTCCTGCTCGCTGGTTTCCTCTTAATCCCCTCCATCACTCTCATCATTGCAAACTTCCTACTCTCGGCCCTTGGTGGGGTTTCCTTGGTTCCGAAAAACCTTGCCGGGGCGATTCACTTCACTGGCTCAGCCCTTCCCGCCAGTTGCTACCTCTTGAGGATGCGTTGGTTTTCCCTTGAAGAGGAAAGGGTGATGCAGCAAAGTAGCGTAAGTATTTCCCTCAATTTTTGAGAACCAAGGTATCAATCCACTAGGAGACTACACGCAAATCCCTAGTACCTGCACAAACAATCAAGAACCTTGCAACCAACGCGATAAAGGGGTTGTCAATCCCTTCACGACCACTTGCAAAAGTGAGATCTGATAGAGATAATAAGATAAATATTTTTGGTATTTTTGTTGTATAGATTGAAAAGTAAAGCTTGCAAAACAAACGGCGACAGAAATAGCTAGTTGACGGGAGATTAATATGATGGAAAATAGACCCGGGGGCCATAGATTTCACTAGTGGCTTTTCTCATGATAGCATATTTTACGGTGCGTGAACAAATTAGTGTCGAGCAATTGATAGAAAAGCGCATAGTTATGAGAATATCTAGGCATGATCATGAACATAGGCATCACGTCCGTGTCAAGTAGACCGAAACGATTATGCATCTACTACTATTACTCCACACATCGACCGCTATCCAGCATGCATCTAGAGTATTAAGTTCATAAGAACAGAGTAACGCATTAGGCAAGATGACATGATGTAGAGGGATAAACTCAAGCAATATGATATAAATCCCATCTTTTTATCCTCGATGGCAACAATACAATACGTGCCTTGCTGCCCCTGCTGTCACTGGGAAAGGACACCGCAAGATTGAATCCAAAGCTAAGCACTTGTCCCATTGCAAGGAAGATCAATCTAGTAGGCCAAACCAAACTGATAATTCAAAGAGACTTGCAAAGATATCAAATCATGCGTATAAGAATTCAGAGAAGAATAAAATATTGTTCATAGATAATCTTGATCATAAACCCACAATTCATCGGATCTCGACAAACACACCGCCAAAAGAATTACATCTCCAAGAAGATCGAGGAGAACTTTGTATTGAGATCCAAAGAGAGGGAAGAAGCCATCTAGCTAATAACTATGGACCCGAAGGTCTGTGGTAAACTACTAACTCATCATCGGAGAGGCTATGGTGTTGATGTAGAAGCCCTCCGTGATCAATTCCCCCTCCGGCGGAGCGCCGGAAAAGGCCCCAAGATGGGATCTCATGGGTACAGATGGTTGTGGCAGTGGAAAATAGGTTTTGTGGCTCCCCTAGATGTTTTCAGGGTATAAGAGTATATATATAGGCGAAAGAAGTAGGTCGGTGGAGCTATGAGGGGCCCACGAGGCTGGGGGCGCGCCTCCCTGCCTCGTGGCCGCCTCGTTGCTTCCTTGACATCCACTCCAAGTCTCGTAGATTGCGTTTGTTCCAAAAACAATCCTCGCGAAGGTTTCATTCCGTTTGGATTCCGTTTGATATTCCTTTTCTGCGAAACACTAAAATAGGCAAAAAAACAGCAATTTGCACTGGGCCTTCGGTTACTAGGTTAGTCCAAAAAATAATATAAAAGTGCATAATAAAGCCCATTAAACATCCAAAATAGATAATATAATAGCATGGAACAATCAAAAATTATAGATACGTTGGAGACGTATCACCAGTGCCATTTTGACCTTTTCGTTATCACGCTTCTCATATTCAGCCTTCTGCCTCTTGACAAGCTGCTCAACCTGATGACACTCTTGGAGATTGTGGCCTTTTGTCCGATGGATCTTGCAGTACGGCCCATCGCCTTTCCCAGCCCTCTCGGCAGCCGCAACCTCCCGGCAGTCAGCGCACGCGGCAGCTTCCTTGCCGGGGGCTTCGGCCTTAGCCTTCTTGCCGGTACTAAGCGTGCCCGATCCTTCGACGGTCATCACTGCCTTATCCTTGCACCTCTTGTTGTGCTTCTTGTTCTTCTTCTTTTGACCGGTGGATTCATCGTCATCCTCTGAGTCGATGTCGATGCAATCTTCCTCTCTAGGTAGTTTCCTTCCCTCCTCCGCCCGAGCGCATTTGTCCACCAAGGTATAAAGCTCCTTCACAGTCTTGGGCAACCGCACATTCATCTTGGAACGTATCCTGCGGTTGCGCACATTGGATTGGAAGGCAACTATCACAACCGCCGAGTGGATATTTGGAATATTTCTGTGGACTCTGCCGAATCTCTGCAAATACTTGCGGAGAGTCTCTCCTTCTTTCTGTTGGAGAAGCTGCAAGTCGCTGGGCCGTCCTGGTTCTTGATGGCCGCCCGTGAAGGCGCCAATGAACTCATGGCACAGGTCAGCCCACAACGAAATGGAGTTCTCTGGCAGGTGCATCAGCCAAGACCTCACATTGGACTTGAGTGCCAAAGGGAAGTAGTTGGCAAACACCTTCTCATCTCTTCCTCCGGCAGCTTGAACAGCGATGGTGTAGATGCTCAAGAACTCTACTGGTTTCAACCTCCCTTCATACTTCTCAGGTATCTCTGGCTTGAACATGTGAGCGGATGGCCAACGGACTTGCCACAGCTCACGAGTAAAGGCAGGCACCCGCTATCCTTGAGTGCAGGCTCGTCGACGTCAGGGCCATCGCACCCATTGGTCCGACGGTGGTCGTCGCGGTGTCACTCGATGATGATGCGCGCGCCTCCCCTCCGCCTGTCCTCCGGGGCTCGCCGCTGGCATGAACGTGCTCGAGGGTCGGAAGAGGCCCTCGAGACGACGTCGGGTTCTTGATTCCGCAGCTCCCGCGCTGGTTGCCATGGTGGGGATTGCACAATGGGGGTGGCCCCTTCCATACGGCCAGCAACGCGAGCTGTTGTCGGCACTTGGGGAGACAGTGGCGGGCCAGCTCGCTGTGAGCCCCCAGCCTCAGTGAAGCCAATCAGACTCTGAATGGTGGCTCTTCATTCACCTATCTGATCGGCCGTCGGTGGGATCCTCAACAGCAGCTGGGCCCGCGCCATGGCCTCTGTAGCGGTGCTTGGCATTGGTGATGATGATGTAGATTGTATCGTTGCCCGACTTCTGACGGTGCCGGTGGTGATTGCGTCGCACCCTCGCTGTTGTGAGTTAGCCACTTGGATGGCATGGTGACGCGGTGAAGGCGCTTGAGGGCCAGTGTCTCCATTGGGCACAATGGCTGGGTCAACCCGCTCCGGGGGAGGTGCGCGCTGTGCGGGCGCGCCCGTGGCGGGGGCGGCCGGAGGGTGGCGATTCGCCCCAGACCGGGTGCCACCACTGTGGTTGTGCCCTTCGGCGAGGGGAAGAGGTACAGGCAGAATAACCCCTTTGTTCGTACCTCGTGGAGCATGACCACTGGGATGTTGCTGATGCTGCTCTCCTCCAGTGCCTCCCGCTCCTGCTTGAGCTGCGGGGGAGGTGGTGACAGTGCCGCCTGCATCGACCGCGTCCCCCGCAGCGCCCACATCCTCGTGTGCCTCTGCGTTCCCCGCGGCGTTGCCGGCCGCGAGTGGCAGAGCCTTCGAGGCGGACGGGTGAGCTGCAGCAACGGGTTTCTTCTTGGACGCCATAGTCGATGGAGCCGTTGATGATGAAAATGGCGATGAAGATGACACGCTGCTCATGCTTTCAGGTTCGCGCAAGTGATCCCCCTACCTGGCGCGCCAAAGATGTCGTGGGAAACCACGGCCACCTATGGGACCAAGAGCCCCTTTCTGGTTCGGCGGGGGGATGGCACGTTGCACAAAGAGCGGAGGAGCATGGAACAGCACGGCAGAGATCACACGGGCAGTCTTTACCCAGGTTTGGGCCACCGTGAGGCGTAAAACCCTACTCCTGCTTTGGTGGATTGATGGTGGAAAAATGGTGGTGAGCGCAACCCACTCGCTCGGCAGGGTTGCCTCGAGGCGAAAACGGTTAGACATGTATGAGTGTGTGAGGGGATGGATTAGCCCCCCTTTCCCAGGTTGCCTTGGGCCTCCTTTTATAGATAAAGGGGTCACCACAATGGCAAATCAGTCATTATGCACTGATTAGATAGCAAATAGTGCTATCATACCTAACTCTACAGGGTGACAGAGCGCATTAAATGCGCCACTCAACGTCACATCACAGCTCACCCGGCAGGCCCTACCGGGCTGTTTTGCCAGCTTCACGCTTGCTTACTTGACATGTCGCAGGACGAGTGTCGCTTGGAGGTATTTTCTGTAGGAAGTGGCTGCGATGTGGTGAATAGCAGCCACTTAGTCACTTCGGAGCTTGACACTGCACTGATCGACGATGTGCGTCATGATGAGGTGGTGCGCTGGCGTGGTTCTACCTCCGTAAGCCCCGGCCGGCCTGCCGGGACGACTCGAACGCTTGCTTCCGGGGGTAACCCCATCCTTGCCAGGCTCACCTGCCCGACAAGGGAGGTTTTTTCCTTAGCAATGTCTTGCTTCTCTGTCTAGTCTTGGTCCTGTTGTGCTGCACGCCGGTCCTTTTGAAGAACTGATCCCTTGTGTTCCAATCTGACCATGGTGCTGTGATCTTTTTCTCGTGCGTGTGCACAGTCTGGGCAATGAACCCAGGGTTTGTTGCACCAACAGCGCACTAAACTATGAAGTAACCATCATTTCTTGTCTGCAAAACATCCGTAGTGTCCAGGTTTGCGGGAGCGGGTGGTTCACCTAGCGGTGCATCAAGGACATAAGCCTTCTATGCATGAGTGAGGATAATCCCCAAATTACAGACCCAGTCCGCATCGTTGCTTCCACCACCTTTCAACTTTTCTTTCTCTAGGAATGCATTATTAAAATCCAAGGGAGCTACAGCGCGAGCCATTGATCTACTACATAATTTGAGAAGATAATTTAGACAATGTTCATTATAATGGGTTCAGTTAATCATATTACTAATGAACTCCCACTTAAATCAACATCCCTCAAGTTGTCTAAGTGTTGCATGATCCAAATCAACTAACCCATGTCCGATCATCACGTGAGATGGGGTAGTCATCAATGGTGAACATCTCCATGTTGATCATATCTACTATATGACTCATGTTCCAACTTTCGGTCCTTCGTGTTCTGAGGCCATGTCTATACATGCTAGGCTCATCAAGTTTAACCCAAGTATTCTGCATGTGTAAAACTGGCTTACACCCGTTGTATGCAAAGGTGGAGTCTATCACACCCGATCATCATGAGGTGCTTCAAAACGATGAACTTTCGCAACGGTGCATACTTAGGGAGAACACACTTTATCCTGAAATTAAGTGAAGGGATCATCTTATAATGCTACCATCGTCCTAAGCAAAATAAGATGCATAACAAGATAAACAACACATGCAATCAATATATGTGACATGATATGGCCATTATCATCTTGTGCTTTTGATCTCCATCTCCAAAGCACCTGGCATGATCTCCATCGTCACCGGCATGACACCATGATCTCCATCATCATGCTTTCATGTGGTTGTCTCCACCAACTATTGCTTCTACGACTGTTGCTAACTCATAGAGATAAAGTAAAGCAAGTACATGGCATTTAATGATCGACACACAAGTCATACAATAAACTAAAGACGACCCTATGGCTCCTGCTGGTTGGCATACTCCTCGACATGCAAGTCGTGAACCTATTACAAAACATGATGATCTCATACATCAACATATATCACATCACGTTTTGGCCATACCACATCACAACATGCCCTTCAAAAACAAGTTAGACATCCTCTACTTTGTTGTTGCAATTTTTACGTGGCTGCTAGGGAAAACTATAAGAACCATCCTTATCTACGCAAAACCACAACGGTGATATACAAGTTGCCTTTTAACCTTCTACAAGGGCCGCCTTTGTCAAATCAGATTCAACTAAAGTAGGAGAGACAGACACCAACCAACCACTTTTATGCAATACTAGTTGCATGTCAAACAGTGGAACCTGTCTCATGTGTGAGGACATGTAAGGTTGGTCCGAGCCGCTTCATCCCACAATACCGCTGAATCCAAATAAGACAAAGGAAGTAAGAAATTTGAACATCAACGCCCACAACTTCATCGTGTTCTACTCGTGCATATACATCTACGCATAGACCTAGCTCATGATGCCACTAGGGGAACGTTGCATGAAAATCAAAAAAATTCCTACGAAACACCCAAGATCTAATCTAGGAGATGTATATCCATGAGAGGGAGTGTGTCCACATATCCTTGTAGACCAAAAGCGTTAGCGCCATAACGTAGTTGATGCAGTCGTACTCTTCACGATCCAATCCAATCTAGTGCCGAACGGACAGCACCTCCGAGTTTAGCACACGTACGACTCGGCAGTGTCCGCTCTTTCTTGATCCAGCAAGTGAGGGAGAGGAGGTAGATGATATCTAAACCAACAAGACGGCGTGGTAGTGGTGGTGGCAGCGGAATTCTTGCAGGGCTTCAACAAGTGCTGACGGAACATGGAAGAGGATTAACGGGAGGGAGATGGGGCAAGGGTGGAAGCGTTGGCTACCCACTGCGCCTCCCCACTATATATAAGGGCGAGGGAGGGGATTTCCAGCCCTAGCCCCCCTTCCAAGGCAGGGGTGGTGGCCAAGGGGGAGGAGTGCCCTCCAAGCCAAGTGGAGGGCCCTCCCCTTTACGGTTTCCCCTCCCCAGGCGCATGGGCCTTGTAGGGGCTGGTGCGCCTGGCCCAATAATGCTAGGGCACCCCTATAGCCCATGCTGACCTAAGGGACATGGTGGAACCCTTTACGGACTTCCGAACCCCTCTGGAATCCTCTGGAACCTTCTAGAAGCTTCTCAATACAATAACGGAAAAAATCATTTTTTTCCGAACCCCGATAACAACTTTCCATATATGAATCTTTACCTCTGAACTATTCCGGAGCTCCTCATGAAGTTGTTATTTATATTTCCTTATATCATGATAAATTTTTATTATTCATGCTAGAATTGTATTAACCGGAAACTTAGTACATGTGTGAATACATAGACAAACAGAGTGTCCCTAGTATGCCTCTACTTGACTAGCTTGTTAAATCAAAAATGGTTAAGTTTCCTAACCATAGACATGTGTTGTCATTTGATGAACGGGATCACATCATTAGAGAATGATGTTATAGACAAGACCCATCCGTTAGCTTAGCATAAATGATCGTTTAGTTTTATTGCTATTGCTTTCATCATGACTTATACATGTTCCTCTGACTATGAGATTATGCAACTCCCGAATACTGGCGGAACACCTTGTGTGCTACCAAAATTCACAACATAACTGGGTGATTATAAAGATGCCCTACAGGTGTCTCCGATGGTGTTTGTTGAGTTGGCATACATGGAGATTAGGATTTGTCACTCCGTGTATCGGAGAGCTATCTCTGGGCCCTCTCGGTAATGCTCATCACTATAAGCCTTGCAAGCAATGTGACTAATGAGTTAGTTGCGGGATGATGCATTACAGAACGAGTAAAGAGACTTGCCGGTAACGAGATTGAACTAGGTATGATGATACCGATGATCGAATCTCAGGCAAGTAACATACCAATGACAAAGGGAACAACGTATGTTGTTATGCGGTTTGACCGATAAAGATCTTCATAGAATATGTAGGAGCCAATATGAGCATCCAGGTTCCGCTATTGGTTATTGACCGGAGATGTGTCTCGGTCATGTCTACATAGTTCTCGAACCCGTAGGGTCCGCACGCTTAACGTTCGATGACCATTTGTATTATGAGTTATGTGATTTGATGTACCGAAGTTTGTTCGGAGTCCCGGATTTGATCACGGACATGACGAGGAGTCTCGAAATGGTCGAGACATAAAGATTGATATATTGGAAGGTTGTGTTTGGACACCGAAATGGTTTCGGAAAGGTTCGGACATTTTCCGGAGTACCGGGGGTTATCGGAACCCCTTGGGGAGTTAATGGGCCTTCATGGGCCATAGTGGAGAGAGGAGGCGGCGGCCAGGTGGAGGCACGCGCCCCCCAAGCCCAAACTGAATTGGACTATGGTTGGGGGGGCCTTTCCTTCTCTCCTCCTCCTTCCCTCCTTCTCCTAGTGGGAATAGGAGGGGGGTGAATCCTACTTGGACCGGGAGTCCAAGTAGGACTCCCCCCATGGCGCGCCCCCTTGGGCTGGCCACCTCTCCTCCCCCTTTATATACATGGGAGGGGGCACCCCAAAGGCACACCAAGCCTTCTCTTAGCCGTGTACGGTGCCCCCTCCACAGTTACACACCTCGGTCATATCGTCATAGTGCTTAGGCGAAGCCCTGCGCCGGTAACTTTATCATCATCGTCGCCACGCCGCCGTGCTGACGGAACTCTCCCTCGTCCTCAACTGGATCAAGAGATCGAGGGACGTCATCGAGCTAAACGTGTGCTGAACGCGGAGGTGCCGTATGTTCGGTGCTTGGATCGGTTGGATCGCGAAGACGTTCGACTACATCAACCGCGTTACTAAATGATTCCGCTTTCGGTCTACGAGGGTACGTGGACATACTCTCCCCGCTCGTTGATATGCATCTCCTAGATAGATCTTGCGTCATCGTAGGTAAATTTTTTGAAATACTGCGTTCCCCAACAGTGCCTTCCGAGCCAGGTCTATGCGTAGATGTTATATGCACAAGTAGAACACAATGAGTTGTGGGCGATAATAGTCATACTGCTTAACAGCAACGTCTTACTTTGATTCGGCAGTATTGTTGGATGAAGCGGCCCGAACCGACATTACATGACCGCGTTCATGAGACTGGTTCTACCGACGTGCTTCGCACACTGGTGGCTAGCGTGTGTCTGTTTCTCCAACTTTAGTTGAATCGAGTTTGACTACGCCCGGTCCTTGTTGAAGGTTAAAACAGCACACTTGACGAAAAATCGTTGTGGTTTTGATGCGTAGGTAAGAACGGTTCTTGCTAGAAGCCCGTAGCAGCCACGTAAAACTTGAAACAACAAAGTAGAGGACGTCTAACTTGTTTTTGCAGGGCTTGTTGTGATGTGATATGGTCAAGACGTGATGATATATAAATTGTTGTATGAGATGATCATGTTTTGTAAAAGTTATCGGCAACTGGCAGGAGCCTTATGGTTGTCGCTTTATAGTATGAAATGCAATCGCCATGTAATTGCTTTACTTTATCACTAAGCAGTAGCGATAGTCGTAGAAGCAATAGTTGGCGAGATGACAATGATGCTGCAGTGGAGATCAAGGTGTCAAGCCGGTGACGATGGTGATCATAACGATGCTTTGGAGATGGAGATCAAAGGCACAAGATGATGATGGCCATATCATATCTCTTATTGTGATTGCATGTGATGTTTATCCTTTATGCATCTTATTTTGCGTAGTACGGCGGTAGCATTATAATATGATCTCTCACTAAATTTCAAGGTACAAGTGTTCTCCCTGAGTATGCACCGTTGCTACAGTTCGTCGTGCCGAGACACCACGTGATGATCGGGTGTGATAAGCTCTACGTTCACATACAATGGGTGCAAGCCAGTTTTGCACACGCAGAATACTCGGGTTAAACTTGACGAGCCTAGCATATGCAGATATGGCCTCGGAACACTGAGACCGAAAGGTCGAACGTGAATCATATAGTAGATATGATCAACATAGTGATGTTCACCATTGAAAACTACTCCATCTCATGTGATGATCGGACATGGTTTAGTTGATTTGGATCACGTGATCATTTAGATGTCTAGAGGGATGTCTATCTAAGTGGGATTTCTTAAGTAATATGATTAAATTGAACTTTAATTTATCATGAACTTAGTACCTGATAGTATTTTGCATGTCTACGTTGTTGTAGATATATGGCCCGTGCTACCGTCCCTTTGAATTTTGATGCGTTCCTAGAGAAAACTAAGTTGAAAGATGATGGTAGAAACTACACGGACTGGGTTCGTAACTTGAAGATTATCCTCATTGTTGCACAGAAGAATTACGTCCTGGAAGCACTGCTAGGTGTACCACCCGCGCTAGCAACTGCAGACATTGTGAATGCTTGGCAGTCGCGTGTTGATGACTACTCGATAGTTCAGTGTGCCATGCTTTACGGCTTAGAACCGGGACTTCAACGACGTTTTGAACGTCATGGAGCATATGAGATGTTCCAGGAGTTGAAGTTAACATTTCAAGCAAATGCCTGGATTGAGAGATATGAAGTCTCCAGCAAGTTCTACAGCTGCAAAATGGAGGAGAATAGTTCTGTCAGTGAACACATACTCAGAATGTCTGGGTACCACAACCACTTGACTCAACTGGGAGTTAATCTTCCTGATGATAGTGTCATTGACAGAGTTCTTCAATCAGTGCCACCAAGCTACAAAAGCTTCATGATGAACTATAATATGCAAGGGATGGATAAGACAATTCCCGAGCTCTTCGCAATGCTAAAGGCTGCGGAGGTAGAAATCAAGAAGGAGCATCAAGTGTTGATGGTTAACAAGACCACTAGTTTCAAGAAAAAGGGCAAAGGGAAGAAGGGGAACTTTAAGAAGAACGGCAAGCAAGTTGCTGCACAAGTGAAGAAGCCCAAGTCTGGACCTAAGCCTGAGACTGAGTGCTTCTACTGCAAAGGGACTTGTCACTGGAAGCGGAACTGCCCCAAGTATTTGGCGGATAAGAAGGATGGCAAAGTGAAAGGTATATTTGATATACATGTTATTGATGTGTACCTTACGAATGCTCGTAGTAGCGCCTGGGTATTTGATACTGGTTCTGTTGCTCATATTTGCAACTCGAAACAGGGGCTACGGATTAAACGAAGATTGGCTAAGGACGAGGTGACGATGCGCGTGGGAAATGGTTCCAAAGTCGATGTGATCGCCGTTGGCACGCTACCTCTACATCTACCTTCGGGATTAGTTTTAGACCTGAATAATTGTTATTTGGTGCCAGCGTTAAGCATGAACATTATATCTGGATCTTGTTTGATGCGAGATGGTTATTCATTTAAATCAGAGAATAATGGCTGTTCTATTTATATGAGTAATATTTTTTATGGTCATGCACCCTTGATGAGTGGTCTACTTTTGTTGAATCTCGATAGTAGTGATACACATATTCATAGTATTGAAGCCAAAAGATATAAGTTTAATAATGATAGTGCAACTTATTTGTGGCACTACCGTTTAGGTCATATTGGTGTAAAGCAC
This sequence comes from Aegilops tauschii subsp. strangulata, assembly GCF_002575655.3. Taxonomy (NCBI): domain Eukaryota; kingdom Viridiplantae; phylum Streptophyta; class Magnoliopsida; order Poales; family Poaceae; genus Aegilops; species Aegilops tauschii. The sequence goes on along the minus strand of NC_053037.3, from coordinate 278,115,631 downwards.
ATGAAGAAACTCCATGCTGACGGGCTTTTGGAATCACTTGATTATGAATCACTTGATTATGAATCACTTGATGCTTGCGAACCATGCCTCATGGGCAAGATGACTAAGACTCCATTCTCCGGAACAATGGAGCGAGCAACAACTTGTTGGAAATAATACATACTGATGTATGCGGTCTGATGAGTGTTGAGGCTCGCGGCGAGTATCGTTATTTCCTGACCTTCACAGATGATTCGAGTAGATATGGGTATATACTTGATGAAGCATAAGTCCGAAACATTTGAAAAGTTCAAAGAATTTCAGAGTGAAGTGGAACATCATCGTAACAAGAAAATAAAGTTTCTACGACCTGATCGTGGAGGTGAATATTTGAGTTATGATTTTGGTCTTTGTAACACCCGGATAATCAAGCTACAGTAATCCCCTACTAATGATGCCAAGTCATCACTATTATTGTTGCTAATCTCACTTTGATTCGAAACCAATTCAAATTCAATTTTAAAATAAAGTCAAATAAATTATTTCTCCAAACAGTAAAACAAAAATGTTCGCTGGGTTGCAATTTTTCACTAACTAAATGTCATGAGTGATTCAATATCATTTGAGATAGCTAATTTCCCCTGGAAATTAATGCAGTTCCAAATCAGCATTTTTTAATGCTTTTCCATTTGTGAAAAATCCAAAACAATTCAAACTCCTCCCAAACTTTTTGTGGCAGGTGCCAAATATTGTAATGTATTTATTTGGCCAAGTCGCACATTTTACAGAACTCCTTTTGGCAGCTCAAATAATGCAAAGCATTTTTTCTGTAAAAAGAAAATAGAAAAAGGCCACTGTGCACTGGCCTAAGTGCACAGTGCCTAGAGCCCAGCCCACCACGGCCTCCTCCTTCTCCCCCATTCTCTGTTCAAGCGACCGAGGCGCACCCACCGTCGCCGCCGAGCCAGCTCGCCGACAGCGCTACTGGGTGGATAAGGCCTCCACCGAGGCCCCCCCACCTACCTCCACCCGCTCCCCTCTCCATCTCGATCGCTCTCTTTCTCTCTCTCTGCTCACCCCTCGCCCGAGCGAGATCACTGCGGAAGCCTCGCCGAGTCCCCGAACTCCCTCTACGTCGTCCTCATCGACCCCGCGCTTCAGGACAAGCTGGAGTACCCTGCAGCGGCCGGGTCAAGCTTTTCCCCAACCTCGGTCGCCGTCGTCTGCCGCGATCGATTCCGCCTCCCCTCCGCGCTCCCGTTCACTCGAGGGCCTCCATGTGCCGTGCCGTAAGCCTCTGCACCCTCCTCCTTCCTCTGGTTCCTCCTCATGCACCATAGATGGCTTGCGGTGCCTCCATCGCCATTGCCGCATGCGGCCTCGTCCGCGAGCTTGTTGCGCTCACCCCGTCCATCTCCGAGCCAAGCTGTGGCCTCCGTCGAGTTGTTGGAGGTTCGTAGAGCCCACTAGCACCGTTTGTTAGCTAGAACGCAGCCCGTAGCATGGTTTTCGGAGATGCCCGTATTCTGGCGCCGCCTGCGGTCGTCGTTTTGCTCCACTCCGGCCACCCCGCACCTGGGATCACTCTAGATCGACGCGGGACGATCTACTCGTTCGAACGCCACCGAAAATGCGCGGAATGGTGCACTGTGTGGGAAATCCAAGCAACTCCGGCGAACTTCGGCCGCGGGAATGGTCGCCGGTGTGATTCCGGTGACGTCACCAACGTGGCACCCGCGTGGCACCGCCTGGGCCACTTACTGGTGGGCCCAGGTGCCCCATTTTGACCAGTTGACCGAGGTCAACGCTGACTGGGCCGGCTTCTGTCACAGACATGTGGGCCCCCACTCTGATAATTAGTTTAATAAACATTTTTATAAAAACAAGTAACTATAGTAGCCTAAACACTCATTGACATATGGGGCCCACACCCCTAATTTGCTTAGTTAGATTAGTTTAATCCACTATTAAGCTAACAGAGGCTGACATGTGGGTCCCGCTGGACCCATGGGTCAGGTTTGACCTGGTCAGCCGACCTGTGTTGACTGCTGACGTCACCCACACGTCATGCGGAAGTCATGTCCCTTTTCTGTTAATTCTATTAATTTAAATAATTTCAGAAAACTATTAAAACTTTAGAAAATCATAGAAAATAAAGCGTAGCTCGGATGGAAAAACTTTATACATGAAAATTGCTCAGAAAAATCCAACGAATTTGAATACGCGGTCAGTTTACCTGTCAGATACCTCTAACTACCTGAGCGTGGAACATTCCCCCCTCTGGTCATCTGTGTGACACAGGTCCGGAACCGGGAAATCATTCACGGTTGAATTCCCCCTTCACCTTTATCGTGTAGCCATACGTTAGGTCACCCCTAGCACAGCATATTGCCATGTTATGCTTTGTGATGCTATACTAGCTTTTATATTTATTGTTTCTTCCCCCTCTTCTCTCCGGTAGACCCCGAGACCGATGTCGCCCCTGTGATCAACTACATCGACGATGACCCCTCCTTGCCAGAGCAACCAGGCAAGCCCCCCCCCCCCCTTGTTCACCAGATATCGCCTATTCTTCTCTATGCAGCTTGCATTATAGTAGTGTAGCATGTTACTGCTTTCGGTTAATCCTATACTGATGCATACCCTGTCATTGTTGCTACAGTTGTTACCCTTACCTGCTATCCTACTACTTAGTATAGGATGCTAGTGTTCCATCAGTGGCCCTACACTCTTGTCCGTCTGCCATGCTATACTACTAGGCCGTGATCACTTCGGGAGGTGATCACTGGTATATATTATATACTTTATATACATGACACACGTGGTGACTAAAGTCGGGTTAGCTCGTTGAGTACCCGCAAGTGATTCTGATGAGAGGGCTGAAAGGACAGGTGGCTCCATCCCGGTAGAGGTGGGCCTGGGTTCCTGACGGCCCCCGACTGTTACTTTGTGGCGGAGCGACAGGGCAGGTTGAGACCACCTAGGAGAGAGGTGGGCCTGGCCCTGGTCGGCGTTCGCGGATACTTAACACGCTTAATGATATCTTGGTTTTGATCTGAGTCTGGCCATTTGGTCTATACGCACTAACCAACTATGCGGGAACAGTTATGGGCACTCGACGTCGTGGTATCAGCCGAAGCCTTCATGACGTCAGCGACGGAGCGGCGCGCGCCGGATTGGACTGGAACGCCTGCTAGGCTAGGTCTGCTTCCGGCCGCCCTCGCAACGTGCAGGTGTGCAATGGGCGATGGGCCCAGACCCCTGCGCCATAGGATTTAGACCGGCGTGCTGACCTCTCTGTTGTGCCTAGGTGGGGCTGCGACGTGTTGATCTTCCGAGGCCGGGCATGACCCAGGAAAGTGTGTCCGGCCAAATGGGATCAAGCGTGTTGGGTTATGTGGTGCACCCCTGCAGGGAAGTTTATCTATTCGAATAGCCGTGTCCCTCGCTAAAAGGATGACCCGGAGTTGTACCTTGACCTTATGACAACTAGAACCGGATACTTAATAAAACACACCCTTCCAAGTGCCAGATACAACCCGGTGATCGCTCTCTAACAGGGCGACGAGGAGGGGATCGCCGGGTAGGATTATGCTATGCGATGCTACTTGGTGAACTTACCATCTACTCTCTTCTACATGCTGCAAGATGGAGGTGGCCAGAAGCGTAGTCTTCGACAGGATTAGCTATCCCCCTCTTATTCTGGCATTCTGCAGTTCAGTCCACCCATATGGCCCTTTACACATATACCCATGCATATGTAGTGTAGCTCCTTGCTTGCGAGTACTTTGGATGAGTACTCATGGTTGCTTTTCTCCCTCTTTTCCCCCTTTCCTTTCTACATGGTTGTCGCAACCAGATGCTGGAGCCCAGGAGCCAGACGCCACCATCGACGACGACTCCTACTACACCAGAGGAGCCTACTACTACGTGCAGCCCACTGACGACGACCAGGAGTAGTTAGGAGGATCCCAGACAGGAGGCCTGCATCTCTTTCGATCTGTGTCCTAGTTTGTGCTAGCCTTCTTAAGGCAAACTTGTTTAACTTATGTCTGTACTCAGATATTGTTTCTTCCGCTGACTCGTCTATGATCGAGCACTTGTATTCGAGCCCTCGAGGCCCCTGGCTTGTATTATGATGCTTGTATGACTTATTTATGTTTTAGAGTTGTGTTGTGATATCTTCCCGTGAGTCCTTGATCTTGATCGTACACGTTTGCGTGCATGATTAGTGTACGATTGAATCGGGGGCGTCACAAGTTGGTATCAGAGCCGACTGCCTGTAGGTAGCCCCTTTCCAACTCCTTGGCCGAAGTCAAGTCTAGTCCTTGAAAAACTTTTACTAACACTGATTGTGTGGCTTACGGGCCCACATCACAAATGGGTGGTAGTAGCGTCTTTTACTCCTCGATCTTTATTCTGGGACTCTTTTCTCTCTTCTATTCGGGTTAAATGAATTTGCTAACTACATTAGGTTCTCGTAACGACTTTCCCGGAGATCTCCTTCATTTCGGATGGTTGCCTGCTTCAAGAGAAGACTTCGAAGATACTCTCCGATCTACTCCCGAGAACTTGTGTTCATTTCTTTTGCAATCCCTTAACACCGTTGAATCCTTATGGATAACTGCGTACCTCGCCGTTCATACTTCCATCCCTAGTTGTTCTTGTTATTACAAGATACCCGAAAGTATTCTCCGACTTTCGAGAATCCTTTTCTGACTGCCTTGCATCTCTTTTCCGCATGAATAACCCTACGAATAATTCCTCACACTTATCGGGGATTCGTTCATCCCCAGTTGATCATATGTCTCACAAAATTCTTTGAATGCAATTCGATCTCCCAAAGAGCCTCTGCAGCCTAGTGCTCCCGAAAGTCTTGTCTGCCTGCATTGTGGTTAAATCAATATGCTCAGCAATATTCATTAACATCCTTTGTCTTGAACCCTGAAATTTGACCTTCCTGCTCATACGTCATTCTGGACATGAGTTGGATCTCGGCCAATCATGTTGTAATTGATTGTCTACCTAGTTCCCTTCAACTTGAATGTCGAATTATTCAGCTGTTTCTATAATCTGATGCCTTTGCATTCTTTCCCTCTTCTGATTGTGTACTGATACTCACATTAGATCCATTGAGAACCGCTGAATCCTTTGTTGGATTATTATCCAGCAATGTCCGTCATATTCAAAATCTCGTGCGCTCTTCCCCTGATACATATTGCCTTCGGTAAATTCTATCCTCTGCTTATTGTCAACCATGCTATGCTATTGAGCTGATATTATATGCTCTGGAAGTTAGTGGTAGGTGTTGCTAAGATACCCCTACGGGTTAAACTTATGCCTTCCCTAATCCGTGTGAACTCAAAAGAGATGTGAGACTTACTCCTCTGGTACTTCGCCAGATAAATCTTCTGCACTACAATTTCTTCGAAAACGAGGAGTGAATGAAACGTTATGCATTGAAGAAGTGGGAGTCGACCTTGAACCTTTGTGTTCATGCCCATGGGCCCGATGTAGAACTTATCGTGGAAGCTGCTCGTAAAAATGATTACCCCTTGTTATAAGTTCATCTTGTATCGGTGGTTTGATCATTCATAACCGTGGTTCCGACCATAGTTTCTCCTTAATTCCATTTCCCGGACAAGTTAAAATACTTGTCTTCTGCAGATCATTTCATCTGTCCAACCTTTAATTTGATCTACCTTCAAGTATTGCCTCATGTTATCTCGATGATATTGTGTCATTGCACTACCTCTTGAAAATTCTTAATTGGAGTGGTACTCCGTCACATCATTGCTAGCCTGATCGGCTATATCATTATCATGCTAATTTAACTGTGCTACATGGTCCTTTTTCCCGGAGCACAACTTTCAACGATGAGCGAAGCTTACGTTGACCTTCCTCAATTTATCAATTCACCTCGAACAACAAGCTTGATTTTGAGCTTGTGTCCCATCCGTGGCCAATAACTTTTCGCTTCATCATTCCTTTGACTTGATGTCATCGCCGATCGATTACATCTTCCTGAAATCTCTCGACAATTGTGTCATGCTCGTCAACATTCTGAGGTCTTCCAACATATCAGTTGAATTCTTGTTGAGAAATACCATCCTTGCCCTCGATGATGTGTGTTATCATCGACCACTTTATTGCCTTCCGTTTACCAAAAATTGTTCGTGTTTTGCGTTATACCTCGAGATCCTTGCTACCCAGCATTTGTTCTTCTTTACCTTGGAGTATTACCATCTTCTATGCCAAGAAAGTCGTGAGAATTTCACCACCTGTTAAGAGATCTTGATACAGGTGATACTTCTTGCCATATCCGTTCATTCCTTGGTCCCCGTGTTGTTTCTAACCGGAAAACCGACAATAGAACTATGATGTGCGTCTTCAAAACTTCTAGCAACCCTATTGCTTTGAAGTTAATGGTCGATATTTCATTCTTAGACCATTGGTTATCGAATCACCATACTAACATTGATCATGATACCTAAGTCCATATTTCGGGTGCACCTTTCAACCAATGTTTAACTGTGTATGGCTTCCTCGAGCATACCTCATTACATCATTTGATCTGACAAATGTTATCTCCTTGTTCACATAAGTGTGGAAATCCATCTTTTGAAAATCTCAATGAATTGTCGCTGAGTTCATCAGCCACCTCCTCGTCCTCTCCTTGGTTAAATGATGAACTCATGATTCGGAACTTGCTTCCATAATTCATTTCCCGAGAATCTTGCACCTCCATCTCGTAAAATTGTGTTGCACCCCTTCCTTCTCACGCATCATGAGTCTGAGGTATCCTGACACCAATCAGAACTGAATCTCGGCCAAATATGATGCTTGGGAAATTTTCCAAAAGTCGTAACATTGGACTTTGTATAGCCCAGCAAGGTGATGTCTTGCCTAGCGCACCGGGCCGGAGGACCCATTGTTATAGTTTTCATTTTTAGCAAGGTTATCCATTCTTTCCATGAGGAAATTGTAAGACTTATTCTAAAAGTTATTCCTTATGGATCCTTTGTGTTTCCAAAGTCTGATCTTCACCTGATGAGCATGTCAATGCTATCTCGAAGCATGCCTATGGTACTCCGATTTTCAACAGGAACATTTAAAGCCCAATGCTAAATGTTTCCTGATCAACTATCCAAACACCGCTGTATGGGTAATGTCATGAAATTTCTCTCCCCTTACCTAAAGAGTTTTCTACATTATATCCTGTCATGGATATCATGCTCTGCTTGTCCTTGGGAAGGATATACCTTTGAAATATGTGTTTAAACACATTTTCATTTCCATTGTTCTATTTAATCTGATAATCGCCTTTTCCTTCCCATTGTTTTGTTTAACCTTTCTTGTGATCTATATGATCTAAGCAGTAATATTTTTTCTCCTTATGTAAACACCTTGGTGTAGAACCATGTCAGTAAGACCCTGTTACTATAGTTGTTGACATTCCGGTAACCACCGATGGACGAGAACTTTGCCTATTGGTCTGCCTCGTTTCAACGAGCAGGAAAATGGTTCTCTTCGTCCCTCGCCCTTGGTACCAACGTTGTTGCCAACATAACTGACAGATTTTTCTCTGACATGCCTTACTATCATGACCATGCAAGATGCCATCCCCCTTTCTACCCCTTAACCCACATGGTGGGCCCATAACCCACAGTTCCACAGGATCGAAACCTGACTCTCCTGTACAACCTTGATTCCGAAATATTCTTGGCACTCGGCTTCGTATGTAATACACGAGCTAACTTCCTCACCATGTTTCATTTCGGTATCAGAGGCAACATTATTCTTCTTTGCTCTGAACCCCTTCATCACCTATTCTAGGCATCAGCTGGATGCCTACTTGGTTAAAACTTGTTGAATCTCCGTATAGCACTCTCGATACGTCCTGGTGCTTCTAAAATCTCCTTTCTTCAGATAACTTCCAGATGCTCATCCTTTCAGACATACGTCCTTATAGCTTCCCCCTTAGTCCAACTCTTAAATCTCGGGACGAGATTTCTTGTAGTGGAGGAGAATTGTAACACCCGGATAATCAAGCTACAGTAATCCCATACTAATGATGCCAAGTCATCACTATTATTGTTGCTAATCTCACTTTGATTCGAAACCAATTCAAATTCAATTTTAAAATAAAGTCAAATAAATTATTTCTCCAAACAGTAAAACAAAAATGTTCGCTGGGTTGCAATTTTTCACTAACTAAATGTCATGAGTGATTCAACATCATTTGAGATAGCTAATTTCCCCTGGAAATTAATGCAGTTCCAAATCAGCATTTTTTAATGCTTTTCCATCTGTGAAAAATCCAAAACAATTCAAACTCCTCCCAAACTTTTTGTGGCAGCTGCCAAATATTGTAATGTATTTATTTGGCCAAGTCCCACATTTTACAGAACTCCTTTTGGCAGCTCAAATAATGCATAGCATTTTTTCTGTAAAAAGAAAATAGAAAAAGGCCACTGTGCACTGGCCTAAGTGCACAGTGCCTAGAGCCCAGCCCACCACGGCCTCCTCCTTCTCCCCATTCTCTGTTCAAGCGACCGAGGCGCACCCACCGTCGTTGCCGAGCCAGCTCGCCGACAGCGCTACTGGGTGGAGAAGGCCTCCACCGAGGCCCCCCACCTACCTCCACCCACTCCCCTCTCCATCTCGGCGGCTTTCTCTCTCTCTGCTCACCCCTCGCCCGAGCGAGATCGCCGCCGAAGCCTCGCCGTAGGCGTGGCCCCGACCACCGTTCGTTGAGTCGCCGAGTCCCCGAGCTCCCTCTACGTCGTCCTCGTCGACCCCGCGCTTCAGGATGAGCTGGAGTACCCTGCATTGGCCGGGTCAAGCTTTTCCCCAACCTCGGTCGCCGTCGTCTGCCGCGATCAATTCCGCCTCCCCTCCGCGCTCTCGTTCACTCGAGGGCCTCCGTGTGCCGCGCCGTAAGCCTCTGCACCCTCCTCCTTCCTCTGGTTCCTCCTCATGCACCGTAGATGGCTTGTGGTGCCTCCGTCGCCATTGCCGCATGCAGCCTCGTCCGCGAGCTCGTTGCGCTCACCCCGTCCATCTCCGAGCCAAGCCTTGGCCTCCGTCAAGTTGCTGGAGGTCCGTAGAGCCCGCTAGTGCCGTTTGTTAGCTAGAACGCAGCCCGTAGCGTGGTTTTCGGAGATGCCCGTATTCTGGCGCCGCCCGTGATCATCGTTTTGCTCCACTCCGGCCACCCCCGCACCTGGGATCACTCTAGATCGACGCGGGATGATCTACTCATTCGAACGCCACCGAAAACGCGCGGAATGGTGCACTGTGCGGGAAATCCGAGCAACTCCGGCAAACTTCGGCCGCGGGAATGGTCGCCGGCGTGATTCCGGTGACGTCACCGACGTGGCACCCGCGTGGCACCGCCTGGGCCACTGACTGGTGGGCCCAGGTGCCCCACTTTGACTAGTTGACCGAGGTCAATGCTGACTGGGCCGGCTTCTGTCACAGACATGTGGGCCCCCACTCTGATAATTAGTTTATTAAACGTTTTTATAAAAACAAGTAACTATACTAGCCTAAACACTCATTGACATATGGGGCCCACACCCCTAATTTGCTTAGTTAGATTAGTTTAATCCACTGTTAAGCTAATAGAGGCTGACATGTGGGTCCCGCTGGACCCACGGGTCAGGTTTGACCTGGTCAGCCGACCTGTGTTGACTGCTGACGTCACCCACACGTCATGCGGAAGTCATGTCCCTTTTCTGTTAATTCTATTAATTTAAATAATTTCAGAAAACTATTAAAACTTTAGAAAATCATACCACCGGTAGACCACCGGTCAAGTTTTGTTCCATTTGGAGGTCGTTTGGTACTCCAACGGTTAACCGGGTAACCGCAAAGTCCGTTTGTGTGTTCCAGCAAAAACCCCTCTCTAAACAGCCCAAAACCCCTCTAAGTCACTTCTACGCTCTAGGTCGTTCGATCACGATCGTGTGGGCGAAAACCTCACCTCATTTGGAGTCTCCTAGCTCCCTCTACCTATATATACACCTCCCCTCCCGAAATACATTCGCGGATCAAACCCTAGCCCGTTCCCCTCGCACCGCCGGACGTGTCCGCCGCCGGCCGGACGCGAACCCGCCGCCGCCCTCGCCCACTCGCAGAGTGCCACGTGGCACCCCGGGCAGCCCCGCGCCGCCGGCCCGGAGAGCCCGCGGGAGGCCCCCGAGCCCGTCTCCTCGCCCGCGCGCCCCGCCTCCTTCTTCCTCCACGCCGATTCTAAGTGCTATCATGCTGTTACTTGTTGCATTCTGAGTGCTATCATGCTGTTAATCACAGATTCGTGTCATTCTTGTTTTGCTTGCCATTTGCGAACCGTGCATCCGTTTCCGGTGATCTTTATATCGATTTCAACCGAAATCATATCATCTTTCCAGTGTCACACTTGGTTTGCCAAGTTACTGCCTTGTTAATCAATTTTCGTCCGGAGCACGCATATGCATCGCATATCATATCTTGCATATCATTCATGTATTGCATCATGTTGTTTGTGCATTTCCCGTGTTTGATTGTGGTTCCGTTGCTTGTGTTCTTGTTTTGGGTAGAGCCGGGAGACGAGTTTGTGAACGAGGAACCTGTTGAGTACGCTTACGAGGATCAAGCTTTCGACAACTCTGAGAACCTTGCAGGCAAGATGACCATACCCTCGAAATCACTTCTATCTTTGCTTTGCTAGTTGTTCGCTCTATTGCCATGCTGCGCTACCTACCATTTGCTATATCATGCCTCCCATATTGCCATGTCAGCCCCTAACCATCCTTTCCTAGCAAACCGTTGTTTGGCTAAGTTACCGCTCTTGCTAAGCCCTTCTTATAGCGTTGCTAGTTGCAGGTGAAGTTGAAGTTTGTTCCATGTTGGAACATGGATATTTTGGAATATCACAATATCTCTTATTTAATTAATGCATCTATATATTTGGTAAAGGGTGGAAGGCTCGGCCTTATGCCTGGTGTTCTGTTCCACTCTTGCCGCCCTAGTTTCCGTCATACCGGTATTATGTTCCTTGAGTTTGCGTTCCTTACGCGGTTGGGTGATTTATGGGACCGCCTTGACAGTTCGCCTTGAATAAAACTCCTCCAGCAAGGCCCAACCTTGGTTTTACCATTTGCCACCTAAGCCTTTTCCCCCGGGTTTTCACGAGCCCAATGGTCATCTTATTTTAACCCCCCCCCCCCCCGGGCCAGTGCTCCTTCGAGTGTTGGTCCGAACTGAGTAGATTGCGGGGCCTGTCGGGGATATACCCCGCGGTATGACCCGGCCGGGAGTATGACCCGGCCGGACTTGACGCTTCATCGTAACCCGCCGGAAGATTGGCAACTCATGAGCCTGGCGACTTAATGATGCCCCCGACGGCGGGTCAGACGGATGACAAGGGCCCAAGGCCCAGTAGGCCGGGACATGTTATTATGGGCCGGCTTAAGACGGAAGGCATGAGGAATATTTCCTTTACGAGGAAGCAAGACCCGTACTTGTATCCGACTTGTAATAGAGAATAAGTTAGTTCTAATCCTACTAGGACTCTACATGTAAAGCCGCCTCTCCAACTTATATAAGGAGGGGCAGGGCACCCCAAAGAGGGACGGGCAACAAGAAACAATCTCTAGGGCTAGACACAAAGAGCCGGCTTACCAGCGACTCTCTCATAAGCATAATGAGACCTAGCCACAAACAGCATGTAGGGTTATTACCGGATGATGTTTCCTGGGGCCCGAAGTTGTCTAAACCCTTGTCTTGTGCGTTGATCTGCCCTGCGTCTCTCATCCCAATCAACCCCTCTCAAGCTACTACATAGATGCGTTGGCCTCACGACTAAGTCCTTACACCTAGGACATCTGACGTGTTAATTCCACGACAGTTGGCGCCCACCGTGGGGCCTGCGCACGGTGGTGATGAGTTCTTGAAGGGATCTCCCCAAGGATCGAGGAGTTTGCAATTTTTCGGATAAAGATTTTACAATCCATGAGATTGAAGTTGAAAAAGAATTATGGTTACAGTGGACCCGCCCTAGCCTTCCTATGATTTATTTAATTGTTTTTTACAAGTCGCTGAAACGGACAGACTTCTGAAGAAGACATGTCAAATCTGAGTTGGCTAGCTACTTCAGCGTGGACTCGGACTCGTCGGACTGCCTCCGTTGACCGGCGTCGCCTCTGAGCCGCCATGGCCAAAGCTCGCCCCGTGGCCCAACGTCGTCGAGTCGCTGTCACCGCCTCAGCCTCTGCGGGTCTCCATCTTAATCCTCCGCGGCCAAGTCGCTAGGCCACGCCTGAGAGTCGCTCTGCGGTGCGGCTGTCTCACGTCCCAAGGGGACCTGCTAAAAATCTCAATGTGAAGTAAAGACCGGATCAGACAAGCACTCCAATTAGTACTATCTCAACTAGTACTCCTCATGTACAAATACTGAAGCAATACATCTTGGAGGAACGCTACGATCTGTATTGATGAAGAAGTAAAACCGAATCAGCATGCTACTTTGGTTGTTTCCCTGATGCTACTGCTAATCAAGACCGTATAGTAATTTCATGTGAGAACAGATGAGCTACACTAGAAAATTGGGCTGCATGCGCCCTGTCAGCTATGAATCAAGATGAGGACACAGACTCTGCATCCTTGTCGTTCTGCCCCCGCCGCCACAGCGGTGCCTCACCGACGCGCCCCCACTGGCCGAGCCGCCGGCGCCGGTCGCCTCTGTCCAGGCTGCGGCCCACTAAGCCGCCTTGGCTGCTGCAACCCGCGGGCTTACCGCGCTTCAAGCCACCGACCGCTGCGAGCCGCCCATGCTCCAGCCGGCCCACCGTGGAAGTCAACGACTCGAAGGAAAACACGGACGTAATTTCATCCAACTGACCGCGACTCGGACTTGGGCTGCGATCTCCGCCTCTGAGCAGGCTTCTGCGACCTCCTCTACTGCTGCGTCTTGACCCGCCGTCACGGTCACAACTGCTGTTCGGTGCCGGCCCTGATGAGCGGCCGAGCCACCACCAAGTCACCTCCGACGAGCCGCCCTCGGCCTCAGTTCTGCTGCGCCGCATCCTGGCCTGGAAGCGGCCTCCGCCGACTGCTGCCGCGGGTCTTGCGCGTGTGCGCCCGTCGCCTGAGCCGCCAGCCAGCGGGCTCTGAGCTCCTCACCATGGCATCTTTCACCCTCGAGCCGCCTCATGTTTGTGGCCATAGCCAGATCGCCACCGAAGCCGCCGTAGTGGCCCTCTGCGCACCCGCCTCGAACTTCGAGCGTCCCTTTGCTCGGCCTCCACTACTGCTGAGCCGCCTCACGCGGACCTCGCTCCCGCGGCCCTGAGCCACCATCAACGCGCCCCGGCACTGAGCTGCTGTCTCCGCCGGTCCTTACTGCAAGCTTGCCCTCGCGGCCATCACAGAACCGCCACGCCACGCGGCGAGAGCCGCATGTGCTGCTGCCGTAAGTCACCTCGACCGCACAACCACCTGCATTGACTTGAGCTGCCGCTTAGCCAGCGCACGCCTGACCCGCCGAGCCTCTTCACTCTACGACGGTTTAGCCCGTGCCCCCCCCTTCTGCAGCAGCGTTGGTTTCGGCCGCCCTTGGGCAACCCCGAGCGGGCCCCGCCTCCACTCCCGCGGTCTCGGCCCCGCCGGTTCTGCCTGTCCGGCAACCAGTGTTGCTGCACGTCGGTGTCGCCCTGAGAGCCGGCCCCGTTCTGCAATAGTTTGTGAGATAATCATTGGATCGATGGTGGTCTTCAGATACTATATGAATCATACCTGCTCCACCTGCGGGCTTTCTCCACCGATGAACTGGCCGGGCGTCTCTGCCGCCGTCACACGATGAGCCGCCGCCTGCCCCCGGGTCGACTCGTGTCCGTGTCAAGCTGTTCAAGTCGCCGCCTCCGCCGTCTCAAACGCGCTGCCGCTGTAGTTTCTGAGTCGCCGCCATGGTGATGCCTCCGTTTCGCTGCTATGTTGAGCCGCCTCTGCCATGTTGAGCCGCCCGGGCTATATGGAGTTGTCAGTCTGCCTGAGCCGCCTCTATCACGATAAATGGATCATACGTCGTCCAAACAAATCAGGTGATATCCATCCAAGTTTGTTTTATTAGCACATGTTGTTTTGTCAAAAGAACAAGCTTATCTCTGCCTTGATCTGCAATATTGTTTATACAGGGCAATTATTTATGACAAATAGTGATATTATACTGCGGAGATGGAGGCACGCCAACATCTTTTGGCACAGGTGGTCTTCGACGGACCCCCGCACCGGCGTACAGCACCGTAGCCGCCTCTTGCGACCGCGCCGGCTTACCACGCCGTGGCCGTTTCTTGCGACCACGCCGGTTTACAACGAGGAGGACAATTTGCCCGTTTGCACCGGCTTACAATGCCACGGCCGGATCATCTGTTTGAGCTGCCTCTGACGCGGCGGTCGTATTTTCCATCCGTCTCTCGCGGCCTGGTCTACATCAACGCACCGGGCCGCACCCATCTTCATGAGTTGTTTATTGATTATGAGCAAGTCACTACTTGGGAAGCCCGGTTTTTCTTCCAATAAACTAGAGGCAAATTATCATGTATTATCAGCCGTCATCTGCACTGGATGGTTCAAAGGGCAGGCGCACGAGTCACCGCCACTACAGTTTGGTTAACTTCAAACAGCCAGTTGGAAGGAACCATTGGCCGAGTTGCTGACACGGCTCATACGGGATCATTTATAACCCGCCGCAGTCACCTCAACCTTCTGTGGATACACATCGTGTTATCAACACCAATGATATACAAGTTCTGCCGGTTTATATCACGGTTAAATATGGAGAATCTCAAGCCAACTCCTCGAGTCATCTTGAGACTCGGGGGCTACAGTGACGTGACTCGGGAACCCCGGGTCGTTGGAGGGAATGATAACCCGGTTCCAGAGGCTGCTACCATGTTGATGAAACTTTAAAGGCCGTCAGAAAATTGCCGGTTCAAATAAAGATTCCGGTTTAAAATCCGGTTCAAGAGATATCTTTCTCCCGCAAAGTTTTGAAGCTCTCAAATCCGCTTCAAACGTCCGGCTCAAGGTAAATTTATATCTAATAAAGCTTTGAAGCTCTTAATATCCGGTTTACAAGTTTCCGGTTCAAAAAGAGGTTATCTCTCGCAAAGTTTGAGTTCTCAGGAAAAATTAAAGGGACCAAAGAGAGTCTGTTACAAAGCATAGGTACCCTGCTTTAATGACCATTGGGAGCTGATCGTATTTTGAATTTAGCTTAACCCTTTTGGTGTGACCCTGATCGTATTCGAATCAGAGTCGTTAAATATTCTCATGATCACTAGGGGGCTTCCTGTTCAAACATAGGTCGTATTCGAACCAAAGAGAACATAGCTGTCGATACCCTTTTGATCGGCACACTGCTGAGCTCATTGGGGAGTTTCTTGGTCATATTTGAACCATAGCTCAACCCCCTTTGGGAACCGACGTGGATCGTATTCGAATCAGCGTCGTTAAACAACTCTCAATGTCATTTGGGGGCTTCCTGTTCAAACATAGGTCGTATTCGAACCAAAGAGAACATAGCTGTCGGTACCCTCTTGATCGGCAACGCAAAAGCCACTGGGGGCTATATGATCGTATTCGAATCTTAGCTTAACTCCTTTGGGACGGTTTTCTGATCGTATTCGAATCAGAGGCCTCAAAAACTTTGAAGTCTCTTTTTGGAAACAATTTTTGGATTTTATTTGAAGCTCTTTTTCATATCTAAAGTGTATATGAGTGGTTGTTATTTAACCCGGCTTGATTTCCATTGATAAATCGCCAGCTTATGGCAATCATCATCTATGTGGAAGCATTGGCTTCTAAGGATTGGGTTATCACCCTTACTGCGCAGGTCATGTAAACCGGCAGTACAAATTCAATATCAAAGTGGTTATATGTGAGATATTATGACCCGCCCTGCGGTAAACCGCCAAGGGATCTTGTGATCTAATTATGTGCAGGGGTTATCAATTATTGGTTTTCTTAAGGGCTATAGGCCACCGGGTTACAAAAATTCCGGCTTACAATGAAGGCGCATTAAGTCGTCATTGGCCAAGAGCCGCCAGGTATTTAAACTCCGGTTTTACTTGTCAACCGATGAGGTATTCAAGTCTTTAATAGCCAAAACTGGCTGAATTTTCATGATGATATTGAATGATTGAGGTTTTCATACCGGATTATATTATTCAAATCTTGAATAGCCAACATGGCTGGATTTCTATTGTGATTATCAATAACCAGTGTTATGATTGAGGTTTTCAAAGTCGCTTTAGCGCAACGGCTATTATTTTTATCAATGGGCATGATTTATTTTACAATGGAGGAAATAGTCCCGAGTCGCTGCAGGCTTACGACCCGGCACTTGGGGGCTACATTGTTCAAATCAAGATTACATCAAATATGCAAGTCCCATGTCACTGCCAGCATGCACCATGGCACTTGGGGGCTAATGTAAAGACATTTTTTGCTCAACTTATTGAAGACCCGACTCATCACATTGTAATGAGCCGGCCCTTGGGGGCTACCAATTGCTCTTGTCGAAAATTCAAGGTACACAAGCCTTAATCCATTATATTGAAAGATCCACTGCTCAGTTGGTGGAGTACAAAGCTCTTAACCTTGTGGACGTGGGTTCAAGCCCCATGGTGGAGATTACATCATATGATGTTATTATCAATGAATCATATACAAAGTCCGAGCTCAGTAATATCTTACTAAGCCGGCCCTTGGGGGCTACACGTTGCTGCTCAAGTTTACATGGTTATATCTACAAAGTCCTGCTCATTATTGCATAATGACCCGACCCTTGGGGGCTACACTGGTTGAAGTTTTTATGAGCATAAGGCGATTACAAGTCCCAGGTTGCTGTAAGCATGACAACCCGGCACTTGGGGGCTACAGGTGATATGCATATAAGGGAGAAAAAATCTTCAAATTCTCAGTTTGGAGTAGACCTGATTAACCGGTGTCTGCAACAATCATGACCCGGCATTATTTATTTATAACCCGGCAATTTTGGCAATCATAAATTGGCAAGATCTACATCTTTAAGCCGGTTGAATATCAGTTGAATATTTCAAGACCAATATTTTTGTCAAGTCAGAGCATTGAAGGCCGACTCAAATGGATTATTTCTTATAATATTTCTCTACAAGAGCCAATGTCAGCAAATTGGTTATGAAGCTGGCCTATTGACCCAGATTTTTTAGAAGAAGTGCCTGGATTTTTTGCATTGGCAAGGTTTGGACATATCTGTTAAAAGAGATTTGCTATAAGATCTAGAGTATGCATCTAGGAGGAAATGACAAGGACTTAAAGATGATCAGGTGCCGGTTCAGGAAAATATTTAACCCGGAGCACAACCTATCAAGTTTGTTCTTGTGTTTATTTTACAGGATCAGTTTAACATGGATAAATCCAAATTAAACTGGGGGCTAATGTCGGGGATATACCCCGCGGTATGACCCGGCCGGGAGTATGACCCGGCCGGACTTGACGCTTCATCGTAACCCGCCGGAAGATTGGCAACTCATGAGCCTGGCGACTTAATGATGGCCCCGACGGCGGGTCAGACGGATGACAAGGGCCCAAGGCCCAGTAGGCCGGGACGTGTTATTATGGGCCGGCTTAAGACGGAAGGCATGAGGAATATTTCCTTTACGAGGAAGCAAGACCCGTACTTGTATCCGACTTGTAATAGAGAATAAGTTAGTTCTAATCCTACTAGGACTCTACATGTAAAGCCGCCTCTCCAACTTATATAAGGAGGGGCAGGGCACCCCAAAGAGGGACGGGCAACAAGAAACAATCTCTAGGGCTAGACACAAAGAGCCAGCTTACCGACGACTCTCTCATAAGCATAATGAGACCTAGCCACAAACAGCATGTAGGGTTATTACCGGATGATGTTTCCCGGGGCCCGAAGCTGTCTAAACCCTTGTCTTGTGCGTTGATCTGCCCTGCGTCTCTCATCCCAATCAACCCCTCTCAAGCTACTACATAGATGCGTTGGCGTCACGATTAAGTCCTTACACCTAGGACATCTGACGTGTTAATTCCACGACAGGGCCCCCTCGTGGAAACTCGAGGTCTGGTTTTACTCGTAGGATTTCTCATCCGGTGTGCCCTGAGAACGAGATATGTGCAGCTCCTATCGGGATTTGTCGGCACATCGGGCGGTTTTGCTGGTCTTGTTTTACCATTGTCGAAATGTCTTGTAAACCAGGATTCCGAGACTGATCGGGTCTTTCCGGGAGAAGGTTTATCCTTCGTTGACCGTGAGAGCTTATGATGGGCTAAGTTGGGACACCCCTGCAGGGTATTATCTTTAGAAAGCCGTGCCCGCGGTTATGAGGCAGATGGGAATTTGTTAATGTCCGGTTGTAGAGAACTTGTCACTTGACTTAATTAAAATACATCAACCGTGTGTGTAGTCGTGATGGTCTCTTCTCGGCGGAGTCCAGGAAGTGAACACGGTTTGTGTTATGTTTGACGTAAGTAGGAGTTCAGGATCACTTCTTGGTCATTACTAGTTGACGACCGTTCCGCTGTTTCTCTCCCCGCTCTCATTTGCGTATGTTAGCCACCATATATGCTTAGTGCTTGCTGCAGCTCCACCTCATTACACCATCCTTTCCTATACGCTTAAATAGACTTGATCTCGCGGGTGTGAGATTGCTGAGTCCTCGTGACTCACAGATACTTCCAAAACAGTTGCAGGTGCCGACAATGCCAGTGCAGATGATGTAATCGACCTCAAGTGGGAGTTCGACGAGGAACGTGGTCGTTACTATGTGTCTTTTCCTGATGATCAGTAGTGGAGCCCAGTTGGGACGATCGGGGATCTAGCATTTGGGGTTATCTTATTTTCATTTGGATTTTGACCGTAGTTGGTCTATGTGTGTATTTTGGATGATGTATGGATTATATTTATGTATTGTGTGAAGTGGCGATTGTAAGCCAACTCTCGTTATCCCATTCTTGTTCATTACATGGGATTGTGTGAAGATGACCCTTCTTGCGACAAAACCACAATGCGGTTATGCCTCTAAGTCGTGCCTCGACACGTGGGAGATATAGCCGCATCGTGGGCGTTACAAGTTGGTAATCAGAGCCATCCCCGACTTAGGAGCCCCCTGCTTGATCGAATCGCTGGCGTTGTGGAGTCTAGAACAAAAATGTTTTGAGTTTTGGATTATATATATCGGAGAGTAGGATTCTTTTTACTCCTCAGTCCCTTCTTCGCTCTGGTGAGGTCTCCTGACGTAGAAGTTTTGACTCTTCTCTCCTCAAATTTCACTAAAAAAATTTAGGATCACGCGGGTATCTTAGAATCGTTCCGATGATTTTGTGACGAGAACATTGTTCTTGGTGCCTCCTGACATTTAGGGGTTGTGGCAGTGTCCCGGGGAGTTGAGCTCCGAGGTGTTGTCGTCACAATTTTATCGTTGCAGTTCTGGAATACCTGAGTTTCGCCGACATTGAAATCTCTTTTATGCAGTTGTTGGTGAGGTCACCTCGACGCCACCCAGTACTGGGGCGGGAGTTCGGGAGTATTGCCATAACTCGTATAACGGATGCTTTTCGAAGGTTGAGGTACACGATTTCCGAAGGTTTCTTGGTTATGTGTTGACGGATGGATACAGCTGGATCTAGGGATTGCTAGTTTGGGTGATATATTTTGTGTCCCCTGTATCCCCAACACCAGATTGCATAACCAGAAAGTTTCGGGAGTTTATAAGTGGGAATTCAAGTAGCTCCTAGGATATCTTTCCGACAGACGCATGATATGAGGTTGGGGTTTGACGTCTAGTGGTCCGCCTTTCCACGGTTGATTTTACAGTGGTCTCGTAGTGTCTTAAAGAGTCCTTGGCTATGCCGACTCGGGGACGCTTCGTATGTCATGTGCACTGCCTTGTACATGATGGTGCTGTACGATCGAGCCCGTGTGGGCCCCACCACGAAAACTTCGGACGAAATCTCTATCATATGTTTGTTCCGACTTATTCTGCAAGCCAATACTTTATTGTTTTGAATTGTGGTATTAGAGTTGCTTCGAAGTTAAATGTTGATTCCATACCTTTTTCTAAGTGGCTTCTCAACTAATGGAAGTGTGATGATTTACTATGGAATTCATTCGTTCATCCTCGTTCGAATGTTTATTGTGAAGACTATATGTTGCAATTTCTATCCGTTGATTCTACTTGTCTATTTGTCTATCAAGATGCTAACGGATGTCACCCTCTTCAGGATGGCTCCGCCAACGCGTCAGAATCCGGAACGCAATGAAGGGAGTCAGGCGAACCCTCCGCCACCACCTCCGCCTCCGGAGGCATGGCAAGCTATCATGGCAGCCACCAACGCCAATGCTCAGATGATTCTGCAACTCTTGCAAGAACGCACCCAAGGGCAAGGCAATCAAGGCCAAGGCAACAATCAGCCTCACTTCGCTACCCTCAACCAGTTTCTCGCAAATCAACCCAAGTATTTTAGCTACTGTGCCGAGGCCACGGATGCCGATGATTGGCTCGTGGACATCAACGAGCATTTTGAATGTAGCAATATCAGGCCTGAGGACTATGTCAAGTTCGCTTCTTTTCAGCTCAAGGACCAAGCTGCTGATTGGTATCAACAATACAAAGATTCCAGAGGAGGTCGTGTGATCACTTGGACTGACTTCTGTCGGGACTTCAAAGCGCACCACATTCCACAAAGTGTTGTTGAGAGCAAGCGTGAGGAGTTCCACAATCTCAAGCAAGGCAACATGTCTGTGTATCAATTCAACATCCAGTTTCAGAAACTTGCTCGCTTCGCTAAACAAGACGTTCCTGATGAAAAGAGCATGATCTATCACTTTAGAGGTGGCCTTAGAGAGGATCTGCAGTTAGCTCTCGTTCTTGTTGAGCCATTTAGTTTGATCAATTCTATAACATGGCACTGAAGCAAGAGGCTGCTCAGCTCAAGTGTGAGGCTTCTAAGAAGAGAGTCAGGGACGCAGTTCAGTCTTCTTCTTCCTCACTTGTGGCTGCTAAGCAACAGAAGTTCTGGTTGCCTCCTCCTCCTCCGTTTCGTCAGCCTTACCAGCAGAAGAACAGAGGTGGCCATGGATCTTCCCACTCTTCCAACCCTGGTTATCAGAACAAGTCTCAGAATCAAGCTCCAAAGCCGAATGCGCCTTATCATTGTCCACTCTCAGAGGTGACTTGCAACAAGTGTAAGCAGAAAGGTCACTATGCTAACAAGTGCTTCGATCAAAGGGGCCTTCCGTCTCCTCCTCCTGTCAGATCTTCCAGCAATGCAGTGGTCAAGCATAATCCCAAGACTGTAAAGGTGAACATGATGAATGCAGCTCAAGAAGAGGAGTCTACTGATGTGATAATGGGTAATCTCTCAGTTAATGATATTCCTGCAAAAGTTCTTTTTGATACTGGTGCATCGCATTCTTTCTTGTCATACCCATTTGCATCGAAGCACAATGTTGACACAGAGATTTTATCCAAAGTTATGCAAGTTGTTTCTCCGGGAAAGCTTATGACTTCTAGTTTGGTTGCTCCCGATGTTTCCATCAAGATGGGAAACTATAAATTTCTGTCTTCTCCAGTTGTTCTTGGTGACTCGGATATTGATCTAATTCTCGGGATGGACTGGCTTTCTAAGCACGAGGCTCAACTTGATTGTGCTTCCAGGGAAATTCAATTGACACACTCTTCTGAGGATGTTATCATTTATGCCGCTCGTGATGAAACCATTCGGTTATTTTCTCTCAATGAGAAGGGAGAATTGAATGCCATCTCTCAAATTCCAGTCGTTTGTGAGTATCAAGATGTCTTTCCAGAAGAGCTTCCGGGTATGCCTCCTCACCGGCCAATTGAGTTCGTTATCGATCTTGAGCCGGGCACGGAACCCGTTTGCAAGCGTCCATACAAGCTTGAACCCAAGGAGCTGAAGGAATTGAAGAAACAGCTCGATGAACAAGAGCGTCTGGGTTTGATCAGACCGAGTTCATCTCCATGGGGTTGTGGTGTTCTTTTTGTCCAGAACAAGGATGGCACGGAACGACTTTGTGTCGACTACCGTCCATTGAACAAGAAGACAATCAAGAACAAGTATCCACTTCCAAACATCAATGAGCTATTTGAGCAACTCAAAGGTGCTAAAGTATTCTCCAAGCTTGACCTTCGTATGGGTTATCATTAGATTCGCATTCGTGAAGAAGATATTCCCAAGACAGCATTCAGAACAAGCTTTGGGTCTTATGAATATACTGTCATGTCTTTCGGCCTTGTCAATGCTCCTCCAACATTCTCTCGGATGATGAATTTCATCTTCAACCCCTATACCAATGAATTCGTCCTGGTGTATCTCGATGATATCTTGGTCTTCTCCAAGAATAAGAAGGATCATGCCAAACATTTGCGATTGGTGCTCGACAAGCTCAAAGAGTATCAATTCTATGCGAAGTTCTCAAAATGTGAGTTTTGGCTTGATGAAGTTCTTTACCTTGGTCACATCATCTCTGCCAAGGGCATCACTGTTAATCCCGAGAAGGTGTCCGCAATTGTGAATTGGGAACCTCCTCAGAATGTCAAGCAGCTCCGCAGTTTTCTTGGTCTTGCAAGCTATTGCCGAAGATTCGTTGAGAATTTCTCTAAGATTGCAAAGCCTCTTTCCAACCTCCTCTAGAAGCATGTGAAGTATGTCTGGTCTCCTGAGTGTGATGTTGCTTTCAACACTCTCAAAGAGAAACTCGTCACAGCTCCTGTCTTAACTCCTCCTGACGAATCCAAGCCATTTGAAGTTTTCTGTGATGCTTCTCTCCAAGGTCTCGGTGCTGTGTTAATGCAAGAGAAAGTTGTGGCCTATACCTCTCGTCAGTTGAAGCCCAACGAAAAGAACTACCCCACTCTCGATCTTGAGTTGGCGGCAGTTTTCCATGCATTAATAACATGGAGACATCTCTTGTTGGGAAGACAAGTGGACATATTCACCGATCACAAGAGTCTCAAGTACATCTTCACTCAGCCCAACCTCAACCTCAGGCAGACTCGATGGGTCGAAATGATTCAAGAGTACAATCCGAGTATTGAATATACTCCAGGCAAGGCCAATGTCATTGCAGATGCTTTAAGCAGGAAGGCTTATTGCAACAGCTTAATTCTCAAGCCATTCCAACCGGACCTTTGTGAAGCTTTCCGCAAGCTGAATCTTCAAGTTGTTCCTCAAGGCTTTCTTGCCAACCTCATAGTCTCTCCTACTTTGGAAGATCAAATTCGTGAGGCACAACTCCTGGATACCATGGTGAAGAAGGTGAAACGTGGTATCGACAAGGGTCTTTCCAAATACAAGTGCTATCGCATTGATGACAGAGACACTTTATTCTTCGAGGACCGGATTGTGGTTCCTAAAGGTGATCTAAGGAAAGTCATTATGAACGAGGCGCACAATTCTCTTCTTTCCATTCATCCTGGAAGTACGAAGATATACCATGACCTCAGGCAGTCGTATTGGTGGACTCGAATGAAGCGAGAAATCACTCAATTCGTGAATGAATGTGATGTCTGTCGAAGAGTGAAAGCAGAACATCAATGACCAGCTGGTCTCCTTCAACCTCTTGCTATCCCAGAGTGGAAGTTTGATCATATGGAAATGGACTTCATGACTGGTTTTCCAAAGTCCAAGCGCGGAAATGATGCTATCTTCGTTGTCAATGACAAGCTTTCTAAAGTGGCTCATTTCCTTCCAATCAAAGAATCTATCACAGCAGCTTAGTTGGCAGAGCTATACACCTCCAAGATTGTCTCCTTGCACGGCATTCCACAATTGATTTCTTCAGATCGTGGAAGCATCTTCACTTCTAAGTTCTGGGACTCCTTCCAGAAGGCCATGGGCACCAACATTCGCTTCAGCACAGCTTTCCATCCTCAAACTAGTGGCCAAGTCGAGCGAGTCAATCAAATTCTTGAAGATATGCTCAGGGCTTGTGTCATTTCCTTTGGCATGAAATGGGAAGATTGTCTTCCATATGCCGAGTTCTCCTACAACAACAGCTTCCAAGCGAGTTCGGGCAAGGCCCCATTCGAGATTCTCTATGGCAGAAAGTGTCGTACTCCTCTCAATTGGTCAGAGACTGGTGAACGCCAACTTCTTGGCAATGACTTAATCACATAAGCTGAAGAAATGTGTAAAGTAATCCGTGATAATCTCAAAGCCGCGCAATCGCGCCAGAAGAGTTACTATGATAGTAAGCACCGTGATGTGGCTTTCGAGATCGGAGACCATGTCTACCTCCACGTCTCTCCAATGAAAGGCACTCGTCGCTTCGGTATCAAAGGGAAGCTTGCCCCTAGAAACGTGGGTCCTTTCAAGATCATTGGTAAAAGAGGCGACCTCGCCTATCAACTTGAGCTTCCCACCAACTTCGCGAACGTGCACGATGTGTTCCACATGTCACAGCTCCGCAAGTGCTTCAAGACTCCTGAGCGCACCATCAACTTCGAAGAGATTGACCTCCAAGAAGATCTGTCTTATCATGAGCACCCCGTTGCTATTCTTGAAGAAACTGAGCGCAAGACTCGCAACAAGTCAATCAAATTCCTGAAAGTGAAGTGGTCGCACCATTCCGACCGAGAAGCCACCTGGGAATGCGAGGACCACCTCCGTTCCGAATATCCGGAGTTCTTTCGGTCCTAGATCTCAGGACGAGATCCTCTCGTAGTGGTGGAGTGTTGTAACACCCCGGATGTAACTTTCCATATTTTTAACTCCGACTCTTGCCATTTTCGGCTATGTGTTATGATATTCCCTCCGTGGTCGGGTTTTGTCTTTCGTTTTGCATTTTGTTTTTGTCATGCATCTCATATCATGTCATCATGTGCATTGCATTTGCATACGTGTTCGTCTTTTGCATCCGAGCATTTTCCCCGTTGTCCGTTTTGCAATCCGGCACTCCCACCTCCTCCGGTGCACCCCTCTTGTTTTTTTCCATGAGTGGGTGTTGAACGTTCTCGGAATGGACCGAGGCTTGTCAAGTGGCCTTGGTATACCACCGGTTGACCACCGGTCAAGTTTCGTTCCATTTGGAGGTCGTTTAGTACTCCAACGGTTAACAGGGTAACCGCAAAGTCCGTTTGTGTGTTCCAGCAAAACCCCCTCTCCAAACAGCCCAAAACCCCTCTAAGTCACTTCCATGCTCTAGGTCGTTCGATCACGATCGTGTGGGCAAAAACCGCACCTCATTTGGAGTCTCCTAGCTCCCTCTACCTATATATACACCTCCCCTCCCGAAATACATTCGCAGATCAAACCCTAGCCCGTTCCCCTCGCGCCGCCGGACGTGTCCGCCGCCGGCCGGACGCGAACCTGCCGCCGCCCTCGCCCACTCGCAGAGTGCCACGTGGCACCCCGGGCAGCCCCGCGCCGCCGGCCCGGAGAGCCCGCGGGAGGCCCCCGAACCCGTCTCCTCGCCCGCGCGCCCCGCCTCCTTCCTCCACGCCGACGCCGGTCGCCGCCCGGCCTCCGCCGCCATCGTCGTCGGTGCCGCCGCGCCTCGCCGACCGGCGCCGCCGCCGTCCTCCGCTCGCCGGACCCCGACCACCGCCGCCGCCTGCGCCCACGGCTCCGCCCGCGACCGCCATCCTCCTTCCCCGACCCCGGTGCCTCCTCTCCGTCCCGTCGCTGGCCGCCGCCGTCCGCTGCTCCGGCGAGCCGCCCCGTCGAGCTCGCGCCCCGGCCAGATCCAATCGAGCACCGGGAGGTTGACTTTTTCTTCTCCTCCCCGAAATAATCTCCAAGTCCTGAAATTTTGACATTACATGCCCATGTTTATCGCATCATAACTCTATGCATATAGCTTCGCTTCGTGCGTGTAATATATCGAAATGTTCGTCTCGTGATGCTCTTCATTTTGTTCCATTGCACCATATTCATTGGAGTCCGCCTTGATGCCCAAATCTCTGGTGCAAAAGTGCTAGTTGCTGTTGACTGCTGTTACTTATCAGAACTTGAGGCTTTGTTATTTTTGTTGCATTTAATCTGTGCATCTTATGGGCATGAGCTCTACATGTGTTTTGTTTTATGCCATGCCATCTTTACATAGGTGTATGACATGTATTTTTGTGATCTCTGTGGTGACTAGCACAAGCATGCAAACTAGGCTCCGTAATGTTTCTGATTTCAGGGACTTGGTGATTTCTCTTAAGTCTGTGACTGCTGTTATTTTGTTGCTATGTATCCATGTGTCTACAGAGAGATCAATGCTTATTTTGGAGATGTTCAGTAAGGATGTTTTGTAGATATTGTTGTAATTAATCCATTCATGCCCTTGTGTGCAATTATGGAGTGCCATAGAGTGACTCAATCTTGCTCTACTTTTGCTAGAAAATATTTCTGGCAGATGGTTTACGTGTTATTCAATTTTGCCAAGCTTGTTGTAGTTGATCCATACATGCTATGTACTTTCTCTATCCATGGATAGCTTCATAAACATGCCATCTTTCTGTAGGTATGCTTTTTTTGTCATGGATTTCTTTGTGATGAGTGCATTAAGCTCACAAAGATGCCCTCATAATGTCTGTTTCTGTCATTCTCTGTTTTCTGCTAAGTCTGAAACCTGTTAGGGAAACTTGCTATGTTTACATGGTTGCCATCATATCTTCTTTTCCTTTTTGGCTTATGGTTAGTAAGGGATTTTTGTCATATGAATTTAGTAGAATACTGCCATGCCTTGTTTTGCCATGTTAAGTTCCTGTAGCATGTTGATTTCATGCTATTAACATTGCTACCTGATGCTGTTTCAGGCATGTCCAGTATCTTCACCAAGTCTGTGAACCTGTTATCTTTTGCACTTTTTCCATGCTTGTTTGAGCTTGTTATGTTGTGATCTAGCCGTAGCTCAGTATTCATCTTTTGTCGAGCATTACCTGTAGATTACTGCCATATGCTTTGTTGCTATGTTGGAGTGCTGTAGCATTGTTACTTGTTGCATTCTAAGTGCTATCATGCTGTTAATCACATATTCGTGTCATTTTTTTTGCTTGCCATTTGCGAACCGTGCATCCGTTTCCGGTGATCTTTATATCGATTTCAACCGAAAGCATCTCATCTTTCCAGTGGCACGCTTGGTTTGCCAAGTTACTGACTTGTTCATCACTTTTCGTCCGGAGCACGCATATGCATCGCATATCATATCTTGCATATCATTCATGTATTGCATCATGTTGTTTGTGCATTTCCCGTGTTTGATTGTGGTTCCGTTGCTTGTGTTCTTGTTATGGGTAGAGCTGGGAGACAAGTTCGTGAACGAGGAACCTGTTGAGTACGCTTACGAGGATCAAGCTTTCGACAACTCTGAGAACCTTGCAGGCAAGATGACCATACCCTCGAAATCACTTCTATCTTTGCTTTGCTAGTTGTTCGCTCTATTGCCATGCTGCGCTACCTACCACTTGCTATATCATGCCTCCCATATTGCCATGTCAGCCCCTAACCATCCTTTCCTAGCAAACCGTTGTTTGGCTAAGTTGCCGCTTTTGCTAAGCCCTTCTTATAGCGTTGCTAGTTGCAGGTGAAGTTGAAGTTTGTTCCATGTTGGAACATGGATATTTTGGAATATCACAATATCTCTTATTTAATTAATGCATCTATATATTTGGTAAAGGGTGGAAGGCTCGGCCTTATGCCTGGTGTTTTGTTCCACTCTTGCCGCCCTAGTTTCCGTCATACCGGTATTATGTTCCTTGAGTTTGCGTTCCTTAAGCGGTTGGGTGATTTATGGGACCCCCTTGACAGTTCGCCTTGAATAAAACTCCTCCAGCAAGGCCCAACCTTGGTTTTACCATTTGCCACCTAAGCCTTTTCCCCCGGGTTTTTGCGAGCCCGAGGGTCATCTTATTTTAACCCCCCCGGGCCAGTGCTCCTTCGAGTGTTGGTCCGAACTGAGTAGACTGCGGGGCCCCCTCGTGGAAAGTCGAGGTCTGGTTTTACTCGTAGGATGTCTCATCCGGTGTGCCCTGAGAACGAGATATGTGCAGCTCCTATCGGGATTTGTCGGCACATCAGGCGGTTTTGCTGGTCTTGTTTTACCATTGTCGAAATGTCTTGTAAACCGGGATTCCGAGACTGATCGGGTCTTTCCGGGAGAAGGTTTATCCTTCGTTGACCGTGAGAGCTTATGATGGGCTAAGTTGGGACACCCCTGCAGGGTATTATCTTTCTCAAGCCGTGCCCGCGGTTATGAGGCAGATGGGAATTTGTTAATGTCCGGTTGTAGAGAACTTGTCACTTGACTTAATTAAAATACATCAACCGTGTGTGTAGCCGTGATGGTCTCTTCTCGGCGGAGTCTGGGAAGTGAACACGGTTTGTGTTATGTTTGACGTAAGTAGGAGTTCAGGATCACTTCTTGGTCATTACTAGTGGACGACCGTTCCGTTGTTTCTCTTCCCGCTCTCATTTGCGTATGTTAGCCACCATATATGCTTAGTGCTTGCTGCAGCTCCACCTCATTACACCATCCTTTCCTATACGCTTAAATAGACTTGATCTCGCGGGTGTGAGATTGCTGAGTCCTCGTGACTCACAGATACTTCCAAAACAGTTGCAGGTGCCGACGATGCCAGTGCAGATGATGTAATCGACCTCAAGTGGGAGTTCCACGAGGAACGTGGTCGTTACTATGTGTCTTTTCCTGATGATCAGTAGTGGAGCCCAGTTGGGACGATCGGGGATCTAGCATTTGGGGTTATCTTATTTTCATTTGGATTTTGACCGTAGTCGGTCTATGTGTGTATTTTGGATGATGTATGGATTATATTTATGTATTGTGTGAAGTGGTGATTGTAAGCCAACTCTCGTTATCCCATTCTTGTTCATTACATGGGATTGTGTGAAGATGACCCTTCTTGCGACAAAACCACAATGTGGTTATGCCTCTAAGTCGTGCCTCGACACGTGGGAGATATAGCTTCATCGTGGGCGTTACACTGCTGGAGGCAAGAAGAGAAAGGAAAGGGCCAAGAAGACCATGGCTAGAGTAATTGGAAAGCCTTCTATGATGAAGGAGTCTGATGAAGATGAGGAAGAAGAAGAAATTGCTGCACCTCCACCCTAGTCTCAAAAACTTATGGGAGATGCTATTAAGTCTGGGGCTGCACCATCCAAGCCCAAGACTGCTCCCAAGTCTTCAGCTCAAGCTCCAAAGCAAACAACACCTAAGAGATCAGCAAGGAACATCCCAGTTGCTGAGAAGAACAATGCCCCAGTGCCTGAAGTTCAAGAAGAGGAAGAGCGCCAAATGCTCAGAAAGCTCAAGCCTAAGATACCAGATCATGATGACAACCGTCCTATTGCTGAAATCATGAAAGAGAGGAAAGATGCAGGTCACAGACTATGGAGGCGGACAGACCCATATGCAACCAGAAGAAGGACTGTTGTGGATTGCATGTTTCACACTAAGGAGCGGCAGTACTTCTATGAGACAGTTCTCCTGGACAAGAAGCCCATAGTGAGTGATATGAGATGGGTTGACTGGGCATTCATTGATGAAAATGAAGATTACTTTCCTGGAGTTCATGAGAGCTTCAGAATGAATGGAGTGGACACTTTTGTGGGTCAGAAATTGACCAAATGGAATGATGAAATGGTGATGCAGTTCTATTCCACTGCCTATTTTACCCAGATGGAAAGATAGTCTGGATGACTGAGGGTACTAGGTACCAATCTTCCATTGCTGACTGGGCAGAGCTGATCCATGCTCATGCAGAACCTGAAGATGATACTGATGTCTATGCAAAGCCCAGGAAAGGCCACAACTCCATGGCACATGTGTACAAGGAGATACCAGATGATGCCTTGGATACTCACAAATTTGGCTCCATTTATTATCTGTTGTCAGGGCTGCCAACCATCAACACCATATTGAGGCATACTCTTTTGCCCTAGTCTAGAGATGATAGGATGATCAGAGGGCACTCAATCAACTTGCTACACATGTTTGATGTGCCAGAGAAGTTCAAGGTGATGACCTTGATTGTTGAAACAATTAAGAGGACTGCAACTGATCAAAAGAGATCATGTGGCTATGCCCCACACATTCAGATGCTCATCAACTCCAAGGTGGGCACAGGCACATATCTGCTAGACAGAGAGCACCTTCCCCTAAGGCCAGACTTTGAGGACAACATAGTTGTCACGGATGCTTCACACCCTACATCAGTGGAGGCTCAGGAGAAGAGAGAGAAGGCAAAGGCAGCAAAGATTTCCAAGATGTTAGAGTCCTTAGCTGCAAACCTCAAGACCAAGCAAGACCATCTCAGCTATCTGCCTGAAGCAACAGTGAGGATTGAGAAAGGACTAGCCGCCCTGACTCAAAATCAAGAAAGTCTTGAGAGGATCATTGAAACTAAGTTTTATGATCTTGACTTGAAGGTCACAAAGATTCAGGAAGTAGTTGGGCAACTATAAGAAGAAGCAGAGGACACGAGAGGTAGAGCTACCATAGAGGCATTTTAAGAGAGTGCCTAGAGCAAACAGGTCAGCAGTTGTGCCAGTCAGTGACACTAGAGCTACAACATCAGCACCTGCTCCCATTTCCCCAGTTGCAACCCCTCCAGCTCCTCAGACATCAGCAGAAGTTTTTGCAGATGATGTCCTCTCCACGCCATCTTCGCACACCGGAGCTCCCTGAGATCGTGCTTAGAGTGCCGCATAGCACTATGCATTTTCAAGCTTTTTGGTAACTTGTTGCCAAAGGGGGGGTGTATAGATCATAGGCTGAGAGAGAGTGTGTGTGTTTTGCTTTTGATTTGTCTCTCTTGCTACTTGTTTTTTCTTGTATGTTTGCTACAATATTTGTGCTTGTGTGTGAGATACTCTTATGATCATGTGTTTAATCATACTACGCTTTAATATGTGTGCTTGAATGATGTTATCTTAATTCTTGTGTATGATCAATCATATTTGCCATGGTGATGAGTGCATGCTATTTATTTTATCATTTGGGCGCTCCACCAAGATGTATGTGACATGGAAGAGTAACCCATGATCCTAATCAATTGTGCATTTATATTCAAAAGCAAATCATAAATAATGCACAAATTTAGGGGGAGCTCTTGCTTATCACATACTTCTCAAAGTGACAATATATTTCATATCTATAATCATTTGTCGAAGCTTTGATCTATATGTTGTCATCAATTACCAAGAAGGGGGGATTGAAAGTGCAACTAATCCCCGGGTGGTTTTGGTAATTCATAATAACATATAGCTCATTGCACTAATATCCATTCAAGATGATTATTTCAGAAAGTTCAATGATTGGCATGGCATGGCCTAGAGATGTGGACCCCTCAAAATGCTAAGGACAAATATTGGCAAAAGCTCAAGACTCTTCATTTCTGTTTTAGTGATCCAAGATCACATTGAGTCAATAGGAAAAGCCAATACTATTAAAAGGGGTGAGGTGTTGCTTAATGGTCTACTTGCTCAAAATGCTTAGTGATATGCTCCAAAGCCCTCAACCACTTTCTCAAATCCAAATATGTCCTAAACCTAAAGTCAAACTCGGCCCCACCGATTTGATCCATCCGACGCCACCGAGTTCACTTGACATAGCCATAGCCAGAAACCCTAATCAGTTCGGTCTCATCGATAGGGATTTCTGTCTCACCGAGATGGGATTGCAAACTCTCTGTTTCCCTTCGTAACATTTCGGTCTCATCAAAATGAGCGATCGATCCCACTGAGTTCGCAATGCAAACTCTGTTTCCCTTTCATAACATTTCGGTTTCACCAAAAGGAGCGATCGGTCCCACCGGATTTGCCTGACCAACTCTCTGTTTGCTTATCACTGAAATCGGTCTCACTGAGTTCATGTAATCGATCAACCCGAGATAAGGTTTTGCCCTAACCGTAGCGCATCGGTCGCACCGAGTTGATCATGTCGGTCCCACCGAAAATCCTAACGTTCACATTTTGAACTGAATCGGTCTCATAGAGTTCACCTATTCGGTCTGACCGAGTTGGGTCATACGTGTGTAACGGTTAGATTTTGTGTGGAGGCTATATATACCCCTCCACCCCCTTATCTATTCAAGAGAGAGCCATCAGAACGTGCCTACACTTTCACTACTCATTTTCTGAGAGAGAACCACCTACTCATGTGTTGGGACCAAGACATTCCAATCCAACCACAAGAATCTTGATCTCTAGCCTTCCCCAAGTTGCTTTCCACTCAAATCATCTTTCCACCATAGCCAAATCTGTGTGAGAGAGATGAGTGTTGGGGAGACTATCATTTGAAGCACAAGAGCAAGGAGTTCATCATCAACACACCATCTATTACCTTTTGGAGAGTGATGTCTCCTAGATTGGTTAGGTGTCACTTGGGAGCCTCCATCAAGATTGTGGAGTTGAACCAAGGAGTTTGTAAAGGCAAGGAGATAGGCTACTTCGTGAAGATCTACCCAAGTGAGGCAAGTCCTTCGTGGGCGATGGCCATGGTGGGATAGACAAGGTTGCTTCTTCGTTGACCCTTCGTGGGTGGAGCCCTCCGTGGACTCGCGCAACCGTTACCCTTCATGGGTTGAAGTCTCCATCAACATTGATGTACGATAGCACCACCTATTTGAACCACGCCAAAAATCTCTGTGTCTACATTGCGTTTGCCTTTCCAAACCCCTCCCTTTACCTTCATATGCAATACTTTACATTCCGCTGCTATACTCTTAGAATTGCTTGTGTAGGTTGATTGCTCGACTTGTACTAAGTTGTTAAAATCTGCCAAGACTTAAAATTGGGAAAAGGCTAGATTTTTATTTGGTCAAGTAGTCTAATCACCCCCCCCCTCTAGACCTACTTTCGATCCTACACCAAGGGCCGGCTTAAACTGACAAGTTGAGCCTGGACTTATAATCTCTTAAAAATCCAAATATGTAGCCCCCAAGGGCCGGCTTAAACTGATAAGCTGAGCCGGGTCGCGTAAAATTTTAAAATGACCTACATTAGCCTCCAAGTGCCAAGTGTATTGCTTGCAGTGTGCTTGGGACTTAACCATACATTATAAACTATGTTCTTTTTATGATAGTCATTGCCTTGTTTATATGCAGAATTGAATATGAAGGAATCACAAGTTGGCGATTTGGGAAAATGTTTGAAGTTGCAGCAGACTGAAACTTCCAAGGACAAATCAGATCTAAAGGCCTCATTAGAAGAGATTGAAAAGCTTAAAGCAGGGTTTATCACAGAGAGAGCCACCTGGGAGACTGACAAGGTTGCGCTGGCAAAAAGGGCCGAAGATGCTGAAGTTGCACTTAAGCCGGTGACTGAAGAGTTATCTGGCTTAAAACAACACATTATTCAAATGACAGCCTCCATCTTCGGTAAGTATAACATGTCAATCCAATTATGTAGCCCGCCTGACTTTACCGTATGTGTATGCAGTTCTAACCCGCCAGCGACTCTTGTCTTTAATAGGCTCCAGAAGTGCTAGCCTTGGCCAAGACATGCTATTGAACCTAAAGGCCGTTTATTCTTTAACAGAACAATTATACAGCGGCACTCTCCGCAGTCTTGTGGCCTTAGGGGGTAATAGAAAGTTACCGAGTTAAATCAAGGCTATGCTGGATCACCTATCAACTTTCCCAAGCCCGATTGACGAGCAAAGACAATCAGCTGCCCGAGCCGGAGCCATCATCGCTCTTGGTCGGGCCAAAGCCTGGCAATCAAAGCTTGACCCAGAGGAGATAACCACCGGGTGTCCCGAATTCAAAGATGACCAGTCACCGTTTGAAGAGAAGGACTTCAATCAATGCGTCCGAGAGATGCGGTCCAAGAGATGCGGCTGGAAGAAAACTAACCATAATGATGATTATCCAGGCGGCTCTCAGGCCGGCTTATAGGAGTACAACTCCAAAAACATTTGAGGTTAAAACTTTTGTGGGCTCACAACACAGCCTTGTAATCGGATAGTTGAAAACAATGGTCTGTCATGTCATGCCTTCGTGCATGTAAATCTTTGATGTTTGAGCCGCCAATTAAATATTTTATGATCTGTCTGATGCTATCATACGAGTACTCTTATTTCCATTTAAAACTTGGCATGTCCTATACAAAATTGAAACAACATATGTCCTGGCGACTTAAGGTCGAAAACCAGGGTGGGTGATCCCCCAAGCATATTTAGTCTTATATAATGACCAAAAAAGACTAGAATCAAGATGATTCAAGCCGAAATATACTGGCGACTTAAGGTCAAAAGCCAGGGCATGTTACCAAACCCGAAGACTCATATGATAATTGAAAATATACCTGTAGATTTGGATCCTACTGACGACTTCAACATAAATATCCAGTTTGGGTGACCACCCAAGACGTACAGCCTCATGACATGAGATGTTCCAACAAAATCATACTAGCGACTTAAAGTCCAAAGATAGGGTGGATCACAACCCAAAGTACTCAAATATGAGCCATATTATCAGAGCCGTACGACTTGTATATTCAAAATTCTCTTAACAGAAAAAAAATCTTTAGGAGAAATAAATCCAAAGGACTAAAGAGAAAACATTCAAAAAAAATCTCAAAATAATTGCTTGGCCGGCTTACCAAAGAACGACCAAACAAGTTGGCTCACAGGGCCATGTGCTTTCAAGGGCCACACAGTCGTTGAGCTAATCCTAGCTCACTGTAAGTTGGCTCTCTCGTGACACAAGCCACTGTTTTAACCTTAACGAGTTCAGGGTCTAAAAAAGATTGACTGTTAAGAGTTCGGCGGGTCACCCGGTGGAGTAGCAAGTTGCAAACAGGCAGGATAACTCCTAATTGGCGTCCACACCTAGTCAAGAGGGTATGAAAGCTAAACCCAGTGGGTTGGAAGCCCCCAAGTGACCTTATGACCAAATAATGAAGATTCCGGTACACAAAAATGAAACGACAGAGGCCCTGAATTATGAGGAATGTCGGCTTTATTATATTGATCATAAAATATATATACACTGACAAATGTATGTACAAAGACGAGAGCCGGTGGCTCAGGTGTAATAAGGCCGAAGATGAGCAATATTCCAGGGCCGGCGGGTCTCCTCCTCCGACTTGCATGAATCCTTGTGCTCTCGTATATCAATGAGGTATAGACCCATTATTCATGTTTTTGCTGACCACAAAGGGCCCTTCCCAAGGAGGTGATAACTTATGCATATCAATCTGATCTTGAATCGGCCAGAGTACCAAGTCACCTTCTTGAAACGCTCGAGTTTTCACTCTGTGGCTATGATAGCGACGCAAGTCTTGTTGATATATCGTTAAACGAGCCGCCGCAAGGTCACGCTCCTCATCCAAAGCATCGAGTGAGTTTTGACGTGCTATCTCATTATCAGCTTCAACATAAGCCGCCACACGGGGCGAGTCATGACGGATATCACTTGGAAGAACTGCCTCTGCACCATAGACCATGAAGAAAGGCGTATAGCCTATTGACCTGTTAGGGATGATGTTGATACTCCGGAGTATTGATGGTAACTCCTCAACCCAACAACCTGGCGTTCGCTTCAAAGGTGTTCGACAAGGTTTTGTACCAAAGAAAAGAGTATAAATACTTTTGATAGTATTAAAAAAATACGGATCGACCTTTTTTCTCTCTCTCTCCTATATGACTAACCACCATCTAATTAATTTTTGAACGAAAAAGAATTTTCATGAGTGCAGCATACACAGGGGAGAGTATACACATAACGGACTAGTGCATGCACGTACTAGCTAATCTATTAATTGATCTTGTAGAGGTGCATGGCCATTTTTTCTATGTACTAATTAAAATGCAGGTGGCCTTACGTGGTGCATGGCAATTTTGCCTACGTACACAGATGCATGCGTCAAGGCAACAATATGTGCAGCAATACTATGTACTCATATATCCCAGGGATACGCAGCAACCGCGACGGGTGGCGAATACCCGTGCGCCGGCCGGCCTGTATGTGTACACGTACTCAATTTCTCGTGTACCTGGCTAGCCACGCCTTCGGTCTACGCTTTACAGACTCACGCATGGGTTCATATCTACGGTCAGGTAGGTATATATATATGGTGTATTTCCTTTGTAGGTGTGCATGCCAGCAGGAAGATCAATCGGAGGAAATATGCATCAGCCTAGATAAGGAAAATTTAACACGGCATATACTTAAAAGGCATTTATATTTCCATGAAGATAACCTGCCCGATCGGATCAACTTGCACGAGGGGGCAGCGCCTATCCCTCGCCATATAAATACAAGGAGGAGGCAGCCAAAAGCTCAGGTACGCATCAGAGGAGAGGAGATGGAAGCCATCCGGGCAAGACGCGCCCACGGCGGCGGCGTGTACGGCGGCCTGGCTCACGGTGGTGCAAGTACATATGCAAGAAGACCGGCGAGGGGACGCGGCGGCAGCAGTGAAACCCGCGCGAGCTCGACGACGACAACGGCAACGTGTACACATGTGAGAAGACAGGTGTATGCGGCAGCGGCAACTACACCCCGTCCAAGCATGAAGATGCCCCGGCTGGCGACGGCAACGCTCACGGTGTGGAGGCGGCAGACATCACATCCAATGGAGATGGTAGCAAAGAGCGGATGACGCGATGCTCGTCTTCTACCAAGTGCAACGAAGGCGCACACACGCGTATGGATGAGGAGGAAGCAGCCCGTCCTTTTCTTCTTTTTCATGTACAGGTGTGGAGGTGGCAGACAACACATTCAACGGAGGTGGCCTCTGATGAGCAGGGCTCTTCTCGTACCATAGGGCAACTCCTACTACGCCGTCGCTGAAGACGACTTCATCCCACCAGGAAAGGCAACACCAACACCGTCGAAGATTGCCTATGACAAGCCAGGCATCACACTTCTATTTGGAGATACTCGGAAGCAGTCGGAGCTTGCCGACGATGTAGCCCAACCGCTAGCTCTTGGTCTCTATCATGGCGGCCTACATTTCCTCGGCGAACATGACATGGTGTACAGGTTGCGACGCACAGGTCATCGACGAACAAGTCGCGATGCAGAGGTCCTTGAAGAACAAGTCACTGGTGTATAGGTCGTGACG
Source organism: Aegilops tauschii subsp. strangulata (assembly GCF_002575655.3). Lineage (NCBI taxonomy): Eukaryota > Viridiplantae > Streptophyta > Magnoliopsida > Poales > Poaceae > Aegilops > Aegilops tauschii. The sequence continues at coordinate 278,078,560 of NC_053037.3, read as the reverse complement.
CACAGGTCCTTGGCGAACAGGTCACCGGTGCACAGGTCCATGGTGATCAGATCCCGTGTAACAGGTCTGGTGTCCCGAAGAAGACGGCATGGCCGAAATAGAGCTCGCGACGTAGCCCGAGACAAGTCCATGACGAACAGGTCTTTCCGTTGCACAAGTCCTCGGCGTCCCGATCACGGTGAACAGATCGGTGGTCTTGCTTACCGGAGGAGACGAGGTAGCAGAACCAGAGCTCACGACGATGTAACCCGAGTAAGTCCATGGCGAACAGGTCTCTCTGGTGCACAAGTATTTCGCGTCCTTATCACGGCGAACAGATCGGTAGTCTTGGTTACCGAAGGAGACAGGGTGGCGGAACTGGAGCTCGCGACGACGTAGCCTGAGTGAAGTCCATGGCGAACAGGTCTCTTCGGTGCACAAGTCTTTGGCGTCCCGATCGCGGTTAATTGGTCGGTGGTCTTGCTTACCGGAGGAGAAGACGTGGAGGAACCGGAGCTCGCGACAATGTAGCTCGAGATAAGTCCATGGCGAACATGTCTCTTCGATGCACAGGACTACGACTAACAGGTCCATGGCAAACAAGTCACCGGCGTATAGGTCTTTTGCTACCTTTTGTCGGAGGGGACGACATTGGCGGAACCAGAGCTCATGATGATGCAACCTAAGACCGGTCCCTCCTTCAGGAGGCGCACCCGCCATGGCCGACAGGTCCTGCTTAGGGGTGTTGGTGTACAGGTCCATGGTGTCGCCGACGTACAGGTCACCCTTTGGTGTATCACCTACCGAGGCGGCACGGCCTCTACAACACCACCTTTCGTCGACCCCATTAGGAGGCACCCTTCTCTTGGCAGACCACGGAACCTGGCGTCCGGCAATGCAACAAATACGATCATCTCTCCACAGGTTCGCCAGACGGTGCACTTTGATAAAGCGGACTGTCATAGACTTGGCGTTCAATCAAGTAAGGCGCACTCTTCATGGTGGATAGATTCTTGGCGTATAGGTCTCGACATATAGGTTAATGGCGTCACCGACGTCCAAGTCACCCTTCGGCATAGCACCAACCAAGGTCGCGGTCTCCACGGCACCACCTTTCCACGGCCCTGTGAGGCCGTGCTCTTTGTCTTAACGGACCACCGAATACTCACCGTCTAGCCAAGATGAGGCACCAACCACACTGGCCATGCCGATGTCAGTGTGCGACGGTTTTACACCAACGCTGGTCCCCGAAGCAACTTACTCCTGCGAGGCATACCCCTTGCATACCCCGACGAGTCCGCTATGTTTTCTAGAAGTCCGAGTCGAGCAGGACCCATGCAACTTCAACCCCAACTACATCATCGCCGCCAAGACCGACGAGGCGTGACGGCGAGGGCGGACGTGGCTATCAGAAAGCCATGTTTTGAGCGGCGCGTGTACCGACGAGGACACGGGCTCTTCTGCTGCCCATACACCACCATCATCATGCATGGAGAACGCAAGGCGAAGATGAAGAAGACGACCACACGGCTTAATCGGAGGTGTCTCATGGAGTAACCTGTGGGAGTAATTAACCGGGAGCCTTTCGAGGCCCTGGGAACCAAGAGACCGCAATCGCTACAGTCAAGCTGGCCGCGCTAGTAGGACACGGAGCGCATATGTAAAGGGAACTTGTAATTTTGTTTCTCCAAAGACAGATTAAAAAAGTTCATGTTTCCCTATGTTTATTTGTGTACTTAGTACACTGGCACGCCCACAAAGTTTTTTCCCCTGTTGCATAGAGAGATATAATAACCCACGTTATTTTTATTATTTCTTGTGTCAAACAAAAGGAACCATAACCCGGGGCATGATACCTCTCAAGATTTCTTGGTTAGCCCTCTCAGCTTGACCGTTAGACTGCGGATGAGCCACAGAAGAGACATCAAGACGAATATGCTCTCGTTGACATACCTCCTTCATAGCACTGCGGTCGCCGCATCACACTTCCTCACCGGCTCTGCTTCAACCCACTTGATAAATTTGTCAACCTCCACCAAGAGGTGGGTTTTCTTATCCTTAGACCTCTTGAAAGGCCCAACCATATCAAGCCCCCAGACGGCAAACGGCCAAGTAATTGGGATTATCCTCAACTCTTATGCCGGCACATGAGCCCGTCGAGAAAATTTCTAACATCCATCACACTTACTGACAATATACTCCGCATCTGCATGAGCCGTCAACCCATAAAACCCATGACGATAAACTTTAGCCACTAAAGACCTAGAGCCGGCATGATGACCACGATCACCCTCATGGATTTCTCTTAAAATCTCACGCGGGAGAAACACAACGTTGGAGCATGCTTGTCACACTGCATCGGTGTAACTCGCCATTGACAATGGTCATAGATTTGGACCTCCTGGTCATTTGTTTGGCCAAAATTTCATCATCAGGTAACTCGCCCCAGGTCATATAAGCCAAATAGGGAAGTGTCCAATCAGGAATAGCATGGAGAGCCGCCACCAACTGCGCCTCCGGGTCAAGAATAGCAAGGTCCTCTTCGGATGGCAACTTGAAGGATTATGCAATACATCAAGAAACACATTAGGAGGTACCGGCTTACATTGAGACCCAAGCCGGCTCAAGGCATCAGCCGCCTCATTCTTCCTTCGATCAAGGTGCTCCACCTGATAACCTTTGAAGTGACTAGCAGTGTTATCAACCGCCCATGATAAGTCGCCATGAGCGGGTCTTTGGAATCCCATGTACCCGAAACTTGCTGAGCCACAAGGTCTGAGTCGCCAAAACACCTGACCCGGCTCAAATTCATATCTTTGGTCATTCGAAGGCCGTGGAGTAAAGCCTCATATTCAGCTGCATTGTTAGTACAAGGAAACATTAATCTTAAAACATAACAAAACTTGTCACCTTGTGGGGAAGTTAAAATAACTCCAGCCCCCGAGCCTTCCAGCTGCCTGGATCCATCAAAGTGAATCATCCAATATGTGTTATTAGGCTTCTCCTCAGGCGTCTGTAACTCTCCAATCATTGATGCAATCCACCAGAGCCTGAGATTTGATAGCTGTTCTTGGCACACACTAGTACGCATCGATGCTATACAAACGGTTTTTAACCCCTTTTCGCGACGGCATTTGGAACCGTCGCCTAGTGAGTGACGGCGATAGGGGGGTCCTTCCCACACGAACCAGAAATCGTCGGGGGTAGGGACCCTATAGTACTCCTACTCGTTTCTGCTCGCATTGCCATCGCAGTCGGTATTCTGTGGTGCTATGTTTACGATGTGCGGCCCATCACAAATGGTTCGCTATTATAGAACGTGTATGATGTGCGGCCCATCACAAACGGTTCACTATTAAGAAGATTAGCTAATCATCATACGAGTGTCGGACAGGATTACGAAACGTCGGACCGTCGTAACTTCGTTGTACACGACAACTATCGCACACGCTATTCTGTGGTGCAACGTTTACAATGCATACTTCATCAGAAACAGTTCATGGTTGCGAATCGTGTACGATAAGGCAACTAACACAAACGTTTAGTTTGCCCGCACCGTTTGTGATATTGTCTGACATCACACACGCTTTGCAAACGGCAACTGTGTGCATGCTTGCACACGTTTCCTCTCTGTGAACCATCTCGGATTATGGTGTATATCGCAAACGTTTGTGTTTTACCAACCGTGTGTGCCGTAACAACCTGGAGAGCATAATTTCACCGTAATTTAATTGCCCTATTTCAAATTGTATCGAATTTGAATTTGAATTTGAATGTATGCTACAGGTTTATTCATATCCATCAGGTTCAAACAACCAATGCATTATTTGATTCATAGGTACATATGTTCAAGAATTACATAAGAACCAAATAAAGAATGATGAACCACAGTTGTATACTTGTACTATTAAAGACGGTAAAGAAAGAGATGAAATACATTCTGGTTGTTGAACAAGGTGAAGCGAAATGCCCATATTGTGCCCTCCTCCATGCAGAAGGCACGCACGACTCTAGTCCAACCCCTTGTGATGGCCGACCTCCCGTCCTTCATGGTCTTAATGAAAACATCTAGATAATCATCGTGTTCTGGTAGAAATACTTTAACCTTTGCATGCCCACCAATCATGTAGTTTGAGAGGTAATCTTGAGTAAACTGCTTTGGCAACCACTGCAAATCAAAAAGATTCAGACATTGTCATCTAACACAACTAATTATGGGCAGTAAAAAGAAGGCTGCAGAGTTCTTACTTACCATCCTGCAGTTCGCTGTTGTCTTGGATAAAGTGTAAACAAATAGTTTAATTGCCACCTTTGGACCCATTTTACTAACAATATTTATCAGCTTCCTCACTTGATGTTGGTTCATCGATATCTCACTGCCCCATACGCAGAAAGGGTCGAAGCGCGGATCTTTACCAATGACATATGTACCTAAAAGCACCAAGTTAATATTAGAAGCTAAATAGCAATTGCACAATGATGTAGTACAACACTCTTTTATAATACTCCCTCCATTCCTAAATATTTATCTTTCTAGCGATTTCAACAAGTGACTACATACGGAGCAAAATGAGTGAATCTACACTCTAAAATATGTCTATATACATCCGTATGTGGTAGTCCATTTGAAATCTCTAAAAAGACAGATATTTAGGAACAGAGGAGTATCTTATAACATCCAATACACTCACATATTAGATGAATTAACATCTTATGTTATGGGCCGAAAGGAGTTTAGTGCATTCTTACAAATTATCGGCTGATTAACTGCTGTTGTATCCATGGGTTACAGTTAGTTTGAGCTAGTTCAGGCTCAAATAGCCCTAAAGTATATCTAAACCTGAGGGCTAGTTTGAGCTAGTTGCATCTATAACCCACCCAAAAAAACTATCTAACCCATGAGGTGCTAATTGGAGCTAGTTCTCCTAGTGCATTTATTGTTAATCTAACCATGCCATCCAAACAACTCTTTGGATGGAGTTAGTTCGGGGTTAGTCATGAGCTAGAAACTAACTCTAACCTCTAGCTAAGTTGAGTATCGAAACAGGCTGTGTTGTTGTTGTTGCTGCTGCTCTTCTACGTATATCTAGACATCATTAGAACATTAATGTAACACTCTTCCTTGTTGATATGTAGCCTAGGATTGCATATTTAGACATTAAGTACAGTGCATGTTTCTGTGTAGCCTCAGATATATTACATATGGCCCTAGCTAACCTAACGATAAATGGGTTGCAGATATATTCAGTTAAAAGTCCGATTCACCGATTAGTCCCTTATCAGCCCCCGGCCTATATGGTACCAGTTACCGATATCCTGAACAGTGAGCAGATATAAGCCATGGGATGAAACTAACCTCGATGGAAAACAGCAGTCGTTCCCAAAATTGTCCTGTGTAGGTACATCGAGAAGGATGTTAAGCACAACAGGCTAAACATCAACCAAAATTATCCATGGCAGACAAAATAATCTCCAAAAGATAGCTTCAGTGTGCAGGTTTAAGCACGCTAGTAAAGCAAAACAAGTGGAAAGGTGTGTTAACTGCAATAGGCCTAACATTTAACAACAAGCAAACATAGTCATTCAAACTGGTATTGTGCCGGTCTAAGTACACTGGTTATTGTTAAATAAAAATGGAAAGGCGTGTTAACTACAAGATGCAGCAACCAAATGTAGTCATTCATAGTGGTATTGTTGAAACTGGTACTGATGAAATTGAACTGCACAGTTCATACTTGCACATATGGAACATCATGTTGTGAATAACTGGAATAAACAAGGCATACTACGAACAACCAATGATAGCATTTGAAACTGGACATATGCTAACTACAAACAACTAAACAATCAAAAAACTTTAAAAGAGGCATATGCTAGCTATAATAGGCTTAACAGCAAGCAAATATATGCATTCCTATCGGTATGTTTAAAACTGGATTGATGAAATGTACTTCATAGTAAATAATTGCACATATAGAGCATCACATTGTGAACAACTGAAATAAACAAGGCATACTGCAAACAACTAGATATAGCAATTAAAACTGGACATATACTCACTACACTACAAAAGGGACTCGACGAAACAAATCATGGGTTTCCCCCTGTGAAGAGGCACGGCAAAACAAATCATGGGTTTCCTCACTTGTCACAGATGGGCTTGTTCCCGTGGGAAGAGCACGGACCCTGGATGCGCTCCATGTTGTCGCAGATGGGCTCCTTCCCCTTGGAAGAGCACGACTGTATGGTGCCCTCCCTGATGTCGTAGACGGGCGCTTTCCCCTTGGAAGAGCAGATGGGCTCTTTCCCCTTGGAATAGCCGGAGAGGGTGCCCTCCTCGTGCTCACCGTCGATGAGGTCTGACTTGGAAGCTGTGGATCCCAAGCCAGCATCGCAGAACGTGTCCTTCAGAAATGACAAAAGGGGCTCGATGGCGATGTAGGATGGCAAATTGTTGACAGTGAACCAGAGGAGATCAGTGGCGGGGCCATGGATGAGATCGACGACGGTTGAACCCAAGGGGTTGGGGGTGGGCCACTTAACCTGTGACCTAGCCCGCCTCAGGCCGTCACTGTCAATGACCTTGATGTCGTAGCCGGCGACCGAGACATGCCCGCATACTCTAGCCCACTGCTTCAGTGTCTGCCGCCAGTAATGGTCGTCAGCTTCCTCAACGACGTCGGGCGAAGAGACTGTGATACACCTCTTTTGGGCTAGTCGCTCCTCGAGCTCCATGAGAAGTGTAGCCGGGCTTAGGCTGCGACGCTCTGGAGTGAGGGATGGGGATCGGAATGGGGATCTGTGGGAAAGGGGGCGTTTGGCAGGCGTCATCTAAGAAACTCAGGGCGTCCTGGGTATGGAGATCGGTGGGTAAGCTGCACGGGCAAACCGGCAGATGTTGACAATGGAGGCCTTGCAGCAGCGGCGGCAGCAGCGGCGTGGACCTTGCTAGGGTTTCGAGCGAGGGAGGGGGTGTGTGTTTGTGCGCACGCCTGAGGAGGTTTTGGTGTGTGTGTGTGGAGGGGGCGGGGGGTGTTTGAGGAAATGACGCGGGTACTGAAAATTTTACTACGCGGGAGTCAAAAGCAGGACTGAAATGCCGGGGCTATTGAAAATTTTGATGATAGTTCATTGCACACGGTCCAGAGATAACAATCGTGTGTTATGAAACAGAAAAACCCTCGAGGTGGGCAGATATTTTCTAGGGATGCAGGCGGGATTGGGAACAAGAAACATCGCACACGGTCCAAAGATAACAACCGTGTGTTATGAAACAGAAAAAACCCTCGAGGCGGGTAGATTTTTTCTAGGGATGCGGGTGGGATTGGGAACAAGAAACATCACACACGGTCCACACATAACAACCGTGTGTTATGAAACAGAAAAACCCTCGAGGTGGGCAGATATTTTTGAGAGGGGGGGCCTCATGGAGCCCAATGTACTGTGCGGATGTGTGCGTGACAGGGGCACTGGCATGGCACACGGTTAGTTTGAGTGAACCGTGTCTGTTGCGTCATCCGACTTGTCTAATGTTCATAAATTTGGCAAAAAATGACGCGGGAGAGGGTCAGAACACGAACACACTTGCACGTGGACCAAATTTATGTATGAAATGGGTGGTTTGATTTTCAAATACCAAATGCAACTTCGATGTGGCACCTATCTCGCAAAGTGCACGGTATTGCTTGCCTCCCCCCTTGTGTCGGCACGAAGGGAATCCTAAGCTATGAATGCATGCCCCCTCCCCCCAACCGAGGTTCACCTAGCAAAGTGCGAAGTAGCTAGCAGCCCCCTCCTCCCTCGTGTCGGCACGAAGGGAATCCTAAGCTATGAATGCATGCCCCCCCAACCGAGGTTCACCTAGCAAAGTGCGAAGTAGCTAGCAGCGCCCCCCTCCCTCGTGTCGACACGAAGGGAATCCTAAGCTATGAATGCATGCCCCCCCAACCGAGGTTCACCCTAGCAAAGTGCAAAGTAGCTAGCAGCCCCCCTCCCTCGTGTCGGCACGAAGGGAATCCTAAGCTATGAATGCATGCCCCCCAACCGAGGTTCACCTAGCAAAGTGCGAAGTAGATAGCAGCCCCCCTCCCTCGTGTCGGCACGAAGGGAATCCTAAGCTATGAATGCATGCCCCCAACCGAGGTTCACCTAGCAAAGTGCGAAGTAGCTAGCACCCCCCTCCCTCGTGTCGGCGCGAAGGGAATCCTAAGCTATGAATTCATGCCCCCCACTACTAGGGAAAAGCCTAGCAGCAGCGCGGGTTTTGGCGGCACCACAGCTAACTTGTAGCAGTAGCGCGTGTTGACACACGCTACTGCTATACATGGTTAGCTATAGCATGCGTTGCAGACAGCGCTACTGCTACTTATCTGTAGCGGGTCTTATACCCCGCGCTACTGCTATTACTTTCAAAAACAAAAAAAATGGCGATCCCATGCGTGTTGTCAATGGCAGCAGTGGTTCGATCCAGCAACGGTTGGCGTCGCCGGAGGCATGAACGGACAGCGGAAGACCAGATCCGGTGGTGGCTGTTGGAGAGGGCCCGTTTCTATGGCAGAGCCAGGCCGCGGCGTGGGGCTCCTCTTCCCGACCATGCCAGATAGCTCCGGGTCATCCATGGTGATGACCTGCACGGGCATGGACATGGGAGGGTGAGTCAAACCATATGGAGAGAGAGAAAAGGAAAACCGAGGGAGAGAGGAAGGTGATGGAGGGAGCAGCGGAGCTAGTCACCGGTGGTGAGGTGCTCCGGTGTGGTGGCGCGGGGCGGCGGCCTCCTAGACGTCGGTGGAAGGCCGGCGAGCTCCTAGACGCCGGTGGCGCGAGGCGGCGGCCTCTTTCGGCGCCACGGAGGAGGAGGGGCGCATGGGCAAGAGGTCCATGTGAGAGCGTATGGAAAGTGAGAGGAGAGAGTGGTGGAAGAGAGGAGGGATTTGGGGGAGGAGATGGGGATTCGGCCGAGGATATGGCGACTTCACCTACCTCGTACTTAGTAGTAGCGAGGGGTATAAAACCGCGCTACTACTATCAACTTAGTAGTAGCGCGGATTTATACCCCTCGCTACTACTATGGCATGTCTCGGGGGGCACGGTAGAGACCGCTTAGTAGTAGCGAGGGTTAAAAACCCGCGCTACTACTATCCACTTAGTAGTAGCGAGGGGTAAAAACCCGCCCTACTAGTAAGTAGCAGTAGCGAGGGGATAAACCCTCACTACTAGTAAGCGTCAGCCTATAAGCTTTTCCCTAGTAGTGCCCCCAACCGAGGTTCACCTAGCAAAGAGCGAAGTAGCTAGTATCCCCCTCCCCCTCGTGTCGCCATGAAGGGAATCCTAAGCTATGAATGCATGCCCCCCAACCGAGGTTCACCTAGCAAAGTGCGAAGTAGCAACCCCCCCCCCCCACACACACACACACACTTTCAGTCGGTGGGCCAGAGAGGCATATCTCACCAAGATGGATCGTAAAACGGACCAAGAATAATCCACCTTGGTCGTAAAACCTCTCTCTTGTTGTTGGTCAAAGTGATGGCTGTCCATGCGACCCTGGAGATGGGCTAGCTTGCCAATAATCATGCAAGTAGCTAGTCCCCGAAGACAACCACTGCATGTGTGTGGCCCAAACATATGTATGGAGAGGTGTGTTTTTGAGTAACAATGGAACAACTTTGATGTGGCACCATGATTTCGAACTAGAAATCCCCACACTGAGTGAGGGTTAGGTTGACGATGCATATGTATGTTACACCACACTTCAAGCCAACGACGGGGATTCATGCATGCATGCGTGCATAGTATATGCGCTCAAACTTAAGGTCTGAATCTCACCATGACCTATACTACGATAACACGAACCAAATGAAGAATCCGCCATGGTAACCTATCTTGTTGTTGGTCAAGGTGATCATGGATGTCCATGCGGGCCCACGAATATATAGGCTTGTCGCCGATAACCACGCGAGGGAGTGTACCGTTCGAAGGCAACCACTACATGCATATGGATGGAGGTGATGCGTGCATGCATGTTTGAATACCATTTCACAACATTGATGTGGCGCGTGCGTCAAAAATCGTACACTAGCTCCCCACACAGAGCGAGATCGGTTCATGATGCGTCATTGTACTAGCCACTTCGACTCGATGGGAGGGATTCATGTGTACACATGCGTGTGTGTATGCTCAAACTGCATCATGCATTTCATCCCATAGCATGACATACATATATATACACCGTACTGCAAGCAAAAATAATAATCCCTTCCTAAGTCAAATTAACCTCTCTTGTTGTCAGGCAAAAAGTAGTGATGGACCAAGCGGGCCCACAGATGGAAAGCATCGATATCGCTGATAACCGCTTAAGTGGGTGCGAGAGGACAACCACCACCGCTTTGCATGTGGGCCAAACATATATATGTTGAATACCCAAAATGCACAACTTTGATGTGCCACATGCCTCAAAACCCGTAAACCATGCACCCACACAGAGCGAGGTTCATGAAGCGTACTACATATGATGGTCCCCTTCCCCCCTCTTCACCGCATACTATATGCTCCTGCCGTAATATGTACAACCCAAAGGAATCCTCATTGATGGTGAAATTAATTAACCTCTCCCGATGTAGGTCAAAGTGATGCATGCATGCATCGACGATGGCCTCGTGGGCCCACAGATGGAAGTGTCACACGTGAGTGTCCTAGCTAGATAACCACCGCGTGCATGCATGTGGCCCAAAAAGGTGTTGTATGATGTTTGAATAGCCAATTTCACAATTTTGATGTGGCACGTGCCTCGGAAACCAAAAAGTCCCGACACTAAGTGAGGTGTACTTGTTCACGGACGCGTACGTATAGTATATATGCTAGTCCCCTCCCACCTCTTCGACGCGTACTATATACCACCATAACACAAAAAAAAGATTCTACCTTGCTGGTCAAATTAACCTCACTGCCGTCTGTTCGTCAAAGTGATGGACGACGACCTCGCGAGCCCACGGAAAGCGTCACACGCAAGTATCGAGTGTCGTGTAGGACAACCATCGGCTGGATGTGGCCAAAACATGTATGTATGAAAGGGTTGTGTAATGTTTTAAATAGCGATTTCACGACTCTGATGTGGCACCGACCTGCCTAACAAAACGGCCAACCCACACGGTGGCTCACAACTCGTAGTGTACTGCGAGCCGCGAATCCACCGCAACTACGATGCATGTTAAAAATTAATTATCCCGCGGTGAACATATGTTACCAAAGGAGGGACATTTTAATTTCGAAAAAATCACAGAGATCATTAAGACGTTTTAGTACATTAATTGATTGATTTTCTATGGGTATAATGTGCAAAAATCAAATTTGAGCTACATGCACACGTGACAGTGCACCTAAATGGATTGCAAAAACACATGTGTCTCACTGGGTGCATGTTTACTCCCCGTGCAACAAATTTCAAACATTGAGAATCTTGATTTTTAAATTCTAGTACATCCAAAACTTATTTGAAGTTCATGAAACTTATCGTGTTGTCATATGGACACCAATACAAAGTGGCATTGTACTTTTTTTGTCAAATTTGAGACCAGTTTTGATGTAATCTTTATCTAATTACAAACGGGAGATTATTAATAATTGGGAACCAATATCACAAATGGATTATTTATTCGAACCGTGAGCGTTAGACCAACAATGGATACGTGCCATGCTTCAGTTAAGCAATAAAGTGGCAGCATTAATCATCCAAATAGAAAAACAATATATGTGCCGCCACATGACCCATGTGCCATGCGAGCAGGTGTGAGTTGACGGGACACGTGCGAGCAGTCCGCCACGCAGGCAGACAGGGAGGCGTGCGTGTGCAGGTGTGTGAATTGATGGAGGCGTGCTCGTTGCGCAGTGTCATCGGGAGGCGTGCGAGTAGCTGTGTGAAACTTTGGTGGGCATGCCAGCAGTCCGATGCGCAGGCTCATCGGGAGGCGAGCCATCGGGTTTGACCGCCGCCCACCTCACTCCCACAACTCCCACTACTCCATATTAATGGTGCACCCGAGCGGCCGCACCCCCCATCCTCGCCACACACACACAATCCTCTCTCTCCGCTTGCATCCTCGACGCCGCTCTCAGTCCTCAAAGCCGTCAGTGTATGAGGATGTCACCGAAGTGCCCCATCGGAGGGAGTGGCGACGCTGGGGCTGCTAAAGCACCGGAGCACGGCATGGAGATGGAGATAGAGGTTACCGTCACCACCAGCGAGTTATCGCTGCACCCTGACGTCATCGACGGCGTCGAGCTTCCATAGCCAGGGGCGGAGTTCCACACTAACTCTGGTGACGACCCCGACGACGACTCCGACAACCACTCCGGCGACGACTCCGACGACGACGGCCAGCTGGTTAGTCATCTATACCTATTTATGTGTCAAATAGATCATAGGGTTTCTCTGGTTACTCCTGCCTCCCCATTTTTGGAATAGAAATCCTATGGTTATGTTCTCCCAACCCATGAAATCTGAGTAAGTTTCGTTAGATCCGTGTAGTGTATTGATTGTTTGAATCGTACAAGTGATAAGTGATTAGTTGTTTCATTTGTGCAAATGATTTCTGCTAGTAATCCGATAGGGTTAGTGTTTGTGCTAATAATTCCTAGCCAGAACTTGACAATTGATTTTTAATGACCTACATATGTTTGTGCCACTATTTTCTTCAAGATTGGTCTGTACATAGATGACTGTGCTTAAAAATCAAACCATAATCTCTGGATATGTATAAATAAATAGCCATAAATTCCTAATCCTACTTCACGGCATGTAATCATTGATTTGATGCCAAACTTGTTTTACTATTTGTATAGGTGTTGTCTAACGATGTGGACAGCGAGGATGAAGATGGCCAGAGGAGGTACAAGAGGCAAATCCTGAGGGAGCTTTATGCGGGAATGCATAACAGGCGTATTAGGACCTGGAACGGCCCTATTGATGCCCATTTTGCGCCCACAAGCTTCATGACGCGTATCTAAGTGTTCTGGCGCATGCAAGAGGACGGGCCGTTGGATCCTTCAAGCAGAAGTATTCTCGTAGGGTGGCGCACGGCGCGTACGCCGAGTACTTGGAGAAGCTTCAGGATCGTGCCGGCATGTGAGATGAGATGTGGGATGGATCAAACTATGTACGCTTGAGTATGCTTAATGACGGTTGAACTATGTACTTATGGTTGAACTATGTACTTATGGTTGAACTATGCTTATGTACGTGTACGCTTATTATCTATGTCTGAGTATGTTAAATATTTGGTCAAAAATTGGTAAAAAATACAAAGGGGACCAATAAACCAGGACGGAGGTAGTACGTCATTCACACACGGTTCCCAAAATGGGAACCGTGTGCAATGACTTTCATTTTTCCTGTTGCGTCAATCACACACCGTTCGCTCTAGCAAACCGTCGGCTCCAAAATTCTTTGTGGGACAGAAAACCCTCACCACCCAATTCAAAAAAGAAAAAAGAAAACCCTCGCCATCCCCACGTCACAAAAACCCACACCCCTCCTGCACCCTCTCTAGTCCCCATTCACACCTGCACAAGCTCCTCCGCGTCTATGCCATGGCACCGCCTATCGCGACGGTAAACACTTAGCTCGATGCCTGCCGCCGCCGCCAGGCTGCCAGCAAAGCCCACCGCATTTCGCCACTTCCGCTCGCCGCCGCTTATCGCCATCGACTTTCTTGACGCTGCTCGCAGTCGACCCAGCTCCGCTCGGTTGGGGAATCTACCGTACTGAGGGTTCTTTCTCATGGACGACTAGGTAACTAATTTAATGAGATATTATCTCATCTCTTATCCCAGTTCATCTGCCTCCTTTAATCACCCGGCAAAAATCGTCGTGAATTCATTTTTATTCGAGCTTATTTGAGGGTTTTCTTTCATTCATAGAATGTATAGTGCACCGACACATCAGGACTTTGCGACCTCCGCCAGAGATTCCATCTCACCGTACCATATCACTTGAGGACGCGCGCGGTATGTCCAATCTCACCCTAAATTGGTTGGCATGGCCTACTTTCCTGAACATATTCTAAATATTGCTACATTTGGATAAAAGGTGCCACATGCACCATATACGTCAAAGGGGATTTTCCCCTCTTCTTTCTATATTAGGCAAATTAATGATGTATTGTTCTTTCAATTACTCTCATATTTCCATGACATCACGTTTACCCTATCTGTTTAATTATAGATTTTTGTCCTTCGATTTCAACTGATGTACAGTTCTTTCAATTTGGGCCCATATTTGTATGTTCCCATATTTCCTTTAACAATCCTACCATTTTCTGTAGCGCATCCCTTGCTATGCAATAGATTATGTAGTGCACAATCTTTCCCTTTACATAGATCAAGACTGCACGGATGTCATACTGCACACAAACCATGGATTTACAATCGTTGCTACTGTAAGACTTGATGAACGTGGTGACTCCTATTTTGGCACTGGCTTTTGGAAAGAAATTTCTAAGTTTTATGTACTGAAAGCTGGCACTAGAATTGCACTGCACATAAAAGGGCCTGGTCATGAGATATATGCTAACTTCCCCGACAAAATCATCCGTCCAGACTTTTTTCGAAGTAAGTTTTCTTTTCAACTATCTGCATGTTGACTACCAAGCAATGCCAAATGAATTGTGTAGTATTTAAGAAACCAATTGTTATTCCCTTTTTTACTATATTCCTACCTACTAACTTCTAGTACCAATACACTTTTCTATTGCCCTGTTTTAACTACTCCTATTTCTATCAGAAAGCGCTGCTGACAAGGAGACTCCGGAGGTGGAGAACGGGGCTGCCAACAAGCAGAGGCGGGGCGAGCTAGAACCGCAAGCGACTCCAGCAGGCCTAAAATTCATCAGCAGCCTCCCCGATGATATGTTGACAGTCATCATCTCCCTCCTCCCAATCAAATATGGGGCGCGGACAACCGTCCTTTCCCGACGGTGGCGCCCCCTATGGAACTCCAGCCCTCTCGACCTCATCGACACCCACGAGCTCTGCCATGGCTATCGCAAAAGCTTGGATGCGTTCTCCAAGATCCTCGGCAGTCACCTTGGCCCAACCAGAGGCCTTAGAATGGGCAAGTTCCGTTCCAATGGCAAGGACCGAGCCAAGCTTGACGACTGGTTCCGATCCCCCGCCCTAGATCAGCTCGAGGAGCTCACTTTTGATGATGGGCATATGCGGTTGCTGCCAACGTCTACGCTCTGCCTTGCGCCCACGCTGCGCGTCGCCAAGTTCAGGAACTGCCATCCCCCCCCCTTAATGACGCGCCCGCTCTTATTCTACCACGACTGAAGCACCTCGAGCTCGTCGTCGTCTGCCTCTCAAACGGTGATATGGAGCGCCTGCTCCGTGGCTATACTGCACTCAAGTACCTTCGTCTTCAGGCGATCAATGGGTTGAGTACCTTCCACATCACCTCGATGACTCTCCAGACTATTTATGTGTGTTGCTGGTGCGGCAAGAAGACATCACAAGATGTGTACCACGGTATGGTCATTGAGGACACAACTGCACTTGAGAGATTACTTGTAGTTGATCAAGAAGGTCCAACAAGAATCAATGTCATTTCTGCGTCGAAATTGACAGTGGTGGGCTACTCGTCTGACAAATACTCCGAACTTGTTATTGGATCCACACCCGTTCAGGTACAACAACCGCCTTCTACCTCTCCTTCTACAAATTAACATTATTTCTACTTTTGAAGATGTTTGTTCGTCTGTCATTCAGAAAATGATTCCGACAAGCTTGACCCCGAAACTGCGCACAGTGAAGGTCTTGGCACTAGAATCTATCGGTCCCAACTTGGAGCAAGTTGTCAGTTTCCTGAGATGCTTTTCGTGCCTGGAGAAGCTATATATCGAGGTGATGTTCCTTTCCTATTAAATGTTAACCATAAGGGAGTTCAATTTGTGACACCTTTTTCCAAGTTTACAATGACAATGTACTATGATTTCTGAAGGACTCTTTTGGAGGATTTCAGTACATACATGTTCCACCCCCCCCCCATATTGGTTGCTTGATCCATATGGTTACAATCAATAAGCATTTCTCCTTTGGATTCATTTGTACTAGTTTTCTTAGGGAACTTTTCATCCACTCCAACCTCTTGTGAAGAAGGCTACATTTTTCTAGAATGTAATCAAATGCCCATGTTAATCATGTCAGATCGAAGACGGCATGTTCGTGCATTTTACAAATCCTGCAAACCAAATAGGCATGTAGTAATGTTCAAAACTGCATGTAGGCACTAACACGTTTTCTTCTTTTGCACATAAGATTAGGCCCAGTGGTGGATAATGTGATACAATATAACAACCACGTCGAACGCCTAGATCTGCATCTCTCAGAAATTACTTTGAACTCCTACCAAGGGACCTTACCGGAGATTATATTCGCTAGGTTCTTTGTTCTCAGAGCAAGGGTGCTGAAGGAAATGAGGTTTGCCCTACATTTATTTCGTAAAAATGAATGGTTTGTTGATCAGCGCCGGCGCCTGCGGCAGAATGGAATAGGCTCCAAAAATGCTGAATTTCATTTTGGAACTTCAGATGACAGAGTAATCGAAAGTCATCGTGTCAACCCCATACATGACTTCTCAGTGGCTGACCCCTTTGCAAAAATTGTGAAGTTTCGAAACCACACTTAGATGTGGTAGTATTAGTTTGAACCTCTCTGATATCCATGTTCAGCAGATCAGCGCGAGCGTTTGCAGCTGATGAGCTGAATTTCATTTCTAATATCAGTTTGAACCTTGTAATCTTCGAATTTGAGCCATATAACTCTGGAATTTGAACCTTGTAATATTTCGACCTCGAGTACACCCGCGCTCGTGCCGGGTCTCGTCCCAAGTTCGTCGTCGCCCAGATGTGTGTGCGCCACCACGTCCTCGTCTACCACTACTGCCTGGCCACAAGGCCTTGCGAGCGTTTCGCCAGGTTTGTCAACAGCCCCCACTACATGTTCGCTACGGTGGACATCACCAACGATGTAAAAGCACTCGAGAATTCAGGCATCGCCTGCCGGAATCTTGTCAACATCCAGGGCCAATACAAGATCTGGGGCAGCAAGGAGCATGAGAAGGACTCACTGGTTCACCTCGCCGAGGCCATCATCGACCCCTACTACAGAGACATGAAGGATTCGTGCAACAAGGACAAGCGTGCGTGGCACTCGGCCTGGATGGAGAAACTCGACAAAGCTCATGTCGTGTACGCGGCCAAGGAGGCGTACACGAGCTACGACATGTATAGGCGGATCATTGACATGAGGAAGTGCCTCCTTCCCCAAAACGGCCAGGGATCTAGCCGGAAGCAGAGCAATGGCAAGCATCGTTGCAACAATAAGTAGATGATCAGATCCTCGTTTCTCCTACTTTAGTATGCATGTAATTGCTTACTTTGGTGTGTGGAAATGTTATGTGTGTAGTCACTTGTGTAATTGTATGCTTAATTTGGTTATGCAATGCTGTCTTTTTAAGTATATATGTTGACGCTCTGTAGACAGAGCGTAGATGTTGTGCGGACAAAGAAAAACACATCGTACACAGACTAAACAATGGAACCCGTCGGTGATGTTTTCATCAATCACTCACAATTGTATACCAGCAATCGTTTGCTCACAACACACACAGCTTGTTAGTAGTAATCGTCTGTGTTGTTATCGGTCTTCGCACACGTTTCCGATTACAGACCTGTTTGCCGCGTATCACACACATCTTGTTAAGTTGAACCATTTCTGTTCTCATGTCTCAACGCAAACAGTTCATCCGAGTGAACCGCATGCCATATATTGCACACACCTTGATCTGGCTGACTGTTTCTTTTGTGTTGCCTAATCACAAACAGTTCATCCGAGTGAACCATATGTTGTATCGCACACACCTTCATCTGGCTTCCCAATCTTTTGTTCCTCCTCATCGCAAACAGTTAATTGAGCTGAACCGTATGCCCTGCATCGCACACGCAACTAAAATCTGAACCGTGTTTGATGCATCCTCCATCGCAAACGTTTTGCACATTTTTTGACGGGTTTTTTACACCACCATTTGCTATTATGGCATCGCACACAGTTTCATCGAAGGGTCTCTGATCGTAGTGTCGAGTTAGCAGCATCCTGCAGTAGTGACATATTTCAAACCATGAGGTCCGAGTTCTATTGCCCACTTAGCAACATGTCCTGTGGCCTCCCTGTTTTGAATAATGTCTCCTAAAGGGGCAGAACTGACCACAGTAATAGGATGACCAAGAAAATAATGCTTCAGCTTGCGACTTGCCATGAACACTCCATATACCAATTTCTGCCAATGTGGGTATCGTCGCTTGGACTCAATCAACACCTAGCTCACTGTAATATAAGTCGGCCTCTGGACTAGGTACTCCTTACCTGTCTCCTTGCGCTCTACCACAATCGCCGCACTGACATCCTTACTGTTAGCCGCCACATACAGGAGCAAGGGCTCTTTCTCAATGGGAGCTGCAAGGACGGGCGGGTCAGCTAATTGCTTTTTGGGTGCCTCAAACGCCTTATCAGTAGCGTCACTCTAGACAAAATGATCTATTAGCCCCATGGTGGGCGCCAATTGTCGTGGATTTAACATGGCAGATGCCCTTGTGAAAGGACTTAGGTGTGGAGCCATCGCAACATAGGTTAGCTCGAAGGGGTTGAGCGGGACAAAGGACACAGAGGTTTACCCAGGTTCGACCCCTCACAATGAGATAAAAGTCTACGTCCTGCTTCTAGTTGTATTGCTTGAATATCGATTACAAGGGAGCGATCACGCTTGACCTGGCTATCGACTAGTTGTTTTCTTCATCATCTGGTATAAGGGAATGGCCTTCTCTCCCAGGCGGCTTATGAACCGGCTTAGAGCCGCCATACGACCTGCCAGGCACTGGACGTCATTGACACACGCCGGCTTATCCAATGAAGTAATAGCCTTAATCTTCCCTCGGTTAGCTTCAATACCTCTCTCTGAGACCAGAAAACCCAAGAGCTTGCCTGCAGGTACACCAAAACACACTTGGCCGGGTTAAGCATCATCTTATAGACCCAGAGATTGTCAAAAGTCTCCCTTAGATCATCCAAGAGCATCTCCTTTTTCCTGGATTTAACCACAATATCATCCACATAAGCATGCACATTATGCCCAATTGACTGTGAAAGCAATTCTGAACGCATCGTTGATAAGTCACCTCGGCACTCTTAAGCCCAAAAGTCATAGAGACATAGCAGAAGGTTCCAAAAGGGGTGATAAAAGACGTCTTCTCTTGGTCTTTAACTGCCTCTTGATCTGATGATAACTAGAAGAAGCGTCTAGGAAACATAAACTCTCACAACCCGCCGTGGCATCAATAATCTGGTCAATCCGGGGGAGAGCAAACGGATCAGCTAGACAAGCTTTGTTGAGATCTGTGTAGTCAACATACATATGCCAAGTGCCATACTTCTTAAGCACCAGCACCGGGTTAGCCAACTACTCCGGATGAAATACCTCCACAATACCGGCTGCCAAGAGCCGGTCCATCTCTTCTCCAATGGCCTTACGTTGTTCTTTATTGAAACGACGAAGAAACTGCTTGACTGGCTTAAATTTAGGATCCACATTAAGAGTGTGCTCAGCGAATTCTCTCGGTACACTCGGCATGTCAGAAGGTTTCCATGCAAAGATGTCTCGATTCTCATGGATGAATTCGATGAGCGCGCTTTCCTATTTAGGATCCATGTTAGCCCCTACTGTGAACTGCTGAGATGAGTCATCTGGGACAAAGTCAACCTGTTTAGTATCATCAGCCGATTTAAACTTCAACAAGGGGTCTTGCTCAGTGGTTGGCTTCTTCAAAGGGGACATATCAGCCGGGTCAACATTATCCTTATAAAATTTAAGCTCCTCCGTGGCAAAAGCCGACTCAGCATATGCGGCATCTCCTTCCTCACATTCCAAGGCAATTCTTCGATCGCCATGGACTATAATTGTGCCCTTATGCCCTGGCAATACAAGGTCGCGCCATAAACTTGGCGTAAGTCGGCCATCCAAACAAGGCACGATAAGGGCTCTCGATTTTAACCACTTCAAACCATAACGTCTCTGCTCTGTAATCGTAGTCATCACCAAAAGCCACTTCCAAGGCAATCTTCCCAATTGGATATGCTACTTACCAGGCACTACACCATGAAAAACTATAGAAGATGGCTTAAGCTCCTTATCAGTTAAATTCATCCAACGAAAGGTATCATAATAAAGGATATTGATACTGCTACCACCGTCCATGAGTACTTTGGTGAATTTATAACCCCCAACCTAAGGGGCTACGACCAACGCTAGTTGTCCCAGATTGTCAACCCGGGGCGAGTGATCCTCTCGACTCCATGTGATTGGCTGCTCTGACCACCGCAAGTATTGAGGTACTGTCGGCTCAATTGCACTGACTGCGTGCTTATGAACCTTCAGATCTCTCTTGCAATGACTTGTGGTGAAAACATGATACTGGCCACTGTTATCATGCTTTGGATTACTCTGGTATCCTGACTGATGCTACTGGTTACCCTGACCAGATTGTTGGTTATAACTGCCCTGGTTGCCTTGTCCTTGATATCCAGAAGTTGAGCCACCACCACCAAAACCAGGCCCCTGTGAGTCGGATCCTGACCCGCCAGGCAGGCCATTATTGTTGCCATGATTCTGACTGAAGTTGGAATTCATGTACTCTCTCATGATGAAACAGTCCTTCCAAGCATGAGTCGTCAGTTTATTGGGCAGACTGTGTTTTGGGCAAGGTTCGTTCATCATCGCCTCAATATTAAATCTTGGCCCTCTAAAGGCCGGCTTACCATTGCCATTACGGCACTGGTTTTTATGTCCAGTGTTGGTGTTAGCTAACAGATCTGACCCGCCATTAGGTTGTCTACGCTTACCACCGTTACCCTGGTTGTGACCATTATGCCCTGTCATGTTCTGCTGTTGACCCTTAACCATTCTTCTTTCCCTTGTTGGACTTTTCATCATCAGATCCAGGATCTTTGGTGGTATCAGAGTCGGCATACTTAATGAGAGACGCCATGAGCTCCCATGTCATTACAATGACACTTGAGCCGCCCAAGAATCTGTTTGAGAGGGGTAAAGTGACAATTCTTCTCCAAAATCAGAACAACAGAACCTGCCGCAATGCTATTCGATGAGTGGATAATAGCCGAGACCCGGCGAACCCAATGATGGGCCGACTCATCCTCCCGCTGCACGTAGTTGTCCAGGTCAATAATCGATAGAGGTTGCTTACATGTTCACTTAAAGTTCTAAATGAAGCGCGCCTTCAACTCAACCCATGAACTGATGGAATTGGTGGGTAATCCTTTCAACCAAGTACGAGTCGATCCATCCAACATCATGGTGAAGTACTTGGCACATACAGCATCATTAACATCCAGCATCTCCATAGCTAGCTCATAGCTTTCAATCCAAGCCTCAGGTGGAAGATCAACTGTGTAATTAGGCACCTTACGGGGCCCCTTAAAATCCTTGGGCAAATGTTCATTGCGCAGAGCCGGTACTAGACACGGCACACCAACTGTCCTGGAAGTCGTCCCAGCCTCCATAGACGCCGAAGGGTTTCCTGGAAACTGCTGATGAGCCCCTAGTTGAGCCACCAATTCCGCCTCATGACGGGCTCTAGCCTGATCCACAAGGGCCTGAGCATCGTTCAGCATATGGTCATCTCTGGGCGGGTTAGGTCCACGAGGCGGGTCATCATTACGAGGAAAGTTACGACGCCGTTCACTGCTGGAAACCGCCGGCGACTCAATACACCAGCTATAGCTTCGACTAGGGCGGGGAGTTGAGTGAACATGCTCACGACTGTATGAATAAGCCGCCTGTTGTGCCACAGCCGTCTGAAGAAGCTCCGCCGCATTTCGGGTTTCTATCGCCGCTGGAGACTCACCTTCAAATGGGATAGCTGCCAGCCATGTAGCCGCCGCTATCATGTTATCCATCGGGTTAGAATAATGGCCAGAGGGTGTTGGAACCCGTTGAGGCGGGGTCAGATCCCTTTGAGTTGGGTCTGGCACACGAGGCTGGGCCGCCGCTCCGGTCCCTGGAGCCTCAGCAGCCCGGGCTACAATGAGCGGGTTACTCGTTCCTACCCCCTGGTGTGTTAAAAAGATTCCACCCTTCAAACTGCGAAGGCAGGCGGCTCTGGTGCCTCCTTCGAAGAACAGCAATGGACGCATTCTGATCCAAACTCAGACGTAAAGCTTCTACCCTTATCCGCTGTGACTCGGCCTCCATCGAAGCTCGCTCAGTCGCCATCCTGCCGTTCTCTGCATTAAGATCCTCTTGAGCCTTGGCCACCTCATCTCGCACCTTTACAACTTCTGCATTATGATGTGCTTGATTTGCTCGAGTCACTTTCGTGGCTAACAGAGTCGTCAAAGTGCCCAAGAGCTCAGATAAAACTTGAGTCGGCGGCTGAACTGAACCGCTCGCCCAGGCCGTCGCAGCAGCAGTTGAGCCGGACGTCATAGCCGGGGCTGTTGATGAATTTATCCTATTCTTTACCACTCATTCCAGGGTTGGATGCAACATTTCTATGTTATAGATAGGTGAGTTGAGTTGCGTACCAGCCATAAAAATAGCAGCCCTCCTCGGCGGCTCATAAGGGTCTGGAATACTGTCACCATCGGAATAGCCCCCAAGCCAGCCATCTTGAAGCTGATAAATTGACTCGGTTTCCCCGGTCGAGGACTCATCACCTTAATAGATGGCCGTCTCTCCACCAGATGCAGAACCTTGCTCAAGATCAGCCCCATGAACAGAGCCAACGAAGATGTGCTTCCAGCCGGGTTGGCCCCTGACGGGTCGCGCGCGCTAAGCCATCTCGATGATGTCGGTGCAGGCGTCCGGCTCAGGCTCTGACTCGCCGATCTTGCCGATGAAGACGTGAATTCCGCCAAAGGGGACCCAGTATCTGTACTCGACTGAGTCGGCCTCGGGGCCCTGGCCAGCATCGTCGATGTACATCTTGCCGCGACTGTTGGCATTCTGGGAACCGGGGTACCCATACTTGCCTGCCTGCTGCCCACGGCGTGGCTCCATCGATGGCCTGGTACGGCCCACCCTCAGTGCCAACAACACAAGACCCTCACGAGGGGCCAAGCCTCGCGAGGCGGACAATGCCAAGACCTCCAGAAGGAGCGGCCTCCTTTGGCTGGCTCTTGAGGAGCGGAGATTTCTATGCAAGCCCTCACCTCATGAGGTTTGGATGACGCGAGCCATCACGACCAAGGCCAGGCGGGCGCCAGCGGGTACAGTACTGCAGGTTTCCTCTTTGGTGCTAAAGAGGCAAGCGAAGGCGCGGAGTCTCGAGGAATCAGCCAAAGGTTTCCATTTCCATGCAACAAGACCAAGACAGCCAGGTGTTTGACACGAGAAAAATCTTAAATGCACTCCATGAGAAGGGAAGATAAGGAGTATGGATTTCTCTCATGCGCCGGGGAAAATAATGCGGGCGCGCCAGTGTTCTATAGTACACAATGAAAACAAAGAGATGGGAACATCGTTTTATTAATCACAAGGATAACAAATACGATTCCCAATATGCGCTCTGTGGCCTGCTAGCGTGGTCTGCCTGACTATAGCGATTGCAGTCTCTAGTTCCCGGGGCCTCGGAAGGCTCCCGGTTAATTACTCCCGCGGGTCGCTCCGCGAGATACCTCCGATTAAGCCATGTGGTCATCTTCGTCGTCTTCGCTTCATGTTCTCCATGCATGATGATGATGGTGTGAGTGTATGGTGTGGGCGACGGCAAAGCCCATGTCCTCGTCGGTACACATGCCGCTCAAAACATGGCTTTGTGCTAGCCATGCATGTCCACCCTCGCCGTCGCGCCTCGTCGGTCTTGACAGTGTTGAGTACTCGGTGTTGAAGTTGCATGGGTCCTGCTCTGCTCGGACTTCTTGACGATTTAGCGACTTCGTCGCGATATGCAAGGGGTTCGCCTCACGGTAGTATTCTTATGGAGACCGGCGTCGGTGTAAAACCAACGCTCGCTCATGTCGGCATTGCCGGTGTGGTTGGCGCCTTGTCTCGGCTGGACGCTGAATTTACAGCGGTCCTTCAAGACAAGGGCATCGCCTCACGGGGCCATCGGGAGTTAGTGTTGGTGAAGTCATGTCGCCTCCTCGCCATCACGCCTCGTCTTCATGGGCTCCGTGCGGCGAATAGCACCATGTAGTGGTACCTCGTCTCGACTGGACGCCGAGTTTACAGCGGTCCGCCAAGACAAGGGCACACCTCACGGGACCATGGTAAGGGTTGGTAAAGCCATGTTGTCGTGTAGCGCCTCTTCTTCGCATAGCCCGCTCCGTGTTGCGGGCAGCACCGAGGGCCTGTGTCATCTTCATGGCTACGGGTCGCGGGCTCCATATTGACGAGGTAGACATTGGTGGTGTCATCCTGTGAGCTCCACACCTCTGTCCTCCGCGACAACGGCTTGACGATATTGACATTGGCAGCATCCCACTTGATGATATATCCCAGCGCCATGTAACGACCCGAACCTCATAAGATTCGATGTCTCTGTGCTCACTGTGTTAGTCCCTGGATCGACTCGCTAGCACACACAGTACATATGAATATCAAATAACAAGTGCATCATTTACTACAACGTATATTCCAGAATTTACAAAGTATTACAAACTGAGTAGCACATAGCTAGCTTTATTCAATAATAACAGCGGAAATGTAGCCTAACAAATGATGAGTCCCGTCAATGCCCACTGGCGAAAATGTTGAGTGAAGACTCGCGACCCTACTGTATCTCATTGATCACCTGAATATCCTGCAACATGATAAGTTGCAGCCACAAAGGGTCAATACATTGAATGTATTGGCAAATTACACATAATGATAAAGCAAACCTACATCTACCTGCAAAGCATGACAAACAAAACACTCAAGTTTGGTTTCGCGTAAAACTACCTTCACCTACCTCCACGACATAGGCAAGGTGCAAACAACACAGATGATAAAGACCTTCAAGATGTCTCAAGTGCGCTCAGTCCTGGCGCATTCTCTAGGGACAATAGAGCGCTCAGCCAGTGACGCATTCACGTGAGAAAAAGCCCCGACAACCCAAGTGCGCTCAGCCATGGCGCATTCTCTAGGGACAATAGAGCGCTCAGCCATTGACGCATTCATCTGAGAAAAAGTCTCGAGCCTACAGCAATAAAGACTCACCACTTCCATGCATCACTCAACACGTGCCCACGTCTACCATAACAAGTTGATCACACCATCGCACAATACAATCAATATCAGAATATGACAACAGAGAACATACAGATCAAACCAAGCACATGTCATCGCATATAAAATCACACATGCATAGTAGAATATAGGATGAGCAAAATCAAAAGTGCAAACTTGCCTGAGGGATGTTGAAGTATTCTAACGCTTAATTCTGATATGCTTCACACTCCGGACAATCTATACGATAATGAAGGCGCCGATAAATAAAATCGTACTCACATAACAATCACAATAAAGCCAACAACAAATAATTCAAATAAAACTTAAATAACAGAACATATCAATAGGTATATATTATCTACATGCCAATAGGATCACAATGCAAAAAGAATCAACTGATTTTGATCAACGGTTTAAAAGATATTGCCTCTGGAAATTTGAATTCAAATTTAAACAAATTCAAATTTGAACTGTTCAAAAATGTGAAATTTTGGCTCTGGAATATTGTCCTGATCTGTACAAATATACAGGAAAAAGAATCTATGAATTTGGATATACGGATCTCAAGATATACCTAAATGAACATTTGATATGAAATCTAAAAACAAAAATTGTGCCAAAACAGCTTTCCTGGAAGAACTGCTGCGGCTGCTGTGGATGTGCCACATGGCGGGTTTCTACTGGCTGTTAGCTGTCCGCTGGGAGGCTTAAACGGCGAACAGCCACAACATAGAGAAAAAACGGTTCGGCAGAAAAAAAACATATGTCATCCACTATCAGCAGTTGGATGGAGATCGGACGGCTAAGGGCGGCTCACCGGAGGAATCAGGTTGAGGCGTCACCGGAGTTGGAGAAGAACGACGCCGGCGGCTCGGGCGGCGATGGTGGCGCGTCTCCGGCGGGTCTCCGGAGGTGGTGAGTGGGTGGATGGATGCGGCGGCGTACGGAGGTTGGTTAGGTGACGTTGGACAGCGACGGGGCTTCCTCTGTTGGCGATGCCGAAGGGCTGGAGTGTCGCCGGCGGTGCTCTGCTTCGGGAGGAGGTTCTAGAGCTCGTTTCAGTGACTCCCTACGCGATAATATGAGTGAGGGAGGTAGAGGTGATATGGGCGAATAGAATAGGGCCAAGAGGAGATGCTGGGAACCTTCAGGCGCGACGGAAACGACTGGCGAAGGAGCTTCTGCCGTGGAACTCCAGCGAGATCGCGAAATCAACCTAGGGCACGGGAAACTGCGATTTTGGCGAAATATCGGACAAGCCGGACGTGGGGAGTATATATATGGAGAAGGGCGTGCAGGAGGAGCAGCGGATCGAGCAAATCGATCGAAGGATTCAGATCGGACTCGTTGTCCAGGAAGAACACGGCTGAGATGGGAGATGACAAACGGGACCCAATGTCAGCGGCAGAGAGCAGGTGGAAGAAGAAGAAAAATAAAAGATAGAAGGGGAGCTGCAGGGTGGGCTCTGCTACGCCGAAATGGGCTGCCAGCTGCTGCGCGCGCGCGAGGGGTAGCTGGCCCGCTGTGTGCCGAGGCCTGATGCACAGCGCGTGCGGTTTCTCTTTGTTTTTCTAAACCTCTGGTACAGAAATTAAATTTCTAGCTAAATAAAATACAAAACAAAAGCTAATAAAATCACCAAAGCACACAGTAAAATATTATTATTACTATAATAAGTTACAGGAACACTAGTTCCACCTATAATGCAATTTTGGAAATTCATTTGTATGCAATAGGCCACACAAACAGCAATAAAACACTCAAATAAAATATTTTTCAGATTATGAAAAATACCAGAACATATCAACTTAACAGGAAATAATATTCTGGACATTATGAACATTTTTTTAAAATTGGGGAGAAGTCATGTTATCTCCACTCCAATAAATTGCCTTATTGGAAAACACTTTAAATATTCAGAAAAATTAAATAAGCATAGAAATCATGATGAAAAGAATGATCCTATTAACATAACAAATCTAAAAATTTAGGATGTTACACGCCATGATCCTCCGTGGTACTAGGTTGATGATGTTGGCGATGGGCGTCGTTTTGGCGAGCTCCATGCCTTCGTCCTCCACGACGCTTGCTTGATGAAGAAAACAACGGGCGTCGTCCTAGCGAGCTCCGTCCATCCACCGCGGCACGGCGGCGGCAATCCCCGCGAGATCCACGCCTCCACCCTCCGTGGCACGGGCTTGATGTTGATGATGATGAGCGTCGTCCTGGCGAGCTCCGTGTCACCATCCACCGTGGCATCGAATTGATGATGTTAGATGAGCGTCGTCTTGACGAGTTCCGTGTCGCCATGCCTGCGGAACGCGGCAGCATCCTCCAAGCTCTGTGCCTCCGTCCTCCATGGCACTGACTTGATGAAGAAGTCGACAGGCGTCGTCCTAGTGATCTCCGTGTTGCCATCCTCTGCGGCACGCGGCGGCATCCTCGCGAGGTCCATGCCTCCGAGCTCCAACTTGACGTCGGCGGCGCCTCCAATGGGCGCTACGCCTTCATCCTCTAGCTCCAGCATGACGAAGTAGATGGCGGGCGTCCTCCTTGCGTCTTCTGTCACGACCCTCTGAGGCACCGGGTTGATGATGTTGGCGATTGGCGTCGTCTTGGCGAGGTCCGCGCCAGCATCCACCATGGCACGGCGACGGCATCCTCGCGACCTCCATGCCTCTATCCTTCGGCTTGATGAAGAAGGTGATGGCCCCTCTGAAGTGCTCCTTCTTGCTCAGCTGCTAGAGTGCTCCTTCTTGCTCAGCTGCTAGATGCGATGAAGCCGGATACATGTCTTCTGCTCTACCCTCTGCATGC
Source organism: Aegilops tauschii subsp. strangulata (assembly GCF_002575655.3). Classification (NCBI taxonomy): domain Eukaryota; kingdom Viridiplantae; phylum Streptophyta; class Magnoliopsida; order Poales; family Poaceae; genus Aegilops; species Aegilops tauschii. The sequence continues at coordinate 278,050,491 of NC_053037.3, read as the reverse complement.
GTCGGCTACGTGGGTTTGTTGTGCTCCTAGATTTCCTTGGGTATCCTGCAAAATAAGATAATAGCACATAGAAGAAGATTATTGTATGGTTAGACGCGTCTCTTCCCCGCATGTGTTTCCATAGCCAGCACGTACGCACGTCCTCTAATCTCGACGACGCTGCCGCCACGGGCGCGTCTCGTCCTCGACGCTGCCGCCCCAAGCGGGTCTGCTTCTCCTCCTTGTGTGCGCCTCTTCTCGGCCGGCTGCCTCCTGCGTCTTCTGGTTGGCTCTCTCTCTTGATGCGATCGGGTGTCACCGCCGCCACCGGATCCTCTTGCCGGTCTTCTCGCATGTGTACTTGCACCATCGTGAGCCAGGCCGTCGTACACACTGCCGCCACTGTACACGCCGCCGCCATGGGCACGTCATGCACGGATGGCTTCCGTTTACTCTCCTCTGTCCTCCAGCCACCTGTTCTCACGTAGCACTGAAAGACATAGTAACAAAATAATTAGTCAGTGGAGCTCCTGTTTATTCATCTCCTCGGCGCCTGCATACTCGCCACGGTCGGCTTCTTCTTCTTGGATTCATGTGTTGCAAACGCGTGGCCAAGGGCGCATCATCGCCTCCTGCGCTGCGTTCCTTAGACGTCGCCGCGACAGGCGCGTCTCCTTCTCCCCTGGGTCCTCATGTCTTCTCCATGTCCCTTGGGCGTACGATGTTGTTATGTATTTATATGTCGAGAGGGTCAGCGGAGCACGGTTCCATCTTGATTGGCAAGATTCGAACTTTCCATCTTAAATCCACCTTTCCAATATGCGTAATCTTCTTGCCCTGCACGCTTGCTTAAGGAAAGGAAAATAAACCTGATGCATACCTTGTTAGTTAAGTGACGCGTGCCTTTCAAAGACGGTTGCCTTTGTTTCCAAATATTTGATAACAAGCTGATTATACGCACGCATCGGACCATCACATGCGAACCCTCACGTACATATGGCTTGCACCGGGTATTCGGATTTGTATATGTGCACGCTTTCCGGCCGGCCGCAAATACCGAAATACATACATATTCAAAGTTGAATCACGGCAAGCACAATATAAATGGATGCATGCATTGCTATTACCGTAGTCAACCGCACACATGTGCAAAGTTTCAAAAGATCAACATGCAATAATGATACCCGTATGTATGGGCACGTATCTATACGTGCTCCATTATGTATGGGCACGTATCTATAAGTGCTCCATTATCCAATTTGCCTCTGTATACCTGCATCAGAAAGTCATAAAAAATATTATTTTATGTAATAATGCACAAAAACTCATCGAACAAATGCCCCCTTGTCGAGTTGAGCTTGAGTGCAAAGCAAATCGAGCTTTGACTCGACGAATATTTTTTTCTCTTTTCTTGGCGCATAATTCATATCTAGACCGAAGAACCGGTTCGGAGGTGACATCTCCATGACGACATGCGCGCCATTCCGAAGATGATTGATTTGTAACAATGTGTCTTAGTGTAGGTATGAACATCCACACGTGTGTACTTTAGGTAGATCGTTGGATCCTATAACAGGCACGATGTCAATCAACCAAGCAACTCTGTTTTGTCTTCATTCCATGGCGAAATAACATGCCTTGTCCTGAAAATAAAACAAAATTTCTACCAATCTTGCTACGACTGCCTAGCTGCTACGGTGCCAACCGGCTTGATTTGAGGGTTCCACAGATTCACGCTGGCCGCACTGGCGCGTTGCACTGCTCCCATGATCTCCTTGCGTTGATGTAGGCAAGGTATCGGTAGACCGTTGATAGCTCCCCTTCATTGACTGAATCGTCACACCACTCATGGCGTGCCAATTCTGCTGGTACGCCGGGACGCCATCGGCCTTACGAATAATTGCGGGATTGATGTTGCCCCCATACTTCATTGTTGTTGGAGACGGAGCCACAAAGACACATCGGTACCACCTTCATGAGGGCAGGTGTTTCCTTCTGGTGCCCATCATGCGTGCCGGTGTAGGCTATTGGTTGTCGAGATGTCGTCGGCATTGTCAGGGACGCATGGGCATTGCTGCCCCTAAACACCCATGATGCAGTTCGATGTACTGATTTGTCGTCGAAATGCCTTTGACGATGACAGGAAGCGCCTCTCCATGGCTGCAAAGATGTTGGAGGAGCACAACTAGAAACACCAAACAAAAATAGGCAGAAGAAAGAGAAAAAAGTGGGTTTTTTTTAATGTTGGCTTTCCCGTTATACACTAGCTATTAGGTGTGATATCCGAGAAGGCTGTCGACGGAACATGTCATTGGGAACCGTCGAAAGACCTTGACGATTGCAACTCAACAACTTAAATAGCTTCGGTGTACGTGTATAAAGACGTCGTGTTTCGGGATGCTTCCGAGAGGCAACAAATATTCATACTCTAGCCCATCATCATATTGAGGGCCTCACAGCTCGACATGCCCCGTGCACACGCCCCATGAACCCAGAGACTTGGGTGTGATAAGTTCTGGGTAAATGGTTTTGGGACAACGGCTTGGCGATTTTTCTTCATGCATATTGAGGGGTGGTGAACAGCTACCTCGCGCCTTCCTTCCAGTGGGTTCCTTACTGCTTTGGACCACTTGATTGCTTCTTGTACTGTTGGGGTTTTCTTTCTTGAAGTTGCTTCTTGGACTTTCGGAATTTCATCTTGATTGCTCACGCGGATGATTGATTGGCCATGGACTTGTTTTGACATTCGGCTCGAACTTCTTAAGGACTCTTCTTCTAGGATTTCTTGGTGACCCACCTTGGGAACTTGGAAGGGAAATGTTCACCTCTGTGGACTAGGAAAAACCCTCTAGCACTTTATCTGGGTCTTCTGGTGGCGCACGCCAGGGTTGCCATGTGACTACGCACTTGTGTTGGGTCAGGCAGCCCTCCATGATCTTTTCCTATAGTCTTCCCTGGAGTGCGAGCCTCTGTGAACACGAGGCATGCCAGGAAACATGAAGAGAGCGGGTCTCAATAGTCAGAAGTGCCCAAGTAATCATCTCTGCTGCCTCCGGAAGCATACACCTGGTACGTGTTGTGCATTGTGGGTGTAGGAGCCGCTCCACCTGCAAATCGACACATTGTGTCGCCCTCCAACAAGTCCTAGGGTAGCCGAAACTTCAATCAACAGTGTAGTGCGATAGGGGAAAGCCATTTTTTGTTGTTGGACTTAGTCCGTAAAAATTGGGGAAAACTAGATATATCCAGGAAATGCAAAGGAGAATGCACCATGGACCCGATAGCCCACAGAAAAAGTTTCCCCAATGGAAAACCAGAAGGCAACAAAAGAGGCAAAATTTTAAGAATTTTTTTAGGAACCTTCCGTTGATTCGGGGCATAGGTCAGACTCCCTAGGAATCGATGAGATGGTATGCTCCCCCGTCGTAGACTCCATGTCATATGGTCCTTCCCACTTTGGCTCGAACTTGCCCTTTGTCTTGTGCGTCACGACGATGGGCCGCCTGAGCACGAGGACCAACTCGCCTTTTTGAAAGACGTGTTACTTGACGAGCTTGTCGTAAGCTCTCACCATATTCTGGCTGTAAAGCCCCACGTTCTGTAGGGCATGAAGTCGTCCCTCTTCAAGGGCGTCGACCTCCTGGAACCGCAGTTGTACCTGTTCGTCTTGGGTGATCTCATCTTGGATAGCCACCCGCAAAGAGGGTAGCTGGACCTCTAGTGGAAGGACTGCTTCACTCCCATAAACGAGAAAGAATGGGGTTGCATGTGTTGGGGTATGAACCGTAACGTGGTACACCCACAAGGACTCGAAGAGACGGTCATGCCAGTCAGTCCTGTTCCTTGTCATCGTCTTCTTGAGTATCTTGCCGAGTGTCTTGTCGAAGGCTTCGATCGCTTCATTGGATTAGTGTAGATGGTGGGGATGTGGCACTACTAGAAAAAGGGCTACTAATGGCGCACCTAATCTGGCCATTAATGGCGCATTAGTGGTGCGCCATTAGTAGCACGCCATTAGTATATTTTACTAATGGCGCACCACTGGTGCGCCATTAGTATCTGGTATACTAATGGCGCACCCCAGATGCGCCATTAGTATATACAACAGTGCGCCATTAGTATGCCTCCCAGGGGGCCATGTATACCCAGGTGCTTTGGCATACTAATGGCGCACCACAACAGGATGCGCCATTAGTAACTTCGGCATACTAATGGCGCACTGTTTAGTGATGCGCCATTAGTATCCTTTGGCATACTAATGGCGCACTATGATGTGATGCGCCATTAGTATGAATATTAGGTTTTTTTATTTTTTATTTTTCTGTTTTTTGCACAGGTTACAAAATGTATAATTGGACAAAATATAGACAGCACACATCAACAACAGATTCATCGAATACAATAGAAGATTAGTCTCTGAATACAATTCATCATTTTAGTCTCCGAATACAATTCATCATATTAGTCTCCGAATTGAAAAGACCGAACAAAGATAGAACATTATATTACAAGTCTCGAGACCGCGAGTTTGTCTTCACATTACAAGTCGATATCGATCATCTAAACTACCATCACATAGAAGAGAGCTGCGGTCATCACGATGAGCATCATCACGATGAAACTCGTCTTCATCCGGTTCCTCCAACGCTCCCTCCCCTCTCCCGCTAGATAGCGGGCGTATCTAGATTCGGCCTCGGCCCTAGTGGCGTACCCTTTGTAACTGTTACCGCTGAATCGGTGAACCTGTCTCCGACACTCCTCCCAGTCGTCGTAGACCCCGGGAACCTTACCCTTGTACACGACATACCACGGCATCGCTATGCAGTAGCCAAATGAAACGTTAGTACCAATTCACAGACAATACATAAGCAATATATAAGTATGCAACAGAACGATCGGAAGAGAAAAGCAAGACATTAATAGCATCGATTACATCTAAGTTGAAGGACTCTCGAAACCAAAGAGACATACTACAAGTTCATTAAAGTTTAATTACAACATGAGCCAATCGATGTTTCAGAACTAGACACGGCATCACTGCTTTCGACTCGACTCAAGGGACCGGAGCATGGATGAAGCCGCCGTCTATCGTGGGAGTCATGAAACCACGGGGGTTGTCAGCCTACATTTGTAGGATTGTGTCGATGTCACTGTTGGACGGTTGATTTCTGAGGTAGAACTGCCCCGAGGTACGAAGGACATCTTGATGGATGATTTCCGCAAACTCCGACTGGATGCGAAAGAATTCTTGTCTGATGTCCGCGTCCTGGATTGCCGACACGCTCGCGGCCCAATCTTTGAGTCTACTCGGTAGCAGTAGTTGATGATGGTCCCGTACGATCGCCCGCATGTGATGGATGGCGTAGTAGGCACCCTTCTGACCGCCAGGCGGCTGCTTGACGCAGCAGAACGTCGTGTTGTGGGAGAACACGTGCTTGCCGTACTTACGAATAGGCCTGGTGAAGGTGCCTCCAGATTTGACGTAGCCGGGGAGAACATCATCAAGAACCTTCTTGACATTTGTGTAGTCTACGTTCGACTGACGGTCCGGGTCGAAATACGTGTCCATGGAATATTTGGGGCTTAGGAGGATGAGCGTGCAATGTGTGTCACTGCAGAAAACACGGAATGTTAAAAGAAAAACGATCGAAATCTAAGAATTCATATGTTACGGGGCGGTTGAAGGGAGGACTTACTCGGGAAAGTAAGGCACGAGGAAGTTGTCCTTATCTTGGTTTGCCAGAATGACGCCTTCGAGGTAAGAACTCGCGACTTGCCGGTCCCCAGCGCTGCCCAAGATCTTGGCACGCATGTAGAAGGGGTCGACTATCACGATGTCCGGGGTCTTGTCGCGAATGATCCGCATCTCCATACTCAGCGAAAATAGCCGAACGAAGGTGTAGTGCAGCGGATGAAGGTTCAACATAGCGTGGATGTCATCAAACCGCAGGACGATCGTACCCCCGATGGAGTTATCCACAAAGCCCTTGCCCTCTGGCACCTTGGCCGCGAAAACCGGGTATGCCACATCCTTCTCTCGGAGACGCCGCTTCTCCAAAGAAAGAACACTGTCATGCAGACTCCGCATAGCACCGGTTGCAGCATCGAGCATATTTCTCGGTAGCATCGGCCTACCCGCCACATGCACCCTCCTCGAGATATCCGCAGTTGAAGGTGGCCCGTCCTGAGCACGGATCGTACTCGGTGCCGGCTGGCCCGCACCCTTGTTAGTCTTTCTTTTGCGTGCCTTCTTCTTGATCTCCTGTAATGGGACCGAGTTCTGCTCACAGACCGCCTTCTTGAGTGTGTTGGGGCTGATCATATTTGGCACCTCGCCTATCTGAGGCTCGGTGAAGTCGGCAGCTGGAGGCGTCTCCTGAGAGCTGAACTGCAGACGACGCCTGTTGCAACTTGGCTTCTCCGCGGTACCAGCTAGATCGCACACGTCTTTTGTTGGGTTGGGTTCTTGAGAAGGAGGCCCCATGAAGTCGCCACCGTCCCCATGATCGGCAAAGTACTGATCGACGTTGGCAAATGTATCGTCGTCGTCGTCGTTCTGATCCTGTGCCATATGCATGTTTGGATCCAGTGGCATAGGGATGTCCGGCACCGTTGCGGCGGTCTTGCCATGGGGCCGACTTGGCGCCGGCACGACTGGCGGTGTTGTCTTTGGGGTGGTGTCCCCGCCCCCAAACGAATCTGGCTCTTCGGCCAAAGCAGGGGCCAGCTCAGGCAGGCGCTGAGGTTCATCACGTCATCATCGTCGGCCCCGATGGGTCGAATCGGAGGTAACACCTCGTCGCAGCCTGGCAGCACCCGAACCAGTTGAACCCTAAACAAGTTGGGTGGCATCTGGGTACCGTGGAACAAGGGGTTGTCCGGTTGAACGATTTTGCCCTTGGCGACATCGACCAACTCGTTGTTCACGAAGTGCAGGAGAGTGCACGGAACATCGGCGGCGCCCTGCGAAAACATGTAGGGCATTAGGGATGCCCAGTCAAAGGCAAGGAGATGAAGTCCTCGGCCGAGAGAGGCTTAATTAGTTACCGTGATGATGGCGTCGAGCTCGGCTAATGTCGAGGCACCGCCAACGGCGGGCGTGCAGTTGACGGAGGGGCCGCTTGCTGCAGAGGTGCCGGCCGGCGTACACCCGGGTGCATTAAGCTCCCGTGCCAGCGTCGGAGACACCAATGCCGGCTCCGCCGGAGACACCAATGGCCCCGCCATCGCGTTCTGCGAGTTGCTGGCCGTGAAGCTAGGAATCGGGGGCGGCCCCTGTTGGCCGCCCGCAATCCACGCACTAATCCCCTCGATCAAGGTAGGCACAATGGCGGTGATCGTCGCTCCGAGTTGTTGTTGCACTTGCTCTTGGACAATCTCCGGAATCCGCGCCACCTGCGCCCTGAGTTCTTGAACCTCGCGCGCCTGGCTTTCCGAGCTGGTCTTTTTCTCCTTTCGCCCAGCAGTGTCATAGTATGACGACCATTTTGTCGACAAGCCTTTGCCGGCCACACGACCAGCTGACGTCGGCTTACTGAGCTTATCCTTCTTCTTCATTACATTCAACGCCCTATTTAGAGTGGTGTCCCAAGGGATGCTCTTAGTCGACCCCGCGCTACTGCTTTCAGTCGCCTGCGGAAGGAATGTGAACCATTTAGAAATTTGGCTTCATTAATTAGAATGCAACCATATGGAGCTAATTACGAGGGGGTGTATTCCTTACCAGAACAAGCTCAAGCGCCCTGGTCTTCGGATCCGTGGTAAGCTCCTTTGTTTTCGGGTCCTTCTTGTACCGGGCCCTGACAAAGTTCCTGGTCTGCTTGTCACCGTATTTATCGAAGAGGGGCGGTAGGCCTTGCTCGGCACGGTCCGCCTCCTCCTTGTCCCATATAGGCTCCGCCACTCTGTAACCGCCGGGACCGAGTGTGTGTTCCCCTAAGTTCAGCTCCCGCATTTCTTTCCCCCACTTACTTGATTCGGAGTGTGCGGTGCTCGAGCAATTGATCTTGAAGTCGTTGTAGTCATCTTCGGTGATCGAAGGATTTTTCTTCTTGATCTTCTCATAACTCTCACCTTTCTCGATCATTCTCTTCACATTGCTTTTCCAAGTAGACAGGGCCTTGCTCATCTTCGTGAGGGCAGCATTGTTCACTTTATTCCCTTTGAGGCTTGTGTTTTCAAATTCAGCGGGGAACTTGTATCGTTCGTGCAGCTTCGTGAAGAGGAGGTTGCGCAAATTCCCTCGGTCAGGATGCCTCAGGTTCTCGGTGTTGATCGAGACGGTGCTCCGGAGAATGCACCCGAGCTGAAGCGAGTACCCCTTGACTATTCGTTCGGGCGCCGTTGGATTCCCATCGGAGTCCACTTCAGTAACTTCCTCCTTGAGGCTGCGGAGCACGGTCGGGCGCCGGTCCTTCCGTTGCCTCTTCGGTTGGCTGCCATCTGTGCGTGCGCCGCCATCATCAGTGGTGGCATCCTCGGCGGCACCATCTGTGGTGGCATCAGTGGGGTCATCCTCGGCGGTACCATCAGTGGTCTCAGGATCGATGGGGAAGGCGGCGTCCTCATACAAGTGAGGTTGTTCCTCCATCTCCTGGGACAGCTTCCAGAATGGCTTGTCGACGCCCGAACCCCCGGCCTCATCGTTGTTGGCCATGTTTCTCTCTAAATAGGAACAAAGTTTGGTCAAAAAGTTGGTTATTGTCAAGGAACAAGATCATGGTCTCATCATTTATGGTTTGTCGACACCGAGGCATCCTAAAAGCTAAGCTTTTATCATTGAGGGTTTTTCGACGCCGAGGCACCCTAAAAGCCTAAGCTTTCATCATTTCGGTTTTTATCGACACCGAGGCACCCTAAAAGCCATGCATTAGTCACAAGTACGCCGGGGCACTTGATCCTACTTAATTACCTACTAAGATACCCCGGCCCATGCATTAGTCACAAGTACCCCATATGTCCTATTTTTAGCAAAGTCATGCTAAAATTCACGGAAAATTTCAGCATGACCTTTGCTGAAAATAGGACATATGGAGTACCCGAATTTGCCGGAACGGAAGTTAATCGACATTCCGGCAAACTCAAGGGCCTCTCGGGTGGACAAGGCAAAAAAGGCCTCCATCACAACATGGAAAATACATTGGCATGTGAAGAGGTGAAACAATATATGCATCTCCAAGCAGTATCATATTTGTAATGACTGAAAATATTTACTTCAGGAAATATTTACTACTGTAGTTTCTGTTACAAACAAAAAAATGAGTGAACTTTGTCCTAGCTATATTTCAGGATGATTTTTTAGTTGCTCATGCTTTTTACAAATTGTAGCTACTGTTTTTTATACCTAAACAAAATTGCCCTAGCTATATTTGCTACTGTTTTTATACCTAATTTTTTGCTACTGTTTTTTTAGTTTGCTACTGCTTTTTTTTATTTGCTACTGTTTTTTTATACATACACCACCAAAGTCCAAAGAGTAACCACTTATTAGCTACCAGGAGTAAGTAACTAACTAAATACACTTCTATAAAAAAATAAATCAGAAACTTAGTTTTCAGTGTAATGAAACTAATTTGGCGTTGTAGGTCTTGATATATTTTTCTTATGGACTTGGTCAAATTTGAATAAGGACAAAGCTAGAACTTCAATTAATTTGGAATGGAGAGAGTAATCCACAATAGATAAACTGAAGCATACTAAATGAAGACAAGCTCTTGGATGCTACACCTTAGTTTTAGAATAGACAAACAGACACGTTCTAACTTCTAATGGAAAACATGGTTAGATAGATGATTACAAATTGCACATGAAAGAACAGGGGTAAATATTGTTAACAGAAGACAGCCAAACAAATATATTGCTCTTTATGAGGTTATGAGGTTACAGAGTACAAACTTAACTTGAGAATGACAGTGTTCAAAATAGTCAATGAAAAATTCATCAGTAGTGAACATAATTAACAGAAGTTATTTTGATGGTATATAAGAATATGTATGGAACAAACAACATGAAGATAGCTGCAATCTTAAACAAAAATCAAAGCACACTTGTCTGTAAAAAGCTAACAAACTATGTGATGCTTCCAGCTAATATGTTCAGAGAACAGGAGCATGAGAAAAAATAACAGAAACTATATGATTTAACTGGTTTCAAAACATGAAGTCCTAAAAGCTCTTGTTTTTGACTTTGCATCCACTGATAAAGAAGAATCAGAGTAGTGAGCAAGACTGTAAATGTTCTGAAAATTAAAAGAAAAGAGAGATTGCTTGTTCATCTTAGCTGCAGTATGCATAACAGCCTGGGTGCAGAAGCAAAGATACATGATGTTCTCCTGGGAAGATGACTAAATGCACAAGAGATAACGCATATTAACTCTCCATTAACTAATTCCTTTTAGAAGCAAAGATGAACTTGGGTGACCAAATGTGGTTCAAGTACTACTTTAAGATATAACTATTCAACAAGGACCAAAAATAATGAAACTTGCCTAACGTAAGCAACTAAATACTACTTGCCTAACGACGAGTAATTTGGAACGGAGGGAGTATATATTAAGTGATACTACATCTTTTCCTGCTGTGAACAGTACCACCTATGTTTGTTTGGTTTTTTTTTGCAGAGACAGATGCAGGGGAAATACATATAAAAAAGGCATAACAGGTTTGCCAACAAATCAATAATGACTAAGAAGGAAAGGCACATGCTTGATATACACAAAAATGATGAAATCAACTAATAAGGACTCGGACAACCCCCTAGCTAAATGACCTCCATTACAATTACTGAAGTATCAAGCAGAAAAACAGAGGAAAAGTATACCTAGACGAGCGTGGTGGTATAGGCGCTAGGCAGTAGGTTCTTTACCAGAGTAGTATGTGCATCATCAGAGGTTTGACACATAGGATTAAATGAACATAGTCACATAACCATCTCACAGCATCAGAGGTGGGAAATGGAGGCGGGGGTGATTTGGATGGGGTACCTGCGGGCGTAGAAGACGGGGGCGTCGTCGGGGACGAAGACGTCGACGCTGTGGATGTTGGTGGTGGTGCGACGAGGTTCGGGAGGCGACGAGGTCCGGGTGGTGGTGGTGCTCCGAGGAGACGAGGAGAGCGGCGCCGAGGAGACGAGGACGACGGGGCGGCGGGGCGGCGGGGCGGTGGCGTCGGGAGAGGAGAGGGCGGCGTCGCGGCGTCGGGGCGTCGGGGCGTCGGGGCGGCGTCGAGGTGGCGGGGCAGCGGCGTTGGGAGAGGAGAGGGGAAGGGGATCGAGGACGAGGGCGAGGGAGAGAGAGGGGATAGGTTATCCAACAGGTACATCCGTACTAATGGCGCACCTCACCCTAGTGCGCCATTAGTATTTTTTTTTTGATTTCTGCTCGAGCCAACAGGTTATCTTCCACCTTACCTGATCCACAGCAAGTTCCCTCTAGTAGCTCGACTGGTCAGCAGCCAGTTCTCACACCAGGAGGTCCTGGGTTCGATTCCCAGGCTCCACAATTTTTTTATGCATTTAAAATGCTGTTTGATATTTATTTGTGTTTAAATATATTCAAACTTGTTTAAATCATAACAATAATATTTTTTTATAAGACAGTAATAATTTTTTTAAAAATATCATCAAACAGTAATGCCGGTGGAGCGGGGGAGGGTGCGCGGGGTGCGGGAGGCCGGTGGACCGGGGGGTGCTCGGCGGCGAGGGGGACCGGATCTGGCGAGGTGGGATAGCTAGCAATCGAGATGGAGGGGGATCGAGATCGAGTGTCCATGAAATTTAAAAATATTCATGATAGTTCAAAAAGTGCCCATGAAATACAATCGAGAAATGAAGGCTACGATTTAAATACAATCGATCTTAGCTAGCTATCTGTTCACAATCTTCTTGCCCTTCTTTTTTGCAAATGGAGTTCTTCTGTGGAACGGACGTCCTTTAGGTAGGGTGGTCCTGCTTCTTCTTGTGGTGTATGCTGCTACTTCATCATCGTCGTCATGTTCGATTCTCGGGTCGCCGTACTTGTCGAAGTCTTGCTCATTGGCTACTCCATCCATTCCGATGATCTTCCTTTTGCCTCTCCTCACGACAACACGACTGGGCTTTGACGGGTCGGTAATGAAGAAGCATTGGTCCACTTGGGAAGCCAGTACCCATGGCTCATTTTTCGCGGTGACGTTTGCGCCTGCGGTCTTGGATTTGGCTTCGGGTATAACCATGGTGGTGAAATACCGATCTTCTTTTAGGACGCTCTTGGCCCATCTGACACGGAACATCGGGACCTTCTCTCCAGCGTAGCTCAGCTCCCAGATCTCCTCGATCCTTCCGTAGTATCTGTCCTTGTCGTTACCGGTGTAGGATTCCATCGTTAGCCCGGAGTTCTGATAACCATCGCTCTTCATGTCCTTGGCCTCGGTGTAGAATGTGTAGTCGTTGATATCGTACGCCTCATAGGTCATCAGGTTGTGCTCGGCGCCCTGTGACAAGGCGAATATGAGTTGTTCTTCCGCGGAAGAATCCTCATGTAAAGGGTACGACAGAAGCTTCTGCTTGAACCAACGCGTGAAACATGAGTTGTGCTCTTTGAGTATATCTCCGTCCGTCCTCTGTTGGCCTCGGTCATTGTACGTCTTCTTAATAAAGGTTTTGTGCTCTACCACCCAAGGATCGACTACGTCTATGTGTTGTAGCGCGACTAGGTTTGCTCTTTCAAAGTCGGCGAGTCGACCCTTGAATTCGACATGCATTTCGCGGCGACCCTCACGGTGACCCCATCCAGCGAGCCTGCCGAGGTGCCTGTTGACGGGCAGACCAACGGGGTTCTCGATGCCTAGATAATTCGTGCAGTAGGAGATGCACTCTTCGGTCAGAAAGCCCCTGGCTATGCTTCCCTCTGGACGTGACATGTTGCGAACGTATCCTTTGATGACACCATTCATCCTTTCGAACGGCATCATGCTGTGCAGGAACGTCGGCCCGAGTTGGATGATAAAGTCCACGATATGGACTAGCAGATGCACTATAACGTCGAAGAATGCGGGCGGGAAGTACATCGCAAGCTCGCATAGTATCACCACGATCTCTTCCTGTAGCCTTCTAAGTTGCCTCACGCCAACAGACTTCCGAGAGATGACGTCGAAAAAGTTGCATAGGCCAAATAGCGTTTCACGGACGTGCGCGTCCATGATCCCACGGATTGCAACTGGAAGTATCTGCGTCATCAGCACGTGACAGTCGTGAGACTTCATCCCGCTGAACTTCAGCTTCGCTAGGTCTAGGTATCTGCTTATCTTCCCCGCGTAACCGTAAGGAAGTTTTACTCCTACGAGGCAGGTGAAAAACTGCTCGATCTCCTCCTGACTTAGAGTGAAGCACGCGGGAGGGTAGTCATTTCCGGTCTTCTTGGCCTTTTTGCCTTTGCGACGACTTTCCGTGTACTGCTTCGCCTCATCATCATCATCATCATATATAGCGTGAAGCTCCTGCCTGATGCCCATTGATTTCAAGTCTGCCCTTGCTTTCGGCCCATCTTTGGTCCTCTCTGGCATGTTGAGCAGGGTACCAAGCAGACTCTCGCACATGTTCTTCGTGATATGCATGACATCAAGGCTGTGAGGCACACGGTGGATCTTCCAGTACGGCAAGTCCCAGAAAACATACCTCGTTTTCCATACCTTCAGCAGCGGCTCTGGCGCCTTTCGCTTCTTTCCCGGCTCTGGCGCCTTTTGCTTCTTTCCCGGCAGTGGGCAGTCTTTCCAATTTTTCAACAGCTCGTCTATTTCCTCGCCGCTCCTCGTACGCGGGCGTCCTCGGGGTTCGGTTTCACCATCGAATAGATCCTTGCGTTTTCTCCACGGGTCATCATCGTGAAGCCACCTTCGATGTCCCATGAACACGGTTTTCGAAGACCCGGGATCTCTATCTAGCTGGCGATACGTTGTGTCATCCATGCACCTGACGCATCCAGAAAATCCGTGGACCACCTGCCCCGCGAGATATCCGTAACCGAGATAGTCGTGCACCGTCGTGAGCAGCGCGGCTCTCATAGGGAAATATTCTTTCTCTGCAGCGTCCCACGTATTGGCTGGCGTTTTCCACAGTGTGTCAAGCTCCTCTTTCAGCAGCCCCAGATACAGATTGATGTCGTTCCCTGGTTGTTTCGGTCCTTCAATTAGCATACTCATGTGAATGTACTTCCTCTTCATGCACAACCAGGGGGGAAGGTTGTACATCCACACAAACACAGGCCAGGTGCTATGTGTGCTTCTCTGGCTGCCAAACGGATTGACTCCATCGGTGCTCGCGCCCAGCACGATGTTCCTTGGATTGTTCCCAAATTCTAGGTCTTCGAAGTTCAACGCTTGCCACTGGCTCGCATCCCTAGGGTGACTCAGCATCTTGTCTTTTTTATCTATCTCCGGATCATTTGCGTCATCTTCTCGCTTCTTCTCCTCCCTATCCGCGTGCCAACGCAGGAGCTTTGCTACCTTAGGGTCCGCGAAATACCGCTGCAGACGAGGAGTGATCGGAAAGTACCACACCACTTTTCGAGGAGCTTTCTTCCTCTTCCTGTATCCAGTGACGCCGCACACCGGACATATGGTAGACTCCGCGTGCTCGTCCCGATAAATGATGCAATTGTTCATGCACACATGGTATTTCACGTGCGGTAAATCCAGAGGACACATGATTTTCTTCGCCTCCTCCAAACTGGTCGGGCACTTGTTCCCCTTGGGAAGATGTTCGTGCCAGAATGACATGTTCTCGTCGAAGCATGCGTCGGTCATTTTGTGTTTTACCTTCATCTCCAGAGCCATGAGCGTTACTTTCAGGCGGGTATCCTCGGGCCTGCATCCTTCATACAATGGAGTAACCGCATCTAACTCAAGTTGATCCATCTTGGCTTTCTCTCGGGCGGCAGCTCTTGCGTTATCCGTCTGCTTGAGAAGCAGCTCTTGAATATGAGGGTCCTGCACCCAGCCCATCGATGGTCCAGTGTCGTCTGCTCCGCCGGCATCATCATCTTCATGATCATGCCCGTCGTCTGCTCCGGCATCTTCCTCATCATCATGTCCTGCATCTTCTACATGATGACTGTGTACAGCATCACCGTCGTGATCATCTCCTGGGGATTCTTCGTCTTCTCGCCCGCCCGAGCCGCGGTGGTTGTCTTGCTGCCCTTCCTCATTTCTTGCCCGGCCCCCATGGACGACTTCGTAGTCATCTTCATCACCTTGCCACCGATAGCCATCCATGAAACCACGCAAGAGCAGGTGGTCCCGCACCTGCCAGGATTCCGGGTCCGCAATAAGGCTC
Organism: Aegilops tauschii subsp. strangulata; assembly: GCF_002575655.3. Lineage (NCBI taxonomy): Eukaryota > Viridiplantae > Streptophyta > Magnoliopsida > Poales > Poaceae > Aegilops > Aegilops tauschii. The sequence continues at coordinate 278,035,206 of NC_053037.3, read as the reverse complement.
TTCAGCTTGCATCTTCGACACGGACATCTTATCTCCGTCTTGTTCTTTTGAAGCATCTCGGCCTTCGCGGACCTCAAAAACCTATTCATGATGCCTTCGGTCATCATGCGGACCATGGTCGCCTGCGGGGTAGAGCAAAACGATATTTTAGAACCAAGAAAAAATTTGGCATGACTTTCCCTAAAAATAGGACCAAAAAGAATGCTTAATGCCAAAATTCTCGCCGAAACGGAAATGAATCAACATTCCGGCAAAATATTGGCAACTATTGCATTTCAAATACCGGTACACCTCCAAACACAAACACATATGCAACACCACAAACATATGCAACACCACGAACATACATAGATCTAGCTAGGCCACAAAAAGTGCATGTGCACATTGTTGTAGGGAGAACAACATAAATATAGCTTCCCCCTTACTTACCTATCAAAACAAGGTAATTTAACCACTTAAATTGAATGAATCTATGGTGGAAATGAGGTGAAAAAGAGGAGGCACCCGAGACAAGGAGGAGGTGGAGAGAATGAAGTGGGGAGAAAGTGAGTGTGGGTAGGAGAGGCTGTCCAAAATATCTTGTTGCTGCCAACTTACTAATGGCGCACCAACTCTAAATGCGCCATTAGTAATCCAGGTTACTAATGGCGCACCTTCTGGTGGTGCGCCATTAGTATGTTTGGATAGGCGCACTAGTTAAAAAAAACTTTTGATACTAATGGCGCACCCTGGGCCAGGTGCGCCATTACTAGTTACAACTAGTAATGGCGCACTCTGTCTGGATGCGCCATTAGTATGTTTGGACAGGCGCACTAGTTAAAAAAAATTTGACACTAATGGCGCACCCTGGGACAGGTGCGCCATTACTAGTTACAACTAGTAATGGCGCACTATGTCTGGATGCGCCATTAGTATGTTTGGACAGGCGCACTAGTTAAAAAAAATTGATACTAATGGCACACCCTGGGCCTGGTGCGCCATTAGTAGTTTCAACTCTAATGGCGTATCATAAGGTGGTGCGCCATTAGTATATACTAATGGCGCACCTCTTGTCTGGTGCGCCATTAGTGTCAATCCCATCTATAGCCCTTTTTCTAGTAGTGTGGTGATGAAGTCAAGGGGAGAGCTGTACGCCTTGGGCGAGCTCTGTGTTGGTGTAGATGTCGCCCGCCTTTAGGCGAGCTCTATGTCGGCGACGGGGTAAACCTTGTTCCCGCCTCAGGAAAGCTCCTTTTCCAATGGTAGATGGCGACCTTAGGCATGTTCAGCAGCATAGATTGCACTACACCTTGGGCGTGCTCCGCTTCGTCGGAAGTGTAGACCAAGCCCTGCCCAGGCCAAGCTCCGCGTGGACGGTAGTGTCGACCAAGTCCCGGTTCAGGCAAGCTCCACACCGATGCTGGTGTAGATGGTGCCTCAACATCGATGGGCCGCGTGTCAATGGTGGTGTAGGTGCCCCGCCTTGGGCAAGCTCCATGTTGTGGGTGGTTGACGACGCCCTGCCTCGGATGAGCTTCGCGGTGGTGTCGAAGATGCCTGCCGTTAGGCGAGCGCCGTGTCAGCCACGATACAAAAGGTACATTGGCCTCGTGCGGGATCCGAGGACATGTAGACGGCACCCGACTTTATGCGAGCTTCATGTCGACGGTGGCGTAGAATGTGCTCCACCTTCGAGCTAGCTCCGCGTTGGTAGCGACGTAGAAGGTGCCCCATCTTCACCGAAATCTGTGTCGACAGGGGTGAAAAAGGGTCCCCGCCTAGCCAAGCTTCGTGTTGACGGAGGTAGACGGCGCCTCGCCTTGGGGGTACTCCATGTTGACGGAGGTGTAGATGGTGCCCCGCCTTGGGCAAGCTCCGCGATGAAGGCAATGTAGATGTCGCGCCACCTTGAGCGCGAGAGTTGCAAATGGCAACACGTCTAATGGAGATTCATGTTGATGGAGGTGTAGACGGCGCCCCGCCTTGCGGTCACTCCATGTCGGCGATGGCGATGTCGGTGGAGTCCCGCCTTGGGCAAGCTCCATGTTGTGGGTAGTGTGGATGGCGCCCCACCCCGGGTGAGCTCCATATCAATAATGGTGTGGATGGCACCCCATCTTGGCCGTGCCTCGTATCACCTCGGGCGAGCCCCAGTTGGCACCTGCATTGACGACCCTTCGCCTGCAAAGGCCGGGGTGGTGCATGGTGCCGAGTGGATGATGTGGCCCTTGTTTGCCATCACCTAGAGTTGTGACCGAGCTCCCCGCCTAGAACGGGACATAAGTCGTGGTTGAAGTGTTTGCCGTGGAGGGTCTCATGGCCGCCACTGTTGAGTGGGTCGAGGTTTCCTCTCATCATCTTGATGTCTTCACCAGTGGTTCTAACATGGGGGCATGTTAGGATGCCCCCGCTCCAAGTGGTGGGTTGGTGAAGACTGTCATCGAGGCGCTCATGTTGAGGACAATGACTTGGGGATTGGCGTCTCATCCTACCTGCAACCTGCATTGATGAAGTATTCGACGCTTCTTGACCATGGTGCTGCCTAAGGATATGGTTAACATTTTCCTGGAGTTGGTGAAGATCCGCGCCTTGAATCCTCACCACCTGGTGTTATTGACTCGCAGGAGAGGATAGAGAACCTATTCGTTGCGGAATGATCGTCCATCGACCGCCAGGTTGTGGAGGCATGGCTCCCATGCACCTTGTCGATGTCGATGGAGACTATAGGGACTTGTGATACTTCCCCTGTTGGTGGTCTTAGAGCGGAGGCATTGAGCTCCCTCCACATCTCCATGGATGTCCGCCCATGTTGACTCCTTCAATAGGGCGAGGCTTGAACATAAGCTCACGGCGCTCCTTCTTTGCCTTGGGTGTTGCCCGCCTTTGCACCTTCTTGGACTGCATCGTTTGAAACTACGCAGATTCCGAGACTTGGTGCACGTAGAATTTGGCGCCAAGCTCGATAACATTCATGGGCAGTATTGATCCAAGTAGAATCACCACCGTCTCCAAGTTAGTGCCATGGCAAAGTCGACCCTCTTGAAAGAGACCTTGATCGGCGGAGCCCCCCGCCGATTCTTTATCATGCACCATGCTATACATACTGGGAGATGGGTGAATACGATTTCGATGACCACAGCGAAGCAAAGATGGGAGGAGAACCAGGTCCCACCGGGCGTGCCAATTTGTTCGACACGAGAAAAAATCTTATATGCACTCCGTGAGAAGGGAAGAGAAGGGGTATGGATTTCTCTCATGCGCCGGGGAAAAGAATGCGGGCGTGCCAGTGTACAGTAGTACACAATGAAAACAAAGAGATGGGAACAGTGTTTTATTAATCACAAGGATAACAAATACAATTCCCGATATGCACTCTGTGGCCTGCTAGCGCGGCCTGCCTGACTATAGCGATTGCGGTCTCTAGTTCCCGGGGCCTCGGAAGGCTCCCGGTTAATTACTCCCACGGGTTGCTCCGCGAGATACCTCCGATTAAGCCGTGTGGTCATCTTCGTCGTCTGCGCTTCGCGTTCTCCATGCATGATGATGATGGTGTGAGTGTATGGTGTGGGCGGCGGCAAAGCCCGTGTCCTCGTCGGTACACGTGCCGCTCAAAACATGGCTTTGTGCTAGCCATGCATGTCCACCCACGCCGTCGCGCCTCATCGGTCTCGACAGCGTTGATGTAGTCGGTGTTGAAGTTGCATGGGTCCTGCTCTGCTCGGACTTCTTGACAATGTAGCGGCTTCGTCGCGATACGCAAGGGGTTCGCCTCGCGGCAGTATTCTTATGGAGACCGGCATCGGTGTAAAACCAACGCTCGCTCATGTCGGCATTGCCGGTGTGGTTGGCGCCTCGTCTCGGCTGGACACTGAATTTACGGTGGTCCTTCAAGACAAGGGCACCGCCTCACGGGGCCATCGGGAGTTAGTGTTGGTGAAGTCACGTCGCCTCCTCGCCATCACGCCTCATCTTCATGGGCTCCGTGTGGCGAATAGCACCATGTAGTGGTACCTCGTCTCGACTGGACGCCGAGTTTACAGCGGTCCGCCAAGACAAGGGCACACCTAATGGGACCGTGGTAAGGGCTGGTAAAGCCATGTCGTCGCGTAGCGCCTCTTCTTCGCATAGCGGGCTCCGTGCTGCGGGCAGCACCGAGGGCCTATGTCATCTTCATGGCTACGGGTCGCGGGCTCCATCTTGACGAGGTAGACATCGGTGGTCTCGTCATGTGAGCTCCACACCTCTGTCCTCTGCGACAATGGCTTGATGATATTGACATTGGCAGCATCCCACTTGATGATATATCCCCGCGCCATGATCCTCCGTGGTACTAGGTTGATGATGTTGACGATGGGCGTTGTTTTGGCGAGCTCCGTGCCTTCATCCTCCACGGCGCTAGCTTGATGAAGAAAACGATGGGCGTCGTCCTAGCGAGCTCCGTCCATCCACCGCAGCACGGCGGCGGCAATCCCCGCGAGCTCCACGCCTCCACCCTCCGTGGCACGGGCTTGATGTTGATGATGATGAGCGTCGTCCTGGCGAGCTCCGTGTCACCATCCACCGTGGCATCGAATTGATGATGTTAGATGAGCTTCGTCTTGACGAGTTCTGTGTCGCCATGCCCGCGGAACGCGGCGGCGTCCTCCGAGCTCCGCGCCTCTGTCCTCCATGGCACTGACTTGATGAAGAAGACGACGGGCGTCGTCCAAGCGATCTCCGTGCCGCCATCCTCTGCGGCATGCGGCGGCATTCTCGCGAGCTCCACGCCTCCGAGCTCCAGCTTGACGTCGGTGGCGCCTCCAACGGGCGCCACGCCTCCATCCTCTAGCTCTAGCATGACGAAGTAGATGGAGGGCATCCTCCTTGCGTCTTCTATCATGATCCTCTGCGGCACCGGGTTGATGATGTTGTTGATTGGCGTCGTCTTGGCGAGCTCCGTGCTGCCATCCACCATGGCACGGTGGCGGCATCCTCGTGACCTCCATGCCTCTGTCCTTCGTCTTGATGCATAAGGTGATGGTGAGGGAGTCCTGGATTAGGGGGTCCTCGGACAGCCGGACTATATACTTTAGCCGGACTGTTGGACTATGAAGATACAAGATTGAAGACTTCGTCCCGTGTCCGGATGGGACTCTCCTTGGCGTGGAAGGCAAGCTTGGCAATATGGATATGTATATCTCCTCCCTTGTAACCGACTCTGTGTAACCCTAGCCCCCTCCGGTGTCTATATAAACCGGAGGGTTTGGTCCGTAGGACAACAACAATCATACTGTAACGCCCAAGATGCGGCTATATCTCCCACGTGTCGAGGCACGACTTAGAGGCATAACCGCATAGTGGTTTTGTCGCAAGAAGGGTCATCTTCACACAATCCCATGTAATGAACAAGAATGGGATAAAGAGTTGGCTTACAATCGCCACTTCACACAAAACATAAATATAATTCATACATCATCCAAAATACACACATAGACCGACTACGGTCAAGATCCAAATGAAAATAAGATAACCCCAAATGCTAGATCCCCGATCGTCCCAACTGGGCTCCACTACTGATCATCAGGAAAAGACACATAGTAACGACCACGTTCCTCATCGAACTCCCACTTGAGATCGATCCCATCATCTGCACTGGCATCGTCGGCACCTGCAACTGTTTTGGTAGAATCTGTGAGTCACGAGGACTCAGCAATCTCACACCCGCGAGATCAAGACTATTTAAGCTTATAGGAAAGGATGGTGTAATGAGGTGGAGCTGCAGCAGGCAATAAGCATATATGGTGGCTAACATACGCAAAAGAGAGCGAGAAGAGAAGCAACGGAACGGTCGTCATCTAGTAATGACCAAGAAGTGATCCTGAACTCCTACTTACATCATTCGTACTCAAACCGTGTTCACTTCCCGGACTCCGCCGAGAAGGGACCATCACGGCTACACACACAGTTGATGTATTTTAGCTGGGTCAAGTGACAAGTTCTCTACAACCGGACAATAACAAATTCCCATCTGCCTCATAACCGCGGGCACGGCTTTCGAAAGATATTACCCTGCAGGGGTGTCCCAACTTAGCCCATCATAAGCTCTCACGGTCAACGAAGGATAAACCTTCTCCCGGAAAGACTCGATCAGTCTCGGAATCCCGGTTTACAAGACATTTCGACAATGGTAAAACAAGACCAGCAAAGCCGCCCGATGCGCCGACAAATCCCGATAGGAGCTGCACATATCTCGTTCTCAGGGCACACCTGATGAGACATCCTACGAGTAAAACCAGACCTCGAGTTTCCACGAGGGGGCCCCGCAGTCTACTCAGTTCGGACCAACACTCGAAGGAGCACTGGCCCGGGGGGGGGGGGGTTAAAATAAGATGACCCTCGGGCTCGCGAACACCCGGGGGAAAGGCTTAGGTGGCAAATGGTAAAACCAAAGTTGGGCCTTGCTGGAGGAGTTTTATTCAAGGCAAACTGTCAAGGGGGTCCCATAAATCACCCAACCGCGTAAGGAACGCAAACTCAAGGAACATAATACCGGTATGACGGAAACTAGGGCGGCAAGAGTGGAACAAAACACCAGGCATAAGGCCGAGCCTTCCACCCTTTACCAAATATATAGATGCATTAATTAAATAAGAGATATTGTGATATCCCAACATATCCATGTTCCAACATGGAACCAACTTCAACTTCACCTGCAACTAGCAACGCTATAAGAAGGGCTAAGCAAAAGCGGTAACTTAGCCAAACAACGGTTTGCTAGGAAAGGATGGTTAGAGGCTGACATGGAAATATGGGAGGCATGATAAAGCAAGTGATAGGTAGCGCAGCATGGAAATAGAGCGAACAACTAGCAAAGCAAAGATAGAAGTGATTTCGAGGGGTGGTCATCTTGCCTGCAAGGTTCTCAGAGTTGTCGAAAGCTTGATCCTCGTAAGCGTACTCAACAGGTTCCTCGTTCACGAACTCGTCTCCCGGCTCTACCCACAACAAGAACACAAGCAACGGAACCACAATCAATCACGAGAAATGCATAAGCAACATGATGCAATACATGAATGATATGCAAGATATGATATGCGGTGCGTATGCGTGCTCCGGACGGAAAATGATGAACAAAGCAGTAACTTGGCAAACCAAGCATGCCACTGGAAAGATGAGATGATTTCGGTCGAAATCGATATAAAGATCACCGGAAACGGATGCACGGTTTGCAAATGGCAAGCAAAACAAGAATGACACGAATCTGCGATTAACAGCATGATAGCACTTAAAATGCAACAAGTAACAATGCTACAGCACTCCAAAATAGCAACAAAGCATATGGAAGTAATCTACAGGAGATGCTCGACAAAAGATGAACACTGAGCTACGGCTAGATCACAACATAACAAGCATGGCAAAAGTGCAAAAGATAACAGGTTCACAGACTGTGAAAATACTGGACATGCCTGAAACAGCATCAGGTAGCAATGTTCAGAGCCCGAAATCAACACGCTACGGGAACTTAACATAGCAAAATAAGGCATGGCAGTATTATACTAAATGCATATGACAAAAGTCCCTTACTGACTATAAGCCAAAAAGGACCAGAAGATATGATGGCAACCATGTAAACATAGCAAGTTTCGTTAACAGGTTTCAGACTTGGCAGAAAACAGAGCATGGCAGAAACAATAATATGAAGGCATGTTGGTGAGCTTGATGCACTCACCACAAAGCAATTCATGACAAAACAAGCATACCTACAGCAAGATGGCATGTTTATAAAGCTATCCATGGCAAAAACAAATACATAGCATATATGGATCAACTACAACAAGCTTGGCAAAATTGCATATCATGTTAAGAATCTGCCAGAAATATTTTTATACCAAAAGTAGAGCAAGATTGAGTCATGCTATGGCACTCCATAATTGCAAACAAGGGCAGTAATGGATCAATTACAACAATATCTACAAAACATCCTTACTGAACATCTCCAAAATATGCATGGATCTCTCTGTCTCATCAAGTTTACATGGCAACAAAATAACAGCAAGTTTACATGGCAACAAAATAACAGCAGACAAGGACTTAGAGAAATCACCAAGTCCCTGAAATCAGAAACATTATGGGGCCTAGTTTGCATGCTTGTGCTAGTCACCACAGAGATCACAAAAATACATGGCATACACCCTTGGAAAGATGGCATGGCATACAACAAAACACATGTAGAGCTCATGTCCATAAGATGCACAGATTAAATGATACAAAAATAACAAATCTCCAAGTTCTGATAAGAACCAGCAGATAACAGCAACTAGCACTCTTCCACCAGAGATTTGGGTATCAATATGGCCTCTAATGAACATGGTGCAATTTAACAAAATGAAGAGCATCACGAGACGAACAATTCGATATATTACACGCGCGAAACGGAGCTATATGCAGAGAGTTATGGAGCGTTGAACAGGTGCACATGCTGTGAAATCTTAAAGACATGGGAAATTTCGGGGGGTCTCGGGAAAAGTCAACGTACGGGAGCTCGATCGGATCTGGCGAATGAGCTCGGGCTCGGGGCCCTGCTCGCCGGCGACGTGGAGGCGGCGAGACGGCGGGGCCGACCGGCGCGGGCGCGGGCGGCGGGGCCGCGGCGGAGGACGGCGAGGCGGCGGGCGGCGGGCGGCGCACGGGAGCGGGGAGGCGGCGGCGGAGGCGACGCGGGCGCCGGCGGGTACGGGCGCCGGCGGGCGCGGCGGCCGGCGGCGGCGGCGGCGCGGGGCGAGGAGGAGGTGCGGCGGAGAAGCGGGCGGTGCGGGCCGGCGGGGGCGGCGTACGGGCCTGGCGGGCCGCGGGCGGCGCGGGGCCACGTGGCAGCCCGTGGTTCGCTGCGGCCGTCGGTGGCGATTTGTCCGGCGCGGCCGGACGTGTCCGACGGCGGCGGGGAGAATTCTTAGGGTTTGCCTGCGAACGTTTTTCGGAGGAGATGCATATATATAGGTAGAGGGAGCTAGGAGAGTCCAAATGAGCTGCGGTTTTCGCCAACACGATCATGATCGAACGACCTACAGCATGGAAGAGAGTTTGGTGGGTTTTGGGCTGTTTAGAGAGGGGGTTTTGCTGGAACACACATATGGACTTTGCGGATGCCCGGTTAACCGTTGGAGTACCAAACGACCTCCAAATGGAACGAAACTTGACCGGTGGTCTACCGGTAGTATACCAAGGCCACTTGACAAGCCTCGGTCCATTCCGAGAATGTTGACACCCGCTCACAAAAGAAAACAAGAGGGGTGCACCGGAGGAGATGGGAGCGCCGGATTGCAAAACGGACAACGGGGAAAATGCTCGGATGCATGAGACGAACACGTATGCAAATGCAATGCACATGATGACATGATATGAAATGCATGACATGGACAAAATTCAAAACGAAAGACAAAACCCGACCACGAAAGGAATATCATAACGCATAGCCGAAAATGGCAAGAGTTGGAGTTACGAATATGGAAAGTTACATCCGGGTTGTTACAACACTCCACCACTACGAGAGGATCTCGTCCCGAGATCTAGGACTGAAAGAACTCCGGATATTCAGAACGGAGATGGTCCTCGCGTTCCCAGGTGGCTTCCCGGTCGGAATGGTGCGACCACTTCACTTTCAGGAATTTGATTGACTTGTTGCGAGTCTTGCGCTCAGTTTCTTCAAGAATAGCAACGGGGTGATCATGATAAGACAGATCTTCTTGGAGGTCAATCTCTTCGAAGTTGATAGTGCGCTCAGGCGTCTTGAAGCACTTGCGGAGCTGTGACACGTGGAACACATCGTGCACGTTTGCGAAGTTGGAAGGAAGCTCAAGTTGATAGGCGAGGTCGCCTCTTTTGCCAATGATCTTGAAAGGACCCACGTATCTAGGGGCAAGCTTCCCTTTGATACCGAAGCGACGAGTGCCTTTCATTGGAGAGACGCGGAGGTAGACATGGTCTCCCATCTCGAAAGCCACATCACGGTGCTTACTGTCATAGTAACTCTTCTTGCGCGATTGCGCGGCTCTGAGATTATCACGGATGACTTTACACATTTCTTCAGCTTCTGTGATTAAGTCATTGCCAAGAAGTTGGCGTTCACCAGTCTCTGACCAATTGAGAGGAGTACGGCACTTTCTGCCATAGAGAATTTCAAATGGGGCCTTGCCCGAACTTGCTTGGAAGCTGTTGTTGTAGGAGAATTCAGCATATGGAAGACAATCTTCCCATTTCATGCCAAAGGAAATGACACAAGCCCTGAGCATATCTTCAAGAATTTGATTGACTCGCTCGACTTGGCCACTAGTTTGAGGATGGAAAGCTGTGCTGAAGCGAATGTTTGTGCCCATGGCCTTCTGGAAGGAGTCCCAGAACTTAGAGGTGAAGATGCTTCCACGATCTGAAGAAATCAATTGTGGAATGCCGTGCAAGGAGACAATTCTGGAGGTGCATAGCTCTGCCAACTGAGCTGCTGAGATGGATTCTTTGATTGGAAGGAAATGAGCCACTTTAGAAAGCTTGTCGAAGACAACGAAGATAGCATCATTTCCGCGCTTGGACTTTGGAAAACCAGTCACGAAGTCCATTTCGATAAACTTCCATTCTGGGATACCAAGAGGTTGGAGGAGACCAGCTGGTCGTTGGTGTTCTGCTTTCACTCTTCGACAGACATCACATTCATTCACGAATTGAGCAATTTCTCGCTTCATTCGAGTCCACCAATACGACTGCTTGAGGTCATGATACATCTTCGTACTTCCAGGATGAATGGACAGAAGAGAATTGTGCGCTTCATTCATAATGACTTTCCTTAGATCACCTTTAGGAACCACAATCCGGTCCTCGAAGAATAAAGTGTCTCTGTCATCAATGCGATAGCACTTGTATTTGGAAAGACCCTTGTCGATACCACGTTTCACCTTCTTCACCATGGCATCAAGAAGTTGTGCCTCACGAATCTGATCTTCCAAAGTAGGAGAGACTAAGAGGTTGGCAAGAAAGCCTTGAGGAACAACTTGGAGATTCAGCTTGTAGAAAGCTTCACAAAGATCCGGTTGGAATGGCTTGAGGATTAAGCTGTTGCAATAAGCCTTCCTGCTTAAAGCATCTGCAATGACATTGGCCTTGCCTGGAGTATATTCAATACTCGGATTGTACTCTTGAATCATTTCGACCCATCGAGTCTGCCTGAGGTTGAGGTTGGGCTGAGTGAAAATGTACTTGAGACTCTTGTGATCGGTGAAAATGTCCACTTGTCTTCCCAACAAGAGATGTCTCCACGTTATTAATGCATGGACAACTGCCGCCAACTCAAGATCGTGAGTGGGGTAGTTCTTCTCATTGGGCTTCAACTGACGAGAGGTATAGGCCACAACTTTCTTCTCTTGCATTAACACAGCACCGAGACCTTGGAGAGAAGCATCACAGAAAACTTCAAATGGCTTGGATTCATCAGGAGGAGTTAAGACAGGAGCTGTGACTAGTTTCTCTTTGAGAGTGTTGAAAGCAACGTCACACTCAGGAGACCAGACATACTTCACATGCTTCTGGAGGAGGTTGGAAAGAGGATTTGCAATCTTGGAGGAATTCTCAACGAATCTTCGGCAATAGCTTGCAAGACCAAGAAAACTGCGGAGCTGCTTGACATTCTGAGGAGGTTCCCAATTCACAATTGCGGACACCTTCTCGGGGTTAACAGCGATGCCCTTGGCAGAGATGATGTGACCAAGGAAAAGAACTTCATCAAGCCAAAACTCACATTTTGAGAACTTCGCATAGAATTTATACTCTCTGAGCTTGTCGAGCACCAATCGCAAATGTTTGGCATGATCCTTCTTATTCTTGGAGAAGACCAATATATCATCGATGCGCACCAAGACGAATTCATTGGTATAGGGGTTGAAGATGAAATTCATCATTCGAGAGAATACTGGAGGAGCATTGACAAGGCCGAAAGACACAACAGTATATTCATAAGAACCAAAGCTTGTTCTGAATGCTGTCTTGGGAATATCTTCTTCACGAATGCGAATCTGATGATAACCCATACGAAGGTCAAGCTTGGAGAATACTTTAGCACCTTTGAGTTGCTCGAACAGCTCATTGATGTTGGGAAGTGGATACTTGTTCTTGATTGTCTTCTTGTTCAATGGACGGTAGTCGACACAAAGTCGGTCCGTGCCATCCTTCTTCTTGACAAAAAGAACACCACAACCCCATGGAGATGAACTCGGTCTGATCAAACCCAGACGCTCTTGTTCATCGAGCTGTTTCTTCAATTCCTTCAGCTCGTTGGGTCCAAGCTTGTATGGACGCTTGCAAACGGGTTCAGTGCCTGGCTCAAGATCGATAACGAACTCAACTGGCCGGTGAGGAGGCATACCCGGAAGCTCTTCTGGAAAGACATCTTGATACTCACAAACGACTGGAATATGAGAGATGGCATTCAATTCGCCCTTCTCATTGAGAGAAAAAAACCAAATGGTTTCATCACGAGCGGCATAAATAATCACATCCTCAGAAGAGTGTGTCAATTGAATTTCCCTGGCAGCACAATCAAGTTGAGCCTTGTGCTTTGAAAGCCAGTCCATCCCGAGAATTAGATCAATATCCGAGTCACCAAGAACAACTGGAGAAGACAGAAATTTATAGTTCCCCATCTTGATGGAAACATCAGGAGCAACCAAACTAGAAGTCAAAAGCTTTCCCGGAGAAACAACTTGCATAACTTTGGATAAAATCTCTGTGTCAACATTGTGCTTCGATGCAAATGGGTATGACAAGAAAGAATGCAATGCACCAGTATCAAATAAGACTTTTGCAGGAATATCATTAACTGAGAGATTACCCATTATCACATCAGTAGATTCCTCCGCTTGAGCTGCATTCATCATGTTCACCTTTGCAGACATTGGATTATGCTTGACCACTGCATTGCTGGAAGATCAGACAGGAGGAGGAGGCGGAAGACGCCTTTGGTTGAAGCATTTGTTCGCATAGTGACCTTTCTGCTGACACTTGTTGCAAGTCACCTCTGAGAGTGGACGGTGATAAGAAGCATTGGACTTTGGAGCTTGATTCTGAGACTTGTTCTGATAGCCAGAGTTGGAAGAGTGGGAAGAACCATGGACACCTTTGTTCTTCTGCTGGTAAGGCTGACGAAACGGAGGAGGAGGAGGCAACCAGAACTTCTGTTGCTTAGCTGCCACAAGTGAGGAAGAAGAAGATTGAACTGCGTCTCTGACTCTCTTCTTAGAAGCCTCACACTTGAGCTGAGCAGCCTCTTGCTTCAGTGCCATATTATAGAATTGATCAAACTGAGTAGGCTCAACAAGAACGAGAGCTAACTACAGATCCTCTCTAAGGCCACCTCTGAAGTGATAGATCATGCTCTTTTCATCAGGAACGTCTTGTTTAGCGAAGCGAGCAAGTTTCTGAAACTGGATGTTGAATTGATACACAGACATGTTGCCTTGCTTGAGATTGCGGAACTCCTCACGCTTGCTCTCAACAACACTTTGTGGAATGTGGTGCGCTTTGAAGTCCCGACAGAAGTCAGTCCAAGTGATCACACGACCTCCTCTGGAATCTTTGTATTGTTGATACCAATCAGCAGCTTGGTCCTTGAGCTGAAAAGAAGCGAACTTGACAAAGTCCTCAGGCCTGACATTGCTACATTCAAAATGCTTGTTGATGTCCACGAGCCAATCATCGGCATCCGTGGCCTCGGCACAGTAGCTGAAAGACTTGGGCTAATTTGCGAGAAACTGGTTGAGAGTAGCGAAGTGAGGCTGATTGTTTCCTTGGCCTTGATTTCCTTGATTGCCTTGCCCTTGGGTACGTTCTTGCAAGAGTTGCAGAATCATCTGAGCATTGGCGTTGGTTGCTGCCATGATAGCTTGCCATGCCTCCGGAGGCGGAGGTGGTGGCGGAGGGTTCGCTTGACTCCCTTCATTGCGATCCGGATTCTGACGCGTTGGCGGAGCCATCCTGAAGAGGGTGACATCCGTTAGCATCTTGATAGACAAATAGATAAGTAGAATCAACGGAGAGAAATTGCAACATATAGTCTTCACAATAAACATTCGAACGAAGATGAACGAATGAATTCCATAGTAAATCATCACACTTCCATAAGTTGAGAAGCCACTTAGAAAACAGGTATGGAATCACCATTTGACTTCGAAACAAGTCAAATACCACAATTCAAAACAAAACAAAGTATTGGCTTGCAGAATAAGCTGGAACAAACATATGATAGAGATTTCGTCCGAAGTTTTCGTGGTGGGGCCCACATGGGCTCGATCGTACAGCACCATCATGTACAAGGCTGTGCACATGACATACGAAGCGTCCCCGAGTCGGCATAGCCAAGGACTCTTTAAGACACTACGAGACCACTGTAAAACCAACCGTGTACAGGCGGACCACTAGACGTCGAACCCCAATCTCATATCATGCGTCTGTCGGAAAGATATCCTAAGGCTACTTGAATTCCCACTTATAAACTCCCGAAACTTTCTGGTTATGCAATCTGGTGTTGGGGATACAGGGGACACAAAATATATCACCCAAACTAGCAATCCCTAGATCCAGCTGTATCCATCCGTCAACACATAACCAAGAAACCTTCGGAAATCGTGTACCTCAACCTTCGAAAAACATCCGTTATACGAGTTATGGCAATACTCCCGAACTCCCGCCCCAGTACTGGGTGGCGTCGAGGTGATCTCACCAACAACTGCATAAAAGAGATTTCGATGTCGGCGAAACTCAGGTATTCCAGAACTGCAACCGTAAAATTGTGACGACAACACCTCGGAGCTCAACTCCCCGGGACACTGCCACAACCCCTAAATGTCAGGAGGCACCAAGAACAATGTTCTCGTCACAAAACCATCGGAACGATTCCAAGATACCCGCGTGATCCTAAAAAAAATTTAGTGAAATTTGAGGACAGAAGAGTCAAAACTTCTACGTCAGGAGACCTCACCAGAGCGACGAAGGGACTGAGGAGTAAAAAGAATCCTACTCTCCGATATATATAATCCTAAGACTCAAAACATTTTTGTTCTAGACTCAACAACGCCAGCGATTCGATCAAGCAGGGGCTCCAAAGTCGGGCATGGCTCTGATTACCAACTTGTAACGCCCACGATGCGGCTATATCTCCCACGTGTCGAGGCACGACTTAGAGGCATAACCGCATAGTGGTTTTGTCGCAAGAAGGGTCATCTTCACACAATCCCATGTAATGAACAAGAATGGGATAAAGAGTTGGCTTACAATCGCCACTTCACACAAAACATAAATATAATTCATACATCATCCAAAATACACACATAGACCGACTACGGTCAAGATCCAAATGAAAATAAGATAACCCCAAATGCTAGATCCCCGATCGTCCCAACTGGGCTCCACTACTGATCATCAAGAAAAGACACATAGTAATGACCACGTTCCTCATCGAACTCCCACTTGAGATCGATCCCATCATCTGCACTGGCATCGTCGGCACCTGCAACTGTTTTGGTAGAATCTGTGAGTCACGAGGACTCAGCAATCTCACACCCGCGAGATCAAGACTATTTAAGCTTATAGGAAAGGATGGTGTAATGAGGTGGAGCTGCAGCAGGCAATAAGCATATATGGTGGCTAACATACGCAAAAGAGAGCGAGAAGAGAAGCAACGGAACGGTCGTCATCTAGTAATGACCAAGAAGTGATCCTGAACTCCTACTTACGTCATTCATAACTCAAACCGTGTTCACTTCCCGGACTCCGCCGAGAAGGGACCATCACGGCTACCCACACAGTTGATGTATTTTAACTGGGTCAAGTGACAAGTTCTCTACAACCGGACATTAACAAATTCCCATCTGCCTCATAACCGCGGGCACGGCTTTCGAAAGATATTACCCTGCAGGGGTGTCCCAACTTAGCCCATCATAAGCTCTCACGGTCAACGAAGGATAAACCTTCTCCCGGAAAGACCCGATCAGTCTCGGAATCCCGGTTTACAAGACATTTCGACAATGGTAAAACAAGACCAGCAAAGCCGCCCGATGCGCCGACAAATCCCGATAGGAGCTGCACATATCTCGTTCTCAGGGCACACCGGATGAGACATCCTACGAGTAAAACCAGACCTCGAGTTTCCACGAGGGGGCCCCGCAGTCTACTCAGTTCGGACCAACACTCGAAGGAGCATTGGCCCGGGGGGGTTAAAATAAGATGACCCTCGGGCTCGCGAACACCCGGGGGAAAGGCTTAGGTGGCAAATGGTAAAACCAAAGTTGGGCCTTGCTGGAGGAGTTTTATTCAAGGCAAACTGTCAAGGGGGTCCCATAAATCACCCAACCGTGCAAGGAACGCAACCTCAAGGAACATAATACCGGTATGACGGAAACTAGGGCGGTAAGAGTGGAACAAACACCAGGCATAAGGCCGAGCCTTCCACCATTTACCAAATATATAGATGCATTAATTAAATAAGAGATATTGTGATATCCCAACATATCCATGTTCCAACATGGAACCAACTTCAACTTCACCTGCAAGTAGCAACGCTATAAGAAGGGCTGAGCAAAAGCGGTAACTTAGCCAAACAATGGTTTGCTAGGAAAGGATGGTTAGAGGCTGACATGGCAATATGGGAGGCATGATAAAGCAAGTGATAGGTAGCGCAGCATGGAAATAGAGCGAACAACTAGCAAAGCAAAGATAGAAGTGATTTCGAGGGGTGGTCATCTTGCCTGCAAGGTTCTCAGAGTTGTCGAAAGCTTGATCCTCGTAAGCGTACTCAACAGGTTCCTCGTTCATGAACTCGTCTCCCGGCTCTACCCACAACAAGAACACAAGCAACGGAACCACAATCAATCACGAGAAATGCACAAGCAACATGATGCAATACATGAATGATATGCAAGATATGATATGCAGTGCGTATGCGTGCTCCGGAAGGAAAATGATGAACAAGGCAGTAACTTGGCAAACCAAGCATGCCACTGAAAAGATGAGATGATTTTGGTCGAAATCGATATAAAGATCACCGGAAACGGATGCACGGTTTGCAAATGGCAAGCAAAACAAGAATGACACGAATCTGCGATTAACAGCATGATAGCACTTAAAATGCAACAAGTAACAATGCTACAGCACTCCAACATAGCAACAAAGTATATGGCAGTAATCTAAGGAGATGCTTGACAAAAGATGAACACTTAGCTACGAGATCACAACATAACAAGCTCAAACAAGCATGGAAAAAGTGCAAAAGATAACAGGTTCACAGACTTGGTGAAAATACTGGACATGCCTGAAACAGCATCAGGTAGCAATGTTCAGAGCACGAAATCAACATGCTACGGGAACTTAACATAGCAAAATAAGGCATGGCAGTATTATACTAAATGCATATGACAAAAGTCCCTTACTGACCATAAGCCAAAAAGGACCAGAAGATATGATGGCAACCATGTAAACATAGCAAGTTTCGTTAACAGGTTTCAGACTTAGCAGAAAACAGAGCATGGCAGAAACAATAATATGAAGGCATGTTGGTGAGCTTGATGCACTCACCACAAAGCAATGCATGACAAAACAAGCATACCTACAGCAATATGGCATGTTTGTAAAGCTATCCATGGGAAGAACAAATACATAGCATGTATGGATCAACTACAACAAGCTTGGCAAAATTGCATATCATGTTAAGAATCTGCCAGAAATATTTTTATAGCAAAAGTAGAGCAAGATTGAGTCATGCTATGGCACTCCATAATTGCAAACAAGGGCAGTAATGGATCAATTAAAACAATATCTACAAAACAACCTTACTGAACATCTCCAAAATATGCATGGATCTCTCTGTCTCATCAAGTTTACATGGCAACAAAATAACAGCAGACAAGGACTTAGAGATTTCTCTAAGTCCCTGAAATCAGAAACATTACGGGGCCTAGTTTGCATGCTTGTGCTAGTCACCACAGAGGTCACAAAAATACATGGCATACACCCTTGGAAAGATGGCATGGCATACAACAAAACACATGTAGAGCTCATGTCCATAAGATGCACAGATTAAATGATAGAAAAATAACAAATCTCCAAGTTCTGATAAGAACCAGCAGATAACAGCAACTAGCACTCTTGCACCAGAGATTTGGGCATCAAGAAGGCCTCTAATGAACACGGTGCAATTTAACAAAATGGAGAGCATCACGAGTCGAACAATTTGATATATTACACGCGTGAAACGGATCTATATGCAGAGAGTTATGGAGCGTTGAACAGGTGCACATGCTGTGAAATCTTAAAGACTTGGGAAATTTCGGGGGGTCTCGGGAAAAGTCAACGTACGGGAGCTCGATCGGATCTGGCGAAGGAGCTCGGGCTCGGGGCCCTGCTCGCCGGCGACGTGGAGGCGGCGAGACGGCGGGGCCGGCCGGCGCGGGCGCGGGCGGCGGGGCCGCGGCGGAGGACGGCAAGGCGGCGGGCGGCGCACGGGAGCGGGGAGGCGGCGACGCGGGCGCCGGCGGGCGCGGCGGCCGGCGGCGGCGCGAGGCGAGGAGGAGCCGCGGCGGAGGCGTGGGCAGTGCGGGCCGGCGGGGGCGGCGTACGGGCCCAGCGGGCCGCGGGCGGCGCGGGGCCACGTGGCAGCCCGTGGTTCGCTGCGGCCGTCGGTGGCGATTTGTCCGGCGCGGCCGGACGTGTCCGGCGGCGGCGGGGAGAATTCTTAGGGTTTGCCTGCGAACGTTTTTCGGGGGAGATGCATATATATAGGTAGAGGGAGCTAGGAGAGTCCAAATGAGGTGCGGTTTTCGCCCACACGATCGTGATCGAACGACCTACAGCATGAAAGAGAGTTTGGTGGGTTTTGGGCTGTTTAGAGAGGGGGTTTTGCTGGAACACACAGATGGACTTGGCGGATGCCCGGTTAACCGTTGGAGTACCAAACGACCTCCAAATGGAACGAAACTTGACCGGTGGTCTACCGGTAGTATACCAAGGCCACTTGACAAGCCTCGGTCCATTCCGAGAATGTTGACACCCGCTCACGAAAGAAAACAAGAGGGGTGCACCGGAGGAGATGGGAGCGCCGGATTGCAAAACGGACAACGGGGAAAATGCTCGGATGCATGAGACGAACACGTATGCAAATGCAATGCACATGATGACATGATATGAAATGCATGACATGGAAAAAATGCAAAACGAAAGACAAAACCCGACCACGAAGGGAATATCATAACACATAGCCGAAAATGGCAAGAGTTGGAGTTACGAATATGGAAAGTTACATCTGTGGTGTTACACATACCATAGGCTAGCTTCTAGGGTTTAGCCTCTACGATCTCGTGGTAGATCAACTCTTGTAATACTCATATCATCAAGATCAATCAAGCAGGAAGTAGGGTATTACCTCCATCGAGAGGGCCCGAACCTGGGTAAACATCGTGTCCCCCGCCTCATGTTACCATCCGCCTTAGACGCACAGTTCGGGACCCCCTACCTGAGATCCGCCGGTTTTGACACCGACATTGGTGCTTTCATTGAGAGTTCCACTGTGCCGTCACCATAAGGCTCGATGGCTCGTCTTGTTGTCAAGGACAACATCACCTCCGGGGGAGCCCTGGCTATAGGCCAAACTCTTCGACTAGGCGGCTTCATCATGACCGCCCGTTCGGCCGCTGCGCCGATGATGACCTCTCGGGTCATCAAAAACCGCCTCCACGTCGGCTCGGGATTCGCCGAGCAGATGGATCCAATGGAGCTCTCCTCCTTGAACGAGCTCTTGGATCACATCACCGCCTTGGGAGTCGCTACGGACTATGATCGGATTGGGCTTAAACCCGACCAAAGGGAGATTAACTCTCCGCCGGTCACCCATCAGATAGCTGTGGTGGAGGAGCAACACAGCGGTTCTTCCTCTATCTTGAGGACGAACTATATCCGGATTCCTGAGCTCTCCAAGCCGGATACCCGTCTACGGGAGGACATGGCCCAAGCTTTGAACCTAGAATCAGACAGTGGGCCAGACCTAGCGGGCAACATCCCGGAGCCCGAACTTCCAAGATCGGAAACTCCTCTTGTGATGCCCCCGATTTGACCGTACACTAATCATGCACGCAAATGTGTACGATCAAGATCAGGGACTCACGGGAAGATATCACCACACAACTCTACAACATAAATAAGTCATACAAGCATCATAATACAAGCCAGCGGCCTCGAGGGCTCGAATACAAGTGCTCGATCTTAGACGAGTCAGCGGAAGCAACAATATCTAAGTACAGACATAAGTTAAACAAGTTTGCCTAAAGAAGGCTAGCACAAACTGGGATACAGATCGAAAGAGGCGCAGGCCTCCTGCCTGGGATCCTCCTAACTACTCCTGGTCGTCGTCAGCGGGCTGCACGTAGTAGTAGCCTCCTCCAGTGCCGTAGGAGTCGTCATCGACGGTGGCGTCTGGCTCCTGGACTCCAGCATCTGGTTGCGACAACCAGGTAGAAAGGAAAGGGGGAAAAGAGGGAGAGAAGCAACCGTGAGTACTCATCCAAAGTACTCGCAAGCAAGGAGCTACACTACATATGCATGGGTATATGTGTAAAGGGCCATATCAGTGGACTGAACTACAGAATGCCAGAATAAGAGGGGGATAGCTAATCCTGTCGAAGACTACGCTTCTGGTAGCCTCCATCTTGCAGCATGTAGAAGAGAGTAGATTGAAGTCCTCCAAGTAGCATCGCATAGCATAATCCTACCCGGCGATCCCCTCCTCGTCGCCCTGTTAGAGAGCGATCACCGGGTTGTATCTGGCACTTGGAAGGGTGTATTTTATTAAGTATCCGGTTCTAGTTGTCATAAGGTCAAGGTACAACTCTGGGTCGTCCTTTTACCGAGGGACACGGCTATTCGAATAGATAAACTTCCCTGCAGGGGTGCACCACATAACCCAACACGCTCGATCCCATTTGGCCGGACACACTTTTCTGGGTCATGCCCGGCCTCGTAAGATCAACACGTCGCAGCCCCACCTAGGCACAACAGAGAGGTCAGCACGCCGGTCTAAATCCTATGGCGCAGGGGCCTGGGCCCATCGCCCATTGCACACCTGCACGTTGCGAACGCGGCCGGAAGCAGACCTAGCCTAGTGGCGTTCCAGTCCAATCCGGCGCGCGCCACTCAGTCGCTGACGTCACGAAGGCTTCGGCTGATACCACGACGTCGAGTGCCCATAACTGTTCCCGCGTAGTTGGTTAGTGCGTATAGACCAAATGGCCAGACTCAGATCAAATACCAAGAACTCGTTAAGCGTGTTATGTTGAAGTAACCGCGGACGCCGTCCAGGGCCAGGCCCACCTCTCGCCTAGGTGGTCTCAACCTGCCCTGTCGCTCCGCCACAAAGATCCACTTGCGGGTACTCCTACGAGCTGACCCGACTTTAGTCACCACATGTGTCATGTATAGATTATATAAGTATATACCCGTGATCACCGCCCAAGTGATCACGGCCCGATAGTATAGCACAGCAGACGGACAAGAATGTAGGGCCACTGATGGAAAACTAGCATCCTATACTAAGCATGTAGGATTGCAGGTAAAGGTAACAACAGTAGTAGTAAGGACAGGTTATGCATCAGGACAGGATTAACGGTAAGCAGTAACATGCTACACTACTCTAATGCAAGCAATATAGGGAAGAATAGGCGATATCTGGTGATCAAGGGGGGGGGCTTGCCTGGTTGCTCTGGCAAGTAGGAGGGGTCGTCAACTCCGTAGTCGAACTGGACAGCAGCAGCGTCGGTCTCGTAGTCTACCGGAGAGAAGAGGGGGGAGAAACAGTAAATACAATGCAAACATAAGCATGACGATGCGTGACATGACAATGAGCGGTGCTAGGTGTGTCCTAACGCGGCAGTAGGTGGTACCAGCGAAGGGGGGAACATCCGGGAAAGTATTCCCGATGTTTAGCATTTTCGGACAGATGAAACGGAGGGGGAAAGTTGTGAGTTCGATATGTTAGGAATGTGTGGCGGACGAACGGGCTGCGTATCCGGATTCGTCTCGTCGTTCTGAGCAACTTTCATGTAGAAAGTATTTTCATCCGAGATACGGATTATTTTATATGATTTTCTAGAGATTTAAACATTTTAGGATTTATTTAATCATTTTAAATCAACATTATCCAGAATAGTAAAAGAAGACATCAGCATGACATCATGGTGACGTCAGCCGTCAACTGTGCAGTTGACGGGGTCAACTACGCGTGGGTCACGCATGTCATACACTGCTTAGTTTAATTAGGGTTTAGCTAATTAATTACTGTTTAATTAAATTAACTAATTAATTAGATTAATTTAAACATGGTTAATTAACTTAATTAATTTAGTTAGTTAATTAATTAATTAATAAAATTTATTTTTATTATTTGTTTTATTTATATTTTTTAATTCCTTTTTTTTAATGTTCTGGTGGTGGGCCCCCTGTGTCATAGGCAGGGGGGTCCTTAGCGGGCGCGCGGGGTTACGGGCGCTTGTCTCGGGCGGGGGTCTTGGGCGCGACCGCAGCCCGAGCGGGGGCCAGCACGGCGCGACCCATGGCGAGCGGAGGGGGCCGCGACCGCGAGGCAGTGGCCGACGGCGAGGCGCGGGCGGTCGCCGCAAGGGGACGCTGGTCGTAGGGCTGCGACGGGAGGCAAGCAGGGGGGTGGCGAGCACAAGGCCACGGCGCGGGGTGGCGGTGTCGCGGCGGGAGTAGAGGCGAGGTGGTCGGCCGTGGCGAGCGCAGCAGCAAGTGAGCGGTAGCGCGAGGGGGCAGCGGACGTGCGAGGCAAGGCGCAGGAGGGCTGCGCGCGCTAGGGCGGCCGGGCGAAGGCAAGGCGGGGGGAGGGGGTGCCGCGGTGAGGCAGAGCGGCGTGCGAGCGCAGAGAGGCAGCGGGAGCAACGGGACGGTCGCGCGACGGGCGTGGACGGGGCGCACGCGTGCGGTGACCACGGCGACGAGCGCGAGGCGCGCAAGCGCGCAACGCCGGCAGGTGGTGTCGCGCGTGGGAGAGGGGAGGTCGCGGTCCTCACGGCGATTCGTAGGGAACGGGGCAGTGGGGGTCGGGGTGGTGGTCGAGGACGACGGCGACGGAGGAGGCAGACCGGTGGGGAGGAGGAGGCAGGCCGGCGAGGGCGAGGCGGCCTCGGGCGGCGAGCGGCGGCCTCCTCCTCTCGATCCCGATCCAATCGGGGGAGAGGGGGGAGATATTTCGGGGGAGGAGTGGGGTGTCGGTGGGGGTGGGTTTCGGGGTCCAGGGGGGTTAAGGGAGTGGGTGGGCTAGCCTGGTGGCCCGGTCAGGCTGCTGGCTGGGCCGTAGCCCAGTGGGGGGCTTTTCTTTGTTTTCCTTTTGTTTTGTTTTGTTTTCACTTTTTCTTTCTTTTATTTATTTTCTTTTCTGTTTTAAATCATTTTAAATTATCTAGGCATTTTATAAAAAAATGTGTTTATTACACCATATTTACTTATGCAAAATATGGCACCTCCCGAACATTTTTGTTTTAAATTTTGAAAAACTTTTATTGTTGACATTAATTTGAATTTGAATTTTGAAAGGGTTTGGCCTAACGGTAGATTAGCAACAGTAACCATGGTGACGTGGCACCATTAGCGTGGGATTACTGTAGCTTAGTTACCCGGGCGTTACACCTCTGCCCCTGGGTCTCAGATCGGGTCAGGGTTCGGACCTAAATCTACCCACCCACCCAGATATAAGTGATCTTTCCCACATTATTCAAGAGCCCCAAGAGACAGTGCACCACTATTGGGCCAGATTCCTCCTTGTAATGAGCAAGGTTAAGGACTGTCGCGAGGAAGACGCAATTTCATTCTTTTGCAAAAATTGCACGGACAGGGGAATCCTCAACGCCATAAGTCGCCGTGACATAGCACACTTCGCTGACTTGGCGGCCATAGTACGGAAGTACTGTGCGATGGAAAGTGCCTGGAAAACCCAAACAAAATTTTGGGATCCTCCAGCTCTCACAAAACCCCCCGTCCGAACTAAAAGGGTGTACTCTCGTAAGTCACCCGACACAATTACAAAGAAGCAAAAGCCCACTACAGGGCATGGAACCGTATTGGAGGGATGGCTTAATGGGCCATGCAAAATTCACAGTACAGCGGATACCATGCCAACACACAGCCTTAGAGCATGTTGGGTACTCCGGCAGGTGGCCAAGAGCGGTGAGGATCTCCTCATCAACAATACCGCAAAGCACCATCCCGTGGAAAACAACAATACAGTATTGACAGTCTTCGAGACCTTCACCTCAAATAATAGGCGTAAGTGAGCACTCCGCAGCCTTGCCAAAGTCTGCCACGTGGCAGCAATAAATCCATGGAGCGATATGGCTATCACCTTCAATGCCAGTGACGAACCTAAATTCTGAACAGCCCGAGCACCAGCCGCCTTGGTCCTTAGTCCAATTTTGGATGGCTTCCGGCTTACCAAAGTGCTCATGGACGGTGGCAGTGGATTAAACCTCATCTGAGGAGACTCTTCGAAAAATGGAAATAGACAAAAGCCGCATTGAGCAAAGCAGCACGACCTTCAGAGGAATCATCCCTAGTCGGGAGGCATGATGTGCTGGGAAAATCACACTAGATGTGGTATTCGGCACGCCGGAGAATTATAGGTCCGAAGAAATCACATTCCAAGTGGCCCCGTTCAATAGCGGATACCACGCCCTTCTAGGGCGGGAGGCATTCACGATCTTCCAAGCTATACCCCATTACGGGTACATGAAGCTCAAAATGCCCAGGCCCAATGGAATCATCACTCTAGCTAGTGATCCGAACATAGCACTCTGCGCCGAAAATAAAACAGCCGCACTGGCCCTCGAGGCGTTATCCGAAGCCCTCGCGACCGAGGAATTAACTACGCTACGCTCCACAGTGGACAGGGACGACGTGATACTCGAAAAAAGATCCAAGCCCACCTCCTTTAAACCAGTGGATGAAATAGTCAAATTCCAAGTCCATCCAACGGACCCTACAAAAAGAACATCCATCGGGGTACAGTTAAACCCCACAGTAGACGCCGCGCTACGGGAGTTCTTTCGCGCGAATTGGGACATCTTCGCCTGGCACCCTTCAGACATGCCAGGAATCCCGCGCAGGCTGGCCGAGCATAGCCTTAACATCCTAAAGGGATTCAAGCCAGTCAAGCAAACTCTTCGGCGCTTCTCTGAGCCTAAGCGACAAGCCATGGGAGAGGAGCTAGCCAAGTTACTGGAGGCCGGATTCATTCGAGAAATAAAACATCTGGAATGGCTAGCAAACCTGGTGATGGTACCAAAGAAGGACAAATCCTGGCGCCTATGGGTCGACTTCAAGGACCTTAACAAGGCTTGCCCAAAGGATCCCTTCCCCCTCCCTCACATCGATCAAATTATCGACGCTACCGCAGGACACCACTCATTGTGTTTCCTCGACGCATACTCCGGATACCATCAAATTAAGATGGCGGAGTCCGATCAAGCCGCAATGGCATTTATCACTCCATACGGCCCCTTCTGTTTTAACACCATGCCTTTCGGGCTCAAAAACGCCGGTGCAACCTATCAACGCATGATTCAGACATGCTTGGAGACACAGATCGGCAAAACAGTGGAGGCATACGTAGACGATGTGGTCATTAAAACCAGACATGTCGAATCCTTAATAGACGACTTGAGGCTCACGTTCGACAATCTCCGAACATACGACATTAAGCTCAATCCGGAAAAATGCGTCTTCGGCGTGCCCGCCGGAAATCTCTTAGGCTTCATCGTCTCCAACAGAGGAATCGAAGCAAATCCGGCTAAAATCCGAGCTCTGTCACAGTTGGCCATCCCAACAGACCTCAAACAAATCCAGAAGCTAACTGGATGCGTGGCTGCCTTAAGCCGCTTCATCTCCCGGTTAGGAGAAAAGGCACTGCCTCTTTATCGCCTTCTTCGACGCACCGAACACTTCGAGTGGACGGATGTGGCCACGGCCAGATTAGAAGAAATAAAAGCCGTTTTGGCCACAAACCCAATCTTGGCCGCGCCAAATGTCGGGGAACCAATGTTGTTATATATAGCTGCAACACACCAAGTTGTAAGCGCAGTGCTTGTCGTCGAATGAGAGATGGACGGACATAAGTTCCCGCTTCAAAAGCCGGTATACTATGTATCCACTGTCCTCACTCCATGCAAATCACGGTACCCACATTATCAAAGATAGCATACGCGGTCTTCATGGCATCCCGGAAACTACGACACTACTTTCAAGAGTGTTCAATTACGGTGGCCTCTAAAGTACCACTCAACGACATAATAAACAACCGCGAGGCCACGGGCCGGATTGCTAAATGGGCTATTGAGCTCCTCCCGTTCAACATAATATACAAACCATGGCGAGCCATTAAGTCACAAGTACTGGCTGATTTCGTCGCCGAATGGACAGAAGCTGAACTCCCTAAAGAGTACGGCGCGCACTCCAATTGGATTATGCACTTTGACGGCTCTAAAATGCTGGCTGGTCTGGGGGCTGGCGTCGTCCTGACATCCCCCACCGAAGATACAGTCCAATACGTACTCCAAATACTATACACAGACTCCAACAACGCAGCAGAATATGAGGCCATGTTACATGGTCTCCGGATGGCAGTCTCCATGGGCATTCAACACCTGGAGGTGCGTGGGGACTCGAAGCTCGCAATATCTCAAATAATTGGAGACTTCGACGCCAAGGATCCAAAAATGGCGGCTTATCGCAACGCCGCCCTCAAAATGCCAGCTCGGTTCGAGGGGCTTGAATTCCACCATGTGGTCCGGGAAAACAATCAGGCGGCGGATATCCTCGCCCGCATCGGTGCTAAGCGCGACCCTGTCCCACCTAATATCTTCTTGGAAAGGTTGTTTAAGCCATCCGTGGTATGGGAAGGAGAGACCGGTAACAATAGTCCGGACCCGGCCACAACACCAGATACCGAACACTCTGACATAATCGAAGGCTCTGCCACCGAAATAACACCTTCCGCCCACATAATAATGGCTGCCATCGCCCCGTGGACAGAACCATTTCTGGCCTACCTAACTAGGCAGGAACTACCCGAGGACCCAAACGAGGTGCGCTGCATTGTGCGGCGGTCTAAAGCCTACAAGGTCCACGAGGGAGAGCTTTATAAGAAAAGTGCTACCGGAGTCCTTCAAAGGTGCATCTCCGAAGAGGAAGGACGACAACTTTTGGCAGAAATTCATGCTGGACTTGGCGGCCACCACGCCGCAGCTCGGGCCCTTGTAAGCAAAGCCTTCCATACAGGTTTCTACTGGCCGATGGCCCGAGCAGACGCACAGGACCTCGTTCAACGTTGCGTCGGTTGCCAGCTTTTTGCAAACCAAAGCCATATGCCGCCTACCGCTCTCCAAACAATCCCCATTACTTGGCCCTTTGCGGTCTGGGGGCTTGATATGGTCGGACCCCTCAAAGGGGGAAGCCATAAGAAAAAATACTTATTGGTCATGGTGGATAAATTCACCAAATGGATAGAAGCCAAACCAGTTAATATGGCCGAATCCGGACCAGTGATAGACTTCGTATCCGGGTTTGTACACCGTTATGGCGTTCCCCACAGCATCATCACCGATAACGGCTCGAACTTTACAGCCGACGAGGTAAAACTTTGGTGCAGCAACATGGGCATCAAGCTCGATTATGCTTCTGTCTATCACCCGCAAACTAACGGTCAAGTCGAGCGAGCAAACGCTCTTATCATGAGGGCATTAAACCCAGATTAGTGCGATCCTTGAAGGAATCCGATACGCACTGGGTAGAGGAGCTCGACTCCGTACTATGGGGCTTGCGGACCACGCCGAATCGCACTACCGGATACACCCCGTTTTTTATGGTGTACGGCGCAGAGGCGGTACTGCCCTGCGACATAATTCATGACTCACCTCAAGTGCGCATGTATGAAGAGAAAGAAGCCGAGCTTGATCGGCAGGACAGTTTGGACGCCCTGGAGGAGGAGCGTGACGTGGCAAAAGCCCGTTCCGCATTCTATCAGCAACAGGCTCGAAGGTGCCAAAGCAGAGAAGTACGGGCCAAAACTTATAACGTTGGCGAACTCGTTCTACACCTACCGGAGAAGAAAAAGAACAAGCTCAAGCCCAAATGGGAAGGTCCCTTCATTATTGACCAAGTTCTGACCGGTGGAGCGTACCGTCTGCGGGATGCATCGGACAATCGACTCGAGCCAAACCCATGGAACGCAGCCAGACTCCGAAGGTTCTACGCCTAGTGCTGGACTCTGTGTTCGTCTCCTTACCTCTGTCAATTTTTTATATATTCGTTATCTTTCTTTTCTTTCTTTCTTTCTTCCCTTTTTTCTTCAAGGCCTTAAAAGGCTAAAATGTGTCTTGACTACACAATCTTTACGCGCTAGCTGCGCTCATGATACCTGGGGGCTTCTTATACAGAAGCTTAATATAGCTATGTTCCGCGCTCTAGGCCCCACACATGTGTTACTTTTCACATGTACCTTTTTTTGCCATTATATGCATCGATATGACTTAAGTTTTGGCCAAGCTGGGTTGTCTGGCTCTTGTGTTTATGCCCTACGTTCCCGTTAATTCGGCTAGGGCATAAGGGGAGCACCTCTGTGATTGTTACTGCCGGGTCAGCTGGATGTGTACCTCAGACTGGGTGAAGCCGAAAGCTAGCGTTCTTAAGGGAATATTCGGTCGGTGAACAAAAGACGATTTCTATTTATTGTACTACATGCCCCCAGAAGTTTATATCCTGCGTCTCTTTTCGCGGTCCGGACATGCACATTAATGCATGCGTACCCAGGGAAAGGAACCCTTAACGGAACTATTCTCCCTGGAAGATGTTTCTTACTATCCACGTAATATAACATAGCTAGTTGGGTACTTGTCTGTTCAAGAACTTATGACCCCTACGCCTGGTTTCCATGCATATCCCGGTTTTTACATAACTGAGCGGGTATTCGGATCCACTCCGGACTATCGGGTCCGGAGGTTGAAGCGAAAGGGTCCGCCATGACAAATGATTTACAATCCGGCTAGGGACAATATATGTCACTTGAAGTACACAGTCACTTAGACTGACTAAATTCTTCTTCTATACCATCCAACAGGCTGTCTAGCCTACAGTCCTGTTGAGAATACTTTGCGGCTAATTCTACCTGGTCATAAACCAAACTGACGGGGATCTCTTTCCCATCAGGCCCCACAGGTCCGACCTCGGCCATGTGGTTCGGGTCAGCCTTGGTATATCGCGTCTTCACCATGGCCCAGGCTTCCGTTGCACCTTGTCGGCAGGCTGATGTCTTCCATAATAGGAAGCGCCGCCGCGCTCCCTTGAGCTTTTCTGCAAGATCTCTCATGCCTCCTGGCAGGGAGGCGGATGGCCACAAGGCTTGAGCAATGCCCTGCATCACCCGCCGTACTTGTTCGTGCAGTTGTGAGAGCTCTAGCAGAAGATCGCCTGTAGACCCGGGCATCTCCTCCGCGGGACGACCCGTCAGCATACCTACAGATATAATTCTGTCAGCTGGTTTCTTCGCCGAACTCTTTAAAAGTTCGTTCAAGCACTTACTAAAAATGCCGCGTCGAAGCCTCTTATTCTCCTTTACAGAGTCAGCAAGCTAGGCCCGAACATCTTTCAGTTCAACGCCCAGCCGGGTATTGGCATCTTGGAGATCGTTTTTCTCCCACCTAACCCGTGTAAGCACGCGCTCGCCAGCCTTTAGCTGTCGGTTAGCATGTTGCTCATCCCCTCGCACAACCTCCGGATTCACTCCAGAGTCATCTGCAGAATCTATTGTTAGATTTGCACGCATGCCGCATACTACCTGGTACATGACATTCTTTGCAATGGAAACAAGTGTTACCTGATGGGGCCTTCTCGGACTCCTTCACTGCGGCAACTGCGGCCTGGAGCTGGGCTTTGCACTCCTCCAGCTCTTGAGACAACTGGGTATTCTTCTCCGTAAGAACCTATGCAAACAATGATCCTTAAATCAGTTGTGCCAACTGTTTCAAGTCTGAGGGGCTACTGATATACATAATTATTAGATTTTCTTACCTGTATATCCTTTACATACTGGTCTGTGGCTTTGGCAAGACCATTTTGAGCAGCTCAGATGTTCGTGTCTCCTGAGTTGAAGGCATCGAACGCCTCTTGGGAGAAACAAGCGTCACGGAGTACGGCCCGGCGACGCCTGTGATTCATGGCGCTCTCCACTTCGGAATTTGTAGCGGATAGCCTATCTGCATCCTCTGTAGGAGGAACATCCGGCGTTGGCCCCATGTTAGCGTCCGCCTCTAAATCCGGCTCTGGAGCCCGACTGGTGGAGGCGTGACCGGCAACCTCTCCGGATATAGTCCGGCGAGCGTTTTTCCTACTAGGAAACATGGGCGTTATTATATTTTAAAAGACGACCACCACGGAGTGGGGTTCTCTTTCATACCTCTGCGACGGCGTCTCAGTCCTGACCGCCTTCCTTTTAAGCCTACCCGGCTTCGGTGCCCCTTGTTGGTGAGTCACTGCGGGTTCGGCATGGCGTCCCGAGGGCCTTCCCTGTAAAACACCATATGTGTGCGGTAGGTGAAGTGCAGAAAAATGGATCCTTCTTGGAAGTTAGGACTCCGGTTTTACTTACATGCGATGCGGGGAGTAGTCCTGGATAATCGGCTATGATGGCTACCATGGCACCGTCGCAGCTTAATTGATAGAACTTCCTGTCAATAAGCTCCACAAATGTGTCCGGATCTTCTTCAAGTCCGGGCTCGAGGGCCCGGTCGGGGTCCTCCGGTTGTGGAGGCGGGCTGTGGACCTCCCTTACAGCTTTTCGCAGTTCCTGCTATGCAATGGCAAGGTAAATACTTATGACGAAGAATGCGGGAAGGTTGGGAGTAAAAAGTAGTAGCTCACCCAGCTTGGAGGGTTGTACATGGAGAATCCATCCCGTGGCTTGATGCGGATGAACTCCTCTTCCTCTCCTTTGTACAAATCGGACAGAATTTTTGCTAGAGCAGCGACTGAGTCCGGTCCCTTACGACCGCAGCGGGTGGCATCGTCTTCTCCGTTAAAGTGCCACATGGGTAGCCCCCAATATTGAAGTGGCTGCACCCCCCGCATTATACATATTGACATAACCTCGATTACTGTCAATCCTGACTGGGCCAGCGTCTGTATCCGACCCATCAGGTAAAGGACTTCCCTGTTATCTTCCTCCTGAGGGCTCCGAGGGCGCCAGCTGCAGCGTTTCTTCAAGGGAGCGTTGTCGAACTCAGGAAGGCCCATCCGAATAGGGTCCGGAAGGGGGACGTCCTCCATATAAAACCACTCCGAAGGCCAGTCTTCGGATGTCTTCTTCGAAGTACCGGACAGGTATCCGGTCCCGGCGATGTGCCATATTTCAGCTCCGCCCACTTGATATATTGACCCCTCCTGTGTACGGGGTACGAGGCAGAATAGCCTCTTCCATAGCTCGAAATGAGCTTCGCAGCCCAGAAACAGCTCGCAAAGGGCGACATAGCCAGCGATGTGTAATATGGAGGCGGGAGTAAAGTTATGCAGCTGGAGGCCGTAGAACTCCAGGAGCCAGCGGAGGAACGGATGAATTGGAAATCCAAGCCCTCTTAATAAGTAAGGGACAAGGCATACCCGCTCCCCCATGGATGGGTTGGGAAAGCTCTCCGCTTGCTCCCCGCCATTGTAGGTGGCGAGCCCGGCTCGAACGAGGACCATATACGCTGGATGGAGAAATCCCTGGGTCTGTAACTCTACTAATTGGCTGTGAGGGACGGAACACTTCTTCCAATTGCCGGGCTTAGGGCTACGGGAGCGAGAGGAGGAGCTGCGATGGCCGGCCATGTTGGAATGGATTTTTCCAGGCGCGCTCCGGTGGATACTCGCTGTGGGAGGATGGTGTGATCTGGATCTGAGAATCCCCGTCTCTTTAATAGACGATTTACTCACATGGCTAGGGTGGCAAATGTAAAAATGCACTAGCTTCTCGCATTCGCTCGACACATGGAAGATAGCCATTATTAGGCACGGAAGCCAAGGAGTGCAACATTTATGGGAAGCCGGACACTACTCAACATGTACTCAGAATTTGGAGAAGAACCCACCTTGCAATGCCGAAGACAATCTGCGCGTCGAACTCATCGTCATTGAAGCCTGGTTCGGGGGCTACTGAGGGAGTCCTGGATTAGGGGGTCCTCGGACAGCCGGACTATATACTTTAGCCGGACTGTTGGACTATGAAGATACAAGATTGAAGACTTCGTCCCGTGTCCGGATGGGACTCTCCTTGGCGTGGAAGGCAAGCTTGGCAATACGGATATGTAGATCTCCTCCCTTGTAACCGACTCTGTGTAACCCTAGCCCCCTCTGGTGTCTATATAAACCGGAGGGTTTGGTCCGTAGGACAACAACAATCATGCCATAGGCTAGCTTCTAGGGTTTAGCCTCTACGATCTCGTGGTAGATCAACTCTTGTAATACTCATATCATCAAGATCAATCAAGCAGGAAGTAGGGTATTACCTCCATCGAGAGGACCCGAACCTGGGTAAACATCGTGTCCCCCGCCTCCTGTTACCATCCGCCTTAGACGCACGGTTCGGGACCCCCTATCCGAGATCCGCCGGTTTTGACACCGACAGATGGCCCCTCTGAAGTGCTCCTTCTTGCTCAGCTGCTAGAGTGCTCCTTCTTGCTCAGCTGCTAGATGCGATGAAGCCGGATACATGTCTTCTGCTCTACCCTCTGCGTGCGTCGGCTGCGTGGGTTTGTTGTGCTCCTGGATGTCCTTGGGTATCCTGCAAAATAAGATAATAGCACATAGAAGAAGAAGATTATTGTATGGTTAGACGCGTCTCTTCCCCGCATGTGTTTCCACGGCCGGCGTGTACGCACGTCCTCTGATCTCCACGACGTTGCCGCCATGGGCGCGTCTCGTCCTCGACGCTGCCGCCCCGAGCAGGTCTGCTTCTCCTCCTTGTGTGCGCCTCTTCTCGGCCGGCTGCCTCCTGCGTCTTCTGGTTGGCTTTCTCTCTTGATGCGATCGGGTGTCACCGCCGCCACGGGATCCTCTTGCCGGTCTTCTCGCATGTGTACTTGCACCGTCGTGAGCCAGGCCGCCGTATACACCGCCGCCATTGTACACGTCGCCGCCGTCGTGGGCACGTCATGCACGGCTGGCTTCCATTTCCTCTCCTCTGTCCTCTAGCGAGCTGTTCTCCTCACGTAGCACTGAAAGACATAGTAACAAACTAATTAGTCAGTGGAGCTCTCCTGTTCTTCATCTCCTCGGCGCCTGCATGCTCGCCACGGTCGGCTTCTTCTTCCTGGATTCGTGTGTTGCGAACGCGTGGCCATGGGCGCATCATCGCCTCCTGCGCTGCGTTCCTTAGACGCCGCCGCGACGGGCGCGTCTCCTTCTCCCCTGAGTGCTCATGTCTTCTCCGCGTCCCTTGGGCGTACGATGTTGTTATGTATTTATATGCCGAGAGGGTTGGCGGAGCACGGTTCCATCTTGATTGGCAAGATTCGAGCTTTCCATCTTAAATCCACCTTTCCAATACGCGTAATCTTCTTGCCCTGCACACTTGCTTAAGGAAAGGAAAATAAACCTGATGCATACCTTGTTAGTTACGTGACGCGTGCCTTTCAAAGACGATTGCCTTTGTTTCCAAATATTTGATAACAAGCTGATTGTACGCACGCATCGGACCATCACATGCGAACCCTCACGTACATGTGGCTTGCACCGGGTATTCGGATACGTATATGTGCATGCTTTCCGGTCGGCTGCAACTACCGAAATACATACATATTCAAAGTTGAATCACGGCAAGCACAAGATAAATGGATGCATGCATGCATTGCTATTACCGTAGGCAACCGCACACATGTGCAAAGTTTCAAAAGATCAACATGCAATAATGATACCCGTATGTATGGGCACGTATCTATAAGTGCTCCATTATGTATGGGCACGTATCTGTAAGTGTTCCATTATCCAATTTGCCTATGTATACCTACATCAAAAAGTCATAAAAATATTATTTTATGTAATAATGCACAAAAACTCATCGAACACCAGGACGGCAGGACGGAGGTCATCGCCGAGCCCACAACGGCGTCATGACCAGAAGCTTTGCAGGCGCAGACCACCTTTCGTCAGGATAAAATGTAATAGTTGTCTCCCTTCGAATTTGGCCGTTGTGGGATCCCTTCCCGCCCTCGTTTTGGGGGAAGAGGACCAAGACCACTATAAGTATAGCCTAGCCACCACCATAGGGAGGGATCCGGATCATTCAGAGTATCCGCACTCTCACTAGCTCACAGCAACACAAGAACACGCCCCTGAGGTTGTTCTTCCACTTTACTAGTTCATTCTCAGCCACCTCGAGGCCAATCCACCAGAAAGCAGGAGTAGGGTTTTACACCACAAGGTGGCCCGAACCTAGGTAAATTGCCTTGTTCCATTTCCTTCCAGTTCATCGAGCTAGCCCGTGAGATCGACGAGTTGGCAGACTTGGGAGGTTGAGTTCTTCGCAAGCAGCCCAGAGTTCGAATCTATCCAGGGTCTGCGGAACCCCGAATCCGACATTTGGCGCGCCAGGTAGGGGTGTGTCGGAGCCTCTCTTCCTCCGGTCAATCCGCCACCGTTTCGCCATCCCCATGGCTGATGCTCGTCGAGTTTGTGCCGAGCGTCGGGCCGCCCGCGTCACCCAGACAGCACCTGCAGGCGACGGTGCTCCCCTCCGTTCCCCATCGCCTGCGGCCAATGCTGCCACCGGCCCCGCGGCCCATGAGCAGCAGGCTTCGTCACTGCAGCCTTCTGTGCAGCGTGATGGGCGCACCGCCACTCCGTCGCTGACTCCGGCAGCCGCTTCATCTTCTCACGCTCGTCGCGGACCGGCAAACACAGGCTGCATTGCTCATGGCACACGAGCCCCTGCGCTATCGCCCGACCGACGACCTCTACAAGGACTGGCTGGACCGCATCGTCGAGCTCGTAAGCGCTGCAGGAGAGGCCCCTGCGCCGTCATGTTTGCTGCCTCCACCGCCGCCCCTTGCGGGCGACGTGGCCCACGGTGCGCCTCCTCCACCTCCCAGGCAAGACGTCGTCCCCGAGCCAAGGCGCGCGGCCCCACGGCGTGACCCGCCGCGTAGGGCACCGGCGCGCGATGAGGAAAGCTCCCAGGTGGTGCAGCAGCCCCAAGGAGAGGCGCGTGCGCTCCCAGCACCGCCACATCAAGACTGCGTGCCGCCCGAGGCGGTGGTGCGCGAGCGCCAAGATCAGGCTCCACCTCCATGATGGGCCCCGGTGAGTGCGGCAGGCTGCCGCGCGTTCACCTCGGAGCTGCGCCGCGTCGTCTGGCCAGGGAAGTTTAAGCCAGACCTGCCTCCACGCTACGACGGCACCCCCGACCCCACTGAGTTCATGCAGCTCTATGAACTGAGCATCGAGGCGGCCAACGGCAATGAGAAGGTCATGGCTAACTGGTTTCCCATGGCCCTCAAGGATGGCATGCGCTCGTGGCTCCTGAACCTCCTCGCGGGATCGATCTCCTCCTAGGATGAGATGCGAGAGCGCTTCATCGCCAACTTCCAGGGCACTCGCGACTGTGCACCGGCTGCAGGTGACCTGCAGCGCATCAAGCAGCAGCCAGGAGAGACCTTGCACAAATACATCTAGCGCTTCACCAACATTCGCCTCAAGATCCCCAAGGTGTCGGATGAGGCCATCATTTCGGCGTTCACCGATGGCGTCCGTGATGTCAAGATTAAGGAAGAGCTCGCCATACACGAGGACCTGTGCTCGGTTCTGGAAATGTTCAATATGGCAACCAGGTGCGCGAGGGCTAAAGAAGGTCGCCTCTCCCTCCTGGAGCTTCCGGAGGCCGACCCAGAAGACAAGAAAGCCAAGGCCAAGGATGTGAAGCGCAAGGTCCAGCGGTGCTCGCGGCCGAACCTGAGATGAAGCATGGCTTTGACCACCCGGAGTCATCCAAGGGCAGCCGCCCGTTCTGCGTCTTCCATAACATGCACAGCCACAATACCAATGACTTCCAAGAGCTCGGGGCCATCCGCGACGGGCGCCTCAGTCGTCGCCCCGAGCGCAACGACTGAGGCTACGGCCATGGAGGAGGCCAAGGCAGAGGACGCTGGGACAATCACGACCCCCGCCAGGACTGGCGTGATCAGCCTCGTGAGGACCACTGGCAGGGCCAGCCTCGCGAGGGCGCCTGGAGGGTCAGCCTCGCGAGGACCGTCCTCAGGGTAATGCTGGTCTTCCTCCGCTGCCGCCGCCACCAAGAAGGAATGATGACCACCACCAAGATGATGGGGCTGGGGGCTTCCAAGAGCCTCGCGCCATCGCTTGCATCTTAGGCGGTGCTCAGGCCCCTGCCTCCCATTGCATCTTCAAGTAGTTCCCTCGCGAGGTGAACGCGACCCTCCCCAAGCTCGAGGCCACGCGTCCACTCAGGTGGTCCAAGTACGCCAACACCTTCGACTCCACTGACCAGCTGAAGTGCACGGCCACTGTCGGCGCCCTCTCGATGCTCTGCTCGCCTACCATCAGCAACGTCCTCGTCACCAAGACACTCATCGATGGCGGCACGGGGCTCAATGTTCTCTCCGTCGAGACGTTCGACAAGCTCCAGGTGCCGTACGACCAGCTTCTGCCTACCAAGCCATTCTCAGGATTGACCGAAGGCTCCACCACCCTGATAGGGCAGATTCGCCTCCCTGTCACCTTCGGCAAGCGCGACAACTACCGCACTAAGCTCATCGACTTCAACGTCGCCCACATTCGCCTCCCATACAATGCCATCCTTGGGTATCCGGCCCTGGCCAAGTTCATGGCCGCAACACATCATGACTAGAATGTCCTCAAAATGCTAGGAAGCTGCGGCTTCATCACGGTCGCCTACGACGAAAAGGACACAGTGTGCTCCCTCGAGCGCGCCTACCAGGCTGCGGCGGTCGAGAACCCAGACGATGAGGGCACTTTCTACCCTCCTGAGGCCGTCCCCAAGAAGAAGTAGCTACTCCGCCTAGGACCTCAGGAGGATGGGGCGTCTGACGGCCGTGCCTCAGGACCTACGCCCACTGACGGGGCGCCTTCTCCTCTCCCATAGGAAGGCGCGCCCGGTGCCCCTCTTAGGTTGGGCTCGGGGGCTCTCCTCTGGAGGGCCTCTGACCTGGCCGGCGTCACAAGGGAGGCGCTCGGGCACCATGTGGAGGCATGCCTCAACGCGCATTTCCGCGAGGAGAGCGCAGGGCGCGAGGCGCCAGGCACTCAGGAGTTCATCACCAAGGCAACCAAGGAGCTTCAGGAGGCAAGAGCCATGCAAGGCGAGCATCGCCCCGCACCAACCAGCGCGGCTCCCTCCCCTGACGAGGGTAGCGAGCTGCGCGCCTGCGTCAACATCCCATGGCTCAACAGAGCTGCGTCTCAGGAGCTTTTCTGGCCGTCCCATGTTGGCCGGTGCGAGGGCCCCCTCACAGCTACGTTCGCATGCCTTTCGGTTTGCTAAACAGGGCTGCCACGCACCAGCGCCACATGCGGGGCATCTTGGCAGCTCATGAGGCCAGGCACTAGGCGATCCTGTTGGAGATGGCAATGGATCCTCGCGAGCCCCCCGGGCCTCCAGAGCCTCGCGAGGTTCAGGACCTGGCAACTCGTGAGGAGAGACTTCTGCAGCATGCGTCTTCAGCTACTCCAACACCTCTTCAGCAACGGTGCCAGGTGATACTTTTTGGTTTGTTCAGTTGGGGACGCCCCTCGGGCTGCATTATCCCCAAGCCATGTGGGTCCGTCCCTGCGGCATGTATCGTTCTTTGCATCTATCAGAAGTGGCCTTACCCCTTCCATGAGTTGCTTTATGATTATCACCTCTCTGTCCGGTGCTTCGTCGCCATGAAAGTCGTACGCCCTTGCAAACCTGCCCACGACCGCCTCATGATTAAGGACTCGCACGACGTCTGTGCTCGGGTCCGTCCCTGTAGAGTCGCTAAACCCAAGTGGCTGAGCTCTGGCTCGCGGGCCAGCTGCCGTGCACGTCACCTCCCATGGTCCTTGGTGCCTTGTTCTCGCATGAGCTAATCGGGGGCGGATAATTTACGGCGCGTGACCCGGTGCCTCGCCACCGAGGGAGCCGTGCACCGGTTGCCTTTGTTCAGGACTTTCGCATGAGAAGACTAGGCACGGCGTATGTGCTCGGGTCCGTCCGTGCAGCGTCGATAAACCCAACGGCTGAGCTCTGTCTAGCGGGCCGGCCCCGTTCACGTCACCTCCTGGGTCGTTGGTGTTTGTCCTTCTCATGCGATAACCTCAGGAGATTCACTCGGTGCAGACAACCTAACCATCTCGCAGGACCATCACAAGTGCTCTGAATCAAATTCAGGCGCAACCCGCCTTGAGGTAGTGCCTCGTAAGTCCTGTGCTGGCTCACGAGTGCCCATACACACCTCCTCCAATCCTGTCGTGCAAGCCACGTGTCAGGACGGGGTTGTAAACGCCCCGGATTCTCCCCTCAGAGGGAGATCCCACCCACATACCAGTGGAAGCCCCATGCTCCGCGCTGGCGGACGACACGGTCGAGGAGCGGCTATGCCCGTGCAAGAGCGGAAGTACCATGCTCCGCGCTGGTGAATAAACAATTGAGGGTAGCTTAACGACTGCAGTAACCTCAGGGGAGCCACTCGGCTCGCTGCTCAGCCTCACCGCGCCGCTTTCCCCTCGGGAGAGTCACGCGAGGGGGCTGGGCACGGGGGCTATGCTCAGGTCACGCCTGGCATACGCCGCCTCGCCAGGTCCCTCGGACCTGGTCTTCACGCGCCCCTCCCGAGTGAAAGGCCAGCGAGGAAAGGTATGGAGGGTTGTTCGTACGTCAAGGGGGACCCAGGGGCCTAACTGGTCACATAGCCCCTCACCCCTTGGTCTCGTCCTGGTGATCCGGACGCCCCAACGGGGGCTGAGGTATGCACGAGGCCGGGCCCTGCCGACGCAGAACGCTAAAACCTTCACCCGCATCTCTCAAGATAGCACGAGGCCGGGCCATAGGTTTCACTAGTGGCTTCTCTCAAGATAGCACATATTATGGTGGGTGAACAAATTACTGCCGAGCAATTGATAGAAAAGCGCATAGATATGAGAATATCTAGGCATGACCATGAACATAGGCATCGCGTGCGTGTCAAGTAGACCGAAACGATTCTGCATCTACTACTATTACTCCACACATCGGCTGCTATCCAGCATGCATCTAGAGTATTAAGTTCATAAGAACAGAGTAACACATTAGGCAAGATGACATGATGTAGAGGGGTAAACTCAAGCAATATGATATAAACCCCATCTTTTTATCCTCGATGGCAACAATACAATACGTGTCGGTTCCCTTTCTGTCACTGGGATCGAGCACCGCAAGATTGAACCCAAAGCTAAGCACTTCTCCCATTGCAAGAAAGATCAATCTAGTAGGCCAAACTAAACCGATAATTCAAAGAGACTTGCAAAGATATCAAATCATGCATATAAGAATTCAGAAGAATCAAATATTGTTCATAGATAATCTTGATCATAAACCCACAATTCATCGGATCTCGGCAAACAAACCGCAAAAAGTATTACATCGAATAGATCTCCAAGAACATCAAGGAGAACTTTGTATTGAGAACCAAAGAGAGAGAAGAAGCCATCTAGCTAATAACTATGGACCCGAAGGTCTGTGGTAAACTACTCACACATCATCGGAGAGGCTATGGTGTTGATGTAGAAGCCCTCCATGATCGAATCCCCCTTCGGCAGATCGCCGGAAAAGGCCCCAAGATGGGATCTCATGGGTACAGAAGGTTGCGGTGGTGGAAAAGTGGTTTCGTGGCTCCCTGGATGTTTTCAGGGTATAAGAGTATATATAGGCGAAAGAAGTAGGTCGGTGGAGCTACGAGGGTCCCATGAGGGTGGGGGCGCGCCTACCCCCGGGGTGAGCCCTCCTGTGATGAGGACATGACCCTCGCCTCTATCATCCTGCCTCGTGGTCGCCTTGTTGCGTCTCTGACTTCCACTCCAAGTCTCCTGGATTGCGTTTGTTCCAAGAAAGATCCTCGCGAAGGTTTCATTCCATTTGGATTCCGTTTGATATTCCTTTTCTGCGAAACACTGAAATAGGCACAAAAAACAGCAATTTGCACTGGGCCTTCGGTTAATAGGTTAGTCCCAAAAATAATATAAAAGAGTATATTAAAGCCCATTAAACAACCAAAACAGATAATATAATAGCATGGAACAATCAAAAATTATAGATACGTTGGAGACGTATCAGGAAGCGACGTCGTCCCGCCCTTCTTCGGGGTCCCCTGCTTCAGCCTCCTCACGGGGGTGCCCCTGGGCCTCGTGGCGACCCCAATGGAGCGCGGCCATCCCTCGGCCAGGTGGTCACTGGCATCGTCATCATCGGAGAGGACGCGGAGGAGCTCGTTCTGCCACGGGGGAGAGGTCTCCCCCACCCCCTCCAAGGTCGCCTATGAGTCCTCCTCCCCCTCCTCCCCGGAGAGCTTGCTGGAGGATGCCGGCACCAGGAAGCTAGGGGGCTGAGGAGGCTTTGGCGGCATGAGCCCCCGCTCGTTGAAGATGGGCATGGCGGCGGCCACCTTCTCTCCGTCGTCGCGGCGGTACAATGGGAGATACGCTTCTGGGAGGCCGCCCGGGTCCTTCTCGAGCAAGGTGCACATGGCCTTGCTCAGCTCCTCGTCGGACAGGTCGTCCAAGCGCAGCCGGAGCTCATCGTCCACGCCCTTGAGGCTCCACAGAGGGCGCGAGTGCGACTGGAACGGAGCCAGGCGCTGCGTTAGGAACTCCCTGACAAGCATGGCCCCTATCAGCTTCTTCGCCTTCAGGTCAGCCGTCATCTTCTCCAGCAGCAGCTCCGCCCAGGGGTCGGTAAGCTTCTCGTGAGCCCACCGGTCCAGCTTCGCCGGCAACACGGTCGGCAGCTCCAGCCGAGCGTGAGAGCGCTTGGCGTCCATGAAGATCCACTTGTGCCGGAAGTCCTCCACCTTCTTCCCGGCCCTCGAGATCGCGTTGCTGCCATGAGATGCGACGAAGCAGACGCACCTGGAGCACTGGGTGCTGCCATCCGGAGGTAGAAGAAGTGGCGGAACAACGCAACAGAGGGCGCCACCACCACAAACGCCTCGCAGTAGAAGGAGAAGATCGACAAGAGGAGGATGGAGTTGGGATGAAGATGAAGGGCGTGAATCTGGTAATGGTTGAGGATGGCAAAGAAGAAATTGGAGAAGTGGGAGATGAGCCCAGCAAAGACGTTGTGC
Source organism: Aegilops tauschii subsp. strangulata (assembly GCF_002575655.3). Lineage (NCBI taxonomy): Eukaryota > Viridiplantae > Streptophyta > Magnoliopsida > Poales > Poaceae > Aegilops > Aegilops tauschii. The sequence goes on along the minus strand of NC_053037.3, from coordinate 277,993,822 downwards.
AGGAAGAAGGGGTAGAAGGTTTCCCCCAAGGTTTTTGGATTGCCGGAGCCAACCCGGAGCACCGTCTCCCCTCCCTCATTGGCATTTCTCGCCGTCAGCGGGAGCACGGCGGCAAGATGCTTCTCCTCAGTGATGGTGGATGCACTGAGGGCTGGCTCAAGCGAGGAGGCCGAGCACGCAGCAGGAGCTGTGGACTTCGCTTTCTCGGTCGCCATCGGCGGCAAGTCCGAGGAAAGGTTGGCGGATCTGGAGGCGCTCTGAGTAGGGAGAGAAGGGGATCTGGGGCAAGACGAAGGGAAGGCAATGAAGGCTCAGCGGCAGGCTCCAGCCTCTTTGTCAGCCCGGGACAGCTGCCGAGGCTGCATGAGGAAGCGGAGACACCCACGTCCCATCAAGCGCCACGCGTCGACCGAAGCCGTAGGCAGTTGGGGCATGTGGCGCTCCACCCTTGCCCTTTGGCTTTGCCTCAAAGCCAAGTCCGAGCACTCCTTGGGCCCGGGGGCTACTGTTGATGTTCTGGGAACCGGGGTACCCAGACTTGCCTGCCTGCGGCCCACGGCATGGCTCCATCGATGGCCTGGTATGGCCCACCCTCAGTGCCAACAACACAAGACCCTCGCGAGGGGACAAGCCTCGCGAGGCGGACGACTCCAAGACCTCCAAAAGGAGCGGCCTCCTTAGGCTGGCTCCTGAGGAGCGGAGATTTCTATGCAAGCCCTCACCTCGCGAGGTTCGAATGACGCGATCCATGATGACCAAGGCCAGGCGGGCGCCAGCGGGCACAGTACAGCAGGTTTCCTCTTTGGTGCTAAAGAAGCAAGCGCAAGCGCGGAGTCCCGAGGAATCAGCCAAAGGTTTCCATTTCCATGCAACAGGACCAAGATCGCCAGGACGGCAGGAAGGAGGTCATCGCCGAGCCAACCACGGCGTCACGACCAGAAGCTTTGCAGGCGCATACCACCTTTCGTTAGGATAAGATGTACTAGTTGTCTCCCTTTGAATTTAGCCATTGTGGGATCCCTTCCCGCCTTCGTTTTTGGGGAAGAGGACCAAGGCCACTATAAGTATAGCCTAGCCACCACCATAGGGAGGGATCCGGATCACTCAGATCATCCGCACTCTCACCAGCTCACACCAACACAAGAACACACCTCCTGAGGTTGTTCTTCCACTATACTAGTTCATTCTCAGCCCACCTCGAGGCCAATCCACCACAAAGCAGGAGTAGGGTTTTACACTGCAAGGTGGCCCGAACCTGGGTACATTGCCTTGTTCCATTCCCTTCCAGTTCATCGAGCTAGGCCGTGAGATCGATGAGTTGGCAGACTGGGGAGGTTGAGTTCTTCGCACGCACCCCAGAGTTCGAATCTATCCAGGGTCTGCGGAGCCCTGAATCCAACAGCGGCAACTCTTAGTCATCCGGCCCACGGCGTATCCTTCGATACCTAAGAAGTTGCCCTTCAAGAACTCGAAACCACCGTGCTCTGGCCCCATGGTGGGCGCCAACTGTCGTGGATTTAACACGACGGATGCCCTTGCGAAAGGACTTAGGTGTGGAGCCATCGCAACATAGGTTAGCTCGAAGGGGTTGAGCGGGACAAAGGACACGGTGGTTTACCCAGGTTCGGCCCCTCACAACAAGGTAAAATCCTACGTCCTGCTTCTAGTTGTATTGCTTGAATATCGATTACAAGGGAGCGATCACGCTTGACCTAGCTATCGACTAGTTGTTTTCTTGAGCTAACCCATCGTCGGGTCTCACCTTTATATACACAGGTCGAGGCCCGACGGCTTACAAGAGTTCGGGCCGGATCACACAACGTGACCAGCTTGGTTTCTAAGTCACCTTGCCTTACCAGGCAAGTCACTATCGGGCGGCTTACCCTTCCCGGGTCTTGGGCCATCACCAGGCCTGCCTCTTAAGCCGCCGTCTTCGTCTTCTTGGGCCTTCTTGGGCCTTCCTTATATTAAGTCGCCAACGGTGTAACCCAGCCCCTCCTGGGCGGGTCACAACTCGGGGTTGTATCCCCAACAGAACCCATCTCCCTGTTATCAAGCCTGAGACGTTATATAGTTTTAGTGCTATGCTATAGTAGACGCGGTTTGGTATGAGTGCTTGGGAGTGGTGTGAAGAAGGAGGACTCTACGTCAATGATGACAACTCCATGACAGCATCTGCAAGGACTGCATTTTCAAGGCCTCAAGACTTCAAGACTCAAGACAAGAATTCAATATACCTCTGGGTGGAGAATGGTTAAGAAGGGTACATGGTGCGCCCAGTACTCAGTGATTCCGGAGAAGCGCCATGATATCATGCGGGAAGCTCCACCCAGGCTCAAAGAGATGGAAGAATACTTCATGCCCGGAAGCTTACCTGTGCAACCGCAAGTCACTATGGGCTCTGGATTGGTTGATTCTTAGTGGTGACTCTGGCTGGGAGGGTGCCAGCAGATGTAGAACTATGGTAGGATTGGATGGGCATCGAACAACGGTCAGAGGAACTCTTCGGAAGACCATGTTTTGATCGTCGTATTCTCAAACAATCTGAAGTGCAAGAACGAAAAGAGAGGGATCGAATCTTGCGGGTAATGTGTACAAACCTCAACAGAGGATTAAAACCTAATCGATTAGTCGTGTCCCCGGTTACGGACAACTTGAGCCTCTGGACAAATTGCTAGAACTAAAGCTTTTGAGAATGCTGAGATTGATGAAATTGTTGAAACTGATGAAGATCTTGAAATTGAAAATTTCAAAACACCTATTAGAACTAGCCCTCCTAGATATGAATTTCCAAAGGTACCGGAAGGTTATGTTATGGATGAGGATGCAACTAGAGATATTCTTGCTTGTAAGGGTAGAGATGATCTAGAAAAATTATTATGCAAGCATAAAGAAAAGACTTTGAATGCTAAAATGAAATGTGATCCTCAGTTTGCTGCTTCTCCTATCTTTGTTAACGGTAAGGATTATGAATTCTCTGTCGACCCAGAGTTGATTACTTCTGTTGAATCTGATCCTTTCCATGGTTATGAAACTGAAACTATTGTGGCACATCTCACTAAGTTGAATGACATAGCCACCCTTTTTGCTCATGATGAGAAAATGCGTTATTATTATATTCTCAGATTATTTCCGTTCTCATTAAAGGGTGATGCTAAAGCTTGGTACAATACTTTTGCTGCTGGTTGTGTGCGCAGTCCCCAGGATATGATTTATTACTTCTTGGAAAAATATTTTCCTGGTCATAAGAAACAAGCTACCTTACAGGAAATATTTAACTTTGTGCAAATTGAAGAAGAGAGTCTCCCACAAGCTTGGGGGAGGCTTCTCCAATTGCTTAATGCTTTGCCGGATCATCCTCTTAAGAAAAATGAAATACTTGATATCTTCTATAATGGACTGACCGATGCTTCTAGGGATTTCCTAGATAGTTGTGTTGGTTGTGTTTTCAGGGAACGAACCATTGGGCAAGCCAAAGAATTATTGAATAACATATTGAAAAATTATGATGATTGGACTCTTCCTGAACCACCGCCTAAACCAACTCCAAAGAAGAGGGGTATCTTATATCTCAGTCTTGAAGATATGCAAGAGGCAAAGAAACCTATGAGAGAAAAAGGTATTAAAGCTGAGGATGTCAAAAATTTACCTCCTATTGAAGAAATACATGTGCTTGATACACCACCACCAACACCTAAGGTGGTAGAGGTAAATTCTCTAATGAAATTCAATGATAATGATAATCCTCATAATATGCACCCTAGCCAATGCCTTTATGAGTTTGAAAATTACATTAGAAAGCAAGATCACTTCAATGCAAATGTTATGAAACAATTGAAATACAATTCTGATATGATTGCTCGCTTGAGTGAATTGTTATTTAGAATCTCAAATGATGTTAGAGGTGTGGGGAAGCATGCTTCCATGGTTCAAACTCAGTTAGAACAAGTTGCTAAATCTCAAAGAGAGTTGTTCGATGAAACGAATAATAATATCAATGATCATGTTGTTAGAGTAATGACTAGAGGAGGTAGGATGACTCAGGAACCACTTTATCCTGAGGGACACCCAAAAATAATTGAACAAGACTCTCAAAGAGTTAACACTGATGCACCTAGTCCTTTTAAAAAGAAAAACAAGAAGAAAAATGATAGGACTTTGCATGCCTCTAGAGAACCTGAAGTAGAAAAACCTCCTGATAATGATAATGAAGTTTCTATCTCTGATGCTAAAACTCAATCTGGTAGTGAACATTCACGTTCTGATAATGAAAAAGATAATGATGAGGTTCGTGAAGATACTTAAACAAATAATAAAGAACCAGAGAATAATGTTGAGATAGAACCAGCAGTTGATCTTGATAAGCCACAACCCAAGAATAAAAGAAATGATAAAAGAGACTTTATTGCTAGAAAAGACGATAAGGAAAGAGAACCATGGGTTCAAAAACTGATGCCCTTTCCACCTAAGTCAACTAAAAATAAAGATGGTGAAGAATTTGAACGCTTTGTTGAAATGCTGAGGCCGGTCTTTTTGCGTACTCGCTTGACTGATATCTTAAAAATGCCTCCTTATGCAAAGTACATGAAAGATATCATCACCAATAAGAGAAAAATACCGGAAGCTGAAATATCCACCATGCTTGCTAATTATACTTTTAAGGATGGAGTACCTCAAACAACTTGGAGATCCGGGAATACCAACTATACCTTGCTCCATCAAAAGAAACTATGTGAAAACTGCTTTATGTGATTTGGGAGCTGGTGTTAGTGTTATGCCTTTCTCTTTATATAAAAGACTTGATTTGAATAAACTCACACCTACTGAAATGTCTTTGCAAATGGCTGACAAATCAACTGCCATACCTATCGGTATTTGTGAGGATGTGCCCGTTGTTGTTACTTATCTTACTATTTTGACTGACTTTGTTATACTTGAGATGCCCGAGGACGACAACAAGTCAATTATCCTTGGTAGACCCTTCTTGAATACTGCAGGGGCTATTATTGATTGCAACAAAAGCAAGGTCACTTTTCATATCAATGGTAATGAGCATACGGTGCACTTTCCAAAGAAACAATTCCAAGTGAATGGTATTAATGTCATTGGAAAATCTCCGACAATCACTATTGTAAGTTTTCAACTACCTATACCTACTGCCAAAAAGAAATATGAAATGCTTATTGTTGGGGACATTCATATGCCAGTTGAGGTAACTTAGTGATTTACGAAAATTCTTCGGTTTCATGCTAATTGAAAGTGGTTGTTAATAAGACTTGATCAACCTTATTAATGGATCATTTTTGAGAGGTATGAAGTTGATGAATTTAGTAAGCACTACCTTCTGTCCCTACTTTTTGTTTTCTGTTTTTATTAGTTAAATAAATTAAAATGCCATGTTTTGTTTGTTTTCTGATTTTCCCGTGCAATAAAAGAATGACCCAAAAATAAAAGTTCTCAGAATGCTCTGAAATTTTAATACGTTTTTTTTGAATATTTACGAATTTTTGGTGCAAATAATATCAGAGGGAGGTGCACCAGGTGGGCACAACCCACCTGGGCGCGCCAAGACCCCCAGGCGCGCCCTAGTGGGTTGTGGTCCCCATGTGGGCCCCCTCACTTATCTCTTCACACCACATCATCACCTACCTCCAGAAAAAATTCACCATTGCTCTCTCTCTCTCTCGTGTTCTTGCTCTCAAACCCGTGGATTTTGATCTCTTTGCTCGAAGCTCCGTTTCCGAAATTGTTTCGGGGGATTGTTGACTCCTCCGTTTGTCCAATTAGTTTTTGCTTTAGTGGTTCATATTTTGAATAATTAGCTACTCTTGGTGCTGTTGTAGATGAGCTTGCATGTTGAATTCTTAGAGTTCTAAGTAGTTTGAATGCTTGCTATGGCCTCTATGCATCCCTATGAGTTGTTGCTTTCAATCTTGTGAAGTTTTGCTAACAAATTTTTGTGGCCCAAATTTTTTCAGAAAATTGTACGTGAATATGATGAACCTCTTTGGAAGGAGTTCTTCGAGGAGGAGGTCCTCGGAGGCATCTTCTAGTAGCAGCTCCTCTCGTCGATCTTATGTTGAACCAAGTGAAAGTTCCATACGAGATGCCGCCACCAAAATATGCTTATGGCCATGCAACGATTATATGGTGAGTGTGGGCATTAAGGAAGAATTTGAGCAATATGTTCACAATGCCGAGATTGGTCCCTACGTTTCAGATAAGTGCAACCAACACCTCACTCTCACTGAATCATTTACCAAAGGATTAGAATTCCATCCTCGTGAGTCTAGGGTGTCATTTAAAATATTGTATGAAAATCCATTTACCATATCTTTAGAGAGATTTGCTCACCACTGCAAAATCCCATTCTGGGGTCGCTTGATGAACCACCAAGGTCTGAGTTTGAGATATTCTTGACTAGTCTTTGCTATGGTGAGACTAGGGGAGTGACGCAGGGTAGAATAGAGAGCATTCATTTTCCCTCAATCCAGTACTTTGCATTATTTAATGGAAAATTTATTGTAGGTAAACAAGATTGTAGTACACTTTGTGCTCCAGACTTGAGCCTCATAAGCACCGCTCTCACCGGTGACAAAAGTTATAATCTTGGAGCGATTGTTGCACGCAGGTTGCAACACAACGCTGGTAGTGGATATTTTTATGGTGTAATCTATGCCACACTCTTAGCAAGAGAGCTGGGTGTTTCACCTTTGCCTTATGACCCTATTTTACCCACGCAGTACTTAGACTTTGATGATATGAAACATCATAAGATCCTTAGTGGTGAACCCCATAATTTCACTTATAACCTATTGTTTAATAAAAGTTCCGTTGTGGACACATATTTGCCTGCACCTGCTCTCTTTGATGTTCATAGTAGGGGGAGACATTATGTTCTTGAGAGCGAGGCCCGAGCTCATAAAGTGGCAGTTGTGGCTGCACGGCGGGCTGAGGCATCCGCACCGAGAGCCTCCGTGAGCTATCACTCCGACCATTATGCAGGCTACTGACTGATTACCAAGTTAGGCCAAAAGCCTAAGCTTGGGGAGTACATATTTCACCGACATTACATTCATGTTCACACATTTCATTCCAGTTGTCAGTGTCCACACTCTTTCATTGTACTATCCATGCTAAATTTATTTTCTCGCTTTCTTCTTGTGTGTTTGGAAAACTTTGAGAAAATCCATATATTTCCTGCTTCTTTTCGGTTTTTCTTCCTAGTTTAAATTTTTGTAGTACTAAAAAGAAAACCCAAAAAGATTTCTTTGTTCTTCCTTTACTTGTTGGGAGCTTTCCCGTGTAAATAGTTTTTCTCGTTTTCTTTTTCCCTTTTTATTTACTTGTTCAAGGAAAACTAAAAACTCCAAACATATTTCAGCGTGTTTCTCTGAATTTCTTTTCCATTTTATTGCGTCATACCGAGGAGAAGACCACGATGAAAATGTTAGTGGCTCTCATATGCAATATTGTTGATCTAACAAAGAACCCATATTACCTTGTCTTCTCCTTTTGAATAAAATGTTTGCAGATTCCAGCTTAGTCCACGGCACTCTTGCACTATTATTATTTTCATATCGTTCGGTCGTGCAAGTGAAAGGCAATAATGACGATATTTGATGAACCGGCTGTGGCAGAGAGAAACGGGTATGAACTCGACTTGTTCTGTTTTTGTAAATATGTTAAACCTAGTATCCATGATTCAGACTATTATGATCAAACATGTTTGCAATGACAATTAGAGATTATAGTTTCTCATGCCATGCATAAGTAGCTAGGAGTGGATAATGATTTATCTTGGATGTCAACATTGCGTTAAAATGATTGTGATGTAGTATGATGATATAGTATCCTCCACTGAATGTTCGAGTGGCTTGACTTGGCACATGTTCATGCATGTAGTTGAATCAAAACCAGCAAAGCCTCTATGATATTTACGTTCATGGTGTTCATGTCCTACTCATGCTAGTATCCAATGTTACTTATGCATAATGCATGTTCATGACCGTTCGCTCTCTAGCTGGCCGCTTCTCATCCTATTTGCTAGCCTTCGCCTGTACTAAGCGGGAATTCTGCTTGTGCATCAAAAACCTTAAACCCAAGTTATTCCAGATGAGTCCACCATATCTACCTATATGCGGTATTACCCTGCCGTCCTAAGTAAATTTGCATGTGCCACCTGTAAAAACTTCAAATAAATATCCTTTTTGTGTGTCTAGATTGTTCATAAAGCGACAGGAGGTAGTCAGTATCTTCCATGCTAAGCGGGTTATTATCATGATGAGTGTTTATTCACTCGTCCTTGCATGAGAGGGGCGGTAATAGGGATTCCCAGTCCCAAACTGCAAAAAGAAAAGAGCTTACAAATAATCAAACAAAAACTCCTACGGAGTAATAACCTTTACTTTATCGCTTGGGAACCGCCGCTAATGTGTTTAGCATGGAAGATATTGATAACTGATGGTCGCGAAGTAAACAAGAAGGGTGCATTTCTCAAAATTTCATTTACCTCTGTTTTAAAAACTTGAGCTCTGGCACCGCTGCAAATCACGGCTTCCCTCTGCAAGGGACTATCTATTTGCTTTTATGTTGTGTCATCACCTTCTCAAATAAGCGCCAGAACCTGAGAGCACTGTTTTCATGCCCATGCATTGTGTGTAGCTAATGTTGGGTGCATCATGACTGGATCTTTTCTACCATGAATTACAATGTTTAGTCGCTTCTTGAACTTCTGAGGTGCTCTGCATTTCTGTTTTGCGATCTCAGAAAGGGCTAGCGAGATACCACTATTATCATATTATATCATGGTCGTTTTGACAACGTGTGGTTGTTTGAGATATCTTATTATTGCTCGCTAGCTAATTATGTCATTGATATGAGTTAATATAATTTTTAAGAGTTATTGTCGACATGGTTAGTTATAATCTTGGCTGAAAACCTGGGTGTTGTTTAAGCTTATTTATGCAAACAAGAGCGAAAGAGTTCGTAAAAGTTTTTCTTTTTCACTTTTAGTTTATCAACTGAATTGCTTGAGGACAAGCAAAGGTTTAAGCTTGGGGGAGTTGATACGTCTCCGTCGTATCTACTTTTCCTAACGCTTTTCCTCTTGTTTTGGTCTCTAATTTGCATGATTTGAATGAAACTAACCCGGACTGACGTTGTTTTCAGCAGAACTACCATGGTGTTGTTTTTTGTGCAGAAATAAAAGTTCTCGGATTGGAACGAAACTTTGCAAGGAATTTTTATACAAATAAAGATAATTTCTGGAGCCAAGAACCACCAGATGGAGGCACCTAGGTGTGCACAACCCACCAGGGCGCCCCGCCCCCCTCCAGGCGCGCCCAGGTGTGTTGTCCCCACCTAGTGGCCACGCAGACCCTGAACCCGACGCTATAAAATCACATATTTTCTGAAAAATGAGGGAAAAAGAATTGTCGCGTTTCACGAGACGGAGCCGCCGCCGCCTCCTGTTCTTCATCGGGAGGCCACATCTGGAGTTCGTTTTGGGCTCCGGAGAGGGGGATCTTCGATCTTCGTCATCACCAACCCTTCTCCATCGCCAATTCCATGATGCTCCCCACCAGGAGTGAGTAATTCCTTCGTAGGCTTGTTGGTCGGTGAGGAGTTGGATGAGATTCATCATGTAATCGAGTTAGTTTTGTTAGGGCTTGATCCCTAGTATCCATTATGTTCTGAGATTGATGTTGTTATGACTTTGCCATGCTTAATGCTTGTCACTTTGGGCCCATGTGCCATGATTTCAGATCTGAACCGTTTATGTTATCACCATTATATTTATGTTCTAGATCCGATCTTGCAAGTTATAGTCACCTACTACGTGTTATGATCCAGCAACCCCGGAGTGACAATAGTCGAGACACTTCCCGGTGATGACCGTAGTTTGAGGAGTTCATGTATCCATCGTGTGTTAATGCTTTGTTCCGGTTCTGTATTAAAGATGTAATGCAAGTTCTTTCCATAAGCACGTATGACTATTTATGGAATACATGCCTACATTATATTTATGAACTGGAGCTAGTGCCGTATCGCCCTAGGTTGTAACTGTTACATGATGATATCATCCAACAAATCACGGATCCAATGCCTATGATTTCCATACATATTGTTCTTGCTAAGTTACTACTGCTATTGTTACTGTTGCACTTGCTACAAAATCATTGCTATCATTGTTACCGTTACTATTGTTGTTGCTAATGCTATCAAAACTATCATACTACTCTGCTACTGATCACTTCGCTGCAGAGTATTGATCTCCAGGTGTGGTTGAATTGAAAACTCAGCTACTAATACTTAGAAATATTCTTTGGCTCCCCTTTTGTCGAATCAATAAATTTGGGTTGAATACTCTACCCTCAGAAACTGTTGCGATCCCCAATACTTGTGGGTTATCACATAGAATGTTGGAATATGGAACAAGAGTAACTCAAAGGATGAGTTGAAGATGTACAGGTGTTGAAGTGAGCTCATAACCCACAGGCCCAGGAGTTAATAAGGATCAAGCACTACCTTGTTAAATGGAGAAATCCGGAAGAAGCTGTGATTCCATCAGCAGAGGTCTCTTAGGAGGATACGAAAACCCGAGAGTGGTGAACTAATGATAGATCTTTTGTTCAGCTTGCAGAATCAAAGGAATTATCCGAACTAAGTTCGGCGACAAGAGAAATTCTGCAATGCTTGTGAGGATGCCCAAGTGTTAGAATACGTGATTCACTGTTTACGTATGTGCTAATGGTTCAAGTACAGGATGGATTGGCCCCATAAAGGAGACTTCTATCATGATCTATCATATGTTGGAAAATCAGATAGCCCTGAAAACCTTAGAAGAGTGTCCACACGATAAGACAAAAACCATAGAATGGTAGGACGATGAAACCCTGTATAGGCAACCATTGCCAATCGGAGGTTATACAGTGAGATTCAACACAGACTCTTTTCCTGCAGGAGAAACCATTAATTGTTGACCACCATGAGATTTTTGATAATTGTTTAGTATTGGCGACACACCCGTCAACTGAGAAGACCCGGTCTGAAAGGACACAAGAATTTGAGGGAAAGGTTATGTCCTTACCTGAAGAGCACCAATGAACGAGTTATTCCGAAGTTACAAGAAGACCGACACCGTCAACCCAAAGGATGGAGTACATGAGTTTTGATGGAACCGTAACCATGCTTCTAAGTGTGGTAGCCCCGAGACCTTTCTGCTCAATGATTTTCTGGAACACCCCAAACCCTAACCTTTTCTTGCTAGCCTCTTCGAATCTCGAGGATGAGATTCATTTTAAGTGTGGTAGGTTTGTAACATCCCAAAATTCTAAATTTTGGAATGTTATATTAAGTAAAAAGTTTTGAATGTTTGTTTGATTGTTGTGTGATTGCTTGTGTTAAATTGAGTGGAATCTGGAACTTTTTGAAAGTTGAATGAGAGGGAATAAAAGGACTTTCCCAAACTTTCATCTTTACATTTGGTCTCCATGAATTCAAATTCATTTCGTCACAAAAACCCTAAAGTGAAGATGACATGACTTCTTCCATTTAAATAAATGAAAAGGGATTTGAAAAGATTTGAATTCCATTTGGAAATATTTCAAGTTAAGAAACTTTATGCAACTCAACGATTTTCGTGAGAGGAGATAAAATGACTTCTTCAAATTATATGAAATATGAGTTGGAAGTTTAAAAGAAACAAATTGAAAGTCCCTTTGAAGGCATTGTGAAACCCACTTTCAATTTGGAATTATTTGAATTTTCAAATTTCAAAACCTCTGGAAATATTCAAAAAGAGAAAAGTAATATGACACTTCAAATATTCAGAGGCAATTGAAATACTTTGGCCAAGGAAAAACAGAAAACTATTTGAAATTGGTTTTAAATTCAAATTCAAATCCAATTGGGAGTTATTTGAGTTTTAATCAAATTATTTTCTCCTAAAAATAAATATATGGAAAATAGGGTAAAATGATTCCCTGCAACAGAAAATTGGAGAAAAGGAAATTTGAAATCATTTTGGTATTTTAAAAATGATTTATATTGGGTTTTATTCCAACAGCAGCACTGTTTGACTTTTGTGAATTTTGGTGGATTTTATTTGAACTTTAAAAATAGTTCATCTCGTAGGAAATATTTTTTGAAAACTTTGATATTTATATAACTATATAATATTTCACTTTATTTATTTATTTTTCTTTTGTTTTTCTTCTTTGTGTTAAAGAAAATAGTGCCAGGCCGGCGATAGCCAACCGGCCTATTTGACCTTTCAGCCCAGCTCACAAAGCGATACGCGCCCAGTACACCCCTCTCTCTGTCTCGCCTTGCAGCCCCTGAGGTGGACCCCACCTGTCGGGTCTTCTTCTTCTCCACATAGACGGAGCCTAGCTCCCACACGCCGCCACCGCCGCGCACGAATCCTTCGGGATTTTCTGCCCCGATTCGCCCCCTCCTCCAAGTCGACCGCCCCCCTATATATACACCTTTCTCTCGCTCGATTCCGCCCCTAATCCCCAACCTCGATGCCCTCCTCTGCCTGAAATTCCTCTCCAGAGCAGAGCATCGCCGCCACGCCATTCACAACCACCCGAGCTCCTCTGACCCCCTCTCCACCACCCGAACGCACCCATGTGCTCACGCCCTCGCCCGCATCTCCCTGTAACTTCACCCGACTCCCTCGACCACCGGAGCACCATCGCCATCATCTCCCGAAGATCACCGGAACACCGGAACTCCGCCACCTCGCCCTACTCAACTCCGTCATTCCCGAGCCTCGCCGTCACCATCATCGTCATCGTCGTCGTCGACTACGCCGCCTCGACGCCTTCCCCGACTCCGAGGACCCCTGGAGCCGTCACCCCCTTCATCACCGAAGCCACCGCCGCCGTCGACCATCGCCGGAGTTCCACCACCCCCCGTTGTGAGCTCTCCCTCTCTCCTCATTGTCCGATCTGTTTCCAACGGCACAGATTAGATCTTAGAGTACCGGTTCGATAGATGCGGTTTATTTCAAGTGAATTGTTGTTTTTTTCTGTTTTCTTTAGTTGACCGTTGCAGTTCTGCTAGCTATAGGTCGTCCGCTAGTTTGCACGTTTCGGCCACTGCTCTTGCCAATCCCGAAGCGCCACGTGGCCTCTGTCCGCTAGATTTTCTTTCTTTTTCTGTTTTTGTTTTAGTTTACATAAATAGTTTTTATTAGAAATTATATATCTTTTAGTTTATATATCCAAATTGAGTGATTCTTTTTGCATTAGATTCAAAATTTATTGAAGTTTCTGTTTCTGTACTTAGGTTTCAAATTTGACTACTTTAAATCTGAATTTGATGAAATATGTTCAGATCACTAATTTGGCCATATCTTGAGTTTTATAAAATATTTTTGATTGATTCTTTTGCTACTGTTTTGTTCTTGTATTGTAAATCTAGTAGAGTAGAGTGAATTATTTGTAGTTTATCTTAAATTAGGGTTTTAGGCAAAACAGTATTGTTTTAGTTCTAGTTTTGTTTTAATCTTTTCTTTATAGTTTTAATTGTTTTTAAACTATTTCTTTTTGTCACCTTTGACCAATTTAGTTTTGTTCCTGTTTTTGAACATTAGGCAATTTTATTCTTATTTAAAAAAATTATTTTCTTTAGTTTGGTATGAGAACTTGTATAGGTCATAGTTAGAGTTTCATAAAAGCTTTTCATTTGTTTCTTTTTGCCACTAAAAGTTTATGAAAACTACTTTATGTTAAATTAGTTGTTTTACATTTTATTTTCTGTTAGTTTATTGTTTTAGTTTTTTAATTATTGTTAAGTTTTACTTAGGGCAAAACTATACTGGATGTTTGTAGAGTCTTAGACTTTACTTAGTAGTTTTATTTGAAGTTCCTTGAATTGCAATTAAGTTTTATTATTGAGTTTCTTTGTTGTTTTGATTGTTACTTTGAGTGCTAGAATTGTTTGTTAGGATGTTTGCTTATATGAATGCTATGTCTGTTTAATATAGATCTTCAACGGAGCGATGAATATTTCTACCAAGTATTTATTCCGGGAGCGTTATAATCTTCATCAAGTGATACCAGGCAAGTTCACTTTGACCATGTTTTTCATACCTATGTTTTATTTGCATCTACTGTCACCATTCATAATCCCTCCAGTAGTGATATTGACTTCTTGTAGTTGAGTAGAATGCATGAGGTAGGAACCCATCTCCCTGTTATCAAGCCCGGGACATTATATAGTTTTAGTGCTACGCTATAGTAGATGGGGTTTGGTACGAGTGCTCGGGAGTGGTGTGAAGAAGGAGGACTCTACGTCAATGATGACAGCTCCATGATGGCATCTGCAAGGACTGCATTTTCAAGGCCTCAAGACTTCAAGACTCAAGATCAAGAATTCAATATACCTCTGGGTGGAGAATGGTTAAGAAGGGTACATGGTGCTCCCAGTACTCAGTGATTCTGGAGAAGCGCCATGATATCATGCGGAAAGCTCCACCCAGGACCAAAGAGACGGAAGAATACTTCATGCCTGGAAGCTTACCTATGCAACCGCAAGTCTATGGGCTCTGGCTTGGTTGACCTTAGTGGTGACTCTGGCTGGGACAGTGCCAGCAGATGTAGAACTATGGTAGGATTGCATGGGCACCGGACAATGGTCAGAGGAACTCTTTGGAAGACCATGTTTTGATTGTCATGTTCTCAAACGATCTGAAGTGCGATGACGAACAGGGAGGGATCGAATCTTGCGGGTAAAGTGTACAAACCCCTGCAAAGGGTTAAAACCAAATCGATTAGCTGTGTCCCCGGTTACGAATAATTTGAGCCTCTGGACTTGGATCTATCTTGAAACTCTCAACACCGGACTGATAACTTAATTGTGGGGCACTTATGATGATTTGGGCTATGAGACATCGGTTGGTGGAACCATGTCATGGTAGAAAACTCTATAGTGAAGACTTCTGATATTCCTTTAATGTAGGGAAAATAAAACTAGCATTTATGCAAACAAAACTGAGACACAGAGCCACAAAGCCATAGTGCATATAGTACAGGTTATCATCTGTTTTTTTACAGCGATCTTGCCAGTACATTCAATGTACTGACCTACATGGCTGCAACGTCTCATGTTGCAGGATTATTTCTATGACGAATGAGTTTCGTCGTTGGGTTATGGTCTACACTCAACTTGCCGAAGGCGTTGATGGGACTCCACACCCGTTTATCTCTTTTTCGCTGAGAATTATGAGGTATATATCAGTTTTATGTTATTTATACATGTGATTGCACTTTGATATAGGATGTACTATGTGTGCCAGCATACTGATCCATGGTTGGCACAAATACAAAAAGGATTGACCATTTGTGGTCAGGTCGCTACAGATCAATACACCACTACAGCCTATATTCTGATCTACCTTCGAGTATTACCCTCTGGTGTCTCATGAATATCATGGAATTGCATTACTTTTTATGAGTTCCTTATAAAGTATTGCTTCTCACCAATTTCAAATTCCTTAGGTTCTGAGTTGTTGGCCACTCGAGAACACTGATAAGTGAATCGAGTCTGTGCTACGATTCATTTACTCTTAGTAATCTTCGTGGCATACGAGTTTGAAATCAATCATGTCATTTTTCCTACATCGTCACTGTCATGCTAAAGATTGATCGTGCTACCTAGTCCTTCATCCCCGGGACACAATTCCGACAGGGCACTAAACTTACGTCGAGCTTTCAACATCATATTGTTTATCTTGAAAGGCAACTCTGATTCTGAGATTGCATCTTATCTGTGGTCCCAAATAACCTTTCGCCTCACCATTCCTTGTGCTTGATGTCGTCGCTGACCGATTACATCTTCACAAAACCTCTCAATAAATTGTGTCGTGATCATCGTCAATATTTTGACTTCTTCCGAGATGTCAATGGCATTCATGATGAGAAATACCATCCTTGCACCTTGATGATTTGTGTTATCATCGACAACATCCTTGAATTCCTGCCAATCCATACTTGGTCATGTTTTGGGTTATACCTTGAGTTCCTTGCTATTCTTGATATTTTTCCATATGTATTACTTGTGATCTTTGGAACCAACCCTCACTTGAAACACCATATTATTGCTACCTCGAAGCATCAGTGTGGTACTCCGAAAATCAACTAGAACATTGGAAGCGCCATGCTAAATTTTCCTTGATCAATTGTCCAAACACCGTTGTGTGGGTAAACATCATTGTTCTCCTTGCCCCTTTTATCTAAAGAGTTATGCACTTGTTGTCCTGCCATGTATATCATGCTCCGCTTATTCTTGGAAGGTTATAGTCCTAAATTTGTGGATAATCATTGTGGATAATCATATTTCCCTTCCATTGGTTTGTTTAACCTTTCTTGTAATTTATATGATCTAAGCAGTACTAATTCTCTGCTTATGTAAACACCTTGGTGTACAACTCTGTCAGCAAGACCCTGTTACTATTGTGGTTAACATTCCTATAACCTCTGGTGGACAAGAACTTTGCCTATTGGTCCACCTTGTTTCAACAAGCAGGAAAATGGTTCTCTTCGTCCCCCGCCCTTGGTGCCGACGTTTTTGCCAACATAGCCGACAGAATGCCCCTCTAAAAAACCTTGTATCGTGATCACACAAGATGCCACCACTCTTCTTATTCATGATGGTGGTACGTATGGTGATCACTTCGATTTGATCATCCTAATGATTCAGAAATGCTCGAGTCCTCAAGTTCATACTTGTCGGTGTCAAAACCGGCAGACCTCGGGGTAGGGGGTCCTGAGCTGTGGATTTTGGATCAAGGGTAATAGGAACGAAGGAGATAATGTTTACCCAGGTTCGGGCCCTCTCTATGGAGGTAAAACCCTACGTGCTGCTCTTGTTTATATTGATGAAGATGTATCGAGTACAGAGTTTATCTACCTCGAGATTGTAATATGTGGTCTAACTCTAGGGCTAGGTGAATGATATTGCGTTGATGAACTCTCTACGGGCTAAACCCTATGGCCTATATACACGCCAGGGAGTGTATCTAGGGTTACAAGGTCGGTATCTAGGAGCAACGCAGCAGGAGAGATCTTGGAGTATACGTCAAGTCTTCGGTGGAGGTAGTCTTGATCACGCCTCCTACATACAGCCTCCATAGTCCATCTTGAGTATGAGCGAGGGCCCATCGGCCAAGCCCAAGGAGCATGGGCTGACTAGGTTAGTACCCCCTTATCCAAGACACCATTAGTAGCCCCCGAACTGGTCTTCTATGCCGAGGAACACCTTCCTAACAATAACAACCTCAAATCCGGAGTCCTTGGCTCGACAAACGAGTTCCACCTTATAATCCTTGGACCAATCCTTCAAAGGAGCACTGCCAGCCGAGGCTCAACCGAACTTGTACCCTCTGCCCGAAGAGATTGGATAACTTAGCCTCGAAGGCCCAGCCATCTAGGTGTTAACAGTTCCACTTAGCTTGATAACTTTATCGAAGCGGCTCAACCCACAACATGTCGAGCAGTTACTACTTCCCTCAAATTGTGGCCCGTGGCAGCCTTTTTACTGGCACGTACCATCGAGGTGGAGATCGTGCTTGTTTTGTCAGGGATATCATCAAGATTTTGTTTCACCCCATATGCTTAATGACATCTTTGGTGGGAGTGGCTTGTTTATCGACATAGTAAGAGGGACTCTTGGGCTTTCACTGGCCTATAAGAGCAAAAGGGAGGACAACGCAAGCTACTACGCTCCGATTCTCCCATCTAGTACTTTGTCTAGCTCTAGCGCCCAGATCCGATCCCACACCCTTTTCCTTTAGCGAGTCTAACCTTTTCCACCAGCCATGGCCGACACCCTCAAGGGGCACTAGGGTGGTTCCATCGTGATGGATGGCGCCATCCTAGAGCTACGCAGCGCGGGGTATCTGTCCGCCGATATCGCCGCCCGAGCTCCAGCCGCTGGCCAGCAAGTGCCTGCTCCCAATGTAGAGGAGTTGGTAGTCTTCGTCCCCCACCTTATTCGAGGGATAGGGTTCCCGCTGCACCCTTTCATGCACGAGGTAATGTTCTATTACGGGCTCGATTTCCACCATATGGCCCCGAATTCCATTCTCCACCTCACCTCCTTTATCATGGTCTCTGAGGCCTTCCTCCGCTGCGAGCTACACTTTGGCCTGTGGCGGAAAGTCTTCGGGATCAAGCTGAAGTCTAGTGGCACCGACCTCGAGAAGTGCGGAGGGGCCATGATCAGCAAGAACCGGGGGGGTCGAATGGTTCAAGGGCACCTTCATCGAAATGGTGAATGAGTGGCATCGAGAGTGGTTCTACATGACCGAACCACTCGCCCCTGGCCAGGCGAGGTCCTTGCTTTTTCGGCCGGGCCTCCGAGGAAGCTCGGGAACTGGAAGGAAAAGGGTGTCGCCTGGGGGAACCTAGAGGAGGTGGAGGCTATGATTAAGAGGATCAGATGGTGGTTCACCACGAAGAATCTCCAGCTCGCCGACGTCGTCAATGTCATGCTCAACTGCCGCATGCTCCCGCTCCAGCTTCGGGCTGCCCTGATGTGGGTGCAAAAGCCCGAGGACATGGCCCCCCGCCTTCTTCCGCTCCACCTTGGCAGCCATGTGGACGCGACTCCTAAAGCTTGCCAAGGACAAGATCCCCACGTAGGGGAAGGACCTCGGCTTCGAGGATGACCCCCCCCCCCCCAGTAAGTGTTCTAGCACACGAGTCCAAATTCTTGTCTTTTGCATTGACAGGTAGATTCTAACGAATTGCTTATGCTTAATGTTTGCAGAAGTGGCTGGCATGGGCACAGAAGGCGCGATGCCCAGCCCCAATACCAGTGGTGCCAATAACTCCCCTTCTCACGGCGGTCCTAACCAAGGAGCCACACGTGGTGGCCCCCAAAGGAACGAAGTCCCTAAAGGACAAGGCGAGTGCTCAGGGCCAAGAGACCTCGGTCACTCGGTCCGAGGAGACACACCTCCTCTGTCCACGAGGATGACAAAGAGGAGGACATGGAGAAAGAGAACCCTCCCCCTAAGTGGAAATGGGCGGCGTCGGGAGATGCTGAAGCCATCATGCAGCCCACGGGCTCAAAGAGGCCGAGGAGGACCTCGGCCAGGGCTGCCGGCAAGTCATCAGAGAGAGCTGAGCTCTCCAACAAATCATAGGAAGACCCCCTTGCTATGGGGAGGAAGAAATCGGTGCCCCAAGGGTAAGTCGTTTTCTTTATATCCCATTTTCTTGACAAGTCCTTTTAATAATGGTGAACTCATAAAGCGTCTCATTTGCGCAATCTGCCAAGGGTGCTCCCTGGCGGTTCCTCGAGCGGGCTGATGTCCGCCAGCGGGACTCTAGAGCTCGCCGTTCCTCCACCAGCTCATGACGGGCTGGGAAAGGCGACATCCACTCTACCCCCAAGCCAACACGGCAGCGGCTGAAGAGTTGGCCATCATGGCTGAGGTCGACGCCTCGACCAAAAAAGACCCGGGGGAGAAGCACCCCGAGGTCGTCGAAGAGGGAATGTGCCAGTCATCGGCCCAACCGATATCTGCTTCAGCTCCGCCACCGCAGGTGGAGACCACTCGGGCCGGCACATCGGTGCCCGGGTCCGAGGTTGTCACGCCACCCCCGCCCGCTGCCCAAGGACGGGGTAGCACGGGGTGGCCTGAAGATATGGAGGAGACCCTACAGAGCTCCTCCCTTAAGAAAGAGCATCGTGCCTTGATAGGAATGGCTCTACAGGGCTTCTGGTCCGCGGGGGCCGGCCTGCACGAGCTTTTTAGGAACCTCATCATGACCTTTGAGGTACGCTTCCACCCTTTTAGCTTATTTGTTTGGGTTTAGAGCTTTTATGCGCCTGTTCGAAGACATGTCATCACGACCTTTCTAAACGGCTTAGTGAGTGAGTAGCTCCCGAGCCCAAAGCCGTTTTCAAGAAACCGGCATTAGGGTTGTATAACTTGAAAGGAGCTTGTCATGGAGCCCCCAAGACGCTGCCTGAGGTCGTCGTCCTGGAATTTCAACATTTTGATTGCAGACTTTGTAATAAGGATTATTGCTGGCAGGTTTCGACCTTGGTTCTAGACTCCATCTCCGAGGAGATTGCGGAGATGAACCAGAAGCTCAAGAGGTCCTAGGAGGACCTCAACCTGGTGAACCAGAGGTTCAAGAAGTCTCGAGGTAAGCAATTTGAACTTGTGTGATATTTTGCATGAAAAAGTTGTGATAGATCTGTTCTAGGCGGAAAACTAAGGCCAAACTGTTTTAATGACAATAGCGTTAGTCGAGCTTGAGACGCCCAAGGACGATCTCAAAAAATCTCGACCAGAGGTGAAGCGGCATGAGGCTGCGGCCGATAAGGTGGAGAAGGCCCGAGCCACCGAGAAGGTTGCCGGTGATAAGGATCAGGCGTGGGTCTAGGAGGTCGAGGAGACTCTAAAGGGCGTGTTCGAGGCATGCGACAAGCTTTAGGCGGAGGGGCAGAAAATGAAGGAGGAGCTTGAAAAGCTCCAACTTGCCCATGTCGAGCTCAAGAGGATGACCCGGGCTGACCGTGAGGTGCTTGAACAGTTGGAGCAAATCGCCTTGGGTAAGCAATAATTACTAAAGTTTGTGTTTGGTAGCAAGGCATGTTTTATTGGTGTTAAGGTTTGTGATTCCCTATGCAAGCATGAAAGTCAATAATTGTACTTAGAGAAGCATCCAACCAAGAAACGAAAAATCACATCAGAGAGCATTAAGCATAACTAACACCAAATAATGCATCATAGCATAATTTTGGCTCTCTCAAATAGGTGTGTCCAGCAAGGATTGATGATACAAACTAAAAAGCAAAATAAGCAAAGACTCGTATAATACAAGATGCTCCAAGCAAAACTCATGATATGTGAAGAATAAAAATATAGCTCCAAGTAAAATACCGATGGTCGTTAGAAGAAAGAGGGGATGCCACTTGGGGGCATCCCCAAGCTTAGTTGCTTGTTTCTCTTTGGATAATAACTTGGGGTGCCATGGGGCATCCCCAAGCTTAGGCTCTTCTTACTCCTTATTCCTTCATCCATCGTGATCTTAGCCAAAACTTGAGAACTTCAATCACACAAAACTCAACAAAACCTTCGTGAGATCTGTTAGTATAAGAAAGCAAATCACTACTCTAAGTACTGTTGCAAGCCCATTCATATTTTATTTTTGCATTATATCTACTGTATTCCAACTTTGTTATGGCTTATACCCCCCGATAAAGTCCATAGATTCATCAAAATAAGCACACAGCACAAAGAAAACAGAATCTGACAAAAATAGAACAGTCTGTAGCAATCTGGAAACTTTGTATACTTCTGTAAATCCAAAAGTTTTGAAAAATTAGGACAACGTAGGCAATTTGTATATCAATCTTGTGTATAAAATTCAGAATTTTTCATCGCTTCTGTGATTTATGAAAACTATTTTACAGGACGCAAAAGTTTCTGTTTTTCAACAAGATCAAATCAACTATCACCTAACATGATCCCAAAGGCTTTGCTTGGCCCAACCACTAATTAAAACATAAAAAACACAATCATAACAGAGGCATAATTGTGCAAACACTCAAGAATGGAAAGAAAAAGGCAAAATAAAATTTATTCATTGGGTTGCCTCCCAACAAGCGCTATCGTTTTACGCCCCTAGCTAGGCATAAAGCATAGATCTAAGTATTGTCATCTTTAGTTTTAGATCCATAGGACACCCTCTTGATTGATTCATAAGGTGGCTTGATTCTTGTTCTAGGGAAGTGTTCCATACCATTCCTTAGTGGGAATTGAAATTTAATATTGCCTTCTTTCATATCAATCACGACACCAATAGTACGTAAAAATGGTCTACCAAGTATAATTGGACAAGACGGATGGCAATCAATATCAAGAACAATAAAATTTATGGGCACATAATTCCTATTTGCAAGAATAAGAAAATCATTAATTCTTCCCAAAGGCTTTTTAATAGTAGAATCCGCCAAGTACAAATTTAAAGAACACTCTTCAATATTGGTAAGACCAAGCACATCACATAAAGTTTTCCGAATTATGGAAACACTAGAACCCAAATCACATAAAGCAAAACACTCATAATTTTTTATCTTGACTTTGATAGTAGGTTCCCATTCATCATGTAATTTTCTAGGAATTGAAATCTCTAATTCCAACTTTTCTTCTAAAGCTTTCATCATGGCATCTATGATATGTTTAGTAAAAGCTTTGTTTTGTTCATAAGCATGGGGTGAATTTATCATGGATTGCAACAAAGAAATACAATCAATCAAAGAGCAATTATCATAATTAAAGTCTTTGTAATCCAAAAGAGTGGGCACATCACTAGTTACAGTTTTGACCTCTCCAAACCCACTTTTATCAATTTTTTCAACAAGATTTTCACCCTTTAAATTATCGGGACGCCTTCGAACTAAAGTTGCCTCTTATTCAGTCCCTTTATCATCAATTTTAATCTTACTAAACAAAGAATCAATAGAAGAAACACCAATCACTTTAAGATTTTCATCATTTCTATGAAAGCAATCGCTACGCTCTTTCTAAAACTTCTCTTTTAGATCTAAGCATAGTGGTTCTTTTCTTACTTCCATCCATAGAAACATATAAAGGTTTAGTTGATTCTTCAACCTTAGACACAAAAAAATTCAACTTGAGTTATTCTACATCGTGGGAAACTCTACCAATGCTTCTACACATATCATCAATCTTATTCAACCTTTCTTCTATCATATTGTTGAAAAAAAATTGAGCATTGATAAATTATTTAATATATTTTTTCAAGATCAGAGGTGTTCCTATTATTATTGTAAGAAGGATTACCATAGGAATTACCATAACTATTAGAGGAATTTCCTAGGAAAGGCCTAGGATTAAAATCACCTCTATAAGCATTGTTATTAAAATTGTTTCACGAGACAAAATTCACATCTACGGCATCACTATTTTGCTAAATCAAAGTAGACAAAGGCACATAATTAAGATCAATAGGAGCACTTTTATTAGAAACCAACTTCATAAGAGCATCAACTTTTTCACTCAAAGAATTTATTTCTTCAACCGAATTAACCTTTTTACTAGTAGGTGCTCTTTCGGTACCATTGTGAATAATTAGCCATGATATTATCAAGCAATTTAGTAGCTTCGCCTAAAGTAATTTCCATAAAAGTACCACCCGCAGCGGAATCTAAAAGATTTCTAGAAACAAAATTCAATCCCACATAAAAAATTTATGATCATCCAAAGATTTAAACCATTAGTAGGACAATTTCTTAGCATCAATTTCATTCTTTCCCAAGATTGTGTAACATGTTCGTGCTCAAGTTGCTTAAAATTCGTGATTTGTGTCCTAAGGGAAATAATTTTCACGGGTGGAAAATACTTAGTAGTAAAAGCATCCTTGCACTTATCCCAAGAATCGATACTATTGCGAGGCAAAGAAGAAAACCAAAATTTTGCACGATCTCGCAAAGAAAACGGAAATAATTTCAACTTCACAATATCATTGTCCACATCTTTTTTATTTTGCATATCGCATAATTCTATGAATGTGTTAAGATGGGACGCGACATCCTCATTAGGAGTACCGGAAAATTGATCTTTCATAACAAGATTCAACAAAGCGGCATTAATATCACAAGACTCCGTACTAGTGGCGGGAGGAGCAATCGGAGTGCTAATAAAATCATTATTATTGGTATTGGAAAAATCACACAATATGGTATTTTCTTGAGACGTCGCAACTACGCAAACAAGAACGCAAACAAAAATAGATCTGACGAGAAAACGGTAAACGAAAGGAGGGCGAATAAAACGACAAATTTTTGTGAAGTGGGGAGATGAAAACGAGAGGCAAATGGCAAATAATGTAAATTGCAAGGAGATGAGATTTGTGATTAGGAACCTGATAGATGCAGATGATGTCTCCCCGGCAATGGCGCCAGAAATTATTTCTTGATGGCTCATGTCCGCGTCAGTATTTTTCCCGAAGAGGAATGGATGATGCACCACAACTATGGTAGGTATTTCCCTTAGTGATGAGACCAAGGTTATCGAACCAGTAGGAGAACCAAGCCACACTATGTAAACGGTACCTGCACACAAAGAACAAATACTTGCAACCCGGCGCGTAAGAGGGGTTGCCAATCCCTCTCGGATAAAAGATAGATTGGTTTGTAGTAGATTGGATAAACAGATCTTGAATAAACGCGAAATAAAATAAATAGCAAAAAATTGCAGAAAGGTATTTTTGGGTTTTTGGAATAATAGATCTGGAAATAAAAGTGGCAAATAATAGATGGGAAAGCAAATATGAGAAAGATAGACCCGGGAGCCATAGATTTCACTAGTGGCTTCTGTGACGCCCCAAGACCCACGCTCCAGATGCCTTCCTTGTTTTGCGAGTCAGCTGTGTTATTTATTTGTTTGTTGCATCTCATCTCATAGCATCATGCGCATTGCATTTGCATGTTTTCATAAAGCTTGCATCGTTCGTAGTTGCTGCTCCTCGCTTGCCTCCGTTGACCTTTTGACTTGTCCCTTTGTCGTTGTCAACCTCTCTCAAACCCCCTCGCTTGCTCGTCTGAAGCTGTCCCGAACCCGACCCGCTCAGCCATTACCGTTGGAACTGGATCATCCCCAAACATCCCCAAAATATCATTGTTTTATTTATTGAACTCCCTAGCATATTTATTCTCGTCCGTCGGATTTCGATCAGAAGATCCAAACTTCCATCCTTTCCATATATATAGACCACCCCCTAACCAAATCTGTCTAAACCAAACCCTAGCCTAGCTCCTAGCCCCTCCTGCGCCGGCACCCTCCTTGGATCCAGCACCGAACCAACCAGCCTTCCTACCTCATTTTCCAGATCCACCCAACCACTTCCATCCATCCCACCGTCCGTCTGGACCGTCAGATCCAGATCGAACAGCCCGTAGCCTCCCAGTTCATCCTCCCACCTACCGCAACAACAAAGAGCCCCACGCTCCAGCGCTCGATCTCCTCGAGCGAGCTTTTGCCTCGTTTCCCTCCGTCCTCGGCCGTCCTTCGCGCGCGGCATGCCGCAGCACCACCGGAGCTCCCTCTGTCGACGAGCATCACCAGCAGATGAGCCCTTGCCGCCTGGTTCTCTCTCCCTGCACCCCCCTATTCCCTCTCTGGTTCTCCCCTCACCTCGTCTCTCTCTTTGCTCTCTTCATAGGAGCACACCAGCGCCATGGAAGCCTCCCGATGGACCCCGGCCTCCTCCTCGCCTTGTCGGTGCACGCCGTCAGGTCGTCGTCTCGTTTTTGTCCTGCTCCCTTCCCCTTTCTCTTCTTTGCTGAAGCTTCCGCTCTCTCACATGACCCTCTCTCTCGCTGTCCTCTGTTACAGCTCCCGGATCCGCACCTTCATTCGTTCCCGGCACCACCGCGTCGCCGGAGCAGTATCTCCATCCGCCGCCGCGCCCTACATCGCGCCTCTGCCATTTTCTGCATCACCATGACCTGCTGCTGTTGCCTCCGTTGGTAACGAGCATCAGGAGCCCGCTCGTCCCGAGCGTTGACCGCGCCTCCAGCGACCCCCAAGGCCCAGCGCGCCTCCTCACCCAGCCCGCACTGCCTCAGCCGCCACCACCAACCTGGGCTAAAGCCCATGGGTGAGCGCCCACAGCCCCTCCTCTCTGTTGGGCCAGCCAGTTTCGGCCCGCTTATGTTTTTTCCAGCGTCTGCGAATTTAGCTAATTATCCGGGGTTGGCAGATTTGCACAAAAAACCCTCATGATCATGCATTTAATAACTCCAGAACTGTGCATCATATGTAAATAATTTATATATGTAAAATGCTTATAATTTCATCTAGTTTCAGAATATTCCACTTTCATCCATGTTTAAAATGTTTAAACTTGCTGTTTGTTTAAATTTGCTTAAATGCCATGCTAAAATGCTTTATTTCATAACTAAATAACCGTAGCTCCAAATTTAATAAACTTTATATGTAAATGGGGTAGAAAAATTCCTAGTTTAACATGGTACACTTTATTTTGCTGTTTAACAATATTAAAATTGTGTTTAGGGCAGAACAGTACCAAATCTAAAATATGGACATGAGGATTTTCCGGAATTGTTGTTTGTTGTTCCGGCCTCATTTAAATTTGCCTAGATAGGTAGTTTTCATATGATTCACCTCTTGCCATGTTTAACAACATTTAATATTGTTGGGTACATAACCGAGAGAGAATTAAATGAGTCATGTGGTGTTTCGTCAATATGCAACTCGTTGCATATTGAGCTCCACTTAATTTGTAGTGTTGTTTGTTGCATTTGCCATGCCATGAATCATTAAACCGGACATGCATCATACTTGATTGTGCATCATGCCATGTTCATGTGATGGTTGTTTACCATGTCGTTTGCTTCATTCCGGTGTTGCTTCTTCGGGTTAGTTCCGATAACGTCGTGTTTGTGAGGATTTGTTCGATTTCGTCCGTTTGTCTTCTTCATGGACTCGTTCTTCTTCCTTGCGGGATCTCAGGCAAGATGACCATACCCTCGAAATCACTTCCATCTTTGCTTGCTAGTTGTTCGCTCTATTGCTATGCCGCGCTACCTACCACTTGCTATATCATGCCTCCCATATTGCCATGTCAAGCCTCTAACCCACCTTTCCTAGCAAACCGTTGTTTGGCTATGTTACCGCTTTTGCTCAGCCCTTTTATAGCGTTGCTAGTTGCAGGTGAAGATGAAGTTTGTTCCATGTTGGAACATGTATATGTTGGGATATCACAATATATCTTAGTTAATTAATGCATCTATATACTTGGTAAAGGGTGGAAGGCTCGGCCTTATGCCTAGTGTTCTGTTCCACTCTTGCCGCCCTAGTTTCCGTCATACCGGTGTTATGTTCCTTGATTTTGCGTTCCTTACGCGGTTGGGGATTTATGGGACCCCCTTGACAGTTCGCTTTGAATAAAACTCCTCCAGCAAGGCCCAACCTTGGTTTTAACATTTGCCACCTAAGCCTTTTTCCCTTGGGTTCTGCAGACTCAAGGGTCATCTTTATTTTAACCCCCCCGGGCCAGTGTTCCTCTGAGTGCTGGTCCAAACCGGGCGTTGCTTCTCTTCTCGCTCTTATTTGTGTATGTTAGCCACCATACATGCTTAGTGCTTGCTGCAGCTCCACCTCATTACCCCTTTCCTACGCATAAGCTTAAATAGTCTTGATCTCGCGGGTGTGAGATTGCTGAGTCCTCGTGACTCACAGATTCTACCAAAACAGTTGCAGGTGCCGTTGATACCAGTGCAGGTGACGCAACCGAGCTCAAGTGAGAGCTCGAGGAGGACCTTTGATCGTTTCTATGTCTCGTTTCCTGATGATCAGTAGTGGAGCCAAGTTGGGACGATCGGGGATCTAGCATTTGGGGTTGGCTTCTTCTATTTTGGTTCCGTAGTCGGACCTTGATTGTACTCTGATGATGTATGTTTAATTCATGTATTGTGTGAAGTGGCAATTGTAAGCCAACTCTTTATCCCTTTCTTATTCAGTACATGGGAATGTGTGAAGATGACCCTTCTTGCGACAAAACCACCATGCGGTTATGCCTCTAAATCGTGCCTCGACACGTGGGAGATATAGCCGCATCGTGGGTGTTACAAGTTGGTAATCAGAGCCATCCCCGACTTAGGAGCCCCCTGCTTGATCGAATCGCTGACGTTGTTGAGTCTAGAACAAAAATTGTTTTGAGTCTTAGGATTATATATATCGGAGAGTAGGATTCTTTTACTCCTCAGTCCCTTTGTCACACTGGTGAGGTCTCCTGACGTAGAAGTTTTAACTCCTCTCCTCAAATTTCACTAAAAAAAATTTAGGATCACGCGGGTATCTTGGAATCATTTCGATGGTTTTGTGACGAGAACATTGTTCTTGGTGCCTCCTGACATTTAGGGGTTGTGGCAGTGTCCCGGGGAGTTGAGCTCCGAGGTGTTGTCGTCATAATTTTATCGTTCCAGTTCTGGAATACCTAAGTTTCGCCGACATCGAAAATCTCTTTTATGCAGTTGTTGGTGAGATCACCTCGACGCCACCCAGTACTGGGGCGGGAGTTCGGGAGTATTGCCATAACTCGTATAACGGATGCTTTTCGAAGGTTGAGGTACACGATTTCCGGAGTTTTCTTGGTTATGTGTTGACGGACGGATACAGCTGGATCTAGGGATTGTTAGTTTGGGTGAGATATATTGCGTCCCCTGTATCCCCGACACCTGATTGCATAACCAGAAAGTTTCGGGAGTTTATAGGTGGGAATTCAAGTAGCTCCTAGAATATCTTTCCAACAGACACATGATACGATATGGGATCTATCATATGTTTGTTTCTGGCTTATTTTGCAAGCCATCCTTTGTTTTGTTTTAAGTTGTGGTATTCGAGTTGCTTCAATGTCAAGTGTTGATTCCATACCTCTTCCAAGTGGTGTTCTCATGTTTCTATGGGAGTGTTAATCCTTCTTGGTCATCAAGAGTGTCATCCCAATTCTATTTCCAACCGGTGTGCTTCTCTTCAAGTGGATCCGATCATTTTCAACATCCGCAAGATCAACTCTAAGTTTTCTCAACGGTGTTTTTTTCATCCGTCCCAAGTTGCCTTTGTTTTTCCTACCCTCCCACCCTTTTCCTTCAAGGAATCAGATGTCTTAACCAAGTATCCATTTTATTCATGTGAAGTCCCTTCATTCTTTTCAATCAATGTTCTTACCCGGTGGTTCTCATGAAGATGTTCTTCAAGTTTATCATTCTTCATTCTTTTTCTTCTCCGGTGGACTAAATTCAAGCCTTCAATGTTGGTCACATTCCTTTCCTTGTTTCAAATGTTTTTCTCATGCCGGTGTATCTCTTAATCATTCACCTCTCGCTTTCCATTTGTTCCGGTGTGCTGAAGATATCTCGGAAGATTCGTGTTATCATTCCTAATTTGTTCAAGATATCTCGAGGTTGTTATCTCGTTTAGCCATTTAATTCTACCGGTGCAATCTCTCTTCTAAATCATTCAACGGTGTATCTTCTGAGTGGGCCCTAACCCACAGGTCTTTTCCCAGGATCCTACCTGACTCTTCTAATTTTCCCGAAGCTATTCCCAAATTCTTTTCGAAGTTTGACGTAAGAATGAATTGTCACCAGTCAAATGTCTTTCTCCAAGATCTTTCAAATTCTTTCATCGTTGGTTCAACCTTCTATTCTTCATTCCGGAGTGCCTCAACAATTCATGGTGTTTCTCATCGTCATTCTCGGGTTTTGAAGACCGAAGAAGAGTTCCTCTTAAACCCTTACCCGTTCTTCCAAAGATTCATGGTTCTAGCGTTATGCCATCCTCTCATAATTGTTTTCGATTGTGAGAATTTTTTTCACCCATTCGGAGCAATTCAGGAGTCTTTTTAGTTTGATTCTCCGGAGCCCATCATCTCAGAATTATTCATTCCAGCCTTCAGCTCTCGTTCTACAAATCTTACCGGTGCATCGTTGAAATATTCTCTAGTCAGTTCGTGATCTCTTCGTTCTCTTCTATCTAATTTTCCCTCAAGTAACTTCGCTCACTTTCCAATTCTTCCCGGCGATTCATTCTTTATCTTCGTTGATTTTCAGATTCTTACGGTGGTTCGTTCAAGAGTTCTCTTTCTTCGTTATCATATCAATTCATTCGTTCTTCCCGAATCCACCCGGTGATTAGTCGAATACTTCTTCAAGTTGGCGCGATATCTCTCTTCAATCCTTGCCAAAGAATAAGTAGCATGCCTATCCGTTGCTTGTCATCAATCTAAATTGGTGAAGGGCACACATAACATAATTCTTATTCTTGGTTCATCCAGGTGATTCATCTTTCTCTGTGGAGTTGTCCTTCATATCACATTCTCGGTTCGAGATGCTTCATCTTTTCTTTTTTGGAGTTCGTTCATGATATCAATTCTCGGTTTCTAGTAGTTCATCTTTCTTTTCCGGGGTTCAAAGTTTCCGCGGTCATATCATCATGAAGCTCCATTTAATCAACGCAAGGATTCATCTTATTCTTTTCAAGCTTCTTTTCCTTGCGACCTTCTTTTTATCTATCCGGAGTTCTTCGAGAGTTTCTACATGGTGGCTCATCAAGTATTCCTTTCATTCTTCAATTGTTCTTCAAGTTTTCTCTCGAAGTTATGATCCGCCAAGCTATAGTCCAAAATAAACATTGTGTTCAACACATGTTTTGTTTTGAGGAGTTCAAGCATTCTTCATCTTGCATTCAAGTGCAATTCTTTCTATCTTATCCTTCGAGTTGGTGTTATGTCCTTCTTGACAATTTCCATTCATGTTTCATGATTCACATGTTGTCAAGAACGAGATATTTAAACCCATCACTTTCTTCCTTGGAGTTATCTTGGTATAGATTTCACCTAAAGCCTTCCATTGGGAATGTTGCTCTTTGTGATGATTACCTATGATCCAAGTTTTCTTATCACCTCGGTGGAAGAAGCTTTCTATCTTTTCTAGCTCTCAATCAAATCTTTTTCCGGTGAATGGCAGGTTGTCACCTCATAATTTTGAGATGTCTTCCATAAGCCCACATCAAGCTTACCCTTTCGTTGTTGATAATCAAACAACTCCGTTCTAGCATTTGTTGTAAGCATGCTCTCTCAAGATCTTGTTTCCCTCCGTTCATTCCATTCCATTCTTTCATTTCTTCTGGAGGCATTGTGATGCTGCTCTCTTCTATCATCATCTCCAGTTGTGGGGATCGTGTTCTTTTCATGCTTATCCGTTTAACCGGAGTGTTGTGTCCTCGGCTCAAGTTCTTTTCATCTTATCAAGTCTTGCATCTCTTCTCAACCGGAGTGCTGTCTGAAATCTTTCTTACCCCTTGTGCCATTCTTTTAATAGTTCCGGAGGCAGTGTGTTGTTGATTTCGTCAAGTATCCTCTCATCTTGTCAAATTCATGTTCAATTCCTTCCATTTACAGTCGGAGTGTTGTCCAAATTATATCACTCTTATTCCTTCTCTATCTTGTTTTAACCGGAGTGTTGTCGTAATTGATCTTTATCGTTCCTTGTACATCTCGTTTCCACCGGAGTGCTTGCATGCACTTCTTGGCCATTGCAACCCTTTTTCTTATGTCTTTCAACCTACAAGGTTCCCGTAATGTTCCTTGTTCCTTTTTTTCTAACAGAGTGTTTTCAACTTTGTTCATCTTCGTTGTATTCCTTCTTTAAATTTGTTCAACCTCGCAAGGTTCTTTGGTTTCACTCATTTGTCAAAGAAGCAATTTGTTTTACCTCTTCCTCTTCTGTTTCCCTCCGGTGCCATCCCTAGATCTCGGGGCAAGATCTCTTGTAAGTGGAGGAGTGTTGTGGCGCCCCAAGACCCACGCTCCAGATGCTTTCCTTGTTTTGCGAGTCAGCTGTGTTATTTATTTGTTTGTTGCATCTCATCTCATAGCATCATGCGCATTGCATTTGCATGTTTTCATAAAGCTTGCATCGTTCGTAGTTGCTGCTCCTCGCTTGCCTCCGTTGACCTTTTGACTTGCCCCTTTGTCGTTGTCAACCTCTCTCAAACCCCCTCGCTTGCTCGTCCGAAGTTGTCCCGAACCAGACCCGCTCAGTCATTACCGTTGGAACCGGATCATCCCCAAACATCCCCAAAATATCATCGTTTTATTTATTGAACTCCCTAGCATATTTATTCTCGTCCGTCGGATTTCAATCGGAAGATCCAAACTTCCATCCTTTCCATATATATAGACCACCCCTAACCAAATCTGTCTAAACCAAACCCTAGCCTAGCTCCTAGCCCCTCCTGCGTCGCCACCCTCCTCGGATCCAGCACCGAACCAACCAGCCTTCCTACCTCGTTTTCCAGATCCACCCAACCACTTCCATCCATCCCACCGTCCGTCTGGACCGTCAGATCCAGATCGAACAGCCCGTAGCCTCCCAGTTCACCCTCCCACCTACCGCAACAACAGAGAGCCCCACGCTCCAGCGCTCGATCTCCTCGAGCGAGCTTTTGCCTCGTTTCCCTCCGTTCTCGGCCGTCCTTCGCGCGCGGCAAGCCGCAGCACCACCGGACCTCCCTCCGCCGACGAGCATCACCAACAGATGAGCCCTCGCCGCCTGGTTCTCTCTCTCCCTGCACCCCCCCTTTTCCCTCTCTGGTTCTCCCCTCACCTCGTCTCTCTCTTTGCTCTCTTCACAGGAGCACACCAGCGCCATGGAAGCCTCCCGATGGACCCCGGCCTCCTCCTCGCCTCGTCGGTGCACGCCGTCAGGTCGTCATCTCATTTTTGTCCTGCTCTCTTCCCCTTTCTCTTCTTTGCTGAAGCTTCCGCTCTCTCACACGACCCTCTCTCTCGCTGTACTCTGTTACAGCTCCCGGATCCGCACCTTCCTTCGTTCCCTGCACCGCCGCATCGCCGGAGCAGTAGCTCCATCCGCCGCCGCGCCCTACATCGCGCCTCTGCCGTTTTCTGCATCACCATGACCTGCTGCTGCTGCCTCCGTTGGTAACGAGCATCAGGAGCC
Organism: Aegilops tauschii subsp. strangulata; assembly: GCF_002575655.3. NCBI lineage: Eukaryota > Viridiplantae > Streptophyta > Magnoliopsida > Poales > Poaceae > Aegilops > Aegilops tauschii. The sequence continues at coordinate 277,961,278 of NC_053037.3, read as the reverse complement.
CGCTCATCCCGAGCGTTGACCGTGCCTCCAGCGACCCCCAAGGCCCAGCGCGCCTCCTCACCCAGCCCGCACTGCCTCAGCCGCCACCACTGACCTGGGCTAAAGCCCATGGGTGAGCGCCCACAGCCCCTCCTCTCTGTTGGGCCAGCCAGTTTCGGCCCGCTTATGTTTTTTCCAGCGTTTGCGAATTTAGCTAATTATCCAGAGTTGGCAGATTTGCAGAAAAACCCTCATGATCATGCATTTAATAACTCCAGAACTGTGCATCATATGTAAATAATTTATATATGTAAAATCCTTAGAATTTCATCTAGTTTCACAATATTCCACTTTCATCCATGTTTAAAATGTTTAAACATGCTGTTTGTTTAAATTTGCTTAAATGCCATGCTAAAATGCTTTATTTCATAACTAAATAACCGTAGCTCCAAATTTAATAAACTTTATATGTAAATGGGGTAGAAAAATGCATAGTTTAACATGGTGCACTTTATTTTGCTGTTTAACAACATTAAAATTGTGTTTAGGGCAGAACGGTACCAAATCCAAAATATGGACATGAGGATTTTCCGGAATTGTTGTTTGTTGTTCCGGCCTCATTTAAATTTGCCTAGATAGGTAGTTTTCATATGATTCACCTCTTGCCATGTTTAACAACATTTAATATTGTTGGGTACATAACCGAGAGAGAATTAAATGAGTCATGTGGTGTTTCGTCAATATGCAACTCGTTGCATATTGAGTTCCACTTAATTTGTAGTGTTGTTTATTGCATTTGCCATGCCATGAATCATTAACCGGGCATGCATCATACTTGATTGTGCATCATGTCATGTTCATGTGATGGTTGTTTACCATGTCGTTTGCTTCTTTCCGGTGTTGCTTCTTCGGGTTAGTTCCGATAACGTCGCGTTTGTGAGGATTTGTTCGACTTCGTCCGTTTGTCTTCTTCATGGACTCGTTCTTCTTCCTTGCGGGATCTCAGGCAAGATGACCATACCCTCGAAATCACTTCTATCTTTGCTTGCTAGTTGTTCGCTCTATTGCTATGCCGCGCTACCTACCACTTGTAATATCATGCCTCCCATATTGCCATGTCAAGCCTCTAACCCACCTTTCCTAGCAAACCGTTGTTTGGCTATGTTACCGCTTTTGCTCAGCCCTTTTATAGCATTGCTAGTTGCAGGTGAAGATGAAGTTTGTTCCATGTTGGAACATGTATATGTTGGGATATCACAATACCTCTTATTTAATTAATGCATCTATATACTTGGTAAAGGGTGGAAGGCTCGGCCTTATGCCTGGTGTTTTGTTCCACTCTTGCCGCCCTAGTTTCCGTCATACCGGTGTTATGTTCCTTGATTTTGCGTTCCTTACGCGGTTGGGGATTTATGGGACCCCCTTGACAGTTCGCTTTGAATAAAACTCCTCCAGCAAGGCCCAACCTTGGTTTTAACATTTGCCACCTAAGCCTTTTTTTCCCTTGGGTTCTGCAGACTCAAGGGTCATCTTTATTTTAACCCCCCCGGGCCAGTGTTCCTCTGAGTGCTGGTCCAAACCGGGCGATGTCCGGCGCCCCCTGGGCAACCAGGGTCTATGCCAACCTGACGTCTGGCCCATCCGGTGTGCCCTGAGAACGAGATACGTGCGACTCCTATCGGGATTTGTCGGCACATCGGGCGGTTTTGCTGGTCTTGTTTTACCATTGTCGAAAAGTCTTGTAACCGGGATTCCGGGACTGATCGGGTCTTCCCGGGAGAAGGAATATCCTTCGTTGACCGTGAGAGCTTGTGATGGGCTAAGTTGGGACACCCCTGCAGGGTATAAACTTTCGAGAGCCGTGCCCGCGGTTATGTGGTAGATGGGAATTTGTTAATGTCCGGTTGTAGAGAACTTGACACTTGACTTAATTAAAATGCATCAACCGCGTGTGTAGCCGTGATGGTCTCTTTTCGGTGGAGTCCGGGAAGTGAACACGGTTCTTGTGTTATGGTTGTGCGTAAGTAGTTTCAGGATCACTTCTTGGTCACTTCTAGCTTCTCGACCGTTGCGTTGCTTCTCTTCTCGCTCTTATTTGCGTATGTTAGCCACCATACATGATTAGTGCTTGCTGCAGCTCCACCTCATTACCCCTTTCCTACCCATAAGCTTAAATAGTCTTGATCTCGCGGGCGTGAGATTGCTGAGTCCTCGTGACTCACAGATTCTACCAAAACAGTTGCAGGTGCCGTTGATACCAGTGCAGGTGACGCAACCGAGCTCAAGTGAGAGCTCGAGGAGGACCTTTGATCGTTTCTATGTCTCGTTTCCTGATGATCAGTAGTGGAGCCCAGTTGGGACAATCGGGGATCTAGCATTTGGGGTTGTCTTCTTTTATTTTGGTTCCATAGTCGGACCTTGATTGTACTCTGATGATGTATGTTTAATTCATGTATTGTGTGAAGTGGCGATTGTAAGCCAACTCTTTATCCCTTTCTTATTCAGTACATGGGAATGTGTGAAGATGACCCTTCTTGCGACAAAACCACCATGCGGTTATGCCTCTAAATCGTGCCTCGACACGTGGGAGATATAGCCGCATCGTGGGTGTTACAGCTTCTCTCAAGAAAAATAGCATGCGGCGGGTAAACCAATTACTGTTGGGCAATTGATAGAACTTCAAATAATTATGCCGATACGAGGCAATGATCATTATATAGGCATCACGTCCAAGATTAGTAGACCGACTCCTACCTGCATCTACTACTATTACTCCACACATCGACCGCTATCCAGCATGCATCTAGTGTATTAAGTTCATGGAAAAACAAAGTAATGCAATAAGAACGATGACAAGATGTAGACAAGATCTATTCATGTAGGAATAGACCCCATCTTGTTATCCTTAAAAGCAACGATCAATGCGTGTCTTGCTGCCCCTTCTGTCACTGGCAAAGAACACCGCACGACCGAACCCATCACAAAGCACCTCTTCCCATGGCAAGAAAAATCGATCTAGTCGGCCTAACTAAACCAAAAACTCGAAGAAGAAATACGAGGCTATAAGTAATCATGCATATAAGAGATCAAAACTCAAATAACTTTCATCCATAAAATAGATCTGGTCATAAACTCAAACTTCATCGGATCCCAAGAAACACACCGCAAAAAGAGTTACATCAAATAGATCTCCAAGAGACCATTGTATTAAGAATCAAAAGAGAGAGAGGAGGCCATCTAGCTACTGCCTACGGACCTGTAGGTCTACAATGAACTACTCACGCATCATCAGAGAGGCACCAATGAGGATGATGAACCCCTCTGTGATGGTGTCTAGATTGGATCTGGTGGTTCTGGAACTTGCGGCGGCTGGAATTGTGTTTCGTCGACTCCCCTAGGGTTTTTGGATTTTTGGGGTATTTATAGAGCAAAGAGGCGGTGCGGGAGGCGGCCGAGGTGGGCACAACCCACCAGGGCACGCATGGGCCCCTAGGCGCGCCCAGGTGGGTTGTGCTCCCCTCGGAGCTCCACTCTGGTACTTCTTTAGCCCAACAGGTGTCTTCTGGTCCCAAAATATCTCCAAAAAGTTTCTCTGTGTTTGGACTCCGTTTGGTATTGATTTTCTGTGAAGTAAAAAACAAGGAAAAACAGCAAGTGACACTGGGCACTATGTCAATAGGTTAGTCCCAAAAAATGATATAAAGTTGCTATAGAATGGTTGTAAAACATCCAAGAATGATAATATAACAGCATGGAACAAGCAAAAATTATAGATACGTTGGAGATGTATCAGGTACCTTGGGTGATGAAAGTGCTCCGGATCCACCGGACAAAACTCAAGCAAATGAGAGAGATTGGAGAGGCCCTTGTGTGAGGAAGAGAGAGGGAGAGGGGTTGAGCTCGGGGGAGAGAGGTGAAGGACAATGGGGGTGAATGGTTGGGTGGGGAGCACAACCCCCAACCCAGCATCTTACACTACTAGGGAAAAGCCTAGCAGTAGCGCGGGTACCCGCGCTACTGATAAGGCGCTACAGCTAACGTTTATCAGTAGCGCATGTTGACACGTGCTACTGCTATACCTACTTAGCAGTGGCGCTTTCCATACCAGCGCTACTGCTAAGTGCTTTAGCAGTAGCGTTTTTCTGTCCAGCGCTAAAGCGCGCTACTACTGTATTTCCTCATATCTTTTTTTGTTGTGTATTTGCGATGTTTTTATATAGGTTTTGTACATTATTCTAATCATATCATAAACATGCAATATGCTCATCATATCATACACATAATAGTCTCATCATATCATCCAACACAAATCATGTCGTCACATCATAATCACGATGTAGCTATACAAGTTACATGACATGTCTCATCATACATAATGTAGTACTTCTTGAGGCGTCGGTTCGTATCCCTCTCTCACACTAGCGTGAACCTAAACTAACTACTGGTTGTCGCTCGAAAACCAGAAACTAGTGCACCTGGGCCTGACACTCCGGCCACTCGTCGTATACTCCTGGCGTAGCACTTCTTCGCCATCGATGATCTATGCACCTGCATCGTCACATGAGTCGATGATAGGCAACATGTATAGTTGAGCAACAAAAAGAGACAGACTTGGCAAAAATAGAAGCAACATATTATAAGCATAAATAACAAAGTTCATCGTACCCAAAATGCCCTAACTAGAGTGATCTTCGCTAGTTGAGGAGGATGGTCTAATTACATCACAAATAAATTTTCGTCGTGCATAACTCAAAGTTTCGTCATACAGAAAGTATGGACTAAACGGACACATTGTCATATATCGTCAATCACTCCAACATGTTGTGCCATCCATCCAAGTCAGGGAGATAGTCCCCAAGCTTAGTGAAAGGCTTCAGGTCGAGACGCTAAGCGGCTCCGCGTGTTCGGACGTCTTCCCGCGACATTTGCCCTTCCTCGTAGAACATCCCTGTTTTTTCAAGGACCTCCTTCATGATGATTTGGGCAAGTTCACGCTGGATGTGATAGAACTCAGCTCGAAGTCGATGATCCGGGATATCTCCTAGGTTCTTTGCCCATTGCAAAATATGGGCATCGCCGGAGGTGTGACATGCCAAGGTTCTGCTGATCCCGTCTGTACTCCAACATGTGGTGTAGGACATAAAATCCATCACTAAGAATATCACTCGGTTGCTGGATGCAGCAGAAGTCGATCTTATGGCCGAAGCAGGGCTTGCGGTTCCTTGTCTTCCTGGTCTTGATCTCTCCACCCCGTACGCCGTAGAAAAAGATAGCATTGTCGAGAACAGACTTGATGTGGGTGTAATCCTTTTTGTTCATGTTCTTCGACAAGTCCAAGTAAAGAGCGTGGGAGAATCGGGGGTAAAGGATGATGAGGACGGCGCGCCCATGGCTGCACAAAATTGAAGGAAATATGCCCTAGAGGCAATAATAAAGTTATTATTTATTTCCTCATATCATGATAAATGTTTATTATTCATGCTAGAATTGTATTAACCGGAAACATGATACATGTGTGAATACATAGACAAACAGAGTGTCACTAGTATGCCTCTACTAGACTAGCTCGTTGATCAAAGATGGTTATGTTTCCTAGCCATAGACATGAGTTGTCATTTGATTAACGGGATCACATCATTAGGAGAATGATGTGATTGACTTGACCCATTCCGTTAGCTTAGCACTTGACCGTTTAGTATTCTGCTATTGCTTTCTTCATGACTTATACATGTTCCTATGACTATGAGATTATGCAACTCCCGTTTACCGGAGGAACACTTTGTGTGCTACCAAATGTCACAACGTAACTGGGTGATTATAAAGGTGCTCTACAGGTGTCTCCAAAGGTACTTGTTGGGTTGGCGTATTTCGAGATTAGGATTTGTCACTCCGAGTGTCGGAGAGGTATCTCTGGGCCCACTCGGTAATGCACATCACTATAAGCCTTGCAAGCATTGTAACTAATGAGTTAGTTGCGAGATGATGCGTTACGGAACGAGTAAAGGGACTTGCCGGTAACGAGATTGAACTAGGTATTGAGATACCGACGATCGAATCTCGGGCAAGTAACATACCGATGACAAAGGGAACAACGTATGTTGTTATGCGGTTTGACCGATAAAGATCTTCGTAGAATATGTGGGAACCAATATGAGCATCCAGGTTCCGCTATTGGTTATTGACCGGAGACGTGTATCGGTCATGTCTACATAGTTCTCGAACCCGTAGGGTCTGCACGCTTAAAGTTAGATGATGATCGGTATTATGAGTTTTGTGTTTTGATGTACCGAAGGTAGTTCGGAGTCCCGGATATGATCACGGACATGATGATGAGTCTCTAAATGGTCGAGACATAAAGATTGATATATTGGAAGCCTATATTTGGATATCGGAAGTGTTCCGGGTGAAATCGGGATTTTATCGGGGTACCGGGGGTTACCGGAACCCCCCGGGGGCTTAATGGGCCTACATGGGCCTTAGTGGAAATAGAGGGCAGCAAGGGGAGTGTGGGGCGCGGCCCCCAAGGCCTAAACCGAATTGGTTTAGGGCAAGGGGGTCGGCCCCCACTTTCCTTCTCCTCCTCTCCCTTTCCTTCCCCCTCTCCTACTCCTACTAGGAATAGGAGGAGTCCTACTCCTAGTGGGAGTAGGACTCCCCCTTGGCGCGCCTCTCCCTGGCCGGCCGCCTCCTCCCCTTGCTCCTTTATATACGGGGGCAGGGGGCACCCCATAGACACAACAATTGATCTCTTGATCTCTTAGCCGCGTGCGGTGCCCCCCTCCACCATATTCCACCTCGGTCATATCGTAGCGGTGCTTAGGCGAAGCCCTGCGTCGGTAGCAACATCATCACCGTCATCACGTCGTCATGCTGACGGAACTCCCCCGTGAAGCTCTACTGGATCGGAGTTCGCGGGACGTCATCGAGCTGAACGTGTGCTGAACTCGGAGGTGCCGTGCGTTCGGTACTTGGATCGGTCGGATCGTGAAGACGTACGACTACATCAACCGCGTTGTCATAACGCTTCCGCTTTCGGTCTACGAGGGTACGTGGACACACTCTCCCCTCTCGTTGCTATGCATCACCATGATCTTGTGTGTGCGTAGGAAAATTTTGAAATTACTACGTTCCCCAACAGTGGCGTCCGAGCCTGGTTTTATGCGTAGATGTTATATGCACGAGTAGAACACAAGTGAGTTGTGGGCGATACAAGTCATACTGCTTACCAGCATGTCATACTTTGGTTCGGCGGTATTGTTGGATGAAGCGGCCGGGACCGGCATTACGCGTACGCTTACGCGAGACTGGTTCTACCAACGTGCTTTGCACATAGGTGGCTGGCGGGTGTCGGTTTCTCCAACTTTAGTTGAACCGAGTGTGGCTACGCCCGGTCCTTGAGAAGGTTAAAACAACACTAACTTGACGAACTATCGTTGTGGTTTTGATGCGTAGGTAAGAACGGTTCTTGCTCAGCCCGTAGCAGCCACGTAAAACTTGCAACAACAAAGTAGAGGACGTCTAACTTGTTTTTGCAGGGCATGTTGTGATGTGATATGGTCAAGGCATGATGCTATATTTTATTCTATGAGATGATCATGTTTTGTAACCGAGTTATCGGCAACTGGCAAGAGCCATATGGTTGTCGCTTTATTGTATGCAATGCAAACGCCCTGTAATTGCTTTACTTTATCACTAAGCGGTAGCGATAGTCGTAGAAGCAATAGCTGGCGAGACGACAACGATGCTACGGTGGAGATCAAGGTGTCGCGCCGGTGACAATGGTGATCATGACGGTGCTTCGGAGATGGAGATCACAAGCACAAGATGTTGATGGCCATATCATATCACTTATATTGATTGCATGTGATGTTTATCTTTTATGCATCTTATCTTGGTTTGTTTGACGGTAGCATTATAAGATGATCTCTCACTAAAATTTCAAGATAAAAGTGTTCTCCCTGATGCACCGTTGCCAAAGTTCGTCGTGCCGAGACACCACGTGATGATCGGGTGTGATAAGCTCTACGTTCATCTACAACGGGTGCAAGCCAGTTTTTGCACACGCAGAATACTCAGGTTAAACTTGACGAGCCTAGCATATGCAGATATGGCCTCGAAACACTGAGACCGAAAGGTCGAGCATGAATCATATAGTACATATTATCAACATAGTGATGTTCACCATTGAAAACTACTCCATCTCACGTGATGATCGGAGATGGTTTAGTTGATTTGGATCACGTGATCACTTAGATGATTAGAGGGATATCTATCTAAGTGGGAGTTCTTAAGTAATATGATTAATTGAACTTAAATTTATCATGAACCTAGTCCTGATAGTATTAGCATATCTATGTTGTAGATCAATAGCTCGCGTTTAGCTCCCTGTTTTATTTTTGATATGTTCCTAGAGAAAACTAAGTTGAAAGATGTTAGTAGCAATGATGCGGATTGGATCCATGATCTGAGGATTATCCTCATTGTTGCACAGAAGAATTATGTCCTTGATGCACCGCTAGGTGACAGACCTATTGCAGGAGCAGATGCAGATGTTATGAACGTTTGGCTAGCTCAATATGATGACTACTTGATAGTTTAGTGCACCATGCTTAACGGCTTAGAATCAGGACTTCAAAGACGTTTTGAACATCATGGACCATATGAGATGTTCCAGGAGTTGAAGTTAATATTTCAAGAAAATACCCGAGTTGAGAGATATGAAGTCTCCAACAAGTTCTATAGCTAAAAGATGGAGGAGAATAGCTCAAGCAGTGAGCATGTGCTCAGATTGTCCGGGTACTGCAATCGCTTGAATCAAGTGGGAGTTAATCTTCCAGATAAGATAGTGATTGACAGAATTCTCTATTCACCATCACCAAGTTAGTAGAACTTCGTGATGAACTATACTATGCAAGGGATGACGAAAACGATTCCCGAGCTTTTCATGATGATGAAATCGATGAAGGTAGAAATCAAGAAAGAGCATCAAGTGTTGATGATTAACAAGACCACTAGTTTCAAAGAAAAGGGCAAAAGGGAAGAAGGGGAACTTCAAGAAGAACGGCAAGCAAGTTGCTACTCAAGTGAAGAAGCCCAAGTCTGGACCTAAGCCTAAGACTAAGTGCTTCTACTGCAAAGGGACTGGTCACTGGAAGCGTAACTGCCCCAAGTATTTGGCAGATAAGAAGGATGGCAAAGTGAACAAAGGTATATTGGATATACATGTTATTGATGTGTACTTTACTAGGGTTTATAGCAACCCCTCAGTATTTGATACTAGTTCAGTTGCTAAAGATTAGTAACTCAAAATGGGAGTTGCAGAATGAACAAAGACTAGTTAAGGGAGAAGTGACGATGTGTGTTGGAAGTGGTTCCAAGATTGATATGATCATCATCGCACACTCCCTATACTTTCGGGATTAGTGTTGAACCTAAATAAGTGTTATTTGGTGTTTGCGTTGAGCATGAATATGATTTGATCATGTTTATTGCAATACGGTTATTCATTTAAGTTAGAGAATAATTGTTGTTCTGTTTACATGAATAAAACCTTCTATGGTCATACACCCAATGAAAATGGTTTGTTGGATCTCGATCGTAGTGAAACACATATTCATAATATTGAGGCCAAAAGATGCAAAGTTAATAATGATAGTGCACCTTATTTGTGGCACTGCCGTTTAGGTCATATTGGTGTAAAGCGCATGAAGAAACTCCATGCTGATGGGATTTTGGAATCACTTGATTATGAATCACTTGATGCTTGCGAACCATACCTTATGGGCAAGATGACTAAGACTCCGTTCTCCAGAACAATGGAGCGAGCAATAGATTTGCTGGAGATCATACATACTGATGTATGTGGTCCGATGAATATTGAGGCTCGCGGTGGGTATCGTTATTTTCTGACCTTCACAGATGATTTGAGCAGATATAGGTATATCTACTTAATGAAACACAAGTCTGAAACATTTGAAACGTTCAAAGAATTTTAGAGTGAAGTGAAGAATCATCGTAACAAGAAAATTAAGTTTCTACGATCTGATCGCAGAGGCGAATATTTGAGTTACGAGTTTGGTCTTCAAATTAAACAATGTGGAATAGTTTCACAAACTCATGCCACCTAGAACACCACAGCATAATGGTGTGTCCGAACGTCATAACCGTACTTTATTGGATATAGTGCAATCTATGATGTCTCTTACCGATTTACCACTATCGTTTTGGGGTTATGCATTAGAGACAGTTACATTCACGTTAAATAGGGCACCGTCAAAATCCGTTGAGACGACACAGTATGAACTATGGTTTAGCAAGAAACCTAAGCTATCGTTTCTTAAAGTTTGGGGTTGCGATGCTTATGTGAAAAAGTTTCAGCATGATAAGCTCAAACCCAAATCGGAGAAGTGCGTCTTCATAGGATACCCAAAAGAGACTATTGGGTACACCTTCTATCACAGATCTGAAGGCAAGATCTTTGTTGCTTAAAATGGATCCTTTCTAGAGAAGGAGTTTCTCTCGAAAGAAGTGAGTGGGAGGAAAGTAGAACTTGATGAGGTAATTGTACTTGCTCCCTTATTGGAAAGTAGTCCATCACAGAAATCTGTTCCTGTGACTCCTACACCAATTAGTGAGGAAGATAATGATGATGATCATGTAACTTCAGATCAAGTTACTACCGAACCTCGTAGGTCAACCAGAGTGAGATCCGCACCAGAGTGGTACGGTAATCCTGTTCTAGAGGTCATGTTACTTGACCATGACAAACCTATGAACTATGAGGAAGCGATGATGAGCCCAGATTCCGCGAAATGGCTTGAGGCCATGAAATATGAGATGGGATCCATGTATGAGAACAAAGTGTGGACTTTGGTTGACTTGCTCGATGATCGACAAGCCATAGAAAATAAATGGATCTTCAAGAGGAAGACGGACGCTGATAGTAGTGTTACTATCTACAAAACTAGATTTGTCAAAAAAGGTTTTAACAAAGTTCAAGGTGTTGACTACGATGAGATTTTCTCACTCGTATCGATGCTTAAAGTCTGTCCGAATCATGTTAGCAATTGCCGCATTTTATGAAATCTGGCAAATGGATAACAAAACTGCAATCCTTAATGGATTTCTTGAAGACGAGTTGTATATGATGCAACGAGAAGGTTTTGTCAATCCTAAAGGTGCTAACAAAATATGCAAGCTCCAGCGATCCATCTATGGACTGGTGCAAGCATCTCGGAGTTGGAATATACGCTTTGATAAGTTGATCAAAGCATATAGTTTTATACAGACTTGTGGTGAAGCCTGTATTTACAAGAAAGTGAGTGGGAGCACTACAACATTTCTGATAAATATATGTGGATGACATATTGTTGATTGGAAATAATGTAGAATTTTCTGGAAAGCATAAAGGAGTATTTGAAAGGAGTTTTTCGAAGAAAGACTTCGGTGAAACTGCTTACATATTGAGCATCAAGATCTATAGAGATAGATCAAGACGCTTGATAAGTTTTTTGAATGATTACATACCTTGACAAGATTTTGAAGTGGTTCAAAATGCAATAGTCAAAGAAAGATTTCTTACCTGTGTTACAAGGTGTGAAATTGAGTAAGACTCAAAGCCCGACCACGGCAGAAAATAGAGAGAGAATGAAAGTCATTCCCTATGCCTCAGCCATAGGTTCTATAAAGTATGCCATGCTGTGTACCAGACCTATTGTATACCCTACACTGAGTTTGGCAAGGGAGTACAATAGTGATCTAGGAGTAGATCACTGGACAGCGGTCAAAATTATCCTTAGTGGAATAAGGATATGTATCTCGATTATGGAGGTGACAAAAGGTTTGTTGTAAAGGGTTACGTCGATGCAAAATTTGACACTGATCCAGATGACTCTAAGTCTCAATCTGGATGCATATCGAAAGTGGGAGCAATTAGCTAGAGTAGCTCCGTGCAGAGCATTGTTGACATATTTGCAAAATACATACGGATCTGAATGTGGCAGACCCGTTGACTAAACTTCTCTCACAAGCAAAACATGATCACACCTTAGTACTCTTTGGGTGTTAATCACATAGCGATGTGAACAAGATTATTGACTCTAGTAAACCCTTTGGGTGTTGGTCACATGACGATGTGAACTATGGGTGTTAATCACATGGTGATGTGAACTATTGGTGTTAAATCACATGGCGATGTGAACTAGATTATTGACTCTAGTGCAAGTGGGAGACTGAAGGAAATATGCCCTAGAGGCAATAATAAAGTTATTATTTATTTCCTCATATCATGATAAATGTTTATTATTCATGCTAGAATTGTATTAACCGGAAACATGATACATGTGTGAATACATAGACAAACAGAGTGTCACTAGTATGCCTCTACTAGACTAGCTCGTTGATCAAAGATGGTTATGTTTCCTAGCCATAGACATGAGTTGTCATTTGATTAACGGGATCACATCATTAGGAGAATGATGTGATTGACTTGACCCATTCCGTTAGCTTAGCACTCGATCGTTTAGTATGTTGCTATTGCTTTCTTCATGACTTATACATGTTCCTATGACTATGAGATTATGCAACTCCCGTTTACCGGAGGAACACTTTGTGTGCTACCAAACGTCACAACGTAACTAGGTGATTATAAAGGTGCTCTACAGGTGTCTCCAAAGGTACTTGTTGGGTTGGCGTATTTCGAAATTAGGATTTGTCACTCCGATTGTCGGAGAGGTATCTCTGGGCCCACTCGGTAATGCACATCACTATAAGCCTTGCAAGCATTGTAACTAATGAGTTAGTTGCGAGATGATGCGTTACGGAACAAGTAAAGAGACTTCCCGGTAACGAGATTGAACTAGGTATTGAGATACCGACGATCGAAACTCGGGCAAGTAACATACCGATGACAAAGGGAACAACGTATGTTGTTATGCGGTTTGACCGATAAAGATCTTCGTAGAATATGTGGGAACCAATATGAGCATCCAGGTTCCGCTATTGGTTATTGACCGGAGACGTGTATCGGTCATGTCTACATAGTTCTCGAACCCGTAGGGTCCGCACGCTTAAAGTTAGATGATGATCGGTATTATGAGTTTTGTGTTTTGATGTACCGAAGGTAGTTTGGAGTCCCGGATATGATCACGGACATGACGAGGAGTCTCGAAATGGTCAAGACATAAAGATTGATATATTGGAAGCCTATATTTGGATATTGGAAGTGTTCCGGGTGAAATCGGGATTTTACCGGAGTACCGGGGGTTACCGGAACCCCCCGGGGGCTTAATGGGCCTACATGGGCCTTAGTGGAAATAGAGGGCAGCAAGGGGAGTGTGGGGCGCGGCCCCCCAAGGCCCAAACCGAATTGGTTTAGGGCAAGGGGGGCAACCCCCTCTTTCCTTCTCCTCCTCTCCCTGTCCTCCCCCCTCTCCTACTCCTACTAGGAATAGGAGGAGTCCTACTCCTAGTGGGAGTAGGACTCCCCCTTGGCGCGCCTCTCCCTGGCCGGCCGCCTGCTCCCCTTGATCCTTTATATACGGGGGTAGGGGGGCACCCCATAGACACAACAATTGATCTCTTGATCTCTTAGCCGTGTGTGGTGCCCCCCTCCACCATATTCCACCTCGGTCATATCGTAGCGGTGCTTAGGTGAAGCCCTGCGTCGGTAGCAACATCATCACCGTCATCACGCCGTCGTGCTGACGAAACTCTCCCGTGAAGCTCTGCTGGATCGGAGTTCGCGGGACGTCATCGAGCTGAACGTGTGCTGAACTCGGAGGTGCCGTGCGTTCGGTACTTGGATCGGTCGGATCGTGAAGACGTACGACTACATCAACCGCGTTGTCATAACGCTTCCGCTTTCGGTCTACGAGGGTACGTGGACACACTCTCCCCTCTCGTTGCTATGCATCACCATGATCCTGTGTGTGCGTAGGAAAATTTTGAAATTACTACATTCCCCAACAAAAATAAGTACACGTCAAATTAGCCTCCACCGTGCAAATGAATGATTGAAATCGAAGGAAGGATATCCGCGCAGATGACTTACATGGGATGATAAGGCACGAGAATCGTCTCCTTGTCCTTATTGGGGACCATGAAATTGGCGATGTAGTCCCTCGCGTATTCACGGTGCTCTGGGCAGACTGCCAAGAAGCCCTCATGGATGAAGTACAGGTCATCGACACAGATATAAGGTATCTGCTCAATCCCGATGATGTAGTTCATGTACAAGGCAAAAAGGCGGACAAACGTAAAATCTAGCTTTTTCAAGTGAAACATGTCGAAGATAATCGAATCGAAGGAAGAACTTCTCCGTGGGGAATGTGTCGACGTACAACCTTTGTCGCGGCACGTTAACCACGTAGAGTGGGTATCCTAGATTTTCCGAGACGATTAGGCTTTTCTCTCTCCATAGCACATCATCATGAAGTCTCCTTAGATCGCTGTATATGGCCTCTATCGCTGCCTTGGGTAGGATTGGTTCACCATGGATATGGTATTTTGCCGCACCCATGATAGGTTGAACTCGAGGCTGTGGAGGCGGCTGGATCATAGAAGCAGCTTTATTGTTGCCTTTCCTCGCTCTCTTCCTATGCTTCTTTTGTACTGGAAGGTCGTCTATAATATGTTCAGCCTCTGGAGGCGGCAATTCAGGCACCGACTCATGACGCTCAAACCCTGAGTACTCATACTGCTGAGCCATCAATCCTCCGTCGTCATAGGTGCCAGTATTGAGATACTGTAGAGTGTCATCGTCATCCTCATCCTCATCTATGGCATCGATATCATGCATTGCTTCTTCGATGGCGGCGATGTCATCAGCGACTAATGGAGCCTCTTCCTCACCCCGTCCGCTATCACCCGGCATCACAGGCAACGCTAATTGGGTAGGTGGGGTGTTGATGTTCATACCTTGTTGAGGCTGCGTGGTCGTGGGTGTGCTCCCGGCCGCCTCCAGAGGAAGCAGACTCTTTGGCGACAACAGGACCCACCTCTTGCAATCGCCAAGCCGCCGCGGGGTCTCGTCGTCATCTCCCCCTAGTAGTACCAGAGGAGCCAAATTCTCGTGGCCCGGTTTGACACTGGCCACGGAAACCTTGAAGACGTCAGGGGGGATCGGCCAGCTGTGGAACAATTGTTCCTTCGGCTTCATTATCATCGCCTTCCCCACGTCCACCTTCTGGCCATTGATGGTGTACAATATGGTGCACGGGGTTACGTGGCCTGCAAAGACATGTCTACGACATGAGACATCCGGAAGGCAATAAAAATGGGAGATTATACATTTATTGAAGAGGGCCGGTGTGAAAGGTACCGTGAGGGCGTCGAGCTCAGCCAAAGACGAAGCACCGCCGAGCACGTCCGATACGGAGGACGGGCTGCTATGAGCAGGTGCGGGAGCCGGTGCAGGAGCTGGTGTGGGAGCCGGTGCAGGAGCAGGTGCGGGAGCAGGTGCTGGTGCAACGCTAGTCGAGCTGCTCCCGAAGAAGTTGGCAAGGGGAAAGTTCGCTGGATCTTTATTTGGATTTTGCCTGCTCCAATTGACGATAGCCGGAAGCAACACGCCATACGTAGCTGCCATTTCCTCTTTTGCGGCAGCTACCACTGCTTTGACTGTCTCGGTTTATTTCTTCTCAACCGCAATCTCAACCTTCTTGTCGATGTTTTCTTCATTTAACCTCTGTCTTTCCTTTCTCTCCTCCGTGGTCTCACGGTAGTACTTCTTCCACGTGGCGCCGTCTCCGACGCCATGCACGCGTCCATACGACGGCCGAGTGTCCACCGGGAGTCGTTTCAATATGTTCAAGGCCCAGTTGAATGGGGTGTCCCACTTGGGCCTTGCCAACGCCTCAGACGACGAGTCGCTTTGGACCGCAATCCTGTGCTGCTCTCTCTGCAAAAGGAACAAGGATCGTTTGCAAATATGACTAAACGTGCAGTCGAATTGATCAAAAGCTAAAATTACCAGCAGTCTCATGAACTCCGTCGTGACCGCGTCCATCTTGAAAACCTTCTTCACTGGGTCCCAATGGTACCGGGCTCTAAGGACGTCACGCTCCTGCGGGACGATGAACTCCGCCAAGGGGTCTGGGATGCCCAGACTTTCGCGTTCTGCGTCCTCCTTGGCCCATATGGACCTCTTCCCCGCGTAACCACGGCTTCCAATGTGGTGGCACCCCATGTTCCTCTCTTGAAGCCCCTTCATGTACTTCGACTTTTCTTTGGCAGCTTCGGCATTGCAAGCCGCCTTGAATATTTCAAACTGCTCTTCCGTAATTGTCGGATTATCCTTTACAATCTTGGAGTAGGGTTCCTTTTTGTCGATGATCCTTGGCTTCACCCTTACTTTCCAGGCGGCCAACACGTCGCTAAACTTGCTCATGGCGCGTTTGTTTATCTTCTTCATTGTCATGTCTTTATCTGGATCAGTATATTTCTTTTCATCCCGGCCCGGGAACAAGAATACCTGGTGCAGCTTCGTTAGGAGGGAGGGCCTCATATTTTCTATCTTCTTTAGTTTCTCATCATTGATGGTGGCGGTTGTCCGTACGATGCATCCTATTTGATTGCCGTAGCACGCTCGCGCTTCCGCAGGCTCTTTTGGCTCAAAATTGCCGTCGTCCACCTTCGTGACCACCACTCTAGTAGTGATGAGCTGGTTTGGGCGTTGACGTCTCCTCTTCGGTTTCGGTTCTATACCGGCTTCGCCAGTCTTGGTGCCAGTCTCGGCGCCGGTCTGGGACTCAACGCCAGTCTCGGCGCCGGTCTCGATGTCGGTCTCGGATGTGACAAGTGGGCCCGGCAACAACAACCATTGATCATCGACAAGGTTCAAAAAAATTTCTACCGTCGGGTAGACATCGTAGCAATCACCAGAACCCTCTCATTCATTGTTGCTAGCCATGTTTCCTACGATTAAATCTAGTCAATTAATTCTAGACCTAATAAAATGAATAATTACATAAAAAGGCCTATGTTTTGCAGGAACGTTGATTCCTTCTCGGTGCGGCAAATCCCGGGCACTCGATGTGTCCTAGTTTGTAGCACAAGTCATGCCGAAATTCACGGAAAATTTCAGCATGACCTTTGCTAAAAAGTGGACAAATCGAGCACCTGAAATTTGCCAGAACGGAAATGAATCAACATTCCGACAAAACATAGGCCACTCGGCTTCATTCCCTGGAAACAACAAAAGGCCACTTGGGCACAATCGAACCACTTCAATGTTGCATATAACAGGACCACTTAAGAACATGTACATATGAGCAACTACAACAGTAGATAAACATGATCAAACACAATTGAGGAATTTGCATATATCGTGACCGCTTCAATGTTTGACACTTCAAGAAAATCTACACAAATTTCAAATTATGAACCCCAGAACTCAATTCAAATTATGTCCTAAATTTCTGTCGTAATAAAAAATCGGTAAAAATTAAGAACCTAGTACACTTGCAGCACTGATAGAAATTTATATTTTTATATTGATTTTTTTCTCTAAAATAAACCCTACTGCCCTAATTAACATCTAGTTAAACCCTACTGTCCTAGTACTTAAGCATCTACAAGTACTAACTAATTAGATGAACCCTAGCTAGCTACTTAAGCATCTACAACTACTTAAGCACCCATTGATGAACCCTAGGAATTATACAACTACTTAAGCATACATTGGGTGCAGAACAACTATATAAGTACTTAAGCAACTATTTATACAACCCTATAATATATTTAGTTAACTACTTAAGCATATACAAGTTTGTCCTGAAAATAATATTTAGTTAAGTACTTAAGCATATACAAAGTTGTCCTAAAAATTCAGTTAACTACTAATTTCATTCATTTAGGTCATTCATTTAACTTCACCTAATTAACCTAGTAAAACCCTACTTCCCTAACTAAAAAACATCTAATTAATATCTACTAGTACCACTACTGCCCTAACCTAATTAACCTAAGTTAATTCCTAGGGTCCTGTTATATGCTGCCGCTCTACTGCCCTAACCTAATTAACCTAAGTTAATCTAATTAACATCTACTAGTACCACTACTGCTAATTCCTAGGGTTCATAACTAAATTCACCTAAGTCAATTAACCTAGAGAGGAGGGGTGGGGCTTACAGAGAGGAGGGCGTTGAGGATGGCTCGGGGGAACGGTTGCGGGGAGGCAGGGGCGTCGAGGGAGGCAGGGGCGGCGTGGAGCGGACGAGGATGGCTCCGGGGTGCGCGGCTCCGGTGGCGGCGACAGAGGCAGGGCGACGAGGGAGCAGGGGTGGCGAGGAGCAGACGAGGGTGGCTCGGGGGCGCGGGGCTCGGGCACAGGGCGATCGACGGTGGCGACAGATCGAGTGGGGGAGAAGGGGAGAGGGGAAAAGGACTTAGCAAAATTTTGATCCCGCGCGTGGTTAAGTCAAACTAGCAATAGCGCTGGTAAGGAAAACGCGCTATAGCTAAGTTAGCTATAGCGCTTTCCACTAAAACGCGCTACTGCTACAGGAAGTAGCTATTTCTTTTCCTTTTTCTTTTCCTTTTATCTAAGGAACTTAGCTATAGCGCGTGACCAGAAAAGCGCTACTGCTAAAGTAGCTATAGCGCTTTGTGAGAACAAGCGCTATTGCTATGCCTTTCTCCTCTATTTTTCTTTTTCTTTTCTTTTTCTTTTTTTCATTTCTCCTTTTTCTATTTCTTTCATTTTAATTTATTTTTATATTTATTTTCCTACTTATTTACTTTTTCTTAGCAGTAGCGCTCTACCATAGAAACGCGCTGCTACAACGCACTTAGCAATGTCGTGTTTCACACAGGCTCGCTACTACTATTCCTAGCCTACCGTCAACAGTGTGGGAATTATCGTAGTAGCGCTTTTTTTGCGTAGACGCGCTACTGCTACAACTATAGTTGTAGCGTGCTTTTGTGACAAGCGCTACTACTAAGTAGCAGTAGCGCTTAGTTCTGACCAGCGCTACTGCTATACCTCTATGTATAAGGTTTTCCCTAGTAGTGTTATCCACTACAGAACCCTACCGCCGAGGTCCCTAGCGGTAGACGAATGCAACCGACCGCCGGGTCCCTTAGCGGTAGATCCCTTTTCCACGCCGGCGGGCGTTAACAGCAGTGCGGCCTGCCATTACCCTACCGCCCGGGTGACTGGCGGTAGGTTGTGCTGGGCTATCGCCAGGTCGGGTGGTAGTAGAAAAAGGGTCAGATCCCGATTTTTTGGAAGTGGGGTCAGATCAGGCTAAAGTTTGTCAAAAGGGTCAAAACACCAAATTTGGCCCCTTGTGGCAAGGCGATCCAACGTCCAACACATGTTCTTGATAGCCAACCATGCGAAGAACTTCACCTGCGGAGGTGTGATGTCTACTACACAACTTATTCTTGACTCGTGTTGGGCCTCCAAGCGCAGAGTTCTGTAGGCAGTAGCAATTTTCCCTCATGTGGATGACCTAAGATTTATCAATCTGTGGGAAGCGTAGGATGAAGATGGTCTCTCTCTAACAACCCTGCAACCAAATAACAAAGAGTCTCTTGTGTCCCCAACACACCCAATACAATGGAAAATTGTATAGGTGCACTAGTTCGACGAAGAGATGGTGATAAAAGTGTAGTATGGATGATAGAAATATATTTTTATAATCTGGATAAATAAAAACAGCAGGGTAACTAGGAACAAAAGTGAGAAAACGGTATTGCAATGCTTGAAAACAAGGCCTATGGTTCATACTTTCACTAGTGCAAAATCTCTCGACAATGATAACATAATTGGATCATATAACAATCCCTCAACGTGCAACAAAGAATCACTCCAAAGTTCCTATCGCAGAGAACATAACATGAAATTGTTTGTAGGATACGAAACCACCTCAAAGTTATTCTTTCGGACCAATCTTTTGAGCCATTCCTATAAGTGTCGCAAACCTAGAGTACGTACTAAAATAACACCATATGACACACATCAATCAACCCTAATGTTGCCTAGATACTACAATGTCACCACAAGTATCCGTGGGTTAATTATATGATGTGCATCACACAATTTCAGATTCATAATATTCAATCCAACACAAAGAATTTCAAAGAGTACCCCAAGATTTCTATCGGTGAAAGGAATATGAAAACGCGTATCAACCCCTATGCATAGATTACCCCAATGTCACCATGGGAATCCGCAAGTTGATAACCGAAACACACATCAAGTGAATCAATAGAACATCCCATTGTCGCCACGGATATCCCATCGAAAGACATACATCAAGTGCTCTCACATCCAAAAGATTCAATCCGACATAACAAAACCTCAAAGGAAAAGATTCAATTCATCACAATAAGGTAGAGAGGGAAGAACACCATAAGATCAAATTATATTAACAAAGCTCGCGGTACATCAAGATCATGCCAAATCAAGAACACGAGAGAGAGAGAGATCAAACACATAGTTACTGGTACATGCCCTCATCCCCGAGGGTGAACTACTCCCTCATCATCATGGTGGCCACCGGGATGATGAAGATGGCTTCCAGTGATGATTTCCCCCTTCGGCAAGGTGCTGGAACAGGGTCCCGATTGAGTTTTCGTGGCTATAGAGGCTTGCGGCGGTGGAACTTCTCATCTAGGGTTCTTTTTGGGGGTTTGGGTATTTATAGGGATTTTTGGCGTAGGTTTCACGTCAAGGGGGCCCATGATACGTCTCCAACGTATCTATAATTTATGAAGTATTCATGCTATTATATTATCCATCTTGGATGTTTAATGGGCTTTACTATGCACTTTTATATTATTTTTGGAACTAGCTTATTAACCCAGAGCCCAGTGCCAGTTTCTGTTTTTCTCCTTGTTTCAGTGTTTCGCAGAAAAGGAATATCAAACGGAGTCCAAACGGAATGAAACCTTCAGGAGAGTTATTTTTGGAACGGAAGCAATCCAGAAGACTTGGAGTGTACGTAAGGGAAGCAACGAGGAAGGCACGAGACAGGGGGGCGCGCCCTCCACCCTCGTGGGCCCCTCGTGGCTCCCCTGACCGACTTCTTTCGCCTATATATATCCTTATACCCTAAAACCATCGGGGAACAGAATAGATCGGGTGTTCCGCCCAGAATTGCAGATAGTGCATCACCTACTAGGTGAAAAAGCAAAGGAGAAAGAGGATCTCCTTGCCTCAAACCTCTGAAAGCCGCAAGCCTCTGTAGCCACCAAAAACCAATCGGGACCCTGTTTCGGCACCCTGCCGAAGGGGGGGATCCCTCACCGGTGGCCATCTTCATCATCCCGGCGCTCTCCATGACGAGGAGGGAGTAGTTCACCCTCGGGGCTGAGGGTATGTACCAGTAGCTATGTGTTTGATCTCTCTCTCTCTCTCGTGTTCTTGATTTGGCACGATCTTGATGTATCGCGAGCTTTGCTATTATAGTTGGATCTTATGATGTTTCTCCCCCTCTACTCTCTTGTAATGGATTGAGTTTTCCCTTTGAAGTTATCTTATCAGATTGAGTTTTTAAGGATTTGAGAACACTTGATGTATGTCTTGCATGTGCGTATCTGTGGTGAGAATGGGATATCACGTGATTCACTTGATGTATGTTTTGGTGATCAACTTGCGGGTTCCGCCCATGAACCTATGCATAGGGGTTGGCACACGTTTTCGTCTTGACTCTCCGGTAGAAACTTTGGGGCACTCTTTGAAGTACTTTGTGTTGGTTTGAATAGATGAATCTGAGATTGTGTGATGCATATCGTATAATCATACCCACGGATACTTGAGGTGACATTGGATTATCTAGGTGACATTAGGGTTTTGGTTGATTTGTGTCTTAAGGTGTTATTCTAGTATGAACTCTATGATAGATCGAACGGAAAGAATAGCTTCATGTTATTTTACTACGGACTCTTGAATAGATCGATCAGAAAGAATAAATTTGAGGTGGTTTCGTACCCTACCATAATCTCTTCGTTTGTTCTCTGCTATTAGTGACTTTGGAGTGACTCTTTGTTGCATGTTTAGGGATAGTTATATGATCCAATTATGTTATTATTGTTGAGAGAACTTGCACTAGTGAAAGTATGAACCCTAGGCCTTGTTTCAACGCATTGCAATACCGTTTGTGCTCACTTTTATTACTTGCTACCTTGCTGTTTTTATATTTTCAGATTACAAAAACCTATATCTACCATCCATATTGCACTTGTATCACCATCTCTTCGCCGAACTAGTGCACCTATACGATTTACCATTGTATTGGGTGTGTTGGGGACACAAGAGACTCTTTGTTATTTGGTTGCAGGGTTGCTTGAGAGAGACCATCTTCATCCTACGCCTCCCACGGATTGATAAACCTTAGGTCATCCACTTGAGGGAAATTTGCTACTATCCTACAAACCTCTGCACTTGGAGGCCCAACAACGTCTACAAGAAGAAGGTTGCATAGTAGACATCAGCCCACGAGGAAGTGGTAAGCTTGCTCCAAGCACCTTGGTGGGTAGGGCGCGCCTACCGAGCTTGTCGTGCCCTCATGGGTCTTCTGGTCCTCCCACGAAGCTTCGGGGGTCTCTTTTGGTCCACAAAAAATTATCGTAAATTTTCAGCCCATTCAGAGAACTTTTATTTCTACGAAAAAAATGACACCACGGTAGTTCTGCTGAAAACAACGTCAGTCCGGGTCAGTTCTAATCAAATCATACCAAAACCATATAAAATTGTTGTAAACATGGCATGAATACTTCATAAACTATAGATACGTTGGAGACGTATCAAGGTGCCCAAGACTGCCAAACTTCCAGCGCGCCCGACATCTCAGTAAACCCAAGGAAGACTGCCAACCTGTTTTAGATTTTGTTTTGTATCTAATGACCCAAGGGCATCTCAAACACTGATTCGCAAATTTTCTCCAACATCCGTCCGCGGACGGGGGAGACCAGCCCGCGGACACGGATGCGGGAGACGGCCATCCAATGCTATCCTATATATGTCTGCCAGTAAAGGGCACTTTCAAATTCAAATGAAGTCCGATCCATAGCGTGCGCCGGGTCACACCAGCACCGAATCACATGCCCGATGACAACCAAGAAGAAGCAAGTATGCTTAAGTTTTTACATGCCTGATCACAAAAGAATATCAATCCGGTAATCCATGCAGAAAACATAGATTTTGTGCCCTGCCGGACGGGCAATCCAAGCCTCTACACTCAAGGTGCCGCCGCCGCGTATGCAGCCTCCGCCGCCTCCTCCTCCTCCTTGACCTCCGCCTCCAACTCATCTTTCTGTCGCTGTAACATCTTGTAGCGGACGACTTGCATGATCATCCTTGCATCAGCATCCAGAGACTCCAAATTCAAGGGGAACATCTTGGCATCCTCCGCATCGGCTGCGATGTTCACCTTTATTTTCTTTGAGCATCGCCTTCTTCTCCTCGAGCATGGCCTTCTTATCATGGCCCTCTTTTTTTCGAGCGCTAGCTTCTTCTCGATCGCTTCCATCAATAGTTTGAACCTCTTTGCCTTTTTTCCTCCTTGTTGTATGAGCGCTTGACATATGCCTCCTCCTTGTTGCACAAGATGTCCTCAACCCTGTCTCTCATCTTGACCGCCACACCTTCTCATTTCGCCCTCTCCTCCTCCCACTTATTTCCCTGAAACCCTCTTCTAACCTTCTTGGGTGGTTCTTTTGTTGGGTCGGTTGGGTCACCGGTTTCTTCCTTGGTGGCTTGGGCGGAGCGTATTGGCTATGAATAGGTTCCACTTCAGTTGCCCATTCAACTTCAACCAGCAATATATGACGGTGAAGTTTTTCTTCTCCAACTTCTTGAACATTGTACACGCACGAGAAGACTACGAAATAAAACATTGCCAACAAAACCATGCATATCCGGCTAGTGATAAACAAAACTATGCATATCCGGCTAGTGATCAACAAAACTATGCATATCCGGCCAATGAGCAATAAAACTATGCATATCAAGCTACAAAACTGTGCATATCTGACCAATGATCAGCAAAACTATGCATATCCGGCAAGTGATTAGGAAACTATGCATATCCGGCTAGTGATCAACAAAACTACGCATATCCGGTCAATGATCAACAGAACTATGCATATCCGGCCAAATGAACTTACTTGCTCGATGCTTTGGACACACTAGGCCACCGTGCGATGAGATGCGCCAAGTGGCCGCAATACTTCGACACAGCCTCTTAGATGGTGTACCATCGATGGTTGAGGGACTTTGGTTCACGGTTGCGGATGACTGCATCGGAGTAGGGCACAAAATGCTTATGTTCATGGAACCATGTGTGAATGTTGGCCCAGAAAGTTGAGCCCTTTTGCTTTGTGCCATGGATTGAATCGAGGCTAGTGGCCAACCATGCATCGCACAACAGCTCGTCCTTCCGCATGTTGAAGCTTTCTCTTCTACCCTTCTTCGGATCGCCAACAAATTCATCCGGGTGATCGTCCTCCTCCTCCTCCACCACCTCCTCCTCCGCCTATCCGGCGGCCCAATCCTACTGTTGTGTGTCCATGCCGGTCTGCTCTGTGCCAGTCTGGGTGTAGCCCTGCTGCGTGTGGGTGTAGTTGTCGAACTGGGTGGGATCTGAGTCTTCCACCTACATGTCCTCATAACCTCCTCCTCCGTCACCTCCGTCGTGGATGATGTCGGGCATCTCACTGTCCGCGTCATCTCCCCCGCTTTAGGCATAGCAGCGAACAGCGTGCGAGCAACCATGTGCTCCCCGCCCGTCGTTCGCGCCCGGACGAGCTGTGGCGAAGAGGACTCCAAGAAGAGCAGTGGCACCGTGTTCACGCTGATGATGTAAGGCACTTGCCCGACGGCGGTTGTTGTGGAATGCCTATCAAGCTACTTGGCGGCGTAGTAGTATGGAGGGTGGGCGACACCATAGTGGCTACACGACCCTGGCCGCGACCTCCACCACGTCCGCGACTAGCACACGCACCGCCACGGACGCCATCAACACGCCCTCCGTCGATCTTCCGCCTCATGAGCATTGCCTCCTTTGCGGCCTTCGCTTTGACACGTCGATTTTGCCCGCGTCGCCGAGTTGATCTTCCGGGCAAGGGTGATGCTCAAATCCTCCTGCACCTCCACCACCTCCATCTCCGGCAGGTCCTCGTCCGGTTCCATGCGTCGACAACGGCAGTGAAGAGAAAGTGGGAGAAAAGGGCTGGAATTGGGTGGAGAGCGTCGGGATGGTAAATACGAGTGGGGGATTTTGGCATGGAAACAATGCAGATGCTACAAAAGGGCGGGCTCCACCTTCCTTTTGGGTGGGCCATGAGTGTAAGAGTGGGACGT
This sequence comes from Aegilops tauschii subsp. strangulata, assembly GCF_002575655.3. NCBI lineage: Eukaryota > Viridiplantae > Streptophyta > Magnoliopsida > Poales > Poaceae > Aegilops > Aegilops tauschii. Next base: position 277,935,990 of record NC_053037.3, on the reverse strand, counting down.
ATCTCATGTTCGGACTCCCGTAAAGTTCCATGTTTGGTTCCAATTTGCGGGAAAAACATGGTACGGACCGCTTTGCGGACCGATACAAGCTTGTGTTGGATGACTTCCAGGTTCGGGATCATATGCGGATGGCTTGAGGGTTCATTGGAGATGCCCTAAAGTATCATAACTCAAATTCAAATATGAAATTGCTTGCTACACATACCATGTGGTATATACAGTGCGCCACTTTGCCATCACTCGAGGAGGTGGCAGTGACCCTAGTAATTTCGAGTGAGCAATTAACGATTTAAGGTTGGTCGTAGTGGGGAGTATCATATACTAGTGTCATGCATATGATACTAGAGTATGATACTACATCCATAGTGCATAGTATCATAGATTAGTATCATATGTGGTCTCATTTATTGTCATGCATGACACATACTAGCATAACATTTATAAAGACTAGATGACCCAGTGCGCCAAATGGCGTAGAGACCATTTGAAACCATGCGCGCTTTGAAAATATTTGCATTTTTTTCATAACTTTAAGTTTGAGCAAGCTCATAGACCATGTCAAACCCAAAGTGTTTTGAAAATATTTGACTTTGTTAATAAAAGTTGGTTTTAGTATTTGACTCTGTTAGTAGAAGTATGTTTTAGTAGGATATTAACTCAAACACTTTATAAGATGAAAAATGAAGGATATTTCATCTTTGAAAATATATACTTGAGCATGCATAGTTTGTTATCTTATTCGAGTAACATAGTCAAATGGCACAAGGTCCAAATTCAAACCCACAATGTTTTGAAACAGTTTGTGTTTCTTTAATACTTCTATCTTTTAAGTTTTAGGTGCATGACAAGAATCATTATGCATATGATCGATACATTGACAAATAAAAGAGGTCACTGCCATAGTCAAAATGTACACCTACCATAAAAAAATATCATGTTTCCAGCCTTACTATGGAATTGCACCTTTTGTGAAGATAACAAAGTTTGGTAACAACCACAATTTTTGAAGGACGGAGCAAGCAAAAAAATTGGACACTCAGACAACGTAGAGATTGACAAAAACCTCGATTTTAGCATATACATACAAGACATGCCACATATTAAAATGAGATATACTGCAGATAGCCCATTACATGCTTCAGCGACAATCAGATGGGTTCAATCAGACTATTGTAAGCATTGGTGATACATATCAATTATGTACCACGAAAAGAATCTAACGCTAGCTCACATTTCATTCAGAAAAACATAAAAGGCTAACAGGCGGATATATGTCCACCCACCACTCCTAGCTGTGACTTCCTGAAAGAAATGCGAACAAAAAAGATATTATAGCCTCATGCCTTCTTTGGCAGTTATATTTGTTGGAAATATGCCCTAGAGGCAATAATAAATTGGTTATTATTATATTTCCTTGTTCATGATAATCGTTTATTATCCATGCTAGAATTGTATTGATAGGAAACTCAGATACATGTGTGGATACATAGACAACACCATGTCCCTAGTAAGCCTCTAGTTGACTAGCTCGTTGATCAATAGATGGTTACGGTTTCCTGACCATGGACATTGGATGTCATTGATAACGGGATCACATCATTAGGAGAATGATGTGATGGACAAGACCCAATCCTAAGCCTAGCACAAGATCGTGTAGTTCGTTTGCTAAGAGCTTTTATAATGTCAAGTATCATTTCCTTAGACCATGAGATTGTGCAACTCCCGGATACCGTAGGAATGCTTTGGGTGTACCAAACGTCACAACGTAACTGGGTGGCTATAAAGGTGCACTACAGGTATCTCCGAAAGTGTCTGTTGGGTTGGCACGAATCGAGACTGGGATTTGTCACTCCGTGTAAACGGAGAGGTATCTCTGGGCCCACTCGGTAGGACATCATCATTATGTGCACAATGTGACCAAGGACTTGATCACGGGATGATGTGTTACGGAACGAGTAAAGAGACTTGCCGGTAACGAGATTGAACAAGGTATCGGGATACCGACGATCGAATCTCGGGCAAGTAACATACCGATAGACAAAGGGAATTGTATACGGGATTGATTGAATCCCCGACATCGTGGTTCATCCGATGAGATCATCGTGGAACATGTGGGAGCCAACATGGGTATCCAGATCCCGCTATTGGTTATTGGCCGGAGAACTTCTCGGTCATGTCTGCATGGTTCCCGAACCCGTAGGGTCTACACACTTAAGGTTCGATGACGCTAGGGTTATAGGGAATAGATATACGTGGTTACCGAATGTTGTTCGGAGTCCTGGATGAGATCCCGGACGTCATGAGGAGTTCCGGAATGGTCCGGAGGTAAAGATTTATATATGCGAAGTCCTGTTTTGGTCACCGGAAAAGTTTCGGGTGCTATCGGTAACGTACCGGGACCACCGGGAGGGTCCCGTGGATCCACCAGGTGGGGCCACCAGCCCCAGAGGGCTGCGTGGGCCAAGTGTGGGAAGGGACCAGCCCCTAGGTGGGCTGGTGCGCCTCCCACAAGGGGCCTAGGGCGCAGGAAGGGGGGAAGGGGGAAACCCTAGGCTCAGATGGGCCTAAGGCCCACCTAGTGGTGCGCCCCCTCTCTCCCCCTTTGGCCGCCCCCAAGTCCCATCTAGGGCTGGCCGCACCCCTTGGGGGGGAACCCTAGATGGGGGCGTAGCCCCTCCCCCTCCCCTATATATAGTGGGGGTTTTGGGGCTGCCATCAACATGAGAACGTCTCTCTCTTGGCGCAGCCCTACCCCTCTCCCTCCTCCTCTCCCGCGGTGCTTGGCGAAGCCCTGCAGGATTGCCACGCTCCTCCATCACCACCACACCGTCGTGCTACTGCTGGACGGAGTCTTCCCCAACCTCTCCCTCTCTCCTTGCTGGATCAAGGCGCGGGAGACGTCACCGGGCTGCACGTGTGTTGAACGCGGAGGCGCCGTGGTTCGGCGCTTAGATCGGAATCAACCGCGATCTGAATCGCTACGAGTACGACTCCTTCATCCGTGTTCTTGCAACGCTTCCGCATCGCGATCTACAAGGGTATGTAGATGCACTCCCCTTCCCCTCGTTGCTAGATTACTCCATAGATTGATCTTGGTGATGCGTAGAAAATTTTGAATTTCTGCTACGTTCTCCAACAATGGCATCATGAGCTAGGTCTATGCGTAGTTTCTATGCACGAGTAGAACACAAAGTAGTTGTGGGCGTCGATTTTGCCAATTTACTTGCCGTTACTAGTTTTATCTTGATTCGGCGGCATCGTGGGATGAAGCGGCCCGGACCGACCTTACACGTACACTTACGTGAGACAGGTTCCACCAACTGACATGCACTAGTTGCATAAGGTGGCTAGCGGGTGTCTGCCTCTCCCACTTTAGTCGGATCAGATTCGATGAAAAGGGTCCTTATGAAGGGTAAATAGAAATTGGCATATCACGTTGTGGCTTTTGCGTAGGTAAGAAACGTTCTTGCTAGAATCCCATAGCAGCCACGTAAAACATGCAACAACAATTAGAGGACGTCTAACTTGTTTTTGTAGGGTATGCTATGTGATGTGATATGGCCAAAAGGATGTGATGAATGATATATGTGATGTATGAGATTGATCATGTTCTTGTAATAGGAATCACGACTTGCATGTCGATGAGTATGACAACCGGCAGGAGCCATAGGAGTTGTCTTAATTTATTGTATGACCTGCGTGTCAATGAAAACGCCATGTAATTACTTTACTTTATTGCTAACCGTTAGCCATAGTAATAGAAGTAATAATTGGCGAGACAACTTCATGAAGACACGATGATGGAGATCATGGTGTCATGCCGGTGACGAAGGTGATCATGCCGCGCCTCGAAGATGGAGATCTAAGGCGCAAGATGATATTGGCCATATCATGTCACTTTATGATTTGCATGTGATGTTTGTCATGTTTACATCTTATTTGCTTAGAACGATGGTAGCATAAATAAGATGATCCCTCACTAAAATTTCAAGAGACGTGTTCCCCCTAACTGTGCACCGTTGCGAAGGTTCGTTGTTTCGAAGCACCACGTGATGATCGGGTGTGATAGATTCTAACGTTCGAATACAACGGGTGTTGACGAGCCTAGCATGTACAGACATGGCCTCGGAACACATGCGAAACACTTAGGTTGACTTGACGAGCCTAGCATGTACAGATATGGCCTCGGAACACAAGAGACCGAAAGGTCGAACATGAGTCGTATAGTAGATACGATCAACATGGAGATGTTCACCGATGATGACTAGTCCGTCTCACGTGATGATCGGACACGGCCTAGTTTGACTCGGATCATGTATCACTTAGATGACTAGAGGGATGTCTATCTGAGTGGGAGTTCATTAAATAATCAGATGAACTTCATTATCATGAACATAGTCAAAAGGTCTTTGCAAATTATGTCATAGCTTACGCTTTAGCTCTACTGTTTAAGATATGTTCCTAGAGAAGATTTAGTTGAAAGTTGATAGTAGCAATTATGCGGACCGGGTCCGTAAACTGGATTGTCCTCATTACTGCACAGAAGGCTTATGTCCTTAATGCACCGCTCGATGTGCTGAACCTTAGTGTCGTCTGTAGATGTTGCGAAATATCTGACATACACGTTTTGATGACTACGTGATAGTTCAGTGCGTAATGCTAACGGTTTAGAATTGTGGCACCAAAGACGGTTTTAAAACGTCGCAGAACATATGAGATGTTCCGAAGACTGAAATTGGGATTTCAGACTAGTGCCCACGTCAAGAGGTATGAGACCTCTGACAAGTTTCTTAAGCCTGCAAACTAAGGGAGAAAAGCTCAATCATTGAGCATGTGCTCAGATTGTCTGAGTGCTACAATCACTTGAATCGAGTGGGAGTTAATCTTCCAGATGAGATAGTGATGGTTCTCCATAGTCACTGCCACCAAGCTATTAGAGCTTCGTGATGAACTATAACATATCAGGGATAGATATGATGATCCTTGAGCTATTCGCGATGTTTGACACCGCGAAAGTAGAAATCAAACAGGAGCATCAATTGTTGATTGTTAGTAAAACCACTAGTTTCAAGAAGGGCAAGGGCAAAAGGGATACTTCATGAAACAACAAATCATTTGCTGCTCTAGTGAAGAATCCCAAGGTTAAACCCAAACCCGAGACTAAGTGCTTCTGTAATGAGGGGAACGGTCACTAAAGCAGTACTACCCTAGATACTTGGTAGATGAGAAGGCAGGCAAGGTCGACAGAAGTATATTGGATATACATTATATGAATGTGTACTTTACTAGTACTCCTAGCAGCACCAGGGTATTAGATACCGGTTCGGTTGCTAAGTGTTAGCAACTCGAAATAAAAGCTGCGGAATAAATAGAGACTAGCTAAAGGTGAGATGACGATGTGTGTTGGAAGTGTTTCCAAGGTTGATGTGATCAAGCATCGCATGCTCCCTCTACCATCGAGATTGGTGTTTGCGTTGAGCATAAACATGATTGGATTATGTTTATAGCAATACGGTTATTCATTTAAGGAGAATAATGGTTACTCTGTTTATTTGAATAATACCTTCAATGGTCTTGCACCTAAAATGAATCTCGATCGCAGTGATACACATGTTCGTGCCAAAAGATATAAAATAGTAATGATAGTACCACATACTTGAGGCACTGCCATTTGAGTCATATTGGTATAGAACGCATGAAGAAGCTCCATGTAGATGGATCTTTGGACTCACTTGATTTTGAATCACTTGAGACATGCAAATCATACCACATGGGCAAGATGACTGAAAGGCCTCGTTTTCAGTAAGATGGAACAAGAAAGCAACTTGTTGGAAGTAATACATTTTGATGTGTGCAGTCCAATGAGTGCTGAGGCACGCAGTGGATATCGATATGTTCTTACTTCACAGATGATTTGAGTAGATGCTGAGAATATTTACTTGATGAAACACAAGTCTGAATTATTGAAAGGTTCAAGTAATTTCAAAGTGAAGTTGAAGATCGTCGTGACAAGAGGATAAAATGTCTATGATATGATCATAGAGATATCTGAGTTACGAGTTTGGCACACAATTAAGACATTGTGGAAAGTGTTTCACAATTAATACCGCCTGGAACACCACAATGTGATGGTGTGTCCGAACATCATAACTGCACCCTATTGGATATGGTGCATACCATGATGTCTCTCATCGAATTACCACTATCGTTTATGGGTTAGGCATTAGAGACAACCGCATTCACTTTAAATAGGGCACCACGCAATTCCGTTTAGACAACACCGTTTAGAGAAACCTAAGTTGTCGTTTCTTAAAAGTTTGGGGCTGCGATGCTTATGTGAAAAAGTTTCAAGCTGATAAGCTCGAACCCAAAGCGGATAAATGCATCTTCATAGAAGACCCAAAACAGTTGGGTATACCTCCTATTTCAGATCTGGAAGCAAAAGTAATTGCTTCTAGAAACGAGTCCTTTCTCGAGGAAAAGTTTCTCTCGAAAGAATTGAGTGGGAGGATGGTGGAGACTTGATGAGGTTATTGAACCATAACTTCAACTAGAGTGTAGCAGGACACATGAAGTTGTTCCTGTGGCACCTACACCAATTGAAGTGGAAGCTTATGATAGTGATCATGAAACTTCGGATCAAGTCACTACCAAACCTCGTAGGACGACGAGGATGCGTACTACTTCAGAGTAATGCGTGATCCTGTCTTGGAAGTCATGTTGCTAGACAACAATGAACCTACGAGCTATGGAGAAGCGATGGTGGGCCCATATTCCGACAAATGGTTAGAAGCCATGAAATCCAAGATAGGATCCATGTATCAGAACAAAGCATGGACTTTGGTGAACTTGCCCGATGATCGGCAAGCCATTGAGATAAATGGATCTTTAAGAAGAAGACGGACGTGGACGGTAAGGTTACCGTCTATGAAGCTCGACTTGTGGCAAAAAGTGTTTTCACAAGTTCAAGGAGTTGACTACGATGAGATTTTCTCATCCGTAGCGATGCTTAAGTCCGTCGGAATCATGTTAGCATTAGCTGCATTTATGAAATCTGGCAGATGGATGTCAAAACAAGTTTCCTTACCAGTTTTCGTAAGGAAAGGTTGTATGTGATACAATCAGAAAGGTTTTGTCGATCCTAAGGATGCTGAAAGGTATGCTAGCTCCAGCGATCCTTCCATGGATTAGAGCAAGCATCTCGGAGTCAGAATATACGCTTTGATGGAGTGATCAAAGTTTTTGGGTTTATACAAAGTTTGTTAGAAACTTGTATTTACAATAAAGTGAGTGGGAGCGCTACAACATTTCTGATAAGTATATGTGAATGACATATTGTTGATCCGAAATGATGTAAAATTTCTGGAAAGCATAAAGGGTTGTTTGAAAGGGTTTTTTCAAAGGAAGACCTGGATAAAGCTGCTTACATATTGGGCATCAAGATCTATAGAGATAGATCAAGACGCCTGATGATACTTTCAAAGAACGCACACCTTGACATGATTTTGAAAGAGTTCAAAATAGATCAGCAAAGAAGGATTTCTTGGTTGTGTTACAAGGTGTGAGTATTGAGTAAGACTCAAGACCTGACCACAGCAGAAGAGAAAGAGAGGACGAAGGTCGTCCCCTATGCTTTAGACATAGGCTCTACAGTATGCTATGCTGTGTACCACACATGAAGTGTGCCTTCCCATGAGTTGGTCAAGGGGTACAATAGTGATCCGGGAATGGATCACATGACAGCGGTCGAACTTATCCTTAGTATCTAGTGGACTAAGGAATTTTCTCGATTATGGAGGTGAAAAGGAGTTCGTCGTAAAGGGTTACGTCGATGCGAACTTTGACACTAATCCGGATGACTCTGAGTAGTAAACCGGATTCGTATAGTAGAGCAGTTATTTGAAATGGCTCCAAGTAGCGCGTGGTAGCATCCACAAGATGACATAGATATTCGTAAAGCACACACGGATCTGAAAGGTTTAGACCCGTTGACTAATAACCTCTCTCACAAGCATAACATGATCAAACCAGAACTCATTGAGTGTTAATCACATAGTGATGTGAACTAGATTGTTGACTCTAGTAAACTCTTTAGATGTTGGTCACATGGTGATGTGACCTGTGAGTGTTAATCACATGGTGATGTGAACTAGATTATTGACTCTAGTGCAAGTGGGAGACTGTTGGAAATATGCCCTAGAGGCAATAATAAATTGGTTATTATTATATTTCCTTGTTCATGATAATCGTTTATTATCCATGCTAGAATTGTATTGATAGGAAACTCAGATACATGTGTGGATACATAGACAACACCATGTCCCTAGTAAGCCTCTAGTTGACTAGCTCGTTGATCAATAGATGGCTACGGTGTCCTGACCATGGACATTCGATGTCGTTGATAACGGGATCACATCATTAGGAGAATGATGTGATGGACAAGACCCAATCCTAAGCCTAGCACAAGATCGTGTAGTTCGTTTGCTAAGAGCTTTTCTAATGTCAAGTATCATTTCCTTAGACCATGAGATTGTGCAACTCCTGGATACCGTAGGAATGCTTTGGGTGTACCAAACGTCACAACGTAACTGGGTGGCTATAAAGGTGCACTACAGGTATCTCCGAAAGTGTCTGTTGGGTTGGCACGAATCGAGACTGGGATTTGTCACTCCGTGTAAACGGAGAGGTATCTCTGGGCCCACTCAGTAGGACATCATCATTATGTGCACAATGTGACCAAGGAGTTGATCATGGGATGATGTGTTACGGAACGAGTAAAGAGACTTGCCGGTAACGAGATTGAACAAGGTATCGGGATACCGACGATCGAATCTCGGGCAAGTAACATACAGATAGACAAAGGGAATTGTATACGGGATTGATTGAATCCCCGACATCGTGGTTCATCCAATGAGATCATCGTGGAACATGTGGGAGCCAACATGGGTATCCAGATCCCGCTGTTGGTTATTGGCCGGAGAACGTCTCGGTCATGTCTGCATGGTTCCCGAACCCGTAGGGTCTACACACTTAAGGTTCGATGACGCTAGGGTTATAGGGAATAGATATACGTGGTTACCGAATGTTGTTCGGAGTCCCGGATGAGATCCCGGACGTCACGAGGAGTTCCGGAGGTAAAGATTTATATATGGGAAGTCCTGTTTTGGTCACCGGAAAAGTTACGGGTGCTATCGGTAACGTAGCGGGACCACCGGGAGGGTCCCGTGGATCCACCAGGTGGGGCCACCAGCCCCAGAGGGCTGCGTGGGCCAAGTGTGGGAAGGGACCAGCCCCTAGGTGGGCTGGTGCGCCTCCCACAAGGGGCCTAGGGCGCAGGAAGGGGGGGAAGGGGGAAACCCTAGGCTCAGATGGGCCTAAGGCCCACCTAGTGGTGCGCCCCCCTCTCTCCCCTTTGGCCGCCCCCAAGTCCCATCTAGGGCTGGCCGCACCCCTTGGGGGGAACCCTAGATGGGGGCGCAGCCCCCCCTCCCCTATATATAGTGGGGGTTTTGGGGCTGCCATCAACATGAGAACGTCTCTCTCTTGGCGCAGCCCTACCCCTCTCCCTCCTCCTCTCCCGCGGTGCTTGGCGAAGCCCTGCAGGATTGCCACGCTCCTCCATCACCACCACGCCGTCGTGCTGCTGCTGGACGGAGTCTTCCCCAACCTCTCCCTCTCTCCTTGCTGGATCAAGGCGTGGGAGACGTCACCGGGCTGCACGTGTGTTGAACGCGGAGGCGCCGTGGTTCGGCGCTTAGATCGGAATCAACCGCGATCTGAATCGCTACGAGTACGACTCCTTCATCCGCGTTCTTGCAACGCTTCCGCATCGCGATCTACAAGGGTATGTAGATGCACTCTCCTTCCCCTCGTTGCTAGATTACTCCATAGATTGATCTTGGTGATGCGTAGAAAATTTTGAATTTCTGCTACGTTCTCCAACAATATTAGACACATTCATTCCTGAAACTACACTTGCAATTATCTTTCCCTGTTACAAGCCCATGAGTTCCTCACCTGATAGATAATAACTGTTTCATATTCTAGTTTCTAGATGAGAGTTGCATCAAACAAAATAAATAAACACGAGCAAATATTTCTTTATAAATTAGAGCGATGGAAAATTTTATAATGAAGAGCTACATAAGCTACTTTAGAAACCATCACAGTTTACATGTTCACCCTCGCACAAGTAGTAAAACATCGAAGTACATATTTTAGCAACTAAAGTGAAGTACCAGTATCGGTCTTAACCCACAAAGCCACATTATGTTATTTGATAGTAATGCAAGATCGACAAAAAGCCTCGGGATTTGCAATCTAATTAGAGGCACAACAAAGGTACTGCCATATGGTAATAATACAAAAGACACAATTCAAGTTGTGCATGATGGATCTATGATTTCAACGCTAGACACTCGATACATGATAGTTAGTTCGACAATGTTAAATGCATATCCGAGCAGGCTAAACACAAGAAATTGCTTCACCTTTCGCTGATATGCTGGCTTTTCACAAGGTATTGTGTTCATAACTAAGAACCCGTAGGAAAAATTACTTTCAGAACAATATATGAAATACCAGCCGCAGTTGTACTCAGTGTCTATATCTTGCTAAAAGAAATAGTTGCATTTGCTTGCTCTAGGTCAAGGCAAGGCTCAGTGGTCATCTTGGCCTACTTATCTCTCATGGTGCAACATTAAGTACTAAAATTGAAGAGTTCCTAAGAGTGACCATTTGTGCATAATTTATCCGCGGCTATGGTAATGCATGTAGAGCATATTCATGGCTCAGATTTCTTCCTTCAGACTGTTGTCACCACAGAAGTATAAATACATTTATACGTCTGTTTATAGGACCCCGTAGCATCAAGTAGTTTCCAAAGGCAAACAAATACTCTGTCCGTCTCACAATATAAAGCATATCACCAGACTTGGTGGGTACAACTTTAGCTCAACTATGAGTTATAGTTATATTTGGAACTGGAATTAGCTGAACCATTTTAGCAATAGTCACAAGATAACTGAAAATGTTGATTTCTTATGTAGGTTGGGTTCATGTTTTACTTCTTTTATCCTATCCCCATAATCATTCTCACTGCAAACTAATTTTAGGAGTTCCCAGCCAACTTTCTACGCTGACTATTTAGTTTATTGCATAAAATTGTTTATTTTATAGCAAGAAGTAAAGATTATGGGCATCTATTTTTCCTATCACACAAAGATACTGTCTTGCCACATAAATTTATTTCCACATATGATGTTCAGAAAATAGCAAGGATTAGCCATCAGTCCCTTCGTCAACGAAAAGGAACCAGTATATCAAAAACACTGGGACCTAGCAGTCGGTTACGCTGATGACATGTCCATGGTTGAAACTGACGGTGTTATATCATGATATCCACTGAAGCAGCGCCACCAAATGTAAGAACAAGCATTAGTGCTAGATGGTTCTTGCTGACCGGGAAAGGCAAACATTACGGTACGACCACGAGTGAAGGAATGTTATTCCAATTTGGTACGCTACTGAATTTGGATATAGAGGGTAAAATGAAATCAAAAAAAGCATAACATGAGATAAATAGGAAAGCAAAATCGAAGTTGTGTCAAGGGGAAAGCAAAGTTTTGGAGTTCTCACTAGTGTGAAATCGATTTACCTATTGAACTACATAGCTGATGGGTCTTTCTTCTATGCCTTGCAAGTTTTCCAGCGCTGCAACTGGACTCCCTTGGTTGACTAAACCTACAAGTTTTTTGTAATAACCTTGATTAGTCATGTTGGATATGAAAGCGCCGATGAAACCCATGATAAATTAGGACATGTGCTTCAGCAAGCAATTATTGCACATGTTTGGCAACCATCCACGGGGTCTTTAAGAATGACTATAATATATTAACAAAATAACAGTTCAGTTTCTATAAGAATATAATAACGAAAAAGCTTATTATATAAGCCTACTTAATTTGGCCATAGTATGTAACCAGAAGTATTTCTCTCCAGAAAATAGGGAGGCACACTTTCTTCAGGTTTAATTTCCACAAATCAATTCTTAGTAATTACAGGATGGCTCTGACTATTTGTAACTGCCAGTAAACTAAGCAACTAAGTACATTTACCAAAATGTATAATTAATGCTCGAGGTTTGCTAGGGAGACAAACACAAGGGACAAAGGATGTACAATTGAAACTTGCTGAAGTTTGCTCTGGTCATCCTCTCAAGGACCAACCAAGAAACATAATCAGCAAACCTTTGTGCCTCCTTCATGTCAAGCTTTCCACCTATACTTGACAAGCACCTAAAAAGATGGAATTGACATCACGCATAAATCACAAGTCCTAGGCAAAGAAAGATAATTCCTAAAAAACAAGCCAGTGTTCTCAAATTAAGTTTGGTAAGGAAGCATGGGGCAGCCGAGCAGTGACAACACCATACCTCCATGGACCTCATTCTTTGTGACCAATCGCAGATTACCAAGAAGCCATTGCTGCTAGGATAATCTGCAAGCCACCCTATTGTATAACAAAAAAAAATCAGCGTGGGGATTAAATTTTTTAGATCAAAGGACGACTCACTAGAGCAGGGGAGAAAGGAAGTGGAGCGCTGCCAACCACAACACGCGAAGGTCGCTGAACTTGAACCTCCACCCCATCCTGCTCCAGCCTGTTTCTTTGCCGGTCGCACGCCTTCCTCCGGCGATGAGGGATTCCAGCGACCGTCGGATCCACCACTTCTCTCCATCTAATCCAACAGACCGAGACCTAGGCCGACGAGGAGGAAGATCCGACAGGTCGGAGCACTGCCAGGGAAGGATGTCTGTTTCTTACCCAGGATAGCCATGAAATTGTTAATCGTACGAAAGTATAGGAATGCAAAGAAACCATGATCATTCTACAATTGTTGAAGCAAGTATTATATTTCAAGAAATCCTATAGAAATGAAGCAATGTAAAAGGGGGAAACACCTAGGCACGCACTAAGAAACTGACGAACAATATCTGTCCAACTAAACATCTACACCTGATGAAATCAATATCCTTGCAGAGGGCCCTATATAGTTGGAACAAATAAACAATTTTAAAAAATAGTGCCCCTCTGTTATCACCATACTCTAGCAGATTAATTTAATACAATTTAGGATGAGTAGAACTATGATATGAAAACTGAACTAATTGTTCTCGCTACTTGTGCTTTCTGATGCCTTGTGGCATTGCTAATGAAAATACCTTGCGAATTCATTCAAATGAATTTGTACACTTTTGTTGATTTGTCAAAGGGAACATACTGTAAACAGGATGGCTTCATTCTTAGTGGAGCAAGGAAAATAGGGAGCACAGATGAAAATGTTCATACAGGAAGATCGTCATCGATGGGGAGTGGGAAAGTGTTCTGCACTTGGAGAGCAAATCCTGCAAAAATTTATAGAAAGAACATGAACTCTTGACCTGCTGCCATGTCCTCGTTAGAGTGCCATCGCCATGACCAAGTAAAAAAATATAGCCTGTTCAAGCTTGACTGGATATATAGATTCCTAAGGAAAAAATACAAATCTATACTATACTAATATAGTGGATATCAAGGTTCTTAGGAGAAATGTGTAAACTAAAATACTAAAATAGAATCATAGCCCATTCCAAAACGACTGCATATACATACAAAGATTTTGAAGAGTAGATATGATTCTGGCATATGTTCAAACCAGGAATACAAATGGTGAAAATGTTTATCCTAAAATTTGTTCTAAAACCTACACATGTTTATGTTGCAAATAGTAAAACATAGGCATTAGCGTTCCTTTTAGCATAAAAAAGAGGATCAAAATAGTAAAAGGAAGAAAGAACTAGTTTTTTTGTCAAACCATTCCTTTTCAGGGAACCTTTGTTAGGCAAGCCTTGTGGCATCTGTAACCCTGAAACCACACATAACTCACCATCAGAAAACTGAAAGCTTCCTATAAAGGGGTATTTAGATCCTAAACATACCAAGAAAAAGAATCAATCGTGCAATGAAGATATGTAGGTAAATAAAAGAAAGAAAGCTTTTCACTGCAAATCTCATATAACTTCGTCGTATTCTCTTCTCTCCCTCATGTACTCATGTTTATAGCATCAAAATGAGAGAACAAAGGTTAACAAGAGGGAGAAAAGCACATTGATCTTCTCCAACTCTTTATCTAAACTTCATCCCCATGTCATGTTTAGAAAATGAATATATTGGCAAGTTTAAATGCCAACACATTGTCGCAAATTACAATCTAAATCTGGAACATGAATGGGCACCAAGCATCGAGCACTTTAAAAGCTCAGTTACCGAAAGGAAACATTAAGCATACAATGCTAGCTTCACTTACACATAGAAAGACATTACAACAAGGAAAATAACTTAGCAAAGGAAAATAGAATTAATATAAGTACACAACGAGCATAGTACTATGGATAATTGGATCCCACGAGATTAATGAGGTACTTTAGTATACACTATTGGATACAACATACCATTCAAAAGATATACCATACGCCAGCCTGTACTTTACCATCAAAATATAATTTGGGTTCAGACCGACCAACTAACATGACATTATAAAGTAACAGAAGGAAGGTCCTTCGGAACTACATCGCAGTTGGTACATCCCCATGTAATAATTCTACACGATGGATTACATGCCCACCATGGTCTACTCCATAAATAGAGAACAAATGATGAACACTGAATAGAATCTTCAGTTTGCTATGCTTCAGAGAGCCACCAGAAAAAGAGATGATACCTTTGGGTATCCCATGAAATTGCCATGCTAGGCCTGCAGAATTCCAGAGAAAAGGAAGTCTGCGTCACACGTCACAAAACATAAAACTTCTTCATCACCGGCCTAATAAATATTCATATATGTTGTCTTCCGCTTCAGTCAAACAGACCTACTCAAACGATCAGCGATGGACTGATCACTGATGGAATCAGAGGCATGGATGTCTTAAGAAAATAACCAAATTAACCATCAACGATCATACATATCATACCGATCATGCTTGACAAGTTCTTACCTCGGGGATAATGCTTCCTGAACAGCTGGTTGCTTCTCAACTGTAGAATCAGGCACACCGATGTCCATGTTGCTGCCATGCACCACAGCCCTGATCATCGCAATTTAAACTCAGTCAGTGAATTCCATTCTTCTTGAATGGAAACAATAAGAACTGGTGCCCTCCCATTTCAACAAAACCAAATTAAATAGTACTACTAAATATTACCCGTCAGTTGATTCATATGCAGGAGATGTGACATTCAGCGAAATGCCCTCATCTTTTAATGGGTCTGCACCTGTACCGTTAGGCTCAGGGCTTCCCACCTTGGTAGAATGCTCCTCGACCCTGATCAGAACATGCACAACAGAACATAGGTCAATGACTTTTATGATGAAGACATAAAAAATGATAACTAGTAGGCATTCTGTTTCTTCTATGAGAAAGGAATAGCAAAAAAAGGCGAATACAATTGGAACTTTCTAGCAGAGATAGCAATATGGAAAATAATAATCAAAATAATACTGGAACCCCCTTGGACCGGATTTTATCATATCAGGCGTCCGGATCATTACAGTACCTATTATTTTGATGAACAAAAGTCTTGGCTAATCAAAGAAGAGCAAAAAATGATATACCTATCAGATGATTGAAGTGTGGGAGGTATGGTATTCAGCATCAGGGCATCGAACTGTAACAGGTCTGCACTTGTATGCCCAAGCTCACTCCTGCTCTCTCACCTATATGCTCCTCCACCCCGATCAAAACATGTGCAACAGATCATTATTCAGACTTGTAGTTGATGTTTTATTTCTTCTATGGAAAACCGAGTGCAAACAATAGAAGCGCAAGCACACATTTTTTCATAACTAACAGACTTTATCTAGAGCCCACCCAAAATCTAACTTAGAATTTAATCAAACAAGTAAAACCCTTTTTTATACCAAACAAGTAGAATGCTGCCTTCCTCTCGCTACAGTTTAGTCTTGGCTAGAATTTAATCTAACAAACAAAAACCTCATCAGAATTCAATTTAGAATATGAACGGCAATAAAACAATTCTAAGCAAAGAGGGGAGCGAAGCTGACCGGAAAAGTTTGTCGGGGCGAGCCGAGGGCTATCGTTCAGAAAAACTCTCCCACAGGCTTTCTTACCTGGCGCATGGGTGAGGCAACGGCAAGCCGCACGACCCCCCACACGCTGTTCCACTCGACCACGACCATTGCCGGAGCGCCGCCGCCCTCGGGCCTCCCTCTCTTTCCCCCGCGCTTGCACCTTCGCCTCGACGAACAGCGCCGCAGCCTGGTGCCGCGTGCCACCATGACCACGGCCTCCTCCTCCCCCTCAGGCATCTGCCATCACCGCAACCACTCCTTCTGCCGAGCACAGGCAGATGTGTCCATGCCCGTGAGGAGGAGCGCCGTCACCGCTGCCGCACCTCGAGCGCCGGGGAAGAGGCCCAGAAGAACGTGCCAGCAGGGTGGCGGACGATGAGGCATGTGGAGAGGCGGCGGCGGCGTGAGAGGGGAGGCAGGACGACGCGGAGGGGAAGAAGAGGGCGTGGGGCTCGAGGATTCGTCCCTGTGCGCTAGGTTTTCGGGAGTGGATTGGCTCGACGCGGTGCGGGTCACAAGCGACCGGTCCAACCTCTTTTTACCGCAGGACGCCTCTTTTCTCACACGAACTCACGCACACAACATACACTGCACCGCTGGTCGCGCAAATGCCTGGCCCAGACGTCATCCAACAAAACCCAAAGCCTTGGCGTAACTTAGAACTGACGGCCGGATGTATGCCACGTAGATAAAAAGTACAAAAACCTTTACACGCATGCAAAAGGAGCGACCCAGATCGCGAGCGCGCGGTGATCCCTCCAGAACAGCGGGTACTCTAAGATGGTTTATAAGTTCAATACGACATCTATCTTTTCTTTTCTTTAATTCTCTGTCACATACGCATGTTGCGAGTTCAAGTGCATGATACGCATATGTTACCCCACTATGGCCAGCCTAATAAAGTCGAGGAGCATTTTTTTAGAACACCAACACCCAATTCTTTGTCTATTGCGGGGGTCGGTAAGCAAACGAACACAAAATATTCGCGAAAACGAGAGGGGGCAAAAGGGGAAAGGCGACGCCTCAAGGCCGCGAGAAGCGAGGGCGAAGAAAGGCCTCGAGGCAGCTCGTCGATGGTGGTTAGGGTTTCGCCGCCTGCGTCCTCGACCCACTGACGAAGCGACCCGGCGGCAAGAGGCTCCTTCGTCCCCCTAGGCGGCAGGGAGGCTCCCGCTATCTCTGTGGCGGCTCCGGAAGGCGACGGAGGGAACTGCGGCGCGATGGGGGAGCAGCGGGAGGCTTCGGCTTCGGCGGCGGCGGTAGCGCACAGCAGCAACATGCAGGTGAGGTCTCCGGACTTCTCGGTTGCCATACAGGGTCCTCGAAGCTTCTATCGCTGGTTAACTAGATGTGTAGATCCACTTAGCGGCTGGTTGTTAGCCTAACCTGGGAGGGCGTGGTTGCGTGTTGCGATTAACTCGCTGTTGCTTGAATACGTCATGCGGATGGATAGGGGAGGCAGGAAGTTCATTGAAGCAGCACGTGCCCTAGATCCAAGTTTAATGCTTTAGCATCGGGCAGTTTTGTGTTCTATCCAGGGCTGGGTCACTTTATCCCTAACGCGGAAGGGAAGTTACTCTGGTGACGACGAGGACGAGGGAATGGAGGCATTGTATTTTGCTCGGTTCAGTCTGCTATGTGTGCTGAACTAACTACATATGCTTAACTGTAGAGTTACTCTGCCTGACTTTCTTCCAGTGAAATTGGTGCTGCTAAGAGAGAAGTTTGGGCCTCGTGTAATTGTCCTAATCTGACTCCCCGGCAGAAAGAATTTGCATCTTTAAACAAAGAGGTTTATTCATTATCTACTGTTGGTATCTGAGACTGAAAACAATGCAACACACAGTCACTCTTTTCTGTTTGTATCCTAGACTAAAAACAAGGCCACACATAATCACTGGCCTAACCATCACCATAGATGCAAATTGCATGAAATTGGAAGGTTCTGGAGAAGTGCGTCTCCACTAGGTTCTGGGACGTTCATATTTGATTTATTACATGGCAAACATTTACGATGGTCTGAATATTTGTAAGTCAATTTTGAGGATCATCATTGTTTGCTTGAGGAATTATCTCAACTAAGCACTGGATGAGGCGTTGCCTTTGAAATCGTTGTTGTCACTGGTTATGTGAGGGAGATTGGGTAGGCTGTAGTAGGGTATCTTATTTCCTACTTCCTAGAATGGAAGTATGCACAGTATAGGTAACTCTATACAACTTTAAGGGACATTTATCTTATTACCTCGTACTATGCCCTAGCTGAATGATATGCATACTCTCGTCAATGAACAAGGAATCTCGCAAGAGAAAAGCTGGTAATGTTGGAAAATTGACACCAAGGTCTACTTTACTTTTTATTTTTTCCCATATCTGAAGCTCAAAATACCTGCAAAGTATACCAGCTATCCATGTAGTTCGTGAATAAGGTTGGCTTGGCTGAGGATATCCCTGACTATGTGGTTGGGAGTATCATCTTTCTTGTGTTTGGTTGTAAATTGAGAGGTTGTTAGGGGTAGTCAATTTTATGTTTGGTTAGAAGTTAGAAGGGTGAGAGATGAATATCTTGTTGTGATGACCTCTTTGCTATGAGATGGTAAGATTACCCTCAACTAATTATTCAAAATGTACATCATGGAATAGGTCAACACCACCATCCAAAAAATGCATTGGATTTGTAACTCCATGGTTCAAACATATCCATGAGTACAATTCAATCTAACAAAAATACTGTCTACAGCTACATCATACAAGGCATACGTTAGTAGATTAGAAGATGTATTCAATGGCAGGCATACGTTAGCAGATTAGAAGATGTATTCAATGGCCAGTTCAAAGATGGTCTTTGCTAATGTCACAGCCAGATGCAAATATGCTACTCGGAAGAATGTCATCTTCAGGTCAGCCTCGACCTGCTCCATGAACTAGGGGTCGCCGGAGGTGTGGAGGCAATTGCCCAGGCGTCCGCACACCACCGGACCTACTCTAGACGCAACTCGATGTGCACCACCGGACCTTGCTCGCCTGAGGCCGTAGACCTACCGCTGCCGTACACCGTCGGCCATGAACCTCTTGCTAGGCTGCACTGGAGGTGGGCCTTACCAGGCAGGGAAAATGCGTCGTTGGCCTTGTCGTACCATCCACTGGTCAGTGTCGGCCTACAGGCATAGCACACGCCACCAGCCCTGCCATTCCCCGCGCCGCAGCTTGCCATCTCCTAGCCGTCCTTGCTCACATGTGTAGAGCTCAGGAAGGGGAAAGAGAGGAGAAAGCAGATGCACCTTGACCGCGCCGCCGCCATTGCTCAAATGCGTCGCCGTCGATCCAAATCGTAGCCGCTGCCGTTGCCTTGTCCGTGGGGAGAGAAAGGAAATTGTGGAGAGGGTGTTCTGTTCGCGAGGGGTGAGAACAGAAATGAAAACATTTTGTGGGGTCTGAGTCACCACAGCGTGGGTGGTTGCCGCCATCCACCAAAATTTCACGGCTCGAGTGATCCAGCTTTTGAAGGAATATTCCCAGGTATCTGGCTATCGCCGACCTTCTTCACCATCAAACCAAACGAGTGATATCTCCTCATGGATACTTTAAGCAAATGTGCTTTAACTCGTGGATACGGCAAAAAGCCTCCATCCCTCAAACAGTACATTTTACGGGCAGTATCTTTTCCGTTTCAATGTATATTATTGTCACATTATATAAAAAATATGGTATCAACATCTTGTAATTGTTCCAGCGTGTGAAAGTGTACCGTTTGAGGGATGGAGGCAAATGGGATGATCAGGGGACAGGGCACGTTGCTGTTGACTACATCGAGGTATGAGTCAGTATGTTGCTTTCAACTACCTTAAGGTATGGATCAAGTATGCATGAAAACTTTGTCTTATATATGGTTCTATTCAGTTAAATTGATACTTTGTTCACTATCTATTTTTTTTTTGTTGCCGGGTAAATTTAGTTTGTCTGTTGTACTTTTGATTTTTCGTCCAAAATTTGCAAAGCCTAAGAATGTGACTGAGCAGCTTATTGTGGCTCCAATCCTTGCTTCCCGAAAGGATTAACCAAGAGCTGCTAGCACTCCTTCCTTGGTTTTACATGGTTTCCAATGTCATTTAAATTATATGAATAAACTCACACAGCTACCGGTGAGCCGTTTTGTCTAGCACAACAAATTGGGTCTATGTTATAGACTTATAGTTACCTGGTACTGTCTCTGTTCGGTTTTGTAAGGCTCATATTTATTAAAAAAAAATTGATCAACAAAATATTACCAATATGCTACAAAAAGTATATTATTTGATTCATATTCAAAAGAAGTTTCAAGCGGTATAACTTTTGTGGCATAGAACTCATATTTTGTTGATCAAATTAATGGCCAGTCTTCTTTTGTGTATGGAACTTATAAACCTGAATGAGAGTATGCTGTTAACACATCTAGTGGCGGTGATTTATCGAACCGTAAGCCATGGTCAATATAGTGTAGATGCATTGTCCTGCTGTATGGCACCATGTTGTTCTGTTAATATGCCATCAGGAAGCTTAGTCATGAGTATCCAGTTTGTAGGCTTCCAATTTGTAAGCTCAGTCATGCATTGTCCTGCTGTATGGCACCATGTTGTTCTGTTAATATGTCCATGTTGTTCTGTTAATATCCAGTTTGTAGGCTTCCATTTTTTTTAATGTTAACTGGGTCAACTGTGGGTTGATTCCAGGGTTCAAAAGAACCTGGTTTGACTGTTTTGGATGAAGAAGACAACGAAACACTGCTTGTCCACAATATTACATCTGAAGATATCTACAGAAAGCAAGAAGGTGAACGATTGCACTCCTTATCTGTTTTGAGCTAACCATTTATATCGTTACATGACGTGCTATGCCTGTTTTTTTATATATTAGAAACAATCATCTCATGGAGGGATCCAGAAGCAGCAACAGAATTAGCATTGAGCTTTCAGGAGGCTGCAGGGTGCTCCTACATATGGTAGTTCAAGAAAAGGAACCCTAGTGTAACTATCACTTTTCTTTAATTATTCCTTATTGATGTCTTATTTTGTATTCCTGGTGAGTCTCTGCAGGGACAACATCTGTGATATTCAGAGAAACCTTCAGTTTAGTAACCTTGGCGGTGAGTTGCTTAAAGCTTGCTGTTGTTCATATCATTCCTACACTGTTTTACTTTAATGTCCTGCAGGTCTTGAAGTTGGTCCTCGTCCAGCTTCGGAACATCTAGAAGCCTCTAGAGTATTGCATTCACACGGTAGATCCATTTTGCTATATATGTGTTACACTGTAAATATTGCTCTTATTAAATATTTGGAGAACTTGCTCACATATGATTGGAAGCCCTAAAATTTAGTTCATGTATCGCCGCGTTGTACTTGTACCTGTAACCATAGCATTTATGGTATTGTCAATGCAGTCAAAGGTGGAAATACACTTGGCACACTATGTCCTTAAATACCCCGGGGTGCATGTGAGTATAGCATGTGCTCGAGACATCAAGGGCATAAATGAAAATTAACCCCCCTGTAAGAACTTGTCCGGATTGCACACTTACCTGGCTAGCTCCTCTCAGATTGAAGGGTTTGGGTTCAAATTCCCTATCAGAAGAGACTGGGTCAGATTACAGGAAAGCCCCCATCCCAGTTTTCTTGTGTCAAAATTCCCAATATTTACAGTCATAGCTCTCCACTGTCAATTCCTGAAGTGTGATCACTGAGAATCCACTAAAGCTTGAGAGCTAGAGCCATCCTACTGTCTTATTGGGCCACATTCACCGCCGACCTTTTGTTTCCCTGGTTTCTTCTCGATTTCTGTTCGCCACACTATTATACATTGAAAGTTCACCTTGTATCCTGACCGTTGCTGACGAACGTGCTGTGGCAGACCTTGCTGTGTAGCTTTGCACCTGGTGTTCCCCAGATAGCAGTGTGTTTCTAACTCTGGATTTCCTTGCAGATGAGTCCTTTCGCTCTGTTAACGGTGAACTGAGGGAACTTCCACCTGTTGATTTGTCCAATCTTCCTTTGATTTTGAAGGTCAACTTTATTTTGTACTCTCCTCATATAAAACTATTGTTATCAGTTTCATCTATCATGTGCAAAGCAACATTTATTCCCTTTTTTCCGGGTTTTAATACTTCACATTCACTTTTCAACAGTTAATTGTGACAGTAGTAACTTGAGTGCTTATCTTGTATCGTGGGGGATAGTTCTTTGCCTGATCATGTTTTTAAAGTTCATATTTGATGAATATACATGTCTAGTCTTCAAATCTCGAAGCATTTGCTTGTTGTTCTGGCTTATTGAGTCATCCACTAATGCGGGGGCCAAAGATTTATTTCCTTATCTTCAGATCTAATTGTTGATGTTTGCCGTTAGTATTGTTGATATGTACCATAACTGAGAGCAGGACAGTTTGCCTGCCTATTGAAGACATTTTTGATAACACTAATGATACTACCGTTGTTATATTAATCTATCTAATGATTTACGGTTAGGCTCTTGCATGACCTGTACTTTCTGCTGCAAAAAGGTCTATTATACTGTTACAATACCGCTGATGAAAATCTGCAGACTATATTGGAGGGTGGCATTACAGATCAAATGCGTGTGGCCGAGTTGATAACACAAGATGTAAGTATCTAGTCTTTGGGTGTGGCATGGTCCCGTGTACCATATATTTTTGCTGTCATTAGCCAGTGTACCAATTTTCTTGGTAGAACAAACATTTCATTTAATCATTAACGCGAAGCTCATCTTTGCTCCCTCAGAAGAATTGTGGGGTTGGGAGGCCCACCTGCTGTGAGAAAATCCTATAAAGGGATTAGTGATTAGTCTGCTCCCTTCTTGGGTTGATTAAAATGAAAATTGAAATCACCTCTTCTTGTGTTACATGGCCTATTTGTTTAGGAGACCTCTTTGTGCTGTGCCCGGCATTTATTTTACATAACAACTACACTGCTTTACCTGTTTAAAGAGCACTTTTGGCGCAATTGTAGCAGCTATTTTTTTTTGGTATGCCCACATTTGCTCCATTTGTTGTTAGGTGTCTACCAATGGAAGTGACCGTGTTTGAGATTTAAGATGAAATGATTTCACTTGGAAGTTCTTTCAGAATAATTTGTATGATGATCTGTTCTGCAGATGATTCTTGCACAGTAGATCCCGAGGGACTTTCTGATTTATCGTCTAAGCAATATTTTGATGTAGAAACTGGTGTTTTGGATCCACTTTATTCCATTTATATGCAGATGTTTGCTTGACAGTCTTCTTTCTGATTTGTTTTCAAAAGATAACTTTGTTGGACATCAGTTAGATAGAAAATGCAATGTTGATCTACTGGGTAATTTAAGATGTTACCTTCAGTTGCGCCATCATGGATTCATAATGCTCCATGATGGTGGAATGACTTTTTGCTACTTAGCTACCTTACATGTCCTAATAAGGATTGGTTAATAACTAATCCATGCTTCCTTATTGCTGACATTGATTGCTATTCGTCTACGTCAATAACATTAGCCTGAAATGTATCAGAATTCAGAACATAAAATCTAGAAGAAACATTATGAGATGCGTGAAAATGATAATTCATTCTCTCTTTCTTGGATATGATTATTCACAGTCCAACATGAAGTCTTACACTAATCAAGTTACAAATTCTCATTGTTTCAGCGTGATTTTTTCCCCAAGCTGCTGGATATTTTTAGAATGTGTGAGGATTTAGAGAATTTAGATGATCTCCACATGATATTCAAATTGGTCAGGGGAATCAGTAAGTACATATCAGTATTGGAATGCGTTCGGTAGAATATTTTGGACTGTTATTTATTGTCATTTTCATTCTGCAGTATTGCTGAACAGTCCATCGATCTTTGATAAGATATTCTCTGATGAGTTTATTCTTGACATCATAGGCGCCCTTGAATGTATGAATTCTCCTCCAGTCCTTTGTTTCTTCCTGTTGCTCCCATAACCTCTACATATCTTGGTTTTGATTGATAGCCTGTGAGGCTGCTTCAATTTTTTCTACTAATTTTAGTGAATTTAATAACTTGTACAGATGATCCAGAGGTTGCTAAAGTGCAAAAGCATCGCATTTTTCTGAAGGATCATGTAGTTTTCAAAGAGGTGTGTTGATCTTTATACTCCTTACGATCTTGAATAATAAATATTTAGTAAAAGCTTTTTCTTTCTACAGGCCATACCTATTAAAAATATTTCTGTGGTTTCAAGGATACATCAAACGTACAGAATAGGGTATCTAAAGGTCAGTCACATTTCTCACTTGATTTGTTACATGATGGAATTTTGTGGAAACTTGATACTGCTTTGCTTTGCGTGTTTAAAATTGTGCTCATTTTGGTATCTGCAGGATGTTATATTACCCAGAATATTAGATGATGCCACTCTGGCTAGTCTTAACACGATTATACACACGAACAATGCTGCTGTTAGTATTTCAGCCTTCACCTAGTGTTGACGTGTCCTCATCAATTTCTTTATTCTTTGTCACATACAAGTGAATAATCTGTCTGTAGGTTATTTCCTTACTGAAGGATGATGCTTGCTTTATCCAAGACTTATTCTCTAGGATGAGATCACCAAATATTTCTATGGAATCGAAAAGAGAATTGGTGAGACATTCTTCTTATCTTTTGTTAGACGAGTTTATGGCTTGATCACATTAAGTATCCTTTTCATTATCAAATCTGTTTATTGATAGAGATTATTATCAATTCCTTCACATTGTGTCATTGGTACAAAGGAATTTAGTTTGGGCACTGTAAAATGTAGCTGACTGATACGATTTTCCCCGTGAGTTAGAGGAATATCATATTTAGCGGTGCACGTGATTATGAAGGACCAAAATCTGTTGTTGTGAGCTTCGTTGTTGCATTGGTGATTTTTCTCAACAGTGGGAGCTTAGTTGGCAGCTTGTTAAATTTGATAGTCATCTAGACTATTTCATTTTCTGCAGGATGTTGGAGTTTCTGTGTCCTGCGTAGTATTTAGAGAAATTCAGATAGATGCCACTGTGATGTGTGGTTTAATATGTGGTCTGGGGCTCAGCTCAATGCCATTTTTAAGAACTACTCCCTCCGTCCCATAATATAAGAGTGTTTTTAACATTAGTGTAGTGTCAAAAACGCTCTTATATTATGGGACGGAGGGAGTACATCATTTGCGTTCTGTTCTGTTTTCAGGTTGAGATGATCCAGATGATAATTGCTTTTACATGCATATAGCTGTTGCAGTTACTGGAATGTGGAGAAGTTATTAATGCTCCGCGTCTGACAATGGTGTTTCTGGTGCTTGCAGGTCCTGTTCTTGCATGAGTTCTGCACTCTTAGTAAGAGTTTGCCGCTTGTACAACAACTACGACTGTTTCGGTATATACTTGTTTTCTTTCTTCTTTTTCGTCCTATGCCCTCTAGCGACACAAGCCATAATAACACAACACAGACTCCAGATGTGCCAAAATTTCAAATATGCAAACTGTGATGCATGGCTATTAACTAAAACTCTTGTTTCACTGTGTGGTTTGCTGTACGCAGCTCAAACCAGAGGATAGTTATGCCAATATCATACGTAGCTGAGTCCCTGGTTAAGTTCTTCGTAAGCTTCTGGTTTTCAATTCAATGAGCACACTGCACCTGCTCATTGCATGCCACTGTAAAAATTTCTGATGTACTGTATAATGATCAGTACTACTGCACAGGAGGATATCTGGACTTGCACATCAGTAAGGGATTGGGAGGAAACTAAGAGGTTAGAGGATGAATGGAGGAGTGGATGGGATTAGACAGACCAATGTCACATTGCTTATGAATTCGGTCGTTTTTAACTTTACTCAAATGGGGAGGGCACTCTGTCCTTGTGTCGTAGTATTTGTCTTAACTTGCCTAGTTAAGATAAATGTTTATTGTGTTACTTATGCATATAGGCTGTACCTGTAAACATAGTGCATCATGCAACAGTACTGGATCTTTGACAACTGTGTGACTTTGCTTGAGTAAGATGTGCTTATAAACAAGACATCCGCCGCTGCTTTGATGTCTAAGTTTTAACCCTCTTATCCTGTCTTCTTTTGCAATAGAACATATGATACTGCCTTTCAAAAAAAAAAGAACATATGATACTGGTATGCCTGAGGTGGTGGTGCCATTGTATGCACTCTTTGGCATCCCAATGCTTTACTTTGCTGCCTTTTAGCTTCAGATTTGCTGAAGGATATCTTGTAATTTGGTACACTTAGGCGTCAGGGCACTCCCAGGTAGCAAAGCGTCGAGCTCGACTTAGACAGCAGAGGAAGGCGTCCGCCTTAGTCGCTAGGGCATCCAAGTCGTCCGCCCTTATGAGAGAGAGAGAGGGAGGGAGGAGAGGCAGATTTGGGAGGGAACAGATGCGGTGACGAGAGAAAACAGAGGCAGGGAAGAAAAGTAGCAGACGGAGGGGATGGAAGCAAGCGGTGGCAGGGAGAAGAAAGAGGAGGAAGGAGAGAGAGACGACTGGAGAGGAGGCCGTCGAATCTTCATTTTGCAGTCACCTGCCGCCGCCAAAGGTCCCGGGAGAAGAGGGAGGGAGAAGAGGCAGATTTGGGAGGAAACAGATGTGGAGAGCAAGGGATGGCAGGGAGAAGAGAGAGGAGGGAGAGAGAGAGAGAGAGACTCTGGAGTCTCTCCCTGCCTCTGTTTTCTCTCGTCTCCGCATCTGTTTCCTCCTAAATCTGCTTCTCCACCCACAAGGCCGTAGCACCACCGCTTCTCTCCTTCGCCATGTTTGATCTGGTTGCTCTACTTGTTGGCTCTTCTCTTTTTTCTCTGGCGGCCGATTGACCCTTCTCCTAGTGTCGCAGCAGTAGCCAAGTGTGCCTGCTCTGATGGATCCTGTGGCTGGTAATGCTTAGGACCTATCAAAATGATCTTAGGAGAAGAGCTACATGCAATGATCCAGCTTGGAAGTATGGGTTCTGGCCAGATTTAGAGAGGAAAGATTTACTACACTTATGAATGCTAGCTGTTAAATCTCCTAATTGGCTGCCATATTTTATATGTATGTGTCTAAGGCGTCGCCTTGCCTTACGCTTTAAGCGCTTAAAAGGTGAGGTGCCCCCCACCCTCGCCCAGCGCCTTATCTCGAATCGCCGCCTTAAAACCATTGCTTCCAATCCATTTTCACAGCGCTATTACGTCCTGGGCAAGAACTCTAGATGAGAGGGGGGTGAGGGTGGGCAGGGAGGAAGATTGCCTTGCTGCTGCTCAAAATAGAGTGGGAGGTAAAGAGCGTGCGAGCAGCTTACCTTGCTGCTGCTTAAGAGGGGGAGGCGAGGAAGTCGGCGAGCAGCTGCTTAAGAGGGGGGTGAGGGTGGGCAGGGAGGAAGATTGCCTTGCTGCTGCTCAAAATAGAGTGGGAGGTAAAGAGCGTGCGAGCAGCTTACCTTGCTGCTGCTTAAGAGGGGGAGGCGAGGAAGTCGGCGAGCAGCTACTGAAGGAGCACTGAAGCTTACCTGGCTGCTGCGTGAGACGGTGAGGAAGTAGAAGTGCAGCACTACAGGTGCACGCCGCCGGCCTGCCACCATTGCCCCTACCAGGTGAGCTGCCGCCACCGCTGGATGAGCCGCCAGCTAGGTCGGGAGGGCTGGGACGGAATGGATTAACTGAGAGGTATCGGGCCTAGGGTTGGAAGATAGCTGGGCTGGGCCATAACAGAGTCGATTCTGGGAGTATGCATCGTGCATCAGTACTAAACAGTTATTTTTGTTGTTTAAATGTCGGATACACATTGGATATATCGGAAGAGCACCCTTACCGGATACAGATTCGTTAGTTGCCTAGCGTATCCGTGTTTTTGAGATGTTTCGTAATGTTCTCTGTGCATGCGCGGCCATTCTCTATAATAGAGTGCACAGACCTATCCATTCCTCTAATCAATTTTGAAGGATGAAGCTGCTGCTTTTTTCTCTTTTCAAAATGTTGCTTCCTGCAAATTTTATTGAACTGTAGGACTTGCTGCTATAAATTGATTAGCTAACTATTTATTTTCTTCAGGGATCTTTCAGGTGAAGGTGTATTTGAAATTGTATCTGATGTGTTGCAGAGTCAAGACAGAAAAATTGTTTCGGCTGGGTACTTATGAAGCGCCGAATCACCCTCTCATTGTTGATGCAGCCTTTTCTCTTCTAAACTCTTTGCATTTCATTTGACAATTGCAGGACGGATATCGTTATTCTTTTTCTTAATCAGGACCCTAACCTATTGAGGTCATATATTGTCCAGCAAGAAGGAAATTCTCTTCTTGGACTTTTGGTAAGTTGCAGTTACTTTGAGGTCTGCAGTACTGTATGCAGTAATTAATATGCTCAGGGTGTTTATGACCTTATCAACAATGGTGAAAAGTTAAATAAGAAACTTATCATCTCAGCTCCGAGATTACCAAGCCGGCAATTTTGCTACTTCTGATGCCATGCCAGTTGAAACCAGTGATTTCAGGCTAAGGGGGTATTTCTTTGAAGTCCTAGGGTGTAGACTAAATGGTTTTGAATTCGAGGGTGAATTAATAGGTTTAGGCGATACTTAAAGGGTGTAAATTGATATTGTTTAAAGAATAGGCTTTAGATCAGGTATGCATGTCCAATATCCATTTGTAAGTACGGATCTTGTCTTTGTTCCAGAAAATTCACCAAACATCTTTGTGATTTGATCATATTAGCATTTTTTTTATCATCGACAGTTTAACCACATCGTTATCTTTTCTAGAATATATGTTTTACTTCACACTTTAAAGGCTAATCACTAAATTTCAGGTTAAAGGAATGGTAACTGACTTTGGTGAGCAAATGCACTGTCAATTTCTGGAAATCCTCCGTATATTAATGGATTCTTTCACTATGTCTGGAGCACATGTAAGTTACTTTTTTGGCCAAAATAGGTTTAAGAAGTTGTATGCTATCTTTACCCCTCAAATTTCACTTAAAGATTCTCATCTGAAGTAGAAAAGTTTATCTACAGACAGCATATTTCTTGTACGATCATCACCACTTGCCAATGTTCTGAGGCAGTGACTTTCGTCTGAAGTGTCCCTCAAGTTTCTATGTTATCTGAAGTTGATGCTTTACATCTTTGTTGTTATGTTCAGTTCTTTTTAGATGTAGTTTGCTGTCATTCTTCTGCATCTGCTCGCCTTGATGTCGGCTCCAAGATATCCAAAATCTGTACCTGTTTTTAACTGGCTCAGTTGGTACTTACTCTTCTTTCCCCTTGGTGCAGAGAGACGTAATTATTGAGATTTTCTATGAAAGGCACCTTGACTATTTGGTTGATGTAATAGCATCCTCTTGTCCTTCGAGGAGTGCTACCCGAACATCACCTAACTCAGCTGTCGTTGGTGGAAACACTGAAGGGCATCGTATCAAGCCAGAAATTCTGTTAAATGTCTGCGAACTATTATGCTTTTGTGTAGTCCATCATCCCTATAGAATTAAGTAATGCCCCATCCAACTTTCTTTCAACAACATACTGCTGCTGTTCACTTATCGTACACCTGCTAAATGAGTATAATCTTGTAGGTGCAACTTCCTTATGAACAATGCGATAGAGAAAATCCTTACCATGACTCGACGAAGTGAGAAGTTTTTGGTTGTTGCAGCTGTCAGGTTTATGCGCACTATTATATCCAGAAATGTGGGTAACGAAGTTTTTTCTCGATTTCCTTTTGTGTTACTTGGGTTGTTGACGGCAGCAACTATTGGTAAATTGGAAGTTCCCTTAAGTTTACAAACTTTTGATATATCTGTGGCATAGCGGGATCTTTTGATCTAGTAGTTCAACTACTTCTGTTTGGTTCCTTGAGCAATTTGTATTGCTGCTTGATGCATCATACATCTGACTCGTCCAGCAAAGATTATAGTGACTGGGTGTGCTTCACCTTTTACTACATATTATGTGTCATACTGTCATCACATGTTTGCAATCCACGGACATGAAATAATTGTTCTCAAGGTTTGCATTTTACCTTTATTATGTATAAAATGGGGCAGTGGGCTGTGTGTCAAACTGTACTATTTTGTGTAGTGAGTCAAGCGCAAGCTTCTTGATATCTATTTTAATACCACTTGGTATTTTCTTTCTAGGATGAACATCTTATTCGCCATGTTGTCAAGTTTAACTTGTTGAAACCAATAATTGACGCCTTTGTGGAAAATGGGGATAGATATAACATGCTACAATCTGGAGTACTCGAACTGTTGGAACACATACGGAAGGTACATTTTTCAAAACTTCTCGGAATAACTATGAATTGTAGCTTACTCATTGGATTTCTTCTTGTGCAGGAAAATCTAAAACCTCTTGTTATTTATGTTACCGAGTCTTTCTCAGATCAACTTATGAAGTTTGAACACTTCGGGAGCATTCAGGCCTTCAAACTCAAGTATCAACAGGTTGACCATCTTCTTGTGCACCGCTGCATCTTGTTTTGACGATAGACTGGGTATCTCACCACTGTGTCATGGAAAAAGAAGATGACAAGTGTACAAACCCCTAAGAATTATGAACTAAAAATTTGAAGAAAACCGGCCAAGATTTAATTCGATATTTCCGTATGTTACTTTTTCCCATGTGTGTGGTTGTTAAGGATGCAAATCCAACAAATTGCTCGAACCAATATGGCAAATCCAGCAGGTTGAACAAACAAGCTCTACTATAAACCAAGTAAACCATGAAAACCATTCAAGTTGAGCTTGTAGATAATTTCTCCCCACTATGTTACTACTAGTATTTGTATTTGCATCAAGTCTCTTTTCATTTTGTTGTTGCAAGTACTTGGAGAGTGCCGATATGAAATTAAGTGCTAGTGTGCCTGACATGAGAAAGAAGGCAGAAGGAAGAGGTCTTGAGAAGGAAGAGGAAGATTATTTCAACGAGAGGTATTCTGTATTTTGTTTTGTCATTGATTGCTTATTTTGTTTGCAATATAGCTTTGCAGAATGTGCCATTAATGATGGCGCAATTTTTTGCTCCTAGTGACGAGGAAGATTTAGTAAGGCGGACTAAACATGCACACAGTGAACATAATGAAGAAAGCAAGGATGATGTAGCCAATGGAAGCGAAACTGGTGACATATCCTCAAGGTATATTCTCTTCATACACAGTTTAACTGACTGTCGGTTACGCGACAAAAAAAACTTGCTGTCGGTTCCCATGGTGTTTTCTATTGTTGCATCAATTAGAAAATCTGGACTAATATTATCATGAAGATTTTGAATTTTTTTCTCAGGCGATGTAATTTATTTTGTTGATGCTGTTTTGTCATTTTTTGCCCATCTTTGCAGGCCTAAATCTGGTGGGCTTGTGGACTATGCTGATGATGATGACGAGGATTTCAATCCGCCACCCAAGGAGCCTGATAGGCCTGTGGATGACGATGAGCTCTTAACTATATCCACAGTGAAGCGGAAATTAGTAAACACGGGGGATGGCAAACATGCAGATGGGGAGGTTCGCAAGAGACAAAAGATTGAAACAAGGATTACTTGTGCCAAGATTTCTGCTTTGACTAATCTGGCTAGCAAACACAAGGATTCACTTGCCTCAAGCTCGCCAAGTTGCGAGGCCAATGGTGTTTTGGGAGAGCATGCTACACATTCTGATGAGCATCAACATTCCCCAGACACTGCAGAAACCTCACGGCAAGTTGGCGGTGATTGTATCAAAGCAATGGGCAGTTTGTCTAGTGAGAAGGCTGTAAATACCACCAAAACAAACGATTCAGAGCCCTATTCAGTGAGATGACAAATTGACAGCTCTTCTCCAAACTGGCTTGCCCCAGGATACGACCGATCAATGCTTGCCAACAGGAAGGAACAACATGTTTTTGGCTCTGGAGAAGGCTGAATCTATTAATCTCAAATCCAGAAGCATGATTCGAGGTGATGTAAATCACACTTCTCTGTAAATCTTGAATGAAATTGCAGCTACCATCACAGCCTGTAAAGTAATTCTTCCAGAAGGAAAGATATGAAAATGAGAATTGGCATGCCTTTCGGTTCAGCATTAATCGAGTCACCTCTCTCTTTCTATATATATCTCTTTCTCTCTCTATATAGAGAGAGCAATGAATATATGAAACTGAGAATTGGCATGCACTTTCTCCCGTATTGCTTTCTAGGATCATTGGCGGAGATGTTGATGTTGTAAAACAAGTGGGCAAGAATAGTTTCAGTTGAGAGTGATATTATCCATATCTTACAGTTGTAATTTGTCGATTAGTAGTTTTGGCTGGATATACTTTGACTTGGATGAGTAATTAATTTATATGATAGAATAATTTATTCAAAAGGTTGAACAAGAGTAATTTTGAATGAATATATGGCCATGTCTTTCAGTCTGGGATTTGTACACAGTAGAAGATTATGATTATATTTTCGAATGAAATGTTTGTTGTTAACCTTCCAAATTTAAGCTTGTGTTCTGAACTTCTCTGGTTTATGCCTTTGTTGTGAACCTTGCAAATTTACTAAACATCTTGCAAATTAGCCTGGTCATTGTGTGAAATGCTTGCTCATACCTTTGTGATAGTGGTTAGGGATCGGTGTAATCTCTAAATATCTTTTATTAAACAGAACGAACAAATAAATACTCCATCTGTTTTTTCTACGGGCTAGTTCTTTTGGGAGGCTTAAAAAATAAGGTGCCTCTCCTTAACTTAAAAAAAAAAGCTGCTCTCAAAATTTATTAAGACTTCTATATTAGTCATCCCATAACTAGTTAAGAAGCCTTAATAAATGAGGGAGGCGGCTTATGAAAAAAGCTCAGGGAGGAGGCGGTAAGCCACCAAAAGAACTACTTATTACAAACGATGTTTTAAGCTTCTGATTGGTTTGAGGAGCCTTTAAATGAAATTGTAATGATCCTTACAAACGATGTACTACTTATTACAAATGAATAAAGTCTGAGTTTTTTCAAAAATAAAGCCGCCAAAAGAACTGACCCTACATGGGTTGAATAGCAGGAAACACTATCGACGCGTTTGGTTCTTGACTTTTGCTCTGTCTACAGATTACATTGCCTCCTGAATATGTTACAGGTGTTTGTTTCGGCTAGACGGATTCGATCCCGCTATAATATGATACATCGATTTGCAAAACCTGATACACCGCTTTGCAAAGCCCAAAACGGGACGCATTGAGTGGGAAGCGAAAACACTCCTCTCGGTCTATTTGTCCGACTCCCCTTTTCCAGGCCCCCCTCCCCTCGCCACCATGACCTCCCGTGCCGCCACGGGTGGCAGCTCCAACGACCTCACCCTTATCCTTCGCGAGCACCTTGCCTTGTCCCTCCCCCACTGCCTCGTGGTGGCCGGATCGACCGTGTTCTTCTGGTGTTCACTTATATATGGCTTAATCCTACGATCTAGCTTTGTACATCTTTGAATTGAGAAAGCATCCCATTGCTGAACCAAAGGGATCGGGTATTCACTCAACCCTCCACATATATAATACAAATCGAACCAAACGCGTCGTATGTTTTCGGTTGTTTCCCATAAAATGCTTTTGTTTTCCGTCATTAGCTTGACCGCGTTGATTTTAATACTTTTGGGCTCAATTGTGCCCACAAGACATAGTGTTACACCTTCAATGTGATAATTTTAACGGCATAGACTTTTCTCCTTTTCTTTTTGGACAAATGAACTACTCCCTCTCTTTGTTAATATAAGATATGGTCAGTCTAAAACATTCTATACAGGTGAACAAAGGGTGCGTATACTGACAAGGGGCATATCAATCCACGCTTTAATAGTCCTATAAGGCATCTCTGACATTGACCTGCAAACTGGACACCGTATCCGTTCGTGGACAGGAGGACTAGTTCGTGGACACATGACCAGTTCGCGGTAGGCGGCCATCTAACACTATCCACATACATTTCAAGCCGGGTTTCAACTAACTAGACGAAATTCAAACACAATGAAATTATCAAAGTTTGAATAGAAAATAGCACAAATCATCCATACTTAGTATGCAAATAAATCTAATATAACATTAGTTCAAATTCAACAAGATTAAGCGGATGTTCAACAAGTTTTTCATGAACGGATCAGGTCGTCCCACACATACTGCCCTTTGAGCTTCATCCAACAATGTATTTGCGTAAATAGTCCGTCCTCTACCTTGTGGTACAGCACGGCAACTCGTATAGGCTACACAATGTGTAGAGAAGCATTGAGTGAGTGAATGAATCAATCAACAAGTTGAGCAAGAAGAAGCAAAACTTACGATCTTCACGGTTGCCGCATGAATGGGACACATTGCCTCTAGCCAATCAACCACTTTACAGAACTCGGCGACAGTGGTCTGGATGGTGTACTACTGATACGCTAACGACTTCACATTGCGTTCATGGATGGTGTGCATGTCGTAGGGCGCAATGTGCTTTCGTGCGTGAAATGAACCATGCACGCACTGCGAGAAGAGCCCCCTTTTGCTCCTGCCTACGAAATCCGCGGATACAGCCAACCATAGATCGCACAACTCATCCTCCATGCTCAAGTACCCTGCCATCCTTCGTACTCGAAAAAACCAACATGAAGTTCGAAAACAAGCTTAATGGCATTTGATTGAACACCTGCCGGGTGCGGTGACTACCATGATGTTGTCGATAGGGGAGGGGGACGGAGGGTACCTGGTTGCAGACGGATTCTGGGTGGACAACGCCATAGTATAAGGTGAGCGGATGCGTGGGTGGTGATTGCGGACGCCCGGCAATGCCTGTGTGGCGGCCGGAGAGGTACAACGGTGGCGTCAGAGGAGGAGGGCGCCGATGCAAAGCAAGCTGAAGCAGGGGCGGAGTGGAAGAGAGTGGGACGGGGTGTCAGAGTCCTACGTGGCTCGTGTCCGGACTCTCGCAAAGCCCCCCAGTTTGCTTCCAATTTACGGTAAAAAGTGCATCCAGACCGATACATGACTGCGTTGGATGACAAAACACGTCCGGGCCGCGCGATCCGGATGAATCTAGACAAGGGTCCGTTTTGGAGATGCCCTAAGGGTCTAACTAAGATAATTGGTGTGTTATCATCTTCTGGCATATTAACTACAACAAAGATCAAGAACTATAGTACAATCATTGATCTTCACCACAATGTTTTTCTTAATACCTACCCGAAGCTTGCTTAAAAGTTGAATCGACTAAATTTAACCTCAATTCTCACCATTTTTACGGATTCTACTGGACTTGGTTCCGATTTTCCCACAAACATTGCTAGGATGAGAGTTTGCATTCATCATTCTTTGTTACCAGGGTCTCGACCTGACGAGTTCTTTCTTGTAGAGTCTGCATATCATTACTAGTGATCTAACCGAGGCAAACAACATGCGTTTTAAGCAGTTTGGTAAAGGAGTTATTTTTCTCAGTTTTGAGCAACAATGAAAGAATTAGAGTTTCCTCTAAGGTATGATGATTACCAATGCTATTACCATTGTTGTTCTATATTTATTTGGAGCACATGCAGGGTTGGTGTAGGGATTATGATTATTGCTTTCATATGAGTTTTGATTTCTCCAACCAGAATTATAATTTTCACGAGCTACAAAGTTTACATCATTAGCAGCAGATTTTGTAATGTCACTAATAGGAATATTATCTTTCCGTTTTATGACACCTAAGAGCTTATAAATTGTAGCATTAGGCTCTTTATTCTTTTCTTCATTAACATATTTTACCTTGTGTGTTGAAGACCTCTCCACATGTCAATGGGCATGGTTTTCTTGCATGTCATTAAACAACTTCTTTGCTTCTTGGGCACGATGGCCCATGAAGGCACCACATGTGGCAGTGTCTAACATACTATTTGACAAAGGATTTAGAGCATTATAAAACACATGGAGAATAAGCCATTCCTCCATGCCATGGTTTGGACAATTTCTTACGCCTTTTTCATCCTTTCCCAGGCAAGTGCTAGTTTCTCGCAATATTCCTACCTAAAACATGTTGTTAGCGCAGAGCTACATGGTTTTAGCTCGAGGAAAATATTTAGTTCTAAAAAAATTGCAACAACCTTCCCACATATTGA
Organism: Aegilops tauschii subsp. strangulata; assembly: GCF_002575655.3. Lineage (NCBI taxonomy): Eukaryota > Viridiplantae > Streptophyta > Magnoliopsida > Poales > Poaceae > Aegilops > Aegilops tauschii. Next base: position 277,899,800 of record NC_053037.3, on the reverse strand, counting down.
TGGCGCCTTTGGATAGTGCATTCTTTTCTCTACCTCTAAGCTAAACCAAAAACAGTCTCAACTTGATCGCATTAGGCTTGACATCCTTCACAAGCATCATATCACACATCTCACTGGAAGTGTGGAGATGCATTCCAGCGCCTTTAGTGATCGATCCTTCAAATTGGTTTTGTTGAACCACGTTTGCTAGCATCATTTTTATCCCATATTTCTCAGTCTCGACATCGGGTGTTAAACAACGTATCTTGTGATTAGTTGCATCAGTTAGTGCTGTCTAGCATTATAGGTTAGTGCTAAAATGTAGAAGGTCTAGGGACCTTAATCTTAATTGTCCACCATATACTGAGGTGTAACTGAACCTGTACGTGGTGTATATACACAGATCAACACTAGTGTGTATTATCACTGCAATTCAATTTTCCTCACTTGGTATCAGAATAAGAAGATCCAATCCCCACCGCAGCTATGGCTGGCACCAATTATGCTCCCTTAGCTGGAACCACTAGAGTCCTCCTCTCCCTCAATGCCGGCAGCATCGCCACTGGCACTAGCTCTTCAGCCCCAATATTTGTCACGTCTCTCGATAATCTCATCACGATCCGTCTCATGTGGGATAACTTCATGCTATGGAAGACCCATGCTATTCCTGCCCTTGGCGCAAATGGTCTGTATGGCTATGTCGCCAACACGGTGGAAGCACCACCACACACCATCACAGAAGGAACGGGAGATGCAGCCATCGAGGCGGCCAACCCGGATTTCCTTCGATGGTACCAGCAAAACCAGCTCGTGAAGATCGCTCTCCTAGGATCCATGATTGAGGACATCCTCGGCCAGATGATGCAGCTGATGACCTCTGTTGCTGTTTGGACTACTCTCCATGACATGTTTGCATCAGAAAACCGAGTCCGCGTCATGCAACTGAGGTACCATCTACCTAATCTGAAGACGAAGGACCTTTCTGCGTCGGAGTACTATCGCAAGATGAAGGGGTCCGCTGATGCGACGATATCCATCGGCAAGCCCCTATCTGATGATGAGGTGCTTGCGTACATGCTCGTTGGGCTGGGCTTCGAGTTTGAGCCTCTAGTCACGTTGATGTCACAACGCTGATGAACTGGTGAGCCTCCTCAGCTTTTATGTGTTTCTACTTGGCGCTAAACTTCGTCTTGAGCAGCAGAACTCAATAAGAGGGATCTATCCCCCCGCCAACGCTGCACCAGCCGGCAAGGGTGCACTGATGGCACCGTGCACTATGATCCTCGACGTCGAGCCTTTGATGCTAATCCACACATGTACAACAACTCACTCCAAGATGAATAATGGCACCCCACCATGTTGGCCGAGTTCTCTGCTCTTCAGCAGAACAAGACATGGTCTTTGGTTCCTCGGCCGCCTGGAAAAAATGTTATTGGATGCGAATGGGTTTTCAAGGTGAAGCACAAGTCTAATGGTTCTCTCGACAAGTTTAAATCTCATCTAGTCGCACGCGACTCCACATAGCAGTACAAAATTGACTACTCCGACACCTTCTCACCTGTGATTAAGCTTGCAACTATGCGACTTGTGCTCTCTCTTGCAATTTCCCATGGAAGACATTAGAAATATCTCCGGCCATGACACGACTTCTTCAAAATCTCTCCGACACATTTCCTATGAAATATCTTGGCTCTCTCAATTATTTTCTCGGCATTGAGGTGCTTCGCAATTCTGAGGGAATCACTCTTAATATGAAGAATTATGCACTTGACCTTCTACAACATACAAACATGGTGAATTGCAAACCAGTCTCAACACCGATGTGCAGTCATCAGAAGCTTAGTTAGGAATCTAGTCATGGACTGTCCGAAGATGAAGCTTTTTGCTACAGCCACACGATTGGTGCCCTCCAATACTTGACCTTAACACGGCCTGATCTCTCTTTTGCTGTCAATAAGGTGTATCAATACTTGTCTTGTCCCACTGATATTCATTGTGAAACAGGGAGGAGAAATCGTTAGTTTGTGAAAGGCATGGTGTCGACCGGCATAAATATCCGGCGCTCGCCTTCAACTCTACTGAGTGTATTCATGGATGCAAATTGGGATGACTGTATCGACAGAAGTGTAGTACAAAGCTTTGGTGAATGGTACGGCCGAAGCAAGATACAAGCATTTTTTAAGGAACTACGTGTTTCTCAATCTTGTGCGCCTGTCTTGTGGTGTGACAATGTTGTTGGGGAACGTTGCATGGAAAACAAAAATTTTCTACGCACACGCAAGATCTATCCATGGAGATGCATAGCTACGGGAGGGGGAGAGCATCTACATACCATTGTAGATCGCTAAGCGGAAGTGTATATAATGCGGTTGATGTTGTCGTACTCTCCACGACCTGATCACGATCCAACCGATCTAGTGCCGAACGGACAACACCTCCGAGTTTAGCACACGTGCGGCTCAATGGCGTCTCCTCCTTCTTGATCCAGCAAGCGGGACATGAGAAGTAGATGGGATCACAACCAACACGACGGCGTGGTGGTGATGGTAGTGGTGGAGCACCGACAACGCTTCGCTAAGCGTCGTCGGGACGAGCCGGTGGAACTACGGAGTAAAGAGAGAGGGAGAGAGAGAGAGAGGGCCGCCAAGGGCTTGGTGTATCCTCTTGGGGCGCCCCCTCCCCTGTATATATAGGTGGACGGGCGTGCGCAGCCAAGGGGGGAGGAGGTGGAATCCTAGTCCTCTTCCTTCCCTTCCATACAAAAGTGAACTTTCCACCTTTCCCAACTGCATGGGACTTGAGGGACTTGTGTGCACCTGGCCCAATAAGGCCAGGGCGCCTCCCATTAGGATATGCTGATCCTTGGGACGTGGTGGAACCCTTGGTGGACTTCCGGACTCCTCTGGAAGTTTCCGGAACCTTCTAGAAGCTTCCCGATGCAATACCGAAAAAATTGAAACATTTTCCGGAACCCTGAAAACAACTTTCCATATATAAATCTTTACCTCCCGACCATTTTGAGACTCCCCGTGATGTCCGGGATCTCATCCGGGACTCCGAACAACATTCGGTTACCACTCATCAAATATCCCAATACTACTCTAGCGTCAACGAATGTTAAGCGTGCGACCCTGCGGGTTCGTGTTGGAGATATGCCCTGGAGGCAATCATGTATGATGATATTTCCCATGTGTTTATGAATAAAGATAGTCCTTGGACATTATCAATGATGTGTATTAGCAAGTACGTTACTTGTTTGTGGGACTATGCATTGTATGATGACTGTCCAAAAAGGTCCCTAGTCGAAAGGGCTGTGTGGACGGGCAACCAATTAGACTAGCATATGACACGGTCGATGGCTTGGTCTCACTAGCCATGGAGCATTGGATGCTAATCGGATAATATGGACTTGGAAGGATCTGCTCGGATCCATCCGAGTCGAGATAAGGTCCGAGTCGGACAGACCCAACTATGAGACGCAACGATATGTCATCTGTGAGTCTCTAGTACAACACGTTCTTTGTCCTAAGACCTGAGCTGGCACATGTACTCGGGATGGTGACAGACCTGCTTTGGGCCGACCAAATGCTACTCAGTGACTGGGTAGTTACAAAGGTAGGTTTCAGGCTTGTCCAGACCCATGCTGCGAGACATGGTCGAGCAAGATGGGATTTGCTCCTCCGATCAGGAGAGATGTATTCTGGGCCCCTCGTGTGATCCGACCGGGATAATGTAACGCCCCGAGACCGACGCTCCAGATGCCTTCCTTGTTTTGCGAGTCAGTTGTGTTTTTTTATTTGTTTGTTGCATCTCATCATGGCATCATCCGCATTGCATCGGCACTCGTTGCCGTCATTGTTTTTAAAAAAACTTGCATCCGCTCATAGTTGCCGCGTCCCCCTTGCTTTCGTGGACCGTTTCAGACCTATCGAATTTTCGCTTCCCTCTTGACCGTGACCGCCTAACCCCTCCTTGCGCAGTGCATAGACCCCTCTCGCGCGTCCGAAACTTTCCCGAACCCGAACCGGACTATCGTTACCGTTGGGTCCGGATCATCCCCTAACATCTACAAAACATCTCCGTTTTCTTAATTGGACGCCTTAAGCCTACTTATTCTCGACCGCCCGATTATAATCGGACGGACCGGATTAACCCCTCTCCGTGCTATATAAGCAGCCTAACCCTAGATTTTAGGCAAGCTGTCCCATCCATCCAATCCCTCACCCGCCGCCGCCACCCTCTCCAAAAAATCCTCCTCGAATTCCACATCGAGCCAACCAGCCTCCTTCCTTCCCAGTTTTCAGATCCAGCCAATCCACCGCAGCCTCGCTCCTAGCCTCCCGCAAGCAGAGCCCCGCTCCTCCCGTGCACCTCGTCTGCTCGCACCTCATCGGAGTTACGAGCACCGCTGCAGCAAGCCAGCAACAACTCCAGGCCGGCGAACCTTGACGCCGAGCACCAGCAGGAATTGCTTGTCGCGCCCCCTCGTTTTCCTTTCTCTCCCTTCCCCTGGTTCTTCTCTTCTCTGAGCGTGATGTCTCCCTCTTCTCTGGTTCATAGGAACGCCATGGCCTTGGAGCTTCACCACCGTCGCGTCTCCTGGATCCGTTGCGCCTCGGGTCGCCCAAGGCCTTCCTCGCCTGGATTCGTCGGACCCCTGCTTCGTCCCCGCCGACAATCACCAGCACCTCCAGGTCACGCCGCCGGGCCTCCCTCGCGCCCTCTCTTCCTTTCCCTCCCCCTCTCTCTGTCTCACCTCTCTCTGTCTCTCTTCGTCAGGGACAGGAACCAGACGAGCCCAGCTGCGGCCTCGCCGGAGAGCTCCCCTGCGCCCCTCTCATCGCGCCGTGCCTGTCCAGCCTCTGCTCGAGCTCGTCGACCCGCCGCTTCCCGCGCCTGCCGGCCCTGCCTCAAGTCCTCGCTGCCGCGTCGTGCCCTGCTTCTGCCTCGCCCGCTCGTCTCTGTACGCGAGGGGAACGAGCGCCTCGCCCGCATTGACCTCTTCCCTCGCCAAGCCGCCGAGCCGCCCGAGCACCTCCTCCAGTTCGTCGCCTCGGACGCCGCCTGGCCAAGCTCCGCTCGCTGCCGTCCATCGCCGGGAGACGCCAGCGCCAAGTTCCCCTGTCTACTTCCTCTGCATCGAGCGAGGGCAGCGCCCGCGTTGACCGCGTCGCCCTTCACCAGCTACCAGGCCCAGCGCCCGCTTCGGCCTACCTCCTCCACCGATCTGGGCCATGTCCCGTGGTGAGAACCCCAGCCCCTCCAGATGCGGCCCGGATCATGTTTTTTTCCCGTCTGTGATTTTGTCCATTTTCCAGGAGTTTACAGTTTTACAGAAAAACCCTCAAACATCATGCATATAATAACTCTTTAACCGTGCATCGGATTAAAATGATTCAAACATGTAAAATGCTTAGAATTTTGTGTAGATTAATATTTTGCAACTTTCACCCATGTTAAAAATGTTTAACATGCTGTTTGTGTTTATTTTGCATAATGCCATACTAAAATGATTTATTCCATAACTAAATAACCGTAGCTCGGATTTTAATAAAATTTATATGTAAATGGGGTAAAAAATACATAGATTAACTCTCCGGCGAGGCCCTGCGCCGCTCCGGCGAACCTGTACGAGGGATCCGACGACCGTCTGTTCAAGGGAGATCGGACGAGGAGGAGACGAACCACGCGGATGCACTGCCCCAACTCTTCTTCCGCTGCACGGCACTGCGCGTCTAGTGGTAACGAACTATGATCCATCTCCCGTAGCATGTTCCTGGTTGTTCTGCGCGTAGGAATTTTTTTAATTTGCAGTCGATGCACCCTACCGTAGAACCCAACAGTTTGGGAGTCATGCAGTCATGACCGAGACACCTTTCTGGCCAATAACCAATACCGGGACCTGGATGCCCATATTGGTTCCTACATATTCCACGAAAATCTTTATCGGTCGAACCTTTATGCAACACACGTAGTTCCCTTTGTCCGTTGGTATGTTACTTGCCCGAGATTTGATCGTCGGTATCTCCATACCTAGTTCAATCTCGTTACTGGCAAGTCTCTTTACTCGTTCTGTAATACATCATCTTGTAACTAACTCCTTAGTCACTTTGCTTGCAAGCTTCTTGTGATGTTGTATTACCGGGAGGGCCCAAAGATACCTCTCCGTCATATGGAGTGACAAATCCCGATCTCGATTCACGCAAAATCAACAGACACGTTCGGAGATACCTGTAGAGCATCTTTATGATCACCCAGTTACATCGTGATGTTTGATAGCACATAAGGTATTCCTCCGGTATTCGGGAGTTACATGATCTCATGGTCGAAGGAATATGTATTTGACATTAAGAAAGCGGTAGCAATAAACTAAACGATTATATGCTAAGCTAACGGATGGGTCTGGTCCATCAGATCATTCTCCTAATGATGTGATCCCGTTATCAAGTGACAACGCATGTCCATGGTTAGGAAACCTTAACCATCTTTTGATCAACGAGCTAGTCTAGTAGAGGCTCACTAGGGACACGATATTTGTTTATGTATCCACACATGTATTTAATTTTCCGACCAATACAATTCTAGCATGAATTATAAACCTTTATCATGATTAAGGAGATATAATAATAACCACTTTATTATTGACTCTAGGGCATATTTCCAACAGTCTCCCACTTGCACTAGAGTCAATAATCTAGTTCACATCGTCATGTGATTAACACCCAATGAGTTCTAAGGCGTGATCATGTTTTGCTTGTGAGAGAAGTTTAGTCAACGGGTCTGTCATATTCAGATCCATATGTATTTTGCAAATTTCTATGTCTACAATGCTCTGCATGTAGCTACTCTAGCTAATTGCTCCCACGTTCAATACGTATCCAGATTGAGACTTAGATTCATCCAGATCGGTGTCAAAGCTTGCATCGATGTAACCCTTTATGACGAACTCTTCACCTCCATAATCGAGAAACATTTCCTTAGTCCTCTTAGGTGACTAAGGATAATTTTGACCGCTATCCAGTGATCCACTCCTGGATCACTATTGTACCCCCTTGCCAAACTCATGGCAAGGCACACATTTGGTACACAAAATGGCATATATAATAGAACCTATGGCTGAGGCATAGGGAATGACTTTCATTCTCTCTCTATCTTTTGCCGCGGTCGGGCTTTGAGTCTTACTCAATTTCATACCTTGCAATACAGGCAAGGACCCTTTCTTTGACTGATCCATTTTGAACTTCTTCAAAACTTGTCAAGGTATGTGCTTTGTGAAAGTCCTATTAAGCGTCTTGATCTATCTCTATAGATTTTGATGCCCAATATGTAAGTAGCTTCACTGAGATCTTTCATTGAAAAAAGAGTTCTTATTCAAGTATCCTTTTATGCTATCCAGAAATTCTATATCATTTCCAATCAGCAATATGTCATCCACATATAATATCAGAAATGCTACAGAGCTCCCACTCACTTTCTTGTAAATACAGGCTTCACCATAAGTTTGTATAAAACCATATGCTTTGATCACCTCATCAAAGCATATATTCCAACTCCGAGATGCTTGCCCAGTCCATAGATGCATCGCTAGAGCTTGCACACTTTGTTAGCACCTTTAGGATCGACAAAACCTTCCGGTTGCTTCATATACAACTCTTCTTTAAGAAATCCGTTAAGGAATGCAGTTTTGACGTCCATTTGCCAGATTTCATAATCATAAAATGCGGAAATTGCTAACATGATTCAGATAGACTTAAGCATCGCTACGGGTGAGAAAATCTCATCGTAATCAACCCCTTGAACTTGTCGAAAACCTTTTGCGACAAGTCGAGCTTTGTAGACAATGATATTACCATCAGCGTCTGTCTTCCTCTTGAAGATCCATTTATTCTCAATGGCTTGCCGATCATCGGGCAAGTCCACCAAAGTCCACACTTCGTTCTCATACATGGATCCTATCTTAGATTTCATGGCCTCAAGCCATTTGTCGGAATCTGGGCTCATCATAGCTTCTTCATAGTTTGTAGGTTCGCCGTTGTCTAACAACATGACTTCCAGGACAGGATTACAGTACCACTCTGGTGCAGAACGTGTTCTGGTCGACCTACGAGGTTCAGTAGTAACTTGATCTGAAGTTTCATGATCATTATCATTAGCTTCCTCTCTAGTTGGTGTAGGCATCATGGGAACGGTTTTCTCCGATGGCTACTTTCCAATTCGAGAGAAGGTACAATTACCTCATCAAGTTCTACTTTCCTCCCACTCACTTCTTTCGAGAGAAACTCCTTCTCTAGAAATGACCCATTCTTAGCAACAAAGATCTTGCCTTTGGATCTGTGGTAGAAGGTGTACCCAATCGTTTCTATAGGGTATCCTATGAAGACACACTTCTCCGATTTGGGTTTGAGCTTATCAGGCTGAAGCCTTTTGACATAAGCGTCGCATCCCCAAACTTTAAGAAACGATAGCTTAGGTTTCTTTGCAAACCATAGTTCATACGGTGTCGTCTCAACAGATTTAGACGATGCCCTATTTAACGTGAATGCGGCTGTCTCTAATGCATAACCCCAAAACGAGGCAAATCGGTAAGAGACATCATAGAACGCACCATATCTAATAAAGTACGGTTACGACGTTCGGACAGACCATTACGCTGTGGGTGTTCCAGGTGGCATGAGTTGTGAAACAATTCCACATTGTTTTAAATGAAGGCCAAACTCGTAACTCAAATATTCGCCTCCGCGATCATATCGCATTTTTTTTCTTGTTATGATGATTCTCCACTTCACTCTGAAATTCTTTGAACTTTTCAAATGTTTCAGACTTGTGTTTCATCAAGTAGATATACCCATACGTACTCAAATCATCTGTGAAGCTTAGAAAAAAATGATACCCACCACATGCTTCAACACTCATCGGACCACAAACATCGGTACGTATTATGTCCAATAAGTCATTAGCTCGCTCCGTTGTTCCGGAGAACGGAGTTTTAGTCATCTTGCCCATGAGGCATGGTTCGCAAGTACCAAGTGATTCCAAAAATCCATCCGCATGGAGTTTCTTCATGTGCTTTACACCAATATGACCTAAACGGCAGTGCCACAAGTATGTAGCACTATCATTATCAACTTTGCATCTTTTGGCATCAATATTATGAATATGTGTATCACTACGATCAAGATTCAACAAGAAGAGACCATTCACTAAGGGTGCATGACCATAAAAGATGTTACTCATATAAATAGAACAACCACTATTCTCTAACTTAAATGAATAACCGTCTCGCAATAAACAAGATCCAGATATAATGTTCATGCTCAACGTTGGCACCAAATAAAAATTATTGAGGTCTAAAACTAATCCCGAAGGTAGATGTAGAGGTAGCATGCCGACGGCGATCACATCGACCTTGGAACCATTCCCGACGCGCATCGTCACCTCGCCCTTAGCCAATCTTCGTTTATTATGCAGCTCCTGTTTTGAGTTACAAATATGAGCAACTGAACTAGTATCAAATACCCAGGCGCTGCTACGAGCACTAGTAAGGAACACATCAATAACATGTATATCAAATATACCTTTGTTCACTTTGCCATCCTTCTTATCTGCCAACTACTTGGGGCAGTTCAGCTTCCAGTGACCATTACCCTTGTAGTAGAAGCACTCAGTCTCAGGCTTGGGTCCAGCTTTGGGCTTCTTCACGGGAGCGGCAACTTGCTTGCGTTCTTCTTGAAGTTCCCTTTCTTTCCCCTGCATTTTTTTCTTGAAACTAGTGGTCTTATTAACCATCAACACTTGATGCTCTTTCTTGATTTCTACCTCCGCCGATTTTAGTATCGCGAAGAGCTAGAAATCATTTTAGTCATTCCTTTCCTATTATAGTTCATCACGAAGCTCTAGTAGCTTGGTGATAGTGACTGGAGAACTCTGTCAATCACTATCTTATCTGGAAGATTAACTCCCACTTGATTCAAGGGATTGTAGTACCCATACATTCTGAGCACATGCTCACTGGCTGAGCTATTCTCCTCCATCTTGTAGGAAAAGTACTTGTCAGAGGTCTCATACCTCTCAACACGGGCATGAGTCTAAAATACCAATTTCAGCTCTTGGAACATCTCATATGTTCCATGGCGTTCAAAACGTCTTTGGAGCACTGATTCTAAGTTGTAAAGCATGGTGCACTAAACTATCAAGTAGTCATCAAATTGAGCTTATCAAACATTCATAACGTCTGCATGAGCTCCTGCAACAGGTCTGTCACCTAGTGGTGCATCAAGGACATAATTCTTCTGTGCAACAATGAGGATAATCCTCAGATCACGGACCTAGTCTGCATTATTGCTACCATCATCTTTCAACATAGTTTTCTCTAGGCCAGAACCCACAACTAACACCAATCTAGTATATGATTGTGATGCTAGCATCCATATGACAGAGAACCCAGGTCGACATGGCTAGTCATACCAAGGTGGCACAAACATACAGGGACAGACATACGCAACCCAGCAATGCACATGTCGGTCAGCAGCGAGTGTAACCAAGTCGTAGCAAAGCCACCAGGACTTTAGTAAACACCGCGTGGCATTTCCCCGTAGGGAGAAACACAGGAGCAAAGAAGGATACATGCCGTCAATCCATGCGTTCTAAAGCAGTAGCTAACTACCAAGGGTAAGTGGAAGTACTAGGAGGCATTTCCCTATAGGAAAGGCTACAAAAGGTAGATAAATAGGTGTCGAATCCCACACATACCGATGCATTTCAAAACATACACACAATATGCACGATATGTGTGGATACAACATGACATCAGAACATAACTCTGTCACTCAAAGTATTTATTTAAAAGGCTCCGAGGAGCCACACATAGCATGATATTACAAACATGGGTCTCATGACCCATCATCCAGTCACACAAGCAACGAAAGCATAAACATGTCTGAGTACACACAACTACAAAAGAAAAAGGCTGAGAAGTTCTACTATCTACAAGACCCTCCGTAGGAGCCAGATCTCTGTCTGGGATTCCCAAGCTACTCGGTCAACATCGAACTCATCGTAGAAGCCACTAGTGAGACTAAGGTATCCTCTGCAAAACATAAATTAAGCAACCATGAGTACAAAGGTACTCAACAAGACTTACGTCCGAACTATCTACTTAAGCATCAGTATCAACAATGGGGTTGTGGAGTTGAACTGCAGCAAGCCAACTTTAACTCAGTGCCTATCCTGTACTATGACTACCAGCCTTTTCTTTGGGGTGAGAGAGCACACACGAGTCCACTTATTTACCATATCAATACACCACTATGGATCCTCTCCCGCCTCCCTACGAGTAGGCCATCCATAGCAGTCACACTTTTCTTGCGCATTTCAGAGTATCCATTTCAACTTGTCTATGAACAATGTAAGCTTCCAAGTAGTCCATATCCAAGGACGCGACTATTCGAATAGATCATTTACCCTGCAGGAGTGTACTTCTTCACACACGCTCTCACCACTTACCACCATATACACGTCATGTATCTCGGCAACCTTCAAGCGGAAGCCTGGCGAGGGTGTCGACCACAACCTGACTAACCACACAAGACTCTAGTCTAGGTTTATTGCCTATATGAGAACTGACACGTAACGGAAGTCTGACCAAAGTTTCCCTCACGGCCTCAAACAATGTGAGCAGGGTTCCCAAGCCCACCAAACGGGTGCCACTTGGGACACCGTGCCACGGTGTCTATACCGCATCATAGCCCACCCCTATGGTCAGCTCTACGCACGGCCTCCAACACATGTCCTACAAACACCAGAAACTAGTTGCGACTCCTGGACAGAGATCAAGGTGATTAATAAGTTGGGAGAGGTCGAGTTATCGGAACCCAATGTGTGGTAGTAACTGTCTTGGATCACAAACACAGAAGTCGGTTCCTGAGGATGGTCCCAATGAGACAACCCACCATGTACTCCTACATGGCCTCTCATTGCTACCTTTACCAAATCATGTTCACACACTTAGCTCTCACACAGTAGGACATGAACACAACCATTCCAACTCATCGGCCACATGGATCAGATCCGACACAACTCTAAGCATAGCAGGCATAACAAGCAAGCATGTATGAGTAGTCACAACATGGATCAAGCAATTCCTACTCATGCTAGAAGGTTTTAACTATTTACTGTGGCAAAGACATGTCATGCAGAGGAATGGGTTCAACTACCGCAACATGTAACAGTTGAATCGTTTGTTGTCCTAATGTATTAAAAGAGAGCAGGAGCGATAGACTGCGATTGTATCAAAGTGATCGGGGGGGGGGGGGTTGCTTGCGTGGCAGTTATGAGGATAGTATAGCTATTAGTTCCTCATCGGTGTCAACGATCACGACGTCGGAACCGTCTTCTACTAACATGGAACAAACACCGGCAAACAAAGGAACAACATTCAATTCATGGCCATGATGCACATACATATGAATGGTATGACATATTAATGTACTAAATTCACCTAATGCAACGGTTAGTCATATTAATCGAAGTGGAATTCAAACCTATAGCAAATTCCAACTCCAAATCAATTTACCAAATTTGCCCTAAACATGATTTGTCCTAAACAATGCGTTTAACTTGTTCAAACATGCATGTACATGGCATAAACAGATTCTTCATATTTTTCTAATCATTTTTCATATATAAATTATTTCATTTGAGCTACGGTTGAATTTCTATGATTTTTATAAGTTTGAACCATTTTCTGAAATAAATAAATCATTTCTGATTTATTGAAAGTCTAGAAAATAAATACTACATCAGCATTACGTTAGCACACATCAGGAAAGCCAACATAGTCACTGGTGTGGGTCCGGTCAACTTGTGACGTGAACAGGTCAAACTGACCAGTGGGGTTAGTTTAATTTTAAACAGAGGTTAATACCGTGGTTAATTAATGGGGTGGGGCCCACCTGACAGTGGCGCATGGTTAGATTAACACGGTAATTAGCCTTAACCTAATGCTGCCATGTCAGTTGGCTGGAGTTAACTGCCGTCGACCATCCAGCGCGGCAGCGTCTGCTCAGGATGGCGCTACAGGCATCGGCCGGGGGCATTGCTAGGCTCTACGGAAAGCTGAGAGAGGCGCCTGTAACAGCCCAAGACCAAGACCTCCACTATTTATGTTATGTTCATGCTCGCATGCTATGGTGTGTGCTTTATTCTGTTTTGCATATGCCCAGTTTTTCACATCTGTAGCAGAACATTGCATTTTGCATGGAGCATAGTAAATTAACCATGATACTTATGAACCTGAACCGTAAAGATAAATTGAAGCATGTTATCTCTACTTTAAGTGCATATCAAGTTTGTGCCCATCTTGTTCATGTAGCATCATGTTTTGTTGCTTGCAATATGCCTAGTTGCTGTTTTTTGGCAGCTTGTTATAACTTGCCTTGTGTGTATCTGTTGAACCGTTCCTCCGTTTTGATCATGTCCTATACGAAAATTGTTTAGAAATGCATGTAGTTTCATCATGTCATGTTGCATCCTTGATTTTAGTGTTGTGGTTGATGTTTGCATGCATTTTGCATCAATGCCATGTTAAACTTGTTTAGCTCATATCTCCTAGACCGTAGCTCCGAATTAAATGATCTACATATGTAACTTGACTAGAAAAATGTGTAGATCATCATGGTGAACTTTAACTTGATGTTTAATAACTTTAACATAATGTTTTGTTCAGATCAGTACCAAATTTGAAATTTGCATATGGGGACTTTTCGGAATTGTCTTGTGCTGTTTCCGGCCTCATTTAAACTTGCTTTGTTGTGGGTTGTTTCATGCATCCTCTCTACTCACGAGTAGAAATATTTAACCTTGTCATGCATCATACTTGGTTGTGCATCATTTCATGTTTATGCTTGTGTGTTTACTGGGTTGCTTGCTTCTTTCCGGTTGTGCTTCTTCTCGATAGTTCTGGTTTCAATGCGATTGTGAGGATTCGATCGACGGTGTTGGTTTGTCTACATCATGGACTCGATCTTCTTTTGAGCGGGATTTCAGGAAAAATGACCATTACCTTGGATATCACTACTATCTTTGCTTTGCTAGTTGTCTGGATGCTATCGCTATGTCACGCTACCCACCACTTGTTTGTCAAGCCTCCCAAATTTCCATGATAAGCCTCTAACCTTTTCCACCATCCCAACAAACCATTGTTTGGATATGTTATCGCTTTGCTCAGCCCCTCTTATAGCGTTGCTAGTTGCAGGTGCAGTGCATGTTGTTCCATGTTGGGACATGGATATCATGGGATATCACAATATCTCTTATTTAATTAATGCATCTATATACTTGGTAAAGGGTGGAAGGCTCGGCCTCTGGCTTGGTGTTTTGTTCCACTCTTGCCGCCCTAGTTCCTGTCATACCGGTGTTATGTTCCTTGATTTGCGTTCCTAACACAGTCGAGGTTTATGGGCCCCCCTTGACAGTTCACTTTGAATAAAACTCTTCCAGCAAGACCCAACATTGGTTTTAACATTTGTCCAACATAATAATAAATCTGATAATAAATTGATGCATAGGGAGTTAGCGCTACCCGAGGTTCGTTATTCAACACAATACAAGGGGCCAGTGCTGATGGTGCTGATCCAAACTAGAGCACCGGGCGGGCTACCTGGGGCAAATCGGGACGTCAATTACTGTATGCTTAGCTCATCCGGACGTGTGATGAGAACGAGATACATGCGACTCCTATCGGGACTGTCGACACGCCGGGAGATCTTGCTGGACTCGTTTTACCATTGTCGAAATGTCATGTGCACCAGGAATCCGAGTTTGATCGGGTTGTCCCGAGATGGAGGTTTTTCCTTCACGGATCGTGAGAGTTTATGATGGACTAAGTTGGGACGCCCCTGCAGGGTTGAACTTTTTGAGAGCCGTGCCCACAGTTATGTGGTGACTTGGAAATTTATAATATCCGGTTGTAGAGAACTTGACACTAAATCTGAAATAAAATACACCAACCGCGTGCTTAACCGTGACAATATCTTTTCGAGGGAGTTTAGGAAGAGAACACGATGGGGTTATGTTTGACTCGTAAGTAGTTCAGGATCACTTATTGATCATTACTAGTTTGCGATCCTTATGAGTAGTTTACTCTTCTTACTCTTGTAGTTGTAAGTTAGCCACCATACAATGCTTAGTGGTTGCTGCAACCTCACCACTTTACCATTCCCTATCCATTAAGCTTTGCTAGTCTTGATACCCATGGTAATGGGATTGCTGAGTCCTCATGGCTCAGAGATTACTACAACATCAGTTGTAGGTACAGGTAGTGCGGATGATCTGACGTGAGAGCAATGCTTGCTTGTTTTGGAGTTCTTCTTCTTCTTCTTCTTCTTCTTCTTCGATCAAGGGTTAGGTTCTTGGTTGGCAAATCCTCTTCATTCTTTCCTCAATTATCTTAACCGGTGAATTCTCGTCTAGTTCATCATTGTTCGTCTCGTTTTCTTCTCCGGTGGATTCAATTCAAGCTTTTCGGGTTGATCATATTCCTTTTCCTTAGCTCAAGTGTCCCCCCTTGCTCGTTTGCCTCTCGCCATTTAATCCTTTCGGAGTGCTCAAGACATCTCAGAAGATTCATGTTTGCATTCAAATTAATTCGAGGTTTTCACCTCATTCAAGTCTTCAAAATCGTTTCGGTGCTTCATCTCTCTTTCAAATAATCGTTTCAATGGTGTTTTCTTTCCAGTGGGCCCTAACCCACAGGTCTTTTCCGAGGATCTTACCCGACTCTTCTTATTTTCTCGGGGATTTTCTCTAATTCTTTCAAAGTTTGACGTAAGAATGAATTTTCATCAGTCAGATGCCTCCTCCAAGATTGCCTTCAAATTCTTTTCATCTTTGGCTCAACATTTCTAGTATTCATTCTTCCGGAGCATCTCTCTAACTCTTCATGGTGGTTGTCATCGTCATTCTCAGCTTTGAAGCTTGAAGAAGAGTTTCTCTTAAATCTTGTTCTGTTCTCTTGAAAATTCATGGTTCTAGCTTCATGTCATCCTCATAATTGTTTTTCATTATGAGAATTCCTTTCATACCCATCCGACACATTTTAGGCGTTGCTTTCCTTTCTTGATCATCCGAAGGCCATCATTTCAAAATATTTCTTCATTCTCATCTTTCAACTTCATTTCCGTAATTCTTCTCAATTCATGCCTCTTCGTTCGTCTCCATATTCTTACCGGTGCATCGTAAAAGTATTCTTTAGTCAGCTCATGATCTCTTCGTTCTCTTGCACCTAAATTCCCTCAAGTATCTTCGTTCGTTCTCTTTTCTTCGTTCGTTTCAGATGTTTACGGTGGTTCGTTCAAGATTCCTCTTTCTATGTTCTTGTATCAATTAATTCATTCTTTCCAAAATCCTACAGGTGATTCGTTGAAGATTTCCCAAGTTTGCGCCATATCTCTATCTTTAATCTTTTTCAAAGAGAATGAGTAGTATGCCAAATCCAGTGCATGTCATCAAGGATAAACATATAATAAATCTTATTCTTGTTTTTCCTCGAGGTGATTATGTTTCTTCTTTCCGAAGTTTGCTAATCATATCATATTCTTGGTTTGAGATGCTTCATCCTTTTCTTTCCGAAGTTCCAAGATCCCTTAGTTATCTCATCACGAAGCTCCATCTAAATCATTGCAAGTCTTCAACTCTTGTTCTTTTCAACCTTCAATTCTATTCTATAATCCTTTTACTACCGGAGTTCTTCGAGAGTTCTTCATGGTGTTTCATCAAAGATTTATTTCATTCTAGAAGTGTTGTTGGAGGAGCTCAAGCATTCTACATCTTGCATTACAAAGTGCAAATTCTTTCTCCCTTATCTTTTGAGGTGGTGTTATGCCATTCTTGACAATTTCCTTCATGTTCATGATTAGAAGTTGTCAGGAAATCTGATATTTTAAAACCATCGTTTCCTATTCGTTCATGAATTCTTTCAACCCATCAATTCCTTCGTTGGAGTATGGTGTTGACGACCCACAAGTATAGGGGATCAATTGTAGCTCTTTTCAATAAGTAAGACTGTCGAACCCAACGAGGAGCAGAAGGAAATGACAAGTAGTCTTCAGTAAGGTAATGTCTGCAAGTGCTGAAATTGTATGTAGGAGAGTAGTTTGCTAGCAAGATAATTTGTAACGAGCAAGTAACGATAGTAGTAACAAATATGCAGCAAGGTAGCCCAATCCTTTTGAGGCAAAGGACAGGCCAAAACGGTCTCTTATGATAAGCAAAGCATTCTTGAGGGTACACGGGAATTTCATCTAGTCACTTTCATCATGTTGGTTTGATTTGTGTCCGCTACTTTGATAATTAGATATGTGGGTGGACCGGTGCTTAGGTGCTGTTCTTACTTGAACAAACCTCCTACTTATGATTAACCCTCCCACAAGCATCCGCAACTACGAGAAAAGTATTAAGAATAAATTCTAACCATAGCATTAAACTTTTGGATCCAATCGGTCCCTTACGGAATAGCGCATAAACTGGGGTTTAAGCTTCTGTCACTCTCGCAACCCATCATCTAATTGCTACTCCACAATGCATTCCCTTAGGCCCAAATATGGTGAAGTGTCATGTAGTCGACGTTCACATGACACCACTAAGGGAATAACAACATACATACTATCGAAATATCAAACACATATCAAATTCACATGATTACTTGCAACATGGTTTCTCCCGTGACCTCAAGAACAAAAGTGACTACTCACAAATGATAAACATTCTCATGATCAGAGGAGTATTAAATAGCATAGTGGATCTGAACATATAATCTTCCACCAAATAAACCATATAGTAATCAACTACAAGATTTAATCAACACTACTAGCCACCCACAAGCACCAATCTATAGTTCCGGTTACAAGATTGAACACAAGAGATGAACTAGGGTTTGAGACGTTGTTGAAGATGTTGATGGAGATTGCCCTCCCCAAGATGGGAGAGTTGTTGATGATGATGATGGCGATGATTTCCCCCTCCGGGAGGGAAGTTCCCCAGCAGAATCGCTCCGCCGGAGGGCAAAAGTGCTCCTGCCCAAGTTCCGCCTCGAGACGGCGGCGCTCCGTCCCGAAAGTCCTCTCCTTATTTTTTCTAGGTCAAATTGACCTATATACAAGAAGATGGGCACCGGAGGTGGGCCGAGGAGGGCACAACCCACTAGGGCGCGCCTGGGCTCCCTGGCGCGCCCAGGTGGGTTGTGCCCATGTAGCGACCCGACCTCAGACGGTCAAGTCTCTGTGCTTAAGTGTCATCCCTGGATCGGTATGCTAACACATACAATACTCGAGGATTTATAGCAGAGGTAAATCACATGTATAAAGTAACGTAAATACTATTACCTCAATCCAAATAGCGGAAGTAACAACAAGGTTGTGGATTCCCATCAACACCAACGACAAAGTTGAGTGTAGAAATCGTAACCCTAATGTATCACTTACTCGTCGTAAGAATCCTGCAACATGAGACGTTGTAGCCACAAAGGGTCAGTACATTGAATGTACTCGCAAATTCACACCATATAGCAATGATGAATAATAACTATCACTACATGCATATTTGGATGGTGGAGTGTCGGTGTACAAAAGTAGGGGCCCTTTTTGTACCCCTCTACTTGTGCACGGGCAGTCAGAGCCGCGCCCGCGGCCACACTAAGTAGGGCAGAGGAAGGCACGAGACAGGCAAGGCGACGCCAGACCAAGGAAGACAGAGAACAAGAGGGCGAGGTGGACTCCCCAGGTGAGGCCCTTGCCGGGGTGGCCCCCGCGGCCCCAGCAAGAGCCTTGCCGGGGCAGTTGCCCAACGCCAGCAGGGCGCGCCACCCTTGAGCCCAAGGGTTCCAACACCGCCAACAGCCACATTTGGAACCCAGGCTCGAGAGGCACCTCCGTGGTGGCATGCAGATCTTCGCCAAGATCATAAACACACAAGATCAGATGAGGACCAGAAGACGACGATCCTCAGCAAGATCCTTGCCGAGGAAATCCACGAGACCCTGGGCAAGATCCTTGCCGGGGATGACCGCGATGCCACGGTAAGACCCTTGCCGGGGCCCCGGCAAGGCCCTTGTCGAAGACACCTATAGGGCCGCAGCTAGGCCCGCGTCTGCCAAGACTCCACCGCTGTTCCCATGCAGCTGCCAGCCCAACCAGCTAAGCAGGCACCTGTGTGGCGACGTGCGGCTTCCAGGCCAACTCAGCAACACCTGCGTGGTGGCATGCAGATCTTCGTGAAGACCCTACCACCACGCCATCTTAGCAGCCTGCCAGCCTACGTGGCGCTGCATGCATCGTTGGCCTGGACGCGTGTCGGAGCGAGGCGGAGCGGCGGCGGACGGGACGGGCGTCGTTGCCGTCCCCAATAAAGCAACGGGACACCTAAGGAGTGCATTTAATGCGTCTTGTCCCATAATGACAGGCGATAAGCTTGTACACTATACACCTTTCCACCTCCTGTGTGCCACTGTGGCAACCCCTTTTTGACTATAAAAGGAGGCCCGAGGCGTCCAGGAGAAGGATTCGGATCTTTTGGACTACGCACGCACCATAGCTAGTTCAAGAGCTAAAAAACACTCAAATATACACCAAAGCAGGACTAGGGTTTTACGCACCCTCGCGGCCCGAACCTGGGTAAACGATCTTTGTGCTGGCTCCTAGACCTACTCTTTGCACAACCCCACGCCCACCAACCTTAGAAGGGATCCCTGTGATCCCATAGGTGTCGTTCCCACCGACATCTTTGGCGCGCCAGGTAGGGGGCGCAGTTGTGAAAATCTGGTCTAGCGGTCAGTTTAGTGGTTCTTCATCGCCATGGCTCCCAAGAAGAAGACGATCACGGCGATCGGCTCGTCGGGAGCCGAACGGCCCGTACCAGTGCGGGCGAGCGGCGGGGCGGTCGCCGACGGAAGCCGAGGCGCGGCCCGCGAACATCCACATCGCTCTGGCAGTCAAAGCCTGGCGAGTGGCGTCGTTCGTGTGCGAGACGACGGGCCGCACGCCGCCAAATCGAAAGACGCAGCCGGCCCCCCCGCAGGTGGCATGGGGCCCTCCAGGGGCGGCGTCGTGCCACCCACGGGCGGCGCGGCGACTTCCAAGACACCTACGCCGGCGCCCACGATGCGCTCCTCCCAGGTTGTGCGCAATGAGCAGCGTCACCACGCTGGTGACCCTGGGCGCCGCCGTGGGTAGAGTCCTGCGCTTCATTCGCGGGATGTGGAAGGCCAACATGCACGCCGAGATGCTGGCGAGAATGGCGCACAGCCGCCAGGCTGTGATAGAGCTCCTTCTAACGTGGTTAGAAGTCGGAGCGCGTCACGGTCCATGCAGCTTTCGCTGCCACCCACGCCAGCAGAAGCTTTGGCGCGCGCGCAGTTGCTCCTCGACTTTCCTCCTGCTGCGGAAAAACTCGATGAGTGGAGAGCCACCATCCGGAGCCTCGTCGGCGTCGCCAACAAAGATGAGCCACGACCAGCGGGGCCCTCAGGCCGGCGCTCGGTCGAACCACCGCATGCCTGCGGTGGAAGGACCGGGGGTGCTGCGGCCATGGTGCACTCTTCTCCTCCACGCCAGCCACCGCAGGTGTCGGTTCGTCGTGATGACGCTTGTGATAATATTTCCATAGCGTCGTCCGACCCACGGACCCACCGCGATCAGCGCCAAGTTCTTCGGGAGCGAGCCCATGAAGACGCTCGAACCCCCATCGAGCGCCGGCGCGATGCACGCCACCAGTCAGATAGGCGGGCGGGCCCACTACGGACCACCCAGCACCAGGGGGCTCTGGCGGCCTACCCTACGAGGTGGGTTGCCCAGCCTTTACCCGTGAGCTGCGGCAGTTCCAGTGGCCCTCCCACCGCACGTTCAAGCCCGACGTCGGCGAGAAGTACAACGGCAAGACCCATCCGTCGGAGTTCCTCAGCATCTACACCATCGCCATGCAAGCTGCTGGGGCTCGCGATGACAAGGTGCTTGCCAATTACTTCCTGTTGGCACTTAAACCCAATGTCATGTCATGGTTGATGCACTTGCCAGTGGATTCTATTTCTTCTTGGTCGGATTTGTGCCATGAGTTTGTTGGCGCCTTTACGGGGGGCCACCAAGCTCATGGCCAGGAAAGCGATTTGCATATCATCCCCCAGAAAGAAGGTGAAACCCTGCGCAAGTACATACAGAGATTCAGCCGGGTGCAGTACAACATGCCAGATGTTCATCCTGCCGCCGTGGTCAGCGCATTTAACCAGAATGTGCACAACCGCAAGATGCGTGAAGATATGGCGATGAACAAGGTCAAAGATGTGGCCGAACTTTATGTTCTGGCCGATAGGTGCGCTCGAGCTGAAGAGGGGAGGAAGTACCTTGGCGAGGACGCCGGTGTGGAAACCGACTCCACAGACGAAGGCACAGCCACGCCGACGAAGAAGGGCCGGCGCCGCAACAGGAAGCGCAAGGGCAAGACTGTGCTTGCCGTCGAGGGATCCGAGGACACCGGCGCCACCAAGAAGGCCAAGGCAGACGACCCCGGCAAGGAAATTGCCGGGTGCGCCGCTTGCCGGGCCTTGGCGGCTTCTGACAAGCCAGGAGGCTCCGACAAGCAGTACTGCAAGATCCACCGCACCAAGGGCCATGACCTCCAGAACTGCCGACAAGTTGAGCTACTTGCTGAGAAGCAAAAAGCTGAATGTGAGACACGGGACAAGGAGAAGGGTCAGGATGGTGTCAAAGGATCCGGCAAGAAGCGCGGCGGCCAAGGGGGTCGCCGCGGCAAGGATAGCCAGCAAGAGAGGCCCGCTCGGGGCCGCGACAAGAAGCAGGAAGACGACGGTCATGACGAGGACGACGAGTCTGGCGAGCAAGAGTTCCAGAAAGCTATGGAGGCCATGTGTGTCGACGGTGGCGCCTCGCTACACACTTCTCACCGCCAGCTCAAGCAGTGGGCGCGTGAGATCACAGCAGCGGAACCATCACTCGATGCTCAAAAGCCACTGAAGTGGTCCAGCATGCCTATCATTTTTTACGCCGAGGATCACCCTGATCGCACAACTGCGGTCGGGTGCTTGCCGTTGTTGGTTTCGCCAATATACGCAACCTCAAGGTGACAAAAATGCTAGTTGACGGCGGGGCCGGTCTGAACTTGATCTCGCCTGTTGTGATCGAAAGGCTACAAATTCCCGATAGAGACCTCGAAGAGATGGGTACTTTTCAAGGGGTCAACTCGGGAAGGAGCCAGCCGAAGGGTAAGGTCATGATGCCTGTGACGTTTGGAGGCGAGTTGAACTACCAGACAGAGAGGATTGTTTTCGATGTAGCCGAGATCCCCATGCCCTACAACGGGATCCTCGGCCGCCCGGCACTAGCCAAGTTTATGGCAGCGTCACATTACGCCTACAACACGCTGAAGATGCCTGGGCCGATGACTATCATCACCGTCCCCTCCGACAAGAAGGATGCGCTGATCTGCGCTGACCAGCTCTACCGGGAGGCAGTTGCAGCGACTGCGACCAAGGCACTTGCTCCTGCCACCGAAGCCCCCCAGGGGAAAGAAGACCGGCAAGACCTCTCGCACCCACTCCGGCAAGCGCACCTCTTCGGAGTGCTGTGCTCCCATTGAGGACGTGCCAGAGAGCTCCACCGGCAAGAGCAAGAAATCCATAGCTGTGCCACCAGAGACCAAGAAGGTGTCCGTCAAGGAGGATGGCACGGGAGGGGCTTTCACCATAAGCTCCTCCCTTGATAGCAAATAGGAAAGCGCGCTCATCACCTTCCTGCGGGCGAATGTTGATGTGTTTGCATGGAAAGCATCCGACATCCTCGGCGTTCCCAGGGAGGTGATTGAGCACCATCTTGCTGTCTGTCCTCATGCGTGACCCGTCAAGCAAAAGGTCAGGAAGCAAGCTTTGGAGCGGCAGGAGTTCATCACGGAGAAGATCAGGAAATTGGAAGTGGCAAGCTTGGTGAGGGGAGTACTCCATCCAACGTGGTTGGCCAATCCAATGGTGGTGCGCAAGGAAAATAGGAAGTGGAGGCTGTGTATTGATTACACGGATATCAATAAGGCTTGTGCAAAGGACCCTTTCCCGTTGTCGCGCATTGACCATATTGTTGACTCCACAGCCGGGTGCGACTTGTTATCGTTCCTCGACACCTACTCAGGATACCACCAGATCTTCATGACGAGAGAAGATGAAGAGAAGACATCATTCATCACCCCATGTGGTACATATTGTTTCTTACGAATGCCTTTCGGGTTGAAGAGTGCTGGCTCAACGTTTGCAAGAGCAGTCCAAATTGGTTTTAAACCCCAGCTGCATAGAAATATGGAAGCTTATGTGGATGACATAGTGGTCAAAACCAAGGACATGGCGACACTCATACAAGATTTGGAAGAGACGTTTGCGAACCTGCGCAAGATCAACCTCAAGCTGAACCCTGAGAAGTGCGTCTTCGGTGTTCCGTCCAGCAAACTTCTTGGGTTCTTTGTGTCACAGCGCGGGATCGAGGCGAATCCAGATAAGATCAAGGCCATTGAGCAAACTGAGGCACCTAGGCGGATCAAGGATGTGCACCGGCTCACTGGCTGCGTTGCCGCCATGAGCAGGTTCATTTCCAAGTCTGCCGAGCGTGCCCTCCCCTTTTTCAAAATCTTGAAGAAGGCAGGCCCAATGGAGTGGACCCCAGAAGCCGAAGCGGCACTACAGGATTTGAAGAAATACCTCTCCTCTACACCGATACTAGTTGCGCCTAGACCACAAGAGCCGTTGCTGCTGTATCTAGCGACAACGAACCAAGTGGTCAGCGCCGCGCTAGTGGCGCAGAGGGAGGTCAATGAAGAGGCAGTGGCAACAGCAGGACTGGCGGATGACGAGTCAGAGCTCCCCTCGGCAGGGCCTGGTGCCGGCAGGGCTAGGCCCCCGGCAGAGTCTGACGCTGGCGGGACGGGGCCTGTGCAACCAAATGGAGTGGTGCAGAAGAAAAAGATGATGCAGCACCCGGTTTACTTTGTCAGCTCCCTCTTGCAAGGGGCTAGATCAAGGTACTCCGGCGTGCAGAAATTGTTCTTCGGCCTCCTTATGGCCTCGAGGAAGCTGCGTCCTTACTTCCAAGCCCACGAAATCGCCGTCGTCACCTGTCACAACCCTAGTCAGTATATGCATTAGAGTGAATGCATCATGTCTACTTTATTCAAAAAGTTGAAATGGGGATGACAGAAACCCCCAGCACCACTTAAACCAACTAGGGTTTACTAAAATCCTTTTCAATGAACCTGAAATGCCCTTCTAAAATGTTCATCATCTTTGCCTTGGTCTAGAACCTCTGACAAAAATGGTGCACAATTTTATAGGACATCATAAGGTCACTGGATTAAATCATACTCTATTTGCATTTGGACATTTAAATACTATAAAATATTTTAAATGTCCAAAAAAACATAAACTAAAATGCTTACTGTTGGATATATTTTAATAGTAGCCATGAGCAGTTTCATGATTTTTGGGTTTGTTCTGGTATTTTTAATAAAGCCCTGAAGCTACAGAAGAAATAGAAAACATGAACTAAAACAGAGAGAGAGTTTTCCCTGGCCTCACCTGTGCAGCCCACCTGGCCGGCCCAGCTAGCGGCCCAGCCAACTGGCCCAGTCCACCACCGCAGCCCCCTCTGTCGCCTTCCTCCTCGCGCCAGTAGGCACGGGCATGTGCCCGCGGTGCACTACACGCGCGCGGCCACCGACGGCCACCTCCTGCTTCTACCGACGCACTCGAGGACTCCAGACGATGCCACACACCCCCTAGAATCCCCTCGACCTCTCCCCGTGCTTCTCCCCTCCTCTGTCTCTCTCACGCGCAGCCGCCCGAACACGCCCATCACGCCGCTCGCCGTTCCCGCGGCCACCGGCCACCCCACGCCTCATCGACGCGCCCAGAAGCTCCGCCACTTCGTCCTCGACCCCCTTGCTAAGCTACACAACGCCGAACGCCTCGAAGCGCCGCCCCCGACGCCTTCTTCTTCCTCGGGTCACCGAGATCGCCTCCGCCGCCCCGCTCGCTTCAGACCTCCTCCGAGCTCGCCGTCTGCACTGCTGCAATCTCCGTGAGCACTCACCCGAACCCCCCTCTTCTGCACTCCGTTTACACGCTGTTGTCGTCGTTCTGCCGTAGACCGAACCGCGCCACCGCCGAGCTTCTCGCCGCCGTGGCCACAGCCGCCACAACCCCCAACTGAGCACACCCACGTGCTCACCGCGCCGCGTAGGTGCCGTAGGAGCCAAGCACGCCACCCCACGGGCACCGCAGCCCCGCTCCCGAGTGCGCCCGTACTCCGGCCGCCGCCCGGCTCGTCGCCACCTCCGCTACACGCTGCCCTAGCACACACCACGGCCACCACTAGATGCGCCGCATCGCGGGCTTTCTAGCGCGCCCATCTGCGCGTCCAGCCGATGTCGGAGATGGTCGGACGAGGAGCGCCACCGCGTTTGCTTACCGCCGGCGGTTAGTCGCCTGATTAGCTCACGTGGCGCAGGATTAATTAGTGCTAACCACCGATTAGTGTAACCCCAGGGGTCTTTGACAGACGGGCCCCACCCCTCATTTAACCACAGGGTTATTACCTGTTTAAATTAAGCTAATGCCCGTGACCCCACAGGTCAGTTTGACCTTGCCACCTCAGCGTTGACCGGGCCCCACTAGTCAGCCTGTGTTGTTGACGCTCTTACACTGACACGCGGGTCCCACTGGTCAGTTTGACCTGGACCGGCCCTGTTGACCGCTCACATCACAGTGACATCATGCTGATGCAGTAATTCTTTTATGTAATTTAAGTAAATCTTAAATGGTTTATTAATTCCAGAAATGCTTTAAACTTCTAAAAATCATAGAAAATAAACTATAACTCCAAATGAAAAGATTTATATATGAAAAATTATCAGAAAAATCCAATCTATCCATCTGTACTGGTTTCATGCATGATAAAGAAACTTAACCCTGCTGTTTAGATTAAAACATGATAATGCATTATATGAGTTCATAACTTGAGTTTGAACCCTTGGTTCAAATAAGCTCAAACCCTTCTGTTCTAGTTGAATTAGCTCCAATCACAGCATGTTGACATGTCATGATCATGCATCATATTGCGCATTGCATTGATTGTGTTCTTTCTCTGTTGCCGGTATTCGACCCCCCTCAGTAGACGTGGTTCCGACGATGAGTTCGATGACACCATTGAAGAGCTATACTATCTGCAGAAGTGCCAGGCAAGCAAAACCCCCTTGTTCATTTTGATACAATCCCACTCTCTCGCTCCTGCTCTCTTTTACTGCATTAGGACAACAACGATTCAACTGTTACATGCTGCAGTAGTTGAACCCCTTTTCCTCTGCATGACCTGTCATTGCCACAGTAAATAGATGAAACCCACTAGCATGAGTAGGAGTTGTTTGAGCCCTGATGTGCCTACTCATTCATGCTTGTTTGTCATGCCTGCTACTGCTTAGAGTTGAGTGAGGTCTGATTCATCGGGGATGAATTGGAGGTGTGTGAACATGTCCTACTGTTGAGAGCTAAGTGTGTGAACACGATTTGGTAAAGGTATCGACGAGAGGCCATGTAGGAGTACATGGTGGGTTGTTTCATTGAAGTCGTCCTTAGGAACTGAGTTCTGTGTTTGTGATCCACGATCAGCGACTACCACACATTGGGATCCTTAATTGACTCTCTCGGCTTCTTAACCACCCTTGTCCTCTGTCCAGGAGTTGCAAGTAGTTTCTTGTGTTTATAGTATACTGGAGGCCGTGCGCAGCGCTGACCCTCGGGGTGGGCTGTGATGCGGTAGGTACATGGCCGAGCATGCTGGGCACCCGTTTGGTGTATCGGAACCCTGTACACATGGTTCGGGCCGTATGTGGAAACCTCGGCCGGACTCCCTGCGGATGGAACCTGAATGGGCGATAAACCTAGACTGGAGACTTGAGTGTTTAGGTAGGCCGTGGCCGACACCCTCGTTGGGCTTCCGCTTGAATGTTGCCGAGTACATGTCGTGTAACGACGATAAGTGGTGGAAGCGTGTGTGAAGAAGTACACCCCTACAGGGTTATAAGTGATCTATTCGAATAGCCGTGTTCGTGGTAAAGGACTTCTGGGTTGCCTGTACAGTTCATAGACAAGTGAAAGTGGACACCCTAAAATACGTAATATAAGCGTGAGTGCTATGGATGGCGTTCTCGTAGGGAGACGGGAGCGGATCCATAGTGGTGTATTGATATGGTGAATATGTGGACTCGTGTGCGCCACCTCAAGGAGTTGCTTGCAGTCGTAGTTCAGGTTAGCCACTGAGTCAAAGCTGGCTTGCTGCAGTTAAACCCCACCATCCCTTTATTGATAATGATGCATATGTAGTTAGTTCTGATGTAAGTCTTGCTGGGTACATTTGTACTCACGTTTGCTTAATTTATGTTTTTGCAGAGAGACTCCAGTCTCACTAGTAGTTCCACGTGGACTTCGACGTTTAGCTTGTTACCTTAGCTACGATCTTGTGCCCTCGGCAGGATCTGGTAGATAGTCAGGATTCTCAGCCTTTTTCATTTGTAGATGTCTGTACTCAGACATGTTAAGCTTCCGCATGTGCTTGACTTATATGCTCTGAATGTAGGGTCATGAGACCCATGTTTGTAATATCTCGCTCCTCGGAGCCTATGGAATAAATACTTTGAGTCGTAGAGTTTTGTTGTGATGCCATGTTGTGTTTACACATATCGAGCATATTGTGTGTATGATTGAAATGCTTGGTATGTGTGGGATCCGACAACCTAGTTGTCTATCCTTGGTAGCCTCTCTTATGGGGAAATGTAGTCTAGTGCTTCCACCGAGCCATGGTAGTCTGCTATAGCCTGGTTTACCGGAGTCCTGTTAGCCCAGTTGCTACTGCTCCGGAACACTTAGACTGGCCGACATGTGTCCTTCTTCGATTCTGTGTCTGTCCCTTCGGGGAAATGTCATGCGGTGTCTTTCGGAGTCCTGTTAGCCTGCTACAGCCTGGATTCCCGGAGTCCTGCTAGCCCAGTTGCTACAGCCTGAATTCACTCGCTGATGACCGACACGTTCGTTGCTGGGTCATGTATGCCTGTCCTTGTAAGTTAGTGCCACTTTGGGTTCACGACTAGTCATGTCGGCCCGAGTTATCTGTCATATGGATGCTAGCGACACTATCATATACGTGAGCCAAAAGGCGCAAACGGTCCCGGGCCAGGTAAGGTGGCACCCGTGGGAATACCGTGCATGAGGCCGCAAAGTGATATGAGGTGTTACATGCTAGATCGACGTGGCTTAGGATCGGGGTCCTGACAGCTTTGGTATCAGAGCCTGACTGCCTGTAGGATTACCAAGCCAAACTCGTCGAAGTTGAGTCTAGAAATGCTTTAGTTATATAAGGGAATTGATTGTGGAAGGGAACGTAAGGCTCTTTTTACTCCTTTACCCTATGGCCTTCTGATCTGAGTCATCCTCTTCTCTTCTACGGGGATTAAGAACTAGGCTTCTCATCTTTCTATCAGGATCACATGTTACTAATCCATAGACTTATATGATTGATCGATTCAAGTCTCAGTTCAGTTTCTACTATTCCCGTATGTTCATAGATGGCCTCAGAACCTTGATATTGTGATGCTGAGTGGTAATGCCACTATTTTGCAGGATGTCTCAAATCTTTTTGAGCATTTACAGCCGTTATGCTGTCCGAGTCATCCCAGGTTTCTAATAGTCTGATGCACTTGCAAATCTTTCCTCCATGTTCCCGTTGTCCTTTTGGGCCAGACTAAGCACACTAATCGGTGTGTTGAGGTACTCCATTGCCTCGGCATATATGTTGAAGCCATTATTATGACCCTAGGTGTCTTAGAGGATCACCTAGTAATCTAGCCATGTTTTGTGTTCCGAGTGTGATGATTCTGGCCATCATTTTTGAAAGCATCCCATGATGTTAATAGTTAGTACGCATTCTATTCCTGGGTTCTTCAACCCGAGATTCACTCTACTTACTTCATGTTGATAGTGTTTGCTAGTTCCTTTAGGATATTAGTAACCTTTATGATAGTCCTCGAGGTCCGTGGTATTTCCTTCTTCCAAATACCATGAACTGCTTATGGCAGAAGTTCTTGAACCAAAAGGTCACAACCAGAGTGCTCTTGATGAGTTCTCCATTCTGCATTGTGAATCTGCCAGTCCTACCTTTCTGCATGGATTATCTAGAAGAAATATGTTGAACTTGTTTGACATACTAAATCTATGCATTCACAACTCAGAAAACCATATGTTCCTTTGAGTTGTCTCTCTTTAGTTGTATTCTGACCTCCGTCTATCAATTGATAGTCAAGACTAGTTGTGCATTCGTGTTATCGATGCCTATTATTCTTGTGATCCGTCAAGCCATTCTATTCCGGAATGACTAGGAGAAACAAACTCCAGCACCTCATCCATTTCTTGGACTGGTCAAAGTAGTTGTATTCTGCAGATTAAAATGCCAATCCAGCTTTTGTTCTGTCCTACCTCGGAGTATTACCCCCTTTATGTCAGGATTGTCATGAGAATTGCAGCATCTCTCATGAATTCTTGACGCAGTGATACTTCTCGCCATCATTATTCATTCCTCGGTCCCGTGTTATTGTAACCAGAATGCCGACAAGTGAACTGTGATGTGTGAAATCAATACTCCTAGCAACTTTGTTGCTTGGTAGTTAATGGACAATACTCTCACTCTTAGCATGTTGGTTACTGAACCATCATTCTAAGATTGATCGTGCTACCTAGTCCATTTTCCCTGGTGCACTCCTCGATCAAGGAGATAGGATTGTGTTAATCCATTACTCTCTTAGTCACATCGTCTTGCCTCAAAAGCAAGATTGTTCTCGAGCTTAGTAGCACATCGGTGGTTCGTGATTTCCCGAATATCCTCTCGGAAGTATCACCAGGTTGTTACCTGACTGTTATGTTGAGCTTGTGATCAAGTTGGTTTCTTGTAAACCACCCCTTTTCCAAGAATCCGTGTTGGATATCCCTAAGCTAGTTGGTTAAGCTAAACAACAACTTGGAGAGTTGGAAGATAAAAGCTTGTCTGACTTAGTTCATTTCTAAGGGATATCCTTCTGTGTGTGCATATGTTGAAGAGAGATGATATCTTCATCAATTGTTCCTCGTGATCGGTTGTTGAATCTATCGTCTTGTCCAAACCGTGATTTGAGTGTGGGATATCGTTAAATCAAGTTAGAACCAACGATATTCATAATGTTGTCTTACTCGTGGTTGATCCCTCGAGCATACACCATTTCATCTTTTGGTCTGACCAATACTATCACATTGTTCACATAATGGTGGAAGTCCAGTGATATGGAAATTTTGATGAGTTGTTGAGCCCATCAGCAGCATTTTGTCTCCTCCATGATTTATGTTGAACATAAAGCTAGCGTTGGAAACTTTGAAAGCATTTCTTCATGCTAGCTCATGAAGCATATGTTTGGATGAAAGAAGTGACTCCCTCTCATTCATGTGCATTCGATGCAAGTTGCTGCCGTGAATTTGAGAAAGTTAGTTTTGCTTCCCCTGGAATCGTCCCAAGTCAGTCATGCATGTGCGAAGTAGTCTGTGGTTTGGTAGATTAATTACCTCCATTCCATATGTATTCCCTAGTACACAAAGCCACTGATTGATTTGTTCAAGGTGAAGAAGCTCCTTCTTAAGAGCTAACCCGGGTTTATAGAAGGACTTCGATATCCTCAATGATGGTTCCCTACCGGAACTCGGTAGTGTTTTATTATAAGACTACTACGTGGTCATGCTTGTCTTGGACATCGTGTTCACATGTGGGTAGCAGAACTAGCTCATGTTTTGGAGCTTGCTATCGTAGTTCATTTCCCGAGAATCTTGCAACGTCATCTCATCGATTTGTGTTGCAACCTTTCACTTTCAGACATGCTGAGTCTGGATATCCTGGCGCCAACCAGATCTGAATCTCAGGCAGATGTGATGGTTGGGATGTTCCCAAGAATTATAATATTGGTCTTCTGAACCGTTAAGTGGATGTCATGGCCAACACACTTATCCGGAAGATCTCTTATTGTAGTATCTTGAGTCAGCAATTTGGCCATTCTTCCATGAGGAGTTGGTATGACTTTGTACATAAGTTGTTCCTTATGGGATTCTTGAGCTCCCGAAGTCAGACTTTTACTTGATGTTCCAGATACCGAATGGTATTGGGTTAAGCTGGTACATCAAGGGGGAACATTAGAAGCAGAGTGCTAAATGTCTCTCGGTCGATCATCCAGATTTCATTCCCTTGGCCTCGCTAAGGTGAAATCTGAGAAAGTGTTGTCTTCCTTTGTCTGCATTGTCCATCACTATTCATCATGGTAGTATGATGTGTTGCTAGGATCCCCGACATGGATGTTGGTAAGACCTTGATGAGTATGGAAATGCTCAAGTTCTTGAGAGCACGCTCATGCACTAGGTTATATCCTCGGTACCAATTGAAGCGGGCCTCCTGTTTGCTGAGTTGTTCTATAGTCATAGTTCCTTTCCGATTTGAGTATGCCATTTCTTCGAACTCCTTCAAACGATCGTTTGTGAATTTCCTTAGGCTGGTATAGAGAGTTTCAATGATCTTTGTATCAAAAGTAATTCTTTTTGCCACTTAAGGGAATAATTTTACGAGCCACCTCTTCCAAGGTGCCCCATTATGGGATCATGGTAATTGTTTCCTCGCTACCTTGAAACCGTCATCAAATTGTTTCCTCTGTCCCTCCTGATACATGCTTTGCCTATCAGCTCCATAGATGTTCTACGTCTCATTCCGCGAGTTGATCTTGTGATCATTAATAGGATCCTAAGTTGCTTGAACCTCAAGAAGATCGATTCTTCTAAAATTCTCCCTTTCTTCTCGTTGTCATATTGGATGTAGTTCTCAGAGCAACACATCGAGACGAAGATGGTGATCAAATCAACGTTCCTATGAAGTGCAATCTGGATCGTGAAGATTCTGTTAGTTTGTGTTTCCTCCTTCACCTTACCCTATGCTTGAATCTTGGGACGAGATTCTTGTTTAGTGGGGGTGAGTTGTCACAACCCTAGTCAGTATATGCATTAGAGTGAATGCATCATGTCTACTTCATTCAGAAAGTTGAAATGGGGATGACAGAAACCCCCAGCACCACTTAAACCAACTAGGGTTTACTAAAATCCTTTTCAATGAACCTGAAATGCCCTTCTAAAATGTTCGTCATCTTTGCCTTGGTCTAGAACCTCTCACAAAAATGGTGCACAATTTTATAGGACAGCATAAGGTCACAGGATTAAATCATACTCTATTTGCATTTGGACATTTAAATACTATAAAATATTTTAAATGTCCAAATAATCATAAACTAAAATGTTTACTGTTGGATATATTTTAATAGTAGCCATGAGCAGTTTCATGATTTTTGGGTTTGTTCTAGTATTTTTAATAAATCCCTGAAGCTACAGAAGAAATAGAAAACATGAACTACAAGAGAGAGAGAGTTTTACCTGGCACCTGTGCAGCCCACCTGGCTGGCCCAGCTGGCGGCCCAGCCAACTAGTCCAGTCCACCACCGCAACCCCCTCTGTCGCCTTCCTCCTCGCGCCAGTAGGCACGGGCGTGTGCCCGCGGTGCGCTAGCACGCGCGCGTGCCCGCGGTGCGCTAGCACGCGCGCGGCCACCAACGGCCACCTCCTGCTTCTGCCGACGCCCTGGACGACTCCAGACGACGCCACGCACCCCCTGGAATCCCCTCGACCTCTCCCCGTGCTTCTCCCCTCCTCTGTCTCTCTCACGCGCAGCCGCCCGAACACGCCCGTCGCGCCGCTCGCCATTCCCGCGGCCACCGGCCACCCCACGCCTCACCGACGCGCCCAGAAGCTCCGCCACTTCGTCCTCGACCCCCTCGCTGAGGTACACAACGCCGGACGCCTCGAAGCGCCGCCCTGACGCCTTCTTCTTCCTCGGGTTGCCGAGATCGCCTCCGCCGCCCCACTCGCTTCGGACCTCCTCCGAGCTCGCCGTCTGCACTGCTGCAATCTCCCTGAGCCACTCACCCGAACCCCCTCTTCTGCACTTACACGCCGTAGCCGTCGTTCCGCCGGAGACCAAACCGCGCCGCCACCGAGCTTCTCGCCGCGGTGGCCACAACCGCTGCAACCCCCAACCGAGCACACCCACGTGCTCACCGCGTCGCGTAGGTGCCGTAGGAGCCAAGCACGCCACCCCACGGGCACCGCAGCCCCGCTCCCGAGTGCGCCCGTACTCCGGCCGCCGCCCGGCTCGTCGCCACCGCCGCTACACGCTGCCCCAGCACACACCATGGCCACCACTAGATGCACCGCATCGCGGGCTTTCTAGCGCGCCCATCCGCGCGTCCAGCCGACGCCGGAGATGGTCGGATGAGGAGCGCCGCCGTGTTTGCTTACCGCCGGCGGTTAGTCGCCCGATTAGCTGACGTGGCACATGATTAATTAGTCATAACCACCGATTAGTGTAACCCCAGGGGTCTTTGATAGACGGGCCCCACCCCTCATTTAACCACAGGGTTATTACCTGTTTAAATTAAGCTAATGCCCGTGACCCCACAGGTCAGTTTGACCTTGCCACCTCAGCGTTGACCGGGCCCCACTGGTCAGCCTGTGTTGTTGACACTGTTACACTGACACGCGGGTCCCACTGGTCAGTTTAACCTGGACCGGCCCCGTTGACCGCTGACATCACAGTGACGTCATGCTGACGCAGTAATTCTTTTATGTAATTTAAGTAAATCTTAAATGGTTTATTAATTCCAGAAAATGCTTTAAACTTCTAAAAATCATAGAAAATAAACTATAACTCCAAATGAAAAGATTTATCTATGAAAAATTATCAAAAAAAATCCAATCTATCCATCTGTACTGGTTTCATGCATGATAAAGAAACTTAACCCTGCTGTTTAGATTAAAACATGATAATGCATTATATGAGTTCATAACTTGAGTTTGAACCCTTGGTTCAAATAAGCTCAAACCCTTCTGTTCTAGCTGCATTAGCTCAAATCACAGCATGTTGACATGTCATGATCATGCATCATATTGCGTATTGCATTGATTGTGTTCTTTCTCTGTTGCCGGTATTCGACCCCTCTCAGTAGACGTGGTTCCAACGATGAGTTCGATGACACCATTGAAGAGCTATACTATCTTCAGAAGTGCCAGGCAAGCAAACCCCCTTGTTCATTTCGATACAATTCCAGTCTCTCGCTCCTGCTCTTTTTTACTGCATTAGGACAACAACGATTCAACTGTTACATGTTGTGGTAGTTGAACCCCTTTTCCTCTGCATGACCTGTCATTGCCACAGTAAATAGATGAAACCCACTAGCATGAGTAGGAGTTGTTTGAGCCCTGATGTGGCTACTCATTCATGCTTATTTGTCATGCCCGGTACTGCTTAGAGTTGAGTCAGGTCTGATTCATCGGGGATGAATTGGAGGTGTGTGAACATGTCCTACTGATGAGAGCTAAGTGTGTGAACACGATTTGGTAAAGGTATCGATGAGAGGCCATGTAGGAGTACATGGTGGGTTGTTTCATTGAAGCCGTCCTTAGGAACTGAGTTCTGTGTTTGTGATCCATGATCAGCTACTACCACACATTGGGATCCTTAATTGACTCTCTCGGCTTCTTGACCACCCTTGTCCTCCAGGAGTTGCAAGTAGTTTCTGGTGTTTGTAGTATACTGGAGGCCATGCGCAGCGCTATCCCTCGGGGTGGGCTGTGATGCGGTAGGTACGTGGCTGGGCATGCCGGGCGCCCGTTTGGTGTCTCGGAACCCTGTACACATTGTTCGGGGCTGTATGTGGAAACCTCGGCCGGACTCCCTACGAATGGAACCTGAATAGGCGATAAACCTGGACTGGAGACTTGAGTGTTTAGGTAGGCCGTGGCCGACACCCTCGTTGGGCTTCCGCTTGAAGGTTGCCGAGTACATGTCGTGTAACGGCAATAAGTGGTGTAAGCGTCTGTGAAGAAGTACACCCCTGCAGGGTTATAAATGATCTATTCGAATAGCCGTGTCCGCGGTAAAGGACTTCTGGGTTGCCTGTACAGTTCATAGACAAGTGAAAGTGGATACTCTAAAATACGCAAGATAAGCATGAGTGCTATGGATGGCGTTCTCGTAGGGAGACGGGAGCGGATCCATAGTGGTGTATTGATATGGTGAATATGTGGACTCGTGTGCGCCACCTCAAGGAGTTGCTTGCAGTCGTAGTTCAGGTTAGCCACTGAGTCAAAGCTGGCTTGCTGCAGTTAAACCCCACCATCCCTTTGTTGATAATGATGCATATGTAGTTAGTTCTGATGTAAGTCTTGCTGGGTACATTTGTACTCACGTTTGCTTAATTTATGTTTTTGTAGAGAGACTCGAGTCTCACTAGTAGTTCCACGTGGACTTCGACGTTTAGCTTGTTACCTCAGCTACGATCTTGTGCCCTCGGCAGGATCTGGTAGATAGTCAGGCTTCTCAGCCTTTTTCATTTGTAGATGTCTGTACTCAGACATGTTAAGCTTCCGCATGTGCTTGACTTGTATGCTCTGAATGTTGGGTCATGAGACCCATGTTTGTAATATCCCACTCCTCGGAGCCTATGGAATAAATACTTTGAGTCGTAGAGTTTTGTTGTGATGCCATGTTGTGTTTACACATATCGAGCATATTGTGTGTATGATTGAAATGCTTGGTATGTGTGGGATCCGACAACCTAGTTGTCTATCCTTGGTAGCCTCTCTTATGGGGAAATGTAGTCTAGTGCTTCCACCTAGCCATGGTAGTCTGCTACAGCCCGGTTTACCGGAGTCAAGTTAGCCCAGTTGCTACTGCTCCGGAACACTTAGACTGTCCGACATGTGTCCTTCTTCGATCATGTGTCTGTCCGTTCGGGGAAATGTCACGCGGTGTCTTTCGGAGTCCTGTTAGCCTGCTATAGCCCGAATTCCAGGAGTCCTGCTAGCCGAGTTGCTACAGCCCGTATTCACTCGCTGATGACCGACACGTTCGTTGCTGGGTCATGTATGCCTGTCCTTGTAAGTTAGTGCCACTTTGGGTTCACGACTAGTCATGTCAGCCCGGTTCTCTGTCATATGGATGCTAGCAACACTATCATATACGTGAGCCAAAAGGCGCAAACGCTCCCGGGCCAGGTAAGGTGGCACCTGTGGGAATACCGTGCGTGAGGCTGCAAAGTGATATGATGTGTTACATGCTAGATCGATGTGGCTTAGGATCGGGGTCCTGACATCACCCGCCTCCCCTTGCAACGGAAATTACAAAACCCAGATGCAACCGGGAGGATTGTGGAATGGGCCTTGGAACTGTCGAGCTTTGGTTTGAAGTTTGAAAGTACTTCAACGATCCAGAGTAGAGTCTTGGCAGAGTTCATTGCCGAATGGACCTCAACGCCCGACGAAGAGATCCAGGAGATCACTCTCCCCGGCAAGGAAACAAGTCACAACTGGATTATGTACTTTGACGGGGCTTTCTCGCTGCAAGGCGCCGGTGCTGGTGTGCTACTCGTTGCACCCACCGGAGAGCACCTCAAGTATGTAGTCCAGATGCACTTTCCCAGGGAGATGTCAAAAAACAACACTGCTGAATACGAGGGGTTGCTTGCCGGTCTCAGGATCGCGGCAGACCTCGGGATCAAGAAGCTCATCGTCAGAGGTGATTCACAGCTCGTCGTCAAGCAAGTTAACAAAGACTATCAAAGCCCGTTGATGGAGGCCTACGTGGATGAGGTGAGGAAGCTGGAGGAGCGTTTTGACAGTATACAAGCGGAGCATGTTCCCCGAGTGGAGTACGACACCGCCGATAACCTGTTGAAGCGCGCTGCACTCAAACTACCTGTGGTACCAGGTACTTTTGTGCTTCAGTTAACTCAACCATCCGTTGAACCATCGACAGAGCAGAACAAGCGCAGGAAATCAGGCCCCGGCAAGTACTTTCCCGCCGAGCTCCTAGCAGCCGCCGGCAAGGATGTTGCCATGGGCGCCAAGCCTGCCACAGGGCGACAGACTCCGGCAGGGCGTCAAACCCCAGCGGTAGAGACAACCGCTCCCGTGGCAGAGGAAATGCCTTTGGTCCTTGCCGTTGAGCGCCAGGCTCCGGCATGGGCACAACATACCGTCCGATTCCTCCAAACAGGGGAACTCCCTGAGGAGCAGGAAGAAGCAGAGAAAGTAGCCTGTCAGTCTGCCATGTATGAGTTCGTCGACGACGTTCTGTACAGAAAAAGACCAAACGGTGTGAAATTGAAGTGCATTCCTCGGGAGGAAGGACTGGAGCTGTTGGCAGAGATACACGGGGGTATATGTGGCTCCCACATAGGGTCGAGGGCCCTTGACGGCAAGGCATTCCGGCAAGGTTTCTTCTAGCCCACTTCCCTCCAGGATGCAACGGCGCTAGTAACCAAGTGTGAAGCGTGCCAGTTCCATTCAAAGAAGCTTCATCAACCAGCTCAAGCTCTCCAAACAATCCCTCTTTCCTGGCCATTCTCGGTCTGGGGGCTTGACATACTGGGCCCCTTTCCCCATGCTGTCGGGGGCTTTGAGTACTTGTACGTTGCAATCGACAAGTTCACAAAGTGGCCGGAGGTGGAGGCAGTGAGAAAGGTGACAGCGCAATCAGCCGTCAAATTCTTCAAAGGGCTAGTCTGCCATTTTGGTGTGCCCAACAGAGTCATCACTGACAACGGCACACAGTTCATGAGTCACGCCTTCATGCAGTACATCCAGGACCTCGGCAGCTAGGTCTGTTTTGCTTCTGTTGCACATCCACGGAGCAACGACAAGGCTAAGAGGGCAAATGCTGAAGTGCTGTGAGGCCTCCGGACAAGAACCTTTGACAGGCTACGCAGGTGCGGACGACGTTGGATTGATGAATTGCCGGCGGTTCTTTGGTAAATCAGAACGACACCAAATCGAGCCACTGGCCGGACACCTTTCTCCCTCGTTTACGGTGCAGAAGCAGTTCTCCCCACGGAACTCACACACGGGTCACCTCGAGTGCTCGCTTATGATGAGCTTGAGCAAGGGCAGTTGCGGCAAGATGACGCAACGCTCCTTGAGGAAGATCGTCTTCGGGCGGCTGTGCGAGCAGCGCGCTACCAGCAAGCCTTGCGCCGCTACCATAGCCGCAAGGTTCATGCCTGAAGCTTTGAGGAAGGCGACCTTGTTCTTCGACACGTTCAGTCGGCCAAGAATTCCAACAAGTTGACGCCGAAGTGGGAAGGCCCTTATCGGGTAATACGAGTCACCAGGCCCGGCGCAGTCCGCCTGGAGACCGAAGATGGTATTCCAGTGAGCAACTCCTGGAACATCGAACATCTTCGCAAGTTTTACCCATAAGGCGTGGTTGCCGGGCACCCCGGCAGACCACCTTTTTTACAAGCCTTGCCGGCAAGGCATGTAACCCTTGGTACAAAGCCAGGCGCAGACCCTGAGCATAAATAAATGAAGCGCTGGCGCCCTAAGTTTAGCATGCATGCTAGGTTGAGTCTCTCTCTGTGTTAGGGTTGATAGTGCTTGGCGGCGACTAACCCTTAGCATAGAGGTCGAGTATACATCTCTCTGTTCCATTCCGTCCTTTTTGGGTTCGTAGGGTGCATGGACATTTCTGCTGAGCTATTTTGGAAGAAAAGAAAACATGCCGACACCCGGACCCCGACAAGACAAGGTTGCCGGGGGCTGCGGGTCTGAGAATCCAGACACGTCAAGCCAAGGTTGCCGGGGGCTGCGACATCAGATAAGTTTTTCTCCCCCACTCTGTGCCTTCGTATGAAACTTGAACGTACGAGACTTCGCTCGCTCTCATACCATTTTGCTCCCTCTGTCCCTTGTCCAAAAGCCTTACTTTGGGCCGGAACCTGGTTGTAGTGCGATGGGAAGGGGACGAGCGAAGGGCCTAAACCTACTTGGCCTCTACCTCCTCCAAGGGCGTGAGTGTAGCCAAGCTATGGGGCAGGACGACAAGGCATGTTGCCGGGGTACAGTGTTTATCTTAAGATAACGAGGACTCGCTCCTTGGTGTGGCCCTCGCCCACGCGCAAACAAAACCCGGCAAACACCCTTCTCTTCATTAATACGTTGCTAACAAGTACAATTCGTACGGAATGCATACATGAGCAAAGGGGTTACGAGATTTAAATCTTACAAAGGCCCGTAGGCTTACAAGCTAAAAAAAAGATAAGATGCCCGTAATCCCTTTCTTGTCCCTCTCCTCAGGGAATATAACAAGATGGCGGAATGGCAAAAGGAGTGCCTAGGCGAGGTACGAGCAGCAGAAGATGCCAAGAGGACATAACAGCGGCCTCCCAAAGGAGGGCTGATGATGATGGTGCCAGGAGAAGAGCCGGAAGATGAGGCAGCGGGCCGGCAATACGCGATGAAGGCGTCGGCGCCCGCGTACTCCGACTTGACGGCACGCTACCCGCCTTCTTCGTCTTCCCCGTCCCTCCAACGCCAGCCGCCCAAGGCGACGACCCCGAGAAGTTCAAGGAGGTAGCGATGCAGATGATGGTGCTGCCGGCATCGCCCAGGAACGGTGTGCCCAACGCCTAGTCGGACCCGTCATCCCCCCGCCCGCTACCCTCGTCGTCGCTGTCGCTGTCCTCCTCGTCGCTCCCGCTTGAGGAAGAATCTTCGTCAGAGGAGGAGCTCTCCACGCAACACTTTAGGCGAGTTCCAAAGTCTCCAAAGACCTTGACAGAGAGAAGGTCGTTCTCAATTAATTTGAAATAGAGAACGAGCCCCGCCGTCAGGCTGTGGATACGAGCGAAGGTCTTCCATCCGCGACGAAGATACATGACGTGAGGGGCGGGAAAGTCGACATCAACCCGCGTGCCGCCATTCCCGCAGCCCCTCATATGCAACCTGAGAGACTGAGGCGGGTCAAGCTCCATCTCCCGAGCGAATGGAGTTGGGAGACGAAGACGACGGCGTGCTGGCCGGTGCAGCCTGATGAAGAACTCACGGGGCTGGTCCCCGACGTGCCCTCCATTGGGGGAGGGACCGCCGACGGATGCGAGGCCGATGCGCCACCCCGTCCTCCTCTTCCCCGAGCGCCACGACGACCTCGGCCTCACCCCTCCCCCTTCCCCTCGTGGCCGGCCCCGCCGCCACGAGCTCTTGGGAAGGAGGGCGCGCTGTCGAGCGGAGACCCTCGACACCACCGTCGAAGCACCGACGCGCCCTCTCGCCATAACAGAAGAGAGAAAAAAGCCAAGGTCGGAAGAGGCGGATGGTGAAAGATTGAGGGGTGCCATTCCCCCCTCCCCTTCTTATAAAGGGGTGGGGTCGGGGATCAGCCGCCCCGCTCAACCAACCCAGCCATCAAGGGCAGAGGGAATCGAGACCGACCCGCTGCTCCAATTAGCGGTGGCTCGGTTTCCTGCCTCGTCATTCAAGGCCCGCGCCCGCCGCCTGCCATCTTCAAGGCATGGAAGACACGTGGCGAGCGAACAGAAATCGAGGGGACAAGTGAGGCGACCGTTTTCCACCCCGTGATCGCGGGGCATGGGCGCCTCGAAGGCCAGGACCCGAGTCCACTCAGTAAATGAGCCGCGCCCCTGCGTCTCCCTCTTTTTATGGGGTAGGCGCGAGCCACCTCTTTACCATGATGTGAAGCATGAAGGCAGGAACTACCCCACGCGTGACCCCCACGTCACGCACGACCCTCCACGACGCGCATTCAACGCGGGTCGTGGGGAAGCGCAACGAGCGGGGGAATTACCGTGGTAAAATTCCGCCCCGCCTGCCCGCGCACCATTCTGGGCCTGGCCCAACAACGCATTGCGCTTATGTGTAACCCAGGCCCGGGGGCTCCTGTCGGTGTACAAAAGTAGGGGGCCTTTTTGTACCCCTCTACTTGTGCACGGGCAGTCAGAGCCGCGCCCGCGGCCACACTAAGTAGGGCAGAGGAAGGCACGAGATGGGCAAGGTGACGCCAAGACCAAGGAACACAGAGAACAAGAGGGCAAGGTGGACTCCCCCGGCGAGGGCCTTGCCGGGGTGGCCCCTGCGGCCCCGGCAAGAGCCTAGCCGGGGCACTTGCCCAACACCAGCAGGGTGCGCCACCCTTGAGTCCAAGGGTTCCAACACCGCCAACAACCACATTTGGAACCTAGGCTCGAGAGGCATCTCCGTGGTGGCATGCAGATCTTCGTCAAGATCATAAACACACAAGATCAGATGAGGACCAGAAGACGACGATCCTCGGCAAGATCCTTGGCGAGGAAATCCACGAGACCCCCGGCAAGATCCTTGCCGGGGACGACCGCGATGCCACGGCAAGACCCTTGCCGGGGCCCCGGAAAGGTCCTTGCCGAAGACACCTATAGGGTCGCAGCCAGGCCCACGTCTGCCAAGACTCCACCACCGTTCCCATGCAGCTGCCAGCCCAACCAGCTAGGCAGGCACCTGCGTGGCGACGTGCGGCTTCCAGGCCAACTCAGCAACACCTGCGTGGTGGCATGCAGATCTTCGTGAAGACCCTACCACCACGCCATCTTAGCAGCCAGCTAGCCTACATGGCGCTGCATGCATCGTTGGCCTGGACGCGTGTCGGAGCGAGGCGGAGCGGCGACGGACGGGATGGGCATCGTTGCCGCCCCCAATAAAGCAACGGGACACCTAAGGAGCGCATTTAATGCCTCTTGTCCCGTAATGACAGGCGATAAGCTTGTACACTATACACCTTTCCACCTCATGTGTGCCACTGTGGCAACCCCTTTTTGACTATAAAAGAAGGCCCGAGGCGTCCAGGAGAAGGATTCGGATCTTTTGGACTACGCACGCACTATAGCTAGTTCAAGAGCTCAAGAACACTCAAATATACACCAAAGCAGGACTAGGGTTTTACGCACCCTCGCGCCCCGAACCTGGGTAAACGATCTTTGTGCTGGCTCCTAGACCTGCTCTTTGCACAACCCCGCGCCCGCCAATCGTAGAAGGGATCCCTGTGATCCCATAGGTGTCGTTCCCACCGACATGGAGGCTCTAGGTTTAACATTTGCATAAAGCCAATTTTTCCCTACAACAAAGGAATAGATTTTATTTTAACTACAAAGTTGGTTGAAACATTGAGAAGGTAACCCCAACTCAATCCCAATTAAAAGTTAACAACCCAACAAATTATTTAAGTAAAGTGATGAGATCAACATAATAATTCTAGTACCAGATACTCAAGATGTCCATAACCGGGGACACGGCTAACCATGATTAGTTTGTACAGTTTGCAGAGGTTTGCGCACTTTTCCCCACAAGACTCGATCTCCTCCGTTGAATTTCTCGCACTGCATGATTTTTGAGAAACGGATGACCGAGACACAGTCTTTCTGAAGAGGTCCCCTTAACCGATAGATAGGCCGGTACACTTACAATCCCCTACATCTGCTAGCCCATCATGGAAAGGATTCTCACAACTTACTCAACTATGCCAGAGCCCATAATGGCATGTGGCTACACACAGAAGTTGATAGTTTGAATAATCTTATGATCCCTTTGAGCCTAGGTGGCAAACCATAGGATGATCACACGGGTTCCCCGGGATCTCCTAGGACAACACTGGATTCCCCAGGTGTCCGGGCAATCCACTGGTATCCCCAGGGTGCCCCAACCAATCCACCCAGATGTGTATTAAAGTACCCACCTTAAGTTTCCCTTAGTTAACAATAACTCTCACATCTTTCATGAACTCTCACAAACCAATCCACGTCTACGAGCATAGCATAGCATAGCAAAGTAAGCATAACATAGTAACACCGAGGGTTTGAAAATGTGACAATAGGTTCTACCTCATCAACTACTTCCCAAATACCCTCATGTTATCAATTCCTAACCATGCAGTGTTTGAGGATTGAAACTAATGCATAAAACAAGGTAATAAAGGGATATGATCAAAGTGTGAACTTGCCTTGTACTGTTGATGAAGATGATTCGCACTCGTAACTCCTGATAGTTCTACTCGTCACACTCCGGTCAATCTATCGTAAGCAAGCAATTGCATACATAAGCACTCATGCAAAAGAATCGAAGAGAAGGTCTTGGAAAACAAGCAATTATAACCACACATAAGTAAACAATCAAAACTATTTATTTAATATAAAATTCCAAAATTTAGAATTTTGGGATGTTACAAACCTACCACCCTTAAAATGAATCTCGCCCTCGAGATTCGGAGAGGCTAGCAAGCAATAGGTTAGGTTTGGGGGTCTCCTCAAAAATCCATCGATTGGCACGAAGGTCTCGGGTGCTACCACCCTTAGAAACATCGTTACGGTTCCATAAAAACTCATATACTCCATCCTTATTGTTGACAGGGCCAGTCTTCTGAGATCCTCGGGAAAATTCCTACTCTGGCTCTTTCGGGAATGGCATAACCCTTTTCCCCAATCCTTGTGTCCTTTCATCTTGGCAAGGTTCTTCCATGACTGGGTCTTCTTTGTTGACAGGTCTGGCGCCAATACTAAACAACTATCGATATCTCATGGTGGTCATCAATTTATGGTTTCTCCTACAAGAAATGGGTCTGGGCTTCATTCTGACCGTATGACCTACGGTTAGCAACAACTGC
The DNA here is from genome assembly GCF_002575655.3 of Aegilops tauschii subsp. strangulata. Classification (NCBI taxonomy): domain Eukaryota; kingdom Viridiplantae; phylum Streptophyta; class Magnoliopsida; order Poales; family Poaceae; genus Aegilops; species Aegilops tauschii. Next base: position 277,856,148 of record NC_053037.3, on the reverse strand, counting down.
CTTGTACAAGGGAAAATTGTCATACCATTCTAAGGTTCAATCAGGCTTAATATCGCCGTCTCTCTACTATGGGTAAGTCACTCAGATTTACCATCCCATATAGCAGAGGCGAATAATAAGAGTAAGTCGGCATGGTGATCAATCCATTCCGCTCCCAAATCATTACCTTGTATATGGTTTAGTGAATCTCGCATTCTAACACTCGGTCATCCTCACAAGCATTGCAGAATTTCTCTTATCGACGAACCAAGTTCGGATAAATCCATTGATTCTGCAAGCCGAACGAACATCCATCGTTCCTTCACAACTCTCAGGTTCTATGTTACTCCTATAAGATCGTCTGTTGATAAAGTCATAACTTCTTCCAGGGTTTCTTCCTTCAGCAAGAGTGTGCTTGCTTCTTGTCAGGTCCTGGAGCCTGTGGGTTACGACCCAACTCATCACATTTATAGCTTTAACTCATCCTGGGGTTACAATTTCTCCATATTACCAACATTATACCTCCTTTATATCCAATAGTACTTCATCCCTTCATATTCTTGGGGTATCCCACATATCGAGATAAAACTCGTACTTATTTTTGTCCAAAGTCCACTCCATGGAATATCATTATCTTTTCCAGGGGTCAAGTGTCCTCACAGGGTACTACCACCCTTGAAATGTACAAATTCTTCCATTGACCATATTTCTCATATCCTCGAAAATGGTCAAAATCTTTCTTCATAGAGTAACAACTCGTAAAATTCAACGTATGAAATCATGACACATGAACTTTATTGATTTCATGAATTTATTACAATCTCTTGCATTTCCATTACATGCCTCAACTCAACACCTAAATATAAAAATAAATGTTCCCACTACTACTACTATATTTCTCACAGACTCAACTATTTAACACGAATATCCTCATTGGGACAATCTCTGGCAAAGTGCCCTGCTTCATTACAGCGGAAATATATTACTTCTGACAAGTCTCGAGGTTTCCTTATGATTACATAGCCTCCTTGGGTCCTCGTCTTCCCTTTTGGGCAATCGCTGAAGTAGTGTCCTGAATCTTTGCACCTAAAACATGTGATATGACTCAGGTCCTTCTTTGTAGAAATTGGGTTGTTCCTGGAATCCAATCTATTTCTCTTCCTGGACTTTTCCGTGCCAATTAGGGATTCTATTTCCTGTGGGTCATACTCTACTTCCACTGTCGAGAATGCTACTAGATCCCCCTCCAAACAATTCTGGGAGATGTGTCCTTCTTCTCCACATGAATAGTAAGACTTGGTGCATGGTTTAATTGGGTCTTCTTCGGGTGTGTCCTCCACCTCTTCCTTCATCACCGGTTCTTCTAAAATTTCCATGAGGGCTCCTTTCATTGCTTCTTTCTTCTGCTGGATGGTACATTGTACTATGGGGTAAATGTGACACTGAGCAGGGTAGTGGGTAGTCCCTTCACACAAGAAACAAGTAATCTTCCTGGTTGGGCATTCTTCAGCTGGGTGACTTTCTTCACAATGAGGGCATTCATCCTTGTGTTCCTTATGGTTGCGTCCTATTTCTCCACAAAGCTTGCATGCACAAAGTTTCTTCATATCATTTTCATAAGACTTCAATGTCTGGGACACAAGACGAGACCTTAGCAGAGTCAACTTAAATTCTTTCCAAGTGGTTACTCCTTGCCATCCATTGATGGTTTGGTACATCCTCCACCAAGTAGCAGCACATTTTTCAAAGCACTAAAGAGAATGTTGGGCCATATCCTTTCCAGCTATAGTGTTATTCTTCATGTGATCTTCCATGTTCTGAATCCATTGGTCCGTGTCCAATTGAGTCATCGGTCCAGAAAATATGAGTTCATCTCCATTCATCCTCAATTGGTTCCAAGGGTTTTGGGGTGAGATAAGAGAGATAGAGAGGGATACACACAATACAAACAATAGTTTTTGAAGAGACGGTTTTATTTTGTGTGGCCGTCGAAAAAACATCAAACAAATGTGAGCTCACAATCGTCGCATCTAACATAAGTATATAACATGGGTTTGGTCTTCTAAAGGTCAATAAATCTTCAAAGTCGTCAAACTCTTCAAGTCTTCAGAGTATTCAACTATTGTAGCTTCAGCACTTCTAATGCATGGTGAAATCCTCTTTACTCAGAAGTGGTCATCAGCTGTCTGATATTGGATCCTTCTTTGTGTGGTCTTATCAGCTGAATCCTCGCGTGGTCAAAAGGGGAAAGGGTATAGTCAAACTATTTGAGGTGAGAGGAAAAAAGATTGGTAAAACTTAGAGAAGATGAGAGTTAAGGGGTCTCTTTTGAAAATAAAGTTTTAGAGAAATCTTCTCCTAAGGGCTTGCCAGTTTCTAGGGGTCACGTCCTACAGTCAACATGTGCTCTGATACCATCTTGTAGCGAACCGACCTCAGACGGTCAAGTCTCTGTGCTTAAGTGTCATCCCTGGATCGGTATGCTGACACACACAGTACTTGAGGATTTATAACAGAGGTAAATCACATGTATAAAGTAACGTAAATACTATTACCTCAATCCAAATAGCGGAAGTACCAACAAGGTTGTGGATTCCCATCAACACCAAGGGCAAAGTTGAGTGTAGAAATCATAACCCTAACGTATCACTTACTCGTCGGAAGAATCCTGCAACATGAGACGTTGCAGCCACAAAGGGTCGGTACATTGAATCTACTGGCAAATTCACACCATAGAGCAATGATGAATAATAACTATCACTACATGCACATTTGGATGGTGGAGGCTCTAGGTTTAACATTTGCATAAAGCCAATTTTTCCCTACAACAAAGGAATAGATTTTATTTTAACAACAAAGTTGGTTGAAACATTGAGAAGGTAACCCCAACTCAATCCCAATTAAAAGTTAACAACCCAACAAATTATTTAAGTAAAGTGATGAGATCAACATAATAATTCTAGTACCAGATACTCAAGATGTCCATAACCGGGGACACGGCTAACCATGATTAGTTTGTACAGTTTGCAGAGGTTTGCGCACTTTTCCCCACAAGACTCGATCTCCTCCGTTGAATTTCTCGCACTGCATGATTTTTGAGAAACGGATGACCGAGACACAGTCTTTCTGAAGAGGTCCCCTTAACCGATAGATAGGCCGGTACACTTACAATCCCCTACATCTGCTAGCCCATCATGGAAAGGATTCTCACAACTTACTCAACTATGCCAGAGCCCATAATGGCATGTGGCTACACACAGAAGTTGATAGTTTGAATAATCTTATGATCCCTTTGAGCCTGGGTGGCAAACCATAGGATGATCACACGGGTTCCCCGGGATCTCCTAGGACAACACTGGATTCCCCAGGTGTCCGGGCAATCCACTGGTATCCCCAGGGTGCCCCAACCAATCCACCCAGATGTGTATTAAAGTACCCACCTTAAGTTTCCCTTAGTTAACAATAACTCTCACATCTTTCATGAACTCTCTCAAACCAATCCACGTCTACGAGCATAGCTAAGTAAGCATAACGTAGTAACACCCAGGGTTTGAAAATGTGACAATAGGTTCTACCTCATCAACTACTTCCCAAATACCCTCATGTTATCAATTCCTAACCATGCAGTGTTTGAGGATTGAAACTAATGCATAAAACTGGGTAATAAAGGGATATGATCAAAGTGTGAACTTGCCTTGTACTGTTGATGAAGATGATTCGCACGCATAACTCCTGATAGTTCTACTCGTCACACTCCGGTCAATCTATCGTAAGCAAGCAATTGCATACATAAGCACTCATGCAAAAGAATCGAAGAAAAGGTCTCGGAAAACTTCGAAAACAAGCAATTAGAACCACACATATGCAAACAATCAAAACTATTTAGTTAATATAACATTCCAAAATTTAGAATTTTGGGATGTTACAGCCCACCTGGTGGGCCCCCTCTAGTAGCTATTTGCGCCAATAATTCTTATATATTCCATAAAAATTCCTCGTGAAGTTTCAGCTTGTTTGGAGTTGTGCAGAATAGGTAGCATGACGTAGCTTTTTCAGGTCCAGATTTCCAGTTGCCGGAATTCTCCCTCTTGGTGTGTACCTTGCAAATTATGAGAGAAAAGGCACTAGAATTACTCCAAAAAGCATTATTATGGATAAAAACATTGTAAATAACAGTAAGAAAACATGATGCAAAATGGACGTATCAACTCCCCCAAGCTTAGACCTCGCTTGTCCTCAAGCGAAAACCGAAATCGAAAAACATGTCCACATGCTTTGAGAGAGAGAGAGGTGTCGATAAAAACAAAATACGGACATAGAAGCATCATGTTGACTATTATAACAACAACAAATTTAAACATAAAACTTTTATCGTACACTTCTCATGAATAAGCAATAGTTCATCACACAATCGAAGTATAAAGCAAAAAACTCTATTAGAAACCAACAAACTAGGTTCTCAGTCAACTTTGCAACTACAATTCATCATCTTTTAAGGAAGGGTCACCTATCGGAGCCTTTAGGAAAGTCCACATACTCAACCATCATATAGTCTTCTATGATTGCTAACACTCACCGCGTACACATGAGCAAAACGTTTCAACCGGACACATAGAAAGATAGGGGATTATAGTTGCGCCTCCCAACATACTCACCTCAAGGGTGATGTCAACAATAATAACTCATGCTATCTATATTCAACTGGACATATGTGCCTAGATCTTTCCTCACCACATGATGCTTGCCAAAGGAGAAAAATAAAAAGGAATAGAAGAAAAACTTTGACTCTTTGCATAAAAGTAAATACATAAAAGTAAAATTAGGCCCTTCACAGAGGGAAGCAGAGGTTGCCATGCACTTTGTTTGTATGCTCAATCCCTTAGTGCAAGAGAACGTCATGTTGTATTGCCCCTTAAGATGACAACCTTTATTATGCAGTCTGTCGCTTTTATTCTTTGTCATCCAAGTTCGTACAATGCTCAATTTTCTCTTACACTAAATGATCGCACACTTTTAGAAGCAATTTTTATTGCCTTTTTGCACCGATGACAACTTACTTGAGGGTCTTGCTCAATCCCTAGGTAGGTATGGTGGACACTTGAAAATAAGATTTGGGTTTAAGGGTTTTTGGATGCACAAGTAGTATCTCTACTTAGTGCGGAATTTTTGGCTAGCAAAGATAGGGGCAAGCATCACATGTTAAAGGATATATGACAATATGACTTCTATGTGAATATAAACAAACATAAACCATTAAGTTGTCTTCCTCGTCCAACGTCAACAATTTTGGCACATAATATTTTGATGAGGGCTCACAATCACAAAAGATTTCTAGGATAGCATATTTATATGTGAATCTTCTCTTCCCTTATTAATTCTTTCATGAGTTGCATCATTGACTAATGCTATGTTTGTCAATCTCTAATAAAATTTCCTACTTATACTTTTCCTTATGTGGTGCTGTCACCTACCATAGGATTAGTATATGATCTTATTGATTTATTTCCTTTCTTTTATTTATTTACTTTCTCTTTTTCTTTCTTTCTTTCTTATTTCTTTTCGTTATTTGCAACATGAAAGTAAAGAAAGCCAAAACTCAAACTAAAGTTTATTATATAACTTGCACACGATTACCATGATAGATCACTAAGCAAACTCTCAAATAAGAAGGGATCGAACTAAACTTTTATTCATTATAAAGCAAAAGATCGAACTAAGATAAGTAAAAGCAAAAAGATAGTGGGATGATACGATACCGAGGCACCTCCCCCAAGCTTGGCGGAAGCCAAGGGGAGTGCCCATACCCGATACTCAGTTCTCCTTTGGTGGGGAAGAAGTTGGTGGTGGTGTAGCGATCCTATCCTTAAGGATCAAGAGATTCTCCAACCGACGGATGATGCTCCGGAGATAGGTGATATGCTCTTGATGCAGAATATTTTCGCGAGTGAGACACTTATTTTGTATGCGAACTATTTCAATGACGAGAAAAGCATCAATCTCAGCAGGAGTAAGGTGAATAAGGTAGGGATTAAGGATATCTTCCTCCTCCTCCTCGGCCAGCAGTGCTTGTGTTGCCACCGAGGATGGATCTATGGTAGCTTCCTTGCCCTTGTCTCCCTTGACAGCGTCCGTAGGCTCCTCCCTCTTCGTCTCGATCTTCATCAGCCAAGCATCTTCTTCCATGTTGTTGGAGGAGCAGGAAGACATGATGCCTGGCTTGATAAATCTGACTGGAAACAACAAGAAAAGAGAACATAGGATTTCTTCGCGATACGGTGATCAACAGGTTCGCGAAGTATATATAGATTTTTAATCTTGGAGGACAAGCAAGCTATAGAAAAACAGAGTATAGAAGGTGTCCCAGGTGGGCACAACCCACCTGGGCGCTCCACGCCCTGGTGTCTTGTGCCCACCACGGGACGCTTCCTGAAAGTTTTTTATTTCAAAAATTCTTAAATATTCCAAGACTGATAAAAAATATTTTTGCAGATTTTTCGGAGTCCATTTACTTACGGTATCACGTACCTCCTTATTTTCACGATTCTGGAGTGTTCCGGAAGGACTCTTTTATGTGTTCTTCCGGTGTCAAAGTTTGGATAATATTAATTTAAACATTAATGGGCGTACCTGAGATATAATGCTTTATTCGTTGTCCATTGACAACCTTCGGGTTAGTACCTTCGGAATTATTTATTTTGATGGCTCCAGACCGGTAAACCTCCTCGATGACATAGGGGCCTTCCCATTTTGAGAGGAGTTTTCCTGCAAAGAATCTAAAATGAGAGTTGTACAAAAGAACATATTCTCCGACTTTAAACTCACGCATTTGGATTCTTTTGTCATGCCATCTTTTAAATTTTTCTTTGAATAATTTTGCATTTTCATAAGATTGGGTTCTCCATTCATCTAATGAACTTATATCAAATAACCTCCTTTCACCGGCAAGTTTCAAATCATGATTGAGTTCTTTAACTACCCAATATGCTTTATGTTCTAACTCAAGAGGCAAATAACAAGCTTTTCCATAAACCATTTTATAAGGAGACATACCCATAGGATTTTTATATGCTGTTCTATAAGCCCAAAGTGCATCATCTAATTTCTTAGACCAATTCTTCCTGGACCTATTAACAGTCTATTGCAAAATTAATTTTATTTCTCTATTGCTAAGTTCAACTTGACCACTAGACTGAGGATGATAGGGTGATGCAATTCTATGGTTAACATCATACTTGGCAAGCATTTTACAGAGAGCACCATGAATAAAGTGTGAACCACCATCAGTCATTAAATATCTAGGGACTCCAAACCTTGGGAAAATAACTTCCTTAAGCATTTTAATAGAGGTATTGTGATCAACACTACTGGTTGGAATAGCTTCTACCCATTTAGTAACATAATCAACAGCAACCAAAATATGTGTATAGCCATTAGAGGAAGGAAAAGGTCCCATGGAATCAAATCCCCAAACATCAAATGTTTCAACAACAAGTGAATAATTCATAGGCATTTTCTGACGCTTACCGATATTACCTATTCTTTGACATTCATCACAAGATGAGACAAACTTACGGGCATCCTTGAAGAGAGTAGGCCAATAGAATCCAGACTGCAATACCTTATGAGCAGTTCTATCTCCAGCATGATGCCCTCCATAAGCTTCAGAGTGACATTTCCGTAGGATTTGTCCCTGTTCATGCTCAGGTACACAACGTCTAATAATACCATCTACTCGTTCTTTACAAAGATGTGGGTCATCCCAAAAGTAATGTCTTAAATCATAGAAGAATTTTTTTCTTTTGTTTGTATGTAAAGCTACGTGGCAAATATTTAGCAACAATGTAATTAGCATAGTAAGCATACCAAGGAGTACAATGAGAAACATTTATTGCAGCTAACTGCTCATCAGGAAAACTATCATCAATAGGTAGTGGGTCATCAAGCACATTTTCAAGCCTAGACAAGTTACCAGCTACGGGGTTCTCAGCTCCTTTTCTATCAACGATATGCAAATCAAATTCTTGTAACAAGAGAACCCAACGAATAAGTATAGGTTTAGCATCTTTCTTTTCCATAAGATATTTAATAGCAGCATGGTCCGTGTGAACAGTTACTTTGGAATCAACAATATAAGGTCTAAATTTATCACAAGCAAACACCACTGCTAAGAATTCTTTTTCAGTAGTAACATAATTTCTTTGAGCACTATCTAGATTTTTATTAGCATAATGAATAACATTCAGTTTCTTATCAACTCTTTGTCCTAGAACATCACCAACAGCATAATCACTAGCATCACACATAATTTCAAAAGGCAAGTTCCAATCAGGTGGTTGAACAATAGGTGCAGAAATTAAGGCTTTCTTGAGTGTTTCAAAGGCTTCTAAACAATCATCATCAAAAACAAAAGGAATATCCTTTTGCAAAAGACTGGTAAGAGGCCTAGAAATTTTAGAGAAGTCTTTGATAAATCTCCTATAGAAACTAACATGACCTAGGAAACTCCGAATACCTTCTACATCTTTAGGACATGGCATTTTCTCAATGGCATCAACCCTAGCTTGGTCCACTTCAATACCTCTTTCAGAAATTTTATTACCAAGACAATGCCTTCATTAACCATAAAGTGGCACTTCTCCCAATTCAAGTCAAGATTTGTTTGTTCACATCTCTGCAAAACTCGATCAAGATTGCTTAAACAATCATCAAAAGACTTCCCATAAACAGAGAAGTCATCCATGAAGACCTCAACAATCTTTTCACAAAAGTCAGAGAATATAGCAGTCATACATCTTTGAAAGGTAGCAGGTGCATTACATAGACCAAAAGGCATACGTCTATAAGCATAGGTTCCAAAAGGACAAGTAAACGTGGTCTTTTCTTGATCAGGTTGAGAAACAGGTTTTTGTGAAAAGCTAGAATATCCATCAAGGAAGCAAAAGTGTGTGTGCTTAGATAATCTTTCAAGCATTTGATCAATAAAAGGCAAAGGGTAATGATCTTTTCCAGTTGCTTTGTTTAGTTTTCTAAAATCAATTACCATTCTATAGCCTGTAACAATTCTTTGCGGAATAAGTTCATTTTTATCATTAGGAACAACATTTATACCTCCTTTCTTAGGGACACAATAAACATGACTTACCCATCTACTATCAGCTATGGGATAAATTATACCTGCTTCCAGAAGTTTTAATATTTCCATTCTTACCACCTCTTTCATCTTCAGATTTAACCGACGTTGGTGGTCAACAACTGGTTTAGCATTAGGTTCCATATTAATTTTGTGCTAACATAGCGTGGGACTAATGCCCTTTAAATCATCAAGAGTATATCCAATAGCAGCTCAGTGCTTCCTTAGAACTTTCAATAATCTTTCTTCTTCATGTTCTGAAATGTTAGCACTAATAATAACAGGATATATCTTCTTTTCGTCAAGATATGCATATTTCAAAGTGTCTGGCAATTGTTTTAATTCAAACACAGGATCACCTTTAGGTGGAGGAGGACCTCCCAGAGTTTCAATAGGCAAATTGTGTTTAAGGAGAGGACGTTGTTCAAAGAAAATCTTATCTATTTCATTTCTTTCATGCATATGTAAATCATTTTCATGGTCTAGCAAATATTGTTCTGAAGGATCAGTAGGTGGTACAACAATAGAAGCAAGACCAATTAATTCATCCTTACTAGGCAATTCTTTTTCATGAAGATATCTACTAAACTTGAAAAAATTAAACTCACGAGACTCATCACTGAAACTAACACCGATAGTTTGTTTCTTACAATCTATCTTAGCATTAACCATGTTCAAGAAAGGTCTACCAAAGATAATGGGACATAAGTCATCTTGTGGGGAACCAAGAACAAGAAAATCAGTAGGGTATTTTACTTTCCCACACAAGACTTCAACATCTCTAACAATCCCAAATGGTGATATGGTGTCTCTATTAGCAAGTTTAATAGTAATATCTATGTCTTCTAACTCTACATGTGCTATGTCTTTCATAATTTCTTGATATAAGGTGTAAGGAATAGCACTCACACTAGCACCCATGTCACATAAACCATGATAACAGTGATTGATACGTCTCCAACATATCTACAATTTTCGATTGTTCCATGCTGTTATATTATCAATCTTGGATGTTTGATAATCACTTTATAGTCATTTTATATCATTTTTTGGTACTAACCTATTGACATAGTGCCAAGTGCCAGTTGCTATTTTCTGCATGTTTTTCACATCACAGGAAATCAATATCAGACAGAGTCCAAATGCAACGAAACTCCACAGAGATTTTTTATGGACCAGAAGGAACGTAATGGGCCCTAGCTGCGCCTGGGGGGTGCCCCGAGGGGGGCACAACCCACCAGGGCGCGCCAGGAGGCCCAGGCGCGCCCTGGTGGGTTGTGCCCACCTCGGGTCCCCCCGGACCGCCTCTTTGCTCTGTAAATACCCCAATATTCCAAAAACCCTAGGGAAGTCGATGAAATATTCATCCAGCCGCTGTAGAGTCCAGAACCACCAGATCCAATCTAGACACCATCTCGGATGGGGTTCACCACCTCCGTTGGTGCCTCTCCGATGATGCGTGAGTAGTTCTTTGTAGACCTTCGGGTCCGTAGTTAGTAGCTAGATGGCTTCCTCTCTCTCGCTGAATTCTCAATACAATGGTCTCTTGGAGATCCATATGATGTAACTATTTTGCGGTGTGTTTGTTGGGATCGATGAACTTTGAGTTCATGATCAGATCTATGTTTTTATCCATGAAAGTTATTTGAGTCTTCTTTGATCTCTTATATGCTTGATTGCTTATAGCCTCATATTTCTTCTCCGATATTAGGGTTTTGTTTGGCCAACTTGATCTATTTATCTTGCAATGGGAAGAGGTGCTTTGTAGTGGGTTCGGTCTTACAGTGCTTGATCCCAGTGACAGAAGGGGAACCGACACGTATGTATCATTGCTACTAAGGATAAAACGATGGGGTCTATCTCTACATAGATAGATCTTGTCTACATCATGTCATACTTCTAATTGCATTACTCCGTTTTTCCATGAACTTAATACACTAGATGCATGCTCGATAGGGGTCGATGTGTGGAGTAATAGTAGTAGATGCAGGCAGGAGTCGGTCTACTAATCTTGGACGTGATGCCTATATAATGATCATTGCCTGGATATCATCATGATTATTCGAAGTTCTGTCAATTGCCCAACAGTAATTTGTTCACCCACCGTTTGCTATTTTTCTCGAGAGAAGCCACTAGTGAAACCTACGGCCCTGGGTCTTCTTTCTCATATATTTGCCTTTGCGATCTACTTTTTCCTTGCATTTATTTATAGATCAACTAAACCAAAAATACAAAAATACTTTGCTGCACTTTATTTTATTTGCGATCTATTTATTCAATCTATTATAATTTTCTCCCGCCCGCGCACCGTTTCTGGCGCCGTTACCCGAAAGGGATTGACAACCCCTTCAAACGTCGGGTTGCGAGTGGTTGTTATTTGTGTGCAGGGGCTGTTTACGTTGTGTTGCTTGGTTCTCCTACTGGTTCGATAACTTTGGTTTCATATCTGAGGGAAATACCTACCGCCGCTGTGCTGCATCATCCCTTCCTCTTTGGGGAAATACCGACGTAGCTTCAAGCGACATCAAAAGGAATTTCTGGCGCCGTTGCCGGGGAGGATCTTCAACATATACCAGGTTCCTAATCACAAATCTCATCTCCTTGCAATTTACAGTATTTGCCATTTGCCTCTCATTTTCCTCTCCCCCACTTCACAAAATTTTCCGTTTTATTCGCCTCTCCTTTTCCGTTCACCGTTTTCTTCCCGGATCTGTTTTTGAGTGCAATCTTGTTGTGTGGTCATCATGACTCAAGAGAACACCAAGTTATGTGATTTTATTAGCACTCCAATTGGTCCTCCCGCCACTAGTGCGGAGTCTTGTGATATTAATACTGCTTTGCTGAATCTTGTTATGAACGATCAATTTTCCGGTACTCCTAATGAGGATGCCGCGTCCCATGTTAATACCCTCGTGGAATTATGTGATATGCAAAATAAAAAAGATGTGGACAATGATGTGGTGAAGATGAAATTATTTCATTTCTTTGCGTGATTCTGCAAAAAATTGGTTCTCTTCTTTGCCTCGCAATAGTACCGATTCTTGGAATAAGTGCAAAGATGCTTTTATCACTAAGTATTTTCCTCCCGCAAAAATTATTTCCCTTAGAAGCCAGATCATGAATTTCAAGCAACTTGAACATGAGCATGTTGCACAATCTTGGGAAAGGATGAAAATGATGCTAAGGAATTGCCCAACTCATGGGTTAAAGCTTTGGATGAACATACAAGATTTTTATGCGGGATTGAATTTTGTTTCTCGTAATCTTTTAGATTCCGCCGCGGGTGGTACTTTTATGGAAATTACTTTGGGTGAAGCCACAAAATTGCTTGATAATATCATGGCAAATTATTCACAATTGCATACCGAAAGGGCTCCTACTAGTAAAAAAGTTAATTCAGTTGAAGAAATTTCTTCTTTGAGTGAAAAAGTTGATGCTCTTATGAAATTGGTTGCTAGTAAAAGTGCTCCTATTGATTTTAATGATATGCCTTTGTCTACTTTTATTGAGCAAAATAGTGCTGCCATAGATGTGAATTTTATTTCTCAAAATAATTTTAACAACAATGCTTATAGAGGTAATTTTAATACTAGGCCTTTTCCTAGTAATTCCTCTAATAATTATGGTAATTCCTATGGAAATCAATCTTATAACAATAATAGGAACACATCTGATCTTGAGAATAATATTAAATAATTTATCAACACACAAAAGGTTTTCAACACTTCCATAGAAGAAAAGTTGAGTAAGATTGATGATTTGTCTAGAAGTGTTGATAGAATTGCTCATGATGTGGAAAATCTCAAGATGAAATTTTTGTGTGCCTAAAGTAGATGAATCAATTAATGCTCTTTATGTTTCTATGGATGAAAGTAAGAAAAGAACCGCTATGCTTAGAGCTAAAAGAGAATTTTTAGACAAAGCGTTTTCTAGTGATTTCTTTCGCAAAAGTGATGAAGATCTTAAAATGATTGGTGTTTCCTCTATTGATTCTATGTTTAGTAAAGTTAAGATTGATGAAAAGGGACTGGAGAAGAGTCAACTTTAGGTAGAAGGCGTCCCAATATTTCGAAGGGTGAAAATCTTGCTGAGAAAATTGATGAAAGTGGGTTTGGAGAGGTCAAAACTTTAACTAGTGATGTTCCCACTCGTTTGGATTACAAAGACTTTAATTATGATAGTTGCCCTTTGATTGATTGTATTTATTTGTTGCAATCCATGATAAATTCACCCCATGCTTATGAACAAAATAAAGCTTTTACTAAACATATTGTTGATGCTATGATGAAAGCTTTTGAAGAAAAATTGGAATTAGAAGTTTCAATTCCTATAAAATTGATGATGAAGGGGAACCTACTATAAAAGTCAAGATTAAAAATTATGAGTGTTTTGCTTTGTGTGACTTGGGTGCTAGTATTTCTACAATTCCGAAATCTTTATGTGATGTGCTTGGTCTTACTAATCTTGAAGAATGTTCTTTGAATTTGCACTTGGCGGATTCTACTATTAAAAAGCCTATGGGAAGAATTAATGATGTTCTTATTCTTTCAAATAGGAATTATGTGCCCATATATTTTATTGTTCTTGATATTGATTGCAATCCGTCTTGTCCAATTATTCTTGGTAGACCGTTTTTACGCACTATCAGTACCGTGATTGATATGAAAGAAGGCAATATTAAGTTCCAATTTCCCTTGAGGAAGGTTATGGAACACTTTCCTAGAACAAGAACTAAGCCACCTTATGAATCAATCATGAGGGCCTCTTATGGATCTCGAAACAAGGATGACAAAACTTAGATCCTTGCTTTATGCCTAGCTAAGGGCGTAAAACTATAGCGCTTGTTGGGAGGCAACCCAATGAATAAAATTTATTTTTGATTTTTTGCTTTATGTTCTTGAGTGTTAGCACAATTATGCTACTGTTATGATTGTGTTTTTTCTGTTTTAATTAGTGTTTGTGCCAAGTAGAACCGATAAGATCTTCTTGGGTGATAGTTGTTTGATCTTGCTGAAAAACAGAAACTTTTGCGCTCACGAAAATAATTGTTAAAAATCACCAGAACGTGATAAAATGCCCATTTTTTTTGCACAAGATTAATATAAAAATTACCCAGGTCTTCCTAGTTTTTCAGAATTGTTGGAGTTACAAAAGTATTCGAACAAATCATATTGCTACAGACTGTCTGTTTTGACCGATTCTGTTTTCTTTGTGTTGTGTACTTATTTTGATGGCTCTATGGTTTTCTTTGATGAGTTTTTGCCATAGAAAATTTGGAATACAGTAGATATAATACAAAAACAAAATATTAATTGGTTTGATACAACACTTATAGTAGTGATTTATTTTTCTTATACTAACGGATCTCACGAAGGTTTTGTTGAGTTTTGTGTGATTGAAGTTTTCAAGTTTTGGGTTATCTTACGATGGATGAAGGAAGGATAGAAGAGCCTAAGCTTGGGGATTCCCCGGCATCCCAAGCTATTATCCAAAAATGAGCAACCAACTAAGCTTGGGGATGCCCCCGAGTGGCATCCCCTCTTTCTTCTAACGACCATTGGTATTTTACTCGAAGCTATATTTTTATTTGTCACATGATATATGTTTTGCTTGGAGCGTCTTGTATGATATGAGTCTTTGCTTGTTTTATTATGTGTTTTAAGTCATCATTCCTTGCTAGACACACCTATTTGAGAGAGCCAAAATTATGTCATGACTTGTTAGAATTGCTCTCTATGCTTCACTTAAATTTTTATGAGCTATGGACTTGCTCTAGTGCTTCACTTATATCTTTTTGAGCACGGTGTGCTTACTATTTTTGAAGAAATGCTCTCTTGCTTCACTTAGATTTATTTGAGAGTTATTAAAATTTTCAAGAAATTCTCTCATGCTTCACTTAAATTATTTTGAGAGAAAGAAAGAAGAATTATGCTCATGATCTCCACTTATATTTGTTTGAGCTTATGAAAAGCAACACATGAAAATTAGTCCCAAAGTGATAGATATCCAAGAAGGATTTAATAAAAACTTTCATGAAGATCATTGAACAAAATAAACTTGATTCTTAGTAATAGTTTTGAGATATGATGATGTGATATGTGAGTTATGTTGATGAGTAATTATGATTTAGTAAGAATATTGGTGTTAAGGTTTGTGATTCCCTATGCAAGCATGGAAGTCAATAGTCATGCAATGAAATTGTATCCTACTTGTGGTGCATTATTCAGTGTTATTTATGTTTAATGCTTGCTTATGAGATTATCCGTTTCTTGGTTGGTCACTTCTCAATCTTTTGCTAGCCTTCATTTTGCACTGAGTATGATCTCTACTTGTGCATCCAAAATCCTTTAAACCAGTTTTGCCACATGAGTCCACTATATCTACCTATATGCGGTATTCTTTTGCCGTTCTAAGCAAATTTGCATGTGCCATCTCTAATTTTCAAAATAAACTTCTCTTTTGTGTGTTCGTTTCGCTCGCAGAGCGGTGAGGGTTGGCTAATTTTTTCCATGTTGGATGTGTTATTCTCACGATGAGTGTTTATTCACTTGTCATTGCATGAGAGTAAGGCAAAGATTTTAGGGATGCCCAGTCCCGAAATGCAAAAATGAATTTACTTTATGTTGTCAAATAATAAATTCTTTGGAAAGTGTTGGTATGGAGGGCAACCGTGGATACGGCTAGCCATGGAAAGTGAAAGTATGGTGGAAAAAGGAATACACTTTATTTTCTGTTTGGGAACCGCCTATGATATATCTAGCATGGAAAGTGTTGGGAACTCTAAGTCGTTTTCGTTGGTGGGATGGATACACCTCCCAAAATGTTTTTATCTCTAATTTTTCGCTTTGTGCTCTGGCACCTCTACAAATCCCTACTTCCCTCTACGAAGGGCCTTTCTTTTACTTTATGCAGCTTTTACTTTGAATTTGAGTCTCCATCTTCTCTCATAAAAAGCACCAACAAGGAGGCAATATGATCATACTTAAGTATTGGGTGTAGCTAATATTCGAGTGTGTTTCATGAATGGATCAATGGTTGAGCATGATGGGCTTTGATATTTTGAAAGACATGTTTGCTTGTTGATATGCTTGAGTATCTACATTATTATGTCAAACTGGACTATTGCTTTGAATCACATACAAGTCCAATTGTCCATGCTATAAAGAAAAGAATATGATATGATAGCATTCCACTAGCCGCCGCAGAGTCTAGAACCACCAGATCCAATCTAGACACCATCTCAGATGGGGTTCACCACCTCCATTGGTGCCTCTCCGATGATGCTTGAGTAGTTCTTTGTAGACCTTCAGGTCCGTAGTTAGTAGCTAGATGGTTTCCTCTCTCTCGCTGAATTCTCAATACAATGGTCTCTCGGAGATCCATATGATGTAACTCTTTTGCGGTGTGTTTGTTGGGATCGATGAACTTTGAGTTTATGATCAGATCTATCTTTTTATATCCATGAAAGTTATTTGAGTTTCTTTGATCTCTTATATGCATGATTGCTTATAGGCTCGTATTTCTTCTCTGATATTTGGGTTTTGTTTGACCAACTTGATCTATTTATCTTGCAATGGGAAGAGGTGCTTTGTAGTGGGTTCGATCTTACGGTGCTTGATCCAGTGACAGAAGGGGAACCGACACGTATGTATTGTTGCTACTAAGGATAAAACGATGGGGGTCTATCTCTACATAGATAGATCTTGTCTACACCATGTCATCGTTCTTATTGCATTACTCCATTTTTCCATGAACTTAATACACTAGATGCATGGTGGATAGCGGTCGATGTGTGGAGTAATAGTAGTAGATGCAGGCAGGAGTCGGTCTACTAATCTTGGATGTGATGCTTATATAATGATCATTGCCTGGATATCATCATGATTATTCGAAGTTCTGTCAATTGCCCAACAGTAATTTGTTCACCCACCGTTTGCATTTTTCTCGAGAGAAGCCACTAGTGAAACCTACGGCCCCGGGGTCTTCTTTCTCATATATTTGCCTTTGCGATCTACTTTTTCCTTGCATTTATTTTCAGATCTACTAAACCAAAAATACAAAAATACTTTGCTGCACTTTATTTTATTTGCGATCTATTTATTCAATCTATTATAATTTTCTCCCGTCCGTGCAGCGTTTCTGGCGCCGTTACCCGAAAGGGATTGACAACCCCTTTTACACGTTGGGTTGTGAGTGGTTGTTATTTGTGTGCAGGGGTTGTTTACATTGTGTTGCTTGGTTCTCCTACTGGTTCGATAACCTTGGTTTCATACCTGAGGGAAATACCTACCGCCGCTGTGCTGCATCATCCCTTCCTCTTTGGGGAAAGACCGACGTAGCTTCAAGCGACATTAGTGATCTCCTATTTTAACTGAGATGACAGGCATGCCAACAATAGGTCTATGTTTATCCCTTTTATCAGGTTTGGAATTCTAGCAGCTTCTGCACAAAAATAAATAACATGCCCATCTATATCTTCTTCTAAGAGATCTTTAACCATAGCAATGCTAGGTTCTACTTTAATTTGTTCATCAGGTTTAGGTCTTCTAATATAGCTTTTGTTAACCACAGTTGAAACTTTAGCATGTTCCTTTATCCTAACAGGTAAAGGTGGTTTCTCAATATAAGTAGAACGAACAACTGGGTTAACATTATAGATTATAGTTTCTTCTTTAATTGGTACCGGTTCTTTAATTTCTTCTTTAATAGATGGGTGATATTTAAACCACTTCTCTTTAGGGAGATCAACATGAGTAGCAAGTGATTCACAAAAGGAGGCTACTATCTCAGAGTCAAGTCCATATTTAGTGCTAAACTTTTGAAAAGCATCGGTATTCATAAAGGATTTAACATAATCATACTTAAGTTTAATACCTGACTCTTTACCTTACTCGAGTTCCCAATCTTCAGAGTCGCGTTTAATTATTTCCAAAAGATCCCACCGGAATTCAATAGTCTTCTTCATAAAAGAACCAGCACAAGAAGTATCAAGCAAAGTTTGATCATTACGAGAAAGCCGAGCATAAAAGTTCTGGATACTAATTTCTCTTGAGAGCTCATGATTGGGGCATGAATATAACATTGACTTAAGCCTCCCCCAAGCTAGAGCGATACTTTCTCCTTCACGAGGTCAAAAAATATATATATATAATTCCGATCACGATGAACTAGATGCATAGGATATTTTTTTGGTGAAATTCCAATTTCAAACAATTCCAATTCCATGATCCAATATCATCGCACAGCCTATACCATGCTAATGATTTTCCCTTCAAATATGAAGGGAAAACCTTTTTCATAACTTCATCCCTGGGTAAACCTGCAAGCTTAAACAAACCACAAATTTGTTCCACATATATCAAGTGCATATCAGGATGTTCGGTTCCACATATCAAATTATCAAAGTAGCAAACCACAAATTTGTTCCACATATATTCAATATTTTTAGTAGGTGCAGTAGGTTGAGGGGTAGCTAATTGTGGTACCGGACGAGGTGAAGATACCCCGAACAAACCCCTCAAAGGATTGTTTTCCATAGTAACAAGTGACAATAAATTTCAGCACACTATATAAATGTTTTCTTACCAAATTCCACTTACCAAAGGCGCTTCACTCCCCGGCAACGGTGCCAGAAAATAGCCTTGATGACCCACAAGTATAGGGGATCAATTGTAGCTCTTTTCGATAAGTAAGAGTGTCGAACCCAACGAGGAGCAGAAGGAAATGACAAGTAGTTTTCAGTAAGGTAATGTCTGCAAGTGCTGAAATTGTAAGTAGGGAAGTAGTTTGATAGCAAGATAATTTGTAACGAGCAAGTAACAATAGTAGTAACAAATATGCAGCAAGGTAGCCCAATCCTTTTGAGGCGAAGGACAGGCCAAAACGGTCTCTTATAATAAGCAAAGCTTTCTTGAGGGTACACGGGAATTTCATATGGTCACTTTCATCATGTTGGTTCAATTTGTGTTTGCTACTTTGATAATTTGATATGTGGGTGGGCCGCTGCTTAGGTGCTATTCTTACTTGAACAAACCTCCTAATTATGATTAACCCTCCCGCAAGCATCCACAACTACGAGAAAAGTATTTAGAATAAATTCTAACCATAGCATTAAATTTTTGGATCCAATCGGTCCCTTACGGAATAGCGCATAAACTGGGGTTTAAGCTTTTGTCACTCTCGCAACCCGTCATCTAATTGCTACTCCACAATGCATTCCCTTAGGCCCAAATATGGTGAAGTGTCATGTAGTCGACGTTCACATGACACCACTAAGGGAATAACAACATACATACTATCAAAATATCGAACACATATCATATTCACATGATTACTTGCAACATGATTTCTCCCGTGACCTCAAGAACAAAAGTAATTACTCACAAATGATAAACATGCTCCTGATCAGAGGAGTATTAAATAGCATAATGGATCTGAACATATAATATTCCACCAAATAAACCGTATAGTAATCAACTACAAGATGTAATCAACACTACTAGTCACCCACAAGCACCAATCTATAGTTCCGGTAACAAGATTGAACACAAGAGATGAACTAGGGTTTGAGATGAGATGGTGCTGTTGACTATGTTGATGGAGATTGCCCTCCCCAAGATGGGAGAGTTGTTGGTAATGATGATGACGATGATTTCCCCCTCCGGGAGGGAAGTTCCCCCGGCGGAATCGCTCCGCCGGAGGGCAAAAGTGCTCCTGCCCAGGTTCCGCCTCGAGACGGCGGCGCTCCATCCTGAAAGTCATCTCCTTATTTTTTTCTAGGTCAAAATGACCTATATACCAGAAGATGGGCACCGGAGGTGGGCCGAGGAGGGCACAACCCACCAGGGCGCCTGGGCTCCCTGGCGCGCCCAGGTGGGTTGTGCCCACCTGGTGGGCCCCCTCTAGTAGTTATTTGCTCCAATAATTCTTATATATTCCATAAAAATTCCTCGTGAAGTTTCAGCTTGTTTGGAGTTGTGCAAAATAGGTAGCCTGATGTAGCTTTTTCAGGTCCAGATTTCCAGCCGCCGAAATTCTCCCTCTTGGTGTGTACCTTGCAAATTATGAGAGAAAATGCATTAGAATTACTCCAAAAAGCATTATTATGGATAAAAACATTATAAATAACAGTAAGAAAACATGATGCAAAATGGACGTATCAGGCGGCGCATCACGTCCGGCTTGTCGCCTTTAGAGGCGATCTTCTTCACCTTCTTGGTGATGGGCGCGAGAGCAGGAGCTACTGGTCCTGAGATAGCCCGCCTGCGAGGACGCTGGTCCAGGTCTGGCTCTGGGGATTGAGGACCCGCTGCGAGCCACTCCTCTTTGGGCTGCTCAACTTCTTCAGCCTCATCCCCTTTTTGGGCCTCTGCTGCCACGGCATAAAGATCTTCAACCTCGACAGACTCTTCCATGGCAGCCTCCTCCGCGGCACGCCCCTCGCTCCTACCGTGGGAGGATCCTTCGTCTTCAGCCTCCTCCTCATCTTCCTCCTCCTCTCCTCCGGGCCTTGCCTTCCCGGCAGCCCGAAGCGCCTTGTCCTCCTCAATCCGCCTCCTAACGAACTCTGCTTCTACAGTGGAGGTGCGCTTGAACATGTTTCCCTCCACCCTAGAAGCCCGCTCTTCCAGATTGGAAACCCACTCCATCTCTGCATTTATCTCAGGTACTTACCAACCGGCCTCAACTCCATAAGCGTTGCAGTCGGGCATCCACTTCAAAATCTGGTCCAAGGCAGGATTGATATTCAGCGGGACGACCCTTGCCAGTAATTTGAACGACTTGAGGCTGCCGAACAATTGTTTGCACAGCCAGCCGTGGCCATAAACCGATAAATTGTTGGTGAGGCCTGGGTATAGGCGCATCCTGTCCGCAGCATCTCCACACCGCCAGGCGAACCTGTCCCTTTTCTGCAGCGACACGATGAAGCGTTGGAGGAAGTCAGCCCCCACCTGTTTGATGGTCAACCCGACAGCTTTGAGGCAGGCGATCCTGTTCAGCGCCGGGTGAAGACTATTGTCAGTGAGGCCTGGCTCCCCCAAATGCTGCCACGCAGAATGCACTCCATCCACGCCGGACAGTACTCTGGAGCATCCGCGTCCTGAATCCAGCACCAGTCCGCCCTCCATTCTTCCCATCTGTCGCGCTGCTGACCAAGAAGGTAATCCCAAAGATCCCTCTTGCTCCGAGGGATCCAACTTATGTTCCCTGAGTGGTGAGCCTTGTTTTCGACCTGCAGGACAAAGAAGTGCCTGAACAGATCCACATTGGGGGCAACTCCGACAAAGTTCTTGCACAGGTGGGAAAAAATCGCCATGCACGCCATGGCATTTGGCGTGAAATCCAAGAGTGGAAGCCATACACCACCATCATCGCCTCAAAGAAATCTGAAAAGGGGGACTAAGGCCGCAAAGGAAGTACGTCAGAAGAAGCGTACGAATTCGGCGGGTCCTCTTTTCCCTCCGGCAAGACCGCGGGTGCGCCATGCCCCTTCGGGACTTCCCTCCCCACATATACGCATACCTTATAACCACGGTGTTGCTGTCCAAGCACGACTGGAAGAAGACCACATCTTCTCGCCGCTTCCTGTCCAACTCTGCCGCTCTCTTCTTCTTCCCCTCCGCTGCAGCTTCCGTTGCGGTGGTCGCCCGCTTCCCCCTCGCGACGGCTTTTTTCCCCATCCTTCGGGGCTGCGGAGAGGCTGGAAGACTGGATGGGGTGTTGGAGGCAAGTGTGGGCGTAGGGGCAGTCACTTGGCTCGAGGAAAAAGATGATGGAGGATGAAACAGATGTGAATGAGCAGTGAGCTTTCGCATTTTCTCTTTTATGGGGAACAAACGTGGGGGGGGGGGGGTGGTGGCTCTTCCTTGCTTTCTCTCAGGAAGTTACCGTTTTGCATTAACTGCTACAATCCCACGACCCCACGACCTATGGTAATTACGTGGAGTGGACGTCGAGTTGACTGGTCATCATAACCAACCGCTGCACGCGCAACATTCCCTTGACATGTGTCCGTGCACTGTTTGGGGCCTAACCAAACGTGCCTAGCGACACGTATGGCTCAGGCCCGGGGGCTTCTGTCGGGGTACACAAACATGGGAGTATGTTCCCCCTGACTTGTGCACGGACAGTAAACCTCCGACCCGACAACATCCAGGAACACCAAGCTCCCAAGCCAGAGAGATAGCTCTTTGAGGAATCAAAGGGTGGATCAGGAAGACCAAGACAAGCCAAGGGAGCAAGATATCACTAAGGAAAGACCTCCCTTGCTGGGCAGGCGAGCCTAGTCAGGTCGAGGCCTCACCAAGAACAAGCCCCAAGATTTCCCCAGCAGGCTTGCCGGGGCCGCCAAGGGCAAATCGCCCCGCCAAGACTTCACCGCTCCACCGCACAGCGATGCAAGTCACTTATCAGTGCGGTGTCGAGCCCCCAAGTGATTAAGTGGCTGCCATTTGGCACGTGGCAACCATTTGGAAGGAAGATTCCCCTATATGACACTCGTCCAGAGGCGTGCCATGCAGACAGGTGAAAGATGATTAAGCGGTGTAGCAGGCTTGCCGGGCTGCATCCTCAGCGTGACACCTAACAGTGCATTTAATGCACCTTGTTCTAACTACCAGAGTTAGGTATGCTAGCTCTGTTGGCTATCTAATCAGCAGATAATGACTGTTTTGCCACTGTGGTAACCCCTTAGCCTATAAAAGGAGGGCCATGGCGCCCAAGAAAAGGATTCGGACCCTTGTACACTCTTACGCGCGTAGCTGCTCTCCCCGAGGCGACCTTGCCGGGCTTGAGTGATGCGTGTCCACCACGGTTCTCCCATCAATCCACCAAAGCAGGAGTAGGGTTTTATGATTCCCAGGGGCCCGAACCTGGGTAAAAACCACCAGCGTCACCCCTGCCGTGCTGTTCCATGGTCTCCGCTCTTTGCGCAACGCGCCCTTCCCCCTTGCCGAACCACAAGGGGCTGATGGCCCCATAGGTGATCATGTTCCTCCACGACAAAGAATTAGATGCAGACTTTGAGAAATGTTTTGAATGAAAGGAATGTGGAGAACGAACTAGTAGGTTTGAGGAATATACAACTTAACGTGCTAAGTATTCCGTTCGTACGAGACATAACACAAACCCTAGATCTGAAAATATTCGGATGCGAGGGACTTCTACATACCACATCCACACAAGTTACCTATTAGTAAAGATATGAGAAATGCGGTAAATACAGGCAATTTCTATCGCATACAAACTCGAACAAGACGAATGGAAGAAAGAGTTTGCACTACACATACCCTAACTCGGTGATGTGCAACAACTACGGCGATGCGGGGAGGAAGATGATCCGTGGCGGCGATGAAGGACTCCAGGGACCTCTTTCCGGCAACAAAGCGGCGAAGATGGTCGACATCGTCGAGCTCAAGGTGGAGCAGTGCGGTAGGGTTTTAGAAAGTGACAATGGCGAAGAGGCAAAGTGAATTTGGGAAAAATAGCGATGCGGTATTTATATGCGAGGAGGAATAGCCGCATCTAGTGAATCTGATCGGACGACCACAGTGAAAGGACTATTGCGATTCAACAGACCAGATGGACTGGCAGTTGATGAAGAGCACGTGGCAACTGTCATCAAAGATCGTGGTCCCGACTTGGGTGGGCAACCCCAAATTTGGACGGCTTTCGCCGAAACGATTAAGTTCGGAACGAACCTTTAACGTGGTCGAGGACACCTGATAAAGTATCATTACTAGATAAAATTTGAGCATCCATAATGGAACAACATACACTGCAAGAGATATAATAGAGGGAAAACAGGGTCCTAGGCATTTCACTCAGACAAAGAAACACAAACACCCAAGAGAAAAACTATGAGTGAAATACATTCAGACTAACACAAAATCCTTCAACCAAGAGGCAACTCAACGAAGGGAAATTGTGGTGGTGCGACCCACCATATAAGAACTGTATGACCCCGAGCCTCGCACAATTATCGTGGCACCCGGTTAGTCTAGTTCTTCATTAATGTATTCACTCCCGGAAAGAAAATTCCACTTTGTTGAAATTTTCAAGCTCTTCGAGTGTTGTGCACCTATTCCTTCTAAGATGTGGAAGTGATGGTACGGGTGCCGAGTCCAGCTTACTGCACGTTTGTGAAATCTAGGATATTTAGCTCACACTGTAACATACAGAATCTGTTCTCATCGAGAGGCTTGGTGAA
The DNA here is from genome assembly GCF_002575655.3 of Aegilops tauschii subsp. strangulata. NCBI lineage: Eukaryota > Viridiplantae > Streptophyta > Magnoliopsida > Poales > Poaceae > Aegilops > Aegilops tauschii. Next base: position 277,831,831 of record NC_053037.3, on the reverse strand, counting down.
GATATCAGCTAGATTGTCTTCGGTATTGATGTGACTGATAAGTGATAACAATACCCTCTTGAGCAACATAATGGCGAATAAGATGATGTCTGATCACAATATGCTTCGTGCGAGAATGCTGCACTGGATTGTGTGCAATTTTGATCGCACTCTCATTGTCGCAAAATAAAGGAATCTTCTTGAACTTGATGCCATAATCCTTCAGAGTATGCTTCATCCATAATAACTGAGTGCAACATGCGCCGACAACAATATATTTGGCCTCAACCATAGAGAGAGAAACACAATTCTGCTTCCTTGACGACAAACATACCAAAGATCTACCAAGGAAATGGCATGTCCCGGAAGTAGATTTCCTGTCAACCCGATCACCTGCCCAATCCGAGTCTGAATATCCAATGAGATCAAACTGTGCTCCCTTAGAATACCATAAACCTAAGGTGGGGGTGTGAGCCAAATATCTCAGAATGCGCTTGACCGCTTGGTGATGCGATTCTTTCAGTGCAGCTTGAAAATGAACACACATAAAAACACTCAACATAATATTAGGTCTGGATGCACATATGTAGAGCAAAGAACCAATCATCGAGCGATAAGCATTCTGATCATAATCTTTACCGTACACATCTGCGTCCAGCTGACCATTGGTGGGCATTGGAGTTTTGTAGCCCTTCAGTTTGGAATCATGCATTTTAAACTTCTTTAGACAGTCTCTCAGACATTTCTCCTGAGATATAAAAGTTCCGTTGTCCTATTGACGTATTTGCAGTCCGAGAAAGAACTTAAGTTCACCCATCATAGACATTTGATATTTCTAGGACATCATTTGCCGGAACTCCAAGCTGCAAGCATTGTTAGTAGATCCGAAAATAATATCATCGACATAAATTTGACACACGAATAGATCACCATCGATAACACGAGTGAACAGAGTGGAATCAGTAGATCCTGGGTTGAACCCTTTATCGAGCAGAAACCTTTTGAGGGTGTCATACCATGCTCAAGGGGCTTGCTTCAGCCCGTATGGAGCCTTTTTCAACCTAAAAACTTTGTTAGGAAACTGAGGGTTTTCAAAGCCTGGTGGCTGCCTAATATATACTTCCTCATCAATTTCACCATTAAGGAGCACTTATCACATCCATTTGATAAAGCAAGATAACATTGTAGTTTGCATAAGCAAGAAGAATATGAATTGCCTCAAGGCATGCAACAGGAGCATATGTTTCACCGAAATCAATACCTTCTACCCGTGTATACCCTTGAGCAACAAGACGTGCTTTGTTTCTCACAACAATGCCATTTTCATCTTGGTTATTCTGGAATATCCATTTGGTGCCGATGATATTGTGCTTCTTAGGATTCGGTTTGTCAACCAATTCCCACACATCATTCAATTAGAATTGCACCAACTCTTCTTGCATGGCATTCATCCAATCGGGATCATTCATGGTTTCCTCATACTTGGTAGGTTCTGTCAATGAGACAAAGGAGAAACTGCCACAGTAGTTAGCCAAATGAGTGCGAGAATGAGTTGTGGGTTGATAACCTGGATTCTTGAGATCTTCGAGAATTAATGCAGGGTCAACTCGATTAGCCACTGATGGGGTGAGGATTTTCATCTTGATGACCATTTTCATTTTCCTCAGTATCAGCATCAGGATGAGCATTTGGGTCGCCATTTTTATCGGCATTGCCATTCTCATTGCAATTTGTATTCGGAGCAGCATTTTCTTCGGCAGTGGCTTGGTGTGTTCTACTTCGAGTCATGGGGGCATCATCATCGGAAGAGTCAGGTACATTTCCTTCAACTGGCCTGACGCTCCCAATGGCCATTTGCGAATAGCATCCGAAACCGGTGGTTCATATATCACATTAGGCAGGTGCTCCTTTTGGGAGCCGTTAGATTCATCAAACCACACATTTACCATTTCCATAACTTTCCCGTGTGTCGGTGCAACAAACATTTTGTGTTTGCGGCCTGGACTTGTGCACAGGTGTGATGCCGATCATTCATCAAATACCAATGCATGATAGAAGATAAGCCAGAGAAACCGCTCTTCGTGAGATCAAGGAGGGCATTAAGAAGATCAAAACAACAAGACAACCCCTCGGGTAGGCCTCCCTTGCCGGACAGGAGAGCCCAGCCCGGTGGAGACCATGCCTGAGGGCCAAGACTAGATCACCCCGGCAAGGTTCCTGGGGCCGCCAAGATCAGAACCCGACAGGTCTCATGCCGGCAAGCCTCCGCCAAGACGGCACCGCTCCACCTCATCATATGCCAGTAGCTAATTAGTGCAGTGTCGAGCTCTCAAGTGGCAAGGTGGAGCTTGTCAAGCACGTGGCGACTTACTAGCGAAGAGATTAACTTTATTGACACCCATCTAGATGGCTTGTCACGCTAATAAGAAGAAGATGGATAAGCGGCGCGGCAGGCTTGTCGGGCTTCAACCTCAGCATGACACCTAGCAGTGCATTTAATGCGCTTTGCCCTAACTGCCAGAGTTAGGTATGATAACACTGTTAGCTATCTAATCATACCGTAATGGCTATTTTGCCACTATGGTCGCCCCTTCAGCTATAAAAGGAGGCCCGAGGCAACCTAGCAAAGGGTTGGAACTTTTGATTCCTCAATACTTGTACATGTGTGGCTGCTCTCCTCGAGGCACACTTGTCGGGCTTCAGCGCACCGTGCCTTCGTGATACTCTAGTGCAATCCACCATAGCAGGAGTAGGGTTTTATGCTGCAAAGTGTCCCGAACCTGGGTAAAAAGAGAGCTGTCCATCACCGCGCTGCCCTGCTGTTTCTGCTCTTTGTGCAACATGATCATCCCCTCACCAAACCTAAAAGGGGCAATCCCTGCCCCGTAGGTGATCGTGCTTTCCCCTTGACATCTTTGGCACGCTAGGTAGGGGGAGTCGCTTGTGCGAATCTGAGACAGTAACCAACGCGTCGGTCTTCATCACCTTCTACATCATCAATGGCTCCCAGGAAGAAAAGCGGCACGGCGGCGCATGCTTCTGGTTCTAAGACCTCCTCACCTGCGGCTGCGGGCGCCGTGGACACCGCAGCCATGACAGGCGGGGCAGGCACTGCGAGCGGTGTAGCCAATGCTCCCACCGCGGCCAGAGCGGGGCCGGGGCCATAGGAGCGGCCCAGCTCCCCAACCTTCTGGTGAGCATGCTCACGCTGGCACGGGTCAAGGCGACATCCAACTACCGCCTCCCCGCCGCACCAGCGAGCACGACCAGCGCAGTATGGATGCCCGCTCTAGTGCAAGCCAAGATCCACTAACCGCGCCGACTAGAGGGGCGACGTCAAGACACACGCTCCGTCCCACGTAGGGCGAGCGTGACAAGACCCCAAGCGGCGCTGCTGATCCACCACGACCGCGTCCGCATGGGAAGGGCTCAGTTGATCAAGAGCCCGGCCACCAAGAAGGGCCTTTGTGGTGCCAGACTACCGCTGTGATTGGTCCAAGGTCGCAGGAGCACAACGGCGCTCCTTCTGGTTTGACCAGGAGTCGAGCGGCGTCGCGCTGTGCCTCCCACACCATGCCAGGGACAGTGGCCGAAGCAATGGTGAGAGCTCAGCTATTGCTGAACTTTCCCCTAGCAGCAGACAAGATGGATGAATGGAGAGATACCATCCAAAGCCTCATTGGGTTTGCTGAAGCCAATAAGTCGCAGCATGCGGGGCCTTCACGACGCCCGCAGACGACGCCGACAGCCCCCACTGGTGCCCAAGTTGAGAGGACTACACCCACGGTGCAGTCCCCTCCACGGCATCCCACCCAGGGGCAACCACGGTGGGCTCAGCAAACCCAGGAAGTTGATGAGCTCGGCGAGGCGCCAATGGCCTCACACGACCCACGGGCTCAGCAGGATCAACGCCAAGTCTTGAAGAACCAGAGAAAGGAAGGCGCCCGTGTCACCATCGAGCAGCACCGCGAGGCACGCCGCCAATCTGATAGGTGCAACGGCCCAGACATTGACGAACCCGCGCCCAGTGCTGGTGGGTACCTACCTTGTGAAGAAGGGTGCCCCGCCTTCACTTGTGAGCCATGGCCAGTCCGTTGGCCATCACCCCACACCTTCAATCCTGACTTGCCGGAGAAATACGATGGAAAATTGAACTCGGCAGAGTTTTTGGGCATATATACGATTGCCGTTCAAGCTGTTGGGGCAAGAGATAAAAAAGTGCTCGCCAACTACTTCCCATTGGCCCTCAAGCCTAATTTGAGGTCTTGGCTGATGCACCTGCCAGAGGATTCCATTTCTTCGTCGACAGACTTGTGCAATGAGTTCGTTGGCGCCTTCACATGCGGCCACCAGGAACTAGGCCAGCCCAGTGACTTGCAAGCCCTTATACAGAAAGAAGGGGAGAGTTTGTGTAAGTACCTACAGAGATTTAGTCGGGTGCACCGCAACATTCCTAAGATACATCAGGAAGCTGTGATTGCTGCATTCCACACGAATGTGCACAATCGAAGGATGCGTGCCAAGATGAATGTTCGACTGCTAAAGACCATCGATACGTCTTCAACGTATCTAGAATTTTTGATTATTCCATGCTATTATATTATCTATCTTGAATGTTTTATATGCATTTATATGCTATTTTATATGATTTTTGGGACTAACCTATTAACCTAGAGCCCAGTGCCAGTTTCTGTTTTTTCATTGTTTTCGAGTTTCGCAGAAAAGGAATCTCAAACGGAGTCCAAATGACCAGAAAAATTATGGTGATTTTTTATGGACCAGAATAAGCCCCCGAAGCAAAAGAGTTGGGCCAGAAGAGCCACGATGCCTCCACAAAGGTGGAGGGCGCTCCCTACCCCCCTGGGGCGCCCCTTGTCTTGTGGGCTCCTCATGGACCCCCCTGACTTGTTCTCGATGCCAAAAATTCCTATAAATATAGAAACCACCAGAAATAAACCTAGATCGGGAGTTCTGCCGCCGCAAGCCTCTATAGCCACAAAAAATCAATCGGGAGCCTGTTCTGGCACCCTGCCGGAGGGGGAAACCATCACCGGTGGCCATCTTCATCATCCCGGCGGTCTCCATGATGAGGGGGGAGTAGTTCACCCTCGGGGCTGAGGGTATGTACCAGTAGCTATGTGTTTGATCTCTCTCTCGTGTTCTTGATTTGGCACGATCTTGATGTACCGCGAGCTTTGTTACTATAGTTGAATCATATGGTGTTCTTCCCTCTATCTTCTTGTGATGAATTGAGTCTTTCTCTTTGAGGTTTCGTTATGTTGGATTGAGTATTGGATTTGAGAACACTTGATGTATGTCTTGCGATGGGATATCTGTGGTGACAATGGGATGTTCTGTTGATTCACTTGATCTATGTTTTGGCACTCAACTTGCGGATTCCCGAGGTGACATTGGGGTAATCTATGCATAGGGGTTGATGCATGTTTTCGTCCTACATTCTCCGATAGAAACTTTGGAGTGATTCTTTGTTGCACGTTGAGGGATTGTTATATGATCTAATTATGTTATCATTGTTGAGAGAACTTACACTAGTGAAATTATGAACCCTAGGCCTTGTTTCCAAGCATTGCAATACCGTTTTCACTCACTTTTACCACTTGCTACCTTGCTGTTTTTATATTTTCATATTACAAAAACCTATATCTACCATCCATATTACACTTGTATCACCATCCCTTCACCGAACTAGTTCACCTATACAATATACCATTGTATTGGGTGTGTTGGGGACACAAGAGACTGTTTGTTATTTGGTTGCATGCTTGTTTGATAGAGACCATATTCATACTATGCTCCCACGGAATGATAAACCTTAGGTCATCCACTTGAGGGAAATTTGGTACTGTCCTACAAAACTCCGCGCTTGGAGGCCCAACACGAGTCTACAAGAAGAAAGTTGCATAGTAGACATCAAGCTCTTTTCTGGCGCCATTGCCGGGGAGGTGAGTACTTGAAGGTATATCTTTAGATCTTGCAATCGAATCTTTTAGTTTCTTGTTTTACCACTAGTTTAGTCTATAAAATAAAACAAAAAAATGGAATTGAGGTTGCCTCATGTGCTTCATCTTTTTAATGTCTTTCTTGAAAATGATGGGAAGGAAAATTGTGCTCAGTTCTTAGAAGAAGTCAATAAAATGTTTGGCACTAAATATTTGAATGATGAGCATGATAGCAATGTTGTTATTATGAATTCTCTGAATATCCATGATGCTAATGATATGCAAAGCTACAAGCTTGGGGATGCTATGTTTGATGAAGATGATATTTTTTGTCCCCCAAGTTTTGATGAGCAAATTTATTATGATGATAGCATGGCTCCTATTTATGATGATAATGTTGATGAAAGTGGGTTTGGAAGAGTGTCAACTCTAGGTATTGACCCCACTATTTTGGAGGGTGTTGAATCTTATAATATTTATGAAAGTGGATTTGGAGAGGTCATGACTTCATTTAGTGATGAATCCACTATTTCGGAAGAGGTTCCAATTGATTATGAGAACAAAGTTGCTATATATGATGATTATTGTGATGACATGTATGCTATAAAGAATAATGATAACCATGAAACTTGTCATCATGATTTTAATTTTCAATTGGATTATGCCTCACACGATAGTTATTTTGTTGAGTTTACTCCCACTATTCCGAATGAGAAGAATTTTGCTTATGTGGTGAGTAGTAAAATTTCTATGCTTATGCATCATGAAAATAATGCTTTATGTGATGGTTATATTGTTGAATTCATTCATGATTCTACTGAAAATTATTATGAGAGAGGAACATGTGCTCTTACATATTGCAATAATATCAAGTTTCCTCTCTATGTGTTGAAATTTTTGAAGTTGCACTTGTTTTGCCTTCCTATGCAAGTTGATTCTTGTTCCCATAAGTTTTTGGCTCACAAAATCCCTATGCATAGGCAGTGGGTTAGGCTTAAATGTTCTAGTCATATGCTTCATGATGATCTCTTTGTGTTTCAATTCTTCTCGTTTATGTGAGCATCATTGAAATTATCATGCCTAGCTAAAAAGGCATTAAAGAAAAGTGCTTGTTGGGAGACAACCCAACATTTACCCCTACTGTTTTTGTGTGTTCACATGATTAAGCTACTGTAGTAATTATGTTTTATAGCTTTTTTTCAATAAAGTGCCAAGTAAAGCCTTTGGGATAGTGTGGATGGTAGTTGATTCAATTCTGTCCAAAAAACAGAAACTTTTGCGCCTAGTAACAGAATTGTTAAAAATCACTAGAGCGTCGAAAAAATCTGAAATTTTTAATGTATATTTATATACAAATTTCCCAGGTTTTCCTAATTTTTCAGAATTTTTGGAGTTACAGAAGTATGGATAGTTTCCAGATTACTACAGACTATTCTGTTTTTGACAGATTCTGTTTTCATTGTGTTGTTTGCTTATTTTGATGAATCTATGGGTACTATCGGAGGGTATGAACCATGGAGAAGTTGGAATACAGTAGATATTACACCAATATAAAATTAGAATGAGCTCATAACAGTACCTAAGTGGTGATTTGCTTTATTATACTAACGGAGCTTACGAGTTTTCTGTTGAGTTTTGTGTTGTGAAGTTTTCAAGTTTTGGGTGAAGTTTCGATGGACTATGGAATAAGGAGTGGCAAGAGCCTAAGCTTGGGGATGCCCAAGGCAACCCAAGGTTATATTCAAGGACAACCAAGAGCCTAAGCTTGGGGATGCCCCGGATGGCATCCCCTCTTTTGTCTTCAACCCATCGGTAATCTTACTTGAGGCTATATTTTTATTCACCACATGATATGTGTTTTTCTTGGAGTGTCATTTTATTTTATTAGGATTTGCTTGCGGTTTGAATAATATCCTAAGATCTGAAATTATTAAATGCTAGAGAGTCTTCACATAGTTACATAATTATTCGACTACTCATTGATCTTCACTTATATCTTTTGGAGTAGTTTTTTAGTTGCTCTAGTACTTCACTTATATCTTTTTAGAGCACGACGGTAGTTTTATTTTGAAGAAATTGATGAACTCTCATGCTTCACATATATTATTTTGAGAGTCTCTCTAAACAGCGTGGTAATTTGGTTTGGTTATGAATTTAGTCCTAATATGATGGGCATCCAAGAGGGATATAATAAAAACTTTCATATTAAGTGCATTGAATACTATGTGAAGTTTGATTCCTTATGATTGTTTTGAGATATAAATATGGTGATATTAGAGTCATGCTAGTGAGTAATTGTGGATTGTAGAAATACTTGTGTTAAAGTTTGTGATTCCCGTAGCATGCACGTATGGTGACCCGTTATGTGATGAACTCGGAGCATGATTTATTTATTGATTGTCTTCCTTATGAGTGGCGGTCGGGGACGAGCGATGGTCTTTTCCTACCAATCTATCCCCCTAGGAACATGCGCGTAGTACTTTGTTTTGATGACTAATAGATTTTTGCAATAAGTATGTGAGTTCTTTATGACTAATGTTGAGTCCATGGATTATACGTACTCTCACCCTTCCACCATTGCTAGGCTCTCTAGTACCGCACAACTTTCACCGGTACCATACACCTTCCTCAAAACAGCCACCATACCTACCTATTATGGCAATTCCATAGCCATTCCGAGATATATTGCCATGCAACTTTCCACCGTTCCGTTTATTATGACACGTTCCATCACTGTCATATTGCTTTGCATGATCGTGTAGTTGGCATCGTATTTGTGGCAAAGCCACCTTTCATAATTCTTTCATACATGTCACTCTTGATTCATTGCACATCCTGGTACACCACCGGAGGCATTCATATAGTCATATTTTGTTCTAAGTATCGACTTGTAGTTCTTGAGTTGTAAGTAAATAAAGGTGTGATGATCTTCATTATTAGAGCATTGTCCCATGTGAGGAGAGGATGATGGAGACTATGATTCCCCCACAAGTCGGGATGAGACTCCGGACGAAAAAAAGAGGGCAAAAAAGAGAGAAGGCCCAAAATAAAAAATGAGAGAAAAAGAGAGAAGGGGCAATGCTGCTATCCTTTTACCACACTTGTGCTTCAAAGTAGCACCATGATCTTCATGATAGAGAGTCTCCTATGTTGTCACTTCCATATACTAGTGGGAATTTTTCATCATAGAACTTTGATTTTATATTCCAATGACGGGCTTCCTCAAATTTCCCTAGGTTTTCGTGAGCAAGCGAGTTGGATGCACACCCACTTAGTTACTTTTTGAGATTTCATAAACTTATAGCTCTAGTGCATCCGTTGCATGGCAATCCCTACTCACTCGCATTGATATCTATTGATGGGCATCTCCATAGCCCGTTGATACACCTAGTTGATGTGAGACTATCTCCCTCCTTTTGTCTTCTCCACAACCACCATATTCTATTCCACCTATAGTGCTATGTCCATGGCTCACACTCATGTATTGCTTGCAAGTTGAAATTTTTTGAGAACATCAAAAGTATCAAACAATTGCTTGGCTTGTCATCGGGGTTGTGCATGATTTGAATATTTTGTGTGATGAAGATGGAGCATAGCCAGACTATATGATTTTGTAGGGATAAGCTTTCTTTGGCCATGCTATTTTGAGAAGACATAATTGCCTTGTTAGTATGCTTGAAGTATTATTGTTTTATGTCAATATTAAACTTTTGTTTTGAATCTTATGGATCTGAATATTCTTGCCACAATAAATAAAATCACACGGATAAATATGTTAGTATGTTTTGTTGAGCTTTCATATATTTATAGCTCTAGTGCATCCATTGCATGACAACCCCTACTCCTTGCATTGACATCAATTGATGGGCATCTCCATAGCCCGTTGATTAGCCGCGTCAATGTGAGATTTCCTCCTTTTTTGTCTTCTCACACAACCTCCATCATCATATTCTATTCCACCCATAGTGCTATGTCCATGGCTCGCGCTCATATATTGCGTGAAAGTTGATAGAGTTTGAAAAGGCTAAGTATGAAACAATTTCTTGGCTTGTCATCGGGGTTGTGCATGATGGGAGCATTTTGTGTGACGAAAATGAAGCATGGCCAAACTATATGATTTTGTAGGGATAAGCTTTCTTTGGCTATGTTATTTTGATAAGACATAATTGCTTGGTTAGCATGCTTGAAGTATTATTATTTTTATGTCAATATTAAACTTTTGTCTAGAATCTTTTGGATCTAAACATTCATGCCATAATAAAGAGAATTATATTGAAAATTATGCTAGGTAGAATTCCACATAAAAAATTCTGTTTTTATCATTTACCTACTCGAGGACGAGCAGGAATTAAGCTTGGGGATGCTTGAAACGTCTCCAACGTATCTATAATTTTTGATTGTTCCATGCTAGTATATTATCTATCTTGGATGTTTTATCTGCTATTTTATATGATTTTTGGGACTAAACTATTAACCTAGAGCCCAGTGCCAGTTTCTGTTTTTCCTTGTTTTTGAGTTTCGCAGAAAAGGAATATCAAACGGAGTACAAATGAGCTGAAAATTTACGGTGATTTTTTACGCACCAAAAGAAGCCCCCGAAGCAAAAGAGTTGGGCCAGAAGAGCCACAAGGCTTCCACAAGGGTGGAGGGCGCTCTACCCTCCCTGGGGGCGCCCCTTGTCTCGTGGGCTCCTCGTGAAACCCCTTGACTTGTTCTCGACGCCAAAAAATCCTATAAATATAGAAACCCCCAGAAATAAACCTAGATCGGGAGTTTAGCCTCCGCAAGCCTCTATAGCCACAAGAACCCATCGGGAGCCTGTTCCGGCACCCTGCCGGAGGGGGAAACCATCACCGGTGGCCATCTTCATCATCTCGACGGTCTCCATGACGAGGTGGGAGTAGTTCACCCTCGGGGCTGAGTGTATGTACCAGTAGCTATGTGTTTGATCTCTTTCTCTCTCTCGTGTTCTTGATTTGGGACGATCTTGATGTACCGCGAGCTTTGTTACTATAGTTGAATCATATGGTGTTCTTCCCTCTATCTTCTTGTGATGAATTGAGTCTTGCTCTTTGAGGTTTCGTTATGTTGGATTAAGTATTGGATTTGAGAACACTTGATGTATGTCTTGCGATGGGATAACTGTGGTGATAATGGGATGTTCTGTTGATTCACTTGATGTATGTTTTGGCACTCAACTCGCGGATTCCCGAGTTGACATTAGGGTAATCTATGCATAGGGGTTGATGCACATTTTCTTCCTACGTTCTCCGATAGAAACTTTGGAGTGATTCTTTGTTGCACGTTGAGGGATTGTTACATGATCTAATTATGTTATCATTGTTGAGAGAACTTGCACTAGTGAAAGTATGAACCCTAGGCCTTGTTTCCAAGCATTGCAATACCATTTTCGCTCACTTTTACCACTTGCTACCTTGCTGTTTTTATATTTTCTGATTACAAAAACCTATATCTACCATCCATATTACACTTGTATCACCATATCTTCGCCGAACTAGTGCACCTATACAATATACCATTGTATTGGTGTGTTAGGGACACAAGAGACTGTTTGTCATTTGGTTGCAAGGATGTTTGAGAGAGACCCTTTTCATCCTATGCCTCCCACGGATTGATAAACCTTAGGTCATCCACTTGAGGGAAATTTGCTACTGTCCTACAAAACTCCGCGCTTGGAGGCCCGACACGAGTCTACAAGAAGAAGGTTGTGTAGTAGACATCAACCATCAACAAACTCTATACATTAGCGGACAAGTGCGCTGTGCCGAAGAGGGAAGAAGACTTATAGGGGAAGAGGTTGGTGTCGAAGTTGATTCGGAAGATGACGATGACGCTGCCGCCCCAAGGAAGAGGAACAGAAAGTGTAATAAGAAGCGTAAGGGGAAAGCAGTGATGGCCGTTGAGAGCTCCTGTGATCTTAGCATCGGCAAGATAGCAAAGACCGAGGCCCCCGGCAAGGAAGCTGCCACCTGCACTGATTGCTGGGCTGCTGCAGCGGTTGAGAAAACTGGTCAATCCGACAGGACATACTGCAAGATCCATAGGACTAAGGGCCATGATCTCCAATATTGAAAACAAGTTGAACAGTTGGTTGAAAGGCAGAAGGCTGAATATGAAAGGCGTGATAAGGAGAGGGGCCAGGACGACACTGGCGGGAAGGGCCGCGGTGGCCACAGTAATCGTCGCGGAAAAGGTCGATTAGTAGAAGGATAAGCCCGCTAGGGGCCGTGAGAAAAAGGAAAGCGAAGATGATTGTGAAGAGGAGGATGATGAAACCAATGAATAGGAATTTTAGAAGGCTACCGAGGCAATGTGCATTGGTGGGGTTGCATCCCTGCACTCCTCTCACCACCAACTCAAGCAGTGGGCACGTGAAGTCAATGTGGAAGAGCCAGTAGCAAATGCTCGAGAACCACTCAAGGGGTCCCGCACGCCCATCATTTTTAACGTTGAGGATCATCTAGGTCGCACCACTGCGGTTGGATGCTTGCCGTTGTTGGTTTCACCAACAATCTGCAACCTCAAGGTCACAAAGATGTTGGTTGACGGTGGAGCAGGGTTGAATTTGATTTCCCCTGATGTGCGTAAGAAACTTCAATTTCCTGACGAAGACCTGAAGAAGACTGGCACTTTCCAGGGGATCAACCAAGGAAGGAGCGAGCTAAGGGGAAAGATTACTTTGCCGGTGACATTCGGCGGGGAATTAAACTTTAGGACTGAAAAGGTTGTGTTTGATGTTGTTGAGCTTCCCCTGCCATTCAACGGAATCCTTGGTCGTCCAGCTTTGGCCAGGCTCATGGTGGTGTCCCATTACACGTATAACACCTTGAAGATGCTGGCCCCTATGGGAGTCATCTCCATCCCATTAGTTAAGAGGGATGCAGTTATATTCGTCGACAAGATGTATAGAGATGCGGTAGCAGCAGAGGCCGTCAAGGTCCTGGCTCCCACCAAAAAGGAAAAGAAGGATAAGAAAGCTGGCAAGGACACCGACAAGGACCCCGGGAAGCACGCCTCTTCGAAGTTCACCTCACCCGGTAGCGACCTGCTGGAAAGTTCGGCTTGTAAGAGATCCAAGGCTGCTCGCCCTGCAAAGAAGAAAGTTCCGGCGACCCCTCGCGTCGCCTTCACTCGGGCGGTGCCAGGGCCCCCAATCCCGCACCGTCAGCCTCTCCCGTTCCTCCATCCTCAGCTACCGCTGCCGTCGGCAAGGGCCATGGTGGCGGCGGGCCCTACATCGTAGATCTAGGGCGGGTGGTCGCCGTGGTAGATCCTGTGAGGCGGAGGCAGCGTCTGACGCGGGGAGGCCGGGGGCGGTAGTTAGGGCGGCGCCCTTGCTACGCGGCGGCGATGGGAACCTACATGGTCGGCGGTGTGGCGGCCGCGGACGCATGGGCGGCTTCGATGGATGCGGATCTGGCGTCCTGTCCAGATCCGTCTCGGTACGGCATTGGCCGGCCGGTGGCGCGAGGAGGACCGATGAGGGGCGGCTGGAGGCTCCCTACTGGCGTGCCGAAGGTAGCCCTCGTCTCCACGGCGAGTCTCCGTTTGGTTCCAGCCAGCTACGAGCTTGGGGGACGCGACTTTCGGTGAAAATCGCCCCAACTTCAGTCATGGCGGACGATGGCGACATCTATGCCGTCGTTCCCTTCTCGAGGCATCGTTGTTGCAGGTCATGACACCCCAGTCATGATGCTCTGGGGGAAACTCTAGATCTGGATTTACCCGATCGGACAATGATGGTACCTTTGATGCCATTGTCCCTCCTGAGGGCATCGTTTTGAAGCAAGTGCTGGTTGAAAGGGACAAGCGGAAGAGCGGTGTCTCATCCACCGCAAGGCCGATGGCGGATCCCGGTGGCATGGTGCTACGGAGGTTTGGTGACAGGCACGTGTGCACGAATACGTGTAGGATGGTGGAGTTGTCTGGCATTGTGGTGGCGTCGACGACAGGCTAGGCAAGGTCGATGGGTCAGTTTCTGCTCTAGAGATGGACCGGTGGAAGATGGCGGCGGTAGCCTCTGAGAGTGCATCAGTCCGGTATGGGACCCAGTCCCGGTGTGTGGCTGGGCTGGGGCATCCGTTTTTAGATGTTAGGGTTTGGTGTGATGTCCGTTTGGTATTAGGCCCGGATATTCGGCACACCTTCATCAATGGGATAGGAGTAGCAACAGGTGTTGCCTAGATGGTGGCTTCAGACTGACTAATGTATTACTTTGTATGGCCACTGTGAATAATTGATAAAATGGCCGCATGCATCGTCCATATGCAGGGACTGGGGATCTATCCTCCTTTTCAAAAAAAGGGTGACGCTGATGGTACCTTCACCTCTAGTGCCACCCTTGATGACAAATAGGAAAGCGCGCTCATTGCCTTCCTTCGGGCGAATGTCGACGTGTTTGCGCGGCAACCATCTGATATCCCCGGTGTTACCAGGGAGGTAATCGAGCACCACCTTGCTGTTTGTCCTCATGCCCATCCCGTCAAACAAAAGGTCAGAAAGCAAGCCTTGGAGCGGCAACAGTTCATTGCCGAGGAGATCAAGAAACTTGAAGCAACGGATTTTGTCAAAGGAGTTTTACACCCAACTTGGTTAGCAAATCCAGTAGTGGTGCGCAAGGCAAATGGGAAGTGCAGACTTTGTATTGACTTCACTGACTTGAACAAAGCATGTACAAAGGATCCTTTCCTCTTGCCACGCATCGACCAGATCGTTGATTCCTCTTCAGAATGTGGCTTGCTCTCTTTCCTTGATGCATACTCCAGCTACCACCAAATCTTCATGGCCAAGGAAGATGAAGAGAAAGCTGCATTTATAACCCCATATGACACGTACTGCTTCGTACGTATGCCTTTCGGGCAAAAAACTGTTGGTTCTACATTCGCAAGGGCTGTACAGATTACCTCATCTGCATAGGAACATAGAAGCCTACATGGATGATATAGTGGTCAAAACTAGAGACAACTCTACATTTATCCAAGATCTGGAAGAAACCTTTGCAAATCTACGCAAGATCAACCTAAAGGTAAACCCTGAGAAGTGCATGTTTGGCGTCCCATCCGGCAAGCTTGTTGGATTTTTTGTGTCTCAGAGAGTAATAGAGGCCAACCCCGAGAAGATCAAAGCAATAGAGCAGATTCAGGCCCCGAAAACTGTCAAGGATGTGAGGCGGCTGGCTGGCTGTGTTGCTGCGCTGAGTAGGTTCATTTCAAAATCCACCGAGCGTGCCTTGCCGTTCTTCAAAATCCTGAAGAAGGCTGGCCCAATGAAATGGACCCCAGAGGCAGAGGCTGCACTACGGGATTTGAAAACTTATCTTTCATCTACACAAACTTTGGTCGCGCCTCAGCCACAAGAACCTTTGCTGCTGTCCCTAGCAACAACAAATTAAGTGGTCAGTGCTGCATTGGTGGTGCAGGGGGAAGTGGGTACTGAAGAAGCCGAGGCAGCAGAGCCACCCAGTGGTGAACCAAACCTATCCCCGACAAGACCTGACATTGATAGCGAAAGGGGGCCTCAAGAAGATGCTGATAACCAGAAGGTGTTAGCAAGGAAGAGGATGGTGCAGTGACTAGTTTACTTTGTCAGCTCCCTCCTGCAGGGGGCTAGGTCAAGGTACTCTCGGGTGCAAAAGTTGATCTTCGGCCTTCTCATGGCCTCGAGAAAGCTGCGCCATTACTTCCAAGCTCACGAGATCACCTTGTGACTCACCTTCCATTCCAGCGTATTCTAAGGAACCCCGAGGCTACCGTTAGGATTGTTGAGTGGGCTCTAGAGTTGCCAAGTTTTGCTTTGAAGTTCGAAAGCACGACAGCTATCCAAAGCAGGGCATTGGCAGAATTTATTGCGGAGTGGACACCAACGCCTGATGAAGAGATACTGGAGATAGCCCTCCCCGTCAAGGAGGACCCCAGGGAGTGGATCATGTACTTTGATGGTGCTTTCTCGCCGCAAGGTGCTGGAGCAGGAGTGTTGCTAATTGCATCTACCGGAAAACACCTCAAGTATGTTACCCAGATGCACTTCCCCAGGGAAGATGTGACCAATAACACTGCAGAGTATGAAGGGATCCTTGACGGACTCAGGATTGCAATAGAATTGGGCATAAAGAAACTAGTCATACATGGTGATTTCCAGCTCGTGGTGAAGCAAGTGAATAAGGATTACCAGAGCCTGCTGATGGAGCTGTATGTGGAAGAAGTAAGAAAGCTGGAAGAGCACTTTGACGGGCTGCAAGCCGAGCACATACCCCGTGTAGACAACAGCATCGCTGTCCACCTGTCAAAGTGCGCTGCTCAGAAACTTCATGTGGAACCAGGAACTTTTGTACTCCATCTAACTCAACCGTTAGTCTCTCCATCAGTGTTGGCCGGAAAGAGAAGAAAACTGAACACCGGCAAGCATTTCCCAGCAGAGATCCCTGGAGCCGCTGGTGAGAGGGTTGCCGGGGGGAGCCCTATGATGGACGGTGAGGAAATTCCTAAGCGAAGAACTACTTGCAGCGGAATAAGTACTCAGATGCATACATGACATAACATAAACATGGACATCATGATGAAATGAAAACAGACACAGAGTACGGGAAGCGTAAGCACAGGATAAAACAGGATGAAGACAAACAGACTGAAGAAATTGAACTGAGGAAATTGAGAAAGTCTTTAGTCAAAGTCTTCAAAATAGATATGAACAAGCATACAACACAACGATGAGGAAATGAAGGAGTTGAGGAAATAGAACCAGTTGGCTTGGTGAAGACAATGATTTGGTAGACCAGTTCCAACTGCTGTGACAATTGTACGTCTGGTTGGAGCGGCTAGGTATTTAAACCTGAGGACACACTGTCCCGGACACACAGTCCTCACCGTATTCTCCTTGAGCTAAGGTCAAACAGACCTCACCCAATCACTCATGGTAAGTCTTCAAGTGACTTCCAAACCTTCACAAACTCGGTCACTCGGCGATCCACAATTTCCTCTTGGATGCTCTAGACCATGACGCCTAACCGTCTGGAAGATGCACAGTCTTCAAAGGTAACAAGCGTCGGATCCACGCAGGATCAATCTCTTCAGTGATGCTCAATCACTTTGGGTTTGTAGGTGTTTGGGTTTGGGTTTCCTCACTAGATGATATTCGCTCAAAGTCCTCGGAGGATGGGATGCTCTCAAATGACAAGTGTCAGTTTCTCTCAGAGCAGCCAACCAGCTAGTGGTTGTAGGGGGCGGCTATTTATAGCCTAGGGAGCAGCCCGACATGATAAGACATAAATGCCCTTCAATGATATGACCGTTAGGTGGGTAGATATTTTGGGACAGCTGGCGCATAGCACAACAATGGTCGGAAATTTGAGTATCAAATTCCTCAGGGCTACCATGTTCCTCACTGTGTAGGCAATCCGCACTGGCGAATTCCTAACTCCTCAGTCAGAACAAATTCCTCAGAGACCAGAAGAACTTCGTCTCTGTCACTGAAGAAATTGACTGAACTGTATGAGATTTCCAATGGCTTCACTCGAAAGGATTGGTAGGTGTAGGATTTTGAGTTGAGCATCACTTGGAAATTTTTCCTTAGTATTTCCTCGACCCCCTTTAACAGTACGGTGTTTCCTATGACTCAAGAAAGAGAAAATGAAACTACGAAAACAAAAGTCTTCACGCTTCATGTTCCTCGAATGAATACTAAGTCTTCAAGGTCACCCAATTTCTTAACTTTCAAAGTCTTCAGAAAGTCTTCAGAAAGTCTTTAGAAATCCAAAGTCTTCAGTCGAAGATATTCATTTTTAGGGGTCGACTTTCTCTGTAAATATCAAACTCCTCATAGACTTATAGACCTGTGTACACTCATAAACACATAGGCCGTTAACCTATAAGTCTTCAATACACCAAAATCACTAAGGGGCACTAGATGCACTTACAATCTCCCCCTTTTTGGTGATTGATGACAATATAGGTTAAGTTTTCAACGGGGATAAAACATATGAAGTGTAAATACTGATATTGAGGAATTTGATAGCAAGATATAGAAGAACTCCCCCTGAAGATGTGCATAGTGAGGAATTTGCTTTTGAAGCAATGCACACTTGAAGAGTAGAATCATGGAGATCTCCCCCTATATCTTGTAATTCATACACGCATTTGACATATAATATGAAGATTTTGAAATGCATGATGAAATATGGTGACTGATGTAATTCAGCATGCGTGCATTAACATTAACGAGGAATAAGCATGCAGAAGAACACATCAAAAGTATCAGACCACCATAGAGTTTATGTTTACAACTCGATCGAATAAAGTCTTAGAAGAACGAGAGTTGTAACTTTGCAAAAAAAAAAACCGCCCATATAGGTAGACCCGCTTGAAGACTAACTCAAATTTATACCCCTTGTCATTGAATGACCAAAAGGAAGGAACCTTGACCTTCTTGAATTTCTTCGGTGGAGGAGCAGACCAGTCAATATCCTCATTGAGACCCATTTGCTTCAGATCTTCTTCACCATACAGATGTGACAGAATAGCCCAGGTGCGACCGAAGACTTCATGGAGGTAGAAATGGTTTTTCTTCACTGCATTGTGTGTAGCAGTCATGTTGTGAAGAATAGAACCAAACTGACGCTTAACCCATTTGTGGTTTCGATCCACCTTCTAGTGAAGACAAAGAAGTAGCTCACAGTCAGTCATCACTCTTGGAGCTGTGGCTTGAGGATTTGGCTTTGAGGCATGAGCGGCAGAGTCATAGTGGCAGAGTCATCATTGGTGGAGTAAGAGCAGCTTTGCGAAACTGACCATCCAATGGACGATTGCCTTCATCAATAACAGCAGCGGCCTTGCCCTTTTTGTCAGCTGAGGAAAACGTCCGCTTGAGGACTTCAATTGGGGGCAAGTAGCTGAGGTGATTCTAAAAATTAGTCTTGTAGTTGAGTGAAGACCTTATACTGAGGAATCTCATAATCCAAGGTGCATAAGGCTTCAACTTAAACGGAGAGAGTGCAACATTTGCCAGATTCCTCATGAAGCAATCATGATACTTGACAAGAATGCCATGCATGATATTGAACAGCAGATTCTTCATGATGCCAACGACTTCTTCATCATTCGAGTCATGGCCTTTGATTGGACTCATAGTATTCATCAGAATGCGATAGACTGTTCTTGGCACATATAGCAATTCCTTCACGAGGAATTTGGTCCTTGGGGCTTGACCAGGCTTCAGAGGCTTCATTAGCACTTGCATGTAATGGGAAGTTAGTTCAAGCTCATGGTACAAGCAACGAGCTCCTTCAAGGGGAGGACTGATTGGCAGGGCGTGAAGCAATTCAGAGGCCGGTGCTTTGAAGTGAGTATTTTCAGTCATCCAATCCAAAATCCAAGAGTTCACATCGTCTGGATCGCCTGTGGTATGCAGAGTTGCATAGAATTGAAGAATGAGCTCTTCATTCCAATCGCAAATATCCGTGCAAAAGTTGAGCAGTCCTGCATCATGAAGCACCCTGAGGACTGGGGTGAAGCAAGGCAGTGATTCCATGTCCACGTGAGGAATATGCTCGTGGTCGAAGACTTTATCCTTGTTGAAGAGCAGTGAAGAATAAAATTTTGCTTGGCTGGTAGTCCAGAAGCGCTTCCTTCGAAGAAGAGAAGAGTCATAAGGATTATAGTCTGTGAAGAACACATGCTAGCCGAAGAAGTCATCAGCCTTGAGTTTTTGCTTCTTCGAGAAGGGATCCTTTGGCTTGGGCTGAGGTGTATCATTCAATTGCATCACCACCTCAAGAATCGCAATCTCAGGATCCATAGGCTGAGGAATTTCAGCTTCTTCTTCTGTGATAGCCTGGGTCTTCAATTCTTCATTAACATTTTCTTCAGCACTAGTGGCTGGAATCTCTTCATGGACAGACGGTGTGCCATGAGGTTCTTCAGATCCCATCTGTACTTCAGTATTCACATGGGACTGAGGAATTTGTTGAAGGGGTGTGAACAGAGGAGAATTGGGGTGCTGACTTTCCGAAAAGTCATCGTTCAACACTGGAGTTGTGCACCCAATGTCCACATCCTCTTCTTCACTCTTTTCTTCAACGCCGGCCTCTTCAACAGTGAACTGAGGCATGGGAGACGAGACTATTGGGGTTGAAGGGATTGCATCCGCTTCAATTTCTTCATCCAACTACTCTGACGAAGCAGCAAAAGGAATCTCTTCATCTGATCCACTTGGGATCACATATTCTTCATCAAAAGGAACAAGGTCCTTTGATGGCATGGATGAGACCGGAATGGCATCAATTGGATTCTCAAAAGAGCTGGTCAATGGCTTCATCTTCTTCGGAGCTGAAGAATCTGATGAAGTTGATGCTTTCCTTTTCTGCACTACTGCACGCTCTGCAGCCTTGGTCTTCTTCACATCTGATGCAGACGGAAGGATCGAAGTTGGGGTAGGTGCAGGAGGAGCAGAGGAATTTGGTTCAGTAACTTCATGCACAACTAATGCAGTTGCCCTGACTCCTTCAGTTTCTTCAGGCGCAACACTAGCGGTTGCCTTGGCAATTTCTTCAGCGGCTGGAATGCAGTCATCAGCCCTGGTACTCTGAGTCTTCAGCAGCCTGATTTTCATCAGCAGTGCTGGCATGTTCTTCAGTCGGCTGAGCAGATGCCTCAGCCTGAGGAATTTCTTGTTGCGATGGATCTGCAACA
Source organism: Aegilops tauschii subsp. strangulata (assembly GCF_002575655.3). Classification (NCBI taxonomy): domain Eukaryota; kingdom Viridiplantae; phylum Streptophyta; class Magnoliopsida; order Poales; family Poaceae; genus Aegilops; species Aegilops tauschii. The sequence continues at coordinate 277,811,190 of NC_053037.3, read as the reverse complement.
TTGGTAGTGAACTTCTCGGTTAACTTCACAAACCTGACTTTGGCTCCAAGCCAGTCAGCACGATATACGTCAAATTCATCACTGAGTTTCTTGATCTCAGATTGAATAGTGACATGTTCTTCAGTTGTCATAGAGACAACGTTTTTCTTTAGGAAATGCTCCTTTTTGTATTGTGCTTTCTTCAACTGCTTGGCCTTTTTTCAAATTTCCATTTCTCTTCCTGAATGAAGGCAGTCAACATATGACTTTGGCCAGGAGTCAATTTGAAGTCAGGCATAGGAGTATTGGGGTCCTTGTGCCAGAGATCAATGTAATCAAGGATCAATTTTGGATCCAAAAGCAGAGGAACATTTGTGCCTTTGGGTTTAGCAGCCCTGAGCTGCCTGTCTCTGATGATTTCAATAGGTTCTTCATCATCAACTTCGTCTTCATCAGACGGCACTTGAAAGGCGACCTGCTTCTTGTGAGGACTTGGTCGAGAACCTCGTCCAGCAGTGGCCTTTTTCTTTAGCAGAGAGGGGCCAGTTGATGAATTGGGTGGAGCCGAAGAACTAGCAGAAGCTCCTGAGGCAATAGAGATGCCTGTTGTCCTTTGGCACGTGGCGAGATGCACAGGTGTTGAGGATTTTGACGGAGGAGCTGAGGACTTTGGAGGAGCTGGAGCAGCTTGAGGAATTGGTCATGAGGGCTTTGAAGAATCTGGCCGTGAGGGCATTGCTGGGGAACTTGGTCGTGAGGGCATTGAGAGTGAAACACTTGGCTTATGAGCAGGCTTCTTTGCCATGGCCTTCTTTGGCTTGCTTGCAGAGGCCTCATAAGTGGTAGCAGCAGCAGCAGAGTCTTCATTAAATTTCCTCACTGCTTCCTTAGCCATTTTGGCTAGCTTGGCCTGGCGCTTGGCCCATTCATCAGGATAGTCCTCACCACGCTTGAGGCTGGTGGGATCAGCTTCTTGGCCAGGTGCCAATGGAGGTCTTGGGCATGGAGGATTAAGAGCGAATTTCTTCATATACTTGGGAGTAACATATCTGTACTCCCTCCATTCCCGTGCCCATCTCCTCTCTATCCTCGAGTATGTATCAGTCTGAGGATAACACTCTGTATAGAAAGAGACCAAGCAGCGTGAAGTTGAAGTGCATTAGCCAGGAATATGGATTATCACTGTTGGCAGATATACACGGAGGGGTGTGTGGCGCGCATCTAGGATCAACAACACTTGTTGGAAAGTCTTTCCGGCAAGGATTCTATTGGCCCACCACCCTCCAGGACGCAAGTAAGCTCGTCACCAATTGTGAGGCATGCCAGTTTCACTCCAAGAATATTCATCAGCCTGCTCAGGCCCTTCAAAACATCCCTTTATCCTGGACTTTCGCGGTCTGGGGGCTCGATATCTTGGGCCCCTTCCCCCATGCTACCGGGGGCTTTGAATTCTTGTACATGGCAATCGACAAGTTTACAAAGTGGCCCAAAGTAGAGCCAGTGAGGAACGTGACTGCACAGTCAGCTATCAAGTTCTTTAAGGGGTTGATGTGTCATTTTGGAGTACCCAACAGAGTGATCACCGACAACGGCACCCAGTTCACAAGCCGCACCTTCATGCAGTACATCCAGAGCCTTGGAAGCAAGGTCTCTTTCATTTCTGTTGCACATCCAAGGAGCAACGGACAAGCTGGAAGGACGAATGAAAAGTGCCGCGTGGGCTCAAGACAAGAACTTTCGATAAGTTGCGAAGGTGCGGCAAGCGCTGCTTGATGAGTTGCCGGTGGTTCTTTGGTCAATCAGGACGCACCAAATCGAGCTACTGGCCAGACTCCGTTCTCCCTAGTATATGGTGCAGAAGCAATACTCCCCACGAAACTCACATACGGGTCACCTCGAGTACTTGCCTATGATGAAGTAGCACAAGAGCAGCTGTGGCATGAAGATGCCACGCTCCTCGAGGAAGATCGTCTTCGGGCAGCTGTCGTGCCGCACGATAGCAGCAAGCCCTATGCCGCTATCATAGCCGTAGGGTTCATGCCCGGAGCGTTGAGGAAGGCGACCTTGTCCTTCAGCCCGTTCAGTCCACCAAGGGTGCAAATGAGTTGACGCCGAGGTGGGAAGGCCCTTACCGGGTAGTACGTGTCACCAGACCTGGCGCAGTCCGTCTGGAGACCGGAGATGGCATCCCGATGCAAAACTCATGGAATATTGAGCATCTTTGCAAGTTCTACCCGTAAGCCGCGGTTGCCGGGCCTTGCCCTGGCAACCTATTTTGTACAAGCATAGTCCCCAGGACTTGTAACCCTTTGTACAAAGCCAGGCGCATGCCCTATGCATATTGAATAAAACAAAGTGTTTTCACAAAACTTGCATACATGATTTCTTGTTTGCTTAAATTTATTGTGATTACACTAGTCTTAAGATAAGATGACTAACATGATGTGGAAGGTCATGTGCTACCATCTTTTCTCCTTTTTTCCTTTGATGACAGCGGAAGGATTTCATCATGGATAATTTTTCGAGAAAAAAAGGATAAATGCGAATCCATGCACCCGGTCCCTGATGTCGCTTGAAGCTACGTCGGTATTTCCCCAAAGAGGAAGGGATGATGCAGCACATCGGCGGTAGGTATTTCCCACAGATATGAAACCAAGGTTATCGAACCAGTAGGAGAACCAAGCAACACAACGTAAACAGCCCCTGCACACAAATAACAACCACTCGCAACCCGACATGTTAAAGGGGTTGTCAATCCCTTTCGGGTAACGGCGCCAAAGATGGCTCGTGGACAGGAGAACGTTGTAATAGATTGAATAATAGATCGCAAATAAAATAAAACACAACAAGGTATTTTTGTATTTTTGGTTTAATAGATCTGAAAATAAATGCAAAGGAAAAGTAGATCGCAAAGGCAAATATATGAGAAAGAGACCCGGGGGCCGTAGGTTTCACTAGTGGCTTCTCTCAAGAAAATAGCAAACGGTGGGTGAACAAATTACTGTTGGGCAATTGATAGAACTTCAAATAATCATGACGATATCCAGGAAATGATCATTATATAGGCATCACGTCCAAGATTAGTAGACCGACTCCTGCCTGCATCTACTACTATTACTCCACACATCGACCGCTATCCAGCATGCATCTAGTGTATTATGTTCATGGAGAAACGGAGTAATGCAATAAGAACGATGACATGATGTAGACAAGATCTATCTATGTAGAGATAGACCCCATCATTTTATCCTTAGTAGCAATGATACATACGTGTCGGTTCCCCTTCTGTCACTGGGATACAAAACCGTAAGATCGAACCCACTACAAAGCACCTCTTCCCACTGCAAGATAAATAGATCAAGTTGGCCAAACAAAACCCAAATATTGGAGAAGAAATACGAGGATATAAGCAATCATGCATATAAGAGATCAAAGAAACTCAAATAACTTTCATGGATATAAAAAGATATAACTGATCATAAAATCAAAGTTCATCAGAACCCAACAAACACACCGCAAAAAGAGTTACATCAGATGGATCTCCAAGAGACCATTGTATTGAGAATTCAGCGAGAGAGAGAAAGCCATCTAGCTACTAACTACGGACCCGAAGGTCTACAAAGAACTACTCACGCATCATCGGAGAGGCACCAATGGAGGTGGTGAACCCCATCCGAGATGGTGTCTAGATTGGATCTGGTGGTTCTGGACTCTGCGGTAGCTGGATGAATATTTCGTCGTCTCCCCTAGGGTTTTGGGAATATTGGGGTATTTATAGAGCAAAGAGGCAGTCCGGGGGGCACCCGAGGTGGGCACAACCCACCAGGGCGCGTCTGGGCCTCCTTGCGCGCCCTGGTGGGTTGTGCCCTCCTCGGGGCACCCCCAGGCGCAGCCAGGGCCCATTACGTTCCTTCTGGTCCAAAAAAAATCTCCGTGAAGTTTCGCTGCATTTGGAATCCGTCTGATATTAATTTCCTGCGATGTAAAAAAACATGCAGAAAATAGCAACTGGGACTTGGCACTATGCCAATAGGTTCATACCAAAAAATGTTATAAAATGACTATAAAATGATTATAAAACATCCATGATTGATAATATAATAGGATGGAACAATCAAAAGTTATAGATACGTTGGAGACGTATCAGCATCCCCAAGCTTAACTCCTACTCGTCCTCGAGTAGGTAAGTGATAAAAACATAATTTTTGATGTGGAATGCTGCCTATCATGTCATACCATATTCTTTTCTTTATAGCATGGACAATTGGACTTTTAGTGATTCAAAGCAATAGTCTAGTTTTGACATGATAATTTAGATAGTCAAGCATATCAACAAGCAACCATGTCTTTCAAAATATCAATGCTAAAATAAGTTATCCGTAGCCCATCATGCTCAACCATTGATCCATTCATGAAACACACTCGCATATTAACTACACCCAATACTCAAGTCCGATCATATTGCCTCCTAGTTGGTGCTTTTATAAGAGAAGATGGGGACTCAAATTCAAAATAAAAAATTGCTTAAAGTCAAATAAAGGCCCTTCGTAGAGGGAAGTAGGGATTTGTAGAGGTGCCAGAGCTCAAAGCGGAAAATTAGAGATAAAAACATTTTGGGAGGTGTATCCATCCCACCAACGAAAATGACTTAGCGTTCCCAACACTTTCCATGCTCATAGGCAGTTCCCAAACGGAAAATCAAGTTTATTCATTTTTCCACCATACTTTCACTTTCCATGGCTAGCTGTATCCATGGTTGCCCTCCATACCCACACTTTCCAAGGAATTTATTATTTGACAACATAAAGTAAATTCATTTTTTCATTTTGGTACTGGGCATCCCTAAAACCTTTGCCTTACTCTCGTGCAATGACAAGTGAATAAACACTCATCGTGAGAATAACACATCCAGCATGGAAAATATTAGCCACCCTTCACCGCTCCGCGAGCGAAACGAACACACAAAAGAGAAGTTTATTTTGAAAATTAGAGTTGGCACATGCAAATTTGCTTCAAATGGAAAAAGAATACCGCATATAGGTAGATATAGTGGACTCAAGTGGCAAAACTAGTTTAAAGGATTTTGGATGCACAAGTAGAGATCATACTTGGTGCAAAATGAAGGCTAGCAAAAGATTGAGAAGCGACCAACCAAGAAACAAATAATCTCATAAGCAAGCATTAAGCATAATCAACACCGAATAATGCACCACAAGTAGTATATAATTTCATTGCATGACTATTGACTTTCGTGCTTGCATAGGTACTCACAAACATTAACACCAATATTCTTACTAAAGCATAATTACTCATCAACACAACTCACATATCACATCATCATATCTCAAAACTATTACTAAGATCAAGTTTATTTTGTCTAATGATTTTCATGAAAGTTTTTATTATATCCTTCTTGGATATCTATCACTTTGGGACTAATTTTCATGTGTTGCTTTTCATAAGCTCAAACAATTATAAGTGAAGATCATCAGCATAATTTTTCTTCTTTCTCTCAAAATAATTTAAGTGAAGCAAGAGAGAATTTCTTGAAAATTTTACTACTCTCAAATAAATCTAAGTGAAGCAGGAGAGTATTTCTTCAAAAATACTAAAGCACACCGTGCTCAAAAAGATATAAGTGAAGCACTAGAGCAAGTCCCTAGCTCATAAAAAAATTAAGTGAAGCATAGAGAGTAATTCTAACAAGTCATGACATAAATTTGGCTCTCTCAAATAGGTGTATCCAGCAAGGGATCAAGACTTAAAACCCAAAATAAAACAAGCAAAGACTCATATCATACAAGACGCTCCAAGCAAAACACAAATTATGTGACGAATAAAAATATCGCTTCGAGTAAAATACCGATGGTCGTTAGAAGAAAGAGGGGAGCCACTCGGAGGCATCCCCAAGCTTAGTTGGTTGCTCATTTTTGGATAATAGATTGGGATGCCGGGGCATCCAAAGCTTAGGCTCTTCCATCCTTCCTTCATCCATCGTAAGATAACCCAAAACTTGAAAACTTCAATCACACAAAACTCAACAAAACCGTCGTGAGATCCGTTAGTATAAGAAAATAAACCACTACTATAAGTACTGTATCAAACCAATTCATATTTTGTTTTTGCATTATATCTACTGTATTCCAACTTTTCTATGGCAAAAACTCATCAAAGAAAACCATAGAGCCATCAAAATAAGCACACAACACAAAGAAAACAGAATCTACCAAAACAGAACAGTCTGTAGCAATCTGACTATTTCGAATACTTCTGTAACTCCCAAAATTCAGACAAAATAGGATGACCTGGGTAATTTGTATATTAATCTTCTGCAAAAAGAATTGGCACTTTATCACGTTCTGGTGATTTTTAACAATTGTTTTCATGAGTGCATAAGTTTTTGTTTTTCAGCAAGATCAAACAACTATCACCTAAGAAGATCCTATAGGCTTTACTTGGCACAAACACTAATTAAAACACAAAAACGCAATCATAACAGTAGCATAATTGTGCAAACACTCAAGAACAGAAAGAAAAAAAGAAAAAATAATTTTTATTCATTGGGTTGCCTCCCAACAAGCGCTATAGTTTTACGCCCTTAGCTAGGCATAAAGCAAGGATCTAAGTTTTTTCATCTTTCTTCTTAATTTTCTTAGAGGTGTTTTCATCATGGGTTTTGTAAACACAACGTAAAACATATTATCCATGGAAACTTTAGCATTACTTAGTTGGTTTTCATCATAACCCCTTTGATTTCCCGCAACAATCCAAGAGTAGTATTGATTAACATTATTGAAAACTTGTTGGATTATATCTTGAACGGGGACTTCTTTTTTAAGATTCTCATCAAAGATTTTATTATACCCAAGAAAACGCCTTAGTGCATAGTCACTATTGTAAAGAATTTCATCTATCACGGGCTTTTCATGATTCATACCATAAAAATCAAAGATTTCCCTAGCTTCCCGTATTATGTAGTCAAACTCATTCATAAGAACGAGAGTGGCCAACTTTTTAGCCCCAGGATTCTTTATTTCGGGGAGCTCAAAAAACAATCTTTGAAAGTAGGATGAGTACGAATAAATCTACTTTCAAGTTTCAGAACTAGTGCTGAAATAGCATCCGCATAAGATCTAGTAGTTTTATGTATAGGAGCATCATCAAGACTTAGATTTCCAACACAATTGAAAAATTCTTGGATACGTTCTTTTCCCATAACGTTCCCGTGCCCCAAGATAAAAGTTTTGGCATCCAGATTGCCTATACATCCTATCTTAGTAGTTAGGCCATCATCTGTTGGTGCCATACCGAAATCACTCATGATTGCAAGCAAAGAATAAATCTGACGAGAAAACGGCGAACGGAAAAAGAGAGCATGTAAACTGCAATTTTTTGTGAAGCGGGGGAGAGGAAAATGAGAGGCAAATGGAAAATAATGTAAATTGCGAGGAGATGAGATTTTTGATTAGGAACCCGGTATATGTTGAAGATCCTCCCCGGCAACGGCGCCAGAAATTCCTTTTGATGTCGCTTGAAGCTACGTCGGTATTTCCCCAAAGAGGAAGGGATGATGCAGCATAGCGGCGGTAGGTATTTCCCTCAGATATGAAACCAAGGTTATCGAACCAGTAGGAGAACCAAGCAACACAACTTAAACATCCCCTGCACACAAATAGCAACCACTCGCAGCCCGACGTGTGAAAGGGGTTGTCAATCCCTTTTGGGTAACGGCGCCAGAGATGGCTCGTGGATGGGGGAAAGTTGTAATAGATTGAATAATAGATCACAAATAAAATAAAATGCAGCAAGGTATTTTTGGTTTAATGGATCTGAAAATAAACGCAAAGGAAAAGTAGATCGCAAAGGCAAATATATGAGAAAGAAACCCGGGGGCCGTAGGTTTCTCTAGTGGCTTCTCTCGAGAAAATAGCAAACAGTGGGTGAACAAATTACTGTTGGGCGATTGATAGAACTTCAAAAAATCATGACGATATCCAGGCAATGATCATTATATAGGCATCACGTCCAAGATTAGTAGACCGACTCCTGCCTGCATCTACTACTATTACTCCACACATCGACCGCTATCCAACATGCATCTAGTGTATTAAGTTCATGGAGAAACGGAGTAATGCAATAAGAACGATGACATGATGTAGACAAGATCTATCTATGTAGAGATAGACCCTATCATTTTATCCTTAGTAGCAACGATACATATGTGTCGGTTCCCCTTCTGTCACTGGGATCAAGCACCGTAAGATCGAACCCACTACAAAGCACCTCTTCCCATTGCAAGACAAATATATCAAGTTGGCTAAACAAAACCCAAATATTGAAGAAGAAATACGAGGCTATAAGCAATCATGCATATAAGAGATCAAAGAAACTCAAATAACTTTCATGAATATAAAAAGATATAACTAATCATAAACTCAAAGTTCATCAGATCCCAACAAACACACCGCAAAAAGATTTACACCATATGGATCTCCAAGAGACCATTGTATTGAGAATTCAGTGAGAGAGAGAGAGCCATCTAGCTACTAACTACGGACCCGAAGGTCTACAAAGACGCATCATCGGAGAGGCACCAATGGAGGTGGTGAACCCCATCCGAGATGGTGTCTAGATTGGATCTGGTGGTTCTGGACTCTGCAGCGGCTGGATGAATATTTCGTCGACTCCCCTTGGGTTTTGGGAATATTGGGGTATTTATAGAGCAAAGAGGCGGTCTGGGGGGCACCGAGGTGGGTACAACCCACCAGGGCACGCCTGGGCCTCCTGGCGCGCCCTGGTGGGTTGTGCCCTCCTCAGGGCAGCCCCAGCCGCAACCAGTGCCCATAACCCAAAGTTCCACAGGATCGAAACCTGACTCTCCTGTACACCCCTGTTGCCAAAGTTATTCCTCGCGTTTGATTTCGTATGTAATTCACGGGCCACCTTCCTAGTGATCAATTCTGGTATCATGCAAAATACTTATTTTCGTTGCCTTGAGCCCCTTTCATGCCCTATTTCAGGCATCGAACGATTGCCGGCCCGCTTGAAACTTCCCATGGTACCTCCTTACTTTGCTCTCGATATTTTCTTAAGTTTCAATTCGATAGTTACTTTCCGCCACCTTCCCCGATGTTATCGACCAGATAGTCAACCTTGCAGAGGTCCGTTCTCCCGGAGTACCCCCCTTTTATTCTTTCGTAAGTACGATGGAACTCCCGAAGGAAGGATTACGACTTCATCATGATGACCCGGAGAAGAGGAATGCAGACGTCAACGGAAGGGATCAATTTCTTCGAGAAGATCAACTAAGACCGAGAACACTCGCTAGAATTTCGTAACCAGAACCTTCCCCCCCTACGCCTCTTAAATCTCGGGACAAGATTTCTTGTAGTGGAGGAGAATTGTGACGCCCGGGTAATTAAGCTACAGTGAACCTCCGCTAATGATGCCACGTCACCTCGGTTACTGTTGATAAACTCGCGTCAGTTCAAAACCCGGTTCAAATTTCAAATTTAGAATAAAGGCAAACAATAAAAGTTTTCAAATATTAAAAACTAATTGTTCGGGTGGAGCCGAATAATGCATAGGTAATTATGGTGGAGAAACCACACTTTTATAAAATGTTTAAATAATCTAAAATGAATAAAACAGTAGCAAAACCAATATTTAAATGCTTTTATAATTAATAAAATACTAAACTAAATTGTTTTGGGATAAAGCCTTTTGTGGCAGTGGGTTTCGTGGTATTACTAATTTAGGGATCATTTTAATATTAAGTAAAAAGTAAACTTAAAAGAAAGTAAAATAAAAACAAAAGGAAATAAATAAGAAAAAGAAAAAAAACAGAAAGGTAAGAAAAAGAAAAGAAACAACCCCCCACTGGACCACCCGGCCCAGTTGGCCAACCGGCCGGGCCAGCCACCCCCTGGCCTATATGGCCTCCCTTGCCCACTACCAAACCCAAACAGCACCCACTCCTTCCCCCACGACCCCACGTCGCTCTACCCCCGATCCCGATCTGGATCGAGGCTTGACACCGCGCCGCCATCGCCCGATGCCCGCGCCTCGCCCCGCCGCCACCCTGGCTCCGCAGGGCGCCGTGCTCGAGCCCCGCGCCGCCCGGCAACCCTGCTGCGGTGGACGAGCCGCCCGCAGGAGAGGATCCCCTCCCTCGCGCCCGTGCCACGGCCTCCTCCTCGCCTCGACGCCGGACGCCATCGCCGTACCTCCTCACCGGCCTGCCTCCTCCTCCTCGCTGGTCTGCCTCCCCGACGTCACGCCATCGTCTCCGACCTCCACCTCGCGCCCCGCTGCCACTCCCCTACGGCCCCAGTGAGCCCCGCCTCTCTTCCTCTCTACGCCTCGCTCTGCCGCTCGCCCGCGCGCATCACTGTCGGCCGCGTCGCCCTCCCCTGTCCGCCTGACCTGCGCGGCCTGCCACAGCCTGCGTCGCTCGACCCTACCGGTCGCGCTAGGTCGCCGACCTCGCCCTGCCGCTACTCCCTCCCCTGCCTACGGCCACCCGCACCGCAGGCTGCGCCCATGGATGCCTCGCCCCGGCATCCTCGCTCCGCGCTCACCATGACCCCGCCGCGCCCACGGCTCCGCCTTCGCGTGCGCGCCCGCATCACCACACCCGCCTGGCCTCGCCCAACCCCGCTCCGGCGCCGCCATGTGCTCCTCTCGTTCCTCCCGCACCGGCCACTGGTGGCCGGCCTCCCCATGGCCGCGGCCCCCTCGCTGGCCGCCGCCCGGGTCCGCCCGCTACTGGGCATGCGCCCGCTCGGGCAGTGCCCTGTGCCCGTTAGCGCCCGAACCCGATGGGCCCCTCTGGGCCAATGACATGGGGGCCTAGCCCAGAACGTTTTTATAAAAAAAAAGTGAATTAAAAATAATAATAATAATAATAATAATTAATTAATTAATTAATTAGTTAACTTAATTAATAATAATTAGATTAATCTAATCACTAATTAACCTAAACCCTACTTAACCTAAACAGTGCATGAAAGGTGGGTCCCACTAGACCCACACGTCAGTTTGACAAGTCAACACCTCTGTTGACTGCTGACGTCATAATGACGTCATCATGCACTGTTCTGGAAAATGTTGAATTAAATTAATTAAATAAATTCTAAAAATGATTTAAAACTTTAGAAAATCATATAAAATAAAACCGTAGCTCAGATGAAAATACTTGCTACATGAAAGTTGCTCAGAACAACGAGACGAATCCGGATACGCAGCCCGTTCGTCCGCCACACACCCCTAGCATATCGAACACGCAACTTTCCCCCTCCGGTACATCTGTCCGAAAACACGAAACACCGGGGATACTTTCCCGGATGTTGCCCCCCTTCGCCGGTATCACCTCTTACCGCATTAGGGCACACCTAACACCGCTGTTTGCTTTGTCATGCATCGTTATGCATCTGTTTGCATTATATTCATTGTTTCTTCCCCCTCTTCTCCCCGGTAGACTACGAGACCGACGCCGCTGCTGGTGCCCCGATCGACTACGCTGTTGACGAATCCTCCTTCTTGCCAGAGCAACCAGGCAAGCCCCCCCCTTGATCACCAGATATCGCCTATTCTTCTATATACTGCTTGCATTAGAGTAGTGTAGCATGTTACTGCTTTCCGTTAATCCTAACTGCTGCATAGCCTGTCTTTGCCACTACTGTTGTTACCTTTACCTGCAATCCTAAATGCTTAGTATTGGATGCTAGTTTTCCATCGGTGGCCCTACCTTCTTGTCCGTCTGCTGTGCTATACTATCGGGCTGTGATCACTCGGGAGGTGATCGCTGGTATATACTATTACTTTCTGCATGATACATGTGGTGACTAAAGTCGGGTCGGCTCGTGGAGCACCCGCGAGTGATTCACGGATTGGGGGCTGAAAGGACCTTTGTCCCGATGACCCTCTGGGTGGATCTTTGTGGCGGAGTGACAGGGGAGGTTGAGACCACCTAGGAGAGAGGTGGGCCTGGCCCAGGTCGGCGTTCGCGGTTACTTCATAATAACACGCTTAACGAGATCTTGGTATTTGATCTGAGTCTGGCCACTGGCCTATACGCACTAACCAACTACGCGGGAACAGTTATGGGCACTCGGCGTCGTGGTATCAGCCGAAGCCTTCGTGACGTCAGCGACTGAGCGGCGCGCGTCGGATTGGACTGGAACGCCTGCTAGGCTAGGTCTGTTTCCGGCCGCCCTCGCAACGTGCAGGTGTGCAATGGGCGATGGGCCGATACCCCTGCGCCATAGGATTTAGACTAGCGTGCTAACCTCTCTGTTCTGCCTAGGTAGGGCTGCAACGTGTTGATCTTCCGAGGCCGGGCATGACCCAGGAAAGTGTGTCCGGCCAAATGGTATCGAGCGTGTTGGGTTATGTGGTGCACCCTTGCAGGGAAGTTTATCTATTCGAATAGCCGTGATCTTCGGTAACAGGACGACTTGGAGTTGTACCTTGACCTTATGACAACTAGAACCAGATACTTAATAAAACACACCCTTCCAAGTGCCAGATAAAACCCGGTGATTGCTCTCTAACAGGGCGATGAGGAGGGGATCGCTGGGTAGGTTGATGCTATGCGATGCTACTTGGTGAACTTACCATCTACTCTCTTCTACATGCTGCAAGATGGAGGTGGCCTGAAGCGTAGTCTTCGACAAGATTAGCTATCCCCCTCTTATTCTGGCATTCTGCAGTTTAGTCCACCGATATGGCCCTTTACACATATACCCATGCATATGTAGTGTAGCTCCTTGCTTGCGAGTACTTTGGATGAGTACTCACGGTTGCTTTTCTCCCTCTTTTCCCCTTTTCCATTCTACCTGGTTGTCGCAACCAGATGCTGGAGCCCAGGAGCCAGACGCCACCGTCGACGGCGACTCCTACTACACCGGAGGTGCCTACTACTACGTGCAGGCCGCTGACGACGACCAGGAGTAGTTTAGGAAGATCCCAGGTAGGAGGCTTGCGCCTCTTTCGATCTGTATCCCAGTTTGTGCTAGCCTTCTTAAGGCAAACTTGTTTAACTTATGTCTGTACTAAGATATTATTACTTCCGCTGACTCGTCTATGATCGAGCACTTGTATTCGAGCCCTCAAGGCCCCTGGCTTGTATTATGATGCTTGTATGACTTATTTTATTTTAGAGTTGTGTTGTGATATCTTCCCGTGAGTCCCTGATCTTGATCGTACATGTTTGCGTGTATGATTAGTGTACGATTGAATCGGGGGCGTCACAAGTTGGTATCAGAGCCGACTGCCTGTAGGAATCCCCCTTCCACACTCCTTGGCCGAAGTCGAGGCTAGACATTGCAAAACTTTTACTAACATGGCTATGCGGCTTAGGGGCCCACGTCGCCATTGGGTGGTATTAGGATCTTTTACTCCTCGATCTTTACTCTGGGACTCTGAGCTCTCTTCTATTCGGGTTAAATGATTTTTGCTAAAAACAAAACTAACTTTAGGTTCTCGAAAGTACTTTCTCCCGGAGAGCCCCTCACTTCAGATGATCGCCTGCTGCACTAGAAGATTCCGAAGTTACTCTACGATGTTCTCTCGAGTCCTTCTGCCATCGCATTTGCGATTTCCTTCCACCGCCAACCCCTATGAAAACTGCATACACTTTCCATTCATACAATCATTCCCCGTTGATCTTGTTATTACAAGATGTCCCGAAATACTCTCTGTTGTCCCGAGAATCCTTTGAGCTCACTGCCTTGCATTTCTTTACCACATGAATTCCCCTACGGATAATTCCTCACACTTATTGAGTATCTGTTCATCCATAGTTGATTCCTGTATTTCACAAAAGTCTTCGAAATACCATTCGTTCTTCTAAAAATCCTTGACATCCTAATGCTCTTGAAATTCTTGCTTACTAGCATTATGATTAATCCCATAAGTCCGGTAATCTTATTAGCATCCTTTGTCAATATCATTTTGAGTCCATTGATTCAATATGTTGCGTATGCTCGCAATCCTCAATCATATCCTAGAATTCATCCTTCCGGCTCAGACGTCATTTTTAACATGAGCTGGATCTCAACCAATCAAATTATCGTCGTTTGTAACCCTAAGTTTACTCAAGTTATCCATCCTTAATCAGAGCGTTTGCTTCTGATCCCTTGATTTGGAAATCATAAAGTCCTTTGCATCTGAACTTTGAATTAGTCAGTTGTTTCTATAATCCAGTGCCTTTGCATTGTTTCTTCCTTTGATTGTGCCAGTACTTACACTAACACTGTTATGGACCGTCAGATACTTTGTTGGATTTTATCTGACATCGTTCTTCATATTCAATAATCTTCTGAGCCGTCCGCGGATACATAATGCCTTGGGTAAATTGTATAATCTGCTTTCTCAACCTTGTGCTACTTTCGAGCTTGTATTATTTACTCTGAAGTTTGTGGTATATGTTCCTAAGATGCCCCGATGGGTTGAACCAACGCCTTCCCTAATCTGTGTGAACCCAGAAGATTTCACGGGCCATACTCATCTGGTATTTCACCAGGTAAAACTTTCAACACTAATGCCATTATCAAAACGAGAAGTGAATGTAAGGTCGTGCTTTGGAGAAGTGGGAGTCGACCTTGAACTTTGTGTTCATGCCCATGGACCCGATGTGGAATCTATCATGGACGCTTCTTGTATTATTAATGGTCCCCTTGGTATAAGTTCATCTTGTATCTATGTTGGTCCTTTGCAACCATGGTTCCGACCATGATTGATCATCTTTGTTCCTTTTCTCGGACAAGTTGAAGTACTTGCCTTCTGCGGATAAATACGCCACTTCAACCTTTATTCTGATATGCCTTCGAGTATTACCCTCGGTATCTCGAGAATATCACGGAACTACATAACTTCTTATGAGTTATTCAACTATTAATTCTTACCGATTCCAATTTTCCCCGGGGTTCTGAGTGGTAAACCACTCGAGGACACCGATAAGTGAATCGAGACCTCACTACGATTTAACAACTCTTAGTAATCCTTGTTGCTTACGATTTTGTACTCGATCATGTCATTCTCAGTCGATTGTCTAAAGCATCATCATCATACTGACGCTTGACCATGCTATCTATGTCCTTCATCCCCGGAACACCATTACATCAATACACTAAACTTAAATCGAGCCTTCAACATTATGTTCGTTGTCTCCAAAGGCAATTTTGATTCTGAGCTTGCAATCTTATCTATGGTACCGACAACCTTTTGCTTCGCCATTCATTTGGCTTGATGTCGTCGCTGATCGATTACATCTTCATGAAATCTCTCGACAAATGTGTCGTGCTCATCATCAGCATTCGGAGTTCTTCCAGGATATCAATCGGATTCATGATGAGAAATACCATCCTTGCCCTCGATGAATTGTGTTATCATCGGCCACTTTATTGCCTTTCCTCCAACACAAACTTGTTTGTGTTTTGTGTTATACCTTGAGTTCCTTTCTATCCAGCATTTGTTCTTCTTTACCTTGGAATATTACCACCTTTTATGTCAAGAATGTCGTGGGAATTTTACCACCTCTTGAGAATTCTTGATACAAGTAATACTTCTCACCATCACCATTCCTTCTTGGCCCCGTGTTGTTTCCAATCGAAAAACCGACAATTGAACTTGGATGTGCGAATTCAAAACTTCTAGCGGTCCTATTGTTTTGAAGTTAATGGTCGACATTTCATTCTTAGACCATTTTTTATCAAATCACCATTCTAAGCATTGATCGTACTACCTAAGCCCATGTTTCGGGTGCACTTTTCAACCAATGTTTAATTGTGTATGTTTTCCTCGAGCATACCTCATTATATCATTTGATCCGACAAATGTTATCTCCTTGTTCACATAATTGTAGAAATCCATCTTTTGGAAATCCCAATGAATTGTCGCTGAGATCATCAACCACCTCCTCATCCTCTCCTTGGTTTAATGATGAACGCATGATTCGGAACTTGCTTCCATAGTTCATTTTCCGAGAATCTTATATTGTCATCTCGTTAATTTGTGTTGCACATTTTCTTCTCAGACATCCCGAGACCGAGGTATACTGACACCAATCAGATCTGAATCTCGGTCAGATATGATGGTTGAAACATATTTTCAAGAGTTATAGCATTGGTCTTTTATGACCCGATAAGGTGAAGTCGTGCCTAACACACCTGACCGGAGGACCTATTGTTATGGTTTGCTTTGTAGCAAGATTAACCATCATTCCATGAGGAAATTGTAAGACTTATTCTATAAGTTGTTCCTGATGAATCCTTAGTGTATCCAGAGTCTGACCTTTGATTGAAGACCATGTCAATGCTATCTCGAAGCATGTCAGTGGTACTCCGTTCTTCAATAAGAAAAGTTGAAGCAATGCTAAATTTTCTTTATCAATTATCCAAACACCGTTGTATGGGTAATGTCATGAAGATTCTCTCCTCTTCCTAAAGGGTTTTCTACGTTATATCCTATCATGGATATCATGTTCTGCTTGCTCTTGGGAAGGATATACCCCTGGAATATGTGTTTAAATACATTTTCCTTTCCATTGTTCTATTTAATCTGATGATCACCTTTTCATTTCCATTATTTTGTTTAATCTTTCTGGTGATCCATATGATCTAAGCAGTAATATTCTTCTGCTTGTGTAAACACCTAGGTGTACAATCGTGTCGGCAAGGCCCTGTTACTATTGTTCATGACATTCCGGTAACCACCGATGGACGAGAACTTTGCCTATTGGTTCGCCTCGTTCAACGAGCAGGAGAATGGTTCTCTTCGTCCCTCGCCCTTGGTACCTATGTTGTTGCTGACATAACTGACAGGCTATCCTCTGAGATGCCTTGCTTATAGGATCGTGCAAGACGTCACCGCCTTCCTACTTTTAACCCACATGATGGGCCCATAACCCACAGTTCCACAGGATCGAAACCTGACTCTCCTGTACACCCGTGTTGCCAAAGTTATTCCTCGCGTTTGATTTCGTATGTAATTCACGTGCCACCTTCCTAGTGATCAATTCTGGTATCATGCACAATACTTATTTTCGTTGCCTTGAGCCCCTTTCACGCCCTATTTCAGGCATCGAACGATTGCCAGCCAGCTTGAAACTTCCCATGGTACCTCCTTACTTTGCTCTCGATATTTTCTTAAGTTTCAATTCGAGAGTTACTTTCCGCCACCTTCTCCGATGTTATCGACCAGATAGTCAACCTTGCAGAGGTCCGTTCTCCCGGAATACCCCCTTTTATTCTTTCATAAGTACGATGGAACTCCCGAAGGAAGGATTACGACTTCATCATGATGACCTGGAGCAGAGGAATGCAGATGTCAACGGAAGGGATCAATTTCTTCGAGAAGATCAACTAAGACCGAGAACACTCGCTAGAATTTCGTAACCAGAACCTCCCCCCCTACGCCTCTTAAATCTCGGGACGAGATTTCTTGTAGTGGAGGAGAATTGTGACGCCCGGATAATTAAGCTACAGTGAACCTCCGCTAATGATGCCACGTCACCTCGGTTACTGTTGATAAACTCGCGTCAGTTCGAAACCTAGTTCAAATTTCAAATTTAGAATAAAGGCAAACAATAAAAGTTTTCAAATATTAAAAACTAATTGTTCGGGTGGAGCCGAATAATGCTTAGGTAATTATGGTGGAGAAACCACACTTTTATAAAATGTTTAAATAATCTAAAATGAATAAAACAGTAGCAAAACCAATATTAAATGCTTTTATAATTAATAAAATACTAAACTAAATTGTTTTGGGATAAAGCCTTTTGTGGCAGTGGGTTTCGTGGTATTACTAATTTAGGGATCATTTTAATATTAAGTAAAAAGTAAACTTAAAAGAAAGGAAAATAAAAACAAAAAGGAAATAAATAAGAAAAAGAAAAAAACAGAAAGGTAAGAAAAAGAAAAGAAACAACCCCCCCCCCCACTGGACCACCCGGCCCAGTTGGCCAACCGGCTGGCCCAGCCACCCCCTGGCCTATATGGCCTCCCCTGTCCACTAACAAACCCTAACCGCACCCACTCCTCCCCCCACGACCCCGCGTCGCTCTCCCCCTGATCCGGATCTGGATCGAGGCTTGACACCGCGTCGCCGTCGCCCGGTGCCCGCGCCTCGCCCCGCCGCCACCCTGGCTCCGCAGGGCGCCGTGCTCGAGCCCCGCACCACTCGGCGACCCTGCTGCGGCGGACAAGCCGCCACCGGAGAGGACCCCCTCCCTCGCGCCCGTGCCACGGCCTCCTCCTCGCCTTGACGCCGGACGCCATCGCCGGACCTCCTCGCCGGCCTGCCTCCTCCTCCTCGCCGGTCTGCCTCCTCCTCCTCGCCGGTCTGCCTCCCCGACGTCGCGCCGTTGTCTCCGACCTCCACCTCGCGCCCCGCTGCCACTCCACTACGGCCCCAGTGAGCCCCACCTCTCTTCCTCTCAGCGCCTCGCTCTGCCGGTCGCCCACGCGCATCACTGCCGGCCGCGTCGCCCTCCCCTGTCCGCCTGACCTGCGCGGCCTGCCACAGCCTGCGTCGCTCGACCCTACGGGCCGCGCTAGGTCGCCGACCTCGCCCTGCCGCTACTCCCTCCCCTGCCTACGGCCACCCGCACCGCAGGCTGCGCCCATGGATGCCTCGCCCCGGCCTCCTCGCTCCGCGCTCACCATGACCCCGCCGTGCCCACGACTCCGCCTTCGCGCGCGCGCCCGCGTCACCACACCCGCCTGGCCTCCCCCTACCCCGCTCCGGCGCCGCCCAGTGCTCCTCCCTTCCCTCCCGCACTGGCCACTGGCGACCGGCCTTCCCATGGCCGCGGCCCCATCGCTGGCCGCCGCCCGGGTCCGCCCGCACCTGGGCATGCGCCCCCTCGGGCAGTGCCCTGTGCCCGTTAGCGCCTGAACCCGATAGGCCCCTCTGGGCCAATGACATTGGGGCCCAGCCCAGGACCTTTTTATAAAAAAAAGCAAATTAATAATAATAATAATAATAAAAATATTAATTAATTAACTAACTAAATTAATTAAGTTAATTAATCATAATTAGATTAATCTAATCACTAATTAACGTAAACCCTGGTTAACCTAAGCAGTGTATGACAGGTGGGTACCACTAGACTCACACATCAGTTTGACCAGTCAACACCTCTGTTGACTGCTGACGTCATGACGACATCAGCATGCACTGTTCTGGAAAATGTTGAATTAAATTAATTAAATAAATTCTAAAAATGGTTTAAAACTTTAGAAAATCATATAAAATAAACCGTAGCTCAGATGAAAATACTTTCTACATGAAAGTTGCTCAGACGACGAGACGAACCTGGATGCGCAGCCCGTTCATCCGCCGCACACCCCAAGCATATCGAACACGCAACTTTCCCCCTCCGGTACATCTGTCCAAAAACGCGAAACACCGGGGATACTTTCCCGGATGTTTCCCTCCTTCGCTGGTATCACCTCTTACCGCGTTAGGGCACACCTAACACCGCTGTTTGCTTTGTCATGCATCGTTATGCATCTGTTTGCATTGTATTCATTGTTTCTTCCCCCTCTTCTCTCCGGTAGACTACGAGACCGACGCCGCTGCTGGTGCCCCGACCGACTACACTGTTGACGACCCCTCCTTCTTGCCAGAGCAACCAGGCAAGCCCCCCCTTGATCACCAGATATCGCCTATTCTTCTCTATACTGCTTGCATTAGAGTAGTGTAGCATGTTACTGCTTTCCGTTAATCCTATTCTGCTGCATAGCCTGTCTTTGCCACTACTGTTGTTACCTTTACCTGCAATCCTAAATGCTTAGTATAGGATGCTAGTTTTCCATCAGTGGCCCTACCTTCTTGTCCTTCTGCTATGCTATACTATCAGGCTGTGATCACTCGGGACGTGATCACGGGTATATACTATTACTTTCTACATGATACATGTGGTGACTAAAGTCGGGTCGGTCGTAGAGCACCCGCGAGTGATTCACGGATTGGGGGCTGAAAGGACCTTTGTCCCGACGGCCCACTGGGTGGATCTTTGTGGCGGAGCGACAGGGGAGGTTGAGACCACCTAGGAGAGAGGTGGGCCTGGCCCTGGTCGGCGTTCGCGGTTACTTCATAATAACACGCTTAACGAGATCTTGGTATTTGATCTGAGTCTGGCCACTGGCCTATACGCACTAACCAACTACGCGGGAATATTTATGGGCAGTCGGCGTCGTGGTATCAGCCGAAGCCTTCGTGACGTCAGCGACAGAGCGGCGCGTGCCGGATTGGACTGGAACGCCTGCTAAGCTAGGTCTGCTTCCGGCCGCCCTCGCAACGTGCAGGTCTGCAATGGGCGATGGGCCCAGACCCCAGCGCCATAGGATTTAGACCGGCGTGCTGACCTCTCTGTTGTGCCTAGGTAGGGCTGCGACGTGTTGATCTTCCGAGGCCGGGCATGACCCAGGAAAGTGTGTCCGGCCAAATGGGATCGAGCGTGTTTGGTTATGTGGTACACCCCTGCAGGGAAGTTTATCTATTCGAATAGCCGGGATCTTCGGTAACAGGACGACCTGGAGTTGTACCTTGACCTTATCACAACTAGAACCGGATACTTAATAAAACACACCCTTCCAAGTGCCAGATATAACCCGGTGATCGCTCTCTAATAGGGCGACGAGGAGGGGATCGCCGGGTAGGTTTATGCTATGCGATGCTACTTGGTGAACTTACCATCTACTCTCTTCTACATGCTGCAAGATGGAGGTGGCCTGAAGCGTAGTCTTCGGCAGGATTAGCTATCCCCCTGTTATTCTGGCATTCTGCAGTTCAGTCCACCGATATGGCCCTTTACACATATACCCATGCATATGTAGTGTAGCTCCTTGCTTGCGAGTACTTTGGATGAGTACCCACGATTGCTTTTCTCCCTCTTTTCCCCTTTTCCATTCTACCTGGTTGTCGCAACCAGATGCTGGAGCCCAGGAGCCAGACGCCACCGTCGACGACGACTCCTACTACACCGGAGGTGCCTACTACTACGTGCAGGCCGTTGACGACGACCATGAGTAGTTTAGGAGGATCCCAGGCAGGAGGCCTGCGCCTCTTTCGATCTGTATCCCAGTTTATGCTAGCCTTCTTAAGGCAAACTTGTTTAACTTATGTCTGTACTCAGATATTATTACTTCCGCTGACTCGTCTATGATCGAGCACTTGTATTCAAGCCCTCGAGGCCCCTGGCTTGTATTATGATGCTTGTATGACTTATTTTATTTTAGAGTTGTGTTGTGATATCTTCCCGTGAGTCCCTGATCTTGATTGTACACGTTTGCGTGTATGATTAGTGTATGATTGAATCGGGGGCGTCACATCGGTATTTCCCCAAAGAGGAAGGGATGATGCAGCACAACGGCGGTAGGTATTTCCCTCAGATATGAAACCAAGGTTATCAAACCAGTAGGAGAACCAAGCAACACAAATTGAACAGCCCCTGCACACAAATAGCAACCACTCGCAGCCCGACGTGTGAAAGGGGTTGTCAATCCCTTTCGGGTAACGGCGCCAGAGATGGCTCGTGGAGTGGAGAAAGTTGTAATAGATTGAATAATAGATCGCAAATAAAATAAAATGCAGCAAGGTATTTTTGTATTTTTGGTTTAATGGATCTGAAAATAAATGCAAAGGAAAAGTAGATCGCAAAGGCAAATATATGAGAAAGAGACCCGGGGGCCGTAGGTTTCTCTAGTGGCTTCTCTTGAGAAAATAGCAAACGGTGGGTGAACAAATTACTGTTGGGCAATTGATAGAACTTCAAATAATCATGACGATACCCCGGCAATGATCATTATATAGGCATCACATCCAAGATTAGTAGATTGACTCCTGCCTGCATCTACTACTATTACTCCACACATGCATCGACCACTATCCAGCATGCATCTAGTGTATTAAGTTCATGGAGAAACGGAGTAATGCAATAAGAACGATGACATGATGTAGACAAGATCTATCTATGTAGAGATAGACCTCATCGTTTTATCCTTAGTAGCAACGATACATATGTGTCGGTTCCCCTTCTGTCACTGGGATCAAGCACCGTAAGATCGAACCCACTACAAAGCACCTCTTCCCATTGCAAGATAAATATATCAAGTTGGCCAAACAAAACCCAAATATCAAAGAAGAAATACGAGGCTATAAGCAATCATGCATGTAAGAGATCAAAGAAACTCAAATAACTTTCATGAATATCAAAAGATATAACTGATCATAAACTCAAAGTTCATTAGATCCCAACAAACACACCGCAAAAAGATTTACATCATATGGATCTCCAAGAGACCATTGCATTGAGAATTCAGCGAGAGAGAGAGAGAGAGAAAGCCATCTAGCTACTAACTACGGACCCGAAGGTCTACAAAGACGCATCATCGGAGAGGCACCAATGGAGGTGGTGAACCCCATCCGAGATGGTGTCTAGATTGGATCTGGTGTTCTGGACTCTGCGGCGGCTGGATGAATATTTCGTCGACTCCCCTAGGGTTTTGGGAATATTGGGGTATTTATAGAGCAAAGAGGCGGTCCGGGGGGCACCGAGGTGGGTACAACCCACCAGGGCGCGCCTGGGCCTCCTGGCGCGCCCTGGTGGGTTGTGCCCTCCTCGGGGCACCCCCAGGCGCAGCCAGGGCACATTATGTTCCTTCTGGTCCAAAACAATCTCCGTGAAGTTTCGTTGCATTTGGACTCCGTCTGATATTGATTTCCCGCGATGTAAAAAACATGCAGAAAACAACAACTGGCACTTGGCACTATGTCAATAGGTTCATACCAAAAATGTTATAAAATTACTATAAAATGATTATAAAACATCCAAGATTTATAATATAATAGCATGGAACAATAAAAAATTATAGATATGTTGGAGACTTATCAGCATCCCCAAGCTTAACTCCTACTCGTCCTCGAGTAGGTAAGTGATAAAAACATAATTTTTGATGTGAAATGCTGCCTGTCATGTCATATCATATTCTTTTCTTTATAGCTAGCATGGACAATTGGACTTTTAGTGACTCAAAGCAATAGTCTAGTTTTGACATGATAATTTAGATACTCAAGCATATCATACAATCTTGGATAAATGTGGCTCTCCAGGTCCTGCTGGGTCCAAAGACAAATCTCATACAAAGATGGATTTTCATCCCGAGGGATTTCCACAACGTCCTTGGTGATTTTGGGAGCAGCTGCAAAAGTAGAAGCAGTTGCATCAATGGAGTTTTTCCTTTCCCAATATCTTTCACGATTCGAAGAGTATCACAAACCAGAGGCATATAAACTTTCGGGACATGAGGGAAAACAACTCCTTTGTAAGCTATTCGATGGCAAATATGATCCATGGAACATATGGCTTTAGAACTTGAGCACTGTCAGTTGCATATGCCAGGTTCCGAATGAAAAGATCTAGAATGTCAAAGCGAATGCCATTTGATATAGCATTGAGAGTATTGGCCACAATGCCTTGAATGTTTTCTGGCCTATTGGTTGGAGTGAGGGAATTACATAGATGTATAATAGCACCTTGTTTTCATACGACAAATTCTTGGGATTTGCTTTAGTGAAAGCATCACCAACAAGCTTGGGATCCATCAACATATGCAATTCAGCCTCTGGTACTTCCCACCAGTGGAGCCTATGTTCACGAGTTTCATCAAACACACTGAGGGAGATCAACAGAGCTAGAAAATGATCAAGAGAACACTTGATCTTTTCATCCTCAGTCATCCACTCGAGAACCCATGTACTGCTATCCGCAAGATCTCCTGAGATATAAAGAGTGGCGTAGAACTGAAGTATGACTTCCCGGTTCCAGCCATGATTGAAACGAAGAAAGCTCTTCAGGAAGACATGCTCAAATTTCTCAATGGTGTGATGAAAACATGGTAAAGTTTCAAGCTCGGCAAAATCCAAGATCTTGTGCTTGAAAATGTGATTCTTACAGAACAGGATTCAAGCATAATGTGCGGCTTGTTCTTTGGTCCAGAATCTTGGCAACAAAGATTTTCTTCTCCTTCATAAGGGCTGGTGCCAAAGAAGAAAAGCTTTGAGCGATGAAACTGGTCATTGAATGCTGGGCCATTTGGATCATCCTCCACAGGAAACAACGGAAATGTTTCGAGTGGGTTCCTTGGGAGTTCTTCTTCAGGGGAGCACCTTCTTAGAGATTCATCTCGTACAGCTAAATCTTCTTTGATTGGCCTAAGAGGAGCACTGCGCTTTCTTGACTTTGTAGACTCAGATGGCTTTGATGAAATTGAAGAACCAACAATTTTGCTCATTGGCACTCCTTTAGGGCTTTCGTTTCTTCGGACACTAGGGCCCTTTCTTTCGCAATCTCAGCTGACTTTGGCACATAAGTAGGTGATGCACTAACAGTCACTTGAGCAACTGGCTCAACAGATTTCTTTTCACCTCTTCCACGAGTGGAGCTGTGGAACGAGGAGCATAGGTGCATCCATCAGGGAGGGAACAACCGAGGGTGTGACTGGGGTACTTTTCTCTCGAGGAGCAGATTGCTCCCAATTAATCTGGTCACCCTTCTTGCTGGAAGAAGAAGGGTTAACTTGCATCGGCACAGGTGAAAGATTTGGTTTTTTGACTTCAATATCCTCATCAGTGTGATCATCATTGTCCTGCTGCTGAGGTGGTGCATTTCCTTCATCGGGGTTGTTGAGAAAAATATCAACCACTGCATTTTGCTCATCTTGAGCTGTTGGCACTAGATAATGACCTCAGGAGCAACTTTTGCTCTGGTTCTTCTTCGTGAGGTGGAGATGGTGGAATTTTCTACAGAGGTGCACTTGAGCTAATGGGTGCATCATCAGAGGTTACAACCTGTAAGTGGTGATCTTTCTTTTCCTTCCGCTTAGCTGCTCTAGGCAAAGTCTTCTGGCGTTTCTCTTCCTGAATTCTCCTTTGAGCAAGGCGATCATTCTTTCGGCCACACAGTTCAGAGATATCCATATGCATCCTGCCATGCCATTCAAATTTCTCATTTCTGATTACAATGAGAGCCTTGGTGATACCAAGAATTTCTTTGTTTAGACATTTCCTTCGGTACTCGGTCTTGGCCTCTTTCCTCATTGTCTCCAATGCTTGCTTGTCCTTTATAGCCTTGTTGAGCTTCCTAGAGATTTTCTTCAGTTGACGAAAATGCTTGGTCACCATTTCAGTCACACCTTCTAGCAGACCCAAGTTGCTCACATCATCCGTCTTTGCATCATATGCTGCACTATCAATGATGTAAATCATCATTCCAAAGATATATTTTTGTTCCTTATGGAAGCAGGAACATAGTGCTTGACCTTCTTGGCAGAGGCATCTCCTTCGATACACAGCTTTCTTTTCGAGGCACTTTCCAAAGAAGTTGGTGGAGCACAACGAGAAGCTTTCTCAGCTATGGGTGCATATCTCGGAGATCTCCTTGGAGTGAGCGAAACCTTCACTAGAGAAGGAGTTTGTGATGGCTTGTTTTGAATAGCAGGCTGGTCATACATGGAAATTCATCACCCATTTCTTCATCAGACGACTCATCAGAGGAGTCAGCCACAACCTTCCATGTTCTCTTGCTGTGGTTTTCTTTTGGCGAGCTTGAGGGGAAACTAACTTCTTTGACTCGCTTCCCTTGGAAGCAGAAGCTTGCTCTTTCTTCTTTTGAACATCTACTTTGGTTAGCTTGACATTTTTATCCCCAACTTGCTTTTTCTTCGCTTCTCTTGCTTCATGTTTTGGTTTGGCCTTTGCCCTCTTGGCAACTTCCTCATGCCTTATTTGGTACGCGTGGATTGGGGGATTCGAGCAGATATTCCTCGCGTGGCCCAGAAACCGTGCAAAACCCAGACGATCTATTTGATACGCGAGGATTCCATGGACCAACCCCTCCAGGGCCCCTCCGATACCCCCTTTTCACGTGTTTTTCAGCCCTCCAAGGGGGACTCGAGGATTTGGAGGAGACCAAGCCGCTGCCGCCCGCTCAATGCATCGTCGCCCGACTCCTCCTCAAGATGCCGCCGCTTGCCACGTCAACGCTGGCGTATATCCTCCGGCATACCCCGCTGTAAGTCCTTGCCTCACCTCTCCCCCTTTCCCCATGTCAGATGGGTTTCTTCCACCCCCGGCCATGGCTGCTGCCTTGTCCTCCCTAGCGAGCTCGCCAAGCACGCCGTCTCTGAGGGCACATATACCATCACCAAGTTCACCTCCTCCTCCTAGGATGCCATTGGCTCTGCTTATCTCTCTACAAGTAGTGGGCAGTGGTAGTGCTTTGCTTATCTCTCTACAAGTAGTGACCAAATCCATCTTAGTATTCAACAGATTTGATATTGATTGACATGCCCTTTGGCCGAATTTCATTAGGAGCCAACACTGATTTACTTGAGCAGATTTATTAGAACCCATGGATGCTGCAGTTCTTCAGTTTGGAGCTGACAATTTCTTCAGAGATCATTGTCATTTCCTGAGCAGAATTGATGTACTAATGCTTTAATCCGCTATTCTTTGACCACTACAATTGTTGCTTCCGCGCTCATAGACACAATGGAAAGGAGCACTGTACGCATATGGTCTGAAGCTATAATTCCAAAAGCCAGTGTTTGCTGCTGCAATCCAAGTAGAGTATTTGTAAATTAGTGATGGTGATGGTGATGGTCTGATGTCAAAACTGTTGTGTGTATGTGTTGTGACCATGGACAATACTAGTATATTGATTGCCAGTTCAAGGTCATACGTAATTCTTTGGCTAGGAAACGATAGGCGAACTTGCACCTATCACCCCTTCCACCAGATTTACAGTCCGTAAATCAATCTGTCGTCATTCCATCTTCTCAAATGACCAGCGAAAGTGTCTCCCATCTCTATATCCATTGTTTAGGACTCAAGAAGTGTATGTTTGATAGAACTTGGCGAGCATTCTCGTTTAGAAATTTTGTTGGAAGCTATAAAGCTATGCTAAGTATAGTTGCCTTGAGAAATCTTGAGTAACCAATTTATGCATGTGTTTGACACGAGAAAAATCTTATGGGCACTCCGTGAGAAGGGAAGAGGAAGTGTTTGATTTCTCTCATGCGCCGGGGAAAAAGAAACATGCGGGCGTGCCAGTGTACCGTAGTACACAAAGAAAAGTGATACGGGAAACAAGTATTTGATTTATCTCTTTGGATGAACAAAAATACAAGATCCCATAAAAGATGGTTGCGCTCCGTGGCCTACTAGCGCGGCCTGCCTGACTATGGCGATGTGCGGTCTCCTGGTTCCCGGGGCCTTGAAAAGCTCCCTGTTAATTACTCCCACGGGTTGCTCCGCGAGATACCTCCGATTAAGCCGTGTGGTCGTCTTCGTCGTCTTCGCTTTGCTTTCTCCATGCATGATGATGATGGTGTGAGTGTATGGTGTGGGCGGCGGCAAAGCCCGTGTCCTCATCGGTACACGTGCCGCTCAAAACATGGCTTTGTGTTGGCAACGTTCACCCTCGCCGTCGCGCCTCGTCGGTCTTGACAGCGTTGATGTAGTCGGTGTTGAAGTTGCATGGGTCATGCTCTACTCGGACTTCTTGACGATGCAGCGGCTTCGTCGGGTATGCAAGGGGTTGCCTCGCGGGAGTATTCTTATGGAGACCGGCGTCAGTGTAAAACCAACGCTCGCTCATATCGGCAATGCCGGTGTGGTTGGCACCTCGTCTCGGTTGGACGCCGAGTTTACGATGGTCCGCCAAGGCAAAGGATGCCACCTCACATGGCCATAGAAAGGGGACCAGTACACCGGCGACGCCGTGGACCTGTACGCCGGAAGCTGTTCACCAATGACCTGTGAGCCGTGATAGCTGTGTCTCTCTTGATTGAATGCCAAGTCTATGGCAGTTAGTTTTGTCAAGGACGCCACCCGGCGAACTCATGAAGAGATGTTGTAGAGGTTTCATTGCCTTGGGTGGGTGCTACACCGAAAGGGGACCCATATGCCGGGGACGCCATGGACCTATACATCGAGTCCTATACGTCAAGGACCTGTCCGCCATGGTGGGTGCCTCGTCTCGGCTAAACGCCGTATTCGGTGGTTTATCGAGACAAGTAGCACGCCGAGACCTGTACGCCAAGGACCTGTTAGCGATGGTGGGTGCGCTTTCATAGGTGGGACCGGTCTCGGGATGCATCATCGTGAGCACCGGTTTCGCCACATCGTCTCCTCCAAGAAGCAAGGCGTGAGACCTGTCCGGGGCGCCATGGACCTGTCCCCCATGATCGTAACGCCATGGACCTATGCACTGGAGAGACCTGTTCGTCATGGGCTTGTCTCGGGCTACGTCGTCGCGAGCTCCGGCTCCGCCATGTTGTCTCCTCTGGGAAGCAAGGCGCGAGACCTGTTCGGGGTACCATGGACCTGTGCACCAGTGACCTGTTTGCCGAGGACCGGTGCATCGGAGTCTATACACCGTGATTGGAACATCATGGACCTGTTCATCAAGACCTGTTCGCCATGTGTCGCGACCTGTTCGTCGGGGCCAGGTAGGCCGCCGTGGTAGAGCACCAGGGCTAGCGGTTGGGCTGCGTCGTTGGCGAGCTCCGGCTGCTCCTGGGTCATCTTCAACCAAGAACATGACGCTTGAAGACGAAGAGCTTGACATAGACAAAGTGTGACGGTGTCTGTGTAGACTCCTGGTCCGGTGAAATTGCCTCCGGCGACGACGGCGGGATCGGGTACGTACTCTCCGTGTATAGTGAATGCATGCTGGATGTGAGGGAGAGACAATAATAATAATAATTAGATGATCATCTCACCATCGGGGAATGTGTGCTTCATGTTCATGTCGCCGGGTTCCTTGCGCTTGCACGAGACGACCGCCGGTGTTGGAGTCGTGAGACAACTATGTGTTCTTGCGTGAGTTATGGATGGGTGTGTGATGGATCGGTTTTTGCGTCTGTGTTACTGCGTGCCGCCTCCTCTTGCGTGGGTTCTCCCGTTGGCCTGAGTGCTAAAGTCTTTGGGTATTTATAGGGAGGAGGCAAACCCTCTCGGTCGCATGTCGGCGCAAACCTTTCGATATGTGGGGTTTCCATCTTAAAAACTTGCCTTTCCATGCGATCGTTCTTCTGGCCCTGCACGGCTGCAAAACGAATCGTAACATACCTAGCTAGCCACCTCCAGACCGAACGTGTGATTCTTCGGGAGATCAAAACATGCCATGTCCATGTATACTTGTTTAATATCACAAAAGGAAAATAACACGTAATACCCATACATGTATCCATACTAGCGTTTGTGTTGGTTTAGTTACAGACAAAAAGGCAGGTTAACCAAGTATTGTACGGGTGTTCGGGTATACGTACACCGGCAAGCTTGCCGGCCGGCCGAGATACCCGAATACGTATATACGTATCAAGTCTAGGGAAATCTAGGCACGTACATGCAAACCTTCTTTTTCTTGAACATGCATGCATAAGGTAAGTGCATATGATAATAAACCAAACCTCACGTATACTCTTTTTGGCCGATGAATACCGAGTCACCCTCGAACATCTTCACAAGGCAAGTTCAGCTTTCAATTTTTATACAAGGAAGCTACATCCTCAACGTAGACCAAAGCTCCCAGTCGATGCTACTTCTTGACGCATCCGACTAGGGCTCTCGCACGGATATTGCCATGTAAACGTCATGTGAGCTGCTTTAAAGATGAGACCCCAGGCAGCGTCTCAAAGCACACAAATTCGCCCATTGTTGACGACACGTCCTATCGGAAGAAAAAAACAAAAGGTACAGCTTCGTTACCTCTTCATAAGCCAATGCATAGCTTTGCGTACGCACGTCTTGAATACATGCAAGAAAAACTTGTGTTTGTTGGTCTCCTGCTAATTTTGTATTTGTTGTCTTCCCCGTGTCATCAGGATACCATGGGAAAGAGGTCTGGGTGGAGTTGAGATGCTGACGGCTCGACGAGTGGTGCTAAGAAAAGCAAAGGTGACTCGACTCCTCCCCCACCGCCAAGCAGGTCGAAAGGTAGCTCTAGCAGTGCGGAGTATACACGCTTGACGCCTCCGTTGCCGAGTGCACCACGATCTTCGCGGCATCAACCTAGCCGCAACTCCAAAAATTCTGACAGGACGGTCCTCTCCCTTGACGCCGATGCTCCGCCACTAGGGAACCTGGAGGTAAAGGAAATAGTAATAATACCAGTAACAAATAAAATTTGTATGAATGTATTTCTTCCTTTAATCCCGTGTATATCCTGTGTGCATGCAGGACAAGCTCGAAGATGTATTGCTGCACGTGCCTATGAGTCGCGGCGTGGAGCGACTCCTAAACGAGGTGATGGAAGGCATGGACCAAGACGATCTGGTCACCAAATCGGCACCTCCAGCTGGGTCTAGTTCGGCGGCGAAACTCACATCACCATCAGCGAGTGATCCAGCTTCGAATTCTTCAACTGCGGCAGGGAACGATCTCATTGCCAAATCCACCTTCCTGGTGACAAAACCTACTTCTCTAGCAACATCAACCGGGACCACTGAAGCAAACAAAAAAGGGTCACCAGGAGCTATCAACAGCAAAAACGATGGGGTGACTGTGAATAGGCCAAGATCGTCTGCTTTTGGTATGTGTATACTACCCAGCCCTCTTGCATATTCTTTCTATCTTTTTTATATGCTCTCTTGACTGTCTTTCTTTTTTCAGATGTCACAAACAAGTCAACTAAATTAGAAGGCTTCTACTCCCCTGAAGCAAAGGAGCTCCAGGCAATACTTAAGAGACACCAGAACATCCTTGCCGGAGAAAGTACTCTACTAGAGAAGCTCAAAGTCCCTCTAGCTAACAACATCTCGATGCCAAGCCTTGTCCTCCCGCCCGGAACAGCAGCAAAGTATCTCGATAGGACTCAAAGATGTAAAAAAGGCACTAAGGGAGCAGCCGATCAATGAGGAGCTAACCATAACTAGAATAGAGTCTGTGATAAGTATGTGGAAGATCATATGCAAACGAGGTCCCGCCAGACCTTGAGATTCTGATTCGCCACCTTGAAGTAGTGGTGGCTCGTCTGGGCGGAAAGGGTGGTCTCACCACTTCCCACACATCGGCACCCGCGTCGGTGCAAGTGTCATCTCTGCTGGAGAAGCTCGATGCAGCTCATGCGGGGATCACTCAAGGACTTCGCCGCCTCGAGAAGGAAGGGCCCCGCCTAGAGGGACACCTTGCCAACCTTGCCTCCATCTGCAACGGAAAAAAGAAGTTGGCTGAAGAACATCAGACGCTTGCCAGCAAACATCAACGGCTTGCCGAGGAGTACAAGGCCCTCTACGAGAAGGAAACCGAGATGCCGGCACTAGCTGAAAAGCGCACAGGTGTCCTAGCTGACATGATGACTTCTAGCTTCCGCCATCTTGAAGCTCACGAGGATGCCATTCGGACTTCTTCGAAGGTGGCCGAGTCGTATGAAAGACACCGTGCAGAGGCCACTGCCTTCCTGGCCGCCGGGGGAACATTTCCGGAGATCGCTACAGTCCTCGCGTACAAAGCTCCTGAGTGAGGGAGCGAACTAGAGATCATGGTCTGCTCTGCAAAAGCTGCACTTAGTTCAAATAGATTTTTTGTATCTTAGTTAAATATAAATTGTCCTAGCTCATCCAAAACAAAGATTGCTTAGTCCCAGCAAATTTTTGTATGATCGATCAATAAAATGATGGCTTTTGTGATATATCTCTTTTTAACTTTTACTCGCCGGGTCCGTCGTCGCGGCCACCACGTATAACCGAGGTATATATCTGTGACACCCAAAATTTTAATTGGTTTTTTCAAACTTTTATTTGATTTGAGGGAGGTGATTCAATTTTTTTTTATTTTCTTCTAAAGAACTCTCCCTTTAAAAAAATTTCTTTTATGACAAGTACTTTGTTTGGATTCACCCAAGGCTTGGTTTTTGATCTTGGAGGTTTTTCCCTTCTTATTTGGACTCAAAACCAAATGCTTTTCACCTGGGAGTTTACTTTTGAAAAATCTTTTAAATAGCCCTATGGCATTTGGAATGATCTTCTCCCCTTTTCAAAAATCCCTCTTGCCACGACCTAAGTGTAAATCCCCTCCCATAAGCCTTTCCTCATCTTTGGATCATGATGTACTTCAAATCCAGCAAGTTGAACCTCCCCATATATTTGTTTCCATTTATTCCTTATCAAAAATTATTTCTGCCTTCTATTCTAGCTCTTGGAGATTTACAAAGGAGCTACCCTTTCTGCTTTGAGTTTTGTCTCCAAACCAATTTCCCTAGCTAGTCCTTTGAACCCTCAACCAGGATCCATGAAGATCCACTGGTCTCCAGTTCAAATATTTCAAATTATACTTGCTGCAAGTTTGGACCTTATTTGCCAAATTTGATGAAATTCATTTGGATCCTCCCCAAAATCTGAGAAAATTCAGGCAGCCTCTGGGTGCATTGAGAGGTCACCTCACCAAGTCCCAGCTCCAGAAAATTTTTTCTTCATGCCAAATCATTTCGTCGAACACCTGCTGGACACTTTTGCTATCATGTTCAGTAAATTCAGGTAAACAGTTTCAGTGAACACTGTCGTTTTCTTCAGAACTTGTTGTCGATCTCGACAGTGCCGCGGTGGCGCCTTGCTCCCTGTCCCCTCCTCCTTATCCTCTGCGCCGCACGATCGCTTGGAGGCTTGCGGGCGTCGGCGACGAGCAGGAGGTAGTGCGCCACCCCGTGAGCGACGGTAGCGGCGGCTTTGCGGCCGCCAGAGAGAGGCGCAGCGCAGACGGCGCCGTCCAGCGCCGCCCAAGCCACCGGAGGCCGCCGCGTGGCCATCCACTCCCCCGTGCGCGCTGCCACCCTTCGTCGTGAACTGGTAGGCGCGGAGCGCGCTCTCTGCCGCCGCCGTGCCCGTACGGCTGCCCCGTCGAGGACCGGCGCTATTACGCCAAGCCCGACCAAGTTTAGCAGTGGAACGGGACCAGTAACTCTCACTGATGGTGCCTAGCCTCCTAAACCCACTGCCCAACCACTGCCTCGCCGTAATCGCTCGTCGGAGATTTCCCGTTCACGGCCACCCCCTCGGATCGCCTATAATAGAGGCCCCGAGCTCGAACTCGAACCCACACCACCTCTGCACACCTCCAACACCACGCCTAGCCACTCGTAGAGCCCCGAGGGAGCCTTCTTCCCCAACTCCGGCCGCCAAGACCCGCCACAGGACCCAGCTCGATTCGCTCCCGTGCGTGCACCCCTACCCCTCAGCTCTTGCCAGTAGCTCTCTAGTGCATCCACTCTGCTGACCCGCACTTAAATTTGGAGTTTGCAGCACCCACCGGAGTTCTCCACCATCGCCCGAGCCACCGTCCGCCGGAGAAAGTGTCGCCGTCGACGTGGTGCTCTCCGACGACCAAGTCCACCACCCAACGACGTGGAAGGATACGCTGAACCTCTTGGTACCCTCCGATCTCCCTGTCTCGCCGTGGTTCAACACCGGCGACCATCGCAGCCTTCAGGTGCCGGCGAGGTTTTCAAACCTGACGTGTGGACCCCCCCGTCAGCCTCTCTTCTTTCACCCGCAAACCGTTTTCTGTTGGCGCCTTCGGGCAAGTACGTTTTCTCTTTGGGCTGGCGCGTTTCTTTCCGAACCGTTTTCTGTTTTCTCAGTTAAGTCCCTGGTTCTTTTCTGTTTCATCACAGATTAGTCCCTGGACTAAAACCCTTATAACTTTTTAATAAAAGATGATTTTTGATTGATTCTTTTTCTGTCAGTCTTATATTTTTGTCTAGTTTTTTATAGTATTTATTTGGAAAAAATTTGGGACAACTTTTATGCACGCGATGATTTTCACGTTAGTATACATTTTCGCTATACCGTAGGTTCCGGAAGAGGTGACGGAGCCGCGAACTTCGCCGAGCTAGACTCCGACTTCTCCGAACCAGGCAAGCATGTTTGAACCTTTGATATGATAGGTGTTTTGCATGTTTGCTTGAATGGTTGTGCATGGCATATGAGCATCGGTGAGCATCTCGTTGCATGTGAGGCAACTATCCGTGTGTTCCGAAGTTACTGTGATCTCTGATGAGAGATGGCCTAGTCATGTGGTGACATGAAAGGCAGTAAGGTGGTATTGTTGTAGCATGCCAGCCTTACGACATCCGATAAACCCCGACGTTAACGTGGACTGAGTCACGTTACCGTTCTTTCCCTTTCGTGCTACCACATGTTTTCTGCAAAGGATATGGTTTAGTAAGTTGATAACCTTTTTCCGTGTACACACCAAATGGAGGGGCCAGGATGAGGGTTCCATGGCCCTGGATTAAAGCCAGTCATCCGGTCAGGGGGCATGGGTGTTTTCGGTTGGGACCGAGAGGGGGGCACCCCTTAGAGCGCGCGTATATAAATTTGATCCCATGCTACGCGAGGTTGTAGCCTCCCCGTCTCAAAGTTTTTATTGAACGTTGCCGAGGGTGATTCCTGGCTTCAGAATGTTGAATGGGTGTGTACTGGTTAGATGTGTTTCTTCCAAAACACCGTAAACGGAACTAGTCCCCGTGACTACTGAAATCCGTTGGCTGTGGTTAAAGTACAAACTCTGCAGAGTCAAATCCTTCCGAGTCATCGTATCCATGGTCAAGGACCGTGACCAGTGTATCCATATATATGTCACATCCTCGTGGTATTTCCCCGGTGAACAAGCTTGAGTGGTAAATTGGTTGAACGTTATTCCGTGGATGGACTAACCCTGTTGTTTACTTCATACCCGATTATGCCCTTGAAATGATTTAAATTCTTGAACTACTGAGATATCAAGTTATGAAATATAAGCCCTTTATGTGATGTCGCTTAGACGTCCGACTGTGGCACTCTTGTTATTTACTTTTGATATAAGCCCTTTATGTGATGTCGCTCAGACGTCCGACTGTGGCACTCTTGTTATTTACTTTTGATATAAGCCCTTTAGGTGATGTCGCTTAGACGTCCGACTGTGGCACTCTTGTTATTTACTTTTGATATAAGTCCTTTATGTGATGTCGCTTAGACGTCCGACTGTGGCACTCTTGTTATTTACTTTTGATATAAGCCCTTTATGTGATGTCGCTCAGACGTCCGACTGTGGCACGCACTGTCATTTATATTCTATTATAAGCCCTTTATGTGGTGTCGCCTTGACGCCCGACTGCGGCATTGTTACTTCTTTTGTTTCCTCTCGAGGAGTCATTCAGACACTCGTTTGGCTCTCAGTATTACTTTGGGATTTCGGGAGGACTACCGCCCGACTTCTCTTTTATTTCCCATGCATTATTATCTCAATGTCTGAGTGCGCTTGTTATTCTGTTCATATGCATCATGTTTACATTTGTTATATCTTATGTCCGAACTGTCTTGCGAGTACTTTCATAGTACTCACCTGGCTTGTTGATTTGGCCAGATGTTGACGAAGGCGATCTCATGGATGAAGAGTTTGATAGTGAGTCCGATGCCTAGAGGAGCCCCAGTCAGTCCCGTGCGATCCTGGATATTGGTCACTTGTATTATATACGCTTCCGCCATCCACAATAAGTCTCCTCGAGCCTCACTCCGACGCTCGAAGAGTTGTTAGTTTCAGGAGTCATGTCACCCACTTCGCTATGATATTTCCACCACCGCTTTTATCGTGAGTTAGTAGTTATGCCACCCTATCCGCCGTTATGTTTTATCGGCATGCTTGTAATAAATTGTTCAGCAGTCTCCGCTCAACCTTGTATTATATTCAGTACTCCTGGTATTTTCTTCTGTGACCAAGATAATGTCTACCAGTGAGAAGGAATTCTTCTTTACTGGTCCGTAAAAGGGATCGGTCTCTCAATAAATATTTTTATTGGAAAACCGGTCGTGACAAGCTTGGTATCAGAGCCAGGCTGACTGTAGGAAGCCACTAGGTGCGATCGCTAATCGGTTATTAGCGTCTTTGGTGCTTTTTCAGCATTTTGCAAATGTAGCTATTTTCTGTTGGTCATCATAAATTTATGACATGACTACTCAGAATTTTTGCCTACTTTTGTAGATGGCTAGCAGCAACTGCGAGACTCGGGTGTTCACTAATGTGCCCGAGGGGTTTGTCAAACTCCTCGTCTCCATCACCAAGCTCGCGATCGGGCCAGCGACTCGTCCGGAGTTCACGCTTTACCAGCACAAGCTCAGCGACGACGTGTCTATGCACCAGGCCGTAGTGCAATTCAAGGGAGGACGTTCTGCGTCTCGCCACTTCCGTTTTGTGGGAAGGGCCATGCCTACGGAGAGGCATGCCATGCAGATGGCTGCCCGTGAGGCGATAGCTCGCCTTCGGGACATCCTTCCTATGATGAAGACTCGTCGCTACCGCTACCTCCCATGCCATGTGCCATATACTTGTCACTATGCATTCGCCTGCCATAGGGGAGAGCGAGATGAAGCCATCGAGATGGTTGTTGAGTACCTCAAAGCTCTGGAGGAATCTTTCGACAACCTCGTGGACGATCTTGTGGCTGCCCGCATGGACTTAGTTCGGGGCGGTCCTGCCAGCAGGAAGGAGCTTCTCCACATGGCACCGCCTCTGACGTTCGTCTCATCCTCAGCATCTTATGCACCGGCCATTTTGGCCACTGCTCGCCGTCTGCCTACCACTGAGGAGTTCGACCGAGTCATCGCTCCTACTCCAGTCAGAGCTGCACCGCCTGCCGCACCCGCACTGCCGCCTGTCGCACCCGCGCCATCACCTCAGCGCAGTGCTACGTGCCTGGAGCCTACTAGGGAGGAGGTGGAGGTTGAGTCTCCTGCACCGCTGGGTCTTACCCTCGGCAAGGGGAAGGACATCGTCACCATCTCCGACTGAGAGCGCCGAGTAGCCGCGCGTTGTGTCTGCATGTATGATATATTTTATCTGTACGTTAGTTTGTAGTAGTTGTGTACGCTGCATTCCGGAGGAGTGTGCTAGTCTAAATAACATGTCAGTAATGTGCACGCACATCCTGAGTGCTGTATCGTATGTTTGCGTTTCGCGTGTAAGTTATGTGCTAAGCGGTCCTTCTCCGTGCGAAATCATTTATGTTTTCTTGAAAAATCTTGAGGTCTTTTAAATTTTTGCCTTTGCAAGATTTTTCTTGTGCCACACAGTTCTTCTCATGAGTTTTGCAAAATAATACCCCAGAGTGGAAAATGTCTCCTCCGTGGACTCGTCCCATGCCCAATCAACCAGAAGAAGTTTATGGAATACAAACAAGCAACAACTTCACTCAGGGACAGTCTAGTCAACAGGACAGCGAAGCAACCTTATCTCAAGTATGCCGCCTTTTCGAACAAAGCCAACAGCAACACCAAGAAATGATGAATCACATCATCAATATGGGGAATCACCGTGAGCCATACCAACCACACTCCAAGTTGTCTGAACTGCAGAAGACATGCCCTTCGACGTTTGCTCACACTGATAGGCCACTTGAAGCCGATGATTGGCTTCGAGACATCGAAAGAAAGCTGATTATTGCTCAGTGTTCAGATCATGAGAAGGTGCTTTATGCACCCCACTACCTTACTGGAGCAGCTGCAGCATGGTGGGAGAACTTCCTACACATGCATCCCCGTGAACACAACATCACCTGGGAAGAGTTTAAGGAAGGCTTTCGTGGGGCACACATCCCCAGGAGCATCATAAAAATCAAGAAAAGAGAATTTGATGACCTCAAGCAAAGAGGCATGTCAGTGACAGAATACAACGGTCAGTTTACCCAGCTATCTCGTTATGCCTACGATGAGCATATGACTGAGAACAAAAGGATGGAAAAGTTTTTGGACGGCCTGGCACCGGCACTAAGATGCCAACTGGTCGTACACACTTTCCCGGATTTTAAAACTCTGGTTGACAAGGCCATTACCTTGGAGAATGAACGCCGCAGTCTGGAAGATATTCGTAAGCGAAAGAGGGACAAGACGACTCTTGCTCGCAACAACCGAAGCAAGACTGATGTTCAGAGGGTTGAGGCAAGAAAATCCACGCCTACTGCTGTAAGGCCAACCAGACAGTTTCATTCCAGGGACAAGGACTTCACATACCGTCCAGGGGTCACTTGCTATGCTTGTGGTGAAGAAGGGCACTATGCCAAACAGTGCCCAAAACCAAGGAACTCGGCCCCCAAACCGAACAATGGTGGGAACAATCCAGCCCCCAAGCGCAACAATTTCAATCCCAACAACAACCACAGGAAGGGTCACCTGAACCATGTGACCAGAGAAAAAGCGCAGAATGCCCCAAACATCGTGCTCGGTACGTTCCCTGTCAACACAGTACCTGCCACGGTTTTGTTTGATTCTGGAGCTTCTCACTCGTTCATTTCGAAGAGTTTTGTTTTGAAACATGGTTTTCCGATACTCCCTTTGGAAAAATCTATGATCATCAAGTCCCCCGGAAATAAGCAGATCACTCAGAGTTACTGCAAAGGAGTGATCATTGAGTTCGAAGGACTAAAGTTCCAAGCTAATCTCATCGTGTTGGAAAATAAAGGACTGGATGTCATCTTAGGGATGGACTGGTTGACCACCAACAAGGGATTTATTGACTGTTTCAATCGGACTGTGATTCTCACTCATCATCACGGCAAGACAATAAAGGTTACAGCTCAAGAAAGACCATGATCACGGCAACCAAAATTGAACAAAGTGGATATTTCAGAACTGAGAAAAGTTCCAGTGGTGTGCGAGTTTCTTGACGTATTTCCTGAAGAATTACCAGGCATGCCACCAGACCGAGAGATAGAGTTCAGCATTGAACTAGCACCTGGCACCACTCCCATCTATAAGAAACCCTATAGAATGGCACCCTCAGAATTGGTAGAATTGAAGAAGCAGATAAAGGAATTACTGGACAAAGGATTTATTCGAGCCAGCTCCTCACCTTAGGGTTCGCCAGTATTATTCGCCAAGAAAAAGGATGGGACACTGAGATTGTGTATAGACTATCGAGCTCTCAATATGGTCACCATCAAAAACAAATATCCGATGCCACGGATAAATGATTTGTTTGACCAGCTCGCACAAGCCAAGGTGTTCTCAAAAATTGATTTGAGGTCGGGATATCATCAATTAAAAGTACGGACAGAAGATATCCCTAAGATAGCATTCACCTCCAGATACGGATTATATGAGTTCACAGTGATGCCTTTTGGACTAACGAACGCCCCCGCATATTTCGTCCATCTCATGAACAAAGTGTTTATGAAATTTATGGACAAATTTGTTGTGGTGTTCATTGATGATATTCTGGTATACTCAAGGACACCAGAAGAGCATGCTGAGCATCTCAGAATTGTTTTGGGAGAATTAAGGAAACATAAATTGTACGCCAAATTTAGCAAGTGTGAATTTTGGCTAAGGCAAGTTGGTTTCCTAGGCCATATATTAACCCAAGAAGGCGTGGCCGTAGACCCAGAAAAAGTCAAAGCCATACTTGACTGGAAACCACCCGCCAACGTGACAGATGTGCGGAGTTTCCTAGGAATGGCCGGATATTACAGAAGATTTATTGAAGGATTCTCCACTGTGGCAAAACCAATGACACCGTTGCTCAAGAAAGACAAGAAATTTGTATGGACGGAAGCATGCGAGAAAAGCTTCCAAGAACTCAAGAAGAAACTAACAACCGCACCGGTCTTAACTGTGCCAGACATCCACAAGAGTTTTGAAGTGTATGGTGACGCATCTCGGAAGGGCCTCGGATGTGTGCTGATGCAGGATGGCAAAGTTGTCGCATATGCTTCCAGACAACTACGGAAGCATGAGGAAAATTATCCAACTCATGACTTGGAGCTAGCAGCGGTCATCCATGCACTCAAGGAGTGGAGGCACTTTCTGTTGGGAAATCGTTGTGAAATATATACGGACCATAAGAGCCTTAAATATATTTTCACACAACCAGAGCTAAACTTACGCCAACGACGCTGGTTGGAATTGGTCAAGGACTATGATGTCGGCATTCACTACCATCCAGGGAAAGCAAATGTAGTGGCAGATGCCCTTAGTCAGAACCCCAGCCCGAGCAGCGACAGTCCATAGAACTTGAGGCCTGAGTTTCAGCAAGAGTTCGCTAGACTCTACATGGTGTTAGTATCTGAGGGCACCGTATCAAATTTGGAGATACAACCCACCCTAGTGGAACAAATTAAGAAGGCTCAGCAGGGACATCCCAGCATCGAGGGTATAAAGAGGAAAATGAACCTTGGCAAGGCTTCAGAGTTCGTCACAGATAGTGAAGGAATATTATGGTACGGGGACAGACATTGCGTACCTAACATTGAGGAACTCAAGCAACATATCCTAACCGAAAGCCACCCCGCTCCATACTCGATCCACCCTGGAGGAACCAAAATGTACAAAGACATTCAGGAAAGATTTTGGTGGCACGGTATGAAAAGGGATATAGCCGCATTCATTGCTTGTTGCGATTCTTGCCAACGCATAAAAGCCGAGCATCAAAAGCCAGCAGGGCTACTCCAGCCAAACCGGATACCGGAGTGGAAATGGGATGAAATTGGAATGGACTTAATCGTCGGACTACCTCGATCGCAACGCGGAAATGACGCCATATGGGTCATCACTGATAGGCTAACCAAGGTGGCACATTTCATTCCCGTGAAGACGACCTACTCCACTCAAAGACTTGCCAAGCTTTATCTCTCCCGTATAGTTTGTTTGCATGGAGTCCGAAAGACTATAATATCCGACCGAGGCACTCAATTTGTCTCTAAATTTTGGGATCACCCGCAACAAGCTCTGGGCACGCAACTAGCTTTCAGTACAGCGTACCACCCTCAGACTGATGGACAAACGGAACGCGTGACCCAAATCCTAGAGGACATGCTGAGAGCCTGTGTGCTCACCTATGGATCCAGTTGGGAAGAAAGTTTGTCGTATGCCGAGTTTGCTTACAACAACAGTTACCAAGCCAGCTTACAAATGGCACCCTTTGAAGCATTGTACGAACGGAGGTGTCGTACCCCACTGAATTGGTCAGAAACAGGTGACAGTCGTATCTTCGGCCCAGACATGCTCAAGGAGGCCGAGGAGAAAGTTAAACAGATCAGGGACAGACTCAAGACAGCTCAAAGCCGACAAAAGAGCTATTACGATGAAAAACATCGTGAGGTCAACTTTGAACCCGGTGATTTCGTATACCTACGAGTGTCTCCTATGAGGGGCCTGCAACAGTTCAAAATTAAGGGGAAGCTAGCCCCGAGATTTATTGGACCATTCTGTATAGTTGCACGAAGAGGCACAGTGGCCTACAAACTAGACCTACCCAAGGAGCTGTCAGACGTCCATGACGTGTTCCACGTCTCTCAATTGAGAAAATGTGTAAGTAACCCAGAGAAGCATGTATCTCATGAGAGCATTGATGTGCAACCAGACCTCACCTACAGAGAGCGGCCAGTAAAGATTTTGGAAGAGTCTGAAAGGAGGACCCGTCAGAAAACTATAAAAATTTTCAAGGTTCAGTGGAGCAACCACACCGAGGATGAAGCTACATGGGAAAGGGAAGATTTTCTCCAGGAAGAGTATCCATATCTATTTGAGGATCAGCTGAAATCTCGAGGACGAGATTTTTCCTAAGGGGGTAGGTGTTGTGACACCCAAAATTTTAATTGGTTTTTTCAAACTTTTATTTGATTTGAGGGAGGTGATTCAATTTTTTTTATTTTCTTCTAAAGAACTCTCCCTCTCAAAAATTTTCATTTATGACAAGTACTTTGTTTGGATTCACCCAAGGCTTGGTTTTTGATCTTGGAGGTTTTTCCCTTCTTATTTGGACTCAAAACCAAATGCTTTTCACATGGGAGTTTACTTTTGAAAAATCTTTTAAATAGCCCTATGGCATTTGGAATGATCTTCTCCCCTTTTCAAAAATCCCTCTTGCCATGACCGAAGTGTAAATCCCCTCCCATAAGCCTTTCCTCATCTTTGGATCATGATGTACTTCAAATCCAGCAAGTTGAACCTCCCCATATATTTGTTT
Organism: Aegilops tauschii subsp. strangulata; assembly: GCF_002575655.3. Taxonomy (NCBI): domain Eukaryota; kingdom Viridiplantae; phylum Streptophyta; class Magnoliopsida; order Poales; family Poaceae; genus Aegilops; species Aegilops tauschii. Next base: position 277,769,208 of record NC_053037.3, on the reverse strand, counting down.
CCATTTATTCCTTATCAAAAATTATTTCTGCCTTCTATTCTAGCTCTTGGAGATTTACAAAGGAGCTACCCTTTCTGCTTTGAGTTTTGTCTCCAAACCAATTTCCCTAGCTAGTCCTTTGAACCCTCAACCAGGATCCATGAAGATCCACTGGTCTCCAGTTCAAATATTTCAAATTATACTTGCTGCAAGTTTGGACCTTATTTGCCAAATTTGATGAAATTCATTTGGATCCTCCCCAAAATCTGAGAAAATTCAGGCAGCCTCTGGGTGCATTGAGAGGTCACCTCACCAAGTCCCAGCTCCAGAAAATTTTTTCTTCATGCCAAATCATTTCGTCGAACACCTGCTGGACACTTTTGCTATCATGTTCAGTAAATTCAGGTAAACAGTTTCAGTGAACACTGTCGTTTTCTTCAGAACTTGTTGTCGATCTCGACAGTGCCGCGGTGGCGCCTTGCTCCCTGTCCCCTCCTCCTTATCCTCTGCGCCGCACGATCGCTTGGAGGCTTGCGGGCGTCGGCGACGAGCAGGAGGTAGTGCGCCACCCCGTGAGCGACGGTAGCGGCGGCTTTGCGGCCGCCAGAGAGAGGCGCAGCGCAGACGACGCCGTCCAGCGCCGCCCAAGCCACCGGAGGCCGCCGCGTGGCCATCCACTCCCCCGTGCGCGCTGCCACCCTTCGTCGTGAACTGGTAGGCGCGGAGCGCGCTCTCTGCCGCCGCCGTGCCCGTACGGCCGCCCCGTCGAGGACCGGCGCTATTACGCCAAGCCCGACCAAGTTTAGCAGTGGAACGGGACCAGTAACTCTCACTGATGGTGCCTAGCCTCCTAAACCCACTGCCCAACCACTGCCTCGCCGTAATCGCTCGCCGGAGATTTCCCGTTCACGGCCACCCCCTTGGATCGCCTATAAATAGAGGCCCCGAGCTCGAACTCGAACCCACACCACCTCTGCACACCTCCAACACCACGCCTAGCCACTGGAAGAGCCCCGAGGGAGCCTTCTTCCCCAACTCCGGCCGCCTCGACCCGCCACGGGACCCGGCTCAATTCGCTCCCGTGCGTGCACCCCTACCCCTCAGCTCTTGCCAGTAGCTCTCTAGTGCATCCACTCTGCTGACCCGCACTTAAATTTGGAGTTTGCAGCACCCACCGGAGTTCTCCACCATCGCCCAAGCCACCGTCCGCCGGAGAAAGTGTCGCCATCGACGTGGTGCTCTCCGACGACCAAGTCCACCACCCACCAACGCGGAAGGACACGCTGAACCTCTTGGTACGCTCCGATCTCCCTGTCTCGCCGTGGTTCAACGCCGGCGACCACCGCAGCCTTCGGGCGCCAGCGAGGTTTTAAACCTGACGTGTGGACCCCCCCCGTCAGCCTATCTTCTTTCACCCGCGAACCGTTTTCTGTTGGCGCCTTCGGGCAAGTACGTTTTCTCTTTGGGCTGGCGCGTTTCTTTCCGAACCGTTTTCTGTTTTCTCAGTTAAGTCCCTGGTTCTTTTCTGTTTCATCACAGATTAGTCCCTGGACTAAAACCCTTATAACTTTTTAATAAAAGATGATTTTTGATTGATTCTTTTTCTGTCAGTCTTATATTTTTGTATAGTTTTTAATAGTATTTATTTGGAAAAAATTTGGGACAACTTTTATGCACGCGATGATTTTCACGTTAGTATACGTTTTCGCTATACCGTAGGTTCCGGAAGAGGTGACGGAGACGCGAACTTCGCCGAGCTAGACTCCGACTTCTCCGAACCAGGCAAGCATGTTTGAACCTTTGATATGATAGGTGTTTTGCATGTTTGCTTGAATGGTTGTGCATGGCATATGAGCATCGGTGAGCATCTCGTTGCATGTGAGGCAACTATCCGTGTGTTCCGAAGTTACTGTGATCTCTGATGAGAGATGGCCTAGTCATGTGGTGACATGAAAGGCAGTGAGGTGGTATTGTTGTAGCATGCTAGCCTTACGACATCCGATAAACCCCGACGTTAACGTGGACTGAGTCACGTTACCGTTCTTTCCCTTTCGTGCTACCACATGTTTTCTGCAAAGGATACGGTTTAGTAAGTTGATAACCTCTTTCCGTGTACATACCAAATGGAGGGGCCAGGATGAGGGTTCCATGGCCCTGGATTAAAGCCAGTCATCCGGTCAGGGGGCATGGGTGTTTTCGGTTGGGACCGAGAGGGGGCACCCCTTAGAGCGCGCGTATATAAATTTGATCCCATGCTACGCTTGGTTGTAGCCTCCCCGTCTCAAAGTTTTTCTTGAACGTTGCCGAGGGTGATTCCTGGCATCCGAATGTTGAATGGGTGTGTACTGGTTAGATGTGTTGCTTCCAAAACACCGTAAACGGAACTAGTCCCCGTGACTACTGAAATCCGTTGGCTGTGGTTAAAGTACAAACTCTGCAGAGTCAAATCCTTCCTAGTCATCGTATCCATGGTCAAGGACCGTGACCAGTGTATCCATATCTATGTCACATCCTCGTGGTATTTCCCCGGTGAACAAGCTTGAGTGGTAAATTGGTTGAACGTTATTCCGTGGATGGACTAACCCTATTGTTTACTTCATACCCGATTATGCCCTTGAAATGATTTAAATTCTTGAACTACTGAGATATCAAGTTATGAAATATAAGCCCTTTATGTGATGTTGCTTAGACGTCCGACTGTGGCACTCTTGTTATTTACTTTTGATATAAGCCCTTTATGTGATGTCGCTCAGACGTCCGACTGTGGCACTCTTGTTATTTACTTTTGATATAAGCCCTTTAGGTGATGTCGCTTAGACGTCCGACTGTGGCACTCTTGTTATTTACTTTTGATATAAGTCCTTTATGTGATGTCGCTTAGACGTCCGACTGTGGCACTCTTGTTATTTACTTTTGATATAAGCCCTTTATGTGATGTCGCTCAGACGTCCGACTGTGGCACGCACTATCATTTATATTCTATTATAAGCCCTTTATGTGGTGTCGCCTTGACGCCCGACTGCGGCATTGTTACTTCTTTTGTTTCCTCTCGAGGAGTCATTCAGACACTCGTTTGGCCCTCAGTATTACTTTGGGATTTCGGGAGGACTACCGCCCGACTTCTCTTTTATTTCCCATGCATTATTATCTCAATGTCTGAGTGCGCTTGTTATTCTGTTCATATGCATCATGTTTACATTTGTTATATCTTATGTCCGAACTGTCTTGCGAGTACTTTCATAGTACTCACCTGGCTTGTTGATTTGGCCAGATGTTGACGAAGACGATCTCATGGATGAAGAGTTTGATAGTGAGTCCGATGCCTAGAGGAGTCCCAGTCAGTCCCGTGCGATCCTGGATATTGGTCACTTGTATTATATACGCTTCCGCCACCCACAATAAGTCTCCTCGAGCCTCACTCCGACGCTCGAAGAGTTGTTAGTTTCAGCAGTCATGTCACCCACTTCGCTGTGATATTTCCACCACCGCTTTTATCGTGAGTTAGTAGTTATGACACCCTATCCGCCGCTATGTTTTATCGGCGTGCTTGTAATAAATTGTTGAGCAGTCTCCGCTCAACCTTGTATTATATTCAGTACTCCTGGTATTTTCTTCTGTGACCAAGATAATGTCTACCAGTGAGAAGGAATTCTTCTTTACTGGTCCGTAAAAGGGATCGGTCTCTCAATAAATATTTTTATTGGAAAACCGGTCGTGACAATATCTCTGTTGTACATATTTCCGCCTTTATGCAAGAATGTATGTGCGTAGGCAGCCAGTCACATATGTGTACGTGTTACATTGTCAAACTTGCCTCTGTATAGTCTGCACTATGATTTCATGCATGCATGTGCATATACCAGTACGTGCGCGCATGTGCCATTCAATGGTGTTTTGCCTTTGCATCAAAACTTCTCTTTGTACGTATAGCCTGCATAAAAAATTCATTAATAAAAAGAAATTATTATTTTATGCAATAGTGCACTATAACCCCTCGAACAAATGCCCCCTCGTCGAGTTGAGCTTGAGTGCGAAACAAATCGAGCTTGACTCGACGAATATTTCTCCTGGATTGATTCGGTGCACCAACATGTGTGAAACCTGAAGAACCGAAGAAGGATCAACCCTCTCTGTGACGCCATGCAAGCGATTCCAAAGGTGATAGTGTAGTAAGAGTGTAAATTGGTGTAGGCATGTCCATCTACACTTGCATTCTTTTAAGGAGCTCGTTGGATCGTATAATGGGCACGATACCAGCCAACGCAAGCAACCCTATTCCGTCTTCATTCCATGGCAAAACATCATGCCTTATCCTGAAAAAAAGATTATTTTACCAATCTCGTCACGACCATCTAGCTGCTATGGTGCCAGCCGACTTGATTGGAGGGTTTCACAGATTCACGCTGGCCGCAATAGCGCGTTGCACTGCTCCCGTGATCTCCTTGTGTTGATGTAGGTGAGGCATCGGTAGACCGTCAATGGCTCCCCTTCGTTGACGAACTGTCACACCATCCATGGTGTGACAATTCTGGTGGTGTGCCGGGACGCCATCGGCCTTACGGATAATGGAGGGGTTGATGTTGCCCCCATGCTTCATTGTTGTTGGAGACAAGGTTGTGGAGATGAATCTGCTCCACCTTCGTGAGCGCAGGCGTGTCCTTCTGGCGCCCATCGTGCGTGTCGGCGTAGACCATTGGTTGTCGGGCTGTTATCAGTGTTGTCATGGACGCATGGGTATTGCTGCATCCAAACACCCAAGACGTAGTTCGATGTAGTGGTTGTTGTCTGAATGCCGTCGACAATGACAGGGAGTGTCTCTCCATGGCTACAAAAGATGTTGGAGGAGCACAACTAGGAACACCAAACAAAAACAGGCGACAAAGAGAGGAAAAAAAAGGTTTGTGGGTTTTAAAATGTTGGCTTTCCCGTTATACACCAGCTATAGGCGTGATATCTAAGAAGGCTACCGAAGGACTTGTCATTGGGAACTGTCGAAAGACCTTGACGATTGCAACTCAACAACTTAAATAAGCTTCGGTGTGCGTGTATGAAGACGCCGTGTTTCGGGATGCTTCCGAGAGGCAACGGAAATCCATACTCTAGCCTATCATCATATTGAGGACCCCACAACTCAACATGCCCCCTACACACGCCCCATGAACCCAGAGACTTGGGTGTGATAAGTTCAGGGTAAATGGTTTTGGGACAACGACTTGGCGATTTTTCTTCATGCATATTGAGGGGTGGTGAACAGCTACCTCCCGCCTTCCTTCCAGTGGGTTCCTTACTACTTGGGACCTCTTGATTGCTTCTTGGACTGTTGGGATTTTCTTTCTTGAATTTGCTTCTTGGACTTTCAGAATTTCATCTTGATCGCTCACGCGGATGATTGATTGGCCGCGGACTTCATGGACTTGTTTTGACATTCGGCTCGAACTTCTTGACGACTCTTCTTCCTGGATTTCTTGGGGACCCACCTTAGGAACTTGGAAGGGAACTGTTCACCTCTGTGGACTGGGAAAAACCCTCTAGCGTTTTATCTGGGGCTTCTGGTGGCGCACCCCAGGGTTGCCATGTGACTACACACCGACCAAACTTGTGTTGGGTCAGGCAGCCCTCCATGATCTTTTCCTATGGTCTTCCCTGGAGTGCGAGCCTCTGTGAACACGAGGCATGCCAGGAAACATGAAGAGCGCAGGGTCTCAATACTCAGAAGTGCCCAAGTAATCATATCCGCTGCCTCTGGAAGCATACACCTGGTACATGTCGTGCATTGTGGGTGTAGGAGCCGCTCCACCTGCAAATCAACACATTGTGCAACCCTCCAACAAGTCCTAGGGTAGCCTAAACTTCAATCAACAGCGTAGTGTGATAGGGGAAAGCCATTTTTTTTGTTGGACTTAGTCCGTAAAAATTGGGAAAAACTAGATATATCCACGAAATGCTAAGGAGAATGCATCATGGATCCGAAAGCCCACAGAAAAGTTTCCCCAATGAAAATCCAAAAGAGGCAAAATTTCAAGAAAAATATTTTTTGAGGAACCTTCCATTGATTGGGGGCATAGGTTGGACTCCTTGGGAATCGATGAGCTGGTATGCTCCCCCTTCGTAGACTTGCTCGATGACGTATGGCACTTCCCACTTTGGTTCGAACTTGCCCTTCGTCTTGTGCGTCACGATGATGGGTCGCCTGAGCACGAGAACCAACTCGCCTTTTCGGAAGACGCGTTGCTTGACGAGCTTGTCATAAGCTCTCACCATATTTTGGCAGTAAACCTCCGGGTTTTGTAGGGCATTAAGTCGCCCCTCTTCAAGGGCGTCGAGCTCCAGAAACCGCAATTTTACCTGTTCGTATTGGGCGATCTCATCTTGGATAGCCACCCTCAAAGAGGGTAGCTTGACCTCCAGTGGTAGGACTGCCTCACTCCCGTAAACAAGAGAAAACGGAGTCACCTGCGTTGGGGTACGGACTGTGACACGGTACGCCCATAAGGACTCGAAGAGACGATCATGCCAGTCTCTCCGATTCCTTGTCACTGTCTTCTTGTGTATCTTGCCGAGCGTCTTGTTGAAAGCCTCGATCGCACCGTTAGCTTGAGGGTAGTAGCCAGTGGAGTAGTTCCACTTGATCTTGTACTTCTCCGTGAACCTGTACATCTTGTTGGACTTGAAGGCCTTGCCGTTGTCGGAGGTGATCCGATGAGGTATCCCAAAGAGATATATGATGTTTCGCTCTAGGAAGTCGATGACGTTATCACTCTTCACCTCCCGTAACGGGACAGCTTCCGCCCACTTCGAGAAGTAGTCCGTCGCGGCGAGGATGAAGTGATGCCCCTAGAAGATGGAGGGTCAATAGGGCCGATGACGTTGATTCCCCAGGCATCGAATGGCCAAGAGGGAATGGTAGGGTGAAGAGGGACCGGCGGCCAGTGCTTGAAATCACCATGAACTTGACAATTGTGGCATGATCTAGCCTCCCGAAGGCAGTCTGACATAATGCCAGGCCAGTAGTATCCTGCTAGACGTATACTATGATACATCTTGGGCCCTCCTTGGTGCCCGCCGCAGACTCCATGATGCATCTCCTGTAGGATCTTGTCGGCTTCACTTCGGTTGACGCATCGAAGTAGGACCTCCTGCCCATGCGAACGCCTATATAGGACACCTGCTTCAAAAAGGTAGAAAGTAAGTCGTCGTTGTAGTTGGCGCCTCGTGACAGGGTCATCGGGGAGGCTCCCATGCTTGAAGTAATCGAGGAATGGTTGCAGTCACTCGCCCTCCTCTACGGCATTTGTCATGACGGTATTGACTTCGTACTCCGCCGGGATGAGCTCCAAGACAGCCGGGAGTAGCCACCTTTCTTCCATGTTCACCTGCATTGTTTTATCTTCAGGAAGCACCAACGCCGCTGCTAGTTTTTCTAAGACATCCGCAGGTGCATTCCAACTTCGCGGGACATGAAGCACTTCAACATGTTGAAATTTTCCCATTAGATTCCGGGCCACGGAATAGTACGACACCAGTTCAGGCTTGCGAACTTCATAGATGTCGTTGACTTGACGAATGATGAGTTGAGAGTCTCCATAAGCCCGCAAGGAACGAACCTCCATGGAGAGTACCAAGAGGAGGCCGAAGATGAGCGCCTCGTATTCTGCTTCGTTGTTGGAGCATTCTTCTTTGAGGAGGGAGAATGAGTGATACATCACCCCTCCTTGTGGCATCTTGAACACCAAACCTGCACCGACTCTTTGTCTTGGGGTACCATCGGAGTTGGCGTCCATGCGGGAGGCACCATCAAAGTAAAGCTCCCACGACGCATCGAGGTTGACGTTGAAAACCTCCTCATCAGGAAGGTCCGTGACAAGAGGTGAGTCATCTGGAATTGGGTGCGCTGCGAGAAACTCCGCCAAGGCTTGACCCTTCATTGTTTTTTGAGGCACAAAGGTGATGTCAAACTCCATCATGATAAGTGCCCATTTTCCAAGTCGCCCCATGAGCGCGGGCTGACTTAAAACGTACCTCACGGGGTCCGCCCTTGTGATGAGCTGGACTTCATGCTTCAACGTGTAGTGCCTGAGCTTCTTCAAAGCAAAGATTAGGGCCAAGCACAACTTCTCTATAGCAGAGTAGTTTCGCTCAACCCCCACCATGGTGCGGCTCAAGTAATAACACGCCACCTCCTTCCCTTCATCATTGTTTTGGGCAAACAAAGCGCCAATCGAAGTAGGCTGCGCTGCAATGTATAGGATGAGTGGGCGCCACTTTACGGGAGCAGCCAAGACAGGTGGATTAAGGAGGTACCTTTTGATTTCATTGAATCCGCATCGGCATCCTTCATCCCACACGAATGGAGCTCCTTTGTTCATGAGGCTCGAGAAGGGCTGGATGCGTCTGGAGAGGTTGGAGATGAAGCCCCGGATGTACGCTAGCTTCCCTTGCAATGACCTCAACTCCTTGAGATCTTGAGGCGGCGGCATGTCGAGGATGGCCTTGATCTTCTTAGGCTCGATCTCTATGCCTCGGTGACGAACAACAAAGCCGAGGAAGAGGCCTGACTGAACAGCAAAGGCACACTTCATCGGGTTCATCTTGAGTTGATGTTGACGTAGCCGCTCAAAGACAACTCGAAGATCCTCCCGATGATGCTTGCGATCCTTGGTTTTGACTACCATGTCATCAACATAGCATTCCACCGAATGGTGGATTAAATAACCAAGAACACATGTCATGGCACGCTGGTAAGTTGCACCAGCATTCTTCAGTCCGAATGGCATGACGGTGTAGTAGAAATTTCCCTTTGGGGTCTTGAAAGCGGTGTCGATGGCGTCATCAGGATCCATCTTGATCTGGTTGTAGCCTGATGAACCGTCCATGAAGGAAAGTGCACCATGGCCTGTGGTGGAGTCGATGATGATCTCTGGGATTGGGAGAGGAAAGTCATCCTTTGGGCAGGCGCGACTGAGGTCGCGCAAGTCCTGGCAGATTCGTATCTGCCCATTCTTCTTCTCCACCGAGACAATATTGGCGAGCCACCATGGATACTTTGTCTCCTTGATGAAACCTTCAACGATTAACTTGTCAACCTGTGCGATGACATCGTCTTCGAGTTCTGGCCGTAACCGTCGTGGTTGCTGCTTGATGGGACGGAACCGTGGGTCAATCGCCAACTTGTGCGTGGCGACACGAGGGTCCAAACCTGGCATCTCCTTGTAACTCCAGGCGAAGCAGTCTCGGTACTCCATCAAGAAGCTTCGGTAGTCCTCCCGCTCGTCTTCCGTCAGCATGGCGCTAACAAAAGTAGGGCATGGGTCATCCTCCGTTCCAAGGTTGACTTGGACGAGAACATCGGTGGTGGGCTGTCCTCCGTCTTCTAACTCATGTGGTGCTGATATGGAGCTAAGTTCCTCGGCATCACTTGGCTCACCGTTGGCAGAGTGTTGTTGACGAGGAACGGCGGACAAAGTGTCAGACTCATTGCTTGATGAGACGGACATGGCGTGGCAGTTGACTCGTGTTCCGACACCGAGCTCCTCCTCTTCATTGGCAGTGACGTTGTAGGTACAACAATCCATCGCATGGTGTATTGGATCGCCAAGGATGCATGTCATGGCATGCTGGTATGTTGCACCTGCATTCGTCAACCCAAAAGGCATGCCAGTGTTGTAGAAGTCTCCTTCTGCCATCGGTCGCCCTTTATCTTCTGGTTCTCATGGTGCTGGCGTGGAGCTGAGCTTCCTCTCATCGCCGGGGGCGTCAGGGTTGATGTAGCCAAGCCCAAACTTTGGTTGAGCTTTGCCTTTTTGCTTGATGAGGTCTTCTGCTTGTCTCCACCATTCCTCGCATATGGCGGGTGGTGGGGGCATCCTGTTGTTCCGCCCAAGAGTGACCCCGGCCTTCTCCAACAAGCGAACCATCTTGGGCTACGCCTTCATTGTCGATAGTACCTCCTCTGGATCACTGCAAGTTTGGGGAAATTCAAATACAAAATCACATTGTTTTACCTGCGGGGCCTTGTAGAAAATGGTCTGGACTCTAGATCCGGACAAACTAGGGATTGCCCAAACCTCCAATGGGGAAGTCACTGAAACATAGAGCGACGGGGGTTGTACGCCTTGAGCTCCCCTTGCGACTTCCTCCACTTCTTTTATTCTTCTTCTATCGGCAATTGGTACGGGCGCAGGTTCTTCCTTTCAAGGGTTGCGTGTCCGTAGCGTGATGGGTGATGGCGCATCATTGCCGCCTGTTAGCATCTTGGAGACTTCCTGGGCACTTGTAGAGCTTCCAAGTGTTAAACAAATGGGCTCTCAGTGCACCAAAGTTGATGAAGAAGTGGTAGCCTCTTGAGGAATTGTTGTAGCCGACCTCAGCGTGATTGGTGTTGACGTCGGGAACCTTGCCTTCAACAGTAATGGGGTCACCGGACCAGGCATAGAAGATCCTGTTCCAGATGAGGTCGAAGTAGAGCTCCCTACCTGCAATTGGGAAGAGGGGCCATAGTCGTACCAGATAGATGAAGATGACCTCCTACAGACTTGGCCCCTGTAGGTCCGAGAGGAGGAGCCCTTTGCATCGGCAGGTGAGCTCGGCATGATGGGGAGCTTCATCTCGGCTACTGGCCCAAAACCTGGTTTGGTCAAGAGATCCACCGGAGGTGTTGTGCGCCCCAACTGCTGATCGCTGTCTACAATGGGGAAATAGTACTTCGCATCTGCATGGTGAGACTCCTGCATAGTATAAGGAGATATGTTGCCGATAATGTGCTTTTGTGTGCCGCTGGCGTCGAGGAACTTCAGGCATTGATAGAGGGTGGATGGAACGACGCGGTACTTGTGGATCCACGGTCTTCCTAGAAGGGCGGAGTAGGAGGTATTCGCCTCGATGACGAAGAACCGCACCTTGAAGCTAAAAATTGACATCTGGATCTTCAATGTAATGGCACCTAGCGTAGGCTTCCCTTGTTGTCGAAGCCGCAGATCATCACGTCAGTAGCCTCCAAGTTGTCCATCGTAAAACCTGCCCGCGTCAAACTCTGAAGAGGGAGAATGTTCACGGCAGACCCTGGGTCTATGAGGATCCTGTGAAGATGTGCAACACCAATGTTACCTTCCACATACAATGTCCGGTTGTGTTCACCATCATCTATGAGCTTATCATCCTCGTCAAACATGATCTCGTTCACGAACAAGGGGCTGGAACAAAGACGGTGTTTCGCCATGGACACCTCGTAGAGTTCCGGAGCTTGGAGCGCCTTGATAAGGGCTTCACGAAGGTCAGGCACCATCATCAGCGCATCATACACACTCAAAAGTGCAGGGATCCGCTTGAGGTGGGCGATGATGTTGTAGTCGACGTCACGTGCCTTCATCTTCTCTTGGCCTTGGTGTTCAGATTCCTCCACCTGCACAGGCGCCTCCTTTGGGGCGGTTGGCTTCTGCACCCTTGTTAGCTTGATCTTTAGTGGTTCAGGTAGGACTTTGCCCCCACGCAGGTTCATGTTCACCTCTTCCAATGGCACTTCCTTTGTCGCCTCTTCGGCGTGGAGGACAGCTTGCTCTTCAGGAGTAAACACGTCTTCAGAAGGGGTGCCGCTGTAGTCATGGATGACGTTGCAACTCTCTATGCTTGGTGATTGGGATGAGCCGGCTCCTTCTTGAACTTTCTCCCCCTCCTTTGCTGGTGCTTGTCCCCAGCCGGGTGGCAAGAACTGCGCTAAGGTTGGTAGCACACGCCCCCGTCGAGGAAAATGCTCGTCTCCCTCTGACATAGGGACAAATCTTGGTGGAGGTCGGCGTTGACTTGGATCGAACCGCCTTAGAATTCTTGGGGGAGCTCGTTCTGGCAAAACCGGTGAGGATGTCGGGGTGGAAGCCTCCTTGCATACGGCCTTCGGTGCATCGTCCTCCAAGGCTCCTCTCCGGGAATGGTTGGGGTCACCTGCGGCCGAAAGGGAGACACCGGCGTCTTGGAGAGGATGAGGTTGGATAGCTGGTCTTCAACTTGGGCCAGTGGCACCCATGTTTCTTCGAGCTTCGTGTCTTCACTTGGCGGAGATGGTAACTTCATGCTCACCACGTTTACTGCATGGTAATCTAGGTTGATAGCTTCTGGGTCGAGGTTGATCCTCCTCTCATTAATGGCTCTTTGGATCCATTCTTTGAACGCGACACAATCTTCAATGACATGTCCCACATACCTGTGATATGGGAAAAATAAAGGATTATCTATCATCCTCACCTGATCAGGCCTCCGAGGCTCTGGTAAGTTCAAGGCTCGATGCTCCATCAATTGGTCGAACATGTCCTTGATGAGCTCCTGACGGAAGACGTACTGCTTCTTGAGGAGCTCCTGCATCGACGGGCGTTGCCTCCCTCCGGCTTGTTCGCCTCTTGCACCCAAGATGGGCACATGGCCTTGCGGCGCAGACGAGAAGACCTTGGTGGTGTTCGTTTCGGCTGGTGCCTTCGCCCTGCTACCATTGTTGATTTTCTTGGACGTCGAGGCGAAGCGCTTGGCGGGATCAAATGCACTGGCATTCTTATAGAGCTCCATTATCTGCGATGATTTCTCAAACTCAAGTTTCGTGGCCGCTACTGCCGTGCTGAGGGCACTAAAAGCTCTAGGCTCACGCCGAGAGACTTCAAGTGACCAATGTTGCTGCATCCCGTGGACGCACATCTCAATGGCATCCTCGAGGTGCATCTCCCTGGCGAGACGCACATAACTATTGCAGAAGCGGATGATGTAGTCACCAATGGACTCATCTCGTCATTGTCGGACTTGTGCCAGCTCGAACACAGAGAAGTCCTTCTTCATGGCGATGAAGTGCTTCTTGAGAACCTCTTTCATGGCCGCCCAACTCCCAATGGACCCAACCGGTAAACGGCTGTACCAATGGAAGGCGGGCCAGGTTAATGACCCTGAAAATTGGCGAAGGAGAAGTGACGGGCTGTTTGCTGTGTCGCCGCATGCCGCCTCGAAGTACGCCAAGTGCTCCCTTGCATCACCGGTTCCATCAAATCGACGGAACTTTGGTGGGTGCCACCCTGCGGGATACGCCATCATGTCATGCCACGCCTCGTAAGGCTTCTCCAGCTCACTCTCAGAGGTGCGAGGGGCTTGATCTATCGCCATTTGCTTCAACTTCTTGTCCACCATATCCCCGACCATGTCATGGTAGTCCTTCAGCATAACCGCGCGTGGTACTGCGTTGGCAGAACCAGCAGGGCTAACCCAAGGCCGAGCTTGTGTGTTGGGGTCGTGTTGAGGCACATCATTTAAGGGCACCCTAGCAGGAGGGCCCACCTGGAGTTCCTCCTCTTGCGGATCCATGACTCATTGCAGCATGCCTTGTGGAGGAACGCCTTGGTTTTTCATCATGAGCTCAATGAACTGGTCAAGCTTTGACAGCAACTGGTCAATCGTCTGGCGCTGGCTTCTGACCTCTTCTTCTAGAGATGCTTCTTGTGGTGCTACTTTGTTTACAACACTTGGGCTCTGGGTGCCATCAACGGGTGACTTGGCAGCAGGATCTTGATCCACAAGGCTATCACCATGATTCACCATGCGAACGGGCGCGGTGTGGGGGTCGTCATCACCTCCCTCATAATCTGACAAAACCGATGAAGCTAGTTCATGGTAACGAGGGGAGTGTGGGCGACTCTCCAACGATGGCGAGGAAGATGAGTCTGAGAAGCCTTAGTCATCATCAAGGTTGTCTTGGCGTTCTCCATCTCTGGGAAACCCATCCGTCACACCTTGATGGGCGATGGCTTTTATTCTTGTGTGACACCCCCAAAATTTTGGCCTTGTTTTTATTTATTAAAATGTTGCCAGGAAATAACACTTTTCCAATTGTCAAGTTTTACCTTTTGTGATTTTGGATTTATACCTCTAGTGGGAAAAAACCTTCAAAGAGTATTTTTGGACTTGTGTGCCCTCTTTATAAAATCAATCCTTTATCAGTGGATTTATTTGCATAATTATTTTTCATGAGTTTTAATTCTTTTAAAATAATCTTTCATAAATTTGGAGCTCCTTTTTGCACTGCAACCATTTGATAAATGCTTCTAAAAATTTCACCAAAATTTGGGGATGTCATGTGATGGTTCCACATCACTTTTATGCAAAAATACCTTCTGGCCATTGGAGATTTTGAGCTCTTCACCAACTTTTCCAATCTGGTCCAGTAGGCACTTTTGCACTGCAACCTTTTTAAATATTCTTCTAAAAATTCTTCCAAGTGTTTGGAGATGTCAGTGGATGCATACCACTCATCTTCAAGCAAAAACCCAGTGATGTTCTTTGAAAAATTTGAGTGGATCAACCTCTTTTGCATTCTGACCCAATTTGGTGATTTGTACTGCAACCTTATTTTTCTTTGCTCTAGTAACCCTGAGCTTTTTCCTACTAGTAGTCCTCCCTACCAAACTCTTAAGTCCAGGAGATTGGGCTCATTGGAGGTTTTGAAGTGCATGCTTTAAACCCTTTTTCTTTCTGTCCAAAACTGGAGTTTTGCAAAACTTGCACTATCAACTTTCTGTTTTTGCCAAACTGACCTTACCACCATCTTCTACATCGAAAGAGACACTGATCTGGAGATTTTGGCCACTCCAAGAGTTGCCTAAGTGCATATGGCTTTCTGTCGAACACCTGGTGTGCACAGTCCTTTTTGGCAAGCTCTCTGGTTTGCATTATGGGCTTGAACCCCTGACCGATCCACCTTGTCCACTGAGTGCCTTGTTACTCCTACCTCCATCCTGTGCAGCGCCAGCTCCACCCTCGAGCTCTAGAGCGCGCTGGCATTTCGTCGAACAGGTGCCGTGCGTGCTCTGGGCGCGCCTAGAGCGCACGTTTTGCACGCGCGCGCACTACGCCGACACACCGCACTGCCGCCCTCGTCGCGTCCCATATCTGACCCCTGCTCGCCTGCCGAACCCGCCACGCACTCGCCCTCTCTCCAGTACACTCCAAGCTCCCCCTGGCACCCTGCAGCGCCGCCTTGGCAGCACGCCGGCATCGGCAGCAGATTCCGCCGCGGACAGCGCCGCCCAAACCGCCAGCGCACGCCAGCTGCCCCAGAGCTCAGGCCGTGCTTATCCTCCCGCTCGTCGGCACGCTTTCGTCGCCTCCACGATGCCCTGCAACTACAGGAAAGTGGTCGCCGGCGATCTTATCTTCTGCCGCCGCGGAGCCAGCCCCGTCACGCTATAAAAAGGGAACCCCGAGCTCGTTCAAGGCTTCAGGCGATATCAGGCACTCCCCGTAGAGCTCCCCACGCACTAGATCGACCCGTAGTGGCCATCTTCCTCAACTCCGGCCAGCTCGGCCGCCGCCAACCCCCGGTGCGATTCGTCTCAACCAGCCGCTCTTTCGCCCAACCAGCGCCACCAAGAACTTCCCCGTAGTCGTGCGGAGCTGCCCAGCTACTCAACTTCGATCGGAGACCACCGGAGCACCAATGTCACTTCACCACCGTAGCTTTCCTCCGCCGCGGAGCTCGCCGCCGGCGATTCCTTCCACCTCCGACGACCCATCAACTACCCAAAGGACCGCCTCGGTCTAGCCGTTCCATCCCCGCCCTTGGATGCCCGTGAGGCGCTGCCGTTCGTCGACGGCGATCGCCAGAGCCCCGCTCCCGTCGGGCAGAAGAGAGGAGAAGGAGGGAAGAAACGGTCAAACCTGACCAGTGGGCCCTCTGGACCCACTGTCAGTGACCCGCGCGACCGCTCCCTCTGTTTAAGTGAATGCGCAAACTCCCGAGTGCGTCTCCTCTACTGCGAAAGCGTATTTTCTTCTGAATCGTTTTCTTTTCTGGTTTTATTTAAAAACAGAGATTTGACCAAACTTCGACTGGCTATAACTTTTAAAATAAAACTCCAAATGAGTTGATTCTTTTTCCTACCTATCTCAATTTTCATCTAGTTTATTTTAAGATTTATTTCAAAAATATTTGAGACAGGTTTTGGTAATGTGTTTGAAATATTTGTTATTTGTGTATTTTGCAAAATAGGATTTTTGGAGGAAAAGGAAAGCTTCCAATAAGTGCATCCTTTGCATACTCTTGAAGGCAAGCATTTCTGAACTCTGGCATAATATTTTGTTGTGGTGTTTGGATGCGATCACAACACCTTTGGACTTGGAGTATGTGATAGCTTTATGTATCGATATAGTCTCGTGCATGAGTGCACTTTGGAGTTGTTTTGTGGTCAGCAATGGATACACTGATGATTTGGATCATCTTCGTGAGCTTCTCTTGCACACCGGTAGGAAGCCGGGAAAGTCGTGGTCTTGGGTAGACACGAGCTTGTCCCTAATCCCTCGTCGAGACGAGTATGCCCGGCATAGCATGGTGAGGCTCGAGGAGTGGTGATTTATTTCACTAGTGGTAATATTGTTGGTGGATACTTGGACCACCTGAGTCGGTTGTAGACCGAGTCTTGATCAATAGCTTCCTTCTTTGTCGGTACCACCACTTGTCCTTGCAGGGGACAGGGTATGGTTCAGTAGGTTGTCAACCCCTTTCCAAAGCACACACCGTACAGAGAGGCCGTGATGAGGGTCCCATGGCCATGGATTAAAGCCAGTCATCCGGTCCGGGGGCATGGGTGTTTCGGTTGTAGCCGAAGGGGATAGCTTCCCCAGTTTGCGCGCGGTATAAATTTTGTGATCCCATGCTACGTCGAGGTTGTAGCCTCCCCACTTAGAGTTTTGCTTGGCAGGTGTCGTGGGTGATTCCAGACACTGGTGAGTTAAGCTGGTGTGTGCAGGTCAGGCGTGTTTTCAATCAAAAGACCGTAGACGGAATTAGTCCAGAGGGACTAAGTAAACCCGTTACTCGTGGAGAATGGTACTCCCTCTGCAGAGGATACATCCTATTGGATAGTCATGTTCTTGAGTAGAGACCACAGTCTGAGTTGAGTCTAGTGACGGTACTCGGATGGAGATACGGTTTGACTAGACCATATTATCGGTTTTCGGATGGAGACACGGCTAACTGGATCGTAGTAACGGTATTCGGATGGAGATATGGCTCGACTAAATTATCGGTTTTCGGATGGAGAAACGACTGTACTAAATATTGTTTATGAGTATGGCACGTATGGATTGTGATCTTTATTATTTTGGACTAACCATTTATATTACGTATATTATTGGGTATCCCTGGGATGGTTCTACCTCCTGGATATTCGCTATGATTATTCTCTTATAAGCCCTTTCTGTGGCGTCGCTCAGACGCCCGACTACGGCATGCTTGTTGTTCATTTATCTTTTATAAGCCCTTTACGTGGTGTCGCCCCGACGCCCGACTGTGGCATTATTATTCCGCATTTTCCGCTCGAGGAGTCTTTCAGACACTCGTTTGGCACCAGCATTATTATTTCTGCATTTTCCCCTCGAGGAGTCATTCAGACACTCGTTTGGCACCGGTATTACTATTCTGCATTTTCCGCTCGAGGAGTCATTCAGACACTCGTTTGGCACCCAGTATTTTGTTTTGGTATATTTTTAACCATATGTGTGCATCTTGGTCTTTCGTATATTTCGTGACAGACATGTGATCATCTAATTAACCCGGAGCATGTTTGATATATTATACCCGTGTTCTTAATGTTTGCAAGTACATTCAAACGTACTCACTGGCTTGTCCCTGCCTATTGTCTTGGCCCGATTCCTCGCTTGGAGATGAGCACCGTGGTGACAACCTCGGAACCTACGCGTTGACGTTTGCAGCCTCGCGAAGATAGGAGTTATCCTGGTCAGCTGTTCTTGTGGGAAAAGGAGTCCCATAGACGCAGATGAACCACAGACCGCTTCCGCCATCAACCACTAGCAAACCAAATGTTGTACTCCTAGGCCTAAATGGTCTTGTACTGCATATTTTTGTACTTGCTTGGAATTCTTGTATCAAGTTGGTGCCTCATCAGCTAACAGTAATCCTGGGGCTGGTGAGCACACAGGCCATTTTTCTGGGAATTTATATCCCAAAATCCGGTCGTGACATCTTGTATTGGCCCCTGGCCGGTTTGCAACTTGTCGTCGTCCTTCAAGGTCTTGAGGAAGCCTTGATGTAATGTCGGTGTAGTGACGCTTGTATATATCTTCATTTTGTGAAGTGCTCCCTCCACCTAATGAGCCTTTCCCTATTTTCACTGGAAGACATGTGGCCCTGGATCTTGCAGCTTCTTGCGACGTTGATGAGCTTGTCTTGGCATCCCCCTCTGCACCCCTGAGCCATGCACGAACATGGCCAAGGCACGGTAGGAAGGTCCTCTGGAAGTCAGCCTTTGGGTTCGGCACAATCTCTTCTTCGGAAGGATAGTCGAACTCCTCGGTGATGCCGGGAGGCCGCCATTCATTACTTGACCCTTCACTTGGCTGCACTCCAAGTGTACCGCACAAGGCAAGGTTCTTCTCAGTTGATTCCTTCGCTTTTTCAGCCTCCTGCTGGGCTTGAGCTTCTCCATCTTGGTCCATCCTTTCAGAGGGAACAAGAGGAAACTGCGTGGGAAGCGTTGTGTCTTGTGGGAGGGCAGCGTTGGCGGCACTCTCAGAAGCTACTTCATTGTTGGAGGAGAACATAAGCTTGGCTTCTTCGACGCCTTCCATCGGTGTGGCCGTCGGCGCTGGCATCTTCTGATTCTCTAGTGGGGGTGCTGGTGCAGTAGCCTTCACCTGTTCATCATTCTTCCGGGGAAGGGATGAAGAAAGAACTACCTTGCTCCCTTGCTCAGTGCTTCTCGTGGACGTCTTGCGTGGTTTCGGCGGCAACCGGCTGAGCAGGTAGCTATACCGCTCATGCCGCTCCAAGTCGGGGGAGATGCGAAATTTGATCCTGTCATTTTCTTGAACGACCCCACCATCGGGTCGTAAACGTACCTGAGTGTGTCGAGGGACTAAGTCCTCAAGTTCTTTATAAAGAACATGGCGGTTTCTCCGACGCCTGCCGCGCTTGCGCTGATTCTCCGTTGGAAAGATACCATCCCTTTGCACCGGTGGCGTGCGTAGTAGTGTTGGTGCAGGGCGCCTCGTGGATGATGAAGTCCTGTCCGTCATCGCCTGCAGCTGTGGCCGATCTCCCCGCCTAGGAGGTGACGAAGGTCGTGGTGGAAGCGTCTATCGCAAAGGTTCCCGTGGTTGTCACTATTGAGTGGGCCGAGGGTCCCTCTCATCGTCTTGATGTCCCCGCCTGGGAGGTGACGAAGGTCGTGGTGGAAGTGTTTGTCGCAAAGGTTCCCGTGGTTGCCACTGTTGAGTGGGCCGGGGGTCCCTCTTATCGTCTTGATGTCTTGACCATCGGTTCCAACGTGGAGGCATGTTGGGATATCTCCATTGTGGGAAGTGTCGAGTTGGTGAAGGTTGTCACCGAGGCGCCAAAGTCTGGTGCTCATGTTGAGGATGATGGCTTGGGGCTTGACGCCTTATCCTTCCCGCAGCTTGAGCCGCCGATGCACTTGGCGCCGTTGGATCTTGGAGGCTCCTCTGGATATTGTTCATCTGCTCTTGGAGTTGGCGAAATTCTCGCCGTAGGTCGTCGTCCCGTGGCGCGGGTGCTTCATGCCAAAGGGTGGAAAACCTGTTGTTGTTGGGGAGAGACCTTCCGTCGACTGCCGAGTTGTGGAGACACGGCGCCCATGCACCCCTTCGAGTGTCGTCAATGTTGAGGGAGACAGTAGGGCCTGGTAGAACGGGCTCTTTGTGTGAGCGCCGCTTCCAGAACTCATTCATGATGTCGCGTCTCACCAGCTCCTTGACCTTGCATGGCTCGTATGCCCAATCATCTGGGAACGAGTCATACGGAGGGGTTAAGGTGCTTCGGTAAGTGAACACCTTATCAGCTAGGTTCATAGCGCCGAGGGACCAATCCTCCTCCGGCACCGTGCTCTGAGCGATGCGGGAAGCTATGTGTTGGTGGAGTAACTGTACCTTGCGGTACTTCCTCCTGTAGTTGCGTAGGGGATGAGGGCTATCCGACAAACGAGCGTCGACCATGAGCCTACGCAAGTTATGGGACATGGCCTCCAAACCCTCGAGAAGCTCTACCTCAGTGCGTCGCGGAGTTGGTTTCAGCGGCTCCGAATGCGTAGTCGTGGTAGGGGTGTGGAGGGACACCGCACTAGACCACCTGTTGGCGGCTCTAGTGCGGAGGCGTTGAGCTGCCTCCACATCTCCTTTCATATCCGCCCTTGTTGATTCCTTCAACAGGGCGCGCGCCTCAAGCATTAGCTCGCGACGCTCCTTCTTCATCTTGGCAGCCTCCTGCCTTAGTGCCTTCTTCGACTGCACAGTTTGAAACTGCGCAGGATCCTGGGCTTGATGGATGTAGACCTTCTCGCCAAGCTCGATGCCGACCATGGGCGGCATCGATCCAAACTGGATCATTACCGGCTCCGAGTTGCTGCCACGGGAGATTCCACCTGCATGAAAGGGATCTTGATGAGCGGAAACCCTCGCCGATGCCTTGTTATGCAGCATGCTGTGCAGGTTGGGAGACGAGCGAAGACGATTCGGGCGACCACAGCGTAGCAAAGATGGGAGGAGAACCAGGTCCCACCGGGCGTGCCAATTTGTTTGACATGAGAAAAATCTTATGGGCACTCTGTGAGAAGGGAAGAGGAGGTGTTTGATTTCTCTCATGCGCCGGGGAAAAAGAAACATGCGGGTGTGATAGTGTACCGTAGTACACAAAGAAAAGTGATACGGGAAACAAGTATTTCATTTATCTCTTCGGATGAACAAAAATACAAGATCCCATAAAAAATGGTTGCGCTCCGTGGCCTACTAGCGCGGCCTGCCTGACTATGGCGATGTGCGGTCTCCTAGTTCCCGGGGCCTTTAAAAGCTCCTGGTTAATTACTCCCGCGGGTTGCTCCGCGAGATACCACCGATTAAGCCGTGTGGTCGTCTTCGTCGTCTTTGCTTCATGTTCTCCATGCATGATGATGATGGTGTGAGTGTATGGTGTGGGCGGCGGCAAAGCCCGTGTCCTCGTCGGTACACGTGCCGCTCAAAACATGGCTTTGTGTTGCCCACGTTCGCCCTCGCCGTCGCGCCTCGTCGGTCTTGACAGTGTTGATGTAGTCGGTGTTGAAGTTGCATGGGTCCTGCTCTGCTCGGACTTCTTGACGATGTAGCGGCTTCGTCGGGTATGCAAGGGGTTGCCTCGCAGGAGTGTTCTTATGGAGACCGGCGTCAGTGTAAAACCAACGCTCACTCATATCGGCAATGCCGGTGTGGTTGGCACCTCGTCTCGGTTGGACGCTGAGTTTACGGCTGTCCGCCAAGGCAAAGGATGCCACCTCACATGGCCATAGAAAGGGGACCAGTACACCGGCAACGCCGTGGACCTGTACGCCGGAAGCTGTTCACCAATGACCTGTGCGCCGTGATAGGTGTGTCTCACTTGATTGAACGCCAAGTCTATGGCAGTCCGTTTTGTCAAGGACGCCACCCGGCGAACTCATGAAGAGATGTTGTAGAGGTTTCATTGCCTTGGGTGGGTGCTACACCGAAAGGGGACCCATACGCCGGGGATGCCATGGACCTATACATCGAGTCCTATACGTCGAAGACCTGTCCGCCATGGTGGGTGCCTCGTCTCGGCTAAACGCCGTATTCCGTGGTTTACCGAGACAAGTAGCACGCCGAGACCTGTACGCCAAGGACCTGTTCGCGATGGTGGGTGCACTTTCATAGGTGGGACCGGTCTCGGGCTGCATCGTCATGAGCACCGGTTCCGCCACACCGTCTCCTCCAAGAAGCAAGGTGCGAGACCTATCCGGGGCGCCATGGACCTGTCCACCGTGATCGTAACGCCATGGACCTGTGCACTGAAGAGACCTGTTCGTCATGGACTTGTCTCGGGCTACGTCGTCGCGAGCTCTGACTCCGCCATGTTGTCTCCTCTGGGAAGCAAGGCGCGAGACCTGTTCGGGGTACCATGGACCTGTGCACCAGTGACCTGTTCGCCGAAGACCGGTGCATCGGAGTATGTACACCGTGATTGGAACATCATGGACCTGTTCATCGAGACCTGTTCGCCATGATCTATGCGTCGCGACCTGTTCGTCGGGGCCAGGTAGGCTGCCGTGGTAGAGCACCAGGGCTAGCGGTTGGACTGCGTCGTTGGCGAGCTCCGGCTGCTCTTGGGTCATCTTCAACCAAGAACGTGACGCTTGAAGACAAAGAGCTTGACATAGACAAAGTCTGTCGGTGTCGGTGTAGACTCCTGGTGCGGTGAAATCGCCTCCGGCGACGACGGCGGGATCGGGTGCGTACTCTCCATGTATAGTGAATGCATGCTAGATGTGAGGGAGAGACAAAATAATAATAATTAGATGATCATCTCACCATCGGGGAACGTGTGCTTCATGTTCATGTCGCCGGGTTCCTTGTGCTTGCACGAGACGGCCGCTGGTGTTGGAGTCGTGAGACAGCTGTGTGTTCTTGCGTGAGTTATGGATGGGTGTGTGATGGATCGGTTTTTGCGTCTGTGTTACTGCATGCCGCCTCCTCTTGCGTGGGTTCTCCCGTTGGCCTGAGTGCTAAAGTCCTTGGGTATTTATAGGGAGGAGGCAAACCCTCTCGGTCGAACGTCGGCGCAAACCTTCCGATATGTGGGGTTTCCATCTTAAAAACTTGCCTTTCCATGCGATCGTTCTTCTGGCCCTGCACGGCTGCAAAACGAATCGTAACATACCTAGCTAGCCAGCTCCAGACCGAACGTGTGATTCTTCGGGAGATCAAAACATGCCATGTCCATGTATACCTGTTTAATATCACAAAAGGAAAATAACACATAATACCCATACATGTATCCACACTAGCATTTGTGTTGGTTTAGTTATAGACAAAAAGGCAGGTTAACCAAGTAGTGTACGGGTGTTCGGGTATACGTACACCGGCAAGCTTGCCGGCTGGCCGAGATACCCGAATACGTATATATGTATCAAGTCTAGGGAAAGCTAGCCACGTACATGCAAACCTTCTTTTTCTTGAACATGCATGCATAAGGTAAGTGCATATGATAATAAACCAAACCTCACGTATACTCTTTTCGGCCGATGAATACCGAGTCACCCTCGAACATCTTCACAAGGCAAGTTCCGCTTCCAATTTTTATAAAAGGAAGCTACATCCTCAACGTAGACCAAAGCTCCCGGTCGATGCAACTTCTTGACGAATCCGACTAGGGCTCTGATGTCTACTACACAACCTTTATCTTGTAGACGTTCTTGGGCCTCCAAGTGCATAGGTTTGTAGGACAGTAGCAAATTTCCCTCAAGTGGATGACCTAAGGTTTATCAATCCGTGGGAGGCGTAGGATGAAGATGGTCTCTCTCAAGCAGCCCTGCAACCAAATAACAAAGAGTCTCTTGTGTCCCCAGCACACCCAATACAATGGTAGATTGTATAGGTGCACTAGTTCGGCGAAGAGATGGTGATACAAGTGCAATATGGATGGTAGATATGGGTATTTGTAATCTGAAAATATAAAAACAGCAAGGTAACTAATGATAAAAGTGAGCAAAAACGGTATTGCAATGCGTTGAAACAAGGCCTAGGGTTCATACTTTCACTAGTGCAAGTTCTCTCAACAATAATAACATAATTGAATCATATAACTATCCCTCAACATGCAACAAAGAGACACTCCAAAGTCACTAATAGCGGAGAACAAACGAAGAGACTATGGTAGGGTACGAAACCACCTCAAAGTTATTCTTTCCAATCAATCCGTTGGGCTATTCCTATAAGTGTCTCAAATAGCCCTAGAGTTCATACTAGAATAACACCTTAAGACACAAATCAACCAAAACCCTAATGTCACCTAGATACTCCAATGTCACCTCAAGTATCCGTGGGTATGATTATATGATATGCATCACACAATTTCAGATTCATCTATTCAACCAACACAAAGTACTTCAAAGAGTGCCCCAAAGTTTCTACCGGAGAGTCAAGACGAAAACGTGTGCCAACCCCTATGCATAGGTTCATGGGCGGAACCCGCAAGTTGATCGCCAAAACATACATCAAGTGGATCACGTGATATCCCATTGTCACCACAGATACGCACGGCAAGACATACATCAAGTGTTCTCAAATCATTAAAGACTCAATCCAATAAGATAACTTCAAAAAGAAAATTCAATCCTTTACAAGAGAGTGGAGGGGGAGAAACATCATAAGATCCAACTATAATAGCAAAGCTCGCGATACATCAAGATCATGCCAAATCAAGAACACGAGAGAGAGAGAGAGATCAAACACTTAGCTACTGGTACATACCCTCAGCCCCGAGGGTGAACTACTCCCTCCTCGTCATGGAGAGCGCCGGGATGATGAAGATGGCCACCGGTGAGGGTTCCCCCCTCCGGCAGGGTGCTGGAACAGGGTCCCGAGAGGTTTTTGGTGGCTACAGAGGCTTGCGGCGGCGGAACTCCAGATCTATTCTGTCTCCCGAAGTTTTTAGGGTATATTGGTATATATAGGAGGAAGAAGTACGTCATGGGAGCCACAAGGGGCCCACGATGGTGGAGGGCGCGCCCCCCTACCTCGTGGCTCCCTCGTTTCTTTCCTGACGTGCACTCCAAGTCTATCAGGTTGCTTTCCTTCCAAAAATAACTTCTCCAGAAGGTTTCATTCCGTTTCGACTCCGTTTGATATTCCTTTTCTTTGAAACACTGAAACAAGGGAAAAAACAGGAACTGGCACTGGGCTCTGGGTCAATAGGTTAGTCCCAAAAATAATATAAAAGTGTTTAATAAAGCCCATAAACATCCAAAACAGAAAATATAATAGCATGGAACAATCAAAAATTATAGATACGTTGGAGACATATCAACATCCCCAAGCTTAATTCCTGCTCGTCCTCGAGTAGGTAAATGATAAAAACAGAATTTTTGATGTGGAATGCTACCTAACATATTTGTCAATGTAATCTTCTTTATTGTGACAAGAATATTCAGATCCATAAGATTCAAAACAAAAGTTTAATATTGACATGAAAACAATAATACTTCAAGCATACTAACAAAGTAATCATGTCTTCTCAAAATAACATGGCCAAAGCAAGTTATCCCTACAAAATCATATAGTCTGGCTATGCTCTATCTTCACCACACAAAGTATTTAAATCATGTACAACCCCGATGACAAGCCAAGCAATTGTTTCATACTTTTGATGTTCTCAAACTTTTTCAATCTTCACGCAATACATGAGCGTGAGCCATGGACATAGCACTATAGGTGGAATAGAATGGTGGTTGTGGAGAAGACAAAAAAGGAGAAGATAGTCTCACATCAACTAGGCTTATCAACGGGCTATGGAGATGCCCATCAAATAGATATCAATGTGAGTGAGTAGGGATTGCCATGCAACGGATGCACTAGAGCTATAAGTGTATGAAAGCTCAAAAAAAGAAACTAAGTGGGTGTGCATCCAACTCGCTTGCTCACGAATACCTAGGGCATTTTGAGGAAGCCCATCATTGGAATATACAAGCCAAGTTCTATAATGTAAAATTCCCACTAGTATACGAAAGTAACAACATAGGAGACTCTCTATCATGAAGATCATGGTGCTACTTTGAAGCACAATTGTGGTAAAAGGATAGTAGCATTGTCCCTTCTCTCTTTTTCTCTCATTTTTATTTATTTATTATTATTTTTTATTTGGGCCTTTCTCTTTTTTTTATGGCCTCTTTTCTTTTTTTTCTTTTTTCGTCCGGAGTCTCATCCCGACTTGTGGGGGAATCATAGTCTCCATCATCCTTTTCCTCACTTGGGACAATGCTCTAAAAATGAAGATCATCACACTTTTATTTTCTTACAACTCAACAATTACAGCTCGATACTTAGAACAAAATATGACTCTATATGGATGCCTCCGGCGGTGTACCGGGATATGCAATGAATCAAGAGTGACATGTATGAAAGAATTATGAACGGTGGCTTTGCCACAAATACGATGTCAACTACATGATCATGCAAAGCAATATGACAATGATGGAGCGTGTCATAATAAATAGAACGGTGGAAAGTTGCATGACAATATATCTCGGAATGGCTATGGAAATGCCATAATAGGTAGGTATGGTGGCTGTTTTGAGGAAGGTATATGGTGGATGTATGATACCGGCAAAAGGTGCACGGTATTAGAGAGGCTAGCAATGGTGGAAGGGTGAGAGTGCGTATAATCCATGGACTCAACATTAGTCATAAAGAACTCACATAGTTATTGCAAAAATCTATTAGTTATCGAAACGAAGTACTATGTGCATGCTCCTAGGGGGATAGATTGGTAGGAAAAGACCATCGCTCGTCCCCGACCGCCACTCATAAGGAAGACAATCAATAAATAAATCATGCTCTGACTTCATCACATAACGGTTCACCATACGTGCATGCTACGGGAATCACAAACTTTAACACAAGTATTTCTCAAATTCACAACTACTCCACTAGCATGACTCTAATATCACCATCTTCATATCTCAAAACAGTCATAAGGCATCAAACTTCTCATAGTATTCAATGCACTTTATATGAAAGTTTTTATTATATCCCTCTTGGATGCCCATCATATTAGGACTAAATTCATAACCAAAGCAAATTACCATGCTGTTTAGGACTCTCAAAATAATATAAGTGAATCATGAGAGTTCATCTATTTCTTCAAAATAAAACCACTGCCGTGCTCTAAAAGATATAAGTGAAGAACTAGAGCAAACGACAAACTACTCCGAAAGATATAAGTGAAGATCAAATGAGTAGTTGAATAATTATGCAACTATGTGAAGACTCTCTAAAATTTAAGAATTTCAGATCTTTATACTTTATTCAAACAGCAAGAAAAGCTAAAGCAAATAAAATGACGCTCCAAGCAAAACACATATCATGTGGTGAATAAAAATATAGCTCCAAGTAAAGTTACCGATGAACGAAGACGAAAGAGGGGATGCCATCCGGGGCATCCCCAAGCTTAGGCTCTTGGTTATCCTTGAATTTTACCTTGGGGTGCCTTGGGCATCCCCAAGTTTAGGCTCTTGGCACTCCTTATTCCATAGTCCATCGAATCTTTACCCAAAACTTGAAAACTTCACAACACAAAACTTAACAGAAAATCTCGTGAGCTCCGTTAGCGAAAGAAAACAAAACACCACTTCATCGTACTGTAATGAACTCATTCTTTATTTATATTGGTGTTAAACCTACTGTATTCCAACTTCTCTATGGTTTATAAACTATTTTACTAGCCATAGATTCATTAAAATAAGCAAACAACACACGAAAAACAGAATCTGTCAAAAACAGAACAGTCTGTAGTAATCTGTAACTAACACAAACCTCTGGAACTCCAAAAATTCTAAAATAAATTGGTGGACCTGAGGAATTTGTCTAGTAATCATCTTCAAAAAGAATAAACTAAATAGCACTCTCCAGTAAAAAGTTGAAGCAAATCTCGTGAGCGCTAAAGTTTCTGTTTTTTACAGCATGATCATAAAGACTTCACCCAAGTCTTCCCAAAGGTTCTACTTGGCACAAACAATAATTAAAACACAAAACCACATCTAAACAGAAGCTATATGGATTATTTATTCCTAAACAGAACCAAAAAGCAAGAAACTAAAATAATATTGGGTTGCCTCCCAACAAGCGCTATCGTTTAACGCCCCTAGCTAGGCATGATGATTTCAATGATGCTCACATAAAAGATAGGAATTGAAACATAAAGAGAGCATCATGAAGAATATGACTAGAACATTTAAGTCTAACCCATTTCCTATGCATAGGGATTTTGTGAGCAAACAACTTATGGGAACAATAATCAACTAGCATAGGAAGGCAAAACAAGCATAACTTCAAAACTTTAAGCCCATAGAGAGGAAACTTGATATTATTGCAATTCCTACAAGCATATGTTCCTCCCTCATAATAATTTTCAGTAGCATCATGAATGAATTCAACGATATAACCAGCACCTAAAGCATTCTTTTCATTATCTACTTGCATAGAAAATTTACTACTCTACACATAAGCAAAATTCTTCTCATTCGGAATAGCGGGAGTATCATAAGAGACTTGAATACTATAAATTGTTTCCACATTAAAAGAGTAATGTTCAGAAAAGGGTACTCATAATCATGACAAGTTTTATAAATATAATCATCACTACTCTTTATAGCATAAGTTTCATCACAATAATCATCATAAGTAGCAACTTTGTTCTCATCATAATCAATTGAAACCTCTTCCGAAATAGTGGATACATCACTAAATAAAGTCACGACCTCTCCAAATCCACTTTCATAAATATTATAAGATTCAACATCCTCCAAAATAGTGGGATCACTACTTCCTAAAGTTGACACTCTTCCAAACCCACTTTCATCAATATAATCTTAAGTAGGAGGCATGCTATCATCATTATAAATTTGCATATCGAAACTTGAGAGGCTAAAAATATCATCTTCATTAGACATAGCATCCCCAAGCTTGGGACAAACATTAATTGCAGCAAATATATTCTCAAAAACATCATCTTCTTCAAACATAGCATCCCCAAGCTTGGGCCTTTTCATATCATAAGCATAATCACTCTCATCATTAATAGTATGGATAGCACCAATAGTATAGCAATTATCATATTCTTCCAAGCAAGTGCCAAAAAGATTTTCAAGATCATAAGGAGTATCATTATCTTCGCAATCATAATCATCACAACAAGCAATAGGCATAACGAGATCATCATCAAGTGCATCATCTTCCACAATTATTTTTGATTCATTTCCATGGGGCACAACAATAATAGGAGCAACATTATTTGGGAGAGATATGTTTTTACCTCTCTTCCTTTTTCTTTTCTTCTTCTTCACCTCATGTGTGGGTTCAATACTCTTTTTGGAGCTCCTTATTAATGAGATTGGTTGAATAGAAGGCTCCTCCTCGTTACCTGATTCATCATAAGAAATAATAGGAGGATATTGGGAAGTCTCTTCCCTTTCGTTAGTATTCTCTTCATCCTCTATTTGTTTTCTTTTCTTTATGTAATTTGCAATATAAGGATTTTCAATGCAATTCACCGCACAATACATATAAATTTCCTCTAGATCAAATTCAAGAAGTTTATAACGGGCAAATTCTGGAACATAATTAGTCATACGTTTCATTTCTTCGTAGCCCATAAGAAAACTAAGTTCATTATAATATGCAAGGGAAATCAAGTCATCACAATTTTTTGGACACGATTAGATCATGAAACAATTTGCATCGGATAGTTAAATGACCCCGTTCATTGCAAAGTTCACAAGTACGGCCAAGAAAATTTAAATTTTCAGCACAAACATCTAGCCTTGCAACAATTTTGTTTCTAAATGCTTATGCCTCTTGCAATATCTATCTTCCCTATTTGGTGTGTACTTGCAAACCCAATGCACTCCACAAAAATTGACATGTTTATAGGAGACATTTTCATCATGACTAGTGCAATCATCGTTAGTACCATGGATATTCAAGGAGTTCATACTAACATCATTGCAATCATGCTCATCATTGAAAGATTTAGTGCCACATTTTAATGCATTCTTCTTCTAACACTTTGGCACAATTTTCCTTTCCATCATACTCACGAAAGATATTAAAAAGATGAAGCGTATGAGACAAACTCAATTCCATTTTTTTGTAGTTTTCTTTTATAAACTAAACTAGTGATAAAACAAGAAACAAAAAGATTCGATTGCAAGATCTAAAGATATACGTTCAAGCACTCACCTCCCCGGCAACGGCGCCAGAAAAGAGCTTGATGTCTACTACACTACCTTCTTCTTGTAGAAGTTGTTGGGCCTCCAAGTGCAGAGGTTTGTAGGACAGTAGCAAATTTCCCTCAAGTGGATGACCTAAGGTTTATCAATCCGTGGGAGGCGTAGGATGAAGATGGTCTCTCTCAAGCAACCCTGCAACCAAATAACAAAGAGTCACTTGTGTCCCCAACACACCCAATACAATGGTAGATTGTATAGGTGCACTAGTTCGGCGAAGAGATGGAGATACAAGTGCAATATGGATGGTAGATATGGGTATTTGTAATCTGAAAATATAAAAACAGCAAGGTAACTAATGATAAAAGTGAGCGAAAACGGTATTGCAATGCGTTGAAACAAGGCCTAGGGTTCATACTTTCACTAGTGCAAGTTCTCTCAACAATAATAAAATAATTGAATCATATAACTATCCCTCAACATGCAACAAAGAGTCACTCCAAAGTCAGTAATAGCGGAGAACAAATGAAGAGATTATGGTAGGGTACGAAACCACCTCAAAGTTATTCTTTCCAATCAATCCGTTGGGCTATTCCTATAAGTGTCACAAACAGCCCTAGAGTTCGTACTAGAATAACACCTTAAGAGACAAATCAACCAGAACCCTAATGTCACCTAGATACTCCAATGTCACCTCAAGTATCCGTGGGTATGATTATACGATATGCATCACACAATCTCAGATTCATCTATTCAACCAACACAAAGTACTTCAAAGAGTGCCCCAAAGTTTCTACCGGAGAGTCAAGACGAAAACGTGTGCCAACCCCTATGCATAGGTTCATGGGCGGAACCCGCAAGTTGATCACCAAAACATACATCAAGTGGATCACGTGATATCCCATTGTCACCACAGATATGCACGGCAAGACATACATCAAGTGGTCTCAAATCATTAAAGACTCAATCCGATAAGATAACTTCAAAGGGAAAACTCAATCCATTACAAGAGAGTAGAGGGGGAGAAACATCATAAGATCCAACTATAATAGCAAAGCTCGCCATACAGCAAGATCATGCCAAATCAAGAACACGAGAGAGAGAGATCAAACACATAGCTACTGGTACATACCCTCAGCCCCGAGGGTGAACTACTCCCTCCTCTTCGTGGAGGGCGCCGGGATGATGAAGATGGCCACCAGTGAGGGTTCCCCCCTTCGGCAGGGTGCCGGAACAGGGTCCCGAGAGGTTTTTGGTGGCTACACAGGCTTGCGGGGGCGGAACTCCAGATCTATTCTGTCTCCCAAAGTTTTTAGGGTATATGGGTATATATAGGAGGAAGAAGTACGTCAGGGGAGCCACGAGGGGCCCATGAGGGTGGAGGGCGCGCCCTAGGGGGGTGGGTGCGCCCCCTACCTCGTGGCTCCCTCGTTTCTTTCCTGACGTGCACTCCAAGTCTATCAGGTTGCTTTCCTTCCAAAAATAACTTCTCTAGAAGGTTTCATTCCGTTTCGACTCCGTTTGATATTCCTTTTCTTCGAAACACTGAAACAAGGGAAAAACAGGAACTGGCACTGGGCTCTGGGTCAATAGGTTAGTCCCAAAAATAATATAAAATTGTTTAATAAAGCCCATAAACATCCAAAACAGAAAATATAATAGCATGGAACAATCAAAAATTATAGATACGTTGGAGACGTATCAGGCTCTCGCACGGATATTGCCATGTAAACGCCATGTGAGCTACTTTAAAGATGAGACCCCGGGCAGTGTCTCAAAGCACACAAATTTGCCCATTGTTGACGACACATCCTATCGGAAGAAAAAAACAAAAGGTATAGCTTCGTTACCTCTTCACAAGCCAATGCATTGCTTTGCCTATGCACGTCTTGAATACATGCAAGCAAAACATGTGTTTCTTGGTCTCCTGCTAATTTTGTATTTGTTGTCTTCCCCCGTGTCATCAGGATACCATGGGAAAGAGGTCTGGGTGGAGTCGAGATGCTGATGACTCGACAAGTGGTGCTAAGAAAAGCAAAGGTGACTCGACTCCTCCCCCATCGCCAAGCAGGTCGAAAGGTAGCTCTAGCGGTGTGGAGTATACACGCTTGACGCCTCCGTTGCCGAGTGCACCACGATCTTAGCGACATCAACCTAGCCGCAACTCCAAAAATTCTGACAGGACGATCCTCTCCCTTGACGCCGATGCTCCGCCACTAGGGAACCTAGAGGTAAAGGAAATAGTAATAATACCAGTAACAAATAAAATTTGTATGAGTGTATTTCTTCCTTTAATCCCGTGTATATCCTGTGTGCATGAAGGACAAGCTCGAAGATGTGTTGCCGCACGTGCCTATGAGTCGCGGCGTGGAGCGACTCCTAAACGAGGTGATGGAAGGCATGGACCAAGATGATCTGGTCACCAAATCGGCACCTCCAACTGGGTCTAGTTCGGCGGCAAAACTCACATCACCATCAGCGAGTGATCCAGCTGCGAATTCTTCAACTGCGGCAGGGAACGATCTCATTGCCAAATCCACCTTCCTACTGACAAAACCTGCTTCTCTAGCAACATCAACCGGGACCATTGAAGCAAACAAAAAAGGGTCACCAGGAGCTATCGACAGCAAAAATGATGGGGTGACTGTGAATAGGCCAAGATCGTCTGCTTTTGGTACGTGTATACTACCCCAGCCCTCTTGCATATTCTTTCTATCTTTTTATATGCTCTCTTGACTCTCTTTCTTTTTTCAGATGTCACAAACAAGTCAACTAAATTAGAAGGCTTCTACTCCCCTGAAGCAAAGGAGCTCCAGGCAATACTTGAGAGACACCAGAACATCCTTGCCGGAGAAAGTACTCTACTAGATAAGCTCAAAGTCCCTCTAGCTAACAACATCTCGACGCCAAGCCTTGTCCTCCCGCCCGGAACAGCAGCAAAGTATATCTCGATAGGACTCAAAGATGTACAGGAGGCACTAAGGGAGCAGCCGATCAATGAGGAGCTAACCATAACTAGAATAGAGTCTGTAATAAGTATGTGGAAGATCCCGTATGCAAACAAGGTCCCGCCAGACCTTGAGATTCTGATTCGCCACCTTGAAGCAGTGGTGGATCGTCTGGGCGGAAAGGGTGGTCTCACCACTTCCCACACATTGGCACCCGCGCCGGTGCAAGTGTCATCTCTGCTGGAGAAGCTCGATGCAGCTCATGCGGGGATCACTCAAGGACTTCGCCACCTCGACAAGGAAGGGCCCCGCCTAGAGGGACACCTTGCCAACCTTGCCTCCATCTGCAATAGACAAAAGAAGTTGGCTGAAGAACATCGGACGCTTGTCGGCAAACATCAACAGCTTGCCAAGGAGTACAAGGCCCTCTGCGAGAAGGAAACCGAGATGGCGGCACTAGCTGAAAAGCGCACAGGTGTCCTAGCTGACATGATGACTTCTAGCTACCGCCATCTTGAAGCTCACGAGGATGCCATTCGGACTTCTTCGAAGGTGGTCGAGT
Source organism: Aegilops tauschii subsp. strangulata (assembly GCF_002575655.3). Classification (NCBI taxonomy): domain Eukaryota; kingdom Viridiplantae; phylum Streptophyta; class Magnoliopsida; order Poales; family Poaceae; genus Aegilops; species Aegilops tauschii. The sequence goes on along the minus strand of NC_053037.3, from coordinate 277,735,960 downwards.
CGTATGAAAGACACGGTGCAGAGGCCACTGCCTTCCTGGCCGCCGGGGGAACACTTCCGGAGATTGCTACAGTCCTCGCATACAAAGCTCCTGAGTGAGGGAGCGGACTAGAGATCATGGTCTGCTCTGCAAAAGCTGCACTTAGTTCAAATAGATTTTTTGTATCTTAGTTAAATATAAACTGTCCTACCTCGTCCAAAACAAAGATTGCTTAGTCCCAGTGAATTTTGGTATGATCGATCAATAAAATGATGGCTTTTGTGATATATCTCTTTTTAACTTTTACTCGCCGGGTCCGTCGTCGCGGCCACCATGTATAACTGAGGTATATATCTCCGTTGTACATATTGCCGCCTTTATGCATGCATGTATGTGCGTAGGCAGCCAGGCACATATGTGTACGTGTTACATTATCAAACTTGCCTCTATATAGTCTGCACTATGATTTCATGCATGCATGTGCATATACCAGTACGTGCGCGCATGTGCCATGCAATGGTGTTTTGCCTTTGCATCAAAACTTTTCTTTGTACGTATAGCCTGCGTCAAAAATTCATCAATAAAAAGAAATTATTATTTTATGCAATAGTGCACAAAAACCCCTCGAACAACATGTCCAGCCTTAAAATCTAGTGTTAAATATTATTCAGTATTATTTGTCTTGTTGTTTGGTCCAGATTAGATGTTTGGCGGACGTTTCTTACATTCTAGTGATTGGTTGTTCTACAAAGAAATGCTACTCCAGTACAAATAAATTATTTCACAGTTGCTTGTGCCCTATTTTCCTGAACCTGAGATATTTCTAAGAGAGGTGAAGGCGATGGTCCCTGAGTTTGTTTTTGCCTTGCCCATTGAACTGAGTCCCTTCCTCTGAATTTTCCAACATTGTATCTGAATTTTTACTTGCTGGCAAGTATACTAAATTTTTTTGGAACGATCTGACATTGTCTCTGATTAGCTGCTTATATATTTACAAGTTGTAATCATCAGTCATCAACGGAGCCACTCGTGCAGGGATTGCCCTTCCCCTATGTTAGTAGAACAAACCCTGGGTCTATTGCCCAGACCATGCACAGGCCTGAGAGCAAGGTTGCGGCATCCAAGACCAGGCCAAGCAGAAGACATAAGCTCTTTGAGGAATCAAAGGGCCGATCGAGAAGAACAAGACAAGCCAAAGAAAGCAATATACCACTAAGGGAAAGCCTCCCTTGCCGGGGAGGCGACCCTAGCGAGGTCAAGGTTGCCCCAGACACAAGCCTCAAGACTGCCCCGACAAGGCTCCACTGCTCCACCTCATAGCGACGCAAGTCATCGATCGGTGCGGTGTCGAGCCCCCAAGTGACTAAGTGGCCGTTTCTTGACACATGGCAACCACGTCCGACGGAAATCACCTCCAAATGACACCCGTCTAGAGATGTGTCAAGCAGGCAGACAAGAGGGTGGCCGAACTGCCCGGGAAGGCTTGCCGGGCATGCCATGATGTGACACTAAGCGGCGTATTTAATGCGCTCTGCCCTGCCTGCAGAGTTAGGTATGATAGCATTGTTTGCTATCTAATCATTACACAATGACTAGTTTGCCATTGTGGTGACCCCTTGATCTATAAAAGGAGGGCCGTGGCAACCGTAGTAAGGATTTAGACCCTTGTACACTCATACGCGTGTAGCTACTCTCGCCCCGAGGCAACCCTGCCAGGCAAGAGGGCTGCATCTCCACCACGATCCTCTCATCAATCCACCAAAGTAGGAGTAGGGTTTTACGCCTCACGGCAGCCCGAACCTAGGTAAAACTGCCCGTGTGATCTCTGCCGTGTTGCGCTTCGTTCTCCGCTCTTTGTGCAATGTGCTCATCCCCCCTGCCGACCCACAAGGGGCTGATGGCCCCATAGGTGGCCGTGGTTTCCCACGACATCTTTTGTCGCGGGATATCCACGGCTACCTATGGGACCAGGAGGCCCCTTGCTGGTTCGGCAGGGGGACGTCGCGTTGCACAAAGAGCAGACCAGCGCACGACAGCACGACAGAGAGCACACAAGCAATTTACCCAGGTTCGGGCCGCCGCGAGGCGTAAGGCCCTACTCCTGCTTTAGTGCATTGATGGTGGAATGGGGATGGTGAAGCGCAGTACACTTGCCCGGCAGGGGTTGCTGTAGGGCAGAAGCAACCACGCGCGTATGGGGGTGTGGGTTCGTCAACTTTCAAACCCTTTCTACGGGTGCCATGGGCCTCCTTTTATAGATTAAGGGGGTCACCACAATGGCAAAGTAGTCATTATCCACTGATATGATAGTAAACAGTGCTATCATACCTAACTTTGCGGGCTGACAGGATGCATTAAATGCACCGCTTAGTGTCACATCACTGGTTGCCCGGCAAGGCTTGCCGGGCTATCTTGGCAGCTCCGCGCCTGTTCCCTTGACACATCGCAGGACGGGTGTCATCTGCGGGTTTCTTCTGCAGGAAATGGCTGCCATGTGGCGAATGGCTGCCACTTAATCATCCCGCCGCTTGACACCGCACTGATTGACGATGTGGGTCGTGCTTGAGTGGTTGGTGGGGTGGTTCTGCCCCCGCGAGCCCCGACAGACCTTGCCGGGGTGCCTTGGTTGCATCCTTCTGGCGGTGGCCTCGCCCCTTGCCAGGCTCGCCTGCCCGGCAAGGGAGGCCCTTCTCTTGCCGATATCTTGCTCCTCTGGCTTGATCTTGGTCCCTCGGAACTGCATGTTGGTTCTTCAAATCTCTTGGTCCCTCAATCTCTAACTTAGCTGGTGCTTCGAAATTGTTCTTGTGCCTGTGCACAGTCTGGGCAACGGACCCAGGGTTTGTTGCACCAATAGAATCCCCCGGGCCTGCCTCGAACGCGCTGCTGAGCGTCGTCGGGGTAGGGCCTAATAAGTGCACAGTCAGGGTTGATGAAGGGGTTGGGCCCTTGAGGTTTCCATTGCTACTTCATTAGCCTTGATTTTGTGCTAGTTTCCGGTTTCCCCACGTGTGGTGTAAAGCCAATAGTGGTGGGGCCGCTCCAGTGATGCCCCGTGAATGACTTTAACACATGGGGTAGAAATTGCCAATTTACTCTTCCCACAGCGCGCCCTTATCCTTGGCCACGTATGCTGCATGCATCACGCGGGGTAGGTAATGGAGGCGCGTGGCGCGGGAGAGCATCTTGGAGAGGGTCCGCCCGCCTTGAATTGGCGGAGGAGGGCAGTTGTAACCCGTTGATGGAGCAGCTGCCCTTCCCTGCCCGTCCTATAAAAGGGAGCGGCGGAGGAGGGCAGAGTCATTCATCTTTGTATTCTCCCTCTTCTTCCCTTGTTCTCTGCTTTCGCGGACGATGCCGAAGAGAAGAGCCTGGGACCATCCCCCAGGCTCCTTCTTGGGGTTATCGTCGCCCCATGCTAGTGTTGACGCTCGGGGAGTGAGCCTGGTTCTTGGCGTGGCGAATCTCTTGGTCTCTTCGAGGCCCGGCCGGGAGGCGGGGCTGGAGATCGTTGGTAATCCCAGCATTGCCCCTCCCGGAGGTCTTGGGGTTGTTGTCGATGAGAGGCGCGCCTTCCTGCCCGCCAAGGTGGGGTGTGGCACGCCTCGAGCCTCCTGGCCGTCCTGGCCACTCGATGTCTTCCCGAGGGGGGTGCCGAACTGGAGCCTCGGCCTTCCTCCGGGACGGTGTGGATGGAGATAAAAGCCTGGGGGGAAGGAGAAGACGGGAGGCAAGCCGTCCGGTAGGAGCACAACCGCATCGACGCGTTCGTCTCGTACTGGCGACCTGCTGCCCGTCTGCTTGGCTCTTCCCCCTTTTCTCGTCCCCCTGGTGCTTCCGCTTCCTTTTGGGGCCTTCTGGCTGGGCTCCGGCACCTTCCTCCGCCGGTGCCTGTGCTGGAGCCCCCCTTTCGGCCCTGGGGGTGGTGACCAGGGGGCCGTCGAGGTGCTCCGCACGTCTTCCTCCTTCGCAGCCTCACCACTCCCGATCTTGTCAGGCTGGGGTTGCCAGCTCCTGACAAGGATTGGGGTGGCATTGTGCCGGCGCGGCGCCTGTCCTCTTCTCTTCCCACTGCAATACTTGTGATAAGAGGGACAGGAAGAGTAGTTTACGGAGCACTTATCTTTTTTCAATCTTAAACTTTTAGGAAATCACCAAATTTTAATTCAAATAATGTAACCTCTCGAGTCCATCTTTGTGTTCTGTAATGTTTGTACTTGTATCAACATATGAATGAAAAAGATGAACCCTGTCGGGAACCCGTGCATGTGTATGTCCATGCAGAGGTGGAGTGCCTCTTTAATGAAACTAAACGAGTTTTCTCGGCAGGATATCCTGCCAGCACCCTCTTTGTCTGCCGGAGAGCTACGTCTGCCGGGGAGCAGACAGAGGGGCCAGCCCCCCGCCAGCTCCTTTTTAACAAAGGCTATTGCGACCATCCTGAATGAAGCAATGTTCGAGTCATGGATGGGAGCACCTAAGTTTCAAAAGTGAGGCGAGGTTTTCTCATGCAAAGTTATAGATTTACAGAACACTAATGGATAAGAGGTAAAACTTATCTGTTTGGCTTGCCGGGGATTGCTATGCCGTGCAATCTTCTCGTCCCTTGTCGAAGCCAAGTTCACGACAGGAACCTGCAACTCCATGTAGATGAGAATGAATGCAGGATGCAATCCTATCTATATGCATATGCAAATGCTCATGAAATGCTTATGCAGTGATCTTGGTGCGCTCATGCATGCATGCAATCTTAGTTGGGGGCCCCCTACAACGCTTCTTTATTTTCTCTTGCACGGGGTCATCGCCCCGGGTTTGTATAATGGGTTACATGCAGCTGAGGCAAGGCCTATACAAAAGGGTGGCTGTCGGGCAGTGCCCGAAAGCCTCGCGCCTTACAGGTAGTACTTGCGGAGATGCTCAATATTCCATGAGTTTTGCAACTAAGTGCCATCTCCGGTCTCCAGACGGACTGCGTCGGGTCTAGTGACTCGTACCACCCGGTAAGGGCCTTCCCACTTTGGTGATAGCTTGTTTGTACCCTTGGTGGACTGAACGCGCCTAAGGACAAGGTGACCTTCCTAAAAAAACCGGGCATGAACCCCGCGGCTGTGATAGTGGCGCAGGGCTTGCTGGTAGCATGCAGCACGCGTAGCAGCCCGGAGATGGTTCTCCTCGAGTACCAAAACATCGTCATGCCGGTGCTGATCTTGCGCTACTTCATCGTAGGAAAGCACTCGAGGGGACCCGTAAATGAGTTCCGTGGGATAACTGCTTCTGCCCCGTAGACCAGGGAGAAGGGAGTCTGCCCGGTAGCTCGGTTAGGTGTGGTTCTGAGGGACCAGGGAACTACCGGCAGCTCCTCGATCCACCGCCCGCCGTGCTTCTGCAGCGTATCGAAAGTTCTTGTCTTGAGTCCACGTAGCACTTCAGCGTTCGCCCTCTCATCTTGCCCATTGCTCCGGGGTTGTGCCACAGAGGCAAATGAGATCTTGCATCCGAGGGTACGAACATATTGCATGAAGGCGTGGCTCGTGAATTGGGTTCTGTTGTCAGTGATGATCCTTGCCGGAACTCCAAAATGACACACCAATTCCTTCAAGAACTTGATAGCCGACTGAGCAGTCACCTTTCTCACGGCAGTCACTTCTGGCCACTTTGTAAACTTGTTGATGGCGACGAACAAGAATTCAAAGCCCCCGATTGCTCGGGGGAAGGGGCCGAGGATATCGAGCCCCCAGACCGAAAATGGCCATGATAAAGGGATTGTCTGAAGGGCTTGGGCAGGCAGGTGTGTTCTCTTGGAATGGAACTGGTAGGCTTCACATGTCGTGACGAGATCGACCGCATCTTGGAGGGCTGTGGGCCAATAGAATCCTTGCCGGAATGCTTTCCCAACTAATGCCCTTGATCCAATGTGTGATCCGCACATTCCTTTGTGAATCTCAGCCAGCAGTTCCTTTCCATCCTCCCGGCAGACACACTTCAATTTCACACCGTTGGGCCTCCTTCTTTATAGAGAGTCATCGACAAACTGATACATACTGGCCCTCCCGGCTAGTTTCCCAGCTTCATCTTGGTCGTTGGGAAGCTCTCCGGTTTGGAGGAAGCGGACGATGTGCCTTGCCCAAGTTGGAGCCTGGGGCTCGGCAACAAGGGCTAGTGGCACCTCCTCGGCTGCGGGAGCACCGGCCTCGTTCCCGGGGTCCATGGGCCCGACTGGAGGGGGTGGTCCGGCAGGCTGTGAGGAGTTATTTCCAGCAGGGTCTCTGCTGGGAGCGGCTCGACCGGGAGAGGCTTACCGTAGTCCAGCTTTCTCCTTTCCGGGCCATTGTGGTTGGTGATACAGAGGGCTGAGAGACATGGAGAAGAAAAGTTCCTGGTTCCACAGGAAGCTTCTGCGCAACACACTTTGACAGGTGATCAGCTATGCTGTTTTCCGCACGGGGTACGTGCTCTGTTTACAACTCGTCAAAGTGCTCCTCCAATCTCCTCACTTCCTCGACGTATGCTTCCATCAATGGGCTTTGATAATCCTTGTTGACTTGTCTCACCACAAGGTGTGAATCTCCTTGTATGATCAGCTTCTTGATTCCCAATCCTGCTACAATTCTGAGCCCGGCAAGGAGCCCTTCATACTCAGCTGTATTGTTGGTGGCTTCTTCCCGGGCAAAGTGCATTTGGACGACGTACTTCAAGTGCTCCCCTGAGGGGGCAACAAGAAGCACGCCAGCCCCTGCACCTTGTAGGGAAAAAGCACCATCAAAATACATAATCCATTCTTGGGGTGATCCCTTGCCGGGGATAGCTGTCTCTATCACTTCCTCATCAGGGGTTGGCGTCCATTCTGCAATAAACTCTGCCAACGCCCTGCTCTGAATAGTTGATGTGCTCTCAAACTTCAAACCAAAGCTGGATAACTCCAAAGCCCACTCCACTATTCTGCCGGTAGCCTCAGGGTTTCAGAGTATCCTTTGCAATGGAAAACGAGTGACAAGCGTGATCTCATGGGCTTGGAAGTAGTGGCGCAGTTTCCTTGAAGCCATAATGAGACCAAAGATCAACTTTTGCACGCCAGGGTACCTCGATCTAGCCCCTTGTAGCAAGGAGCTGATTATGTATACTGGGCGCTGCACCACTTTCTTCCTTGCCATGTCCTTGGGGTTGCTCTGGTTGCCGTGCTCATTGCTGTTCTGATCCTTTTCTGACTCTGCCGTTATCTGCCCACCTTCTGCCTTATCCACTTCTCGCTGTGCCACCAAGGCCGCACTAGCCACTTGGTTGGTTGTCGCCAAGTATAGCAACAACGGCTCTTGGGGTTTGGGTGCAACCAAGGTAGGCACAGATGATAGGTAGGCCTTCAACTCCTGCAGAGCTGCATCTGCCTTCTTCAAAATTTTAAAGAACGGTAGGGCATGCTCGGCAGACTTGGAAATTAACCTACTTGGCGCGGCAACGCATCCCGTCAAGCGCCTCACATCCTTAACTGTCCTTGGTGCTTGGATCTGCTGGATGGCTTTGATCTTGTCGGGGTTAGCCTCGATCCCCCGATGGTACACGAAGAAACCAAGCAGCTTGCCGGAGGGGACACCAAACACACACTTCTCCGGATTAAGTTTCAAATTGATCTTGGACAGATTAGCAAATGTGTCCTCCAAATCCTGGATAAGAGTGGTCTTATGGTTTTGACCATGATATCATCCATATAAGCTTCTATGTTTCTGTGTAATTGTGGCTCAAAACCAATCTGAACTGCCCTTGCAAAAGTGGACCCGGCACTCTTTAGTCCGAATGGCATGCGAAGAAAGCAGTACGTACCACATGGAGTGATGAACGATGTCTTCTCTTCATCTTCTTGGGACATGAAGGTCTGGTGATATCCGAAATACGCGTCCAAAAAGGAGAGCAAATCACACCCTGAAGTGGAATCCACAATTTGGTCGATACGCGGCAAGGGAAATGGGTCCTTCAGGCAAGCCTTGTTGAGATCTGTGAAATCAATGTAAAGCCTCCATTTCCCAATTGCCTTCCGGACCACCACTAGATTTGCTAACCTTGTAGGATGCAGTACTACTCTGACCAAACCAGCTGCGTCAAGTTTCTTGATTTCCTCGGTAATGAACTGCTGCCTTTCCAAGGCCCGCTTCCGGGCTTTCTGCTTGACAGGTCGAGCATGTGGGCAGACAGCAAGGTGGTGCTCGATTACCTCTCTGGGAACACTGGGGATATCAGATGGTTGCCAGGCAAACACATCGATATTCGCCCATGGGAAGGCAACGAGCGCGCTTTCCAATTTCTCATAAAGGATGGCGCTGATGGTAAAAGTACCATCAACGCCAGCCAGCCCTACCGGGACCTTCTTTACTTGGGGTGCAACAACCTTGGATCTCTTGCTGTTGGAACACTCCGGCACATCATAAACGGGTGCACTGCACTCGGAGGGGGCACGCTTCCCGGACTCCTTCCGGAGGTCTTACAATCCCTTTTCTTTCCTTTGCTTTCCTTGGCGGGAGCTGTTGCTGCCGTAGCCTCTGCTGCGACTGCATCCCGGTACATTTTGTCCATGCAAATAATTGCATCCTTCTCATCTGATGGAATAGTGATGACTCCAAGTGGCCCAGGCATCTTCAGAGTGTTATAAGCATAGTGGGATGCGGCCATGAACTTGGCTAGGGCCGGGTGTCCAAGAATCCCATTGTACGGCAGGGGGAGATCAACCACATCAAACACAACCTTCTCTGTCCGGTAGTTCAGTTCTCCCCCAAACGTCACCGGCAACGTATCTTCCCTTTAGGATGGCTCCTACCGGGATTAACTCCTTGAAACGTGCCGGTAAACTCTAGCTCTTCTTCTCCTATCTGAAGCTTGCTGATAACTGCTGGGGAAATCAGATTCAACCCGGCCCCGCCATCCACTAACATCTTTTTGACCTTAAGGTTGCGAATTGTCGGGGAGACCAACAATGGCAAGCATCCTACCGTGGTGGTGCGGCCAGGGTGATCCTCCTCATCAAAGATGATTGGCGTGCGGGACCACTTGAGCGGTTTCCGGGCCTCTGGCGCTGGCTCCACAGCATTGATCTCTCGTGCCCACCGCTTGAACTGGAGGTGGCAGGCATGCAAAGACGCACCACCATCAATGCATAGGGCGTCAGTGGCCTTCTGAAATTCCTGCTCACTGGTTTCCTCTTCATTCCCTTCATCACTCACATCGTCACAGACTTCCTTCTCTTGACCCCTGGCGGGTTTTCCTTGGTTCCGAAAGGGTTTGCCGAGGCGATTTGTTTCACCGCCTCAGCCCTTTCCGCCAGCGGCATTCTAACCTTTTTCCTTGTCATGCTTGTCATATTCAGCCCTCTGTTTCTTGACAAGCTGCTCAACCTGGTAACACTCCTGAAGGTCACGGACCTTGGTCCGATGGATCTTGCAGTATGGGCCATCGCCTTTTCCAGCTTTCTCGGCGGCAGCGGCTTCTTGGCAGGCTGTGCAAGTGGCAACTTCCTTGCCGGGGGCCTCAGCCATGGCCTCCTTGCCTGTACTAGGTGTGCCCGAACCTTCTACAGTCATCACTGCCTTATCTCTTGGCTTCTTACTGCGCTTCTTGCCCTTTCTCTGACTGGTTGATCCATCTTCATCCTCTGAATCAACGTTGATGAAATCCTCTTCTCCGGGCAACTTCCTTCCTTCCTCCATCCGAGCACACTTATCCACCAGTGTGTATAGCTCCTTCACAGTCTTGGGCAACCGCACATTCATCTTAGAACGAATGCAATGGTTGCACACATTGGACTGGAAGGCTGCTATAACGGCTACCGGATGGATATTTGGAATATTCCTATGAACTTTATTGAATCTTTGTAAATACTTACGGAGAGTTTCTCCTTCCTTCTGCTGGAGAAGTTGCAGGTTGTTGGGTCTGCCAGGCTCTTGGTGGCCACCGGTGAAGGCACCGATGAACTCGTGGCACATGTCTGCCATGACAAAATGGAGTTCTCCAGTAGGTGCATCAGCTAAGACCTCACATTGGACTTGAGGGCCAAGGGGAAGTAGTTGGCGAACACCTTCTCATCTCTTCCCCTGGCAGCTTGAACAACGATGATGTAGATGCTCAGGAACTCTGCTGGGTTCAGCCTCCCGTCATACTTCTCAGGTATCTCTGGCTTGAACCTTCGAACGGGCGGCCAACAGACTTGCCACAGCTCTCGTGTAAAGGCAGGGCATCTGACCTCGAAAGGTAGGCACCTGCCAACACCGAGCGCAGGCTCATCGACGTTGAGGCTGCTACACCCATCGGTCTGGCGGAGGTCATCGTGGCGCCGATCTATGGAGACGCGCGCGTCTCCCCGCCGCCTATCCTCCGGGGCTCGATGTTGGCCTGGACGTGCTCGAGGGTCAGAAGAGGCCATCGAGACGTTGTCGGGGTCATGATTCAGCTACGCCCACACCGGCTGCCGTGGTGGGGACTGCATCGTGGGGACGGCCCCCTCTGTTCGGCCAGCAGTAGGGCGGTTGTTGTCGCTTGGGGAGGTCGTGGCGGGCCAACTCATCGTGAGCCCCTAGCTTTGGCGAATCTGAGCAGGCTCTGGATGGTGGCATGCAATTCATCCATCTGCTCGGTCATTGGCGGAAACCTCAGTAGCAACTGAGCTCGCGCCATAGACTCCGTGGCTGTGCTTGGCATAGATGTTGATGACGTCGACCGCATCGTTGCCTGGCTCCTGATGGTGCCAGCGGCGGCGACGGCGGTGGTGCCGCGTCCACGCAGCTGTGGGGCGACCACCTGGGCAGCGGGGTCGTGCGGCGGTGGTTCTCGAGGGTCAACGGCTCCATTGAGTGCAGCGGTCTGCTCGACTCGTCCGGGAGGAGGCACATGGGCCGCGGTCGCTCCCGCGGTGGGGGCGGCCGGAGGGCGATGGCTCACCCCAGACCGAGCACCGTTGCTGCGGTTATGCCCGTCAGTGGGAGGAGAGGGTGGAGATGGAGTGACTCCCTCGCCTGCACCTTGTGAAGCGTGACCGCCAAGGCGTTGTTGGTGCTGTTCTCCTCCGACATCTCCAGCCCCCGTGTCGGCCGCGTGGGGGGGGGGGGGATGGCGCCACCTTCTCCAACCACGCCCCTAGCAGCATTCACATCCTTGCTCACCGCCGCATCCTTCGAGGCACCGGAGGCCGCGGGCGGCGGAGCCATCGAGGTGGATGGATGGGCCGAAGGGCCGGGCTTCTTCTTCTTAGGCGCCATGGTCGATGGCGTCGTCGAAGATGAAGATGGTGATGAAGATGACGTGCTGCACACGCTTTTAGTTTCGCGCAAGCGAGCCCCCTACCTTGCGCGCCAAAGATGTCGCGGGATATCCACGGCCACCTATGGGACTAGGAGGCCCCTTGCTGGTTCGGGAGGGGGGTGTCGTGTTGCACAAAGAGCAGACCAGCGCATGGCAGCACGACAGAGAGCAAACAAGCAATTTACCCAGGTTCGGGCCGCCGCGAGGCGTAAGACCCTACTCCTGCTTTAGTGCATTGATGGTGGAATGGGGATGATGAAGCGCAGTACACTTGCCCAGCAGGGGTTGCCGTAGGGCAGCAGCGACTACGCGCGTATGGGGGTGTGGGTTCATCAACTTTCCAACCCTTTCTACGGGTGCCATGGGCCTCCTTTTATAGATTAAGGGGTCACCAAAATGGCAAAGTAGTCATTATCCACTGATATGATAGTAAACAGTGCTATCATACCTAACTCTGCGGGCTGACAGGGTGCATTAAATGCACCGCTTAGTGTCACATCACTGAATACTCGGCAAGGCTTGCCGCGCTATCTTGCCAGCTCCGCGCCTGTTCCCTTGACACGTCGGAGGATGGGTGTCATCTGTGGGTTTCTTCTATAGGAAATGGCTGCCATGTGGCGAATGGCTGCCACTTAATCATCATGTGGCTTGACACCACACTGATTGACGACGTGGGTCATGCTTGAGTGGTTGGTGGGGTGGTTCTGCCCCCGCGAGCCCCGGCAGACCTTGCTGGGGTGCCTTAGTTGCATGCTTCTGGCGGTGGCCTCGCCCCTTGCCGGGCTCGCCTGCCCGGCAAGGGAGGCCCTTCTCTTGCCGATATCTTGCTCCTCTGGCTTTATCCTGGTCCCTCGGAACTGCATGTTGGTTCTTCAAATCTCTAGGTCCCTCAATCTTTGACTTAAGCTGGTGCTTCAATCTTGTTCTTGTGCCTGTTCACAGTCTGGGCAACGGACCCAGGGTTTGTTGCACTGACATCTTTGGAGCGCCAGGTAGGGGGAAGCGCTTGCACGAACCTGGGAAGCGTGCGCAGCGCATCATCTTCATCCCGGAACACCCCGGAACGAGTTGACCCAGCCGATCCGCCAAACGGAGCCGCTGGTCCTCAATCGCCTCCACCTCGTCACCACACCACCCTGGCGACTAGCTCACGACAACGACAACACAACGCAACCACTACGGGCACCATGAGGAGCCAGGCAACGTTACGGTCTACGTCGTCATCCATGCCAAGCACTGCTTCGGAGGCCATGCCGCGGGCCCAGCTGCTTTTGAGATTTCCGCTGGCGGCCGATCAGATTGATGAGTGGAGAGCCACCATTAAGAGCCTGATTGGTTTCGCCGAGGCGGGAGGATCACAGTGTGCTGGCCCGCCACGGCCTCCCCAAGTGACGACTACAGCCCACGCTGCTGGCCCTGCAGAACGGGCCACCCCCACGGTGCAGTCCCCTCCGCGGCAGGTAGCGCAGGGGCCACAGCCAGAGCCACGCGTCCAAGAACCCGACAACGTCTCGATGGCTTCATCGGACCCTCGAGCGCGTCAAGGCCAACGACGAGTCCTGGAGGACAGGCAAATGGAAGGCGCGCGCGTCACCATCGAGCGACGCCACGACACCCACCGCCAGTCCGATAGGCACAATGGCCCCGACGTCGACGAGCCCGCGCTCGGCGAAGGTCGATACCTGCCTTTCGAGGTTGGGTGCCCCGCCTTCACCCATGATTTACGACATGTCCGTTGGCCATCCACTCGCATGTTCAAGCCAGAAATACCAGAGAAGTATGATAGGAGACTAAACCCGGCAGAGTTCTTGACCATCTACACCATCGTTGTTCAAGCTGCCGGGGGAAGAGACAAAAAGGTGTTCGCCAACTATTTGCCTTTGGCGCTCAAGCCAAATGTGAGGTCTTGGATGATGCACCTGCCAGAGAACTCCATTTCAACCTGGTCTGACCTGTGCCATGAGTTTGTTGGCGCCTTCACGGGCGGCCATCAAGAACCAGGGCGGCCCAGCGACTTGCAGCTCCTCCCGCAGAAGGAAGAAGAGACTCTACGGAAGTACATGTAGAGTTTCAGCCGAGTACACACGAACATTCCAGACATCCACCCGGCAGCTATGATTTCTACGTTCTAGTCCAACGTGCATAATGTCGGATACGTTCCAAGATGAACGTTTGGTTTCCCAAGACTATGAAGGAGCTTTACACTCTAGTGGATAAGTGTGCTCGGGTAGAGGAGGGGAGGTGGCTCCCCGATGAAGAGGATGGCGTCGACATCGACTCAGAGGATGATGAAGAGGCCACCAATCAGAAGAAGAAGAACAAGAAGTGCAATAAAAGGTGCAAAGATAAGGCAGTGATGACCGTTGAGGGATCAAGCGCACCTAGTACCAGCAAGAAGGCCAAGACCGAGGTTCCCGTCAAGGAAGTTGCTGCGTGCACTGATTGCTGGGAAGCTGCGGCTGCCGAGAAGGCTGGGAAGGGTGATGGGACGTACTACAAGATCGATCGGACAAAGGGCCACGATCTCCAGGAGTATCATCAGGTTGAGCAGCTCGTCAAGAATAGAGGGCTGAATACGAGAAGCGTGATAAGGAGAAAGGTCAAGGTGGCGCTGGCGGGAAGGGCCGAGGCGTTAGAGGAAGCCTCCCCGGCAAGGCTCCTCAGAATCATGGAAAACCCACCAGAGGGCATGAGAAGAAGGATTGCAATGATGAGAGTGATGGAGGAGATGAAGAGGAAACTAGCGAGCATGAGTTCCAGAAAGCCACTGACTCCCCGTGCATTGCCGGGGGTGCATCTCTACACTCCTCTCACCGCCAACTTAAACAGTGGGCACGTGAAGTCAATGCCATTGAGCCCACGATAGATTCTCGGAAGCCGCTCAAGTGGTCTCGCATGCCCATCATCTTTCACGAAGAGGATCACCCTGACCGCACCACCGCGGTAGGGTGCTTCCCGTTGTTGGTCTCACCAACAATCCGCAACCTCAAAGTCACAAAGATGTTGGTTGACGGTGGGGCCGGGTTGAATCTGATTTCTCCAAAGGTCGTCAGAGAACTTCAGATAGCAGAGGAAGAGCTCAAGGTTACTGGCACGTTTCAAGGGATCAATCCCGGCAGGAGTTGTCCTAAGGGGAAGATCACACTACTAGTGACATTTGTGGGAGAGTTGAATTACTGGACTGAGAAGATCATGTTTGATGTGGTCGACCTCCCCCTGCCGTACAATGGAATCCTTGGGTGCCCAACTCTGGCCAAATTCATGGCGGTATCCCACTATGCCTACAACACCTTGAATATGCGAGGGCCGATAGGCGTCATTTCCATTCCATCAGACGAGAAGGACGCAATCATTTGCGTGGACAAGATGTACCGGGATGCAGTCGCGGCAGAGGCCGCTGAAGCCACTGTTCCCGCCAGGGAAAGTAAAGGAAAGAAGAAAGATAACAAGGATGCCAGCAAGGTATCCAAGAAGCGTACCTCTTCGGAGTACGCTACGCCTGTTGATGACTTGCCAGAGAGTTCCGATAGCAAGAGACCCAAGGTTGCTGCACCTGCTGTGAAAAAGGTCCCGGCAGGGCTGGCTGGCACTAATGGTACCTTCACTATTAGTGCCACCCTCGATGACAAATAGGAAAGCGCGCTTGTTGCCTTCCTGCGGGCGAATATCGATGTGTTTGCCTGGCAACCATCTGATATCCCCGGTCTTCCCAGGGAGGTAATACGATTACCACCTTGCTATCTGCCCACTTGCCTGACCTGTCAAGCAGAAGGTCCGGAAGCAAGATTTGGAGCGGTAGCAGTTCATTGCCAAGGAGATCAAGAAACTTGAGGTAGCTGGTCTGGTCAGAGGAGTACTGCATCAAACATGGTTAGCAAATCCTGTGGTGGTACGCAAGGCTAATGGGAAATGGAGGCTTTGCATAGATTTTACGGATCTGAACAAGGCATGCCCGAAGGACCCATTTCTCTTGCCACGCATCGACCAAATTGTGGATTCCACCTCCGGGTGTGACCTGCTTTCTTTCCTGGATGCATACTCTAGGTACCACCAGATCTTCATGCCCCAGGAAGACGAAGAGAAGACATCGTTCATAACCCCATGTGGCACGTACTGCTTCGTATGGATGCCCTTCGGGTTGAAGAGCGTGGGATCCACTTTTGCAAGGGCAGTCCAGATTGGCTTTGAACCCCAGCTGCACCGAAACATTGAAGCTTACATGGATGAGATTGTGGTCAAGACCAAGGACAGATCAACCCTCATTCAGGATTTGGAAGAAACCTTTGGTAATCTGTGCAAGATTAACTTGAAGCTGAACCCGGAGAAGTGTGTGTGTTTGGCTTCTTTGTGTCCCATCAGGGGATAGAGGCCAACCCCGACAAGATCAAGGCTATCGAGCAGATTCAAGCACCCAAGACAGTTAAGGACGTGAGGCGTTTGACTGGATGTGTTGCTGCGCTTAGCAGGTTCATTTCGAAGTCTGCCGAGCGCGCCTTGCCATTCTTCAAAATCTTGAAGAAGGCAGGACCTATGGAGTGGACCCTGGAGGCAGACGCTGCGCTACGAGATTTGAAGACCTATCTTTCCTCTGTGCCCACTTTAGTCGCTCCCAAACCACAAGAGTTGCTGCTGCTATACTTAGCAACAACTAATCAAGTGGTTAGTGTAGCACTGGTGGCCTAGCAGGAAGTGGATGAAGCGGCAGCCACAACCACTCCCCTTTGGAGAGGAAAGCGAGAACGTCCCGACAAGGTCAGATGTAGTTCAAGACAAGGGAGAGCAAGGCAGCGGAGACAATCCCAAGGTTGTGGCAAGGAAGAAGGTGGTGTAGCGCCCAGTGTACTTCGTCAACTCCCTGTTGCAGGGGGCTAGGTCAAGGTGCACTGGTGTGCAAAAGTTCATTTTTGGCCTCGTCATGGCCTCAAGGAAACTGCGCCACTACTTCCAAGCCCACGAGATCACGGTTGTCACCCGCTTTCCTTTGCAACGCAAACTCAGAAATCCCGAGGCCACCGGCAGGATAGTGGAGTGGGCTTGGAGTTATCCAGCTTTGGTTTGAAGTTTGAGAGCACATCAACTATTCAGAGCAGAGTACTGGCAAAATTTATTGTAGAGTGGACACCAACCCCTGATGAAGAAGTGTTGGAAGACAGTTATCCCCGGCAAGGAAGCGCCCCAAGAATGGATTATGTATTTCGATGGGGCCTTATCCTTACAAGGTGCAGGGGCTGGCATACTTCTCGTTGCTCCCACTGGGGAACACCTTAAGTACGTCGTCCAAATGCATTTTCCTCAGGAGAAGGCTACCAACAATACTGCAGAGTACGAAGGGCTCCTTGCGGGGCTTAGGATTGCAACAGAACTGGGAATCAAGAAGCTGATCATCCGCGAAGACTCTCAACTTGTGGCGAGACAAGTAAACAAGGATTACCAAAGCCCATTGATGGAGGCATACGTTGAGTAAGTGAGGAAGTTGGAGGAGCGCTTTCACGGATTGCAAACAAGCACTAACCCCGTGCGGAAAAGATCATTGCTGATCATCTGTCGAAGTGTGCTGCGGAAAAACTCCCTATGGAACCAGGGACTTTTGTTCTCCGTCTGACTTAGTCCTCCGTATCCCCTGCAACAATGGCCAGAAAAAGGAGGAAACTGGACTTCGGCAAGCCTCTCCTGGTAGAGCCTCCCGAGGCCCCCGGCAGAAAGCTTGGTGGGAACAACTCCCCTTCAATCGATGAGCTGCACCCTCCCGCCAGACCACCGGTTCCTGCGCTCCCATGAATGAGGAGGTGCCCCTAGTCCTCGTTGCCGAGCCTCAGGCTCCAACTTGGGTGCGACACATAGTCCATTTCCTCCAAACTGGAGAACTTCCCGAAGAGCAAGAAGAAGCTGAAAGAATAGCCCAAAGGGCCAGTATGTATCAGTTTGTTGACGACACGTTGTACAGAAGAAGGCCCAACTGTGTGTAATTGAAGTGCATTTGTCGGGAAGAAGGAAAGGAACTGCTGGCAGAGATACACAAGGGTATGTGCGGCTCACACATTGGACTGAGGGCCCTGGTTGGAAAAGCCTTCTGGCAAGGATTTTATTGGCCCACGGCCCTCCAAGATGCAGTTGAGTTGGTCACCAAATGTGAAGCCTGCCAGTTCCACTCCAAGAATATCCATCAGCCTTCGCATGCTCTCAAGACGATCCCTTTATCATGGCCCTTCTCGGTCTGGGGGCTCTACATCTTGGGCCCCTTCCCCCGTGCTACCTGGCGTAGTCCGTCTGGAGGCAGGAGATGGCATTTAGTTGCAAAACTCATGGAATATTGAGCATCTCCGTAAGTTCTACCCATAAGGCGCGGCTGTCGGGCCCTGCCCGACAGCCACCCTTTTCTATAGGCCTTGTCTATGTTGCATGTAACCTCTTGTACAAAGCTTGGCGCAGACCTTGAGCAACAGAGAAATAAATGAAGTGCTGGGGCCCCCGACAAATTACATGCATGCATAAGCATATCATGAACATGGCATGTTCATGTAGATAAGACCGCATGCAGCATCATTTTCATCTGCACTAAGCTGCACGCTCTTACCGTGGACTTGGTCCCGAAGAAGAGAAGAGAAGACAAGCCTACATTGCGATCCCCGACAAGCCAAACAGATAAGTTCTCTCTTATCCATACGTGTTCTGTAAGTGGAGACTTGTGCATATGAAAACCTCGCCACCTTTGAAACTTAGGTGCTCCCTTCCCTTGACTCGCATGTTGCTTCGGTCAGGATGGTTGCAGTGGCCTTTGGCAAAAAGGTTTGGCGGGGGGCTGGTCCCTCTTTGTGATTTGCGCCCGGAAAGCCTAGCCCCGCGGCAGCGAACTGAGGGTACCGGCAGGATAGCCTGCCGGGGAAAACTTGTTTACTTGAATGCATAGAGGCATTTCACCTCTGCATGGACATGTTACATGCACAAGTACCCGGCAAGGTTCATCTTTTTCATTAATATGCTGATTAACAAGTACAGATCTTACAGAACACAAACATGGGTAAAAAAGATTACATAATGTAAACTAAAGTTTGGAAAGTGCCTACACATTTTAGATTGAAAAAAGATAAATGCCCCGTGATGCCCATTCTTGTCCCTCTCCTCCTAGGCACTGCAGCGGCAGGCGAAGAGGGGCAAAAGGAGCACCTGGGCAGAAGCCCAGCCTGACCCCGTCAGGTCCTTTGACAAGGATCCTGGCGAGAGTGGGAGAGCGTGGGCGAAGGTGATGGTGAAGAGATCGGCGGAGACGAACCCCCAGCCACCACCACCAGGGCCAGCAGGACGCGACAGGGCGAACGAAGCTGCAGCCCGCAAGGAAGCCTGCCAGGGTCCAACTGGAAGGCTGCTGGAGGAGCCGGAGGCACCATCTTTACCTCTACACCCAACTCCCTGGCAAATCGCCTTGCCGAAGAGGAGATGCAGATGCAGATGGTGGTGCCGCCGCCTGACGGTGACGGTGCGGCTGGTGTTTAGCCGGTGTCGGAGTCATCGCCCTCCCGGTCTACACCGTCATCATCACTGTCACTATCCTCCTCGTCGCTATCGCTCGAGGAGGAGCTTTCGTCGTTGGTCGAGTTCTCTGCGCAGCACCCTAAGTGAGTACCCCAGCATCCAAAGACCTTGACGGAAAGCAAATCAGCCTCCATTAATTTAAAGTGGAGGACGTGCCCCTCCGACAAGCTATGGGCGCGAGCAAAGGTCTTCCAGCCACGATGGAAGAACATGACATGAGGGGCGGGAAAATCCACATCCACCCGCATGCCGCCATTCCCCCAACCCCTAATGTTAGGTTTCAATGTGCATGGCTGTTCGAGCTCCATCATCCTTGCGAATGGAGTGGGGAGACGGAGGCAGCCGCGTGGAGGCTTGTACAATCTAATGGTGAACTCTAGAGGTTGGTCTCTGATGTGGCCTTCCATCGGCGGAGGGGCGGCCGGCGGGGGCGCAATCAGAGCGCCACCCCGTCCTCCTCGACCCCGAACACCACGACGACCACGACCTCGCCCCTCCCACCTCCCCTCGCGGCGACCTCGCCCACGATCCTGTCGAGCAGAAGTTCTCGTTGCCACTGGGGCAGCGCGGGGCCCCCGACCTCTCACCATGGTAGGCGAGGTTGCTGCAGAAATGGAAGGAGAAGGATGTGTGGAGAAGTGCCTCGCCCCGCGTCCCCTTTTATAGGCGAGCGGGGCGAATGAAGGTAGCCGCCCCGTTCGTCCAGTCCGGCTCCCCCCTCACCATTAACGGCTCGAGGAATCAGTGCCGACCCCCTGCACCAATCCACGACGCCTCACTTTCTGCAACGGTGCCCATTCCCGCACCCTCCGCATCTGCCACCAACTTCATGCAATGCATGCAAATACACGTGGCGGAGGCACTTGGAGCGGGAAAAATAATGGGGTGGCGGTTACCGCCCCGTGGACGTGGGATATGGGTACCCCGCAGATCATGGCCCATTTTCTCTCCCACTACAATTGGTGTTACACGACACACGGGAGAACCAGAAACTGACCTGGGCTCAAGTTAATGAAGAAGCAAAGAAGATCTCAAAGGATAAGCAACTACTACACTCTTGCTTGTGCACTGGATAGGGCCTACCCCGACGACGGTCGACAGCGCGTTCGGGCCAGGCCCGGGGGCTCCTGTCGGTACAACAAACCCTGGGTCTATTGCCCAGATCGTGTACAGGCCTGAGAGCAAGGTTGCAACATCCAAGACCAGGCCAAGCAGAAGAGATCAACTCTTTGAGTAATCCAAGGGCGGATCGAGAGGAACAAGACAAGCCAAAGAAAGCAAGATGCCACTAAGGGAAAGCCTCCTTTGTCGGGCAGGCGAGCCTGGCGAGGTCGAGGTTGACCCAGAGACAAGCCTCAAGACTACCCCGGCAAGCCTGCCGGGGACGCCAAGGGTGGACCACCCCACCAAGGCTCCATCGCTCCACCTCACAGCAATGCAAGTCATAGATCGATGTAGTGTCGAGCCCCCAAGTGAGTAAGTGGCTGTTTATTGACACACGCCAGCCACTTCTGAAGGAAATCACCCCCAAATGACACCCGTCCAGAGACGTGTCAAGCAAGCAGACAAGCGGGTGGCCGAACTGCCCGGCAAGGCTTGCCGGGCATGCCATGATGTGACACTAAGCGACGCATTTAATGCGCTCTGCCCTGTATGTAGAGTTAGGTATGATAGCACTGTTTGCTATCTAATCAGCACACAATGACTGGTTTGCCATTGTGGTGACCCCTTAATCTATAAAAGGAGGGTCGTGGCAACCATAGAAAGGATTCAGAACCTTGTACACTCATAAGTGCGTAGCTGCTCTCACCCTGAGGCAACTATTGGGGAACGTAGTAATTTCAAAAAAATTCCTACGCACACGCAAGATCATGGTGATGCATAGCAACGAGAGGGGAGAGTGTTGTCCACATACCCTCGTAGACCGAAAGCAGAAGCGTTAACACAACGCGGTTGATGTAGTCGTACGTCTTCACGATCCGACCGATCAAGTACCGAACGCACGGCACCTCCGAGTTCAGCACACGTTCAGCTCGATGACGTCCCTCGAACTCCGATCCAGCCGAGTGTTTAGGGAGAGTTTCGTCAGCACGACGGCGTGGTGACGATGATGATGTTCTACCGACGCTGGGCTTCGCCTAAGCTCCGCTATGATATTATCGAGGTGTAATATGGTGGAGGGGGGCACCGCACATGGCTAAAAGATCGTTGATCAATTGTGTGTTTAGAGGTGCCCCCCTACACTAGTATATAAAGGAGCAAGGGGGAGGCCGCCGGCCTAGGAGGTAGGGGCGCGCCAGGAGGAGTCCTACTCCTACCGGGAGTAGGACTCCCCCCTTTTCCATGTTGGACTAGGAGTGGAAGGGGGAAGAGGTGGAGGGGAGGAAGGAAGGGGGGGCGGCGCCCCCCTCTCCTTGTCCTATTCGGACTGCGGGGGAAGGGGGCGCGGCCCTGCCCTGGCCTCCTCTCCTCTCTTCCACCTAGGCCCACTAAGGCCCATTAAGTTACCGGGGGGTTCCGGTAACCTCCCGGTACTTCGGAAAAATCCCGATTTCACCCGGAACACTTCCAATGTCCAAACATAGGCTTCCAATATATCAATCTTTATGTCTCGACCATTTCGAGACTCCTCGTCATGTCCGTGATCACATCCAGGACTCCGAACAACCTTCGGTACATCAAAACATATAAACTCATAATATAACTATCATTGTAACTTTAAGCGTGTGGACCCTACGGGTTCGAGAACTATGTAGACATGACCGAGACACCTCTCCGGTCAATAACCAATAGCGGAACCTGGATGCTCATATTGGTTCTCACGTATTCTACAAAGATCTTTATCGGTCAGACCGCATAACAACATACGTTGTTCCCTTTGTCATCGGTATGTTACTTGCCTGAGATTCGATCGTCGGTATCTCGATACCTAGTTCAATCTCGTTACCGGCAAGTCTCTTTACTCGTTCCGTAATACATCATCCCGCAACTAACTCATTAGTCACAATGCTTGCAAGGCTTAAAGTGATGTGTATTACTGAGTGGGCCCAGAGATACCTCTCCGACAATCGGAGTGACAAATCCTAATCTCAAAATACGCCAACCCAACAAGTACCTTTGGAGACACCTGTAGGGCACCTTTATAATCACCCAGTTACGTTGTGACGTTTGGTATCACACAAAGTGTTCCTCCGGTAAACGGGAGTTGCATAATCTCATAGTCATCGGAACATGTATAAGTCATGAAGAAAGCAATAGCAACATACTAAACGATCGAGTGCTAAGCTAACGGAATGGGTTAAGTCAATCACGTCATTCTCCTAATGAAGTGATCCTGTTAATCAAATGACAACTCATGTCTATGGCTAGGAAACATAACCATCTTTGATTAACGAGCTAGTCAAGTAGAGGCATACTAGTGACACTCTGTTTGTCTATGTATTCACACATGTATTATGTTTCCGGTTAATACAATTCTAGCATGAATAATAAACATTTATCATGATATAAGGAAATAAATAATACTTTATTATTGCCTCTAGGGCATATTTCCTTCAGTCTCCCACTTGCACTAGAGTCAATAATCTAGATTACACAGTAATGATTCTTACACCCATGGAGTCTTGGTGCTGATCATGTTTTGCTCGTGGAAGAGGCTTAGTCAACGGGTCTGCAACATTCAGATCCGTATGTATCTTGCAAATTTCTATGTCTCCCACCTGGACTAAATCCCGGATGGAATTGAAGCGTCTTTTGATGTGCTTAGTTCTCTTGTGAAATCTGGATTCCTTTGCTAAGGCAATTGCACCAGTATTGTCACAAAAGATTTTCATTGGTCCCGATGCACTAGGTATGACACCTAGATCGGATATGAACTCCTTCATCCAGACTCCTTCATTTGCTACTTCCGAAGCAGCTATGTACTCTACTTCACACGTAGATCCCGCCACGACACTTTGCTTAGAACTGCACCAACTGACAGCTCCACCGTTCAATGTAAATACGTATCCGGTTTGCGATTTAGAATCGTCCGGATCAGTGTCAAAGCTTGCATCAACGTAACCATTTACGATGAGCTCTTTGTCACCTCCATAAACGAGAAACATATCCTTAGTCCTTTTCAGGTATTTCAGGATGTTCTTGACCGCTGTCCAGTGATCCATTCCTGGATTACTTTGGTACCTCCCTGCTAAACTTATAGCAAGGCACACATCAGGTCTGGTACACAGCATTGCATACATGATAGAGCCTATGGCTGAAGCATAGGGAACATCTTTCATCTTCTCTCTATCTTCTGCAGTGGTCGGGCATTGAGTCTTACTCAATCTCACACCTTGTAGTACAGGCAAGAACCCTTTCTTTGCTTGATCCATTTTGAACTTCTTCAAAACTTTGTCAAGGTATGTGCTTTGTGAAAGTCCAATTAAGCGTCTTGATCTATCTCTATAGATCTTAATGCCTAATATATATGCAGCTTCACCGAGGTCTTTCATTGAAAAACTCTTATTCAAGTATCCCTTTATGCTATCCAGAAATTCTATATCATTTCCAATCAGCAATATGTCATCCACATATAATATCAGAAATGCTACTGAGCTCCCACTCACTTTCTTGTAAATACAGGTTCTCCAAAAGTCTGTATAAAACCAAATGCTTTGATCACACTATCAAAGCGTTTATTCCAACTCCGAGAGGCTTGCACCAGTCCATAAATGGATCGCTGGAGCTTGCACACTTTGTTAGCTCCCTTTGGATCGACAAAACCTTCCGGTTGTATCATATACAACTCTTCTTCCAGAAATCCATTCAGGAATGCAGTTTTGACATCCATTTGCCAAATTTCATAATCATAAAATGCGGCAATTGCTAACATGATTCGGACAGACTTAAGCATCGCTATGGGTGAGAAGGTCTCATCGTAGTCAATCTCTTGAACTTGTCGAAAACCTTTCGCAACAAGTCGAGCTTTATAGACAGTAACATTACCGTCAGCGTCAGTCTTTTTCTTGAAGATCCATTTGTTTTCAATGGCTTGCCGATCATCGGGCAAGTCAAACAAAGTCCATACTTTGTTCTCATACATGGATCCCATCTCGGATTTCATGGCCTCAAGCCATTTTGCGGAATCTGGGCTCACCATCGCTTCTTCATAGTTCGTAGGTTCGTCATGGTCTAGTAACATAACCTCCAGAACAGGATTACCATACCACTCTGGTGCGGATCTTAATCTGGTTGACCTACGAGGTTCAGTAATAACTTGATCTGAAGTTTCATGATCATTATCATTAACTTCCCCACTAATTGGCGTAGGTGTCGCAGAAACTGGTTTCTGTGATGATCTACTTTCCAATAAGGGAGCAGGTACAGTTACCTCATCAAGTTCTACTTTCCTCCCACTCACTTCTTTCGAGAGAAACTCCTTCTCTAGAAAGGATCCATTCTTAGCAATGAATGTCTTGCCTTCGGATCTGTGATAGAAGGTGTACCCAACAGTCTCCTTTGGGTATCCTATGAAGACACATTTCTCCGATTTAGGTTCGAGCTTATCAGGTTGAAGTTTCTTCACATAAGCATCGCAACCCCAAACTTTAAGATACGACAACTTTGGTTTCTTGCCAAACCATAGTTCATAAGGTGTCGTTTCAACGGATTTTGATGGTGCCCTATTTAGAGTGAATGCAGCCGTCTCTAAAGCATAACCCCAAAACGATAGCGGTAAATCAGTAAGAGACATCATAGATCGCACCATATCTAGTAAAGTACGATTACGACGTTCGGACACACCATTACGCTATGGTGTTCCGGGTGGCGTGAGTTGCGAAACTATTCCGCATTATTTCAAATGTAGGCCAAACTCGTAACTCAAATATTCTCCTCCACGATCAGATCGTAGAAATTTTATTTTCTTGTTACGATGATTTTCAACTTCATTCTGAAATTCTTTGAACTTTTCAAATGTTTCAGACTTATGTTTCATTAAGTAGATATACCCATATCTACTCAAATCATCTGTGAAGGTGAGAAAATAACGATATCCGCCACGAGCCTCAATATTCATCGGACCACATACATCTGTATGTATGATTTCCAATAAATCTGTTGCTCTCTCCATAGTTCCGGAGAACGGTGTTTTAGTCATCTTGCCCATGAGGCACGGTTCGCAAGTACCAAGTGATTCATAATCAAGTGATTCCAAAAGTCCATCAGTATGGAGTTTCTTCATGCGCTTTACACCGATATGACCTAAACGGCAGTGCCACAAATAAGTTGCACTGTCATTATCAACTCTGCATCTTTTGGCTTCGACATTATGAATATGTGTGTCACTACTATCGAGATTCATTAAAAATAGACCACTCTTCAAGGGTGCATGGCCATAAAAGATATTATTCATATAAATAGAACAACCATTATTCTCTGATTTAAATGAATAACCGTCTCGCATCAAACAAGATCCAGATATAATGTTCATGCTCAACGCTGGCACCAAATAACAATTATTTAGGTCTAAAACTAATCCCGAAGGTAGATGTAGAGGTAGCGTGCCGACGGCGATCACATCGACTTTGGAACTATTTCCCACGCGCATCGTCACCTCGTCCTTAGCCAATCTTCGCTTAATCTGTAGCCCCTATTTCGAGTTGCAAATATTAGCAACAGAACCAGTATCAAATACACAGGTGCTACTGCGAGCATTAGTAAGGTACACATCAATAACATGTATATCACATATACCTTTGTTAACCTTGCCATCCTTCTTATCCGCCAAATACTTGGGGCAGTTCCGCTTCCAGTGACTAGTCTGCTTGCAGTAGAAGCACTCAGTTTCAGGCTTAGGTCCGGACTTGGGTTTCTTCTCCTGAACAGCAACTTGCTTGCTATTCTTCTTGAAGTTCCCCTTCTTTTTCCCTTTGCCCTTTTTCTTGAAACTAGTGGTCTTATTGACCATCAACACTTGATGCTCCTTTTTGATTTCTACCTCCGCTGCCTTTAGCATTGCGAAGAGCTCGGGAATTGTCTTATTCATCCCTTGCATGTTATAGTTCATCACAAAGCTCTTGTAGCTTGGTGGCAGTGATTGAAGAATTCTGTCAATGACGCTATCATCCGGAAGATTAACTCCCAGTTGAATCAAGTGATTATTATACCCAGACATTTTGAGTATATGCTCACTGGCAGAACTATTCTCTTCCATCTTGCAGCTGTAGAACTTATTGGAGACTTCATATCTCTCAATCCGGGCATTTGCTTGAAGTATTAACTTCAACTCCTGGAACATCTCATATGCTCCATAACGTTCAAAACGTCGTTGAAGACCCGGTTCTAAGCCGTAAAGCATGGCATACTGAACTATTGAGTAGTCATCAGCTTTGCTCTGCCAGACGTTCATAACTTCTGGTGTTGCTCTTGCAGGAGGCCTGGCACCCAGCGGTGCTTCCAGGACGTAATTTTTCTGTGCAGCAATGAGGATAATCCTCAAGTTACGGACCCAGTCCGTGTAATTGCTACCATCATCTTTCAACTTTGCTTTCTCAAGGAACGCATTAAAATTCAATGGAACAACAGCACGGGCCATCTATCTACAATTAACATAGACAAGCAAGATACTATCAGTTACTAAGTTCATGATAAATTTAAGTTCTATTAATCATATTACTTAAGAACTCCCACTTAGATAGACATCCCTCTAATCATCTAAGTGATTACGTGATCCAAATCAACTAAACCATGTCCGATCATCACGTGAGATGGAGTAGTTTCAATGGTGAACATCACTATTGATCATATCTACTATATGATTCACGCACGACCTTTCGGTCTCCCTGTTCCGAGGCCATATTTGCATATGCTAGGCTCGTCAAGTTTAACCTGAGTATTCCGCGTGTGCAACTGTTTTGCACCCGTTGTATTTGAACGTAGAGCCTATCACACCCGATCATCACGTGGTGTCTCAGCACGAAGAACTTTCGCAACGGTGCATACTCAAGGAGAACACTTTTATCTTGAAATTTTAGTGAGAGATCATCTTATAATGCTACCGTCAATCAAAGCAAGATAAGATGCATAAAAGATAAACATCACATGCAATGAATATAAGTGATATGATATGGCCATCATCATCTTGTGCTTGTGATCTCCATCTCCGAAGCACCGTCATGATCACCATCGTCAGCGGCGTGACACCTTGATCTCCATCGTAGTATCGTTGTCGTCTCGCCAACTTTTGCTTTTACGACTATCGCTACCGCTTAGTGATAAAGTAAAACAATTACATGGCGATTGCATTGCATACAATAAAGCGACAACCATATGGCTCCTGCCAGTTGCCGATAACTCGGTTACAAAACATGATCATCTCATACAATAAAATATAGCATCATGTCTTGACCATATCACATCACAACATGCCCTGCAAAAACAAGTTAGGCGTCCTCTACTTTGTTGTTGCAAGTTTTACGTGGCTGCTACGGGCTTAGCAAGAACCGTTCTTACCTACGCATCAAAACCACAACGATAGTTTGTCAAGTTGGTGCTGTTTTAACCTTCGCAAGGACCGGGCATAGCCACACTCGCTTCAACTAAAGTGAGAGAGACAGACACCTGCCAGTCACCTTTAAGCAACGAGTGCTCGCAACGGTGAAACCAGTCTCGCGTAAGCGTACGCGTAATGTCGGTCCGGGCCGCTTCATCTCACAATACCGCCGAACCAAAGTATGACATGCTGGTAAGCAGTATGACTTATATCGCCCACAACTCACTTGTGTTATACTCGTGCATAACATCAACGCATAAAACCAGGCTCGGATGCCATTGTTGGGGAACGTAGTAATTTCAAAAAATTTCCTACGCACACGCAAGATCATGGTGATGCATAGCAACGAGAGGGGAGAGTGTTGTCCACGTACCCTCGTAGACCGAAAGCGAAAGCGTTAACTCAACGCGGTTGATGTAGTCGTACGTCTTCACGATCCGACCGATCAAGTACCGAACGCACGGCACCTCCGAGTTCAGCACACGTTCAGCTCGATGACGTCCCTCGAACTCCGATCCAGCCGAGTGTTGAGGGAGAGTTTCGTCAGCACAATGGCGTGGTGATGATGATGATGTTCTACCAACGCAGGGCTTCGCCTAAGCTCCGCTACGATATTATCGAGGTGTAATATGGTGGAGGGGGGCACCGCACACGGCTAAAAGATC
Organism: Aegilops tauschii subsp. strangulata; assembly: GCF_002575655.3. Lineage (NCBI taxonomy): Eukaryota > Viridiplantae > Streptophyta > Magnoliopsida > Poales > Poaceae > Aegilops > Aegilops tauschii. The sequence goes on along the minus strand of NC_053037.3, from coordinate 277,707,976 downwards.
GTTGATCAATTGTGTGTTTAGAGGTGCCCCCTGCCCCCGTATATAAAGGAGCAAGGGGGAGGCCGCCGGCCTAGGAGGTAGAGGCGTGCCAGGAGGAGTCCTACTCCTACCGGGAGTAGGACTCCCCCCTTTTCCATGTTGGACTAGGAGTGGAAGGGGGAAGAGGTGGAGGGGAGGAAGGAAGGGGGGGCGCCGCCCCCCTCTCCTTGTCCTATTCGGACTGGGGGGGAAGGGGGGCGCGACCCTGCCCTAGCCTCCTCTCCTCTCTTCCACCTAGGCCCACTAAGGCCCATTAAGTTACCGGGGGGTTCCGGTAACCTCCCGGTACTCCGGAAATATCCCGATTTCACCCGGAACACTTCCGATGTCCAAACATAGGCATCCAATATATCAATCTTTATGTCTCAACCATTTCGAGACTCCTCGTCATGTCCGTGATCACATCCGGGACTCCAAACAACCTTTGGTACATCAAAACATATAAACTCATAATATAACTGTCATTGTAATTTTAAGCGTGCGGACCCTACGGGTTCGAGAACTATGTAGACATGACCGAGACACCTCTCCGGTCAATAACCAATAGTGGAACCTGGATGCTCATATTGTTTCCTACATATTCTACGAAGATCTTTATCGGTCAGACCGCATAACAACATACGTTGTTCCCTTTGTCATCGGTATGTTACTTGCCCGAGATTCGATCGTTGGTATCTCGATACCTAGTTCAATCTCGTTACCGGCAAGTCTCTTTACTCGTTCCGTAATACATCATCCCGCAACTAACTCATTAGTCACAATGCTTGCAAAGCTTAAAGTGATGTGTATTACTGAGTGGGCCCAGAGATACCTCTCCGACAATCGGAGTGACAAATCCTAATCTCGAAATACGCCAACCCAACAAGTACCTTTGGAGACACCTGTAGAGCACCTTTATAATCACCCAATTACGTTGTGACGTTTGGTAGCACACAAAGTGTTCCTCCGGTAAACGGGAGTTGCATAATCTCATAGTCATAGGAACATGTATAAGTCATGAAGAAAGCAATAGCAACATACTAAACGATCGAGTGCTAAGCTAACGGAATGGGTCAAGTCAATCACGTCATTCTCCTAATGAAGTGATCCCGTTAATCAAATGACAACTCGTGTCTATGGCTAGGAAACATAACCATCTTTGATTAACGTGCTAGTCAAGTAGAGGCATACTAGTGACACTCTGTTTGTCTATGTATTCACACATGTATTATGTTTCCGGTTAATACAATTCTAGCATGAATAATAAACATTTATCATGATATAAGGAAATAAATAATACTTTATTATTGCCTCTAGGGCATATTTCCTTCAGCAACCCTGCCGGGCAAGAGCACTGCATCTCGACCATGATCCTCTCATCAGTCCACCAAAGCAAGAGTAGGGTTTTACCCCTCGCGTCGGACCGAACCTGGGTAAAACTGCCCGTGTGATCTCTGTCGTGCCGCGCGACGTTCTCCGCTCTTTGTGCAATGTGCTCATCCCCCCTGCTGAACCACAAGGGGGCTGATGGCCCCAGGTGGCTGTGGTTTCCCATGACACCCTACTATATAGATATATGATATGTAGTACAATACGTAGTAACTTATAGGATCGGAATTAACACACATAAAAAAAGTTCAGTACATGCTTCTTTATTGTACAGATTGTTTCTTCGTTGATAACTTGTAGTAACTTGTATAGATTGTTTCTTGATACTTGTATCAGAATTAACACCGATTGCTTCTTGGTTACTTATAATAACTTGTACAGATTGTTTCTTCATTGTACATATATGATATGTAGTATAGTACAACTTCCTCTAATCAATTGTACTATATGATTGTTTCTTTGTTATTCTCTCATGTTTTATTGTTAACAAGATTGATGCGAGTGAGGTGTACATGTATGCATGAACTAGCTGTTGTTCGAATCAGATTTAAGATATAGTATGATACATTATGCAAAATTTAAAATCGGACCTGTTCATGTCGGTCTTGTCTAATTGTTCACACTCTAGAGAAGATAGATGATGACTTATTTGCTGGTTCTTTTTTCTATTTTTTGGTTGATATGTTCAGTTCTTTTCCACATCTAACCCTTGGACCAATTCATCTATTTTCAATAGGGACCTGATCTCGTGGAAGCACGGGTGACCACGCTTTGCCACCACAAGTCTCCTCCACACTGTGCCACTCGCAAACATGTCTCGGAGCATTTGCCGATCAAACATGTGTTTATGCTGTGATGAACTATTGACTTTCACCGAACGAACATCTTGTATTTCTCATTTCGACCGTGGCATGTGTCATGTTTTTCATTTGGACCGTGTCATGTACCATTTTCATTTGAACCATGATTATATGAGTCTATTTGTTGTTTTGCGTAATTTAGTTGCACCTTTGTTACAACTACATTTCTTCTGTGAGCTTTTGAAGTTGTAAAAATTGCATTTTTAACCATGGTATAGTAATTTTGCAAACCCCGTGTACCAAATAGTAGGGGTATGTGAGATGTTTGAGGATTGTGGGGATTTGAGAGGATTGGGTGGAAGAGAGGGATTCACCAAGTCCTCCCAAATCCCCTCTTACCAAACAAAGCCTCAGGGAAATCAATGATGGTTTTGAGGGAGCCAGGGTGAGCATTTGCAGGAGGTGGTGGCCTGACTCTTTCATCATCTGGAGCAATGTGCCCTCGGCAATGCAATCGTTCCAAGGAGGGTTGAAGGCAAATAGGATCTGAAATTTCTTGCGAAGATTTTCATATCTGAACTATTTGCCAGCCCAGTGACGGTGAATGCATTGCAGCCTGTTGTTGTGATCTAGAGTTGGTTCTTCACCAGGCAGAGTTCTGTAGTTGTCAGGGCCAGACATCTCAGCAGTCATCTTCTTTTCTCTACCACGACCACCCTTCTTTGCATTACCATCAGAGAAGAGGGTGAGCGCGCCTGTGACCGCATCATCATTAGATTGAGTGTTGGCAGATGGAATATCCTCATCAATTTCCTCAGATTCAGATTCTTGATTCTTCTTCGGTACCTTGGAAGGTTTCAAAGATCTTCCTCCACCAGTAATGCGAAATATTTTGGACTTGGAGGGATACTTAGGCAAATCACTCTCAGAAGCTGTGTGCTCCTCCGAACTGGAACTCATGACACCTGTGAAATAGAATAGATGTGAGGGAAAAATATGCATAGAAGGATTTTTGACAGAAAAACATTTTGCGAGAAATGAAGGGAATCACAGAGCAGTAAATAAATATCTCATTAATTGGTATCCTTCTGTCCTTAGTAAATGCATGGAAGCATACAAGCAGGTAGAGAACTTATCTAATATTTTATGGACTGCCTCGAAACCCTTGATCGAGATCTTGCACGAGGAAAAACTACAAACCGTACATGGTAAATCCTAGGAATACCTTTGGATCCACCACCGCAACTAAAATCACAGAAAAAATGCGTTGGTAAAAACTACTCTTAAGAATAAAGGGCAAGAAAGAAGCAGTTCCAGATTCAAGCGCCCTAACTTGGCCACAAGAGTCAACTACGGTAGTGCGGGAGGGAAGTTTACCGCACCGGCGTGATCAGCGGCGACGAGGTTCCACCGGAGTTCACGGCGGAGCTCTTCACCGGAGTTTCTTCAAGCAATGGCTCGGATGGAAGTGGAGCAAGGGTTTGACGGAAAAAAAGACGAACTGAGGTGGAAGATGGGAGGAGTGGGTATTTATAGCTAGAGTGATAACCCCGCCACTCCGAGGTCCACGGCCTAGAGATGCATGACGTTCCGCATTCAACGGACACGATCGATAGTGATAAGATCATGGGCACGTGGCGACGATTACCTGAGCAAATATCGGGAACTGGAGCGGTCCACCGAAAGGTTTGAACACGTTATAAGCCAAAATTAGATAAAGTTCGAAGATCATTTCTTTCGCAACCAAGGATGTTGGAGAGAGATTTTCTTGAGATCAACATTGCATACTTGTGATGGACAACATAGATTGGAAGAGAGCATAAGAGAGGGAAAATAGGGTCCAAAACAGAACACCCGGTCAAACAACAGAGAACACACGAAGCAAAAACTATGAGTGAGCTGTTGATCGGACGAAACACAAAACACAACGAACAAGAAACACGTAGAGACAAAGAGCAACCAAGAAAACAGAAAGCACCGACACATAGATTCTCAGGGCAAAGGGGACACTGAGGTGCCCTTGAGAACATTCCTGCACAAAGGGTTAGTTTGTTTTCACCGCCCACACTTGCGTTGGACACAGGGACCTTGTCTTTGTCTGTTGTGGAGAGTTTGTTCTCCTTTGATGTCCTTCGTAGTTTATCTATTCAGTGTGTGAGTAAGCATTGAAGTTGTATCCCGAGACATGGGTATAATGGTTCGAATAAATACGCATGTATTCCTTTTATCAAGGGTTAATACTATTCCCATTCGAATGAATAACTTTATTATATTTTGAATGCTTATCATCTATGGTTAGAGAAGATACCACAGATAAAACTTCTATGAAAGATTTCTTCACCCAAATTTGCTTCTTTGGTAAACCATTCCTATAGTTAGTCCAAATATACCGAGCAAAAATCTTACCATTCTGTTGTTTAAACAGATTGTAGTTGGAGTCGTCTGACTCATTAGGAACAATAGTGATGGGATAGTCATGCCCAGAGAGACATGCTGGTTTGAGGGTTTTGATCGAGGCACGAATCAGCTAGTCTGAGGATATTGCTCGGGGGTCTAGTAAGTTCCATCGATGTTGAGCTTTCTTTCGAAACCTACACCTTCCTTTCTGGGATTTTTCTGTAGTATCGACTTCTCGAGAACATCACACAGGTTTGATGCCCTTTGAGACTTTTTAGCATTCCCGTCTAAAGAAAAGGTCCAAGACTGAAATTTTCATTAGAGACAACAAAAATTTCCTTGAAAGAGGCATTAGTTATAACATTCGTACTAGCAACATTATTCATGATGATAGAAGAGGAAGTTTCAGCAGTGGAGTCAGCATTGCTATGCTCTAAACATTGTAGGCAAGGAGGTACAAAATCATCAGGAAGTTTTTCAGATTGCTCGGTGAAGAGAGAATCTTTTTCTTTAACAAGCACATTATAAGACTCTTTTAGTGACTCGATTTCTTGATCCCTACTAAGGAGTTCATTTGATTATTTCTCGCAGTCTAGTGCAACATAATTATATCGGTTGGAAAGATCATCAGAGGTTGACGAAAGAGCATTATGCTCTTCGGTCAACTCTTGATTTTTTTCCATATATTCGACCAGTAATCCTTCGGACTTCCTTAAAATTTTCTCAAGTTCCTCTTGTTGAGATTTAGCAATTTTAACAAGTTTGGCATAAGGTATGTTATCTGAGGAAAAATCATTTCCAGACTTGTGATGTTTGGATGATACCTGTTCCTTCGAAGTTTTAGCCATGAGGTAGAGATGTGAAGGTAAATCATCATCACTTGATTCATCATCATTAGTATCTGTCTCGGAATAATATTCAGCGGGTTCCATAGCAATGAAGGCATTTCCCCATCTCACTACAAAAAAAGACACATCCGTGACATTATGGCCCGAATGAAAACTTTTTTTGTCATGCTTATGACACTTCTATGACGATAATTGTGAAAACACGCATCATCATAGATGTGGTGGGCTCCTACTTGTATGAAAAACAATTATGATAGAAATTGGGCTTTTTGTCCTTGGTGGGCCAGAGACGCGCCTGCGTGACATTCTTTTGGCCGTCCATGATGTAAAAAAATCATGGTAGAAGTGAGGGTGAGGAAAATTTCAGGGAGTTCCCGGTTACTGGTTGGAGCTGAGCGATGCACTGTGATTTGCGTGTTTCTATCGTATACACATGTGTGTGGGGTGCTCACTAATTGAACCAGAGCGATCGATCAATCCCACTACATACTGAAGCAGGTCGATCCCTTCGCTGCTAACTAAACTCGATCGATTCCTTTACTGCTAAGTGAACCCAAGCGATTCCTTCGCTGCTAACTGAACCCGATCGATCCCTTGGTTGCTTAGTGAACCTGATCAAGTCCCCGTGCGAGATGTAGCTAGCCGTTTGGGTTGCCTCTAGATGAACAGTCCCCGTTGCTACCGCACACGCAAGACGTAGAACAAGTCGACCTACCTGGTTGGTTGGCTGCGGATGAACAGTTCCCGGTGGGGGTTGGATGAACGGGACCCCGGCCGTGTGTAAGCGGTTGCCGCTGGATGAACAGGACCTCGTGGCAGCAGGCGATTTCCGTTAGATGAACGGGGCCCAAAGGAGGACGCCACCCATCCCAACCGGTTGGGGGTGGATGAACAGGACCCCGTATAGGCTGGATGAATAGTAGCCCGTGGATGAACAGTAGCCCACGTGATGCGGAGCATCCTACGGCCATCCCCATGTACACTACGACTACTCCCCAAGCCCCAAGAGGTCATATGATGAGACCTCGACCATTCGCCATTGGACACAAGGTGAACCCGCTCCGAAATGCTTCCCCTTTCCATTCATGCGAGACATGGTTGCTACCTAATGCAAAGACACTACATGTGCTTAGGAACCGAGGAGACGACCATGGAGATGCTCGAGGTACATTCCAAGTCCACATGGAAGCGGAGCGTGAAGTGCCTCAATTGGAGTCGCCGTGAAGCTATAGTGGTCGAACAACCGGCAGGAGCCCGGACATCCCGCGCCACCAACGATAACAAGGCCAAAGAGAAACGGACGCGAGGCGACCCTATAGCAGCCGGACATCCGGCCGACCCCCGGACATTTGGCGCCCTGTGACGGGCCGGACATCCAGCGCCTGCCCGGAACTCCGACGCATACTATCCAGAGAGCACAGAAAACGGGCAAGTCCAACCCGGACATCCGGCTCCTCGCGAGCTGCCGGACATCTGGTCCCCAGCCCGGACATTCGGCACCTGCGCGAGCACAACCGGGCCAGAGCCCATTTAAACTCTCCCTCACTTACCCCTTGATGGCCCTAGACTATATATACTCCTCCACCTCCTCCTAGCTAGGGTTAGCATTTGGTTCTACTCCATCAAGAGAGACCGCGGCCTCTACGGAGAAGATCGACGCTTGGATTCAAGACCCCTCACGGGGAGATCCCTCACGGACTCAAGGCCTCCTCACAGAGATGAACTAGCTACCATTTGTATCGTCCTTTGTTGACTTTGGATCATGTATCTCTCTTTGTGTTCATGGATCTAGCACATGTGTGATTGTTTCTTATTGCTTTGAGTGTATCCTCTCGTTCCCCTTGCGATTTCTCTCGTGTTTCCCCTCGTGTTCTTCGCGTTATTTGCGGGATCCCCTCCATTTCATGAAAGATTGGCCTTAAGGTTACCACCCTACATCATCTTGGTATCATGAGCCACGTTGATCACGAATTTGGAGTCTCTCCCACCATTTTCTAGCCTTGTTTTGCTTGATTTCGTCCTAAATTTCAAAAAGCCCCACCAAAAATAGCCCCCAATTTTTTTGTGATTTGTTGGTTTGATGATGTTTTGTTGATTTTGATCCATGGATTCGATGTGTTTCTAGTAGATCTATCTTTCTCCCAAGTTTCCCCACTTTCGAACCACGAAATCTCTCGAATTTTGCCCCCCAAAATCTTCAATTTCCGCCCACAAAATCGAGTTCCTTGAGTTCATCCTCGGATTTGAAGCCCGGACATCCGGCCCGTGGCCCCGGACATCTGACTCCTGGAGCGCAATTTCACGCGCAGTTCTGGACATCAGGTCCCGGATTTCTGGCCTAGCCCCCGGATGCCCGACCCGTGGGATTTCAGCCTCCCGTGTTTCACCGTTTTGACCATAACTAATTCATTCGGAGTCCGATTTTGACGTTCTTTAGCTCGTTTTGAAGCTCTTGACATCCCCCACTACACAAAAATACTACCATCACCATTTGACCCCATATATGTTTTGGAACTTTGGCATCTTTGCCTAGGGCTTCCACCATATCATCCGCATAACCACCACCGACTTCCGCATAACCCGTTTTGTTCCCCTTTGCATTTGAGGTTGTTTGAGTTGTGATTCGAGTCTCCTAAGGTGTTTCGGCTACTTAGGGATGGTTGCTTCTTCATCAACCACCACCATAACTTCCGCATAGGCTTGCCCACCATACACTTCCCCCACCCCAACTTAACCCAATTTTGATAGAGCTTGTTTGAGTTGTGGTTTGTGTCTCCTAAGGTGTTTAGGCTACTTAGGGACCGTGCCTTCAACTCCAACACCGTGTATAGCCCATCTTACCCTTCCACCTTAACCCATTTTGACCGGGTTTTCACCAATACTCCCGCAACCACCACCGCTTTTCCGCTACCACCATTTGACATTTGCCTTTGGAGATTTTGAGTTTGCGGTTTTCCCATTTCCTTGAGTGTTTCGGCTAACAAGGAACGGTCCGACATCGACAACACCGCAACTCAACTTTGACAAGCATTCGACATCGACCACCTTCACCATCTTGACACCCTAACCATAAGCAAGAGGTAACCTCTATATCATCTTGGTATCGTGGTATCCCATCATTGTAAATTCTTCTTGCCATTGTATTGATAACCCCTAGCCCATTTTGCGTCACTTGTCTATCGAGACTAGCCTTTGAGTATTGCTGGCAACGTTACTTGTGCACATTAGTAATCGTCGATCTACACCTTCCATTGCATACATACCATATCATATTGGTATCATCTTGGTATCATATCATCCCTTGTGTCACAAGATTGTTCCCGTATATACACAATTGCTATCTCTGGTTTGTGCATTTCGCATTGTGGCCATATCAAAAAAAAGGAATAAGCTTTTAAGCTAAGAAAAAGAGAAGAGCAAAGAAGCTTGTAAGAAATAGCCATAGCATCATACCACATTGCATACAAGATTGTCATATCCGATCATCTTGAGAGAAACACCGGGAACCATACATACGTAGCATACTTGTGATAGGAAGTTGATACATTTTGTCTCATATAGGTAGTGCACAAGTCATATCCGCCTATTGAGCAATCGGCTAGCGTCTCCCTAGTGTTGTGTGATAAGAGCATTTTATGTGGATTCCACATTTTCCGCTCAATCCTTGGTTGCACAACCACATTTATCTATTCGTGCGTGTGTTTTCATGTGCCTTTCATTGCTATTGGTCTACTTGTTGCACTTGCGAATTTGTGAATCTCTTTCAACATTATTGACTCTTGCTAACATTTTGCATCAAATTTTTGTGCCACTATCCTCACCAAGCTACTCCATAAGCCTTACTTGTGTAGGTGTGAGAATTGATGAGAACCGGTACCAATTGTGCTATTTCCTTGTTACATTATTGAGTGATCATCGATACATCTTCAACAATGGAAAAATACATTTGGTCTAGTTCTTCCCTTTCTCGCACTCACATTTTCTCAAGTCTTGTGATGGATAGGCAAGGTGTTTCATCTCCGGTCTTTGACAACAATGACGGCTCGAACAACTACATCACCAAAACATCCATCTTCGAGCTACAACAACAAATGCAAGGCAAACATTCAAGATTGCGAGAGTGCATCAACAACCTCGCCATCGACATACGACACTCTGAAGCACATACAAGAGACTACTTCGACAACAAGTTTTCCGCACAAAAGGAGGAGAATGATGCAAGGATGGAGGAGATTCAGGCCTTGTTGGTCAACCATTCTTCCCCTTCGTCATCGTCAAGGCGGCGACGAGCAAGTGGATCATCTTCAGAGCACCCAAGCGATGCAAGCACAATTCATCCACGTCCACATCTCCATGGCGACCACCATCACATTCGTGCTCCACATCATCATGAAGGGCAAGTCATCTCCAAGCAATATGTGCACGATGACGACGAACGACATCTACTACGTGCTCAAGCACGACAACGGCACCATCAAGATGAAGATGCTCCACATGCGTAAATATACAAGTCACAACAAGCTCTACATCAAGCTACGACCAACCTTCATGAGCACAAAAGAAGACCACGAGACAAGCACCACCAAGAGGAAGCTACGGCTACCACCACCACTTCAACATCTTCGCCAAGTGTTATCAAGGCATCTTCGCCTTTGGACGTATGTCATCTTCGCCTACTTCCCATGAGTAAGCCTACATCAAAATCATCAAGTCCAAGGCGACCACCTACAAGCGAGGGCAACACTTCCATCTTCGGAAGCCCCCCAAGGAAGATGGCCGAGCATGGGAAATTCCCTTCGGTCATGGAGACGAGCTACGAGGTGCCACATCATATGGGCCTCATACAAGACGATGACAAGACGGTTGAGCAAGGGCCATCCCCTTCGACCACGGCGGCGAGCACGAACCTCTTCAACAACATGAAGACGACGCCCCAATATGTCTCCTATTCCGAGTGAAGCTACGAGACCGTGCATGAGACTTTATCTTTGGTCTCGGAGGAGAGTGATGATTTGCCACTTCCTACGGCATTCATCTTTGGAGGCGTCATGGATGAGGAGGTTGAGCATGGGACTATCCCTTCAACCAAGGCGGTGATAGGAGTTGAGCATGGAGACATTTGCACCAACATTTCTTCGACACCCACATATGATAAGATGCCCCAATTGCCATGTGAGGAGAGCCACTACCCCATGAGTGAGATGAGTGACTCCACCATATATGACATTGAGTGCATTTCCTATGAGAGAATGAGTGTGACCACCACTAGCCCCACACTTGAGAGCATGCCACACATCCTATGTGAGGTTGAGAGCCATTTGAGTGACTCCACCAACTATATGAGTGAGAGCATCTTACCAGGAGTGAGTGAGCCACAACACTTAGTGAGTGAGGTAGTTGAGAGGGCACGGGAGGCCACTATGATTTCTAACGACTTAACCTCTACTCCTAGTGTCTTTTCCTCTTTGGTGATAGATGTCCTACATGATGACGCGCCAATCCTCGATGAGTCCATATCTCCAATGGGCAAACCGATGGCCATGATGGACGATAATGCACCCCCACATGGTACCATCAAGTTGATGAAGCTATTGACCAAGTGTCAATTTTTGCAACCTCACCTACAACACATGAGTGGAGCTGTAAAGGTAACATAGGTGACGGTACTTCGCTTGTCCCACTAGTGAACTATCTTGCAAATGATTGCTTGCATGATGATGATCACTGAAAGTGCATCTAGTGCCACCCCTAGTTGGTTTTGGAGTATTGACGACAAACGTGGTTGAGCGACTAATGTGTTTGTGAGAAATGCAGGATAACACAGGTAGAAGTCCCTCATTGATTCGGTTTTCCTACCAGAGATGACCCCTAAAAATGTATGAAGACATTGAAGACAATGGTGGTTCATGAAGACATTCACCTTGAAGATAATGACATGGGAAGACATTCACTTGAAGAATATGGAGTGCAAAGACATAGTTTCTTTCGTAGTTTCCTTTTCTTCTTTATTGATTCATAGGAACCACCGAACTGTTAAGTGCGGTCCAAGTGAACAAAGTCAGAAGACTGACGTGATGCTCAACCCAAATCCTATGTCTTCGAGTGAAGACAATGAGAGCAAATCTTATCCAGAGTTTGATGAGTCAGCTTTGCTTATAGCCCAAGCCAAGCTGCTGCATGTGTTTGAAATCGACCATTGGACACGTGCCTGTTCCTTAGTGACCCAGGGTCATTCTGGACATATCATGTTGGGTTGCGTCCTGGCTATAAATAGCCCACCCCCTACACCATAAATTGGCGGCTACTCAGAGTTAGTGCACGGATTTTGTCATTTGAGAGCAACCCACCTCCGAAGCCTTTGAGAGAGAGAGAGATCCTTGTGAGGACAAAGCCCAAAACACCCAGAGCCAAAGAGTGTTAGGCATCACTGAAGTCTTTTTGTCCGCGTGACCTGAAGACTTGTTACACTTGAGGACTGCGCATCCTCCATCCGGTTAGGCATCACGTTCTGAGGATCCAAGTGTCATTGTGGATCGCCGGTGAACGGAGTCTGTGAAGGTTTGGAAGTCTACTTTGAAGACTTACCAGAGTGATTGGCCGAGGACTAGGTGTCCTTAGCTCAAGGGGAATAAGGTGAAGACACAGTCTTCTGAGTTCAATCTCAGCCTCCCTAACCAGATGTACAGTTGTCACATCAACTGGAACTGGTCTACCAAATCCTTGTCTTCACCAAGCTACTGGTTCTATCCCCTACCTTCTTTACATTTCAGTTTGTCTTCGTGAAGTCATTGCTTGCTTTCCTGATCTGTTTGACTTCACTGTGCGAAGACTATTACCCGTTTGGCTTCATACTGTCTTCCATTCCAATCTGTTCTACCTAGCTGCCATTTGTCTTCGTGCTTTCTCTATATTGCTTACTTGACTATGGTCAGTCTAGAGTAGTTTATCTTCCGCTGCATATCATATTAGTTCAACTTGATTGATTGTCTTCAAACACCTCGTGTTTTGAAGACTTTCATAAAAATCACCTATTCACCCCCCTCTAGTCGATAACTAGCACTTTCAATTGGTATCAGAGCAAGGTGCTCCCTTATTCTGTGTGATTTGGTTTAACCACCTGGATTTTTAGCTATGTTGACTACAGGGATAATCAAGGTCTCCGCTGCGTGCCCCGTCTTCGATGGCATTGATTACCCCTACTGGAAAAATAAGATGCGTATGCATCTTGAAGCCATTGACATCAACCTCTGGTATGTCGTCAGGACAGGCGTCCCCAAGGTTGCTGAAGGTGTCACCGCTGTTGTTGTCAAGAGGTTCGCGCAACTGGACTCGACTGGCAAGAACATCATCTGTGGTCATCTGACCAAAGGATAGTATGGTCGTGTGAGTACTCTGGAAACTGCGAAGCTAGTCTGGGACTGGCTGTCCAAAGTCAACGAAGGCGTCTCAACTCAGAGAGACTCAAGGATTGATGTTATTCGCAATCTCTTCAACCGCTTCAAGAGAAACGACAATGAGAATATGTCCAGCTCACGTTTGATCGCCTCACCGATATCACCAATGACCTTCGCGCACTTGGCGCTAGTGAGATCACCAAGCATGAAATTGTGAAGAAGCTACTGAGATCACTTGACAGCTCATTTGACACTTTGGCCCTGATGATTCAAGAATGCCCTGACTTCAAAGATCTCGATCCGTCTGACATACTTGAGAGGCTCAACACACATGAGTTCCAGCTATCTGAGAAGTGAGATATCCATGGTCCCAACTATGGCAGATCCTGTGCTTTGATGGCAAAAGATGTTTCCTCATCTGAAGAAGAATCTGACTGCAGTTCTGGTGATCCTGAAGACAATGGCAAAGAGCTGGCAATGCTCGTGAGGAAGTTCCAAAAGTTCTCCAAGAAGAATCGCTTCGGAAAGTCTTCAAGATCCAGCTCAAGAAATGATGAGGCTTCCTCTCGTGACTACAATAAGAGACCATGCCACAAATACAAGAAGCCAGGCCACTACATATCTGAAAGTCCTCAATGGGACAAGGAATGTAAGAAAAAGAAGAAGATCAAGGAATATGATTCTGACGACAAGAAGAAGAAGAAATCTTTGAAGTCTTATTCAAAGTCTTCATCAAAGTCTTCGTCTCACAAGAAGAGCTCATCTGGCGAGGCTTGTGCATTCATTGGCAAGGAGATGGATTCAGAGGAGGAGTCTGCTTCTGAGGAGGCGGACGTGGAGTCTGAGGAGGAGTCTGATTCAGGCGTGGCAAGCCTGGCTCTAGCTTCAGCATTCGTCACCAAGTCCATCTTCAACACTGAAGACAATGGTCACGCCGCCGACGTTGAAGCCGATGATGAGGACGACTCTACTCCGACCTACTACTTCATGGCACGAGGTGCCAAGGTAAACTCACGCGATGCTTACTTTCAAACCTCCAGTGAAAATGAATCTGAGTGTGAATCCAAACCTAGCTATAGGACACTTGCTAAAATTGCAACGGAAAACAAACTGCTATGTAACACATTCAAAAGTTTCTAGACAAAAGCGATGACCTGTTGGACGAGGAAATGAATCGAACTCAGTTGTTAATCGAAGACATCAAAAATCTTCTCGTTAAGTATGAAGAACTTGAAAGTCGTCATGAAACCCTCTCAGCCTCTCATGAGAAGCTTTCCTATGATTATATTAAAAGGAAGCAAGATCTCGAGAAACTGAGAGCATCTCATGAAGATCTTCAAAAGGAGAACGATTCACTACTCGCTCAACAGATCAGTTACACTCAAGAAAACTTTGTGCCACCATGTTATGTCTTGAGCGTGATAATGCTGTCTCTATTGCTGAATGTTCTACTGCCTCTGATGTTGCAATATCTTCAACTGCTGATGAGGTAACTAACCCCTCTTCTGAGGACACCACTACTATTGTTGATTAGAATGCTGGTTTGAAGACATTGCTTGAGACTGGCATGTACAAAAGCCTCAAAGGGCATCAGACACTATGCGATGTCCTTAAGAAACAGATTCTGAACCAAAACCCTAGGAAAGAGGGTGTTGGGTTCGAGAGGAAAATGAATGTTGATGGTTCATACTGGAATCCTGAGCAGTACCGTTGAGGGAGTCCTGGACTCAGGGGTCCTCGGGCGTCCGGCCTGTTCGCCATGGGCCGGACTGATGGGCTGTGAAGATACGAAGACCGAAGACTCTACCCGTGTCCGGATGGGACTCTCCTTAGCGTGGAAGGCAAGCTTGGCGACCGAATATGAAGATTACTTTCTCTGTAACCGACCTTATGTAATCCCGGATTCCTCCGGTGTCTATATAAACCGGAGGGCTAGGTCTGTAGAGGCCAATATTCATAACCATAGTCATACAGGCTAGACTTCTAGGGTTTTAGCCATTACGATCTCGTGGTAGATCAAATCTTGTAATACTCATATTCATCAAGATCAATCAAGCAGGAAGTAGGGTATTACCTCCATAGAGAGGGCACAAACCTGGGTAAACATCGTATCCCCTGTCTCCTGTTACCATCGACCTTAGACGCACAGTTCGGGACCCCCTACCCGAGATCCACTGGTTTTGACACCGACATTGGTGCTTTCATTGAGAGTTCCACCGTGCCATCGTCAAAAGGGTTGATGGCTCGCCTTGTCGTCAAGGAAAATATCACCTTCGGAGGAGCCCTGGCCCCAGGCCAAACCCTCCGGCTGGGCGGCTTCATCATGACCGCCTGTTGGGCCCTTAAGCCGACGATGACCTCTCGAGTCATCAAAAATCTCCTCCGCGTTGACTCCTAATACTCCAAACAGATGGATCCGACGGAGTTATCATCTTTAAACGAACTCCTAGATCACATCGCCGCCTTGGGAGTTGCTACAGACTACGATCGGATTGGGCTTAAACCCGACCAGAGAGAAATTAAAACTCCGCCGATCACCCGCCAGATAGCAGTAGTCGAGGAGCAAAACAACTCTTCCTCTATATTGAGGACGAACTATGTTCGGATCTCCGATCTCGAAGAGCCGGACACCTACCAGTAGAAAGACACGCCTTGTCCTCCGAACATAGAATCGGACGACAAACCTAAAGAATCGGTTGATATTCCGGAGCCCAAACTGTTAAGTCCGGAAGATCTTCAGACTCTGGATCCAAAGTTGGGTCAGGGTTTGGATTTAAATCCACCCACCCTCCCAGACATAAGCGCTCTCATGAGCATACAACAGCCCTCTCAGGAAACGTTCCACCACTTCTGGGCCAAATTCCTCCTTGTCAAAGACAAGATTAAATATTGCCGCGACGAAGACGCAATCTCAGCATTTCGCAACAATTGCGCGGATGAAGGAATCCTTAACGCCATCAACCGTCGTCGCATATTACACTTCGCTGACTTGGCAACTATCGTACTGAAGTACAACGCAATGGAAAGCGCCTGGAAAACTCAGGGGGCCCGTTGGGAATCATCGGTCCCCTCTCAACCCCTCGTTCAAGCGAAAACGGCGCACCCTCGTGGCACGGCCGGACCAATAGTAAAGAAATATAAGCCCATTATGGGGCGCGGAACCATTCTGGAAGGATGGCCCGATGGGCTATGCCAAATACACACAACACTGGATAACACACCGACCCACAGCCTTAGAGCATGTTGGATACTCCGGCAACTGGCCAAGAGCGGCGAGGATATCCTCACCAAGAATACCCCAGAACAACACCCCCTGAAGACGACAACCCCAAAGTATTAACGGTCTTCGAGACATTTGCTTCAAACCATAGGCGCAAAGGGCACTCCGCGAACTCGCCGAAGTCTGCCAAATCGCAGCAATAAACCCTTGGAATGACACGGCTATAACTTTTAATGCCGGTGACGAACGAAAATACAGGACAGTCCGAGCACCAGCCGCCTTGGTCCTCAGTCCAATCGTGGACGGCTTTCGGCTCACCAAGGTTCTCATGGACGACGGCATCGGACTAAACCTCATCTATGAGGATACACTCTCTAAAATGGAAATAGACAGGAGCCGCATCGAGCAAAGCAGCACGACCTTCCGAGGAATCATTCCCAGTCGGGAGGCACGGTGTGCGGGAAAAATCACACTTGACGTGGTATTCGGCACGCCGAAGAATTATCGGTCCGAAGAGATAACCTTCCAAGTGGCCCCTTTCAACAGCGGATATCTCGCCCTCTTGGGGCGAGATGCATTTACATGCTTCCAAGCTATACCTCATTACGGGTACGTGAAGCTTAAGATCCCTGGTCCCAACGGCATTTCACTCTCGCCAGTGATCCGGACATAGCACTCCGCGCCAAAAATAAAACCGCATCCCTGGCCCTTGAGGCATTATCTGAAGCCCTCGCGGCCGAAGAATTAACCGCACTACGTTCCACGGTGGACAGGGACGATGTGATCCTAGACAAACGACCCGAATCCACCTCCTTCAAACCGGCAGAAGAAATAGTCAAATTCCAAGTCCATCCAACGGACCCCAAGAAGACATTATCTATTGGAGCACAACTAGACCCAACGGTTGACGCCGCGCTACGAGAGTTCCTGCACGACAACTGGGATATATTCGCCTGGCACCCTTCCGATATGCCAGGAATCCCACGCAAGTTGGCGGAACACAGCCTCAATATATTGAAGGGATATAATCCGGTCAAGCAAACACTGCGGCGCTT
Organism: Aegilops tauschii subsp. strangulata; assembly: GCF_002575655.3. Lineage (NCBI taxonomy): Eukaryota > Viridiplantae > Streptophyta > Magnoliopsida > Poales > Poaceae > Aegilops > Aegilops tauschii. The sequence goes on along the minus strand of NC_053037.3, from coordinate 277,690,855 downwards.
TTCCGAACCCAAACGGCAAGCTATGAGGGAGGAGCTAGCCAAGCTAATCGAGGCTGGATTCATTAGAGAAATAAAACACCCGGACTGGCTGGCAAACCTGGTGATGGTACCAAAGAAGGACAAATCCTGGCGCCTGTGCGTCGATTTCAAAGACCTCAATAAGGCTTGCCCCAAGGATCCCTTCCCCCTCCCCCGCATCGACTAGATCATTGATGCTACCGCATGACATGACTCACTGTGCTTCCTCGGCGCATATTCCGGATACCATCAAATTAAAATGAAGGAGTCCGATCAAGCCGCAACAACATTCATTACCCCATATGGGCCATTCTGCTTCAACACCATGGCCTTCGGGCTCAAAAACGCCGGCGCCACCTACCAATGTATGATTCAAACATGCGTGGAGAAACAGATCGGCAAGACAGTTGAAGCATATGTGGACGACATCGTCATCAAAACCAGACACGTCGAAACACTCATAGACGATTTACGTCTCACATTTGACAACCTCCATACATATGACATTAAGCTCAACCCGGAAAAGTGCATTTTCAGCGTCCCCGCTGGAAAACTGCTGGGCTTCATCGTTTCCAATAGAGGAATTGAAGCAAATCCAGCCAAAATCCGAGCTTTGTCACAATTGGCTACGCCAACGGACCTTAAACAGGTCCAAAAACTCGCCGGTTGCGTGGCAGCTTTAAGCCGCTTTATCTCCAGATTGGGAGAAAAGGCATTACCACTCTATCGCCTCCTACGGCGCACCGATCACTTCGAGTGGATGGATGCGGCAACGTCCGGACTGGAAGAAATAAAAGCCCTTCTAGCGAGCAACCCAATCATGGCCGCGCCGAACGTCGGTGAACCCATGTTATTATACATATCGGCAACACACCAGGTGGTGAGCGCCGTGCTCGTCGTTGAACGAGAAAAGGACGGACACAAATTCCCGCTTCAGAAGCCAGTATACTACGTATCCACCGTCCTCACACCGTGCAAATCCCGGTACCCCCATTATCAAAAGATAGCATACGCGGTCTTCATGGCATCCCGGAAGCTACGACACTACTTCCAGGAGTGTTCGATCACGGTGGCTTCCGAAGTACCACTCAATGACATAATAAACAACCGCGATGCTATGGGCCGGATCGCCAAATGGGCCATTGAGCTCCTTCCATTCGACATAACATACAAGCCGCGTCGAGCCATTAAATCCCAAGTACTGGCCGACTTCGTCGCCGAATGGACAGAGGCCGAACTCCCTAAAGAGTACGGCACATATTCCAACTGGGTTATGTATTTTGATGGTTCCAGAATGCTGGCTGGGCTAGGAGCGGGTGTCGTTTTAACGTCCCCCACTAGAGACATCGTCCAGTACGCACTCCAGATATTATACACAGACTCCAATAACGCAGCCGAATATGAGGCCTTATTACATGGTCTTCGGATGGCTGTCTCCATGGGCATACAACGCCTGGAAGTGCGCGGGGACTCAAACCTCGCAATATCTCAAATAAATGGAGACTTCGATGCCAAAGATCCGAAGATGGCGGCTTATCGCAACGCCGTCCTAAAAATGTCAGCTCAGTTCGAGGGGCCCATGTTTCATCATGTGGCCCGAGAAAGTAATCAAGCGGCGGACGTCCTTGCTCGCATCGGCGCCAAGCGCGACCCCGTCCCACCTAACATCTTTCTGGAGAGGCTTTTTAAGCCGTCTGTGGTGTGGCAAGGGGAGAGCGGCAACACCAGTCCGGATCCGAACACAACCCCCGATCCCGAACACAACGATATCATCGGGGGCTCAGCCACCGAAATAACACCGTCGGCCCATCTCATTATGGCAGTCATTGCCCCATGGACTGAACCCTTCTTGGCCTACCTTAATAGGAAAGAACTCCCTGAGGATCAGAACGAGGCCCGCTGCATTGTCCAGCGTTCGAAGGCCTACAAGGTTCACGACAGAGAGCTCTACAAGAAAATCCCTACCGGAGTCCTTCAAAGATGTATCTCCGAGGAAGAGGGGCGGCAGCTCCTGGCTGAAATTCATGCCAGTCTTAGCGGGCACCACGCCATAGCTCGGGCCCTTGTTAGCAAGGCCTTCCGTACATGTTTTTATTGGCCGACGGCCCAAGCAGATGCACAGGACCTTGTCCAATGTTGCGTCAGATGCCAACTCTTTGCCAACCAAAGCCATATGCTCCCCACTGCCGTACAAACAATCCCCATCATTTGGCCTTTCGCGGTCTGGGGGCTCGATATGGTCGGACCCCTTAAAGGGGGAAGCCATAAGAAAAACTATCTGCTGGTCATGGTGGATAAATTCACTAAGTGGATAGAGGCCAAACCAGTTAAACGGCCGAGTCTGGGCCGGTGATAGAATTCATATCCGGTGTTGTACACCGTTATGGTGTTCCACACAGCGTCATCACCGATAGGCTCCAATTTCATAGCCGATGAGGTGAAAACCTGGTGCACTAATCTGGGCATCAAGCTCGATTACGCCTCTGTGTATCATCCGCAAACAAACGGTCAAGTCGAATGAGCCAATGGTCTTATTATGAGTGGCATCAAGCCTAGACTAGTGCGGTCTTTGAAAGAATCAGACAAGCACTGGGTTGAGGAGCTCGACTTCGTACTCTGGGGGCTGCGGACCACGCCCAATCGGTTCACCGGATATACACCTTTCTTCATGGTGTACGGCGCGGAGGCAGTATTACCCTGCGACATTATTCATGACTCACCTTGAGTGCACATGTACGAAGAGATAGAGGCCGAGCTTGATCGGCAGGACAGCTTAGATGCCTTGGAAGAGGAGCGCGACGTCGCAAAAGCCCGTTCCGCATTTTATCAGCAGTAGGCTCGCAGGTATCAAAGCAGAGAAGTGCAGGCCAAGACTTATAATATTGGCGAACTCGTTCTACGCCTCCCGGAGAAGAAAACGGACAAACTCAAGCCCAAGTGGGAAGGTCCTTTCATCATTGACGAAGTTCTCACCGGAGGAGCGTACCGCCTGCGTGATGCGTCAGACAATCGCCTAGAGCCGAACCCCTGGAACGCGGCCAGACTCCGAAGATTCTATGCCTAGCGCCGAACTCTTTGTTCGTCTCCTTCCCCCTATTGTTTCCATCATTTTTTCTCTCTTTTCGTTTTTCTCTCTTTAGCCGTAAAGCTTTTGTGCGGCTAGACCGCGCACCACTGACATATACATCTTCAAATATGTACGTCCATTATACCTGGGGGCTTCTTGGACAGAAGCTTGCTATTATTATTTTCCGAGCATTAAGCTCATCACATATGCGTTTTTTCCATATGTACCTTTTCTTCGCCATTATATGCATCGATATGACCTAAGTTTTGGCCAAGCTGGGTTGCCTGGCTCCTGTGCTTATGCCCTACGTTCCCGTTAGTTCGGCTAGGGCATAAAGGGAGCACCTCTGCAATTTTTACTGCTGGGTCATCCGGATGTGTACCTCGGACTGGGTGAAGCCGAAAGCTAGTGTTCTTAAGGGAATATTCGGTCGGTGAATTAAAGACGTTTTCGTATTCACTCCATTATGAACCCCCAGAAGTTACATATACTGCGATTTTTCAATCACAGTTCGGACATGCACATTAATGCATGCACACCCAGGGAAAGGAACCCTTAACGGAACTATTCTCTCTGGAAGATGTTTCTTACAATCTAAATGTAATATAACATAACTAGCCGGATACAACTTGTCTGTTCAAGCAACTATGACCCCTACGCCTGGTTTCCATGCATACCCCGGTTTATTTTGCCTCTCAGGTATTCAAAAGCACTCTGCACCTTCGGGTCCAGAGGTTGAAGCGAAAAGGTCTGCCATGACAATCGTTTTACAATTCAGCTAGAGTTACATATGTCAAGGAAAGTACATAGTCACTTGGACTCAAAAATTTCCTCCTCTATACCGTCCATCAGGCTGTCTAACTTACAATCCTATTGGGAATATTTGGCGCCTACTGCTACCTGGTCATATACCAGACTAACGGGAACTTCTTTTCCATCTGACCCTAGAGGTCCGACCCGGGCCATGCGATTCGGATCAAGCTTGGTATACCGTGTTTTCACTATGGCCCAGGCCTCTCGCGCACCCTCCCGGCAGGCCGATATTTTCCATAATCGGATACGCCGCCGCGCTCCCTTGAATAGCTCTCCAAGCTCCTCCATACTTTCTGGAGGGGAGGCGGATGGCCATAAAGCCTTGGCAACACTCCGCATTGCCTACCGAGCTTGCTCATGCATTTGCGACAGCCCTTGCAGCATATCGTCCCACAATCCGGACATCTCCTCTTCGGGACGGCCCGTCAGCATACCTACAAACATAACTCTATCAGTTCCTTTCATCTCCGAACTATTATAAGGTAAGTTCGGCCACATACTGGATATGCCGCCTCGCGGCCTTTTATTCTCCTTCATGGAGTCGGCCAGCTGGGCACGCACGTCTTTCAGTTCCTCACCCAGTTGGGTGTGTGAATCCTGGAGTTTGTTTTTCTCATCTCTGATTCGGGTCAGAACACGCTCGCCTGCGGCGTGTAGTCTTTTCGCCTCTTTCTTGCTCGCTTGAGCGGCTTTCAGTTTCTCCTCCGGTTGATCTGATGATCCTGTTATGAGATAAGTAACAGTATTAGCACAGCTGGTATATAATTATTGTTTCTCGATGGAGGGAAATATTACCAGAGGACGCCTTCTTGGACTTTTCCAGTTCGGCGGTAACAGAAGTTAGCTGTGTCCGACACTTTTCTAGCTCTTGGGCTAGCAGGACGTTCTTCTCCGTAAGAACCTGGTTATACAATGATCCTTAAATCATTTGTACCAACTGCTTCCAGTCTCGGGGGCTACTGGCATATGGTTATCTTATGCGGACAAAGTAAACTTACCTGCACATCTTTTAAATGTTGATTTGTGGCTCTGTTAAGCCCATCTCGAGCAGCTCGGATGTATGCATCAGCCGAGCTGAAGGCATTAAACGCCTCTTCTGAAAAGCTGGGGTCTCGTAAAATGGCCCTTCAACGCCGATGATTCATGGCGCTCTACACTTCAGAGTTGGTGACGGATACACCATCCGAATCCTCGGCTGGAGGATAATACAGCGTCACCCCCGTATCAGCCCCCGTCTTTACGGTAGGATCTGGATCTCGGCTGTGGGGAGTATGACCAGCCAGACCCCCGGACATAGTCCGGCACACTCTTTTCCTGATATAGGACAAACATAAAAGTCACGATTGGATGCGACTGCTGAAGAACATATTTGCAAATCCATACCTCTTCGATGAAGGTTCGGCCGTATCTTCGTTTGCCTTCCTCTTCGAAGGCTTGCCTGGCATGGGGGTCCCTCTCTTTGGAGATGCCCCTAGGGCAGCATGGCGCGCCGAACGCCTCCCCTTTTGAGCACAGGACGGTGCGGTGGGTGAGGCAGAATGAGAGAACTCTTTCGGATGAGATTTCTCCTGATTACTTACGTGTGAAGCAGGGAGAAGACCGGGATAATCGACGATGATGGCCACTTCTGTGCCGTCATAGCTCGCCTGGTAAAACACCCCGTCCTCGAGCACCACGAATATATCCGGATCCTCTTTGAATTCGGGGTCAAGGTCCCGATTGTGGCCCTCGGGTTGCGGGGCGAGGCTGTGAAGCCCTTCGGAAATCTTCCGTCAGTGCTGTTATAAGTGGACAAATTAATATTCATTGAAAAGTAGCTCAGGGTGCGGAGTGAGTAGAGCAGAGGAGTTGGGACTTACCTAGCTAGGAGGACTGTACATGGAAAATCCGTCTCTGCGCTTGATATGTAGAAATTCCTCTTCCTCCCCTTTGAACAGTTCGGCCAATATTTTGGCCATCTACACTTGCATTCTTTAAAGGAGCTCGTTGGATCGTATAATGGGCATGATGCCAGCCAACGCAAGCAACCCTATTCCGTCTTCATTCCTTGGCGAAACATCATGCCTTATCCTGAAAAAAGAGTTTTTTACCAATCTCGTCACGACTGTCTAGCTGCTACGGTGCCAGCCGACTTGATTGGAGGGTTTCACAGATTCACGCTGGCTGCACTGGCGCATTGCACTGCTCCCGTGATCTCCTTGTGTTGATGTAGGTGAGGCATCGGTAGACCGTCAATAGCTCCCCTTCGTTGACGAATCGTCACACCATCCATGGTGTGACAATTCTGGTGGTGCCCCGGGATGCCATCGGCCTTACGGATAATTGAGGGGTTGACATTGCCCCCATGCTTCATTGTTGTTGGATACGAGGTTGTGGAGATGAATCTGCTCCACCTTCTTGAGTGCAGGCGTGTCCTTCTGGCGCCCATCGTGCGTGTCGGTGTAGACCATTGGTTGTCGGGCTGTTATTGGTGTTGTCAGGGACGCATGGGTATTGCTGCATCCAAACACCCAAGATGTAGTTCGATGTAGTGGTTGTTGTCTGAATGCCGTTGACAATGACAGGGAGTGTCTCTCCATGGCTGCAAAAGATGTTGGAGGAGCACAACTAGGAACACCAAACGAAAACAGGCGACAAAGAGAGGAAAAAAAGGTTTGTCGGTTTTAAAATGTTGGCTTTCCCGTTATACACCAGCTATAGGCGTGATATCCAAGAAGGCTACCGAAGGACTTGTCATTGGGAACCGTCGAAAGACCTTGACGATTGCAACTCAACAACTTAAATAAGCTTTGGTGTGCATGTATGAAGACGTCGTGTTTCGGGATGCTTCCGAGAGGCAACGGAAATTCATACTCTAGCCCATCATTATACTGAGGACCCCCACAGCTCAACATCCCCCCTGCACACACCCCATGAACCCAGAGACTTGGGTGTGATAAGTTTAGGGTAAATGGTTTTGGGACAACGGCTTGGCGATTTTTCTTCATGCATATTGAGGGGTGGTAAACAGCTACCTCCCACCTTCCTTCCAGTGGGTTCCTTATTGCTTGGGACCTCTTGATTGCTTCTTGGACTGTTGGGATTTTCTTTCTTGAATTTGCTTCTTGGACTTTCGGAATTTCATCTTGATCGCTCACGCGGATGATTGATTGGCCGCGGACTTCATGGACTTGTTTTGACATTCGGCTCAAACTTCTTGACGACTCTTCTTCCGGGATTTCTTGGGGACCCACCTTAGGAACTTGGAAGGGAACTGTTCACCTCTGTGGACTAGGAAAAATCCTCTAGCATTTTATCTGGGGCTTCTGGTGGCGCACCCCAGGGTTGCCATGTGACTACACACCGACCCAACTTGTGTTGCGTCAGGCAGCCCTCCATGATCTTTTCCTATGGTCTTCCCTAGAGTGCGAGCCTCTGTGAACACGAGGCATGCCAGGAAACATGAAGAGCGCGGGGTCTCAATACTCAGAAGTGCCCAAGTAATCATATCCGCTGCCACCGGAAGCATACACCTGGTACGTGTCGTGCATTATGGGTGTAGGAGCCGCTCCACCTGCAAATCGACACATTGTGCAACCCTCCAACAAGTCCTAGGGTAGCCTAAACTTCAATCAACAGCGTAGGTGCGATAGGGGAAATCCATTTTTGTTGTTGGACTTAGTCTGTAAAAATTGGGGCAAACTAGATATATCCACAAAATGCTAAGGAGAATGCATCATGGATCCGAAAGCCCACAGAAAAGTTTCCCCAATGAAAATCCAAAAGAGGCAACAAAAGAGGCAAAATTTCAAGAAAAATATTTTTTGAGGAACCTTCCGTTGATTGGGGGCATAGGTCAGACTCCTTGGGAATCGGTGAGCTGGTATGCTCCCCCTTCGTAGACTTGCTCGATGACGTATGGCCCTTCCCACTTTGGTTCGAACTTGCCCTTCGTCTTGTGTGTCACGACGATGGGTCGCCTGAGCACGAGAACCAACTCACCTTTTCGGAAGACGCGTTGCTTGACGAGCTTGTCGTAAGCTCTCACCATATTTTGGCGGTAAACCTCTAGGTTTTGTAGGGCATTAAGTCGCCCCTCTTCAAGGGCGTCGAGCTCCTGAAACCGCAGTTGTACCTGTTCGTCTTGGGCGATCTCATCTTGGATAGCCACCCTCAAAGAGGGTAGCTGGACCTCCAGTGGTAGGACCGCCTCACTCCCGTAAATAAGAGAAAATGGAGTCGCCTGCGTTTAGGTACGGACTGTGACACGGTACACCCATAAGGACTCAAAGAGACGATCATGCCAGTCTCTCCGATTCCTTGTCACCGTCTTCTTGAGTATCTTGCCGAGCGTCTTGTTGAAAGCATCGATCGCACCGTTAGCTTGAGGGTAGTAGCCGGTGGAGTAGTTCCACTTGATCATGTACTTCTCCGTGAAGCTATACATCTTGTTGGACTTGAAGGCCTTGGCGTTGTCAGAGGTGATCCGACGAGGTATCCCAAAGCGATATATTATGTTTCGCTCTAGGAAGTTGATGACATTATCACTCTTCACCTCCCGTAACGGGACAGCTTCCGCCCATTTTGAGAAGTAGTCCGTCGCGGCGAGGATGAAGTGATGCCCCCTGGAAGATGGAGGGTCGATAGGGCCGATGACGTCGATTCCCCAGGCATCGAATGGCCAAGAGGGAATGGTAGGGTGAAGAGGGACCGGCGGCCTGTGCTTGAAATCACCATGAACTTGACAATTGTGGCACGATCTAGCCACCCGAAGGCAGTCTGACATAATGCCAGGCCAGTAGTATCCTGCTAGACGTATACTATGATACATCTTGGGCCCTCCTTGGTGCCCGCTGCAGACTCCATGATGCATCTCCTCTAGGATCTTGTCGGTTTCACTTTGGTTGACGCATCGAAGTAGGACCTCCTGCCCATGTGAACGCCTATATAGGACACCTGCTTCAAAAAGGTAGAAAGGAAGTCGTCGTTGTAGTTGGCGCCTCGTGACAGGGTCGTCGGGGAGGCTCCGATGCTTGAAGTAGTCGAGGAATGGTTGCAGCCACTCGCCCTCCTCTACGGCATTTGTCATGACGGTATTGACTTCGTACTCCGCCGGGATGAGCTCCAAGACAGCCGGGAGTAGCCACCTTTCTTCCACGTTCACCTGCATTGTTTTATCTTCAGGAAGCACCAACGCCACTTCTAGTTTTTCTAAGTCATCCGCAGGTGCATTCCTACTTCGCGGGGCATGAAGCACTTCAACATGTTGAAATTTTCCCATTAGATTCCGGGCCGTGGAATAGGACGGCACCAGTTCAGGCTTGCGAACTTCATAGATGTCGTTGACTTGACGAATGATGTGTTGAGAGTCTCCATAAGCCCGCAAGGAATGAACCTCCATGGAGAGCGCCAAGAGGAGGCCGAAGATGAGCGCCTCGTACTCTGCTTCGTTGTTGGAGCATTCTTCTTTGAGGAGGGAGAATGAGTGACACATCACCCCTCCTTGTGGCGTCTTGAACACCAAACCTGCACCGGCTCTTCAGGGGTACCGTCGGAGTCGGCGTCCATGCGGGAGGCACCATCAAAGTAAAGCTCCCACGACGCATCGAGGTTAATGTTGAAAACCTCCTCATCAGGAAGGTCCGTGACAAGAGGTGAGTCATGTGGAATTGGGTGCGCTGCGAGAAACTCCGCCAAGGCATGACCCTTGATTGCTTTTTGAGGCACAAAGGTGATGTCAAACTCCATCATGATAAGTGCCCATTTTCCAAGTCGCCCCATGAGCGCGGGCTGACTTAAAACGTACCTCACGGGGTCCGCCCTTGCGACGAGCTGGACTTCATGCTTCAACGTGTAGTGCCTGAGCTTCTTCAAAGCAAAGGTTAGGGCCAAGCACAACTTCTCTATAGCAAAGTAGTTTCGCTCAACCCCCACCATGGTGCGGCTCAAGTAATAACACACCACCTCCTTCCCTTCATCAGTGTTTTGGGCGGACAAAGCGCCTATTGAAGTAGGCTGCGCTGCAATGTATAGGATGAGTGGGCGCCCCTTTACGGGAGCAGCCAAGACAGGTGGATTAAGGAGGTACCTTTTGATTTCATCGAATCCGCGTTGGCATCCTTCATCCCACACGAATGGACCTCCTTTCTTCATGAGGCTCGAGAAGGGCTGGATGCGTCCGGAGAGGTTGGAGATGGAGCGCCGGATGTACGCTAGCTTCCCTTGCAATGACCTCAACTCCTTGAGATCTTGAGGCGGCGGCATATCGAGGATGGCCTTGATCTTCTTAGGCTCGATCTCTATGCCTCGGTGATGAACAACAAAGCCGAGGAAGAGGCCTGACTGAATAGCAAAGGCACACTTCATCGTGTTCATCTTGAGTTGATGTTGACGTAGCCGCTCGAAGACAACTCGAAGATCCTCCTGATGATGCTTGCGATCCTTGGTTTTGACTACCATGTCATCAACATAGCATTCCACCGAATGGTGGATTAAATAACCAAGAACACATGTCATGGCACGCTGGTAAGTTGCACCAGCATTCTTCAGTCCGAATGGCATGACGGTGTAGTAGAAATTTCCCTTTGGGATCCTGAAAGCGGTGTCGATGGCGTCATTAGGATCCATCTTGTTCTGGTTGTAGCCTGATGAACCGTCCATAAAGGAAAGCGCGCGATGGCCTGTGGTGGAGTCCATGATGATCTCTGGGATTGGGAGAGGAAAGTCATCCTTTGGGCAGGCGCGATTGAGGTCGCGGAAGTCCTGGCAGATTCATATCTGCCCATTCTTCTTCTCCACCGGGACAATATTGGCGAGCCACCGTGGATACTTCGTCTCCTTGATGAAACCTGCAGCGATTAACTTGTCAACCTCCGCGACGACATCGTCTTCGAGTTCATGCTGTAACTGTCGTGGTTGCTGCTTGATGGGACGGAACTGTGGTTCAATCGCCAACTTGGGCGTGGCGAAACGAGGGTCCAAACCTGGCATCTCCTTGTAACTCCAGGCGAAGCAGTCTCGGTAGTGCATCAAGAAGCTTCGGTAGTCCTCCCGCTCCTATTCCATCAGCATGGCGCTAACAAAAGTAGGGCGTGGGTCGTCCTCCGTTCCAAGGTTGACTTGGACGAGAACATCGATGGTAGGCTGTCCTCCGTCTTCTAACTCCTGTGGTGCTGATATGGAGCTAAGTTCCTCGGCGTCACTTGGCCCACCGTTGGCAGAGTGTTGTTGATGAGGAATGGCGGACAAAGTGTCAGACTCATCGCTTGATGAGACGGACATGGCGTGGCAGTTGACTCGTGTTCCGACACCGAGCTCCCCCTCTTCATTGGTAGTGACATCGTAGGTACAACATTCCATCGCATGGTGTATTGGATCGCCAAGGATGCATGTCATGGCATGCTGGTATGTTGCACCTGCATTCGTCAACCCAAAAGGCATGCCAGTGTTGTAGAAGTCTCCTTCTGCCATCGGTCGCCCTTTATCTTCTGGTTCTCATGGTGCTGGCGTGGAGCTGAGCTTCCTCTCATCGCTGGGGGCGTCAGGGTTGATGTAGCCAAGCCCAAACTTTGGTTGAGCTTTGCCTTCTTGCTTGATGAGGTCTTCCGCTTGTCTCCACCATTCCTCGCATATGGCGGGTGGTGGGGGCATCTTGTTGTTCCGCCCAAGAGTGACCCCGGCCTTCTCCAACAAGCGAACCATCTTGGGCTCCGCCTTCATTGTCGATAGTACCTCCTCTGGATCACTGCAAGTTTGGGGAAATTCAAATACAAAATCACATTGTTTTACCTATGGGACCTTGTAGAAAATGGTCTGGACTCTAAATCTGGACAAACCAGGGATTGCCCAAACCTCCAATGGGGAAGTCACTGAAACATAGAGCGACGGGGGTTGTACGCCTTGAGATCCCCTTGCGACTTCCTCCACTTCTTTTATTCTTCTTCTATCGGCAATTGGTGCGGGCGCATGTTCTTCCTTTCGAGGGTTGTGTGTCCGTAGCGTGATGGGTGATGGCGCATCATTGCCGCCTGTTAGAATCCTGGAGACTTCCTGGGCACCTGCAGAGCTTCCAAGTGTTAAACAAATGGGCTCTCGGCGCACCAAAGTTGATGAAGAAGTGGTAGCCTCTTGAGGAATTGTTGTAGCCGACCTCAGCGTGATTGGTGTTGACGTCGGGAACCTTGCCTTCAACAGTAATGGGGTCACCGGACCAGGCATAGAAGATCCTGTTCCAGATGAGGTCGAAGTAGAGCTCCCTACCTGCAATTGGGAAGAGGGGCCATAGTCGTACCAGATAGATGAAGATGACCTCCTACAGACTTGGCCCCTGTAGGTCCGAGAGGAGGAGCCCTTTTCATCGGCAGGTGAGCTCGGCATGATGGGGAGCTTCATCTCGGCTACTGGCCCAAAACCTGGTTTGGTCAAGGGATCCACCGGCGGTGTTGTGCGCCCCAACTGCTGGTCGCTGTCTACAATGGGGAAATAGTACTTCACATCTGCATGGTGAGACTCCTGCATAGTATAAGGAGATATGTTGCCGATGATGCGCTTTTGTGTGCCACTGGTGTCGTGGAACTTCAGGCATTGATGGAGGGTGGATGGAACGACGCGGTACTTGTGGATCCATGGTCTTCCTAGAAGGGCGGAGTAGGAGGTATTCGCCTCGATGACGAAGAACCGCACCTTGAAGCTAAAAGTTGACATCTGGATCTTCAATGTAATGGCACCTAGCGTAGGCTTCCCTTTTTGTCGAAGCCGCAGATCATCACGTCAGTAGCCTCCAAGTCGTCCACCATAAAACCTTCCCGCGTCAAACTCCGAAGAGGGAGAATGTTCACGGCAGACCCTGGGTCTATGAGGATCCTGCGAAGATGTGCAACGCCAATGTTACCTTCCACATACAATGGCCGGTTGTGGTCACCATCATCTATGAGCTTATCATCCTCGTCGAACGTGATCTCGTTCACGAACAAGGGGCTAGAGCAAAGACGGTGTTTCGCCATGGACACCTCGTAGAGTTTCGGAGCTTGGAGCGCCTTGATAAGGGCTTCACGAAGGTCAGGCACCATCATGAGCGCATCATGCACACTCAAAAGTGCAGGGATCTGCTTGAGGTGGGCGATGATGTTGTAGTCGACGTCACGTGCCTTCATCTTCTCTTGGCCTTGGTGTACAGATTCCTCCACCTGCACAGGTGCCTCCTTTGGGGCGGTTGGCTTCTGCACCCTTGTTGGCTTGATCTTTAGTGGTTCAGGTAGGACTTTGCCCCCATGCAGGTTCATGTTCACCTCTTCCAATGGCACTTCCTCTGTCGCCTCTTCGGCGTGGAGGAAAGCTTGCTCTTCAGGAGTAAACACGTCTTCGGAAGGGGTGTCGATGTAGTCATGGATGACGTTGCAACTCTCTATGCTTGGTGATTGGGATGAGCCGGCTCCTTTTTGAACTTTCTCCCCCTCCTTTGCTGGTGCTTGCCCCTAGCCGGGTGGCAAGAACTGTGCCAAGGTTGGTAGCACACGCCCCCGTCGAGGAAAATGCTCGTCTCCCTCTGACATAGGGACAAATCTTGGTGGAGGCCGGCGTTGACTTGGATCGAACTGCCTTAGAATTCTTGGGGGAGCTCGTTCTGGCAAAAGCGGCGAGGATGTCGGGGTGGAAGCCTCCTTGCGTATGGCCTTCGGTGCACCGTCCTCCAAGGCTCCTCCCCGGGAATGGTTGGGGTCACTTGCGGCCGAAAGGGAGATACCGGCGTCTTGGAGAGGATGAGGTTGGATAGCTGGTCTTCAACTTGGGCCAGTGGCACCCATGTTTCTTCGAGCTTCGTGTCTTCACTTGGCGGAGATGGTAACTTCATGCTCACCATGTTTACTGCATGGTAATCTGAGTTGATAGCTTCTGGGTTGAGGTTGATCCTCCTCGCATTAATGGCTCTTTGGAGCCGTTCTTTGAACGCGACGCAATCTTCAATGACATGTCCCACATACTGTGATATGGGCAAAATAAAGGATTATCTGTCATCCTCACCTGATCAGGCCTCCGAGGCTCTGGTTAGTTCAAGGCTCGATGCTCCATCAACTGGTCGAACATGTCCTTGATGAGCTCCCGACAGAAGACGTACTGCTTCTTGAGGAGCTCCTGCATCGACGGGCGTTGCCTCCCTCCGGCTTGTTCGCCTCTTGCATCAAAGATGGGCACATGGCCTTGCGGTGCAGACGAGAAGACCTTGGTGGTGTTCGTTTCGGCTGGTGCCTTCGCCCTGCTACCGTTGTTGATTTGCTTGGACGTCGAGGCGAAGCGCTTGGCGGGATCAAATGCACTGGCATTCTCATAGAGCTCCTTTATCTGCGGTGATTTCTCAAACTCAAGTTTCGTGGCGGCTACCGCCGTGCTGAGGGCACTAAAAGTTCTAGGCTCACGCCGAGAGACTTCAAGTGACCAATGTTGCTGCATCCCGTGGGCGCACATCTCAGTGGCATCCTCGAGGTGCATCTCCCTGGCGAGACGCACATAACTGTTGCAGAAGCGGATGATGTAGTCATCAATGGACTCATCTCATCGTTGTCGGACTTGTGCCAGCTCGACAACGGAGAAGTCCTTCATGGCGACGAAGTGCTTCTTGAAAACCTCTTTCATGGCCACCCAACTCCCAATGGACCCAACCGGTAAACGGCTGTACCAATGGAAGGCGGGCCAGGTTAATGACCCTGAAAATTGGCGAAGGAGAAGTGACGGGCTGTTTGCTGTGTCGCCGCATGCCGCCTCGAAGTACGCCAAGTGCTCCCTTGCATCACCAGTTCCATCAAATTGACGGAACTTTGGTGGGTGCCACCCTGCGGGATACGCCATCATGTCATGCCACGCCTCGTAAGGCTTCTCCAGCTCACTCTCGGAGGTGCGAGGGGCTTGATCTATCGCCATTTGCTTCAACTTCTTGTCCACCATATCCCCAACCATGTCATGGTAGTCCTTCAGCATAACCGCACTTGGTACTGCGTTGGCAGAACCAGCAAGGCTAACCCAATGCCGAGCTTGTGTGTTTGGGGTCGTGTTGAGGCACATCATTTAAGGGCACCCTAGCAGGAGGGCCCACCTGGAGTTCCTCCTCTTGCAGACCCACGACTCGTTGCAGCACGCCTTGTGGAGGAACGCCTTGGTTGTTCATCATGAGCTCAATGAACTGGTCAAGCTTTGAAGCCAAATGGTCAATCGTCTGGCGATGGCTTCTGACCTCTTCTTCTAGAGACGCTTCTTGTGGTGCTACTTTGTTTACAACACTTGGGCTCTGGGTGCCATCAGTGGGTGACTTGGCAGTAGGATCTTGATCCACAAGGCTATCACCATGATTCACCATGCGAATGGGCGCGGTGTGGAGGTCGTCATCACCTCCCTCTTAATCTGACAAAACCGATGAAGCTAGTTCATGGTAACGAGGGGAGTGTTGGCGACTCTCCAACGATGGCGAGGAAGATGAGTCGGAGAAGCCTTCGTCATCATCAAGGTTGTCTTGGCGTTCTCCATCTTTGGGAAACCCATCCATCACGCCTTGATGGGCGATGGATTTTAATCTTGTATTGGCCCCTGGCCGGTTTGCAAGTTGTCGTCGTCCTTCAAGGTCTTGAGGAAGCCTTGATGTAATGTCGGTGTAGTGACGCTTGTATATATCTTCATTTTGTGAAGTGCTCCCTCCACCTAATGAGCCTTTCTTTGTTGTCACAGGAAGACATGTGGCCCTGGATCTTGCAGCTTCTTGCGACGTTGATGAGCTTGTCTTGGCATCCCCCTCCGCACCCCTGAGCCATGCACGAACATGGCCAAGGCGCGGTAGGAAGGTCCTCTGGAAGTCAGCCTTTGGGTTCGACACAATCTCTTCTTCGGAAGGATAGTCGAACTCCTCGGTGATGGCGGGAGGCCGCCATTCATTACTTGACCCTTCACTTGGCTGCACTCCAAGAGTACCGCACAAGGCATGGTTCTTCTCAGTTGATTCCTTCGCTTTTTCAGCCTCCTGCTGGGCTTGATCTTCTCCATCTTGGTCCATCCTTTCAGAGGGAACAAGAGGAAACTCCGTGGGAAGCGTTGTGTCTTGTGGGAGGGCCGCGTTGGCGGCACCCTCAGAAGCTACTTCATTGTTGGAGGAGAACATAAGCTTGGCTTCTTCGACGCCTTCCATCGGTGTGGCCATTGGCGCTGGCATCTTCTGATTCTCTAGTGGGGGTGCTGGTGCAGTAGCCTTCACCTGTTCATCATTCTTCTAGGGAAGGGATGAAGAAAGAACCACCTTGCTCCCTTGCTCAGTGCTTCTCGTGGACGTCTTGCGTGGTTTCGGCGCCAACCGGCTGAGCGGGTAGCTATACCGCTCATGCCGCTCCAAGTCGGGCGAGATGCGAAATTTGATCCTGTCATTTTCTTGAACGACCCCACCATCAGGTCGTAAACGTACCTGAGTGTGTCGAAGGACTAAGTCCTCAAGTTCTTTATAAAGAACATGGCGGTTTCTCCGACGCCTCTCGCGCTTGCGCTGATTCTCCGTTGGAAAGATACCATCCCTTTGCACCGGTGGTGTGCGTAGGAGTGTTGGTGCAGGGCGCCTCGTGGATGATGAAGTCCTGTCCATCATCGCCTGCAGCTGTGGCCGATCTCCCCGCCTAGGAGGTGACGAAGGTCATGGTGGAAGCGTCTTTCGCAAAGGTTCCCGTGGTTGTCACTGTTGAGTGGGCCGAGGGTCCCTCTCATCGTCTTGATGTCCCTGCCTGGGAGGTGACGAAGGTCGTGGTGGAAGCGTCTGTCGCAAAGGTTCCCATGGTTGCCACTGTTGAGTGGGCCGGGGGTCGCTCTTATCGTCTTGATGTCTTGGCCATCGCTTCCAACGTGGAGGCATGTTGGGATATCTCCATTGTGGGAAGTGTCGAGTTGGTGAAGGTTGTCGCCGAGGTGCCAAAATCTGGCGCTCATGTTGAGGACGATGGCTTGGGGCTTGACGCCTCATCCTTCCCGCAGCTTGAGCAGCCGATGCACTTGGTGCCGTTGGATCTTGGAGCCTCCTCTGGATATTGTTCATCTGCTCTTGGAGTTGGCGAAATTCTCGCCGTAGGTCGTCGTCCCATGGCGTGGGTGCTTCATGCCGAAGGGTGGAAAACCTGTTGTTGTTGGGGACTGCCGAGTTGTAGAGACACGGCGCCCATGCACCCCTTCGAGTGTCGCCAATGTTGAGGGAGACAGTAGGGCCTGGTAGAACGGGCTCTTTGTGTGAGCGCCGCTTCCAGAACTCCTTCATGATGGCGCGTCTCACAAGCTCCTTGACCTTGCATGGCTCCTATGCGCAATCATCAGGGAACAAGTCATACGGAGGGGTTAAGGTGCTTAGATAAGTGAACACCTTATCAGCTAGGTCCATAGCGCCGAGGGACCAATCCTCCTCCGGCACCGTGCTCTGAGCGATGCAGGAAGCTATCTGTTGGTGGAGTAACTGTACCTTGCGGTACTTCCTCCTGTAGTTGCGTAGGGGATCAAGGCTATCCGACAAACGAGCGTTGGCCATGAGCCTACGCAAGTTATGGGACATGGCCTCCAAACCCTCGAGAAGCTCTACCTCATTGCGCCGCGGAGTTGGTTTCAGCGGCTCCGAATGCGTGGTCGTGGTAGGGGTGTGGAGGGACACCGCACTAGACCGTCTGTTGGCGGCTCTGGTGCGGAGGTGTTGACCTGCCTCCACATCTCCTTTCATATCTGCCCTTGTCAATTCCTTCAACAGGGCCCGCGCCTCAAGCATTAGCTCACGACGCTCCTTCTTCATCTTGGCAGCCTCCCGCCTTAGTGCCTTCTTCGACTGCACAGTTTGAAACTGCGCAGGATCCTGGGCTTGATGGATGTAGACCTTCTCGCCAAGCTCGATGACGACCATGGGTGGCATCGATCCAAACTGAATCATTACCGGCTCCGAGTTGCTGCCACGGGAGATTCCACCTACATGACAGGGATCTTGATGGAGGAAACCCTCGCCGACGCCTTGTTATGCAGCATGCTGTGCAGGTTGGGAGACGAGCAAAGACGATTCAGATGACCACATCGTAGCGAAGATGGGAGGAGAACCAGGTCCACCGGGCATGCCAATTTGTTTAACACGAGAAAAATATTATGGGCACTCCGTGAGAAGGGAAGAGGGGGTGTTTGATTTCTCTCATGCGCCGGGGAAAAGAAACATGCGGGCGTGCCAATGTACCATAGTACACAAAGAAAAGTGATACGGGAAACAAGTATTTCATTTATCTCTTTGGATGAACAAAAATACAAGATCACATAAAAAATGGTTGCGCTCCGTGGCCTACTAGCGCGGCCTGCCTGACTATGGCGATGTGCGGTCTCCTGGTTCCCGGGGCCTTGAAAAGTTCCCGGATAATTAGTCCCGTGGGTTGCTCCGCGAGATACCTCTGATTAAGCCGTGTGGTCGTCTTCGTCGTCTTCGCTTCGCGTTCTCCATGCATGATGATGATGGTGTGAGTGTATGGTGTGGACGGCGGCAAAGCCCGTGTCCTCGTCGATACACGTGCCGCTCAAAACATGGCTTTGTGTTGGCCACGTTCGCCCTCGCCGTTGCGCCTCGTCGGTCTTGACAGCGTTGATGTAGTCGGTGTTGAAGTTGCATGGGTCCTGCTCTGCTCGGACTTCTTGATGATGTAGCGGCTTCATCGGGTATGCAAGGGGTTGCCTCGCGGGAGTGTTCTTATGGAGACCGGCGTCAGTGTAAAACCAACGCTCGCTCATATCGGCAATGCCGGTGTGGTTGGCACCTCGTCTCGGTTGGACGCCGAGTTTACGGTGGTCCACCAAGGCAAAGGATGCCACCTCACATGGCCATAGAAAGGGGACCAGTACACCGGCGACGCCGTGGACCTGTACGCCGGAAGCTGTTCACCAATGACCTATGCGCCGTGATAGGTGTGTCTCGCTTGATTGAATGCCAAGTCTAGGGCAGTCTGTTTTGTCAAGGACGCCACCCGGCAAACTCATGAAGAGATGTTGTAGAGGTTTCATTACCTTGGGTAGGTGCTACACCGAAAGGGGACCCATACGCCGGGGACGCCATGGACCTGTACATCGAGCCCTATACGTCGAGGACCTGTCCGCCATGGTGGGTGCCTCGTCTCTGCTAAACGCCGTATTCGGTGGTTTACCGAGACAAGTAGCACACCGAGACCTGTACGCCAAGGACCTGTTCGCAATGGTGGGTGCGCTTTCATAGGTGGGACCGGTCTCGGCTGCATCGTCATGAGCACCGGTTCCGCCACATCGTCTCGTCCAAGAAGCAAGGTGCGAGACCTGTCTGGGGCACCATGGACCTGTCCACCGTGATCGTAACGCCATGGACCTGTGCACCGGAGAGACTTGTTCGTCATGGACTTGTCTCGGGCTACGTCATCGTGAGCTCCGGCTCCGCCATGTTGTCTCCTCTAGGAAGCAAGGCGCGAGACCTGTTCGGGGTACCATGGACATGTGCACCAGTGACCTGTTCACCGAGGACTGGTGCATCGGAGTCTGTACACAGTGATTGGAACATCATGGACCTGTTCATCGAGACCTGTTCGCCATGATCTGTGCGTCGCGACCTATTCGTCGGGGCCAGGTAGGCCACCGTGGTAGAGCACCAGGGCTAGCGGTTGGGCTGCGTCATTGGCGAGCTCCGGCAGCTCCTGGGCCATCTTCAACCAAGAACATGACGCTTGAAGACGAAGAGCTAGACATAGACAAAGTCTGACGGTGTCGGTGTAGACTCCTGGTTCGGTGAAATCGCCTCCGGCGACGACGGCGGGATCGGGTACGTACTCTCCGTGTATAGTGAATGCATGTTGGATGTGAGGGAGAGACAAAATAATAATAATTCGATGATCATTTCACCATCGGATAACGTGTGCTTCATGTTCATGTCGCCGGGTTCCTTGCGCTTGCACGAGACGGCGGCCGGTGTTGGAGTCATGAGACAACTGTGTGTTCTTGCGTGAGTTATGGATGGGTGTGTGATGGATCGATTTTTGCGTCTGTGTTACTGTGTGCCGCCTCCTCTTGCGTGGGTTCTCCCGTTGGCCTAAATGCTAAAGTCCTTGGGTATTTATAGGGAGGAGGCAAACCCTCTCGATCGCACGTCGGCGCAAACCTTCCGATATGTGGGGTTTCCATCTTAAAAACTTGCCTTTCCATACGATCGTTCTTCTGGCCCTACAAGGCTGTAAAACGAATCGTAACATACCTAGCTAGCCAGCTCCAGACCGAACGTGTGATTCTTTGGAAGATCAAAACATGCCATGTCCATGTATACCTGTTTAATATCACAAAAGGAAAATAACACGTAATACCCATACATGTATCCATACTAGCGTTTGTGTTGGTTTAGTTATAGACAAAAAGGCAGGTTAACCAAGTATTGTACGGGTGTTTGGGTATACGTACACCGGCAAGCTTGCCAGCCGGCCGAGATACTCGAATACGTATATACGTATCAAGTCTAGGGAAAGCTAGCCACGTACATGCAAACCTTCTTTTTCTTGAACATGCATGCATAAGGTAAGTGCATATGATAATAAACCAAACCTCACGTATACTCTTTTCGGCCGATGAATATCGAGTCACCCTCGAACATCTTCACAAGGCAAGTTCAGCTTCCAATTTTTATACAAGGAAGCTACATCCTCAACGTAGACCAAAGCTCCCGGTCGATGCAACTTCTTGACGCATCCGACTAGGGCTCTCGCACGGATATTGCCATGTAAACGTCATGTGAGCTGCTTTAAAGATGAGACCCCGGGCAACGTCTCAAAGCACACAAATTCGCCCATTATTGACGACACGTCCTATCGGAAGAAAAAAACAAAAGGTACAGCTTTCTTACCTCTTCACAAGCCAATGCATTGCTTTGCCTACGCATGTCTTGAATACATGCAAGCAAAACATGTGTTTCTTGGTCTCCTGCTAATTTTGTATTTGTTGTCTTCCCCCGTGTCATCAGGATACCATGGGAAAGAGGTCTGGGTGGAGTCGAGATGCTGACGGCTTGACGAGTGGTGCTAAGAAAAGCAAAGGTGACTCGACTCCTCCCCCACCGCCAAGAAGGTCGAAAGGTAGCTCTAGCGGTGTGGAGTATACACGCTTGACGCCTCCGTTGCCGAGTGCACCACGATCTTCGTGACATCAACCTAGCCGCAACTCCAAAAATTCTAACAGGACGGTCCTCTCCCTTGACGCCGATGCTCCGCCACTGGGGAACCTGGAGGTAAAGGAAATAGTAATAATACCAGTAACAAATAAAATTTGTATGAATGCATTTCTTCCTTTAATCCCGTGTATATCCTGTGTGCATGCAGGAAAAGCTCGAAGATGTGCTGCCGCACGTGCCTATGAGTCGCGGCGTGGAGCGACTCCTAAACGAGGTGATGGAAGGCATGGACCAAGACGATCTGGTCACCAAATCGGCACCTCCAGCTGGGTCTAGTTCGGCGGCAAAACTCACATCACCATCAGCGAGTGATCCAGCTGCGAATTCTTCAACCGTGGTAGGGAATGATCTCATTGCCAAATCCACCTTCCCGGTGACAAAACCTGCTTCTCTAGCAACATCAACCGGGACCACTGAAGCAAACAAAAAAGGGTCACCAGGAGCTATCAACAGCAAAAATTATGGGGTGACTGTGAATAGGCCAAGATTGTTTGCTTTTGGTACGTGTATACTACCCCAGCCCTCTTGCATATTCTTTCTATCTTTTTTATATGCTCTCTTGATTCTCTTTCTTTTTTCAGATGTCACAAACAAGTCAACTAAATTAGAAGGCTTCTACTCCCCTGAAGCAAAGGAGCTCCATGCAATACTTGAGAGACACCAGAACATCCTTGCCGGAGAAAGTACCCTACTGGAGAAGCTCCAAGTCCCTCTAGCTAACAACATCTCGACGCCAAGCCTTGTCCTCCCGCCCAGAACAGCAGCAAAGTATATCTCGATAGGACTCAAAGATGTATAAGAGGCACTAAGGGAGCAGCCGATCAATGAGGAGCTAACCATCACTAGAATAGAGTCTGTGATAAGTATGTGGAAGATCCCGTATGCAAACGAGGTCCCGCCAGACCTTGAGATTCTGATTCGCCACCTTGAAGCAGTGGTGGCTCGTCTGGGCGAAAAGGGTGGCCTCACCACTTCCCACACATCGGCACCCGCGCCGGCGCAAGTGTCATCTCTGCTGGAGAAGCTCGATGCAGCTCATGCGGGGATCACTCAAGGACTTCGCCGCCTCGAGAAGGAAGGGCCCCGCCTAGAGCGACACCTTGCCAACCTTGCCTCCATCTGCAATAGACAAAAGAAGTTGGCTGAAGAACATCGGACGCTTGCCGGCAAACATCAATAGCTTGCCGAGGAGTACAAGGCCCTCTGCGAGAAGGAAACCGAGATGGCGGCACTAGCTGAAAAGCGCACTAGTGTCCTAGCTGACATGATGACTTCTAGCTCCCGCCATCTTGAAGCTCACGAGGATGCCATTCGGACTTCTTCGAAGGTGGCCGAGTCGTATGAAAGACACCGTGCAGAGGCCACTGCCTTCCTGGCCGCCGGGGGAACACTTCCGGAGATGGCTACAGTCCTCGCATACAAAGCTCCTGAGTGAGGGAGCGGACTAGAGATCATGGTCTGCTCTGCAAAAGCTGCACTTAGTTCAAATAGATTTTTTGTATCTTAGTTAAATATAAACTGTCCTAGCTCGTCCAAAACAAAGATTGCTTAGTCCCAACGAAGTTTTGTATGATCAATCAATAAAATGATGGCTTTTGTGATATATCTCTTTTTAACTTTTACTCGTCGGGTCCGTCGTCGCGGCCACCACGTATAACTGAGGTATATATCTCCGTTGTACATATTGCCGCCTTTATGCATGCATGTATGTGCATAGGCAGCCAGACACATATGTGTACGTGTTACATTGTCAAACTTGCCTTTGTATAGTCTGCACTATGATTTCATGCATGCATGTGCATACACCAGTACGTGCGCGCATGTGCCATGCAATGGTGTTTTGCCTTTGCATCAAAACTTCTCTTTGTACGTATAGCCTGCGTCAAAAATTCATCAATAAAAATAAATTATTATTTTATGCAATAGTGCACAAAAACCCCTCGAACAGCATGTCCAGCCTTAAAATCTAGTGTTAAATATTATTCAGTATAATTTGTCTTGTTGTTTGGTCTAGTGATTGGTTGTTCTACAAAGAAATGCTACTCCAATACAAATAAATTATTTCACAGTTGCTTGTGCCCTATTTTCCTGAACCTGGGATATTTCTAAGAGAGGTGAAGGCGATGGTCCTTGAGTTTGTTTTTGCCTTGCCCATTGAACCGAGTCTCTTCCTCTGAATTTTCCGACATTGTATCAGAATTTTTACTTGTTGACAAGTATACTGAAATTATTTTGGAACGATCTGACATTGTCTCTGATTAGCTGCTTATATATTTACAAGTTTTAATCATCAGTCATCAACGCAGCCACTCGTGCAGGGATTGCCCTTCCCCTATGTCAGTAGAACAAACCCTAGGTCTATTGCCCAGACCATGCACAGGCCTGAGAGCAAGGTTGCGACATCCAAGACCAGGCCAAGCAGAAGAGATAAGCTCTTTGAGGAATCAAAGGGCGGATCGAGAAGAACAAGACAAGCCAAAGAAAGCAAGATACCTCTAAGGGAAAGCCTCCCTTGCCGGGGAGGCGACCCTAGCGAGGTCGAGGTTGCCCCAGAGACAAGCCTCAAGACTGCCCCGGCAAGCCTGCCGGGGACGCCAAGGGCGGACCACCCCGCCAAGGCTCCACTGCTCCACCACATAGCAACGCAAGTCATCGATCGGTACGGTGTCGAGCCCCCAAGTGACTAAGTGGCCGTTTCTTGACACATGGCAACCAAGTCCGAAGAAAATCACCTCCAAATGACACCCGTCTAGAGACGTGTCAAGCAGGCAGACAAGAGGGTGACGGAACTGCCCGGGAAGGCTTGCCGGGCATGCCATGATGTGACACTAAGCGGCATATTTAATGCGCTCTGCCCTGCCCACAGAGTTAGGTATGATAGCATTGTTTGCTATCTAATCATTACACAATGACTAGTTTGCCATTGTGGTGACCCCTTGATCTATAAAAGGAGGGTCGTGGCAACCGTAGTAAGGATTCAGACCCTTGTACACTCATACGCGTGTAGCTACTCTCGCCCCGAGGCAACCCTGCCAGGCAAGAGGGCTGCATCTCCACCACGGTCCTCTCATCAATCCACCAAAGCAGGAGTAGGGTTTTATGCCTCACGGTGGCCCGAACCTGGATAAAACTGCCCGTGTGATCTCTGTCGTGTTGCGCGTCGTTCTCCGCTCTTTGTGCAATGTGCTCATCCCCCTACCGAACCACAAGGGTCTGATGGCCCCATAGGTGGCCGTGGTATCCCACGACTTCTTTTGTCGCGGGATATCCACGGCCACCTATGGGACCAGGAGGCCCCTTGTGGTTCGGCAGGGGGGACGTCGCGTTGCACAAAGAGCAGACCAGCACACAACAACATGACAGAGAGCACACAAGCAATTTACCCAGGTTCGGGACGCCGCGAGGCATAAGACCCTACTCCTGCTTTAGTGGATTGATGGTGGAATGGGGATGGTGAAGCGCAGTACACTTGCCCAGAAGGGGTTGCCGTAGGGCAGCAGCAACTACGCGCGTATGGGGGTGTGGGTTCGTCAACTTTCCAACCCTTTCTACGGGTGCCATGGGCCTCCTTTTATAGATTAAGGGGTCACCACAATGGCAAAGTAGTCATTATCCACTGATATGATAGTAAACAGTGCTATCATACCTAACTCTGTGGGCTGACTGGGTGCATTAAATGCGCCGCTTAGTGTCACATCACTGGTTGCCCGGCAAGGCTTGCCGGGCTATCTTGCCAGCTCCGCGCCTGTTCCCTTGACACATCACAGGACGGGTGTCATCTGTGGGTTTCTTCTGCAGGAAATGGCTGCCATGTGGCGAATGGCTGCCACTTAATCATCCCGCGGCTTGACACCGCACTGATTGACGATGTGGGTCGTGCTTGAGTGGTTGGTGGGGTGGTTCTGCCCCCGCGAGCCCCGGCAGACCTTGCCGGGGTGCCTTGGTTGCATGCTTCTGGCAGTGGCCTCGCCCCTTACCAGGCTCGCCTGCCCGGCAAGGGAGGCCCTTCTCTTGCCGATATCTTGCTCCTCTGGCTTGATCTTGGTCCCTCGGAACTGCATGTTGGTTCTTCAAATCTCTTGGTCCCTCAATCTCTAACTTAGCTGGTGCTTCGATCTTGTTCTTGTGCCTGTGCATAGTATGGGCAACGGACCCAGGGTTTATTGCACCAACAGAAGCCCCCGGGCCTGCCCCGAACGCGCTGTTGAGCTTCGTCGGGGTAGGGCCTAATAAGTGCACAGGCAGGGTTGATGAAGGGGTTGGGCCCTTGAAGTTTCCATTGCTACTTCATTAGCCTTGATTTTGGGCCAGTTTCCGGTTTCCCCGCATTTGGTGTAAAGCCACTAGTGGTGGGTCCGCTCCAGTGATGGCCCATGAATGACTTTAACACATGGGGTAGAAATTGCCAATTTACTCTTCCCACAGCGCGCCCTTATCCTTGGCCATGTATGCTGCATGCATCACGCGGGGTAGGTAATGGAGGCGTGTGGCGTGGGAGAGCATCTTGCAGAGGGTCCGCCCGCCTTCAATTGGCGAAGGAGGGCGGTTGTCACCCCGTTGATGGAGCAGCTGCCCTTCCCCGCCCGTCCTATAAAAGGGAGCGGCAGAGGAGGGCAGAGTCATTCATCTTTGTATTCTCCCTCTTCTTCCCTTGTTCTCTGCTTTCGCCGATGATGCCAAAGAGAAGAGCTTGGGGCCAGCCCCCAGGCTCCTGCTTGGGGTTATCGTCGACCCATGCTAGTGCTGACGCTCGGGGAGTGAGCCTGGTCCTTGGCGTGGCGAATCTCTTGGTCTCTTCGAGGCTCGGCCGGGAGGCGGGGCTAGAGATCGTTGGTAATCCCAACATTGCCCCTCCCGGAGTTCTTGGGGTTGTTGTCGACGAGAGGTGCGCCTTCCTGTCCGCCAAGGTGGGGCGCGGCACGCCTCGAGCCTCCTGGCCGTCCTGGCCACTCGCTGTCTTCCCGAGGGGGTACCGGACTGGAGCCTCGACCTTCCTCCGGGACGGTGTGGATGGAGATAAAGCCTGGGGGAAGGAGAAGACGGGAGGCAAGCCGTCCGGTAGGAGCACAACCGCATCGACGCGTTCGTCTCGTACTGGCGACCTGCTGCCCGTCTGCTTGGCTCTTCCCCTTTTTCCCGGTGCCGTCATCACTGTTTCTTCCGGTTGCCGGGAGAAGGCTCGTCCCCCTGGTGCTTCCGCTTCCTTTTGGGGCCTTCTGGCTAGGCTCCGATACCTTCCTCTACCGGTGCCTGTGCTGGAGCCCCCCTTTCGGCCCTGGGGGTGGTGACCAGGGGGCCTTCGTGGTGCTCCGCACGTCTTCCTCCTTCGCAGCCTCGCCACTCCCGATCTTGTCACGCTGGGGTTGCCAGCTCCTGACAAGGATCGGGGTGGCGTTGTGCCGGCGCGGCGCCCGTCCTCTTCTCTTCCCACTGCAATACCTGTGATAAGAGGGACATGAAGAGGAGTTTATGGAGCACTTATCATTTTTCAATCTTAAACTTGTAGGAAATCGCCAAATTTTAGTTCAAATAATGTAACCTCTCAAGTCCATCTTTGTGTTCTGTAATGCTTGTACTTGTATCAGCATATGAATGAAAAAGATGAACCCTGCCGGGAACCCGTGCATGTGTATGTCCATGCAGAGGTGGAGTGCCTCTTTAATGAAACTAAACGAGTTTTCTTGGCAGGATATCCTGCTGGCACCCTCTTTGTTTGCCGGAGAGCTACATCTGCCGGGGAGCAGACAGAGGGGCCAGCCCCCCGCCAGCTCCTTTTTAACAAAGGCTACTGCGACCATCCTGACTGAAGCAACGCTCGAGTCATGGATGGGAGCACCTAAGTTTCAAAAGTGAGGCGAGGTTTTCTCATGCAAAGTTATAGCTTTACAGAACACTAATGGACAAGAGGTAAAACTTATCTGTTTGGCTTGCCGGGGATTGCTGTGCCGTGCAATCTTCTCGGCCCTTGTCGAAGCCAAGTTCACGACAGGAACCTGCAACTCCATGTAGATGAGAATGAATGCAGGATGCAATCCTATCTATATGCATATGCAAATGCTCAAGAAATGCTTATGCAGTGATCTTGGTGCGCTCATGCATGCATGCAATCTTAGTTGGGGGCCCCCCTACAATGCTTCTTTATTTTCTCTTGCACGGGGTCATCGCCCCGGCTTTGTACAATGGGTTACATGCAGCTGAAGTAAGGCCTATACAAAAGGGTGGCTGCCGGGCAGTGCCTGACAGCCTCGCGCCTTACAGGTAGTACTTGCGGAGATGCTCAATATTCCATGAGTTTTGCAACTAAGTGCCATCTCCGGTCTCCAGACGGACTGCGTCGGGTCTGGTGACTCGTACCACCCGGTAAGGGCCTTCCCACTTTGGTGATAGCTTGTTTGTACCCTTGGTGGACTGAACGCACCTAAGGACAAGGTGACCTTCCTCAAAACACCGGGCATGAATGTAACACCCCGGATGTAACTTTCCATATTTGTAACTCCAACTCTTGCCATTTTCGGCTATGTGTTATGATATTCCCTCCGTGGTCGGGTTTTGTCTTTCGTTTTGCATTTTTCTCATGTCATGCATCTCATATCATGTCATCATGTGCATTGCATTTGCATACGTGTTCGTCTCATGCATCCGAGCATTTTCCCCGTTGTCCGTTTTGCAATCCGGCGCTCCCACCTCCTCCGGCGTACCCCTCTTGTTTCTTTTCGTGAGCGGGTGTTGAACGTTCTCGGAATGGACCGAGGCTTGTCAAGTGGCCTTGGTATACCACCGGTAGACCACCGGTCAAGTTTCGTTCCATTTGGAGGTCGTTTGGTACTCCAACGGTTAACCGGGTAACCACCGATGCCTTTTGTGTGTTCCAGCAAAACCCCCTATATAAACAGCCAAAACCCACCAAACTCTCTTCCATGCTGTAGGTCGTTCGATCACGATCGTGTGGGCGAAGACCGCACCTCATTTGGACTCTCCTAGCTCCCTCTAGCTGTATATATGCACCTCTCCCGAAATACATTCGCAGTCCAACCCTAGCTTTTTTCCCCGCTGCCGCCGGACACATCCGGTCCGCGCCAGACAAATCTCCACCGACGGCCGCAGCGAACCAGGGGCCGCCACGTGTCGCCCGACCCGTCGCCGTACGTCGCGCGCGCCCGCGGCCCGCCGGGCCCGTACGCCGCCCCCGCGGGCCCGTCCCCGCCCGGTCGCTCCCCGCCGCCTCGCCGCCCTCCGCCGCGGTCGGCGCCGCCTCGCCTCGTCTCCGCCGCCGCCGCATCGCCGCCGTTCCGCGGGCCACCGCCTCCGCCGGACCCGGGCGCTGCCGTCCCCGAGCCCGCACCGCGCCCCGCCTCCGGTCGTCCCTCCTCCTCATCCCCGCTGCCGTCTCCGGCGCCGTTCACGGCGAGCCCGACCTCGAGCCGAGCCCGTGATCCCGATCCAGTCAACTGCTAGGTTGACTTCCCTCTCCCCGAGATTTTCTGTCATTTTAATTTACATCGCATGCCCATGTTCATCGCATCACAACTCTTTGAATATAGCTCCGTTTCGTGCGTGTAATATGTCAAATTGTTCGTCTTGTGATGCTCTTCACTTTGTTCAATTACACCATGTTCATTAGAGTCCATCTTGACGCCCAAATCTCTGGTGCAAGAGTGCTAGTTGCTGTTGTCTGCTGGTACTTATCAGAACTTGGAGATTTGTTCTTTTTGTATCATTTAATCTGTGCATCTTATGGGCATGAGCTCTACATGTGTTTTGTTGTATGCCATGCCATCTTTCCAGTAGTGTATGCCATTTATTTTTGTGATCTCTGTGGTGACTAGCACAAGCATGCAAACTAGGCCCCGTAATGTTTCTGATTTCAGCGACTTAGAGAAATTTCTCTAAGTCTGTTGCTGCTGTTATTTTGTGGCCATGTAAACTTGATGCTACAGAGAGATCCATGCATATTTTGGAGATGTTAATTAAGAACGTTTTGTAGATATATTTGTAATTGATCCATTCCTGCCCTTGTTTGCAATTATAGAGTGCCATAGCATGACTCAATCTTGCTCTACTTTTGCTATAAAATATTTCTGGCAGATTGTTTACGTGTTATTCAATTTTGCCAAGCTTGTTGTAGTTGTTCCATTTATGCTATGTACTTTCTCTTGCCATGGATAGCTTCATAAACATGCCATCTTGCTTTAGGTATGCTTGTTTTGTCATTCATTGCTTTGTGGTGAGCGCATCAAGCTCACAAAGATGCCTTCATATTATTGTTTCTGCCATGCTCTGTTTTCTGCAAAGTCTGAAACCTGTTAACGAAACTTGCTATGTTTGCATAGTTGCCATCATATCTTCTGGTCCTTTTTGGCTTATGGTCAGTAAGGGACTTTTGTCATATGCATTTAGTAGAATACTTCCATGCCCTGTTTTGCTATGTTAAGTTTCTGTAGCATGTTGATTTCGTGCTCTGAACATTGCTACCTGATGATGTTTCAGGCATGTCCAGTAATTTCAGTGTCTGTGAACCTGTTATCTTTTACACTTTTGCCATGCTTGTTTGAGCTTGTTATGTTGTGAACTAGCCATAGCTTAGTGTTCATTTTTTGTCAAGCATCTCCTTTAGATTACTGTCATATGCTTTGTTGCTATGTTGGAGTGCTGTAGCTTTGTTACTTGTTGCATTCTAAGTGCTATCATGCTGTTAAACGCAGATTCGTGTCATTCTTATTTTGCTTGCCATTTGCAAACAGTGCATCCGTTTCCGGTGATCTTTATATCGATTTCGACCGAAATCATCTCATCTTTCCAGTGGCATGCTTGTTTTGCCAAGTTACTGCCTTGTTCGTCGTTTTCCTCCTGAAGCACGCATACGCATCGCATATCATATCTCGCATATCATTCATGTATTGCATCATGTTGCTTGTGCATTTCCCGTGATTGATTGTGGTTCCATTGCTTGTGTTCTTGTCTTGGGTAGAGCCAGGAGACGAGTTCGTGAACGAGGAACCTGTTGAGTACGCTTACGAGGATCAAACTTTCGACAACTCTGAGAACCTTGCAGGCAAGATGACCACCCCTCGAAATCACTTCTATCTTTGCTTTGCTAGTTGTTCGCTCTATTACCATGTTGCGCTACCTATCACTTGCTATATCATGCCTTCCATATTTCCATGTCAGCCCCTAACCATCCTTTCCTAGCAAACCGTTGTTTGGCTAAGTTACCGCTTTTGCCCAGCCCTTCTTATAGCGTTGCTAGTTGCAGGTGAAGTTGAAGTTGGTTCCATGTTGGAACATGGATATGTTGGGATATCACAATATCTCTTATTATATTAATGCATCTATATACTTGGTAAAGGGTGGAAGGCTCGGCCTTATGCCTGGTGTTTTGTTCCACTCTTGCCGCCCTAGTTTCTGTCATACCGGTATTATGTTCCTTGAGTTTGCGTTCCTTACGCGGTTGGGTGATTTATGGGACCCCCCTTGACAGTTCGCCTTGAATAAAACTCCTCCAGCAAGGCCCAACCTTGGTTTTACCATTTTCCACCTAAGCCTTTCCCCCGGGTTTTCACGAGCCCGAGGGTCATCTTTATTTTAAACCCCCCGGACCAGTGCTCCTTCGAGTGCTGGCCCAAACTGGGCGATGTCCGGCGCCCCCTGGGCAACCAGGGTCTATGCCAACCCGACGTCTTGCCCTATCGGGATTTATCGGCACATTCGGGTGGCTTTGCTGGTCTTGTTTTACCATTGTCGAAATGTCTTGTAAACCGGGATTCCGAGACTGATCGGGTCTTTCCGGGAGAAGGTTTATCCTTCGTTGACCGTGAGAGCTTATGATGGGCTAAGTTGGGACACCCCTGCAGGGTATTATCTTTCGAAAGCCGTGCCCGCGGTTATGAGGCAGATAGGAATTTGTTAATGTCCGGTTGTAGAGAACTTGTCACTTGACCCAATTAAAATACATCAACTCTGTGTGTAGCCGTGATGGTCTCTTCTCGGCGGAGTCCGGGAAGTGAACACGGGTTGAGTTATGTATGACGTAAGTAGGAGTTCAGGATCACTTCTTGGTCACTACTAGATGACGACCGTTCCGTTGCTTCTCTTCTCGCTCTCTTTTGCGTATGTTAGCCACCATATATGCTTAGTGCCTGCTGCAGTTCCACCTCATTACACAATCCTTTCCTATAAGCTTAAATAGTCTTGATCTCACGGGTGTGAGATTGCTGAGTCCTCGTGACTCACAGATTCTACCAAAACAGTTGCAGGTGCTGACGATGCCAGTGCAGATGATGGGATCGACCTCAAGTGGGAGTTCGATGAGGAACGTGGTCGTTACTATGTGTCTTTTCCTGATGATCAGTAGTGGAGCCTAGTTGGGACGATCGGGGATCTAGCATTTGGGGTTATCTTATTTTCATTTGGATCTTGACCGTAGCCGGTCTATGTGTGTGTTTTGGATGATGTATGGATTATATTTATGTATTGTGTGAAGTGGCGATTGTAAGCCAACTCTTTATCCCATTCTTGTTCATTACATGGGATTGTGTGAAGATGACCCTTCTTGCGACAAAACCACAATGCGGTTATGCCTCTAAGTCGTGCCTCGACACGTGGGAGATATAGCCGCATCGTGGGCGTTACAATGAACCCCGCGGCGCAGGGCTTGCTGGTAGCGTGCAGCACGCATAGCAACCCGGAGATGGTTCTCCTCGAGTAGCACAACATTGTCACGCGGGTGCTGATCTTGCGCTACTTTATCGTAGGCAAGCACTCGAGGGGACCCGTAAATGAGTTCCATGGGGATAACTGCTTCTGCCCCGTAGACCAGGGAGAAGGGAGTCTGCCCGGTAGCTCGGTTAGGTATCGTTCTGAGGGACCAGAGAACTACCGGCAGCTCCTCGATCAACCGCCCGCCGTGCTTCTGCAGCGTATCGAAAGTTCTTGTCTTGAGTCCATGTAGCACTTCAGTGTTCGCCCTCTCATCTTGCCCATTTCTCTGGGGGGGTGCCACAGAGGCAAATGAGATCTTGCATCCGAGGGTACGAACATATTGCATGATGGCGTGGCTCGTGAATTGGGTGCTGTTGTCGGTGATGATCCTTGCCGGAACTCCAAAATGACACACCAATTCATTCAAGAACTTGATAGCCGACTGAGCAGTCACCTTTCTCACGGCAGTCACTTCCGGCCACTTTGTAAACTTGTTGATGGCGACGAACAAGAATTCAAAGCCCCCGATTGCTCGGGGGAAGGGGCCGAGGAAATCGAGCCCCTAGACCGAAAATGGCCATGATAAAGGGATTGTCTGAAGGGCTTGGGCAGGCAGGTGTGTTCTCTTGGAATGGAACTGGTAGGCTTCACATGTCATGACAAGCTCGACCGCATCTTGGAGGGCTGTGGCCAACAGAATCCTTGCCGGAATGCTTTCCCAACTAATGCCCTTGATCCAATGTGTGAGCCGCACATTCCTCTGTGAATCTCAGCCAGCAGTTCCTTTCCATCGTCCCGGCACACACACTTCAATTTCACACCGTTGGGCCTCCTTCTTTACAGAGTGTCATCGACAAACTGATACATACTGGCCCTCTCGGCTACTTTCCCAGCTTCATCTTGGTCGTTGGGAAGCTCTCCGGTTTGGAGGAAGCGGACGATGTGCCTTGACCAAGTTGGAGCCTGGGGCTCGGCAACAAGGACTAGTGGCACCTCCTCGGATGCGGGAGCACCAGCCTCGTTCGCGGGGTCCATGGGCCCGGCTGGAGGGGGTGGTCCGGCAGGCTGTGAGGAGTTATTTCCAGCAGGGTCTCTGCCGGGAGCGGTCGACCGGGAAAGGCTTACCGTAGTCCAACTTTCTCCTTTTCCAGGCCATTGTGGTTGGTGATATAGAGGGCTGAGAGAGACAGAGAACAAAAGTTCCTGGTTCCACAGGAAGCTTCTGCGCAGCACACTTTGCCAGGTGATCAGCTATGTTGTTTTCCGCACGGGGTACGTGCTCTGTTTACAACCCGTCAAAGTGTTCCTCCAATCTCCTCACTTCCTCAATGTATGCTTCCATCAACGGGCTTTGATAATCCTTGTTGACTTATCTCACCACAAGGTGTGAATCTCCTTGTATGATCAGCTTCTTGATTCCCAATCCTGCTACAATTCTGAGCCCGGCAAGGAGCCCTTCATACTCAGTTGTATTGTTGGTGGCTTCTTCCCGGGCAAAGTGCATTTGGACGACGTACTTCAAGTGCTCCCCGGAGGGGGCAACAAGAAGCACGCCAGCCCCTTCACCTTGTAGGGAAAAAGCACCATCAAAATACATAATCCATTCTTGGGGTGATTCCTTGCCGGGGATAGCTGTCTCTGTCACTTCCTCATCAGGGGTTGGCGTCCATTCTGCAATAAACTTTGCCATCGCCCTGCTCTGAATAGTTGATGTGCTCTCAAACTTCAAACCAAAGCTGGATAACTCCAAAGCCAACTCCACTATTCTGCCGGTAGCCTCAGGGTTTTGGAGTATCCTTTGCAACAGAAAACGAGTGACAAGCATGATCTCATGGGTTTGGAAGTAGTGGCGCAGTTTCCTGAAGCCATAATGAGACCAAAGATCAACTTTTGCACGCAAGAGTACCTCGATCTAGCCCCTTGTAGCAAGGAGCTGACGAAGTACACTGGGCGCTGCACCACTTTCTTCCTTGCCGCGTCCTTGGGGTTGCTCTCATTGTCGTGGTCATTGCTGTTCTGATCCTTTTCTGACTCTGCCGTTATCTGCCCACCTTCTGCCTTATCCACTTCTCGCTGTGCCACCAAGGCCGCACTGGCCACTTGGTTGGTTGCCGCCAAGTATAGCAACAACAGCTCTTGGGGTTTGGGTGCAACCAAGGTAGGCACAGATGATAGGTAGGCCTTCAACTCCTGCAGAGCTGCATCTGCCTCCGGGGTCCACTTCATAGGCCCTGCCTTCTTCAAAATTTTGAAGAACGGTAGGGCATGCTCGGCAGACTTGGAAATGAATCTACTTGGCGCGGCAACGCATCTCATCAAGCGCCTCACATCCTTAACTGTCCTTCGTGCTTGGATCTGCTCAATGGCTTTGATCTTGTCGGGGTTAGCCTCGATCCCCTGATGGTACACGAAGAAACCAAGCAGCTTGTCGGAGGGGACACCAAACACACACTTCTCCGGATTAAGTTTCAAATTGATCTTGCACAGATTAGCAAATGTGTCCTCCAAATCCTGGATAAGAGTGGTCTTATGGTTTTGACCATGCTATCATCCATATAAGCTTCTATGTTTCTGTGTAACTGTGGCTCAAAACCAATCTGAACTGCCCTTGCAAAAGTGGACCCGGCACTCTTTAGTCCGAATGGCATGCGAACAAAGCAGTACGTACCACATGGAGTGATGAACGATGTCTTCTCTTCATCTTCTTGGGACATGAAGGTCTGGTGATATCCGAAATACGCGTCCAAAAAGGAGAGCAAATCACACCCTGAAGTGGAATCCACAATTTGGTCGATACGCGGCTAGGGAAATGGGTCCTTCAGGCAAGCCTTGTTGAGATCTGTGAAATCAATGTGAAGCCTCCACTTCCCATTTCCCTTCCAGACCACCACTAGATTTGCTAACCATGTAGGATGCAGTACTCCTCTGACCAAACCAGCTGCCTCCAGTTTCTTGATTTCCTCGGTAATGAACTATTGCCTTTCCAAGGCCTGCTTCCGGACTTTCTGCTTGACAGGTCAGGCATGTGGGCAGACAGCAAGGTGGTGCTCGATTACCTCCCTGGGAACACCGGGGATATCAGATGGTTGCCAGGCAAACACATCGATATTCGCCCATAGGAAGGCAACAAGCGCGCTTTCCTATTTGTCATCAAGGATGGCGCTGATGGTAAAAGTACCGTCAACGCCAGCCAGCCCTGCTGGGACCTTCTTTACTTGGGGTGCAGCAACATTGAATTGCTGTTGGAACACTCCGGCACATCGTAAACGGGTGTCGTGCACTCGGAGGGGGCACGCTTCCCGGACTCCTTGCCGGAGGTCTTACAATCCCTTTTCTTTCCTTTGCTTTCCTTGGCGGGAGCTGTTGCTGCCCCAGCCTCTGCTGCGACTGCATCCTGGTACATTTTGTCCACGCAAATAATTGCATCCTTCTCATCTGATGGAATAGTGATGACTCCAAGTGGCCCAGGCATCTTCAGACTGTTATAAGCATAGTGGGATGCGGCCATGAACTTGGCTAGGGCTGGGCGTCCAAGAATCCCATTGTACGGGAGGGGGAGATCAACCACATCAAACACAACCTTCTGTGTCCGGTAGTTCAGTTCTCCCCCAAACGTCACCGGCAACGTAATCTTCCCTTTAGGATGGCTCCTACCGGGATTAACTCCTTGAAACGTGCCGGTAACCTCTAGCTCTTCTTCTCCTATCTGAAGCTTGCTGATAACTGCTGGGGAAATCAGATTCAACCCGGCCCCGCCATCCACTAACATCTTTGTGACCTTGAGGTTGCGAATTGTCGGGGAGACCAACAATGGCAAGCATCCTACCACGGTGGTGCGGCCAGGGTGATCCTCCTCATCAAAGATTATTGGCGTGCGGGACCACTTGAGCGGTTTCCGGGCCTCTAGCGCTGGCTCCACAGCATTGATCTCTCGTGCCCACCGCTTGAGCTGGAGGTGGGAGGATTGCAAATACGTACCCCCATCAATGCATAGGGCGTCAGTGGCCTTCTGAAATTCCTGCTCACTGGTTTCCTCTTCATTCCCTTCGTCACTCACATCGTCACAGACTTCCTTCTCTTGACCCCTGACGGGTTTTCCTTGGTTCCGAAAGGGTTTGCCGGGGCAATTTGCTTCACCGCCTCGGCCCTTTCCGCCAGCGGCATTCTGACCTTTTTCCTTGTCATGCTTATCATATTCAGCCCTCTGTTTCTTGACAAGCTGCTCAACCTGGTAACACTCCTGAAGGTCACAGACCTTGGTCCGATGGATCTTGCAGTATGGGTCATCGCCTTTTCCAGCTTTCTCGGCGGCAGCGGCTTCTCGGCAGGCTGTGCAAGCGGCAACTTCCTTGCCGGGGGCCTCAGCCATGGCCTTCTTGCCAGTACTAGGTGTGCCCGAACCTTCTACAGCCATCACTGCCTTATCTCTTGGCTTCTTACTGCGCTTCTTGCCCTTTCTCTGACTGGTTGATTCATCTTCATCCTCTGAATCAACGTTGATGAAATCCTCTTCTCCGGGCAACTTCCTTCCTTCCTCCATCCGAGCACACTTATCCACCAGTGTGTATAGCTCCTTCACAGTCTTGGGCAACCGCACATTCATCTTAGAACGAATGCAACGGTTGCGCACATTGGACTGGAAGGCTGCTATAACGGTTGCCGGATGGATATTTGGAATATTTCTATGAACTTTACTGAATCTTTGTAAATACTTACGAAGAGTTTCTCCTTCCTTCTGCTGGAGAAGTTGCAGGTTGTTGGGTCTGTCGGGCTCTTGGTGGCCACCGGTGAAGGCACCGATGAACTCGTGGCACAGGTCTGCCCATGACGAAATGGAGTTCTCCAGTAGGTGCATCAGCCAAGACCTCACATTGGACTTGAGGGCCAAGGGGAAGTAGTTGGCAAACACCTTCTCATCTCTTCCCCCGGCAGCTTGAACAATGATGATGTAGATGCTCAGGAACTCTGCTGGGTTCAGCCTCGCATCGTACTTCTCAGGTATCTCTGGCTCGAACGTGCGAACAGACGGCCAACAGACTTGCCACAGCTCTCGTGTAAAAGGGAGGGCAGCCGACCTCAAAAGGTAGGCACCTGCCAACACCGAGCGCAGGCTCGTCGACGTTGAGGCTGCTACACCCATCGGTCTGGCGGAGGTCATCGTGGCGCTGATCTATGGAGACACGCGTGTCTCCCCGCCGCCTATCCTCCGGGGCTCGACGTTGGCCTGGACGTGCTCGAGGGTCAGAAGAGGCCATCGAGACGTCGTCAGGGTCGTGATTCAGCTGCGCCCGGACCGGCTGCCGTGGTGGGGACTGCATCGTGGGGACGGCCCCCTCCGTTCGGCCAGCAGTACAGGCGGTTGCTGTCGCTTGGGGAGGTCGTGGCGGGCCAACTCATCGTGAGCCCCCAGCTTTGGCGAATCCGAGCAGGCTCTGGATGGTGGCACGCAATTCATCCATCTGCTCGGTTGTTGGCGGTAACCTCAGTAGCAACTGAGCTCGCGCCATAGACTCCGTGGCTGTGCTTGGCATAGATGTTGATGACGTCGACCGCATCGTCGCCTGGCTCCAGATGGTGCCAGCGGCGGCGACGATGGTGGTGCCGCGTCCACGCAGCTGTGGGGCGACCACCTGGGCAGCGGGGTCGCGCGGCGGTGGTGCTCGAGGGTCAACGGCTCCGTCGAGTGCAGCGGTCTGCTCGACTCGTCCAGGAGGAGGCACATGGGCCGCGGTCGCTCCCGCGGTGGGGCGGCGGGAGGGCGATGGCTCACGCAAGACCGAGCGCCGTTGCTGCGGCCACGGGTGGGGGGGGGGGTGGCGATGGCGCCACCTACTCCAACCACGTCCCTAGCAGCGTTCACATCCTTGCTCCCCCCCGCATCCTTCGAGGCACCAGAGGCCGCGGGCGGCGGAGCCATCGAGGTGGACGGATGGGCCGAAGGGCCGGACTTCCTCTTCTTAGGCGCCATGGTCGATGGCGTCGTCGAAGATGAAGATGGTGATGAAGATGCGCTGCACACGCTTTTAGGTTCGCGCAAGCGATCCCCCTACCTTGCGCGCCAAAGATGCCGCGGGATATCCACGGCCACCTATGGGACTAGGAGGCCCCTTGCTGGTTCGGGAGTGGGATGTCGCGTTGCACAAAGAGCAGACCAGCGCATGGCAGCATGGCAGGGAGCAAACAAGCAATTTACCCAGGTTCGGGCCGCCGCAAGGCGTAAGACCCTACTCCTGCTTTAGTGGATTGATGGTGGAATGGGGATGGTGAAGCGCAGTACACTTGCCCAGCAGGGGTTGCCGTAGGGCAGCAGCGACTACGCGCGTATGGGGGTGTGGGTTCGTCAACTTTCCAACCCTTTCTATGGGTGCCATGGGCCTCCTTTTATAGATTAAGGGGTCACCACAATGGCAAAGTAGTCATTATCCACTGATATGATAGTAAACAGTGCTATCATACCTCACTCTGCGGGCTGACAGGGTGCATTAAATGCACCGCTTAGTGTCACATCACTGAATACCCGGCAAGGCTTGCCGCGCTATCTTGCCAGCTCCGCGCTTGTTCCCTTGACACGTCGCAGGACGGGTGTCATCTGTGGGTTTCTTCTATTGGAAATGGCTGCCATGTGGCGAATGGCTGCCACTTAATCATCATGTGGCTTGACACCACACTGATTGACGATGTGGGTTATGCTTGAGTGGTTGGTGGGGTGGTTCTGCCCCCGCGAGCCCCGGCAGAACTTACTGGGGTGCCTTGGTTGCATGCTTCTGGCGGTGGCCTCACCCCTTGCCGGGCTCGCCTGCCCGGCAAGGGAGGCCCTTCTCTTGCCGATATCTTGCTCCTCTGGCTTGATCTTGGTCCCTCGGAACTGCATGTTGGTTCTTCAAATCTCTTGGTCCCTCAATCTTTGACTTAAGCTGGTGCTTCAATCTTGTTCTTGTGCCTGTGCATAGTCTGGGCAACGGACCCAGGGTTTGTTGCACTGACATCTTTGGAGCGCCAGGTAGGGGGAAGCGCTTGCGAGAACCCGAGAAGCGTGCGCAGT
The DNA here is from genome assembly GCF_002575655.3 of Aegilops tauschii subsp. strangulata. Classification (NCBI taxonomy): domain Eukaryota; kingdom Viridiplantae; phylum Streptophyta; class Magnoliopsida; order Poales; family Poaceae; genus Aegilops; species Aegilops tauschii. The sequence goes on along the minus strand of NC_053037.3, from coordinate 277,652,038 downwards.
GCATCATCTTCATCATCATTTTCTTCATCAACGGCTCCATCGTCCATGGTGCCCAAGAAGAAGCCCGGTGCCGCAGCCCACCCATCCACCTCTAAGGCCTCGTCGCATGTGGCCGATGACGCTGCATCGGCTACGGGGACACACGGGGATGTGGACGCTGCGGGGGACGTGGTTGGTGCAGGCGGCGTCATCACCACCTCCCCTGTGGCCAAAACGGGAGCAAGAGGCACCGGAGAAGGACAACACCAACAGCATCCCAGCGGCCATGCTCCACGAGGTATGGGTGGAGAGGTCATTCCGTCTGCACCTCTTCGCCCGGCCGAAGGGCACAGTCGCAGCGGCGGTGCTTGCACTGGGGCGAATCGCAACTCTTTGGCCGCTCCCGCAATGCCCGCGGCCACAGGGCATGCAACACCCCGGAACGAGTTGCCCCAGCCGATGCGCCAAACGGAGCCGCTGGTCCTCAATCGCCTCCACCTCGTCACCACGCCACCCTGGCGACTAGCTCACGACAACGACAACACAACGCAACCACTACGGGCACCATGAGGAGCCAGGCGACGTTACGGTCTACGTCGTCATCCATGCCAAGCACTGCTTCGGAGGCCATGCCGCGGGCCCGGCTGCTTTTGAGATTTCCGCTGGCGGCCGATCGGGTTGATGAGTGGAGAGCCACCATTAAGAGCCTGATTGGTGTTGCCGAGGTGGGAGGAGCACAGTGTGCTGGCCCGCCACGACCTCCCAGGTGACGACTACAGCCCACGCTGCTGGCCCTACAGAAGGGGCCACTCCCATGGTGCAGTCCCCTCCGCGGCAGCCAGCGCAGGGGCCACGGCCAGAGCCACGTGTCCAAGAACCCGATGACATCTCGATGGCTTCATCGGACCCTCGAGCGCGTCAAGGCCAATGGCGAGTCCTGGAGGACAGGCAAAGGGAAGGCGCGCGCGTCACCATCGAGCGACGCCACGACTCCCACCGCTAGTCCGATAGGCACAATGGCCCCGACGTCGACGAGCCCGCGCTCGGCGAAGGTGGATACCTGCCTTTCGAGGTTGGGTGCCCCGCCTTCACCCGTGAGTTACGACAAGTCCGTTGGCCATCCACTCGCACGTTCAAGCCAGAAATACCAGAGAATTATGATAGGAGACTAAACCCGGCAGAGTTCTTGACCATCTACACCATCGCTGTTCAAGCCGCCGGGGGAAGAGAGGAAAAGGTGTTCGCCAACTATTTGCCTTTGGCGCCCAAGCCAAATGTGAGGTCTTGGTTGATGCACCTGCCAAAGAACTCCATTTCGACCTGGGCTGACCTGTGCCATGAGTTTGTTGGCGCCTTCACGGGCGGCCATCAAGAACCAGGGCGGCCCAGCGACTTGCAGCTCCTCCCGCAGAAGGAAGGAGAGACTCTACGGAAGTACATGTAGAGGTTCAGCCGAGTACACATGAACATTCCGGACATCCACCCGGCAGCTATGATTGCTGCGTTCTAGTCCAACGTGCGCAATGTCGAATACGTTCCAAGATGAATGTTCGGTTTCCCAAGACTATGAAGGAGCTTTACACTCTAGTGGATAAGTGTGCTCGGGTAGAGGAGGGGAGGTGGCTCCGCGGTGAAGAGGATGGCGTCGACATCGACTCAGAGGATGATGACGAGGCCACCAATCAGAAGAAGAAGAACAAGAAGTGCAATAAAAGGCACAAGGATAAGGCAGTGATGACCGTTGAGGGATCAAGTGCACCTAGTACCAGCAAGAAGGCCAAGACCGAGGTTCCCGGCAGGGAAGTTGCTGCGTGCACTGATTGCTGGGAAGCCGCGGCTGCCGAGAAGGCTAGGAAGGGTGATGGTCCGTACTACAAGATCGATCGGACAAAGGGCCACGATCTCCAGGAGTATCATCAGGTTAAGCAGCTCGTCAAGAATAGAGGGCTGAATATGAGAATCGTGATAAGGAGAAAGGTCAAGATGGCACTGGCGGGAAGGGCCGAGGCGTTAGAGCAAGCCGCCCCGGCAAGGCTCCTCAGAATCAAGGAAAACCCGCCAGAGGGCATGAGAAGAAGGATTGCAATGATGAGAGTGATGGAGGAGATGAAGAGGAAACTAGCGAGCATGAGTTCCAGAAAGCCACTGACGCCCCGTGCATTGCCAGGGGTGCATATCTACACTCCTCTCACCGCCAACTTAAACAGTGGGCACGTGAAGTCAATGCCATGGAGCCCACGGTAGATTCTCGGAAGCTGCTCAAGTGGTCCCGCACGCCCATCATCTTTGACGAAGAGGATCACCCTGACCGCACCACCGCAGTAGGGTGCTTGCCGTTGTTGGTCTCACAAACAATCTGCAACCTCAAAGTCACAAAGATGTTGGTTGACGGTGGGGCCGGGTTGAATCTAATTTCTCCAAAGGTCGTCAGAAAACTTCAGATAGCAGAGGAAGAGCTCAAGGTTACTGACACATTTCAAGGGATCAATCCCGGCAGGAGTTGTCCTAACGGGAAGATCACACTACCAGTGACATTTGGGGGAGAGTTGAATTACTGGACTGAGAATATCGTGTTTGATGTGGTCGACCTCCCCCTGTCGTACAATGGAATGCTTGGCTGCCCAACTCTGGCCAAATTCATGGCGGTATCCCACTATGCCTACAACACCTTGAAGATGCCAGGGTCGATAGGTGTCATTTCCATTCCATCGGACGAGAAGGACGCAATCATTTGCGTGGACAAGATGTACCGGGATGCAGTCGCGGCAGAGGCCGCTGAAGCCACTGTTCCTGCCAGGGAAAGTAAAGGAAAGAAGAAAGCTAACAAGGATGCCAGCAAGGAATCCAGGAAGCGTACATCTTCGGAGTACGCTACGCCTGTTGATGACTTGCCAGAGAGTTCCAATAGCAAGAGACCCAAGGTTGCTACACCCGCTATGAAAAAGGTCCCGGCAGGGCTGGCTAGCGCTAATGGTACCTTCACTATTAGTGCCACCCTCGATGACAAATAGGAAAGTGCGCTTGTTGCCTTCCTACGGGCGAATATCGATGTATTTTCCTGGCAACCATCTGATATCCCCGGTGTTCCCAGGGAGGTAATCGAGCACCACCTTGCTATTTGCCCACTTGCCCGACCTGTCAAGCAGAAGGTCCGGAAGCAAGATTTGGAGCGGTAGCAGTTCATTGCCAAGGAGATCAAGAAACTTGAGGTAGTTGGTCTGGTCAGAGGAGTACTGCATCCAAGATGGTTAGCAAATCCTGTGGTGGTACGCAAGGCTAATGGGAAATGGAGGCTTTGCATAGATTTTATGGATCTGAACAAGGCATGCCCGAAGGACCCATTTCTCTTGCCACGCATCGACCAAATTGTGGATTCCACCTCCGGGTGTGACCTGCTTTCTTTCCTGGATGCATAATCTAGGTACCACCAGATCTTCATTCCCAAGGAAGACGAAGAGAAGACATCGTTCATAACCCCATGTGGCACGTACTGCTTCGTATGGATGCCCTTCGGGTTGAAGAGCACGGGATCCACTTTTGCAAGGGGAGTCCAGATTGGATTTGAACCCCAGCTGCACCGAAACATTGAAGCTTACATGGATGAGATTGTGGTCAAGACCAAGGACAGATCAACCCTCATTCAGGATTTGGAAGAAACCTTTGCTAATTTGTGCAAGATTAACTTGAAGCTGAACCCGGAGAAGTGTGTGTTTGGCTTCTTTGTGTCCCATCAGGGGATAGAGGCCAACCCCGACAAGATCAAGGCTATCGAGCATATTCAAGCACCCAAGACAGTTAAGGACGTGAGGCGTTTGACTGGATGTGTTGCTGCGCTTAGCAGGTTCATTTCGAAGTCTGCTGAGCACGCCTTGCCGTTCTTCAAAATCTTGAAGAAGGCAGGACCTGTGGAGTGGACCCAGGAGGCAGACGCTGCGCTACGAGATTTGAAGACCTATCTTTCCTCTGTGCCCACTTTAGTCGCTCCCAAACCACAAGTGCTGTTGCTGCTATACTTAGCGGCAACTAATCAAGTGGTTAGTGCAGTACTAGTGGCCCAGCGGGAAGTGGATGAAGCGGCAGCCACAACCATTTTCCCCTTTGGAGAGGAAAGCGAGAACGTCCCGACAAGGTCAGATGTAGTTCAAGACAAGGGAGAGCAAGGCAGCAGAGACAATCCCAAGGTTGTGGCAAGGAAGAAGGTGGTGCAGCGCCCAGTGTACTTTGTCAACTCCCTGTTGCAGGGGGCTAGGTAAGGTACTCGTCATGGCCTCAAGGAAACTGTGCCACTACTTCCAAGCCCACGAGATCACGGTTGTCACCCGCTTTCTTTTGCAACGCAAACTCAGAAATCTCGAGGCCACCGGCAGGATAGTGGAGTGGGCCTTGGAGTTATCCAGCTTTGGTTTCAAGTTTGAGAGCACATCAACTATTCAGAGCAGAGTACTGGCAAAATTTATTGCAGAGTGGACACCAACCCCTGATGAAGAAGTGTTGGAGACAGTTATCCCCGGCAAGGAAGTGCCCCAAGAATGGATTATGTATTTCAATGGGGCCTTCTCCCTACAAGGTGCAGGGGCTGGCATACTTCTCATTGCTCCCACTGGGGAACACCTTAAGTACGTCGTCCAAATGCATTTTCCTCGGGAGAAGGCTACCAACAATACTGCAGAGTACGAAGGGCTCCTTGCGGGGCTTAGGATTGCAACAGAACTGGGAATCAAGAAGCCCATTGATGTAGGCATACGTTGAGTAAGTGAGGAAGTTGGAGGAGCGCTTTCACGGATTGCGAAAAGATCACGTACCCCGTGCGGTAAACATCATTGTTGATCATCTATCGAAGTGTGCTGCGCAAAAACTCCCTATGGAACCAGGGACTTTTGTTCTCCGTCTGACTCAGTCCTCCGTATCCCCTGCAACAATGGCCAGAAAAAGGAGGAAACTGGACTCCGGCAAGCCTCTCCTGGTAGAGCCTCCCGAGGCCCCCGACAGAGAGCTTGGCGGGAACAACTCCCCTTCGATCGACGAGATGCACCCTCCCGCCAGACCACCGGTTCCTGCGCTCCCATGAATGAGGAGGTGCCCCTAGTCCTCGTTGCCGAGCCTCAGGCTCCAACTTGGGCGCAACACATAGTCCATTTCCTCCAGACTAGAAAACTTCCCGAAGAGCAAGAAGAAGCTGAAAGAATAGCCCAAAGGGCCAGTATGTATCAGTTTGTTGATGGCACGTTGTACAGAAGAAGGCCCAATAGTGTGTAATTGAAGTGCATTTGCTGGGAAGAAGGAAAGGAACTTCTGGCAAAGATACACAAGGGTATGTGCGGCTCACACATTGGATTGAGGGCCCTGGTTGGAAAAGCCTTCTGGCAAGGATTTTATTGGCCCACGGCCCTCCAAGATGCAGTTGAGTTGGTCACCAAATGTGAAGCCTGCCAGTTCCACTCCAAGAATATCCATTAGCCTTCGCAAGCTCTCTAGACGATCCCTTTATCATGGCCCTTCTCAGTCTAGGGGCTCGACATCTTGGGCCCCTTCCCCCATGCTACCGGGGGCTTTGAGTTCTTGTTCATCGCCATCGACAAGTTCACAAAGTGGCCAGAGGTGGAGTCCGTGAGAAAGGTGACCACATAGTCAGCTATCAAGTTCTTGAAAGGATTGGTGTGCTGCTTCAGGGTCCCCGCCCAAATCATCACCGACAATGGCACCCAATTCACGAGCCGTGCCTTCATGCAATATGTTCATGCCCTCGGAAGAAAAATCTCATTTGCCTCTGTTGCTCATCCAAGGAGCAACGGGTAGGCTGAGAGGGCGGACGCTGAAGTGCTGCGAGGACTCAACGAGAACATTTGATAGGTTGTGGAAGTATGGTGGGCGATGGATCGACGAGCTGCCGGTGGTTCTTTGGTCCCTCAGAATGACACCAAATCAAGCTACCGGGCATACTCCCTTCTCCCTAGTCTATGGGGCAGAAGCAGTTGTCCCCATGGAACTCATATACGGGTCACCTCGAGTGCTTGCCTACGATGAGGTAGCGCAAGAATGGCACCGGCGTGACGACGCTGTGCTACTTGAGGAGAACCCTCACCGGGCTGCTACACGTGCTGCACGCTACCAGCAAGCCCTGCGTTGCTATCACAGCCGTAGGTTTCATTCCCGGAGTTTTGAGGAAGGCGGCCTTGTCCATAGGCGGGTTCAGTGCGCCAAGGGTACAAACAAGTTGGCACCAAAGTGGGAAGGCCCCTACCAGGTAGTACGAGTCCCCAGACCTGGCGTAGTTCGTATGGAGACAGGAGATGGCATTCAGTTGCAAAACTCATGGAATATTGAGCATCTCCGTAAGTTCTACCCATAAGGCGCGGCTGTCGGGCCCTTCCCGGCAGCCACCCTTTTCTACAGGCCTCGTCGATGTTGCATGTAACCTCTTGTACAAAGCTAGGCACAGACCCTGAGCAACAGAGAAATAAATGAAGCATTGGGGCCCCCGACAAATTACATGCATGCATAAGCATATCATGAGCATGGCATGTTCATGTAGATAAGACCGCATGCGGCATCATTTTCATTTGCCCTAAGTTGCACGCTCTTACCGTGGACTTGGTCCCGAAGAAGAGAAGAGAAGACAAGCCTACATTGCGATTCCCGGCAAGCCAAACAGATAAGTTCTCTCTTATCCATACGTGTTCTTTAAGTGGAGACTTGTGCATATGAAAACCTTGCCACCTTCAAAACTTAGGTGCTCCCTTCCCTTGACTCGAATGTTGCTTCGGTCAGGATGGTTGCAGTGGCCTTTGGCAAAAAGGTTTGGCGGGGGGCTGGTCCCGCTTTGTGATTTGCGCCCGGAAAGCCTAGCCCCGCGGCAGCGAACTGAGGGTACCGGCAGGATAGCCTGCCGGGGAAAACTTGTTTACTTGAATGCATAGAGGCATTTCACCTCTGCATGGACATGTTACATGCACAAGTACCCGGCAAGGTTCGTCTTTTTCATTAATATGCTGATTAACAAGTACAGATCTTACAGAACACAAACATGGGTAAAGAAGATTACATAATGTAAACTAAAGTTTGGAAAGTGCCTACACATTTTAGATTGAAAAAAGATAAGTGCCCCGTGATGCCCATTCTTGTCCCTCTCCTCCTAGGAACTGCAGCGGGAGGCGAAGAGGGGAAAAGGAGCGCCTGGGCAGAAGGCCAGCCTGACCCCGTTAGGTCCTTTGACAAAGATCCTGGCGAGAGTGGGAGAGCGCGGGCGAAGGTGATGGTGAAGAGATCGGCGAAGACCAACCCCCAGCCGCCACCACTAGGGCCAGCAGGACGCGACAGGGCAAACAAAGCTGCAGCCCGCAAGGAAGCCTGCCAGGGTCCAACTGGAAGGCTCCTGGAGGAGCCGGAGGCACCATCTTTACCTCTACACCTTCCTCTAATCAATTGTACTATATGATTGTTTCTTTGTTATTCTCTCATGTTTTATTGTTAACAAGATTTGATGCGAGTGAGGTGTACATGTATGCATGAACTAGCTGTTGTTCGGATTAGATTTAAGATATAGAATGATACATTATGCAAAATTTAAAATCGGACCCGTTCATGTCGGTCTTGTCTAATTGTTCACACTCGAGAAGATAGATGATGACTTATTTGCTGGTTCTTTTTTCTATTTTTTTGGTTGATATGTTCAGTTCTTTTCCACATGTAACCATTGGACCAATTCATCTATTTTCTATAGGGACCTGATCTCGTGGAAGCACGGGTGACCACGCTTTGCCACCACAAGTCTCCTCCACACTGTGCCACTCGCAAACATGTCTCGGAGCATTTGCCGATCAAACATGTGTTTATGCTGTGATGAACTATTGACTTTCACTGCACGAACATCTTGTATTTCTCATTTCGACCGTGGCATGTGTCATGTTTTTCATTTGGACCGTGTCATGTACCAATTTCATTTGAACCATTGATTATATGAGTCTATTTGTTGTTTTCCGTCATTTAGTTGCACCTTTGTTACAAGTACATTTCTTCTGTGAGCTTTTGAAGTTGTAAAAATTGCATTTTTAACCATGGTATAATAATTTTGCAAACCCCGTGTACCAAATATTAGGGGTATGTGAGAGGTTTGAGGATTGTGGGGATTTGAGAGGATTGGGTGGAAGAGAGGGATTCACCAAGTCCTCCCAAATCCCCTCTTACCAAACAAAGCCTCAGGGAAATCAACGATGGTTTTGAGGGAGCCAGGGTGAGCATTTGCAGGAGGTGGTGGCCTGACTCTTTCATCATATGGAGCAATGCACCCTCGGCAATGCAATCATTCCAAGGAGAGTTGAAGGCAAATAGGATCTGAAATTTCTTGCGAAGATTTTCATATCTGAACTATTTGCCAGCCCAGTGACGGTGAATGCATTGCTGCGTATTGTTGCGATCTAGAGTTGATTCTTCACCAGGCAGAGTTCTGTAGTTGTCAGGGCCAGACATCTCAACAGTCATCTTCTTTTCTCTACCACGACCACCCTTCTTTGCATTACCATCAGAGAAGAGGGTGAGCGCGCCTGTGACCGCATCATCATTAGATTGAGTGTTGGCAGATGGAATATCCTCATCAATTTCCTCAGATTCAGATTCTTGATTCTTCTTCGGTACCTTGGAAGGTTTCAAAGATCTTCCTCCACCAGTAATGCGAAATATTTCGGACTTGGAGGGATACTTAGGCAAATCACTCTCAGAAGCTGTGTGCTCCTCCGAACTGGAACTCATGACACCTGTGAAAAAGAATAGATGTGAGGGAAAAATATGCACAGAAGGATTTTTGACAGAAAAACATTTTGCGAGAAATGAAGGGAATCACAGAGCAGTAAATAAATATCTCATTAATTGGTTTCTTCTGTCCTTAGTAAATGCATGGAAGCATACAGGCAGGTAGAGAACTTATCTAATATTTTATGGACTGCCCTGAAACCCTTGATCGAGATCTTGCATGAGGAAAGCTACAAACCGTACATGGTAAATCCTAGGAATACCTTAGGATCCACTACCGCAACTAAAATCACAGAAAAAATGCGTTGGTAAAAACTACTCTTAAGAATAAAGGGCAAGAAAGAAGCAGTTCCATATTCAAGCGCCCTAACTTGGCCACAAGAGTCAACTACGGTAGTGCGGGAGGGAAGTTTACCGCACCGGCGTGATCAGCAGCGACGAGGTTCCACCGGAGTTCCTTCAAGCATGGGCTCGGATGGAAGTGGAGCAAGGGTCCGACGGAAAAAAAAGACGAACTGAGGTGGAAGATGGGAGGAGTGGGTATTTATAGCTAGAGTGATAAACCCGCCACTCCGAGGTCCATGGCCTAGAGATGCATGACGTTCCGCATTCAACAGACACGATCGATAGTGATAAGATCATGGGCACGTGGCGACGATTACCTGAGAAAATATCGGGAACTGGAGCGGTCCACCGAACGGTTTGAACACGTTATAAGCCAAAATTAGATAAAGCTCGAAGATCATTTCTTTCGCAGCCAAGGGTGTTGGAGAGAGATTTTCTTGAGATCAACATTGCATACTTGTGATGGACAACATAGATTGGAAGAGAGCATAAGAGAGGGAAAATAGGGTCCAAAACAGAACACTCAGTCAAACAACAGACAACACACGAAGCAAAAACTATGAGTGAGTTGTTGATCGGACGAAACACAAAACACAGTGAACAAGAAACACGTAGAGACAAAGAGCAACCAAGAAAACAGAAAGCACTGACACATAGCTTCTCAGGGTAAAGGGGACAGTGAGGTGCCCTTGAGAACATTCCTGCACAAAGCGTTAGTTTGTTTTCACCACCCACACTTGCGTTGGACACAGGGACCTTGTCTTGGTCTGTTGTGGAGAGTTTGTTCTCCTTTGATGTCCTCCGTAGTTATCTATTCAGTGTGCGAGTAAGCATTGAAGTTGTATCCAAAGACATGGGTATAATGGTTTGAATAAATACACATGTATTCCTTTTGTCAAGGGTTAATACTATTCCCATTCGAATGAATAACTTTATTATATTTTGAATGCTTATCATCTATGGTTAGAGAAGATACCACAGATAAAACTTCTATGAAAGATTTCGTCACCCAAATTTGCTTCTTTGGTAAACTATTCCTATAGTTAGTCCAAATATACCGAGCAAAAAGCTTACCATTCTGTTGTTTAAACAGATTGTAGTTGGAGTCGTCTGACTCATTAGGAACAATAGTGAAGGGATAGTCATGCCCAGAGAGACATGCTGGTTTGAGGGTTTGTTTGAGGCACGAATCCAGCTAGTCTGAGGATATTGCTCGGGGGTCTAGTAAGTTCCATCGATGTTGAGCTTTCTTTCGAAACCTACACCTTCCTTTCTAGGTTTTTTCTGTAGTATCGACTTCTTGAGAACATCACACAGGGTTTGATGCCCTTTGAGACTTTTTAGCATTCCTGTCTAAAGAAAAGGTCCAAGACTGAAATTTTCATTAGAGACAACAAAAATTTCCTTGAAAGAGGCATTAGTGATAACATTCGTACTAGCAACATTATTCATGATGATAGAAGAGGAAGTTTCAGCAGTGGGGTCAGCATTGCTATGCTCTAAACATTGTAGGCAAGGAGGTACAAAATCATCAGGAAGTTTTTCAGATTGCTCGGTGAAGAGAAAATCCTTTTCTTTAACAAGCACATTATAAGACTCTTTCAGTGACTCGATTTCTTGATTCCTACTAAGGAGTTCATCTGATTATTTCTCGCAGTTTAGTGCAAGATAATTATATCGGTTGGAAACATCATCATAGGTTGAGGAAAGTGCATTATGCTCTTCGGTCAACTCTTGATTTTTTTCCATATCTTCGACCAGTAATCCTTCGGACTTCCTTAAAATTTTCTCAAGTTCCTCTTGTTGAGATTTATCAATTTTAACAAGTTTGGCATAAGGTATGTTATCTGGGGAAAAATCATTTCCAGACTTGTGATGTTTGGATGATACCTGTTCCATCGAAGTTTTAGCCATGAGGTAGAGATGTGAAGGTAAATCATCATCTATTGATTCATCATCATCAGTATCTGTCTCGGAATAATATTCAGGGGGTTCCATAGCAATGAAGGCATTTCCCCATCTCACTACTAAAAAAGACACATCTGTGACATTATGGCCCGAATGAAAACTTTTTCTGTCATGCTTATGACACTTCTATGACGATAATTGTGACAAAAACACGCATCATCATAGATGTGGTGGGCTCCTACTTGTACAAAAAACAATTATGATAGAAATTGGGCTTTTTGTCTTGGGTGGGCCAGAGACGCGCCCGCGTGACATTCTTTTGGCCGTCCATGACGTAAAAAATCATGGTACGTATTGTAGTCAAGGCAAGAGTTATGAATCTAGATATCATCCCCAAAAGTATGAGATGGTCTGAAGGGGATGAGTTTGAGGAAGATGGCTAGTCTTCCTCCATTAAAATTCTGGCAAGTGAGCTTCTTGGTGGAGGCCCAGCAGATGAGGACCCTTTTCCTCCTGCCAATGTGGACCCACACCCTTTGCCTGAAAATGCTGAGCCTGGTGATGGTTTTCATGATGTTGCTGTCAACAATAATCCTATGGATGTTCAGGTTGCAGAGAATTGGGATAACTGGGAAGTGAATCAACAGAATAACCAGAATGCAGATATTGAGGACCTCCTAGATGCTGTGCAACAGGAAGAATTGGCCTGGGCAGATGGGGAAGAACTGCTTCCAGCACCTAGCAACAGTAGTCTTTCTTCAGACATGTCCTTCTCTGAAGGGGATAACACAAATATGCTTTTACCTCCTGTTGCAGTAGAGGTTTTGATTCCTAGGGCTGCAATACCTGCTATTTTACCTCCTCCTGCTATTGTGCCTGCCACTGGCCTGCAGAACATCATCCAGGCCTATCAGTCAGATGATGATGAGCCTCCTTTGTTGCATGAGCAGATCCAGGATGCTGCTATGGTTGATGTTGACCTGCATGATCAAATTGTTGCAGACCAACTGCAACATGTTGCACCCTCTATTCAAGGGACAGATGCCAATGCTGTTGTATCTGTAGATCAAGATGTGGATCCCCTTCCTCCTGCTTTACCTTTAGATGATGTGGCAACTGCTGAGCAATTTCAATCCTCCCTTGCTGGTGGATCTTCCAGTGAAGTCTTGGTTTGCAGTCCTGATCATATAAATACCTCTAGAGGAAGCTTACAGCCAGTTGAGAACTTGGAGGATCTTCAATCAGGGCTCCAAGGTAATTGGGTTAACCAAATAAATGAGCATTTTAGCATAGCTCCTTCTCTACTTGGTTTGAAAAGCATTCACATGGCTCTAGCTGCTAACAATGATCATACTGTTTCTGAAGAAGGCATGCTGCTATGGAAACAACACTTTCAAGAGCAATCTTTGGAAAACAAGAGCTCTTTCTCTACCAACATTCCTGTAAGTTGGTTTAATTTTATTGTCCACCTTCTTCTGTCCCTTGATAATTTTGCCTGGACTGTTAATATGTTAAAATATGGAATGTGGGAACTTTTCACTACTCTGGAGAATATGGATCAAGCCATTCTGTTTCACATACCTGATAAATGTCCTACCTTACATGCACCTATTTGTCAGGCCATGGAGGAAGGTGATAAGGACAAGGGCAAAGAAAATATTGGAGTGACTGCCAATATGCAGGATGTGGAGTCCCAGGCCCTTCTGCATCCTTTTGGCCAAGATAACATCAGGAAGAGAAGGAGTGGAAAAACTCCACTGGTTGAAACAGAGGTAAGGAGAAGTGATAGAATTAAGAAGGACAATGCTGGTTACAAGAGAGACTCCTGCTCTAATAATAACTGTCTACCTTGCAATGCTGCACCTCCCATCATACAAAAATCAGTTGTTAAAAATCTCACTGCCTCTTTCTGTAAGGTTGCTGAGAGGGAGCTGGAGGACAAGCTGGCTAAGAAGCCTAAGAGAAGGCAAGAAGATGTTTTGGACAAGGTGCCCTTGGCCAAAGGAGAAAGACATACCCCCAAATCTTCATGATGTTTGAGTCCTTAAGTTGGAGTAATGTGTTGAGGGGTTGTGTGTGTGGTATCCCCCCTTCTATCTTGGAAATATTTATGACTGGTGTAAGACTTGAATTATGGTACTTTATGAAACTTGTGTGTCTGGTGATGTACTCTTTTAATAGTACTTATGTGATATATGGTTGGATGCTCTGCTGGTCATGTGGTGTGATGTGGATCAGGGCCTTGTGCCATCTTCTTTTATATTTGGTTGATCAAGTGCTGGTGCTTGATCTCTGGTACAAAATCAACATGTGTTTCAATGAATAACACAAATAGAAACTGGAATATTCTCAATTGGAACATTAGAGGAATGAATTCTGAGGACAAATGGTTGGCTTTAAGGCAGAAAATTGATGAGAGTGACTGCAATATTGTGTGTCTTCAAGAAACCAAGCGAGAGACTTTTGACACAGCCTACATTAAAAACTTCTGCCCTAACAGAATTAATAAATTTGCTTTCCTCCCCTCTGTTGGGGCTTCTGGGGGGCTTCTTGTGGCTTGGAATGGTTCTCAGTTTTCTGGAGAAGTTATTGCACAAAACAGGTTCTCTCTTTTAGTACAGTTTACCAATCTGCTCTCTAATCAGTCTTGGATTCTTTCAAATATTTATGGGCCATGTGATCCACAAGACAAAATTGAATTTATTAACTGGTTTTTGAATATTCACATGCCTGATGATGTTGACTGGATTCTAATGGGAGATTTCAACCTTATGAGGGCACCTTTAGATAGAAATAGACCTGGTGGAGATGTTAATGATATGCTTATGTTCAATGAGGCAATAAGTAATCAAGGTTTAGTTGAATTGCCTTTGCATGGTAGAAAGTTCAGCTGGAGTAACATGCAACATGATCCTCTGCTAGTAAAGCTTGACTGGTTTTTCACTTCTGCTTCATGGATGACATCTTTTCCAAATACCATTGTGCTCCCCCTTGCAAAGCCTATATCAGATAATCTGCCCTGTGTTATAAAAGTTGGTACTTCCATCCCAAAAGCAAGAGTGTTCAGATTTGAAAATTATTGGCTCCAACATTCTGATTTTAAGCAGGTAGTTGCTGCTGCTTGGAATATCCCTGTGGGAAATCTTGATGCTGTCAAAATTTTGAATGCTAAGTTTAAAAACTTAGGAAGATCTCTGAAGCTATGGGCAAAATCTTTGTCCTGTCTCAAAACTCAAATTGCAAAGCTAAATGAGCTCATATTTCTGTGGGATTTCTTTGAGGAATTTAGGGAGTTGGACATTCATGAATGGAATTGCAGGGCTATTCTTAAAGGATTTACTGGAAGCAAAGGGGGAAAATCAAGGGGGTGAAGTTTGGGGATGAAAACACAAATTTTTTTCACACTAAAGCCTCAATCAACTATAGGCATAACCATATTGCTGTTCTTCAAAATGATGACCAAGTTGAGATGTCTGACCATGCTGGGAAAGCTGCAATTCTCTTGGATGCATATAAGAAAAGAATGGGCACATCTCAAAAAACTTCTATGCACTTTGATTTGGTTTCCTTGTTTGGACAGAGACAGGATTCTGAAATTTTTGATAATCTTGAATTACCTTTCACTGAAGAGGAAATTGAGGCTGTGGTCAAAGATCTCCCAACTGACAAATCACCAGGCGCTGATGGTTTTAACAATGAATTTCTCAAGTCTTGCTGGGACATTATTAAGGGAGATGTGCTCAAATTCATATATGATTTTCATGCAGGGCAAATTTCACTTGAGAGCTTAAATACTTCATACATAACTCTCATTCCCAAAGGGAGTACCCCCTTCACAGCAAATGATTTTAGGCCAATCTCTTTACTGAACTGCTGCCTGAAGCTTGTTACTAAGTTGCTGGCAAACAGGTTACAGAAGGTGATTCTCAAGTTAGTTCTCATCAATCAATGTGGTTTTCTTAAAGAAAGATCCATTCATGATTGTTTGGGTTGTGCATATGAATATCTGCACCAATGTCATAAGTCTAAGGAAGAAATCATTGTACTTAAATTAGATTTTGAAAAGGCTTTTGACACCATTGAACACTAGGCAATGTTGGATATTTTAAAGGCAAAAGGTTTTGGGGACAGATGGATTACATGGATCAAAATGTTGTTCACCTCTGCTTCATCTGCTATCTTGCTCAATGGTGTTCCTGGCAAGAAGTTTTATTGCCTTAGAGGTGTCAGGCAGGGGGACCCTCTGTCCCCTCTTCTTTTTGTGCTTGCTACAGACCTACTTCAGTCAGTTCTAAATAAGGCCATGCACCTGGGTTTGCTAAGCTCCCCCTTGCAAGTGGAGTCATGTCCTGATTTTCCAATTGTCCAGTATGCTGATGACACCCTGGTTCTCCTACAAGAAGATGCCAAGCAACTACATTGTCTAAAAGCCCTTCTCAATACTTTTGCAGATGCCACTGGCCTTAAAGTCAACTATAATAAATCAAGTATGATCCCAATAAATGTGCCAGAAGAAAAGGTGGAGATTTTGATAAACACTTTTCACTGCAAAAAGGAATCTTTCCCAATCCAATATTTGGGAGCACCTTTAGGTCTCCATAAGCCTATTGTTGAGCAATGCTTCCCTCTTGTCACAAGATTGCAGAAGAAGCTTGTGGGTTTGTCTTCCTTCATGACAATGGCTGGGAGATTGTTGCTGGTGAAATCTGTCCTAAATTCTTTGTTGATCTATCTCATGGGATGCCTTGATGTGCCTGTCACTATTAAAACCCAAGCCATCAAGTATTTGAGGCATTGCCTTTGGAGAGGCCCTAACCTGGAGGATCATAGGCCTGCCATGGTAGCATCGAGCACTCTTTGCAGACCCAAAAATCAGGGTGGTTTGGGGTGATGGATATCTTTGTTCAGAATAAAGCCCTGCTTCTTAAGAACCTGCACAAGTTCTATAACAGACACAGTATCCCTTGGGTAAACTTGATTTGGGAATCTTATTACAACAATGATTCAGTGCCTAGTAGTAGCTAGATTGGATCCTTTTGGTGGAAGGCAAACCTTAAGCTTATGGATAGCTATAAGTCCTTGGCCAGATGCAACATAGGTGATGGCAAAAGTGCATTATTTTGGACTGATCTTTGGCACTCAGCTTGTTTGCAAGACATGTTCCCTCACTTATTCTCCTTTGTGAAGAACAAGACTGCTACTGTCCACATCATTATTCACGCTGAATACTTGGAGGATCTATTCCATTTACCTCTGTCTGTGCAAGCTTTCCAGGAATTTGAAGCTATGGAAGACATTTGCATTGCCCTAAGGGCCTCTGACACTCTAGATTGCACTGACACCTGGACTTACATTTGGGGAAATGAGCAATTTTCAGTTGCTAAAGCATATAAAGTTCTGATGGGAGTTAAAATTGTGCCACAACAATTCAACTGGATCTGGAACAGCTCCTGTCAGCCAAAACACAAGGTGTTTTTTTGGAGGTTACTTCATGACATGCTCAACACTAGGAATCTTCTGAGAAGGAAAACTTTCCACCTGGAAAACTGCAACTGTGCTGTCAACAATTGCCCATAGGAGGAAACTCTCCAACATCTTTTCTGGACCTGTCCTTTTGCAGCCCAGTGTTGGGACATGATATGCCCTTCAAGACAGGCAAATGTTTCAGTTATGGAAGCTTTTCTTGATCTCAAGCAGAAACTTCATGTGCCATTTTTCATGGAAATAATTATCCTTGCTTCTTGGGCTATCTGGAACTCAAGGAACAACTTGATTTTCCAAAAAATTAATCCTAGCATTCACAGATGGAAAGCTATCTTCTTGGAGGAGCTAAACCGACTCAGATTTTGACTTAAGAAGAGCTATGCTGCTGCCTACTGTTCTTGGCTTGATAATCTTGTGTTGTAATTGTAATAGCTAGTTTTTTTCCCTGTTTTTTCCTTTTTCTTTATTTGTTCTTTTGGCTTATCTCAAGCCTTTTGTACAGTGGAACTCTTTTTTTGTCCCTTTTTATAATATAAAGATTGCAGTGGGGTTTTTCCCTACTGTGTACAGTCAAAAAAATCATGGTAGATGTGAGGGTGAGGAAAATTTCAGGGAGTTCCCGGTTACTGGTTGGAGCTGAGCGATGCACTGTGATTTGCGTGTTTCTGTCGTATACACATGTGTGTGGGGTGCTCGCTAACTGAACCCGAGCGATCGATCAATCCCACTACATACTGAAGCAGGTCGATCCCTTCGCTGCTAACTAAACCCGATCGATTCCTTTACTACTAATTAAGTGAACCCAAGCGATTCCTTCGCTGCTAACTGAACCCGATCGATCCCTTCGTTGCTTAGTGAACCTGATCATGGCCCCGTGCGAGATGTAGCTAGCTGGTTGGGTTGCCTCTAGATGAACAGTCCCCGTTGCTACCGCACACGCAAGACGTAGAACAAGTCGACCTACCTGGTTGGTTGGCTGCGGATGAACAGTCCTGGTGGGGGTTGGATGAACGGGACCCCGGCCGTGTGTAGGCGGTTGCTGCTGGATGAACAGGACCCCGTGGGAGCAGGCAATTTTCGTTAGATGAACAGGGCCCTAAGGAGGACGCCACCCATCCCAACCGGTTGGGGGTGGATGAACAGGACCCCGTATAGGCTGGATGAATAGTAGCCCGTGGATGAACAGTAGCCCACGTGATGCGGAGCATCCTACGGCCATCCCCATGTACACTACGACTACTCCCCAAGCCCCAAGAGGTCATATGATGAGACCTCGACCATTCGCCATTGGACACAAGGTGAACCCGCTCCGAAATGCTTCCCCTTTCCATTCATGCGAGACATGGTTGCTACCTAATGCAAAGACACTACATGTGCTTAGGAACCGAGGAGACGACCATGGAGATGCTCAAGGCACATGCCAAGTCCACATGGAAGCGGAGCGTGAAGTGCCTCAAGTGGAGTCGCCACGAAGCTATAGTGGCCGAACAACCGGCAGGATCCCGGACATCCGGTGCCACCAACGATAACAAGGCCAAAGAGAAACGGACGCGAGGCGACCCTATAGCAGCCGGACATCCGGCCGACCCCCGGACATTTGGCGCCCTGTGACGGGCCGGACATCCGGCGCCTGCCCGGAACTTCGACGCATACTATCCAGAGAGCACAGAAAATGGGCAAGTCCAACCCGGACATCTGGCCCGAGGTCGTGACATCTGGCTCCTCGCGAGCCGCCGGACATCTGGTCCCCAGCTCGGACATTTGGCACCTGCGCGAGCACAACCGGGCCAGAGCCCATGTAAACTCTCCCTCACTTACCCCTTGATGGCCCTAGACTATATATACTCCTCCACCTCCTCCTAGGTAGGGTTAGCATCGTGATAGCTCATTTAGAGATAGAGCTTTGCTCATACATGTGGTTCTACTCCATCAAGAGAGACCGCGGCCTCTACGGAGAAGATCGACGCTTGGATTCCAGACCCCTCATGAGGAGATCCCTCACGGACTCAAGGCCTCCTCATGGAGATGAACTAGCTACCATTTGTATCGTCCTTTGTTGACTTTGGATCATGTATCTCTCTTTGTGTTCATGGATCTAGCACATGTGTGATTGTTTCTTATTGCTTTGAGTGTATCCTCTTGTTCCCCTCGTGATTTCTCTCGTGTTTCCCCTCGTGTTCTTCGTGTTCTTTGCGGGATCCCCTCCATTTCATGAAAGATCAGCCTTAAGGTTACCACCCTACATCATCTTGGTATCATGAGCCACGTTGATCATGAATTTGGAGTCTCTCCCAGCATTTTCTAGCCTTGTTTTGCTTGATTTCGTCCTAAATTTCGAAAATCCCCACCAAAAATAGCCCCCATTTTTTTGTGATTTGTTGGTTTGATGATGTTTTGTTGATTTTGATCCATGGATTCGATGTGTTTTTAGTAGATCTATATTTCTCCTAAGTTTCCCCACTTTCCAACCATGAAATCTCTCGAACTTTCCCCCCCAAATCTTCAATTTCCGCCCCCAAAATCGAGTTCCTTGAGTTCATCCTCGGATTTGGAGCCCGGACATCCGGCCGGTGGCCCCGGACATCTAGCTCCTGGAGCGCAATTTCGCGCGCAGTTCTGCACATCAGGTCCCGGATTTCCGGCCTAGCCCCCGGATGCCCGGCCCCTGGGATTTCAGCCTCCCGTGTTTCACCGTTTTGACCATAACTAATTCATCCGGAGTCCGACTTTGATGTTGTTTAGCTCATTTTGAAGCTCTTGACATCCCCCACTACACAAAAATACAACCATCACCATTTGACCCCATAAATGTTTTGGAACTTTGGCATCTTTGCCTAGGGCTTCCACCATATCATCCGCATAACCACCACCGACTTCCGCATAACCCGTTTTGTTCCCCTTTGCATTTGAGGTTGTTTGAGTTGTGATTCGAGTCTCCTAGGGTGTTTCGGCTACTTAGGGACGGTTGCTTCTTCATCAACCACCACCATAACTTCCGCATAGGCTTGCCCACCATACACTTCGCCCACCCCAACTTAACTCAATTTTGATAGAGCTTGTTTGAGTTGTGGTTTGTGTCTCCTAAGGTGTTTAGGCTACTTAGGGACCGTGCCTTCAACTCCGACACCGTGTATAGCCCATCTTACCCTTCCACCTTAACCCATTTGACCGGGTTTTCACCAATACTCCCGCAACCACCACCGCTTTTCCGCTACCACCATTTGACATTTGCCTTTGGAGATTTTGAGTTTGCGGTTTTCCCGTTTCCTAGAGTGTTTCGGCTAACAAGGAACGGTCCAACATCGACAACACTGCCGCTCAACTTCGACAAGCATTCGACATCGACCACCTTCACCATCTTGACACCCTAACCGTAAGCAAGAGGTATCCCATCATTGTACATTCTTCTTGCCATTGTATTGATAACCCCTAGCCCATTTTGCGTCACTTGCCTATCGAGACTAGCCTTTGAGTATTGCTGGCAATGTTACTTGTGCACATTAGTGATCGTCGATCTACACCTTCCATTGCATACATACCATAACATATTGGTATCATCTTGGTATCATATCATCCCTTGTGTCACAAGATTGTTCCCGTATATACACAATTGCTATCTTGGTTTGCGCATTTCGCATTGTGGCCATATAAAAAAAGGAATAAGCTTTTAACCAAAAAAAAGAGAAGAGCAAAGAAGCTTGTAAGACATAGCCATAGCATCATACCACATTGCATATAAGATTGTCATATCCGATCATCTTGAGAGAAACACCGGGAACCATACATACATAACATACTTGTGATAGGAAGTCGCTACATTTTGTCTCATATAGGTAGTGCACAAGTCGTATCCACCTATTGAGCAACCGGCTAGCGTCTCTCTAGTGTTGTGTGACAAGAGCATTTTACGTGGATTCCACATTTTCCGCTCAATCCTTTGTTGCACAACCACATTTATCTATTCGTGCGTGTGTTTTCATGTGCCTTTCATTGCTATTGGTCTACTTGTTGCACTTGCGAATTTGTGAATCTCTTTCAACATTATTGACTCTTGCTAACATTTTGCATCAAATTTTTGTGCCACTATCCTCACCAAGCTACTCCATAAGCCTTACTTGTGTAGGTGTGAGAATTGACGAGAACCGGTACCAATTGTGCTATTTCCTTGTTACATTATTGAGTGATCATTGATACATCTTCAACAATGGATAAAATACATTTGGTCTAGTTCTTCCCTTTCTCCCACTGACATTTGCTCGAGTCTTGTGATGGATAGGCAAGGCATTTCATCTCCGGTCTTCGACAACAATGATGGCTCGAACAACAACATCACCAAAACATCCATCTTCGAGCTACAACAACAAATGCAAGGCAAACATTCAAGATTGCGAGAGTGCATCAACAACCTCGCCATCGACATATGACACTCTGAAGCACATACAAGAGACTACTTCGACAACAAGTTTTGCACACAAAAGGAGGAGAATGATGCAAGGATGGAGGGGATTCAGGCCTTGTTGGTCAACCGTTCTTCCCCTTCGTCATCGTCAAGGCGGCGGCGAGCAAGTCGATCATCTTCAGAGCGCCCAAGCGATGCAAGCACAATTCATCCACGTCCACATCTCCATGGCGACCACCATCACATTCGTGATCCACATCGTCATGAAGGGCAAGTCATCTCCAAGCAATATGTGCACGATGACGACGAACGACATCTACTACGAGCTCAAGCACGACAACTACACCATCAAGATGAAGATGCTCCACACGCGTAAATCTACAAGTCACAACAAGCTCTACATCAAGCTACGACCAACCTTCATGAGCACAAAAGAAGACCACGAGACAAGCACCACCAAGAGGAAGCTACGGCTACCACCACCACTTCAACATCTTCGCCAAGTGTTATCATGGCATCTTCGCCTTTGGACGTATGGCATCTTCGCCTACTTCCCACGAGTACGCCTACATCGAAATCATCAAGCCCAAGGCGACCACCTACAAGCGAGGGTGACACTTCCATCTTCGTAAGCCCCCCAAGGAAGATGGCCGAGCATGGGAAATTCCCTTTGGTCATGGAGACAAGCTACGAGGTGCCACATCATATGGGCCTCATACAAGACGACGACAAAGATGGTTGAGCAAGGGCCATCCCCTTCGACCACGGCGGCGAGCACGAACCTCTTCAACAACATGAAGACGACGCCCCAATATGTCTCCTATTCCGAGTGAAGCTACGAGACCGCGCATGAGACTTTATCTTTGGTCTCGGAGGAGAGTGATGATTTGCCACTTCCTACGGCATTCATCTTTGGAGGCATCATGGATGAGGAGGTTGAGCATGGGACTATCCCTTCAACCAAGGCAGCGATAGGAGTTGAGCATGGAGACATTTACACCAACATTTCTTCGACACCCATATATGACAAGATGCCCCAATTGCCATGTGAGGAGAGCCACTACCCCATGAGTGAGATGAGTGACTCCACCATATATGACATTGAGTGCATTTCCAATGAGAGAATGAGTGTGACCACCACTAGCCCCACACTTGAGAGCATGCCACACATCCTATGTGAGGTTGAGAGCCATTTGAGTGACTCCACCAACTATATGAGTGAGAGCATCTTACCGGGAGTGAGTGAGCCACAACACTTAGTGAGTGAGGTAGTTGAGAGGGCACGTGAGGCCACTATGATTTCTAACGACTTAACCTCTACTCCTAGTGTCTTTTCCTCTTTGGTGATAGATGTCCTACATGATGACGCGCCAATCCTCGATGAGTTCATATCTCCAATGGGCAAACCGATGGCCATGATGGACGATAATGCACCCCCACATGGTACCATCAAGTTGATGAAGCTATTGACCAAGTGTCAATTTTTGCAACCTCACCTACAACACATGAGCGGAGCTGTAAAGGTAATATAGGTGACGGTACTTCGCTTGTCCCACTAGCAAACTATCTTGCAAATGATTGCTTGCATGATGATGATCACTGTAAGTGCATCTAGTGCCACCCCTAGTTGGTTTTGGAATATTGACGACAAACGTGGTTGAGCGATTAATGTGTTTGTGAGAAATGCAGGATAACACAGGTAGAAGTCCCTCATTGATTCGGTTTTCCTACCAGAGATGACCCCTAAAAATGTATGAAGACATTGAAGACAATGGTGGTTCATGAAGACATTCACCTTGAAGATAATGACCTGGGAAAACATTCACTTGAAGACTATGGAGTGCAAAGACATAGTTTCTTTCGTAGTTTCCTTTTCTTCTTTATTGATTCATAGGAACCACCGAACTGTTAAGTGGGGTCCAAGTGAACAAAGTCAGAAGACTGACGTGATGCTCAACCCAAATCCTATGTCTTCGAGTGAAGACAATGAGAGCAAATCTTATCGAGAGTTTGATGAGTCAGCTTTGCTTATAGCCCAAGCCAAGCTGCTGCATGTGTTTGAAATCGATCATTGGACACGTGCCTGTGCCTCGGTGACCCAGGGTCATTCTGGACATATCATATTGGGTTGTGTCCTGGCTATAAATAGCCCACCCCCTACACCATAAATTGGCGGATACTCAGAGTTAGTGCACGGATTTTGTCATTTGAGAGCAACCCACCTCCGAAGCCTTTGAGAGAGAGAGAGAGATCCCTGTGAGGACAAAGCCCAGAACACCCAGAGCCAAAGAGTGTTAGGCATCACTGAAGTCTTCCTGTCCGCGTGACCTGAAGACTTGTTACACTTGAGGACTGTGCATCCTCCAGCCGGTTAGGCATCACGTTCTGAGGATCCAAGTGTCATTGTCGATCGCCGGTGAACGGAGTCTGCGAAGGTTTGGAACTCTACTTTGAAGACTTACCAGAGTGATTGGGCGAGGACTAGGTGTCCTTAGCTCAAGGGGAATAAGGTGAAGACACAGTCTTCTGAGTTCAATCTCAGCCTCCCTAACCAGATGTACAGTTGTCACATCACCTGGAACTGGTCTACCAAATCCTTGTCTTCACCAAGCTACTGGTTCTATCCCCTACCTTCTTTACATTTCAGTTTGTCTTCGTGAAGTCATTGCTTGCTTTCCTGATCTGTTTGACTTCACTGTGCGAAGACTATTACCCATTTGGCTTCATGTACCCCTGGAACGCGGCCAGACTCCGAGAATTCTATGCCTAGCGCTGAACTCTTTGTTCGTCTCCTTCCCCCTATTGTTTCCATCATTTTTTCTCTCTTTTCGTTTTTTCTCTTTAGCCGTAAAGCTTTTGTGCGGCTAGACCACGCGCCCCTGACGTATACATCTTCAAATATGTACGTCCACTATACCTGGGGGCTTCTTAGACAGAAGCTTGCTATTATTATTTTCCGAGCATTAAGGTCATCACATATGCGTTTTTTTCATATGTACCTTTTCTTCGCCATTATATGCATCGATATGACTTAAGTTTTGGCCAAGCTGGGTTGCCTGGCTCCTGTGCTTATGCCCTACGTTCCTGTTAGTTCGGCTAGGGCATAAAGGGAGCACCTCTGCGATTGTTACTGCCGGGTCATCCGGATGTGTACCTCAGACTGGGTGAAGCCGAAAGCTAGCGTTCTAAAAGGAATATTCGGTCGGTGAATTAAATATGTTTTCGTATTCACTCCATTATGAACCCCCGGAAGTTACATATACTACGATTTTTCAATCACAGTTCGGACATGCACATTAACGCATGCACACCCAGGGAAAGGAACCCTTAACGGAACTATTCTCTCTAGAAGATGTTTCTTACAATCTAAATGTAATATAACATAACTAGCCGGATACAACTTGTCTGTTCAAGCAACTATGACCCCTACGCCTGGTTTCCACGCCTACCCCGGTTTATTTTGCCTCTCGGGTATTCGAAAGCACTCTGCACCTTCAGGTCCAGAGGTTGAAGCGAAAAGGTCTGCCATGACAATCGTTTTACAATTCAGCTAGAGTTACATATGTCAAGGAAAGTACATAGTCACATGGACTCAAAAATTTCCTCCTCTATACCGTCCAACAGGCTGTCTAACTTACAATCCTGTTGGGAATATTTGGCGGCTACTGCTACCTGGTCATATACCAGACTAACGGGAACTTCTTTTCCATCTGACCCTAGAGGTCCGACCAGGGCCATGCGATTCGGATCAAGCTTGGTATACCGTGTTTTCACCATGGCCCAGGCCTCTCGCGCACCCTCCCGGCAGGCCGATATTTTCCATAATCGGATACGCCGCCGCGCTCCCTTGAATAGCTCTACAAGCTCCTCCATACTTTCTGGAGGGGAGGCGGATGGCCATAAAACCTTGGCAACACTCCGCATTGCCTGCTGAGCTTGCTCGTGCATTTGCGACAGCCCTTGCAGCAGATCGTCCGACAATCCGGACATCTCCTCTTCGGGATGGCCCGTCAGCATACCTACAAACATAACTCTATCAATTCCTTTCATCTCCGAACTATTATAAGGTAAGTTCGGCCACATACTGGATATGCCGCCTCGCAGCCTTTTATTCTCCTTCATGGAGTCGGCCAGCTGGGCATGCACGTCTTTCAGTTCCTCGCCCAGCTGGGTGTGTGAATCCTGGAGTTTGTTTTTCTCATCTCTGACTCGGGCCAGAACACGCTCGCCTGCGGCGTGTAGTGTTTTCGCCTCTTTCTCGCTCGCTTGAGCGTTCAGTTTCTCCTCCGGTTGATCTGATGATCCTGTTCTGAGATAAGTAATAGTATTAGCACAACTGGTATATAATTATTGTTTCTCGATGGAGGGAAATATTACCAGAGGACGCCTTCTTGGACTTTTCCAGTTCGGCGGTAATAGCAGTTAGCTGTATCCGACACTTTTCTATGTCTTGGGCTAGCAGGACGTTCTTCTCCGTAAGAACCTGGTTATACAATGATCCTTAAATCATTTGTACCAACTGCTTCAAGTCTCGGGGGCTACTGGCATATGGTTATCATATGCGGACAAAGTAAACTTGCACATCTTTTAAATGTTGATTCGTGGCTCTGTTAAGCCCATCTCGAGCAGCTCGGATGTATGCATCAACCGAGCTGAAGGCATTAAACGCCTCTTCTGAAAAGCTGAGGTCTCATAAAACGGCCCTTCGGCACTGATGATTCATGGCGCTCTCCACTTCGGAGTTGGTGACGGATACATCATCTGAATCCTCGGCTGGAGGACAATCCGGCGTCACCCCCATATCAGCCCCCGTCTTTACGGTAGGATCTGGATCCCGGCTGTGGGGAGTATGACCGGCCGGACCCCCGGACATAGTCCAGCACACTCTTTTCCTGAAACAGGACAAACATAAAAGTCACGATTGGATGCGACTGCTGAAGAACATATTTGCAAATCCATACCTCTTCGATGAAGGTTCGGCCGTATCTTCATTTGCCTTCCTCTTCGAAGGCTTGCCTGGCGTGGGGGTCCCTCTCTTTGGAGATGCCCCTGGGGCAGCATGGCGCGCTGAACGTCTCCCCTTTTGAGCACAGGACGGTGCGGTGGGTGAGGCAGTATGAGAGAACTCTTTCGGATGAGATTTCTCATGATTACTTACGTGTGAAGCAGGGAGAAGACCGGGATAATCGGCGATGATGGCCACTTCTGTGCCATCATAGCTCGCCTGGTAAAACACCCCGTCCTCGAGCACCACGAATATATCTGGATCCTCTTCGAATCCGGGGTCAAGGTCCCGATTGTGGCCCTCGGGCTGCGGGGCGGGGCCGTGAAGCCCTTCGGAAATCTTCCGCCAGTGCTATTATAAGTGGACAAATTAATATTCATTGAAAAGTAGCTCAGGGAGGGGAGTGAGTAGAGCAGAGGAGTTGGGACTTACCCAGCTAGGAGGACTGTACATGGAAAATCCGTCTCTGCGCTTGATACGTAGAAATTCCTCTTCCTCCCCTTTGAACAGTTCGACCAATATTTTGGCCAGAGCGGCGGGGGTGTCCGGACCCTTCCTGCCGCAGGAGAAGGCGTCATCCTCCCCATTGTAGTGCCACATGGGAAGCCCTCTGTATTGGAGTGGCTGAACCTCGCGTACTATGGAAGTCGCCATTACTTCGACTATTGATAATCCGGACTGAGCGAGCGTCCTTATCTTGCTCATGAATTGACGAACTTCCGCACTATCTTCCTCCTGGAGGCTCCGAGGGCGCCAGCTGTGGCGTTTCTTCAAAGGAACGCTTGTGAACTCGGGAAGACCCCTCCGAACTGGGTCTGGAAGTACGACGTCCTCAATATAGAACCATTCGGAAGGCCACTCTTCGGATGCCTTCTTTGGTGTTCCGGACAGGTATCTTGTCTCCGCGATGCGCCATATTTCGGCTCCGCCCACTTCAAATATTGACCCATCGTGGTTATGCGGGACGAGGCAGAATAGCTTCCTCCACAATTCAAAGTGGGCCTCACAACCCAGGAACAGCTCACAAAGAGCGACGTAACCCACGATATGCAGAATGGAGGCAGGAGTAAAGTTGTGCAGTTGAAGGCCGTAATACTCCAGAAGCCCTCGGAGGAACGGATGAATTGGGAATCCGATGCCTCTTAGCAGATAGGGGACAAAACACACTCGTTCCCCCTTAGATGGATTGGGGAAATTCTCCGCCCGGGCCTCACCATTGAAGGAGGTCAACCCTGCTCGAACAGGGACCAGATCCGCAAGAGGAAAAAAATCCCTGTGTTTGTAGCTTCTCGAGCTGACCATTTGATACGGAGCACCTCTCCCACTCGCCTTTTTCTGGGCCACAGGGACGGGAGGAGGAGCTGGGAGCGCTAGCCATGTTGGAGTGGTCTTTACTGGCAACCTCTGAGGATTTTTTCGCGTGGTGCCGAATGGATGTAAGATCCAACCTCTTTAAATAGACGCTCTTTCTCGCATGACCGGGGTGTTATGTGCAAAAATACCCTGACCTCTCGCATTCGCTTGACACATGGAAGCTGAAGTTGTTGATACACAGAAGCCGAGGGGTACGACACTAAATGGAAGGCCGAGTACATCACTTTGAAGTCATCGGAGGAGGAACCCGCCTTGCAATGCCGAAGACAATCTGTGCGTCGGACACCTCGTCATTGAAGTCTGGTTTGGGGGCTACTGAGGGAGTCCTGGACTCAGGGGTCCTCGGGCGTCCGGCCTGTTCGCCATGGGCTGTACTGATGGGCTGTGAAGATACGAAGACCGAAGACTCTACCCGTGTCTGGATGGGACTCTCCTTGGCGTGGAAGGCAAGCTTAGCGACCGAGTATGAAGATTCCTTTCTCTGTAAGCGACCTTATGTAATCCCGGATTCCTCCGGTGTCTATATAAACTGGAGGGCTAGGTCTGTAGAGGCCAATACTCATAACCATAGTCATACAGGCTAGACTTTTAGGGTTTTAGCCATTATGATCTCGTGGTAGATCAACTCTTATAATACTCATATTCATCAAGATCAATCAAGCAGGAAGTAGGGTATTACCTCCATAGAGAGGGCCCGAACCTGGGTAATCATCGTGTCCCCTGTCTCCTGTTACCATCGACCTTAGACGCACAGTTCGGGACCCCCTTCCCGAGATTCGCCGGTTTTGACACCGACAATCCCAAAACCACATGGGTTGCTGCAAAGGGCCCTTCAGTGGACCCATCCACCTTATCTGGCTTCACTTGTGCTAATCCCGTTGTCATTGATGAGTCCTTTGACGCCAATTGTAAGCTATTTAAGAATCGGAATGTGAAGTGTTTGCCGGGTATATTGGTACTAACTGCAGGAATGGGCCATCTTTGAAGAAGATCTGGGTGCCCAAAAGTTGTCTTGCGAAGCTTCCTGTGAATGCCATCATGACACCACCAGGGAAGAAGACGAACCCCAGACCAAGGGCTTCATATGGACCAAGGGCTTCATGCAGACAGAGGACCTCACAAGGTCACCCTAACGCCAATGTTTTGCAGGGAAATTATCATCAGACTCATGAATACGAGTGTGTTTCTTCTAACCGCTATGTTCACAAATCAAAGAACTTTTCTGCATATTCTTTTGAGTACTATTCACCTCCTGCAAAACTATTTGCTAGGGATCCAAAGCCAAAGTTCTCGGATGCTGCTCTTAGACTTATTTCTTCTGAGCCACCCCTTAAGATGTGGGTGGTTAAGAAGAATTAACTTCTCTTGTAGGGAAAGGTCTCCAGCCGGAAATCACAAACTTCTGAAGACTATGCTGGGGACCTAAAACATCTTGTGGGACGCAAGATAAAATGCCAAAATGGTCTTACCATGTATTTCGTCCCAGGGTTTCTTCGAGCATCCTATATTACCAAACAAGAATCTTAACTTTGACAGTATGCTTGTTTGTTATATGTTTGTGCTTCAAAATTCTCTTAGTGAAGCCTATCCCGCTAACTGCACTGTAGGGTACGACTCGGAAAGCTACTGAGTGGATAATGGATAGTGGATGCACTAACCACATGACTGGTGATCGAAGTCTTCTCATGAATTTAACCCTACGTCCATCTACTAAAGGCCACATCACGTTCGCTGACACTGGTAAAAGCAAGGTATTGGCCCTAGGTAGAGTTTCCATCTCATAGGATCAACACATGGATAAAGTGATGCTTGTTGAATCCCTTGGATACAACTTAATGTCTATCTCAATGCTTTGTGATCTGAACATGATTGTGATATGAAAATATCATTGCCTTGTGCTTATGGAAACTGACAAATCCCTAGTCTTCGAAGGTTATCGAAGAGGTGATCTGTATATGGTAGATTTCTCCACAGGACCACAGCTTGCCACATGTCTTCTAGCAAAAGCTTCAGAGTGTTGGCTTTGGCATCGAAGGCTAGGACATGCGGGCATGAGGAACTTGCACACTCTCGTGAAGAAGAAACACATCATTGGCATCAAGGGTGTCAAGTTCAAGAAGGATCATCTATGTGGTGCTTGTGAAGCCGGGAAGATGACTAGGGCCAAGCATCCCTCGAAGACAACCATGACTACATCATGCCCCTTCAAGCTGCTTCACATGGACTTATTTGGCCCTACTCACTACTCCACCCGTACTACCACTGCACATCTCTATGGCTTCGTTATTGTTGATGATTATTCGAGATACACATGGGTGTACATGATTCTCTATAAGACTGAAGTGCAGGATGTCTTCAGACGCTTTGCCAATCGTGCCATGACCAATTGTTGGCACTGAAGAGAAATTGGCAGATATCTTCACGAAGCCCTTGGATGAGAAAAGGTTTTGCAAGCTGCGGTGCGAGCTAAATATCTTAGAATCCTCGAATGTCCTGTGAATGGACATACATCCTAACGCTTATGCATATTGATGACTTAGGTGCGCAACACACGAAGTAATGTATATCTTCAATTCATGAAGACTTACCCTCTGAGTGTGAATACACTAATGTGGAATTTGACTTCGGAGCGCCATGATAATTGTGTGTCGTGTCTGGGTCTAATATTTCCTATACGGTGGGTAATGCCACCACCAACCTTTCCTGAAGATTTTCATTTGGCATCTTGATTCCTTTATTTTCGTAATTGATTTGACTTCAAAGTTTATCTTCGTAATGTTGATTTGGTCTTCACTGATATATATATATATATATATATATATATATATATATATATATATATATATATATATATATATATATATATATATATATATATATATGTGTGTGTGTGTGTGTGTGTGTGTGTGTGTGTTTTGTCCTTTACAGCATTCACTTATAACTATGTCTTCAAGTTGCTATTTTCTGCACTTAGTGAATGTGATTGGACCGTAACTCCTTCTGTGCTTATCCCTCAAATTCTCTCTGTCTCTTCATATGCATTCTGTTGACACGTGTCGAATGTCTTCACTGTGTCCTTGTCAGCTGAAGATACAGAGACACACATTTAAAACTGCTTTTATTATCTCTATCCTTTTTGCCTGAATGCCGGAGAAGCCGAAACGACCACCCGACAAACCAGGCGGGCGTGGGGGCGTGGCTCAACCTTCAATAAGTTGCATGGTTGCCACGTGTCCTTCAAATGTGAACCGCCAGGGGCACCTGAGTAATTGCACTGCGTCGTCCCTCCTCCTTATAAATACTTCACCCCTACGGCCATTATCTCTTCTTCCCTTGCGTCTCACTCAAACCCTAGCGCCATCGCTAGCATCCGTCATCGCCGGAGATGAAGCACTTCGCTGCCGCCACGTCTCCGACATCGTCCTCACGCCGGCGACAGACATCTTCCTTCCGCCACCGCCGTAGGTGTCTTCCGCCGCCAAGTTAGGGCACGGGAGATTGGACTGCTCGGCCTCTCTACTTCTCATCTAGCAGTTCGCCGTACGGTAAATAAGAACTCACTTTTTACCGTTATTTGATCCGTTGAACTGTCCAAATCTTCCAAAAGTTATTTCTACACTTCCAAATCAGAATCTTTCCTTTTATGCATCTCATAACCTGCAAGTATGTTCACTTATGCATCACAACTAGTTAGATTCCTCACTTGTACTTATTCATGGATTCGTACAAATCTGGAACCAACTCACATCGATAAGTCAATGTCTTCGCACTATGAAGTCAATGTCTTCAAACTGATTTATCTTCAAAATCTTCTGAGAATGCATATGATCTCTTCCCCTTCCCTCGCATTTCTAATGCTGTCACAGGTACATGTCCGTGGGAGAGTCTCTTGGTTCTCATAGTCTGCATTCATTTGTAGAGGTTTTACAGCATCATATTGAATCACCGGAAGCTAACTCTTGTCTGACAAGTAGATTGTAGCCAAACTTAGTTGTGAAGCCCTTCATTCTAAAGCCAATGGCCGGCGGGAAGTCTGCAAAGAAGGGTGGCAGGCAGCGCCGGAACAACACTACTTTGGACCTGCCACCAGATCTCTATGAGCAATACAAGTCTGACCCAGAAGAAACCTATGGTGAATGCAAGACTCGAGTCCAATGGATTCAAAGATATTAGGCAGAGAAATGGTTTCGATATCACTTTGTTACTCCTGAGTATGCAAGGAAGAATGATCTGAGGCCACCATGGGCCGATATTGTGTATAGGAAGCTCCACCCCAAGACAAAGGTTGAATCCATTATAAAAGGCTTCTATCCTTGCATGGTCAGGGGACCTCAGCCTGAAGATGCCGACCCATCCAGTCTCCGATGGTGTCGAGAAGATGAACTGCTTGAACATAACCTCTAGTTTGCGAGGGCTTCAGCAGTCCAGAGCAAGAAGGACCTAGGGATTGACTTCAACCCTGGTCCAGCTACTCCATGGCCAGATGGCAGTCCTGAAGCTGAACAAAATCTCAATGGTCCCTTCAATTGCTTTGATGGGCTTCTCTCCCATATTGATGCACAAAGGGCCACTGTGAAGACGCTGCTGGTGAAGAGGAACATGAGGATGTTCCAGAGCCCCCGAAGCCGAAGAAAAAGTCTAAGGCTTCAAAATCTTCTGCTGCTCCAAAGGCTTCAAGTGTGAAGCCATTGCAATATGCACCACCTGAATACAGTGTGCAGTCTGAGGACTTGTCTCCCGTCTCCAAGAAGTCCAAGAAGCCCAAGAAGATTTCAGGGCAAGACCTCACTCCATCTAGCATCCTGCGCAATGAAGAGAATTTTATAGATCTTTCCAGCGATGAATGTCGGTGCAACAAACCCTGGGTCCGTTGCCCAGACTGTGCATAGGCACGAGAACAAGATCACAACACCAAGGTCAGACTGAAGCACAAGGGATCAGTTCTCCAAAGGACCAACATGCAGCACAAGAGGACCAAGACTAGCCAAAGAAGCAAGATATCACTAAGGGGAAAACCTCCCTTCCCGGCAGGCGAGCTTGGTAAGGATGGGGTTACCCACGGAAGCAAGCCTTCAGGTCATCCCGGCAGGCCTGCCGGGGCTTACGAAGGCAGAACCACTCCACCGCTCCACCTCATCACGATGCACGTCGTCGATCAGTGTGGTGTCAAGCTCCAAAGTGACTAACTAGCTGCTATTCGCCACATGGCAGCCACTTCCTATAGAAAATACCTCCAAGCGACACGCGTCCTGAGATGTGCCAAGCAAGCAGGCGCGAAGCTGGCAAAACAGCCCATAGGGCCTGCCGGGCGAGCTGTGATGTGATGTTGAGCGGTGCATTTAATGCGCTCTGTCAGCCTGCAGAGTTAGGTATGTTAGCATTGTTTGCTATCTAATCAGTGCATAATGACTGATTTGCCACTATGGTGACCCCTTAATCTATAAAAGGAGGCCCATGGCGACCGTGGAAGGGGTTCGTCAGTTGGTTGGCTAGTCCACACCCTCACAAATTCATACACGCGTGGCCGTTTTCGCCCCGAGGCAACCCTGACGGGCAAGCGTGTTGCGCTCATCACCATTTTCCATCATCAATCCACCAAAGCAGGAGTAGGGTTTTACGCCTCACGGCGGCCCGAACCTGGGTAAAAACTACGTGCATGATCTCTGTCGTGCTGTTCCATGCTCCTCCGCCATTTGTGCAACATGCCATGCCCCTGCCGAACCAGAAAGGGGCTCTTGGTCCCATAGGTGGCCGTGCTTTCTCACGACATCTTTGGCGTGCCAGGTAGGGGGATCACCTGCGTGAACCTGAAAGCGTGAGTAGCGTGTCATCTTCATCGCCATTTTCATCTTTGATGGCTCCATCGACTATGGCGTCCAAGAAGAAGCCCGATGCCGCAGGTCACCCGTCCACCTCAAAGGCTTCGCCACCCGCGGCCACCAACGCTGCGGGAAATGTGGAGGCGCATGAGGATGTGGGCACTGCGGGGGACGCGGTCGGCGCAGGCGGCGTTGTCACCACCTCCCCCGCGACCGAAGCAGGAGCGGGAGGCACCGGAGGAGAGCAACATCAGCCACATCCCAGCGGTCATGCTCCATGAGGTACGAATGATGGGGTTATTCCGTCTGTACCTCTTCCCCTCGCCGAAGGGCACATCCAGAGTGGTGGCAACCGGTCTGGGGCGAATCGCCACCCTCCGGCCGCCCCTGCCACTAGCACGACCTTAGGGCGCGCCTCCCGCGGAGCGGGTTGACACAACCACTATGCCCAATGGAGCCACTGGCCCTCAAGCTCCTTCACCGCGTCGCCATACCATCCAAGTAGCTAGTTCGCAACAGCGAGGGCGCGATGCAGTCGTCACCGGCACCGTCAGAAACCGGACGACGATATGATCTACATCATCATCACCATTGCCAAGCACCGCTACGGAGGCCATGGCGCGGGCCCAGCTGCTGTTGAGGTTCCCGCCGGCGGCCGATCAGCTGGATGAATGGAGAGCCACCATTCAGAGTCTGATTGGCTTTGCCAAGCCTGGGGGCTCACAGCGAGCTAGCCCATTGCGGCCTCCCCAGGTGACGACAATGGCTCGCGCTGCTGGCCGTACGGAAGGGGCCACCCCCACTGTGCAGTCCCCACCACGGCAATCAGCACGGGAGCCGCGAAATCAAGAACCTGGTGGCATCTCGATAGCCTCTTCCGACCCTCGAGCACGTCCAGGCCAACAACGAGCCTCGGAGGACAGGCGGAGGGGACGTGCGCACATCGTCATCGAGCAGCGCCGCGACGACCGCCGCCAGACCAATGGGTGCGATGGTCCCGATGTCGACGAGCATGCGCTCGAGGATGGCGGGGTGCCTGCCTTTCGAGGTTGGGTGCCCTGCCTTTACTCGTGAGCTACGGCAAGTCCGTTGGCCATCCGCTCACATGTTCAAGCCAGAGATACCCGAGAAGTATGATGGGACGCTGAACCCGGCAGAGTTCTTGAGCATCTATAGCATCACTGTTCAAGCTGCCGGGGGAAGAGATGAGAAGGTGTTTGCCAACTACTTCCCTTTGGCACTCAAGTCCATTGTGAGGTCTTGGCTGATGCACCTGCCGAAGAACTCCATTTTGTCATGGGATAACCTGTGCCATGAGTTCATTAGCGCCTTCATGTGCGGCCATCAAGAACCAGGACGGCCCAATGACTTGCAGCTTCTCCAACAGAAAGAAGGAGAGACTCTACACAAGTATTTGCAGAGACTCAGCAGAGTCCACAGGAATATCCCAAATATCCATCCGGTGGCTATGATAGCTGCCTTCCAATCCAATGTGCGCAACTGTAGGATACGTTCCAAGATGAATGTGCGGTTGCCCAAGACTGTGAATGAGCTTTACACCTTGGTGGACAAATTAACTCGGGTGGAGGAGGGACGGAAAGTCCCTGGGGATGACGATTGCGTCGACATCGACTCAGAGGATGATGATGAATCCACCAGTCAAAAGAAGAAGAACAAGAAGCGCAACAAGAGGTGCAAGGATAAGGTAGTGATAACCGTCCAAGGATCGGGCATGGTTAGTACCGGCAAGAAGGCTAAGGCCGAAGCCCCCAGCGAGGAAGCTGCCTCGTGCGCTTACTACCGGGAGGCTGCAGCTGCCAAGAGGGCTGGGAAAGGCGATGGGCCATACTGCAAGATTCATCGGACCAAAGGCCATGATCTCCAAGAGTGTCATCAGGTTGAGCAGCTCGTCAAGAGGTAGATGGTTGAATATGAGAAGCGAGATAAGGAAAAAGGTCAGAATGGTACTGGCGGGAAGGGCCGAGGTAGTGAAGCAAATCGCCCCGGCAAGGCTTTTCGGAATCAAGGAAAACCCGCCAGGGGCCGAGAGAAGGAAGGTTGCAATGATGAGAGTGATGGAGGGGATGAAGAGGAAACCAGCGAGCAGGAATTCCAGAAGGCCACCGATGCCATGTGCACTGACGGGGGGGGGGGGGGGGTGCATCTTTGCACTCCTCTCACCGCCAACTAAAATGGTGGGCGTGTGAGGTCAATGCCGCGGAGCCAGCAGCAGAGTCTCGGAAGCCGCTCAAATGGTCACGCAAGCCCATCATCTTTGACGAAGAGGATCATCCTGACCGCACCACCGCGGTAGGGTGTTTGCTGTTGTTGGTCTGTCCAACAATTCGCAACCTCAAAGTCACAAAGATGTTGGTTGACGGCGGGGCCGGGTTGAATCTGATTTCCCCAAAGGTTATCAGCAAGCTTCAGATAGCAGAGGAAGAACTAAAGTTCACGGGCACGTTTCAAGGAGTCAATCCCAGCAAGGGTCATCCAAAGGGAAAGATCATGTTGCGAGTGACATTTGGGGGAGAACTGAACAATTGGACTGAGAAGGTTGTGTTTGATGTGGTCGACCTCCCACTATCGTATAATGGGATGCTTGGACGCCCAGCTCTGGCAAAATTCATGCTGGCATCCCACTATGCCTACAACACTTTGAAGATGCCAAGGCCGGTAGGAGTCATTTCTGTTCCGTCAGACGAGAAAGACGCAATCATTTGCGTGGATAAGATGTACCAGTACACAGTCGCGGCAGAGGCCACGGCAGCGGTAGTCCCTACAAAAGAAAACAAAGGAAAGAAGAAGGATAGCAGGGACACCCGCAAGGAATCCGGGAAGCATACCTCTTCGGAGTGCACTGCGCCTGGTAATGACTTGCCGAAGAGTTCCAACAACAAGAGATCCAAGGTTGCTCCACCACATGCGAAGAAGGTCCCGGCAGGGCTGGCTGGCGTTGATGGTACCTTCAGTATTAGCGCCACCCTTGATGACAAATAGGAAAGCGCGCTCGTTGCCTTCCTACGGGCGAATATCGATGTGTTTGCCTGGCAACCATCTGATATCCCCGGTGTTCCCAGGGAGGTAATCGAGCACCACCTTGTTGTCTGCCCACATGCCCGACCCATCAAGCAGAAGGTTTGAAAGCAGGCCTTGGAGAGGCAGCAGTTCATTGCCGAAGAGATTAAGAATCTTGAGGCAGCTGGTCTGGTTAGAGGAGTACTGCATCCAACATGGTTAGCAAACCCAGTTGTCGTACGCAAGGATAACGAAAAATGGAGGCTTTGCATAGATTTCACAGATCTCAACAAGGCTTGCCCGAAGGACCCATTTCCCTTGCCACGCATTGACCAGATTGTGGAACCCACTTCAGGTTGTGATTTGCTCCCCTTTCTGGATGCATACTCTGGGTATCATCAAATCTTCATGTCCAAGGAAGACGAAGAGAAGACCTCGTTCATCACCCCATGCGGTACGTACTGCTTTCTGCGCATGCCTTTCGGGTTAAAGAGTGTCGGGTGCACTTTTGCAAGAGTAGTCCAGCTTGGTTTTGAACCACAGTTGCACAGAAACATTGAGGCTTATATGGATGATATTGTGGTCAAGACAAAGGACAGATCAACCCTCATCCAGGATTTGGAGGCGACATTGCTAATCTGTGCAAGATCAACTTGAAGCTAAATCCGGAGAAGTGTGTGTTTGGCGTTCCCTCCGACAAGCTACTTGGGTTCTTTGTGTCCCATCGTGGGATCGAAGCCAACCCCGACAAGATCAAGGCTATCGAGCAGACCCAAGCACCCAGGACAGTCAAAGATGTGAGGCATCTGACAGGGTGCGTTGCCGCACTTAGCAGATTCATCTCCAAGCCTGCCGAGCACGACCTACCATTCTTCAAAATTTTGAAGAAGGCAAGGACCATGAAGTGGACCCCGAAAGCAGACGCAACATTACAAGATTTGAAGACCTACTTGTCCTCTGTGCCCACTTTGGTTTCCCCCAAACCACAAGAACCATTGCTGCTATACTTAGCGGCAACTAATCAAGTGGTTAGTGCAGCCCTAGTGGCACATCGGGAAGTAGAGGAAACAGAGAGTGAGCAAAGCCCGGCAGGACCGGATGAGGATCAGAACAAAGAAGAGCACGACAGTAGGGGCAACCCCTAGCACGCAGCAAGGAAGAAAGCGGTGCAGCGCCTAGTATACTTCGTCAGTTACCTGCTGCAGGGGGCTAGATCGAGGTACTCTGGTGTGCAAAAGTTGATTTTTGGCCTCATCATCGCCTCAAGGAAACTGTGCCACTACTTCCAAGCCCACGAGATTACGGTTGTCACCCGCTTTCCACTGCAAAGGATACTCCGAAACCTTGAGGCTACTAGCAAAATAGTGGAGTGGGATTTGGAGTTATCCAGCTTTGGCTTGAAATTTGAGAGCACATCAACAATTCAGAGCAGGGCATTAGCAGAGTTTATTGTAGAATGGACGCCAATCCCTAATGAAGAAGTACTGGAAACAGTTACCCCCGGCAAGGAAGCTCCCCAAGAATGGATTATGTAATTCGATGGTGCATTCTCCATGCAAGGTGCATGAGCCAGCGTGCTTCTCGTTGCTCCCACTGTGGAGCACTTGAAGTACGTCATCCAGATGCATTTTCCCCGGGAGAAGGCAACCAACTATATAGTAGAGTATGAAGGGCTCCTTGCTGGGCTTGGGATTGCCACATAATTGGGAATCAAGAAGCTGATCATTCGAGGAGATTCACAACTTGTGGTGAGACAAGTCAACAAGGACTACCAAAGTCCATTGATGGAGGCATACGTTGAGGAAGAGAGAAGATTGGAGGAGCGCTTTGACGGATTGCAAACAGAGCACGTCCCCCATGTGGAAAGCAGCATAGCTGATCATGTGTCAAAGTATGCTGCGCAAAAACTTCCTGTGGAACTAGGAACTTTTTTTCTCCATCTCCTCAGCCCTCCGTATCCCCGGCAACAATGGCCCGAAAGAGGAGGAAGTTGGACTCCGGTAAGCCTCTCCCGGTAGAGCCTCCCGGGGCTCCTGGTAGGGACCCTGCCGAAAACAACTCCCCATCGATTGCTGGTTGCACTCTCCTGCCGGGCCACTGGTCCCCGTGGTCGAGCAACATGCTCCCGCAGATGAGGAGGTGCCGCTAGTCCTTGTTGCCGAGCCCCAGGCTCCAACTTGGGCAAGGCACATAGTCCATTTCCTCCAAATTAGAGAACTTCCCGATGAGCAAGAGGAAGCTGAAAGAGTAGCCCGGAGGGCCAGTATGTATCATTTTGTCGATGACACTCTATATAGAAGGAGGCCCCATGGTGTGAAATTTAAGTGCATCTGCCCGGAAGAAGGAAAGGAACTGCTGCCAGAAATACACAAAGGCATCTGCGGCTCCCACATTGGATCAAGGGCATTAGTTGGGAAAGCATTCTGACAAGGATTATATTGGCCCATGGCCCTCCAAGATGCCGTCGAGCTAGTCGCCAAGTGTGAAGTCTGCCAGTTCCATTCCATGAACATCCATCTGCCTGCACAAGCTCTTTAGACAATCCCTTACTCATGGCTGATTTCGGTCTGGGGGCTCGATATCCTCGGCCCTT
The DNA here is from genome assembly GCF_002575655.3 of Aegilops tauschii subsp. strangulata. NCBI lineage: Eukaryota > Viridiplantae > Streptophyta > Magnoliopsida > Poales > Poaceae > Aegilops > Aegilops tauschii. The sequence continues at coordinate 277,613,369 of NC_053037.3, read as the reverse complement.
TTCCCCGAGCTGCCGGGGGCTTTGAATTCTTGTTTGTTGCCATCGACAAGTTTACAAAGTGGCCGGAAGTAGATGCCGCGAGAAAGGTGACTGCACAGTCAGCTATCAAGTTCTTGAAAGGATTGGTGTGGCGCTTCGGGGTCCCTGCCCGGATCATCACCGACAACGGCACCCAGTTCACGAGTCTCGCCTTCATGCAATACGTTCATGCCCTCGAAAGCAAGATCTCATTTGCCTCTGTTGCACATCCCAAAAGCAATGGACAACCTGAGAGGGCAAACGCTAAAGTGTTGCGAGGACACAAGACAAGAACATTTGGTACGCTGTAGAAGTGCGGCAGGGGATGGATCGATGAGCTGCCTGTAGTTCTTTGGTCCCTCAGAACGACACCAAACTGAGCTACCGGGCAGACTCCCTTCTCCCTAGTTTATGGGGCAGAAGCAGTTATCCCCACGGAACTCATTTACGGGTTGCCTCAAGTGCTTGCCTACAATGAAGTTGCGCAGAATCGGCACCGGCATGACGATGTTGTGCTTCTCGAGAAGAACAGTCTCCAGGCTGCTACGCGTGTTGCACGCTATCAGCAAGCCCAGCGTCACTATCACATCCGTTGGGTTCATGCCCGGTTTTTTGAGGAAGGCGACCTTGTCCTTAGGCGCGTTCAGTCTGCCAAGGGTACAAACAAGTTGACGCCGAAGCGGGAAGGCCCTTACCGGGTAGTTCGAGTCACCAGACCTGGCGCAGTCCATCTGGAGATCGGAGATGGCATTCAATTGCAAAACTCATGGATTATTGAGCATCTCTGCAAGTTCTACCAGTAAGGCGTGGCTGTCGGGCCCTGCCCGGCAGCCACCCTTTTGTACAGGCCTTGCCTCATTTGCATGTAACCCATTGTACAAAGCCATGCACAGACCCCGAGCAACAGAGAAATATATGAAGTGCTGGGGGCCCCCCCGACAAGTTGCATGCATGCATAAGCATTTGATGAGCATCGCATGTTCATGTAGATAAGATCGCATCTGGTATCATTTCCATCTGCATAAAACTACAGGTTCCTGCCGAGAATTTGGCCTCTAAGGGAAGTTGGAAAGATGAACCAACACTACAAAAAAAGACACATCCGTGACATTTTGGGCCGAACGAAAAAAAATTCTGTCATAATTATGACACTTCTATGACGATAATTGTGACAAAACCCGGTATCATCATAGATGTGGTGGGCTCCTACTTCTATGACAAAAAATCATGACAGAAAATGGGCTTTTCATCCAGGGCGGGCCGGAGACGCAGCTGCATGACATTCTTTGGGCCGTCCATGACGGAAAATACCGTGGTAGAAGGGAGGGCAAGGAAAATATCGGGGTGTTCCCGGTTACGGTGGGTGGTCGGGGCCGAGCGATGCACGGAGGTTTGCGCATTTCTCTCGTACACGCACGTGCGTGGGTGCGAGGCATTGGGCTCTAACTGAACCCGAGCGAGGCGTTCGCCTACTGAACCCGAGCGATTGCACTACAGGCTATGCGTTATTGAACCCGAGTGATCGATCGATGGCTGTTAACTGAACCCGATCGAGCGATTCCTTCGCTACTGCTGCTAATTGAAGCCGATCGATGCTGCCTCTGGATGAACAGTGAGCATTGCTGGGGGGGTTTGGATGAATAGTTCCCGGTGGGGGTGGATGAACAGGACCCCGTGGTGTTGCCTCTGGATGAACAGGACCCCGATCGATCGAGCCGGTTGGGGCTGGATGAACAGGACCCCGTGGAGGGCTGGATGAACAGCACGACCCCGTGGATGGTTGGATGAACAGTAGACGGTGGAGGGCTGGATGAACAGTAGCCCATGGAGGGGTGATTGAACAGGAGCCCGTGTGGAGAGGGCTGGTTGAACAGTAGCCGGTGGAGTAGCGCGCGGTGGAGGCTGGATGAACAGGAGCCCGTGGATGAATAGTCGCAGGTGGAGGCTGGAGGAGGTCGACGATGGATGAACAGTAGCCCGTGGAGGCTGGAGGGGGTCGACGGTGGAGATGAACAGTATACCGTGGAGTCCCGTTTTGCGGTATGCCACACCCCTCCCGATGAACAAGACCCCCGTTTCGACCGTAGCGCTCGAACACAAGTCTGTTTCCTCCGTTTTGCGGTACGCCACACCCCTCCTGATCAACAGGACCCCGTTTCGACCGTAGGAGGCCCGTTTCCTCCATTTTGCGGTACGCCAGACCCCTCTCGATGAACATGATCCCGTTTCGAACGTGGCCGGTCGAACACAAGGCCGTTTCCTCTATTCTGCGGTACGCTAGGCCTTGTTTCCATCGGCTGTTCCGTCCAAGCCGGTTGGCGCCCACGCGTTCCGTTGCCTCCCGATGCACACGATGCATTCCGTTGCCTCCCCATGAACACGACGACGACGATGTTGTTTTTTTTGCGGGCGACGACGACGCTGTTTCTCCGTTCCGACCTAGCCATGTACACGAGCCCTGGCCGTACATATGCTCGAGTAGGCGTTCGAGACCCCGCCCGTATGTACATACGTGGCCGTATTTTCTTTCTTGCACACTGGCCACTGTACGTACGTGTACATGCTACGTGCGCGCCTATACTACGACACGTGTGCACCTCTACATTGACCAGTATGTTCGTACACGTTCGCGACCAGAATGACAACACTACGTAAGCTTCGACCAGGTGGGTCCCGACTGTCAGGCACTTCCTTGCGTGCGAAGATGTAGCTGGTGGGTCCCAGCAGTCAGGGGGGTGAATCGTTTTTTTTTGCCCGGACACACTTCCTTGCGTGCGAAGATGTAGTTGGTAGGTCCCGGCAGTCAGGGGGAAACAGTTTTTTCGTGAAATATGGTTACCCGTCCGGTGGGTCCCTGCTGTCAGGTGGAGGAATCATTATTTTCCGCGTAATAAGGAGGCACTTCCTTGCTGCGGCCGTGGACCCAGCTGTCAGCCTCTCCACGTACAGTCCACGTCCGATGGAAGCCGTTCCTTGACCACGTTGACCATGCCGCACCGAGAGCACCAGGGCGGTGGACGACGGCGAGGCCTAGGAAGGGGACGACGCGGAGCCGAGGAAGAGGCGGCAGTGGATGCCCACACGTAGAAGAGTATGAGGGTTCACTGGTTGGCTGCGGTGTGAGGCTGCCATCGCCGCAGGATAACAGGGGGTGTGGGTGAGTAGAGGGATGGCCTGGCCAACGGTGGGAGTAGTAGGGTGCGGTGAGGCCTCCGCGGCATCGCGGTCAGCCACGGGAGGCAGGAGCACGAGGCACGACCGACGCTGGTTTGGGCGGCTGGAGCAAGAAGACCAGAGGTTGAAGAAGCACTACGGCTGTTGGATGGACATCGTACGGTCACTGGAGCTAGAATCGTTCATATTGACTAAGTTGACAAAGCCCTCCGTCCCCGTCAACTTAGTTGGCCCACAAGTCAGCCTCCCACTATTGTGGGTCCCAACTAGCAGGGGGTATTCATTTTTTTGTGCGTAATAAGGAGGCACTTCCTTGCGTGCGAAGATATAACTGGTGGGTCCGACCTGTCAGCAGTGGGAACGTTTTTTTTCACGAAATATAGAGGCCCTTCCGGTGGGTCCCAGCTAAGGTGGAGGAATCATTATTTTGCGCGTAATAAGGAGGCATTTCCTTGCGTGCGGCAGTGGACCCAGCTATCAGCCTCTCCACGCACAGTCTACTTCCGATGGTGTCGTTCGTTGACCACGTTGACCACTCCGCGCCGAGCACATCCAAGGTGGTGGACGACGGCGAGGCCCCGGACAGCAACAAGCCGGAGATGGGAAGACCCGGGAGTAGAGTCGCAGACGAAGAGGTGTACGAGGATTAACTGGTTCTGGTGCGGTGTGGTTCGGCAGTCGGTGGAGAAGAACAGGAGGTGTGGAGGGGTGGAGGGATGGCCTGGCCAACGGTGGAGTAGCGTTTCACAACGAAGCGTGCTAAGCAGAGCTGCTAGCAGCAGGAGGCGGGAGCAGGTGGTCCGGGTGGCGCTGGAGGAAGAAGATGAGAGATTGACGATGGATGCCGATCATTGGATGTAAATCCAATGGCTAAAGATGTCAGAATCATTTGTTGACTAAGTTGACAACGACTTGCATTGGCTTTGACCTATTGGCCCACATTTCAGCCTCCAAATATGTGGCACGTATTCAACCCATTTTTTCAGAATTTACTATCTATTTTTTGCGGGGTAGAATTACAGTCAATTTGATCTCCTTTTTTTGAATTACAGTCCATTAGCTGGGCTGGGTGAACAAATAATGTAGCGTCCATACGGCCCATTTATGTTTTTCCTAAAAAATTACAGGCCATTTGCACTTTCTCGAAATACACGATTTTGCTGGGCTGATTCTAATTATAATGTTTGGGTGGGCGTAGCAATGTTATCAAAAAATAAACAAGGGATGAGCATTTTGTTATATATATAAATATATATATTTAAATAATAAGTGATTTATTATTACATTGGTCCTTAAATCTTACCAAGCTTTTGTACACAATCACCAGGATTTTCGTTGCCAAAAAAATCCAGGATTTTATTGTTAAGAAATTATTTTTATAAGTTAATAAGATGTGGGATATTGTTTTCTTACATATGTAAGTATGTGTTAAATATATGATGAAAATAATAATAATATATAATAACATATAAAATAATTTAAATATATATAATATAGTTAGAAGGGACAGAAATATAGAACAAACCTCTGTGTTTTCTTTAAAAAATACATAAATTGGGCAGCCGATGTTTCAGGAAAAATAAAACCTCGGATGGGAGGTCCATAGGCCGGTTGATACATGACGGCCCTCAAGAAAATACAAACAGGCCTATGGACCTCCCATCCGAGATCGTGGGCTGTGCATGTTAAAAAACAAAGCCTAGACGGGGCAGCCCAAAACCCAGCTGATACTTGCTGCCCCAGTGACAATAAATGATACCTGCCAGCTCCCCGGCTTCGTTTTGAATTTATCTCCTATAGTAACTACATTGAAGCACCTAAAAAAATGTAACTATGTTGACAAACCCGTGGGCCCCAACGTCAGTATAGCATTAGGAGGAAGTATTTTTTCGATGAGGCACTTGCTTGCGTACCGCCATAGACCTGGTGGGTCCCGACTGTTCGCCTCTCCACGTACAGTCCTCTCCAGATTCCTCTCGTTTGTTCAGCATGTTCACAACGACAGAGAGCGGCGTCGCGGCGAGTGCACAAAGGCGCAGGAGGAGATCCGACCACCTGAGGAAGTGCCTTATTAGTAACGAAACAACTGAACTAGCCTATTGGCCGAGTGACACTACCCGACAGCTGTTCCGCCCGGGTTCGATTCCACCTGTGCAGAGAAAATATCTCCAAATTTTTTGCCTTTGCCTTTATTGACATGTGGGTCCCAATTTTTATCTATGCACACCACGTCCAACACTTGCCAAAACTTCGTCCCTCGTTTTCTCTGTTTTTCGCACACTCGAAATTGTGTGGGCATTTTGAAAATAGCATATGTTTTTGACTGTGCATCATATGAAGATGTGCTATGCATGAATGTTGATCAGCATGATGTTAACTGGCTGGTATTTCCAGTTTCAACCATGAATAAAACTTCCAACATGATGTTAACACTGTTTGAAAAGGCCGTGTTAATATAAATGCTCTGCCTCTGATAGTTCCAGTTTCTTATCTGAAACTGAACTTGGAGTTTCTTATCTGAAACTGAAACCTGCAGTTTCTTCTCAGAGAATCACATTGTCTGCACTTTTATACTCCTATGAAACTACATTTTTAAGTGCTAAAAATAGATCTCTAGAATTCATAAAATACTTCATTTGCTCAATACTGCAAATCTGAAATTCAAAAGACATTCATATCTGAAAGTATTCTCAAAATACACAACACAAAACACAATTCACAACCTGCAAATACTGACAACCCTAAGCTCCCCCTGACAATTCACAACCTGCCCGACTATTGGGCTAGAGGGGGGGCAGTCCCTCCTATTCCTCGGCGGCAGACAGCCGCCCCGTGAGACGATGTGAACGGCGAGGGAGAGGATGGCGGGGAAGCGTCGTTGGGCCAACTGTTTATCTCCTCTTGCAGTTGGGTTCGGTCGACGAAGACTCCACCGGCTTGCTCTGGCACGGCACCCTCACAATCGGCACCCTGTCGATGCTCGATTCTTCAATCTCTGGTGGATTCTCCATCTGGGATTGATACTCCCACCACCGCTCCCGCATGATCGGATTCAGTGAATCTGTTTGCTCCATGGCCCAGAGGAGCAGCTCTATGTACTCCCACGCGACTCCCTCCGGGAGTATCGCGGCCTTTTCGCTTTGTTGCAGATATTTGGCGATGGATGTCACCGTCGCCGCTAGTTGGTCCTTGTTGTCAAACCAAGACTGTATCTCCAACATCCCAGCTAGCTTCACAGGGTCGCCATTTGCGATCCTCACGTATCAGTTGTACTCCTCCATCGTTCTACTTCTCCACGTCACTCGCCGGTGGTGGTTTTTGAATGGAAGAGGAGAGGAGGAGCGCTGGTTTTGGATTAGAACGGGAGAGGAGCGACGCTGGTTTTGGATTGGAATAGGAGAGGAGCAGCGGTGGATTTAGATTGGAATAGGAGAGGAGCAGCGGTGGTTTAAGAGGAGAAGAGCGGAAGAATGGCACTGGTCTTGGATGTATTTTTTTTGTTTTGCGTATTTTGGGTCAAAGATTGACCACATACTGTATTTGACAAGCAAAATGTGAATGCATGTCACCAAAAAACTGTATCGTTTGGTTCGTATCTGAATGTACTTTCAAATTATATTATTTTTGCAACGTATAACATATATTTTATTTTGCGAAAATCATGGTCAATTATGACCCAGAATAAAAGGGAGACTAGTTAATGTGGGGTCGCTTTCTTAATTGAAGGGTAAATTTATTTTGATTTTGATCCAGTCACAGCGCGCCGGCCCTCTCGTCCAATCCTAAATCGCTGCCGCACGCTCCTCTCCCTCTTCTCCATTGCAAAACAACCTCATCTCCTCTCCATCATCTCCATTCAAAAACCACCGTCTCGCCTCTCCCTCTTCTCCATTGCAAAACCACCTCCACTCCTCTCCATCATCTCCATTCCAAAACCACCATGTCGCCTCTCCCTCTTCTCCATTGCAAAACCACCTCCTCTCCTCTCCATCATTTCCATTCCAAAACCACCGTCTCGCCTCTCCCTCTTCTCTATTGCAAGACCACCGTCTCTCCTCCCATCTTCCAAAGCTAGCACCGGACCACTCAGAAGGACATTTATGGAGAGGATGCAGCAGCGAATCAGGCAGATCGCCGGCGGCGACCAGGCAAAGTTAGCCAGGTTGAAGGAGATCCTTACTTGGTTTGAAAATGAGTGTGAGATTTCGAGGACGGTGAGGGCCATGTGGCAATGTATGCGAAAGAGCGAGACAGCGGCGATGAGGGCAGCGATGTACATGTACTCCTCGGCGGCAGTCACGCCGCAGTCCTTCGAGTTCATCTAGTATCTCCTCTGGGCGATGGAGCAGACAGATTCACCCGAGGCAAAAGTCAGGCGGAGGTGGTGGGCGTACAGGTCGAAGGTCGAGAACCCAGAGGATAACGAATCGATCGAGTACGGTGTGCCGTTCGTGAGGGTGCAGAGCCAGCTGGAGCCACAGGAGTATTTGTTCTCCCACCGCAAGAGGAGCCCGGATGGCGCGACGTCGCTTCCCCGCCGTTCTCCATGGTTCCCTCGACGCTCGCCTCATTTCAACGGCGGTGGTAGGGTTTAAGGTAAGCTTCGCACTAACCTAATCTTCCACCTGCTCATGCTTACAATCAGTGTGACAGCTAATGAAAATCATGGTTACAATCAATCTTCGAGTACTATGCCAATCACCCTTAAATAGCTCTGAACCTTTGGGTCAAAGTTGTGACACTGTGTACAAATAAAGAAAAATAGATTGGTGCTTCTTTCAGAAAAGAGTACTCCCTAGAAAACTGCCAATATAGGCTACTAGTATTTGGTTAGATGATTTGCTGCCGAGAAAGATCCGTCCACAGAGAGCGCCACACATCCCACTGGTGGTGGTGGATGCCAATGCGTGCATGGAGCATGGTTGGTGTTGGTAATTTTTACTTGGCGCACTTCGCACTCTGCATATATGCCGGTTCCATCCATACATTTGTGCAGTTCCACCAAAACGCTGCTGAATAACCCTGTTTGCACAGATAATGAAAAGGTGTGATTACATTATAGTGGCACTAGTTGATGAAACATGCAAAATAAATAGAAGAACAATTGCGATAGTATCATAGTATGCCATGCTGCGAGGGCGAGATGGGCCCTGCGACGCCTCATACGGTACGCCACGCCTCATACTGGAAATTGTCCCAAGTCTCCCCGATACACCTTCTGCCAGTGATGAACATCAGTGTACAGCGGTACTACAAGGAGGGGCCTTGAGACATTCAAATCTCTACTTTTGTGCAGATCAACTAAAATTAAGCACCCCAGTTTGCAGAAATGCTTAAGCATTAACAATGGGACTAGTTGATGAAACATACATTAACAAAGAGAAGCACTTTCTTTATCTACATTGGAAATGAAATGATAGAGAGGACATTCGCTCTATTTTAACTGTATTATTACTTCATTTTATCAGTGACACTAGGGTCGAGCAGGTGGCAAACAAGGTGTGCCATGCGTCACAAGGATGAAGGCCGGGGGTGCTTAGACTGGGATGCTAAAGCTGCCTCTTTCAGTCCCTATCTTCCCCCTGATGTTTCTGTGGTAGCATTTGGGTTGTAATCCAAACTTGGTCGAGCTAGTGCTGCGTCCCCCTACCTGCCTAGCTTATGTGGCGAACTTGTCTCCTGCTAGTACTCAGTCCGTTCTAGTAGTAGTTGCATAACTGCCCGTTTAGACTGAGATGTTGTCGGATAATGGTTCTCTATGGTTGGGTTTCTTTAATAAAATCGGAGGAACCCCCTCTTTCGATATATAAAAAAAATAGTGGCACTAGCGGTGCCAAAACATTGCCTCAAATTAATAGTTCCACTAGATTAAGGTGCAAAATAATAACATTACTGCTTTATTATGGCAGTGCCAAAACAGTAGCACAAGAGCAGGATCAACATGTAGGATCTTTGGCAAACGGTCAGACCAAAAAGGAACATACCTCATGATGGGAACCATATCTGCAGTCAATGCCATCGTAGAAGGGATGACACCAGTCACGAACATGGATGATTCAATTCATGGGACCTTTTGGTGCAGTTCACCTAAAATGAAGCAATGTCCCATGAGCTAGCAGCTTCTTCTTCTTCTTTTAAGAAAAGGGCTCCAGCCCCGGTTCCATTTCCATCAGAAAATGAAACCCACAGAGCTTCTTCTTCATTAGATGCAATAAAATTGAGCAACATCAAGGTTGGTCATGAAGCTCCTAGAATATTCAGTCAAATTCAATGGGGGACTAATAAACCACAACCGATGTAGTACTAGTGTAGAGGGCGGCGCTGCACGGGAGTCTCACCCCGCTCGTGGCGCGACAGTAAAACCGTCATATCACAAAACCCAACCACTCCCAGTAATAAGTGGCCTGGTAAAATAAACGGACAAGCAACCATCACATCCCTCCGTCTTTTTTGCATTTCATCTCTCTGCATTTACTTTCTCCGGTTCATCTCGCACACTCGATCCCTAGCTACCAGTCCTAGTATCCCTAGCTACGAGAGTAACATAGGTAAATACCATTGTCGGATCACGGGTTCCGACAAAACTCTCAAGGTTCGAACACTTGGGTGCGCACAAAGGTTTCCCCCCTACCGATCCACGTCCTAGTTTTGCTAAGATCTCTCGGACTAACTCGATGAACTCATAACACAAGGGACACAAGATTTATACTGGTTCGGGCCACCGTTGTGGTGTAATACCCTACTCTAGTGTGGTGGTGGTGGATTTCCTCTTGGGCTAAGGATGAACAGTACAAAGGGGAAGAACAGCCTCCTCAGGTTGAGGTGTTCTTGTGCTTGGCGAACCTGTGTGTGTGAGGATCCGATCAGATCGGGCTCCGTTCCGGTTTTGTTTGTTCAGTTGCCTCCTACTGTGGTGGCTAGTCCTATTTATAGAGGCCCTGGTCCTCTCCCCAAATATTGAGCGGGAAGGGAGCCAGCAACAGCCAATTTGAAAGGGGACAGCTAGTACAGCTTATCCTGACAAAAGTATTCTTCGCCTGCAAAAGGCTATGGTGGTGACGCCGCCTTGGGCTCCATGGTGACCTCCGTCTTGCCGTCCTGCTGGTCTTGGTCTCATTGCACCAATATGGAAACCTTTGCGTGATGCCTCGGTACTCTGTGCCTGCGCTTGCCTCCTTAGCACCAAAGAGGAAACAAGGACGCTGCGCGCGCTGGCGCCCGCCTGGTCTCGATCGTCATGGCTCACATCACGAGAACCTTGCGAGGTTTGCCTTGCCCTGATCTCTCCGCCCCTCGTGAGCCTGCCTCGCAAGGACGCTCCTGAGGAGGTCTTGCGTCGTCCGCCTCGCGAGGCTTGGCCCCTCGCGAGGGTCTTGGATGCCTTGTTGATGAAGATGGGCCGTACGGGCCTGCTAGCAAAGCCACGCCATGGGCCGCAGGCAGGCAAGTCTGGGGACCCCCGTTCCCAGAACGCCGACAGTAGCCCCCGGGCCCAAGGCGCGCTCGGGCTTGGCTTCGAGGCGAAGCCAAAGGTCAAGTACGGAGCGCCGTGGGCCCCAATAGCCTGCGGCCTTGGTCGTCACGTGGCGGTTGATTGGACGTGGGCGTCTCCGCTTCCCCACGCTGCCTCGGCAACTGCCCGACTTGACAAAAGGCTGGTTTGGGCAGCGCTCGTCTTCACTTCTTCCCTTCACCTTGCTCAGATCCCCTTTCCTGCGCCCTGCCTCCGAAATCCTCAGATCTGCTTCCGTCTTCTCCCGCACCAGCGACTAATGGCGCCGTGCAAGGTTAAGCCCTCCGCGTCGCCAGCTTGGTACGAACCTGCTCTTGACGCGCCCAACGTCTCGGAGAAGAGCCTCGCCGCCACGCGCTTGCTGACGGCAGGGGAGAGCAACGAGAGGGGGAAGACGGAGCTTCGGGTTGCCTCCGACGTGCCGGAGCCCGAGGGAAGCACGTTCTTCCCCTTGGTTGGTTCCTCCCTTCTTTGATTTCTTCTATGAGGTCCTCGGCCACTACGGGCTGCAGGCGCTGCATCTCCATCCCAACTCCATCCTTCTCTTGTCCATCTTCGCCTACTATTGTGAGGCGTATCTAGGCGTGATGCCGTCCGTGGCTCTTCTGCACCACTTCTTCTTCCTCCGCATCAGCGAGGGTCACATCTCTGGGTGCGCCAATTTCATCGCGGCCGGAAAGGCCAACTCGATCTCGAATACCGGGAAGAAGGCCGACAACCTCAGGGCCAAATGGGTTATGATGAGCGCCAAGTGCGTCGATCCGCGCTTGGCGCTGCGACGGAGATGCCTCAGTCCGACAAGGGGTGGTCTTGTGCGAAGCTTACTGATGAGCGGGCGTCGTTGGTGTTGGAGTAGATGAAGGCCGACTTGAAGCCGGGAAATGCGAGAGTGGCCAAGGTGACAGGGGCCATGCTCTTGAGGGAGTTCTTGATGCTGCGTGTTGCTCCTCTTCAGGCGCGTGCGCGCCCGGTCCTCTGTTCCGCCGCACGTACTGGGAGCAGATCGTGGCTTCCCGGCCAACTTTCGACAATCGCGGGCTGGTGCCGCTGGCGACTACCGGGGTCCCCACGGCGCCGAAGCCGGTGGAGCTGTCTTCTGACGAGCCCCGCGGGGAGGAAGAGGGGGAGGAGTAAGACTCGGAGGTGACCCCCGAAGTGATGGGGGAGACCTCCCCTTTGAGCAAAGCCGACATCCTCCATGCCCTACCTGATGACGTCGAGGCCGACACTCGCCAGGAGAAGGGGGAGCAGCCCGTCATCCCGACAAGGGGCAGATCATCGCTGGTCTCTCGAGATGTTACTCCTATCGTGGTGCCGTCTGAAGCTGCTTCCGGCCCCTCCGCTGCGCCAGGTTCTACTCTCGGAGCCAGCACGCCCGCACCTCAAGCCTCGAGGCTCTCAGGCTTGAAGCTTACCAAGCAGAGGGTGGACTATGCTGCGGTGGACCAGTAAGTGCTTGAGCTTCGTCTTGTTTTTGCTTATGCTGCTGTTTCCTGACGTTCGTCCTTGGTTGTCCAGGCCGCTGCCTTCGGTGAATAAGAGGAAAGGGGATGCTGCGGCCGCGCCCCCCTCCACGGAGAAAGGAGGCGACATCACTCGCACCTCCCTGACCTGGTCGTCCTCACGAGACCAGGAGGAGCATCGTCACGAGGAGTCAGCCCCCGAGGTCACCCTGGCTCCGGAAGTGCCGATGTCCGGCTCGACTGCCGAGGTTCCAAAAGCTCAGGAGCCCTTGGTCTCCCAGGCACTGGTGACGATGCCGTCTCCTCTTCCCGCTGTGCTACTGCTCCCAGGTTCTTCTGCCTCCTCTGCTGTCTTGGAGCGTGCCCTTTCGGAGATGACCCAGCTGCGGGAAGATCTTCTGGGCGTGGATCCGCGCCTGGTGGCCGGGCGCCTAGAGCTGGCCTCTGGCTGGCTTCACTCTGACTCAGCGGTTCGAACGACGCTGAGCCAGGCCGTGGCAGCCTCCGAGGAAGAGAAGCAGGCCACCGCCAGAGCTGCGGCCGATCGTGAGGCGGCGCGGAAGGACGCCGAGGCCGCCCACGACCGCTGCCGGGGACTAGAGGACGAGCTGAAGAGCCTGCGCGACCAACACGCGAAGGAAGCCCGTGGCTGCTAGGCGAAGGAGGAGGAAATGAGGGCTCGGGAGGACGCCATCAAGGACCGCGACGCCGAGCTGGGAGTGTTGGCGAAGGCGCAGGCCGCGGAGCACGACCGGCTAGAGGAGCTGGAGCGGAAGATGAAGGCGAAGGAGGTCGAGCTTGACGCCAAGGCGAAGGTCCTAGCGGAAGACCGCGCGGCCTTCTCGCTCCTCGAGGAGAGGTCCCGCGTGGTGCTAAAGGCACTGTACGAGAAGGGCTTGGAGAGGCCACTGACCACCGACAAGGATGGCCCTGCTCAGCTGCTTCCCTTCTTGGTGAAGGCGCTCGAGGAAGTTGTGGAGGGCATCAGTCCCATGGCGGAGGCAGAGGCTCGCGTCCTTTCCTTAGCCGCGCTGACGCGGGTCTTCAGCCACCTGCACCTTCATGATCCCAGCGCTCATCTTGATGAGCTATTGGAGCCTGTAGCTGATGAACACTGCACGGCTGCCGCCGCAGCCATGAAAGATCAGGTGGAGGCCCTGCTGAATAAGTTACGCGGCTTCACTCCCATGCCTTCGACCGAAGGCGCCACCACTCCTGTAGCTCTAGCCGGCGGCCCAGACGAAGGCGACACCATCATTGGAGGAGTGCCTCTTACGGGCGTCGATGGTGTTCAAGGATGACCTGCGGCTCCTTTCCTGTTTTATTCCTGCGACATGGACCATGCCTCGTGGAGGCTTTAAACTTGCGTTTGATATTGTGAGAACAATATGTCTTGTAATCTTTGCTTTGAGATTTTGCGGTTTTCTTCCTATTTGCTTTGTGTTCCGCGTCAGCAGAGCCCGGCCCCGCGCATACCTCAACCGCCGTTGGGCCGACCGGAGACCAGGACGGACTAAGGAGTGAGGGGCTACGTTACCAGTTAGGCTCCTGAGTCGCGATGCTCAAGAGTCCCCCTTGACGCGCAAACAGCTTATAGGAAGGAGACGCGAGGATAGGTTAATGTTCTACATCGGCAGAGCCCGGCCCCGCGCATACCTCAACCGCCATTGGCCCAACCGGAGACCAGGACGGACCAAGGAGTGAGGGGCTACGTGGCCAGTTAGGCTCCTGAGTCGCGATGCTCAGGAGTCCCCCTTGACGTGCAAACAATCTCCATACCTTTGCCCTCGCCGAGGCTCGGCTCGGGAGGGGCGTGCGACGACCAGGTCTGAGGGACCTGGCTTGGGTGGCGTACGCTTGGGTGTGACCCGAGCGCAGCCCCCGTGCCTAGCCCCCTCGCGCGACTCTCCCGAGGGGAGGCGTTGCGGTGAGGCCGGACACTAAGCTCTGGGCTCCTTGAGGTTGATACGGCCATGAGGCCGCCCTCAGTTGTTTGTCACCAGCACGGAGCATAGTGCTTCCGCTTGTGCACTGGCATAGCCGCTCCTTGGCAGTGTCGACGGCTAGTGCGGAGCATGGTGCTTCCACTGGTGTGTGGGAGGGGGACTCCCTACTGCAGAGAGCCCCCGAGGCGTGTACAGCCCCGCCCTGACACGTGGCTTGCACGGCATGGCTAGACGAGGTGTATCTGGGCACTCGTGAGCCAGTGCGGGACTCACGAGGCCCTACCTCAAGGCGGGTTGCGCCTCGTCTTGGTTCTTGTTCGCGGTGCTGGTCCTGCGAGGTGGTCAGACAACCTGCGCCGAACGAATCTCCTGACGTTATCGCGTGAGAGGGCCAAGCACCAACGGCCCCAGGAGGTGACGTGAACGGGGCCGGCCCGCCAGACAGAGCTCAGCCGTTGGGTTTATCGACGCTGCAGGGACACGCCCGAGCACAGACGCCGTGCTTAACCTACTCACGCAAAGGATCCGGAAGAAAGACGGCAGGCGTGCGGCTCCCACGATGGGTGACGATTAAGCAGGTAATAGTCATAGGTAGATTAAGCATGGAAGCAGCAGGCTTAAGTAAATGCAAGGGAGATACATGCCACTGGGTCAGGCCTGAGCGGCTTGGGGATGATGCAGCCCGAGGGGCGCACCCAGCGAGGTAAGCTAAAGACATAAAAGGGATACATGCCACAGGGTCGGACCCATGCGGCCTGGGAATGATGCAGCCCTGGGGGTGCTCCCAGCTAAATAAACTTGGAAAATGTCACCTGGTTCTGTTGATGAAGGAGAGTTGGGGCAGCTGAAGGTATGCGACGAAGGGGTTGCTCCTCATGAGCCACTGGGGCCCTGAGCCTCAGGAGGCTCTGGGGGTCCAGGTGGTTCCTTGAGGACCGTCTCCATCTCCGTCAGGATAGCGTGATGTCTGGCCTCTTGAGCCGCCAGGATGCTCTATAGGTTGCGCTGATAGGCAGACGCCATGCTCGGCAGGCCAAAAGGCATGCGAACGTAGTTGTGCGGTGGGCCCTCGCAACGTCCCACACGCGAAGGCCAAAAAAGCTCCTGAGATGCGGCCCTGTTGAGCCCTGGGACGCCGATGCAGACGCGCAGCCCGGCATCCTCGCCTGGATGGGGAGCTCCGCCTGGTGAGTGGCGGCCACCGTGTATGGCCCTTGCGTCTTGCAGTTCCTGAGTGGTCTTGGTGATAAACTCCTGAGCGATGGGTGCTCCTCGCCCTGCGTCCTCCTGAGGGAAACATGCCGTGAAGCATGCCTCCAAGTGGTGCCCAAGCGCCTCCCTCATGATGTTGGCAAAGTCTGAGGCCCTCCAAAAGAGAGCCCCCGAGCCTTGCCCAAGAGGGGCGCTGGGAGCGCTTTCCTATGCGATGGAGGGAGGCGCCCCAGGCGCGACGCCGATCCTGACGAGGCACCGCTTGCCTGAGGTCCTGCATGGTGCAGCTGCTTCTTCTTCTTGGGGGTGGCCTCACGAGGGCGCTCGCCCTTGCTGTTTGGGTCGTCGATTGCTGCAGCTTGGAAGGCATGCTCGAGGGAGCACACCGCATCTCTTTCTTCGCACGGGACTGTGATGATTCCGCCACTTCCTGGCATCTTGAGGACATTGTAGCCGTGATGGGTCACCGCCATGAACTTGGCCAGGGCTGGGTACCCGAGGATCGCATTATATGGCAGGCGGATGTAGGGACCTCGAAGTCGATGAGCTCGGTGCGGACGTTGAGCCCTGGGCCGCCATCGATGACAGTCTTGGTAACTTGCACATTGCTGATGACTGGTGAACAATGCATTGGGAGGACGCCTGCAGTAGCTACGCACTTGAGCTGATCTGCCAAACTGAACGTGATGGGGCACCTTGACCATCTGAGCGGGCGCGTGGCCTTGAGCTTTGGGAGGACTGCATTCACTTCGCGAGCAAACTGCTTGAAGATACGCTGTGAGGCTGGGGCTTGAGCTCCACCCAAGATGCAGGCGAGAGCCCGCGGCTCCTGAAAGTCCCCAGCCCCCTCGCGTTGGTGGTGGTCGTCGTTCCTTCTTGGTGGTCGCGGTAGCGGAGGAAGGCCAGCGTTGCCTTGAGGTTGATCCTCACGAGGCTGATCCCTCCAGGCGCCCTCGTGAGGCTGATCCTGCCAACGGTCCTCACGAGGCCGGTCGCGCCACTCCTGGCGCGGGCCGCGGTCATCCCAGCGTTCGCCACCACGTCCTCCTCCTCGGCCGTAGCCCCGGTCGTTGCGCTCGGGGCGTCGACCGAAGCGTCCTTCTCGAATGGCTCTGAGCTCCGGGCAGTCGCTGGTGTTGTGGCTATGCATGTTATGGAAGGCAGAATGGTCGGTGATGAGGACATAGACCCAGGGTAGGGTAATAGGCCTGACCTATATGTCCTACCTAAGGTCCTTGTCCTAGAAGCAAAGAGGTTCAAGAGTAAATAGAGGGGACCCAACAAAGGTGTCGAGTGCAATCCACTTGACCTACCATTCACTCGGAGACCCCCCCCTTATTTAGATCACTCGACCACTAAACCACTCGATGTGCAGAAGACCTAAAGCCACTCCTCGCAGCAACGGTCGGGCATTTACCCTTAGACTTAATAGTCATTTATAGCACTTTACTACAGACGTTACCTGTAATGCTCCTTCTTTATGAACATTGAACCCTGTGTAATGGAGGGGAGCTGGGGTCCTGGCGCACTCTATATAATCCACCCCCTCCTTTGGGACAAGGGTTCGCACCCCCTTTAACACACACGCATATAATCCAGTCGACCGCCTCCGGGCTCCGAGACGTAGGGTTGTTACTTCCTCCGAGAAGGGCATGAACTCGTAAAACTTGTGCGTACAACTTCTCCATAGCTAGGATCTTGCCTCTACATCCCTACCCCCCATTCTACTATCAAACTTGGAACCACGACAGTTGGCGCCCACCATGGGGCAGGTGTCTTAGCGACTTGTTGGAGAAGTTGCAATTTTTCCGATCCCCATCAGCATGGTTTCAGGCGGAGGATTGGCCGAGGGCCGCGAGATCCGTCTCGGCACGCTCGTGTTCGTCGCCGACGACTCCGCTTGGCTCCAAGAAGCTCCACTCGACGTCGAGGCGCTCCCCGTCCGCGGGGCAACGCACTTTCGCGTGTGCGTCCGCGGCATCCTCCTGCGGCAACCGTCGACCCAGTATCGGTCGGCTCCTGTGGCGTCTTCACTCCCTGCTGCTCGCCGGCACAAGCGTTCCGGTCGGTCGAGGCTCCAGCGGTGGGTGAGGCACGCGGTGGCTTGCCAGTCGTCCACCCCCCAAGTCGCGGCAATCGAGCCTGACGAAACTCTCTACGGCCTGTTCGACCTATCGATTGGCTCCGTGAAGACCGCATCCGAGTGCGACAGCAGTGACCCCGCGGCGGAAGTCCTGATGGTCAACGGACCGCGCAGTCCTCCTGGCTTCCCCCGCGACGACGGTGGTGATGGCGGAGGCGATCCGTCGCGTGTCCACGAGGAGTACTGCCCCGAGCCCCTCTCTTCGCAGCAGAGGGAAGAGCTTCGCCGCCATAACATGGATGCACTTCACACTCCTATTGTTGGAGAAACCCCCGAGGCCCAGGCCTTGGAGGAGGCGCGCCTGGCCAACTTGGCTGAGCGCACTCGACTGGAGAATCTCCAGCACGCACTCGACGAGCATGCTCGGCAGCGAGTTCCTGAATCCAGTCGACGACAACTTTTTCCGCCTCCAACCCAGGTATATCGAACTCCGATCCAGAATATCACAACTGCTGCCTGAATAGCAGAGTCGATTCAGCCTTCCCAGTCGGAGGCTGGTAGAGGTTTGATGCAGATCCGGGCTTTGCTCCGGGCGGCGGGGGAGCAGAACACAGAAGTGTCACAGTCTCGGAATAGGATTCATAGTAGATCTGTAATGGCAGACACAGTTCAGTCGGCTCACAGCCCAAGATCACCTCCAAGGCGTGAGGGACGTGGAGATCGACAAGATCAGTACAGAAACCGTGAGCAGTATGATCGTCGTCGAGTACCCACGCCTCCCCCAAGGAGTGGGTCATACGCGCCTCGGCAACACGATGACAGACGCCCTCACAGTGGTCGGCGAAGGATTCCAGTCGACCCCTGGGAGCCGGGCTTTGACGCGAGATCCATTCTCGCTCAAGGTCTGGTTGACAGGAACAGAGCACACAGAGATGGCCACGATAGAGATTACCCGACCGACAGCAGGGTGCATGTTTCAGGTCCCGAGTGTTTCAGCAAAGCCATCAGAGCAGCACTGATTCCTCCCAACTTCAGGTTGGCGACTGGAGTCAGCAAGTTCACTGGTGAGTCCAAGCCTGACACTTGGCTTGAGGACTACCAAGTGGCTGTGCAGATTGGTGGTGGCAATGATGAAGTGGCCATGAAGCACCTTCCTCTGATGTTAGAGGGCTCGGCCAGAGCGTGGTTGAATCAGTTAGCACCTGGCAGTATTTATAGCTGGGAAGAGCTTGCCCGAGTGTTTGTTAGAACATTTGAAGATACATGCAAACGGCCAGCAGGGCTAACAGAGCTACAGTCTTGTGTGCAGAAGTCGAATGAAACTTTGAGAGATTATATCTAGAGATGGATCACGTTGCACCACACGGTGGAGAATGTGTCTGATCACCAAGCAGTTTGTGCCTTCAAGGAAGGCGTCAAGTATCAAGAATTGAATCTGAAGTTCAGTCGGACTAGAGATATGTCTCTGAGTCGAATGATGGAAATTGCCACCAAGTATGCTAATGGTGAAGAGGAGGATCGGCTCCGGAGTGGCAAGCACAAAACAGTCGCCCACGAAACCGGGGGAGGGAACTCCAGTCGGAAGCAGAAGCACAAAGCCGAGCCAGCTGCTCCCGGAGAAGCCTTAGCCGTGGCTCAAGGAAAGTTCAAGGGGAAGCCCAAAGGGCCATGGAACCCCAAGAAAATAAAAGATCAAGATGGAAATGATGTGTTGGATTTACCATGCCACATTCACACCAAAAAAGATGAGGAGGGTAATCTCATTTACCCGAAACATACCACTCGACAATGTCGGCTCCTAATCCAGCAGTTCCGAGAGAAACAACCCAAAGAAAAGGAAAAAGAATCGGACAAAGTTGAGGATAAGGAATAGGACGATGATGGTTACCCCCATGTCAATTCCACTCTGATGATTTTTGCTGATGTTGAGAGCAAGAGTCGACTGAAAGTCATCAACAGAGAAGTGAACATGGTCGCTCCGGCGATGCCCAGTTATTTGAAGTGGTCTCAGACTGCCATTACATTCGACCAGTCTGATCACCCAACACACATAGCCACCCCTGGGAGGCAAGCGTTGGTGGTCGACCCAGTCGTCGAAGGCACTCGGTTGACTAAGGTTCTGATGGATGGTGGCAGTGGCCTGAATATACTGTATGCGGAGACCTTGAAAGGAATGGGCATTCCGATGTCCAGACTAAGTGAAAGCAATATGAGTTTCCATGGGGTTATTCCTAGCAAGAAGGCTGAGTCACTCGGCCAGATCGCCCTCGGTGTGGTTTTCGGTGATTCCAAGAATTACCGCAAAGAAAAGTTGATGTTTGAAGTCGTCGATTTCCAGAGTGCTTATCATGCTATTCTGGGCAGGCCGGCTTATGCATGTTTTATGGCTCGACCATGCTATGTGTACCTCAAATTGAAGATGCCTGGTCCCAAAGGAGTGATCACTATCATTGGCAATCGGAAGAAGGCAGAAGAGTGCTTCCAGAAGGGCTCAAAGATCGCCGATGCGCAAATGGCAGTAGTGGAATTGCAGGAATATCAAAAGAATGCATATCCGAGTGATTTGTTGCGAGCTAAGAAGCCTGCCACGGATTCATCATTTCAGTCATCTGGTGAAACGAAGACGATTCATATTCACCCGACCGATCCCAATGCTGCTCCGACTCACATTTCGACAACACTCGACTCCAAATAGGAAGAGGCGCTCATCCAGTTCCTCCGTGAGAACTGGGACATCTTTGCATGGAAACCTTCTGACATGCCGGGTGTTCCCAGGGGGCTGGCTGAGCACCGTTTGCGAGTCGACCCAAAAGTGAAACCAGTCAAAGAACATCTTCGACGGTCCGCCATACAGAAGAGAAAAGCAATCGGTGAAGAAGTGGCTCGGCTCCTAGCAGCTGAGTTTATCCGAGAGATTTACCACTCCGAGTGGCTAGCCAATGTTGTCATGGTCCCCAAGAAGGATGACTCACTTCGCATGTGCATTGACTTCAAGCATATCAATCGGGCCTGCCCGAAAGATCACTTTCCTCTCCCCCACATCGATCAAATAGTCGACTCGACTATAGGGTGTGAGCGCTTGTCCTTTTTGGATGCCTATTCTGGGTATCATCAGATCCGACTGTATGGACCCAATGAGATAAAAACAGCTTTCATCACTCCATTTGGGTGCTTCTGTTATGTCACCATGCCATTCGGCCTGAAGAATGCTGGAGCCACATTCATGAGGATGATTCAGAAGTGTTTACTCACTCAAATCAGTCGGAATGTGGAAGCATACATGGATGACATTGTGGTCAAGTCACGTAAAGGTTCCGACCTGTTGGCTGACCTTGCTGAAACTTTTGCCAACCTCAGAAGGTATGATATCAAGCTTAATCCATCAAAGTGCACATCCGGAGTTCCGGGCGGAAAATTACTCGGGTTCCTCGTTTCTGAACGGGAGATCGACGCTAACCCAGAGAAAGTTGGTGCCATTCTCCGAATGAAACGCCCTGTGCGTGTGCACGATGTCCAGAAGCTTATAGGTTGTGTGGCCGCCTTAAGTCGATTCATTTCTTGCCTCGGTGAAAAGGCATTGCCTCTTTACCTACTGATGAAGAAGTCTGATAAGTTCGAGTGGACTCCTGAAGCTGATGCAGCATTTGCAGAGCTCAAAGCCCTGCTTTCCACCCAGCCAGTGCTTGCTGCCCCAATCAGCAAAGAGCCTTTACTGCTTTACATTGCAGCCACTGGACAAGTCGTCAGTACAGTACTTATGGTCGAGCAGGAAGAACAAGGAAAAGCCTGTAAAGTTCAGCGCCCAGTATATTATGTTTCTGAAGTTTTGACTCCATCAAAGCAAAGATATCCACATTATCAGAAGCTTGTTTATGGGATTTATATGACCACAAAGAAGGTTGCACATTATTTCTCTGACCACTCCATTACAGTCGTCGGCGGCGCTCCATTATCAGAGATTCTGAACAACAGAGATGCAACTGGTTGAGTGGCAAAGTGGGCGATTGAGCTCCTTCCCTTGGATATTAAGTTTGAGGCAAAGAAAGCTATCAAGTCCCAAGCAATAGCAGATTTCCTCGCCGAGTGGATCGAATAGTGTAACGCCCACGATGCGGCTATATCTCCCACGTGTCGAGGCACGACTTAGAGGCATAACCGCATAGTGGTTTTGTCGCAAGAAGGGTCATCTTCACACAATCCCATGTAATGAACAAGAATGGGATAAAGAGTTGGCTTACAATCGCCACTTCACACAATACATGAATATAATTCATACATCATCCAAAATACAATCATATATAGACCGACTACGGTCAAGATCCAGATGAAAATAAGACAAACCCAAATGCTAGATCCCCGATCGTCCCAACTGGGCTCCACTACTGCTCATCAGGAAAAGACACATAGTAACGACCACGTTCCTCGTCGAACTCCCACTTGAGATCGACCCCATCATCTGCACTGGCATCGTCGACACCTGCAACTGTTTTGGTAGAATCTGTGAGTCACGAGGACTCAGCAATCTCACACCCGCGAGATCAAGACTATGTAAGCTTGTAGGAAAGGGAGGTATAATAAGGTGGAGCTGCAGCACCAAATAAGCATATATGGTGGCTAGCATACGCAAGAGAGAGCGAGAAGAGAAGCAACGGAGCGGTCGTCAACTAGCAATGACCAAGAAGTGATCCTGAACACCTACTTGCGTCATACATAACTCAGACCGTGTTCACTTCCCGGACTCCGCCGAGAAGAGACCCTCACGGCTACACACGCAGTTGATGTATTTTAATTTGGGTCAAGTGACAAGTTTTCTACAACCGGACATTAACAAATTCCCATCTGCCTCATAACCGCGCGCACGGCTTTCGAAAGATAATACCCTGCAGGGGTGTCCCAAGTTAGCCCATCATAAGCTCCCACGGTCAATGAAGGATAAACCTTCTCCCGGAAAGACCAGATCAGTCTCGGAATCCTGGTTTACAAGACATTTCGACAATGGTAAAACAAGACCAGCAAAGCCCCCGAATGTGCCGACAAATCCCGATAGGAGCTGCACATATCTCGTTCTCAGGGCACAATGGATGAGCCAGACGTCGGGTTGGCATAGACCCTGGTTGCCTAGGAGGCGCCGGACATCACTCGGTTTGGGCCAGCACTCGAAGGAGCACTTGTCCGGGGGTTTAAAATAAAGATGACCCTCGGGCTCGCGAAAACCCGGGGGAAAAGGCTTAGGCGGCAAATGGTAAAACCAAAGTTGGGCCTTGCTGGAGGAGTTTTATTCAAGGCGAACTGTCAAGGGGGTCCCATAAATCACCCGACCGTGTAAGGAACGCAAACTCAAGGAACATAATCCCGGTAAAACAGTAACTAGGGCGGCAAGAGTGGAACAAAACACCAGGCATAAGGCCGAGCCTTCCACCCTTAACTAAAATATATAGATGCATTAATTAAATAAGAGATATTGTGATATCCCAACATATCCATGTTCCAACATGGAACAAACTTCAACTTCACCTGCAACTAGCAACGCTATAAGAGGGGCTGAGCAAAAGCGGTAACATAGCCAAACAACGGTTTGCTAGGAAAGGATGGTTAGAGGCTGACATGGCAAAATGGGAGACATGATATAGCAAGTGATAGGTAGCGCAGCATGGCAATAGAGCGAACAACTAGCAAAGCAAAGATAGAAGTGATTTCGAGGGGTGGTCATCTTGCCTGCAAGGTTCTCAGAGTTGTCGAAAGCTTGATCCTCGTAAGCGTACTCAACAGGTTCCTCGTTCACGAACTTGTCTCCCGGCTCTACCCAAGACAAGAACACAAACAAACGGAACCACAATCAACCACGAGAAATGCACAAGCAACATGATGCAAAATATGTATGATATGCAAGATATGATATGCGATGCATATGCGTGCTCCGGAAGGAAAATGATGAACATGTCAGTAACTTGGCAACCCAAGCATGCCACTGGAAAGATGAGATGATTTCGGTCGAAATCGATATAAAGATCACCGGAATCGGATGCACGGTTTGCAAATGGCAAGCAAAACAAGAATGACACGAATCTGCGATAAACAGCATGATAGCACTTAAAATGCAACAAGTAACAGTGCTACAGCACCCCAACATAGCAACAAAGCATATGAAAGTAATCTACAGGAGATGCTTGACAAAGATGAACACTGAGCTACGGCTAGTTCAAACAATAACAAGCTCAAACAAGCATGGCAAAAGTGCAAAAGATAACAGGTTCACAGACTTGGTGAAAAACTGGATATGGCAGAAAACAGCATCAGGTAGCAATGTTCAGAGCACGAAATCAACATATCACACGCGCGAATCGGAGCTACATGCAAGAAGTTATGCAACTATGAACAGAGGCACTTGCTGTAAAAATCATGACTTAGAAAATTAGGGGGGGGGGGCGAGAAAGTCAACGCTACAGGGAACTACCAGATCGGATCGGGGCCGGCCTCGTTGGCAGTTGCCGGCGACGGGAGGGAGAAGGAGGCGGTGGCCGGCCGGAGGGGAGGCGAGGACGGCGGCGCGGGGCAGAGGGGCGGCGTCGGCGGCGGGAGGCGGAGGCGCGCCGGCGGAGGCGGCGGTCGCCGGGCGACGGGGCCGAGGTCGCCGGCGGATGGAGAGGCGCGCCGGCGGGCGGCGGTCGCCGGGCGAGGGCGGCGCCGGCGGGCTGACCTGCGGGCTCGGGCGGCGGCGGATCTGGGCCGGGAGGGCCCCGTACGGGCTCTCCGGGCCGGCGGCGGGAAGGAGGCGGCGGCGACACGTGTCGGATCCGGATTGGCTGCGGGGCGGTGGCGATTTCGTCCGGCGGCGCTGGACGCGTCCGCCCGTGGAGAGGAGATTTTTAGGGTTTCGGGGACTGCGAATGTTATTTCGGGATGCTCACATATTTATAGGTAGAGGGAGTTAGGAGGCTCCAAATGAGGTGCGGTTTTCGCCCACACGATCGTGATCGAACGACCTAGAGCATTGAAGAGAGTTTGGTGGGTTTTGGGCTGGTTTTAGAGGGGGCTTTGCTGCACACACAAATGGACTTTGCGGATGCCCGGTTAACCGTTGGAGTACCAAACGACCTCCAAATGGAACGAAACTTGACCGGTGGTCTCCGGGTGGTATAATAAGGCCACTTGACAAGCCTCGGTCCATTCCGAGAAAGTTTGACACCCGCACACGAAAGAAAACAAGTGGGATGCGCCAGAGGAGATAGGAGCGCCGGATTGCAAAACGGACAACGGGGAAAATGCTCGGATGCATGAGACGAACACGTATGCAAATGCAATGCACATGATGACATGATATAAAAATGCATGACATGAGAAAATGAAAAACGAAAGACAAAACCCGACCACGGAGGGAATATCATAACACATAGCCGGAAATGGCAAGAGTCGGAGTTACAAATATGGCAAGTTACATGCGGGGTGTTACAACACTCCACCACAACGAGTGGATCTCGTCCCGAGATCTAGGACTGAAAGAACTCCGGATATTCGGAACGGAGATGGTCCTCGCGTTCCCAGGTGGCTTCCCGGTCGGAATGGTGCGACCACTTCACTTTCAGGAATTTGATTTACTTGTTGCGAGTCTTGCGCTCAGTTTCTTCAAGAATAGCAATGGGGTGCTCATGATAAGACAAATCTTCTTGGAGGTCAATCTCTTCGAAGTTGATAGTGCGCTCAGGCGTCTTGAAGCACTTGCGGAGCTGTGACACGTGGAACACATCGTGCACGTTCGCGAAGTTGGAAGGAAGCTCAAGTTGTTAGGCGAGGTCGCCTCTTTTGCCAACGATCTTGAAAGGACCCACGTATCTAGGGGCAAGCATCCCTTTGACACCGAAGCGACGAGTGCCTTTCATTGGAGAGACGCGGAGGTAGACATGGTCTCCGATCTCGAAAGCCGAATCACGGTGCTTACTATTATAGTAACTCTTCTGGCGCAATTGCGCGGCTTTGAGATTATCACGGATGACTTTACACATTTCTTCAGCTTCAGTGCTTAAGTCATTGCCAAGAAGTTGGCGTTCACCAGTCTCTGACCAATTGAGAGGACTACGGCACTTTCTGCCATAGAGAATCTCGAATGGGGCCTTGCCCGAGCTCGCTTGGAAGCTGTTGTTGTAGGAGAATTCAGCATATGGAAGACAATCTTCGCATTTCATGCCAAAGGAAATGACACAAGCCCTGAGCATATCTTCAAGAATTTGATTGACTCGCTCGACTTGGCCACTAGTTTGAGGATGCAAAGCTGTGCTGAAACAAATGTTTGTGCCCATGGCCTTCTGGAAGGAGTCCCAGAACTTAGAGGTAAAGATGCTTCCACGATCTGAAGAAATCAATTGTGGAATGCCGTGCAAGGAGACAATTCTGTAGGTGTAAAGCTCTGCCAGCTGAGCTGCTGTGATGGATTCTTTGATTGGAAGGAAATGAGCCACTTTAGAGAGCTTGTCGATGACAACGAAGATAGCATCATTTCCGCGCTTGGACTTTGGAAAACCAGTCACGAAGTCCATTTCGATATGATCAAACTTCCATTCTGGGATAGCAAGAGGTTGGAGGAGACCAGCTGGTCGTTGGTGTTCTGCTTTCACTCTTCGGCAGACATCACATTCATTCACGAATTGAGCGATTTCTCGCTTCATTCGGGTCCACCAATACGACTGCTTGAGGTCATGATACATCTTCGTACTTCCAGGATGAATGGAAAGGAGAGAATTGTGTGCCTCGTTCATTATGACTTTCCTTAGATCACCTCTAGGAACCACAATCCGGTCCTCGAAGAATAAAGTGTCTCTGTCATCAATGCGATAGCACTTGTATTTGGAAAGACCCTTGTCGATACCACGTTTCACCTTCTTCACCATGGCATCAAGGAGTTGTGCCTCACGAATTTGATCTTCTAAAGTAGGAGATACTATGAGGTTGGCAAGAAAGCCTTGAGGAACAACTTGGAGATTTAGCTTGCGGAAAGCTTCACAAAGATCCGGTTGGAAAGGCTTGAGAATTAGGCTGTTGCAATAAGTCTTCCTACTTAAAGCATCTGCAATGACATTGCTTTGCCTGGAGTATATTCAATACTCGGATTGTACTCTTGAATCATTTCAACCCATCGAGTCTGCCTGAGGTTGAGGTTGGGCTGAGTGAAGATGTACTTGAGACTCTTGTGATCAGTGAAAATGTCCACTTGTCTTCCCAACAAGAGATGTCTCCACGTTATTAATGCATGGACAACTGCCGCCAACTCAAGATCGTGAGTGGGGTAGTTCTTCTCGTTGGGCTTCAACTGACGAGAGTTATAGGCCACAACTTTCTTCTCTTGTATTAACACAGCACCGAGACCTTGGAGAGAAGCATCACAGAAAACTTCATACGGCTTGGATTCATCAGGAGGAGTTAAGACAGGAGCTGTGACTAGTTTCTCTTTGAGAGTGTTGAAAGCAACGTCACACTCAGGAGACCAGACATATTTCACATGCTTCTGAAGGAGGTTGGAAAGAGGCTTTGCAATCTTGGAGAAATTCTCAACGAATCTACGACAATAGCTTGCAAGACCAAGAAAACTGCGGAGCTGCTTGACATTTTGAGGAGGTTCCCAATTCACAATTGCGGACACCTTCTCGGGGTTAACAGCGATGCCCTTGGCAGAGATGATGTGACCAAGGAAAAGAACTTCATCGAGCCAAAACTCACATTTGGAGAACTTCGCATAGAATTGATACTCTCTGAGCTTGTCGAGCACCAATCGCAAATGTTTGGCATGAACCTGCTTATTCTTGGAGAAGACCAAGATATCATCGAGATAAACCAGGACGAATTCATTGGTATAGGGGTTGAAGATGAAATTCATCATCCGAGAGAACACTGGAGGAGCATTGACAAGGCCGAAAGACACGACAGTATATTCATAAGAACCAAAGCTTGTTCTGAATGCTGTCTTGGGAATATCTTCTTCACGAATGCGAATCTGATGATAACCCATACGAAGGTCATGCTTCGAGAATACTTTAGCACCTTTGAGTTGCTCAAATAGCTCATTGATGTTGGGAAGTGGATACTTGTTCTTGATTGTCTTCTTGTTCAATGGACGGTAGTCGACACAAAGTCGGTCCGTGCCATCCTTCTTCTTGACAAAAAGAACACCACAACCCCATGGAGAAGAACTCGGTCTGATCAAACCCAAACGTTCTTGTTCATCGAGCTGTCTCTTCAATTCCTTCAGCTCGTTGGGTCCAAGCTTGTATGGACGCTTGCAAACGGGTTCAGTACCAGGCTCTAGTTCGATAACGAACTCAACTGGCCGATGAGGAGGCATACCCGGAAGCTCTTCTGGAAAGACAGCTTGATACTCGCAAACGACTGGAATTTGAGAGATGGCATTCAATTCGCCCTTCTCATTGAGAGAGAAAAACCGAATGGTTTCATCACGAGCGGCATAAATAATCACATCCTCAGAAGAGTGTGTCAATTGAATTTCCCTGGCTGCACAATCAAGTTGAGCCTTGTGCTTAGAAAGCCAGTCCATCCCGAGAATAAGATCAATATCCGAGTCACCAAGAACAACTGGTTTAGACAGAAATTTATAGTCGCCCATCTTGATGGAAACATCCGGGACACAATTATTAGATGTCATTTGCTTGCCCGGAGACACAACCTTCAACGGGATAGGGATCTTTTCCGTCATAAATTCATGCTTGGCAACAAAAGGTCTTGAAATGAAAGAAAGAGATGCACCAGTATCAAAAAGAACTTTTGCAGGAATATCATTAACAGGAAGATTACCCATTATCACATCAGTAGATTCCTCCGCTTGAGCTGCATTCATCATGTTCACCTTTGTAGACTTTGGATTATGCTTGACCACTGCATTGCTGGAAGATCTGACAGGAGGAGGAGGAGGAAGACGCCTTTGGTTGAAGCATTTGTTAGCATAGTGACCTTTCTGCTGACATTTGTTGCAAGTCACCTCTGAGAGTGGACGGTGATAAGGAGCATTGGACTTTGGAGCCTGATTCTGAGACTTGTTCTGATAGCCAGAGTTGGAAGAGTTGGAAGAACCATGGCCACCTTTGTTCTTCTGCTGGTAAGGCTGATGAAACGGAGGAGGAGGAGGCAACCAGAACTTCTGTTGCTTAGCTGTCACAAGTGAGGAAGAAGAAGACTGAACTGCGTCTCTGACTCTCTTCTTAGAAGCCTCACACTTGAGCTGAGAAGCCTCTTGCTTCAGTGCCATATTATAGAATTGATCAAACTGAGTAGGCTCAACAAGAACGAGAGCCAACTGTAGATCCTCTTTAAGGCCACCTCTGGAGTGATAGATCATGCTCTTTTCATCAGGAACGTCTTGTT
This sequence comes from Aegilops tauschii subsp. strangulata, assembly GCF_002575655.3. Taxonomy (NCBI): domain Eukaryota; kingdom Viridiplantae; phylum Streptophyta; class Magnoliopsida; order Poales; family Poaceae; genus Aegilops; species Aegilops tauschii. The sequence continues at coordinate 277,584,596 of NC_053037.3, read as the reverse complement.
TAGCGAAGCGAGCAAGTTTCTGAAACTGGATGTTGTATTGATACACAGACATGTTGCCTTGCTTGAGATTGCGGAACTCCTCACGCTTGCTCTCAACAACACTTTGTGGAATGTGGTGCGCTTTGAAGTCCCGACAGAAGTCAGTCCAAGTGATCACACGACCTCCTCTGGAATCTTTGTATTGCTGATACCAATCAGCAGCTTGGTCCTTGAGCTGGAAAGAAGCGAACTTGACATAGTCCTCAGGCCTGACATTGCTACATTCAAAATGCTTGTTGATGTCCATGAGCCAATCATCGGCATCCGTGGCCTCGGCAGAGTAGCTGAAAGACTTGGGCTGATTTGCGAGAAACTGGTTGAGAGTAGCAAAGTGAAACTGATTGTTGCCTTGACCTTGATTGCCTTGATTGCCTTGCCCTTGAGTACGTTCTTGCAAGAGTTGCAGAATCATCTGAGCATTGGCGTTGGTGGCTGCCATGATAGCTTGCCATGCCTCCGTAGGCGGAGGTGGTGGCGGAGGGTTCGCTTGACTCCCTTCATTGCGATCCGGATTCTGACGCGTTGGCGGAGCCATCCTGAAGAGGGTGACATCCGTTAGCATCTCGATAGACAAATAGATAAGTAGAATCAACGGATAGAAATTGCAACATATAGTCTTCACAATAAACATTCGAATGAGGATGAACGAATGAATTCCGTAGTAAATCATCACACTTCCATAAGTTGAGAAGCCACTTGAAAAAGATATGGAATCAACATATGACTTCGAAGCAACTCGAATACCACAATTGAAAACAAAACAAAGTATTGGCTTGCAGAATAAGCCGGAACAAACATATGATAGAGATTGCGTCCGAAGTTTTCGTGGTGGGGCCCACACGGGCTCAATCGTACAGCACCATCATGTACAAGGCTGTGCACATGACATACGAAGCGTCCCCGAGTCGGCATAGCCAAGGACTCTTTAAGACACTACAAGACCACTGTAAAACCAACCGTGTACAGGCGGACCACTAGACGTCGAACCCCAATCTCATATCATGCGTCTGTCGGAAAGATATCCTAAGGCTACTTGAATTCCCACTTATAAACTCCCGAAACTTTCTGGTTATGGAATCTAGAGTAGGGGATACAGGGGACACAAAATATATCACCCAAACTAGCAATCCCTAGATCCAGCTGTATCCATCCGTCAACACATAACCAAGAAACCTTCGGAAATCGTTTACCTCAACCTTCGAAAAACATCCGTTATACAAGTTATGGCAATACTCCCGAACTCCCGCCCCAGTACTGGGTGGCGTCGAGGTGATCTCTCAAACAACTGCATAAAAGAGATTTCGATGTCGGCGAAACTCAGGTATTCCAGAACCGCAACGATAAAATTGTGACGACAACACCTCGGAGCTCAACTCCCCGGGACACTGCCACAACCCCTAAAGCTCCCACGGTCAATGAAGGATAAACCTTCTCCCGGAAAGACCAGATCAGTCTCGGAATCCTGGTTTACAAGACATTTCGACAATGGTAAAACAAGACCAGCAAAGCCCCCGAATGTGCCGACAAATCCCGATAGGAGCTGCACATATCTCGTTCTCAGGGCACAATGGATGAGCCAGACGTCGGGTTGGCATAGACCCTGGTTGCCTAGGAGGCGCCGGACATCACTCGGTTTGGGCCAGCACTCGAAGGAGCACTTGTCCGGGGGTTTAAAATAAAGATGACCCTCGGGCTCGCGAAAACCCGGGGGAAAAGGCTTAGGCGGCAAATGGTAAAACCAAAGTTGGGCCTTGTTGGAGGAGTTTTATTCAAGGCGAACTGTCAAGGGGGTCCCATAAATCACCCGACCGTGTAAGGAACGCAAACTCAAGGAACATAATCCCGGTAAAACAGTAACTAGGGCGGCAAGAGTGGAACAAAACACCAGGCATAAGGCCGAGCCTTCCACCCTTAACCAAAATTTATAGATGCATTAATTAAATAAGAGATATTTTGATATCCCAACATATCCATGTTCCAACATGGAACAAACTTCAACTTCACCTGCAACTAGCAACGCTATAAGAGGGGCTGAGCAAAAGCGGTAACATAGCCAAACAACGGTTTGCTAGGAAAGGATGGTTAGAGGCTGACATGGCAAAATGGGAGACATGATATAGCAAGTGATAGGTAGCGCAGCATGGCAATAGAGCGAACAACTAGCAAAGCAAAGATAGAAGTGATTTCGAGGGGTGGTCATCTTGCCTGCAAGGTTCTCAGAGTTGTCGAAAGCTTGATCCTCGTAAGCGTACTCAACAGGTTCCTCGTTCACGAACTTGTCTCCCGGCTCTACCCAAGACAAGAACACAAACAAACGGAACCACAATCAACCACGAGAAATGCACAAGCAACATGATGCAAAATATGTATGATATGCAAGATATGATATGCGATGCATATGCGTGCTCCAGAAGGAAAATGATGAACATGTCAGTAACTTGGCAACCCAAGCATGCCACTGGAAAGATGAGATGATTTCGGTCGAAATCGATATAAAGATCACCGGAATCGGATGCACGGTTTGCAAATGGCAAGCAAAACAAGAATGACACGAATCTGCGATAAACAGCATGATAGCACTTAAAATGCAACAAGTAACAGTGCTACAGCACCCCAACATAGCAACAAAGCATATGAAAGTAATCTACAGGAGATGCTTGACAAAGATGAACACTGAGCTACGGCTAGTTCACAACATAACAAGCTCAAACAAGCATGGCAAAAGTGCAAAAGATAACAGGTTCACAGACTTGGTGAAAAACTGGATATGGCAGAAAACAACATCAGGTAGCAATGTTCAGAGCACGAAATCAACATGCTACAGGAACTTAACATGGCAAGACAAGGCGTGGCATACTTGTGCTAGTCACCACAGAGATCACAAAAATACATGGCATACACCTTTGGAAAGATGGCATGGCATACTTCAAAACACATGTAGAGCTCATGCCCATAAAATGCACAGATTAAATGATACAAAAATGACAAATCTCCAAGTTCTGGTAAGAACCAGCAGATAACAGCAACTAGCCCTCTTCCAACAGAGATTTGGGCATCAAGATGACCTCTAATGAACATGGTGCAATTGAACAAAATGTAGAGCATCACGAGACGAGCAATTTGACATATCACACGCGCGAATCGGAGCTACATGCAAGAAGTTATGCAACTATGAACAGAGGCACTTGCTGTAAAAATCATGACTTAGAGAAAATTAGGGGGGCGAGAAAGTCAATGCTACAGGGAACTACCAGATCGGATCGGGGCCGGCCTCGATGGCAGTTGCCGGCGACGGGAGGGAGAAGGAGGCGGTGGCCGGCCGGAGGGGAGGCGAGGACGGCGGCGCAGGGCAGAGGGGCGGCGCCGGCGGCGGGAGGCGAAGGCGCGCCGGCAGAGGCGGCGGTCGCCGGGTGGCGGGGCCGAGGTCGCCGGCGGATGGAGAGGCGCGCCGGCGGGCGGCGGTCGCCGGGCGAGGGCGGCGCCGGCGGGCTGACCTGCGGGCTCGGGCGGCGGCGGATCTGGGCCGGGAGGGCCCCGTACGGGCTCTCCGGGCCGGCGGCGGGAAGGAGGCGGCGGCGACCCGTGTCGGATCCGGATTGGCTGCGGGGCGGTGGCGATTTCGTCCAGTGGCGCTGGACGCGTCCGCCCGCGGAGAGGAGATTTTTAGGGTTTCGGGGACTGCGAATGTTATTTCGGGATGCTCACATATTTATAGGTAGAGGGAGCTAGGAGGCTCCAAATGAGGTGCGGTTTTCGCCCACACGATCGTGATCGAACGACCTAGAGCATGGAAGAGAGTTTGGTGGGTTTTGGGCTGGTTTTAGAGGGGATTTTTCTGCACACACAAATGGACTTTGCGGATGCCCGGTTAACCGTTGGAGTACCAAACGACCTCCAAATGGAACGAAACTTGACCGGTGGTCTCCGGGTGGTATAATAAGGACACTTGACAAGCCTCGGTCCATTCCGAGAAAGTTTGACACCCGCACACAAAAGAAAACAAGAGGGATGCGCCGGAGGAGATAGGAGCGCCGGATTGCAAAACGGACAACGGGGAAAATGCTCGGATGCATGAGACGAACACGTATGCAAATGCAATGCACATGATGACATGATATGAAAATGCATGACATGACAAAATGCAAAACGAAAGACAAAACCCGACCACGGAGGGAATATCATAACACATAGCCGGAAATGGCAAGAGTCGGAGTTACAAATATGGCAAGTTACATGCGGGGTGTTACAAATAGCAACTGCCGACTCAAGTCCACTCGGAGCACTGGACCATGTTCTTTGATGGTTCCAAGATGCTGAATGGTTCCGGTGCTGGGGTGGTACTGGTATCCCCCCGAGGAGACAAGCTCAGATATGTTTTCCAGATTCACTTTGATTCCTCCAATAACGAAGCGGAATATGAAGCACTCTTATATGGGTTACGTATGGCCATCTCACTCGGCGTCCGTCGCCTCATGGTCTACGGCGACTCAGATTTGGTAGTCAATTAAGTGATGAAGGAGTGGGATGTCAGAAGCCCAGCTATGACTAGTTACTGCAATGCGGTAAGGAAGTTGGAAAAGAAGTTTGAGGGGTTAGAGCTCCATCATATACCCCGACTGAAAAATCAAGCACCCGATGATTTGGCAAAGATAGGTTCCAAGAGGGAAGCCATTCCCGGCAACGTGTTTTTGGAACACATTCATACACCTTCATCTCAAGAAGATCCTTTCACTCTAGAGCCCCCGCGGCCTAAGAGTGCCACAGATCCGACTGAAGTCGAAGTCCCAGCCGTGGTCGACCTGATCATGGAGGTTTTGGTCATCACTCCCGACTGGACAGTGCCATACATTGTGTATATCCTTAGGAAGGAACTCCCAGAGGATGAAGAAGAGGCTCGACAGATCGTCCATCGATCCAAAGCCTTTACTATGATAAGAGGACAACTGTTCAGGGAAAGCGTAACCAGAGTCAGCCAGAAATACGTAACACCAGAAGCAGGTCGAGTGATCCTCAACGACATCCACTCGGGGACCTGTGGGCACCATGCGTCCTCTCGGACCATTGTGGCCAAAGCATAACGAGCTGGATTTTATTGGCCACGAGCAAATGAAATGGCGAAAGATATAGTCGACAAATGTGAAGGCTGCCAGTTTTACTCCAATATGTCCCACAAGCCTGCGTCAGCCCTGAAGACTATTCCACTCGTCTGGCCCTTTGCTGTTTGGGGATTGGATATGGTTGGACCCCTGAGGACTGGTAGGAGCAGCTTCACTCATGTGCTTGTAGCAGTCAACAAGTTTACCAAATGGATTGAAGCCAAGCCTATCAAGAATCTTGAAGCCAGTACTGCCGTCAGCTTCATCAGAGAATTGACATTCAGATATGGAGTTCCGCATAGCATCATCACTGACAATGGGTCGAACTTCAATTCTGATGAGTTCAGAGCCTTCTGTGCTTCCCAAGGCACACAAATCGACTATGCTTCAGTCGCCCACCCCCAGTCGAATGGACAAGCAGAAAGAGCAAATGGCTTGATTCTCAAAGGACTGAAACCCCGACTGATGCGTGATCTCAAGCACGCAGCAGGCGCCTGGGTCGATGAACTTCCATTAGTTCTTTGGGGATTGAGGACAACTCCTAATCGGTCGACTGGCCGAACTCCATTCTTCTTGGTTTATGGAGCTGAAGTTGTTCTACCGAGTGACTTGCTTCACAATGCACCCCGAGTCGAGCTCTTCTCTGAAGATGAAGCAGAACAGGCCCGGCAGGACACAGTCGATCTCCTAGAGGAGGAAAGAGAGATGGCCTTAATCCGGTCGACCATTTACCAGCAAGACTTGCGTCGATTCCACGCCAGAAACGTGAGGGGCCGAGCCTTTCAAGAGGGAGACTTGGTTCTTTGAGTGGATCAGCAGAAACCACACAAGCTCGCCCCTGCTTGGGAAGGTCCCTTCATTGTCACCAGAGTTCTCCACAATGGAGCATACCATCTTTACAATGTCGAGCATCAGAAAGACGAGCCACGGGCTTGGAACGCGGAGCTGCTCCGCCCCTTTTATACTTAAGTACTCATTCGGATGAGATGTAATAAGAAATACCTTTGTAGTTTGTTTATAAAAGACAAGAGATTATAGTCTTCCTAAATGGTTGTTGTTGCTTTCGTTGCGTCTGAAATCCCCCAGTGGGTGACTTTGTGGCGAATCCGTTTCGCCTAAAGTTTGAAAAATCCTACCGAGTGGTGAGCAAGCCTCTCACTCGGGGGCTTAGCCGCGAATCCGTTTTGCCTAAGTTTGAAAAATCCTACCGAGTGATGAGCAAGCCTCTCACTCGGGGGCTTAGCTGCAGTCCAGTACTCGCCTAAGTTTGAAAAATCCTACCAAGTGGTGAGCAACCCTCCCACTCGGGGGCTTAGCCGCGAATCCGTTTCGCCTAAGTTTGAAAAATCCTACCGAGTGATGAGCAAGCCTCTCACTCGGGGGCTTAGCTGCAGTCCAGTACTCGCCTAAGTTTGAAAAATCCTACCGAGTGGTGAGCAACCCTCCCACTCAGGGGCTTAGCTACAGTCCAGTACTCGCCTAAGTTTGAAAAATCCTACCGAGTGGTGAGCAACCCTCCCACTCGGGGGCTTAGCCGCGAATCCGTTTCGCCTAAGTTTGAAAAATCCTTCCGAGTGATGAGCAACCCTCCCACTCAGGGGCTTAGCTGCAGTCCAATACTCGCCTAAGTTTGAAAAATCCTACCGAGTGATGAGCAAGCCTCTCACTCGGGGGCTTAGCCGCAGTCCAGTACTCGCCTAAGTTTGAAAAATCCTTCCAAGTGATGAGCAACCCTCCCACTCGGGGGCTTAGCTGCAGTCCAATACTCGCCTAAGTTTGAAAAATCCTACCGAGTGATGAGCAAGCCTCTCACTCGGGGGCTTAGCCGCAGTCCAGTACTCGCCTAAGTTTGAAAAATCCTATAGAGTGATGAGCAAGCCTCTCACTTGGGGGCTTAGTTGCAGTCCAGTACTCGCCTAAGTTTGAAAAATCCTACCGAGTGATGAGCAAGCCTCTCACTCAGGGGCTTAGCTGCAGTCCAGTACAAGTCTAAGTTTGAAAAATCCTGCCGAGTGGTGACCAACCCTCCCACTCGGGGGCTTAGCTGCAGTCCAGTACTCGCCTAAGTTTGAAAAATCCTACCGAGTGGTGAGCAACCCTCCCACTTGGGGGCTTAGCTGCAGTCCAGTACTCGCCCAAGTTTGAAACCCATCCCTATCCGCAAGGACGACGAGGTGCAGGTCGACTGAAACCTTCTCCATCGGAGCTGCGTCACAAGTACAACGTACGCTCCATCCCAATCCGCAAGGACGACGAGGTGCAGGTCGACTGAAACCTTCTCCTTCAGAGCTGCGCCACAAGTACAACGTGCGCTTCATCCCTATCTGCAAGGATGACGAGGTACAGGTCGACTGAAACCTTCTCCTTCGGAGTTGTGCCACAAGTACAACTTGCGCTCCATCTCTATCCGCAAGGACGGCGAGGTGCAGGTCGACTGCAACCTGAAGTGTGTTATATCGACTAGAGGGGGGGTGAATAGGCGATTTTTAAGAATTCTTCACTGAGGATTTTTCTAGTGAGGAAATTCCTTAGCGAAGAACTACTTGCAGCGGAATAAGTACTCAAAAGTAAGCATAGATAAACACAAGCATAGCCATCATGATGAAATGAAGACATGCACAGAGTACAGAAAGCGTAAACACAGGATAACACAGGATGAAGACAAACAGACTGAGGAAATTGAACTGAGGAAATTGAGAAAGTCTTCAGTCAAAGTCTTCAAACACAGATATGAACAAGCACACAACACAGTAATGAGGAAATGAAAGAGTTGAGGAAATATAACCAGTAAGGTTGGTGAAGAGAATGATTTGGTAGACCAGTTCCAACTGCTGTCTCAGTTGTACATCTGGTTAGGTCTGATAGGTATTTAAACCTGAGGACACACAGTCCAGGACACCTAGTCCTCACCGTATTCCCCTTGAGCTAAGGTCACACAGACCTCACCCAATCACTCGTGGTGAATCTTCAGGTGACTTCCGAACCTTCACAAACTCGGTCACTCGGCGATCCACAATTTCCTCTAGGATGCTCTAGACCATGACGCCTAACCGTCTGGAAGAAGCGCAGTCTTCAAAGGTAACAAGCGTCGGATCCACGCAGGATCAATCTCTTTAGTGATGCTCAATCACTTGGGGTTTGTAGGTGTTTGGGTTTGGGTTTTCCTCACTTGATGATTTTCGCTCAAAGTCCTCGGAGGATGGGATGCTCTCAATTGACAAGTGTCAGTTTCTCTCGGAGCAGCCAACCAGCTAGTGGTTGTAGGGGGCGGCTATTTATAGCCTAGGGAGCAGCCCGACATGAAAAGACATAAATGCCTTTCAATGATATGACCGTTAGGTGGGTAGATATTTTGGGACAGCTGGCGCATAGCACAGCAACGGTCGGAAATTTGAGTATCAAATTCCTCAGGGCTATCATGTTCCTCACTGTGTAGGCAATCTGCACTAGCGAATTCCTAACTCCTTAGTCAGAACAAATTCCTCAGAGACCAGAAGAACTTCGTCTCTGTCACTGAAGAATATGACTAAATTGTATGAGATTTCCAATGGCTTCACTCGAAGGGATTGGTAGGTGTAGGATTTTGAGTTAAGCATCACATGGAAATTTTTCCTTGGAGTTTCCTCGACCCCCTTTAACAGTACGGTGTTTCCTATGACTCAAGAAAGAGAAAATGAAACTACGAAAACAAAAGTCTTCACGCTTCATGTTCCTCAAATGAATACCAAGTCTTCAAGGTCACACCAATTTCTTCACTTTCAAAGTCTTCAGAAAGTCTTCAGAAATCCAAAGTCTTCAGTCGAAGAACTTCATTTTTAGGGGTCGACTTCCTGTGTAAATATCAAACTCCTCATAGACTTATAGACCTGTGTACACTCATAAACACATTAGTCCCTTAACCTATAAGTCTTCAATACACCAAAATCACTAAGGGGCACTAGATGCACTTACAATCTCCCCCTTTTTGGTGATTGATGACAATATAGGTTAATTTTTCAACGGGGATAAACATATGAAGTGTAAATACTGATATCGAGGAATTTGATTGCAAGATATAGAAGAACACCCCTAAAGATGTGCATAGTGAGGAATTTGCTTTTGAAGCAATGCACACTTGAAGAGTTAAATCATGGAGATCTCCCCCCTATATCTTGTAATTCATACACGCATTTGACATAATATATGAAGAATTTGAAATGCATGATGAAATATGGTGACTGATGTAATTCAGCATGCGTGCAATAACATTAACGAGGAATAAGCATGTAGAAGAAACAACAAAAGTATCAGGCCACCATAGAGTTTTAAGTTTACAACTCGATCCAACAAAGTCATCAGAAGAACGAGAGTTGTAACTTTAGAAAAAAAACGCCCATATAAGATAGACCCTCTTGAAGACTAACTCAAATTTCTCCCCCTTTGTCATCGAATGACCAAAATGGTCGAAAATGAGGACTAACGCCCCTGAAGAATATCAAGGTGATGAAGGAGCGTTAGCGATGTTGGGGTCGTTTATTGTAGTAGGGCATGCCGCAGTGTCGTCCAAGTCTTCATGTTCATCAGTGTCATGTGATGAAGAATAGGAGATGGCCACCAAGGAAGGAACCTTGACCTTCTTGTACTTCTTCGGAGGAGGTGCAGCCCAGTCAAAATCTTCCTTGAGACCCATTTTCTTCAGATATTCTTCACCATAAATGTGCGACAGAACAGCCCAAGTGCAGTTGAGGGTTTCATGAAGGTAGTAGTGGTTTTTCTTCACTGCATTGTGGTTAGCAGTCATGTTGTGAAGAATTGAACCAAACTGACGCTTGACCCATTTATGATTGTGATCATCCTTCTGGTGAAGACTGAGGAGAAGCTCACGGTCAGTCATCACCCTGGGTGCTGTGCCTTGAGGATTTTGCTTGGGTGCGTTGGCGGCAGAGTCATGGGTAGCAGAGTCATCATTGGTGGAGTAGGATGCAGCCTTGCGAAATTGACCATCCAATGGACGAATGCCTTCATCAACAGCAGTAGCCTTGCCCTTTTCATCAGCTGAGGAAAATGTCCGTTTGAGGACTTCAATCGGGGGCAAGTAGCTGCAATGATTCAGTGTATCAGCTTTGTAGTTGAGTGAAGACCTTTTTCGGATGAATCTCATAATCCACGGAGCATAAGGCTTCAACTCAAATGGTGACATTGCGACATTGGCCAGAGTCCTCATGAAGAAATCATGGAAGTTGACGGGAACACCATGAATGATATTGAAAAGCAGATTCTTCATGATGCCAACGACTTCTTCTTCATTTGAGTCGTGGCCCTTGATAGGACTCAATGTCTTCGTCAGAATGTGATAGACAGTCCGAGGCACATACAACAATTCCTTCACAAGGAATTTTGTTCTTGGGGCCTGACCTGGCTTCAATGGCTTCATCAGCACTTGCATATAGTGATCTGTAAGCTCAGGTTCATTGTAGACGCAACAAGCACCTTCAAGGGGAGGACTGAGAGGCAAAGCACGAAGCAATTCAGTAGCTGGTGCCTTGTAGTGAGTATTTTCAGACATCGAGTCCAGCACCCATGAATTTACATCTTCAGAGTTTCCGGTGATGTGCAGAGTTGCATAAAATTGAAGAATGAGTTCTTCATTCCAATCACATATGTCAGTGCAGAAATTTAACAGTCCAGCATCGTAGAGAACACTGAGGACTGGCCCGAAGCACGATAGAGATTCCATATCCACGTGAGGAATGTGCTCATGATCGAAGACTTTGTCTTTGTTGAACAGCACCGAGGAATAGAAATTTGTCTGGCTGGCAGTCCAGAAACGCCTCTTCCTTATGCGAGCAGAGTCATAAGGGTTGTAATTAGTGAAGAATACGTGCTCACCGAAGAAATCATCAGCCTTGAATTTTTGCTTCCTTGAGAATGGATCCTTTGGCTTGGGCAGAGGAGTGTCAGTTAGTTGCATGATGACCTCAGGAATCGCAATCTCAGGTTCTTCAGGCTGAGGAATTTCTGGTTCCTCTTTAGTGGCAGCCTGGTTCTTCAAATCTTCATTTTCATTTTCGTCAGCACTAGCGGCTGGAATGTCTTCATGAGCTTCATCAGATCCCATTTGAACTGTAGTGGCTGGGGACTGAGGAATTTGCTGCAGTGGAGTGAAGAGTGGATATTTGGGGTGCTGACTTTCCCAAAAGTCATCATTCATCACTGGTGTGGTACAGCCAATGTCCACATCTTCGTCTTCAATTTCTTCAATGCCAGCCTCTTCAGCAGTAAACTGAGGCATAGGCGAGGAAACTATGGGGGTTGAAGGGATTTTATCCACTTCAATTTCTTCATCCATCTGCTCTGACGAAGCAGAAGAAGGATTTTCTTCATCAGATCCGCTAGGGATCACATATTCTTCATCAAAAGGGATGGTTTCCTTTGATGGCATGGAGGAAACTGGAACAACATCAATTGGATTAGCAAATGAGCTTGTCAATTTCTTCATCTTCTTCGGTGCTGAAGAATCTGAAGGAGCTGATGCTTTCCTTTTCTTCACTGTTGCACGCTCTGCAGCCTTGGTCTTCTTCACATCTGATGCAGATGGAAGAATTGGAGTTGGGGTAGGCGCAGGAGGAGCAGAGGAATGTGGTTGATTTTCTTCAGGCACAACTGATGCAGTTGCCCTGACCTCTTCATTTTCTTTAGGCGCACCACTAGTGGGTGCCCTGGCAATTTCTTCGGCGGCTGGAATGCAGTCATCAGCCCTGGAACTCACATTTTCTTCAGCAGCCTGAATGTCATCAGTGGTGCTGGCATGTTCTTCAGTTTGCTTAGCAGATGCTTCAGCCTGAGGAATTTCTTGTTGCGATGGGGCTGCAACATTTGAGGTGAACATCTTAGTCAGTTTAACAAACCTGACCTTGGCTCCTTTCCAATCAGCATAGTAAGCATTGAAATCATTGCTGATGACTTTGATTTCAGACTGAATCTTCACAAGTTCATCAGTTGTCATAGAGACAACGTTGTTCTTCAGAAACTTCTCCTTCCTGTACTGTGCTTTCTTGAGCTGCCTGGCCTTCTCAAGTTTCCATTTTTCTTCTTGGATGAAGGCAATCAGCATATGAATTTGACCAGGAGTCAGCTTGAAGTCAGGCATAGGAGTGTTTGGGTCCTTGTGCCAGAGATCAATATAGTCGAGGATCAACTTTGGATCCAAAAGCAGAGGCACATTTGTGCCCTTGGCTCTAGCGGCCCTAACTTGCCTGTCTCTGATGATTTCAGCAAGTTCTTCATCATCAGCTTTGTCTTCTTCAGACGGTACTTGGAAGGTGACCTGCTTCTTATGGGGACTTGGGCGAGAGCCTCGTCCAGCAGTGATCTTTGTCTTCAGCAGAGAGGGTCCTGTTGAAGAATTTGGTGCAGCTGAGGAACTAGCTGAAGCTCCTGAGGCAATAGAGATGCTTGTAGTCCTTTGGCACGTGGCGAGATGCACAGGTGCTGAGGATTTTGTCGGAGCAGCTGAGGACTTTGGAGGAGCAGGAGCGGCGTGAGGAATTGGCCGTGAGGGCTTAGCTGAGGAAATTGGCCGAGAGGGCATTGAAGAAGAGGCACTAGGCTTGTGCGCAGGCTTCTTTGCCATGGATTTCTTCGGCCTTACAAAGGCCTCAGCAGCAGCAGCAGTAGAGTCTTCGTTGAATTTCTTCACTGCTTCCTTAGCCTGTTTGGCCAACTTGGCCTGGCGCTTGGCCCATTCTTCAGGAAAATCCTCACCGCGCTTGATGCTAGTGGGATCTGCTTCTTGGCCAGGTGCCAATGGTGGTCTTGAGCATGGAGGAGTAACAGCGAATTTCTTCATGTATTTTGGAGTCACATACCTGTACTCCCTCCACTCTTTTGCACATCTCCTTTCTATCCTCTGAATGCACACCTTGCGCTGATTCTTATCTTCCTCAGGGGGTGTGCAGTACCTAGCATAAATGTCCTCAGGGATTTCAAAGGCAGTATTGATTTCAGGCCTCTTTCCTCCTTTCTGTGGCTTCTTTCCATCAGCCATTTTCTTCATTTGAGGAATTTGAACAATTGAACTCTCTGAAGAAGTATGCAACTTTTCTTCGAGGAACGCTGCAAATGAGTTAAGTTGATGAGAACCTAGTGATTCAGCAGCGAACATGAGTACCTGTGAATAGAGTATAGTTGCGAGGAATTTGGAGAGGTCATATGCGTTCTTAGAAGGTTTTTCAAATAGAACAAGTTTGAGGAATTTGACCAGATGAGTCTTGAAGAATTTCACTAAGCGTTCTTTGTCTTAGGTTCCAGAGTTGTATAGATCGAAGGTCCACACAATTGAGGAATCTTGAAGAAAAATGATTGCTCAAAGAAACAAATCAAGAATAGATGACATGTGAGGTGTTTAGTGTGTGAAAAATTTGAAGAATAAACACCTTTGAAGATTTTGTAGAAATCATTCGAATCAAAGAGGGCAGTAAAAGTAACTTCTAATTACCCTGGACGAAGAACACGACGAACTGTGAGGTGGAGAAGTGAAGTTCGTTTGTGCAGATCTTCCACGCCCTAACTTGGCGGAGGAAGACGGCTACGGCGGCGGCGGAGTGAAGATTTCCGCGGCCGGCGTGAGTACGGCGGCGACGAGGTCGAGGCAGTGAAGCTCTTCCTCACCGGCGACGATGAAGTAGCGGCGGCGCTAGGGTTTGAGAAGCTCGAGTGGGAGAGAGGTCGAGCGGGGTAAAGGAAGTGAGGAAGGGAAGAGGGGGTATTTATAGCCACGGTGAAAAACTGTTCGCCCTAAGAAGTTGGACGAACGTGCCCCTGACCCTTCTCATTTGCTTGACATGTGTCACCCACGTATTGATAAGTGGAGATCGTGTTAGATCGTGGGTGAATAGATAAGTATTTCGTGGGATGCGGAACGGTTTGAGCGGCAAAACCGAAAATTTGCATAATATAAGTTAAAAGTTCCGTTCGCAAATTCTTCAGCTGACAAGGACACAGTGAAGATTTTGAATGAGTTTCAAATAGAATGCACATGAAGAATTTGTGAATAGATTGGGTTGGGTATAGCATAGAGGGGGAAGGGTCCGATCATATTCACTTAGCAGAAAAACCAACTTGAAGAATTAGCCATAAGTGAATGCTGTAGAGGACATAAACTCACATATATATAGCCAATGAAGAAAAACAACGGAGAAGGTGAAGACAATGCAAAGTTGAAGAATATGAACAACTGAGAAATTTCAAAACTGAGGAAAAACTCAAATTTAAGATTTTCAACTTTTGTGGTGGCGTGACCCACCGTATAAGAATGATGATTTCAGACACCGCGTACAATTGTCGTAGGGTTCTGAGAATCAAATTCTTCATTAATTTCTTCACACTTAGAGTGTTATTCTTCATTGATTGAATAAAAATGTTTCTTCATGTGTTGCACATCTAAGTCATCAATTTTGCACAAATGTTAGGATGAGTGTCCTTTTCAAAGAACATTCGAAGATTCTAGGATATTTAGCTCACACCGCAACTTGCTAAATCTTTTCTCGTCCAAGGGCTTTGTGAAGATATCGGCTAGCTGTTCTTCAGTCTTCACATGCTCAATAGAAATGTCGCCCTTCAACACATGATCACGAAGAAAATGATGACGAATCTGAATGTGCTTTGTCTTCGAGTGCTGAACTGGGTTGTGAGCAATCTTGATGGCACTCTCATTGTCACACAATAGAGGCACATTCTTCACGTTGACACCGTAGTCCTTGAGAGTTTGCTTCATCCACAGCAATTGAGCACAGCAAGAACCAGCAGCAATGTACTCAGCTTCAGCAGTAGACAGTGATACACAGTTCTGTTTCTTCGAGGACCAACAGACCAGATCGTCCGAGGAATGACATGTGCTAGATGTTGATTTGCGGTCCACACGATCACAAGCATAGTTAGAGTCAGAATATCCAATGAGATCAAAAGCCGAGCCCTTGGGGTACCATAATCCTAGTGTTGGTGTGTGAGCTAGATATCGAAGAATATGTTTCACAGCCTTATGGTGTGATTCCTTCGGTGTAGCTTGAAATCAGGCACACATGCAAACACTAAGCATAATATCTGGCCTAGATGCACATAAATACAATAATGAACCAATCATGGAGCGGGATACCTTTTGATCGAAGTTAATACCATTTTCATCAGTGCACAGATGGCCATTTGTGGGCATTGGAATTTTGACGCCTTTGCAATCTTGCATGCCGAATTTCCTCAGTACATCCTTGAGGTATTTCTCCTGAGATATGAATATGCCATTGCGCTGTTGACGAATTTGAAGACCTAAGAAGAATTTCAACTCTCCCATCATAGACATTTGATATTCTTCACTCATCATATAGGCAAATTCATCACTATAACGTTGGTCAGTACAGCCAAAGATGATATCATCAACATATATTTGGCATACAAACAATTCATCATCATATGATTTAGTGAAAAGAGTAGGGTCGAGTGAACCGGGTTTGAAGCCTTTCTTCATGAGGAATTCCTTCAAAGTATCATACACGCCCGAGGGGCCTGCTTGAGGCCACAGAGGGCCTTATTGAGTCTGAAGACTTTGCCAGGATGCTTTGGATCTTCAAAACCTGGGGGTTGAGCAACATATACTTATTCCTCAAGCTTACCATTGAGGAATGCACTTTTCACATCCATTTGATATAGAGTGATATCGTGATGGTTAGCATAAGCAAGTAATATGCGAATAGCTTCAAGTCTAGCAACAGGTGCAAAAGTTTCATCGAAATCAATTCCTTCAACCTGTGTGTAGCCTTGAGCTACAATTCGTGCCTTATTCCTCACCACAAGGCCATTTTCATCTTGCTTGCTGCGGTAGATCCACTTTGTGCCAATGATATTGTGCTTGCGAGGATCTGGACGTGTAACCAGTTCCCAGACGTTGTTGATCTCGAATTGATGTAATTCTTCTTGCATGGCCCGAATCCACTCGGGCTCCAGAAATGCTTCATCTACCTTAGTGGGCTCTGTGATAGAGACAAAAGCAAAGTGCCCACAAAAGTTAGATAAATGTGAAGCTTTTGAGCGTGTGAGAGGACCTGGTGCTTCAATGTCATCGATGATCTTTTCAACTTGCACTTCTTTTGCAACGCGAGGATGAGTAGGTTGTCATTGAGGAATTTGATCAGCATTTTCTTCAGCACCATTTTCTACAGCAATTTCTTCAGGTGCATTAGGTCGACGTTCTTCTCGTTCTGGAATGAATTCTTCAGCAGATTCTTCAGTAGGAATGACATCCTTAGTAGCTTTGAACTTGATAGTTTCCTCAGGTGCTGGTTCATCTATCACAGAGGGTAGGTGCTCTCTTTGCGAGCCATTAGTTTCATCGAAACGCACATCTACAGTTTCAACAACCTTGTGAAGAACATTGTTGAAGACTCTGTAGGTGTGCGAGTCCTTTCCATAACCAAGCATAAAACCTTCATGTGCTTTCGGTGCAAATTTAGCATTGTGATGAGGATCTCTAATCCAACATTTAGCACCGAAGACTTTGAAATAACTCACATTGGGTTTCTTGTCAGTGAGGAGTTCATAGGCAGTCTTCTTGAAGAATTTGTGAAGATATACCCTGTTGATGATGTGGCACGCAGTATAAATTGCCTCAATCCAGAAGTGATGAGGCGTCTTGTACTCATCAAGCATAGTGCGAGCCATCTCAACAAGAGTTCTGTTCTTGCGCTCCACGACGCCATTCTGCTGAGGAGTATAAGGAGCAGATAACTCATGAGTAATACCAAGTTCATCAAGATAGTCATCAAGACCAGAATTCTTGAACTCAGTTCCATTGTCACTTCTGATGTGCTTGATCTTCACACCAAAGTTGGTTGAAGCCCTCGAAGAAAATCGTTTAAGAATTCCTGCACTTCATGTTTGTTAGTAACAATGTGTACCCATGTGTAACGAGAGTAATCATCAACAATAACAAAGCCATAGAGAGATGCATCATTTGTGACAGTTGAGTAATGATTAGGACCAAAGAGGTCCATGTGAAGCAATTCGAATGATCGAGTAGTGGTCATGATAGTCTTCGCTGGATGCTTATCCTTGGTCATCTTTCCAGCTTCACAAGCTCCACACAAGTGATCCTTGAGGAATTTGACATTCTCAATGCCAATGACATGCTTCTTCTTCACAAGCGTGTGCAAATTCCTCATGCCTGCATCACGAAGTCGTCGATGCCATAGCCACCCTTCTGAAGCTTTTGCAAGTAGGCACACGACTGGTTGAGGTCCTGTAGAGAAATCAACAATATACAAGTCTCCTCTCCTAAAGCCTAGACCCAATACCTGACTTTTGCCTTTGTCAGCGAAGATGATATGCTTCAGATGCGATGGTGATAAGGGAGCATCAATCAATAGATTCTTGTCACCAGTCATGTGATTTGTACATCCACTATCGAGGACCCACTCAGTGGCTTTGGGTTGATCATCCTGCAGATGAATTAGTGCAGCTTATGAACTTCATATACTTCATCAGTGAAGAATATGACATCACAATTCATCAGACCAATTTCATCAAGCAATGCAACAGTTAAAAACAGTATGAGGACGTGAGAAATGAAAGTTCATTTCTTCATGATTAGCCTGCGTCCTTTCAGGCACTCTTTAGGTCTCCAGCAAATTCTTTAGACGTTCAAGCATGTCTGGAGACCTGACCCTGTAGAAGAGGTTAGTTCTTTTTCTTCACCACCCACATCTGAAGGGGTGGCAAAGAGTTCATCACTCTGCGAGCTCCATACGAGAAAGGTGTCATATAAGCCAATCCATTTCGTTTCACATAAGAGAAGTTAGGGTAAGCATATGAATAAGCAGAGAAATTCTTCGAGGACTTATGAACATAATGATTAGAAGAATAATGCTCATATTCATAGCCCTTGGCTCTTCCCTGCGAAACAGAGTTGTTAGCACGACGATGTTCATATGAGGACTTTGATCCTTTTGAGGAATTTGGTCCGTATGAGGACTTGGATCCATATGAAGAATTTGGTCCATATGAAGAATTTGATCTGGGGTTCCTATTCTTCACAGGTGGTGTCATGAGGACATTCACCTGAAGACTTTCAAGGCACCTTTTGGGAACCCAGATTTTCTTCATAGGAGAACCGTTCCTGCAGTTAGTGCCAACATATCTAGCAAATACTTCACCATTCTAATTTTTAAACAGTTTATAGTTGGAGTCAAATGACTCATCAGAAGAATGAGAAGATTCACATGTAAAGCCAGATAAATTAGATGGATCAACTGGAGGTCCCTTTGCAGCAACCCATGAGGTTTTGGGGTACTGCTCAGGCTTCCAATATGTACCATCAACATTGAGTTTCCTCTCAAAGGCAATACCCTCTTTCCTAGGGTTCCTGTTGAGGATCTGCTTTTTAAGCACATCACAAAGAGTTTGATGCCCTTTGAGGCTTTTGTACATGCCTGTCATGTACAATTCCTTCAGCCCTGCATCGTCAGTGATACTAGCAATGTCCTTAGATGAGGAATTAGTGATAGCAGAGACAGTTAAGGAATTTGTAGCATTAGAAGCATTTGAACATTCAGGTGAAGAATTAGCAGATTCACGTTCAATGCATTTCAAACATGGAGGAACAAATTCTTCCTAAGCAGCGTTGATTTGTTGAGCAAGTAATGAATCACGCTCCTTCTGAAGATCTTCATAACTCACTCTTAGCTTCTCAAGATCTTGCTTTCTTTGAAGAAATTCATAAGAAAGCTTCTCATGATCAGATAAGAGAGTGTTATGATGACCTTGAAGGTTGTCAAACTTAGACTGAAGTCTCTGAAGATTTTCAGTCAAAGTTTTAGTGCGATCCATTTCTTCACCCAACATATCATCGCTCTTGTCTAGCATGTTTTGAACATTTTCCAAGGCCTTTTGTTGTTTAGTGGCAATACAAACAAGCTTGGTATAGCTAGGTCCAAAATCATCATCAAAGTCATCATAACTAGACTCGGATGAGGAACATTCGGTTACCTTGGCACCTTTTGCCATGAGGCATGGTGCAGAAGATGATGATTCAGGTTCAAAAGTCATCGTTTTGAGTGATTCCTTGAAATCCTCAAACCAGGGATCATGACAAGTTCGATGACCTTCATAGACGTCAGAGATTCGGTCCCAGATAAGCTTCACATTGCAAACATGCATAATGCGCCTGAATTCATCTCTAGATAGGCAGGAACAGATGATATCCTTTCGCCATGATGTCAAGTCGAGTGTACTTGCGAATATCATCAGTGTCTGCCATCTTGCATAGATCGGTAAGACCAATCTCAGTGACGGTCCACAACTCGCTGTTCATTGCCATGAGGCGCTTCCTCATCATCCACTTGGGATAATCATGACCGTCAAAGATGGGGCATGTCACTTTCTTCATACTTGCGGTCGACATAACTAAAACTCCAGGTGGTTAAACCAAAATCACACAGAACAAGGGAGTACCTTGCTCTGATACCAATTGAAAGTGCGTTATATCGACTAGAGGGGGTGAATAGGCGATTTTTATGAATTCTTCATGGAGGATTTTGCTAGTGAGGAAATTCCTTAGCGAAGAACTACTTGCAGCGGAATAAGTACTCAAAAGTAAGCATAGCAAAACACAAGCATAGTCATCATGATGAAATGAAGACAAGCACAGAGTACAGAAAGCGTAAACATAGGATAACATAGGATGAAGACAAACAGACTGAGGAAATTGAACTGGGGAAATTGAGAAAGTCTTCAGTCAAAGTCTTCAAACACAGATATGAACAAGCACACAACACAGTAATGAGGAAATGAAAGAGTTGAGGAAATAGAACCAGTAAGCTTGGTGAAGACAATGATTTGGTAGACCAGTTCCAACTGTTGTCTCAGTTGTACATCTAGTTAGGGCGGCTAGGTATTTAAACCTGAGGACACACAGTCCCGGACACCCAGTCCTGAACACACAGTCCAGGACACCTAGTCCTCACCGTATTCCCCTTGAGCTAAGGTCGCACAGACCTCACCCAATCACTCGTCGTAAGTCTTCAGGTGACTTCCGAACCTTCACAAACTCGGTCACTCGGCGATCCACAATTTCCTCTTGGAAGCTCTAGACCATGATGCCTAACCATCTGGAAGAAGCACAGTCTTCAAAGGTAACAAGCATCGGATCCACGCAAGATCAATCTCTTCAGTGATGCTAAATTACTTGGGGTTTGTAGGTGTTTGGGTTTGGGTTTTCCTCACATGATGATTTTCGCTCAAAGTCCTCGGAGGATGGGATGCTCTCAATTGACAAGTGTCAGTTTCTCTCGGAGCAGCCAACCAGCTAGTGGTTGTAGGGGGGGCTATTTATAGCCTAGGGAGTAGCCCGACATGATAAGACATAAATGCCCTTCAATGATATGACCGTTAGGTGGGTAGATATTTTGGGACAGCTGGCGCATAGCACAACAACGGTCGGAAATTTGAGTATCAAATTCCTCAGGGCTATCATATTCCTCACTGTGTAAGCAATCCGCACTGGCGAATTCCTAACTCCTCAGTCAGAACAAATTCCTCAGAGACCAGAAGAACTTCGTCTCTGTCACTGAAGAATATGACTGAACTGTATGAGATTTCCAATGGCTTCACTCGAAGGGATTGGTAGGTGTAGGATTTTGAGTTGAGCATCACATGGAAATTTTTCCTTGGTATTTCCTCGACCCCCTTTAACAGTACAGTGTTTCCTATCACTCAAGAAAGAGAAAATGAAACTACGAAAACAAAAGTCTTCACGCTTCATGTTCCTCAAATGAATACCAAGTCTTCAAGGTCACACCAATTTCTTCACTTCCAAAGTCTTCAGAAAGTCTTCAGAAATCCAAAGTCTTCAGTCGAAGAACTTCATTTTTAGGGGTCGACTTTCTCTGTAAATATCAAACTCCTCATAGACTTATAGACCTGTGTACACTCATAAACACATTAGTCCCTTAAACTATAAGTCTTCAATACACCAAAATCACTAAGGGGCACTAGATGCACTTACACAACCTTCTCCTTCAGAGCTGCGCCACAAGTACAACGTGCGCTCCATCCCTATCCGCAAGGACGATGAGGTGCAGGTCGACTGAAACCTTCTCCTTCGGAGCTGCGCCACAAGTACAACATGTGCTCCCTCCCTATCCGCAAGGACGATGAGGTGCAGGTCGACTGCGACCTTCTCCTTCGGAGCTGCGCCACAAGTAAAACGTGTGCTCCCTCCCTATCCGCAAGGACGGCGAGGTGCAGGTCGACTGCAACCTTCTCCTCGGAGCTGCGCCATAAGTACAATAGCTGCATCTCAAGTACAAAGATTATTCCAATTGAAAAGCGAATTCCACTCGAAGCCAAACACAAGCATATTCAGAGATAAGCCAAGTTCAGATAAATCCTAAAGTTCCGGATGACAGATCAAAAGTATTCGAGCATCAAGCCCGAAGAAGTTTAACGATTACACAATCACTCGGCATTCCGAGGCAAATAAAGGTGGAGCATAATGTTTCCCGGTCACGCGTCGGGAGAAGGACTAGCTGGGTCGCAGAAGCTGTCAAGGTCTATGCTGTCTGCAATGCGAGTGGCGGCGTCAAGGAAAGTGTCCATGAAGGATTGGAAGGTGTGCCTCTTTGTGTTAGCAACCTTGAGCTCCGCCAGCTTGTTTTCTTTGACGTCTTTGCAGTGCACTCGGACCAAGGACAACGCGACATCAGCGCCACAGCGAGCAGATGACTTCTTCCACTCTTGCACTCGGTCAGGTATTCGATTCAGTCAAGCCATCAGAGACTCGAGGTCTTGAGACAGTTCCGCCTGAGGCCAGTGTTTAGTTTCAACCTGAGTCATCGCTGCCTTCAGGCGGGCAAGATAAGCAACCACGCTGTCCATGCGAGATTCCAACCGCAGCACATTCATCGCAGCATCATCCTTGACTGGACAATTTATGGGATCGACACTCGTCTCGACCCGCCCAGTTTTCGCTTCAAAGTCTTGGCAAAGCTCTACACAGTTCAGTAAATGGTGAGTCGACGATATAATCAAGCTTGACAGTCGACCGTAATAAGTCAGTCAATCATCAGTACCTTCAAGTTTTAGGACCAGCTTTGCAGCAAGCTGGCCCAGATAAGACTCCAACTCGCCCTTCTTGGCCTTGAGGCTCCCAAGCTCGTCAGTCAGCTTGTCCTTGTCTTTCTTCAGTCGCTCGACCTCCCAATTGGCGTCAGAGACAGCAGTCTTTAGTTTGGAGTTCTCCTCTTCTAACTTGCCGACTAAAGCAAGCTTCTTGTTAGCAAGCGCCATTTTCTCTCGCGCTTCCTTCTGTGCAGTAGCAAGATCCAGATCCTTCTTCTCTAAAGCCTGCTTCATTTTCTCTAAAGAAATAACATTCTTCAGATGGGCTTGGAGTTGACGGTTTTCACTACATACATCTGCTCGAGTGGAGTCACTCGGTTCAAAAAATGGAAAGGAAAAGTGCCAGTAGTGAGAAAGACAGTTGATGATTGGTTACCTCCCATGGCAGCTACTTCATCACAAGCAGTCTTGAGATTCTTCTTGGCCAATTCCAGATCAAGGTTGAGGCTGATTTGCTGCTTGTTCATTGTGGAAAGCTGAGCCCCAAGATCACAAGATTTCTGCAGTATAAGACATATCAGTTGACCGAGATAAAAAGACATCACAGTGATAGCTACTCTAAGACTACTGCCGAATCAAACATTCAACGGCAGTCTCGGGGACTACACCCAATGGGTACACTTAGCGTGCCCCCACTGGTTTGAATAAACACTCGACATGGTCTGCCCAGCGCGAGAGTAAAAAAAAGCAGTTCTCAGACCATAGTCGACTCTCCGCAGTCAACCACGGTCTCGGGGACTACCCCCAGTGGGTGCACATAGCGTGCCCCCACTAGTTCTGGTGTCATTCGACCTGGCTAGTCCAGACCGAGTGACAAAATTCAGATTCTTAGACCACAGTCGACTGCCCGCAGTTAACTATGGTCTCGGGGACTACACCTAGTGGGTGCACTAAGAGTGCCCCCACTAGTTCAAAGATTTAATCAAGACGACTCAAATTGACTCGTGCAACTTCAAAACAGTCACACCCCAGTGGGTGATCGGATGACAAATATGATCAATCAAAAATCAACTAACCTGGACATTGGTCTGCAGAGCAGCTCCGGCGTTGAAGGCCACCTGACTGGCCTCATGTACCACTTTCATTTGCCCCATCACAAGGTTCAACTGAAGAAGAGCTTCCTTGGCGGCAGTCGATGGGTCGTCCGGGGTTTGATACACAGTGAAAAGCGATGATGGCAGAGCAGTCGGAGCAACCGCTGGGTCTGATGCATGGAGTTGTATTGGTGCTGCAGAGGTCTGAGCAGCTGATCCTGATGGGCAATCAGTCGACAGCGGGATAGCGAAAGTGACATTGGTACGTGCCGGATCTGTCGATCGCTCGACTGCCGTCCCAGGCATCTCAGTCGACTGAGGAACCTGGGCCTCAGGCGCTTTCCCGCTCAGTTCCTTGTCCCTCCTCCTCCTTACCCTCAGCGGTACTTCTTGTTCATCGTCCGGGAGCACAACAACGTCCCGTGGTGCTGCAACAAATAGAGAAAGTCAAAGAGATAGTTGACAAACAATCCAGTCGTCCAAATAAATTCGAGTCGGGCAGACTTACTGGCTTTGGAGGTAGCTGCGTCATCGGTTTCCTCGTCGTCTGGGGTCTTGTCGATATCCATATCAGTCACAGCCGAGGCCGGGCTGTAAAGGTTCATCATCCACTCGGTCAGTACAAGACAATTGGTCAGAACAAGAAAATAGGGGGAGAACATTTACCCAAAAGCAACAGGAACATCCATCTTGATTCTAGGAAAGGTCTTCCGAGCCTTCGAAGGATTGATCTTGGGCTGCTTGGTGACCTGCTCAGCCAATTCTGGAGTCGAAGACCGAGCGTGCTTTTGAGATGGAGCGCTCGAAGCCACAGCCTTGCTGCGCCTGCCCGCGGGATCATGGTGTTGCTTGGATCGACGTTCGGAACGAGGTGGTGAGCCGGCTACCTCCTCGTCGTCTAACTCATCGCTCTCATCTTCATCATCGTCGGTTGGTGACTCCCACTCGCCGCTCTCCTCCGCGCTGTCCTCGCCTTCATGGTCCTGCTCCAGAGCTTGTTCGCCATTGGGCATTGAGTACATCTCTATATAAATCTACAAAACAAGGAGCCGAGTGGAAATCAGTCGGATCAACAAACAGTCAAAAAACACATCCAAATTCAATCAGTTGTAGTGGCCAAACCTTGTCTGGCTGGTTGCTGTCACTGAAAGGGTTGACTCTCCTGGCGCCCCTGGGGTTGTCCTTGTTCCCGGTGATGCCCCTCAGCCACTGGGCCACTGTTTTGGCCGCCACCTCCTCCGGATGAACCCGAGCGGTATCACCAGCCCCGGGGTACATCCACATGGAGTGGTCACGAGCTTGGAGTCGTTGAATGTGCCGACTGAGGAACACCTCCAGCAGATCCATGCCGGTGACACCTTGGTTGATCAGTTGAACTACTCTCTCGACAGGCATGCCCGTCTCCGCCTTCTCCGCGGCGGTCACTTTCAACGAAGATGGAGTTTGAACACGATCAAAAGAGAAAGGGGAAGTCCAGTCGACTGGCCTGGGTTCACGATATCCTGGCAATAGAACCAGGTCGACTGCCAGCCCCTGACCGACTCAGAAAGAGTCATCGAAGGGAAGGAACTCCTCTTCCTCTTCTGAATACCCAGACCCCCACACATCTGGATAACATGGGTTTTCTCGTCGTTCGAGTTCGCTTTCTTCACTGTTTGGGAGTGGATGGTGAAAATGTGCTTGAAAAGACCCCAGTGCGGTCGACACCCCAGGAAATTCTCGCACAAGGACACGAATGCGGCAAGGTATGTGATGGTGTTGGGAGTGAAATGATGGAGTTGAGCCCCGAAGAAATTCAAGAAACCTCGAAAGAAGGGGTGTGGAGGAAGCGAGAAGCCGCGGTCGACATGAGTGGCGAGCAGAACACACTCACCCGGTCGCGGCTGTGGCTCCGTTTCCCCCTCCGGCAGCCGCGCGGACTCATGGACGATCAGCCCTAACTCGGCCATATCGTCCAAGTCTTCCTGCCGAAGTGAGGACCGGATCCAATCTCCCTGGATCCAACCCGACGGCAGCCCCGAGCGCGATGAAGATCCCCGATTCGTTTTCTTGCTTTTGGCCGCCCCCGTCGCCTTCTTCGCGCGTTCCAGCGCTGCCGTTTTCTCCTTCCCGATGGCAGCGGAGCGGCGGCGTCGAGAGTGGAGAAGCTGAACGAGGTAAAGGAGCAAGAGGAAGAAGTAGGAGAATGGGCACGCACAGTGCGGACGCCTCGGCCTCGCCGCTTTTAAAGGCCTACTTCTGAGTGGCTAACGCGTGGGCTCGGACGATCCTGTCAAATCCCTTAACAGTCGCACACGGGATACGTGGTGAAAAGGGTGGCGCGGAAATCAAAACATCATATTTTATCTACTCCGCTTACCACGGCGCGCTCCGCCTGGCGCGCTTCCACCAAAATTTCGAATCCCGCGAAATCCGGTATCCTCTAGAACCAATCACACCAAAGATTCCATGTCAAGGATAACACTCGACGGATGACGTTATAAAAACCAGTCGGCCATTTCTGAATCGATCAAGGCGACTGAAACGAAGCCGAAGTTCCAACAACTGGCATCCATTTGGAGATGACAGCAAGAGTCAAACCAAGGTCAACTTCAACCTTCTTTTCACTCGGGCCTCAATCCATTCGGGGGCTAATGATGAGGACATAGACCTGGGGTAGGTTAATAGGCCTGGCCTATACGTCCTACCTAAGGTCCTTGTCCTAGAAGCAAAGAGGTTCAAGAGTAAATAGAGGGGACCCAACAAAGGTGTCGAGTGCAATCCACTCGACCTACCATTCACTCGGAGACCCCCCCCCCTTATTTAGGTCACTCGACCACTAAACCACTCGATGTGCAGAAGACCTAAAGCCACTCCGTGCAGCAACGGTCGGGCATTTACCCTTAGATTTAATAGTCATTTATAGCACTTTACTATGGACGTTACCTGTAACGCTCCTTCTTTATGAACATTGAACCCTGTGTAACGGAGGGGAGCTGGGGTCCTGGCGCACTCTATATAAGCCACCCCCCTCCTCTGGGACAAGGGTTCGCACCCCCTGTAACACACACGCATATAATCCAGTCGACCGCCTCCGGGCTCCAAGACGTAGGGCTGTTACTTCCTCCAAGAAGGGCCTGAACTCGTAAAACTTGTGCGTACAACTTCTCCATAGCTAGGATCTTGCCTCTACATCCCTACCCCCCATTCTACTGTCAGACTTAGAACCACGACAGTCGGCTGCTCTTGGATGACTCGGGCTGGTCCCTGCCGCGCTTCGTGTCCGGCTCCGCCGCGAGCACGACTGCTCCCTTATGCTTCACGTCCTTGGCCTTGGCTTTCTTCTCCTCCGGGTCCGCAGCCGGGAGCTCGAGGAGGGAGAGGCGCCCCTCCTCAGCTCTTTCGCACTTGGTTGCCAGGTTGAAAAGCTCCAGAGACGTGCATATCTCCTCGTGGATGGCGAGCTCCTCTTTCATCTTGACGTCACGGATGCCATCAGAGAACGCGGAGATGATGGCCTTGTCCGTCACCTTGGGAATCTTGAGGCGAACGTTGTTGAAGCGCTGGATGTATTTCTGGAGGGTCTCTCCTGGTTGTTGCTTAACGCGGCGCAGGTCACCCGCGGCTGGCGGGCGGTCGCGCGTGCCTTGGAAGTTGGAAACGAAACGGTTGCGCATCTCGTCCCAGGAGGAGATCGAGCCTGGAGGCAGGTTCAGGAGCCAGGAGCGGGCGCCATCCTTGAGAGCCATGGGGAACCAGTTCGCCATGACTTTCTCGTCGCCGTTGGCCTCCTCGATTCTCAGCTCATAGAGCTGCAGGAACTCCGCAGGGTCGGGGGTGCCGTCGTAGCGAGGAGGCAGGTCCGGCTTGAACTTGCCAGGCCAGGCGACGCTACACAGCTCAGGGGTGAAGGCGTGGCAGCCTGCCGTGGTCACAGGGATCCGATGCTGGTGGAGAGCTTGCTCTTGACGGGGTTCGCGCACCGCCACCGCAGGCGGCACGCGGTCTTGCCGTGGTGGTGCAGGCAGCACGGGGGGCATTTTCTTGTGGCCGCGGGACCTCTTGGCAGCTTCTTTCTTCTTGCACAGGCGCCGGACGCGGCAGGTCGCTCCGTGGGGCCGCTCGCCTTTGCGCCAAGACTCCGTCTTGCGGTAGAGGTGGCAGAGGCGCTCCATGGGCCACGCCGCGCATGGCTGACGGAGGATGAGGCAGCGAGAGGGACGGCGCAGGGGAGCCCCCTGCGGTGCTGACAAGCTCGACGATGTGGTCGAGCCAGTCCTTGTAGAGGTCGTCGACGGGGCGGTAGCGCAGGAGCTCGCGCGCCATGCACAGAGCAGCATGCACATCCACGGGAGCGCGACGAGCATGGGACGATGAACCGGCCGGTGTCAGCGATGGAGTGGCGATGCGGCCGTCCTGCCGCACCAAGGGGTGCAGCGAGGATGCCTGCTGCTCGTTCCCCGCCGGGCCGGTGGCGGCGTTGGCGGCAGGCGACGGAGAACGATGTGGTGGCCCGCCGACGGGAGCCGTCTGAGCAACGCGGGCGGCCAGGGCTCCCCTGCGCCCTTCGCGAGGGTCTTGGATGCCTTGTTGATGAAGATGGGCCGTACGGGCCTGCTAGCAAAGCCACACCGTGGGCCGCAGGCAGGCAAGTCTGGGGACCCCCGTTCCCAGAACGCCGACACCCGTATCATGTTAAATACTATGCTACTTTGTGTCATACATGGCACTATAAAGGTAGTCCCGTATCATACACTAGTATCATGCACATGACACTAGTATATGATACTTTCTACTATGAGTATCCTAAAGAGAATATTGACTAATCTCTACTCTTTATCTCGACTCTTATCTCTATTTTCTACTATATATATATTTATTTACTCCTATAAAAATCTCAGTTGGTGGTGATGGTGTGTCTGCTTCTGGACAACATGAGCCGTTCGATCTACTTGGAACCATAAGCTAAGATGTGTGTGCATAGAGACATGGCCTTGCCACCGGAGGTATAGCAGATATTTACCCACCTATGCCACTGTATAAAATACGAAACTACTCATTCCAACCTCATTGCCTTTCTGGTTCATCTCCTTGCATTCTTGCCGGCGGCGGCGAAGGTTCCTGAAGATGGAGTCCAGACTCTAGAAACCACTATAAAAACTATTCCACCGCCTCTATCTTGTCTTGGTAAGAGTAGGTGAAATTTTTGAATTGAGCCCTTTAAACTAGAAGGGAGGCAGTAGTACTCTAATAGCTAACCTTGTTGTGATGACTAGATAGGACATGGCACGCACCTGGACGGAGGAACTAGTCTGCATTGTGCATATAAATTTTGTCTGAAGTCAATGTACCTCTACTTCGACCAAACTTATTGAAAAATGTATCAACATTCACAATGTCAAATCAATATTTTTATACTCATTATAAAACGTAGTTTCATAAAATATATATTTGGTATTGTAGATATTGATATTTTTAGTAGAAATTTGGTCAAAAACTTTGCAAACTTTGACTTGACACAAATCTTACGCGGAATAAAAAGGACCAGAGGGAGTATCATGCATGCGGAATAGGCAAAAAAATTGCTCATTTATAGCTGTCCGAATTCTCAAAGGGCGCGACCGCGCGAGGGAGGCGAAGGTCGTGGGAGGCGCGACGGTTGACGGAGTTAAGTGAAGTTACATCCACGCGCCGGCATGGCGTGCGAACACGCAGAAGCTATACCGTCAGGCCTACGATATGGGTCTAGTAGACATGACATATAGTGGATCCTACATAGGACTCGAGAACTCTTTGGGGGCGTGCAGCTGTTTATCCACCGGGCAAGCCAACAACCCCACGCCGTTCGCACGCCCTACTTGTCTGGTTGTCCCTGTCTTCTACCTTACAACAGTTCGCTCCCAGTTGTCCCGTCCTTTCACATTACACCAGTTCACAGCCAGCCCACCAGGGTTCAAGTCTTGGCTTGAGCATTTGGTGCTCACGGAGTTTTCTTCTATAAAAAATGCCAACAGGCTTGTCTAGCCTGGGTTCGTCTCGTTTACATTACACTAGTTCCACTTCTCCTAACCCGCCTCCAAAATCCATGGCCTCCCAAATCTCCATAATCGGCGGTGAGTACAAGGTTAGAGCCATCATCGGTGATGAGTTCATCGGCATCTACACCCGTAGATCCGCGACGGTGGAAGCATGCCTTGCTCGCTTCCTACGCATGTCAAAAGTTCAAAGCATGAGTGGGTCGCTGGGCTAGATGTTGAGTACACCACAGTCCTGGAAAGCGAGAAGATTCTAAAGGAGACAGAGAAGAAGAAGCCCGCCGTGATCCAGGTTTGCGTACATAATGTGTGCTTGGTCTACAACATATGCCATGCCGACGTTGAGTGCCAGGATTTTAAGAACTTCCTCAAGGGCGGCCGAGTCAAATTCATTACTGTAGACTTTAGGAACGACAGAAAATTCCTGGGTTGGATAGGTCTCGTTGTAGGCCACCCCTTCGAACTCCAGAAGGCAAGCCTGGTGTCCTCCTCTTAGCCGTCAATCCTGACCCTGGCAGCAGCCATGATTGATCGTTCGTACGCTAAACTGAAGAAACCTCACCACGAGTTTCATCATGCATGGGAGTCAAAGATAATAGATGAAGATCACATCTTGTACGCAGCAATGGATGCCTACCTTTGTTTAAATATCCACAAGGGTTGGATGAAGAAGCAGAGCCCAGTGTCCAGTTCAAGCAAAGAAGCGTCGGTGAAGAGGAAGAGGAATAGGGACAAGGATGAAGTCGAGGACGTGGACTTGGACTCCGAGTAAGGTGGCACTGCCGTCGCTCATGCTGGTTCTACTGCAGTGTCAAGCGGACTAGTTGCTAAGTTTTATTTCAGGGGTGTGTTGTGCTGAGCCCCCAGCAGAACTATGTTCATGTTCTTTCTCGTTATTTGAACTTTATGTTCTTTCTCATTATTTGAACTCTTTAGTACGTACTACACTAGTACTAGTACTATGTCTTACTACTGTTCTTCTTGCAGTTGGTACTACTGCTCGTATCTTCGTGTTCCAACTGTGCTTAATACGTTCATACTAGTAGTATAATTTGGGTCAGTGAATTTGTGAAAGAAGTTCGACGGAGCGATGGAGAAGACGGCAGAGAAGCTACCCCAGTATCTATATTAGGGTGGCAGGGTGCCCATGATCTATCTTATGAGTGTTGGGTGTGGAATGCAGTTCGCCAGAAAAAATGGATCATGCCCGGGGTTAAACGGATGGCGGGGGTGGGGGAGCATGGCGGTGGTAGGCGGTTCAGGGGAGGGCGGGGCGGCGGCAAGCGGTTAGGCATGTGGCAGGCTGGCGGCTCGATTCCTGAGAGAGAAGATGAACAATGCATCAATTTCGGATGTTGAAGAGGCCCTTCTGGCCATCCATGTTGCATCCAATGGCTCACAAGAGTCGACTGACCCAAATTGCTCCTTCAGATTGCAAGATCCACGTGGCATTCAAGGTCTCGAAGGTAGATTTCGCATCCGCACCCGGTTTGCAGGCTCGGCGCGGGCGCGACCAGCTTCCGCCGCGACAGCCACCATGCGCGCCTCCTCCTCGCGGGTGGAGACGACAATGACACGCTAGTTCCTCCTCGCCGGCGTGCTGGAGCACGCGCTCATCCTCCTTTTCGTCCACTGCGTGCATAGATGCGGCTCCACCAGCTGCTCGCGTGCTTGGCAGTGCGACGGCATCGCGAGGAGGGACTGTAGACGACGTGAGCGGGTGAGCCTTCGACTTCATGGCACAGGGATGGCGGCGACACAACGGTGATGGGCGAGAAATGGTTGGCCGGAGCAGGCGGGCGCCGGCATGCGCAACGCGGCGCTGGCATATTGATGAGTGCGTGTATTGGAGCTTAGTTTAGTTTTATATAAGGTTCGTCAAACTTAAGAGAAAACCATACTAGTACACGTAAACATTAGACTGAGGTTGTGCTTATAAGTTACCACAGCCACGATACGGAATCCTGTGCAAGCGCGTGAACCGCGGCCGCGCGGTCGATCGAACGGTGTGTCACCGTGTCGCGCTCGAAGGACATCCACCGAACCTTTTTGTGTGTGTGAAAACAATCCCCGAATATTACTCAACTTTTTTTTCCTGGAGAAGTTCTTGACGCTACAATATTTCCATATATTTGAATTTAGCTCCAGTCCGTGTTTATTTGGATTTGGACGTTTTAGGTGCGCCCTAGTTTTTTTTAATACTGATTTTGTGTGTGTGACTGAGAGAGAACGTGTATATTTGTCCATATGTGTCTTGTGGCGGAAGGGCAATGTGGAGACGGTGTGCGTGTGATAGAGACATAGAGAGGTGTGAATGTGCAAATGATCATGCATGAGTGAGACATAGATAGATGCCGGTACGTTGTGTATACATGAGAGAACAATCTTCTATTTGTACTTGTGTGTGTGTGTGTGAGAGAGAGGGAGAGAGAGAGGAGCATCCGTAACATAACAACCATCTCTCTCGATTCGTCCGTCCCTCGCACGATCGCATGTAACACATGCATCAACACACACATTTTGACACCCCCACCCAGCCCCTTCCCACCTCAAGGCCCGCACATCGCTCTCTATCTCGCACGCACAATCTCTTCGTGAAAACCCTATTTAGCATGTAGCTTTCCCTCACATACACACACATTTCTCTCCATAGGTTTGATTTCTCTCAATATCTGACACACACACACGCACACACACACACACCGCACACACACCCCCTCCCCCGAGCACACAATTCGTCCCCATCGAAGGTTATATGGTGACCACTCTCGCTTGTGCTTCTCTGCACCCCAGCATGCACAACACCTCAATCTTCAAAGAGGGCATCAAGGAGATTGAAGACGGCGACCACACTGCACTAGAGAATGCGGGGCCATTTGGAAGTAGAATGATGTGACGACGGCTGACTGACTCCTCCCCCCCCCCCCCCCCGTCTCTCCCGCACAAAATTACCAATCCATCTCTCTCCCGCACAAAATTATCAATCCCTCAACCCACAAGATCCTTCCCCTCTCGTCCATGTTTTTTCAGCTCTCTCATCAAACCTGTTGTCTCTTCTCCTTCCACGTGTACAGAATCCGGATGCACACGCATCTCATGTATATTAAATGTCTCCATCTTTCTCACAGACCTAACTTCTTCCTCTCTCTATCTCTCTCTCTCTCTCTCGTTAGGTTTGTCTCCTACTCTCTCGTCCACATACATACAACCTTTCCCGCCCTATGTACTCCATCTTCGCAAGCTCTCTCCACATGTTTCATTCCCACATTGGGATGTGTTCAAAATGTTGCTTTTATAATGGATGATGTCGAGTTATGATTGGTTTTGTTGCATCCTACAAAGTAATAACTATGAAATGCATTTAGATTCTCATTTGACTGGGATTATGTGAGTTTTAGCATATTGTGAAGTACTATAGACCTCGTATACATCTTGGAATTCAACAATGATTGTAACTATTGAATTGTATAGACCATTACATTCGAAGTCAGTAGCCTAATATATTTATTCCACAATCACAACAAATGATTTATTCACTACAAACTAAGAAAACAAATGTGTACACCCTCCGTTTCTATTGAAGTCCGCGTATTAGCATTGGTCAATGTCAAGTTTTGTAAACTCTCAGAAAGTTTATAACAAAAAATATTAACATATACAATAACAAATAAATACCATTAGATTCATTATTGAATGTACTTTCACATCATACATATTTGTTATGGTAAATGTTTATATTTTTCTATAAACTTGGTCAAACTTTAGGAAGTTTGACTTCGGTCAAACCTAATATGCAGAGTTAATAAAAACAGAGGGAGTACTAGTAGTTACTAGTACTACTAACTAGTCCTAGTACTACTCGCTAGTTGCTTAGCCCAATCACCCAACACGCCACACGGGGAGTTCAGTGTCACAAAATTTTGAGGTCGGCGGGAAAATCTCCCGTAACCCTGATTCGAGCAATGCGAAGTTACCATCATAGCCTTCGGAACAGGCCTACGGATGACGCTTGGTATGGGGCTATTTTCGTAACTTCAGGTTCACACTACCCAGCCAACCCCACCCCGGCACCTAGAGTAGTGCACCTGAATACTCCCCATTTTCTATCCCCACCACAAAATAGACTTCTCCATGGCACTGCAGCCTTTGTGCTCCTCCCCTTCTACATCGGCGCACTCGTCCACCGCAGCGCATCTACCTCATCGACGACCTCATACGGCGCACTGGAGCCGGTCCACCGTCGTCGTCGTACACGGAGCCTCTTCCCCAGCACCGTCTTCCACGGTCTCGGATCTGCTTCCCGGAAGCCGACGCCAAGCACAGAAGCACCACCGTCGTGGACAATATATTGACTCCAGTTGCCGACCATGATGCACAGAGGCCGCCGCGACCATCGTTCTCCTCCTCGATTGGTAATGTGTGTATTGAATCACTTAGCAGTACACGTGCAGTTCCAATTTTGTTCATACCTACCCTTCAAATTTCCTGGTTGCTATTGTTCCCGTAAAAGTAATTGGTTACAGCCTCCATTGTCCAACAGAATATCAGCTTGTAATTGGGCGTCGCTCCTATATCGCGCTGTGCTTGGGTAGGTTCTTCATCTGCAACAAGTAGTGTGGCAAATGATGGAAAGTTTTTTAGAACTAGCAAGATGCCCCTGCGTTGCACGGAACATCAAGATGCATTTGTATGCGTAGTTTATCCTGTGGGAGAAAAGGATGAACAAGGGAAGGCCTTATTTGCAAATCAGGAGAGGGGTGTGGGTATCTTTCTGCAAAATTGCCATAGTTTCCTTCCTATCTGTCGGATATAAATCGGACGGCCTATGTTGCAGGATGGCAGGCACACCATCATCACCAACTCTGTTTTTTAAAAGAGTAGAGAAGTAGGGATAAATATTAAATATAAAATAAATATAACAGTAGAGAAGAGGGTAGAGATAGCAGGGACGTCGGGAAAGGATCGCGCGCGCGGGATAAAGCGGCCGGGCGCGCGCTAGTTTTGGCGCGCGGCGTCCGGCGTGCTTTACAAAATCCAATGCCCTCCCACCACCCTGTGCCTTGCCACTGCTCTCTCCCCGCTCTGCGCCTCGCCACCGTTCTCTCCCCACTCTTTCTTGCCTCGCCGCGGCTGCGCCACCATGCTGCCGCGTCCCCGGGAAACTTGGGGATACCGCGGCGTCCGCGCGCACCCCTCCGGTGGCTTCTCCACCGAGATCCGGTTCCTCGGGATGCGCCTCGGTCTCGCCAATTTCGACACCACCAACGAGGCCGCCCGCGCGTACGACGCGGCGGCGTGGCGCCTCCGATGGCCTCATAGAACTTTGAACTTCCCCAACGTGCCGACGCGGGAGCAGGCACAGGAGCTTGCGCCTCTGCCGTGGCTTATCACCGACGAGGATCATCGTGATAACTGGAGGCGGGAGCACCGTCTCGGCATCACCGAGATGGATGAGGAAGCCATGGCGTTGTGGTGCCAACGCTTCCCGCAGGACATCATCAACGAGCGCGAGTTCTACGCGCAAAGGAGGACAAAGAGGGAGAAGAGGAGGGCGGAGCGAGCCGCCCATCGCGAGGACAAGCGTACGCGAAAAGCGGATGCTCAATTCAACATGAGGCTAGCAGCAGCGTCGCCCTGGGAATCCGGCAACGATCGGTATCTTCACCCCTACATTGAAACGTCGGAGGAGGACATCACCGAGGAGGATTCGGACGACGAGGAGTAGTTGAACTATCTTTTTTTATCTATCTATGTTATATCTATGCTGAGAACTAGTATCTATGTCTCTACTCTCTATCTCTACTTCTCGATCTCAGCACTCTGGGCCCGCAAAAACTGGCTATTCCGGCGCTGTAAATGCTTTTTTAAACCGTCGCGCATTGCGCTTCTGTTGGAGATGCTCTAACATGGCAGGCGAGTACTTTAATGTTGCCCACAAGATGCGTGAGTATTACTAGTAGTATATTTTTCTTGCCATGTTGAGATTTTAAAACCACGAGTGCGAACATGCAGAGGAGCAATGAAGACCAAATACGGGATATTGGGGACA
Organism: Aegilops tauschii subsp. strangulata; assembly: GCF_002575655.3. Classification (NCBI taxonomy): domain Eukaryota; kingdom Viridiplantae; phylum Streptophyta; class Magnoliopsida; order Poales; family Poaceae; genus Aegilops; species Aegilops tauschii. Next base: position 277,549,222 of record NC_053037.3, on the reverse strand, counting down.
TCTTCAAGGAGCGTGGCAAGTTAAAGAGGAGCTGCACCGAACCTGTAAAACAAGCTTTGGTAAGTAACACCCTTTCAATTACTTTCGTTTAGCCTCATGTTCTTCGATGTGTATATGTTGTAGTTTCTGTTTCTCTTAGCCTCCTGTTCTTCGATGTGTAATAAGAAGAGTCTTAATCATCCTAATGCTTTCGTTTTTAGCTTGATGTAGGAAGTGGGTGTTCTCACCTTGTAGTCTGTTATATATTTTTCCTTTTGAATTGACTTCTCCGAGTCTTGTTTATCTGGCTTCTACTAAATGGATCTGGGTTGCTCTGAGTATTGATCTAAAAAAGAAGTAACTTCATGTCAGGATGCAGTTCCCGCAAGGAGGGAAGTATGGTCAACCTCGAGATCATGTTTCCAAAATGAGGCTGGATTACACACAAGGTGCCAGTTCCCTAATGATGCTGGATTAGACACAAGGTGCAAATTCCCAGATGATGCTGGATTACACACAAGCCAGGTGGAGTCGTCAATTGTTGTGTCCTCGTGGCTCTAGTAAAGGCTGAAAGAAAGCGTGCAGCAGCCCTTGAGAATGTAGTTGAGTAACTGAAGAAGCGAAAAGATCAATCAGATGCTCTCTTCACCCAAGCCAAAGAAGAGATGGAAGAAGCCAGAAAGAAGCTCATAGAGGCAGAGCAGGCTAGGCGTCTCCTGCTATCTAAAACTGTTGTCAATACAAATTTTCCTGCATAATAGCTAGGTTCAAATGTTTATCCAGTGAGCATTCTTGTTGTGATGTCCGTGCATCTACTGATGAGGTACAATTTTTTTTCGGGTCATGTAATAACAACAATTACTTTCCAAACAATAGCAGACAAAGCATTGGACATGGTATAGTTCAGGCGCAAGCCCAACAGTCCAAGTTCAACTTCCACATCAAACTCATGTTCACAGATATCTGCACATTCATAGATAATGTCCACAACCATGATCCACTTCAAAGCCAAAAAAATGTGAGGAGAGTTATAAATAAAGAAAAACCTCTAGTTCCTGCTACCAGTGCGAGCACAACAAGTCAAGGTCATGCGTAATTAATTATATTTTGGTCATTTTTTGTGTTCTAAAATGCCAGCCGGCTCGCGGAAGGACGTGTTGCCGGCACACGCGCGGATTCAATGGAGGCAGGCGGGGCAGTCTAAGGCTGGTCATAGTGGGGAGTATCATACACTAGTATCATGCATATGATACTAGTGTATGGTACTACATCTATAGTGCATAGTATTATAGATTAGTATCATATGTGGTCTCATTTATTGCCATGCAAGAGACATAGTAGCATAACATTAATTATGATATGGTATCTACCTATTTTACTATAACGCTCTCTCTCTTCTTTAATAGTTTGCCACATAAGCATGTTTGCGAGTCCCAAGTGCATGATACCACTTATGTTACCCCCACTATGGCCAGCCTGGAGCTGGTTGCATGCGGCGAGGAGGCGTGTTCAGCCGGGCCTGCAGCGAGTGGGGCCCTCTTGGCTGGCGCGCCGGTTCAATGCCTGCGCTATTAGAGGTCACGTATGTGTCAAAGCAATCACTCCCTCCAGTCCTTTTTTGTTTGGGTATAACAAAATCTCGTTTTCCATTCACATTTTACAAGTAAAATTCATGGACAAACTTTGACCCAAAATACGATGGGGACTAGTAAACTAGGATGGAGGTAGTAGTTTTTTTTTATCAAAGAAGGGTTTCCCCCTTCCGATTTTCATTACGGAAAACCAACATCTAAACCATAGTATTTGCCCTAGAACTACCAGGTTCAACATCTCGCAACATAAACCCATACAACCATACGCCAAGGAGGTAGTAGTTATGAATTCCATTTTCACTCCATACCAATCGTTCTAAAAACTAATTAGTACTTATAACACGCCATTGAAAATTGGAACTCTTACCCCGCTAAAAAAATGATATTTTAAACATGGCTACTCGATTTGGGGCAACTGGCGAGCCACCACCTCCAGGTCGTTCACTTGTGGTCCCGACCATCAACTCCTACGGATCAAATTATCACGCGAGCTGACTATTCCTACAAAGGTGCGCTCCACCATGTACCCGGTACCCGCGCATGCAACAATCATGCACCTAGGGTTTTAGGGTTTATTTGTTAACGGTGCCTTTACATAACTCTCATGTGTGCGAGACAGCGAGAGACCGACTGCGCGTGTGTGCCTCTTCTCTTCGTATATGTACTCCACCGTTTGTCTGGTGTCCAAAAAATTATACAGTAGTAATAACTACTAGCAATGTGCCAATGCATTGCCACACGATCAAAGTAGATTAATACATATTCACCGATTTGATAGAAAAAAGAGTCTAGTTTTGAAATACGTATATCACTAAAAATATGTTATGTTTCACTCAAAATATATTCCTTTGGCTGTTTTGATGAGATAACGGAAGAATGTTGTTGGTTTCAAGATTCGAGAAGTGGTATATCTCTAATTTCTACTCTTACTAGCAAGATGCCCGTGCATTGCACGGAACATCAAGATCTTGTGGAAGAAAGGATGAACGAGGGAAGGCCTTATCTGCAAATGTGGAGAGGAGTGCGGGTAAATTGCCATAGTTTCCTTCCTATCTGTTAGATATAGATCGGACAACCTATATTGCACGATGGCAGGCACACCATCATCACCGTCTATGCTTTTATAAGAGTAGAGATAAAAAACAGAGTTGGTGATGATGGTGTGACTACCATCCTGCAATATAGGCCGTCCGATTTATATCTGACGGATAAGAAGGAAACTATGGCAATTTTGCAAAAGATACCCACACCCCTCTCTACATTTGCAAATAAGGCCTTCCCTCGTTCATCCTTTTCTCCCACAAGATAAACTACTCATACAAATGCATCTTGATGTTCCGTGCAACGCATGGGCATCTTGCTAGTTGTTGCAAAAAGCCCATGTGTGTGTGTATTGTGTGTGTGAGAGAGAGGGAGAGAGGAGGAGGACGGAGTGCATGTGTGACAAAGACACAAAGAGTGTGTGTGCGAGAGGTATCATCTTAAAATGAGGTGATATTCTACTACTTTGGATCGATTGCAATGCACGGGCCAGCACATTGGTAGTAGTAGTCTCTATCTCTATCTCTACTCTACTCTTATAAAAACACAGCGTTGTTGATGATAGTGTGCCTGCCATCCTGCAGTATAGGCCGTCCAATTTATATCTGACGGATAGGAAGGACTATGGCAATTTTGCAAAAAAATACCCACACCCCTCTTATACTAGCAAGATGCCCGTGCGTTGCACGGAACATCAAGATCTTGTGGGAGAAAAGGATGAACGAAGGAAGGCCTTATCTGCAAATGTGGAGAGGAGTGCGGGTAAATTGTCATAGTTTCCTTCCTATCCGTTATATATAGATCGGATGGCCCATATTGCAAGATGGTAGGCACACCATCATCACCAACTCTGCTTTTTTATAGGCCGTCCAATTTATATCTGATGGATAGGAAGAAAACTGTGGCAATTTTGCAAAAAGAAACCTACACCCCTCTCCACATTTGCAAATAAGGCCTTCCCTCATTCATCCTTTTGTCTCACAAGATAAACTACTCATACAAATGCATCTTGATGTTCTGTGCAACGCACGAGGATGTTTCCTCGGGGGTCTCTCTAGCGCGGCATGACCATAGTTGCAACTTGACGCCTCTTGAGATGCCGACGTTGAGGGGCACTCGAATTTTGTCCGATGAGCAGGTAAGATGAGTTTGATCACGTAGTAAATGCATTCTAAAGACTACTTCTGTGTCCATTTCCTAATTCTCCCCCTGCCAACTGTTTCACAGGTTAGGCTCGGTGCGAGTGGAGATTGGCTTGCATATGTACGGGAGGGTACCAACATCAATTTGCACAACATTTACAACGGTGACACCGTTCCCGTAGAACCTTTGTCCAACATTAGGATCAGCCATGCAACGGGCCACCGCCTGAATTGGTACGATGGAACCACGGTGAGATTGAAGAATATAGCATGAACCTTGCACATGGCGGTCAACGGTGGACGATGCTGTCTGCGGCCGATTTGTTGCCGTACGAGTACGAAGACGCTGTGCTCCTTTCTAACCGCATCTTCGCGGTGACAACCCAGGGGACTTGTTTTGTATGGGACACATCCAATGGTATACTCCCTCTCTCCCAGTTTATTTGTTTTGAATTTTTTCATTTTATAAATTTCAAATTCAAATTTAGAGCTCCCCATCACATGTTGAGATTACAATGTCCATTAAATTGTTGCATGCATGTATAATAAAGAAACAAATCTCGAGTTTGCCACGAGTTCATGCAGCGGTAGCACCACAAGGCTTGGTGCAGGAGTTACATTTACCTCTCGGGTCCCTCGGGTCTGAGCTTCAGTGCCTTACGACACTTGCCTTTGAGTCAATAACATGTGGACCCGATAGGTGGCTGGTCCACATGTAATGCTCCCGAAGGCAGAGGGGCAGTGGGGCCGAGAGGGGTGAGCTCCAGGTCGGGGGACATGTGGTGTCATGGGTTCGAGCGGCGTTGTGGGAATCGCGTGTGGCTGTGGTAGAAACTTGATGCTCGCCGCATTTCAGTTGGCCCACATGTCATGCACACAAAGGAAGAGAGGTGGTGCAGCCGAGAGGGGTGAGGCGCACGTCCGGGGATGTGGTGCCGTGGGTTGGAGCGGCGTCGTGGGAATCGCGAGTGGTAGTGGATGAAACGTGATGGTCGCCGTAGTTGAACTTCCATGGACAAGCTGTCATGTCTACGGACACATGCAATTCATACCGATCACTAGAAGGAGTAGTAGAGAAAGCTAGGCGGATAAATAGTTCCTTATAGTCAAGCAGACCCACGCTACTACTTGTTCCAAAGACATGCACACCATCAAAATAGTCCATCTATATCAATATACACAGAGAGGGAATATTTTTTTACAAGAGAGGAAATAGTTCATCCATCCATAATGCCCTGCTGCTGGTGCAGCATCTTCTTCTTCTTCTTCTTCTTCTTCTTCTTCTTCTTGTTCTCATTTTCTGTGGGAGACGGCTTCGCAACAAGCTCTCTGGACCTTGCAGCTATCTCGAAACTCACACGGGCATCGAGGGCAGCATATTTTATCCGCTCGTACGTCAAGGGATAATTCTCCCATCCAGACGACCTTAATGCCAGCGTCTCGTCACCCTTCTGAAGATTTGTTCCGAGCACAAAATTTGCTACGTCGAATAGGGATGGTGTCGGTTTATCACAATCTTCTACAGGAATTTTTATTTTGGTTTGTACGTCAGCGATGCTTTTCAATCAAGGTTGTACGGCTCCAACTTCTGTTTGTCCCCTGCGATGGCTGCCCCACAGAAGTATATGTCCTCCCGAGACAAGAAATCGTGAAGCTCACCTGGTATGGAGGGCGCATGTATGATGTGGTACACCAAAACATCATCTTCGAGGCACAGCTGAAGGATGGCGGCGCGTTGGATCTTCCCAGTGGCATGCTCCGCGTACTCTGCGTCGAGACCGATGACATTCATCTCCACCTTTTGGAGGGAGTTGGATACATTGTTGATCCACTTCCGAACAACCCTTGGGTGCTCAGTGACTGTGGTAACTATGCTCAATGAGCGTTCGACGAGGACATGTTGGACACTAAATACCTGCATCTCGATCTCTTTCGACATTTGGAACCGCTGGACCGGAGGGCTATGGTTTGGAGAATTAGGATTAGATGGCTAGTCTAACTGAAGAAGATGATTATTTATAGGGGCTTCGGAATTACTCTAGGAGGAAATGAAGAGGTTAAAACAATGTGAATGCAGTGTGGTTTGAATGCAAATGAAGATCAATGAGTAGTGAAGAAGCCGAGGAAAATCGGTTCCCGATGGAGAAGTAAATGGGAGAAGTGGCCTACAGGCAGTTGATTAGATGGCTAGGTAGACTAAATGAATAGGCTACGCGGGTAGAATGAGGAGTGGGGCCTGTCCCCGTATGTGCCCATCCTTCCAGCGCTACATGTGCCACTGGCTAGTTGAGGTCACTCTTTCGAATCACCGTGGCGAGACATTTTATGATTCCTTTTTATTTCTGCACCCCTCCTGACAGGTGGGACCTATGCCAACGGATAAAAAATGTGTCGTAGCTGGTTCAGATTGATATTGGCGCGTGCGTGGGAGACACAACATTCTCTAGTTAAGGAATATGCGGTTATCCTCAAAAAAGAAAAGTCCTTCTTCGCGCTTCCGCATGCACGAGAATTTGGTTCTGCTCGCAATATGGATGATACCTGGAGGATGAAGTGAACCCAGAGGCATGCTAGCACGGGAGTACTACTCATGTTCCTACTACTCCTACTAGTAGTAGTAGTACAACTGTGGTACACTTGATGGTCAAAATACTATTATTCATACGGTCCTCATAGTGAAGTGACAAGACCCTGCGCCCGAGGTGACACCAGTCAAGGCGGCGTGTCCGGGTTACCAAAGTCAGCCTCACCTTGGGCACGTGCAGTCACTGTCACCGCCGCTGTATAGCATGCCTCGCCTCGTCTCCCTCTCCCCTATCACCACTCCATGTCCATCTCTGTCTCGCCGGAGATCCTGAGGTCACTCTTCATCATCTCACTGTGCCCCCGCGTACCCTCGCCTCGTTCGCCTCCCCCAGTACCACTATTCCCTCGCTAGCCGCTCCAACACCGAATGCCTTCTCCCCCGTAAATCAAGCCCCCCAAAACCCCACCTTCCTAACTCCACCATGGCCGAACGCGAACCGCGCAGCATCCATATGAGCCGCGATTGGAGCAATCTCCCCAGTGACGTCCTCAACCTCTGTTGTTCATGTATGGATATGTTGAGCGCCCTGCGGCTGGCTGCATGCTCGAGGGGCATGCACACAACCATCGTCGAAGGGAGGCCTCAGCTTTTCAAGACACCCTGCTTGCTGCTATCTGGTCTTGCAAGATTTTCTCACCTTGATACGGAGGCGTAGATGATGCCCCTCGACTTCAATCCGACCTCCATTAGCCGAAACTTCTTTGCAGGTATGTAGTGAGTCGCCGTGCATCATTTCCCTCGACTTCAATCCGATAACCATCGCCCGAAACTTCTTGCAGGTATGTACTGGGTTGGCATGAACTCCCACTGGATGGCTGCCATCAGGGAAGACGGGGGAAAGTTGGTGCTCGTGAACTTCCAGACCTCCCATGAGATTATCCTTCCTCCGTTGGATGATATAGAGTTTTACCTTCGCGGTCCAAGTCATCTAGATTACGTCGTTAGTGGGACGCACCTTGTTTTGCAGAAGATTGTAATCTGCCAAGTGCCCACATGACATGTGGATTACGCAGACTTCAAGCTAATTGCATTGTTCGACAAGGGACTCACCTATCTTTCCGCCGGTGCCTTCTTTAGCTGGAGACAGCTCAGCTCGCAATGGATCATTGTCAAAGCTGATACACACTTCTGTGATGCTATTGAACACAATGGCATCATCTACGCGATCGAAAAAGCAGATGGCACCACGTATTGCTGGGACATCGCATGTAAGTTGTTTCCGTCTGATGTTAATGATGACGCCATGACACTGTTTGAACTTTTTGTGATGATTGACATATCCCTGTTTGAGCAGAATTTGAGTAGACCTATGGCAATGTATTAGAGACGCCGTAAATCAGCTATATTTGGAATGAGTTAATTCATGCGATTGTGACCATCTCATTACAGCCAATTTGTACCCCTGGATAATGAAACTGTTAGGACGATATTGATATTCTCCTTATTTTATAGTAATCTATATACTACTAAATATGAGTGTGTATCAATGCCCATGTTAGTTTCCTCATTTTCATGATGTAGAAACATACATCACACTGTTGATTTCATCTAACCATACATTAGGGAAGTAAATGTGCATATGGAGAACTCTATATTTTGAAGTAGTGAAATCCTGTAATGCTTACCATGTGTACATACCTATATTCGCCCTTCAGCAATCAATAGCTAGAATAATATGCTCACAAAAATTTTGCCCACAGAACATGAGTATATAACAATGCATGGTCTATTAGTTTCCTTGAAGAATTTGTTTGTGAGGACAGAACATGATTACATAACATGCATGACATGGTAGTTTCCGTGAAGAATCGATTGTGAGATAACATGAGTATAACCATGCATGGCACTTCTATATTTTCGAACCCAGTATACATTTCCCTGTATTTTCCTCCCAGTTCCAATAGGGACATATCAATGTTGTTTCTTGCATTATCCTACTCATACTCTAAACAATGCTGATCTTACATTAACAATGCCTGTCCTTTTTGATATGATGCAGTGTCCCTACAGTTACTGCCCTTTGTAATCACACCACCTTTGCCAAAAACAGGGAAGCACAATTGGTTCCTCGCTCGATCAGAGGACAGCAATAGACTGATGATCATTCGGACAAATGAGCCGGAAAATTTATATTGCAAAAACCCCACTGTATGCAAGCACCGTGAAATATGTGAGTATCCGGAAAGTGGCTTTTACATCTATGAGCAGGATACCAGCTTGTTGGGGCCTGCAGGATTTTTGAGTTGGAGGCGGGTAAACAGCCTTGGTTCATTCTCTCTGTTTCTCGGACTCAATTATCCGATTAACCAGGAGATCACCGTTGGCAAGGACCTTGATGGTAGAGAGGCTCTGTTTGCTATGGAAAACTGTGTCTACATGGTGAGCCCTAGGAGTTCGGGAGCAAACTCCCCTGATTGTCAACGATACAGCCTGCAGCCAAAAGAAGGTGAGAATGACAAAGGCATCTGGATTAACTTTGATCCTTGGATGTGTCGAGTCCGACAGGCAGTGATGTGGTTCAAGCCTTCAGGTTGATAGGTAATTGGGCTGTTGCGTCGAAAGGGTGGAGTGCTGGTGTCTCCGAATCACAGGTGGCCGAACCGGGGCTGCAAATTATGATGGTGTTGGATCATCCCCCTTTGAATGACTTGTTGTCTTTGTTGCTTGTTCTGGATGGGTAGTTATCTCTTTTGTTATGCATATTCCTTGTCATTTGGTCATCCTCGTCTATGTCACTCTTACTATGTAATAGTTGCCTCTATTTATAATGTCATTCTCGTCTGGATCACGAGAGTCTGAGCGCTGCAAATGGGTGCATTTTGGTGGTGTAGCAAGACTTCTTATGAACTATCATGTCTTGATGTTTAAGTCAATAGTAGTCACTAGTCAGTGTTTGAATGTTGTATATATCGTTGTTTTGAACTTTTTATTGTCTCGAACTGCTGGTGGGCTAAATGAGGGCATCGCCATTCTCCAGTGTTCAGAGTATATCTCCTTTTTTCAAGTTATAATTTGAGTTCAGTGTCTTTTCGATGATGTACACTTGTTTGGGCCAGTGAGGTGTCGTTGAATATGGGACGAGTAGTAACGTAATGCCAAATAGGTCAATTATGACTCTCAGGCCGGGCTCTCAAAAGATCCTCGAAAAAAAGGTCGGCCTCTCAAAAAAAGAAAGAATAGGGACTCTTAGGCCAACATGTGGGCGCCACCGGTGTTTTCGTGCGCTTGCGCGCCGAGAGCATATTGGCGGGTGTTTGAAATTCATGCTACCTTTTCATCCCCAATAAACCGCCCCTCCCCCACCTCTGGAATCTCGATTCCTACTCCAGTTCCCCCAAATCCCCCTCCTATACTCCCTGTACTCGAGCGCACTATCATGTCGCCGGTCAACGCGGATCTCCAAGCCGGAGATACTGAGGTTCATCCTACCTTCGGGTGCTGCGTGCTGTCGCTCAACAGTGGCATGGCGGCGCTTGACGACCAGTTTGCGGCAAAGTGCTGATGGTAACCATCAACGGCGACCGGCCTCCCGTCTCACCGGACGACCTTGTCAAAGCTGTTGGCATTGCGCATGGCATCCAAATAAGTGACTTGCTCGTCGAAGTCTGTTCGCCACCGGCTGATTTCTTCATCAGGTTTGGGACAACTTTCGACTGCAGTCATGTGTTTGAATCTTCCCGGCATTTGTTCTGCGATGGTGCGCTGGTGAGCTTTGATCGGTGGCACCCAGGATGGGGCTCGGTGCCCTCTAAGCTTGAGTTTTTAACAAAGCTTACCTTCCACGGCATGCCTCGACGTGCTTGGAACAGGGAGTCCATGAATGATCTTATCAACGACCTTGGGGGTGAGCTCGTAAGTATGTTTGTTCCTCCAGACAGCTGGGCTCTGACGGTTATGGCATGGATGAAGAAGCCGTCCACCATACCGAAGGTGATTGGTGTTGAGATACCGGTGCAGGAACCGGTGTTGTACTATTCGTCGCCACCAAGGCCGCTGCAGACCATGTTAGGGATGTACGTGTATCGAGTGTTCGTGCATGTCGAAGAAGTGGTCAATCCATCAATCGAAGCCCTGCCGCCGCTGCTGGTGCCCGGGTCCGTCGACGACGTCCATTAGAGGAGTCAACGTTAGACTTTCCCCGTGTTTCTCAGAATGATGGATGGCACGGGGCCTACTCGATCGCGCGGCGGAGGCCACTGCTTCTTTGGGAGAAGAGGCAGGGCTGGCTACCTGGATGTGCTCTAATTTGAGGTAACAACTGAATCTTGTCGGATGACCTGTTCTATTTTTTTACCTGAACTTTTTTAGAAAGGGTTGTACGTCAACTTAATGTTCTAGCAGAACTTATATATTGTGTTGTCTGTCTGTTTTCTTTGCACAGCATTCAAGATATTTCCATGTCATTGATAAAAACGATGTACCGTTATGTACGAGTTCATTGGTTTCAACATAGCCCTACCCGTAGCGATCCCCTGCTTCCACCCTGATTGTGCCGCCTGCGTGAAATTTTTGTATGCAAGTTCAGTGTGCTATGATGTTCTATATGATTGTGTCAACTATATAACTTTTTACTGAGCATCATCACTGCATATGGCTGAAAGATGTATTTACGAGCATCGACCGATGGGTCTCTCTCACACACAAACACACACACATGCACACACACATGCACAAGTGGGACCCGTTGAATTATTTCTTCCCTCGTGACAGCTTTTAATTAGGTTCCACTTGTGGCACCCCGGCTCAGAGAAACCGGAACGCCCCGTATTCCAGCCCAGAGATCGAGGAGAAGTCTTCTGGAATACGGCACTGCTTAGCATAGAACAACTCAGCTCTTTATTACAATCTATATGGGTACAAGGGGATTACATCGGCACGGCGATACTACGCCTGCCACGGTTGCTCCATGCAAGCAGCAGAACAACACGATGCAGCGGAATAACTCCTGATAGCGGAACAACGTCGGCGGTGGTGAACTCCACTCCGCAGGGACTCTGGCTGGAATGCTTATCCTATCTCGCAAACAAGGAATCCACGACAAACAATTAATAAAATCTGGCATGACCTGCAAACTGGCATGACACGCTGGTCAGCACATTGAATGTACTTGCAAGCTCACAGCAACCAAAGCAATCAAGACAAACAATAGCATGGCAATTACAGATTATTAAGCAATGATGAACACGATACTATTCGAACAACCTGGCATGTATAACATAATACAGCTAGAACAATACGAGCATGGCATAAACATATGAACATGATGAGACTAGCATGCAACATGATAAAACTATCATGCACCAACTTACTCTGCTCGGGTTACATCGTAACCATCACATGCATCACTTACCATCACGGACATCACACGATCATCTCAGGATCCAATCAAGCTTGGTATTAACAATACCGTAGTAATCAATACATGACCACAAGGAGCATGACCTTTACCCTTGACTCTCGCATAACACCAAAAATATCCAACAAGTTGGTACTCATGATACCACAGTGATCCTCTCACGATCACATAAATATCAACCAACTCCTTTCATCATCGAACCAGGGTTGTTATTAAGCAAATTATTATTATTACTATTGACCCATAGTGTGACCGACACGAACTGGGCCCATATCCGTGGGCGCGGCTATCGATAGATTTAACACACACACTCTGCAGAGGTTAGCACACTGTACCCACACCACGGAACCCATGGCCTCGCACTCCCATTCGGATGGACCAACGGCGTTCCAACAAAACCGTCCTGCTGCCATGACACTCTCCCGGCCACTCCGACCAACTCCCATTTGGCCTAAGTCCTGGGTGGCCCCGTGCCTACCAAAGGCACCAACGGCCACCGTCTTGGCAAAACGGTCCCAAACGGGGACAAGGATCCTTACAAAAACAACGGGCACACAAGGCTTATGCCGTCCTACCCGGCCGAGCACTACAAAAAAATACACTTCCGTGATGATACGTGTTTGTCACAGTAGGTCATGTTTTCTGTCATGCATGTACATCCATGACAAATTTATGACAGAATCAAGATAGTCATACCTATGCTGTTGTAGAAATGTTCCATGACATTACCAAAATTATCATCATGGAAGTGTCCACTTCCATGACGATAAATCGTGCGTCATAGAAGTGCTTTCGTCAAGGGTGACCGACACGTGGCATCCACCGTAACGGAACGCCGTTAAGCTATCGGGTCCGGTTTTGGATCCGATAACCCGTTAACAGCCCCGACCAATGGGGATTTTCCACGTGTAAAATCATCATTGGCTGGAGGAAACACGTGTCGGCTCGCCGTTGGGACAGATGCCATCCACTCATTGGACCCAAATCGCCTATGATACGTCGACACGTGGCACGGCCCAACAGTGACCCATACAGTTTAAATGGGCCGGCCCAACTAAAGGCCCACAAAATTTTGCGGACCATAATGGGACGGCCCAGCTAAAGGCCCCCAAGATTTTGCGGGCCATAATGGGCCGGCCCAGGTAAAGGCCCCAAGATTTTTGCGCGCCATAATGGGCCGGCCTAGGTGAAGGCCCACGAGATTTTTGTGAACCATAATGGGCCGGCCCAGCTAAAGGCCCACGAGATTTTGCCAACATTAATGGGCCGGCCCAGCTTTAGGCCCACAAGATTTTGAGGACCCTAGTAGGCCGGCCCATTAACTGACTGCCATGTTTTGGGCCAAATGCTGGCCCATATTGATCCGGTCCATTAATGGCCTGCCACGTTCCGGGCCTAATAGGCCCATATGAGATCCGGCCCGTTAAAAGCCTACCACGTTCTGGGCCAAATTACGGCCCAGATCAGTTCCGGACCTTTAAGAGGCTTTGGGCTAAATTATGGACCATATCAGATTCGGCCCGTCAACTGGACGCTACGCTTTTGGGCCCATTTGCTAAAGGCCCATTTAGTAATTCGGCCTGATATTAGTTCGGCCTCTTAAGGGCCCGTTTAACATTTCGGCCCTATATTAATTCCGGCCTGTTAAAATCCCGTCATATAGTTGGGCCTAACTACGGCACAGTTTGCATCCGGCCTGCTCGCAGCCGATAATCTGATTGGGCCAAACAAGGACCGAGACAATTTTGGCCTGTTACAAGCCCATGATTTGATTGGCACATTCATGGGCCGGGGTCTATTTCGGACTGCTGCCGGCCCGTGAGCTGTTCGGCACGTTTCAGGCCCAACCTACTTTTCAGCCTCCTAAAGGCCCATTGAGTTTTCTTGGGAAAATAGGGCCGGTGGTTTACTCGGCCTATTAAAGGCTCGAATGTACTAGGGGGCCAGTTTACATTTAGGCATGTTAACGGACCAAGATGACGGGGCCCATGATGCGGATCATACATGGTGATTTGCATGACGGCCCGATTATGTACCGTAATTTTACGGTTTGGCCAGTTTACTGCGAAGACATGATATATATACAGTAAAATAACTGCAGCATCGTGAATAAGAAAAAAACCTAGACTATACAATAAAGAAATTACGGCATATTACATCCACTGGGCATCAAAGTTCGCCACTATGATAATAAAGCACAAGCAGATAGCAGATGACATACACTGGGCATCAAAGATCGCCACCAGTGCAACTAAACACGCCGACAAAATAATATACAAAACCGATAGCCCTTCAATAGAGTTCAAGAAAGGATAGCCCTGCTCGGGAGCTGCAGCGCAAGCAGCTGAGCAAGCTGGTGAGACTGCACTTGTTTGACACTTATATCCTCCTCACTCTGAAAGATAAACAATCAGACAGATGACAGGTTTTGCACATACAAGTATCCGTGCTGACAATTCATCACATTTCTTACTGATGAATAAATGACACAGTTTAAAATAGCATTAACACAATATGGTATTGTTTAGGTCAAGACATGGCAGGAAATGACATTGTGATGGAGTTGGCAGCTTCACGACACCACTGGATTACAGATCAAGAACTCATAAGTATCAATGGTTAGTGTGCTGTCAATTTATCCCATTTCAGATTGGCAAAATAAGATCACTTTCTTTACATGGTATGAAGAACGAACTTGGTTGTACAACTGAAAACATAAATTGAGAAGGACAAACTTTTGTTTATGAACTGGAGTACATAATAAACTTTAAACATGCAATTTGATGCAAACACCAAAAATAAACAGCTGTTGCAGTCATGCCTAACCTAATATACACAACAAAGTTTGAAGGCTTGAGAAGGACAAACTTACATTATTGGTGAAGGCAGGCTCTATAAAGCCCTTGTCCATCCTGATGGGTGGGCAATTCAAGAAGTTTACCACCGAATCTTCTTCATAAGCATTGCCTTTATTCTACATTTTGTTAAGAGTAAATATAGATGTGACAATATAAGAAAAATTGGAGAATATTTAAGATAAGATGAAGAGTGATGCTACATAACCAAGTAGCTATAAATGTAAGTATAGCGATACAGGCAAAAGGTACAGCCAAGAGCAATGCAGAGCTAAACTTCTTCAGTACCATCGGTGTTATCCAACCTTATGGTAAGAGTAAATATAGATCTTATGTGTAGAAAATGGAGGGCAAAGGAAAATAAGCGGCAGAGTGATGGTACATGAACAACTACCTGTCAATATAAGTACACTGATAAAGGACAGCAGGTACTTACAAGAACAATGCAGAGCTAAAAAAATTCATTGGCATTGGATATATTCTACACTAATGTAACCATCCATACATATCAGATAATTTGGAGCAAACAATCGATAAGCAAGCTATCATGCATACTGTTGTCACATAATGAACTAGGTATGTATGCAAGTACAGTGATACAGGACAACAGGTACTAACAAGAGCAAAGCAGCGGGCAGCATATTTGCGATATCCTGTCGTTCGTTTCAAACCGGAATTCGTTTTCGAGCAGATTTCCTGCAAAAAAGATCCGTAAGGCACATGCGGAAAAGTAGAAGTTCAAATTGTCATGCGATATCATAGACAGTACCTCATCCTCGGAACGAGACCAGTGCATAACAAGGTTTTTCCATTCAATGTCTTCTACATTTAGCATAGGAGACTTCACCAGAAATTCGTTAATAGACTTGCCATCAAAGTGTGATTTCCTCAGGTAACACCAATACTGCTGCAATGCTTCCTTGAAAAGCGCAAGCAAGCTTTGCTCGTCATGACTATCCAGATTGACCCTCGCCTACTTACAACAATGTAATGTAAATCATTGATGTGTTCAATCAGCAGAAAACAGGAAAATAATCATCATGAATAATAGCACTTACACGTAAGTGGGATAGGAAGATGTGAAAATGGTGTTTGTCTTCACTATAATCTTCCAATGATGGGAATATATGCACGTAGTCCCTAACAACATTGAAAGCATTATCTTTTAAACTAGGAATAACTGGAATGGGGTTCCAATCTGCAGGAATTGGCCGTCTATGCAGTTTGGATAGGTCTTCAGCCGGTGGACTTGCTGTACTTTTTGCTGGAGTGGGATTTTTCTATGGTACGGCTGGTGCTATGGCAACTAAAATCAGCATACCTTTTGCTGGAGTGCAGGTCATGTGTGGTGGGGCTAGTGGTGTGGCCAGTGAAGTACGGGTACAGTCTGCTGGAGTTGGTCCTACGTTTTGTGTCACTGGTTGTACAGCCAATATAAGTGGGGTGTTGTCTGCTTTCTCCGGCACAACCACGTTTTTCAAGGACTTTGCTGGTGCTCCTTCAGGTTCGGCAATCACCCTCTTCCTTTTTGATGTCTGATGCACAAGAACATCATTTGAGTGGAAAAACAAGGTATGATGACAGATGGAATGTGTATTGATAATGGATGGGCATGGCATCTCGACATATATGATGAGTAAACTAAGCAGATGGCGGTGCAACAAAGTAGAAGAAATGCAAGACAACATATGCAAGATACGCGCAATCAATAAAACCTTGCCAAATTAGAGCAGGCACCTTGATGGGTGAACATGACAGGCCATCTTCCTTTGACTCCTCGAGGTTAGAATAGTCATTAGGATCATATTCTGAACAAGAATCTACATGTGGGGAGTGTATGAGTTTCATTGCATCCAGAATGGCACTCAATGCCTTGGTGCCAATTTTGTAAGTCATTGCAGTGTTCCATAATATTCTTCTGATGTGCGGATTCTGATATTCACTGTAATTACGTATAATATCTGAGAACCATGAAAACATAAATAGTTGTGAGATTATCTTTGTAATGCAGAGGATATTCTAATATAGGGGCGCCCCTGTAAACACTTGTGTGCTATCACTGTATTCTGATGAGAGAGCTCATGTGTGGTGTAATATGGTGCGTGCATTTATATAATCTGGCACAAGTACACAAAAAAATAGGCTCCAGAAGTAAGGATAGTTGGCAGATGATAGGTTCAAAATATACTGTATAGAGAGTTTATTGCGAAACCATGATAACAAGAGCACACAGCAACTAGGCAGATCATAGTGTACATAAAAGGGGTACACCATAACCACGATATATAAATCGGGAAAGTGGAACTGGCTTGAAAATACGGTGTTGTATTGCCGCTAGTAATTGAAAGCCTATCGATCAAGTACATGCCAGCTCTATCAGCTGTTGACTGCAGATGTCCCTGCTCCCCTTCCTGACAAGGAACATACTGTACGTACTAAATACAGAATAACAAAAGAGGAACATGTTAAAGAACAGAAGAGGAAGCATATTCTTGAGGTTCCGCTTAATTGCATACAATGTTGGTTGCCCACTCATGATGAATCACATCTCCCAAAGAAATGCAATTCCATGTTGTCTCTCTATATGTGGAAATTTTGAACAAGAGTCATTAGGATCATATTCTGAACAAGAGTCAACAGGTGGGGAGCGTATGAGTTTCATTGCATCCAGAATGGCACTCAATGCCTTGGTGCCAATTTTGTAAGTTATTGCGGTGTTTAGCTTCAAGAGTGGACTGCTGCTAGTGCGACACAAAGCAGCTACACATATCATAGTGTAGATATAACGGGAAAACCATAAGCATCAGAGTAAAATCAGGAAAGTGGAACTTGCTGGAATATATGTGCTAGTATTGCCGGTACGGCTAGAAAGGCTTCGGATACCAGCTCTCTTCAACTGACGGTGTGGTACTGTTAATATCAGTGTAACTCTCAAAGGCGACACAGCTCCCTGCATTTTCTTGCTATTCTTATAGGATTCAAGTGGGCAGGCCACTACAAATCCTATTCCCATGTTTACAAAATCCTACGAATCAAAGAGGCCCTACGAGTTCAAAGTGTCCATACCAACCGACCGTATAGACCTCTACACTGCAAATGTCCCTGCTCATATTCACTACAAGGAACATACTGTACTACTATCATACTCCCTCCGTTCCAAAATATAAGTCTTGGTAGAGATTTTCACTATGGATCCAGATACATTTTAGAGTGTAGATTCACTCATTTTGCTCCATATGTAGTCCATGGTGGAATCTATACAAAGACTTGTATTTAGGAACGGAGAGAGTACTTATTAAAGAAGAACGGAAAAGGAACATGGTAAAGAAGAGCAAGCAGATTTTGGATAATAAAATGTTCGTTGTGCAGTGCCCACACATGATGAACCAGAGCGCATTAAGAAAGCAACTCCCTGCTGTCTCTCTATATGTGGTGCACGTGCTTTTTCGAAAGTAAAGTAGGAACATTAGCTGACCAATTAAATGTTATCTGTTTTAGTAATATCAGCATCATATCAGATTCGTACTTGAGCAACAAGTTTGGAATTATGAGTGGCACGTTGTGTAGCTTGATGGATTCAGGAGCAGTGCTAAGCAGGTACGATGATGGTACTGAATATAAACGCATGTCTACATTTGGGTCAGTCGACCATTTCAGGCGGTTGGATGAAGATCCTACGTCTCCTAACCCTTATTCTTCCACGTGTCTGATTCTTCCCATACAGAACACCGCACGGGCCGCCGGCCGGACCATCGGCCCCCACCGCCTGTGTTCCTCCGCCACCCCCACCCCCCACCCTTGCCCCCACCCGCGTCGAGTTTTCTTCGTTCAGCGAGGCCCCCCCACCCCACCGCCCCAAGAACCAAAGTCCCCACCCGAGCCCCTTCGTTCGCACCGGTGAACTCCGGCGAGCTCTGAAAAATCGACTAACCCAATTTTGAAATTTAGTCTACTATGATTTAACTAGTGTGGAATATAAAAGGGGAAAACCATAAGCATTGGGAGTATAGTGTTGAGCATGCCATGGCGGATCTGAAGGTGCAAACCGGACAAAGGCAACTTCGCAACCAATGTTTGCTCTCAACTAGCAAGTAAGTGATGGACAAGAAATCAGAGTAAAGCAGTGGCGATCTATTTTCTTGCTGCGATAAATAAGTTGAGCAGATACGAAAGAGTACTGCCTCTGGCGCGGCGCCGTGTATGCATCTGCTGAGAATTTGACAGTGTTGCGGTAGTGATGGCTGTCGGCGGCGTGGAAGCAAATCTAGGAGGGTAGACGGTGGCGGCAGGGCGCGGTGGACGAGACGGTCGTAGGAGCGGCGCCGGCAAGGTGGACGACGGCGGGGATGAAGCTAGTGGACGGGATGCAAGGATCCCGGTCCGAAGCCGTGGATGAGAGAGGTTGATCTCTTGTAATGGACGGCGGCGTCAGGGTATCAGCTCCGGCATGGTGGAGGAGGACGGCGGTGGCGGACGGAGGAGGCTGGGGTGGAGAGGAAGGGGGGAACCATGTCTTCAGGGCGCGCTTGTCTCAAATGCGAGGAAATTTACAAACTTAGCCCCCGTTTCAAATTTCCTACATCACAGCAATATTAGTCGGTTGGGGATAGCACGGTAATATCGCATACACCAAACATTTGCCGACGAGAGTTTGTTTTTGGCGCCCAGCATGTATGAATCGGGGAGGGAGTCGATTTCAGGCGAGGACACACTGTGTTTTGGTGCCCACCGTGTATGAATCCGGGTGAGAGGTGGTTATGTCACGTTCGAGTGAAATTACAAACCTACCCCTATCGAAACCTATAGAAATCGAGCAGATAGGCTTTGCGTGGCAGGGATAGGCAGTAGTAATTTCCATCTCGCAGATTTTGGTTTCGGGCGGTTACTGCGACTTTCCCCGCTTCGTTCAAATTTTGCAGAGTGCACGTTTACCGTGCCAACTCAATTCGAATCCCGTTTGTATTCTATTTTTTCGGGCGGGATCCATTTTTGATTGGAATAAAATTCTATATACATCATTTTTTATATATACTTTCAAAAGCACAACACCCTTTATACATAAATATGGTTTACAAATGGCATGCTCTCAGATTCATAAGGTTGTATCCATCAATTTGGATTTTCAAATATTTGAAACCACTTTATGTTGAAATCCAATGTATGCATTCCTCGCTAACTGTCTCCAATTAATGTGTGTTTCATGCGGGGTTTTTTTTACTTCTCAAACATGTATAATGTGTTTCACACACGCAACATATAGTGTATCCCATTTAGACATTAATTGCATATAAACCATGCATTGTTTCTAAATAAAGAATCTATGGATCACCAATATTAATAAACTATATAACATTACATGTGTCCCGAAATTCAAATGAATATGCATGTTTGATACACCAATTTGCGTTATGATATTATCGATGTCGTGATCTCCAGTTTAAATATTTGAATCCCATTTAATCCAGATATCCGTCTCATATAACTATCACTCATGCTTATATAGGACTATCTCTCTAGACCTATACGTGTTCATCGTCTCTCGGGTATCTCTCGTGCTACCTGTATGTCGACAATGATCTTTTATCTTCGTAACACACTGACGGTACTCTCTCCCTCGACCTTCATCACTCTATCTCTCACTAAGTATATCTCGCTCCTTGCTATGTGTCTCTAACTATGATTCTCCATGTGGAATCTCTTTCCCTCACAGAAACACAAAACTTTGTCTTCCGGGGTCTCATTTCTCTCAACTATTCCCCTGTGTGCAACTCGCACACCCCTAATACAGAGATGTCTTTCGCTCCTTAGGTATGAGAACCTACGACTCTTCCTCTTAAATATCTCTTTCTCACACACAAACACAAACTCTGTCTCCGAGGGTCTCATATTTCTCCACTGTTCTCTTGCATGTCGCTCACACACACTGTCTCTCCCTAGAGATATCTTGCGTTCCCTCATATGTTTCTCTAGCTATCACTCTCGTTTTGAAATATCTTTCTCTCTCACAGACACAAAACTCCGTCTCTCGGGATCTTATTTCTCTCCGACATTTGTTTGTATGTGAGTCACATGCACCCTTTGTTCATCTCTCTCACACCCACACCCATAACTCAGCCTTCTGATCCACTGAACTCCTATCTCTAACGCACACTAGCTAGCATCTTTATCTTTCTATTTATCTGTTTCTCCATCAACCTTGTTTCATTTATAGGTTGATCTCTTTTGCACAATCGTTGTGCCTCACTCCCTCTGCTCGCCATAGATGCATGCTCCAGCCCACGCCACTATCTCTTAAAGACAAAAACACATGCTCAATTGTCGGGCCTTCTTCCCTGCATTCTCGCATGCATGCATATTGTCATACCGATCCGTCTCTCCCATGTCGTTGCTCTTAGCTTATGACTTATGTCTTCTTTCTTTTATCTCGATCATGCGCGTGCACACACACACACACACACACACACATCCCACGTATACATGTATACCTCTCACACATGCACGTTGAAGGTCTCTATGTCTCCATACGTAGTTAATTACCCTCAACCCTAACGCCACATCGAATCGTTCTCTTCTTGTGTGCACATAACTTCCGCCTGGATGGGTAAAACACACACTCACACTTAACAATCTCCTTGTAGCTACCCCCCCCCCCTCACTCTTCCGCTATATCCCCAAAACCAATAAGACCATCCCTTCGTTTAATTCCCGCCTACATGCACCATCGATATATAGTAGTCTTCCTTGGTGTCTCTCAAACAAACACGTTCTCTCGATGTCGACTACTCTCACGCGCACACACCTTCTCTTCCCTCTCTACGGGCATTTTCTCTCTCGCACCGCATCGTTGGTGGCCTCCGCCATACACATCACCTCTCTATGATGAAGCCATGCACACTTAAATTACATCCGCCACCGAAGACCCCGCGACACACACACACACACAAAGAAACACACACACACACATGCACGCACGCACGCACCCACCCACCCACCCCCCACACACAGTAAGACTCCATCACACACACATGCACACACACACACTAAGACTCCATCTCTCTCCCCCCCCACACACACACACTGAGACTCCATCTCACACACACATGCTCTAGGCGGAGCATTTGTTCCTACCACCCTTCATCCACCCTTACCCGTATGATAAACAATCACCTTAATTTACTTGTATAACATGGAAAAATTCCACTTTACTTTAGTAGTTAGCAAACTTATCATTTGTACCCTTATAAAAAACCGAGTTGGTGATGATGGTGTGCCTGCCATCTTGTAATATAGACCGTCTGATCTATATCTGATGGATAGAAAGCAAACTATGATAATTTTACAAAAGATAGCCGCACCTCTCTCCACATGCTTATCTCCCACACCTCATTGCTGAGCAATTAAAAAAGAAAGTCTCCGGAACAATCAAGCATGGTGGCAGCTGTCGCCTGCCGGCGCCGTCCATCACCATGCCTCCGCCCATTCCGACCACCAGTCACCACCACGCTCCACTCCTCCTCACCTTATCTCTCATCTTTCATTTTTTTCGATGACATACTCGAGATACCAGTTTTCTGATAAAATTCTCGAAATATCATTAGTTTTTACACATGGGATTACTCCTGCATGGGTAAATCACAACATGTGTTTTGTAAAAAAATGCATATTGATGTTCCGTGCAATGCACGAGCATCTTGCTTGTAATTATATAACGCAAATCACGAGCAGGGAGTGACATTTTTTTACACAACCACGTTAACATGGCCACGTAAATCACTAGCTAAAGTAAATACCATTATACTTATATCCCGATGCAAAAGGTTGAGTACATGTCCGAAGAGTAAAGTCGCACACACGCACTCTGTCTCTCAGAATCTCTCTCTCTCTCTCTCACACACACACACACACACACCAGTTACGTGACGCCCACTTAAGCAGACACGATGTTACAATTTGTGCACTCGCGGGTACACGTGATGCTCCCATTTATTTAAGCCAGACGGCGAACCCAAACAGTAGCTGCATTCATTCCCCTCCCGCCGCCTCTTCTCTGGTCGCCGTCGCCCGGTAGCCATGGTACGGCCAAAGGTAACAACATACGCCATACTCCCGCCGGAGCGGCTGTTTAATCTGGAAAATTTAGTGGTCATGCATGCATCTTTTTGTGCTAGCACTCCTATATAAGGGTTGACCGATCGCTTCCCGCGGACGTGCGCGGGCGGTGGAAGAGGAAGGAGAAGGGAAGCGGGCTGTGGAGTAACGTTTTTTACCACAATTTCTTGGGAAACTGAGTGCAATAATTGAGTAGTTTTGCAAACTACCGGTACTACACATGAAACGGTTCAAAACCTATACTCCCTTGCCAGCGCGCGCTTCCCGCGTGAAACGGTCAGTGTCGCCTTGGAGCGTCAGTGCCGCATTAATGCCCGGCCAGAGCGGAGGCGACCTCTCACTGGCGCCGGCTTTGAAGCGGCGCGACAGCCGAGAGAGCGCCGCTTCCCGGTGCACCGACTGCTCCGCGTCGAGGCTGGGCATCGATCGGGGTGATGCCCCCCTTCCGTTCCGCACTCTAATCTGGTCCATGACACGTATTACGTCGACCCGGATGCTGCTGGCTGTCCCAAATGTCGGCGAAGTAGTACGTAGTAGTAAGAAGCAGCAAAGAATCATGCGGTATACTAGAGATTCCAACAAGTGACTAGACTACACCGCATGCAGTATCTCAAATCTCCCTTCTGGTTTATAGGGCTCAAATCTCAAATCTCATCAACCAAGGCATTTTGCGATTGGAGGAATGTATCCCGTACTTTACAAAACTACCCTAATTAAACACATGCATTAATTACGTAGTTTTCTCGTTTTCCTCTCCGCCTTGGTCGCGGTGCACAATATGACTAGCCGCTCTATCTACATGCGGGGCATCAAAGCATCCGGGTCCGCGTGCCATCCACCAAATCACAGCGAGGTGCTACAGTAGAAACTCACCGGTCACCCCTGTGTGGCTGTCATGACCCGTCATATCACAAAACCCACACCTTTACCAGCAGTGGTAAAGTGGCCTCGAAGTTGGACTGGACGAAGCAAGCATCATTTCACTGGAACGCTCGTTGAAGCCCTTTCTCCCCTTTCTTGAAGAAAACCTCACTCCAGGCTACTCACTTCTGCCATTTTTCTTCTGTACCGACGAAGGAAAGGTGGGAAAATCAGTGATGTTGCTATATTTTCATTCCAAGAATCTTCTTTTTGCGAAGCACCGACCGATTCTCATAGCCTATTCTTTTCCCGTTTTCATTGTGATTGTGGTTTCCTTTCGATTGCTTTTTGTTTGTCAGTTCATTGATGGATCCTGGAGCACTAGGCAAAGAGTTGCCGACGGACAACCCACTGGAGACAACGATCTCCAGGAAGCGAGCACTGACCAACGAGTTGACCATGTTGGCGGGCCAACCCATGGAGACGAAGAACTCCAAGAAACAAGCACTGGCCAAAGAGTTGATGACGTTGGCGGACGAACTCCTCAAAGAAAGTTGGAAGACAGCAAGGGCCCCACCGTGCCTACCCTAGAATCTCTGATGGCCACCTTTGCGTGGCTCAAGGCCGAGTTTGAGGAGATAGTCGCCGTTGAGAAGCAGTTCCCCTGGCAAGGTGATGGCCCCCGTCGAGGACGAGGAGATGCCCCCCGGAGGGATGGGATCCCCCGGTGAGCTACACAATGTAAAAAATAAAAGTTGTGGTTTTTTATTATTTGCAATGTGCTTGCTAATATGTTAGGGTTGTGCAGGTGCCGGTGGACGTCCTTGATGATTCCGATGTCGCGGCCCGTCGGTGACAATGCCCCAGAGATCGTTTTCGATGTCGCGGTCCGTCCTGTTGGCATCGCCCCGGAGATCGATTCCGATGCCGCTGTCCATCCTGTGGACATTGCCCCAGAGATCGATTCCGATGTCGCGGTCAGTCCTGTGGACATCGCTCCAGAGATCGATTCCCATGCCGCTGTTCGTGCTGTGGTCATTGCCCGAGAGATCGATGACAAGAAATAGTTGGTCACGCTAATCCTTCAGGGTAGTTTGGATTGCCCTGTGTTTAATTACCAGAACGATGTGTGTTATCAAACCATCTTAGGGATAGTGCACTGTCTTGTGTGGGCGGTACTCGCTAGTACTTTTGTTTGATAGTGAATCATGCAAACCCTCTCCGAGTTATGGAAACAGATGTATCCTCACCAGCTTTTGATGTAATATATGGCATGCTTAGATGTAAGTTTGAACTGTTTATCATATCAGCAGGGCTTATTTGATGATTCTTGGTGTTAGTAGGCTAGCTACTATGCGAGCTATAGTACTTGCAAAACACTCACCGAAGAGAAATGTTGGGGCTGATGAGCTCGTGGTACGCTTATACTGATCCGTCGTCGATCGGCCAATAGCCCAAGCTCCTAAAATTGTAGGCTTAGCGATCGATCAGACAATAGTCGACACGGATACATTCAGGCCTCATTTGGTTCATAGGTTAGGAAAATCGTAGCAAAAGTACAGAGACATACAACACAAAATCATAGCAGTACAGAGACGTCCCTCCGTTTCAAAATAGATGAGTCAACTTTGTACTACTAACTTTGAAACGGAGGGAGTGCAGATCCTAGGCGGGCTATTTTGGCCTAGTGGGTTTTAGTGATATGAGGTGGTACAGTGCCGTCTAGTCTTCGCGTGTGGTAGCAGTACTGCGGGTAGAGTAAGTTTTCTTGAAGAAGCGGAATTCAACGAAGTCATGATGGTTCCTTCGTCCGACTAACTTACAGTGGGAAAGGTTGAGCCTGCGCTACGACCGGGGTGGACCAGGATAATTTTGTGCATGGCAAGTGGACCAGGATGGTCGACGTCCCACATGTCGGCGAATGAAAGTATTCTTTCCGATATAGTGGACGAGCAACGAGTATTCATTGTTTATTTTTGATGAAACCTATTGTCTCCACTGTTACGACGGAGGAGTGTGAAACACGGTAGCCCAGTGAACTTGGCATGTGCACCACTCCCTCCTTCCTCATGTAATACTACCATAGTGTTGACTATAAGGTTACAACTTTTTCTCACTTTCTCTCTATCTATTTCCTCTCAAATGTTTTTTACCTTTCTTTTTTTAGACACAATTGTTTTTTATGTCTCTTTTTTTAAAATTAGTTTTTTTATACCTAGGAGCACATGTAGAGACGAGCTCCTACAGATCCCACTCCTTGACTTTGTTAATGCCTCTCTCTCCTCCACATAAGCAGGCTTGTCGAGAAGACAAGAGATGATCTCTTAGCACAATATGTTTCACCATGTTTTTAGGAATAACTAGTTATTGAAGATAAGGCTAAGTGATGATCCATTGTACACGTGTTTTTTTGTCATCTCTAAATTACATGCAACACTTATGATAAGACTATCTTATCAACCATTGTACATGCCCTTTATAGCCTAGAATTTTACTGGTAGTACTTGCTATGAATGCGGGCAGCTGGCCTCTGAGGGGGAGCGCGCGCGGCGAGGTGGTGGGGTGGGGGAGGGGTTCTGGTGGGCCAGGGCGGTAAGAAGCGGGCTTGGAAGCGGTGCAGACTCCCGCATGGCCCACCTCACATTATCACCACATATTTCTTGGAGTCCGTGCACGGCGGGCAGGCGATCTCTTCTCCCTCCCCCGTCTCTCTCCTCTCAGCCGACACCCGCCGAGCGATTAGATTTCGGCTATTGACGGTTTATTTAATTGCAGTCCCACATGTCTGTGAAAATGCAAGACAACACGTGTCCCCTCTGGTGAGCGGCGTGCGAGCCGGACTGTCGGGGGTGTGACGTGAACGCGACGCGTACGAGTTGTAAGTGTGCCGCCTTTTCCTTTTGAACTTGCAAAGCGTAACATTTTCGTGCGATCGATTGATAGAAATCCAGAACAAAATGACGAGGGCGGTGCTTTCCTGCGCGTTAGGCGGGCTAGTTTGAGTGATATGACGTGCTACAGTGCCGTCCACTTGCTCCATTTTATGTAAGCAAGAGTCTACACTCTTACGTGGGAGGAGTGCGAAACACGGCGGATCTGATTTTGATCGAGGGATAACTGTTCCCTGCCAAATAATGGAGCACTGTTCGCGATTATAGCATGATAGTTAGGGCATCTCCAGCGCTGGCCCTCAAATTTACACCGGCATCTGTCCGAGGACACTGGTGGATGCCATCCAATGCTGCCCGCATGCCTTTCGATAACTATATGAACTAACCGGACGAAATTCGTGCAAACAAAGCAAATTTCAAAATAACCGGATGAAATTCATTACATTTCGAGAACTTTTCCTATAAACTGGACGAAATTCATTACATATTTCGCACAAACCGTACTAAAACCTACTGTAAACCTAATCTAAACGATCGCCGGGCCCCGACCACCATGTACGGCCCTGAACCCGAGAAAGCCGGCTATTGCGTTTGCCTCCTCCTTATCCGCCTCGATAACCTCCTCCTCCGGAGCACAAGGTTATGTAGATTTCCGCCTCCACGTCGCCGTGAAGCGGCTAATCGGCCGCCGATTTTTATCACCAAGCTTGGCGTCGACTGAGTGGAGGAGCGGTGGCCTTCCTGGGACCACAGCGGTGGCGACCTACCGTGTACTACTCTTCCTCGCTGCCGGCTGCGCCCGCGCACGCGCGCGGGCTTCGTGGTCGTGGCGGCGGAGCGCGTCCGGGGGGGAGCGGACGATCTCCTTTGTCTGCTCCTGCGAGAGTACGTCCAAGAGAGCTTTGGAGCGTGCCCGGAGCGGAGCCACCGATGTCCTTCGTCTGCTCCTGTGACAGTACGTCCAAGAGAGCTTTGGAGTGCCCGGAGGCCATGGTTGAAGTGGTGCCAACAGAAGGAAGGGACCGGAGGAGAATGAGTGTGGGTCTTTGGCTATGGCTGGGAGCTGGGGCTCAAGTTAATATAGCGGGCGAATGGAAATGAGCCGCGGCAGATGGATGGACGGCTGGCACCGGAGTAGGTTCGTCGGTAGCCGTGGTGTAACCAGAGCAATCGCTTGCACCGGGATGCCGCGCGGGTGGCGCTCTCTCGGCCGTCGCGCTGCTGCAATGCCGGCGCCAGTGAGAGGTCGCGTCGGGCGTGAATGCGGACGCTGCTTCAGTGACTTAACCGCAGGTGCTTTGTCTCACTGACATGTGGGCCCAACGGGCATCAGGCCCGCATGTCAGTGACACACCAACTGCACCTGCAGTTAGGGCTGGTGAATGCGGCATTGACGTTCTGGAGAGACGGTGATCGTTTCAGGCGGGAAGCGCACGCTA
Source organism: Aegilops tauschii subsp. strangulata (assembly GCF_002575655.3). Taxonomy (NCBI): domain Eukaryota; kingdom Viridiplantae; phylum Streptophyta; class Magnoliopsida; order Poales; family Poaceae; genus Aegilops; species Aegilops tauschii. The sequence continues at coordinate 277,521,370 of NC_053037.3, read as the reverse complement.
GCGATGGAAGGGGTTTCGGTAGGCCAGGGCGGTCAGACGATGGCGTGGTGGTAAAATGTGAACTCATGGATGACGAGCCTTTGAAGCGTATGCGGCACATATTGACAACCAGGCGTCCATGCAACCGCTCTTGTCGCCAGCTAGCATTCGACGACCACCATTAGACACCACACAACCATACATAACTTACGAATAATGGACGAATCGCACACACTCGTGTGCAGTGGCACTATGATCGGTTGCTCACAATAGTACATACTCCACACCATAGTACCCTCTCTAGCTAGGCTGTTTTATAGATTGTCGTTGTGATGGACGATATACATGAGCAAGGTGCCGAGTCACGAGTATGACCGTTGGTGTTGATCCAGGTGAATACATGCTCGGTGTTCGCGGAGGCCTCCAGCAAGCGTCTAAACAGTAATGTCACATACGCATAATTTGGGTTTTTATTTCTTTCTCCACTGACAGGTAGGCCCGCATAGATAGATAGATAAAGAACACGAGCTGATGAGGCGCATGCGGACTGTTTGACTGGTCAACCAGACAAATACGGAGCTGTACGCTGAGCCAGTGACCGTATAATCACCATATCTCGTATACAATGATCAAAGTGAGCTATCAAAGACAAGTTCAATGACCACCAATGCATTTTACTCGGTAATAAATGACCAAGATTGAAGGGGAATCCAAATTTCCTTCGTCTTCTGTCCTTGAGCTCTTGACAAACCAATGCACTTTACGGTTGTCCGGCCACTCCACCCCAGAGCTGTCACCAAGCGTCGTTCATGCCACCGCGCCGCACACTAACCGGTAAGGAACCGATGGCATCCCGCCGCGCCGACTTCCTCGCCGCCCACGACCGCACACAGAATGTTAGGCAAGCGGTGGCATCCCGCCGTGCCGAGTTCATCACCGCTCGCGACCTCACACCTATGTGGGCGGAATTTGAAGCTGCCAAGGCCGAATGGGCGGTAGAGCAAGAGGCGGCCAAAGCCGCACAGAGGGAGCGGAAAAGTCAGAAAGCACTCAAGAAAAGACAGGCCCACCACCACAAGAAAGAAGAGGACGCACGTGCTGCTGCGGAGAGGTCGGCGGAGATCCAAGCACGGTGGGGTGTCGCCGACAAAGCCGGGAAGGAGAACGACGGCGTCTGGCCAGCATGTGAGAAGTAGTAGTACTAGTAGTTAGTGTGTGTGTCTGTGTCGCCCGTACGTTTGTTTAATTAATTACGAGCATGTAACAGTACTACTAGTTACTACTGTAGTTTTTAGAGCAAATTACCAGTACATTAGCCTAGACTCAATGGAAAAATTCCTATCCTATGCATCAAATGGCATATCTTTCTCTATAGGAATTGAGATGCATGTCATCTCACTTCCTATGATTTTCATATTCCTATAAAATTCCTATCCTATGAACCAAAGGAGGCCTCTGCTGGAGTAACTACTGTAGCTAGCAGTACTGCTGGTACAGTAGTTTTCTTCAAGAAGCGGAATTCAAAGTCATGATGGTTCCTTCGTCCGCGCAACTTCACAGTGGGTAAGGTTGGGCCTGTGATTTGACGGCTCATTAGTAATTACTGCGGCGCGACGACCGGGGTGAGTCTCCCTTGGAGTTCTGCGGGCATGGCAAGTGGACCAGGATGGTCGATGTCCCACATGTCGGCGAGCAGAAGTATTCTTTCCGATATCAAGGAGCAAGGAAACCGCGTGGTATAGTATCACTGGTGATTTATATTTATTTTTTATTTCTAATGAATGCTAGCGTTTCAACTCTTACGAAGAAGGAGTGCCAAACACATGGCACGTGCTGGATGTCGCACACGTCAGCGAAAGGAGTGGGACATGAACAACGTGGTAGAGCATCTCCACTTCTGGGTCGGAGACCACACGTAGTAGTACTACTGTACTAGTGGTATGAATGATACAAAGTGCGACCCGGAGAGAAAGACACGTCTAGTTGGAAGGTCTCGGGGCATACACATAAACAAATATAAAACCTAATATGTGCCTCCAATTAATATAGTAGTAGTAGAGTACTTAGTCACGCACTCCATAACATCACCGGGCATTGCACGTACAACATTTAGTGGTAGTAAGAGACAAATGCCTATATGCCATGCATGTTCATACTATTTGTGCCTTTCTACTTCACTTACTGCGCTACGTTACATAGGTTCGCACGTCCACTCCTGGGTACATGTCCATCTCGTAGTTCCAGTCCCATGTGTTCTTCATATAGATGGAACGATCCTTGCATGACACGTGCACCTTGATGCTAGATGTGTCGCGTGTTGGCAAAAGGATGAACAAAGCTCACGTAAAAAAATAGAGTGGAAGAACATAGATTCCCGACGACCGAGAAGGAGCAAGGAACCTCGGGGTGGAGCATCTGCACTCATAATATTTTATATTATTCAGCGATATAAAGTCAACCAATCATCTCCACAGTCGACTGGAAGAGTATGAAACACGACAGCCCAGTGTAGTTACATCATACTAGTACATGGCTAACCCACGCTATCACCATATTTCTTGGCTTCCGTGCGACACCTATCTCTAGTAATCCAGCAGCCCGTATCGCTTCTCCCTCCTGGTCTCTCTCAAAGGCCCTATTTGGATACTCTAACTCAGTTAAAGGTTAGAGTTAGATTCTAATCCTGAACTAACCCTGAAGTAACTCTAGCGAAAGAGGTGTTTGGATGACAGGGTTAGATGGAGTGCGGATACGGCGAGGTGCCTTCATGGGTGGTGCGAGAGGGAGGGAGGGAGGGAGAGGACGAGAAGCTTCGAGGAAGTGGGGAGGGATCTGCTGCGGGGAGAGCGAGAGAAAAATGTGTTTTTTAGTGTCGCGAGAAGAACTAACCCAAATAAGCACCTCTTGGGTGGGTTAGAATTTTTTGGGTTAGTTGAGTTTAGACTAACCCAAACTAACTCTAACACGTGGATCCAAACAGTAACCCAAACTAACCCTCCTGTTTGGATATTTTTGGGTTAGTTGAGTTCAAACTAACCCAAACTAGCCCTCCTGTCTGGATATTTTTGGGTTAGTTGAGTTAAAATCGCACAGCCCGACCTTTCCAATAGTAAGTAAGTTGAATCTACTACTCCCTCACCCTCCTCGCCTCTTTGTCAAACCGCCTACGCGAAAACTACCGCGCGTACTGCCCGGGAAAAGCCCCTCCCTCAACTTTTAACTACGCGAAAATAGTTCGAGCTTGTTCATTCTATATAAATACTAGTACTGTATGTTTATTCACCCGTGGGGTTGTTCAATGAATGGAGGGCTGGGGAGCACAAGTGAACAATACTACTACTAGTAGTAGTAAGTAGGAGTCGTACAGGTAGTCACCTTAAATAGAGAGTTTCTTTTCTTTAATGCCACGTACACAAATTTAAACGCTTGTTGTGGAGAGAAAATGATAATCACTCCACTATATATGTACGCAGGGGCCTGAGCGCTTGCTTTACTAGGGTTGCTCTCTTCATTCTCTCATCCTCTCCAGATATAAACAAGACAGCGGTAGCGACATTTTCTCTCTGCTCACCGCTAGTCACAGATCCGGCCGGATCCCTTCGGATGGTGTGTGTAGAGGACTAGGTGCATCGTTCACGCGGTCATCGCCGGCGAGGGAGGAAACCCACAGCTGCGGATGGGCCCGATCCTCTGCCCATGCCGTTCTCTCCGACACAGCGCCGGCTCGGGAGGTCCTCCGACCCTTCTTCCTCCCTGCCATATTGTCTGCAGATCCGACATGCCGCCGCCGACATCCCGCCGACCCTCAGGTATAAGTTCTTCGAAAGCGGCCTTGCTCTACTGCCCTAGCTCCCCACGTGTCTGCATGTGCATCTTTTTCTACTCCCATTAGCTCTTCGAAAGCCACCTAAATTTTTAGTATTATTAGAGGTAAAGCTACTTCATGCATTCGAATCTAGGGCTTTGTTCAAACAACGAAGAAAGGGGGGAAAGTTGTAGCATGAATCTAGGACTTGATTCAAAGAGGAAATAATATGGTGAAAGTAGTAGAGACCGGATACCCAACCGGTCTCTTGGTTGAAAAGGGAAATAATGGGAAAACGCAGTACAAACTGGATAAGGAACAGATCTATTATTGGTTGAAAAAAGGATAGAAAGTGGCGGCTGGTGGACAAGTCAACAGAGTATGTCCAAGATTAGATTTGTTGTCCTCACATAGTAAAAGGTCTCCAGGATTAGAATTGCTGCCCTCACATAGTAAAAGGTCTCAGGATTAGATTTGCTGCCCTCACATAGTAAAAGGTCTCCAGGATTAGATTTGCTGCCCTCACATAGTAAAAGGTCTCCAGGATTAGATTTGCTGCCCTCACATAGTAAAAGGTCTCCAGGATTAGATTTGCTGCCCTCACATAGTACAAGGTCTCTAGGATTAGGTTTGCTGCCCTCACATAGTAAAAGGTCTCCAGGATTAGATTTTCTGCCCTCACATAGCATGAACAAACTCTGCATCACCACTTTATGCCTCCTTGTAGGTACATTGTGCTGATGCGTCCACTGTCGCATGTCCTTATACCAACTTTTTGCTGTTGTTAAGGTACGAGTGCATGTAAAATGAAGCCATCACACTATTACCTTAAGGACATGTCTAACCTGTGTTATTGTTAATCTAATGCCTCCAGTGATATGATGCAATTAAACTATGTTACAAATGGTACTCCTGCTGTTTTCCCCAGTATGATAAGTAAGTTGCTTCTTTACACTACTGAGTGTCCTGGTGCCCCCACGGTCCCGTGCCCTTAAACCAACTCTTTAGCTGCTGTTGATTTGCTATATTTGGTAAACAAGCAATGCCACCATTAAAGTAATCCCATATTTGACGAATGTCATTGTTGATCGTAATGCTTCCGGTAACATGAAGCATTGCCGACGTTTTAAAATTTCTACTGTCCTTGCGTGATTTCCATGAACATAATTAAGATGCTTCTTTTCATTTCGTCTATGTTTCGTATCTTCTTATTGACCAGCAACTGTTTACTTTCTATCTTTTTGTGCAGATAGGGATATCCATTTCACCTTGTTGCTATTGTGACCTTTTGGTGAACTGCACAAAACACTTTTTTGGAATGAGTGTCTTGTGCAGTTCAACTAAAATGTCACGTGGGCAACATCTCTCAATTTTGGTGGAACTGCACAAAATGGTGATTGGAGTTTCCAAAATCTCCATCAAATTCTGCTGGTAATCTCGTGCAACATTTTATTAGCCTTTGCAAGATGAGCCGTAGCTGAATGATGCAATCTTTGCTTCATTTCAGGTGAACTGCAGAAAAAGTGGCATGAATTGAATCATCGAGTGGAGTTGCAGGTTGACTTCCACTAGTGCCGGTATTATAGTAATCATGCTCTTTATTATCTGCACTGTGCAAACAAGAATACTCAACTACAGATGTTGTGACAGTCAAGAGCATTCGCCAAGTTCTTTGATTGTATGACATGGCTAGCCAAGATGGATTTAATCCCGATATTCACTTTATCAAAAGGCTCTAATGGGTTGGTTCTGAATCTTGCAAGCTGGGAATCAATGAGATGTGTAGGCATCTTTGTTGTACTTATTATTTGAATCTTATTTGTTGGTTCTGAATCTTGCAAGATGGGAATCAATGAGATGTGTAGGCGTCTTTGTTGTACTTATTATTTGGATCTTATTTGTTGGTTCTGAATCTTGCAAACTGGGAATCAATGAGATGTGTAGGCATCTTTGTTGTACTTATTATTTGGATCTTATTTGTTGGTTCTGAATCTTGCAAGCTGGGAAACACGGCATGATTATCCAGAGGACAACAACCATAACAAATAGTTCAAACTTGGTAGTATTATCTTTGTGAAAGTGCGACAAATGTGCTGATCGTGTGTGTCCTGAGAATAATAATTCTAATTGTTGTGCATGTTGATCTTGTGGCACTGATAGAACGAGCCAACGCATTGCTTGTTTTAAGTATAAATTTCTATTGAAGCTAATTAAATTTAACTAAAGTGACCACTAACTCCTATTATTACAGTACCAATACAGACCCGCTCGTGAACCGACGTGTGGCCGGAGTAGGTTTCTTAATGGAGGCATTTGAATGCGCCGAGGGTGCATCTTCTGCCGGGCGTGCAGCGGACGAGGGAGGGGTAGTAACTGTTGTCACCTATACACACTCAGTTTACTGTTGAATCCAGTTCCCCAAGAGCTGAAAAATGAACTGCTGCCGCCGCCTACACACTCGTTCACTTGAAGAGACTCCAATGGCGATCCGAGGGGTGAGCCTGCTGGATATGGACTTCAGCAAGGAGTTCCCCTTTGAGTTCGCCGTTTAGTCCTATGGCTGCACCAAGTTGAATGTGATGTACACCAATGATCCAGACTCGGTGAAGCTCTCCCTCACCGAGTTCAAGTAGTACCTACAGGACGAGAAAGCACAAGGTTGCAGGACTAGAGCTTGTGCCCATCCATTCGTCTCCTGACAGGGACCAGCGGATCGCCGTCGCCAGGGTATGTGTGTGGGACGAGGTTCTCATCTACCACTTCTGTAGGGCCATCAGAGGTTCTGGAGCATTCGCCCGTTTCATCGGCAGCGCCGACTACACCTTCGCTACGGTGGAGAGAAGGAAGAACGCGACGATTCGGCCATCTGGTGCAACAAGCTTGTCGACATCCAGAAGCAATACAAGATCATCAGCAACGGGCAGGAGAAGGACTCCGTGGTTGACCTCGCCGAGACCATCATTGACCCCTGATACGCCAACATGAAAGAAGACAATGACACCAAGGACCTGAACACGTGGGAGGTACTGTAACGCCCACGATGCGGCTATATCTCCCACGTGTCGAGGCACGACTTAGAGGCATAACCGCATTGTGGTTTTGTCGCAAGAAGGGTCATCTTCACACAATCCCATGTAATGAAAAAGAATGGGATAAAGAGTTGGCTTACAATCGCCACTTCACACAATACATGAATAAATCATACATCAATCAGAGTACACACATAGGTCCGCCTACGGAACCGAAAGAAAAGAAGACAACCCAACTCCTAGATCCCTGATCGTCCCAACTGGGCTCCACTACTGATCAACAGGAAAAGAAACAACACAACGAGCAAGACCTTCATCGAGCTCCCACTTGAGCTCGATTGCGTCACCTGCACTGGTATGATCGGCACCTGCAACTATTTTGGAAGTATCTGTGAGTCACGAGGACTCAGCAATCTCACACCCGCGAGATCAAGACTATTTAAGCTTAAGGGTAGGCAAGGGTAAGGTGGTGAGGTTGCAGCAGCGACTAAGCATATATGGTGGCTAACATACGCAAATAAGAGCGAGAAGAGAAGCAACGGAACGGTCGTGAAGCTAGCAATGATCAAGAAGTGATCCTGAACTCCTACTTACGTCAAACATAACCCATAAACCGTGTTCACTTCCCGGACTCCGCCGAGAAGAGACCATCACGGCTACACACACGGTTGATGCATTTTAATTAAGGTCAAGTGTCAAGTTCTCTACAACCGGATATTAACAAATTCCCATCTGCCACATAACCGCGGGCACGGCTTTCGAAAGATAATACCCTGCAGGGGTGTCCCAACTTAGCCCATTATAAGCTCTCACGGTCAACGAAGGATAAACCTTCTCCCGGGAAGACCCGATCAGTCTCGGAATCCCGGTTACAAGACATTTCGACAATGGTAAAACAAGACCAGCAAGACCACCCGAATGTGCCGACAAATCCCGATAGGAGCTGCACATATCTCGTTCTCAGGGCACACCGGATGAGCAGTCCGTACAACTAAAACCAGACCTCAAGTTTCCCCGAGGTGGCGCTGCAAAGGGCTCTAGTTTGGACCAGCACCCAGAGGAGCACTGGCCCGGGGGGGTTAAAATAAAGATGACCCTTGAGTCTGCAGAACCCAAGGGAAAAAGGCTTACTTAGGCAAATGGTAAAACCAAGGTTGGGCCTTGCTGGAGGAGTTTTATTCAAAGCGAACTGTCAAGGGGGTCCCATAAATCACCCAACCGCGTAAGGAACGCAAAATCAAGGAACATAACACCGGTATGACGGAAACTAGGGCGGCAAGAGTGGAACAAAACACCAGGCATAAGGCCGAGCCTTCCACCCTTTACCAAGTATATAGATGCATTAATTAAGATAAGAGATATTGTGATATACCAACATAAAACTAATCCAACATGGAGCAATCTTCATCTTCACCTGCAACTAGCAACGCTATAAGAAGGGGCTGAGCAAAGCGGTAACATAGCCAAACAACGGTTTGCTAGGAAGGGTGAAAAAGGTTAGGGGCTGACATGGCAGTATGGGAGGCATGATATAGCAAGTGGTAGGTAGCGCGGCATAGCAATAGAGCGAACAACTAGCAAGCAAAGATAGAAGTGATTTCGAGGGTATGGTCATCTTGCCTGAGATCCCGCAAGGAAGAAGAACGAGTCCATGAAGAAGACAAACGGACGTAGACGAACGAATCCTCACAACTCCGGAACGAAACCGAAGCTAACGAGAGAAGCAACCCGGAAAGAAACAGACAACATAGTAAACAACCACCACATAAACATGGCATGATGCACAATCAAGTATGATGCATGTCCGGTTTAATGAGGCATGGCATGGCAAATGCACCAATCAACACTACAAATTAAGTGGAGCTCAATATGCAACGAGTTGCATATTGACGAAACACCACATCAATTATTTAGTTCGCTCTTGTTTAAGTACACAACAATATTAAATGTTGTTAACCATGGAAAGGGGTGAAGCATAATTAAACAACCTATCTAGGCAAGTTTAAATGAGGCCGGAAATAACAAACGACAAATCCGGAAAATCGTCATGTCCATATTTTGATTTGGTACTGTTCTGCCATAAATGCAATTTTAATGTTGTTAAACAGCAAAATGAAGTGCACCATGTTAAACTAGGCATTTTCCCAAGCAAGTTACATATATAGTTTATTTAAATCCGAGTTACGGTTAATTAGTTACGAATTAAAGCATTTAGCATGTTATTTGAGCAAATTTAATCAAACAGCATTTTAAACAATTTTAACATGGGTGAAAGTGGCATATTATTAAACTACACAAAATTCTAAGCATTTTACATGTTTAAATCATTTTAATCCGGTGCACGGTTTATTAGTTATTAAATGCATGAAGAACAGGGGGTTTTCCGTAAAACTGTAATTCTCTGGATAATAGAGAAATTCGCAGATCCTGAAAAAAAACATCACATGGGCCGAAATCTGCTGGGGAGCTGGGCTTGGGGTGGCTCACCATGGGCTAAGCCCAGTCGGTGAGGAGGAGGCCGGGCAGGGAGCGCTGGGACTTGGAGGCAGCAAGCCGGCTGGCTTGGGCCTTGGGAGGCTGGCCACGCTGGCGCTGCGCTCGGTCAACGCACGAGGCAACGGAGGAGCATCTCCCTGTCGCCGGAAGCAGAGGACGAGCGGGCGCCGTGGCTCCAGGAACATGGCGGGGCGGCAGAGGCGCGGGGGTGGTCGATGGCACCGGATCGTGGCGGAGATGAAGCGAGGAGGCGAGGCGGACGACGTACTCCGGCGAGATGGCGGCCGGACTACAGAGGAAGTAGGCGGGCCACTACCACCAGATGCACGCGAGCGAGCGCAGTGCTCGACCTGCTACTCGATGCAGATGAAGCAGGGGCGCAGCGCACGGGACAACAACGGCGGCGGGGACTTGGGCGCGGTTTCGACGAAGGGCAACACCGGAACGACGGGGACGAGGCGCAGGAGAGCAGAGGGTGAAGGCGGACTTGGCGCGACGGCGGCGAGCGAGCGAGGCCTGGCGAGGGGCGGAGCTTGACGGATCCGGCCGCGGGACACCAGTTCCAGGCGGCCGCGTGACGAACTGGAGCTCGGGAGGCATCCATGGCGGCCGTTGGCGACGGGAACCTACGGGAGTTCCTGTTTCAACGAGACAGAGGGAGAGAGAGGGTGAAACACGGGAGAGAGATGGGGAAGAAAGGGAAGGAGGGGAGGAGAGAGGGCGAGGGAGTCTGGCCTGGCGACTCGGGATCGAGATCATCTCGATCTGGAGGTCGGGGCGCCATGGGGCTGTACGAGCTCGGGGACGGGGCTCATGGTTGACGACGGGAGCGAGGAGTCCCGCGTGTGCTCGGCACAACAGGAGGCGTGGTGGAGCTCGAGGCCAGAGGGCTCGGGCGCAGGAGGGGCTCGGGTTGGCTGGCAGATGATCCCAAGGTGGGAGGAGGCTGCAGGGTTCGGTGGTTGGCTGGGCGAGGGGATCGAGGGAGATCGGGCGAGGGGATCCCGAGGAAGAGGATTTGGTGGAGTGGCGGCGGCGATGAGACAAACCTCCTCAAATTTAGGGTTTGTCTGATTTGGTTGGGGGCTGCTCTATAAATAAGGAAAGGAGGGAGTTTTTTGGATCGTCCGATTAAAGTCGGACGGTCCGAGATACATAGGTTAGAAAGTCCAATTAAGAAAACGGAGATATTTTGTAGATGTTAGGGGATGATCCGGACCCAACGGTAACAACAAACCGGGTCGGGTACGGGACAACTTTCGGACGTGCGGGAGGGGATCGCGGGCTGACGAGAGAGGTTAGTTGGTTTGACAAGAGGGAACCGAAAACACGGTTGGTCTCGGAACGATCAACGAAGGCAAAGCGGACCGAGGGAAGGTGATGAAGGCAAAGGGAGAAACGGCAACGACGAGCCAATGCAAGTTTTATGAAAACATGTAGATGCAATGTGCATGATGCAATGAGATGAGATGCAATAAACAAATAAATAACACAACTGACTCGCAAAACAAGTAAGGCATCTGGAGCGTTGGTCTTGGGGCGTTACAACACTCCAGCACTACAAGAGGATCTCGTCCCGAGATCTAGGATGGCACCGGGGATAAACGGAAGAGGAACATGTAAAACAAGTTGCTTCTTTGATAAACGAGTGAAACCACGAACCTTGAGAGATTGAACGAATTAAAAGAGAGAATACAACGAAGATGAACAAAGTTGAAAACAATCCGTTAGGAAAGAGGAACAAGGAACATCACTAGAACCTTGTAGGTTGAAAGACATGAATGGAAAAAATCAATGAACGAGAAATACATGCAAGCACTCCGGTTGAAACGAGATGTACAAGGAACGATAATGATCGATTACGATAACGCTCCGGTTGGAAAATGGAAGGGGTACAATATGGACTTGGCAAAATGAAAGCACTTGGATGAGACTCCGGTTAGAAGAGGAATGATAGACATCAACACTCCGGTTAAAACAAGATAAAGAAGGAATGAGAATGATATAATTTGGGCAACACTCCGACTGAAAATGGAAGGAATTGAACATGATCTCGACAAGATGAGAGGATACTCGATGAAATTAACAACACATTGCCTCCGGTACTAACGAAAGAATGGCACAAGGGGTAAGAAAGATTTCAGACAGCACTCCGGTTGAGGGAGGAGACAAAACTTGATAAGATGAGAGAACTCGAATGAAAACACGACACTCCGGCTAAACGGATAAGAAAGGAAAAATTACATGATCTTGACAAAACAAGATGATTGGTCAAAGAGAGCAACATCACAAAACCTCCGGAAACAATGCATGATAGTTAGATAGTTGGGGTGAATAGAACAAAGAGTGAAACCAACATCTCCTACCATAATTGAATTTTAAAGAGCATCCTTACGAAGTAGGATTGAACGGAGTTGTTGAAAAACCAACAACGAAAAGAATAAGCTTGTAGTGGGCTTATGGAAACATCTCAACATTATGAGGTGACAACCCGCCACTGACGGAAACAATTTCTTGCTTGAGATCAACGAAGAGATGAAAACTTCTTCCACCAAGAGGAGAAAGAGAAAACTTGATCATTGATAAACTCCACAAATAGCTACATTCCTTAGGGAAAGCTATAGGTGAAATATAACCCAAGATAACTCCAATGAAGAGATTGATGGATTTAAAATACCTCATTCTTGACAACATGTGAATCATGAAGCATGAAGGGAAATTGTCAAGAATGACATAACACCACCTCAAAAGATAAGGTAGAAAGAATTGCACTTCGGAATGCAAGAATGCTTGAGCTCCAACAAGAATCTTGAAGAACACTTCGAGAATGAATTAAATCCTTGATGAAACACCATGTACAGCCTCCATGAAGAACTCCGGTAATAAAAGGATGATAAAAAGAAAGAGAAGTTGACAACACAAGGTCAAGCCTTGCAATGATGTGGGTGGAGCTTTGAAATGATATAACCGAGAAAACTTGGAACTCCGGAAAGAAAGATGAACAAATGAAATCAAGAATTTGGTATCATGAACGAACTCCGAAAGAAGGAATAAATCACTTGGAGGAAACAAGGATAAGAATTACATTACGCTTATCCTTCACCAATTTAGATTGATGACAAGAAACGGATTTTTGCATACTACTTATTCTCGTAGAAAGGATTAAGATAGATATTGTGCAAACTTGGGAAGGTCTTCATCGAACCATCGGTAGAATAGAAACAACGAATAAATTGATATGATAATGAAGGAAGAGAAATCTTGAACAAACCACCGTAAGAATTGAAAATGAAAGTAGCAAAGGCACAATTCACCGAGAAGATTTAGAAAAATGAATAAAGATACTTGACGGAATATAAATATATGAGAACGAAGAGATCACGAACTGATTAGAGGATATTTGAATGATGCACCGGTAAGATTTGGAGAACGAGAGCTTCATCAATTTAGAATAATTGGAGAACGAAGCTGAAAACTTAGAACGAAGAAATCTTCTGAAATGATGGCCTTTGGATGATCAAGAAGTGAAAACAACTCTGAAATGCTCCAGATGGGTATGAAAAGAATTGCGCGATTGGAAACAATTTCAGAGGATGGCAACAAGTTAGAACGATGAATCTTCAAGAGAACGGCCAAGATTGAAGAGAAACTCTTCTTCGGTCTTCAAATGTTGAGAAAGATGACAAGAAACACCACCATGAATTTTTGAGGCACTCCGGATGAAAATTAGAAAGATTGAACCAACAATGAAAAGAGTTTGAAAGATCTTGAAGAAAGACATATGACTGATGAAAAGTTATTCTTACGACAAACTTTGAAATGAATTTGAGAATAACTCCAGAAAAATTAGAAGAGTCAGGTAAGATCCTGGGAAAAGACCTGTGGGTTAGGGCCCATTCAAGAGAAACACCGTTGAAATGATTTAAAAGAGAGATTGCGCTAGTTGAATTAAATGAGTTGAATGAGATAACAACCTCAAAATCGCTTGAACGGATTAGAAATGAAAAACATGAATCTCCTGAGGCGTCTTCAGCACTCCGGAACAATTGAATAGCACGCGAAGAATGATTAAGAGATATACCGGCATGAGAAAGCATTTGAAACAAGGAAAGGAATGTGACCAATACCGAAAGCTTGAATTGAATCCACCGGAGAAGAAAATGAATGAAGAATGAAAAACTTGAAGAACATCTTCATGAGAACCACCGGGTAAGAACATTGATTGAAAAGAATGAAGGGACTTCACATGAATAAAATGGATACTTGGTTAAGACATCTGATTCCTTGAAGGAAAAGGGTGGGAGGGCGGGAAAAACAAAGGCACCTTGGGGCAGATGAAACAAACACCGTTGAGAAAAGCTTAGAATTAATCTTGCGAATGTTGGAATGACTGGATGCACTTGAAGAGAAACACGCCGGTTGGAAAAGAATTAACATGACGACCTCGATGATCAAGAAGGATTAGTATTCACATAGCAATATGAGAACACCGTTTAGGAAAGGTATGGATTCAACATTTGACTCCGAAGCAACTCGAATACCACAACTTAAAACAAAACAAAGGATTTGGCTTGCAGAATAAGCCGGAACAAACATATGATAGAGATTTCGTCCGAAGTTTTCGTGGTGGGGCCCACACGGGCTCGATCGTACAGCACCATCATGTACAAGGCAGTGCACATGACATATGAAGCGTCCCCGAGTCGGCATAGCCAAGGACTCTTTAAGACACTACGAGACCACTGTAAAACCAACCGTGGAAAGGCGGACCACTAGACGTCGAACCCCAATCTCATATCATGCGTCTGTCGGAAAGATATCCTAAGAGCTACTTGAATTCCCACTTATAAACTCCCGAAACTTTCTGGTTATGCAATCAGGTGTTGGGGATACAGGGGACACAAAATATATCACCCAAACTAGCAATCCCTAGATCCAGTTGTATCCATCCGTCAACACATAACCAAGAAACCTTCGGAAATCGTGTACCTCAACCTTCGAAAAGCATCCGTTATACGAGTTATGGCAATACTCCCGAACTCCCGCCCCAGTACTGGGTGGTGTCGAGGTGATCTCACCAACAACTGCATAAAAGAGATTTCGATGTCGGCGAAACTCAGGTATTCCAGAACTGCAACGATAAAATTGTGACGACAACACCTCGGAGCTCAACTCCTCGGGACACTGCCACAACCCCTAAATGTCAGGAGGCACCAAGAACAATGTTCTCGTCACAAAACCATTGGAACGATTCCAAGATACCCGCGTGATCCTAAAAAAAAATTTAGTGAAATTTGAGGAGAGAAAAGTCAAAACTTCTACGTCAGGAGACCTCAGCAGAGCGACGAAGGGACTGAGGAGTAAAAAGAATCCTACTCTCCGATATATATAATCCTAAGACTCAAAACATTTTTGTTCTAGACTCAACAACGTCAGCGATTCGATCAAGCAGGGGGCTCCTAAGTCGGGGATGGCTCTGATTACCAACTTGTAACGCCCACGATGCGGCTATATCTCCCACGTGTCGAGGCACGACTTAGAGGCATAACCGCATTGTGGTTTTGTCACAAGAAGGGTCATCTTCACACAATCCCATGTAATGAAAAAGAATGGGATAAAGAGTTGGCTTACAATCGCCACTTCACACAATACATGAATAAATCATACATCAATCAGAGTACACACATAGGTCTGACTACGGAACCAAAAGAAAAGAAGACAACCCAATTGCTAGATCCCCGATCGTCCCAACTGGGCTCCACTACTGATCAACAGGAAAAGAAACAACACAACGAGCAAGACCTTCATCGATCTCCCACTTGAGCTCGGTTGCGTCACCTGCACTAGTATCATCGGCACCTGCAACTGTTTTGGAAGTATCTGTGAGTCACGAGGACTCAGCAATCTCACACCCGCGAGATCAAGACTATTTAAGCTTAAGGGTAGGCAAGGGTAAGGTGGTGAGGTTGCAGCAGCGACTAAGCATATATGGTGGCTAACATACGCAAGTAAGAGCGAGAAGAGAAGCAACGGACGGTCTTGAAGCTAGCAATGATCAAGAAGTGATCCTGAACTCCTACTTACGTCAAACATAACCCAGAAACCGTGTTCACTTCCCGGACTCCGCCGAGAAGAGACCATCACGGCTACACACGCGATTGATGCGTTTTAATTAAGGTCAAGTGTCAAGTTCTCTACAACCGGATATTAACAAATTCCCATCTGCCACATAACTGCGGGCACGGCTTTCGAAAGATAATACCCTGCAGGGGTGTCCCAACTTAGCCCATTATAAGCTCTCACGGTCAACGAAGGATAAACCTTCTCCCGGGAAGACCCGATCAGTCTCGGAATCCCGGTTACAAGACATTTCGACAATGGTAAAACAAGACCAGCAAGACCACCCGAATGTGCCAACAAATCCCGATAGGAGCTGCACATATCTCGTTCTCAGGGCACACCGGATGAGCAGTCCGTACAACTAAAACCAGACCTCAAGTTTCCCCGAGGTGGCGCTGCAAAGGGCTCTAGTTTGGACCAGCATTCAGAGGAGCACTGGCCTGGGGGGGTTAAAATAAAGATGACCCTTGAGTCTGCAGAACCCAAGGGAAAAAGGCTTAGGTAGGCAAATGGTAAAACCAAGGTTGGGCCTTGCTGGAGGAGTTTTATTCAAAGCGAACTGTCAAGGGGGTCCCATAAATCACCCAACCGCGTAAGGAACGCAAAATCAAGGAACATAACACCGGTATGACGGAAACTAGGGCGGCAAGAGTGGAACAAAACACCAGGCATAAGGCCGAGCCTTCCACCCTTTACCAAGTATATAGATGCATTAATTAAGATAAGAGATTGTGATATCCCGACATAAACATAATCCAACATGGAGCAATCTTCATCTTCACCAGCAACTAGCAACGCTATAAGAAGGGGCTGAGCAAAGCGGTAACATAGCCAAACAACAGTTTGCTAGGAAGGGTGAAAAAGGTTAGGGGCTGACATGGCAGTATGGGAGGCATGATATAGCAAGTAGTACGTAGCGCGGCATAGCAATAGAGCGAACAACTAGCAAGCAAAGATAGAAGTGATATCGAGGGTATGGTCATCTTGCCTGAGATCCCGCAAGGAAGAAGAATGAGTTCATGAAGAAGACAAACGGATGTAGACGAACGAATCCTCACAACTCCGGAACGAAACCGAAGCTAACGAGAGAAGCAACCCGCAAAGAAACAGACAACATAGTAAACAACCACCACATAAACATGGCATGATGCACAATCAAGTATGATGCATGTCCAGTTTAATGAGGCATGGCATGGCAAATGCACCAATCAACACTACAAATTAAGTGGAGCTCAATATGCAACGAGTTGCATATTGACGAAACACCACATCAATTATTTAGTTCGCTCTTGTTTAAGTACACAACAATATTAAATGTTGTTAACCATGGCAAGGGGTGAAGCATAATTAAACAACCTATCTAGGCAAGTTTAAATGAGGCCGGAAATAACAAACGACAAATCCGGAAAATCGTCATGTCCATATTTTGATTTGGTACTGTTCTGCCATAAACGCAATTTTAATTTTGTTAAACAGCAAAATGAAGTGCACCATGTTAAACTAGGCATTTTCCCAAGAAAGTTACATATATAGTTTATTTAAATCCGAGTTACGGTTAATTAGTTATGAATTAAAGCATTTAGCATGTTATTTGAGGAAATTTAATCAAACAGCATTTTAAACAATTTTAACATGGGTGAAAGTGGCATATTATTAAACTACACAAAATTCTAAGCATTTTACATGTTTAAATCATTTTAATCCGGTGCACGGTTTATTAGTTATTAAATGCATGAAGAACATGGGGTTTTCTGTAAAACTGTAATTCTCTGGATAATAGAGAAATTCGCAGATCCTGAAAAAACATCACATGGGACGAAATCTGCTGGGGAGCTGGGCTTGGGGTGGCTCACCATGGGCTAAGCCCAGTCGGTGAGGAGGAGGCCGGGCAGGGAGCGCTGGGACTTGGAGGCAGCAGGCCGGCTGGCTTGGGCCTTGGGAGGCTGGCCACGCTGGCGCTGCACTTGGTCAACACGCGAGGCAGGGGAAGCGCATCTCCCTGTCGCCGGAAGCAGAGGACGAGCGGGCGCCGTGGCTCCAGGAACATGGCGGGGCGGCAGAGGCACGGGGGTGGTCGATGGCACCGGATCGTGGCGGAGATGAAGCGAGGCGGCGACGCGGACGACGTACTCCGGCGAGATGGCGGCCGGACTGCAGAGGAAGTAGGCGGGCCACTACCACCAGATGCACGCGAGCGAGCGCAGTGCTCGACCTGCTGCTCGATGCAGATGAAGCAGGGGCACAGCGCACGGGACAACAACGGCGGCGGGGACTTGGGCGCGGTTTCGACGAAGGGCAACGCCGAAATGACGGGGACGAGGCGCAGTAGAGCAGAGGGTGAAGGCAGACTTGGCGCGATGGCAGCGAGCGAGCGAGGCCTGGCGAGGGGCGGAGCTTGATGGATCCGGCCGCGGGACACCAGTTCCTGGCGGCCGCGTGATGAACTGGAGCTCGGGAGGCATCCATGGCGGCCGTTGGCGACGGGAACCTGCGGGAGTTCCTGTTTCAATGAGAGAGAGGGAGAGAGAGGGTGAAACACGGGAGAGAGATGGGGAAGAAAAGGAAGGAGGGCAGGAGAGAGGGCGAGGGAGTCTGGCCTGGCGACTCGGGATCGAGATCATCTCGATTTGGAGGTCGGGGTGCCATGGGGCTGTACGAGCTCGGGGACGGGGCTCATGGCTGACGACGGGAGCGAGGAGTCCTGCGTGTGCTCGGCACAACAGGAGGCGTGGTGGAGCTCGAGGCCGGAGGGCTCGGGCACAGGAGGGGCTCGGGTTGGCTGGCAGATGATCCCAAGGTGGGAGGAGGCTGCAGGGTTCGGTGGTTGGCTGGGCGAGGGGATCGAGGGAGATCGGGCGAGGGGATCCCGAGGAAGAGGATTTGGTGGAGTGGCGGCGGCGATGAGACAAACCTCCTCGAATTTAGGGTTTGTCTGATTTGGTTGGGGGCTGCTCTATAAATAAGGAAAGGAGGGAGTTTTTTGGATCGTCCGATTAAAGTCGGACGGTCCGAGATACATAGGTTAGAAAGTCCAATTAAGAAAACGGAGATATTTTGCAGATGTTAGGGGATGATCCGGACCCAACGGTAACAACAAACCGGGTCGGGTACGGGACAACTTTCGGACGCGCGGGAGGGGATCGCGGGCTGACGAGAGAGGTTAGTTGGTTTGACAAGAGGGAACCGAAAACACGGTTGGTCTCGGAACGATCAACGAAGGCAAAGCGGACCGAGGGAAGGTGATGAAGGCAAAGGGAGAAACGGCAACGACGAGCCAATGCAAGTTTTATGAAAACATGTAGATGCAATGTGCATGATGCTATGAGATGAGATGCAATAAACAAATAAATAACACAACTGACTCGCAAAACAAGTAAGGCATCTGGAGCTTTGGTCTCGGGGCGTTACAGGTACCTCTGAATCTAGCCTACATAACCTATGCGGCGAAGGACGCATACGCATGCTACGACATGTACAGGCAGATCTTGGACATGAGGGCGTGTCTGCTTCCCGTAGCCGACGAGTACACGGACAGCCGCAGCGTCATGATCAAGCGTGCCAAGAAGGTCTAGATGTTGTAATTTATCTGTTTATAAGCACCTTTATCATTTGAGTGTTTCATGCATTAGCCTAAGTGTCGTAATTATCTGTTTTGTCTGAAATATTTCTTTTAAGAACCCATTAACCTATTTGCTTTTTTAGTGCCTATTTGCTTATGTATGTAACTAGTTCACTTGTCCGTTAAAAAAAACTAGTTCACTCGGCTGCCGTGCTTTGAATCTCCTTCCTCCCAACATATTCCCCTCCTCAGGTGGACCTGGCAGGTCTCGTCCACAGACATATGGGACCAACCACCTATCCATTTGTATTTCTTTATTTTGTTCAATCTTCGTCCTCTTCCTATACAGCTCAGTTCTATTTTTCGTTTTCATTAATCCTATATCTGAATTTTCTCCCACTTTCTTTTTCGATGTAAACTGAGTTTTCTCCCAGTACTTTTCCCTAGAACCAACTCAACTGTCCCACGTCTAGCCTAAAAAATAATAATACCCCACGTACTATTAACTCATCAAATTTAAATGATATTTTATTTCGTAAGTTGAAAGTTCTTACAAAATAATAATAATAATTGTTTATATATAACTTGACAAGTTAACTCCTAGTGATTGCGTACATAAGCTTGCAAAGATTTTACTAGCCAATGTAGTAATAGACGTGCAATCATGTGTTTATGTTTTTATAACATTTCTCCGTCTAGCCCAACATGATATCTTCACCCAGCCCAGCAAGTCCGCGGATTTCGAGAAAAATGCAAATGGGCTTTAAATTCTACCATATATATAAACGGGCTGCATAGATGCTACATCATTGTTTCACCCAGCCCACCAAATGGACTAAAAAAACAAATGGACTGGCTCACATGTGGGCCAGTAAGTCGAAGCCTAAGAAGGCGTTGGATTTACATCCAATGGCCGGCATTCTTCTTCAATCTCTCGTCTTCTTCCCCCAGTGTTGCCGGGACCGCCTGCTCTAGCCTCCGGCGTCCAGCGGCATTGTTTTGCGCTCCTCAGCGAAACGCTACCCCGCCGACGGCCAGGCCATCCCTCCACTCCGCACCTCCTGCTATTCTCTGCCAAGTGTAGGCCCAGCCCGCACCCAAAGCAGTCAAGTTTCCCACTTCTCTCCGTCTACGACTCCACTGCCGCGTCTTCCCCATCTCCGGGTCGTTCCAGTCTGGGGCCTCGCCGTCGTCCACCGCCTCGGTGCGCTCAGCGCGGCGTGGTCAACATACGAGAGTCATCGGAAGAGGACTGTACGTGGAGAGCCTGACGGCTGGGACCCACGAGGTCCATGGTCGCACGCTAGGAAAGTTCCTCCTTATTACGCACTGGCCATAGTGCTTCTTCAACCTCTGGTCTTCTTGCTCCAGCCGCCCAAACCAGCGCCGGTCGTGCCGCGTGCTCCTGCCACCCATGGCCGGCTGTGATGCCGCGGAGGCCTCACCACCCCCTACTACTCCCACCGTTGGCCAGGGCATCCCTCTACTCACCCACACCCCCTGTTATTCTGCGGCGACGGCAGCCTCACACCGCAGCCGAACCAGTGAACCCTCATACTCCTCTCCGCGTGGGCATCCACTGCCACGTCTTCCCCGGCTCCGCGTCGTCCCCTTCCTAGGCCTCGCCATCGTCCACCGCCTTGGTGCTTTCGGCGCGGCATAGTCAATGTGGTCAACGACCATCTTCCATCGAAAGAGTACTGTACGTGGAGAGGCTGACAGCTGGGTCCATGGCCACAACCCAGTTTTTTTGTGATTTGCCAAGTAAGTCGCTTTGTTAGGCCTGTAGGGCTGCAAATCTTTCAAGACGAGGAGAGCTTCATTCGGCTGGCCGAAAAAATGGCCTATCAGTAATGAGAAATGGGTTGTACATTTTTTAAACACATCAAACCAGCAATTAGTTTCAAATTTCTTTTTTTCATTTCGAGATTTTAAATTGCATTAATTTTTATGCGTGGACAATTTGTTGGATTTTATATTGATATACATTTATTTTTAAAATCAGTTTGAATGTGACTCAAAATTTCGGGATTAAAAACAGTTCGGACCGCACCGAAATATGCAAAATTTCATATAATTTTTTAACCGTGGCCACAATATGGGCTGTAATGCTAACAAAAAGAATATGGGCTCCAAAAAAACCCTTAAGAATTAGCAAATGGGCTGTAAATTATTAGAAATAATGGCAGATGGGTTGTATGTTGTTTTCCACAGATTTGCGGCTTTCCTAAAAAAAAGGTTGACGCACAAGCAGTGACTGTTGGATGTCCATCCAATGGCCGTCGTGCTTCTTCAATCTCTGCTCTTCCTGCTCCAGCCGCTCAAACAAGCGCCGGCGGGACTGCCTGCTCCCTCCTCCCCGTGGCCGGCTGTGCTGCCGCGCAGGCCTCACCGCCCCACCGTGCTCCCATCGCTGGCCTAGCCATCCCTCTACTCACCCACACCTGCTGTTATTCTCGGGCGACGGCAGATGAACCAGTAAACCCTTGTACAGTCGTACTCCCCTCCGCGTGGGAAACAACTGCCGAGTCTTCCCTGCCTCCGTTTCGTTCCCTTCCTAGGCCTCGCCGTCGTCCACCGCCCTGGTGCTCTCGGCGCGGCCTGGTCAACATGGTCAACGACCGACATGCATCTGAAGTGGACTGTACGTGGAGAGGCCGACAGCTGGGTCCATGGCCGCACGCAAGGAAATGCCTCCTTATTACGTGCAAAATAATGATTCCTCCACCTGACATCAGGGACCCACCGAAAGGGCCTCTGTATTTCGCGAAAAAAACGTTACCGCCGCTGACGGCTCGGACCCACCAGCTATATCTTCACACGCAAGGAAGTGCCTCCTTATTACGCACAAAAAAATGAATACTCCCCCTGTTAGCTGGGACCCAGTATAGTGGCAGGCTGACTTGTGGGCCTACTAAGTTGACGGGGATGGAGTGCTTTGTCAACTTAGTCAATATGAACGATTCTAGCTCTAGTGACCGTACGATGTCCATCCAACGGCCGTAGTGCTTCTTCAACCTCTGGTCTTCTTGCTCCAGCCGCCCAAACCAGCGCCGGTCGTGCCTCGTGCTCCTACCTCCCGTGGCCGGTTGTGCTGCCGCGGAGGCCACACCCCCTGTTATTCTGCAGCGACGGCAGCCTCACACCGCAGCGAACTAGTGAACCCTCGTACACCTCTACGCGTGGGCATCCACTGCCGCGTCTTCCCCGACTCCGCGTCGTCCCCTTCCTAGGCCTCGCCATCGTCCACCGCACTGGTGCTCTCGGCGCGGCGTGGTCAACGTGGTCAAGGAACGGCTTCCATTGGACGTGGACTGTACGTGGAGAGGCTGACAGCTGGGTCCACGGCCGCAGCAAGGAAGTGCCTCCTTATTACGTGCAAAATAATTATTCCTCCACCTGACAGCGGGGACCCACCAGACGGGCCACCATATTTCGCAAAAAAACATTTCCCCTGACTGCTGGGACCCACCAGCTACATCTTCGCACGCAAGGAAGTGTGTCCGGGCAAAAAAAATGATTCGCCCCCTGACTGCTGGGACCCACCAGCTACATCTTCGCACGCAAGGAAGTGCCTGACAGTCGGGACCCACCTGGTCGAAGCGTACGTAGCATTGTCATTCTGGTCGCGAATGTGTACGTACATACTGGTCGATGTAGAGGCGCGCACGTGTCGTAGTAGAGGCGCGCACGTAGCATGTACACGTACGTACAGCGGCCAGTGTGCAAGAAAGAAAATACGGCCACGTACGTACAGCGGCCAGTTTGCAAGAAAGAAAATACGGCCACGTACAAACATACGGGCAGGGTCTCGAACGCCTACTCGCGCATACGTACGACCATGGCTTGTGTACATGGCTGGGTCGAAACGGAGAAACAACGTCGTCGTCGTGTTCATGGGGAGGCAAAGGAATGCGTCGTGTTCATCATGAGGCAACGGAACGCGTGGGAGCCAACCGGCTTGGACGAAACAGCCGATGGAAACGAGGCCTGGCGTACCGCAAAATGGAGGAAACGGCCTTGTGTTCGACCGGCCACGTTCGAAACGGGATCCTGTTCATCGGGAGGGGTCTGGCGTACCGCAAAACGGAGGAAACGGACCTCCTGCGGTCGAAACGGGGGTCCTGTTGATCGGGAGGGGTGTGGCGTACCGCAAAACGGAGGAAACGGACTTGTGTTGGAGCGCTACGGTCGAAAAGGGGGTCCTGTTCATCGGGAGGGGTGTGGCGTACCGGAAAACGGGACTCCACGGGATACTGTTCATCTCCACCGTCGACCCCCTCCAGCCTCCACGGGCTACTGTTCATCCACCGTCGACCTCCTCCAGCCTCCACCTACGACTGTTCATCCACGGGCTCCTGTTCATCCAGCCTCCACCGCGCGCTACTCCACCGGCTACTGTTCAACCAGCCCTCTCCACGGGCTCCTGTTCAACCACCCCTCCACGGGCTACTGTTCATCCTGCCCTCCACCGTCTACTGTTCATCCTGCCCTCCACGGGGTGGTCCTGTTCATCCTGCCCTCCACGAGGTCGTGTTCATCCAGCCCCAACCGACTCGAACGATCGGGGTCCTGTTCATCCACCCCCACCGGGAACTGTTCATCCAAACCCCCCAGCAACACTCACTGTTCATCCAGAGGCAACGCCACGGTGTCATGTTCATCCACCCCACCGGGAACTGTTCATCCAACCCCCCCCCCCCCCCCGCAATGCTCATTGTTCATCTAGAGGCAGCATCGATCGGTTTCAGTTAGCAGCAGTAGCGAAGGAATCGCTCGATCGGGTTCAGTTAACAGCCATCGATCGATCGCTCGGGTTCAGTAATGCGCAGCCTGCAGTGCAATCGCTCGGGTTCAGTTAGAGCCCAACGCCTCGCTCGGGTTCAGTTAGAGCCCAACGCCTCGCACACACGCGTGTATGTACGAGAGAAACGCGCATCGCTCGGCCCCCGACCACCCACCGTAACCGGGGACTCCCCGATATTTTCCGCGCCCAAATATCACGCATATTTTTTGTCATAGAAGTAGGACCCCACCACATCTATGATGATACCGTGTTTTGTCACAATTATCGTCATAGAAGTGTCATAAGTATGACAGAAAAGATTTTTCATTCGGCCTAAAATGTCACGGATGTGTCTTTTTCTTTGTAGTGAAGGTAGCGCCCACGCATAACCTTCCCTCGCGGGAGGCACCAGCGAGAGGCATGACAATAGACCCAGTTAGGACCCCCCCCATAGGGTAAGCGTGGTTGCACTGGTCAGCTCGATATGGTGGCACCATGATTCAGCCAACAATTGTTCAAGTTCAATTTAATCTGGTTAAACTTGAATGCAATATGCTGAGTCATGATCAAAAGAGTAACATGATGCAAGTACAATGCATGAACATGATATTAACATAACCATGGGGGTGCATCCCAATCAACGAGCATAACAACAACATTTAACCATTTATCCAGATGAGCATGGCATACTGACGAACATGGATATCACAAGTAGAACACTATTCAAAGCATAACATGATCACTAGCATCTATAATAAATACCATGCAATAACATAACGATAAAACTACCATGCAAGTATTTAATCAACTGGAGGCAAAGGAACATGCATAACAACGGTACTCGGAACAGACGATAGTCAGGCACCGTAGACCATCACTAACATGTACTGCTACCAAACATTGCCAATATTAAAGTAATACTAGCATGAAGAACATAATAACAAAGTGCAAGAAAACATATCATGACGGTAAACACCGATCCGTAAGCATAATCGAAATAACGACAGCAGTAGCAAAACAAACAGACAGTTATTAAAGATTTAAGTTGAAAACCAATGCTACTGCATGGCTATCATGCAAATGGTGGTTGTGGCTTGGCTGGGGACGAAGGCACCGGGGAGAAGTGCGGAACGACCGCGGAAAGAATCGCCAGAAAGGGTTCGCTCTCGGAGGGGCTGATTAGGGGCAAGGGCAAAATGGTCATTTCCAGTATGTCAAACCATAGTGAAAATGGTACCAAAAGTTCGGGCTCGAAGAGACGAAGAAGTAGGCGTTGGATTCACCTCAATCGGAGTTACGGTTGCGGAGATATGAGGTGTAGAAGATCAGGGACTTTTCTGTAAAAATAATATTCACAGCCGGGTCCCTGAGTGGATAAGACAGAGGCGCAAAATTAGAAATACGCTTTCTTACTAAGAAAACGTATTCTAGGCATGAGAATATTCAAAAACCAGTTAATAAATTCAATTTTTCTTGTGGGTCACATGGCCCATAAATATTTGAAAGAATCCAAGACTGATTAGAGAGCAGAATGGTAAACTGTACTGAAAGAGAGAACCTATTTTGTGCAATAACTTCTCCAGAAAACTGAGAACCATTCCAAGACACAAGAAGCCCCCAGAAGCTCCAACAGAGGGGAGGAAAGCAAATTTATTAATTCTGTTAGGGCAGAAGTTTTTAATGTAAGCTGTGTCAAAAGTCTCTCTCTTGGTTTCTTGAAGACACACAATATTGCAATCACTCTCATCAATTTTATGCCTTAAAGCCAACCATTTGTCCTCAGAATTCATTCCTCTAATGTTCCAATTGAGAATATTCTAGTTTCTGTTTGTGTTATTCATTGAAACACATGTTGGTTTTGTACCAGAGATCAAGCACCAGCACTTGATCAACCAAATATAAAAGAAGATGGCACAAGGCCTTGATCCACATCACACCACATGACCAGCAGAGCATCCAACCATATATCACATAAGTACTATTAAAATAGTACATCACCAGACACACAAGTTTCATAAAGTACCAAAATTCAAGTCGATGATGTTGACTGGATTCTAATGGGAGATTTCAACCTTATGAGGGCACCTTCAGATAGAAACAGACCTGGTGGAGATGTTAATGATATGCTTATGTTCAATGAGGCAATAAGTAATCAAGGTTTAGTTGAATTTCCTTTGCATGGTAGAAAGTTCAGTTGGAGTAACATGCAACATGATCCTCTGCTAGTAAAGCTTGACTGGTTTTTCACTTCTGCTTCATGGATGACATCTTTTCCAAATACCATTGTGCTCCCCCTTGCAAAGCCTATATCAGATCATCTGCCCTGTGTTATAAAAGTTGGTACTTCCATCCCAAAAGCAAGAGTGTTCAGATTTGAAAATTATTGGCTCCAATATTCTGATTTTAAGCAGGTAGTTGCTGCTGCTTGGAATATCCCTGTGGGAAATCTTGATGCTGTCAAAACCTTGAATGCTAAGTTAAAAAACTTAAGAAGAGCTCTGAAGCTGTGGGCAAAATCTTTGTCCTGTCTCAAAACTCAAATTGCAAAGCTAAATGAGCTCATATTTCTGTGGGATTTCTTTGAGGAATTTAGGGAGTTGGACATTCATGAATGGAATTGCAGGGTTATTCTTAAAGAACATCTGCTCATTCTGTTGAGAAATCAAAGGATTTACTGGAAGCAAAGGGGGAAAATCAAGGGGGTGAAGTTTGGGGATGAAAACACAATTTTTTTTCACACTAAAGCCTCAATCAACTATAGGCATAACCATATTGCTGTTCTTCAAAATGATGACCAAGTTGAGATATCTGACCATGCTGGGAAAGCTGCAATCCTCTTGGACACATATAAGAAAAGAATGGGCACGTCTCAAAAAACTTCTATGCACTTTGATTTGGTTTCCTTGTTTGGACAGAGACAGGATTCTGAAATTTTTGATAACCTTGAATTACCTTTCACTGAAGAAGAAATTGAGGTTGTGGTCAAAGATCTCCCAACTGACAAATCACCAGGCCCTGATGGTTTTAACAATGAATTTCTCAAGTCTTGCTGGGACATTATTAAGGTAGATGTGCTCAAATTCATATATGATTTTCATGCAGGGCAAATTTCACTTGAGAGCTTAAATACTTCATTCAAAACTCTCATTCCCAAAGGGAGTACCCCCTTGACAGCAAATGATTTTAGGCCAATCTCTTTACTGAACTGTTGTCTGAAGCTTGTTACTAAGTTGCTGGCAAACAGGTTACAGAAGGTGATTCTCAAGTTAGTTCACATCAATCAATATGGTTTCCTTAAAGAAAGATCCATTCATGATTGTTTGGGTTGGGCATATGAATATCTGCACCAATGTCATAAGTCCAAGGAAGAAATCATTGTACTTAAATTGGATTTTGAAAAGGCTTTTGACACCATTGAACACCAGGCAATGTTGGATATTTTAAAGGCAAAAGGTTTTGGGGACAGATGGATTACATGGATCAAAATGTTGTTCACCTCTGCTTCATCTGCTATCTTGCTCAATGGTGTTCCTGGCAAGAAGTTTTATTGCCTTAGAGGTGTCTGGCAGGGGGACCCTCTGTCCCCTCTTCTTTTTGTGCTTGCTGCAGACCTACTTCAGTCAGTTCTAAATAAGGCCATGCACCTGGGTTTGCTAAACTCCCCCTTGCAAGTGGAGTCATGTCCTGATTTTCCAATTGTCCAGTATGCTGATGACACCCTGGTTCTCCTACAAGCAGATGCCAAGCAACTACATTGTCTAAAAGCCCTTCTCAATACTTTTGCAGATGCCACTGGCCTTAAAGTGAACTATAAGGAGCACCTTTAGGTCTCCATAAGCCTACTATTGAGCAATGCTTCCCTCTTGTCACAAGACTGCAGAAGAAGCTTGTGGGTTTGTCTTCCTTCATGACAATGGCTGGCAGATTGTTGCTGGTGAAATCTGTCCTTAATTCTTTGTTGATCTATCTCATGGGATGCCTTGATGTGCCTGTCACTATTAAAACCCAAGCCATCAAGTATTTGAGGCATTGCCTTTAGAGAGGCCCTGACCTGGAGGACCATAGGCCTGCCATGGTGGCATGGAGCACTGTTTGCAGACCAAAAAATCAGGGTGGTTTGGGGGTGATGGATATCTTTGTTCAAAATAAAGCCCTGCTTCTTAAGAACCTGCACAAGTTCTATAACAGACACAGTATTCCTTGGGTCAACTTGATATGGGAATCTTATTACAACAATGATTCTTTGCCTGGTAGTAGCTGGATTGGATCCTTTTGGTGGAAGGCAAACCTTAAGCTTATTGATAGCTATAAGTCCTTGGCCAGATGCAACATAGGTGATGGCAAAAGTGCATTATTTTGGACTGATCTTTGGCACTCAGCTTGTTTGCAAGACATGTTCCCTCACTTATTCTCCTTTGTGAAGAACAAGACTGCTACTGTCCACATCATTATTCACACTGAATACTTGGAGGATCTATTCCATTTACCTTTGTCTGTGCAAGCTTTCCAGGAATTTGAAGCTATGGAAGACATTTGCATTGCTTTAAGGGCCTCTGACACTCTAGATTGCACTTACACCTGGAGTTACATTTGGGGAAATGAGCAATTTTCAGTTGCTAAAGCATATAAAGTTCTGATGGGAGTTAAAATTGTGCCACAACAATTTAACTGGATCTGGAACAGCTCCTGTCAGCCAAAACACAAGGTGTTTTTTTGGAGGTTACTTCATGACAGGCTCAATACTAGGAATCTTCTGAGAAGGAAAACCTTCCACTTGGAAAACTATAACTGTGCTGTCAACAATTGCCCACAAGAGGAAACTCTCCAGCATCTTTTCTGGACCTGTCCTTTTGCAGCTCAGTGTTGGGACATGATATGCCCTTCAAGACAGGCAAATGTTTCAGTTATGGAAGCTTTTCTTGATCTCAAGCAGAAACTTCATGTGCCATTTTTCATGGAAATAATCATCCTTGCTTCTTGGGCTATCTGGATCTCAAGGAACAACTTGATTTTCCAAACAATTAATCCTAGCATTCACAGATGGAAAGCTATCTTCTTGGAGGAGCTAAACCTACTTAGATTTAGAATTAAGAAGAGCTATGCTCCTGCCTACTGTTCTTGGCTTGATAATCTTGTGTTGTAATTGTAATAGCTAGTTTTTTCCCTGTTTTCCTTCTTCTTCTTCTTTTTTTGTTCTTTTGGCTTATCTCAAGCCTTTGGTACAGTGGAACTTTTTGTTTTTGTCCCTTTTTATTATATAAAAAGTGCAGTGGGGTTTTGCCCTACTGTGTACAGTCAAAAAAACGTATTGTAGGCTAAAACAGAGAGGAATACGCTTTCAGAATAACAAAAACGTACTCTAAGCTGAAGCACCTAGAGAATACGCTTTCAGCTTATGAAGACGTACTCGCGAGAACTGCGCGTCCACTTATCTACGTTAGTTGGCGCCTCGTGCGGTCGACGGGTGGGACCCGCGTTGACCTTCTCTCTCTCCTCCTGGCCTCCTCCTTCTTCCTCGCGCGCGCCCGCCGAGCAGAGGCGAGGTCCGACGCCGGTGACCGTGCTCACAGCTCTGTCCACCAACGGTGACGACTGACCTACCATTCGAATCAGTAGGCCGAGGGGGTCCCATTCAGGTAGGATACAACTGCGGAGGAGAGCTCGGCAGAGCGGAACGCCAGCCGCGGCGGACGGCGACCTCGGGCAGAAGGGGGCACGCGGCCATAGGCCACCGGAGGAGGAGCTGGTGGACTGGAGAGGAGAGGTGTGACTAGAGAAGCACCATGGTGAGGTTAGGAGGGAGAGTGAGCGCTCGGTTCACTGGAATCGGAGATGACTGAGGCGGCGACCATGATGGCGATAGTGAGGCAGAGGAGCTCCTCGAGCTCGGGGAAGTGGATGAGGAGGGAGATGGGAGTGTGGGGAGGCTGCTGGTGAGCTCGGAGGGCTCGAGGACGGGCTATTTATAGTCGAACGATGAGGGGTGGGTGAGCACGGCCGTGGGACACGTCGCCGGAGTCGCGGACGTGTGTGCACGCGAGTTGCTAGGAGGTAGGAGACGAGGGAGGCACAAGGGAGAGCTCACGGGGAGGTAGACGACGCCACGGTCACGAGGAGGAAATGGCCGAGCGCATTAATGCCATGTCGGCTACTGTGTTCTCGTGGGCGTTCGGCGGCGAGCGCCGACGAGGAAGCGGACGGAGGGGACAAGGGCTCCAGGGGGACGGCGACAACGCGGGGAACACGCTGGACATGCACGGGTGAGCGAACGCGACGACCACGAGCCGTGCCCGAGCAAAATGACGCTCTGGACGCGACCAATACTGCCAGAGCGCGTGCAAATGACGTGGTCACCACTGTGCCCGGAAGGAGGGGACGCAAGACACTGCCGAGAGTTGTCTAGTGATCAGTCCTTGCATCACTGAGGCTTTGGGAGGTGATGGATCGACATAAGAAGCTCTGTAGCTGAGTTGGTCTTCGATTGAAGTTTGTTGCATCAAACTTTATCAAGCCACTGTGCTCAATAGAGAACTGATTGGGTCAAATGGTGTTGTCTAGGGTGTTTAGATAAGGAAGGACTATGATCCTGTTAAGTTTGAGGGGAAATGGATCACAAAACAACAGGGTTGCTTTGTAACCTCAGATTAGGTCCAGAAACATGATCATGATGATGCTCTCACATGGGGTATCCACTTGAGCTCAACTAGGGCAAGGCTGAGTTATTTGGTCATATGAAGATGCTGCAAAAGGTTTCATACCAATTGGATAAACCAAAATGGTACTTGCTTCACAAGAATATCCACTGACCAAAAACTTGCAAAAATTCTAGAGGAAAATTGGCTAGATGAATTATGCCCAAATTGGGTGGAGATAGGTTATATGGATAAGAGAAGGCCTAGGAAAATTTACAGCCATAATGGAGCAATATAAAATATACTTGCTTCATTAATTGAAAATTTGGACAGAAACAAAGATTTGAAGCTGTGCCCTCATGGAGGCATGACATGAGCTCAAATCTTGTGGAGAGCTTTTATTTGATGATATGAATGACCATGCAAAAATTCAACTCAATTGGATTAACCTAGCTAGTACTTCCTTCACAACCAATTCCCTCAGACAGGAAATTCGAAAAATTGCTCAGGAATATTTACTAGGAAAATTAAGTTGAAATTTGTCATGAGGCGATTATTTGGACATGAAAAGATGTACAAGAATTTTGGAGTCAATTGGGCAAAGATAAATGGCACTTGCTTCACAATCTGCCATTCAGGAGAGAATAGGAAAAGAATTATTTGAGGATGATGGGAAACATGGCCAATGAAATATTTTGCCATATTTGATAAAGATATGACCCAAACAATTTATGAGAATTATTTGGGAATTTTAGGAGTGATGGAAATATAGGTTGCTTCATATCCTAGGGCAAATTGAGTTATTCCTTTAATAAAAAAGGAATATCCCCAATAAAAAGACTATGGGGATTTGGGCTAGGATGAAAATGGAAAGGTCTAGGGAAGTAGTTCATAGACAAAAAATAGGAGTGGATTTGGGTATGACAAGCCACTCTGGAAGCAAAGAAGAGTTCATCGTCTTCAGTTTCTAGACCACAAAGCCACGGAAAAAGAAAACCCAGGCAACAACCTCAAAAATCAAAAGAAAAAGAAAGGGCCAAAATCAGGCTGTTACAAAGCTTACCCCCTTAAAGAAATCTCGTCCTCGAGATTTGGTTGCTCAGGGAACAAGTATGAATATACTGACTTAATAAAACCGTTTCCAACTCGGGTATCCTTTTTCCTTTATTGTCGTTCCCACTAAATTTTTACCTGACTGGCTCTGGATGGTCTGATTCACTATATCCATATTCTGACAGATCTTACCTGGCTTGTTCATCCTTATACTGGCCCCAATTATTTTCATATCCGCTGAATTAGCTAAGATCCCATGACTGAAATATGTGTCTGTCTCACAAATCCGAGAGTGATTTCCGATGGGTGCGTCATCCAGCACTGACAACCTTTCATGAAGTTATGGCCACATTTTCCTGGTGAACACCCAAGCTCTGACTCCTTGCATTGGGTTTCTTCATTGAATGCAGGTCCTTCGGGTTCCAAATTGTGAGATGAGGCATAACCGTTTCCTGACAGATTCTGACCCATCGTAGAAGTTGCTGAATCATCTTAACTGGATCCTTGGCTGAAAGAGCTTGGTCATGTTGCTTCTTCGTGTGACCATGGATTCTGTCGGGTGCAATATTCGGACATGCATACTCTTATCCTCATTTCCTGACATGGTAGCATTATTCAAATTGCCGGTTCATCACCTCTCAAGTTCTGACCGTAGGAAAATGATCATACGAACCCTTGCAAGAAATCAACAAATAAATCAGTAGCCACCAGAACGGTCTTTACAACTCAGATCTGGGACATTACTGAGATAACTCAACCACAGCTCAGGACGGCTGAAAAGCAGCTCAGAGCATGAGACCGGGTCGATAAGAAGAAAGTGGCAGCTCCCTAAAATAGCCAAAAGCAGCTATAGGGCTACTGTCACAAAAAAGAAACTCAACAGTTGTATGAGACGGCCGAAAAGCAGCTCAGAACTCATGAAAGTCATTGAAGAGAGAAATAAAAATCGGAATCCACCCCGGATAGCTAAAAACGGCTCAGATCACAGGCGTTGAGCCGTTACTGGAGAAAGAAGGCAAGGGCTCATCAGGATCATCTTCCAGGTTCTCAGGTACTTGTACTGAGCTCATTCCTTTGTCACACTGTGGTGTATAGATGGCTTCCTTCTTTTAACAATCCTCATGTGCCTGTCAAATCTGCTTTCGAGTGACTTGCAAGACCTTGGTGGTATGTTGACCGCTTATATATGAAAATCTGATTCCCGAGGCAAACTTTCTTTCTGACTGAACTGTTGCAGATCTGATTCTTGAGATGTACTACCATACTGTCAATCTTTCACATAGCTTATCTTCATGATCATTTCTGCTATGAAGTGTGCACACTTAGGCAAACGTGATTATCCATATCATGATCAGATATCCCCAGATCTCAATGCAGTCGGCTGAGAATTCCATACTGATGCAAACTTGATACTGACAGTCCATCCAGGATTTCTTTCGCATTGAGACAAGATATTCCAATTTCACTGCAGTCTGCTGATAATTCCATTCTATTTAGCTGAGCTTCCAAATATATGCATTCCTTGCTGACTCTTCAGGTCCGATGTCGGTTGACGAGCAACTATAATAAGGGGAAAAATTTGTAACACCGAAGGCCCAAAGAAAGAAACAAAAGAAACGACGAAAACAAAAGCACACAAGCATACTAATAATATAAAGCAATCAACACATATTACTGCTACTCACACAATAATATGCATGCACACCTACGCACACAATTGTCGCTGAAGCTCTGGTACTACGGTCTAATATGCTATGGCTGTGTGCACGAAAGTGAGTCTGTGTGTGGAAAGAGTTGGCGTAACCAAGGCTACACCAAGCGCTGGCTGAGCACCGGCTGGATCTGGATGGATATGGAGGCGAGGACGGACTTGGTGATCATGCAGCGAGACACGGAGGTCACGACTACCTCATCATCAAGCGTACGAAGGGAATCGTACCCGTCCAAAGAACGAGATGACAGGGCAAACTAGGGGAGGAAAAGCAAGGCTTGCTGGCATTGCCCTCTTCTGATGACAAAGATTAGTAAGGGTTGCCAAAGGGATGAGATGGAGGGCACAATTCGGGATAAAGACACATCTATCGCCCAAACAATTTGGGTGGAGGAAAAGATATCGACGCAATACCTGAGCATAACTCCTGCAAATGGTGTCTGGAACACTCGGTACCAGGGCATCACTCTGCTGGGACAGAGATAACGCCGAACACCGAAGAGCAGGCATGCAAAGAAAGAGGGTGCAGGTAGTGGATCGAAAATGATGCCACCTACACTCACAAGATTAACCATTAGCGACAAGATAATAATCTATATGCATGCTATGCAACAAACAAATGCAGCAATCAAGTGCAACAAACCAACGGGGCTCTATACTACCGCATTCTAACATTCGCGTGGGCTAGGGCATCCTACAGCCAGACCTGCTCTAATACCAAGCCTGTGGCACCCCAGCTCAGAGAAACCGGAACACCCCGTATTCCAACCCAGAGATCGAGGAGAAGTCTTCTAGAATACGGCACTGCTTAGCATAGAACAACTCAGCTCTTTATTACAATCTATATGGGTACAAGGGAATTACATCGGCACGGTGATACTACGCCTGCCACGGTTGCTCCATGCAAGCAGCAGAACAACACGATGCAGAGGAATACCTCCTGGCAGCGGAACAACATCGGTGGTGGTGAACTCCACTCCGTACGGACTCTGGCTGGAACGCTTATCCTAGCTCGCAAACAAGGAATCCACGGCAAACAAGCAATCAAATCTAGCATGACCTGCAAACTGGCATGACACGCCAGGTCAGTACATTGAATGTACTTGCAAGCTCACAGCAACGAAAGCAATCAAGACAAACAATGGCATGGCAATTACAGATTATTAAGCAATGATGAACATGATACTATCAGAACAACCTGGCATGTATAACATAATACAGCTAGAACAATACGAGCATGGCATAAACATATGAACATGATGAGACTAGCATGCAACATGATGAAACTATCATGCACCAACTTACTTTGCTCGGGTTACATCGTAACCATCACATGCATCACTTACCATCACGGACATCACATGATCATCTCGGGATCCAATCAAGCTTGGTATTAACAGTACCGTAGTAATCAATACATGACCACAAGGAGCTTGACCTTTACCCTGGACTCTCGCATAACACCACAAATATCCAACAAGTTGGTACTCACGATACCACAGTGATCCTCCCACGATCACATAAATATCAACCAACTCCTTTCATCATCGAACCAGGGTTGTTATTAAGCAAATTATTATTGTTGACCCACAGTGTGACCAACACGAACTAGGACCATATCCGCGGGCGCGGCTATCGATAGATTTAACACACACACTCTGCAGAGGTTAGCACACAGTACCCACACCACGGAAACCATGGCCTCGCACTCCCATTCGGGTGGACCAATGGTGTTCCGACAAAACCGTCCTACTGCCATGACACTCTCCCGGCCACTCCGACCAACTCCCCTTTGGGCTAAGCCCTGGGTGGCCCCGTGCCTACCAAAGGCACCAACGGCCACCGTCGTGGCAAACGGTCCCAAACGGGGACAAGGATCCTTACAAAAACAACACGGAAGCGGACGGAGGGGACAAGGGCTCCAGGGGACGACGACAACGCGGGGAACACGCTGGACATGCATGGGTGAGCGAATGCGACGACCACGAGCCGTGCCCGAGCAAAACGACGCTCTGGACGCGACCAATTGAAAGTGCATTATATCGACTAGAGGGGGGGTGAATAGGCGATTTTTATGAATTCTTCACTGAGGAATTTGCCGGTGAGGAAATTCCTTAGCGAAGAACTACTTGCAGCGGAATAAGTACTCAAAAGTAAACACAACAGAATACAAGCATGGTCATCATGATGAAATGAAAACAAGCACAGAGTACAGAAAGCGTAAACACAGGATAACACAGGATGAAGACAAACAGACTGAAGAAATTGAACTGTGGAAATTGAGAAAGTCTTCAGTCAAAGACTTCAAACACAGATATGAACAAGCACACAACACTGTTATGAGGAAATGAAAGAGTTGAGGAAATAGAACCAGTAGGCTTGGTGAAGACAATGATTTGGTAGACCAGTTCCAACTGCTGTCTCAGTTGTACATCTGGTTGGAGCGGCTAGGTATTTAAACCTGAGGACACACAGTCCTCACCGTATTCTCCTTGAACTAAGGTCACACAAACCTCGTCCAATCACTCGTGGTAAGTCTTCAGGTGACTTCCAAACCTTCACAAACTCGGTCACTCGGCGATCCACAGTTCCTCTTGGATGCTCTAGACCATGAAGCCTAACCGTGTGGAAGAAGCACAGTCTTCAAAGGTAACAAGCGTCGGATCCACGCAGGATCAATCTCTTCAGTGATGCTCAATCACTTTGGGTTTGTAGGTGTTTGGGTTTGGGTTTTCCTCACTTGATGATTTTTGCTCAAAGTCCTCGGAGGATGGGATGCTCTCAAATGACAAGTGTCAGTTTCTCTCAGAGCAGCCAACCAGCTAGTGGTTGTAGGGGGTGGCTATTTATAGCCTAGGGAGCAGCCCAACATGATAAGACATAAATGCTCTTCAATGATATGACTGTTAGGTGGATAAGATATTTTGGGACAGCTCGCACATAGCACAACAACGGTCAGAAATTTGAGTATCAAATTCCTCAGGGCTATCATGTTCCTCACTGTGTAGGCAATCCGCACTGGCGAATTCCTAACTCCTCAGTCAGAACAAATTCCTCAGTGACCAGAAGAACTTTGTCTCTAACACTGAAGAATATGACTGAACTGTATGAGATTTCCAATGGCTTCACTCGAAGGGATTGGTAGGTGTAGGATTTTGAGTTGAGCATCACATGGAAATTTTTCCTTAGTATTTCCTTGACCCCCTTTAACGGTACGGTGTTTCCTATGACTCGAGAAAGAGAAAATGAAACTACGAAAACAAAAGTCTTCACGCTTCATATTCCTCGAATGAATACCGAGTCTTCAAGTTCACACCAATTTCTTCACTTTCAAAGTCTTCAGAAATCCAAAGTCTTCAGTCGAAGAACTTCATTTTTAGGGGTCGACTTTCTCTGTAAATATCAAACTCCTCATAGACTTATGGACCTATGTACACTCACAAACGCATCAGTCCCTTAACCTATAAGTCTTCAATACACCAAAATCACTAAGGGGCACTAGATGCACTTACAATCTCCCCCTTTTTGGTGATTGATGCCAATATAGGTTAAGTTTTCAACGGGGATAAACATATGAAGTGTAAATACTGATATTGAGGAATTTGATTGCAAGATATAGAAGAACTCCCCCTGAAGATGTGCATAGTGAGGAATTTGCTTTTGAAGCAATGCACACTTGAAGAGTTGAATCATGGAGATCTCCCCCTATATCTTGTAATTCATACGCGCATTTGACATAAAATATGAAGAATTTGAAATGCATGATGAAATATGGTGACTGATGTAATTCAGCATGTGTGCAATAACATTAACGAGGAATAAGCATGCAGAAGATACAGCAAAAGTATCAGGCCACCATAGAGTTTAAGTTTACAACTCGATCCAGCAAAGTCATCAGAAGAACGAGAGTTGTAACTTATAAGATAGACCCGCTTGAAGACTAACTCAAATTTCTCCCCCTTTGTCATCGAATGACCAAGGATCGAAAAATGAGGACTAACGCCCCTCAAGAATATCAAGTTGATGAAGGAGCGCCAGCGTTGTTGGGGTCGTTTGTTGATGTAGGGCCTGCTGCAGTGTCGTCCAAGTCTTCATGCTCGTCGGTTTCGCGCGATGAAGAATAGGAACTGGCCACCAAGGAAGGAACCTTGACCTTCTTGTATTTCTTTGGTGGAGGTGCAGACCAGTCAAAGTCCTCCTTGAGACCCATGTTCTTCAGATCTTCTTCACCATATACATGTGACAGAATAGCCCAGGTGCGATCAAAGACTTCATGGAGGTAGTAATGGTTTTTCTTCACTGCATTATGTGTAGTAGTCATGTTATGAAGAATTGAACCAAACTGACGCTTAACCCATTTGTGGTTTCGATCCACCTTCTGGTGAAGACTTAGCAGAAGCTCACGGTTAGTCATCACACGAGGAGCAGTAGCTTGAGGATTTGGCTTGGAGGCATGGGCAGCAGAATCATGAGTGGCAGAGTCATCATTGGTGGAATAAGATGCAGCTTTACGAAACTGACCATCCAATGGACGAATGCCTTCATCAATAATAGCTGGTGCCTTGCCCTTTTCGTCAGCTGAGGAATAGGTCCGGTTGAGGACTTCAATCGGGGGCAGGTAGCTGAGGTGATTCTGAAAATCAGCCTTGTAGTTGAGTGAAGACCTTGTTCTGAAGAATCTCATAATCCACGGTGCATAAGGCTTCAGCTCAAACGGTGAAAGTGCAACATTTGCCAGAGTCCTCATGAAGAAATCGTGATAATTGACAGGAATGCCATGAATGATGTTGAATACCAGATTCTTCATGATGCCAACAATTTCCTCATCAGATGAGTCGTGGCCTTTGATTGGACTCATAGTCTTCGTCAGAATGCGATAGACTGTCCTTGGTACATACTGTAATTCCTTCACGAGGAATTTTGTCCTTGAGGCTTGACTAGGTTTCAATGGCTTCATCAGCACTTGCATATAGTGATCAGTAAGCTCAGGCTCTTGGTACATGCAACGAGCTCCTTCAGGTGGAGGACTGAAGGGCAGGGCGTGAAGTAATTCAGTGGCCGGTGCCTTATAGTGAGTGTTTTCGGTCATCCAGTCCAAAACAAAGGAGTTCACATCATCAGCATCTCCTGTGATGTGCAAAGTTGCGTATAATTGAAGAATGAGTTCTTCATTCCAATCAACTATGTCTGTGCAAAAGTTGAGGAGGCCTGTGTCATGAAGCACACTGAGGACAGGAGTGAAGCATGGCAGTGATTCCATGTCCACATGAGGAATATGCTCGTGGTCGAAGACTTTGTCCTTGTTGAAGACTAGTGAAGAATAGAAGTTGGCCTGGCTGGCGGTCCAGAAGCGCTTCCTTCTAAGACGAGCAGAATCATAAGGATTGTAGTCAGTCAAGAACACATGCTTGCCGAAGAAATCATCTGCCTTGAATTTCTGCTTCTTTGAGAATGGATCCTTTGGTTTGGGCTGAGGAGTGTCAGTCAATTGCATTATCACCTCAGGAATCGCAATCTCAGGTTCTTCATGCTAAGGAATTTCAGCTTCTACTCCAGTGACAGCCTGGGTCTTTAATTCTTCAGTTTCATTTTCTTCAGCACTAGTGGCTGGAATTTCTTCATGGACAGACGGCGTGGCATGTGGTTCATCAGATCCCATTTGAACGGTAGTGGCTGGGGACTGAGGAATTTGTTGCAATGGTGTGAAGAGTGGAGAGTTGGGGTGCTGACTTTCCCAGGAATCATCATTGAGCACGGGTGTGGTACAGCCAATGTCCACATCTTCATCTTCCATTTCTTCAACGCCGGCCTCTTCAGCAGTAAACTGAGGCATAGGCGAGGAAACAGCTGGAGTTGAAGGGATTTCATCCACTTCAATTTCTTCATCCATCTGCTCTGACGTAGCAGCAGAAGGATTTTCTTCATCAGATCCACTAGGGATCACATATTCTTCATCAAAAGGGACGATTTCCTTTGATGGCATGGTTGAGATAGGAACAGCATCAATAGGGTTTGCAAATGAGCTGGTCATAGACTTCATTTTCTTCGGAGCTGAAGAGTCTGAAGAAGCTGATGCCTTCCTTTTCTTCACAGCTGCACGCTCAGAAGCCTTGGTCTCCTTCACATCTGATGCAGATGGAAGGATTGGAGTTGGAGTAGGCGTAGGAGGAGCAGAGGAATGTGGTTGATTTTCTTCAGGCACAACTGATGCAGTTGCCCTGACCTCTTCATTTTCTTTAGGCGCACCACTAGTGGATGCCCTGGCAATTTCATCAGCGGCTGGAATGCAGTCATCAGCCCTGGAACTCACATTTTCTTCAATAGCCTGATTGTCATCAGCGGTGCTGGCATGTTCTTCAGTCGGCTGAGCAGATGCTTCAGCCTGAGGAATTTCTTGTTCGATGGAGCTGCAACATTTGGAGTGAACTTTTCTGTCAGTTTTACAAACCTGACCTTGGCTCCTTGCCAATCAGCATAGTAAGCATTGAAATCATCACTGAGGACTTTGATTTCAGACTAGATCTTCACAAGTTCGTCAGTCGTCATAGAGACAACGTTGTTCTTCAGGAATTTCTCCTTCCTGTACTGCGCTTTCTTGATCTGCCTGGCCTTCTCAAATTTCCATTTCTCTTCTTGGATGAAGGCAGTCAGCATATGGTTTTGGCCAGGAGTCAACTTGAAATCAGGCATAGGAGTGTTTGGGTCCTTGTGCCAGAGATCAATGTAGTCGAGGATCAACTTTGGATCCAAAAGCAGAGGCACATTTGTGCCCTTGGCTCTAGCGGCCCTGACTTGCCTGTCTCTGATGATTTCTACAAGTTCATCATCATCAGCTTCGTCTTCTTCAGACGGCACTTGGAAGGCGACCTACTTCTTGTGAGGACTTGGGCGAGAGCCTCGTCCAGCAGTGGCCTTTGTCTTCAGCAGAGAGGATCCTGTTGAAGAATTTGGTGCAGCTGAGGAACTAGCAGAAGCTCCTGAGGCAATAGATATGCCTATAGTCCTTTGGCACGTGGCAAGATGCATAGGTGCTGAGGACTTTGTCGGAGCAGCTGAGGACTTTGGAGGAGGAGCTGAGGACTCTGGAGCTGGAGCAGCATGAGGAATTGGCAGTGAGGGCTTTGAGGATTCTGGCCGTGAGGGCATTGCTGAGGAACTTGGCCTTGAGGGCATTGAAGGTGAAGCACTTGACTTGTGCACAGGGTTCTTTGCCATGGATTTCTTCGGCTTGACAGAGGCCTCAGCGGCAGCAGCAGCAGCAGAGTCTTCATTGAATTTCCTCACTGCTTCTCTGGCTTGTCTAGCCAACTTGGCCTGGCGCTTGGCCCATTCATCAGGATAATCCTCACCACGCTTGAGGCTGGTGGGATCGGCTTCTTGGCCAGGTGCCAACGGAGGTCTTGGGCATGGAGGATTGAGTGCGGATTTCTTCATGTATTTTGGAGTGACATATCTGTACTCCCTCCACTCTCTTGCCCATCTCCTTTCTATCCTCTGTATGCGCACCTTGCGCTGATTCTTGTCCTGTTTTCCAAACTTGGCCTCATCAGGAGTGCAGTAATCTTTGTATATGTCATCAGGGATTTCAAAGGCAGTATTGATTTCAGGCCTCTTTCTTCCTTTCTGTGGCTTCTTTCCATCAGCCAGTTTCTTCAGTTGAGGAAGTTGAACAATTGAATTCTCTGAAGAAGTATGCAACTTTTCTTCAAGGAACGCTGCAAATGAGTTAAGTTGATGAGAACCTAGGGATTCAGCAGCGGACATGAGTACCTGTGAACAGAGTAAAGTTGCGAGGAATTTGGAGAGGTCATATGCGTTCTCAGAAGATTTTTCAAAAAGAACAAGTTTGAGGAATTTAACCAGGCGAGTCTTGAAGAATTTCACTAAGCGTTCCTAGTCTTAGGTTCCAGATTTGTACAGATCAGATATCCGCACAATTGAGGAATCTTGAAGAAAAATTAAAGCTTAGAGAAATGAATCAAGAACAAATGACATGTGAGGTGTTTAGTGTGTGAGGATTTGAAGAATAAACACCTTTGAGGATTTTGTAGAAATCATTTGAATCAAAGGGGGCAGTAAAAGTAACTTTTAATTACCCTGGACGAAGAACACGACGAACTAGAATGTGAAGAAGTGAAGTTCGTCTGTGCAGATCTTCCACGCCCTAACTCGGCGGAGGAAGACAGCTACGGTGGCGGCGGAGTGAAGATTTCCACGACCGGCGCGAGTACGGCGGCGACGAGGTCAAGGCAGTGAAGCTCTTCCTCACCGGCGACGATGAAGTAGCGGCGGCGCTAGGGTTTGAGAAGCTCGAGCTGGAGAGAGAGGTCGAGCGGAGTAAAGGAAGTGAGGAAGGGGAGGGGGGTATTTATAGCCACGGTGAAAAACTGTTCGCCCGAAGAATTTGGACGAACGTGCCCCTGACCCTTCTCATTCGCTTGACATGTGTCACCCACGTACTGAGAAGTAGAGATCGTGTGCGATCGTGGGTGAATAGATAAGTATTTCGTGGGATGCGGAACGGTTTGAGCGGCAAAGCCGAAAATTTGGATAAGATAAGTTTTAACGTTCCGTTCGCATATTCTTCAGCTGACAAGGACACAGTGAAGATTTTGAACGATTTTCAACTAGAACGCACATGAAGAATTTGTGAAGAGATTGGGTTGAGTTTAGCATAGAGGGGGAGGGTCCGATCACATTCACTTAGCAAAAAAACAGCTCGAAGAATTAGCCATAAGTGAATATTGTAGAGGACATAAACTCATAAATATATATATAGCCAATGAAGAAAAATGACGGAAACAGTGAAGACAATGCAAAGTTGAAGAACATGAACAACTGAGGAATTTCAAAACTGAGGAAAAACTCAAATTGAAGATTTTCAACTTTTGGTGGTGGCGTGACCCACCGTATAAGAATGATGATTTCAGACACCGCGTACAATTGTCGTAGGGCTCTGAGAATCAAATTCTTCATTAATTTCTTCACACTTAGAGTGTTATTCTTCATTGATTGAAGAAAAACGTTTCTTCATGTGTTGCACATCTAAGTCATCTCATTGTCACAGAAGAGAGGCACATTCTTCACGTTGACGCCATAGTCCTTGAGAGTTTGCTTCATCCATAGCAATTGAGCACAGCAAGAACCAGCAACAATGTCCTCAGCTTCAGCAGTAGACAGTGATACGCAGTTCTGTTTCTTCGAGGACCAACAGACCAAAGATCGTTCGAGGAAATGACATGTACCAGATGTTGACTTGCGGTCCACACGATCACCAGCATAGTCAGAGTCAGAATATCCAATGAGATCGAAAGCCGAGCCCTTGGGGTACCATAATCCAAGTGTTGGTGTGTGAGCTAGATACCGAAGAATATGCTTCACAGCCTTATGGTGTGATTCCTTCGGTGTAGCTTGAAACCGGGCACACATGCAAACACTAAGCATTATATCTGGCCTAGATGCACATAAGTACAATAAGGAACCAATCATGGAGCGGTATACCTTATGATCGAAGTCAATACCATTTTCATCAGTGCACAGATGGCCATTTGTGGGCATAGGAATTTTGACGCCTTTGCAATCTTGCATGCCGAATTTCCTCAGTACATCCTTGAGGTATTTCTCCTGAGATATGAATATGCCATTGCGTTGTTGACGAATTTGAAGACCTAAGAAGAATTTCAATTCTCCCATCATAGACATTTGATATTCTTCACTCATCATATAGGCAAATTCATCACTATAACGTTGGTCCAAAGATAATATCATCAACATATATTTGGCACACAAACAGTTCACCATCATAAGATTTAGTGAAAAGAGTAGGGTCGAGTGAACCGGGTTTGAAGCCTTTCTTCATGAGGAATTCCTTCAAAGTATCATACCACGCCCGAGGGGCCTGCTTGAGGCCATAGAGGGCCTTGTTGAGTCTGAAGACTTTGTCAGGATGCTTTGGATCTTGAAAACCTGGGGGTTGAGCAACATATACTTCTTCCTCAAGCTTACCATTGAGGAATGCACTTTTCACATCCATTTGATATAAGGTGATATCATGATGGTTAGCATAAGCAAGTAATATGCGAATAGCCTCAAGTCTAGCAACAGGTGCAAAAGTTTCATCGAAATCAATTCCTTCAGCCTGTGTGTAGCCTTGAGCTACAAGCCGTGCCTTATTCCTCACCACAAGGCCATTTTCATCTTGCTTGTTGCGGTAGATCCACTTTGTGCCAATGATATTGTGCTTGCGAGGATCTGGACGTTTGACCAGTTCCCAGATGTTGTTGAGCTCGAACTGATGTAATTC
This sequence comes from Aegilops tauschii subsp. strangulata, assembly GCF_002575655.3. NCBI lineage: Eukaryota > Viridiplantae > Streptophyta > Magnoliopsida > Poales > Poaceae > Aegilops > Aegilops tauschii. Next base: position 277,477,897 of record NC_053037.3, on the reverse strand, counting down.
TTCTTGCATGGCCTGGATCCACTCAGGCTCCAGAAATGCTTCATCTACGTTAGTGGGCTCTGTGATAGAGACAAAAGCATAGTGCCCACAAAAGTTAGATAAATGTGAAGCTCTTGAGCGTGTGAGAGGACCTGGTGCTTCAATGTCATCGATGATCTTTTCAACTTGCACTTCTTTTGCAACGCAAGGATGAGCTGGTTGTCGTCGAGGAATTTGATCAGCATTTTCTTCAGCACCATTTTCTTTAGCATTTTCTTCAGGTGCATCAGCTCGACGTTCTTCATGTTCTGGAATGAATTCTTTAGCAGATTCTTTGGTACGAATGACATCCTCAGTAGCCTTGAACTTGATAGTTTCCTCAGGTGTTGGTTCATCTATCACAGAAGGTAGGTGCTCTCTTTGCGAGCCATTAGTTTCATTGAACCGCACATCTACAGTTTCAACAACCTTGTGAAGAACGTTGTTGAAGACTCTGTAGGTGTGCGAGTCCTTTTCGTAACCAAGCATAAAACCTTCATGTGATTTCGGTGCAAATTTTGAGTTGTGTTGAGGATCTCTAATCCAACTTTTAGCACTGAAGACTTCGAAATAACTCACATTGGGTTTCTTGTCAGTGAGAAGTTCATAGGCAGTATTCTTGAAGAATTTGTGAAGATATACTCTGTTGATGATGTGGCATGCAGTATCAATTGCATCAATCCATAAACGACGAGGCGTTTTGTATTCATCAAGCATAGTGTGAGCCATCTCAGCAAGAGTCCTGTTCTTGCGCTCCACGATGCCATTCTGCTGAGGAGTATAAGGAGCAGATAACTCATGAGTAATACCAAGTTCATCAAGATAGTCATCAAGACCAGAATTCTTGAACTCAGTTCCAATTTCACTTCTGATGTGCTTGATCTTCACACCAAAGTTGGTTGAAGCCCTCGAGGAAAATCGTTTGAAGACTTCCTGCACTTCATGTTTGTAAGTAAGAATGTGTACCCATGTGTATTGAGAGTAATCATCAACAATAACAAAGCCATATTGAGATGCATCATTTGAAACCGCAGAATAATGGTTAGGACCGAAGAGATCCATATGAAGCAATTCAAATGGTCGAGTGGTGGTCATGATAGTCTTCGCTGGATGCTTAGCCTTTGTCATCTTCCCAGCTTCACAGGCTCCGCATAAGTGATCCTTGAGGAATTGACATTCTCAATGCCAATGACATGCTTCTTCTTCGTAAGCGTGTGCAAATTCCTCATGCCTGCATGACCAAGTCGTCGATGCCATAGCCAGCCTTCTGAAGCTTTTGCAAGTAGGCACACGGCTGGTTGTGGTCCTGTACAGAAATCAACAATATACAAGTCTCCTCTCCTAAAGCCTTCGAAGACTTTGGAATTGTCAGCTTCCATAACCACAACACAACGATACTTGCCGAAGACAACAACCATATCAAGATCACAAAGCATTGGGACAGACATGAGGTTGTATCCTAAGGACTCGACAAGCATGACTTTGTCCATGTGTCGATCCTTTGTGATCGCAACCTTACCTAGACCCAATACCTGACTTTTGCCTTTGTCAGCGAAGATGATATGCTTCAGATGCGATGGAGATAAGGGAGCATCCATCAATAGATTCTAGTCACCAGTCATGTGATTTGTACATCCACTATCGAGGACCCACTCAGTGGCTTTGGGTTGATCATCCTGCAGATGAATTAGTGCAGCTTACAAACTTCATATACTTCATCAGTGAAGAATATGACATCACAATTCATCAGATCAATTTCATCAAGCAACAGAATAGATAACGTAGTAGGAGGACGTAAGAAATGAAAGTTCATTTCTTCATGATTAGCCTGCGTCCTTTAAGGCACTTTTCAGGTCTCCAGCAAATTCTTCAGACGTTCACGCACGTCTGGAGACCTGACCCTGCAGAAGAGATTAGTTCTTTTTCTTCACCACCCACATTTGAAGGGGTGGCAAAGAGTTCATCACTCTGCGAGCTCCATACGAGAAAGGTGGCATAGAAGCCAATCCATTTCGTTTCACATAAGAGGAGTTAGGGTAAGCATATGAATAAGCAGAGAAATTCTTCGAGGACTTATGAACATAATGATTAGAAGAATAATGCTCATATTCATAGCCCTTAGCTCTTCCCTGCGAAACAGAGGGGTTAGCACGATAATGATCATATGAGGACTTTGATCCTTTTGAGGAATTTGATCCACGTGAGGAATTCGGTGCGTATGAGGACTTGGATCCATATGAAGAATTTGGTACATATGAAGAATTTGATCTGGGGTTCCTATTCTTCACAGGTGGTGTCATGAGGACATTCACCTGAAGACTTTCAAGGCACCCTTTGGGAACCCAGATTTTCTTCATAGGGGAACCGTTCCTGCAGTTAGTCCCAACATATCTAGCAAATAGTTCACCATTCTGATTTTTGAACAGTTTATAGTTGGAGTCAAATGACTCATCAGAAGAATGAGGAGATTCACATGTAAAGCATTGAGTTTCCTCTCAAAGGCAATACCATCTTTCCTAGGGTTCCTGTTGAGGATCTGCTTTTTAAGCACATCACAAAGAGTCTGATGCCCTTTGAGGCTTTTGTACATGCCTGTCATGTACAATTCCTTCAACCCTGCATCGTCAGTGATACTAGCAGAGTCCTCAGATGAGGAATTAGTGATAGCAGAGGCAGGTGAAGAATTTGTAGCATTAGAAGCATTTGAACATTCAGGTGAAGAATTAGCAGATTCACGTTCAATGCATTTCAAACATGGAGGAACAAATTCTTCCTGAGCAGCGCTGATTTGTTGAGCAAGTAATGAATCGCGCTCCTTCTGAAGATCATCATAACTCACTCTTAGCTTTTCAAGATCTTGCTTTCTTTGAAGAAATTCATAAGAAAGCTTCTCATGATCAGATAAAAGAGTGTTATGTTGATCTTGAAGGGTGTCATACTTAGTATGAAGTCTCTGAAGACTTTCAGCCAAAGCTTTTGACTGATCCATTTCTTCACCCAACATATCATCGCTCCTATTTAGCATGTATTGAACTTTTTCCAAAGCTCTTTGTTGTTTAGTGGCAAGGGAAGCAAGTTTGACATAGCTGGGTCCAAATTCATCACCAGATTTATCATCACTAGACTCGGATAGGTAGCATTCAGTTACCTCAGCACTTTTTGCCATAAGGCATGATGAAGAGGATGATGATTCTGGTTCGAATGTCATCGCTTTGAGAGATTCCTTGAAGTCCTCAAACCAAGGATCATGACGGGTTCGATGATCTTCATAGACCTCAGAGAGACGGTCCCAGATAAGCTTCGCATGATCGAGATGCATGATGTTCCTGAACTGATTTTGAGACAGACAGGAGCAGATGACGTCCTTCGCCGTGAGGTTGAGAAGAGTGTACTTGCGAATGTCATCAGCTTCCCCCATCTTGCACAGATCAGTCAGACCAATCTCAGTGACGGTCCACAGCTCGCTGTTCATCGCGATGAGGCGCTTCTTCATCATGGACTTCCACTTGGGATACTCGTGACCGTCAAAGATGGGGCATGACACAGTCTTCATTCCTGTGGTCGACATAACTAAAACTCCAGGCGGTTAAACCAAAATCACACAGAACAAGGGAGTACCTTGCTCTGATACCAATTGAAAGTGCGTTATATCGAGTAGAGGGGGGTGAACAGGCGATTTTTATGAATTCTTCACTGAGGAATTTGCCGGTGAGGAAATTCCTTAGCGAAGAACTACTTGCAGCGGAATAAGTACTCAAAAGTAAACACAACAGAATACATGCATGGTCATCATGATGAAATGAAAACAAGCACAGAGTACAAAAAGTGTAAACACAGGATAACACAGGATGAAGACAAACAGACTGGAGAAATTGAACTGAGGAAATTGAGAAAGTCTTCAGTCAAAGACTTCAAACACAGATATGAACAGTCCGGCCAAAGGATATAGTCCGGCTGGCTGAGGACCCCCTAATCCAGGACTCCCTCAGTAGCCCCTGAACGAGGCTTCAATGATGATGAGTCCGGCGCGCAGATTGTCTTCGGCATTGCAAGGCAGGTTCTTCCTCTGAATACTCCATAGAAGATTTTGAACACAAGGATCGTGTCCGGCTCTGCAAAACAAATTCCACATACCACCGTAGAGAGCATAATATTTCCACAAATCTAATCTGCTGACAACTTTTCATAGCGTGACATCCTGCCGTGGTCCGGTCATTACGAACCGTTTTTCCTAGCCTGCCACTACACGTGTTGCGAGGCGGTTTTATTGGCACGTCTTGTCGAAGCAGAGATCGTGTTCCCCTTATCACGGGATTCTCATCAATACGGGTGTGGGTAACCCAATCGTGCCCGCTGGTATGACTCCTCGATTTTGGGCAAGTTCCAAACGGCCACGCAGAGGACACTTGATATGCATCCTCTTTATAAAGGGGCCAAGGCCTGTCCTTTTCTTCTCACGCTCGATCCTTCCCTTCCCCCACCTCGAATTCCAACACCCAAGGCGTAGGCTAAACTCTTCGGACCTTCAACCATGTCCGGATCCAACCTTCAAGGTTGGTGGATGGCCTCCTCTGTCATAGAGGAGGACATCAAGAAGCTAAGAGAAGCCAGGTATCTGACCGCTGAAATCCCGCACAGGCTGCCTACTCAAGGGCAGGTCATCCCCACTCCCAAACCCAACGAGAGTGTCGTATTTGTTTCCCACTTCCTTCGAGGGCTAGGCTTTAGTCTTGATCCCTTTGTTAGAGGGCTTATGTTCTATTACGGGCTTGATTTCCATGAACTGGCTCCGGATTCCATCCTTCACATCTCATCGTTTATCATCATGTGTGAGGCCTTCCTCCGCATCACCCCACACTTCGGCTTATGGCTCAAGAACATCAATGTGAAGCTGAAGATGATCGATGGGCGACACGCAGAATGCGGAGGTGCCGTAATAAGCAAAGGCGTCGATGCTCCATGGCCAAAGGGTTCCTTCCCGGAGATGTCCGACTTATGGCAGCGGGAGTGGTTTTACATCACAGCTCCCTGTAGTACTAAGTGGGTAGCTGCCTCCGCCTTTCGTTCGGGCCCCCCGCCACAACTGGCGTCATGGGTCAACAAGGGACTGGACTGGGGGCTAGTTAATGACGTGCCAACATTGCAGAGTCGCATCCGAGATCTCCTCAAGAGAGATGTCAGCCTTGTCAAGGTAATGCAAGTCATGCTAGTTCGTCGGGTCCTGCCATGCCAATGTCGACCTCTCCGTATGTGGGAGTTCAACCCGGAAGGACGGCGAACTATTCAGCAATTCTTTGGCGTGACGCTTGAAGAGATGTATGGATTGTTCTTCGGATCACGAATAAAGTGTCCGGACACCACCGAGGATGCGGGTCTGAACTGCAATCGTCCAGATACCCACGTAAGTAATTCTGCGGCCGAACACGCTGTCTTTTTATTTATCACCACATCATTCTGAAAAATCGCTCTTTGACCAGGACTGGATAAAAAAGGCGAAGATGATCAGGTGTTCGGCTCCCCTTCCCGAAGGCTCACTGGACCGTGTACTAGCCAGAATGCTTGAGCGTGCACCTTATCGAGCGCCATCAGAGGAAGATAAAGGGAGGAATAAAGAAGCCGAAAGCGGGCCTCACGCATTACTCATCCAAACCGGGGGAATTAGTGTCTCCGCGAAGGAGGATAACCGGGGAGAAGAATTTGAAATCCCTTCTCCCCAAGGAAGGAAAAGGACCGCCTCTGAAGAATTGGAAACAAGGGTTTCCAAACGAGGGAAGAAGCCTTCTCCAGGGAGTCCTGCCCCAGAGGGCATCCTTACCGCACAGTGCCCGCAAGGGGATCAGCCCTCCACCGAGCTGTAAGTAAACAAGAGTACTTTATAGTAAATATATCCTGCATCATTTCTGAGGGCAATAACCGAGACGTATGTCTTGTAGTTCGAATCGTAGCCCTTCTCGACAGAGTTCGTCTTCGGGGGATCTTCTTCCAGAGATGATGGAGAGTGAAACGCCCCCCCCCCCCGGTGCCTCCCCGCCTCATGAGGCGGAAGACCCTGAGGTGTCGTCACGGAGGATTTCTCCTGATCCACCAAGGCCAGAAGGTAACCCTTCGGCCACCCGAATTCCGGAGTATTCGGCTCCTAAGGAGAACAACAGAAAGAGCCCGGGACTGTCTGGTGCACGACCGGACGCACTGATGAGTCTTCTGGAGCAAGCGGCTATCTCAGAGGTGCATCGTACTTTAATGGGTACGGTGGTTGAGAGGATCTCATCCGCCGAAAGTGGATTGCATGAAGCTTTGATGAGCCTGCTAAGAGGCTTTGAGGTACGCAAAGTAATATATATATATATATATATATATTGACGGTATCGCACACGCTAGGTGTGCCCTATGCAGATAGTAGCCCCTGAGACTCCGGTTGCTGTCCAAAGGCGGCAAACAGAGGATCATAGTCCCAGGTAATGATCTTGCTGCTTTTATGTGCAGGCTGCTGAGGGTCCGGTGGCTGGCCGGACTGGTGAGTTTGCTGAACTAAGGCGGCCACTGGATGCGGCAGATGCCGACATCATGCTTGTAAACAAGCGGCTTGACGAGGCACAAGGTATGTATTCTCCGGTGGTCAACAGATATTAAGAGGAACATGATGCTAGTATTTGTAATATGCTGTGACTGCAGATGGAGCTGCCGCCATGGAGACCCTTTGGGCGGAACTTGCCCGAGCCAAGGAACAAGCCAGGAGAAGCGATGCGGCCGCCCTAAAGGCGGCCGGAGATTTAAGGGCCGAAGCGAAGATAAGATAGCCAAGATGGCTGTTGAGCTGAAGGATGCCGCCGACCGGTATGAGCTTCTTGAAAAGGAAAGCCAAGCGAAAAGCGGCGGACCTGAAGAAAGCCATGGTAGCAGCCAAGGAAACCCGCTCTAAAATTAGAGCGGCGAAGGAGGAGCTTCGTCAAGCCGGAGATATCACGGCTAGGAAGCCCTTTTTGTTGCGGTCGAAGTTCAAAGATCCGAAATATGCCCCTCTGGATCAGTTATGGAGTACTGCAGACGCGTACTTGTAATTGGCAATGAGTGCTGCTGATGCGACGGAGTTTTTCAAAGATCAAAAAGATCACGAAGTGGAAAACTTGTTCTGGTCGCAGTTCAGTGCTCCAACGCGTCCGCTGCTGTTAAATGAAGAAATGGCCGAGTGGGCTGAACTCCATAGATTGTCCGGACTTGCCATGAGGTCTGTCGTGGATCATCTTTGGCCGGAAGGACCAAGGCCGAATAGTTATTTTGGTTTAGTGCAACGATTCCTTGGTGCTGTGCCGCATATCGACGCTATAAAGAGGCGGCGTGCATAGAGGGTGAGCGGATGGCTCTTGCCCGTGTTAAGACATACTGGGCAGAGATGGAGGCCACCGCTATTGCAACCGGGGGCCCGGCCGTAGGCCAAGTCTCGTCCGAGCACTATTTTGAAGAAGTCCTAGAAGGTGCTCGTTTAATAGAGGCTCAGTGCTCGAAGAGTATCATGTTCGAGTGACATGTATCCCGATTGTAAAAACAATGTTATTTGGATTATAAGGCTATGTTTATACTTTTGCCTGAAAGTATTATGGTGCCTCCTGTACGGCCGTTTATGTATGTATATAACCTGAAAGTTTGCAGTCGTCGGCTTCAGCCCCCACGCATATAATGCGGGGGTGTTCGGAAAAGCGCGAATTCACACTTGATCCAACGTCTTGGTCCATTAAGGAGGTGATGGCGCGGCGAACAAGGCAATCGGACTATATAGCTTTAACACTTTCACTTAGCTATAGGAGTTTGACGGTGGGGCTACTATATAGCCCCTGGTACTTCCGCGCTCATCCGAATACGGGGCGCGTACACACATGGCCGAGAAACCGGCCCTTCGTTTATGCAGAGGAATCGCGAAGATTCCGCTGAGTCATCGAGGGATTGACCAGTCTCGCGCTTTATCATGAGAGTCAGTTTTCGGCTTTCTCTACTGAGGTGCTTGTCCAGATGAACCAGGGCACAATCGCAGTAGTTCTCCCGGTGCCGCCTTAGCCGATAGAGCGGAACGTAAGGTAGCAAAACACGGGAGCCGGGCAAACCCAACTATTGACCAAAGACATGATTCAGAGCTGATGCATATAAGGCCAAACTCGCGATGCCAAACACTCCCTAAGGTATTCGGTATTTACAACATATACCGGGCTGAGTAATGCCCTTGATAATGAACCCTGAATTTCCAGGTACATGCATTAGTCTGACGTGGCGAAATGCCAATAACGCCAGCATCGCTCTCGCTTGTGTTGAGTATCCGGAGGGTGTGAGGCAACAAGAGACAGTAAGAAAGGTTTACATAGGGTCTTAATCTAAAAAGAAAACCTTTGAGCGGGGCCCTGCTGCACGTCTGTGCCTGTGTCTCCGTTGTGACGTATCCTAGAAGGGTATAGCACTATTATCATCTGTAAAAGAGAAAAACCCAGGTGAAAGTCTTCGTGCGAAAAATTGGTTATTTTTAATAAACCATTAAAATTCAATCTAAATAATGTCAAGGCGAACTATAGTCCTTTTTACATGCGGGAAGCCCCTAGCACCACCTATGGGTATATCCATCGACCCAATCTCAGGTTTATCTGAGCTGTTACAGCTAGTGGTGCGCCGGACTCGTCTAGCCGTGTCCGCGGTCTTGACGACCGGTCATTTATTCTGGTTGGAGAGGTCGTTCAGTGTTCGGCTGCTAAAGCCGCCACACATTCTTCCGCGCGTAAGGAATGCTCTGTGTTTCCACTAACTATGATGATGCTGCGTGGACCGGGAATCTTAAGCTTAAGATAAGCGTAATGCGGTACTGCATTAAAACGAGTGAAGGCCGTTCTTCCGAGTAGTGCTTGATAGCTGCTTCGGAATGGAGTGATGTCGAAGGTTAACTTTTCACTTCGGAAGTTGTCGGGAGAGCCGAATACAACCTCTAGTACTAGAGAGCCCGTGCAGCGGGCCTCTGGGCCTGGTATTACTCCTTTAAAGGTAGTATTGCTTTGGCTGATTCTTGTCGGGTCTATCCCCATTGTGCAGATTGTGTCTTGATATATCAGATTAAGACTACTGCCGCCATCCATAAGGACTCGGGTGAGATAGTATCCGTTGATTATTGGGTCTAGTACCAAGGCAGCCGATCCTCCATGCCGGATACTGGTCGGGTTATCCCTGCGATCAAAAGTGATCGGGCAGGCCGACCAAGGGTTGAACTTGGGGGTGCGGGCTCTATGGTGCATACGTCTTGGAGTGCGTGTTTTCTCCTCCTCTTCATTACGTGAATCATGTTCACTGTTTTGACCTTTGGTGGGAATTTTTTCTGTCCCCCAGTGTTTTGCTGGCGACGACCATCCTTGTCTTCACTTGGTGTTTCCCTCCCCTTGTGTTTGGCATTTAGCTTGCCGGCCTGCTTGAAGACCCAGCATTCTTTGTTGGTGAGATTTGCAGGTTTGTCGGAGGTGCCATGAATCTGACATAATCTGTCTAGAATCTTGTTTAGGCTGGACAGTCCATCTCTGCTGCCTTTGAATGGCTTTTTCCGCTGACCGGGTCGAGAGCCCCTGAATCCAGCGTTTACCGCCGTGTTGTCTGGGCTGTCTTCATTGTTTCGACGCTTGCTTTTATTGCGTCGTGGTTTTCCATTGCCATCCCTAACTTCGGATGTGCCTAGGTCGCTGGTGCCGCTACGGGCCAACCAACTATCTTCGCCCGCGCAAAAGCGGGTCATAAGGCTTGTTAGGGCTGCCATTGTCCTCGGTTTTTCCTGTCTGAGGTGTCTGGCGAGCCATTCGTCCCAGACACTGTGTTTGAAAGCCGCTAAGGCTTCGGCGTCCGGGCAGTCGACAATTTGATTCTTCTTAGTGAGGAATCTGTTCCAAAGCTTTCGGGCTGACTCTCCGGGCTGTTGAGTTATATGACTTAAATCGTCTGCATCCGGAGGTCGGACATAAGTCCCTTGAAAATTGGCCCTAAAAGCATCCTCAAGCTCTTCCCAACTTCCAATTGAGTTTTCGGGGAGCCTCTTTAGCCAGCGCCGAGCTGGTCCTTTCAATTTGAGGGGCAAGTATTTGATGGCGTGGAGATCATCTCCGCGAGCCATGTGGATATGAAGGATAAAGTCCTCAATCCAGACCCCCAGGGTCCGTTGTTCCGTCGTATGCCTCTATGTTCACGGGTTTGAATCCCTCTGGAAATTCATGATCCAGCACCTCATCGGTGAAGCATAGGGGGTGCGCGGCACCCCTGTATTTGGATGTGTCATGGCATTCTGACGGTTGTAGTGTTCGGTTTTGATTCTGTGCCGGAGCGCGCTTCCTAGATCCATAGATAGACCTGGCCATACCGGCTTTTTGGTGCAAGTCCTCGTGTGCTGACTTATGTGCGACATCGTTACCCGCTCTATCGTGGCCACGGGGTGGTCAATCCGACTGATCGGCCGTTTTGTTTTTCGGCTATATAGGCTCTAAAGCCTCGTCATCGAATTCAGGCAGCAGCTTGCGCTTTGGATAGCTCTTTTGTGTGGCGACTGCCACCGTACTTTTCTTCAGTGTCGAGCACTTTGTTCCATCTACTGTTGAGTGTGTTTTGTGCGGCCTTGAGCCTTTGCTTCTGCTTCTTTAGACTCCTCGCGGTGGCAATAAGCCTTCTATGGAGGTTCTCTTGCTCCAAGTGCCTTTCCGGGATGTGTGCATCGTCGTCCGGACTGTTCTCCTCTCCGGAGACAGGTTGATTAGCTTTATCCTCGGCGTCGCCGTGATCGGACAGCGGCTCCGTACTATGTTTGCCGTCCCCTGGCTCATCTTGCTCTGTCGCTGCGTCCATGTGGTCGTCGTTTCCTTTGGAGTCGACCGGGGTATTATTCTTTCTTGCGCTGTTATCGCTGTTTTTGCCGAGGCAGGGTTTAGAGCGGCGCCTACGCCGTCTCTTCGGTTGCTTCTCGAGGGAACTATCCTTCGCTGCATCCTTCCGTTCCTCGTCATTGTTTTCTTTGGGTGTATCCACCATATATATATCGTGTGATGAAGTGGCTGTCCAGCGCCCTGTGGGCGGTGGTTCCTGTTCCTCTCCTGCATCGTCGTCCATACCGTCGATGTCTTCGGAGTCAAAATCAAGCATGTCGGTTAAATCGTCGACAGTGGCTATTAAGTGGGTGGTGGGTGGGGAACCAATTTCTTCGTCGTCCGCTTCCCACTCAAGCCGGACACAGTTCGGCCAAGGGCCTCCTGACAAGGAGAAAGACTTTAATGAATTTAGCACATCGCCCAGGGGCGAGTGCTGAAAGATATCCGCAGAGGAAAACTCCATGATCGGTGCCCAATCAGATTCGATAGGCACTAACGCAGGCGGTTCGGAGCCCGTGGCCGGGGACGAATCCAAGAGTCCGGCGCCACAGGTCTCATAGGAGGTGAAGTCAGTATACGGCTCTATCGCCACTGATTGTGCGGCCTCCGTGACGGGGTCCATCCACCCATCCTCGGATGGCGCAATCTGCTCCGGGTCGAGGGCCGGAGTTGCCACAGGGGTGATCTCCCGAACACTGTCAGGCGGCAGAGCTAAGTCATGCTCGTCGTGACTGCGTGGCACACCTGACACGGGCTTGAATCCGTCAAAGATCAAGTCTCCGCGGATGTCGGCAGTATAGTTTACGTTTCCAAACCTGACCTGACGGCCAGGGGCGTAGCTCTCGATCTGCTCTAGATGGCCAAGCGAGTTGGCCCGTAGTGAGAAGCCGCCGAGTACAAAGATCTGTCCGGGGGGAAAAACCTCACCCTGGATCGCATCATTGCCGATGATCGAAGGAGCCATCAAGCCTTACGGTGACGGCACAGTGGAACTCTCAATGAAAGCACCAATGTCGGTGTAAAAACCGGCAGATCTCGGGTAGGGGGTCCCGAACTATGCGTCTAAGGCGGATGGTAACAGGAGGCGGGGGACACAATGTTTACCCAGGTTCGGGCCCTCTCGATGGAGGTAATACCCTACTTCCTGCTTGATTGATCTTGATGATATGTATATTACAAGAGTTGATCTACCACGAGATCGTAGAGGCTAAACCCTAGAAGCTAGCCTATGATTATGATTGTTGTTGTCCCACGGACTAAACCCTCCGGTTTATATAGACACCGGAGGGTGCTAGGGTTACACAGAGTCGGTTACAAAGGAGGAGATCTACATATCCGAATTGCCAAGCTTGCCTTCCACGCAAAGGAGAGTCCCATCCGGACACGGGACGAAGTCTTCAATCTTGTATCTTCATAGTCCAACAGTCCGGCCAAAGGATATAGTCCGGCTGGCCGAGGACCCCCTAATACTGGACTCCCTCACTATGTAAACAGTTAGGTGTCGCATGGTGACCAGAAAATATGGTGACAGTGTAAGGTGGGCCATGTAATCACTGAGCTTGCGTGTTTTCACTGCTTTCGCACTCCTCTACTGTAAGAATGTAGAAAATTATAATCTAGTATGTCCTTTCGTCGAAATGTGGGACATCGAGTAGTCGTACCACCTCAGCAATAATGACCAATGAGCCATCAAATCACATAGACCCAGCAGTAAGTTGGACGGACGAAGAAACCATCACTCTTGAATCTGCTTCTCCCTTCAATGTAGGCGCCAGTGAGAGGTCGCGTCCACTCTGCCCGAGCATGAATGCGGCACCGATTCTTTGGAGCGGGCTGACCGTTTCACGCGGGAAGCGCGCGCGGGCGATGGAGGGGCTTTGGGTGGGCCAGGCTGGTCAGGAGCGGGCGTGGCAGCTGTCCCGTCCGGACGCCCGGAAATGAGAGGATGCACCGACTCTCGTGGCTAAATCATACACTACACACCGTATCTCTATAGGAGTAGGTCGATGTGTCGCTCTCTCTAACACACACACGCTGTTAAAACACACACACACAGGTTCATAGAATAGGAATATCATGCGAGTGGGAAGCCACGGGAAGTGAGATAAATGGAGTACTTACAAGAAGAGAAGAGGTGACGAATATTCCATCAAACCTCGACTGAGGTGTAGTACTCCCTCCGTCTAGGTGTTAAGTCATCTTACGAAAATCAGATATTCCCAAAATGTTTAGGCGTCGTCCATTAACTTCGCATCTCAGTCCCCTCCTAGCCTCGTTGCTAGCGAGCGTTGTTACTTACTCTACCTTGTTATATCCCCCAGAAACCCAATGCATGGAGCCCAACTACGCGTTGATCAGCCAAGGAATCAAATTCAGCTTGCATGCGAGTTAATACCTGGCCCTGCATGGTAGCTCAAATGGCATCTCTTAATTTTTGTGATTAATTGTTGCGTTTAGAGACAGAAATCAGGGCTTTGATTGGAGGAAGGACCGATCAAGTTTCACCTTCTCCTCCAATCTGCTTGCACCTTGGTCCCGCTGCACCTTCTAACGTGACTTACACCTAGACGGAAGGAGTAGTACGAGATACGGTGGCACACTGACTTAGGTCGAATACAAGTGCCCAAAATTATTGGAAGAGAGCAAAGTGTACAAACTAAATAATTAAAATTGAATATCTCACTAAATAAGAGGAGAATAGACTTTAATAGTTTGCAAGTGTCCCTACAAATAAACGGCATGGCAATTACTCTCAATACGCCCTAGTTTCTTAGCACGCACCCAGTCAAACGCCTCACATCCTTAACTGTCGTAGGTGCCTGAATCTGCTCGATAGGCTTGATCTTATCGGGGTTGGCCTCTATCCTGCGGTGGGACACAAAGAAACCAAGTAGCTTGCCGGAGGGAATGCCAAACACACACTTCTCCGGGTTCAGCTTCAAGTTGATCTTGCACAGATTAGCAAACACCTCTTCTAAGTCCTGGATGAGGGTCGATCCGTCCTTGGTCTTGACCACAATATCATCCATGTAAGCTTCAATGTTTCTGTGCAATTGTGACTCAAAACCAATCTGGACTGCCCTTACAAAAGTGGATCCGGCGCTCTTCAACCCGAAAGGCATTCACACAAAGCAGTATGTGACACACGGGGTGATGAACGAGGTCTTCTCTTCATCTTCCTTGGACATAAAGATTTGATGATATCCAGAGTTGCATCCAGAAAGGAGAGCAAATCACATCCGGATGTGGAATCCACAATATGGTTGATGCGCGGCAAGGGAAATGGGTCCTTCGGGCATGCCCTGTTCAGATCCATGAAATCTATGCAAAGCCTCCATTTCCCATTAGCCTTGCGCACGACCACTGGGTTTGCTAACTATGTTGGATGTAGTACTCCTCAGACCAAACCATCTGCCTCAAGTTTCTTGATCTCCTCGGCAATGAACTGCTTCCGCTCCAAGGCTTGCTTTCGGATCTTCTACTTGACGGGTCGGGCATGTGGGCAGACAGCAAGGTGGTGCTCGATTACCTCCCTGGGAACACCAGGGATATCGGATGGTTTCCAGGGAAACACATCGATATTCGCCCGCAGGAAGGCAACGAGCGTGCTTTCCTATTTGTCATCGAGGGTGGCACTGATAGTGAAAGTACCATCAATGCCAGCCAGCCCTATCGGGACCTTTTTCACAGGGGGTGCAGCAGCCTTGGATCTCTTGCGCAATGTTCTCCGAGGAGATACATTTCCTGGATTCCTTGCTGACATCTTTGCTACCTCTCTTCTTTCTATTGCTTTCCTTGGTGGGAACAGCGACTTCAGCGGCCTCTGCCACGACTGCGTCCCGATACATCTGTCAGATTTCGGGTTCCGGCAAAACCCTCGAGGTTCGAACACTGGGGTGCGCACGAAGATCTCTCTCTCCCTAGATCACTCTCGCAACAATCGCAAGGCCTAGCTAGACGAACCCAAAGAACGAGACACACAAGAGTTTATACTGGTTCGGTCACGGATGTGGAGTAATACCCTACTCCAGTGTGGTGTGGTGGATTGCCTCTTGGACTGAGGATGAACCGTTACAAGGGAAGAACAGCCTCTTGAGGAGAGGTGTTCTTGTGCTTGGTGAGCTTGTGTGGATGGAATGGCTCTGATCCAAGATGATATCAAGGTGCCTCCTATGGTGGTGGCTAGTCCTATTTATAGAGGCCCTGGTCCTCTCCCCAAATATTGAGCGGGAAGGGATCCAACAACGGCCAAATTCAAAGGGAGACAACTAGTACAAGTTATCATGACTAAAGGTGGTCTTCGCCTGCCAAAGGGTCTGGTGGTGACGCCGTCTTGGGCTCCACGGTGACCTCCATCTTGCCGTCCTGTTGGTCTTGGTCTTGTTGCACCGATATGGAAACCTTTTCCTGATGCCTCGGGACTCCTCGCCTGCGCTTGCCTCTTTAGCACCAAAGACGAAACGAGGATACTGCGCGCGCTGGTACCCGCCTGGCTCCAGTCGTCATGGCTTGCGTCACAGAAACCTCGCGAGGTGTCCCTTGCCTTGATATCTCCGCCCCTCGCGAGCCGGCCTGGTGAGGCCGTCCCTAAGGAGGTCTTGTGTCGTCCGCCCCGCGAGGCTTGGTCCCTCGCGAGGGTCTTGAGTGCTTGCTAGTGAAGATGGGCCGTACAGGGCCGCTGGTGGAGCCATGCCGTGGGCCGCAGGCAGGTAAGTCTGGGGACCCCCGTTCCCAGGACGCCGATAGTAGCCCCCGGTCCCAAGGCTCGCTCAGACTTGGCTTCGAGGTGAAGCCAAGGGTCAAATGCGGAGCGCCACGGGCCCCAACAGCCTGCGGCCCCGCTCGGCGCGTGGCGATTGACTGGGCGTGGGTGTCTCCACTTCCTCATGCTGCCTCGGCAACTGCCCGACTTAACGAGTCCCTGCTGCATGCAGAGAAAAATCATCATTACCTGCGATCGTGGGGGTCGCCGGTTGGCCTTCTCCCGCAATAAATGAGGAGGGGGCGGAGCCCTCGTTGATCATCTCTTCCTGCTCCGCTCGCTTCTTCTTCCTCGCTTCATTGCTAGTAGCGACTCCCATGGCGCCTACGAAGAGGTTCTCGGCCGCCGAGAAGGGGAAGGCCCGCCAAGAGGGGCCCAGCTCTCCGCCGCCCAAGCGTGGGCGCGGCCGTCCCCGTCAGTACACCGCGACCCCCACCGCGGCCCCTCGCGGCCACGACGGCGCCTCTTCTCGCGGTGGGACTCGCCCAGATCATGGCAGCCCCGTCGATGAAGGGAGGCGCGCCATGGTCGCTCGGCCTCCCCGGCCATGCTTCCACTCGGCGGAGGTGCTGCTAGAGTTCGTCGTGTGGTCGGAGAACCCGGCCGGCACCTGGCTTCAGCTCCCGTGCTTCTTCATCGGCGAGCTGCCGGCCACAGGTCCAGGCGGGCTATGGCTGCAGGCGGACGGCTGCTGTAGCAAAGCTTCGTGGGTTGCGGTCGAGGTCTCCGTCGCAGGCAACGCAACCCTGGCCCGCGGCTGGCAGACGTTTGCCCGCGCGCGCGGCCTGGGCAGGCGATGCACCCTCCACTTCAAATATGACGGCAATGCGACCCTCTATGTGAGGGTGTTCGGAGAAGATGGCCGCCGCGTCGGGTGCTGCCCCGAGGACAACGACGGTGACGAGGTGCTTGGCCTCGGCGATGGTCCAGACGAGGGTGAGGATGGCCTTGCCTTCGGTGCTGGCCGCTGCTCGCCCAAGTACGGCGATTCTCCCTCCGGCGACAGCTCCAGCAGCGGCGGCTACAACCAGCCGCCGCGCCCGCTTCGAGGGCGGGAGCGGGTCGTCTCGTCGCTGCACCCCAGTGAAGCGCGAGGAGGGGTCCGGCTGAGCTCAGGAGAGCACCATGGGTCCATCCTCGCGAGCTGCTGCAGGGGCATGCGCCACTTTTCTTTCGTTCTTCCTTTCCTTCATGCATTAAGAGAGAGACAAGTACGGGGCCCCGTATGGGCGTGCAACGAACCATGGTTTCCAAGTTGCTATGCTATGTTTATTGTTCCTGTGTCGCGTTGCAGCATTAACGTTTTATGTAGGTGCATAGAAATAACTTAGCTTGACACGCTCGAAGTAGTTCTCGCATTGTGAGGTGCACGTTTCCCAGTACCTGGCGAGGCCTCCTTGGCCTGGAAGCTGTCTAGGAACTGCAAAAATTCATTAGGAAACTCTTATTCTTCCGAGCCCTGGTCCCAGGCGCCGCTGGCCACGATCCAGCGCTTCACATCACGGTACCCGAGGGGCACGGATTGAGAGAAGTGCACCAGCTTACGAGCTCGAACGAGGGAGCCTCACGAAAAACAGGAAAAACGCTCACGAAGGCACCTGTCCAGCCCCCTCGTCGAAGGCACCTGTCCAGCCCCCTCGCGAGGCATGCGAGAGCGAGTACAGGTCGAAACAAGGAACCAAAAGCAGAGACGGAGGCAAAAGGCGATGGAACCAAACCGGCAAGGAACACCAGAAAGAAATTTTTCATTGAAGAGAGGCGAGCCAACTACGGAAAGCAAATGAAAAGCCGCGTCCGGCACCTAGTCTAGTCTTCTTGTCTTCTCACCAGCGCGGAGCTAAGTGCTGCCACTAGGACGTGGGAGGGAGCCCTCGAGGCCGAGGGCGGCACTCCTGAGACTCCGGGGCGTGTACAGCCCCACTCATTATTACGTGAGAGTGTCACGAGCGGAGACCTTCACAGGCACTGGGCCTTCTTCACAGGCACTGGGCCTTTCTTCATGGGTAGAACTTCCGGAGGTGCTGGATGTTTTAGGCGTTCTGGACAGGTATCCAGTCCAGGGTCTCCAGGCGCACGGCGCCAGGCCTCGAGACATGGGCGACCTTAAACGGGCCCTCCCACATGGGCGAGAGCTTGTGTAGCCCTTCCCTAGAGAGCACCCGCCACAGGACGAGGTCACCCACCTCGAGCGTCCTGGAGCGGACGCTGCGACAGTGATACCGCTGCAGCGCTTGCTGGTATCTTGCCGCCCGAAGTGTGGCTTCACGGCGGCGTTCCTCCCCCAGCACGAGGTCCATCCCCCGCATGGCGCCCTGTTGCGCCTCATCAAACGCCAGGACCCACGCGGAGCGATGCTTGACCTCGTGAGGGAGAACCGCTTCTGCTCCGTAGACGAGGAAGAACGTGATCTCGCCTGCTGGCTTGGTGGCGGTGGTGCGGATGGACCACAACAAAGACTGGAGCTTGTCGTGCCAGCCCCTGCCATGGGCCTCGAGCTTCTTCTTGAAGGTCCTGGTCTTGAGGCCTCTCAGGACCTCTGCGTTGGCGTGCTTGGCCTGACCCTTGCTCCGGGGGTGTGCCACCAAAGCGTAGCAGATCTGCGTTCCAAGGTTAGCACAATATGTCTTGAAGAGATTGCTAGTGAACTGCGAGCCGTTATCGGTGATGATGTGGTTGGGGACACCAAACCGGCTCACGAGAACCTTGATGAACTTGACCGCAGATCCGACCGGGATGGTGCGGGCGGCTTCTACTTCCGCCCGCTTGGTGAACTTGTCGATGGCGACGTAGAGGTAGCGGTAGACCCTAGGTGCCCGAGGGAACGGGCCCAAGATATCCAGCCCCCAGACCGCGAACAGCCATGAGAGTCGGATGGTCTGGAGGCCTTGAGCTGGTTGATGGATCTGCTTGGCGTGGAATTGACAGGCTTTACAAGACTTCACCAGCTCAGTCGTGTCGTTGAGCGCCGTGGGCCAGTAGAACCCACTGCAGAACGCCTTGCCGACGAGGGTGCGTGACGACGAGTGGTGCCCGCAGTCCCCGTTGTGTATGTAAGCCAGTAGCTCTTTCCCTGTTCCCTAGAGATACAACGCAGGGAAACGTCATTCGGCCGCTTCCTGTATAACTCACCGTCTTGGATGCAGTATGCCGTGGCCTGCCGAGCCACGCACTCTGCGTCGTCCTCCTTCTCCGACAGCATCCCTTGCGTCAAGTACTCCTTGAACTCCTTGGTCCAGCACCCCTCCTGAGGCTCGAGCACCAAGAGTAGGCGCGCTCCCGATGTCGGGCCGCAGGCCGGGGCTCCCGAGGCAGGTGGTTGGGGGAGCTCCTCCCGAGGCACCGCTGGCCTCGAAAGTGGTGGTGTTGCTGATGGCTTGAAGAGCCGCTCCTCGAAGACGCCAGGCTCTTGGAGTAGCCGCTTGGATGCTCTCTTGGCGATGTTGTCGGCTTCCTTGTTGGTGCCGCGAGGCATGTGCTGCAATTCCAGGCCCAAGAACTGCTTTTCCATTTTGCGTACCTCCGCAAGGTATGCCTCCATGTGCTCGTCTCTCGGTTTGTATACCTTGTTGGAGAAGTTGACAGGGAGCTGCGAGTCACCCTTGATGGTGAGGCGCTTCACCCCCAGGGCCACCGCAGCCTTGAGGCCAGCTATGAGGCCTTCGTACTCCGCTATGTTTTTGGAGACCTTCTCACCCTGCTGGAAGTAGAGCTGCACGACGTAGTAGAGCTTGTCCTGAGTGGGCGAGATGAGTACTACTCCAGCCCCCGCGCCCTGGCATGCGAATGCGCCATCGAAATACATCTCCCAGCCGTCCGGCGCTTCACTTCCTGGCGAGCGGGACCGATCCTCGCCTGCTTCAAGCTCCGGGGCATCCGTCCATTCTGCCACAAAGTCAGCAAGCGCGGCTCCCTTGATGACCCTGGTTGTGCTGAACTCCAGCTGGAACTCCTGTAGCTCAATATTCCACTCGGCGACTCTTCCAGCAGCGTTAGGGCTCCTGAGTACCCTCTCCAGTGGGTAGGCCAAGACGACCTTGATTGGGTGACCTCTAAAGTAGTGCCGTAGCTTGCGCGAGGCCGCCAAAAGCGCGAGCAAGAGCTTCTGAGGCACGGGGTACCGTGCCCTTGTGTCCCGCAGTATCGTCCTGATGAAATACACTAGGTGCTCGACGAGGGCAGGCGCGTCAACGGGACCCGCGTCTGTCGGAGGTTGAGGCGCCTCCTGAGGCAATGGGACCTTCGGAGCCTGGTCGCCTATTGGGGCCTCGGCGGGCCTAAGGTGCCATCCTGCTGAGCTGGGTCATCCATTGGCGTTGCTGCAGCCCCCGTGGTCTCCTTCGGGTCTTGCATCGCCCCGGCTGGGGACGCGGTTCGACGCGACATGTCCTTGGCCTGGCGCTCTTCCCGAACCGCCACCAGAGCTGCACTGGCTGAGTGAGGAGTGGCGGCGAGGTAAAGCACCAGGGGCTCGAGAGGGCGGGGCGCCACCATCACCGGAGTGCTGGTCAGATATCTCTTGAGATCTTGAAATGCTTGGTCAGCCTCCGAGGTCCACTCGAACGGATCCTTCTTCTTCATCAGCTTGAAGAACGGATCCTCCCTGTACATATAATTGAGTTACAGTGCTACCGTGTAAACAGTCGCTCTGCGGATATCCGTCAAAAAATAAAATAGCCGCTCTACAGATAGAGAGGTCAATCCTCGGTCGGCGGGCGGTGGCGGCATCATAGGAGGTCAATCCTCGGTCTGCGGAGGGAGATAGGAGGAGCTCAACCATCGATGTAGGCGGCGGCGTGATTGGAGCACATCCATCGCGGTCGATGGCGGGATAGTGGAGGTCAAACTTCAGGCGGCAGCCACACTAAGCTTTGCTCCTCGACCCTGCTGTCTCGGCATGGTGCCGCATTGCGCTTCTCTGTCTGCTGGGTGGAGGTCGCCGCACGGCTAGTTAATTAAGGTATTCTTTTTGTGACTGGCTTAATTAAGGTATTCAATTCCTAAGGGTAGTGTTGTAGTACTCTGCGTGTAAATTGATAGGCCATTAATTTTTGTCATTGCACATCTGGATAACAATATGGAGTGCCCTCAGTAATTATGAAAATAAAACCTTGTGATTTATGCACGCATCTTTGGGCATCAGTTAATCTGTGTATTAATGTTGTTGTTTTATTTTTAATTACCATTCATGTGGTGCAGATGGAACGATCTCAATGGATGAAAAATAGGAGAACCACATATTTTATCAGTGGCATGACAGAGTTCATGAATTTGGCTGAAAGTACAAAAAGGAGAATTGGTGATGCGGATTACATCATGTGTCCATGTACTCATTGTGCCAATACAGAGTCACGTGAAGTTGCAGATGTCCAGTGGCACTTACTCTCTCGGGGATTCATGGATGGATATACATGTTGGACCAGAAACGGTGAAGAGCAGGTCATGGATGAATATACCCAGGGCTGTGAGATGCCGAACCCCGGTCAGTGTCACATGGATGTTGAATCTAACATCAGGGCTGAGGCGTCAACCTACCAATGGAACACCGGAAAACCGAAACGCCCACTGGAAAACCAAGACGGGGACACAGATAACAACGATCTTGATATGCCAGATTTTGCTGCTATGATTGCAGATTTCAAGGGCCCAAAAAAGGATATGACTGGGTACCAGGATCTGCCAACCATTGATGCGGACTCCAAGAAAGAATTGTATCCAGGTTGCAAAAAGAATATACCAAGTTGAGTGCCACCCTGGCGCTTCTCAGATTTAAAGCAGCAAACGGTCTATCAAACAAGGGCTTCACAGAGATGTTAGGTCTTTTCAAAGAAATTCTTTCAGAATATAATGTGCTCCCAGAAGCACAAACGAAGCAAGAAAATTGTTTGTCCATTGGAACTTGAAGTACAGAAGATACACGCTTGCGTGAATGATTCTATATTGTACCGTCGTGAGTACAGAGATTTGCGTGCATGTCCCACATGCATGCATGCATGATACAAGCGCAGGAGAGCGAAGGACAAGTAAAAATTGGACGACGAGATCAAGACAGGAATCCCGTTCAAGGTTGTTTGGTACTTGCCTTTAATTCCAAGGTTGAGGCATTTGTTTGCAAACCCTAGAGAGGCAACGAGGTTGTGGTGGCATCATGATGAGCGAACTGCGGATAAATATATGAGGCACCCGAAAGATGGGGCTCAGTGGGAATTAATCGACAACAAGTTTAAAGACTTTGCCAAGGATCCTAGAAGTATATGGCTCGGGGAGTGTACTGATGGGATGAATCCTTTTGGCGATATGAGCACCAATCACAGCACATGGCCGATGCTTCTGTGCATATATAACCTAGCTCCTTGGTTGTGGATGAAGAAAAAATACATTATGATGTAAATGATTATCCCAGGCCCAAAGCAACCTGGAAATGACATCGACATTTAATTTTAGCTACTGGTAGAAGAACTGTTGACAGTGTGGATAGATGTGCCTGCTGTAAAATGTTATGATGCTTACAAAAAGGAGATTTTTGGTCTACATGCGATGCTGCTGCACACCATTCAAGATATGCCGGCATTAGGCAACACATCGGGGCAGAAAACAAAGGGAGATTTAGGGTGTGTCACATGCATGGATTGGACAGCTAGCATATTGATACGTCTCCAACGTATCTATAATTTTTGATTGCTCCATGCTATTATATTATCTCTTTTGGATGTTTAATGGGCTTTACTGAGCACTTTTATATGATTTTTGGGACTAACCTATTAACCTAGAGCCCAGTGCCAGTTTCTGTTTTTTTGCCTATTTCAGTGTTTCGAAGAAAAGGAATATCAAACGGAGTCCAAATGGAATGAAACCTTCGGGAGAGTTATTTTTAGAACGGAAGCAATCCAGCAGACTTGGAGTAGACGTCAGGGTAGCTTCGAGGAAGCCGCGAGGCAAGGAGGCGCGCCCTACCCCCTGGGCGCGCTCCCACCCTCGTGGTCCCCTCGTGGCTCCCCTGACCGACTTCTTTCGCCTATATATATCCATATATCCTAAAAACATCGGGGGCAGAATAGATCGGGAGTTCCGCCGCCGCAAGCCTCTCTAGCGACCAAAAACCAATCGGGACCCTATTCCGGCACCCTTCCGGAGGGGGGAACCCTCACCGGTGGCCATCTTCATCATCCCGGCGCTCTCCATGACGAGGAGGGACTAGTTCACCCTCGGGGATGAGGGTATGTACCAGTAGCTATGTGTTTGATCTCTCTCTCTCATGTTCTTTAGGTGGTACGATCTTGATGTATCGCGAGCTTTGCTATTGTAGTTGGATCTTATGATGTTTCTCCCCCTCTACTCTCTTGTAATGGATTGAGTTTCCCCTTTGAAGTTATCTTATCGGATAGAGTCTTTAAGGATTTGAGAACACTTGATGTATGTCTTGTATGTGCTTATCTGTGGTGACAATGGGATATCACGTGATCCACTTGATGTATGTTTTGGTGATCAACTTGCGAGTTCCGTGAACTTATGCATAGGGGTTGGCACACGTTTTCATCTTGACTCTCCGGTAGAAACTTTGGGGCACTCTTTGAAGTTCTTTGTGTTGGTTGAATACATGAATCTGAGATTGTGTGATGCATATCGTATAATCATGCCCACGGATATTTGAGGTGACATTGGAGTATCTAGGTGACATTAGGGTTTTGGTTGATTTGTGTCTTAAGGTGTTATTCTAGTACGAACTCTTGAATAGATCGATCAGAAAGAATAACTTTGAGGTGGTTTCGTACCCTACCATAATCTCTTCGTTTGTTCTCCGCTATTAGTGACTTTGGAGTGACTCTTTGTTGCATGTTGAGGGATAGTTATATGATCCAATTATGTTATTATTGTTGAGAGAACTTGCACTAGTGAAAGTATGAACCCTAGGCCTTGTTTCAACGCATTGCAATACCGTTTACGCTCACTTTTACCACTTGCTACCTAGCTGTTTTTATATTTTCAGATTACAAAAACCTATATCTACCATCCATATTGCATTTGTATCACCATCTCTTCGCCGAACTAGTGCACCTATACAATTTACCATTGTATTGGGTGTGTTGGGGACACAAGAGACTCTTTGTTATTTGGTTGCAGGGTTGCTTGAGAGAGACCATCTTCATCCTACGCCTCCCACGGATTGATAAACCTTAGGTCATCCACTTGAGGGAAATTTGCTACTGTCCTACAAACCTCTGCACTTGGAGGCCCAACAACGTCTACAAGAAGAAGGTTGTGTAGTAGACATCAAGCTCTTTTCTGGCGCCGTTGCCGTGGAGGTGAGTGCTTGAAGGTATATCTTTAGATCTTGCAATCGAATCTTTTAGTTTCTTGTTTTATCACTAGTTTAGTTTATAAACAAAAAACTACAAAAAAATGGAATTGAGGGTGCCTCATATGCTTCATCTTTTTAATATCTTTCATGAGAATAAGGATTCTGATAATTGTGCTCAATTGCTAGAGGAAGAATGCATTAGAATGTTTGGCACTAAATCTTTGAATGATGAGCATGATTGCAATGTTGTTAGTATGAACTCTTTGAATATCCATGGTACTAATGATGATTGCACTAGTCATGATGAAAATGTCTCTTATAAGCATGTCAATTTTTGTGGAGTGCATAGAGTTTGCAAGTACACACCAAATAGGGAAAATAGATTTTGCAAGAGGCATAAGTATTTGGAAACTAAATGGTTGCAAGAAAGGCTAGATGTTTGTGCTGATAATTTAAACTTTCTTTGCCATCCTTGTGAACTTTGCAATGAACGTGATCATTTCAATACCCAATGTGAATTGTTTCATGATCGTATCGTGTCCAAAAATTGTGATGACTTGATTTCCCTTGCACATCATAATGAACTTAGTTTGCTTTTGGGTTATGAAGAAATGAAACGTATAACTAAGGATCTTCCAGAATTTGTCCTGGATAAAGTTCTTGATTTAGATCTAGAAGAAATTTTTATGTATTGTGCGGTGAATTGCATTGAAAATCCTTATATTGCCAATTACATAAAGACAAGAAAACAAATAGATGAGGAAGAGAATACTAACGAGAGGGAAGAGGCTTCCCAATATCCTCCTATTATTTCTTATGATGAATCAGGTAACGAGGAGGAGCCTTCTATTCAACCAATCTCATTAATAAGGAGCTCAAAAAAGAGGGTTAAACCCACACATGATGTGAAGAAGAAAAAGAAAAGATGGAGAAACAAAGGTAAAAAGGTATCCCTCCCAAATGATGTTGCTCCTATTACTCATTGTGATGATGATAATTGCTATACTATTGGTGCTATTCACACTATTAATGATGAGAGTGATTATGCTTATGATATGAAAAGGCCCGAGCTTGGGGATGCTATGTTTGATGAGGATGACATATTTGAGTATATATTTGCTGCAATTAATGTTTGTCCCAAGCTTGGGGATGCTATGTTTAATGAAGATGATATTTTTAGCCTCCCAAGTTTTGATATGCAAATTTGTTATGATGATAGCATGCCTCCTACTTATGATGATTATATTGATGAAAGTGGGTTTGGAAGAGTGTTAACTTTAGGAAGTAATGATCCCACTATTTTGGAGGATGTTGAATCTTATTGTGATAATTATGAAAGTGGATTTGGAAAGGTCATGACTTTATTTAGTAATGATTCCACTATCTTGGAAGAGGTTTCAATCGATTATGATGAGAACAAAGTTGCTACATATGATGATTATTGTGATGACACTTATGCTATAAAAAGTAGTGATGATTATATTTATAAAACTTGTCATGATTATGATTACCCTTTTTCTGAACATTACTCTTTTAATGTGGAAACAATTTATAGTATTCGAGTCTCTTATGATACTCCCACTATTCCGAAAGAGAAGAATTTTGCTTATGTGGAGAGTAATAAAATTTCTATGCTTGTAGATCATGAAAAGAATGCTTTAGGTGCTGGTTATATTGTTGAATTCATTCATGATGCTACTAAAAATTATTATGAGAGAGGATAATATGCTTCTACATATTGCAATAATATCATGTTTCCTATCTATGTGTTGAAAATCTTGAAGCTATGCTTGTTTTTCCTTCCTATGCTAGATGATTCTTGCTCCAATAAGTTGTCTGTTCACAAAACCCCTATCCATAGGAAGTGGGTTAGACTCAAATGTGCTAGTCATATTCTTCATGATGCTCCCGCTATGTTTCAACTCTTATCTTTTAGGTGAGCATCATTGGAATCATCATGCCTAGCTAGGGGCGTTAAACGTTAGCGCTTGTTGGGAGACAACCCAATATTTACCCTAATGTTTTTGTGTGTTCACATGATTAAGATACTGTAGTAATCATGTTTTATAGCTTTTTTTTCAATAAAGTGCCAAGTAGAACCTTTGGGAAGACTTGGGTGGAAGTTAATGTGATCTTGCTGTAAAAACCAGAAACTTTGCGCTCACGAGTTTAGCTGTCATTTTTTACAGAAGAGTGATTTTAAGTTGATTATTTTTGAAGAAGATTAATAGACAAATTCCTCAGGTCCACCAATTTATTTCAGAATTTTTGGAGTTCCAGAAGTATACGTTTGATACAGATTACTACAGATTGTTCTGTTTTTGACAGATTCTGTTTTCTACGTGTTGTTTGCTTATTTTGATGAATCTATGAGTAGTATCGGAGGGTATGAACCATAGAGAAGTTGGAATACAGTAGATATTACACCAATATTAATTTAGAATGAGTTCACAACAGTACCTAAGTGGTTATTTATTTTCTTATACTAACGGAGCTTACGAGTTTTCTGTTAAGTTTTGTGTTGTGAAGTTTTCAAGTTTTGGGTAAAGATTCGATGAACTATGGAATAAGGAGTGGCAAGAGCCTAAGCTTGGGGATGCACAAGGAACACCAAGGTAATATTCAAGGATAACCAAGAGCCTAAGCTTGGGTATGCCCCGGATGGCATCCCCTCTTTCGTCTTCGTTCATCGGTAACTTTACTTGGAGCTATATTATTATTCACCACATGATATGTGTTTTGCTTGGAGCGTTATTTTATTTTCTTTTGTTTTGATTGATGTTTGAATAAAATACCAAGATCTGAAATTCTTAAATGTTAGAGAGTCTTCACATAGTTACATAATTATACAACTACTCATTGATCTTCACTTATATCTTTTGGAGTAGTTTGTCATTTGCTCTAGTGTTTCACTTATATATTTTTAGAGCACGACAGTAGTTTTATTTTGATGAAATAGATGAACTCTCATGCTTCACTTATATTATTTTAAGAGTCTTTAGAACAGCATGGTAATTTGCTTTGGTTATGAATTTAGTCCTAATATGATGGGCATCCAAGAGGGATGTAATAAAAACTTTCATATAAAGTGCATTGAATACTTGTGAAGTTTAATTCCTTATGATTGTTTTGAGATATGATGATCGTAATATTAGATTCATGCTAGTTGAGTAGTTGTGAATTTGACAAATACTTGTGTTAAAGTTTGTGATTCCCGTAGCATGCACGTATGGTGAACCGTTATGTGATGAAGTCGGAGCATGATTTATTTATTGATTGTCTTCCTTATGAGTGGCGGTCGGGGACGAGCGATGGTCTTTTCCTACCAATCTATCCCCCTAGGAGCATGCGCGTAGTACTTCGTTTCGATATCTAATAGATTTTTGCAATAAGTATGTGAGTTCTTTATGACTAATGTTGAGTCCATGGATTATACGCACTCTCACCCTTCCACCATTGCTAGCCTCTCTAATACCGTGCACCTTTCGCCGGTATCATACACCCACCATATACCCTCCTAAAAACAGCCACCATACCTACCTATTATGGCATTTCCATATCCATTCCGAGATATATTGCCATGCAACTTTCCACCATTCCGTTTATTATGACACGCTCCATGATTGTCATATTGCTTTGCATGATCATGTAGTTGACATCGTATTTGTGGCAAAGCCACCGTTCATAATTCTCTCATACATGTCACTCTTGATTCATGGCACATCCTGGTACACCGCCGGAGGCATTCACATAGAGTCATATTTTGTTCTAAGTATCGAGTTGTAATTCTTGAGTTGTAAGCAAATAAAAGTGTGATGATCATCATTATTAGAGCATTGTCCCAGTGAGGAAAGGATGATGGAGACTATGATTCCCCCACAAGTCGGGATGAGACTCCGGACAAAAATAAATAAATAAAAGAGGCCAAAGAAGCCCAAATAAAAAAATAAAAAAAGAGGCCATAAAAAGGAGAAGGCCCAAAAAACAAAAAAAATGAGAGAAAAAGAGAGAAGGGGCAATGCTACTATGCTTTTACCACACTTGTGCTTAAAAGTAGCACCATGATCTTCATGATAGAGAGTCTCCTATGTTGTCACTTTCATATACTAGTGGGAACTTTACATTATAGAACTTGGCTTGTATATTCCAATGATGGGCTTCCTCAAATTGCCCTAGGTCTTCGTGAGCAAGCGAGTTGGATGCACACCCACTTAGTTTCTTTCGTTGAGCTTTCATACACTTATAGCTCTAGTGCATCCGTTGCATGGAAATCCCTACTCACTCGCATTGATATCTATTGATGGGCATCTCCATAGCCCGTTGATACGCCTAGTTAATGTGAGACTATCTTCTCCTTTTTGTCTTCTCCACAACCACCATTCTATTCCACCTATAGTGCTATGTCCATGGCTCACGCTCATGTATTGCGTGAAGATTGAAAAAGTTTGAGAACATCAAAAGTATGAAACAATTGCTTGGCTTGTCATCGGGGTTGTGCATGATTTAAATATTTTGTGTGATGAAGATAGAGCATAGCCAGACTATATGATTTTGTAGGGATAACTTTCTTTGGCCATGTTATTTTGAGAAGACATGATTGCTTTGTTAGTATGCTTGAAGTATTATTATTTTCATGTCAATATTAAACTTTTGTCTTGAATCTTATGGATCTGAACATTCATCCCACAATAAAGAGAATTACTTAGAAAATTATGCTAGGTAGCATTCCACATCAAAAATTCTGTTTTTATCATTTACCTACTTGAGGACGAGCAGGAATTAAGCTTGGGATGCTGATACGTCTCCAACGTATCTATAATTTTTGATTGCTCCATGCTATTATATTATCTCTTTTGGATGTTTAATGGGCTTTACTAAGCACTTTTATATGATTTTTGGGACTAACCTATTAACCTAGAGCCCAGTGCCAGTTTCTGTTTTTTGCCTATTTCAGTGGTTCGAAGAAAAGGAATATCAAACGGAGTCCAAATGGAATGAAACCTTCGGGAGAGTTATTTTTGGAACAAAAGGAATCCAGGAGACTCGGAGTAGACGTCAGGGAAGCTTCGAGGAAGCCACGAGGCAGGGAGGCGCGCCCTACCCCCTGGGTGCGCCCCCCACCCTCGTGGGCCCCTCGTGGCTCCCCTGACCGACTTCTTTCGCCTATATATATCCATATACCCTAAAAACATCGGGGGACAGAATAGATCGGGAGTTCCGCCGCCGCAAGCCTCTGTAGCCACCAAAAACCAATCGGGACCCTGTTCCGGCATACTGCCGGAGGGGGGAACCCTCACCAGTGACCATCTTCATCATCCCGGCGCTCTCCATGACGAGGAGGGAGTAGTTCACCCTCGGGGATGAGGGTATGTACCAGTAGCTATGTGTTTGATCTCTCTCTCTCTCTCTCTCTCGTGTTCTTGAGGTGGTATGATCTTGATGTATCGAGCTTTGCTATTGTAGTTCGATCTTATGATGTTTCTCCCCCTCTACTCTCTTGTAATGGATTGAGTTTTCCCTTTGAAGTTATCTTATCGGATTGAGTCTTTATGGATTTGAGAACACTTGATATATGTCTTGCATGTGCTTATCTATGGTGACAATGGGATATCACATGATCCACTTGATGTATGTTTTGGTGATCAACTTGCGAGTTCCGTGAACTTATGCATAGGGGTTGGCACACGTTTTCGCCTTGACTCTCCGGTAGAAACTTTGGGGCACTCTTTGAAGTTCTTTGTGTTGGTTGAGTAGATGCATCTGAGATTGTGTGATGCATATCATATAATCATGCCCACGGATACTTGAGGTGACATTGGAGTATCTAGGTGACATTAGGGTTTTGGTTGATTTGTGTCTTAAGGTGTTATTCTAGTATGAACTCTTGAATAGATCGATCAGAAAGAGTAACTTTGAGGTGGTTTCGTACCCTACCATAATCTCTTCGTTTGTTCTCTGCTATTAGTGACTTTGGAGTGACTCTTTGTTGCATGTTGAGGGATAGTTATATGATCCAATTATGTTATTATTGTTGAGAGAACTTGCACTGGTGAAAGTATGAACCCTAGGCCTTGTTTCAACGCATTGCAATACCGTTTACGCTCACTTTTACCACTTGCCACCTTGCTGTTTTTATATTTTTAGATTACAAAAACCTATATCTACCATCCATATTGCACTTGTATCACCATCTCTTCGCCGAACTAGTGCACCTATACAATTTACCATTTTATTGGGTGTGTTGGGGACACAAGAGACTCTTTGTTATTTGGTTGCAGGGTTGCTTGAGAGAGACCATCTTAATCCTACGCCTCCCACGGATTGATAAACCTTAGGTCATCCACTTGAGGGAAATTTGCTACTGTCCTACAAACCTCTGCACTTGGAGGCCCAACAACGTCTACAAGAAGAAGGTTGTGTAGTAGACATCACATATTTCTTCCCAACTCACGCAAAACTGTGTATTTGCGTCATCGTAGGTTCTTATGGAGAAATCACCCATATCGAAAGATGAAAGCTGAATTTGATGGTACGGCAGAGGTAGATGTGGGCCCAAGACCCTATGCTGGGGAGGTGGTCCACAACATGGCTAAACAAATTAATGTTGTGCTAGGCAAGAAGCACGCTTTGACGGTGAAACAAACACCCAAGGGTCAACTGTTTAAGAAGAAATCGGTGTTCTGGAAATTACCTTACTAGGAGATTCTACATGTACGTCACTGCATCAATGTCATGCATGTAGAGAAGAACATATGTGAAAGCATCCTTGGTACTCAAGTCAAGATTAAAGGTAAAACAAAGGATGGTGACGGTGCACGGCTCGATATGCTTGTTGATTAATCAAAATGCAAGAGTGAAGCAGAAGATAATAACAAATTCATCCACACTCGCCAGAGTTACAATTTCAGTACAAAAGAAGCAACACAGTTCTTCACCTATTTGTTGTCAATTAAGACACCCTCTTCCTACTCCACAAACATCAGAAGTCTCGTGGATGTGAGCTCAGGTAAAATGTAGTTGGGACACATGAATTCACATGATTGCCACGTAATGTTGACCCAAATCCTCCCGATGGCCATCAGGAATCTGATGGACAAAGATATAAGAAACACACTCATTGAGCTCTGTGATTTCTTCAACCAACTATGGCAGAAAATTGTAGATCCTGAAGAGTTGGATCATATGCAAGAGGATATTGCAAGAATATTGTCCAACCTAGAGATGTTTTTACCACCGTCATTCTTTGACATCATGGTCCATCTCACTGTGCACCTTGTCGGGGAGATAAAGTATTGTGGTCTTATGTTTCTTCGGAACATGTATCCCTTTGAGCGGTTCATGGGAATACTGAAGCGCTATTGTCGGAACCAAAACCATCCAAAGGCAAGCATCCTACAAGGTTATACAGCGGAGGAGGTGGTTGAGTTTTGCACAAAATACATGAAACTAAGACCTATAGGTTTGCCCCTCTCTCGTCACGAGGGAAGGTTGAAAGGTAAGCCAGTCCTTGCTGGCACGCAAATGGCTCCACCCAGAGAATTGGCAGAGAAAGACCATTTGACGGTAC
Organism: Aegilops tauschii subsp. strangulata; assembly: GCF_002575655.3. NCBI lineage: Eukaryota > Viridiplantae > Streptophyta > Magnoliopsida > Poales > Poaceae > Aegilops > Aegilops tauschii. The sequence goes on along the minus strand of NC_053037.3, from coordinate 277,446,389 downwards.
TGCTTAACAACCAGTTCTCAGTGCTTATGCCGAAGAACACTTGGTGGAGATACGCCAAAGCTTCTTACCAATGGTGTATCCATCAGATCTAGAGATGAAGGAGCACACTAAGAAATACGCCGAATGGCTGAAGAATCGTTTGGCACAAGGATCCAACGATGATATTGCTACGTGGTTAGCACAAAAGCCATCACCTGCGGTGTTGACGTACCAAGCATATGACATAAATGGCTACATGTTCTACACTGAGGAATGTGATGAGAAGACCTCATATCAGAACAGCTCTGTTCAAATAGAATGCATGACTGTAAATGAAGCTGATAAAAGGGTATACTATGGAACCATCAAAGAGATTTCGGAGCTTAACTATGTGAAAGTTAAGGTGTGATACGTCTCCGTCGTATCTATAATTTTTGATTGTTCCATGCCAATATTATTCAACTTTCATATACTTTTGGCAACTTTTTATATTATTTTTGGGACTAACATATTAATCCAGTGCCCAGTGCCAGTTCCTGTTTGTTGCATGTTTTATGTTTCACAGAAACCCCATATCAAACGGAGTCCAAACGGGATAAAAACGGACGGAGAATTATTTTGGAATATTTGTGATTTTTGGGATGTAAAATCAACACGAGACGGTGCCCGAGGTGGCCACGAGGGTGGGGCCCACGCCCACTCTAGGCAGGCGCGCCCCTGACCCTCGTGGGCCACCCGTAAGGCGGTTGATGCCCTTCTTCGGCCGCAAGAAAGCTAATTTTTGGAAAAAGATCTGGGCGAAGGTTTCAATCCAATCGGAGTTACGGATCTCCATATATACACGAAACGGTGAAAGGGCAGCAGACGAGAACGCAGAAACAGAGAGAGACAGAGAGACAGATCCAATCTCGGAGGGGCTCTCGCCCCTCCCACGCCATGGGAGCCAAGGACCAGAGGGGAAACCCTTCTCCCATCCAGGGAGGAGGTCCAGGAAGAAGAAGAAGGAGGGGGGCTCTCTCTCCCTCGCTTCCGGTGGCGCCGGAGTGCCACCGGGGGCCATCATCATCACCGCAATCTTCACCAACAACTTCACCGCCATCATCACCAACTCTTCCCCCCTCAATGCAGCGGCGTAACCTCTCTTTTACCTATTGTAATCTCTACTTAAACATGGTGCTCAACGCTATATATTATTTCCCAATGATGTATGGCTATCCTATGATGTTTGAGTAGATCCGTTTTGTCCTATGGGTTATTTGATGATCAAGATTGGTTTGAGTTGCATGTTTTATTATTGGTGCTGTCCTATGGTGCTCTCTGTGTCGTGCAAGCGTGAGGGATTCCCGCTGTAGGGTTTGCAATATGTTCATGATTTGCTTATGGTGGGTGGCGTGAGTGACAGAAGCACAGACCCGAGTAAGTAGGTTGTTTGTGTATGGGATAAAGGGGACTTGATGCTTTAATGCTACGGTTGGGTTTTACCTTAATGATCTTTAGTAGTTGCGGATGCTTGCTAGAGTTCCAATCATAAGTGCATATGATCCAAGTAGAGAAAGTATGTTAGCTTATGCCTCTCCCTCAAATAAAATTGCAATAATGATTACCGGTCTAGTTATCGATTGCCTAGGGACAAATAACTTTCTCGTGACAACAAGCTCTCTACTAAAACTAATTTAGTTGTGTCTTTATCTAAACAGCCCCTACTTTTTATTTACGCTCTCTTTGTTTTCTTGCAAACCTATCCAACAACACCTACAAAGTACTTCTAGTTTCATACTTGTTTCCGGTAAAGCGAACGTCAAGTGTGCGTAGAGTTGTATCGGTGGTCGATAGAACTTGAGGGAATATTTGTTCTACCTTTAGCTCCTTGTTGGGTTCGACACTCTTACTTATCGAAAGAGGATACAATTGATCCCCTATACTTGTGGGTTATCAAGACCTTTTTCTGGCGCTGTTGCCGGGGAGCAATAGCGTGGGGTGAATATTCTCGTGTGTGCTTTTTTGCTTTATCACTAAGTAATTTTTATTTTCTATTCTTAGTTGTTTTCTATCTTTAGTTATGGATATGGAACACGAAATACCAAAAAAATAGGTGTACTTGCTGCTCATGGAGATGGGGAACCTCCTAAAACCCTCGATGCTCATAATGTGATAGATATTATGTACTACTTTGATAATCCTGATAAAACCCCATTCAACTTTGTAATGGGAGTAGCGTTGGATCAACGTGAATACTTTAGGGATTATCGCTTGACACAAAAAGGGAAACTATTATGGGATCAAATTTATATGTTGAAGTGGTATGCTAGGCAACTATGCTTGAGATATGATTATACTTGTTGCTCTAGGATGAAGGCTCCACACCTTCCCTTTTCATGCAAATTTAATGATAATGAAACCTTGGCTTCTTATGCTAGAGGTATATATGATTACTATGATGTGGAACAAATAGAAGAATTTGTTGCTTTTATGGGTGCTTATGAAATTGAATCTATGTTCAAAGAATATGAAAATATTTATGATGCTGTTTACAGACCTGAAAATTTAGCTATCCTCAAATATTGCTATGAGAATTATGAATACAATTACGAAATTAATGCACTTATTGAGAAAGTCTCCGCTGTCCAAGAAGAGACTAATATTTTGCAGGAATCTATGGAAGAAGAAGTAGATGAAACTGTGAGCTCATTGGATGAAAAAGATGAGGAGGAGAGCGAAGAACAAAAGGAGGAAGAGCGGACTAGCTACCCGTGCCCACCTTCTAATGAGAGTAACTCTTCAACTCATAGATTGTTTAATTTCCCTTCATGCTTACCGAAGGATGAATGCTATGACAATTGCTATGACCCCATTGATTCTTTTGAAATATCCCTTTTTGATGATGCTTGCTATGCTTGTGGCCAAGATGCCAATATGAATTATGCTTATGGAGATGAACTTGCTATAGTTCCTTATGTTAAACATGAAATTGTTGCTATTGCACCCACACATGATAGTCCTATTATCTTTTTGAATTCTCCAAACTACACTATATCGGAGAAGTTTGCATTTATTAAGGATTATATTGATGGGTTGCCTTTTACCGTTGCACATGATGATTTTGATGAATATAATATGCATGTGCTTGCTGCTCCTGCTTGCAATTATTATGAGAGAGGAACTATATCTCCACCTCTCTATGTTTCCCACACGATAAAATTGCAAGAAACTGTTTATACTATGCATTGGCCTTTACTTTGTGTGCATGAATTGTTCTTTTATGACATGCCGATGCATATGAAGAGAGTTAGACTTTGTCATTACATGATATATGTTACTTTGTGCTCACTACTATATTACAAATCATTGCTAATTAAAATTGGCTTTGATATACCTTGGGATCCGGGTGGATTCACTACTTGAGCACCATATGCCTAGCTTAATGGCTTTAAAGAAAGCGCTGCCAGGGAGACAACCCGGAAGTTTTAGAGAGTCATTTATTTCTCTTGAGTGCTTTTATATAGTTTAAAAACAACAAAAATAAAGAGGGGAACCCAAAACTTTTTCAAAAAGGAAAGTGAAAGTGAGAAAGACAAGCATTGTTCAAGTGGGAGAGCTCCTTGAACTTTGTTCATGCTCACGGCAACTTTGTGAAACTTGATTACAGAAAATTTTCAACAAAAATAATTATCCCCTTGTACAATTCCATTGTATTATAAAAATAATGTGCCAAGGTTTGCCTTTAGGATGTTTACAATACTTGTTGGTTTGTACGGTGCGGGACAGAAACTTTGGCTCTAGTGCGCGATTTTTAATGTTTTACTGGAACGTCAAATGGTTCTGATTATTTTTGCACTGTCTTTATGTACAAATTGTTTATTTTTACTAATTTTTGCAGAATTTTTCAAGTATCATAAGTATGGTGAATGTTCATATTATTACAGATTGTTCTGTTTTAGACAGATTCTGTTTTCTATGCATAGTTTGCTTGTTTTGATGAAACTATCGATTTATATCAGTGGATTAAGCCATGGAAAAGTTATACTACAGTAGACACAATGCAAAAACAAAATATGAATTGGTTTGCAACAGTACTTAGAGTAGTGATTTGCTTTATTATACTAACGGATCTTACCGAGTTTTCTGTTGAAGTTTTGTGTGGATTAAGTATTCGATGATCGAGAAGGTCTCGATGTGAAAAGAAGGAAGAGAGGCAAGAGCTCAAGCTTGGGGATGCCCGAGGCACCCCAAGTAAATATTCAAGGAGACTCAAGCGTCTAAGCTTGGGGATGCCCCGGAAGGCATCCCCTCTTTCTTCAACAAGTATCGGTATGTTTTCGGATTCGTTTCGTTCATGCGATATGTGCAATCTTGGAGCATCTTTTGCATTTAGTTTTCATTTTTCTTTTATGCACCATGCTGGTATGAGATAGTCCTTGGTTGATTTATAGAATGCTCTTTGCACTTCACTTATATCTTTTGAGTATGGCTTTATAGAATGCTTCATGTGCTTCACTTATATCATTTGAAGTTTGGATTGCCTGTTTCTCTTTACATAGAAAACCACCATTTGTAGAATGCTCTTTTTCTTCACTTATATTTGTTAGAGCGTGGGCATATCTTTTGTAGAAAGAATTAAACTCTCTTGCTTCACTTATATCTATTTAGAGAGATGACAGGAACTGGTCATTCACATGGTTAGTCATAAAATCCTACATAAAACTTATAGATCACTGAATATGATATGTTTGATTCCTTGCAATAGTTTTGCGATATAAAGATGGTGATATTAGAGTCATGCTAGTGGGTAGTTGTGGATTAGTAGAAATACTTGTGTTGAGGTTTGTGATTCCCGTAGCATGCACGTATGGTGAACCGTTATGTAACGAAGTTGGAGCATGGGGTATTTATTGATTGTCTTCCTTATGAGTGGCGGTCGGGGACGAGCGATGGTCTTTTCCTACCAATCTATCCCCGTAGGAGCATGCGCGTAGTACATTGTTTTGATGACTAATAGATTTTTGCAATAAGTATGTGAGTTCTTTATGACTAATGTTGAGTCGTTGGATTATACGCACTCTCACCCTTCCATCATTGCTAGCCTCTTCGGTACCGTGCATTGCCCTTTCTCACCTCGAGAGTCGGTGCAAACTTCGCCGGTGCATCCAAACCCCGTGATACGATACGCTCTATCACACATAAGCCTCATTATATCTTCCTCAAAACAGCCACCATACCTACCTATCATGGCATTTCCATAGCCATTCCGAGATATATTGCCATGCAACTTCCATCATCATCATATACATGACTTGAGCATTTATTGTCATATTGATTTGCATGATCGTAAGATAGCTAGCATGATGTTTTCATGGCTTGTCCGTTTTTTGATGTCATTGCTACGCTAGATCGTTGCACATCCCGGTACACCGCCGAAGGCATTCATATAGAGTCATATCTTTGTTCTAATATCGAGTTGTAATATTGAGTTGTAAGTAAATAAAAGTGTGATGATCATCATTATTAGAGCATTACCCCAGTGAGGAAAGGATGATGGAGACTATGATTCCCCCACAAGTCGGGATGAGATTCCGGACGAAAAAAAAGAGAAAGGCCAAAAAAAGAGAAGGCCCAAAAAAAGGAAAAAAAAAGAGAAAAAACAAAAAAATGAGAGAAAAAGAGAGAAGGGGCAATGTTACTATCATTTTACCACACTTGTGCTTCAAAGTAGCACCATGTTCTTCATATAGAGAGTCTCTTGAGTTATCACTTTCATATACTAGTGGGAATTTTCATTATAGAACTTGGCTTGTATATTCCAACGATGGGCTTCCTCAAATGCCCTAGGTCTTCATGAGCAAGCAAGTTGGATGCACACCCACTTAGTTTCAGTTTGAGCTTTCATACACTTATAGCTCTAGTGCATCCGTTGCATGGCAATCCCTACTCCTCACATTGACATCAATTGATGGGCATCTCCATAGCCCGTTGATTAGCAGCGTCGATGTGAGACTTTCTCTTTTTTGTCTTCTCCACATAACCCCCACCATATTCTATTCCACCTATAGTGCTATGTCCATGGCTCACGCTCATGTATTGCGTGAAAGTTGAAAAGGTTTGAGAACATCAAAAGTATGAAACAATTGCTTGGCTTGTCATCGGGGTTGTGCATGATGTGAATATTTTGTGTGGTGAAGATGGAGCATAGCCAGACTATATAATTTTGTAGGGACTTTCTTTGGCCATGTTATTTTGAAAAGACATGATGGCTTTATTAGTAGGCTTGAAGTATTATTGTTTTTATGTCAAATGATAGACTATTGCTTGGAATCACTCGTATCTTAATATTCATGCCATGATTAGATACATGATCAAGATTATGCTAGGTAGCATTCCACATCAAAAATTATCTTTTTTATCATTTACCTACTCGAGGACGAGCAGGAATTAAGCTTGGGGATGCTGATACGTCTCCGTCGTATCTATAATTTTTATTGTTCCATGCCAATATTATTCAACTTTCATATACTTTTGGCAACTTTTTATATTATTTTTGGGACTAACATATTAATCCAGTGCCCAGTGCCAGTTCCTATTTGTTGCATGTTTTATGTTTCGCAGAAACCCCATATCAAACGGAGTCCAAACGGGATAAAAACGGACCGAGAATTATTTTGGATTATTTGTGATTTTTGGGAAGTAAAATCAACACGAGACGGTGCCCGAGGTGGCCATGAGGGTGGGGCCCACGCCCACTCCAGGCAGGCGCGCCCCTGACCCTCGTGGGCCACCCGTAAGGCGGTTGATGCCCTTCTTCGGCCGCAAGAAAGCTAATTTTTGGAAAAAGATCTGGGCGAAGGTTCCAATCCAATTGGAGTTATGGATCTCCATATATACACGAAACGGTGAAAGGGCAGCAGACGAGAACGCAGAAACAGAGAGAGACAGAGTGACAGATCCAATCTCGGAGGGGCTCTCGCCCCTCCCACGCCATGGGAGCCAAGGACTAGAGGGGAAACCCTTCTCCCATCTAGGGAGGATGTCAAGGAAGAAGAAGAAGGAGGGGGGCTCTCTCTCCCTCGCTTCCGGTGGCGCCGGAGTGCCACCGGGGGCCATCATCATCACCGCAATCTTCACCAACAACTTCACCGCCATCATCACCAACTCTTCCCCCCTCTATGCAGCGGTGTAGCCTCTCTTTTACCCGTTGTAATCTCTACTTAAACATGGTGCTCAACGCTATATATTATTTCCCAATGATGTATGGCTATCCTATGATGTTTGAGTAGATCCGTTTTGTCCTATGGGTTATTTGTGATCAAGATTGGTTTGAGTTGCATGTTTTATTATTGGTATTGTCCTATGGTGCTCTCCGTGTCGCGCAAGCGTGAGGGATTCCCGCTGTAGGGTTTGCAATATGTTCATGATTTGCTTATGGTGGGTGGCGTGAGTGACAGAAGCACAGCACCGAGTAAGTAGGTTGTTTGCGTATGGGATAAAGGGGACTTGATGCTTTAATGCTATGGTTGGGTTTTACCTTAATGATCTTTAGTAGTTGCGGATGCTTGCTAGAGTTCCAATCATAAGTGCATATGATCCAAGTAGAGAAAGTATGTTAGCTTATGCCTCTCCCTCAAATAAAATTGCAATAATGATTACCGGTCTAGTTATCGATTGCCTAGGGACAAATAACTTTCTCGTGACAACAAGCTCTCTACTAAAACTAATTTAGTTGTGTCTTTATCTAAACAGCCCCTACTTTTTATTTACGCTCTCTTTATTTTCTTGCAAACCTATCCAACAACACCTACAAAGTACTTCTAGTTTCATACTTGTTTCCGGTAAAGCGAACGTCAAGTGTGCGTAGAGTTGCATCGGTGGTCGATAGAACTTGAGGGAATATTTGTTCTACCTTTAGCTCCTTGTTGGGTTCAACACTCTTACTTACCGAAAGAGGCTACAATTGATCCCCTATACTTGTGGATTATCAAGGTGGCATTTATTCAGGTCCACATAGATCCCTCTTGGTCAGGTAAAGGCTGATGATTAAAGGAAGACCTGTGTTAACAGGGCAACAATGGCATATCACGCGGACCCATTCATTCTTGCCAGCGATGCTAACCAGATTTTCTATGCAAAAGACCCCTTGCATAAGAACTGCCATGTAGTGATGCATGGGAAGAGGAGGGTACTGGGTGTCGAGGATGTTGCCGATGATGACAGGTACGATGAATTTGCTGAGTTGCCAGCCAAGGGATCACGCACCCCTCTAACAGAGTAGCGTAAAATCATCAGAAAACCCAAGTTCATTCGGGCTCAACGTAATGATCCTAGTTCCCCCATGTACATGGGAATTAAGCCGTCAGACTAGTCTTTATGCCTATCCTGTAACTTAATTCGCTCAATTTAGAACTGTCGTGTGTACTGAATTTGTGAGTTATGCCCGATTTTCTGTTGATGTAATGACCGTTATATCTGTTGACCATGATATGTTGTCAGCTCAGACAATGAATATGAACTGTTCATTATTATTGTTTTATATTATTATTATTATTATTATTATACCATAGAGGTATCACACTCAATTGATCTCACTCTAGTATGTATGAACGGAAGATATGCAATCTGGTTTGTGAATAGCACACGGTTCGTTCATGAAATTCATGTGTCGACCAAACCGCACGCGCGATCTGAGTCCTGCGTTCTGATTGGCCAGAACCCAAACCCCATTGATCGTACTTCTACACCGTTGGATGCTCCCAGATCGAACGACAATCCTCATCCTTTTGACAGCCAATGCAGTTCCGGTTGTAATTTTATTTATATGCACAAAATGCGCGTTAAACTCAAAAAATGTCTTAAATATAGCTAACGATACCTGAAATGGGCCAGAAAATCAAATCCGTGGTATAATGGTGATTGCATACCGTGAAAATTTTTATGAGGACAAATGATGAAGTCACCGGCCACTGGAGTTTGAATTGACACGTCTCCTTTTGGAAACCATGATCCTTCTTGTGAGATGCTCCGGTTTGGAAGGAGCAATCAGCAAAACTTGTGCTAAACTTTACCAAAAAAATTCCATGGGGTCGTGAGAGCACGCCACGGGCATGCATCGATTTTGATGATGTCCGGACTCCATTTGAATTTCCTGTAATTACAATACCAACTAGGCCTACACCGGTGGCTGCACCTCGCGGCGAAAATGTTTGAAACTTCTCCCCGCTTCTCGGACAAACGAATGAAAACTCGCAAAGCGACGCACAAATGATTTGTACACCTTCTTCGCTAAGGTCAGCCATAGTGGGGCTATCATAGCTGGTATCATGCACTCGGAAATAGCAAATATGATGATGTAGCAAAGAATTGAAGAAGGGAGAGTGGGTTAGAGTAACATAGGTAGATACCGTAACATAATAAATGCTATACTACTTTGTGTCATGCATGGCCATAAATACGGTCATCTATGATACTACTCTATGATACTATGCACTGTGAAGGTAGTATCATACACTAGTATCATATGCATGATACTAGTATATGATACTCCCCACTATAAGTAGCCTAACTAACACCCACATGTAGTTGTTGTAGGGTTTTGACTTTATATGCACTAAATGCAAGGTAAGTGCAAAAAATGACTTAAATATAGCAGACGAGACCTGAAATGGGCCAGAAAATCAAACCAAGGGTATATCCGTGATTGTTTACCATGATTTTTTAGGCAGATCGATGTAGTCACTGACGATTTGGAGTCCGAAGTGCCCCATCTCCTTTTGGAAACTATGATCCTTCTTGTGAGTTCTCCGGTATGGAAGGTGCGAGCACCAAAACTTGTGCCAAACTTTACCAAATTTTGTCCATGCAATTGTGATAGCACGCCATAGTGACACAATGATTTTCGTTATTTCCGAACTCTATATGCATTTTATGTAACTAAAATACCAACAAGGCCTATGCCTATGGCCGCACCCTGCGGCCGAACTGTTTGAAGTTTTTTCCCGTTTCTCCGACAATGAATGAAAACTCGCAAAGCGGCACACAAATGATCTTGCTAACACCCACGTGTAGTTGAGACTATGTGTGTGTGTGTGTGCAAAAAATGACTCTAATATAGCAAACGAGATTTCAAATGCACCAGAAAATCGAACCATAGAGTACAATCGTGATTTCTTACAGTGGGAAAAAATTCGAGGCGCAACGATGAACTCACATTTTCATTCAAACGAAAATATGTTATTAGTTCATGTAAATGTTTTCAGCACATGGTTCACTCACGAAAACCGTGTGCCTACTAAACCGTGGCCGATGCCCCCCTGCCGCGCACGCGATCTGAGTCGTGCATTCTGATTGGCCAGAACCCAAACCCCACGGATCGTACATCTGCACCGTTGGATTCTCCTTGATCGAACAGCAATCCTCATCCCTTTCGACAGCACATGCAGTTCCGGTTGTGATTTTATTAATATCCACAAATTGCATTTTAAATTTAAAAAATGTCTTAAATATAGCAAACGATACCTGAAATGCGTTAGAAAATCAAACCTGTGGTACAATGGTGATTGTGTACCGTGAAATTTTTTATGAGGCCAAACGATGAAGTCACCGGCCACTAGAGTTTGAATTGACACGTCTCCTTTTGGAAACCATGATCCTTCTTGTGAGATGCTCCGGTTTTCAAGGAGTGATCATCAAAACGTGTGCCAAACTTCACCAATTTTTTCCACGGGGTCGTGAGAGCACGCCACGCGCACACGCCGATTTTGATGACGTCTGGACTCCATCTGAATTCCCTGTAATTAAAATACAAACTAGGCCTACGCCAGTGGCCGCACCTCGTGGCCGAAACGTTTGAAACTTCTCCCCGTTTCTCGGACAATGGATGAAAACTCGCAAAGTGACACACAAATGATTTGTACACCTTCTTTGCTAACTAACACCCAGATGTTGTTGTAGTACGGTTTTGATTTTATATGCACTAAATTCTAGGTAAGTGCAAACAACTGACTTAAATATAGCAAACGAGACCTGAAATGGGCCAGAAAATCAAACCTATGGTATGTACGTGATTGTTTACCATGAAACAATTCGAGGCGGAATGATGTAGTCACCGACGATTGGAGTCCGAAGTGTCACGTCTCCTTTTAGAAACTATGATCCTTCTTGTGATATGCTACGATTTGGAAGGTGTGAGCATCAAAACTTGTGCCAAACTTTACCAAAAAATTTCCATGGGATCCTGAGAGCATGCCACGGTGACACACCGATTTTCGTTCTTTCTGGACTCTATATGCATTTCCTATAATTAAAATACCAACAAGGCCTACGCCTCTGGCTGCGCACTGCGGCCGAACTGTTTGAATTTTTTTGCCGTTTGTCGAACAATGAATGAAAACTCCCAAAGCAACACACAAATGAACTTTCTAGCAACCACGTGTAGTTGCGACTATAGCAAATGACTCAAATATAGAAAACGATACCTCAAATGCACTAGAAAATCGAACCATAGGGTACAATGGTGATTTCTTATCGTGGAAAAAATGGAGGCAAAACGATGAACTCATGCTTTCATTCAAACCAAAATATGATGTTAGTTCATGTAAATGTTTTCAAACAGCACACGGTTCACCCACAAAAGCCGTGTGCCTACCAAACCGTGGCCGATGCCCCCTGCTGCGCGCGCGATCTGAGTCGTGCGTTCTGCTTGGCCACAACCCAAACCCCACAGATCGTACATCTGCACCGTTGGATGCTCCCAAATCGAACGGCAATCCTCATCCCTATCGACGGCAAATGCAGTCTGGCTAGGATTTGATTTATATGCCAAAATGCACGGTAAATGCCAAAAAATGTCTTAAATATAGCACACGAGACCTGAAATGCGCCAGCAAATCAAACCTGTGGTATAATGGTGATTGCTTACACATTTCAAAATTAGCACGTCTTCATTTCAAACAAAATTATGCTCTTTGTGCACATGAGCGCTTAGAGGCAACCGTTTGCATAGGCCTTTCCGCACGGCGACTAGGGATATTTTTTCACCCTTTTCACCTAGGCCGCCAACACCCCCTCCCACCGCCCGCTCGCGTTTCACTCAATTAGTCCACCCAATCTCCATCGCCAGCTCCCCCTCCCCCAGATCCATAGCAGAACCCTCTCCGGCGCCGGCGTGCTCACCCCGGCCATGTGTCCGCTCTTTGGCGTCAACCCTACCTCCACTACCGTTCCCAACACGCGGCTGCATGCGCCTCGTCGTCTTCGTTTGCTCACCAGCCACCCTCGAGCATATCGATCCTGTAACCCTCACTTATCCTGTGGTCCTGCCGGGTTTGCATTAAGAAACATGTTAGTTACTGCTCTCCATCGTGGTGAGGCATATTTCCTCGCAATCCCTCTTCCTATTTTGTTATGTATGTTCCCAAATTGGCTATAGAATAATGGAGAGCGTATATATGTTCATTATCTACCTTCCTAACTAGTACATATAAGTTGTATTTGTTCCAATAAGTTACTGCCGATTTACAGACCGTCGGCGCTCGAGTCACACAAACTTAACAAATAAGCCATACATTTTCTAAATTATTGCATGACATGTTTAGACAGCTTGATACCAAGTTGTTAGTTTTATGGTTATCCTCCTTTCCCGAGTTTCGCATGTGTTCTCTGTAGATGCCGAGTAGAAGCAACAACACTCATGCTTCAGGCGATGTATCTTCATCTGATTCCGACAACCCTAGGTCTTCAGTAGATGGTGAGGGATCAAGTAATCTGGAACGGGATAGAGCTGCAGCAATTACCCTTCCGGTCAGGACACGGAGGAACGCTCCAAGGAAGGCCACACACCAGCCTAAAGGTGTATATGAAGTAATCAATATCGATTTAAAGTCTTGGGCTCCAAGTAAACCAGATAAAGCATGCACGAGGTTCAGGAGTGTGTGTGGATTTGGTTGGCAGGGCAAGGCTCAACATTAATCTGCCGAAGTTTCGGAAGGCTGACACGGAAACATGACAAAGGATAGTCCAAGAAATCATGGATCACTCCAACATTCCAGAGCAGTGGAGAATGTAGGTGGAACACGCTACACTGAAGAAGGCTAGGGATGCTTGGAGAAACTGGAAGCATGTGCTATGCAAGAAGTACTTGAGTGAAGGCAAGGACCCAATCCCCGCATACCCCCAAATTACAAAGGCAGACTGGGCAGAATTCAAAAGGGTCAGGGCAACTATAGAGTTTGCTACGAAGAGTGCCAAGCAATCGGAACTTCAGAAGAGAAACACACACACCCATCGTATGTGTGTGGCAGGATACTATGGCATGAAACCGATATGGGATCAGGAGGACAAAGAAGCAGTAGCTGCGGGTGGGAAATCGGCCTTTAGTGAAATCAGGGGCGAACGCGCTAGAGACTACTTGCGAGCATGTGCAAGGAGCCATGATGAAAAACGGTATCGCGTGATGTTAAAGGCTTCCCAGATCCCTGGAAGGTTCTACAGGAACTTATGGCCATGTGACATTCTGTCTGATGCTCTGGAAACAAGAGAGCCCCCTGGCCATGCAAGGGGTATATGTATTAATGTCCCGCACAAGAGGGCTTTCACACTCAGCAAAGAAGAGAGACTCAGCATGAAAAAAGCGAGGAGTGAAGTGAAGCAGAATGAATTGTATGAAAGGTTGAGGAAGGACATGTATCCGGCTGTTCGAAAGGATATTGAGGAGTCAATGATGATGCAAAAGACTCTAACACTGACATATAACCAGCAGATGGGAGGGGAGGCGGGCATGGAGGATGCTGGTTATTGCGCGACAACACCGCACAAGAGTAGCTGTGCATCAGCTGACCCCAGCGACACTAAGACTGCAGCTGCTCATGATGATGCTATATCTGATCTATCTAGAATGAAAGACAGACTGATGGGCGTGCTTACACATTATGAAGGTACATTAAAATGTGCAACAGCCTGGGTTTGCCCACCCTTCTTGGAAGATGGCCTCTTGTTGGACAATGTGCCATTGAAACCGGGCTGTGTGACGTGCTACCTGACTGAAGTAAAGCCTGGATTCAATGAATTTGCCCTGAAGAATGTCCTAGGAGACTTTGATGAGCAAAGGACCTTGGGAGAAACACTGTTACATCACATCAAGTGCCCACGAAAGGAAATAGAGTTCATGGATGAGATCCCTGAAGCCCCGCCAAGAGCAACCAATGTCGCCCCTCAACCGGTGACGCTCTCCTGTGATCAACCTATGATCAGCCAGCCCGACTTTGTGTCGTACAGGCCATGTCATCGTCAGCCCCAGAGCAGCTAGTGGCAAGGCCTACAACTGTTGAAGATGCACCACCGGTTCATATGCCGGCCGCTGAAGCAGCGGGGGAGACACAACTGTAGCACATGCTCAGCAGACCAACCTGGTGGAACGGACTGCTAAGCGGACTGATGCTTCAGAACTGCCTGCTAAGCAGTCTCTAGGTCCAGAACTGACTGCTCATCAGTCCGTCGGTCTGCAGTCGCGTGATCAGCAAACCAATGCGTCAGCACTTCTTGCTCAGCAAACCAACACGTTGGCATGGCCTCCTCAGCACACTGACAAGTTGGCACCACTTGCGCAGAAACCCGACATAGCTTCAACCCATGGTCAGCAATCTGATGCCTCTGCTCTTATAGCCGAGTAGTCCGTCATAGCAGCACCACCAGCTCAGCGGTCCGGCATAGCTAAACCGGCTGCTAAGCAGTCCGTCGAAGCTTCTCTGTCTGCTTGGCAGTCTGCCTTTCAGCCAACCAGACGTTCTACCAGAAATGCTTCAAGTACCAAGAAGGAAGCGGGCAAAAAAGCTGCACCCATTAGGAAGCGCGCCATGAGAGCGAAGAGGAAAGAGAACGATTGCCTCTTACTTAAAGCACTCATCGCTCAGAACCAAATTAACAGCAAGTTGTTTGAATCGGAGAGAAATATTATTTCTGACGGCAGGGATGACGAAGAAATAGATTTGCTGCTTGCTAAAAATAAAGCAGACATACTTGAAGCATGCAATTACGCCATGGCAAGCCATTTCTTGTTGGCGAATACTTTGATGAGTGCAGCTCTAGTTGCCGCGAGTTACATAAATATTGCATGGATCAAATGTTAGTAGGTCATCATGTTCTGCTAGCCCACTACAACAGAGATCATTTCCGACATGATGCTGGTTCCATTAGTGTGAGTTTCGAGGACTTACATCCCTTCTTCAACTTCAACGAGCTTGATGCCACTCTCATTAGATGCCTAATTTTGTAAGTACTTAGCAAACTCTGATCAACTTCTCCATACAAGGCTGTAAATGATAAACAGCTAACTGCATTTTATTCCTCTCAGGGGATTGAACGCACAGAGAATAAAAAGGGAGAGTGTGTATTTCATAGATCCTGCATTAGCAAATGGCACAACATTAGATGGTAAGGACCAACGGGACTGGGCCATTAACACCGTCGTCTGTATCTTCGAAAACACGTCCCATGCAGAATCATTTCTCTGGCCATATCATGAACGGTAAGTCAAGTAAACAACCATGCATACACTGATTGTTTTTCAGATTTCGACATAATTCATAAGTTCATGGCTTTCTTAATATATAGCAATCACTGGATATTGGTATTCATTGTTCCAAACAAGAACACAGTTTACTACATGGATTCTCTCAGAGAGTCAACCAGCGCTCAGGATCTGACGCATCTTCAGAAATTCATGGATAGGTATTGAATTCTATGATGTTGAAATTAATTTGCATTCATATCTAGTTCAATAATTGATGTTGTCAAAATTCATCTTCATTTGCAGTGTGCTCGCACTGTGGAAAACTAAAGCAGGGAACACGTTCAAGAGGGAACTACCTCTACAGCACGAGATCATTTCTTCGGTAACACACTGAAACCCGTTATTTTTGGAAAATATATCCAATAGTATGCAAATACCTTTTCTTACCCTAATCAAATGTTCAAGCTTCTAAATAAACCTCTTTCTATTTATGTCCAAAGAAAAAATACATCTAACACCGGTTAGGTTGTTCCTAACAGGACAAATACATGACTAATTTTGTACAAAAAATTCAGTGTCCTCAGTTACAAGGAGGGACCAACCTTTGTGGATACTATGTTTGCAGACACATGATCTCCATCTACAAATCTGCTGATAGTTGTGAAGATGCTCGTGAATTAGTACCAGTAAGTCTATCTTAATTAATATCTTCTACTCCACTCATATGGCACATTCTGATCTTAAAAATACTACAGCTCACCTTAGAACCGAGGACCCCTGAATCGCTCCTGGCTGGTGAATTGCTGATGGTTCCGAGATTTATCAGCGACTTCCTAAATCACTACATCAATCCCACTGGTGATAATGAAGATTTCAGCATGCCTTCTCCTGAAACATTGAGTAAGAGTTAGCCGCTAAACATATACGCATGGATCCATTGTTTTCCATCTGATGAGGTCTTCATATTTCGTACACTATGATTAATTATGTAATGCATATATATGATGACAAATCATTGGAAGCTACCATTTGTTCAATTGCAATTGTTGGAAAATCTGATGAATGTTCTTCCTATGGATACTATTTGTTCAATTGAATATTGTGGCGAATTTGCTTTTTGCATGCCGATTCAAATGGGATATTTTTTGTTTTAACCTGGCAATTGCTCCGCACAAAATTCAACTAAATGAGAGTGTGTGATCCACATTGGAAAGCATACGTCAATCGTAGCGGAACCGTCGGTGATACACAGCAGATCACGGACGAATTGCAGTAGTACTACGTGTGCGTAGGGGCTCCGGTACCGTTTGTGATATCACATTATCGCACACGAGAGCTCAGAGTAAACCGTTCCCAATGTAAAATACAATCTCGGTCGTAAATTTTTCAGGAAACATGTGGGATCCCAAACGAAAAGCACACGCCACTCTTGTCGCAATCGTCGGTGATACACAACAAATCACAAATGGTCCGCAGCACTTGTATGTGTGTGAAGGGGCTCTTGAACCGTTTGTGATAGAACATTATCGCACACGGTAATTGTTGGGAAACGTGTGTGATGGAGTCTTGCATGGCAGACGGGTTCCGCAGAAAACTCGTGTGCGATGGGACACATATCGCACAAAGTTCATATGTTGGCCCGTGTGCCTTACATATTGTTTCCCAAACGGTTCATTACGACACACCGTTTGGTTTCACTGCATCATTAGAAACGTTTAATCACTGATCCCACACGTGTGAAAGAATTTAGTGTGTGATGCATCGCATACGATTACATTTGGCAAGGCCTCCGCATCATGGCTCCATATCCCCGACGGTTTCTGGGTCGTGTGAGAAGGACCCCCTATCACAGTCACTCACTTGGCGATGGTTCAAAATGCCGTCGTGGAAAGGGGTTAAAAAACATGTGTATAGCACCTCGTTGTACCAGTGTATGTCTTGAGGTAGATTGGTCGACACCCATACATAAGTGAAGGATGAGAAATAGGTTGGGACACACACACACACCCACAGACAGAGAGAGAGAGTGTTGGAGGGGTGGTGGAGTTGCTTCTCGGAGATGGTGGGAGAGGCCTACTAGACAAACTAAGGGTACAACTACAATATCAAGAAGAGAGGGGATGTGTTTCTGTGTGTGCGTGTGCATGATAGATGTGTCGGGAGGCATGCATGGATGATGAAGGGGACCATATGTGTTTGGTAAGCAGACCTAACTATATCGGTAGATTGTTGTGTGTCAGAGGAAGGGAGAGATATAACTAATGAGGTAGATCGATCGGCGCGTGGGGACAACGAGTTATAAACGACCTAGCTAGCTATATGTATAGTGGGACATCGATCGGTGTACATCCATTTGTTAGAGGCAAATAAGTCCCAGAGAGACGGATATAGAGAGAGGGATGGACCTAGGAGGTGGTGCAAGAGGCCTACTAGATAGGGGGGAGTGTGCATTGTGAGATCGGTGAAAAGAGGGGCAAGAGTTTACACGCACGTGGGACCGTATGAGAGACATGAGGCATGGACAAAGAAAGGAGGATATGAGAAGTGTGTGTGTATGTGGTAGGCAGACATCGCTAGAGAGGTTTATCGATCGGTGTATGTCGGAAAGAAGGAGTTGTGGAGAACGTGAGAGAACGACCTAAAGAAAATAATGAATGTGCGCGATGGATAGAATGCTGAGGGAAGGGGGCGAGGAGGGCGTGTGCATGCATGAGAGAAAGTTAGTGCTAGCTACAAAGGTTAGAGGATATGTGTTGATGATATCTCAAACAAAAATGTGATACAATGCAATGTGTTTGAAATAGAGGCCAGTCTATATCATATATAGAGGGGGCGATCCACGAGAAGAGAGGGAGGGGTCATAGATATCGATAGAGTCGAAGAGAGGATCAAGTGTGTGGGTGAGAGATCGATGAAGAGAGACATCAAAATTGTGTGTGTGCACGTCACAGATATAGGGCGACTGACCTACCGGAACGTTAGAGGGCAGAGGGTAAGTTTGTGTGCGGCAGGGAGACATGACTAGAGCGCTCGATGTATCGATGTGTCTGTGGGGGTGGGGGAGGGGGGAAACGGAGACCTAACTAGAGAGGTAGATCGACTCGTATATGTGGTCAGAAGGAGAGACCTAGCTATTTCTTGAGGGAGATCGGTCGACATCCATACATAAGTGAAGGACGGGAAATAGGTTGGGAGAGAGAGAGAGGTAGAGTGCTGGAGGGGTGGTGGAGTTGCTTCTCGGAGATGGTGGGACGGGCCTACTAGATAAACCGAGGGTACAACTGCAATATCAAGAAGAGTGGGGATGTGTTTCTGTGTGTGCGTGTGCATAATAGATGTGTCACGAGGAATGCATGGATGATGAAGGGGGACCATGTGTATGGTAAGTAGACCTAACTAGATCGGTAGATCAATTGTTGTGTGTGGGAGGAAGGGAGAGACATAACTAATGAGGTAGATCGATCGGCGTGTGGGGAAAACGAGTTATAAACGACCTAGCTAGCTATATCTATAGTGGGAGATCGGTCGGTGTACATCCATTTGTTAGAGGCACACTACTGCAGGATGCTGCTAACGCGACACTACGATCAGAGACCCTTCGACGAAACTGTGTGTGATGCAATAATCGCAAACGGTGGTGTAAAAAAACTATCAAAAAAGGTGCAAAACGTTTGCGATGATGGATGCATCAAACACGGTTTAGATTTTAGATGCATGTGCGATGCAGGGCATACGGTTTAGTTCTATTAACTATTTGTGATGAGGAGGAACAAAAGAAACGGGCAGCCAGATGAAGGTGTCTGCGATATACAGCATACGGTTCACTCGGATGAACTGTTTGTGATTAGGCAACACAAGAGAAACGGTCAGCCAGAGATCAAGGTGTGTACAATATACGGCATGCGGTTCACTCGGATGAACTGTTTGCGTTGAGACAAGAGAACAGAAATGGGTCAATATAACAAGATGTGTGTGATACGTGGCAAACAGGTCTGTAATCATAAATGTGTGCGAAAACCGATAATAACACAGACGATTGCTGCTAATAAGACGTGTGTGTTGTGCGATAGGATTGCATACAGAACAACAACATATATATATATATATACACACACACTTATAAGGACATGGTTACATAACGAAACTAAACATCCACTTACATAGGTGGCTACTACAACCATGGCATTTGCACACACCAAAGTAAACTATTACATGCATAATTACATAGGTGGCTACTACACACATGACATTTCCACACACCAAAGTAAACTATATATTACATGCATGGTTAACTAGGACAAACGATCATCTGATCATCATCTACTTCTTGTGACGCTTGCTCTGCTTGTGGCTCGATCCGGCCTCGTCGATCTCTATAACAAGGCACTTCCTCATGGCAACGATCCGCCTGTGCATCTCGTAGCATGTGTACACGCTCTTGGCCGTGAACCTGAGGTGAGGTTCATCCAGTTGCCGCATCCAGGCCCCGTGCCAGGAAACAGGATGTGTTCTATTGGCATCATGCTTCATATTTTCGTAGTATGGGCCGATGATGGCCGAAGTGAGTTCAACCAGGGAGTCCTTCTTCGTGCTGCCCCAGACCTTGTAGTGCTCACGGATTTCGACAAGGTTCTGGCAGGCCAAGCCCGTAACCCTGAGCGCTTTTACATTGTCGGTGATTTCCACCGTGGCAAACTTGTAGTCGGTGCTGTTGACAAACCTGTTTAAACGGTCGCAAGGCTCTGTGGCCATGCAGTAGTGGTAGATGAGGACATGATAGCACACGCACAACTGGGCGACTGCAACCTTCTGATCTATGTCGGGACGACCGGCGGTGTACTGGAGGTCGATGCCGACCACCTTGTACTTGTCTCGAGCAAGCAACTGCTCAACGGTGTTGATTTAGTCATCCACCACGGCCGGGTCGATGGTGTACACCACCGAGAGATCCGTCTCCCTCACGTGGGTCTCCACTTTATGCTCGCTGAACTCCATTGGAGCGCCGCTAGACATCCCCTCTCTATGTGTCGTCGTGGGTGTGCTTGTTGTGTTGTGGGGCGTGATCGAAAGGTTGAAGAGACTAAGGTTATAATGGCCGCATGAATTAAAGGGGAAGCCGGAAAGCCTGGAATATCGGCAGGCCCTGATGGCAGTTCTAATTTGCAGCGCGTAACTCCATTGTGTCACACGTAACTGCATCGCGTGGCAACACGCGCGGCACAACTGCATGCATATGGGGCCCCCGACGTGATCGTGCGCACGCCCAACCGTTGGCAGAGCGCGTGCGGAGGGACGCGAGCAGAGCGCTCCGCGGTCGCCTCAACGGCGAGCAACCATATATATGCATATAGCAGTTGAACACGCAAGGAAAAGCTGTCCACAAGCTGAGCGCGTCGAGGACAGCGGCGCCTAATGGTGAGCACAGCGCGCTGCGGCGCCTAACGGCGAGCAGAGGCCGGCACAGTGATACGTGGGAAACAAGATGGACTGTGTGAGCGATGTTGGAGACGTCAAGCGCGAATCATATTAGAGTTGCGTGTGCGATACGTGGCATACAGTTGATCCATCCGAGCTGTTTGTGATGGAATAAGCCATGTGTGTTGCGGGCAAACGCTTGCTGGTATATAACCTTAAATTTAACCAACAAAATGTTAATGCATGTTACAAAAATTGTATAACTGGAAACTATGTTCAAATATGAATCCAACGATATAATATTTGGCGACATGCATTCGTATTTTATTAGTTAAATCCTACTTATAAACCAGGACGGGGGTATAGTAGGTAATTAAATCACAAACGTTTTTTTTTGTATTAACCGTATGTGTACGTGTCCTTTCATCCTCCTCTCGCACGTCTTGTCACCCCGCTGCTGCAGACCGCTTACAGCGCAAGCTTGCGCAGCGTGCGGGGGCGTTCTTTTGGCCAAACGGTGGCTCGAAGTGGCGCCAATGAATCGTAAGTGAGCCCGTTCCTGCGCAACCTCGCAGGTTCCTGCGCAATCTTCTCGCCCGACTCGGTGAAATCCCCCAAACTCCCAATGCTTACCGGCCTGCTATATAAACCCTCATGGCCGGCAAGTCCTGCGTCGCATTTTCCCCTCCCTCCATGTAGCTTATATCGTCTGCTTTTCCCACAATCGCCAATGGCACCGATCCGTCATCGTCGCTCAGCCACTCCACCGTCATCAGAGGACAGCTCCAACTGGGATGTGATGCCACAAGACCAATGCTCCAGTTGCCTTCCATTTATTTTAGTTGTTGCCGTGTGTTTATTGTGTGTGGCATTGTCACAATTGTTTTGCATATTTCTTTTCCATATGTTGTTGCCATGATTATGATGAGTGTCCTTGTCATTTTTTTCTTCTTGCATCATGTTCATCTTTTATTATATTGCATTGCGCCATCCTTGCCTTGTTATATGCTTCATGATGTGATATTGCCTTTGTCTTTTCTGTTGCATTTTGCATCATGATCATCATTGTAGTGTGCATATTTATCGTGTGTATATTTGTGGTGGGCTTGTTATCTTTGTGAACCAATTCACCTCATATTCCTTGCTTTTTCATCTTATCCTTTCCATCTAACCCATCATCTAGTGCAACACCCCATCACTAGCTTCTTCCTTCCAATTCTCACCCATTTATTGCAAGTGGCATTTTCCTGTCTCAGTAAAATGCTCACTGTTTTTTTATAAATCCTAAACCATGCCTACACCCTCTCTGCCAATTTTCAGCTCTTTTGGACTTGATTTGGTTGGAATCAAAATTGCCTCAAGTTTGAATTTAGTTCAAACTTGCAATAATTTTCTTTCTCTAAAAATTCCCAAACCAATTATTTGAAATAGTTCATAATTCTAGCGTCTGGGGATATTCTTATATCTCTCATACCCCCCTCTTTTATCCCTGTGCTTTTCTGTTTATTTCCTGTCTGAGGAAAATGAAAAAAGAAGAGAGAGTAGGAGCAGCAGCTTCAGGGCTAGAGCAGCCCAGCCACACTTACGCGCTCCAAAGCCCACTTACCTTTCAATCCAGACAGCCCACCAGCACTCCAGCCCCTGTTCATCTCCCTCCTCCCGTATGGCAGGGCATCCGCCAGAGCCACGTAGACCAACCCCTTGATTTGACGGTCGTAGTAGCTCCCTACGCCCTATAAAATATGCCCCGGCGCCCTAGACCTCCTCCTCCCTCCATTCCACCCCTCTCTTCCGCCTACCGCCGCCAAGGTAAGTCCACCCACGCACCTGCCGACGCCATGGCTGTGCCGAGCTCGAGCTTGAGCCCGGCCTGAGCAGAGCCTTCCGCCTCCATTCGTCGACGCGGGGGGTAACCTCCTCGACGTCTGACGTCTCCTTCTACCTCACCCGCGTCCACTCGGGTCCGGGAGCTCCTTCCATGACATCCTCTTCGTCGTCTTCGGCTACGCCTACTTCACGGACAGTGCCGCGTCCGCGCCTTTCTCCGTCGTCTCCGTCGCTTCCCCAACCCAATCGACGACGCCTACAGCCCCACGGTGATGATCCACGCCCCCCTTCTCTCTTGTACCAAAGCTGCACTATCGTAGGTCGTCGATCCGTGAGCGTCATGCTCATCCGCCATGAACGACCATGGCAGCGAGCGAAAGCTCGAGCTTTGCCCTCTACACACACGCGCACGTCCATCTGCTCACCCACAGCAGCGCACACCGCATTTGCAGCCGCGCGCACCCACACGCTGCTGTGCCTCCCCCTCACGCACCCGAGTACCTCGTGCTGGGCACCGAGCTAAAGCCACCATGGCCGAATACTCGGGAGCTTCGTGCACACGCCATGCATGCACCGAGCTTGCACCGAACCCGTGAACCGCACCGCCTCCAGATCCCGCACGCCCGCCGCCGCTCTCTAGCCACTCGCTGCTCCCCTCCGTCATCGTCGTTGCCATTTTCCGCGCGCACCTACGGGACCTCATCGCCGGCGAGGTTCCCGCCCGTGTTTCGTTGCATCCGTAGCACCTTTAGGATCGCCATGTAGCGCAGCATCTTTTGGTGCCCTCCTCTGCGAGTTGGGTCGCCGGAGTTCCTCCGACAAGGTCGCCCGCTGTTCTGCTCGCCCGCCTTGTTCTTCTCTGCTTCTTGCGTACGCTCGCGACCGCTTGCTTATATGCTCATGCCGCTGCTTGCTTCGCTGGTCCACACACTACAGCACCCGCAGGTCACGTCCCACGCTCGTGCAGCATGCCCGCACCTTTGCATCACCCAGCACAGCCAGCGCCTCGCCGTGCCTCGCTGCCACGGCCGAGACGAGCTCCTGCTTGAGCTCGTTCTCGAAGCCCTTGTTCTGCAGCTCGCGCACGCACACGACACCGGCTAGCAGCAGCAGTTCGTTTCCGCGCCCTTGCAGCCTCACCGTTCCCCTATTCCGCAACCCCGCTGCCTCATCCTGAGCCCTGCTGCGCCGCCGTTGCTCGCCAGCGTCGTCGCCTTCTACTCTAACAACGAAGAGGAAGCCAGCTTCCGCTTGGTACTAGTTCTAAAGAAACCCTGCCTCCCCTATGTCGAACACCCCGAGCCTAGCCTAGTGGTTCAACACTCTCCCGCTTACCCAGCAGACCCAGGCCCGAATCCCCATCGGGCCAATGTCGAAAATGCCCATTTTTTACCATTTTGGTCTCATTGACAGTGGGACCCCACTCGTCATCCTCTCTGTCCACACATACACCTCAGCACCCGGGGCCCGCTTATCATTAACAGTGGCTGGCCCAGTCCTTGTCCCCTACTGTTTCCTTTTTGTTTTTGCATATTCACAGCAATGCCATTATTTTGAATTGTTAATAAATAAATATGCATTCATGTAAATTAAACAAACTATATATATTTAAAATGCTCATATTTTCTTGTACATCCATAATCTGCAACTTTCATCCATGCTAAAAATATTTAAATTGCTGTTTGCATCTAATTTGCATAAATGACATGTCAAAATGATTTATTTCTTAACTAAATAAACGTAGCTCCGAATTAAGTAAACTTTATATGTAAATGGGGTAGAAAAATGAATAGATTAACATGAAGCACTTTAACTTGCTATTTAACAACTTCAACATAATGTTCTATTCAGATCAGCACCAAATTCGAAATTTGCATATGGGAATTTTTCGGAATTTGATACGGGGTTCTTGTATGCATCATATCTTGCCATGAGTAGCATCATGTAGACTTGTCATGCATCATACTTGGTTGAGCATCATGCCATGTTATGTGTTGTATGTTTACCGTGTTGCTTCTTCTTTCCGGTGTTGCTTCTTCTTGATAGTTCCGGTAACGTTGCGATTGTGAGGATTCGTTCGACTACGTGGGTTCGTCTTCTTCATGGACTCGATCTTCTTCCTAGTGGGATTTTAGGCAAGATGACCGTCACCTTGGATCTCACTACTATCTTTGCTATACTAGTTGTCTCGATGCTATCGCTATGTCGCGCTACCTACCACTTGTTTATCAAGCCTCCCAAATTGCCATGATAAGCCTCTAACCTTTTCCACCATCCCAGCAAACCGTTGTTTGGCTATGTTACCGCTTTGCTCATCCCTTCTTATAGCGTTGCTAGTTGCAGGTGCAGTTGCAGGTTGTTCCATGTTGGGACATGGATATCTTGGGATATCACAATATCTCTTATTTGATTAATGCATCTATATACTTGGTAAAGGGTGGAAGGTTCGGCCTTTTTCTTGGTGTTTTGTTCCACTCTTGCCGCCCTAGTTTCCGTCATACCGGCGTTATGTTCCTTGATTTTGCGTCCCTAACATGGTGAGGGTTTATGGGCCCCTCTTGACAGTTCGCTTTGAATAAAACTCTTCCAGCAAGGCCCAACATTGGTTTTACCATTTGCTCAACATAATAACTAAACATGATAATAAATTTGACGCATAGGGAGTTAGCGCTACCCGATGTTCGTTATTCAACCTAATACAGGGGGGCCAGTGCTGATGGTGTTGGTCCCAAACTAGAGCACTGTGCGGGGCCGCCCCTTGGCAACTTGGGGTATTTTGGCACATGTACGCGTTGCTCATCCGTTGTGGCCTGAGACAAGATACGCGCGGCTACTATCAGGGTGTCGGCACGTCGGGATGTCTTTTGAGTTTCTGTTTGTGTTTCATCCGTAGTCGGATGTTGTTCTCATGTATGATGTTTGATGTATTCTTGTGGCATTTGTATGCCCTTTGTAGTATCCCCAACTATTATGTAATGGTACGATGTTATGATATCCACCTTGCAAAACCGTTTTAATATGCGGCTCTATCCTTGGTGGGACCTTCGAGTTCCTCTCGGATAGGATCGCATATTGGGCGTGACATGGGAGGCTACACCGTTGTGGCGGCGCAGTCCCCAACGTAGTGTAGTGCGTGTGGCGTCCCTATTGGGTGTGCGCAGAACACCCACCACACGTTCCACTGCCGCTGCCCGCCTGCAGCTGTTGCCGGTCGCCGTTGTCGCCACACCACCGTCGAAAGCCAGGGCCATCGCCCGCTCCGCCGCCGCGGCCCGAAGGCAGGAGGTGGCCGTCGTGGCCGCCACCCCACTGCCAGCCACCGTGGCCATCACCCGCTCCGCCACCGCGGCCCGAAGGCGGGAGGTGGTGGTCGTGGCCGCCAGCCCATCGTCAGCCGCCGTGGCCGCCAGCCCACCGTCGACCGCCGAGATCATCACTCACTCCACCACCGCCACCCGAAGGAGGGAGGCGGAGGTGGAGGCGCGCACGTGCATCAGTGACCTTGCGCGCTACATCGAGTTCCTGCAGGAGGAGGAGGAGCCCCTCGTCGAGCATGCAAAGAGCATTAACGCAGTCCTGGCCGCATCACACGCCGACGCAGAGGCGAGGAATCAGGAGATCTACAAGCAGTCTGGGCGCTTCGAGAGAGGTCGTCTGGAGCGCCAGAGGGCGTTCGAGCTGGTGAGCGTTGCTGAACGTGTAGCAGCGGCATGCAGTATTGCAGTTGTCCAGCTCGTCGGTAGGCTCCTCCTCCTCCTCGGCCACTTACTGAGTGCACTCGGCAGAGGAGAGGCTGCCGGAAGTAGTACAAAGCCCCTCCGTGGTAGTAGTGGTATTTATGGGCTATTTTGTTCAGTTCATCTGACTGTAGATGTGGTGGAACTGTACAATGTACTTAAAATTAGCTAGTATATATAGTTGAACTAGCTATTTCAGTACGTGGTTGGCAACAATTGGGGAAAAGTTTGGTCAGTTCAGCTGTTGAGTTGAACTTTTGTATAAGTTAAGAACGACTGCTTAATCTATGAATGAAATCTATGCTTAATTACAGAATTTTAGTTGCAAAAATTAGATAGTGCTAGTGATTTTAAGCTGCATATTTTGACAAATCGCAGTGTTACAAGGATTGGCAAATGGCAATGTTACTAGATCAACAGATGTCAATCTTTCCAGTTTGACAAATGGCAACATACCCAATATGACAGGTGCAAATCTTACCAAATTGTTTGTACGTGGTTGCACACGGGTCATCCAAAACAACTGTCTGTGTTAAAGGAATGCACAAATCCTGCGCTGAAAATTTTCCCTCGACTTAAGGGGGAAAACCATAGCTCTCACTTTGCATATGGGTGTTCTATCTACAACGTTTGCGATCATTAGCTGCAGAAATCCTGCTCGGCACATTTTCTCTTGGCTTCCTAGGGAAGCTGTCTGTTTGCATATGGGTGTTCTAACTAAAACGTTTGTGATCAAGAGCTACACAAATCCTGCTGGGCACATTTTCCCTTTGGCTTCCTGGGGAAGCTGTCAGTTTGCATACGGGTGTTCTAACTAAAACGTTTGTGATGTGTGTTTTATATTTAAAAACCGTATTAAACTGCGGCTTGGGCGCCATTAATGGAGAGGATGCGAGCAAGGCGGGCGGCCATGGAAGTCAAAGGGCTCGCTTCCCGGCGAGCCTCCGCATTGTAGTACAGCTCGCACGCCTCCCGTTTAGTCAAGCACTCAAGCACCTGTCCGCACGGCACCTCCTAGCCATTAAAAGAGTGAGGCGTGGTGTCACGTGAATGGTTAACAGAACGCACATGATTTAAATTATACAAAACGTTTGAGATGTTACAATGGCAGCTATTTGTTTAAAAATGCCTTTGTTGGCTGTTATTCGAGTGCGCCTTCTCTCAAAATGGACACGAAAAATACCAAAGCATGTCGGGTGCCATTCCATGATAGCATGCTAAGTTTCATGAATTTCATACAAGTTTTGGATTTAATAGAATTTAGAAACAAAGTATCTCAATGTTTTGCCGGCAATCAACAGTGCCATGGTGTTTGAAATTCATTCCCATTTCTTGTATGGGACCTAAGCATGCACCCAAGGACACACATTTCATTTTTCAACCAATTTATATGCACTGGAGCATGTGCATGTAGTTCAAATTTGAATTATGCACATAAAATGCCTAGAAAACCCAGTTAATGTATAAAATGTTCAAACGAACCCCAAAAAAATCCAAAATTTAACACAACACTCCTGTTATTCTATGTTGACACTAGAATTTTTTTTAAAGCAATAAGAGGCAACGGATATCGTTTCATCCCCAAAGGTGGCACGTTCCCTACGGAAACCATCACGCTTGTCGTGAGAAGCTCTGGTTCGTGAGAAGCTCTGGTTCGTGAGAAGCTTATACCCAAAACTGCCCCAAATGGGACAAAAAATTTACCATGGCATGTTGATGCCGCTGCATGATAGCATGCCAGGTTTCATGAATTTCAGACGATTTTTGGATTTACTATAATTAAAAAAACCAGGTATCTCAATGTTTGCGCCCGAGTGACGGTGACAGGGTGTTTGAAATTCATTCCCATTTCTTGCATGGGACCTAAGCATGCACCCAAGGACACATATTGCATTTTTCAACCAATTTATATGCACAGGAGCATGTGCATGTAGTTCAAATTTGAATTATGCACATAAAATGCCTAGAAAACCCAGTTAATGTATAAAAATGTCCAAACGAACCTTGAAAAATTCCAAAATTTAACACAACACTCATGATGTTATATGTTGACACTAGAATTTTTTTGAAAGAATTAAGAGGCAATGGATATCGTTTCGTCCCCAAAGGTGGCACGTTCCCTACCGAAACCATCACGCTTGTTGTGAGAAGCTCTGGTTTGTCAGAAGCTTATAACCAAACCTGCCCCAAATGGAACAAAAAAGTTAGCACGGCATGTTGACGCCGCTCCATGATAGCATGCCAAGTTTCATGAATTTCAGACGAGTTTTGGAGTTACTAGAATTTAAAAACCAGGTATCTCAATGTTTGCGGCTGAGTGATGGTGGCAAGGTTTTTGACATTCATTCCCATTTCTTGCATGGGACCTAAGCATGCAACCAAGGACACATATTTGATTTTTCAACCAATTTATATGCACTGGAGCATGTGCATGTAGTTCAAACTTGAATTATGCACATAAAATGCCAAGAAAACCCAGTTAATGTATAAAAATGTCAAAACGAACCCCAAAAAATTCCAAAATTTAACACAACACAACTGTTGTTCTATGTTGACACTAGAAAATTTTTGGAAGCAATAAGAGGCAATGGATATGGTTTTGTCCCCAAAGGTGGCACGTTCCCTACCGAAACCATCACGCTTGTTGTGAGAAGCTCTGGTTTGTGAGAAGCTTATACCCAAACCTGCCCCTAATGGGACAAAAAAATTACCACGGCATGTTGATGCCACTCCATGATAGCATGCCGGGTTTCATGAATTTCAGACGAGTTTTGGATTTACTAGAATTAAAAAAACAGGTATCTCAATGTTTGCGGCCGAGTGACGGTGGCAGGGTGTTTGACATTATTTCTCATTTCTTGCGTGGGACCTAAGCATGCACCCATGGACACAGATTTCATTTTTCAACCAATTTATATGCGCTGGAGCATGTGCATGTAGTTCAAATTTGAATTATGCACATAAAATGCCTAGAAAACCCAGTTAATGTATGAAAATGTCCAAATGAACCCCGAAAAATTACAAATTTTAACACAACATTCCTGTTGTTCTATGTTGACACTATAAAATTTTGAAAGCAATAAGAGGCAACGGATATCGTTTCGTCCCCAAAGGTGGCACGTTGCCTACCGAAGCCATCACGCTTGTTGTGACAAGCTCTGGTTTGTGAGAAGCATATACCCAAACCTACCTCAAATGGGACAAAAAATTTACCACGGCATGTTGATGCCGCTCCATGATAGCATGCCAGGTTTCATGAATATTAGATGAGTTTTGGATTTACTAGAATTAAAAAACCAGGTATCTCAATGTTTGCAGCCGAGTGACGGGGGCAGTGTGTTTGACATTCATTCCCATTTCTTGCATGGCACCTAAGCATGCAACCAAGGACATAGATTTGATTTTCCAACTAATTTATATGCACTGGAGCATGTGCATGTGGTTCAAATTTGAATTATGCACATAAAATGCCTAGAAAACCCAGTTAATGTATAAAAATGTCCAAACGAAACTGGAGGAAATCCAAAATTTGACACAACACTCCTGTTGTTCTATGTTAACACTAGAAAATTTTTGAAAGCAATAAGAGGCAACGGGTATCGTTTCGTCCCCAAAGGTGGCACGTTCCCTACCGAAACCATCACACTTGTTGTGAGAAGCTTATACCCAAACCTGCCCAAATGGGACAAAAAAATTACCACGGCATGTCGATGCCGCTCCATGATAGCATGCCAAGTTTCATGAATTTCAGACGAGTTTTGGATTTACTAGAATTAAAAAACCAGGTATCTCACTGTTTGCGGCCGAGTGACGGTGGCAGGGTGTTTGACATTCATTCCCATTTCTCGCATGGGACCTAAGCATGCAACCAAGGACACATATTTGATTTTTCAACCAATTTATATGCACTGGAGCATGTGCATGTAGTTCAAATTTGAATTATGCACATAAAATGCCTAGAAACCCCGGTTAATGTATAAAAATGTCCAAATGAACCCTAAAAAATTCCAAAATTTAACACAAGACTCCTGTTGTTCTATGTTGACACTGTAACCAAGTGTGCTGTAGTCTCCTTTGTGTGCCCAAATTGTGTGCAATGACGTGATGACCACTGTAACCAGGGAAATTCGAACCAAAATTTTTGAAGTTCAAACTCATCACACACGGGTTAAGCTATCTGAATCATTTGTGATGTTCACATATCGTACACAGTTCTGAATAAGGGACCGTGTCTGATGACACTTTGCGCGCCAGTTTTTTCGCTGAAGTGATTCCAAATTTTCGGCTTCCGCGGAAATATCTACCTCCCCGACCCCTCCCCCTTACCAAAAGCCACATTTCCCCAGTTCCCGCCTTCCTTTCCAAGTTGAAACATTCACTCCTTGCTTGCAGCGTTGCCTCCTCGCCGGCGACCCTCCTTCACGCAGCTCGGCCTCGTCTATCCAGGCAGGTAATCCATACCCGACCCCCATCCTCCTCCTCCTTCCACATCCCACATGCCCCGACCGCCGGCGCGACACCTTCCACCCAAATCACTGACCCCTCCACCAAATAAGCGCCGCGCTAAGCCATGGTGCATGTAGTATAGCCAGGGTCTCAAGGAGCATTTGGCAGCGGAGAAGCAAATCGCGGCCGCACGCGCGGATGAGGTCGCGATAGCTGCCATTCGTGCCGATCCCCAGATCTTGGAGGAGCACCTCACAGTCGAGGCCACCATCAACGCCTCGCGCGCCTACACCGCGACACGGTTGGCTGCTTTAAACGATAGTTCATGGCGTTTTCTCGAGGCCACCCTCGGTGCCTTCAACGAAGACTACGAGCTGTTTTCTCAGCGTGCACGTGCTTACCTCATCTCGAGAGCCAGCAGGTTGGTGCCCGGAGCGGCTCAGGCAACTCACCACTATGACGAGGGCACCCAAGATGCGGAGGCCTTGCCCACTTCCATGTCCAAGGATCCAATTGTCATCGATATCTCCGACAATGAGGAGTAGCTTGTCTTATTAGCTCACTATAAGGACCCATGTTCAGTTTGCTAGCTACTGCCTTTCCTTAACAAATTCTAGTGAATTGTGCTATCTACTTTTACCATGCAATCTGTTGCTCTGGTGTATATGTTCTATATGTCGTTCAATGTGGTGCTCAGTTATTAACTGTTGGTTAATTAGTTGTCGTGTTCAGTTAATTGTTTTGTTCAATTATGCAAATATGATGTTCAATTCTTCAGGGTGCAATTTTGTATTGTCTTCCATGTGAGAAATAAATTGAATTTTTATTTACAAAATACATGAGACACAAATACAATTGCTATATTTCCAAGTTGTCAAGCATGCTTGGTTTGGTTAACTGTCTGATCTTCTAGTATGTTATACATTGTGCAATGTGGTGCTGAGTTAACGCTTGGTTCATTTGTTGTGGTGTTTAGCCAACTATTTGGTTCAATTCTGCAATGTGATGTTCAATTGTTGTGGATGCATTTTGTTATTGTATACCATGTGAGAAATAAATCGAAGTTGGCTGTACTAAATACATGAGAAACAAATACAATTGCTATATTTCCAAGATGTTAAGCATGCTTGGTTTGGTTAACTGTCTGATCTTCTATTAGGAGTATGTTATATTGTGCAATGTGGTGCTCAATTAATGTTTGGTTCATTTGTTGTGGTGTTTAGTTAACTGCTTGGTTCAATTCTGCAATGCGATGTCCAATTGTCGTGGGTAGAAATTTTGTATTGTTGTGCATGTGAGGAATAAATCGAATTTGGCTGCACTTAATACATGAGAAACATATACAAGTGCTATATTTCCTAGGACTTAATCATGCTTGGTTTGGATAAATGGGTTTTCCATGTGGCTTTTATTAATCTGATGAATCTGCAATGTGCTTATTTTTCATCAACATATTTTACTGATAGCATGCGAACCCTTAGTTAACCTG
Organism: Aegilops tauschii subsp. strangulata; assembly: GCF_002575655.3. NCBI lineage: Eukaryota > Viridiplantae > Streptophyta > Magnoliopsida > Poales > Poaceae > Aegilops > Aegilops tauschii. The sequence continues at coordinate 277,414,006 of NC_053037.3, read as the reverse complement.
ATGACTAACTACCTTATATGTGTTGCAGGGAAATAATGGGAAGCACTGAGGTTTAGAATCGAGGTTGGCACGTGCATGGTCCGTTGTCTAATAGCACATTATTGTGCAATTGCAGGAACCATTCTGATATTTAGGTTTTTATCGATTTGGTCTTGCACATGTAGGTCCTGCTGTCAGAGGTTTTGACCCACTGCTCGACCCTTTTTGCATATGGGGAAATGAGTTGTCCATGAATATCAGTCAAGTCAAGAAACTCAAAAAGATTCTTAGGATAAAGAAATTAGCGACAAAAAACAACAAGATCTTTGTCTGCACAATGAAGAAGACATCAGTTCACTACAGGATGGTACTAATTATTATACCTTGCCTTTTTTATTCCTTTGCCCCATTTCCAGTATAGAGAAGATATTTATGCACATCCTTGTTTTCAGGCCTTTCCAAAGCAGTTCATTGATGATTACCTCTCAAACCACCTGTATGGTCAGGAGGCGAGGAAGGTATTCATACAACTCCGACGGTTCAATATTGAAGTGTTCCAGAAGAGGACGAAGGATGGACGGTCAATCATCCACAGGCACTGGCCTAAGGTTGCAAAGACCTTCAACATCAATGAAGGCTCAATATTCGCCTTCTGCTTTAGCAGTTTTCCAGATGAGATACATCTGTCTATGTACCATCTATGATGCTAATTTCGAAAGGTTATAAATGTTGCATGTGAAACTTGGTGCTGGTGCAGTTATGTAATGGGGTAGCTGAGTGCTGAAGCTATATGATGTTGTACTCTGATGTATTTTAATTATGAAAATGAAATATATTGTGTGCTTCATATGAAATGTCAATTAGATTAATAAATGGATTATTAATAATATGATAGTTAGCCTGCTAATTGGGTTTTTCTATTGCAAACGGTTATTGAGAAAACACCGTGGGCGATGACCTCACGCAACGCACACAGTTTCTAGGAATAAATCGTGTTGGATTAATGAACAATCACACATGACATCCTCTTGAAAACTATTTGTGATGGACAGCCTTTGCCACACAGTTTCTTCTACGCACCGTGTGTGATGCATTGAATAACGCAAACGATAAAATTATTAATACCGTGTGCAATGGAAACGCTATCACAAACGATATAACGGGGAAAATTGTGTGTGATGTACCTGCACACAGAAACGTTTTCCTTGGAGCGACTGTGTGGGATGTATATACAAACGGAAACGTTTAGCGGGGACTGACTATGTGGGATGTACTTACGACCGGAAATGATTTCGCCTATATAATTGTAATTTTTAGCACTATTGTACGTATAACCGTATTTGATCACTCGCCGGTCGCACACGACCTCATTTTGTCGAGCGTGTGTGCCAGGAGGGAATATCCTCGATGGTTTCTGGGTCGTGTGGGAAGGACCCCCTATCGCTCACACTCACTAGGCGACGGTTCCAAATGTAGTCGCCGAAAGGGGTTAAAAACCGTTTGTATATCACCTCATTGTACTAGTGGCAAATAAGGCCCAGAGAGAGAGAGAGAGAGAGAGATGGAGCTAGGAGGTTGTCGGTGTCCTGGGAACGGGGGTACCCAGACTTGCCTGCCTATGGCCCACGGCGTGGCTCCACCAACGGCGTAGCACAGCCCAGCTTCAGCAGCAACGAGTCAAGACCCTCGCGAGGGGCCAAGCCTCGCGAGGCGGACGACACCATGACCTCCCTGGGGGCGGCCTCGCTAGGCTGGCTCCCGAGGAGCGAAGATATCTATGCAAGGGGCACCTCGCGAGGTTCACATGACATGAGCCGCAACGACCAAGGCCAGGCGGGCGCCAGCGGGCGCAGCATACCAGTTTCCTCTTTGGTGCTAAAGAAGCAGGCATGGGCAAGGAGTCCCGAGGCATCAGGCAAAGGTTTCCGTATCGGTGCAACAAGACCAAGACCAGCAGGACGGCAGGACGGAGGTCGTCATGGAGCCCACGGCAGTGTCACCACCACAGCCTTTGGCAAGCGAAGACTACTTTTGTCAGGATAACTTGTACTAGTTGTCTCCCTTCAAAATTGGTCGTTGTGGGATCCCTTCCCACCTACATTTGGGAAGAGGACCAGGGCCTCTATAAATAGGACTAGCCACCACCATAGGAGGCAACTCATCTTGGACTAGATCCATTCCACCAAGGCCACCTCACCAGCTCATAGAGCTCAAGAACGCCTCTCCTCCAGAGGTTGTTCACCCATTGTATTAGTTCATCCCTAGCCCTCGAGGCAATCCACCACCACCACACTGGAGCAGGGTATTACACCACACGATGGCCCGGACCAGTATAAACCTCTGTGTCTCGTGTTCTTCGGGTTCGTCGAGCTAGGCCGTGGAATCGTTGGGTAGGCAGGCTGGGGAGAGAGAGTCCTTCGTGTGCACCCCAGAGTTCGAACCTCTCAAGGGTCTGTGGAGACCTGAATCCGACATTTGGTGCGCCAGGTAGGGGTGCGCCAAAGCTTCCTTCTCCGTCGATCGACCCGCCATCGCCCCGCGGTTCTGATGTCTGATGATCTGAGGACCCATGTTGACCATTGGGCTCCAGGCGGCCCGCGCGCCGCCCAACACCCCCTAGCGCGGACGGCGCGTGCCGGCACCCACCGCCCTCGTGCCGCGATGCACGCGTGCCGCCGCGTGATCTTCAGGTTGCGCTGCAGCAACGGCACCACACACCCGACGGGAGCAAGCGAACATGCGAGCCACGCTCATCATGGCGCAGGAGCTGCTGCGGTGCAGGTTGGCAGAGAGCGGCCGCGATGCACTGCTGGAACGAGTCGCTGAACTGCTGGATGCCGCCTGCAGGGGTACGCCGTCCTTCTACTCCTTGGCCACACCACAGGTTGTGGCGAAAGCGCGCGCGAGGCCCCGGCAAGCTCGCGCGCCCCCTGGGGCGTCAGGGGGATCCGACAACACCAACACAGGCCCTGGCACGGTCCGTCCTGCCTCGACCACGCCACCACTAGGAGGGACAAGTGCTGGTGGCCCGCCACGAGGATGCGCCGGAATGCCGCCCAGCGGCCACCAGGGCCAAATGCGGGGCACCTGGGTGACAGTTCCGTCGAGGCGACCGCGGACGCCTACATGCCCCGCATTGTGAAACTGGAGTACCTCCGGGGGAAGGCCCCGACCCATTCCCCGGGCCAGGATGGGCGGTTGGAGCGCCTGAGGCGCGAGCCTTCCATGAGTTGCCCGGAGGCTTCGCCGACCCCTTCAACGACGACGACGGCGGGGTACATCCAATATCTCAGGAGCAAGCTTATGCTAACCCTGAACTGCAGTAGAACCAGGCCGAAGTAGCAGTTAGAGACCCCAGGGCGCTGGCCCTGCCCCCGGTGGGAGTGGTGCTCTGGGGGCTGCGCGGGAGAGACCCGGAGCCAGGCCCTCCCCCGCGCTGCACGGGAGAGGTCCGGAGCCAGGCCCTCCCCCGCGCTGCACGGGGCAAGGCGCTGCACGGAGGTAGGTCCTCTGCTGGGGGAAGCGCCGGCGAGCCTCCTCCCCCCCCCCCGGCAGAGGGCCCATGGTCGCCGAGGGCGCCGCCAGCGTCCTCCTTGCCCCTTGGTCTCGTTCTGGTTTCCGGACGCCCCAATGGTGGTCGGGGGTGGCGCAGGGCGGGGCCCTCGCCTGGCGATATGAAGTAAGGCTCGCGCCTGTGAAGGTCTCCGCTTGTGACAGTCTCACGTAATAATGAGTGGGGCTGTACACGTCCCGGAGTCTCCGGAGTGCCGCCCTCGGGCCTCGGGGGCTCCCGCCCATGTCCTAGTGGAAGCACCATGCTCTGCGCTGGCCGTCGACACTGTCCCCCAATGACTATGCTCACAGCAAGTGAAAGCACTTAGCTCCGCGTTGGTGGGAAGACTAGAAGACTAGCTAGGTGCCGGATGCGGCCATTCACTTTCATCCCTTTTTCTGTAGCTCGATTTGCCGCCTTTTTGAGGTGAACTTGGAGTCTCATTTTTGTTGTCAACTGCGGGGGGAGTCTTCTTTGTTCGAATGGATTTCTTGCATTTTGGTTGCGTGCTTTATTTTGAGGCTTGAGCCTGCTACCCCTCCCCTTGCTAGCGCCTCGCGAGCGGGGGCTGGGCGTGGTATGCGCACGTCGCCCATGCTCACGCGAGCCCGGGTGGCCGCAAACCCAACCCCCCCCCCCCAGGACCAAGAATGTAATCGCCATAGGGCCACCGCGCACACACCCTGCCATGGTCTGGCATTCGCTCCTCGCGAGGCCCTCTCAGGCGGACTAGCAGGCCCCTCGGGAAATCTAAACCTCGTGAGCCCCCGGAGGGCCCCCCTCAAGAGCAAAGCGCATCAACAACCACAAAACTAGCTCAAGACCCGCTCAGTCAAGGTAAGTTACAGCAGCAAGCCTGCTGGGGAGCTCGTGAGCTTGCAGAAGCGCGTTTCAAGTCCAGCCTAAAAAAATAGAACAATAATTTACATACACGAGGGGCTCCCCCTCCAAAATGCTCTCACGCCTCACGAGGCAGTGTCCAAGTCTTTGCGTGCAGGTTCAAGTGAGGGAGCACGGGCTCAATTGGACATGCCACTCATAGCGTCATCCTGATCGCTCTCATACACGTTGCTGGTGCTGGCGCTGGCGTCGTCTTTACTGTCATCAACCGCGCCGTCTTCGTCCGCCGCGACCACCACCGCGTCGTCCTCGATGGCGAAGGCCCTGACTAGAGCATCCACGTTATCGTCCACCCAGCGTGTCAGGTTGTCCCGGATAGCCCCAGGCACTGGGGCGATGGAGGCGTCAAAGTCGAAGTGGGGGTCGATGTTCTGGAGATGACTGAAGACGCGGGAGAACGCGCGCCCAAGGAGGCCTCGCCTCCTTTCCTCAACAAGCTCGCGGGCCCTCGCGGCCCAGTCCTCCAAGCGCGTCACGACATCGGTAAAGAAGCGGAGAGGGCTGGCATAGTCTTCCACGTGGGGATGAGGGGCGCGCTCTTCGCAGATGACGCCCAGCGCCCGGTTGGCCCTCACCCTGAGGTCCTGGAGCATAGGAGCGTGCTCACGCTGCAGCGTCTGCCGACGACACGCCTCCTCCCTGTTCTGATGCGCGAGGGACGCAGCGCCATCAACCTGCTGCTGGAACGAGAGCAGATCAGCACGAGCGGAGGCCAAGTCGGCCTGGACAGAGGTCAGGGCCGCCGCCGCGACTCTCTCATGCTGCTCTGCCTCGTCTGCCTCAACCTGAGGGTGGTGGTTCTGCCCTCAGCTTCAGCCTCCAGGAGCTTCAGCTTCAGGTCGTACCTGTTGGCAAGATCTGCGCGAGCCTTCGCCACCCTATGGTCAACCTCCTCCTGGATCCCGACTTCGCGCGCACTGACGGCGTCTTCAGCCTAGGTCACCTGGCGCTCCCTCGTCTCCAACCGTTCAAGCTCGGGGCTGTGCTCCGAGGCCTCCAGCATCAGCGCTTCCTCACGCTTCAAGATCTCCTTCTCTTCGGAAGGCTCTCCCCTCATCGACGCCAAGGCAGCCTTGCGCACCTCAACCTGCTGCTCGAGGATGGCGTTCAGGGCCTGGAGCTCCCGTTCACGCCCCTCGGCGGCCACGCGGTAGCGATCAGCCTCCCTGGCCTCCTCCTAGGGCCCGGGCGCTGCCCTCGCGCGAGGTCGCAAGGGACGACTCGGCCTTCACACTGGCGCGCTCGCACTAAAGATGCCCAAGGTTGATGGCCACCTTTAATTGATGCCACTCATCCGCCAACCGGAGGCCTTCCGTCACAAGGCGGGCGTCAACATCGACAAGCTCTTCCCCGAGCCGGCTCAACATGCCCATCGCTTCCTAGAAGAGCTTGTGGCGGACAGCGCCGCGCCCACGCGCAAGCTCAAACGTGCGGCCGGGTTCGTCCTCTGCACCAAGAACCGTTGAGGACACTTGAGGTGGCTCACCTGCTCCTAGCAAGGGCTGGAGACCGGTTCCTTCCCCGCCACCTTCCGGGCCTCAGCGGAGGCCCTGCGGGGTGGAGCCTCGTTGTTCGAGGACAAGGCCAAGGCTGAGGTCACCCAGCCACGGGTGATGACCAGTTGAGGGGCCCTCGGCACGCCTTCAGCACCCCAGGCAGGACCGTGAAGGAGGGACGACAAGAGGGCAGGGTCAAGACACCTGGTCAGCGCGTCCACCTCCCCAGCAGGCCTCGCGCGACACGCAGCAGCCTGGCAGGGGGCGCTCAGGGCCAGCAGAGGGCCCGGAGCGGGCGGAGGTCGCTTCACGGGAGATTTCGCCGCCCTAGCCGAGGGACCCTAAAGAGTTGCGGTCAGGAGGAGATGCAGTGCTTAGGAAATTGCGAAGATAAGGTACTCACTCGTCTATGGCAATTTACTTCCTCTGCTTCAATGGCCGGGAGGCGTCACCACTGCAGCTTGGAGACCCCTTCCACTTGCGGTGTGCTTCGAAGTTCAGGCGAAGCTGGCCGAAGCCCTGGGTGAGATCACCAGCGCCAGGGGCGGTTGGAGTGGCCCCTGAAAAGACGACCTCGGGAGTGTCGGGCTACGCCGACTTCTCGGTCTCCGCCTCGTGATGGCTCGCCTGGGCCTCGGGGGCTTCCGCCTCAGGAGCTTCGGGCTGCGTTAGCCCTCCGGCCGCCTCCTCAGGGCGGCTCACCCGAGCCCCAGGGGTCGTCACTTCAGGAGCCCCGAGCAACGTAGGTTCTTCAGCAGCCGCGTCGCTAGCGTCCGACAGCGATCGCCCCCCCCCCCCCCCCCCCCCCCGCGCCCACTTCTGGAGTGAGTGTCACGCTGGTGGCGAGCGAGGGAACCACGAAGACAGGGCTCTCCCAAGGCCCTTGAAGGCTGACGGGGCGCAGACCCCATTCGTCGAATGGGGGCATCTGCCTCGCGAACTCCACCTTGTTCGAGCAGCAGTACAAGATGCAAGCCTCCTCCGGCAGATTGGTTGGCGTCGGGTCACCCGTCAGGAACTCAAGCATAGTCTGTTGCGCCTCAGGAGGAAGCCCGGGCGCGTGGAGCCTGATGGGGTCCATGCTGCCGGAGAAGGTCCACATTGGTCGAGAGTGGCGCTGGAGCGGGGCAATGCGGCGCCGGATGAACTCCTTTACCACCATGGGCGTTGTCACCCCAAGATCCTTCAGCCTGGTCAGCCGATGCCAGACGTGGGCAGGTCGCGGATCAGCGAGCCTCACATGCCCCCAGCCGGAGCTGGGAGCAGCTGGTGCCATCGGAAGCAAGAGCAGGGGGCTGAGCACGCCGGCGTCCACGAACACCCATTGCTTCCGGAATCCGCTCACAACCGGCGAGAGCTCGAAGTCGATCTCCGAGCCGGCTGTCGCCGCCACGGCCTGGAAGCTCAAGCACCCTGAGCACTGTCGGGCATCGGTCAGATGAAGTGAGAAGAAATGGCGAAGTAAAGCCACGGAGGGAGCAATGCCCACCATGGCCTCGCAGACGAAGGCGAAGACGGCAAGGAAAATGATGGACTGGGGATCCAGGTGCAGCACGTTGATTTGGTAATGAGAGAGCACGGAATTGAAGAAGGCGGAGAAAGGGGGAATCAGGCCAGCCCAGAGGGCGTGAAGTGGATGGGGATCTCAGTGGCCATCCTATCGATCGCGGCATGGGACGCGGGCCAAGCCACCATCTTCCCCCATTCATTGGAGTCGGCGTCGAGCGCTGGGTGAACCTTGTCCAGCCCTTCCTGGTTGAGCACCATCGACCGCTCGACGGCGGGCTCGAAGGCCGGCCGCGCTTCGGCTGAGGCTCGGGGCTTCTTCTTTCCTTCTTCCGGCTCGGTGCCATGGCGATGGAGAGGGGTGGATCCTGGTCAGGTTGCAGGAGGAGATCGCTGTTTTCCGGAAGACGGGGGAGTTGGGGAGCGCGCTGCCAGCGATGAAGGTGGAGCTGTGTAGACCACGACAGCTGCCTAGCTAGGCGGATATCAAGGCCGCATGGGGGAGTGGAGACGCCCGCGTACCGTCAATCGCCACACGTCGACCGGGGCCGCAGGTGCTTGGGGCCCGCGGTGCTCCACACTTGCCCTTTGGCTTTGCCTCGAAGCCAAGTCCGAGCACGCCTTGGGCCTGGGGGCTACTGTCGGCGTCCTGGGAACGGGGGTACCCAGACTTGCCTGCCTGCGGCCCACGGCGTGGCTCCACCAACGGCCTGGTACGGCCCAGCTTTAGCAGCAACGACTCAAGACCCTCGCGAGGCGGATGACACCAATACCTCCCTGGGGACGGCCTCGCTAGGCTAGCTCCCGAGGAGCGGAGATATCTGTGCAAGGGGCACCTCGCGAGGTTCACATGAGGTGAGCCGTGACGACCAAGGCCAGGCGGGTGCCAGCGGGTGCAGCGTACCAGTTTCCTCTTTGGTGCTAAAGAAGCAGGCGCAGGCAAGGAGTCCTGAGGCATCAGGCAAAGGTTTCCATATCCGTGCAACAAGACCAAGACCAGCAGAACGATAGGACGGAGGCATCGCAGAGCCCACGGCAGCGTCACCATCAGAGCCTTTGGCAGGCGAAGACTACTTTTGTCAGGATAACTTGTACTAGTTGTCTCCCTCAAAATTGGCCGTTGTGGGATCCCTTCCCACCAACATTTGGGAAGAGGACCAGGGCCTCTATAAATAGGACTAGCCACCACCATAGGAGGCAACGCATCTTGGACTGGATCCATTCCACCAAGGCCACCTCACCAGCTCATAGAGCTCAAGAACACCTCTCCTCCGGAGGTTGTTCACCCATTGTATTTGTGACGCCCCCGATTCAATCGTACACTAATCATGCACGCAAACGTGTACGATCAAGATTAGGGACTCACGGGAAGATATCACAACACAACTCTAAAACATAAATAAGTCATACAAGCATCATAATACAAGCCGGGGGGCCTCGAGGGCTCGAATATAAGTGCTCAATCATAGACGAGTCAGCAGAAGCAACAATATCTGAGTACAGACATAAGTTAAACAAGTTTGCCTTATGAAGGCTAGCACAAACTGGGATACAGATCGAAAGAGGCACAGGCCTCCTGCCTGGGATCCTCCTTAACTACTCCTAGTCGTCGTCAGCGGGCTGCACGTAGTAGTAGGCACCTCCGGTGTAGTAGGAGTCGTCGTCGACGGTGGCGTCTGGCTCCTGGGCTCCGGCATCTGGTTGCGACAACCAGGTAGAAGGGAAAGGGGGAAAAGAGGGAGAAAAGCAACCGCGAGTACTCATCCAAAGTACTCGCAAGCAAGGAGCTACACTACATATGCATGGGTATATGTGTAAAGGGCCATATCGGTGGACTGGACTGCAGAATGCCAGAATAAGAGGGGGATAGCTAATCCTGTCGAAGACTACGCTTTAGGCCACCTCCATCTTGCAGCATGTAGAAGAGAGTAGATGGTAAGTTCACCAAGTAGCATCGTATAGCATAATCCTACCCGGCGATCCCCTCCTCGTCGCCCTGTTAGAGAGCGATCACCGGGTTGTATCTGGCACTTGGAAGGGTGTGTTTTATTAAGTATCCGGTTCTAGTTGTCATAAGGTCAAGGTACAACTCCAAGTCGTCCTGTTACCGAAGATCACGGCTATTCGAATAGATAAACTTCCCTGCATGGGTGCACCACATAACCCAACACGCTTGATCCCATTTGGCCGGACACACTTTCCTGGGTCATGCCCGGCCTCGGAAGATCAACACATCGCAGCCCTACCTAGGCACAACAGAGAGGTCAGCACGCCGGTCTAATCCTAAGCGCGCAGGGGTCTGGGCCCATCGCCCATTGCACACCTGCACGTTGCGTGGGCGGCCGGAAGCAGACCTAGCAACCTCCATTACAAAGGAAGTCATGTTACGCGGTCCAATCTGGCGCGCGCCGCTCAGTCGCTGACGTCACGAAGGCTTCGGCTGATACCACGACGTCGAGTGCCCATATCTTTCCCGCGTAGTTGGTTAGTGCGTATAGACCAAATGGCCAGACTCAGATCAAATACCAAGTGCTCGTTAAGCGTGTTATTTTGAAGTAACCGCGGACGCCGACCAGGGCCAGGCCCACCTCTCTCCTAGGTGGTCTCAACCTGCCCTGTCGCTCCGCCACAAAGTAACAGTCGGGGGCCGTTAGGAACCCAGGCTGTAACGCCCCGGATTCGATGCGCCAGGTGTCTTCTGTTTATTCGTCGTCATTGCCATGTCATTTGCTTGCGTGTTGCATTTTGCCATGTCATCATCTGCTTTTCATCTGCAGGTTTTTCAAAACTTGCATCCGTTCGGGTTCCGTCGGTTCTCTCTGTTGTCCGTTCTGAGCCCAACCACACTCGCACGCGCCCGTCGCCCCTCTCAGACCTCGTTTCATGAGTGGCTTAAAGATGTTCTCGGAATGGGATGAAACTTGGCTTACGGTGTTGTTATAGTGTACGTTGGCCTTCTGTCAATTTTCGTCGCTTTCGGAGTCCATTTGATTGTCCAACCGTCATCCGTAGCGGCACCGTTGCCGGTTTAATCGTCGGGCGTTTTCGGTCCATGGAAACCATTGCCGGGCTGCTTTCTCTTCTCTCCTCTCAGCCCAACCCACTCTCCACAACCCACCTAGGCCTGCCTAACCCCCCTCCCAATCGGATCCGTCGGATCACGATCGAAGGCTGTGAAACAGCTTCAAACCCCCAACCCTAACCCCCTCTTTCTATAAATAGCAGCCCCCTTGCCATTTTTGTCACCCCTAACCTCCCTCCTTGATTTCCGCGCCGTCCCAATCATCAGCCGCCGCCACCTCCCACCTTCCCCTTCGATTCCGGCGCCCTCCACCTCCACCGCGACACTTGGCGCGCCCCGATTGGCCCAGCCACCACCATCCGGCGCCCCTGGCCACTCCCAGGCCTCCACGTCGCCTCCCCAAGCCCCACCTCGCCGCGCCGACCGGGGCCCAGATCCGGCCCGCCCAGACCGAGCCGGGCCACGCCGGGCCCGTCCTTCGCCGCCAAGAGCCCGTGCACCCCCGAAGCTGCCCGGCTCCCGCAGCCGCACCTGGCGCCCCGCGCCTCCCGTAGGTCGCCGTTGACCGCGGTTCCCGTCGGCGTCCGCCTCGCCGGAGGAGCCCCGCACCGCTTGCCTCGCGCCGCCTCCGCACGCCGACCGCCCGAGCCCCCGCTGCCGCCGCCTTGCTCCGTCCGCCGCGCCGCCACCCGCGCCCGAGGCCGCCGCCCTCGCCATCGAGCTCCTCCACCGGCGCCGCTCCTCCTCCGGCCAGATCCGGCCACGGGAGTACCGGATCCGTCTAGCGCCCTCCCCCCCTCTCCGGCCATCTCCTTCCCCGAGCTCCGGCCGCCGTCTACTTCCTCCGGCGAGCAAATCCCGGCGAGATCCGCGCTGCTTTAGAAACCGTGCAAACCCTAGATCGGAGTGGTTTCTGAGATCCAAGCATGTTGTTTGATAGCTCTAAACTTTGCAACCTGATGTTATTTCTGCCGTGTCCAGTGATTTTCTGCCAAGTCTGTGAAACTGTTATTAGTTGTAATCTTGCCATGTCCTTTTGAGCATGTTCTAGTGATTTCTGGAGATAGCTCAGTGTTCATGTTTTGTCATGCTTTACCTGTACATCATGTCCATGCCTTTTCTTATCATGTTGAGGTGTTGTAGCATGTTGTTTTGATACTTGCAAGATGCCTAGTTGCTGTTTTGGACAGATCGTTGTTATATCTTGTTTGGAGTGTGTGTGTTGCACCGTTGCTCCGTTTTGAGTGTGCTCTATATGAAACTTGCTTAGTTTTGCATGTAGTTTCATGTTACCTTGTTCATCCATGTTTTGAGTGTGTTTGCTTCATGATTGAATGCATTTTGCATCAATGCCATGTTTAACTTGGTTTGCTCATATATTCTAGGCCGTAGCTCTGAATCTAATGAACTTTATAGGTAACTTGACTAGAATTTCGTGTAGATCATCTTGGTGCATCATAAATTGTTGTTTAACAACTTGAACATAAGGTTTATTCAGATCTGGACCAATTTTGAATTTTGCATATGGAGATTTACCGGAAATGTTATATGTTGTTTCCGGCCTCATTTAAACTTGCTTTGATGTGTTGCTCTTGTATGCATCATCCCTTGCCATGAGTAGCATCATATAGCCTTGTCATGCATCATACTTGGTTGAGCATCATGTTTGGTTATGTGTTGTGTGTTTACCTTGTTGTTTGCTTCTTTCCGGTTGTGCTTCTTCTCGATAGTTTCGATAGTTCCTGTTTCGTTGCGATCGTGAGGATTCGTTCGTCTACGCTTGGTTCGTCTTCGTGGCTTCATCTTCTTCATGGACTCATTCTTCTTCCTAGCAGGATTTCAGGCAAGATGACTGTCACCTTGGATCTCATTACTATCATTGCTATGCTAGTTGCTTCGTTCTATCGCTATGTTGCGCTACCTATGACTTGCTCTTCAAGCCTCCCAAATTGCCATGTCAGCCTCTAACCTTTTTCACCCTTCCTAGCAAACCATTGTTTGGCTATGTTACCGCTTGTGCTCAGCCCCTCTTATAGCGTTGCTAGTTGCAGGTGAAGATGAAGATTCCTCCATGTTGGTTTATGTTTATGTTGGGATATCACAATATCTCTTATTTAATTAATGCATCTATTATACTTGGTAAAGGGTGGAAGGCTCGGCCTTATGCCTGGTGTTTTGTTCCACTCTTGCCGCCCTAGTTTCCGTCATACCGGTGTTATGTTCCTTGATTTTGCGTTCCTAACGCGGTTGGGTGTTTATGGAAACCCCTTGACAGTTCGCTTTGAATAAAACTCCTCCAGCAAGGCCCAACCTTGGTTTTACATTTGCCTCACCTAGCCTTTTTTGCCTTGGGAGTCGCACTCCCGAGGGTCATCTTATTTTACCCCCCCCCCACACACACACACACCCGGGCCAGTGCTCCTCAGAGTGTTGGTCCAAACTAGAGCACTGTGCGGGACCATCCCTTGGCAACTTGGGTTACGTCGGTACCTGTACGCTTAGCTTATCCGGTGTGTCCTGAGAACGAGATACGTGCGACTCCTATCGGGATTGTCGACACATCGGGCGGCTTTGCTGGTCTTGTTTTACCATTGTCGAAATGTCTTGTAAACCGGGATTCCGAGACTGATCGGGTCTTCCCGGGAGAAGGAATATCCTTCGTTGACCGTGAGAGCTTATAATGGGCTAAGTTGGGACACCCCTGTAGGGTATAAACTTTCGAGAGCCGTGCCCGCGGTTATGTGGCAGATGCGAATTTGTTAATGTCCGGTTGTAGAGAACTTGACACTGGACTTAAATAAAACACATCAACCGCGTGTGTAATCGTGATGGTCTCTTTTCGGCGGAGTCCGGGAAGTGAACACGGTTTTTGGGTTATGTTTGACGTAAGTAGGAGTTCAGGATCACTTCTTGATCATTGCTAGTTTCACGACCGTTCTGTTGCTTCTCTTCTCGCTCTTATTTGCGTATGTTAGCCACCATACTTGCTTAGTCGCTGCTGCAACCTCACCACTTTACCCCTTCCTTACCCATTAAGCTTTGCTAGTCTTGACACCCATGGTAATGGGATTGCTGAGTCCTCGTGGCTCGCAGATTACTACAACAACAGTTGCAGGTACATGTTTTGCGAAGATCATGACGCGAGAGCGATGTTACTTGTGTTGGAGTTCTCCTTCTTCTTCTTCGTCGATCTTGGGTTAGGTTCCTGGTCGGCAGCCTGGCTTAGCAGGGTGGATGTTGTTTGAGTTTATGTTTATGTTTCATCCATAGTCGGATGTTGTTCTCATGTATATTGATGTATTCTTGCGGCATTTGTATGCCTTGTACGTATCCCCATATATTATGTAATGTCGATGTAATGATATCCACCTTGCAAAAGTATGTCAATATGCGGTTCTATCCTTGGTGGGACTTTCGAGTCTCTTTAGGATAGTATCGCATATTGGGCGTGACACAGGCCCACCTCTACAGGGATGGAGCCACCTGTCCTTTCAGCCCCCTCATCAGAATCACTTGCGGGTACTAAACGAGCTGACCCAACTTTAGTCACCACATGTGTCATGTATATAAAGTATATAGTATATACCCGTGATCACCTCCCTAGTGATCATGGCCCGATAGTATAGCATGGCAGACGGACAAGAATGTAGGGCCACTGATGGAACACTAGCATCCTATACTAAGCAGTAGGATAGCAGGTAAGGGTAACAACTGTAGCAACAATGACAGGCTATGCATCAGAATAGGATTAATCGAAAGCAGTAACATGCTACACTACTCTAATGCAAGCAGTAGAACGGAATAGGCGATATCTGGTGATCAAGGGGGGGCTTGCCTGGTTGCTCAGACAAGAAGGAGGGGTCGTCGGTGACGTAGTCGACCACAAGGGCATCAGCATCGTCACGGGGTCTACCGAAGAGAAGAGGGGGGGGAACAGTAAATACATAGCAAGCAAGTGCATAACAGGACAACAGGCAGAGCTAGACGTGTTCTAACGCGGTATGAGGTGATACCGGTGAAGGGGGGAAACATCCGGGAAAATATCCCCGGTGTTTCGCGTTTTCGGGCAAATGAATCAGAGGGGAAAAGTTGCGTGTTCGCTATGCTAGGGATGTGTGGCGAATGAACAGGCTGCGTAACCGGATTCGTCTCGTCGTTTTGAGCAACTTTCATGTACAAAGTATTTTCATCCGAGCTACGATTTATTTTATATTAATTTTAAAAGATTTAAAATGATTTTCTAATTTCTGGATTTAATTTAATTCGAAATTAAATTTGTATTTAGATGCTACGGGTACACAGGAAGTGTGCCCAGAGTGTGTCTAAGGGGCTGACAGGTGGAGCTCTGGTCAAAAGTCCAGTCAGCGTTTGACTGGACCGTTGACTGGTCAAAAGGGCCCATGGGACCCGCATGTCATTGATACATGTTTTGCTAAACAACATTTGATTAACTAATCTGGTTGATTAGGTTATTAAGCAGGTTATTTAAGTTAACTAATTAACTTACTAACTAATTAATTAATTAATTAACAATTATAATCTAATTAATCTTTTTTTTGTTTTGTTTTTGGGCATGGGCCCCATCTGTCATAGGCACAGGGGGCCTATCGGGCGTCGGGTTACGGGCGCGGGCGCGGGCGTGCGCCCATGGCCACCAGTGGAGCGAACTCCGCCAGGAGGGAGGGTGCGGCCCCGGGTGGGGACAGCGGCCACGGCGTGCGGGCAGCGGTGAGGTCCAGTGGATGAGCGAGGCGACGACCGGAGCGACGGCAACGCCAACAGCAAGCAGCAGTAGGGGTTCAAGTAGTAGGGAGAAGAAAAACGAACGAAGCTCACATACGGAGCTCATGGAGGCTCTGCGAAAGCTTAGGAGCAGCAAGGGTTCGCCATAGTCGACGACGAACGCCGGTGGCTGAAGCAGGTAGCTGAAGTCGATCTGCTCGACTTGGCGCATCCCAGCTCGTTCTGCTCCTCGATGACGGTGTAGTGAATGACGACGGAGTGGCCGGACATGGCCTCACGACGCGGGGACGACGGTGATGCTTGGCGGTGGGGAAGACGCACACGGCGACCATGGCGCAAGCAGCGACTGGTCATGGAAGGAGGCGAGCAGTAGAACGAGATGCGCCGTGTGGGGAAGGATGGGGCGCATGGCGGAGGCAGAGGGCACCGTAGCTAGGAGGTGAGCAGCAAGGCGGCGGGGAGGCGCTGGTCAACGGTGGCGCGAGGAGGGAAAGCGAGGAAGGGATAAGGGGATCGAGTAGAGGCGTTCCCCCCCCCATGCGACTGCGTGTGCGTGTGAGGCGGCGCGCTCACAGAGAGACAAAGGAACGATGGGGGATCGAGAGGGTTGATCGAGCTAGGGTTAGCTGGTGGGGGTGGGCCGGCCTGCCCGGGGTGGCTGTGGCCAGCCGGCTGGACCAAGGCCCAGTTGGCCATGGGGAGTTCTTTTACCTTTTACCTTTTGTTTTGTTTTACTGTTGTTTTTATTTATTTCCTTGTTTTTGTTTTCTTTTACTTATTTAATAGTTTATAGTTTTTAGAAAAAGTGAAACCCACCCCTCAATTAGATTTGTAAAATCAACTGTTCTCACAAAAAGTTTGGGACAAAAGTAAAGTACCTTGTATTCTCTATTAATTAAAAAGACATTTAAGTTATTGTTTGGGTCATTGTTTTATTTATTTTAGTGCCTTTAATTATTTTATAATAATGTGGATCCTCCACCATAATTACTTATGATTTATTTGTCACATTGGGAACATTATAGTTTTAACTTTTGAAAAATTTTATTATTTTCCAAATTTTGAATTTGAATTTTAATCGGTTTTGAACTAACGCGAGATTAGCAACAGTAATCGAAGTGACGTGGCATCATTAGCAGAGGTTACTGTAGCTTGATTATCCGGGCGTCACAATTCTCCTCTACTATAAGAAATCTCGTCCGGAGATTTAAGAGGTAGAGCAAGGGGAAGAGGTCTGGTTACGATATTCTAACGGATCTTCTCGGTCTTGGCTGCTCTTCTCGAAGAAGTTAATCCCTTTCGTTGATGTCTTCATTTCTCTGCTTCGGTCATCATGATGAAGTAGGCATCCTTGCTTCGGGAACTCCATCGTACTTATGAATAGGTAAGGGACAGCTCGGCTACGACAGAATGCTTATGAGGGAAACAATCTGGGGTTAACCCATGAATGAGCATAAGATTATCTCTCGAGTTGAACATATAAAGTACATCAAGAGTAAGGTACGAAGGTACAATTAAGAGGTTCCAAGCGGATAGATAGTTGCTCGAAGTCTGAACCAGAGTGAGAAAGGGGTTCAGAGCAGCGAGAGTAAGTATTGTGTCTGATACCAAAAAAGAGCACTAGGAAGGTGGCCCGTGAATTAAATACGAAGCCAAGCGCGAGGAATAAATTAGGAAACAGGGGGGTATAGGAGAGTCAGGTTTCGATCCTGTGGAACTGTGGGTTATGGGCCCACCATGTGGGTTAAAAGTAGGAAGGGCGGAGACATCTTGCGTGATCATGCAAGCAAGGCATGTCAGAGGGTAGCCTGTCGATTATGTCGGCAACAACGTCGGTACCAAGGGCGAGGGACGAAGAGAACCATTTTCCTGCTCGTTGAACGAGGCGGACCAATAGGCAAGGTTCTCGTCCATCGGTGGTTACCGGAATGTCATCAACAAAAGCAACAGGGTCTTACTGACAGAATTGTACACTGAGGTGTTAACATAAGCAGGGAATTAATACTGCTTAGATCATAATGATCACCATAAAGGTTAGACAAAACAATGGAAAGGAAAAGGTGTTTATCAGATTAACAAAACAATGGAAAGGAAAATGTGTTTAAGCACATATTTCAGGGGTATATCCTTCCCAAGGGCAAGCAAAGCATGATATCCATGAAGGGATATAACGTAGAAAACCCTTTAGGAAAAGGAAGAGAAATTCCATGCCATTATCCATACAACAGTGTTTGGATAATTGAGCAAGAAACATTTAGCATTGGGCTTCAAATGTTCTTGTTGAAAATCGGAGTACCACAGACAAGCTTCGAGATAGCATTGACATGGTCTTCAAGCAAAGGTCGGACTTTGGATGCAGGAAGGATCCATCAGGAACAACTTGTAGAATAAGTCTTGCAATTTCCTCATGGATGAATGGATAACCTTGTAGAAAAGGAAACTATAACACTAGGTGCTCCGGCCGGGTGTGCTAGACATGACATCACCTTACCCGGTCATGTAAAGATGTTATAACTCTTGGAAATATGTTCCAACCATCATATCTGACCGAGATTTAGATCTGATTGGTGTCAGGATAACTCAGAGTCAGGATGCCTGAGAGGAAAGGTGCAACCCAAATTGTCGCGACGACATTGTAAGATTCTCGGGAATTGAACCAAGGGAGCGAGTTCTGAGACAAGGGTTCGTCATCATTAAATCAAGGAGAGGACAAGGAGGTGGCTGATGATCTCAGCGACAATTCACTGGGATTTCCAAAAGATGGATTTCCACAATTATGTGAACAAGGAGATAACATTTGTCGGATCAAATGATATAATGAGGTATGCTCGAGGAAAACATAGACAATTAAACATTGGTTGAAAAGTGCACCCGAAATATGGGCTTAGGTAGTACGATCAATGCTTAGAATGGTGATTCGATAACCAATGGTCTAAGAATGAAATGTCGACCATTAACTTCAAAGCAATAGGACCGCTAGAAGTTTTGAATTCGCACATCCAAGTTCAATTGTCGGTTTTTCGATTGGAAACAACATGGGGCCAAGAAGGAATGGTGATGGTGAGAAGTATTAATTGTATCAAGAATTCTCAAGAGGTGGTAAAATTCCCACGACATTCTTGACATAAAAGGTGGTAATATTCCAAGGTAAAGAAGAACAAATGCTGGATAGCAAGGAACTCAAGTATAACACAAAACACAAACAAGTTTGTGTTGGAGGGAAGGCAATAAAGTGGCCGATGATAACACAATTCATCGAGGGCAAGGATGGTATTTCTCATCATGAATCCGATTGATATCCTGGAAGAGCTCATAAGGTTGATGATGATCACGACACATTTGTCGAGAGATTTCATGAAGATGTATTCAATCAGTGATGACATCAGGCCAAAGGAATGATGAAGCGAAGGGTTATTCGAACCAAGGGTACGTCATAAACTCAGAATCCAGATTGTGGTTCGAGGTGAAACGATAAGACAAGGAAATCGATGTAAGCTTAGCTTATTGTCGAAAGATGTGCTCCGGTAATAAGGAACGGGTGGCACGGTTAAAATTTAGCACGATAATGATATAGCCAATCAAGCTAGGAATGACTTGAAGGATTATTAAACTCATAAGCCACGAATAGAGTTATTGAATCGGCGTGCTGAATCAATTCACTTATCGGTGTTCTCAAATGACTATTAACTCATAACTCGGGGGCACTGGAATCGGCGAGAATAATAGTTGATGAAGAACTCATAAGAAGCCGTGATATTCTCGAGATACCTGAGGGTATACTCGAAGGTAGAGCAGAATAGAGGTTGGATAGATGTATAGACCTGCAGAAGACAAGTACTTCAACTTGTCCGGGAAATGGGATCTAAGAAGAAGAATATGGTCGGAACCATAACTGCAGGGGATCCAATTTAATGACACCAAAAGAATTACCCAAATGATTAAATATTTTGCAAGAAGCTTCCATGATAAGTTCCACATCGGGTCCATGGGCATGAACACAAGTTCAAGGTCGACTCCCACTTCTCCAACGCATAACCTTTCATTCACTTCTCATTTTGAAGAAGTTGTAGTGTTGAAATTTTATCTGGCAAAATACCAAAAGAGTATGACTCGTGAAAAATTTCGAGTTCACACATATTAAGGAAGGCATAGGTTCAACCCATCAGGGTATCGTGGAAACATATACCACAAGCTTCAATAGTAAATAACACAAGCTCGATAGTAGAGCATGGTTGACAAAAACAGAGGATACAACTTACCTAAGGCATTATGTATCAGGGAAAGAAATTCTCGAGGTTTTTATATACGAAGGACGTTGTCAGATGATAATTCAACAAAGGATCTGGCGGTCCATAACGGAGCTGATGTGAGCATCGGCTCACAACCAGACGAAGAAATAATGCAAAGACATTGGATTATAGAAGCAACCGACTAATTCAATGCTCAAATGCCAAGGAATTATGATTTCCAAATCAAGGGATCGGAAGCAAACGCTCTGATTAAGGATGGGTAAGTTGAAGAGCCTTAGGGGTATAATCGATGGCAATTTGATTGGTCGAGATCCAGCTCATGCTTAAAATGATGTCTGAGCCGGAAGGACGAAATGAAGGATCTGATTAAGGATTGCGAGCATTCACAACATATTGATTCAACAGAATCAAAATGAAAATGATGAGGGATGCCAATAAGATTACGAGATTTATGGTATTAACCATAACGCAAGCAAGCAAGAATTTCAGGAGCAATAGGCTGCTCAGGATTTTCGGAAAACCGAATGGTATTTCAAAGAATTTTTTGAAATACATGAATCATCCGGGGATGAGCGGATACTCGATAAGTGCGAGAAATTATTCGTAGGGGTATTCAGGTGGCAAAGAACTGCAAGGCAGTAGGCACAAAGCATTCTCGGAACAATAGAGAGAATTTCGGTGTATCTTGTAATAACAAGATCAACTGGGTTGAATGTATGAATGACAAATGTAGGTAGTTATCCATAAGGATACATCGGTGGTAGGGAATTGTAAAAGCGATGGCACATAGTCTCGAGAGAACATCGTAGGGTGTCTTCGGAATCTTCTGGTGAAGCAAGCGATCGTTCGTACCGAGGGGCTCTCCGGGAGAAAGTATTTACGAGAACCTAGAGTTAGGGTTAGCAAGATCATTTAACCCGAATAGGAGAGAGATCAGAGTCCCAGAGTATAGACGAGGAGTAAAAGATCCTAATACCACCCAATGGCGACGTGGGCCCATAAGACACACAGCCATGTTAGTAAAAGTTTTGTAATGTCTAGACTCGACTTCGGCCAAGGAGTGTGGAAGGGGGATTCCTACAGGCAGTCGGCTCTAATACCAACTTGTAACGCCCCCGATTCAATCGTACACTAATCATGCACGCAAACGTGTACGATCAAGATTAGGGACTCACGGGAAGATATCACAACACAACTCTAAAACATAAATAAGTCATACAAGCATCGTAATACAAGCCGGGGGCCTCGAGGGCTCGAATATAAGTGCTCGATCATAGACGAGGAAGCGGAAGCAACAATATCTGAGTACAGACATAAGTTAAACAAGTTTGCCTTAAGAAGGCTAGCACAAACTGGGATACAAATCGAAAGAGGCGCAGGCCTCCTGCCTGGGATCCTCCTTAACTACTCCTAGTCGTCGTCAGCGGACTGCACGTAGTAGTAGGCACCTCCGCTGTAGTAGGAGTCGTCGTCGACGGTGGCGTCTGGCTCCTGGGCTCCGGCATCTGGTTGCGACAACCAGGTAGAAGGGAAAGGGGGAAAAGAGGGAGAAAAGCAACCATGAGTACTCATCCAAAGTACTCGCAAGCAAGGAGCTACACTACATATGCATGGGTATATGT
Organism: Aegilops tauschii subsp. strangulata; assembly: GCF_002575655.3. Taxonomy (NCBI): domain Eukaryota; kingdom Viridiplantae; phylum Streptophyta; class Magnoliopsida; order Poales; family Poaceae; genus Aegilops; species Aegilops tauschii. Next base: position 277,392,935 of record NC_053037.3, on the reverse strand, counting down.
GTAAAGGGCCATATCGGTGGACTGAACTGCAGAATGCCAGAATAAGAGGGGGATAGCTAATCCTGTCGAAGACTACGCTTCAGGCCACCTCCATCTTGCAGCATGTAGAAGAGAGTAGATGGTAAGTTCACCAAGTAGCATCGTATAGCATAATCCTACCCGGCGATCCCCTCCTCGTCGCCCTGTTAGAGAGCGATCACCGGGTTGTATCTGGCACTTGGAAGGGTGTGTTTTATTAAGTATCCGGTTCTAGTTGTCATAAGGTCAAGGTACAACTCCAAGTCGTCCTATTACCGAAGATCACGTCTATTCGAATAGATAAACTTCCCTGCAAGGGTGCACCACATAACCCAACACGCTTGATCCCATTTGGCCGGACACACTTTCCTGGGTCATGCCCGGCCTCAGAAGATCAACACGTCGCAGCCCTACCTAGGCACAACAGAGAGGTCAGCACGCCGGTCTAATCCTAAGCGCGCAGGGGTCTAGGCCCATCACCCATTGCACACCTGCACGTTGCGTGGGCGGCCGGAAGCAGACCTAGCAACCTCCATTACAAAGGAAGTCACGTTACGCGGTCCAATCTGGCGCGCGCCGCTCAGTCGCTGACGTCACGAAGGCTTCGGCTGATACCATGACGTCGAGTGCCCATATCTTTCCCACATAGTTGGTTAGTGTGTATAGACCAAATGGCCAGACTCAGATCAAATACCAAGAGCTCGTTAAGCGTGTTATTTTGAAGTAACCGCGGACGCCGACCAGGGCCAGGCCCACCTCTCTCCTAGGTGGTCTCAACCTGCCCTGTCGCTCCGCCACAAAGTAACAATCGGGGGCCGTCAGGAACCCAGGCCCACCTCTACCGGGATGGAGCCACCTGTCCTTTCAGCCCCCTCATCAGAATCACTTGCGAGTACTCAACGAGCTGACCCGACTTTAGTCACCACATGTGTCATGTATATAAAGTATATAGTATATACCCGTGATCACCTCCCTAGTGATCATGGCCTGATAGTATAGCATGGCAGACGGACAAGAATGTAGGGCCACTGATGGAACACTAGCATCCTATACTAAGCAGTAGGATAGCAGGTAAGGGTAACAACTATAGCAACAATGATAGGCTATGCATCAGAATAGGATTAACCGAAAGCAGTAACATGCTACACTACTCTAATGCAAGCAGTAGAACGGGATAGGCGATATCTGGTGATCAAGGGGAGGGGGCTTGCCTGGTTGCTCAGACAAGAAGGAGGGGTCGTTGCTGACGTAGTCGACCACAAGGGCATCAGCATCGTCACGGGGTCTACCGAAGAGGAGAGGGGGGAGAAACAGTAAATACATAGCAAGCAAGTGCATAACAGGACAACAGGCAGAGCTAGACGTGTTCTAACGCGGTATGAGGTGATACCGGTGAAGGGGGGCAAACATCCGGGAAAATATCCCCGGTGTTTCGCGTTTTCGGGCAAATGAATCAGAGGGGAAAAGTTGCGTGTTCGCTATGCTAGGGATGTGTGGCGGACGAACGGGCTGCGTAACCGGATTCGTCTCGTCGTTCTGAGCAACTTTCATGTACAAAGTATTTTCATCCGAGCTACGATTTATTTTATATTAATTTTATAAAAAAATTAAAATGATTTTCTAATTTCTGGATTTAATTTAATTTGAAATTAAATTTGTATTTAGATGCTACGGGTACACAGGAAGTGTACCCAGAGTGTGTCTAATGGCTGAGAGGTGGGGCTCTGGTCAAAAGACCAGTCAGCGATTGGCTGGACCATTAACTGGTCAAAAGGGCCCATGGGACCCGCATGTCATTGATACATGTTTTGCTAAACAACATTTGATTAACTAATATGGTTGATTAGGTTATGTAGCAGGTTATTTAAGTTGACTAATTAACTTACTAACTAATTAATTAATTAATTAACAATTATTATTTAATTAATCTTTTTTTGTTTTATTTTTGGGCGTGGGCCCCGTCTGTCATAGGCACAGGGGGCCTATTAGGCGTCGGGTTACGGGCGCGGGCGTGCGGGCGCGGGCGTGCGCCCATGGCCACCAGGGGAGCGAACTCCGCCAGGAGGGAGGGTGCGGCCCCGGGTGGGGACGGCGGCCACGGCGTGCGGGCAGCGGTGAGGTCTAGTGGATGAGCGAGGCGACGACCGGAGCGATGGCAACGCCAATAGCAAGCAGCAGTAGGGGTTCGAGTACTTGGGAGAAGAAAAACGAACGAAGCTCACATAGGGAGCTCATGGAGGCTCTGCGAAAGCTTAGGAGCAGCAGGGGTTCGCCATAGTCGACGACGAACGCCGGCGGCTGAAGCGGGTAGCTGAAGTCGATCTGCTCGACTTGGCACATCCCAGCTCGTTCTACTCCTTGATGACGGTGTAGTGGATGACGACGGAGTGGCCAGACATGGCCTCACCGCGCGGGGACGACGGTGATGCTTGGCGGCGGGGAAGACGCACACGGCGACCATGGCGCAAGCAGCGACTGGTCATGGAAGGAGGCGAGCAGTAGAACGAGATGCGCCGCGTGGGGAAGGATGGAGCGCATGGCGGAGGCAGAGGGCACCGTAGCATGGCGGCTAGGAGGTGAGCAGCAAGGCGACGGGGAGGCGCTGGTCAGCGGTGGCGCGAGGAGGGAAAGCGAGGGAGGGATAAGGGGATCGAGTAGAGGCGTTCCCCCCCCCCATGCGACTGCGTGTGCGTGTGAGGCGGCGCTCACAGGGAGACAAAGGAAAGATGGGGAATCGAGAGGGTAGATCGAGCTAGGGTTAGCTGGTGGGGGTGGGCCGGCCTGCCCGGGGTGGCTGTGGCCAGCCGGCTGGACCAAGGCCCAGTTGGCCATGGGGAGTTCTTTTACGTTTTGTTTTGTTTTACTTTTGTTTTTTATTTATTTCCTTGTTTTTGTTTTCTTTTACTTATTTAATAGTTTATAGTTTTTAGAAAAAGTGAAACCCACCCCTCAATTAGATTTGTAAAATCAACTGTTCTCACAAAAAGTTCGGGACAAAAGTAAAGTACCTTGTATTCTCTATTAATTAAAAAGACATTTAAGTTATTGTTTCGATCATTGTTTTATGTATTTTAGTGCCTTTAATTATTTTATAATAATGTGGATCCTCCACCATAATTACTTATGATTTATTTGTCACATTGGGAACATTATAGTTTTAACTTTTGAAAACTTTTATTATTTGCCAAATTTTGAATTTGAATTTTAATCAGTTTCGAACTAACGCGAGGTTAGCAACAGTAATCGAAGTGACGTGGCGTCATTAGCAGAGGTTATTGTAGCTTGATTATCCGGGCGTCACAGTATTAGTTCATACTAACCCTCGAGGCAATCCACCACCACCACACTGGAGTAGGGTATTACACCACATGATGGCCCGAACCAGTATAAACCTCTGTGTCTCGTGTTCTTCGGGTTCGTCGAGCTAGGCCATGGAATCGTTGGGTAGGCAGGCTGGGGAGAGAGAGTCTGTGTGTGGGACAGTATGAGAGACATGAGGCATGGACAGAGAAAGGAGGAGATGGAAAGTGTGTGTGTGTGTATGTGGTAGGCAGACATCGCTAGAGAGGTTTATCGATCGGTGTGTGTCGGAAAGAAGGAGTTGTGGAGACTGTGGGAGAACGACCTAAAGAAAAAATGAATGTGCACAATGGATAAAATGCTGAGGTGGGAGGGTGAGGAGGGCGTGTGCATGCACGAGAGAAAGTTAGTGCTAGCTACAAAGGTTAGAGGATTATGTGGGTGTAAGAGACTAACAAAGATCATAATTCGATATGAAAGTGGATTCATATATTTGAATAAGAGATCATAGTGTTATAAACCTATGCATGCATGAATATAGATGTGATATGGGTGGTTTTGGACATGTTATACTATAATGTGATAATGTGTGGCATTTGCAACTCATAGCTAAACATCGAACAATCTAAACCATACTATATATCAAACAACCTCACATTTTATTTGAATTTGTAATAATGTGTGGCGTTTGCAACTCACAACTAAATATTGAACAATCTAAACCATACTATATATATCGAACAATCTCACATTTTATTTGAATTTGTGATAATGTGTGGCGTTTGCAACTCACAGCTAAATACTTGTAGGCGTAGGGGGGCACCATGCATTATGTGATAAACACATTATACATATGAAACATGGTTTAGATTATGAAGATCTAGCTAGAGCTTGAAATGTACTGTGATATGAAATCAACATAAAGTGGATTCGAAAAATCGAGTTCGAGTTCATATAGTACACATAGTTTATATCTAACTCGACAATAATCATGTGGTGTGCTGTGAAGATAATATACAAACGATGGTTTAACTTGACAATAATGATGATTGTAGATCTTATTAAAATAGAGAAACAAATTCAAATGGTTTAACTTGACAACAATCATGATTGTAGATCTTATTCAAATAGAGAAATGAATTCAAATTTAGTTCATATTGAAGCGGTAGTATATACGTTTGGAATGCACTAAATGTTCATTTGAGTAGTGAAATATTTTAATTGAACATAACATGGATTGAAAGTTTTGAATGGCATTTGTAGTGCAAATTGATTTGGTACAGTACACGGGACTAGACTCTCTTGTGTGGTGTGAATTGATTTCTTTTTGTTTTTTTTTCATTCAGGGAAGCGCGAATTGATTTGGTACAGTACGCGTTAGGCTTGTCCGTTAATTTCAACCCGCGCCTTGTTATCCTGAAATTTAAGATATCTCTTTGTCTCGTTGTGCTCCTAAAATTCCCGTGATACCCCTGAACCGAAAGAACCACCTAGTTCAAATTGGTGGGGCTACTTTCATAACTTACCCCACATTTTGGACAAGCGCGTCCCTAAGCCATGGTTCCCCCTCACATCCCCTCCCCCCCCCCCTCACATTCGTACACCAAGGCCGCAAAAATCGGCGAAGCCCCATAGCCTCCTCCGTCCGCCACCGAGCCGGAGCCTCTTCCCCGACGACATCGTCCACCGCAATAGCTCGACGTCCCTCATTCACCGCACCGGATGAGGATCCGTCGTCGATCTCATCATCCTGCCAGTTCAGCCACCCCATCCTCCACCTCCAAGGAGCTGCACCGATGTTCGCCTCGTCTTTCGTGCCACCTCCATTCCCACAGCATCGTCTTCACCTGCACCACCGGAAGAGCAGCACCATCATCGATTCCTCGGATGAAGCTAAGGCCTAATCGGCGCTACCAAAGAGGTTCTACACTAATCGCTGCAGTTTCTTCTTGATTCAATCTCACGGTGCTGCCGGCGCTCAGCCCTGAGCCGCCATGGCGCGGCTCCATCTACGGCGGCGTCGCAGCCAATTCCTCCACGGCGTCGCTCCCTCGGCGATGACGTCCACATCAGTCGAAGCTGCTGCTGCTGCTCTAGCTCTCGCTGGCCCTGCTGCTGCTACTTCGGCTCTCGCTCGTGCTGCTACTTTGCTCTTGCTCTCGGTCCCTTCCTGGTCTGCTCTCGCTCTTACTCACGTTGCTGCTCTTTCTCTCGGTCCCCTGCCTAGTCTGCTCTAGCTCTTGCTCGCACTGATGCTCTTGCTCTTGCTCTTGCTCTTGCTTGCACTGCTGGTCTAATCTTGCACGCACTGCTACTGCACGAGCAGCAGCTCCGGCTCTCGCTCGAGCTCCTGTTGCTGCTACCCGAGATGCTGCTACACGACCAGCCGCCCCGGCTCTCGCACGCGCTGCTACTCTGGGCGCTGCTGCTGCTCTGCCCCGGCTGCACTCTGGTAGTACGGTCCCTGCTGGAGCGGCTACCGATTTAGATCACTGCTACTCTGCCACTAGTGCTCGAGCAGCCAAAACTATTAGTGCACTGCTTTTCTGCTACTAGTGCATTCATTTTGGACAGTAAAATTCAGTTTCGACAGCAAAATTCAGTTTCGACAGTAAAATTAGTTTCACTGTTAAATTTAGTTTCCACAGTTATGTTCAAAGATGAGCGGTTGATGTATTTTACATCTAGCACTTTTTGGTTATGTATTTTACATCATCTATCGAAGATGTTATTAGAATACCACTTTAGGTTAACGTTGTCTCTCTTGTCCTGCTTCAACCTCACCATCGTATACCTCACCGGAGTTGCTCCAATGACGAAACCCTCCATCACAGCGAAGCAGTACCCTTGGATCCATCTCCAGACGCTGAAGATCTTCTTCCCCTCCTCCGACTGCCACATCAGCTGCAGCATCCTCAGCGACCAACCCAATGATGCTGAGATCTACATGGCTTCGCCAAAGAGGTTCTACACTTGTCGCAACGTTTTTTTTACTCTACATGTTATATATATTGTCCATTGAGCACACGCAGTAACATGAAATACGATTAGTTTCTCCTATGTGACATGCGGTGAGGTACCAGGCAACTTCGCTATCCATGATGGACTCACTCGAAAGCCATCATTATTTATTTCTGCGTGTTTGAGCTGTGCATGTGTAGATGGGCCTGGGAGTTGAGTTAGTAGGGCAGTGGCTTGTGTCGAAAGTAGTAAAAGTAGCACAAAAACATTTTTGGAGTGTAGGCTTTTGCCTGTTCAAGCCTGCCTACTAGAATTGCCAGTGGTTGAAAGGAGAAATGAAGGAAAAACATAGGAATTGGAAAGTTTCCTATGGTACTATTATTAATGCATTTGGTTCAAAGGAGTGGAGCAAATGAAAACTATAGGATTTGTTCCTTTAGTGTCTCTTTCGAAGGAAAGCCGTAGGAATTTTAATATCCACTTGGCCCTCCTTTTCAAATTACTATTCATGAAGAACAAGACTAAGTGATAGTAGCATAATAGCATTATAACTGTACATTTTCTTGTGGTTTGACTTAATTTACCATGCTTCTTTGCATTCTTGTGACCTTCCAATTCCTGTGAACCAAACACCCATATTGACAGAAATCCTATGATGTTAAATTCTCCATTTTGCACATGCATTCCTATCCTATTACTGTGTATTTCCTATCCCTGCGTTGTTAGAATCTTCCAATTCAAACGAGCCCTTACAGAATTACTTCTCTTATAGATAGTTGTCAAAGAAAACCTTGTGTGGTTTGTCCCGCTTCTGCTGCGCCATCATCCACCCCAGCTCAGCTGCTCGAACGACAAAAGGGTCCACCACAGCAGGGATCAACCCTCCAGACTGTCTTTTGCCGCCTTAGATCTTCTTCCCCGCCGCCGGCAGCCATGACAACTGCATTACCATCATCAACCGAGGAGATGACCTCGAGGACTACACGGGTCAGCAAGAGAGGTCGCACTCTTTCGTGTTTGCTTACGTTATGCATCGCTTAATATTACATGCTACTTTATCGTCATGTTCAACGATTAGACTCTGAGTCAACTCCAAACTAATGCTCAAACTTGAGTTTTTAAATGGTTGTTGGGTTCATAACGGGGCCGCAATCAATAGTATGTGTCTACTATCTGGTTAATCTCTGATGTCTACTATGAGTTTCATGTTGGGTGGGAAACAAACAGTAAGGAAGCCGTTATCTATATTTTTTAATTGAAGCCGTTATCTACCTGCTATCATTGGTTTTGGGTTTATCCACAGGTTGCTACCATCACTCTAGATTTCTACAAACACTCCTGACATAATCTCACTATGTTTTATTCCTATGCATGCCAGTTATTGTACACAATGGAACTGAACATGTAGAGCAAAAGAGACGAGCCTTGCGTGGCAATAAAATTTCATGAAGACGTCACTCCATGGTGGGCGCAAAGGCAGCCCCCCTCCACCCATTCCAGATTGTAATCAAGAGGAAGATAACTGTTCTGAGGGGGATTCAGAAGGAGCAGACTACTCCTATTTACCCCCTGCGGTCTTCGCTCTAACTTGGCATGCTGATGTTGGTCATATCATGCATATGGCGCCTTGCATTGCTTACTTTATACATCAAATATGTCATCTGCTTAGTTTAGACATGCTTTGTGTGAATGTCATCTGTTTAGTTTCTATATCGTATATCTGAATTATGCAACGCTGTCTTGTTTAGCCAGGCATCATATATGTGAATTTTGCAATGCGATCCTGCTTAGCCAGTCATCTTATATGTGAATTATATCACGCCATCCTTTTTTTCATTACGTATTACATTTGTCAACAATGTTAGTACATTCAACTACTCTTCGTGTGCATCAGCCATTTGACACGGTGATGGAAAAATCTGGAGTGCAAACAAGGTCTTCAGAGAAGACTATGCTATCTGATGAAGCGTGTCGGTGCAACAAACCCTGGGTCTGTTGGCCAACTGTGCACAGGTACAAGATCAAGATTGAAGCACCAGCTTAAGTCAGAGATTGAAGAACCAAGAGATTTGAAAAACCAACATGCAGCCCAGAGGGACCAAGATCGAGACTGAGGAGCAAGATATCGGCAAGAGAAGGGCCTCCCTTGTCGGGCAGGCGAGCCCGGCAAGGAGCGGGGCCACCACCAGAAGCAAGCAATCAAGGCTCCCCAGCAGAGCCTGCCGGGGCTCGCGGGGGCAGAACCACCCCACCAACCACTCAAACACGACTCACATCGTCAATCAGTGCGGTGTCAAGCTGCAAGATGATTAAGTGGCAACCATTCGCCACATGGCAGCCATTTCCTACAAATGAAACCCGCAGATGACACCCATCCTGCAACATGTCAAGAGAACAGGTGCGGAGCTGGCAAGATAGCCCTGCAGGCCTTGCCAAGCGACCAGTGATGTGACACTAAGCGATGCGTTTAATGCACCCTGTCAGCCCGCAAAGTTAGGTATGATAGCACTGTTCGCTATCATATCAGTGGATAATGGCCACTTTGCCACTGTGGTGGCCCCTTAATCTATAAAAGGAGGCCCATGGCACTCGTAGGAAGGGTTGGAAAGTTGATGAACCCAAGCCACCATCCGCACGCAGTCGCTGCGGCCCCGAGGCAAACCCTGTCGAGCAAGTGTACTATGCGTCACCATGCTCATTCCACCATCAATCCACCAAAGCAGGAGTAGGGTCTTACGCCTCGCGGCGGCCCGAACCTAGGTAAATTGCTTGTGTGCTCTCTGTCGTGCTGCCGCACGCTGATCTGCTCTATGTGCAACGCGACGTCCCCCCGCCGAACCAGCAAGGGGCCACCCGGTCCCATAGGTGGTCGCGGATATCCCGCGACATCTTTGGCGTGCCAGGTAGGGGGCTCGCTTACGCGAACCTGAAGGCGTGCACAGCGCGTCATCTTCATCGCCATCTTCACCTTCGACGACGCCATCGACCATGGTGCCTAAGAAGAAGTCCGACCCTTCGGCCCATCCGCCCACCTCGAAGGCTCCGTGGATGCGGGGGCGGGCGAGGACGTGAACGCTGCTAGGGGCGTGGTTGGAGTAGGTGGCGCCATCTCCACTCCCCCTGCGGCCGACACAGGGGCTGAAGACGTCGAAGGAGGACAGCATCAGCAACGCCTTGGCGGTCATACTCCACAATCTGCGGGCGAGGGGGTCACTCCGTCTGCACCCTCCCCCCCCCCCCACTGACGAGCACAGCCACAGCAACGACGCTCGGTCCAGGGTGAACCATCGCCCTCCGGCCGCCCCCACCGCGGGAGCGACCGCGGTCAACATGCCTCCTCCCGGACAAGTCGACCAGACCACTACGCTCAACGGAGCCGCTGACCCTTAAGCACCACCGCCGCGTGACCCCGCTGCCCAGGTGGTCGTCCTACAGCTACGTGGACACGGCACCCCCACCGTCACCGTCGCCGCCGCTGGCACCATCAGGAGCCGGGCGACGGTGCGGTCGACGTCATCAACATCTATGCCAAGCACAGCTACTGAGGCTATGGCTCGAGCTCAGTTACTGCTAAGGTTTCCGCCAGCAGCCGAGCAGATGGATGAATGGCATGCCACTATCCAGAGCCTGCTCGATTTTGCTAAGGCTGGGGGCTCACAGCGGGCTGGCCCACCACGGCCTCCCCAAGCGACAGCAACCGCCTGTACTGCTGGCCAGACGGAGGGGACCGTCCCCACCGTGCAGTCCCCACCATGGCAGCCGACGCGGGCGTAGCCGAATCAAGACCCCGATGACATCTCGATGGCCTCTTCCGACCCTCAAGCACGTCCAGGCCAACGTCGAGCCCCGAAGGATAGGCAGCGGGGAGACGCGCGCGTCGTCATGGATCGGCGCCACGACGACCTCCGCCAGACCGACTGGTGTGGCGGCCTCAAAGTCGATGAGCCTGCTTTGGCGGGTGCCTACCTTTCGAGGTCGGCTGCCCTGTCTTTACACGAGAGCTGCGGCAAGTCCGTTGGCCGTCTGTTCGCACGTTCAAGCCAGAGATACCTGAGAAATACGACGGGAGGCTGAACCCGAAAGAGTTCTTGAGCATCTACACCATCGCTGTTCAGGCTGCCGGGGAAAGAGATGAGAAGGTGTTCGCCAACTACTTCCCTTTGGCCCTCAAGTCCAATGTGAGGTCTTGGCTGATGCACCTGCCGGAGAACTCCATTTCGTCATGGGCAAATATGTGCCACGAGTTCATCAGTGCCTTCACCGGTGGCCACCAAGAGCCCGGCAGTCCCAACGACCTGCAACTTCTCCAGCAGAAGGAAGGAGAAACCCTCCGTAAGTATTTATAGAGATTCAGTAAAGTTCATAGAAATATTCCAAATATCCATTCGGCAGCCGTTATAGCAGCCTTCCAGTCCAATGTGTGCAACCGTCGCATTCGTTCTAAGATGAATGTGCAGTTGCCCAAGACTGTGAAGGAGCTATACACACTGATGGATAAGTGTGCTCGGATGGAGGAAGGAAGGAAGTTTCCCGGAGAGGAGGAATGCATCAATGTTGATTCAGAGGATGAAGATGAATCAACCAGTCAGAGAAAGGGCAAGAAGCGCAGTAAGAAGCCAAGAGATAAGGCAATGATGACTGTAGAAGGTTCGGGCACACCTAGTACCGGCAAGAAGGCCAAGGCTGAGGCCCCGGGGAAGAAAGCTGCCACGTGCGCTGCCTGCCGGGAAGCCGCTGCCGCGGAAAAAGTTGGGAAAGGTGATGGGTCGTACTACAAGATCCACCGGACCAAAGGCCACGACCTTGAGGAGTGTTATCAGGTTGAGCAGCTTGTCAAGAAACGGAGGGCAGAGTATGATAGGCTTGATAAGGAAAAAGGTCAGAATGCTGCTGGTGGTAAGGGTCGAGGCGGTGAAGCGAATCGCCCCGACAAACCCTTTCGGAACCAAGGAAGACACGCCAGGGGCCAAGAGAAGGAAATCTGTGATGATGTGAGTGATGAATGGAATGAAGAGGAAACCAGTGAGCAGGAATTTCAGAAGGCCACTGACGCCCTGTGCATTGATGGAGGTGCATCTTTGCACACCTCTCATCGCCAACTCAAGCGATGGGCACGAGAGGTCAATGCTGTGGAACCAACGCCAGAGGCCCGGAAGCCGCTCAAGTGGTCCCGCATGCCCATCATCTTTGATGAGGAGGATCACCCTGGCCACACCATAGCAGTAGGGTGTTTGCCATTGTTGGTCTCCCCAACAATTCGCAACCTCAAGGTCACAAAGATGTTAGTGGATGGCGGGGCCGGGTTGAATCTGATTTCCCTGGCAGTCATCAACAAGCTTCAAATAGGAGAAGAGGAGCTAGAAGTCACCGACACGTTTCAAGGAGTCAATCCCAGCAGGAGCCACCCCAAGGGGAAGATTACGTTGCCGGTGACGTTTGGGGGAGAACTGAACTATCGGACTGAGAAGATTGTGTTTGATGTGGTTGATCTCCCCCGCCGTATAATGGGATTCTGGGACACCCGGCAATGGCTAAGTTCATGGCAGCATCCCACTATGCTTATAACACTTTGAAGATGCCTGGGCCACTGGGAGTCATCACTATCCTGTCAGATGAGAAGGATGCAATTATCTGCGTGGACAAGATGTACCGGGATGCAGTCGCAGCAGAGGCTGCGCCACCAAGGAAAGCAAAGGAAAGAAGAGGGATTGTAGGACCTCCGGCAAGGAGTCCGGGAAGCGTGCCCCCTCCGAGTGCACGACACCCATTGACGACGTGTCGGAGTGTTCCAACAGCAAGAGATCCAAGGTTACTGCAGCCCAAGTGAAGAAGGTCCTGGCAGGGCTGGCTGGCGTTGATGGTACTTTCACTATCAGTGCCACCCTTGATGACAAATAGGAAAGCACGCTCGTTGCCTTCCTGCGGGCCAATATCGATGTGTTTTCCTGGCAACCATCTGATATCCCCGGTGTTCCTAGTGAGGTAATCGAGCACCACCTTGCTGTCTGCCCACATGCCCGACACATCAAGCAGAAAGTCCAGAAGCAGGCCTTTGAGCGGCAACAATTCATTGCCGAGGAAATCAAGAAACTAGAGGCAGCTGGTTAGGTTAGAGGAGTACTGCATCCTACGTGGTTAGCAAATCCAGTGGTGGTCCGAAAGGCGAATGGGAAATGGAGGCTTTGCATTGATTTCACAGATCTCAACAAGGCTTGCCCGAAGGACCCGTTTCCCTTGTCGCGCATCGACCAGATCATGGATTCCACTTCAGGTTGTGATTTGCTCTCCTTTCTGGATGCACACTTCGGATATCACCAGATCTTCATGTTCAAAGAAGATGAGGAGAAGACATCGTTCATCACTCCATGTGGTATGTACTGCTTTGTCCGCATGCCTTTCGGATTAAAGAGTGCCGGGTCCACTTTTGCAAGAGCAGTCCAGATTGGTTTTGAGCCACAGTTGCACAGAAATATAGAAGCCTATATGGATGACATTGTGGTCAAAACCAAGGATAAGACCACCCTTATCCAGGATTTGGAGGAGACATTTGCTAATCTGCGCAAGATCAACTTGAAGCTTAATCTGGAGAAGTGTGTATTCGGTGTTCCCTCCGGAAAGCTACTTGGATTCTTCGTGTCCCATGGGGGGATCGAAGCCAAACCCGACAAGATCAAGCCCATTGAGCAGATCCAAGCACCAAGGACAGTTAAGGATGTAAGGCGCTTGACGGGATGCGTTGCCGTGCTAAGCAGATTCATTTCCAAGTCCCGAGCGTGCCCTGTCGTTCTTTAAATTTTTGAAGAAAGCAGGGCCTATGAAGTGGACCACGGAAGCAGATGCGGCTCTATAAGAATTGAAGGCCTACCTATCGTCTGTGCCTACCTTGGTTGCACCCAAACCCCAAGAGCCGTTATTGCTTTACTTGGAGACAACCAACCAAGTGGTCAGTGCGGCCTTGGTAGCACAGCGAGAGGTAGATGAGGCAGAAAGTGGCCAGATCACGGCAGAGTCAGAAAAGGATCATAATAGCAATGAGCAGGGCAATGAGAGCAACCCCAAGGACGCTGCAAGGAAGAAAGTGGTGCAGCGCCCAGTGTACTCCGTCAGCTCCTTGTTACAAGGGGCTAGGTCGAGGTACTCTGGCGTGCAAAATTTGATATTTGGCCTCATCATGGCCTCAAGGAAACTGCGCCACTGCTTCCAAGCCCATGAGATCACGGTTGACACTCGTTTCCCGTTGCAAAGGATACTTCGAAACCCTGAGGCCACCGGCAGAATAGTGGAGTGGGCTTTGGAGTTATTCAGCTTTGGTTTGAAGTTTGAGAGCACATTTACTATTCAAAGCAGGGCACTGGCAGAGTTTATTGTAGAATGGACGCCAACCCCTGATGGGGAAGTGACAGAAACATCTCTCCCCGGCAAGGAATCACCCCAAGAATGGATTACGTATTTTGATGGTGCTTTTTCCCTACAAGGTGCGGGGGCTGGCGTGCTTCTTGTTGCCCCCTCCGGGGAGCACTTGAAGTACATCGTCCAACTACACTTTGCCCAGGAAGAAGCCACCAACAATACATCTGAGTATGAAGGGCTCCTTGCCGGGCTCAGGATTGCAGCAGAATTGGGAATTAAGAAGTTGATCATTTTAGGAGATTCACAGCTTATGGTGAGATAAGTCAACAAGGATTATCAAAGCCCATTGATGGAAGCATACGTCGAGGAAGTGAGGAGACTGGAAGAACACTTTGATGGGTTGCAAACAGAGCACGTACCCCGTGCGGAAAACAGCATAGCTGATCACCTGTCAAAGTGTGTTGTGCAGAAGCTTCCTGTGGAACCAGGAACTTTTGTTCTCCATCTCTCTCAGCCCTCCGTATCACTAGCCACAGTGGCCGGAAAAGGAGAAAGTTGGACTACGGTAAGCCTCTCCCGGTCGAGCCGTCCGCTCCTGGCAGAGACCCTGCTGGAAACAACTCCTCATAGCCTACCAAACCACCCCCTCCAGCCGGGCCTATGGACCCCGCGAACGAGGCTGGTGCTCCCGCAGCAGAGGAGGTGCCGCTAGTCCTCGTTGCCGAGCCCCAGGCTCCAACTTGGGCAAGGCACATTGTCCACTTCCTCCGAACTGGAGAACCCCCTGGTGACCAAGATGAAGCTGAGAAAGTAGCCCGGAGGGCCAGTATGTATCAGTTTGTCGATGACACTCTGCGCAGAAGGAGACCCAACGGTGTGAAATTGAAGTGTGTCTGCCGGGAGGATGGAAAGGAACTGCTGGCTGAGATTCACAGAGGAATGTGCGGCTCACACATTGGATCAAGGGCATTTGTTGGGAAAGCATTCCGGAAAGGATTCTATTGGCCCACAGCCCTCCAAGATGCAGTCGAGCTCGTCATGACATGTGAAGCCTACCAGTTCCATTCCAAGAGAACACACCTGCCTGCCCAAGCCCTTCAGACAATCCCTCTATCATGGCCATTTTCGGTCTGGGGGCTCAATATCCTCGGCCCCTTCCCCTGAACAACCGGGGGCTTTGAATTCTTGTTCGTTGCCATCGACAAGTTTACAAAGTGGCCGGAAGTGACTGCCGTGAGAAAGGTGACTGCTCAGTCAACTATCAAGTTCTTGAAAGAATTGGTGTGTCGTTTCGGAGTTCCGGCAAGGATCATCACTGACAACGGCACCCAGTTCACGAGCCACGCCTTCATGCAATACGTTCATGCCCTCGGATGCAAGATCTAATTCGCTTCTGTGGCACACCCCCGGAGCAATGGACAAGCTGAGAGGGCGAACGCTGAAGTGCTTCGTGGACTCAAGACAAGAACTTTCAATATGCTGCAGAAGCATGGCAGGCGGTGGATCGAGGAGCTGTCGGTAGTTCTCTGGTCCCTCAGAACGACACCTAACCGAGCTATCGGGCAGACTCCCTTCTCCCTGGTCTACGGGGCAGAAGCAGTTATCCCCACGGAACTCATTTACGTGTCCCCTCGAGTGCTTGCCTATGATGAAGTAGCGCAAGATCAGCACCGGCATGACGACACTGTGCTACTCGAGGAGAACCGTCTCCGGGCTGCTACGCGTGCTGCATGCTACCAGCAAGCCCTGCGTCGCTATCATAGCCGCAGGGTTCATGCCCGGTGTTTTGAGGAAGGTGACCTTGTCCTTAGGCGCGTTAAGTCTGCCAAGGGTACAAACAAGCTGTCACCGAAGTGGGAAGGCCCTTACCGGGTGGTACGAGTCACCAAACCTAGCACAGTCCATCTGGAGACCGGGGATGGCACTTAGTTGCAAAACTCATGGAATATTGAGCATCTCCGTAAGTACTACCCGTAAGGCGCGAGGCTGCCGGGCACTACCCGACAGCCACCCTTTTGTACAGGACTTGCCTCAGCTACATGTAACCCCTTGTACAAATCCGGGGCGATGACCCCGTGCAAGAGAAAATAAAGAAGCGTTGTAGGGGGGCCCAACTAAGATTGCATGCATGCATGAGCACACCCAGATCAGTGCATAAGCATTTCATGAGCATTTGCATATGCATATAGATAGGATTGCATCCTGCATTCATTCTCATCTACATGGAGTTGCAGGTTCCTGTCGTGAACTTGACTTCGACAAAGGATGAGAAGATTGCACGGCACAACGATCCCCGGCAAGCCAAAACAGATAAGTTTACCTCTTGTCCATTAGTGTTCTGTAAAGCTATAACTTTGCATGAGAAAACCTCGCCTCTCTTTTGAAACTTAGGTGCTCCCATCTATGACTCGAACGTTGCTTCAGCCAGGATGGTCGCAGTAGCCTTTGGTAAAAAGGAGTTGGCGGGCTGGCCCCTCTTTCTGTTCCCCGGCAGACGGAGCTCTTCGACAGACAAAGAGGGTGCTGGCAGGATATCCTGCCAGGAAAAACTCATTTATTTTTATTAAAGAGGCACTCCACCTCTGCATGGACGTACACATGCAAGGGTTCCCGGCAAGGTTCATCTTTTTCGTTTATATGCTAATACAAGTACAAGCATTATAGAACACAAAAATGGACTCGAGAGATTACATTATTTGAATTAAAATTTGGCAATTGCCGGCTAGTTTAAGATTGAAAAAAAAGATAAGTGCCCCACCTTTGCCCCTGTCCATCCCCTGCAGGAAGAGGTCGAAGGGGCCGGAGGCGGGCACAGCTGGGATTCGGCGCCTCCCAAGGATTAGGACGGCGTGCTCCCCAGCAAGGAGGAAGAAACCAGAGGGCAGGCGTGGATGGTGACGCTGCCGGAGGACCAGATGGGAGGTACGGAGTCACCGACAAACACGACTCGTTGGGATGGTCGCCCCCTTTCTTGACGTGTCGTGGGTTGTCGCTGCCGTCCACATCACTACCACCCGAAGACCTCAGCACGACCACCACGCCGGGCACCATGCTCTCTAAGCCCTTCTACAAAGAGCATGGTCGCCCCCGGGAGCCCTGGCGTTGGAAGTCACCACATGTCCTGAAGACGTGTGAGAAAGCAAGGCACCTTCCTGTTCGACGAGAAGATCGCGCCCAGGAGGAGCCAGATTCGCCCCCATTAGCGGCGAATCTCTCCTACGGCTCCTCCCGGTTGCCGCAGAAGGAGGGAGAATGGGGAGCGGTCGACTACCACGCGCCGTGCTCATCTTGAGCCACGATATGGTGTTGTTTGCATCCCCTCCCACTGAAGTCAAGGCCACGGGCGACCTGGCGGCAAGCACATCGGGGTTGCCACTCCCGGCGTCGACGCCGCACCGCCCGAACCTCCCCATTAGATCCAAGGGAAATCCCAAGCAGAAGCCCGGGGGCTGGCCCCAGGCTCCTCTCTTCGGCATCGCCGGCGAAAGCAGAAAACAAGAGAAGAAGAAGGAGAACACAAAGATGGATGACTCCGCCCTCCTCCGCCCCTCCCTTTATAGGGCAGGCGGGGAAGGGCAGCTGCTCCATTAATGGGTGACCACCGCCCTCCTCCGCCAATTCAAGGCGGGCGGACCCTCTCCAAGATGCTCTCCCGCGCCACGCGCCTCCCTTACCTACCCCGCGCGATGCATGCAGCATACGTGGCCAAGGATAAGGGCGCACTGTGGGAAGAGTAAATTGGCAATTTCTACCCCATGTGTTAAAGTCATTCACAGGCCATCACTGGAGCGGCCCCACCATTATTGGCTTCACACCACGCACGGGGAAATCGGAAACCGCCCCGAAATCAAGACTAATGAAGCAGCAATGGAAACCTTAAGGGGCCAACCCCTTCAGCGATCCTACCTATGCACTTATTAGGCCCTACCTCGACGACGCTCGGCAGCGCATTTGGGGTAGGCCCGAGGGCTTCTGTCGGTGTAACAAACCCTGGGTCTGTTGCCCAACTGTGCATAGGCACAAGATCAAGATTGAAGCATCAGCTTAAGTCAGATATTGAAGAACCAAGAGATTTGAAGAACCAACATGCAGCCCAGAGGGACCAAGATCGAGCCTGAGGAGCAAGATACCGGCAAGAGAAGGGCCTCCCTTGCTGGGCAGGCGAGCCCGGCAAGGGGCGAGGCCACCACCAGAAGCAAGCAATCAAGGCTCCCCGGCAGAGCCTGCCAGGGCTTGCAGGGGCAAAACCACCCCACCAACCACTCAAACACGACTCACGTCATCAATCAGTGCGGTGTCAAGCTGCAAGATGATTAAGTGGCAGCCATTCTCCACATGGTAGCCATTTCCTACAGAAGAAACCCGCAGATGACACCCGTCCTGCGACGTGTCAAGAGAACAGGTGCAGAGCTAGCAAGATAGCCCGGCAGGCCTTGCCGGGCGACCGGTGATGTGACACTAAGTGGTGCTTTTAATGCAACCTATCAGCCCGTAGAGTTAGGTATGATAGCACTGTTCACTATCATATCGGTGGATAATGACCACTTTGCCACTTTGGTGACCCCTTAATCTATAAAAGGATGCCCATGGCACTCGTAGGAAGGGTTGGAAAGTTGATGAACCCAAGCCACCATCCGCTCGTAGTCGTTGCGGCCCCGAGGCAAACCCTGCCGGGAAAGTGTACTATGCGTCACCATGCTCATTCCACCATCAATCCACCAAAGCAGGAGTAGGGTCTTACGCCTCGCGGCGGCCTGAACCTGGGTAAATTGCTTGTGTGCTCTCTGCCGTGCTGCCGCACGCTGATCTGCTCTTTGTGCAACGCGACCTCCCCCCGCCGAACCAGCAAGGGGCAACCCGGTCCAATAGGTGGCCACGGATATCCCATGACAAAGCGCATATCTAGCTGGTTACGGGTAGCTCCTCAGAGGAGGATTCAGAGACAGATGACCAGTCCTATTTCACTCCCGAGGTGTTTGCTCTAACTTGCCAGGGTTATGTTGCTCATATCATGCATATGGTGTCTTGCATTGTTATGTCATTTGCTTAGTTTAGACATGCTTTGTGTGAATGCCACCTGTTTAGTGTCTAATTACCATATATGTGAATTATTCAATGCCATCTTGTTGCAAGACATTATATATGTGAATTATGCAATGCTATCTTGTTGCAAGGCATTATATATGTGAATTATGCAATGCCATGTTGTTCAGCCAATCATCATATATGTGAATTATATCATGCTATCCTTTTTTTGTATTATGTATTCCATTTTTCGACAATGTTTGTATATTCAACTACTCTTCCTGTGCATCAACCATTTGAAGCGGTGATGGAAGTACCTAGAGTGAAAACAAGGTCTTCAGAGTAACAATGCTACCTGCTGAAGCAGACATCTTGCTAGTTACAGATAGCTCCTCAGAGGAGGATTCAGAGATAGATGACCAGTCCTATTTCCCCCCTGAGGTCTATGCTCAAACTTGGCAGGGTTATATTACTCATATCATGCATATGTTGTCTTCCATTGCTTAGTTTTTACATCATATATGCGATTGACATATGCTTACTTGCTTAGTATATAAATCATATATTTGAGTTATATCATGCCATCATGTTTACATAGATAGCATCTACCTGAATTATGGCATGCCAACCCATTTAATAAAGACATCATATAGTTATATCATCTCATCCTGTTTAGTGTTTACAGTCATCATATTTTGAATTATGTCATTCTATCCGTGAATTATATCATGTTATCATGTTTCCATAGGCGGCATGTATGTGAATTATGGCATGCCAACCTATTTAATAAACACATCATATAGTTATATCATGTCATCCTGTTTACATAGTCATCATATTTTGAATTATGTCTTTCTATCCTGTTCAGTTAGCCATCATATATGTGAAATTGTGTCATGCTATCCTGTTTAGTTAGCCATCATATATGTGAAATTGTGTCATGCTATCATGTTTGGTTAGACAACATAAACGTGAATTATTTCATGCCCTGTTTTATTCCCCACTATCCATTGCATCTGTCTATCAAACAATGTATGTACATCCAATTACTTTTTTTGTTTATCATCCATTTGAATTGGAGGGGGTGATGGCAGTATCTAAGGGAGTAACAACACGGTCTTCGGAAAATATAGTGCTACCAGTTGATGCAGATAGAACCACAGTTGTACTTGCCCAAGAACCAGCCCCAACATTCATAACCCAGACTCTCACAGATTGTACCCCTAGGTGGACAGAGAACCAGCTACACCCGTTCTAACCCCAACCCCAGCAGATAGTAACCCAGTTCCAGTTGACACAGCACTGTCTCCACCACAGAGCACCCAAACACGAGCAGTTAGTAAGGCAACTGCAGTGCCCAAAGCACGAGGACCACCACTCCGAACCCCAACTCAACACTTAAAGGAGAAGAAGAATTGTTCTCATGTCAGGTTCTGTAGCTATGGTTCATACTCCTTTGCTCTTGCATCACTGTATTTTCCCATACCAACTATTTCCAAATTTGAAGGATGGAATTGAAACTCCAATGGCACAACAGGTATGTTTTAAACATGTTTCTTTAACTGGTTTTCTATTGTAAGTTGCTCTATGTTGATTTCAGTTTCAATTGAATAAACAGTTATGTTCTCATGTCATGCACATTACAAGTGTTGTTATTGTTTTGTAGTTTCCCACACTTATATTCTGTCTATGTTGCTTTGTCTTAAACAAATATTATTTAAACTGTGTCTCTATCTTGATTTGGCAACAAAAACTAGAATGATATAGACCATATAGTGACCATGATACATAGATATATGTTTGTTTCATGTTGTTATCCTGTCCACTTTACTACTGAACTGATTTACCAAAATGAGTTTCATATACAACATGGTAAACATGTGATGTGTCTGCTTGTTTCTCTATTAGAATGCGGACAAAATATTGGAGAAGAGTACCCCGTTATGAAATGGTAAAGGAAATAATGCAGATAAGGTTCAAGATAGTGAGACATCCCTGTTGGTCTCCAAGAAAGCTGATAAAAACTATCTTGACGATAGTGAGACAACCCCAAAGTCATGTCTTATGTAGTGTTTGAGTTACTGGCCACTACTGCTGGCACAAGCTCTTCGAACTCGCTGCCTAAATCAGATCGTCTTCTTGAGTCTCAACTTCAAGTTGAAGCACATCGATCAAATGTGCTGCGACATGAAGCCAAAGGACTGAGGAAGTCCCTGCAGAATTCAGACGCATACTTATTGGTGCAACAGCAAGCGCTGGAGGATTTAAGCGCCAAACAAGAAAGTTAATAAGCTTGATAGGCATCTTGCCAGCATGCTGGGTACCCATGATATTGTTTCTTGAACTCTTCTGAAGTGGTTTACTTCCGGACTTGTTTTGCTGCGGCGTTTATTTGCACTGGTCGCCAACTTTGACAACTATTGTATGTGATATGCTGCTTTGTTCCCTCTATTTGCACTGGTGGTGAACTTTGATGCCCAGTGGATGTAATATGTGTAATAACTGTAATAGCCTAGCATTAGTTGCTTGCTTATTTATTTCCTTATTGTCTTGTTTAGTTGTTTGCTTGTAGTCACTGCAGTTCTCTTTCCGTGTTTTTGTAGTGCCCACAATAACCTATTTTTTATAACTAGGCCACAATAAGCATGGACAACATATGGACCGTTGTAACCATGGTCCTGCTACCTGCTACAGTGACCATGGGCCTCCTATGGGCCGTAGGATCCACGGTTCTTCTAGGGGTCGTATAATCAATGGGCCTTCTATGGGCCGTATGATCGATTGGCCAAACATGGGTCGTGGAGCAATAACGGTTCGCAAAATGGGCCATAAACGGGCTAGAGTGGAAAACGTGTGTTTATGATGGCCCGACCATAACGGGTCGTTAATAGGCCGAAATGTATAACGAGCTTAATTCTATCGACATGCATCACGGGTCGTTAATGGACCTTATATGATGATGCTATGAAAACAGCCCAACGGGTTACCGGGCCACAAATGGGTCGACTGTAACCACAGGCTAAATTTGGCCCACAAGCGGAACAGTCCAGTAATGGACCATAGGTAACCGAATGCTGGAAATGAGCCCAAGAATAAATGGGCCCTTAGAAGGCCGAAAGGTAACACAAGCTGGAAACGGCCCAAAGGAATAATGGGTCGTTAATTGGTGTAAAGTGTTACATTGTTCATTATGGGCCAGTTTCACCATGGGCCTTTAATGGGCCTAGAGTTACAAAGGGCCTCGTATGGGCCGAAACATGTCATGGGCCGTCCATGGGCCAGAAGTTACAATGGGCTGGAATCATATTGGAGGGCCCAGATGACGCTAGGGGTCCTAATTCACATAGGCCATAACGGCTCATGAGTTAGCGGGCTATAAATGGGCTATATGCGAACAGGCCGTTTACAGGCTTTCCGTGGGCCGGCCCGCTACCTTTTGACCAATTCAAACGGGTTGGCCTTTTCACCTGAATGGGCCTCTATTGGGCTGTGCCACGTGTCGACGTATCATAGGCGCCTCCCGTCGAATGAGTGGACGACATCTGTCCCAACACTGAGCCGATACGTGGTTCCTCTTGCCATTCAGAATTTTACACGTGGAAAATCCCCATTGGTCCAGGCTATTAATGGGCTATCGGATCCAAACCGGAACCCGATAGCTTAACGGCGACCCATTACAGTGGATGCCACGTGTCGGTTACCTTTGACGAAAGCACTTCCATGACTCGCCATTTATCATCATGGAAGTAGACACTTCCATGATGATAATTTTCATATTGTCATGGAACACTTCTACGACAGCATAGGTATGACTATCTTGATTCTGTCATAAAATCGTCATGGATGTACATGCATGACAGAAAACGTGACCTACGGTGACAAACACGCATCATCACGGAAGTGTATTTTTTTGTAGTGGCAGCTCATCCACGCTAAATCCTCATAGTTGGGTAGTTCAAGTTTCCCTTTTCAGACACGGGCATCTCATCTTTTGCAGTGAGCTTGGTCAGCACATTGGAGGTTTCTGGAGATTTATAAGCCTTCCCAGTAATGGTAACTTCATCCTGGTTCTTTTCATAAGGAGCAACATCTTCAGCCGCCTTGGCAGGGCTCAAAGCCGGAGCAGGACTTGGCGGGTTAAGATCATCCGTCGGGTTAGCCTCGGCATCCATTGCTTTAGTAGCTGCTGGTTCATTTTGCTTGGGTGGTTCAACTTAGTCATCATGGTGGTCCTCGAGGTTTTCAGTGCGGGCCTTAGGGGTCACCAAAGTTTGGTCCTCTGACTCAGGGATCTCAGCAGTAGTTGATGACTTGCCAACTTTTCTCTTCTTGGCTTTAGCTTTGGCCCTGCGATCAAGACAACATATTCAAAAAGCACACAATAGTGGTTGTGACAAGGTGCCAACAGTTGATAAAATTGTTTACCCGGGGTTTATAATCAAAGCTGGCAGTTGAGTAGCAGACGAATCCCCGAGGATGGCGGCGACTCCTGATAATTGGAATCAGAGGGATTAAGAGGTTGCCAATACGGTTGGCTCGTGGAAGAGAAAAAGTTGGACTGTGTGGCACCTCATTGCGTCGCTTGCGAGCGGATTGTTCATGAGATAAGCCGGCCAGCAGCTCTCCACAGCTGCTCCGGGTTTGGCGCCTTGACTCATGCTAGGTTTTCTTCAAAATAAAGTTTGGATCTAAAGGAGCATCTGGATGACAAAATCTTACTTTTCGAATGACCCACCTAGTGTTCTTGGGAGGCAAGGATTCGGAGACGGAAGAGATGGAAATTACCTCAGCATCATCAGCCCGGCTTGTTGCAGCATCACCCTGAGAATAAGAAGCATCAGCGAGCTCAATAAAAAGATAGCCAAGGGAGTCAAGTTCTACCTCTGACTGATTATCATCTATCGGTGACTCGCCCCTCGCTACTGATTCATTCACAGCAGCAGGTTTATTCTTTCTTGAGCCGGCGCAGTTTTAGTCTTGGTCGCGTGTGTTTTCCTCTTCTTACTCCAGAATGGGGAGTTGGCATGTATAGTTGAACAAGGTTAATAAGTGAAATACTGAATATGTAAAGGTTGATAACCGGACAAATAGTTACACTCACCGGAGGATACGGGTTAAGCTTGAAGAATGGTTGCAACCCCATCTTGTTGCGGTTCTCCTGAGGCTCCCTAAGAAGTTTCTTCACGATCTTGTTTATTTCACCAACTTCTAAGTTCACACGACTGTATCGTTGAGCATCATTTGAGTCGCCTGAATAATTGCACATTGGGCGGCCGGCGACTCAAGGGTAGGATTCTCTAAGTAACCCAGCACCTGGTTAAGTCAACCCCCGTTAAACCATTGGCCAATAAGGCCCTGAGTTTTGGATATACATGGGGGCTTCAACATGCTCTTCTGGGGTAACCCGGCTAGGGAGGTCAAAATCAATAGGAAGACGATCAGATATGTAACCCGGTAAGGGGTTCTCATCAGCTGGAGCTGTGTTCTTGCAACAAAACCAAGTCTTAATCCATCCTTTAGGGTGACTTGGTAGAGTGACTGGAGGAAAGGAACCGTCTCTCCACCCCTGAATCGAGACCCCGCCGAGTTCTAGGCTGGGGCCATTGGCAAATTCTGTCTGACGGTTGATGTAGAAAAATTCCTTGAAGAGAGGAACAGTGGCCTCCATTTGCAGATACGCTTCACATAGAATTTGGAACTGGCAGAGGTTGGATATGGAATTTGAGGCAAGATCTTGTGGATGAAGATTGAAGAAATGTAAGAAGTCCCGGAAGAATTTTGACCCGGGAGGAGAGAAGCCTCTGAGGAGATGGTCTATAAAGACCACGACTTCTCCTTTGCCGGGTTGGGGAAGATTCTCTCCTGGAGAAGGAGCTCGCTAGCCAATCTCCTCTTGAGCAGGCAGAAGACCTTGTTCCTTATAATCGTTGAGCACGAGTTGAGAAACTTGGGAACTCACCCAGTTACAAATTGTGGTTTTTGCCATGACGAGCTGCCTAAGTAAGGATAAGAACTACAGAAAAATAAATGGCGGGTCATTTGCAAAGTGATAACTTGCCAGGTGAATTATGTGATGAGGCGATGCACTAGTAGATGTGGCTAAAGATAAGACGGCATATCTATTAATGATGAGTGAGTATCCCAACAGGTAAGCCGGCTTGACAACAGGGGCAATCTCTAAATATCTGGCGGGTTACAATTACAATAATGAGCCGGTAAAAACATAAGGGCGTCTTATTCTGAATTGGAGATTGCTTGTGTTCTGGTAAGTATGGTACAAACAAGTTTCTACTGAAGCACCTATGATTATGGATCTATAAATGATAGAAAAAGGAAAATATTTCCTAAACCTAAGACGAGCATCGGAAGTGGCTACTAATCTGTTCACATATTCTATGGAGGATCTAGGGTTCGCAAATACAAAAATGGTATTGAAATAAGCTCCGTTGCATCTCTATGAGAAATTCATGGAAGAAAACTAGATCTAAAATGGTGATGGAGGCAAAGCGTAACTCAACGCCGAAGAACTTAAACAAACTATGAAAGAACTAATGTAGATCTGAGGAGAAGGAACTAGTATACCTGACTGCTGCTGAGGACGGCGGAGGTGTTTGACCAAGCTCCGGTGGAAGCTGGGAAGCGTCACGGTCCTGGACGAGCTAGTCGGCAACGGACGAGCTAGGGCGAAGGCGGTCCAATGAGGAGAGCTTGAGTTTGAAGACGGGGGTGAAGGTAGAAGTGAAAAGGAGGGGCCCCGTGTGTATTTATAAGGTGAAGAGATGAGAAAAATGGCAGGCACGATAATTGAGGGGGCGCAGTAACTTTTGGAGCCAGGGACGCCTCCAATGGATTTACTCAAAGATTTGTTATGATGTCATCCTGGGCTCCCTAAATTTTTGGAGAATGACGTCAGCAATAAGATGTGAAGAAAACAACAAGTCTGGAAGCATCACAGGCCAGCATTTTAGGACCCGGAAAGGATGCGAACATGACCGCAAGATAAGCTGCCAGGTTAAGATGATGGAAATTGACATGAATGAATTCAAATCAATCTGGGGGCTAATGTTGGGGATATGACCCCACGATATGACCCGCCATATTGGGTCGGGTCATCCAAGTGGCGGCTAATGAGCAAAACTCAAGATGGGCTGTAGCGCTGAGGAGCAAGACTGGCAGGGCGGCTCACCAAGCAGGCTGGCTCGCGGCCCAGTATCCAAAAACGGTGACTCAAGGCCCAGAAGTGTAAGCCGCCTGGAGTTTCCTTTCTTAGGAAACAAGACAAGTCAAAAGCATACTAAGTCATGGATCATAGTACAACCCGAACTCTTGTAAGCCCTGGATCTCGACCTGTATATAAAGGCAAGCCCCAAAGGCAGATAGGGCTAAGTTACAATCGATCAATTGCTAGGTCAAGCGAATCCGCTCCCTTGTAATTGATCTCCAAGCAATAAGAAAACAAGTAGGAAGTAGGCTATTACCTCGATCATGAGGGGTTGAACCTGGTATCTCGTGTCTCACGATTCTGTTCAACCCCGACAAGCTAATCACCCGGTTGTGATGGCCTCAGGACTAAGTCCTCACACTAGGACATCTGCCGTGACAAAACTACGACATGGATGCTGATACGTTTCCAACGTATCTATAATTTATGAAGTATTCATGCCATGTTTACAATAATTATATATGGTATTTGTATGATTTGCATGGAACTAACCCGGAGTGACGCTATTTTCAGCAAAACTACCCTGGTGTTGTTTTTCTGCTGAAATAAAAGTTCTCAGAATTGGACAAAACCTTTTTATGATTTTTTCGGAAGAAAAGAAAAATACCGGAGCAAAGAACCACTGGAGGGGGCCCTTGCTGCCCACAAGGCACCAGGGCGCGCCACCCCCCCCCCTGGCGCGCCCTGGTGGGTAGTGGGGCCGCTGAGGCCCATCTTAGCGTGATTCCAACACTGAAAATCCTATATATTCAAAAAAAACTGAAAGTTAACCTAGATCAGAAGTTTCGCCGCCGCAAGCCTCTATAACCACGAAAAACCAACCTAGACCCTATTCCGGCACTCTGTCGAATGGGGGAAATCATCACCCAAAGCCATCTGCATCATCCCGGCAGCCACCATGATGAGGACGAAGTAGTCCACCCTCGTGGCTGAGGGTTTGTACCGGTAGCTATGTGTTTAATCTCTCTCTCTCTCGTGTTCTTGATTTGGCACGATCTTGATGTATCGTGATCTTTGTTAATATAGTTGGATCATATGGTGTTTTCCCCTCTCCATCTTGTTGTGATGAATTGAGTTTTCCCTTTGAGATGTCATTATTATCGGATTGAATACTTCTATGGATTTGAGAACACTTGATGTATGCCTTGCTATGAATATCCGTGGTGAAAATGGTGTATCATATTGATTCACTTGATGTGTGTTTTGGCACTTAACTCGCGGATTCCTGAGGTGACATTGGGGCAATCTATGCATAGGGGTTGATGCATGTTCTCGTCTTTGTTTCTCCGGTAGAAATCTTGGGGCACTCTTTGAAGTTCTTTTTATAGCATGAATTTTTTTAAGCTCATGTTCTTCACTTAAATTTATTGAGCTCTGGCACCTCTACAAATCTCTGCTTCCCTCTACGAAGGGCCTATCTATTTAATTTATGCAATTTTTATTTTTATTTGAGTCTCATCTTCTCTTATAAAGCACCAACTAGGGAGCACTATGATCATACTTGAGCATTGGATGTAGCTAATATTCGACTGTGTTTCGTGAATGGATCAATGATTGAGCATGATGCGCTAGGGATAACTTTCTTTAGTGTTGATATTTTGAAAGGGAGGGTTGCTTCTTGATATGCTTGAGTATTGAAGTCCTCATATCAAATATAGACTATTGCTTTGAACCATATAAAAGTCCAAATGTCCATGCTCCAAAAGAAAGAATATGTGATGAACATGTTAGGCAGCATTCCATATCAAAAATTCTATTTTTATCATTTACCTACTCGAGGACGAGCAGGTATTAAGCTTGGGGATGTTGATACGTATCCAAGGTATCTATAATTTTTGTTTTTCCATGCTATTATATTATCATTCTTGGATGTTTTACAATCATTTTATAGCAACTTTATATCATTTTTGGGACTAACCTATTGACATAGTGCCCAGTGCCAGTTGATGTTTTTTGCTTGTTTTTTACTTCGCAGAATATCCCTACCAAACGGAGTCCAAACGCAGCGAAACTTTTTGGAGATTTTTTTTACCAAAAGACAACCTGGGAGCCAAGGAAGCACCTCGGGGAGGCCCATGGGGCCCATAAGATACCAGGGCGCACCCTGATGGGTTATAGGGCGTGCCATGGAAAGCATATCAACAAGCAACCATGTCTTTCAAGTTCCACCGCCTCTCAGCTATATAAGTACCCAAATATTCCAGAAACCCTAGGAGGGTCGACGGAACACAATTCCAGCCGTCGCAAGTTCCAGAACCACGAGATCCAATCTAGAGCCCTATTCTGGCACCTTGCCGGAGGGGAACACGATCACGGAAGGGTTCATCATCCTGATACGTATGCAATGTATCTATAATTTTTTATTGTTCCATGTTATTATATTATCTGTTTTGGATGTTTTATATGCATTAATATGCTATTATATATCTTTTTTGGGACTAACCTATTAACCTAGAGTCCAGTGCCAGTTTTTGTTTTTTCCTTGTTTTTGACTTCTACAGAAAAAGAATATCAAACGGAGTCCAAACGGAATAAAACTTTACGATGATTTTTCTTGGACCAGAAGACACCTACATGACTTGGAGAGAGGGCCAGAAGAGTCCCGAGGAGGCCACAAGCCTCTAGGGTGCACAATAGGGGGGCACCCCTAGCTTGTGGGCCCTCGAGAGTCCTCTAACCCTAGTTCCACTTTTATATATTCTCAAATATTCCCCAAACATCATAAGCGTCCACAAAAATACTTTTCTGCCGCCGCAAGCTTTTGTTCCCATGACATCCCATCTTGGGGCCTTTTCCGGCACTCTGCCGGAGGGGGATTCAATCACGGAGGGCCTCTAATCAACCTTGCTGCCCTTCCGATGAAGCATGAGTAGTTTACCATAGGCCTAAGGGTCCATAGCTAGTAGCTAGATGGACTTTTCTCTCTCTTTGATCTTCAATACAATGTTCTCCTCGATGTTCTTGGAGTTCTATCCGATGTAATATTCTTTTGCGGTGCGATTGTTGAGATCCGATGAATTGTGCATTTACGATCAGATTATGTATGAATATTATTTGAGTCTTCTTTGAAATCTTGTATGCATGATTAAGATATCTTTGTATTTCTCTTCGAACTATCAGTTTGGTTTGGCCAACTAGATTGGTTTTTCTTGCAATGGGAGAGGTGCTTAGTTTTAGGTTCAATCTTGCGGTGTCCTCACCCAGTGATATAGTAGGGGTAGCGAGGCACGTAATGTATTGTTGCCATAAAGGATAAAAAATGGGGTTTGATCATATTGCTTGAGTTTATCCCTCTACATCATGTCATCTTGCTTAAGGCATTACTCCGTTCTTATGAACTTAATACTCTAGATGCATGCTGGATAGCTGTCGATGTGTGGAGTAATGGTAGTAGATGCAGGCAGGATTCGGTCTACTTGTCACGGACGTGATGCCTATATTCATGATCATTGCCTTAGATATCATCGTAATTACGTGCTTTTCTATTAATTGCTCAATAGTAATTTGTTTACCCACCGTATGTTATCTTCAAGAGAGAAGCCTCTAGTGAAACCTATGGCCCCCGAATCTATTTTCCATCATATATTTTCAGATCTATAAACCAAAAAATCCAAAAATACCTTGCTGCAATTTATTTACATTTACTTTAGTTTGCTCTTTTATTTATCTTTTATACCTATCTCTTTTAGATCTCACTCTTGTTTGTGACTGTGAAGGGATTGACAACCCCTTTTTCGCGTTGTGTGCAAGTGTTTGCAAGTTTGTGCAGGTGCATATATTGGAGACTTGCTTGTGCTTTCTACTAGATTGATACATTGGTTCTTAAGTGAGGGAAATACTTATCTCTACTTTGTTGCATCACCCTTTCTTCTTCAAGGGAAAAATCAACGCAAACTCAAGAAGTAGTTGGCGCATTGCCGGGGAGGTTCTACATCAAGCCTACAATGTACGTATCATAAACTCTTATCTCTTGCACCTACATTATTTGCCATTTGCCTCTTGTTTTCCTCTCTCCTACTTCTAAAACGTTTTCAGAAAAATACAAAAATATTTGCCTTTTTATTCGCCCTTCTTTCGTTCGTCTTTTCGTGTGCTTGTGTGCTAGATTGCTTGCTTTGTCACGGTGTCTCAAGAAAATACCAAGTTGTGTGACTTTTCCAACACTAATAATAATGATTTTATTAGTACTCCGATTGCTCCCGCCACTATTACGAAATCTTATGAAATTAATACCGCTTTGTTGAATCTTGTTATGAAAGAACAATTTTTCGGTAGTCCTAATGAAGATGCCGCATCCCATCTAAATACTTTCATTGAGTTGTGTGATATGCAAAATGAAAAGGATCTGGATAATGATATTGTTAGATTGAAGCTATTTTCGTTCTCTCTACATGATCGTGCTAAAACTTGGTTTTCATCTTTGCCTAAAAATAGTATTGATTCATGGAATAAGTGTAAAGATGCTTTTATTTCCAAGTATTTTCCTCCCGCTAAGATCATCTCCCTTAGGAACGATATAATGAATTTTAAGAAACATGATCATGAACATGTTGCACAATCTTGGGAGAGGGTGAAATTGATGATAAGAAATTGCCCTACTCATGGTTTAAGTTTATGGGTGATCATACAAAATTTTGATGCCGGATTGAATTTTGCATCTAGAAATCTTTTAGATTCCGCCGCGGGAGGTAATTTTATGGAAATTACTTTACGAGAAGCTACTAAACTCCTAGATAATATTATGGCAAATTACTCTCAGTGGCATACCAAAAGATCTACTAGTAAAAAGGTGCATGCGATTGAAGAAATTAATACTTTGAGTGGGAAGATGGATGAACTTATAAAATTGATTACTAGTAAGAGTGCTCCTATTGATCCTAATGATATGCATTTGTCCACTTTGATTGATAATAATAATGAATCTATGTATGTGAATTTTGTTGGTAGGAACGATTTTGGTAATAATGCATATAGAGGTAATTTCAACCCTAGGTCGTTTCCTAGTAATCCTCTAATAATTATGGCAATTCCTACAACAATTCTTATGGAAATTATAATAAAATACCCTCTGATCTTGAGAATAATATTAAAGATTTCATTAATTCTCAAAAGGTTTTCAATGCTATACTTGAAGAAAAATTGCTTAAGATTTATGATTTGGCTAGGAACGTTGATAGAATTTCTCATGAGATTGATTCTTTTAAGATTAGATCTATGCCACCCAAGATTGATATTAATGAATCTCTAAAATCTATTCAAGTTTCTATTAATGAAAGTAGAGAAAGAATCGCTAGGATGCGTGCTAAGAGAGATTGGTTTGTACAAGCATGTTCTTCTAGTTTTTGTGATAACAATGACGAGTATCTTAAAAAGTGATTGGTGTGACTCCTATTGAATCCTTGTTTGCTAATATAAATATTGATAAAGATGGGACTGGAGATGAGTCAACTTTAGTTAGAAGGCGTCCCAATAATTTGGAGTTTATAGATCTTAATGAAAAAATTGATAGAAGTGGGGCTAGAGAGGTCAAAACTTTAAGTACCGATGAACCCACTCTTTTGGATTCCAAGGACTTTAATTATGATAGTTGTTCTTTGATAGATTGTATTTACTTGTTGCAATCCATGCTTAATTCACCGCATGCTTATAATCAAAATAAAGCTTTTACTAAACATATCGTTGATGCTATGATGAAATATTTTGAAGAAAAACTTTAGTTGGAAGTTTCTATCCCTAGAAAGCTTTATGATGAGTGGGAACCTACTATTAAGATTAAAATTAAAGATTATGAGTGTAATTCTTTGTGTGATTTGGGTGCTAGTGTTTCCACTATTCCGAAAACTTTATGCCATGTGCTCGGTATCCATAAATTTGATGATTGTTCTTTGAATTTGCATCTAGCAGATTCCCATATTAAGAAACCTATGGGAAGGATTAAGGGTTAATTAGATAAATGTCACTCCTATCGGCGTTATGGGAACGGGGGTCCCCAGACTTGCCTGCCTGCGGCCCACGGCGTGGCTTTGCTAGAAGGCCCGTATGGCCCATCTTCATCAACAAGGCATCCAAGACCCTCGCGAGGGGCCAAGCCTCGCGAGGCGGACGACGCAAGACCTCCTCAGGAGCGGCCTCGCCAGGCAGGCTCGCGAGGGGCGGAGGGATCAAGGCAAGGCAAACCTTGCGAGGTTCTCGTGACGCGAGCCATGACGATCGAGACCAGGCGGGTGCCAGGCAGGTGCCAGCGCGTGCAGCGTCCTTGTTTCCTCTTTGGTGCAAAGGAGGCAAGCGCAGGCGCGGAGTACCGAGGCATCAAGCAAAGGTTTCCATATCGGCGCAACGAGACCAAGACCAGCAGGACGGCAAGATGGAGGTCACCATGGAGCCCAAGGCGGCGTCACCCCCAGAGCCTTTTGCAGGCGAAGACTACTTTTGTCAGGATAAGCTGTACTAGCTGTCTCCTTTCAAATTGGTCGTTGTTGGCTCCCTTCCCGCTCAATATTTGGGGAGAGGACCAGGGCCTCTATAAATAGGACTAGCCACCACAGTAGGAGGCAACTGAACCGAAACGGAGCCTGAGATGATCGGATCCTCACACTCACAAGTTCGCCAAGCACAAGAACACCTCAACCTTTGGAGGCTGTTCACCCCCTTTGTACTGTTCATCCTCAGCCCAAGAGGCAATCCACCACCACCACACTAGAGTAGGGTATTACATCACAATGGTGGCCCGAACCAGTATAAATCTTGTGTCCCTTGTGTTATGAGTTCGTCGAGTTAGTCCGAGAGATCTTAGCAAAACTAGGACGTGGATCGGTAGGGGGGAATCTTTGTGCGGACCCCCGTGTTCGAACCTTGAGGGTTTTGCCGGAACCCGTGATCCGACATTTGGCGTGCCAGGTAGGGGTGCGCCGGAGTCTCCCTTCCGCCGAAGATTCACCGACATCCCGCGGTCCCGATGTCCAGCGACCAGAGGACCGACGCCGACCGCTGGGCATCTTGGCCAGCCCGGGCGGCGCCGCCTGCCCAAGAAGACCTCAACCCCGCACCACAGGCAGCTCGCGCACTGCCTAACGCTGCGGGGCGCGGGCGGCGCGGCCATGCGACGACCGACCTTACTCCACGACAAGCACGGGCGGCTGCAAGGGCCTCAAGCGACAACGCGGCCACGGCGCCGCACACCCAGCGGGAGCAAGCAAACATGAGGGCCGCGCTCACGGTGGCGCGAGAGCTACTACGATGCCGACTGATGGAGAGCGGCAGAGACGTGCTGCTGGAACGCGTCGCCGAGCTACTGTACACCGCGGTCACCGGGGCACCACCCTTCTGCTCCACGCTTCTGCCCCCGGCCGCGGCCGGATCGCACGGCGGGCTATGTCGCGCCCGTGCCCCCCCGGGTGCACCAGGAGGCTTCATCGACACAGGCACAACCAGCAGCGCGGGGCGCTCAATCGCACCCGCACCACCTCCGACGAGCATGGGTATGAGCGTCACTCACGGCCGCCGCGGCGTGCCACCCTATCATCCCTAGGGCGGCGCGCTAGGCCGGGCGACGTGGAGCGTGGGGCACTTCGGCGAGGTTTTCGGGGTGGCGACCTTGGAAACCTACATGCCCCGCATGATGGACCAGGAGTACACACCGGAGGACGACCCCGGTTCGATCTTCGAGCCAGGCTGGGACGAGGAGGCGCTAGAAGCTGAGGACGTCCAGGAGCCGCCTACCGGCCACGTCGTCCACGCCAACGGCTACAGGGTACCACTAATCCCTCAGGAGCAAGCAAACCATGAGTCGCAGGGGGATCAGGCCACCACAGCGGCTGGTGGCCCCAGCTTGACGGCCTCCCTTCCACCGGGGGGAGTGCACTGGGGCTGCAGGAGAGGGGTCGGGAGCCAGATCCCTCCCCAGTCGCACGGAGCAAGGCGTCCCCCGGAGGTAGGCCCTCTGCAGAGGACCCGTGGTCGTCGAGGGTGCCGCTGGCGTCCCCTTTGCCCCTTTGGTGTCGTCCTGGTTTCCGGTCGCCCCCAATGGTGGCCGAGGGTGGCGCAAGGCGGGGCCCTCGTCCGGCGATATGAAGTAAGGCTCACGCCTGTAAAGATCGCCGCCCGTGACACTCTCACGTAAAAACGAGTGGGGATGTACATGCTCCGGAGTCTCAGGAGTGCCGCCCTCGGGCCTCGGGGGCTCCCTCCCACGTCCTAGTGGCAGCACTTAGCTCCGCGCTGGTGAGAATACTTGAAGACAAGAAGACTAGACTAGGTGCCGGACGCGGCCATTTGCTTTGAATCCTTTTTTGTAGCCTTGCCTTCTGGATTTGGATTTAAGTTGAAGTTAAATTTTCATTGATGCGCGCGGGGGGTGCCTTTTCTCATTCGAGCGATTTCTTGCTATCCGGTTCTCTCCTTATTTGGAGCTCACGCCAGTTGCCTCCCCCCACGAGCCCCTCGCGAGCGGGACTGGGCGAGGCACGCGCGTGAAGCGCACGCGCCAGCGCCACAACAGATGCTTACCTCTCACGAGGCCCCCTTGAATGGATCGGGAGGCCCCTCAGGAGCCTTGGAAACGCACGACCCCACGACCCAGCTCGGGACACGCGCTGACTAAGGTAAGCCACACCGAAGACTCTCCATCGGACTCACGGTCACGCAAAGACGCATACCCAACTTGACATAGAAAAGTAAAAGCAGCGGTTTGTTTACATGAGGGGCTCCCCCTCTCAAAATGCTCTTACAATCTTTAGGGGCCGCGCCCAAGTTTTTACAGGGTGAACAGCAGGGAAACATGGGATCAGCCGGATATGTCGCTCGCCGCGTCCCCCATGTCATCTTCAGACGCACCGCTGGCATCGTTGTCGCCGTCGTTGG
Source organism: Aegilops tauschii subsp. strangulata (assembly GCF_002575655.3). Lineage (NCBI taxonomy): Eukaryota > Viridiplantae > Streptophyta > Magnoliopsida > Poales > Poaceae > Aegilops > Aegilops tauschii. The sequence continues at coordinate 277,358,200 of NC_053037.3, read as the reverse complement.
CGTTGCCTCCACCTTCGCCGGCGCCGACATCGGCGTCGTCAACCACGTCGCCTTCGTCTGCCGCAACCACCATCGCGTCGTCCTCAGAAGCGAAGGCCCTGACCAGCGCATCCACGTTGTCCTCCACCCACCACGCCAGGTCAACCCGGACGGCCGCGGGTACGGGGGCAATGGCAGCGTCGAAGTCGAAGTTGGGGTCGGAGTTCTGAAGATGGCTGAAGACACGGGAGAACGCGTGCCCGAGCAGGCCACGACTCCTCTCCTCCATGAGCTGGCGAGCTCTATCAGACCGAGCTTCCAGGCGCGTCACTGTTGGGGAACGTAGTAATTTCAAAAAATTTCCTACGCACACGCAAGATCATGGTGATGCATAGCAACGAGAGGGGAGAGTGTTGTCCACGTACCCTCGTAGACCGACAGCGGAAGCGTTATCACAACGCGGTTGATGTAGTCGTACGTCTTCACGATCCGACCGATCAAGTACCGAACGTACGGCACCTCCGAGTTCTACACACGTTCAGCTCGATGATGTCCCTCGAACTCCGATCCAGCCGAGTGTTGAGGGAGAGTTTCGTCAGCACGACGGCGTGGTGACGATGATGATGTTCCACCGACGCAGGGCTTCGCCTAAGCTCTGCAACGGTATTATCGAGGTGTAATATGGTGGAGGGGGGCACCGTACACGGCTAAGAGATCTCAAGGATCAATCGTTGTCTCTGGGGTTCCCCCTGCCCCCGTATATAAAGGAGCAAGGGGGAGGCAGCCGGCCAAGGGGAGAGGCGCGCCATAGGGGGGAGTCCTACTCCCACCGGGAGTAGGACTCCTCCTTTCCTTGTGGGAGTAGGAGAAGGGAAGGGGGAAGGAGAAAGAAGGAAGGGTGTGCCCCCCTTCCCTAGTCCAATTCGGACCAGACCATGGGGAGGGGTGCGGCCACCTTTTGAGGCCTTTCTCTCCTTTCCCGTATGGCCCATTAAGGCCCAATACGAATTCCCGTAACTCTCCGGTACTCCGAAAAATACCCGAATCACTCGGAACCTTTCCGAAGTCCGAATATAGTCGTCCAATATATCGATTTTTATGTCTCGACCATTTCGAGACTCCTAGTCATATCCCCGCATCCGGGACTCCGAACTCCTTCGGTACATCAAAACTCAATAAAACTGTCATCGTAACGTTAAGCGTGCGGACCCTACGGGTTCGAGAACTATGTAGACATGACTGAGACACGTCTCCGGTCAATAACCAATAGCGGGACCTAGATGCCCATATTGGCTCCCACATATTCTACGAAGATCTTTATCGGTCAGACCGCATAACAACATACGTTGTTCCCTTTGTCACCGGTATGTTACTTGCCCGAGATTTGATCGTCGGTATCTCGATACCTAGTTCAATCTCGTTACCGGCAAGTCTCTTTACTCGTTCCGTAACACATCATCTCGCAACTAACTCATTAGTCACAATGCTTGCAAGGCTTATAGTGATGTGCATTACCGAGTGGGCCCAGAGATACCTCTCTGACAATTGGAGTGACAAATCCTAATCTCGAAATACGCCAACCCAACAAGTACCTTTGGAGACACCTGTAGAGCACCTTTATAATCACCCATTTACGTTGTGACGTTTGGTAGCACACAAAGTGTTCCTCCGGTAAACGGGAGTTGCATAATCTCATAGTCATAGGAACATGTATAAGTCATGAAGAAAGCAATAGCAACATACTAAACGATCGAGTGCTAAGCTAACGGAATGGGTCAAGTCAATCACGTCATTCTCCTAATGAGGTGATCTCGTTAATCAAATGACAACTTATGTCTATGGCTAGGAAACATAACCATCTTTGATCAACGAGCTAGTCGAGTAGAGGCATACTAGTGACACTCTGTTTGTCTATATATTCACACATGTATTATGTTTCTGGTTAACACAATTCTAGCATGAATAATAAACATTTATCATGATACAAGGAAATAAATAATACTTTATTATTGCCTCTAGGGCATATTTCCTTCAGTCTCCCACTTGCACTAGAGTCAATAATCTAGATTACACAGTAATGATTCTTACACCCATGGAGCCTTGGTGCTGATCATGTTTTGCTCGTGGAAGAGGCTTAGTCAACAGGTCTGCAACATTCAGATCCGTATGTATCTTGCAAATTTCTATGTCTCCCACCTGGACTAAATCCCGGATGGAATTGAAGCGTCTTTTGATGTGCTTGGTTCTCTTGTGAAATCTGGATTCCTTTGCCAAGGCAATTGCACCAGTATTGTCACAAAAGATTTTTCATAGGACCCGATGCACTAGGTATGACACCTAGATCGGATATGAACTCCTTCATCCAGACTCCTTCATTTGCTGCTTCCGAAGCAGCTATGTACTCCGCTTCACATGTAGATCCCGCCACGACGCTTTGTTTAGAACTGCACCAACTGACAGCTCCACCGTTCAATGTAAATATGTATCCGGTTTGCGATTTAGAATCGTCCGGATCAGTGTCAAAGCTTGCATCAACGTAACCATTTACGATGAGCTCTTTGTCACCTCCATATACGAGAAACATATCCTTAGTCCTTTTCAGGTATTTCAGGATGTTCTTGACCGTTGTCCAGTGATCCACTCCTGGATTACTTTGGTACCTCCCTGCTAAACTAATAGCAAGGCAGACATCAGGTCTGGTACACAACATTGCATACATGATAGAGCCTTTGGCTGAAGCATAGGGAACACTTTTCATTTTCTCTCTATATTCTGCAGTGGTCGGGCATTGAGTCTGACTCAACTTCACACCTTGTAACAGAGGCAAGAACCCTTTCTTTGCTTGATCCATTTTGAACTTTTTCAAAACTTTGTCAAGGTATGTGCTTTGTGAAAGTCCAATTAAGCGTCTTGATCTATCTCTATAGATCTTGATGCCCAATATGTAAGCAGCTTCACCGAGGTCTTTCATTGAAAAACTCTTATCAAATATCCTTTTATGCTATCCAGAAATTCTATATCATTTCCAATCAGCAATATGTCATCCACATATAATATTAGAAATGCTACAGAGCTCCCACTCACTTTCTTGTAAATACAGGCTTCTCCAAAAGTCTGTATAAAGCCATATGCTTTGATCACACTATCAAAATGTTTATTCCAACTCCGAGAGGCTTGCACCAGTCCATAAATGGATCGCTGGAGCTTGCACACTTTGTTAGCTCCCTTTGGATCGACAAAACCTTCTGGTTGCATCATATACAACTCTTCTTCCAGAAATCCATTCAGGAATGCAGTTTTTACATCCATTTGCCAAATTTCATAATCATAAAATGCGGCAATTGCTAACATGATTCGGACAGACTTAAGCATTACTTTGGTACCTTCCTGCTAGACTTATAGCAAGGCATACATCAGGTCTGGTACACAGCATTGCATACATGATAGAGCCTATGGCTGAAGCATAGGGGACATCTTTCATCTTCTCTCTATCTTCTGCAGTGGTCGGGCATTGAGTCTTACTCAACTTCACACCTTGCAACACAGGCAAGAATCCTTTCTTTGCTTGATCCATTTTGAACTTCTTCAAAACTTTGTCAAGGTATGTGCTTTGTGAAAGTCCAATTAAGCGTCTTGATCTATCTCTATAGATCTTGATGCCCAATATATAAGCAGCTTCACCGAGGTCTATCTTTGAAAAACTTCTTTCAAACACTCCTTTATGCTTTGCAGAATAATTCTACATTATTTCCGATCAACAATATGTCATTCACATATAATATCAGAAATGCTACAGAGCTCCCACTCACTTTCTTGTAAATACAGGCTTCTCCAAAAGTCTGTATAAAACCAAATGCTTTGATCACACTATCAAAGCGTTTATTCCAACTCCGAGAGGCTTGCACCAGTCCATAAATGGATCGCTGGAGCTTGCACACTTTGTTAGCTCCCTTTGGATCGACAAAACCTTCTGGTTGCATCATATACAACTCTTCTTCCAGAAATCCATTCAGGAATGCAGTTTTTACATCCATTTGCCAAATTTCATAATCATAAAATGCGGCAATTGCTAACATGATTCGGACAGACTTAAGCATCACTACGGGTGAGAAGGTCTCATCGTAGTCAATCCCTTGAACTTGTTGAAAACCTTTCGCAACAAGTCGAGCTTTATAGACAGTAACATTACCATCAGCGTCAGTCTTCTTCTTGAAGATCCATTTATTTTCAATGACTCGCCGATCATTGGGCAAATCAATCAAAGTCCATACTTTGTTCTCATACATGGATCTCATCTCAGATTTCATGGCCTCAAGCCATTTTGCGGAATTTGGGCTCACCATTGCTTCTTCATAGTTCGTAGGTTCGTCATGGTCTAGTAACATGATCTTCAGAACAGGATTACTGCACCACTCTGGTGTGGATCTTACTCTGGTTTACCTACGAGGTTTGGTAGTAACTTGATCTGAAGTTACATGATCATCATCATTAACTTCCTCACTAATTGGTGTAGGAGTCACAGGAACAGATTTCTGTGATGAACTACTTACCAATAAGGGAGCAGGTACAGTTACCTCATCAAGTTCTACTTTCCTCCCACTCACTTCTTTTGAGAGAAACTCCTTCTCTAGAAAGGATCCATTCTTAGCAATGAATGTCTTGCCTTCGGATCTGTGATAGAAGGTGTACCCAACTGTCTCCTTTGGGTATCCTATGAAGACACATTTCTCCAATTTGGGTTTGAGCTTATCAGGATGAAACTTTTTCACATAAGCATCGCAACCCCAAAATTTTAAGAAACTACAACTTTGGTTTCTTGCTAAACCTCAATTCATAAGGCGTCGTCTCAACGGATTTTGATGGTGCCCTATTTAACGTGAATGCAGCCGTCTCTAAAGCATAACCCCAAAACGATAGCGGTAAATCAGTAAGAGACATCATAGATCGCACCATATCTAGTAAAGTGCGATTACGACGTTCGGGCACACCATTACGCTGTGGTGTTCCGGGTGGCGTGAGTTGCGAAACTATTCCGCATTGTTTCAAATGTAGACCAAACTCGTAACTCAAATATTCTCCTCCATGATCTGATCGTAGAAACTTTATTTTCTTGTTACGGTGATTTTCAACTTCACTCTGAAATTCTTTGAACTTTTCAAATGTTTCAGACTTATGTTTCATTAAGTAGATATACCCATATCTGCTTAAATCATCTGTGAAGGTGAGAAAATAACGATATCTGCCACGAGCCTCAACATTCATCGGACCACATACATCTGTATGTATGATTTCCAACAAATCTGTTGCTCTCTCCATAGTTCCGGAGAACGGTGTTTTAGTCATCTTGCCCATGAGGCACGGTTCGCAAGTACCAAGTGATTCATAATCAAGTGGTTCCAAAAGTCCATCAGTATGGAGTTTCTTCATGCGCTTTACACCGATATGACCTAAACGGCAGTGCCACAAATAAGTTGCACTATCATTATCAACTCTGCATCTTTTGGTTTCAATATTATGAATATGTGTGTCACTACTATCGAGATTCAACAACAATAGACCACTCTTCAAGGGTGCATGACCATAAAAGATATTACTCATATAAATAGAACAACCATTATTCTCTTATTTAAATGAATAACCGTCTCGCATCAAACAAGATCCAGATATAATGTTCATGCTCAACGCTGGCACCAAATAACAATTATTTAGGTCTAAAACTAATCCCGAAGGTAGATGTAGAGGTAGCGTGCCGACCGCGATCACATCGACTTTGGAACCATTTCCCACGCACATCGTCACCTCGTCCTTAGCCAATCTTCGCTTAATCCGTAGCCCCTGTTTCGAGTTGCAAATATTAGCAACAGAACTAGTATCAAATACCCAGGTGCTACTGCGAGCATTAGTAAGGTACACATCAATAACATGTATATCACATATACCTTTGTTCACCTTGCCATCCTTCTTATCCGCCAAATACTTTGGGCAGTTCCGCTTCCAGTGACCAGTTTGCTTGCAGTAGAAGCACTCAGTTTCAGGCTTAGGTCCAGACTTGGGTTTCTTCTCCTGAGCAGCAACTTGTTTTCTGTTCTTCTTGAAGTTCCCTTTCTTCTTCCCTTTACCCTTTTTCTTGAAACTGGTGGTCTTATTGACCATCAACACTTGATGCTCCTTTTTGATTTCTACCTCCGCAGCCTTTAGCATTGCGAAGAGCTCGGGAATTGTCTTACTCATCCCTTGCATATTATAGTTCATCACGAAGCTCTTGTAGCTTGGTGGCAGTGATTGAAGAATTCTGTCAATAACGCTATCATCCGGAAGATTAACTCCCAGTTGAATTAAGTGATTGTTATACCCAGACATTTTGAGTATATGCTCACTGACAGAACTATTCTCTTCCATCTTGCAGCTGAAGAACTTATTGGAGACTTCATATCTCTCAATTCGGGCATTTGCTTGAAATATTAACTTCAACTCCTGGAACATCTCATATGCTCCATGACGTTCAAAACGTCGTTGAAGACCCGGTTCTAAGCCGTAAAGCATGGCACACTGAACTATCGAGTAGTCATCAGCTTTGCTCTGCCAGACGTTCATAACATCTGGTGTTGCTCCTGCAGCAGGCCTGGCACCCAGCGGTGCTTCCAGGACGTAATTCTTCTGTGCAGCAATGAGGATAATCCTCAAGTTACGGACCCAGTCCGTGTAATTGCTACCATCATCTTTCAACTTTGCTTTCTCAAGAAACGCATTAAAATTCAACGGAACAACAGCACGGGCCATCTATCTACAATTAACATAGACAAGCAAAATACTATCAGGTACTAAGTTCATGATAAATTCAAGTTCAATTAATCATATTACTTAAGAACTCCCACTTAGATAGACATCCCTCTAATCCTCTAAGTGATCACGTGATCCATATCAACTAAACCATGTCCGATCATCATGTGAGATGGAGTAGTTTCAATGGTGAACATCACTATGTTGATCATATCTACTATATGATTCACGCTCGACCTTTCGGTCTCCGTGTTCCGAGGCCATATCTGTTATATGCTAGGCTCGTCAAGTTTAACCTGAGTATTCCGCGTGTGCAACTGTTTTGCACCCGTTGTATTTGAACGTAGAGCCTATCACACCCGATCATCACGTGGTGTCTCAGCACGAAAAACTTTCGCAACGGTGCATACTCAGGGAGAACACTTATACTTTGATAATTTAGTGAAGGATCATCTTATAATGCTACCGTCAAACAAAGCAAGATAAGATGCATAAAGGATTAACATCACATGCAATCAATATAAGTGATATGATATGGCCATCATCATCTTGTGCTTGTGATCTCCATCTCCGAAGCACCGTGCTTGTGATCTCCATCTCCGAAGCACCGTCATGATCACCATCGTCACCGGCGCGACACCTTGATCTCCATCGTAGCATCGTTGTCGTCTCGCCAACTTATTGCTTTTACGACTATCGCTACCGCTTAGTGATAAAGTAAAACTATTACATGGCGATTGCATCTCATACAATAAAGCGACAACCATATGGCTCCTGCCAGTTGCCGATAACTCGGTTACAAAACATGATCATCTCATACAACACATTATATCACATCATGTCTTGACCATATCACATCACAACATGCCCTGCAAAAACAAGTTAGACGTCCTCTACTTTGTTGTTGCATATTTTACGTGGCTGCTACGGGCTTAGCAAGAACCGTTCTTACCTACGCATCAAAACCACAACGATAGTTTGTCAAGTTGGTGCTGTTTTAACATTCGCAAGGACCGGGCGTAGCCACACTCGGTTCAACTAAAGTGAGAGAGATAGACACCCGCCGGTCACCTTTAAGCAACGAGTGCTCGCAACGGTGAAACCAGTCTCGCGTAAGCGTACGCGTAATGTCGGTCCGGGCCGCTTCATCTCACAATACCGCTGAACCAAAGTATGACATGTTGGTAAGCAGTATGACTTATATCGCCCACAACTCACTTGTGTTCTACTCGTGCATAGCATCAACGCATAAAACCAGGCTCGGATGCCACTGTTGGGGAACATAATAATTTCAAAAAAATTCCTACGCACATGCAAGATCATGGTGATGCATAGCAACGAGAGGGGAGAGTGTTGTCCACGTACCCTCGTAGACCGACAGCGGAAGCGTTATCACAACGCGGTTGATGTAGTCGTACGTCTTCACGATCCGACCGATCAAGTACCGAACGTACGGCACCTCCGAGTTCTACACACGTTCAGCTCGATGACGTCCCTCGAACTCTGATCCAGCCGAGTGTTGAGGGAGAGTTTCGTCAGCACGACGGCGTGGTGACGATGATGATGTTCCACCAACGCAGGGCTTCGCCTAAGCTCTGTAACGGTATTATCGAGGTGTAATATGGTGGAGGGGGGCACCGTACACGGCTAAGAGATCTCAAGGATCAATTGTTGTCTCTGGGGTGCCCCCCTGCCCCGTATATAAAGGAGCAAGGGGGAGGCAGCCGGCCAAGGGGAGACGCGCGCCATAGGGGGGAGTCCTACTCCCACCGGGAGTAGGACACCTCCTTTCCTTGTGGGAGTAGGAGAAGGGAAGGGGAAAGGAGAAAGAAGGAAGGGTGCGCCCCCCTTCCCTAGTCCAATTCGGACCAGACCATGGGGAGGGGTGCGGCCACCTTTTGAGGCCTTTCTCTCCTTTCGCGTATGGCCCATTAAGGCCCAATACGAATTCCCGTAACTCTCCGGTACTCCGAAAAATACCCGAATCACTCGGAACCTTTCCGAAGTCCGAATATAGTCATCCAATATATCGATTTTTACGTCTCGACCATTTCGAGACTCCTCGTCATATCCCCGATCTCATCCGGGACTCCGAACTCCTTCGGTACATCAAAACTCAATAAAACTGTCATCGTAACGTTAAGCGTGCGGACCCTACGGGTTCGAGAACTATGTAGACATGACTGAGACACGTCTCCGGTCAATAACCAATAGCGGGACCTGGATGCCCATATTGGCTCCCACATATTCTACGAAGATCTTTACCGGTCAGACCGCATAACAACATACGTTGTTCCCTTTGTCACCGGTATGTTACTTGCCCGAGATTTGATCGTCGGTATCTCGATACCTAGTTCAATCTCGTTACCGGCAAGTCTCTTTACTCGTTCCGTAACACATCATCTCGCAACTAACTCATTAGTCACAATGCTTGCAAGGCTTATAGTGATGTGCATTACCGAGTGGGCCCAGAGATACCTCTCCGACAATTGGAGTGACAAATCCTAATCTCGAAATACGCCAACCCAACAAGTACCTTTGGAGACACCTGTAGAGCACCTTTATAATCACCCATTTACGTTGTGACGTTTGGTAGCATACAAAGTGTTCCTCCGGTAAACGGGAGTTGCATAATCTCATAGTCATAGGAACATGTATAAGTCATGAAGAAAGCAATTGCAACATACTAAACGATCGAGTGCTAAGCTAACGGAATGGGTCAAGTCAATCACGTCATTCTCCTAATGAGGTGATCTCGTTAATCAAATGACAACTTATGTCTATGGCTAGGAAACATAACCATCTTTGATCAACGAGCTAGTCAAGTAGAGGCATACTAGTAACACTCTGTTTGTCTATATATTCACACATGTATTATGTTTCCGGTTAATACAATTCTAGCATGAATAATAAACATTTATCATGATGCAAGGAAATAAATAATACTTTATTATTGCCTCTAGGGCATATTTCCTTCAGTCACCACGTCGGCGGAGAAGCGTAGGTGACCGGCGTAGTCATTCGAGTGTGGATGCGGAGCATTCTCGTCACAGACGTGGCCCAACGCCGCGTTGGCCCTGACCCTGAGGTCCTGGAGCATGGGGGCGTGCTCACGCTCCAGCGTCTGCCGCTGAAGCAGTTCTTCCCTGTTCAGCCGCGCAACGGACTCGGCGTCAGCAACCCGCTCTGAAGAGAGATCAGCTTGGCACGGCGGAGGACAATTCCGCCTGCGCCGTGACTAGGGTGGCTGTCGTGGCCTCCTCGCGCCTCTCCACTCCGGCCAGCTTGGGCCTAAGGGCGGCGAACCTACCCGCAGGCTCCGTCCCCGCAAGCTTCAACCTCAAGTCATACCTACCCTCAAGATCCGCGCGAGCCTCGGGCACCCGGCGATCAACCTCCTCCTGGGCCCTGGCCTCTCGCGCGTCGACGGCGTCCTCCGCCTAGACGACCTGGCACTCCCTCGTCTCCAATCGCTCTAGCTCAAGGCTGTGCTCCACAGCTTCCAGCGCCATCGCCTCCTCGAGCTTTTGGATCTCTCCTCCTCGGCGGGTGCCCCCCCTCATTGACGCAAGGGCGGCTTTGCGCGCCTCCGCCTGCTGCTCCAGGGACGCGCTCCAGGCCTGGAGCTCCCGCGCGCGCTTCTCTGCGGCCTCGCGACGGCGGTCAGCCTCGCGAGAATCCTCCAAAGCTCGGGAGCAACGCCTCGGCCTTCGCATTGTCAAGATCGCACTGGTAGCGGCCAAGGTTGATAGCCACCTTCAGCTTACGTCGTTCTTCCGCCAGCCAAAGAACCTCAGCCTTGAGGTGCGCGTCGACGTCCGCAAGTTCACCACCAAGTCGGTTCATCGCGCCCATCGCCTCCTGGAAGAGCTCGTGGCGAACTACGCTTCGTTCGTGCTCAAACTCAAGCGCATGGCCCACCTCGTCCTCCACCATGGGGGCTGCAGGCGGGGCGTGAAGCGGCGCACCCCCTCTCAGTAGGGGGCTGGGGGCTGGTGCTGCCCCGGGCGCCAGCCAGGCCTCGCGAGGGGCCGTAGCTAGTCGGGGCCCGCTGCTTGAAGAGGAGCCGAAGACCGAAGCCAACCAGCTACTGTCCATGACCAGAGGAGGGGTCCTGGGCACGCCCGCCAAGCTCCAAGCCAGGCCGTGGAGGAGGGACGACGGGGCCGCAGATTCGAAGCGCCAAGGAGGCAAGCGCGCCTCTCCAACCGACCCTGCTCCAGGGATGGCATGCAGGCTCGGGTTGCTCAAGGCTAGCGGGGGAGTCGAGGAAAGAGTGGGTTGCTTCTCGGGGGACACAGCGGCCTTGACGAAAGGGACCCTGAAGAGCCAACGTCAGGAGGAAAGTAGCACTCAAGAAATCATAAAGGTACAGTACTTACTCGTCCACGGTGATGTACTTCCTTCGCTTCAACGGCCCGAAGATACCGCTGCTGCTCGGGGATCCTTTCCTCTTGCGGAGCTCCTCGAAGTCCACGCAAAGCCGGCCGAAGCGCTGGACGTGGCGGCTGGCACGGGGTGCGACCGGAGAAGCGCTCGAAGGGACAGCTTCAGGGGTGCCGGGCTGCGGAGAGCAGTCGGGTGCCGTCTCACCGTGACCTCCGGAGCTTTTGCCTCGGGAGCCGCGTGCTGCATCGTCTCAGCGACCGACACCCCAGGGGAAGAATCATGAGTTCCTGAGGACGACGCCCCAGGAGCCCCAGACGGCATCTGCACCTCAGCACTCGGGCCGCCAGCCTCCGGCGGCGCTCAACCCCCTGCATCCACATTCGGGGCGAGCTCGGCGCCAGCGACGAAGAAGGGAACCACGTTGACGGGGTTCTCGCGAGGCCCCACTAGGCCGTTTGGACGTAGCCCCCACTCATCAAAGGAGGGCATGTGCTCTACAAATTCTGCCTTGTTCGTGCAGCGGTACAGCAGACAGCTCCTCCCGGGCATGTCGTCCGGCGAAGAGACACCCGTCAGGACCTCGAGCACAGTTTGCCACGTCTCAAGAGGAAGCCCGGACTCCTGAAGTCTCATATGGTCCTCACTCTTGAGCAAGGCCCACATCGGGCGAGAATGGCGCTGAAGCGGAGCGACTCGGCACCTGTCAAACTCCTTCACCACCATGAGCGCGGTCACGCCACGGTCCTTCAGCCTCTTCAGCCGGAGCTAGACGGGGATGAGACAGGGGCTCGCGAGCTTCTCATGGCCCCAACCGGGGTTGGGAACGGCAGGCGCCGATGAAGAATGAAGCAGAGGGCTGAGCACTCCGGCATTGACAAATACCCACCATGTCCGAAACTCGCTAGTGGACGGAGGAAGCTCGAAGTCGATGCTCGCGCTTGCCGTCGCAGCCACAGCCTGGAAGCTCACGCATCCCGAGCTCTGCCGGGGATCCATCAGGTGCAATTAGAAGAAGTGGCGGAGAAGGGCCACGAAGGGGCAATGCCCACCATGGCCTCACAAACAAAGGCAAAGATGGCAAGAAGAGTCATGGATTGGGGGTCGAGATGTAGCATGTGGATCTGGTAATGCTCGAGCACTGCGTTGAAGAAGGCGAAGAAAGGGGGGACCAGGCCAGCCCAAAGAGCATCGATGAAGATTGGGACCTCGGTGGCTGCCCGATCAATACGAGCGTGAGACACAGGCCAAGCTGCCGTCTTTCCCCACTCATTGAAACTGGAGGCGAGCATCGGGTGCACCTTGCCCATGGCCTCATCATTAAGCACCAGCGATTGGCCAACCGCGGGCTCGATGGTCGAAGGCGCGCCGGCAGAAGATAGAGGCTTCTTCCCCTTGTCCGCTTGTTTTGGCGCCATGGCGATGGAGCGGCCAGAGCGCAGGTCAGATTGGGAGGAGGAGCAGAGTCTCGGGGAAGCAGAGGAGTCGGGGAAGTATGGCGCGGGCGATGGAAGAATAACTGTGTAGGTTGCGGGGGCTGCATAGCCAGGCGGATTCCAAGGCAGCGTGGGGAAGCGGAGACGCCCACGTCCAATCAACCGCCATGCGTCGACCAAGGCCGCAGGCTATTGGGGCCCGCGGTGCTCCGTACTTGACCTCTGGCTTCGCCTTGAAGCCAAGCCCGAGCGTGCCTTGGGCCCAGGGGCTACTGTCGGCGTTCTGGGAACGGGGGTCCCCAGACTTGCCTGCCTGCAGCCCACGGCGTGGCTTTGCTAGGAGGCCCGTACGGCCCATCTTCATCAATAAGGCATCCAAGACCCTCGCGAGGGGCCAAGCCTTGCGAGGCGGACGACGCAAGACCTCCTCAGGAGCGGCCTCGCCAGGCAGGCTCGCGAGGGGCGGAGGGATCAAGGCAAGGAAACCTCGCGAGGTTCTCGTGACGCGAGCCATGACGATCGAGACTAGGCGGGCGCCAGGCGGGTGCCAGCGCGCGCAGCATCCTTGTTTCCTCTTTGGTGCAAAAGAGGCAAGCGCAGGCGCGAAGTACCGAGGCATCGAGCAAAGGTTTTCATATCGGCGCAATGAGACCAAGACCAGCAGGACGGCAAGACGGAGGTCACCATGGAGCCCAAGGCGGCGTCACCCACGGAGCCTTTTGCAGGCGAAGACTACTTTTGTCAGGATAAGCTGTACTAGCTGTCCCCTTTCAAATTGGTTGTTGTTGGCTCCCTTCCCGCTCAATATTTGGGGAGAGGACCAGGGCCTCTATAAATAGGACTAGCCACCACAGTAGGAGGCAACTGAACCGGAACGGAGCCTGAGATGATCGGATCCTCACACTCACAAGTTCGCCAAGCACAAGAACACCTCAACCTTAGGAGGCTGTTCACCCCCTTTGTATTGTTCATCCTCAGCCCAAGAGGCAATCCACCACCACCACACTGGAGTAGGGTATTACACGACAACGGTGGCCTGAACCAGTATAAATCTTGTGTCCCTTGTGTTATAAGTTCGTCGAGTTAGTCCGAGAGATCTTAGCAAAACTAGGACGTGGATCGGTAGGGGGGAAATCTTCGTGCACACCCCAATGTTCGAACCTTGAGGGTTTTGCCGGAACCCGTGATCCGACAACTCCAATTATGGCGATTCATAAAAATGCCACTGCAATTTCCAAACTTTGAAAAATGCCACTGCAATTTTTGCGAACTTTGAAAAACGCCACTGCAGACTTCGAAAAATGCCACTGGAAATGGCATGAAATGGCATTTTTCAAAGCTTGGAAATTGCAGTGGCATTTCTCAGAATCGCCAAATTTGGAGTGGCATTTATCAAATTAACCCAAGGATTAATGATGTTCTTATTGTTGCAAATAGGAATTATGTGCCCGTAGATTTTATTGTGCTTGATATAGATTGCAATCCTACATGTCCTATTATTCTTGGTAGACCTTTTCTTAGAACAATTGGTGAAATTATTGATATGAAAGAAGGAAACATTAGATTTCAATTTCCATTAAGGAAGGGCATGGAACACTTTCCAATAAAGAAAATTAAGTTGCCATATGAATCTATTATAAGGGCTACTTATGGATTTAATACCAAAGATGACAATCCCTATATCTATGTTTATGCCTAGCTAGGGCCGTTAAACAACAGCGCTTGTTGGGAGGCAACCCAATTTTTATTTTGCGTTTTTTATTTTTGCTACTATTCTTCAATAAATACACATTATTACCTCTGTAGTAATTGTGTTTTGGTGTTTAAATTAGTGTTTGATCCAAGCAAGACCTTTGGGATACTTTTGGTATATCGTTGATTTGGTTTTGCTGAAAAATAGAAACTTTTGCGTCCAGTAACAGAATTGTTTAAATTCACTGGAGCGTGGAAAAATTCTGAATTTTTACACAAGATTGATATATGGATTTCTTCTGTTGTCCTAATTTTTCAGAATTTTTGGAGTTACAGAAGTATACGAAGTTTCCAGATTACTACAGACTATTCTGTTTTTGACAGATTCTTTTTTCTATGTGTTGTTTGCTTATTTTGATGAATTTATGGGTAGTATCGGGGGGTATGAACCATGGAGAAGTTGGAATACAGTAAATATAACACCAATATAAATTTATAATGAGTTCACACCAGTACCTAAAGTGGTGATTTATTTTATTATACTAACGGATCTTATGATTTTCTGTTGAGTTTTGTGTTGTGAAGTTTTCAAGTTTTGGGTAAAGATTTGATGAACTATGGAATAAGGAGTGGAAAGAGCCTAATCTTGGGGGTGCCCAAGGCACCCCAAGGTAATACTCAAGGAAAACCAAGCATCTAAGCTTGGGGATGCCCCGGATGGCATCCCCTCTTTCGTCTTCAATCCATCGGTAAATTTATTTGAGGCTATATTTTTATTCACCACATGATATGTGTTTTCCTTGGAGCGTCTTGTATGATATGAGTCTTTTCTTTTTTAGTTTGCCACAATCCTCCTTGCTGTACAACCTTTTGAGAGGGACACGCTTTAATCGTGAATTTATTATAATACTCTATGTGCTTCACTTATATCTTTTGAGCAAGGCAGTTTGCTCTAGTACTTCACTTATATCTTTTTAGAGCACGGCGGTGGCTTTATTTTATAGAAATTGATGAAATCTCATGATTCACTTATATTATTTTGAGAGTCTTTAAACAGCATGGTAATTTTCTTAGGTTATGAATTTTGTCCTAATATGATGGGCATCCAAGAGGGATATGATAAAATTTTCATATAAAGAGCACTGAATATATGAGAAGTTTGATTCCTTGCATTTGTTTTGAGATATAAAGATGGTCATATTAGATTCATGCTTGTGAGTAATTGTGGATTGGTAGAAATACTTGTGTTAAAGTTTGTGAGTCACGTAGCATGCACGTATGGTGAACCGTTATGTGATGAATTCGGAGCATGATTTATTCTTTGATTGTCTTCCTTATGAGTGGCGGTCGGGGACGAGCGATGTTCTTTTCCTACCAATCTACCCCCTAGGAGCATGCGTGTAGTACTTTGTTTTGATGGCTAATAGACTTTTTCAAGTATGTGAGTTCTTTATGACTAATGTTGAGTCCATGGATTATACGCACTCTAACCCTTCCACCATTGCTAGCCTCTCTAGTACCGCGCAACTTTCGCCGGTGCATTAAACCCACCATATATCCTTCCTCAAAACAGCCACCAAACCTACCTATTATGGCATTTACATAGCCATTCTAAGATATATTGCCATGCAACTTCCACCATTCGGTTTTATTATGACACATACCATCATTGTCATATTGTTCTCATATGCATGAGGCATTCATATAGAGTCATATTTTGTTCTAAGTATCAAGTTGTAACTCTTGAGTTGTAAGTACATAAAAGTGTGATGATCATCATTATTAGAGCATTGTCCCATGTGAGGAAAGGATGATGGAAGCTATGATTCCCTCATAAGTTGGGATGAGTCTCCGTACTTTAATGAAAATAAAAGAGGCCAAAGAGGCCCAAATAAAAAAAGAGGTCAAAGAAGCCCAAACAAAAAAAGAGAAAAAATGAGAGAAAAATAGAGAAGGGACAGTGTTACTATCCTTTTACACACTTGTGCTTTGAAATAGCACCATGTTCTTCATGATAGAGAGTCTCCTATTTTGTCACTTTCATATACTAGTGGGAATTTTTCATTATAGAACTTGGCTTGTATATTCCAATGATGGGCTTCCTCAAATTGCCCTAGGTCTTCATGAGCAAGCAAGTTGGATGCACACCCACTCAGTTTATTTTTGACCTTTCATACACTTATAGCTCTAGTGCATCCGTTGCATGGCAATCCTACTCACTTGCATCGATATCAATTGATGGGCATCTCCATAGCCCATTAATTTGCCTAGTTGACGTGAGACTTTCTCCTTCTTTTTGTCTTCTCCACAACCACCATATTCTATTCCACCTATAGTGTTATATCCATGGCTCACACTCATGTATTGTGTGAAAGTTGAAAAAGTTTGAGAACACTAAAAGTATGAAACAATTTCTTGGCTTGTCATCGGGGTTGTGCATGATGAAATACTTTGTGTGATGAAGATGGAGCATAGCCAGACTATATGATTTTGTAGGGATAACTTTCTTTGGCCATGTTATTTTGAGAAGACATGATTGCTTTATTAGTATGCTTGAAGTATTATTGTTTTTATGTCAATATTAAACTTTTGTTTTGAATCTTATGGATCCGAATATTCTTGCCAAAATAAAGAAGACTTCATTGATAAATATGTCAGGTAGCATTTCACATCAAAAATTCTATTTTTATCATTTACCTACTCGAGGACGAGCAGGAATTAAGCTTGGGGATGCTTGATACGTCTCCAACGTATCTATAATTTTTTATTGTTCCATGCTATTATATTATCCATTTTGGATGTTTTATGTGCATTAATATACTATTTTATATCATTTTTCGGACTAACCTATTAACCTAGAGCCTAGTGCCAATTTCTGTTTTTCCTTGTTTTTGACTTTTACACAAAAGGAATATCAAACGGAGTCCAAACGGAATAGAACTTTACAATGATTTTTCTTGGACTAGAAGACACCTACGTGACTTGGAGAGAGGGCCAGAAGAGTCCCGGGGAGGCCACAAGCCTCTAGGGCGCCCCTGGCTTGTGGGCCCCTCGGGAGTCCTCTAACCCTAGTTCCACTTCTATATATTCTCAAATATTCCACAAACATCATAAGTGTCCACAAAAATACTTTTCCGTCGCCGCAAGCTTCTGTTCTCGTGAGATCCCATCTTGGGGCTTTTCCGGCACTCTGCCGGAGGGGGATTCGATCACGGAGGGCCTCTATATCAACCTTGCTACCCTTCCGATGAAGCGTGAGTAGTTTACCATAGACCTAAGGGTCCATAGCTAGTAGCTAGATGGCTTCTTGTTTCTCTTTGATCTTCAATACAATGTTCTCCTCGATGTTCTTGGAGTTCTATCCGATGTAATATTTTTTGTGGTGCCTTTGTTGTGATCCATTGAATTGTGCATTTATGATCAGATTATCTATGAATATTATTTGAGTCTTCTCTTAACTCTTTTATGCATGATTAAGATATCTTTGTATTTCTCTTCGAACTATCGGTTTGGTTTGGCCAACTAGATTGGTTTTTCTTGCAATGGGAGCGGTGCTTAGTTTTGGGTTCAGTCTTGTGGTGTCCTCACCCAGTGACATAGTAGGGGTAGTGAGGCACGTATTGTATTGTTGCCATCAAGGATAAAAAGGTAAGGTTTATATCATATTGCTTGAGTTTATCCCTCTACATCATGTTATCTTGCTTATGGCGTTACTCCGTTCTTATGAACTTAATACTCTAGATGCATGATGTATAGCGGTCGATGTGTGTACTAATAGTAGTAGATACAGGCAGGGGTCGGTCTACTTGTCACGGATGTGATGCCTATATTCATGATCATTGCCTTAGATATCATCATAATTATGTGCTTTTCTATCAATTGCTCAACAGTAATTTGTTTACCCACCGTATGTTATCTTCAAGAGAGAAGCCTCTAATGAAACCTATGGCGCCCGGGTCTATTTTCCATCATATATTTTCAGATATATAAACCAAAAACCCAAAAATACCTTGCTGCAATTTATTTATATTTACTTTAGTTTGCTCTTTTATTTATCTTTTATACCTATCTCTTTTAGATCTCACTCTTGTTCTTGACCATGAAGGGATTGACAACCCCTTTTTCGCGTTGTGTGCAAGTGTTTGTTAGTTTGTGCAGGTGCATATATTGGAGACTTGCTTGTGCTTTCTACTAGATTGATACCTTGGTTCTTAATTAAGGGAAATACTTATCTCTACTTTGCTGCATCACCCTTTCCTCTTTAAGGGAAAAATCAACGCAAGCTCAAGAAGTAGCACATCCTCATTGGTGCTCCTACGATGATGCGTGAGTAGTTCACCATAGACCTACGGGTCCGTAGGCAGTAGCTAGATGGCTTCTTCTCTCTTTTTGATTCTCAATACAATGGTCTCTTGGAGATCTATTTGATGTAATGACTTATTAAGGTGTGTTTGTTGGGATCCGATGAAGTTCGAGTTTATGATCAGTTTTTTATCCATGAATATTATTTGAGTCTTCTTTGATCTCTTATATGCATGATTATTTATAGCCTCGTATTTCTTCTCCGAACCTTTGGTTTAGTTAGGCCAACTAGATTGATTTTTCTTTCCATGGGAAGAGGTGCTTTGTGATGGGTCCTATCTTGCAGTGTCCTCACCCAGTGACAGAAAGGGTAGCAAGGCACGCATGTATCGTTGCTATTAAGGATAAACAGATGGGGTCTATGCCTACATGAATAAATCTTGTCTACATCATGTCATCGTTCTTATTGCATTACTCCATTTCTCCTGACTTAATACACTAGATGCATGCTGGATAGCGGTCGATGTGTGGAGTAATAGTAGTACATGCAAGTAGGAGTCAGTCTACTAATCTTGGACGTGATGCATATATACATGATCATTGCCATGGATATCGTCATAATAATTTGTTCTTCTATTAATTTCCCAAGAGTAATTTGTTTACCTACCGTGTGCTATTTTCTCGAGAGAAGCCACTAGTGAAACCTACGGCCCCCGGGTCTATCTTTTATCATATTTTCTTTCCGATCTATTTTTGTTGTATTGTTTTCAGATCTATTTTTCTAAAACCCAAAAATACCTTGCTGCACTTTTTCTTTACTTATGTTTTTCATGTTTTATTCAGATCTATTTATCAAAACTCATACAAATTTATCTATCTTTTTACCTAGGAGGGATTGACAACCCCTCTTACGCGTCGGGTTGCAAGTATTTGTTCTTTGTGTGCAGGTACCGTTTACATAGTGTTGCTTGGTTCTCCTACTAGATTGATACCTTGGTTTCACAACTGAGGGAAATACTTACCGTAGCTATGTTGCATCATCCCTTCCTCTTTGGGGAAATACCGACACAGTCTCTAGCCATGTCAAAGGAATTTCTGGCGCTGTTGCCGGGGAGACATCATCAACATCTATCAGGTTCCTAATAAAAAATCTCATCTCCGTGCAATTTACATTATTTTCCATTTGCCTCTCGTTTTCATCTCCCCCACTTCACAAAAATTTTCCTTTTTATTCGCCCTCTTTTTCGTTCGCCGTTTTCTCGTCAGATCTATCTTTTTATTTTCAATCTTGTTTGCGTAGTTACAATGTCTCAAGAAATACCAAATTGTGTGATTTTTTGCAATAACAATAATAATGATTTTATTAGCACTCCGATTGCTCCTCCCGCCACTAGTGCGGAGTCTTGTGATATTAATGCCGCTTTGTTCAATCTTGTTATGAAAGATCAATTTTCTGGTACTCCTATTGAGGATGCCGCGTCCCATCTAAGCACATTCGTAGAATTGTGTGATATGAAAAAGAAAAAAGATGTGGACAATGATATTGTGAAGTTGAAATTGTTTCCTTTCTCATTGAGGGATCCTGCAAAAAATTGGTTTCCTTCTTTGCCTCGCAATAATATCGATTCTTGGGATTAGTGCGAAGATGCTTTTATTACTAAGTATTTTCCGCCCGTGAAAATTATTTCCATTGGAACTCAAATCATGAATTTTAAGCAACTTGAGCATGAACATGTTGCACAATCTAGGGAAAGAATGAAATTGGTGTTGAGAAATTGTCCTACTCATGGTTTAAATCTTTGGATGATCATACAAAAAAACTATCCAGGATTGAATTTCGTTTCTAGAAATCTTTTCTTCCACACTTTTATGGAAATTACTTTCGATGAAGCTACTAAATTTCTTGATAATATTATGGCAAATTATTCACAATGGCATACCGAAAGAGCACCTACTACTAAAAAGGTATATTCGGTTGAAGAAATTACTACTTTGACTGAAAAAGTTGACGCTCTTATAAAATTGGTTGCTAGTAAAACTGCTCCTATTGATCTTAATGATGTGCCTTTGTCTACTTTGATTGAGAAAAATAGTGACCACGTAGATGTGAATTTTGTCTCGCGAAACAATTTTAGTAACAATGCTTATAGTGGTAATTTTAATCCTAGGCCTTTTCCTGGAAATTCCTCTAATAATTATGGCAATTCCTATGGTAATTCTTATTACAATAATAATAGGAATCCCTCTGATCTTGAGAGTAATATAAAAGTGTTTATGAATGCTCAAAAAGTTTTCAACACTACGATAGAAGAAAAGTTGAATAAGATTGATGATATGTCTAGAAGCATTGATAGAATTTCCCATGATGTAGAAAATCTCAAGATTGAAAATTTTCCACCTAAAGTTGATGTGAATGAATAAATTTAAGCTTTGCATGTTTCTATGGATGAAAGTAAGAAAAGAACCGCTATGCTTAGAGCTAAAAGAGAATTTTTAGAAAGAGCGTTTTCTACCGGTTGCTTTCGTAAAATTTTTGAAGATCTTAAAATTATTGGTGTTTCTTCTATTTATTCCTTGTTTAGTACGATTAAAGTTGATGTTAAAGGGACTGAAGAAGGGTCAACTTTAGCTAGAAGGCGTCCCGATGATTCGGAGGGTGAAAATCTTGATGAAAAAATTGATAAAAGTGGGTTTGTAGAGGTCAAAAGTTTAACTAGTGATGTGCCCACTCTTTTGGATTACAAAGACTTTAATTATGGCAATTGCTCTCTGATTGAATGTATTTCCTTGTTGCAATCCATGGTAAATTCACCCCATGCCTATGAACAAAATAAAGCTTTTACTAAACATATCATAGATACCATGATGAAAGCTTTAGAAGAAAAGTTGGAATTACAGATCTCAATTCCCAGAAAATTATATGATGAGTGGGAACCTACAATTAAAGTCAAGATTAAAAATCATGAGTGCTTTGCTTTATGTGATTTGGGTGCTAGTGTTTCCACAATTCTGAAATCTTTATGTGATGTGCTTGGTCTTACCAATATTGAAGAATGTTCTCTTAATTTGCACTTGGCAGATTCTACTATTAAAAAGCCTTTGGGAAGAATTAATGATGTTCTTATTCTTGCAAATAGGAACTATGTGCCCATAGGTTTTATTATTCTTGATATTGATTGCAATCCATCTTGTCCTATCATACCTGGTAGACCGTTTTTACGCACTATAGGTGTCGTGATTGATATGAAAGAAGGGAATATTAAGTTTCAATTTCCACTGAGAAAGGGGATGGAACACTTCCCTAGAACAAGAATTAAGCCACCATATGAATAAATCATGAGGGCATCCTATGGGACAAAAACCAAAGATAACAATACTTGAATCTCTGCATTATGCCTAGCTAGGGGCAAAACGATAGCACTTATTGGGAGGAAACCCAATGAATAAAATTATGTTTGCCTTTTTATTTCTATTCATGAGTGTTAGCACAATTATGCCTCTGTTATGATTGTGTTTTTTATGTTTTAATTAGTGTTTGTGCCAAGTAAAGCCCTTGGGATAGCTTTGGGTGATAGTTGATTTGATTCTATTGAAAAACAGAAACTTCTGCATCCAGTAACAAAATTGTTTAAATTCACAGAAGTGACGAAAGATTCTGATTTCTTACACAAGATTGATATACAAATTGCCTCTGTTGTCTTAATGTTTCAGAATTTTGGAGTTACAAAAGTATGAGTAAAATTTGCATCTTTACATATCGTTCTATTTTTGACAGGTTCTGTTTTCTTTGCATTGTGTGCTTATTTTGATGAATCTATGGATTGTATTGGGGGGCAGTATAAGCCATGGTAAAGTTAGAATACAGTAGGTATAATGCAAAATCAAAATATGAATGGGTTTTCAACAGTTCTTAAAGCAAATTTTGGTTTTATTATACTAACGTGTCTCACAAAGGTTTTATTAAGTTTTGTGTGATTGAAGTTTTCAAGTTTGGGTGAGATCTCGATGGATGAAGGAATAAGGAGTGAAAAGAGCCTAACTTGGGGATTCCCATGACACCCCAAGTTAATATTCAAGGAGAACCAATCAACTAAGCTTGGGGATGCCCCGAAAGGCATCCCCTCTTTCTTCTAACAACCATCGTTAATTTTACTTGGAGATGTATTTTTATGGGATAATTAGATTTATGCCCCTAGTTGAGTCCCACTCAGCTATTTTACCCCTAATTTCCAAAAGTCACCGGTTATGTCCAAGTCACTTCGCTCCTCTTATTCTTTTGCCCTTTGACCGTTTGACCGTCAGTTTGAAAACTTCATAACTAATTCACTGTAGGATGCTGCTGACGCGACACTACAATCAGAGACCCTTCGAGAAACTGTGTGTGATGCCATAATCGCAAACGGTGCTGTATGAAAACCATCAGAAATGTGTAAAACGTTTGCGATGACGGATGCATCAAACACGGTTCAGGTTTTAGTTGCGTGTGCGATGAAGGGCATACGGTTCAGTTCAATGAACTATTTGCGATGAGGAGGAACAAAAGAAACGGGCAGCCAGATGGAGGCGTGTGCGATACACAGCATACGGTTCACTCGGATGAACTGTTTGTGATTAGGCAACACAAAAGAAACGGTCAGCCAGATCAAAGGTGTGTGCGATATATGGCATGCGGTTCACTCGGATTAACTGTTTGCGTTAAGACATGAGAACAGAAATGGTTCAACTTAACAAGATGTGTGTGATACGCGGAAAACAAGTCTGTAATCAGAAATGTGTCTGAAGACCGATAAGAACACAAACGGTTGTTGCTAATAAGACGTGTGTGTTGTGCGATGGGATTGCATACAGAACAACAACATATATATATACACACACACTTATAAGGACATGCTTGCATAACCAAATTAAACATCCACTTACATAGGTGGCTACTACAACCATGGCATTTGCACACACCAAAGTAAACTATTACATGCATAATTACATAGGTGGCTACTACACACATGACATTTCCACACACACACACCAATAAAGTAAACTATATATTACATGCATGATTAACTAGCATAAACGATCATCTGATCATCATCTACTTCTTGTGATGCTTGCTCTTCTTGTGGCTCGATCCGGGCTCGTCGATTTGGGTAATGAGGCACTTCCTCATGTCAATGATCCGCCTGTGCATCTCGTAGCATGTGTACACGCTCTTGGCCGCGAACCTGAGGTGAGGTTCATCCAGTTGCCGCATCCAGGCCTTGTGCTAGGATACGGGACTTGTTCTCTGGGCATCCTGCTTCATCTTTTCGTAGTAGGGGTCGATAATGGCCGAGGCGAGTTCGACCAGGGAGTCCTGCTTCGTGCTGCCCCAGACCCTGTAGTGGTCACGGATTTCGACAAGGTTCTTGCAGGCCAAGCCCGTAACACTGAGCGCTTTAACATCGTCTTTGGTATCCACCGTGGCGAACTTGTAGTCGGTGTTGTTGACAAACCTGTTGAAACGATCGCAAGGCTCTGTGGCCATGCAGTAGTGGTAGATGAGGACATGATGGCGCACGCACAACTGGGCAACGGCAACCTTCTCATCTATGCCGGGACAACCGGCGGTGTACTGGAGGTCGATGCCAACCACCTTGTACTTGTCCCCAACAAGCAACTGCTCAACGCTGTTGATGAAGTCGTCCACCACGGCCGGGTCGATGGTGTACAGCACCGAGAGATCCGTCTCCCTCACGTGGGTCTCCACTCTATGCTCGCCGAACTCCATTGGAGCGCCGTCGGACATCCCCTCTCTATGTGTTGTCGTGGGTGTGCTTGCTGTGTTGTGGGGCGCGATCAAAAGGTTGAAGAGACTAAGGTTATAATGGCCGCGGGAATTAAAGGGGAAGCCGGACGGCCAGGAATATCAGCAGGCCCTAATGGCAGTTCTAATTTGCAGCAAGTAACTCCATCGTGTCGCACGTAACTGCATCGCGTGGCAACACACGCAGCGCAACCGCATGCATATGGGGCCCCCGACATGATCGTGCGCACGCCCAACCACTGGCAGAGCGCGCATGGAGGGACGCAAGTAGAGCGCTCCGCGGTCGCCTCAAGGAAAAGTTGTCCATAAGCCGAGCGCGCCGACGGACGCAAGCAGAGCGCACCGCGGCGCCTAACGGCGAGCACAATGTGCTGCAGCGCCTAACGGCGAGCAGAGCTTGCCGAGGGACGCGAGCAAAGGATGGCATAGTGATACGTGGTAAATAAAGACGAATTGTGCGAGCGATGTCGGAGACATCAAGCACGAATCAGATTAGAGTTGCGTGCACGATACGTGGCAGACAGTTGATCCATCGGAGCTGTTTGTGATGGAATAATCCATGTGTGTTGCGGGCAAACGCTTGCTGGTGTATAACCTTAAATTTAACCAAAAAAGTGTTAATACATGTTACAAAAATTGTATAGTTGGAAACTATGTTCAAATACGACTCCAACGATATAATCTATGGTGACATGCATTCGTATTTTATTAGTTAGTAAATCCTACTTATAAACCAGGACGGGGGTATAGTAGGTAATTAAATCGCAAACGTTTTTTTATTAACTGTATGTGTACGTGTCCTCTCGTCCTCCTCCCGCACGTCTTGTCACCCCGCTGCCGCAGACGGCTTACAGCGCAAGCTTGCGCAGCGCGCGGGGGCGTTCTTTTTGCCAAACGGTGGCGCCAATGTATTATCGGTGAGCCCGTTCCCACGCAACCTCGCAGGTTCCCGCGCAAGCTTCCCGCCCGACTCGGTCAAATCCCCCAAAATCCCAATGCTTACCGGCCTGCTATAAAAACCCTCACGGTCGACGAGTCCTGCGTCGCATTTTCCCCTCCCTCCCTGTAGCTTATCTCGTCGGCTTCTTCCACAATCGCCAATGGCACCGGTCCATCGTCGTTGCTCAGCCACTCCACCGTCATCAGAGGACAGCTCCAGCTGGGAGGCTACACCGCGGCGGCGGCGCAGTCCCCGGCGTAGTGTAGTGCTCGTGGCGTCCCTGTTGGGTGTGCGCGGAACACCCACCACACGCTCCGCCGCCGCTGCCCATCGGCAGCTGTTGCCGGCCGCCGTTGCCGCCACACCACCGTTGAAAGCCAGGGCCATCTCCCGGTCCGCCGCCGCGGCTCGAAGGCGGGAGGTGGCCGTCGTGGCCGCCACCCCACTGCCGGCCACCGTGGCCATCACCCGCTCCGCCACTGCTGCCCGAAGGCGGGACGTGGTGGTCGTGGCCGCCACCCCATCATCGGCCGCCGTGGCCGCCAGCCCACCATTGACCGTCAGGATCATCACCCGCTCCGCCACCATCGCCCGAAGGAGAGGGCGGAGGTGGAGGCCCGCACGTGCGTCAGCGACCTTGCGCGCTACATCGAGTTCCTGCGGGAAGAGGAGGAGCGCCTCGTCGAGCATGCAAAGAGCCTTACCGCAGCCGTGGCCGCAGCACACACCAACGCAAAGGCGAGGAATCAGGAGATCTACGAGCAGTCCGGCCGCTTCGAGAGGTACCGTCTGGAGCGGCAGTGGGCGTTCGAACTGGCGAGCGTCATTGAACGTGCAGCAGCGGCAGGCACCGTATTGCATTTGTCCAGCTCGTCGGTAGGCTCCTCCTCCTCCTCTGCCTCTTACTGAGCACGCTCGGCAGAGGAGAGGCTGCCGGAAGTAGCACAAAGCCCCTCCATGGTAGTAGTAGTATTTAGGGACTATTTTGTTCAGTTTATCTGACTATAGATGTGTCGTCGAACTGTACAACGTACTTAAAATTAGCTAGTATATATAGTTGAACTAGCTATTTCAGTACGTGGTTGGCAACAATTGGGGAGAAGTTTGGTCGGTTCAGCTGTCGAGTTGAACTGTTTGTATAAATTAAGAACGACTGCTTAATGTATGAATGAAATCTATGCTTAATTACTGAATTTTAGTTGCAAAAATTACATAGTGCTAATGATTTCTAGCTGCATATTTTGACAAATCGCGGTGTTACAAGGATTGACAAATGGCAACGTTACTAGATCAACAAATGTAAATCTTTCCGGTTTGACAAATGCCAACATACCCAATATGACAGATGCAAATCTTACCAAATTGTTTGTACGTGGTTGCACACGGGTCATCCAGAACAACCATTTGCGTTGAAGGGATGCACAAATCCTGCGCTGCTCTCACTTTGCATACCGGTGTTCTATCTAAATCGTTTGTGATCAAGAGCTGCAGAAATCCTGCTCGACACATTTTCTCTTGGCTTCCTGGGGAAGCTGTCGGTTTGCATACGGGTGTTCTAACTAAAACGTTTGCGATGAGTGTTTTATATTTAAAAAGCGAATTAAACTGTGGCTTGGGCGCCATTAATGGAGAGGATGCGAGCAAGGCGGGTGGCCATGGAAGTCAAAGGGCTCGCTTCCCAGTGAGCCTGCGCAGCGTACAGCTCGCACGCTTCCCGATGAGCCTGCGCACTCGAGGACAGCTTGCACGCCTCTCGGTCAGCCTGCGCACCGGACGGCGCTCGCACGCCTCCCGTTCAGTCAAGGTCAAGCAGCTGTTCGCACAGCACCTCCTACAGCCATTAAAACCAAGACATGTGGCGTCACGTGAATGGTTAACAGAATTTTGGATTTACTAGAATTTAAAAACCACGCATCTCAATGGTGCCCTGGTGTTTGAAATTCAAGCCCATTTCTTGCATGGGACCTAAGCATGCACCCAAGGACACAGATTTGATTTTCAATTAATTTATATGGACTAGAGCATGTGCATGTAGTTTAAATTTGAATTATGCACATAAATGCATTGAAAACTCAGTTAATGCATAAAAATGTCCAGACGAACCCCGAAAAATCACAAAAATTCACAAAACACTCCTATTGTTCTATGTTGACACGAGAAAAAAATTGAAAGCAATAAGAGGCAATGGATATCGTTTCGTCCCCAAAGGTGGGACGTTCCCTACCGAAAACCATCATGCTTGTTGTGAGAAGCTCCGGTTTGTGAGAAGCATATACCCAAACCTGCCCCAAATTGGACAAAATTTGTACCACGGCATGTTGATGCCGCTCCATGATAGCATGCCAAGTTTCATGAATTTCAGACGAGTTTTGGATTTACTAGAATTTAAAAACCAGTCATCTTAATGTTTTGCCGGCAATCAACGGTGCCTTGGTGTTCGAAATTCATTCCCATTTCTTGCATGGGACCTAAGCATGCACCCTAGGACACAGATTTGATTTATCAACCAATTTATATGCACTGGAGCATGTGCATGTAGTTCAAATTTGAATTATGCACATGAATGCATTGAAACTCAGTTAATGCATAAAAATGTCCAAACGAACCCCGAAAAATCACAAAAATTCACAAAACACTCATGTTGTTCTATGTTGACATGAGAAAAAAATTGGAAGCAACAAGAGGCAATGGATACCGTTTCGTCCCCAAAGGTGGGACGTTCCCTACCGAAAACCATCATGCTTGTTGTGAGAAGCTCCGGTTTGTGAGAAGCATATACCCAAACCTGCCCCAAATGGGACAAAATTTGTACCACGGCATGTTGATGCCGCTCCATGATAGCATGCCAAGTTTCATGAATTTCAGACGAGTTTTGGATTTACTAGAATTTAAAAACCAGGCATCTCAATGTTTTTCCGGCAATCAACGGTGCCCTGGTGTTCGAAATTCATTCCCATTTCTTGCATGGGACCTAAGCATGCACCCTAGGACACAGATTTGATTTTTCAACCAATTTATATGCACTGGAGCATGTGTGTGTAGTCCAAATTTGAGTTATGCACATAAATGCATTGAAAACTCAGTTAATGCATAAAAGTGTCCAAACGAACCCCGAAAAATCACAAAAAATCACACAACACTCATGTTGTTCTATGTTGACACGAGAAAAAAAATGGAAGCAATAAGAGGCAATGGATATCGTTTCGTCCCCAAGGTGGGACGTTCCCTACCGAAAACCATCATGCTTGTTGTGAGAAGCTCCGGTTTGTGAGAAGCATATACCCAAACCTGCCCCAAATGGGACAAAAATTTTACCACATAATGTTGATGCCGCTCCATGATAGCATGCCAAGTTTCATGAATTTCAGACGAGTTTTGGATTTACTAGAATTTAAAAACCAGGGATCTCAATGTTTTGCCGGCAATCAACGGTGCCCTGGTGTTTGAAATTCATCCCCATTTCTTGCATGGGACCTAAGCATTCACCCTAGGACACATATTTGATTTTTCAACCAATTTATATGCACTGGAGCATGTGCATGTAGTTCAAATTTGAATTATGCACATAAATGCATTGAAAACTCAGTTAATGCATAAAAATGTCCAAATGAACCCCGAAAAATCACAAAAAATCACACAACACTCCTGTTGTTCTATGTTGACACGAGAAAAAAATTTGAAAGCAAAAAGAGGCAATGGATATTGTTTCGTCCCCAAAGGTGGGACGTTCCCTACCGAAAACCATCATGCTTGTTGTGAGAAGCTCCGGTTTGTGAGAAGCGTATACCCAAACCTGCCCCAAATGGGACAAAATTTGTACCACGGCATGTTGATGCCGCTCCATGATAGCATGCCAAGTTTCATGAATTTCAGACGAGTTTTGGATTTACTAGAATTTAAAAACCAGGCATCTCAATGTTTTGCCGGCAATCAACGGTGCCCTGGTGCTCGAAATTCATTCCCATTTCTTGCATGGGACCTAAGCATGCACCCAAGGACACATATTTGATTTTTCAACCAAATTATATGCACTGGACCATGTGCATGTAGTTCAAATTTGAATTATGCACATAAATGCATTGAAAACTCAGTTAATGCATAAAAATGTCCAAGCGAACCCTGAAAAATCACAAAAATTCACACAACACTCTTGTTGTTTTATGTTGACACGAGAAAAAAATTGGAAGCAACAAGAGGCAATGGATACCGTTTCGTCCCCAAAGGTGGGACGTTCCCTACCGAAAACCATCATGCTTGTTGTGAGAAGCTCCGGTTTGTGAGAAGCATATACCCAAACCTGCCCCAAATGGGACAAAATTTGTACCACGGCATGTTGATGCCGCTCCATGATAGCATGCCAAGTTTCATGAATTTCAGACGAGTTTTGGATTTACTAGAATTTAAAAACCAGGCATCTCAATGTTTTGCCGGCAATCAACGGTGCCCTGGTGTTCGAAATTCATTCCCATTTCTTGCATGGGACCTAAGCATGCACCCTAGGACACAGATTTGATTTATCAACCAATTTATATGCACTGGAGCATGTGCATGTAGTTCAAATTTGAATTATGCACATAAATGCATTGAAAACTCAGTTAATGCATAAAAATGTCCAAACGAACCCCGAAAAATCACAAAAATTCACACAACACTCCTGTTGTTCTATGTTGACACGAGAAAAAAATTTGGAAGCAATAAGAGGCAATGGATATCGTTTCGTCCCCAAAGGTGGGACGTTCCCCACCGAAAACCATCATGCTTGTTGTGAGAAGCTCCGGTTTGTGAGAAGCATATACCCAAACCTGCCCCAAATTGGACAAAATTTGTACCACGGCATGTTGATGCCACTCCATGATAGCATGCCAAGTTTCATGAATTTCAGACGAGTTTTGGATTTACTAGAATTTAAAAACCAGGCATCTCAATGTTTTGTCGGCAATCAACGGTGCCCTGGTGTTCGAAATTCATTCTCATTTCTTGCATGGGACCTAAGCATGCACCCAAGGACACATATTTGATTTTTCAACCAATTTATATGCACTGGAGCATGTGCATGTAGTTCAAATTTGAATTATGCACATAAATGCATTGAAAACTCAGTTAATGCATAAAAGTGTCCAAACGAACACCGAAAAATCACAAAAATTCACACAACACTCATGTTGTTCTATGTTGACACGAGAAAAAAAAATTGGAAGCAATAAGAGGCAATGGATATCATTTCGTCCCCAAAGGTGGGATGTTCCCTACCGAAAACCATCATGCTTGTTGTGAGAAGCTCCGGTCTGTGAGAAGCATATACCCAAACCTGCCCCAAATGGGACAAAAAATTTACCACGGCATGTTGATGCCGCTCCATGATAGCATGCCAAGTTTCATGAATTTCAGACGAGTTTTGGATTTACTAGAATTTAAAAACCAGGGATCTCAATGTTTTGCCGGCAATCAACGGTGCCCTGGTGTTTGAAATTCATCCCCATTTCTTGCATGGGACCTAAGCATTCACCCTAGGACACATATTTGATTTTTCAACCAATTTATATGCACTGGAGCATGTGCATGTAGTTCAAATTTGAATTATGCACATAAATGCATTGAAAACTCAGTTAATGCATAAAAATGTCCAAATGAACCCCGAAAAATCACAAAAAATCACACAACACTCCTGTTGTTCTATGTTGACACGAGAAAAAAATTTGAAAGCAAAAAGAGGCAATGGATATTGTTTCGTCCCCAAAGGTGGGACGTTCCCTACCGAAAACCATCATGCTTGTTGTGAGAAGCTCCGGTTTGTGAGAAGCGTATACCCAAACCTGCCCCAAATGGGACAAAATTTGTACCACGGCATGTTGATGCCGCTCCATGATAGCATGCCAAGTTTCATGAATTTCAGACGAGTTTTGGATTTACTAGAGTTTAAAAACCAGGGATCTCAATGTTTGCGGCCGAGTGATGGTGGCAGGGTGTTTGAAATTCATTCCCATTTCTTGCATGGGACCTAAGCATGCAACCAAGGACACATATTTGATTTTTTAATAAGTTTATATGCACTGGAGCATGTGCATGTAGTTCAAATTTGAATTATGCGCATAAAATGCCTGGAAAACCCAGTTAATGTATAAAAATGTACAAACGAACCCTTAATAATTCCATTTTTTTTGACGACACACCTATAGTTGCATGTTCACTGCAGATAAAAGTTCTAACAATTCAAACACCATCCTTTGTAGATGTGACCCCATTACGTAATTCAACTGATCAAAACGATAAATCAAGTAGATCGCACACAGTTTATTATCACCAACCGTGTGAGATGCAGCACAAAATATCTTGGAGCACCGTCGGTGTATAGTACGCCCATGCCTTACGAGAGAAGGTGCGTCGGCTACAGTCCACAGCCGGGGTGTCAAGCACACTAGCTAGCTCACTCCCCAAATATCATTTCACTGTTCATTCGTCGCCGGTGAAAGATGGGGACGTGGACCCACGTCATGAGGGAAACTTCGGCGGCCCACTCCGGCGAGAGCGCGGCCGCAGCCACCAGGCGCGTGCTAACAAGCTTCGTCAGGGCGACTGCAGTCTGCGTCCGGGCGGCCAAGGCAGCCCAAACAGCCGTTGTTGCTTCTCAAGCGTCGGCGGCAACATCTGCCTCGGGGATAGCAACTGGCGAGAGCGGCACAGCAGCTGTCCGTTCCGCAGCGGCGGCCCTAGCCCTGCTGGAGGCCGCCCACTACCATGTCGAGGCCGTCCACACCCAGGTCATGGCAGTCACCGCACAAATCGAACGAAGCTTCTCCGACAACGGTCGGCAACCCACGGCCGAAGAGCTGGCAATCGCTGAGAGAGTTCGAGCAGCCGTCCGTTCCTATGCGGCATACCTTGCCACGACGGAGCCCGCCAGAGCCCACATGGCGTCCGCCCACACCCAACTCATGGCGGCCTCTTCCAAAGATATGGCGGACGCGGATGGCGAGATGCTTGCCGAGTATGGTGCAATTGATGCCATGGAGCCCCTTCCCCAGGAGACCGTCGGGTGCGAGCTGGACATGGAGGCGGCGGAGGAGATCGATGAGCACTAGCCGTAGTAGTACTCTTTCTTTTGTTTAATTAAGAGCGCCGGTCTTTAATTTGTTAGAGTAATGTTTAGGTCAGCTAGCTTTGTTTAATTGCTGAACTTGCTCGATTAAGAAGTTAGTCTCCTGTGTGTACCCAAATTATGCAATGACGTGGATGACCACTGTAACCAGGGAAATTCAAACCAAAATTTTTGACGTTCAAACTCAACACACACGGGTTAAGCTATCTGAATTGTTTGTGATGTTCACATATCGTACACAGTTCTGAAAAGGGACCGTGTCTGATGACAATTTGCGCGCCAGTTTTTTGGCTGAAGTGATTCCAAATTTTCGGCTTCCGCGGAAATATCTACCTCCCCGCCCCCTCCCCCTTACCAAAAGCCACATTTCCCCTCTTTCCGCCTTCCTTTCCAAGTTGAAACCTTCACTCCTTGCTTGCAGCGCCGCCGCCTCCTCGCCGGCGACCCTCCTTCACGCTCCTCGGCCTCACCTATCCAGGCAGGTAATCCACACCCGACCCCCATCCTCCTCCTCCTTCCACATCCCACATGCCCCTACCGCCGGCGCGAGCGCGACACCTTCCACTCAAATCACCAACCCCTCCACCAAATAAGCGCCGGCCTAAGCCATGGTGCACGCAGTATAGCCAGGACCTCAAGGAATATTTGGCAGCGGAGAAGCAAATCGCGGCCGCACGCGCGGATGAGGTCGCGATGGCTGCCATTCGTGCCGACCCCCAGATCTTGAAGGAGCGCCTTGCCATTTGCTAGCTACGCCGATTAAGCATGCTCGGTTTACCCGTTGTGTGTGCTGCTCCTGCCTTTCCTTCACAAATTCTAGTGAATTGTGCTATCTAATTTTACCATGCAATCTGTTGCTCTAGTGTATATGTTCTATATGTCGTGCGGTGTGGTGCTCACTTATTAACTGTTTTGTTAATTAGTTGTTGTCTTCAATTAACTGTTTGGTTCAATTCTGCAAATGTGATGTTCAATTCTTCAGGCTGCAATTTTGTATTATCTTCCATGTGAGAAATAAATCGAATTTATCTTTACAAAATTGTGGGTGCCTTCTGTTATTGTATACCATGTGAGGAATAAATTGAATTTGGCTGTAGTAAATACATGAGAAATAAATACAATTGCTACAATTGGCTGTAGTTAACTGTTTGGTTAACTGTCTGATCTTCTATTAGGAGTATGTTATATTGTGCAATGTGGTGCTCAGTTAATGTTTGGTTCATTTGTTGTGGTGTTTAGTTAACTGCTTGGTTCAATGTTATATTGTGCAATGTGGTGCTCAGTTAATGTTTGGTTCATTTGTTGTGGTGTTTAGTTAACTGCCTGGTTCAATTCTGCAATGCGATGTCCAATTGTCGTGGGTAGAATTTTGTATTGTTGTGCATGTGAGGAATAAATCGAATTTGGATGCACTTAATACATGAGAAACATATACAAGTGCTATATTTCCTAGTTCTTAATCATGCTTGGTTTGGGTAAATGGGTTTTCCCTGTGGATTGAATTAATCTGATGAATCTGTAATGTGCTTATTTTTCATCAACATATTTTACTGATAGCATGCGAACCCTTACTTAACCTGATGACTAACTACCTTATATGTGTTGCAGGGAAACAATGGGAAGCACTAAGGTTTACAATCGAGGTTAGCACGTGCATGGTCCGTTGTCTAATAGCACATTATTGTGCAATTGCAGGAACCATTCTAATATTTAGGTTTTTAACAATTTGGTCTTGCACATGTAGGTCCCGCTGTCAGAGGTTTTGACCCACTATTCGACCCTTTTTGCATATGGGGAAATGAGTTGTCCATGAATATCAGTCAAGTCAAGAAACTCAGAAAGATTGTTAGGATAAAGAAATTAGCGACAAAAAACAACAAGATCTTTGTCTGCACAATGAAGAAGACATCAGTTCACTCCAGGATGGTACTAACTATTATACCTTGCCTTTTTTTATTCCTTTGCCCCATTTCCAATATAGAGAAGATATTTATGCACGTCCTTGTTTCCAGGCCTTTCCAAAGCAGTTCACTGATGATTACCTCTCAAACCACCTGTATGGTCAGGAGGCGAGGAAGGTATTCATACAACACCCATGGTTCAATATTGAAGTGTTCCTGAAGAGGACGAAGGATGGACGGTCAATCATCCACAGGCACTGGCCTAAAGTTACAAAGACCTTCAACATCAATGAAGGCTCAATATTCGCCTTCTGCTTCAGCAGTTTTCCAGATGAGATACATCTGTCTATGTACCGTCTATGATGCTAATTTCGAAAGGTTATAGATGTTGCATGTGAAACTTGGTCCTGGTGTAGTTGTGTAATGGGTAGCTGACTGCTGAAGCTATATGATGTTGTACTCTGATGTATTTCAATTATTAAAATGAAATATATTGTGTGCTTAATATGAACTGTCAATTAGATTAATAAATGGATTATGAATAATCGGATAATTAGCCTGCTAGTGGCGAATTAGCCTGCTAATTGGGTTTTGCTATTGCAAACGGTTGTTAAAAAAATATCGTGGGCGATACCTCAGGCAACGCACACAGTTTCTAGGAATAAACCGTGTTGGATCAATGAACAATCACACACGACTTTCTCTTGAAAACTGTTTGCGTTAGGCCACCTTGCGCAAACATTTACCACATGAAAATTGTGTGTGATGGATAGCCTTTGCCACACAGTTTCTTTCATGGACCGTGTGTGATATATTCAATAACGAAAGCGATTTAACGGGAAAAATTGTGTGTGATGTACCTATGAACGGAAACGTTTTCCTTCGAGCGACTGTGTGGGATGTACATACGAACGGAAACGTTTAGCGGGGACTGACTGTGTGGGATGTACTTGCGACCGAAAACAATTTCGCCATATAATTGTATTTTTTTAGCTCTACTGTACGTATTTCTGTATTTGAGCACTCGCCGGTCGCACACGACCTCATTTTGCCGAACGTGTGTGCCAGGAGGGCATATGCCCGACGGTTTCTAGACGTGTGGGAAGGACCCCCTATCGCCCACACTCACTTGGCGATGGTTCCAGATGCCGTCGCGGAAAGGGGTTTTAAACCATTTGTTTAGGAGCTCACTGTACTAGTGATACTAAATCAGAAAAATGAAAATAAGATACCAAAATCTTCGGAAAAACATCACCTATATGTCAGTGTCATTTGCATTCATGAAAAAAGTGTTGGAAAGTGCCCATCCCAGTTTTAGCTCTTATGGTACCACCATGAATAGTAAACTAAAAAGTTCAAAAAATGTGGTGGCAAAGAATGGCAAATGTTTTAAGTGCTTGCCAAGTTTCATGAGGGAGCGACAGTAGTGGAAGTCGTGTCAAAAAATAATCTATTGTGGAGTGCTGATTGTTTTTTTTTTGCCACGACATCCA
Organism: Aegilops tauschii subsp. strangulata; assembly: GCF_002575655.3. NCBI lineage: Eukaryota > Viridiplantae > Streptophyta > Magnoliopsida > Poales > Poaceae > Aegilops > Aegilops tauschii. Next base: position 277,322,395 of record NC_053037.3, on the reverse strand, counting down.
CGAATGTCATTCCCTGATGAAACTTGGCAAGCACTTAAAAAATTTGTCATTCTTTGCCACCACATTTTTTTGCATTTTTTGATTTTTTTTTTCAATTTTACTATTCATGGTGGTATCATAAGAGCTAAAACTCGGATGGGCACTTTCCAACATTTTTTTCATAAATGCAAATGACACTGGCATATAGGTGATGTTTTTCCGAACATTTTGGTATCTTATTTTCATTTTTCTGATTTAGTATGAATTAGTTATGAAGTTTTCAAACTGATGATCAAATGGTAAAGGGCAAAAGCATAAGAGGAGCGAAGTGACTTGGACAAAACCGGTGACTTTTGGAAATTAGGGGTAAAACAGCCGAGTGGGACACCACTAGGGGCATAAATCTAATTATCCCTATTTTTATTCGTCACATATCATGAGTTTTGCTTGGAGCGTCTTGTATTATATGAGTCTTTGCTTGTTTTTCTTTTTAGTTTGTCACAATTATCCTTGCTGGACACCTATTTAAGAGAGCCAAAATTATGCTATGAATTGTTAGAATTGCTCTATGTGTTTCACTTAATTTTTTTTAGCTATGGAATTGCTCTAGTGCTTCACTTATATCTTTTAGAGCACGGTGTGCTTTAATATTTTTGAAGAAATACTCTCATGCTTCACTTAGATTTATTTGAGAGTTAGAAAACTTTTGAAGAAATTCTCCCATGCTTCACTTATATTATTTTGAGAGATGAAAGTTTTTATGCTCATGTTCTTCACTTAAATTTGTTGAGCTTATCAAAAGCAATTGCAACATATGTAATCAGTCCCAAAGTGATAGATATTCAAGAGGTATATAATAAAAACTTTCATGAAGATCATTGGATAAAATAAACTTGATTCTTTGTAATAGTTTTGAGATATGATGATAGTAATATGTGAGCCATGTTGGTGATGCTTTAGTAAGAATATTGGTGTTAAGGTTTGTGATTCCCTATGCAAGCACGAAAATCAATAGTTATGCAATGAAATTACATCCTACTTGTGGTGCATTATTCGGTATTAGTTATGCTTAATGCTCTCTTATGTGAATTTTCGTTTCTTGGTTGGTTGCTTCTCAATCTATTTTCTAGCCTCCATTTGTACTAAGTGGGAATACTACTTGTGCATCCAAAATCCTTAAACCCAGTTTTCCATATGAGTCCACCGTACCTACCTATATGCGGTATTTTCGTGCTGTTCTAAGTAAATTTGTATGTGCCATCTCTAATTTTCAAAATGAATTTCCTTTTTGTGTGCTCGTCCGCTCATGAAGCAGCAGGGGGTGGCCAATATTTTTTCCATGCCAGATGTGTTATTCTCAAGATGAGTTGTTATTCACTTGTCATTGCACGAGAGTACGACGGTAATAGGGATGCCCAGTCTCGAAATGAAAAAGAAATTTACTTTATGTTTTCGAATAATAAATTCCTTGGAAAGTGTTGGTATGGAAGGCACCCGTGAATACGGCTAGCCATGGATTGTGAAAGAATGGCAAAAGAAGGAATAAACTTTATTTTATGTTTGGGAACCGCCTATGATGTATCTAGCATGGAAAGTATTGGGAACTACTCGGTCGTTTTCGTTGACGGGAAAAGTATGCCTCTCAAAAAAAATATCTCTCAATTTAAGCTTTGAGCTCTGGCACCTCTACAAATCTCTACTTCCCTCTACGAAGGGCCTATCTATTTAATTTATGCAATTTTTTTTATTTGAGTCTCATCTTCTCTTATAAAGCACCAACTAGGGAGCACTATGATCATACTTGAGCATTGGATGTAGCTAATATTCGAGTGTGTTTTGTGAATGGATAAATGATTGAGCATGATGGGCTAGGGATAACTTTCTTTAGTGTTGATATTTTGAAAGACATGGTTGCTTGTTGATATGCTTGAGTATTGAAGTCCTCATGTCAAATATGAACTATTGCTTTGAACCATATAGTAGTCCAAATGTCCATGCTACAAAAGAAAGAATATCTGATGAACATGTTAGGCAGCATTCCACATCAAAAATTCTGTTTTTATCATTTACCTACTCGAGGAAGAGTAGGAACCCTAGGAGAGTCGACCAAACACAATTCCAGCTCTAATGGGTTGTGGGGCCCATGGGGGTCTCCTCCACCGCCTCTCAGCTCTATAAATACCCAAATATTCCAGAAATCCTAGGAGAGTCGACGAAACACAATTCAAGCCGCCGCAAGTTCCAGAACCACGAGATCCAATCTAGAGCCCTATTCTGGCACCTTGCCGGAGGGTAACACGATCATGGAGGGGTTCATCATCCTCATTGGTGCTCCTCCGATGGTGCGTGAGTAGTTCACCATAGACCTACGGGTCCGTAGGCAGTAGCTAGATGGCTTCTTTTCTCTTTTCGATTCTCAATACAATGGTCTCTTGGAGATCTATTTGATGTAATGACTTTTTGCGGTGTGATTGTTGGGATCCGATAAAGTTCGAGTTTGATCAGATTTTATCCATGAATATTATTTGAGTCTTCTTTGATCTCTTATACGCATGATTAATTATAGCCTCTTATTTCTTCTCCGGATTTTTGGTTTAGTTAGGCCAACTAGATTGATTTTTCTTGCCATGGGAAGAGGTGCTTTGTGATGGGTTCGATCTTGCGGCGTCCTCACCCGGTGACAGAAAGGGTAGCGAGGCACGCATGTATCGTTGCTATTAAGGATAAAAAGATGGGGTCTATTCCTACATGAATAGATCTTGTCTACATCATGTCATCGTTCTTATTGCATTACTCTGTTTCTCCATGAACTTAATACACTAGATGCATGTTGGATAGCGGTCGATGTGTGGAGTAATAGTAGTAGATGCACGCAGGAGTCGGCCTACTAATCTTGGACGTGATGCCTATATACATGATCATTGCCTTGGATATCGTCATAATTATTTGTTCTTCTATCAATTGCCCAACAGTAATTTGTTTACCCATCGTGTGCTATTTTCTCGAGAGAAGCCACTAGTGAAACTTACGGCCCTCGGGTCTATCTTTTATCATATTTGCTTTCCGATCTATGTTTTGCCGTATTTGTCTTCAGATCTATTATTCCAAAAACCCAAAAATACCTGGCTGCACTTTTTCTTTACTTATTTTATTTCGTGTTTTATTCAGATCTATTTATCCAAACTCATACAAATTTATCTATCTTGTTACCGAGGAGGGATTGACAACCTCTCTTACAGATTGGGTTGCAAGTATTTGTTCTTTGTGTGCAAGTACCGTTTACATAGTGTTGCTTGGTTCTCCTACTGGATTGATACCTTGGTTTCACAATTGAGGGAAATACTTACTGTAGCGGTGCTACATCATCCCTTCCTCTTTGGGGAAATACCGACGCAGTCTCTAGCCACGTCAGACATCATGGTGAAAGTGCCTCCCGTGACATCCTCCTTCGCTGACACCTTCTTGGTTGCTAGTGGAGCTGCGTTGGTCTTCTTGCTCTGGCCAACAGAGCTCTCCGACACGTCCTTAACGGGTGTGCAACACTCTGAAGAGTTGTGCTTCGCAGAGTCCTTGTCAGAGGTCTTGCCAGACTTCTTCTTCTTCCCCCCAGGAGCTTTCTCAGTAGGACCAAGCGCCTTGCCGACAGATGTTTCAACTGCTTCCTGGTAGAGCTTGTCTACTCTAGATGACTGCGTCTTTCTTGTCGGAGTGGATGGTGATGACGCTCGTCGACCCTGGCATTTGAGCATGTTATAGGCATAGTGGGATGCCATCATGAACTTTGCCAGCACCGAGCGACCAAGAATTCCATTGTAAGGCAACGGAATCTTGATGACGTCGAAGACGATCTTCTTTGTCCTGTAGTTTAGCTCACTACCAAATGTCACAGCAAGATGATCTTTCCCTTTGGTTGGTTTCTTCCTGGGTTGATCCCCTGAAACATTCCCATTTCCTTGAGATCTTCCTCTGGAATATGCAGCCTCTTAATCACATCCGATGAGATCAAGTTCAAGCCATCCCCACCGTCAACGAACATCTTTGTGACTTTGAGGTTGCAGATTGTTGATGAAACCAACAACGACAAACACCCGACCATAGTGGTGCGATCAGGGTGGTCCTCGGCATCAAAGATGATGGGTGTGTTGGACCACTTGAGTGGCTTTTGCGTCTCCATCGCCGGTTCCGCTGCATTGATCTCACGCGTCCACTACTTGAGCTAATGTTGAGAGGAGTGCAAAGATGCACCTCCGTCAATGCACATGGCTTTAGTTGCTTTCTAGAATTCTTGCTCGCTGAACTCCTCTTCATCCTCATCATCATGTTCATCTTCCTCCTTCTTGCCGCGGCCTCGAGCAGGTTTCTCCTTCTACTTCTTGGCCTTGCCGCGGCGACCTCCGCAGCCACCACGAACCTTCTTGTCGGACCCTCCAACATCGCCTTGGCCCTTCTCCTTGTCGTGCTTCTCGTACTCCTGGAGATCTTGGCCCTTGGTGCAGTGGATCTTGCAGTACGGCTTGCCGGGGCTCTCTGTCTTCTCGCTTTCCACGGCCTCATGACAACAAATGCATCCAGCAACCTCCTTACCGGAGCTCTCGGTCTTGGGCTTCTTGCCGGCGTTGGAGTTGTCAGAACCCTCAACTGCCATCACTGCCTTGCCCTTGCGCTTCATGTTTGCTTGCGGCCTTTCTTCTTCGGGGTTGATGCGTCACTACTGCAAGATGCTGCTAACACGACACTACGATCAGAGACCCTTCGACGAAACTGTGTGTGATGCAATAATCGCAAACGGTGGTGTAAAAAACCCGTCAAAAAAGGTGCAAAACGTTTGCGATGGCGGATGCATCAAACACGGTTCAGATTTTAGTTGCGTCTGCGATGCAGGGCATAAGGTTCAGTTCAATTAACTGTTTGCGATGAGGAGGAATAAAAGAAACAGGCAGCCAGATGAAGGTGTGTGCGATATACAGCATACGATTCACTCGGATGAACTGCTTGTGATTAGGCAACACAAAAGAAACGGTCAGCCAGATCAAGGTGTGTGCGATATACGGCATGCGGTTCACTCGGATGAACTGTTTGCGTTGAGACAAGAAAACAGAAACGGTTCAATTTAACGAGATGTGTGTGATACCCGGCAAATAGGTCTGTAATCGGAAACGTGTGCGAAGACCGATAACAACATAGACGATTGCTGCTAACAAGCCGTGTGTGTTGAGAGCAGACGATTGCTGATATACAATTGTGAGTGATTGATGAAAACATCACCGACGGGTTCCCCAGTATGGTCCGTGTGCAATGTCATTGCACACAGAACAACAACATATGTACTGATAACCCACAAGTATAGGGAATCGCAACAGTTTTCGAGGGTAGAGTATTCAACCCAAATTTATTGATTCGACACAAGGGGAGCCAAAGAATATTCTCAAGTATTAGCAGTTGAGTTGTCAATTCAACCACACCTGGATAACTTAATATCTGCAGCAAAGTATTTAGTAGCAAAGTAATATGATATTAGTGGCAACGGTAACAAAAGTAACGGTAGCAAAAGTAATATTTTTGGTGTTTTGTAGTGATTGTATCAGCAGCAACGGAAAAGTAAATAAGCGAAGAACAATATGTGAAAAGCTCGTAGGCATTGGATCGGTGATGGAGAATTATGCCGGATGCGGTTCATCATGTAACAATCATAACATAGGGTGACACAGAACTAGCTCCAATTCATCAATGTAATGTAGGCATGTATTCTGAATATAGTCATACGTGCTTATGGAAAAGAACTTGCATGACATCTTTTGTCCTACCCTCCCGTGGCAGCGGGGTCCTAATGAAAACTAAGGGATATTAAGGCCTCCTTTTAATAGAGAACCGGAACAAAGCATTAGCACATAGTGAATACATGAACTCCTCAAACTATGGTCATCACCGGGAGTGGTCCCAATTATTGTCACTTCGGGGTTGCCGGATCATAACACATAGTAGGTGACTATAGACTTGCAAGATAGGATCAAGAACACACATATATTCATGAAAACATAATAGGTTCATATCTGAAATCATGGCACTCGGGCCCTAGTGACAAGCATTAAGCATAGCAAAGTCATAGCAGCATCAATCTCAGAACATAGTGGATACTAGGGATCAAACCCTAACAAAACTAACTCGATTACATGATAGATCTCATCCAACCCATCACCGTCCAGCAAGCCTACAATGGAATTACTCACGCACGGCGGTGAGCATCATGAAATTGGTGATGGAGGATGGTTGATGATGACGACGGCGACGAATCCCCCTCTCCGGAGCCCTGAACGGACTCCAGATCAGCCCTCCCGAGAGGTTTTAGGGCTTGGTGGCGGCTCCGTATCGTAAAACGCGATGAATTCTTCTCTCTGATTTTTTTCTCCCCGAAAGCAAATATATAGAGTTGGAGTTGAGGTCGGAGGAGCTCCAGGGGGCCCACGAGGTAGGGGGTGCGCCCTAGGGGGGAGGGCGCGCCCCCCACCCTCGTGGACAGGGTGTGGGCCCCCTGGTCTTCATCTTTTGCAAGGATTTTTTATTATTTCCAAATAGACGTTCCATGGAGTTTCAGGTCATTCCGAGAACTTTTGTTTCTGCACATAAATAACACCATGGAAAGTCTGCTGAAAACAGCGTCAGTCTGGGTTAGTTCCATTCAAATCATGCAAGTTAGAGTCCAAAACAAGGGGAAAAGTGTTTGGAAAAGTAGATATGACGGAGACGTATCAACTCCCCCAAGCTTAAACCTTTGCTTGTCCTCAAGCAATTCAGTTGATAAACTGAAAGTGATAAAGAAAAACTTTTACAAACTCTGTTTGCTCTTGTTGTTGTAAATATGTAAAGCCAGCATTCAAGTTTTCAGCAAAGATTATGACTAACCACATTTGCAACAACTCTTAGGTCTCATGTTTACTCATATCAATAGCATAATCAACTAGCGAGTCATAATAATAAATCTCGGTTGACAACACTTTCTCAAAACAATCATGATATGATAACAAGATGGTATCTCGCTAGCCCTTTCTAAGACCGCAAAACATAAATGCAGAGCACCTTTAAAGATCAAGGACTGACTAGACATTGTAATTCATGGTAAAAGAGATCCAGTCATAGTCATACCCAATATAAATTAATAGTAATGGATGCAAATGACAGTTGTGCTCTCCAGCTAGTGCTTTTTAATAAGAGGGTGATGACTCAACATAAAAGTATAGATAGGCCCTTCGCAGAGGGAAGCAGGGATTTGTAGAGGTGCCAAAGCTCGGTTTTGAAATAGAGATAAATAATATTTTGAGCGGTATACTTTCATTGTCAACATAACAACCAAGAGATGGCGATATCTTCCATGTTACACACATTATAGGCGGTTCCCAAACAGAATGGTAAAGTTTATACTCCCCCTCCACCAACAAGCATCAATCCATGACTTGCTCGAAACAACGAGTGTCTCCAACTAGCAACAGTCCCAGGGGGAGTTTTGTTTGCAATTATTTCGATTTAGTTTGCATAAAGAATGGGACTGGGCATCCCGGTGACCAGCCATTTTCTCGTGAGTGAGGAGCGGAGTCCACTCCTCTTGAGAATAACCCGCCTAACATGGAAGATAAGGGCAGCCCTAGTTGATACATGAGCTATTCGAGCATACAAAACAGAATGTTTATTTGAAGGTTTAGAGTTTGGCACATACAAATTTACTTGGAACGGCAGGTAGATACCGCATATAGGAAGGTATAGTGGACTCATATGGAATAACTTTGGGGTTTAAGGGATTGGATGCACAAGCAGTATTCCCGCTTAGTACCAGTGAAGGCTAGAAAAAGACTGGGAAGCGACCAACTAGAGAGCGACAATAGTCATGAACACACATTAAAATTAATAAACATTGGATGCAAGCATGAGTAGGATATAATCCACCATGAACATAAATATCGTGAAGGCTATGTTGATTTTGTTTCAACTACATGTGTGAACATGTGCCAAGTCAAGTCACTTAAATCATTCAAAGGAGGATACCACCCCATCATACCACATCACAACCATTTTAATAGCATGTTGGCATGCAAGGTAAACCATTATAACTCATAGCTAATCAAGCATGGCACAAGCAACTATGATCTCTAATTGTCATTGCAAACATGTTCATTCATAATAGGCTGAATCAGGAACGATGAACTAATCATATTTACAAAAACAAGAGAGGTCGAGTTCATAGCAGCTTTTCTCATCTCAGTCAGTCCTTCATATATCATCATAATTGCCTTTCACTTGCACGACCGAACAATGTGAATAATAATAAGAGTGCACGTGCATTGGACTAAGCTGGAATCTGCGAGCATTCAATAAACAGGAGAAGACAAGGCAATAGGGGCTCTTGGTTAAATCAACAATAATGCATATAAGAGCCACTTCAACAATTTCATTATGGTCTTCTCCTATCGACCCCCAAAGAAAAGAAAAGAAATAAAGCTATTTACACGGGAGAGCTCCCAACAAGCAAAAGAAGAACGGGAAATCTTTTTGGGTTTTCTTTTAATTATTACTACTACGGCAAGAAAAGTAAACTAACTAGAAGCTATTACTAATTTTTTAGGTTTTTCTTAAGGTTTATCAAACACACAAGAAGAAGGCAAGAAAAGAAAATAAACTAGCATGGATATTACAGTGAAAAAGTATGAGCACCGACATCTAGCAATGAGTGTGCGTAAACATAAATGTAATGTTGGTGGGAAATACGTACTCCCCCAAGCTTAGGCTTTTGGCCTAAGTTGGTTCATTGCCAAGGGTGGCCTGGCGGATACCCGTAGGTGTAGCTGGGGTCGTACTGAGATGAAGAAGACTCTGACTGCCACTGGCTGGCAGTCATCTCCGGATCCCAAAAGTAATCAGACTGACGTGGAGGCTCAAATTGTGGTTCCGGCTCCGGGGCTGGTGTAGGGTTCCGGTAGGCTTGAATGGCCGCCCACGGAACGAGATACGGACCTTCAGATAAGTTAAACAAGGAAGGAGCAGGCAAGGTAATAGTCTCAGGGTGATGTTTATCAAAGAACAATTTGTATTGAAGCTCCCCTTCCCTATTCTTAACAATAAAGTCATGCGCTCACATACTCTTATAATCTAAATAAGCATTGGGCAACAATTTTTCTTCTTTCTCATAGAGCCTAATAGGTATGTTATAATGCGCAGCTAGGCGTGAAGCATAAATACCTCCAAAGATGGGGCCCTTAGTACGGTTCAGACTTAACCGTTTAGCAATAATACCGCCCATACTAACAGTGTTATCGGAATATAAACCGTAGAGCAAAATGATAATATCAGGAACACTGAGGTTTCCACAGTTTCCGCGACCAATTAAGCAACGACTAGAAAATATAGCAAAGTAGCATAAAACAGGAAAATGTATGCTAGTGATTCTTGCATCGGAAACCTTCCTGGTTTCCCCTACAGTAATAGTGTCAATAAACCCGTCCACATCTTTACGATGTGGTTCCTCTAAACTACCCTCGAAAGGTATTTTGCAAATCTTGCAAAATTCATCTAGTGGCATCTTCCTAACCACATCATATAAATGAAACTCTACTGAGGGAGGTGATTCCTTAGGAAAATAGTAGAAGTTTTGCACAAAAGTATTGGTGAGTAAGAGATACTGATGACGTTGGTCGCGGAGGAAGTCGGTGAGTCCAGCATTCTCATCCAATGAATAGAAATCATCATAAATCCCGACTTTTCTCAAGAAATCATCGGAAGGCCATTCACACGGCCGGGCCTCCGTGGTGCGAGGCAAATTATATTTGGGCCTCTGTGCTTCTTCATTTTGCTTTTCCTTCGAGCTTCGGCTCGATGAGCCCCTCAAAAATCTCTTCATTATTTTCTGAAATATTCTGAAATTTTTAGTAACTTCAAACAAAAGTGAACCAACCTCAATAAAACTGATAGCAACTACTCCTACAAGTGCCTAGAGACTATATCAAGCATTAGAACTACCTGGAACCATATAAATTTGACATGCAAGCTCAAGAACATGGTCACCTAGGCAGCACAAATTTGCAATGAATAAAGCACTAGAGCAAAAACTAATTGGACCAATGGAGGAGTCACATACCAAGGGACAATCTCCCCAAGCAGTTTTGTGAGAGGTGCTTTGAGCAAGGAGATCGAAAATCGCAGCAAAATGAGCTAGAACTCGTGCTTGAGCTGGATATTGGTGTTTGTGGGAGGAAGAAGGAGTGTATGGGTGCAGGAATAAGTGGAGGAGGGCCACCGTGGGCCCACGAGGCAGGGGGCGCGCCCTCCACCCTCGTGGCCAGGTGCTTGCCCCTCCTGTTGTGTTCTCAGTGCCAGAAATTCTCAAATATTCTAGAAAAAATCATGTTCCATTTTCAGGGCATTTGGAGAACTTTTATTTTCGAGGTATTTTTATATTGCACGGATAAATCAGAAAACAGACAGAAAATACTATTTTTACTTTATTTCAACTAAATAACAGAAAGTAGAAAGAGGGTACAAAAGGTTGTCCTTCTAGTTTCATCCATCTCATGCTCATCAAAAAAAGAATCCACTAACAAGGTTGATCAAGTCTTGTTAACAAACTCATTCTGAATAACATGGACTCAGAGAAATTTTGAATAACACTATGTTACCTCAACGGGGATATGCACATCCCCAATAATAAGAATATCATATTTCTTCTTGACAGTAGGAAGAGGAAATTCAAAACCTCCAAAAATAATCGATGGAATTTTTCCAATAGAATTGATACTGTGGACTTGAGGTTGTTTCCTCGGAAAGTGTACCGTATGCTCATTACCATTGACATGAAAATTGACATTGCCTTTGTTGCAATCCATAACAGCCCCTGCAGTATTCAAAAAGGGTCTTCCAAGAATAATAGACATACTATCGTCCTCGGGAATATCAAGAATAACAAAGTCCGTCAAAATAGTAACGTTTGCAACCACAACAGGAACATCCTCACAAATACCGACAGGTATAGCAGTTGATTTATCAGCCATTTGCAAAGATATTTCAGTAGGTGTCAACTTATTCAAGTCAAGTCTATGATATAAAGAGAGAGGCATAACACTAACACCGGCTCCAAGATCACATAAAGCAGTTTTAACATAATTTCTTTTAATGGAGCATGGTATAGTAGGTACTCCTGGATCTCCAAGTTTCTTTGGTATTCCACCCTTAAAAGTATAATTAGCAAGCATGGTGGAAATCTCAGCTTCCGGTATCTTTCTTTTATTAGTGACAATTTCTTTCATGTACTTAGCATAAGGATTCATTTTGAGCATATCAGTTAATCACATACGCAAAAAGATAGGTCTAATCATTTCAGCAAAGCGCTCAAAATCCTCATCATCCTTTTTCTTGGATGGTTTGGGAGGAAAAGGCATGGGTTTCTGAACCCATGGTTCTCTTTCTTTACCATGTTTCCTAGCAACAAAGTCTCTCTTATCATAACGTTGATTCTTTGATTGTGGGTTATCAAGATCAACAGCGGGTTCAATTTCTACATCATTATCATTACTAGGTTGAGCATCATCATGAACATCATCATTAACATTTTCACTAGGTTCATGTTCATTACCAGATTGTGTTTCAGCATCAGAAATAGAGATATCATTTGGATTCTCAGGTGGTTCAGCAATAGGTTCACTAGAAGCATGCAAAGTCCTATCATTTTTCTTTTTCTTCTTTTTAGAAGGACTAGGTGCATCAATATTATTTCTCTGAGAATCTTGCTCAATTATCTTAGGGTGGCCTTCAGGATACAAAGGTTCCTGAGTCATCTTACCAGTTCTAGTAGCCACTCTAACAGCATAATCATTTTTCTTACTATTCATTTCATTGAGCAAATCATTTTGAGCTTTAAGCACTTGTTCTACTTGAGTGGTAACCATAGAAGCATGTTTAGTAATGAGTTTAAGTTCACCTCTAACATCAGCCATGTAATTACCCAAGTGTTCAATCATATAAGCATTTTGTTTTAATTGTCTACCAAAATAAGCATTAAAATCTTCTTGCTTAACCATAAAGTTATCAAACTCATCCAAGCATTGGCTAGCAATTTTAGTAGGAGGGATTTCAGCTCTATCATATCTATAGAGAGAATTTACCTTTACTACCTGTGTCGGGTTATTAAGACCATGAGGTTCTTCAATAGGTATTGGATTAAGATCATATGTTTCTTCAACAGGCGGTAGATTAAGACCATGTATTTCTTCAATAGGAGGTAAATTCTTAACATCTTCAGCTTTAATACCTTTTTCTTTCATAGATTTCTTTGCCTCTTGCATATCTTCAAGACTGAGAAATAGAACACCTCTCTTCTTCGGAGTTGGTTCAGGAATAGGCTCAGGAAGTGTCCAATTATTTTCATTTGTCAACATATTATTCAATAGAATTTCAGCTTCATCCAGTGTTCTTTCCCTGAAAACAGAACCCGCACAACTATCCAGGTAATCTCTGGAAGCATCGGTTAGTCCATTATAAAAGATATCAAGTATTTCATTTTTCTTAAGAGGATGATCAGGCAAAGCATTAAGTAACTTGAGAAGCCTCCCCCAAGCTTGTGGGAGACTCTCTTCTTCAATTTGCACAAAGTTGTATATTTCCCTCAAAGCAGCTTGTTTCTTATGAGCAGGGAAATATTTAGCAGAGAAGTAATAAATCATATCCTGGGGACTACGCACACAACCAGGATCAAGAGAATTAAACCATATCTTAGCATCACCGTTTAATGAGAACGGAAATATTTTAAGGATATAAAAGTAGCGAGATCTCTCATCATTAGTGAACAGGGTGGCTATATCATTTAATTTAGTAAGATGTGCCACAACAGTTTCAGATTCATAGCCATGAAAAGGATCAGATTCAACCAAAGTAACTATATCAGGGTCAACAGAGAATTCATAATCCTTATCGGTAACACAGATAGGTGAAGTTGCAAAAGCAGGTCAGGTCTCATTCTATCATTAAGAGATTGCTGATTCCATTTAGCTAATAATCTCTTGAGCTCATATCTATCTTTGCAAGCTAAAATAGCTAAAGAAGCTTCTTTATCAAAAACATAACCCTCAGGAATAACAGGCAAGTTTTCATCATCACTTTCATCAATATAATCAGTTTCAATAATTTCTTTCTCTCTAGCCCTAGCAATTTGTTCATCAAGAAATTCACCAAGTGGCACAGTAGTATCAAGCATAGAAGTAGTTTCATCATAAGTATCATGCATAGCAGACGTGGCATCATCAATAACATGCGACATATCAGAACGAATAGCAGAAGCAGGTTTAGGTGTCGCAAGCTTACTCAAAACAGAAGGTGAATCAAGTGCAGAGCTAGATGGCACTTCCTTACCTCCCCTCGTAGTTGAGGGATAAATTGTTGTCTTAGCGTCTATCAAGTTCTTCATAGTGACCAGCAGATATAAATCCCAAGTGACTCAAAGAATAGAGCTATGCTCCCCGGCAACGGCGCCAGAAAATAGTCTTGATAACCCACAAGTATAGGGGATCGCAACAGTTTTCGAGGGTAGAGTATTCAACCCAAATTTATTGATTCGACACAAGGGGAGCCAAAGAATATTCTCAAGTATTAGCAGTTGAGTTGTCAATTCAACCACACATGGATAACTTAATATCTGCAGCAAAGTATTTAGTAGCAAAGTAATATGATAGTAGTGGCAACGGTAACAAAAGTAACAGTAGCAAAACTAATATTTTTGGTGTTTTGTAGTGATTGTATCAGCAGCAACGGAAAAGTAAATAAGAGAAGAACAATATGTGAAAAGCTCGTAGGCATTGGATCGGTGATGGAGAATTATGCCGGATGCGGTTCATCATGTAACAATCATAACATAGGGTGACACAGAACTAGCTCCAATTCATCAATGTAATGTAGGCATGTATTCCGAATATAGTCATACGTGCTTATGGAAAAGAACTTGCATGACATCTTTTGTCCTACCATCCCGTGGCAGCGGGGTCCTAACGGAAACTAAGGGATATTAAGGCCTCCTTTTAATAGAGAACCGGAACAAAGCATTAGCACATAGTGAATACATGAACTCCTCAAACTATGGTCATCACCGGGAGTGGTCCCGATTATTGTCACTTCGGGGTTGCCGGATCATAACACATAGTAGGTGACTATAGACTTGCAAGATAGGATCAAGAACACACATATATTCATGAAAACATAATAGGTTCAGATCTGAAATCATGGCACTTGGGCCCTAGTGACAAGCATTAAGCATAGCAAAGTCATAGCAGCATCAATCTCAGAACATAGTGGATACTAGGGATCAAACCCTAACAAAACTAACTCGATTACATGATAGATCTCATCCAACCCATCACCGTCCAGCAAGCCTACAATGGAATTACTCATGCACGGCGGTGAGCATCATGAAATTGGTGATGGAGGATGGTTGATGATGACGACGGCGACGAATCCCCCTCTCCGGAGCCCCGAACGGACTCCAGATCAGCCCTCCCGAGAGGTTTTAGGGCTTGGCGGCGGCTCCGTATCGTAAAACGCGATGAATTCTTCTCTCTGATTTTTTTCTCCCCGAAAGCAAATATATAGAGTTGGAGTTGAGGTCGGAGGAGCTCCAGGGGGCCCACGAGGTAGGGGGCGCGCCCTAGGGGGGAGGGCGCGCCCCGACCCTCATGGACAGGTTGTGGCCCCCCTGGTCTTCATCTTTTGCAAGGATTTTTTATTATTTCCAAATAGACATTCCGTGGAGTTTCAGGTCATTCCGAGAACTTTTGTTTCTGCACATAAATAACACCATGGAAAGTCTGCTGAAAACAGCGTCAGTCCGGGTTAGTTCCATTCAAATCATGCAAGTTAGAGTCCAAAACAAGGGCAAAAGTGTTTGGAAAAGTAGATACGACGGAGATGTATCAACTCCCCCAAGCTTAAACCTTTGCTTGTCCTCAAGCAATTCAGTTGATAAACTTAAAGTGATAAAGAAAAACCTTTACAAACTCTGTTTGCTCTTGTTGTTGTAAATATGTAAAGCCAGCATTCAAGTTTTCAGCAAAGATTATGACTAACCACATTTGCAATAACTCTTAGGTCTCATGTTTACTCATATCAATAGCATAATCAACTAGCAAGTCATAATAATAAATCTCGGATGACAACACTTTCTCAAAACAATCATGATATAACAAGATGGTATCTCGCTAGCCTAGGGAACTCAAATAATGTATAAAAAGGCAAAGCGAACCGTGAATAATTTCATATTTTTAGGACGACGCTACTATAGTTGCATGTTGCCTCTGTAAAATAAATCAAAGCGGGAAGAGACAGTGTATGTCGTTTCGCACACATAGGTGACAAGGTCCCTCTCGGAACAATGAGCCTTTTTGAGAGAAGCTTTGGTTTGTAAGAAGTTTGTACCAAAACTTGTCCCAAATTGGACTAATTTTTTACCACAACATGTTGGTGCTATGTCCTAACACCATGCCAAGTTTCCTGATTTTGAGGCGACTTTTGGATTTACAGTAATTTTAAAACCAGGTTTCTCAGTGTTTACTGTTAAGTCGGCACCGCCCTGGATAGGCTTTTTCCTCGTGGGTCCCAAATGACAAATCCAAATCTGTCACTACCATGCAACTTTTCTTATTAAGAATTACAACCCATTTGGTGTGCTAGCTGAAAATAAGTTTGTGGGTGCTGGTGGGCGCTAAGAACTTGCGGGTTCGGTAATGAACAAAGATCTCAAGGATCCCGCGAGAGTGATGTTCTTTCCCTATGTTGTGAATGCTTATAATATTTATGTCTTAATTAAAGAAATGGCAAGCCATTGGCCCAGTATGAAAGAAAATATGGGTCAAAACCGAGTTGAAAAGGGAAACAATATCTAACTCCAGCTTACAAACAGTACAAAAGCACGAGGATTAATTGCTCATCAGGTTTAGACAAAATCTAGATTGAACAAGACAATGACATCTAACTCAACCAAAGTTTTCGGCAGTCACAATCAAATGGATCGGTCTGATCCATAAAATCAAGATCCCCGGCCAGAAATTCTACTGGTACATGAGGACAAGCTGTTGTAAATAGAAGCCGAGCACGATCAGAAGCCCTTAGGTCCACCTGAAACTTCTTTTTATGTTGTTCAACACTTGCAGCCGTAAGAAATTTCTTATTGAAAAAAACTTAATCCTCATGGACAATAGTGCCCTCGCATTCAACATGAAGAATGTGACAAAGCTAGTGTTTGCATTGTTGGATGCATATGCTTCCAGTGTTACTGTCTTCAAACGAATGTCATGAGATCTGAGAAAATCCCGATGCTTCTTGAACCATCGATTGGTTATACCTTTTTCTCCATGTGTTAGTGCCTAAATAGAGATGGAGATTGAAAACAGTTAATGTCTAAAAAATATTATGTTGAAAGAGTGGTAGCTGAACGATTAATTATAGTACATTATATATGGGCTTTCAATGTGCGTGAAATCATCACCTTTATATACAAATTCTCCAGACATGGAAAGCATTGCAGCAAGGCAATAATGATGTTGAGATCAAGACATGGAAAGGTCTTGATAGAATCCACCACCACTGATAGGATGGACAAGCGCTTCATTGAGCATAGAACATAATATTAGCACTGAAAGTGTACTCCAAGATGATACTTAAACTTATGCGCACAAATGAAAAATGCAAATTACAAAAGTGTACGTAAATAATATACAGTGCCTCAATAGGTGTGGAGGCAAACACCATCTCGAACCATTCAAACGGATCACTAATTGCACCCAAGGTCTCCAGTTTAGGCGCAGATACTACAGTTATTTGCGAAGGTTTATAACAACAATCAAGGAGCAACCTTTGAAGTGAAGGGGCGTCTTCGATGATGAGCTCCTGTCCTTCAAAATGAATTCCAATGCTTACAAGGTGAGACGAATTTATTTTGAGACAAAGGATATGGATTCCTAGTCCAAAAACAAGCACCAAACGCTGAAGTGCAGGGCAGCTAGAGTGGATGATGCTGTGAAGTGAGGCCACTGACAGATCAACCAACACAAGCGCAAGTTTTTTTAGCAGTGGCAGTCGAAGCATGTGTACCAGATAGTCTGCTAGATGGCACCGGGTCAAGGTGGCGGTGTGGAGAGAGGAGGAAAACCATGAGATGAGCATCGATGGTGAGGGCACAGATGCAACTCTTGGTAGTAACCTATCGCTGTAGTAATGGCAGAACTCAAGTTGCTGGAGTTTATCGAATTGACGGGATGTCAGCCAGGCGGCCACCATGCAGGGTATGTCCAGCAGGTAGCATGTCGGGATGCAGATGCGTTGAACGGAGCCCTCGTGGGAGGAGATGATGGCTTCGGGGAGTTCAGAATCATCATCGACAGATAGCTGACACAGATGACCACCGTGGACCGGGGGTGCGGCCGCCTATTATGGCCGGCGGCTCCGGTGCGCAATTAAAATGGACCAGTGGGAGCGAGGTAGGCTACGGTCAAAAGCTGTCTCGCCTCCCGATGAGCCTGCGCGGCGGACTTCTACCATTCCTACCATCATTTCACACAGCTAATCACACGCCTCCCCATCAATACGCACACCTGCACGCACGCCTCCCGGTATGCCTGCGCGGCGGACTGCTCGCATGCGTCCCGTCAACTCACGCCTGCTCGCACGGCACACGGGGCGTGTGGCAGCACGTATATATTTTGGTTTATTTTCTGCCGCTTTACTGCTTAACTGAAGCATGGCACGGTTAAACAACTCATACCGTATTCAATCTGAACCGTTTGCATTGAAGAGGTGCATAGATCCTGCGTTGAACAACTCGCACGCTTCCCGGCGAGCCTCTCGGTGAGCATGCGCACCGGACTGCGCTCGCGCGTCTCCCATTCAGTCAAGCAGCTGTCTACATGGTACCTCCTATAGCCATTAAAACGACGACATGTGGCGTCATGTAAATGGTTAACAGAACGCACACGATTTGAATTATACAGACATTTCAGATATTAAAGTGGCAGCTATTTTTTCAAAATGCCTTTGTTGGTTGTTATTCGAGTGCGCCTTCTCTCAAAATGGACACGAAAAATACCACAGCATGCTGGGTGCCATTCCATGATAGCATGCCAAGTTCATGAATTTCAGACGAGTTTTGGATTACTAGAATCTAAAACAAAGTATTTCAACGTTTTGCCGGCAATCAACGGTGCCCTGGTGTTTGAAATTCATTCCCATTTCTTGCATGGGACCTAAGCATGCACCAAAGACACATATTTGATTTTCTAACCAATTTATATGCACTGGAGCATGTGCGTGTAGTCCAAATTTGAATTATGCACATAAAATGCCTAGAAAACCAACTTAATGTATAAAATTGTCCAAACAAACCCCAAAAAATTCCAAAATTTAACACAACACTCCTGTTGTTCTATCTTGACGTTAGAATTTTTTTGAAAGCAATAAGAGGCAGCGGATATCGTTTCGTCCCAAAGGTGGGACGTTCCCTACCGAAACCATCAGGCTTGTTGTGAGAAGCTCTGGTTTGTGAGAAATTTATATCCAAATCTGCCCCAAATGGGACAAAATTTTTGCCACGGCATGTTGATGCCGCACCATGATAGCATATCAAGTTTCATGAATTTCAGACGAGTTTTGGATTTTCTAGAATTCAAAAACCATGTATCTCAATGTTTGCGGCCGAGTGACAGTGGCAGGGTGTTTGACATTCATTCTCATTTCTTGCATGGGACCTAAGCATGCAACCAAGGACACATATTTGAATTTTCAACCAATTTATATGCATTAGAGCATGTGCATGTAGTTCAAATTTGAATTATGCACATAAATGCATTGAAAACTCAACTAATGCATAAAAATGTCCAAACAACCCCCGAAAAATCCCAAAAATTGACACAACACTCCTGTTGTTCTATGTTGACACGAGAAATTTTTTGAAAGCAATAAAAGGCAATGGATATCGTTTCGTCCCCAAAGATGGGACGTTCCCTACCGAAACCATCAGGCTTGTTATGAGAAGCTCTGGTTTATGAGAAGCATATCCCCAAGCCTGCCCCAAATGGGACGAAAAATTACCACGGCATGTTGATGCCACTCCATGATAGCATGCCAAGTTTCATGAATTTCAGACGAGCTTTGGATTTACAAGAATTTAAAAACCAGGTATCTCAATGTTTGCAGCCAAGTGACGGTGGTAGGGTGTTTGACATTCATTCCCATTTCTTGCATGGGACTTAAGCATTCAACCAAAGACACATATTTGAATTTTCAACTAATTTATATGCATTAGAGCATGTGTCTGTAGTTCAAATTTGAATTATGCACATGAATGCATAGAAAACTCACTTAATGTATAAAAATGACCAAGCGAACCCCGAAAAATCCCAAAATTGACACAACACTCGTGTTGTTCTATGTTAACACGAGAAACATTTTGAAAGTAAGAAGAGGCAACAGATATCGTTTCATCCCCCAAGGTGGCACGTACTCTACCGAAACCATCAGGCTTGTTGTGGGAGAAGCTCTGGTTTGCGAGAAGCTTATACCCACACCTGCCCCAAATGGGACAATATCTTTACCACGGCATGTCACTGCCGTTTCATGATATCATGTCAAGTTTCATGAATTTCAGACAATTTTTCAATTTACTAGAATTTTAAAACCATGTATCTCAATGTTAGCGGCCGAGCGACAGTGTCAAGGTGTTTGACATTCGTTCTCACTTCTTGCATGTGACCTAATCTTGCAAACCAAAGACAAACATTTGATTTTGCAACCCGTTTTTATGGACTGGAGCATGTGCATGTAGTTCAATTTTGAATTATGGACATAAATGCCTAGAAAACTCAATTAACGTATAAAAATGTCCAAACGATCCCCGAAATTTTTTAAAATTTAACACGACACTCCTGATGTTCTACGTTGACACCAGAAAAAAAATTGAAAGGAAGAAGAGGCGACTAATATCGTTTTGTCCAAAAGGTGACACGTTCCCTAACGGAACCATGAGGCTTTCTTATGAGAAGCTCTGGTTTGTGAGAACTTATACCACAACCTGCCCTAAATAGGACAATATTTTTTACCCCAGCATGTTGATGCCATTCAATGATAGCATGCCAAGGTTCATGAATTTCAGATGGGTTGGATTTACTAGTAGAATTACAAAAGCAAGTACCTCAACATTTGCCGGAGAGCCACGGGGTCGTGGTGTTCAAAATGCATCCCCATTTCTTACATGGGACATAAACATAAACCCATGGACACATATATGATTTTACAACCCATGTTGGTGCACCGGAGCATGTGCATGTGCATTAATTTTGAATTGTGCATCTGAAATGGCTAGAAAACTAATTTAATGTATAAAAATTCCAAACAAACCCTGAATAATTACAATTTGTTTACGACACACATATAGTTGCATGTTCACTGAAGATAAAAAGTCTAGCAATTCAAACAATGTCCATTGCCGCTCTGATCCCATTATGTAATTCAAATCAAGACAAAAATCAAGTAGATCCCACATAGTTTATTATCACCAACCGTGTGAGATGCAACACAAAATATCTTGGAGCACCGTCGGAGTATAGTACGCATACGGCTTACACGAGAAGGTGCGACGGCTACAGTCCACAGCCCGCTCTGAACAAGGGACCGTGTCTGATGACACTTTGCGAGCCAGTTTTTTCGCAGAAGCGATTCCAAATTTTCAGCTTCCGCGGAAATATCTACCTCCCCGCCCCCTTCCCTTACGAAAAGCCACATTTCCCCTGTTTCACCTTCCTTTCTGTGACGCCCGGATAATTAAGCTACAGTGATCCCACGCTAATGGTGCCACGTCACCACGGTTACTGCTGCTAATCTAACGTTAGATCAAAACCGGTCCAAAATTCAAATTCAAAGTTTGGTAAATAATAAAAGTTTTCAAACATTAAAATAAAAATGTTCGGTTTGTACTAGATATTACATAGATAAATATGGTGTAGTAAACACATTTTTATAAAATGCCTAAATGATTTAAAACAGAAAAGTAAATAAATAAAAGAAAAGAAAATATAAAAAAATAGAAAAAGGGAACCCCCTGCCCCTGGGCCTAAGGCCACAGAGACAGGCCCAGCCGGCCAGGCCCAGTTCCCCATCCCCGGTCGCTTCCTGTTCCTCCGACCGGGCGGGACAGTGCGCGCCCGTCGCCGTCCAACCACCTCGCCGGCGACGCCCGACGAGGGGATAAGGCTCCGGACGCCTCGGTCCTCTCCCCCGCTCTCCACTGTCGCCCGCTCCGCCTCTCCCTCTCCCACCAGATCCCTCCTTGCTCCCCACCCCTCGTTCCCCACCTCAACCGAGCGCCGCTGTCGCCATGGCTGTGCCGTAGCCGCGGCCACCGCTCCGTCGCCATCGAGCTCGAGGAGCACCACAGGCCGCGGATCGAGCCGCCCCCTCTCTTCTCGGGCTCCGGCGATCTTCTCCGTCTCCGTCGACCTCTACAGCTCCTAAGCCGTCATGGGCCTACGTGTGAGCCGCACGGTGAGCCTCTCCCCCTTTTCCTATCTCCGCGAAGCTTTTCGCCGATCGTAGCCACCGCTCCGCTAGCACCCGCACGCGTCGCCGCCGACGAGCTCGTTGCCGTCATTGTGGCCGTTGACACGCTCGCCCGAGCTCACCATTGTGCTCCTGGGGTTCCCAGGAGACCAACGCGCACGCGCACGCGCCTTCCCGTGCCCCCTAAGCACCTAGCTCGACGAGCGCCCGAGAACGCCGCCGCCTCCGCTCGTCGCCAGTGCCAATTCCGGCCTATTCCGACGAAACCACCACCACCACCAGCTGCGCCGCTCACTCCCCGTTCGAATGCGACCAGCCGCGGTCGGTTTGGCGCCCCGTAGGCTTCTCCCGACGCGCTCCCGAACGCCGCTGCCGCCTCCGCTCGCCACCGGCGATGCTCCGGTCGTCCCCGACGCCGGTCGTCATCACCATCGTGTGCGCGGCGCCGGGCCGCACCCTTAGGTCCAAGCCGCAGGTCCGGAGGCCCCCTGTAGCGCGGCTCCGGCCAACTCCGGCGAGATGCCGCCGTTTCTTTGGTCGTCGGAGCCGCTCCGTCGCCGGCGTGCGACGTGGCGCGGCGTGGCCTCCCCTGTGAGGCTGACGTGTGGGCCCATGGGGCCCTGTTGACTGTGTTGACCCAGTCAACTCGCTGACTCGGCAGCCCAGAGCCACTGACAGGCAGGCCCCATTCCTTTAATCAACGTTTTAATAATTAAAACTTATTTAGTTAAACTAATTAGACACTGACAGGTGGGGCCTACTAGCTAATTAACTTAGTTTAGTTAAATTAACCGCTGTTAATTAGTCCAGTCACTAACCAGTGGGACCCACTGGAACCACAGGTCAGTTTTGACCTGGTCAGCGTGTCTGTTGACCGCTGACATCATCCCCACGCAATGCTGACATCATATTTCCTTTTCTGTTAATTCTGTTAATTTAAATAATTTCAGAAAATGTTTAAACCTTTAGAAATTCATAGAAAATAAACCGTAACTCCGATGAAAATGTTTTCTACATGAAAGTTGCTCAGAAAAATCCAACGAATCCGAATACACGGTCCGTTCATCTGTCACATGCCCCTAGCATGCTGAACATGGAACATTCCCCCTCCGGTCATCTGTTTGATACAGGTCCGGAACCGGGAATACATTCCCGGTTGAATTCCCCCTTCACCTTTATTGTGTAGCCATACGTTATGTCACACACGGCACAACATATTGCCATGTTATGCTTTGTGATGCTATGCTTGCTTTATATTTATTGTTTCTTCCCCCTCTTCTTTCCGGTAGACCCCGAGACCAATGCCGCCCCTGTGATCGACTACGTCGAAGACGACCCCTCCTTGCTAGAGCAACCAGGCAAGCCCCCCCTTTGATCACCAGATATCGCCTATTCCTTCTCTATACTGCTTGCATTAGAGTAGCGTAGCATGTTACTGCTTTCGGTTAATCCTATTCTGCTGCATAGCCTGTCATTGTTGCTACAGTTGTTACCCGTACCTGCTATCCTACTGCTTAGTATAGGATGCTAGTGTTCCATCAGTGGCCCTACACTCTTGTCCGTCTGCCATGCTATACTACTGGGCCGTGATCACTTCGGGAGGTGATCACGGGTATATACTATACACTTTATATACATGACACATGTGGTGACTAAAGTCGGGTCAGCTCGTTGAGTACCCGCAAGTGATTCTGATGAGGGGGCTGAAAGGACAGGTGGCTCCATCCTGGTAGAGGTGGGCCTGGGTTCCTGACGGCCCCCGACTGTTACTTTGTGGCGGATCGACAGGGTAGGTTGAGACCACCTAGGAGAGAGGTGGGCCTGGCCCTGGTCGGCGTCCGCGGATACTTAAAATAACACGCTTAACGAGTTCTTGGTATTTGATCTGAGTCTGGCCATTTGGTCTATACGCACTAACCAGCTACGCGGGAACAGTTATGGGCACTCGACGTCGTGGTATCAGCCGAAGCCTTCGTGACGTCAGCGACGGAGCGGCGCGCGCCGGATTGGACTGGAACGCCTGCTAGGCTAGGTCTGCTTCCGACCGCCCTCGCAACGTGCATGTGTGCAATGGGCGATGGGCCCAGACCCCTGCGCCATAGGATTTAGACCGGCGTGCTGACCTCTCTGTTGTGCCTAGATGGGGCTGCGACGTGTTGATCTTACGAGGCCGGGCATGACCCAGGAAAGTGTGTCCGGCCAAATGGGATTGAGCGTGTTGGGTTATGTGGTGCACCCCTGCAGGGAAGT
Source organism: Aegilops tauschii subsp. strangulata (assembly GCF_002575655.3). Taxonomy (NCBI): domain Eukaryota; kingdom Viridiplantae; phylum Streptophyta; class Magnoliopsida; order Poales; family Poaceae; genus Aegilops; species Aegilops tauschii. The sequence goes on along the minus strand of NC_053037.3, from coordinate 277,298,602 downwards.
TTATCTATTCGAATAGCCGTGTCCCTCGGTAAAAGGACGACCCGGAGTTGTACCTTGACCTTATGACAACTAGAACTAGATACTTAATAAAACACACCCTTCCAAGTGCCAGATATAACCCGGTGATCGCTCTCTAACAGGGCGACGAGGAGGGGATCGCCGGGTAGGATTATGCTATATGATGCTACTTGGTGAACTTACCATCTACTCTCTCCTACATGCTACAAGATGGAGGTGGCCAGAAGCGTAGTCTTCGACAGGATTAGCTATCCCCCTCTTATTCTGGCATTCTGCAGTTCATTCCACCGATATGGCCCTTTACACATATACCCATGCATATGTAGTGTAGCTCCTTGCTTGCGAGTACTTTGGATGAGTACTCACGGTTGCTTTTCTCCCTCTTTTCCCCTTTCTATACCTGGTTGTCGCAACCAGATGCTGGAGTCCAGGAGCTAGAGATCCCGAGGATGATTCTACATGGAGTTCGACTTCGAGGAGTAGTTAGGAGGTCCCAGGCAGGAGGCCTTGCCTTTTTGATCGTTGCTACTTTTGTGCTAGCCTTCTTAAGGCAAACTTGTTTAACTTATGTCTGTACTCAGATATTGTTGCTTCCGCTGACTCGTCTATGATCGAGCACTTGTATTCGAGCCCTCGAGGCCCCTGGCTTGTATTATGATGCTTGTATGACTTATTTATGTTTTAGAGTTGTGTTGTGATATCTTCCCGTGAGTCCCTGATCTTGATCGTACACGTTTGCATGCACGATTAGTGTACGGTCAAATCGGGGGAGTCACAAGTTGGTATCAGAGCCGACTGCCTGTAGGAATCCCCCTTCCACACTCCTTGGCCGAAGTCGAGTCTAGACATTGCAAAACTTTTACTAACATGGCTGTGTGTCTTACGGGCCCACGTCGCCATTGGGTGGTATTAGGATCTTTTATTCCTCGTCTATACTCTGGGACTTTGATCTCTCTTCTATTTAGGTTAAATAATTTACTAAATCTGACTCTAGGTTCTCATAACTACTTCCTCCCGGAGAGCCCCTTATTACAGATGATTGCCGGCTGCACCAGAAGATTTCGGAGATAATCTCCGACATTCTCTCCAGACCTTGTGCCCATTGCTTTTGCAATTCCCTACCACCGAAATATCCCTATGGATAAATACTTACACCTGCCGTCCTTACTTTTACTCCCAGTTGATCTTGTTATTACAAGATCACTTGAAATCCTCTCTATTGTTCCGAGAATATTTTGAGCTTACTGCCCTGCAGTTCTTGCCTCATGAAACCCCCTACGGATAATTCCTCGCACCTGCGAGTATCCGTTCTTCCCCTGTTGTTCTTATGATGCACAAGATACATTAAGATGTTATCTCATCTTCCAGTAATCCTCTGTCCGCTATTGCTCTGCAGTTGTGTGCTTGCATTTTGGTTGTGTTCCTAAGACGAGCAATATTCATTTAGTATCCTTTGTCATTATCATTTCGAGTCTCTTAATTCAATATGTTGCGAATGCTCGCGACCCTCAATTGGACCCTAAAATTCATCCTTCTGGCTCAGATGTCATTTTGAACATGAGCTGGTTCTCGACCAATCAAATTACCGTCGATTGTACCCCTAAGTCTATTGAACTTATCCACCCTTGATCAGAGCGTCTGCTTCTGAACCTTCGATTTGGAAATCTAATTCCTTTGATACCTAAGCATTGAATCATTCAGATGTTCTATGATCTGATGCCCTTGCATTCTTTCTTCAACTGGTAGTGTGCCGATGCTCACATCAGCTCCGTTATGAACCATTAAGTCCTTTGTTGAATTATTATCCGACAGTGTCCTTCACATCCAAAATTCTTGTGAGTTCTTTCCCTGATATATAATGCCTTCGGTAAATTGTATCTTCTGCCTTGTCGAACATGCTCTGCCATCGAGCTTGTGTTGTTTACCCCTGATGTTTGTGGTATATGTTCTAAGATGCCCTGATGGATTGAACCTACGCCTTTTCTAATCTGTGTGAACCCGGAAACTACTACGGGTCATACTCTACTGTTGTTATGTCAGATAAAATTTCAACACTACAACTTCGTCGAAGGCGAGAAGTGAATGAAAGGTTATGCATTAGAGAAGTGGGAGTCGACCTTGAACTTTGTGTTCATGCCCATGGACATGATGTAGATTCTATCATGGAAGCTTCTTGTAATAATAACTATTTCCTTGATAAATATCATATGGTATCTGTGAATTGATCCTTTGCAACCGTGGTTCTGACCATGATTGTTCTCCTTTGATTCTATTTCTCGGACAAGATAAAGTACTTGCCTTCTGCAGATCAGTATGCCTGCCCAACCTTTATTTTGTTCTACCTTCGAGTATTACCCCCTGGTATCTCGAGATTATCTTGGAATTGCATAACTTACTATGAGTTCATCATCAAGTACTACATTCTCACTGATTGCAATTTTTCATGGGCTCTGAGTTATTAAACACTCAAAGACACCGATAACTGAACCGAGTTCGCACTACGGTTCAACAACCCTTAGTAATCTTCTTTAAGTACGAGTTTGTACCCGATCACGCCATTCCTAGCCTGTTTGGCTATATCATCGTCGTAATGATTTTAACTGTGCTACCTGGTCCTTATTCCCAGAGCACCACTTTCGACGATGAGCTAAGCTTACGTCGATTTTCCTCGTCTTATCATTCACCTCGAACAACAAGCTTGATTCCGAATTGGTGTCGTATCCATGGTTCCAATAATCTTTTGTTGCATCAGTCCTTTTGCTTGATGCAGTTGTTGTTCGATTGCTTCTTCGTGGAGCCTCTCGACAAAATTTGTCGTGATCATCATCAACATTTTGAATCCTTCCACGATATCAATTGGATTCATGATGTTAAGTGCCATCCTCGTTCCTTGTAATTTGAGTTACCACTGTGAACATCCTTACCTTCTTTTCATCACAAACTTGTTCATGTTATGGATGCAACTTGCTATCCAGATTGTATTATGTTTTACCTTGTAATAATACTAGCTTTTATGATAGGGATGTTGTGAGGATTGCTCCACCTCTTAATTATTCTTGGTATAGTGATACTTCTCACCCTCACCATTCTTTCTTGGTACCCGTGTTGTTTCCAACCGGAATACCGACAATTGAACTATGATGTGTGAATTCAAAACTTCTAGCAACCCTATTGCTTTGAAGTGAACGGTCGAGTTTCATTCTAATTCTTTTGTTCATTAAGTCACCATTCTAACATTGATCGTGCAATCCAGTCCATATTTCGGGTGCACCTTTCAACCATTGTTTAATTGTGTATGTTTCCCTCGAGCATACATCATTATATCATCATATCTGACAGATGTTATCTCCTTGTCTGCATGATTGTGGAAATCCATCTTTTTGGAAATCTCAATGAATTGTCGCTGAGTTCATCGGCCACCTCCTCACCCTCTCCTTAATTTAATGATGATCTCTTGTTTCAGAACTCGCTCTCATAGTTCATTTCCCGAGAATCTTACATTGTCATCTCGTCAAATTGTGTCACGCCTTTTCTTCTCAGGTATCCTGAGTCTGAGATACCCTAGCACCAACCAGAATTGAATCTCGGTCATCTATGATGGTTGGAACATATTTCCAAAGACATATAACATTGGTCTTTATATGACCCGGTAAGGTGGTGTCATGCCTAGTACACCTGGCCGGAGGACCCTATTGTTATAGTTCCCTTCTTAACAAGGTTATTGATTCTTCCATGAGGAAATCGTAAGACTTATTCTATAAGTTGTTCCTGATGGATCCTTTGTGTATCCAAAGTCCGACCTTTGCTTGAAGACCATGTCAAAGCTATCTCGAAGCATGTTTGTGGTACTCCGATCTCCAATAAAAACATTTGAAGCACAATGCTAAATTTTCGTTATCAATTATTCAAACACCGTTGTTTGGGTAATGTCATGAACTTCCTCTCCCCTAACCTAAATGGTTCTCTTCTAACCATTGTCCTTGGGAAGGATATACCCCTGAAATATGTGTTTAAACAGATTTTCCTTTCCATTGTTCTGTTTAATCTGATAATCATATTTTCCTTTCCATTGGTTGGTTTAACGTTTATGGTGATCATTATGATCTAAGCAGTATTAATCCCCTGCTTGTGCAAACACCTCGGTGTACAACTCTGTCAGTAAGACCCTGTTACTATTGTTGGTGACATTCCGGTAACCACCGATGGACGAGAACTTTGCCTATTGGTCCGCCTCGTTTCAACGAGCAGGAAAATGGTTCTCTTCGTCCCACGCCCTTGGTACCAAACTTTGTTGCCAACATAATTGACAGGCTATTCTCTGACCTGCCTTGCTATCATGATCGTGCAAGATGTTAGCACCTTTCTACTTTTAACTCACATGGTGGGCCCATAACCCACAGTACCACAGGATCGAAACCTGACTCTCCTGTACATCCCTGTCTTCCAAAATTGATCCTCACGCTTGGCTTCGTATGTAATTCACGAGCCACCTTATTGTGATCTGTTCTGCTACCAGACGCAATACTTAATCTCGCTGCTCTGAACCCCTTTCTCACTCTGGTTCAGACTTCGAGCAACTATCTATCCGCTGGGAACCTCTTATTGACCTTCGTACCTTACTCTCGATGTATTTTATATGTTCAACCCGAGAGATAATCTTATGCTCATTCATGGGTTAACCCCAGACTGTTTTCCCTCATAAGCATTCTGTCGTAGCCAAGCTGCCCCTTACCTATTCGTAAGTACGTTGGAGATCCCGAAGAAAGGATGACGACTTGATCATGGTGACTTGAAGCAGAGAATTGAAGACATCAACGAAAGGGATCAACCTCTTCGAAAGGGCAGCCAAGACCGAGAAGACTCGTTAGGTTTTCGTTACCAACACTTTCCCCCCTACTCCACCGCTTAAATCTTGGGACGAGATTTCTTGTAGTGGAGGAGAATTGTGACGCCCGGATAATTAAGCTACAGTGATCCCACGCTAATGGTGCCACGTCACCACGGTTACTGCTGCTAATCTAACGTTAGATCAAAAACGGTCCAAAATTCAAATTCAAAGTTTGGTAAATAATAAAAGTTTTCAAACATTAAAATAAAAATGTTCGGTTTGTACTAGATATTACATAGATAACTATGGTGTAGTAAACACATTTTTATAAAATGCCTAAATAATTTAAAATGATTTAAAACAGAAAAGTAAATAAATAAAAGAAAAGAAAATATAAAAAAAATAGAGAAAAGGGAACCCCCTGCCCCTGGGCCTAAGGCCACAGAGACAGGCCCAGCCGGTCAGGCCCAGTTCCCCATCCCCGGTCGCTTCCTGTTCCTCCGACCGGGCGGGACAGCGCGCGCCCGTCGCCGTCCAACCACCTCGCCGGCGACGCCCGACGAGGGGATAAGGCTCCGGACACCTCGGTCCTCTCCCCCGCTCTCCACTGTCGCCCGCTCCACCTCTCCCTCTCCCACCAGATCCCTCCTTGCTCCCCACCCCTCGTTCCCCACCTCAACCGAGCGCCGCTGTCGCCATGGCTGTGCCGTAGCCACGGCCACCGCGCACCCCGCGCCTCGCCAGCACGTCCACAAGACGCGCCGTCGACCTCTACCTCGACTACGCCTCGCCATCGAGCTTGAGGAGCACCGCAGGCCGCGGATCGAGCCGCCCCCTCTCTTCTCGGGCTCCGGCGATCTTCTCCGTCTTCGTCGACCTCTACAGCTCCTAAGCCGTCATGGGCCTACGTGTGAGCCGCACGGTGAGCCTCTCCCCCTTTTCCCTATCCCCGCGAAGCTTTTCGCCGCTCGTAGCCACCGCTCCGCTAGCACCCGCACGCGTCGCCGCCGACGAGCTCGTTGCCGTCATTGTGGCCGTTGACACGCTCGCCCGAGCTCACCATTGTGCTCCTGGGGTTCCCAGGAGACCAACGCGCACGCGCACACGCCTTCCCGTGCCCCCTAAGCACCTAGCTCGATGAGCGCCCGAGAACGCCGCCGCCTCCGCTCGTCGCCAGTGCCGATTCCGGCCGATTCCGGCCGATTCCGACGAAACCACCACCACCACCAGCTGCGCCGCTCACTCCCCGTTCGAACACGACCAGCCGCGGCCGGTTTGGCGCCCCGTAGGCTTCTCCCGACGTGCTCCCGAACGCCGCTGCCGCCTCTGCTCGCCACCGGCGATGCTCCGGCCGTCCCCGACGCCGGTCGTCGTCACCATCGTGTGCGCGGCGCCGGGCCGCACCCTTAGGTCCAAGCCGCGGGTCCGGAGGCCCCCTATAGCGCGGCTCCGGCCAACTCCGGCGAGATGCCGCCGTTTCTTTGGTCGTCGGAGCCGCTCCGTCGCCGGCGTCCGACGTGGCGCGGCGTGGCCTCCCCTGTGAGGCTGACGTGTGGGCCCATGGGGCCCTGTTGACTGTGTTGACCCAGTCAACTCGCTGACTCGGCAGCCCAGAGCCACTGACAGGCAGGCCCCATTCCTTTAATCAATGTTTTAATAATTAAAACTTATTTAGTTAAACTAATTAGACACTGACAAGTGGGGCCTACTAGCTAATTAACTTAGTTTAGTTAAATTAACCACTGTTAATTAGTCCAGTCACTGACCAGTGGGACCCACTGGACCCACAGGTCAGTTTTGACCTGGTCAGCGTGTCTGTTGACCGCTGACATCATCCCCACGCAATGCTGACATCGTATTTCCTTTTCTGTTAATTCTGTTAATTTAAATAATTTCAGAAAATGTTTAAACCTTTAGAAATTCATAGAAAATAAACCGTAACTCCGATGAACATGTTTTCTACATGAAAGTTGCTCAGAAAAATCCAACGAATCCGAATACGCGGTCCGTTCATCTGTCACATGCCCCTAGCATGCTGAACATGGAACATTCCCCCTCCGGTCATCTGTTTGATACAGGTCCGGAACCGGGAATACATTCCCGGTTGAATTCCCCCTTCACCTTTATTGTGTAGCCATACGTTAGGTCACACCCGGCACAACATATTGCCATGTTATGCTTTGTGATGCTATGCTTGCTTTATATTTATTGTTTCTTCCCCCTCTTCTTTCCGGTAGACCCCGAGACCAATGCCGCCCCTGTGATCGACTACGTCGAAGACGACCCCTCCTTGCCAGAGCAACCAGGCAAGCCCCCCCTTTGATCACCAGATATCGCCTATTCCTTCTCTATACTGCTTGCATTAGAGTAGCGTAGCATGTTACTGCTTTCGGTTAATCCTATTCTGCTGCATAGCCTGTCATTGTTGCTACAGTTGTTACCCGTACCTGCTATCCTACTGCTTAGTATAGGATGCTAGTGTTCCATCAGTGGCCCTACACTCTTGTCCGTCTGCCATGCTATACTACTGGGCCGTGATCACTTCGGGAGGTGATCACGGGTATATACTATACACTTTATATACATGACACATGTGGTGACTAAAGTCGGGTCAGCTCGTTGAGTACCCGCAAGTGATTCTGATGAGGGGGCTGAAAGGACAGGCGGCTCCATCCTGGTAGAGGTGGGCCTGGGTTCCTGACGGCCCCCGACTGTTACTTTGTGGCGGAGCGACAGGGTAGGTTGAGACCACCTAGGAGAGAGGTGGGCCTGGCCCTGGTCGGCGTCCGCGGATACTTAAAATAACACGCTTAACGAGTTCTTGGTATTTGATCTGAGTCTGGCCATTTGGTCTATACGCACTAACCAGCTACGCGGGAACAGTTATGGGCACTCGACGTCGTGGTATCAGCCGAAGCCTTCGTGACGTCAGCGACGGAGCGGCGCGCGCCGGATTGGACTGGAACGCCTGCTAGGCTAGGTCTGCTTCCGACCGCCCTCGCAACGTGCATGTGTGCAATGGGCGATGGGCCTAGACCCCTGCGCCATAGGATTTAGACCGGCGTGCTGACCTCTCTGTTGTGCCTAGATGGGGCTGCGACGTGTTGACCTTACGAGGCCGGGCATGACCCAGGAAAGTGTGTCCGGCCAAATGGGATTGAGCGTGTTGGGTTATGTGGTGCACCCCTGCAGGGAAGTTTATCTATTCGAATAGCCGTGTCCCTCGGTAAAAGGACGACCCGGAGTTGTACCTTGACCTTATGACAACTAGAACTAGATACTTAATAAAACACACCCTTCCAAGTGCCAGATATAACCCGGTGATCGCTCTCTAACAGGGCGACGAGGAGGGGATCGCCGGGTAGGATTATGCCATATGATGCTACTTGGTGAACTTACCATCTACTCTCTCCTACATGCTACAAGATGGAGGTGGCCAGAAGCGTAGTCTTCGACAGGATTAGCTATCCCCCTCTTATTCTGGCATTCTGCAGTTCATTCCACCGATATGGCCCTTTACACATATACCCATGCATATGTAGTGTAGCTCCTTGCTTGCGAGTACTTTGGATGAGTACTCACGGTTGCTTTTCTCCCTCTTTTCCCCTTTCTATACCTGGTTGTCGCAACCAGATGCTGGAGTCCAGGAGCTAGAGATCCCGAGGATGATTCTACATGGAGTTCGACTTCGAGGAGTAGTTAGGAGGTCCCAGGCAGGAGGCCTTGCCTTTTTGATCGTTGCTACTTTTGTGCTAGCCTTCTTAAGGCAAACTTGTTTAACTTATGTCTGTACTCAGATATTGTTGCTTCCGCTGACTCGTCTATGATCGAGCACTTGTATTCGAGCCCTCGAGGCCCCTGGCTTGTATTATGATGCTTGTATGACTTATTTATGTTTTAGAGTTGTGTTGTGATATCTTCCCGTGAGTCCCTGATCTTGATCGTACACATTTGCGTGCATGATTAGTGTACGGTCAAATCGGGGGAGTCACAAGTTGGTATCAGAGCCGACTGCCTGTAGGAATCCTCCTTCCACACTCCTTGGCCGAAATCGAGTCTAGACATTGCAAAACTTTTACTAACATGGCTGTGTGTCTTACGGGCCCACGTCGCCATTGGGTGGTATTAGGATCTTTTATTCCTCGTCTATACTCTGGGACTTTGATCTCTCTTCTATTTAGGTTAAATAATTTTACTAAATCTGACTCTAGGTTCTCGTAACTACTTCCTCCCGGAGAGCCCCTTATTACAGATGATTGCCGGCTGCACCAGAAGATTTCGAAGATAATCTCCGACATTCTCTCCAGGCCTTGTGCCCATTGCTTTTGCAATTCCCTACCACCGAAATATCCCTATGGATAAATACTTACACCTGCCGTCCTTACTTTTACTCCCAGTTGATCTTGTTATTACAAGATCACTTGAAATCCTCTCTATTGTTCCGAGAATATTTTGAGCTTACTGCCCTGCAGTTCTTGCCTCATGAAACCCCCTACAGATAATTCCTCGCACCTGCGAGTATCCGTTCTTCCCCTGTTGTTCTTATGATGCACAAGATACATTAAGATGTTATCTCATCTTCCAGTAATCCTCTGTCCGCTATTGCTCTGCAGTTGTGTGCTTGCATTTTGGTTGTGTTCCTAAGACGAGCAATATTCATTTAGTATCCTTTGTCATTATCATTTCGAGTCTCTTAATTCAATATGTTGCGAATGCTCGCGACCCTCAATCGGACCCTAAAATTCATTCTTCTGGCTCAGATGTCGTTTTGAACATGAGCTGGTTCTCGACCAATCAAATTACCGTCGATTGTACCCCTAAGTCTATTGAACTTATCCACCCTTGATCAGGTAATTCACATCCGACCCCATCCTCGTCATCCTTCCACAACCACATGCCCCGACCGCCGACGCGACACCTTTCACCCAAATCACCGACCCCTCCACCAAATAAGCGTCGCCCTAAGCCACGGTGCACGCAGTATAGCCAGGATCTCAAGGAGCATTTGGCAGCGGAGAAGTAAATCGTGGCCGCACGCGCAGATGAGGTCGCGATGACTGCCATTCGTGCCGACCCCTAGATCTTGGAGGAGCACCTCGCAGTCGAGGCCACCATCGACGCCTCGCGCGCCGACGCCACGACGCCATTGGCTACTTTAAATGACAGTTCGTGGCGTTTTCTCGAGGGCACCCTCGGTGCCTTCGACAAAGACTACGAGGTGTTTTCTCAGCATGCACGTGCTTACCTCATCTCGAGAGCCAGCAGGTTGGTGCTCGGAGCGGCCCAGGCAACTCACCACTATGATGAGGGCACCCATGATGCGGAGGCCTCGCCTTCTTCCATGTCCAAGGAACCAATCGTTATCGATATCTCCGACGATGCATGGGTTGGAGTTGGCGTAAATGCCATGACGGTCTTTTTCGCTGCCTCAAATGTCTAACGGCACAATTCGGATATCTAACTTCTGTTGCCAGCATTCCACCAACCTCACCCCCACCAACCCTAGCACCTTTGGGCTCTCTTTCTTCACACCTCCAGTCCTCCACCCACCCTCGCTTCCCAGTCGCGTACGTGTGCAGTTCACACCAACCCCCACCCTGATCGCCCGCATCTGCATCGGGAGCGTGAAGGAAGAAAAAATAGGAGGACATGACGCTGCTGTGTGTGCCGCTGGTGGGGCGGACGGTCGAGGAGATGAAGATCGACGCGGCGGCCGCAGCGGCCGCAGGGGGCGACCTTGTCGAGATCCGACTGGACTACATCGAGGGGTTCCGCCCGCGGGAGGACCTTCCACGTCTGCTCCACAGCTGCCCACTCCCCGTCCTTGTCACCTACCGGTTCGATCTCCTCTTCGCCTGCTTCTCGATCCCCGGTTTGGTTTTTCTGAGATTTCGCGTCCGTGTTGCAATATTCGGAACGGGCGTGCAGATACTTGCCAATAGTCAAATTCGGAACGGGCGCGCAGATGCTGCTCACCGGCCTGGAGTGTTCCCTTGCTTGCTTTTGTGCATCCTAGCTTTTGTGTTGTTTTAGTTTTGGGTTGGTTTTTTTAACACGTCACCATATACTTATTAGTTAGCAAAAAAATATTCACACAACGGAAATTGCTAATTGAGCTCGAGCTCCATGGAGCCCTTGGTTTGAAAAATTCAAAAATCAATTTTTTAGGTTTCGAAAAATTCTGAAAAACACACACATACATTGATACATATGGATGTATACTACTCCCTAGTGTCAAAAAACGTCTTATATTTTAATACGGAGGGAGTACTTGTCTGCAAAGTTTCATAGTGAAATACTTTTTTGAGCGAGGTACACAAAAATGACAAAACCACGTATTTCTAGCACATGACTCTAAAAGCACATGATATATTTTTTTGGTACAGCTCACATCAAAACGCATTTGGTGATGAAATTTCACGCACATCTAATATAGCTATCTAAGTACTTGTGTATTTGTTTTCAGTTTTTTTTGAAACTTAAAAAGTTGATTTTTGAAAATTTTGGAAAATTTCGGGCTCAATCTCGCACATGAGGGAACGTCACCAAGCACCGTATGCAGCACCTTATTAGGGTCCCTCCTAATCAGTTTCGATGCAGGAATCAAAACCTTGTGATCTCAAGCTTTCCTGACAGAAAATTTTCTAGACACATTAAATAGAAAAATAAATAAAAGATTATACTTTATTACAAACACATTTATGGTAGAACCCCTTTACGAACGTGCACTTTTTGATACTACTAGCAAAAGGGTCCGTGCGTCGCAACAGGTACAAAATAAATAAATTTTAATAAAACAGTTAGCACCTTCCTTCATATTGCTTGTGAGTCATATGCATTGAGGTTAATTATAAAAAGAAGCCTAATTATTCTAGTTCTAGTGGTGGTAAAATTATGGCATTGACAAGAATATGAAGCACCATATGAAAGGTATCAAAAAAACAGGATGCCAGCGGAAATGCGAAGATCAAACAATTTCATATGTCCAGCTGGCTTGCTAAATCATTTTATACAAGGATGCTGTGAATAACTGGTCAGGTTAATTAGTTAAATAGTTAACAACAAACAGTAGTTTGTTCTTGTTTGTAAAAATTACAGGATGCTAATGCTTGCCATAGAGCTGATGATGATTTAACGTTAGATCTCAACATACACATAAAACTAAGTATCAACTGCAAATGATTGCATTGAAACAGCAGAACAGGCCCCAAGATGTTGCCGATCTGCTCCGACGAGCTGTGATTATAGAACGAACTAATGCTGGTGGTCAAATGAGGCATGGGTAGCACCAGTTGGATCATTCCTGCAGAGCTTCAAGCATGGCAAGAACACTACGTACCTGATGCAACACTTGCTTGTAGTGGCCATGGACAAGAAAGAAAGTTCATGAGTAACTTTGGGTCTTTGGTGTCATTCAGAATGAAACAACATAGAAGTCAATACTATTTTGAAAACCAAACTTGATATCTTACCAATCCTTCCGAGCAGGACCATGTCAGGAATTTACGCACAACTATGTGACACTTGAAGAGGATAGGGAAGAAACTAACAAGCCTGTTATAGATGGCACAGTTGCACTCTTTCCCCGCACATGTAGTGCTTTGCCAAAACAGTTTAAACAACGAGTATGTAGGTACACACGGACTGTCGAATCCCCCCAAAGTCAATCTGTTCACCTAATAAGTGGATGATTATGATACTAAATTCAAAAGCATACTGCCAAGTTGGTAGCAGTTCGACTGAATTAAAATACAAATTCATGCAAGACGCGAAATACCTGATACAGAAACCACAAAAATAATAATCAAGGATCAACTGTGGACCAATTATGACACGAGGCAGATCTGACCCTGGGAAAGAAAATTTGAAGGGCCTTGGATGTCACTGACTAATCTCATGAAGAACTATTACATTTGCGGTCATATCATATATCGATCAAACATCATTATTTAGAAATGACATATTTCGCAAGAAAAATTCTAATTAAGCATCTAATTGTGCCCTTAAATTTGAAATCACTAATAGTAAGAAGACATGTGCTGAAGTAACAATTGTACGCTATCTAGCTTTCGCTCCCTGTGGCATTGGCCCCATGACAGGAATCAGGAAAACCACACACAAAAAATCAACTAATGCTTTTGGGAAAATTCATCAAACAACTAATTCCCAGTTGTTGTGCCACCACTGCATCATAAGAGCAGTTCATTTTGTGTGCATCATAGAGCATCTACACAGAACATGATTCATGTACATCATACAGAGGCCAATAAACTATGGAGTTTAAACTGATGGGGAAGACATGCACTTCAACAAAAGCTTGAACTTGGTAAATTTAAGGGAGACGACTGTAGTTGCAGCTGGATCGCGATGAACACAGTGAACACACACGAGATTTTGCTTAGCGCACTGACTTGCTGCTTTTCTTTATTTCTCCGCTATTTATTCAGATTACAAAGAAGTGGCGCTAGTCCCCCGGCTACTGTGGCCTTGACCCGCTCCTTGCTCTGTGCCATCCCATGACCAGCTCGTCTAGGCCGCTAAATACTCTAACAGAAAGCAAATAAACCGGCTAGGCCGATACATAGCCTACCGGGCGTTATTTCTGAAGAAATGGAACGCTAACAAAGATACTGGGCGAAAACGCTGTCATGGCAGTGATCTGGAGAACGGGGTTAATCAACAATGACTATAGTAAAAGAATTTCCTATATAAAAATCATATTGCAATCTTCTAAATACAAAGTGCAGCAGAGGCCTGCCAAGCTTTAGGAAAAGGTCTAAGTAAAGCCGTTTCATTGTTGTTTAAGCCATCACCTCCAGCCCCTTACCGAGTCACCTGTTGGACTGTATTGCCGTGGTGGCTCGTTGTTGCAAAATATAACTAATTTCCACTGTACAACTAAGCACCATGATGCCTTACATAAATGCTGTGCATATGTGTCTGTTTTTTGCAGGCCTAACTGGGAAGGAGGTCGCTATGATGGTGATGATGCCACTAGATTTGAAACACTCTGTTTAGCTATGGAACTAGGTGTAGACTATGTTGACATCGAGTTAAAGGTTTGTTTACACATTGGAAATTTCCTGATGCTCACCATTTTGTGAATACTGGATAATGTAATATGGACAAATTCTGCGGATACATGTCAATGTCATGTTAGTTTGCACAAGACATTTCATGATTAAACTTGTCCCTAAATGTAGATTAGTAAAAAAAAAAACAAGTATTACATATGGAAAGAAACTCTGTTTTGTTCTCTTTCTACCACTGATGATACAATGGTTTTGCTACTAGATTTGTTAGCTGGTGTGTTAGTTATATGGATACTCTCATGGCCAACATATTTTGTTATGTTGCAGGTTGCTGACAAATTTGTTGATTTTCTTTCTGGTAATAAGCCAGATAAGTGTAAACTTATTGTTTCTTCACATAATTATGAAAGTACCCCATCCTGCGAGGAGCTTGCAAATCTTGTAGCCAGAATACAAGAAGTTGGAGCTGACATAGTTAAAGTTGCAACAACTGCTACAGACATTATTGATGTGTCAAGGATGTTCCAAGTGATGGTGCACTGCCAAGTAAGTGACAGTTTATAGAATCCAAGAAAGATTTCACTATTTCCTTCCAGAAACTTGTGTCTGTCTTGTATATTCAGTCCTTATGTCTTTTGATTGAACTTGGCCTTCTCAATATTGAAGGTGTGCTCTGTAGAACTAGAAAGTTAACTATGGCCCATTGCTGTTAAAAAAAATGATTTTCTACAGTTGTGCTTCAGTTAAGCAAGATGAACAGCACCCACCTGTATGTACTGTGCAAGAATTAGTTGGTCCATTTCCCTGTATGTTCAAATAATAGTTTATTCAATATAGAATAGAAGATTGAAGAAAAACAAGCTAGCTGTCTTAATTTGTGAAATTTTCCCTGTCCTTACTTTATTAACTAGCTACCTTTGTGTCCATCCGGTTTGTCTGCTGAACACGGTATTTTGGCAAATACGGTATCACTTTTTTTGTAAATAAAATACTTTTAGTAATAATGCATTATTAAAATATTTTGGTATGATCGTCGTAAATACCATATTTACCAAAGTCGACATGGACATTGAATTACAATAGTCAATAATCACATATTTACATGTCACTACTCTCTAACCCATTGGTATGTTTTTTTAGTAATTGTAAGTTAATAAGCGTCCATGGTGTTAATGCCATAATATAATTAGTTCTACAGTTTTTTTTCTCAAATTCAAGTGATAACGACAGTAGTTTCTGCTATTTCCTCAACTACTATTACTTATAATCAGCAAATTAGCACTTTCCATCTTGAAAGAATTAATATCCTACAGAGAACAAGAGTTAAGGTACTCAACAGCTGTTTCATATAATCCTTTATCTCTGCTAATTTAGATTTGCACCCAGCGGCATATGCTCTCGGGCTAAAGATATAATTGCCAAATTTTTAAAATTACTGATGATAATGTCTGTACTTTCTGCACGTACAAATTTCGTGAAAACTTTGCATTTTTGTGGCCTGGGTGAAGAAAATAAATGTGGGGACCAAAAGATATAATCTGCTATTTTTTCGATCTTATTATTCATTTATCTTGGCTTTAAAGCTTGATATTATTGATCAGAAGCCAAACATCAGTTTGGCTAATTGCAATCTGATGTGCACTTACATGCTAAGGAGTTAAGCTACATGATTTATTAATTCATGCTGGCCTATACATTGCCATTTCACTGATTAATAGAAATGACAGGTGCCTATGATTGGATTGGTGATGAGTGAGAGAGGTTTGATGTCAAGGGTGTTATCCCCAAAATTTGGTGGATATCTTACCTTTGGAATACTTGATGCTACAAAGACATCAGCATCTGGGCAACCAACACTTGAAGAATTATTGGACGTTTACAATATAAGGTGTATAGGACCTGATACAAAAGTTCTTGGTCTTATAGCCAACCCAGTAAAGCAGAGCAAGAGCCCAATTTTGCACAATAAATGTCTACAATCTGTTGGATACAATGCTGTTTATCTTCCACTTCTGGCAGACGATCTTGCTAGATTTCTTGACACATATTCATCTCCAGATTTTTCAGGATTTAGGTACTAATTAGAATTCAGCAAAGTAGAAAAAGAATACATTACTAATCTGTAGGATTGCTTAGAATGAAATGATTATTTTGATATGATCTTGATGAGCACGTGGCTGTGCATATTGGAAATAATCCCTGAAAGACTGAGAAATCTATCAGAGGTTCCCACCACATCAGATCTCATAATTGTTCACTTGTGCATTTGTATAACTGTATCATTAGCTATGCATATCCCCACTTTTGCCCTTTTAATGTGTTTTTTCATCTTCTTTCCTTTTTCAAGTTCAAACATTCTTAGCATGCTTAATAAACACTGATCTGCATGGTTTGTGCAAGGTAGCTAACACAAGCATTTTTAACACAAGGGGTGAACTAGAGAACGAGCTATTATGGTTCTTAGATAGGAGGTTTATGCCGTGCCGGGGGAGATACTCTTGGGCTGATGAGTTGCCGGCCGGCAGGTGACGCCCCATCTGCTATGAGAGAGGTAACGGGGTAGAGGAGACAACAGGAGATTAGGAACCAGACCTTCGTTGAAGCCTTACACGTGACTCGACTTGGAACACAACTAGAATTCAGACTCTTACCTGCATATACTCAATCAAAGTATTCAAGTACGAACTGATTATTCCATTAGGGATCAATCCTAACTAGAAGACAACTCAAAAGGTAACTTGCCTTGCTCTGCCGCAGCCTGACCATTAGCGATCATCTTCAGCTGTACCTTCCCACTGAACAAGCACATGCTTGACATCACGACGTAGGCTTACACCGAGGATCTTGGCTGGCTGCATGATCACCTTGCCGTCTTCCACACGAGGCAGTGAGGAGGTCTTAGCCAGAGGGTCACCATGGAATTTCTTCAGAAGACTAACATGAAAGACATCATGTCGGTTTGTACCTGGAGGGAGTTCCAGACGGTATGCTACTGACCCTATATACGCTCCAATACCTTGAATGGTCCATAGTATGTGGGAGCGAGCTTCCCGCGCACATGCTCTGCCAAGGATTCTACTGTTCTGCAGCGTAGGCACTACCAAGCTCATTCTCCCATCTCAAACAAGAGTTCCCGGTGATTATCATCATATAACTCTAGCATATTGCTGGGCTTGCAGGATGTGTCCCCGGACATCCTGGAGGAAGGCATTGCGGCCCCGTAGAGCTGAATCCACTGAGGCACCGACTCGATGTTGGCTGCACCAGGTGTTTAATCCAACAAGGAAGAGTATTTGTTGGCGTAAAACCTGGAAAACAGCATGTAGGTGGTGAAGGTGCTCTAACCAGGATGAGCTATAAACCAATATATCATCAAACAATACAAGTACGAATCGACAGAGGAATGGTCGAATGATATCATTCATCAAAGCTTGGAATGCCGCCAGAGCATTAGTCAGGCTGAATGGCATGACAAGTTACTCATAATGGCCATTGTGGCTATGGAAGGCTGTCTTGACAAGTTACTCATAATGGCCATTGTGGCTATGGAATCCTTGATGGTAGCTAGAGCGATGGTCGAGCTTAGGAATCGGGGACTTACGGTTGATCGTGTATTCATTCATGGCATGTTAGTTGACTCATAATGGCCATTGTGGTTATGGAAGGCTGTCTTGGCGATTTCATCGGGGTGCATGCACACTTGATGGTAGCTAGAGCGATGGTCGAGCTTAGTGAAAAAACACGCATCTCGAAGCTCATCCAACAAATCGTTGACAATAGGAATCGGGGACTTACGGTTGATCGTGTCTTCATTCATGGCACGTTAGTTGACAAAAAAACAGCACGAGCCATCTTGCTTCTTGACAAGGAGCATAGGTGAAGAGAACTCGGAGTCGCTTGGCTGGACGAGACCATGTTGTAGCATCTTGCTTCTTGACAAGGAGCATAGGTGAAGAGAACTCGGAGTCGCTTGGCTGGACGAGACCATGTTGTAGCATTGTTGCATGCTGGTGCTCTAGCTCATCCTTCTGAAGTTGGCGGTAACAATACGGTCGCACGGCCACAGGTGCATATCTGGCTTTAGCTGAATTGTGTGTTCACGTGTGCGGGGGCAGTGTAGTTGGTTTGATAAAGAGGTCATCAGACTATCAACATAAGAGCTGTGTCATCGCTGTGGAGTGCGTGCATAGCCGCTGGCCGAGGAGCAGCTATCCCTGTCCAAGTAATTCGTCGTCCCATCTGTAGGTCCAAGCTTGCGCAGCCACTCAATGCCGAGGACGAGGGTGAAACCGCCTAAAGGAATTGCGAAGCAATCAGCCTGGGAGGAGCAGTTGTCGATGTGCAAGGGTACCATGTGACATAGGCCGGCACTGGTGATCTTTTCACTGTTGGCCATGAGAGAGGTACTGGGGCAGAGGAGACAACACCAGATTTGGAACCAGACTTTATTGATTGCCTGCTTCAAATAGAGGGGAACCTTACACGTGACTTACTTGGAACCCAACTAGGATTCAGACTCTTACCTGACATATACTCAATTAACCTATTCAAATACGAACTGACTCTTTCAATTAGGGATCAATCCTAACTAGAAGCGAAAGCGCGCTTCGCTTCGCTGCGCCGCTTGTTTGTTGGTTGCCCTGGAATTCCTTTAACTTATTTTTGCTTATTTGTAGTTCATTGTTCACCTGGATTTCGAGATTCTCCGGCCAATAGAAGTAAGAAGTAAGACCACTAATGTAGAATACTTCATGGAGTTAAATTTGGTTTAAATTCATAAATAAGAATGTGTAGACACACTATTCATTTATTGAAATGAATCTAATCTGAAAGATGGACTCTTGCGAAAGTTACATACATGCATGGTAAAAAATTCTTATAGAGCATCAACTATAAATATATCATGTAATTTAAAACCATGCATCACTTCTCTTATTCTGTTAGTTAGTAACTAGGCGATGATCCGGCAAAAGTTACACAAACGGGTGCTAAATACTGAAGTTTTCTGTTATGTACAATAAAAAAAAATTGAACTGGCACAATATAGAACACGAAGACCGGATGAAGAACACAACATCAAGGAACAGAACTAAGAAAGGAAATCAAGGGAAGGTAATCGTTTTACTTCATCAGTAAGTATGAGTCAGATCATCCCAAAATATCAGAATCTAAACCATTAAGCATAAGAAGAACGCTAGGATATGAAGCACTGAAGAATTAAGTAGGTACCTCTTTCTAAAATCTATAATGACTGTATTTCTCTTAGACTGTTTGTGGAGCGTGTGTAGCTCTAGGACAGACCCTGCTTCTTTGCTACTGTACGTAAAAAAGAACTGATTTTCTAAAGATGTTAATTCAATACTTCGACATAACAAAAGGATCACTTGTGATATAGGAACTCCAGGATAACAGCCTTGCTAGTCATGCTAAGAATTGAACAGTAACTCTGTCGATGTGTGCCTGAGCTTACTACCTACCAAGGCATTTGAGATTTACAATCCACCAAGCAAGGTAACCATGTATTGCTAGGTCCTGGCTATACCTTTCAAATTTACAAGAAATCATTACACACAAAAAGTTCATAGATAAAAATGCATGGACTGATAGATAACTCCAAATTTTCAGCAACCCATTGCTTGAAAAAGCATTGATATTTGTAATACCCTGATCGAGGAAGGGGATCAGCGATCCAGAGAGAGCTTGGGGAAGGGGTTGAGATTTCAGAGGAAAGGTTGAGAGTACAGAAAGTGTTTTCCACACGCATTCTCGCCCACTGACGGCTGGGAGCACCCCAAAGGGAGAGCAACTGCAACTCGCAACCTCATGCTGACCTGTGGAGTCCGCATCGCAAAAGAATGCCGGACACCGTGTGCGCTCTATTCCTAGGGAGCTTAGAAAATTTAGTTACTAGAAGACAAGTCGAAGGGCAACATGCCCTTGCTCTGCTGCAACCTAACCAGCCCCAGGTTGGGCTTTGCACCTGGTGTAGGGAATACCCCACATAACACGAGCAGTACCTCAGAAAACCAGTGTTAGGAATATGCAACTTGTATTCCCATGAGGCCATAGGCCGATATATATACATGTAAAGGTGTGGAACATATGCAGGAAACCCCTTATACAACGGGATAAATACAAAGGGGTACATGACTTATATTATAACTCTAACACAACACTCCCCCTCACGTGTGGCTTCCTCAGGCCTAAACGTGGACCGAAAGTGGGCTGCAATTTAATTGCAGCCAGCCGGGTCTTGAACTCAAGACCTCTTGGCTCCAATACCATGTTAGGAATATGCAACTTGTATTCCCATGAGGCCATAGGCCGATATATATACATGTACAGGTGTGGAACATATGCAGGAAACCCCTTATACAACGGGATAAATACAAAGGGGTACATGACTTATATTATAACTCTAACAACCAGAACTCTTGCACTCCTATAAAATCAATTTCTAGAAAGTCATTTCAGCCCTTTTCATTGGCACATTTCACAAGAGCAATTTTGTTTTACACTGTTTGACTTTGTGTAATGCAGTTGCTCTCTTCCTTTCAAAGTGGATGCAGTACATTGTTGCCATGAACATGATGCTGTTGCTAAGGTACCTGGATGCACTGTACTTCTTTTGTGTCTACTTCATTAATTAGCTTCCACTTTCTCTTTGTTTGACCTGCTATTTTGTTGTGTTAATCTGCAGTCAATAGGTGCCATAAACACTATAGTTAGGAAATCAGACGGCAAATTAGTGGGCTACAATACAGACTACATTGGAGCAATTTCTGCTATTGAGGATGGTATAGGAGGTTTTAGCAATCTTAATCGATTCCCTTTTAACAGTTATTTGGGAGTCATGCACAAATATCACATGATTTATGTTCGACAGGTCTGGGGTCAAAGGATGCTGCTATGTCACCATTGTCTGGCAGGCTTATTGTTGTTGTAGGTGCTGGTGGTGCTGCTAAGGCAATTGCCTATGGGGCAAAGAAGAAGGGTGCAAGAGTTGTAGTAGCAAATCGTACCTATGGTAAGATTTGTATTTATCCGATTTGAAATTCATATTCATATGGTCTTGATATTTTGGGCCCACGTGTTTGGAAAATGAAGGGTCGGGACATGTTATCGTTGTCGCCAATCCCTTGGTCACGCTGACTAGGCTTCCTGACAAGCATCCAACTCTATTGCACAGAGCAATTGGTTGCACCCATGTTTTAATTCCCAACAACCAAATCCAGTGCCATGTCGTGTTATGATTAGAGCGCGGCAACCTTAGTGCAATGGATCGTTGTTTATCGTGATTTCGCCCTTCTCCTGATATTTTCACCTCTTATTGAGCTTCATGTTAAAATTTAACTGTTAGCAATATAGATAGTTAGCTTTTAGTTGCACCTAACCCTAGATTATCCTCCTAACAATATGTTATTTTGATTGTATGGTGGTTGTACCAATCGCGTGTGCATCATGCCATGTGCAGTGTTCCCCAGCTCTCTATCACATGATATCAAATTAATTAAATCCAACCTAGCATGGTTTCCCGCCATGACTGCCGCCGCCGAGTCCGCAACCAACATACGTGCTCTCGGCCTCTCCACCATGTCCTCACTCGGGCGTTGCTACCATCCCCCTCATGCATGTCCAAGCCTAGCCCCCCGCTACCTATTCCAGTTGTGTTTAACGCCTCTAATTATTCAAACTCTGGATGTTCTTCCTCGAGTTCCTTGGCGGTCAGGCTTGTAACTGTCAAGCTTGCCTCCGGCGACGCCACTCCCGTGCCTTCATGCTCGGTTCGCGTTGGTGCTCTTGTGCTTTGTCCTAGGATTGACCCGCATCATGAGGTCCTTATCATGAGGTCTCTTGCAAAGGACGGTATTGTCGTCTTGGTGAACTGTCTAATCATCCACTGAGATCGTCGTCGTCTTACCTGTGCCAAGTCCTACCGCAGTACTCTCGGGACCCTCATTGGCGCCACACCATGACCAAAGCGCGCTGCTTTAGAAGGGCAGGTGGTCGCCGCTTTCGCTCGGTACAAAGCGCTTTGGATCGTCAAAGGCTTAGCCGGCAGGTCGACTATGACGAGACCTTTAGTCTTGCCATCACCGTGGTTGACCCATTCGGCAACTAGACGTCAAGAATACCTTCCTCAATGTCATCATCGACGAAGAGGTTTACCGCCAGCAGCCTTCTAGCTTCGTCGTTCCATTGCGATCTAACCATGTCAGCAGGCTACACTGCTCTCAGTACGGTTTGAAACAAACTCCTTTCGTGTGGTATCAACGCTTCACGTCCCACCTTTGCCATCCTCATCTCCTACATCTCCAATATGTCTTTGTTTGTTCTAGCTAATTTGCATCCAACTTATTATTGGGATTACCTGACTTTCCCAGGACTCAGTTCTCTTATGTCATCCTCGCTAATTTGGAACTAGGTCTTGGAACAGTAAAGCAATCCTCATCTAGATGCTTGTAGCAATTTAGCTCCCGGGCTCCATGGAGCCCGATATTTTGGGAAATATGAAAAATATATTGAGAAATACGGAAAATATATTTAGAAGTTTAAAAAAATTCCAATTTTTCTCCATGGATGTGTTCTACATATCTGTAAAGTTTTATTAAAAAATACATTTATTTATTGGCTACACAAAAGGATGAATTTATAGCTCCCAAAACCAAAAAGTTTCTCTATTTGATCCACGTATTTGTCTATGTTGTGTACAACACGGTTGGCAAGATATAGATGAAAATTTGTGCGTAAATATTGCACATCCATATGTAAACTAGCTAAATACCCGTGCGTTGCAACGGGGGCAATTTTATTCTGGTAGTTCAACATAGTAAAATTTTGATTGGGTTGAGATTGTGATATGCTGTGGGGAGGGAATCCATAGGCAAAGAGTTAAGGAAAGACATGATGCGATTGAGATTGTCTACGTACAACTAAAGTTGATTTTGTTGTTTCCTTGCAAGGGATTTCTTACTATTGGCGATTTATTTGATTTGTTTTGAGTGCCACAAAAGCTAAAGGCAAGTTCTATAGGACAGCGGTTCGACCCGCAATGTTGTATGGCGCTGAGTGTTGGCCGACTAAAAGCTGACATGTTCAATAGTTAGGTGTGGCTGAGATGCGCATGTTGAGATGGATTGGATGTGTGGCCAGACGGAGTCTAGAATGATGATATGCAAGATAGAGTTGGGTAGCACCAATTGAAGAGAAGCTTGTCCAACATCATCTGAGATGGTTTGGGCATATTCAGCGCAGGCCTCCAGAAGCTCCAGTGCATAGCGGACGGCTAAAGCGGGCTGATAATGTCAAGAGAGGTCGGGGTAGACCGAACTTGACATGGGGGGAGTCCGTAAAGAGAGATCTGAAGGACTGGAGTATCACCAGAGAACTAGCCATGGACAGGAGTGCGTGGAAGCTTGCTATCCATGTGCCAGAACCATGAGTTGGTTTCTAGATCTTATGGGTTTAACCTCTAGCCTACCCCAACTTGTTTGGGACTAAGGATTGGAGTATCACCAGAGAACTAGCCATGGACAGGAGTGCGTGGAAGCTTGCTATCCATGTGCCAGAACCATGAGTTGGTTGCTAGATCTTATGGGTTTCACCTCTAGCCTACCCCAACTTGTTTGGGACTAAAGGCTTTGTTGTTGTTGTTGCTTTGCAAGGTATTTCTTTCCCCAGATATGAGGAGGTGGGTTGCATTTTTTGCTGACTTGGCATGCTGACTGGACCTGTTGACTGGTCAAAACCGGTCAACAGAGATGGGAGGGTTGAATCCTAGCTGGTTTTGAGAGTTGGGGGTTGTAATTTAGACGGTATTGGAGTTCGGGGTTGTAAATTAGACTAGGGCAAAAGTTCAGGGTTGAAATATGCACTTCTCTCGGGTTGGTTTGGAAAAATATTAATGGGGGTTATTGCATGGTTTTAAAAAAAGTCGATAGGAGGTGGCATGTATCGATTTGAGGAGTGGAAGCGATGGAAGTGAAACCAACAAACTCCCCTTTAATAGTAGAGATGTCTAATTTTGTTTTCAGAACTGTTTGAGGATTAAGACCCCTTTTTTCCCTAAAAGGGCTCACTGTAGCCCGGGCTCACTTTACACCGTATTGAGCAGTGGACCTACTTTGCGCTAGATACCATACCATCTTAAAGTTAGTATGATTTTCTTACATGATTGCTTTTTGTTTCATCTCTTGTTGGTCCATACTTGATGTAAGCCAAATGGTCATTTATATGAATGATGTCCGTATCGTAATACATCTTGTAATTTGAAAATATTCTCCATTTCCCCAGAAAAGGCAGTTACTCTTGCCAATGCAGTTGGTGGCCAGGCCCTGAGGTTAGCCGACCTGGAAAATTTCAGGCCTGAAGAAGGGACAATCCTCGCTAATGCAACATCATTGGGGATGTACCCAAATGTTGATGGCACTCCTGTTCCGAAGGTCTCTCTCTCTCTCACACACACACGAGCAAGCAAGCAAACTTGTTTCATTCTAGTGAAATTAAATTTGGGGATCCTTTTCCTTTTAATCTGTCATTCCATCTTTAACATGCCCCCTCGGTGTATTTGAGGAATTCTCCTTTTGGATCTGCAGAAAGCTTTAAGGTTCTATGATGTAGTGTTTGATGCGGTATATGCCCCAAAAGTTACCCGGCTTCTACGAGAAGCAAAAGAACATGGAGTGAAAGTTGTTAGCGGTGTAGAGATGTTTGTTAGACAAGCCATGGGCCAATTTGAGCATTTCACTGGTGGTATAGAAGGTATCTTCTATCAACTTCAGGATAACCCTTACTTTACCAAATGATGTGACTGCACCCGCAGCTTACTTATCATAAGTTACTATTTTTGACACTCTTTTTCTGCAGCTCCTGAAAGCCTGATGCGCGAGATAGCAGCACAGTATACCTAGCAGGTTCCTTTGTCCATCTTTTGGCATCTTCATCGTACAGGTCATTGTGGTAACACATGCATAACACAACAATGCGTGAAGCTAAGAACATGATTTATGTTAACCAGATTTGATTATCTCATTAATTCTTATAACGATGAACTTTCATGTCATATCAAAACCAGAAGTCCAACATGCATACCTACAATAGGTCAAAGCCTCAAATTCCACTCGAGTAAAAAAGAACAGAATATCTCGAATTGTTGTCATGCTTCATTTAGCTTTGTTGCTTTCCTGTTATATGTACGCATGTTTTTCACGAATTTGTACAACAAAGGTTGCTCAAACCCCAAAGGACTTTGGGAATGAACGCAAGCAGTTTCTTCTGTTTTTCTTGCTGGGAATAGTATTCAACTATTCGTACTGCGTAATGTGACAAGTTCGGGCTGGTTATTACTTACTTTTACTAAGCAGAATGTAGCCCTTACCAGATTGTTTGGTTGCCAGAGCAATTTAAGTGCGAATTTCGTAGGGTTAGCATGCAAAGATTGCTGTTCTTTTATTTTCACAGAAGAGGTGTGCTATTTACAACGGTTATGGTAATAATGATGGGGTGTAAATTAGGCATATAATTTGTGATATTGCTGCTGTAGATGTATTGCCAATTTTGTTCAGCTTCTGTTATGCAATTTTTTGTAAGAGTTTTCTTTTGACACATGAAAATAACATGGGCTGATTCTAGAAAATACTTATTCCGTGCTATATATTTTGCGAAACACCAACACACATTGTACTGATCAAAACTACTTTTCCAAAGTCGCTTCTTGGAGACCATCTGATATAGGGCAAAGCGTAGGGGTGGCCCGATCTTCACGAATTGGAGGTGGATATGAGTACGAACACGGGGAAAAACATGAGGAATCACTAGCAATGACAACAGAAAAAAGCCTCGAGCCAACATCTCATAACGAAGGTCAATACAAGAGATGCACTTGAATCCAAACAACAATCAAAGGAAAAGTAAACGAAGAATAGTTCATCCCCAAATCCTAAGAGATGGAGGTCTTGAATTTCACATGCAGAATCTTCTCCATGGAACGAGTTCTTGTGCCCATGGGAGCCTTTACCACAAGGATGGCCCTGTACTCCAATGGAGTCTTCTCTACAAGGGAGGCCTTGTACTCCAGTGCAGTCTTCTCCACAAGGGAGGCCTTGTGCTCCTCGGAGTCTTCTCCACAGTGGAGGAATGCCACTAGGGGAGGTAGATGAGCAAAAGCTCTTATCTAGTAATCTTTGCTAACCCAGTAGAGGAGGTGGGGATCCCACGAAGGGGGAAGGAGGGAAGAGCCCAAAAGCTGCACACAGGCAGTTACCCTCTTATCTAGTAATCTTTGCTAACCCTGTAGAGGAGGTGGGGATCCTGTTGTGAATCAAAGTAAAATGAGTAGAAGTCTCATCTCTTTCATTGATAGTGATGCTTATATACAAGTTGGGGGGACGTTGTTAGAGTTATAATATAAGTCATGTATACCCCTTTGTATTTATCCCGTTGTATAAGGGGTTTCCTGCATATGTACCACACCTGTACATGTATATATATCGGCCTATGGCCTCATGGGAATACAAGTTGCTTATTCCTAACATGGTATTAGAGCTTTAGGTCTCTTTTTTCGCACGCGCAACTCGTGCTTCGATCCACTCCCGCCGCCGCCGCATTCTCTCTTCGCGCCGCTGCTGCGTCCCCTCCCGCCAGGCGCCTCTCCTCCCGATCGTGCCCTCCTCTCCTCGATCGAAGCAGGGAAGCCCCCGATCGGCGCTGCTCCCGTCCAAGGTCTGCTCCCGTCCAACGACTCAGGCGCCCAGCCCGTCCCGCAGCTCCCAGCCCGTCCCGCAGCTCTCGATTCCCGCAGCTCCCAGCCCGTCCCGCAGCTCTCGATCGGCGCAGCTCCCGTGGTCGTCCGCCCCTCCCTACGGCCTCGTGAGCCCCTCACGCCAGGCGCCGTCGTCCGTCCCTCCCGCCAGGCTCCCGCTTGGCCGCCGCCAGGCTCCTCTGGCCGATCGACTGGGCCGTGTGGCTTGTCCTCCTGCTGTGTGGATTGCCAGGTCCCTCTCCTCCCGATCGTCTACTGCTGTCGTTTGAGGTCTGCTGCGCCGGATCTCGCTCCCAGCCGCCGTCCTCGTCCGGCCTCTGCTATTTTCGGATCTTTGCCAAAAAAAACATGTCTGCTGCATCAGGCTACGTTGCTGTCCCTCGCTGTCCGGTGATCTTCGATGGTACCAACTACACCAAGTTCGCTGGCTTCATGCGCATTCACATGCGTGGCATTCGTCTGTGGGGTGTTCTTTCTGGCGAGGTCTGCTGTCCGCCACGTCCGGTCCCTCCGGTGGCCCCTACTCCGCCGACTCCACTGGTTCTTCCTCCGGACGCTACTCAGGCCGCCAAGGATGCGGCTAAGATTGCTGATGAGGCTGCTGATCGTGCCTATGATGAGAGGGCTTTGGCTTATGAGGAGGCTCTTCAGACGTATCATGGTGCTTTGTCTGTTTACACCCAGTGGCTTGATGATGATGCTCGTGCTGCAGCTGTTCTCACTGCTAGTGTTCTGCCTCAGTTTGCTTCTGAGTTTCTGGGTCTTCCTACTGTCTTCCAGATGTGGACCTGTCTTCGTCAGCGCTACGAGCCCTCTGGTGATGCCTTATACCTTTCTGTGGTTCGTCAGGAGCATGCTCTTCAGCAGGGTGACTCTACTGTTGATGACTTTTATGCACAGAGTTCTGCTATCTGGCGCCAGCTTGATTCTCTCCGCAGTGCTGGTTGTCGTACTTGCCCCTGCTGCCAGGCTGTCCAGGCCGATTTGGAGTTTCATCGCGTCTACGAGTTCCTGTCTCGGCTCCGTAAGGAGTTTGAGCCCCGGCGTTCTCAGTTGCTTGCTCGTGGCCGTATTTCTCTCATGGAGGCGCTTTCAGAGATTCGTGCTGAGGAGACCCGCCTACGTGGTGCTGGTTTGCTGCAGGTTCCCTCTGTGCTCGCTACTCGGGTTTCTTCCACTCCGCCGGCTGCACTGCCCCATTCTCGCTCGAGTGCTCCGCCGCTCTTGCCCACTCCTTCTGGAGGCTCAGGTCGCCCCCGTTCACATTGTGACTACTGCAACAATGATGGTCATATTGAGTCCCAGTGCTACACCAAGCGGAAACACCTGCGCAAGGCGCGATCATCCTCCTCAGGGACTTCGTCATCTCCCTCGCCAGCTTCAGCCATTGCTTTGACTGAACAGGATATTTTGAGACTTAAGCGTCTGCTCGCGGCTTCAGGTTCTTCCTCGACGGGTACTGTTGGTTCTGTGACTGATGCTTCCCGCACTGAGCACCCGCCCTCTACACAGTCAGGTACATTCCCATGGGTTCTGGACTCTGGAGCTTCTTTTCATATGTCTTCTCATTCTTCCGCTTTGTCCTCTCTTCGCTCGCTGGATTCTCCTGTTCATGTCTTCACTGCTGATGGTACTCCACTTTCTGTTGCTAGTAGAGGCCATCTTTCCACTCCTTATTCTGTTCCTGATGTTGCTCATGTTCCTCGACTTACCATGAATCTGTTTTCTGCCGGTCAACTTACTGATTCTGGTTGTCGTGTCATCCTTGATGTTGACTCTTGTTCTGTCCAGGATCGTCGCACGCACACTCTGGTTGGGGCTGGCCCTCGCCGCCGTGATTCTCAGGGTCTTTGGGAGTTGGACTGGCTTCATGTTCCTTCCGCTGCCACCACCATCGCCAGTCCCTCCGCTGCTGTCGCCTCTGTTACTGGTTCCTTCAAGCAGTGGCATCATCGACTTGGTCATCTGTGTGGTTCTCGGTTATCGTCTTTAGTTCGTCGAGGTCTTCTGGGGTCTGTCTCAGGAGATGTCTCTTTAGAGTGTCAGGGTTGTCGTCTTGGCAAGCAGATTCAGTTACCATATTCCCATAGTGAGTCAGTGTCTAAGCGTCCTTTCGATTTAGTCCATTCTGATGTATGGGGTCCGGCTCCTTTCGCTTCGAAAGGTGGTCATAAATACTATATTATTTTCGTCGATGATTTTTCTCGTTACACATGGCTTTATTTCATGACTTCACGTAGTGAGGTGTTGTCTATTTATAAGCGTTTTGCTGCCATGGTTCATACTCAGTTCTCTTCACCCATTCGTGTTTTTCGTGCTGACTCCGCTGGTGAGTATATCTCTAAGATGTTGCGTGGTGTCCTTGCTGAGCAGGGTACTCTTGCCCAGTTCTCTTGTCCTGGTGCTCATGCTCAGAATGGCGTGTCTGAGCGCAAGCATCGTCACCTTCTTGAGACGGCTCGTGCCATGATGATCGCCGCCTCTCTTCCGCCTCATTTTTGGGCCGAGGCTATCTCCACTTCCGTCTATCTCATCAACCTTCAGCCATCTGCTGCTTTGCAGGGTGGTGTTCCTTTTGAGCGTCTGTTTGATCGTTCTCCCGATTATTCGATGCTTCGCTTGTTTGGTTGTGTTTGCTATGTTCTTCTTGCCCCTCGCGAACGCACCAAACTGACTGCTCAGTCTGTTGAGTGTGTCTTCTTAGGCTACAGTGATGAGCATAAGGGCTATCGTTGTTGGGATCCTGTCGGTCGTCGGATGCGTATCTCTCGAGACGTGACTTTTGATGAGTCTCGTCCTTTTTACCCACGCCCATCTTCCTCGTTTTTTTCAGTGGAGGATATCTCTTTCCTCACTTTTCCTGACTCCCCTATCACTCCCGTCGCGCCTGTGCCTATTTGTTCCACTCCCTCTGCTTCTCCACCCCTCGTCGATTCGCCGCCACCATCTTCCCCGGTCTCCTCACCTAGCATGTCACCGAATTCTACACCTTCATCTCCGGTGCCTTCTTCGTAGCCACCCCCTGATTCTACCTTGGTGATTCCTCCTTCTCTTGTTCCATCTCTTCCTCAGCATTACACTCGTCGTTCACGACCTGTGGATGCTTCCTTGGATGAGTCGTCCTCTTCCTCTCAGCCTACTTATGGCTTGCGTTCTCGTCCTCGTCCGCCTATTGATCGCTTTGGATTTCCCACCGCTGGTGCTGCTGTTCTTGAGCCGACTTCTTACCGTCAGGCTGTTGTTCATCCTGAATGGCAGTTTGCGATGGCAGAGGAGATTGCTGCTCTTGAACGCACTGGTACCTGGGATCTTGTTTCTCTTCCTCCCGGAGTCCGTCCCATCACTTGTAAGTGGGTCTACAAGGTTAAGACTCGCTCCGATGGTTCTCTTGAGCGTCACAAAGCTCGTCTCGTGGCTCGTGGTTTTCAGCAGGAGCATGGTCGTGATTATGACGAGACTTTTGCTCCTGTGGCCCATATGACCACTATTTGTACATTTCTTGCTGTTGCCTCTGCACGCCACTGGTCTATATCTCAGCTTGATGTTAAGAATGCCTTTCTTAATGGTGAGCTGCGTGAGGAGGTGTACATGCAGCCACCACCTGCGTATTCTGTTCCTGATGGCATGGTGTGTCGTCTTCGTCGCTTTCTCTATGGCCTTAAGCAAGCCCCTCGCGCCTGGTTTGAGCGTTTTGCTTCTGTGGTCACTACTGCTGGTTTTTCAGCAAGTGCTCATGATCCCGCATTGTTTATTCACCTTTCTCCTCGTGGTCGGACTCTTCTTCTTCTCTATGTTGATGATATGGTCATCACTGGGGATGACCCCGAGTATATTGCCTTTGTAAAGGCTCGTCTTAGTGAGCAGTTTCTTATGTCTGATCTTGGACCTCTTCGCTACTTTCTTGGGATTGAAGTCTCTTCTACCTCTGATGGCTTTTTTATATCCCAGGAAAAGTATATCCAGGATCTTCTTGCTCGTGCTGCTCTTTCCGACGAGCGCACTGTTGAGACTCTTATGGAGCTCAATGTTCACCTCCGTGCTACTGATGGTGATCCTCTCCCTGACCCGACGCGTTATCGTCATCTCGTTGGCAGTCTAGTCTATCTAGCTGTCACTCGTCCGGACATCTCTTATCCGGTTCATATTCTGAGTCAGTTTGTCTCTGCTCCCACATCGGTTCATTATAGTCATCTCCTTCGTGTTCTCCGATATCTTCGGGGCACGATCTCTCACCGTCTCTTCTTTCCTAGCTCCAGTTCTTTACAGCTTCAGGCCTATGCGGATGCTACGTGGGCTAGTGATCCTTCTGATCGCCGTTCGCTTTCTGCTTACTGTGTTTTTCTTGGCGGTTCTCTCATTGCCTGGAAGACGAAGAAACAGATTGCAGTTTCCCGTTCGAGTGCTGAGGCTGAGTTGCGAGCTATGGCTCTTTTGACGGCAGAGGTGACTTGGTTACGGTGGTTACTTCAGGATTTTGGTGTTTCTGTCACTACACCGACTATGCTATTATCTGACAGTACAGGTGCTATTAGCATTGCGCGCGATCCTGTGAAGCATGAGCTCACCAAGCATATTGGTGTTGATGCTTTCTATGTGCGCGCTGCTGTGCAGGATCAGGTCATTGCTCTTCAGTATGTGCCTTCCGAGTTACAGTTGGCGGATTTCCTGACGAAGGCCCAGACTAGAGCACAACATGGCTTTTATCTCTCCAAACTCAGTGTTGTTCCTCCACCATGAGTTCTGCATATGTACCACACCTGTACATGTATATATATCGGCCTATGGCCTCATGGGAATACAAGTTGCTTATTCCTAACAGACGCGACCAGAGGATGTGTTCGTTCCAGACAGATGCGATGGTGCTAACCGCCTGGCAGTTACAAGGGGAGATTTACCCCAAGGTTAACACAATTAATTAACTCTAACACTCCCCCTAATCTACACTTGTTCATATAGCATCATCATCTTGAAGAGTCTCCTCCAAAAACCTTATGGGAAAAAAACGTGAGGAGTATAGTGTTTGATATGTTGCTAAAACTCCTTCAAACCCGGTGGGAAAATAAGGAGAAAATGATGCAACATATAATGGTTATTGTCTCTTTTAACTCAATATGAGAAACTCATAGAATTTAGAGGACAATAAATATGTCTTATATACTTTCCTAAAAACCCCGGTGGGGAAAACAGAAAGTACGACATATGATCTTGTGTTGATATTACCTCACTAAAAACCTTTATGAGAACCTATAAAGTAAACTCATTAAGGGAAAAAGAGTATAATATGATGCTTTTAACAGGAACAATTCAGGAAGATACTCCCCCTGATTCTTGCATATTCCGAAGTCGTCATATACCAATTCTATGAACATATTTTTGGAACATAGAAGTTGGTAGACCTGGTGAACAAATCGGTCGCATGATTTGACTTGCAAGATATGCAAGATAGTGATATTGCTCATTATGCAATCTGTTTGCATCCGGGCAACACAAGAAACATTATCGTTGAGATAATGCTTGGTGGATGTAGCCATGAGGTCTGTTTCGAAGACTCTTCATGAGAAGACTACCACACCTAGTAGGAACACTAAGCTTGTTTACAATCTGATATAGTGGGGATCTGATCAATGTATCCAATGATATCGGTGTTCACATTTCCGTGAAACTGAAAAACCAGGACAAGATGTTTGATGCCTTGGAGATATCGAAAGATATTCTTGAGTACCGATCAATTGTGTTGGGTGGATCCAATGGCATTATGGAACTTTGAGTCCCAATATCTCATTTCCATCATCTCTTGGTCTAAATAGATCTTACCGACGATAATAATAAGTCATATGGTGACTTATTGATTTTACACAATGTATGTTGCATTTTGTACTTCGATTCAGAATTGAGGTTCCGCCGGGAACCATCTATATCTGAATCTAGTGATCTACATGGATATGTGATCACTACATCTATCAACTGCAGAGATAGATGATTTTGAAGTGCCAATGATATAAGTTATCAGAATGAGATTCCACCTCTGAAGAATAGTTGGGTATCTGCGTGAACCCTTGTGCTACAATACTTGCTCTTTGTTTCACCACCTCGTTGTTCTCAATTCTGTTTCCAGAAGAAAACTGGTGTAGGTATTGCTTATGAATACCTTCTATTATTGAGCAAGATTATTTCTACCTAGATTATACCCTTTGCTTGAGTTCAGTCTGAGTGTTGTTCACACTTTGCCATGACCATGGTCTTTGGATCTGAATCACTTGAAAGGTTTTTTCAATCTAGTTGAGAAATGAATGTCGACAATTGTAGACTTCCAGTTATATGTTTCTCCAGAATCTATATATCAATATATAGTTGATGGAAATATCATTACCCATAGTGACTGCTCGCGATTTCCTAATGCGATTGAGTCGGGTATTCCGATGTCCCGGTCATTTTGTGCACTATGACCTGGGTTGGTGGAGGTTTCCCGTCCACTGGGTGTATACTACCCATCAGGTGTCTGTCAACGTGAAGTTGACTTGCATTTACTGATTCACAGGCCTTGATATCCTTACTTACGAGAAGCTGAATCCTGATGTACTATTGCCGTACTTCTCCCCCTGTTGCTTTGAACGGGGAGTTGAGTGGTTTTAGTTGGTACCTTCACTCTTTCCGACATATTTTTCAGGATTGTAGGATTGTATGACACCCTTATAGTCAGTAAATGAATCTGGCAGGTTATTTGCAATGTGTTGCAAATCTTCTGAACACATGGTTCAGATCTTTGAGTACGTGGATTTGAGGCAGAAATGTGTTGAACATTTCACTAATTTCCTGGCATTCTTTATGGTACTTGAAATCTCCCCCTAATGCCTGGAAATGTTCCTCATTGAATTAGCATACTGGCCTTGAATAACTCCCCATGCGAGGGGCTTGAGGTATTGACGAAAATACAGTTATTCCTCACATAGATCCCAACTATATGTTGAGGGGCCAATGATGTATGCCGGGTGGTGATATCGGTATGCAACCGAATTACCGCAGATAGGAAATATTTGGTAGATATCCACATCAAAGATAGAGGGGAATAATATTATGCAGTTTGGTCATGAGCGTGTAAAACTACATGACTCCAACGTAAAGTTGGTAAGTTGCAATTCCAAAGTAAAGATAATGCAATGAGCTTAATTCTTTGGATATAGGATTCTACCAAATCATTTTGAGTCTAGACATTAGGACAAATTGCTAAACTCAATCCAAGGGCCATAGAGAAGGCACTCAAGGAGAATTCTGCAATGTTATCCATTTGATTTGCTTGAAATCGATGTCAGGATAATGAGCCAATGGTTTCGTGTGAATAAAGCACACACTTAAGACCATCATGTAGATATGTCTTTTAGAACCATGGAATACCTGAATAGTCTAGTCAATGGATGGGAAGAGCCACTTATCTCAACTTGATGCATTCAAGGAGTCTGAGTGGTTCAGCATAGACTTTAAGGTGTGTGAGCCTTAAAATTAGCTTCCCTGTGTCACTTGTAGTGCACATAAAATCCAAATGGTGTTAGAATTTAGCATCATAATAATCATAAACTATTGGAACTGCTAATAGTTTCGGTTTCAACCCAATGTCTCGATGACCAAGGCGTATGCCAACTTTTTCATGTACAAGACATTTTGGAAAACTATCTTGGGCGCAACATGTGCTACGGGTTTTGTAGTATGTGTAGTACAATTCAGATGATACATAGAGAATGTGCTTGCCATATCCGTTGTATATGGTAAAGAGAATGTATTTCTCTTTCTTGTCAGCATAAGTTTCGCTATGGAAACCATTTTGACGAATATCTTTATAGCTTAGTAGGGCACGAGTTAAACTCGGGAAGCAATGAAGCATCCCGACTTTACTCGAGTACCCACAGGGATAGTAAACATGACTCGAGTTGAGCCAACAAATACCTCATCGCGTCTAGCGATTTTAAAATATCTCCTTTCTCTCAATGAGAGTGGAAACATTGGACTTCCCTGAGTATAGAGTTTGTGGTGCATATGTCCACAAGGCACATATCATTTTTCATCGGATTGACTCCCGTAGAAATCCATATATAGACATGAAGATTCTCAAGAAAATCATTGTCGGATATATAGAATACATACAAATGAATTTGTATCAAAGTGCTGATACAATATATTGTGATATACAATATATGATGACAACAATACTTATGTTCTTATTAGAACATCGTAAATGGACATAAATTATGATGACCACTCAGGAGATTGAGAGACTAGACGAAGTCTTCAAACATGTTAGTTGAGTCATATTCAACCATCATATTCTCCGTGCCCATAGGGTCCTGTCACTGTTGGTGATGTCGGGTTGAAGGTTGAATGAGCTTCAAACCTTTGCCCTTGAGGTCTGTTGTGTCCTAGGAATTGCTGATACAGAATAACCAGATGCAGAGATCTGAATCGATATAATGCCTTATGATGTATAAGGCAATATTTTTTTGTTAGCGGTGTGATTCCGGCCAGAGGTTAATCATGTGGTCTTGGATTGCACACACTATTCCACGAGGCACAAGAGTGATAATGATGTCCATGCACAGGTAGGGTAGTGGTGGCGATTGAGGGCGAATGCCTCAAATTCTCTAGTCATCGGTTATCAGAGATAATTAATTTACAATTAGTAAATTAAAGACCATAATGGTAATGTTGCAAAATTAATGGATATTTCAAGAAGTTATCTTGAAACCATTAATGTGAATCTCAAATTGCTAAGCATGACACCTTGAAGATAATCTCCAAAATGAAGTAGATCTCGCTGCACTAGGGAGTATAATCTGATGAAATCAGTAAATACTCACTCATAATGCCTTATGTCATGACTTAGGAAAATATGTGGGAGATCAATCATAATGTCGAAACGACAAAATGTAGGCTTTATCAGTAGTCATCGATAATCTGCGTAGGCAGTAGATCCATATGACTACCTTGTGATCCCAAGCATCAATTTGAAAAAATCACTTTAAATTTTGCACTTGTATTTGCAAGAAATTGAAAATCTCAATTGCAAATAGACGTATTAATCTCGACATGTGTTTAACATGGAAATATACACATTATAGAAATATCCCGGAATACATCATACTCAACAGGGAAACAGTACTATGGAGGTACTGAATTTATCTTTGCAAGAGATTAAAATCTCAATTGCAAATAGATGTAACTCATCTCAACACGTGACAAATGTGGAAATATAACAGACTAAAAACAGGGATAAAATCACTGTTAAAAGTACATGCCGTGCCAATCATCTCGGGTGCACCTGTTTTGCGAACCGCGGGTCCACCTCGTGAGGAAAACACGGAGAGGCGATCGAGGCGATTGCTGTCGAGAGCTAGGGTTAGGGTTTTCCCGCGGAGGTGGTGAGGCTTCCGGTGGTGCGTGAAGGGGCGGCGGCGTCCCCGAACGTGCGGATCGGCGTGGATCTGACTGCTGTGGACGTGCCATGGCGGACAGGTTGAGGAACGGGGCGGCGGCGTCGCAGAGCGAGGCGACCGCTCCCAAGGCGGCGACTACGCCACGAGCGGCAACGGGCACGACGACAGCCCCCACGGGGGCGACAACGCCGCGATCAGGCGTGCGTACGGCGGCGATGGGCTCAGCGCAGAAGACGCCACTGGGCACACAAAGCAGAAACCCATCGCAGTCGCCCGTAGATGGCAAAGTCTCCGAGGAGGCGGCGGGGCTAACTGCGCGCTTGGGGGGACTTGTGCTAACGGAGAAGGAGGCTGCAGGGTTTGTCTTCAAGGAGCCGGAACAAGAACAAGCTAGGCCGGCGAAGTGGTCGGCCATAGGGAAAGCGTTTACCCCAAGACTCATGAATCAGCGTGCTCTCGAGATGGCGATGCCAAGGGCCTGGGGCCTCCACACAGAAGCAAAGTTCAAGATAATTGGAAGGAACATGTTCATGGTGAATTTTGGGAGCGAAGGTGACTGGAAACACACGTTAAATAACGGACCTTGGCAGTTTGATTTCAATATTGTGGTGCTTAAGGATTATGATGGTGTTACTAGACCATCTGAGATGGTTTTTGATATAGTGGAGGTTTGGGCTAGGGTTGCTGATTTGCCTTTGAATAAGCGTTCGAAGGAGTTCGGTGAAGCGCTTGGGAATTGGTTGGGTGGAGTGGTACGTGTGGATGTTGAGAAAGATGGATTTGCAAAGGGCCCGAACCTGCGTTTCCGAGCAAAACTATCAGTGCATGAGCCGTTGGTCAGGGGGTTCTATCTTAAAAAAGCTGAGGAGGACTTAGAACAAACTTGGTTTGACTTTACCTACGAAAAGATCCCGCACTTTTGTTTCGAGTCTGGACGGCTGGTACACAATGAGGGAGGCTGTGTCCCCCCGGTGGAGTCGGACCAACAGTGGGGCGAATGGCTTCGGGCCTCGCCGGGCAGATCGGGATCGAGGAAGGAAGGATCCTACAGAGGGCCAGCCAGCAATGCTAGTAGCTATGGGAGTGTTAGATCAAGTGAAGGGGATATGGGCAGCAGGAAGATGGGATCTGTACGTGATATCCCAACAAAACGCAACCTTAACAGGGAGTTTGATAGACTTGCTGATTCTCGCACTGGCGGGAATGAGCATGGTGGTCAGGGTGAAGTGTCCAGCCCCAACAAACAGCGGCACGGGCCGGAGGTGGCGACGGGCAAGGACCTGCGGGATGAGCTTGAGCAAAGGAGGGAGCAAAATATGCGCAATGATTTGAGGCACCGACAGATGAACAAGCAGGCTGAGCTAAGGTCGCAGTACAAAGCATATGCGTCCAGAGAGCATTATGGGGGAGGCAGCTCCAGCCACACCAGAGAGAAGGAAAGGAGGAGGGGCTACTATGTGAGGAAGCCGAGGCCGGAGCATGATGAACACAGGTCAGCAAGGAGCCCGATTCATGATGACAATGTGGATAGGAAGCGAAGGCCGAAGCAACACTGGGTGGTAAAGGGGGATTCGGTGAGGCAAGTTGGTAATGATACTTTCATTCGCAACACAAGGCAAAAAACGTCTTCCGTGTTTGACCGTATCTCTGAGCAGCATGATGCATCGGCGGACCCTGCGAGGCAGGGCCGCTGGTCCCAATGAACATCTTGGCCTGGAACTGTCGAGGACTGGGGTTGGACTCGACAGTGGGCGAACTCCAAGACCTGATTAGGTCCTAGAACCCAGCGGTGGTGTTCTTAAGCGAGACGAAGAAGAAGGCGAGGGCTATGGAGAAGTTGAAGTGGAGTTTGGGTTTCCGAAGTGGTGTGGCGGTTGACTGTCAAGGTTTGAGTGGGGGTTTAGCGATGTGGTGGAGGGAGCATCTTCAAGTCACTGTTAGACCTTGGTGTCAATATTTTTTGGATGCGGAAGTAGTTTGGGAAGGTAAAACCTGTAGGATCACTGGATTCTACGGTGAGCCCGATGTTGAGCATAGGAAGAAATCGTGGGATGCTCTCCGATACCTGAGAAGACAAGATGAGTTACCATGGCTGTGTCTTGGTGATTTTAATGAGGCTTTACTACAAACTGAGCAACGAGGTGGTAACCCGAGGAGTTTCATCCAAATGGAAGACTTTCGTGACTGCTTGGCCGACTGCGGCCTAGCTGATCTTGGCTTCTCCGGGTATCCCTATACGTGGGATAACAGAAGACAAGGAAATGAGAATATCCAAGTTAGACTGGACCGAGGTACATGCAATAATGAGTTTATGGCAATGTTTCCGGATACACATGTCCAACATATAATCACGGAGGAATCGGATCATTGTGCGCAGGTGGCCAAGGTTCTGGAGACTGCTCCAGAGCGGGGTGATCGAGGCCCCAGGCAGTTCAGGTACGAGGAGGCGTGGACAAGGCATGAGCTGTACGAGCCAATGGTCGCTGAAAAGTGGAGTGCAGCGGACACAGGAGGGGTGGGTATTTCTGCTACGTGCAGCAGGCTGTCTACGCTTTCAAAAGGTATGCAAGAGTGGGGAAGAGTAGTTTTTGGATCGATACGAAACCAAATAAAGCAGCTGCAAGTTCAGTTAAATGATGCAAAGTTCAGAGCTCTACGGACAGGCTACCAATCAGAAGTAAGAGAGATAGAAGAACAGCTGCGAGAGGTATATGCGCGGGAAGAAGTGATGCAACGACAGCGGTCGCGAGTGGACTGGCTAGCGGCGGGCGATATGAATACGAAGTATTTTCAGGGAAGAGCCTCGCATAGGAAGCGGAAAAATACAGTTCGAGCGCTGCTTCGAGAAGATGGGTCAAAGTGCATGGTGGATGAGGAGATGAGAGAGATGGCAGCAAAGTTCTATGAAGTGTTGTTTACATCTGAGGGATCGGTGGGTGCCCAAGCATTACTCCAGAATATTCCTAGCATTATTTGAATATGAACCAGAGACTTGTGACACCGGTCACTGATGAGGAGATTGAGTATGCGCTGTTCCAGATGGGCCCAACAAAGGCTCCGGGCCCTGATGGGCTGCCAGCCCTCTTTTATCAGCGACACTGGTCGCTTGTAAAGGAAGACGTGTGCACAGTGGTCCGTGATTTTCTTGCTGGAGTAGCAGCTCCGGAGGCTTTTAATGCGACAATGATTGTTATGATCCCGAAAGTTAACTCACCGGAGTTGCTTTCGCAATTTCGCCCAATTAGTCTCTGTAATGTTTTGTATAAAATTGCCTCTAAGGTGCTAGCTAACAGGTTAAAAGCTATTCTGCCAATACTTATCTCGGAGGAACAAAGTGCTTTTGTCCCGGGCCGGCTGAGTGTGTGCATGCCATAAGAAAGAGGAAGAGGAAGAAACCACTTTGTGCAGTCAAGCTGGATATGATGAAAGCCTACGATAGAGTGGAATGGGTGTTCCTTGAGCAAATGCTCCTCAGGTTTGGGTTTGACAATGCATGGGTCTCCATGATCATGAGGTGTGTAACGTCGGCAAATTTTGTTGTCAAGCTAAATGGTGGGCTGTCCAGAATGTTTACCCCATCCCGAGGATTACGGCAAGGAGACCCTTTGTCCCCATATTTATTTCTGTTTTGCGTGGAAGGCTTTTCTGTTTTATTGAAAAAGGCCCAAGAGGATAATCTTATAAAAGGTGTGTCTTTTGGGAGCACTGGCCCCCAAGTGACTCATCTTTTGTTCGCTGATGACAGTATTATCTTCCTTCAAGGATGTGTTGACAACTTTCTAGCTCTGAAGGACATCTTGGGCACATATGAACAAGCGTCAGGACAGAAGGTAAACTTACATAAATCCTCCATTTTCTTTGGGAAGGGGTGTCAGCAGGATCAAAAAGCTGCCCTCAAGGCAACGATCGGGATTGAGACAGAGGCTTTGAGTGAGAGGTATTTGGGTCTCCCAACGGTGGTGGGGAGGGCTAAGGATGGATCTTTCCAATATGTGGTTGAAAGTTCAAAAAAGAAGGTTACGGGTTGGAAGGGGCAAGGCCTCTCGAAAAAAGCAAGGGAAGTTCTTGTGAAATCTGGGCTTCAAGCTACTCCTGCATTTACTATGAGCTGTTTTCTCCTCACAAAGAAGATGTGCCGGAACCTGACATCTATCTCGTCGAAATTCTGGTGGGGGGCAGTGAATGGTGAGCGCAAAGTGCATTGGATTGCCTTGGATAAAATGTGTGCTGCAAAGAAGGAAGGAGGCATGGGGTTTAGGGACGCTGAGGCGTTTAACCAGGCGTTATTGGCCAAGCAGGCGTGGAGGATCTTGCGGGTTCCCTCCTCGCTCTGTGCGCGTGTCTTGAAGGCCAGATACTTCAAAGATGGCGACATTATGAATGCAACATGCCCTGATGGTGGATCATACACGTTCAGAAGTATTCTTCATGGGAGAGATCTTCTTAGAGCAGGTCTAGTGTGGCGAGTGGGAGATGGCACCAAGATTAACATCCACCATGATCAGTGGATACCGAGAAACGGCAGCTTATCACCACTGGGTGCTGAGTATGTCATGGGTGTCACAAAGGTTTGCCACTTGCTAGATCATGGGGGTACGCGATGGAACGTGCAGCTGCTGGAGAGGATGTTCTCACAGGAGGACGCTGAAGACATCAAGCAGATTGTTGTTGGAGGACCGGGTGCGGATGATCACTTGGCTTGGAACTTCACTAAAGATGGTTATTTCATGGTTCGCTCGGCATATCACCCGCGGGTATCAATGAACCGAGCGCGAACGGGAAGACAGGAGTCATCGTCATCTGTGATCCAGCACAAGAGCTGGATGGCGATGTGGGACACTTCGGCCCCGGGGAAAGAGAAGATCCACATGTGGCGTCTGCTTCGCAATGGCTTAGTCGTCGGGCATGAACTGCAGAGGCGGAAGATCAAGGCGGGAGTTTTTTGCACGGCATGTGGTCGAGAAGAGACGATCTATCATAGATTTTGGGGTTGTCCCCATTCGGTGCTTTACTGGAAAAAACTGCGTTCGGAGAAGGGAATTGCGGTGGCGATCCCACCGTGTCAGCTTGGTTCCCAGAATGCAGTTGCAAGATGGCTCCTGGAGTGGTTCCAGCAAGCAGGAGAGGAAGAAAGGTCGATGATGGTCCAATCGGTCTATGCGCTGTGGCTAGCTCGCAATGAAGCCCGGGATGGAAAACGGATAGAAGAACCGCATGAAATATTGGAGCGGGTGGTGCGGTTGACTGAAGAATGGCGAAACGTCCATGACAAACCCTCGACGGTCCGGGAGCCGGGTGCGAGAAGAAAATGGGAGGCGCCGGAGGAGGGATGGATCAAAGCCAATGCTGACGGAGTGTTCTCCAAGGACAGAGGAAAGGGAGGTGCGGGGGTAGTGCTCAGAGATCATAATGGTGGCTTTCGGGCTGCCGCTTGCTCTTTCGTCGATCGAGCCTCCAGTGCTGAGATGGTGGAGGTGGCAGCCTGTAAGCGGGCTATTCAGCTGGCTAGTGAGGCTAACGTGCAGAATCTTCATGTCGAGCTGGATTGCCTGGGAGTTGTAGCGGCGATCAACAAGTCTGAACAAGACCTCTCCATCTTGGGGCCGAGTGTTGAAGAGATTAAGCAGCTGCTTAACCAGTTTCTGCAGGTGAAGGTTACATGGACGAAGCGAGAAGCGAATGGTGCCGCGGATAAATTAGCCAAAATAGGATTAGGTGATGAAGTTTGTAATGTTTGGTGGTCTGGTCCACCGGAGTCTATTATCCAGGTTCTCTCTGATGAGATCCCTAGCTACGGTTAATTATTAATAAAGCGGCATTGATCCTCAAAAAAAAATCACTGTTAAAAGTTGTTGTTAGAACTATTTTTCTGAAAAGAAAGAGTAAACTAGTAAAGCAATTAAGCAAATACTAGTACAGGAGTACTGATGGCTCAACTAGTAAAGCAATTAAGCAAATACTAGTACGGGAGTCCTAATGACTCAACCGCATGCAGTTAAGCCACGTAGTACTACACGTATGTGCGGCAGTCCACGGCCTGGTCAATCGATTACAGATAAGGAGAGAGACAGGGAAATAAATTCCCAATTACTCAATCCCCATCCTTACCAGACTAACAGGCAGAGACTTCCATGGCCGGCCGGTGCCACCTCCAGCCACGCTGCCACGGCGTTCACCGGCGACGGGTGGAGGGACCAAGTGCTCCATCGTCTTCCTCGGGAGATGAACCACCAATGAGGTCATGGCTGGAAGCCACGCCGGTGGAGACGCCGTTTGCGGCACCGTTCGTGAGGCCGAGCGCCGCGGGGCTCCATGTGCCGGAGCGGCCGCTCGACGGCGAGCTCGCCAACGGGACGCCAAGGGCCATGAGATGGCGGCGAGCGCCCGAGCGCGGCGAAGGCTGAGGAGTTGCCGGCGCCGGGGTCGGCAGGCGTGGCGCGATGTGACGGTGTCGGTGTTGACGCCCGCGGCACTACTGGAGCAGCTCAGAAGGGGCTCGCAGGGTGAGAGCCTTGTCGTGCCTCCGCGTTGGAGGCCACGGTGGTGCCTCAACCATGCTCCGCGCCGGGAGTCGCCTCCTCTGCCGGGGGTGTTGCGCCGGAGGGCGCTGCCTCCCTGCAGAGCTGAGGTCGTGCCATGGCCACCACTTCGCGGGCTGCGCGCCTCTCTGTGAGCGGGCGCGGCCGTGGCCGTGGTCCCCTGCGCTCGTAGGGGCAAGGCCGAGGGCCAGGCGCGGGGTGTGCCGGGAGGAACGGCCGCACCTTTTGCTCGTTGCGCGTGCGTCGGATGGCGCAGACGAGTGCGGAGCTTCAGCCATCGGATGCCGATAGGCGCCTCGCCGATGGGAGCCGAGGGCTCGACCACCGCAGTGCTTTGCGACGAGGCTGAACTCCACGCCGTGGGGAGCCGTGCAAGAGGGCTGTCGTCAGTCTCGCGGGCGGGCGCGCGCGAGGGCGGCCACGGTGATGGACGGAGCGCGGGAGCGCGGCCACACGGGCGGGGCGCAGGTGGCCACGCGCGCGGCCTGGGGCTGCCGGCTGTATGGCGCGGTTGCGTCGTACGCCAGTGCCAGGGGCCGATGATACGGCACCGTTGCTGATGCTAATGCTTTCTACAGAGTGGAAAAACACGGTGAAGAACCTTTTTTCTTCTCATGTGGTGGCTTTTTGCATCAGTCTGTTGATTGATCTTCTGGCCTTGATGATCTTTGAATCAATGGATGCCAACGCCCACTTATTCTGTTGTCGATTCAGGAATAGAGTCGACGGCGGCTGGGTTGACGCCCTGTTTCTTCTGATTTTGGCCGAACACCTATGATTTTCTTTCTTCGATTTGCTCTTTCTGTATGCACTTGATGGAAGTAACTCACGTGAGTGCATAGCGTAAACCAAGCAGAGAAAACAATCAAATCAATTGTTAGATCATTGATGTTAATCACAAAAGACAAGAAATTTGCTTTCTCCTGATCGATCTCTTGAACGGCGGTGCATCTCTGCAGTGGGCGGCTGATTTCTCCAGCGATCTGGCCATGATCGGCAATCTTCGGAAGGAAGCCCAGCAGTGGGGGTTTCGCCGGAAGCGGTTCCATGCGCCATCCCTTCTCTGCTGGATACTCTTCTCCATTGGTAACCGCCGCTGGCCGCAAAGGGCCTGTGCGTGAACGAGGCCCTCTTCACTTGGCGTCGAGGATCGCCCAGGCGCAGCGGCGGGCTGTGGCTTCGCCGGTCGAGGGCTGTGCCGTTTCCAGTTCTTTCCTCTTGGCCGAGTCGCTCAGGGAAGAGCGTGCTGATAACGTGTTGTGAATCAAAGTAAAATGAGTAGAAGTCTCTATCTCTTTCATTGATAGTGATGCTTATATACAAGTTTGGGGGACGCGACCAGAGGATGTGTCCGTTCCACACAGATGCGATGGTGCTAACCGCCTGGCAGTTACAAGGGGAGATTTACCCCAAGGTTAACACAATTAATTAACTCTAACAGATCCCACGAAGGGGGAAGGAGGGAAGTGCCTAAAAGCTGCACACAGGCAGTTACCCGGAGTCTCAGGGTGACTGTCTGGTCTGGAGTGTACGGGGTGGTTGGCTCGGAAGCTCCAGCTGTCTCCTAGAGGCTCGGTGAAGGCACATGGCCCGAAGGCTTTGGCTGTTTCTCCGGGCGCTCTTGGCTTGGGGCCGGAGTGTCTAGGGGTATCTCCGGGTGTTGATACGGGGCAACCCGTAGGGGTGGCCTGGTCTTCACGACTTGGAGTTGGATTTGAGGGAAAACATGAAGAACACGAGAGAAAGAGGAGATAAACACAAGGGAAACAAGCACAAATCAACACACAAGTGGCAACGCAAGATACACATGGATAATTCCTTGATCCCAGCCATCCATAAGAGACGGAGGGAGCAAGATAGAGTTCTTCCCCAAATCCTAATACAAGGAGGGTTTGTGCTGGCCTTGTACTCCACGGAGTTCTCCCTCGGGAGGTCTTGTACTCCCATGAAGTCCCTTCAAGAGGAGGCTTTAATCTCCACTAGGAGAGTTCCCACAAGGAGAGATACATTGGCAAAGCTCTATGTTTGAGTTCCCTTATAAACGGGAAATATACAAAGTGTACACGACTATATATATAATAGAGGATGCCCCGTGCGTTGCTGCAGGAATTGGTTGATGAAAATTTGGGTTGATAACATGAAAACCAAAATTAAAGTACACAACTTATATTTTATTATGTATAGTTGTAACAATATTTATTTAATATAAGTAGAATAATTGAATGGAAAACATTTTCCCATGCATGGTTGAATGTTGTGATGGGCCTTATCCCATTCATA
This sequence comes from Aegilops tauschii subsp. strangulata, assembly GCF_002575655.3. Classification (NCBI taxonomy): domain Eukaryota; kingdom Viridiplantae; phylum Streptophyta; class Magnoliopsida; order Poales; family Poaceae; genus Aegilops; species Aegilops tauschii. The sequence continues at coordinate 277,253,723 of NC_053037.3, read as the reverse complement.
GTTGTATGGTGAGGTGGCATATTAGATAAATAAGTTAACAGAATCTCTTAGGTATATAGGATATGATTACTCTAACAAAAATAACTGGCTTGGACAAATTATCCAAAAGATTCTTCAAGTTGAGTGGATAACAGATATTGACAAGCTAGTATTGTAGTTGTATATTTTCTATGGATTGCTCAAGATGTAACTACTGTTTGTTTTTGCTTTCAGGCTGATGGTGAAATAACTGGCTTGGACAAATTAGCCCAAAGATTCTTCAAGATGAGTGGATATCAAATTTTGACGCCTACCCATTTTTCCACTGTGGGGGCTTATTGTAATGTCAAGTATCACCTACTTGTCACCTGATATAGAGATCTAAAAAAAGTGTTGCATTCGTCTTGTTATCAACGTATAAGTAGTAAAAAGGGTCACACGAATAAAGAGAATTCAGGTTCAAATCAAATCATATTGACAAAAAGGAAATGTCATAACTATGATTCGGTGGTTGCATGCTTTTTGTTTTACATGCGGTGGTTGCATGTTACTAGTGTGAGAACTGTACATGTCCACTTGCTTGGTCAATTCAAGTGATTTTGAGCTCGTGCCTTCTTTTTACGTCATCCTCCTCCTTCCAGCTCGGTTGTATATGCATTGACAAAGGTATGAACAGTCTATTTTCAGAGTTTAATTTACTAGTACTATGGATTTTTTTTCATTTTTTATTCAAGATGGATTAACCGTCAATATTTCCAAATAGTAGAATATTCACCACCAATGACTCATTTTCATTTGATGTATGCCGTCGCTATATTTGGGAGCTTCCAGGGAGAATCTTTAGCACGGTTGCGGGCACTCCATTGAGATTCCTTTTGATAAGGAAGATCTTCATGGATTCATTTCTGGAAACCTGGAAGAGGTTGTAGCTCTGATTTCCCAGTGGCTTGGAGCAAATGTTCCTTGAAATTGTTCCATGGGCAAGAGTTTGGTTGTCCATGGATCAATTAGCATTGTTGGATGTGTGCTTTTCTACTGCAAGTTAGCTTTGGCTTCAGCTGTAGGAGGGGAGCTCATGTATTGCGGGAAGCCATAAGCATGAAGTGGATCCTCTGATCATCCTGCTCACTGCAATGTATATTCACATCCCTGTAGGGTCATGGAGTGATGGACATCGCCAAGAGGCATCTGCAAAATTGATGTAGGGCCAAAGCCCTAGGTAGTGATCTTTCACGACACAATGAACATAGGGAAGAACGTGGAGAAATCAAAAGAGAAACATTCAAGAACAAGTCAAATCACACATTCACACAAGATCCACAAAGATACATGAACAACAAAGGGAACAAAGATACAAGGTAGAGTTCATCCAAAATCCTATAAAGGAGATGAGGTCTTGAATCCAAGATGGATCTTCCCTAGATGGGGTCTTGCTAGGGGGTCTTCTCACATGGAGGCCTTGATCTCCATGGGAGAGAGGTAGATGAGCAAAGGTCTCTTTCTAATCTGAGCTATCACTTTGATAACCCTAGCAAGAGGATGGGGATGGTCTACTACGTGAAGTGTGTGTGTGTGTGTGGTGGGGGGGGGGGGGGAGGGATTATATGGCCTCTTGGCTGTGGCTGGATCGCAGGCGCTGGATGTCCAGCACGACTCAGGGCGCCGGATGTCCGGCGGGGTGGTGATCCACATCTACATCGATACTCGACTCCTCACGTCGGATTTTCGGAGAGGCGCCTGATGTCCGGCCTGTCGCGGGGCGTCGGATGTCTAGGGGTTGTCTGGATGTCCGACCGTTGTAGATTCGGCTGGCGCCTGTTTTGCTCTGGTCTTCCATTGTTTGGTGGCGCCAGATGTCCGGGCTTCGGCCAGATGCCTGGCCGTTGTAGCTTGGTGGCGACTCCACTTGAGGCACTTCTTGATCCGCATCCGTGGTGAATTGTCATATGATCTGAGTACTTTTCTCAGGGAGATGGTTAAGGACCTCAGAAGATAGAGGAGAGCGCCAGGCCCAGATTTCCGGAATACTTCTACGGGGAATGCTCATTGAAAGAAAGAACTTTGAGTTAATTGAAGAACTAAATGAATCAAAAAGTAGGAACAATATGAGTCCGAAGCTTCTTTCGTAACTCCCATAATTTCTTCGTAGTGGCTCCGTTCCATGCCTCATTTCATAGGGAAGCCCAAAGTGGCTCTATTTCATTCTATTTCACTTCCTAGCACTTCCTATCATCCTCCATGGTCGTCTCCTCGGTACCTAAGCACACATAGTGTCTTCACTTGAGGTAGTAACCATGTCTCACATGCGGAAAGTGAAGGTTCGGAGAGGAGTGAGTTAACCTTGGCTTCGATATCTCTTGCACGAGCTCTTCTCATCGATCCACTCGGTGTCTCAGGTGACGATGGCATGTCCATGGGGATGACCGTAGGATGCTCTGCATCATCTCCCCCCTCGGGAAAGATCCGCTCTCGGATCGTGAACCTCATCACCATGGAAATAGTAGACATGGACGGACTTGTAGTTGGACGAAGTGGATGTCGTGGCGCCGTCAAACTACTCCAAGGTATCTCCGGAATGGTATACATGCAGAAAGAGCAAACACAAGGGACACTTAGAAATACAATGGTTAGCGCACACAAGGTGTCCATCAACTAAGCATGAGTTCGTTCGACAAGAGAAGCATCACAAAATGATATACAAAAATGTAAAGCATTCATGAGAGAAAATTCATTTATTGTGCACACAAAAGTGTTGTGAATGTGATTAATGCGCCCATTGTGCAAAATGATGTCATAGAGAGAAGGTTTATCAAAAGTATGAACATGGCAATTGTTGCTCAAAATGATGGTTTTATCATGCAATTAAGTGTGGACAATGTGAGCATTATGTGTAAATATGCCATTAGGGTAGATCACAACAAATTTGAAATTTGCTAAGGAAGTGCACAAGCTCATATATCATGAAATATGTGGAAAGACAAGATGCATCAAGCCATTCATAATGTGAGTCAATCCGTTCATAGAGAGCAAATTCGTTGTGGAACAAATGTTCAAGCATGTACATCAACAAATATGGACGTGTTGGTGCAATATGTCAAAAGTTTCTTGTCATACCGTTGGTGTTAGGGCATATTTCTCCCTTAGTGGTGAATAAACCCCATCTTTTTATGCTTCATAGCAACGATACAATATGTGTCATGTCCCTTTCTGTCACTGGGATTGAGCACCGCAAGATCGAACCCATTACAAAGCACCTCTCCTATTGCAAGATAAATCAATCTAGTTGGCCAAACCAAATCAATAGATCGGAGAGAAATACAAATCTATAACAATTATGCATAAAAGAGTCAGAGAAAACTCAAATAATATTCATGGGTAATCTGATCATAAACTCACAATTCATCGGATCCCAACAAACACAACGCAAAAAGTGATTACATCAGATAGAACTCCAAGAACATCGAGGAGAACATCGTATTGAAGATCAAATAGAGAGAAAAAGCCATCTAGCTACTAAGTATGGACCCGTAGGTCTGTGGTAAACTATTCACACATCATCGGAAGGGTAGCAAGGTTGATGCAGAGCCCCTTCGGCAGAGTGTCGGAAAAGGCCTCCAGATGGGATCTCTCGAGAACAGGAACTTGCCGCAGTGGAAAAAGTATTTTGTGGACTCCTCTGTTGGTTTCATGATTTTAGAGAATTTATAGAGGCGGAGTTAGGTCAAACAGCGCCACATGGGCCCCACAAGCCACTAGGGCGCGCCCTGGTGCCTCGTGGGTCACTGCTCCATCGTCTCATCCCCTCCCGAAGCTTCCAGGGTCTCTTATGTCCAGAAAAAAATCACCAAAAAGTTTCATGGCATTTGGACTTCATTTGGTACTGATATTCTTAAAAACCAAAAACAGGTAAAAACAACAACTCGCACTGGGCACTAAGTTAATAGGTTAGTCCCAAAAATGATATATAATTGCTTGTAAGTGTATATAAGACATCCAAGATTGATACTATAATAGCATGAAACAAAAAAAATTATAGATACGTTGGAGACGTATCACTCGGTGATGTAGAACCACTCGCGCTGCCAGATCTTCACGGTCTCAATGAAGGTCCCCTCCAGACAGACCGGCTTCTGGAGTTTGCTAATCGTTGTGCCCCCACACTCGGCGAACTTAGTGCCACTGCTCTTTGGCTTAACACAAAAGGTCTTTAGCCATAGGCCGAAGTGCGGCTCCACTCTTAGGAATGCCTCAAACACTATGATAAAAGTGGTGAGGTGCATGAAGGAATTCGGGGCTAGATTGTGGAAGTCTAGCCCGTAGAAGAACAAGATCCCCCACACAAAGGGGTGTTGGGAGAACCCCAGACCTCGGACGAGGTGGGGGATCAAGACGACCCGCTTCCCTGGATTGGGAGTGGGGCCACGTTGGCCGAGCTCTGGGGCACTACAGACCGCGTCGGCGGGGATGTATCACGCCGTGCGGATATCGACGACGGTGGCGTCGGTGACCTTGGAGGCCACCCACCTCCCCTTCGGATCTGCGTCAGCCATTAGTGCGGATGCAGAAGCTTGAGGAAAGCTTTAGGCTTGAGAACGGGATTGGGGTGTGAAGGCTTGGGGGGTTTGAGCGCTGGAGCAGAAGGAAAGCGTAGGAGTATGGATTCATCCCCTCCTGCTCTTATTAAGCCAGTAAAAGGTGAAGCGTCCCCCCCCGTCGCACCATAAAAATTGCCATGTTTCGGTCTATTGTGCTGTTATGGCTGCTTGGGGCGAAACAATTGATTGATGATATCCCCTAAAATGTGAGGCACGATCTCCGTTTTGATATGACGGGCCAATAAGAGGTTTGCCTCGAACCACGATTCGAATAAGTAATGACTGGCGTTAGAGGCGGTGATGTTTCGGTAAAAGTTGTCAGTAATTGACTGCCGGACTCATCTGTGCTGCTAGTCTTTGAGACTAAGCAAGGTACACACTTCGGATAACGAAAATGCATTTTGGGTAGCCTATGGTCGGATTGGTTTTGTCCCTTGTTAGAAGGGTGGCACAACCCGGTTAAGAACTCACGTGCTTTGTGCGGATACATAGCTGGGGACATGGAACTTGCCTGCTAAGCCGAAGATTATCCAGCCGAAGATAGTATCTGAAGAATAGTATCCGAAGAAGATTATCATCCTCGGTTTGAAGACAAGTTCGGGGGCTACTGATGGTGTCCTGGACTAGGGGGTTCTAGCCTAGCTGGCCTAGTCCTTGGGCCGAGTTGACATCTCATTAATGAGGAAGGATATTGGAGGCCTCTGACCAGTGCATATTGAGCTTCACCGAGGACTTGACGTGTACTCGAAGAAGGTCTACTAGATTTGGCATGTAATCCTTAGATAACAACCGACCATGCGTAACCCTAGATACCCCTAGTGCCTATATAAACCAGAGGGTTTAGTACGTAGAGGATTCATTCATACATTTATCATCATACCCCTAGGGTTTAGACCACAACTCACGATCTCGAGGTATATCAACTTTGTACTTTGATACACCCATAATATGAGCAAGAGCAATACGTAGGGTTTTACCTCCTCAAAGAGGGCCCGAACCTGGGTAAAAAAACCGTGTCTTCTATCTCTTGTTACCCATCGATCCGATCTCACAGCTCGCCCCCCTACCCGAGGTCGGTTTTGACACCGACAACCTCGATGCTCAGCCTCACCATTGAATAGATCTCCATGCTTTCTCCACGGGTCATCCTTCTCGAGCCATCTTTGATGCTCCATGTACACGATTTTCGTAGACCTGCCATCTTTCGGTAGCTGCTGAGACATTGTATCATCCATGCACCTGGTGCATCCGTAATATCCATGGCACACCTAGCTAACCGAGATAGTCGTGCACCGTCGTCATCACCTCGGCTCTCATATCGAAATGCTCTCCTTTGTTGGCGTCCCATGTCTTGACCGGTGATGTCCATAACGTGTGTAGCTCCTCTTTCAGTAGCCCAAGATACAAATTATTATCATTTCCCAGTTGTTTTGGCCCTTGAATCAACATACTCGTGTGTATGTACTTTGTCTTCATGCACTTTGTAACACCCTGGTTTTTCAGTCCTGGAAAATTCTTTTTCAAGAGTTGGCTCCTGTCCTTTTCTTTTTGTTCTTGTGTATGGTTTGCACTATTGTGTTTAGGTTAGAGTATTGACTTGCCTAGTTACTTGGAATTAGGGTTTAGCCCCAAAACCCTAATTGCCCTCCCTCATATATTAAACCCTAGAAGCCACCAGTTGGACTGCAACACTCATTTCCCTTGCTCAACAAGTCACCAAATATTTGTGGAGCTCATCCTATTCATACCTTCACCATTTCCATCCACCAATACCCAAAACCAAGCCTAGCCTTGGCCAGAGCAGCCAGTCAATGTTTCTGCCAACTCTGCCAAGTTGTGAAGCAAGTGTAATTTGTCCATTAGAGTTGCAGTTTTGCATGCATCCACATCCACCCATGTCATGACCCTCCACCAAATTTGAGCTCCATACACCCACCAAAACTCCCTTCACAAATCCCCTTCACTTTCTCAGATAGAATTCGAGGTACAGGAGATACAAGATTCGAGAATTTGGGGGTCGAGAGGGAGAGAGAGAGACATGGACTTGGAAAAGGGGAAAAGAGATACAGGAGACGAGTCTGAAGTCTGAACTATCCAAAAGCTCTCTAGTCCAACAAGCCACCTCCCTCTTATACTGTCTCATTCACTTGGGCTTTCCCTTTGGGCTCGGGCCGTCGTCACACTCCTTGGCCTTCCACCTTCTTTAGCTCCCTTGTCTGGTGCCATCTCCTTTTCCGCATCTTCCCCTTGATCTTTGGTCGTTAGAGGCACACTGCTGACAGTGCCTGCCCCTTGAGATCCAGCATGTCCCCATGCTGGCGCTGTGGGATACCTACGTTGCAGCACTTTGAAATCTTCCCACGTAGCAGCTTCAGAAGGTAAACTTGACCACTGTATCAACACCTGCACATGAATTGCATTGTTCTTTTTCACCATTTTGCGATCAAGGATCTTCTCTGGCCAAACATTCACTGTAGACAGGTCCACAGTAGCTGGTAAGTGGGAGAATACTGTTGTGTGGTCCGGTATGTGTGCCTTCAGCTGGGAAATGTGGAAAATTGGACGGATGAGAGCTTCAGCGGGCAACTGCAGTTTATACGCTACCGGACCAATACATTCCACAATTTCAAACGGTCCGTAGTACTTGTATGCCAACTTGGCACATGGACGATTGACCACAGAAGTCTGAGCATAGGGCTGTAGTTTCAGATATAAAAATTCTCCAACTGTAAAGGAACGGGCAGACCAATGTTGATCAACATACAACTTGATCTTAGCTTGAGCTTTAAGGAGATGTGCTTTCAACAAGGCAAAATGTGTCTGATGCTCTCGAAGCCACTGTTCCAAGTCCACATTGTCAGACTGTAGCAGGGAAGAAAACATGCCATAGCCTGGATTGTACCCATATAATAGGCCTTAAATGGAGAACAACCCAAGGATGAGTGATAGTTAGTGTTATACCAAAATTCTGCCAAGGGTAAGGAGGAGGTCCATTTGTTCGGATTATCATGCACATCACACCTTAAGTACATTTCCACACATTGATTTACTCTCTCGGTGTGACCATCCGTTTGAGGGTGGTAGGTACCCCGGCCTCTCCAAACCCTGACACCACCTCCACTCCCCTCTTTGGATCCCTCCTAGCGAAGCTCTGCCCCTCTTCCTCCCCAATTTCTCCGGCCGCCGCCATGACCTCCGCCTCGGCCTCGGATCGATTCCGAGCGCCCTCCCATCCCCTGCTCCACCTATCCATGCCACTTGACCAACACTACTGTTAGTGACCAACCCCACTCTGGCCTGGGCTGGGCCATGTGCTACTGGGCTTGGGCTGCATGGAGGCCTCGGGAGGGAGCAACTACATATACGAGGGAATTGGCTACAGGAAACTCGGCTTGGATCAGGACGGCTTCGGCCTCCTCTGCTTCTGCCTTCCTCTTTCTTTGTTCGTGTTCCTCTCCTCCTTGTAATGGCTAGAGCTTGAGCAATCCATGGCTGTAATCTCCATTGGTGAGGAATAGAGAGTGTGTTGCTAACAATCGGTATTCAGAGCCATTCCCACCACCCTTCTCCTTCAATTTCACCATTCATCCTCAATTCCATGGATTGGAAAGCCCAGCTCATCAGCTCCATCGAGGCGGCCATGGAGGTGGTTGTCAATCATGCGGTGCAGCCGGCCATCAAGGTGATGTGCGCCTACACGTATGGCTCGAAGCGACGCATCCGCCAGGAGATCAAGGAAATACGTCGTGCTCGAGCGGTGGGCATCCACGGCGCTGGCACCACTTCTTCTCTGCCTGATGCGGCCACCACCGAGGCCTCCTTCAACCACGGCGCCACTCTACAACTCGGCAACGAGCGGGCGTGTCCGCTTCCAACAGTGTGGACCTTGCTGCCACGTTGCCCACAACGTGTTCGACACAATGCCCAAGCCGCGCCGTCACCGTGTCGATGTCAGCGCCCGCTTCCATAGCAACATTAGCTTCGTCCAAGGTCACTGTCGTTGTCGTCCCTGAGCGCGGCTGCTTCGACCTCGAGCCAGCGGCCATGACCTCGAGTCCGACCCCCATGCTAGACATCTCGGGCGACTGCTCAACCGCGGTGAACTTCCTCACGCATGATGCTGTCTCCAACACTGGTTCAGTCATGGCCTCTGTGCGTGCATCGACATCTGGAGAACCCAAGCTTATGAAAATGCCAAACTATTTAAAGACAAAGTTAAAGGATGGCATGATAAAAGAATCCAAAAGCGGGAATTCAAAGTTGGAGAATATGTTCTTTTCTAAAACTCTCGTTTTAGATTCTTTGCAGGAAAATTTCTCTCTAAATGGGAAGGACCATATATTATCGAAGAGGTTTATCGCTCTAGAGCTATCAAAATAAATAATGCCGAAGGTACTAACCGGAAGGTTGTCAATGGACAAAGAATCAAACACTATTCAGGTATGCCTATTAATGTTGAAAGCAATATTATTCAAACCATGACACCCGAGGAACACATAAAAGAAACCTTCCGGAACATTCCATAATCCTGAAAAAGAGGAGGTACATGATACGGTAAGTAAACGAACTCCAAAAAATCCGCAAAAATATTTTTTGTCAGTTTCGGAATATTACAAAAATTAGGAAAATAATAAACAACCAGGAAGGCAACCGAGGAGGGCACAAGACACCAGGGCACGCCTGCCTTGCCTGGCGCGCCAAGGTGGGTTGTGCCCACCTCGGGCACCTTCCTGACTCCGTTTTCCCCTCATTTTGCTTGTTTCCCAAGATGAAAAATCTTTATATACCCCCGAACCTATTGACCACCATATCACGGACAAATCTTCTATTCTTCTTTCTTGGTGTTTTCTGTAAGATCTATCGAGCCAGGCATCATGTCTTCTCCCTCCTCCAACAAAGGAGAAGAGGGTGCTTGGTTGATGAAGATAGAACTAAAGAAAGGTGAACCAGAGGAAACTATCAAGGTTGATGAGGCCAAGAAAGTTGTGGGAGATCAAGCTCCAGCAATAGGGCAGGTCATCCCAGCAACAGAAGAAGAAGACATCCTTCAACCATACTACGAGCATCTTACCCCTACTGAAATTGAAGCTTTCAGGACCATTGAAACGGTCCGTGTGCAAAATAAATACCTCACTCGTGAAAATACTCTGTTGTAAGAGCACATCAGGGTGCCCCGGTATCGTATCACACCATCTCTTTTGCCTTTATCTATCTTAGTTCGACCTTTAGTTATCTTTTGAATTAGTTGATACGTCCATTTTGCATCATGTTTTCATACTGTTATTTATAATTTTTGTATGCATAATAATGCTTTATGGTGTAATTCTAATGCCTTTATTCTCATAATATGCAAGGTTTACACAAAGAGGGAGAATGCCGGCAGTTGGAATTCTGGACCTGAAAAAGCTACGCCAGAGTTACCTATTCTCCACATCTCCAAATGAGCTGAAAATTTACGAAGAATTATTTTGTAATATATAAAAAATATTGGAGCAAATAACTACCGGAGGGGGCCACCATGGTGAGCATAAGACACCAGGGCATGACTGGGCCCCCAGGCGCGCCTTGGTGGGTTTTGCCCTCCTCGGCCCACCTCCGGTGCCCATCTTCTGGTAGATAGGTCATTTTGACCTAGAAAAAAAATTAAGGAGAGGGACGGAGCGCCGCCGTCTCGAGGAGGAACTTGGGCAGGAGAACTTTTGCCCTCCGGCGGAGCGATTCCGCCGAGGGAACTTTCCTCTTGGAGGGGGAAATCGAAGCCATCGTCATCACCAACAAGCCTCTCATCTTTGGGAGGGCAATCTCCATCAACATCTTCAACAACACCATCTCCTCTCAAACCCTAGTTCACCTCTTGTGTTCAATGTTTGTACGAGAACCTCTGATTGGTACCCGTGGGTGACTAGTAGTGTTGATTATATCTTGTAGTTGATTACTACATGGTTTATTTGGTGGAAGATTATATGTTCAGATCAATTATGCTATTTAATACCCCTCTAATCTTGAGCATGCTATCATTTGTGAGTAGCTACTTTTGTTCTTGAGGTCACGGGAGAAGTCATGTTGCAAGTAGTCATGTGAATTTGATATGTGTTCGATATTTTGATGATATGTATGTTGTGATTCCCTTAGTGGTGTCATGTGAACGTCGACTACATGGCACTTCACCATATTTGGGCCTAAGAGAATGCATTGTGGAGTAGTTATTAGGTGATGGGTTGCTAGAGTGACAGAAGCTTAAACCCTAGTTTATGCGCTACTTTGTAAGGGACCGATTTGGATCCAAAAGTTTAATGTTATGGTTAGATTTTATCTTAATACTTTTCTCGTAGTTGCGGATGCTTGCGAGGGGGTTAATCATAAGTAGGAGGTTTGTTCAAGTAAGAACAACACCTAAGCACCGGTCCACCCACATATCAAATTATCAAAGTAGCGAACATGAATTAAACCAACATGATGAAAGTGACTAGATGAAATTCCCGTGTTTCCCTCAAGAACGCTTTGCCTATTATAAGAAACCGTTTTGGCCTGTCTTTGCCACAAAAGGATTGGGCTACCTTGCTGCACTTTATTTACCATTACCGTTACTTGCTCATTACAAAATTATCTTGCTATCAAACTACCTGTTACCGACAATTTCAGTGCTTGCAGAAAATACCTTGCTGAAAACCACTTGTCATTTCCTTCTGCTCCTCGCTGGGTTCGACACTCTTACTTATCGTTAGGACTACGGTTGATCCCCTATACTTGTGGGTCATCAAGGTGCTGTTTACATAGTGTTGCTTGGTTCTCCTACTGGATTGATAACCTTGGTTTCATAAACGAGGGAAATACTTATCTCTAATGTACTGCATCATCCTCTCCTCTTTGGGGTAATCCCAACGCAGCTCACAAGCAGCAGAGACCGACGCCAAAAAATCCTATAAATAGAGAAACCGCCAAAAATAACCCTAGAACTTTGACTCCACTGTCGCAAGCCTCTGTACTTTCGAAATACCATCTGGAGCCATGTTCCAGCACCTTGCCGGAGGGAGAAATCATCACCAAAGGCCATTTTCATCATCCTGACGACCACCATGACAAGGAGGGAGTAGTTCACCCTCGGGGCTGAGGGTATGTACCAGAAGCTATGTGTTTGATCTCTCTCTCTCTCTCTCTCTCTCTCTCTCTCTCGTGTTCTTGATTTGGCACGATCTTGATGTACTGCGAGCTTTGTTAATATAGTTGGATCATATGGTGTGTCTCCCTCTCTATATTGTTGTGATGAATTGAGTTTTTACCTTTGAGGTTTCAATATTATCGGATTGAATATTTTGGATTTGAGAACACTTGATGTATGTCTTGCATATGGATACCCGTGTGACAATGGGGTGTTCTATAGATTCATTTGATGCATGTATTGGCATTCAACTCGTGGATTCCTGGGTGACATTGGGGTAATCTATGCATAGAGGTTGATGCACGTTTTCATCCTACTTTCTCCGGTAGAAATCTTGGGGCACTCTTTGAAATACTTTGTGCTGGATTGAATATTATGAATCTGAAGTTGTTTGATGCATATCGAATAGTCAACTCATGGATACTTGTGGTGACATTGGAGTATCTATGTGACTTTAGAGTTGGTTGATGCGTATCATACGGTGTTAGTTTTGTACATACTCTAGGGCTATTTTTGACACTTATAGGGATGGCTCCAGAGATTGATCGAAAAAGATAACTTTGAGGTGGTTTCATACCCTACAAAAATTTCATCTTATGTTCTCCACTACATAAGAACTTTGGAGTGATTCTTTATCGCATGTTGAGGGATTGTTATATTATTCAATTATATTAGCGCTGTTGAGAGATTGCACTAGTGAAAGTATGAACCCTAGGCCTTGTTTCTAAGCATTGCAATACCATTTGTGCTCTGTTTAATTATATTTTCAGATTACAAAATCCTATATCCACTATCCATACTACACTTGTATCACCATTTCTTCACCGAACTAGTGCACCTATACAATTTACCATTGTATTGGGTGTGTTGGGGACACAAGATATTTCTTTTATTTGATTGCAGGGTTGTTTGAGAGAGACCATCTTCATCCTACGCCTCCCACGGATTGATAAACCTTAGGTCATCCACTTGAGGGAAAATTGCTACTGTTATACAAAACTCTGCGCTTGGAGGCCCGACATGAGTCTACAAGAATAAGTTGTGTAGTAGACATCAAAATCTTTTCTGGCACCGTTGTCGGGGAGGTGAGTTCTTGAAGGTATATCTTTGGATCTTGCAATTGAATCTTTTAGTTTCTTGTTTTATCACTAGTTTTGTTTATAAAAGAATACTATAAAAAATGGAATTGAGGTTGCCTCATATTCTTCATCTTTATAACGTCTTTGATGAAAATGATGGATCAGAGAATTGTGCCAAAGTTTTAGAAGAATAATTCAATAAAATGTTTGGCATAACATCTTTGAATGTTGAGAATGATTGCAATGTTATTAGTATGCTTTCTACGAATATCCATGTTGCTAATGATATGCAAAGCCATAAGCTTGGGGATGCCATGTTCGATGAAGAGTATATTTTTAGTCCCTCAAGTTTTGATGAGAATATTTATTATGATGATTGCATGCCTCTTATTAATGATGATTACAATGATGAAAGTGGGTTTGGAAGAGTGTCAACTTTATGTAATATTGATCCCACTATTGTGGAGGGTGTTGAATCTTATTGTAATAATTATGAAAGTGGATTTGGAGAGGTGATGACTTTATTTAATGATGATCACACGATTTTGGAAAAGCTTTCAATTGATTATGACAACAAAGTTGCTTCTATGATGCTTATCCCGATGACATGTATGATATAAAAAATAATGATAACCATGAATCTTGTCATCACGATTTCAGTTTTCAATTGGATTATGCCAATCAAGTATCATATGATAGTTATTTTGTTGAGTTTACTCCCACTACTATTCATGAGAATAAATTTGCTTATGTGGAGAGTAATAAAAAATCTATGCTTATGTATCATGAAAAGAACGCTTTATGTGATTTTTATATTGTTGAATTTGTTCATGATGCTACTGAAAATTACTATGAGAGAGTAACATATGCTTGTAGGTATTGCAATGATATCAAGTTTCTCTCTTGTGTTGAAAATCTTCAAGTTTTTCTTGTTATGGCTTCCTATGCTAGTTAATTCGTGCTCCCATAAACTTTTTGCTCACAAAATCTCTATGCAGAGGAAGTGGGTTAGGCTTAAATATGTTAGTCATATGCTTCATGATGCTCCCTTACATTTCAATTCTTTACTTCTATGTGAGCATCATTGAAATCATCATGCCTAGCTAAAAAGGCATTAAAGAAAAGCGCTTATTGGGAGACAACCCAACATTTACCCCTACTGTTTTCGTGTGTTCATATGATTAAGCTACTGTAGTAATTATGTTTTGTAGCTTTTTTTCAATAAAGTGCCAAGTAAAGCCTTTGGGATAAAGTGCCAAGTAAAGCCTTTGATTCTGTGCAAAAAACAAAAACTTTTGCGCCAGTTCTGGAATTACCATAATTCACTGGGATGTGATAAAATTACTAATTGTTTTACACATGATTGATATACAAATTGCCTATGCTTTAGTAATTTTTCAGAATTTTTGGATTTACAGAAGTATGGTCATTGTTTAGATCATTACAGACTGTTCTGTTTTTGACAGATTCTGCTTTCAATACACATTTTGCTTATTTTAGAGTTTTTATGGCTTATATTGGTCAATATAAATTGTATAAATGATATAGGGTATAGTAGGTATTGTGTGAGAACAATTATGAATCTTGTCTTGACAGTACCAAAGTGAATGATTTGCTATTTATCATACTAACCCATCTCACGAAGTTCCATTAAGTTTTATGTGATTGAAGTTTTCAAGTGTTGGGTGAGATATCGATATGAGGAGAATAAGGAGTGGAAAGACACTAAGCTTGGGGATGCCAAAGGCATCCCTATGTAATATTCAAGGAATACCAAAGCGTAAAAGCTTGGGGATGCCCCGGAAGGCATCCTCTCTTTCGTCTCCAACATTATGGGTAACCTCACTTGGAGCTATGTATTTATTCGTCACATGATATGTATTTTGCTTGGAGCGTCATTTTATTTTATTACGGTTTGCTTGCTGTTATTTAGAATAATGTTTTGTATCTTCTTATTTCAATAGAAGTGACAAGTATAGCCTTTACCATGCTCAATTTGCAAGTCTATATGTTGCTGTTTGAAAACAGGAAGTTCTCTATCATTGTCTGAATTCTTCGGCAAAGTAAGAACATGATAAAATCCTGAATTTTTTACACAATAAGCTATAACAATTTTTCTAAAGTTTGGTAAATTTTCAGAATTTTTGGAGTTAAAGAATTATGAATCTTTTTTCATCCTTTACAGATTGTTCTGTTTAGACAGATTGCTGTTATGTTTGCATCGTTTGCATATGTTTGCTTGTTTAATGATTCTATTTGAGGATAGGAGTATTAAATATACAGAGGCATTTAGTATGCAATGTTAAATTATAATTTTCATGATTTGCTACAGTAGAGAATGTTAAGATTTTTAGTTGATTTATACTAACTTATCTCATGAGTTCTTGTTGAGTTTTGTGTGGATGAAGTTTTTAAGATTTAGGGAAACCATGATATGAGAGGAATTAAGGAGACACAAAAGCTCAAGATTAGGGATTCCCAAGGCATCTCAAGATAATATTCCAAGAAGTCTCAAGCATCTAAGCTTGGGGATGCCCCGATAGGCATCCCATCTTTTTTCATCAACAATTATAGGTTAGTATCGGTTGAGCCTAAGTTTTTGCTTCTTCACATGAGTTGTGCTACTCATCGAATGTCATTTTATTTTGTTTTCTTTGCTGTATGAATAAAATACTTAAGATCAGAAATCTATAATACCTAAATAGTTCATCCCCACTAACATATTTCTCTTGACATGCAGCCTATCCACCTCAGCAGCCTTGACACATCAACAATCATGCACTCTAAAAAATCCAGCAAAAAAAAAATCATAGCATGCATATTGGCTGGTCATGCATTCTGTTTCCATCTGAATGGATTGTCTGTTCGTTGCATCATGCCATTAAACCACCGATCTAGCCAGCTCCCCACCACAAAAAAGAAAAGCAACCGGCGCACAAACACAAGTGCACAACCTAAACAGCGGAACAAAAACAAGTCCCCCCCGCAAGATCTCAGCTCCGAGAGATATCTAGAGAGGCGCTTCGGAGAACGAAGATGCACGGCTTCTGCTCCATGTCCCCCTATGGATTCGTCGTCCTGGTTGACGGCGTGCTGGGCTACCTCCACCACAGCAGCACCGACTCCCTGGCAGGCGGCGCCGGCCTTGGTGTGCGATGGCTCTCCGGCTTCGGCATGACTGCCAGTCCGACGGTTCTCCGCCTCTACCACGGCCACGGGTTCACCTCCCACGGCTTTCTAAGATTGAATCGTTCGCGGTCCCGTTCTAGGTTGGTTCCTATGGCCGGCTCAAAGATTTCCTGGCCGTCGTTCCAGGTTGGTCCCACGGCTCTCCGAGATTGCCAGGCCGCCCTTCCTTCGTCTTTGACGGCAGGACCGCAGATTCACCTCACCTATTCCTTTCATCCTCCCGTACTAACTGTTGGCTAACGTAGTAATTTCAAAAAATTTCCTACGCGCACACAAGATCATGGTGATGCATAGCAACGAGAGGGGAGAGTGTCCTCTATGTACCCTTGTAGACCGTAAGCGGAAGCGTTATGACAACGCGGTTGATGTAGTCGTACGTCTTCACGATCGACCGATCCTCAGCACCGAACGTACGGCACCTCCGCGCTCAGCACACGTTCAGCTCGGTGACGTCCCGCGAACTCACGATCTAGTAGAGCCTCCGGGAAGAGCTTCGTCAGCACGGCGGCGTGGTGACGGTGATGATGATGCTACCGACGCAGGGCTTCACCTAAGCACCGCTACGATATGACCGAGGTGGATTATGGTGGAGGGGGGCACCGCACACGGCTAAGAGATCAACATATCAATTGTTGTGTCTATGGGGTGCCCCCTACCCCCGTATATAAAGGAGCTAGGGGGGAGGCGGCCGGCCAGGAGGAGGGTGCGCCAAGGGGGGGGGAGTCCTACTCCCACCGGGAGTAGGACTCCTCCTTTCCTAGTAGGAGTAGGAGAATGGGGAAGGAGGAGAGAGAGGGGAAGGAAAGGGGGGCGCCGCCCCCTCCTTGTCCAATTCGGACTAGAGGGGGAGGGGGTGCGCGGCCTGCCCTGGCCGCCCCTCCTCTTCTCCACTAAGGCCCAATAGGCCCATTATACTCCCCGGGGGGTTCCCGTAACCCCCCGGTACTCCGGTATATGTCCGAAACCTCCCGAAACACTTCCGGTGTCCGAACATAGTCGTCCAATATATCGATCTTTACATCTCGACCATTTCAAGACTCCTCGTCATGTCCGTGATCATATCTGGGACTCCGAACTACCTTCAGTACATCAAAACACAAAAACTCATAATACCGGTTGTCACAGAACTTTAAGCGTGCGGACCCTACGGGTTTGAGAACTATGTAGACATGACCGAGACATGTCTCCGTTCAATAACCAATAGCGGAACCTGGATGCTCATATTGGTTCCTACATTTTCTACGAAGATCTTTATCGGTCAAACCGCATAACAACATACGTTGTTCCCTTTGTCATCGGTATGTTACTTGCCCAAGATTCGATCGTCGGTATCTTACCTAGCTCAATCTCATTACCGGCAAGTCTCTTTACTCGTTCCGTAATGCATCATCCCGCAACTAACTCATTAGTCACATTGCTTGCAAGGCTTATAGTGATGTGCATTACCGAGAGGGCCCACAGATACCTCTCCGACAATCGGAGTGACAAATCCTAATCTCGATCTATGACAACTCTACGAACACCATCAGAGACACCTGTAGAGCACCTTTATAATCACCCAGTTACGTTGTGACGTTTGGTAGCACACTAAGTGTTCCTCCGGTATTCGGGAGTTGCATAATCTCATAGTCATAGGAACATGGATAAGTCATGGAGAAAGCAATAGCAGTAAACTAAACGATCAAGTGCTAAGCTAACGAAATGGGTCAAGTCAATCACATCATTCTCCTAATGATGTGATCCTGTTAATCAAATGACAACTCATGTCTATGGCTAGGAAACTTACGAATCTTTGATCAACGGGCTAGGTAAGTAGAGGCATACTAGTGACACTATGTTTGTCTATGTATTCACCCATGTATTATGTTTCCGGTTAATACAATTCTAGCATGAATAATAAACATTTATCAAGATACGAGGAAATAAAAAACAACTTTATTATTGCCTCTAGGGCATATTTCCTTCAGTCTCCCACTTGCACTAGAGTCAATAATCTAGATTACACAGTAATGATTCTAACACCCATGGAGTCTTGGTGCTGATCATGTTTTGCTCGTGGAAGAGGCTTAGTCAACGGGTCTGCAATATTCAGATCCGTATGTATCTCGCTAATCTCTATGTCTCCCACCTGGACTTGATCCCGGATGGAATTGAAGCATCTCTTGATGTGCTTGGTCCTCTTGTGAAATCTGGATTCCTTTTCCAAGGCAATTGCACCAGTATTGTCACAAAAGATTTTCATTGGACCCGATGCACTAGGTATGACACCTAGATCGGATATGAACTCCTTCATCCAGACTCCTTCATTTGCTGCTTCCGAAGCAGCTATGTACTCCGCTTCACACGTAGATCCCGCCACAGCGCTTTGTTTAGAACTGCACCAACTCACAGCTCCACCGTTCAATATAAACACATATCCTGTTTGCGATTTAGAATTGTCCAGATCAGTGTCAAAGCTTGCATCGACGTAACCATTTACGACGAGCTCTTTGTCACCTCCATAAACGAGAAACATATCTTTAGTCCTCTTCAGGTATTTCAGGATGTCCTTGACCGCTGTCCAGTGATCCACTCCTGGATTACTTTGGTACCTCCCTGCTAAACTAATAGCAAGGCACACATCATGTCTGGTACACAACATTGCATACATGATAGAGCCTTTGGCTGAAGCATAGGGAACACTTTTCATTTTCTCTCTATATTCTGCAGTGGTCGGGCATTGAGTCTGACTCAACTTCACACCTTGTAACACAGGCAAGAACCCTTTCTTTGCTTGATCCATTTTGAACTTTTTCAAAACTTTGTCAAGGTATGTGCTTTGTGAAAGTCCAATTAAGCGTCTTGATCTATCTCTATAGATCTTGATGCCCAATATGTAAGCAGCTTCACCGAGGTCTTTCATTGAAAAACTCTTATCAAATATCCTTTTATGCTATCCAGAAATTCTATATCATTTCCAATCAGCAATATGTCATCCACATATAATATTAGAAATGCTACAGAGCTCCCACTCACTTTCTTGTAAATACAGGCTTCTCCAAAAGTCTGTATAAAGCCATATGCTTTGATCACACTATCAAAACGTTTATTCCAACTCCGAGAGGCTTGCACCAGTCCATAAATGGATCGCTGGAGCTTGCACACTTTGTTAGCTCCCTTTGGATCGACAAAACCTTCTGGTTGCATCATATACAACTCTTCTTCCAGAAATCCATTCAGGAATGCAGTTTTTACATCCATTTGCCAAATTTCATAATCATAAAATGCGGCAATTGCTAACATGATTCAGACAGACTTAAGCATCACTACGGGTGATAAAGTCTCATCGTAGTCAACCCCTTGAACTTGTCGAAAACCTTTCGCAACAAGTCGAGCTTTGTAGACAATAACATTACCGTCAGCGTCAGTCTTCTTCTTGAAGATCCATTTATTCTCTATGGCTTTCCGATCATCTGGCAAGTCAACCAAAGTCCATACTTTGTTCTCATACATGGATCCCATCTTAGATTTCATGGCCTCGAGCCATTTTACGGAATCTGGGCTCACCATCGCTTCTTCATAGTTCGTAGGTTCGCCATGGTCAAGTAACATGACTTCCAGAACAGGATTACCGTACCACTCTCGTGTGGATCTTACTCTGGTTGACCTACGAGGTTCGGTAGTAACTTGATCTTAAGATTCATGATCAACATCATTAGCTTCCTCACTAATTGGTGTAGGTGTCACAGAAACCGGTTTCTGTGATGAACTACTTTCCAATAAAGGAGCAGGTACAGTTACCTCATCAAGTTCTACTTTCCTCCCACTCACTTCTTTCGAGAGAAACTCCTTTTCTAGAAAGATCCATTCTTAGCAACAAATGTCTTGCCTTCGGATCTGTGATAGAAGGTGTACCCAATAGTTTGCTTTGGGTATCCTATGAAGACACATTTCTCCGATTTGGGTTCGAGCTTATCAGGTTGAAGCTTTTTCACATAAGCATCACAGCCCCAAACTTTAAGAAACGAAAACTTTGGTTTCTTGCCAAACCATAGTTCATAAGGCGTCATCTCAACAGATTTTGATGGTGCCCTATTTAACGTGAATGCAGCCGTCTCTAAAGCATAACCCCAAAACGATAGCGGTAAATCAGTAAGAGACATCATAGATCGCACCATATCTAGTAAAGTACGATTACGACATTCGGACACACCATTACGTTGTGGTGTTTCGGGTGGCGTGAGTTGCGAAACTATTCCGCATTGTTTCAAATGTAGACCAAACTCGTAACTCAAATATTCTCCTCCACGATCAGATCGTAGAAACTTTATTTTCTTGTTACGATGATTTTCCACTTCACTCTGAAATTCTTTGAACTTTTCAAATGTTTCAGACTTATGTTTCATTAAATAGATATACCCATATCTGCTCAAATCATCTGTGAAGGTGAGAAAATAACGATACCCTCCGCGAGCCTCAATATTCATCGGACCACATACATCAGTATGTATGATTTCCAACAAATCTGTTACTCGCTCCATTGTTCCGGAGAACGGCGTTTTAGTCATCTTGCCCATGAGGCATGCTTCGCAAGTACCAAGTGATTCATAATCAAGTGATTCCAAAAGTCCATTAGTATGGAGTTTCTTCATGCGCTTTACACCAATATGACCCAAACGGCAGTGCCACAAATAAGTTGCACTATCATTATCAACTCTGCATCTTTTGGCTTCAACATTATGAATATGTGTATCACTACTATCGAGATTCAACACAAATAGACCACTCTTCAAGGGTGCATGACCATAAAAGATATTACTCATATAAATAGAACAACCATTATTCTCAGATTTAAATGAATAACCGTCTCGCATCAACAAGATCCAGCTATAATGTTCATGCTTAACACTGGCACCAAATAACAATTATTCAGGTCTAAAACTAATCCCGAAGGTAGATGTAGAGGTAGCGTGCCGACGGCAATCACATCGACTTTGGAACCATTTCCCACGCGCATCGTCACCTCGTCCTTAGCCGGTCTTCGCTTGATCCGTAGTCCCTGTTTCGAGTTGCAAATATTAGCAACAGAACCAGTATCAAATACCCAGATGCTACTGCGAGCTCTAGTAAGGTACACATAAATAACGTGTATATCACGTATACCTTTGTTCACCTTGCCATCCTTCTTATCCGCCAAATACTTGGGGCAGTTCCGCTTCCAGTGACTAGTCTGTTTGCAGTAGAAGCACTCAATCTCAGGCTTAGGTCCAGACTTAGGTTTCTTCTCTTGAGCAGCAACTTGTTTGCCGTTCTTTTTGAAGTTCCCCTTCTTCTTCCCTTTACCCTTTTTCTTGAAACAGGTGGTCTTGTTGACCATCAACACTTGATGCTCCTTCTTGATTTCTACCTCCGCAGCCTTTAGCATTGCAAAGAGCTCGGGAATTGTCTTATCCATCCCTTGCATATTATAGTTCATCACGAAGCTCTTGTAGCTTGGTGGCAGTGATTGGAGAATTCTGTCAATGACACTATCATCCGGAAGATTAACTCCCAATTGAATCAAGTGATTGTTATACCCAGACATTTTGAGTATATGTTCACTGACAGAACCGTTCTCCTCCATCTTGCAGCTGTAGAACTTATTGGAGACTTCATATCTCTCAATCCGGGCATTTGCTTGAAATATTAACTTCAACTCCTGGAACATCTCATATGCTCCATGACGTTCAAAACGTCGTTGAAGCCCTGGTTCTAAGCCGTAAAGCATGGCACACTGAACTATCGAGTAGTCATCAGCTTTGCTCTGCCAGACGTTCTTAACGTCGTCAGTTGCATCTTCAGTAGGCCTGGCACCCAGCGGTGCTTCCAGGACGTAATTCTTCTGTGCAGCAATGAGGATAATCCTCAAGTTACGGACCCAGTCCGTGTAATTGCTACCATCATCTTTCAACTTTGCTTTCTCAAGGAACACATTAAAATTCAACGGAACAACAGCACGGGCCATCTATCTACAACAACATAGACAAGCAAAATACTATCAGGTACTAAGTTCATGATAAATTTAAGTTCAATTAATCATATTACTTAAGAACTCCCACTTAGTTAGGCATCCCTCTAATCATCTAAGTGATCACGTGATCCATATCAACTAAACCATAACCGATCATCACGTGAGATTGAGTAGTTTTCAATCGTGAACATCACTACGTTGATCATATCTACTATATGATTCACGCTCGACCTTTCGGTCTCAGTGTTCCGAGGCCATATCTGCATATGCTAGGCTCGTCAAGTTTAACCCGAGTATTCTGCGTGTGCAAAACTGTCTTACACCCGTTGTAGATGAACGTTGAGCTTATCTCACCCGATCATCACGTGGTGTCTCGGCACGACGAACTTTGGAAACGGTCCATACTCGGGGAGAACACTTTTACCTTGAAATTTAGTGAGAGATCATCTTATAATGCTACCGTCAAACAAAGCAGAATAAGATGCATAAAGGATAAACATCACATGTAATCAATATAAATGATATGATATGGCCATCATCATCTTGTGCCTTTGATCTCCATATCCAAAGCACCGTCATGACCACCATCGTCACCGGCGCGACACGTTGATCTCCATCGTAGCATCGTTGTCGTCTCGCCAACTATTGCTTCTACGACTATCGCTACCGCTTAGTGATAAAGTAAAGCAATTACAGGGCGATTGCATTGCATACAATAAAGCGACAACCATATGGCTCCTACCAGTTGCCGATAACTCTGTTACAAAACATGATCATCTCATGCAATAAAATATAGCATCATGTCTTGACCATATCACATCACAACATGCCCTGCAAAAACAAGTTAGACGCCCTCTACTTTGTTGTTGCAAGTTTTACGTGGCTGCTACGGGCTGAGCAAGAACCGTTCTTACCTACGCATCAAAACCAAAATGATAGTTCGTCAAGTTAGTGCCGTTTTAAGCTTCTCAAGGACCGGGCATAGTCACACTCGGTTCAACTAAAGTTGGAGAAACTGACACCCGCCAGCCACCTGTGTGCTAAGCACGAAGGTAGAACCAGTCTCGCGTAAGCGTACGCGTAATGTCGGTCCGGGCCGCTTCATCCAACAATACCGCTGAACCAATGTATGACATGCTGGTAAGCAGTATGACTTGTATTGCCCACAACTCACTTGTGTTCTACTCGTGCATATAACATCTACGCATAAACCTGGCTCGGATGCCACTGTTGGGTAATGTAGTAATTTCAAAAAAATTCCTATGCACACGCAAGGTCTTGGTGATGCATAGCAACGAGAGGGGAGAGTGTTGTCTACGTACCCTCGCAGACCGTAAGCGGAAGCGTTATGACAACGCGGTTGATGTAGTCGTACGTCTTCACAATCGACCGATCCTCAACACCGAACGTACGGCACCTCCGCGCTCAGCACACGTTCAGCTCGGTGACGTCCCGCGAACTCACGATCCAGTAGAGCCTCTGGGAAGAGCTTCGTCAGCATGGCAGCGTGGTGACGGTGATGATGATGCTACCGATGCAGGGCTTCGCCTAAGCACCGCTACGATATGATCGAGGTGGATTATGGTGGAGGGGGGCACCGCACACGGCTAAGAGATCAATAGATCAATTGTTGTGTCAATGGGGTGCCCCTGCCCCCGTATATAAAGGAGCTAGGGGGGAGGCGGCCGGCCAGGAGGAGGGCGCGCCAAGGGGGGGGGGTCCTACTCCCACCGGGAGTAGGACTCCTCCTTTCCTAGTAGGAGTAGGAGAAGGGGGAAGGAGGAGAGAGAGGGGAAGGAAAGGGGGGCGCCGCCCCCTCCTTGTCCAATTCGGACTAGAGGGGGAGGGGGCGCGCGGCCTGCCCTGGCCGCCCTCCTCTTCTCCACTAAGGCCCAATAGGCCCATTATACTCCCCCGGGGGTTCTGGTAACCCCCCGGTACTCCGGTATATGTCCGAAACCTCCCGAAACACTTCCGGTGTCCGAACATAGTCGTCCAATATATCGAGCTTTATGCCTCGACCATTTCGAGACTCCTCGTCATGTCCGTGATCATATCCGGGACTCCGAACTACCTTCGGTACATCAAAACACAAAAACTCATAATACCGATCGTCACAGAACTTTAAGCGTGCGGACCCTACGGGTTCGAGAACTATGTAGACATGACCGAGACATGTCTCCGGTCAATAACCAATAGCGGAACCTGGATGCTCATATTGGTTCCTACATATTCTACGAAGATCTTTATCGGTCAAACCGCATAACAACATACGTTGTTCCCTTTGTCATCGGTATGTTACTTGCCCGAGATTCGATCGTTGGTATCTTAATACCTAGCTCAATCTCGTTACCAGCAAGTCTCTTTACTTGTTCCGTAATGCATCATCCCGCAACTAACTCATTAGTCACATTGCTTGCAAGGCTTATAGTGATGTGCATTACCAAGAGGGCCCAGAGATACCTCTCCGACAATCGGAGTGACAAATCCTAATCTTGATCTATGCCAACTCTATGAACACCATCGGAGACACCTGTAGAGCACCTTTATAATCACCCAATTACGTTGTGACGTTTGGTAGCACACAAAGTGTTCCTCCGGTATTCGGGAGTTGCATAATCTCATAGTCATAGGAACATGTATAAGTCATGGAGAAAGCAAATAACAGTAAACTAAATGATCAAGTGCTAAGCTAACGAAATGGGTCAAGTCAATCACATCATTCTCCTAATGATGTGACCCCGTTAATCAAATGACAACTCATGTCTATGGCTAGGAAACTTAAGCATCTTTGATCAACGGGCTAGTCAAGTAGAGGCGTACTAGTGACACTATGTTTGTCTATGTATTCACACATGTATTATGTTTCCAGTTAATACAATTCTAGCATGAATAATAAACATTTATCATGATATGAGGAAATAAATAATAACTTTATTATTGCCTCTAGGGCATATTTCCTTCACTAACTACTATCTCCGTTCCGGAAAGTGTAGGTAGAGGAGAACATGTGTTCCTTTTTTCCCCAAATGGCACTGGAGTATGTATGAGCCCTCTATGGTTGTTGTTTATTTGTATGCAGAGGCAGGCTCACCCTCAACAAGACCCATCTATGGACTATCACTCCCAAGCATCCAGTTCGGCTTTACCAAATCAGTTTCAGATATTGTGCAATGGTCCTCGCGCTGGTCCAATTTTGATTGATCTGTGAATATGGGTAAAACTAACTACTTTCCTTTTTTATTTTTTTGCGAAAACTAACGACTTCTATATGATTACTGAACTTTTATCCATAGTTTTTACAGTTATATCATCAAAACTACAAGAGCTCACAACGTTCTTTTCCAACAGTTAAGATAGGCTTCTGTAACTTATTTTGGTCCAAACCACTGGTAGTACATTGGGCTTAGTTCTTTAGCATTTTGTTGTTTTTATTATCTGATGCAAGATTATTGATACGTCTCCAACGTATCTACTTTTCCTAATGCTTTTCCTCTTGTTTTGGACTCTAATTTGCATGATTGAATGAAACTAACCCCGGACTGACGCTGTTTTCAGCAGAACTACCGTGGTGTTGTTTTTGTGCAGAAATAAACGTTCTCGGAATGGAACAAAACTTTGCGAGGATTTTTATATCAATAAAGAGAAATCTGGAGCCAAGAGCCACCTGAGGGGGGCACCTGGGTGGGCACAACCCACCAGGGCGCGCCTGCCCCCCAGACCCTAAAACCGACGCTATAAAATCCTATTTTTCCAGAAAAAATCAGGGAGAAAGAATTATCACGATCCACGAGACGGAGCCGCCATCACCTCCTGTTCTTCATCGGGAGGCCAGATCTGGAGTCCGTTTGGGGCTCCGGAGAGGGGGATCTTCGTTCTTCGTCATCACCAACCCTTCTCCATCACCAATTCCATGATGCTCCCCACCGGGAGTGAGTAATTCCTTCATAGGCTCGCTGGTCGATGAGGAGTTGGATGAGATTCATCATGTAATCGAGTTAGTTTTGTAAGGGCTTGATCCCTAGTATCCACTATGTTCTGAGATTGATGTTGCTATGACTTTGCCATGCTTAATGCTTGTCACTTTGGGCCCGAGTGCCATATTTCAGATCTGAACCGTTTATGTTATCACCATTATATCCATGTTTTAGATCCGATCTTGCAAGTTATAGTCACCTACTACGTGTTATGATCCGGCAACCCCGGAGTGAGAATAGTCGGGACCACTCCCGGTGATGAACGTAGTTTGAGGAGTTCATGTATTCACCGTGTATTAATGCTTTGTTCCGGTTCTCTATAAAAGGAGGCCTTAATATCCCTTAGTTTCCAATTGGACCCCGCTGCCATGGGAGGGTAGGACAAAAGATGTCATGCAAGTTCTTTCCATAAGCACGTATGACTATTTACGGAATACATGCCTACATTATATTTATGAACTGGAGCTAGTGCCTTATCGCCCTCGGTTATGACTGTCACATGATGAATATCATCCAACAAATTAACTATCCAATGCCTACGAATTTATCCTATCCGGTATCATCATAGATGTGGTGGGCTCCTACTTCCATGACAAAAAATCATGACAGAAAATGGGATTTTCGTCCTGGGCGGGCCGGAGACACAGCTGCATGACATTCTTTGGGCCATCCATGACGGAAAAAACCGTGGTAGAAGCGAGGGTGAGGAAAATATCGGGGTGTTCCCGGTTACGGTGGGTGGTTGGGGACGAGCGATGCGTGTTTCTCTCGTACACGCACGCGCGTGGGTGCGAGGCGTTGGGCTCTAACTGAACCCGAGCGATTGCACTTCAGGCTACGCGTTACTGAACCCGAGCGATCGATCGATGGCTGTTAACTGAACCCGATCGAGCGATTCCTTCGCTACTACTGCTAATGAAGCCGATCGATGCTGCCTCTGGATGAACAGTGAGCGTTGCTGGGGGGGGGGGGTTTGGATGAACAGTTCCCGGTGGGGGTGGATGAACACGACCCCGTGGTGTTGCCTCTGGATGAACAGGACCCCGATCGATCGAGCCGGTTGGGGCTGGATGAACAGGACCCCGTGGAGGGCCGGATGAACAGGACCACCCCGTGGAGGGCAGGATGAACAGTAGACGGCGGAGGGATGGATGAATAGTAGCCCGTGGAGGGGTGGTTGAACAGGAGCCCATGGAGAGGTCTGGTTGAACAGTAGCCTGTGGAGTAGCGCGCGGTGGAGGCTGGATGAACAGGAGCCCGTGGATGAACAGTCGCAAGTGGAGGCTGGAGGAGGTCGACGGTGGATGAACAGTAGCCCGTGGAGGCTGGAGGGGGTAGACGGTGGAGATGAACAGTATCCCGTGGAGTCCCGTTTTGCAGTACGCCACACCCCTCCCGATGAACAGGACCCCCGTTTTGACCGTAGCGCTCCAACACAAGTCCGTTTCCTCCGTTTTGTGGTACGCCACACCCCTCCCGATCAACAGGACCCCCGTTTCGACCGTAGGAGGTCCGTTTCCTCTGTTTTGCGGTACGCCAGACCCCTCTCGATGAACAGGATCCCGTTTCGAACGTGGCCGGTCGAACACAAGGCCGTTTCCTCCGTTCTGCGGTACGCCAGGCCTCGTTTCCATTGGCTGTTCTGTCCAAGCCCTCTCGATGAACACGACGACGCATTTCGTTCCGACCCAGCCGGTTGGCTCCCCATGAACACGACGATGACGCAGTTTCTCCGTTCCGACCCAGCCATGTACACGAGCCCTGGCCGTACGTATGCGCGAGTAGGCGTTCGAGACCCTGCCCGTATGTACGTACGTGGCCGTATTTTCTTTCTTGCACACTGGCCGCTGTACGTACGTGTACATGCTACATGCGTGCCTCTACTACGACACGTGCGCGTCTCTACATCGACCAGTATGTACGTACACGTTCGCGACCAGAATGACAACACTACGTACGCTTCAACCAGGTGGGTCCCGACTGTCAGGCACTTCCTTGCCTGCGAAGATGTAGCTGGTGGGTCCCAGCAGTCAGGGGGGCGAATTGTTTTTTTGCCCGGACGCACTTCCTTGCGTGCGAAGATGTAGCTGGTGGGTCCCAGCAGTCAGGGGGAAATGTTTTTTCACGAAATACGGTGGCCCGTCCGGTGGGTCCCTGCTGTCAGGTGGAGGAATAATTATTTTGCGCGTAATAAGGAGGCACTTCCTTGCGGCGGCCGTGGACCCAGCTGTCAGCCTCTCCATGTACATTACTGTTCCGATGGAAGTCGTTCCTTGACCACGTTGACCACGCCGCGCCGAGAGCACCAGGGCGGTGGACGACGGTGAGGCCTAGGAAGGGGACAACATGGAGCCGAGGAAGACGCGGGAGTGGAAGCCTGCGCGGAGAGGAGTACGAGGGTTCACTGGTTCGGCTGCGATGTGAGGCTGCCCTCGCTGCAGGGCCTAGCCAGCAGTTGGAATAGTAGGGGGCGGTGAGGCCTCCACGGCAGCACAGCGGGCCACGGGAGGTAGGAGCATGCGGCACGATCGGCGCTGCTTTGGGCGGCTGGAGCAAGAAGACCAGAGGCTGAAGAAGCACTACGGCCGTTGGATGGACATCGTACGGTCATTGGAGCTAGAATCGTTCATATTGACTAAGTTGACAAAGCACTCCGTCCCCGTCAACTTAGTAGGCCCACAAGTCAGCCTCCCACCAAGGTGGGTCCCAACTAGCAGGGGGAGTATTCATTTTTTGTGCGTAATAAGGAGGCACTTCCAGTGGGTCCGAGCTGACAGCGGGGGACGTTTTTTCGCGAAATACGGTGGCCCGTCCGATGGGTCACAGCAGTCAGGGGGAAACATTTTTTTCGCCAAATACGGTGGCCCGTCCGGTGGGTCCCTGCTGTCAGGTGGATGAATAATTATTTTCCGCGTAATAAGGAGGCACTTCCTTGCGGCTGCCGTGGACTCAGCTGTCAGCCTCTCCACGTACAGTACTCTTCCGATGGACGTCGTTCCTTGACCACGTTGACCACGCCGCACCAAGAGCACCAGGGCGGTGGACGACGGCGAGCGGCGAGGCCTAGGAAGGGGACGACGCGGAGCCGGGGAAGACGCGGCAGTGGAAGCCCGCGCGGAGAGGAGTACGAGGGTTCACTGGTTCGGCTGCAGTGTGAGGCTGCCTTCACCGCAGAATAACAGGGGGTGTGGGTGAGTGGAGGGATGGCCTGGCCAGTGGTGGGAGTAGTAGGGGGCGGTGAGGCCTCCGCGGTAGCAAAGCCGGCCACGGGAGGCAGGAGCAGGCAGCACGACCGGCGCTGCTTTGGGCGGCTGGAGCAAGAAGACCAGAGGTTGAAGAAGCACTACGGCCATTGGATGGACATCGTACGGTCACTGCAGCTAGAATCGTTCATAGTGACTAAGTTGACAAAGCCCTTGGTACGCGTCAACTTAGTAGGCCCACAGGTCAGCTTCCGAAACGGTGCGCCCCAGATGTCAGGGGGAGGAATCATTTTTTGGGCGGGTGAAGCTAGAATATCCGAGATTGAAGAAGAAGCACGGCATTCGTTGGATGGACATCCAACGGCCACTTCTGCTAGAACCGTGTGTTGACTATAATAAGTTGACAAAGCCTTGCATACGCGTCAACTTCTCTTTTTAGGGGACACGTCAACTTAGTAGGCCCACAAGTGTGTGGCAGAGAACTTATAGCCCATTTGCGATTTGTAAGAATGTACAACCCATTTTTGAATTCTAATGGAATTTACTACAACCCATTTACAGTTTGTTAAAAGTACAGCCCATTTTCTAGCTAGGACAACGATTAATAATTTCAACCAACCGTTCAAGACATAATTCAATAAAGTTTCCCACATTTTGATGGGATCTGAAATATTTTTATCCTGAAATTTCTAGTCAGATTAAATATAAGTTTGTATTACGTAAAAATCTAACAAAACATTGCGCGCGCAACAATTAAAAATTAAGATTTTCAAAATCCATAAATAATATTTTATAAACTAATTTCATGCTTGGTGCATTTTTTTATAGTTACTG
Source organism: Aegilops tauschii subsp. strangulata (assembly GCF_002575655.3). Lineage (NCBI taxonomy): Eukaryota > Viridiplantae > Streptophyta > Magnoliopsida > Poales > Poaceae > Aegilops > Aegilops tauschii. The sequence goes on along the minus strand of NC_053037.3, from coordinate 277,223,719 downwards.
CCCAGTTTTTATAATTACATCTCATTTATTATTTTTTAAAGCCGATTTTCCTGTTAAGCCTAATGCATCCCTCCTAGGAAAGATTTGCAGCCCAGCGGGGCAGAGAATAACAAGTTGACCTTGCCTGGGTATTCCTCAAAAAAACGTATAGCTGAGCTAGCCATTTTCATCTTGAAAAAAATTAATATCTGGGCTGGATATCTGTCCTGGGCTAGACGGGCCACAACCCGCCCAGTTAGTACCCTGCTCTCCTCTGAACAACAACGAAAACATCGCCAAGAAAAACTCTGCAGTGCTCACACCTCAAAAACACAAATACTGCTCGAGCTGCTTGGTCCCAGCTGTTGGCCGCACCTTGTGCAATTCTCTCGTTTATATTGACTACATAGGTTGACAATGGTGTGGGACCGTGATGTCAGGAAACCAGGAGGACGCAAAAGAAAATATAGTTGTACATAATAAGGAGGCACTTGCGTACGTACGGCTATGGCCCTAGTGGCTCCCTACTGTCATCCAGTCAAAATAAAGTCATCTCCTGAATCCTCATGTTAATTGACCATGTTAACAATGCTCGGTGCCACGGCGAGCGCAACAACTCGAAGGACGACGGAGAGGGCCTCGCGGGCCGTATGGATGGTCTGATACAGCGCCCGCTGCTCATTCAGGAAGCCAGGATCATCGGACACCTATGAGCACCTTTGAGAGACTGAGATGGCATGAAACGGTAAGGCCGCGCTTGGGAGCTCTGGCTTATTTCACACCTGTATTAAGATACAAGTGTAATTTACTCGTCATCGGAAACAACGCGTAAAATACAGGCATAATGAAACCGAGGGCCCGAGGTCTGTAAGTAAAACCGGTGGGTTACACATGTAATTTGAGAGACCGGTGTATATTTTACTAGTCGAAATCGACCAACCAAGCGCTTCGCCCGAGACCATCTGCTTTTATTTACAAGCGTCAGTTTTACAAGCGGTTTTGGTTGGAAAACGACGATCCAATCACGGCCTAAGATGATGAGTTGGTCGGAAGATCATATGGTTTCACGTCTAACCTACCCGACTTGTCGTATAGGCTATGAATGAAACATAAGACGATGAACTTCTTAAGCACGGAAACAACAGAAGAGGATGATCTTCCTAACAAGCAAATCTCTGGCATTAGATCGACATGCAAAACAACATGAAGCATTATTCTCAGGAGGCACGGTGAACAGCTCGTGATGCCGCATGCCACAACATTCCAAGCTCAACTTTGCAATCAAACACAAGGCCTGGCATTACATAGATAATATTCAGAACAAACTCTTAAAATATCTTACATAAGTCAACATTCATGTGACTATGCATCTCAGCAGAGTAAATATTTACTTCTGAACTGAAGACAGGAATAGGAAAAAAGATCGACGTTCCTCACAGCAAAGGGCGTCCCACTCAAAAATATCAAATGCATGTCTTCTGGCTAACATCAATGAGCAAAAATTGACAAGGTTTTCCAATTCCAATATATTAAACTAATGTCAACTTTGACAAGCTTTTCCCATTCAAAATATGTAATGCCTATGATTGTGGAACGGGCAGGGTTTGTCATCAGTTTGTCATCTGATAGTCCGGTGGCTCAAGGTGACGACGAATGATTAGAGAACCATTCGATGTATTGTGCATGATGTGAAGTATTATGGAGGACACGAACCATCTGAACATTTTGTGCAGTTCCACTAAAATCAAGCTGAGCATCCCTGTGGATTTCGTATTTATATGCTGCCAGAAAACAAAGACACATGAGGACACACATGAATATTGGCCCCAGTGTCAACCCACCAATCGGTGGACTAACAAACTGAAAGTACGGTAAACAGATTACCATACCCAGATGCCCCATCATTGTTGCTTAGAGTGACATTGACAGACTTGGAGTCCCGTCCTGTCTTCTTGGTACTTGTTTGGGCACTTGTTTGCCCAGTGTTCCTCCGAACCACAAGTAAAGCAGCCATCTCTCTTTTTGTCTTTCTTCTTACCCTTCTTAATGGCCGACGCTGGCAGCACCATTCAAACATATAGTCCGGTGGCTCAAGGTGACGATGAATGATTAGAGAACCATTCGATGTATTGTGCATGATGAAGTATTATGGAGGACACAAACCATCTGGACATTTTGTGCAGTTCCACTAAAATCAAGCTGAGCATCCCTGTGGATATCGTATTTATACTGCAAGAAAACAAAGACACAGCAGCACACACATGAATATTGGCCCCAGTGTCAACCCACCAATCGGTGGACTAACAAACTAAAAGTACGGTAAACAGATTACCGTACCCAGATGCCCCATCATTGTTGCTTAGAATGACATTGACAGATTTGGAGTCCTGTCCTGGCTTCCTATACTTGTTTGGGCACTTTTTGCCCAGTGCACTCCACGTGTTGTAGAGTTTCCTATGCTCTCTGCAGACTAGTCATGTCACCAGCGTGTACTAATACTCTGTAAAGCTTCTCGATCATTCCTTGTGTAATGTAGCGCAAACAGTGACTGCTTCTTTCTGCAAAGTGGTAAGACCAACTGGACCACTAATGCAACAGTTTTCCTTAGACACATTGGCTCCTTTTGTGCAGTTCAACTAAAATCAATGTCGGAATAAAACCGAGCTTTAATTTTGATATCCCTGTAAGCAACAAAAGGTATAAGGGAAACAATTACTGAGAAATAACGGTTGATGACTTGTACTCCCAGAAGAAAAACATCTACTGATCTACCTTATCTTAATGGGAAACAAAGCAGGAGAGTAGCAATTCTCAATCAGTGTGATTCATTCATATTAACTGAGACATTATCTTAACAATGCCTTGTTTCAACATGTGTAAATAACGACAAAGCAGAAAAGTATCATTCCTAAAACAATGCGGCTGATTCATTTTAACAGAGACATTATCTTAACAATACCTTGGTTAAACATGTAGAAAGAACTACAAAGCAGGATAGTACCATTTGTAAAACACTGTAACTGATATATAATAACAGAGACATTATCTGAACAATACATTTCTTAAACATGTACTCCGGCCGATCCCTAACAGAAATGGTACTCCCGCCGATCCCTAACAAGTGTTGTAGTTTTGAACTAAGATTCAGTAGTTAATTCTGAGGAAAGTCGGTATTGACCTTTCAAGACCAAGATTTGAAACAACTCGTGAGGAAGACCTGAGAGAGATCTCAACACATATATGGAAATCCGGTCTCATTTTGTGCAGTTCCACCAAAATTAAGCGAAGCAAAATGTCGCAATAGCAACAAGTTGAATAGATAGTTCCACCTGAGAGTGGCATTGCTTAATTTTACCAGCGGCATTAGATTAACAAAAAGCATAAACAGTTCCAGGGGAGAGTGGGCGCAACAACAACATGCGCTTCCATCTACTTATAAAGAGGGTGATGCAGAGTTTGTTGTAACAAAGCAACAAGCATAATGTCTGGGTTGGTCCCATTTTTGTTCACTACTTAATGGGAAAAGACAGCAATACAATAGCTTCAATTCAACATTTATTTAAAACAGTACCAATACAAGTAGCACAACATCTCAAAACACACTGCACAATCATGTGGATGAAGGCAAGTACCAACCTGTCATGACGCACACAAGATCACGTACGAATCTGGCAACACGAATAGGAAATCCAATCTCGTTTTGTGCAGTTACTCTGAAATCAAGTAAAGTCGCCGGTGTGACATTTAAGTTTGCTATAGCAACAAGTTGAATAGTTATCCCTGATTTAACAGAGGCAAAAAAGGAATCAATTACTGCCAATAAAGGAGGATGAAACATGCGGCCACAAAAAGAAGCATCTACCTTATCTTGATGGAAAACAAAGTATAGGACAGTAGCATTTCTAAAACGGTTGCATTGATTCATATTAACAGAGAAATTCTCTAAAAACAGTTCGGTAGTTAATTCTGAGAGTGGCATTGCTTAAAATACAATAGCTTCAATTCAACATTTATTTAAAACAGTACCAATACAAGTAGCACAACATCTCAAAACACACTGCACGATCATGTGGATGGGACATGGGACATGCCAGCACCATGTGCGTCCACACGCATAAATGGGTGATGCAGAGTATGTAGCCAAGCAGCATATCTGCGTTGGTCCCATATTTGTTCTCTTTGAAACTTTTTCCGATGTGAGGGCAGCAAATCTAGTCCTGCACAAACTACCCGACCCCCCAGTTTCTTTCCCTTTTCAACAAAGAGTTCGGTTCCTTACAGATGTGTGTACTTGGTTACCCCTTTTTTCCCTTTTCGACCAACAAGGCGGCTGGATAGCTAGTCTATACTACTTTCCCTCCCTCCTTTCCTCATTGAACCACGTCCTAGATTCATGCTCCACCCCACCACACCCTTCTTTCCTCTTTGAACCAAGACCTAGATTCGACTACATAATCGAAAAAGATCAGCATGCAGCTAGACCAATGACGGTTTGAAAGCAACTTATACCTTAAGGTCGTCGGGATGTGGCAAGGCTTGCGGCGGGAGGTCGGATCTGCCCACACTACATACGACAGCGAGGAAGAAGGGGTCGGTGGCCCTCCCGCACATGCGCTGGATGAAAGAGAAAAGCGCAGCCGGCAGTGGATTGCCTCCCTCGCCGAAGGAGATAGAGTGAATGCTGCACCTCCTCCCCTCCCGGTGCGACGGGATCCGGACGCCTCCTTCGCTAGCTGTGAGGGGGGTGAGAGAGATAGAGGCCACAACGCAGTCTTGTTTAGATCTGGTGAAGAGGGTGGGAGACAGTGAATATAGAAAACCCTAGCAAAGGAACGCTGAGCCTCCAGCGTGTGTGTATATATATATATGTAGTGCGGCGAGAGTGTGGAGAGTGCAAACCCTAGCAAACAAGCGCTGAGGCTCCAGCTTATATATATATACTGTAGTACGGACTGAGCTCCGGTGCCTTAACTGCACCTGCTTTTGGCTGTATGACAGGTGGGCCAGCCACATTTTGGGCCCACCTATCATAAACCCAAAGGCAGGTGCACTAAAGTCAATGAAGCTGCGTTCATATAGTACTCGTGTATATGACTAATATATAGTGGAGTGGTTTTCTTATTCTCTCCATAACAATCATTTTAAATGTGTAAGTATGAAATGAAACTCTTTATTTAACGTACGAGTGAAGAAAACTACTACTCCCTCTGTTCCTAAATATTTGTCTTTCTAGAGATTTCAACAAATGACTACATACGGAGCAAAATGAGGGAATCTACACTGTAAAAAATGTCTATATACATCCGTATGTGGTAGTCCATTACAAACCACTTGAAAGACAAATATTTAGGAACAGAGGGAGTACTTTCGATGAACTAACGATCCACGCGTCCTGGTCGCACTTCCTGTCCTTCACGTGTGGTACACTACCCTCCCTTAAGTGAACAACCACACATGCACCAAATTATCGGAAACGTGTGAGAGTGTGTACAAATAAAGAATTTTAATTTCAATTATCGGAAAGGTTTGAGAGTATGTACAGTTTGCCCTCTCTAATAATTATGGTTTGTTGTGTTCGGCCTAAACTTGGTCAAACTTAACAAAGTTTGACTTCAGTCAAATCTAATATGCGGAGTAAATAAAAATGGAGGGCTACTACGTCCATTCGGGTTTTTAGTCCACACCATTTTTTAATCAAAGTTAATAGCTGGACAAATAAAATTACAGGGGAGCTGGAGACAAAGTTGTGAGAAGGCTTAGAAATCAATACAAAACTTATGCTCTTAGTACCAACGCCGATCCTTCTTCAAGGAAACATTTGGTTCATAGCCAATTGTGTGATAAAATTGCACCAACGTGAAAGACGACTGCGTCTCCAACGCAACCAAGGTGAACTGACAAAGGATATCATCTTTGTGGGTAACAAGCAAACATCACTGATGGAAGACAACTTGTTTGTCATTGAAAATCGATCAGCTTCACCAGCCGACGCAACCATGAGGCGCAACCATGAGCATTGATAGGTCATCGTGGTGATGCATCATCCATTTGGCATCAAGTTTGGGTGAGGCACCTATGAAGTTCGACAAATCCTCACTGTGGTCTGTTTCTTCTCAGTAGTCAAGCTCGAGGAAGGAAGAACCACGTGGCAGAGGACAGTGAGGCGGAACAACAATGGCCATCCAATTTTGTGCAGTTCCACTAAAATTGAGGAAGACATGCCCGGTTATGGAGATACGCATCGCTGTTTCCAAAAATATAAAAAAGGGACATAGTGTTGTTACTTTGTTTTACAAGATTAACAATGACATCTGAATTGTCAATAAGAATTATGAAAAGTACACCAACAAACATAAGCATCATGATTATCTTGATGGGAACTAAACCAGGATACCCGAGAAAAAAAAGCATTTCTTCATTTAACCAGTGATAGTATTAGATTAGCAGCAGCAATAGGAGCATATGGACAATGACCGCACAACCACCATGTACTTTTTGTTGAAACAACATGTATATCTCCACTGAGGCATAAATCAGGACAACTTTTCGAGTGGCATTTCCTCTATAATAGTAGGTAATGTTGGACCAGCCGACGAACCCTAGCTACTATACATGGGGAGCTGGGGAGTAGTCGCATAGAAGAAAACCCGCATGCAGCGACCTGGGGAGCTGGACCAGCACAAGAAGTTATACCTCAGGTGGGCGAGATGTCGCTTAGGCGGGCGGGCGGGATCTGCCCACACGACGACAGCGAACAAGGGCGCGGAGGACCTTCGTCCGCGCCAGCGCCGACTCCGAGAGGACGGTGCGCACCGGCTTCCTGCATCGCCGACGGCGACAATGTCAATGCTGCACCTCCTCAGCTCCCGCAGCGGACGGGATTCGGCCGGATCTGTGACCACCGGTGAGGAGAGAGATAGTGTGGACACTGTCATCTTGTTTTGATATGGAGAGGGTGAGAGAGCGAGACGCGAGAAACTCTATCAAACAAGAGGCTATAATGGAGTAAAACAACCTATCCATAGAAGTGGTTTTAAATAGAATACGCGTGTTCCCAGAAAAAAGAAACGAAAACTGGCGGACAATTTTTTAACGTACCAAGAAAGAAAACTCGACCAAAAACATGCCCCCGCTTCCAGGTCGCGAGAGTCGTCGCGCACACACACATAGACATAGACATGCATATCCGTGTTTACGTAAAATTCCATTTCCATCTCCATCTCCAATCATATTTGTTCAACTGGCACATTATTTACGTTGTTAATTATATACGCGGCAATATTAACATACAACATCTCTTGTTTGCGGGCGTCCGGACTGCTGCCACGGCCGCTCCTGACCAACCCGAACCCTCTTCGTCACCCGCGTGTGCTTCCCGCCCGAAACGGTCAGTTCCGCATTCATGCCCGGCCAGAGCGGACACGACCTCTCACTGGCGCCGGTATTGAAGTGGCGCGCCGGCTGAGAGAGCGTCGCCCACCCCGCTTCCCGGTGCACGCGACTGCTCTGCGTTCAAAGGTCGCAATAGCCGGCCACAACATGCATGTAAAAAGTTCTTGGGAGTCCGTGCTATAGCTAGCTGTCCTCCCCCAACTCGTCAATCTCTTCCAGTAGTACTAGTACTCCATGGCGTGATCCATCGACAAGCAGGCAGGAAAGTTATCGTATACTCGGTTTGCGGTGAGTGGCATGCCGAGCGACCGTGTGGGGTCGAGCCGTGGAGGAGGGTGAGACACGAACGCGACAGACGTGATTTAAACGTTGGTTTTGCTCGATGGCGCGATCCAACGAAACGAAACGTTGGTTTCTCTCCGTTTCCATTTTTTCTCCGGAAAAACGGAAACTTTCCACTCCATTTTCATTCCTACTCCAAGGTTGCCCCGTTACAACATTCCATCAAATACAAAGGAAAACTAACACGCATGTTGATGCATCTCAATGATTCACAGATCATAGCCAATATTTACTTCACAACTGAAGACAAAAGTTGTGAGAGCGTGTACAAAAGAAAAACTACTGATGGGGTCACTATGACTTAAACCCTAAACCCTAAACAGGATTTAATTTCCTGGCCAGGTAGAACCTGTCGAAGGAAAGATTGCTGGCACCCTCGGATCATACGATGCTTTTGTGTAGTTCCACTAAAATTGAGCCGAGCATCCCTGATGGCAATGATATTGAAGAAGTGTGATTATAATAATAGTACTGGCACTAGTTCATGAGACATAAACTCATCACAAGTAGAAGCCGATAGAAGTAGAGAAAGATCGACATGGAGGAGCTACGTGGGGAGCTGCGGCAGTGGAGCAAGCCGACTCCAAAAGGAAGATGGACTACCTAGGACGTCGGGCTGTAGCTAGAAGGGCGGTTGGGACGCGGCATCGGCCCATACCGTGGTGACCCCCGATTGGGACGCACCGACTGTGGATTTTCTCCCTGCCGATGTCGACCGTGTCTACGCAGAACATTGTTCCCTTCCCCCAGCTGCGGGATCAGGCCGGATATGTGACCAGCGGTGTGGCCACCATCGTTCTATGCTTGTGAAGAGAGCAACCCAAGCAAGCAGGCTTGTAGCTTAGGCTCCTACTAGTGTATATATAGTGGTTTTCTTTTTCTCTCCATATCAACCATTTTATATTGCGTACGTGTCACTGAAGAGTGAAATGATGGTTGCTTCTTCCGACTAACTTACTGTGTGATTTGACTGCTCCTTTAGTGGCCCCTACACGTACTCCCCCTACGTGTATGCAATAGTCACACGTACACATGGACGCAAAAACGCGCGCGACGCCCTAATGCATGCATGTCCGAGCACACGATGGAACACACACGGTCACGCTCAAGTGCTCAACCTACACGTGCATGCACACACATACTCAGCCAGGGTGAGCTAGTGACTGTATAAACACCGGAAAATGTATATATTGAGCACAATGCCGTATTATGAAGTCCACTGACCGTATTTTTACAAATATACAGTGACAGACAGTGTATTTATCTCGTTTGAAATTAAGCCATATTAACCGGAGAGGAGGCAGTATGGACTAGCCTTACTTTGCTGTGTCCCGTCAACTTGCCGAACGAGGAGAAGCTTGCAGGACGGGAGAAGCTTGCGTGCGGTGGCTCACAGGACAAGGAGAAACTTTTGACTAATGCAAGCTCTCCTTCGCTCAGGCGGTGGACGTGCAACAGTTAATTTGGTGTCAGATTGCCAGAAGCATACACTGTACTAGTACTATTATTGTTACACTTCCCGAAGAGGCGAACATCCAAGCGCAAAGTTTACTAGTACTAGTACTACTACTATAGTCTATAGAGGTATGTACTATACTAGTACTAGGAACCGGATGGAGGAGCGTCTGCACTCTTATTATATTTTTAAAATGTGATAAAGCAATCTTCAACACATTTGGTTCTCTTCGAGGGTTCTCGCATGTGATAATGGAAGTTGATTGCATGGAACACTCGCCAAAATTCTCGCTTAATCCTGGCTCATATCCTCTTACAAATAGGAGCGCTCGGTCATATTTCCTCTTTTTTTGTTATTCAGCATGTAAACAGGTCAGCAAACCTTGCGGTGCATCTTTGTGCGAACCGTGCTTGCTGCACTTTGAATGTGGCCGAGAGCTGGCTTGATGAAACACCTCGTTTCCTACTTCTTTTTTTGCGGGGTACCTCGCTTCCTAGTGACCAGTGTCTTGGCTGATCGTCCTAAGAATGCTTATATATATGAATAAAGCTCTCTCATTTACCCGCAAAAAAGATTAAGCCATATTAACCGGAAAGGAGGGAGTATGGACTAGCACTACTTGTTGGTGTGTCCCGTCAACTCGCAGAACGAGGAGAAGCTTGCAAGACAAGGTGAAGCTCGCTTACGCCTTTTGACTAATGCAACGTACCCTCGCCAGGTGGTGGACATGCGTGCATTCGGTGTCAGATTGCCAGAGGCATACACTGTAGTACCGAACATGCGGAGTACCATCATTGTTCGACTTCACGAAGAGGCGAAGAGCCAAGCGCAAGGTTTAGTAGCACGAGTAGTACTACTACTAGAACCGCATGGTGGAGCCTCTGTACTCTTATTTTTTTAATCTCTATTAAAGTACACATTTATTCCAGAGAAGGGCGGAAAACGGCAGCCCAACATGTAATGATGATATCGATGAACCATGCTCGAATATATCTTGGCCTCTGTGCGAGCCCGTCTGTGTGTTCTCGCTCCTCGTCTCTCTCAAGGAACGGCGGGTTGGCGATTTTGCCGTCAATTGAGATCGGTTTGCTCACACCCCGGTCCCACATGTCAGTGATATGCCAAGAGGAGGTGCGTTGACCGACTGGCCATACGCGTACTTGGTTTTGCACCTTCATACTACTCCTCCCTCCATCACAGTTTACAGGGCGCGCTTCATTATGATGCATTTCTCTCAATGCATTTCCACCACCAGAGAGACTTTAGACGCATTTGGTTTAATGCTCAATTAATTAGGGCGTGGTAACCGCAATTTTCTCTCGATGTAGTACTACGGAGTGGAGTAAGTGCATGCATGTGTGTACCCGGGGTGGAAGCACTGCATGCATGTGTGTACGCATTATTTCCTCTAGTAATAGACGCCCTGCTATAACTACCAATACCATTTTTCAGGTCGATCGCTAGTCGCCTTGGTCCCAATGATTTTCTCTTTTTCTGAAGCGCGCTCTATAAACAGAGACGGATGGAGTAATATGAGCGGATTCAAAGAAGAGCGTATTGATGGTTGCTTCTTCCGAGAAACTTAAAGTGGGAAAGGTGGGGCTTATGATTTGACTGCTCATTACTCACTATTAATGCGGCACAACGACCGGTCTGAGTCTCCCATGCGGCTGTGCACTACCCCCTCGGTTCTTAAATATACTCCGGAGTATTTGTCTTTCTAGAGATTTCAATGAGTGACTACTCAAATATTTGTCTTTTTAGAGATTGAAATGGACTACTACATGCGGATGTATATAGACATATTTTAGAGTGTAGATTCACTCATTTTGCTCCGTATGTAGTCACTTGTTGAAATCTCTAGAAAGACAAATATTTAGGAACGGAGGGAGTATACATACGAAGCAAAATGAGTGAATCCACACTCTAAAATATCCCCATTTGAAATTTGTGAAAAGACAAATATTTAGGAACGAAGGAGTATAATTTTGTGCATGGCACATGGACCCGGATGCCGAAGAGGCTTCTGGCAATGCTATCAAGCTTCCAGCATTTGTTTACATAATTGACGTACTATACAAATAATTTTGTAGCGACATGAAATTGTACAATGGTGTGAGCTTTCAACTTTTGTTTCGTGTGTCTTGCCATCAATGCTCTTTCGGAAACAATAAAAAACTAACTTCCTTGCTAATCAGAGCTAATATTAATATTTACATCACAACTGAAGACAAAGTTGTGAGAAGGTGTTAAATTAAAATTGATCCATGCTTTCATTGGCAGCAAGGTCCCCCCAGCTCTGTCTAAATCAACAAGGCATGTTGGGAAAAAAGTAGCTGTCTGGAGCATGCAACATTCCGATCATTTTGTGCAGTTCCACTAAAATAGAGCTGAGCGTCCCTGTTCCAAAGATATTAAGTGTGATTATGATAATAGAGGACTGCTGATGAAACAATAAACACACAAATAGAAGTCGGTCACCTTTGCAGTCTCTCTTAAGACTAACTAGTTGGTGAAGATTAGGCTCGGAGTTGGATGAGGAGGATAGAGCAAAACCAATCTCCCTTTGCGCAGTCGCACTGAAACGTAGAGACGTTGCCCATGTGACATTTTGGTAGAACTGCACAAAACACTCTTAAGAAAAAGTGATTTGTGCAGTTCACCAAAAGGTCACAATAGCAACGAGGTGAAATGGATAGCCCTGTTTGCAAAAAAGAGGTAGAAAGGAAACAATTACTGGCCAATAACAGTTGATGACACATGCGACGACAAAAAATAAGCATATTCCTTGTCCTAAGGGAAGATAACAACATGGTTGTGTTTGTCTAAAACGGTGTGAGGACGAGATTATAATATGGAAAGTACGCCAGACGAGCTACGTTTTGGGCAATTAACTATGGAAGATTGACATGCAGTGACGTGGGAAGACGGGCAGTGGAGCAAGGCCGGAGGGGATACCTGGAGGTCGTCGGGATGTAACTAGGTGAGCGGCGGCGGGCGGAATCTGCCCATACTGCGGCAACGAGCAGGTGGCGTAGGCCCTACCACGCCGGAGCTTGGTCAGAGAAAACGACGTGTACCGCAGATCGGGACATGCTGCCTCGGCGCCGTCGAACGGAGAAACGATGCACGTCCTCCCTTTCCGCCGGCGGACGGGATGCGGCCGGATCAGTGACCAACGGCGAGAGAGAGAGAGAGAGAGGCCACCGCAACCTTGTGTGAGATACTCTGAAGAGAGACAAACCAGGCAGGCAGGCTCCATTGTATATAGTGGAGCGGACTACCTTTTTCTCCATAAAAATCGTTTATATTCTGTGTACGTGCCATTGAGCGATATAACTTTATTTAAAAATAACGCGCCAACGCATCAAGTCGAACTTTGTTTCATGCATGCGTGGTACACGACCTCTGTAGGTAAACAACCGCTACACGCGTTCAAATTAGCACGTGGGCTACCATTTCGTATAGAAATGAGCTCTACCGTGTACCCGCGCGGGTGTGGCTGGGCACGAAGCATGAGTACGTGCACGATGCACCTATTCTCTTCTTGTATACGTACACCACCTACGTGGGGTTGTGTGAGAGAGATACAAACATAGAGAGATAGTATAGTGTGTGGGTTCGTGAGAGGTTTTTTGGGGGGGGGGGTGGGGTTAATCAAAAAATGTAACATATGCAATGTGTGTGAATAGAGTCCTGGATATATCATATATATAGAGGGGCGATCCACGAGAAGAGAGTGGAGGTATCATCGGCTTGAGGTGTCCATAGAATCGAAGAGAGGGATGATGTGTGTGTGTGTGCGCGCGCGATCGGTAAAGAGTGCCATCGAATTTGTGTGTGCCCACGTCAAAGATATAGAGTGGCTGGCCTACTGGAACGTGAGAGGGGACAGGTGCACTTTGTCTCTGTGGCATGGATACCTACCTATAGCGCTCGACTATCGGTGTGTGGTGGGGGGGGGGGAGGGAGGCCTAATTAACTATAGAGGTACAATGGCTGGTATATGTGTGGAGGAGGAGAGAGGCCTACCTCATGTATTAAGGGAGATCGATCTACCTCATGTATTAAGGGAGATCGATCGGCATCCATGCATATGTGTAGGAGAGGAATAAGGTTGGGAGAGAGACAGAGCTAGAGTGTTGGAGGGGGTGGTAGTGGAGTTGCTTCTAACAAATGGTGGGATAGGCTTGCTAGACAACCGGAGGGCACGCCTACAATATCAATAAGAGAGGGGATGGCTGCCTGTCTGTGCACGTGCGTGTGAGAAACGGGTCAGGAGGCATGCACGAATGATGAGGGGGGGGGCGATATGGCTGTGGTAAGCAGACATAACTACATAGGAAGATCAATTGTCCTTTGTCAGAGAAAGGAGAGACATAACTTGTGAGGTACGTCGATCGATGGGGGGGGGGAATAGTTAAAGTCGACCTAGGTATATGTTGGGAGATCGATCAGTATACATGCATGTGTGTGTTAGAAGCAAATGAGGCACGGGGAGAAGGATAGAGAGAGAGGGATGCATCTAGGAGGTGGTGCGAGAGTCATACTATATCGAGGGGGGAGGAGTGTGCGAGTACGAGATCGATGGAAAGAGTGGTGGGAGTGAGGCATGGATGGTGATAAGAGAAGAGGGAAAGCTTGTGTTTTATGCTAGGCACACCTGGCTAGAGAGGCATATCGATCGATGTGTGCCGTAAAGAAGGAGCTGGGGGGCCTACACACACCGTGGGTGAACGACCTAAAGTGAAAAGACGAATTTGCACGATGGAGCTAGAGAATGCCGAGGGAGGGTGAGAGGGATGCAGGCGTGTGCATGCACGAGAGAAAGTTAGCGCTAGCTAGCTACAAAGATAAGAGGATTGTGTGGGTGTAAAAGACGAATAGAGATCATACTTCATTATAAGAAGCGAATTCGGATATTTGAAGAATTTATCATAGTGTTTTAAACCGACGCATGTGTGAATATATATAATGGTGATACACATGGTGTGGTTATGAACATGTTATACTACATATAATATATTTTATCTCTACTCTTATAAAAAACGGAGTTGTTGATGATGGTGTGCCTGCCATCCTGCAATATAGGCCGTCCGATTTATATCTGACAGATAGGAAGGAAACTATGGCAATTTTGAAAATAGATACCCACACCCCTCTCCATATTTGCAAATTAGGCCTCCCCTTGATCATGTTGATGTTCTGTGGAACGCATGGGCATCTTGCTTGTACTACGTATAATATATAGAACATTGATCATAATTTGGGCTAATGTGTGGCTTTTGCAGCTCAGGTCTAAATACTTGTCATAATGTAGGGGGCGGGGCACTATACTATGTGTGATAAACACGGTGTACACGTATGGAACATGGTTTAGATTATGAATATATAGTTAGTACATCAAATGTACTATTATTTGGAATCAACATCAAGTGTATTCAAAAAATAGAATTCGAGTTCATGTAGTACACATAGTTCATATCTATCTCTATAGTAATCATGTGGTGTGTTATTAAGGTAATACACGAATGATGGTTGAAGTTGGCAACAATCATGATTGTAGATTTTTATTGAAATAGAGAAATGAATTCAAATTCAGTTCGAATTGCAGCGGTAGTATAGACATTTGGAATGCACTAAAATGTTGGTATGATTAGGTTACATGCATTATACAGCAAGCGAAAAAAATTTAATTGGACATAACATGGATTCATACTCCCTCCTTCCATCTATATAGGGCGTAATGCGTTTTTAAGACCGCCGTTGACTATTGAGAAGATTAATAGTACATGACAAGCACAATGTGAAAATTATATCATTGAAAGAACCTTTCACAGATGAATTTAATGGTGTGCTTTGTGTAATTTGCATGTCATATATTATTGCTCTAATATTTGGTCAAAGTTAGCATCAAAAAACGCATTAGGCCCTATATAGATGGAAGGAGGGAGTAGCTTTGAATAGCATTTTTATAGTAAAATGGGGCAATACTCTCTCTTTGTGTGGTGTGAATAGTTTTATTTTTTCGTTTTCTTTTTGGTTGAGGGAAGTGCGAATTGATTTGGTACGTACAATTACAATATTACACGTTAGGCTTGTCCCTAAAATTCAACCCGCGCCTTGTTATATCCCGAAAATTCAGATATCGTGCTCGCAAAACTGGCGCCTTCACAACCTGCGCCTTGCTATCCTGAAATTACAACGCGCGCGAAAACTCCCTCCAGCTGCCAAATCCCGACACACGAAATCCCCCTTCTAACCCTGAGCCGAAAGGGCCGCTAGTTCGAATCGGTGGGGGGGGGGTACTTTTGTAACACACCCTACATTTTGGACAAGCGCGTCCCTAAGTCATGGTTCACCCCCTCCCATCGCCTCCTTTTTGCCATTCAAAATCCCAGGCCGCCATAACCTCTCCGCTCCAGCCGCGAAACCCCACCTGTCGTGGTACTAAGACTGACAGTAGAATAGGGGGGTAAGTATGGAGAGGCAAGATCCTAGCTATGGCGCAGTTGTACACACGAGTTTTACGAGTTCAGGCCCTTCTCGGAAGAAGTAACATCCCTACGTCTCGGAGCCCAGAGGCGGTCGACTGGATTATGTATATGTGTGTTTACAGGGGTGCGAACCCTTGTGCATGTGGATGGGGTGGCTTATATAGAGTGCGCCAGGACCCCAGCCGGCCCACGTTACAAGGGATTTAAGGTACATCAAGAGTGGGGCATTACTGGTAACGCTAGTAATAAAGAGACATAATGACCATTAAAGCTATGATGTAATGTCCGACCGTTGCAGTGCGGAGTGGCTTTAGATCTTCTGGCGGTCGAGTGACAGTCTTCATGGTCGAGTGACTTCGAGTCTTCTGAGTGGAATGCTTCATGGTCGAGTGGATGATGACTCCTCTTCGAATGCTTCTGGTTTTAGGGTGATGTCCTTGGGGAGGGTATCTAGGACAGGCCTATGACCCTACCCTAGGTACATAGCTTCATCATTAGCCCCCGAATGGATCTGGGTTTTAGTGGAGAAGGAGTTGAAAATACTTCCGACTCACTTTTCGTGCTTCGGATGTGTCTTGTTCGGATCGACGCACCAGCGTGATGACACCAACTTCTTTTTCAGTCGCCTTGGTCCATTCCTGGTTTTGTCGAGTGAACTTTCGCTGAAAGAGCTTCGAGTGCTAATATGGAGAAGATCTTCCGTCTGACAGGTTGTTCTGCTGCCCGCGGATCTCGCGGGATTCAAATTTTGGGAAGCGCGCGGGGCGGAGGAGGCCACAGTAATCGGGCTGGATAAGGCAGGGTCGCCTCGATTTCCATGCCACCTTTTTCGCCACGTATCGCGCGCGCGACTGTTGCGGGATTTTATAAGATCGCCCGGGCCTCTACAGGTCAGTCACTCAGAAGCAACCCCATATAAGGCGCCGGGCCGGGGTTTTTTGAACAGTGCGGCCTCATTCTTGTTCCTTCCTCTCAGTTTTCCCCACTGCGTCCGCTCCTGCCCCAGCACCGCCGCTCCGTTTGAGCTCTGTCCGCTACGATGGGGAAAGAGAAGACGGAGGCCCTGGAGCACGCGAAGAAGGCGACGGCGAAGGTGAAGGGGAAGAAGTCTAGCCGGGGCGGATCCTCGTCGAGGTCCGGTCTGCCGCGCGGTTGGATCCAGGGCGACTGGATGCGGTCGACGATTCGCCAGGACGACATCGACGATCTGGCAGAGGAGGGACTAATTCCCCACGGATCCGCGCGGCTCCCGGAGAATGAGACTGAGCCTCGACCACAGGAGGGTGAGTGCATCCTCTTCGCCACCCACATCGACCACGGGTTTTCTTTGCCTCCGCACCCTTTTTTCCGAGCTTTCTTGAACTTCTTTGGGGCACAACTTCACCACTTTTCCCCCAACACCATCATGTATCTTGCTGCTTTCGTGTCTCTGTGCGAAAATTTCTTGGGTTGTTGACCACACTAGGGCCTCTTCAAGCACATTTTCACATGTCGCTCCTAGTCGGTCAAAAAGGCCAATCCGAGTGACGAGAAGACAAAGTGATTCAGAAGTGTGGGGGTCTTGGAATTCAAATGAGGGGTAAGAGCTCTTTTCGAGCCATAATCCTTCCCAAGTCAGTCCGAGGGTGGCAGTCGACCTGGTTTTACTGCAAAGACCAGCCGACTTCAGGACAGTTGACTGGACTTCCTCCCTTTTCCATGGCTCGCGTGGAGAAGCCCTCCGCCTTGAAAGTGACCCCGGGGGAGAAAGCGGAGGTGAAGGTGCTGGTTGAGCGAGTGGTCTACCTCATCCGTGAGGGCGTGACCGGTATGGATCTGCTGGAAGTCTTCCTCAGACGACGTATTCAGCCACTTCAGGCCCGTGACCATCCAATGTGGATGTATTCGGGCATTGAAGATTCCACTCGGGTGCATCCAGAAGAAGTCGACGAGGATACGGTGGAGAAGTGGTTGAGGGGTATCACTGGCAACAAATATAACCCTAGGGGGGCCAGGAGAATCCCTCCACTCGACCAATCCTATGAACCAGACAAGGTCCAACTCTAAATTACTGAATATCTTGATTTATCATGCAACTGTTTATGGTCCACCGACTGACTTTGTCTTGCTTGTTTTCTTCTAGGCCCTTACTGAGATGTATTCGATGCCCAACGGAGAGTAGGAGCAGGACCCGGAAGGGGAGGCAAGCGGAGGTGACAGCGGCGAGTGGCATTCTGACGGTGAAGGGGATGAGGAGAGCGACGACCCGAGTGATGAAGAAGAGGTCGACTCACCTCCCCGCAGGGAAAGGCGGTCCAAGCTCACCCACGATCCAGCAAGCGCCCGCGACAAGGCGACCGTTCAGACCGGGCAGTCGTCAAAGTGTCCTCGGACGTCGTCTCTGGCGCGACTGAAAAGGCCCTGAAGCAGTCCAAGGTTGTAGTGCAGAAGACCCTGAAAGCGCTACCCAGAATCAAAATTGACATCCTGTTGCCTCTGCGTGAGTGTCCTGTCTTCATTTTACCCGAAGTTTTGTGCTGTCCATTTTTCCTTGGTTTGACCGAATGAATCTTGAAACTAGCAGTGCCGCTACCTCTGGGATCTCTGCTTATAAAAACAAGGATGAGGACATGGAAGATGCGGTCACCTCCAACCCAGGTATAATCTTTGTGATCTTGTCTTCGCTTTGTCGATTGAACTGCGAT
Organism: Aegilops tauschii subsp. strangulata; assembly: GCF_002575655.3. Taxonomy (NCBI): domain Eukaryota; kingdom Viridiplantae; phylum Streptophyta; class Magnoliopsida; order Poales; family Poaceae; genus Aegilops; species Aegilops tauschii. The sequence continues at coordinate 277,205,369 of NC_053037.3, read as the reverse complement.
ATAACCAATCGAGGATGAACTTTTGGCGACCGATCTTTTTACAGCTCCTCTCAACGTCATTGACCTCCCCGACGACGACGAGGACAAGCCACAGAGGCCCTTGGGGAGAAGAAATAGGAAAACGTCCGCTGGCAAGACGCCTCAGTCAACGCGGTGGCGGAACCGGTAATTCAGGATGCCGGTGATGCCAATCGGACTTCCGTCTCCTTCGCTATACCGCTGTCGAGTGCTCGGCCTTCCGCGTCAGCCGCACAGACTCCCGCCGACCCACTTTCACTTTTTGCTGCACATCACGTCCCAGAGGACCAAGTGGGTGCTGCTAAAGAGGCTATACGCCAGGCGGGTATTATGATGGAGAAGATGAAGATGGTGCGGGAAGCCAGCCAAGCTGCTTATGATGCCAGCTCTGCTCTCCAGAGCAACGTCCAGGTTAGCAGATTGCCGACTGGCTCTTTTGGCTTGTTCTGTTAGCATATGGTACCTGAAAACTTTCTTTCAAAGAATCTTTTCATCTGTCTGCGCTTCGCATCTGTACACCCACTGGGTGTTTTGATTTGTCACTGAGCAAATTCGTACTTTGAGCTGACTATGTTGTCGTCGATTGAATCTTTGAACCAGTGGGGGCACGCTGAGTGCACCCACTGGGTGTAGTCCCCGAGACCATAGTTGACTGCGGGCAGTCGACTGTGGTCTGAGAATCGGAATTTCCTCACTCGACCGGGACGGACCATGACGAGTGGAACCTAAACTAGTGGGAGCACGCTAAGTGCACCCACTGGGTGTAGTCCCCAAGACCGTGGTCGACTGCAGGCAGCCGACTATGGTCTGAGAGCAACCTTTTTTTACACTCAACCTGGACAGACCATGTCGAGTGGAATCTGGACCACTGGGGGCACGCTAAGTGCACCCACTGGGTGTAGTCCCCGAGACCGTGGTTGACTGCGGGCAGTCGACTACGGTCTGAAAACAACTTGAATTTATCGAACTATTGTTCTGAAGTAACTGATCTTTCCATCTGTCGATTCACTGTTCCTTGATTACAGAAATCTTGTGAACTCGGAGTTCGTTTTGCTGAATTGGAGAAAAAACAGATTCAGCTCAACCTCGATCTGGAACTGGCCAAGACAAATTTGCAGAAGGCCAAGGATGAAGCTGCTGGTAAGAGAAAACTTGCCGACTGATTTGTCTTTGTACCAGATTCTATTTTACTTTTTCTGAACCGAGCGCTGTTTCCTTCAGAGAAAATGAATCAAGCTTTGGCGAAAAAGGACCAAGATCTTGCGGTCGCCCAGAAAGCAGCTGACGAGAAAACTGCACTCGCCGAACAGAAGCTAGCTTCAATCGGCAAACCGGAGGAAGAAAACGCCAAGCTGAAAACTGCCCTTGATGAAGCCAATAAGGAAGCGACCCGTCTGAAGAAGGACAAGAACAATCTGAACGATAAAATGGAAGGCATTGCTCGCAAGAGGGACGATCTGGAGAATTATCTGGGAGGTCTTGCCAGGAAGCTGTTCGTCATGCTTGAAGGTATTTTCTTTGAACCGACTGACTTGTCATTGTCGACTCGATATACAACCGCTGACTCATCTTTGAATTGTACGTGTAGAATTTTGCCGGAACTTCGAGGAAGAGACTGGGTGAGTTGAGATAAGCTTGGACCCCATCCATTCTCCGGTGAAGGACGAGGCTGCCATGAATGTACTCCAATTGGAATCTCGTGTCGCTGGTGTTGTTGATTATCTTGCTCGACTGAAGGTCGCAATGTCGCGGATCGACACAACACTCTGGCTAGGGGCAGCGCTCCAGAATGACCTCGAGTCTCTGATGACTCGACTTAATGAAATTCCTGGTCGAGTGCAAGAATGGAAGAAGTCTTCTGCCCGGTGCGGCGCTGATGTGGCTTTGTCTTTGGTTCGTGTCCACTGCAAGGAAGCGCGAGAAGAGAAGCTTGCAGAGATCAAGGTTGCCAACACCAAGAAGCATGACTTCCAATCCTTCATGGAGACCTTCATTGCTGCCGCCACTCGGATTGCCGACGGAATTGACCTGGACGAATTCGTCGAGCCTGCCAGCCCTCCTCCTGCGGAGTGAACAAACTTTTATGCTCCACCTTAAATTTGCCTCGGGATGCCGAGTGATTTTTGTAACCGTTAAACTCCTTCGGGCTTGATGCCCGAGTACTTTAATCCGCGGTCGGAACCTTAGGATTTATCTGGATTTGGTTTATCTCCGAATATGCTTGTGCTTGCCTTCGAGTGGAATTTATTCTTCACTCGGAACGTTTTTGTACTTGAGATGCAGCTCTAGGGAGGAGGTTCTAGTCGACCTGCACTTCGTCGTCCTTGCGGATCGGGATGGAGCGCACGTTGTACTTGTGGCGCAGCTCCGAAGGAGAAGGTTGCAGTCGACCTGCACCTCGTCATCCTTGCGAATCGGGATGGAGCGCACGTTGTACTTGTGGCGCAGCTCTGAAGGAGAAGGTTGCAGTCGACCTGCACCTCGTTGTCCTTGCAGATAGGGATGGAGCGCACGTTGTACTTGTGGCGCAGCTCCGAAGGAGAAGGTTGCAGTCGACCTGCACCTCGTCGTCCTTGCGGATCAGGATGGAGCGCACGTTGTACTTGTGGCGCAGCTCCGAAGGAGAAGGTTGCAGTCGACCTGCACCTCGTCGTCCTTGCGGATAGGGATGGGGCGCACGTTGTACTTGTGGCGCAGCCCCGAAGGAGAAGGTTGCAGTCGACCTGTACCTCGTCATCCTTGTGGATCGGGATGGAGCGTACGTTGTACTTGTGGCGCAGCTCCGAAGGAGAAGGTTGCAGTCGACCTTCACCTCGTCGTCCTTGCGGATCAGGATGGAGCGCACGTTGTACTTGTGGCGCAGCTCCGAAGGAGAAGGTTGCAGTCGACCTGCACCTCGTCGTCCTTGCGGATAGGGATGGGGCGCACGTTGTACTTGTGGCGCAGCCCCGAAGGAGAAGGTTGCAGTCGACCTGCACCTCGTCGTCCTTGCGGATAGGGATGGAGCGCACGTTGTACTTGTGGCGCAGCCCCGAAGGAGAAGGTTGCAGTCGACCTGCACCTCGTCGTCCTTGCGGATAGGGATGTGTTTCGAACTTAGGCGAGTACTGTACTGCAGCTAAGCCCCCGAGTGAGAGGGTTGCTCACCACTTGGTAGGATTTAACAAACTTAGGCGAGTACTGGATCGCAGCTAAGCCCCCGAGTGGGAGGGTTGCTCTCCACTCGGTAGGATTTTACAAACTTAGGCGAGTACTGGACTGCAGCTAAGCCCCCGAGTGGGAGGGTTGCTCACCACTCGGTAGGATTTTGCAAACTTAGGCGAGTACTGGACTGCAGCTAAGCCCCCGAGTGGGAGGGTTGCTCTCCACTTGGTAGGATTTTTCAAACTTAGGCGAGTACTGGACTGCAGCTAAGCCCCCGAGTGAGAGGCTTGCTCACCACTCGGTAGGATTTTTACAGACTTAGGCGAGTACTGGAGTGCAGCTAAGCCCCCGAGTGAGAGGGTTGCTCACCACTCGGTAGGATTTTTACAAACTTAGGCGAGTACTGGACTGCAGCTAAGCCCCCGAGTGAGAGGCTTGCTCACCACTCGGTAGAGTTTTTCAAACTTAGGCGAGTACTCGACTGCAGCTAAGCCCCCGAGTGGGAGGTTTGCTCACCACTCGGTAGGATTTTACAAATTTAGGCGAGTACTGGACTGCAGCTAAGCCCCCGAGTGAGAGGCTTGCTCACCACTCGGTAGGATTTTTCAAACTTAGGCGAGTACTGGACTGCAGCTAAGCCCCCGGGTGAGAGGCTTGCTCACCACTCGGTAGGATTTTTCAAACTTAGGTGAGTACTGGACTGCAGCTAAGCCCCCGAGTGGGAGGGTTGCTCACCACTCGGTAGGATTTTACAAACTTAGGAGAGTACTGGACTGCAGCTAAGCCCCCGAGTGTGAGGCTTGCTCACCACTCGGTAGGATTTTTCAAACGTAGGCGAAACGGATTCTCGGCTAAGCCCCCTAGTGAGAGGCTTGCTCACCACTTGGTAGAATTTTTCGAACTTAGGCGAAACGGATTCGCGGCTAAGCCCCCGAGTGAGAGGCTTGCTCACCACTTGGTAGGATTTTATAAACTTAGGCGAAACGGATTCGCGGCTAAGTCACCCACTGGGGGATTTCAGACACAAGTATACGCAGCGACAATCATTTTTAGAAGACTGTAAAACTCTTGTCTCTAATAAACAAACTACAAAGGTATTTCTTATTACAACTCAACAGAATGAGCGCTTAAGTATAAAAGGGGCGGAGCAGCTCCGCATTCCAAGCCCGTGGCTCGTCTTTCTGATGTTCGACATTGTAAAGATGATACGCCCCATTGTGGAGCACTCTGGTGACGATGAAGGGACCTTCCCAAGCAGGGGCGAGCTTGTGTGGTTTCTGCTGATCCACTCGAAGAACCAAGTCTCCCTCTTGAAACGCTCGACCTGTCACATTTCTGGCGTGGAATCGACGCAAGTCTTGGTGATAAATGGTCGACCGGATTAAGGCCATCTCTCTTTCCTCTTCTAGGAGATCAACTGCATCTTGCCGGGCCTGTTCTACTTCATCTTCAGAGAAAAGCTCGACTCGGGGTGCATTGTGAAGCAAGTCACTCGGTAGAACAGCTTGAGCTCCATAGACCAAGAAGAATGGAGTTCGGCCAGTCGACCGATTGGGAGTTGTCCTCAATCCCCAAAGAACTGATGGAAGTTCATCGACCCAGGCGCCTGCTGCGTGCTTGAGATCACGCATCAATCGGGGTTTCAGTCCTTTGAGAATCAAGCCATTTGCTCTTTCCGCTTGTCCATTTGACTGGGGTGGGCAACTGAAGCATAGTCGACTCGAGTGCCTTGGGAAGCACAGAAGGCTCTGAACTCATCAGAATCGAAGTTCGACCCGTTGTCAGTGATGATGCTGTGCGGAACCCCACATCTGAATGTCAACTCTCTGATGAAGCTGACGGCAGTACTGGCTTCAAGATTCTTGATAGGCTTGACTTCAATCCATTTGGTAAACTTGTCGACTGCTACAAGCACATGAGTGAAGCCGCTCCTACCAGTCCTCAGGGGTCCAACCATATCTAACCCCCAAACAGCAAAGGGCTAGACGAGTGGAATGGTCTTCAGGGCTGACGCAGGCTTGTGGGACATGTTGGAGTAAAACTGGCAGCCTTCACATTTGTTGACTATATCTTTCGCCATTTCATTTGCTCGTGGCCAATAAAATCCAGCTCGGTATGCTTTGGCCACAATGGTCCGAGAGGACGCATGGTGGCCACAGGTCCCCGAGTGGATGTCGTTGAGGATCACTCGACCTTCTTCTGGTGTTATGCATTTCTGGCTGACTCCAGTTACACTTTCTCTGAACAGGTGTCCTCTTATTACAGTAAAGGCTTTGGATCGACGGACGATCTGTCGAGCCTCCTCTTCATCCTCTGGGAGTTCCCTCCTAAGGATATACGCAATGTATGGCACTGTCCAGTCGGGAGTGATGACCAAAACCTCCATGATCAAGTCGGCCACGGCTGGGACTTCGACTCCAGTCGGATCTGTGGCACTCTTAGGCCGTGGGGCCTCTTCAGTGAAAGGATCTTCTTGAACTGAAGGTGTATGAATGTGTTCCAAAAACACATTGCTGGGAATGGCTTCCCTCTTGGAACCTATCTTCAGCAAATCATCGGCTGCTTGATTTTTCAGTCAGGGTATATGATGAAGCTCTAACCCCTCAAACTTCTTTTCCAACTTCCTCGCTGCATTACAGTAACCAGTCATAGCTGGGCTTCTGACGTCCCACTCCTTCATCACTTGATTGATTACCAAATCTGAGTCGCCGTAGACCATGAGGCGACGGACGCCGAGTGAAATGGCCATACGTAACCCATATAAGAGTGCTTCATATTCAGCTTCGTTATTTGAGGAATCAAAGTGAATATGGAGAACATATTCGAGCTTGTCTCCTCGGGGGGATACCAGTACCACCCCAGCACCGGAACCATTCAGCATCTTGGAGCCATCAAAGAACATGGTCCCGTGCTCCGAGTGGACTTGAGTCGGCAGTTGCTGTTCGATCCACTCGGCGAGGAAATCTGCTATTGCTTGGGACTTGATAGCTTTCTTTGCCTCAAACTTGATATCCAAGGGAAGGAGTTCAATCGCCCACTTTGCCACTCGACCAGTTGCATCTCTGTTGTTCAGAATCTCTGATAAAGGAGCGTCGCTGACGACTGTAATGGAGTGGTCAGAGAAATAGTGTGCAACCTTCTTCGTGGTCATATAAATCCCATAAACAAGCTTCTGATAATGTGGATATCTTTGCTTGGATGGAGTCAAAACTTCAGAAACATAATATACCGGGTGCTGAACTTTATAGGCTTTTCCTTCTTCTTCCCGCTCGACCGTAAGTACTGTACTGACAACTTGTCCAGTGGCTGCAATGTAAAGCAGTAAAGGCTCTTTGCTGATTGGGGCAGCAAGCACCGGCTGGGTGGAAAGCAGGGCTTTGAGCTCTACAAACGCTGCATCAGCTTCAGGAGTCCACTCGAACTTATCAGACTTCTTCATCAGTCAGTAAAGAGGCAATGCCTTTTCACCGAGGCGAGAAATGAATCGACTTAAGGCGGCCAAACAAATAGTAAGCTTCTGGACATCGTGCACACGCACAGGGCGTTTCATCCGGAGTATGGCACCAACTTTCTCTGGGTTAGCGTCGATCCCTCGTTCGGAAACGAGGAAACCGAGTAATTTTCCGCCAGGAACTCCGAATGTGCACTTTGATGGATTAAGCTTGTTATCATACCTTCCGAGGTTGGCAAAAGTTTCAGCAAGGTCAGCCAGCAAGTCGGAACCCGTACGTGACTTGACCACAATGTCATCCATGTATGCTTCGACATTCCGACTGATTTGAGTGAGCAAACACTTTTGAATCATCCTCATGAATGTGGCTCCGGCGTTCTTCATGCCGAATGGCATGGTGACATAACAGAAGCACCCGAATGGGGTGATGAAAGCTGTTTTTATCTCATCGGGTCCATACAGTCGGATTTGATGATACCCGGAATAGGCATCCAGAAAAGACAATCGCTCACACCCCGCAGTCGAGTCGACAATTTGGTCAATGCGGGGGAGAGGAAAATGATCTTTCGGGCAGGCCCGATTGATATGCTTGAAGTCAATGCACATGCGAAGTGAATCGTCTTTCTTGGGGACCATGACAACATTGGCAAGCCACTCGGAGTGGTAGATTTCTCGGATGAACTCAGCTGGCAGGAGCCGAGCTACTTCCTCACCAATTGCTTTCCTCTTCTGTACGGCGGACCGTCGAAGATGTTCCTTGACTGGTTTTACCTTCGGGTCAACTCGCAAATGATGCTCAGCCAGTCCCCTGGGTACACCCAGCATGTCAGAAGGTTTCCATGCAAAGATGTCCCAGTTCTCACGGAGGAACTGGATGAGCGCTTCTTCCTATTTGCTGTCGAGCGTTGTTGAGATGTGAGTCGGAGCAGCGTTGGGATCGGTCGGGTGAATGTGAATCGGCTTCGTTTCACCGGACAATTGAAATGCAGAGTCTGTGGCAGGCTTCTTGGCTCGTAGCAAACCACTCGGATCTGCATTTTTCTGATACTCTTGCAATTCTACTACTGCCATTTGTGCATCGGCGATCTTTGAGCCCTTCGGGAAGCACTCTTCTGCCTTCTGCCGATTGCCAGTGATAGTGATCACTCCTCTGGGACTAGGCATCTTCAATTTGAGGTACACGTAACATGGTCGAGCCATAAAACGTGCATAAGCAGGCCTACCCAGAATACCATGATAAGCACTCTGGAAATCCACGACTTCAAACGTTAACTTTTCCTTGCGGTAATTCTTGGAATCACCGAAAACCACATCGAGGGCGATCTGGCCGAGTGATTCAGCCTTCTTGCCAGGTATAACCCCATGGAAACTCATATTGCTTTCACTGAGTTTGGACATCGGAATGCCCATCCCTTTCAAGGTTTTAGCGTAAAGTATATTCAGGCCACTGCCACCATCCATCAATACCTTAGTCAGCCGAGTATTCAACAACTGGGTCGACCACCAACGCTTGCCTCCTAGGGGTGGCTATGCGTGCTGGGTGATCAGACTGGTCGAATGTAATGGCAGTCTGAGACCACTTCAAATAACTGGGTGTCGCCAGAGCGACCATATTCACCTCTCTGTTTATAACTTTCAATCGACTTTTGCTTTCAACATCAGCAAAAATCATCAGAGTAGAATTGACGTTGGGAAAACCATCATCTTCTTCTTTATCCTCACCCTTGTCCGACTCCTTTTCCTTCTCCTTGGGCTGTTTCTCTCAGAACTGTTGAATCAGGAGCCGACATTGTCGAGTGGTGTGTTTAGGGTAAATCGGGTTACCCTCCTCATCTTTCTTGGTATGAATGTGACAGGGTAAATCCAACACATCATTTCCGTCTTGATCTTTAACCTTCTTGGGGTTCCATGGCCCTTTGGGCTTCCCCTTGAACTTTCCTTGAGTCACGGCTAAGGCTTCACCAGGAGCAGCTGGCTCGGCTTTGCGCTTTTGCTTCCGACTGGAATTCCCTCCTCCGGTTTCTTGGGCAACTGCTTTGTGCTTGCCACTCCGGAGTCGATCCTCCTCTTCACCATTAGCATACTTGGTGGCAATCTCCATCATCCGACTCAGAGACATATCTTCGGTCCGACCGAACTTCAGGTTCAATTCTCGATACTTGACACCTTCCTTGAAGGCACAAACTGCTTGGTGATCTGACACATTCTCCACTGTGTGGTGCAACGTGATCCATCTCTGGATATAATCTCTCAAGGTTTCATTCGGTTTCTGCACACAAGACTGCAACTCTGTTAACCCTGCTGGTCGTTTGCATGTACCTTCAAAGGTCCTAACAAACACTCGGGCGAGTTCCTCCCAACTATATATGCTGCCAGGTGCTAACTGATTCAACCACGCTCTGGCCGAGCCCTCCAACATCAGAGGAAGGTGCTTCATGGCCACTTCATCATTGCCGCCACCAATCTGAATAGCCACTCGGTAGTCCTCAAGCCAAGTGTCAGGCTTGTACTCACCAGTGAACTTGCTGACTCCAGTCGCCAACCTGAAGTTGGGAGGAATCACTGCAGCCCTGATGGCTCTGCTGAAACACTCGGGACCTGAAACATGCACTCTGCTGCCAGTCGGGTAATCTCTGTCATGGCCTTCTCTGTGCGCTCTGTTCCTGTCAACCAGACCTTGAACAAGAATAGATCTCGCATCAAAGCCTGGCTCCCGGGGGTCGACTGGAATCCTTCGCCCACCACTGTGAGGGCGTCTGTCATCGTGTTGCCGAGGCGCGTATGACCCCCTCCTTGGGGAGGCGTGAGCACTCGACGACGATCATCGTGGTCGAGTCGGTGATCATACTGCTCACGGTTTCTGTACTGATCCCGCCGATCTCCACGTCCCTCATGCCTTGGAGGCGATCTTGGGCTGTGAGCCGACTGAACTGTGTCTGCCATCACAGATCTGCTATGAATCCTATTCCATGACTGAGACACTGCTGTGTTCTGCTCTCCCGCTGCCCGGAGTAAAGCCCGGATCTGCATCAAACCTCTGCCAGCTTCCGACTTGGAAGGCTGAATCGACTCTGCTATTCGGGCTGCAGCTGTGAGATTCTGAATCGGAGTTCGATATACCTGAGTTGGAGGCGGAAAAAGCCATTGTCGACTGGACTCAGGAATCCGTTGCCGAGCACGCTCGTCGAGTGTCCAGTTGAGTGTGCTCACCCAAGTTGGCCAGGCACGCCTCCTCCAAGGCCCGGGCCTCGGGGGTTTCTCCAACGATAGGAGTGTGAAGTGCATCCATGTTATGGCGGCGAAGCTCTTCCCTCTACTGCGAAGAGAGGGGCTCGGGGCGGTACTCCTCGTGGACGCACGATGGATCGCCCCCGCCATCGCCACCGTCGTCGCGGGGGAAGCCAGGAGGACTGCGCGGTCCGTTGACCATCAGGACTTCCGCCCCGGGGTCACTGCTGTCGCACTCGGATGCCATCTCGACGGAGCCAGTCGACAGGTCGAACAGGCTGTAGAGAGTTTCGTCGGGCTCGATTGCCGCGACTTGTGGGGTGGCCGACTGGCGAGCCACCGCGTGCCTCACCCACCGCTGGAGCCGCGACCGACCGGAATGCTTGCGCTGGCGAGCAGTAGGGAGTGAGGACGCCACAGGAGCCGACCGATGCTGAGTCGACGGCTGCCGCAGAAGGACGCCGCGGACGCACGCACGAAAGTGCGTTGCCCCGTGGACGAGGAGCGCCTCGACATCGAGTGGAGCCTCTTGGAGCCAAGCGGAGTCGTCGACGACGAACACGAGCGTGCTGAGACAGATCTCGCGGCCCTCGGCCAATCCTCCGCCAGAAACCATGATGATGGGGATCAGAAAAATTGCAACTTCTCCAACAAGTCGCTAAGACACCCGCCCCACGGTGGGCGCCAACTGTCGTGGTACTAAGACTGACAGTAGAATAGGGGGGTAAGTATGGAGAGGCAAGATCCTAGCTATGGCGAAGTTGTACACACGAGTTTTACGAGTTCATGCCCTTCTCGGAAGAAGTAAAAGCCCTACGTCTCGGAGCCCGGAGGCGGTCGACTGGATTATGTATATGTGTCTTTACAGGGGTGCAAACCCTTGTGCATGTGGATGGGGGTGGCTTATATAGAGTGCGCCAGGACCCCAGCCAGCCCACGTTACAAGGGATTTAAGGTACATCAAGAGGGGGGCGTTACTGGTAACGCTAGTAATAAAGAGACATAATGACCATTAAAGCTATGATGTAATGTCCGACCGTTGCAGTGCGGAGTGGCTTTAGATCTTCTGGCGGTCGAGTGACAGTCTCCATGGTCGAGTGACTTCGAGTCTTCCGAGTGGAATGCTTCATGGTCGAGTGGATGATGACTCCTCTTCGAATGCTTCTGGTTTTAGGGTGATGTCCTTGGGGAGGGTATCTAGGACAGGCCTATGACCCTACCCTAGGTACATAGCTTCATCACCACCCTCCTCCATCCGCCACCTCACCGCTACCCAGCCGGAGCCTCTTCCCCGATGGCGTCGTCCACCGCAACAGCTCGACGTCCCTTGTCCACCTCCCCGGATGAGGATCCGTCGTCCATCTCGTCGTCCCGCCGGTTCAGCCGCCCCGTCCTCCACCTCCAAGGAGCTACTCCGACGATTGCCTTGTCTATCGCGGCTGCTCCATCCCCGCAGCGCCGCCTTAACCTGCTCCACCAGAACCGCATCATCCTCACCGACTCCTCGGACGAAGCCGAGGCCTACTCGGCACCACCATAGAGGTTGTACACTCATCGAATCGCACCTTCTCCTTAGCTCAACCTCCCGGTGCCGACGGTGCTCCATCCCGCACCCCCATGGAGCGGCTACCTTGAAGCAGGCGCCACGTGCGACATTTCCACGGCGGCTCTCCCCCAGTGCGAGGCCCCTTCGGCGGCGGCGTCCATACCAGCCGGATCTACTGCTGCTGCTCCGGCTCTCGCTCGCTCGCTCGCGCTGCTGCTGCTCCGGCTCTCGCTCGATCGTTTGCTCGCCCAGCTGCTGCTGCTCCGGCTCTCGCTCGCTCGCGCTGCTGCTACTGCTCTCCCCCTCGCTCGTGCTGCTGCTCTGCTCTGATTTAGCTACACTTCAGTCGACTGAATCGACTTTTGGGTCAGTCGATTTTCAGGGGGCGGGGGGGGGGGGGGGGGCTCGCCGGAGTTAAGGAAGAACCACCCGCAGCGGGGACGGGGGCTCGCCGGAGAGGTACCCCACTATCTATCTTAGGGTTCAGGGTGGGGGCGGGGGGCCTATAGGGCTGGCCGGGGCGGCGGCGGACCGGCGGTGGGGAGTTGTTTCGGGGCGGCGAGGCGGCGCTGAGGCCGGCGGTTCGGCTGGTGGTGGCTGGCGGCTCTGGGGGTGCAGGTTGAAGATGAACTGCAGGCCCTCCCTAAACTACATGTCAAGTGCCTCTCTTCTACCATTGCGTTCAGTTTCGACAATAACATTCAGATTCCACAGTAAATTTTAGTTTCGACAGTTAAGTTCAGAGTGAACAGTTTTTACCTCATCTGTTGTAGTCAGGTGGTTTTTGGTGATCTAAATTTTACATCTATTTTACATCATGTATTGGAGATGCTATTAGAATCCCACTTGAGATTGACGATGTCTGTCTTGTGCCGCTTCAGCCTTGACGTCTTACGGCTCACCGGGGCTGCTCCAACGACAGAACGATCCATCACAACAGAGCAGTGCCCTGGACGCCGTCTACAGATTCCTCAGATCTTCCTCCACACCTCCGACAGCCACCTCTGCCTCAACTGCTTCAGCGACCAACCCAATGATGCTGAGGTCGACATGGCTACGGCAAAGAGGTTGTACACTTGTTGCAGCACTTATTACTATACATTCATGTCGATCCATTAGGGCTATTTTGGTTCGACGGGAAAACATAGCAATAGGGAATTTTCCAATGGCACTCTACTATTCAATTATTCATGCATTTTGTTGAAAGGAATGAAGCAAAACATCCACCTGGACCTACTTTTAAAAATCCTATGCATGAAAACAAGACCAAGTGCATTAGTGGCAGAATAACATTCTAACTGTACACGCTTTCATATGGTTTCACTTTATTTTGGCCATGTTTCTTTGCATTCCTCTGCTCTTCCAATTCCTGTAAACCAAACAGTCAAGTTGACAGAAATCCCATGTTTACAAATGCTCTGTTTACCATGTGCATTCCTATCCTATTCCGGTGTTTTTCCTATCCCTGTGTTTTTATAATCATGCAAGCCAAATGAGCCCTTACAAAATTACTTCAGTTACAGGTAGGTGTCGAAGGGAACTTTGTGTGGTTTGTCCTGCTCCTGCCGCGACGTCGTCCACCTCAACTGAGCTGCTCCATCGACAGAAACATCCACCAAACCAGATATCATGACTCCTGACCGTCTTTCGCCGCCTCAGATCTCCTTCCCTGCCGCCGGCACCCACCGCAACGGCATCACCATCATCAACTCAGCAGATGAACCTGAGGAGTACACAGGTCGACAAGAGAGGTCACACTCTTTTGTTTCTGCTTATGTTATGCATTGCTTACAATTACCTGCTACTTTATCATCCTGTTCACCTCTTGGACTCCAAGTCAGGTCCAAATTAATGTTCAAACTTGAGTTCTAAATTAGTTGTGGGGCACATATCGAGGAAGCAATGAATAGTATCTCTGTCTAATATCTGGTTCACCTAGGGTATGCCTATGTTGTTCATCTTGGGTGGGAAACAAATAGTAAAGCAATCATCATCTGTCTTTTTTATTAAATTAAAGCAATCATCAGCCTGCTATCATTATTTTTGGATCCATCCACTGGTTGTTACCATCACTCTAAATTTCTGCATGCTCTCCTTACATAATCTCACCATATTTTTTCGTATGCATGTAAGATATTGTACACAGTCATGCTGAACATGTAGAGAAAAAGAGAAGAGTTTTGCACGGCAATACAATGTCATGCAGACATTGCTCCATGGTGGGTTCAATGGCAAACCCTCCCCACCCCTCTCCAGATTGTAACCCAGAGGAAGATATCTGTTCTGAGGCGGATTCATACGCCGCTGACCACTCCTATTTACCCCCCAAGGTGTTTGCTCTACCTTGGCATGATGATGTTAGTCATATCATGCATATGTTGCCTTGCAGTGCCTACTTTTGACATCATATATGTCATCTGCTTAGTTTAGACATGTTTTGTAATGCCACCTGTTTAGTTTCTATATCATATATGGGAATTATGCAGTCTCATGTCTTTTAGCCAGCCATAATATACGTGAAATGTGCAATGCCATCCTGTTTAACCAGGCATCATATATTTGAATGATATCTTGCCCATCCTTTTCTTCATTACATTTCCATTTGTTGACAATGTTTGTACATTAAACTATTCTTCCTGTGAATCAGCCGTTTGGGTGGGAGATTGAAAAATCTGGAGTGAAAACAAGGCCTTCAGAGCAGACAGTGCTACCTGTCAAAGCAGATCTCTTGTTGGGCCCCGATAGCTCCTTAGAGATGGATTCAGAGACAGATGATCAGTCCTATTCCCCCACCGAGGTGTATGCTCTAACTTGGCACGGTTATACTGCTCATATCATGCATATGGTGTCTTGCATTGCATAGTTTAGACATCATATACACAATATTCAACACCATGTTCTTAGTTCAGACATCATATCTAATGCCCTCTGTTTAGCATATAAATCACATATGTGAATTAAATGATGCGATCCTGATTACTTAGATAACATGTAGGTGAATTATGTCATGCGATCCTGTTTACTTATTCATCATGTCTTTGAATTATGTTATGCTATGCTATCCAGTTTAGATAGACATCATATATGTGAAATTATGTCATGCTATCCGTTTTAGTTAAACAATATACATGTCAACTATTTCATGCCCTCTTTTTTCCACACTATCTATTGCATCTGTCTCTCATACAATGTCTGTACATTCAACTATGTTTCCTGTTTATCAGCCATTTGAATTGGAGCGGGTGATGCCAGAATCTAGCGGACTAAAAACACGGTCTTCAAATAAAACAGTGCTACCTCTTGGTGGAGATAGCAACCCGGTTGTACATGCATGAGAACCAGCCCTACCACACATAAACCAAACTCTCCCAGATTGTACCCCTACTGCGATGGACAGAGAACCAGCTTCACCCAATCTAACCCCAACCCCAGCAGACAGTAACCCAGTTCCTGTTGACACAGCACCATCTCCACCACAGAGCTCCCAAACAAGAGAAGTTAGTAAGGCAGCTCCAGTGCCCAAAGGGCCAGTACTACCCGGTGAACCCCAACTCCACCAGTCAGTACGCCTATTCCTGTGGAGGAAGCACAACCAGCTAGTCGTAGTTTAGCATCTATCACATTTGATGTTGTTAAATCGTATGTGCGTATCTTCCCATCTTGTTAATATTATACTGAAGATGAAGGAAAATGCCAGTTGCAGGTGTTTGTCCAGGAGTTATGTGTAAGTAATGTTATTCATGGAAATTACTTTGCTTTGTCCCATACATCCTACCTCTATGATGGTTATAATACAGCAAATTTTCCCATTTTTCTCTATAGAGAAGGACTGATTTGGAAACTCAGGATGAGGCAACCTCTGCTATCTTCAAGAATGCTTGGTGGCAGTATCAGAATTACCTGAAGAAAACGTACTTCACCGGCAAAGAAACTCATCAAATTCCCTTACGTTCTCCTGAGACACATTTACTGGACGATGACTGGGAACGCCTTGTTCTGTACTGGTCCCGAACCAAGAATGTGGTAAGGTCTATGAGCTCATTTTCTATTTTTAAGTACTATATTCTTGCGTCTTACTGTACTCTGTTCATGTAGAACAAGTGCCTAAACCTGAAGAACAACTGTTCTAATTTAAGATTCCATTGCTATCATAGTTCAAAAAAGCGCTAGGCGTTAATTGTGCGTTTTGCCACCGCCTTGCGCTTTACTGACCAAAGCGCATGCTTATGCACAGTTATGCACAGATTAAGCATAGTTATGCGCAATGCGTTGCCAACGCCTAGAGCCTAGGCGCGCTTAAGCGCTTGCTTAGGCGCGCCTTTTTAACTATGATTGCTATTGTGCATACTGCTTTGCTCTTGTATCACTGTATTTACTCATACAAACTTAGTTTTAAATTGAAGGATCCAATCGAAACTCCAATGGCGCAACAAGTATGTTCACGCATGTTTCTTTAATAGGCTTGCTCTTATCAATAGCTCTGTTGATTTCAATTTCAATTGTGTATACAGTTGACTTCTCATATCATGCACATTACTAGCATCACAACAGAGCCAATAGTGTTGTTGTACATGTAGACCCGTGGTACCCATCTGAAATCTTGCTGTGCCGTTTAGTTTCCCACGCTTTGTATTCTTTCACTGTTGCTTTGTCTTGAACTGATATGATTTGAACCGTGTCTCTATTTTGATTTGGCAAGACAATGCAGTGACCATAGGACATAGATATATGTTTGTTTGATGCTTTTATTATGTACTAGTACTTGGCAATAGAAGACTTGGTAGTTTAATCCTGTCCACCTTACTAATGAACTGGTTCACCGAAATGAGTTTCATATACTAGTGCATGCTAAACCTGTTATGTGTCTGCTTGTTTCTTCTGTTAGAATGCTGACAGAATATTGGGGAAGAGTGCCTTATTAAGCAATGGTAAAGGAAGTAATGCAGATAAGGTTCAGGATAGTGACACGTCCTTGTTGGTCTCCAACAAAGCTGATAAAACAGCTAAGGAAGACTATCTCGAAGATAGTGAGACAACCCCAAAGTCCTGTCTTGGTTTAGTGTTCGAGTTACTGGCCACTACCGCTTGCACAAGCTATTCAAACTCACTGTCTGAATCAGTTCGGTTTATTGAGTCTCAACTACAAGCTGAAAGACATCGATCAGCTGTGCTGCGACAAGAAGCGGAAGGACTGCGGAAGTCCCTGGAGCATTCAGATGCATACTTTCTGGTGCAACAGCAAGCATTGGAGGATTTTAGCGCCAAACAGGACAAAGCTAATAAGCTTGCTAAGCTTATTGCCAGCATGGTGGATACCACGTTTCTTGAGCTCTTCTGAAGTTGTTTCAGTTATGCTCTTGTTTTGCTGCCGCGTTTATTTGCACTGGTGGCCAATTTTGACGGCTAGTGTATGTAATATGCTGCTTTGTTCCCTATATTTGCACTGGTGGTGAACTTTGATGCCCAGTGGATGTAATATGTGTAATAGAGGTAATAGGCTAGCATTAATTGCTTGCTTATTTATTTCCTTATTGTCTTGTTTAGTTGTTTGCTTGTAGTCACTGCAGTTCTTTTCCTGTGTTTTTCTAGTGGCCACAATAACCTATTTTTGGAAACTAGGCCAAAATAATCATGGCAACACACAGACTGTTGTAACCATGGGCCTCCTGCGGGCCGTATGATCCATGGGCCTTCTACGGGCCGTAGGATCCATTGGCCTTCTATACGAGCCGTAGGATCCATGGGCCTTCTATGGCCCGTACGATCCATGGGCCTTTTACGGGCCGTAGGATCCATGGGCCTTCTACGGGGCGTATCATCATTTCACCAATCATGGGCCGTACTATTCGTGGACAATAACAGGCCGTTTATAGGCCGTATTTGATAACTCTATGAAAACTGCCCAACGGGTTTTTTTTGACATGAAAATGGCCCAACGTATTAACGGGCCACAAACGGGCCGACTGTAACCACGGGCTGAATTTGGCCGACAAGCAGAAAATGACAGTAACGGGCCGTAAGTAACCGAATGCTGGAAATGAGCCCAAGAATAAATGGGCCCTGAGAAGGCCGAAAGATAACATGGGCTGGAAACAGCCCAACGGAATAATGGGCCGTTAATGGGTATAAAGTGATACACTGTTCATTACGGGCCAGTTTTACCACAGGCTATTAAGGGGCCGAGGGTTACAAAGGGCCTCATATGGGCCGAAAGACATCATGGGCCATACATGGGCCGGAAGTTAAAACAGGCTGGAAATATATTGGACGGCCCAGATGATGCTACTGGGCCTAATTCGGATAGGCCGTAAACGGGCCCTGGGATAGCGGGCTTAAATGGGCTATATGCGAACAGGCTGTTAACAGGATTGCCGTGGGCCGGCCCGCCACCTTTTGACCAAGTCAAACGGGCCGGCCTTTTCACAGGAATGGGCCTCTATTGGGCCGTGCCACGTGTCGACGTATCATAGACGCTTTGGGTCCAATGAGTGGATGACATCTGTCCCAACGGTGAGCCGACACGTGTTTCCTCCAGCCAATGATGATTTTACATGTGGAAAATCCCCATTGGTCGGGGCTGTTAACGGGTTATCAGATCCAAAACCAGACCCGATAGCTTAACGGCGTTCCATTACAGTGGATGCCACGTGTCGGTCACCCTTGACGAAAGCACTTCTGTGACGCGCGACTTATCGTCATGGAAGTGGACACTTCGGTGATGATAATTTTGGTAATGTCATGGAACACTTCTATGACAACACAGGTATGACTATCTTGATTCTGTCATAAATTTGTCATGGATGTACATGCATGACAGAAAACGTGACCTACTGTGACAAACAGGTATCATCACGGAAGTGTATTTTTTTTGTAGTGTACCCTCGAGAACTGTTGCGATTCCCTATACTTGTGGGTTATCAAGACCTTTTTTTGGCGCCGTTGCCGGGGAGCATAGCTATATTTGTTGAGTCACTTGGGATTATTATCAATTTATCACTATGAAGAATCTAAAGGATGCTAAGACCAAGATATTTCCCTCTAAGACGAGGGGAGGTAAGGAACTGCCATCTAGCTCTGCTTTAGATTCACCTTCTGTTATAAGTAAACTTGCAACACCACCACATGTTATTATTCCTGATATGTCGCAAGTTATTGATGATGCTACTTCTGCTATGAATGATACTTATGATGATGCTAGTACCTTGCTTGATGATAATGATGTGCCACTTGGTGATTTCCTTGATGAACAAATTGCTAGAGTAAGACAACATGATGTTGTTGAAACTGATGATGAGCTTGAAACTGAAAAATCTCAAAACACCTACTAGAACTAGCCCTCCTAGATATGAATTGCCTAAGGTACCGGAAGGCTATGTTATGAATGAAGAGACAACTAGAGACATTCTTGCTTGTAAGGATAGAGATGATCTAGAGAAATTATTATGCAAGTATAAAGAAAAATCTCTGAATGCTAGAATGCAATATGATCCTAAGTTTGCTACTTCACCTATCTTTATTGATGATAAGAATTATGAATTCTCTGTCGACCCAGAGTTAATTACTTTGGTTGAATCCGATCCTTTCCAGGGTTATGAAACTGAAACTGTTGTGGCACATCTTACTAAGTTGAATGACATAGCCACCCTTTTTACTCATGATGAGAAGGCTCGCTATTACTATATTCTCAAATTATTTCCGTTCTCATTAAAGGGTGATGCTAAAGCTTGGTACAATACTCTTGGTCCTGGTTGTGTGCGTAGTCCCCAGGATATGATTTATTACTTCTCTGAAAAATATTTCCCTGCTCATAAGAAACAAGCTGCCTTGCAGGAAATATTTAACTTTGAGCAAGTTAAAGAAGAGAGTCTCCCACAAGCTTGGGGGAGGCTTTGCCAATTGCTTAATTATTTGCCTGATCATCGTCTTATGAAAAATGAAACACTTGATATCTTCTATAATGGACTAACCGATGCTTCTAGGGATTTCCTAGATAGTTGTGCTAGTTGTGTTTTCAGGGAACGAACTATTGGGCAAGCTGAAGAATTATTGAATAACATATTGAAAAATTATGATGATTGGACTCTTCCTGAACCACCGCCTAAACCCACTCCGAAGAAGAGGGGTATATTATATCTCAGTCCTGAAGATATGCAAGAAGCAAAGAAATCTATGAAGGAAAAAGGTATTAAAGCTGAGGATGTTTAAAATTTACCTCCTATCAAAGAAATACATGGGCTTAATACACCACCATTGCCTAAGGTGGTAGAGGTAAATTCTCTAATGAAGTTCAATGATAATGACAATCCTCACAATATGCACCCTAGCCAATGCCTTTATGAGTTTGAAAACTACATTAGAAGACAAGATCACTTCAATGCAAATGTTATGAAACAATTGAAGTACAATTCTGATATGATTGCTCGCTTGAGTGACTTGTTATTTAGAATCTCAAATGATGTTAGAGGTGTTGGAATGCATGCTTCTATGGTTCAAACTCAGTTAGATCAAGTTGCTAAATCTCAAAGAGAGTTGCTTGATGAAATGAATAATAATATAAGTGACTTTGCTGTTAGAGTAGCAACTAGAGGAGGTAAAATGACTCAGGAACCACTTTATCCTGAGGGACACCCAAAAATAATTGAACAAGACTCTCAAAGAGCTAACACTGATGCACTAGTCCTTCTAAAAAGAAAAAGAAAAAAAATGATAGGACTTTGCATGCTTCTAGTGAACCTGAAATAGAAAAACCTCGTGATAATGATAATGAAGTTTCTATCTCTGATGCTGAAACTCAGTCTGGTAATGAACATTCACCTAGTGATAATGAAAAAGATAATGCTGATGTTCATGCGGATACTCAACCAAATAATAAAGAACTAGACAATGATGCTGAGATAGAACCACCAGTTGATCTTGATAACCCACAACCTAAGAATACACGATATGATAAAAGAGAATTTATTGCTAGAAAACATGGTAAAGAAAGAGAACCATGGGTTCAAAAACCTATGCCTTTTCCACCTAAGTCAACTAAAAAGAAAGATGATGAAGAATTTGAACGCTTTGCTGAAATGTTGAGGCCAGTCTTTTTGCGTACTCGCTTGACTGATATCTTGAAAATGCCTCCGTATGCAAAGTATATGAAAGACATCATCACCAATAAGAGAAAAATACCGAAAGCTGAAATCTCCACAATGCTTGCTAACTATACTTTTAAAGATGGAGTACCTAAAAAACTTGGAGATCCGGGAATACCAACTATGCCTTGCTCCATCAAAAATAATTATGTGAAAACTGCTTTATGTGATTTTAGGAGTTGGTGTTAGTGTTATGCCTTTCTCTTTATATAAAAGACTTGATTTGAATAAACTCACACCTACTGAAATGTCTTTGCTAATGGCTGACAAATCAACTGCCATACCTATCGGTATTTGTGAGGATGTGCCCGTTGTTGTTACTTATCTTACTATTTTGACTGACTTTGTTATACTTGAAATGCCCGAGGACGACAACATGTCAATTATCCTTGGTAGACCCTTCTTGAATACTGCAGGGGCTATTATTGATTGCAACAAAAGCAAGGTCACTTTTCATATGAATGGTAATGAGCATACGGTGCACTTTCCGAAGAAACAATTCCAAGTGAATGGTATTAATGTCATTGGAAAATCTCCGACAATCACTATTGGAAGTTTTCAACTACCTATACCTACTGCCAAAAAGAAACATGAAATGCTTATTGTTGGGGACATTCATATGCCAGTTGAGGTAACTTAGTGATTTACGAAAATTCTTCGGTTTCATGCTAATTGAAAGTGGTTGTTAATAAGACTTGATCAACCTTATTAATGGATCATTTTTGAGAGGTATGAAGTTGATGAATTTAGTAAGCACTACCTTCTGTCCCTACTTTTTGTTTTCTGTTTTTATTAGTTAAATAAATTAAAATGCCATGTTTTCTTTGTTTTCTGATTTTCCCGTGCAATAAAAGAAGGGATAATTAGATTTATGCCCCTAGTTGTGTCCCACTCGTCTGTTTTACCCCTAATTCCCAAAAGTCACCGGTTCTGTCCAAGTCACTTTGCTCCTCTTATGCTTTTGCCCTTTGACCGTTTGACCTTCAGTTTGAAAACTTCATAACTAATTCATACTGAATCAGAAAAATGCAAATAAGATACCAAAATGTTCAGAAAAACATCACCTATATGTCAGTGTCATTTGCATTCATGAAAAAAGTGTTGGAAAGTGCACCTCCGAGTTTTAGCTCTTTTGATACCACCATGAATAGTAAACTCTAAAAAAATTCAAAAAAATTCAAAAAAATATGGTGGCGAAGAACAACAAATGTTCTAAATGCTTGCCAAGTTTCATTAGGGAACGACATTCGTGGAAGTCGTGGCAAAAAAATAATCTATTTTGGAGTGCTGATTGTTTTTTTTGCCGCGGCACCCACGATGTTATTCCCTGATGAAACTTGGCAGGCACTTAAAACATTTGTCATTCTTTGCCACCAATTTTTTTAAACAATTTTGAACTTTTTTAGATTTTACTATTCATGGTGGTAGCATAAGAGCTAAAACTCAGATGGGCACTTTCCAACACTTTTTTCATGAATGCAAATGACACTGACATATAGGTGATGTTTTTCTAAACATTTTGGTATCTTATTTGCATTTTTCTGATTTAGTATGAATTAGTTATGAAGTTTTCAAACTGATGGTCAAACGGTCAAAGGGCAAAAGCATAATAGGAGCAAAGTGACTTGGACAGAACCAGTGACTTTTGGGAATTAGGGGTAAAACAGACGAGTGGGACACAACTAGGGGCATAAATCTAATTATCCCATAAAAGAATGACCCAAAAATAAAAGTTCTCAGAATGCTCTGAAATTTTAATATGATTTTTTTGAATATTTACGAATTTTTGGTGCAAATAATATCAGAGGGAGGTGCACCAGGTGGGCACAACCCACCTGGGCGCGCCAAGACCCCCAGGCGCGCCCTGGTGGGTTGTGGTCCCCACGTGGGCCCCCTCACTTATCTCTTCACACCACATCATCACCTACCTCCAGAAAAAAATTCACCATTGCTCTCTCTCTCTCTCGTGTTCTTGCTCTCAAACGCACGGATTTCGATCTCTTTGCTCGAAGCTCCGTTTCCGAAACTATTTTGAGGAATTGTTGCTTGGTATGTGACTCCTTCGTTTGTCCAATTAGTTTTCGTTTTAGTGGTTTATATTTTGAATAATTAGCTACTCTTGGTGCTGCTGTAGATGAGCTTGCATGTTCAATTCTTATAGTTCTAAGTTATTTGAATGCTTGCTATGGCCTCTATGCATCCCTATGAGTAGTTGCTATCAATTTTGTGAAGTTTTGCTGAGAAAAATTTGTGGACTAAAAAATTTCAGAATTTTTGTTCATAGGAAAAGGATGAATATCTTTAGGAAATATGCTTCCAAGAAGAACTCCAAGGGAGTTATTAGGGAGTCTTCTGGCAGTGGTCTCCATATCCGGAGGTTGGCAGAAGTACGGCCGTGTGAATGGCCGCATACCCCGTTCATGGAAGAGGCTGGAATCCTTCAAGAGTTTTCATAATATGCTGCTAATGCCGGCCTCACCAACTTCATCGCAGCTGAATTGAATAGTATCATCTCCTCACAAACAACTTTATTCAAAATTTTAATTTCCTTCCTAGGAATAATCCTCTTGAGGTGCAGTTTAATTTATATGCTGAGTTCCATCAGGTACCGCTTACCGAGTTCTGTGAAATATGCTTGCTTCCTTCTGAAGGTGGTTTGGTAGAGCCTAGGCCTGCAGAGTTTGAAGCCTTTTACCGTACCTTGACAGTGGGAGATGAGAGAGGGGTGCCGAGTATCATTGCCGTTGGCTTGCATTTTCCTACTATTCATTATTTCACTCTTTTCATTGCAAAATGCTTGCTTGCTAGAGAGAAGGCGGGTGCACTCAGTGCCCCAGACCTTGCTGTTTTACGTCGTGCACTTGAGGGTGACAACACTTATAGCTTGGGAGCTATTGTGGCACACCGCCTTCACCTTAATAAATCCAAGGGTAAAATACATGGTGGTATTTACGTTACTCGTTTGGCGGCTCGCTTCGATGTTGAGATACACCTTCATGATTATCCTTTGCCCA
The DNA here is from genome assembly GCF_002575655.3 of Aegilops tauschii subsp. strangulata. Classification (NCBI taxonomy): domain Eukaryota; kingdom Viridiplantae; phylum Streptophyta; class Magnoliopsida; order Poales; family Poaceae; genus Aegilops; species Aegilops tauschii. Next base: position 277,181,831 of record NC_053037.3, on the reverse strand, counting down.
AAGTTTACCTAGATCGCGCAGCCATGGATCACCACCAGTTTACTGTTATCGATTATCCTAACATTCCTATTCCTTATAACCTAGTTTTCAGTGTTAACACTCGTGATATTATTCCATTGCCTGCTCCTGCTTTGTTTGATCTTGTTGCCAGGGGCGGATATAGGATTATGCCTGCGGATATCATCGCCTACCAGAACGACCAGGCTGTAGCAGAGGAGGAGCCTCAGTAGTGGGATCCGTGGATGCCCGCTCCTCAGCACCCCGACTACTATCCAGGATACTGATTGACTACCAAGTTAGGCCAAAAGCCTAAGCTTGGGGGAGTACGTGTTTCCCACCGACATTACATTCATGTTCACACATTTCATTCCAGTTGTCGGTGTCCACACTTTTTCATTGTATTATCCATGTTAAATTTATTTTCTTGCTTTCTTCTTGTGTGTTTGAAAAACCTTAGAAAAACCAAAAAATTAGTTGTAGTTAGTTTACTTTCTATGCATGCTTAGTTGTAGTACTAAAAGAAAACCCAACAACATTTCCTTGTTCTTCTTTTGCTTGTTGGGAGCTTTCCCGTGTAAATAGTTTTTCTCTTTTTTGCTTTTCCCTTTTATTTGCTTGTTCAAGAAAACTAAAAACTCCAAAAATATTTCAGTGTGTTTCTCTGAATTTCTTTTCTTTTTATTTTGAGTTGTACCGAGGAGAAGACCACGATGGAAATGTTGAGTGGCTCTCATATGCATAATTGTTGATCTAACTAAGAGCCCATTTTACCTTGTCTTCTCCCGTTGGATAAAATCTTTGCAGATTCCAGCTTAGTCCACGGCACTCTTGCACTATTATTATTTTCATATCGTTCGGTCGTGCAAGTGAAAGGCAATAATGACGACATTTGATGAACTAGCTGCGGCAGAGAGAAACGGGTATGAACTCGACTTGTTCTGTTTTTGTAAATATGTTTAACCTAGTATCCATGATTCAGCCCATTATGATTAAACATGTTTGCAATGACAATTAGAGATTATATTTTCTCATGCCATGCTTAAGTAGCTAGGAGTGGATAATGATTTATCTTGGATATCAACATTGCGTTAAAATGATTGTGATGTAGTATGATGATATGGTATCCTCCTCTGAATGTTCGAGTGGCTTGACTTGACACATGTTCATGCATGTAGTTGAATCAAAACCAACATAGCCTCTATGATATTTATGTTCATGGTGTTCATATCCTACTCATGCTAGTGTCCAATGTTACTTATGCATAATGCATGTTCATGACCGTTGTTGCTCTCTAGCTGGCCGCTTCTCAACCTATTTGCTAGCCTTCGCCTGTACTAAGTGGGAATTCTACTTGTACATAAAAAACCTTGAACCCAAGTTATTCCAGATGAGTCCACCATACCTACCTATATGCGGTATAACCTTGTCGTCCTAAGTAAATTTGCATGTGCCATCTCTAAAAACTTCAAATAAATATCCTTTTTGTGTGCCTGGATCGTTCATGGAACGACAGGATGTGGTCGGTATCTTCCATGCTAAGCGGGTTATTCTCAGGTTGAGTGTTTATTCACTTTCCATCGCACGAGAAAAGGGCGGTAATAGGGATTCCCAGTCCCGAACTCAAAAATGCAAATAATGAAAGAAAACTCCCCCGGGACTGTTGTTGGTATGGACGGCACCCGTTGTTTCGGACAAGCCGTGGAGTGTCATTGATGGTGGAGGGGGAGTAAACCTGTACTTTTATCGCTTGGGAACTGCCACTAGAGTGCTTAGCATGGAAGATATTGATAACTGATAATCGTGAAGTAAACAAGAAGGGTGCATTTCTCAAAATATCATTTACCTCTGTTTTAAAAACTTGAGCTCTGGCACCGCTGCAAATCACTGCTTCCCTCTGCGAAAGGACTTTCTATTTACTTTTGTGTTGTGTCATCACCTTCTAAAATAAGCGCCAGAACCTGAGAGCACTACTATCATGCTGATGCATTGTGTGTAGCTAATGTTGGGTGCATCATGACTGGATCTTTTCTACCATGAATTACAATGTTTAGTTGCTGCTTGAACTTTGGAGGTGCTCTGCATTTATGTTTTCTTTGGTGCAACTTCTACTTTTTATTGCACAAATTATGCACTGGCAATCATGTACTCCAAGGAAAGTTGCAACCCATTTCCCTTTCTATCTTCTCTCTCTCACACAGTTTTTTTTGCATTTTAAACACAAATTATGTTAGTTTGTGAGAGGTAGTGCAATCTCTATCTCATGCTTATATCAATGGGATTGAATCTCATGTCTAATAGCATTTGTTTCTTCACGTCTTTCAGTGGATGTCCATTCTTCTGCTACTGCACTTATGTTTACATCCTCTGTTTTTTGTAATTTGATTTCTGGTGTTGAAGGTCACTATTACTTATTTGTCGAGATATATTGCCCTGGTCAACTGTTGAACTGTTTGTTTCCCTTTGTCATGATAACATTTTTAGTATAAAAAATTAGATCATTGATGAATTGATCAGGTCCACTCCGTTCAACATCTTAACATGATGAAAGAAATACCTCCGCAAAAAAAGAAACGCATGGTATAAAAATATTATCTGAAGGCAAAAATAGTCTCTTCAAGATTTCAAGTGCCTTATATGGAATGCCTCTTCCTACTATATATGCATTTCAAATTCATTGTTGGCTCTAATTTTGTGTGCCATATAGTACTGTTATGTATAACAACCCACAAATTATGCTATTTATATCACCTTACTATGTGTTACCATGTGATTTGTGTTATTCGGATTAAACACATTTCTAAGCATAACTTTATGGCTCACAAATTCTTTTTATTTCATTGGTAAAACATTTTTTAAATGTTTGAAAAGCTTATCTATATTTAATTATTCATGAGTGTTGTATTCAACACAAGGCTGTTTGTATGTCGCAATCTTATGGACTTTTAACCATATTCAAATAGTATTACAACCGATGATTGATGTATGGATCTTAGTAATGAGCATATGTTACCGCAGCAACGCGCGGGGTATTATCTAGTTTTAAAATGACAGAGTCCTCACATAGCTACTTAATTACTTAACTACTCACTGGATCTTCACTTATATCTTTTTGGAGTAGTTTGTCATTTACTCTCGTTCTTCACTTATATCATAGGGTTGAAATTAGATGTGCTTCATATGCTTGTATAGTACCTATTAGTAGCTTCACATTGGGTTTTGAAAGCAAAATCTATTGAAGTTTGACAATCAATATTGGTCATAAAAGCAATTCATGAATGATTAGTATAAGGAAGAGAACTTTCATGTATAAATATATTATCATGGACATCTTTTATGATTGTGAATACCCATTAATTATTTCAAACTTGAGAAAATTAGTTGAAGTTGGATAAGGAAGACAACGTAATGAGTTATGTTTGGGTATACTTGTATAGAAGTTATATTGTTATGGATCCTCCAACATGTGGTGCTTGTTTAGGATCTTTTGCTAGCCAAAAATTTGTACTAAGTACATATACTACTTGTGCATCCAAAAACACTTAAACCCAGTTTCTTGCCATGAGTGTCCACCATATCTACCTATGGATTGAATAAGATCCTTCACGTAAGTTGTCATTGGTGCAAAAAGCAATAAAAATTGCTCCTAAAATATGTATGATCTTTTATTTCAAGGGAAAATAAGCGTTGGACGAACATGTGACGGTAAAGAAATAAAAGCGACGGATTGCATAATAAAGGTTGCTATCACAAGGGGCAATATAACGCGACATTCCTTTGCATTAAGGGTTTGCACATCCAAAAATAAAAAAGTGCATGACAACCCTGCTCCCCTCTGCGAAGGGCCTATCTTTTACTTTATGTATTTACTTTTATGCAAGAGTCAATAAGTATTCATTCTCATTTCAACTCCAATTATTCTTTGTTGGCAAGCATCATGTGGTAGGGAATGATCTACACATATATGGCCAGTCAAATATATTTGATCATGGTTTATTATTGTTGACAATTATCTCTATGATATATAAGTTAGGAGGCGAAACATTAAGCCCCTATCTTTCTCTGTGTTCGATGAATGCTATTTGTTCTAAAAGTATGCTTTGAGTATTAGTAATAATAGAAGACTAAATGATACTTGAGTATGTGGAGCTCTTACTTAGACTTTGTTGAAGATAAGTTGAATCGCAATTGTTTGGTGACTAATAACATAGGTTGTTAAGTTTCTAGAGAATCCATTGTTTGAACCATAACATGTGAATTGATTGCTACTTTATCATGATGAGTTTTATGAGAAATAGTTGCTGTTATGATGCTAGGAAAAGTGATTGAAACCATCATTGATCAAACTTATGCAGTATGCTAGCATTCACACTTCATAAATTATTTCTTTTATCATTTACCTACTCGAGGATGAGTAGCAATTAAGCTTGGGGTTGCCGATACGTCTCCAATGTATATATAATTTATGAAGTATTCATGCTAAGTTTACAACAATTTTATATGGTTTTGGTATGATTTGAATGAACTAACCCGGATTGACGCTGTTTTTCGCAGAACTACCCGAGTATTGTTTTTTGTGCAGAAATAGAAGTTCTCGGAATGGGCTAAAACTTTTTGACGATTTTTCTCGAACAAAAGAGACCCCCCCGAAGCTTCGTGGGAGAACTAGAAGAGCCACGAGGTGCCCATGATGCACTTGGGCGCGTCCAGGGTGGTAATGGTGCCCTGCTGCCTCATGGGCCCATCTTAGCAACTTTTCGAGTGAGACCAATGCCAAAAAATCCTATAAATAGAGAAACCCCTAAAATAACCCTAGAACCTTGAATCCGCCTCTACAAGCCTCTGTACTTTTGAAATACCATCTAGAGTTCTATACCGGCACCCTCCCGGAGCGGAAAATCATCATCGGAGGCCATCTTCATCATCCCAACGACCACCATGACGAGGAGGGAGTAGTTCACCCTCGGGGCTGAGGGTATGTGCCAGTAGCTATCTGTTTGATCTCTCTCTCTCTCTCTCTCTCGTGTTCTTGATTTGGCACAATCTTGATGTACAGTGAGCTTTGTTAATATAGTTGAATCATATGGTGTTTTTCCCTCTCTATCTTGTTTTGATGAATTGAGTTTTTACCTTTGAGGTTTTACTATTATCGGATTGAATATTTTGGATTTGAGAACACTTGATATATGTCTTGCATATGGATACCCGTGGTGACAATGGGGTGTTCTATTGATTCACTTGATTTATGTTTTGGCACTCAACTCGCAGATTCCCGAGGTGACATTGGGGTAATCTATGCATAGGGGTTGATGCACGTTTTCATCCTACTTTCTTTGGTAGAAATCTTGGGGCACTCTTTGAAGTTCTTTGGGTTGGATTGAGTATTATGAATCTGAAGTTGTTTGATGCATATCGAATAATCAACTCATGAATACTTGTGGTGACATTGGAGTATCTAGGTGAGATTAGAGTTCGTTGATGTGTATCATATGGTGTTATTTTAGTACGAACTCTAGGGCTGTTTGTGACACTTATAGGGATGGCTCAATAGATTGATCGGGAAGATAACTTTGAGGTGGTTTTGTACCCTACAATAATTTCATCTTATTTTCTCCGCTAGATAAGAACTTTGGAGTGATTCTTTATCGCACGTTGAGGGATTGTTATATGATTCAATTATATTAGCACTGTTGAGAGATTGCACTAGTGAAAGTATGAACCCTAGGCCTTGTTTCTAAACATTGCAATACTGTTTGTGCTCCGTTTTATCACTTTCTACCTTGCTATTGTTAAAATTTTAGATTACAAAAACCTATATCTGCTATCCATACTACACTTGTATCACCATCTCTTCACCGAACTAGTGCACCTATACAATTTACTATTGTATTGGGTGTTTTGGGGACACAAGAGATTTCTTGTATTTGATTGCCAAGAGAGATCATCTTCATCCTACATGTCGCACGGATTGATAAACCTTAGGTCATCCACTTGAGGGAAAATTGCTACTGTCCTACAAAACTCCGAGCTTGGAGGCTGAACACGAGTCTACAAGAATAAGTTATGTAGTAGACACACATCCATTCCCCCCTCGGCCAGAGCTCTCGCCCACCAGAGCGACCACAACACGGGCGACCGGCCCGTCCCCATTCTGTCCAGTGGAGGAAGGAAGGAGGTGGAGAGAGACAACACGGGCCCCAGCCCTCAACGACTCCACCCGCGGGCCCGCTGTTTATGTGGTCGCGCACCCGCCTCGGTATGTTTTCCCTCTTTTGAAAGCGTACTGCCCAGGGGTGCGTATTCTTATCTGTAAACACCTCAGCCAAAATTACATTTTCCCCGTTGGAAAGCGCATTCGCAGAGTAGGCGCCACCAGATTCTCACCCAGGGGCCCGTAGGTAAATACTTTATTTAAAGATAGGTCCTTCCACTTCAGCCCTTCATATGTTTTCACCCACAACTCTGATTCCATCGAAATGAACACCGACATTCTTCACTCGTCTCACACTTTTCGACCATACCACTTCCACCATAGTTCAACACATCATATTTAGCATTTTCCCCTTGGCCTTTGTTAGGCCGTTTCGTTACCCTAAAACTCACCGTCGTGCCACCGGGCTCTGCCGGAACCCATTCTCGCTAGACCACAAGTGTCGAGGCAAGTCATTTCTTTGATGTACACCCTGAGGTTTGACCCGTTGTTATTCTTGAGTGTTATTTGCTATTTTGTGTCGGTTTTTGCCAGCACTTTCTTGCAGTTGTTTTCTTTAGTTATGCTTTCAGCAGTTATTATTATGCTTTACTTCACTCGTATTTACTTACCCTAGTTGCACTGTGAGATATTATCTTTATGCTTTGTCTTACCTATTAGTAGTTTTACTGGAGTTAGGTTGTAGCTTATTACTGTTGCTTGTTTACTTTTCATGCGAGTTTAATGTTGTGAAAACACTCCATGCATAGTAATAAAATGATTAACAACCTCCTCCAGACCGGGTGAGACAATGGTGCCATAGAACCGAACTAACCCGTACGACCACATTTGCCTGGGGGGCATATTTTGTTTATAGTTACATCTCTTTCATATGACTCCAAAAAGGGAAGCTGGAATGGTTGGACAACCTTGTCCGAGAAGTTGCCGTTCAGCTAAGAGAGGTTGGGTCAGTGGAAGGGCGTAGAGAATTAAGGTTCTCGAGGGAACACATGTGGTGCCACGAGGTGGCAAGGACCTAGATCGTCGCTCCCAGGCCTAGCCAATGGGAGGTCGAAGGCATAATTACAGTGTGATACGTCTCCAACATATCTATAATTTTTTATTGTTCCATGCTATTATATTATCAACCTTGGATGTTTTATATGCATTATTATGCTATTTTATATCATTTTTGGGACTAACCTATTAACCTAGTGCCAAGTGCCAGTTGCTGTTTTTTTCTTGTTTTTGCCTTTTCAGAAAATTAATACCACACGGAGTCCAAACAAAACAAAACTTTTTGAGGATTTTTCTTGGACCAAAAGACACCCAGGAACCTTCGGTCGGAGGTCAAAGGGGCCACCAGTTGGTGACAAGCTTGGAGGCCGCACCCTAGGTGGGGCGCCCACCAGGCTTGTGGCCCCCCCTGATGCTCCTCTAACCCTAATGTTTGCTCTATAAATACCCAAATATTCCCCGTATACCAGGGGGCACACCAAAAATACTTTTTCGCTGCCACAAGTTTCTGTTCTTGCGAGATCCCAGCAGGAGGCATTTTCCGGTACTCTCCCGGAGGGGGATTCGACCTCAAAGGGCTTCTACATCAACCGTGCCGCCCTTCCGATGATGTGTGAGTAGTTTACCACAGATCTACGGGTAAATAGCTAGTATATAAATGGCTTCTTCTCTCTCTTTGATCTTCAATACAATGTTCTCTTTGATGTTCTTGGAGATCTATCCGATGTAATCTTCTTTTGTGTTGCGTTTGTTGAGATCCGATGAATTGTGGGTTTATGATCAGATTATATGTGAATATTATTTGATTCTTCTCTGAACTCTTTTATGCATGATAAATATAGCTTTGTATTTCTCTCTGATCTATTGATTTGGTTTGTCCAACTAGATTGATTTTTCTTGCAATGGGAGAGGTGCTTTGTAATGGATTGAATCTTGCGATGCTTATTCCCAGTGATAGAAGGGGACATGACACGTATTTTTATTGTTTCCATTAAGGATAAAAAGATGGGGTTTGTTCATATTGATTGGTCTATCCCTCTACATCATGTCATCTTTCTTAAGGCGTTACTCCGTTCTTGTTAACTTTATACACTAGATGCATGCTGGATAGCGGTCGATGTGTGGAGTAATAGTAGTACATGCAGGCAGGAATCGGTCTACTTGTCACGGACGTGATGCCTATATTCAGGATCATTGTCTTAGATATCGTCATAATTATGCACTTTTCTATCAATTGCTCAACAGTAATTTGTTTACCCACCGTATGCTTTCTTTCAAGAGGGAAACCTCTAGTGAAAACTATGGCTCCCGGGTCTATTTCTATCATATTATTTTCTGATCTATAGAACCAAAAACACAAAAATACATTGCTGCAATTTATTTACCTTTATCTTATTTTGCACTTTTACTTATCGTTTATATCCATCACTATCAGATCTCATCCTTGCAAGTAACCGTGAAGGGATTGACAACCCCTTTATTGCTTTGGGCGCAAGTATTTATTTGTTTGTGCAGGTGGTATCTTTGGAGACTTGTGTGTTCCTCCTACTGGATTGATACCTTGGTTCTTAACTGAGGGAAATACTTATCTCGACTTTGCTGCATCACCCTTTCCTCTTCAAGGGAAAAACCAATGCAAGCTCAAGAAGTAGCAGGAAGAATTTCTGGCACCGTTGCCGGGGAGTATCTACATCAAGCCTACCAAGTACTACCTCTGTTCATTTTTATAAGATGTTTTAGACATGCATACACTGTTCAAAACAGTACAAAGCAAGCTGTCTGAAACGTCTTATAAATACAAACGGAGGGAGTACCTATCATAAACTCTCATCTCTTGCATTTACATTATTTGCCATTTGCCTCTCGTTTTCATCTCCCCCACTTCTAAAACGTTTAAAAAAAACACAAAAATATTTGCCTTTTTATTTGCCTTCTTTTCATTTGCTTTTTATTTGCTTGACTGCTAGATGCTTGCTTGCTACCATGTCCGAATCTGAGGAGGTGATCATTGAAAAAACTAGTAAAAATCTTGAGGAAAAGCTTGAATCTTGTGCTCTTAATCATGAATCTCTTGAAACTGAAACACCCAGTCATCTTAAAACCAAGATCTATCATGTGGGTGATGGGAACATTATTGGAAATAATATTATTCAACAATTCTTTGATTGCACGGGAGTTATGCCTATAGATAGGGGATCTATCCTTCAAAATAGAAATTGCTATGCGGATGCTATTTCCATGCTTGTCATTAAATAAGAAAGAGAATTTCTACATATCCATCTGGCATTATAAAAGATGTTTTGTGAACTCCCTAATATGCATGATCCTAAGGCTAAGAAAATTGCTACCATTATCCTTATGCGAGAATTTGCACTACAAAAAAAGACATCCATGACATTTTGGCCTGAACGAATTTTTTTCCTATCATGCTTAAGACACTTCTATGATGATAATTGTGACAAAACCACATATCATCATAGATGTGGTGGGCTCCTACTTCTATGACAAAAATGATGCCAGAGAATGGGCTTTTCGTCCTGGGCGGGCCGGGGACGCACCTGCATGACATTCTTTGTGCCGTCCATGACGGAAAAAATCATGGTAGAAGCAAGGGCGAGGAAAATATCGGGGAGTTCCCGGTTACGATGGGTGGTCTAGGCCGAGCGTTGCATGGAGGTTCGCGTGTTTCTCTCGTACATGTACGCGCGTGTGTGCGAGGCATTGGGCTCTAACTGAACCCAAGAAAGGCGTTCGCTTACTGAACCCGAGCGATTTCACTAGCTACGTTACTGAACCCGAGCAATTCCTTCGCTACTGCTACTAATTGAAGCCGATCGAACCTTCCTCTTGATGAACAATGACCATTGTTGGGGGTTAGATGAACAGTTCCCTGTGGAGGTTGGATGAACAGGACCCCGTGGTAGAGGCCATTGTCGTTGCCGCTGGATGAACATGACCCCGATCGAGGAGGCCACCACACACCCGAGCCGGTTAGGGGTGGATAAATAGGACCCCATGGAGGGCTGGTTGAATAGTAGCCGGTGGAGGCTGGATGAACAGGACCCCGTGGAGGGCTGGTTGAACAGTAGCCGGTGGAGGCTGGATGAACAGTAGCCCATGGATGAACAGTAGTTGGTGGAGGCTGGAGGAAGTCGACGGTGGATGAATAGTAGCAGGTGGAGGCTGGCGAAAGTCGACGGTGGATGAATAGTAGCCTATGGAGGCTGGAGCGAGGCAGTAGATGATGGATGAACAGTAGCCCATGGAGTCCCGTTTTGCGGTACGCCTCACCCCTCCCGATGAACGGGACCTCGTTTCGACCGTAGGCGCTCGAACACAAGTCCGTTTCCTCTGTTTTGCGGTACGCCGCACACCTCCCTATCAACAGGATCCCGTTTCGACCGTAGCCTGTCGAACAGAAGGCCGTTTCCTCCGTACTGCGGTACACCAGACCCGGTTTCGGCTGTTCCGTCCAAGCCGGTTGGCTCCCGATGAACACGATGCATTCTGATCCAGTCTGTCGCCTCTCGATGACACGACACTGTTTCTCCGTTCCGACCCAGCCGGTTGGCTGTCGATGAACAGGACACCATCGTTTTACGCGTTCGAGACCCTGCCCATATGTATGTACATAGCTGTATTTACTTTCTTGCATCGTGGCTGTACGTACGTGTGCACGATATAGACGAGACTGGCTGAACTACTACCGCTCCTTACTGGCCACGGTTCATCATGGCAGAAAGACCGATGGACCAGTATGTACGTACACGTTTGCGACCAGAATGACAAATGTCGGTGTAACAAACCCTGGGTCTATTGCGCAGACTATGCACAGGCACGAGAGCAAGATTGCAGCACCAAGGTCAGACCAAAGCACAAGAGATCAGATCTTCAAGAAACCAACGTGCAGCTTAAGAGGACCAAGACTAAGCCAAGAGAGAAGCCTCCCTTGCCGGGCAGGCGAGCCTGGCAAGGACGAGGTCACCCCGGAAGCAAGCCTCCAAGACGCCCCGGGAGGGCCTGCCGGGACTCGCGGAGGCAGGACTACCTCACCACACCACCTCATCACGACGCAAGTCATCGATCAGTGCGATGTCAAGCCGCAAAGTGACTAAGTGGCTGCTATTCGCCACATGGCAGTCACTTTCTACAGGAAAAGCCTACAGCCAACACCCATCCTGCAACGTGTCAAGCGAGCAGATGTGAAGCTGGCAAAACAGCCCGGCAGGGCCTGTCGGGCAAGCTGCAATGTGACGTTGAGCAGCGCATTTAGTGCGCTCTGTCAGCCTGCAGAGTTAGGTACGATAGCACTATTCGTTATCTTATCAGTGCATACTGTCTGATTTGCCACTGTGGTGACCCCTTAGTCTATAAAAGGAGGCCCAGGGCAACCGTAGAAAGGGTTGGATCCTTAGTTGGTGAATCCACCCCCACGCATATTCATACGCACGTAGCTACTTCGCCTCGAGGCAACCCTGCCGGGCAAGCGTGTCGCGCTCACCACCATTTTTCCACCATCAATCCACCAAGGTTTTACGCCTCACAGTGTCCCGAGCCTAGGTAGAACTACCTGTGTGATCTCTGCCGTGCTGCTCGACGCTCCTCTGCTCTTTGTGCAATGTGCCATCCCCCCGCTGAACTAGCAAGGGACTCTTGGTCCCATAGGTGGCCATGGTTTCCTAGGACATCTTTGGCGCGCCAGGTACGGGGATCACTTGCGCAAACCTGAAAGCGTGAGCAGCGCGTCATCTTCATCGCCATCTTCATCATCTTGCGGCTCCATCGACTATGGCGCCCAAGAAGAAGCCCGGTGCTACAGCTCACCCGTCCACCTCGAAGGCTCCGCCGCCTGCGGCCACCGATGCCGCGAGGGATGCAGAGGCCCAGGAGGATGTGGGCGCTGCAGGAGACGCGGTCGACGTAGGCGGCGTCGTCACCACCTCCCCAGCGGCTGAAACAGGAGTGGGAGGCACCGGAGGAGAGCAGCATCAACATCATCCCAGCGGTCATGCTCCACGAGGTACGAGTGAAGGGGTTATTCCATTTGCACCTCTTCCCCTCGCTGAAGGGCACATCCATAGTGGTGACACCCGGACTGCGCGCGCCTCCCCTGGAACGGGCTGACCCAACCGCTGCGCCCAATGGAGCCACTGGCCCCCAAGCGCCTTCGCCACGGCACCGTGCCCTCCAAATGGCCGGCTCACAGTAGCGAGGGCGCGACATCGTCGCCATCGGCACCTTCAGAAGCCGAGCGACGGTGCGGTCTACATCATCATCACCGATGCCGAGCACCGCTACAGAGGCCATGGCACATGCCCAGCTGCCATTGAGGTTTTCCCAGGCGGCCGACCAGATGGATGAATGGAGAGCCACCATTCAGAGTCTGATTGGTTTTGCCGAAGCTGGGGGCTCACAGTGGGCTGCTCCGTCGCGGCCTCCCCAAGCAATGACAACGGCTCGCGCTGCTGGTCGTACGGAAGGGGCCACCCCTCGGTGCTGTCCCCACTATGGCAACCAGCGCGGCAAAATCAGGAACCCGACAATGTCTCAATGGCATCTTCTGACCCTCGAGCACGTCCAGGTCAACGGCGAGCCCCGGAGGACAGGCGGAGGGGAGACACGCGCGTCGTCATCGAGCAGCGCTGTGACGACCGTCCCCAGCCCAATGGGTGCGATGGTCCCAACGTCGACGAGCCTGTGCTTGAGGACAACGGGTGCCTGCCTTTTGAGGTTGGGTGCCCTGCCTTTACTCGTGAGCTGCGGCAAGTCCGTTGGCCATCCGCTCGTACGTTCAAGCCAGAGATACCAGAAAACTATGATGGAAGGCTGAACCCGGCAGTGTTCTTGAGCATTTACACTATCGCTGTTCAGGCTGCCGGAGGAAGAGATGAGAAGGTGTTTGCCAACTACTTCCCTTGCCCTCAAGTCCAATGTGAGGTCTTGGCTGATGCACCTGCCGGAGAACTCCATTTTGTCATGGGCTGAACTATGCCATGAGTTGCGCCTTCACGGGTGGCCGTCAACAACCAGGACGGCCCAACGACTTGCAGCTTCTCCAACAAAAAGAAGGAGAGACCCTCTGCAAGTATTTGCAGAGATTCGGCAGGGTCCACAGAAATATCCCGAATATCCATCCAGCGGTAGTGATAGCTGCCTTCCAGTCCAACATGCGCAACCGCAAGATTTGTTCCAAGATGAATGTGCGGTTGCCCAAGACTGTGAAGGAGCTTTACACTTTCGTGGACAAGTGTGCTTGGATGGAGGAGGGAAGGAAACTCCTTGGAGAAGAAGATTGCATCAACATCAACTCAGAGGATGACGATGAATCCACTAGTCATAAGAAGAGCAAGAAGCGCAAAAAAGGCGCAAGGATAAGACAGTGATGACCATCGAAGGATCGGGCACACCCAGTACTGGCAAGAAGTCCAAAGCCGAAGCCCTCGGCAAGGAAGCTGCCGTGTGCGCTGACTGCCGGGAGGCTGCGGCTGCCGAGAAGGCTGGGAAAGATGATGGGCCGTACTGCAAGCTCCATCGGACCAAGGGCCACGATCTCCAAGAGTGTCATCAAGTTTAGTAGCTTGTCAAGAGGCAGAGAGCTGAGTATGAGAAACGTGACAAGGTAAAAGGTCAGAATGGTGCTGGCAGTAAGGGCCGGGGCGGTGAAGCAAATCGTCCCGGCAAGGCTTTTCGGAACCAAGGAAAACCCGCCAGGGGCCGAGAGAAGGAAGTTTGCAATGATGAGAGTGATGGAGGGGATGAAGATGAAACCAGTGAGCAGGAGTTCCAAAAGGCCGCTAACGCCCTATGCATTGACGGGGGTGCATCTTTGCACTCCTTTCACCGCCAACTTTAACGGTGGGCTGATACGTCTCCATCGTATCTACCTTTCCAAACACTTTTGCCCTTGTTTTGGACTCTAACTTGCATGATTTGAATGGAACTAACCCGGACTGACGCTGTTTTAGCAGAATTGCCATGGTGTTATTTTTGTGCAGAAATAAAAGTTCTCGGAATGACCTGAAACTTCACGGAGAATATTTTTGAATTTATAAAAAAAACTGGCGAAAGAATGAACACCAGGGGGCCCACACCCTGTCCACGAGGGTGGAGGGCGCGCCCACCCCCCTGGGCCGCAACCCCTGCCTTGTGGGCCCCCTGAGGCTCCACCGACGTCAACCCCAACTCTATATATTCATGTTCGGGGAGAAAAAAATCAGAGAGAAGGATTCATCGCGTTTTACGATACGGAGCCGCCGCCAAGCCCTAATCTCTCTCGGGAGGGCTGATCTGGAGTCCGTTCGGGGCTCCGGAGAGGGGAATCCGTCGCCGTCGTCATCATCAACCATCCTCCATCACCAATTTCATGATGCTCACCGCCGTGCGTGAGTAATTCCATCGTAGGCTTGCTGGACGGTGATGGGTTGGATGAGATTTATCATGTAATCGAGTTAGTTTTGTTAGGGTTTGATCCCTAGTATCCATTATGTTCTGAGATTGATGTTGCTATGACTTTGCTATGATCAATGCTTGTCACTAGGGCCCGAGTGCCATGAATTCAGATCTGTCGGATTTCGGGTTCCCGCAAAACCCTTGAGGTTCAAACACTGGGGTGCGCACGAAGATCTCTCCCCGTCTAGCTCACGCCCTCACCGCAATCTCAAAGCTTCAGCGCGTCAAACTCACAGAGCAAAGGGACACAAGATTTATACTGGTTCGGGCCACCATGTGGTGTAATACCCTACTCCAGTGTGGTGTGGTGGATTGCCTCTTGGGCTGAGGAAGAACTAGTACAAGGGATGAACAGCCTCCTGAGGAGAGGTGTTCTTGAGCTCAGGGAGCTTGCGTAGTAGAGAATGGTCGGAATCTCTCTCCCTTGCTACGGTGGTGGCTACTCCTATTTATAGAGGCCCTGGTCCTCTTCCCAAATATTAGGCGGGAAGGGATCCCACAACGGCCAATTTGAAGGGGGACAGCTAGTACAAGCTATCCTGACAAACGGTGGTCTTCGACTACCAAAGACTCTGGTGGTGACGCCGTCTTGGGCTCCACGGTGACCTTCGTCCTGCCGTCCTGCTGGTCTTGGTCTCGTTGCACTGATATGGAAACCTTTGCCTGATGCCTCGGGACTCCTCTCCTGCGCTTGCCTCTTTAGCACCAAAGAGGGAACGAGGACACTGTGCGCGCTGGCGCCCACCTAGCCCTGGTCGTCATGGCTTGCGTCACAGGAACCTCACGAGGTGCCCCTTGCCTTGATCTCTCTGCCCCTCGTGAGCCAGCCTGGTGAGGCCGCCCTCGAGGAGGTCTTGCGTCGTCCCCCTAGGCTTGGCCCCTCACGAGGGTCTTGAGCATTTGCTGGTGAAGATGGGCCATACAGGGCCACTGGTGGAGCCACGCCGTGGGCCGCAGGCAGGCAAGTCTGGGGACCCCCATTCCCAGGACGCTGACAAGATATGAACCTATTATGTTTTCATGAATATATGTGAGTTCTTGATCCTATCTTGCAAATCAATAGTCACCTACTATGTGTTATGATCCCCCGAAGTGACAATAATCGGGACCACTCCCGGTGATGACTGTAGTTTGAGGAGTTCATGTATTCACTAAGTGTTAATGCTTTGGTCCGGTACTCTATTAAAAGCAGGCCTTAATATCCCTCAGTTTCCAATAGGACCCCGCTGCCACGGGTGGGTAGGACAAAAGATGTCATGCAAGTTCTTTTCCATAAGCACGTATGACTATATTCGGAATACATGCCTACATTACATTGATGAACTGGAGCTAGTTCTGTGTCACCCTATGTTATAACTGTTGCATGAGGAATCGAATCCGACATAATTATCTATCACTGATCCAATGCCTACGAGCTTTTCACATATTGATCTTTGCTTAGTTACTTTTCCGTTGCCACTGTTACAATTACTACAAAAACTGCTACTGTTACTTTTACCACTGTTACCGTTACTTCCATATTACTTTGCTACTAAATACTTTGCTGCAGATATTAAGTTTTCCAGGTGTGGTTGAATTGACAACTCAACTACTAGTACTTGAGAATATTCTTTGGCTCCCCTTCTGTCGAATCAATAAATTTGGGTTGAATACTCTACCCTCAAAAACTGTTGCGATCCCCTATACTTGTGGGTTATCATGGGCACGTGAGGTCAATGCCATGGAGCCAGCGGCAGAGTCTCGGAAGCCGCTCAAATGGTCATGCACACCCATCATCTTTGACGAAGAGGACCATCCTGATCGCACCACCGCGGTAGGATGCTTGGCATTGTTGGTCTCTCCAACAATTCGCAACCTCAAGGTCACAAAGATGTTGGTTGACTGCAGGGCTGGGTTGAATCTAATTTACCCAAAGGTTAGCGAGCTTCAGATAGCAGAGGAGGAGCTGAAGGTCACGGGCACGTTTCAAGGAGTTAATCCCAGTAGGAGTCATCCTAAGGGAAAGATCACGTTGCCAGTGACGTTTTGGGGAGAACTAAACTATCGGACTGAGAAGATTGTGATTGATGTGGTCGATCTCTCCCTGCCATACAATGGGATCCTTGGATGCCCAACTCTGGCAAAATTCATGGCGGCATCCCACTATGATTACAACACCTTGAAGATGCCAGGGCCGGTAGGAGTCATTTCCATCCCATCAGCCGAGAAGAACGCAATCATTTGTGTAGATAAGATGTACCAGGGCACAGTTGCGGCAGAGGCCACGACAGCGGTAGTTCCCGCCAAGGAAAGCAAAGGAAAAAAGAAGGATAGTAGGGACACCAATAAGAAATCCGGTAAGCGTACCTCTTCGAAGTGCGCTGCGCCTGTTGATGACTTGCCGGAGAGTTCCAACAGCAAAAGATCCAAGGTCGCTACACCACATGTGAAGAAGGTCCTGGCAGGGCTGGCTGGCATTGATGGTACCTTCACCCTCAGCGCCACCCTTGACGACAAATAGGAAAGCGCGCTCGTTGCCTTCCTGCGGGTGAATGTGGATGTCTTTGCCTGGCAACCATCTGATATCCCCGGTGTTCCCAGGGAGGTAATCGAGCACCACCTTGCTGTCTGCCCACATGCCCGACCTGTCAAGTAGAAGGTTCGAAAGCAAGCATTGGAGAGGCAGCAGTTCATTATCGAACAGATCAAGAAGCTTGAGGCAGCTGGTCTGGTCAGAGGAGTACTGCATCTGACATGGTTAGCAAACCCAGTGGTCATTCGCAAGGCTAACGGGAAATGGAGGCTTTGCATAGATTTCATAGATCTCAACAAGGCTTGCCCGAAGGACCCATTCCCCTTGCCACACATCGACCAGATCGTGAACTCCACTTCAGGTTGTGATTTGGTCTTTTTTCTAGATGCATACTCGGGATATCATCAGATCTTCATGTCCAAGGAAGACGAAGAGAAGACTTTGTTCATCACTCCATGTGGTACGTATTTCTTTGTGCGCATGCCTTTCGGGTTAAAGAGTGCTGGATCCACTTTTGCAAGAGCAGTCCAAATTGGTTTTGAGCCACAGTTGCATAGAAACATTGAGGCTTATATGGATGATATTGTGGTCAAGACCAAGGACAAAGCGACCCTGATTCAGGATTTGGAGGAGACATTTGCTAATCTGCGCAAGATCAACTTGAAGCTGAATCCGGAGAAGTGTGTATTTGGTGTTCCCTCCAGCAAGCTACTTGGGTTCTTTGTATCCCATTGTGGGATCGAAGACAACCCCGACAAGATCAAGGCTATCGAGCAGATCCAGGCACCCAAGACAGTGAAGGATGTGAGGCGTCTGACAGGGTGCATTGCTGCGCTTAGCAGATTCATCTCCAAGTCTGCCGAGCGTGCCCTGCCGTTCTTCAAGATTTTTAAGAAGGCAGGGCCCATGAAGTGGACCCCAGAAGCAGACACAACCTTATAAGAGTTGAAGGCCTACTTTTCCTCTGTGCCTACTTTGGATGAACATCGAAGGCACCAAGGACCTGGCCACCGAGCCAACAAGCGGCAGTAGCACTTGGCGAGATACCACTTGACGGACGACGAACCGTGGCAGAAGAAACAAGCATTCCTCCACAATGGGGAGGCTTGATATCTCCCACACCATGGGCGGCTCGTCCACCGCGCCTTCTCCGAGCATGGACCAGACTCACTCCCTAGGCACTAACACAAACATTTGGCGGCGCCAACCTTAAGCTACTTCCTGGGGCCTGGCCCCAGGCTCTTCTCTTCAACATAACCAGCAGAAAGCAGAGGATGGAGGACAAAGGGTGTGAGGATGAATGCCTCCGCTCTTCCCCTGACCCTCATTTTATAGGCAGGTCGGGGGAGAGAAGCCGCTCCCTCAACGGGCGACCGCCGCCCTCCTCCGCCAATTCAAGAAGGCCGGGCCCTCGCCTTGATGCTCTCCCGCACCACGCGCCTCCATTACCTACCCCGTGTGATGCATGCCACATACGAGGCTGAGGATAAGGGCGTGGTGGGAAAAGTGAATTGGCAGTTTCTCCCCCGTACGTTAAACACATTCACGGGCCATTACAAGAATGGCCCCACCACTATTGGCTTTACACGACGCGCGGGAAAACTGGAAACTGACTCGAGCTCAAGATTAATGAAGAAGCAAAGAAGATATCAAGGGACCAGCCACTTCCATGCCCCTGCCTGTGCACTTATTAGGGCCTACCCCGATGATGCCCGGCAGCGCGTTCGGGCCAGGCCCGGGGGCTTCTATAGGTGCAACAAACCCTGGGTCTGTTGCCCAAACTGTGCACAGGCACGAGAGCAAGATTGCAGCACCAAGGTCAGACCAAAGCACAAGAAATTAAATCTTCAAGAAACCAACGTGCAGCTTAAGAGGACCAAGACTAAGCCAAGAGAGAAGCCTCCCTTGCCGGGCAGGCGAGCCTGGATAGGACGGGGTCACCCCCGGAAGCAAGCCTCCAAGACGGCCTGGCAGGGCCTACCGGGACTCGCGGAGGCAGGACCACCTCACCACACCACCTCATCACGACGCAAGTCATCGATCAGTGCGGTGTTAAGCCGCAAAGTGGCAACATGGCAGCCACTTTCTACATGAAATGCCTACAGGCGACAACCGTCCTGCGACGTGTCGAGCGAGTAGATGTGAAGCTGGCAAAACAGCCCGGCAGGGCCTGCCGAGCAAGCTACAATGTGACATTGAACAGCGCATTTAATGTGCTCTGTCAACGTGTAGAGTTAGGTATGATAGCACTATTTGCTATCTTATCAGTGCATAATGACAGATTTGCCACTGTGGTGACCCCTTAGTCTATAAAAGTAGGCCCATGCTAACTGTAAAAGGGTTGGATCCTTAGTTGGCGAATCCACCCCCACGCATATTCATACGTGTGTAGCTGCTTCGCCTCGAGGCAACCCTGCTGGGGAAGCATGTTGCGCTCACCACCATTTTTCCACCATCAATCCACCAAAGCAGGAGTAGGGTTTTATGCCTCATAGCGGCCCGTACCTTGGTAAAACTGCCTATGTGATCTCTGCCGTGCTGCTCGACGCTCCTCTGCTCTTTGCGCAACGTGCCATCCCCCCGCCGAACCAGCAAGGGGCTCTTGGTCCCATAGGTGGCCGTGGTTTCCCACGACAACAACACTATGTACACTTTGATCAGGTGGGTCCCAGCTGTCAGGGAGGATAGGGAGGCACTTCCTTGCGTGCAAAGATATTGATGGTGGGTCCAAGCTGACAGGGGGAATATTCTTGTTTTTGCGCGTAATAAGGAGGCACTTCCTTGCGTGCGAAGATGTAGCTGGTGGGTCCATCTGTCAGCCTCACCGCGTACAGTCCTCTTCCGATGGCTGTCGTTCGTTGACCATGTTGACCATGCCACATGGACAACACCCAGGCGGTGGACGATGGTGAGGCAGGGAACGACGCAGAGCTTGGTAACAAATGGAGGGTAGTACGAGGGTTGACTGGTTCGGCTGCGGCGTGAGGCTGCCGTCGCCGCAGAATAACAGGGGGTGTGGATTAGTAGAGGGATGGCCTGGCCAGTGGTGGGAGTAGTAGGGGGCGGTGAGGCCTGCGCGGAAGCACGCGGTGGTTTGGACGGCTGGAGCAAGAAAATCAAAGGTTGAAGAAGCAGGACAACCATTGGATGTTAACAATCCAACGGTCATTGGTGATAGAATCATTTGTTGACTAAGTTGACAAAGCCCTGCATACGCGTCAACTTAGTAGGGCCAAAAGTCAGCCTCCAAATTTGGTGGGCCCCAGCTGTCATGGGAAGCAATCGTTATTTTTCTCTTAATAAGGAGGCACTTCCTTCCGTGCCAAGATATAGCAGGTGGGTCCCAGCTGTCGTGGGGAGGATTCATTTTTTTGGGTGTAATGAGGAGGTACTTGCTTGATTGCGGCCATGGACCATGTGGGTCCTAACTGTCAGCCTTTCCATGTACATCCCTCTTCTGATGTTGTCGTTTGTTGACAGCTTTGACCACGCCGTGCCGAGAACACCAACGCGATGGACGACGCGAGACCCAGGAAGGGAATGACCCGTAGGCGGCGAAGCCATAACAGTGGAGGGATGTGGCTGAGTAGAGGGATGGCCTGGCCAGCAGTGGGAGTAGTAGGGGGCGGTGAGGCCTGCGCGGCAGCACAGCCGGCCATGGGAGGCGGGAGCAGGTAATCTCGCTGGTGCTGGATATGGCAGCTGGAGCAAGAAGATCAGAGATTGAAGAAGCATGACGGCCGTTGGATTGACATCCAATGGTCACTTCTTCTAGAATCGTTTGTTGACGTATATAATGTGTAAGAAAAATCTTGGTATGCGTCAACTTAATAGGCCCACAAGTCAGTCCATTCCCTATTTTTTTTAATAATTTACAGCTCATTGCAACTTCTTATGCAATTTATTGCACTCCGTTTTTCTGTTGGACAGGGCCAGGGTTAAAAATTTATACGAAAGTTCACATATTTCGGTGGGGTACAAACTATTTTTAATACCGAAATGTTGAGCCAGATTTAAGTACTTTGAAGATATATTTAAATTAGGTTAAAGCCCAGTGAAATTGGAATATGAAAACATGAATTTTTTTAGAAATTTGAAAGTAATTGCCAATTTGTCGTGTGTTTTTTATATTTACAACCCATTTCATATTACTTTTAAGATTTGCAACCATCTTGAAAGAGTTGTAGCCCAGTAGGGCGGAGAAAAATAAGTAGGCCTAGATTGGGTAATCTTCAGAAAAAATAAACTGTGCTAGCCATTTTGACAAAGAAAAAAATAGCCGGGCTGATCATGTTGTGGATGTAAAATAGAAGCCTGGGCTAGACGGGCCACAGCCCAGTTGAAACCCTGCTCCGTCTCAACAATAACTAAAAAAATACTGCTCGAGCAGCTACGTCCCAGGTGTCAGCCGATCTTGTGTCGTTCTCTTGTCTATTTACTATACGCTGACAATGTCGTGGGTCCAGATGTCAGCAAACCACTAGGATTAAGCATTTTCTTTTTCTATACGCTGACAATGGAGTATATAACAAAAAAATGAGGAAATTGCTTGCGTACGGCCATGGACATGGTGGGTCCCTACTGTCATCCTCTCCACGTACAGTCCTCTCCCAATTCCTCTTGTTTGTTGACCATGTTGACAACGCGAGAGGGCGGCGCCGCGGCAAGTGCACCAAAGCGCGCAGAGGACGACTACGAGGCGTCGGATGTCGGTGTTAACGATTTAGGAGATGGTGGGGCGGCGATGCGTGCGCTAAGGCGCAGCTAGCCGTGGGAGGCGGAAGCAGGTGGCTCCACCGACACTGGTTTGATTTTGGCGGCTGGAGGAAGACGAGACTGAAGAAACATGGCAGACTGTAAAAGCAGCAGGAGTACTTAACAACCTTAACTGAAACCAGCAGGGGCACTTAACAACCATAGCTGAAAGCAGTATGAGTACTTATACAGGTTCAACCATACAAAGAACGCCTCGAACAGTTCTACTTTGCCTGCAGTTAACCAAGGGTGTGGCCACCAAGCCCCAGGACAAGGCCCAGGCGCCACCCCGCACATCCACAACCTTTTGAAAGTGGCTTCATCTCGCAATGTGGTTAATAAACATGATATCTGCTTTAGAGCCATGGAAAAGCATCAGCATTACCTTCTGTCCTATTCTCCAAGATGGACAGGGCTTCATTATTTGAGACCATCCATGAATAAGTATCTTTTCACCTCCAAGGGAAATGTAGTAGGTCGACATAAACATCATGTTCTGACTGTCGAATTCAGGGCTCCGCAGACCCTTGAGAGGTTCGAACTTTGGGGTGCGCACGAAGGACTCCCCCTCCCCAGCCTGCCTACCAAACGATTCCACGGCCTAGCTCGACGAACCCAAAGTACACGAGACACAGAGATTTATACTGGTTCAGGCCACCGTGTGGTGTAATACCCTACTCCAGTGTGGTGGTGGTGGATTGCCTCGTGGGCTGAGGATGAACTAGTACAAGGGGCGAACAGCCTCCTTAGGAGAGGTGTTCTTGAGCTCTATGAGCTGGTGAGGATCGTCTGGGTGGAATGGATCTGGTCCAAGATTAGTTTTGCCTCCCATGGTGGTGGCTAGTCCTATTTATAGAGGCCCCGGTCCTCTTCCCAAATGTAGGCGGGAAGGGATCCCACAACGGTCAATTTTGAAGGGAGACAACTAGTACAAGCTATCCTGACAAAAGTAGTCTTTGCCTGCCAAAGGCTTTGGTGGTGACGCTGTCGTGGGCTCCGCGATGACCTCCGTCCTACCGTCTTGCTGGTCTTGGTCTCGTTGCACCAATATGGAAACCTTTGTCTGATGCCTCGGGACTCCTCGCCTGGGCTTGCCTCTTTAACACCAAAGGGGAAACCGGTACACTGCGCCCGCTGGCGCCTGCCTGGCCTTGGTCGTCACAGCTCACGTCATGTGAACCTCGCGAGGTACCCCTTGCGTAGATATCTCCCCTGCTCAGGAGCCAGCCTAGCGAGGCCGCCCCCAGGGAGGTCTTGGTGTCGTCCGCCTTGCGAGGCTTGGCCCCTCGCGAGGGTCTCGAGTTGTTGTTGTCGAAGCTGGGCCGTACCGGGCCATTGGTGGAGTCACGCCGTGGGCCGCAGGCAGGCAAGTCTGGGTACCTCCGTTCCCAGGACGCCGACAGTAGCCCCCGGGCCCAAGGCGCGCTCGGACTTGGCTTCGAGGCGAAGCCAAAGGGAAAGTGCGGAGCACTGCGGGCCCCAACCGTCTACAGCCTTGGTCGACGTGTGGCGATTGACAAGTCACGAGCGCCTCCATTTCCCCACGCTGCCTTGATATCCGCCTGGCTAGGCGGCCGCCATGGTCTACACAGCCCCACCTTCATCGCTAGCAGCGCGCTCGCCAACTTCCCTGTCTTCCAGAAAATAGCGGCCTCCTCCTCCAACCCGATCAGGATCCGACCCTCTCCATCGCCATGGCGCCGAGCCGGATGAAGAAGGGAAAGAAGAAGGCCCAAGCATCAGCCGAAGCACCGCGGTGGTGCTCAACCAAGAAGCGCCGGACAAGGTTCGCCCATCGCTCGCCTCCGACTCCAATTAGTGGGGGAAGACGGTGGCTTGGCCTGCATCTCGCGCTGCGGTCGACATGACGGCCACTGGGATCCCCATCCATCTTCATGCTCTCTGGGCTGGCCTGATCCCCCCCTTCTCCTCCTTCTTCAACGTTGTACTCTCTCACTACCAAGTCCAGGCGCTGCACCTGGATCCCCAGTCCATCATTCTTCTTGCCGTCTTCGCCTTTGTCCGCGAGGCCATGGTGGGCATTGCTCCCTCCGTGGCCTTACTTCGCCATTTCTTCTCACTGTATCTGACTGATGCCCGGCAGCGCTCAGGATACTTGAGCTTCCAGGCCGTGGCGGCGACGGCCGACTCGGGGATTGACTTCGAGCTTTCGCTGGCTGTAAGCAAATTCTGGAAGCGGTGGGTGTTTGTGGACGCCGGCATGCTCAGCCCCCTTGTAACGCCCACGATGCGGCTATATCTCCCACGTGTCGAGGCACGACTTAGAGGCATAACCGCATTGTGGTTTTGTCGCAAGAAGGGTCATCTTCACACAATCCCATGTAATGAACAAGAATGGGATAAAGAGTTGGCTTACAATCGCCACATCACACAATACATAAATATAATTCATACATCATCCAAAATACAAGCATAGACCGGCTACGGTCAAGATCCAAATGAAAATAAGATAACCCCAAATGCTAGATCCCCGATCATCCCAACTGGGCTCCACTAGTGATCATCAGGAAAAGACACATAGTAACGACCACGTTCCTCATCGAACTCCCACTTGAGGTCGATCCCATCATCTGCACTGGCATCGTCGGCACCTGCAACTGTTTTGGTAGAATCTGTGAGTCACGAGGACTCAGCAATCTCACACCCGCGAGATCAAGACTATTTAAGCTTATAGGAAAAAGATGGTGTAATGAGGTGGAGCTGCAGCAGGCACTAAGCATATATGGTGGCTAACATACGCAAATGAGAGCGAGAAGAGAAGCAACGGAACGGTCGTCAACTAGTAATGACCAAGAAGTGACCCTGAACTCCTACTTACGTCATAACATAACTCAAACCGTGTTCACTTCCCCGACTCCGCCGAGAAGAGACCATCACGGCTACACACACAGTTGATGTATTTTAATTGGGTCAAGTGACAAGTTCTCTACAACCAGACATTAACAAATTCCCATCTGCCTCATAACCGCGGGCATGGCTTTCGAAAGATAATACCCTGCAGGGGTGTCCCAACTTAGCCCATCATAAGCTCTCATGGTCAACGAAGGATAAACCTTCTCCCGGAAAGACCCGATCAGTCTCGGAATCCCGGTTTACAAGACATTTCGACAATGGTAAAACAAGACCAGCAAAGCCGCCCGATGCGCCGACAAATTCCGATAGGAGCTGCACATATCTCGTTCTCAGGGCACACCAGATGAGACATCCTACGAGTAAAACCAGACCTGGAGTTTCCAAGAGGGGGCCCCGCAGTCTACTCAGTTCGGACCAACACTCGAAGGAGCACTGGCCCAGGGGGGGGGGGTTAAAATAAAGATGACCCTCGGGCTCGCGAAAACCCGGGGGAAAGGCTCAGGTGGCAAATGGTAAAACCAAGGTTGGGCCTTGCTGGAGGAGTTTTATTCAAGGCGAACTGTCAAGGGGGTCCCATAAATCACCCAACCGCGTAAGGAACGCAAACTCAAGGAACATAATACCGGTATGACAGAAACTAGGGCGGCAAGAGTGGAACAAAACACCAGGCATAAGGCCGAGCCTTCCACCCTTTACCAAATATATATATGCATTAATATAATAAGAGATATTGTGATATCCCAACATATCCATGTTCCAACATGGAACAAACTTCAACTTCACCTGCAACTAGCAACGCTATAAGAAGGGCTGAGCAAAAGCGGTAACTTAGCCAAACAACGGTTTGCTAGGAAAGGATGGTTAGGGGCTGACATGGCAATATGGGAGGCATGATATTGCAAGTGGTAGGTAGCGCAGCATGGCAATAGAACGAACAACTAGCAAAGCAAAGATAGAAGTGATTTCGAGGGGTGGTCATCTTGCCTGCAAGGTTCTCAGAGTTGTCGAAAGCTTGATCCTCGTAAGCGTACTCAACAGGTTCCTCGTTCACGAACTCGTCTCTCGGCTCTACCCACAACAAGAACACAAACAACGGAACCACAATCAATCACGGGGAATGCACAAGCAACATGATGCAATACATGAATCATATGCAAGATATGATATGCGATGCATATGCGTGCTCCGGAAGAAAAATGATGAACAAGGCAGTAACCTGGCAAACCAAGCATGCCACTGGAAAGATGAGATGATTTCAGTCGATTTATAAAGATCACCGGGAACGGATGCACGGTTTGCAAATGGCAAGCAAAACAAGAATGACACGAATCTACGTTTAACACCATGATAGCACTTAGAATGCAACAAGTAACAAAGCTACAACACTCCAACATAGCAACAAAGCATATTACAGTAATCTACAGGAGATGCTTGACAAAAGATGAACACTGAGCTACGGCTAGTTCGCAACATAACAGGCTCAAACAAGCATGGCAAAAATGCAAAAGATAACAGGTTCACAGACTTGGTGAAATTACTGGACATGACTGAAACAGCATCAGGTAGCAATGTTCAGAGCATGAAATCAACATGCAACAGGAACTTAACGTAGCAAAACAAGGCATGGCAGTATTCTAGTAAATGCATATGACAAAAGTCCCTTACTGACCATAAGCCAAAAAGGACCAGAAGATATGATGGAAACCATGTAAACATAGCAAGTTTCGTTAACAGGTTACAGACTTAGCAGAAAACAGAGCATGGCAGAAACAACAATATGAAGGCATCTTGGTGAGCTTGATGCACTGACTACAGAGCAATGCATGACAAAACAAGCATACCTACAGCAAGATGGCATGTGTATGAAGCTATCCATGGCAAGAGCAAGTACATAGCATGAATGAAACAACTACAAAAAGCTTGGCAAAATTGAATAACACGTAAACAATCTGCCAGAAATATTTTATAGCAAAAGTAGAGCAAGATTAAGTCATGCTATGGCACCCCGAAATTGCAAACAAGGGTAGGAATAGATCAATTACAATAATATCTACAAAACATCCTTACTGAACATCTCCAAAATATGCATGGATCTCTCTGTAGCATCAAGTTTACATGGAAACAAAATAACAGCACACGAAGACTTAGAGAAATTACTAAGTCCCTGAAATCAGAGACATTACGGGGCCTAGTTTGCATGCTTGTGCTAGTCACCACAGAGATCACAAAAATACATGGCATACACTACTAGAAAGATGGCATGGCATACAACAAAACACATGTAGAGCTCATGCCCATAAGATGCACAGATTAAATGATACAAAAATAACAAATCCTCAAGTTCTGCTAAGTAACAGCAGATAACAGCAACTAGCACCAGAGATTTTGGCATCAAGATGGACTCTAATGAACATGGTGCAATTTAAAAAAATGTAGAGCATCACGAGGCGAACATTTCAATATATTACACGCACGAAACGGAGCTATATACAGAGAGTTATGCCATGATGAACAGGTGCATGTAATGTCAAAATGCATAGGACTTGGAAGAAAATTCGGAGGGATTTCGGGTCAACCTTCGGTCTCCCAGATCGGATCGGCCCGATGGCTTGCCGGAGCTCGGCGGGCTGCCGGAGGAGAGGAGGCGGCGAGGAGGAAGGAGGACGGCGGCGAGGGCGACGGCGCTCGGAGGAGGAGGCGCCGGCGATGAGGCGCGGGCGCGCGCCGGCGGCGGCGAGGCGACGACGGCGGGGCACGGCGGCGAGGCACGGCGGTGACGGCGGCGGGGAACGGCGGCGGCGCGGGGCGGCACGGAGGGCGAGCGCGGGCGGCTCGGGGCCCGGTCGCGGCGCGGGCGGGCCGGCCTCGGGCCCGGCGGGCCGGCGGCACGGGGAGAGAGAGGAGGGCGACGTGGCAGCGCCGGATTGGCCAGGAGCAGCGGCGGTGGCTTCGTCCGGCCAGCGGCGGACGTGTCCAGCGGCGCGGAGGGATAGGGTTAGGGTTTGGACTGCGGATTATTTCGGGAGGGATGCAAATATATAGGTAGAGGGAGCTAGGAGACTCCAAATGAGGTGCGGTTTTCGCCCACACGATCGTGATCGAACGAACTAGAGCATGGAAGAGAGTTTGGTGGGTTTTGGGCTGGTTAGAGAGGGGGTTTTGCTGCAACACATAGACGGACATCTGCGGTTACCCGGTTAACCGTTGGAGTACCAAACGACCTCCAAATGGAACGAAACTTGACCGGTGGTCTACCGGTGGTATACCAAGGCCACTTGACAAGCCTCGGTCCATTCCGAGAACGTTCAACACCCGCTCACGAAAAGAAACAAGAGGGGTGCACCGGAGGAGGTGGGAGCGCCGGATTGCAAAACGGACAACGGGGAAAAGGCTCGGATGCATGAGACGAACACGTATGCAAAAAGAGATGCACATGATGACATGATATGAAATGCAAGACATGAACAAAATGCAAAACGAAAGACAAAACCCGACCACGAAGGGAATATCATAACACATAGCCGAAAATGGCAAGAGTTGGAGTTACAAATATGGAAAGTTACATCCGGGGTGTTACAACACTCCACCACTACGAGAGGATCTCGTCCCAAGATCTAGGACTGAAAGAACTCCGGATATTCGGAACAGAGATGGTCCTCGCGTTCCTAGGTGGCTTCCCGGTCGGAATGGTGCCACCACTTCACTTTCAGGAATTTGATTGACTTGTTGCGAGTCTTGCGCTCAGTTTCTTCAAGAATAGCGACGGGGTGCTCATGATAAGACAGATCTTCTTGGAGGTCAATCTCTTCGAAGTTGATAGTGCGCTCAGACGTCTTGAAGCACTTGCGAAGCTGTGACACGTGGAACACATCGTGCACGTTCGCGAAGTTAGAAGGAAGCTCAAGTTGATAGGCGAGGTCGCCTCTTTTGCCAATGATCTTGAAAGGACCCACGTATCTAGGGGCAAGCTTCCCTTTGATACCGAAGCAACGAGTGCCTTTCATTGGAGAGACGCGGAGGTAGACATGGTCTCCGATTTCGAAAGCGACATCACGGTGCTTACTATCATAGTAACTCTTCTGGCGCGATTGCGCGACTTTGAGATTATCACGGATGACTTTACACATTTCTTCAGCTTCAGTGATCAAGTCATTGCCAAGAAGTTGGCGTTCACCAGTCTCTGACCAATTGAGAGGAGTACGACACTTTCTGCCATAGAGAATCTCGAATGGGGCCTTGCCCGAACTTGCTTGGAAGCTGTTGTTGTAGGAGAATTCGGCATATGGAAGACAATCTTCCCATTTCATGCCAAAGGAAATGACACAAGCCCTGAGCATATCTTCAAGAATTTGATTGACTCGCTCGACTTGGCCACTAGTTTGAGGATGGAAAGCTGTGCTGAAGCGAATGTTGGTGCCCATGGCCTTCTGGAAGGAGTCCCAGAACTTAGAGGTGAAGATGCTTCCACGATCAGAAGAAATCAATTGTGGAATGCCGTGCAAGGAGACAATTCTGGAGGTGTATAGCTCTGCCAACTGAGCTGCTGTGATAGACTCTTTGATTGGAAGGAAATGAGCCACTTTAGAAAGCTTGTCAATGACAACGAAGATAGCATCATTTCCGCGCTTGGACTTTGGAAAACCAGTCACGAAGTCCATTTCAATTTGATCAAACTTCCATTCTGGGATAGCAAGAGGTTGGAGGAGACTAGTTGGTTTTTGGTGTTCTGCTTTCACTCTTCGACAGACATCACATTCATTCATGAACTGAGCAATTTCTCGCTTCATTCGAGTCCACCAATATGACTGCTTGAGGTCATGGTACATCTTCGTACTTCCAGGATGAATGGAAAGAAGAGAACTGTGCGCCTCGTTCATTATGACTTTCCTTAGATCACCTTTAGGAACCACAATCCGGTCCTCGAAGAATAAAGTGTCTCTGTCATCAATGCGATAGCACTTGTATTTGGAAAGACCCTTGTCGATACCACGTTTCACCTTCTTCACCATGGTATCCAGGAGTTGTGCCTCACGAATTTGATCTTCCAAAGTAGGAGAGACTATGAGGTTGGCAAGAAAGCCTTGAGGAACAACTTGGAGATTCAGCTTGCGGAAAGCTTCACAAAGATCCGGTTGGAATGGCTTGAGGATTAGGCTGTTGCAATAAGCCTTCCTGCTCAAAGCATCTGCAATGACATTGGCCTTGCCTGGAGTATATTCAATACTCGGATTGTACTCTTGAATCATTTCGACCCATCGAGTCTGCCTGAGGTTGAGGTTGGGCTGAGTGAAGATGTACTTGAGACTCTTGTGATCGGTGAATATGTCCATTTGTCTTCCCAACAAGAGATGTCTCCACGTTATTAATGCATGGACAACTGCCGCCAACTCAAGATCGTGAGTGGGGTAGTTCTTCTCATTTGGATTCAACTGACGAGAGGTATAGGCCACAACTTTCTTCTCTTGCATTAACACAGCACCGAGACCTTGGAGAGAAGCATCACAGAAAACTTCAAATGGTTTGGATTCGTCAGGAGGAGTTAAGACAGGAGCTGTGACTAGTTTCTCTTTGAGAGTGTTGAAAGCAACGTCACACTCAGGAGACCAGACATACTTCACATGCTTCTGGAGGAGGTTGGAAAGAGGCTTTGCAATCTTAGAGAAATTCTCAACGAATCTTTGGCAATTGCTTGCAAGACCAAGAAAACTGCGGAGCTGCTTGACATTCCGAGGAGGTTCCCAATTCACAATTGCGGACACCTTCTCGGGGTTAACAGCGATTCCCTTGGCAGAGATGATGTGACCAAGGTAAAGAACTTCATCAAGCCAAAACTCACATTTGGAAAACTTCGCATAGAATTGATACTCTCTGAGCTTGTCGAGCACCAATCGCAAATGTTTGGCATGATCCTTCTTATTCTTGGAGAAGACCAAGACATCGAGATACACCAGGACGAATTCATTGGTATAAGGGTTGAATATGAAATTCATCATCCGAGAGAATGTTGGAGGAGCATTGACAAGGCCGAAAGACACGACAGTACATTCATAAGAACCAAAGCTTGTTCTGAATGCTGTCTTGGGAATATCTTCTTCACGAATGCGAATTTGATGATAACCCATACGAAGGTCAAGCTTGGAGAATACTTTAGCACCTTTGAGTCGAATAGCTCATTGATGTTGGGAAGTGGATACTTGTTCTTGATTGTCTTCTTGTTCAATGGACGGTAGTCGACACAAAGTCGGTCCGTGCCATCCTTCTTCTTTACAAAAAGAACACCACAACCCCATGGAGAAGAACTCGGTCTGATCAAACCCAGACGCTCTTGTTCATCGAGCTGTTTCTTCAATTCCTTCAGCTCCTTGGGTCCAAGCTTGTATGGACGCTTGCAAACGGGTTCAGTGCCCGGCTCAAGATCGATAACGAACTCAACTGGCCGGTGAGGAGGCATACCCGGAAGCTCTTCTGGAAAGACATCTTGATACTCACAAACGACTGGAATTTGAGAGATGGCATTCAATTCGCCCTTCTCATTGAGAGAAAATAACCGAATGGTTTCATCACGAGCGGCATAAATGATAACATCCTCAGAAGAGTGTGTCAATTGAATTTCCCTGGCAGCACAATCAAGTTGAGCCTTGTGCTTGGAAAGCCAGTCCATCCCGAGAATTAGATCAATATCCGAGTCACCAAGAACAACTGGAGAAGACAGAAATTTATAGTTTCCCATCTTGATGGAAACATCGGGAGCAACCAAACTAGAAGTCAAAAGCTTTCCCGGAGAAACAACTTGCATAACTTTGGATAAAATCTCTGTGTCAACATTGTGCTTCGATGCAAATGGGTATGACAAGAAAGAATGCGATGCACCAGTATCAAATAAGACTTTTGCAGGAATATCATTAACTGAGAGATTACCCATTATCACATCAGTAGATTCCTCCGCTTGAGCTGCATTCATCATGTTCACCTTTGCAGACTTTGGATTATGCTTGACCACTGCATTGCTGGAAGATCTGACAGGAGGAGGAGGCGGAAGGCGCCTTTGGTTGAAGCCCTTGTTAGCATAGTGAGCTTTCTGCTGACATTTGTTGCAAGTCACCTCTGAGAGTGGACGATGATAAGGAGCATTGGACTTTGGAGCTTGATTCTGAGACTTGTTCTGATAGCCAGAATTGGAAGAGTGGGAAGAACCATGGCCACCTTTGTTCTTCTGCTGGTAAGGCTGACGAAACGGAGGAGGAGGAGGCAACCAGAACTTCTGTTGCTTAGCTGCCACAAGTGAGGAAGAAGAAGACTGAACTGCGTCTCTGACTCTCTTCTTAGAAGCCTCACACTTGAGCTGAGCAGCCTCTTGCTTCAGTGCCATGTTATAGAATTGATCAAACTGAGTAGGCTCAACAAGAACGAGAGCTAACTGCAGATCCTCTCTAAGGCCACCTCTGAAGTGATAGATCATGCTCTTTTCATCAGGAACGTCTTGTTTAGCGAAGCGAGCAAGTTTCTGAAACTGGATGTTGAATTGATACACAGACATGTTGCCTTGCTTGAGATTGAGGAACTCCTCACGCTTGCTTTCAACAACACTTTGTGGAATGTGGTGCGCTTTGAAGTCCCGACAGAAGTCAGTCCAAGTGATCACACGACCTCTTCTGGAATCTTTGTATTGTTGATACCAATCAGCAGCTTGGTCCTTGAGCTGAAAAGAAGCGAACTTGATATAGTCCTCAGGCCTGACATTGCTACATTCAAAATGCTTGTTGATGTCCACGAGCCAATCATCGGCATCCGTGGCCTCGGCACAGTAGCTGAAAGACTTGGGCTGATTTGCGAGAAACTGGTTGAGTGTAGCAAAGTGAGGTTGATTGTTGCCTTGGCCTTGATTTCCTTGATTGCCTCGCCCTTGGGTGCGTTCTTGCAAGAGTTGCAGAATCATCTGAGCATTGGCGTTGGTGGCTGCCATGATAGCTTGCCATGCCTCCGGAGGCGGAGGTGGTGGCGGAGGGTTCGCCTGACTCCCTTCATTGCGATCTGGATTCTGACGCGTTGGCGGAGCCATCCTGAAGAGGGTGACATCCGTTAGCATCTTGATAGACAAATAGACAAGTAGAATCAACGGATAGAAATTGCAACATATAGTCTTCACAATAAACATTCGAACAAGGATGAACGAATGAATTCCATAGTAAATCATCGCACTTCCATAAATTGAGAAGCCACTTAGAAAAGGTATGGATTCAACATATGACTTCGAAGCAACTCGAATAACACAAATGAAAACAAAACAAAGTATTGGCTTGCAGAATAAGCCAGAACAAACATATGATAGAGATTTCGTTCAAAGTTTTCGTGGTGGGGCCCACACGGGCTCAATCGTACAGCACCATCATGTACAAGGATGTGCACATGACATACGAAGCGTCCCCGAGTCGGCATAGCCAAGGACTCTTTAAGACACTACGAGACCACTGTAAAACCAACCGTGTACAGGCGGACCACTAGACGTCGAACCCCAATCTCATATCATGCGTCTGTCGGAAAGATATCCTAAGAGCTACTTGAATTCCCACTTATAAACTCCTGAAACTTTCTGGTTATGCAATCTGGTGTTGGGGATACAGGGGACACAAAATATATCACCCAAACTAGCAATCCCTAGATCCAGCTGTATCCATCCGTCAACACATAACCAAGAAACCTTCGGAAATCGTGTACCTCAACCTTCGAAAAAACATCCGTTATACGAGTTATGGCAATAGTCCCGAACTCCCGCCCAGTACTGGGTGGCGTCGAGGTGATCTCACCAACAACTGCATAAAAGAGATTTCGATGTCGGCGAAACTCAGGTATTCCAGAACTGCAACGATAAAATTGTGACGACAGCACGTCGGATCTCAACTCCCCGGGACACTGCCACAACCCCTAAGTGTCAGGAGGCACCAAGAACAATGTTCTCGTCACAAAACCATCGGAACGATTCCAAGATACCCGCGTGATCCTAATTTTTTAGTGAAATTTGAGGAGAGAAGAGTCAAAACTTCTACGTCAGGAGACCTCACCAGAGTGACGAAGGGACTGAGGAGTAAAAAGAATCCTACTCTCCGATATATATAATCCTAAGACTCAAAACATTTTTGTTCTAGACTCAAGAACGCCAGCGATTCGATCAAGCAGGGGGCTCCTAAGTCGGGGATGGCTCTGATTACCAACTTGTAACGCCCACGATGCGGCTATATCTCCCACGTGTCGAGGCACGACTTAGAGGCATAACCGCATTGTGGTTTTGTCGCAAGAAGGGTCATCTTCACACAATCCCATGTAATGAACAAGAATGGGATAAAGAGTTGGCTTACAATCGCCACTTCACACAATACATAAATATAATTCATACATCATCCAAAATACAAGCATAGACCGGCTACAGTCAAGATCCAAATGAAAATAAGATAACCCCAAATGCTAGATCCCCGATCGTCCCAACTGGGCTCCACTACTGATCATCAGGAAAAGACACATAGTAACGACCACGTTCCTCATCGAACTCCCAATTGAGGTCGATCCCATCATCTGCACTGGCATCATCGGCACCTGCAACTATTTTGGTAGAATCTGCGAGTCACGAGGACTCAGCAATCTCACACCCGCGAGATCAAGACTATTTAAGCTTATAGGAAAAAGATGGTGTAATGAGGTGGAGCTGCAGCAGGCACTAAGCATATATGGTGGCTAACATACGCATATGAGAGCGAGAAGAGAAGCAACGGAACGGTCGTCAACTAGTAATGACCAAGAAGTGATCCTGAACTCCTACTTACGTCATAACATAACTCAAACCGTGTTCACTTCCCGGACTCCGCCGAGAAGAGACCATCACGGCTACACACACAGTTGATGTATTTTAATTGGGTCAAGTGACAAGTTCTCTACAACCGGACATTAACAAATTCCCATCTGCCTCATAACCGCGGACACGGCTTTCGAAAGATAATACCCTGCAGGGGTGTCCCAACTTAGCCCATCATAAGCTCTCACGGTCAACGAAGGATAAACCTTCTCCCGGAAAGACCCGATCAGTCTCGGAATCCCGGTTTACAAGACATTCCGACAATGGTAAAACAAGACCAGCAAAGCCGCCCGATGCGCCGACAAATCCCGATAGGAGCTGCACATATCTCGTTCTCAGGGCACACCGGATGAGACATCCTACGAGTAAAACCAGACCTCGAGTTTCCACGAGGGGCCCCCGCAGTCTACTCAGTTCGGACCAACACTTGAAGGAGCACTTGCCCGGGGGGGGGGGGGGTCAAAATAAAGATGACCCTCGGGCTCGCGAAAACCCCGGGAAAGGCTTAGGTGGCAAATGGTAAAACCAAGGTTGGGCCTTGCTGGAGGAGTTTTATTCAAGGCAAACTGTCAAGGGGGTCCCATAAATCACCCAACCGCGTAAGGAGCGCAAACTCAAGGAACATAATACCGGTATGAAAGAAACAAGGGCGGCAAGGGTGGAACAAAACACCAGGCATAAGGCCGAGCCTTCAACCCTTTACCAAATATATAGATGCATTAGTATAACAAGAGTGTCGTGGAATTGACACGTCAGATGTCCTAGGTGTAAGGACTTAGTCGTGAGGACAATGCATCTATGTAGTAGCTTGAGAGGGGTTGATTGGGATGAGAGACGCAGGGCGGATCAACGCACAAGACAAGGGTTTAGACAGCTTCGGGCCCCGGGAAACATCATCCGGTAACAACCCGACATGTTGTTTGTGGCTAGGTCTCATTATGCTTATGAGAGGGTCGCCGGTAAGCCGGCTCTTTGTGTCTAGCCCTAGAGATTGCTTCTTGTTGCTCGTCCCCCTTTGGGGTGCCCTGCCCCTCCTTATATAAGTTAGAGGGGTGGGTTACATGTGGAGTCCCAGTAGGACTACGACTAGTCTATCTTCTCTTACAAGTTGATTACAAGTCCGGGTCTTGCTTCCTCGTAAAGGAAATATTCGTCATCCCTTTCCTCTTAATCCGGCCCATCATAACGTGAGCCGGCCTTCTGGGCTTTGGGCCTTGTTGTCCATCTGATCCGCCCGCCGGGTTACTAATGAGTCGCCAAGATCAGGCAGGTTATCTGTGAATCGCCAAGCTCCGGGCGGGTCACCAGTGAGTCGCCAATTCCGGCCGGGTCATACCGCGGGGTATATCCCCGACATTATCCCCCAGTTTGATTTGGATTCATCCATGTTAAACTGACCCTGTAAAATAAACACAAGAACAAACTTGATAGGTTGTGCTCCGGGTTAAATTTTTGTAAGCCAGCACCTGATCATCTTTAAATCCTTGTCATTTCCTTCTTGATACATGCCCATGAACTCATCGCAAATCTCCTTTAGTAGATATGTTCAAACTTTGTGAATGCAAAAAATCCAGATACTTCTTTTAAGAAATCCGGGTCAATAGGCCAGCTTCAGAGTCAATTTGCTGGCATTGGTCTCTTGTAGAGAGATATTGTAAGAAATAATCCACTTGAATCGGCTTCCAAAGCGCCGGCTTAAAATATATTGGTCTTGAAATACTCATCTGACTTTCCGCCGGCTTGAAGAGGTAGAACTTGCCGGTTTATGAGTACCAAAATTGCCGGGTTATAAATAGATGATGCCAAGTCATAATTGTCGCTGACGCCGGTTTATGATTTTTGCAGACACCAGGTCAATCTGATTTACTCAAAACTGAGAATTTGAAGATATTTCTCCCTTATATCCGTATTACCTGTAGCCCCCAAGAGCCGGTTTAATTCAGCATGAATGAGCCGGAACTTATCACCATGGCTTTAAATAAAATCCAGTTGTGTAGCCCCCATGAGTCGGCTATAGTCATAGTAGTGTAGCCGGGTCATCCTAGAATTGTCTTCAGCAGAGAGCAATATACATTAGCCCCCAAGTGTCGGGTCATTATGTAATAATGAGCAGGGACTTTGTAAATATGATGATGTAAATTTGAGCAGTAACGTGTAGCCCCCAAGGGCCGGCTTAGTAAGATAATACTGAGCTGGGACTTTTCATTGGAAATAATATCATATGATGTAACCCCTATCTTGGGGCTTGAACCCACGTCCACATGGTTACTAGCTTTGTGCTTTACCAACTGAGCAGCGGTAATAAGGCTTGTGTATCTTGAATTTTAACAGCAGTAATTGGTAGCCCCCAAGGGCCGGCTCATTACGATGTGATGAGTCGGGTCTTCAATGAGGTGAGCAAAAAATGACTTTGCATAATGTAGCCCCCAAGTGCCGGAATGTAAGCCTGCAGCGACTCGGGACTACTTCTTCCATTGTAGAATAAATCATATCCATTGATAAAATAATAGCCATTGCGCTAAAGCGACTTTGAAAACCTCAATCATAATATTAGCTTCTGATAACCATAATAAAAATCCAGCCATGTTGGCTATTAAAGATTTGACTAACCCGGTTGGAAAACCTCAATCATTCAAATCATAATGAAAATCCAGCCAAGTTTGGCTATTTAAAGATTTCAAATACCTTATCTGTTGACAAGTAAATCCGGAGTTTAAATAACCGGCGGCTCTTGGCCGATGGCGATTTATTACGCCTCCATTGTAAGCCGGAATTTTTATAACCCGGCTATTTATAGCCTTTGAGAAAATCAAGAATTGATAACCCTTTTGAGACACCAATGTCAATCTTTCGATGATGGGCTTGGACTGAATCATTTGAGTCATAGCTCTGTAAATCCTGCACAGAGTTTAAATAACATATGCCCTGGCGACTTAACGTCAAAAGCCAGGGCGGGTAACCACCCAAATGTAGTCTTACCCTGCACACAAGTAGATCACAAGATCCCTATGATCCCTTGAATGATACCGCCGGTTTATGTGACCCGGACAGTGAGGGTGAGAACCCAATTCTATAAAAGCCGGCACACATGATATTTGTGACAACTCCAATATTTGGGATTACAAAAACTGTATGAGAAACAGATAAATTTTTTGAGGCTTCTGATTCGAATACGATCAGTAAACCGTTCCAATGGGGTTAAGCTAAGATTCGAATACGATCATGTAGCCCCCAGTGGCGTTGGCGTTGCCGATCAAAGTGGGTATCGACAGCTATGTTCTCTTTGGTTCGAATACGACCTATGTTTGAACAGGAAGCCCCCAAATGACCTTAAGAGTTGTTTAGCGACGCTGATTCGAATACGATCCACATCGATTCCCAAAGGGGTTGAGCTATGATTCGGATACGATCAAGAAGCCCCCAAGTAGGTTCAGCAGTTTGCCAATCAAAAGGGTATTGACAGTGATGTTCTCTTTGGTTCGAATACGACCTATGTTTGAACAAGAAGCCCCCAAGTGACCATATAAGTTTAAGCATTGCACCGATCAAGAGGGTACTGATAGCTATGCCCGATGAGCAGGAAGCCCCCAAGTGACCATAATAAGGTAAGCCGTAAGGCAGGATACCTATGCTTGAACCACGCATCATGGCAGCAAATTCTTTTTGGCAACCTTTTATTTTTTCTATGCACTCGAATCTTGAGCCGGATGTTTGAACCGGATTTGAGAGCTTCAAAGCTTTGCGGGAGAGAGATGTCTCTTGAACCGGATTTTAAACCGGAATCTTTATTTTAAGCCGGATATTTTTCTGACGGCCTTTAAATTTGCATTGATAGAGCAGTAATCTCCAGGGCCGGGTTATTTTTTCCTCCAATGACCCGGAGTTCTTGAGCCTGCTGAAACTGTTACGATTTGTTGAGTCATGTCATTGTAGCCCCCGAGTCTCAAGACGACTCAAGGAGTTGGCTTGAGATTCTCCATATTTGACCATAGCAGAAGGTGTATATCATTGGCGTTGATAGCGTGATGTGAATCCACAGAAGGTTGAAAGTGACTGTGGCGGGTTATAAATGATCCCGTATGAGCCGTGTCAGCAACTCGGCCAATGGTTCCTTCCAACTGGCTGTTTGAAGTTAACCGAACTATAGTGGCGGCGATTTGTGCGCCTGCCCATTGAACCATCCAGTGCAGACGACGGCTGATAACATATGATAATTTGCCTCCAATTTGTTGGAAGAAAACCGGGCTTCCCAAGTAGTGACCTGCTCATACTCCATACACAGCTCATGCAGACAGGTGCGGCTCGGTGTGTTGATGTAGACCAGGCCGCGAGAGGCGGACGGAAAAGGCGACCGCAACATCTGAGGTGGCACAGACAGATGAACCGGCCGTGGCATTGTAAGCCGGTGCAGACGGGCAAGTTGTCCTCCTTGTTGTAAGCCGGCGTGGTCTCGGTTGACTGCCACGGCGTTGTAAGCCGGCGCGGTCGCGAGAGAACGGCCACGGCATTGTAAGCCGGTGCGAGAGTCCGTTGAGTAACGACGACCACCTATGCCCAAAGATGTTGGCATGCCTCCATCTCCGCGGTATAATATGTCATAAATAATTGCCCTGCATAAACAATATTCCAGACCAGGCAAAGACAAACTTGTTCTTTGACAAAAAAGACACGTGCTATAAAACAAACTCGGATGGATATCACCTGATTTGTTTGGACGACGGAGGTAGCTCAGACAGACCAGCGACTTAATATAGTTCCGGCGGCCCCGGCGGCTCAAAGCGGCAAAGGCGGCTCAACGCGGCTCCGGCGGGTTGATGTAAATTAAGCTGCACGGGTGGCGACTTACGCACACCTGTTCCATCAGTAAGCGGGCGCAGACGCCGGTGCGTGATGGTGCTGACGTACACTTTAGAGGCACACCACGGCACCACCTTTGCTGCACATAAAAATATACAGACCAAAGTAATTGTTCTTTGACAAAAATAAATATATGCCAAAAAATATACTTAGAGGGATGTCACCGGATTTGCCCGGACAACAGATGAGTCGGTCGCGGTATTGTAAGCCAGTGCGGATGAGAGAGTCGGCCGCGGTATTGTAAGTCGGCGCGGTCGAGAGAGTCGGGTGCGGCCGCAACATTTGTGAGCTGGTGCAGACGGGAGAGCCGGCAGCGGCGTTTGTAAGCCGGTGCGGACGAGAGAGTCAGCAGCGGTGTTGTAAGCGACTCGGCTGCGGGCGCGGACGATGAGTCAGTCGCGTGTGTTGATGTAGCGGGGGTGGCAACTTGCGCATGACGAGCGCTAGTGCAAAAATAATATTTGCTCACGCCCTTTCTGCAAACACCTTTTTGTAAGGAATAATGGTCCTGTGAAAAAAAATCATAGACCAAGTAATTGTTTCTTTTGATAAAAACAATACATGCTAATAAAACAAACTTAGCTGGATATCACCTGATTTACTCGGATGACGGATGATCCGTTCAACGCGACGGAGTCGGCTCAACACGGCCCGACGGTTCGTGGTATGGAGGTGACTCAACCGGTCGGAAGGTGAAGGCTGCGTTGGCGGGTAACGGCTGACCCCTCAGTCAGTTCATCGGCAGTTTCCAATCTGCCAATTGGGTGCAGCTCTGTAGAGGCCAGTATGTCAAACTTCTGCAGCTGAACAGAATTCTATAGCAAGCACAGGTTCGTTTGACTGCGATGGTGGCCTATTCATT
Organism: Aegilops tauschii subsp. strangulata; assembly: GCF_002575655.3. Lineage (NCBI taxonomy): Eukaryota > Viridiplantae > Streptophyta > Magnoliopsida > Poales > Poaceae > Aegilops > Aegilops tauschii. Next base: position 277,141,474 of record NC_053037.3, on the reverse strand, counting down.
CAGCATCGTAGGAGCAGTTCTTCAGAGCAGTTCTTCAGCAAAATCAAGGGAACTGAAAGCTCATTGTCAACCCGACCCGTCGTCCTGCAGCTACTGTGTCAGGGAGTTTTCTCCAATGACTATTAGAGAGCAGGCGGTACGCTCCACGACGGACTGACGAGGCGTCATCTCGCAGCAGAAGGAGAGGCAAGCTGATTTTACGGGGCGGCTCTGAACAACAGAGCAGCAAGGCGGCTCGTGGCAGCGGGGCCGCACCAGTGACTCGGACGAGGCCGACGGCTTGCAAACAAGGCCACAGCGGCGCGGGCAGGTCAACACCGGGCAGTTAGAAAGGCTTTGTGGCAGAGTCGGGCGCGGCGACTCGCCATTGACGGCGGCTCGTCGACCGTGTCGCAGTAGAGGCGACGATGAACTGGCGCCGGTTTGCAAGCATTGGCTCAGCAGCATGAAGACGAGGCCGAGTACTCCGGCGACTTAAAAGGCGCTGTAGGTGGTGACTCGGAGCGGCCGTTGAGGCGAGGCGGCTCGACAATATACGACTGACCCGGAGCAATGAACCCACACGAGAGTGAGGCCGGCGGCCTATGGTGACCACGACGTCTCAGAGGCGACTTGTTGAAGGTAAGGCAGCAGCAGCGTGGGCAGGCGAGGTTGGCCACGGCAGTGGCTCAACGGCAAGCAGCCGAGGCCATGCTGGTTGAAAGCAGGCCGCGCGGAGTCGGCCACGACGGTGACTCGGAGGTGGCCGTGAAGGCGACTTGGAGCGGAGGACGTCGGTGGCGGCTGAGAAACGTGGCAGCGGAGGTGGCTCTGGTGAAGCCGTCTTGGCGCACCGGCGCGGCTCAGCTGGCGGGCACTGGCAGCTCGGAGGCATACCGGAGTGGGCGAAGCCCAGCGGTGGAGGCGGCCCGTGCTTGTCCGGGTCGTTGTTGGTTTGACCATCCACATGGTGTCTTCTACTTCTTCTTTCCTTATTTTTCGTCATGAAGAGCTGGCAGTAGCTTTTGATCTCCACGTAGGTAGTACTAGTACTACTATGCAATCATACTAGCACTACTAGCAGCAGCATCGTTTTGCTTTTGGGTCGTGGCCGGCGTTGACCATCCCACGTCCGGGTCGTGGTTGATTTTACGACTTTGCGTTTGACTGTGTGCGGTGAGGTGAGCCGCGTAGAAGTTGGGCACGGTCTCGGGAGTAGTACTGACTGCAGGCGCATAACATTTTGGTAGATCGCCTCGTCACTGCGACGGTGTAGAAATCAACATCGGCTGGCCTGACTTGATGTGCTTGTCCAAGGACACATGTGTAGATGCAGATTGAATCCGTTTCGCGGTGGTGAGCGAGACTATCCACAAAAATTCTTCCAAGTTTGATCTTTTACACGAGACCAATACTGACTTTGATAGAAAAGCAATTTCACCGGCGAATGACGATAGCTGAGTAGATTAGATCAAAAAGAACACCGATGGTAGCGCCTGTACTAGATTAACTCGGGATTGATCTGATTATCAAATTCGCCGATGATGCAACCTTTTGCATCAACTCTTTTTCATCCGGAGAACTGTGAACTCCTCGATCCCTGGAGAGATCCCTCCAAGAACTCAACACCACCGTGCGCAGGCCCCACGGTGGGTGCCAACTGTCGTGGAATTGACACGTCAGATGTCCTAGGTGTAAGGACTTAGTCGTGAGGCCAACACATCTATGTAGTAGCTTGAGAGGGGTTGATTGGGATGAGAGACGCAGGGCGGATCAACGCACAAGACAAGGGTTTAGACAGCTTCGGGCCCCGGGAAACATCATCCAGTAACAACCATACATGCTGTTTGTGGCTAGGTCTCATTATGCTTATGAGAGGGTCGCCGGTAAGCCGGCTCTTTGTGTCTAGCCCTAGAGATTGCTTCTTGTTGCTCGTCCCCCTTTGGGGTGCCCTGCCCCTCCTTATATAAGTTAGAGGGGCGGGTTACATGTGGAGTCCCAGTAGGACTACGACTAGTCTATCTTCTCTTACAAGTTGATTACAAGTCCGGGTCTTGCTTCCTCGTAAAGGAAATATTCGTCATCCCTTTCCTCTTAATCCGGCCCATCATAACGTGAGCCGGCCTTCTGGGCTTTGGGCCTTGTTGTCCATCTGATCCGCCCGCCGGGTTACTAATGAGTCGCCAAGATCAGGCAGGTTATCTGTGAATCGCCAAGCTCCGGGCGGGTCACCAGTGAGTCGCCAATTCCGGCCGGGTCATACCGCGGGGTATATCCCCGACATTAGCCCTCAGTTTGATTTGGATTCATCCATGTTAAACTGACCCTGTAAAATAAACACAAGAACAAACTTGATAGGTTGTGCTCCGGGTTAAATTTTTGTAAGCCAGCACCTGATCATCTTTAAATCCTTGTCATTTCCTTCTTGATACATGCCAATGAACTCATCGCAAATCTCCTTTAGTAGATATGTTCAAACTTTGTGAATGCAAAAAATCCAGATACTTCTTTTAAGAAATCCGTGTCAATAGGCCAGCTTCAGAGTCAATTTGTTGGCATTGGTCTCTTGTAGAGAAATATTGTAAGAAATAATCCACTTGAATCGGCTTCCAAAGCGCCGGCTTAAAATATATTGGTCTTGAAATACTCATCTGACTTTCCGCCGGCTTGAAGAGGTAGAACTTGCCGGTTTATGAGTACCAAAATAGCCGGGTTATAAATAGATGATGCCAAGTCATAATTGTCGCCGACGCCGGTTGATGATTTTTGCAGACACCAGGTCAATCTGATTTACTCAAAACTGAGAATTTGAAGATATTTCTCCCTTATATCCGTATTACCTGTAGCCCCCAAGAGCCGGTTTAATTCAGCATGAATGAGCCGGAACTTATTACCATGGCTTTAAATAAAATCCAGTTGTGTAGCCCCCATGAGTCGGCTATAGTCATAGTAGTGTAGCCGGGTCATCCTAGAATTGTCTTCAGCAGAGAGCAATATACATTAGCCCCCAAGTGTTGGGTCATTATGTAATAATGAGCAGGGACTTTGTAAATATGATGATGTAAATTTGAGCAGTAACGTGTAGCCCCCAAGGGCCGGCTTAGTAAGATAATACTGAGCTGGGACTTTTCATTGGAAATAATATCATATGATGTAACCCCTATCTTGGGGCTTGAACCCACGTCCACAAGGTTACTAGCTTTGTGCTTTACCAACTGAGCAGCGGTAATAAGGCTTGTGTATCTTGAATTTTAACAGCAGTAATTGGTAGCCCCCAAGGGCCGGCTCATTACGATGTGATGAGTCGGGTCTTCAATGAGGTGAGCAAAAAATGACTTTGCATAATGTAGCCCCCAAGTGCCGGGTTGTAAGCCTGCAGCAACTCGGGACTACTTCTTCCATTGTAGAATAAATCATATCCATTGATAAAATAATAGCCATTGCGCTAAAGCGACTTTGAAAACCTCAATCAGAATATTAGTTTCTGATAACCATAATAAAAATCCAGCCATGTTGGCTATTAAAGATTTGACTATCCCGGTTGGAAAACCTCAATCATTCAAATCATAATGAAAATCCAGCCAAGTTTTGCTATTTAAAGATTTCAAATACCTTATCTGTTGACAAGTAAATCCGGAGTTTAAATACCCGGCGGCTCTTGGCCGATGGCGATTTATTACGCCTCCATTGTAAGCCGGAATTTTTATAACCCGGCTATTTATAGCCTTTGAGAAAATCAAGAATTGATAACCCTTTTGAGACACCAATGTCAATCTTTCGATGATGGGCTTGAACTGAATCATTTGAGTCATAGCTCTGTAAATCCTGCACAGAGTTTAAATAACATATGCCCTGGCGACTTAACGTCAAAAGCCAGGGCGGGTAACCACCCAAATGTAGTCTTACCCTGCACACAAGTAGATCACAAGATCCTTATGATCCCTTGAATGATACCGCCGGTTTATGTGACCCGGACAGTGAGGGTGAGAACCCAATTCTGTAAAAGCCGGCACACATGATATTTGTGACAACTCGAATATTTGGGATTACAAAAACTGTATGAGAAACAGATAAATTTTTTGAAGCTTCTGGTTCGAATACGATCAGTAAACCGTTCCAATGGGGTTAAGCTAAGATTTGAATACGATCATGTAGCCCCCAGTGGCGTTGGCGTTGCCGATCAAAGTGGGTATCGACAGCTATGTTCTCTTTGGTTCGAATACGACCTATGTTTGAACAGGAAGCCCCCAAATGACCTTAAGAGTTGTTTAGCGACGCTGATTCGAATACGATCCACGTCGATTCCCGAAGGGGTTGAGCTATGATTCGGATACGATCAAGAAGCCCCCAAGTAGGTTCAGCAGTTTGCCAATTAAAAGGGTATCGACAGCTATGTTCTCTTTGGTTCGAATACGACCTATGTTTGAACAGGAAGCCCCCAAGTGACCATATAAGTTTAAGCATTGCACCGATCAAGAGGGTACTAATAGCTATGCCCAATGAGCAGGAAGCCCCCAAGTGACCATAATAAGATAAGCCGTAAGGCAGGATACCTATGCTTGAACCACGCATCATGGCAGCAAATTCTTTTTGGCAACCTTTAATTTTTTCTATGCACTCGAATCTTGAGCCGGATGTTTGAACCGGATTTGAGAGCTTCAAAGCTTTGCGGGAGAGAGATGTCTCTTGAACCGGATTTTAAACCGGAATCTTTATTTTAAGCCGGATATTTTTCTGACGGCCTTTGAATTTGCATCGATAGAGCAGTAATCTCCAGGGCCGGGTTATTTTTTCCTCCAATGACCCAGAGTTCTTGAGCCTGCTGAAACTGTTACGATTTGTTGAGTCATGTCATTGTAGCCCCCGAGTCTCAAGACGACTCAAGGAGTTGGCTTGAGATTCTCCATATTTGACCATAGCAGAAGGTGTATATCATTGGCGTTGATAGCGTGATGTGAATCCACAGAAGGTTGAAAGTGACTGTGGCGGGTTATAAATGATCCCGTATGAGCCGTGTCAGCAACTCGGCCAATGGTTCCTTCCAACTGGCTGTTTGAAGTTAACCGAACTATAGTGGCGGCGATTTGTGCGCCTGCCCATTGAACCATCCAGTGCAGACGGCGGCTGATAACATATGATAATTTGCCTCCAATTTGTTGGAAGAAAACCGGGCTTCCCAAGTAGTGACCTGCTCATACTCCATACACAACTCATGCAGACAGGTGCGGCTCGGTGTGTTGATGTAGACCAGGCCACGAGAGGCGGACGGAAAATACGACCGCAACATCTGAGGCGGCACAGACAGATGAACCGGCCGTGGCATTGTAAGCCGGTGCAGACGGGCAAGTTGTCCTCCTTGTTGTAAGCCGGCGTGGTCTCGGTTGACTGCCACGGCGTTGTAAGCCGGCGCGGTCGCGAGAGAACGACCACGGCATTGTAAAGCGGTGCGGGAGTCCGTTGAGTAACGACGACCACCTATGCCCAAAGATGTTGGCATGCCTCCATCTCCGCGGTATAATATGTCATAAATAATTGCCCTGCATAAACAATATTCCAGACCAGGCAAAGACAAACTTGTTCTTTGACAAAAACGACACGTGCTATAAAACAAACTCGGATGGATATCACCTGATTTGTTTGGACGACGGAGGTAGCTCAGACAGACCAGCGTCTTAATATAGTTCCGGCGGCTCAGGCAGACCGGTGACTTAATATACCCCGGCGGCTCGAAGCGGCAAAGGCGGCTCAACGCGGCTCCGGCGGGTTGATGTAAATTAAGCTGCCCGAGTGGCGACTTACGCACACCTGTTCCATCAGTAAGCGGGCGCAGACGCCGGTGCGTGATGGTGCTGACGTACACTTTAGAGGCACACCACGGCACCACCTTTGCTGCACATAAAAATATACAGACCAAAGTAATTGTTCTTTGACAAAAATAAATATATGCCAAAAAAATACTTAGAGGGATGTCACCGGATTTGCCCGGACAACAGATGAGTCGGTCGCGGTATTGTAAGCCAGTGCGGATGAGAGAGTCGGCCGCGGTATTGTAAGTCGGCGCAGTCGAGAGAGTTGGGTGCGGCCGCAACATTTGTGAGCCGGTGCAGACGGGAGAGCCGGCAGCGGCGTTTGTAAGCCGGTTCGGACGAGAGAGTCAGCCGCGGCGTTGTAAGCGACTCGGCTGCGGGCGCGGACGATGAGTCAGTCGCGTGTGTTGATGTAGCGGGGGTGGAAACTTGCGCATGACGAGCGCTAGTGCAAAAATAATATTTGCTCACGCCCTTTTTGCAAACACCTTTTTGTAAGGAATAATGGTCCTATGAAAAAAAATCATAGACCAAGTAATTGTTTCTTTTGATAAAAACAATACATGCTAATAAAACAAACTTAGCTGGATATCACCTGATTTACTCGGATGACGGATGATCCGTTCAACGCGACGGAGTCGGCTCAACACGGCCCGACGGTTCATGGTATGGAGGTGACTCAACCGGTCGGAAGGTGAAGGCTACGTTGGCGGGTAACGGCTGACCCCTCAGTCAGTTCATCGGCAATTTCCAATCTGCCAATTGGGTGCAGCTCTGTAGAGGCCAGTATGTCAAACTTCTGCAGCTGAACAGAATTCTATAGCAAGCACTGGTTCGTTTGACTGCGATGGTGGCCTATTCATTCAGCATCGTAGGAGCAGTTCTTCAGAGCAGTTCTTCAGCAAAATCAAGGGAACTGAAAGCTCATTGTCAACCCGACCCGTCGTCCTGCAGCTACTGTGTCAGGGAGTTTTCTCTAATGAGTATTAGAGAGCAGGCAGTGCGCTCCACGACGGACTGACGAGGCGTCATCTCGCAGCAGAAGGAGAGGCAAGCTGATTTTACGGGGCGGCTCTGAACAACAGAGCAGCAAGGCGACTCGTGGCAGCGGGGCCGCACCAGTGACTCGGACGAGGCCGGCGGCTTGCAAACAAGGCCACAGCGGCGCGGGCAGGTCAACACCGGGCAGTTAGAAAGGCTTTGTGGCAGAGTCGGGCGCGGCGACTCGCCATTGACGGCGGCTCGTCGACCGTGTCGCAGTAGAGGCGACGATGAACTGACGCCGGTTTGCAAGCATTGGCTCAGCAGCATGAAGACGAGGCCGAGTACTCCGGCGACTTAAAAGGCGCTGTAGGTGGTGACTCGGAGCGGCCGTTGATGCGAGGTGGCTCGACAATATACGGCTGACCCGGAGCAATGAACCCACACGAGAGTGAGGCCGGCGGCCTATGGTGACCACGACGTCTCAGAGGCGACTTGTTGAAGGTAAGGCAGCAGCAGCGTGGGCAGGCGAGGTTGGCCACGGCAGTGGCTCAACGGCAAGCAGCCGAGGCCATGCTGGTTGAAAGCAGGCCGCGCGGAGTCGGCCACGACGGTGACTCGGAGGTGGCCGTGAAGGCGACTTGGAGCGGAGGACGGCGGCGGCGGCTCAGAAACGTGGCAGCGGAGGTGGCTCTAGTGAAGCCGTCTTGGCGCACCGGCGCGGCTCAGCAGGCGGGGACTGGCAGCTCGGAGGCATACCGGAGTGGGCGAAGCCCAGCGGTGGAGGCGGCCCGTGCTTGTCCGGGTCGTTGTTGGTTTGACCATCCACATGGTGTCTTCTACTTCTTCTTTCCTTATTTTTCGTCATGAAGAGCTGGCAGTAGCTTTTGATCTCCACGTAGGTAGTACTAGTACTACTATGCAATCATACTAGCACTACTAGCAACATCATCATTTTGCTTTTGGGTCGTGGCCGGCGTTGACCATCCCATGTCCGGGTCGTGGTTGATTTTACGACTTTGCGTTTGACTGTGTGCGGTGAGGTGAGCCGCGTAGAAGTTGGGCACGGTCTCGGGAGTAGTACTGACTGCAGGCGCATAACATTTTGGTAGATCGCCTCGTCGCTGCGACGGTGTAGAAATCAGCATCGGCTGGCCTGACTTGATGTGCTTGTCCGAGGACACATGTGTAGATGCAGATTGAATCCGTTTCGCGGTGGTGAGTGAGACTATCCATAAAAATTCTTCCAAGTTTGATCTTTTAGACGAGACCAATACTGACTTTGATAGAAAAGCAATTTCACCGGCGACTGATGATAGCTGAGTAGATTAGATCAAAAGAACACCGATGGTAGCGCCTGTACTAGATTAACTCGGGATTGATCTGATTATCAAATTCGCCGATGATGCAACCTTTTGCATCAACTCTTTTTCATCCGGAGAACTATGAACTCCTCGATCCCTGGAGAGATCCCTCCAAGAACTCAACACCACCGTGCGCAGGCCCCACGGTGGGCGCCAACTGTCGTGGAATTGACACGTCAGATGTCCTAGGTGTAAGGACTTAGTCGTGAGGCCAACGCATCTATGTAGTAGCTTGAGAGGGGTTGATTGGGATGAGAGACGCAGGGCGGATCAACGCACAAGACAAGGGTTTAGACAGCTTCGGGCCTCGGGAAACATCATCCGGTAACAACCCTACATGCTGTTTGTGGCTAGGTCTCATTATGCTTATGAGAGGGTCGCCGGTAAGCCGGCTCTTTGTGTCTAGCCCTAGAGATTGCTTCTTGTTGCTCGTCCCCCTTTGGGGTGCCCTGCCCCTCCTTATATAAGTTAGAGGGGCGGGTTACATGTGGAGTCCCAGTAGGACTACGACTAGTCTATCTTCTCTTACAAGTTGATTACAAGTCCGGGTCTTGCTTCCTCGTAAAGGAAATATTCGTCATCCCTTTCCTCTTAATCCGGCCCATCATAACGTGAGCCGTCCTTCTGGGCTTTGGGCCTTGTTGTCCATCTGATCCGCCCACCGGGTTACTAATGAGTCGCCAAGATCAGGCAGGTTATCTGTGAATCGCCAAGGTCCGGGCGGGTCACCGGTGAGTCGCCAATTCCGGCTGGGTCATACCGCGGGGTATATCCCCGACAAAGAGATATTGTGATATCCCAACATATCCATGTTCCAACATGGAACAAACTTCAACTTCACCTGCAACTAGCAACACTATAAGAAGGCTGAGCAAAAGCGGTAACTTAGCCAAACAACGGTTTGCTAGGAAAGGATGGTTAGGGGCTGACATGGCAATATGGGAGGCATGATATAGCAAGTGGTAGGTAGCGCAGCATGGCAATAGAACGAACAACTAGGAAAGCAAAGATAGAAGTGATTTCGAGGGGTGGTCATCTTGCGTGCAAGGTTCTCAGAGTTGTCGAAAGCTTGATCCTCGTAAGCGTACTCAACAGGTTCCTCGTTCACGAACTCGTATCCTGGCTCTATCCACAACAAGAACACAAACAACGGAACCACAATCAATCACGGGGAATGCACAAGCAACATGATGCAATACATGAATGATATGCAAGATATGATATGCGATGCATATGCGTGCTCCGGAAGAAAAATGATGAACAAGGCAGTAACCTGGCAAACCAAGCATGCCACTGGAAAGATGAGATGATTTCAGTCGAAATCGATATAAAGATCACCGGAAACGGATGCACGGTTTGCAAATGGCAAGCAAAACAAGAATGACACGAATCTGCGTTTAACAGCATGATAGCACTTAGAATGCAACAAGTACAAATCTACAGCACTCCAACATAGCAACAAAGCATATGAAAGTAATCTACAGGAGATGCTTGACAAAAGATGAACACTGAGCTACGGCTAGTTCACAACATAACAGGCTCAAACAAGCATGAAAAAAATGCAAAAGATAACAGGTTCACAGACTTGGTGAAATTACTGGACATGACTGAAACAGCATCAGGTAGCAATGTTCAGAGCACGAAATCAACATGCTACGGGAACTTAACATAGAAAAACAAGGCATGGCAGTATTCTACTAAATGCATATGACAAAAGTCCCTTACTGACCATAAGCCAAAAAGGTACAGAAGATATGATGGCAACCATGTAAACATAGCAAGTTTCGTTAACAGGTTACAGACTTAGCAGAAAACAGAGCATGACAGAAACAACAATATGAAGGCATCTTGGTGAGCTTGATGCACTCACTACAGAGCAATGCATGACAAAACAAGCATACCTACAGCAAGGTGGCATGTTTATGAAGCTCTCCACGGTAAGATCAAGTACATAGCATGAATGAAACAACTACAACAAGCTTGGCAAAATTGAATAACACGTAAACAATCTGCCAGAAATATTTTATAGCAAAAGTAGAGCAAGATTGAGTCATGCTATGGCACTCCATAATTGCAGGCAAGGGCAGGAATGGATCCATTACAACAATATCTAGAAAACATCCTTATTGAACATCTCCAAAATATGCATGGATCTCTCTGTAGCATCAAGTTTACATGGCAACAAAATAACAGCAGACAAAGACTTGGAGAAATTACCAAGTCCCTGAAATCAGAAACATTACGGGGCCTATTTTGCATGCTTGTGCTAGTCACCACAGAGATCACAAAAATACATGGCATACACTACTGGAAAGATAGCATGGCGTACAACAAAACACATGTAGAGCTCATGCCCATAAGATGCACAGATTAAATGATACAAAAATAACAAATCCTCAAGTTCTGCTAAGTAACAGCAGATAACAGCAACTAGCACTCTTGCACCAGAGATTTGGGCATCAAGATGGACTCTAATCGACATGGTGCAATCGAACAAAATGTAGAGCATCACGAGGCAAACATTTTGATATATTACACGCGCAAAACGGAGCTATATGCAGAGAGTTATGCCATGATGAACAGGTGCATGTAATGTCAAAATGCATAGGACTTGGAAGAAATTTCGAAGGGATTTCGGGTCAACCTTCGGTCTCCCAGATCGGATCGGCCCGATGGCTCGCCGGAGCTCGGCGGGCTGCCGGAGGAGAGGAGGCGGCGAGGAGGAAGGAGGACGGCGGCGAGGGCGACGGCGCTCGGAGGAGGAGGCGCCGGCGGCGAGGCGACGGCGGCGGGGCACGGCGGCGGCGCGGGGCGGCGCGGAGGGCGAGCACGGGCGGCTCGGGGCCCGGTCGCGGCGCGGGCTGGCCGGCCTCGGGCCCGGCGGGCCGGCGGCGCGGGGAGAGAGAGGAGGGCGACGTGGCAGCGCCGGATTGGCCGGGAGCGGCGGCGGTGGCTTCGTCCAGCCGGCGGCGGACATGTCCGGCGGCGCGGAGGGATACGGTTAGGGTTTGGACTGCGGATTATTTCGGGAGGGATGCAAATATATAGGTAGAGGGAGCTAGGAGACTCCAAATGAGGTGCGGTTTTCGCCCACACGATCATGATCGAACGACCTAGAGCATGGAAGAGAGTTTGGTGGGTTTTGGGCTGGTTAGAGAGGGGGTTTTGCTGCAACACACAGACGGACATCTACGGTTACCCGGTTAACCGTTGGGGTTCCAAACGACCTCCAAATGGAACGATACTTGACCGGTGGTCTACCGGTGGTATACCAAGGCCACTTGACAAGCCTCGGTCCATTCCGAGAACGTTCAACACCCGCTCACGAAAAGAAACAAGAGGGGTGCACCGGAGGAGGTGGGAGCACCGGATTGCAAAACGGACAACGGGGAAAATGCTCGGATGCATGAGACGAACACGTATGCAAAAAGAGATGCACATGATGACATGATATGAAATGCAAGACATGAACAAAATGCAAAACGAAAGACAAAACCTGACCACGAAGGGAATATCATAACACATAGCCGAAAATGGCAAGATTTGGAGTTACAAATATGGAAAGTTACATCCGGGGTGTTACACCCATGCTCTTGCTCCCGATGGCACCAGCTGCTCCCAGCTCCGGCTGGGGGCATGAGAGGCTCGTTGACCCGCGTCTCGCCCACGTCTGGCATCGGCTAACCAGGTTGAAGGATCTTGGGTTACAGCGCCCATGGTGGTAAAGGAGTTCATCCGGTGCCGCATCGCTCCACTCCAGCGCCACTCTCGATCGATGTAGACCCTCTCCGGTAGCATGGACCCCATAAGACTCCACGCGCCCGAGCTTCCTCCCGAGGCGCAGCGGACTGTGCTTGAGTTCCTAACGGGTGACCCGTCGCCAGCCCACATACCGGGGGAGGGCTGCCTCTTGTACTCCTGCTCAAACAAGGTGGAGTTCGCGAGGCAGATGCCCCCTTCGATGAATGGGGGCTGCGCCTGGTCGGCCTTGAGGGGCCTCGCGAGAGCCCTGTCTTCGTGGTTCCCTTGGCCGCCGCCAGCGCGACGCTCACCCCAGAAGTGGGCGTAGGGGGCGACCGCTTTCGAACGCTGGCGACGCGGCTGCTGAAGAACCGGCGTTGCTCAGGGCTCCTGAAGTGACGGCCCCTGGGGCTCGACAGAGCCGTCCTGAGGAGGTGGCCGGGGGGCCGACGCAGTCCGATGCTCCTGAGGCTGAAGCCCCCGAGGCCCTGGCGAGCCTTCATGAAGCGGAAGCCGAGAAGTCGACGCAGCCCAACACTCCCGAGGTCTCCTCCTCAGGAGCCACACCAGCCGCGCCTGGCACTGGTGACCGTATCCAGGGCTTCGGCTGGCTCCGATTGAACTTCGAAGCGCTCCGCAAGAGGAAGGGGTCTCCAAGCTGCAACGGTGACGCCTCCCGGCAATTGAAGCAGAGGAAGTACATTGCCATAGACGAGTGAGTACCTTATCTTCGTAATTTCCTGAGTGCTGCATCTCCTCCTGACCGCAATTCTTTAGGGTCCCTTCTGCTAGGGCAGCACAATCTCCCGAGAAGCGACCTCCGCTTGCTCTGAGCGCTCCGCTGACCCTGAGCGCTTCCTGCCAGTCTGCCGCGTGTGGCGCGAGGCCTACTGGGGAGGTGGATGTGCTGACCAGGCATCTTGACCCTGCGCTCTTGTCATCCCTCCTTCGTAGTCCTGCCTGGGGTGCCGAGGGCCCCTCCACTGGTCATCACCCGCGGCTGGGCGACCTCAGACCTGGCCTCGTCCTTGAGCAACGTGGCTCCGCCCCGCAGGGCCTCCGCTGAGGCCCGGAAGACAGCGGGGAAGGCACCGGTCTCCAGCCCCCTACTAGGAGCAGGTGAGCCACCTCAAGTTTCCTCAACTGTCCTTGGTGCAGAGGACGAACCCGGCCGCGCGTTTGAGCTTGCGCGCGAGCACGGCGCTATCCGCCGCGAGCTCTTCCAGGAAGCGATGGGCATGTTGAGCTGGCTCGGGGAAGAGGTTGTCGATGTTGACGCCCGCCTTGAGACGGAGGGCCTCCGGCTGGCGGACGAGTCGCGTCTATTGAAGGTGGCCATCAGCCTTGGGCGCCTTCAGCGTGAGTGCACCAGTGCAAGGGCCGAGTCGTCCCTTGCGGCTTCGCGCGAGGCCAGCGCCGGGCCTTGGAGGAGGCCAGGGAGGCTGATCGCCACCGCGAGGCCGCCGAGGAGCGTGGACGGGAGCTCCAGGCCCTGAACGCCATCCTTGAGCAGCAGGTTGAAGTGCGCAAGGCTGTATTGGCGTCGATGAGGGGAGTGCCTTCCGAAGAGAAGGAGATCTTGAAGCACGAGGAAGCGTTGATGCTGGAGGCCTCGGAGCGCTGCCCTCGAGCTTGAACAGTTGGAGACGAGGGAGTGCTAGGTGGCCCAGGCTGAAGACGCCGTCCGCGCGCGCGAAGCCAGGATATAGGAGGAGGTTGACCGTAGGGTGGTGAAGGCTTGTGCAGATATTGCCAATACGCATGACCTGAAGCTGAAGCTGCTGGAGGACGAAGCTGAAGGCAGAACCACAACCCTCAGGTCAAGGCTGCATGAAGCGGAGTAGCGCGAGAGGGCCACTGCGGCGGCCTTGATCTCTGTCCAAGAAGACCTGGCTTCCGCTCTTGCTGATCTGCTCTCGCTCCACCAACAGGTTGATGGCGCCGCGTCCCTCGTACAGCAGAGCGGGGAGGAGGCGTGTCGTCGACAGACGCTGCAGCGTGAGCACGCTCCCATGGTTCAGGACCTCAGGGTGAGGGCCAACCAGGCTCTGGGGTCATCTGTGAAGAGCACGCCCCTCATCCCCACGTGGAAGACTATGCAAGCCATCTCCGCTTCTTTACCAACGTCGTGACGCGCTTGGAGGACTGGGCCGCGAGGGCCCGCGAGCTTGCTGAGGAAAGGAGCTGAGGCCTCCTCGGGCACGCGTTCTCCCGCGTCTTTAGTAATCCCCAGAACATCGACCCCCACTTCGACTTTGATGCCGCCATCGCCCCAGTGCTCGGGGCTATCCGGGACAACCTGGCGCGCTGGGTGGACGATAACGTGGACGCTCAGGTCAGGGCCTTCGCCACCAAGGACGACGCGGTGGTGGTCGCGATGGACAAAGACGGTGCAGTTGATGATGGTGAGGACGACGCCAGCAAAAACGCCAGCAGCGCATACGAGAGCGACCAGGACAACGCTACAAGCGACATGTCCAATTGAGCCCGGGCTCCCTTGCTTGAACCTGCATGTAAAGACTTGGACATGGCCTCGCGAGGCGTAAGAGCATTTTGGAGGGGGGGCCCCTCATGTAAGTAAATTACTGTTCTATTTTTTAGGCTAGACTTGAACGTGCTTTTGCAAGCTCACGAACCCCTCAGCAGGCTCTGCTGCTGTGATTTACCTGGTTCCAGCAGGCCTTGAACTGGTTTTGTGGTTGTCGATGCGCCTTCCTCCTGAGAGGGGCCCTCCGGGGGCTCACAGGGTTTAGATTCCCCAAGGAGCCTGCTGGTCCGCCTGAGAAGGCCTCGCGAGGAGCGAGTGCCAGACTATGGCAGGGTGTGCGCGCGGTGGTCCTGCGGCGATTACATTCTTTGTCCGGGGGGGGGGGGGGGTCGCCGCCACCGGGCTCGCCTGAGCACGATCATTGTGCGCATACTACGCCCAGCCCCCGCTCGCGAGGCGCTCGCAAGGGAAGGGATAGCAGGCGCAAGCCTCGAAATAAAGCACGCAACCAAAACGCAGGAAATTCATTCGAACAAAGAAGGCTCTCCCCAAACTTGACAACAAAAATGAGATTCCGAGTTCAACTCCAAAAGGTGGCAAATCGAGCTATAGAAAAAGGGATGAAAGAGAATAGCCGCGTCTGGCACCTAGCTAGTATTCTTGTCTTCCCACCAGCGCGGAGCTAAGTGCTTTCACTGGCCGTGAGCCTAGTCATTGGGGGATAGTGTCGACTGCCAGCGCGGAGCATGGTGCTTCCACTAGGACGTGGGCGGGAGCCCCCGAGGCCCGAGGGCGGCACTCCGGAGACTCTGGGGCATGTATAGCCCCACTCATTATTACGTGAAAGTGTCACAAGCGGAGACCTTCACAAGTGCGAGCCTTACTTCATATCGCCAGGCGAGGGCCCCGCCCTGCGCCACCCTCAACCACCATTGGGGCGTCCGGAAACCAGGACGAGACCAAGGGGCAAAGAGGATGTTGGCGGCGCCCTCGGTGACCACGGGCCCTCTGCCGGGGGGGGGGGGGGCTCGCCAGCGCTTCCCCGGCAGAGGACCTAACTCCATGCAGCACCTTGCTCCGCGTGGCGCGGGGGAGGGCCTGGCTCCAGGCCTCTCCCGCGCAGCCCTAGAGCACCACTCCTGCCGGGGGCAGGGCCACTGCCCTGGGGTCTCCGACTGACACTGTAGCATGATCCTCCTGCAGTTCAGGGTTAGCGTAAGCTTGCTCCTGAGATATCGGCTGTACCCCACCGTCGTCGTCGCTGAAGGGGTCGGTGAAGCCTCCGAGCGGCTCGTGGAAGGCTCGCGCCTTAGGCTCTCCAGCCGCCTATCCTGGTCAGGGGAACGGATTGGGGCACGTACTCCAGTTCACCATGCGGGGCACGTAGGCGTCCGCGATCACCTCGCCGGAACCGCCACCCAGGTGCCCCGCGCCTTGAGCCGCCAGTCGCGGCATTTGGCCCTGGTGGCAGCTGGGTGGCATCCCGGCGCGTCCTCGCGGCGGGCCGCCAGCACTTGTCCATCCTAGTGGCAGCGCGGTCGTGGTAGGGCGGCCCATGCCAGGGCCTGTGTTGGTGTTGTCGGATCCCCTTGACGCCCCGGGGGACGCGCGAGCTCGTCGGGGCCTCGCGCACGCTTCCTCCACAACCTGGGGCATGGCCAAGGAGCAGAAGTGTGGTGTACCCCTGCAGGCGGCGGCCAGCAGTTCAGCGACTCGTTCCAGCAGTGCATTGCGGCCGCTCTCCGCCAACCTACACCGCAGCAACTCCCGCGCCACGATGAGCGCGGCTCGCATGTTCGCCTGCTCTCGTCGGGTGTGTGGTGCCGTTGCCGCAGCATAACCTGAGGATCGCGCGACTGCGCGCGTGCGCCGTGGCGCGAGGACGGTGGGCGCCGGCACGCGCTGCCCGTGCCGGCGGGTGCTAGGCGGCGCGCGGGCCGCCTGGAGTGGACGGCGGTGCCCGGGCAGGCCAGGCAGCCCAGTGGTCAACTTGGGTCCTCGGATCGTCAGACGTCGAACCGCGAGGCGATGGCAGGTCGATCGATGAAGAAGAAAGCTTCGGCGCACCCCTACCTGGAACGCCAAATGTCGGATTCAGGGCTCCACAGACCCTTGAGAGGTTCGAACTCTGGGGTGCACACGAAGGACTCTCCCTCCTCAGCCTGCCTACCAAATGATTCCACGGCCTAGCTCAACGAACCCAAAGAACACGAGACACAGAGATTTATACTGGTTCGGGCCACCATGTGGTGTAATACCCTACTCCAGTGTGGTGGCGGTGGATTTCCTCGTGGGCTGAGGATGAACTAGTACAAGGGGTGAGCAGCTTCCGGAGGAGAGGTGTTCTTGAGCTCTATGAGCTGGTGAAGATCGTCTTGGTGGAATGGATCCGGTCCAAGATGAGTTTTGCCTACCATGGTGGTGGCTAGTTCTATTTATAGAAGCCCCGGTCCTCTTCCCAAATGTAGGTGGGAAGGGATCCCACAACGGCCAATTTTGAAGGGAGACAACTAGTACAAGCTATCCTGACAAAAGTAGTCTTCGCCTACCAAAGGCTCTGGTGGTGACGCTGTCGTGGGCTCTGCAGTGACCTCGTCCTGCTGCCCTACTGGTCTTGGTCTCGTTGCACCGATATGGAAACCTTTGTCTGATGCCTCGGGACTCCTCGCCTGCGCTTGCCTCTTTAATACCAAATGGAAACCGGTACACTGCCCTGCTGGCGCCCGCCTGGCCTTGGTCGTCACGGCTCACGTCATGTGAACCTCGCGAGGTGCCCCTTGCATAGATATCTCCGCTCCTCTGGAGCCAGCCTAGTGAGGCCGCCCCCAGGGAGGTCTTGGTGTCGTCCGCCTTGCGAGGCTTGGCCCCTCGCAAGGCTCTTGAGCTGTTGTTGTCGAAGCTGGGCCGTACCGGGCCATTGGTGGAGCCACGCCGTGGGCCGCAGGCAGGCAAGTCTGGGTACACCCGTTCCCAGGACGCCGATAGTGACCAAGCGCAAGTCTGACCAGACCATGGTCTGGCATCTGTATAGGAACAATAGAACTGGGCAGTTTCTGTTTCAAGAAGATCACAGCTGTAAAAATGTCTATAAGCAAGAGTTTATGAACATCATATATAACGGAAAACATCTCGTACCATAAGTTTCTTGACACAGTTGGACCTGTTCAATGTGTGCACTGATACGTCTCCAACATATCTATAATTTTTGATTGTTCCATGCTGTTATATTATCATTCTTGGATGTTTTACAATCATTTTATATCATTTTTTGGGACTAACCTATTGACATAGTGCCTAGTGGATATCATCATGATTCCCATGGTCTAATAATCTTGGACGTGATGCCTATATAATGATCATTGCCTGGATATCATCATGATTATTTGAAGTTCTATCAATTGCCCAACATTAATTTGTTTACCCACCGTATGCTACTTTTCTCGAGAGAAGCCACTAGTGAAATCTACGGCCCCCGGGTATCTTCTTTATTGTATTTGCATTCGCGATCTATTTTTATTTGCTTTTATTTTCAGTTCTATATTATCAAAAACCCAAAAATACCTCGCTGAATTTTATTTGCTTTTATTTGCATTTACCAATCTATCACAATTTTTATCCCGTCTACTTGCCAATTTCTGGCGCCGTTACCCGAAAGGGATTGACAACCCCTTTAATATGTTGGGTTGCGAGTATTTGTTATTTGTGTGCAGGTGCCTTTCACGTAGTGTTGCGTGGTTCTCCTACTAGTTCGATAACCTTGATCTCATCACTGAGGGAAATACCTACCATTGTTGTGCCGCATCATCCCTTCCTCTTTGGGGAAATACCGACGTAGTTCAAGCCGACATCATGCACCAGTGGCACACATATCCCACGTGGCCTTCCACCATTGAAACTCCCCACAAGGACCTCAAGACGATCAATAAAGTGTAGTAACTCGTGGATGTCGTCCCAGTCAACTCCATTGCCATCAGTAATAGTCGAGTTCTTATAGAATAACAAATGAGTAGTGTGCTGAACTTTGAAATAACCTACACATGCCACGAATTATAAGAAATATTACTTAGAAGTAGCATCTTCGTGAGAGAAGGGAATCACAAATTGTTGCTACTTCTAAATTCAAATTGTGATTGGTTCGACAGAATATGTGGATTAAGAAGTAATCGAGGCAACATGCAAGAACCAGATACAAAACTAACATGGATGAACTACTGGAACAGCGTAGGGGTGGAAGATCACAGTGAAGATGAGACTATGTTCTGCTATTTCCATCAACATTCATGCGCCAACTTTCAGTCTGTAACACTTGAGAAAGTTTATCCAAGTTCGACCATAAAAAGAGCAGCGATCTTCTTGGTTCATGAACCCAACTGGGAACTTATATCCATGGCTTTTCTTCAATGTGACCATTAAACTGGTGTATTCAGTTATGGCAAGGCCGACCATCTGCAGTACATGTGTTCTGGCAGAGCAAGGAATGCACCGCAGGAAAAATAATATGAGAACACAATGTATTCGCTATCCAAATCTAGAAATAATTTCCTCTTTCACGTTAGTGTTGACCATGGTACTAGTACCTTTTATCCAAATATAGCAATCCAAATTTCCAAATTAGTTGACAACATCTTCAAAAACTCCAACCCTCCCGGATAGAAAAGTGGATTCTAGGAACATACTATGCGCGTTTTAAAATCATGTGTTAGGATGAGAAGGAACAAGTGTGGTGTCTCGCTGACTGCGCAGAAACCTGTAGGCTCCTCACACTTTGGGCACTAAAAATGAAACACCCTAGATTCATTATGAAGAAAAATGCATCAACGGCAAAGGCTACCATCCTAGGATTACCCGTGACCAAGGGACTAGGATTTATCGGGGATGGATGAAGAATTCGCACCTGGTTCTCCATGAGAAAACCCTATGCAATTGCCGAGACGAGGTTTTCTCTGAACAAGCAGGCAAGGGAGAAGGGGATTCAGGCCCAATGCAATATTGCTGCTTCGTCCGCCCAACTTACTGCTACTACTAGAAAGGTGGGTTTTCTTTATTTGACGGCTCTTTGGGCATTACCGCAGCGCTACGATCGGTGTGAGTCTACCATGCACTTGGGCACTCTAATTTTGTGAATGGCACATGGACCCCGTTGTTGGATGGCTCGCATATCAGCGAAAGGAAGTAGAAAGGCAGGAGTAACTAGTTACACATAAATATATTTTTGATAGAGAGATACTCCCTCTGTAAAGAAATATAAAAATATTTTATATCACAACTTTATATATAAGAAAAATCAAGGGGAATATATATAACATAATATCGGGGTTCAGATGAGAATATTCAGATAGGCTACGGTTCTGGACTTTGGGCCACAGGCCGGTGGGCCTGCATGTTTGGGGGCCCATGTGTTCTAACTCAGCGCATTTCATATTGCAAGCGATCGGTACGGCGCTGGTTTTAGATGTTGTCGCAAGACAAATACAGAAAATTAAATAAAGCACGACAACTGTTACAATGAAATCGAATGACAGTTCCTAGCCAACAATCAGAGTTGCAATTCTTTCACGATATCCTAGTGATAAATAATAATGTCGTACTGCTTATACACACAGGACACTTGTTTCACATTCGATGTTATTACATCAAAAGCTCTCAGAGGATAGATCAGTTCGGCAGTTGCGTGCTGCTACTAAAGAATTTCAAAGTTGATTAGGACCAGCTCTCCTTGCCGAGAAAGTTTGATTTTAACATCATCCCCTACTGCAAGATTTGATATAGTTTTGAACATTGACCATCCTTTAGCATCAATCATCATGCCACCATCCTTTGTACATATGGTATATTGAGCAGGTTCATTCACACCAAGGCTGCGCATGGTAAGAGAAACTTGGCCACGGCCACTCGGATTATTGAACGACTCCCTCGTTGCTCTAGGAATTCTCTGTTTGCAAACAAGAAGACATTCAAAAACAGTTAGATCAACACAGTGAATCATGTGAAACAACATGGAAAGAAAAAAGAATGATGCACTTGGGCTGCCAATGCTTCCCAAGAAGGTGAAGATGTCAGTTTTTGTAAGGACTTTGGTATATACACTGTGAACTGCAGCCCAGTATGTTGCCGGTGCAAGTGCTGGTTCCGTTGCCGCTGCACGGGCCAGAGCAGCTGCAAGTGCAACTTCAAGTGTTGGTGCAGGTGCCGGAGCCGTTGCTGGTGCCCGTGCCGGTGCGACTAGTAGTGCCGTTGCTCCTCCCGGAGATGGTGCTCCTTGTGGAGCTGGTTCCGGGGTCGGAGCAGGTGCCCGTGTCGGTGCCCGATCCTTCGGTAGATCAGCCTGATCCGCTGACGCGGTCGGTGCCCAATCCTCTAGTGGATCAGACTGAGCTACTGCCACTGTCATTGCTAGAGCCAGTGCCGTCGGAGCAGGTGCCGGTGCTTGATTCGATGCTGAACGTGGTACCGATGTGCAAGACAGCAGCGATAGTCTCTAGTCTGCTATGATTTCATACTTCAGCTTTCTAACTTTACTAGGCTCCGTGCCCTTGATCCGATCTTTTTCTTCACTTCTTTTAAACGCGAGAAGGATTAATTGTGGTGTGTTTGTTAAAACAAACTACAATTCGTCATAGGGCTTCAGATTATACTCAAACAACAGACTGGTCCAATTGTGTCCAGTAATATAAGTGATGGACAGTGCCTTCGTTACTGACACGACATAAGAAGTGAAACCTGCAAAAATAACCATCATAGAGCAAACCAAATAGTTTATTCTGTAATGAATGTGACATGGCAAAACCTGCATCGTAAAATTGCAGCAAAAGTAAGAAAACATGATAGTAAATCAATAAGATTTCACTGGTACGCGTCGGTGCTATACAAATGGTTTTTAACCCCTTTCCGCGACTGCCTTTGGAACTGTCGCCAAGTGAGTGTGCGCGATAGGGTGGCCTTCCCACACGACCCAGAAACCGTCAGGGATGGGCTAGGGGCTACTGACGATCACCATAGAATAAACGTATGAGAAGCCGCCCCAGTCCCACATGTTACATCTCGACATTACATTTCTGATCAGAGAGACATCCCAAACGATTACGCTGCTATAGTCGTGTGAAAAAGGTGGACATCAACATTTAATCTGCCGATATGTTTGTTATAGGTACATTATCACACACGGTTCAAGAATGTAAAATGTGTGCGGTGCCTCTACTAACGCCAATGTGTCCATTTTCATAACTGTGTGCGATTGGTATTCCTATCACACACGCACACTGGTTTGAAACGTTTGTCGTATTACCATGAATCGCACACGCATATGATACAAAACCATGTGTGCGTCCGTCAGGCATCGCAAACGTTTCATGTCAAAGAATCGTTTGTTGTCTTTTTTCATTGCACACTCTGTTTTCTTTCTAACCATGTGCACATTATTTTATTAGCTCCTGTATATTTTTATTTTGCCTATAATTTATTATTCGAATTGGAAATTTTGAAATATGAAACGTGCAATTCAAATTCAGCACAATGGTACAACAACAAATCCATAGATAAAATTGTCAGTACAATATGTTGAACCACAATATTTAAAGGCGGTAAAGGTGAAGAGACAAGTGTAAATCATTTTGACTGCCGATGGTGTTGAAGAAGCGGAATGCCCATAATGTGCCTTTGCATGCCATAGGCACGAACTACTTTTGTCCAACCCCTTGTGACGATCGCCCGCCTATCCTTTACCGCCTTCAAGAAGACTTCTAGAGCATTACAACGGTAGCATGAATTATATAATTTAACCTTAGTTGCCTCCACTCCGGTCATGTAGTTTGCAAGGTAATCATCAGTAAATAGCTTCAGAAACCACTGAAAAGAGAAAAATATTAGATACTGAGGTCTAATAGAGTAACTTGTTGTGGGCAGGGGGAAAAGGCAACACATTACTTACCATCCTAAAGTTCACTGTTGTCTTGGACAAAGTGTAAATAAAAAGCTTAATTCCAATCACCCGTTTCTTTCGCCTAACAATCTTTCTTAGTTTCCTCACTTGACGCTTGTTCATGAATATCTCATTGCCCCATACACAAAAAGGATCGAAGCGTGGATCAATACCGCTCATATATGTACCTACAAGCAACCAGTAAATCTTAGAAGCTAAACTGAGATTGCACAAATTGTGTAAAATACAACTACCTACGTTCCTAAGTACAAGTATTTTTAGAGATTTCAATATGAACTACATACGGATGTATATAAAATTATAGATATAGTTTAGATTAGAATCTAGATTCACTCATTTTCTCCTGATGTAGTCTATATTGGAATCTCTAAAAATACTTATATTTAGGAATAGATGGTGTATAAGACATGTGATGCAGCTAACCTCGACGACAAACAACATCATCACCCATTGTAGCCCTGTGTAAGTACATGGAAAGCCAATGTTAACTACAACATGGTTAACATCCACCAAAAATAGCAAATGGTAATAAAATGGCAGAATCTGTAGTGATATCTTCATTGCGAAAGAGTAGCACGGTAGCAAAGGGACGTATTAAAAAATGGATACAACTGCTCATTGCCACAAGCTTAACAACATCCTAATTCATGTTTTGTAAGTTTATAGCCATTGAAATACAACTGTTTAAAAATGGATACAACTGTTAATTGCAACAGGCTTAATGGCCATTGACACCGGTACTGATAAAAATGCAATTGGCAGAGTTAAACATCACAAGGCAGGTGCTGCCAGAGCAGATTATGGCCCAGTTGTCTTTAAAAAGGTAGGGAAAATAGCTAAAACGTGTTAGGCATGTTTACTACAACATGCTTAATACATCGACCGTACAAAACATAGCCATTAATTGCAACTGGTATTGGTAAGATTGAACTGGTGAGTACATACTTGGTAAGTCCTGAGAGGTAGTTGCTGGGGCACTTCATCTTGGGCCAGAGCCCACCCAAAGTCAGCGGCGGCGAAGGCGAGCTGTTCCTCTGGGTCGAAGCGTGCATTAGTGCGACTGACATGTGTACCTACAGGCAACCAATAAATGGTAGAAGTTAAAGTGCAATTGCACAAATGATTTGAAATACTATAAGACATGGGATGCATCTAACCTCGACGGCAAACAACGACATCGGCCGTTATGACCCTGCGTAAGTACATGGACAGGCATGTTAAGTACAACAGGGTTAGCATCCACTAAAAATAGCAAATTGGCAGCATCTCTAGTGATATCCTGGGTCATGTATTGTAAGTATGTTGCTGGTATTGCTGAAATTGAGATGGACAGTTAATATTTGAACGTCACACAGTGTGCACTACTGAAATAAACAAGGCATGAACATGCTTAATACATCAACCGTACAAATCATAGCCGTTGCAAGTGGTATTGGTAAGATTTAGCTGGTAAGATCTTACCTGTTAAGTCCTGGGGGGTAGTCGCTGGGGCACTTCATCTGGGCCAGAGCCTGCACCATGTCGGTGGCGGTGGAGGCGAGGTGTTCCTCTGGGTTAACACACACAATGGCCATCGCGCCATGGACCGCCATTAGCTCCTGGCTGTGGGGATTTGGTGGTATGAGGATGTTTCGCAGGCTCCATTTAAGCAATCAGGCTGGGGCCATGATAGAGATCGGTGGGTTACCTGATTGGATCTGAGCAGAACGTAGATGTGGTTGAAGCTGTGGTCGGCGGCGGCGGTTTGAGCTGCCGGTAGGGGGAGGCGCACGGGGGGGGGGGGGGGGGGGATATTGAGGAAATTTGATGGGTGGGGATGTGGTTGGAGGAATAAATTTTGAAATCGCGTGCCTAATGAAAATTTCGCTGGGAAACTTGAAACTTGGGCGGGGGAACACACAACACACACGAAGCGCGTAAAATACTCGTGTGCGAGAAAACAAAAAGTTGGCTGCTCTTACTGACATTGTACGTTAATACTACAAACTTAAAGTACTACTGGTAATTTGCTCTAATACTACAAACTTAAGCTACTTCTCACATGCTGCTATCGGGGCATGCTGGCTAGACGCTGGCGTTCTCCTTCCAGGCATTGTAGGCGGCAGCCCACCGTGCTTTGATCTCCGCCAAGCTCTCCTCACCATGGCGTGCGGCATCTTCTTTCTTGAGGCGGCAGGACTCCCTTTTCTTGACTGCTTTCTGCCTTTTCTACTCCTTCTGTGCGGCTTTGTCCGCCTCTAGATCCACCGCCCATTCGGCCATGGCTGCCTCAAAGTCCATCCACGTAACTGTGTGGCCGGCGGCGGCGATGAACTCAGCGCAGCAAGATGCCTCTACTTCCTTACCATGTGTGCGGTTGCGGGCGGCGAGGAACGCGGCGCGGCGGGATGTCATCGCTTCCTTACCAGTTACTGTGTGCCGCGGTGCCATGAACGACGCTTGGAGAGAGCTCTGGGACGGAGGGGTCGGGCTGCCATACAGTGCGGTGGTATTCAAGAGCTCAGTGACAAACGACAACATAAATTTGGCTTCCCTAACAATTTTGCTCGTTCATTATTGCACATGGTTCATCTCCGTCGCTTTTGGAACAGTGTGCGGTGAGCCTATTTGGTGTTGCGTTATGATTGGCTGGAACCCCAGCCACGTGGATCGCGCGTGTGCACCATAGGATGCGCCGCGATTGAACGACAATCCACGTCCCTCACATCACACCCGTGCAGCTGTAGCTGGATTGGATTTATATGCGCTAAATGCCTAGAAAATGCACATAATCCCGTAAATATGGTAAATGAGCCCGGAAAAATGCCAAATTTGAACACAGTGATTTGCAGGGTGTATGTTTGTCAGGACCAGATTTTCGGGATATCAATTTCCCAGAAAATGGCCCTTGTGCTCACCAGCCCCAGGATTACTGTTAGCTGATGAGGCACCAACTTGATATAGAAATTCCAAGCAAAATACAAAATATGTAGTACAAGACCATTGTGGCCTATGAGTACAACAATTGGTTTCTAGTGGTTGTGGCGGAAGCGGTTTGTGGTTCATCAGTGGCCATGGGACTCCATTTCCCACAGGAACAGCTGACCAGGATAACTCCTATCTTCGCGAGGCTGCTATCATCATTGCGTAGGTTCCGGGGCTGTCGTCGCAACGCTCCTCTCCACGCAAGAAATCTGGCCAAGACAATAGCCAGGGACAAGCCAGTGAGTACTTTTGAATGTACTCGCAAACATTATGAACACAGGTATAATATAACAAATGATGATCATGCTCTGAAATATTCTATGATTACAACGTCAGCCACGAAATAAAAATCCATGATGCACGCAAGCATGTTATTCATATATAACACGAATATGCAATATGGGAGTAGAAATAGAATGCACCAATCGGGTGTCTGAAGTGGCGCCTCGAAAGGATAATAAGATAAATCAAGCCTCAGTCGGGCGTCTGAGCGACACCACATAAAGGGCTTATAAATAAAAGAAATAACAAGCATGCCATAGTCGGGCGTCTATGCGACACCACATAAAGGGCTTATAAATAATAGAAATAACAAGCATGCCACAGTCGGGCGTCTGTGCGACACCACATAAAGGGCTTATAAATAATTTAAATAACAAGCATGCCACAGTCGGGCGTCTGAGCGACACCACATAAAGGGCTTATAAATAATTTAAATAACAAGCATGCCACAGTCGGGCGTCTGTGCGACACCACATAAAGGGCTTATAAATAATTTAAATAACAAGCATGCCACAGTCGGGCGTCTGAGCGACGCCACATAAAGGGCTTATAAGAGAATGATCACAGTGAATATCCAGGAGGTAGAACCGTCCCAGGGATACTCAATAATTCCAATAATGTAAATGGTTAGTCCATAATAATAGCGATCATAATCATCATGAGTCACAAGTCATGATCCATGTTCTGGTTTAGCAATTTTTCCTCCGAAGACCGACACTAAGACCGACACTTGACCCATCCCAGACTGTAGTCCTTACCCATGGACACGCCTATTCGAATAGATGTATAATCTCTGCAGAGGGTGTACTCTTTACCCACGGGTAACGGATTTCTTTAGTCCATCAGGACTAATTCCGTCTACGGTCTTTTAATTGAAAACACACCTAACCGCACACACCAGCCTAACTTACCAGTGTCTGGAATCACCCATGACACCCGTTAAGCAAAACTCTCAGTGGGGAGGCTACAACCTCGACTTAGCATGGGATCACAAAATTTATACCGCGCGCAAACTAGGGGAGCTACCCCTACGGCTACAACCGAAACACCCAGGCCCCCGGACCAGGTGGCATGCCTACCGGATGCCTCCGGTATCTTCCACCATGGCCTCTCTGTACGGTGTGTGCTAGGTAAGGGGTTGACAACTTACTGAACCGTACCCTACCTATGGCAGGGACAAGTGGTAGTACGAAACAAGTATGGGGGTTACTGGAACAAGACTCGATCTACGACCAACTCAGGAGGTTTAAGTATTCCCTGCATGATTAGCATAGCAAAAGTGTTTCAACAAACAGACAGAATCCCCACTCATCATACCTTACTATGCCATACCGGACACAACCGTCTCGACGGAGACTGGAGACAAGCTCGTGTCTACCCAAGACAGAGGCTTTCCCGGATTCCTTCCGGTAGGCATGAAAGGCATACAAGGGTGATTACTATCACAAGCATATCAAATTCCAACAGCAAGGAACATTCATTATGCACTCATGAGTATGATCATATCATCACATAAAATAATGAATATTTTGTGTTAAGGTGGTGTTGTAACCGTATCAAACAACACACATAATATTATGCCAGGGTTCAGAATGCTTGCCTTCAAGTGTATGCAAGTGGGGTGCACTTTTTGAAAGTTGCCTTCTTGTTCAAAATCCTATTTTTGAAAATATTCAAATTAACGCATAGTTTAAAAACACTACAAAAAAGTTGTTTGGAAAATTTTCAAATAAATATGAAAATAAACTAGACAGAATTTGAGAAACAACAGAAAAAGAATCAAGTCAATTGGACTTATATTTAAAAAGTTATAGACAGTCAAAGTTTAGTCAAAATCTGTTTTTAAAATAAAACAGAAAAGAAAACGTTTCGGACGAAATACGCTTTCGAGAGGGGGACACGTACTTCGGGCTTTACGCCTCCACTTAACCCGCGCGGGCCGACTCCTGGGTCACTGACAGTGGGTCCCTTGGGCCCACTAGTCAGGTTTGACTAGTCGTTCCCTCGCCTCCTTCCTCCTCTGGCCGAATAGAGGCGGGGCTCCGGCGATCGACGCCGGCGAACGGAGGCTCCCCATGGGGCCCCGAGGGCAGGGATGGATCCGCCAGTCCAGGGCGGTCCTCCCCGTGGTCGAAAGGCTGGCGGGGACGCAGGGAGTCGCCGGCGGCGAGCTTCGTGGCGGACGGCGTTTCGGGAGCAATTGGGGGTTTGGGCTCTGGTGGTTCCCCGTCGAGTTTGACGTGCTGGGTGGCTCCGCGAGACCGAGGGGAAGAGAATGGGAGCACTGGATGGACGGGAGGGGTTTTGGTTGCGACTGAATGGATCGGAGGGCGGCGGCGGCTGTACTGGCCGGAGATGGGGAAGATGGCCTCCCGCCATCGATTGCTGGCTGTGGGGGCCCTAGGGGGATGGCACGAGGTTGCTTGAGGGTCGGACGAGCTCGGGGGGCCTCCATTTATAGTGTAGCTAGGTCGGTTCCGCGGCCGAGGATAAGAACGCCGGCGAACCGCCGTTCTGTTGCAGCAGGGGGACGTGGCGGCGACGAGCGCTTGCAGACGAGCTTGTGGATGAGTTGGACTGCTCCAGAGGGCAGCTGGCGCACGCGTGTGGCTCAGGCGGCGCCGTCCATGGCAGGGGCTGCTGTTGCCGGCCGCTAGCGGCCACGGCCGACCTGATGGCGGCGTTGTGGAGCTCCAGGAGCGGCTCTGCGGCGAGGGAGGAGTCGGGGCATGTCGGCTGCGAGTGGGGAAGGGCCAGAACGAGCGCGGAGGGGCGGCAGTGGGACGCGGCGACTTGGGCGCACGCACGTGCAAAACGCGCGCTCTGGCCGCGCTCTGGCCGCGCCCAGAGCACGCACGCCAGGCGTTTGGCAAAATGCCAAGGCATGCCAGGAGGCTTGGGTGGAGCTGGGGTTTAACAGGTCTAGGTTAGAGTAATCTAGGGACTTAGTGGACATGTTGGTTAGGTCAGGGGATCAAGATCACAATGCAAATATGAAACTATGCCAAATCTGTTCATGCACTCAAGGTGTTCGACAGAATGCTATGGGCATCTAGGCAATTCTTGGGGGTGGCAAAAAACTCCAGATCATAGTCTCCTTAGGTACAAGTGATGATGGCAAGGTTAGTTTGTCAAAAACAAAAACTTGTTAGTGCAAGTTTTTGAGAAAAACCAAATCTGGACAGAAACTAAAGGCTATCTTTGCATGGACCAAAATTACTCCAATGGGTCCACTCTCCTGGACTTAAGGGTTTTGCAGGGTGGACTATAAGCAGGAAAAAGAATCATGGGCAACAGAGCAAACAAAAATAGAGTTGCGGTAGAAAATGCCAAACTGGACCAGACAGCAAAAGAGGATGATTTGCTCAAATTTTTCAAAGAACACTCATGGGTTTTTGCATAAAGTGGAATTATATGCATCTACTGACATCTCCAAACACTTGGAAGAATTTTTAAAGAAATATTTAAATAGGTTGTAGTGCAAAATTATCAACTGGACCAGATTTGAAAATTTGGTGTAGAGCTCAAAATCTCCAATGACCAAAAGATATTTTTGCATAAAAGTGATGTGGAAACATCACATGATATCCCCAAATTTTGGTTGAAATTTTAAAGAAGTATTTGAAAGGGTTACAGTGCAAAAGAGGCTCCATAACTTATGAAAAATCATTTTTAGAAGAATAAAGCTCAGGAAAAACAATTATGCAAATAAACCCACTGATAAAAGAAATGTTTTTCTTGAGAGGGTATACAAGTCCAATAATATTTTTGGAAGGTTTTCACTTGGGGTAAAAACTTCACAATATCAAAGAAAAGAGAGGTTCTGAAATCAAAAGATAAATCCAGAAAATAAAAATTTAATTTCCTGGCAGAATTTTAATAAAAAATATGGTTAAATATTTGGGGTGTTACAATGTTCGTCGTAGGAAAAAAACTCTAGGGCAAATAACAAAGAAAATTTGGATTCCCCTTCAATCTTGGCAATTTCCTCTGGAAAGCATGGAACTTCCTCAGTGATGGTTTGATTTATGAAGGGCGTGCATGACGACATAAGCCAAACATTCCCAAATTATTACCAGGGCATGGTGAGGTCATACCATGGCACCATGCCAGGCGTCATGTTTTTCAAGCATTTATTTCATTTTTCTATAGTTGAAAACCCAATAAATAAACATTTGTGGTTGACTATTGCCACACATTTCATCGAAATATATGTCCATTCATTGTAAAAGGCATGAGAATTTACTAACTGGCACGAGCATGGTTTTCCAGACCGTTCTTGTGCACCCTTTCATGCACCGATTGTTTGAATTCGAATTATGTGCATTAATGCCTAGAAAATGCGCATAATCCCCTAAGTATGGTAAATGAGCCCGGAAAAATGTCAAATTTGAACACGGTGATTTGCAGGGTGTATGTTCATCGTAGAAAAAAACTCATGGACAAAGGACAAAGGAAATTTGGATTCGCCTTCAATCTTGGTGATTTCCCCCTCGAAACCATGAAACTTCATCGATGATGGTTCGATTTATGAAAGGCGTGCATGACGACATAAGGAAAACATTCTCCAATTTTTACTAGGGCACGGTGAGGCCATACCATGGCACCACGCCAGGCGTCATGTTTTCCATGTATGTATTTCCTTTTTTGTATAGTTGTTAACCCAGTAAATGACGCGTTTATGGTTGACTATTGCCACACATTTCCTTGAATTATCTGCCCATTCCTTGTAAAAGGCATGAGAATGTACTAAATAGCATGAGCATGGTTTTCCAGACCGTTCGTGTGCACCTTTTCATGCACTAATTGTTCGAATTCGAATTATGCGCATTAATGCCTAGAGAATGCACATAATCCCCTAAGTATGGTAAATGAGCCCGGAAAAATGTCAAATTTGAACACGTTGCAATTGAGGTGGTATGTTGATTGTTGGAAAAAACTGAATGACAAACTAGGACGAAAATTTAGATTCCCCTTCAATCTTGGTGATTTCCCTCTCGAAAGAATGGAACTTCCTCGGTGATGGTTCGATTTATGAAGGGCGTGCATGACGACATAAGCCAAACCTTCTCAAATTTTTACCAGGGCATGGTGAGGCCATACCATGGCACCATCCCAGGCGTCATGTTTTTCAAGCATTTATTTCATTTTTTCTATAGTTGAAAACCCAATAAACAAACGTTTGTGGTTGACTATTGCCACACATTTCATCGAAATATCTGTCCATTCCTTGTAATAGGCATGGGAATTTACTAAATGGCACGAGCATGGTTTTCCAGGCCATTCTTGTGCACCCTTTCATGCACCGATCGTTTAAACTTGAATTATGTGCCATAATGCCTAGCAAATGCACATAATCCCCTAAATATGGTAAATGAACCCGGAAAAGTGCCAAATTTGAAGACAGTGATTTGCAGGGTGTATGTTCATTGTAGAAAAAACTCATGGACAAAGGACAAACGAAATTTGAATCCCCCTTCAATCTTGGTGATTTCCCCCTCAAAACCATGAAACTTCCTCGGTGATGGTTCGATTTATGAAAGGCGTGCATGATAACATAAGGAAAAGATTCTCAAATTTTTACCAGGGCACTGTGAGGCCATGCCCATGGCACCACACCAGGCGTCATGTTTTCCAAGCATGTATTTCATTTTTGTATAGTTGTTTACCCAGTAAACGACCCGTTTATGGTTGACTATTGCCACACATTTCCTTGAAATATCTGCCCGTTCTTTGTAAAGGCATGAGAATGTACTAAATAACACGAGCATGGTTTTCTGGACCGTTCTTGTGCACCTTTTCATGCACCGATTGTTCGAATTTGAATTATGTGCATAATTAATGCCTAGAAAATGCACATAATCCCCTAAATATGGTAAATGAGCGCTGAAAAATGTCAAATTTGAACACATTGCATTTGAGGCGGTATGTTGATCGTTGGAAAAAAACTGAATGACAAACTAGGACAGAAATTTGGATCCCCCTTCAATCTTGGTGATTTCCCTCTCGAAAGCATGGAACTTCCTCGGTGATGGTTCGTTTTATGAAGGGCGTTCATGACGACATAAATCAAACCTTCTCAGCTTTTAACCAGGGCACGGTGAGGCCATTCCATGGCACCATGCCAGGCGTCATGTTTTTCAGGCACGCATTTCATTTTTATATAGTTGATAACCCAGTAAATGACGCGTGTGGCTGACTATTGCCACACATTCCCTTGAAATCTCTGCCCATTCCTTGTAAAAGGCTTGAGAATTTACTAAATACCATGAGTATGGGTTTTTCCAAACCGTTCTTGTGCAGCTTTTCAAGCACCGATTGTTAGAATTTGAATTATGTGCATTAATGCCTACAAAATGCACATAATCCTTTAAATATTATAAATGAACCCGGAAAAGTGCCAAATTTGAACACGGTGATTAGCAGGGTTTATGTTCATCCTAGAAAAAACTCATGGATGAAGGACAAAGTAAATACGGATTCCCATTCAATCTTGGTGATTTACTATCGCACACGATTCATCTCCGTCGCCTCTGCGAATCGTGTGTGTTCACTCACACATGCAAAAGGAAAAAGAAAACCCTCGCCCAATTCGTCCCCACCCACTCGCCGTGGACTCCTCCGCAACTCTGCACCTCATCAACTTCTATCGCGGCGGCCACCCTAAGCTCGACGGCTGTTGTCAGCGGGCGTAGGTCGCGCTCCAAACGGCACGGGATTTCGCCCCTACCGCTTTCCGCCGCCTATCTGCACCAACATTCCAAAGACTAGTCGACTGGGGTTTTATGCGGGATTGGGCCAGGGATTTTTCTCATGGAGAAGGTAATCAACTTTGTGAAATATTCACTCATCTCTTATCGCAGTCCGTCCGTCGCTGTTAATCAACCGGCGGAAATTGCCGTGGAATCATTTTTGTTCTAGCTCATTCGTGGGTGTTCATTCATGTGTCCATAGTGCGAGCACAAATTGGGCAAGTGTGGTCGCGGCCAGTTGGAAATGAAGTTCTATTTCACCATTCTAGATGACTTCAGGGAGCGCTCGGTATATTCAATCTCAACCTACCATGGTCGGCATGGCCTAAATTTGTGAACATATACCGCCCGTTGCTACATTATCTACATATTTGCATCAAATCCTTGTTACATTATCTATTTTTAATTCTATATTTTTGTACTTTGCTTTTATATATATATTGATCTGTTCTATCAGTTACTCCCATATTTGCATCTTGCTCCGTTATTTCAATATATCTAATTTACGATCTTAATTTTCATTTCAAGAAGTACATCCCTTGCTTTGCAAGAACATGAGTAGAAGGAAATCTTGGGCTTTACTTTGTTGATGACTCCCAGGATGTCATATTGACAATGCAGCATGGATTTACAATGACGGTTAGCGTAAAACTTGATAAAGATGGTCACTCCTATTTAATGCGGACCTTTGGAGAAAAATGTCTAAGTGTAATGAACTAAAAGCTCGCAATAAAATTCTAGTGCGTCCACCACAGCCTGGTCTAATTAACATGGGTGTTTACTTCCCCAACGTCATCAACCGATCAAAGTCTGATCGAGGTTAGTGTCCTCTCACCTTTCTGCATGCTGTCATATTACTTAGCAAAATCTGGGCATTTGTTCTGACTAATTGATCACTATGTAAACAACCAATTGTGATTTCATTTTCTGACTCTGTTCCTAGGCAGTAACAAATTCTATTTACAATTTTTGTGTGCACTATATATTCTTCTGCCATGTTCTGAATAAATAATACCTTTCCACCTTTTAAGCAGGACATGTTGGATGCATAGTGAATGATTTGTATGTTACTAAGCGTACCAAATTTCACTAGAAGGACTTGAAGCATGTCATAAACTTTGTTGATAATCTGATAGAGATAGCACAGCGTATGAACGCTAGATTTTGCATGGTATTAATTAGACTTGTGGTGCACACATTGAACAAGAACAATTGTGTGCACAAAACGCTGGTAAAAAGTCTTATTTTAATGTTGGTGCTCATAAACTATATATATCTTCAACGGTATGTTATAATTGGTTTTTATTCTACATGTCAACAGAAATTGCCCGCTGTAGCAGTTCCTGGATCGATTTCCCAGCATGGTCGAATTACACTTGTGCCTGCTAATAACGCCAAAGTGATTGCAAGGTACTGCATTTCTCGCAGAAATGGAACCATTCAAATTAACAAGTTCTTGCTTGTCGTGGCAATGCATCCATATTGGAAAATTGGAGACACTGTTCTACTCATGCTCTACCAAGGCGCAGGAGAGCTCTTCCTTTTCATTGACGAGATGCTGAGTCACCGTGATCAAGCTGCTTCCAACAGATAGTTGTGGTTGTTGGCCCTCAGCCTCTTAAAATGTGCTAGGTGTTACTATGTTAAGTATGTAGATATGGACCATATGGTTGTTGGCCCTTAGCCTCTTAAAATGTGATAGTTGTTACTATGTTAAGTATGTAGATATGGACCATATGGTTGTCAAAACCGTGTTACGAAGATCCTCCTTTTGTCAAATAGTGTAACCACTATATATATGTTACTCAAATGTTGGTACCCAAGTTCTTAAATTTACATGGAAAGTATTAGTATCATACACAGTTCATTGAGCTTAAGCGTGTGCCCGATGTCCAGAAGGCATTTTCATATTATCTGTCTATATTGCAAATTCACACACATGTTAACACAAGGAAACGTATGTGTAACTTACTAATCATCGCACACAAGTACTCGTCGACGCATCGTGTGCGATACTCCTAGCCACCGCAAGCAACTAGTTTGCATTTTTCAAACTTTTTTGTACACACAGAATCGCACATGAACTAACTGTATTAACCGTCTGTGTTGTAATTTCTCATCGCAAACAGTTCATCTGAGTCGGCTGTTTGCCACGTATCACACAGATCTTGTTTACACGACTCGTTTGTGTTCTTTTGGCTCATCGCAAACAATTCATCCATGTGAATTGTAAGCCGCATATCACACACATCTTGTTAAGTTGAACTGTTTCTGTTGTGTTCCCTAATCGAAAACAGTTTGTTCGAGTGAATCGTATGCCGTATATCGCAAACATATTGATATGGCTGCCCGTTTCTGTTGTTCTGCCTCATCCCAAACAGTTCAAATGGATTAACCGTGTGCCCTGCATCGCACACGCAACTAAAATCGGAACCATGTTTGATGGCTCCGCCATCACAACGTTTTGCACCTTTTTTGACGGGGTTTTTACACCACCGTTTGCGATTAATGCATCCCACACAGTTTCGTCAAAGGGTCTCTGATCATAGTGTCGCGTTAGCAGTATCCTGCAGTAGTGTTTAGACAGTAAATCAATAAGATTTAGACATTAAATCAATAAGATTTACTTGATGTGACACGAGTGAATCCTTACCAGGATATCACTATGTTCAAGCTCTAAATAGAAGGTTGATCGTCGAATTACGGGTATGCAGTGCCCCTACTTACTCCCACAGGCAGGGTAGTCCAAAGGTTGTGACAACTCATATGGAGTGAACATCCATGGGACTAGAAATCCTGGTAGGTGCCATAAACCCTGCAATGCATATAGATATTGGAGATTAACCATCATTGATAAACCGTCCTCACAAAAACATGATCTCGATACTTCAAAATATACAGGCTGTCGTAGATTTAATATGGTGGATGCCCTTGTGAAAGGACTTAGGTGTGGAGCCATCGCAACGTAGGTTAGCTTGACGGGGTTGAGCAGGACAAAGGACACAAAGGTTTACCCGGGTTCGGCCACTCACAACGAGGTAAAAGACTATGTCATGCTTCTGGTTGTATTTCTTGAGTCTCGATTACAAGGAAGCGATTACGCTTGACCTAGCTATTGATCAGTTGTTTCTTGAGTTAACCCGCCACTGGGTCTCACCTTTATATACACAGGTCGAGGCCCCGGGGCTTACAAGACTCCGAGCCGGATCACACAACATGACCAACTCAGTTTCTAAGTCTCCTTACCTTACCAGGCAAGTCACCATCAGGCGGCTCACACTTTCCGGGTCATGGGGCCGTCACCAGGCCCGCCTCTTAAGCTGCCCTCTTCCTGCTTCGTCTTCTCAGGCCTTCTTGGGCCCTCGTCATATTAAGTCGCCAATAGTGTAACCCGGCCCCTCCTGGGCGGGTCACACCTAGGGGTTATATCCCCAATATTAGGCCCCAGATTGATTTGAACTTGTTCATGTCAATCTTCACTGCTTCAGTTGGCGAATTGTCTTCCAAAGCTTAACCTTGAATAAACCACTGTAACCCACCAGGATGTTGTCGGCATTCTGGGAACGGGGGTCCCCAGACTTGCCGCCGGCGGCCCACGGCGTGGCTATGCTAGCAGGCCTGTACGGCCCATCTTCATCAACAAGGCATTCAAGACCCTCGCGAGGGGCCAAGCCTCGCGAGGCAGACGACGCAAGACCTCCTCAGGAGCGGCCTCGCCAGCCAGGCTCACGAGGAGCGGAGAAATCAAGGCAGGGCAAACCTCGCGAGTCTCTCGTGACGTGAGCCATGATGATCAAGACCAGGCAGGCGCGAGGCGGGCGCCAGCGCACGATGTGTCCTTGTTTCCTATTTGGCGCTAAGGAGGCGAGCGCATGCGCGGAGTACCGAGGCATCAAACAAAGGTTTCCATATCGGTGCAACGAGACCAAGACCAGCAGGACGGCAGGACAGAGGTCACCGTGGAGCCCAAGACGGCGTCATCACCAGAGCCTTTCGCAGGCGAAGACCTCTTTTGTCAGGATAAGTTGTACTAGCTGTCCCCTTTCAAATTGGCCGTTGTTGGCTCCCTTCCCGCTCAATATTTGGGGAGAGGACCAGGGCCCATTTAAGTAGAACTAGCCACCACTGGGAAGGGGATCGATTCCACCTCCCATCCTCACATCCACAAGTTCGCAGAGCACAAGAACACCTCAACCTCAGGAGGTTGTTCTTCCCCTTGTACTGTTCATCATCAGCACAAGAGGCAATCCACCACCACCACACTGGAGTAGGGTATTACACCACAACGGTGGCCCGAACCAATATAAATATTGTGTCTTTGTGTTGTGAGTTCGTCGAGTTCGTCCGCGAGATATTAGCGAGCTAGGGCATAGATCGGTAGGGAGGAAATCTTCGCGCGCACCGTAGTGTTCGAACCTTAAGGGTTTTGCCGGAACCCGTGATCCGACATTTGGCGCGCCAGGAAGGGGTGCGTCGGAGCCTCTTTCCCGCCGATCGACCCGCCGACGCTCCGCAGCCCCGATGTCCGGCGACCCAAGGGCCGACTCCGACCGCTGGGCCGCCTGGCCAGCCCGGGCGGCGCCACCTGCCCATGAAGACCTCAACCCCGCACTCCAGGCGGCACGAGCGCCGCCTAACGCTGCGGGGCGCGGGTGGCGCGGCCAGGCGTCATCCACCCTCACTCCATGACAAGCGCGAGCTGCTGCAAGGGTCGCAAGCCACACCGCAGCAACGACGCCACACACCCGGTGGGAGCAGGCGAACATGCGGGCTGCGCTCACGGTGGCGCGGGAGCTGCTGCGGTGCCGGCTGATGGAGAGCGGCCGCGACGCACTGCTGGAACGTGTCGCTGAGCTGCTGGATGCGGTGGCGTCGGGAGCGCCACCCTTCTACTATCTGCTCCCTTCTCGGGCCGCTACTGGACCTCACGATGGGCCTCGCTGCAACCACGCGCCCTCGGGAGTGCCTGGGGGCTTCATCGACGCGAGGACGGCCGGCGGCGCCGGGGGCCCCGTTGCCCCCACGCCGCCTCCCATGAGCATGGGCACGAGCGTTGCCCCCCATGGCCCCAGAGAGGCGTCGCGCTATCATCCTTAGGACGCCGCTCTGTGCCGGGTGACATGGAGTCTGGGGCACTACGGCGAGGTGTTTGGGGTGATAGCCCCAGAAACCTATGTGCCCCGCATGATGGACCAGGAGTACACGCCGGAGGACGACCCTGGCTCGTTCCTCGGGCCAGGTTGGGAGGAGGAGGCATTGGGAGCTGAAGCCTTCCAGGAGCCACCGGAGATCCCCGCCAACCGCGCCATCGACAACAGATACAGGGTACCACTAATCCCTCAGGAGCAAGCATACACTAACCATGGGTCGCAGGAGAGTCAGGTCACCACGGCGGCTGGCGGCCCCAGCTCGGTGGCCTCCCTCCCGCCAGGAGGATCGCGCTGGGGGCAGCGGGAGAGAAGTCGGGAGCCAGATCCCTCGCCACGTCGCGCGGAGCAAGGTCCCCCCCAGAGGTAGGCCCTCTGCTGGGGAGGTGCTAAAAAGCCTACCCCGGCAGAGGACCCGTGGTCGCCGAGGGCGCCGCTGGCGTCCCCTTTCCCCCCTTTGTGTCGTCCTTGCTGCCGGTCGGCTCAAAGGTGGTCGAGGGCGGCGCAAGGCGGGGCCCTCGTCTGGCGATATGAAGCAAGGTGAGTACCTGTGAAGAAGGCCCAGTGCCTGTGAAGATCGCCGCCTGTGACACTCTCACGTAATAATGAGTGGTGCTGTACACGCCCCGGAGTCTCCGGAGAGCCGCCCTCGGGCCTCGGGGGCTCCCTCCCATGCCTAGTGGCAGCACTTAGCTCCGCGCTGGTGAGAAGACTTGAAGACAAGAACACTAGACTAGGCGCCGGACGAGGCCATTTGCTTTGGATCTATTTTCTGTAACCTTGCTTTCTGGATTTGGATTTAAGTTGAAGCTGAGCTTTTATTGGTGCGCGTGGGGGGTGCTTTTTCTCGTTCAAGCAATTTCTTGCCATCTGGTTCTTGCCGTGTTCTGGAGCTCGTGCTCGCTACCTCCCCCTCGCGGGCCCCTCGTGAGCGCGGCTGGGCGTGGCACACGCACCAAACGTCACGGTTGGCACTAGATCCTCGCAAGGCCCGCTCGGGCGGATCGGCCGACCCTTCAGGAGCTCCGCGGCAACTCTCGACCTTACAGTCCTTAGGGGGCCGCCCCGGCTAAGGTAAGCCGCAGCAGCGAAACTTGCCGCCAGGCTCGTGGATCCACGAAGGCGCCCACTCGATTGGGCATAAAAGAGTAAAAATTGTGATTTGTTTACATGAGGGGCTCCCCCTCTCAAAATGCTCTCACAATTCTTAGGGACCATGCCCAAGTTTTTGCATACAGGATAAAGCAGTAAGGGAACAAGGGATCAGCCAAATATGTCGCTCGCCGCATCCTCCACATCGTCTTCCGACGCATCGCTGCCGTCGCTGCCACCATCGTTGACGTCGCGACGCCGGCATCACCATCGTCGACCACGTCGCCTTCGTCTGCGGCGACCACCACTGCGTCGTCTTCAGAAGTGAAGGCTCT
Organism: Aegilops tauschii subsp. strangulata; assembly: GCF_002575655.3. Taxonomy (NCBI): domain Eukaryota; kingdom Viridiplantae; phylum Streptophyta; class Magnoliopsida; order Poales; family Poaceae; genus Aegilops; species Aegilops tauschii. Next base: position 277,102,603 of record NC_053037.3, on the reverse strand, counting down.
GACCATCGCATCCACATTGTCCTCCACCCACCGCGCCAGGTCGCCACGGATGGCCTGCGGTACGGGGGCAATGGCGGCGCCGAAGTCAAAGTCAGGGAAGGTGTTCCGGAGATAGCTGAAGACACAGGAGAACACGCGCCCGAGCAGGCCGTGGCTTCTCTCTTCCACGAGCTTGCAAGCTCTATCGTACCGAGCCTCCAGGCGCGTCACCACGTCACCGAAGAAGCGCAGATGACTGGCGTAGTCGTTCGAATGCGGCTGCGGAGCATTCTCGTCACAGACATGGCCCAACGCCGCGTTGGCCCTGACCCTGAGGTCCTGGAGCATGGGGGCGTGCTCACGCTCCAGCGTCCGCCGCAGGAGCAAGTCCTCACGACTCTGCCGCTCAACGGACTCGGAGTCATCAACCCGCTTCTGGAGGGAGAGCAGCTCGGCGCGAGCGGAAGCCAGTTCTGCATGCGCCGTAACCAGGGCAGCTGCTGTGGCCTTCTCGCGCCTCTCCACTTCGGCCAGCTTGGGCCTAAGGGCGGCAGCCCTACCCGCATCCTCCGTCCCCAAAAGCTTCAACTTCAAGTCATACCTACCCTCCAGATCTGCACGAACCTCGGCCACCCGGCGATCAACCTCCTCCTGAGCCTTGGCCTCGCAGGCGCCAATGTCATCTTCCGCTTGGGAAACTTGGCACTCCCTCGTCTCCAGCTGCTGAAGCTCAAGGCTGCGCTCCACGGCCTCCAGAGCCAGTGCCTCCTCATGCTTCCGGATCTCATCTTCCTCGGTGGGCGTCCCCCTCAGCGACGCAAGGGCGGCCTTGCGCGCCTCCACCAGCTGCTCCAGGGACGCACTCCTGGCCTGGAGCTCCCACGCGCGCTTCTCTGCAGCCTCGCGATGGCGGTCAGCCTCACGAGCCTCCTCCAAGGATCGGGAGCAAGCCTCACGGGAAACCTTGAGGGACGCCTCGGCCTACGCATGGTCAAGATCACGCTGGTAGCGGCCAAGGTTGATAGCCACCCTCAGCTTACGTCGTTCCTCCGCCAGCCGGAGGCCCTCAGCCTCAAGGCGCGAGTTGACACCCGCGAGTTCTTCACCAAGTCGGCTCATCACGCCCATCGCCTCCTGGAAGAGCTCATGTCGAACGACGCTCCGCCCGCGCTCGAACTCCAACGCACGCCCCACCTCGTCCTCCGCCACGGGGGCTGCAGGCGGGACCTGAAGCGGCGCACCCCCTCTCAGCAGGGAGCTGGGGGCTGGTGCCACTCCAGGTGCCGGCCCAAACTCACGAGGAGCCCCGGCCAGTCGGGGCCCACTGCTTGAAGAGGAATTGAAGGCCGAAGCCAACCAGCTGTTGTCCATGACCAGAGGAGGAGTCCGGGGAACGCCTGCGAAGCTCCAAGCCAGACCATGGAGGAAGGGCAACAGAGCCGCAGATTCAAAGCGCCATGGAGGCGAGCGCACCCCCTCGGCCAGCCCAGCTCCAGGCGCGGCGTGCAGGCTCGGGATGCTCAAGGCCGATGGGGGTGCCGAGGAAGGCGGGGATTGCTTCTCGGGGGACTCAACGGCCCTGGCAGAAGGGGACCTGAAGAGCCAGCGTCAGGAAGGAAAGCAACAATCACGAGATCACAAGGTGCAGTACTTACTCGTCGACGGCGATGTACTTCCGTCGCTTCAATGGCCTGAAGATGCCGCTACCGCTCGGAGATCCTTTCCTCTTGCGGAGTTCCTCGAAGTCCACACAAAGCCGACCGAAGGGCTGAACGTGGCGCCCAGTGCGGGGTGCAGCCGGAGAAGTGCTCGAGAGAACGACTTCAGGGGTGCCTGGCTGCGGAGAACAGTCGGGCGCCGCCTCACCGTGACCTCCCGAGGCCTCCGGAGTTTCGGCCTCGAGAGCCGAGTGCTACGTCGTCTCAGCGGCCGATGCCCCAGAATCACGGGTTCGTGAGGACGACGCCCCGGGAGCCCCGGGTGGCGTCCGCACATCAGCACTCGTGCCGCCAGCCTCTGGCGGCGCTCGTCCCCCTGCACCCACATTCGGGACGGGCTCGGCACCGGCGACGAAGAAGGGAACCACGCTGACAGGGTTCTCGCGGGACCCCACTAGGCCGTCTGGACGCAGTCCCCACTCGTCAAAGGGAGGCATGCTCCCTGCAAATTCAGCCTTGTTCTTGCAGCGGTACAGCAGACAGTTCTTCCTAGGCAAGTCGTCCGGCGAAGGGACACCTATCAGGACCTTGAGCATCGTTCGCTGCGTCCCAAGGGGAGCCCGGACTCCTGAAACCTCATGTTGTCCTGACTGCTGAGCAATGTCCACATCGGGCGAGAATGGCGCTGAATCGGAGCAACCCGGCGCTTGATGAACTCCTTCACCACCATAGGCGCGGTCACGCCGCGATCCTTCAGCCTCCTCAGCCTGAGCCAGACGGGGACAAGACGGGGGCTCGCGAGCTTCTCGTGGCCCCAGCCGGAGTGGGAGACGGCAGGCGCTGACGGGGCGTGGAGCAGGGGGCTGAGCACACCGGCGTCGACAAACACCCACCGTGTCCGAAACTCGCTCGTGGATGGAGGAAGCTCGAAGTCGATCCCCGCGCCCGCCGTCGCGGCCACGGCCTGGAAGCTCACGCACCCCGAGCTTTGCTGAGGGTCAGTCAGATGCAATGAGAAGAAATGGCGGAGGAGGTCCACGGAAGGAGCGATGCCCACCATGGCTTCACACACAAAGGCAAAGGCGGCAAGGAGAGTCACGGCTTGAGGATCGGGATGCAGCATGTGGATCTGATAATGCTCAAGCACCGCATTGAAGAAGGCGGAGAAAGGAGGAATCAGGCCAGCCCAAAGGGCATCAATGAAGATTGGGACCTCGGTGGCTGCCCGGGAAATGCGAGCGCGAGACGCAGGCTAGGCCACCGTCTCCCCCACTCGTTGAAGCTGGAGGCGAGCATTGGACACACCTTGTCCATGGGCTCGTCGTTGAGCACCAAGGATCGGCCAACCGCAGGCTCGACGGCCGGAGGCGCGCTTGGCGAAGACAGGGGATTTTTCCCCTTGTCTGCTTGTTTCGGCGCCATGGCGACAAAGCGGGCAAGGTGCAGGTCAGATTGGAGAGGAGGAGCAGAGTCTGGAGAAAGCAGAGGGATTGGGGAAGCAAGGCATGGGCGATGGGAGAATAACTGTGTAGGTTGCGGGGGCCGTATAGCCAGGTGGATTTTAAGGCAGCGTGGTGGAGCGGAGACGCCCGCGTCCAATCAACCGCCATGCGTCAACCGAGGCCGCAGGATTTTGGGGCCAGCGGCACTCCACGCTTGACCTTTGGCTTCGCCTCAAAGCCAAGCCCGAGCGCGCCTTGGGCCCGGGGGCTACTGTCGGTGTTCTGGGAACGGGGGTCCCCAGACTTGCCTGCCTGCGGCCCACGGCGTGGCTATGCTAGCAGGCCTGTACGACCCATCTGCATCAACAAGGCATTCAAGACCCTCGCGAGGGGCCAAGCCTCGCGAGGCGGACGACGCAAGACCTCCTCAGGAGCGGCCTCGCCAGGCAGGCTCACAAGGAGCGGAGAAATCAAGGCAGGGCAAACCTCGCGAGGCTCTCGTGACGTGAGCCATGATGATCAAGACCAGGCGGGCACAAGGCGGGCGCCAGCGCGCGCAGCGTCCTTGTTTCCTCTTTGGCGCTAAGGAGGCAAGCGCAGGCGCAGAGTACCGAGGCATCAAACAAAGGTTTCCATACCGGTGCAACGAGACCAAGACCAGTAGGATGGCAGGACGGAGGTCACCGTGGAGCCCAAGACGGCGTCATCACCAGAGCCTTTCGCAGGCGAAGACCGCTTTTGTCAGGATAAGCTGTACTAGTTGTCCCCTTTCAAATTGGCCGTTGTTGGCTCCCTTCCCGCTCAATATTTGGGGAGAGGACCAGGGCCTATATAAGTAGAACTAGCCACCACTGGGAAGGGGATCGATTCCACCTCCCATCCTCACATCCACAAGTTCGCAGAGCACAAGAACACCTCAACCTCAGGAGGCTGTTCTTCCCCTTGTACTGTTCATCATCAGCCCAAGAGGCAATCCACCACCACCACACTAGAGTAGGGTATTACACCACAACGGTGGGCCGAACCAGTATAAATCTTGTGTCTTTGTGTTGTGATTTCGTCGAGTTCATCCGCGAGATCTTAGCGAGCTAGGGCATAGATCGGTAGGGAGGAAATCTTCGCGCGCACCCCAGTGTTCGAACCTTAAGGGTTTTGCCGGAACCCATGATCCGACAGACGTCATGCAAAGTAAATCATTGTAACCGCCATGACGTCATGCGCATTAAATCTACAAAAAACTTGGTACATCACAATAGATCTTTTATATTAATTGGTCATCCGAGAATCGAGGCGCCTGCACTGTTGAGATAATCATGTTGCCTCCTCCATTTCTGCGCATGCCATTTTACCGTTTCCTTATAAACAGGGACGGGGCTCCCCTTTTTCACTTTTACCCTGCCCCTCTCTCTTCTTCTTCTTCCTCGCCTCAACCACCACCGCTGGAGCCCTGCTACTCCAGCCAATCGTCACAAACAGCTTCGGCCCGACCGCTGCATCAACCTGACCGGACCAGAAAATAGCGGTGCATTCCCGATCTTCATCAACACCTCCTGGTACTTCTTTCCACCTTTCTTAGATCCACATTAGATCAACCCATTTCATAGGGTTCGTCGGTGTTTGGCCAAGTTCATCCTAGTTAATCCAACCTTGCTTAGAAGATGTGATTCCATCCACGAACTGGGGAAAACTGTGCTTGCCTTAGTTCTTATTTTATACAACGCTGATCTTCCTTCTTCAGAATTCACGCACCACCGACTACTTGTTCGCCGCTGCATCTTAGGTTTAGCCATTATTTTTCATTTTCACAACCGCGGTAGCTCCAAAATTATAGGCATTAATCGTGAAACTTGTTTGTTTTATACTTAGTAAAATTTCATCAATCTCAGATCTGTATATAACTACTCTGCCAATGTTATTCGGGCGGCTTAGATAATAACTTTATAACCCGCTAGCCTTTACCCGGCTTATCTGTAATGTGTAACCCGCCATGGGTTCTGAATATGCTTCTGCAATTTGACCTATAAATATGCTGCTCATAACTTGATAATCATACTCCATAGTTAAGGTATCTCTTAGTTGGAGCTGACCCGCCCTTCAACACATAAATGGCTTGTGATGTATTCGTAACTATGATCCATAGTTAATTTGTAGTCATTTAAACTATCATCTTCACCATTAATCAAATCGTCATCATAGCATTAACTCACCACGTTATACTTCCAGGCCATAATTTTTCAACTGTCAAAAAATGACTATCGTCAACTGGGAACGGTCCTTGGTTACCAAGGATATCCTTGATGACTTCGTAGGCCAAGGCCTATTGGCGAGTCAACAGGAGATCAGATGGCGAGTCAGTAATGGAGAAGTAATCCCTACCCCTGCTGAAGATGAGATCGTAGTCTTTACTGATCACATACTCAGAGGGTTCACTCCACTCGGGTCTAAATTTTTCCGAGGCCTCCTTCATTATTTCAATTTGCACCCTCAAGATATAGGGCCGAACTCGGTGTCCAATATTTGCCACTTCCAAATCTTCTGCAAGGTTTATCTTCAGACAACACCCACAACCCCTCTCTTCAAGGAGTTCTTCTATATAAACCACCAGATTGAATGCAAAAATGGCCCGAGTCAAGAATTAGGTGGAATCTCAATTCAGAGACGGAGGGATAACAACTTTCCCTCCACCATCTTACCCAGTCACCCAAAAGGATGGGTAACCACCTGGTTTTACTGCAAAAACACCGCACCAACAACAGAAAACCCTTTGCTCGGGTTTAGAGCTGAGCGTCTTCCACTGAGCTTCGACCTGCCAAGCAAGATTATTCCAGAAGAGCATGCCGTGGCTTTCCTATTCCTTTCCAGGGCCAAAGCCTAGTTGGCTCATGGGTTACTTGGGGTTGATTTGACCCGGTGCTGGGTCACTTGAAGATACTCCCCTTATGCCGCTGCCCCGGCTTAATGTATGAATATTCTAGCAAACCAAATGACCCTCAACGGTTCACAACAGACAACTTTACTGCTGAAGAAGTCTTTAAGACCATGAGGACCCTGCTTGACGATTCTCAAGAGAACTCTAACAAAGTTGGCCTGCCACCATTTTTTAAATAGAACCCAACTCCACCTGTAAGTGCTTACCTTTACCTGTTTCAATACAAGTTAACTCGACATTATACCTTGTTTGAATCTTTTGTTGCACTTATGCAGGTTGACTCCGCCTTCTGGACCAGAAAACCGCAAGCCGCCGCCTCGGTTAAGAAACTTAAGGCCAAGACCCATGCTCCAGTCCGCCGTAAAAAGGTAACAACAGAAGACCTTCTCAAGCTGGATGACTTGGAGGTAGAACCCGATTCCCTTGGTCATGTTTTTATGCAACTTATTGATGCCGACTCTTCACAGGATGACGCGGAGACAAGCCAGGAAAATGCAATAGAGGTAATACCTGTCTCCTCGGACTCAAATCCTTTGCCAAGAAAGAGAACCCAGCGGGTCATTCGGAAAGTAAGATTTTCTCATCCTCTTGCTCATTTGGACCCCGATTTTCTTTTGAAGAATCAGCAGCATGACTCCAGACGTATGACCCGGAGTGACGGTTCTCAAGACCTCAACTCTGGCTTACCCAATACTCCTATTCCTCGCAACCGCCGAAATGAGGTGCCTCATAACCCGACAATTTCTCTTCCGAAGGCTGGTCTTTTTCGTCAACCTCTTGATATTTCTGACTCAAACTATCAGGGAACCTCTCCAGCATCCGACGACTCTAAAGGAACTCAAATGCCTGTCTTTAAGGTTGCCCATGGGTAAGTATACCACCTTGTTTGTAAATAATTTGTAATAATACACACTCATGATCTCTAGTATCCTTGCTGTAGGGGTGTAGCCAAAGCAGGCAAAAAACAGAAAGTGGGTGGGTCTTCAAAAGATCCCAGGGCTGCCGAACGGGAAACGCGGACGACTGAGGCTCCTGAAGCTTTAGTTCAGAATCCTGAGGGCCTTGTTAATGACCCGCCACCACAGGCTGATACCACAACCTTTGATCCAATGAATATTGAGGTTGACCCGGCCATCAAACATGACCCCTCAAGTCCTAAACCGCCTTCTCCTGCCAAGCTTACTGAAGAAATTCCTTCTGTTAAGGCCACCGAAGATGTCATCAACACTGGCACAGGCTATATCGAGCCAGGGAATCCTACTGTTTTGGCCAAACATAGTGCCAAAGAAGAGCCGCTAGCCGTAGACAAGGGCAAATTGAAGCCGGATCTGCAGAACTATGTGGATTTAGTGTAGGCAAACTGCACGCAGGTTACCTAAGCCGCCTGCACACAAGTCGTGACATGGAGGCTGGCCTAGTCAATCTAATGAGGCAGAAATATGAGGTACCAATTAAACCCCTTTCCTCCTGTTTATATGCATATACTCATGTATCCTCCGAGGGCCAGTTTATCCTAACAAGGATGAACCGGGTCTTTAACAGCCTTTAATAAAAGTCAAACACGTAGCCCCCGAGGGCCGGCTTAATCTGACAAGATAGGCCGGGTCACCAACAATTTTTAGCAAAATCAAACATGTAGCCCTCAAGGGCCGGCTTAATCTAACAAGATAAGCCAGGTCACCAATAACCTTTAGTAAAATCAAACATGTAGCCCCCGAGGGCTGGCTTAATCTGACAATGATAAGCTGGTTCTTCATAAGAATTAAAAATGACCTACATTAGCCCCCAAGTGCCGAGTATATTGCTTGCAATGTGCTATGGGACTTAAATATCTATATGACATTGAGGTTGCTCATTCTATAATAACCATTTCTTTAACACTATATTCCAGGAGGAGTTGATCATGAAAGAGTCACAACTAAGTGACTTGAAGAAAAACATTGAACTTCAACATGCTAAAATTGCCAAGGCCATGTCACAGCTGAAGACTTCATTAGAAGATTTTGAGAAGGACAAGGCGAGTTTTGACACCAAAAGGACCACCCGGGAGGCTGATAAGGCTGCCCTACAGCAGAGAGCCGAAGATGTTGAAGCTGCACTTAAGCCGGTGACTGAAGAGATAACCGGCTTAAAGCAACACATTATTCAAATGACATCTGCCATCTTTGGTAAGATTCATACCCAACTCATCATTAGTTTCATTATTTTAACTCGCCTGTCGACTTATAACTTGCAATGTTTTTAACCCGCCTAGCGACTCTTATGCCTTAACTAGCTCCAGAAGCACTAGCCTTGGAGAAAGTATGCTGCTGAAGTTAAAGGCAATGTACTCATTGACCGGGCAGCTATACACCGGGACGCTTCATAGGCTTGTTGCCCTGTCAGGCGGAAAAAAGCCTCCAACACTTCTCAAGACCGTGCTAGAGCAGTTTTCAACAGCGCCGACTTAAATTGAAGAGTGCCGACTGTCAGCCGCCTGAGCTGGAGCTATTGTCGCTCTAGGATGAGACAACGGATGGCAAGCAGAACTAGACCCGGAGGAGATAGCCACCGGATGCCCCAAATTTAAAGATAACGGGTCATGTTTTGAAGAACAAGATTTTAACAAGTGCGTCAGGGAGATGCGGCCCGTGGTTTGCAAGCTTATTGAAGAACTAAATCTGAAGCACTGCACGCCGGCTTATGATGATCAGAACAACAAAATTAAGCTGCCCACCCATGAAGTGATGAATCTTGTTCCTGCCAGGCGTAAGCATCTTTTTGCCCCTGACCTTGACTCTAGTCCCATTATAAATGATGAAGCCATATTCGAGGCCTTAACCAGCATCGATTGGATGACGCCTAACCTCCAGATAGCCGAAGAAGAAGAGCCAGTGCGAGATGACCCGGAGTTGTCAACTCACCAAGAAGGAAATCAATGACGACCCAGGCGGCTCTCAGTCCAGGGTATAAGAGTGCACCTTCAGAAAACACTTTGCTTCAATCCCGTGGGCTCGTGAAAGCGTTGTAATAGGCTAGTTGAAAACAATGATCCGCCTTCGTGCATGTTGATCTTAACTTTTCAGCCACCAGTTTTAATCTTTATAATAGGCTTGATCTGATCATTCATACGAGCCATAGTAGTAGTCTTATTTGTGCGTAAAGCTTTTCATGTCCTGCCAAAAAGGTTAAACATATGTCCTGGCGACTTAAGGTCAAAAACCAGGGCGGGTGACAACCCAAACATATATAGCCTAATGTGACTATTGACACTATAATCAAGGCCATTCAAGTCAAAATATATTGACGACTCAAAGTCCAAAATTAGGGCGGGTTACCAAACCTCGAATATTCACATAACAATTGAAAACATACCTGTAGATTTGGATCGTACTGACAGCTTAAACATCGATATCTAGTGCGGGTAATAACCCAAAGACTTGCAATCCCAAGACCTCAATTGTTCAAGCCAAAGCATACTGGCAACTTAAAGTCCATAGCCAGGGCGGGTTACCAAACCCAAAATACTCAAACATGAGTCATATGATCGGAGTTTTATGACCCGGTTTCTCAAAATTTACTTAACAGAAAAAAATCTTTAGGAGAAAACAAATCCAAAAGACTCAAGAGAAAAATTCAAAAAATCTCAAATAATTGCCTGGCCGGCTTACCAAAGCACGACCAAATAAGTTGGCTTACAGGGCCGTGTTCTTTCAAGGGCTGCACAACCGTTGAGTTAATCCTAGCTCACTGTCAGCTGGCTCTCACGTGACACAAGCCGCCGTTTAACCTAAACGAGTTCAGGGTCTGAAAAAGATTGTCTGTTAAGAGTTCGGCGGGTCACCTGGTGGAGTAGCAAGTTGCAAATAGGTAGGATAACTCATAATTTGGTGTCCATGCCTGGTCAAGAGGGTATGAAAGCTAAACCCGGTGGGTTGGAAGCCCCCAAGTGACCTTATGACCAAATAATAAGGACTCAGATACACAGAAATGAAACGATAGAGGCCCTGAATTTATTCAGGGATGCCGACTTTATTATATTGATCATAAAATATATATACACTGACAAATGTATGTACAAAGATGAGAGCCGGTGGCTCAGGTGTAATAATGCCAAAGATGAGCAATATTCCAGGGCCGGCGGGTCTCCTTGCCTGGGCACTCTTAAGTCCAAAAGGCATAGAGACATAGCAGAAGGCGGGTGATAAAAGACATCTTCTCTTGGTCTTTAACTGCCATCTTGATCTGATGATAACCCGAATAAGCATCCAGGAAACATAAACTCTCACAACCCGCCGTGGCATCAATAATCTGGTCAATCCGTGGGAGAGCAAACGGATCAGCATATTCAGCATCTCCTTCCTCACATTCCAATGCAATTCTTTGATCACCATGGACTGTATCGTGCACTTACGCCCTGGCATTTTAAGCTGCAAATAGACATAACAAGGCTGCGCCATAAACTTGGCGTAAGCCGTCCAAACAAGGCATGATAAGGGCTCTTGATTTTAACCACTTCAAACCATAACGTCTCTGCTCTGTAATCATAGTCATCACCAAAAGCCACTTCCAAGGCAATCTTCCCAACTGTATATGCCGACTTATTAGGTACTACACCATGAAAAACTGTAGAAGGCGGCTTAAGCTCCTTATCAGTTAAATTCATCCGACAAAAGGTATCATAGTAAAGGATATTGATATTGCTGCCACCATCCATGAGTACTTTGGTGAATTTATAACCTCCAACCCGAGGGGCTACCACCAACGCTAGCTAACCCGGATTGTCAACCCGGGGCAGGTGACCTCTCGACTCCATGTGATTGGATGTTCTTACCACCGTAAGTATTGAGGTACCGCCGGCTCAATTGCACCGACCGCGCATTTATGAACCTTCTGACCGCGTTTGTAGAGACTTGTGGTAAAAACATGATACTGGGCGTTGTTAAGCTGCTTTGGATTACTCTGGTATCCTGACTGATGGTGCTGGTTACCCTAACCAAACTGTTTGTTATAACCACCCTGGTTTCCTTGTCCTTGATATCCAGAAGTTGAGCCACCACCATCAAAGCCGGGCCCCTGTGAGCCGGATCCTGACCCGCCAGGCGGGCCATTATTGTTGCCATGATGCCGACTGAAGTTGGAATTCCTGTACTCTCTCATGATGAAACCGTCTTTCCAAGCATGAGCCACCGGTTTATTGGGCAGGCTGAGTTTTGGGCAAGGTTCGTTAATCATTGCCATTACGGCGCTGGTTTTTATATCCAGTGTTGGTGTTAGCTACAAGATCTAACCCGCCATCGGGCCATGTGAGATTGCCACCGTTACCCTGATTGTTGCTGTTATGCCCTATCATGTTCCACTGCTGACGTTTTCCATTGCCACCCTTCTTCCCCTTATTGGATTTTTCATAATCAGATCCAGGGTCTTTAGTGTTGTGTGAGTCGGCATACTTAATGAGAGCCGCCATGAGTTCGCCCATGTCATTGTAGTAACGCTTAAGCCGCCCAAGCTACTGCTTAAGGGGGACAAAAGACAGTTCTTCTCTAGGATCAGAACCACCTGATCCGCCGCAATACTGTCAGATGAGTGAATAATAGAAGAGACCCACCGAACCCAATGGTGGGCCGACTCAATACGCATTGATCCAGATCCACGATCGTCAGCGGCTGCTTGCATGTCCTTGAAAGTTTTTGATCAAACGTGCTTTCAACTCCTCCCATGAATTGATGAAATTGGCAGGTAAACCTTTTAGCCATGTTCGAGCCAGTCCATCGAGCATCATGGTGAAATATTTGGCGCATACAGCGTCATTAACATCCGGCATCTCCATAGCCAATTCATAGCTCTCAGTTCAAGCCTCAGGGGGAAGGTCAGCTGTGTAATTAGCCACCTTACAAGGGCCCTTACAATCTTTGGGCGAACTTTCATTGTGCAGAGTCGGTACCAAACACGGCACACCAACGGTTCTGGAAGTCGTCCCAGCTTCAACAAATGCCGAAGGGTTTACTGGCAATTGCTGATGAGCCCCCAATTGAGCCGCCAATTCCACCTCAAGACAGGCTCTAGCCTGATCTACAAGGGCCTTAGCATTGCTCAGCATATTGACGTCTCGGGGCGGGTTAGGTCCACGGGGCGGGTCATCATTACGAGGCGGGTTACGACACCGCTCACTGCTGGAAACCGCTCTCGGAGTTGAGTGAACACGCTCACGACTGTATGAATAGGCCGCTTGCTGTGCCACAGCCGTCTGAAGAAGCCCCATAGTGTTCCGGGTCTCTATCGCAACTAGAGACTCACCTTCCATCGGAATAGCCGCCAGCCGTGTAGCTGCTGCTATCGTGTTATCCACCGGGTTAGAATAATGGCTAGAGGGTGCTAGAACCCGTTGAGGAGGGGTCAGATCCCTACAGGGCGGGCCTGGCACACGAGGCTGAGCCGCCGCTCGGGTCCCTGGCGCCTCAGCTGCCTGGGCTACAACGGGCGGGTTACTCGTTCCCGCCCCCGGTGTGTTAAAAAGATTTTGTCCCTCAAACTGTGAAGGTAGGTGGATCGGGTGCCTCCTTTGAAGAACAACATTGGATGCGTTCTAGTCCAGACTTAGATGAAAAGCTTCTGCTCTTATCTGCGGTGACTCGGCCTCCATCGAAGCTCGCTCCGTCGCCATCCTGGCATTCTCCACATTAAGATCCTCTTGGGCCTTGGCCACCTCATCTCGCACCTTTGCAACTTCGACATTATGCTGTGCTTGATTTGCTGGAGTCACCTCCGTGGCTAACAGAGTCGTCAAGGTGCCCAAGAGCTCCGATAAAACTTGAGTCGGCAGCCGAACTGAACCGCTCGCCCCGGCTATCGCCGCCGCAGTTGAGCCAGACGTCATAGCCGCGACCATTGATGAATTTACCATTGGTTGCATACCAGCCATAAAAATAGCAGCCCTGCTTGGCGGCTCATAAGTGTCCGGAATACTGTCACCATCGGAATAGCCCCCAAGCCTACCATCCTGAAGATGATAGATGGATTCGGTTTCTCCGGTCGAGGACTCATCACCTGAGTAGCGGCCATCTCTCCACCAGATGCAGAATCTTCCTCGAGATCCACCCCATGAACAAAGCCAACAAAGGCACGCTTCCGAGCGGGTTGACCCCTGGCGGGTCACGCGCACTGGGCCGCCTCAATGATGTCGATGCATGCGTCCAGCTCAAGCTCTAACTCTCCGATCTTGCTGATGAAGACGTGAATTCCGCCAAAGGGAACCCGGTACCCGTACTTAATTGAGTCGGCCTCGGGGCCCCAGCCCGGGTCGTCAATGTAGATCTTGCCGCGGCGACTCTTAGTCATCCGGCCCACTATATATCCTTCAATTCCTGAGAAGTTGCCCTTCAAGAACCCAAAACCACCGTGCTCTGGCCCCATGGTAGGCGCCAACTGTCGTAGATTCAACACGGCAGATGCCCTTGTGAAAGGACTTAGGTGTGGAGCCATCGCAACGTATGTTAGCTCGAAGGGGTTGAGCGGGACAAAGGACACAAAGGCTAACCCAGGTTCGGCCCCTCACAACGAGGTAAAAGGCTACGTCCTGCTTCTGGTTGTATTGCTTGAGTATCGATTACAAGGGAGCGATTATGCTTGACCTAGCTATCGATCAATTGTTTCTTTAGTTAACCCAATGCCGGGTCTCACCTTTATATACACAGGTCGAGGCCCCGAGGCTTAGAAGAGTTCGAGCCGGATCACACAACGTGACCAGCTCGGTTTCTAAGTCTCCTTGCCTTACCAGGCAAGTCATCATTGGGCGGCTCACACTTTCCGGGTCTTGGGCCATCACCATGCCCGCCTCTTAAGCTGCCGTCTTCCTGCTTCGTCTTCTCAGGCCTTCTTGGGCCCTCTTCATATTAAGTCGCCAACGGTGTAACCCGGCCCCTCCTGGGCGGGTCACACCTCAAGGTTATATCCCCAACACAGACTGAATTGAGTGGATAGATATTAACATAGATTGTTCTCAGGACTCACCACACAACAAAAGCGGCAGTACTAGACAATACAGGGTTCACAAACACAAATCAAGTACTGAACAATAGTACTTACTACAGACAAGCAAAGTTGCACTAATTAAACTCTGTAGACTATTTCTTGCCACCGACCTACGAGATGTACCCCACATAACTGACTAGGCCATGGACTTCGTGAGAGATGTCTACCGGCACCATTGTCATCTCGTTAACCTTGGAGAACCTAACAGAATGGTCTTTCCACTCCTAAACATGACGATGAAGACAATCCGCATCAGATTTGTCGGGTAGCTTTACAAGAACCAGACCCTTCGTAATCGAAGGCACAACTAGGAAATTGTTGTGGTGAAGTACACCCTCGAGAACACGCCTGACAACAATGCTACAGGAAAACACTTGTTCACTACACGTGGCAACAAGCACACAACAACTGGATAGTTTAGTAGTAGAACTCATCCTCAGGTCTTCCAGTTCACACGACATGACTTTGAGAACTTCATCTCCACCGCGGACCTGATTCTAATTCAAACAAAAATCAAATATTTTATTACTATCTTCGTTCAGAAATATAAGAAGATTTTCGATATTTTACTCCATATAAGACTACATATACACAGAGAAATGAGTGAACAAAGACACTCGAACATGTCTTCAAAGGCATGAGAGCAGAGGGATTACTTGCAATATCCATAACACAAGTTACTGAGGCAACTATACTCACTTCAAAGGCATGAGAGCTAAAATCTTTCATTTCCTACTGCTAGCATTGATGTTCATAAAGTAGTTGAAAGTAATCTATAAGAAATTAGTGTTATGTGCAAAAATCATATGTATGTCAACCTCTCGCATGTTTTGGTCAAAAGAGAAATTTAGAACCGTCATTTGGCACACAAAAATCACATGCATGACCACCCAGAAAGTTGTACTACTAGTACTAGGACTGCTTGTTAGATGAAAAAACACGATCAAGATGCCAAAAAGATCGTGAAGAAGAAATATTACCTAGACTGGCTTAATGAGACATCCCGGAGAGGGGGGCTTGGATAGCGTGATGCCCTTGAGCTTGTATGCGGTAGTGTCGGCAGGGTGCTTGTGCTTCTTCATACCCTGAGCCTCGATGGTTTTGGCCAGAGCCATAGATATCACTTCGGCCGATGCTCCAGGGTCCATCAAGAAACTTTCAAATAGAAATAAAAGAAAAGAAGCCATAATCACAAACCCAAAAGAAGAACAAAGAGGGAGGTATAGGATCAGTTGCGGGGTTGCAAGATCGGGCCTTGGCCAGAAGCAACACCATTGATGCGCTCACCTTTCCTTCTTTGGGAGAAAAGAACAATGGCAGAAGCACGTCGGGGTTTTCTTGAAGAAATGAGGAACAAGATGAGGGAGAAGTGGGTTGGAGTTTTCTTCAAGAGAGGAAGATGAGGGAGAAGAGTGAAATGATGGTTTCTTCATTCGTCCAACTTACTATTGGAAAGGTGGGGGTTTGGTGATTTGATGGCTCATTGGGCATTACTGCGTCGCTTCGACCGGTGTAGTCTACCGTGCAGTTGTGCACTCTAGTACGGAGTAATTTAGTGCATGGGAAGTGGGCCCCGATGCTGGCTGTCCCACACGTCGGCGAAAGTGAGTAGCAAGGTTCCCGATGACCGTTGAGGAGGATCCGCACGGTAGAGCGTGTCCACTGTTTCTGAAAAAATTGATTATAGCAAGCGTTTCCACTCTTACGATGGAGGAGTGCGAAACACGGCAGCCACTCAGTACTCGTACTACTAGGCATGTGCAATGGTTCAAACGTCAGTACTATAATCTTGTTGCTAGTGTAGGAAGATATGACGATACAAAATGATGTTGTGTGCATGTCAACTATATGAATAGTAATGTAACATGCCCCTTTTTTGACTGTTCGATCGAGAATGAACGGTTAGATCAATGTTAATAGAACTAGGACTGCACCACATGGAGAGTACGGTGCTAAAGTACTCCATGGAACATGGGATCTCAAATGAGCATGAAGGGTGCATGAGCCCACACTAGGTTAACACAAATACACTAGGAGCATGCAGAGCATGCATGAAGAGGGGTGCTGAGATGAGCATGCATGAAGAGGGAACAAATATGTTGAGATGAGAATGCAACAAAACACACCCGCACGCTTTGAGCTACAGTGAATGATCTGCACCATCTGACTTGGATCCAATGGTCATGTTGCGCCGAGACATGCGCATGCATAGGACGCCTAAACACCACCGAAGTCCCTCTGCTTCTCGAGGCGCTTGACGGTGGTGATGCAGGGTGCTACCGCCCACAGAGCTCGCTCCCAGTCGATGAGAGCCAGCTCATCAAAGACGGTGTCCAATGGCATGAATGGATTCCGGTGACAAAGCCCTGAGAGGATTCGCCCGGCAATGGCAATGACCGCCCGCAACCCCTCCTTGTCCAGCTACGCCCCCACCACTGCGCAGAGACGACTCAGCTCCTCGGAGATATAGGTGAGGAAGGAGACCAGGTCAGGAAGGCGCAACTCATTGAAGTCGATGGGGTGGTCGAACGGGTTTAGCCCGATGGCCGGCATGGTCGTGCTAGCACGACGGTAGGCATCGCGTAGCCGCAACACGTGCGTGGCAACATGGTCCAGCAAGTGGTTGAGGCAATCCTGGACCTCATCGCGATCAGCCCGCTCGCGCTCCAGCTGGCTTGCCTGACCGCCTAACGCTGCCGACGCCTCGAGCATCTTTGTGGTGGACACCTACCACTTTTGAAGCTCCGTGAACTCCCGCACATAAAGGAGGAGCATGGTGCTCCTCTCCTCCTTGAGCTCACAGAGCTCCACGTCCTGGTCCTGAGCTCCGCATCCTTGGCCTGGAGCTCCTGTGTTAGGCGTCTCACCTCAGAGTCCGTCTTCTGGTGCGTCGCCATGGAACCAGGTAGAAGCAATGGGGAGAGGAAGCAAAGGGGGCGAAATGGTTGAAAGGCAATGCAATCTACGGGAAGGCGGAGGGAGCCAACCGAGGAGCGGGGTGAATCTTTTGGTTTTCACCATGGGAAAAGACCAGTCGACGACATTTCACTTCAGGGAGCAGTGGATTTTAAGGCGGAGTCATCATGACTAATTACTGCCGTGCCTTCTCCCGTCAATCAAAAAAATAAAAATCTTGTCGCGCTTGCCGCACCCAAAGACCAGCGCAACGCATTAGTGGATATTTAAATTTACCTACTGGCAAGGAGAGAAAAAAGGGGTGAAAAAACAAATGTGGCGGCAGCCTAGCTAGTCAGTTGTACTAGCCAACTAGCTAGCCACCGTGCTTCAGTGATGTACTCGGCGGAAAAGGTGGGCTTTTGTGATTTGACGACTCACTTACTTGCTTTGGCTCTACGACCGAGGAGGACCCAGAAAATGCATGGTAGGGTGTCCCATGTCTCAACAAGGAAGAAAATATGCGTGCACCACCCGGGGGGACCCAAAAACCGCGCGGTAGGGTGTGCCACGTCTCGGCACAGAGGAAAAATGTGCATGTAAAAATAAACTGTATCAAACTACCTATGGTTCGACCTCGGGACCCAGCGAGTCGGTCGAAAACACCCCACTAGCCACACAGCTTCATGATGCTAACGTGGCATGGAGGATAGGTGTGGTTAGCTCCATCTCGACCAGCCACAATGTCTCTTGTTCTAGGCGATTCATCTATTTTCCAAGCATTTTTTAGTTATAATAACACCACGGCAAAGCTCGCGCCGCTCTTTGTAGACATGGGACCCCACCAGTAAGTCAGTCAACGTTCATGCACGTGTTGACGAGCCACTCCCTCTACTCTACTCAATGTAATACTATATAAAATCAAGTTATGCGACAAAGCTAACAACCGTCCGTATGCTTTGTACTCCAGGTTGCCGGTTCGAATCTCTTCCTTCAGATTCGTTAGTTTTAGGTCCAAATTTGATCAATGACAAGTGGGCCTCCCGTGTGTTGTTCCGATATTTCAGTGTAGGATGGTTTTTTTACACAAACAATTTGCACGGTTGGACAAGTTACGACACCAGTTACACATATTTTGAAAGTTTAGGAACAAAAATGACAGCGACATAGAATATCACATGCACCCCGAAGCTTAGATCCTATGGTGATACAACATTTTACATCGTTGGATCAGGGATCCAATGGCTTGGGAGTAGTCTTTGTAATTATGTGCAATTTCCAAACTCTCCAAGGGTTTTTTTTGCAAAAAAAACATTTAGGCCTCGTTTGAGCCACTGGATATTGGATCCAACGGCTCCCAGTAGCTCATATTTGGTGCTCCCCGCAACTTAATTAGCCGCTATGGTGATACGAGCATCTAGGTCGTTGGATCTAAGATCCAATGCCATGTGCGTACTATTTGTACTTTCTATGCAATTCCCAAACTCTTTATGGCCTATATTGCAAAAACATTCAAACCTCCTACTGCGAGCCATTAGATCTCCAGCGAACTGTTATCACCATAGAATCTACGGTGTGGGAGCACCTCATATTCCCTCGTGCGAGAAACCATCAGGTGTTGTCGCAGCTTGGATGCTACGGTGATAAGAGCTTCAAGGTCGTTCGATCTGAGATCCAATGGCATCTGAGTAGTCTTTGTGCTTATGGGCTATGCCCGCACTATTTAGGGTCTTTTATGCAAAAACAATTGAACCACCAAGGAGTCGTTGGATCTCAAATCTAACGGCTCCGAGGAGCTTGTATCACCACAACATCTAAGGTGTGGTAGCACGTGATATTCTTAAATACAAGAGAATATGAGGTCTTCCCTCATCTTAGATGCTACGGTGATACGAGCTTCGAGGACGTTGGATATGGGATCCAAGGGCAACTGAGTAGTTTTGGTACTAATTGTGTGCAATTCCCAAACTCATTAAGGTTTCTTGTAAAAATATTAAGACATCTTGTTAGCCGCTATATCTTAGATCTACACGCTCCAAGGAAAGCATCTAAGGTGTGCGGGCACATGATATTCTCCCGGGGGCACAAATATAATGTTCAAAAAATATAATCTAAACAAGCATAAACAAAGCTTCACAATTTTATCTAAGGTCGAGGGTTTAAGGTGTAGTGGGAGCATCTAGGTGTGAGAGAGACGACGCGTGAAAGCGGGGTCAATCGAGACATTTATAGAGGAAGAGATCGAGTGAGTGTGGCCTAGCGTACACTCGAATGTTAAAGACGATACACCGAGATATCATGCGGCGAAGCTGCAGTGAGGGCTAGAGGGAGATAGTTACCAAGAGTGTGGCCTAGATAGACCTTGTGTGTGCGCGCACAGTGAAGGTGTTTTACAAAGGCAACGTACTTGTCTTGAGAGAGAGAGACGGAGCGTTTGCCATGGAGGGCACGACGAGGTTGTGTGTGAGAAATACATTTGTTGAGAGTGTGTGGGCGGGTGTGACATAAATGGAGATCTGTCACATCCCTAGCTTTACCTTGCACTAGGCTAGCACCTGTCTGTTGCATCATGTTTAAATTTTATGTAAAGCTGAAATGGGATTGATCAAACCCTAGCACCAGAAAGAATGCAAATAGGTTCAAATAAAATCTTTTTCAAAGAACCCAAAATGCCTTTGAAAATGTTCATGATTTCTGATAAAGGTGAAAACCTCTGTCAAAAATGATGAGCATATTTCTTGGCCATTTATGGATTTTTGAGTTAAATCATATTGTATTTGAATTGGAGCATTTAATGCCTATAAATATTTTAAATGCTTCCATACTTCTGAAAGCAATTGTGGGCTGTTGGAAATAATTCAAGTAGTGCCCACAATTATTTTCAGGATTTTACAAAATTAGTTAGTATTTTTTTACTAATTCAGAACAGATCAAAATACTTAGAAAACAGAAAATAAAAGAGAGGGGGAGAGAGAACTGGGCACTTACTTGGTGGCCCAGCAAAGGCCAAGCCCACTGGCCTCTGCTAGTCATCACTTACCTCCCGCCAGGAGGACAACGCATGTGGCCGCCGTGCGCCGGCACGCGCCTGGCCACCTCCTGCTTGCCGCCTCACCCCGGACCGACTAAAAACGCCATGCGCCCCCTGGATTCCCTCGGCCTCCCCCTCACTCACTCATCCCCTCCCCGTCTCTCTTTGCTACGAACACCTGAGCGCAGTCGTCACCACCGCCGCCATTCACCGTGGCCACCGCGCTCCGCAAGAGTCGTTCCCGTGCCCCCGTGATCCACCCCAACCCCACGCACCTCTCCACCGACCAACGCAAGGCCGGGCGACTCGAGGACAACGCCGCGACCTTTCTTCGCCGTCCACTGCCGCTGGATGCTGCCGTCCGATTCGCCGTCTCCGCCGCCTCCCCGAGCCTAATGAGACCATCGACAACCTCGCTGTGAGCTCCACTCCGTTTCCCCTCCTTCTTTTTACTCGTTCCCGTGCCGTAGCACCCTCGCCCACGTGCCCGAGCACCGCCGTCCGCCATGGCCGGCTAGCTTCCTTGACCCGAGCCCCTCTGCTCGAACCCGTGGCATCAGCGTGCTTCTGGTGGCCCGCGGATGCCGCCTAGCCCATCAACTCCTCCCCTAGCGCACCACAACCCTGAACCCATCTGCTCCCAAACTCCGGCTGCCGCCTCGCTCGCCACCGCCTATGCCACAGCTCACCCTGTCTCCTCTCGTTTGCTCCTTTGGATGTGCGTGAACCCGAGGAACCCGTAGAAGCAAACAGCGAGGCAAATGGTTGCCCATAGCTCGATCCCGATGAGCATCCGTCGTCGGATGTGCTCGCGGGTGTTCAACTCCGGTGAGATGACGTGGCGTCATTAGCTTGAGGCTAATTAGAGTGTTAATCTCGCCCTGTGCCACTGACAGACGCCCCCCTAGTTAACCGCGGGGTAAACCCCTGTTAAATTTTAACCTAACCAAAGTGGACCCCACACGTTAGTTGACTCGCTGACGTCATTGTTGACTGGCCCCACCAGTCTGTGACTCGAGCCAGCACTATGAGACTGACCAGTGGGACCCACTGGTCAGGTTCGACCTGGACCGCGCCTGTTGACTTGCTGACGTCACACCGAGGTCATCCTTACGCAGTAAAGCTTTTCTGGGATTTTAAATATATCAGAAATGATATGTTTAATCCTGAAAATGTTTAAAACTTCTAAAATTCATAGAAATTCAACCTTAGCTCTAAATGAAATAATTTATATATGAAAAATTATCAGAAAAATCCAATCTATCCTTTGGTATTGGTTTCATGCATGTTAAAGCAATTTAAACCTTGCTGTATAGATCAAACTATGTTAATGCAGTTTGGAAATTCATAGTTCGAATTTGAATTTGAACCTTTGGTTCAAATCAACTCAAACCCTTCTGTTGCTAGCTGCATTAGCTCAAATCACAGCATATTGCCATGTCATGATCATGCATCATATTGTGCATTGCATTGATTGTGTCCTTTCTCTCTTTGCCGGTGGTTGTTCCCCCTCGGTAGACGTATGTTCCGACGATGAGTTCGATGACACTGATGAAGAGCTATACTATCTTCAGAAGTGCCACGCAAGCAAAACCCCCTTGTTCATTCCGATACAATCCCACTCTCTCACTCTTTCTCTCTTTTACTGCATTAGGAAAACAACGATTCAACTGTTACATGCTGCGGTAGTTGAACCCCTTTCCTCTGCATGACCTGTCATTGCCACAGTAAATAGATGAAACCCACTAGCATGAGTATGAGTTGTTTGAGCCCTGATGTGCCTACTCATTCATGCTTGTTTGTCATGCCTGCTACTGCTTAGAGTTGAGTCAGGTCTAATTCATCGGGGATGAATTGGAATGGTGATGAACATGTCCTACTGTGTGTGAGCTAAGTGTGTTAACACGATTTGGTAAAGGTAGCGGTGAGAGGCCATGTACGAGTACATGGTGGGTTGTCTCATTGAAACCGTCCTCAGGAACTGAGTTCTGTGTTTGTGATCCATAAACAGCTACTACCACGCGTTGGGCCCGAAACCAATGGACCCTCTCGACTTATTAACCACCCTTGTCCTCTGTCCGGGAGTTGCAAGTAGTTTCTAGTGTTTGTAGTATGCTGGAGGCTGTGCGCAGCGCTGACCCGAGGGGTGGGCTATGATGCGGTAGGCAGGTAGCACGGTGTATCGGGCGCCCGTTTGGTGTTTTGGGAACCCTGCACACATCGTTCGGGGCCGTATGTGGAAACTTCGGCCGGACTCCCTGCGGATGGAACCTGAATAGGCGATAAACCTGGACTAGGGACTTGTGTGGTTAGTCAGGTCGTGGCCGACACCCTCACTGGGCTTCCGCTTGAAGGTTGCCGAGTACATGTCGTGTAAACGGCGGTAAGTGGTGAGAGCGTGTGTGAAGAAGTACACCCCTGCAGGGTTAACATCATCTATTCGAATAGCCGCGTCCGCAGTAAAGGACCTCTGGGTTGCCTATACAGTTCATAGACAAGTGAAAGTTGATACTCTAAAATGCGCAAGATAAGCGTGAGTGCTATGGATGGCGTTCTAGTAGGGAGATGGGAGCGGATCCATAGTGGTGTATTGATATGGTGAATATGTGGACTCATGCGCGCCACCTCAAAAGAGTTACTTGCAGTCATAGTTTAGGATAGCCACCGAGTCAAAGCTGGCTTGCTGCAGTTAAACTCCACCACCCCCGTTGTTGATACCGATGCATATGTAGTTAGTTCTGATGTAAGTCTTGCTAGGTACATTTGTACTCACGTTTGCTTAATTTATGTTTTTGCAGAGAGACTTCAATCTCGCTAGTAGTTCCGCGTGGGCTTCGACGTTTAGCTTGTTACCTCATCTACAATCTTGTGCCCTCGGCAGGGTCTTGTAGATAGTCAGGCTTCTCAGCCTTTTCTTTTGTAGTTGTCTGTACTCAGACAAGTTAAGCTTCCGCTTGTGCTTGTTGCTTGTATGACTTGAATGTTGGGTCATCAGACCCATGTTTGTAATACTTGGCTCCTCGGAGCCTAATGAATAAATACTTTGAGTCATAGAGTTATGTTGTGATGCCATGTTGTATTTGCACATATCGAGCATATTGTGTGTATGATTTGAAATGCTCGGTATGTGTGGGATCCGACAACCTAGTTGTTCATCCTTGGTAGCCTCTCTTACCCGGAAATGTCTCCTAGTGCTTCCACTGAGCCATGGTAGCTTGCTACTGCTTCGCAACACTTAGGCAGGCCGGCATGTGTCCTTCATCGTTCCTGTGTCTGTCTCTTTGGGGAAATGTCACGCAGTGTCTACCGGAGTCCTGTTAGCCTGCTACAGCCCGGAATCTCCGGAGTCCTGTTAGCCCAGCTGCTATAGCCCGGATTCACTCGCTGATGACCGACATGTTCGTTGCTGGGTCATGTATGCATGTCCCTGTAAGTTAGTGCCACTTTGGGTTTACAACTAGTAGTGTCGGTCTGGGTTCTTTGTCATATGGATGCTAGCGACACTATCATATACGTGAGCCAAAAGGCGCAAATGGTCCCGGGCCAGGTAAGGTGGCACCCATGGGAATACCGTGCGTGAGGCCGCAAAGTGATATGATGTGTAACATGCTAGATCGGTGTGACTTAGGATCGGGTTCCTGACAGCTTTGGTATCAGAGCCTGACTGCCTGTAGGATTACCAAGCCAAACTGGTTGAAGTTGAGTCTAGAAATGCTTTCGTTATATAAGGGAATTGATTGTGGAAGGGAACATAAGGCTCTTTTTACTCCTTTACCTTATGCCCTTCTGATCCGAGTCATCCTCTTCTCTTCTACGGGGATTAAGAACTAGGCTTTCTATTCTTTCTATCAGGTTCACGTGTTACTAATCCGTAGACTTATAGGATTGCTGGATTCAAGTCTCAGTTCAGTTTCTACTACTTCCGTATGTTCATAGCTGGCCTCAGAACCTTGATATTGTGATGTTGAGTGGTCATGCCACTATTTTGCAGGATGTCTCAAATCTTTTGAGCACTTACATCCGTTATGCTGTCCGAGTCATCCCAGGTTTCTAAATAGTCTGATGCATTTGCAAATCCCTTCATTTTGTTCCCGATGATCCTTTTGGGCCAGATTAACCACACTAATTGCTGAGTTGAGGTACTCCATTACCTCGACGTATATGTTGGAGCTATTATTATGACCCTAGGTGTCTTGGAGAACCACCTAGTAATCTAGCCATGTTTTGTTTTCCCAGTGTGATGATTCTGGCCACCATTCTCGAAAGCATCCCGTGATGCCATTTAGTTAGTAGGCATTCTATTCCTGGGTTCTTGAACCCGAGATTCACCTACTTACTTCGTGTTGATAGTCGTTGCTCATTCCTTTAGGTTAATAGTAATCTTTGCGATAGTCCTCGAGGTCCGTGGTATCTTCCTCTTCCAAATACCATGAACTACTTATGGCAGAAGTTCCTTGTTGAACCGAAAGACCACAACCAGAGTGCTCTTGATGAGTTCTCGATTCTATGTTGTGACTCTGCCAGTTCTACCTTTCTGCATGGGTTATCCGGAAGAAATATGTTGAACTTGTTCGACATGCTAATCTATGCACCCACAACTCAAAAATCGTATGTTCCTTTGAGTTGTCCCTCTTTAGTTGTTTTCTGACCTTCGTCTATCAACTGATAATCAAGAGTATGCGCGTGTTCGTTCATCGATGCATTTTTACTCTTGTGGTTCGTCAAGTCTTTCTATTTCATAATGACTAGGAGAAACAAACTCCGGTACCTCATCCATATCCAGGATTGTGTCAAAGCAGTTGTATTCCGTAGATCAAAATGCCAATCCAGCTCTTGTTCTGTTCTACCTTGGAGTATTACCCTCTTTATGTCAGGATTGTCATGAGAACTACACCATCTCTCATGAATTCTTGACGCAGTGATACTTCTTGCCATCATTTTTCATTCCTCGGTCCCGTGTTGTCGCAACCGGAATGCCGACAAGTGAACCATGATGTGTGAAATCAATACTCCTAGCAACCGTGTTGCTTGGTAGGTAATGGGCATTAATATCATTCTTAGCGTGTTGGTTATCGAATCACTATTCTAGGATTGATCGTGCTACCTTGTCCTTATTTCTGGTGCACTCTTCGATCTTTGAGTTAGGATTGAATCCCTTGCTCTTCTGATCATGTCGTCTTGCCTTGAAAAGCAAGATTGTTCTCGAGTTTAATAACATATCGGTGGTTCATGATTTTCTGAATATCTTCTCAGAAGTATTACCAAGTTTTCACCTGACCGCTATGTTGAGTTCGTGATCAAGTTGGTTTTTCCATAAACCACCCTTTCTCCAAGGATCTGTGTTGGATACCCCTGAACTAGTTGGATAAGCTAAACAATAACTTGGAGAGTTGGAAGATAAAAGCTTGCCTAGCTTAGTTCATTTTAGGGGATATCTTGTATGTGTGTTGAAGAAAGATGATATTTTCATCGATTGACCCTCGTGATCAGTTAATGGATCTATCATTTTATCCAATCTTTGATTTGAGTATGGGCTATCATCAACTCAAATCAGAACCAATGGTATTCATAATGTTGTCTTACTCGTGGTTGTTCCCTCGAGCATACACCATTATATCTTTTGGGTCTGACCAATGCTATCACCTCGTTCACATAATTGTGGAACTCCACTTATATGGATACCTGAATGAATTGTTGTTGAGCCCATCAGCAACATTGTTATCTTTTCCATGATTCGTGTTGAACATCCAGTTAGTATTGGAAACTTTGTAACCATTGCCTTCATGTTGCGTTCATGAGGTATATGTTTGGTGCAAGAAGTGGCTTTCTCCAAGTTCACGTGCATTAGGTGCAAGTTGCCGCAGTGAGTTCGAGAAAGTTAGTTTTGCTTCCTCTGGAATCATACCAAGTCAGTCATGCACGTGCGAAGTATACTATGGCTTTAGATATTAGCTACCTCCATCCCATCGGTATTTCCTAGCACACCAAGCCACTGATTGATTTGTTCAAAGAAAATAAGTTCATGCGCTAATCCTGAAGGGCCCGGACGGACATGCACAAGACTTCGTTATTTCAATGATGGTTCCCTATCAGAACTCGGTAGCGTTTTGGTGTAAGACTACTATGTGGACTTGACTCTGAAATAATGAGCGCATGTGTGTCGGATACCAATAGTCTATTAACAAAGAAATGAAGATCGATCGATACATGAAGTATGTGTGGTGGTGGGGGGGGGGGGTGGTGTCGGTGGAGAGACCTAAACACAACATTTGCATGTACATAGTACTAGACTTAATATTCATGTTTCAATTTATTATGCATTTTAAATATTGAATTGAGGACCATGCATGGCTTACATTTTATATTTGAATTTGTGTCATACATGCATGGTCATACATCCATGTCGAGATCACTATATCACAAACTCACTCTAATGCAAGAACTCGTCATAAATCAATTATCGTGCCTTTTGGAATGACCAGTTATGTGCAAGGAAAGTACGGGTATTGTAATACATATAGATTCGTTCGGCAATTTGAAGAAAAAGATTCCTTTCACATTCTCGAATGGTAGCACCCGACAGCGTACCAGCTAGACCCGAGCTCGTGTCCTGCTGGTGGCGTGCATGGTACGCACATTAGCCAACCCCAACCAAAATAACCGCGATATTAAACTTCGCGCCTCCACTCGAGCCTCCGCGTTTCGAGTCAAAATATCTGCCGGCCAGAATTCCAGCCCTAGGAAATTCCCCTCATGTCCCCGGTCCATAATGACAACCGATGAAGAATGGAGGGATACTTTAGTAACTAGCCCACTTTACCTACCGTGCCGAGCACAGTTCAATTCCCTTGGTCGCCGCTACCCAAGGTCACCCGTCAACTCCATTGCCTAGTACTAATAGTACTACACCAGGATGAGCACAGAATGGAGCTCCGTTCGTTGATTTTGTTCAGGCGTTGTTCGTGCCTACTAGAGTTACTATATCAGGCAATGCACTGGTACGGAGGGATTATCTTTTTACTCTGCATATATAACTTGTCTGAAGTCTAACTAAGCAAAATGTTTGACCAAATCCTTTCTTAAGAAATATTAACATCTACGACAGTAAATATGTATGGCTTGAAAATTTATTTCATGATGCAGGTTATGATACTGTTTTGAATCCTGGATTTTAAATTCCAAAAAATCCAAAACTGACCTCAAATTCATGAAACTGAGTATGGTCACATGATATGGCACAAATAGGTTATCGTATTTTTTTTGTTCAATTTGAGACAAGCTGCTTATGAAAAGCTGCACAAATGAAGAGCCAAGGTATTTTGGAACAAAGACATGTCACTTTAACGTGAATAGTTTCACTATTCAAACCGTGGGAGTTAGACCCACGTGCCACCACGAGTCCCACTTCTCATCGGCAGGTGCCGTCCGAGCAAGCGTGCGAGTCGATGGGAGGCGTGCGAGCAGACCACCGCGCCAGCTGACCAGGAGGCGTGCGAGCCCGCTGCGTAGGCTCACCGGGAGGCAAGCCCTTTGACTAGGCTCCGCCGCCCACCTTCCTCACAACTGCCCCCACTTTTAATGGCACCGGAGCCGCAGTTTAAATCACACCTGCACTCCCCGGTCTCGCTATAATCTTCTCTCTTCCCCTCGGATTCTCCTGTCGTCTACCCTCAACCAGCCTGACCTCACCGTATGCCATGCCGCATCACGATGGTCTGCCCTTAGTCTTCCAGTTTCCTAAGGAAGACACCCAGCCGGAGTCTCAAGAACATAAAGCGCTTTGGGACGAGCTTGAATTGGCCTTGCCGGAAGACACCGCACCCGTCCCCCTCTCGTTCCAGCTCCCGTCACACCGACTGCGCCAGCGCCCATCCCCGTGGCATTGACGGCCTGGGAGCCTCACATTGTCGCGGAGCTTGAAGCCACAGGGTTCCACGAGGTCCCCGCTGACTTTCACGCACCCGTGCACCTGCCAGCGCATGTGCCTGCGCGTGCACCTACACACGCGCCCATGCCGGTGCCCGTGCACACGAATGTCTCCACCGCGTCGTTGCCAGCGCTTGTCCCCACGCCTGTGCCAGTGCCCTCCTCAATGGCATGGATCACCATCGTCGACTACTTCCTTGCACCAACGCCAGTCGCCTCCTCCCACTAGTTGACTGGCTCCTGGAGACTGAAGTCCAGAACATTCTGGCCCTCCTTGAAGCGAGGGCCAACGTCCAGGAGTACGCCAACAATGACGCAAGACGCCGCCATCGCCGCCGGTCAGTGGCCCGACGAGACACGAAGCACGACAGTTGCTTCCCGCCGCAAGACGCCTCCGCCGCCGTCGCGTGATCTAAATATGCCATGAAAAGCGTTCGGATTGCCATGCTTATAATCTGAATGTTTGGGATTTATCATTTGGGTTTATTTTAGTTCGATCGTGGTATGAATGTAAAGTCGCAGTCAGACTGAATGAAATCTATGGTTTGATCGATTGAATGTTCGACTAGAGCCGTATCAAATTAAATATAAAACATCAACAAGCGACATGTATTCCTTCTCATCGCAAACATTTCATATTAAATAGCACAACAATTCCAAATATTTTTTCAGGGAAGTCAGTTCCAAATACTTGTAGGGTGCGAGCAGTCCCCTTATTCGAGCACTAGGCGATACATCTATGTATCCACACATTTAATTGTTAGTAGATACTACTAGCCTAACTTGTTCGTCACGGTCACTTTTGTTCCTAAACTTGTTACATACTCCCTCCATTCCAGAATATAAGGTGTATTGATTACCGTGCAAGTCAAACATTTAATAGTTTGACCAAGAATATATAATAAAATATCAACATCCATAATATCGAATAGATAAAATATGAAACTAGTTTTCATGGTGGATCAAATGATATAAATTTGGTATTGTGGGTATTGATATATTTTTCTAAAATCTTGGTCAAACATGCACATGTTTGACTTTTGAAAAAACAAATACACCTTATATGAAGGAACGGAAGGAGTATATGACTAGTACCAGTATTACGTGAAACTGGTGCGGTAACTTGTGAACGCGTCTAGATATGGTCAACGGTCACACCGCCCGCACGTTCTTCGTGTTTGCCCATGCGTCTAAACGTAGAAGGGGAGGAGAGAGAGAGAGAGCAGACATGGAACCCACCAGTAAGTGAAGTGGAATAGTACATGCTCACAAGCCGGTCCCACTAATGTACTAAAGTTAATATAAAAACATATTATCCATTAAATAGGCCGTGGTAATATAAAAACATTATATCAACAAAGGGGAGTACAACAAACATTACTACTATGTTGCCTATTGACGTGCGGCTTGAAGGCCCTGGTCGCATGTTCGATCCTTGTCCTTTTTCATTTTTAATTTATACTAGTATAGGGAATCTATCGTAGTCCTTTCGATAAGTAAGATTGTCGAACCCAACGAGGAGCAGAAGGAAATGACAAGTGTTTTTTAGCAAGGTATTCTCTGCAAGCACTAAAATTATCGGTAACAGATAGTTGTGTGATAAGATAATTCGTAAGGGATAACAAGTAACAAAAGTAAAGAAGGTGCATCAAGGTGGCCCAATCCTTTTTGTTGCAAAGGACAAGCCTAGACGAACTCTTATATAAAGAAAAGTGCTCCCGAGGACACACGGGAATTGTTGTCAAGTTAGTTTTCATCATGCTCATATGATTCACGTTCGTTACGTTGATAATTTGATATGTGGGTGGACAGGTGCTTGGGTGCTGCCCTTCCTTGGAAAATCCTCCCAATTATAATTAACCTCTCTCGCAAGCATCCACAACTACGAAAGAAGAATTAAGATAAATCTAACCATAGCATGAAACATATGGATCCATATCAGCCCCTTACGAAGCAACGCATGAACTAGGGTTTAAGCTTCTGTCACTCTAGCAACCCATCATCTACTTATTACTTCCCAATGCCTTCCCCTAGGCCCGAACAATGGTGAAGTGTCATGTAATCAACGTTCACATAACACCACTAGAGGAAAGACAACATACATCTCATCAAAATATCGAACGAATACCAAATTCACATGATTACTTATAACAAGACTTCTCCATGTCCTCAGGAACAAACGTAACTACTCACAAAGCATATTCACGTTCATAATCAGAGGAGTATTAATTATCATTAAGGATCTGAACATATGATCTTCCACCGGATGAACCAACTAGCATCAACTACAAGGAGTAATCAACACTACTAGCAACCCACAGGTACCAATCTGAGGTTTTGAGAAAAAGATAGGATACAAGAGATGAACTAGGGTTTGAGAGGAGATGGTGCTGGTGAAGATGTTGATGGAGATTGACCCCCACTTGATGAGAGGTTCGTTGGTGATGACGATGGCTTAGATTATCCCCTCCCGGAGGGAAGTTTCCACAGCAGAATAGCTCTGCCGGACCCCTAGATTAGTTCTGCCCAGGTTCCGCCTCGAGACGGTGGCGCTTCATCCCGAAAGCTTCCTTATGATTTTTTTTCCTGGTCAGAAAACACCATATAGCAGAAGATGGGCGTCGGGGCCCTGCCAGGTGGCCCACAAGGACGGGGGGCGCGCCTAGGGGGGTAGGGCGCGCCCTCCACCCTTCTGGATGGCAGGTGGCCACCCTCTGGTACTTTCTTCGCCCAATATTTTCTATATATTCCAAGAATATTCTCTGTGAAGTTCCAGGACTTTTGGAGCTATGTAGAATATGTCTCTAATATTTGCTCCTTTTCCAGTCCAGAATTTCAGCTGTCGGCATTCTCCCTCTTTATGTAAACCTTATAAAATAAGAGAGAAAAGGCATAATTATTGTGATATAATGTGTAATAACAACCCATAATGCAATAAATATCAATATAAAATCATGATGCAAAATGGACGTATCAACTCCCCCAAACTTACACCTCGCTTGTCCTCAAGCGAAAGCCGAAATAAAAAATATGTCCACATGTTTAGAGATAGTTGTGTCGATAAAATAAAATACAGACATGAAGGCATCATGATCATCTTTAGAAGAACAACTCATATTGTCATATAATTTCTTATGCTAAAGTAACAATTCATTCACAAGGTAAAGTATGAATCAGAAACTTCTTTGAAAACTAACAAACTATGATCTCAATCATTGAAGCAATTGCAATTTATCATAGCATCGAAAAGAGTCAATATGAGAGCTTTTCAGCAAGTCCGCATACTCAACTATCATTAGGCTTTCACAATTGCTAACACTCACGCGATACTTATGGGTTCAAAGCTTCAACCGGACACAGAGAAAGATATGGGCTTATAGTTTTGCCTCCCAACCTTTTAGCTCAAGGGTAATGTCAACAATAATACTTTATGATAACCTACATCCGAGTGGATATATATATATCCGGATCTCTCCAACACATAATGCTTGCCAAAGGAAAAAAGTGTAAAAAGGAAAGGTGAAGATCACCATTGACTCTTGTATAAGGGTAGAAGATAAAAGTAAAAGATAGGCCCTTCGAAGAGGGAAGCAGAGG
This sequence comes from Aegilops tauschii subsp. strangulata, assembly GCF_002575655.3. Classification (NCBI taxonomy): domain Eukaryota; kingdom Viridiplantae; phylum Streptophyta; class Magnoliopsida; order Poales; family Poaceae; genus Aegilops; species Aegilops tauschii. The sequence goes on along the minus strand of NC_053037.3, from coordinate 277,071,136 downwards.
TTGTCATGCGCTTTTATGGTTGGATGAACAGAATCTTAATGCAAAAGAACGTCACTTTATATTGTCGCTTGTGATAAAGAAATTTATTATGCAGTCCCTCGCTTTTATTTCTTCCATATCACAAGTTCGTATAAAGCTTATAATCTTCACACTAATAGATCATACATATTTAGAGAGCAATTTTTATTGCTTGCACTGATGACAACTTACTTGAAGGATCTTACTCAATCCATAGGTAGGTATGGTGGACTCTCATGGCAAAACTGGTTTAAGCGATGTTTGGAAGCACAAGTAGTATCTCTACTTGGTGCAAAGAATTTGGCTAGCATGAGAGGGAAAGGCAAACTCAACATGTTGGATGATCCATGACAATATAACTTCTATTCGGATATAAGAAAACATAACCCATTACGTTGTCTTCCTTGTCCAACATCAACCTTTTAGCATATCATATTTTAATGAGTGCTCACAATTACAAAAGATGTCCAAGATAGTATATTTATATGTGAAGCCTCTCTTTCTTTATTATATCCTATTAATTGCAACAATGACCAAAACTATGTTTGTCAACTCTCAACAACTTTTATTCATCATACTATTTATATGTGAAGTCATTACTCTCCATAAGATCAATACATGATCTTTTATTTCTTATTATTTTTTATTTTATTTAATTCCCTCAAGGTCATAGAAAAATAGCAAAGCCCTCGACTAAAACCTACTCTTCATTATATATAACTCGCGGACTCGATTACATAGATAGAGATCAAAACAAAACTCAAAGCTAGATCATACTAAAACTTTATTCTACTAGATCAAGATATAACCAAAAGGATCGAACTAAGAAAAGCGATGAAGATAAAGATGTGATGGTGATACGATACCGGGGCACCTCCCCCAAGCTTGGCAGTTGCCAAGGGGAGTGCCCATACCCACGCATTTATGTCTCTTTCTTCGGAGGTGGTGATGTGATATTCTGGGCGATGATGCCCCTTGTATTAGGATGCGATTCTCCTCCTCGAGCTTATTATTTTGCTGCTTAAGATCCATTATTTCCTTGCGAAGTTTACCCGTGACGGCTAGAGCTCCAATCACCCATGGATGTTTCATAGCTGCGGTGGAAAAGGTAACACTCTTTTTCATATTTTCATAAGATAGAAATCTAGCATTAGGAGGGATGACCGAATTTGGTATTGCTGAGCTCTGAAGTTCCTCCAACATGAATCTAGCTTGAAGACGGGAGGTAACTTCTTGATCCTCCTTCATGCCATCCACTCTTTTCAAGTCAACCTCCATCTCCTCCTCCGTTGCTTGCATAAAGTGGCCAGCTTCGCTGTTTGCTTTCGGGTCCGGTGTCAGATGAGAGACATGACTCTCCCCGACCGATTCTTGCAAAGACATCTTGCTCCAAATCTGCTGCAGGAACAACTCAAAATGAAAACATGGGATTTTGTCGTGGTACTATGATCAAAACCTTCGGGAGATTATATAATGAATTTTTACCGACCAAAAGAAGTATCATGCAAGAAAAAGGAGTCCGGAGGGCACATGAGGTGGCCACAAGACAGGGGGCGCGCCAAGGGGGTAGGGCGCGCCCTCCACCGTTGTGTTCGCCTCGTGTCTCTTTCGGACTACTTTTAATTTTCCTAATTTTTTAAATATTCCAAAACAGAGAAAAATTGCTATTAGAACAGTTTTAGAGTCGGTTTACTTACCGTACCACATACCTATTCCTTTTCGGAGTTTGAAACGTTCTGGAAAGTGTCCCTTATGTACTCCTCCGGGGTTATGGTATCAATTATGTTGGTCTCAACATTTATGGGAGTACCAGAGATATAATGTTTGATTCTTTGACCGTTTACCACCATCGGATTTGTGCCTTCAGTGTTGTTGATTTTGATGGCACCGGAACGATAGACCTCCTCGATAATGTAAGGACCTTTCCATTTAGGGAGAAGTTTTCCTGCAAAAAATCTTAAACGAGAGTTGTATAGCAAAACATGATCACCTACGTTAAACTCATGCTTTTGTATCCTTTTGTCATGCCATCTTTTAACCTTTTCTTTAAACAACTTGGCATTCTCATAGGCTTGGCTTCTCCATTCATCAAGTGAGCTAATGTCAAATAACCTCTTCTCGCCGGCAAGTTTGAAATCATCGTTGAGCTCTTTAATAGCCCAATATGACTTACGTTCTAATTCAAGAGGTAAGAGACAAGCCTTTCCATAAACCATTTTATACGGAGACACACCCATAGGAATCTTAGAAGCAGTTCTATAAGCCCATAATGCATCATCAAGTTTCTTAGACCAATTCTTCCTAGATCTATTAATAGTCTTTTGCAAAATCAATTTAATCTCTCTATTAATTGCTCAATTCTACTTGACCACTAGACTGAGGATGATATGGAGATGCAATTCTATGGTTAACATCATACTTAGCAAGCATTTTACGGAAAGCACCATCAATAAAATGTGAACCACCATCATTCATTAAATATCTAGGGACTCCAAACCTCAGAAAAATTACTTCTTTAAGCATCTTAATAGAAGTGTTATGATCAGCACTACTAGTTGGAATAGCTTCTACCTACTTAGTAACGTAATCAACAACAACTAAAATATGTGTATACCCATTAGAGGAAGGAAAATGTCCCATATAATCAAAGCCCCAAACAACGAATGGTTCAATAACAAGTGAATAATTCATAGGCATTTCCCGACGTCTACTAATATTGCCAATCCTCTAGCATTCATCACAAGACAAGACAAACTTACGAGCATCCTTGAAGAGAGTAGGCAAATAAAAACCGGATTGCAATACCTTGTGTGCAGTTCTATCTCCAGCGTGGTGTCCTCCATAAGACTCGGAGTGGCACTTGCGTAAGATCTATTCCTGTTCATGATTAGGTACACAACGTCTAATAACACCATCTACTCCTTTATAAAGGTGTGGGTCATCCCAAAAGTAATGTCTTAAATCATAGAAAAACTTTTCCTTTTGCTAGTATGTGAAACTAGGTGGTATAAATTTAGCAACAATGTAATTAGCATAATCAGCATACCATGGAGTATTACGAGAAGCATTTATGACAGTTAATTGTTCATCAGGAAAGTTATCATCAATAGGAAGTGGGTCATCAAGAACATTCTCTAACCTAGACAAGTTGTCTGCAACGGGGTTCTTAGCTCCCTTTCTATCAATAATATGCAGATCAAATTCTTGTAACAAGAGAACCAATCTAATAAGTCTAGGTTTAGCATTTTTCTTTTCCATAAGATATTTAATAGCAGCATGATCAGTGTGAACAGTTACTTTGGAATCAACAATATAAGATCTGAACTTATCACAAGCAAAAACAACTGCTAAAAATTCTTTTTCAGTAGTAGCATAATTTCTTTGGGTACTGTCTAGAGTTTTACTAGCATGATGAATAACATTTAATTTCTTATCAACTCTTTGTCCTAGAATAGCACCAACAACATAATCACTAGCATCACACATAATTTCAAAGGGTAAATTCCAATCAGGTGGTTGAACAATAGGTGCAGAAATCAAGGCTTTCTTAAGTATTTCAAATGCTTCTACACAATCATCATAAAAAACAAAAGAAACATCTTTTTGCAAGAGATTAGTGAGAGGCCTAGAAATTTTAGAGAATTCTTTAATAAACCTCCTATAGAAACCAGCATGACCAAGGAAACTTCTTATACCTTTGATATCTTTAGGACACGACATCTTTTCAATAGCATCTACTTTAGCTTTATCAACTTCAATACCTCTTTCAGAATTTTTTTGCCCCAAGACAATACCTTCATTAACCATTAAGTGTGACCTCTCCCAATTCAAGACAAGATTAGTTTCTTCACACCTCTGCAAAACTTGATCAAGGTTGCTTAAGCAATCATCAAAAGACACTACAAAGAAAAGACACATCCGTGACATTTTGGGCCGAACGAATTTTTTTCCTGTCATACATATGACACTTCTATGACGATAATTGTGACAAAACCTGGTATCATCATAGATGTGGTGGGCTCCTACTTCTATGACAAAAAATCATGACAGAAAATGGGCTTTTCCTCCTGGGCGGGCCGGAGACGCAGCTGCATGACATTCTTTGGGCCGTCCATGACGGAAAAAACCATGGTAGAAGCGAGGGCGAGGAAAATTTTGGGGAGTTCTCGGTTACGGTGGGAGGTCGGGGGCCGAGCGATGTGCGTTTCTCTCGTACACGTACGCATGTGTGTGCGAGGCGTTGGCTCTAACTGAACCCGAGCGAGGCGTTGGGCTCTAACTAAACCCGAGCGATTGCACTGCAGGCTACGCGTTACTGAACCCGAGCGATCGATCGATGGCTATTAACTGAACCCGATCGAGCGATTCCTTCGCTACTGCTGCTAACTGAAGCCAATCGATGCTGCCTCTGGGATGAACAGTGAGCGTTGCGGGGGGGGGAGGGGGGTTGGATGAACAGTGAGTGGTGGCGTTGCCTCTGGATGAACAGGACCCCGTGGTGTGGTGGAGGGCTGGATGAACAGTAGACGGTGGAGTGGTGCCCTTAGAGGGGTGGTTGAACAGGACCCCGTGGTGTGGAGGGCTGGATGAACAGTAGACAGTGGAGGGGTGCCCGTGGAGGGGTGGTTGAACAGGACCCCATGGTGTGGAGGGCTGGATGAACAGTAGATGGTGGAGGGGTGGTTGAACAGTAGCCGGTGGAGTAGCGCGCGGTGGAGGCTGGATGAACAGGAGCCCGTGGAGGCTGGAGGAGGTCGACGGTAGCCCGTGGAGGCTGCAGGAGGTCGACGGTGTAGATGAACAGTATCTCGTGGAGTCCCGTTTTGCGGTACGCCACACCCCTCCCATGAACAGGACCCCCGTTTCGACCGTAGGAGGTCCGTTTCGTCCGTTTTGCGGTACGCCACACCCCTCCCGATCAACAGGACCCCCGTTTCGACCGTAGGAGGTCCGTTTCGTCCGTTTTGCGGTACGCCACACCCCTCCTGATCAACAGGACCCCTGTTTCGACCGTAGGAGGTCCGTTTCCTCCGTTTTGCGGTACGCCACACCCCTCTCGATCAACAGGACCCCGTTCCGAACAAGGAGGTCCGTTTGCTCCGTTGTGCAGTACACCAGGCCTCGTTTCCATCGCCTGTTCCATCCAAGCCCTCCCGATGAACACGACCACGCATTCCGTTCCGACCCAGCCGGTTGGCTCCCACGCGTTCCGTTGCCTCCACATGAACACGACGCATTTCGTTGCCTCCCCATGAACACGACGCGTTCCGTTCCCTCCCCATGAACACGACGACGACGATGTTTCTCCGTTCCGACCCAGCCATGTCAACGAGCCCTCGCCGTACATATGCGCGAGTAGGCGTTCGAGACCCCGCCCGTATGTACACATACGTGGCCGTATTTTCTTTCTTGCACCCTGGCCGCTGTACGTACGTGTACATGCTACGTGTGCGCCTCTACTACGACACGTGCGCGCCTCTACATCCACCAGTATATATGTACATACACGTTCGCGACCAGAATGACAACGCTACGTACGCTTCGACCAGGTGGGTCCCGACTGTCAGGCACTTCCTTGCGTGCGAAGATGTAGCTGGTGGGTCCCAGCAGTCAGGGGGCGAATCATTTTGTTTTTTTTGCCCGGACGCACTTCCTTGCGTGCGAAGGTGTAGCTGGTGGGTCCCAGCAGTCAGGGGGGAAACGTTTTTTTTGTGAAATACGGTGGCCCGTCCGGTGGGTCCCCGCTGTCAGGTGGAGGAATAATTATTTTGCGCGTAATAAGGAGGCACTTCCTTGCTGCGGCCGTGGACCCAGCTGTCAGCGTCTCCACGCACAGTACTCTTCCGATGGAAGTCGGTCATTGACCACATTGACCACGCCGCGCCGAGAGCACCACGGCGGTGGACGACGGCGAGGCCTAGGAAGGGGATGACACGGAGGCAGGGAAGACTCGGCAGTTGTTTCCCACGTGGAGGGGAGTACGACTGTACGAGGGTTTACTGGTTCGTCTGTCATCGCCGGAGAATAACAGCAGGTGTGGGTGAGTAGAGGGATGGCTAGGCCAGCGATGGGAGTACGGTGGGGCGGTGAGGCCTGCGCGGCAGCATAGCCGGCCGCGGGAAGGAGGGAGCAGGTAGTCCCGCCGGCGCTTGTTTGAGCGGCTGGAGCAGGAAGAGCAGAGATTGAAGAAGCACGGCGGCCGTTGGATGGACATCCAACAGTCAGTGCTTGTGCATCAACCTTTTTTTTAGGAAAGCCTAAAATCTGTGGAAAATAGCATACAGCCCATCTGCCATTATTTCTAATAATTTACAGCCCATTTGCTAATTCTTAAGGTTTTTTTGGAGCCCATATTCTTTTTGTTAGCATTACAGCCCATATTGTGGCCACGACTAAAAAATTATACGAAATTTTGAATATTTTGGTGCGGTCCGAACTGTTTTTAATCCCGAAATTTCGACTCACATTCAAACTGATTTTAAAAATAAATGTATATCAATATAAAATCCAACAAATTGTCCACGCATAAAAATTAATGTAATTTAAAATCTTGAAATGAAAAAAAAGATATTTGAAACTAATTGTCGGTTTGATGTGTTTTAAAAATGTACAGCCCATTTCTCATTACTGATGGGCCATTTTCTCGGCCAGCCGAATGAAAGCTCTCCTCGTCTTGAAAGATTTGCAGCCCAACAGGCCTGACAAAGGGACTTACTTGGCAAATCAGAAAAAAACTGGGCTGTGGCCGTGGACCCAGCTGTCAGCCTCTCCACGTACAGTACTCTTCCGATGGAAGTCGTTCCTTGACCACGTTGACCACGCTGCGCGGAGAGCACCACGGCGGTGGACGACGGCGAGGCCTAGGAAGGGGACGACGCGGTGCCGGGGAAGACGCGGCAGTGGAAGCCTGCGCGGAGAGGAGTACGAGGGTTCACTGGTTCGGCTGCGGTGTGAGGCTGCCGTCGCCGCAGGGCCTGGCCAGCGGTGGGAATAGTAGGGGGCGGTGAGGCCTCTGCGGCAGCACAGCCGGCCATGGGAGGCGGGAGCATGCGGCACGACCGGCGCTGCTTTGGGCGGCTGGAGCAAGAAGACCAGAGGTTGAAGAAGCACTACGGCCGTTGGATGGACATCGTACGGTCACTGGAGCTAGAATCGGTCATATTGACTAAGTTGACAAAGCCCTTCGTCCCCGTCAACTTAGTAGGCCCACAAGTCAGCCTCCCACCAAGGTGGGTCCCAGCTAGCTGGGGGAGTATTCATTTTTTTGTGCGTAATAAGGAGGCACTTCCGGTGGGTCCGAGCTGACAGCGGGGGGAATGTTTTTTTTTCACGAAATACGGTGGCCCATCCGGTGGGTCCCAGCAGTCAGGGGGAAATGATTTATTTCGCAAAATACTGGTGGCCTGTCTGGTGGGTCCTCGCTGTCAGGTGGAGGAATAATTATTTTCCGCATAATAAGGAGGCACTTCCTTGCGGCTGCCGTGGACCCAGCTGTCAGCCTCTCCACGTACAGTACTCTTTCGATGGAAGTCGGTCGTCGACCACATTGACCATGCCGCGCCGAGAGCACCACGGCGGTGGATGACGGCGAGGCCTAGGAAGGGGACGACACGGAGCCGGGCAGGACGCGGTAGTGGATGCCCACTCGGAGAGGAGTACGAGCGTTCACTGGTTCGGCTGCGGTGTGAGGCTGCCGTCGCCGCAGAATACCAGGGGGTGTGGGTGAGTGGAGGGATGGCCTGGCCAGCGGTGAGAGTAGTAGGGGGCGGTGAGGCCTCCGCGGCAGCACAGCCGGCCACGGGAGGCAGGAGCAGGCGGCACGACCGGCGCTGCTTTGGGCGGCTGGAGCAAGAAGACCAGAGGTTGAAGAAGCACAACGGCCGTTGGATGGACATCGTACAGTCACTGCAGCTAGAATCGTTTATATTGACTAAGATGACAAAGCCCTTGGTACGTCAACTTTTTTTTGAATGCATGCAGATCAGCTTAGTAGGCCCACAGGTCAGCTTCCGAAACGGTGCGCCCCAGATGTCAGGGGGAGGAATCATTTTTTGGGCGGGTGAAGCTAGAATATCCGAGATTGAAGAAGAAGCACGGCATCCGTTGGATGGACATCCAACGGCCACTGCTGCTAAAACCATGTGTTGACTATAAGTTGACAAAGCCTTGCATACGCGTCAACTCTGTTTTTTTAGGGGACGCGTCAACTTAGTAAGGCCAGAAGTGTGTGGCAGAGAACTTATAGCCCATTTGAGAGTTGTAAGAATGTGTAGCCCATTTTTGAATTCTAATGGAATTTACTACAGCCCATTTACAGTTTGTTAAAAGTACAGCCCATTTCAACCAACCGTTCAAAACAGAATTCAATAAAATTTCCCACTTTGATGGGATCCGAAATATTTTTATCCCGAAATTTCTAGTCAGATTAAATACAATTTCAATATAAATTTATATTACGTAAAAATCCAACGAAACATTGCGCTCGCAACAATTAATGAAATTAAAATTTTCAATATCCAAAAATAATATTTTATAAAGTAATCACGTGTTTGGTGCATTTTTTTATAGTTACTGCCCAGTTTTTTATAATTACATCCCATTTATTACTTCTTAAAGCCCATTTTCTTGTTAAGCCTAATGCATCCCTCCTAGGAAAGATTTGCAGCCCAGCGGGGCAGAGAATAACAACTTGACCTTGCCTGGGTATTCCTAAAAAAAGTATAGCTGGGCTAGCCATTTTCAGCTTGAAAAATATTAATATCCGGGCTGGATAGCTGGCCTGGGCTAGACGGGCCACAGCTCGCCCAGTTAATACCTGCAGCGATGTTTTCGTTGTTGTTCAGAGGAGAAAAATTAATATCTACGCTAAACATTGAAAAACTCTGCAGTGCTCACACCTCAAAAACAGAAATACTGCTCGAGCTGCTTGGTCCCAGCTGTCGGCCGCTTCTTGTGCAATTCTCTCGTTTATTGACTACTACATAGGTTGACAATGGTGTGGGACCGTGATTTCAGGAAACCAGGAGGAAGCAAAATAAATTATAGTTATATATATATATATATAATAAGGAGGCACTTGCGTACGTGAGGCTATGGACCTGGTGGGTCCCCATTGTCATCCTCTCCAAGTAAAGTCATCTCCTCGCCTGCGCGCGCTTTCCGCCCGAAACAGTCAGCGCCGCCCGCCCCGCTTCCCGGTGCAGGAGATTGCTCTGCCTTCAAACGACACAAGTGCCGTTCGTCCGTCCATCTGCCGCCCACATTAATGATACGCCGTTGCCGAGGCGGCTACTCCGGCGCCACACGTCCGTCCCTCCGCTCGCCCACCATCGCTATATAAACTGCTGCGCCGGCCATAGCCGCAGTCATCCGTATCTGTTCCCTTTCTCCTGTCCACACCACTACTGCCCACCATGGCTTCCTCGCGCTCCAGCGCTCTTCGGGACGAGCGGACGACGAACCACAAGGAGATGGCAGCCATTGCTGCCGACCGGCTGGCCGGCAGGCAGCCGGAGGACGAGAACATCCCAATGGAGAACATGGTAGTCGACGATCCGGCGCCAACCCCCTCCTCCGCGCCATCCTCGCCGGTGCATTGCACCATGACCATCGGTGAGGCCCGTGCCCAATATATGGACAGGGTGAGGCAGATGCGTGAGGAGCAGTTCCGGGAGGCGCAGGCCGACGCCGCCTACAACCACAATCTCCTCCAGGAGCACCTGCAGGCAGAGGAGCGGATCGCTGCGGAGCGGGCGGAGCAGGAGGCACTGCTCGACTCGTACTGCTCCGCCCGCAAGGGCCGCCTCGAGCATTAGCAGTACCGCATGCGGGTGGCAGAGGCTGCGGCCGCCTACAAAGAGGCTAGCAAAGAGGGCGATGAAGCGGGCGAGGCGCTGTTTGGCGAGGCCGAGGACGAGGCAGAGGACAATGCCGGCTCCGACGAGTCCCCGCTCCGCTGGCGTCGACGAGGCCATGCTCCGCCGAGGCCCCGCGGCGCCAACAACGAGGCAGAGGACACCGCCGGCTCCGCCGAGGCCCCGCCCCGCCAACAACGAGGCAGAGGACATCGCCGGCTCAGCCGAGGCCCCACCCTGCCGGCAACATGGGGGAGGATTTCCACCGCTCCGCTGAGGCACCACCCGCCGGCAATGAGACAGAGGACATTGCCGGCTCCGCCGAGGCCCCGCCCCGCTGCCAACGAGGCCGCGCCACACACAAAACAAGGAAGAGTAGAACACACTAGGTCGCCGCCGCTCGGGTGCAAGTAAGGCCACCGCTGCTACCCTCCGGTTGAAGCCAAGCTAGGCGGGTTAACCATTGACGGCCGGTTAGCTTCTTGGCGGCGACGTGGAGTCAGAGAGCTGCGCTGGAGAAGAACACTGCTTCTACTTAACTGATGGTGCAGTTGGTTGACTGTCACGTGGGCCCAACAGGCCACATGTCAGTTACGCAACTGCACCTGCAGTTAAGTCACTGAAGCTTCTGTTCGGCTCAGCGGGACACATGTGGGTAGCTTCGGTTAATTAATTATTCCTCCAGCGCACCCCTTTTTAGTTGAAGAATGTATGAAATGTAATGAAATCCGACATGTTTATATGAAATCCGACCGTGTATGAATGAATTTATTTCGATTAGTTCGAATTCCTGTATCACTGGCATTGGATGAACACGCAAAACAATACATACTAGCATTATTCCTAGGGTGATCACCTCGTTTGCAGCAGTTTCACATGTACTCCCTCCGGTCCTTTCTAGTCTGCATACAAGTTTTGTCTGCAGTCAAAGTATCTCTACTTTGACCAATCTTATACAAAAAAGTATGCACTTTCACAATGTGCGAAGTAAAAAGGAACAGAAGGAGTACAAAGAGTTTGAGCAGTTTTTTAGCGTTTCTATACATTGCAATCAAACACACAGGCCTGGCAATTCATAGAGAACATTCAAAACAATCGATGATTATGCATCTTAGCTACTCACATGTCAGAGGCAATATTTACTTCACAACTAAAGAATAAAGAAAAAATTGATCGACGCTGCTGACAGCAAAGGGCGTCCCATTCGAAAATATCAAACGCATGTCTTGCTAAAATCAATGAGCAAAATTTGACAAGGTTGTCCCATTCCAAAATATCAAATGCCTACGATTGTGGAATGGGCAGGGTTTGCCATCAGTTCGGACATTGACATGGCACCTCGTGCTAAATAAACCAGCTGTTCTTTTTGTGCAGTTCCACCAAAATCAACCAAATTCACGCGTAGCTTGTATGATTTCGCCCTTATATGTTGCAATGCCTTGAACTTATCGGCACCTCCTTTCTTGTGGTGGACATGAATGATTCGATGTATTCATGAACAATTTGTGCAGTTCCCATTGAAATCAAGCTGAGCACCCCTGTTTGCACAAATACAAAAAAGTGATTAGTATAAAGCAAACTGTACTATGAATTGACAGTTTCAACAGGCACATACATGGTCCATGTAGAGCACACTTTTAGAAAAATGGAACTCACCAGAAAGAATCCTAGAACAACATTGTACTCGCGCATCACAGCAAAAAAATGGAGATTTGTCAGTCCTTCTGAGCTGAAGTTAGTTTGGTCTTGTGGGGAGTAATGTAACCATCCTTCAACTGCTCCTCGTGAAATATCCTTATCTTACCTCAATGGGATATTACGGTGCACATACAGATTGGAAGTCTTGTCTCCATTTGTGCAGTTCACTAAAATCAAGCAACATCATCGTACAAGTAGCACAACATATGAAAGCACACTGCAGAATCATGTGAAAGAAGGATAGTACTGACCTCTCATGATGCGGAATTCAAACAACTCACAAGAAGAAGATCTGAACCAAATTCACCTTAACGGCTAGGAAGATCTCCTCTTGTGCAGTTCAACTAAGATCAAGCAATCAAGCAACGTTGTCGGTGTGACATTTTGGTTGAACTGCACAAACACTCTTAAAACAGAAGTGTTTTGTGCAGTGCAACAAAAGGTCACAATGGCAACGAGGTGAAGTAGATAACCCTGTTTACACAGAGGTGCAAAGGAAACAATTAGTTGTCAATAACGGTGGATGACACAGAAGCCAACAAAAAGAAGCATCTACCTTATCTAAATGGGAAAGAAAGCAAGACAGTAGCATTTCTCAAACGGTGGCATTGATTAATATTAACATAGAGATTATATTAACAATAAAATTTGTTAAACATGTCATTTGATTTTAACTGTGGCATTGCATCAATTTTCCAGCGGCATTATTAGAGGGTGTTTGTTTACAGGGACATTTTGGTGTAGGGACTAAAAAAACCTCCGTGTCAGTCCCATCTAAACCAAACAGGAGGGACTTTTAGGGACTAAAAGTGGGCATTTGGGACTAAAGAAAGAAGACCCCGAGGGAGTCTTTTTGGGACTTTTTCCAACAGTTGCCCCTGCCATGCATCGCACCTTGTCTCTATTAGTTCATTACTAGGGGTAACATGGTCTTTTAGCATGTCATTTAATAACCTCTAGTCCATGTTTAGTCCCTGGAACCAAGCAGGTAGGGACTAGGGAGTTTTTAACCAAACAGGGCCTTAGATTAACAACAGCTAATGAGTTGCACGGGATAGTGGACGCACCAGCACCATGTGCATCTACCGATGTACTGTGGTCATGCACAGTCTGTTGCAACAAAGAAAAAACAACCAAGGAGCATATTTGTGTTGGTCCCAGTTTTGTTATCTTTAGACACCTTTCCCTATGTGAGCGCAGCAAATCTAGTCCTGCTCAAACTCTACAGCCTTGTCCCTTCCTATCCTTTTTGAACTAGTACTTTCGCCCCTTCCTTTCCTCTTTGAACCACGTCCTAGATTTATGCGATACAACTTTCCCCCATTCCTTTCCTCTTTGAACCACGTCCTAGATTCATGCTATACAACTTTCCCCCTTCATTTCCTCTTTGAACCACGTCCTAGATTCATGCTATATACAACTTTTCCCACTACTTTCGCCCACTTCTTTCCTCTTTGAACCACGTCCTAGATTCATGGTATACATGCAGCTAGAGCAATGCATGTGGAGTAAGTAAATTATACCTTAAGGTACTTGGGGCGTGGTTCGGTGGGCGACGGGACGGCGGTGAAGAAGAAGGGGTCGGAGGCCCTCCCTCGCCGCCGTTGGGTGGAAAGTGAACAGCTGCGCCGGTAGTCCCTCGCCGATGGCGACAGCGTTAAGCCTCCTTCCCTTCCCGGCGGACGGATCCTGCCGGCTCTTTGAGCAGCAGTGAGGGGAGAGAGAGGCCAACGAAGTCTTGTTTAGATCTGGAGAGGGCGAGAGAGTGTGAAGAGAGCAACTACAAGCGCTGAGGCTCCAGCGGGAGAGGGCGAGAGAGTGTGAAGAGAGCAACTACAAGCGCTGAGGCTCCAGCGGGAGAGGGCGAGAGAGTGTGAAGAGAGCAACTACAAGCGCTGAGGCTCCAGCGTGTATATATATACTGGAGAGAGAGTGTGAAGCGTGCAAACCCTAGAAAACTTTTTGACCAGTCAAAGAATCCTCTTGGCACAAATTATGCTCAAGTGTAGTTATCGAACCCGAGACCTCAAGTTTGATGAGCGAACAGGCTAACCAGCTACACAACCCTCCCGTTATGTTCAACGAGAGGGAAATAACATTTTATACATTCCTGCATTCGTGTGACAAGCATGCCGTGTTTTTTGTGTGTGTGGGAGTCATTGGGATTTCAATCATAATCGTGTCATGTGGCTTTCGTGGTAAGACTATCCACAGTGGTGCAGAAATAATGCAGCCTTAGTCACCTTACCTCTCTCCACGTAGCACGTTGGGTCCCACCAGTCAGAGGGTGAAACAAACAAATTAATAAGAAAAATTAAAAGCGCCAGCGGTGTATCTTACCTCACACATCTCGCTACTGCTCGGGAACACTGTCCAATTGATCCCCCTGTTCGCTCACGTACTATTTTAAGTGAATCCTTATTATAACATGCACACAAATTTTGGGCACTTGTATTCGACTTAAGTCAGTGTGCCACCGTATCTCGTATACTTACTACTCCCTCCGTCTAGGTGTAATAAGTCACGTTAGAAGGTGCAACGGGACCAAGGTGCGTGTGTGTGTGTGTTTAACAGCATGTGTGTGTTAGAGAGAGCGACAGATCGACCTACTCCTACAGAGAGATGTTGTGTAGTGTACGATTTTAGCCGCTAGAGTCGGTGCATCCTCTCGTTTCCACGCGTGTCCGGTAGGGACATGCGGATAGTTGCCACGCCCGCTCCTGACCAGCCTGGCCCACCCAAAGCCCCTCCATCGCCCGCGCGCGCTTCCCGCCCGAAACGGTCAGCGCCGCTCCAAAGAATCGGTGCCGCATTCATGCCCGGGCAGAGCGGACGCGACCTCTCACTGGCGCAAGAGTGATGGTTGCTTCGTCTGTCCAACTTACGGCTGGGTCTATGTGATTTGACGGCTCATTGGTCTTTATTACTGAGGTGGTAGGACTGCTGGATGTCCCACGCTTTCGGCGAAAGGAGGTACTACTACTAGATTACAATTTTCTCCATTCTTACAGCGGAGGCGTGCAAGAGCAGTGAAAACACGCAGGCTCAGTGATTACATGGCCCACCTCACACTATCACCGTGCGACACCTAAATCTTTACATAGTACTCCCTCCGTTACTAAATATTACTAGATGAGTCCCCGCGCGTTGCCGCAGAACAGCGGTATATCTCTCTGCGCAAAATTATCGATTTCATAGAACTAAAAAAACTCTATAACCGCATGACAAATGTGGTAGCCAAACAAAATAAATTCCCATCATCATTTAGATCATCCCACGTAAGGAAAAAAGATCAGCCAACTTCTACTGCATAATGGGATTATAATTTTCTTTTTGACATGTTAATGGGACTTAAAAGCTCACTTACATGCATGCTACCAGTGCATGCTTGCATGCAGACATGTTGATGTGATTTAAAACCCACTCACATGCATGTGCCACGGTATTTCTGCATGCTTGCATGTGGCTTAGTGCGGAGCCTCTCAACGTCTAGATCAGACGGCTATTATGGACTGATTTACTTCATCGAATGGCTACATCAATTTTGATGATGTGGCTCAAGGAGAGGATAGAGAATTCCTAGTAGCGGGGGCTAGCTATTACTAGTAGATAAGTCTTTGTAGAGATTCCACTACATACGGAACAAAATGAATGAATCTACACTTAAAATGCATCTATATACATCCGCATGTGGTTCATGGTGAAATCTCTACAAAGACTTATATTTAGGAACGGAGGAAGTACTAGTATAGTACGTACTGTAATTTATCAGCGAGATAAATTTGTACAATGCTATGAAGCTTCCAGCTTCTGTTACATGTATCTTGCGCCCAAGGTTGCCCGTTGCAACATTTCATCAAATACAAAGGAGACTAACATGCATGCTATTGCATCTCAATGATTGACAGATCATAGCAAATATGTACTCCCTCCGTTCCAAAATAAGTGTCTCAACTTTGTGCAAACTTTAGTACAAATTTGTACTACTACTAAAGTTGACACTTATTTTGGAACAGAGGCAGCTAAAGAAAAAAACGATCCATGCAGTCCCTAGCCCTTGAACCATGAACCCTGACCAGGCTTCAATTTGCTGGCAACGTTCGAGCTTCCTAATAACTGAAGTTTGCAACCTTATGACCATCGGATCATTTTGTGCAGTTTCACCAAAATCGAGATGAGCATCCCTGTGGCAAAGAAATTGAAGAAGCGTGATTAGAATAAGATTACTGGGACTAGTTGATGAGACATAAACTCATCACAAATACAGTACGTAGAAGCCAGTAGAGGTATGTGCGGGGCAAAGAAGTAGAGAAATATCCACAGGGAGTGATGTGGGCAGCTGGAGCAGTGGTGCAAGCCGGCTGTAAAGGGAGTTGTACCTGAGGGACGTAGCACAACCTTGAGGAGGGCGACGGGAGGCGGCAACTGCCCACGTCGCGGCAGTGAGCAAGGGATGAAGGCAACCTCACCGGCTTTGTGAGAGAGAACGACGGGGACCCCTGATCGGGACGTGCCGACAGTGGGTTTTCGCCGTCGGCGACGGCCACCGCATCTACACTAAGCATCCACCCCTTCCCCAAGCTGACGTGATCCGCCGGGATGTTAGAGATGTGGCCACAGTCATTTTGTGCGAGAGAGTGTGAAGAGAGCAACCCTAGCAAGCAACCGTGTAGGCTGGCCCGTCCTGACTATGTATATAGTGGAGCGGTTTCCTTTTCTCTCCATATGAACCTATCATATTGCATACGTGCCACTAAAGAAAAAAAACTTTATTTATAAATGACGCGGCACCTACTACCCGTTCTCCTATAACCTTGCGCTTGGCATCTCCAAAATATTAACCTTGCGATTGGCTCTTCGCCTCTTCGGGAAGTCGAGCAATAATGGTAGTGTAGTATATATCGTTCTGGCTATATGAGACCGAATGAATTGCTGCACGTCCACCACGTGGGCGAGGGTCGAGGGGTGAGGGAGAGTGCTACATACGGAGCAAAATGAGTGAATCTACACTCTAAAATACGTCTATATATATCAGTGTTTGGAGTATGTACTAGTAGTTCATATTGACATCTACTAAAGGACATATATATATTCCAAACAATATGATATAATCTCTATAACCAAGGTAGTAGGGACGAGGAGTAAACGGAGGGAGTAGTAAATTTTTCTCCTCGTCATGCGAGCCACCGCGCGCATGGGCGAGGGAGTGGGCGTAAGGTGGAGCAAGCTTCACCTCATCCTACGAGCCACCATGCCCGTGGGCGGGGGAGACGGCGTACTAAGCAAGCTTCTCCTTGTTCTGCGAGTTGACGGGACACATCAAAAGTACTCCAGTGTATAGAGCCTTGCCTCTAAGGTAGGCCCCACATGGTTTGCCTCTTTTTTTTTAAGATAACACATCAAGTCGCAATTTGTTTGTTCACCCGTGGTAGACGATCCTCCCTCCACCAAGTGGACAACCAGTACACGTGCCAAATTACCACATGGGCTGCCTTTTTCGTACAGAAATGAGCTCCTCCGTGTACCGCGCGGGTGTGGTTGGGAAAGAGACGGGAGTACGTGCGCCGTGCATGCACCTCTTCTCTTCGTGCACGTCCCCCACCTATGTGGGTGTGTGTGAGAGATACAAACCGCGTTCGTGAGTGTTTTTTGTTTTGGGGTGGGGGTTGATTTCGTGAGTTATTTGTGGGAATATGTGTCGATGACATCTCAAACAAAATTTTGCATGCAATGTGTGTGAAATGGAGGCCTATCCATATCATACATAGAGGGTCAGGCAATCCACGAGAAGAGAGGGAGGGGTCATAGCTATCGATAGAGTCGAAGAGAGGATCAAGTGGGTGGGTGCGAGATCGATGAAGAGAGCCATCGAAATTGTGTGTGTGTGCAAGTCAAAGATATAGGGCGACTGGCCTACCGGAACGTTAGAGGGCACATGTCAAGTTTGTGTGTGGCAGGGAGACATGACTAGAGCGCTCGATGTATCGGTGTGTGTGGGGGGGAGGGGGGTGGGGGGAGGGGTAGGCAGAGGCCTAACTATAGAGGTAGAACGACTCGTATATGTGTTGAGAAGGAGAGACCCAGCTATGTCTTGAGGGAGATCGATCGACATCCATACATAACTGAAGGACGGGAAATATGATGGGACAGAGAGAGAGAGGAGAGAGGGAGGGAGGGAGAGGGAGGGAGAGGGGTAGAGTGCTGGATGGGTGATGGAGTTGCTTCTCGAAGATGGTGGGAGAGGCCTACTAGACAAACTAAGGGTGGAACTACAATGTTATCAATAAGAGTGGGGATGTGTTTCTGTGTGTGCCTGTGCGTGATAGATCTGTCGGGACGCATCCATGGATGATGAAGGGGAACCATGTGTTTGGTAAGCAAACCTAACTAGATCGGTAGATCAATTGTTGTTTGTCGGAGAAGGGAGAGACACAACTAATGAGGTAGATCGATTGACGTGTGGGTAAAAACGAGTTATAGGGACCTAGCTAGCTATATGTATAGCGAGAGATCTGTCGGTGTACGTCCATTTGTTAGAGGCAAATAAGGCCCAGCGAGACGGATAGACAGAGAGAATGGAGCTAGGAGGTGGTGCGAGAGGCCCAACTACTAGCTAGATAGGGGGAGGAGTGTGCGGTTGTAAGATCGATGAAAAGAGGGGCGAGAGTTTACATGTGTGTCTGACCGTATGAGAGACACGAGGCAAGGACACATAAAGGAGGAGATTGAAGGTGTGTGTGTATGTTGTAGGCAGGCATCGCTGGAGAGGTTTATCGATCGGTGTGTGTCGGAAAGGAGTTGTGGAGACTCTGGGAGAACGACCTAAAGAAAAAAATGAATGTGCCCGGTGGATAGAATGTCGAGGGAGGGGGAGGGCGAGGAGGGCGTGTGCATGCACGAGAGAAAGTTAGTGGTAGCTACAAAGGTTAGAGGATTGTGTGGGTGTAAGAGACTAACAAAGATCATAATTTGATATGAAAGCGGATTCATATATTTGAATAGGAGATCATAGTGTTTTAAACATTGCATGCATGAATATAGCGGTGATACACGTGGTGTGCACATGTTATACCATAATGTGATAATGCATGGCGTTTGCAACTCATAGCTAAATGCCGAACAATCTAAACCATACTATACATCAAACAATCTCACATTTTATTTGAATTTGTGATAATGTGTGGCGTTTGCAGCTTACAACTAAATATCGAACAATCTAAACAATACTATATATCGAACATTCTCACATTTTATTTGAATTTGTGGTAATGTGTGGTGTTTGCAACTCACATCTAAATACTTGTAGGCGTAGGGGGCGGGGCACCATACATAATGTGATAAACACATTATACCTATGAGACATGGTTTAGATTATGAAGATCTAGCTAGAGCTAGAAATGTAATGTGATTTGAAATCAAAATAAAGTGGATTCAAAAAATCTAGTTCGAGTTCATATAGTACACATAGTTCATATGTAACTCGAGACTAATCATGTGGTGTGCTGTGAAGATAATACACAAACGATGATTTAACTTGACAATAATGATGATTGTAGATCTTATTAAAACAGAGAAACGAATTCAAATGCTTTGACTTCACAACAATCATTACTGTAGATCTTATTCAAATAGAGAAACGAATTCAAATTTAGTTCATATTGAAGCGGTAGTATATACGTTTGGAATGCACTAAAACGTTCATTTGAGTAGTAGGTTGCATGCATTATACACGTAGCAAAATAATTTAATTGAACATAACATGAATTCATAGTTTTGAATGACATTTGTAGTGCGCATTGATTTGGCACAGTACACGTTAGGCTTGTCCGGAAATTTCAACCCGCGCCTTGTTAGCCCGAAATATTTAAGATATATCTTTGTCTCGTTGTGCTCCGACAACTCCCTCCATCTCAACCCGCGCCTTGCTATTCCGAAATTACAACGCGCGCAAAAACTCCCACCTCCTGTGAAATCCCGACGCGTGAAATGCCCGTGCTACCCCTGAACCGAAAGAACCGCCTCAAATCGGTGGGGATACTTTTGTAACTTACCCCACATTTCGGACAAGCGCGTCTCTAAGCCATGGTTCCCCACTGCCATCCCATCCGCCCACCCATTCGTACACCGAGGCCGCCAAAACCCGCGACGAAACCCCACACCCTGCTCCGTCCGCCACCCAGCCGGAGCCTCTTCCCCGACGATGTCGTCCACAGCAACACCTCGACATCCCTCATCCACCGTACCGGATGAGAATCCGTCGTCGATCTCATCGTCCCGCCGGTTTAGCCACCCCGTCCTCCACCTCCAAGGAGCTGCCCCGACGTTCCCGTCGTCTTCACCTGCACCACCGGAAGAGCATCATCATCACCGTTTCCTCGGATGAAGCTCCGGCCTAATCGGCGCCACCAAAGAGGTTGTACACTAATCGCCGCATTTTCTTCTCGATTCGATCTCACGGTGCCGCCGGCGCTCGGTCCCGAGCCGACACGGCGCGACTCCATCCACGGCGGCGTCGCCGGCCACTTCCTCCACGGCATCGCTCCCTCGGCGGCGACGTCCACATCAGTAGGAGCTGCTGCTCCTTTAGCTCTCGCCGCGCTGCTGCTCTGTTCTTGCTCTCGGTCCCCTGCCTGGTCTGCTCTTGCTATTGCTCTTGCTCGCGCTGCTGCTCTCACTCTTGCTCTTGCTTGCGATGCTGCTCTGATTTAGCTACACTTCAGTCGATTGAATCGACTTTTGGGTCAGTCGATTTTCAGGGGGTGGGGGGGGGGGGGGCTCGCCGGGGTGAAGGAAGAACCAGCCGCTGCAGGGAGGGGGGCTCGCCGGAGAGGTACCCCACTATCTATCTTAGGGTTCAGGATGGGGGCGGCGATTGCCGGCGGTGACGGGGCGGTGGCGTGGGGATCGCCGGAGAAAAAGCTCGGCACGGGGGGGGGGGGGGGGCTAGAGGGATGGCCGGGGCGGCGGCGGACCGGCGGTCGGGAGTGTTTTCGGGGTGGGCGGGGCGGCGCACCGCCGGCCGCGGGCTGCGGGGGGTTGCTGTTTGGCCGGTGGTGGCTGGCGGCTCAGGGGGGTGGATGTTGAAGATGAACCGCAGGCCCTTAATTTCGTATCCAACGGCTACAAAATCGACTGACCAGAGATGAAAAAGTCAGTCGACCAACGTGTAGCCTCACCTTGCTAGTGCGTTCAGTTTCGACAGCAAAATTCAGTTTCGACAGCAAAATTCAGTTTCGACAGTTAAGTTCAGAGATGAGCGGCTGATGTATTTTACATCTAGCACTTTGTGGTTATGTATTTTACGTCATGTATTGGAGATGCTATTAGAATTCCACTCAGGTTAACGTTGTTCGTTGTCTCTCTTGTCCTGCTTCAGCCTCGGCGTCGTACAACTCACCGGAGCTGCTCCAACGACGAAACCCTCCATCATAGCGGAGCAGTACCTCGGGCTCCATCTCCAGACGCCTAAGATCTTCTTCCCCTCCTCCGATAGCAAAGTCAGCCGGAGCATCCTCACCGGCCAACCCAATCACGCTGAGATCGACATGGCTTCGCCAAAGAGGTTGTACACTTGTTGCATCTCTTTTTTACTCTACATGTTATATATATTATCCACTGAGCACACAGATTTGTTCCATTAGTGTCTCCTTGAAAGAAAAAACATAGGAACTTTAATTTTCACTTGTCCTCCTTTTCAAATTCCTATTCATGAAGCACAAGACTAAGAGATAGTAGCATAATAGCATTATAACCATACATTTTCTTGTGGTTTGACTTAATCTCACCATGCTTCTTTGCATCCTGTGATCTTCCAATTGTTGTGAATCAAACACCCAGATTGGCAGAAATCCTGTGTTTTTAAATTCTCTATTTTGCACGTGCATTCCTATCCTATTCCTGTCTATTTCCTATCCCTGCATTGTTGGAATCCTCCAATTCAAACGAGCCCTTACAGAATTACTTCTCTTACAGATAGTTGTCAAAGAAAACCTTGCGTGGTTTGTCCCGCTCCTGCTGCGCCGTCGTCCACCCCAGCTCAGCTGCTCCAACGACAGAAGGGTCCAGCACAGCAGGGATCCGGCCTCCAGACTGTCTTTCGCCGCCTCAGATCTTCTTCCCCGCCGCTGGCAGCCATGAAAACTGCATTACCATCATCTACCAAGCAGATGACCTCGAGGACTACACGGGTCCGCAAGAGAGGTCGCACTCTTTCGTGTCTGCTTACGTTATGCATCGCTTAATATTACATGCTACTTTATCGTCCTGTTCACCGATTAGACTCTGAGTCAGCTCCAAACTAATGGTCAAACTTGAGTTTTTAAATGGTTGTGGGGCACATATCGGGGCCGCTATCAATAGTATCTATCTACTGTCTGGTTAATCTCCGGTGTCTACTATGAGTTTCATGTTGGGTGGGAAACAAACAGTAAAGAAGCCATTATCTGTATTTTTTAACTGAAGCCATTATCTGCCTGCTATTATTGGTTTTGGGTCTATCCACATGTTGCTACCATCACTCTGGATTCTGCATGCACTCCTTACATAATCTCACTATGTTTTATTCCTATGCATGACTGTTATTGTAAACAATGGAACTGAACATGTAGAGCAAAAGAGACGAGCCTTGCGTGGCAATAAAATTTCATGCAGACGTCGCTCCATGGTAGGCGCAAAGGCAGCCCCCCCTCCACACATTTCGGATTGTAATCGAGAGGAAGATATCTGTTCTGAGGGGGATTCCGAAGGAGAAGACAACTCCTATTTACCCCCTGAGGTCTTCGCTCTAACTTGGCATGCTGATGTTGGTTATATCATGCATATGGTGTCTTGCATTGCTTACTTTATACATCAAATATGTCATCTGCTTAGTTTAGACATCCTTTGTCCGAATGCCATCTGTTTAGTTTATTCATCGTTTATGTGAATTATGCAACGCCATCTTGTTTAGCCAGGCATCATATATGTGAATTTTGCAATGCCATCCTGCTTAGCCAGTCATCTTATATGTAAATTATATCAGGCCATCCTTTTTTTCGTTACATATTACATTTGTCAACAATGTTACTACATTCAACTGCTCTTCGTGTGCATCAGCCATTTGACACGGTGATGGCAAATTCTGGAGTGAAAACAAGGTCTTCAGAGCAGACTATGCTATCTGACGAAGCGCATATCTCGCTGGTTACGGATAGCTCCTCAGAGGAGGATTCAGAGACAGATGACCAGTCCTATTCCCCCCAGGTGTATGCTCTAACTTGGCAGGGTTATGTTGCTCATATCGTGCATATGGTGTCTCGCATTGCTATGTCATTTGATTAGTTTAGACATGCTTTGTGTGAATGCCACCTGTTCAGTGTTTAATTACCATATATGTGAATTATGCATTGCCATCTTGTTGCAAGACATTATATATGTGAATTATACAATGCTATCTTCTTGCAAAGGCATTATATATGTGAATTATGCAATGCCATGCTGTTTAGCCAATCATCATGTATGTGAATTATATCATGCTATCATTTTTTTGTATTACGTGTTCCATTTGTCGACAACGTTTGTATATTCAACTACTCTTCCTGTGCATCAGCCATTTGAAGCGGTGATGGAAGTATCTGGAGTGAAAACAAGGTATTCAGAGCAGACAATGCTACCTGCTGAAGCAGACATCTTGCTGGTTACAGAGAGCTCCTCAGAGGAGGATTCAGAGACTGATGACCAGTCCTATTTCCCCCCTGAGGTCTATGCTCAAACTTGGCAGGGTTATATTACCCATGTCATGCATGTGGTCTTGCATTGCTTAGTTTTTACATCATATATGGATTGCCATCTGCTTACTTGCTTACTATATAAATCATATATTTGAATTATATCATGCCATCATGTTTACATAGTACATACACATCATCTATCTGAATTATGGCATGGCAACCCATTTAATAAAGACATCATATAGTTATATCATCTCATCCTGTTTAGTGTTTACAGTCATCATATTTTGAATTATGGCATTCTATCTGTGAATGTATGTGAATTATGGCATGCCAACCTATTTAATAAACACATTATATAGTTATGTCATGTCATCCTGTTTACATAGTCTCATATTTTGAACTATGTCTTTCCATCTTTTTTAGTTAGCCATCATAATGTGAAATTGTGTCATGCTATCCTGTTTGGTTAGACAACATAAATATGAATTATTTCATGCCCTCTTTTATTCCCCACTATCCATTGCACCTGTCTATCATACAATGTCTATACTTTCAATTACTTTCCTTGTTTATCAGCCATTTGAATTGGAGAGCGTGATGGCAGTATCTAAG
Source organism: Aegilops tauschii subsp. strangulata (assembly GCF_002575655.3). NCBI lineage: Eukaryota > Viridiplantae > Streptophyta > Magnoliopsida > Poales > Poaceae > Aegilops > Aegilops tauschii. The sequence goes on along the minus strand of NC_053037.3, from coordinate 277,047,243 downwards.
GGAGTAACAACACGGTCTTCAGAAAAGATAGTGCTACCAGTTGATGCAGATAGAACCACGGTTGTACTTGCCCAAGGACCAGATCCACCACACATAACCCAGACTCTCACAAATTGTACCACTACCCAGTTGGACAGAGAACCAGCTACACCCCTTCTAACCCCAACCCCAGCTGATAGTAACCCAGTTCCAGTTGACACAGCACCGTCTCCACCACAGAGCACCCAAACACGAGCAGTTAGTAAGTGAACTGCAATGCCCAAAGCACGAGGACCACCACTCCGAATCCCAACTCAACGCTTAAAGGAGAAGAAGATTTGTTCTCAGGTCAGGTTCTGTAGCTACGGTTCATACTCCTTTGCTCTTGCATTACTGTATTTACTCATACCAACTATTTTCAATTTTGAAGGATGGAATTGAAACTCCAATGGCGCAACAGGTATGTTTTAAACCTGTTTCTTTAACTGGTTTGCTGTTGTAACCTGCTCTATGTTGATTTCAGTTTCAATTGAATAAACAGTTATGTTCTCATGTCATGCACATTACAAGTGTTGTTATTGCTCTATAGTTACCCACACTTATATTCTGTCTATTCTGCTTTGTCTTGAACAAATATTATTTGAACTGTGTCTCTATCTTGATTTGGCAACAAAAACTAGAATGATATAGACCATAAAGTGACCATGGTACATAGATATATGTTTGTTTCATGCTGTTATCCTGTCCACTTTACTACTGAACTCATTTACCAAAATGAGTTTCATATACAACATGGTAAACATGTGATGTGTCTGCTTGTTTCTCTTTTGGAATGCGGACAAAATATTGGAGAACAGTACCGCGTTATCCAATGGTAAAGGAAGTAATGCAGATAAGGTTCAAGATAGTGAGACATCCCTGTTGGTCTCCAAGAAAGCTGATAAAAACTATCTTGACGACAGTGAGGGAACCCAAAAGTCCTGTCTTGATGTAGTGTTCGAGTTACTGGCCACTACTGCTGGCACAAGCTCTTCGAACTCGCTGCCTGAATCAGTTCGTCTTCTTGAGTCTCAACTTCCAGTTGAAAGACATCGATCAGATGTGCTGCGACAGGAAGCTGAAGGACAGAGGAAGTCCCTGCAGAATTCAGATGCATATTTTCTGGTGCAACAGCAAGCGCTGGAGGATTTAAGCGCCAAACAAGAGAAAGTTAATAAGCTTCCTAAGCATCTTGCCAGCATTATGGGTACCCAGGATATTGTTTCTTGAGATCTTCTGAAGTGGTTTCAGTTCTGGATTTGTTTTGCTGTGGCGTTTATTTGCGCTGGTCGCCAACTTTGACAACCAGTGTATATGATATGTTGCTTTGTTCCCTATATTTGCACTGGTGGCGAACTTTGATGCCTAGTGGATGTAATATGTGTAATAGCCATGATAGCCTAGCGTTAGTTGCTTGCTTATTTATTTCCTTGTTGTCTTGTTTATTTGTTTGCTTGTAGTCATTGCAGTTCTTTTTCCGCGGTTAGCTAGTGGCTGCAATAACCTATTTTTTAAAACTAGGCCACCGTAACCATGGGCTAATATTTACTGTAGTGACACTGGGCCTCCTACTGGCCGTAGAAACAGTGGGCCTTCTACGAGCCGTAGAAACAATGGGCCTTCTACGGGCCATAGAAACAATGGGCCTTCTGCGGGCCGTATCATCAATGGGCCTTATACGGGCCGTATGATCGATTGGCCAAACATGGGCCAAACAGACCGCATTATGGCCGTAAATGGGCTAGAGTTGGAATCGTCCGTTCATGGGCCGACCATAACGGGCCATCGTTAATAGGCCGTATTTGATGACACTATGAAAACGGCCCAACGTATTAACGAACCACAAACGGGCCAACTGTAACCACGGGCTGAATTTGGCCCATAAGCAGAAAATGACAGTAACGGGCCGTAAGTAAACGAATGCTGGAAATGAACCCAAGAATAAATGGGCTCTGAGAAGGCCGAAAGATAACATGGGCTGGAAACGGCCCAACGGAATAACGGGCCGTTAATGGGTATAAAGTGATACACTGTTCATTACGGGCCAGTTTCACCACGGGCCGTTAATGGGTGTAAAGTGATACACTGTTCATTACGGGCCAGTTTCACCACGGGCCGTTAATAGGCCAAGAGTTACATAGGGCCTCATATGGGCCGAAAGACGTCATGGGCCATACATGCGCTATAAGTGAAAATGGGCTGGAATCATATTGGATGGCCCAGATGACGCTACTGGGCCTAATTCGGATAGGGCGTAACGGGCCTTGGGTTAGCGGGTTGTAAATGGGCTATATGCGAACAGGCCGTTAACAAGCTTTCCATGGGCCGGCCCGCCACCTTTTGACCAAGTCAAACGGGCCGGCCTTTTCACAGGAATGGGCCTCTGTTGGGCCGTGCCACGTGTCGACGTATCATAGGCGCCTTCCGTCCAATGAGTGGATGACATCTGTCCCAACGATGAGCCGACACGTGTTTCCTCCAGCCAATGATGATTTTACACGTGGAAAATCCCCATTGGTCGGGGCTGTTAACGGGTTATCGGAGCCAAAACCCGACCCGATAGCTTAACGGCGTTCCGTTACGGTGGATGCCACGTGTCGGTCACCCTTGACGAAAGCACTTCTATGACGCGCGATTTATCGTCATGGAAGTGGACACTTCCGTGATGATAATTTTGGCAATGTCATGGAACACTTCTACGACAGCACAGGTATGACTATCTTGATTCTGTCATAAATTTGTCATGGATGTACATGCATGACAGAAAACGCGACCTACTGTGACAAACACGTATCATCACGGAAGTATATTCTTTTGTAGTGAGAAGTTCCATAAATGGAGAAATCATCCATGAAAACCTCAACAATCTTCTCACAAAAATCTAAGAATATAGAAGTCTGTGACGCCCCCGATTTGACCGTACACTAATCATGCACGCAAATGTGTATGATCAAGATCAGGGACTCACGGGAAGATATCACAACACAACTCTACAACATAAATAAGTCATACAAGCATCATAATACAAGCCAGGGGCCTCGAGGGCTCGAATACAAGTGCTCGATCACAGACGAGTCAGCGGAAGCAACAATATCTGAGTACAGACATAAGTTAAACAAGTTTGCCTTAAGAAGGCTAGCACAAACTGGGATACAGATCGAACGAGGCGCAGGCCTCCTGCCTGGGATCCTCCTAACTACTCCTGGTGGTCGTCAGCGGCCTGCACGTAGTAGTAGGCACCTCCAGTGTCGTAGGTGTCGCCGTCGACGGTGGCGTCTGGCTCCTGGACCCCAACATCTGATTGCGACAACCAGATAGAAAGGAAAAGGGGGAAAAGAGGGAGAGAAGCAACCGTGAGTACTCATCCGAAGTACTTGCAAGCAAGGAGCTACACTACATATGCATGGGTATATGTGTAAAGGGGCATATCAGTGGACTGAACTGCAGAATGCCAGAATGAAAAGGGGGATAGCTAGTCCTGTCGAAGACTACGCTTCTGGTCATCTCCATCTTGCACCATGTAGAAGAGAGTAGATTGAAGTCCTCCAAGTAGCATCGCATAGCATAATCCTACCCGGCGATCCCCTCCTTGTCGCCCTGTTAGAGAGTGATCACCAGGTTGTATCTGGCACTTAGAAGGGTGTATTTTATTCAGTATCCAGTTCTAGTTGTCATAAGGTCAAGGTACAACTCCGGGTCGTCCTTTTACCGAGGGACACGGCTATTCGAATAGATAAACTTCCCTGCAGGGGTGCACCACATAACCCAACACGCTCGATCCCATTTGGCTGGACACACTTTTCTGGGTCATGCCCGGCCTCGTAAGATCAACACGTCGCAGCCCCACCTAGGCTCAACAGAGAGGTCAGCACGCCGGTCTAAACCTATGCGCGCAGGGGTCTGGGCCCATCGCCCTATGCACACCTGCACGTTGCGTACGTGGCCGGAAGCAGACCTAGCCCCATTAATACAAGCGCGAGCTTACGGTCCAATGCGGCGCGCGCCACTCAGTTGCTGACGTCAAAAGAGCTTCAGCTGATACCACGACGTCGAGATACCCATAACTACTCCCACGTAGATGGTTAGTGCGTATAGACCAAATGGCCAGACTCAGATCAAATACCAAGATCTCGTTAAGCGTGTTAAGTAACCGCGAACGCCGACCAGGGCCAGGCCCACCTCTCACCTAGGCGGTCTCAACCTGCCCTGTCGCTCCGCCACAAAGATCCACTCGCGGGTACTCCTACGAGCCGACCCGACTTTAGTCATCACATCTGTCATGTATATAGTATATAAGTATATACCCGTGATCACCGCCCAGGTGATCACGGCCCGATAGTATAGCATAGCAGACGGACAAGAATGTAGGGCCACTGATGGAAAACTAGCATCCTATACTAAGCATGTAGGATTGCAGGTAAAGGTAACAACAGTAGTAGCAAGGATAGTCTATTGTCACGACCGGTTTTTCAATAAAATATTTATTGAGAGACCAATCCCTTTTACGGACCAGTAAAGAAGAATTCCTTCTCACTGGTAGACAATATCTTGGTCACAGAAGAAAAATACCAGGAGTACTGAATAAAATACAAGGTTAAGCGGGGACTGCTCAACAATTTATTACATGCACGCCGATAAAACGAGACGGCGGATAGGGTGGCATAACTACTACTTACGTTAACAACGGTGGTGGAAGTATCACCGTGAAGTGGGTGATATGACTCCTGAAAACTACAGCTCTTCGTGCATCGGAGTGAGGCTCGAGGAGACTTATTGCGGGTGGCGGAAGCGTATATAATACAAGTGACCAATATCCGGGATCGCACAGGACTGACTGGGACTCCTCTAGGCGTCGGACGCACTATCAAACTCTTCATCCAAGAGATCGCCTTCATCAACATCTGGCCAAAACAACAAGCCAGGTGAGTACTATGAAAGTACTCGCAAGACAGTTCGGACATAAGATATAACAAATGTAAACATGAGGCATGTGAACAGATTAACAAGTGTGTTCAGACATAGAGATAATAATGCATGGGAAAGTAACAGAGAAGTCGGGCGGTAGTCCTCCCGAAATCCCAACATAAATACTGGGTGCCAAACGAGGGTCTGAATGACTACTCGAGAGGAAACTGCAAGAATGATAATACCGGTGCCAAACGAGAGTCTGAATGACTCCTCGAGAGGAAACTGCAAGAATGGTAATACCGGTGCCAAACGAGGGTCTAAATGACTCCTCGAGAGGAAACTGCAAGAATGATAATACCGGTGCCAAACGAGGGTCTGAATGACTCCTCGGGAGGAAACTGCAAGAATGATAATACCGGTGCCAAACGAGGGTCTGAATGACTCCTCGAGAGGAAACTGCAAGAATAATAATACTGCAGTCGGGCGTCAGGGCGACACCACATAAAGGGCTTATAAAAGAAAATAAAAGATAGTGCATGCCACAGTCGGACGTCTGAGCGACATCACATAAAGGGCTTCATAACTTAACATCTTATTAGCTCAAGAATTTACATCATATCCAGAGAATAACCAGGCATGAGATAAACAACAGGGTTAGTCCATCCACAGGAGTAACGTTCATCTAAGTCTACTACTCGTGCTCACTTACCAGAAACAAACCACGAGGACTTGACATAGATGTGGATACACTGATCACGATACTTGACCATGGATACGATGACTCGGAAGAATTTGACTCTGCAGAGTTTGTACTTTAACCACAGCCAACGGATTTCAGTAGTCACGGGGACTAGTTCCGTTTACGGTGTTTTGGAAGAAACACGTCTAACCAGTACACACCCATTCAACATTCCGAAGCCAGGGATCACCCTCGGCAACGTTCAAGAAAAACCTTGAGATGGGGAGGCTACAACCTCGCGTAGCATGGGATCAAATTTCTATACGCGTGCTCTAAGGGGTGCCCCCCTCTCGGTCCCAACCGGAAACACCCATGCCCCCGACCGGATGACTGGCTTTAATCCAGGGCCATGGAACCATCATCCCGGCCCCTCTGTTTGGTGTGTACACGGAAAGAGGTTACCAACTTACTAAACCGCATTCTGGCAGAAAACCAGTGGTAGCACGGAAGGGGGAAGAATGATAACGTGACTCCGTGCATGTTAACGTCAGAATTTGTCGGATGACGCAAGGCTGGTATGCTACAACAGTACCACCTTGCTGCCCTTCATGTCACCACATGATTAGGCCATCTCTCACCAGAGATCATCGCAACTTTGGAACATGCGGGTAGTTGCCTCAGAAGCAACGAGGTACTCACCGACACTCAGATGCCACGCACAACCTCTCACGCAAACATGCAAAACACCTATCATATCAAAGGTTCAAACATGCTTGCCTGGTTCGGAGAAGTCGGAGTCTAGCTCGGCGAAGTTCGCGGCTCCGTCACCTCTTCCGGAACCTACGGTATAGCAAAGAAGCATACTAACGTGAAAACCAACGGGTGCATAAAATTTGTTTCAAATTTTTTCGAAATAAATCCCATAAAAAACTAGACAAAAATACAAGACTGACAAAAAAAGAATCACTCAAAAATCACTTTTTATTAAAAAGTTATAAAGGTTTCTGTCCAGGGACTCATCTGTAATGAAACAGAGAAGGTCCAGGGGCTTAACTGAGAAAACAGAAAACGCTTCGGAAAGAAACGCGCCAGCTCAAAAGGGAAAACGTATTTGCCCGAAGGCGCCAACAGAAAACGTTTCGAGGGAGAGGAGAATAGAGGCTGACAGGGGGGTCCACATGTCAGGTTTAAAAAAGTTCGCCGGCGCCCGAAGACTGCGGTGGTCGCCGGCGTCGAACCACGGCGAGACAGGGAGATCGGAGTGTACCAAGAGCTTCAGCGTGTCCTTCCGTGTCGTTGGGTGGTGGACTCGACCGACGGGGAGCACCACGTCGAAGGCGACACTTTCTCCGGCGGACGGCGGCTCGGGTGATGGTGGAGAACTCCGGTGGGTGCTGCAAACTCCGAATTGAAGCACGAGTCAGGAGAGTGGATGCATAGGGAAGCTACTGGCAAGAGTTGAAGGGTGGAGGTGCACGCACGGGAGCGAATCGAGCTGGATCCCGTGGCGGGTCGCGGCGGCCGGAGTCGGGGAAGAAAGCTCCCTCGGGGCTCTTCCAGTGGCTTGGTGTGGTCTAGGTGGAGTGCAGAGGTGGTGTGGGTTCGAGTTGAAGCTCGGGGCCTCTATTTATAGGCGGATCGAGGGGGCGGCCGTGAACGGGAAATCTCTGGCGAGCGATTACGGCGAGGCAGTGGTTGAGCAGGGGGTTTGAGTGGCCAGGCAGCATCAGGGAGGTTTACTGGTGCCGTTCCACTGCTAAACTGGGTCGGGCTTGGCGTAATGGCGCTGGTCCTCGACGGGGCGGCCGTACGGGCACGACGGCGGCAGAGAGCGCGCTCCGCACCCAGCGATTCACGACGAGAGTGGCAGCTCGTTTTGGGGAGTGGAAGACCACGCGGCGATCTCCGGTGGCTTGGGCGGCGCTGGGTGGCGCCGTCTGCCCCGCGCCTCTCTCTGGCGGCCGCAAAGCCGCCGCTGGCGTCGGTCACGGGGCGGCGCACCTCCTCCAGCTCGTCCCCGACGCCCGCAAGCGTCCAGGCGTTCGTGCGGCGCAAGAACAAGGGGGAGGGGACGGGGAGCAAGGTGCCAACGCGGTACTGTCGAGATCGACAACAGTTTCTGAAGAAAACGACAGTAGATCACTGAGCTGCATTTCTGAATCTCTGAACTTGACATTGACAATGCTCTGCAGGTGTTCGACAGAATGATTTGGCATGAAGAAAATTTTTCCTGGGGCTGGGACTTGGTGAGGTGACCTCTCAATGCACCCAGAGGTTGCCTGATTTTTCCCAGAATTTTTGGAGAAGGATTTGAATGCATTTCATCAAATTTGGCAAATCTGGTCCAAACTTGCAGCAAGTATAGTTTGAAAAATTTGAACTGAAGACTAGTGGATCTTCATGGATCTTGGTTGAGGGTTCAAAGGACTAGGGAGGGAAATTGGTTTGGGGGCAAAAATCAAAACAGAAATGGTAGCTCCTTTGTAAATCTCCAAGGGCTAGAATAGAAGGCAGAAATTGTTTTGATGAGATTTAAATGGAAAATAATCATATGGGGAGGTTCAACTTGCTGGATTTGATGCAAATCATGATCCAAAGGTGAGGGAAGGTTTAAGGGAGGGGATTTACCCTTGGGTCATGGCAAGAGGAATTTTTGAAAGTGGCAAAGGATCATTCCAAAAGCTATAGGGCCTTTTTCAAAGAAATATTCAAAAGGCATTTTTCCAAGAGAAAAACATTTTGGTTTGAGTCCAAATAAAAGAAAGAACCTCCAAGACCAACATCAAGTCTTGGGTGAATCCAAATAAAACTCTTGCCATAAAAAATATATTTTGAAAGGAGGGTTTCTTTTGAGGAAAAATTTTAAATCACCTCCCTCAAGTCAAGTAAAAATTTAAAAGTTTGAAAAATCCAATTAAAATTTTTGGGTGTCACAACACCTACCCCCTGAGGAAAAATCTCGTCCTCGAGATTTCTGCTGATCCTCAAATAGATATGGATATTCTGCCTGAAGGAAATCTTCCCTTTCCCATGTAGCTTCATCCTCAGTGTGGTTGCTCCACTGAACCCTGAAAATTTTTGTCGTTTTCTGACGGGTCCTCCTTTCAGACTCTTCCAAAATCTTTACTGGCCTCTCTCTGTAGGTGAGGTCTGGTTGCACATCAATGCTTTCATGAGGTACATGCTTCTCCGGGTTACTTACACATTTTCTCAGTTGAGAGACGTGGAACACGTCATGGACGTCTGACAGCTCCTTGGGTAGGTCTAGTTTGTAGGCTACTGTGCCTCTTCGTGCGACTATACGGAATGGTCCAATAAATCTCGGGGTTAGCTTCCCCTTAATTTTGAACCGTTGCATGCCCCTCATAGGAGACACTCGTAGGTATACGGAATCATCGGGTTCAAAGCTGACTTCACGATGTTTTTTATCGTAGTAGCTCTTTTGTCGGCTCTGCGCTGTCTTGAGTCTGTCCCTGATCTGCTTAACTTTTTCCTCGGCCTCTTTAAGCATGTCTGGGCCGAAGATACGGCTGTCACCTGTTTCTGACCAATTCAGTGGGGTACGACACCTCCGCCCGTACAATGCCTCAAAGGGTGCCATTTGCAAGCTGGCTTGGTAACTGTTGTTGTAAGCAAACTCGGCATACGGCAAACTCTCTTCCCAACTGGACCCATAGGTGAGCACACAGGCTCTCAGCATATCCTCTAGGATTTGGTTCACACGTTCTGTTTGTCCATCAGTCTGAGGGTGGTACGCTGTACTGAAAGCTAGCTGCGTGCCCAGAGCTTGTTGCAGGTGATCCCAAAATTTGGAGACAAATTGTGTGCCTCGGTCGGATATTATAGTCTTTGGGACTCCATGCAAGCAAACTATACGGGAGAGATAAAGTTTGGCCAGTCTTTGTGTGGAGTAGGTAGTCTTCACGGGAATGAAATGAGCAACCTTGGTTAGTCGGTCTGTGATGACCCATATGGCGTCATTTCCGCGTTGTGATCGGGGTAATCTGACAATGAAGTCCATTCCTATTTCATCCCATTTCCACTCCGGTATCCTGTTTGGCTGGAGTAGCCCTGCTGGCTTTTGATGCTCGGCCTTGATGCGCTGACATGAATTGCAACAAGCAATAAATGTGGCTATATCTCTTTTCATACCGTGCCACCAAAATCTTTCCTGAATGTCCTTGTACATTTTGGTTCCTCCAGGATGGATCGAGTATGGAGCGGTGTGGCTTTCGGTTAGGATTTGTTGCTTGAGTTCCTCAATGTTAGGTATGCAAAGTCTGTCTCCGTACCATAATATTCCTTCACTGTCTGTGACGAACTCTGAAGCCTTACCAAGGTTCATTTTCTTCTTTATACCTTCGATGCTGGGATGTCCCTGTTGAGCCTTCTTAATTTATTCCACTAGGGTGGGTTGTATCTCCAGATTTGATACGGTGCCCTCAGAGACTAACACCATGTTGAGCCTAGCGAACTCTTGCTGAAACTCAGGCCTCAAGTTTTGCGGACCGTCGTTGTCCGGGCTGGGGTTTCGACTAAGGGCATCGGCCACTACATTTGCTTTCCCTGGATGGTAGTGAATGCCGACATCATAGTCCTTGACCAATTCCAACCAGCGTCTTTGGCGTAAATTTAGCTCTGGCTGTGTGAAAATATATTTGAGGCTCTTATGGTCCGTATATATTTCACAGCGATTTCCCAACAGAAAGTGCCTCCACTCCTTGAGTGCATGTATGACTGCTGCTAGCTCCAAGTCATGTGTTGGGTAATTTTCCTCATGTTTTCGCAGCTGCCTGGAGGCATACGCGACAACTTTGCCATCCTGCATTAGTACACATCCGAGGCCTTTCCGGGACGCGTCACAATATACTTCAAAACTCTTGTGTATGTCTGGCATGGTTAATACTGGTGCGGTTGTTAGCTTCTTCTTAAGTTCTTGGAAGCTTCTCTCGCATGCTTTCGTCCATACAAATTTCTTGTCCTTCTTGAGCAACTGTGTTATTGGTTTTGCCACAGTGGAGAATCCTTCAATAAATCTTCTGTAATATCCGGCCATTCCCAGGAAACTCCGCACATCTGTAACGTTGGCGGGTGGCTTCCAGTCAAGTATGGCTTTGACTTTTTCCGGGTCTACGGCCACGCCTTCTTGGTTTAATATATGGCCTAGGAAACCAACCAGCCTTAGCCAAAACTCACATTTGCTAAATTTGGCGTACAACTGATGTTTCCTTAATTCTCCCAAAACAATTCTGAGATGCTCAGCATGCTCTTCTGGTGTCCTTGAGTAAACCAGAATATCGTCAATGAACACCACAACAAATTTGTCCATGAATTTCATGAACACTTTGTTCATGAGGTGGACGAAATATGCAGGGGCGTTTGTCAGACCAAAAGGCATCACTGTGAATTCATATAATCCGTATCTGGAGGTGAATGCTGTTTTAGGGATATCCTCTATCCGTACTTTCAGTTGATGATATCCCGATCTCAAATCAATTTTTGAGAACACCTTGGCTTGTGCGAGCTGGTCAAACAAATCATTTATCCGTGGCATCGGATATTTGTTTTTGATGGTGACCATATTGAGGGCTCGATAGTCTATACACAGTCTCAGTGTCCCATCCTTTTTCTTGGCGAACAACACTGGAGAACCCCATGGTGAGGAGCTGGCTCGAATAAATCCTTTGTCCAATAATTCCTTTATCTGCTTCTTCAAATCCACCAATTCTGAGGGTGCCATTCTATAAGGTTTCTTATAGATGGGAGCGGTGCCAGGTGCTAGTTCGATGCTGAATTCTATCTCTCGGTCTGGTGGCATGCCTGGCAGTTCTTCAGGGAACACATAAGGAAACTCGCATACCACTGGAACTTTTCTCAGTTCTGAAATGTCCACTTTGTTCAGTTTTGGTTGCCGTGACCGTGGCCTTTCTTGAGTTGTAACCTTTATTTTCTTGCCATGATGGTGAGTGAGAATCACGGCCCGATTGAAACAGTCAATGAATCCTTTGTTGGTGGTTAACCAGTCCATCCCTAAAATGACATCCAGTCCTTTATTTTCCAACACGATGAGATTTGCTTGGAACTGTAGTCCTTCGAACTCAATGATTACTCCTTGGTAGTAGCTCTAAGCGATTTGCTTATTTCTGGGGGACTTGATGATCATAGATTTTTCCAAGGGGAGTATCGGAAAACCATGTTGCAAAACAAAACTCTTCGAAACGAACGAATGGGAAGCTCCAGAATCAAACAAAACCGTGGCAGGTACTGTGTTGACAGGGAACGTACCGAGCACGATGTCTGGGGCATTCTGCGCTTCTTCCCTGGTCACATGGTTCAGGTGACCCTTCCTGTGGTTGTTGTTGGGATTGAAATTGTTGCGCTTGGGGGCTGGATTATTTCCACCATTGTTCGGCTTGGGGGCCGAGTTCCTCGGCTTTGGGCATTGTTTAGCATAGTGCCCTTCTTCACCACAAGCATAGCAGGTGACCCCTGTACGGTACGTGAACTCCTTGTCCCTGGCATGAAACTGTCTGACGGGCCTTAGATCAGTAGTCGTGGATTTCCTTGCTTCTGTCCTTGGAACCTCGGTCTTGCTTCGGTTGTTGCGAGCAAGAGCCGTCTTGTCCCTCTTTCGCTTACGGATATCTTCCAGACTACGGCGCTCATTCTCCAAGGTAATGGCCTTGTCAACCAGAGTTTTAAAATCCGGGAAAGTGTGTACAACCAGTTGGCATTTCAGTACCGGTGCCAGGCCGTCCAGGAATTTTTCCATCTTCTTGCTCTCTGTCATGTGTTCGTCGTAGGCATAACGAGATAGCTGGGTAAACTGACCGTTGTATTCTGTCACTGACATGCCTCTTTGCTTGAGGTCGTCATATTCTCTCTTCTTGATTTTTATGATGCTCCTGGGGATGTGTGCCCCACGAAAGCCTTCCTTGAACTCTTCCCAGGTGATGTTGTGTTCACTGGGATGCATGTGTAGGAAGTTTTCCCACCATGCTGCAGCTGCTCCAGTAAGGTAGTGTGGTGCATAAAGCACCTTCTCATGATCTAAACACTGAGCAATAATCAGCTTCCTTTCGATGTCACGAAGCCAATCATCGGCCTCCAGCGGCTTATCAGTGTGAGCAAAAGTTGAAGGGCGAGTCTTCTGTAACTCAGATAACTTGGAATGAGGTTGATAGGGTTCACGGTGGTTTCCCATATTGATGACGTGATTCCTCATCTCTTGGTGCTCTTGCTGGCTTTGTTCGAAGAGACGGCATACTTGAGACAAGGCTGCTTCGCTGTCTTGTTGACTGGACTGTCCCTGAGTGAAGTTGTTGCTAGTCTGTGTCCCATAAACTTCTTCTGGCTGATTGGGCATGGAGCGAGTCCACGGGCGAGACATTTTTCCAGTCTGGGGTATTATTTTGCAAACCCCATGAGAAGAACTGTGTAGCACAAGGAAAATCTTGCAAAGGCAACAATTTAAAAGACCTCAAGGTTTTTAAGAAAACATAAACAATTTTGCACGGAGAAGAACTGCTTAGCATATATCTTACACGCGAAAAGCAAACACACGATACAGCACTCAGGATGTGCGTACACATTCCTGACATGTTATTTAGACTAGCATACTCCTCCGGAAAGCAGCGAACACACAAATACAAACTAGCGTACAGATAAAACACACCATACAAGCAGACATAACGCGCGACTACTCGGCGCACTCAGTCGGAGATGGTGAAGATGTCCTTTCCCTTGCCGAGGGCAAGACTCAGCGGTGCAGGAGATTCAACCTCCACCTCCTCTCTAGCTGGCTCCTGGCGCGCAACACTGCGCTGCGGTGATGGCGCGGGGGCGACAGGCGGTAGTGCGGGTGTGGCAGGCGGTGCAGCTCTGACTGGAGTAGGAGCGATGACTCGGTCGAACTCCTCAGTGGTAGGCAGACGGCGAGCAGTGGCCAAAACGGCCGGTGCATAAGAGGCTGAAGATGAGACGAATGTCAGAGGCGGTGCTGTGAGGAGAAGCTCCTTCCTGCTGGCAGGACCGCCCCGGACTAAGTCCATGCGGGCAGCCACAAGATCGTCCACGAGGTTGTCGAAAGACTCCTCCAGAGCCTTGAGATACTCCACAACCATCTCGATGGCTTCATCTCGTTCTCCCCGATGGCAGGCGAATGCATAGTGACTGGTATATGGCACATGGCATGGGAGGTAGCGGTAGCGGCGAGTCTTCATAATAGGGAGAATATCCCGAAGGCGAGCTATCGCCTCACGGGCAGCCATCTGCATGGCATGCCTCTCCGTAGGCATGGCCCTTCCCACAAAACGGAAGTGGCGAGCTGCAGAATGTCCTCCCTTGAATTGCACCACAGCTTGGTGCATAGACACGTCGTCACTGAGCTTGTGTTGGTAAAGTGTGAACTCCGGGCGAGTCGCTGGCCCGATCGCGAGCTTGGTGATGGAGACGAGGAGTTTGACAAACCCCTCGGGCACGTTCGTGAACACTCGAGCCTCACAGCTTCTGCCAGCCATCTACAAAAGTAGGCAAAAATTCTGAGTAGTCATGTCATAAATTTATGATGACCAACAGAAAATAGCTACAATTGCAAAATGCTGAAAAAGCACAAGAGACGCTAATAACCGATTAGCGATCGCACCTAGTGGCTTCCTACAGTCAGCCTGGCTCTGATACCAAGCTTGTCACGACCGGTTTTTCAATAAAATATTTATTGAGAGACCAATCCCTTTTACGGACCAGTAAAGAAGAATTCCTTCTCACTGGTAGACAATATCTTGGTCACAGAAGAAAAATACCAGGAGTACTGAATAAAATACAAGGTTGAGCGGGGATTGCTCAACCATTTATTACATGCACGCCGATAAAACGAGACGGCAGATAGGGTGGCATAACTACTACTTACGATAACAACGGTGGTGGAAGTATCACCGCGAAGTGGGTGATATGACTCCTGAAAACTACAGCTCTTCGAGGGTCGGAGTGAGGCTCGAGGAGACTTATTGCGGGTGGCGGAAGCGTATATAATACAAGTGACCAATATCCGGGATCGCACAGGACTGACTGGGACTCCTCTAGGCGTCGGACGCACTATCAAAATCTTCATCCAAGAGATCGCCTTCGTCAACATCTGGCCAAAACAACAAGCCAGGTGAGTACTATGAAAGTACTCGCAAGACAGTTCGGAGATAAGATATAACAAATGTAAACATGAAGCATGTGAACAAATTAACAAGTGTGTTCAGACATAGAGATAATAATGCATGGGAAAGTAACAGAGAAGTCGGGCGGTAGTCCTCCCGAAATCCCAACATAAATACTGGGTGCCAAACGAGGGTCTGAATGACTCCTCGAGAGGAAACTGCAAGAATGATAATACCGGTGCCAAACGAGGGTCTGAATGACTCCTCGAGAGGAAACTGCAAGAATGATAATACCGGTGCCAAACGAGGGTCTGAATGACTCCTCGAGAGGAAATTGCAAGAATGATAATACCGGTGCCAAACGAGGGTCTGAATGACTCCTCGAGAGGAAACTGCAAGAATGATAATACCGGTGCCAAATGAGGGTCTGAATGACTCCTCGAGAGGAAACTGCAAGAATAATAATACCGCAGTCGGGCGTCAGGGTGACACCACATAAAGGGCTTATAAAAGAAACTAAAAGATAGTGCATGCCACAGTCGGACGTCTGAGCGACATCACATAAAGGGCTTCATAACTTAACATCTTATTAGCTCAAGAATTTACATCATATCCAGAAAATAATCAGGCATGAGATAAACAACAGGGTTAGTCCATCCACAAGAGTAGCGTTCAGCTAAGTCTACTACTCGTGCTCACTTATCGGAAACAAACCACGAGGACTTGACATAGATGTGGATACACTGATCACGATACTTGACCATGGATACGATGACTCGGAAGGATTTGACTCTGCAGAGTTTGTACTTTAACCACAGCCAACGGATTTCAGTAGTCACGGGGACTAGTTCCGTTTACGGTGTTTTGGAAGAAACACGTCTAACCAGTACACACCCATTCAACATTCCGAAGCCAGGGATCACCCTCGGCAACGTTCAAGAAAAACCTTGAGACGGGGAGGCTACAACCTCGCGTAGCATGGGATCAAATTTCTATACGCGCGCTCTAAGGGGTGCCCCCCTCTCGGTCCCAACCGGAAACACCCATGCCCCCTGACCGGATGACTGGCTTTAATCTAGGGCCATGGAACCATCATCCTGGCCCCTCTGTTTGGTGTGTACACGGAAAGAGGTTACCAACTTACTAAACCGCATTCTGGCAGAAAACCAGTGGTAGCACGGAAGGGGGAAGAATGATAACGTGACTCCGTCCACGTTAATGTCGGAATTTGTCGGATGACGCAAGGCTGGTATGCTACAACAGTACCACCTTGCTGCCCTTCATGTCACCACATGATTAGGCCATCTCTCACCAGAGATCATCGCAACTTTGGAACATGCGGGTAGTTGCCTCACAAGCAACGAGGTACTCACCGACACTCAGATGCCACGCACAACCTCTCATGCAAACATGCAAAACACCTATCATATCAAAGGTTCAAACATGCTTGCCTGGTTCGGAGAAGTCAGAGTCTAGCTTGGCGAAGTTCGCGGCTCCATCGCCTCTTCCGGAACCTATGGTATAGCGAAGGAGCATACTAACGTAAAAACCAACGCGTGCATAAAAGTTGTTTCAAAATTTTTCCAAATAAATCCCATAAAAAACTAGACAAAAATACAAGACTGACAAAAAAAGAATCACTCAAAAATCACTTTTTATTAAAAAGTTATAAAGATTTCTGTCCAGGGACTCATCTGTAATGAAACAGAGAAGGTCCAGGGGCTTAACTGAGAAAACAGAAAACGCTTCGGAAAGAAACGCGCCAGCTCAAAAGGGAAAACGTATTTGCCCGAAGGCGCCAACAGAAAACGTTTCGAGGGAGAGGAGAATAGAGGCTGGCAGGGCGGTCCACATGTCAGGTTTAAAAAAGTTCGCTGGCGCCCGAAGACTGCGATGGTCGCCGGCGTCGAACCACGGCGAGACAGGGAGATCGGAGTGTACCAAGAGCTTCAGCGTGTCCTTCCGCGTCGGTGGGTGGTGGACTCGACCGACGGGGAGCACCACGTCGACGGCGACACTTTCTCCGGCGGACGGCGGCTCGGGTGATGGTGGAGAACTCTGGTGGGTGCTGCAAACTCCGAATTGAAGCGCGGGTCAGGAGAGTGGATGCATAGGGAAGCTACTGGCAACAGTTGAAGGGTGGAGGTGCACGCACGGGAGCGAATCGAGCTGGATCCCGTGGCGGGTCGCGGCGGCCGGAGTCGGGGAAGAAAGCTCCCTCGGGGCTCTTCCAGTGGCTTGGTGTGGTCTAGGTGGAGTGCAGAGGTGGTGTGGGTTCGAGTTGAAGCTCGGGGCCTCTATTTATAGGCGGATCGAGGGGGCGGCCGTGAACGGGAAATCTCCGGCGAGCGATTATGGCGAGGCAGTGGTTGAGCAGGGGGTTTGAGTGGCCAGGCAGCATCAGGGAGGTTTACTGGTGCCGTTCCACTGCTAAACTGGGTCGGGCTTGGCGTAATGGCGCTGGTCCTCAACGGGGCGGCCGTACGGGCACGACGGCGGCAGAGAGCGCGCTCCACACCCAGCGGTTCACGACGAGAGTGGCAGCGCGTTCTGGGGAGTGGAAGACCACGCGGCGATCTCCGGTGGCTTGGGCGGCGCTGGGTGGCGCCGTCTGCCCCGCGCCTCTCTCTGGCGGCCGCAAAGCCGCCGCTGGCGTCGGTCACGGGGCGGCGCACCTCCTCCAGCTCGTCGCCGATGCCCGCAAGCGTCCAGGCATTCGTGCGGCGCAGGGACAAGGGGGAGGGGACGGGGAGCAAGGTGCCAACGCGGTACTGTCGAGATCGACAACAGTTTCTGAAGAAAACGACAGTAGATCACTGAACTGCATTTCTGAATCTCTGAACTTGACATTGACAATGCTCTGCAGGTGTTCGACAGAATGATTTGGCATGAAGAAAATTTTTCCTGGGGCTGGGACTTGGTGAGGTGACCTCTCAATGCACCCAGAGGTTGCCTGATTTTTCCCAGAATTTTTGGAGAAGGATTTGAATGCATTTCATCAAATTTGGCAAATCTGGTCCAAACTTGCAGCAAGTATAGTTTGAAAAATTTGAACTGAAGACTAGTGGATCTTCATGGATCTTGGTTGAGGGTTCAAAGGACTAGGGAGGGAAATTGGTTTGGGGGAAAAAATCAAAACAGAAATGGTAGCTCCTTTGTAAATCTCCAAGGGCTAGAATAGAAGGCAGAAATTGTTTTGATGAGATTTAAATGGAAAATAATCATATGGGGAGGTTCAACTTGCTGGATTTGATGCAAATCATGATCCAAAGGTGAGGGAAGGTTTAAGGGAGGGGATTTACCCTTGGGTCATGGCAAGAGGAATTTTTGAAAGTGGCAAAGGATCATTCCAAAAGCTATAGGGCCTTTTTCAAAGAAATATTCAAAAGGCATTTTTCCAAGAGAAAAACATTTTGGTTTGAGTCCAAATAAAAGAAAGAACCTCCAAGACCAACATCAAGTCTTGGGTGAATCCAAATAAAACTCTTGCCATAAAAAAATATTTTGAAAGGAGGGTTTCTTTTGAGGAAAAATTTTAAATCACCTCCCTCAAGTCAAGTAAAAATTTAAAAGTTTGAAAAATCCAATTAAAATTTTTGGGTGTCACAGCTATGCATCAGGATAGGATATCGGAAAGCAGTAACATGCTACACTACTCTAATGCAAGCAGTATAGAGAAGAATAGGCGATATCTGGTGATCAAGGGGGGCTTGCCTGGTGATCAAGGAGGTGGGGTGGACGAACGGACTGCGTATCCGGATTCGTCTCGTCGTTCTAAGCAACTTTCATGTTGAAAATATTTTAATCCGAGTTACGGATTAAAAGATATGATTTTCTAAAGATTTTATTAATTTCTGGAATTTAATTAATTATTTAATTTAATTCGAAATTTAGATTTATGACATCAGCATGATGTCATGCTGACATCAGCAGTCAACTGGGGTTGACTAAGTCAAACTGACATGTGGGTCCAGTGGGACCCACCTGTCATTCTCTGTTTAGGTTAAGTTAATTAACTAATTAGATTAGTTTAAACAGGATTAATTAACTTAATTAATTTAGTTAATTAATTAAAATTATAATTTTTTTCTTTATTTATTAATTTATTATTATTATTATTATTATTATTTTATTTATTATTTTCTTTTAAATCATTTTTCATTTTTTTAAACGTTCTCTGGGCTGGGCCCCGTTTGTCATAGGCCCACGGGGTTCGGGCCCAGGGGGCAGTGGCTCAGGGGGGGAGGCCCACCTGGCAGTGGCCCAGAGGGGGCAAGGCCCACCTGGCAGTGGCCCAGGGGGCACTGCGGGTTTGGCCCACGGGTGCGGGCGCACCCGAGCGAGCGCTCGCCCGCAGGGCGGGACGAGGACGCCGGTGCACCGATGGAGGGGCTCGCCGGCGCAGCCATCTCCGGCGACGGCTGGCGGAGGCGAGGGGTGGCGCCGGTGCGGTCGGAGCAGCGCGGAGGGGCAGGCGCGGTGGCGCGGCCACGGGACAGAGGGAGAGACGGGGGAGGGCGAGGCCATGGCCGAGCCACTCGGGCACGGCCCCGACGCTCTGGCCGCGGCGGTGGCGGACGGGCGCGGTGCGGGCGCGGGAATGGCGAGCAGGGGCCCGAGGCGACGGCCGGGGTTAGCGCGGCGAGGGGGGGCAGGCGGGGCGTGGCCGACGTGGGCGCGCGGTCGGGGCGCGCGGGCGATGGCCGTGCGGGCGCGCGTGTGTGCGGTCGGGGGCGTGACCAGTGCGAGCCCAGGCGCGGCCAACGGGCGCGAGGGCCACGGCGAGCGCGGGGGCGAGGGAGAGAGGAGGACGAGGCCGTGGCCTCACCGGGGGTGTAGGGTCACGGCAGTGGGGCTCGGGGAGGAGGCGAGGACGACGGCGACGCGGTGGCGGGGTGCAGGCCGGTGAGGAGGCGAGGGCAGGCCGGCGGGGCAGCGCTCCGGCGAGGGCGAGCTCCGGGCGGCGACGGGGGTCTCCTCCCGATCCAGATCGGGGGAGGCAGAGGAGGGGTTCTTTTTCGGGGGGGGGGGGAGTGGAGGCTGTCGGTGGAGAGTGGGGGGAGGAGTGGATAAGGTGAGAGGGGTGGGGGCCGACCTGGGCCGGCCTGGTTGGCCCAATGGCCAGCTGGGCCGCGGTCCAGCAGGGGGGGGCTGTTGGGCCAGGGTCCAGTGGGGGAAGGGGGGTTCCTCCTTTCTTCTTTTTTTTTCTTTTTGTTTTCTCTGTTGCATTTTCTTTTCTTTTTATTTACTTTCTTTTCTGTTTTACATCATTTTAAAATAGTTAGGCATTTTCTAAAAATATGTTTTCTCCACAATAATTATCAGTGCAGTATCTGGCACCCACCGAACATTTTTGTTTAAATTTTTGAAAACTGTTATTATTGACATCATTAACGTGAGATTAACAACAGTAACCGTGGTGATGTGGCATCATTAACGTGGGATTACTTTAGCTTATCCGGGCGTTACAAAGTCATACATCTTTGAAAGATAGCAGGTGCGTTGCATAAGCCAAAAGGCATACGTCTATAAGCAAGGTACCGAAAGGGCAAGTAAAAGTGGTCTTTTCCTGGTCATCTTTTGACACAGGTATTTGAGGGAAACCAGAATAACCATCTAGAAAGCAAAAATATGTATGTTTGGATAGTATTTCTAGCATTTGATCAATAAAAGGTAGAGGGTAATGATCTTTTTTAGTAGCTTTATTCAATTTGCGAAAATCAATTACCATTCTATAACCTGTAACAATTCTTTGTGGAATCAATTCATTCTTATCATTAGGAAGAATAGTAATACCTCCCTTCTTTGGGACACAATGAATGGGACTTACCCATCTACTATCAGCAATAAGATAAATTATACCTGCCTCCAGAAGCTTTAGTATTTCATTTCTTACCACTTCTTTCATTTTGGGATTTAACCGTTGTTGGTGATCAATAACTTGTTTAGCATCATGCTCCAAATTAATTTTGTGCTGACATAGAGTGGGATTAA
Source organism: Aegilops tauschii subsp. strangulata (assembly GCF_002575655.3). Classification (NCBI taxonomy): domain Eukaryota; kingdom Viridiplantae; phylum Streptophyta; class Magnoliopsida; order Poales; family Poaceae; genus Aegilops; species Aegilops tauschii. Next base: position 277,026,498 of record NC_053037.3, on the reverse strand, counting down.
TGCCCTTAAGATCATCAAGAGTATATCCAATAGTGGCACGGTGCTTCTTCAGAGTTTTCTATAATTTATTTTCTTCATGCTCTGAAAGGTTAGCACTAATAATAACAGGATATATCTTCTTTTCATCAAGATAAGCATATTTCAAAGTATCAGGTAATTGTTTAAGCTCAAACATGGGATCACCCTTGGGTGGAGGAGGACCCCCAAGAATTTCAACATGCAAATTGTGTTTCAAAATAGGCCCTTGATTAAAGAATATTTTATCTATTTCCCTTCTTTCATTCATGAACATGCCATTTTCATGGTCTAGCAAATATTGTTCTAAAGGATCAGTAGGGGCACGACAATAGAAGCAAGACCAATAATTTCATCCTTAGTAGGCAATTCTTTATCAATGGATTTTTTTTGAAATTTAGAGAAATTAAAATCATGAGACATATTCCCTAAACCAACAGTAACAATATCTTTCTCGCAGTCTATATTAGCATTAACAGTATTCAAGAAAGGTCTACCAAATATAATGGGACAAAAATCATCTTGTGGGGAAGCAAGAACAAGAATATTAGTAGGGTATTTAATTTTCCCACACAAGACTTCAACATCTCTAACAATCCCAATTGGTGATATAGTATCTCTATTGGCAAGCTTAATAGTAACATCAATATCATCTATCTCAGTAGGTGCAATATCATTAATAATTTCTTTATATAAAGTAAAAGGAATTGCACTCACACTAGCACCCACATCACATAAGCCATGATAACAATGATCTCCTATTTTAACGGAAACAATAGGCATGCCAACAACAGGTCTATGTTTATCTTTCATATCGGGTTTAGCAATCCTAGCAGCTTCATCATAGAAATAAATAACATGCACATCAATATTATCGACCAAGAGATCTTTAACCATAGAAATACTAGGTTCAACTTTAATTTGTTCAGGGGGTGTAGGTGTTCTAGTATAACTCTTACGAACCACAGTTGAAGCTTTAGCACGATCCTTTATTCCAACAGGAAAAGGTGATTTCTCAATATAAGTAGTAGGAACAATAGGATCAACATTATAAGTAATAGTTTCTTCTTCTGGTTCTACTACTCTAACTTCAATGGCGGGATGATATTTAAACCACTTCTCCGTAGGGTGATCAACATGAGTAGCTAATGATTCACAGAAAGAAGCTACTATCTCAGAGTCAAGTCCATATTTAGTGCCAAAATCACGAAAAGCATCAGTGTCCATAAAAGATTTAACACAATCAAACTTAAAGTTTATACTTGGCTCCTTACCTTCGTCGAGTTCCCAATCTTCAAAGTTGCATTTACTTCTTTCCAATAAATCCCACTTGAATTCAATATCCTTCTTCATAAAAGAACCAGTACAAGAAGTATCGAGCATGGATCGATCATTATGAGGAAGCCGAGCATAAAAGTTCTGAATAATAATTTCTCTTGAGAGATCATGATTGGGGCATGAATATAACATTACTTAAGCCCCCCAAGCATGAGCGATACTTGCTCCTTCACGAGGCCAAAAATTATATATATAATTTCGATCACGATGAACCAGATGCATAGGATAAAACTTCTGATTGAATTCCAATTTCAATCGGTTGTAGTTCGATGATTTAATATCATCACATAGCCTATACCATGTCAATGCCTTTCCCTTCAAAGATAAAGGGGAGACCTTCTTCTCGACAACATCCTCGGGCATACCTGCAAGCTTAAATAATCCACAAACTTCATCCACATAGATTAGGTGCATATCAGTATGTAATGTTCCATCTCCTGCATAAGGATTAGCTAGCAGTTTCTCTATCATACCCGAATGAATGTCATAATAAATATTTTCAGTAGGTGCAGTAGGTTGAGGAGCAACTCTTTGCTCTTTCGGTCGGGTGAAGATACCCCGAACAAGCCCCTCAAAGGATCATTTTCCATAGTAACAAGTGACAATAAATTTCAGCACACTGTATAAATGTTTCCTTACCAAATTCCACTTACCAAAGGTGCTTCACTCCCCGGCAACGGCGCCAGAAAAGAGTCTTGATGACCCACAAGTATAGGGGATCTATCGTCGTCCTTTTGATAAGTAAGAGTGTCGAACCCAATGAGGAGTAGAAGGAAATGACAAGCGGTTTTCAGCAAGGTATTCTCTGCAAGCACTAAAATTATCGATAACAAATAGTTGTGTGATAAGATAATTCATAATGGGTAACAAGTAAAAAAAGTAAAAAAGGTGCAGCAAGGTGGCCTAATCCTTTTTGTAGCAAAGGACAAGCATGGATGATCTTTTATATAAAGCAAAGCACTCCTGAGGACACATTGGGAATTGTTGTCAAGTTAGTTTTCATCATGGCCATATGATTCGCATTCGTTACCTTGATATTTTGATATGTGGGTGGACCGGTGCTTGGGTGCTGCCCTTCCTTGGGCAAGCCTCCCACTTATGATTAACCTCTCTTGCAAGCATCCGCAACTACAAAAGAAGAATTAAGATAAATCTAACCATAGCATGAATCATATGGATCCAAATCAGCCCCTTACGAAGCAACTCATAAACTAAGGTTTAAGCTTCTGTCACTCTAGCAACCCATCATCTACTTATTACTTCCCAATGCCTTCCCCTAGGCCCAAACAATGGTGAAGTGTCATGTAGTCGACGTTCACATAACACCACTAGAGGAAAGACAACATACATCTCATCGAAATATCGAACGAATACCAAATTCACATGATTACTTATAACAAGACTTCTACCATGTCCTCAGGAACAAACGTAACTACTCACAAAGCATATTCATGTTCATAATCAGAGGAGTATTAATTATCATTAAGTATCTGAACATATGATCTTCCACCGAATAAACCAACTAGCATCAACTACAAGGAGTAATCAACACTACTAGCAACCCACAGGTACCAATCTGAGGTTTTGAGATAAAGATCGGATACAAGAGATGAACTAGGGTTTGAGAGGAGATGGTGCTGGTGAAGATGTTGATGGAGATTGACCCCCTCTCGATGAGTGGATCGTTGGTGATGACGATGCCTTAGATTCTCCCCTCCCTGAGGGAAGTTTCCCCGGCAGAATAGCTCCGCCGGAGCCCTAGATTGGTTCTGCCCAGGTTCCGCCTCGAGACGGCGGCGCTTCGTCCCGAAAGCTTCCTTATGATTTTTTCCAGGTCAAAACACACCATATAGTAGAAGATGGGGCATCGGGCGCCTGCCAGGTGGCCCACAAGGACGGGGCGCGCGCCCAGGGGGTAGGGCGTGCCCTCTACCGTTATGGATGGTAGGTGGCCCCCCTCTGGTACTTTCTTCACCCAACATTTTTTATATATTCCAAAAATATTCTGCATGAAGTTTCAGGACTTTTGGAGCTGTGTAGAATAGGTCTCTAATATTTGCTCCATTTCTAGTCCAGAATTCCAGCTGCCGGCATTCTCCCTCTTCATGTAAACCTTATAATATAAGAGAGAAAAGGCATAGGTATTGTGATATAATGTGTAATAACAGCCCACAATGCAATAAATATCAATAAAAGAGCATGATGCAAAATGGACGTATCAATTGCACACATGAGATTTGGCAACCAAATTATGAATAAATACCACACCATAGCATGTAATCTTTGATTCATATATGCATGATGTAGATGTTCGTTTAATTCTTATAGTTCGTCTCATTCAAAATCTGTATGTTTTATAAAAAAGTTAATCTATTTTAAGATTCGTGGAATTGTGCATTGTAGAGCATAAAGTAAAAACAAATAATGGCAATTCATTTAGAAATTTTTTTGGGCAATTATGATACAAAAGATTCTAGAACAAAGGAGAAGTGCTTGTGTTTCGAGGTTTGTGCATTATGCTTATGTTCAACCATGCAGTCTTCTAGATTGTACATGTGGCAGGATGTGGTGGAGTGAAGAAGATATCCGACGGCCAGTGGTGCTTGGATTTGCCATCTTTGCACCGTCGGATTGGCTTCATCCAATGACCATCTTTCAAAGTTATTCGCACACTATATAGGGGTGTAGATATGGGTCCAAATTTGCTCCATGGCAGTTGCCCCCCGGTGTGTAGTTTGTAGCACTTTAATTTCTGGGTCATAATTTGTTCCATTACAGGTGGACTTCGGGTGTCTAGTTTCTAGTTTATTTGTAATAATTAAAGAGAACACCAGAGTTTTGTTAGAAAAATACCATGGTGCGACGTGGAAGGTTAGAAAGGGCGTGCGAGAGAGCGGTGACCGAGCTAGAGGGAAAACAATTGGGGGAGGGATGGGGGTTGCAACGGTGTTTGGAGTAGTTGGGCGAATGCTACAAAAATATAATCTAAACCCACCGGAATAAATGCCTTCACAAATTAATCGAAGGTTGGAGTCCCTCTCGCAATGTAAATAGCCCCGACTCTGCGAGGGATGGAGAGGTAGCTTTGATGTGTGGAAGAGACGGCTTGACAAAGCGAGGTCAATCGAGACATAGATACAGAGACCAAGTGAGTATGCCCCGACATTCTTGAAAAGATATATATGTTGTGGATAGATATTGTCCGATTGAGCTTTTGGGAAGGGTGAGGGCTGTAAGATAGAGCTTGAGAGACGATCCAGTCACAGATAGGTACGTATATCGTTTGTGCGTGGGAGGAAGCAAGGTCAATCGGTACATAGATAGAGAGAGATTGAGCGAGTGTGGATCGTCATGCGATCGAAAGAGTGAGATAGGTTGCAGAGAGTGACCTAGATAGACAATGTGCGTGAGAGAGTATACACTATGAATATGTCGAATTAGGGCCAAACATGGAGATATATCATTTGTGCGTGAGAAAGAGTGAGGTCAACTGAGACATGCATAAAGAGAGAGAGTGTGAGAGAGAGAGATTGATTGAGCGAGCATCAGCCGCCATGAGGTCAAAAGAGTGGAATGGCTTGGAGAGACTGATCTAGTTAGACAATCTGCATGAGAGAGTATAGAGTGTGTTGATCGAGGCCCGAACAGGGAGATATATCATTTGTGTGTGAGAGAAAGCGAGGTTAACCGAGACTTAGATCAAGAGAGAGAGAGAGATTAAGGGAGTGTGGGCTGCTGTGTGGAAGAAAGAGTGAGACGGTCTCTCGAGAGTGACCTAGATAGACAATGTGCGTGCGTGCACGCGAGAGGGAGGGGGATCTAGATAGTCAATGCATGTATATACCGAGAGAGGGTGGGAGGGAGAGAGAGAGAGAGGTTGACATGGAGTGCAATGGCGGGTGTGTGAGAGTTAGAGATCGAAACATGGAGAGAAAGAATGAACATGCGGAAACCAATAGCTTTGTAAGGTGGTTAGGAGAGGAAGATTGATCAATAGAGGAAGTATGTAGCGTGTGTGTCGGGGGGGGGGGGGGCTAAAAACAACATTTGAATGTAGATAGTACTAGACTTAATATTGACGTTTAAATTTAGTGTACATTGTAAGATTTCAATGTAGGACCATGCATATGGCTTCCATATTTATTTCGAATTCGTGCCATACTAGGTTTGGAAAAGTTGATATTGACTTGATTGTTGTGGTATTTTGTATGTGTGTGGTCATATGCTTGAATCCATCCAAAGTTTTCTCACTCCCATGGTGTTCATCTTATACTTATATCAATTTGTATTAAAAAAGTAGCATGGATACCATGAAATGGGAAATCCACATTAGAATGCGAGATCACTACGTGACAAACACACTCTAATTCAAAGAACTCCTCATTAATGAATTCATAGTATCTCGTTTCGAAGGACTAATTATTTGCAAGGAAAACACGGGCATGGTAATACATAGTACAAGATTCATTTGCCAATGAAAGAAGATTCGTTTGCATTCTCAAATGTACACTACTAGGGAAAACCCTAGTAGTAGCGGTTGTTTTATAGCTAGCAGTAGAGCTTGTACGAGCGCTACCACTAAGGCACTACAACTAACTAGTAACAGTAGCGCTTTCGTTGGGAAAGCGCTACTGATAGTAGTAAGTAGCAGTAGCGTTTCTTCTGAAAAGCGCTGCTGCTAACTTTTCCTGTATTTTAAAAAATACAGCTTATTTTCGTTGTGGTTTCATATACAGTACTTTCATCATATGATTTTATGACCATGATTAGTTATTATATATAACAATGGGTGAAATGAACGTGGAGTAGATTCAAGTGGAGGCAACATGTGGTGCATGTCGAAAGTACTACTCTAATCCAAACTTGATCTAGTTTGGATTAGTAGTACTTTCGATGTGCACTTGAATCTAATCCATGTTCATTTAACCTATTGATATATATAATAACTCATCATGCTCATATAACAACTTAGCATCATGCATCATCGATCATAATAATAAATAACTCATCATTGGTATCATAATAACAAGTCATACTCATCATCATCGAAGATACAACTTCTACTCGATACCACATCATCATCATAGTCATCTAACCAATCCTACTTAGTTGTTCTTAGCACATGATCATGAGTTTTAGCTAGGACCTACTACCTTCTCTTAGGTAAAATAGCATAAAATAAGATAGCCCCTGACTCTCCATTATGGAGGATGTAGATTATCCTGTCTCCAATTCTTGCCTTTCGCACAATGTTGCTTCCAAGAACCTCCCTACGACTGACCATACATTTTTTCCATTCTTTGATTATCATGTCTTCACCAGTTTTAGAAATCTGATATGGATAGGTGTGATTCGTAGGATGACCTGGCTATATGTTCAAAGCATCAAGGTCACCATTCTGATACATCAGATGAGGCACACAATCCTTCGGGATTTTCTGTTGAAAAACGTAGTAATAACTTCGTAGTTAGCAATGTAGTTAGGTTTTAAAAGAATTTATGCAAAAGATGCACGGATGTTGTAATAGTAAAAACTCTTACCATGGCATCTCCATGGATGTTACCGTAGTTCAATACGTGCACTAGTGGCATGTATTGACCATAATGTGGAGGAGTTTGATAATAGGTATTGTAATTCTCAAGATAAGTACAAAATGCGATCACATGATTTTTCTCCTGATAAGTTAACTCAGAGCCATCGGTGTAGTAGGTTCTGTCTACCATCTTCGCACATTGTTTGAAGAATGAAAATAAGCTGTCAACTATTTTTAAATAAATATTATAAATTAGTTAATAACTCTGTTTGAGAAACTCACATAGAGGTAGAATTGGAAGCGTATCAACAAGGACCCAAATGTCCATATTGTCTTGGTCGATGTTAGGATCACCAAGATCCATGGTGACAAGCATACCCTCATAAAAACCATACATCTTGCAAAGTGCTTCCCAATTTGTGCAACCAAAATGGGTTACGCTCTCAGAATTGTACATATTTACTTCAAAATCCATACCATGATGGGTCCCTAGGTGAATTTTCTTTGTTTCAAAATTTTCATGGTCTTCAAAATCCATCCTCTCCAAGACATAGCGTCTTGCATGGCATGGGATAAGCTACTCGAATTGCAAAAGATGAAAATCACACGTTGAAATAGTTGAAATCATGCTTAATTATGAAAAAACACTTGTCGTTGTTGCGTACCGTTTCAACATCAAAGGTCTCTTGGAGCTTAATGCTGAAGCGCCGACCTTCGTCTAGGTGAGGCCTGTCGCACAGACCCCGGTCGTTGTTGCACCAGTCGCACTCCCCCGGGAGACTTTCGTCGTCCGATAACGACATTTCCTAGGTTCATAATTCAAATATTAAACTTGTACAATTCAATATATGTACTACAAAAACTAACTTAGATCATTATTATTCATCACGGGTTGACTATCGGTCTGCCGAGTCTTTTTCTTGAAAACTCTCAGCTCGCGTGGTGTATACATTCGACCGTTGGTGATGATCGCTCCTCCTTTCGTCCCCGAGTGCATTACACCAAAATGTCTAGCACACGGGAACGAAGGAGAAGCGACCCCCACGACAACAGTCGGGATTTTTCATCCTCTCATATGTGGTGGAGACTCTCACTCACTAATTCCTCTCTGACATTTGCGATCGTCGGTGATGGTCGTTACTCCTCCTTCCCCTAGTGCATAACAAAGGTCTAGCACCCGGAGAAGAAGGAGAAACGACCCCCACAACAACAGTCAGGATTCTTCGTCCTCTCTCATATATGGTGGATACACTCCCTCACTGATTTTTCGTCCGTCGGTAATGGAGCCTCGACAGACTTAAAGTCAATCTGAAATGTCGTTTAATTATTTTTCTAGAAAATCTTGGCTACTCGATATTTCCTACATATTCTAGCACAAGTCATGCCATAATTCACGATAAAATCTGGCATGACCTTTGCTAAAAAATGACATATCGAGTGCCTGAAATTTGCCAGAACGAAAATTAATCAACACTCCGGCAAAACATAGGCCACTCGGAGGTGTAACCTGCAAACATGGCCGGCCACTTGGGCAAGAACATATCCTATTTGAGCAACACAAGATATACATGTTTATATCTACATCATATGAGCATTCAAACTTGATGGTTATTGCATTTCAATGGTTCAGAATATTAAAAAAAACATTTCAAAATGTCTTATAGGACCCATATTGACATGGAGATTTGGCAGGTCTCACCTCGAGGTCGGAGGGGGTCGGTGACGGGGACGACGGCGGTGATGATGGAGGGGCTCCTTGATTTATGCAAAAACAAAAACCCTATAAGCATAGTGCTCTCGAATTTGAGCATTCAAAGTAGGAGTAGTTTTCCAATTTGAGCATCCAATAAGCAAAACCAAATCGTAAAATAAATTAGTATTCAAATTAGCATGCATTCAATAAGCAAAACTAAATCATCTCTTTCGTCCGTACATCATCGAATATTATCACTAATACATCTTGAATAGTATCATACATATAACATCACTAATACAGCTAAAACCCTAGCGAACAATGGGTATCGGCGCGGGCGGTGGACACCCAAAGAGAAGGAACCATCATCAGATCATAGCTCCAGTGAGATCCCTGAAGAACTTTCCAGGTATTGGAGAACCTGCCCTCCAACGCAACCATGTAGCAACGGACGTGCTCGTCCTCCTCGCTGACACGGTGATGTACCACCTCCGCGGGGTCCTCAAGCCTCCGCACCATCACTGGCCCACGCGGCTGCCACCAAAGAAGGTTCGGGTCAACGACGGGCTGGCTCCTCACCAAGCTGCGCCCCCCAGAAGGTAGCACCTCCCAGTACCAGCCCGGCGGAGCCTAGTCCCGGACATGGCCCCTCTGATCAAGCAGGCCTCCTCCGCCAAGTCGACGACGAGGATGTGGGATAGGCATCGTCGACGTCGATGCGGGAATAATTGCTTTAACTAAAAAAATAACAACAAATGACATTTTCAAAATATGACATGTCCACTTCAAAATGAATAAACCTAGAATTCTGTTAAATACACCTAAAACCCCTAAATTCTATTAACTACACCTAATTAAAAACCTACGTTTTGAACATGATTCGATCATAACTAGGGTTCATACTACATTACTCTAAGATTAAACACCTAAAATACCTAAATTAAATAAACAACATGGGGTGGCTGGTCTCACCTCGATCGAGGTCGGAGGGGTCGGTGATGGGGACGCCGGCGGGGATGCTGCAGGGGCTCCTTGATTTCTGCAAAAACAAAATATAAACAAAAACATTATTATCGTCATCTTAGGACTTAGTGAAACTCCATAAGCTACATTTACTTATTCTATTCAAATTTACTTATAATTCCATATTCTATTCTAGATTACTTATTCAAATTTTCTAAAAATTTCCTATTCTATTCAGAAGACCTACATTTACTTATTTTTTTCAATTTCATATTTTATTCTACTCAAATTTACTTATTCAAAATTTCTAAAAATTTCCTATTCTATTCAAAAGACCTACATTTACTTACTCTTTTCAAATTACTTATTCAAATTTTCTAAAAACAAAATATACTAAAAACCTACATTTACTAAAAACAAAAACCTACATTTAACAAAAACTAAAACCTATTTATAGAAAGGGGGAGGAGGAGGTGGGAGGAGGCCAGGAGGAGGAGGGAGGAGGAGGAGGAGGGGAAGGAGGAGGGAGGAGGAGGAGGAGAGACTAGGAGGGGGAGGAGGAGGGAGGAGGATAGAGGAATCTGGCCTTGGTAGCTTCTCTGGTAGCTTGCGAGGGAAGACTGGGTTGCTTACAACAGACGCTTCTCGTTGTGATATGCGGACCGATTACCACATATACATACCATCTGAATATTTCTGCTGTGGATTACTTGTATGCAAAAGGGGGTTTTGCTAGACCATCCTCCTTTTTTAGTATTGAGTACATGGCACATTCTCGCTTGCTTCCAGGTATATCTTGTTTCAAAAGCATCCTCAACAAAGAAGCAAACCTGGCATCTGACCATACCTTTGACTGATAACATACTGTCGATAGTGCACACCATAAATCTTCTTGCTGATTTGATCGGTACTGCTATGATGAGTGCACACTGAGGGAGATTTGATAATCCGTACCGTCGTGAGGAGTGCACACTAATGCAAACTTGATTATCAACATCAAGGTCAGACATTCCCCAATTTACTGCGGTCGGCTGAGAATTCCATTCTGTTCAGCTGAATTTCCAAATATATGCATTCCTTGCTGACACTTTGGGTCCAACGTCGGTTGACGAGCAACTTTAATGAGGGGAAAATATGTAACACCGAGGGCCAAAGAAAGAAGCAAAAGAAACGACGAAAACAACAACACACAAAGCATGCAAATAATAAATAATCAAGCAACATCACATATTACTGCTACTCACAGCAATAATATGCATGCATACCTAAGCACACAAATCTCGCAGAAACTCCAGTATTTCTGTCTAATATGCTGTGGCGGTGTGCACAAAAATGAGTCCACGTGTGGAAGGAATTGGTGTAACCAAGGCTACACCAAGTGCTGGCTGAACTCCGGTTGCAACTGGATGGATACGGAGGCGAGGACAGACCTGGTGATCATGTAGCGAGACACAAAGGTCACGACCACATCATCATCAAGCGTACGAAAGGGAATCGTACATGTCCAAAGAATGGAATGACATGGCAATATAGGGGAGGAAAAGCAAGGCTTGCTGGCATTGCCCTTTTCTGATAACAAATAGCAGTGAGGGTTGCCGAAGGGACGAGATGGATGGCACGATTCAGGATAGAGATAAGTCTATCACCGAAATAATATGGGTGGGTGATGGAAAGATATCGACTCGATATCTGAGCATAACTCCTGCGAATGGTGTCTGGAACACTTGGCACCAGGGCATCACTCTGCTGGATAGAGATGACGCCAAACACTGAAGATGCTAAGAAGGTGGGTGCAGGTAGTGGATAGAAACCGATGCCACTTACACTCATAAGATTAACTATTGCGACTAAATAATAATCTATATGCATGCTATGCAACAAACAAATGCAGCAAAAAAGTGCAACGCACCAACTAGACTCCATACTACCGCTTTCTAATGTTTGCGCGGGCTAGGGCGTCCTACCGCCAGACCTGCTCTGATACCAAGCCTGTGGCACCCCGGCTCAGAGAAACCGGAACGCCCCGTATTCCAGCCCAGAGATCAAGGAGAGGTCTTTTGGAATATGGCACTGCTTAGCATAGAACAAATCAGCTCTTTATTACAAGTTATATGGATACAAGGGATTACATCGGCACGACGAAACTATGCCTACCACGGTTGCTCTATGCAAGCAGCAGAACAACACGATGCATCGGAATAACTCTAGCAGCGGAACAACGACGACAGTGATGAAATCCACTCTGCAGGGACTCTGGCTGGAACGCTTATCCTAGCTCGCAAACAAGGGATCCACGGCAAACAAGCAATCAAATTCGGCATGACCTGCAAATTGGCATGACATGCCAGGTCAGTACATTGAATGTACTTGCAAGCTCACAGCAACCAAAGCAATCAATACACACAATAGCATGGCAATTACAGTTAACAAGGATTAACATGATACAATCAGAACAACATGGCATGAAAAACATGATACAGCTAGAACAATACAAGCATGGCATGAACATATAAACATGATGACACTATCATGCAACATGATGGCGTTATCATGCACCAACTTACTCTGTTCGGGTTACCTCGTAACCATCACGGACATCACAAGGTCATCTCAAGATCCAATCAAGCTTGGTATTAACAATACCGTAGTAATCATTACATGACCACAAGGAGCTTGATCTTCACCCTTGACTCTCGCATAACACCACAAATATCCATCAACTCGGTATCCTCGATACCACGGTGATCATCTCACGATCACAACCAATCTCTTTCTCATCATCGAACCAGGGTTGTTATTAATCAAGTTATTATTATTACTATTGACCCAGAGTGTGACTAACTACGAACTGGGCCCATATCCGCGGGCGTGGCTATCGACAGATTTAATACACACTCTACAAAGGTAGCGCACTGTACCCACACCACGGAACCCATGGCCTCGCACTCCCATTTGAGTGGACCAACGACGTTTCGACAAAACCGTCCTACTACCATGACACCCTCCCGGCCACTCCGACAAACTCCCCTTTGGGCTAAGTCATGGGTGGCCCCGTGCTTACCAAAGGCATCAATGGCCACCGTCGTGGCAAAACATAAACGGTCCCAAACGGGGACAAGGTACCATAACAACAACAACGGGCACACAAGGCTTATGTCCGCCTACCTGACTAGGGTAGCGCACGCCCATAACCTTCCCTCGTTGGAGGCACCGGCGAGAGGCATGACAATAGACCCAATTAGGGCCTCCCCATAAAGGCAAATGTGGTTGCACTGGTCAGCTCGATATGGTGGCACCATGACTCAGCCAACAGTTGTTCAAGTTCAATTTAATCTGGTTAAACATGAATGCAATATGCTAAGCCATGATAAAATAACATGATGGAATTGTAATGCATGAGCATGATATAAGCATGGGGTGCGACAACCATATCAACAATGAATCATATTCAACTGAGCATGGCATAATGACGAGCATGAATATCACAAGTACAACACTACTCATAGCATAACATGACCACTAGCATCAACAATAAATACCATGCAAGAACACATCAATAACATTACCGAGTAAACATTTAACCAACTAACAGCAAAGGAACAATGCATCTCAAGGTATTCGATAACCGACGACAGTCATGCCTCGAAGAACATGACCAACCCAAAATGTACTACTACCAAGCATGGCCAAGATGTGAGCAATACTAGCAGGTAGAACATGATAACAGAGTGCAAGAAAACATAGCATGACGGTAATCACCGATCCATAAGCATAACCAAAATAATGACAGCAGTAGCAAAACAAACATACATTTATTAAAGATTCAAGTTGAAAACCAATGCTACTGCATGGCTATCATGCAAATGGTGGTTGTGGCTTGCCTGGGGATGAAGAAGGCTCTGGGGAGGAGTGTGGAAAAATCGCGAAAAGATTCGCTGGAAATAGTTGCCTCTCAGAGGGGGCTGTTTACGGGTAAGGGAAAAATGGTCATTTCTAATATGTCAAAACATAGTTAAAATGATACCAAAAATTCAAGCTCGAAGATACAAAGATGTGGGCGTTGGATTCACCTCAATCGGAGTCTCGAGCAAAAAGTTATAGCCCGACGTAGTTCAGGGACCACTCTGTAAAAATAACTCTACAAAAAGGCCCATGAGCTGAAAGACGGAAAGCGCATTTAGAGGAATACGCCTTCAGATCAGAGAAAACGCATTTATAGCCGTAGTTAACTGAAAATACGGCTTCTCATAACGAAAACGTGTTCCTGGAAAGACGTTTTCACTTAACTGACGTGGCGAGGCGGGGTCAACGCCCGTACGGCTGACCAGTGGGGACAAGGGCGACGCGGGGCCCGCCTGGCCAGCTGGACAGGTCGTCGTCCTCTTCCTCACTCTCGCCCGCGAGGCAGAGGCAGAGGCGCGACGCCGGCGGCTGCCATGGCCGGCTCCGGGCACCTCCGGCGAGGCCTCGGCTACCGAACTGCGTAGGGCATAGAGGCGCATCAATCCAGGGGCTTCGTGCACGCCGAGGAAGACCAGAGCGATGGCGGCCTCGAGCATGGTGGACGGCGACATAGGGCGAAGAGGTACACGGCGCTACGGGCGCGGAGACGAGGTGTTGGAGAGGTGGTGAGCTTCGCCGGAGTCTGGGTGATCTAGTAAGGGTGGCTAGAGGGGAAAAAGAGCTCGGTTTTGAGCTAATTTAGGGTTGGGACCGAGGCGGCCATGGTGGTATGGGGCAGCGAGGATAGGGGCAGGGCCTCCGGGGAGAGGACGGGGGGGCTGCTGGTGATGTTCTGGAGAGGATGGGCTGCTCAGGAGCCGCGGGGAGGGGCTTGATTAGCCAGGGCGAGGGACACGGGCTTGGGTGCCGCCGCTCGGGTCCGGCTGAAGCCCTGGCGATGCTCAATGATCACGGGGAGGCGCGGCAAGGCGACAAGGGGGGAACGAATGAGCCGCAGAGGTCACAGAGATGAGCAGAGCTCGAGGACAAGAGGAGGAAGACGCCACGGCGCGAACAGAGCCGGTCGGCTACAGCGCTCCCGTGGGCGCGCGGTGACGGGCGCCCACGAGGAAGCGGACGGAGGGAGAGTGAGGTTAGGGCGACACAATCGATCATGAGGAGGCTACTGGACATGGCTTTGTGTCGAGACAAGGAGAGAACGGACGAGCAGAACGCCGTGGTCTCGAGAGCGCATCGGTTTGGCACGTCTGCCCCGTGGTCACTGCGTGAGCTGGCATGAAGAAGAGCCAAATGGCCGGCAATTGTTGTCTAGTGGTGAGTTCTTCCAGTGGAGGTTTCAACTGCGGTGGTAGCTCGATGAAAGGCTCTATGGTTAAATGGTAAGTGAGCTCTGAAGTTTGTTGTTGCAAACTAGATCATTAAGCAGTAATCAACAGAGTGAGGTTAATAGGCAAACTAGAAGTCAAGGGAGTTTAGTTTAGGAAGGACTATAGTCCTGGTAATTGTGGAGGGGTTTGGATCAACGATTATGTCGGTGTTCTGGGAACGGGGGTCCCCAGACTTGCCTGCCTGCGGCCCACGGCGTGGCTCCACAAGCGGGCTCGTACGGCCCATCTCCACCAGCAAGCACTCAAGACCCTCGCGAGGGGCCAAGCCTCGCGAGGAGGATGACACAAGACCTCCTCGGGAGTGGCCTCACCAGGCTGGCTCGCGAGGGGCGGAGAGATCAAGGCCAGGCAAAGCTCGCGAGGTTCCAATGACGCAAGCCATGACGATCGAGACCAGGTAGGCGCCAGGCGGGCGCCAGCGCGCACAGTGTCCTTGTTTCCTCTTTGGTGCTAAGGAGGCAAGCGCAGGCGAGGAGTATCGAGGCGTCAAGCAAAGGTTTCCATATCGGTGTAATGAGACCAAGACCAGCAGGATGGCAAGACGGAGGTCATCGTGGAGCCCAAGACGGCGTCACCACCAGAGCCTTTGGCAGGCGAAGACTACTTTTGTCAGGATAGCTTGTACTAGCTGTCCCCTTTCAAATTGGCCGTTGTGGCATCCCTTCCCGCTCAATATTTGGGAAGAGGACCAGGGCCTCTATAATAGAACTTGTCACCACAGTAGGAGGGGATCAGATCCTCACCCACCAGAACTCATCCTGAGCGATCCTCACCCACACACCAGCTCACCAAGCACAAGAACACCTCTCCTCAAGAGGCTGTTCTTCGCTTGTACTATTCATCCCCAGCCCAAGAGGCAATCCACCACCACCACACTGGAGTAGGGTATTACACCAAAACGATGGCCCGAACCAGTATAAATCTTGTGTCCTCGTGTTCTTTTGGTTCGGCGAGCTAGTCCGTGAGATCGTGGAGTGTGAGAGCGTGGGAGAGGAGAGATCTTCGTGCGCACCCCAGTGTCCGAACCTCAAGGGTTTTGCCGGAACCCTAAATCGAGCATTTGGCGCCCCAGGTAGGGGTGTGCTGAAGCCTTCCCCTCGTAGGTCCGTGCTTCACAGCTCCACCACAACCAGGTCGGACGCTCATCGCACCCGCGCTGAGCGCCGGGCCGCCCTCGCCGCCCGCGCTGTTCAGACGGCTCCCGTCGGCGGGCCTCCCCATCGTTCTCCGTCGCCTACTGCCAACGCCGCCACCAGCCCGGCGGGGAACGAGCAGCAAGCATCCTCGCTGCACCCCTCGGTGCGGCGGCACGGTCGCACCGCCACTCCGTCGCTGACCCCAGCCAGTTCATCGTCCCACGCTCGTCGCGCTCCCACGGACGCGCAGGCCGCGTTGCTCATGGCACGCAAGCTCCTGCACTACCGCCCCGTCAACGACCTCTATGAGGACTGGCTGGACCGCATCGCCGAGCTCGTCAGCGCCGCGGGGGGCTCCCCTGCACCGTCCCTCTCACTGCCTCGCCCTCCACCAGCTACACGTGACGTGGCTCATGGAGCGCCTCCACCACCTCTGCACCAAGATGGTGCCCTGGCGCCAAGGCGCGCGGCCCCGCAACGCGACCCGCCGCGCCAGGCACGCGCGTGAAGAAAGAAGCTGTCAAGAAGTCCCTCGGCCGCAAGAGAACGCTCCACCGCTCCGCGCACCGCCACGTCAGGATCGCTTGCCGCGGCAGGGCCTTGCACCACTTGCCGTGGCGGCGCGCAGGCACCAAGATCAAGCTCCACCTCCACGGCGGGCCCTGATGACCACGGCAGGCTGCCGCGCCTTCACCCCCGAGCTGCGTAGCGTCGCCTGGCCGGGCAAGTTCAAGCCGGATCTGCCTCCTCGCTATGACGGCACCCCCGACCCCGCAGAGTTGCTGCAGCTCTACGAGCTGAGCATCAAGGCGGCTAACGGTGATGAGAAAGTCATGGCGAACTGGTTCCCCATGGCGCTCAAGGACGGCGCTCGTTCGTGGCTCCTGAACCTGCCTCTGGGCTCGATCTCCTCCTGGGACGAGATGCGTGACCGCTTCGTCGCCAACTTCCAGGGCACTCGCGACCGCCCCCTGGCCGCGGGTGATCTACGCCGCATCAAGCAGCAACCAAGAGAGACCCTCCAGAAGTACATCCAACGCTTCAACAACGTTCACCTCAAGATCCCCAAGGTGACGGACGAGGCCATCATCTCGGCGTTCTCTGATGGCATCCGCGACGTCAAGATGAAGGAGGAGCTCGCCATCCACGAGGAGCTGTGCACGTCTCTGGAGCTGTTCAACCTGGCGACCCAGTGCGCAAGAGCTGAGGAGGGACGCCTTTCCCTCCTCGAGCTCCCGGCTGCCGACCCGGAGGAGAAGAAAGCCAAGGCCAAGGACGTGAAGCGCAAGGGAGTCGTCGTGCTCGCGGCGGAGCCGGACACGAAGCGCGGCAGGGACCAGCCTGAGTCATCCAATAGCAGTCGACCGTTCTGCACCTTCCACAACGTGCACAGCCACAACTCCAACGACTGTCAAGAGCTCAGGGCCATTCACGATGGACGCTTCGGTCAACGCCCCGAGCGCAATGACCGGAGCTACGGCCGAGGAGGAGGACGCGGCGGAGGACGCTGGGATGACCGTGGCCCACGCCAGGAGTGGCGCGACCGGCCTCGTGAGGACCGTTGGCAGGACCAACCTTGCGAGGGCGCCTGGAGGGATCAGCCTCGCGAGGACCGCCCTCAGGGCAACGCCGGTCTTCCTCCGCTGCCTCCACCACGAAGAAGGAACGACGACCACCATCAGGACGAGGGGCTGGGGGCTTCCAAGAGCCGCGCGCGATCGCCTGCATCTTGGGCGGAGCTCAAGCCCCAGCCTCTCAACGCATCTTCAAGCAGTTTGCTCGCGAGGTGAATGCAGTCCTCCCTAGGCTCAAGGCCACGCGCCCGCTCAGGTGGTCCAAGTGCGCCATCACCTTCAGTTCGGCAGATCAGCTCAAGTGCGCGGCAACCGCTCGCGCTCTCCCGATGCTTTGTTCACCCGTCATCAGCAACGTACAAGTCACCAAGACCCTCATCGATGGCGGCACAGGGCTCAACGTCCTGTCCATCGAGACGTTCGACAGCCTTCAAGTGCCATATGATTAGCTTCAGCCTACCAAGCCGTTCTCAGGAGTGACTGACGGCTCCACCATGCCGTTAGGGCAGGTCTGCCTTCCCGTCACCTTCGGAGAACGCAACAACTACCGCACCGAGCTCATCGACTTTGACATCGCTCACATCCGTCTGTCGTACAATGCCATCCTCGGATACCCGGCCCTGGCCAAGTTCATGGCAGTGACGCACCACGGCTACAATGTCCTCAAGATGCCAGGAAGCGGCGGGATCATCACAGTTCCCTGCGAAGAAAGAGATGCGGTCTGCTCCCTCGAGCGCGCCTTCCAAGCAGCGGCAATCAAAGACCCCGACAACAATGCTGCTCAGTACCCTCCTGAGGCCATCCCCAAGAAGAAGAAGCAGCTGCTTCGCACAGGGCCTCAGGAGAGCGGCGCCGCAAGTGGTACCTCGTCAGGATCAGCGCCCGCGCCTGGGGTGCCTCCCTCCCTCGCATAGGAAGGCGCGCCCGGCGCCCTCCTCGGGCAGGGCTCTGGGGCTCTCTTCTGGAGGGCCTCAGACCTTGCCAACATCACGAGGGAGGCACTCGGGCACCACCTGGAAGCGTGCTTTATAGCACGTTTCCCTCAGGAGGACACCGGACGAGGAGCGCCCAGTGCTCAGGAGTTCATTACCAAGACCACTCAGGAACTGCAGGATGCAAGGGCCATGCACGATGGACGCCGCTCACCAGGCGCAGCTCCCCATCCAGGCGAGGATGCCGGGCTGCTCGTTTGCATCGACGTCCCAGGGCTCAACAGGGCCGCATCTAAGGAGCCCTTCTGGCCTTCACGCGTGGGACGCTGCGAGGGCCCACCTCAAAGCTACGTTCGCATGCCCTTTGGCCTGCCGAGTGTGGCGTCCGCCTTCCAGCATGGCCTGCGGAGCATCTTGGCGGCTCAGGAGGCCAGGCACCACGCAGTCCTGGCGGAGATGGAGACGGTCCTCAAGGAACCACCTGGACCTCCAGGGCCTCCTGAGGCCCAGGATCCCCGTGGCTCGTGAGGAGCAACCCCTGCACCACGCATCTTCAGCTGCCCCAACACCCCTTCCACGACGGAACCAGGTGACATCTTTCAAGTTCTTTTAGCTGGGAGTGCCCCTCGGGCTGCATCATTCCCAAGCCGCGTGGGTCCGTCCCTGTGGCATGTATCTCTTTACATCTTTAGCTTACCATGCTGGGGGCGCCCCATGGGCTGCATCATCCCCAAGCCGCTCGGGTCTGACCCAGTGGCATGTATCTCCCCTGCGTTTAATTGAGCCAGTTTGCTTTCCATGCTTAATCTATCCATGACTATCACCTGCTTGATTGTCACCTACCACGGGAGCCGCGCGCCGATCGTCTTTCTTCAGGACCCTTCGCGTGAGAAAGGTTAGGCACGGCGTCTATGCTCGGGCCCGTCCCTGCAGCGTCGATAAATCCAACGGCTGAGCTCTGTCTGGCGGGCCGGTCCCGTTCACGTCACCTCCTGGGGCCATTGATGCTTGGCCTTCTCACGTGATAACCTCTAGAGATTCGTTCGGCGCAGGTTGTCTAACCACCTCGCAGGACCACCGCAGCAAACAAGAATCAAGACCAGGCGCAACCCGCCTTGAGGTAGGGCCTCGTGAGTCCCGCGCTGGCTCATGAGTGCCCAGACACACCTCGTATAGCCCTGTCGTGCAAGCCACGTGTCAGGGCGGGGCTGTACACGCCCCGGGGGCTCTCCGCAGTAGGGAGTCCCCTCCCACGTACCAGTGGAAGCACCATGCTCCACGCTGGCCATCGACACTGCCGAGGAGCGGCTATGCCCGTGCAAGTGCGGAAGCGCTATGCTCCGCGCTGGTGATAAACAACTATATCAACTTCAGGGAGCCCTTGAGCTCAGTGTCCGGCCTCACCGCAACACCTCCCCTTGGGAGAGTCGCGTGAGGGGGCTGGGCACGGGGGCTATGCTCGGGTCACGCCCAAGCGTACGCCACCCAACCATGTTCCCCAGACCTGGTCGTCGCGTGCCCTTCCCGAGCCAAGCCTTGGCCAGGGCAAAGGTATGAAGGTTGTTTGCACGTCAAGGGGGACTCCTGAGCATCGCGATTCAGGAGCCTAACTGGTCACATAGCCCCTCACTCCTTGGTTTCGTCCTGGTCTCCGGTCGGCCCAACGGCGGTTGAGGTATGCGTGGGGCCGGGCCCTGCCGACTTAGAACACTAAACCTACTCCTGCATCCCCTTCCTATAAGCTGTTTGCGCGTCAAGGGGGACTCCTGAGCATCGCGACTCAGGAGCCTAACTGGTCACGTAGCCCCTCACCCCTTGGTCTCTTCCTGGTCTCCGGACGATCCAGCGATGACTGAGGTATGCGCGGGGCCGGGCTCTGCCAATGTAGAACGTAAAGCGAATAGGAAGAAAATCGCAAAATCTCAAAGAAAATATTACAAGACATATTGTTCTCCCAAATATCAAACACAAGATTAAACGCCTCCACGAGGCATGATGCATGTTGCAGGAGTAAAACAGGAAATCAGCTGCAAGCGAATCATCCCTGGGTACCGCCGATGCCCGCAAGGGATGTTCCTTCCTTGGTGGCATCAACCTCGTGTGTGCCACCAGCCGGAGCCGCAGGATCGGTAGCACCACCGGTCGAAGGCGCAAGAGCGAAGGCGCGGAACCTCTTCAGCAGGGCCTCCACCTGGCCCTTCACGGCTGCGGCAGCGGCCGTAGAACGCTCGTCGTCCACAGGCTCCAGCAGCTCGTCAAGGCGGGCAGCGGGATTGGGAAGATGGAGGTGGCTGAAGACACGCGTCAACGTGGCTGAGGAAAGAACGCGGGCTTCTTCCTCTACGATGGGACCAATGCCGCTCACGACCTCCTCGAGCGCGTCAACGAAGTAGGGAAGCAACTGGGCGGGACCATCCTCGCCGGTGGTCAGCGGACCCTCCAAGCCCTTCTCATAGAGTGCCTTCAGCGCCGCACGGGACCTTTTCTCGTGGAGCACAAAGGCCGCGCGGTCCTCGGTCAGGACCTTCGCCTTGGCGCCAAGATCGGCCTTCTCTGCCTCCACCTTCTGCTCGAGCTCCTCGAGCCGGCTGCGTTCCGCGGCCTGCGCCTTCGCCAACTCTCCCAGCTTAGCGTCGCAATCCTTGATGGCGTCCTCCCGGGCCTTCATCTTCTCCTCCTTCGTCTGCCGGCCACAAGCTTCTTCTGCGCGCAGATCGTGCAAATTCTTCAGATCGGCCTCCAGCGCCCTGCAGCGATCCTAGGCGATCTCGGCATCCTTCAGTGCAGCTTCGCGAGCAGCCGCGGCTTGGGCGGCGGCCTGCCTCTCCTTCTCGGAGGTCGGCGCGGCCTGGCTCAGTGTCGCTCGAACGAACGCGTCAGAGTAAAGCTAGCCGGAGACTAGCACCACGCGACCGGCCGCCAGGTGGCGATCAGGGCCTTGAAGATCCTCTCGCAACCGGGTCATCTCAAGAAGAGCATGCTCCAAGACATCAGGGGAGGCAGAAGGACCTAGAAGCAGTGGCACAGCAAGAGGAGGAGACGACGTCATCATCAGGGCCTGGGAGACCGGGGGCTCCTCAGCTTTGGTGACCCCAGCGACTGGGCCGGACACCAACGCCTCCGGAGCCAGTGGGGCCGCGGGGGCTGACTCCTCACGAGGATGCTCCTCTAGGCCTCGCGAGGGCGAACGGGCCTGGGAAGTGCGAGTGCCGTCGCTTCCATTCTTCGCGGAGGGGGGGGGGTGCGGCTGCTGAATGGTTCAGCCCCGGGCGGGGTCGCTTCATCCACCTTCCTCTTCTTTGCCGCAGGCAGCGGCCTAACCAACTAACGATGAATATCAAGAGGCAGCAGCATAAGCAAGAGCAAGGCAGAGCACGGGTACTTACTAGTCCACCGCAGCGTAGTCCACCCTCCGCTTGCTAAGCTTGAAGCCTAAGAGCCTCGAAGCTTGAGGCGCGGGCGCGCGGGCTCCAGGAGCAGAAGACGGGGCAGCGGAGGGGCCGGAGGCAGCCCCAAGCAGCGTCAAAGTAGGAGCAGCATCTCGGGAGACCAACGCCGACCTGCCCCTCATCGGGACCGCGGGCGGCTCCCCCTTCTCCTAGCAGGCACTGGCCTCGTCGTCATCTGGCAGGGTGCGGAGGATGTCGGCCTTGCTCAAGGGGGAGGTCTCCCCCATCCCTTCAGGGGTCACCTCCGAGTCCTTTTCCTCCCCCTCTTCCTCCCCGCAGGACTCCCCAGAAGACAGCTCCAGCGGCATCAGGGCCACAGGGGCCCCGGTGGGCGCCGGCGGCACCAGCACGCGCCCGTCAAAGGTCGGCCTGGCGGCCACGACCTGTTCCCCGTCCTTGCGGCAGAACAAGGGAACGAAGACGCTCGGTGGGTACTCCTGTTCGTCCCTGACCAGGAGGCGGATCGCCGCAGCCAGCTCACCGTCAGGCAAGGCTTCTGGGCTCAGCCGAACCCTGTCCTCTTCGTCCCCAAGCCTCCACAAGGGGCGCATACGCGCCTGAAGCGGGGCACGCGCAGCATCAGGAATTCCCTCAGGAGCATGGCCCCTGTCACCTTTGCCGCCTTCGCGTTGCCCGGCTTCAGGTCGGCCTTCATCTCCTCCAGCACCAACGTCGCCCGCTCATCTGTGAGCTTCGTGCAAGACCACCCCTTGTTGGGCTGGGGCATCTCCGTTGGCAGCACCAAGCGTGGGTGGACGCACTTAGTGTCCATCATGACCCACTTGCTCCTGAAACCATCGGCCTTCTTCCCAGTATTCGAGATCGAGTTGGCCTTGCCGGCCGCGATGAAGTTGGCACACCCAGAGGTATGACCCTTGTTGATGCGGAGGAAGAAGAAATGGCGCAGCAGAGCCACGGACGGCATCACACCGAGATACGCCTCGCAGTAGAAGGCGAAGATCGACAATAGAAGGATAGAGTTGGGATGAAGATGCAGCACCTGCAGCCCGTAGTGGCCGATGACCTCATAGAAGAAGTTAGAGAAGGGGGGAACCAGCTCCGCGACGATGCTGCTCATGAAGAAGAGGAAAAGGTGCTTCCCTCAGGCTCTGGCACGTCAGAGCCGGCCGGGAGCTTAGTCTTCCCCCTCTCGTTGCTTTCCCCGCCGTCAGCAAGCGCGTGGTGGCGAGTCTCTTCTCCGAGACGTTGGGTGCATCAAGAGCTGGTTCGTACCAAGCCGGCGACGAGGCGGGCTTGACCTTCCGGGGCGCCATTGGTCGCCGATGCGGAAGGGGATGGGAGCAGATCTGGAGATTTCAGAAGCAGGTAGCGAGAAAGGGGATCTGGAGCAAGGCGAAAGTAATCAATGAAGGCAAGCGCTATCTACGCCAGCCTTTTGACAGTCGAGCAGTTGCCAACGCAGCATGGGGAAGCGGAGACGCCCACGTCCAATCAACCGCCACGCGTCGACCAAGGCCGTAGGCTGTTGGGGCCCATGGCGCTCCGCACTTACCCTTTGGCTTCGCCTCGAAGCCAAGTCCGAGCGCGCCTTGGGCCCGGGGGCTACTGTCGGTGTTCTGGGAACGGGGGTCCCCAGACTTGCCTGCCTACGGCCCACGGCGTGACTCCACAAGCGGGCCAGTACGGCCCATCTCCACCAGCAAGCACTCAAGACCCTCGCAAGGGGCCAAGCCTCACGAGGCGGACGAGACAAGACCTCCTCGGGAGCGGCCTCACCAGGCTGGCTCGCGAGGGGCGGAGAGATCAAGGCCAGGCAAACCTCGTGAGGTTCCAATGACGCAAGCCATGACGATCGAGACCAGGCGGGCACCAGCACGCATAGTGTCCTTGTTTCCTCTTTGGTGCTAAGGAGGCAAGCGCAGGCGAGGAGTACCGAGGCGTGAAGCAAAAGTTTCCATATCGGTGCAACGAGACCAAGACCAGTAGGACGGCAAGACGAAGGTCATCGTGGAGCCCAAGACGGCGTCACCACCAGAGCCTTTGGCAGGCGAAGACTACTTTTGTCAGGATAGCTTGTACTAGTTGTCCCCTTTCAAATTGGCCGTTGTGGCATCCCTTCCCGCTCAATATTTGGGAAGAGGACTAGGGCATCTATAAATAGGACTAGTCACCACAGTAGGAGGGGATCGGATCCTCACCCACCAGAACTCATCCTGAGCGATCCTCACCCACACACCAGCTCACCAAGCACAAGAACACCTCTCCTCAGGAGGCTGTTCTTCCCTTGTACTGTTCATCCTCAGCCCAAGAGGCAATCCACCACCACCACACTGGAGTAGGGTATTACACCACAATGGTGGCCCGAACCAGTATAAATCTTGTGTCCTCATGTTCTTTGGGTTCGGAGAGCTAGTCCGTGAGATCGTGGAGTGTGAGAGCGTGGGAGAGGAGATATCTTCGTGCACACCCCAGTGTTCGAACCTCAAGGGTTTTGCCGGAACCGTAAATCCGACAGATTAATACAGTTGCTTAACAACTGCATAAACTGGTCCAGTATAAAGATCATGATGAAGCACTCACATAGAGTGTCCATTTGAGCTGAAATTATGCCAAGCTAGATGATTTGGACATATGAGAGTGCCATAAAAATCTCATACCGTTTGGTCAAGCCAAAGTGGTACTTCCTTCATAATGGTCCTCTCTGAACAGAAACTTGAGAAAATCCAGAGGAAAAATGGCTAGATAAAATATGCCCAAATTTGGTAGAGATAGGTTATATGGGTAGGATAAGGTCCTGGAAACTTTTCAGCCATAATTGAGCAAGATAAAATATACTTGCTTCACAACCTGAAAATTTGAATAGAACCAAAGATTTGAATATGTGCTCACATAAATGATTGGCATGAGCTGAAAATTGGAGGAGGGAAATTATATGAGCACATGAAGGAGTGTGCATAATTTCAACTCATTTGGATAACCCTAGCTAGTACTTCCTTCACAAAGGCTTCCCTGAGACAGGAACTTTGAAAAATCACTGAGGAAGCTTGGCTAGGAAACTGAAGTTGAATTTTGGCACAAGGCAATTATTTGGACAGGAAAATGTGTCCAAAAAGTTTGACAGCAAATGGGCAAAGGTAAATGGCACTTGCTTCACAATCTGCCATTCAGGACAGAATAGGAAACTAATTAATTGAGCATGATGAGGAACATGGCAAATGAAATATTTTGCCATATTTGAGGAAGATATGACCCAAAAAATTTATGAGAATTATTTGGGAATTTTAGGAGTGATGGAAATATAGGTTGCTTCACAACCTAGGGCAAAAAGGATTATTCCTTTAATAGAAAGAGGAATATTCCATAGCAAAAGAATATTGGGGTTGGGCTAGGATGAAAATGGAAAGGTCTTGGGAAGAGTTTGAGGATGACAAGCCACTCTGGAAAGAAAGAATAGGTCATCTTCTTCAGTTTCCAGACCACATAGCCACGGAAAAGAAAACTCAAGTCAAAATCTCAGAGGAACAAAAGAAAAAGAAAGGGCCAAAAATCAGGCTGTGACAGAGCAGGAGAGGGAGGAGGGAGGAGGAGGGGGGTCCACCGGCGAAGAGGGAGGAGGAGGAGGGGGCTGCCGGCGCCGGAGAGGAAGGAGGAGGAGGGAGGAGGAGGGGGAGGAGGAGGAGGGAGGGATCGACCTTGGGGTGGGGAGGACGACGGCGACGGCGGCGAGGGTGACGGAGGCGACAGAGTCAAGAGAGGCGAAGAGTGAGGGGGAGAGAGTGAGGAGCGCGCTGGTCGGCGGTTGGATAAGGGCCCGTAGTGGTAGCGCTTGTTCCTAACAAGCGCTACTGCTATGACCAATATCAGTAGCGCTTTTAGGGTACAAGCGCTACTACTAAGAGCAGTAGTAGTAGCGCTTGTAGTGAACCAGCGCTACTACTAACTTTAAGCATGTAAAAACAGCATAAAAAAGAATCAAAAAAGAATTGGCCATCATTGATCTTTTTGGGTAGAATCTGAATTGTCAATATGAATCCTCCCCGGTTTAGGAACCGGTGAGGATTCATATTGCGACCACAAATCCTACACATAGAGCACAATGAAGACCAACTGGTTGTGATAGTTTGAGAAGCACCATATTTAAGGTGGTAAAGATTCTGTTCGCGGAGCGAGGTGGGACTAAATTAACTTGGGTTTCGACTGAATTTAGCAGTAGCACTGGTTGGTGGAAAATGCTATCACTAAGTACAGTATTAATAGCGCTTTTAGAGAACCAGCACTACTAGTATACCTAGCCTGCCAGCAACGGTCTGGCAATTATAGTAGCAGCGGGTTTTATAACTACAGCGCTACTGCTATGATCATAGTAGCAACGCTCTTTATTTCTAAGCACTACGCTACTTAGTAGCAGTGCCTGCTTCTAAACAGCGCTACTGGTAAGCTCATGTGTATAAGGTTTTTCCTAGTAGTGGTAGGCGCACCAGGGTCATGTCGTGGTGGTCGCGTGTGTCGTATGGATGCTAGCTGCGACGCCCCCGATTCTATCATACACTAATCATACACGTAAACATGTACGATCAAGATCAGGGACTCACATGAAGATATCACAACACAACTCAAAACACAAGTTAAGTCATACAAGCATCATATTACAAGCCAGAGGCCTCGAGGGCTCAAATACAAGTGCTCGAACATAAACGAGTCAGCAGAAGCAACAATATCTGAGTATAGACATAACTTAAACAAGTTGCCATAAGATGGCTAGCACAAACTGGGATACAGATCGAAGAGGAGCGGGCCTCCTGCCTGGGATCCTCCTAAACTACTCCTGGTCGTCGGTGGCCTGCACGTAGTAGTAGGCACCCTCGGTGTAGTGGGAGTCATCGAAGGTGGTGTTTGGCTCCGGGGCTCCATCATCAGGTTGCGACATCCGAGAAGAATAAAAAAGGGGGAAAAGAGGGAGCAAAGCAACCGTGAGTACTCATGCAAAGTACTCGCAAGCAAGGATCAACACTACATATGCATCGGTATCAATGAAATGGGTAGTATCTGTGGACTGAATTGCAGAATGCCAGAATAAGAGGGGGAGAATCTAGTCCTATCGAAGACTACGCTTTTGGCAGCCTCCATCTTGAAGCATATAGGAGAGAGTAGCATGTATAGTATCAAGTGACAACGTATAGCATAATCCTACCGGACGATCATCTCCTCGATACCCTGTGAGAGAGCGATCACCGTGTTGTATGTGGCATTGGAAAGGGTGTGTTTTATTAAGTATCCGGTTCTAGTTGTCATGAGGTCCGAATACAACTCCAAGTCATCCTGTTACCGTGGACACGGCTGTTCAAATAGATCAATCTTCCCTGCAGGGGTGCACCACATTACCCGACATGCTCGATCCCTCTGGCCGGGCACACTTCCTGGGTCATGTCCTGCCTAGGAAGATCAACACGTCGTAGCCCTACCTAGGCCCAACAGAGAGGTCAGCACGCCAGTCTAAATCCTAACCGCGCAAGGGTCTTGGGCCCATCGCTCTTTGCACTCCAGCATGTTGCATGGGCGGCTGAAAGCATACCTAGCCTACTAATACAAGCGCAAGCGTCCCAGTCCAATCCGGCGCGCGCCGCTCAGTCACTGACGTCTGAAGAGCTTCGACTGATACTACGACGCTGGTTACCCGTATCTTGTCCCACGTGGCGGTTAGTGTGTATAGGTTAATACCAACTTAGATCAAATACCCAATCTAGTTAAGCGTGTTATTTGAAGTATCCGCAGACGCCTATCAGGGACGAGGCCCACCTGTCACCTAGGTGGTCACAACCTGCGTTGTCGCTCCACCACAAAGATCCTCTCAGAGGGCCATTAGGAAACATGTCCTTTCAGCCCCTAGTCCGTGAATCACTCGCGGGTACTCTACAAGCCGACCCGACTTTAGTCATAACAAGTATCAAGTATAGAATGTGTGTATATACCCGTGTTCACCTCCCAAATCATCACGGCCCGATAGTATAGCATGGAAGACAGACAAGAATGTAGGTCCACTGATGATAATCTAGCATCCTATACTAAGCATTTAGGTATGCAGGTAAAGTATAAACAATAGTAGCAACAAGGACATGCTATGCAACAGAATAGGACCAAACCGATAAGCAGTAACAGCTACACTACTCTAATGCAAGAAGTAGAGAGAAGGAATAGGCGGTATCAGGATGATCAAGGGGGTTTTGCTTGCCTGGAAGCTCTATCGAGAAGGAGGGGTCGTCAACACCGTAGTCGTACTGGGTAGCAGCAACATCGGTCTCGGTGTCTAACGGAGGGAAGAGGGGGAAGAAATAATAAATACAATGCAAACAGATGTAGCACGATGCAAGACATGGCAATATGCGGTGGTAGAGGTGAACTAACGCAGTACTAGGTGATACCAGCGAAGGGGAAAAACATCCGGGAAAGTATTCCCGGTGTTAGGCATTTTCGGACAGATGAAACGGAGGGGGATGGTTCCATGTTCGCTATGCTAGGGATGTGTGTAGACGAATGGAGGGTATTAAGAATTTTTACGTTTTTTCTGAGCAACTTTCATATATAAATTATTTTCATCTGACTTATGGTTTATTTTCTCTTAATTTTTGAAGTTTAAACGATTTTCTGAAATTACTGGAATTCTTTTAGTTTGAAAATATTAAATACAGAAACTGCTATGGGTACACAGAAGTGTACCCAGCAGTGCGTGCGTGTGTATGACAGGTGAGACCTATTGACTGCTTAGTTAATAGTCAACAATCACAGTTGACCTGTCCAACTGACATATGGGGCCACATGTCATAGACTAGAGTTACTTAGGTTTATTTAGTTTCGGTTAATTAGGACATGGGGGCCGCCAGTCAGTGTCACATTTTAAGTGAATGGTTATTTATAGTTGGGACCCAGTGTCAGCGTCATTTGGTAAAATAGGTTACTGTTAATTAGTGCTTAGGACTTAATTGGACTTGGCCTGGCCAGACATCAGTGAAGCAGCTAGTTTAAGCATGTGTGGGTGTGTTGTGCACGCCGGTAATGCACAAGGGACGGCGGAGGTGCTCGAGAGCACAGCTCCAGTGACGGTTTGGCGTGCGGGAGGGTGCGCTGGAGGGCCCTTGGAGCGGCATGTCCTGAAGTGGCAGCGGCTAGTCCTGAGATGGCTGGAGAAGTTGTCGGCGTTGAGCATAGCAGCGGCCGGAGCGGTCGAGGGCCGCCGCAGGCAACTGGCACGCGGGCTGAGTGGTGGGTGCGAACGTCAGAGCTAGGTGGGGCGATGAGCACGGCTCTGGGGCAAGGGGGCGCGGGGAATGGCACAGGCTTGGTGGAGCCGTCGAGGGGGAGGCGGGGAGGCGAGATCCGGCGAAGGGGCGGCCGCGGCATGGTCTACGGCAGAAGGGCGCGGGGACTATCCGATGACGGAGCTCGGCGGCGAGGCAACGGGGCGATGTCAGGCGACGGGGGAGACGGTGACACGGCGGCAAGGTAGCTCCGGGTGGGGTGACGAGGGCAAGGTGGCGCCAGTCAGGGACCATGGGCAGCAACGGGGTCAATTCCCCCCGATCTGGATCGGGGGGCAGATGAAAGGATCGAGAAGAGGGGTCTAGAGGGGGAGGGGTGATTAGAACCTTAACAAGTAAAAGTGGCAGTTTTTAAGTTGTTCAAGTTAAAGTGGAGTTTTTGCACAAGTTTACGCATTCACATTACATTTCAAGCAAGCGTGACAAGAGTATATGCAACAGAAAGAGTAAAGCATGCTAATTACAAGAAAGTAAAGGGATAGGATTGGATTGTGCAAACGCAATGAAGACACGGAGATTTTTGGCATGGTTCCGATAGGTGGTGCTATCGTACATCCACGTTGATGGAGACTTCAACCCACAGAGGGTAATGGTTGCGCGAGTCCACGGAGGGCTCCACCCACGAAGGGTCCACGAAGAAGCAACCTTGTCTATCCCACCATGGCCATCGCCTACAATGGACTTGCCTCATTCGGGTAGATCTTCACTAAGTAGGCGATCTCCTTGCCCTTACAAGCTTCTTGGTTAAACTCCACAACTTGATGGAGGCTCCCAAGAGACACCAAACCAATCTAGGAGACACCACTCTCCAAAAGGTAATAGATGTTGTGTTGATGATGAACTCCTTGCTCTTGTGCTTCAAATGATAGTCTCCCCAACACTCAACTCTCTCTCACAGATTTGGATAAGGTGGAAAGATGATTTGAGTGGAAAGCAACTTGGGGAAGGCTATAAATCAAGATTCTTGTGGTAGGATTGGTATATCTTTATCTCAACACATGAGTAGGTGGTTCTCTCTCAGAAAATGTATGCTGGAAGTGTAGGCACATTCTGATGGCTCTCTCACATATGGAGAAGGGGGTGGAGGGGTATATATAGTCTCCACACAAAATCCAATTGTTACACATATTTGACCCAACTTGATCAAACTGAATAGACGAACTGGGTGAGACCGATTTAGTTCAAAATGTGAACGTTAGGAATCTTGGTGGGACCCACTGGAACAACTTGGTGGGACCGATGTGCGAGGGCTTTGGGCAAACCTCATCTCGGTGGCGCCGATAGCGTCAACTCGGTGAGACCGAAGTGAAGCAATAGGGTGATGCGGCTTGAACTACGTTGGTATTTCCCCAAAGAGGAAGGGATGATGCAGCACAACTACTGTAGGTATTTCCCTCAGTGATGAGATCAAGGTTATCAAACCAGTAGGAGAACCACGCAACACCACGTAAATAGCTCCTGCACACAAAGAACAAATACTTGCAACCCAACGTAAGAGAGGGGTTGTAAATCCCTCACGGGTAAAAAGATAGGTAAAATTGTAGTATATTGGATAAACAGATCTCGCGGGAACGCGAGATAAAATAAATAATAATAAATTGCAGCAAGGTATTTTTGTATTTTTGGATTAATAGATCTGGAAATAAAAGCAAATAAAAATAGATCACGAAGGCAAATATAATAAAGAAGAGACCGGGGGACGTAGATTTCACTAGTGGCTTCTCTCGAGAAAGATAGCATACGGTCGGTGCACAAATTACTGTTGGGCAATTGATAGAACTTCAAATAATCATGACGATATATAGGCAATATCATTGTATAGGCATCACATCCAAGATTAGTAGACCAACTCCTGCCTGCATCTACAACTAGTACTCCACACATCGACCGCTATCCAGCATGCATCCAGTGTATTAAGTTCATTGAGAGACGGAGTAATGCAATAAGAACGATGACATGATGTAGACAAGATCTATTTATGTAGAAATAGACTCTGTCTTGTTATCCTTAATAGCAACGGTACATACGTGTCGGTTCCCCTTCTGTCTCTGGGATCAAGCACCGTAAGATCGAACCCATCACAAAGCACCTCTTCCCATGGCAAGAAAAATCGATCTAGTTGGCCTAACTAAACCAAAGATTCAAAGAAGAAATATGAGGCTATAAGTAATCATGCATATAAGAGATTAAAAGACTCGAATAACTTTCATGGATAAAAACATAGATCTGATCCTAACCTCAAAGTTCATTGGATTCCAACAAACACACCGCAAAAAGAGTTACATCAAATAGATCTCCAAGAGACCATTGTATTGAGAATCAAAAGAGAGAGAGAGGAAGCCATCTAGCTACTAACTACGGAGCCGTAGGTCTAGAATGAACTACTCACGCATCATCAGAGAGGCACCAATGAGGATTATGAACCCCTCCACGATGGTGTCTAGATTGGATCTGGTGGTTCTGGAACTTGCAGCATCCGGAATTGATTTTCGTCGACTCCCCTAGGGTTTCTGGAATATTGGAGTATTTATAGAGCAAAGAGGCAGTGCGAGAGGCCACCGAGATGGGCACAACCCACCTGGGCGCGCCTAGGCCCCCAGGCGCGCTCTGGTGGGTTTTGCTCCCCTCAGAGCCCTCCTCTGGTACTTCTTTGGCCCAACAGGTGTCTTTTGGTCCAGAAAAAATCTCCAAAAAGTTTTGCTGCGTTTGGACTCTGTTTGATATTGATTTTCTGCGAAGTAAAAAACAAGCGAAAAACAGCAGCTGGCAATGGGCACTATGTCAATAGGTTAGTCCCAAAAATTGATATAAAGTTTCTATAAAATGATTGTAAAGCATCCAAGAATGATAATATAACATCATGGAACAATCAAAAATTATAGATATGTTCGAGACATATCAACATCCCCAAGCTTAATTCCTACTCGTCCTCGAGTAGGTAAATGATCAAAACAGAATTTTTGATGTGGAATGCTGCCTAACATGTTCATCACATATTCTTTTCTTTGTAGTATTGACATTTGGACTTTTATATGATTCAAAGAAATAGTCTAGTTTTGACATGAAGATTTCAATACTCAAGCATATCAACAAGCAACTATGTCTTTCAAAATATCAACACTAAAGCAAGTTATCCCTAGCCCATTATGCTCATTCATTGATCCATTCATGAAACACACTCGCATATTAGCTACAAAAAATGCTCAAGTACGATCATAGTGCCCCTTAGTTGGTGCTTTATAAGAGAAGATGGAGACTCAAAATAAAAATTGCATAAAGTAAATAAAAAGGCCCTTCACGGAGGGAAGTATGGATTTGTAGAGGTGCCAGAGCTCAAAGCGAAAAAGATAGAGATAAAACATTTTGGGTGGCATGCTTTTCCTGTCAACGAAACCGATCGAGTTGTTCCCAATACTTTTCATGCTAGATATATCATAGGCGGTTCCCAAATAGAAAATAAACTTTATTCCTTTTTCCACCGTACTTTCACTTTTCATGGCTAGCCGTATCCATGGGTGCCTTCCATACCAACACTTTCCAAGGAATTTTGAAACATAAAGTAAATTCATTTTTTTCATTTCGGGACTGGGCATCCCTAATACCTTTGCCGTACTCTCGTGCAATGACAAGTGAATAAACACTCATCTTGAGAATAACACATCTAGCATATAAATATATCAGCCACCCCTACTAACTACCGTTTCATGAGCGGTACAAGCACACGAAAGAGAAATTTATTTTGAAAATTAGAGATGGCACATACAAATTTGCTTAGAACGGCAAAAGAATACCGCATATAGGTAGGTATAGTGGACTCATATGGCAAAACTGGTTTAAAGGATTTTGCATGCACAAGTAGTGATCATACTTAGTGCAAATGAAGGCTAGCAAAAGATTGAGGAGCATCCAACCAAGAAACGAAAAATCTCATAAGTGAGCATTAAGCATAACTAAAACCGAATAATGCACCACAAGTAGGATGTAATTTCATGGGCCGCAGGCAGGCAAGTCTGGGTACCCCGGGTCCCAGAACACCAAACGTAGCCCCTGGGCCCAAGGCGCGCTCGGACTTGGCTTCCAGGCAAAGCCAAAGGGCAGGGGGAAAGTGCAGCAGGCCCCAACCGCCTGCGGCCTTGGTCGACGCGTGGAGATTGATGGGACATGGGCATCTCCGCTTCCCCACACGGCCTCGGCAACCGTTCAACTTGACAAGAGCCTACTGCATGCAGAGAAAGATCATCATTGTGTGGGATCGTGGAGGCCGGCGGAGCCCCGCCCCCTCGCTCATCTCCATCTTCTCGCTGCACGCTCCTTCTTCTTCTTCTTCTTTTCTCGTCGTCTTGTTGTAGCATCCATGGCACCGATCAGGAGGTTCTCCGCAGCGGAGAAGGGAAAAACACCTCGGGAAGAGCCTGGGCCACTTCCACCAAAGAAGAGGCTTGGCCCCCCTCGTGACGCCGGCGAAGGGCGGAAGGTAACACGACCTTTTGGTACGAGCGGCCTCCGCCTGGCTTCCCGATCCCTCTGTATGCCTGTGCACAGAGGTCTGGATGGGCGGCAGTGCCCAGCACCGCGCGGTTCAGGGTCGCGGGTGGATAGTCCGAGGCCGCGCGACCAGCCAGCCCGTGAACCCATGCCGAGGGCACCTCGCGTGAGTTCGTGGTGTGGGCAGCTATGCCGCCGCGCACGTGGCTCCGGCTCCCGAGGTTCTTCAAAGTGGAGATGCCCTCGAGGGGGCCACTTGAGCTATGGCTGCAACACGCCAGGTGCTGTAGCCTAGCCATGGGGGCTGAGGCCGAGGTCGTCCCCTCGGGTGACATCTTCATGACTCGAGGATGGGGCGAGGTCCCCCGCGCTTGCTGTCCAGAGGGGGCCCTCGCCATCCACTTCGAGTACGATGTTCCCTCCACGTTGTTCTTCAAGGTATTCGACAAGGCCGGCCCGCGCCTGGAGTGTTGCTCCGGGAGAGGCAGTCCATACGGCGCGGCGACGGGTGTTGAACTCGCCCATGGCCTTGCCGGCGGCTCCTCCAGCAGCAGCGGCGACTCCCTGGAATTCAGCGACTCTCCCGAGCCCAGCGATTCTCCGGAGTCCAGCGACGACAGCTACATGCCGCCGAGCTCTCGCCGCGCCCGGAGCGCAGCAGCGGCGTCCGCTCGGCGTCGTCGGTGATACCCAGCGGCCGGGGTCCTTCGAGGTCTTGTTCTTTCGTTTCCCTGCGCGGAATTGTGACGAGCCCCATGGCGGTATGAAAAAAACTGTAGTGCTTTCGCTCAAATGTTATCCTCCCTAGTATGATGTTG
The DNA here is from genome assembly GCF_002575655.3 of Aegilops tauschii subsp. strangulata. Lineage (NCBI taxonomy): Eukaryota > Viridiplantae > Streptophyta > Magnoliopsida > Poales > Poaceae > Aegilops > Aegilops tauschii. The sequence continues at coordinate 276,991,937 of NC_053037.3, read as the reverse complement.
CAGCCACGTATCTCACCCTAGCATGGTTCCCCCTTTTAGTTCTCACGGTAGCTTAGTGCTCTACGCCGAAAGGACCCAGTCCCCAGGCAGGCTTCAGCTGTCGCTGGTATGCCAGTTCTCGATGCCGTGGTCAAGGCCAGGAGGGGAGTGGTCCGAGGTCCCGTAAGAGCTCCTGAGGCGCGATGCTCAAGAGGTCCCCTTTGGCGTGCAAGCAGCTCCCTAAAGGCTGAAAAGGGAAGCGTCATTTCCCGAGCGAGATTGCGAGAGTCGAAATACTGGATGGTGAGGTTCACGCTGATATGTATGGGTGACTTATCTTGGTGAGCCTGTGGTGATTCCCTTGTGCGGCGCCTGATCGTGCCTTAGTGGTGACGCTTCTAGGTAGGGCTCACACCGGCCTCCCCTTTTCCTCGCTCATCTAGATGCTCTACGTCCTCGGGTCCTGGCCCTCGAGCAAGGCTCGGCCGCCGCTGGTATGCCAGGCCGTGAGGCCGTGGTCAAGGCCAGGGGACGAGGACTCGAGAGCCAGTAGGAGCCCATGAGGCGCGTTGCGCAGGAGCCCCCCTTTTAACGTGCAATTGAATTGCGTGAAAAAGGAACGGCTGGCGGGGCCGCCCGTAGTTAAGCTCCGGAGGTTCCTGCTGGTTAGTCCAAGGAGGAGAATATAACACATAACCGCGCTTGCTGTCCTACCGCTGATCTTTCCACAAGAAGATGAAGGCACTGAGGATCTGGTGAGGTGACATGCGCGGGGTAGGCGGTGAGCCAGAGCTCGATCTCTCAGATTTGTTAGCGTTGCAGGGACGGACCCGAACACAAACGTCGTGCCAGCATGTGTAGCCCCTGTTGCGGGATGAGCAAGAGGCGGGTGAGCAACGCGAGGAGGCCGCGAAGGGCGATAAAGCACCAGGCAAGCAGGTGATAATCATAAAGCAACTCATGATCAGAGGGTAGAGCCAGCTCCGATAGATGCAAAAAACAATACATGCCGCAGGGACGAACCCATGTGGCTTGGGGATAGTGCAGCCCGAGGGGCGCCCCCAACTGAACAAACCAAAAAAGTGTCACCTGGCACCATTGCTGAAGAGGTGTTGGAGTAGTTGGAGATGCGTGGTGCAGAAGTCGCTCCTCATGAGCCACCCAGGACCTGAACCTCGGGAGGCTCTGGGGGCCTGGGGAGTTCACGGGGATCCGTCACCACCTCCGACAGGATCGCCTGGTGCCTGTCCACACAAGCCACCAGGATGACCCGCATGTGGCGCTGGTGCACGACAGCCCTTTCAGCAAACCTAAAGGCATGCGAACGTAGCTGTGAGGGGCGCCCTTGCACCGGCCAACATGGGACGGCCAGAACAGCTCCTGTGACACGGCCTTGTTGAGCCCAGGGATGTTGACATAAGCGCGCAGCTCACTGTCCTCGCCGGGGCAGGGAGCTATGCCGGGTGGTGGGCGAGGGTCGCCTCGCATAGCTCTTGCCTCCTGAAGCTCCTCGATTGCCTTGGTGATGAAATCCTGAGCGCCTGGCGCTTCGCGCCCTGCGCTTTCCTCTTGGAAGCGCGCGTTGAAGCACGCCTCCACATGGTGCCCGAGCGCCTCCCTCATGACGCTGGCCAAGTTAGTGGCCCTCCAGAGGAGAGCCCCCGAGCCTAGCCTGAGAGGGGCGCTGGGCGCGCCTTCCTATGTGAGAGGGGAAGATGCCCCGTCAGTGGGCGCAGGGCTTGAGGCAACGCCCCCGGACACCCCACCCTCCTGAGGTCCTTGGCGGAGCAGCTGCTTCTTCTTCTTGGGGGCAGCCTCCAGAGGATAGACATCGCCCTTGTCATCCGGGTCCTCGACCGCCACGGCCTGGTAGGCGCGCTCGAGAGAGCACACCGCATCCTTTTCGTCGCAAGCAACTGTGATGATGCCCCAGCTTCCTGGCATCTTGAGGACACTGTAGCCATGGCGGGTCACAGCCATGAACTTGGCCAGGGCCGGGTACCCGAGGATGGCGTTGTACGGGAGACGAAGGTGGGCGACGTCGAAGTCGATGAGCTCGGTGTGGTTGTTGTCGCCCTTGCCGATGGTGACAGGGAGGCGGATCTACCCTATCAGGTTGGTGGAGCCGTCGGTCACTCCTGAGAAGGGCTTGGTAGGCTGAAGCTAGTTGTACGGCACCTGGAGCCTGTCGAACGTCTCGACAGAGAGAACATTGAGCCCCGCACCACCATTGATGAGTGTCTTGGTGACGAGGACGTTGCTGATGATGGGCGAGCAGAGCATCGGGAGGGCGCCGGCTATGGCCGCACACTTGAGCTGGTCGGAAGAGTCGAAGGTGATGGCGTACTTGGACCACCTGAGCGGACGCGTCGCCTCGAGCTTGGGGAGGACAGCGTTCACCTCGTGAGCGAACTGCTTGAAGATGCGATGGGAGGCACGGGCCTGAGCGCCGCCTAGGATGCAAGCGATGGCACGAGACTCTTGGAAGCCCCCAGCCCCCCTCATCCTGCTGGTGGTCATCATTCCTTCTTGGTGGTGGCGGTAGCGGAGGAAGGCCAGCGTTGCCCTGAGGGCAGTCCTCGCGAGGCTGGTCCCTCCAGGGACCCTCGCGAGGCTGGCCCTGCCAGCGATCCTCACGAGGCTGATCGCGCCATTCCTGGCGGGGGTCGCGGCTGTCCCAGCATCCTCCGCCTCGGCCTCCTCCACGGTCGTAGTCTCCATCGTTGCGCTCGGGGCGATGACCGAGGTGCCCGTCGCAGATGGCCCTGAGCTCCTGGCAGTCATTGGTGTGGTGGTTGTGCACATTGTGGAAGACACAGATTGGGCGGCTGCCCTTAGATGACTCTGGGTGGTCGCTGCCGCGCTTCATTTCAGCTTCAGCCGCAAGCACAGTTGGCCCCTTGCGTTTCACATCCTTGGCCTTGGCCTTCTTGTCTTCTGAGTCAGCCTCTGGAAGTTCCAGGAGGGAGAGGCGACCTTCCTCAGCTCCCGCACACTTGGTTGCAATGTTGAACATCTCTAGAGCAGTGCGCAGGTCCTCGTGTATGGCGAGCTCCTCCTTCATCTTAACATCGTGGACGCCATCAGTGAACACCGAGATGATGGCCTCATCCGACACCTTGGGGATCTTGAGACGAACATCGTTGAAGCGCTGGATGTACTTCTACAAGGTCCCTCCTGGCTGCTTCTTGATGCCCTGCAGGTCACCCGCAGCAAGTGGGCGGTCGCGCGTGCCGTGGAAGTTGGCGACGAAATGCTCTCATATCTCGTCCAGGAGGAGATCGACCCCGCGGGGAGGTTCAGCAGCCAGAGCATGCGTCGTCTTTGAGGGCCATGGGAAACCAGTTCACCATAACCTTCTCGTCGCCGTTGGTCGCCTCAATGCTCAGCTCGTAGAGCTGCAGGAACTCGGCAGGGTCGGGGTGCCGTCATAGCGTGGAGGCAGGTCGGGCTTGAACTTCCCTGGCCAGACGACGCTGCGCATCTCCGGAGTGAACGCGCGGCATCCCACTGTGGTTACGGGAGCCTGCCATAGAGGTGGAGCCTGATCTTGGCACTCGCGCGCCACCACCGCAGGTGGCGCGCGGTCTTGACGTGGCGGTGTTGGGAGCGCACGCGCATCTCCTTTCGGCCGCTGCACCACCTGGCGTCTTTCCTCGTCACGCGCCGGCGCCCTACGCAGCGGGTCGCGCCGTGGATCCTCACGCCTTGGCTCGAGGGCGACGTCTTGTCTGGGAGGTGGAGGAGGCGTGCCGTGGGCCACGTCGAATGCGAGAGGCGGTGGGGGAGGCAGCGAGCTGGACGATGCAGGGGCCTCCCCGGCGGCGCTTACGAGCTCGGTGATGCGGTCCAACTAGTCCTCATAGAGGTCGTCGATGGGGCGATAGAGCAGGAGCTCATGTGTTATGAGCAACGCAGCCTACGCGTTCGCCGGCTCGCGACGAGCATGAGACGACGAAGCAGCGGCCGGGCTCAGCGATGGAGTGGCGGTGCGCCCATCTCGCCGCACAGAAGGATGCAACAATGAAGCCTGCTGCTCATGGCCCGCGGGGCCGGTGGCAGCGTTCGCCACTGGCGACGGGGAACGGCGGGGAGCACCATTTCCTGTAGGCGCTGTCTGGGTGATGTGGGCGGCGAGGGCGGCCCGGCACTCAGCACGAACTCGATGAGCATCAGCCATGGGGACGGAGAAACGGTGGCGAATCGACCGGAGGAATAGAGGCTCCGACGCACCCCTACCTGGCGCGCCAAATGTCAGATTTCGGGCTCCGCAAAACCTTGATAGATTCAAACTTTGGGGTGCGTGCGAAGAGCTCAACCTCCCTAGTCTGCCTACTCGCCAATCTCACGACCTAGGTCGATGAACAGGAAGGAAATGGGACATGGCAGTTTACCCAGGTTCGGGCCACCTTGCGGTGTAAAACCCTACTCCTGCTTTGTGGTGGATTGGCCTCGAGGTGGGCTTAGGATGAACTAGTACAGTCGAAGAACGACCTCAGGAGGTGTGTTGTTGAGCTGGAGGGGGAGAGGATGATCTGAATGATCCGCCCGGTTCTGATCTACGGTGGTGCCTAGGTCCTATTTATAGTGGCCTTGGTCCTCTTCCCCCGAAATGGAGGCGGGAAGGGATCCCACAATGGCCAAATTCGAAGAGAGACAACTAGTACATCTTATCCTGACAAAAGTAGTCTTCGCCTACGAAAGCCTCTGGTCGTGATGCTGTGGTGGGCTACGCGATTACCTCCATCCTGTCGTCCTGGCGGTCTTGGTCTTGTTGCACGGGAATGGAAACCTTTGGCTGATTCCTCTAGACTCCGCGCCTGCGCTTGCCTCCTTAGCACCAAAGAGGAAACTGCTGTCCTGCACCCGCTGGCGCCCGCCTGGCCTTGGTCGTCACGGCTCACGTCATCTAAACCTCACAAGGTGAGGCTTGCATAGAAATCTCCGCCCCTTAGGAGCCAGCCTGAGGAGGCCGCTCCTCTTGGAGGTCTTGGTGTCGTCCGGCTCATGAGGCTTGGCCCCTCGCAAGGGTCTTGAGTTGTTGATGCTGAAGGTGGGCCGTACCAGGCCGTCGATGGAGCCACGTCGTGGGCCGCAGGCAGGCAAGTCTGGGTACCCCGAGTCCCAGAATGCTGAGAACATAAAATTTTTCTTCTCTCAAAATAATTTAAGTGAAGCAAGACAGAATTTTTTAAATTTTTTACTAAATCTCAAATAAATCTAAGTGAAGCATGAGATCATTTCTTCAGAAATACTAAAGCACACCATGCTCAAAATGATATAAGTGAAGCACTAGAGCAATTCTAACAAGTGATAGCATATGTTTGGCTCTCTCAAATCGGTGTGTCCAGCGAGGATTCAAGACTAAAAATAAAAAGAAAAACAAGCAAAGGCTCATATCATACAAGACGCTCCATGCAAAACTCATGATGTGTTGAATAAAAATATAGCTCCAAGTAAAATACCGATGGTCGTTAGAAGAAAGAGGTGATGCCACTCGGGCATCCCCAAGTTTAGTTGCTTGGTTCTGTTTAGATAATAGCTTGGGATGCCATGGGCATCCCCAAGCTTAGACTCTTCTTACTCCTTATTCCTTCATTCATCGTGATCTCACCCAAACTTGAAAACTTCAATCACACAAAACTCAAAAAAACCTTCGTGAGATCCGTTAGTATAAGATAGCAAATCACTACTATAGTTACTGTTGCAAACCCATTCATATTTTATTTTTGCATCATATCTACTGTATTCCAAATTTGCTATGGCTCAACCCCCGAAAAAGTCCATAGATTCATCAAAATAAGCACAGAACGCAAAGAAAACAGAATCTGTCAAAAATAGAACAGTGCGTAGCAATATGAGAACTTTCGATACTTCTGTAACTCCAAAAATTCTGAAACATTAGGACAACATGGGAAATTTGTATATCACTCCTGTGTAAAAAAATTCAGAGCAAAAGAACGTTTCTATGATTTATTAAAATTATTTTTCTGAGCGCAGAAGTTTCTATTTTTCAACAAGATCAAAGCAACTATCACCCAACATGATCCAAAAGGCTTTGATTGGCACACACATTAATTAAAACATAAAAAAACATTCCTAATAGTAGCATAATTGTGCAAACACTCAAGAATAGAAAGAAAAAGGCAGAAATAAATTTTATTCATTGGGTTGCCTCCCAACAAGCGCTATCATTTTATGCCCTTAGCTAGGCATTGATAATTTTGATGATGCTCGCATGAAAGACAAGAATTAAATCACAAAGAAAACATCATGAAACATATGACAAACACTTTTATGTCTAACATACTTCCTACGCATAGGAATTTTATAAGCAAACAAATTATCAAGACAATAAACATCTAACACATGAAAAGAAAAGGAATAAAACATTGACGATCTCAACATATCAAGATGTAATTTAGTAACATGAAGATTTATACAACCATATTTTACTCTCTCATAATAATTACATGAAGGAACATAATGAAATTCAACAATATAACTATCACATAAAATATTCTCTTCATGATCCACATGCATGCAAAGTTGACACTCTTCCAAAATAGTGGGATTATCATCAAATAAAATCATGACCTCTCCAAGCCCACTTTTATCAAAATTTTCATAAAAATGATAATTCTCCAAAGTAGTGGGATCATTATTACCTAGATTTGACACTCTTCCAAACCCACTTTCAATATTATTGCAAATATTATTATCAATATCATATTCATCATGAGGCTTAAATAAATTTTCAAGATCACAAGAAGAATCACCCCAAGCATGATCATAGCAATAAGTAGTTGTAAGTGCATCTAGTGCCCGTTAGTGATTTTGGTGTATTGAAGACTTATAGGTTAAGGGACTAATGTGTTTATGAGTGTACACAGGTCCATAAGTCTGTGAGGAGTTTGATATTTACAGAGAAAGTCGACCCCTAAAAATGAAGTTCATCGATTGAAGACTTTGGAATTCTGAAGACTTTCTGAAGACTTTGAAAGTGAAGAAATTGGTGTGACATTGAAGACTTGGTATTCATTCGAGGAACATGAAGCGTGAAGACTTTTGTTTTCGTAGTTTCATTTTCTCTTTCTTGAGTCACAGGAAACACCATACTGTTAAAGGGGGTCGAGGAAATACTAAGGAAAAATTTCCATGTGATGCTAAACTCAAAATCCTACACCTACCAATCCCTTCGAGTTAAGCCATTGGAAATCTCATACAGTTCAGTCATATTCTTCAGTGACAGAGACGAAGTTCTTCTGGTCTCTAAGGAATTTGTTCTGACTAAGGAGTTAGTAATTCGCCAGTGTGGATTGCCTACACAGTGAGGAACATGATAGCCCTGAGGAATTTGATACTCAAATTTCCGACCGTTGCTGTGCTACGCGCCAGCTGTCCCAAAATATCTACTCACCTAACGGTCATATTATTGAAGGGCATTTTTGTTTTATCATGTCGGGCTGCTCCCTAGGCTATAAATAGCTGCCCCCTACAACCACTAGCTGGTTGGCTGCTTCGAGAGAAACTGACACTTGTCATTTGAGAGCATCCCATCCTCCGAGGACTTTGAGCGAAAATCATCGAGTGAGGAAAACCCAAACCCAAACACCTACAAACCCAAAGTGATTGAGCATCACGGAAGAGATTGATCCTGCGTGGATCCGACGCTTGTTACCTTTGAAGACTGTGCTTCTTCCAGACGGTTAGGCGTCATGGTCTAGAGCATCCAAGAGGAATTGTGGATCGCCGAGTGACCGAGTCTGTGAAGGTTTGGAAGTCACCTGAAGACTTACCACGAGTGATTGGGCAAGGTCTATGTGACCTTAGCTCAAGGAGAATACGGTGAGGACTGTGTGTCCGGGACTGTGTGTCCTCTGGTTTAAATACCTAGCTGCTCCAACCAGACGTACAACTGAGACAGCAGTTGGAACTAGTCTACCAAATCATTGTCTTCACCAAGCTTACTGGTTCTGTTTCCTCAACTCTTTCATTTCCTCATCACAGTTGTTGCGTGCTTGTTCATATCTGTTTGAAGACTTTGACTGAAGACTTTCTCAATTTCCTCAGTTCAATTTCTTCAGTCTGTTTGTCTTCATCCTGTGTTGTCTTGTGTTTACGCTTTCTGTATTCTGTGCTTGTCTTCATTTCATCATGATGACCATGCTTGTGATCTGTTATGTTTACTTTTGAGTACTTATTCCGCTGGAAATAGTTCTTCGCTAAGGAATGTCCTCACCCGCAAATTCCTCAGTGAAGAATTCATAAAAATCGCCTATTCACCCCCCCTCTAGTCGATATAACGCACTTTCAATTGGTATCAGAGCAAGGTACTCCCTTGTTCTGTGTGATTTTGGTTTAACCACCTGGAGTTTTAGTTATGTCGACCGCAGGTATGATCAAGGTCTCAGCTGGGTGTCCTACCTTCGATGGGACGGACTACCCCTACTGTAAGAATAAGATGCGTATGCATCTTGAGGCACTTGATAACGATCTCTGGTATGTTGTGGAAAATGGTGTTCCCTCAGTCACACCTTCTCTGAACACTACTGATGTGAAGAGATTCAAGCAACTCGATTCTCAAGCGAAGAACATCATATGTGGTCATCTGAGCAAAGGGCAGTATGGAAGAGTGAGTGCTTTGGGAACTGCCAAGCTTATCTGGGATAGGCCGTCCAAAGTGAATGAAGGAGTCTCAACACAGCGTGACTCTCGAGTTGACGTTCTTCGCAATCTCTTCAACCGCTTCAAAAGACTCGACAATGAATATGTTCAACAAACCTTCGATCGCCTCACTGACATCTCAAATGAGCTTCAAGCACTTGGTGCCACTGACATCGCAGACCATGAGGTGGTGAAAAAATTGCTGAGATCGCTTGATTCCTCATTTGATACTCTAGCACTGATGATACAAGAGCGTGCTGACTACAAGTCACTTGATCCCGCTGATATCCTCGAGAGGCTAAATACTCATGAGTTCCAGCTTGCTGAAAAGAGAGATCTCTATGGTTCGAGCTATGGCAGATCACATGCCCTAAAGGCCAAGACTGTCTCTGAATCTGAAGGTGAAGATTCTGGTAGTAGCCTTGGTGATCCTGAAGAACTGAGCCAGGAGCTAGCACTGCTCGTGAAGAAATTCCAGAGGTTCTCAAGACGTGGTCGATTTGGAAAATCCTCAAGGAGCAATGATTCCTCATCCAGTGACTACAAGAAGAGGCTATGCCACAAGTGCAAGAAACCTGGTGACTACATTCAAGATTGTCCTCAGTGGGAAAAGGAATCAAAGAAGAAGAAATACAAGGATTACAGTTCTGATGATGCGAAGAAGAAGACGAAATTTTCAAAGTCTTCATCATCAAAATCCTTGAAGTGTTCGTCTCACAAGAAGAGCACCTCCAAGAAGGCTCGGGCATTCATTGGCAAGGAAATGGACTCTGAGGCTGAATCTGAGGAACATGAGGAAGAGGAGGCATCTGAGGAGTCTGAGTCTGGTGTGGCAAGTCTAGCTCTCGCTACTGCGTTTGTCAGCAAGTCTATCTTCAACTCTGAAGAAAATGGCTCCACCAAGAAGGCTGATGAAGGCAATGATGACTATGCTCCCACCTATTGCTTCATGGCAAAGGGTGCCATGGTACTCAAATATACCTCCTCTGAATCAAGTGAGAATGAATCTGATGAAAACCTCATGCCCAGCTACTCTAAACTTGCTAAGATTTCTGTGAAACAACAAAAGGCTTTTGAAAAGGTTCAAAGCATGCTAGACAAAAGTGATGATATGTTGGGTGAAGAAATGGATCACACTAAAACCTTGACTAAAAATCTTCAGAGACTTCAGTCTACGTTTGACAACCTTCAAGGCCATCATAACACTCTCCTATCTGATCATGAGAAGCTTTCTCATGAATTTCTTCAAAGAAAGCAAGATCTTCAAAAGCTAAGAGTGAGTTATGAAGATCTTCAGAAGGAGCGTGATTCATTACTTGCTCAACAAATCAGCGCTGCTCAGGAAGAATTTGTTCCTCCATGTTTGAAATGCATTGAACGTGAATCTGCTAATTCTTCACCTGAATGTTCAAATGCTTCTAATGCTACAAATTCTTCAACTGTCTCTGCTATCACTAATTCCTCATCTGAGGACATTGCTAGTATCACTGATGATGCAGGGTTGAAGGAATTGTACATGACAGGCATGTACAAAAGCCTCAAAGGGCATCAGACTCTTTGTGATGTGCTTAAAAAGCAGATCCTCAACAGGAACCCTAGGAAAGAGGGTATTGCCTTTGAGAGGAAACTCAATGCTGATGGTACTTATTGGAAGCCTGAGTAGTACCCCAAGACCTCATGGGTTGCTGCAAAGGGACCTCCAGTAGATCCATCTAATCTATCTGGCTTTACATGTGAATCTCCTCATTCTTCTGATGAGTCAATTGACTCCAACTATAAACTGTTCAAAATTCAGAATTGTGAAGTATTTGCTAGATATGTTGGCACTAACTACAGGAACGGTTCCCCTATGAAGAAAATTTGGGTTCCCAAAAGGTGCCTTGAAAATCTTCAGGTGAATGTCATCATGACACCACCTGTGAAGAATAGGAACCCCAGGTCAAACTCTTCATATGGACCAAATTCTTCATATGGATCCAAGTCCTCATACGTACCAAATTCCTCACGTGGATCAAATTCCTCAAAAGGATCAAAGTCCTCATATGATCATCATCGTGCTAACCCCTCTGTTTTCGCACGGAAGAGCTAAGGGCTATGAATATGAGCAGTATTCTTCTAACCATTATGTTCATAAGTCCTCGAAGAATTTATATGCTTATTCATATGCTTATCCTAGCTCCTCTTATGTGAAACGAAATGGACTGGCTTCTATGCCGCCTTTCTCGTATGGAGCTCGCAGAGTGATGAACTCTTTGCCACCCCTTCAGATGTGGGTGGTGAAGAAAAAGAACTAATCTCTTATGCAGGGTCAGGTCTCCAGACGTACTTAAACGTCTGAAGAATTTGTTGGAGACCTGAGAGTGCCTGAAAGGACGCAGGCTAATCATGAAGAAATGAACCTTCATTTCTCACGTCCTCATACTGTTTTATCTGTTCCATTGCTTGATGAAATTGATCTGATGAATTGATGTCATATTCTTCACTGATGAAGTATATGAGTTCGTAAGTTGCACTAATTCATCTGCAGGATGATCAACCCAAATCCAATGAGTGGGTCCTCGATAGTGGATGTACAAATCACATGACTGGTGACAAGAATCTATTGATGGATGCTCCCTTATCTCCATCGCATGTGAAGCATATCATCTTCGTAGACAAAGGAAAAAGTCAGGTATTGGGTCTAGGTAAGGTTGCGATCTCAAAGGATCGACACATGGACAAATTCATGCTTGTCGAGTCCTTAGGATACAACCTCATGTCTGTCTCAATGCTTTGTGATCTTGATATGGTTGTTGTCTTTGGCAAGTATCATTGTGTTGTGATCATGGAAGCTGACAATTCCAAAGTCTTCGAAGGCTTTAGGAGAGGAGACTTGTATATTGTTGATTTCTCTACAGGACCACAACCATCCGTGTGCCTACTTGCAAAAGCTTCAGAAGGCTGGCTATGGCATCGACGACTTGGTCATGCAGGCATGAGGAATTTGCACACGCTTGCGAAGAAGAAGCATGTCATTGGCATTGAGAATGTCAAATTCCTCAAGGATCACTTGTGCGGAGCCTGTGAAGCTGGAAAGATGACCAAGGCCAAGCATCCAGCGAAGACTATCATGACCACTACTCGACCATTTGAATTGCTTCACATGGATATTTTTGGTCCTAGTCATTATTCTGCAGTTTCAAATGAAGCATCTCAATATGGCTTTGTTATTGTTGATGATTACTCTCGTTACACATGGGTACACATTGTTACTTACAAACATGAAGTGCAGGAAGTCTTCAAATGATTTTCTTCGAGGGCTTCAACCAACTTTGGTGTGAAGATCAAGCACATCAGAAGTGACAATGGAACTGAGTTCAAGAACTCTGGTCTTGATGACTATCTTGATGAACTCGGTATTACTCATGAGTTATCTGCTCCTTATACTCCTCAGCAGAATGGCATCGTGGAGCACAAGAACAGAACTCTTGCTGAGATGGCTCGCACTATGCTTGATGAATACAAGACGCCTCGTCGTTTCTGGATTGAGGCAATTGATACTGCGTGCCACATCATCAACAGAGTATATCTTCACAAATTCTTCAAGAAGACTGCATATGAACTCCTCATTGGCAAGAAACCCAATGTGAGTTATTTCAAAGTCTTCGGTGCTAAATGTTGGATTAGAGATCCTCATCACAACTCTAAATTTGCACCGAAAGCACGTGAAGGTATCATGCTTGGTTACGGAAAGGACTCGCACACCTACAGAGTCTTCAACAACGTTCTTCACAAGGTTCTTGAAACTGTAGATGTGCGGTTCGATGAAACTAATGGCTCGCAAAGAGAGCACCTACCTTCTGTGATAGATGAACCAGCACCTGAGGAATCTATCAAGTTCAAGGCTACTGAGGATGTCATTCCGACCGAAGAATCTGCTGAAGAATTCATTCCAGAACATGAAGAACGTCGAGCTGATGCACCTGAAGAAAATGGTGCTGAGGAAAATGGTCCTGAAGAAAATGCTGATCAAATTCCTCGACGACAACCAGCTCATCCTCGCGTTGCAAAAGAAGTGCAGAATGAGAAAATCATCGATGACATTGAAGCACCAGGTCCTCTGACACGCTCAAAAGCTTCACATTTGTCTAACTTTTGTGGGCACTTTGCTTTTGTCTCTATCACAGAGCCCACTAAGGTAGATGAAGCATTTTTGGAGCCTGAGTGGATTCAAGCTATGCAAGAAGAACTACATCAATTCGAGCTCAACAACGTCTGGGAACTGGTCAAACATCCAGATCCTCATAAGCATAATATCATTGGCACAAAGTGGATCTACCACAACAAGCAAGATGAAAATGGCCTTGTGGTGAGGAATAAGGCACGACTTGTAGCTCAAGGCTACACACAGGTTGAAGGAATCGATTTCAATGAAACTTTTGCACCTGTTGCTAGACTTGAGGCTATTCGCATATTACTTGCTTATGCTAACCATCATGATATCACTTTATATCAAATGGATGTGAAAAGTGCATTCCTCAATGGTAAGCTTGAGGAAGAAGTATATGTTGCTCAACCCCCAGGTTTTGAAGATCCAAAGCATCCTGACAAAGTCTTCAGACTCAATAAGGCCCTCTATGGCCTCAAGCAGGCCCCTCGGGCGTGGTATCATACTTTGAAGGAATTACTCATCAAGAAAGGCTTCCAACCCGGTTCACTTGATCCTACTCTTTTCACTAAATCTTATGATGGTGAATTGTTTGTGTGCCAAATATATGTTGATGATATTATCTTTGGCTGTACTGACCAACGTTACAGTGATGAATTTGCCTATATGATGAGTGAAGAATATCAAATGTCTATGATGGGAGAGTTGAAATTCTTCTTAGGTCTTCAAATTCGTCAACAGCGCAATGGAATATTCATATCTCAAGAGAAGTACCTCAAGGATGTAATGAGGAAATTTGGCATGCAAGATTGCAAAGGGGTCAAAATTCCTATGCCCATAAATGGCCATCTATGCACTGATGAAAATGGTATTGACTTCGATCAAAAGGTATACCGCTCCATGATTGGTTCTCTATTGTATTTATGTGCATCTAGGCCAGATATTATGCATAGTGTTTGCATGTGTGCCCGATTTCAACCTACACCGAAGGAATCACACCATAAGGCTGTGAAACATATTCTTCGATATCTAGCTCACACACCAACACTTGGACTATGGTACCCCAAGGGCTCGGCTTTTGATCTCATTGGATATTCAGACTCTGACTATGCTGGTGATCGTGTGGACCGCAAGTCAACATCAGGCACATGCCATTTCCTTGGACGATCTTTGGTCTATTGGTCCTCGAAGAAACAAAACTGTGTATCACTGTCTACTGCTGAAGCTGAGTACATTGCTGCTAGTTCTTGCTGTGCTCAATTGCTGTGGATGAAGCAAACTGTCAAGGACTACGGCGTCAACGTGAAGAATGTGCCTCTCTTCTGTGACAACGAGAGTGCCATCAAGATTGCTCACAACCCAGTTCAGCACTCGAAGACAAAGCACATTCAGATTCGTCATCATTTTCTTCGTGATCATGTGTTGAAGGGCGACATTTCTATTGAGCATGTGAAGACTGAAGAACAGCTAGCCGATATCTTCACAAAGCCCTTGGATGAGAAGAGATTTAGCAAGCTGCGGTGTGAGCTAAATATCCTAGAATCTTCGAATGTTCTTTGAGAAGGACACTCATCCTAACACTTATGCAAAATTGATGACTTAGATGTGCAACACATGAAGAAAAGTTTTTCTTCAATCAATGAAGACTAACAATCTAAGTGTGAAGAAATTAACGAAGAATTTGATTCTCAGAGCCCTACGACAATTGTACGCGGTGTCTGAAATCATCATTCTTATACGGTGGGTCACGCCACCACCAAAAGTTGAAAATCTTCAATTTGAGTTTTTCCTCAGTTTTGAAATGCCTCAGTTGTTCATGTTCTTCAACTTTGCATTGTCTTCACCATTTCTGTCGTTTTTTTCTTCATTGGTTATATACATATATGTGTGTGTGTGTGTGTGTGTGTGTTTATGTCCTCTACAGCATTCAATTATTGCTATTTCTTCAAGTTGCTTTTTCTGCTAAGTGAATGTGATCGGACCCTTCCCCCTCTATGCTAAACTCAACCCAATCTATTCACAAATTCTTCATGTGCGTTCTATTTGAAACTCGTTCAAAATCATCACTTTGTCCTTGTCAGCTGAAGAATTTGCGAATGGAACTTTTAACTTATCTTATCTAAATTTTCGGCTTTGCCTCTCAAACCGTTCCGCATTCCATGAAATACTTATCTATCACCCAAGATCTCCACTTCTCAGTACATGGGTGACACATGTCAAGCGAATGAGAAGGGTCAGGGGCACGTTCGTCCAATTTCTTCGGGCGAATAGTTTTTCACCGTGGCTATAAATACGCCTCCCCTTCCTCACTTCTCTTTTACCCTGCTCGACCTCACGCCAGCTTGAGCTTCTCAAACCCTAGTGCCGCCGCTACTTCATCGTCGCCGGTGAGGAAGAGCTTCACTGCCTCGACCTCGTCGCCGTCGTACTCGCGCCGGCTGCGGATTTCTTCACTCCGCCGCCGCCGTAGCTGTCTTCCTCAGCTGAGTTATGGCGTGGAAGATCTGAACTGACGAAATTCACATCTACACCTCTCAGTTCATCGTGTTCTTCATCCAGGGTAATTAAAAGTTACTTTTACTACCCTCTTTGATTCGACAAATTTCTACAAAATCTTCAAAGGTGTTTATTCTTCAAATTCTTCACACACTGAACACCTCACATGTCATCTGTTCTTGATTCGTTTCTCTAAGCTATATTTTTCTTCAAGATTCCTTAATTGTGTGGATTTCTGATCTGTACAACTCTGGAACCTAAGACAAAGAACGCTTAGTGAAATTCTTCAAGACTCATCTGGTCAAATTCCTCAAACTTGTTCTTTTTGGAAAACCTCTAAGAACGCATATGACCTCTCCAAATTCCTCGCAACTATACTCTGTTCACAGGTACGCATGTCAGCTGCTGAATCACTAGGTTCTCATCAACTTAACTCATTTGCAGCATTCCTCTTAGAAAATTTGCATACATCTTCAGAGAATTCAATTGTCCAAATTCCTCAGCTGAAGAAAATGGCTGATGGAAAGAAGCCACAGAAGGAAGGAAAGAGGCCTAAGGTCAACACTGCTTTCGAGATCCCTGATGACATATACAAAGATTATTGCACTCCAGATGAGGCCATGTTTGGCAAAGAGGAAAAAAAATCAGCGCAAGGTGCGCATTCAAAGAATAGAGAGGAGATGGGCAAGAGAGTGGAGGGAGTACAGGTATGTTACTCCCAAGTACATGAAGAAATTCGCTCTCAATCCTCCATGCCCAAGACCTCCATTGGCACCTGGCCAAGAAGCAGATCCCACCAGCCTCAAGCACGGTGAGGATTATCCTAATGAATGGGCCAAGCGCCAGGCCAAGTTGGCCAGACAAGCAAGAGAAGCAGTGAGGAAATTCAACGAAGACTCTCCTGCTGCTGCTGCCACTGCTGAGGCCTCTGCTAGCAAGCGGAAGAAGGCCATGGCAAAGAAGCCTGCTCATAAGCCAAGTGCTTCACCCTCAATGCCCTCACGGCCTAGTTCCTCAGCAATGCCCTCACGGCCAGAATCTTCGAAGCCCTCACGGCCAGAATCTTCAAAGCCCTCACGGCCAACTCCTCATGCTGCTCCCGCTCCAAAGTCCTCAGCTCCTCCGCCAAAGTCCTCAGCTGCTCCGACCAAATCCTCTGCACCTGTGCACCTTGCCACGTGCCACAGGATGACAGGCATCTCTATTGCCTCAGGAGCTTCTACTAGTTCCTCAGCTACACCAAATTCTTCAACAAGACCCTCTCTGCTGAAGGCAAAGGCCACTGCTGGACGTGGCTCTCGCCCAAGTCCTCACAAGAAGCAGGTCGCCTTCCAAGTGCCGTCTGATGAAGACAAAGCTGATGATGATGAACTTGCATAAATCATCAGAGATAGGCAGGTCAAGGCCGCTAAAGCCAAAGGCAGCAATGTGCCTTTTCTTCTGGATCCGAAGTTGATCCTTGACTACATTGATCTCTAGCACAAGTACCCCAACAGTCCTATGCCTGGTTTCAAGCTAACACCTGGCCATAGTCATATGCTGACTGCCTTCATTCAAGAAGAGAAATGGAAATTTGAAAACGCCAGGCAGATCAAGAAAGCGCAGTACAGGAAGGAGCGCTTCCTGAATAAAAATGTTGTCTCTATGACAACTGAAGAGCTTGTCACTATTCAATCTGAGATCAAGAAACTCAGTGATGAATTTGACGCATACCGTGCTGATTGGCTTGGAGCCAAAGTAAGGTTTGTGAAGTTGACTGAAAAGCTCACTTCCAATGTTGCAGCTCCAAGGCAACAAGAAAATCCTCAGGCTGAAGCATCTGCTCAGCCGACTGAAGAAAATGCCAGCACCGCTGATGACAATCAGGCTGCTGAAGAAACTCAAAGCACCAGGGCTGATGACTGCATTCCAACCCCTGAAGAAATTGCCAGGGCATCCACTAGTGGTGCGCCTGAAGAAAATGAAGAAGTCAGGGCAACTGCATCAGTTGTTCCTGAAGAAATTGAACCAAATTCCTCTGCTCCTCCTGCGCCTACACCAACTCCGATCCTTCCATCTGCATCAGATGTGAAGTAGACCAAGGCTGCAGAGCGTGCAACAGTGAAGAAAAGGAACGCACCAACTTCATCACATTCTTCAGCTCCGAAGAAGATGAAGCCATTGACTAGCTCATTCGACAACCCAATTGATGCCGTTCCTATCACAACCATGCCATCAAAGGACCTTGTTCTTTTTTATGAAGATTATGTGATTCCAAGTGAATCCGATGAAGAGATTCCTTCTGCTGCTTCGTCAGAGTAGTTGGATGAAGAAATTGATGTGGATGCAATCCCTTCAACACCAATTGTCTCCTCGCCTATGCCTCAGTTCACCGCTGAAGAGGCCGGCGTTGAAGAAATGGAAGAAGAAGATGTGGACATTGAATCACTACCATGCTTCTCACCTGTCCTCAGTGTGCTTCATGACGCAGGCCTCCTCAACTTTTGCACAGACATAGTTGATTGGAATGAAGATCTCATTCTTCAATTCTATGCAACACTGCACATCACAGGAGATGCTAACGGTGTGAACTCCTGGGTTTTGGACTAGATGACCGAAAACACTCACTATAAGGCACTGGCCTCTGAATTACTTCACGCCCTGCCCATCAGTCCTCCACCTGAAGGAGCTCGTTGCCTGTACCAAGAGACTGAACTGACTGCCCATTATATGCAAGTTCTTATGAAGCCTCTGAAACCTGGTCAAGCCCTAAGGACCAAATTCCTCGTGAGGGAATTGCTCTATGTGCCAAGAACAGTCTATCACATTTTGACGAAGACTATGAGTCCAATCAAAGGCGACGACTTGAATGATGAGGTCGTTGGCATCATGAATAATCTGCTATTCAACATCATGCATGGCATCCCTGTCAACTATCATGATTTCTTCATGAGGACTCTGGCCAATGTCGCTCTCTCTCCGTTTGAGCTGAAGCCTTATGCTCCTTGGATCATGAGATTCCACAGAACAAGGTCTTCACTCAACTACAAGGCTAATTTTCAGAATCACCTCAGCTACTTGCCCCCAATCGAAGTCCTCAAGCGGACCTATTCCTCATCTGATGAAAAGGGCAAGGCACCAGCTGTTATTGATGGAGGCATTCATCCATTGGATGGTCAGTTTCACAAAGCTGCATCTTATTCCACCAATGATGACTCTGCCACACATGATTCTGCTGCCAATGCTCCCATGTCTACTCCTCAAGCCACAGCTCCACGAGTGATGACTGACCATGAGCTGCTCCTTAGTCTTCACCAGAAGGTGGATCGAAACCATAAATGGGTCAAGCGTCAGTTTGGTTCTATTCTTCACAACATGACTGCTAGACATAATGCAGTGAAGAAAAACCATTACTACCTCCATGAAGTCTTCGGTCGCACCTGGGCTATTCTGTCACATGTATATGGTGAAGAAGATCTGAAGAACATGGGTCTCAAGGAAGATTTTGACTGGTCTGCTCCTCCACCGAAGAAATACAAGAAGGTCAAGGTTCCTTCCTTGGTGGCCAGCTCATATTCTTCATCGCGCGAAACCGACGAGCATGAAGACTTGGACGACACTGCGGCAGGCCCTACAACAACAAACAACCCCAACAACGCTGGCGCTCCTTCATCTTCATGATATTCTTCAGGGGCGTTAGTCCTCATTTTCGATCCTTTTGGTCATTTGATGACAAAGGGGGAGAAATTTGAGTTAGTCTTCAAGCGGGTCTATCTTATATGGGCGTTTTTTTTGCTAAGTTACAACTCTCGTTCTTCTAATGACTTTGCTGGATCGAGTTGTAAACTTAAACTCTATGGTGGCCTGATACTTTTGCTGTGATTTTCTGCATGCTTATTCCTCATATATGTTAATGCACGCATGCTGAATTACATCAGTCACCATATTTCATATTTCAAATTCTTCATATTATATGTCAAATGCCTGTATGAATTACAAGATATAGGGGGAGATCTCCATGATTCTACTCTTCAAGTGTGCATTGCTTCAAAAGCAAATTCCTCACTATGCACATCTTCAGGGGGAGTTCTTCTATATCTTGCAATCAAATTCCTCAATATCAGTATTTACACTTCATATGTTTATCCCCGTTGAAAACTTAACCTATATTGTCATCAATCACGAAAAAGGGGGAGATTGTAAGTGCATCTAGTGCCCCTTAGTGATTTTGGTGTATTGCAGACTTATAGGTTAAGGGACTACTACGTTTATGAGTGTACACAGGTCCATAAGTCTGTGAGGAGTTTGATATTTACGGAGAAAGTCGACCCCTAAAAATGAAGTTCTTCGATTGAAGACTTTGGAATTCTGAAGACGTTCTGAAGACTTTGAAAGTGAAGAAATTGGTGTGATCTTGAAGACTTGGTATTCATTCGAGGAACATGAAGCGTGAAGACTTTTGCTTTTGTAGTTTCATTTTCTCTTTCTTGAGTCATAGGAAACACCGTACTGTTAAAGGGGGTCGAGGAAATACTAAGGAAAAATTTCCATGTGATGCTCAACTCAAAATCCTACACTTACCAATCCCTTCGAGTGAAGCCATTGGAAATCTCATACAGTTCAGTCATATTCTTCAGTGACAGAGACGAAGTTCTTCTGGTCTCTGAGGAATTTGTTCTGACTGAGGAGTTAGGAATTCACCAGTGCGGATTGCCTACACAGTGAGGAACATGATAGCCCTGAGGAATTTGATACTCAAATTTCCGACCGTTGCTGTGCTACGCGCCAGCTGTCCCAAAATATCTACTCACCTAACAGTCATATTATTGAAGGGCATTTATGTCTTATCATGTCGGGCTACTCCCTAGGCTATAAATAGCCGCCCCTGACAACCACTAGAGCATCCAAGAGGAATTGTGGATCGCCGAGTGACCGAGTCTGTGAAGGTTTGGAAGTCACCTGAAGACTTACTACGAGTGATTGGGACTGTGTGACCTTAGCTCAAGGATAATACGGTGAGGACTGTGTGTCCGGGACTGTGTGTCCTTAGGTTTAAATACCTAGCCGCTCCAACCAGACGTACAACTGAGACAGCAGTTGGAACTGGTCTACCAAATCATTGTCTTCACCAAGCTTACTGGTTCTATTTCCTCAACTCTTTCATTTCCTCATTACAGTTGTTGCGTGCTTGTTCATATCTGTTTGAAGACTTTGACTGAAGACTTTCTCAATTTCCTTAGTTCAGTTTCTTCAGTCTGTTTGTCTTCATCCTGTGTTGTCATGTGTTTACACTTTCTGTACTCTGTGCTTGTCTTCATTTCATCATGATGACCATGCTTGTGTTCTGTTATGTTTACTTTTGAGTACTTATTCTGCTGCAAGTAGTTCTTCGCTAAGGAATTTCCTCACCTGCATATTCCTGAGTGATGAATTCATAAAAACCGCCTATTCACCCCCCTCTTGTCGATATAACGCACTTTCAGTAGTGGACATATCAAAATTAGGATCCCCAAGCTTGGGGTTTTGCATATCATTAGCACAGTTGACATTAACATAATTTATAATAACATGATTGCAATCATGCTTTTCATTCAAGGAGCTATCATGAATCACTTTATAAATTTCTTTGTTTAACACTTCATCAATATTTTCAGATTCACGAATCTCAAGCAAAACTTCATAAAGATAATCTAGTGAACTCAATTCTTAGCAATTGGTTCCTCATAATTGGATCTTTTAAAAAGATTAGCAAGTGGATGAGGATCCATATCAATAGATTTTTAGCAAGCGAAGATGCAAGCAAAATAGAAGGCACATGGCAACACAAGCAAAGATAGCAAACAAGAGATCGAACGAGAAAAAAGCAAACGAAAAAGAGGGCGAATAAAATGGCAAATGGTTGTGAAGTGGGAGAGATGAAAACGAGAGGCAAATGGCAAATAATGTAAATTGCAAGGAGATGAGATTTTTGATTAGGAACCTGATAGATGTTGATGATATCTCCCCGGCAACGGCGTGAGAAATTCCTTTTGATGTGGCTTGAACTACGTCGGTATTTCCCCAAAGAGGAAGAGATGATGCAGCAAAGCTACGGTAGGTATTTACCTCAGTGATGAGACCAAGGTTATCGAACCAGTAGGAGAACCATGCAACACCAGGCAAACGGCTCCAGCACACAAAGAACAAATACTTGCAATCCGACGTAAGAGAGGGGTTGTCAATCCCTCATGGGTAAAAAGATAGGTAAAATTGTAGTAGATTGGATAAATAGGTCTTGCGGGAATGTGAGATAAAATAAATAATAATAAATTGCAGCAAGGTATTTTTGTATTTTTGTATTAATAGATTTGAAAATAAAAGCAAATAAAAATAGATCGCGAAGGCAAATATAATAAAGAAGAGACCCGGGGGCCGTAGATTTCACTAGCTAGTGGCATCTCTCGAGAAAGATAGCATACGGTGGGTAAAGAAATTGCTGTTGGGCAATTGATAGAACTTCAAATAATCATGACGATATCCAGGCAATGATCATTATATAGGCATCACGCCCAAGATTACTGGACCGACTCCTGCCTCCATCTACTACTATTACTCCACACATCGACCGCTATCCAGCATGCATCTAGTGTATTAAGTTCATGGAGACACAGAGCAATGCAATAAGAATGATGACATGATGTAGACAAGATCTATTTATGTAGAAATAGACCCCATCTTGTTATCCTTAATAGCAACAATACATACGTGCTGGTTCCCCTACTGTCACTAGGATCAAGCACCGTAAGATCGAACCCATCACAAAGCACCTCTTCCCATGGCAAGAAAAATCGATCTAGTTTGCCTAACTAAACCAAAGATTCAAACAATAAATACGAGGCTATAAGTAATCATGCATATAAGAGATCAAAAGACTCAAATAACTTTCATGGATAAAAACATAGATCTGATCATAATCTCAAAGTACATCGGATCCCAACAAACATACTGCAAAAAAGAGTTACATCAAATAGATCTCCAAGAGACCATTGTATTGAGAATCAAAAGAGAGGGAGAGTAAGCCATCTAGCTACTAACTACGGACCCGTAGGTCTACAATGAACTACTCACGCATCATCGGAGAGGCACCAATGAGGATGATGAACCACTCTGTGATGGTGTCTAGATTGGATCTGGTGGTTCTGGAACTTGCGGCGTTTGGAATTGATTTTCGTCGACTCCCCTAGGGTTTCTGGAATATTGGGGTATTTATAGAGCAAAGAGGCGGTGCGGGAGACCACCAAGGTGGGCACAACCCATCAGGGCGCGCCTCGGCCCCTAGGCGCGCCCTAGTGGGTTGTGCTCCCCTCGGATCCCCCTATGGTACTTCTTTGGCCCAACAGGTGTCTTCTAGTCCAGAAAAATCTCCAAAATTTTCCCTGCGTTTGGACTCCATTTGATATTGATTTTCCGCGAAGTAAAAAACAAGCAAAAAACAACAACTTACACTAGGCACTATGTCAATAGGTTAGTCCCAAAAAATGATATAAAGTTACTATAAAATGATTGTAAAACATCCAAGAATGATAACATAAAAGCATGTAACAATCAAAAATTATAGATACGTTGGAGACGTATCATAGGGCAACGGAGAATTGGTCAAGCCATCTTGGTGAGACCGATCGCTATTTCGGTGAGACCGAAATAATTGCAACATGCAATAGTGTATTGGCAAGGCCATCTCGGTGAGACGGAGATCGTATCGGTGTGACCGAACTGTTAGGGTTTCTTGCAGTGGCTATGTCATATGAACTCGGTGGCTACGGATAGAAAGAATCAGTGGGGCCGAGTTGGAGTTTAGGTTTTTGACATATTTGGAATGAGAAAGTAGTTGGGGATTTTGAGCAATATCACTAAGCATTTGAGCAAGCAAGACATTAAGCAACACCTCATCCCCTTTTAACAGTATTGGCTTTCCTATGGACTCAATGTGTTCAGATGACTAAAATAGAAATGAAGACTCTTGAGCTTTTGCCAATATGTGTCCTTAGCATTTTGAAGGGTTCCACATCCTCTTGTCCTTTCCACGCCATTGTTGAACTTGTGTGAAATACACTAGATAAAGGCATTAGTCCAACAAGAGATATGTTGACATTAATTACCAAAACCACCCAGGGAGCACTTGTGCTTTCAATCTCCCCCTTTTTAGTAATCTATGACAACATACATCAAAGCTTTAGGTAAATGATATGAAGGATAGCAGGTAAAACTTTGGAGAGACATGTAACATGAATAAGCTCCCCTACATGGATGCAATCATGTGAAGATAGAATATACTAACACATGAATGCATTATCATGGCAGTGCAATGTTACATGTATCTTGGCTATATGCATCAGAGCAAATGATATGATTTAGAAAAGTACCTCCATGTTTATGAATGCCTCTTACAAACAATATGTACACCAGCAAGAGATCATCATGCACATGAGTGTGATGCATATACTAACCTTGTCGTCTTGAGCTGACTTTGGAAAGAGTGGACTTGAGAAAAACATGGTTAGATAACACAAGAACACTCCTAAGTAAAGCAGTTTCAGAAAACCACAAAAGTACCAAGACTGGGATGACATGTAATGGGTGAGTACTGAGTAATTGATTTAGATATAGACATGTCCCCAAAGATTTGAATATGTGCAATGAATTCCATAGATTTTTCTCCCCCTAGGCATGGACTCTTTCTCCCCCTGAATCTGATATTGGATAATGGGAGATGGTAGAGTGAGATATAATCAGAGAAAAAATAGGGTAAAGGCAACTAAAATCGGAGCAACAAGCAATAGCTAAGATCAAACATATTGACATGTCTTTCCCATCTTAAAGACATGTGACTTCTCTCCTCTTTGTTAACAAGCATCTATAGAAGAGCTTAGTTGTGCTCATTTAATAAGCTTTGATGTGCTCTCTCTCCCCCTTTGACATCAATTTCCAAGAAGGGCACTTTTGGAGCATGAGTCAAGTAGGTGTGGTCCTGGAGAGTCACTTCAAGGCAGTGAGTAGCTTATGATGCTGATAGAGGAAAGAATCATTGATTGCAGCGGAAGAAAATAGGCAAGAAAAAAATGGCAAAACATTTTCTCAGAGTTGAAATCAGTGACGCTGATACGTTTTCCGTCGGTGGCTTTGAAATAACAGAGTCATAGAAGGTACTTATCGGCGCAACTGAGTTTGTCCATGTCGGTTGTACCGATGAACTATTCACAATGAGACCTTGTATTTCCATCGAACCGATAGGTTTGGATCGAAGGGATCGAGTTCAACACAGAGTAAATATTTTGTCATGTTAGCTCACTTGGCAAATGAAATCTCACAAGGATTTGCAAGGAATTAGTAGAAAGATTTGCAATGAGTTAAAATAGTACCATAGAACAAAAAGAAATAAAAAGGTCTCGATGAAGTTTTTTTGCTTTAGAGGGTGACATAAAGACAAGAAAATCATAAGAAAAATCAAATTAGCAAGGAAACACTAGGTAACTTCATCTAGAAAGGGTCGGCGACAAAGTCACCTATGTTAGAGTATATTGACTGAGGAGTCAAGTGATAGCACTTGATCGAGGTCATACTCATCGTTTAAGCTCAAAATGGGGTTACCATTTTTCTTTTAAGCATTTTGATGTATTAACATCTTGTTGAGTTTCTTTGACTCATGACTTGGGGCAAAGCTTCTCTAAGATGCAATGACATACCTTGGATTGTGGTGTTGATCTTGATCATGTAGTAGAACTTGTGTTGAATGCTCAAGGTTGATGTTGTCCATAAAGAGTTGGGAGCACCACTAGTAGTTTGAGTTCATCTTCCTACATGGGTTAGTCTTACAAGGAAGAGCACTTGTGTATTGAATTTGACAATCATGAATTTTTTTGTATAAATATAGTCAAAGGGTATGTTGAGTGAGTTCATGCTTCCTTGTATTCAACAACCATATCATAGGAACTTGGTGATGTAGAGATTGCTCAAAATGTGAGTGACTTGCAATCCCATAGATTTGGGTTCATCCAAGTACCTACAAGGGTTAGATAACATGCAAGGGTACAAGTATAGATCCAAGACATATGATTATCATCATAAGAGAAATATCAAGGATTAGTCATGAAAAGGCTCATGCCTTGCATGTATCCAAATGGAGTTTCTACTCCAAGTTTGAGGCATAAATGATATTCAATTCACCTGTCAAATAGAAAAATACTTTCTCATGAAGCGGTTTGGTGAATATATCCGCCAATTGCTTATCGGTACGAACATGCTTAAGCTTGATGTCTCCTTTAACAACATGATCTCAAATGAAATGTTGACGAACTTCAATGTGCTTAGTTCGAGAGTGATGCATGGGATTGGGAGTAATCTTAATAGCACTTTCATTGTCACAAAGCAACGGAACATGTTTCACATGTATCCCATAATCCTTAAGGGTTTGGGTCATCGAATGTAATTGAGCACAACATGACCTGACGGCAATGTATTCCGCTTCGACAGTGCATAAGGATACTTTTCTTTCTTGGAGGACCAAGACACAAGGGATCTACCAAGAAATTGGCAAGTACCCGAAGTGGACTTTCTATCAACCTTGTGACCGGCATAGTCCGAATCAGAGTAGCGAACAAGATCAAAAGATGACCTCTTGGGATGCCAAATGCCAAAGTTTCGTGTATGAATTAAGTATCTCACTATCCTTTTCACGACCTTAAGATGACACTATTTAGGGGCCGCTTGATATCGTGCACACATTCATAGACTTAGCATAATATCGGGATGGGAGGCACATAGATATAACAATGAACCAATCATAGAGCGGTAAACCTTTTGGTCAACCGGTTTTCCGTCCTTAGTCAAGTACAGATGTCCACTAGTAGGCATGGGTGTTTCCATACCTTTGCTTGCATGTTGAACTTCTTGAAAAGATCCTTGGTATACTTCGTTTGAGAAACAAAGGTACCTTCCTTAGTTTGCTAGATTTCCGAACCAAGGAAAAAATTTGAGTTCACTCATCATAGACATCTCAAACTTCTCCGACATTAGCCTTCCAAACTTTTCACTAAAATGGGGGTTAGCAGAACCAAATATGATATTATCCACATAAATTTGGCACACAAATAATTCACCATTAACCCTTCTAGTAAAAAGTGTAGAATCAATCCTCCCAATTTCAAAGCCCTTTTTAATAAGAAACTTGGTCAAGCATTTGTACCATGCTCTAGGAGCTGGTTTAATACCATAAAGAGCATTGTGAAGTTTGTAGACATGATTAGGTTTCTTAGGATTGACAAAACCGGGAGGTTGTTTAACATACACCTCCTCCTCAATTTATCCATTAAGAAAAGTACTTTTAATGTCCATTTGGTATAAAGTGATATCATAGTGATTGGCATAAGCAAGTAAGATGCGTATGGACTCAAGTATAGCAACGGGGGCATATGTCTCACCATAGTCCATACCTTCGACTTGAATGTAGCCTTGAGCGACGAGACATGCCTTGTCGCGTACAACTTGTCCATCTTCATCTTGCTTATTCCAAAACACCCATTTGGTTCCAATGACATTGTGATTGTCGTCTGGCTTTCCAACCAATGTCCACACTTGATTCCTCTCAAAGTTGTGTAGCTCTTCGTGCACAACATTCACCCAATCCGGGTTCTCAAGAGCTTCTTCAAACTTCATAGGTTCAACATTAGAAATGAATGAGTAGTGTTCATAAAAATTATCCAAACGAGTTTTAGAGCGAGTAATTCTCCTGGTTTGAATATCATCGAAGATTTTTTCGACGGGATGGTCTCTTGTGACTCTTTATCTAACTCGTGAGAGCTTTTGTTTGGGTTGGGGTGGAACATCCTCTTCATTCTCCTCTTCTTCTTCTCCTTGTTCATTGTTGTTGGCATTGTTGCCCTCTTGTGGAGGTGGAGAGGGAGGTCGAGGTGGTTCATGTTGTTGTACTTCCTCATTTTCTCCATCTTGATGTGTTCCACTTGTGGATGCCTCCAAATCAACTTGTGGTTTCACCTTGATGTGAAGTTGAGGCTTCCACGTGAACGGAAGAGGTAGTCTCCTTCACCTCCGTTGGGTGAATCTTGCCAATAGAAAAATCTTGAATTGCTTCCAGGGGATCTTTGTCTCCTACATCAATTGGCAATTTCTCTACTTGCGAGCCATTAGATTCATCAAACTTCACATCTACCATCTCTTCAACCTTTCCACTGAAAATTTTCTAGTCATGGTAAGTGTGAGAGTTTGAGCCATAACCGAGTAAGAAACCTTCATGACATTTAGGAGCAAATTTCGAGCGACGATGCTTATCAAGGATGTAACACTTTGAGCCAAATACTCTAAAGTATCCAACTTGGGGTTTTTAACCAGTGAGAAGCTCATATGCCGTCTTTCCGAGAAGCTTGTGAAGATATAGTCGATTTATAGCATGACAAGCTGTCTCAACTACTTCTGCCCAAAAGTGTCTTGTCGTTTTGTATTCATCAAGAATCGTTCTTTCCATCTCGATAAGTGTCTGGTTCTTCCTCTCAACAACTCAATTTTGTTGAGGTGTGAAGGTAGCCGAGAACTCATGTGAGATCCCTTCTTCGTCAAGAAAGGTATCCACATTGGCGTTCTTGAACTCTGTTCCATTCTCGCTTCAAACCTGCTTGATCTTCACTTAAAAATGGTTTTGGGCCTTCCTAGAGAAGTCCTTGAAGATCTTTTGGACCTGCGATTTGTCATCAAGAAAGAATACCCACGTAAATCTTGAAAAATTGTCAACAATGACCAAACCGAACGAGTTACCACTGAGGCTCTTGTAGGCGTTGGGACAGAAAAGATCCATATGAAGTAGCTCAAGTGGTCTTCTCGTGGTCATGATGTTCTTCACGGGATGACTTCCTCCAACCCGTTTTCCTGCTTGACAAGCACTACAAAGTCTATCCTTGTCAAATATGACATCTTTAAAACCAAGGATATGATCACCTTTAATAAGCTTATCAAGATTTCACATGCCCACATGACCTAACCTTCTATGCCATAACCAACCTTTAGAAGATTTAGCAATTAAGAAAGTATGAGGTCGAGCTTTCTTAGTGAAATCAACAATGTATAGGTCACCTCTACAAATACCGGTAAAGACCGTATTGTGATTATCTCTTTGAAACACTTGGCAATCTACTTCAGTAAATAGAACATTGAAACCGAAGTCAGCTAGTTTAGATACAGAAAGTAGATATTAGCCAAGAGATTCAATGAGCATAACATTTTGGATAGAGTTATCATTGGAAAATGGCCACCTTACCAAGGCCAAGTACCTTATGTAGGGAAATGTAGCATGCAATTTTGAAAAAATTCCTACGCTCACGCAAGATCTATCTAGGAGATGCATAGCAACGAGAGGAGGAGAGTGTGTCCACATACCCTCGTAGACTGAAAGCAGAAGCATTTCACAACGCGGTTGATGTAGTCGAACTTCTTCTCGTTCTAACCGATCAAGCACCGAACATATGGCACCTCTGAGTTCTGCACACGTTCGGCTTGATGACGTCCCTCGAACTCTTGATCCAGCAAAGTGTCAAGGGAGAGTTCCGTCAGCACGACGGCATGGTGACGGTGATGGTGAAGTGATCCGCGCAGGGCTTCGCCTAAGCACTACATGAATATGACCGGGCGCGTAAACTGTGGGCGGGGGCGCCGCACAGGGCTAACAATGTTTGTTCTGTGTTCTAGCGGTGCCCCCCGCTCATATATAGAGGTTGGAGGGGAGGAGAGGCAGCCAAGCAGGCACCCCAAGTAGGAGGAATCCTACTTGGGCACCTCCCAATTTGGCCTCCCCCTTTTCCTATTCCTATTCGGAGTAGGAAGGGAAGAGGGGGAAGGGGGAATCCTATTCCCTTTTTTCCTTTCCTCCTTCCCCTTTCCTTCTCCAATTTGGCTAGCCCATTGGGGGGGGCGCACCAGCCCCTTTGTGGCTGGTGTGTTTCCCCTCTTGGCCATTAGGCCCATATAGCTTGCCGGGGGTTGACCGGCACCCCTTCCGGTGACCCGATACGTACTCGGTACCCCCAGAACACTTCCGGTGTCCGAATACTATCGTACTATATATGAATTTTACCTCTTGACCATTTCGAGACTCCTCGTCATGTCCATGATTTCATTCGGGACTCCGAAGAATATTCGGTCACCAAATCATATAAGTCATATAATACAAAATCGTCATCGAACGTTAAGCGTGCGGACCCTATGGGTTCGAGAAATATGTAGACATGACCAAGACACCTCTCCGGTCAATAACAAATAGCGGAACCTGGATGCTCATATTGGTTCCTACATATTCTACAAAGATCTTTATCGGTCAAACCGTAATGACAAGATACGTTATTACCTTTGTCATCGATATGTTACTTGCCCGAGATTTGATCGTCAGTATTTTCATGCCTAGTTCAATCTCGTTACCGGCAAGTCTCTTTACTCGTTCCGTAATACATCATCCCGTAACTAACTCATTAGTCACATTGCTTGCAAGGCTTATTATGATGTATATTACTAAGAGGGTCCAGAGATACCTCTCCGATACTCGGAGTGACAAATCCTAATCTTGATCTATGCCAACCCAACAAACACCTTCGGAGATACCTATAGAGCATCTTTATAATCACCCAGTTACGTTGTGATGTTTGATAGCACACAAGGTATTCCTCTGGTATCCGGGAGTTGCATAATCTCATAGTCGAAGGACTATGTATATGACATGAAGAAAGCAATAGCAATAAAACTGAACAATCAATATGCTAAGCTAACGGATGGGTCTTGTCCATCACATCATTCTCCTAATGATGTGATCTCGTTAATCAAATGACAACACATGTCTATGTGTAGGAAACTTAACCATCTTTGATTAACGAGCTAGTCTAGTAGAGGCTTACTAGGGACACGGTGTTTTGTCTATGTATCTCCGCATGTGTCAAGTTTCCGGTTAATACAATTCTAGCATGAATAATAAACATTTATCATGATATAAGGAACTATAAAATAACAACTTTATTATTGCCTCTAGGGCATATTTCCTTCAGTCTCCCACTTGCACTAGAGTCAATAATCTACTTCACATCGCCATGTGATTTAACATCAATAGTTCACATCACCATGTGATTAACACCCATATTTCACATCGCCATGTGACCAACACCCAAAGGGTTTACTAGAGTCAATAATCCAGTTCACATCGCCATGTGATTGAGACCCAAAGAGTACTAAGGTGTGATCATGTTTTGCTTGTGAGAGAAGTTTATTCAACGGGTCTGCCACATTTAGATCTGTATGTCTTTTGCAAATTTCTATGTCTAAAATGCTCTACATTGCTCCCACTTTCAATATGTATCTAGATTGAGACTCAGAGTCATCCAGATCGGTGTTAAAGCTTGCATCGACGTAACTCTTTATGATGAACTCTTTATCAACTCCATAACCGAGAAATATTTCCTTAGTCCTCTAACAATAATTTTGACCGCTGTCCAGTGATCTACTCCTGGATCACTATTGTACCCCTTTGCCAATTTCATGTCAAGGTACACAATAGGTCTGGTATACAGCATGGCATACTTTATAGAACCTATGGCTGAGGCATAGGGAATGACTTTCATTCTCTCTCTATCTTACTCAACTTCATACCTTACAACTCAGGCAAGAACTCCTTCACTGACTAATCCATTTTGAACTCCTTCAAAATCCTTTCAAGGTATGTACTCATCGAAAGTCTTATCAAGCATCTTGATCTATCTCTATAGATCTTGATGCCCAATATGTAATCAGCTTCACTGAGGTCTTTCTTTGAAAATCTCCTTTCAAACACTCCTTTATGCTTTCCAGAAAATTCTACATCATTTCCGATCAGCAATATGTCATTCACATATACTTATCAGAAAGGCTGTAGTGCTCCCACTCACTTTCTTGTAAATACAGGCTTCACCGCAAGTCTGTATAAAACTATATGCTTTGATCAACTCATCAAAGCATATATTCCAACTCCAAGATGCTTGCACCAGTCCATAGATAGATCGTTGGAGCTTGCACATTTTGTTAGCACCTTTAGGATTGACAAAACCTTCTGGTTGCATCATATACAATTCTTCTTCAATAAATCCACTAAGGAATGCAGTTTTGACATCCATTTGCCAGATTTCATAAAATGTGGCAATTGCTAACATGATTCAGAAAGACTTTAAGCATCGATACGAGTGAGAAAATCTCATCGTAGTCAACACCTTGAACTTGTCAAAAAGCTTTTCGACAAGTCGAGCTTTGTAGATAGTAACACTAGTATCAGCGTCCATCTTCCTATTGAAGATCCATTTATTCTCAATGGCTTGCCGATCATCGGGCAAGTCCACCAAAGTCCACACTTTGTTCTTATATATGGATCATATCTCAGATTTCATGGCCTCAAGCGTTTATCGGAATATGGGCTCATCATCGCTTCCTCATAGTTCGTAGGTTCGTCATGGTCTAGTAACATGACTTCCAGGACAGGATTACCGTACCACTCTAGTGCGGAACGTGCTCTGGTTGACCTATGATGTTTGGTAGTAACTTGATCCGAAGTTTTATGATCACCATCATTAGATTCCTCTCTAGTTGGTGTAGGCATTAATGGAACTGATTCTTGTGATGAGCTACTTTCCAATTCGAGAGAAGGTACAATTACCTCATCAAGTTCTACTTTCCTCCCACTCACTTCTTTCGAGAGAAACTCCTTCTCTAGCAAGGATTCATTCTTAGCAACAAACATCTTGCCTTCGGATCTGTGATAGAAGATGTACCCAACAGTTTCTTTTGGGTATCCTATGAAGACGCACTTCTCCGATTTAGGTTCAAGCTTATCAGGCTGAAACTTTTTCACATAAGCATCACAACCCCAAACTTGAAGAAATGACAGCTTAGGTTTCTTGCCAAACCATAGTTCATACGATGTCATCTCAACGGATTTAGATGGTGCCCTATTTAACATGACTGCAGCTGTCTCTAATGCATAACCCCAAAATGATAGTGGTAAATCGGTAAGAGACATCGTAGATCGCACCAAATCTAATAAAGTACGGCTATGATGATCGGACACACCATTACGCTGTGGTGTTCTAGGTGGCGTGAGTTGTGAAACTATTCCACATTGTTTTAAATGAAGGCCAAACTCGTAACTCAAATATTCGCCTCTGCGATCAGATCGTAGAAACTTTATTTTCCTGTTAAAATGATTCTCCACTTCACTCTGAAATTCTTTGAACTTTTCAAATGTTTCAGACTTGTGTTTCATCAAGTAGATATACCCATATCTGCTCAAATCATCCGTGAAGGTCAGAAATAACGATACCCACCGCGAGCCTCAACACCCATCGGACCGCATACATAGGTATGTATTATTTCCAATAAGTCAGTGGCTCACTCCATTGTTCCGGAGAATGGAGTCTTAGTCATCTTGCCCATGAGGCATGGTTCGAAAGTATCAAATGATTCCAAAAGACCATCCGCATGGAGTTTCTTCATGCGCTTTACACCAATATGACCTAAACGGTAGTGCCACAAATATGTTGCACTATCATTATCAACTTTGCATCTTTTGGCATCACTATTATGAATATGTGTATAACCACGATCGAGATTCAACAAACCATTCACATTGGGTGTATGACCATTGAAGGTTTTATTCATGTACACAGAATAACAATTCTTCTTTGACTTAAATGAATAACTGTATTGTGATAAACATGATCCAATCATATTCATGCTCAACGCAAACACCAAATAACATTTATTTAGGTTCAACACTAATCTGGAAGGTAGAGGCAGTATGCGATGGTGATCTTATCAACCTTGGAATCACTTCCAACACACATCATTACCTCACCCTCAACTAGTCTCTGTTCATTTTGTAACTCCTGTTTCGAGTTACTATTCTTAGCAACTGAACCGGTGTCAAATACCCAGGGGCTACTATGAACACTAGTAAAGTACACATTAATAACATGTATATCGAATATACCTTTGTTCACTTTGCCATCCTTCTTATCCACCAAGTTTTTGGGGCAGTTCCGCTTCCAGTGACCATTTTCCTTTGCAGTAGTAGCACTCAGTTTTAGGTTTGGGTCTAGCTATGGGCTTCTTCACGAGAGTGACAACTTGCTTGCCATTCTTCTTGAAGTTCCCTTTCTTTCCCTTGCCCTTTTTCTTGAAACTAGTGGTCTTGTTAACCATCAACACTTGATGCTATTTCTTGATTTCTACCTTCGCGGACTTCAGCATTGCGAAGAGTTTGGGAATCATTTTCGTCATCCCTTGCATATTATAGTTCATCACAAAGTTCTAGTAACTTGGTGATAGTGACTAGAGAACTCTGTCAATCACTATATTATCTGGAAGATTAACTCCCACTTTATCAACCGATTGTAGTACCCAGACATTCTGAGCACATGCTCACTAGCTGAGCTATTCTCCTCCATCTTGTAGGCAAAGTACTTGTCAGAGGTCTCATACCTCTTGACATGGGCATGAGTCTGAAATACCAATTTCAACTCTTGGAACATCTCATATGCTCCATGGCATTCAAAACATTTTTGAAGTCCCGGTTCTAAGCCGTAAAGCATGGTGCACTAGACTATCAAGTAGTCATCATACTGAGCTTTGTCAAACGTTCATAACATCTGCATCTGCTCCTGCAATAGGTCCGTCACCTAGCGGTGCATCAAGGACATAATTCTTCTATGCAGCAACGAGGATAATCCTCAGATCACAGACCCAGTCTACATCATTGCTACTATCATCTTTCAACTTAGTTTTCTCTAGGAAGATATAAAAAATAAAACAGGGGAGCTATACGCGAGCTATTGATCTATAAAATAGATATGCAAACTATCAGGACTAAGTTCATGATAAATTAAGATCAACTAATCATGTTACTTAAGAACTCCCACTTAGATAGACATCCCTCAAGTCATCTAAATGATCACGTGACCCATATCAGCTAAACCATGTCTGATCATCACGTGAGATGGAGTAGTCTTCAATGGTGAACATCTCTATGTTGATCATATCTACTATATGATTCACGTTCGACCTTTCGGTTTCCGGTGTTCCGAGGCCATGTCTATACATGCTAGGCTCGTCAAGTTTAACCCGAGTATTCCGCACGTGCAAAATTGTCTTGCACCCATTGTATATGAACGTAGAGATTATCACACCCGATCATCACGTGGTGCCTCGGCACGATGAACTGTCGCAAAGGTGCATATTCAGGGAGAACACTTATACCTTGAAATTTTAGTGAGGGATCGTCTTATAATGCTACTGCCGTACTAAGCAAAATAAGATGCATAAAAGATAAACATCACATGCAATCAAAATATGTGACATGATATGGCCATCATCATCTTGTGCCTTTGATCTCGATCTCCAAAGCACCGTCATGATCTCCATCATCACCGGCTTGACACCTTGATCTCCATCGTAGCGTCGTTGTCGTCTCGGCAACTATTGCTTCTACAACTATCGCTAACTCATAGTGATAAAGTAAAGAAATTACATGGAGTTTGCATTTCATACAATAAAGTGACAACCATAAGGCTCCTGCCAGTTGCCGATAACTTTTACAAAACATGATCAGCTCATACAACAACGTATATCACATCATGTCTTGACCATATCACATCACAACATGCCCTGCAAAAACAAGTTAGACGTCCTCTACTTTGTTGTTGCAAGTTTTACGTGGCTGCTACGGGCTTCTAGCAAGAACCGTACTTACCTACGCATCAAAACCACAATGGTGATTTATAAAGTTTGTTGTTTTAACCTTCAACAAGGACCAGCTGCAGTCAAATTTGATTCAACTAAAGTTGGAGAAACAGACACCCGCCGGCCACCTTTATGCAAAACTAGTTGCATGTCTGTCGGTGGAACCGGTCTCATAAACGTGGTCATGTAAGGTTGGCCCGGGCCGCTCCATCCAATAATACCGCCAATCAAAATAAGACATTGGTGGTAAGCAGTATGATGATCATCGCCCACAACTCTTTGTGTTCTACTCGTGCATATCATCTACGCATAGACCTGGCTCGGATGCCAATGTAGGGAAACGTAGCATGTAATTTCAAAAAATTCCTACGCTCACGCAAGATCTATCTAAGGAGATGCATAGAAACAAGAGGGGGAGAGTGTGTCCATGTACCCTCATAGACCGAAAGCGGGAGCATTTGACAATGCGGTTGATGTAGTCGAACTTCTTCTCGTTTCGACCGATCAAGCACCGAACGTACGGCACCTCCGAGTTCTGCACACTTTCAGCTCGATGACGTCCCTCGAACTCTTGATCCAGCAATGTGTCGAGGGAGAGTTCTGTCATCACGATGGCGCGGTGACGGTGATGGTGAAGTGATCCGTGCAGGGCTTCACCTAAGCACTACGTGAATATGACCAGAGGCGTAAACTGTGGAGGGGGGCGCCGCACACGGCTAACAATGTTTGTTCTGTGTTCGAGCAGTGCCCCCTCATATATATAGGTTGGAGGGGAGGAGAAGCAGCCAAGGGGGTGCTCCTAGTAGGAGGAATCCTACTTGGGCACCTCCCAGTTCGGCCTCCCCATTTTCCTATTCCTATTCGGAGTAGGAAGGGAAGAGGGGGAAGGGGGGATCCTATTCCCTTTTTCCTTTCCTCCTTCCCCTTTTCTTCTCCAATTTGGCCAGACCATATGGGGGGCGCACCAGCCCCTTTTTGGCTGGTGTGTTTCCCCTCTTGGCCCATTAGGCCCATATAGCTTGCCGGGGGCTGCCCGGAACCCCTTCCGGTGACCCGATACGTACCCGGTACCCCCAGAAAACTTCCGGTGTCCGAATACTATTGTTCTATATATGAATCTTTACCTCTCGACCAATTAGAGACTCCTCGTCATGTCCGTGATGTCATCCGGGACTCCGAACAACATTCGATCACCAAATCACATAACTCATATAATACAAAATCATGATCGAACTTTAAGCGTGCGGACCCTACGGGTTCGACAACTATGTAGACATGATCGAGACACCTCTCTGGTCAATAACCAACAGCGAAACCTGGATGCTCATATTGGTTCCTACATATTCTATGATGATCTTTATCGGTCAAACCGTAATGACAACATACGTTATTCCCTTTGTCATCAGTATGTTACTTGCCTGAGATTCGATCGTCGGTATCTTCATACCTAGTTCAATCTCGTTACCGGTAAGTCTCTTTACTCGTTCTATAATACATCATCCCATAACTAACTCATTAGTCACATTGCTTGCAAGGCTTATTATGATGTGTATTACCGAGAGGGCCCAAAGATACCTCTCCGATACCCGGAGTGACAAATCCTAATCTTTATCTATGCCAACCGAACAAACACCTTCGGAGATACCTGTAGAGCATATTTATAATCACGCAGTTACGTTGTGACGTTTAAAAGCACACAAGGTATTCCTCTGGTATCCGGGAGTTGCATAATCTCATAGTCGAGGGAATATGTATATGACATGAAGAAAGAAATAGCAATAAAACTGAA
This sequence comes from Aegilops tauschii subsp. strangulata, assembly GCF_002575655.3. NCBI lineage: Eukaryota > Viridiplantae > Streptophyta > Magnoliopsida > Poales > Poaceae > Aegilops > Aegilops tauschii. The sequence goes on along the minus strand of NC_053037.3, from coordinate 276,955,095 downwards.
CGATCAATATGCTAAGCTAACGGATGGGTCTTGTCCATCACATCATTCTCCTAATGATGTGACCCCGTTCATCAAATGACAACACATGTCTTTGGTTAGGGAACTTAACCATCTTTGATTAACGAGCTAGTCTAGTAGAGGCTTACTAGGGACACGGTGTTTTGTCTATGTATCGACACATGTATCAAGTTTTCGGTTAATACAATTCTAGCATGAATAATAAACATTTATCATGATATATGGAAATATAAAATAACAACTTTATTATTGCCTCTGGGGCATATTTCCTTCACCTTACCCTTGGAGTTATCTCCAAAAGTGACATACTTGCGTGGACCATCATTCTTAGCAAGCTCATGGAACATGTGCTTGTCTCCAGTGATATGATTGGTACATTCACTATCGACAATCCATTCCTTTGCTCTGGCCATGTAACCACGAAGGTTAGCCACAAGACCAAATTGTCTCATCGACTCATCAAGATCAAAGTCACTATCATCATCCTTATCATAATATCCATGTTCAACATCATCATGTGAATGATCATCACCTAGAGAGAGTGATTCATTAGATTTATCACCATGACAATGTGCATGTTTATGAATTCTAATAGTTTGCGAAATGATGCAACTAATGACTCCAACATCTCCTTTGGCATGCATAAGGTCACGGAGCTTAAATAGACACTCATAAAATTTAGGATCACTAGGATACATATTTTGAAAAGCAATGGACATTTGAAGAATCTCATCTAGAATATTCAAGGGATAATTTGGAAAGAGCTCCTCAAGATATTACCATATAGTATAAGCACATACAAATGTAGGTAAGCATACAAGCAAATTTCTAGGCAATCCTCTAAGGATAAGATCAATAGTTCTAAGATTGCGGGTCATGTCAAGAAACTCATCGAGGGTAGGATGCAAAGGATCAATGGGGCGCATAAGGGCTATTAATATACTTGTTCAAGTCATATTCATTGAAAATCTCAAGCATCTCATTCTTCCAAGAAATATAGAACTCTCCGTCAAGCATAGGCACTCTACGTCTAATACTCCTGATCTTAGACTCATCCATCTTCCTCCAATGGTGATTAAACCAAAGCAATGGAGACCAATGCTCTGATACCAATGGAAATGATCAAGAAGAGGGGTCTAGCGGGGGGTGATTAGACCCTTAAAAGGTAAAATTGGCACTTTTTAAGTTGTTCAAGTTAAGGTGGAGTTCTAGCACAAGTTTAAGCATTGTGACACCCAAAAAAAATTTGGTTGGCTTTTTCAAACTTTTATTTGATTTAAGGGATGTTATTTAAAATTTTCTGAAGAACTCTCCCTCTCAAAATATTTTCTTTTATGACAAGTGTTTTGTTTTAGATTCACCCAAGAATTTATTTTGGTCTTGGAGTTTTTTCCCATCTTATGTGGACTCAAAACCAAATGCTTTTAACTTGGGAGATTTCTTTTGAAAAATCTTTTAAATAGCCCTGGCATTTGGAGTGATCTTCTCCCCCTTTTCAAAATCTCCTCTTGCCATGTCATGAGTGGAAATCCCCTCCCAAAAGTCATTCCCCATCTTTGTGCCAAGTTATACTTCAAATCCAGCAAGTTGAACCTCTCCATATATTTGTTTCCATTTAAATTCTTATCAAAAATAATTTCTGCCTTCTATTTTGATCCTTGGAGGTTTTCAAAGGAACTACCATTTCTACTTTGAGTTTTGCCTCCAAACCTTTTTCCCTAGCTAGTCCTTTGAGCCCTCAACGAGGATCCATGAAGATCCACTGGTCTCCAGTTCAAATATTTCAAATTATACTTGCCGCAAGTTTGGACCTTAATTGCCAAATTTGATGAAATTCATTTGTTTTCTCCTCCTAAAAATCTGAGAAAATTCAAGCAGCCTCTGGATGCATTGAGAGGTCACCTCACCAAGTCCCAGCTCCAGAAATTTTTTTCTTCATGCCAAATCATTTCGTCAAGCACTTGAAGGGCACTGTTTCTGTCATGTTCAGAAAGTTCAATTAACAGTTTCAGGAACTGCTGTCGTTTTCTTTAGAGCCCGATGTCGATCTCGCCAGTACCGCGGTGGCGCCTTGCTCCCTGTCCCCTCCTTCTCATCCCTACGCCGCACGATCTCCTGGAGGCTTGCGGGCGTCGGCGACGAGCAGGAGGAGGTGCGCCACCCGTGAGCGACGGCAGCAGCGGCTTTGCGGCTGCCAGAGAGAGGCGCAGCGGTGGACGGCACCGTCCAGCGCCGTCCAAGCCACCGGAGGCCGCCGCGTGGCTGTCCACTCACCCGTGCGCGCTGCCATCCTTCGTCGTGAACTGCTAGGCGCGGAGCGCGCTCTCTGCCGCCGCCGTGCCCGTACGGCCGCCCCGTCGAGGATCGGCGCATTACGCCTAGCCCGACCGGGGTTTAGCAGTGGAACGGCACCAGTGAACCTCACTGATGTTGCCTGGCCACTTAAACTCCCTGCCCAACCACTGCCTCGCCGTAATCGCTCGCCGGAGATATCCCGTTCACGGCCACCCCCTCGGATCGCCTATAAATAGAGGCCCCGAGCTCGAACTCGAACCCACACCACCTCTGCACTCCACCAATACCACGCCAAGCCACTGGAAGAGCCACGAGGGAGCCTTCTTCCCCAACTCCGGCCGCCTCGACCCGCCACGGGACCCAGCTCGATTCGCTCCCGTGCGTGCACCCCTACCCCTCAGCGCTAGCCAGTAGCCTTCTAATGCATACACTCTGCTGACCCGCGCTTCAGTTTGGAGTTTGCAGCACCCACCGGAGTTCTCCACCTTCGCCCGAGCCACCGTCCGCCGGAGTAAGTGTCGCCGTCGACGTGGTGCTCTCCGTCGGTCAAGTCCACCACCCACCGACGCGGAAGAACACACTGAACCTCTTGGTACCCTCCGATCTCTCTATCTCGCCGCGGTTCAACGCCGGCGACCACCGCAGCCTTCGGGCGCCAGCGAGCTCCGTTGGCCGTTTTTAAACCTGACGTGTGGACCCCCCCGTCAGCCTCTCTTCTATTTCCCTCGAACCGTTTTCTGATGGCGCCTTCGGGCAGAATGCGTTTTCCCTTTGGGCTGGCGCATTCCTTTCCGAACCATTTTCTGTTTTCTCAGTTAAGTCCCTGGATCTTTTTTGTTTCATCACAGATTAGTCCCTGGACTAAAACCCTTATATCTTTTTAATAAAAGATGATTTTTGATTGATTCTTTTTCTGTCAGTCTTATATTTTTGTCTAGTTTTTTATAGTATTTATTTGGAAAAAATTTGGAACAAATTTTATGCACACGATGATTTTCACAGTAGTGTACGTTTTCGCTATACCATAGGTTCCGGAAGAGGTGACGGAGACGTGAACTTCGCCGAGCTAGACTCTGACTTCTCCGAACTAGGCAAGCATGTTTGAACCTTCGATATGATAGGTGTTTTGCATGTTTGCTTGAATGGTTTGTGCATGGCATATGAGCATCGGTGGGTATCTTGTTGCATGTAAGGCAACTATCCGTGTGTTCCGAAGTTACTGTGATCTCTGATGAGAGATGGCCTAGTCATGTGGTGACATGAAAGGCACTAAGGTGGTATTGTTGTAGCATGCCAGCCTTACGACATCCGATAAACTCCGACGTTAACGTGGACTGAGTCACGTTATCGTTCTTCCCCTTCCGTGCTGGCACATGTTTTTTGGAAAGGATACGGTTTAGTAAGTTGTTAACCTCTTTCCGTGTACACACAAAATAGAGGGGCCGGGATGAGGGTTCCATGGCCCTGGATTAAAGCCAGTCATCTGGTCAGGGGGCATGGGTGTTTCCGGTTGGGACCGAGAGGGGGGCACCCCTTAGAGCGCGCGTATATAAATTTGATCCCATGCTACGCGAGGTTGTAGCCTCCCCGTCTCAAAGTTTCTCTTGAACGTTGCCGAGGGTGATTCCTGGCATCGGAATGTTGAATGGGTGTGTACTGGTTAGATGTGTTTCTTCCAAAACACTGTAAACGGAACTCGTCCCGGTGACTACTGAAATCCGTTGGCTGTGGTTAAAGTACAAACTCTGCAGAGTCAAATCCTTCCGAGTCATCGTGTCCATGGTCAAGGACCATGGCCAGTATATCCATCTCTATGTCAATCCTCGTGGTAAATCCCCGGTGAACAAGCTTGAGTGGTATACACGTTTGAATTGTTATTCCTGTTGATGGAATAACCTTTATTTTATCTCGTACCTGAATATTCCCTTGAAATGAATTAAATTCATAAGCTACTGGAATATTAAGTTGTATAAGCCCTTTATGTGATGTCGCTCAGACGTCCGACTGTGGCACTCTTGTCATTTACTTTCAATATAAGCCCTTTATGTGATGTCGCTCAGACGTTCGACTGTGGCACTCTTGTCATTTACTTTCAATATAAGCCCTTTATGTGATGTCGCTCAGACGTCCGACTGTGGCACTCTTCTCATTTACTTTCAATATAAGCCCTTTATGTGATGTCGCTCAGACGTCCGACTGTGGCACGCCCGCTATTTACTTTTGATATAAGCCCTTTATGTGATGTCGCTTCAGACGTCCGACTGTGGCATGCACTGTTATTTATTTTTCCTATATAATCCCTTTATGTGGTGTCGCCTTGACGCCCGATTGCGGCATTGTTATTTCATTTGTATCCTTTCGAGGAGTCATTCACACACTCGATTGGCCCTCAGTATTACTTTGGGATTTCGGGAGGACTACCGCCCGACTTCCCTTTTATTTCCCATGCATTATTATCTCATTGTCTGATGCGCTTGTTAATCTGTTCAGATGCATCATGTTTACATTGGTTATATCTTATGTCCGAACTATCTTGCGAGTACTTTCATAGTACTCACCTGGCTTGTTGATTTGGCCAGATGTTGACGAAGGCGATCCCATGGATGAAGAGTTTGATAGTGAGTCCGACGCCTAGAGGAGTCCCAGTCAGTCCCGTGCGATCCTGGATATTGGTCACTTGTATTATATACGCTTCCGCCACCCACAATAAGTATCCTCGAGCCTCACTCCGACGCTCGAAGAGCTGTTAGATTCAGGAGTCATGTCACCCACTTCGCTGTGATATATCAACCACCGCGTTTATTGTGAGCCAATAGTTATGCCACCCTATCCGCCTTTATGTGTAATATCGGCGTGTTTGTAATAAATTGTTGAGCAGTCTCCGCTCAACCTTGTATTATATTTAGTACTCCTGGTTTTCTTCTGTGATCAAGAAATTGTCTACCAGTGAGAAGGATTCTTCTCTACTGGTCCGTAAAAGGGATCGGTCTCTCAATAAATATTTTATTGGAAAACCGGTCGTGACAAGCTTGGTATCAGAGCCAGGCTGACTGTAGGAAGCCACTAGGTGTGATCGCTAATCGGTTATTAGCGTCTTTAGTGCTTTTTCAGCTTTTTTGCAAATGTAGCTATTTTCTGTTGGTCATCATAAATTTATGATTTGACTACTCAGAATTTTTGCCTACTTTTGTAGATGGCTGGCAACGACTGCGAGACTCGGGTGTTCACTAATGTGCCCGAGGGGTTTGTCAAACTCCTCGTCTCCATCACCAAGCTCGCGATCGGGCCAGCACTCGTCCGGAGTTCATGCTTTACCAGCACAAGCTCAGCGATGACGTGTCTATGCACCAGGCCGTGGTGCAATTCAAGGGAGGACGTTCTGCGTCTCGCCACTTCCGTTTTGTGGGAAGGGCCATTTCTACGGAGAGGCATGCCATGCAGATGGCTGCCCGTGAGGTGATAGCTCGCCTTCGGGACATTCTTCCTTCGATGAAGACTCGTCGCTACCGCTACCTCCCATGCCATGTGCCATATACTTGTCACTATGCATTCGCCTGCCATAGGGGAGAGTGAGATGAAGCCGTCGAGATGATTGTGGAGTATCTCAAAGCTCTGGAGGAATCTTTCGATAACCTCGTGGACGATCTGGTGGCTGCCCGCATGGACTTAGTTCGGGGCGGTCCTGCCAGCAGGAAGGAGCTTCTCCACATGGCACCGCCACTGACTTTCGTCTCGTCCTCAGCATCTTATGCACCGGCCATTTTGGCCACTGCTTGCCGTCTGCCTACCACTGAGGAGTTCGACCGAGTTATCGCTCCTACTCCAGTCAGAGCTGCACCGCCTGCCGCACCCGCGCTGCCGCCTGTCGCACCCGCGCCATCACCTCAGCGCAGTGCTACGCGCCTGGAGCCTACTAGGGAGGAGGTGGAGGTTGAGTCTCCTGCACCGCTGGGTCTTACCCTCGGCAAGGGGAAGGACATCTTCACCATCTCCGACTGAGTGCGCCTAGTCGCCGCGTGTTGTGCCTGCATGTATGATATGTTTTATATGTACGTTAGTTTGTAGTTTTTGTGTGCGCATCATGTAAGGTCCCGGAGGAGTATGCTAGCCTAAATAACATGTCAGGAGTGTGTGCGCACATCCTGAGTGATCTATCGTATGTTCGCGTATCGCGTGTAAGATATGTGCTAAGCGGCCCTTCTCCGTGCGAAATCGTTTATGTTTTCTTGAATAATCTTGAGGTCTTTTAAATTTTTGCCTTTGCAAGATTTTCCTTGTGCCATACAGTTCTTCTCATGAGTTTTGCAAAATAATACCCCAGACTGGAAAATGTCTCGTCCGTGGACTCGTTCCATGCCCAATCAACCAGAAGAAGTTTATGGAACACAGACGAGCAACAACTTCACCCAGGGACAGTCTAGTCAACAGGACAGTGAGGCAGCCTTATCTCAAGTATGCAGCCTTTTCGAGCAAAGCCAACAGCAACACCAGGAAATGATGAATCACGTCATCAATATGGGAAATCACCGGGAGCCATACCAACCACACTCCAAGTTGTCTGAACTGCAGAAGACATGCCCTCCAACGTTTGCTCACACTGATAGGCCACTTGAAGCCGATGATTGGCTTCGTGACATCGAAAGAAAGCTGATTATTGCTCAGTGCGTAGATCATGAGAAGGTGCTTTATGCACCTCACTACCTCACTGGAGCAGCTGCAGCATGGTGGGAAAACTTCCTACACATGCATCCCAGTGAACACAACATCACCTGGGAGGAGTTTAGGGAAGGCTTTCGTGGGGTACACATCCCCAGGAGCATCATAAAAATCAAGAAAAGAGAATTTGATGACCTCAAGCAGAGAGGCATGTCAGTGACGGAATACAACAGTCAGTTTACCCAGCTATCTCGTTATGCCTACGACGAGCATATGACTGAGAACAAGAGGATGGAAAAATTCTTGGACGGCCTGGCGCCAGCACTAAGATGCCAACTGGTCGTACACACTTTCCCAGATTTCAAAACTCTGGTTGACAAGGCCATTACTTTGGAGAATGAGCGCCGCAGTCTGGAGGATATTCGTAAGCGAAAGAGGGACAAGACGACTCTTGCTCGCAACAACCAAAGCAAGACTGATGTTCATAGGATTGAAGCGAGAAAATCCACGCCTACTGATCTAAGGCCAACCAGACAGTTTCATTCCAGGGACAAGGACTTCACGTACCGTCCAGGGGTCACTTGCTATGCTTGTGGTGAAGAAGGGCACTATGCCAAACAGTGCCCAAAGCCAAGGAGCTCGGCCCCCAAACCGAACAATGGTGGGAACAATCCAGCCCCCAAGCGCAACAATTTCAATCCCAACAACAATCACAGGAAGGGTCACCTGAACCATGTGACCAGAGAAGAAACGCAGAATGCCCCAGACATCGTGCTCGGTACGTTCCCTGTCAACACAGTACCTGCCACCGTTTTTTTAGTCTGGAGCTTCTCACTCGTTCATTTCGAAGAGTTTTGTTTTGCAACATGGTTTTCCGATACTTCCTTTGGAAAAATCTATGATCATCAAGTCCCCCAGGAATAAGCAGATCGCTCAGAGTTACTGCCAAGGAGTGATCATTGAGTTCGAAGGACTAAAGTTTCAAGCTAATCTCATCGTGTTGGAAAATAGAGGACTGGATGTCATCTTAGGGATGGACTGGTTGACCACCAACAAGGGATTTATTGACTGTTTCAATCGGACCGTGATTCTCACCCACCATCACGGCAGGACAATAAAAGTTACCGCTCAAGAGAGACCATGGTCACGGCAACCAAAATTGAACAAAGTGGACATTTCAGAACTGAGAAAAGTTCCAATGGTGTGCGAGTTCCCTGACGTATTTCTTGAAGAACTACCAGGCATGCCACCAGACCGAGAGATAGAGTTCAGCATTGAACTAGCACCGGGCACCACTCCCATCTATAAGAAACCTTATAGAATGGCACCCTCAGAATTGGTAGAATTGAAGAAGCAGATAAAGGAATTACTGGACAAAGGATTTATTAGAGCCAGCTCCTCACCTTGGGGTTCGCCAGTATTATTCGCCAAGAAAAAGGATGGGACACTGAGATTGTGTATAGACTATCGAGCTCTCAATATGGTCACCATCAAAAACAAATATCCGATGCCACGGATAAATGATTTGTTTGACCAGCTCGCACAAGCCAAGGTGTTTGATTTAAGATCGTGATATCATCAATTGAAAGTATGGACAGAAGATATCCCTAAGACAGCATTCACCTCCAGATACGGATTGTATGAGTTCACAGTAATGCCGTTTGGTCTGACGAACGCCCCTGCATATTTTGTCCACCTCATGAACAAAGTGTTTATGAAATTCATGGACAAATTTGTTGTGGTATTAATCGATGATATTCTGGTATACTCAAGGACACCAGAAGAGCATGCTGAGCATCTCAGAATTGTTTTGGGAGAATTAAGGAAACATCAATTGTATGCCAAATTTAGCAAGTGTGAATTTTGGCTAAGGCAAGTTGGTTTCCTAGGCCATATATTAACCCAAGAAGGCGTGGCCGTAGACCCAGAAAAAGTCAAAGCCATACTTGACTGGAAACCACCAGCCAACGTGACAGATGTGCGAAGCTTCCTAGGAATGGCCGGATATTACAGAAGATTTATTGAAGGATTCTCCACTGTGGCAAAACCAATGACACAGTTGCTCAAGAAAGACAAGAAATTTGTATGGACGGAAGCATGTGAGAAAAGCTTCCAAGAACTCAAGAAGAAACTAACAACCGCACCAGTCTTAACTGTGCCAGACATACACAAGAGTTTTGAAGTGTATTGTGACGCATCTCGGAAGGGCCTCGGATGTGTACTGATGCAGGATGGCAAAGTTGTCGCGTATGCTTCCAGGCAACTATGGAAGCATGAGGAAAATTATCCAACTCATGACTTGGAGCTAGCAGCGGTCATCCATGCACTCAAGGAGTGGAGGCACTTTCTGTTGGGAAATCGTTGTGAAATATATACGGACCATAAGAGCCTTAAATATATTTTCACACAACCAGAACTAAATTTACGCCAACGACGCTGGTTGGAATGGGTCAAGGACTATGATGTCGGCATTCACTACCACCCAGGGAAAGCAAATGTAGTGGCAGATGCTCTTAGTCGGAACCCCAGCCCGGGCAACGACAGTCCACAGAACTTGAGGCCTGAGTTTCAGCAGGAGTTCGCTAGACTCAACATGGTGTTAGTCTCTGAGGGCAATGTATCAAATCTGGAGATACAACCCACCCTAATGGGACAAATTAAGAAGGCTCAGCAAGGACATCCCAGCATCGAAGGTATAAAGAGGAAGATGAGCCTGGGCAAGGCGTCAGAGTTCGTCACAGACAATGACAGAATATTATGGTACGGGGACAGACTTTGCGTACCAAACATTGAGGAACTCAAGCAACAAATCTTAACCGAAAGCCACGCCGCCCCATATTCGATCCACCCTGGAGGAACCAAAATGTACAAAGACATTCAGGAAAGATTTTGGTGGCACGGTATGAAAAGGGATATAGCCGCATTTATTGCTTGTTGCGATTCATGTCAGCGCATTAAAGCCGAGCATCAAAAGCCAGCAGGGCTACTCCAGCCAAACAGGATACCTGAGTGGAAATGGGATGAAATTGGAATGGACTTCATCGTCGGACTACCTCGATCGCAACGCGGAAATGATGCCATATGGGTCATCATAGATAGGCTAACCAAGGTAGCACATTTCATTCCCGTGAAGACGACCTACTCCACTCAAAGGCTAGCCAAGCTTTATCTCTCCCGTATAGTTTGTCTGCATGGAGTCCCAAAGACTATAATATCCGACCAAGGCACTCAATTTGTCTCTAAATTCTGGGATCACTTACAACAAGCTTTGGGCACTCAACTAGCATTCAGTACAGCATACCACCCTCAAACTGATGGACAAACGGAACGCGTGAACCAAATCCTAGAGGACATGCTGAGAGCCTGTGTGCTCACCTATGGATCCAGTTGGGAAGAAAGTTTGCCATATGCCGAGTTTGCTTACAACAACAGTTACCAAGCCAGCTTACAAATGGCACCCTTTGAAGCATTGTACGGACGGAGGTGTCATACCCCACTAAACTGGTCAGAGACAGGTGACAGTCGTATCTTCGACCCAGACATGCTCAAGGAGGCTGAGGAGAAAGTTAAACAGATCAGGGACAGACTCAAGACCGCTCAAAGCCGACAAAAGAGCTATTACGATCAAAAACATCGTGAGGTCAGCTTTGAACCCGGTGAATATGTATACCTGCGAGTGTCTCCTATGAGGTGCCTGCAACGGTTCAAAATTAAAGGGAAGCTAGCCCCAAGATTTACTGGACCATTCTGTATAGTTGCACGAAGAGGCACGGTAGCCTACCAGCTAGACCTACCCAAAGAGCTGTCAGACGTCCACGACGTGTTTCACATCTCACAGTTGAGGAAATGTGTGAACAACCCGGACAAGCATGTATCTCATGAAATCATTGATGTGCAACCAGACCTCACCTACAGAGAGCGGCCAGTAAAGATCTTGGAAGAGTCTGAAAGGAGGACCCGTCAGAAAACAACTAAATTCTTCAAGGTCCAGTGGAGCAATCACACCGAGGATGAAGCTACATGGGAAAGAGAAGATTTTCTTCAGGCAGAGTACCCATATCTATTTGAGGATCAGCAGAAATCTCGGGGACGAGATTTTTCCTAAGGGGGTAGGTGTTGTGACACCCAAAAAAATTTTGGTTCGCTTTTTCAAACTTTTATTTGATTTAAGGGATGTTATTTAAAATTTTCTGAAGAACACTCCCTCTCAAAATATTTTCTTTTATGACAAGTGTTTTGTTTTAGATTCACCCAAGAATTTATTTTGGTCTTGGAGGTTTTTCCCTTCTTATGTGGACTCAAAACCAAATGCTTTTAACTTGGGAGATTTCTTTTGAAAAATCTTTTAAATAGCCCTATGGCATTTGGAGTGATCTTCTCCCCTTTTCAAAATCTCCTCTTGCCATGTCATGAGTGGAAATCCCCTCCCAAAAGCCATTCCCCATCTTTGTGCCAAGTTATACTTCAAATCCAGCAAGTTGAACCTCTCCATATATTTGTTTCCATTTAAATTCTTACCAAAAATAATTTCTGCCTTCTATTTTGATCCTTGGAGGTTTTCAAAGGAACTACCATTTCTACTTTGAGTTTTGCCTCCAAACCTTTTTCCCTAGCTAGTCCTTTGAGCCCTCAACCAGGATCCATGAAGATCCACTGGTCTCCAGTTCAAATATTTCAAATTATACTTGCCGCAAGTTTGGACCTTAATTGCCAAATTTGATGAAATTCAGTTGTTTTCTCCACCTAAAAATCTGAGAAAATTCAGGCAGCCTTTGGATGCATTGAGAGGTCACCTCACCAAGTCCCAGCTCCAGAAATTTTTTTCTTCATGCCAAATCATTTCGTCGAGCACTTGAAGGGCACTGTTTCTGTCATGTTCAGAAAGTTCAGTTAACAGTTTCAGGAACTACTGTCGTTTTCTTCAGAGCCCGATGTTGATCTCGCCAGTACCGCGGTGGCGCCTTGCTCCCTGTCCCCTCCTTCTTATCCTTGCGCCGCACGATCTCCTGGAGGCTTGCGGGCGTCGGCGACGAGCAGGAGGAGGTGCGCCACCCGTGAGCGACGGCAGCAGCGGCTTTGCGGCTGCCAGAGAGAGGCGCAGCGGTGGACGGCGCCGTCCAGCGCCGCCCAAGCCACCTGAGGCCACCGCGTGGCTGTCCACTCACCCGTGCGCACTGCCATCCTTCGTCGTGAACTGCTAGGTGTGGAGGGCGCTCTCTGCCGCCGCCGTGCCCGTACGGCCGCCCCGTTGAGGATCGGCGCATTACGCCTAGCCCGACCGGGGTTTAGAAGTGGAACGGCACCAGTGAACCTCCCTGATGTTGCCTGGCCACTTAACCTCCCTGCCAGACCACTGCCTCGCCGTAATCGCTCGCCGGAGATATCCCGTTCACGGCCACCCCCTTGGATCGCCTATAAATAGAGGCCGCGAGCTCGAACTCGAACCCACACCACCTCTGCACTCCACCAATACCACACCAAGCCACTGGAAGAGCCCCGAGGGAGCCTTCTTCCCCAACTCCGGCCGCCTCGACCCGCCACGGGACCCAGCTCGATTCGCTCCCGTGCGTGCACCCCTACCCCTCAGCGCTTGCCAGTAGCCTTCTAACGCATCCACTCTGCTGACCCGCGCTTCAATTTGGAGTTTGCAGCACCCACCGGAGTTCTCCACCTTCGCCCGAGCCACCGTCCCCCGGAGTAAGTGTCGCCGTCGACGTGGTGCTCTCCGTCGGTCAAGTCCACCACCCACCGACGCGGAAGAACACACTGAACCTCTTGGTACCCTCCGATCTCTCTATCTCGCCGCGGTTCAACGCCGGCGACCACCGCAGCCTTCGGGCGCCGGCGAGCTCCGTTGGCCGTTTTTAAACCTGACGTGTGGACCCCCCCGTCAGCCTCTCTTCTATTTCCCTCGAACCGTTTTCTGATGGCGCCTTCGGGCAGAATGCGTTTTCTCTTTGGGCTGGTGCATTCCTTTCCGAACCGTTTTCTGTTTTCTCAGTTAAGTCCCTAGATCTTTTCTGTTTCATCACAGATTAGTCCCTGGACTAAAACCCTTATATCTTTTTAATAAAAGATGATTTTTGATTGATTCTTTTTCTGTCAGTCTTATATTTGTGTCTAGTTTTTTATAGTATTTATTTGGAAAATTTTGGAACAAATTTTATGCACGCGATGATTTTCACGTTAGTGTACGTTTTCGCTATACCATAGGTTCCGGAAGAGGTGACGGAGCCGCGAACTTCGCCGAGCTAGACTCCGACTTCTCCGAACCAGGCAAGCATGTTTGAACCTTCGATGTGATAGGTGTTTTGCATGTTTGCTTGAATGGTTTGTGCATGGCATATGAGCATCGGTGAGTATCTCGTTGCATGTAAGGCAACTATCCGTGTGTTCCAAAGTTACCGTGATCTCTGATGAGAGATGGCCTAGTCATGTGGAGACATGAAAGGCACTAAGGTGGTATTGTTGTAGCATGCCAGCCTTACGACATCCGATAAACTCCGACGTTAACGTGGACTGAGTCACGTTATCGTTCTTCCCCTTCCGTGCTGCCACATGTTTTCAGCAAAGGATACGGTTTAGTAAGTTGTTAACCTCTTTCCGTGTACATACCAAATAGAGGGGCCGGGATGAGCGTTCCATGGCCCTGGATTAAAGCCAGTCATCCGGTCAGGGGGCATGGGTGTTTCCGGTTGGGACCGAGAGGGGGGCACCCCTTAGAGCGCGCGTATATAAATTTGATCCCATGCTACGCGAGGTTGTAGCCTCCCCGTCTCAAAGTTTTTCTTGAACGTTGCCGAGGGTGATTCCTGGCATCGGAATGTTGAATGGGTGTGTACTGGTTAGATGTGTTTCTTCCAAAACACCGTAAACGGAACTAGTCCTGGTGACTACTGAAATCCGTTGGCTGTGGTTAAAGTACAAACTCTGCAGAGTCAAATCCTTCCGAGTCATCGTGTCCATGGTCAAGGACCATGGCCAGTATATCCATCTCTATGTCCATCCTCATGGTAAATCCCCGGTGAACAAGCTTGAGTGGTATACACGTTTGAATTGTTATTCCTGTGGATGGAATAACCTTTATTCTCGTACCTGAATATTCCCTTGAAATGAATTAAATTCATAAGCTACTGGAATATTAAGTTGTATAAGCCCTTTATGTGATGTCGCTCAGACGTCCGACTGTGGCACTCTTGTCATTTACTTTCAATATAAGCCCTTTATGTGATGTCGCTCAGACGTCCGACTGTGGCACTCTTGTCATTTACTTTCAATATAAGCCCTTTATGTGATGTCGCTCAGACGTCCGACTGTGGCACGCCCGCTATTTACTTTTGATATAAGCCCTTTATGTGATGTCGCTTCAGACGTCCGACTGTGGCATGCACTGTTATTTATTTTTCCTATATAAGCCCTTTATGTGGTGTCGCCTTGACGCCCGACTGCGGCATTGTTATTTCATTTGTATCCTTTCGAGGAGTCATTCAGACACTCGATTGGCCCTCAGTATTACTTTGGGATTTCGGGAGGACTACCGCCCGACTTCCCTTTTATTTCCCATACATTATTATCTCATTGTCTGATGCGCTTGTTAATCTGTTCATATGCATCATGTTTACATTTGTTATATCTTATGTCCGAACTATCTTGCGAGTACTTTCATAGTACTCACCTGGCTTGTTGATTTGGCCAGATGTTGACGAAGGCGATCCCATGGATGAAGAGTTTGATAGTGAGTCCGACGCCTAGAGGAGTCCCAGTCAGTCCCGTGCGATCCTGGATATTGGTCACTTGTATTATATACGCTTCCGCCACCCACAATAAGTATCCTCGAGCCTCACTCCGACGCTCGAAGAGCTGTTAGATTCAGTAGTCATGTCACCCACTTCGCTGTGATATATCCACCACCGCGTTTATTGTGAGCCAGTAGTTATGCCACCCTATCCGCCTTTATGTGTAATATCGGCGTGTTTGTAATAAATTGTTGAGCAGTCTCCGCTCAACCCTGTATTATATTTAGTACTCCTGGTTTTCTTCTGTGATCAAGAAATTGTCTACCAGTGAGAAGGATTCTTCTCTACTGGTCCGTAAAAGGGATCGGTCTCTCAATAAATATTTTATTGGAAAACCGGTCGTGACAAGCATTCACATTACATTTCAAGCAAGCATGACAAGAGTATATGTAGCGGAAAGAGTAAAGCATGCTAATTGCAAGAAACTAAAGGGATGGGATTGGAGTGTGCAAACGCAATGAAGACACGGAGATTTTTGGCATGGTTCTGATTGGTGGTGCTATCGTACATCCATGTTGATGGAGACTTCAACCCACGAAGGGTAACGGTTGCGCGAGTCCATGGAGGGCTCCACTC
This sequence comes from Aegilops tauschii subsp. strangulata, assembly GCF_002575655.3. Classification (NCBI taxonomy): domain Eukaryota; kingdom Viridiplantae; phylum Streptophyta; class Magnoliopsida; order Poales; family Poaceae; genus Aegilops; species Aegilops tauschii. Next base: position 276,939,754 of record NC_053037.3, on the reverse strand, counting down.
ACGAAGGGTCCATGAAGAAGCAGCCTTGTCTATCCCACAATGGCCATCACCAACGAAGGACTTGCCTCACTCGGGTAGATATTCATGAAGTAGGCAATCTCCTTGCCCTTACAAACTTCTTGGTTAAACTCCACAACTTGTCGGAGGCTCCCAAGCGACACCTAACCATTCTAGGAGACACCACTCTCCAACAGGTAATAGATGTTCTGTTGATGATGAACTCCTTGATCTTGTGCTTCAAATGATAGTCTCCCCAACACTCAACTCTCTCACACAAATTTGGATATGGTGGAAAGATCATTTGAGTGGAAAGCAACTTGGGGAAGGCTAGAAATCAAGATTCTTGTGGTAGGATTGGTATATCTTGATCTCAACACATGAGTAGGTGGTTCTCTCTCAGAAAATGTATGCTGGAAGTGTAGGCTCGTACTGATGGCTCTCTCACATATGGAGAAGGGTGTGGAGGGGTACATATAGCCTCCACACAAAATCCAACCATTACACACATTTGACCCAACTCGGTCAGACCGAATAGACGAACTCGGTGAGACCGATTTAGTTCAAAATTTGAACATTAGGAATCTCAGTGGGACCGACTGGAGCAACTCGGTGGGACCAATATGCTAGGGCTTAGGGGAAACCTCATCTCGGTGGCGCCGATTGCATCAACTCGGTGAGACCGAAGTGAAGCAATAGGGCAATAGAGAATTGGTCAAGCCATCTCGGTGAGACCGATCGCTATTTTGATGAGACGAAAATAATTGCAACCGGCAACAGAAAATTTGCAAGGCCATCTTGGTGAGACCGAGATCCGTATCGGTGTGACCGAACTATTAGGGTTTCTAGAAGTGGCTATGTCATATGAACTCGGTGGCTCTGGATATAAAGAATCTATGGGGCCGAGTTGGAGTTTAGGATTTTGACATATTTGGAATGAGAAAGTGGTTGAGGGATTTGGAGCAATATCACTAAGCAATTGAACAGACAAGCCATTAAGCAACACCTCATCCCCGTTTAATAATATTGGCTTTCCTATGGACACAATGTGATCTTGGATCACTAAAATAGAAATGAAGAGACTTGTGCTTTTGCCAATATGTGTCCTTAGCATTTTGAAGGGGTTCCACATCCTCTTGTCCTTTCCACGCCATTGTTGAACTTGTCTGAAATACACTAGATAAAGGCATTAGTCCAACAAGAGATATGTTGACATTAATTACCAAAATCACCAAGGGAGCACTTGTGCTTTCAGTAGAGGAGAGGTGAGGGAAACGTGGGGGGGAGTGGGGGTGAGTGGTGAGGGGGTAGGTTAGGGTTTCGGGCATGGGGGGTTAAGGGGGGCGGCTGGGCCGGTCTGGCTAGCCCAGTGGCCAGCTAGGCCGAGGCCCAATGAGGGGGGGGGGTTCTCCCATTTTATTTATTTTTTTAGTTTTATTTTCTCCTTTTCTTATTTTCTTTTATTCTGTTGTATTTTATTTTTAATTTCTTTAGTTTTATAAATTATAAAAGTAGTACCTACTTTAGTCTATATATATATATTACTGCCACATAAGTTTGGGCAACTAAATAAAGTTGTTTAATATTTTATTAATTGGAAAAGTCATTTAACTAATTGTTTTCTTACTGTTTTAATTTACTTTAGGACATTCAAACACTTTTAAAAATGTTGGTTCTCCAACAATATTAGCTAGGGATTATTTGTCACACATAGAACATTTTAGTTTTAATGTTTGAAAAGTTTTACCGTTTGACTCGATTTTGAATTTTGAATTCGAACGGGATTGATTCATCGGGAGATTAACAACAGCGATCGTGGTGATGTGGCATCATTAACGTGGGATTATTGTAGCTTAATTATCCATGCGTTACAATTCTCCTCCATGATAAGAAATCTCGTCCCGTGATTTAAGAGGTGGAGTTAGGGGGAAAGGTCTGGTTACGAAATTCTAACAAATCTTCTCGGTCTTGGTTGATGTTCTCAAATAGGTCGATGCATTAGATTGATGCCTTCATTCCACTGTTTCAGGTCCTCATGATGAAGTCGGCATCCTTTCTTCGGGAACTCGATCGTACTTATGAAAGAATAAGGGGGGGGGTATTCCAGGAGAACGGACCTCTTCAAGGCTGACTATCTAGTAGATAACTTCGGGGAAGGTGGTGGAAAGTAACTCTCGAATTGAAACTTAAGAAGATATCGAGAGCAAGTAAGAAGGTACCATGAGAAGTTTCGAGCGGGCAGGCAATCGGTTGATGCCTGAAACAGGGCGTGAAAGGGGTCCGGAGCAGCGGGGATAAGTATTGTGTCTGATACCAGAATAGATCATCTCAAGGAAGGTGACCCGTGAATTACATATGAAGTCAACGCGAGGAATAAGTTGGGCAACATGGGTCTACAAGAGAGTCAGGTTTTGATCCTGTGGAACTGTGGGTTATGGGCCCACCATGTGGGTTACAAAGTAGGGAGGGCGCTGTCATCATGCACGATCATGATAGCAAGGCATGTTAGAGAATAGACTGTCAGTTATGTCCGCAACAACATTGGTACCAAGGGCGAGGGACGAAGAGAACCATTTTTCTGCTTGTTGAACGAGGCGGACCAATAGGCAAAGTTCTCGTCCATCGGTGGTTACTAGAATGTCATCAACAAAAGTAATAGGGTATTACTGACAGAGTGGTACAACGAGATGGTTACCTAAGCAGGGAATTATCACTGCTCAGCTAAGTCAGATTACAAGAAAGGTTAAACAAAACAATGGAAAGGAAAATGTAATTATTAGATTAAACAGAATAATGGAAAGGAAAATGTGTTTAAACACATATTCCAGGGGTATATCCTTCCCAAGGACAAGCAGAGCATGATATCCATGATAGGCTAGAAAGTGGAAAACTATTTAGGTAAAGGAAGAGGAATTTCATGACATTACCCATACAACGGGGTTTGGATAATATATAAAGAAAATTTAGCATTGTGCTTCAAATGTTCTTATTGAAGATTGGAGTACCATTGACATGCTTCGAGATAGCATTAACATAGTCTTCAAGCAAAGGTCAGACTTTGGATACACAAAGGATTCATCAGGAACAACTTATAGAATAAGTCTTACAATTTCCTCATGGAAGAATGGCTAAGCTTTTTAAAAGGGAAGAACTATAACAATAGGTCCTCCGGCCAGGTGTGCTAGGCATGAAATCACCTTACCGGGTCAAATACCAATGTTATAACTCTTGGAAATATGTTCCAGCCATCATATCTGACCCAGATTCATATTTGATTGGTGTCAGGGTACCTCGGACTCAGGATGTTTGAGAAGAAAGGGGTGCAACACAATTTTACGAGATCGCGTTGCAATATTCTTGGGAAATGAACTATGGAAGCAAGTTTTGGATCATGGGGTCATCATTAAACCAAGAAAAGGATGAGGAGGTGGCTGATGAACTCAGTGACAATTCATCGAGATGTCCAAAAGAAAGATTTCCACAATTATGTGAGCAAGGAGATGTCAATTGTCAGATCAGATGATATAATGATGTATGCTCGAGGAAAACATACACAATTAAACGTTGGTCGAAAGGTGCACCCAAGATATGGGCTTAGGTAGCATGATCAATGTTAGAATGGTGATTCAATAACCGTTGTCTAAGAATAAATGGCCGATCATTAACTTCAAAGCAATATGGTTGCTGGAAGTACAGAATTCAAACACCGTTCACTTGTTGGTATCCCGGTGAGAATCAACACGGGGGCCAAGAAAGAATGGTGATGGTGAGAAGTATCACTATACCAAGAATTCTTAAGAGGTGGAGCAATCCTCACAACATCCTTGACATAAAAGATAGTAATACTTCAAGGTAGAACATAATAAAAGCTCGATAGCAAGTTGCATTCGTAACATGAACAAGCTTGTGTTGGAGGGAAGGCAATAAAGTGGTCCATGATAACACAAATCATCGAGGCAAGGATGGTATTTCTCATCATGAAGTTGATTGATATCCAGGATGAGTTCAGAATGTTGATGATGATCACGACACAATTGTCGAGAGATTTCAGGAAGATGTAATCGATCAGTGATGACATCATGTCAAAGGAATGATGAAGCGAAAGGTTATTGGAACCACGCGTACGATACAAACTCGAAATCAAGCTTGCTGTTCAAGGAGAAATGATATGACGAGGAAGATCGACGTAGGCTTAGCTCATTGTCAAAAATTGGGCTCCGGGAAGAAGGACCATGTAGCACAGTTAAAATTTAGCATGATAATGATATATCCGATCAGGCTAGGAATGACTTGAAGGATTATTAAACTCGTAATCAACAAAAATTACTTAGTTATTGTTGGGGATATAACTACTGAGTATAAACCACCCAGGAAGGGCCGAATTATACTCATGATGATTACAAGTATTGAAGCCCATGAAGACATAGAAGATGGCGATTTATGAAAGAGACTTAATAAGAAGGCCCAAAGCCCAGAGGTGGGTTAGGGCCCATAGACATAAACTGCCATAGGCGTATGACTTGTATTGTAAGATAGGAAAGAGTAGATACCGAGCCAGACACGTTTATGAGCCGTCCGGGATTCTTTGAACTGCCGGGCGTCAACCTGTGTATATAAAGGGACGACCCGATGGCGGTTTAGGGGGAAGAAACAACAGATCGAGAGCCAGGTCAAGCGTATTCGCTCCCTGGTCATCGAAACCCTAGCAATACCACCTCAAACTGGATTAGGTCTTTACCTTCACTGCAAGGGGCCGAACCAGTATAAACTTCTCGTGTCCTTTGTCCTAATTAACCCCTTTAAGCTAATCTCGTTGCGATGGCTCCACGACTAAGTCCTCACTTTAGGACATCTGCCGTGACAATTCCACGACAGTTGGGCCCACCATGGGGCTATCGCACGATGGTTTCGAGTTCTTAGAGGGCAATTTCGAAGGGATCAAGGGATACGCTGTGGGCTGGATGAACAAGAGTCGTCGCGGAAAACTCTACATCGACGACACAGGCTGGGGCCCCGAGGCCGGCTCGATTGAGTACGGGTACCGGGTCCCCTTGGGCGGAATTCACGTCTTCATTGGCAAGATCGGTGAACCGGGCCCTAAGCCGGACATCTGCACCGACATCATCGAGACGGCTTAGCGTGCGAGACCCGCCTGAGTTCAGCCCGCCATGAAGCGTGCCTTCGTGGGATTCATTAACGGTGCGGAATCTGAGTCGGTATCAAACGGTGAGACGGTTGTCTATTCAGATGGCGAGTCATCCACCAGTGAGACCGAGTCGTTGTACCAACTGCAAGATGGCCGGCTTGGGGGCTGTTCCAATGGCGACAGTATTCCGGTCCCCTGTGAGCCGCCGAACCGGGTTGCGATCTTCATGGCCGGAACGCAGCCGGTACAGCACTCGTCGACTGCAGCAGCACTGATTTCTGGATCAGCAGCGGCGAAGGCTGCCGAGGCAGGAGGCCCTGTGCGCCCGCCGGCTCAGGTCTTAACTGACTTGTTGGATAAGCTGATAGCATTGTTAACAACAGTGGTTAACCCGGCGCACCAGGATCAGCATAATGCGGCGGTTGTGAAATTGCGTGATGAGATAGCACATGCCAAGGAGGAGCTAAACGTGGAAAACGCGAGGATGGCTGAGGAGTGGGCTGCTTTGGATGCTCAGGCACAGCGGATTCAGTCGGAGTCTTACCGGCTCATGCTAGATCAGAACGCTTCAAATGATGTCATGAGGAGGAGGCATCAGAGTCATTTGCCCCCGGTTTACAAGGCAAGAAACCTCTTTAACACGCCAGGAGCAGGAACCAGTAACCCGGCAGTGGTAAACCGGGTCGAAACACCTGGGACGGGTACGCCGGTTCAGCCACGTACGACGGACCCACCTCGTCAAAGCAATAACCCGCCGCAGCACGTGCCGACGCCACCGGGTCATCACTCTAACTCTTTGGATAACATGATCGCTGCAGCGTCACGATTGGCGGCTCTCCCGGTTGAAGGCGAGTCTCCTACGGCGGTTGAAACACGGAGGGCGAGAGAGCTCCTTCAGACTGCTTTGGTTCAGCAGCAGGCTTATTCTTACAGCCGTGACAGGATTCATTCCACCCCTCGCACAAGCTGGAGTTACATCAGGTATATTGACGAACTGGCTGTGTCAAGCAGTGCACAGAACCGTAACCCGCCACATGGACATAACCCGGCGGGCGGTGGTGCTGATGCTCAGAACATAGTGGATCAAGGTAGAGCACGTCGAGAGGCCGAGTTAGCAGTGCAGTATGTGGCCCGTCAACCTTCTCCGGTTCGTCCGACAACTTCGGTGGAGCCAAGTGTAACCTTCAGGCATTTGGGCGTGCCGTGCTTAGTGCCGGCTCTATGTAATGAGCGTCTGCCCAAGGATTTTAAGGGTCCTCGTAAGGTGCCTAACTATACAGCCGATTTACCTCCTGAAGCATGGATCGAGAGTTATGAGATGACCATGGAGTTACTAGATGTTAGCGATGCGGCATGTGCTAAATATTTCCCCCTAATGTTGGAAGGAATGGCCCGCACTTGGTTGAAGGGGCTCCCTACCAACTCCATTGGGTCCTGGGCCGAGTTAAAAGCCCGGTTTATCCAGAATTTCAAGGATACATGCAAGCAGCCTATGTCAATGGTGGATTTAGCCTCCTGTGTCCAGGAGGAAGGTGAGTCAACAACCCATTGGGTGCGCCGGGTCTCAACAATCCTGCACTCATCAGATCGCATCAATGCCGACTTAGCAGTGTTGATGCTGGAGAACAATTGCCAGTTCATACCCCTAATGCAGAAGTTAGGACGACTCAAACGTCACTGCAATGACATGGGGACACTCATGGCGGCTTTGGTTAAGTATGCTGACTCTGATGGTACCAAGGACCCTGAGTCTGATGATGAAAATCCGGGAAAGGGAAAGAAGAGCAGCAGCACCAGAGGACAGCAGCATAACCCGGCGAATCAGGGAGGCAACGGTAAGCGCAAGGCTGATAATAGCTTAGACTTTGTGGCTAAGACCAACATGCAGAATAATGGCCAGCATCATAAGGGTAAACCGCCCCACAGACTGGACGATCAGGCATTAATCTTGAGCAGCTGTTGAATCAGCCCTGCCCAAGGCATTGTACGCGAGAAAGACCATCCGGCCACCTCTGGAAGGATTGCTTCATCATGAAGGAGTTCAAAAATTCGAATATTTTTCAAGACAGTCATGGGCCAGGTGGCGGTTCAGGGTCCAGCTCTCATGGACCGGGTTACGGCGGCTCTAACTCCGGGTTCCAAGGAAATCAAGGCAGTCATGGCAACCATAGTGGTTACAATCAGCAGAATAATCAGGGGAGTCAACAGCAGCAACATTCGAGTTATCAGAGCAACCCGAAGCAGTTGAATAGTGGACAGTATCATGTCTTCACCACTAGCTTATGCAAGCGTGACCAGAAGCTTCATAAGAGGGCAGTGAACTCCGTTGAACTGGCAGTTCCCCGCTATTTACGCTGGTCTGAACAACCCATCGTATGGAGTCAGGAAGATCACCCGCCCCGGGTTGATAATCCAGGTCACCTGGCATTGGTGGTGGCACCTCGGGTTGGAGGGTATAAGTTCACCAAGGTGCTCAGGGACGGAGGGAGCAGCATCAATATTCTCTATTATGAGACTTTCCGTCGCATGGGGTTGACAGATAAAAATCTTAAATCGTCGAACACTGTTTTCCATGGCGTGGTGCCTGGTAAGTCAGCATACCCAGTTGGTAAGATAGCTCTGGAAGTTGCTTTTCGAGATGATCATGACTCTAGATTAGTGACCTTAACCTTTGATGTAGTGAAAATCAAGAGCCCTTATCATGCTCTGTTTGGACGGCCGGCTTATGCGAAGTTCATGGCCAGACACTGTTATGTTTATCTACAGCTCAAGATGCCGAGTCACAAGGGGACCATTACAGTACATGGGAGCCGGAAGATAGCTTTGGAGTGTGAAGAGGGTGATGCAGCTTATGCTGAAGTCGGTTTGTGCAATAGAGGAGTTAAAGTTTTATGAGGACAATGTTGATCCGACGGATATGACTTCTTTGAAAAAGCCAACTACGGAGCATGATCCGACCTTGAAGTTTAATCGGCTGATGAGACTAAGCTGGTTGATTTCGTTCCTGGCGATTCATCCAAGCAGTTCAACATCAGTGCTAATCTGGATCCGAAATAGGAAAGCGCGCTCATCGAGTTCATCCGTGAGAACCGGGACATCTTTGCATGGAAACCTTCTGACATGCCAGGTGTACCGACGGAACTCGTTGAGCACACTCTCAATATTGATCCTAAGTTTAAACCGGTCAAGCAGTTTCTTCGTCGCTTCAATGAAGAAAGGCGTAAGGCCATTGGTGAGGAAGTAGCCCGGCTCTTGGTGGCTGGGTTTATCGTTGAAGTTTTTCATCCTGAGTGGTTGGCTAACCCGGTGCTGGTACTTAAGAAGAATGGCACTTGGCGAATGTGTGTGGACTACACGGATTTAAACAAGGCTTGTCTAGCTGATCCTTTTGCTCTCCCTCATATCGATCAGATTATTGATCCTACGGCGGGTTGTGAGCGTTTGATTTTTTTGGATGCTTATTCTGGTTATCATCAGATCAAGATGGCAGTGAAGGACCAGGAGAAGACACCTTTCATAACTCCCTTTGGGGATTTCTGCTATGTATCAGGCGACTTATCAGCGATGTGTGCAGAATTTCCTTCATAATCAGATTGGGCGCAATGTTCATGCTTATGTGGCTGATATTGTGGTGAAGTCCTGGAAGAAGGAGATGTTGATAGACGATTTGAAGGAAACCTTTGATAATCTCCGGGTTTATAAGATGATGCTTAACCCGGCCAAGTGTGTCTTTGGTGTACCGGCATGCAAGCTCTTGGGCTTTCTGGTGTCTAACAGGGGCATTGAAGCTAATCCGGAGAAGATCAAAGCCATTACTTCTTTGGCTAAACTGGCATGTATCAACGATGTTCAACGTCTGGCGGGTCGTATTGCGGCGCTAAGCCGGTTCATAAGCCATTTAGGAGAGAAGGCTATCCCTCTGTATCAGATGATGAAAAAGACAGATAATTTTGTCTGGAGTGATGCTGCTAATGAAGCGTTCGAGGATTTGAAGAAGCAGTTAGCCGAGCCACCCGTTCTTGCTGCTCCTGTTGATAATGAGCCATTGTTGTTATATGTGGCTGCCAATGCCCGGGCTGTCAGTGTGGCTATCGTGGTGGAACGGAAGGAGGCAGGCAAAGAATATCCGGTTCAACGGCCGGTTTATTACATCAGCGAGGTCCTTATTGAGTCCAAGCAGAGGTATCCGCACTGGCAGAAGCTTGTATATGGGGTGTTCATGGCCAGTCGGAAGCTTAAGCAATATTTTTTGGGTCATCCCATCACGGTGGTCAGTTCTGCTCCTTTGGGGGATATTATTCAGAATAGAGAAGCCACAGGTCGGATAGCCAAGTGGGCCATTGAACTTGGACCTCATGGTTTGAAGTATATGCCTCGCACGCCCATCAAGTCTCAAGCGCTGGTGGACTTCATCAATGACTGGACAGAGCTACAGATGCCCGAGGAAAAGCCAGATAATACGTATTGGACTATTTACTTTGATGGGTCCAGGCAATTGGAGGGCTCGGGGGCTGGAGTTTTGCTAGCTTCCCCACGAGGTGATAAATTTTGTTATGTTCTCCGTGTGATGTTCCCTTGCACTAACAATGCAGCTGAATATGAGGCTTTACTCCATGGCCTTCGGATGGCTAAGGAGATGAACTTAAGCCGGGTAAGGTGCTTTGGCGACTCATATTTGGTGGCTCAACAAGTCTCTGGTACTTGGGATTTCAAGGATCCACTTATGGCGGCTTATCGACGAGAGGTGGACGTTATTGCTGGTCACTTTAAGGGTTATCAAGTTGAGCATGTTGATCGGCGAAAGAATGAAGCGGCTGATGCCTTAAGCCGGTTGGGTTCTCAACATAAACCGGTGCCGCCTAATGTCTTTCTTGACGTTTTGCATAACCCATCGGTCATGTTACCTGCAGAGGAGGATTTGGCTATTCCTGACCCGGAAGCTCAGTTGGTGGCGGCTCTTCATGCTATCCCTGATTGGACAGTTCTATATTTGGCATATATGACCCGGGGCGAGTTACCTGAGGATGAAACTTTGGCCAGGCAGATAACCCAGCGGTCCAAATCAATGACTACTCTCAATGGGGAGCTCCATCATTGCAGTGTCACAGGGACGTTTGAGCGTTTTGTTTCTCCTGAAGAAGGCTGCGAGATTCTGCGTGAGATCCAGGAAGGAGATTATGGTCATCATGCTGGTTCAAAATCTCTAGTAGCCAAGGCTTTTCGTCATGGTTTCTATTGGCTGACGGCTCATGCTGATGCTGAAGACTTGGTCAGAAAATGTGACGGTTGTCAGAAGTTTTCACGTTGAGCTCATGTTCCGGCTCAGGAGCTGAGGATGATCCCAATCACTTGGTCGTTTGCAACTTGGGTGCTTGATATGGTTGGGCCTTTTAAGAGGTCCAAGGATAATAACACCCACCTTTTGGTGGCGATTGATAAGTTCACAAAGTGGGTAGAGGCAGAGCCGGTCAGTGAGTGTGATGCAGCAATGGTGGTTCAATTCATGAAGAAAGTGATATTCCGTTTTGGCTTTCCACACATCATTATAACAAACAATGGCACTAATCTCTCCAAAGGTGCTATGAAAGAATTTTGTCAACGTGAACATATCCGGCTTGATGTGTCGTCAGTGGGTCACCCCCAATCTAATGGTCAAGCTGAGAGAGCCAATCAAGAGATCCTGAGAGGCATCAAGCCCCGGCTTATGGTTCCTGTACAGAGGACGCCGGGTTGTTGGGTGGAGGAGTTACCTTCTCTGTTATGGAGCATTAATACCACCCCCAATAGGTCTACGGGTTACATGCCTTTCTTTATGGTTTACGGAGCAGAGGCAATTCTCCCTAGTGACATCCGGCACGACTCACCTCGCGTGGCGGCTTATGTTGAAGCTGACAATGAAAAAGCACGTCAAGAAGCACTGGACCTGTTAGATGAGAAGCGGGACATAGCGGCGGCTCGTTCAGCGATTACCAGCAAGATCTGCGTTGTTACCACAGCTGCCGGGTTAAAACCAGAACTTTTCAAGAAGGCGATCTGGTCCTCCAGCTTATCCAGGATCAGACTGATATGCACAAGTTATCCCCACCTTGGGAAGGACCCTTTGTGGTCAGCAAGAATCTGAACAACGGGTCATACTACCTTATCGATGCTCGAGAGCACAAAGACTCACGTAAGTCGGAGGAGGAGACCCACCGGACGTGGAATATTGCTCATCTTCGGCTTTATTACACCTGAGCCACAGGCTCTTCTGATGTACATATTTTTGACAATGTATATATTATGATCAATATAATAAACCGACATCCCTGCTAAAGCAGGGCCTCTGTCGTTTTTTCTTAAATGAGTTTTTGGTCACTTGGGGGCTTCTGCTTTATAGAGCAAAGTTATGATTACCCTTTGATCCGGCTTATCAGCCACACACAAAAAAAACTTGGGGGCTTACTACCCAGATTAAAGGGACCACAGAGAGTTTGTTGCAAAAGTACAACTCAAACATAGGTGCCCATTAAGCATAGCTCAGAAATATTGCTTGGGGGCTCTTTTGTTCTAAAGAACCAGAGTTGCTATAACCCTTGTGATAGGCTTAAAAGCCAGGCTTGGAAGCCATGTGTATTCACCTAAAACCCCGGGTTATCCTGCCTTTTTAAGTAAGCCACTCCACCCAGGTATTCCTGGAATGACCCGCCGAACGTTTGACAAGTCAATCTTATGCAGACCCTGAACTTGTCAAAGTTAAAACGACGATTGGTTACGTGAGGTCAATCTTATAAGGTTTGTAAAACTGTTTAACTGAGTGGCCTGGCAGCCCGTGAAAAGCCTCGATTTTAAGGCCTGGCAGCCCATGAAAAGCCTCGATTTTTAGGCCTGGCAGCCCATGAAAAGCCTCGTTGTTTGTTTGTTTTTATTTGACAGGTCTTTTGAGGTTTATTTGATGAAGCTTATAGAGTTTTTATTCTCATAATTCGCCGGTGTTTATTAACTCGGCTTAGCTTTCGATTATAAGTCGTCAGTACATGATAAATTAAAATCTGGTGTTTATTAATCCGGCCTGGTTTTTGAATATAAGTCGCGAATATGAGGTAACAAAATATCCGGTGTTTATTAACCCGGCCTGGTTTATTTCATAAGCCAGAAATATAATTACCAGTGCTATAATTTTGGGTTATCACCCTTATACTGGCTTGGTATACCAACAGTGTGATCAAATATCACAGGTATGCTATATGCTCAATTATATATGGTTATTCTTAAGTCCAGCCTTGGTTATAAACAATGTTAATTTCCCATAGTTTTATATTGGGCATGATAACCCGTCTAGCGGTAAACCACCAGGACACTTTTTATCTGTTATATGCAGGAACAGATTCCAACTTGCTAAAGATCATCAGCAGACGTAGAATATCTTAACATGGCGGATTAGCAGTGTCATGCAAAGTAAATATGCACGATGGCATAGCAGATCAAGAGTTTAAACTAAGCCTATTACAAGGCGTTTGATGCCCAAAAGAATAATTGTTCTCAACAAGTTTTTGCAAAACGCAGACGCTAAACCGTATACCGGTTTATGAATCTTGGCCGGGTTGACTTGACGGTTGCGGATCATCCTGCGCCGGTTCATCTTCCTCCTCTCTACCCAGTGGCTGGAAGTCAATGGTTCTCCAATCGATCCCAGTTAAGGCTTTGAATACAGCTTCATCACTTATAAGTGTGGAGGGGTCGACATCAGGGGCATAGGTATGCTTATGGATTGGAGGAATAAGATTTGGAGCATCATAAGTCGGCGCGTTAACTCTCTTGTGTTGGCATCATAAATCGACTGATAATGTGAAAGATCGGTTTCTTCGGCCAATTTGCTGGCTAATGGGGACATTTCCCTCGTTAAGGCTCTAAGGTCATCATTATCAAAGTCTGACCCGTCCTCCTTTATGCTTGGGTAGCCATTTCCCATGTCAGCCGGATCAAGAACCGATATCCATGCTTTGGCCCGAGTTAATGCAGTTAGAGCACCCGCCCTGGCAGCTGATTTCTTCAATTCTTCAAACCGGGCAGGCATCATCGCCAGCCTTTCCAAGGTCTCCTTGATCAAGGTTGGGGGCGGTTTGTTGTGGGAAGCTGTGCAGATAACCCGTTGTACTCCAGTATATAACTGCTCTATAAGTGTATAGGAAGCTTTCAGTCTTTGACGCATATCCAAGCCAAGATGAGCAACGCAAGTTCCTACATCATAAAAAAACACATGTGTAAACCAGCAGTTTCATAGATACTACATGTTTAAAGCTTATGAAGAGGCTCTTTACCAAAAACAACAGAAAGTCATGGCATTTATTTGCCGTATCAAGCCAGTCAGTTCCTTTTCTACCTAATTAAGGGCCGCTCCAGCGTCCTCAGCCCTCTTCAGCAGAGTTGCCTTCTCTGTGTCCCAGCCTGCCCGCTCGCTCTTGAAGCTCTCCTTCAGTTTTTCCATGGCTGCTAAAGCACTGGTCAGCTCCTCTTTGGCCTTGGAAGTTTCTGCTTGTTGAGATTTGATATTTTCTTGAAGGTCAGTGATTTCGGATTCTTTTTTGCTAAGCTCGGCCTGCAAGAGACATGCAATTTATGAGTTGGCAGTACATATTTGAAGTCCCAAGCACATAAAAAGTCATACACTTGGCACTTGGGGGCTAATGTCTATTGCTTCTTATCAAAAAAATAAATTTACATGTCCCAAGCTCAATAAAAGTATTATTCTTGGCACTTGGGGGCTAATGCATATTTGCTCAAGTTAAAACTATAGGATTTTTTTTTCTTCCATCAATCAGCTTGGTGGTCAATCAGTTTACAAATGTGTTCAACAAGAATTTTGAGCCTTACAACATAAAAGTCCCGGTTCATCTTGAAAAGATAAACTAGTCCTTGTGGGCTACACAGGTGAAATTGAAGAATTATTATTCTAAAGTCCCGGTTCAACTTGAAAAGATAAACTGGCCCTTGGGGGCTATACAGGCAAAATTGAAGTATTGTTATTTTACAAGTCCCGATTCATATTGACAGTATAAACCGGCCCTTGGGGGCTACGGGAGTTGATCTATACGGCTTCTCGAAATTTACAGAACATTTTATCATGTCCAATAAATTTGGCGGCTAAGGGAAGAATATTTATGCAGAGTTAACAGCAGTTACCTCATACCGCTCCTTCATCATGTTCACTAAACCAGCTTCATAGTCGCGGCTGGTGTACAAACGGTTTAAAAACCCGGAATGGATGTCTTGGGCGCTGAGGTGGGAATAGCTTTCCAAGTCCGCTTTCCACTTGCCCTTGTCAACAGCAGAGATTTCTTCTTTGGCACTGTGTTTTGACAGAGCAATAGGGTTGCCAGGGGATGTGTAACCAAAGCCAGTAACCACAACATCGTTAGTTTTATCGTCTGCAACTTTAGTTGGGCTCGATGGTTTATCAGCCTGAATCATCGGATCAACTTCCATATGTTCAACTTCAGTTTCATGATCTTGCGGTGGCGGGTCATCCGGAATATTTTCAGCATTTGGATTAGACAGTTCAGGGGTCTGTTCCGGTTCAGCTGGAATGTGGTCATCAGCCGGATTATTCACTTTAGCCTTTTTACTAGCTCTGGCCCTGAAAATAACAAGTATACACCAGGTCAGTATAAAGATCAAGTATAAGATATGAAGGGTCAATTAATATGCTCACCCAGGAACTATTTTGAGGGTTGGAATTTGTGTCCCAATTGATTCGCCAGAGGAAGAATGGGAAGTTCCCTGATAATTTGAATCAGATGGATTAAGAGGATATCGGAAATAACCTGCCTTAGGATAATGTCTGCTAGACGTATAAGAGACCTCTAGGCGGCGTTTACGAACCGGTGTGTTCGGTAAACCGGAGGAAGTAACCACCCGGCCAATATGCCGGGTTGTGCGGCGAGCTTCGTGTTGCTGTTTCTTCAAAAGAAAGTTTGGATCCAAGTAAGCTAGAGGGTGTGAAAATCTTACTTTCTGGTTTGCTTGACGGGTTTTCTGTGTTGGTAGAGGATCTAAGCCAGAGGAAAGAATAATTACCTCTATGTCACCAGCATGGCTAGCCTCAGCGTCATCCTGATAATGATCATTGTCAATGAGGTGTATGAAAAAGGAGCCAAGAGAATCAAGTTCTACATCTGATTTCTGGTTATTAATGTCATCATTGATGTTCAACTCGGTGGATTCCGCGGTTTTCTTCTTGGCAGGCTTCTTGTGGACCTTGGTCTTGGGGCGAGCTGTTTTGGCTGGCTTATCCTGCGGCTACTTTTTCCAGAATGGATCATCACCCTGTTAAAAGTTGAAAAATCATAAGGGAGTATTAAGAATATGGAGTAAGCAGGAGTTGAGCAGTTCTTACAGCTGGCGGTTTATTTGTAAGCAAGTCCTGTTCTGCTGCACTCGGCCACCGGTATATCCAGCATTTTCTTGACAGCTTCAGTAACTTCAGCGTCAGTCAGCTGAATGTCAATGTGGCGTTGAGGATCTTTCAAGTCCCCTGTATATTCACACATTAAACCGGGGCGACGACTTAAGGGTAAAATACTCCAGGACACCCAGCAACGGACGAAATCAACGTCTGTTAAACCGTTAGCCACAAAGGCTCTGAGCTTTGAGAGCTGTGGTGCATATTTGGCTCGTTCCTTTGCGCTGAGTCTTTGGGGGAGTGGATGTGTACTGCTAAGCCGGTGAGCACGATAACCCGGCAGAGGATTTTCATCAGCTGGAGATGTATCTCGACAATAGAACCAAGTTTGATTCCAGTCTTTAGGATGGCTATGTTGGGGATCATAGTGGAATTTTAAAATTTCCTACGCATCACCAAGATCCATCTATGGAGTATACTAGCAACGAGGGGAAAGGAGTGCATCTACATACCCTTGTAGATTGCGAGCAGAAGCGTTCCAATGAACGGGGTTGATGGAGTCGTACTCGCCGTGATCCAAATCACCGATGACCGAGTGCCGAACGGACGGCACCTCCGCGTTCAACACACGTACGGAGCAGCGACGTCTCCTCCTTCTTGATCCAGCAAGGGGGAAGGAGAGGTTGATGGAGATCCAGCAGCACGACGGCGTGGTGGTGGAAGTAGCGGGATCCCGGCAGGGCTTCGCCAAGCTTCTGCGAGAGGGAGAGGTGTTGCAGGGGGAGAGGGAGGCGCCCAGGGCTGTGGTGTTGCTGCCCTCCCTCCCCCCACTATATATAGGGACCCCTGGGGGGCGCCGGCCCTGGGAGATCAGATCTACAAGGGGGGCGGCGGCCAAGGGGGAAGGGGGGTGGCTTCCCCTCAAGCCAAGTGGGGCGTCCCCCACCCCCAGGGTTTCCAACCCTAGGCGCAGGGGGAGGCCCAAGGGGGGGCGCCCCAGCCCACTAAGGGCTGGTTCCCTTCCCACTTCAGCCCATGGGGCCCTCCGGGATAGGTGGCCCCACCCGGTGGACCCCCGGGACCCTTCCGGTGGTCCCGGTACAATACCGATAACCCCCGAAACTTTCCCGGTGGGCGAAACTGGACTTCCCATATATAATTCTTCACCTCCGGACCATTCCGGAACTCCTCGTGACGTCCGGGATCTCATCCGGGACTCCGAATAACTTTCGGGTTTCCGCATACTAATATCTCTACAACCCTAGCGTCACCGAACCTTAAGTGTGTAGACCCTACGGGTTCGGGAGACATGCAGACATGACCGTGACGCCTCTCCGGTCAATAACCAACAGCGGGATCTGGATACCCATGTTGGCTCCCACATGTTCCACGATGATCTCATCGGATGAACCACGATGTCGAGGATTCAATCAATCCCGTATACAATTCCCTTTGTCAATCGGTACGTTACTTGCCCGAGATTAGATCGTCGGTATCCCAATACCTTGTTCAATCTCGTTACCGGCAAGTCACTTTACTCGTACCGTAATGCATGATCCTGTGGCTAACTCCTTAGTCACATTGAGCTCATTTTGATGATGCATTACCGAGTGGGCCCAGAGATACCTCTCCGTCATACGGAGTGACAAATCCCAGTCTCGATCCGTGTCAACCCAACAGACACTTTCAGAGATACCTGTAGTGTACCTTTATAGTCACCCAGTTACGTTGTGACGTTTGGCACACCCAAAGCACTCCTACGGCATCCGGGAGTTACACGATCTCATGGTCTAAGGAAAAGATACTTGACATTGGAAAAGCTCTAGCAAACGAACTACACGATCTTTTATGCTATGCTTAGGATTGGGTCTTGTCCATCACATCATTCTCCTAATGATGTGATCCCGTTATCAATGACATCCAATGTCCATAGTCAGGAAACCACGACTATCTGTTGATCAACGAGCTAGTCAACTAGAGGCTTACCAGGGACACGTTGTGGTCTATGTATTCACACATGTATTATGATTTCCGGATAACACAATTATAGCATGAACAATAGACAATTATCATGAACAAAGAAATATAATAATAACCATTTATTATTGCCTCTAGGGCATATTTCCAACAGTCTCCCACTTGCACTAGAGTCAATAATCTAGTTACATTGTGATGAATCGAACACCCATAGCGTCCTGGTGTTGATCATGTTTTGCTCTAGGGAGAGGTTTAGTCAACGGATCTGCTACATTCAGGTCCGTATGTACTTTACAAATATCTATGTCTCCATTTTGAACACTTTGATGAATGGAGTTGAAGCGACGCTTGATATGCCTGGTCTTCCTGTGAAACCTGGGCTCCTTGGCAAGGGCAATGGCTCTAGTGTTGTCACAGAAGAGAGTCATCGGGCCCGACGCATTGGGAATCACCCCTTGGTCGGTAATGAACTCCTTCATCCAGACTGCTTCTTGCGCTGCCTCTGAGGCTGCCATGTACTCCGCTTCACATGTAGATCCCGCCACGATGCTTTGCTTGCAACTGCACCAGCTTACTGCTCCTCCATTCAAAATATACACGTATCCGGTTTGTGACTTCGAGTCATCCAGATCTGTGTCGAAGCTAGCATCGACGTAACCCTTTACGACGAGCTCTTCGTCACCTCCATAAACGAGAAACATATCCTTAGTCCTCTTCAGGTACTTCAGGATATTCTTGACTGCTGTCCAGTGTTCCATGTCGGGATTACTTTGGTACCTTCCTACCAAACTTACGGCAAGGTTTACATCAGGTCTGGTACACAGCATGGCATACATAATAGACCCTATGGCCGAGGTATAGGGGATGACACTCATCTTTTCTCTATCTTCTGCCGTGGTCGGGCATTGAGCCGTGCTCAATTGCACACCTTGCAATACAGGCAAGAACCCCTTCTTGGACTGATCCATATTGAACTTCTTCAATATCTTGTCAAGGTATGTACTCTGTGAAAGACCAATGAGGCATCTTGATCTATCTCTATAAATCTTGATGCCTAATATATAAGCAGCTTCTCCAAGGTCCTTCATTGAAAAACACTTATTCAAATAGACCTTTATACTTTCCAAGAATTCTATATCATTTCCCATCAATAGTATGTCATCCACATATAATATGAGAAATGCTACAGAGCTCCCACTCACTTTCTTGTAAACACAGGCTTCTCCATAAGTCTGTGTAAACCCAAACGCTTTGATCATCTCATCAAAGCGAATGTTCCAACTCCGAGATGCTTGCACCAGTCCATAGATGGATCGCTGGAGCTTGCATACCTTGTTAGCATTCTTAGGATCGACAAAACCTTCCGGCTGCATCATATACAATTCTTCCTTAAGGAAGCCGTTAAGGAATGCCGTTTTGACGTCCATTTGCCATATCTCATAATCGTAGAATGCGGCAATTGCTAACATGATTCGGACGGACTTCAGCTTCGCTGCGGGTGAGAAAGTCTCATCATAGTCAACCCCTTGAACTTTTCGATAATCCTTAGCGACAAGTCGAGCCTTATAGATGGTCACATTACCATCCGCGTCTGTCTTCTTCTTAAAGATCCATTTATTTTCTATGGCTCGCCGATCATCGGGCAAGTCAGTTAAAAGTCCATACTTCGTTTTCATACATGGATCCTATCTCGGATCTCATGGCTTCTAGCCATTTGTCGGAATCTGGGCCCGCCATCGCTTCTTCATAGTTCGAAGGTTCACCGTTGTCTAACAACATGATTTCCAGGACAGGGTTGCCGTACCACTCTGGTGTGGAACGTGTCCTTGTGGACCTACGAAGTTCAGCAGTAACTTGATCTGAAGCTTCATGATCATCATCATTAACTTCCTCCCCAGTCGGTGTAGGCACCACAGGAACATCTTCCCGTGCTGCGCTACTTTCCGGTTCGGAAGGGGTGACTATCACCTCATCAAGTTCCACTTTCCTCCCACTGAATTCTTTCGAGAGAAACTCTTTCTCCAGAAAGGACCCATTCTTGGCAACAAAGATCTTGCCTTCGGATCTGAGGTAGAAGGTATACCCAATGGTTTCCTTAGGGTATCCTATGAAGACGCATTTTTCCGACTTGGGTTCGAGCTTTTCAGGTTGAAGTTTCTTGACATAAGCATCGCATCCCCAAACTTTTAGAAACGACAGCTTAGGTTTCTTCCCAAACCATAATTCATACGGTGTCGTCTCAACGGATTTCGACGGAGCCCTATTTAAAGTGAATGCGGCAGTCTCTAAAGCATAGCCCCAAAATGAGAGCGGTAGATCGGTAAGAGACATCATAGATCGCACCATATCCAATAGAGTGCGATTACGACGTTCGGACACACCATTACGCTGGGGTGTTCCAGGCGGCGTGAGTTGTGAAACGATTCCACATTTCCTTAAGTGTGTACCAAATTCGTGACTATTCTCCACCATGATCTGATCGTAAGAATTTTATTTTCCTGTCACGTTGATTCTCAACCTCACTCTGAAATTCCTTGAACTTTTCAAAGGTTTCAGACTTGTGTTTCATTAGGTAGACATACCCATATCTACTTAAGTCATCAGTGAGAGTGAGAAGATAACGATATCCTCCGCGAGCCTCAACACTCATTGGACCGCACACATCGGTATGTATGATTTCCAATAAGTTGGTTGCTCGCTCCATTGTTCCGGAGAACGGAGTCTTGGTCATCTTACCCATGAGGCATGGTTCGCACGTGTCAAATGATTTGTAATCAAGAGACTCAAAAGTCCATCTGCATGGAGCTTCTTCATGCGCTTGACACCAATGTGACCAAGGCAGCAGTGCCACAAGTATGTGGGACTATCGTTCGCAACTTTACATCTTTTTGGTATTCACACTATGAATATGTGTAACATCACGTTCGAGATTCATCAAGAATAAACCATTGACCAGCGGAGCATGACCATAAAACATATCTCTCAAATAAATAGAACAACCATTATTCTCGGATTTAAATGAGTAGCCATCTCATATTAAACGAGATCCAGATACAATGTTCATGCTCAAAGCTGGCACTAAATAACAATTGTTGAGGTTTAAAACTAATCCTGTAGGTAAATGTAGAGGCAGCGTGCCGACGGCGATCACATCGACCTTGGAACCATTCCCGACGCGCATCGTCACCTCGTCCTTTGCCAGTCTCCGCTTATTCCGCAGTTCCTGTTTTGAGTTACAAATATGAGCAACAGCACCAGTATCAAATACCCAGGAGCTACTACGAGTACTGGTAAGGTACACATCAATTACATGTATATCACATATACCTTTGGTGTTGCCGGCCTTCTTGTCCGCTAAGTATTTGGGGCAGTTCCGCTTCCAGTGACCACTTCCCTTGCAATAAAAGCACTCAGTCTCAGGCTTGGGTCCATTTCTTGACTTCTTCCCGGCAACTGGTTTACCGGGCGCGGCAACTCCCTTGCCGTCCTTCTTGAAGTTCTTCTTGCCCTTGCCTTTCTTGAACTTAGTGGTTTTATTCACCATCAACACTTGATGTTCCTTTCTGATCTCCACCTCCGCTGATTTCAACATCGAATATACCTCAGGAATGGTCTTCTCCATCCCCTGCATATTGAAGTTCATCACAAAGCTCTTGTAGCTTGGTGGAAGCGACTGAAGGATTCTGTCAATGACCGCGTCATCCGGGAGATTAACCCCCAGCTGAGACAAGCGGTTGTGTAACCCAGACATTCTGAGTATGTGCTCACTAACAGAACTATTTTCCTCCATTTTACAGCTGAAGAACTTGTCTGAGACTTCATATCTCTCGACCCGGGCATGAGCTTGGAAAACCATTTTCAGCTCTTCGAACATCTCATATGCTCCATGTTTCTCAAAACGCTTTTGGAGACCCGGTTCTAAGCTGTAAAGCATGCCGCACTGAACGAGGGAGTAATCATCAGCACGTGATTGCCAAGCGTTCATAACGTCTTGGTTCTCTGGGACTGGTGCTTCACCTAGCGGTGCTTCTAGGACATAATCTTTCTTGGCAGCTATGAGGATGATCCTCAGGTTCCGGACCCAGTCCGTATAGTTGCTACCATCATCTTTCAGCTTGGTTTTCTCTAGGAACGCGTTGAAGTTGAGGACAACGTGGGCCATTTGATCTACAAGACATATTGTAAAGATTTTAGACTAAGTTCATGATAATTAAGTTCATATAACCAAATTATTCAATGAACTCCCACTCAGATAGACATCCCTCTAGTCATCTAAGTGAAACATGATCCGAGTTAACTAGGTCGTGTCCGATCATCACGTGAGACGGACTAGTCAAGATCGGTGAACATCTCCATGTTGATCGTATCTTCTATACGACTCATGCTCGACCTTTCGGTCCTCCGTGTTCCGAGGCCATGTCTGTACATGCTAGGCTCGTCAAGTCAACCTAAGTGTATTGCGTGTGTTTTGAGGCCATGTCTATACATGCTAGGCTCGTCAACACCCGTTGTATGCGAATGTTAGAATCTATCACACCCGATCATCACGTGGCGCATCGAAACAAAGAACCTTCGCAACGGTGCACAGTTAGGGGGAACACTTTCTTGAAATTATTATAAGGGATCATCTTACTTACTACCGTCGTTCTGAGCAAATAAGATGCAAAACATGATAAACATCACATGCAATCAAATAGTGACATGATATGGCCAATATCATTTTGCTCCTTTGATCTCCATCTTCGGGGCATCATGATCATCTTCGTCACCGGCATGACACCATGATCTCCATCATCATGATCTCCATCATTGTGTCTTCATGGAGTTGTCATGCCAACGATTACTTCTACTTCTATGGCTAACGCGCTTAGCAATAAAGTAAAGTAATTTACATGGCGTTATTCAATGACACGCAGGTCATACAAAAAATAAAGACAAGTCCTATGGCTCCTGCCGGTTGTCATACTCATCGACATGCAAGTCGTGATTCCTATTACAAGAATATGATCAATCTCATACATCACATATATCATTCATCACATCTTCTGGCCATATCACATCACATAGCACATGCTGCAAAAACAAGTTAGACGTCCTCTAATTGTTGTTGCATTTTTTTACGTGGCTTGTATAGGTTTCTAGCAAGAACGTTTCTTACCTACGTACAACACTACTGGAATCAGCTAATTTGCCATCTGCCAGCTCTTTGCCGTCTGCTAGCTGACGGCAAAGAAGCTCTTTGCCATCAGCTACCCAAAAGCAGACGGCAAAGAAAGGGCAGACGGCAAAGAAGCTCTTTGCCGTCTGCCAGCTCTTTGCCGTCGGCCAGCGGTCGGCAAAGAGTGAGGTGGCCCCCACCCCCCGCCCGTTTTTGAAAAACTTAACGGGCCACCTCTTTGCCGTCCGCTAGCAGACGGCAAAGAGGCAAAAAAGCGGACGACAAAGCGGGGCGGACGGCAAAGAGCCTACTACCTAACGGCCCGTACCCCCCGCCCGTTACTCACTTCTTCCCTCTCCCTCGCCGTTTCTCTCCTCCCACGCCGCCGCGCGCCGCCGCCCCGTCGCCCCCGCCGCCCCGTCGCCCCGCCGCCCCACCGCCCCGTCGCCCCCCCCCGCCCCGGCCCCCCCCCGCCCCGCGCCCCACCGCCGCCCCGCGTCCCACCGCCGCCACGGCCCCCCGCCGCCCCGCGCCCCCCGCCGCCTCCTCCACTGCCCCGCCCCGGCCCCCCGCCCCCCATCCCCCCGCCGGCCGGGCACCCGCCGCCCCGCCTCCTCCATCGCCCCGCCCCGGCCCCCCGCCGGCTGGGCCCCCGCCGCCCCGCCTCCTCCACCGCCCCGCCCCGGCCCTCCGTCGCCGGCCCCTCCCCGACCCATCGCCGCCCCCCACAGTGAGCCCCTCCTCCCTTTTTTTCTATCTTTTTGTTTTTTTTCTGTTTAAGTTTAGGTTTAATTAGTTTAAATAGTTTAGTTTAAATTAGTTTAGGTTTTTAGTTTAGGTTAGTTTAGGTTTAGGTTAAGTAGAAGGGGGAAGAAGAAGAAGAAGAAGAAGAAGAAGAGGAGGAGGAGGAGGAGGAGGAGGAGGAGGAGAAGGAGAAGGAGAAGGAGAAGGAGAAGGAGAAGGAGGAGAAGAAGAAGAAGCAGAAGAAGAAGAAGAAGAAGAAGAAGAAGAAGAAGAAGAAGAAGAAGAAGAAGAAGAAGAAGAAGAAGAAGAAGAAGAAGAAGAAGAAGAAGAAGAAGAAGAAGAAGAAGAAGAAGAAGAGGAGGAGGAGGAGGAGGAGGAGAAAGAAGAAGAAGAAGAAGAAGAAGAAGAAGAAGAAGAAGAAGAAGAAGAAGAAGAAGAAGAAGAAGAAGAAGAAGAAGAAGAAGAGGAGGAGGAGGAGGAGACACCCCGAAGCCCCGACCCCGAAACAGCACCCCGACCCCGACACGGCACCCCGAGACCGACACGACACCCCGACCCCGACACGGCACCCCGAGACCGACACGACACCCCGACCCCCGACACGACACCCCCGACACCCCGACACCCCGACCCCGAGACCCCGACCCCGACCCCGACCCCGACCCGACACCCCGACCCCGAGACCCCGACCCCGACACGGCACCCCGAGACCGACACGACACCCCGACCCCGACACGGCACCCCGAGACCGACACGACACCCCGACCCCCGACACGACACCCCCGACACCCCGACACCCCGACCCCGAGACCCCGACCCCGACCCCGACCCCGACCCCGACACCCCGGCCCCGAGCCTGACCCGACACCCCGACCCCGACACCGACACGGCACCCCGACCCCGACCCGGCAACCCGACCCGACACCCCGACCCTGAGACCCCGACCCCGAAAAGGTGTTCTTTGGCCTTCCAGAAGCCGACGGGGTCATATATTTGTGAATTATTAGTTAGGTCATATATCTTTCGATTTTGTTATGAAAAACATCATATATAATTGTGTTGATCGGGTAGTTTTAAATGTGCAGTTGTTTCATCGCTGCGAGGTTTGGTGTTCGACGACCTCGCCGTGCGTTTGACGAGCTCTGCCCCTTCGTTCGTGGGTGAGCACAAATGACATGTCCTCCTCCCCCATTAATTATTTGATCTATTCCGATGAAACTTGATAGCTAGATATATATGTGTCTTGAATCATCAGTATGCGTAACCAATATGTGTCTCCCGTTCGAAAGCGTCATAGTTATAAATATGCATGCATTTGCATATTTATAACCTTGATTCTTTCGAATTGTCCAACGCTATCCATGGACAGCCCGAGTATGTTTAGATTGGGTTCGTTTTCCCATATGCTTTGCTCCGGATCCGACGCATAAATTTTGTCAGTGCCTCCCCTGTTGTTCTCCGGGTACACATCCTCTCTGTTTATTGCAGAGACGTGTATCAGGAGAACAACGGGGAGGTGCTGCCGAAATTTTGCGTAGGATCCGGGGCATAGCATGGGAAAATGAACCCAATCTAAACATACTCGGGTGGGATTAGGACCTATCATTACCTATTAGAGTGTAGGTTGCATGGACGTAATAAAATTGACAAAGTAGATCAACTGATGAATACATACATGGTGAATTATATATATATATTTGTTGTGTGTCTAGTAGCTCTGAAAGTCAAGATGAGTGATCGTGCGTGGATGTACACCGGTCACACTGGTCAGAACAAATGGAGCACTGAATGGTTCACAAAAACCAAGGGGTTTGTGCGAGCCGCATTTGCAAATGGCCAGAGGAAAACCTGGTGCCCCTGTTTACGGTGCGGCAATTGGGAAAAGAGGACAGAGGCTGAAATGGGCAAACACCTGCAGAAGAGTGGTTTTACGCCCGATTATACGGTGTGGACATTTCATGGTGAGTCTGCCCAACGTGACCGAGCTGAGGTGGATCGTCGTCGCACCGACGAGCATGGTACCGGTATGGAAAACATGGTGCAAGACTTTGATGATGCTCGGGATTCGAACGAGGAGATGGAGGAATCTGCAAAGGCCTTCAATGAAATGTTGGAGTCTTCAAAACGTCCGCTCCATGAGCACACTGAGCTTTGTCAGTTGGATGCCATCTCACAAGTAATGGCTCTGAAGGCTCAGTTCAACTTGGGCAGAGAATGCTACGATGCAATGATGACAGTATTTCGACGCTTTCTACCCAAAGGCCATGTAATGCCTGCAAACCTGTACCAGTCGGACAAAATCCTCCGTGCACTGAAGATGCCCTATGATAAGATACATGCCTGTGAGAAAGGATGTGTCTTGTTTAGGCTTGACTATGCGGACTTGAACTGTTGTCCCATTTGCAAGTCTTCCAGGTATGTTGTGGTAGACAACGGTATGGGTGAGAAGACACAGACCAAAATCCCCGTTAGTGTTCTTCGGTATATGCCAATCGTACCAAGACTTCAACGTCTTTTCATGGTCGAAGAGACGGCCAGACAGATGACAGTACACACATCGGATGGTGTGGCGTGGAAAAAGTTTGATGAATTACATGGTGACAAAGCAGCAGATCCGAGGCATCCTCGAGTCGGCATCAGCACGGATGGGTTCAGTGTGTTTGGTATGACAGCAGCCCAATACAGTTGTTGGCCCGTATTTGTCTTTCCACTCAATCTCCCCCCCGGACAGATTATGCAAAGAAATAACATTTTCCTGACGTTGATAATTCCAGGGCCCAACTATCCGGGGAAAAATATGAATGTGTACATGCAACCGCTTAAGGACGAATTGCAAGAAGCCTGGGATAATGGGTTCAAGACATACGATGCCTATAGCAAACGGAACTTCATAATGCGTGTCTGGTACATGTACTCGACGCATGACTTGCCGGCGTATGCGCTATTCGTTGGCTGGTGTGTGCATGGAAGGTTCCCGTGCCCCACATGCAAGGGAGCTCTTGAGTTTCGTTGGCTTCAGGCCGGTCGCAAGTTTTCTTGCTTCGACATGCATAGAGAGTTCCTGAATCCTCGCCATAAGTTCAGGAAAGACAAGAAGAACTTCATCAGAGGTAGAGTTGTCAAAAACTCTGCACCACATGCATTGACAGGCCAACAGACCCTGGATCAGTTAAACGCTCTCGAGCCAGATCCCGAGCGTCCAGGGTACTTCAAGGGGTATAATTCTAAGCATGCCTGGACTCACAAAACATGCTTATGGGATCTGCCTTACTTCAAAGACCTCCTTTGCCCACACAACATCGACGTGATGCACACTGAGAAGAATATCGCCGAGGCACTTTTTGGTACATTGTTCGGCATAGATGGGAAGTCAAAGGATAATACTAAGGCTAGAGTCGATCTGGAGGCGCTATGTGATAGGCCGTTACAAAACATGAAAGAACCGAAAGGAAAGCAGAACTGGACGAAGCCAAAGGCATGGTTCAATCTTGGAAGGCCGGCTATGAGGGAAATTATCTTGTGGGTGAAAATGCAGTTGATGTTCCCCGATGGGTATGCAGCGAATCTACAGAGGGGAGCCAGTCTTGATAAGTTGAAGATATTTGGTCTCAAGAGTCATGATTGGCACATATGGATTGAGTGGGTAATGCCGGTGATGTTGCGTGGCTTCATCCCTGAGGATGAATGGCTAGTACTGGCAGAACTCAGCTATTTCTTCCGTGTTCTTTGTGCGAAAGAACTATCGCCTGGCGTGCTAGAAGAAATGGAAGAGTTGGCGCCGGAGTTGATCTGCAAGTTAGAGAAGATCTTTCCACCGGGCTTCTTTAATCCAATGCAACATTTGATTTTGCATCTCCCGACCGAGGCAAGATTGGGGGGGCCCGTGGAAAATCGTTGGTGCTACCCAACTGAGAGGATGCAGAAGACGCTTCGACAAAAATGTAAAAATAAACGTAGAATTGAAGCATCGATGGCTGAGGCATTCATCACTGAGGAGGCGGCAAACTTCGTGACAGCACACTACGAAGCCAAAAATCGTCATTTGCATAATCCGAAGCCTCGGTACAATGCTGACGACCCTAAAAAGGGTGGATCCAACCTCAGCCTATTCAAAGGGAATCTCGCACCAGCCAGTGTTTCAAATCCAGTATCTTTGGATAACGAACAATGGCGGACCATTTCGTTGTATATCTTCAACAATCTGATAGAAGTGCGGCCGTACATCGAGTAAGTTCTCGGTACATAGTTTCGCAACTTCTATTTCCTTTGAACTGCTCTTATTCCTGGATATTTCATACAGTCGATACGTCGCCTTATTCTCGTATGGAGCGGTGATCCAAAAGGATTCTGTCGAAGAGTATGAGCTTCTCGCAAAGCAAGGTGGCGGCTATCCCGGTTTCATCTCTTGGTTCAAACAAACGGTAATTTCTATTAGACTTGTAGGCTAATTTGGAGGCGGCTATCCCGGTTTCATTCACTAATTTGTGCGTAATGCAACAATCCTTTCATATTAAACTTGTAGGCTAATTCAGAGGAAATAGAAGTTGCGAAATGGAGGAGGAGAGGGCACGGAATGACATGCAGGCAAGGGCCATGTACGAGCTCCTTGTGGTAAGTTTCTTCTGCAGATTAGCCAAAACATTCATGTAGTGTTTGTCTCATTACTAACTAGTATGACTGAGTCGTCAAAACCAAATGTGCAGTCTGTGTGCGAGAAGACCGGTCAGACCGCTCCGCCGATG
The DNA here is from genome assembly GCF_002575655.3 of Aegilops tauschii subsp. strangulata. Taxonomy (NCBI): domain Eukaryota; kingdom Viridiplantae; phylum Streptophyta; class Magnoliopsida; order Poales; family Poaceae; genus Aegilops; species Aegilops tauschii. Next base: position 276,911,612 of record NC_053037.3, on the reverse strand, counting down.
CCAGTGATTGCTCCTGGGACCACGGTGAGTTTAATTTGAATGGACATTACTTGCTAGTCTTAACATTTGAGTGTCATAATGCTAACGAGACATTGGATATGATCTTTGGTGCAGCTTAACTCCAGAAACGCATCGCATGATCCTTCTCCAGCTACCGGCACTAGCCAGCCCGCTCCTACACCTCCCTGATCACGGTAAGTTTCTCTAGTGTTTTGCTTAACAAATGCATAAAGACCTAGACTTAGCTTTATTTCCTCCAATATGCTTACCATAATGACCTAGAGTTAGCTTCTTTTCCTCCAAAATGACTTAATAAGCTTACTGACCTCATAAACCATCCATTTTACCTAAGTTAGCTCTAAAACGATATGTACTTAGCTTACTTATGTCAAAAATTGCATAATTAGCTCATAAACGACCCATTTCACCTAGGTTAACTCATAAACGACCCATTTCACCTAGGTTAGCTCATAAACGACCCATTTCACCTAGGTTAGCTCATAAACGACCCATTTCACCTAGGTTAGCTCATAAACGACCCATTTGACCTAAGTTAGCTCAAAAAGATCCATTTCAACTAAATTAGCTCATAAATGATCCATTTCACCTAAGATAGCTCAAAAACGATCCATTTCAACTAAATTAGCTCAAAAATGATCCATTTCAACAAAGTTAGCTCAAAAACGATCCATTTCAACTAAGTTAGCTCAAAAACGATCCATTTGACCTAAGTGAGCTAAAAAACGATCCATTTCACCTTAGTTACCTCAAAAACGATCCATTTCAACTAAGTTAGCTCAAAAACGATCCATTTCAACTAGGTTAGCTCCAAAATGACCCATTTCACCTTACTTAGCTAAAAAACGATGCCCTTCACCTTAGTTAGCTCATAAACGACCCATTTCAACTAAGTTAGCTCATAAATGATCCATTTCAACTAAGTTAGCTCATAAACAACCCATTTCAACTTAGTTAGCTCATATATGATCCATTTCACCTAAGTTAGCTCATAAATGACATATACTTCTTGTTCTAGTCTTCTTCTTGTTCTAGTCACCTATTTCTAACTTTCTTATTTACCATTTTGCAGATTTCATTCACTTGATGGAAGCTAGCTTGCTATGATGGAGTGCTTGCTTTTCCTTTGATGAAACTTTGCATTGTATCTAGCTTGCTATCTTCATGACACTTTGCATTGTAATATATATATGGATGGAACAATGTGTATGGATGGAACTTCCTTATGTATGAACAATGTGTATGGATGAAACTGATGTGATATGTGATATGAAACTTATGTGCTAGATATGTGTTGGATATGTGCTGGATATGAAACTTATATATGTGATATGTGCTGCAAATTGTGGGATTTAATAAAAAACAGAAAAAACAGACAATATGCAGGCTCTTTGCCGTCTGCCACTGACGGCAAAGAGCCTTTGCCGTCTGCCGCGGACGGCAAAGAAGCCACGTGGCAGCCAACTATGCTTCCTGGGAGCTGACCCATTTGGTCAGTTTGCCTACAGTGGCAGACGGCAAAGACTTTGCCGTCCGTGGCAGACAGCAAAGAACCTGCACTTTGCCATCAGTGGCAGACGGCAAAGAACCTGCCATCTAGTGACGTGTAGATGACATCATAAGGCGGACGGCAAAGACCAAAGGCTCTTTGCCGTCTGCGGCGGACGGCAAAGGTCTGCCGTTAGCCACTTAACGGACTGACAGCGCAAATATTGCTGTCCGCCCTCTTTGCCGTCTGCCGCGGACGGCAAAGAGCCTTTGCCGTCCGCCGCCAGGAAGCAGACGGCAAAGCAGCTGTTTACCGTAGCCTTCTTTACCGGAGCCTTTTGCCGTCCGCGGCTGACGGCAAAGGTCTTTGCCGTCCGCCTTTCGAGCCTTTGCCGTCCGCCATGGCAGACGGCAAAGTAGCTGTTTCCTGTAGTGCAACCACAACGTGATATCCCAATTTCTATTTACCCTTCATAAGGACCCTTTTCATCGAATCCGTTCCGACTAAAGTGGGAGAGACAGACACCCGCTAGCCACCTTATGCAACTAGTGCATGTCAGTCGGTGGAACCTGTCTCATGTAAGCGTACGTGTAAGGTCGGTCCGGGCCGCTTGATCCCACAATAACGCCGAAACAAGATAAGACTAGTAGCGGCAAGAAGAATTGGCAACATCTACGCCCACAACTGCTTTGTGTTCTACTCGTGCATAGTAACTACGCATAGGCCTGGCTCTGATACCACTGTTGGGGATCGTAGCAGAATTTTAAAATTTCCTACGCATCACCAAGATCCATCTATGGAGTATACTAGCAACGAGGGGAAAGGAGTGCATCTACATACCCTTGTAGATCGCGAGCGGAAGCGTTCCAATGAACGGGGTTGATGGAGTCGTACTCGCCGTGATCCAAATCACCGATGACCGAGTGCCGAACGGACGACACCTCCGCGTTCAACACACGTACGGAGCAGCGACGTCTCCTCCTTCTTGATCCAGCAAGGGGGAAGGAGAGGTTGATGGAGATCCAGCAGCACGACGGCGTGGTGGTGGAAGTAGCGGGATCCCGGCAGGGCTTCGCCAAGCTTCTGCGAGAGGGAGAGGTGTTGCAGGGGGAGAGGGAGGCGCCCAGGGCTGTGGTGTTGCTGCCCTCCCTCCCCCCACTATATATAGGGACCCCTGGGGGGGCGCCGGCCCTGGGAGATCAGATCTACAAGGGGGGCGGCGGCCAAGGGGGAAGGGGGGTGGCTTCCCCCCAAGCCAAGTGGGGCGTCCCCCACCCCCAGGGTTTCCAACCCTAGGCACAGGGGGAGGCCCAAGGGGGGGCGCCCAGCCCGCTAAGGGCTGGTTCCCTTCCCACTTCAGCCCATGGGGCCCTCCGGGATAGGTGGCCCCACCCGGTGGACCCCCGGGACCCTTCCGGTGGTCCCGGTACAATACCGATAACCCCCGAAACTTTCCCAATGGCCGAAACTGGACTTCCCATATATAATTCTTCACCTCCGGACCATTCCGGAACTCCTCGTGACGTCCGGGATCTCATCCGGGACTCCGAAAAACTTTCAGGTTTCCGCATACTAATATCTCTACAACCCTAGCGTCACCGAACCTTAAGTGTGTAGACCCTACGGGTTCGGGAGACATGCAGACATGACCGAGACGCCTCTCTGGTCAATAACCAACAGCGGGATCTGGATACCCATGTTGGCTCCCACATGTTCCACGATGATCTCATCGGATGAACCACGATGTCGAGGATTCAATCAATCCCGTATACAATTCCCTTTGTCAATCGGTACGTTACTTGCCCGAGATTCGATCGTCGGTATCCCAATACCTTGTTCAATCTCGTTACCGGCACGTCACTTTACTCGTACCGTAATGCATGATCCCGTGGCTAACTCCTTAGTGACATTGAGCTCATTTTGATGATGCATTACCGAGTGGGCCCAGAGATACCTCTCCGCCATACGGAGTGACAAATCCCAGTCTCGATCCGTGTCAACCCAACAGACACTTTCAGAGATACCTGTAGTGTACCTTTATAGTCACCCAGTTACGTTGTGACGTTTGGCACACCGAAAGCACTCCTACGGCATCCGGGAATTACACGATCTCATGGTCTAAGGAAAAGCTACTTGACATTGGAAAAGCTCTAGCAAACGAACTACACGATCTTTTATGCTATGCTTAGGATTGGGTCTTGTCCATCACATCATTCTCCTAATGATGTGATCCTGTTATCAATGACATCCAATGTCCATAGTCAGGAAACCACGACTATTTGTTGATCAACGAGCTAGTCAACTAGAGGCTTACTAGGGACACCTTGTGGTCTATATATTCACACATGTATTATGATTTCCGGATAACACAATTATAGCATGAACAATAGACAATTATCATGAACAAAGAAATATAATAATAACCATTTATTATTGCCTCTAGGGCATATTTCCAACAGGCTATGATGGTTGGCATGAGGGAAGCTGACATCTTTTCTCTTTTGGATGGATACCCCACCAAGTTCAGCGTTGGGGCCGTCCACAAATTCTATGCGGCGGTTTAAATAGTAGAAATCTCTAAACAATTCGACCGTGGGCTCCTCTTGTAGGTAAGCTTCACAGAACACTTGAAAATTGCAAATATTGGATACGGAGTTCGGTCCAATATCTTGAGGGTGAAGCTGGAGGAAATGAAGCACATCACGGAAATTTTTTGATGGGGGAGGGCTAAATCCTCAACTCAGATGATCAGCAAAAATGACCACTTCTCCTTCCTTGGGTTCAGGAGGACATTCAAAACCAGGGACTCTCTAGTGGATGACTTCCTTTTTGGCTAAAGCGCGCGTATCAACAAACCCGTTCAGCCTCTCTTCAGTAACCCGGGATCGAACCCAATTGCAGGAATAAAAGGATTTGGCCATTTATTTGATAACCTGGAAGAAGGTTTGTGCTGGTTTAAGATTCATGGTTAATCCGCTAAAAGTTAAAAGGTAGAAAGTGTTGAAGCATGCTAAAATGTTAAACCAGAGATTGATGTTATCAAATTGCATACATGAGCAATTGGCGGTTTAAGAGGGGACTAATGGTACCTGGCGGATTATGATTTTCTGAGTTAAACTGCCTATACAGATATTCAAAGTATAGATCTGAAAACTAAGTGATGAAAAACAGTTTTCGCAGATTGATGTCGCAATTTTGGATCTACCGTGTGTCAGAAAAACAAAAATATTCAGACCTAAATATTGGTACTTGAACAGTTTATGAAGTTCCAGATTGGGTTTTCTATATAAAAGAGATGATCTGATGCAAAAGGAAGGGCTATTACTGCTACCACACAGGAATATATCATGTTTGAATCTGCCATTTATGCTACAGTGAAGAACAGCGCCGAACCTCCATCAGCTAGTGTGAACCCTAAACATATCTACGGAGAGGAGGAAGAAGAACTTACTGAAGTTGTTGAATGGCAGAGGTGCGCGAGCGGAGTCTGGTCCGAACAGGTTGATGCAGCGGCCAACATTGAAGCAGAAGTGAAGTTCAACAGCCGCGGCGGAGCTCGAAGCGCTAGGGCGACGCAAGGAAGACGATGAGGCGAAGAGGCAGTGGTGGAGTGAAAGGGACCCCCGGTCCTATTTATAAGGTGAATGGATAAGTGGCAAGCGCGGTAATCGAGGAGGTCAAAAAATTGATCTGTAGACGTGCAGATGCCTCGATTTTCGAAGATTCATTAAAGAAAAGGGGATACATTAAAAGATTTTGGCTCTGTGTAAAGTTAATGGCAAGTGACGTCACGGCGGGTTATCATGATTCCGGAAGATGACGTCATGGCGAGTTATAAGTTTTGCGAAGGTAATGAAGGAGGATTTTTCTAAGTGTTGAAGATTGATGTGAACAAGTTCAAATCAAGTTGGGGCCTAATGTTGGGGATATAACTATTGAGTATAAACTGCCCAAGAGGGGCCGGATTATACTCATGATGATTACCAGTATTGAAGCCCATGAAGACATAGAAGATGGCGATTTATGAAAGAGACTTAATAAGAAGGCCCAAAGCCCAGAGGCGGGTAAGGGCCCATAGACATAAAACGCCATAGGCGTATGACTTGTATTGTAAGATAGGAAAGAGTAGATACCGAGCCGGACACGTTTATGAGCCGGCCGGGATTCTGTGAACCGCGGGGCGTCAACCGGTGTATATAAAGGGACGACCCGGCGGTGGTTTAGGGGGAAGAAGCAACAGATCGAGAGCCAGGTCACGCGTATTCGCTCCTTGGTCATCGAAACCCTAGCATGTAACATCCCAAATTTTCAATTTGGAATCTTATACATAGGTCATTCATGCATATCATATTTTATTGCATTTCATTTCACGATCCTCGAAATTCTAAGCAACTCAAGGACTCTCGGAGAGAGTTGGGGATTTCACGCTTTTCATATTTGACTTTTATCAAATATTGAAACAAGTATCACTTTGGTTTTAATTTATTTTCTCTTCGAAAATATTTCATATTAAAATATATTAGAGGAGATAATATGACTTCTCCAAAATAAATGAAATATTGGAGTAAATATATTAAAATCAAATATTTGGTTTTATTCGGATTTTATTGCAATTTTACTTGAATTAGGAAAAATGCGCGTTTTTACAAATTGCATTTTAGGCCCAAATAAATGTTCACCTTGTCCGGTATATTTTTAGAGGACAGGGAAAATTTATGTCGGGATTTTTGGAGTCCATTTAGTATTGCTTTTCTTTCTTTTTCTACACATCGGAATATTAAAGAAAAAAGGAAACCGACTCTGGGCCGTAACCGACCGGGACTCCGCCCGGCCGGCCTTTTTAAGCCGAGGCCGCCAGCCCCATAGCCCACACCGACACCCACGCCTCCCCAAACCCTAGCGCGCCGCCGCCGCCCGCCCGCTAGCCGCCGCTACGCCATGCGCCGCCGCCGCCACGCTGCCGCGCCGCCGTCTCGCCGTGCCGCCCCACCACCTCGCCGCCGCCGCCTTGCCCCGCCGGAGCCGCGCCGCCGACCGTCGACCCGCCTGATTTTGAGGTAGCCACCGGTTTTTTAAAACCGTTCGGTTTTATTTCGAAAACCCTAGTTTCGTTTTTTTAGAATAGATCGGTTTTTCCGTCGGTTTGTTTATTTTGCGGACGTTCACCCGTTAGTCACAGCCAGCGAACGCTCGTTCGTTAGCCTGTTCGTCAGTTTTTCTTTTTCTAGGGTTTTTCGCGATTATTTCCGATCGCGATTCCTGACCCGATTTTCGTTTTAGATTATCTTTTCGCTCGTTTATCAGAATCAGGCGATTCAAGCGCCTAGATCTTCGTATCGAAGCCCTCTTTCTGTTTAACCAACTTGAACAAGATTTTGGTACTGTAAAATTCGACTTTAGTCCAGATTAGTAATCGGATCTTGTTTCTTTCGCAGTTTGAGTTTCGTTGCTCCGTTTGAGTTGATTCTTTTTGCAAACCGGAGTTCTTAAGTTGAACTTTCTGGTTAGATCTTCTTATTTTGAGTTTTGTCCATGCATCTTTGTTTTTTTGCTTATGTATTCTATTGTTTGTTTGCGATAGAATTCTCGGAGTGCGAAGCGTGCAACTACGAGTCACTAGGTTTTGCGGATCGTCAGTAAGGCAAGTAACACATTGATCATACTCTTTTCATACCCAGTTTTTATGCATTAGTTAAAATCCTCAAACATTGCATGAGTAGGATCTCTTAACATGTGGGTTTGGGAAGTAGTTGATGAGGTAGAACCTATTACCTGTTTTATTGTCAAACCCTGGGAGTTACTTCTACGTTATGCTTATTGCCATGCTATGCTCGTAGACGTGGATTGGGTTTTGAGTGTATCCATGACAGATGTGAGTTGTTAATTAATGGTTCAACTTAACGTGGCAACTTTAATGCACATCTGGGTGGATTGCTTGTTTGGGCACCTGGGGAATCCAGTGTTGTCCTAGGAGATGCCGGGGATATACCGTGTGATCCTCCTACGGTCCACCACCCACGCTCAAAGGGATCGTGAGATATTTCATGCTAGAAACTTCCGTGTGCAGCCACAAGCCATTATGGGCTCTGGCATAGTTGAGTATGTTGTGTGACCTCTTTCAGTGGTGGGCTAGCATATGTAGAGGGAAGTAGGTGTAACTGTCCACCCGGAGTAAAGAGTTAATGCTTCTAGAAGACTGTGTCTCGGACATTCGTTTCTCAAACACCATGTAGTGCGAGAAATCCAACAGAGGCGATCAAGTCTTGTGGGGGAAAGTTCGCAAACCTCTACAGACTGTACAAACTAATCATGGTTAGCCGTGTCCCCGGTTATGGACATCTTGAGTATCTAGTACTTGGATTATCATATTGTATCTCATCACTCTAATTAAATTTGTTGGGTTGATAATTACTTTTAATTGGGATTGAGTTGGAGGAACCTTCTCAATGATGTTTCAACTACCATGATAGTTAAATAAAACTTATTCCTTTGTTGTAGGGAAAAATTGGCTTTTCGCAAAAATCATATAACCATAGAGCCTCCACCAGCCATATGTGCATATAGTGATAGCATTTATCTGTTCATTGCTCTACTGTGTTATTTTTCCAGTATATTCCATGTGCTGACCCGTTTTCGGGCTGCAATGTATTATGTTGCAGACTTTTCAGACGACGAGTAAAGGTGCGATAGGTCATTGTCATCCACTCAGCTATGCCGTTGGAGTTGATGGACTCACTTTATCTTCCAAGTCTTCCGCTGTGATCGTGTTAGATGGCCTTAAGCCATATTTATTGTTATAAGTTCTCTTTTGAGACATTCGATGTAATAAGTGTGTGATTGCTACTCTGTTATAAATCCTTCGAGTACTGTGTGTGTTAGCATTACGGATCCAGGGATGACACTGAAGTACAGAGACTTGACCGTTTGAGGTCGGGTCGCTACAAGATGGTATCAGAGCACACGCTGAATGTAGGACACGACCACTAAGAAAAGCCATAGGTCACTCTTCTCTACTCATTTCTCACTCCTCTCCATTTTCTACTCTTTAGGATGGCGGATGCGAGGAACAAGTTTGCGCAACCGGATGAAGACACCCCCTTTGGACGACACTTGAAGGAAGTCACTAGATACCTGAGCATTGGAATACCAAGGTTCACCGGGACCTACAAAGCCACATTACCAGAAGAGGAGCGCCGGATGATTCAAGTTCAAGTTCCAGGAAGGACATTCACGCCAGTCACGGAGCCCATAGAGTTTTCCTTTGATGCACCCACCTCGACTCTAGGCAAGAGCATGGCAGCCCACATCACCATGGGACGCATTGGAGAAGTTTACCACAAGGATCTCAAGGATACTATCTACCAGATTTGTGGGCGCCGAGATGAGCAATGGGAGATAGTCAGCACCAGGAAGGACAGGTCCATTGCAGCGTGCATCCAGGAGTTAAATCAGCACATTTGTTGCCAGGAGAACTAGATGTGCGCAGGCATGATAGATTTGAAGAAGGCGAATGACAAGGATCACCGAGCTAGAAGAGGAACTCAAGTCTACACGCGATGGATATGAGGAGGAAATCGCAATACTATTGGAGAAGAATGACAACCTGATAAACAATATCGGAGTATTCATGGGAGACCCCGCGCTAGGAGGAGAGAACAACGATTCCACTTGCCCGGAGAACTATATCATCACCGATGACACCGACTCCGACCCCGATGATAGTGATGATGATTTTGAGGATGAAGCTGGAGCGGATATCATGGAGTCTTCCACCGATCAAAATTTCTAGTAGACCACCATATGATCAGTAGTATTTCCCCATGTAAATAGTATAGTCCGAGCACTGTAACGATAGTTAGTTCGATTGTATGGCCTTGCTTGATTGATTGAGTGATATGATTGTGTTTGTCTCATGTGCATATGGGTAGTGTTTTCTCACTAGACCTAATTTCTATTCTACTCTCTTCCCTCTAAACCCATCAGATGCCTCCAAGACGTGACACCGGATTTGTCTTCCCACCGGAGATCACCCAGTTGATCCAGCAGCAGAATGCCTTGATGCAGATATTAGTCCAGAACCAAGGCAACAACAACAACAACAACCCTCCTCCAGTTGACAACTTAGCCCGTTTTCTGAGGTTACAGCCGCCGGTGTTTTCCAGTAGCATTGAGCCGATAGTTGCGGATGACTGGCTACGCAGGATAGGAAGGGAGTTGACCACCGCATGTTGCATGGATGCGGAGAAAGTGCGTTTTGCCGCACATCAGTTGGATGGACCAGCAGCCTCATGGTGGGAGAATTACACAGCCACTTTCCCATAGCCAGTGTCACTTGGGATCAGTTTCAGCAAGCATTCCGCACAGCCCATGTATCAACTGGAGCTATGAGCATGAAGAAGCGTGAGTTTCGCAACTTACGCCAGGGAGATCGTACTGTGGCTCAGTACGTAGATGAGTTTAGTAAGCTATCTCGTTATGCCCCTGATGATGTGGCCACAGATGCCGCGAAGCAGGAGAAGTTTATGGAAGGGCTAAATGATGAGATGAGCATGCAGTTGATGGTGGCAACATTCAACAACTACCAGGAGTTGGTAGACAAGGCTCTTATGATTGAAGGGAAGCAACAGCAGATTGAGAGCCGCAAGAGGAAGTATGGACAAGGAAAGTACAATTCTGGAGCTTAGCAGAAGCCTCGTTTCACCCCGAACTCAGGAGGACTTGTCCATAACCATGGAGGCCACACCCACAATGGATGAAGTTCCCATAACCACAATGGCCCCAAGAATGGAAACGGGAATGGAGCAGGCAGCAATCAGAACTGCTCTAACCCATCCACACCCGCCAAGAAGGATCAAAGTCACATTACTTGTTTCAAGTGCGGGAAGACTGGGCACTACGCCAATGATTGTCCAGAATTGAAGAACGGAAATGGCAATGGAAGCGCTGGGAAGAAGCCCAACCCTTTCAACAGGGGACAAGTGAACCACGTGAACATGGAGGAAGTTGAGGAGCAGCCTGATGCAGTTATCGGTATGTTTTTGGTAAAGTCTTTTACTGCAATCGTTCTTTTTGATACTGGTGCATCGCATTCATACATATCAAGGGGATTCGTGGATAAGTATAAGTTGCCCACTAAGGTACTTAGGACCCCTATGTTAGTAAGTTCGCCAGGAGCAGAATATATGGCAAGACAAGGATGTTTTCATATGCCATTGACCATTGGAAGCCATGTTTTCCCCACAGACCTGATAGTTTTGGAGTCACAAGGTTTGGATGTGATACTCAGAATGGAATGGCTATCGATGTATGGAGGAAACATCGATTGCGCGAGTAAGTCAATTTTACTCACCACCTTGGAGGGAAAAAGGATCAAGTATGTTTCCAGGCATGCGCCAAGGAGGACCCAAGTAAATTCTCTCACGGGAGTTGTTCAGGAGGAAGTGCCGGTAGTAAAGTATTACCCGGATGTATTTCCGGAGGAGTTACCAGGCATGCCACTAGATCGAGATATCGAGTTTTTTATAGAGTTGTTGCCAGGCACCGGACCAATATCGAAGAGACCGTACTGGATGCCCGCAAATGATCTGGAGGAGATTAAGAAGCAGATTAAGGAGTTATTGGAGAAAGGTTACATTCGAAGAAGTTCATCACCATGGGGAGCTCCAGTGCTCTTGGTTGAGAAGAAGGATGGATCGTTACAGATGGTTGTTGATTATCGGGCATTGAATGAAGTAATAATCAAGAATAAGTACCCACTGCCGATGATCAATGATTTGTTTGAGCAGCTTCAAGGAGCAAAGGTGTTTTCGAAGATCGACTTGCGATCGGGATATCACCAGTTGAAGATTCGGGAGAAGGATATACCTAAGACAGCCTTCACCACAAGGTACAGGCTATATGAATATACGGTTATGTCATTTGGACTAACTAACGCCCCTGTCTATTTCATGAGTATGATGAACAAGGTGTTCATGGAGTTCTTGGTTAAATTTGTCGTGGTGTTCATTGATGATATCTTGGTATACTCGAAGAATGAAGAGGAACACAAGGAGCATTTGCGTTTAGTTCTCAAGAAACTCAGGGAACATCAGTTATATGCAAAGTTCAGCAAATGTGAGTTTTGGTTGAAGGAAGTTGGATTTCTTGGACATGTTATATCAGGAGAAGGTAAAGCAGTGGATCCCACGAAGGTTCAGTTAGTCACTGAGTGGTTGGCACCCACCTCAGTCGGAGAGATCCGCAGTTTTCTTGGACTCGCGGGATACTATCGGAGATTCATTGAGAATTTTTCTAAGATTGCGAAGCCTATGACGACATTGTTGAAGAAGGACACCAAGTTTCATTGGACTGATGAATGTGAAGCAAGTTTCCAGGAGTTGAAGAAACGTTTGATTACAGCCCCAGTGTTGATTCTGCCGGATATACGCAAGGATTTCCAAGTGTATTGCGACGCCTCTCGCTTAGGACTTGGAGGAGTGCTTATGCAAGACGGGAGAGTTGTTTCGTATGCCTCACGACAACTGAAACCGCACGAGTTGAATTATGCCACACATGATTTGGAGTTAGCTGCTGTGGTGCATGCGCTCAAGACCTGGAGACATTTTCTCATTGGAAACCGTTGCGATGTGTACACGGATCACAAGAGTTTGAAGTACATATTTACCCAGAAGGAGCTTAACCTCAGGCAGAGGAGATGGTTGGAGCTCATAAAAGATTATGATATGAAGTTGCACTATCATCCAGGCAAGGCCAATGTCGTAGCAGATGCTTTGAGCCGAAAGAGTTACATCAATACCCTCGTAAGCGGAGGAAGCCAAAGGAGTTAGCCAATGATCTCAGGGAGCTATGTTCGGAGATAGTCCCTTGAGGATTTGTTGCAGCAATGGAAGTTCAGTCTACATTGTTGGGAAAGATTCGAGAAGCTCAGAAGGTTGACAAGGAGATTGCCAAGATAAAGGAGAAGATGAGTGAAGGTAAAGCCAAAGGTTTTCGTGAGGATGAGCACGACACCTTGTGGTTCGAGGTCCGTGTATATGTGCCCAATAATGCAGAGATCAGGAAGTTGATAATCGGGGAAGCTCATGACTCGCCATACTCAATACACCCCGGAAACACAAAGATGTATTTGGATTTGAAGGAGCGTTTCTGGTGGACAGGTATGAAGAAGGATATTTGCCGAGTATGTAGCCATATGTGATGTATGTTAGAGAGTGAAGGCAGAACATCAGAAGCCAGCAGGATTACTGCAGCCTATGCCGATACCCGAATGGAAGTGGGATAAGCTTGGCATGGATTTTATCACCGGATTGCCCAGGACCCGATCGGGATATGATTCTATCTGGGTAGTAGTGGATCGCTTGACCAAAGTAGCCCACTTTATCCCAGTAAAAACCACTTATACAAGTGCGAAATTGGCCAAGATATACATGACCAAGATCGTATGTCTGCATGGAGTTCCGAGGACCATCGTATCAGATAGAGGAACACAGTTTACTTCAAAGTTTTGGCACCAGCTTCACCAGACCTTGGGTACCAGACTAGAGTTCAGTACAACTTTTCACCCGCATACAGATGGACAGACAGAGAGAGTCAATCAGATTCTGGAGGACATGTTGAGAGCTTGTCCGCTAGATTATGGATCTAGTTGGGATGACAACCTGCCCTACGCGGAGTTCTGATACAACAACAACTACCAGGCTAGTTTGAAGATGGCACCTTTTGAAGCCCTGTATGGAAGAAGATGCCGAACACCATTGATGTGGGATGAAGTTGGAGACAGCTAGTTGTTTGGACCGGATTTGATTAAGGAATCTGAAGAGAAGGTTAAGCTGATTGGAGATAGACTGAACGTAGCTCAGTCCCGACAGAAGAGTTATGCAGATTCAAAATGCAAGGAGGTAGTCCATGAAATTGGAGACAGAGCGTATCTGCGAGTGTCACCTCTTCGAGGAGTTAAACATTTTGGAGTTAAGTGAAACCTAGCCCCGAGATTTGTAGGACCGTACTGTGTTTTGGAACGCATCGGAGAAGTTGCCTACAAGTTGGGGTTACCCGAAGGACTGTCGGGAGTACATGATGTGTTTCATGTTTCTCAGTTGAAGAAGTGTCATGCGGAGATGGCCGGCATTCCGCTGAGAGATACAGTGCCCCTGGAAGCAATTTAGTTGGATAGTGACTTGACATATGAGGAGAAACATGTCAAGATTCTTGAGTTTGCTAGCCGAGTTACTCGCAGCAAGGTTATCAATTTTTGCAAAGTTCAGTGGAGCCACCATACCGAGGACGAAGCCACCTGGGAACAAGAGGATGATCTACGCAAAGACCACCCGCACCTATTTTCAGCCAACCCGAATCTCGAGGGCGAGATTCATCTTAAGGGGGGTAGGTTTGTAACATCCCAAATTTTCAATTTGGAATGTTTACATAGGTCATTAATGCATATCATATTTTATTGCATTTCGTTTCGCGATCCTCGAAATGCTAAGCAACTCAAGGACCCTCGGAGAGAGTCGGGGATTTCACGTTTTTCATATTTGACTTTTATCAAATATTGAAACAAGGATCACTTTGGTTTTAAATTATTTTCTCTCCGAAAATATTTCATATTAAAATATATGAGAGGAGATAATATGACTTCTCCAAAATAAATGAAATATTGGAGGAAATATATTAAAATCAAATATTTGGTTTTATTCGGATTTTATTGCAATTTTATTTGAATAGGAAAAATACGCATTTTTCAAAATTGCATTTTCGGCCCAAATAAATGTTCACCTTGTCCGGCATATTTTTAGAGGACAGGGAAAATTTATTTTGGGAATTTTGGAGTCCGTTTATTAATTCTTTTCTTTCTTTTTCTGCACGTTGGAATATTTAAAAAAAAGGAAACCGACTCCGGGCCGTAACCGACCGAGACTCCGCCCGGCCGGCCTTTTTAAGCCGAGGCCGCCGCCTCGCAGCCCACCCCGACACCCACGCCTCCCCAAACCCTAGCGCGCCGCCACCGCCGCCGCTGCGCCACGCGCCGCTGCCGCGCCGCCCCACCACCTTGCCGCGGCCGCCTTCCCCCGCCGGAGCCGCGCCGCCGCCCGTCGACCCACCGGATTTCGAGGTAGCCGCCGGTTTTCTTTAAACTGTTCGGTTTTATTTCGAAAACCCTAGTTTCTTTATTTAGAATAGATCGGTTTTTCCGTCGGTTTGTTTATTTTGCGGACGTTCGTCCGTTCGTTCGTTTAAACGAATGTCGTTCACCCGTTAGTCACAGACAGCGAACGTTCGTTCGTTAGCCTGTTCGTCAGTTTTTTCTTTTTCCAATGATTTTCGCAATTACTTTCGATCGTGATTTCTGACCCGATTTTCGTTTTAGTTTATCTTTTCGCTCGTTTATCGGAATCAGGCGATTCAAGTGCCTAGATCTTCGTATCGAAGCCCTCTTTCTGTTTAACCAACTTGAACAAGATTTTGGTATTGTAAAATTTGACTTTATTTCAGATTAGTAATCAGATCTTGTTTCTTTAGCAGTTTGAGTTTCGTTGCTCCGTTGGAGTTGATTCTTTTTGCAAACCTGAGTTCTTAAGTTGAACTTTTTGGTTAGATCTTCTTATTTGAGTTTTGTCCATGCATCTTTGTTTGTTTGCTTATGTATGCTATTGTTTGTTTGCGATAGAATTCCCGGAGTGCGAAGCGTGCTACTACGAGTCACTAGGTTTTGCGGATCGTCAGCAAGGCAAGTAACACATTGATCATACTCTTTTCATACCTAGTTTTTATGCATTAGTTAAAATCCTCAAACATTGCATGAGTAGGATTTCTTAACATGTGGGTTTGGGAAGTAGTTGATGAGGTAGAACCTATTACCTGTTTTATTATCAAACCCTGGGAGTTACTTCTACATTATGCTTATTGCCATGCTATGCTCGTAGACGTGGATTGGGTTTTGAGTGTATCCATGACAGATGTGAGTGGTTAATATGGTTCAACTTAAGGTGGCAACTTTAATACACATCTGGGTGGATTGCTTGTTTGGGCACCTGGGGAATCCAGTGTTGTCCTAGGAGATCCCGTGGATATACCGTGTGATCCTCCTACGGTCCGCCACCCAGGCTCAAAGGGATCGTGAGATATTTCATGCTAGAAACTTCCGTGTGCTGCCACAAGCCATTATGGGCTCTCGCATAGTTGAGTATGTTGTGTGACCTCTTCCAGTGGTGGGCTAGCAAATGTAGAGGGAAGTAGGTGTAACTATCCACCCGGAGTAAAGAGTTAATGCTTCTGAATGACTGTGTCTCGGTCATCCGTTTCTCAAACACCATGTAGTGCGAGAAATCCAATGGAGGCGATCGATTCTTATGGGGAAAAGTGTGCAAACCTCTGCAGAGTGTACAAACTAATCATGGTTAGCCGTGTCCCCGGTTATGGACATCCTGAGTAGCTAGTACTTGGATCATCATATTGTATCTCATCACTCTAATTAAATTTGTTGGGTTGATAATTACTTTTAATTGGGATTGAGTTGGAGGAACCTTCTCAATGATGTTTCAACTACCATGATAGTTAAATAAAACTTATTCCTTTTTTGTAGGGAAAAATTGGCTTTTCGTAAAAATCATATAACCATAGAGCCTCCACCAGCCATATATGCATATAGTGATAGCATTTATCTGTTCATTGCTCTACTGTGTTATTTTGCCAGCATATTCCATGTGGTAACCCGTTTTCGGGATGCAACGTATTATATTGCAGACTTTTCAAACGACAAGTAAAGGTGCGATAGGTCGTTGTCATGCACTCAGTTATGCCGTTGGAGTTGATGGACTCACTTTATCTTCCAAGTCTTTCGCTGTTATCGTGTTAGATGACCTTAAGTCATATTTATTGTAATAAGTTCTCTTTTGAGACATTCGATGTAATAAGTGTGTGATTGCTACTTTGTTATAAATCCTTCGAGTACTGTGTGTGTCAGCATTACCGATCCTGGGATGACACTGAAGCACAGAGACTTGACCGTTTGAGCTCGGGTCTCTACATAGCAATACCACCTCAAACTGGATTAGGTCTTTACCTTCACTGCAAGGGGCCGAACCAGTATAAACTTCTCGTGTCCTTTGTCCTGATTAACCCCTTTAAGCTAATCTCGTTGCGATTGCTCCATGACTAAGTCCTCACACTAGGACATCTGGCGTGACAATTCCACGACAGCTATCGAATCGGATTGCAGAATTGATTCACTTATCAGTGTTCTCAAGTGACTAATAACTCCGAACCCGGGCAAAATCTGAAATCAGTGAGAAGAAATACTAAATGAAGACTCATAGGAAGCAACACAGTTCCTTGTTATTCTCGAGATACTAGAGGGTAATACTCAAGGGAAGATAAAAATAGAGGTTGCGGAGAAGCATTGATCTGCAAAAGACAAGTGCTTAACTTGTCTGGGAAATGGAATCAAGGAGAAAATATGTCGGAACCACGATTGCAAAGGATCAATTCACAGATACCAGATGATATTTTCAAGGAAATAGTTATTTTTACAAGAAGCTTCCATGATAAGATCTACATCGTTTCCATGGACATGAACGGAAAGTTCAAGGTCGACTCCCACTCCTCCAATGCATAATCTTTCATTGACGACTCTATTAAAAAATATTTGCATGTGAAGAACTACCTGGTGAAATACCAGAGGAGTATGACCCATGAAAACTATCGGGTTCACACTGATTAGAGCAAGCATAGGTTCAACTCGTCGGGGCATATTAGGAACATATACCATGAACTTCAAAAGTAATTAACACAAGCTCGAAAGTAGAGCATGGTTGACAAAAGGAGAGGATACAATTTACCAAAGGCATTATGTATCAGGGAAAGAACTCACAAGGTTATTGAATATGAAGGACAATGTCGGATAAAATCCAACAAAGGATCTGGTGGTCCACAAGGGATTTGATGTGAGCATCGGTACTCAACCAACAGAATAAAGAATGCAAGGAGATCAGATTATAGAAACAACTGACTAATTCAAAGCTCAAATGCAAAGGAATTATGATTTCCAAATCAAGGGATCAGAAGCAAATGCTTGATTAAGGATGGATAAGTTGAGTAGGCTTGGGGGTAAAATATATGGCAATTTGATTGGTCGAGATCCAACCCATGTTTAAAATGATGTCTGAGTCGGAAGGATGAATTCTAGGATGAGGATTGCGAGCATTCGTAACATATTGAATCAATGGACTAAAAATGATAAAGACAAAGGATGCCAATAAGATTACCAGACTTCTGGGATTAATCATATTGCAAGCAAGCAAGAATTTTAAGAGCAATAGGTTGTTGAGGATTTTTGAAAGATCGAATGGTATTTCAATGACTTTTGTGAATACCTGAATCAACCGGTGATGAGCAGATACTCGATAAGTGCAAGAAATTATCTGTAGGGGTATTGAGGTTGCAAAGAACTGCAAGGTAATAGGCACAAGGTATTCTCGGAACAATAGAGAGAATTTTGGGGTATCTTGTAATAACAAGATCAATTGGGAATAAAAGTAAGAACGACAGGTGTAGGTATCTATCCATAGGGATTTTTCGTTGGTAGGGAATTGCAAAAGAAATGGGCACAAAGTCCTAAGATAACATCGAGGAGTATCTTCGGAATCCTTCGGTGCACCAAGCAATCATCTGGAGTGAGGGGCTCTCTGGGAGGAAGCAATTACGAGAACCTAGAGTAAGAGTTAGCAAAATTATTTAACCCGAATAGAAGAGAGATCAGAGTACCAGAGTAAAGATCGAGGAATAAAAGATCCTAATACCGCCCAATGGCAACATGGGCCCGTAAGCCACACAGCCATGTTAGTAAAAGTTTAGCAATGACTAGACTCAACTTCGGCCAAGGAGTGTGGAAGGGGGATTACTACAGGCAATCGACTCTAATACCAACTTCCACGTTTGGCAATGAGAGAAGATTCGTTTGCATTCTCAAATGTAGGCGCACCAGGCAGACCAGGGTCGTGTTGTGGTGGTCGCGTGTGTCGTACGGACGCTAGCACCCAGCCCTCCCCTGTAACATCCCAATTTTTAGTTCGGATGTTAATCACTAGGTCATCATATGCATTCATGATTTGTGCACTTTGAATTTGGTTATTTGGACATTTTGATCCTAGAAGCCTTAAGCAACTCAAGGACCAGTTGAGAGAGTTGGAGGTTTCACAAAAATCCATTTTTGAATTTCAAAATTGGTAAATTGGATCAAAGTGTTTTTATTCAAATTAATTTTCCAATTATTTCAATTTAAATAAATGAGAGAAGATAATATTACTTCTTAAAAACAGCTAGGAAATAATGGAAATTTAATTTTGAATAAAAATATATTTTTATTTGAGATTTTATTCGGTTAAAGTTGGGAAAAATATGCATTTTTAAAAATTGCATTTAGTCCAGAAAAATGTTCAGTTTGTCCTAAATATTAGGAGAGGACGGTGAAAATTATTTCTGGAATTTTAGGATTTTTATTTTATTTTATTTGGATGTTTCCCTGTGGCGAACTTTAAAAAAAATCTTTCTCCGGACCGAACTGGGCCCAGCCGGCCCGTCGCGCCGCCGCATTCCCCTGCCGTGCGGGAACCGGACTCGCCGGAGTCCGGGACCAAGCCGCCCGACCCCCTCCCCAAGTCGGCCTCGCCCCCCTCCTTATAAGCCGCCGCCCCGGCACCTGTCCCCCTCATCAGTCGCCGCCTGCCGCGCCGCCTTCCGCCGACGCCGCCGCGCCGCCGCCTCGCCTTGCCGCC
This sequence comes from Aegilops tauschii subsp. strangulata, assembly GCF_002575655.3. NCBI lineage: Eukaryota > Viridiplantae > Streptophyta > Magnoliopsida > Poales > Poaceae > Aegilops > Aegilops tauschii. Next base: position 276,892,334 of record NC_053037.3, on the reverse strand, counting down.
CCGCGTCGCCGCCCGCGCCGCGTAGCCCCGCCGCCCGCGCCGTTACCGGAGCCGCCGTCTTTCCTCGCCGCTGCCACTGTCCGATCCGCCGGAGTCCGATCACCGCCGCCGGTTTTTCTCACCGAACCCGTATAACCGCCGAAAACCCGCCTAGGTTTTTTTTTCTAGTTTCGGTTTTTCCTTTTAGATCAGTTTATTTAATTAGGTTAGTTTAATTAGCGAACATTCGTTCGTTTAGATCTGTTAGTGAATGTTTTCATTCGTTAGCTTCTGTTAGCGAACGTTCGTTCGTTAGGTTTTTCTTTTTTCAGTTTATTTTTGGGTAGGGACCTATCCGTAATTATTTTTATCGCAGTTTAGTCCCTGATCTTTAAACCCTCACAACTTTTTGCTCGTTTATCCAAATCCAATGAAACCAACACCAAATTCTTCGTCTTGGCCCCCTCTGTTCAGATAAACAACTTCAACCTGATTTTGAAAATTTAAAATTTGGTTTCAAGAAGATTTTATTTCAAACTTCTTTTGATCGTAGTTTGAGTTTCGTACCTCCGATTCGATTGATTCTTTTTGCAAATCGAAGCACTTCACTTGACCTTTCTGTTTAGATCTTTATTTTGGTTTTACCTTTGCTTCTTATGCTTGAGTGCTTATGTATGCTATTTGTTGTTCACGACATAGTTTCCGGAGTGCGAAGCTTGCTACTACGAATCTCTAGAGTTTTCCGATCGTCAGCAAGGCAAGTAACACTTTGATCATATCCCTATATTACCCAGTTTTTATGCATTAGTTTCAATGCTCAAACATTGCATGAGTAGTATTTGATAACATGTGGGTACTGGGAAGTAGTTGATGAGGTAGGAACCTATTGTCTTATATTCAAACCCTTGGGTGTTACTACGTTATGCTTATACTGTTATGCTATGCTCGTAAACGTGGTTTGGTTTGAGAGAATGCATGAAAGATGTGAGAGATATTTTAATACACATCTGGTTGGATTGGTTGCGGGCACCTGGAGCAATCCAGTGTTGTCCTAGGATATCCCGGAGTACCCGTGTGATCATCATATGGTTTGCCACCCAGGCTCAAAGGGATCATAAGATCATTCATGCTAGAAACTTTCGTGTGCAGCCACAAGCCATTATGGGCTCTGGCATAGTTGAGTATGTTGTGTGACCTCTTTAGTGGTAGGCTAGCAGATGTAGGGGAAGTAGGTGGTACTGTCTACCCAGAGTAAAGAGTTAATGCTTCGGAAAGACTGTGTCTCGGTCATCCCTTTCTCAAACACCATGAAGTGCGAGAAATTCAACGGAGGAGATCGAGTCTTGTGGGGAAAAGTGTGCAAACCTCTACAGAGTGTACAAACTAATCATGATTAGTCGTGTCCCCGGTTATGGACATCTTGAGTATCTGGTACTTGAATTATTCATTTGATCTCGTCACTTTACTTAATAAAATTGTTGGGTTATAGTTTTATAGTTATTACTTTGGGATTGAGTTGGAGGAACCTTCTCAATAATTCAACAAACTTTGTAGTTAAATTAAAATATATTCCTTTGTTGTAGGGAAAAATTAGCTTTATGCAAATGATAACCATGGAGCCTCCACCAGCCATATATGCATGTAGTGATAGCTGTTATTCTATTCATTGCTCTATAGTGTTATCTTGCCAGCATATTCCATGTGTTGACCTACACGGCTGGAACGTATCATGTTGTAGAATTTTCAGACGAAGAGTAAGGTGCGCTAGGTCGTTGTCATGCACTCAGTTTTGCCGTGGAGTTGGATGGACTCATTTATCTTCGATGCTTCCGCAGTCATCTTATTTAGATGGCCTTCAACCATATTATTGTAATAAGTACTCTTTTTGAGACACTCGATGTAATAAGTGTGTGATTGAAATCTGTTATAAATCCTCGAGTACTGTATGTGTCAGCAATACCGATCCAGGGATGACACTTAAGCACAGAGACTTGATCGTCTGAGGTCGGGTCGCTACATCCCCCAAAAAAATACGACGACAAAAACGTTCGCGCTTTCATGTTTCAGATTGAAATATTTGGCGGCCCAAATTCTAGCCCTGCAAAATCTCCCTTCTCCCGCATCCCCTTTCGTGCCCAGAGCTCTCAAATCCCTAATTCGCCGGCAACCCAAGCACAATTCAAATCGCCCTTTGTCTCGTCTCTTTCCCCACCTCTGTGTCGGACGACGACGACGAAGACGACGGTCGTGCTTTACCACTACACCGGAGCTACCTCATCTACCCCCTCGTCCACCGCACGGGGTGGTCCACCCACAACGTCGGCCGTCGCAGCCGACGTGCGTCACATACACCGATTTCCACTACATCAGGTGTGCTTCACCGATGCCGTCTCCCACCTCACCTGGGCTACATCACTGAGAACATCATCGCACCTCCACCCCCACCCCGACGCTGTTGGTGCTTCACCAATGGCCTCATCCACCACATCGTAGTGCTCCGCTGGCGCTCAAGATTTGCATCCGTACGCGGCCGGCCAAAGCCAGCATATCACCCTCAACGGCTCTGAAGTGACCCACACTCTAGCTAGGCGATCATGCCCAAACGGCAACCCGAACTAGGTATCCACATGTCACTCCCTTGTGCACTGTTCCGACGATGTTTGGATATCCTTTCACTACTCTCTTAGCTTACAGGCATATGCAACTATGACTTTAACTCTTATTTCTTCTGGAGATACCATCTAAAACAAGCAAAACCATTTTTAGCGAAGCATGACGGTGCTATGGGATTTGGTACACATCCTGCACACCGGTATAACCTTGTAAGTACCTGTCGTCTGGTACAACACCAAGGTCGATTCCTCTAATTTGATCAACCATTCGCCCTGTCAAAAATGCAGAGGGGGATGCAAGGAGCACAAGGCCTGCACATCCAAGCAAGCGATAACATGGACTTGTACATGGAACATCCCAAGCGCAAGCAGAGCTGTAGTGAGCCTGTACAACGAGCTAGCCTAAGTCCATGCATTTCATTTAATTAGTACTGGCCTGCGTGTATGATTTGTGTGCAGTGGCGGATCCACAAATTCAAGTTACCAGGGGTGAAAATTTAACTTAAAAAATACAAAGACACTTGCACTCCAGAAATTAACATAACTTGAGAAATCTGAAGCTACATGCACTTTGAAAACCAGCTAATGATCCAAATTAGTTCCAAATTATAAAACACAAAATGCTGCATGGTGTACAAATGCTACTAACATGGACTATACCTGCTTGAATTATTTGTTCTCTGGCCGAAAATATCCAAGTGTAATTGCACCTATAATCAGTGCTTAAACTGCATATCAATATATCTATCCTGCACAAGTATGCCAACAGTTTCAAACAACAGATTAGAAAAGTATTTATGCTTGGCTGTCATGATACAGGGACTTTCTGGTAGATGGCCTCGACGTGTCCTCAAGCCATGAAAATGTACTATAATTTGCTTGTCATCAATTCCTGCAAATCTCTATCTCTCTCTCTCAACATAGCAGATCATCATTAGACAATAAATCCTTCAATGGGAGCTTGCAAAATGCTTGCATTAGATCCCTCATTAGACACTATATGTTCATCACCAGGAGCATGTAAAATGTTTGCATCAAATCCTTCATTAGCAGTCTGTTCATTAGACACTTCAGGCTCAAGAACAACATGAGCTTGTATGTTTGCACTATAAACTTGATTAGACACATCAGGTTCAGTCAATTCAGTATTGATTGGGGGAGTTATAAAATAAGGAGAAATTGGTTTCATTTTCTTATAGATTTCCTACATATAATTAGTTTTACAACACCGTCAGGTTTAACTATTGGCCAGAAAGTGAACAGTTGAATTAGATATAATCAGGGATGTGATGTACCTGCTCGGTGCGCATGCTGCTCTTGCAAGCTACGACTATCCGTTTATGCTAGCACAATGCCATGCCCGTGTTGTCGTCGCTGCCTCCCATGCAGGCCACACCCATGGTTGGATCTGCATCTTCTTGTCGCTCCATTCGCTTGAAGCCCGGCGATCGGCGTCCAACAAGGGCTCGAGGAAGTGCTGTGTCGGTCTCTCCAGCCGCGCCTAGGTTAGCAGCGAACCAGACTAAAGGCTGGAGCGAATGAATTGGGGATTTTTCCTGCTGTCGATCGATATTGGAGGCTCTCGTTTGGGTCGCAAACCTGCAATAGGGCCTGCCTTGCACTTACGTTATTGGCCCATCCAAATTGAAACATTTTTCTTCATTTTTTACATTGCCTGCTCGTGTGCTGGGACGAACAAAACAAGCCTGGGCCAACCTGGATGACTCAAACTAGGTGCGTACTTTCCAGCCACCCGAGGTGGCCGCCCATACCAGCCCCTACGATGGTGTCGCCCCTTTTTGCGCGTATGATTGGTGTAGTGAAAAATATTCCAGTGGTGCTTTTGATTTACCCACAGAATGGTTGAATTGCTTGTTTCTATGAATTGAGTTCGCCAATAATGTGAAGGATGACAGTCTTTTCATCCTATTGTAGATTGCTTAGATCTCGATATGCCAAATGTAATCGCATGAAATATACAGTAAAATCCAGTGTGATGTGTGTTGCTACAACTAGTCTGACAACCCATCCTCATATAACATATCAAGGACGCACCATCTTATTAGATTAACCATTCGACTTACCAATGCAGTGTGGGAAGAAAGAGGTATTGGGACTGCGTATCCAAGCAATTGATGCCATGGACTCCTTCGTAGAACCTTCTAAGTGAAAAAGAAGTTGCAGTGTGCCTATACAAAGAGCTAGCGTAAGTTCAGTTACCTGCTTCTTGGAATTTTAGTTAGCCACTGATTGCAAAATTGTTCAATTACGTTGCTTGGCTTAATTTAGTTTGCTACTTGTGACATAATGCTATAGCATGTTAATACTATTATAGACTGCGCCTATCTATGTGTTTGATACTTACTGTTAATAATTACCTATTTGCCTGAACTTAAATAGCTACTTAAGCACGTACATAGCTGGTCATATGCACTTCTAGGGTGCAGGGAAATTAATGTGTAATTTATGTTCTGATACCCTATTTGTTTAAATGGTTTGCTATTATCACTTGTAGCACTAGTAATGTTTGCATGTTCATAGACAGACAAATGTCATGTTTATATGAGGGACAATGTCTTTTTAACTTTTATATATATATATATATATGTGTGTGTGTGTGTGTGTGTGTGCGTGTCGGAATCATTTTGCTTACATCAAAGAAATTTACAGATGTCTGTGTTGCTAGTAAATGATGCCGACTTGTTACTTTAATACGTTGTCGAGAACTTGTTAGTTTTACTAGTTCATGTGTAATTAAATACATTGCCAAAATTGGTTAGTTTTACTAGTTTGATGTTAGTTTCTTATGGCTCTTGCAACACTTTATTTATGATTGCTAACATTCAAGTTTGCAGGATCCAACTGAAACTCTGTTGGCACAACATGTGTGTTTTCAAAAACTTCCTTGATTACCTGGTTTGCTGCTGTAACTTGTTGATGTAATCATCTTACCGACTTCAAGTTTTCAGGATCCAATTGGAAGTCCAATTGCACAACAGGTACATTTTCAAAAATATATTTATGTAACAGGTTTGTTGTTCTAACTTGTTGCTCTAATCAAGTTACAAACTACTCAACTTTTTAGGATCCAAGAGAAACTCCAATGCCACAACAGGTTCCTTCTGCAAAACTTGTTTGTTTAACTGCTTTGCTACAGTAACTGGTTGCTCTAATCACGTTACTGGCTACTCAACTTTTCAGGATCCAAGAGAAACTCCAATGCCACAATAGGTAGCTTTTGCAAAACTTGTTTGTTTAATTGTGTTGATGCTGCAACCAGTTACAATGATGTTAATAACTACTTTTAAGCATCCAATCGAAACTCTTTAATTCCTTGTTCGTTTAACTGGTTCGCTGTTCTAACTCCCAGTTGAGATGTTTTGCTAACTTCAACTTTTCAGAATCCAATCGGAACTTTAATGGAAAAATATGTTAGCCCAAGATCAAAGAGCGAGGTCCCCATGGACTTTGTATCATCCCACAGCAGTGGCACCAGCCAAATCGTGCATCGTGAATTGCCAACTGCTGATGCTCTAGAGGCTAAACTATTGGTAGAAAGAGATTCTGCTTCTGCACTTAGAGATGAAGTTGACATGTTGAGGAAGCAAACAACACAATCACAAGTTGTACTCAAGACAACCATTAAATATTTGGTGGATTTCGAAACAAAGCAAGCTAAGACAGGCCGTATTGTTAAGGTCCTGAAGGAAAAAAGGAAATTAAATTCCCACTTGGTAAATCATAGGTGAAATGTTTTTTTCCATCATTGAATAAACTTTGTGTTGTTTGTTCATGTAATTGATCAAACCATTTGTTTTAGAGATAATGTAATAATTGTTTTTTTTGGTTTGTAATTTTTCGAGCACAAGTCTGTGTTAGTTGATAAGACTCTGAGACATTTCATTTTGATTGCTATGCCAGACCTACAAATATGCCAATCGGGCTGAATGTGCATTCAACAATAATATTAGTATAGATGGTCCTTAAGTGGCACGCATCTGAAAGGGCCAAGATGTTGTACTAGATTTGCTAGAAAAATGATGCTCTTCTACCAAGAAAAGTACAGCGGCTTGACTTGTGTATGTTAGTTCATATTTTTTTGACCTTGAAGATTGCAGGGCTTACACCCCACAGCATTTTTGTTAAACTTGAGAGAACAAATTACAATAAGGTTTCTCAAGACGAGGAACGGAAGAAAAAGCAAGCACTACACAAAACTAATAAGAAAATAAGGGGGTGCTAAACCTAAAGACTAAAACCAGGAGCCTCATCAAGGAGGCAGGAAGTCAATCCACTTAAGAAGTGCATCTCTGTATCTTCTTTTGATCCTGTGGGTGAGGAGGGTAATGTCATGGATGAAACCATTCCTCCGTTGCCTGAAAGTTGGTCTGATATGTCTAAAAGCCCTATCATTCCCGACTCCAAATATTACACCATGCAAGAAAAACCACTTCAGTGAAGAATGGCTTATTGAAATCCTTCCTAGCATGCAAAGCAATTTGCACCATCTCATTGCTATCCATCCAAACAACCTGAAGATAATTCCAGACACGCACACTGAAGTTACACTGAAAGAAGAGATGGTTCCTATCCTCAAGTGCACCAGTCAGGCAAAGGACACGATCATGCCCATTAATTTTCCAATGCCTGCGCTGTATCATGTCTTTAGTGTTAACCCCGTCCATTATGAATAGCCAGGCAAACATTTTGATTGACATGGTGCAACAACTCTTCCAGACCCAGCTCAGAATGGGATTGGCCAAAACTGGTTGATGCACAAAGTCATAAAATTTCTAGGTAGAGTACTCTGACCTCTAACCATGCCTCCAGACCCAAGTGTCAGAATTGTCACTATCCAGATTGACATTTGCCATCAAGGAAGTCAGCTGATTTAGCTCTTGAAAAGTTAATTCAGACAGAGGCAAAGAGAACATCTGCTGAAAATTCCCACTCTGAAAAACTTCCAGGACACAGAGATTTTTATGAAGGCAAAAGGAAAATAGCCTAGGTGTTGCTGCAACAATCCCTGGGTCTGTTGCCCAGACTGTGCACAGGCACAAGAGCAAGATTGAAGCACCAGCCCAAGTCAGAGTTCAAAGGATCAAGAGATTAGAAGAACCAGCATGCAGGCCAGAGAGACCAAGGTCAAGCCAGAGGAGCAAGACATCGCCAAGAGAAGGGCCTCCCTTGCCGGGCAGGCGAGCCCGGCAAGGGGCATGGCCACCACCAGAAACAGCCGACCAAGGCGGCCCGGCAGGGCCTGCCGGGGCTCACGAAGGAAAAACCGCCTCACCAACCACTCAAACACGACCCACATTGTCGATCAATGCAGTGTCAAGCCACAAGGTGATTAAGTGGCAGCCATTCACCAAATGGCAACCATTTTCTATAGAAGAAACTCACAGATGACACCCGTCCCGCGACGTGTCAAGACACTAAGAGGTGCATTTAATGCACCCTGTCAGCCCGCAGAGTTAGGTATGATAGCGTTGTTTGCTATCATATAAGTGGATAATCACTACTTTGCCATTGTGGTGACCCCTTGATCTACAAAAGGAGGCCCATGGCACCTGTAGGAAGGGTGGGAAAGTTGATGAACCCACACCCCCATACACGCGTAGTCGCTACTACCCTAAGGCAACCCTTGTCGGGCAAGTGTACTAGGCTTCACCACCTCCATTCCACCATCAATCCACCAAAGCAGGAGTAGGGTTTTACGCCTCTCGGCGGCCCGAACCTGGGTAAATTGCTTGTGTGCTCTCTGCCGTGCTGCCGTGCGCTGTTCTGCTCTTTGAGCAACGCGACGTCCCCCTGCCGAACCAGCAAGGGGCCTCCCGGTCCCATAGGTGGCCGCGGATATCCCGCGACATCTTTGGCGCGCAAGTAGGGGGCTCGCTTGCACGAACCTGAAAGCATGCGCAGCGCGTCATCTTCATCACCATCTTCATCTTCGACGACGCCATCGACCATGCCACCCAAGAAGAAGAAGTCCGGTCCTTCGGCCCATCCATCCAGCTCGAAGGCTCCTCCTCCCGCAGCCTCTAATGCCGCGAAGGATGCGTAGGAAAGCGAGGACGTGAACGCTGCTGGGGACGTGGTTGGAGCAGGTGGCGCCATCACCACTTCCCCCGCGGCCGACACGGGGGCTGGACATATCGGAGGAGAACAGCATCAGCAGTGCGTCAATGGTCACGCTCCGCAAGGTGAGGGCGAGGGGGTCACTCCGTCCACTCCTCCTCCTCCCACCGATGGGCACAACCGCAGCAATGGCACCCGGTCCGGGGTGAGCCATCGCCCTTCGGCCGCCCCCACCATGGCAGCGACCGCGGCCCATGCGCCTCCTCCTAGACGAGCCAGCCGGCCCGCTACGCTCGACGGAGCCGCTGACCCTCGAGCATCACCACCGCGCAGCCCCGTTGCCCAGGTGGTCGTCCCACAGCCGCGTGGGTGCGGCACCGCCGCCGCCACCACTGGCATCGTCAGAAGCCAGGCGATGGTGTGGTCGATGTCATCAACATCTATGCCAAGCACAACCACGGAGGCTATGGCACGAGCTCAGCTGCTACTGAGGTTTCCGCCAGCAGCTAAGCAAATGGATGAATGGCGTGCCACCATCCAAAGCCTGCTCGGTTTCGCTGAAGCTGGGGGCTAACGATGAGCTGGCCCGCCATGACCTCCCCAAGCGACAGCAACCGCTCGTACTGCTGGCCGAACAGAGGGGCCGTCCCCATGGTGCAGTCCCCACCATGGCAACCGACGCGGGCGCAGCTGAATCAAGACCCCGACGATGTCTCAATGGCCTCTTCTGACCCTTGAGCACGTCCAGGCCAACATCGAGCCACGGAGGATAGGCGGCGGGGAGACGCGCGCATCGTCATAGATCGACATCGCGACGACCTCCGCCAGACCGACGGGTGCGACGGCCTCAACGTCGATGAGCCTGCGGTCGGTGTTGGCGGGTGCCTACCTTTCGAGGTCGGCTGCCCTGCCTTTACATGAGAGCTACGGCATGTCCGTTGGCCGTCCGTTCGCACGTTCAAGCCAGAGATACCTGAGAAGTACGATGGGAGGCTGAACCCGACAGATTTCCTGAGCATCTACACCATCGCTGTTCAGGCTGCCAGGGGAAGAGATGAGAAGGTGTTCACCAACTACTTCCCTTTGGCCCTCAAGTCCAACGTGAGGTCTTGGCTGATGCACCTACCGGAGAACTCCATTTCGTCATGGGCAGACCTGCCACGAGTTCATCGGTGCCTTCACCGGTGGCCACCAAGAGCCCGGCAGGCCCAGCAACCTACAACTTCTCCAAAAGAAGGAAGGAGAATCCCTCTGTAAGTATTTACAGAGATTCAGTAAAGTTCATAGAGATATTCCAAATATCCATCCGAAAGCCGTTATAGTAGCTTTCTAGTCCAATGTGCGCAACCGTCGCATTTATTCCAAGATGAACGTGCGGTTGCCCAAGACTGTGAAGGAACTATACACACTGGTGGATAAGTGTTCTCGGATGGAGGAAGGGAGGAAGTTGCCTAGAGCAGAAGTTTGCACCAATGTTGATTCAGAGGATGAGGATGAATCAACCAGTCAGAGAAAGGGCAAGAAGCGTAGTAAGAAGCCAAGAGATAAGGCAGTGATGACTGTGGAAGGTTTGGGCACACCCAGTACCGGCAAGAAGGCCAAGGCTGAGGCCCCCGGCAAGGAAGTTGCCGCTTGCACTGCCTGTCGGGAAGCTGCTGCTGCCGAGAAAGCTGGGAAAGGCGATGGGCCGTACTGCAAGATCCATCAGACCAAGGGCCACGACCTTCAGGAGTGTTACCAGGTTGAGCAGCTTGTCAAGAAACAGAGGGCAGAGTATGATAAGCGTGATAAGGAAAAAGGTCAGAATGCCGCTAGCGGTAAGGGCCGAGGCGGTGAAGCAAATCACCCTGGCAAACCCTTTCATAACCAAGGAAAACTCGCCAGGGGTCAAGAGAAGGAAATCTGTGATGATGTGAGTGATGGAGGGAATGAAGAGGAAACCAGTGAGCAGGAGTTTAAGAAGGCCACTGACGCCCTATGCATTGATGGAGGTGCATCTTTGCATGCCTCTCACTGCCAGCTCAAGCGATGGGCACGAGATATCAATGCCATGGAACCAGCGCCAGAGGCCCGGAAGCCGCTCAAATGGCCCCGCACGCCCATAATCTTTGATGAGGAGGATCACCCTGGCCGTACCGCTGCGGTAGGATGTTTGCCATTGATGGTCTCCCCAACAATTCGCAACCTAAAGGTCACAAAGATGTTAGTGGATGGCGGGGCCGGCTTGAACCTAATTTCCCCGGCAGTCATTAGCAAGCTTCAGATAGGAGAAGAAGAGCTAGAGGTTACCGGCATGCTTCAAGTAGTTAATCCCGGCAGGAGCCATCCTAAAGGGAAGATTACGTTGCTGGTGACGTTTGGGGGAGAACCAAACTATCGAACTGAGAAGATTGTGTTTGATGTGGTTGATCTCCCCCTGCCGTACAATGGGATTCTTGGACGCCCGGCCCTGGCCAAGTTAATGGCAGCATCCCACTATGCTTACAACACCTTGAAGATGCCCGGGCCACTGGGAGTTATCACTATCCCATCAGATGAGAAGGATGCAATTATCTGCATGGACAAGATGTACCGTGATGCAGCCGCAGCAGAGGCAGCGGTAGTGGCAGCTCCCGCCAAGGAAAAGAAAGGGAAGAAGAGGGATTGTAGGACCTCTGGCAAGGAGTCCGAGAAGCGTGCCCCCTCCGAGTGCACGTCACCCGTTGACGACGTGCCAGAGTGTTCCAACAGCAAGAGGTCCAAGGTTGCTGCACCCCATGTGAAGAAGGTCCCGGCAGGGCTGGCTCGCGTTGAAGGTACTTTCACCATCAGTGCTACCCTCAATGACAAATAGGAAAGCGCGCTCGTTGCCTTCTTGTGGGCGAATATCGATGTGTTTGCCTGGCAACCATCTTATATCCTTGGTGTTCCCAGGGAGGTAATCGAGCACCACCTTGCTATCTGCCCACATGCCCGACCTGTCAAGCAGAAAGTCCGGAAGCAGGCCTTGGAGAGGCGCCAGTTCATTGCCGAAGACATTAAGAAACTGGACGCAACTGGTTTGGTCATAGGAGTACTGCATCCTACGTGGTTGGCAAATCCAGTGGTAGTCTGGAAGGCAAATGGGAAATGGAGGCTTTGCATTGATTTCACATATCTCAACAAGGCTTGCCCGAAGGACCCATTTCCCTTGCCGCGCATCGACCAGATTGTGGATTCCACTTCAAGTTGTGATTTGCTCTCCTTTCTGGACGCGTACTCCGGATATCACCAGATCTTCATGTCCAAAGAAGATGAAGAGAAGACGCCATTCATAACTCCATGTGGTACGTACTGCTTTGTCTGCATGCCATTCGGATTAAAGAGTGCCGGGTCCACTTTCGCAAGGGCAGATCAGATTGGTTTTGAGCCACAGCTACACAGAAATATAGAAGCCTATATGGATGATATCGTGGTTAAAACCAAGGATAAGGCCACCCTTATCTAGGATTTGGAGGAGACATTTTCTAATCTGTGCAAGATCAATTTGAAGCTTAACCCGGAGAAGTGTGTGTTTGGTGTTCCCTCCGGCAAGCTAGTTGGTTTCTTCGTGTCCCATCGGGGGATCGAAGCTAACCCCGACAAGATCAGTGCCATCGAGCAGATCCAGGCGCCAAGGACATTTAAGGATGTGAGGCTCTTAACAAGATGCGTTGCCGCGCTAAGTAGATTCATCTCCAAGTCTGCCGAGCGCGCCCTGTCGTTCTTTAAAACTTTGAAGAAGGCAGGGCCTATGAAGTGGACCCCAGAAGCAGATGCAGCTCTGCAAGAGTTGAAGGCCTACCTATCGTCTATTCCTACCTTGGTTGCACCCAAACCTCAAGAACCGTTGTTGCTATACTTGGCGGAAGCCAACCAAGTGGTCAGTGCGGCCTTGGTAGCGCAGCGAGAAGTGGATGAGGCAGACAGTGAGCAAAAAACAGTAGAATCAGAGAAGGATCAGGACAGCAATGAGCACGGCAACGAGAACAACCCCAAGGACGTGGCAAGGAAGAAGGTGGTGTAGCACCCAGTGTACTTCGTCAGCTCCTTGTTACAGGGGGATAGATCGAGGTACTCTGGTGTGCAAAAGTTGATCTTTGGTCTCATTATGGCCTCAAGGAAACTGCGCCACTACTTCCAGGCCCACGAGATCATGGTTGTGACTCGTTTTCTGTTGCAAAGGATACTCCGAAACCCTGAGGCTACTAGCAGAATAGTCGAGTGGGTTTGGAGTTATCCAGCTTTGGTTTGAAGTTTGAGAGCACATCAATTATTCAGAGCAGGGCACTGGCAGAGTTTATTGCAGAATGGACGCCAACCCCTGATGAGGAAGTACAGAGACAGCTATCCCCGGCAAGGAATCCCCCCAATAATGGATTATGTATTTTGATGGTGCTTTTTCCCTAGAAGGTGCGGGGCCTGGCGTGCTTCTTGTTGCCCCCTCCGGGGAGCACTTGAACTACGTTGTCCTAATGCATTTTGCCCGGGAAGAAGCCACCAAGAATACAACCGAGTATGAAGGGCTCCTTGCCAGGCTCAAAATTGCAGCAGAATTGGGAATCAAGAAGATGATCATTCGAGGAGATTCATAGCTTGTGGTGAGACAAGTCAACAAGGATTATCAAAGCCCATTGATGGAAGCATATGTCGAGGAAGTGAGGAGATTGGAGGAGCACTTTGACGGGTTGCAAACAGAGCACGTACCCCGTGCGGAAAACAACATAGCTGATCACCTGTCAAAGTGTGCTGCGCAGAAGCTTCCTGTGGAACCAGGAACTTTTATTCTCCGTCTCTCTCAGCCCTCCGTATCACGAGCCACAATGGCCCGGAAAAGGATAAAGTTGGACTACGGTAAGCCTCTCCCGGTCGAGCCGTCCACTCCCGGCAGAGACCCTACCGAAAACAACTCCTCACAGCCTGCCGGACCACCCCCTCCAGCCGGGCCCATGGACCCCGCGAATGAGGCTGGTGCTCCCGCAGCAGAGGAGGTGCCGCTAGTCCTCGTTGCCGAGCCCCAGGCTCCAACTTGGGCACGACACATTGTACACTTCCTCCAAACCAGAGAACTCAACCAAGATGAAGCTGAAAAAGTAGCTCGGAGGGCCAGTATGTATCAGTTTATCGATGACACTCTATATAGAAGGAGGCCCAATGGCGTGAAATTGAAGTGTGTCTGCCGGGAGGATGGAAAGGTACTCCTGGCTGAGATTCACAGAGGAATGTGCGGCTCCCACATTGGATCAAGGGCATTAGTTGGGAAAGCATTCCAGCAAGGATTCTATTGTCCCACAGCCCTCCAAGATGCGGTCGAGCTCGTCATGACATGTGAAGCCTGCTAGTTCCATTCCAAGAGAACACACCTGCCTGCCCAAGCTCTTCAAACAATCCCTCTATAATGGCCATTTACGGTCTGGGGGCTCTATATCCTCGGCACCTTCCCCCGAGCAATTGGGGGCTCTGAATTCTTGTTCGTCTCCGTCGACAAGTATACAAAGTGGCCGGAAGTGACTGTCGTGAGAAAGGTGATTGCTCAGTCAGCTATCAAATTCTTGAAAGAATTGGTGTGTCATTTTGGAGTTCCGGCAAGGATCATCACCGACAACGGCACCCAGTTCACGAGCCACGCCTTCATGGAATATGTCCGTACCCTCGGATGCAAGATCTCATTCGCCTCTGTGGCACACGCCCGGAGCAATGGACAAGCTGAGAGGGCGAACACTGAAGTGCTACGTGGACTCAAGACAAGAACTTTTGATACGCTGCAGAAGCACGGCAGGCGGTGGATCGAGGAGCTACCAGTAGTTCTCTGGTCCCTCAGAATGACACCTGACCAAGCTACCGGGCAGACTCCCTTCTCCCTGGTCTACGGGGCAGAAGTAGTTATCCCCAAGGAACTCATTTACAGGTCCCCTCGAGTGCTTGCCTACGATGAAGTAGCGCAAGATCAACACCAGCGTGATGACACCATGCTACTCGAGGAGAACCGTCTCCGGGCTGCTACGCGTACTGCACGCTACCAGTAAGCCCTACGTCACTATCACAGCCGCAGGGTTCATGCTCGGTGTTTTGTGGAAGGTGACCTTGTCCTTAGGCGCGTTCAGTCCGCCAAGGGTACAAATAAGTTGTCACTGAAGTGGGAAGGCCCTTACCGGGTGGTACGAGTCACCAGACCTGGCGCAGTCCGTCTGGAGACCGGAGATGGCACTCAGTTGCAAAACTCATGGAATATTGAGCATCTCTGCAAGTACTACCCGTAAGGCGCGGCTTTCGGGCACTGCCCGACAGCCACCCTTTTGTACAGGCCTTGCCTCAGCTGCATGTAACCCCTTGTACAAAGCCGGGGCGATGACCCCGTGCAAGAGAAAATAAAGAAGCACTGTAGGGGGCCCCCCAACTAAGATTGCATGCATGTATGAGCACACCAAAATCACTACATAAGCATTTCATGAGCATTTGCATATGCATATAGATAGGATCGCATCCTGCATTCATTCTCATCTACATGAAGTTGCAGGTTCCTGCCTTGGACTTGGCTTCGACAAAGATTGAGAAGATTGCTCGACACAGCGATCCCTGACAAGCCAAACAGATAAGTTTTACCTCCTGTCCATTAGCATTCTGTAAAGCTATAACTTTGCATGAGAAAACCTTGCCCCTCTTTTCAAACTTAGGTGCTCCCATCCATGACTCGAACATTGCTTCGGTCAAGATGGTCGGAGTGACCTTTGGTAAAAAGGAGTTGGCAGGGGGTGGCCCCTCTGTCTGTTCCCCGACAGACGTAGCTCTCCGGCAGACAAAGAGGGTGCCGGCAGGGTAGCCTGCCGGGGAAAACTCGTTTATTTACATTAAAGAGGCACCTCGCCTCTTCATGGACATATACATGCGTGGGTTCCCAGCAAGGTTCATCTTTTTCATTCATATGCTAATACAAGTACGAGCATTACAGAACACAAAGATGGACTCGAGGGATTACATTATTTGAATTAAAATTTGGTGAGTGCCGACTGATCTAAGATTAAAAAGATAAGTGCCCCGTGATCCCCTCTTTTCATTTTTCCTCCTTCAGGCACTGCGGTGAAAGGAGGAGAAGATGAGAAAACGAGCCCACCCCGAACTCGTCAGGGCCCTTCACGCATGGCCTTCTGTTCGCCACCTCCAGAGCCAGCAAGAAGCCCCGGCTTGAGCGCCAGTGGAGTCATCCACCAAAGCTCAGCCGAAAGACTACTGAAGGTGAGGAGAAGGCGCCAAGAGAACATCCCTCCATGGCTAACACCCCATGAGGCTGGTGATGACGGTGCCGGGAGGGAGGGGAAGAGCGGAAAGACGAGGCGGCAGGTCGCTGGTCGGAGGCGAAGGCATCCACGCCCTCGTACTCCAACTTGACCCCCTGCCACCTGCCTTCTCCGTCTTCCCTTGCTTTCTCCTCACCACCGGTGCTCCCGGGAAGCGCCAAGACTCCAACCCGGTGCCTCCAGCCGAGAAACAGCAAGTAGCCGGAACGGCCAGGAGGATCAAGGTGTGCCGCTCCCCACCTTGGTGGGCAGCAAGGCACGCCACTCGTCGACAACAGCCACAAGACCTTCGGGAGGGGCAATGCTGGGATTACCAATGATCTTCAGCCCTGCCTCCTGGACGAGCCTCGAAGAGACCAAGAGATTTACCACGCCAAGGACCAGGCTCACTCCCCTAGCATCAACACCAACATGAGGCAACAATAGCCCCGAGCGGGAGCCCGGGGGCTGGCCCTAGGCCCCTCTCTTCGACATAGCCAGCAAAAGCGAAAGATAAAAAGAGGAGGAATGCAAAGATGGATGACTCCGCTCTCCTCCGCCCCTCCCTTTTATAGGCCAGGCAAGGAGGGCAACTGCTCCATCAACGGGCGGCCACCGTCCTCCTCCTCCAATTCAAGATGACCGGGCCCTCACCATGATGCTCTCCCACACCACGCGCCTCCGTTACCTACCCCGCGCGATGCATGCAGCATACGTGGCCAAGGATAAGGGCACGCTGTGGGAAGAGTAAATTGGTAGTTTCTACCCCGTGCATTAAAGTCATTCACGGGCTATCACTTGAGCGGCCCCACCACTATTGTCTTTACACCACGTGCGGGGAAACCGGAAACTGGCCCAAAATCAAGGCTGATGAAGCAGCAATGAAGACCTCAGGGGGCCAACCCCTTAAGCAACCCTGCATGTGCACTTATTAGGCCCTACCCCGATGATGCTCAGCAGCGCATTCGGGGCAGGCCCGGGGGCTTCTGTCGGTGCAACAAACCCTGGGTCTGTTGCCCAGACTATGCACATGCACGAGAGCAAGATTGAAGCACCAGCCCAAGTCAGAGTTGAAAGGATCAAGAGATTCGAAGAACCAACATTCAGCCCAGAGAGACCAAGGTCAAGCCAGTGGAGCAAGATATCGCCAAGAGAAGGGCCTCCCTTGCCGGGCAGGCGAGCCCGGCAAGGGGCAAGGCCACCACCAGAAGCAGCCGACCAACGCGCCCCAGCAGGGCCTGCCGGGGCTCGCGGAGGCAAAGCCGCCTCACCAACCACTCAAGCACAACCCACGTCGTCGATCAATGCAGTGTCAAACCGCAAGGTGATTAAGTGGTAGCCATCGCCACATGGCAGTTGTTTTCTATAGAATAAAAATCACAGATGACACCCGTCCTATGACATGTCAAGGGAACAGGCGCAGAGCTGGCAAGATAGCCCGGCAAGCCTTGTCGGGCAACCTGTGATGTGACACTAAGCGGTGCATTTAATGCGCCCTGCCAACCTGCAGAGTTAGGTATGATAACGTTGTTTGCTATCATATCAGTGGATAATGACTACGTTGCCATTGTGGTGACCCCTTGATCTATAAAAGGAGGCCCATGGCACCCGTAGGAAGGGTGGGAAAGTTGATGAACCCACACCCCCATACACGGGTAGTCGCTACTGCCCTAAGGCAACCCTTGCTGGGAAAGTGTACTAGGCTTCACCACCTCCATTCCACCATCAATCCACCAAAGCAGGAGTTGGGTTTTATGCCTCGCGGTGGCCCGAACCTGGGTAAATTGCTTGTGTGCTCTCTGCCGTGCTGCCGTTCGCTGTTCTGCTCTTTGTGCAACGTGACGTCCCCCTGCCGAACCAGCAAGGGTCCTCCCGGTCCCATAGGTGGCCGCGGATATCCTGCGACACTAGGAAATCTGTCCGGAAGAGGAGTGTAATTGCTGCCATTCTGCCAATGGTCAGACCAAAAGAGCACAGTGTCCCCTCTGCTAACAGTAATAGCTAGACGTGACTACTCTAAATTTATCCATGAGCTTGCAAATATCTCTTTACCAGAAAGATCCACAAATGGTTGTGTCATGAGGAACTCATTGAAAATAATATGAATCCCAAACCAAGTGAACCCATGGCACATCCACTTTATTATAAAATTTATTGAGATGTTTTAGGAGTAGAGCTTCATTTTGTAGACCCAGGTTGAGAATTCCAAGACCACCCTTGTATTTGGGCCTGCAAACCAAAGGCTAGGCAGCCAAGGAATGACCCTTCTCCTGACCATATTTTCTCCATAAACACTGTCTCTGAATTCTTTTCAACTGCTTCAAGATACCCTGAGGGACTGACAGACTACAAAGAAAGTAAATAGGCAGAGAAGGTATGACTGAATTAACCAGTTGCAGCCTGCTTCCTTGGGGTAAAAACCAAGAGCAGTGAGTCTCCTCTCCATGCAGTCCATTGGAGGTAAGAGATCATTGATTCTAGGTCTGGTAGTTCCCACTGGAAAACCTAAATATGTAAATGGCATTGAGCCCAACTGACAGCCAAATTGGGCAGCTAAGCTAGTAGCAACAGCACCATTCACATTGATAGGGTACATGAAGGACTTGTGATAATTTATCTGCAGACCAATTGCCATTGAGAAAGAACTTAGCACTGTTTTAAGAGCCTCCAATTGAGAGCTTTCAGCAGACAAGAAAAAAATGTATCATTAGCATATTGCACCATTGGGTAATCAGGGTCATGAGTTAGCAAAGGCAGACTTAACAAACCCTGGTGCAGCAGATTATTAATCATAGTTTGCAAAAGATCTGCAGCAATAACAAAGAGCAAAGGAGAAATAGGGTCTCCTTGTTTTACACCACACTTTCATTTAAAATGATTTCCAGGCACTCCATTTAACAAAACTGAAGAAGTTCTAGAGGACAGTAGTTGCTGAATCCATGTGACCCATCAATTGTCAAAACCCTTTGCAACTAGAATCTTTATAATTGCCTCATGCTGAATTGAATCAAAAGCCTTTTCAAAATCTAGATTAAGCAAAAGAATGGGTTTCTTTGACTGATTACCCTAATGGATGTACTCAGAAGTCCAAGCAAGACAGTCCTGAATTGTCCTTGACTTGAGGAAACCATATTGGTTCTTATGCACACACTTGGTGATTTCCTCCTAAAACCTATTAGCAGCTAGTTTGGTGAGGAACTTCAGACCAACACTGGTGAGAGAGATTGGCCTAAAATCACCAACAAACTCAGGGGATTGCTTTTTTGGAATAAGGGTAATGAAGGCATCATTGAGATTTTCCAAATGAGCAGTTCCAGCATGAAATTCATGTACCAACCTCATAAAGTTACCAGAGATGATGTGCCAACATTTCTTTGAGAAAAGACCATTAAAACCATCTGGCCCTGGTGCCTTATCAATGGTCAACGCCTTGATCACTGATGTCTACTACGCAACTTTATTCTTGTAGACAGGTGTTGGGCCTCCAAGCGCAGTGTTTTGTAGGACAGTAGCAATTTTCCCTCAAGTGGACGACGTAAGGTTTATCAATCCGTGAGAGGTGTAGGATGAAGATGGTCTCTCTCAAACGACCCTGCAACCAAATACAAGAAATCTTTTGTGTCCCCAACACACCCAATACAATGGAAAATTGTATAGGTGCACTAGTTCGGCGAAGAGATGGTGATAGAAGTGTAATATGGATGTTAGAAATATATTTTTATAATCTAAATAAATAAAAACAGTAAGGTAGCAAATAGTAAACATGCACAAAAAAGGTATTGCAATGCATGAAAACAAGGCCTAGGTCCGTACTTTCACTAGTGCAACCTCTCAACAATGCTAATATAATTGCATCATATAACCATCCCTCAATGTGCGATGAAGAATCACTCCAAAGTTCCTATTGTTAGGACCCAGATTCTAAGTCACACCGACCTAGCATGTAACACATCATATCACTTTGCGGCCTCACGCACGGTATTCCCATGGGTGCCACCTTACCTGGCCCGGGACCGTTTGCGCCTTTTGGCTCACGTATATGATAGTGTCTCTAGTATCCATATGATAGTGAACCCGGGCCGACATGACTAGTCGTGAACCCAAAGTGGCGCTAACTTGTGGGGACAGGCATACATGAACCAGCATCGAATGTGTCGGTCATCAGCATGTGAATCCGGGCTGTAGCAACTGGGCTAACAGGATTCCGGGAACCCGGGCTGTAGGAGGCTAGCAGGACTCCAGAAATCATCGCGTGACATTTCCCCAAAGGGACAGACACAGGAACGAAGTGGATCACATGCCGGCAAGTCTAAGTGTTCCGGAGCAGTAGTAACTGGGCTAGCAGGACTCCGATAAACCGGGCTGTAGTAGACTACCATGGCTCAGTGGAAGCACTAGACTACATTTCCCCATAAGAGAGGCTACCAAGGATAAACAACTAGGTAGTCGGATCCCACACATACCAAGCATTTCAATCATACACACAATATGCCCGATATGTGTAAATACAACATGGCATCACAACAAAACTCTATGACTCAAAGTATTTATTCATTAGGCTCCGAGGAGCCAAGTACTACAAACATGGGTCTCATGACCCAAGATACAGAGCATACAAGCAACATGCACATGCGGAAGCTTAACTTGTCTGAGTACAGACAACTACAAATGAAAAAGGCTGGGAAGCCTGACTATCTACAAGACCCTCCCGGGTGTACAAGATCGTAGCTGAGGTAACAAGCTAAACGTCGAAGTCCACGCGGAACTACGAGCGAGACTGAAGTCTCTCTGCAAAAACATAAATTAAGCAAACGTGAGTACAAATGTACCAAGCAAGCTTACATCAGAACTATCTACATATGCATCAGTATCAACAAAGGGGGTGGTGGAGTTTAACTGCAGCAAGCCAGCTTTGACTCGGTGGCTATCCTGAACTACGACTGCAAGTAACTCTTTTCAGGTGGCGCACACGAGTCCACATATTCACCATATCAATGGACCATTATGGATCCGCTTCCATCTCCCTACGAGAAGGCCATCCATAGCACTCATGCTTATCTTGCTAGTTTTAGAGTATCCACTTTCACTTGTCTATGAACTGTATAGGCAACCCAGAGGTCCTTTACCGTGGACGCGGCGATTCGAATAGATCATTTATAACCCTGCAGGGGTGTACTTCTTCACACATGTTTCCACCACTTAGCGTCTGCACACGACATGTGCTCAGCAGACTTCAAGCGAAAGCCAACATGGGTGTAGACCACGACCTAACTAACCACACAAGTCTCTAGTCCAGGTTTATCGCCTATTCGGGTTCCATCCGCGAGGAGATCCGTCCGGGGTTTTGCTCACAGCCCCAAACGATGTGTGCAGGGTTCCCGAGACACCAAACGGGCGCCCGATACACCGTGCCACGGTGTATCTACCGCATCATAGCCCACCCATAGGGTCAGCGCTATGCATGGCCTCCAACACATATCCTACAAACACTAGAAATTAGTTCCAACTCCTGGACAGAGGACAGGGGCGGTTAATAAGTCGAGCGGGGTCATATTTCAGGGCCCAACGTGTGGTAGTAGTTGTTCATGGATCTAAAACACAGAACTCAGTTCCTGAGGACGGTTTCAATCAGACAACCCACCATGTACTCCTACATGGCCTCTCACCGCTACCTTTACCAAATCGTGTTCACACACTTAGCTCACACACAGTAGGACATGTCATCCCCGATGAATCAGACCTAACTCAACTCTAAGCAGTAGCAGGCATGACAAACAAGCATGAATGAGTAGGCACATCAGGGCTCAAACAACTCCTACTCATGCTAGTGGGTTTCATCTATTTACTGTGGCAATGACATGTCATGCAGAGGAAAAGGGGTTCAACTACCGCATCATCTAACAGTTGAATCGTTGTTGTCCTAATGCAGTAAAAGAGAGCATGAGCGAGAGAGTGGGATTGTATCGGAATGAACAAGGAGGTTTTGCTTGCCTGGCACTTCTGAAGATAGTATAGTTCTTCATCGGTGTCATTGATCTCATCGTCGGAACCACGTGTACTGAGAGGGGACAAATACCAGCAACAGAGAAGAAACACAATCAATGCAATGCAACAATATGATGCATGATCATGACATGTCAATATGCTGTGATTTGAGCTAATGCAACTAGCAACAGGTTAAATGAAGTTGGTTTGAACCCAAGGTTCAAATCCAAACTCCATATGTGAAATTCAAATGCCATTTATATGATTTGTCCTAAACAGCAGCCATAAGTTGTTCTAACATGCATGAAAATCATACAGATGGATAGATTGGATTTTTCTGATAATTTTTCATATATAAATTATTTCTATGTAAGCTACGGTTGAATTTTTATGAATTTTTGAAGTTTTGGCTATTTTCCGAAACTAATAAATCATTTAAGATTTATTTAAATTCCAGAAAGCATTTACTGCGTCAGCCTGACGTCAGCGTGTCAACGGCAATGACCAGGTCAAGCCTAGCCAGTGGGCCCCACATGTCAGTGTCCTAGCTAATTAAAAGAGATTGTTAGTGCTAATTTAATCCTAACTAAAAGTGTCAGTGAGGCATGGGCCCACATGTAAGTGACCCAGAGGGTCATTAGATTAGTGCCTAATGATGTTTTCGCCGGAGTTAGGCCGCCGGCGAGGTGCCGCGGCGGCAGGGTGCTTCGGAAAACCGCTGTGCTGCACCGTTTGAGGCGGGGTTTGCTCCTACGTGTTCCTGGGAGCGAGCTGCGTCGACCAGTGGTGGTGGCCGGAGCTGCGGTGGCTAGGATCAATGGCGGCGACGAAAACGGTGGCGCCGGAGTTCGGACAGGTACGGTTTGGTGCTAGGGGGGCATAGCAGGTCGAACGGGTGGACGCGCCCGGCTCCTGGGAGCATGCTGAGCACGGGGCGATGCTCAGGCGCAAGCTTCAGTGGCTGCAGCGGCAGCGGCAACATGGCCGGCGTCGAGGAGCTCTCGGAGACGACGCCTAGAGGATGCGAGGGACGGCGGGGCAAGGGGGAATCGGTTCAACGGCTCACCGCGGAGCTGCGGGGATGATTAGCGGGCTCGGGGACGCGCCAGAGTGGTAGCACGGTCGCCGGGGATCTAGGTGACCCGAGGAGGAAGAAGATGTTGAGGACGGCGCTCCGGGCTCTTCCCGTCGCGTGGCTCGGTGGAAACGGGTAGGTGTCGACGGCGGTGCTCGAGGACACGTCGGAGAGGCACGGGGGAGGCTGTGGTCGCGGTGGTGTTCGTCAGCGATCTCGGCGCGCACAGGCAGAGAGAAGAGAGGGAGCAGAGGAGGGGATGAGGGCGAGGGAGAGTGAGGGGGAGGCGGCAGAGCAGGTGGGCTCGATCTGGACGCAAGGGGTAGCTTATCCCCTTGTCCAGGCGCTGGCAGAAGCAGGAGGTGGCCATCGGTGGTCGTGCGCGTTGCGGGCACACGCCTCTCGTCCTACTGGCGAGAGGTGGAAGACGGTCCAGCCCCTAGTGGGCTGGGCCGGTTCAGCTAGGCCGACTACAGGTAGGTAGCCTAGGTAAGTCTACTCTGTTCTGTTTTATTTATTTATGTTTTCTAATTTTGCTATGTGTTTTGATTTAGTTCAAAGACGAAACCATTTAAAATAATTCTGAAAATATTTTTGGGCACTCTCTGAATTAATAAAGTGTCCCTCAATAATTCTCATAATATTTGGAGCTGTCAAAATATTTATAGCAATTTTTGGAGCCCCAATCAACTACAATATGTGTTGAGATAAAATCCAAGATGGCTAGGAAAAATGTGCATCACCTCTGGTTGCTGTTTCTAGCGTTTTCCAAAAATGATGAACATTCATTTGGGTTCCTGAAAAAAAATTAGTTGAACCTATTTGAATTCGTTTGATGCTAGGGTTTGAACATCCCCCATTCCAAGTTTAAATAAAATTTAGAGATGATGCATGAAGATCAAGCAAAGTCAAACAAGGGCTGATCTAGGGATGTGACAACTCACCCCCACTAAACAAGAATCTCGTCCCGAGATTCAAGCATAGGGTAAGATGAAGGGGGGACGCAAACTAACACAATCTTCACGATCCAGGTTGCACTTCATAAGAATGTTGATTCGATCACCATCTTTGTCTCGATGTCTTGCTCTAAGAACTCCATCCAACATGACAACGAGAGGAAAGGGAAAACCCTAGAAGGATCGATCTTCTCAAAGATCGAACATCTCAGGATCAACTCATGGAGTGAGACATTGAAACATCTCTCGAGCTGAGACTCAAAACATACATCCAGAGGGATGGAGTGAAACAGATGACGAAGGTTCACTTGGTAGGCAACAATTCCACGCTGGAGTAGGATGGTGCATGGTTTCAGAGTAGCGAGGAGGTAATTGCCATGATTCCATAACGGGATACCTTAGAGAAGGTGGCTCGTAGAAGTATTCCTTTAAGTGGCAAAAAGAATTACTTTTGATACATGGATCATCGAGACTCTTTATACCAGCCTAAGGCAATCACAATCGATCATTTGAAGGAGTTCGAAAGAATGACATACTTAGACTAGAATGGATGATGTGGACTACCTTGTTGAAGACAACGCAATGGATGATTTTTTGCTTATCATCGGAAATGGATGGGACCCATGGTAGGACCACTTTTGAAGATGATCCGGGATAGCAACTGCTGAGAAGGGCAGCCCATGGGAATTTGGCACAATGGCAGTGCAAGCTGGGAACAAAATGCAAATGTTGGGAATGTTCCAACCATCATATCTGCCTGAGATTCAGATCTGGTTGGTAACAGGATATTCCAGACAACATGTCTAAAAAGGAAAGGTTGCAACACAAATCAACGAGATGACGTTGCAAGATTCTCAGGAAATGAACTCTGATAGCAAGCTCCAAAACATGAGCGGGTTCTGCTACACACATGTGAACATGTTGTCCCAGACAAGCATGACCACATTGTAGTCTTATAATAAAACACTACTGAGTTCAGGTGGGGAACCATAGTCGGGGATATTGAAGTCCTTGCATAAGGCATGCTCTTAAGAAGGAACTACTTCTCCTTGAACAAATCGGTCAGTGGCTTGGTGTGCTAGGGAATTCATATGGAATGAAGATGATCAGTCTACCAGACCATAGAATACTTTGCACATGCATGACTGACTTGGGATGATTCCAGAGGGAGCAAAACAAACTTTCTCGAATCCACAGCAACAACTTACATCAAATGCACATGAGTTAGAGGAAGTCACTTCTTTCATCCAAACATATACCTCATTAATGGAGCACGAAGGCATTGCTCACAAAGTTTCCAACACTAGCTGGATGTTCAACACGAATCATGGAGAAGAGAAAATGTTGCTGATGGGCTCAATAGCAACTCATCGGAATTTCCATATCACTGGACTTCCACCATTATGTGAACAATGTGATAGTATTGGTCAGACCAAAAGATATAATGGTGTATGCTCGAGGGGTGAACCACGAGTAAGACAACATTACGAATATCGTTGGTACTGATTTGATTTGGTGATAGCCCATACTCAAATCAAAGATTGAATAAGACAATAGATCTAACAACTGATCACGGGGATCAATCGATGAAGATATCATCTTCCTTCAACACACACCCAAGGATATCCCTTTGGAATGAACTAAGTCAGATAAAGCTTTTATCTTCCAACTCTCCAAGTTGTTGTTTAGCTTAACCAACTAGCTCAAGGGTATCCAACACAGATCCTTGGAGAAAGGGTGGTTTTATGGAAAAACCAGCTTGATCACGAACTCAACATAGCGGTCAGGTGACAACCTGGTAATACTTCCGAGAAGATATTCGTAAAATCATGAACCACCGATATGTTATTAAGCTCAAGAACAATCTTGCTTTTCAAGGCAAGACGACATGATCAGAAGAGCAAGGGATTCAATCCTAAATCAAAGATCGAAGAGTGCACCAGAAATAAGGACAAGGTAGCACGATCAGTCCTAGCATGGTGATTCAATAACCAACACACTAAGGATGAAATTATTTTCCTTTAACTACCACTCAATGGGGTTGCTAGGAGTATTGATTTCACACATCATAGTTCACCTATCGGCATTCCGGTTGCAACAACACGAGGACCGAGAAATGAACAACGATGGCGAGAAGTATCACTACATCAAGAATTCATAAGATGGTGTGCAATTTCTATGGTATTATTGACAAAAGAGGGTAATACACCAGGGTAGAACAGAACAAAAGCTGGATTGGCATTTTGATCTGCGGAATACAACTGCTTGGACCCAATCCTAAAAATGGACAAGGTACTGGAGTTTGTTTCTCCTAGTCATTCCATAATAGGATGGCTCGGCGGACCACAAGAATAATAGGCATCGATGAACACGGCTGCACTACTACTCCTAACTATCAAATGATAGATGAGGGTTAGAATTCAATTGAAGAGGGGAAACTCAAAGGAACATATAAATTTCTAAATTGTGGATGCATAAGTTTAGTATGTCAAACAAGTTCAACATATTTCTTCCAGATAATCCATGCAGAAAGGTAGGACTGGCAGATTCACAATGCAGAATGGAGAACTCATGAAGAGCACTCTGGTTGTGATCTTTTGGTTCAAAGAACTTCTGCCATAATGGTTCATGGTATTGGAAGAACGATATACCACAGACCTCGAGGACTATCACAAAGGTTACTAATATCCTAAAGGAACTAGCAAACACTACCAACATGAATGAGTAGGGTGAATCTCGGGTCAAGAACCCAGAAATAGAATGCCTACTAACTAAATGGCATCACGGGATGCTTTCGAGAATGACGGCCAGAATCATCACACTACGAATATAAAGCATTGCTAGATTACTAGGTGGTTCTCTAGGATGCCTAGGGTCATAATACTAGCTCCAACATATATGTCAAGGCAATGGAGTACCTGAACAGACCGTTTAATGTGCTTAATCTGGCCCAAAAGGACATCGGGAACTGGGAGGAAGGATTTGCAAATGCATCAGATTCTTTAGAAACCTGGGATGACTCGGACATCATAATGGCTGTAAATGCTCAAAAAGATTTGAGACATCCTGCAAAAATGGTGGCATAGCCACTCGACATCATAATATCAAGGTTCTGAGGCCAGCTATGAACATACGGAAGTAGTAGAAACTGAACTGAGACTTGAATCCATCAATCCTATAAGTCTATGGATTAGTAACATGTCATCTTGATAGATAGATGAGAAGGCCTAGTTCTTAATCCCCATAGAAGAGAAGAGGATGACTCAGATAAGAAGGGCATAAGGTAAAGGAGTAAAAAGAGCCTTACGTTCCCTTCCACAATCAATTCCCTTACATAACTAAAGAATTTCTATACTCAACTTCGACCAGTTTGGCTTGGTAATCCTACAGGCAGTCAGGCTCTGATACCAAAGCTGTCAGGACCCCGATTCTAAGTCACACCGATCCAGCATGTAACACATCATATCACTTTGCAGCCTCACGCATGGTATTCCCACGGGTGCCACCTTACCTGGCCCGGGACCGTTTGCGCCTTTTGGCTCACGTATATGATAGTGTCACTAGTATCCATATGACAGTGAACCCGGGCCGACATGACTAGTCGTGAACCCAAAGTGGCGCTAACTTACAGGGACAGGCGTAAATGAACCAGCATCGAACGTGTCGGTCATCAGCATGTGAATCCGGGCTGTAGCAACTTGGCTAACAGGACTCCGGGAACCCGGGCTGTAGGAGGCTAGCAGGACTCCGGAAATCACCGCGTGACATTTCCCCGAAGGGACAGACACAGGAACAAAGTGGATCACATGCCGACTAGTCTAAGTGTTCCGGAGCAGTAGTAACTGGGCTAGCAGGACTCCGGTAAACCGGGCTATAGCAGACTACCATGGCCCAGTGGAAGCACTAGACTACATTTCCCCATAAGAGAGGCTACCAAAGATAAACAACTAGGTAGTCGGATCCCACACATACCAAGCATTTCAATCATACACACAATATGCCTGATATGTGTAAATACAACATGGCATCACAACAAAACTCTACGACTCAAAGTATTTATTCATTAGGCTCCGAGGAGCCAATTATTACAAACATGGGTCTCATGACCCAACATACAGAGCATACAAGCAACAAGCACATGCGGAAGCTTAACTTGTCTGAGTACAGACAAGTACAAATGTAAAAGGCTGGGAAGCCTGACTATCTACAAGACCCTCCCGGGGGTACAAGATCGTAGCTGAGGTAACAAGCTAAACGTCGAAGTCCATGCGGAACTACGAGCGAGACTGAAGTCTCTCTGCAAAAACATAAATTAAGCAAACGTGAGTACAAATGTACCCAGCAAGACTTACATTAGAACTATCTACATATGCATCAGTATCAACAAAGGGGGTGGTGGAGTTTAACTGCATCAAGCCAGCTTTGACTCGGTGGCTATCCTGAACTACGACTGCAAGTAACTATTTTGAGGTGGCGCACATGAGTCCACATATTCACCATATCAATACACCACTATGGATCCGCTTCCGTCTCCCTACGAGAAGGCCATCCATAGCACTCACGCTTATCTTGCGAGTTTTAGAGTATCCACTTTCACTTGTCTATGAACTATATAGGCAACACAGAGGTCCTTTACCGCGCACGCGGCTATTCGAATAGATCAGTTATAACCCTGCGGGGGTGTACTTCTTCACACATATTTCCACCACTTAGCATCTGCACACGACATGTGCTCGGCAGACTTCAAGTGAAAGCCGACGTGGGTGTAGACCACGACCTGACTAACCACACAAGTCTCTAGTCCAGGTTTATCGCCTACTCAGGTTCCATCCGCGAGGAGATCCGGCCGGGGTTTCGCTCACAGCCCCAAACGATGTGTGCAGGGTTCCCGAGACACCAAACTGGCGCCCGATACACCGTGCCACGGTGTATCTACCGCATCATAGCCCACCCCTAGGGTCAACGCTACGCACGGCCTCCAACACATATCCTACAAACACCAGAAACTAGTTGCAACTCCTGGACATATGACAGGGGCGGTTAGTAAGTCGAGCGGGGTCATATTTCAGGGCCCAATGTGTGGTAGTAGCCGTTCATGGATCACAAACACAGAACTCAGTTCCCGAGGACGGTTTCAATGAGACAACCCACCATGTACTCCTACATGGCCTCTCACCGCTACCTTTACCAAATCGTGTTCACACACTTAGCTCACACACAATAGGACTTGTTCATCACCATTCCAATTCATCCCCGATGAATCAGACCTGACTCAACTCTAAGTAGTAGCAGGCATGACAAATAAGCATGAATGAGTAGGCACATCAGGGCTCAAACAACTCCTACTCATGCTAGTGGGTTTCATCTATTTACGGTGGCAATGACAGGTCATGCAGAGGAAAAGGGGTTCAACTACCGCATCATGTAACAGTTGAATCGTTGTTGTCCTAATGTAGTAAAAGAGAGCAGGAGCGAGAGAGTGGGATTGTATCAGAATGAACAAGGGGGTTTTGCTTGCCTGGCACTTCTGAAGATAGTATAGTTCTCATCGGTGTCATTGATCTCATCGTCCGAACCACGTCTACTGAGAGGGGACAAATACCGACAACAGAGAAGAAACACAATCAATGCAATGCAACAATATGATGCATGATCATGACATGTCAATATGCTGTGATTTGAGCTAATGCAACTAACAACAGGGTAAATGAAGTTGGTTTGAACCCAAAGGTTCAAATCCAAACTCCATATGTGAAATTCACATGCCATTTATATGATTTGTCCTAAACAGCAGCCATAAGTTGTTCTAACATGAATGAAAATGGTACAGATGGATAGATTGGATTTTTCTGATAATTTTTCATATATAAATTATTTCAATCTGAGCTACAGTTGAATTTATATGAATTTTTGAAGTTTTGGCTATTTTCAGAAAATAATAAATCATTTAAGATTTATTTAAATTCCAGAAAGCAATTTTTTTAAACATATTTCGCAGAAATAAAATCCTAGGAAAAGAAATTAAAAAAATACCAAAACAAATTTTCACCGTCTAAATAAAATATTTAGAACAGGGTGAACATTTTCTTGGCCTAAAATGCAATTTTGAGAAATGCACCTTTTTTCTAATTCAAATAAAATTCCAATAAAACCCAATAAAAATATTAATCTGATTTTTAATATTTTTCCTCCAATATTTCATTTATTTTGGAGAAGTCATATTATCTCCTCTCTTATATGTTTTTATGAAATATTTTGGAGAGAAAATAAATAAACTAAAGTGATCCTTGTTTCGATATTTGACAAAAGTCAAATATGAAAAACATGAAATCCCCAACTCTCTCCGAGGGTCCTTGAGTTGCTTAGAATTTCGAGGATCGCGAAACGAAATGCAACAAAAATATGATATGCATGAATGACCTATGTATAACATTTCAAATTGAAAATTTGGGATGTTACACCTAGAGTCTGTACTAAAATAACACCAAAGCAAATTCATATTCATAACACTCAATCCAACACAAAGAACTTCAAAGAGTGCCCCAAGATTTCTACCGGAGATACAAAGACAAGAACGTGCATCAACCCCTATGTATAGATTACCCCAATGCCACCTCGGGAATCCACGAGTTGAGTGCCAAAACATATATCAAGTGAACCAATATGATACCCCATTGTCACCACGAGTATTCAATTGCAAGACATATATCAAGTGTTCTCAAATCCATAAAATTATTCAATCCAATAACAACGAAATCTCAAAGGAAAAAACTCAATTCATCACAACATGATAGAGAGGGGAAAACACCATATGATCCGACTATATTAACAAAGCCCGCGATACATCAAGATCGTGACATCTCAAGAACACGAGAGAGAGAGAGATTAAACACATAGCTACTGGTACAAACCCTCAGCCCCGAGGGTGGACTACTCCCTCCTCATCGTGGTGGCCGCCGGGATGATGAAGATGGCCATCGAAGATGATTCCCCCCTCCGGTAGGGTGCCGGAACAGGGTCTAGATTGGTTTTTGGTGGCTACAAAGACCTGCGGCGGCGGAAATTCTGATCTAGGTTAACCCCGAGTTTTTTGGAATATTTGGGAATTTATAGGGCAAAGAGGGGGTGCGGGAGGCCACTGAGGTGGGCACAACCCACTTGGGCACGCCTGGGCCCCCAGGCATGCCCTGGTGGGTTGTGCCCCCCTCGGGACACCCCCAGGTGCTGCTCTGGTCCATTGGAAGTCTTTTGGTCCATAAAAATCCACAAAAAGTTTTGCGGTGTTTGAATTCCGTTTGATATTGATTTCCTGCGATGTAAAAACAAGCAAAAAACAGTAACTGGCAGTGGGCACTGGGTCAATAGGTTAGTCCCAAAAAATGATATAAAGTTGCGGCTATAAAATGATTGTAAAACATCCAAGAATGATAATATAACAGCATGGAACAATAAAAAAATTGTAGATATGTTGGAGACGTATCAGCATCCCCAAGCTTAATTCCTTCTCATCCTCGAGTAGGTAAATGATAAAAAATAGATTTTTTGATGTGGAATGCTGCCTAACATATTCATCACATATTGTTTCCTTTATAGCATGGACAATTGGACTTTGATATGGTTCAAAGAAATAGTCTAGTTTTGACATGAGGACTTTGATACTCAAGCACATCAACAAACAACCATGTCTTTCAAAATATCAACACTAAAGCAAGTTATCCCTAGCCCATTATGCTCAATCATTGATCCATTCATGAAACACACTCGCATATTAGCTACCCAATGCTCAAGTACGATCATAGTGCCCCTTAGTTGGTGCTTTATAAGAGAAGATGAAACTCAAGTAAAAATAAAAAATTGCATAAAGTAAATAGAAAGGCCCTTCGCGGAGGGAAGTAGGGATTTGTAGATGTGCCAGAGCTCAAATCAAAAAAGATAGAGATAAAACATTTTGGGTGGCATGCTTTTCCTATCAACGAAAATGATCGAGTAGTTCATACTACTTTCCATGCTACATATATCATAGGCGGTTCCCCAACAGAAAATAAAGGTTATTCCTTTTTCCACCATACTTTCACTTTCCATGGCTAGCCGTATCCACGGGTGCCTTCCATACCAACAGTTTCCAAGAAATTTATTATTTGACAACATAAAGTAAATTCATTTTTCATTTCGGGACTAGGCATCCGTAATACCATTGAAGTACTCTCATGCAACAACAAGTGAATAAACACTCATCTTGAGAATAACACATCTAGCATGGAAAAATATCAGCCACCCCTACCGTTTCATGAGCGGTACAAGCACACAAAAGAGAAATTTATTTTGAAAATTAGAGATGGCACATACAAATTTGCTTAGAACGGCAAAAGAATACCACATATAGGGAGGTATAGTAGACTCATGTGGCAAAACTGGTCTAATGGATTTTGGATGCACAAGTAGTGATCATACTTAGTGCAAAGTGAAGGCTAGAAAAAGATTGAGAAGCGAACAACCAAGAAACAAAAAATCTCATAAGCAAGCATTGAGCATAATTAACACCGAATAATGCACCACAAGTAGGATGTAATTTCATTGCATAACTATTGACTTTTGTGCTTGCATAGGGAATCACAAACCTTAACACCAATATTCTTACTAAAGTATAATTACTCATCAACATGACTCACATATCACAACATCATATCTCAAAACTATTACATGGAATCAAGTTTATTTTGTCCAATGATCTTGATGAAAGTTCTTATTATATCCTTCTTGGATATCTATCACTTTGGGACTAATTTTCATGTGTTGCTTTTGAAAAGCTCAAACAAATATAAGTGAAGATCATGAGCATAATATTTCTTTCTCTCAAATTAATTTAAGTGAAGCAAGAGAGAATTTCTCCAAAATTTTACTAACTCTCAAATAAATATAAGTGAAGCAAGAGAGCAAATGACAAGCTACTCCAAAAAGATATAAGTGAAGATCAAGCGGGTACTTAAGTAAATATGTAGCTATGTGGGGACTCCTTCTTATTCAAAAACTTTCAGATCTAAGTATTTTATTAAAACAGCGAGCAAAAAATAAAATGGCACTCTAAGAATGGCACATATCATGTGAAGAAGCAAAAACTAAGGATCAACCGATACTAACCGATAGTTGTTGTTGAAGAAAGGTGGGATGCCTACCGGGGCGTCCCCAAGCTCAGATGCTTGAGACTTCTTGAAATATTATCTTGGGATGCCTTGGGAATCGCCAAGCTTGAGCTTTTGTGTCTCCTTAATTCCTTTTATATCACGGTTTCCCTAAATCTTAAAAACTTCATCCACACACAACAAGAACTCGTGAGATAAGTTAGTATAAACCAATGCAAAAACCTTATCATTCTATACTGTAGCAAATCACTAAAATTATTATTCAACATTGCGTACTAAATGCCTCTGCATATTTAATACTCCTATCCTCAAATAAAATCATTAAACAAGCAAACATATGCAAACATAACAGCAATCTGCCAAAACAGTACAGTCTGTAAAGAATGCAATATTCATCATACTTCCCTAACTCCAAAAATTCTGAAACAATTACCAAACTTTAGAAAATTTATCAGAGCTTATTCTGCAAGAAGTTTCAATATTTTATCACATTCTTACTTTTCTAGGGAATTTTTGCAACAGCGGTAAACTTTCTGTTTTCAAACAGCAACATGTAGACTTGTAAATTAAGCATAGTAAAGGCTATCAATGCTACTTTTATTGAAATAAAAGATGCAAAACATTATTCTAAATAACAGTAAGCAAATCCTACCAAAATAAATTGAAGCTCCAAGCAAAACACATATCATGTGACGAATGAAAACATAGCTCCAAGTGAGGTTACCGATAATGTTGGAGACGAAAGAGGGGATGCCTTCCGAGGCATCCCCAAGCTTAGGTGCTTGGATCTTCCTTGAATATTACCTTGGGGGTGCCTTGGGCATCCCCAAGATTAGGGTCTTGTCACTCCTTATTCTCCTCATATAGACATCTCACCCAAAACTTGAAAACTTCAATCACACAAAACTTAACGGAACTTCGTGTGGTAGGTTACTATGATAAAGAGCAAACCATTTCACTTTGGTACTGTCAAAGACGAGATTCATAATTGTTCCCACACAATTAATACTGTAGAATATCATTTAAACAATTTATATTGAGCAATATAAGCCATAGAAACTACAAAACAAGCAAGCTATGCATTGAAAACAGAATTTATCAAAAACAGAACAGTCTGTAGTAATATGTACTCAAACCATACTTCTGCTTCTCCAAAAATTATGAAAAAAATTAGAACCACGTGAGAAATTTGTATATTAATCATCTGAAAAAAGAATCAACTCAAAAGCACTCTGATGTTAAAATTGAGAATTATTTTCGTGAGCACAAAAGTTTCTGTTTTTCAGCAAGATCAAATCAACTATCACCCAACATGATCCCAAAGGCTTTACTTGGCACTTTATTGAAACAAAACGTATAAAACATTATTACTAAAGTATACTAATCATGTGAACACACAAAAACAGTAGGTAAAAGTAATGGGTTGTCTCCCAACAAGCGCTTTTCCTTAATGCCTTTTAGCTAGGCATGATGAGTTCAATAATGCTCGCATTATAGATAAGAATTGAAACATAACAAGAGCATCATGAATCACATGGAAAGCATATTTAAGTCTAACCCACTTCCTATGCATAGGGATTTTGTGAGCAAACAACTTATGAGAACAATAATCAACTAGCATAGGAAGGCAAAACATGCATAACTTCGAAACTTTCAACACATAGAGAGGAAACTTGATATTATTGCAATTCCTACAAGCATAAGTTCCTCCCTCATAATAATTTTCAGTAGCACCATGAATGAATTCAACAATATAACTATCACATAAAGCATTCTTTTCATGACACAAAAGCATAGAAATTTTACTACTCTCCACATAAGCAAATTTATTGTCATGAATAGTAGTGGGAGCAAACTTAACAAAATAACTATCATGGGATTGAAAATTAAAATCATGATGACAAGTTTCATGGTTATCATTATTCAATATAGCATACATTTCATCACTATAATCATCATAGATAGCAACTTTGTTATCATAATCAATTGCATCCTCTTCCAAAATAGTGGATTCATCATCAAGTAAAGTCATGACATCTCCGAATCCACTTTCATCAATATAATCATCATAAATAGGAGGTGTGCACTCATCATAATAAATTTGCTCATAAAAACTTGGGGGACTAAAAATATCATCTTCATCAAATATAGCATCCCCAAGCTTATGGCTTTGCATATCATTAGCATCGTGGATATTCAAATAATTCATACTAACAACATTGCAATCATGCTCATCATTCAAATATTTTGTGCCGAACATTTTATTGACTTCTTCTTCTAACAATTGAGCACAATTTTCCGATCCATCATTTTCAAGAAAGATATTATAAAGATGATCAATAATATGATGCAACGTCAATTCCATTTTTTATGTAGTTTTCTTTTACGAACCAAACTAGTGATTAAACAAGAAACTAAAAGATTCAATCTCAAGATCTAGAGATATACCTTCAAGTACTCACCTCCCCGGCAACGGCGCCAGAAAAGAGCTTGATGTCCACTATGCAACTTTATTCTTGTAGACACGTTTTGGGCCTCCAAGCGTAGAGTTTTGTAGGATAGTAGCAATTTTCCCTCAAGTGGATGACCTAAGTTTTATCAATCTATGAGAGGTGTAGGATGAAGATGGTCTCTCTCAAACGACCCTGCAACCAAATACAAGAAATCTCTTGTGTCCCCAACACACCCAATACAATGGCAAATTGTATAGGTGCACTAGTTCAGCGAAGAGATGGTGATAAAAGTGTAATATGTGTGGTAGAAATATATTTTTATAATCTAAATAAATAAAAACAGCAAGGTAGGAAATAGTAAACGGGCACAAAAATGGTATTGCAATGCTTGAAAACAAGGCCTAGGGTCCGTACTTTCACTAGTGCAACCTCTCAACAATGCTAATATAATTGGATCATATAAGCATCCCTCAATGTGTGATGAAGAATCACTCCAAAGTTCCTATCTAGCAGAGAACATAAGAATAAATTGTTTGTAGGGTACGAAACCACCTCAAAGCTATTATTTCCGTTCGATCTATTCAAGAATTCGTACTAAAATAACACAAAGCTATTCTTTCCGTTCGATCTATCCTAGAGTCCGTACTAAAATAACACCAAAGAAAATTTATATTCATAATGCTCAATCCAACACAAAGAACAAAGAGTGCCCCGAGATTTCTACCGGAGAAACAAAGACAAGAACGTGCATCAACCCCTATGCATAGATTACCCCAATGTCACCTCGGGAATCCGCGACTTGAGAGCCAAAACATATATCAAGTGAATCAATACGATACCCCATTTTCACCACGAGTATTCAATTGCAAGACATATATCAAGTGTTCTAAAATCCATCAAATTATTCAATCTGATAACAACGAAATCTCAAAGGGAAAAACTCAATTCACCACAACATGATAGAGAGCGGAAAACACCATATGATCCGACTATATTAACAAAGCCCGCGATACATCATGATCGTGACATCTCAAGAACACAAGAGAGAGAGAGATTAAACACATAGCTACTGGTACAAACCCTCAGCCCCGAGGGTGGACAACTCCCTCCTCATCGTGGTGGCCGCCGGGATGATGAAGATGGCCACCAGAGATGATTCCCCCCTCCGGCAGGGTGCCGAAATGGGGTCTAGATTTGTTTTCGGTGGCTACAGAGGCCCGTGGCAGCGGAACTTCTGATCTAGGTTAACCCCGAGGGTTTTTGGAATATTTGGGAATTTATAGGGTAAAAAGGGGGTGCGGGATGCCACCGAGGTGGGCACAACCCACCTGGGCGCGCCTGGGCCCCCAGGCATGCCCTGCTGGGTTGTGCCCCCCTCGGGGCATCCCCCAGGTGCTGCTTTGGCCCAATGGAAGTCTTTTGGTCCATAAAAAATCCACAAAAAGTTTCGTGGTGTATGAACTCCGTTTGATATTGATTTCCTGCAATGTAAAAACAAGCAAAAAACAGCAACTGTCACTGGGCACTGGGTCAATAGGTTAGTCCAAAAAATGATATAAAGTTGCTATAAAATGATTGTAAATATACATCCAAGAATGATAATATAACAGCATGGAACAATAAACAATTATAGATACGTTGGAGACGTATCAATCACCTTTTCAATTTCCTTAACCTCAAATGGCTTGGTGAGGACCTCTAGCCCCTGCACCTTTGGAATTAGAGAGAGGATGTCCCTCTCTAATTTTATTGCCTTAATAGTACCCATTCTGTTTTTGAGGGAATGTAAGAATTCCTTGGCCATTTTCTCATGATCTGAAGTAACAGTGCCATCAGATAGCTGCAAACTTGAGCATTCTTCCTATATCTTTCAGTGTCCATTGCCGAAAAAACTTGGAATTTTCCTCTCCCACTTTGATATACCTAATGGTACACCTTTTTCTCCAATAGAGATACTGCAAATGCAAAAGATGTTCATGGTGTAATTTGGCAATCTTCCTGAAATTGGCCTCCGTCCTGGATAAAGGCCTCAAATCCTCTAAATTATCCAACCAAAGAATCACCCAATTGCATTTCTCAATCAACCTTTTGATGTGGAACGGCCCCTTCTGCCATTTCTTCAAAGCAAACCTGAAATCTCTTAGTTTATCCACAATGATTGCAGAAATATGAGACTTGTGAGAGCTCCTAGCCCAAACCTCTTGTACACAGTCCATGAAACTAGGTTGATGAACCCAATAATTTTCAAACCTGAACAAATTAGCTTTTGGTATAGTAGTGCTAATAGATATTAGGCACCGCACATGATCTGAAGCAGTTTTTGCAAGAGGAGTAACTTGTGTCATATGATATAGATTGATCCAACTAGCAGAAGTGACAACCCAGTCAAGTTGTTCCAGAAGTGGTATATCCTGCATGTTTTACCTAGTGAATCTTCTCCGCTTTAATGGAAGTTCCAAAAGACCCAAGTGCCCTATGATCTCATTAAAAATGAAGATGTCATTCACATCTCTTCCAGGAAGATTTCTATTATCAAGAGATCTAATAAAGTTAAAATCACCCATAAAAATCCACTTTTGTTCTGGTTCAACCTCCAAAGTATATAACCATCTAACAAACTCATCCCTCATTTCACCCTGGCAAGGCCCATAAACATTCACCATAAACCATTGCTCTTTATTATGCACTGAGGTGAAACTGATCACAATGCCAAACATTTTCACTTCCACCAAGTTACCATGAAAAACAACTGAACGCCACACTGTTAAAATACCACCAGAAGCTCCTCTTGAGGGAGATTCAATAAAATAATCAAAACTAGTAGGGCAAATGCTTTTAATAAGCGCACGAGTGCATAGAGAAAACTTGGTTTCTTGCAAACAAACAACAACACATTGACTCTCAAGAACTTTTTCTCTGACAGAGCGTTGTCGTGCATCAGAATTCAGACCTCTGACATTCCAGTAGAGGATTTTCCAGCTACGCATGGACACACTACTGGAATCAGCTAATTTGCCATCTGCCAGCTCTTTGCCGTCTGCTAGCTGACGGCAAAGAAGCTCTTTGCCATCAGCTACACATAAGCAGACGGCAAAGAAAAGGCTGACGGCAAAGAAGCTCTTTGCCATCAGCCAGCTCTTTGCCGTCTGCCAGCAGACGGCAAAGAATCTTTGCCGTCTGCCAGCAGACGGCAAAGAATCTTTGCCGTCCGCTGGCAGACGGCAAAGAGTGTGGTGGCCCCCACCTCCCGCTCGTTTGAAAAAATCTTAACGGCCCACCTCTTTGCCGTCCGCTAGCAGATGGCAAAGAGGCAAAAAGGCGGACGGCAAAGGCTGGCTGACGGCAAAGAGGGCACTTGACTAACGGCCGGTACCCCCCCGCCCGTTACTCACTTCGTCCTCGCCCTTCTCCTCCCACCCCCCCGCCGCCGCCCGCCGCCCCGTCGCCCCCGCCGCCCCGCCGCCCCGCCGCCCCGGCTCCCCGCTGCCCCACCGCCCCGTCGCCCCACCGC
The DNA here is from genome assembly GCF_002575655.3 of Aegilops tauschii subsp. strangulata. NCBI lineage: Eukaryota > Viridiplantae > Streptophyta > Magnoliopsida > Poales > Poaceae > Aegilops > Aegilops tauschii. Next base: position 276,853,274 of record NC_053037.3, on the reverse strand, counting down.
TCCGTCCCCCCGCCGCCCCGCGCCCCACCGCCGCCCCGGCCCACAGCCGCCCCGGCCCCCCGCCGCCCCGTCCCCCCGCCGCCCCGCGCCCCACCGCCGCCCCGGCCCACAGCCGCCCCGGCCCCCCGCCGCCCCGCGCCCCCCGCCGCCTCCTCCACCGCCCCGCCCCGGCCCCCCGCCGCCCGGCCCCCTGCCGCCTGGCCCCCCGCCGCCCCGCCTCCTCCACCGCCCCGCCCCGGCCCCCCGCCGGCCGGGCCCCCACCGCCTCGCCCCGGCCCCCCGTCGCCGGCCCGTCCCCGACCCGTCGCCGCCCCCCACAGTGAGCCCCTCCCATTTTTTTTCTGTTTTTTGTTTTTTTTTCTGTTTAGATAAGGTCTTTTAGTTTATGTTTTTTCAGTTTAGAATTAATTAGTTTAGGTTATTTAGTTTAATTAGTTTAGGTTTAATTAGTTTAAATAGTTTAGTTTTAATTAGTTTAGGTTTTTAGTTTAGGTTTAGGTTAAGTAGAAGGGGGAAGAAGAAGAAGAAGAAGAAGAAGAAGAAGAAGAAGAGGAAGAGGAGGAGGAGGAGGAGGAGGAGGAGAAAGAAGAAGAAGAAGACGGGGGATGAGAAGAAGTAGAAGAATGAGAAGAAGTAGAAGTAGTAGAAGAATGAGAAGACCCCCTGACCCCCCAACCCCGACACCACACCCCGACACCCGACCCCGACTCCACCCCGACACCCGACCCCCTAACCCCCTGACCCCGACAGGACACCCCGACCCCCCGACCCCCTAACCCCCTGACCCCGACACGACAGCCCGACCCCCCGACCCCGAAACAGCACCCCGACCCCGACACGGCACCCCGACACCGACACGACACTCCGACCCCCGACACGACACCCCCGACACCCCGACACCCCGAACCCGAGACCCCGACCCCGAGACCCCGACCCCGACCCCGACCCCGACCCCGACACCCCGACCCCGAGCCTGACCCGACACCCCGACCCCGACACCGACACGGCACCCCGACCCCGACCCGACACCCCGACCCCGAGACCCCGACCCCGACACGGCACCCCGAGACCGACACGACACCCCGACCCCCGACACCTCCCGAAAAGGTGTTCTTTGGCCTTCCAGAAGCCGATGGGGTCATATATTTGTGAATTATTAGTTAGGTCATATATCTTTCAATTTTGTTATGAAAAACATCATATATAATTGTGTTGATCGGGTAGTTTTAAATGTGCAGTTGTTTCATCGCTGCGAGGTTTGGTGTTCGACGACCTCGCCGTGCGTTTGACGAGCTCTGCCCCTTCGTTCGTGGGTGAGCACAAATGACATGTCCTCCTCCCCCATTAATTATTTGATCTATTCCGATGAAACTTGATAGCTAGATATATATGTGTCTTGAATCATCAGTATGCGTAACCAATATGTGTCTCCCATTCGAAAGCGTCATAGTTATAAATATGCATGCATTTGCATATTTATAACCTTGATTCTTTCGAATTGTCCAACGCTATCCATGGACAGCCCGAGTATGTTTAGATTGGGTTCGTTTTCCCATATGCTTTGCTCCGGATCCGACGCATAAATTTCGTCAGTGCCTCCCCTGTTGTTCTCCGGGTACACATCCTCTCTGTTTATTGCAGAGACGTGTATCAGGAGAACAGCGGGGAGGTGCTGCCGAAATTTTGCGTAGGATCCGGGGCATAGCATGGGAAAATGAACCCAATCTAAACATACTCGGGTGGGATTAGGACCTATCATTACCTATTAGAGTGTAGGTTGCATGGACGTAATAAAATGTGCTGTCTGTGTGCGAGAAGTCCGGTCAGCCCGCTCCGCCGATGCCAGTGATTGCTCCTGGGAGCACGGTGAGTTTAGTTTGAATGGACATTACTTGGTAGTCTTAACATTTGAGTGTCGTAATGCTAACGAGACATTGGAAATGATCTTTGGTGCAGCTTAACTCCAGAAACGCATCGCACGATCCTTCTCCAGGTAGCGGCACTAGCCACCCCGCTCCTACACCTCCCTGATCACGGTAAGTTTCTCTAGTGTTTTGCTTAACAAATGCATAAAGACCTAGACTTAGCTTTATTTCCTCCAATATGCTTACCATAATGACCTAGAGTTAGCTTATTTTCCTCCAAAATGACCCATTTTACCTAGGTTAGCTTATAAATGATGCAGTTCATCCAAGTTAGCTCAAAAATGACCCATTTTACCTAGATTAGCTCCTAAATGATCCATTTTACCTACGTTAGCTTTAAAATGGCCCATTTCACCTAGGTTAACTCCAAAATGACCCATCTTACCTAGGTTATCTCATAAACGATCCATTTCAACTAATTTAGCTCATAAACGATCCATTTGACCTAAGTGAGCTAAAAAAGATCCATTTCACCTAAATTAGCTCTTAAATGATCCATTTCACCTAAGTTAGCTCAAAAAGACCCATTTCAACTAAATTAGCTCTAAAATGACCCATTTTACGTAGATGAGCTCCTAAATGATCCATTTTACCTACGTTAGCTTTAAAATGACCCATTTCACCTAGGTTAGCTCCAAAATGACCCATTTCACCTAGATTAGCTCCAAAATGACCCATTTCACCTAGGTTAGCTCCAAAATTACCCATTTCACCTTACTTAGCTCAAAAACGATGGCCTTCACCTTAGTTAGCTCATAAACGACCCATTTCAACTAAGTTAGCTCATAAATGATCCATTTCAACTAAGTTAGATCATAAACAACCCATTTCAACTTAGTTAGCTCATATATGATCCATTTCACCTAAGTTAGCTCATAAATGACATATACTTCTTGTTCTAGTCTTCTTCTTGTTCTAGTCACCTATTTCTAACTTTCTTATTTACCATTTTGCAGATTTCATTCACTTCATGGAAGCTAGCTTGCTATGATGGAGTGCTTGCTTTTCCTTTGATGAAACTTTGCATTGTATCTAGCTTGCTATGATGGATGGAACTATGTGATATGGATCATTGCATCTAACTTGCTATGTTGATGAAACTTTGCATTGTAATATATATATGGATGGAACTATGTGTATGGATGGAACTTGCTTATGTATGAACAATGTGTATGGATGAAACTGATGTGATATGTGATATGAAACTTATGTGCTGGATATGTGCTGGATATGTGCTGGATATGTGATATGAAACTTATATATTTTCTGTGCAAATTGTGGGATTTAATAAAAAACAGAAAAAACAGACAATATGCAGGCTCTTTGCCGCCTGCCGCAGACGGCAAAGAAGCCACGTGGCAGCCAACTGTGCTTCCTGGGAGCTGACCCATTTGGTCAGTTTGCCTACAGTGGAAGACGGCAAAGACTTTGCCGTCCGTGGCAGACGGCAAAGAACCTGCACTTTGCCATCAGTGGCAGACGGCAAAGAACCTGCCATCTAGTGACGTGTAGATGACATCATAAGGCGGACGGCAAAGACCAGAGAAATTTTGCCATCCGCGGCGGACGGCAAAGGACTGCCGTTAGCCACTTAACGGACTTACAGCGCAATTATTGCCGTCCGCCCTCTTTGCCGTCCGCCGCAGACGGCAAAGAGCCTTTGCCGTCCGCCGCCAGGAAGCAGACGGCAAAACAGCTGTTTACCGTAGCCTTCTTTGTCGGGGCCTTTTGCCGTCCGCGGCTGACGGCAAAGGTCTTTGCCGTCCGCCTTTCGAGCCTTTGCCGTCCGCCGTGGCAGACGGCAAAGTAGCTGTTTCCTGTAGTGACACTTGATTCATTAATAACTATACATGATCGAACCAAAAGTAGCATGACATACAATGCCATACATCCCAGAGCATTACAAACGACAATAAAGTAGTCTGCACCGTTTGTAACATAACCCAGCATGACAATAAAAGTAGCAGATTTAACAAGCTCGCTACACCTATTTAATGTAGTTAACATAAACATTTAAATAGAAGATGAAGAGGAGTCCTCCTTGGGATCAGCCATAAGCTTGTCCGTAGAAAGGAGAGAGGGCTCAATCTCCAGCTATGCTCCCACCGCCTGCAGGACCTTGATTGGTGTATGAGGAGGAACATCTCCTTGCTTCTCCTGGCTGTGAGCACCTTCAGAGTTGGGCTGGGCCTTGACATCCATGGGCTTGGAGCGAGGCCATTTCTTCATGGGCTATAGAGGTAGCTGCTCAAAAACCACATTTTTAAAACCATCAAGCTTTGATGCGCTTCTGGTGCAGTGCCTCAAGGAAGTTTCCACAAGTGGTGCAGGTGTCTTCTTCCTCCCTTTCTCTTTTTTTTCCTTGACTTGGTTCTCCATAGCAAAAACCACTGGTGAGGACTGAGACATCTCACTAGGCTCATCATGCAAAACATCATCAGAGATAGGAGTAGGAGCATCAGGCAGTTCCTCAAATAAGACTCTGGCAACTGGGTGCTTAACCACAACAGCCCTCCTCAGTGCAGCAAAACTGGGCAAATTAGCCACCAACAAAGACATTTTCCTGGTTTCATTGGACGCAATAGACCAGGTGTGCTTGGAGTAGGTAATTGTGCTCAAAGGTTTGAAGAAGATCGACCTTGGCACCTCTTCGACAGTAAAGTCAAACATCAAATTCTTGAAAGACCTCTTCCATATCATCTCAGGAGGAAGAGGTGGTCCAGCCACAATGCGAGCCATGCCAATGAAGATCTCATGATGCTAAATCACAGGAGGATGATAAGGCACAATTGCTAGTGGATTCTCAAGAAAAGCAGCCTGTTGCTCAAGCTGCACGTGTTGTTCGGCCTGCAGTTGTTGTTCCACCTGCACATGCTGCTCAACCTGCATTTGCTGTTCCACAGAAACTGAACCCTCTGGCTAATCAATGACAATGGAAACCTGGTCTTGCTCTGGCGCTGCAGGTTGTGGAGGCTGTTCAATCTCCACCTCATTCTCTCCCCAGAGTGCATGGCCCCAACCAGCATCAGCATTGTTCTCGGGCTGAGGAGGAGCAACAACAGGAGCATCGTTCCATCCCAACATAGGATAAGGAGGCAACACCAATGGAAGATTATCAGGTACTAAATTCCTAGGTAAAGGATGAGGATTACCATCTAGTGGCATTGGGTCCTCATCATTTGGCATATGTTAGTTGATATTAATGATCCATATACTCTATAAGTGTTTATATGTCTGTTAGTTTTGTACATTATTGGTTGATTAACTCAGTATTTTAAATCTTGAGACATCGCTTGTGTACATATCTAAATGGGAGTACACTATATGCTGCGTGTGTCATAAATGTTACACTTTAGTTGGACATAAAGTGGTTTCAAATATTCGAATTCACCTTAAACCGGATTCTACACCTTCTGAATTTGAGTATTGGCATTTGTAAATCATATTCATATATGATAGTGGAATACATCTTTGTTGTGCTTTTGAAGGTATATAAAAAAACATAGAATGATTTATAAATATTTGTATAAGAATACAAAATGTATTCGAATTTAGTTACTAGGGTAAACATGAATGCTTATTGTCCCAAAATTTGAAAGAAGAGGAAAAATATCCACTCCCACGTCGGCTGCCCCAAGCAAGTGTTTGCGAGATGGAAATTACCGTCTACCCCTTACACGGACAATCCATCAGCCCAATTTCCACTGCTCTCAATAGGGGTAGGTTAGTAACTTCAATTAGACGTGATAGGACTGCCTCTGAGCCCATTCAGACACGGTGGGCGCCAAACGTGGGCGGCAAAACACATTTGATTCAAGCTCGTCCGAAACACCTCTGTCTCTTCCTCCATTTCCCCATTCATACACGGTGGGTGGAAACACAAACTCGACTCGGCCGAAATAGATGTACGAAAATATTTTTAATAGGGCAGGTTTGTAACTTCACTCAGACGTGACACAACCGCCCTACCTGCCAGCCCCGTTCATACACCGTGGGCGCCAAAACACTCTCTCCTCGCCCGAAATCGCTCTGGGCAAATATTGGAGATGCGAGATTACTGTACTATCCCCAACGGACGAAACATCCATATTTTAAATAGGGGCTAAGTTCGTAACTTTTCCATATTTCAGACAGGTGCGTCCCAAAAACATGGTTCCCCGTCCCTCTCCCTCCATTTTCCCATTCATACACTCTCCACGCTAGAACACCATCCCCACACCAGCCTACTCCATCCGCCAGCCCATCCATCGCCGCCGTCCTCCACCCTGCTGGAGCGCCTACCAAGACCGCGTCGTCCACTGCTAGGGATGGACGTTTCTCATCCATGGCGACGGACCAGGAGCCTTGCATCGCGTCCTCTCGCTTCATCATTGCTGTTGACCTCCTTGCTGGGGCCGCTCCCATGACTTTCTCGTCCACCACAACGGGACTTATCCCCCGATGCACCCATCTACCGTCACAGATCTGCTTCAATGCCACCGATAGCCATCGCACCCCCGATGCCTACACAGCACCGCAAGAGAGGTGGTACAACTTCATATCTGCTCAACTTTTTGATCTCAACCAGAAAATAGATCGTAAATTGGTTACTGTACTTTCTTTCCAGCTCTTAGAATTTAGTTCTTAGTTCAAAGCAAACAATGGTTGCTAAATAGCATTTCTGCGGTTTGCATCTCCAAATCTGCCATGGCGCAGTGATAATAGGGTTTAATTGATCATGCTTAGGGTTTCCCCCCTTTATGATCACTATACGATCAGCCTACGTGCTTCATGTCATAATAGCACTGCTCCACCCATCAAGCTAAACAAGCTTAGTTGTTCAAATATGAATATGATATTATTAAAACAGAGTCGTTTAATTGGTCACCTAATGTTCCTAATTTAGTTTCGAAAATGCATGTACACCGCTAGGGTGTGGATCTATAGGGTGTCCACGGTGGGCCGCGGCCCACCCTGGAATTTTGGGTCGGCCTAGACCCCGATTCCCCTCTGTTCTGCCGCGCTTCCGATCTCTACTCGCCCCAAGCCACCTGCCTCGCTGGCGATTTGCCGTCCTAGGACGGCATGACTCTAGGAGGAGACGCCGGACTAATAGGAGGTCAGGAGCCGCTCGCCCAACAGCGTCACCGCTGCTCGAGCGCGTCGTTATGCCTACCTTCCCAGTCCGTTGAGGGCTCAGGCATGCACTACCCACTAAGCCAACCGAATTTATCCTGAGATACATCCTCAACACTCAACAGCCACTCCTCATCACCCATTTTCTAATCGATTCATTACTCATTAGGCATGACTGTCATTAGGGTTTGTTGTGTACTGATTGATACCTACACTTAATGGTTCAGATATTTCAGTAATCTTTAGTACCTGTAAAGTTCACAGGGTTTCAAAATTCCAGCCATAGGAACAGGCACTAGTCATGTTGGATTGTTGGTCATAGTGACATTGACCCAGATTACTACCACAAGCCAGGTTTCTTGACAATTTTACTTATCTTTCTTACTCAATCGATATGATATCCAATTATTCACGTCGATTAGTTGCAAACAATAAGTGCTAGATCAACTTCTTGATTCAGATTTTGGACGGTCTCTTACTGCAGTTACAATTCTGCATACTTGTCCTAGTAAGCTCACAAGTAATGATTGATTCACTACCTCTATGCTTGCATTGTCATATTTGTTGTCAATATTCTTTTAGGGTGGACCACCCTGTTTCGAAATACTGGAACCGCAGACATGAGTGAATAGTATTTCTCTGTGTGATCTCTTCCATCATGAGTGGACAACGTACACTGCATTGTATAGAAAGAAAGTGTCATATCCACCTTTTACATGGACTACGATCTTTTACATGGAATACAATCTGCCTACTTGCTTTGTGTTGCACTACCAGCACTCCACCCTTGAAGCTAAACATTATGCCACTCATAATTCCTTAGTTTACTTGTTCAAACATGAATTTGATATGATTGTAATGTTCGTACTTCAGTTTTGAAATGTGTGTCCACCTATTACAGAGACATAAGAGGTTTGTATTTCTGTGTGTGGTCTGGTCAGCATGATTGGGGATGAACTTTATATACGCAGGGGTTTGTAGGGAGACACTCTTCGAGTTGAATCTGCAATGCATTCCATAGATAATATGACTATTTTTTATGTTTTCATGAATCTCAGACACTGAATAGCATCATAATGATTATGAGCTTGCGCGGATGAAAAGAATAAGGGAAAACAATGCCATGGCCGTCAAACTTGGCATTGAGGGAATGGAATCAAGTCTGGATGCAATGCAATGCAAACACTCTCCACCTATAGATTCGTGTTCAGAATATGATCCTAACAATGATTCTGAGCTAGAGGGAGACCTAAGTCAATGTAGCTCCCTAGTGGTGGAGTCAGAGGCAACTGCCCTATCTTATTCACCCATCAAGGTGCTTGCTCTAACTTTCCAAGGTTATAATGGTCGCACATATCTTGCAACTGATGCTTTGCATTGCTTCTACTTTGTTGCACTGCTATTAGCTTAGTTTACACATCGTGTATGCGAATACGCCCTGCGTATCCATTTTCGGTACATATTCCATCTGTCATCATACCATATTTATCCATTCAAATGTTGTTCTTGTGTATCATACGTTCAAAAGGAAGAGGGCGATTACTAATTGTGGAGGATCACAAAGGAAGTATTTGGAAAACGTAGTGACACCTGATAAATCAAATATCCCATTAGGTGTAGTTGCAATATCACCAGACCCAGAAAACACGACCAAAACTCTAGCAAACTCTAGCCCTACTATATTGGCCATCTCTCATGCCCCAACTCAGCAGACCCCAACTGCAGCAAACAGTAAGATGATGCCAGTTGACATAGCACCAGCTCTACGACGCAGAACCCCCATTCAAGCAAAGAGTACACCAAATCCAGTTGCCAAATCCCTTTTCAAACGAGAGAGAGCCCCAATTGTAGCAAATAGGACCCCTGTCCCACTTCCTAGTTTAGAAGACGAAGCTTATATTGTTGCCAGGAACTTTGTGCGCATCTTTCCTTCATGGAAATACTACAGACAAATAACAATTTCCAATCTTCCTCCGCAACTTACTCGTAAGTAATGTACTAATGTTATTCATGGTAATAACTGCATATGTTTCTGCTGACAAAAGCCACAAGATTTCATTCTCTTAAATAGGTGAGGACCAAATTGGATAGTCAAGACGAGCAAGGGTTGGTTACGCTTTTCAAGCACTCATTGATGAAGTATCATTCCTACCTGAGGCAAGCCTCTAAATGAAATTTCTATAAAGTCTCTGGTGCTACATTTATTAGACAGTGACTGGAATAATCTTGTTACACATTGGTCTCGTCTGCAGCGTAAGGTACTGTCTATGATATCACATCACAATTTGAACTACATTTCTGCATGTGCCTTACTGTCTCACTTGTACGAAAACTGTTTGCAGAAGAACATTCATTCTGAAGGGACCACAGAATCTCGCAACTATACTACACATTGTATTGCTCTTGTGAGTGCCTCATGCCCTGTATGACCATACTTACTTTCATAGCTGGTTGATTATGTAGCATCACTGCACATGTTAGCCTTATTATTCTCCATTTGGTGGACCTTATAAGATCCGCATCGACTCTTACATAAATTTAGAATCAACCCAATGCTTTTGAAGAGGTTTAGCTCTGCAATCCTCTTGTCCCATAATATAAGAGCGTTTTGTACAGTACACCAGTGTACAAAACACTCTTATATTATGGGAAGGAGGGGTTGGTTCATTGTGTAGCATTCTGCATCTTATCTCCCTCGCCCATCATTTACTAAAAAAATATGAGATCTATATTTAGTCTTACCAAAAAGTTGAATACATAGACAATGCCAGTGCAGAAGTGTAGCCCATTGCTCTTTTCAGTACATTTTGTCCTGTAACATTTGTACTTACAAGGATTGGTGCTTGATTATGTAGCATCAATCTGCATCTTACCTTCATTATCCTCTATCCCTTCCAGTATTATCATATCTATAATTACTCTAGAAAATGTAGAGTATAGGCAATGCTTACGATGAAGATTCTGTGCTAAAATTCTTGAGTTATCCTTCTCTTAACATGGAGAAGGGCATTATAAAGCCGGTGTTAACTATTAATGTAAGTCAGTCCTTCTAAAGCCATTATCCTCAATTGCTCTTTCATTTGCTCATAATCCCTATTGTCAACTACTGTTTAGTTTGTTGTTTCTATCAAAATGCATGTTCGCAACAACTGTAAGTTCCAAGTTTTAGTTGTAAAACCAGATTCCTTATTCATACCTTGAACATTACTCAATACTCCCTATATGTATGCTTGTTTTGTGGATCTATAATATAGTGTGCGGTGAAGCAGCCCATCTTTGCACCTTGTCATCTCCTGTTTTATCTTACTGATGTGGCTGATGATTTGAACAACATGCCATGCACATTAACTAAAATAGATACAATGATTGTCTTTGCCCTTCATCTATGCTTGTTTTGTTGACATGGTAATCCAGTAGTGTGGTGAAGCTCTCGCATTATGAACAGTGCCAAATTATGCTATTGATATTTTGAATCGACTCTTTATTTTCTTATTTGAAATTGGATGGAATTGACAACACAGTTACCATCTTTGTTTATACACGTGCAAAACTTGTCATCTTTCTGCTTGTTTTGGGGTGATATGCCTGATGGAATGCACAAGTCTGTTGAAGGCTATGAGAGAAACCCAACATATATTGCAACAAAGAAGGCAAAACATCTTGAAGATAGCGAGACAACCCCAAAGTCATATCTTGATGAAGTGTTCAAGTTACTTGAGACTAGTAGTCATACAAGCTCACAAAATTCGCTGTCTGAATTAGTTCGACTTCTTCAGTCCCAAGTTCAAGCAGAAAGGCATTCTGTAAATCAACTAAAACTTGAAGTCCTATCTCTAATGAAGATCATGGAGAACACCAATGTGAACCTCACTGCTAAACAGCTACACCTGGAAGCTATGACCGACATGCTAGGATGGTCTCACAGCCTTGTTCAGCAGCTTGCGCAGCAGCTCCCACGCAAGGATAACCTTTCTTGAATTGTCTTGGAAGTGGTCTTGGTTCAGTGTTATTTTGTTACGCTATAATGGCGCCCAATTTTTCTAATCTGCTTCTTCGTTGCGCTATATGACCATTGGTGGCGAACTTCGATGCCCAGTGGATTTAATATACCATAAATCCTTTATTGTATAGTGTAGGTTTATTCTAAGTTACTATGCCGTAAATTTTTTATTGTATAGAGTATCTTTGTTCTTAATTCCTACTAGTTACCGTATATGCCATCATTCACTATCTGAAAAAACGGCGAAAATCTGATGTAGTCGACTGGGCCGAAACATTCGCCTCTAACGGCCCTGCATTTTAGCGGGACACAATTGGGCCGGCCTGCAACTTTCTTGGGCCTGAAAGGCCATTGGTGCCCTTCACACTCTGCGCCAGACCTACAACTTACACGGGCCTACATTCGACCCAAAGTTTAGTTGGGCCAATGTAGCTTCGGGCCACGGCCCAGAAGATACCATGGGCCTTTAGCAGGCCGAAATGCATGTTGGTCCTCAATTTTCAATAGTCGTCTACGGGCCTTTAGCAGGATGAAATGTTGACCGGGCCATTATTGGCCCAGTTCTATGATGGGCCATTACCAAGCCGAAATGTATCTCGTTCCTTAGTTGGCCCACTAATATCATGGGCCTTTAAGAGGCCGAAAGCTTAGTAGAGGCATCAACGGCCGAATTACACGACATGCCTTCAACAGGCCCAAAATCACGTTGGGCTGAACTGTTGCCACCTTGATCATGGGCCGTTAGTGGCCCGGATATCGTGTCGGACCATATATGGCCCATGGGCAGAACGGGCCATTCCCAGGCCGAAAGACACACCGGACTGAAATGGGCCCATGTCTACATCGGGCCTCTAACAGGCCGAAATGTCACTGGGCCGTAATTGGCCCAAATACTCGGTGAACAATTAATGGGCCAGATCTGGCTTTAGGCCGTAAATGGTCCATGTTTCAGTAGGCCATTAGTGGGCTGGCCCACTAGTACCTGAGTAAATACTACGGGCCTTCGATTGGGCCGGCCTTTTTAACCTATATGGGCCTCTGTTGGGCCCTGCCACATGTCGACGTATCATAGGCACGTCTCCTCCATTGGATGGACGACATCTGGCCCACTTCAGGAGCCGACACATGTTTGCTCCGGCCAATGATGATTTTACACGTGGAAAATCCCCATTGGTCCGGGCTGCTAATAGGTTGTCAGATCCAAACTGAAACCCGATAGCTTAACGGCGACCCATTACGGTGGATGCCATGTGTCAGATAACCTAGACGAAAGCACTTCCATGATGCGCCATTTATCATCATGGAAGTGGACACTTCCGTGATGATAATTTTGGTATTGTCATGGAACACTTCTATGATAGGACAGGTATGACTATCTTGATTCTATCATAAAAACGTCATGGATGTACATGCATGACAGAAAACGTGACCTATACTCTAAGAAACACGTATCATCATGGAAGTGTATCTTTTTGTAGTGTTGATTATATAATCCGAGAGGCTAGAGAAATCTTTACTTACTATAATATAAATTTTGAGCATCCCCCAATAGAAGAAATTCTTTATGATAAGGAAACCTTACGTGGGTTGGAATCTAAAGATTATGTTGCTTTTAGTAATAATCTAAGATTAACCCTTATGTGGAAGTTATCCAAGTTTTATACATTGATGCTTATGATAGATTTGATAGGGTCACTAAGGGAATTAATAAAGGGTTCAATAAAGAATGGATTGAAGAGATGTCTATAGAACCTATTAAAAGTGAGATACATGTTTCATATGAAGATGTTTACGGTGATGATCCTGAGTATGAAATTATCAATGTCAAAATTACTACTCGAAGTCCTTTCCATGCATTAAGCTCTCCCACTAAAAAGAAAGAACATGAGAAAAGATATTTACTAATAAAAGTCTTGGAAGATTTGATTAGAAAGGAATTTCACACCAAAGATGACAATACCTAGATCTATGCAATATGCTTAGCTAGGGGCATAAAACAATAGCGCTTGTTGGGAGGCAACCCAATTTTCTTTTTTTTCCTTTTGCTTCTGTTTTTCAATAAATATTCAATTATACTTCTGTTATGATTGTGTTTTAGTGTTTTAATTAATGTTTGTGCCAAGTAAGACCTTTGGGATGAGTTGGAAGATTGTTGATTTGATTCTGTGAGAAAACAAACACTTTTGCGTCCAGTAGCAAAATTGTTAAAATTTGCTAGAGCGTGATAAAATTCTGAATTTTGTACACTTTATTGATATACAAATGTCCCACGATGTTCAAATTTTTAGGTATTTTTGGAGTTACAGAAGTTTGGCTAAAGTCTAGATTAGTACGGACTATTCTGTTTTTGATAGATTTTGTTTTCATTGTGTTGTTTGCTTATTTTGATGAATCTATGGGTTGTATTGGGGGGGGGTATGAACCATGGAGAGGTTAGAATACATTATATAAAATACAAATATAAATTTGGAATGAGTTCACAACAGTACCTAAGCTAGTGATTTGCTTTATTATACTGACGAATCTCACGAGTTCTCTGTTGAGTTTTGTGTTGTGAAGTTTCCAAGTTTTGGGTGATGTTTCGATGGATCACAATATAAGGAGTGGCAAGAGCATAAGCTTGGGGATTCCCAAGGCACCCCAAGGTAATATTCAAGGACAACCAAGCATCTAATCCTCGGGATGCCCCGGATGGCATCCCCTCTTTTGTCTACAATCTATTGGTAAATCACTTGAGACTATATTTTTATTCATCACATGATATGTGTTTTGCTTGGAGCGTCTTCTATTGTATGAGTCTTCTGTTTAATTTATTTTTAGTCTACCACAATCATCCTTGCTGGACACACCTTTTGAGAGGGACACACATTAATTGTGAATTTGTTAGAATACTCTATGTGCTTCACTTATATTTTCTAAGCTAGGTAGTTGCTCTAGTGCTTCACTTATATCTTTTTAGAGCATGACGATGGTTATATTTTAAAGAAATTTATGAACTCTCGTGCTTCACCTATGTTATTTTGAGATTCTTATAAATAGTATGGCAATTTGATTGGGTTATGAATTTAGTCCTAATATGATGGGTATTCAAGAGGGGTATAGTAAAAACTTTCATGAAGATCATTGAATATATGAGATGTTTGATTCCTTGCATTTTTTTGAGATATAAATACGGTGATATCAGTGTCATGCTAGTGAGTAATTGTAGTTTAGTAAGAATATTGTGTTAAGGTTTGTGATTCCCAAAGCATGCACGTATGGTCTGTTGTTATGCGATGATATTGGAGCATGATTTATTATAGATTGTCTTCCTTATGAGTGGCGGTCGGGGATGAGCGATGGTCTTTCCCTACCAATCTATCCCCTAGGAGCATGCGTAGTAGTACTTTGCTTTGAGCGCAAATAAACTTTTGCAATAAGTATGTGAGTTCTTTATGACTAAGTGAGTCCATGGATTATACGTACTCTCACCCTTCCACATTTTGCTAGCCTCTTCGGTACCGTGCATTGCCCTTTCTCACCTTGAGATGTGCTGCAAACTTCGTCGGTGGATCCAAACCCCGTGATATGATATGCTCTTTCACACATAAGACACCTTATATCTTCCTCAAAACAGCCACCATGCCTACCTATTATGGCATTTCCATAGCCATTCCGAGATATATTGCCATGCAACTTCCATCGTTCCGTTTTATCATGACACATACAATCATTGTCATAGTTGGCATAGTATTTGTGGCTTGGCCACCATTCATATTTTTTATACATGTCACGCTAGATCATTGCATATCCCGGTACACCGCCGGAGGTATTCATATAGAGTCATATTTTTGTTCTAGTATGGAGTTGTAATTCTTGAGTTGTAAGTAAATAAAAGTGTGATGATCATCATTATTAGAGCATTATCCCATGTGAGGAAGGATGATGGAGACTATCCCCACAAGTCGGGATGAGACATGGGAAGAAAATTAAAAAAGAGGGGCCAAAGAGCCCATAAAAATAAAATAAAAGGCCAAAAAGAAAAAAAGAAAAAAGGAAAAAATGAGAGAAAAAGAGAGAAGGGAGAATGTTACTATCATTTTCCACACTTGTGCTTTGAAGTAGCACCATGTTCTTCATGATAGAGAGTGTCCTACTTTATCACTTCCATATATTACTAGTGGTAATTTTTCATTATAGAACTTGGCTTGTATATTCTAGTGATGGGTTTCCTCAAATGCCCTAGGTCTTCATGAGCAAGCAAGTTCGATGCACACCCACTTAGTTTTCTTTTCTTGAGCTTTCATACACTTATAGCTCTAGTGCATCCGTTGCATGGAAATCCCTACTCCTTGCATTGACATCAATTGATGGGCAACTCCATAGCGTATTGATTATCCTCGTCAATGTGAAACTTTCTCCTTTTTTTACTTCTCCACACAACCGCCAACATCATATTCTATTCCGCCCATAGTACTATATCAATGGCTCACGCTCATGTATTGCGTGAGAGTTGAAAAAGCTGAAGCGCATTAAAAGTATGAACCAATTGCTTGGCTTGTCATCGGGGTTGTGCATGATAAATACATTGTGTTAAGAAGATGGAGCATGACAAGACTAGATGATTTTGTAAGGATAACTTTCTTTAGCAATGATATTCTGAAAACACATGATTAGTATGCTTGAAGTATTATTGTTTTTATGTCAATAATAAACTTTTGTTTTGAATCTTACAGATCTGAATATTCATGCCACATAAAGAAAATATTACACGATAAACATGTTAGGTAGCATTCAAAATCAAAATTTCCGTTTTTATCATTTGCCCACTTGAGGATGGCAGGAATTAAGCTTGGGGATGCTAGATACGTATCCAACATATCTATAATTTTTTATAGTTCCATGCTATTATATTATCAACCTTGGATGCTTTATATGCATTATATTGCTATTTTATATCATTTTTGGGACTAACCTTTTAATCTAGTGCCAAGTGCCAGATGGTGTTTTTTCCTTGTTTTTGCCTTTTCAGAAAATCAATACCAAACAGAGTCCAAAAAGAACAAAACTTTTTGCGGATTTTTCTTGGACTAGAAGACACCCAGGAACCTTCGGGAGGAGGTTAGTGTTGGGAAACCTAGCATTCAATTTCAAAAAAATTCCTACGCTCACGCAAGATCTATTTAGGAGATGCATAGCAACGAGAAGGGGAGAGTGTGTCTACGTACCCTCATAGACCGAAAGAGGTAGTGTTTGACAACGTAGTTGATGTAGTCGAACTTCTTTTCGTTCCGACCGATCAAGCACCGAACGTACAACACCTCCGAGTTCTGCACACGTTCAACTCGATGACGTCCCTCGAACTCTTGATCCAGCAAAGTGTCGAGGAAGAGATGAGTTCCGTCAGCACGATGGTGTGATGATGGTGACGGTGAAGTGATTCACGCTGGGCTTCACCTAAGCACTACGAGAATATGACCGAGGGTGTAATTTGTGGAGGGAGGCGCCGCACACGGCTAACTGATGTTGTTGTGTGTTCTAGGCCCCCTTTCATATATATAGGTGGGAGGGAGAGGGTGCAACCAAGGGGGGCGCCCCAAGTAGGCCGAATCCTACTTGGGGTTCCACCCCAATTCGCCCCCTTCCCTTTTCATTGGAGTTGGAAGGAAAGAGAAAGGAGGAGGGAAGGAAGGGGGAGGCCGAATCCCTCCCCTTCCTTCTCTCTTCCCCTCTTTCCTTTCTCCTCTAGTGCGGCCCATATGGGGGGCGCAGCAGCCCCTGCTGGCTGCTGCGTTTTCCCTTTTGGTCCATTAGGCCCATATCTTTGCCGGGGGTGCCCGGAACCCCTTCCGGTGACCCGATATGTACCCGGTACCCTCCAGAACACTTCCGGTGTCCGAATACTATCGTCCTATATATCAATCTTTACCTATCGACCATTCCGAGACTCCTCGTCATGTCCGCGACCTCATCCGGGACTCTGAACAAAATTCGGTCATCAAATCACATAACTCAAATAATACAAAATCGTTATCAAACGTTAAGCGTGCGGACCCTACGGGTTCGAGAACTATGTAGACATGACCGAGACACCTCTCTAGTCAATAACCAATAGCGGAACCTGGATGCTCATATTGGCTCCAACATATTCTACGAAGATCTTTATCGGTCGACCTGTTATGACAACATACGTTATTCCCTTTGTCCATCGGTATGTTACTTGCCCGAGATTCGATCGTCGGTATCTTCATACCTCATTCAATCTCGTTACCAGAAAGTCTCTTGACTCATTTCGTAATACATCATCCTGCAACTAACTCATTAGTTACTTTGCTTGCAAGGCTTCTTTTGATGTGTATTACCGAGAGGGCCCAGAGATACCTCTCTGATACTCAGAGTGACATATCCTAATCTCGATCTATGCCAACCCAACAAACACCTTCGGAGATACCTGTAGAGCATCTTTATAATCACCCAGTTACGTTGTGACATTTGATAGCACACAAGGTATTCCTCCGGTATCCGGGAGTTGTATAATCTCATATTTAAAGGAATATGTATATGACATGAAGAAAGCAATAGCAATAAAACTGAACAATCAATATGCCAAGCTAACAGATGGGTCTTGTCCATCACATCATTCTCCTAATGATGTGATCCCGTTCATTGAATGACAACACATGTCTATGGTTAGTAAACTTAACCATCTTTGATTAACGAGCTAGTCTAGTAGAGGCTTACTAGGGACACGATGTTTTGTGTATGTATCCACACATGTATCAAGTTTCCATTTAATGCAATTCTAGCATGAATAATAAAAATTTATCATGAATAAGGAAATATAAAATAACAACTTTCTTATTGCCTCTAGGGCATATTTCCTTCAGTCTCCCACTTGCACTAGAGTCAATAATCTAAATTACATAGTAATGATTCTAACACCCATGGAGTCTTGGTTCCGATCATGTTTTGCTCGTGGAAGAGGCTTAGTCAATGGGTCTGCCACATTCAGATCCATATGTATTTTACAAATCTCTATTTCTCCCTCCTTGACTTGATCACTGATGGAGTTGAAGCGTCTCTTGTTGTTTTTGGTTCTTATGTGAAATCTGGATTCCTTCGCCAAGGAAATTGCTCCAGTATTGTCACAAAAGATTTTCATTGGACCCGACGCACTAGGTATTACACCTAGATCGGATATGAACTCCTTCATCCAGACTCATTCATTTGCTGCTTCCAAAGCAGCTACTTACTCCGCTTCACACGTAGATCCCACCACGACGCTTTGCTTGGAACTGCACCAACTGACAGCTCCACCATTCAATATAAATATGTATCCGGTTTGTGACTTAGAGTCGTCCGGATCAGTGTCAAAGCTAGCATCAACGTAACCATTTACGACGAGCTCTTTGTCACCTCCATAAACGAGAAACATATCCTTAGACCTTTTCAGGTACTTCAGGATGTTCTTGACCGCTGCCAGTGATCCACTCTTCGATTACTTTGGTACCTCCCTGCTAAACTTATAGCAAGGCACGCATCAGGTCTAGTACACAGCATAGCATACATGATAGAACCTATGGCTGAGGCATAGGGAATGACTTTCATTTTCTCTCTATCTTCTATAGTGGTCCGGCATTGAGTCTGACTCAACTTCACACCTTGGTACACAGGCAAGAACCTTTCTTTGACTGATCCATTTTGAAATTCTTCAAAACTTTATCAAGGTATGTGCTTTGTGAAAGTCCAATTAAGCGTCTTGATCTATCTCTATAGATCTTGATGCCCAACATATAAGCAAATTCATCGAGGTCTTTCATTGAAAAAACTTTTATTCAAGTATCCTTTTATGCTACCCAGAAGCTCTAAATCATTTCCAATCAACAATATGTCATGCACATATAATATTATAAATGCTACATAGCTCCCACTCACTTTCTATTAAATACATGCTTCTCCAAAAGTCTGTATCAAACCATATGCTTTGATCACCTCATCACAGCGTATATTCCAACTTCGAGATGCTTGCACCAGTCCATAGATGGATCGCTGGAGCTTGCACACTTTGTTAGCACCTTTAGGATCGACAAAACCTTCTGGTTGCATCAGATACAATTCTTCTTTAAGAAATCCATTAAGGAATGCAGTTTGACGTCCATTTTCCAGCTTTCATAATCATAAAATGCGGCAATTGCTAACACGATTCGGACAGACTTAAGCATCGCTACGGGTGTGAAAGTTTCAGCGTATTAAACTCCTTGAACTTGTCGAAAACCTTTTGCGACAAGTCGATCTTTGTAGACAGTAACATTACCATCAGCGTCAGTCTTCTTCTTGAAGATCCATTTATTCTCTATGGCTCGCCGATCATCAGGCAAGTCAACCAAAGTCCACACTTTGTTCTCATACATGGATCCTATCTCAGATTTCATTGCCTCAAGCCATTTATCGGAATCTGGGCTCATCATCATTTCTTCATAGTTCGTAGGTTCGCCATGGTCTAGTAACATGACTTCCAGAACAGGGTTACCGTACCACTCTGGTGCAGAACGTGCTCTAGTTGACCTACGAGGTTCGGTAGTAACTTGATCTGAAGTTTCATGATCATTATCATTAGCTTCCTCTCTAGCTAGTGTAGGCATCACGGGAACAGTTTTCTGTAATGAGCTACTTTCCAATTCGAGAGAAGGTACAATTACCTCATCAAGTTCTATTTCCCTCCAACTCACTTCTTTCGAGAGAAACTCCTTATCTAGAAAGGATCCATTCTTAGCAACAAAGATCTTGCCTTCAGTTCTGTGGTAGAAGGTGTACCAACAGTTTCTTTTGGGTATCCTTTGAAGACACACTTCATCGATTTGGGTTCGAGCTTATTAGGCTGAAGCTTTTTCACATAAGCATCGCAGCCCCAAACTGTAAGAAACGACAACTTAGTTTTCTTGCCAAACCATAGTTCACACGGTGTCGTCCCAACGGATTTAGACGGTGCCCTATTTAACGTGAATGCAGCTGTCTCTAATGCATAACCCCAAAATGATAAAGGCAAATCGGTAAGAGACATCATAGAACGCACCATATCCAATAGGTACGGTTACGACGTTCGGACACACCATTACGCTGTGGTGTTCCAGGTGGCGTGAGTTGTCAAACTATTCCACATTGTTTTAAATGAAGGCCAAACTCGTAACTCAAGTATTCGCCTCTGCGGTCAGATCGTAGAAACTTTATTTTCTTGTTACGATGATTCTCCACTTCACTCTGAAATTCTTTAAACTTTTCAAATGTTTCATACTTGTGTTTCATTAAGTAGATTTAACCATATCTGCTCAAATCATCTGCGAAGGTCAGAAAATTACGATACCCGCCGCGAGCCTCAACACTCATCGGACCGCATACATCGGTATGCATTATTTCCAATAAGTCATTAGCTTGCTCCATTGTTCCCGTGAACGGAGTTTTAGTCATCTTGCCCATGAGGCATGGTTCGCAAGTATCAAATGATTCATAATCAGGTGATTCCAAAAGCCCATCTGCATGGAGTTTCTTCATGCGTTTTACACTAATATGACCTAAACGGCAGTGCCAAAAATATGTTGCACTATCATTATCAACTTTGCATCTTTTGGCATCAATATTATGAATATGTGTATCACCACAATCGAGATTCAACAAAAATAGACCACTCTTCAAGGGTTCATCACCATAAAAGATATTACTCATATAAATAGAATAACCATTATTCTCTGATTTAAATGAATAGCCATTTCGCATCAAACAAGATCCAGATATAATGTTTATGCTCAACGCTGGCACCAAATAACAATTATTCAGGTCTAGAACCAATCCCGAAGGTAGATGTATAGGTAGCGTGCCGACGGCGATCACATCGACCTTGGAACCATTTCCGACGCGCATCGTCACCTCGTCCTTAGCCAATCTTCGTTTAAACCATAGCCCCTGTTTCGAGTTACAAATATGAGCAACCGAACCAGTATCAAATATCCAGGCGCTACTACGAGCATTAGTAAGGTACACATCAATAACATGTATATCAAACATACCTTTGTTCACTTTGCCATCCTTCTTATCCGCAAAATACTTAGGGCAGTTCCGCTTCCAGGGACCAGTCCCTTTGCAGTAGAAGCACTCAGTTGCAGGCTTGGGTCCAGATTTGGGCTTCTTCTCAGGAGTGGAAACTTGCTTGCCATTCTTCTTGAAGTTCCCTTTCTTTCCCTTGCCCTTTTTCATGAAACTAGTGGTCTTGTTAACCATCAACACTTGATGCTCCTTCTTGATTTCTACCTTCACAGCTTTGAGCATTGCGAAGAGCTCAGGAATTGTCTTATCCATCCCTTGCATATTATAGTTGATCATGAAGCCTTTGTAGCTTGGTGGCAGTGATTGAAGAACTCTGTCAATAACACTATCATCTGATAGATTAACTCCCAGCTGAGGCAAGTGGTTATGATACCCAGACATTTTGAGTATGTGTTCACTGATAGAACTGTTCTCCTCCATCTTGCAGCTATAGAACTTGTTGGATACTTCATATCTCTCAACTTGGGCATTTGCTTGAAATATTAACTTCAACTCATGGAACCTCTCATATGGTCCATGACGTTCAAAACATCTTTGAAGTCCCGATTCTAAGCCGTAAAGCATGGCACAATGAACTATCGAGTAGTCATCGGATCAAGCTTGCCAGACGTTCATAACATGAGCATATGCCCTGCAGCAGGCCTTTCACCTAGCGGTGCATCAAGGACATAATTCTTCTGTGCAGCAATGAGGATAATCCTCAAGTTATGGACCGAGTCCGTGTGGTCTCATAGGATTTTTATAAGTTGTTCTATAGGCCTAAAGTGCATCATCTAATTTTTTAGACCAGTTCTTTAGGGACCTATTGACAGTTTTTTGTAATATTAATTTTATTTCTCTATTGCTAAGTTACCACTAGATTGAGGATGATAGGGTGATGCAATTCTATGGTTAACATCATATTTAGCAAGCATTTTACAGAAAGCGCCATGAATAAAGTGTGAACCCCCATCAGTCATTTAATATCTCGGGACTCCAAACCTTGGGAAAATAACTTCTTTAAGCATTTTAATGGAAGTGTTATGATCAGCACTACTAGTTGGAATAGCTTCTACCCACTTAGTAACGTAATCAACAGCAACCAAAATATGTGTATACCCATTAGAGGAAGGAAAAGGTCCCATATAATCAAAGCCCCAAACATCAAATGGTTCAACAACAAGTGAATAATTCATAGGAATTTCCTGACGCTTATCGATATTACCTATTCTTTGACATTCATCATAAGATAAGACAAACTTACAGTCATCCTTGAAAAGAGTAGGCCAATAAAACCAGATTGTAATACCTTGTGAGGAGTTCTATCTCCCGCATGATGTCCCCCATAGGCTTCGGAGTGACATTTCTATAGGATTTGTTCCTGTTCATGCTCAGGTACACAACGTCTAATAATACCATCTACTCCTTCTTTATAAAGATGTGGGTTATCCCAAAAGTAATGTCTTAAATCATAGAAGATTTTTTTTCTTTTGTTGGTATGTGAAACTAGGTGGTATAAATTTAGCAACAATATAATTACCATAGTCAGCATACCAACAATTATTATGAGAAGCATTTATTACTGCTAGTTGATCATCAGGAAAGCTATCGTTGATAGGTCGTGGGTCATCAAGAATTCTTGTATCAAGAGAACCCACCTAACGGGTCTAGGTTTAGCATCTTTCTTTTCCCTAAGATATTTTATAGCAGCATGATCAGTGTGAACAATTACTTTGGAATCAATGATGTAAGATCTGAATTTATCACAAGCAAACACAACTGCTAAAAATTCTTTTCAGTGGTAGCATAATTTCTTTGGGCACTGTCTAGAGTTTTGCTTGCATAATGGATAACATTTAATTTCTTATCAACTCTTTGTCCTAAAACAACACCAACAACATAATCACTAGCATCACACATAATTTCAAAAGGCAAGTTCCAATCAGGTGGTTCAACTATAGGTGCAGAAGTTAAGGCTTTCTTAAGTGTTTCAAGGGCTTCTACACAATCATCATAAAAACAAATGGAACATCCTTTTGTAAAAGATTAGTAAGAGGCCTAGAAATTTAGAGGAGTCTTTAATAAACCTCTTATAGAAACCAACATGACTAGGAAACTACGAATACCTTTGATATATTTAGGACGTGGCACTTTCTCAATTGAATCAACTGAACTTTATCCACCTCAATACCTCGTTCAGAAACTTTATGCCCCAAGACAATGCCTTCATTAACCATAAAGTGGCACTTCTCCCAATTCAAGACAAGATTAGTTTGTTCACATCTCTGCAAAACTCGATCAAGGTTGCTTAAGGAATCATCAAAAGAAGTTCCGTAAATGGAAAAATCATCCATGAAAACCTCAACAATCTTTTCACAAAAAAATCAAAGAATATAGCAGTCATACATCTTTGAAAGGTAGCAGGTGCATTGCATAAACCAAAAGGCATACATCTATAAGCATAAGTTCCAAAAGGACAAGTAAAGGTGGTTTTCTCTTGATTAAGTTGTGTCGGCATGGAAGAAGGATGACCTATGGGGCATGGGTGTCTCTTTGTGGTTTAGCATGGGGACGGTCATGTTGCACAAAGAGCAGAAGTAGCAGGGGACAGCACGGTGACGGGCAGCTCTCTTTTACCCGGGTTTGGGCCGCTTTGCAGCGTAAAACCCTACTCCTGATGTGGTGGATTAAACTTGTGGAAGACGATGACACGAAACGCACTAGCCCGGCAAGGGCGCCTGGGGAAGTGTGACTACACGCGTACAAGTGTGAGGGGTCGAGAGGTTCGAACCCCTTGCTAGGTTGCCTTGGGCCTCCTTTCAAAGCTAAAGGGGCGACTATAATGGCAAAATAGTCATTTGAATGTGATTAGCTAGCTAACAGTGCTAGCAGACCTAACTCTGGCAGTTAGGACAAAGTGCATTAAATGCACTGCTAGGTGTCATGGTGAGGTTGAAATCCGGCAAGCCCGCCGTGCCGCTTATCTGTCACGTCTTACTAGCGCGACACGTCCTCTGGACGGGTGTCAATAAAGCTAATCTCTTCCTTATCATGTTGACACATAATTGACAGGATCCACCTGGTTGCTTAATACCTTGACACATCACTAATTAGTGACTTGGGTGCGATGAGGTGGAGCGGTGGAATCTTCGTGAAGGTTCACCAGCAAGGGAGCTTGGCGGACCCTGGTCTTAGCGGTCCCGGCAACCCTGCCGGGGTGACCTGGTCTTGTCCTTAGGCATAGCCTCGACCTGACCAGGCTATCCTGCCCGGCAAGGGAAGCCTTCCAAAGGTGGTCTTCTGCTAGATTATTCTTCTTAATGCTCTCCTTGATCTCATGAAGAGCAACTTCTCTTGTTTATCTTTACATCACGAACTGGTGCTGGATGTATGATCGCCAGCACGCATGTGCATGAGTTCGGTAGGCAAACGTGAATGTTTGCTGCACTGACAAGAGCCCCCGGGCCTGGCCCATACATGCTGTCATGCATCGTTGGGGTAGACCCTAACAATGCACAGGCCGGCACCCTGACCATGCCACAGTGGAATCCATGTCTTTGATATCTTCTCTGCTTCTTCATTATCCTGTAATTGACTTAACTTCCAGGCTCTCGCCGAGTCGTGCAACGTAAAACGACGTGGGATTACCCACGTAATGGGCCAGAGGACGCCCACTTTCAAAGGGAGTTAATTAGAGTGACCACGCATGATCTGGGGGTAACTGCCATTTCACTTTACCCACAATGCTTGGTATTTCCGCCACCCGTGCTGCATGCATTGCGTAGGGTTGGTGGTGGGCGCGCAGGGCACGGGAATGTGTGGTGTGGCAGAAAGCGTGGCGCCTTGGACTCGCGCAGAGGGGCGGCCGGCGAATCTGGACTTCATCAGTGGCGCAGATAAGCCAGACTGGAGAAGTGGGGCGGTTACATTAGGATAGTGGGGAGCCAGCCCCTGCCACGCTCTTCTGTAAAAGGGAACGGGAGGGGGATGGGGATGCTCACCCATGCACCTTCTCCTCCTTCTTCTCATGTTCTTCTCCCACCATGGTGAGGGGAAGAGGGCGCGCTCGTGCTCTTGCGGCAGTGACGAGGGCTTCCTCTCGGCACCATATCCCTGCCCCTGTTGGGGATGTAGGGGTAGGATCTAGTGCGCAATGTGGAGCCGCAGGACGTGGCCATGGCCGGCGAAGCGCTCGGGGCCGAGGTGGACGTGGTGGCATTCTGACTGCGGCTCCCCCAGCCGCTCCAACACCAATGGAAGGCCATGTTGGAGGTACGGCGCTGGAGTTCATCGTCAGGTTGCGTGAGCCCCTGCGCAGCCATCTATGGCTCCCTGGCCCCTTCGCAAGAGTAATGGAGGTCGATCAACCGCACGGCTTGAGGCTGCACATGAGGGGTTTCTGCAATGGCACCATGCGGGTGGACATTGAGTTCCCTACACCTCACCTCATGGCATGCTTCTCCGGCGTGGCTGGAAGACTTTTGCACGTGCCCATAGCTTGGCGGAGGGGCATGTTCTCCATTTTACACTAATGGAGGCCGATCTGCTCTCCATCAAGGTCTTTGGCCGTTCGGGTGCTTGCTTAGGGTGCTGCGCGGAGAGCGCGACCGATGACGAAAGCTTGTCCTCGAGCGACAACGACGAAGAGGACACTAACAGCGAAGACGGTGGCGCCCAGCCCCCAATCGTCAAGCATGAGGACCACAACTCGGACTCCGGCTGAGGGCCGGACGCACTGTCACCATCAGCTAGGTGCCGACAGCACCACCATCTGCAGCTGGACCCCGGCAGAGCGATTTGCCGGAGGTGCTTGCCCTGGTCGACTCCGCTTCCACCAGCTGGACCCCGGCAGGCTTCCTTGTGTACTCCAGCTTCGTCTTCCCTGCCGATGTTCCTCTTGTCGTGTTTCTCTGGTCCTGGCGGGGGTGACCAGGGCATCCCCTAGTCGCTCTCCCTATCCCCAGCCTCTTCTTCCTTGCTGGGGAGGCGCCCTCACGATCTTCCCGGGCTGTGTCCCACGAGCCCAGACGGGGTCGGGCTGGGCTTCTGCTCAGGCACTCCTTTTGCCCTCTTTCCTCCTTGATGTTACCCCTAGTAGGAGAGGAACAAGAAAGGCATTCCATGGCACTTATCATTTTTTAAATTAAAATATGTAGACTTGCCAAGTTTTAGTTTAAATCATGTAACCCTCCGTCCATGTTCGTACTCGGTATTATTTGTACTTGTTTATCTACGTGTTAATGGAAAAAAGAATGCTTGCGGGGCACTTCTGCATGTATCATAAACATGGTGAGGAATGATCCTTCAATACTTTTAGGTAAACACAACTCTCCGGCAAGACATCCTGCCGGCCCTCATCACAGCTGCTACCGAACCTCGTCTGACGGGTTAGGAGCATAGACGATGGTTGACACCTTGTTAGCTCCCCCCAAATGCCACTACAACCAATTTTGACCGAAAAGACATCGAATCAAAATATGGGAGCACAGAAGATGGAAGCGACAGGGTTTCCCTACGCACAAGTTCTTCATACATGAATACTCCATGGATAGTGAGGCGAACTTATTTGTGTTTGCTGTCCTTCTTATCATTCCTGATAAGAAAAGGCTGCTGGGGACCAATATGCGGGCACATTCTCAGTCTTCTTCTCGTGGATTCCATCCACGACAGAAACCTGTTGTTAACTTCAGAATAGAAGGATAGGGGAGAGGCAGCTGCATATGATCTTTCATGAGAGATTAGTCACCTTATGCTAGGATTATTGCAATCACAATAAAGCCATACTTTAAATCATCATGCATGCAGGTTTTGTGGCAGCGCTTCGTTTTATTATCTTTGGACAGGGTCTGCGCCTGGCTTTGTACAAAGGGTTACAAGTCATGGGGACTAAGCTTGTACAAAACAGGTTGCCGGGCCAAGGCCTGGCAACCGCGCCTTACGGGTAGAACTTACGAAGATGCTCAATGTTCCATGGGTTTTGCTTTGGGATGCCATCTCCGGTCTCCAAACGGACTGCGCCAGGTCTGGTGACATGTACTACCCGGTAAGGGCCTTCCCACTTCGGTGTCAACTTGTTTGAACCCTTGCCGGACTGAACACGCTTAAGGACAAGGTCACCTTCCTCAAGGCTCCCGCATGTGAACCCAACAGCTATGGTAGCAACGCAGGGCTTGCTGGTATCGTGCATCACATACAGCTGTGTGGAGACGGTCTTCCTTCGGGAGCATGGCATCACCATGCCGTAGCTGCTCTTGCGCTACTTCATCGTAGGCAAGTACCCAAGCCGACCCGTATATGAGTTCCGTGGGAAGCACTGCTTCTGCCCCATATAATAGGGAGAAGGGAGTATGGTCAATAGCTTGATTTGGTGTCATCCTGATCGACCAAAGAACCACTGGCAACTCATCGATCCAGTGCTTTCTGCATTTTCGCAATATATCAAAAGTTCTTGTTTTCAGCCCTTGCAGCACTTCTGCCTTCATCCTTTCCGTGTAACACTCACGATGCGGCTATATCTCCCACGTGTCGAGGCACGACTTAGAGGCATAACCGCATTGTGGTTTTGTCGCAAGAAGGGTCATCTTCACACAATCCCATGTAATGAACAAGAATGGGATAACGAGAGTTGGCTTACAATCGCCACTTCACAGAACACATAAATATAATTCATACATCATCCAAAATCCACACATAGACCGACTACGGTCAAATCCAAATGAAAAGAAGATAACCCCAAATGCTAGATCCCCGATCGTCCCAACTGGGCTCCACTACTGATCATCAGGAAACGAAACATAGTAACGACCACGTTCCTCGTCGAACTCCCACTTGAGCTCGGTTGCGTCATCTGCACTGGCATCGTCAGCACCTGCAACTGTTTTGGTAGAATCTGTGAGTCACAAGGACTCAGGAATCTCACACCCGCGAGATCAAGACTATTTAAGCTTATAGGAAAGGATGGTGTAATGAGGTGGATCTGCAGCAGGCACTAAGCATATATGGTGGCTAACATACGCAAATGAGAGCGAGAAGAGAAGCAACGCAACGGTCGCGAAGCTAGAAATGATCAAGAAGTGATCCTGAACTACTTACGTTCAAGCATAACACAAACCGTGTTCACTTCCCGGACTCCGCCGAGAAGAGACCATCACGGCTACTCACACGGTTGATGTAATTTAATTAAGTCAAGTGACAAGTTCTCTACAATCGGACATTAACAAATTCCCATCCGCCTCATAACCACGGGCACGGCTTTCGAAAGATAATACCCTGCAGGGGTGTCCCAACTTAGCCCATCATAAGCTCTCACGGTCAATGAAGGATAAACCTTCTCCCAGGAAGACCCGATCAGTCTCGGAATCCCGGTTTACAAGACATTTCGACAATGGTAAAACAAGACCAGCAAAGCCACCCTAATGCGCCGACAAATCCCGATAGGAGCTGCACATATCTCGTTCTCAGGGCACACCGGATGAGACATCCTACGAGTAAAACCAGGCCTCAAGTTTCCCCGAGGTGGCCCCGCAGTCTACTCGTTTCGGACCAACAGTCGAAGAAGCACTGGCCCGGGGGGGGGTTAAAATAAAGATGACCCTCGGGCTCGCGAAAACCCAAGGGAAAAGGCTTGGGTGGCAAATGGTAAAACCAAGGTTGGGCCTTGCTGGAGGAGTTTTATTCAAGGCGAACTGTCAAGGGGGTCCCATAAATCAACCAACCGCGTAAGGAACGCAAACTCAAGGAACATAATACCGGTATGACGGAAACTAGGGCGGCAAGAGTGGAACAAAACACCAGGCATAAGGCCAAGCCTTCCACCCTTTACCAAATATATAGATGCATTAATTAAATAAGAGATATTGTGATATTCCAAAATATCCATGTTCCAACATGGAACCAACTTCAACTTCACCTGCAACTAGCAATGCTATAAGAAGGGCTGAGCAAAAGCGGTAACTTAGCCAAACAACGGTTTGCTAAGAAAGGATGGTTAGAGGTTTGACATGGCAAATATGGGAGGCATGATATAGAAAGTGGTAGGTAGCGCAGCATGGCAATAGAACGAACAACTAGCACAGCAAAGATAGGAGTGATTTCGAGGGTATGGTCATCTTGCCTGCAAGGTTCTCAGAGTTGTCGAAAGCTTGATCCTCGTAAGCGTACTCAACAGGTTGCTCGTTCACGAACTCATCTCCCGGCTCTACCCACAGCAAGAATACAAGCAAAGGAACCACAATCAATCACGGGAAAATGCACAAGCAACATGATGCAAAACATGTATGATATGCGAGATGTGGTATGCGATGCATATGCGTGCTCCGGAAGAAAAAGGGTGAACAAGGCAGTAACTTGGCAAACCAAGTATGCCACTGGAAAGATGAGATGATTTCGGTCGAAATCGATATAAAGATCACCGGAAACGGATGCACGGTTTGCAAATGGCAAGCAAAACAAGAATGACACGATTCTGCGATTAACAGCATGATAGCACTTAGAATACATCAAGTAACTATGCTACGGCACCCCAACATAGCAACAAAGCAAATGACAGTAATCTACAGGAGATGCTTGACAAAAGATGAACACTGAGCTACGGCTAGATCACAACATAACACGTTCAAACAAGCATGGCAAAAGTGCAAAAGATATCAGGTTCACAGACTTGAAATTACTGGACATGGCATAAACAGCAACAGGTAGCAATGTTCAGAGCAAGCAAAACACATGCTACAGGAACCTAACATAGCAAAACAAGGCATTGCATGAATTTAATGAATGCACAAAACAAAAGTCCCTTACTGACCATAAGCCAAAAAGGACAAGAAGATATGATGGCAACCATGTAAACAGAGCATGGCAGGAACAGACGTTATGAAGGCAATGCATGACAAAACAAGCATACCTACAGCAAGATGGCATGTTTATGAAGTTATCCATGGCAAGAGAAAATACATAGCATGAATGGATCAACTACAACAACCTTGGCAAAATTGAATAACACGTAAACAATCTGCCAGAAATATTTTATAGCAAACGTAGAGCAAGATTGAGTCATGCTAGGGTACTCCATAATTGCAAACAAGGGCATGGATTGATAGAGCACAGCTATATCTACAAAACTTCCTTACTGAACATCACCAAAAGGAGCACGGATCTCTCTGTAGCCACATGGATACATAGCAACAAAATAACAGCAGTCACAGACTTAGCAAAAATTACTAAGTCTCTGAAAACAGAAACATCACGAAGCCTAGTTTGCATGCTTGTGCTAGTCACCACAGAGATCACAAAAATACAGGGCATACACCTCTGTAAATAAGGCATGGCATACATCAAAACACATGTAGAGCTCCTACTCAAGAGATGCACACATCAAATGTAGCAAAAATAACAAATCAAGATGGACCAAGTTCTGATAAGTAACAGCAGGTAACAGTAATTAGCACTCTTGCACCAGAGATTTGGGCATCAATATGGACTCAAATGAACATGGCATAATGGAACAAAATGAAGAGCATCTCGAGACAAACATTTCGATATATTACACACACGAAACGGAGCTATATGCAGAGAGTTATGGTGCGATGAATAGGAGCATATCATGTAAATATCTCAAGACAGAGAAATTCGAGAGGGGGGAAAAGTCAACCAAGTGGATCTCGCCCGATCGGATCGGCGCGCAGCTCGAGGTTCGCCGGCGACGGAGGACGGGTCGGCCGGAGCTCGGGGAGAGGGAGGAGACGCCGGACGGGGAGGGGCGCCGGGCGCGCGGGGGCGGCGTCCTCGGGCGGCGGCTGGGCGAGCTCGGGCCCGCGGCGGCGCTGGGCCGGCGAGGCGCGCCGAGCCAGGCGGCGGCGATCGGTGGCAGGGCGGCGTGGGCGCTAGTGACGGGAGGCCGGAGCGCGGGCGGCGGGGAGCCTCGGGCGCGGGCGCCGGCGGTCGGGCCCCGTGGGCCAGACGCGTGCCGCGCGGGCCGGCAGCGCGGGAGTGGCAGCGGGGACACGTGTCGCGCGCCCTCTGGCTCGGGGCGGCGGCGGCTCCGTCCGGCGCGGTACGGACACGTCCGGCGCGCGGAGGGGCGGATCTAGGGTTTTATCTGCGCGAGGATATCGGGAGAGACACATATTTATAGGTAGAGGGAGCTAGGAGGCTCCAAATGGAGTGCGATTTTCGCCCACACGATCGTGATCGAACGACCTAGAGCATGGAAGTGACTTAGATGGGTTTTGGTCTGTTTGGAGGGGGGTTTTGCTGCAACACACAAAAGGACTTTGCGGTTACCCGGTTAACCGTTGGAGCATCAAACGACCTCCGAATGGAACGAAACTTGACAGGTGGTCTACCGGTGGTATACCAAGGCCACTTGACAAGACTCGGTCCATTCCGAGAACATTCAATACCCGCTCACGAAAAGAAACAAGAGGGGTGCGCCGGAGGAGGTGGGAGTGCCGGATTGCGAAACGGACAACGGGGAAAATGCTCGGATGCATGAGACGAACACGTATGCAAATGCAATGTACATGATGACATGATATGGGATGCATGACATGAAAAAATGCAAAACGAAAAACAAAACCCAACCACGGAGGGAATATCATAACACATAGCCGAAAATGGGAAGAGTTGGAGTTACAAATATGGAAAGTTACATCCGGGGTGTTACAACACTCCACCACTACGAGAGGATCTCGTCCCGAGATCTAGGACTGAAAGAACTCCGGATATTCGGAACGGAGGTGGTCCTCGCGCTCCCAGGTGGCTTCTCAGTCGGAATGGTGCGACCACTTCACTTTCAGGAATTTGATTGACTTGTTGCGAGTCTTGCGCTCAGTTTCTTCAAGAATAGAAACGGGGCACTCATGATAAGAAAGATCTTCTTGGAGGTCAATCTCTTCGAGGTTGATGGTGCGCTCAGGCGTCTTGAAGCACTTGCGAAGCTGTGACACGTGGAACACATCATGCACGTTCGCGAAGTTGGAAGGAAGCTCAAGTTGATAGGCGAGGTCGCCTCTTTTGCCAATGATCTTGAAAGGACCCACGTATCTAGGGGCAAGCTTCCCTTTGATACCGAAGCGACGAGTGCCTTTCATTGGAGAGACGCGGAGGTAGACATGGTCTCCGATCTCGAAAGCCAAATCACGGTGCTTACTATCATAGTAACTCTTCTGGCGCGATTGCGCGGCTTTGAGATTATCACGGATGACTTTACACATTTCTTCAGCCTCTGTGATTAAGTCATTGCCAAGAAGTTGGCGTTCACCAGTCTCTGACCAATTGAGAGGAGTACGACACTTTCTGCCATAGAGAATTTCAAATGGGGCCTTGCCCGAACTCGCTGGGAAGCTGTTGTTGTAGGAGAATTCGGCATAAGGAAGACAATCTTCCCATTTCATGCCAAAGGAAATGACACAAGCCCTGAGCATATCTTCAAGGATTTGATTGACTCGCTCGACTTGGCCACTAGTTTGAGGACGGAAAGCTGTGCTGAAGCGAATGTTGGTGCCCATGGCCTTCTGAAAGGAGTCCCAGAACTTAGAAGTGAAGATGCTTCCACGATCTGAAGAAATCAATTGTGGAATGCCGTGCAAAGAGACAATCCTGGAGGTGTACAGCTCTGCCAACTGAGCTGCTGTGATAGATTCTTTGATTGGAAGGAAATGAGCCACTTTTGTAAGCTTGTCAATGACAACGAAGATAGCATCATTTTCGCGCTTGGACTTTGGAAATCCAGTCACGAAGTCCATTTCGATATGATCAAACTTCCATTTTGGGATAGCAAGAGGTTGGAGGAGACCAGCTGGTCGTTGGTGTTCTGCTTTCACTCTTCGACAGACATCACATTCATTCACGAATTGAGCGATTTCTCGCTTCATTCGAGTCCACCAATACGACTGCTTGAGGTCATGGTACATCTTCGTACTTCCAGGATGAATGGAAAGAAGAGAATTGTGCGCCTCGTTCATAATGACTTTCCTTAGATCACCTTTAGGAATCACAATCCGGTCCTCGAAGAATAAAGTGTCTCTGTCATCAATGCGATAGCACTTGTATTTGGAAAGACCCTTGTCAATACCACGTTTCACTTTCTTCGCCATGGTATCCAGGAGTTGTGCCTCACGAATTTGATCTTCCAAAGCAGGAGAGACTATGAGGTTGGGCAAGAAAGCCTTGAGGAACAACTTGGAGATTCAGCTTGCGGAAAGCTTCACAAAGATCCGGTTGGAATGGCTTGAGGATTAAGCTGTTGCAGTAAGCCTTCCTGCTCAAAGCATCTGCAATGATATTGGCTTTGCCTGGAGTATATTCAATACTCGGATTGTACTCTTGAATCATTTCGACCCATCGAGTCTACCTGAGATTGAGGTTGGGCTGAGTGAAGATGTACTTGAGACTCTTGTGATCGGTGAAAATGTCCACTTTTCTTCCCAAGAAGAGATGTCTCCATGTTATTAATGCATGGACAACTGCGGCCAACTCAAAATCATGAGTGGGGTAGTTCTTTTCGTTGGGCTTCAACTGACGAGAGGCATAGGCCACAACTTTCTTCTCTTGCATTAACACAGCACCGAGACCTTGAAGAGAAGCATCACAGAAAACTTCGAATGGCTTGGATTCGTCAGGAGGAGTCAAGACAGGAGCTGTGACAAGTTTCTCTTTGAGAGTGTTGAAAGCAACGTCACACTCAGGAGACCAGACATACTTCACATGCTTCTGGAGGAGGTTGGAAAGAGGCTTTGCAATCTTAGAGAAATTCTCAACGAATCTTCAGCAATAGCTTGCAAGACCAAGAAAACTGCGAAGCTGCTTGACATTCTGAGGAGATTCCCAATTCACAATTGCAGACACCTTCTCGGGATTAACAGCGATGCCCTTGGCAGAGATGATATGACCAAGGTAAAGAACTTCATCAAGCCAAAACTCACATTTGGAAAACTTCGCATAAAATTGATACTCTCTGAGCTTGTCGAGCACCAATCGCAAATGTTTGTCATGATCCTTCTTATTCTTGGAGAAGGCCAAGATATCATCGAGATACACCAGGACGAATTCATTGGTATAGGGGTTGAAGATGAAATTCATCATCCGAGAGAATGTAGGAGGAGCATTGACAAGGCCGAAAGACATGATAGTATATTCATAAGAACCAAAGCTTGTTCTGAATGCTGTCTTGGGAATATCTTCTTCACGAATGCGAATCTGATGATAACCCATACGAAGGTCAAGTTTGGAGAATACTTTAGCACCTTTAAGTTGCTCAAATAGCTCATTGATGTTGGGAAGTGGATACTTGTTCTTGATTGTCTTCTTGTTCAATGGACGGTAGTCGACACAAAGTCGTTCCGTGCCATCCTTCTTCTGGACAAAAAGAACACCACAACCCCATGGAGATGAACTCGGTCTGATCAAACCGAGACGCTCTTGTTCATCGAGCTGTTTCTTCAATTCCTTCAGCTCCTTGGGTCCAAGCTTGTATGGACGCTTGCAAACGGGTTCCGTGCCAGGCTCAAGATCGATAACGAACTCAACTGGCCGGTGAGGAGGCATACCCGGAAGCTCTTCTGGAAAGACATCTTGGTACTCACAAGCGACTGGAATCTGAGAGATGGCATTCAACTCGCCCTTCTCATTGAGAGAAAACAACCGAATGGTTTTATCACGAGCGGCATAGATAATCACATCCTCAGACGAGTGTGTCAATTGAATTTCCCTGGCAGCACAATCAAGTTGAGCCTTGTGCTTAGAAAGCCAGTCCATCCCGAGAATTAGATCAATATCCGAGTCACCAAGAACAATTGGAGAAGACAGAAATTTATAGTTTCCCATCTTGATGGAAACATCGGGAGCAACCAAACTAGAAGTCATAAGCTTACCCGGAGAAACAACTTACATAACTTTGGATAAAATCTCTGTGTCCACATTGTGCTTCGATGCAAATGGGTATGACATGAAAGAATGCGATGCACCAGTATCAAATAAAACTTTTGTGGGAATATCATTAACTGAGAGATTACCCATTATCACATCAGTAGATTCCTCCGCTTGAGCTGCATTCATCATGTTCACCTTAGCAGACTTTGGATTATGCTTGACCACTGCATTTCTGGAAGATCTCACAGGAGGAGGAGGCGGAAGGCGCCTTTGGTTGAAGCACTTGTTAGCATAGTGACCTTTCTGCTGACACTTGTTGCAAGTAACCTCTAAGAGTGGACGATGATAAGGAGCATTCGACTTTGGAGCTTGATTCTGAGACTTGTTCTGATAGCCAGAGTTGGAAGAGTGGGAAGATCCATGGCCACCTTTGTTCTTCTGCTGGTAAGGTTGACGAAACGGAGGACGAGGAGGCAACCAGAACTACTGTTGCTTAGCAGCCACTAGTGAGGAAGAAGAAGAGTAAACTGCGTCCCTAACTCTCTCCTTAGAAGCCTCACACTTGAGCTGAGCAGCCTCTTGCTTCAGAGCCATGTTATAGAATTGATCAAACTGAGTAGGCTCAACAAGAACGAGAGCTAACTGCAGATCCTCTCTAAGTCCACCTCTGAAGTGATAGATCATGCTCTTTTCATTAGGAACGTCTTGTTTAGCGAAGCGAGCAAGTTTCTGAAACTGGATGTTGAATTGATACACAGACATGTTGCCTTGCTTGAGATTGCGAAACTCCTCACGCTTGCTCTCAACAACACTTTGTGGAATGTGGTGCGCTTTGAAGTCCCGACAGAAGTCAGTCCAAGTGATGACACGACCTCCTCTGGAATATTTGTATTGTTGATACCAATCAGCAGCTTGGTCCTTGAGCTGAAAAGAAGCGAACTTGACAAAGTCCTCAGGCCTGACATTGCTACACTCAAAATGCTTGTTGATGTCCACGAGCCAATCATCGGCATCTGTGGCCTCGGCACAGTAGCTGAAAGACTTGGGCTGATTTGCGAGGAACTGGTTGAGGGTAGCGAAGTGAGGCTGATTGTTGCCTTGGCCTTGATTTCCTTGCCCTTGGGTGCGTTCTTGCAAGAGTTGCAAAATCATCTGAGCATTGGCGTTGGTGGCTGCCATGACAGCTTGCCATGCCTCCGGAGGCGGAGGTGGTGGCGGAGGGTTCGCCTGACTCCCTTCATTGCGTTCCGGATTCTGACGCGTTGGCGGAGCGATCCTGAAGAGGGTGACATCCGTTAGCATCTTGAAAGACAAATAGTCAAGTTGAGTCAACGAATAGAAATTGCAACATATAGTCTTTACAATAAACATTCGAGCGAGGATGAACGAATTAATTCCATAGTAAATCATCACACTTCCATTAAGTTGAGAAGCCACATAGAAAAAGGTATGGAATCAACATTTGACTTCGAAGCAACTCGAATACTACAATTCAAAACAAAACAAAGTATTGGCTTGCAGAATAAGCCGGAACAAACATATGATAGAGATTTCGTCCGAAGTTTTCGTGGTGGGGCCCACACGGGCTCGATCGTACAGCACCATCATGTACAAGGCAGTGCACATGACATATGAAGCGTCCCCGAGTCGGCATAGCCAAGTGTTGGGGAACATAGTAATTTCAAAAAAATTCCTACGCACACGCAAGATCATGGTGATGCATAGCAACGAGAGGGGAGAGTGTTGTCCACGTACCCTCGTAGACCGACAGCGGAAGCGTTATCACAACGCGCTTGATGTAGTCGTACGTCTTCACGATCCGACCGATCAAGTACCGAGCGTACGGCACCTCCAAGTTCTACACACGTTCAGCTCGATGACGTCCCTCGAAATCCGATCCAGCCGAGTGTTGAGGGAGAGTTTCGTCAGCACGATGGCGTGGTGACGATGATGATGTTCCACCGACGCAGGGCTTCGCCTAAGCTCCGCAACGGTATTATCGAGGTGTAATATGTTGGAGGGGGGCACCGCACACGGCTAAAATATCATATATCAAGTGTGTCTTGAGGTGCCCCCCTGCCCCCGTATATAAAGGAGCAAGGGGAGGCCGGCTGCCCTAGGCGCGCGAAGGAGAGAGGGGGAGTCCTCCTCCTAGTAGGAGTAGGACTCCCCTTTCCTAGTCCTACTAGGAAAAGAAGGGGGGAAGGAAAGAGAGGGAGAGGGAGAGAGAGGGAAAGGGGGCTGCGCCCCCCTCTCCTAGTCCAACTAGGACTCCTCCTGGGAGAGGGCGCACCACCTCCTAGCTGCTGCCCTCTCTCTTCCCTCAAGGCCCACCAAGGCCCAATACTTCCCCGGGGGGTTCCGGTAACCCTCCGGCACTCCGGTTTAATCCGAAACTTCTCCGGAACACTTCCGGTGTCCGAATATAATCGTCCAATATATCAATCTTTATGTCTCGACCATTTCGAGACTCCTCGTCATGTCCGTGATCACATCCGGGACTCCGAACAACCTTCGGTACATCAAAACATATAAACTCATAATATATCTGTCATCGTAACTTTAAGCGTGCGGACCCTTTGGGTTCGAGAACTATGTAGACATGACCGAGACACCTCTCCGGTCAATAACCAATAGCGGGACCTGGATGCCCATATTGGCTCCCACATATTCTACGAAGATCTTTATCGGTCAGACCGCATAACAACATACGTTGTTCCCTTTGTCATCGGTATGTTACTTGCCCGAGATTCGATCGTCGGTATCTCGATACCTAGTTCAATCTCGTTACCGGCAAGTCTCTTTACTCATTCCGTAATACATCATCCCGTAACTAACTCATTAGTCACAATGCTTGCAAGGCTTATAGTGATGTGCATTACCGAGTGGGCCCAGAGATACCTCTCCGACAATCGGAGTGACAAATCCTAATCTCGAAATACGCCAACCCAACAAGTACCTTTGGAGACACTTGTAGAGCACCTTTATAATCACCCATTTACGTTGTGACGTTTGGTAGCACACAAAGTGTTCCTCCGGTAAACGGGAGTTGCATAATCTCATAGTCATAGGAACACGTATAAGTCATGAAGAAAGCAATAGCAACATACTAAACGATCGGGTGCTAAGCTAACGGAATGGGTCAAGTCAGTCACGTCATTCTCCTAATGAGGTGATCTCGTTAATCAAATGACAACTCATGTCTATGGCTAGGAAACATAACCATCTTTGATTAATGAGCTAGTCAAGTAGAGGCATACTAGTGACACTGTGTTTGTCTATGTATTCACACATGTATTATGTCTCCGGTTAATACAATTCTAGCATGAATAATAAACATTTATCATGATATAAGGAAATATATAATACTTTATTATTGCCTCTAGGGCATATTTCCTTCACCAAGGACTCTTTAAGACACTACGAGACCACTGTAAAACCAACCGTGGAAAGGCGGACCACTAGACGTCGAACCCCAATCTCATATCATGCGTCTGTCGGAAAGATATCCTAGGAGCTACTTGAATTCCCACTTATAAACTCCCGAAACTTTCTGGTTATGCAATCTGGTGTGGGGATACAGGGGACACAAAAATATATCACCCAAACTAGCAATCCCTAGATCCAACTGTATCCATCCGTCAACACATAACCAAGAAACCTTCGGAAATAGTGTACCTCAACCTTCGAAAAGCATCCGTTATACGAGTTATGGCAATACTCCCGAACTCCCGCCCCAGTACTGGGTGGCGTCGAGGTGATCTCACCAACAACTGCATAACAGAGATTTCGATGTCGGCGAAACTCAGGTATTCCAGAACTGCAACGATAAAATTGTGACGACAACACCTCGGAGCTCAACTCCCCGGGACACTGCCACAACCCCTAAATGTCAGGAGGCACCAAGAACAATGTTCTCATCACAAAACCATCGAAACGATTCTAAGATACCCGCGTGATCCTAAATTTTTTTTAGTGAAACTTGAGGAGAGAAGAGTCAAAACTTCTACGTCAGGAGGCCTCACTAGAGCGACGAAGGGACTGAGGAATAAAAAGAATCCTACTCTCTGATATATATAATCCTAAGACTCAAAACATTTTTGTTCTAGACTCAACAACGCCAGCGATTCGATCAAGTAGGGGGCTCCTAAGTCGGGGATGGCTCTGATTACCAACTTGTAACGCCCACGATGCGGCTATATCTCCCACGTGTCGAGGCACGACTTAGAGGCATAACCGCATTGTGGTTTTGTCGCAAGAAGGGTCATCTTCACACAATCCCATGTAATGAACAAGAATGGGATAACGAGAGTTAGCTTACAATCGCCACTTCACACAATACATAAATATAATTCATACATCATCCAAAATCCACACATAGAACGACTACGGTCAAATCCAAATGAAAATAAGATAACCCCAAATGCTAGATCCCCGATCGTCCCAACTGGGCTCCACTACTGATCATCAGGAAACGAAACATAGTAACGACCACGTTCCTCGTCGAACTCCCACTTGAGCTCGGTTGCGTCATCTGCACTGGCATCGTCGCCACCTTCAACTGTTTTGGTAGAATCTGTGAGTCACAAGGACTCAGCAATCTCACACCCGCGAGATCAAGACTATTTAAGCTTATAGGAAAGGATGGTGTAATGAGGTGGATCTGCAGCAGGCACTAAGCATATATGGTGGCTAACATACGCAAATGAGAGCGAGAAGAGAAGCAACGCAACGGTCGCGAAGCTAGAAATGATCAAGAAGTGATCCTGAACTACTTACGTTCATGCATAACACAAACCGTGTTCACTTCCCGGACTCCGCCGAGAAGAGACCATCACGGCTACTCACACGGTTGATGTATTTTAATTAAGTCAAGTGACAAGTTCTCTACAACCGGACATTAACAAATTCCCATCCGCCTCATAACCGCGGGCACGGCTTTCGAAAGATAATACCCTGCAGGGGTGTCCCAACTTAGCCCATCATAAGCTCTCACGGTTAATGAAGGATAAACCTTCTCCCAGGAAGACCCGGTCAGTCTCGGAATCCCGGTTTACAAGACATTTCGACAATGGTAAAACAAGACCAGCAAAGCCACCCGAATGTGCCGACAAATCCCGATAGGAGCTGCACATATCTCGTTCTCAGGGCACAACGGATGAGACATCCTACGAGTAAAACCAGGCCTCAAGTTTCCTCGAGGTGGCCCTGCAGTCTACTTGTTTCGGACCAACACTCGAAGAAGCACTGGCCCGGGGGGGTTAAAATAAAGATGACCCTCGGGCTCGCGAAAACCCAAGGGAAAAGGTTTAGGTGGCAAATGGTAAAACCAAGGTTGGGCCTTGCTGGAGGAGTTTTATTCAAGGCGAACTGTCAAGGGGGTCCCATAAATCACCCAACCGCGTAAGGAACGCAAACTCAAGGAACATAATACCGGTATGACGGAAACTAGGGTGGCAAGAGTGGAACAAAACACCAGGCATAAGGCCGAGCCTTCCACCCTTTACCAAATATATAGATGCATTAATTAAATAAGAGATATTGTGATATTCCAAAATATCCATGTTCCAACATGGAACCAACTTCAACTTCACCTGCAACTAGCCATGCTATAAGAAGGGCTGAGCAAAAGCGGTAACTTAGCCAAACAACGGTTTGCTAGGAAAGGATGGTTAGAGGTTTGACATGGAAAATATGGGAGGCATGATATAGAAAGTGGTAGGTAGCGCAGCATGGCAATAGAACGAACAACTAGCACAGCAAAGATAGAAGTGATTTCGAGGGTATGGTCATCTTGCCTGCAAGGTTCTCAGAGTTGTCGAAAGCTTGATCCTTGTAAGCGTACTCAACAGGTTGCTCGTTCACGAACTCGTCTCCTGGCTCTTCCCACAGCAAGAATACAAGCAAAGGAACCACAATCAATCACGGGAAAATGCACAAGCAACATGATGCAAAACATGTATGATATGCGAGATGTGGTATGCGATGCATATGCGTGCTCCGGAAGAAAAAGGGTGAACAAGGCAGTAACTTGGCAAACCAAGTATGCCACTGGAAAGATGAGATGATTTCGGTCGAAATCGATATAAATATCACCGGAAACGGATGCACGGTTTGCAAATGGCAAGCAAAACAAGAATGACACGATTCTAGGATTAACAGCATGATAGCACTTAGAATACATCAAGTAACTATGCTACGGCACCCCAACATAGCAACAAAGCAAATGAAAGTAATCTACAGGAGATGGTTGACAAAAGATGAACACTGAGCTATGGCTAGATCACAACATAACAGGTTCAAACAAGCATGACAAAAGTGCAAAAGATATCAGGTTCACAGACTTGAAATTACTGGACATGGCATAAACAGCAACAGGTAGCAATGTTCAGAGCAACCAAAACACATGCTACGGGAACCTAACATAGCAAAGCTAGGCATGGCATGAATCTACTGAATGCATAGAACAAAAGTCCCTTACTGAGCATAAGCCAAAAAGGACCAGACATAGCAAGTTTCGTTAACAGGTTTCAGACTTAGCAGAAAACAGAGCATGGCAGGAACAGACATTATGAAGGCATCTTGGTGAGCTTGATGCACTCACCACAAGGCAATGCAAAACAAAACCAGCATACCTGCAGCACGATGGCATGTTTATGAAGCTATCCATGGCAAGAGCAAATACATAGCATGAATGGATCAACTACAACAACCTTGCCTCTTGTAATCCCCCATTTTTCTATACCTGTACTGTATATATTTTCTCAATAAAGTTTTGATATGCTGTGGGGGTTTCCCCTACAGTTACCAGTCAAAAAAACTACAACAACTTTGGCAAAATTGAATAACACGTAAACAATCTGCTAGAAATATTTTATAGCAAAAGTGGAGCAAGATTGAGTCATGCTAGGTTACTCTATAATTGCAAACAAGGGCATGGATTGATAGAGCACAGCTATATCTACAAAACATCCTTACTGAACATCACCAAAAGGAGCATGGATCTCTCTGTACCCACATGGATACATAGCAACAAAATAACAGCAGTCACAGACTTAGCAAAAATTACTAAGTCTCTGAAAACAGAAACATCACGAAGCCTAGTTTGCATGCTTGTGCTAGTCACCACAGAGATCACAAAAATACATGGCATACACCTCTGTAAATACGGAATGGCATACATCAAAACACATGTAGAGCTCCTACTCAAAAGATGCACACATCAAATGTAGCAAAAATAACAAATCACCAAGTTCTGATAAGTAACAGCAGGTAACAGCAATTAGCACTCTTGCACCAGAGATTTGGGCATCAAGATGGACTCAAATGAACATGGCATAATGGAACAAAATGAAGAGCATCTCGTGATGAACATTTCGATATATTAAAGGCACGAAATGGAGCTATAGGCAGAGAGTTATGGTGCGATGAACAGGAGCATATCATGTAAATATCTCAAGACTTGGAGAAATTCGAGAGGGTGAAAAAGTCAACCGAGTGGATCTCACCCGATCGGATCGGCGCGCAGCTCGAGGTTCGCCGGCGATGGAGGATGGGTCGGCCGGAGCTCAGGGAAAGGGAGGAGACGCCGGACGGGGAGGGGCGCCGAGCGCGCGGGGGTGGCGTCCGCGGGCGG
The DNA here is from genome assembly GCF_002575655.3 of Aegilops tauschii subsp. strangulata. Lineage (NCBI taxonomy): Eukaryota > Viridiplantae > Streptophyta > Magnoliopsida > Poales > Poaceae > Aegilops > Aegilops tauschii. The sequence continues at coordinate 276,810,676 of NC_053037.3, read as the reverse complement.
CTGGGCGAGCTCGGGCCCGCGGCGGCGCTGGGCCGGCGAGGCACGCCGAGCGAGGTGGCGGGCGGCGGCGATCCGCGGAGGCGGCGGCGATCGGCGGCGGGGCGCCCTGGGCGCTGGCGACGGGAGGCGGGAGCGCGGGCGGCGGGGAGCCTCGGGCGCGGGCGCCGGCGGTCGGGCCCCGCGGGCCAGACGCGGCCCGCGCGGTCAGGCGGCGGCGGGGACACGTGTCGCGCGCCCGTTGGCTCGTGGCGGCGGCGGCTCCGTCTGGCGCGGTACGGACACGTCCGGCTCGCGGAGGGGCGGATCTAGGGTTTTATCTGCGCGAGGATATCGGGAGAGACACATATTTATATGTAGAGGGAGCTAGGAGGCTCCAAATGGAGTGCGGTTTTCGCCCACACGATCGTGATCGAACGACCTAGAGCATGGAAGTGACTTAGATGGGTTTTGGGCTGTTTGGAGGAGGGTTTTGCTGCAACACACAAAAGGACTTTGCGGTTACCCGGTTAACCGTTGGAGCATCAAACGACCTCCGAATGGAACGAAACTTGACCGGTGGTCTACCGGTGGTATACTAAGGCCACATGACAAGACTCGGTCTATTTCGAGAACATTCAACACCCGCTCACGAAAAGAAACAAGAGGGGTGTGCCGGAGAAGGTGGGAGTGCCGGATTGCGAAACGGACAACGGGGAAAATGCTCGGATGCATGGGACGAACACGTATGCAAATGCAATGCACATGATGACATGATATGAGATGCATGACATGAACAAAATGTAAAACGAAAAACAAAACCCAACCACGGAGGGAATATCATAACACATAGCCGAAAATGGCAAGAGTTGGAGTTACAAATATGGAAAGTTACATCCGGGGTGTTACATTCCGCCTGCTTGTTGCTCCTTGGGCGAGCAACAGAGGCGAAAGAGAGCTTGCTTCCAAGGCTTTGGATGTATTGCGTGAAGGCGCGGCTGGTGAATTGGGTGCCGTTGTCGGTGATCACTCTGTTGGGCACTCCAAAACGACACACCAGCCCCTTAAAGAACTTGATAGCTAATTGCGCCACCACCTTTCTCACTCGCTCTACTTCAGGCCACTTTGTAAACTTGTCTATAGACACATACAACAATTCAAAGCCCCCAGTAGCACGGGGAAAGGGGCCCAATATGTCGAGCCCCCAGACCACGAAAGGCCATGATAAAGGGATGGTCTGCAAGGCTTGAGCTGGCTGGTGAATATTCTTGGAATGAAACTGACATGCTTCATACTAGGTGACGAGCTCAGTAGTATCCTAGAGGGTGGTGGGCTAGTAGAATCCTTGCCGGAATGCTTTCCTGACAAGTGCTCTTGATCCCAAATGTGAGCCACACACACCTCCATGTATCTTCGCCAACAACACCAGTCCATCTTCTTGACTGATACACTTTAGCTTCACGCCGTTCGACTTCTTTCGGTACAAAATGTGGTCCAGAAACTGGTACATACTCGATTGTCGGGCTACTTTCTCAGATTCCTTTGGATCGTCAGGGAGTTCTCCAGTTTGCAAGAATCAGACTATGTGTTGTGCCCATGCCGGAGCCTGGGGCTCGACGAGGAAGACCAAAGGCATTTCTTTAGCTGTGGATGCGCTTCCCTCAACGGTAAGGACCTATGATTCTGCTTGAGAGCATGGCTCATCAATCAGTGCAGGATCTTTCCCAGCAACCTTCTCACTAGCAGTTTCAGGGTGCTCTGCTGGTAAATGTTTGCCAGGGTTGAGTTTTTTTGTTTTGTTTTGGCCAAGACTGATGGAGAAACTGATGGCTGGGTGAGGTGGACTACAAAAGTGCCTGGTCCACAGGAAGCTTCTATGCGGAGCACTTCGACAGGTGATCAGCGATGCTGTTTTCCGCACGAGGCATGTGCTCTGTTTGAAGCCCATCAAAGTGTTCCTCCAGCTTCCTCACCTCTTCCACGTACGCTTTCATCAGCGGGCTTTGATAATCCTTGTTCACCTACTTCACTACGAGCTGGGAGTCGCCGCGTATGATCAACTTCTTGATTCCCAACTCTATAGTAACCCAGAGCCCGGCAAGGAGCCCTTCATATTCTGATGTGTTATTAGTGGCATCTTCCATGGGGTAATGCATTTTGATGACGTACTTGAGGTGTTCTCCCATGGGCGCAATCAGTAATACCCCCACGCTAGCACCTTGGAGCGAGAAAACACTGTCAAAGTACATTACTCATTCCTTAGGGGCATCATTGCCGGGAAGGGCAGTCTGCATGATCTCCTGATTGGGCGTCGGTTCCATTCTGCTATAAATTCTGCTAGTGCTCTTCTCTGGATAGTTACCGTGCAATCAGAACTTGATAGCTCCAGAGCCCATTCCACTATCCCGTCGGTGGCTTCGGGGTTCCTCAAGATTCACCGTAGTGGGAGGCGAGTCACAACGGTGATCTCATGGGCTTGAAAGTAATGGCGCAGCTTCATCGAGGCCATGAGGAGGCCGGAGATCAACTTTTAGACTCCAGAGTACCTTGATCTAGCCCCCTGCAAGAGGGAGCTAACAAAGTAGACTGGTCGCTGCACCATCTTCTTTCTTGCCATCCCTTCCCGCGAAGTAGTACTGATTTGAGGTTCCCCTTCATCACTGCCGGCAAGCCTTGCCAGGGACAGAGTTGGTTCTACACTGGGTGGTTCTGCCGTAGTAGTTTCTCCGCTATCCACTTCCCTCTGCGCCACCAGGGCAGCACTAACCACTTGTTTTGTTGCCGCTAGATACAGCAACAACGACTCTTGTGATTTGGGTGCAATCAGGGTTGGAGCAGAGGAAAGCTAAGCTTTCAAATCCTGTAGCGCAGCCTCGGCCTCTGGAGTCCATTTCATTGGACCAGCCTTCTTCAATATTTTGAAGAACGCCAAGGCGCGCTCTATGAATTTAGAAATGAATCTGCTCAGTGCGGCCACATAGCCAGTCAGACGTCTCACATCCTTGACGGTCTTCAGAGCTTGAATCTATTATATCGCCTTGATCTTGTCAGGGTTGGCTTCTATCCCTCGCTGAGGTACAAAGAACACAAGAAGCTTGCTAGAAGGGACGCCAAACATACATTTCTCCGGGTTGAGCTTCAAGTTGATCTTCCACAAATTTGCAAAGGTCTCCTCTAAATCCTCAATGAGTGAAGATTTGTCATTGGTTTTGACCACCATATCATCCATATAAGCTTCAATGTTTCTGTGAAGCCGTGGTTCAAAACCAATCTGCACAGCCCTTGCGAACGTAGAACCAGCGATTTTTAGCCCGAAAGGCATACGCAGAAAGCAGTACGTGCCACATGGGGTAATAAAGGCGGTCTTTTCTTCGTCTTCCTTGGCTATGAAGATCTGGTAGTACCCAGAGTACGCATCCAGAAAGGAGAGCAAATCAAATCCGGAGGTGGAATCGACAATCTGGTCAATGCACGGCAAGGGGAAGGGATCCTTTGGAAAATCCTTGTTCAAGTCAGTGAAGTCAATACAAAGTCTCCACTTCTCATTAGCCTTGTGCACCACCACTAGATTAGCTAACCAAGTAGGATGCAGTACTCCTCGGACCAAACCTGCTGCTTCTAGCTTCTTAATTTCCTCAGGAACGAACTGTTGCCACTCCAAGGCCTTCTTCCTTACTTTTTGCTTGATGGGGCGGGCGTGAGGATGGACAACAAGGTGGTCCTCGATTACCTCCCTGGGAACACCGGGGATGTCAGATGGTTGCCGGGCAAACACATCAACATTCACCCAGAGGAAGGCAACGAGCGCGCTTTCTTATTCGTCATCAAGGGTAGCACTAATGATAAAAGTACCATCAGTGCCATCCTGCCGCGCCGGAACTTCCTTGGTTGCAGGGGGAGCAGCGCTGGATCTTCTGCCAGCCGAACTCCCCGACAAGTCGCTGCCGGGCATGGCGCACTCCGAAGAGGCGCGCTTCCCGGGTTCCTTATCGGCATCCTTGCTGGTTCCTTTAACTTTCTTCTCCTTCTTGGCGGGAGTTGAGGCCCTGACGGCCTCCGTTGCTACCGCGTCTCTATACATCTTATCTACATAGATGACTGCACCCCTCTTGTCCGACGGGATGGTAATGACCCCCATGGGACTAGGCATCTTCAAAGTGTTGTAGGCGTACTGAGACGCAGCCATGAACTTGGCCAGAGCTGGTCAACCAAGAATCTCATTAAATGGCAGGGGAAGTTCAACAACATCGAACATAGTTTTCTCAGTCCTGAAGTTTATTTCCCCGCCAAATGTTACCGATAGGGTAATCTTTCCCTTCGGCTGGCTCCTCCCTGATTGATTCCTTGGAAAGTGCCAATCTTCTTTAGGTCTTCGTCAGGGATCTAGAGCTTCTTCAGCACACCAGGGGAAATCAAATTCAAACCTTCCCCGCCGTCAACCAACATCTTGGTGACCTTGAGGTTGCAGATTGTTGGTGAAACTAACAATGACAAACATCCCACCGCAGTAGTGTGGTCTGGATGATCCTCAATGTCAAAGATGATGGGCGTGCGGGGACACTTGAGGGGTTGCCGGGCGCTCGCCATTGGTTCTGCAACATTAACCTCACGCACCCACTGCTTGAGTTGGCGGTGAGAGGAGTGGAAAGATGCGCCCCTATCAATGCACATCGCCTCAGTAGCTCTCTGAAACTCCTGTTCACTGGTTTCATCATCCTCTTCTTCGCTGTCATCCTCATTTTCCTTCTTCTCACGGCCCCTGGCGGGTTTCTCTTTCTGCCGATCAAACTTGCCGCGGTGCCTGTTACGACCACCGTGGCCCTTTCCGCCAGTACCGTTCCGATTTCTCTCCTTGTCGCGCATTTCATACTCGGCCTTCTACTTCTCAACCAACTCCCTAACTTGCTTGCAATCTTGAAGATCATGACCCTTGGTCCTGTGGATCTTGCAGTACGGCCCGTCAGACTTGCCGGTTTTCTCAGCAGCCGCTGCCGCCCGGCAATCAGTGCAGGTAGCAGCTTCCTTGCCGGGTGGCTGAATTTTTGCTTTCTTAACGACGCTAAGATCACCTGCACTCTCAATGGCCATCACTGCTTTCTCCTTCCACTTTTTCTTGCACTTCTTATTCTTCTTCCTAGGGGTGGCACAGTCGTAGTCATCTTCTGAATCGACTTCGACACCTGCCTCTTCCCCTGGAAGTCTTCTCCCTTCTTCAGCACGAGCGCACTTATCCACCAACCTGTAGAGCTTGCTGACAGCCTTGGGCAACTGAACATTCATCTTGGCCCGCATTCTGCGGTTGTGCACATTTGTATGAAATGCGGCAATCATAGCAGCCGCGTGTATCTTTGGAATGTTGTAGTGCACTCGGCTAAACCTCTACAAATACTTGTGTAAACTTTCCCCCCCTTCTGCAGAAGGGTTTGCAGGTCACTAGGCCATCCTGGTTCTTGGTGGCCACCCGTAAAGGTGCCGACAAACTTGTTGCACAGATCCGCCCAAGAGGAGATGGAATCCTCCGGCATGTGCATTAACGAGGACCTCACCTTTGGCTTGAGAGCCAGCGGGAAGTAGTTGGCAAGCACTTTTTCATCCCTTCCCCCGGTGTCTTGAACGGCAATTGTATAGATGCCTAGAAACTCTACCGGGTTCAGCTTTGTATCACACTTCTCCGGCAAGTCAGGCTTGAAGGTGTGAGAGGATGGCCATTGGACTTGCCGCAGCTCGCGAGTGAAGGCCGGGCATCCTACCTTGTAAAGCAGGTACCCGCCAGCACTGGGCGCAGGTTCGTCGACATCGGCTCCATTACGCCCGTCTGGCTGACGGCGTGTCTCGCGATGCCGCTAATGGTGACGCGAGCGTCCTCCTTCCTCCTGTCTCTCAACACTTAGCGTTGATCTTGCTGGAGTCATGGGTCAGACGAAGCCATTGATGCCTCATCATGATCATCAATATCTTGGGGTTGCTGACCTTGTTGTGGCCGCCCTTGAGTGGGTTGCCGCGGAGGGGACTGCACCATGGGTGTGGTCCTCCCATCTTGACCTCCGGCATGGGCCGCCCGCGTCGCCTGCAGGCATCGCGAAGGCTCCACACATGGGGGCTTGTTGACCTCAGAAAATCCAAGGATGCTTTGGATGGTAGCCCTCCACTCGTCCATGTTGTCTCCTGCCAGAGGGAAGTCCGGCAACAACTGAGCATTTGCCACTGCTTCGGCCGCCGTCTCCAGCATGGCGTGGGAGGCAGAGCGCGACATCGCTCGACTTCCGGTCGAGGCAGAATGAGCGTTGTTGGGGTCTCGGCACCTCGAGCCCGTTGCTAGAGGAATCTGATGTGACCGGAGCTGTTCCTAGTGACCATGCTCTTGCTCGGCTAGGCTCTTCCCGTGCGCACATGGTCGTTGTGGGTCGACGGCGCCGCTCGGTGTGTTGTTTCGCTCGCCCGACGCGGGATGAGGCACACGTCCCGTCTCTGCCCCTCCAGGCAGTGTCGGTGTACAAAAATAGGGGCGCTCCTTTTAACCCCTTTACTTGTGCACGGACAGTCGGAGCCGCGCCCACAGCCACACTAAGCAGGGCAGGGGACGGAAGCCGGAGAGAAGCCAGAGGAACAAGATGGTCAGAGGCAACGCCAAGGCCAGAAACAGAAGACAACAATGGGGCAAGGTGGAGACCCCCGGCAAGGCCCTTGCCAGGGCGGCCTCCACGGCCCGGCAAGACCCTTGCCAGGGCAACTTGCCCAAACACCAACAGAGCGAGCCACCCTTGAGCCCACAGGTTCCAGCCCAACCAACTACGATTGGACCAGGGCTCGGGAGGCACCTCTGTGGTGGCATGCAGATCTTTGTCAAGACCATAGATATATGAGATCAAATGAGGACCAGAAGACGGCGACCCTCGGAGGGATCCTTGCCGAGGAAAGCCACGAGACCCCCGGCAAGATCCTTGCCGGGGACGACTGCACGCCACGGCAAGACCCTTGCCGGGCCCCCGGGCAGGCCCTTGCCGAGGACATCAGCGGGGCCACTGCCAGGCCCGCACGAGCCAAGTTTCCACCGCCATTAGCATGCAGCTGCCAGCCCGACCAACTGGGCAGGCACTTGCATGGCAACATGCAGCTTCCAGGCCAGATCAGCAAGCGCCTGCATGGCGGCATGCAGATCTTCGTGAAGACCCTACCACCGCGCCACCTCAGGTGCCTGCCTGCCTACATGGCGCCACATGCATCGCTGGCCAGGGCACGTGTCGAAGCGAAGAGGAGCGGCGACGGGCAGGACGGGCCTCGCTCCCGTCCGCGATAAAGCTAGGGGTCACCTAAGCGACACATTAAATGCGTCTTGTCCTGTAATACGGGCGATAAGCTCACAATACTGTAGGCCTTTCCACCTCCTGTGTGCCACTGTGGCAGCCCCTTTCGACTATAAAAGGAGGCCCATGGCGTACTGGAGGGGGATTCGGCTCTTTTGAACTACACAGCCACCATAGCTAGTTCGAGAGCTCAAGAACACTCAATACATCCACCAAAGCAGGACTAGGGTTTTACGCATCCTCGCGGCCCGAACCTGGGTAAACGATCCTTGTGTTGACTGTTAATCCTGCTCTTCTCACAACCCCACGCCCCGGCAACCGTAGTAGGGATTCTTGTGATCTCATAGGTGTCGTTTCCCACCGACATCTTTGGCGCGCCAGGTAGGGGGTGCAATTGTGAGAATCTGGTCTAGTAGTTAGCATAGCAGTTCTTCATCGCCATGGCTCCCAAGAAGAAGACGATCACAGCGATCGGCGCGTCGGGAGCCGAGCGGCCCGCGCCAGTGCGGGCGAGGAGCGGGCCGGTCGCGGACAGAACCCGAGCCGCGGCCCGCGAGCACCAGCATCGCCCCGACGGTTAGAGCCTGGTGAGCGGCATCGTTCGTGCGCCAGACGATGAGCCGCACGCCGCCAGGTCAAAGGACAGGGCTGGGCCCCCCGCAAGCGGCACGGGGCCCTCTAGGGGCATCGCTGTACCCCCTACGGGCGGCGCAGCGACCTCCAAGATGCCAACCCCGGCGACCACAGCGCGCTCTTCCCATGGTGTGTGCGACGAGCAGCGTCACCACACTGGTGACCCTGGACACCGCCATGGGAAGAGCCCTGTGCTTCGTCCGCGGGACAAAGGACTTCAGCATGCCCGCCGAAGTGCTGGCGAAAATGGCACGCAGCCGCTGGGCCGGGATAGAGCTCCTTCTAATGTGGTTGGAAGACGAAGCGCGCCATGGTCCACGCAGCTGTCGCCGCCACCCACGCCAGCAGAAGCTTTGGCGCGTGCGCAGCTGCTCTTCGACTTCCCTCCTGCTGCAGAGAAGCTCAACGAGTGGAGGGCCACCATCCGAAGCCTCATCGCCGTCGCCAACAAAGATGATCCGCGACCGGCGGGGCCCTCGGGCCGGCGCTCCACCGAGCAACCACATGCCAGCGCCGGGAGGACCTGGGGTACTGCGGTCACGGTGCACTCTCCTCCTCCTCGCCAGCCACCGCGGGTGTCGGCCCGTCGTGACGACGCTTGTGATAACATCTCTATAGCATCGTCCGATCCGCGGAACCACCGCAACCAGCGCCAACTTCTTCGAGAACGAGCTCACGAAGATGCTCGAACCGCTATCGAGTGCCGGCGTGATACACGCCACCAGTCAGACAAGCGGGCGGGACCCGCTATGGACCACAAAGCACCGGGGGGCTCCGGCGGCCTACCTTACGAGGTGGGCTGCCCAGCCTTTACCCGTGAGCTGTGGCAGTTCAAGTGGCCGTCCCACCGCACGTTCAAACCCGACGTCGGCGAGAAGTACACTGGCAAGACCCATCCGTCAGAGTTTCTCAGCATCTACACCATCGCGATGCAGGCTGCCGGAGCTCGCGACGACAAGGTGCTTGCCAATTACTTCCCGTTGGGACTGAAGCCCAATGTCATGTCTTGGTTGATGCACTTGCCAGCGGATTCCATTTCTTCTTGGTCGGATCTATGCCATGAGTTCACTGGCGCCTTCACTGGAGGCCACCAAGCTCATGGCCAGGCCAGTGATTTGCATGTCATTCCCCATAAGGAAGGGGAAAACCTGCGCAAGTACATCCAGAGATTCAGCCGGGTGCAGTACAACATCCCCGACGTTCATCCCACCGCCGTGATCAGCGCGTTCCATCAGAACGTGCGCAACCGCAAGATGCGCGAAGAGCTGGTGATGACCAAGGTTAAGGATGTGGCCAAACTCTATGTTCTGGACGATAGGTGCGCCCGGGCTGAAGAGGGAAGGAAGTACCCCGGCGTGGAAACCGACTCTACTGATGAAGACACCACCGCCCCGACGAAGAAGGGCTGGCGTCGCAACAGGAAACGCAAGGGCAAGGCCGTGCTTGCCGTCGAGGGATCCGACAGCACCGGCGCCGCCAAGAAGGCCAAGGCAGACGACCCCGGCAAAGAAATCGCCGGGTGTGCCGCTTGTCGGGCCTTGGCGGCTGCCGACAAGCCAGGGGGCTCTGGCAAGCAGTACTGCAAGATCCACCGCACCAAGGGCCACGACCTCCAGAACTGCCGGCAAGTAGAGCTGCTTGCTGAGAAGCAAAAGGCCGAGTATGAGAGGCAGGACAAGGAGAAGGGTCAAGACGGTGCCGAGGGATCCGACAAGAAGCGTGGCGGCCAAGGAGGCCGCCGCGACAAGGACAACCAGCGAGAGAGGCCCGCCCGGGGCCGTGACAAGAAGCAAGAAGATGATGATCATTACGAAGACGACAAGTCCGGCGAGCAAGAGTTCCAGAAGGCTACGGAGGCCGTGTGCGTCGATGGTGGCGCCTCGCTGCATACTTCTCACTGCCAGCTCAAGCAGTGGGCGCGTGAGATTACAGTAGCGGAGCCGCCGTTCAACGCTCAGAATCCACTGAAGTGGTCCAGCACGCCCTCATCTTTGACGCCAAGGACCACCCTGAACGCACAACCGTGGTCGGGTGTTTGCCGTTGTTGGTCTCTCCAACGATACACAACCTCAAGGTGAACAAGATGTTGGTTGACGGCAGGGCCGGCCTGAACTTGATCTCGCCCGTCGTGATCAAAAGACTGCAAATTCCTGATGGAGACCTCGAGGAAACGGGCACATTTCAAGGGGTCAATCCGGGGAGGAGCCAGCCAAAGGGGAAGGTCACACTGCCCGTGAAGTTTGGAGGAGAGTTGAACTACAGGACGGAGAGGATCGTCTTCGATGTGGCCGAGATCCCCTTGCCCTACAACGGGATCCTCGGCCGCTCGGCCCTAGCCAAGTTCATGGCGGCATCGCACTACGCCTACAACATGCTGAAGATGCCCGGGCCGTTGACCATCATCTCCGTTCCCTCCGACAAGAAGGGCACGCTGATTTGCGCCGAGCAACTCTACCGGGAAGCAGTTGCAGCAGCTACTGCCAAGGCACTTGCTCCTACCGCTGAAGCCCTGGGAGGGAAGAAGAAGCCCGGCAAGACCTCTCGCACCCACTCCGGCAAGCGCACCTCTTCGGAGTGTTGTGCTACCGTCGAGGACGTGCTAGAGAGCTCCACCGGCAAGAGCAAGAAATCCAGAGCTGAGCCACCGCAGACCAAGAAGGTGTCCGTTAGGGAGGATGGCACGGGAGGGGCTTTCACCATAAGCTCCACCCTCGACAGCAAATAGGAAGGCGCGCTCGTCACCTTCCTGTGGGCGAATGTCGACGTGTTTGCATGGCAAGCATCCGACATCCCCGGTGTTCCCAGGGAGGTGATTGGGCACCACCTAGCTGTCTGTCCTCACGCGCGGCCCGTCAAGCAGAAGGTCAGCAAGCAGGCTCTGGAAAGGCAGGAGTTCATCACAGAGGAGATCAGGAAGTTGGAAGTGGCAGGTTTGATCAGAGGAGTGCTCCATCCAACGTGGTTGGCCAATCCGGTGGTGCACAAGGCAAATGGGAAGTGGAGGCTGTGTATTGACTACACGGATATCAATAAGGCTTGTCCCAAGGACACCTTCCCGTTGCCGTGCATCGACCAGATTGCTGACTCCACGGTCGGGTGTGATCTGTTGTCATTGCTCGATGCCTACTCGGGCTACCACCAGATCTTCATGACAAGAGAAGATGAAGAGAAGACAGCATTCATCACCCCATGTGGTAGGTATTGCTTTTTACGGATGCCTTCGGGTTGAGGAGTGCTGGCTTGAAGTTTGCAAGAGCGGTCCAAATTGGTTTTGAACCCCAGCTCCATAGAAATATGGAAGCATACATGGATGACATAGTGGTAAAAACCAAGGACATGGCAACTCTTGTACAAGACCTGGAAGAGACGTTTGCCAACCCGCGAAAGATCAACCTCAAGCTGAACCCTGAGAAGTGTGTGTTCGGTGTTCCGTCCAGCAAGCTTCTCGGGTTGTTTGTATCGCAGCACGGGATTGAGGCAAACCCAGACAAGATCAAGGCTATTGAACAGATTGAGGCGCCCAAGCGGATCAAGGATGTGCGTCGGCTCACTGGCTGCGTTGCCGCCATGAGCCGATTCATCTCCAAGTCCGCCGAGCACGCCCTCCCCTTTTTCAAAATCTTGAAGAAGGCAGGCCCAATGGAGTGGACCCCAGAAGCCGAGGCGGCGTTGTAGGATCTGAAGAAATACCTTTCCTCCATGCCAGTACTGGTTGCGCCTAAACCACAAGAGCCGTTGTTGCTGTATCTAGCGGCAACGAATCAAGTGGTCAGCGCCGCACTGGTAGCACAGAGGGAGGTCGACGAGGAGGCAGTGGCGATGGCAGGACCAGCGGATGGCAAGCCAGAGATTCCCCCGGCAGGGCCTGGTGCCGGCAAGGCAAGGCCCCCGGCAGAGTCCGACGCCATCAGGGCAGTGCCCGACGCCATCAGGGCAGTGCCCGCGCAGTCAAGTGAAGTGGTGCAGAAGAAGAAGATGATGCAGCACCTGGTTTACTTTGTCAGCTCCCTCTTGCAGGGGGCTAGGTCGAGGTACTCCGGTGTGCAGAAATTTCTCTTCGGCCTCCTTATGGCCTCGAGGAAGCTGCGTCATTACTTCCAAGCCCACGAGATCACTGTCGTCACCCGCCTCCCATTGCAACGGATACTGCATAACCCAGATGCGACCGGAAGGATTGTGGAATGGGCCTTGGAGTTGTCGAGCTTTGGGTTGAAGTTTGAAAGTACCTCAACAATACAGAGCAGGCTCTTGGCAGAGTTCATTGCAGAATGGACCTCAACGCCCGACGAAGAAATCCAGGAGACCGCTCTCCCCGGCAAGGAAGCAAGCCGCGACTTGATCATGTACTTTGATGGGGCTTTCTCTCTGCAAGGCGCCGGTGCCGGTGTGCTGCTTGTCGCACCCACCGGAGAGCACTTCAAGTATCTGATCCATATGCACTTTCCCAGGGAGATGTCCACAAACAACACTGCTGAATACGAGGGGCTGCTTGCCAGTCTCAGGGTCGCGGCGGACCTCGGGGTGAAAAAGCTCATCGTCAGGGGTGATTCACAGCTTGTCATCAGACAAGTTAACAAGGATTATCAGAGTCCGTTGATGGAGGCCTACGTAGATGAGGTGAGGAAACTAGAAGAGCGCTTCGACGGTATACAAGCGGAGCACGTTCCCCGAGTGGAGAACGACATCGCTGACTACCTATCAAAGTGCGCTGCATTCAAGCTACCTGTGGAACCAGGTACCTTTTTGCTTCGGTTAACTCAACCATCCATCGAGCCATCAACAGAGCAGAACAAGCGGAGGAAGTCAGGCCCTGGCAAGTACTTTCCCGCCGAGCCCCCAGGGGCTGCCGGCAAGGGTGTTGCCGCGGATCACTCCGGTAGGGCGCCAAGCCCTGGCCGTAGAGACGGCTGCCCCCATGGCGGAAGAGATGCCTTTGGTCCTTTCCCATCGAGCCCCAGGCTCCAGCATGGGCACAGCATACCGTCCATTTCCTCCAGATAGGGGAACTTCCTGAGGAGTAGGAAGAAGCGGAAAAAGTATCCCGTCGGTCTGCCTTGTACCAGTTCGTCGATGACGTCCTGTACAAAAGAAGACCGAACGGTGTGAAATTGAAGTGCATCCCCCAGGAGGAAGGACTGGAGTTGTTGGCAGAGATACATGGAGGCATATGTGGCTCCCACATAGGGTCAAGGGCCCATGCCGGCAAGGCATTCCAGCAAGGCTTCTTCTGGCCCACCGCCCTCCAGGACGCAACAGCACTAGTAACCAAGTGTGAAGCGTGTCAGTTCCATTCAAAGAAGCTTCATCAACCAGCTCAAGCCCTTCAAACAATCCCTCTCTCCTGGCCATTTTTGGTCTGGGGGCTCGACATACTGGGCCCCTTCCCCCGTGCTGTCGGGGGCTCTGACTACTTGTACGTTGCAGTCGACAAGTTCACAAAGTGGCCAGAGGTGGAACCGGTGAGGAAGGTGACAACACAGTCAGCCGTCAAGTTCTTCAAGGGACTAGTCTGTCGTTTTGGTGTGCCAAACAGAGTCATCACCGACAACGGCACGCAGTTCACAACCCACACCTTCATGCAATACATTCAAGACCTCGGCAGCAAGGTCTGTTTTGCTTCCGTGGCCCACCCCCGGAGCAAGGGCCAAGCGGAGAGGGCAAATGCTGAAGTGTTGCGAGGCTTGAGAACGAAGACTTTTCACAAGCTGCACAAGAGCGGAAGGCGCTGGATTGATGAGTTGCTGGCGGTTCTTAGGACGACGCCAAATCGAGCCATCGGCCAGACACCCTTTGCCCTAGTATATGGGGCAGAAGCAGTTCTCCCCACAGAACACATATACGGGTCACCTCGAGTGCTCGCTTATGATGAGCTTGAGCAAGAGCAGTTGCGGCAAGATGACGCAACGCTCCTTGAGGAAGATTGTCTTCGGGCGGCTGTGAGAGCAGCACGCTACCAGCAGGCCTTGCGCCGCTACCATAGCCGCAAGGTCCATGCCCGAAGCTTTGAGGAAGGCGACCTTGTTCTTCGGCGCATTCAGTCGGCCAAGAATTCCAACAAGTTGACGCCAAAGTGGGAAGGCCCTTATCGGGTAATACGAGTCACCAGGCCCGGTGCAGTCTACCTAGAGACCGAAGATGCTGTCTCAGTGAGCAACTCCTGGAACATCGAGCATCTTCGCAAGTTTTACCCATAAGGCACGGCTTGTCGGGCCTCCCGGCAAGCCACCTTTTGTACAAGCTTTGCCGGCAAGGCATGTAACCCTCTGTACAAAGCCAGGCGCAGACCCTGAGCATAAATAAACGAAGCGCCGGTGCCCTAAGTTATAGCATGCGTGCTAGGTCTAAGTTTCTTCCTCGGTTAGGGTTGGTAGTGCTTGACGACGACTAACCCCTAGCCTGGAGGTCGAGTTTCGCATCTTTCTGTTCTCTTTGGTTCACAGGGCACGCGAACACTTCTGCTGAGCCGCTTGGGAAGAAGAGAACGAACCGGCGCTCCGGCCCCGGTAGGCCAAGACCGCCGGGGGCTAAAGATACAAGGATCCAACCACGGCAAGCCAAGGTTGCCGGAGGCTGCAGATTCAGATAAGTATTTCATCCCCCTGTCACGCGTTTCCGTATAGACCTGGGATATGTGAAATCTCGTTTATATTCTTAAAACCACCGTGCTCCCCCTTTCCTGAACCCAAGAGCTACCTCTTGGGTAGCCGCGGTGGCAAGGAGATGAATGAGGGGCCTAACTCTACTTCGCCCCTGCCTCCGCCAAGAGCGCGAGAACGGTCGACCGAGGTGGAGAGACGGCAAGGACTGTTGCCGGGGATCAATGTTTATCTCAAAAATAACAAGGATTCGTCCTTGTCATGGGCCTCGCTCACGCACAAGAACTCGGGAAACCCCCTTTTCATTAAAAACATCCCATATAGGTACCGTTCATACGGAATTAAAAACATGAGCAAGGGGATTACAAGTCTTAAATCTAACAAGTGCCCGCAGGCTTACAAACTAAAAAAAGATAAGGTGCCTATAATCCCTTTCTTGTCCCTCTCCTCAGAAGGTGGAGCAAGACAACAGAGGGAAAAAGGGGCGCCTAGGCGAGGTGCAAGAAACAGAAGGCACCAATAGAACATCTTGGTGCCGGGAAAGGAGCTGGAAGACTAGGCAGCGGGCCGGCAATACGCGACGAAGGCGTCGGTGCCCACGTACTCCGAGATGACAGCCGCCACCCGCCTTCTTCGCCTTCTCTGGCCCTCCTACGCCAGCCGCCCAAGGAGACGACAGGGAGTGCCCCGATGGAGAGCTTGGCGAGGAAGACCCACGGCAAGGCGCGTGGCCGAGGAAGGGGCGGCGAGGTCAGTTGGAGTCGGCATCCTGCCGCTCGACTCCCCCATCGTCGCTGTCGCTGTCCTCCTCGTCACTCCCGCTTGAGGAGGAATCTTCATCGTCAGAGGAGCTCTCCACGCAGCACTTCAGGCGAGTTCCATGCTCTCCGAAGACCTTGATGGAGAGCAAGCTGCCCTCCATTAACTTGAAGTAGAGGACGAGCCCCACCGTCAAGCTATGGATGCGGGCAAACATCTTCCATCCACGACGGAGATACATAACCTGAGGACCAGGGAAGTCGACGTCGACCCGCATGTCGCCGGACCCGCAGCCCCTCATGTGCAATCTGAGAGTCTGGGCGGATCGAGCTCCATCTCCTGAGCGAAGGGGGTGGGGAGACGGAGACGACGATGCGGTGGCTGGCGCATCCGGATGAAGAACTCGTGGGGCCGGTCCCCGACGTGACCCTCCGTCGCGGGAGGCACCGCTGGTGGAGGCGCGGTCGCCGCGCCACCTCGTCCCCCTCTCGCCCGACCGCCACGGCGACCGTCGGCCACGCCCCCTCCCCCTTCCTCTTGCGGCTGGCTCCGCCGCTGCGGGCTCGTGGGAAGGAGGAACGCGCTGACAAGCAGCGACCCTCGCCGCCACCATCGAAGGCCCAGCACCTCCTCTCGCCATGGTAGGTGGGAGTAAGAAACACAGGTGAAGGAGGATGGGTGCTGAAGGAATGTGGGACGACGCCCTCCCTCCCCCTCCTTATAAAGGGGCGAGGTCGGGGCTCGGCCGCCCCACTCAGCCAATCCAGCCGTCAGAGGCGCAGGGAATCAGGACCGACCGGCCGCCCCAATCAGCGACGGCCCGGTTTCCTGCCTCCACTGCCCGCCACTTGCATGAAGGACGCGTGGCGGGCGAGAAGGGTCGAAAGGACAAGTGAGGCGACCGATTCCCACCCCATGATCGGGGGGGGGGGGTGTGGGCACCTTGAAGACCGCGACCCGAGTCCATCCAGTAAATGAGCCGCGCCTCCACGCCTCCCTCTTTTATGGGGAAGGCGTGAGCAGCCTCTTTACCATGATGTGATGCATGCATGCGGAAACCGCCCCACGCATGACCCCCACGTCACGCACGACCCTCCACGTCGCGCTTAGGTCGTGGGGAAGCACAACAGACGGAAAATTACTGCCGCAAAATCCGCACCTCCTGCCCGCGCACCGTTTTGGGCTTGGCCCAACAACGTATCGCGCTTATGTGTGGCCCAGGCCCCGGGGCTCCTGTCGGTGTACAAAAGTAGGGGTGCTCCTTTTAACCCCTTTACTTGTGCATGGACAGTCGGAGCCCCGCCCACGGCCACACTAAGTAGGGAAGGGAAGGGAAGATGGAGAGAAGCCAGAGGAACAAGATGGTTAGAGGCAACGCCAAGGCCAGAAATACAAGACAGCAAAGGGACGAGGTGGAGACCCCTGGCAAGGCCCTTGCCGGGGCGGCCTCCGCGGCCCCTGCATGAACCTTGCCGGGGCAACTTGCCCAAACACCAACAGAGCGAGCCACCCTTGAGCCCACAGGTTCCAACCCAACCAACTACGATTGGACCAGGGCTTGGGAGGCACCTCTGTGGTGGCATGCAGATCTTTGTCAAGATCATAGATATATGAGATCAAATGAGGACTAGAAGACGGCGACCCTCGGCGGGATCCTTGTCGAGGAAAGCCACGAGACCCCCGGCAAGATCCTTGCCGGGGACGACTGCACGCCACGGCAAGACCCTTGTCGGGCCCCCAGCAAGGCCCTTGCCGAGGATATTAGCGGGGCCACTGCCAGGCCCGCACCAGCCAAGTTTCCACCGCCATTAGCATGCAGCCGCCAGCCCGACCAACTGGGCAGGCACTTGCATGGCAACATGAAGCTTCCAGGCTAAATCAGTAAGCGCCTGCATGGCGGCATGCAGATCTTCGTGAAGACCCTACCACCATGCCACCTCAGCTACCTGCCTGCCTACATGGCAAAACATGCATCGCTGGCTAGGGCGCGTGTCGAAGCAAAGAGGAGTGGCGACGGACGGGACGGGCCTCGCTCCCGTCCCCGATAAAGCTAGGGGACACCTAAGCGACGCATTAAATGCGTCTTGTCCTGTAATACGGGCGATAAGCTCACAGTACTGTAGGCCTTTCCACCTCCTGTGTGCCACTGTGGCAGCCCCTTTCGACTATAAAAGGAGGCCCATGGCGTACTGGAGTGGGATTCGGCTCTTTTGAACTACACAACCACCATAGCTAGTTCGAGAGCTCAAGAACACTCAATACATCCACCAAAGCAGGACTAGGGTTTTACGCATCCTCGCGGCCCGGACCTGGGTAAACGATCCTTGTGCTAACTGTTAATCCTACTCTTCTCACAACCCCGCGCCCCGGCAACCGTAGTAGGGATTCTTGTGATCCCATAGGTGTCGTTTCCCACCGACAGGCAGCATGGCCAATGGGTCTTGGCTCGCACCAGAGCGGTCGTCGATGTCGTGTTGGTTGAGCTTGCTGGTGGGGGGAGCGGGAGGAAGCTGAGCATCTCCATAACCCGCACCGGCGAAAGTATGATCAGCGGCATGTTGAATAGATTGGGTCGCGCCTGCGGCCCCGGTCTCTACTCCAGCCACGATGGGAGTGCTAGCAGCACCGCCTGGATCCCTGGCTCCATCCGCTGCAACCGCGACGCCCGCACCTGTAGGATCGAAAGTATGTCTAGAGGGGGGGGGGTGATTAGACTACTTGACCAAATAAAAATCTAGCCTTTTCCCAATTTTAGTTCTTGGCAGATTTTAGCAACTTAGCACAAGTCAAGCAATCAACCTATACATGCAATTCTAAGAGTATAGCAGAGGAATGTAAAACAATTGCACATGAAGGTAAAGGGATGAGATTGCGGGAGAAAACGCAATGTTGACACGGAGATTTTTTATCCGTGGTTCCGATAGGTGGTGCTATCGTACATCCACGTTGATGGAGACTTCAACCCACGAAGGGTAACGGTTGCGCGAGTCCACGGAGGGCTCCACCCACGAAGGGTCCACGAAGAAGCAACCTTGTCTATCCTACCATCGCCGTCGCCCACGAAGTACTTGCCTCACTAGGGTAGATCTTCACGAAGTGGGAGATCTCCTTGCCCTTACAAACTCCTTGGTTCAACTCCACAATCTTGTCGGAGGCTCCCAAGTGACACCTAGCCAATCTAGGAGACACCACTCTCCAAGAAGTAACAAATGGTGTGCTGATGATGAACTCCTTGCTCTCGTGCTTCAAATGATAGTCTCCCCAACACTCAACTCTCTCTCTCATAGGATTGGATTTGGTAGAAGGAAGATTTGAGTGGAAAGCAACTTGGGGAAGTCTAGAGATCAAGATTTATGTGGTTGGAATGGAATATCTTGACCACAACACAAGTGTAGGTGGTTCTCTCTCAGAAAATATGTATTGGAAGTGTAGGCATGTTCTGATGGCTCTCTCCACGAACGAAGAGTGGGTGGAGGGGTATATATAGCCTCCACACAAAATCTAACCGTTACACACAAATCACTAAACTCGGTGAGACCGATTCAGAGAACTCGGTCGGACCGATTTAGTTCAAAATGTGAACGTTAGGATTCTTGCTGGGACCGACATGTCAACTTGGTGGGACCGATGTCATTAGGGTTAGGGCATAACATAATCTCGGTGAGACCAATTACACAAACTCGGTGAGACCGATTTTGGTAATAGCCAAACAGAGAGTTGGTCAGGCAAACTCGATGGGACCGATTCGCTCATCTCGGTTGGACCGAAACGTTACGAAAAGGAAACAGAGAGTTTGCGTTGCAATCTCGGTGGGACCGATCGCTCATCTTGGTTTGACCGAAACGTTACGAAGGGAAACATAGAGTTTGCAATCCCATCTTGGTGAGACCGAGATCCCTATTGGTGAGACCGAATTGATTAGGGTTTCTGGCAGTGGCTATGTCAACTGAACTCGGTGGCTCCGGATGGAAAGATTCGGTGGGGCTGAGTTGGACTTTTTGGTTTAGGACATATGTGGATATGAGAAAGTAGTGGAGGGTTTTGGAGCATATCACTAGGCATTTGGAGCAAGATCCTCATTAAGCAACACCTCATGCCTTCTTAATAGTATTTGCTTTTCCTATAGACTCAATGTGATCTTGGATCACTAAAATAGAAATGTAGAGTCTTGTGCTTTGAGCTTGAGCCAATCCTTTGTCCTTAGCATTTTGAAGGGTCCACTTTCTAATCCATGCCATGCCAAACATTGAGCTTTCCTGAAATATTTATCTTGGAATAGCATTAGCTCAATGAGCTATATGTTGTTAGGAATTACCAAAACCACCCAGGGATAGTTGCACTTTCAATCTCCCCATTTTTGGTAATTGATGACAACATATAGATCAAAGCTTCGACAAATGATAGATAAGATTGAAAAACATCGTCGCTTTGAGAAGTATGTGATAAGCAAGAGCTCCCCCTAAATTTGTGCATTATTTAAGATTTGCTTTTGAATGCAAATGCACAATCAATTAGGATCATGGTTTACTCTTCCATGTCACATAAATCTTGGTGGAGCGCTCAAAATGATAGAGATTAAAAGCATGCACTCATCACCAAGCAGAGTGAATGATCATAATAGGATATGAAAGATAGCATTATCCAACAAGCATTAAGGGTAGCATATGATCAAACACTTGACCAAATAAGTATCTCACAAGGACATAAAGTAGTATCACACAAGCACGCAATAAAGTTTCAAACCAACCAAAAAGAGTGCAAAGAGAGAGAAAAACCAACACACTCTCTCTCTCTCGAAGCCTATGATCTATACATTTTTCTCCCCCTTTGGCAACAAGTTACCAAAAAGTTTGAAAATGCATTGTGCTAAACGACTCTCAGGCTTGATCTTCGGGAGGTGGTGTTGAGAAAACGCCAAGGACGAAAGCTTCTGATGAAGTGGCTGGAGCTGGTGGAGTAGCTGCTGGAGTTGGAACTGGAGCTGTAGCTGCTGGTGCTGATGTTGTAGCTCTAGTGTCTGTCACTGGCACTGCAGCAGATCTCTGTCCTCTGGGCACTCTAGCAAATGCATCTGTGGTAGACTTGCCCTTCTTCTCCTCTGCTTCCTCCTGAAGTTTCCCAACTATAGTTTGGATCTCTGTGATCTTGACATTAAGGTCATAGAATTTTGTCTCAACAATCCTTTCCAAGCTCTCCTGGTTCTTGGTCAGGGTGGCTAGGCCCTGCTCAATCCTCAGAGTGGATTGGATCAGATATCTAAGTTGGTCTTGCTTTCTCTTCAAGAAGACCTGA
Organism: Aegilops tauschii subsp. strangulata; assembly: GCF_002575655.3. NCBI lineage: Eukaryota > Viridiplantae > Streptophyta > Magnoliopsida > Poales > Poaceae > Aegilops > Aegilops tauschii. The sequence goes on along the minus strand of NC_053037.3, from coordinate 276,790,116 downwards.
GATGCCTCTTCCATAGTTGGCATCTTTGCAGCCTTCTCAGCTTTAGCTTTGGCTTTCTTCTCTTGTGCTTGCACAGATGATGGTTCATTCTCAGTCATGACAACTGTGTTGTCCTCAAATTCAGGATAGTTGGGTAGATGCTCTTTGTCCAAGATGTACTTGCCCTTGCCCATGTTTGTGTTGATGAGCTCCTGGATGTGTGGGGCATATCCATAACTTCTCTTCTGATCAGCTGCAGTCCTCTTGATTGTTTCCACAATCAGGCTCATAACCTTGAACTTCTGTGGGACATCAAATATGTGCAGCAAGTTGATAGCATGTCCTCTGATCATCTTGTGATCACCTGACTTGGGTAGAAGTGTGTGGCTCAGAATCCAATTGATTGTTGGCAGTCCAGACAACAAATAGTGTATAGATCCAAACTTATGTGTGTCCAAAGCATCATCAGGGATCTATTTGTACATATTGGCCATAGAGTTGTGGTCTTTCTTCTTCTTGGCATAGACATCCAAGTCATCCTCATGTTCCTCAGTTGCATTGTTGTGTTCACACCATTAGAGTTGCTTTAGCTCATTGATTTGAGTAAAGCTCCCCCTAGATGTGATATTCCCTCTAAAGGGAATGAACTAACCTTGGGTTTTGTCGATGATGACTTCATGTAGGTGTTCAAGATGTAGATGCTCAATGTTGATGTAGATCATTTGGAGCAATCCTTTGGAGTGAGTTGCACTTTCAATACCTACACGGGTTAGTCCCACAATGGACAAACAAGGATATCCATAGACATAGAGTGATGCATACACAAAATGATGTCCATGAAGTCATTAGGTTACCTTGTCCCTTGTCTTACCAATAAGAGGGTTTGTGACTCCTTGAAATAGTGCAAGATATGGAAGTTGTTTGCACTTGTCCTTGCCAAAATGATAGGAGTGAAGTATGTTGGCGGAGTCACCCTCAAGAACTCTCTAGTTCTTCTTCTTCTGGATCCACACCATCTTGATGGGAATCCTTGGAGTCGTAGTTGTACTTGATGAACTGGAACTTGATGTAGTCTTGGGAACCCACTTGACCAAGGCCTTAGGTGCTTCTTCAAATGCATCAATTTCCTCTTGAAGCTTATCCTTGCCTTTTTTCTTGTAGTCTTGTGGTGGAAGATCATCTTGAGCTTGTGTTCCTTTGAAGGAAGTAGGATCATACTTCTCTTATTGAGGAACAAACTTCGTCTTGGGGTATTGATCTTCTTCCCACTCAACTCCATTGGCATTGAACTTTCGTTCAAAACCAACACCTTGATTCTTCCGGTGTCTTCCTTGCTTGCGCACAATTTCCTCAAATTGCTTACTTCCGGCAAGACTCTTGTAAACACCTTTCTCTATGATTCCCTTCAATAAGCTATTTTCTTGCTCAAGTGTAACTTGGCTAAGAGAATCATTACTGGAATCAAGAGAACTACTAGAAGCATCAACATTGGATTTAGCATGATTGTTGTTACTACTAGATGAAGAATCTTTCTTGTTCTTGTTGCTAGATTTAACTTCTGGCATGTAAGTAGACAAGAGTAAACACTTGGCAATGTAAGAAGAACTTTTCTTGCGAAGGTCATCATTGATTGCCTTTAAAAACTCATGCTCTTGCTCAAGGTTGAGCTTTTCAAAGCGTAGCTTATCATGAGTCTTTAAAAGTTCTTGATGATTTTCCAAGGTAGTTTCATGAGCTAACTTAAGAGTGTTTAGTTCTTTGGTTAGACGCTCAATCTCCTTCTTATCATCATCATTCATTTTATCTTGATTAGCATGATTAATTGATGTTTTATCATAGTTTTCATCACTAGAGTTGTCAACAAGTAAATCATCATCACCTAGCAAATCATCTTCATCACTATTGAAATTAACATACTCGGGATGTGTTACCTTTGGACCTTTGTCCATGAAGCATCTTCCAATTCCTTCATTTGGTGAGTCAAATATGTCATAGGAGTTGGTTGACACAAGTGCTAGACCGGCAACACCTTCATCTTGAGTATATTCGAACTCGGAGTGATAACTTCTTTCGGAGTGATTGTCGGAGTCGGAGCCGGATACCCACTCACCAACATGAGCTTGTTGTCTTCTTTTTGTGTAGCTCCTTGATGACTTTTCCTTTCTTTCCGAATCCTTGCTTCTCCGAGAGGGTCTTCGTTCATAACGATCATCTCTACTCCTCCTTTCTCTTGGTGGTGATTCTTCTCTTCTACTTCTTCTTTTGGGAGAATCTTCTCGTCTTTTGTAGGGGGACGTACACTCATTGGAGTAGTGTCCGGGTCTTCCACAATTGTAGCAATTATGCTCATGACTAGAAATCTTTTGTCATTGTAGGACCTTGAGTTGGAACTTCTTTCTTTGCTTCTACTCTTGTAGAACTTGTTGAAGTTCTTTACCATTAGGCTCAATTCTTCATTGAAGTTTTGTTTGTCACTTGAAGATGTGGGAGTATCACATGAGGCTTTGTAAGCACCACTTGACTTGTTGTGAAGCTCTTCCTTATCCTTGAGTGACATCTCATGAGCAACAATTCTTCCAATGACTTCCGTTGGCTTGAGATCTTTGTAATTGGGAATCATTTGGATCAATGTGCACACGGTATCATATTTTCCATCCAAGGCTCTTAGGATCTTCTTGATGATGAATTTGTCGGTCATCTCTTCACTTCCTAAGCCGGCAATCTCATTTGTGATGAGAGCAAGCCTAGAGTACATTTCAGCGACACCTTCACCATCCTTCATTTTGAACTTGTCAAGTTGACTTTGAAGCACATCCAATTTGGATTCCTTGACGGAGTCGGTACCTTCGTGCATATCAATCAAAGTATTCCAAATTTTCTTTGCATTCTCAAGATGGCTGATTTTGTTGAATTCTTCGGGGCACAATCCGTTGAAGAGAATATCCCAAGCTTGAGCATTGTATTATCGCATCTTCAACTCTTCCGCGGTAGCTTCACGGTTCGGTTCTCTCCCATCAAAGAATTCACCTTGCAAACCAATACACACAATAGCCCAAACGGCGGGGTTATGTCCAAGAATAAGCATTTTCATCTTATGCTTCCAACTAGCAAAATTAGTGCCATCAAAGTAAGGACCTCTACGGTGGTAATTTCCCTCGCTAGACGCCATACTCTCCTAGGTTGTGAAACCAAGGCTATGACCACCAAAAGCTATGGAAAGCAAAGCAAATGGAGACCAAAGCTCTGATACCACTTGTAGGATCGGAAGTATGTCTAGAGGGGGGTGATTAGACTACTTGACCAAATAAAAATCTAGCCTTTTCCCAATTTTAGTTCTTGGCAGATTTTAGCAACTTAGCACAAGTCAAGCAATCGACCTATACATGCAATTCTAAGAGTATAGCAGCGGAATGTAAAACAATTGCACATGAAGGTAAAGGGATGAGATTGAGGGGGCAAACGCAATGCTGACACAGAGATTTTTTATCCGTGGTTCCGATAGGTGGTGCTATCGTACATCCACGTTGATGGAGACTTCAACCCACGAAGGGTAACGGTTGTGCGAGTCCATGGAGGGCTCCACCCACGCAGGGTCCACGAAGAAGCAACCTTGTCAATCCCACCATGGCCGTCGCCCACGAAGGACTTGCCTCACTAGGGTAGATCTCCACGAAGTAGGCGATCTCCTTGCCCTTACAAACTCCTTGGTTCAACTCCAAAATCTTGTCAGAGGCTCCCAAGTGACACCTAGCCAATCTAAGAGACACCACTCTCCAAGAAGTAACAAATGGTGTGTTGATGATGAACTCCTATCTCTTGTGCTTCAAATGATAGTCTCCCCAACACTCAACTCTCTCTCATAGGATTGGATTTGGTAGAAGGAAGATTTGAGTGGAAAGCAACTTGGGGAAGGCTAGAGATCAAGATTTATGTGGTTGGAATGGAATATCTTGACCTCAGCACAAGTGTAGGTGGTTCTCTCTCAGAAAATATGTATTGGAAGTGTAGGCATGTTCTGATGGCTCTCTCCACGAATGAAGAGTGGGTGGAGGGGTATATATAGCCTCCACACAAAATCTAACCGTTACACACAAATCACTAAACTCGGTGGGACTGATTCAGAAAACTCGGTCGGACCGATTTAGTTCACAATGTGAACGTTAGGATTCTCGGTGGGACCGACATGTCAACTCGGTGGGACCGATGTCATTAGGGTTAGGCCATAATGTAATCTCGGTGAGACCGATTACACAAACTCGGTGAGACCGATTTTGGTAATAGCCAAACAGAGAGTTGGTCAGGCAAACTCGGTGGGACTGATTCGCTCATCTCGGTTGGACTGAAACGTTACGAAAAGGAAACAGACAGCTTGCATTGCAATCTCGGTGGGACCGATCGCTCATCTCGGTTTGACCGAAACGTTACGAAGGGAAACAGAGAGTTTGCAATCCCATCTCGGTGAGACCGAGATCCCTATCGGTGAGACCAAATTGATTAGGGTTTCATGCAGTGGCTTTGTCAACTGAACTCGGTGGCTCCGGATGGAAAGATTCGGTGGGGCCGAGTTGGACTTTTTGGTTTAGGACATATGTGGATATGAGAAAGTAGTGGAGGGGTTTGGAGCATATCACTAAGCATTTTTAGCAAGATCCTCATTAAGCAACACCTCATCCCTTCTTAATAGTATTGGCTTTTCCTATAGACTCAATGTGATCTTGGATCACTAAAATTGAAAATGTAGAGTCTTGTGCGTTGAGCTTGAGCCAATCCTTTGTCCTTAGCATTTTGAAGGGTACACTTTCTAATCCATGCCATGCCAAACATTGAGCTTTCCTGAAATATTTATCTTGGAATAGCATTAGCTCAATGAGCTATATGTTGCTAGCAATTACCAAAACCACCCAGGGATAGTTGCACTTTCAGCACCACTAGTAGCCGTGCGTGATGAAGCCTTCGAGGTGGAAGGATGAGCCCTTGTTCCACTTTGCTACTTGGGAGCCATATGTGATGTAGATGGACGAAGGTCAATGCGCTGACTTCTGCTTTAGGTTCGCACAAGCGGTAGACCCCCTACCTGCAACACCAAAGATGTCGGCGTGGAAGCACGATCACCTATCGGGCATGGGTGCCCCTTCATGGTTCGGCATGGGGATGGTCACGTTGCACAAAGAGAAGAAGAAGTAGGGGACAACATGGCAGCTGGCAACTCTATTTTACCAAGGTTCGGGCTGCTTTGCAGCGTAAAACCCTACTCCTACTGTGGTGGATTAAACTTGAGGAAGACAATGACACGAAGTGCACTAGCCCGGCAAGGGTGCCTGGGGAAGTGCGACTACGTGCATACAAGTGTGAGTGGTCAAGAGGTTCGAACCCCTTGCTAGGTTGCCTCGGATCTCCCTTTGTAACTGAAGGGGTGACCACAATGGCAAAACAATCATTTGAATGTGATTAGATAACTAACAAAACTATCATACCTAACTCAGGCAGTTAGGACAAAGTGCATTAAATGCACTGCTAGGTGACATGCTGAGGTTGAAACCCGACAAGCCCACCGTGCCGCTTATCTGTATCTTCTTAGTAGCGCGACTCGTCCTCTGGACGGGTGTTAATAAAGCTAATCACTTCCTTATCATGTTGTCACGTAATTGACAGGATCCACTTGGTTTCTTAATACCTTGACACCGCACTGATTAGTGACTCGGGTGTGATGAGGTGGAGCGATGGCACCTTGGTGAAGGTTCCCCGACAAGGGAGCTTGGCGGACCCCGGTCTTAGCGGTCCCGGCAACCATGTCTTGGTGAACTGGTTTTGTCCTTAGCCGCGGGCTGGACCTGGCCATGCTCTCGTGCCTGGCAAGGGAGGCCTTTCCAAGGTGGTCTTCTATTGGCTTGTTCTTTTTAATGCTCTCCTTGATCTCATGAAGAGCGGCTTCTCTGGTTTATCTTTACGTCACACACTGGTGCTGGATGCATGATCGACAACACACCTGTGCATGAGTTCGGTCAGCAAACGTGAATGTTTGCTGCACCGACAGATTGTGGAACAGGTATTTGAGAGAAACAAGAATATCCATCAAGAAAACAAAAGTGTGTGTGCTTTGATTGTCTTTCTAACATTTGATCGATGAAAGGCAGATGGTAATGATCTTTTCTAGTAGCTTTGTTTAATTGTCTAAAATCAATCACCATTCTATAGCCAGTAACAATTCTTTGTGGGATGAGTTCATTTTTTATCATTAGGAACAACAACAATACCTCCTTTCTTAGGGACACAATGAACAAGACATACCCATCTACTATCAGCTATTGGATAGATTATACCTGCTTCCAGAAGCTTTAGTATTTGAGTTCTTACCACTTCCTTCATCTTAGGATTCAAACACCATTCGTGATCAACAACGGGTTTAGCATCAGGCTCCATATTAATCTTCCACTGACATAGAGTGAGACTAATGCCCTTAAGATCATGAAGAGTATATCCGATAGCAGCACAGTGCTTCCTCAGAATTTTTAATAATCTGTCTTCTTCCTGTTCTCAAAGGTTAGCACTAATAATAACAGGATATATCTTTTTCTCATCAAGATAAGCATACTTCAAGTATCTAGCAATTGCTTTAATTCAAACGCAGGATCACCTTTAGGTGGAGGAGGACCTCCTAGAGTTTCAACAGGTAAATTGTATTTAAGGAGAGGTTGTTCTTCAAAGAATTTTTTATCTATTTCATTTCTTTCATTCAAGTGCATATCATTTTCATGGTCTAGCAAATATTGTTCATCCTTACAAGGTAATTCGTTATCATGAGGTTGTCTTCGAAACTTAGAGAAATTAAACTCATGAGACACATCACCAAAGCTAACACTGACAGTTTCTTTCTCACAATCTATTTTAGCATTGACAGTGTTCAAGAAAGGTCTACCAAAGATTATGGGACAAAAATCATCTTGTGGGGAACCAAGGACTAGAAAATCAGTAGGGGTATTTAATTTTCCCACACAAGACTTCAACATCTTTAACAATCCCAAGTGGTGTGATGGTGTCTCTATTAGAAAGTTTAATAGTGACATCTATGTCTTCAATTTCAGCGGGTGCTATATCATTCATAATTTCTTGGTATAAGGTAAAACGAATAGCACTCACACTAGCACCTAGCTCACATAAACCATGATAGCAATGATCTCCTATTTTAACTAAGACAACAGGCATGGCAACAACAGGTCTATGTTTATCTTTTTCATTGGATTTGGCCATTCTAGCTACTTCATCATAGAAATAAATAACATGCCCATCAATATTTTCTACCAAGAGATCTTTAACCATAGCAACACTAGGTTCTACTTTAATTTGTTCACAGGGTTTAGGTGCTTTAATATTACTTTTACGAACCACGGTTGATACCTTAGCATGTTCCTTTATCCTAATAGGGAAAGGTGGTTTTCCCATATAAGAAGTAGGCACAACTGGGTCAACATTGTAAATAATAGTTCCATCCTTAGCTTTTACCGGTTCTTTAATTTCTTCTTTAATAGGGGGGTGATATTTAAACCACTTCCCCTTAGGGAGATCAACATGAGCAGCAATTGATTCAGAAAACGAGGATACTATCTCAGAGTCAAGTCCATATTTAGTGCTAAACTTGTGAAAAGCATTGGTGTTCAGAAAAGATTTAACACAATCAAACTCAAGCTTAATACCTGACTCTTTACCTTCGTCGAGTTCCCAATCTTCATAGTTGCGTTTAATTTTTTCTAAACGATCCTACCCGAATTCAACAGTCTTCTTCATAAAAGAACCAGTACAAGAAGTATCGAGCATGGATTGATCATCACGAGAAAGCAAAGCATAAAAATTCTGAATAATAATTTCTCCCGAGAGCTCATTATTGGGGCATGGATATAACATCGACTTAAGCCTCCCCAAAGATATAGCGATACTTTCTCCTTCACGAAGCCAAAAATTATATATATAATTCTGATCACGATGAACTAGATGCATAGTATAATTCTTTTGGTGAAATTCAAATTTCAATTGATTCTAGTTCAAAGATCCAATATCATCGCATAGCCTATACCATGTCAATGCTTTTACCTTCAAAGATAAAGGGGAAACCTTCTTCTTAACTTCATCTCCGGGTAAACCTGCAAGCTTAAATAATCCACAAACTTCATCCACATGTATCAAGTGGATATCAGGATGTTCCGTTCCATCTCCTGCATAAGGATTAGCTAGCAGTTGTTCTATCATACCTGAAGGAATTTCATAACTAATATTTTCAGTAAGTGCAGTAGGTTGAGGGGCACCTCTTTTTGTTTTCGTTTGAGGTGAAGATACCCCAAACAAACCCCTCAAAGGATTGTTTTCCATGGTAGCAAGTGACAATAAATTTCAGCATGTAATATAAATTTTTCCTTGCCGATTTCCACTTACTAAGATCACTTCACACCCCGGCAACGGCGCTAGGAAGAGTCTTGATGACCCACAAGTATAGGGGATCAATCGTAGTCCTTTACATAAGTAAGAGTGTCGAACCCAACGAGGAGCAGAAGGAAATGACAAGTGGTTTTCAGCAAGGTATTTTCTGCAAGCACTGAAATTTTCGGTAACAGGTACTTTGATAGCAAGATAATTTTTAATGGACGAGTAACGGAAATGGTAAATAAAGTGCAGCAAGGTAGCCCAATCCTTTTAGTAGCAAGGGACATGCCAAAACGGTCTCTTATAATAAGCAAAGCGTTCTTGAGGGTAATGGAATCAAGAGATTAATGGATTTGCAAGAAGTCAACAGAAGCATGTTTTTGAATAATGAGCAAAGGCATCCATTTAACAAAGCATGACCTTATAAGCATATAGGAATTGGTTTCACTGGATTTATAGTTGTAACAATTTTCCTAGGGATTTGCAAAGTTGGCTATACATGAAGCAATGGACAATTATTTGATGTGGCACGGGAAGTATTAGGAAAAATGTTCAAAAATAAGTTATGGACTTAGAAGTATCTCATTGAAATGGAAAAATAGGATTTGATAAATATTTGTGAAGAGAATGTTTCTAAAAAAATGTGCAAATTGCACCATGAGATAGATCATGATTTTATGAACTACTATAAATTTGAATCATCAAATTTGGAGTCCATTTGAATTGTTTATGGGTTTTTGAAACTCACTTGAAAAGAAAAAGAAAAGTTTTAGGTTTATACCTAAAACACGCACTGGGCCGTCCCAGTGGCTCAGCTGCCTGCGGGAAGGGGCCACGTCGAACCGCTTTCGCTGCGTGAAGGCGGTTTTGCAGAAACCCGTTTCCACTTAAACGACTGGGCCCTTCCAACTGTGTCGCTGACGCGTGGGGGCCACCTGTCAGGTTCGTCTCCCATCTCCCAATCAAACAGAGCAGAGGCAGGGCGACATCGACGGTGGCTGGCCGGTGCTACCGGCCACGATTGCCGGTGCTGGCGACACCGGCGTGCTCAGAGGATTGCGCTGCATCGAGCGTTGTGTGTCGTGCCAACAGGGGTGAGCCGAGGAGGGTGGTTCTCTGTCCGAGGTGGACGGTGGCAGCCTGCGATTCCGGGGAGCATCGCACGACTGCGGATGGAAGGAAATGGGGCTGTGGGGAGGTTGGTGGAGGTCGAAACACTACAAAAAAACACGTCCGTGATGATACGTGTTTCTCACAGTAGGTCGCGTTTTTTGTCATGCATGTACATCCATGACAAATTTATGACAGAATCAAGATAGTCATACCTGTGCTGTCGTAGAAGTGTTCCATGACATTACCAAAATTATCATCACGGAAGTGTCCACTTCCATGACGATAAATCGCGCGTCACAGAAGTGCTTTCGTCAAGGATGACCGACACGTGGCATCCACCGTAACGGAACGCTGTTAAGCTATCGGGTCGGGTTTTGGATCCGATAAACCGTTAACAGCCCCGACCAATGGGGATTTTCCACGTGTAAAATCATCATTGGCTGGAGGAGACACGTGTCAGGTCCGCGTTTGCACAGGTGTCACTCATCCAATGGGCGAGACGTGCCTATGATATGTTGACACGTGGACCGGCCCATCAAGTTTAAATGGGCCGGCCCAACTAAAGGCCCACAAGATTTTGCGGACCATAATGGGTCGGCCCAGCTAAAGGCCCACGTGATTTTGCGGACCATAATGGGCTGGCCCAGCTAAAGGCCCACAAGATTTTGCGGGCCATAATGGGCTGGCCCAGGTAAAGGCCCACAAGATTTTTTTGTGCCATAATGGGCCGTCCCAGGTAAAGGCCCACAAGATTCTTGCGGATCATAATGGGCCGGCCCAGCTAAAGGCCCACGAGATTTCGCCGACATTAATGGGCCGGCCCAGCTGTAGGCCCACAAGATTTTGAGGACCCTAGTAGGCTGGCCCATTAACTGGCTGCCATGTTTTGGGCCAAATGCCGGCCCATATTTGATCCGATCCATTAATGGCCTGCCACGCTCCGGGCCTAATAGTGGCCCATATGAGATCCGGCCCGTTAAAAGCCTACCACGTTCTGGGCCGAATTACGGCCTAGATCAGGTCCGGCCCTTTAAGAGGCTTTGGGCTCAATTATGGCCCATATCAGATTCGGCCCGTCAACTGGACACTATGCTTTTGGGCCCACTTGCTAAAGGCCCACTTAGTAATCCGGCCTGATATTCATTTTGGCCTGTTAAGGGCCCGTTTAACATTTCGGCCCTCTATTAATTAAGGCTTGTTAAAAGCCCGTCATATAGTTGGGCCTAACTACGACCCGGTTTGCATCCAGGCTGCTCGCAGCCGATATCTGATTGGGCCAAACAAGGACCGAGACAATTTTGGCCTGTTAAAAGCCCGTGATTTGATTTGCACAATCATGGGCCGGGGTTCATTTCGGGCTGCTGCCGGCCCGTGAGCTGTTTGGCACGTTTCAGGCCCAACCTACATCGTGATTGCATGACGGCCCGATTATGTACCGTAATTTTACGGTTTGGCCGGTTTACTGCGAAGACAGGATATATATACAGTAAAATAACTGCAGCATCGTGAATAAGAAAAAACCTAGACTATACAATAAAGAAATTACAACATATTACATCCACTGGGCATCAAAGTTCGCCACTATGATAATAAAGCACAAGCAGACAGCAGATTACATACACCGGGGATCAAAGATCGCCACCAGTGCAAATAAACACGCCGACAAAATAATATACAAAACTGACAGCACTTCAATAGAGTTCAAGAAAGGTTAGCCCTGCTAGGGAGCTGCAGCGCAAGCAGCTGAGCAAGATGATGAGACTGCGCTTGTTCAACACTTATATCTTCCTCACTCTGAAAGATAAACAAGCAGGCAGATGACAGGTTTTGCATATAAAAGTATCAGTGCTGACAATTCATCACATTTCTTACTGACGAATAAAGTGACACAGTTTAAAATTGCATTAAGACAATATGGTATTGTTCAGGTCAAGACATGGCAGGAAATGACATTGTGAAGGAGTTGGCAGCTTAACGACACCACTGGATTACAGATCAAGAACTCATAAGTATCAATGGTTAGTGTGCTGTCAATTTATACCATTTCAGATTGGCAAATAAAGAGACGGTTTAAATAATAGTAGAATGATATGACATCATTCATAGTTAAGACATTGCAGAATATGACATTGTGTTGTAGTGGGTAGGTTCACCACACCACTGGATTACGGATGAAGAACAGAAGCATACATGCAGTGCAAAAGAAGATCACTTGCTCTATATAGTTTAATTTACATGGTATGGAGAAAGAACTTGGTTGTACAACTGAAAACTTAAATTGAGAAAGGACAAACTTTTGTTTATGAACTACATAATAAACTTTAAACAAGCAATTTGATGCAAACACCAAAAATAAACAGCTGTTGCAGTCATGCCTAACCAAATATATACAACAAAGTTTGAAGGCTTGAGATGGACAAACTTACATTATTGGTGAAGACAGGCTCTATAAAGGCCTTGTCCATGCTGATGGGGAGGCAATTCAAGAAGTTTACCACAGAATCTTCTTCAAAAGCATTGCCTTTATTCTACACTTTGTTAAGAGTAAATATAGATGTGATAATATACGAAAAAATGGAGAATATTTAAGATAAGATGAAGAGTGATGCTACATAACCAAGTAGCTATAAATGTAAGTGCAGCGATACAGGCAAAAGGTACAGCCAAGAGCAATGCACAACTAAACTTCTTCAGTACCAACCTTATGGTAAGAGTAAATATAGATCTGATGTGTAGAAAATGGCGGGCAAAGGAAAATAAGCTGCAGAGTGATGGTACATGAACAACTACCTGTCATTATAAGTACACTGATAAAGGACAGCATGTACTTACAAGAACAATGCAGAGCTAAAAAAACATTGGCATTGGATATATTCTACACTAATGTAACCATTCATAGAGATCAGATAATTTGGAGCGAACAATTGATAAGAAAGCTATCATGCATACTGCTGTCACATAATGAACCAGGTATGTATGCAAGTACAGTGATACAGGATAACAGGTACTAACAAGAGCAAAGCAGCGGGCAACATATTTGCGATATCCTGTCGTTCTTGTCAAACCGGAATTCTTCTTCGAGCAGATTTCCTGCAAAAAAGATCCGTAAGGCACATGCGGAAAAGTAGAAGTTCAAATTGTCATTTGATTTCATAGACAGTACCTCATCCTGGGAACGAGACCAGTGCATAACAAGTTTTTTCCATTCAATGTCTTCTAAATTTAGCACAGGAGACTTCACCGGAAATTCGTTTATAGACTTGCCATCAAAGTGTGATTTCCTCAGGTAACACCGATACTGCTGCAATGCTTCCTTGAAAAGCACAAGCAAGCTTTGCTCGTCATGACTATCCAGATTGACCCTCGCCTAGTTACAACAATGTAATGTAAATCATTGATGTGTTCAATCAGCAGAAAACAGGAAAATAATAACCATGAATAATAGCACTTACACGTAAGTTGGACAGGAAGATGTGAAAATGGTGTTTGTCTTCACAATAATCTTCCCATGATGGGAATTTATGCACATAGTCCCTAACAACATTGAAAGCATTGTCTTTTAAACTGGGAATAAATGGAATGGGGTTCCAATTTGCAGGAATTGGCCGTCTCTGCAGTTGGGATAGGTCTTTGGCCGGTGGACTTGCTGTACTTTTTGCCGGAGTGGGATTTTTCTGTGGTACAGCTTGTGCTATGGCAAACGAAATCGGTATACCTTTTGCTGGAGTGCAGGTCCTGTGTGGTGGGGCTAGTGGTGTGGCCAGTGAAGTATGCGTACAGTCTGCTGGAGTCGGTCCTACGTTTTGTGTCACTGGTTGTACAGCCAATATAAGTGGGGTGTTGTCTGATTTCTCCGGCACCACCACGTTTTTCAAGGACTTTGCTGGTGCTCCTTCAGGTTCGGCAATCACCCTCTTCCTTTTTGATGTCTGGTGCACAAGAACAGCATTTGACTGGAAAAACATGGTATGATGACAGATGGAATATGTATTGATAATGGATGGGCATGGCATCTCGACATATATGATGAGTAAACTAAGCAGATGGCGGTGCAACAAAGTAGAAGAAATGCAAGACAACATATGCAAGATACCCACAATCAATAAAACATTGCCAAATTAGAACAGGCACCTTGATGGGTGAACAGGACAGGCCATCTGCCTTTGACTCCTCGAGGTTACAATAGTCATTAGGATCATATTCTGAACAAGAATCAACAGGTGGGGAGCGTATGAGTTTCATTGCACCCAGAATGGCACTCAATGCCTTGGTGCCAATTTTGTAAGTCATTGCAGTGTTTAGCTTCAAGAGTGGACTGCTGCTAGTGCGACACAAAGCATCTACACAGATCATAGTGTAGATATAACGGGGAAAACCGTAAGCATTAGAGTAAAATCAGCAAAGCGGAACTTGCTGGAATATATGTGCTAGTATTGCCGGTACGGCTAGAAAGGCTTCGGATACCAGCTCTCTTCAAGTGAAGGTGCGGTACTGTTAATATCAGTGTTACTATCAAAGGTGACACAGCTCCCCGCATTTCCTTGCTATTCTTATAGGATTCAAGTGGGCAGGTGACTACAAATCCTATTCCTATGTTTACAAGATCCTACGAATCAAAGAGGCTCAAAGTGTCCATCACAACCGAGCGTATAGACCTCTACACTGCAAAAGTCCCTGCTCATCTTCAGTACAAGGAACATACTGTACCACTATCATACTCCCTCCCTTCCAAAATATAAGTCTTGGTAGAGATTTCCACTATGGATCACATACACATGTATCCAGATACATTTTAGAGTGTAGATTCACTCATTTTGCTCCATATGTAGTCCATGGTGGAATCTATACAAAGACTTGTATTTAGGAACAGAGAGAGTACATATTAAAGAAGAACGGAAGAGGAACATGGTAAAGAAGAGCAAGCAGATTTTGGATAATAAAATGTTGGTTGCGCAGTGCCCACACATGATGAACCAGAGCGCATTAAGAATGTAACTCCCAGCTGTCCCTCGACCATTTCAGACGGTTGGATGAAGATCCTACGTCTCCTAACCCATCTTCTTCCTCGTCTCTGATTCTTCCCATACAGAACACCGCACGGGCTGCCGGCCGGACCACCGGCCCCCGCCGCCTATGTTCCTCCGCTACCCCCACCCCCGCCCCAACCCCCACCCGCGTTGATTTTTCTTCGTTCGGCGAGGCCCCACAACCACCCGAGCCCCTTCGTTCGCACCGGCGAACTCCGCGAGCTCTAAAAAATTGAATGACCCAATTTTGAAATTTAGTCTACTGTGATTTAACTAGTGTGGAATATAAAAGGGGAAAACCATAAGCATTGGGAGTATAGTGTTGAGCGTGCCATGGCGGATCTAAGGTGCAAACCGGACAAAGGCAACTTCGCAACCAAGACAAGAAATCAGAGTATAGCAGTGGTGATCTATTTTCTTGCTGCGATAAATAAGTTGAGCAGATACGAAAGAGTACCGCCTCTGGTGCGGCGCCGTGTACGCATCTGCTGAGAATTTGACGGTGTTGTGGTAGCGATGGCTGTCGATGGCGTGGAAGCAGATCTAGGAGGGTAGACAGTGGCGGCGGGGCGCGGTGGACGAGACGGTCGTAGGAGCGGCGCCGGCAAGGTGGACGACGGCGGGGATGAAGCGAGAGGATGGGATGCAAGGATCCCGGTCCGAAGCCGTGGATGAGAGAGGTCGATCTCTTGTAATGGACGGCGGCGTCGGGGTATCAACTCCGGCATGGTGGAGGAGTACGGAGGTGGATGGGGTGGCGAACGATGGCGGACGCAGGAGGGTGGGGTGGAGAGGGTGTTTTGGCGCCCATGGAGTACGAATGGGGAAAAGGGAGGTAGAGAGGAAGGGGGAACCATGTATTCAGGGCGCGCTTGTCTCAAATGTGAGGAAATTTACAAACTTAGCCCCCATTTCAAATTTCTACTACATCACAGCAACATTAGTCGGTTGGGGATAGGACGGTAATCTCGCATACACCGAATATTTGCCGACGAGAGTTTGTTTTTGGCGCCCACCGTGTATGAATATGAATCGGGGAGGGAGTCGATTTCGGCCGAGGACACACTGTGTTTTGGCGCCCACCGTGTATGAATCCGGGTGAGAGGCGGTTACGTCACGTTTGGGTGAAATTACAAACCTACCCCTATCGAAACCTATAGAAATCCAGCAGATAGGCTTTGCGTGGCAGGGATAGGCAGTAGTGATTTCCATCTCGCAGATTTTGGTTTCGGGCGGTTACTGCGACTTTCCCCGCTTCGTTCAAATTTTGTAGAGTGCGGGATCCATTTTGTATTCTATTTTTTTCGGGCGGGATCAATTTTCAATTGGAATTATATTCTATATACATCATTTTTTATATATACTTTCAAAAGCACAACAAAGAATTCTGCTCCTTTATTTGTATAATATGATTTACAAATACAACGATCTCGAAATCTTAAGGTTGAATTCGAAAAAATTTAATCAAATTATGTTCTACTAAAATGTATGGATCAGTAATATCTACATATTAAATAACATAGATGTGCGTGAATTCATATTTGATAGATCGATTTTGGTTCGAGTATGGATTACATGTATCATCATCTCGAATTCAAATATTTGAATCCCTTTTTTGTTCACTCCTTTCACGCCCATCTCTCTCGCATGCATGCTCCTTCAGGTAGCTATCACTCTCTTTTCTCCAGCTCACCCGCACACTCACTTCATGTTTCCCCTATCCTCGCAAACATGGTCACTCGACGTCTCCCTTGAGAAGTGTCACACTCTCCCTATCATTATACATTACACGGTTTTCATTATCTCTCACGTCTCTACTGTTCTCTGGTATCACTCGGTACCTAAGCTTTCTTTTTCACCGCCACACACACAGTCTCCACTCGTCTTTCACTTTGTCTTTTTCTCTATGGGATTCTCTCACACACCCTATATGTCTCTACATATGACTCATACCACTAAAATTACTCTCTCTCTCTCTCTCTCCTGTAGACACAACATTTGTTGCGGTCTCCTTTTCGTCTCCATCCCAGACTGACATTATTCATTTGTTTACCGATCAGACAACCCCGACTACCATCTCCTCTCTCTCTCTCACAGACACACACACAACTCCTGCTTCCACTCCCCTTCCCGACTACCGTCTCTCTCTCACACACACAAAACTCTTGCTTTCGCACCCCGACTCGTATTTCTCTCACAAACATTTATCGACTAGCTAGCCTCTAGATAGGTTTATACACCCGCACACTCGTGCTTCCACCATCGCATACATGTCTCTCTCCTGCTCCTTGTATCTATGTAGATTTTTCTTCCCTTCTTGAGACACGCCCTCTCGATCGTGCACACACACACTATCGCCTCATTTTAAGCTGATACCTATCGCACACACACTCCTTGTGTCTTTGTCACACATGCACTCCGTCCTCCTCCACTCTCCCTCTCTCTCACACACACATGGGCTTTTTGCAACAACTAGCAAGATGCCCATGCGTTGCACGGAACATCAAGATGCATTTGTATGAGTAGTTTATCTTGTGGGGGAAAAGGATGAACGAGGGAAGGCCTTATTTGCAAATATGGAGAGGGGTGTGGGTATCTTTTTGCAAAATTGCCATAGTTTCCTTCCTATCCATCAGATATAGATCGGACGGCCTATATTGCAGGATGGCAGGCACACGATCATCACCGACAATGCTTTTTATAAGAGTAGGGATAAAAAATAGAGTTGGTGATGATGGTGGGCCTGCCATGCTGCAATGTAGGTCATCCGATTTATATCTGACGGATAGGAAGGAAAATATGGCAATTTACCCGCACTCTTCACCACATTTGCAGATAAGGCCTTCCCTCATTCATCTTTTTCTCCCAGAAGATCTTGATGTTCCATGCAACGCACGGGCATCTTGCTAGTAAGAGTAGAAATTAGACATATACCACTTCTCGAATCTTGAAACCAACAACATTCCTCCCTTATCTCATCAAAATCGCCAAAGGAATATATTTTGAGTGAAACATAACATATTTTTAGTGATATACGTATTTCAAAACTAGACTTTTTTTCTATCAAATCGGTGAATATGTATTAATCTACTTTGATCGTGTGGCAACGCATTGGCACATTGCTAGTAGTTATTATAATTTTTTGGACACCAGACAAACGGTGGAGTACATATTCGAAGAGAAGAGGCGCACGCACGCAGTCGACCTCTCGCTGTCTCGCACACATGAGTGTTACGTAAAGGCGACGTTAACAAATAAACCCTAAAACCCTAGGTGCACGATTGCTGCATTCGCGTGTACCGGGTACGTGGTGGAGCACCTTTGTAGGAATAGTCAGCTCGCGTGATAATTTGATCGGTAGGAGTTGATGGTCGGGACCACAGGTGAACGACTTGGAGCGCGGTGGCTCGCCAGTTGCCACAGATTGAGTAGCCACATTTAAAATATCGTTTTTAGCGGGGTTAAGAGTTCCGATTTTCAATGGCGCGTTATAAGTAGTAAGTAGTTTTTAGAACGATTGGTATGGAGCGAAAATGGAATTCATAGTACTACGTACTTCCTTGGCGTATGGTTGTATGGTTTTTTTTGCGATGGAGGTTGTATGGGTTTATGTTGCGAGATGTTGAACCTGGTAGTTCTAGGGAAAATACTATGGTTTAGATGTAGATGCTGGTTTTCAATAATGAAAATCGGAAGGGGAAACCCTTCTTTGAGTAAAGAAAACTACTACCTCCATTCTGGTTTACTAGTCCCCATCGTACTTTGGGTCCAAGTTTGTCCACGAATTTTACTTGTAAAATGTGAATGGAAAACGAGATTTTGTTATACCCAAACAAAAAAGGACTGGAGGGAGTTATTGCTCTGACACGGACGCGACCTCTCATAGCGCAGGCATTGAACCGGCGCGCCGACCAAGAGGGCTGCACTCGCTGCAGGCCCGGCTGAGCACGCCTCCTCGCCGCATGCAACCAGCTTAAGACTGCCCCGCCTGACTTCATTGAATCCGCGCGTGTGCCGGCAACACGTCCTTCTGTGAGCCGGCAGGCATTTTAGAACACAAAAAATGACTAAAATATAATTAATTTACGCATGGTCTTGACTTGTTGTGCTCGCACTGGTAGCAGGAACTAGTAGAGGATTTTCTTTATTTATAACTCTCCTCACATTTTTTTTGTCTTTGAAGTGGATCATGGATGTGGACATTATGTATGAATGTGCAGATATCTGTGAACATGAGTTTGATGTGGAAGTTGAACTTGGAATGTTGGGCTTGCGCGTGAACTATACCATGTCCAATGCTTCATCTGTTATCGTTTGGAAAGTAATTGCTGTTATTACATGACCCGAAAAAAACATTTTGTGCCACATCAGTAGATGCACGGACATCACAACAGGCATGCTGACTGGATAAACATTTGAACCTAGCCATTATGAAGGAAATTTTGTATTGACAACAGTTTTAGATAGCAGGAGACGCCTAGCCTGCTCTGCCTCTGCTAGCTTATTTCTGGCTTCTTCCATCTCTTCTTTGGCTTGGGTGAAGAGAGCATCTGATTGCTCTTTTTGCTTCTTCAGGAACTCAGCTACATTCTCAAGGGCTGCTGCACGCTTTCTTTCAGTATTTTCTAATGCCATGAGGACACGAACAGCTGACGACTCCACCTGGCTTGTGTGTAATCCAGCATCATCTGGGAATTTGCACCTTGTGTCTAATCCAACATCATTAGGGAACTGGCACCTTGTGTGTAATCCAGCCTCATTTTGGAAAGATGATCTCGAGGTTGACCATACTTCCCTCCTCGCAGGAACTGCATCCTGACATGAAGTTACTTCTTATTTAGATCAATACTCAGAGAAACCTAGATCCATTTAGTAGAAGCCAGATAAACAGAACTCGGAGAAGTGAATTCAAAAGGAAAAATAAAATAAAAATAGACTACAAGGTGAGAACACCCACTTCCTACATCAAGCTAAAAACGAAAGCATTAGGACGATTAAGACTCTTCTTATTACACATCGAAGAACACCACGCTTAAGAGAAACAGAAACTACAACATATACACATTGAAGAACGCGAGGCTACACGAAAGTAATTGAAAGGGTGTTACTTACCAAAGCTCGTTTTACAGGTTCGGTGCAGCTCCTCTTTAACTTGCCATGCTCCTTGAAGATGTCCCGAATATCCCGTGTTTGGTCTTCATTGCTCCTCTGCATGTTCGCACTCGTGGTTTTAAAATCTCAACATGGCAAGAAAAATATACTACTAGTAATACTCGCGCATCTTGTGGGCAACATTAAAGCACTCGTCTGCCATGTTAGAGCATCTCCAACAAAATCGCAACGCGCGGCGCTTTAAAAAAGCGTTTACAGTGCTGAGATCGAGAAGTAGATACTAGAGAGTAGAGGATAGTTCTCAGCATAGATAGATAAAAAAAGATAATTCAACTACTCCTCGTCGTCCGACTCCTCCTCGGTGATGTCCTCCTCCGACGTCTGACTGTAGGCGTGAAGATACCGATCGTCGTCGGATTCCCTGGCCGACGCTGCTCCTAGCCTCATGTTGAATTGAGCGTCCGCTTTTCGCCTACGCTTGTCCTCGCGATAGGCGGCTCGCTCCGCCCTCCTTTGCGCGTAGAACTCGCGCTCTTTGATGATGTCCTGCGGGAAGTGTTGGCGCCACAGCGCCATGGCTTCCTCGTCCATCTCGGCGATGCCGAGACGGTGCTCCCGCCTCCGGTTGTCACGACGATCCTCGTCGGTGCTAACCCGCGGCAGAGGCGCGAGCTCCTGCGCTCGCTCCCGCGTCGGCACGTTGGGGAAGTTCAATGTTCTATGAGGCCACCGGAGGCGCCACACCGCCGCGTCGTACGCACGGGCAGCCTCGTTGGCGGTGTCGAAATTGCCGAGGCCGAGGCGCATCCCGCCGAACCGGATCTCGGCGGAGAAGCCGCCGGAGGGGCGCGCGCGGACGCCGCGGTATCCCCAAGTTTCCCGGCGAAGCGGCGGCATGGTGGCACGGTGGCGGCGAGGCAAAAAAGAGCGGGGAGAGAGCGGTGGCGAGGCAAAGAGCAAGGAGAGAGTGGTAGCAAGGCACAGAGCGGTGGGAGGGCGTTGGATTTTATAAAGCGCGCCGGACGCTGTGCGCCAAAACTAGCGCACGCCCGGCCGCTTTTTCCCCCGCGCGCGCGATCCTTTCCCGACGTCTCTGCTATCTCTACTCTCTTCTCTACTATTATATTTATTTAATATTTAATATTTGTCTCTACTTCCTTTACTGTCTACTTTTTTCTCTATAAATTTTTTTCTTGCAATATAGGCCGTCCGATTTATATCTGACAGATAGGAAGGAAACAAATGGGAATTTTGCAAAAAGATACCCATACACCTCTCCAGATTTGCAAATAAGGCCTTCCCTCATTCATGCTTTTCTCCCACGAGATAAACTACTCATACAAATGCATCTTGATGCGTGCAATGCATGGGCATCTTGCAAGTTCTAAAAACCTTTCCATCATTTGCCACACTACTGGTTGCAGATGAAAAACCTACCCAAGCACAGCGCGATACAGGAGCGACGCAGAATTACAAGCTGATATTCTGTTGGACAATGGAGGCTATAACCAATTACTTTTACGGGAACAATAGCACCCAGGAAATTTGAAGGGTAGGTATGAACAAAATTGGAACTGCACATGTACTGCTAAGTGATTCAATACACACATTACCAATCGAGGAGGAGAACGATGGTCGCGGCGGCCTCTGTGAGTCATGGTCGGCAACGGGAGTCAGTTCATTGTCCACGACGGTGGTACTTCTGTGCTTGGCGTCGGCTTCCGGGAAGCAGATCCGAGACCGTGGAAGACGATGCCGGGGAAGAGGCTCCGTGTACGACTACGACGGTGGACCGGCTCCAGTGCGGCGTACGAGGTCGTCGATGAGGCAGATGCACTGCGATGGACGAGTGCGCCGATGTAAAGGGGAGGAGCACGAAGGCTGCGGTGCCGTGGAGAAGTCTAATTTGCGGTGGTGATAGAAAATGGGGAGTATTCAGGTGTACCACTCTGGGTGCCGGGGTGGGGTTGGCTGGTTAGGGTGAACCTGAAGTTACGAAAACAACCCCCTACCAAGCGTCATCCGTAGGCCTGTTTCGAAGGCTATGATGGTAACTTCCCGCTGCTCGAATCAGGGTCGCGGGAGATTTTCCCGCCGACCTCAAAATTTTGTGACACTGGACTCCCCGTGTGGCGTGTTGAGTGATTCGGCTAAGCAACTAGCGAGTAGTAGTAGTAAACTCTGCATATTAGGTTTGACCAAAGTCAAACTTCCTAAAGTTTGACCAAGTTTATAGAAAAATATAAACATTTACCATAACAAATATGTATGATGTGAAAGTACATTCAATAATGAATCTAATGGTATTTATTTGTTATTGTATATGTTAATATTTTTTGTTATAAGCTTTCTGAGAGTTTACAAAACTTGACTTTGACCAATGCTAATACGCGGACTTAAATAAAAATGGAGGGAGTACACATTTGTTTTCTTAGTTTGTAGTGAACTAATCATTCGTTGAAATTGTGAAATAAATATATTAGGCTATTGACTTAGAATGTAATGGTCTATACAATTCAATAGTTACAATCATTGTCGAATCCCAAGATGTATACAAGGTCTATAGTACTTCACAACATGCTCAAACTCACATAATCCCAGTCAAATGAGAATCTAAATGCATTTCATAGTTATTACTTTGTAGGATGCAACAAAAACAACCATAACTCTATATCAGCCATTATAGAAGCAACATTTTGACATATCCCAATGTGTGAATGAAACGTGCAGAGAGAGCTTTTGAAGATGGAGCAGATAGGGTGGGAAAGATTGTATGTATGTGGATGAGAGAGTAGGAGACAAACCTAACGAGACAGAGAGAGAGATAGAGAGAGAAAGAGAGAGGAAGAAGTTAGGTCTGTGAGAAAGATGGATACATGTAATATACTAGTAAGGTACGCATGCATTGACCGCATGATATTTGGAAACCAAATTATGAATAAATACACAATATAGCATGTAAAGCTTTGAGTCATATATGCATGATGTAGATGTTCGTTTAGTTCTTATAGTTCATCTCATTCAAAATCAATTAGTTTTATAAAAAGGTTAAGATTCATGGGATTGTGCATTGTAAAGCATAAAGTAAAAAACAAATAATGGCAATTCATTTAGAAAAAAAAGTTTGGGCAATTATGATACGGAAGATTCTAGAACAAAGGAGAAGTGCTTGTGTTTTGAGGTTTGTGCATTATGCTAAGTTCAACCATGGGGTCTTCTAGATTGTACATGTGGCAGAATCTGGTGGAATGTTGATGATATCCAATGGCCAGTAGTGCTCGGATTTGCCATCTCTGCACTGTCGGATTAGCTTCATCCAACGACCATCTTTCAAAGTTATTCGCACACTATATAGGGGTATAGACATGAGATGCATGTGCATCTGGATTCTGTATACGTGGAAGGAGAAGAGACAACATGTTTGATGAGAGAGCTGGAAAAACATGGACGAGAGGGGAAGGATCTCGTGGGTTGAGGGATTGACAATTTTGTGCGGGGGAGAGAGGGATTGGTAATTTTGTGCAAGAGAGAGAGAGGGTGGGGGGAGGAGTCAGTCAGCCGTCGTCACATCACCCTGCTTCCAAATGACCCCGCATTCTCTAGTGCGGTGTGATCGCCGTCTTCGATCTGCTCGGTGCCCTCTTTGAAGATTGAGGTGTTGTGCATGTAGGGGTGCAAAGAAGCACAAGCGAGAGTGGTCGCCGTATAACCTTGGATGGGGATGAATTGTGTGCTCGGGGGACTGTGTGTGTGTGTTGTGCTGCGTGTGTCTCTGTGTGTGTGTGTGTGTGTGTGTGTGTGTGTGTGTGTGTGTGTGTGTGTCAGATATTGAGAGAAAACAAACCTAAGGAGAGAAATGGGTATTCACGAAGAGATTGTGCGGGCCTTGAGGTGGGCAGGGGCCGGGTGAGGGTGTCAAAATGTGCGCGTTGATGCATGTGTTGCATGCGACCGTGCGAGGGATGGGCGAATCAAGAGAGATGGTTGTTGTGTTACGGATGCTCCTCTCGCTGTCTCTCTCTCTCTCTCTCTCACACACACACAAGTAAACTAGAAGACCGTTCTCTCATGTATACACAACGTATCGGCATCTGTCTATGTCTCACTCATGCATGATCATTTGCACATTCACACCTCTCTATGTCTGTATCACACGCACCGTCTCCACATTGCCCTTCCTCCACAACACACATATGGACACATACACACGTTCTCTCTCAGTCACACACACAAAATTAGTATTAAAAAAAACTAGGGCGCACCTAAAACGTCCAAATCCAAATAAACACGAACTGGAGCCAAATTCAAATATATGGAAATATTGCAGCGTCAAGAACTTTCACCGGAAAAAAAGTTGAGTAATATTTGAGGATTGTTTTCACACACACAAAAAGGTTCGGTGGATGTCCTTCGAGCGCGACACGGTGACACACCGTTCGATCGACCGCGCGGCCGCGGTTCACGCGCTTGCACAGGATTCCGTATCGTGGCTGTGGTACTAACAAATAAAAGCGCTGCCTAAGTCTAATGTTTAGTGTACTAGTACAGTTTTCTTTTAAGTTTGACCAACCTTATAAATAAAACTAAAGTAAGCTCCCACACACGAACTCATCAATATGCCGTCGCTACCGTTGCGCATGCCGGCGCCCGCCTGCTCTGGCCAACAATTTCTCGCCCATCACCGCCGTGTCGTCGCCATCCCAATGCCATGAAGCCGAAGGCTCGCCCGCTCACGTCGTCTGCAGTCCCTCCTCGCGATGCCGCCGCGCTACCAAGCACGCGAGTAGCTGGTGGAGCCGCGTCAATGCACGCAGCGTACAAAGAGGATGACGAGCGCGCGCTCCAGCACGCCGGCGAGGAGGAACTAGCGTGTCATTGTCGTCTCCACCCGCGCGGAGGAGGCGCGCATGGTGGCTGTCGCGGCGGAAGCCGGTCGCGTGCGCGTCGAGCCCGCAAACCGGGTGCGGACGCGGAATCTACCTTCGAGACCTTGAATGCCACGTGGATCCTGCAATCTGAAGGAGCAATTTGGGTCAGTCGACTCATGTGAGCCGTTTGATGCAACATGGATGGCTAGAAGGGCTTCTTCCACCTCTTCTGCTGTCTTCTTCCTTCGCTCCGTCGAACTCCTTTCACGAATCGACTGACCCAAATTATACTACTAGTACGAACGTATTAAGTACAGTAGGAACACGAAGATACGAGCAGTAGTACCAACTGCAAGAAGAACAGTAGTAAGACATAGTACTAGTACTACTGTACATACTAAAGAGTTCAAATAACGAGAAAGAACATAAACATAGTTCTGCTGGGGCCTCAGCACAACACACCCTTGAAAATGAACTAAGCAACTAGTCCGCTTGACACTGCAGTAGAACCAGCATGAGCGACGGCACTGCCACCTACTCGGAGTCCGAGTCCACGTCCTCGACTTCGTCCACGTCCCTCTTCCTCTTCCTCTTCGCCGACGCTTCTTTGCTTGAACCGGACACTGGGCTCTGCTTCTTCATCCAACCCTTGTAGATATTTAAAGAAAGGTAGGCATCCATTGCTGCGTACAGGATGTGATCTTCATCTAATGTCTTCGACACCCATGCATGATGAAAATCGTGATGAGGTTTCTTTAGTTTAGCGTACGAAGGATCAATCATGGCTGCTGCCAGGGTCAACATTGAAGGTTGAAAGGAGGACACCAGGCTTCCCTTCTGGAGATCGAAGGGCTGGCCTACAACGAGACCTATCCGACGCAGGACATCCCTGTCGTTCTTAAAGCCTAGAGTAAGGAATTTCACTCTTTTGTCCTTGAGGAAGTTCTTAAAATCCTGGCACTCAACGTCGGCATGGCATATGTGGTAGACCAAGGAAACGTTATGTACGCAAACCTGGATCACGGCGGGCTTCTTCCTCTCTTCGTCCTTTAGATCCGTCTCTCGTCCCAGGACTGTGGTGTACTCAACATCTAGCCCAGCGACCCACTCATCCGTTGAACTGTTGAAGATGCGTAGGAAGCGAGCAAGCCATGCTTTCACCGTCTCGGATACACGTGTGTAGATGACGATGAACTGATCGCCGGTGATGGCTCTAACCTGGTACTCAGCGGCGACCATGGAGATTTGGGAGGCCATGGATTTTGGAGGAGGGTTAGGAGAAGTTGAACTGTTGTACCCCATAAAAAAAATGGGAGCGAACTAATGTGAAAGGATGGGACGACTGGGAGCGGACTGTTGTATGGTAGAAGACGGGGACGAGTAGGGCATGTGAACGGCGTGGGGTTGCTGACTTGCCCGGTGGATAAACGGCTGCAAGCCCCCAAAGAGTTCTTGAGAACTATGCGGGACCCACTAGATGTCATGTCTACTAGACCCATATCGTAGGCCTGACAGTATAGCTTCTGCCTGTTCGCACACCATGCCAGCGCGTGGGTGTAACTTCACTTAATTCCGTCAAACGTCGCGCCTCCCACAACCTTCGCCTCCCTCGCGCGGTCGCGCCCTTTGAGACTTCGACTGGCTATAAATGAGCAATTTTTTTGCCTTTTTTTAGACAAGCAATTTTTTTGCCTACTCTGCATGCATGATACTCCCTCTGGTCCTTTTTACTCCCGTCAACCGTTTGCAAAGTGTTTGACCAAATTTATACTTTTTTTGAACACCACCTTATATTAATTAACCAGCCACACCAGTACACTCAGTCGATACAATATTCACCACACAGGGCGGTACGCTATTTACAAGAATACCATTGTAACACCCCGCATGTAACTTGCCATATTTTATAACTCTGACTCTTGCCATTTTCGTCTATGTGCTATGATATTCCCTCCGTGGTCGGGTTTTGTCTTTCGTTTTGTATTTTGTTCATGTCATGCATTTCATATCATGTCATCATGTGCATTGCATTTGCATACGTGTTCGTCTCATGCATCCGAGCATTTTCCCCGTTGTCCGTTTTGCAATCCGGCGCTCCTATCTCCTCCGGCGCACCCCTCTTGTTTTCTATCGTGAGCGGGTGTCAAACATTCTCGGAATGGACCGAGGCTTGTCAAGTGGCCCTAGTATACCACCCGGAGACCACCGGTCAAGTTTCGTTCCATTTGGAGGTCGTTTGGTACTCCAACGGTTAACCGGGCATCCGCAAAGTCCATTTGTGTGTTGCAGCAAAATCCCCTCAAAAACCAGCCCAAAACCCACCGAACTCTCTTCCATGCTGTAGGTCGTTCGATCACGATCGTGTGGGCGAAAACCGCACCTCATTTGGAGCCTCCTAGCTCCCTCTACCTATTTATATGTGAGCCTCCCGAAATACAAACTCAGTCCAAACCCTAACCCTCGTCCCTCTCCGCCGCGGGACACGTCCGGGCGGAGCCGGACGCGTCCACCGCGGCCGCCCCGATGAATCAGACGCCGCCACGTCACCCTCCGGCCTCTTTCCACCGCGCAGGCCCGCAGGCCCGCCACGGGCCCTCCCGGCCCGGCCGCCGCCGCGCGCCAGCACCGCGCCGCTCGCCACCGGCCGCCGCCGCCGCCATCGCCGGCGCGAAGCTCCGCCGGCGCCGCCGCCATCCGCCGCCGCGGCCTCCTCCGGCCGGCGCCGCCCTTCCCCGCCGTGCCTCGCGCCTCCCCTCTCCGGCCTCCCTCTCCTTCCCCGAGCGCCGCCTCCCCGCAGCTCCGGCGAGCGTCGCCGACGAGCCTGTGCCGAGCCCGAGCTCTCTCCCCGATCGGATCTGGACGAGGCACTGTGAGCGTTGACTGTCCCGATCCCATTTTTTTCTCCAAGTCCTTATCACTTTACAGCAAGTGCCCATGTTCATCAGTGCATAACTCTCTGCATATAGCTCCGTTTGGCGCGTGTAATATGTCAAATTGTTCGCCTCGTGATGCTCTACATTTTGTTCAATTGCACCATGTTCATTAGAGGTCATCTTGTGTCCCAAATCTCTATTGCAAGAGGGCTAGTTGCTGTTATCTTCTGGTTCTTAACAGAACTTGGAGATTTGTCATTTTTGTATCATTTAATCTGTGCATCTTATGGGCATGAGCTCTACATGTGTTTTGTTGTATGCCATGCCATCTTTCCAAGGGTGTATGACATGTATTTTTGTGGTCTCTGTGGTGACTAGCACAAGTATGCAAAGTAGGCCCCGTAATGTTTCTGATTTCAAGGACTTAGTGATTTCTCTGTCTTTGTCTGCTGTTATTTTGTTGCCATATAAACTTGATGCTACAGAGAGATCCATGCATATTTTGGAGATGTTCAGTAAGGATGTTTTGTAGCGTTAGTTGTAGTTGATCCATTCCTGCCCTTTTTTGCAATTATGGAGTCCCATAGCATGACTCAATCTTGCTCTATTTTGCTATAAAATATTTCTGGCAGATTCTTAACATGATATGCAATTTTGCCAAGCTTATTGTAGTTGATCCATACATGCTCTGCTTTTGTTCTTGACATGGTTAGCTTCATAAACATGCCATCTTGCTGTAGGTATTCTTGTTTTGTCATGCATTTCTCTGTAGTGAGTGCATCAAGCTCACAAACATGTCCTCATATTATTATTTCTGCCATGCTCTGTTTTCTGCCAAGTCTGATACCTGATAACGAAATTTGCTATCTTTACATGCTTTCCATCATATCTTCTGGTCCTTTTTGGCTTATGGTCAGTAATGAACTTTTGTCATATGCGTTTAGTAGAACACTGCCATGCCTTGCTTTGCTATGTTAAGTTCCTGTAGCATGTTGTTTTCGTGCTCTGAACATTGCTACCTGATGCTGTTTTCTGTCATGTCCAGTTTTTCACACAGCCTGTGATCCTGTTATCTTTTGCACTTTTGCCATGCTTGTTGGAGCTTGATATGTTGTGATCTAGCCGTAGCTCAGTGTTCATCTTTTATCAAGCATCTCCTGTAGATTACTGCCATATGCTTTGTTGCTATGTTGTAGTGCTGTAACATTGTTGTTTGTTGCATTTATGTGCTATCATGCTGTTAATCGCAGATTCGTGTCATTCTTGTTTTTCCCGCCATTTGCAAACCGTGCATCCGTTTCCGGTGATCTTTATATCGATTTCGACCGAAATAATCTCATCCTTCCAGTGGCATGCTTGGTTTGCCAAGTTACTGCCTTGTTCATCATTTTTCCTTCCGGAGCACGCATATCCATCGCATATCATATCTCGCATATCATACATGTTTTGCATCATGTTGCTTGTGCATTTCTCGTGATTGATTGTGGTTCCGTTGCTTGTGTTCTTGTCTTGGGTAGAGCCAGGAGACGAGTTCGTGAACGAGGAACCTGTTGAGTACGCTTACGAGGATCAAGCTTTCGACAACTCTGAGAACCTTGCAGGCAAGATGACCACCCCTCGAAATCACTTCTATCTTTGCTTTGCTAGTTGTTCGCTCTATTGCCATGCTACGCTACCTATCACTTGCTATATCATGTCTCCCATATTGCCATGTCAGCCTCTAACCATCCTTTCCTAGCAAACCGTTGTTTGGCTAAGTTACCGCTTTTGCTCGGCCTTTCTTATAGCGTTGGTAGTTGCAGGTGGAGTTGAAGTTTGTTCCATGTCGGAACATGGATATGTTGGGATATCACAATATCTCTAATTTAATTAATGCATCTATATTTTTGGTAAAGGGTGGAAGGCTCGGCCTTATGCCTGGTGTTTTGTTCCACTCTTGCCGCCCTAGTTTCTGTTATACCGGGATTATGTTCCTTGAGTTTGCGTTCCTTACGTGGTCGGGTGATTTATGGGACCCCCTTGACAGTTCGCCTTGAATAAAACACCTCCAGCAAGGCCCAACTTTGGTTTTACCATTTGCCGCCTAAGCCTTTTCCCCCGGGTTTTCGCGAGCCTGAGGGTCATCTTTATTTTAACCCCCCGGGCCAGTGCTCCTTCGAGTGTTGGTCCGAACCGAGCAGCCTGCGGGGCCACCTCGGGGAAACTCGAGGTCTGGTTTTACTCGTAGCTTGACTTATCCGGTGTGCCGTGAGAACGAGATATGTGCAGCTCCTATCGGGATTTGTCGGCACATTCGGGCGGCTTTGCTGGTCTTGTTTTACCATTGTCGAAATGTCTTGTAAACCGGATTCGGAGACTGATCGGGTCTTCCCGGGAGAAGGTTTATCCTTCGTTGACCATGAGAGATTATGATGGGCTAAGTTGGGACACCCCTGCAGGGTATTATCTTTCGAAAGCCGTGCCCGCGGTTATGAGGCAGATGGGAATTTGTTAATGTCCGGTTGTAGAGAACTTGTCACTTGACTCAATTAAACTATATCAACTGCGTGTGTAGCCGTGATGGTTTCTTCTCGGCGGAGTCCGGGATGTGAACACGGTTTGAGTTATGTATGGCGTAAGTAGGAGTTCAGGATCACTTCTTGGTCATTGCTAGATGACGTCCGCTCCTTTGCTTCTCTTCTCGCTCTCTTTTGCGTAAGTTAGCCACCATATATGCTTATTGCCTGCTGCAGCTCCACCTCATTACACCATCCTTTCCTTTAATCTTAAATAGTCTTGATCTCGCGGGTGTGAGATTGCTGAGTCCTCGTGACTCACAGATTCTACCAAAACAGTTGCAGGTGCCGACGATGCTAGTGTAGTTGATGGGGTCGATCTCAAGTGGGAGTTCGACGAGGAACGTGGACGTTACTATGTGTCTTTTCCTGATGATCAGTAGTGGAGCCCAGTTGGGACGATCGGGGATCTAGCATTTGGGGTTATCTTATTTTCATTTGGATCTTGACCGTAGTCGGTCTATGTGTGTATTTTGGATGATGTATGAATTATATTTGTGAATTGTGTGAAGTGGCGATTGTAAGCCAACTCTTTATCCCATTCTTGTTCATTACATGGGATTGTGTGAAGATGACCCTTCTTGCGACAAAACCACTATGCGGTTATGCCTCTAAGTCGTGCCTCGACACGTGGGAGATATAGCCGCATCGTGGGCGTTACAAGTTGGTAATCAGAGCCATCCCCGACTTAGGAGCCCCCTGCTTGATCGAATCGCTGGCATTGTTGAATCTAGAACAAAAATGTTTTGAGTCTTAGGATTATATATATCGGAGAGTAGGATTCTTTTTACTCCTCAGTCCCTTTGTCGCTCTGGTGAGGTCTCCTGAAGTAGAAGTTTTGACTATTCTCTCCTCAAATTTCACTAAAAAAAATTAGGTTCACGCGGGAATCTTGGAATCGTTCCGATGGTTTTGTGACGAGAACATTGTTCTTGGTGCCTCCTGACATTTAGGGGTTGTGACAGTGTCCCGGGGAGTTGAGCTCCGAGGTGTTGTCGTCACAATTTTATCGTTGCAGTTCTGGAATACCTGAGTTTCGCCGACATCGAAATCTCTTTTATGCAGTTGTTGGTGAGATCACCTCGACGCCACCCAGTACTGGGGCGGGAGTTCGGGAGTATTGCCATAACTTGTATAACGGATGTTTTTTGAAGGTTGAGGTAAACGATTTCCGAAGGTTTCTTGGTTATGTGTTGACGGATGGATACAGCTGGATCTAGGGATTGTTAGTTTGGGTGATATATTTTGTGTCCCCTGTATCCCCAACACCAGATTGCATAACCAGAAAGTTTCGGGAGTTTATAAGTGGGAATTCAAGTAGCCTTAGGATATCTTTCTGACAGACGCATGATATGAGATTGGGGTTCGACGTCTAGTGGTCCCCCTGTACACGGTTGGTTTTTACAGTGGTCTCGTAGTGTCTTAAAGAGTCCATGGCTATGCCGACTCGGGGACGCTTCGTATGTCATGTGCACAGCCTTGTACATGATGGTGCTGTACGATTGAGCCCGTGTGGGCCCCACCATGAAAACTTCGGACGAAATTTCTATCATATGTTTGTTCCGGCTTATTCTGCAAGCCAATACTTTGTTTTATTTTGAATTGTGGTATTCGAGTTGCTTCGAATTCATATGTTGATTCCATATCTTTTTTAAGTGGCTTCTCAACTTATGGAAGTGTGATGATTTACTACGGAATTCATTCGTTCATCTTCGTTCGAATGTTTATTGTGAAGACTATATGTTGCAATTTCTATCCGTTGATTCTACTTATCTATTTGTCTATCAAGATGCTAACGGATGTCACCCTCTTCAGGATGGCTCCGCCAATGCGTCAGAATCCGGATCGCAATGAAGGGAGTCAAGCGAACCCTCCGCCACCACCTCCGCCTCCGGAGGCATGGCAAGCTATCATGGCAGCCACCAACGCCAATGCTCAGATGATTCTGCAACTCTTGCAAGAACACACCCAAGGGCAAGGCAATCAAGGCAATTAAGGTCAAGGCAACAATCAGCCTCACTTTGCTACACTCAACCAGTTTCTTGCAAATCAGCCCAAGTCTTTTAGCTACTGTGCCGAGGCCACGGATGCCGATGATTGGCTCGTGGACATCAACATGCATTTTGAATGTAGCAATGTCAGGCCTGAGGACTATGTCAAGTTCGCTTCTTTTCAGCTCAAGGACCAAGCTGCTGATTGGTATCAACAATACAAAGATTCCAGAGGAGGTCGTGTGATCACTTGGACTGACTTCTGTCGGGACTTCAAAGCGCACCACATTCCACAAAGTGTTGTTGAGAGCAAGCGTGAGGAGTTCCGCAATCTCAAGCAAGGCAACATGTCTGTGTATCAATACAACATCCAGTTCAGAAACTTGCTCGCTTTGCTAAACAAGATGTTCCTGATGAAAAGAGCATGATCTATCACTTCAGAGGTGGCCTCAGAGAGGATCTGCAGTTAGCTCTCGTTCTTGTTGAGCCTACTCAGTTTGATCAATTCTATAACATGGCACTGAAGCAAGAGGCTGCTCAGCTCAAGTGTGAGGCTTCAAAGAAGAGAGTCAGAGACGCAGTTCAGTCTTCTTCTTCCTCACTTGTGACTGCTAAGCAACAGAAGTTCTGGTTGCCTCCTCCTCTTCCGTTTCGTCAGCCTTACCAGCAGAAGAACAAAGGTGGCCATGGTTCTTCCAACTCTGTCTATCAGAACAAGTCTCAGAATCAAGCTCCAGAGTCCAATGCTCCTTATCACCGTCGACTCTCAGAGGTGACTTGCAACAAGTGTCAGCAGAAAGGTCACTATGCTAACAAGTGCTTCAACCAAAGGCGTCTTCCTCCTCCTCCTCCTGTCAGATCTTCCAGCAATGCAGTGGTCAAGCATAATCCAAAGTCTGCTAAGGTGAACATGATGAATGCAGCTCAAGCGGAGGAATCTACTGATGTGATAATGGGTAATCTTCCTGTTAATGATATTCCTGCAAAAGTCTTATTTGATACTGGTGCTTCGCTTTGTTTCATGTCAAGACCGTTTTTTGCCAAGCATGAATTCACTTGTTCTCATCTGAGTAAACCCATGGATGTCGTTTCTCCGGGTAAACGTTTGAGTTCTAGTATGATGGTTCCGGATGTTTCCATCAAGATGGGCGACTATGAATTTCCGTCTTCTCCAATCGTTCTTGGTGACTGAGATATTGATCTAATTCTCGGGATGGACTGGCTTTCTAAGCACAAGGCTCAACTTGATTGTGCTGCCAGGGAAATTCAACTGACACACTCTTCTGAGGATGTGATTATTTTTGCCGCTTGTGATGAAACCATTCGGTTTTTCTCTCTCAATGAGAAGGGCGAATTGAATGCCATCTCTCAGATTCCAGTCGTTTGCGAGTATCAAGATGTCTTTCCAGAAGAGCTTCCGGGTATGCCTCCTCACCGGCCAGTTGAGTTCGTTATCGAACTAGAGCCTGGCACTAAACCCGTTTGCAAGCGTCCATACAAGCTTGGACCCAACGAGCTGAAGGAATTGAAGAAACAGCTCGATGAACAAGAGCGTCTGGGTTTAATCAGACCGAGTTCTTCTCCATGGGGTTGTGGTGTTCTTTTTGTCAAGAAGAAGGATGGCACGGACCGACTTTGTGTCGACTACCGTCCATTGAACAAGAAGACAATCAAGAACAAGTATCCACTTCCCAACATCAATGAGCTATTCGAGCAACTCAAAGGGGCTAAAGTTTTCTCCAAGCTTGACCTTCATATGGGTTATCATCAGATTCGCATTCGTGAAGAAGATATTCCCAAGACAGCATTCAGAACAAGCTTTGGTTCTTATGAATATACTGTCGTGTCTTTCGGCCTTGTCAATGCTCCTCCAGTGTTCTCTCGGATGATGAATTTCATCTTCAACCCCTATACCAATGAATTCGTCCTGGTGTATCTCGATGATATCTTGGTCTTCTCCAAGAATAAGAAGGATCATGCCAAACATTTGCGATTGGTGCTCGACAAGCTCAGAGAGTATCAATTCTATGCGAAGTTCTCCAAATGCGAGTTTTGGCTTGATGAAGTTCTTTTCCTTGGTCACATCATCTCTACCAAGGGCATCGCTGTTAACCCCGAGAAGGTGTCCGCAATTGTGAATTGGGAACCTCCTCAGAATGTCAAGCAGCTCCGCAGTTTTCTTGGTCTTGCAAGCTATTGCCGAAGATTCGTTGAGAATTTCTCTAAGATTGCAAGCCTCTTTCCAACCTCCTCCAGAAGCATGTAAAGTATGTTTGGTCTCCTGAGTGTGACGTTGCTTTCAACACTCTCAAAGAGAAACTAGTCACAGCTCCCGTCTTAACTCCTCCTGATGAATCCAAGCCGTTTGAAGTTTTCTGTGATGCTTCTCTCCAAGGTCTCGGTGCTGTGTTAATGCAAGAGAAGAAAGTTGTGGCCTATACCTCTCGTCAGTTGAAGCCCAATGAGAAGAACTACCCCACTCACGATCTTGAGTTGGCGGCAGTTGTCCATGCATTAATAACGTGGAGACATCTCTTGTTGGGAAGACAAGTGGACATATTCACCGATCACAAGAGTCTCAAGTACATCTTCACTCAGCCCAACCTCAAGCTCAGGCAGACTCGATGGGTCGAGATGATTCAGGAGTACAATCCGAGTATTGAATATACTCCAGGTAAGGCCAATGTCATTGCAGATGCTTTAAGTAGGAAGGCTTATTGCAACAGCTTAATTCTCAAGCCATTCCAGCTGGATCTTTGTGAAGCTTTCCGCAAGCTGAATCTCCAAGTCGTTCCTCAAGGCTTTCTTGCCAACCTCATAGTCTCTCCTACTTTGGAAGATCAAATTCGTGAGGCACAACTTCTTGATGCCATGGTGAAGAAGGTGAAACGTGGTATCGACAAGGGTCTTTCCAAATACAAGTGCTATCGCATTGATGACAGGGACACTTTGTTCTTCGAGGACCGGATTGTGGTTCCTAAAGGTGATCTAAGGAAAGTCATAATGAACGAGGCGCACAATTCTCTCCTTTCCATTCATCCTGGAAGTACGAAGATGTACCATGACCTCAAGCAGTCGTATTGGTGGACTCGAATGAAGCGGGAAATTGCTCAATTCGTGAATGAATGTGATGCCTGTCGAAGAGTGAAAGCAGAACACCAACGACCAGCTGGTCTCCTCCAACCTCTTGCTATCCCAGAATGGAAGTTTGATCATATCGAAATGGACTTCGTGACTTGTTTTCCAAAGTCCAAGCACGGAAATGATGCTATCTTCGTTGTCATTGACAAGCTTTCTAAAGTGGCTCATTTCCTTCCAATCAAAGAATCCATCACAGCAGCTCAGTTGGCAGAGCTTTACACCTCCAGAATTGTCTCCTTGCACGGCATTCCACAATTGATTTCTTCAAATTGTGGAAGCATCTTCACCTCTAAGTTCTGGGACTCCTTCCAGAAGGCCATGGGCACAAACATTCGCTTCAGCACAGCTTTCCATCCTCAAACTAGTGGCCAAGTCGAGCGAGTCAATCAAATTCTTGAAGATATGCTCAGGGCTTGTGTCATTTCCTTTGGCATGAAATGGGAAGATTGTCTTCCATATGCTGAATTCGCCTACAACAACAGCTTCCAAGCGAGTTCGGGCAAGGCCCCATTCGAGATTCTCTATGGCAGAAAGTGTCGTACTCCTCTTAATTGGTCAGAGACTGGTGAACGCCAACTTCTTGGCAATGACTTAATCACTGAAGCTGAAGAAATGTGTAAAGTCATCCGTGATAATCTCAAAGTCGCGCAATCGCGCCAGAAGAGTTACTATGATAGTAAGCACCGTGATTTGGCTTTCGAGATCGGAGACCATGTCTACCTCCGCGTCTCTCCAATGAAAGGCACTCGTCGCTTCGGTATCAAAGGGAAGCATGCCCCTAGATACGTGGGTCCTTTCAAGATCATTGGCAAAAGAGGCGACCTCGCCTATCAACTTGAGCTTCCTTCCAACTTCGCGAACATGCACGATGTGTTCCACGTGTCACAGCTCAGCAAGTGCTTTAAGACACCTGAGCGCACTATCAACTTCGAAGAGATTGACCTTCAAGAAGATTTGTCTTATCATGAGCACCCCGTTGCTATTCTTGAAGAAACTGAGCGCAAGACTCACAACAAGTCAATCAAATTCCTGAAAGTGAAGTGGTCGCACCATTCCGACCGGGAAGCCACCTGGGAACGCGAGGACCATCTCCGTTCCGAATATCCGGAGTTCTTTCAGTCCTAGATCTCGGGACGAGATCCTCTCGTAGTGGTGGAGTGTTGTAACACCCCTCATGTAACTTGCCATATTTTGTAATCCGACTCTTGCCATTTTTGGCTATGTGCTATGACATTCCCTCCGTGGTCGGGTTTTGTCTTTCGTTTTGTATTTTGTTCATGTCATGCATTTCATGTCATGTCATCATTTGCATTGCATTTGCATACGTGTTCGTCTCATGCATCCGAGCATTTTCCCCGTTGTCCGTTTTGCAATCCGGCGCTCCTATCTCCTCCGGCGCACCCCTCTTGTTTTCTATCGTGAGCGGGTGTCAAACATTCTCGAAATGGACCGAGGCTTGTCAAGTGGCCTTAGTATAGCACCCGGAGACCACCGGTCAAGTTTCGTTCCATTTGGAGGTCGTTTGGTACTCCAACGGTTAACCGGGCATCCGCAAAGTCCATTTGTGTGTTGCAGCAAAATCCCCTCAAAAACCAGCCCAAAACCCACCAAACTCTCTTCCATGCTGTAGGTCGTTCGATCACGATCGTGTGGGCGAAAACCGCACCTCATTTGGAGCCTCCTAGCTCCCTCTACCTATTTATATGTGAGCCTCCCGAAATACGAACTCAGTCCAAACCCTAACCCTCGTCCCTCTCCGCCGCCGGACACGTCCGGGCGGAGCCGGACGCGTCCACCGCCGCCGCCCCGACGAATCAGACGCCGCCATGTCACCCTCCGGCCCCTCTCCACCACGCCGGCCCGCAGGCCCGCCGCGGGCCCTCCCGGCCCGGCCGCCGCCGCCGCCATCGCCGGCGCGAAGCTCCGCCGGCGCCGCTGCCATCCGCCGCCGCGGCCTCCTCCGGCCGGCGCCGCCCTTCCCCGCCGTGCCTCGCGCCTCCCCTCTCCGGCCTCCCTCTCCTTCCGCGATCACCGCCTCCCCGCAGCTCCGGCGAGCGTCGCCGACGAGCCCGTGCCGAGCCCGAGCTCTCTCCCTGATCGGATCTGGACGAGGCACTGTGAGCGTTGACTTTCCCGATCCCCTTTTTTTCTCCAAGTCCTTATCACTTTACAGCAAGTGCCCATGTTCATCAGTGCATAACTCTCTGTCTATAGCTCCGTTTCGCGCGTGTAATATGTCAAATTGTTCGCCTCATGATGCTCTACATTTTGTTCAATTGCACCATGTTCATTAGAGGTCATCTTGTTTCCCAAATCTCTGTTGCAAGAAGGCTAGTTGCTGCTATCTTCTGGTTCTTAACAGAACTTGGAGATTTGTCATTTTTGTATCATTGAATCTGTGCATCTTATGGGCATGAGCTCTACATGTGTTTTGTTGTATGCCATGCCATCTTTCCAAGGGTGTATGACATGTATTTTTGTGGTCTCTGTGGTGACTAGCACAAGCACGCAAAGTAGGCCCCGTAATGTTTCTGATTTCAGGGACTTGGTGATTTCTCTATCTTTGTCTGCTGTTATTTTGTTGCCATGTAAACTTGATGCTACAGAGAGATCAATGCATATTTTGGAGATATTCAATAAGGATGTTTTGTAGCTTTAGTTGTAATTGATCCATTCCTGTCCTTTTTTGCAATTATCGAGTCCCATAGCATGACTCAATCTTGCTCTACTTTTGCTATAAAATATTTCTGGCAGATTCTTAACATGATATGCAATTTTGCCAAGCTTATTGTAGTTGATCCATACATGCTCTGCTTTTGTTCTTGACATGGTTAGCTTCATAAACATGCCATCTTGCTGTAGGTATTCTTGTTTTGTCATGCATTTCTCTGTAGTGAGTGCATCAAGCTCACAAAGATGTCCTCATATTATTATTTCTGCCATGCTCTGTTTTCTGCCAAGTCTGAAACCTGATAACGAAATTTGCTATCTTTACATGCTTGCCATCATATCTTCTGGTCCTTTTTGGCTTATGGTCAGTAATGAACTTTTGTCATATGCGTTTAGTAGAACACTGGCATGCCTTGTTTTGCTATGTTAAGTTCCTGTAGCATGTTGTTTTCGTGCTCTGAACATTGCTACCTGATGCTGTTTTCTGCCATGTCCAGTTTTTCACACAGCCTGTGATCCTGTTATCTTTTGCACTTTTGCCATGCTTGTTGAAGCTTGATATGTTGTGATCTAGCCGTAGCTCAGTGTTCATATTTTATCAAGCATCTCCTGTAGATTACTGCCATATGCTTTGTTGCTATGTTGTAGTGCTGTAACATTGTTGTTTGTTGCATTTATGTGCTATCATGCTGTTAATCGCAGATTCGTGTCATTCTTGTTTTGCCCGCCATTTGCAAACCGTGCATCCGTTTCCGGTGATCTTTATATCGATTTCGACTGAAATTATCTCATCTTTCCAGTGGCATGCTTGGTTTGCCAAGTTACTGCCTTGTTCATCATTTTCCTTCCAGAGCACGCATATGCATCGCATATCATATCTCGCATATCATACATGTTTTGCATCATGTTGCTTGTGCATTTCTCGTGATTGATTGTCGTTCCGTTGCTTGTGTTCTTCTCTTGGGTAGAGCCGGGAGATGAGTTCGTGAACGAGGAACCTGTTGAGTACGCTTACGAGGATCAAGCTTTCCACAACTCTGAGAACCTTGCAGGCAAGATGACCACCCCTCGAAATCACTTCTATCTTTGCTTTGCTAGTTGTTCGCTCTATTGCCATGCTACGCTACCTATCACTTGCTATATCATGTCTCCCATATTGCCATGTCAGCCTCTAACCATCCTTTCGTAGCAAACCGTTGTTTGGCTAAGTTACCGCTTTTGCTCGGCCTTTCTTATAGCGTTGCTAGTTGAAGGTGAAGTTGAAGTTTGTTCCATGTCGGAACATGGATATGTTGGGATATCACAATATCTCTTATTTAATTAATGCATCTATATTTTTGGTAAAGGGTGGAAGGCTCGGCCTTATGCCTGGTGTTTTGTTCCACTCTTGCCGCCCTAGTTTCTGTTATACCGGGATTATGTTCCTTGAGTTTGCGTTCCTTACGCGGTCGGGTGATTTATGGGACCCCCTTGACAGTTCGCCTTGAATAAAACTCCTCCAGCAAGGCCCAACTTTGGTTTTACCATTTGCCGCCTAAGCCTTTTCCCCCGGGTTTTCGCGAGCCCGAGGGTCATCTTTATTTTAACCCCCCCGGGCCAGTGCTCCTTCGAGTGTTGGTCCGAACCGAGCAGCCTGCGGGGCCACCTCGGGGAAACTCGAGGTCTGGTTTTACTCGTAGCTTGACTTATCCGATGTGCCCTGAGAACGAGATATGTGCAGCTCCTATCGGGATTTGTCGGCACATTCGGGCGGCTTTGCTTTTCTTGTTTTACCATTGTCGAAATGTCTTGTAAACCGGGATTCCGAGACTGATCGGGTCTTTCCGGGAGAAGGTTTATCCTTCGTTGACCGTGAGAACTTATGATGGGCTAAGTTGGGACACCCCTGCAGGGTATTATCTTTCGAAAGTCGTGCCCGCGGTTATGAGGCAGATGGGAATTTGTTAACGTCCGGTTGTAGAGAACTTGTCACTTGACCCAATTAAAATACATCAACTGTGTGTGTAGCCGTGATGGTCTCTTCTCGGCGGAGTCCGGGAAATGAACACGGTTTGAGTTATGTATGATGTAAGTAGGAGTTCAGGATCACTTCTTGGTCATTGCTAGATGACGTCCGCTCCTTTGCTTCTCTTCTCGCTCTCTTTTGCGTAAGTTAGCCACCATATATGCTTATTGCCTGCTGCAGCTCCACCTCATTACACCATCCTTTCCTTTAAGCTTAAATAGTCTTGATCTCGCGGGTGTGAGATTGCTGAGTCCTCGTGACTCACAGATTCTACCAAAATAGTTGCAGGTGCCGACGATGCCAGTGTAGTTGATGGGGTCGATCTCAAGTGGGAGTTCGACGAGGAACGTGGACGTTACTATGTGTCTTTTCCTGATGATCAGTAGTGGAGCCCAGTTGGGACGATCGGGGATCTAGCATTTGGGGTTATCTTATTTTCATTTGGATCTTGACCGTAGTCGGTCTATGTGTGTATTTTGGATGATGTATGAATTATATTTATGAATTGTGTGAAGTGGCGATTCTAAGCCAACTCTTTATCCCATTCTTGTTCATTACATGGGATTGTGTGAAGATGACCCTTCTTGCGACAAAACTACTATGCGGTTATGCCTCTAAGTCGTGCCTCGACACGTGGGAGATATAGCCGCATCGTGGGCGTTACAACCATCTAATCTATGGTCAAAGCTATACTTAGCGATTAAGTGTGCCACCTTATTGGCCGAACGGCTAATCTTTGACAATTGAAGATTGTTGATCAACTTCGAGATGCTCAACGCTTTCATCTTCAGGTCACGCATAGCAGACCTGTCATAGTCCCCCGATGCAAGAGACACTACCACAAAAGCGCAATCAGTCACTAAAATTACAGGATTATGAAGAGAAATACCTATGTAGAGACCGGCAATGCAAGCCCTAAGCTCCGCTTCCTCCACGCTTTGATAGGCATCAATGAAATCCCACGACCAAATTTATACTAAAAATATCAATATCTACAATACTGATTATAATGAGTATAAGAACTACGTTTTATAATGAGTGTAAAAATATTGATTTGACATTGTGAATGTTCACACATTTTTCTATAAGTCTGGTGAAAGTAGAGGTACATTGACTTCACACAAAACTGAAATGCACAATGCAGACTAGTTCCTCCGTCCAGGTGCGTGCCATGTCCTATCTTGTCATCACAACAAGGTTAGCTATTAGGCTGGCCATAGTGGGGGTAACATAAGTAGTATCATGCACTTGGGACTCGCAAACATGCTAATGTGGTAGGCAATTAAAGAAGAGAGAGATGGTTATAGTAACATAGGTAGATACCGTAACATAATAAATATGATGCTACTATGTGTCATGCATGGCAATAAATGAGACCACCTATGATAGTAATCTATGATACTATGCACTATAGAGGTAGTAACATAGACTAGTAACATATGCATGTTACTAGTCTAAGTTACTCCCCACTATGACCAGCCTTAGAGTACCACTACCTCCCTTCTAGTTTAAAGGGCTCGATTCAAAAATTTCACCTACTCTTAGCAAGATAGTAGAGGCGGTGGAATAGTTTTTGAAGTCTGCAAAAGTACTCAACTAGTGTTGTCGTTCTTCACAAAAAAAAGTGTTTACCAAAGCGTGCATGAACACTAGTTACTCTAACCCCCCTCTCTTCTTTAATTCTTTGCCACATCAGCATGTTTTCTATTCCCGTGTGCATGATACCAGCTAAGATACCACCATTATGGTCAGCCTTAATCATCGCATGCAATAATTTAGTGCACCTTGAAATATGAACATGTGTGGGGCGTGTATGTTTTTAATGACTTGAGACTATACCTAGCCCGGCATGCAAGATGACTTATTATGCACCGTTCCCCATACCTGCAGGAAGCCCGTTCGTCTCCAAATCTTTTCCTCTCCATGTGTGGAAACAAATGCCTGCCAAACTCTCCTTCTCCCTCCGGCGGTCCCACCACTCCACCCCGTGTGAAAAAATCTGCATGCATGACTCTCCTCCCCCCACGCTCGTCCAATCCGTTGTGACCAGCAATATTTCCACCCCTTCTCTCCCCCGTAATTTACTCCAACAAATATGCCCACGTAGCTGTTACTTAACTGCAGGTGCATTGGGTCACTGACATATGGGCCCAACAGGGGTCTGGCCCACATGTCAGTGACGCAACTGGACCTGCAGTTAAGTCAGTGCAGCTCAGTCCATATCTTATGTAGGTGTGCCATTGCTCGCTATAAATACTGCGCCTCCCATGACATCGCTATCTCCTCCCCCTCACGTTCACGTTCATCTCTATCTCCTCCCCCTCCCTCTCACGTCGACCACCATGGCATCGCCCCTCCCAAGCCCTAGGAGCCCCTCGCTGCACCGCGCGAACGGTCACGCGTCGCCGTTCCGTTCCTCGCCGCCACTAGTCGAGGAGGACGCGTCGGTGTTCCGCTCCTCGCCGCTACGCGACGCGTCGCCGTTCCGTTCCTCGCCGCCACTAGTCAAGGAGGACGCGTCGGCGTTCCGTTCCTCGCCGCCACTAGTCGAGGAGGACGCGTCGGCGTTCCGCTCCTCGCCGCGATGCGTCGAGGTGGAAGCGTCCCAATCTCGCCAGCACGCGCGCCGGAGGACGCATCGGCTCCCCGCTACGAGGAGAATGCCGCGCCGCCCGCCGAGCCCCCCAGGCTTGAGGAGCTTTGGAAAGAAATGGATGTCGCCTTGTGGGAGGCTTTGCCTCCAGCAGAGCGCGCCAAAATAGAGGCGGAGAAGAAGGCCGAGGAAGAGAAGCGCACCGCAGAACAAGCTGCCTGGGAGGCCTATGTCGCGTCCGAGAGAGTCAGGCAATTGGCTCTTTGGCAGAAGGCTCGTACGAGGGCCGTGAGGGTGGCGGAGGACGCCCGTGCCGACGCCCTGAGTGCAGTCGGGCCCAAGCGCCTCATCTACGCTTGGCGGTACGTGGAACAGGTGCACACTTCCAGTGAGGAGGAGTGCCTGTTGGCGCCGGATCACCACACAGGTGAGATCGCGCTCGCCCGCCGGCAAGCCGCCAATCAGCACCTCGCGAGTTGTGAGGCTGAGGAAGAGGCGTTGTGTCGGCGCGCTGGGAAATGGCTGTGCACCAGGGCACTCATGGCGCGCCGCAAGCGCTCCTGCGAGCGTCGTGGCTTTTAGGAGGAGTATAATTTTTGTTTCGTAAGGCGATCTCATTAGTTTTGGGACGCAAATGATAAATCCCGAACGTTCAGGAATTTTTAGCGTCCTTAATTAAGTATGTAAAAGGGAAAGTTTGGAAACCTTGTGTATTCGTACGCATTTTGCAAGTACGTGCATATAGCACAAACTTTACTATATACTATCGCACTACACGCCCCTCTCGATATATGCTTGCAGACTGTGCTACTTCCTCCGTCCAGGACAATAAGTCATCTTTGGTTGTGCACCGTGACCAAGAAGGAGGGAAGACTTATACACCTAGACGGAGGGAGTACTACTATTACTTATGTACGTGCAAATGCACGTTTTAACATTACGATGCGGTTTTTGTAAAAGTAGAAAAACAATACTAGTCAAGCTTGTGAAACGATTCAATGCAAAACAAATGCAAAAATGCTCGTTTGATTGTTTACTTTTAGCTTCCTTCTCTGTGGTTATTTCTCTGTCGTACTTTGTACGGAGTATCTCACTGGTTGGAAAGGCATGCAAATTCCCAAACTGCTTCCTACACCCTGTATCGAATTTTTTGCCTAACAAGTTGTGTCGTGCAATTGGAATTCCAACTTGAGTACTACTACTAGTAGGAGTACCAGGGGCCAGTTCTTTTAGGCTTCTAGATTAGTAATCCCATAAGAGCAAGTACAATAGAGCTGAGTCAACGGGCTATAAGAAATAAACTAGTATATTTCTGCTTAGTTGGAGGAAAGAGAAGAGGAGAGAGAAGGTAAGCGGGCTCTTTGTGAAGAGCCAGCTCTAGCACGTGCTCCTATAGGCACTTTGTGAGAATGAGAAGTGGGCCACATAATAAAAAAGTAGTACACTATTTTGATCCATTATTGTACATGTTGGCTATAAGATGGGCTGTAGATGACATGGCACTGGCTTATAGCCAGCAGCTGGCTATACTATTAACCATGCTCTAACTACTACCTCCGTCCTGGTTTATTGGTCCCCATTGTAATCTGTGTCAAATTTTGATCATAAATTTAACTAATGAAATGTTAGTGCATGTCACATGCACTACTCCATCCGTCTAGGTGAGTAAGTCATCTTAGGCTGTGCACCGTGACCAAGGAGGAGGAGAAAACGAGAAACGTTAATGTTTATTTGCTAATTAATAGTATTTCTTGCAATGAACTAACCACTGCATGTCGTGTTTGATATCTCAAGTCATTAAAAGCATGCACACTCTTTATCTCTTATTGGTTGATATGTCAAGAAACAAGAAACGAGGTAGAAGTTAATGCACCGCGCCTAAGTGTTTTGGGATTATATGGTTTTTGTAAGATGACTTACACACCTAGATGGAGGGATTACAATGGTGAGGAATAAACCAGTTAAATCTTTGGTCAAAATTTAGCACAAATTACAATGGTGAGGAATAAACCAGGACGGAGTAGTAGTTTAGAAGCCCAAATAAATGAGTGAGGTGCCTTATTGTTACTCTCCACTGTGACTAGTCTTGTGGGAAAAGCTGGGGAAGCTGCCAACAGAACTGGCCCTAGGAGTAGTAGCTAGGGATCGAGTGTGCGAGATGAACCGGAGAAAGTAAATGCAGAGAGATGAAATGAAAAAAAGACGGAGGGATGTGATGGTTTCTTGTCCGTTTATTTTACCAGGCCACTTATTA
Organism: Aegilops tauschii subsp. strangulata; assembly: GCF_002575655.3. Lineage (NCBI taxonomy): Eukaryota > Viridiplantae > Streptophyta > Magnoliopsida > Poales > Poaceae > Aegilops > Aegilops tauschii. The sequence continues at coordinate 276,745,523 of NC_053037.3, read as the reverse complement.
CTGGGAGTGGTTGGGTTTTATGATATGACGGTTTACTGCCGCGCCACGAGCGGGGTGAGAGGTGAGACTCCCGTGCAGCGCCGCCCTCTACACTTGTACTACATCGGTCGTGGTTTATTAGTCCCCCATTGAATTTGACTGAAGATTTAACTGACAAAATGTTAGTGCATGTCAACAAAAACTATATCGTTGGATTCGTATTTGAACATAGTTTTGAATGATATAATTTTAGGTGACATGCATCAGCATTTATCGTACTATATCTAATGTTAGTTCAATTATTGTTCGTACTAATCTATAGTAGTAAGGTGCCCGTGCGTTGCACCGAAGAGTGAAATGCATTGATCGGGGAGTTGTTTATTTTGACAAAGGATGTGGGGGTCATCTCATGTGTAACGGGTATCGATAGGTTTCTTCGAATATTATTTCATCTCTAGAGCTCACAAACATCCGGGTGAAATAGATAAAAAGGTATCTTTTGCAAACAAAAGCGTTCAACTGTTCAACATCCAAAACTTGTGAAGAAATAACACTTATTGTGCTTTGCAAGAAATGATCTTTAAGAATTAGTTTTTGAGTATCGATTGTTATACATGTTGGCTACATATGACATGGCACTTTCTTATAGTCAACAGTTGGCTATACTATTAAGTAATATTAACCATGCCCTTATACACCTAGACGGAGGGATTAAATCAGGATGACTTGCAAGCGGGCAGAGGAGATGTAAGAAATGGTTCATTGTAAGTCTTTCACCAGTACTGTAGTAAAAATTGATACATGGAAGATTATAGACTAAACCATAAACGGATACACTTTTATTCATGCGCGATACTCCAATAGAGCAAGATCCTGCATGGAAGTCTCCACATGCTTAGATAGCGGATTACATTGAGCGAAGACTAATGATCAACATTTAACTTGATAATGCGTATGTCCAGGTGAACCTCCTTGGAGTCCCCGTGCACCGCGTCAGCGGGTAAAGGAGGCCATGGATTTTCCAAGTCCACATTGGGGGGATAGTCCCAGCTCCCCAGAGTCCATGTCCGTTCGATGAGGCCGGTGTCGCCGCCCACGCGACCCGGAGGGGTAGTAACACTGACCACGCACCTGTACATCGGCCTCGTGTCAGTGTCAGCGTCAGCGGCGTCGCCCCTGACGCACATTACAGAGATGGGGCGGCGGCTTGCGCGGGCCTCGCCGGTGCCCACGATCAAGAGGAAGACGCTGCCGTCCTCCTCCGAGACTAGCAGGCGGCGGTGATCCTCCAGCGACTCCGGCATGGTGAACGGGTAGCACGTCTCGTACTTGATGTTCTCCGCCAAGGGCCAGCAGTGACCGTTGCACGCATCCATGAGGTGATGCACCATGTCCGCCGGCGAGCCACAAAACGGCATCGGGCACTCATAGCAGTGGACGAAGGGCTCCTTGGAGGCATCGACCAGGCCGTCCATGAAATGGGAGTGGATGTAGGGGACGTTGCGCCAGTTGAATATATGAGCAAGTTACTACGAGATTTAATCCGAATAAGCACAAAATAAATCTTGACGACTATAACAGAGATGAAACTAATCATGTGGACTAGCATAGTAGTAGGATATAGAGTAGAAACATGAATTCTACCACGATTTCGAACAGGAAGGATAGAAACACATACGGTGCAACCGGAGCAGCACCATTGGCGTTGAGGTTGTCGCCCATGTCGTTGAGGAAGAGGTTGCCGAGGTCGGGGAAGAAGTCATCGCTGCTAGCAGTCACGAGAGTGCGCTCCCCAAATTTCAACAGCGCCCGCCGAATGGAGCGCAGGAGGGAGTAGCTGTAGGGGACGTTGTAGCCGTCGAATGGAGCGCAGGACTAGCCCACGAAGCAGTAGATGGTGCTCCTCCCTAGTCTCTATTCTTATCTCTATCTCTAATACTCTTCTTTGTTTTTTATAATATACTAGTTGTAGTTGTCAAATCGAATAGTACTGCGCCGTCCACTGCACGCCCGGCTGAACACGCCTCCTCGCCTCCATCAAACCCCTACGTTAAACCCGCATGCAAACCGAGAAACCTACTCTGGCCCGCGGGAGGAAATTTGTCGGCTGCAGTTGGAGAATAATAGAGTCACGTCCAATCCATTTGAGTTAATTGTGTGTATGATTCTCCCTCTATAAAAAGTTAATTGCATCCTTAATCTTGTATTCTAAGTACTCTGTGGGTTCCACTGTCAGTACAGTGTACATGACTTGCAGGCTGGCTACAGATTCGTACAGAAAGTTAAAAAGAAACAAATCCATCCTTAATCCTGTATTCTAAGTACTCTGTGGGTTCCACTTCTAGTAAAGTAGCAAAAGAAGTAGTATATATTAAAAAAAATATAAAAAGCTAAAGTTTAGGACAGAATTCGAACTCAGGTCATCGGGCTGCGAGCATCCGGCCCGGACCAGTACACTAGGTGTTGGTTGCGGAGAATGCAAGAGATAAACCTTTATAACTATGAGCCCGTCCATTGCAACAGATCCAAAGTAGAATAATACATATTCAAAAATTTGAAAGAAAACTGTTTACTTTTGATATACATATCACTAAAAAAATCTTATGTTTCTCTCCAAATATATTCTTTGGGCTGTTTTGATGAAGTAAGGGAGGAATGTGGTTGGTTTCAAGATACTAAGGGGTTTTGTGTAAACTGGAGCAGATAAGTGGGAATTGTTGCAGAAGTCCACAACTTACATCACAGCCGTTAGATGCAGATCTAATGGTCAGAAATGGCATATGGCAAACACACCATCATCACCAACTGAGTATTTTATAGGAGTAGGAGTAGAGAAAAAACCGAGTTGGTGATGATGGTGCGCCTGCCATCTTATAATATAGATTGTCCAATCTATATCTGACGGATAGAAAGCAAACTATGACAAATTTACAAAAGATACCCGCTCCTCTCTCCACATTTACAGATAAGGCCTTGCCTCGTTCATCCTTATCTCCCACAACCTCATTGCTGAGCAATTACAAAAGGAAGTCTCTGGAACAATCTGGCATGGTGGCCGCTGCCAGCGCCGTCCATCCCCATGCCTCCGCCAATCCGACCACCAGTCACCACCACGCCCCACTCCTCCTCACCTCTATCATCTTTCTCGACATATCATTTTTTCGATGAAATAGTCGACATACTATTTTCCGATAAAATTCTCAAGATATCATTAGTTTTTACACATGGGATTACTCCTCCCATGATCAAGAGGAAGATGCTGCCGTCCTCCAACGAGACTAGTGGTCGGCGGTGATCCTCCAGCGACTCCGGCATGGTGAGCGGGTAGCACGTCTCATACTTGATGTTCTCCGCCAAGGGCCAGCAGTGACCGCTGCACGCATCCGTGAGGTGATGGACCATGTCCGCCGGCGAGCCACAAAACGGCATCGGGCACTCATAGCAGTGGACGAAGGGCTCCTTGGAGGCATCGACCAGGCCGTCCATGAAACGGGAGTGGCTATAGGGGACGTTGCGCCAGTTGAATATATGAGCAAGTTACTACGAGATTTAATCCGAATAAGTACAAAATAAATCATGACGGCTATAACAGAGATGAGACTAATCATGTGGACTAGCATAGTAGTAGGATACGGAGTAGAAACATGAATTCTACCACGATTTCGAACAGGAAGGACAGAAACACATACGATGCAACGGGAGCAGCACCGTTGGCATTGAGGTTGTCGCCCATGTCCAAACACCACGTAGACACGGTCTTTGAGCACGGTTCGTAGTCGTTCCACGCTCGGGCATTGACGTTTGTAACTATTTTAGATTAGAATATACTACTCCTCCGGTGCTAGTTGTGGAGCAGAGTCCTACTCTACTACTCTACTCAAGCAAGTTAGGGCATAGCACAGTAGGGAGTACCAATACTGTGATCAATCAAGCAAGTTGTCTGGCATCGACATGACCCTATGCTGCTGGTATGTGTCACGTAAGTCAAGCGGCGTGCTGTAGTCATCATCACCTGTCCACTTCCCGTAGGACATATTCGCTTCTCCATCTTTGTCCACACATAATCTCGTCCAATCTTCCATTCCCGCTAACAATGGCAGAACCGAGCAGCGTCCGCCGAAAGAGTGGCTGGAATTCGCTCCCCACAGAGGTAATCAAGCTCATTGTTTCGCGTGTGGACAATCTCAGTACCATGCCGCTCGCTGCGTGCTCGTCGGGGCTGTACTGTTTACTCAAAGCCCTCAGGCCGGAGCTTTTTAAGCTAGCTCCTTGCTTGCTGATGCCGCCTGATCTTCAGAAACGGCGTGTCACGTAGCATAACGATCGTAGGGTGGCGAGCATCAACCCCCTTGACTGCGATCCGATCCCCGTCAGCCTCAACTACATTAACAGTATGTACTGGGTCGGCATGAACACGTCTTGGATGGTGCTCGTCGACGGTCGTGGCAGCTGGATGCTCGTGGAGGTCTACACCCGGCGATTGATCCCCCTTCCTTCGATTAACACTGCACTGCTTTGGCACCGCGGCCCAGAATACTCGGAATCTTACAGTAGCCAACATGATACCAAGTTTGATTTGCTCAAGGTTGTAATCTGCCAAGTGCCCACAAGATCTGCGAATTATAAAGACTTCAGGCTAATTGCGTTCTTCAACCGCGGTCTCGCCTCTCTGACAGGTCACTGCGGTAAGTGGATAAATCTGCACATCCATCACAGGATCATACATCCTCCATGGTTCTCTGATGCCATTGAACACAAGGGCTTCATTTACGCTGTCGACTCCTTCTATGGCTGGACGTATTGCTGGCCTACTCCAGTCATCACTACAAACGGCTGTTACAACAGTGTGTTACTTTCCTATGATATCATGATGGCTTGCTTATATTACTGTCAACATTTGCTGAAAAAATATTCATGCTCATAACATGTTGTTCTTTAGATTGACTAAATCAAGAGCCCTTTTTTATTTGACTCCAACTTGATATGATGTTGTAGGCCGCCTGGTGTCCCTACCCTTCCTAATCCCAGAACCTTTCAAAGAAAAGCGGCATGGCAGTTGCAGGTGGTTCCTGGCTTGATCAGACGACGGCGAAAGATTGATGATCGTTCGCACGTACCGGACGTGTTGTTTCGCGGAATACAATCACAGTCACTGCAAGGTCTTTGAGCAGGACCCCAGCTTCTCTGGGCCTTCAGGAATTTTTTACTAGAGGCTGGTAAGTAGCCTTGGTCCACGCTCTCTGTTTGTCGGACTGAATTATCCGATTAACCAGGAGATAACCGACGGCAAGGATCATGATGGCAGCGCAGTTTCGTTCATCAGGCAAAACTGTGTGTACACAGCGTACCATGCGTCTCTGCATGCACCATACCCTGATATCTGCCGCCACGCTGTGCAGCCCAAAGTAGGAGAGAGGGTTGCAAGTATCAGACTTCGACCTGCTGGCTGGAGTTTCCCCCGTCAGGCACCCATCTGGTTCAAGCCGTCAGCCAATCTCCACAGCTTAATAAATAGTAACGTCTAACTGAGCCAGTTAGTTAGATGCGTACACTTGGTGTAGTAGGATCTTTATTTAGTTTGATGCATACACTTGTTCTTTTTTGGTAGCCCTTTTGTAATGATGGCTGATGTTTGGTTTGGAAGAGAGAGCTGCGTCTTCACTCTTCTGGCATGCTTACTGCTTCTGTTGCAACCCCAACCCTGGTTGCTGCTGCTGCTGCTGTTTTCAATGTACAATCAGTAGTATATTTCGTCTGTTGGTTGAATAAATGTGTTGTTAGAACGACAAACACAATGTTTTGGAAGTCGTTGCATGGTTTGATCCTTTAGTGCCCCGTACCGTACGTAGCGCATACTATTTTTTGTACGGAACACATTTTCCACTTGTTGATAACATGCAGCCCACTGATGACGGCCCAATAGAGAAGCCCATAATTAACTAGAAGGGGGGCTCTCACATGAATCCGGCCGAGGTACATGCTCATGGTCCCCTAAACATAAATAAGTAAATAAATAAAGCTAAATGCTCATGCACCAGTTCTTTGGGAAAATAGGTAGCCCAGTATTTCTTTTTGAAGAATACCCAAGCTAGGTCTATTTGTTTTCTCCGAATTCCTGGGCTGCAAATCTTTCAAGACGAGGAGGGATGCATTCCGGCCTGGCTTAAGAGTATGGTCAATGTCTGTTAAAAGTAATATCAAAAGAGGTTGAAAATTCCAAAAAAAATTATAGCAAATGGGATATAAGTTTCTTTTTTTGTTTTTGTTCTTCACTGATATCTTATACGTATTTCATTGGATTTAACAAGACATAGTACTAATTTATTTTTAAATTTGTTTTAGTATGGCTATTAATTTTTGGATTAAGAATATTTCGTTCCTAGCAAAATTTTGCGAATTTTCAAAATTTGCCACATATTTAGTTAATTTTTTGACCCTGGTACTGACCAGAAAATGGCCAGCAATTCTAAAAATGGAAAACGGGCTGCAATAAATTCCATATGAATTAGAAAATGAGTAAAAATTATAAAAATAATAGCAAATGGGATGTACGCGCCACAGATTTCGAGGCTGACTTGTTTACGCAAGGCTTTGTCAGTGAGCAATTCTAGCAGCAGTGACTGTTGGATGTCCATCCAACGGCCGACGTGCTTCTTCAATCTCTGATCTTCCTGCTCCAGCCGCCTAAACTAGCGCCGGCGGGACTGCCTGCTCCCTCCTCTTGTGGCCCGCTGTGATGCCGCGCAGGCTTCCCTGGCCCACCCTACTCCCTCCGCTGGCCTGGCCGCACGCAATCAACTACCTCCTTATTACGCAAAAAAAATGATTCCTCCCACTGACATCTGGGGCGCACTGGTTGGGAGGCTGACCTGTGGGCCTACTAAGTTGATGCGTACGCAGGGCTTGTCAACTTAGCCAACAAACGATTCTAGCAGCAGTAACCGTTGGATTTGAATCGAACGGTCCTGCTGCTTCTTCAATCGCTGCTCTTCTTGCACCAGCCGCCCAAACCAGCGCCGGGGAGACCGCCTGCTCCTACCTCCAGTGGCCGGCTGTGCTGCCGTTGAGGCCTCATCGCCCCCTACTACTCCCACCGCTAGCCAGGCCCTGCGGCGACGACAGCCTCACACCGCAGCCGAACCAGTGAACCCTCGTACTCCTCTCCGCGTGGGCATCCACTGCCGCGTCTTCCCCGGCTCTGTGTCGTCCCCTTCCTAGGCCTCGCCGTCGTCCACCGCCTTGGTGCTCTCCGCGCGGCGTGGTCAACGTGTTCAACGACATTCCATCGGAAGAGTACTGTACGTGGAGAGGCTGACAGATGGGTCCACGGCCACAACCCAGTTTTTTTGTGATTTGCCAAGTAAGTCGCTTTGTCAGGCCTGTTGGGCTGCAAATCTTTCAAGACGAGGAGAGCTTTCATTCGGCTGGCCGAGAAAATGGCCCATCAGTAATGAGAAATGGGCTGTACATTTTTAAAACACATCAAACCGGCAATTAGTTTCAAATATATTTTTTTCATTTCGAGATTTTGAATTACATTAATTTTTATGCGTGGAGAATTCGTTGGATTTTATATTGATATACATTTATTTTTAAAATCAGTTTGAATGTGAATCGAAATTTCGTGATTAAAAACAGTTCAGACCGCACCGAAATATGCAAAATTTCGTATAATTTTTTAACCGTGGCCACAATAGGGGCTGTAATGCTAACAAAAAGAATATGGGCTCCAAAAAAAACCTTAATAATTAGCAAATGGGCTATAAATTATTAGAAATAATGGCAGATGGGTTGTATGCTGTTTTCCACAGATTTGAGGCTTTCCTAAAAAAAGGTTGACGCACAAGCACTGACTGTTGGATGTCCATCCAACGACCGTCGTGCTTCTTCAATCTCTGCTCTTCCTGCTTGCCGCTCAAACAAGCGCCGGCGGGACTGCCTGCTCCGTCCTCCCCGCGGCCGGCTCTGCTGCCGCGTAGGCCTCACCGCCCCACCGTACTCCCATCGCTGGCCTAGCCATCCCTCTACTCACCCACACCTGCTGTTATTCTCCGGCGACGGCAGACGAACCAGTAAACCCTCGTACAGTCGTACTCCCCTCCGCGTGGGAAACAACTGCCGAGTCTTCCCTGCCTCCGTGTCGTTCCCTTCCTAGGCCTCGCCGTCGTCCACCACCCTGCTGCTCTCGACGCGGCCTGGTCAACGTGGTCAACGACCGACATGCATCTGAAGTGGACTGTATGTGGAGAGGCCGACAGCTGGGTCCACGGCCGCACGCAAGGAAATGCCTCCTTATTACGCGCAAAATAATGATTCCTCCACCTGACATCAGGGACCCACCGAAAGGGCCTCTGTATTTTGCAAAAAAATGTTACCGCCGCTGACAGCTTGACCCACCAGCTATATCTTCGCACGCAAGGAAGTGCCTCCTTATTACGCACAAAAAAATGAATACTCCCCTTGTTAGCTGGGACCCAGTATAATGGCAGGCTGACTTGTGGGCCTTGTAAGTTGACGGGGACAGAGGGCTTTGTCAACTTAGTCAATATGCACGATTCTATCTCTAGTGACCGTATGATGTCCATCCAACGGCCGTAGTGCTTCTTCAACCTCTGGTCTTCTTGCTCCAGCCGCCCAAAGCAGCGCCTGTCGTGCCGCATGCTCCTGCCTCCCGTGGCTGGCTGTGCCGCCGCGAAGGCCTCACCGCCCCCTACTATTCCCACCGCTGGCCAGGCCCTGCGGCGACGGCAGCCTCACACCGCAGCCGAACCAGTGAACCCTCGTACTCCTCTCCGCGCGGGCTTCCACTGCTGCGTCTTCCCCGGCTCCCCGTCGTCCCCTTCCTAGGCCTCGCCGTCGTCCACCGCCCTGGTGCTCTCGGCGCGGCATGGTCAACGTGGTCAAGGAACAACTTCCATCGGACGTGGGCTGTACGTGGAGAGGCTGACAGCTGGGTCCACGGCCGTAGCAAGGAAGTGCCTCCTTATTACGCGGAAAATAATGATTCCTCCACCTGACAGCTGGGACCCACCGGACGGGCCACTGTATTTCGCGAAAAAAATGTTTCCCCCTGACTGCTGGGACCCACCAGCTACATCATCGCACGCAAGGAAGTGCGTCCGGGCAAAAAAAAAACGATTCGCCCCCTGACTGCTGGGACCCACCAGCTACATCTTCGCAGGCAAGGAAGTGCCTGACAGTCGGGACCCACCTGGTCGAAGCGTACATAGCGTTGTCATTCTGGCCGCGAACGTGTACGTACATATATACTAGTGGATGTAGAGGCGCGCACGTGTCGTAGTAGAGGCGCGCACGTAGCATGTACATGTACGTACAGCGGCCAGGGTGCAAGAAAGAAAATACGGCCACGTATGTGTACATACGGGCGGGGTCTCGAACGCCTACTCCCGCATACGTACGGCCAGGGCTCGTGTACATGGCTGTATCGGAATGGAGAAAAATCGTCGTCGTCGTGTTCATGGGGAGGCAACGGAATGCGTCATGTTCATGGGGAGGCAACGGATGCGTCGTGTTCATCGGGAGGCAACGGAACGCGTGGGAGCCAACCGGCTGGGTCGGAATGGAATGCGTGGTCGTGTTCATCGGGAGGGCTTGGACGGAACAGGCGATGGAAACGAGGCCTGGCGTACCGCACAACGGAGGAAACAGACCTCCTACGTTTGGAACGGGGTCCTGTTGATCAGGAGGGGTGTGGCGTACCGCAAAACGGAGGAAATGGGCCTCCTACGGTTGAAACGGGGGTCCTGTTGATCGGGAGGGGTGTGGCGTACCGCAAAACGGAGGAAACAGACCTCCTACGATCGAAACGGGGGTCCTATTGATCGGGAGGGGTGTGGCGTACCGCAAAACGGAGGAAACGGACCTCCTACGGTCGAAACGGGGGTCCTGTTCATCGGGAGGGGTGTGGCGTACCGCAAAACGGGACTCCGCGGGATACTGTTCATCTCCACCGTCGACCTCCTCCAGCCTCCACGGGCTCCTGTTCATCCAGCCTCCACCGCGCGCTACTCCACCGGCTACTGTTCAACCACCCCTCCATGGGCACCCCTCCACCGTCTACTGTTCATCCAGCCCTCCACACCACGGGGTCCTGTTCAACCACCCCTCCACGGGCACCCCTCCACCGTCTACTGTTCATCCAGCCCTCCACACCACGGGGTCCTGTTCAACCACCCCTCCACAGGCACCCCTCCACCATCTACTGTTCATCCAGCCCTCCACACCACGGGGTCCTGTTCATCCAGAGGCAACGCCACCGCTCAATGTTCATCCAAACCCCTCCCCCCCGCAACGCTCACTGTTCATCCAATTGATCGGCTTCAGTTAGCAGCTGTAGCGAAGGAATCGCTCGATCGGGTTCAGTTAACAGCCATCGATCGATCGCTCGGGTTCAGTAACGCGTAGCCTGCAGTGCAATCGCTCGGGTTCAGTTAGAGCCCAACGCCTCGCTCGGGTTCAGTTAGAGCCAACGCCTCGCACACACGCGCGTACGTGTACGAGAGAAACGCGCATCGCTCAGCCCCCGACCTCCCACCGTAACCGGGAACTCCCCGAAATTTTCCTCGCCCTCGCTTCTACCACGGTTTTTTCCGTCATGGATGGCCCAAGGAATGTCATGTAGCAGCGTCTCCGGCCCACCCAGGACGAAAAGCCTATTTTCTGTCATGATTTTTTGTCATAGAAGTAGGAGCCCACCACATCTATGATGATACCGGGTTTTGTCACAATTATCGTCATAGAAGTGTCATATGTATGGCAGAAAAAAATTTGGTTCGGCCCAAAATGTCACGGATGTGTCTTTTTTTTGTAGTGAAAGGTTCCTCTGCTGTGGGTAGGAGGGGGAGAGAGAGGCCTAGGGGTGCGACTTTGCGACGGTCGGCAGCTCGGCTCTGGCCTAGGAGACGGTTGGAGGCCATGGGAGTGAGAGAGGGTCGTTCCAGGGGGACTAGGGGAGAGAGAGGAAGTGAATTGAGACGAGGGAGAGGCCCGGGGAGGCGCTATATGGAGAGGTCGTGGCGCATCACGAGCTGAGCTCACGTGTGCCTGCGGGATTCACCGTGGCGGTCGAGGGAGGGGTCCTGGCCAGGTCAGTGGTGCTCATGGGGGTCGTCCATGCCTAGGAGAGGAGAGAAGGGGAGGAGAGCGAGCGCAAAGCGGGCCAGGGATGCGAGCAGGGACTGGCGGGCACGGGCGGCGCTCGGGCACGTGTGACAACGGTCGTCGGAGAGAGAAGGAGGAGGGGGCCGACAGGCTAGCATGTTCCGGATGCCGAGGCGGCCTCGGGAGACACGAGGGGGAGGCCCTAGGTGGTCGGGGCACCGGGATGTGGGTGGCTACAGTGCCCTGGTGCACTGTAGCGCTCCAGAGCATGCCATTGGCATTCCGTGGCATAAAATAGGCAAAGTGGGAGCGTCCACTTGTGTCTAGTAGTGCTAGGGTGTAGTAATCCAGGTGAAAGTTTCATTGGATGCCCTAGGAGCCCTCTGGAAGATAGGCAAGGTATGAAGGGAGAGAAAACAGTGATGTCCAGGGGTGAAAAATGAGGTTGTCACCTTCAAATAATTGAGCTGGGGATGAGTGGAAGCTACTGGAGGTAAAATAGGACCAGTAGAGGCTTTGGTAAAAAGTTGAGTTCAAGGAGAATAGTGGAAGCGGTCAAAACAGTGGTTTTGGTAAAATGGCAGAAGGTGTTTTATGCAAGTTTGGGCAAGTAACAAGATTCTCCTTGATGTGATATTTAACAGGATCAATTGGCACATAGAAATGAGGTTGTTCACCAAGTTTGAGCTCATTTGTGGAAAGTTGACAATGCAACTTTGGCAAACCCTAGAAATCAACAGAAATGGGTTTTTCAACATTTAGTCATGCAATATATTCTCCTTGATGTACCACTTGGTGTAGTGTGATCATTTAGGGATTATAGAATGTCAACAAAATTTGTGATCAAAACGAGACAATTGGCAATGTAGAGTTGCTCAAATTTGGATCTAGTCATGAGCCAAAACTATTTTTATTGGGATGAAACTTTTCAAGATCATCACATGAGACGTATGTGACTTGCTAGAATTTTACTAGATTTATTTGACAATATTTCTTACGGAAATATTTCAAATGCATGAAAATATGCAGAAATGGGTTTGGAGGGTTTTGTCCAATATTTTGGTCATGACCATGTGCTGAAACTCATATATATGGACAATATATGCCCACTTGGTCTCCCTAAATTTCTCAAATATTTTTGAAATATTAAAATAATTTTAACATATTAAAGACCATTTCTGGCCTTAAGAAAAAGCCTTTAAATCAAATAGTAAAATAACTTTTAAAATTATATTTTTGTGGTTTATGGGAGTCCTATATCTAATAGAAGTCAAATATACTTTTTTAAAGATTTTTCATGCCCTAAATTAAGTACTTCTAGTGCAAGCCTCAGTTCGGGGTTTCTGGAAAAACCTAATTTAGAAAATTCTTTTTGGCCAAATTATTTTTGTAAGAGAATACTATCTTGTCCTATACACATGGCACGATTATTGGGCAAAGTTTTAGATCAAGGAGAAGAAGTATAAGAGTTGGAGGTTTCATTTGATTTTTAGAGCAATTGCAAACAGCATACAAAATCCAAATCAAAGCATAGACCAAATCAACACAAAAGTTTTTGTTGGACCAAATTTTTATGCTTGATTAATCCTAAATGTTGTGTCATCAAAATTAGGGTGTGACACTCGGCCTCTTCGAAGGCGCGATCGTGGGCTTCTTTAGCCGCGGCGGAGGGCACCTCGTCCTTTGAGCGGGTGGGTTCGTGCTGGAGGTGGCTAAACTTCATAGCTACTTCAAGTCGACGCCACTCATGCACCAAGCGCTAGTGCTCATCCTCCAGGTGGGAGTCGACGGGGCCAAGCTCGGCCTCAAGGTGGTCCAGTGCGCCCCTCGCATCCTGAAGAAGGTCGTGCCGGATGGCACCGCGGCCACGCGCGAGCTCCAACGCTTGGCCAGGGACCTGCTCCACGCCCCTGGTCGCGGCAGAGGCTCCGGAAGGTCCGGCACCATCGAGCAGGAGCTCAGGACCAGCCGGCTTGGCGCCCACTTACCCGGCCCGAGGCGTGGCCCAACACGAGCTGGGTATCAGGCCGCCCATCAGCTTGCGGCGACCCCAAGTGTCGCAAGGTTATATTAAGGGCAATGGTGGCACCACCCATGTAAGCCTAATGTTGCATCCGTCAGAGGACGCCGGGGCCCGAGGGCCGCGGGCTGCAAGGGGTTGCCTCTGGCCAAGTGTGGCCTCACCAGTAGGTGTGAGCTCGGCCGCTGGGGACTTCAACGCTCCGGGGGGCGATGACGGGAGCTCCTCTGCCCCTTTGATTGACGGAGACCTGCAGAGACCAGGGCAGGCAGAAGACTTACCCATCTGTGGCGATCCATTTCCTCCTCTTCAGGGCCCGCGGGGCCGAACGAATGCGGCCACCGGGTTTTCCCCCCTTGGGAGAACGTGGAGGCCGGAAGTCGACGCCCCAGAGTTCGGCACATGGTCCCCACACTTGGGGCGATGGCCACGCCCCCAAGAGGGGTGTCCTCTCCGCCGACCAGATATGCAGAGGCGGTCCACTGTGGCGCAGGCGCCCCAGCGTGCCCCTCCGCAGTTGCTCGGGGGGCTTCAACCTCGGGACACCCAGGACTAGGGGCCACCAGGAGGGGGTTGTCGCGGGGCCCCGTGTGACCCTTGGGGAGCAGCCCCCACTTGTCGAAGCACGACATTACCTTGGCAAAGGCTCCCCATTCGGATAATTGTACAAGGGATCCCTACCTGAGGGAGTGCGGCGGCCTCTCCACCGGTCAGGAGGGGGAGTACCCTGCGCAGCGTGCTGGAGGGCAGAGAAGGTGCATGAAGCCTCATGGTGTCCTCACGGCCGGTGAAGGCCCACATTGGGCGGGAGTGGCGCTATAGAGGAGCGATTCGCCGCCGGAGGAACTCCCTCACCACTATCACCATCGTCACGCATGCCTTCCTCAGGTCGGCCAGCTTGGTCATAACTCGCGGGAGCCGCGGGTAGACAAGCTTCACGTGCTCCCAACCAGAGCTCGGCTCTGCTGGAGCCGTCGGAGCCTGGAGCAGGTGGCTATACACGACGGTGTCAACATGCACCCACTACCTCCGGAAGCCCTCCGCTTGCAAATGGAACTCGGTGTCAATACCCGTGCCCACCGTCACGTCCACCGCTCGTAGCAATACGCACCCCGAGCGCTGCTCGCCAGCGACTATTTGGAGGGAGAAGAAGTGGCGAAGCAGAACCACGGACGGGGCGATGCCCACGAAGGCCTCGCACAAGAACCCGAAGGCGGAGAGGACGACGATGGACCCAGGGTCAAGATGCAACGCGTGGATCTGGTAGTGCGTGAGTAGGGCATTGAAGAAATCTGAAAACAACAACAGCAAACCAGAGAAAAGGGCTGGAGAGCGAGAGGCAGGCTAGACCTTTGTCGCTTTCTTCTCGTTGGAGTTGGCGACGACCGCCTGCCAGACCTTGTCTAGCCCTTCGAGATTGCGCATGGTCGAACGGCCCAACGCGGGCTCCGGCCCCGCCTGGCAGTCCGTCGCCGGCGAGGCCCCGCTCCTTTTCCTCTTGGGACCCATGGCGGGGGGGGCGGGTTGAAGCGGGCGAAAGATCCCGCGAGTGAGGCGCAATCTTGCATGGTAAGGAAGGAGCGGAAGGTGGGTGCATAGCGGAGCAATGATGGTTGTGCGGCGCGCGCCAGGCTTTTTGTCAGCCTGGACAGTTGCCGAGGCGATGTGGGGAAGTGGAGGCTGATTGAAATGTGCCCTAGAGGCAATAATAAAAATGTTATTATTATATTTCCTTATTCATGATAAAGTTTAGCATTCATGCTAGAATTGTATTGATCAGAAACTTAAATACATGTGTGTATACATACATGAAATACCGTGTCCCTAGTAAGCCTCTACTAGACTAGCTTGTTGATCAAAGATGGTTAAGGTTTCCTAACCATATACATGTGTTGTCAATTGATAACGGGATTACATCATTACGAGGATGATGTGATGGACAAGACCCATCTGTTATCTTAGCATATGATCGTTCAGTTTATTGCTATTGCTTTCTTAATGTCAAATACATATTCCTTTGACTATGAGATCATGCAACTCCCGGATACCGGAGGAATACCTTGTGTGCTATCAAACGTCACAACATAACTGGGTGATTATAAAGATGCTCTACAGGTATCTCCGAAGGTGTTTGTTGAGTTGGCATCGATAGAGATTAGGATTTGTCACTCCGTGTATCGGAGAGGTATCTCTGGGCCCTCTCGGTAATACACATCACAAGAAGCTTGCAAGCAAAGTGACTAAGGTGTTAGATACGAGATGATGTATTACGGAACGAGTAAAGAGACTTGCAGGTAACGAGATTGAACTAGGTATGAAGATACCGACGATCAAATCTCGGGCAAGTAACATACAAATAGACAAAGGGAATTATGTATGTTGTCATAAGGTTCGATCAATAAAGATCTTCATAGAATATGTAGGAACCAATATGGGCATCCAGGTTCCACTATTGGTTATTAACCGGAGAGGTGTCTTGGTCATGTGTACATTGTTCTCAAACCCATAGGGTCCGCACAATTAACGTTCGTTGATGATATAGTATTATATGAGTTATGTGATTTGGTGACTGAATGTTGTTCGGAGTCCCGGATGAGATCACAGACATGATGAGGAGGTCCGGAATGGTCAGGAGGTAAAGATTGATATATAGGACGATGCTATTTGGACACCGGAAAGGTTTCGGGTTGTACTAGTTAACCATGGGATCACCGGAAGGGGTTGCCGGAGGCCCCGAGAGGTCTATGGCCCTAATGGGCTAAGAGGAGGCACACCCCAGCTCACAAGGAGGTTGACGCGCCCTCTCCCTGGCCGCCGGCCCTAGGGGAAGGAAAGGGGAGGGTTGGCCCCTCCTGCCTTTCCCTCCTCATGAGAGAAAGGAAAGGGGGCGCCACCTCCCCCTGCCTTCCTTCCATTTGCCAGACAAGGAAAGGGGGGCGCGGCCTAGGGCAGGAGGCCAAGGAGGATTGAGCCTCCTTGGGGGCGCCTCCTGGCTGCCTCCCCTCTCCCCCACCTATATATATATGGGAGGGGGCACCACACATAGCCCACGACAATCTCTTAGCCGTGTGCGGCACCCCTCTCCACAATTTCGTCCCTCGGTCATGTTTTCGGAGTGCTTAGGCGAAGCCCTGCGGAGATAGCATCACGACCACCGTCACCACGCTGTCGTGCTGCCGGAACTCATCTACTACTTCGCCCGTCTTGCTGGATCAAGAAGGCGAGGACGTCACCGAGCTGAATGTGTGCTAAACGCGGAGGTGTCGCACGTTCGGTACTTGATCAGTTGGATCGCGAAGAAGTTCGACTACATCAACCGTGTTAATTGACACTTCCGCTTACGGTCTACGAGGGTACATAGACACACTCTCCCCTCTCGTTGCTATGCATCTCCATGGACAGATCTTGCGTGTGCCTAGATTTTTTTTGTTTCCATGCAACATTTCCCAAAAGTGGCATCCGAGCCAGGTCTATGCGTAGATGATATGCATGAGTAGAACACAAAGGATTTGTGGGCGGTGATTGTCATATTGCTTCCACCAACGTCTTATTTTGATTCGGCTGTATTGTGGGACGAAGCGGCCCGGACCAACCTCACATGTCCATGTAGATGAGACCGGTTCCGCCGACTGACATGCAACTTGTTTTGCATAAAGGTGGCTGGCGGGTGTCTGTTTCTCCTACTTTAGTTGAACCTAATTTGACTACAGTCGGTCCTTCAAGAAGGTTAAAACAACAAACTTGATAAATCACCGTTGTGATTTTTGCGTAGTTAAGAACGGTTCTTGCTAGAAGCCCGTAGCAGCCACGTAAAACATGCAACAACAAAGTAGAGGACGTCTAACTTGTTTTTGGAGGGCATGTTGTGATGTGATATGGTCAAGACGTGATGTGATATACATTGTTGTATGAGATGATCATGTTTTGTAATATCGACAACCGGCAGGAGCCTTAGGGTTGTCTCTTAATTATTGTATGAAATACAAGCGCCATGTAATTGCTTTACTTTATCGCTATGTGTTAGCAATAGTTGGCGAGACGATCCCGACGCAACGATGGAGATCAAGGTGTCGAGCCGGTGATGATGGAGATCATGACGATGCTTTGGAGATGGAGATCAAAAGCACAACATGATGATGGCCATATCATGTCACATACTTTGATTGCATGTGATGTTTATCCTTTATGCATCTTATTTTGCTTAGAACGGTGGTAGCATTATAAGATGATCCCTTCACTAAATTTCAAGATAAAAATGTTCTCCCCGAGTATTTACCGTTGCCAAAGTTCATCATTTCGAAGCACCTCGTGATGATCGGGTGTGATAGACTCACGTTCACATACAACGGTTGTAAGACTGTTTTGCACATGCAGAATATTTGGGTTAAACTTGATGAGCCGAGCATGTACATACATGGTATCGGAACACTGGAGACCGAAAGGTTGAACATGAGTCATATAGTAGATATGATCAACATAGAGATGTTCACCATTGATGACTACCCCATCTCACGTGATGATCAGACATGGGTTCGTTGATTTGGATCATGTATCAATTAGATAACTTGAGGGATGTTTATTTAAGTGGGAGTTCATTAGTAATTTGATTAATAGAACTTAATTTATCATGAACTTAGTCTTAATAGTTTTGCATATCTATGTTGTGGATCAATGGCCCGTGCTACCGTTCCCTTGAATTTTAATGCGTTCCTAGAGAAAGCTAAATTGAAAGATGATGGTAGCAACTACATGGACTGGGTCTGTAACTTGAGGATTATCCTCATTGCTTCATAGAAGAATTATGTCCTTGATGCACCGCTAGGTGACAGACCTGCTGCAGGAGCTACTGCAGATGTTATGAACATCTGGCAGACTCGATCTGATGACTACTCGATAGTTCAGTGTGCCATGCTTTAAGGCTTAGCACCAGGACTTAAAAGACATTTTGAACATCACGGAGCGTATGAGATGTTCCAAGAGCTGCAGTTGATAATTCAAGCTAATGCCCGGGTTGAGAGATATGAAGTCTCCAACAAGTTCTATAGCTGCAAGATGGATGAGAATAGTTTTGTCAGTGAACACATACTCAAAATGTTTGAGTATCATAACCACTTGACTCAGCTGGGAATTGATCTTCCAGTTGAGAGTGTTATTAACAGAGTTCTTCAATCACTGCCACTAAGCTACAAAGGCTTCGTGATGAACTATAATATGCAAGGGATGACGAAAATGATTCCTGAGATCTTCGCAATGCTTAAGGCCGCGGAGGTAGAAATCAAGAAGCAACATCAAGTGTTGATGGTTAACAAGACTACTAGTTCCAAAAAAGGGAAAGGGAAAGAAAGGGAACTTCAAGAAGAATGACAAGCAAGTTGCGACTCCCATGAAGAAGCCCAAAGCTGGACCCAAGCTTGAAACTGAGAGCTTCTACTGCAAAGGGAGTGGTCACCGGAAGCGGAACTGCCCCAAATACTTGGCGGATAAGAAGGATGGCAAAGTGAACAAAGGTATATTTGATTTATATGTTATTGGTGTGTACCTTACTAATGCTTGTGGTAGCGCCTGGATATTTGATACTACTTCGGTTGCTCATATTTGTAACTCGAAACATGACCTACTCAATAAATGAAGATAGGCTAAGGATGAGGTGACGATGTGTGTCAGGAATGGTTCTAAGGTTGATGTGATCGCTGTCGGCATGCTACCTCTACATCTACCTTCGGGATTAGTTTAAGACCTGAATAATTGTTATTTGGTGCAAGTTTTGAGCATGAACATTATATCTGGATCTTGTTTATTGCGAGACGGTTATTCATTTAAATCAGCGAATGATGGTTGTTCTATTTTTATGAGTAATATCTCTTATGGTCATGCACCCTTGATGAATGGTCTATTCTTGTTGAGGCTCGATCGTAGTGATACACACATTCATAATATTGATGCCAAAAGATGCAAAGTTGATAATGATAGTGCAACATACTTGTGGCTCTGCCGCTTAGGTCATATTGGTGTAAAGCGCCTGAAGGAACTCCACGCAAATGGACTTTTGGAATCACTTGATTATGAATCATTTGATACTTGCGAAACATGCCTCATTGGCAAGATGACTAAAACTCCGTCCTCTAGAACAATGGAGCGAGCTAATGACTTATTGGAAATAATACATACCAATGTAGGCGGTTCGGTGAGTGTTGAAGCACGCGGCAGGTATCGTTATTTTCTAACCTTCACAAATGATTTTGTTGCTAGAATTGTATTGATCGGAAACTTTAATACATGAGTGGATACATACACGAAATACCGTGTCCCTAGTAAGCCTCTACTAGATTAGCTCATTGATCAAATATGGTTAAGGTTTCCTAACCATATACATGTGTTGGCACTTGATAACGGGACCACATCATTAGGAGAATGATGTGATGGACAAGTCCCATCCGTTAACTTAGCATATGATCGTTAAGTTTATTGCTATTGCTTTCTTAATGTAAAATACATATTCCTTCAACTATGAGATCATGCAACTCCCGGATACCGGAGGAATACCTTGTGTACTATCAAACGTCACAACATAACTGTGTGATTATAAAGATGCTCTACAGGTATCTCCAAAGGTGTTTGTTGAGTTGGCATGGATCGAGATTAGGATTTTTCACTCTGTGTATCAGAGAGGTATCTCTGGGCCCTCTCGGTAATAGTCATCACAAGAAGCTTGCAAGCAAAGTGACTAAGGAGTTAGATATGAGATGATGTATTACGAAACGAGTAAAGAGACTTGCCGGTAACAAGATTGAACTAGGTATGAAGATACCGATGATCGAATCTCAGGCAAGTAACATACATATAGACAAAGGGAATTACATATGTTGTCATAAGGTTCGACCGATAAAGATCTTCGTAGAATATGTAGAACCAATATGGGCATCCAGGTTCCACTATTGGTTATTGACCAGAGAGGTGTCTCGGTCATGTCTACATAGTTCTCGAACACATAGGGTCCGCACGCTTAACGTTCAGTGACGATATAGTATTATATGAGTTATATGATTTGGTGACCGAATGTTGTTCGGAGTCCGAGATGAGATCATGGACATGATGAGGAGGTCCGGAATGGTTCGGAGGTAAAGATTGATATATAGGACGATGCTATTTGGACACCAGAAAGGTTTCGGGTTGTACCAGTTAACCATCGGATCACCGGAAGGGGTTCCGGGAGGCCCCGAGAGGTTGAGGACGTCACGGAGCTGAAAGTGTGCTGAACATGGAGGTGCCGTATGTTCGGTACTTGATCGGTTGGATCGCGAAGAAGCTTGACTACATTAACTGCGTTAATAATTGCTGGATCAAGAAGGCGAGGACGTCACCGAGTTGAATGTGTGCTGAACGCAGAGGTGCCGTACGTTCGGTACTTGATCGGTTGGATCTTGAAGAAGTTCGAATACATCAACCGCGTTAATAATTGCTTCCGCTTACGGTCTACAAGGGTACGTAGATACACTCTCCCCTCTCGTTGCTATGCATCTCCATGGACAGATCTTGCATGTGAGTATAATTTTTTTGTTTTACATGCAACGTTTCCCAAAAGAGGTGTCCGCGTCCCGTCGTGCGCCACGCGTCAAGCCTGGCCCACAGGTGATTGGGGCCCGCGGTGCTTCGCCCTTTGCCTCTTGCCTTTGCTTTGAAGCCAGGCCAGGCATGCCTTGGGCCGAGGGGCTACTGTCGGCGTTCTGGGATGGGGGGTACCCAGACTTGCCTGCTTGCGGCCCAACACGCGGCCTCATTGATGGCCTGGTACAACCCAGCTACAAGACCCCCAGGACAATACCCTCGCGAGGTCCCCCGGCCTCGTAAGGCAGGCGATGCCAAGACCTCCCGAGGAGCAGCAACCCGGGCCCTCCTCCCGACGAGCGGAGACTTCTATGGAGGTACCCAGCCTCATGAGGCTCTCGATGATGTAAGCCGTGACGACCGAGGCCAAGCGGGTGCCAGTGGGCATAGAGGAGGACAGTTTGCTCTTTGGTGCTAAGGAGGCAAGGGCGTATGTAGGTTCCCAAGGAATCCCCCAAAGGTTTCCATTCCAGTGCAACAAGACGAAGACCACGGACTCGGCAGGACGGATGTCATCACCGAGCCCCACCTCTGTGTCACGACCAGAAGCTTTGCAGGAAAAGACCACCTTTCGTTAGGATAAGATGTACTTATTGTCCCCTTTCAAATTGTCCATTGTAGGATCCCTTCCTGCCTAATCTATGAGGGAAGAGGACCAAGGCCGCTATAAATATAGGCTAGCCTCCACCGTAGAGGGGGGGTCCGATCCATTCGATGCTCACCCCAGAGCCCTTGCAAGGCAGCTCATCCACTGTACTTGTTCATCTTCAACCTCCTCGTGAGGCCAATCCACCACAAAGTAGGAGTAGGGTCTTACACCACAAGGTGGCCCGAACCTGGGTAAACTGTCGTGTCCTTCCTTCCTCGCTCGCGCAAACTCGACGAGGCCTGGCCGTGGGGTGGTGAGCTTGAGGCCGGGGCTGGTTTGGATCTTCGCACACGCCCCAGAGTTCGAACCTTGTTTGGGTCCGCCGAGCCCCGATTACGACACGCGCAGCTCCATGATGAATTCGAGCGTGGTGTCCCCCATATGGCCTTCCACCGGGAGCGGGGCCATAGGAGGCGGAACCACTAGCGCCCCGGTCCGGCCTCCTCGACAACGAGCGTCGCGTCGACCGCGACCTCGCGCTGCAGCTCCTCCCTGCGCGCTGGAGCTAGCCTACACGGCCGTAGCCGAAGCAGGGGGCATGGAGCCGAGGAGAAGCTCTCGCTGCCACAGCATAAGCACGAGCACGGCCTCTTCCTCTCGCCATGATGGTGGAAGATGCAAGAAGAATGAAGGAGAGAGATGGATGAACATCCCACCCCACGCCCATCCCCTCCTTTTATAGGGGAAGGCGCGGGGGATGGCTCTCCACTACCCTAGGGCAACTATCCCACTCCACCAATCTCATGTCTTGCATTGCTGGCAGGCGCTTTACTCCATCAGCCGCCCAGTATCACCAATCTGACATCCTGGCTCCTCTGATCAAGTCACTACCACCACGACCGCCCTTCTGCACCAATCACGCGTCCCACACCTAATCCATGTCGTGGGAGGGGGGAGCTGCAGTAAAGGAGGGAGTGATGGAAGAGACGGCAGTTACTTCAAACCGCGCATAATTGTGGGCCTGCACACACCGAACCTGGTGGAGGCCCACGTGCGCACGCGCCCTAGTTTCTGGCATGAGCGACGAAGGCTGTTTAAAAGATGAGAACGCCAGGAGAAAACTGGGGGCTAGCTCGAAGTTTAGGTTAATGAAGAAGTAAAGAAGGTTTCAAAACAGTGGCATCATCCCATCTAGATCAACGTGGTTTTGTTTGTGCATTGTTCGGGCCTCGCCCAATAGTGCCCGGCAGCACGTGTGACCAAGGCCCGGGGGCTCCTGTCGGTGTATTAATCATGGATGTGTAATACCCTGACTTATGCATAGACAAGTAGTCCTAGTAAAAGCTTCCAAGTCAAAGTGCCTCGGCAGAGACTAGCCCAAGATCAAAGAATGCATCAAGAAGACCAAGACAAGCTACAAGATGAAGCACTAAAAGTAGCCCTTGCCGGCAAGGGCGACCCGGCAAGACGAAGGCACGGCAAGCCCCGTGGCTAGCAAATCCCCGCCAATTGCCGGTGCTCCACCTCACCAGCCACGTGGTAAATGATCAGCGAGGTGTCGAGCCCGCAAGCAGCTAGGTGGCGTTTGCCAGCATGTGTCGGCTCGCTAGAGAAAAGATTACTTTTATTGACACCCGTCCTAATCACGTGTCAAGCTAATAGGAGTTAGTTCGGCAAGCGATGACTCATCCTTGCTGTGACTCCCCCTCCTCACGACACCTAGTGACACATTTAATGCTTTTTGTCCTAACTAGCAGAGTTAGGTATGATAGCACTGTTGCTATCTTGTCATCATGTAATGACCCTTTTGCCACTATGGTAACCCCTTGATCTACCAAAGGAGGGCCAGGGCAACCTTTACAGGGGTTTCAACCCATTCAAAACCTATCCACACATGCACGTGTAGCTACTCTCTCCTTGCACCATGTTGGGGAAGAAGCGCTCCTTGTCTTTGTGCTTCCACCCACATCCAATACATCAAAGCAGGAGTAGGGTATTAGGCTTCTCAACGGCCCGGACCTGGGTAAATCTTGTTGCGTCCTCTGTCGTCCTGCTCTTTGCATTGCCTGCAATCGCCTCGCCGAACCACAAAGGGGCCAAGTCTTCCCATAGATAGTCGATCTGCACCGTCATGTATCAACTCCCCCAAGCTTATATCTCGATTGTCCTCAAGCAAAAGTCGATATCGATAATCATGCCCACATGTTTAGAGAGAGAGGTGTCGATAAAAACAAAATACACACATAATAGCATCATGATCAACATTATAACAATAATATTTATTATCATAAAACTTCTCATGAGCAAGTAATAATTCATCACAACATCGAAGTATAAGGCACAAACTTTCCTGAAAACTTACAAACTACGATCTTAGTCAACAATGCAAATGCAATTCATCATATTTTCAAGATGGGTCTCATGTTAGAGATTTTTATCAAGTCCACATACTCAACCATCATTTGGTCTTCTATGATTGCTAACACACACAGCATATATATGCAGCAAAAAGTTTCAGCGAGACACATAGAAAGATACGGGCTTATAATTTCGCCGCCCAACTTATTCACCTCTGGGCTGATGTCAACAATAATAACTCATGATCACTCATATCCAACTGGATATATGTGCCTAGATCTTTCCCCACCAAATGATGCTTGCAAAAGAGAAAAATAAAAAGGAATAGAGGAGAACACTATTGACTGTTGCATAAAAAGTAAAAACATAAAAGTAAAAGATGGGCCCTTCGCAGAGGGAGCCAGAGGTTGTCATGCACGTTTCGCTTTTGGATGCAAAAGCTCTTAATGCAAAGGAATGTCATGTTATATTGCCCCTTATGATAGCAACCTTTATTATGCAGTCTGTCACTTTTATTACTTTGTCATCACAAGTTTGTACAACGCTTACTTTCCCTTAAAATAAAAGATCAAACACATTTAGAAGCAATTTTTATTGCTTTATGCACCGACGACAACTTACTTGAAGGATCTTATTCAATCCATAGGTAGGTATAGTGGACTCTCATAACATGAAATTGGGTTTAAGGTTTTTGGATGCACAAGTAGTATCTCTACTTGGTGCGGATTTTTGGCTAGGAAATATGTTGGGCAAGCACCACATGTTGGCGGATCCATGACAATATAACTTCTATGTGAATATAAGTAAACCTAATTCATTACGTTGTCTTCCTTGTCTAGCATCAACAATTTGCCATAAATAATTAATGGGGGCTCACAATCATAAAAGATGTCCAGGATAGTATATTTGCATGTGAATCTTCTCCTCCCTTATTAATTCCTTCATGAATTGCATCATTGACCAATGTTATGTTTGTCAACTATCAATAAATTTTACCACTTATACTTTTCCTTATGTAATGTCATTACTTTCCATAAGATTGGCATATGATATTTTTCATTATTTTCATTGCTAAGATTGAAACATAACAATAAATAACCAAAAACTCAAACTAATATTTCTTATATAACTCTTATCTATATTACATAGATGGATAGATCACGAAACTAGCACTCGAAAATAGATCATACTAAACTTTTATTCAACTAAATCATGAAATAACAAAGGATCGAAGTGAAATAGGAAAAGACAATAAAAGTGGCGGTGATACGATACCAGGGCCCCTCCCCCAAGCTTGGCACAAGCCAAGGGGAGTGCCCATACCCATGTGCTCAAATTTCTATCTTTGGTGATGGTGGTGGTGGTGAAGTGGTGAACTACTCTAGCTTATGTTTGAGTATGAAATTTTCCTCCCTCAAGTCATTGACTTCTTGCTCAAGCTTCAATACCTTTTTACGTAATGCCTCCTTGCTTTCCTGCAGAAAATGGGACGTGATAAATTGGATGTTAGATTTGTTTACTATGTTTGGAAGGCTCGACTTCTTGAACTCCACATGCATATCTCCTGGTTGAGGTAGAGGGACATCGTCTTCATCAGAGCTCGTGTCTTCCGCTTCCTTCAAGTTGGTATCATCCTCCTCCTCCGTGATCCACCCATAGGGATCTATATCCCAATAGATCCTTGGATTTGCAACATATATAGTGTGATACGAAGCTCTCCCCATCTGAGTCTTGACAGGACATACTTTCAGATGTGCCAGCAAAAATAGCATGAAACAAGAACAGAGATATTCCTGTGATGCGGTGCTCAAAACGTCCGGGGTATATATAAAGAATTTTATTCTTGCAAAACATGTATACCATAAGAAAATGGAATCGGGGAGGCTCACAAGGGGGCCACTACCCACCAGGGCATGCCAGAGGGGTAGGCGCGCCCTGGTGCCTAGTGGGCACTTGGGTGGCCTTCTCAGGTGTTTCTTATTTTTTTAGTTTTTCTCATATTCCAAAAATGACACAATATATTTTTATGGAATTTCCGGAGTTGATTTACTTACCGTATCACGAACCTCTTCCTTTTCAGGGTTCTGGAGTGTTCTGGAAGGTCTCTTTTATGTATTCCTCCAGTGTCACAATTTGAATAATGTTAGTTTCAACATTAATAGGCGTGCCTGAGATACAATGCTTAATTCTTTGTTCATTGACCACCTTCGGATTAGTGCCTTTGGCATTATTAATCTTCATAGCTCCAGACCGATAAACTTCTTCAATGATATATGGTCCTTTCCCATTTAGCGAGAAGTTTGCCTGCAAAAAAATCTAAAACAAGAATTGTAGAATAGAACATATTCACCCACTTTGAATTCCCATTTTTTGATTCTTTTGTCATGCCATCTTTTAACTTTTTTATTTAAATAATTTGGCATTTTCTTAGGCTTGGGTTCTCCATTCATCTAATGAGCTAATATCAAATAACCTCTTTTCACCGGCAAGTTTGAAATCATAATTGAGTTCTTTAATTGCCCAATATGCTTTATGTGCTAACTCAAGAGGCAAATGACATGCTTTTCCATAAACCATTTTGTATGGGGACATACCCATAGGATTTTATAAGCAGTTCTATAAGCCCATAATGCATCATCAAGTTTCTTAGACCAATTCATTCATGACCTATTGATAGTCTTTTGCAAAATTAAGTTTATTTCTCTATTGCTCAACTCAACTTGACCACTAGATTGAGGGTGATAGGGGGTGCAATTCCATGGTTGACATCATATTTAGCAAGCAATGTATGGAGAGCGCCATGAATAAAATGTGAACCACCATCTGTCATTAAGTATCTAGGGACTCCAATCATCGGGAGAATAACTTCTTTAAGCATTTTAATGGAAGTGTTATGATCAGCACTACTAGTCGGAATAGCTTCTACCCACTTAGTGACTTAATGACTAGCAAGCAAAATATGTGTATACCCATTAGAGGAAGGAAAAGGTCCCATATAATGAAATCCCCAAACATCAAATGGTTCAATAACATGTGAATAATTCATAGGCATTTCCTGACGTCTACCAATATTTCCAATTCTTTGAGATTCATCACAGGATAAAAGAAACTTGCAAGCATCCTTGAAAAGGGTAGGCTGATAAAAACCAGATTTTCATACCGTGTCTACAGTTCTGTCTCCCGCATGGTGTCCTCCATAAGCCTCGGAGTGACACTTCCATAGGATTTGTTCTTGTTCATGCTTAGCTATACAACGTCCAATAATACCATCTACTCCTTTATAAAGATGTGGGTCATCCCAAAAGTAATGTCTTAAATCAAAGAAGATTTTTTTCTTTTGTTGGTATGTAAAACCAGGTGACATAAATTAGCAACAATATAATTATCATAGTCTACATACAAAGGAGTATTATGAGAAGCATTTATGACAGCTAGTTGTTCATCAGGAAAGCTATCATCAATAGGTAGTGGGTCATCAAGAATATTTTCTAACCTAGACAAGTTATCAGCTACGAGATTATCAACGCCCTTCCTATCAGTAATATGCAAGTCAAATTCTTGTAGCAAAAGAACCCACCTAACGATTCTAGGTTTAGCATCTTTGTTTTCCATAAGGTATTTGATAGCAGCATGATCGGGGTGAACAAATACTTTATAATCAACAATGTAGGATCTGAATTTATCACAAGCAAACACAACTGCTAAATATTTTTTTTCAGTACTAGCATAATTTGTTTGGGCACTATCTAGAGTTTTGCTAGCATTGTGTATACCATTTAATTTCTTTTTCAACTCTTTGTCCTAGAACAACACTAACAACATACTCACTAGCATCACACATAATTTTAAAAGGCAAGTTCCCATCAGGTGGTTGAACAATAGGTGCAGAAGTTAAGGCTTTCTGAAGTGTTTCAAAGGCTTCTACACAATCATTATCAAAAACAAATGAAACATCTTTTTGTAAGAGATTAGTAAGAGACCTAGAAATTTTAAAGAAGTCTTTAATAAACCTCCTATAGAAACCATCATGACCAAGGAAACTTCGGATACCTTTAATATCTTTAGGACATGGCATTTTCTCAATTGCATCAACTTTAGCCTTATCCACTTCAATGACACGCTCAGCAATTTTATGCCCCAAGACAATCCCTTCATTCACCATAAAGTGGCACTTCTCCCAATTCAAGACAAGATTAGTTTGTTCACATCTCTACAAAACTCGATCAAGGTTGCTTAAGCAATATTCAAAAGAAGTTCCGTAAACGGAAAAATTATCCATGAAAACCTCAACAATCATTTCACAGAAGTCAGAGAATATATCAGTCATACATCTTTGAAAGGTAGCAGGTGCATTGCATAAACCAAAAGCATAAGTCTATAAGCATAGGTTCCAAAAGGACAAGTAAAAGTGGTTTTCTCTTGGTCGGGTTGTGATACAGGTATTTGAGAGAAACCGGAATATCCATCAAGAAAGCAAAAGTGTGTATGCTTAGACAATCTTTCTAACATTTTATCAATAAAAGGTAAGGGGTAATGATCTTTTCTAGTAGCATTATTTAGTTTTCTAAAATCTATTACCATCCTATAACCATGCATAATTATTTGTGGAATAAGTTCAAATTTATCATTAGGAACAACAGTAATACCTCCCTTCTTAGGAACACAATGAACAAAACTTACCCATCTACTATCAGCTATAGGATAAATTATACCTGCTTCCAGAAGCTTTAAAATTTCAGTTCTTACCTTCATCTTAGGATTTAATCATCATTGATGTTCAACAACTGGTTTAGCATCAGGCTCCATAATAATTTTATGCTGACATAAAGTGGGACTAATGCCCTTAACATCATCAAGAGTATATCCAATAGTAGCACGGTGCTTCCGCGGAGTTTTTTTTAATAATCTCTTTTCTTCATGCTCTGAAAGGTTACCACTAATAATAACAGGATATATCTTCGTTTAATCAAGATAAGCATATTTCAGTGTATCAGGCAATTATTTTAATTCAAACACAGGATCACCTTTAGGTGGAGGAGGACCCCCAAGAGTTTTAACAGGAAAATTGTGTTTAAGAATAGGTTGTTGATCAGAGAACATCTTATCTATTTCATTTCTTTTATTCAAGTTCATATCATTTTCACGGTCTAGCAAATATTGTTCTAACGGAGCAGTAGGAGGTACAACAAAGAAAGACTAATAATTTCATGTTTACTAGGCAATTCTTTATCATGAGGTTGTCAATGAAACTTAGAGAAATTAAACTCATGAGATATATCACCAAAGTTAGTACTGACAGTTTCTTTAGCGCAATCAATCTTAGCATTAATAGTGTTCAAGAAAGGTCTACCGAATAACATGCCCATCAATATTATCGACCAAGAGATCTTTAACCATAGCAACATTAGGTTCAAATTTAATTTTTTCAGAGGTCTAGGTGCTCTAA
The DNA here is from genome assembly GCF_002575655.3 of Aegilops tauschii subsp. strangulata. Lineage (NCBI taxonomy): Eukaryota > Viridiplantae > Streptophyta > Magnoliopsida > Poales > Poaceae > Aegilops > Aegilops tauschii. Next base: position 276,716,405 of record NC_053037.3, on the reverse strand, counting down.
TATTACTTTTGTTAACCATGGTTCAAAGCTTAGCATGTTCCGTTATCCTAACAAGGAAAGGTAGTTTCTCAATATAAGCAGTAGGCGCAACTCAATCAACATTGTAAATGATAGTTTCTTCTTTAACTATTACGGGCTGCTCACTCTTTTATTTAACAGGGGGATTATATTTAGACCACTTCTCCTTAGGGACATCAACATGAGTAGCAAAAGATTCACAAAGGGAAACTACTATCTCAGAGTCAAGTCCATATTTAGTGCTAAACTTGTGAAAAGCATCGGTATCCATAAAAGATTTAACATAATCGAACTTAAGTGTTATACCTAACTCATTACCTTCGTGGAGTTCCCAATCTTCATAGTTGCATTTAATTCTTTCCAGAAGATTCCATCTGAATTCAATAGTCTTCTTCATAAAAGAGCCACTCGAAGAAGAATCGAGCATGTTTTGATTATCATGAGAAAGCTGAGCATAAAAATTCTGTAACATAATTTCTTTTGAGAGCTTATGATTGGGGCATGTATACATCATGTATTTCAGCCTCCCCCAAGCTTGAGCGATACTTTATCCTTCACGAGGCAAAAAATTATATATAATTCCGATCATGATGAACTAGATGCATAGGCTAATTTTTTTTGATGAAATTCCAATTTCAATTGATTCCAATCCGAAGCTCCAATATCATCACATAGCATATAGCATGTCAATGCCTTTCCTTCAAAGATAAAGGGAAGACCTTCTTCTTAACTTCATCTCCGAGTAAACCTGGAAGCTTAAATAATCCACAAACTTCATCCACATAGATTAGGTGCATATCAGGATGTAATGTTCCATCTCCTGCATAAGGATTAGCTAGCAGCTTCTCTATCATACCCGAAGGAATCTCATAATAAATATTTTCAGTAGGTGTAGTAGGCTGAGGATAAACTATTTCTGCTTCCGGTCGAGGTGAAGATACCCTGAACAAACCCTCCAAAGGATGATTTTCCATAGTAACAAGTACAGTAAATTTCAGCACATAATATAAATTTTTCCTTACAAAATTCTACTTACTAGAAGCGCTTCACTCTCCGACAATGGCGCCAGAAAAGAGCCTTGATGACCCATAATTCTAGGGGATCTATCATAGTCCTTTCTATAAGTAAGAGTGTCGAACCCAATGAGGAGCAGAAGGAAATGACAAACGGTTTTCGGTAAGGTATTTTCTGCAGGCACTGAAATTGTCGGTAACAGATAGTTTGATAGCATGGTACTTTGTAACGAGAAAGTAACAGTAATGGTAACATAAGTGCAGCAAGGTAGCCAATCCTTTTTGTAGCAAAGGACATGCCAGAACAGTCTCTTATAATAAGCAACGCATTCTTGAGGACACACGGGAATTTCATCAAGTGACTTTCATCATGTTTGTTTGATTTGCGCTCGCTACTTTGATAATTTGATATGTGTGTGGACCAGTGCTTGGGTGTTGTTCTTACTTGAACAAACCTCTCACTTATGATTAACCCCTCTCACAAGCATCTACAATTACGAAAGAAGAATTAAGATAAAATCTAACCATAGCATTAAACATATGGATCCAAATCAGCCCCTTACGGAATATCGCATAAACGAGGGTTTAAGATTCTGTCACTCTAGCAACCCATCATCTAATAACTACTCCATAGTGCATTCCCTTAGGCCCAAAGATGGTGAAGTTTCATGTAGTCAACGTTCACATAACACCAATAAGGGAATCAACAACATACATATCATCAAAATATCAAACGAATACCAAATTCACATGATTACTTATGACAATACTTCTCCCATGTCCTCAAGAACAAAAGTACTCACAAAAATATTCATGTTCAAGATCAGAGGGGTATTGAATAGCATAATAGATCTGAACATATGATCTTCTACCAAATAAGCAAACTAGCATCAACTACAAGATGTAATCAACACTACTAGCAACCCGCGGGTACCAATCTGTGGTTTTGATACAAAGATTGAATACAAGAGATGAACTAGGGTTTGAGATGAGATGGTTATGTTGAAGATGTTGACAAAGATTAGCCCTCCCACGATGAGAGGGTTGTTGGTGATAACGATGGCTTCGATTTCCCCCTCCCGGAGGGAAGTATCCCCAGCGAAATCTCTCCGTCGGAGAGCAAAACTGCTCCTGCCCAAGTTCTGCCTCGAGACGGCGGCGCTCCATCCCGAAAGTCCTCTCCTTGTTTTTTCTGTGGCAAATGGGCTTATATACCAGAAGATGGCACAGGGGCCGGTCAGGGGCCCCACTACAGCGCGCTAGTGCCTAGTGGGCACCTGGGTGGCCCCCTCTGGTATTTCTTTTCTCCAATAATTTTATATATTCCAAAATAAATATTCGTAAAATTTCAGCTCATTTGGAGATGTGCAGAGTAGATATCTCTGACATAGCTTTTTCAGGTCCAGAATTCCAGCTGCCAGTAATCTCCCTCTTTTTGTACGCCTTGCATATTATGAGAGAAAAGGCATTAGAATTACGCCACAACATGTTATATTGGTTGAAAACACTATAAATAACAATAGGAAAACATGATGCAAAATGGAGGTATCAGGAAGCAAAAGGATTTTCTCAGATCTCATTATATACAATAACGGCGGAAGGATATGCATCCAACCATGCAACACTAGCTTTTTCACATTCTTCATGTTGAATGTGAGGGCCCTATTGTCTGTGAGGATTAAGTTTTTTGACAAAAACTTACTGCTACCTCTTGAGCTTGCGTTGATTTTTTTCCCTTGAAGAGGAAAGGGTGATGTAGCAAAGTAGAGTAAGTATTTCCCTCAGTTTTGAGAACCAAAGTATCAATCCAGTAGGAGACAACACGCAGGCCACCGAATACCTACACAAACAAACACCAACTTGCACCCAACGCGATAAAGGGGTTGTCAATCCCTTCATGGTTATTTGCAACGTGAGATCTGATAGAGATGGATAATCGGTAAAGTAATATTTTTGGTATTTTTGGTTTATGGAAAGGAAAGTAAAAGATTGCAAAGAAAGTAAATCAGAAACTAGAATTGTAGATCAGAAACTTATAAGATGGAAAATAGAACCGGGGGCCATAGGCTTCACTAGAGGCTTCTCTCAAGATAGGAATTATTACAGTGGGCGAACAAATTACTGCCGAGCAATTGATAGAAAAGTGCAAAGTTATGACGATATCTAAGGCAATGATCATGAATATAGGCATCATGTCCGTGTCAAGTAGACCGAAACGATTCTGCATCTACTACTATTACTCCTCACGTCGACCACAATCCAGCATGCGTCTAGAGTATTAAGTTCATAAAGAACGGATTAACGCTTTAAGCAAGATGACATGATGTAGAGGAATTAACTCAAGCATTATGATGAAAACCCCATCTTTTTATCCTCGATGGCAACAATACAATACGTGCCTTGTTTCCCCTACTATCACTGGGAAAGGACACCGCAAGATTGAACCCAAAGCTAAGCACTTCTCCCATTGCAAGAAAAACCAATCTAGTTGGCCAAACCGAATCGATAGTTCAAAGAGACTTGCAAAGATATCAAATCATGCATATAAGAATCCAGAGAAGATTCAAATAATATTCATAGATAAGCTGATCATAAATCCACAATTCATCGGATCTCGGCAAACACACCGCAAAAGAGTATTACATCGAATAGATCTCCAAGAACATCGAGGAGAACTTTTGTCGGTGTTCTGGGAACGGGGGTCCCCAGACTTGCCTGCCTGGGGCCCACGACATGGCTGTGCTAGCAGGCCAGTACGACCCATCTTCATCAGCGAGACATTCAAGACCCTCGCGAGGGGCCAAGCCTTGCGAGGCAGACGACACAAGACCTCCTCAGGAGCGGCCTCACCAGGCTGCCTCGCGAGGAGCGGAGAAATCAAGGCAGGGAGACGCGAGCCATGACGATCAAGATCAGGCAGGCGCCAGGCGGGCACCAGCACGTGCAGTGTCCTTGTTTCCTCTTTGGTGCTAAGGAGGCAAGTGCAGGCGCGGAGTACCGAGGCATCAAGCAAAGGTTTCCATATTAGTGCAACGATACCAAGACCAGCCGGACGGCAGGACAGAGGTCACCGTGGAGCCCAAGACGGCGTCATCACCAGAGCCTTTTGCAGGCGAAGACCGCTTTTATCAGGATAAGCTGTACTAGCTGTCCCCTTTCAAATTGGCCGCCGTTGTTGGTTCCCTTCCCGCTCAATATTTGGGGAGAGGACCAGGGCCTATATAAGTAGAACTAGCCACCATAGTGGGGCAACTCATCTTGGACTGGATCCACACACCCACAAGTCCGCAGAGCACAAGAACACCTCAACCTCAGGAGGCTGTTCTTCCCCTTGTACTGTTCATCATCAGCCCAAGAGGCAATCCACCACCACCACACTGGACTAGGGTATTACACGACAACGGTGGCCCGAACCAGCATAAATCTTGTGTCTTTGTGTTGCGAGTTCGTCGAGTTCGTCCGCGAGATCTTAGCGAGCTAGGGCGTAGATCGGTTGGGAGGAAATCTTCGTGCGCACCCCAGTGTTAGAACCTTAAGGGTTTTGCCGGAACCTGTGATCCGACATTTGGCTCGCTAGGTAGGGGTGCGCCGGAGCTTCCCTTCCGTCGTTCGCGTCCAGTTGCTCCATCGTCTCCATGGCGGACGCTCGCCGTGCTCACGCCGAGCGCCGGGCTGCCCTGGCCACCCGCGTCGCTCGGACGGCTCCCGTCGGAGGGCCACCTCGTCGTTCTCCGTCTCCTGCCGCCACAGGCCCGGCGGGAACGAGCAGCAAGCTTCCTCGCTGCACCCCTTGGTGCGGCAGGACGGCCGCACTGCCACTCCATCGCTGACTCCCGCTGGTTCGTCGTCTCACGCACGGGCCGCGCTCCTCATGGCGCACAAGCTCCTGCGCTACCGCCCGGTCGACGACCTCTACGAGGACTGGCTCGACCGCATTGCCGAGCTTGTCCGCGCCGCAGGGGGCTCCCCTGTGCCGTCCCTCTCTCCATCGGGCCCACCGCCAGCTTCAGGCGACGCAGCTCACGGAGCGCCTCCACCACCTCTGCCCCAAGATGGCACCTCAACCATAGCATGAAACATATGGATCCAAATCAGCCCCTTATGAAGCAACGCATAAACTAGGGTTTAAGCTTCTGTCACTCTAGCAACCCATCATCTACTTATTACTTCCCAATGCCTTCCTCTAGGCCCAAATAATGGTGAAGTGTCATGTAGTTCATAACACCACTAGAGGATAGACAACATACATCTCATCAAAATATCGAACGAATACCAAATGCACATGACTACTAATAGCAAGACTTCTCCCATGTCCTCAGGAACAAATGTAACTACTCACAAAGCATATTCATGTTCATAATCAGAGGAGTATTAATATGCATATAGGATCTGAACATATGATCTTCCACCAAATAAACCAACTAGCGTCAACTACAAGGAGTAATCAACACTACTAGCAACCTACAGGTACCAATCCCAGACTTGGAGACAAGAATTGGATATAAGAGATGAACTAGGGTTTGAGAGGAGATGGTGCTGGTGAAGATGTTGATGGAGATTGCCCTCTCCCGGTGAGAGGAGCGTTGGTGATGACGATGGCGATGATTTCCCCCTCCCGGAGGGAAGTGTCCCCGGTAGAACAGCTCTGCCGGAGCCCTAGATTGGTTCCGCCAAGGTTCCGCCTCGTGGCGGCGGAGTCTCGTCCCGAAAGCTTGCTTATGATTTTTCTTCGGACGAAAGACTTCATATAGCAGAAGATGGCCACCGGAGGGCCAACAGGGGGCCCACGAGGCAGGGGCGCGCCTAGGGGGGTAGGGCGTACCCCCCACCCTCGTGGACAGGTGGAGGCCCCCCTGACGTATTTCTTCTGCTCAGTATTTTTTATTATTTCCAAAAATAACTTTCGTGGAGTTTCAGGACTTTTGGAGTTGTGCATAATAGGTCTCTAATACTTGCTCCTTTTCCAGCCCAGAATTCCAGCTGCCGGCATTCTGCCTCCTTATGTAAACCTTGTAAAATAAGAGAGAATAGGCATAGGTGTTGTGACATAATGTGTAATAACAGCCCATAATGCAATAAATATCAATATAAAAGCATGATGCAAAATGGACGTATCAACTCCCCCAAGCTTAGACCTCGCTTGTCCTCAAGCGGAAGCCGATAACGCTAAATATGTCCACATGTTTAGAGGTAGAGGTGTCGATAAAATAAAATACGGACATGAGGGCATCATGATTATTCTCATAACAGCAACATATATGGATATTGTCATATGATTTCTTATGCTCAAGTAATAATCTATTCACAATGCAAAGTACGAATCAGAAACTTTATTGGGAGCTAACAAACTATAATCTCAGTCATTGAGGCAATTGCAATTTATCATAACATCAGAAAGAGTCTATGTCAGAGCTTTCTAGCAAGTTCACATACTCAACTATCATTTAGTCTTTCATAATTGCTAACACTCATGCAATACTTGTGGTTACGGAGTTTTAACCGGACACAGAGAAAGATAGGGGCTTATAGTTTCGCCTCCCAACCTTTTACCTCAAGGGTAATGTCAACAATAGTAGTTCATGCTAACTTACATCCAATTAGATATATATATATATATATATATATATATATATATATATCAGGATCTTTCCAACACCCTGTGCTTGCCAAAGGATAAAATGTAAAAAGTAAAGGTGAAGATCACCATGACTCTTGCATAAGGTAGATTATAATAATAATAGATAGGCCCTTCACAAAGGGAAGTAGAGGTTGCCATGCGCTTTCAAGGTTGGATGCACAAAATCTGAATGTGAAAGAACGTCACTTTATATTGCCACTTGTGATATGGACCTTTATTATGCAGTCCGTCGCTTTTATTTCTTCCACATCACAAGATCGTATAAAGCTTATTTCCTCCACACCAATCAATCGTACATATTTAGAGAGCAATTTTTATTGCTTGCACCGATGACAACTTACTTGAAGGATCTTACTCAATCCATAGGTAGGTATGGTGGACTCTCATGGCAAAATTGGTTTAAGGGTATTTGGAAGCACAAGTAGTATCTCTACTTGGTGCAAAGAATTTGGCTAGCATGAGGGGGAAAGGCAAGCTCAACATGCGGGATGATCCATGACAATATACTTTATCTCAGATATAAGAAAACATAACCCATTACGTTGTCTTCCTTGTCCAACATCAACTCTTTAGCATGTCATATCTTAATGAGTGCTCCAAATCATAAAAGATGTCCAAGATAGTATAATTATAGAAACCTCTCTTTCTTTATTACTTCCTATTAATTGCAACGATGACCAAAGCTATGTTTGCCAACTCCCAACAATTTTTAATCATCATACTCTTTCTATGTGAAGTCATTACTCTCAATAAGATCAATATGTTCTCTTTGTTTCTTTTTATTATTTTTCTCTTTTCTTTTATTCCCTCAAGATCATGGCAAAATAATCAAGCCCTTGACTCAACACTAATCTTCATTATATATAGCTCACGGACTCGATTACATAGAGGGATCATAAAGCAAAAGTCAAAAATAGATCATACCAAAACATTATTCTACTAGATCAAGATACTACTTAATAGGATCGAACTAAGAAAAATGGTAAAGAAAGGAGATGTGGTTGTGATACGATACCGGGGCATCTCCCCCAAGCTTGGCAGTTGCCAAGGGGAGTGCCCATACCCATGTGATTATATCTCCTTTGCTGGTGAAGGGATTGTTGATGATGTAGGCTTGTCATCCATCTTCCAAGGCATAGGCTCACCATCATAGAAAGATGATCGAGTCTCCGGGATCCTTAAATGTGCAGCCAAACTCATCCTTTTGAATCTATATTCATACTCACAGTTTTGGTTTTGCAGGTCATAGATTTGGGGTTGGAGGTGCTCGATTTTCTCGTGGAGCTTGAAGATGGCCTCCCCAATGTCCTTGGCATCCAGCTTGTGGTTGTTGGTGAACTCCGTGATCATTATGTGATTGGAGTCAAGTCCACGCTCCACCATCTCCTGGCACTTGAAAACTTGTTGCTCCATTGCTTCAAGCCTTGTATCCACGCTTCCGGTCCTCCGTGGTCCCTCACACATCTCAATGGTTTGAGGGTGTTGCAGCACCTCCGCGAGGTAGGGGTTGATGACCTTCTCGAAGAACTTGTCCCTGGGGGTGCTTGGAGATGTCATGATGATCTAGATCTGTCAGAGAAACAGCTCGAAACAAGAACAGAGGATAATTGCGTGATACGGTGGTCAAAACCTTCGAGAGAATATATAATGAATTTTTACCGACCAAAATACGTAACGTGCAAGAAAACGGAGTCCGGAGAGCGCACGAGGTGCCCACGAGGCAGGGGGGCGCACCCTCCACCCTCGTGGAGGCCTCGTGTCCTTCCCGGACTGCTTCTTATTTTTCTAAATATTCCAAAACGGAGAAAAATTGCCATTAGAACTGTTTTGGAGTCGGTTTACTTACCGTACCACATACCTATTCCTTTTTGGAGTCTGAAACGTTCCGGAAAGTGTCCCTTATGTATTCCTCCGGGGTTACGGTTTCAATAACATTGGTTTCAACGTTTATGGGATTACCTGAGATATAATGTTTAATTCTTTGACCGTTCACCACCTTCGGATTTGTGCCTTCAAAGTTGTTGATTTTTATGGCACCGGAACGATAGACCTCCTCGATAACGTAAGGGCCTTCCCATTTAGAGAGAAGTTTTCCTGCAAAAAATCTTAAACGAGATTTGTACAGTAATACATAATCACCTACATTAAACTCACGCTTTTGTATTCTTTTGTCATGCCATCTTTTAACTTTTTCTTTAAACAACTTGGCATTTTCATAGGCTTGGGTTCTCCATTCATCAAGTGAGCTAATGTCAAATAACCTCTTCTCACCGGCAAGTTTGAAATCATAATTGAGCTCTTTAATAGCCCAATAAGCCTTATGTTCTAGTTCGAGAGGTAAGTGACATGCTTTTCCATAAACCATTTTATACGGAGACATACCCATAGGATTTTTATATGCAGTTCTATAGGCCCATAATGCATCATCAAGTTTCTTGGACCAATTCTTTCTAGATCTATTGACTGTCTTTTGCAAAATTAATTTGAGCTCTCTATTACTCAATTCTACTTGACCACTAGACTGCGGGTGATAAGGAGATGCAATTCTATGATTAACATCATATTTAGCAAGCATTTTTCGGAAAGCACCATGAATAAAATGTGAACCACCATCAGTCATTAAATATCTAGGGACTCCAAACCTCGGAAAAATAACTTCTTTAAGCATTTTAATAGAAGTGTTATGATCAGCACTACTAGTTGGAATAGCTTATACTCACTTAGTAACGTAATCAACAGCGACTAAAATATGTGTGTAACCATTAGAGGTAGGAAAAGGTTCCATATAATCGAAGCTCCAAACATCAAATGGTTCAATAACAAGTGAATAATTCATAGGCATTTCTTGGCCTCTACTAATATTACCAATTCTTTGACATTCATCACAAGATAAGACAAACTTACGGGCATCCTTGAAGAGAGTAGGCCAATAAAAACCGGATTGCAATACCTTATGTGCAGTTCTATCTCCAGCATGGTGTCCTCCATAAGCCTCGGAGTGACAATTGCGTAGGATCTGTTCCTGTTCATGCTCAGGTACACAACGTCTAATAACACCATCTACTCCTTCTTTATAAAGATGTGGGTCATCCCAAAAGTAATGTCTCAAATCATAGAAAAACTTTTCTTTTGTTGGTATGTGAAATTAGGTGGTATAAATTTGGCAACAATATAATTAGCATAATCAGCATACCATGGAGTAGTACGAGAAGCATTTATGACATTTAATTGTTCATCAGGAAAGTTATCATCAATAGGTAGTGGGTCATCAAGAACAATCTCTTGCTTAGACAAGTTGTCTGCAACGGGGTTCTCAGCTCCCTTTCTATCGATAATATGCAAATCAAATTCTTGTAGCAAGAGAACCCATCTAATAAGTCTAGGTTTAGCATCTTTCTTTTCCATAAGATATTTAATAGCAGCATGATCCGTGTGAATAGTTACTTTAGAATCAACAATATACACTACCAAAAAAGACACATCCGTGACATTTTGCGCCGAACAATTTTTTTTTCTGTCATACATATGACACTTCTATGACGATAATTGTGACAAAACCCGGTATCATCATAGATGTGGTGGGCTCGGACAGAAAATGGGCTTTTCGTCCTGGGCGGGCCGGAGACGCAGCTGTATGACATTCTTTGGGCCGTCCATGACGGAAAAAACCGTGGTAGAAGCGAGGGGGAGGAAAATTTCGGGGAGTTCCCGGTTAGAGTGGGAGGTCGGGGGCCGAGCGATGCGCGTTTCTCTCTTACACGTACGCACGTGTGTGCGAGGCGTTGGCTCTAACTGAACCCGAGCGAGGCGTTGGGCTCTAACTGAACCCGAGTGATTGCACTGCAGGCTACACGTTACTGAACCCGAGCGATCGATCGATGCTGTTAACTGAACCCGATCGAGCGATTCCTTCGCTACTGCTGCTAACTGAAGCCGATCGATTGGATGAATAGTGAGCGTTGCGGGGGGGAGGTTTGGATGAACAGTGAGCGGTGGCGTTGCCTCTGGATGAACATGACCCTGTGGTGTGGAGGGCTGGATGAACAGTACACGGTGGAGGGGTGCCCGTGGAGGGGTGGTTGAACAGGACCCCGTGGTGTGGAGGGCTGGATGAACAGTACACGATGGAGGGGTGCCCGTGGAGGGGTGGTTGAACAGGACCCCGTGGTGTGGAGGGCTGGATGAACAGTAGACGGTGGAGGGGTGCCCGTGGAGGGGTGGTTGAACAGTAGCCGGTGGAGTAGCGCGCGGTGGAGGCTGGATGAACAGGAGTCGGTGGAGGCTGGAGGAGGTCAACGGTAGCCCGTGGAGGCTGGAGGAGGTTGACGGTGGAGATGAACAGTATCCCGTGGAGTCCCGTTTTGCGGTACGCCACACCCCTCCCGATGAACAGGACCCTCGTTTCGACCGTAGGAGGTCCGTTTCGGCTGTTTTGCGGTACGCCACACCCCTCCCGATCAACAGGACCCCTGTTTCGACTGTAGGAGGTCCGTTTCCTCTGTTTTGCGGTACGCCACACCCCTCCCGATCAACAGGACCCCTGTTTCGACCGTAGTAGGTCCGTTTCCTCCGTTTTGCGGTACGCCACACCCCTCCCGATCAACAAGACCCCCGTTTCGACCGTAGGAGGTCCGTTTCCTCCGTTTTGCGGTACGCCACACCCCTCCCGATCAACAGGACCACCGTTTCGACCGTAGGAGGTCCGTTTCCTCCGTTTTGCGGTACGCCACACTCCTCCCGATCAACAGGACCCCCGTTTCGACCGTAGGAGGTCCGTTTCCTCTGTTTTGCGGTACGCCACACCCCTCCCCATGAATACGATGCATTCCGTTGCCTCCCCATGAACACGACGCATTCCGTTGCCTCCCCATGAACACGACGACGACGTTGTTTCTCCGTTCCGACCCAGCCATGTACACGAGCCCTCGCCGTACGTATGCGCGTGTAGGCGTTCGACACCCTACCTGTATGTACGTACGTGGCCGTATTTTCTTTCTTGCACCCTGGACGTTGTACGTGCGTGTACATGCTACGTGCGCGCCTCTACTACGACACGAACGCGCCTCTACTATGACACGTGCGCGCCTCTACATCGACCAGTATATATGTACGTACACATTCGCGACCAGAATGACAACGCTACGTACGCTTCGACGAGGTGGGTCCCGACTGTCAGGCACTTCCTTGGCTGCGAAGATGTAGCTGGTGGGTCCCAGCAGTCAGGGGGGCGAATCGTTTTGTTTTTTTTGCCCGGACGGACTTCCTTGCGTGCGAAGATGTAGCTGGTGGGTCACAGCAGTCAGGGGGGCGAATCTTTTTTTTTTGCCCGGACGCACTTCCTTGCGTGTGAAGGTGTAGCTGGTGGGTCCCAGCAGTCAGGGGGGAAACATTTTTTTCGCGAAATACGGTGGCCTGTCTGGTGGGTCCCTGCTGTCAGGTGGAGGAATCATTATTTTCCGCGTAATAAGGAGGCACTTCCTTGCTGCCGCCGTGGACCCAGCTGTCAGCCTCTCCACGTACAGTCCACGTCCGATGGAAGTCGTTCCTTGACCACGCCGCACCGAGAGCACCAGGGCGGTGGACGACGGCGAGGCCTAGGAAGGGGACGACGCTGATCTGGTGAAGACGTGGCAGTGGATGCCCACGCGGAGAGGAGTATGAGGGTTCACTCGTTCGGCTGCGGTGTGAGGCTGCCATCGCCGCGGGGCCTGGCCAGCGGTGGGAATAGTAGGGGACGGTGAGGCCTCCGCGGCAGCACAGCCGGCCACGGGAGGCAGGAGCAAGCGGCACGACCGGCGCTGCTTTGGGCGGTTGGAGCAAGAAGACCACAGGTTGAAGAAGCACTACGGCCGTTGGATGGACATCGTACGGTCACTGGAGCTAGAATCGTTCATATTGACTAAGTTGACAAAGCCCTCCGTCCCCGTCAACTTAGTAGGCCCACAAGTCAGCCTCCCACCAAGGTGGGTCCCAGCTAGCAGGGGGAGTATTCATTTTTTTGTAATAAGGAGGCACTTTTGGTGGGTCCGAGCTGACAGCGGGGGGAACGTTTTTTTTGCGAAATACGGTGGCCCGTCCGGTGGGTCCCAGCAGTCAGGGGGGAAACGTTTTTTCGCGAAATAAGGTGGCCCGTCCGGTGGGTCCCCGCTGTCAGGTGGAGGAATAACTATTTTACGCGTAATAAGGAGGCACTTCCTTGCGGCCGCCGTGGACCCAGCTGTCAGCCTCTCCACGTACAGTACTCTTCCAATGGAAGTCGGTCGTTGACCACGTTGACCACGCCACGCCGAGAACACCAGGGCGGTGGACGAGGGCGAGGCCTAGGAAGGGGACGACGCGGAGCCAGGGAAGACGCAGCAGTGGAAGCCCGCGCGGAGAGGAGTACGAGGGTTCACTGGTTCAGCTGCGGTGTGAGGCTGCCGTCGCCGCAGAATAATAGGGGGTGTGGGTGAATGGAGGGATGGCCAGCTGGCCAGCGGTGGGAGTAGTATGGGGGCGGTGAGGCCTCCACGGCAGCACCCCCGGCCACGGGAGGCAGGAGCAGGCGGCACGACCGGCGCTGCTTTGGGCGGCTGGACTAAGAAGACCAGAGGTTAAAGAAGCACTACGGCCATTGGATGGACATCGTACGGTCACTGAAGCTAGAATCGTTTATATTGACTAAGTTGACAAAGCCCTTGGTACGCTCCAACTTAGTAGGCCCACAGGTCAGCCTCCGAAACAGTGCGCCCCAGATGTCAGGGGGAGGAATCATTTTTTGGGCGGCCGAAGCTAAGAATATCCGAGATTGAAGAAGAAGCACGACATCCGTTGGATAGACATCCAACGGCCACTGCTGCTAGAACCGTGTGTTGACTATAATAAGTTGACAAAGCCTTGCATACGCGTCAACTTATTTTTTTAGGGGACGCGTCACTTATAGGCCCACAAGTGTGTGCAGAGAAATTATAGCCTATTTGCATTTTGTAAGAATGTACATCCCATTTTTGAATTCTAATGGAATTTACAAGAGCCCATTTACAGTTTGTTAAAAGTACAGCCCATTTTCTAGCTAGGACAATGATTAACAATTTCAACCAACCATTGAAGACATAATTCAATAAAATTTCCCACATTTTGATGGGATCCGGAATATTTTTATCCCAAAATTTCTAGTCAGATTAAATATAAATTTGTATTACGTAAAAATCCAATGAAACATTGCGCGCGCAACAATGAAAATTCAAGATTTTCAAAATCCATAAATAATATTTTATAAACGAATTTCGTGTTTGGTGCATTTTTTTATAGTTACTGCCCAGTTTTTATAATTACATCCCATTTATTATTTCTTAAAACCCATTTTCCTGTTAAGCCTAATGCATCCCTCCTAGGAAAGATTTGCAGCCCAGCGGGGTGGAGAATAACAAGTTGACCTTGCCTGGGTATTCCTCAAAAAGACGTATAGCTGGGCTAGCCATTTTCATCTTGAAAAAATTAGTATCTGGGCTGGATATCTGGCCTGGGCTAGACGGGCCATAGCCCGCCCAGTTAATACCCTGCTCTCCTCTGAACAACAACGAAATCATCGCCAAGAAAAACTCTACAGTGCTCACGCCTCAAAAACACAAATACTGCTCGAGCTGCTTGGTCCCAGCTGTCGGCCGCACCTTGTGCAATTCTCTCATTTATATTGACTACATAGGTTGACAATGGTGTGGGACCGTGATGTCAGGAAACTAGGAGAAAGAAAAAAAAATATAGTTGTACATAATAAGGAGGCACTTGCGTACGTACGGCTATGGCCCTAGTGGGTCCCTAGTGTCATCCAGTCAAAATAAAGTCATCTCCTGAATCCTCATGTTCGTTGACAATGTTAACAATGCTCGGCGCCACGGCAAGCGCAACAACTCGAAGGACAACGGAGAGGGCCTCGCGGGCCCTACGGATGGTCTGATACAGCGCCCGCTGCTCATTCAGGAAGCCAGGATCATCGGACACCTATGAGCACCTTCAAGAAATTGAGACGGCATGAAACGGTAAGGCCGCACTTGGGAGCTCTGGTTTATTTCAAACCTGTATTAACATACAAGTGTAATTTACTCGTCATCGGAAACAACGCGTAAAATACAGGCATAATGAAACCAAGGGCCCGAGGTCTGTAAGTAAAACCGGCGGGTTACGCGTGTAATTTGAGAGGCCAGTGTATATTTTACGAGCACTGCTATATGGACAACATTACCAGACGATACATGCACGACGTGCGTATCATGCCATCCATGGGCAAGGCTGAAACAGCAGCTAACGGCTGGATTAGCAATCGTCCGAGTGTCGTTCAGCGTTTTTATCGTGTGTGAAGTACTTTCGATATTTTACTAGTCGAAATCCACCAACCAAGTGCCTTTGCCCGAGACCATCTGCTTTAATTTACAAGCGTCAGTTTTACAAGCGGTTTTGGTTGGAAAATGATGATCCAATCACGGCCTAATATCATGAGTTAGTCGGAAGATCAGATGGTTTCATGTCTAACCTACTCGACTTGTCGTATAGGCTATGAATGAAACATCAGACGGTGAACTTCTTAAGCACGGAAACAAAAGAAGAGGATGATCTTCTTAACAAGCAAATCACTGGCATTAGATCGACATGCAAAACAATACGAAGCATTATTCTCAGGAGGCACGGTGAACAGCTCGTGATGCCGCATGCCACAACATTCCAAGCTCAACTTTGCAATCAAACACAAGGCCTGGCATTACATAGACAATATTCAGAACAAACTCTTAACACAGGAATATCTCAGCAGAGTAACTATTTACTTCTAAACTGAACACAGGAATAGGAAAAAACACTCGACGCTGCTCACAGCAAGGGCGTCCCACTCAAAAATATCAAATGCATGTCTTCTGGCTAACAACAATGAGCAAATTTTGACATGGTTTTCCAATTCCAATATATTAAACTAACGTCTTCTTGCTAACATCAATGATTAAACTTTGACAAGCTTTTCCCATTCAAAATATGTAATGCCTATGATCGTGGAGTCCTGTCGTAGCTTCTTGTACTTGCTTGGCCACTTTTTGCCCAGGGTACTCCACGTGTTGTTAAATTGCCAATGGTCTCTGCAGACTAGTCATGTCACCGGTGTCTAATAATACTTTGTAAAGCTTCTCAGTCATTCCTTCTGTAATGTAGCGCAAACAGTGACTGCTTCTTTCTGCAAAGTGGAACGACCAACTGGACCCAGTAATGCAGTAGTTTGCCTTGGACACATTGGCTCCTTTTGTGCAATTCAACTAAAATCGAAGTTGGAATAAAACCGAGGTTTAATTTTGATATCCCTGTAAGCAACAATAGGTATAAGGGAAACAATTACTGAGAAATAACGGTTGATGAGTTGTACTCCCAGAAGAAAAGCATCTACTGATCTACTTTATCTTAATGGGAAACAAAGCAGGAGAGTAGCAATTCTCCATCAGTGTGATTCATTCATATTGACTGAGACATTATCTTAACAATGCCTTGTTTCAACATGTATAAAGAACGACAAAGCAGAAAAGTACCATTCCGAAAACAATGCAACTGATTCATTTTAACAGAGACATTATATTAACAATACCTTGGTTAAACATGTAGAAAGAACTACAAAGCAGGATAGTACCATTCCTAACAAGTGTTGCAGTTTTGAACTAAGATTCAGTAGTTAATTAGTTCTGAGAGTGGCATTGCTTAATTTTACCAGCAACATTAGATTAACGAAAAGCATAAACAGTTCCAGGGGAGAGTGGGCGCAACAACAGTATGTGCTTGCATCTACTTATAAAGGGGGTGATGCAGAGTTTGTTGTAACAAAGCAACAAGCATCATGTCTGGGTTCGTCCCATTTTTGTTCACTACTTAATGGGAAAAGACAGCAATACAATAGCTTCAATTCAACATTTATTTAAAACAGTACCAATACAAGTAGCACAACATCTCAAAGCACACTGCACAATCATGTGGATGAAGGCCTGTACTGACCTTTCATGAGACGGACAAGATAAAATATGAATCTGCCAACACGAATAGGAAATCCAATCTCGTTTTGTGCAGTTGCACTGAAATCAAGCAAAGTGTTTCGCGTAGCGAAGCAAAATGTCGCAATAGCAACAAGTTGAATAGATATCCCTGTTTAAACAGAGGCAAAAAAGGAATCAATTACTGGCTAATAAAGGAGGTTGAAACATGCGGCCACAAAAATGGTAATCCCGCCAATCCCTAACAAGTGTTGCAGTTTTGAAATAAGATTCAGTAGTTAATTCTGAGAGTGGCATCAATTACTGGCTTATAAAGGGGGTGATGCTGAATTTGTTGTAACAAAGCAACAAGCATCATGTCTGGGTTGGTCCCATTTTTGTTCACTACTTAATGGGAAAAGACACCAATACAATAGCTTCAATTCAACATTTATTTAAAACAGTGCCAAAACAAGTGGCACAACATCTCAAAGCACACTGCACATCATGTGGTTGAGACCAAGATTTGAAACAACTCGCCACGAAGACTGGAAACAAATCTCGATCTCCTTTTGTGCAGTTCCACCAAAATTAAGCAAAGTCACCGGTGTGACATTCAAGTTGAACTGCACAAAACACTCTTAAAACATAAGTTTTTCCAGTAGCGAAGCAAAATGTCTCAATAGCAACAAGTTGAATCGATAGCCCTATTTTAACAGAGGCAAAAAGGAAACAATTACTTGCCGATAAAGGAGGATGAAACAAACGGTGACAGAAAGAAGCATCTAACTTATCTTGGATGGAAAACAAAGTAGGACAGTAGCATTTCTAAAACGGTTGCATTGATTCATATTAACAGAGACATTCTCTTGAAACAACATTCATTAAAAAATGTAATTTACTTTTAACAGTGGCATTGCTTCAATTTTCCGGCGGCATTCTTAGATTAAGAACAGCAAAATAGCTATATGGGACATGCCAGCACCATGTGCGTCCACACGTATAAATGGGTGATGCAGAGTATGTAGCCAAGCAGCATATATGCGCTGGTCCCATATTTGTTCTCTTTGAACCTTCTTCCTATGTGAGGGCAGCAAATCTAGTCCTGCACAAACTACCCGACCCCCCAGTTTCTTTCCCTTTTCAACAAAGAGATCGGTAACTTACAGATGTGTGTACTGGGTTACCCCCTTTTTCCCATTTCGACTTACAAAGCGGCTGGAAAGCCAGTCTATACTACTTTCCGCCCCTCCTTTCCTCATTGAACCATGTCCTAGATTCTTGCTCCAGCCCACCGCACCCTTCTTTCCTCTTTGAAACAAGACCTAGATTCGACTACAGATCGAAAAAGATCCACATGCAGCTAGAGCAACGACGGTTTCAAAGAAACTTATACCTTAGGGTCGTCTGGATGTGGCAAGGCGTGCGGCGGGAGGCCGGATCTGCCCACACTACGTACGGCAGCGAGGAAGAAGGGGTCGGTGGCCCTCCCGCACAGGCGCTGGGTGAAAGTGAATAGGACAGCCGGCAGTGGATTGCCTCCCTTGCCGAAGGCGATAGAGTGAACGCTGCACCTCCTCCCCTTCCCGGTGCGACGGGATACGGACGCCTCCTTCACCAGCTGTGAGGGGGAGAGAGAGACAAGAGGCCAACGCAGTCTTGTTTAGATCTGGTGAAGAGAGGGTGAGAGACTGTGAATATAGCAAACCGTAGCAAATGAACGCTGAGCCTCTAGGGTGTAACATATATGGAGAGGGTGAGACAGCGAGACGCGAGAAACTCTATCAAACAAGAGGCTATAATGGAGTAAAAAATCTCTCCATAGCAGTGTTTTTAAATAGAATACGCGCATTTCCGGAAAAAAGAAACAAAAACTGGCGGACAATTTTTTAAGGGTCTATCTAGGACACATCTAGATGACATAGTTATGTCACATCTAAGTTGATGTCCACCCTGTTTGTGGTCTATTTTTTTTCCTAATTTTTTTTCTTGTTGCTACATTATATACTTGTGGGAGCTTAGATGTGATATACTTAAATAACATCTAGATGTGAATTAGACAAACTGATTTTCTAACGTACCAAGAAAGAAAACTCGATCAAAAACACGCCCCCGCTTCCAGGTCGCGAGAGTCGTCGCGCACACACACATACACATAGACATAGACATGCATATCCGTGTTTGCGTAAAATTCCATTTCCATTTCCATCTCCATCTCCAATCATATTTGTCCAACTGGCACATTATTTACGTTGTTA
The DNA here is from genome assembly GCF_002575655.3 of Aegilops tauschii subsp. strangulata. Classification (NCBI taxonomy): domain Eukaryota; kingdom Viridiplantae; phylum Streptophyta; class Magnoliopsida; order Poales; family Poaceae; genus Aegilops; species Aegilops tauschii. Next base: position 276,697,504 of record NC_053037.3, on the reverse strand, counting down.
ATTATATACGCAGCAATACTAACGTACAACATCTCTTGTTTGCGCACGTCCGGACCGCTGCCACGGCCGGTCCTGACCAACCCGAACCCTCTTCATCACCCGCGCGTGCTTCCCGCCTGAAACGGTCAGTGCCGCATTCATGCCCGGCCAGAGCGGACGAGACCTCTCACTGGTGCCGGCATTGAAGCGGCGCGCCGGCCGAGAGAGCGTCGCCCGCGCCACTTCCGGGTGCACGCGGCTGCTCCGCGTTCAAAGGTCGCAATAGCCGGCTACAACATGCATGTAAAAAGTTCTTGGGAGTCCGTGCTATAGCTAGCTGTCCTCCCCCAACTCATCAATCTCTTCCAGTAGTGCTAGTACTCCATGGCGCGATCCATCGACAAGCAGGCGGGAAAGTTATCGTATACTCGGTTTGCGGTGAGTGGCATGCCGAGCGACCGTGTGGGGTCGAGCCGTGGAGGAGGGCGAGACAAGAACACGACAGACGTGATTTAAACGTTGGTTTTGCTCGATGGCGCGATTCAACGAAACGAAACGTTGGTTTCTCTCCGTTTCCATTTTTTCTCCGGAAAAACAGAAACTTTCCACTCCATTTTCATTCCTATTCCAAGGTTGCCCTGTTACAACATTCCATCAAATACAAAGGAAAAGTAACACGCATGCTGATGCATCTCAATGATTCACAGATCATAGCCAATATTTACTTCACAACTAAAGAAAAAAGTTGTGAGAGCGTGTACGAAAGAAAAACTACTGATGGGGTCACTACGACTTAAACCCTAAACCCTAAACATGATTTAATTTCCTGGCCAGGTAGAACCTGTCGAAGGAAAGACGGCTGGCACCCTCGGATCATACGATGCTTTTGTGCAGTTCCACTAAAATCGACGTGAGCATCCCTGATGGCAAAGATATTGAAGAAGTGTGATTAGAATAATAGTACTGGCAGTAGTTCATGAGACATAAACTCATCACAAGTAGAAGCCGGTAGAAGTAGAGAAAGATCGACATGGAGATGGAGCTACGGCAGTGGAGCAAGCCGGCTCCAAAAGGAAGATGGACTACCTGGGACGTCGGGCTGTAGCTAGAAGGGCGGTTGGGACGCGGCATCGGCCCAAACCGCGGTGACCCCCAATTGGGACGCACCGACTGTGGGTTTTCTCCCTCGCCGATGTCGACCGCGTCTACGCAGAACATTGTTCCCTTCCCCCAGCTGCGGGATCAGGCCCGTCGTTCTATGCTTGTGAAGAGAGCAACCTAAGCAAGCAGGCTTGTAGCTTAGGCTCCTGCTAGTGTATATATAGTGGTTTTCTTTTTCTCTCCATATCAACCATTTTATATTGCGTACATGTCATTCAAGAGTGAAATGATGGTTGCTTCTTCCGACTAACTTACTGTGTGATTTGACTGCTCCTTAGTGGCCCCTACACGTACTCCCCCTACGTGTATGCAACAGTCACACGTACACTTGGACGCAAAAACGCGCGCGACGCCCTAATGCATGCATGTCCGAGCACACGACGGAACACACACGGCCATGCTCAAGTGCTCAACCTACACGTGCATGCACACACATACTCAGTCAGGGTGAGCTAGTGACCGTATAAACACCGAAAAATATATATATATTGAGCGCAATGAGCGTATTATGAAGTCCACTGACCATATTTTTACAAATATACAGTGACAGACAGTGTATTTATCTCGTTTGAAATTAAGCCATATTAACCGGAGAGGAGGCAGTATGGACTAGCATTACTTTGCTGTGTCCCGTCAACTTGCCGAACAAGGAGAAGGTTGCAGGACGGGAGAAGCTTGCGCGCGGTGGCTCACAAGACAAGGAGAAACTTTTGACTAATGCAAGCTCTCCCTCGCTCAGGCGGTGGACGTGCAACAGTAGATTCGGTGTCAGATTGCCAGAAGCATACACTATACTACTAGTGCTATTATTGTTCGACTTCTCGAATAGGTGAACAGCCAAGCGCAAAGTTTACTAGTACTACTACTATAGTCTATAAAGGTACGTACTATACTAACTAGGAACCGGATGGAGGAGCGCCTGTACTCTTATTATAATTTTAAAATGTGATAAAGCAATCTTCAACACATTTGGTTCTCTTCGAGGGTTCTCGCATGTGATAATGGAAGTTGATTGCATGGAACACTCGCCACAATTCTCGCTTAATTCTGGCTCATATCCTGTTACAAATAGTAGCGCTCGGTAATATTTCCTCTTTTTTGTTATTCAGCATGTAAACAGGTCAGCAAACCTTGCGGTGCATCTTCGTGCGAACCGTGCTTGCTGCACTTTGAATGTGGCCGAGAGCTGGCTTGATGAAACACCTCGCTTCCTACTTCTTTTTTGCGAGGTACCTCGCTTCCTAGTGACCAGTGTCTTGGCTGATCGTCCTAAGAATGCTTATATATGCATAAAGCTCTCTCATTTACCTGCAAAAAAGATTAAGCCATATTAACCGGAAAGGAGGGAGTATGGACTAGCACTACTTTTTGGTGTGTCCCGTCAACTCGCAGAATGAGGAGAAGCTTGCAGGACAAGGTGAAGCTCGCTTACGCCTTTTGACTGATGCAACCTACCCTCGGTGGACATGCATCAGTCCATTCGGTGTCAGATTGTCAGAGGCATACACTGTAGTACCCAACATGCGGAGTACCATCATTGTTCGACTTCAGGAAGAGGCGAAGAGCCAAGCACAGTAGTACGAGTAGTACTACTACTAGAACCGCATGGTGGAGCGTCTGTACTCTTATTTTTTTATCTCTGATAAAGTACACGTTTATTCCGGAGAAGGGCGGAAAACGGCAGCCCAACATGTAATGAATGATATCGATCAACCAACCATGCTCGAATATATCTTGGCCTCCGTGCGAGCCCGTCTGTGTGTTCTCGCTCCTCGTCTCTCTCAAGGAACGGCGGGTTGGCTCTTTGCCGTCAATTGAGATCGGTTTGCTCACACTCCTGTCCCACATGTCAGTGATATGCCAAGAGAAGGTGCGTTGACCGACTGGCCATACGCGTACTTGGTTTTGCACCTTCATACTACTCCTCCCTCCGTCACAGTTTACTGGGCGCGCTTCATTATGATGCATTTCTCTCAATGCATTTCCACCACCAGAGAGACTTTAGACGCGTTTGGTTTAATGCTCAATTAATTAGGGCGTGGTAACCGCAATCAAGTCCACAATTTTCTCTCCATGTACTGTACTACTACAGTGTGGAATAAGTGCATGCATGTGTGTACCCGGGGTGGAAGCACTGCATGCATGTGTGTACGCATTATTCCCTCTAGTAACAGACGCCGTGCTATAACTACCAATGCTATTTTTCAGGCCGATCGCTAGTCGCCTTGGTCCCACAGATTTTTTTTTCTTTTTTCTGAAGCGCGCTGTATAAACAGTGACGAATGGGTAGTATGAGCGGATTCAAAGAAGAGCGTATTGATGGTTGCTTCTTCAGAGCAACTTACAGTGGGAAAGGTGGGGCTTATGATTTGACTGCTCATTACTCACTATTAATGCAGCGCAATGACCGGGCTGAGTCTCCCATGCGGTTGTGCACTACCCCCTCGGTTCTTAAATATACTCCGGAGTATTTTTCTTTCTAGAGATTTCAACGAGTGACTACTCAAATATTTGTCTTTTTAGAGATTTCAAATGGACTGGCACATACGGATGTATATAGACATATTTTGCTCCGTATGTAGTCACTTGTTGAAATCTCTAGAAAGACGAATAGAATATTTAGGAACGGCGGGAGTACACATACAAAGCAAAATGAGTGAATCTACACTCTAAAATATGCCCGTTTGAAATTTGTAAAAATACAAATATTTAGGAACGAAGGAGTATAATTTTGTGCATGGCAGATGGACCCGGATGATGAAGAGGCTTCTGGCAATGCTATCAAGCTTCCATCATTTGTTTACATAATTGAAGTACTATACAAATAATTTTCCAGCAACATGAAATTGTACAATGGTGTGAGCTTTCAGCTTTTGTTTCGTGTGTCTTGCCATCGATGCTCTTTCGGAAACAATAAAACACTAACTTCCTTGCTAATGCATGTCAATTATTAGCAGATCAGAGCTAATAATTACATCACAACTGAAGATAGAGTTGTGAGAAGTTGTTAAATTAAAATTGATCCATGCTTTCATTGGCACCAACGTCCCCCCAGCTCTGTCTAAATCAACAAGGCACGTTGGGAAAAAAAAGAGCTGTCTGGAGCATGCAACATTCTGATCATTTTGTGCATATCCACTAAAATAGAGCTGAGCGTCCCTGTTCCAAACAATTACTGGCCAATAACAATTGATGACACATGCGACGACAAAAAAGAAGCATATTCCTTGTCCTAAGGGAAGATAACAACACGGTTGTGTTTGTCTAAAACGGTGTGAGGACGAGAATGCAATATGGAAAGTATGCCGGACGAGCTACGTTTTGGGCAAAGAACTATGGAAGATCCACATGCAGCCACGTGGGAAGACGGGCAGTGGAGCAAGGCCGGAGGGGATACCTGGAGGTCGTCGGGATGTAACTAGGTGAGCGGCGGCGGGCGGAATCTGCGAGCGGGTGGCGTAGGCCCTGCCTCGTCGGAGCTTGGTCTGAGAGAACGGCGTGTACCGCAGATCGGGACTTGCTGCCTCGGCGCCGTCAAACGGAGAAACGATGCACTTCCTCCCTTTCCCCCGGCGGACGGGATGCGGCCGGATCAGTGACCAACGGTGAGAGAGAGAGAGGCCACCGCACTCCCTTTCCCCTGGCGGACGGGATGTGGCCGGATCAGTGACCAACGGTGAGAGAGAGAGAGAGGCACCGCAGCCTTGTGTGAGATACTCTGAAGAGCGACAAACCAGGCAGGCAGGCTCCATTGTATATAGTGAGCGGACTACCTTTTTCTCCAAAAAATCGTTTTATATTCTGTGTACGTGCCATTGAGCACTATAACTTTATTTAAAAATAACGCGGCAACGCGTCAAGTCGAACTTTGTTTTGTGCACGCGTGGTACACGACCTCCCTAGGTAAACAACCGCCACACGCGTTCAAATTAGCACGTGGGCTGCCATTTCGTAAAGAAATGAGCTCCACCGTGTACCCGCGCGGGTGTGGCTGGGCACGAAGCGTGAGTACATGCACGGTGGACCTATTCTCTTCTTGTATACATACACCACCTACATGGGGTTGTGTGAGAGAGATACAAACCTAGAGAGATATAGTGTGTGGGTTCTCGAGAGTTTTTTTGGGGGGGGGGTCAATCAAAAAATGTAACATATGCAATGTGTGTGAAATAGAGTCCTGGATATAACATATATATAGAGGGGGCGATCCACGAGAAGAGAGTGGAGGTATCATCGGCTTGAGGTGTCCATAGAATCGAAGAGAGGGATGATGTGTGTGTGTGTGTGCGCGCGCAATCGATAAAGAGTGCCATCGAGTTTGTGTGTGCCGACGTCAAAGATATAGAGTGGCTGGCCTACTGGAACGTGAGATGGGACATGTGCAGTTTGTCTCTGTGGGATGGATACCTACCTGCAGCGCTCGACTATCGGTGTGTGGTGGGGGAGGAGGGAGGCCCAATTAACTATAGAGGTACAATGGCTGGTATATTTGTGGAGGAGGAGAGATGCCTACCTAATGTATTAAAGAGATCGATTTGCCTCATGTATTAAGGGATATCGATCGGCATCCATGCATAGTGTAGGAGAGGAATAAGGTTGGGAGAGAGACAGAGCTAGAGTGTTGGAGGGGGTGGTAGTGGAGTTGCTTCTAACGAATGGTGGGATAGGCTTGCTAGACAAACGGAGGGCACACCCGCAATATCAATAAGAGAGGAGATGGCTGCTTATTGTCTGTGCACGTGCGTGTGAGAGACGGGTCAGGAGGCATGCACGAATGATGAGGGGGGACGATGTGGCTGTGGTAAGCAGACGTAACTACATAGGAAGATCAATCGCCCTTTGTTAGAGAAAGGAGAGACATAACTTATGAGGTACGTCGATCGATGGGGGGGTAGTTAAAGTCGATCTAGGTATATGTTGGGAGATCGATCGGTATACATGCATGTGCGTGTTAGAAGCAAATGAGGCACGAGGAGAAGGATAGAGAGAGAGGGATGCATGTAGGAGGTGGTACGAGAGGCATACTATATCGAGGAGGGAGGAGTGTGCGAGTACGAGAACGATGAAAAGAGTGGTGGGAGTGAGGCATGGACGGTGACAAGAGAAGAGGGGAAGCTTGTGTTTGTGCTAGGCACACCTGGCTAGAGAGGCATATCGATCGATGTGTGCCGTAAAGAAGGAGCTGGGGGGCCTACACACACCGTGGGTGAACGACCTAAAGTGAAAAGACGAATTTGCGCGATGGAGCTAGAGAATGCTGAGGGAGGGTGAGAGGGATGCGGGCGTGTGCATGCACAAGAGAAAGTTAGCGCTAGCTACAAAGATAAGAGGGTTGTGTGGGTGTAAAAGACGAATAGAGATCATATATACTTCATTATAAAAAGCGAATTCGGATATTTGAAGAATTTATCGTAGTGTTTCAGACCGACGCATGTGTGAATATATATAACGGTGATACACATGGTGTGGTTATGAACATGTTATACTACATTTAATATATTTTATCTCTACTCTTATAAAAAAACGGAGTTGTTGATGATGGTGTGCCTGCCATCCTGCATTATAGGCCATCCGATTTATATCTGGCGGATAGCAAGGAAACTATGATGGTTGAAGTTGGCAACAATCATGATTGTAGATTCTTATTGAAATAGAGAAACGAATTCAAATTTAGTTCGAATTGCAGCGGTAGTATAGACATTTGGAATGCACTAAAATGTTGGTATGAGTAGGTTACATGCATCATACAGCAAGCGAAAAAATTTAATCGGACATAACATGGATTCATACTCCCTCCTTCCATCTATATAGTGCGTAATGAGATCTTTAAGACCGCCTTTGACTATTGACAAGATTAATAGTACCTGACATGCACAATGTGAAAATTATATCACTGAAAGAACCTTTCACAGACGAATTCAATGGTGTGCTTTGTGTAAGTTGCATGTCATATATCATTGCTCTAATATTTGGTCAAAGTTAGCATCGAAAAACGCATTAGGCCCTATATAGATGGAAGGAGGGAGTAGCTTTGAATAGCATTTGTATAGTAAAACGGGGCAAGACTCTCTCTTTGTGTGGTGTGAATAGTTTTATTTTTTTCGTTTTCTTTTTGGTTGAGGGAAGTGCGAATTGATTTGGTACGTACAAGTACAATATTACTACACGTTAGGCTTGTCCCTAAAATTCAACCCGCGTCTTGTTATATCCCGAAAATTCAGATATCGTGCTCCCAAAACTGGCGCCTTCACAACCCGCGCCTTGCTATCCCGAAATTACAACGCACGCGAAAACTCCCTCCAGCTGCCAAATCCCGACACGCGAAATGCCCCTTCTAACCCTGAGCCGAAAGGGCCGCTAGTTCAAATCGGTGGGGGTACTTTTGTAACACACCCTACATTTTTGACGAGCGCGTCCCTAAGTCATGCTTCACCCCCTCCCATCGCCCCCTTTTTGCCATTCGAAATCCCAGGCCGCCATAACCTCTCCGCTCCAGCCGCGAAACCCCACCCTCCTCCGTCTGCCACGTCACCACTGCCCAGCCGGAGCCTCTTCCCCGATGACGTCGTCCACCGCAACAGCTCGACGTCCCTCGTCCACCTCCCCGGATGAGGATCCGTCGTCCATCTCGCCGTCCCGCCGGTTCAGCCGCCCCGTCCTCCACCTCCAAGGAGCTGCTCCGACGATCGCCTCGTCTATCGCGGCTGCTCCATCCCCACAGCGCCGCCTTAACCTGCTCCACCGGAACTGCAGCATCCTCACCGACTCCTCGGACGAAGCCGAGGCCTACTCGGCGCCACCAAAGAGGTTGTACACTCATCGCATCGCACCTTCTCCTTAACTCGACCTCCCGGCGCTGACGGTGCTCCATCCCGCACCCCCATGGAGCGGCTACCTTGAAGCCGGCGCCGCGGGCGACATCTCCACGGCGGCTCTCCCCCAGTGCGAGGCCCCTTCGGCGGTGGCGTCCATACCAGCCGGATCTGCTGCTGCTGCTCTGGCTCTCGCTCGCTTGCTCGCGCTGCTGCTGCTGCTCCGGCTCTCGCTCGATCGCTCACTCGCCCAGCTGCTGCTGCTGCTCTCCCCCTCGCTCGTGCTGCTGCTCTGCTCCGATTAAGCCACACTTTTGGGTCAGTCGATTTTCAGGGGTTGGGGGGCTCGCCGGAGTTAAGGAAGAACCACCCGCAGCGGGGACGGGGGCTCGCCGGAGAGGTACCCCACTATCTATCTTAGGGTTCAGGGTGGGGGCGGGGGCCTAGAGGGCTGGCCGGGGCGACGGTAGCGAGTTGTTTCGGGGCGGCGAGGCGGCGCAGGGGCCGGCGGTTCGGCCGGTGGTGGCTGGCGGCTCAGGGGGGGTGCAGGTTGAAGATGAACTGCAGGCCCTCCCTAAACACATGTCAAGTGCCTCTCTGCTACCATTGTGTTCAGTTTCGACAGTAGCATTCAGATTCCATAGTAAATTTCAGTTTTGACAGTTAAGTTCAGAGTCAATAGTTTTTACCTCATCTGTTGTAGTCAGGTGGTTTTTGGTGATGTTAATTTTACATCCATTTTACATCATCTATTAGAGATGCTATTATAATCCCACTTGAGATTGACGATGTCTGTCTTGTGCTGCTTCAGCCTTGACGTCTTACGGCTCACCGGAGCTCCTCCAACGACAGAACGATCCATCACAACAGAGCAGTGCCCTGGATGCCGTCTACAGATTCCTCAGATCTTCCTCCACACCTCCGACAGCCACCTCTGCCTCAACTGCTTCAGCGACCAACCAAATGATGCTGAGGTCGACACGGCTACGGCAAAGAGGTTGTACACTTGTTGCATCACTTATTACTATACATTCAGGTCGATCCATTAGGGCTATTTTGGTTCAACGGAAAAAACGTCGATCCACTGGTTGTTACCATCACTCTAAATTTCTACATGCTCTCCTTACATAATCTCACCATATTTTTTCGTATGCATGTCAGATATTGTACACAGTCATGCTGAACATGTAGAGAAAAAGAGAAGAGTTTTGCGAGGCAATACAATGTCATGCAGACATCGCTCCATGGTGGGTTCAGTGGAAAACCCTCCCCACCCCTCTCCAGATTGTAATCCAGAGGAAGATATCTGTTCTGAGGTGGATTCAGATGCCGCTGACCACTCCTATTTACCCCCCAAGGTGTTTGCTCTACCTTGGCATGATGATGTTAGTCATATCATGCATATGTTGCCTTGCAGTGCCTACTTTTGACATCATATATGTCATCTGCTTAGTTTAGACATGTTCTGTAATGCCACCTGTTTAGTTTCTCTATCATATATGGGAATTATGCAGTCTCATGTCTTTTAGCCAGCCATAATATATGTGAAATGTGCAATGCCATCCTGTTTAACCAGGCATCATATATTTGAATGATATCTTGCCCATCCTTTTCTTCATTACATTTCCATTTGTCGACAATGTTTGTACATTAAACTACTCTTCTTGTGAATCAGCCATTTGGGTGGGAGATGGAAAAATCTGGAGTGAAAACAAGGCCTTTAGAGCAGACAGTGCTACCTGTCGAAGCAGATCTCTTGTTGGGTCCCGATAGCTCCTCAGAGATGGATTCAGAGACAGGTGACCAGTCCTATTCCCCCACTGAGGTGTATGCTCTAACTTGGCACGGTTATACTGCTCATATCATGCATACGGTGTCTTGCTTGCATAGTTTAGACATCATATACACAATATTCAACACCATGTTCTTAGTTCAGACATCATATCGAATGCCCTCTATTTAGCATGTAAATCAAATATGTGAATTAAATGATGCGATCCTGATTACTTAGATAACATGTAGGTGAATTATGTCATGCGATCCTGTTTAGTTATTCATCATATCTTTGAATTATTTTATGCTATGCTATCCAGTTTAGATAGACATCATATATGTGAAATTATGTCATGCTATCCGTTTTAGTTAAACAATATACATGTCAACTATTTCATGCCCTCTTTTTTCCACACTATCTATTGCATCTGTCTCTCATACAATGTCTGTACATTCAACTATGTTTCCTGTTTATCAGCCATTTGAATTGGAGCGGGTGATGCCAGTATCTAGCGGACTAAAAACACGGTCTTCAAATAAAACAGTGCTACCTCTTGGTGGAGATAGCACCCCGGTTGTACATGCATAAGAACCAGCCCTACCACACATAACCCAAACTCTCGCAGATTGTACCCCTACTGTGATGGACAGAGAACCAGCTTCACCCAATCTAACCCCAACCGATAGTAACCCAGTTCCTGTTGACACAGCACCATCTCCACCACAGAGCTCCCAAACAAGAGCAGTTAGTAAGGCAGCTCCAGTGCCCAAAGGTCCAGTACTATCACGGCGAACACCAACTCCACCAGTTAGTACGCCTATTCCTGTGGAGGAAGCACAACTAGCTAGTCGTAGTTTAGCATCTATCGCATTTGTGGTTGTTAAATCGTATGTGCGTATCTTCCCATCTTGGAAATATTATACTGAAGATGAAGGAAAATGCCAGTTGCAGGTGTTTGTCCAGGAGTTATGTGTAAGTAATGTTATTCATGGCAATTACTTTGCTTCGTCCCATACATCCTACCTCCATGATGGTTATAATACAGCAAATTTTCCCATTTTTCTCTATAGAGAAGGAACGATTTGGAAACTCAGGATGACGTAACCTGTGCTAATACCTCTGCTATCTTCAAGAATGCTTGGTGGCAGTATCGGAATTACCTGAAGAAAACGTACTTCACCGGCAAAGAAACTCATCAAATTCCCTTACATTCTCCTGAGACACATTTACTGGACGATGACTGGGAACGCCTTGTTCTGTACTGGTCCCGAACCAAGAATGTGGTAAGGTCTATGAGCTCATTTTCTATTTTTAAGTATTATATTCTTGCGTCTTACCGTACTCTGTTCATGTAGAACAAGTGCCTAAACCTGAAGAACAACTGTTCTAATTTAAGATTCCATTGCTATCATAGTTCAAAAAAGCGCTAGGCGTTAATTGTGCGTTTTGCCACCGCCTTGCGCTTTACTAACCAAAGTGCATGCTTATGCGCAGTTATGCACAGATTATGCGTAGTTATGCGCAATGCGTTTTGCCAACGCCTAGAGCCTAGGCGCGCTTAAGCGCTCGCTTAGGCGCGCCTTTTTTAACTATGATTGCTTTGCTCTTGTATCACTGTATTTACTCATACAAACTTATTTTTAAAGTCAAGGATCCAATCGAAACTCCAATGGCACAGCAGGTATGTTCACGCATGTTTCTTTAACAGGTTTGCTCGTATCAATAGCTCTGTTGATTTCAATGTCAATTGTGTATACAGTTGACTTTCATATCATGCACATTACTAGCATCACAACAGAGCAAATAGTGTTGTTGTACATGTAGACCCATGGTACCCATCTGAAATCTTGTTGTGTCGTGTAGTTTCCCACGCTTTATATTCTTTCACTGCTGCTTTGTCTTGAACTGATATGATTTGAACCGTGTCTCTATTTTGATTTGGCAAGACAATGCAGTGACCATAGGACATAGATATATGTTTGTTTGATGCTTTTATTATGTACTAGTACTTGGCAATAGAAGACTTGGTAGTTTAATCCTGTCCACCTTACTAATGAACTGGTTCACCGAAATGAGTTTCATATACTAGTACATGCTAAACTTGTTATGTGTCTGCTTGTTTCTTCTTTTAGAATGCTGACAGAATATTGGGGAAGAGTGCCTTATTAAGCAATGGTAAAGGAAGTAATGCAGATAAGGTTCAGGATAGTGACACATCCTTGTTGGTCTCCAACAAAGCTGATAAAACAGCTAAGGAAGACTATCTTGAAGACAGCGAGACAACCCCAAAGTCCTGTCTTGGTTTAGTGTTCGAGTTACTGGCCACTACCGCTTGCACAAGCTATTCAAACTCACTGTCTGAATCAGTTCGGTTTCTTGAGTCTGAACTACAAGCTGAAAGACATCGATCAGCTGTGCTACGACAAGAAGCGGAAGGACTGCGGAAGTCCCTGGAGCATTCAGATGCATATTTTCTGGTGCAACAGCAAGCGTTGGAGGATTTTAGCGCCAAACAGGACAAAGCTAATCAGCTTGCTAAGCTTATTGCCAGCATGGTGGATACCCAGGATAACGTTTCTTGAGCTCTTCTGAAGTTGTTTCAGTTATGCTCTTGTTTTGCTGCCGCGTTTATTTGCACTGGTGGCCAATTTTGACGGCCAGTGTATGTAATGTGCTGCTTTGTTCCCTATATTTGCACTGGTGGCGAACTTTGATGCCCAGTGGATGTAATATGTGTAATAGCGGTAATAGGCTAGCGTTAATTGCTTGCTTATTTATTTCCTTATTGTCTTGTTTAGTTGTTTGCTTGTAGTCACTGCAGTTCTTTTTTAGTTTTTTTTCTAGTGGCCACAATAGCTATTTTTGGTAACTAGGCCAAAATAATCATGGCAACACACGGACTGTTGTAATCATGGGCCTCATGTAGGCCGTATGATCCATGGGCCTTCGTCCGGCCGTAGGATCCATCGGCCTTCTATACGGGCCTTAGGGTCCATGGGCCTTCTACGGGCCGTAGGGTCCATGGGCCTTCTACGGGTCGTACGATCCATGGGCCTTCTACGGGCCGTACTATCCATGGGCCTCATACGGGCCGTAGGATCCATGGGCCTTCTACGGGGCGTATCATCATTTCGCCAATCATGGGTCGTACTATTCGTGGACCATAACGAGCCGTTAATAGGCCGTATTTGATAACTCTATGAAAACAGCCCAACTGTTTTTTTTTGACATGAAAACGGCCCAACGTATTAACGGTCCGCAAATGGACCGACTGTAACGACGGGCTGAATTTGGCCCACAAGTAGAAAAAGAGAGTAACGGACGGATGTAACCGAATGCTGCAAATGAGCCCAAGAATCAATGGGCCCTGAGAAGGCCGAAAGATAACTTGGGCTGGAAACGGCCCAATGGAACAACGAGCCGTTAATGGGTATAAAGTGATACACTGTTCATTACGGGCCAGTTTCACCATGGGCCATTAATGGGCCAAGAGTTACAAAGGTCCTCATATGGGCCGAAAGAAGTCATGGGCCACACATGGGCCGGAAGTTAAAATGGGCTGAATCATATTGGACGGCCCAGATGACGCTACTGGGCCTAATTCGGATAGGGTGTAACGGGCCCTGGGTTAGCGGGCTGTAAATGGGCTATATGCGAACATGCCATTAACAGGCTTTCCGTGGGCCGGCCCGCCACCTTTTGACCAAGTCAAACGGGCCGGCCTTTTCACAGGAATGGGCCTCTATTGGGCCGTGCCACGTGTCGCCGTATCATAGGCACCTTCAGTCCAATGAGCGGATGACATCTGTCCCAACGGTGAGCCGACACGTGTTTCCTCTAGCCAATGATGATTTTACACGTGGAAATCCCCATTGGTTGGGGCTGTTAACGGGTTATCGGATCCAAAACCCGACCCGATAGCTTAACGGCATTCCGTTACGGTGGATGCCACGTGTCGGTCACCCTTAACGAAAGCACTTCTGTGACGCACGATTTATCGTCATGGAAGTGGACACTTCCGTGATGATAATTTTGGTAATGTCATGGAACACTTCTACGACAGCACAGGTATGACTATCTTGATTCTGTCATAAAATCGTCATGGATGTACATGCATGACAAAAAACGCGACCTACTGTGACAAACACGTATCATCAGGGAAGTGTATTTTTTCGTAGTGATAAGGCCTGAACTTATCACAAGCAAATACAACTGCCAGGAATTCTTTTTCAGTAGTAGCATAATTTCTGTGAGCATTGTCTAGAGTTTTACTAGCATATTGAATAACATTTAATTTCTTATCAACTCTTTGCCCTAGAACAGCACCTACAGCATAATCACTAGCATCACACATAATTTCAAAGGGTAAATTCCAATCAGGTGGTTAAACAATAGGTGCAGAGATCAATGCTTTCTTAAGTATTTCAAATGCTTCTACACAATCATCATCAAAGACAAATGGTATATCTTTTTGTAATAAATTAGTCAGAGGCCGAGAAATTTTTGAGAAGTCCTTAATGAACCTCCTATAAAAACCGGCGTGACCAAGGAAACTTCTTATACCTTTGATGTCCTTGGGACATGGCATTTTTTCAATAGCATCAACCTTGGCTTTATCAACCTCAATACCTCTTTCAGAAACTTTATGCCCCAAGACAATACCTTCATTAACCATAAAGTGGCACTTTTCCCAATTCAAGACAAGATTAGTTTCTTCACATCTCTGCAAAACTCGATCAAGGTTGCTCAAGCAATCATCAAAAGACGATCCATAAACGGAGAAATCATCCATGAAAACCTCACAAATATTTTCACAGAAGTCAGAGAATATAGCCATCATGCATCTTTGAAAGGTAGTAGGTGCATTACATAAACCAAAAGGCATACGTCTATAAGCAAAAGTACCAAAAGGGCAAGTAAACGTGGTCTTTGATTGATCATCGGTTGACACATGTATTTGAGAGAAACCAGAATAACCATCTAGAAAGCAAAAATGTGTATGTTTGGACAATCTTTCTAGCATTTGATCGATAAAAGGTAAGGGGTAATGATCTTTTTTAGTAGCCTTATTTAATTTGCGGAAATCAATTACCATCCTATAACCTGTAATAATTCTTTGCGGAATCAATTCATCTTTATCATTAGGAACGACAGTAATACCTCCCTTCTTAGGGACACAATGGACAGGACTTACCCACTGACTATCAGCAACGGGATAAACTATACCTGCCTCAAGGAGCTTTAGTATTTCCTTTCTTACCACTTCTTCATCTTAGGATTCTGCCGTCATTGATGATCATGAACTGGTTTGGCATCTTTCTCCAAATTTATTTTATGTTGACATAGAGTGGGACTAATGCCCTTAAGATCATCAAGAGTATATCCAATAGCAGTGCGGTGCTTCCTCAGAGTTTTCAATAATCTGTCTTCTTCATGCTCAGAAAGGTTAGCACTAATAATAATAGGATATATCTTTTTCTCATCAAGATAAGCATATTTAAGAGTATCAGGTAACGGTTTGAGCTCAAACACGGGATCACCCTTGGGTGGAGGAGGATCCCCTAGGATTTCAACAGGCAAATTGTGTTTCAGGATGGGTTTCTGTGTAAAGAATACTTCATCTATTTCCCTTCTTTCATTCATAAACATATCATTTTCATGGTCTAGCAAATATTGTTCTAAAGGATCACTAGGAGGTACGGCAATCGAAGCAAGACCAATTATTTCATCCTTACTAGGCAATTCCTCTTCACGGTGTTGTCTACGAAATTTAGAAAAATTAAACTCATGAGACATATCACCCAAACCAATAGTAACAACATCCTTTTCGCAGTCTATCTTAGCATTAACAGTGTTCAAAAAGGGTCTACCAAATATAATGGGACAAAAGCTATCTTGTGGGGAACCAAGAACAAGAAAATCAGCAGGATATTTAGTTTTCCCACACAAGACTTCAACATCTCTAACAATTCCCATTGGTGAAATAGTATCTCTATTGGCAAGTTTAATTGTGACATCAATATCTTCTAACTCAGTAGGTGCAATATCGTGCATAATTTCTTTGTATAAGTCAATAGGTATTGCACTAGCACTGGCACCCATATCACATAAGCCATGATAACAATGATCTCCTATTTTAACAGAAATAACAGGCATGCCTACCACAGGTCTATGTTTATCTTTAGCATAAGGTTTGGCAATTCTAGCAGTTTCATCACGGAAATGAATAACATGCCCATCAATATTATCAGATAAGAGATCTTTAACAATAGCAACATTAGGTTCAACTTTAACTTGCTTAGGAGGTGTATAGGTTCTAATATTGCTTTTACGAACCACAGTTGAAGCTTTAGCGTGATCCTTTATCCTAACAGGAAAAAGGTGGTTTCTCAACATAAGCAGTAGGAACAATAGGATCATTATAAGTGATAGTCTTTTCTTCAACTTTAATAGGTGTAGCTACTTTTACTTCTATGGGAGGATGATATTTAAACCACTTCTCCTTAAGGAGATCAACATGAGCAGCAAAAGATTCATAGAAAGAAGCTACTATCTCAGAGTCAAGTCCATATTTAGTGCTAGATTTACGAAAAACATCGGTATCCATAAAAGATTTAACACAATCAAACTTAGGTGTCATACCTGACTCCTTACCTTCGTCGAGATCCCAATCTTCAGAGTTGCGAGGGAAGTGAGCCTAGCTCACATGGCTAGTGGAGTGGATGTACAACCCAGCCACCCAGGTTCAAGTCCTTACGGGCGTGTATTTGGGTTCTTATTATTTAAAAAAACACGCTGTGGGGGGCTTCCCCTACCGCTTTCCTTTCAAAAAAATCTTCAGAGTTGCGTTTAATTCTTTCCAATAAATCCCATTTGAATTCAATAGTCTTCATCATAAAAGAGCTAGCACAAGAAGTATCAAGCATGGTGCGATTGTTATCAGAAAGCCGAGCATAAAAACTTTGAATAATTATTTCTCTTGGGAGCTCATGATTGGGGCATGAATATAACATTGATTTAAGCCTCCCCCAAGCTTGAGCGATGCTTTCTCCTTCGCGAGGCCAAAAATTATATATATAATTTCGATCACGATGAACAAGATGCATAGGATAAAACTTTTGATGAAATTCCAATTTCAATCGTTTGTAGTTCCATGACCCAGTATCATCACATAGCCTATACCATGTCAATGCATCTCCCTTCAAAGATAAAGGGAAGACCTTCTTCTTAATAACATCATCGGGTATACCTGCAAGCTTAAATAATCCACAAACTTCATCCACATAGATTAGGTGCTCATCAGGGTGCATTGTTCCATCTCCTGCAAAAGGATTAGCTAGTAGTTTTTCTAACACACCCGAAGGAATTTCAAAGTAGACATTTTCATTTTCAGTAGGTTCAGTAGGTCGAGGAGCAACTCTTTGCTCTACTGGTCGGGGTGAAGAAACCCCGAACAAGCCCCTTAGAGGATTACTTTCCATAGTAACAAGTGACAGTAAATTTCAGCACACTATATAAATTTTCCTTACCAAATTCCACCTACCAAAGGCGCTTCAGTCCCCGGCAACGGCGCCAGAAAAGAGTCTTGATGACCCACAAGTATGGGGGATAAGTAAGAGTGTCCTTTCGATAAGTAAGAGTGTCAAACCCAACGAGGAGCAGAAGGAAATGATAAGCGGTTTTCAGCAAGGTATTCTCTGCAAGCACTGAAATTATAGGTAACAGATAGTTTTGTGATAAGATAATTTGTAACGAGCAACAAGTAACAAAAGTAAATAAAGTGCAGCAAGGTGGCCCAATCCTTTTTGTAGAAAAGGACAAGCCTGGACAAACTCTTTTATGGAGAAAAGCGCTCCTGAGGACACATGGGAATTATCGTCAAGCTAGTTTTCATCACGTTCATATGATTCGCGTTCGGTACTTTGATAATTTGGTATGTGGGTGGACCGGTGCTTGGGTGCTGCCCTTACTTGAACAAGCATCCCACTTATGATTAGCCTCTATTGCAAGCATCCGCAACTACAAAAAAAGTATTAATGTAAACCTAACCATAGCATGAAACATATGGATCCAAATCAGCCCCTTACGAAGCAACGCATAAACTAGGGTTTAAGCTTCTGTCACTCCAGCAACCCATCATCTACTTATTACTTCCCAACGCCTTCCTCTAGGCCCAAATAATGGTGAAGTGTCATGTAGTCGACGTTCACATAACACCACTAGAGGATAGACAACATACATCTCATCAAAATATCGAACGAATACCAAATGCACATGACTACTAACAGCAAGACTTCTCCCATGTCCTCAGGAACAAATGTAACTACTCACAAAGCATATTCATGTTCATAATCAGAGGAGTATTAATATGCATATAGGATCTGAACATATGATCTTCCACCAAATAAACCAACTAGCGTCAACTACAAGGAGTAATCAACACTACTAGCAACCTACAGGTACCAATCCCAGACTTGGAGACAAGAATTGGATACAAGAGATGAACTAGGGTTTGAGAGGAGATGGTGCTGGTGAAGATGTTGATGGAGATTGCCCTCTCCCGGTGAGAGGAGCGTTGGTGATGACGATGGCGATGATTTCCCCATCCCGGAGGGAAGTGTCCCCGGTAGAACAGCTCTGCCGGAGCCCTAGATTGGTTCCGCCAAGGTTCCGCCTCGTGGCGGCGGAGTCTCGTCCCGAAAGCTTGCTTATGATTTTTCTTCGGACGAAAGACTTCATATAGCAGAAGATGGCCACCGGAGGGCCAACAGGGGGCCCACGAGGCAGGGGCGCGCCTAGGGGGGTAGGGCGCACCCCCCACCCTCGTGGACAGGTGGAGGCCCCCCTGACGTATTTCTTCTGCTCAGTATTTTTTATTATTTCCAAAAATAACTTTCGTGGAGTTTCAGGACTTTTGGAGTTGTGCATAATAGGTCTCTAATACTTGCTCCTTTTCCAGCCCAGAATTCCAGCTGCCGGCATTCTGCCTCCTTATGTAAACCTTGTAAAATAAGAGAGAATAGGCATAAGTGTTGTGACATAATGTGTAATAACAGCCCATAATGCAATAAATATCAATATAAAAGCATGATGCAAAATGGACGTATCAACTCCCCCAAGCTTAGACCTCCCTTGTCCTCAAGCGGAAGCCGATAACGCTAAATATGTCCACATGTTTAGAGGTAGAGGTGTCGATAAAATAAAATGCGGACATGAGGGCATCATGATTATTCTCATAACAGCAACATATATGGATATTGTCATATGATTTCTTATGCTCAAGTAATAATCTATTCACAATGCAAAGTACGAATCAGAAACTTTATTGGGAGCTAACAAACTATAATCTCAGTCATTGAGGCAATTGCAATTTATCATAACATCAGAAAGAGTCTATGTCAGAGCTTTCTAGCAAGTTCACATACTCAACTATCATTTAGTCTTTCATAATTGCTAACACTCATGCAATACTTGTGGTTACGGAGTTTTAACCGGACACAGAGAAAGATAGGGGCTTATAGTTTCGCCTCCCAACCTTTTACCTCAAGGGTAATGTCAACAATAGTAGTTCATGCTAACTTACATCCAATTAGATATATATATCAGGATCTTTCCAACACCCTGTGCTTGCCAAAGGATAAAATGTAAAAAGGAAAGGTGAAGATCACCATGACTCTTGCATAAGGTGGATTATAATAATAATAGATAGGCCCTTCACAAAGGGAAGTAGAGGTTGCCATGCGCTTTCAAGGTTGGATGCACAAAATCTGAATGTGAAAAACGTCACTTTATATTGCCACTTGTGATATGGACCTTTATTATGCAGTCCGTCGCTTTTATTTCTTCCACATCACAAGATCGTATAAAGCTTATTTCCTCCACACCAATCAATCGTACATATTTAGAGAGCAATTTTTATTGCTTGCACCGATGACAACTTACTTGAAGGATCTTACTCAATCCATAGGTAGGTATGGTGGACTCTCATGGCAAAATTGGTTTAAGGGTATTTGGAAGCACAAGTAGTATCTCTACTTGGTGCAAAGAATTTGGCTAGCATGAGGGGGAAAGGCAAGCTCAACATGCGGGATGATCCATGACAATATACTTTATCTCAGATATAAGAAAACATAACCCATTACGTTGTCTTCCTTGTCCAACATCAACTCTTTAGCATGTCATATCTTAATGAGTGCTCCAAATCATAAAAGATGTCCAAGATAGTATAATTATAGAAACCTCTCTTTCTTTATTACTTCCTATTAATTGCAACGATGACCAAAGCTATGTTTGCCAACTCCCAACAATTTTTAATCATCATACTCTTTCTATGTGAAGTCATTACTCTCAATAAGATCAATATGTTCTCTTTGTTTCTTTTTATTATTTTTCTCTTTTCTTTTATTCCCTCAAGATCATGGCAAAATAATCAAGCCCTTGACTCAACACTAATCTTCATTATATATAGCTCACGGACTCGATTACATAGAGGGATCATAAAGCAAAAGTCAAAAATAGATCATACCAAAACATTATTCTACTAGATCAAGATACTACTTAATAGGATCGAACTAAGAAAAATGGTAAAGAAAGGAGATGTGGTTGTGATACGATACCGGGGCATCTCCCCCAAGCTTGGCAGTTGCCAAGGGGAGTGCCCATACCCATGTGATTATATCTCCTTTGCTGGTGAAGGGATTGTTGATGATGTAGGCTTGTCATCCATCTTCCAAGGCATAGGCTCACCATCATAGAAAGATGATCGAGTCTCCGGGATCCTTAAATGTGCAGCCAAACTCATCCTTTTGAATCTATATTCATACTCACAGTTTTGGTTTTGCAGGTCATAGATTTGGGGTTGGAGGTGCTCGATTTTCTCGTGGAGCTTGAAGATGGCCTCCCCAATGTCCTTGGCATCCAGCTTGTGGTTGTTGGTGAACTCCGTGATCATTATGTGATTGGAGTCAAGTCCACGCTCCACCATCTCCTGGCACTTGAAAACTTGTTGCTCCATTGCTTCAAGCCTTGTATCCACGCTTCCGGTCCTCCGTGGTCCCTCACACATCTCAATGGTTTGAGGGTGTTGCAGCACCTCCGCGAGGTAGGGGTTGATGACCTTCTCGAAGAACTTGTCCCTGGGGGTGCTTGGAGATGTCATGATGATCTAGATCTGTCAGAGAAACAACTCGAAACAAGAACAGAGGATAATTGCGTGATACGGTGGTCAAAACCTTCGAGAGAATATATAATGAATTTTTACCGACCAAAATACGTAACGTGCAAGAAAACGGAGTCCGGAGAGCGCACGAGGTGCCCACGAGGCAGGGGGGCGCACCCTCCACCCTCGTGGAGGCCTCGTGTCCTTCCCGGACTGCTTATTATTTTTCTAAATATTCCAAAACGGAGAAAAATTGCCATTAGAACTATTTTGGAGTCGGTTTACTTACCGTACCACATACCTATTCCTTTTTGGAGTCTGAAACGTTCCGGAAAGTGTCCCTTATGTATTCCTCCGGGGTTACGGTTTCAATAACATTGGTTTCAACGTTTATGGGATTACCTGAGATATAATGTTTAATTCTTTGACCGTTCACCACCTTCGGATTTGTGCCTTCAAAGTTGTTGATTTTTATGGCACCGGAACGATAGACCTCCTCGATAACGTAAGGGCCTTCCCATTTAGAGAGAAGTTTTCCTGCAAAAAATCTTAAACGAGATTTGTACAGTAATACATAATCACCTACATTAAACTCACGCTTTTGTATTCTTTTGTCATGCCATCTTTTAACTTTTTCTTTAAACAACTTGGCATTTTCATAGGCTTGGGTTCTCCATTCATCAAGTGAGCTAATGTCAAATAACCTCTTCTCACCGGCAAGTTTGAAATCATAATTGAGCTCTTTAATAGCCCAATAAGCCTTATGTTCTAGTTCGAGAGGTAAGTGACATGCTTTTCCATAAACCATTTTATACGGAGACATACCCATAGGATTTTTATATGCAGTTCTATAGGCCCATAATGCATCATCAAGTTTCTTGGACCAATTCTTTCTAGATCTATTGACTGTCTTTTGCAAAATTAATTTGAGCTCTCTATTACTCAATTCTACTTGACCACTAGACTGCGGGTGATAAGGAGATGCAATTCTATGATTAACATCATATTTAGCAAGCATTTTTCGGAAAGCACCATGAATAAAATGTGAACCACCATCAGTCATTAAATATCTAGGGACTCCAAACCTCGGAAAAATAACTTCTTTAAGCATTTTAATAGAAGTGTTATGATCAGCACTACTAGTTGGAATAGCTTCTACTCACTTAGTAACGTAATCAACAGCGACTAAAATATGTGTGTAACCATTAGAGGTAGGAAAAGGTTCCATATAATCGAAGCTCCAAACATCAAATGGTTCAATAACAAGTGAATAATTCATAGGCATTTCTTGGCCTCTACTAATATTACCAATTCTTTGACATTCATCACAAGATAAGACAAACTTACGGGCATCCTTGAAGAGAGTAGGCCAATAAAAACCGGATTGCAATACCTTATGTGCAGTTCTATCTCCAGCATGGTGTCCTCCATAAGCCTCAGAGTGACAATTGCGTAGGATCTGTTCCTGTTCATGCTCAGGTACACAACGTCTAATAACACCATCTACTCCTTCTTTATAAAGATGTGGGTCATCCCAAAAGTAATGTCTCAAATCATAGAAAAACTTTTTCTTTTGTTGGTATGTGAAATTAGGTGGTATAAATTTGGCAACAATATAATTAGCATAATCAGCATACCATGGAGTAGTACGAGAAGCATTTATGACATTTAATTGTTCATCAGGAAAGTTATCATCAATAGGTAGTGGGTCATCAAGAAGATTCTCTTGCTTAGACAAGTTGTCTGCAACGGGGTTCTCAGCTCCCTTTCTATCGATAATATGCAAATCAAATTCTTGTAGCAAGAGAACCCATCTAATAAGTCTAGGTTTAGCATCTTTCTTTTCCATAAGATATTTAATAGCAGCATGATCCGTGTGAATAGTTACTTTAGAATCAACAATATACACTACCAAAAAAGACACATCCGTGACATTTTGGGCCGAACAATTTTTTTTTCTGTCATACATATGACACTTCTATGACGATAATTGTGACAAAACCCGGTATCATCATAGATGTGGTGGGCTCCTACTTCTATGACAAAAAATCATGAAAGAAAATGGGCTTTTCGTCCTGGGCGGGCCGGAGACGCAGCTGTATGACATTCTTTGGGCCGTCCATGACGGAAAAAACCGTGGTAGAAGCGAGGGGGAGGAAAATTTCGGGGAGTTCCCGGTTAGAGTGGGAGGTCGGGGGCCGAGCGATGCGCGTTTCTCTCTTACACGTACGCACGTGTGTGCGAGGCGTTGGCTCTAACTGAACCCGAGCGAGGCGTTGGGCTCTAACTGAACCCGAGCGATTGCACTGCAGGCTACACATTACTGAACCCGAGCGATCGATCGATGCTGTTAACTGAACCCGATCGAGCGATTCCTTCGCTACTGCTGCTAACTGAAGCCGATCGATTGGATGAATAGTGAGCGTTGCGGGGGGGGGGGGAGGTTTGGATGAACAGTGAGCGGTGGCGTTGCCTCTGGATGAACATGACCCTGTGGTGTGGAGGGCTGGATGAACAGTACATGGTGGAGGGGTGCCCGTGGAGGGGTGGTTGAACAGGACCCCGTGGTGTGGAGGGCTGGATGAACAGTACACGGTGGAGGGGTGCCCGTGGAGGGGTGGTTGAACAGGACCCCGTGGTGTGGAGGGCTGGATGAACAGTAGACGGTGGAGGGGTGCCCGTGGAGGGGTGGTTGAACAGTAGCCGGTGGAGTAGCGCGCGGTGGAGGCTGGATGAACAGGAGTCGGTGGAGGCTGGAGGAGGTCGACGGTAGCCCGTGGAGGCTGGAGGAGGTTGACGGTGGAGATGAACAGTATCCCGTGGAGTCCCGTTTTGCGGTACGCCACACCCCTCCCGATGAACAGGACCCTCGTTTCGACCGTAGGAGGTCCGTTTCGGCTGTTTTGCGGTACGCCACACCCCTCCCGATCAACAGGACCCTCGTTTCGACCGTAGGAGGTCCGTTTCGGCTGTTTTGCGGTACGCCACACCCCTCCCGATCAACAGGACCCCTGTTTCGACTGTAGGAGGTCCGTTTCCTCTGTTTTGCGGTACGCCACACCCCTCCCGATCAACAGGACCCCTGTTTCGACCGTAGTAGGTCCGTTTCCTCCGTTTTGCGGTACGCCACACCCCTCCCGATCAACAGGACCCCCGTTTCGACCGTAGGAGGTCCGTTTCCTCCGTTTTGCGGTACGCCACACCCCTCCCGATCAACAGGACCCCCGTTTCGACCGTAGGAGGTCCGTTTCCTCCGTTTTGCGGTACGCCACACTCCTCCCGATCAACAGGACCCCCGTTTCGACCGTAGGAGGTCCGTTTCCTCCGTTTTGCGGTACGCCACACCCCTCCCCATGAATACGATGCATTCCGTTGCCTCCCCATGAACACGACGCATTCCGTTGCCTCCCCATGAACACGACGACGACGTTGTTTCTCCGTTCCGACCCAGCCATGTACACGAGCCCTCGCCGTACGTATGCGCGTGTAGGCGTTCGACACCCTACCTGTATGTACGTACGTGGCCGTATTTTCTTTCTTGCACCCTGGACGTTGTACGTGCGTGTACATGCTACGTGCGCGCCTCTACTACGACACGAACGCGCCTCTACTATGACACGTGCGCGCCTCTACATCGACCAGTATATATGTACGTACACATTCGCGACCAGAATGACAACGCTACGTACGCTTCGACGAGGTAGGTCCCGACTGTCAGGCACTTCCTTGCCTGCGAAGATGTAGCTGGTGGGTCCCAGCAGTCAGGGGGGCGAATCGTTTTGTTTTTTTTGCCCGGACGGACTTCCTTGCGTGCGAAGATGTAGCTGGTGGGTCACAGCAGTCAGGGGGCGAATCTTTTTTTTTTGCCCGGACGCACTTCCTTGCGTGCGAAGGTGTAGCTGGTGGGTCCCAGCAGTCAGGGGGGAAACATTTTTTTCGCGAAATACGGTGGCCTGTCTGGTGGGTCCCTGCTGTCAGGTGGAGGAATCATTATTTTCCGCGTAATAAGGAGGCACTTCCTTGCTGCCGCCGTGGACCCAGCTATCAGCCTCTCCACGTACAGTCCACGTCCGATGGAAGTCGTTCCTTGACCACGCCGCACCAAGAGCACCAGGGCAGTGGACGACGGCGAGGCCTAGGAAGGGGACGACGCTGATCCGGTGAAGACGTGGCAGTGGATGCCCACGCGGAGAGGAGTATGAGGGTTCACTCGTTCGGCTGCGGTGTGAGGCTGCCATCGCCGCAGGGCCTGGCCAGCGGTGGGAATAGTAGGGGACGGTGAGGCCTCCGCGGCAGCACAGCCGGCCACGGGAGGCAGGAGCAAGCGGCACGACCGGCGCTGCTTTGGGCGGTTGGAGCAAGAAGACCACAGGTTGAAGAAGCACTACGGCCGTTGGATGGACATCGTACGGTCACTGGAGCTAGAATCGTTCATATTGACTAAGTTGACAAAGCCCTCCGTCCCCGTCAACTTAGTAGGCCCACAAGTCAGCCTCCCACCAAGGTGGGTCCCAGCTAGCAGGGGGAGTATTCATTTTTTTGTAATAAGGAGGCACTTTTGGTGGGTCCGAGCTGACAGCGGGGGAACGTTTTTTTTGCGAAATACGGTGGCCCGTCCGGTGGGTCCCAGCAGTCAGGGGGGAAACGTTTTTTCACGAAATAAGGTGGCCCGTCCGGTGGGTCCCCGCTGTCAGGTGGAGGAATAACTATTTTACGCGTAATAAGGAGGCACTTCCTTGCGGCCGCCGTGGACCCAGCTGTCAGCCTCTCCACGTACAGTACTCTTCCAATGGAAGTCGGTCATTGACCACGTTGACCACGCCGCGCCGAGAACACCAGGGCGGTGGACGACGGCGAGGCCTAGGAAGGGGACGACGCGGAGCCAGGGAAGACGCAGCAGTGGAAGCCCGCGCGGAGAGGAGTACGAGGGTTCACTGGTTCAGCTGCGGTGTGAGGCTGCCGTCGCCGCAGAATAATAGGGGGTGTGGGTGAATGGAGGGATGGCCAGCTGGCCAGCGGTGGGAGTAGTATGGGGGCGGTGAGGCCTCCACGGCAGCACCCCCGGCCACGGGAGGCAGGAGCAGGCGGCACGACCGGCGCTGCTTTGGGCGGCTGGACTAAGAAGACCAGAGGTTGAAGAAGCACTACGGCCGTTGGATGGACATCATACGGTCACTGAAGCTAGAATCGTTTATATTGACTAAGTTGACAAAGCCCTTGGTACGCTCCAACTTAGTAGGCCCACAGGTCAGCCTCCGAAACAGTGCGCCCCAGATGTCAGGGGGAGGAATCATTTTTTGGGCGGCCGAAGCTAAGAATATCCGAGATTGAAGAAGAAGCACGACATCCGTTGGATAGACATCCAACGGCCACTGCTGCTAGAACCGTGTGTTGACTATAATAAGTTGACAAAGCCTTGCATACGCGTCAACTTATTTTTTTAGGGGACGCGTCACTTATAGGCCCACAAGTGTGTGCAGAGAAATTATAGCCTATTTGCATTTTGTAAGAATGTACATCCCATTTTTGAATTCTAATGGAATTTACAAGAGCCCATTTACAGTTTGTTAAAAGTACAGCCCATTTTCTAGCTAGGACAATGATTAACAATTTCAACCAACCATTGAAGACAGAATTCAATAAAATTTCCCACATTTTGATGGGATCCGAAATATTTTTATCCCAAAATTTCTAGTCAGATTAAATATAAATTTGTATTACGTAAAAATCCAATGAAACATTGCGCGCGCAACAATGAAAATTTAAGATTTTCAAAATCCATAAATAATATTTTATAAACGAATTTCGTGTTTGGTGCATTTTTTTATAGTTACTGCCCAGTTTTTATAATTACATCCCATTTATTATTTCTTAAAACCCATTTTCCTGTTAAGCCTAATGCATCCCTCCTAGGAAAGATTTGCAGCCCAGCGGGGTGGAGAATAACAAGTTGACCTTGCCTGGGTATTCCTCAAAAAGACGTATAGCTGGGCTAGCCATTTTCATCTTGAAAAAATTAGTATCTGGGCTGGATATCTGGCCTGGGCTAGACGGGCCATAGCCCGCCCAGTTAATACCCTGCTCTCCTCTGAACAACAACGAAATCATCGCCAAGAAAAACTCTACAGTGCTCACGCCTCAAAAACACAAATACTGCTCGAGCTGCTTGGTCCCAGCTGTCGGCCGCACCTTGTGCAATTCTCTCATTTATATTGACTACATAGGTTGACAATGGTGTGGGACCGTGATGTCAGGAAACTAGGAGAAAGAAAAAAAAATATAGTTGTACATAATAAGGAGGCACTTGCGTACGTACGGCTATGGCCCTAGTGGGTCCCTAGTGTCATCCAGTCAAAATAAAGTCATCTCCTGAATCCTCATGTTCGTTGACAATGTTAACAATGCTCGGCGCCACGGCAAGCGCAACAACTCGAAGGACAACGGAGAGGGCCTCGCGGGCCCTACGGATGGTCTGATACAGCGCCCGCTGCTCATTCAGGAAGCCAGGATCATCGGACACCTATGAGCACCTTCAAGAAACTGAGACGGCATGAAACGGTAAGGCCGCACTTGGGAGCTCTGGTTTATTTCAAACCTGTATTAACATACAAGTGTAATTTACTCGTCATCGGAAACAACGCGTAAAATACAGGCATAATGAAACCAAGGGCCCGAGGTCTGTAAGTAAAACCGGCGGGTTACGCGTGTAATTTGAGAGGCCAGTGTATATTTTACGAGCACTGCTATATGGACGACATTACCAGACGATACATGCACGACGTGCGTATCATGCCATCCATGGGCAAGGCTGAAACAGCAGCTAACGGCTGGATTAGCAATCGTCCGAGTGTCGTTCAGCGTTTTTATCGTGTGTGAAGTACTTTCGATATTTTACTAGTCGAAATCGACCAACCAAGTGCCTTTGCCCGAGACCATCTGCTTTAATTTACAAGCGTCAGTTTTACAAGCGGTTTTGGTTGGAAAATGATGATCCAATCACGGCCTAATATCATGAGTTAGTCGGAAGATCAGATGGTTTCATGTCTAACCTACTCGACTTGTCGTATAGGCTATGAATGAAACATCAGACGATGAACTTCTTAAGCACGGAAACAAAAGAAGAGGATGATCTTCTTAACAAGCAAATCACTGGCATTAGATCGACATGCAAAACAATACGAAGCATTATTCTCAGGAGGCACGGTGAACAGCTCGTGATGCCGCATGCCACAACATTCCAAGCTCAACTTTGCAATCAAACACAAGGCCTGGCATTACATAGACAATATTCAGAACAAACTCTTAACACAGGAATATCTCAGCAGAGTAACTATTTACTTCTAAACTGAACACAGGAATAGGAAAAAACACATCTCATCAAAATATCGAACGAATACCAAATTCACATGACTACTAATAGCAAGACTTCTCTCATGTCCTCAGGAACAAACATAACTACTCACAAAGCATATTCATGTTCATAATCAGAGGAGTATTAATATGCATATAGGATCTGAACATATGATCTTCCACCAAATAAACCAACTAGCATCAACTACAAGGAGTAATCAACACTACTAGCAACCTACAGGTACCAATCCTAGACTTGGAGACAAGAATTGGATACAAGAGATGAACTAGGGTTTGAGAGGAGATGGTGCTGGTGAAGATGTTGATGGAGATTGCCCTCTCTCGATGAGAGGAGCGTTGGTGATGATGATGGCAATGATTTCCCCCTCCCGGAGGGAAGTGTCCCCGGCAGAACAGCTCTGCCGGAGCCCTAGATTGGTTCCGCCAAGGTTCCGCCTCGTGGCGGCGGAGTCTCGTCCCGAAAGCTTGCTTATGATTTTTCTTCGAACGAAAGACTTCATATAGCAGAAGATGGCCACCGGAGGGCCAACAGGGGGCCCACGAGGCAGGGGGTAGGGCGCGCCCCCCACCCTCGTGGACAGGTGGAGGCCCCCCTGACGTATTTCTTTCGCTCAGTATTTTTTATTATTTCCAAAAATAACTTTCGTGGAGTATCAGGACTTTTGGAGTTGTGCAGAATAGGTCTCTAATATTTGCTTCTTTTTCAGCCCAGAATTCCAGCTGCCGGCATTCTCCCTCCTTATGTAAACCTCGTAAAATAAGGGAGAATAGGCATAAGTATTGTGACATAATGTGTAATAACAGCCCATAATGCAATAAATATCAATATAAAAGCATGATGCAAAATGGACGTATCAGAGCGCCCCTTGGGCTGCATCATTCCCAGGCCGCGTGGGTCCGTCCCTGCGGCATGTATCACTTTTGCGTATGTCTTTAGCTTACCCTGTTGGGGGCGCCCCTCGAGCTGCATCATCCCCAAGCCGCTCGGTCCTGACCCAGTGGCATGTATTTTGCTGCATTTACCCAAGCTGACCTGCCTTTCATGCGTAATCCACCTGTGGTTATCACCTGCTCGATTGCCACCTGCCATGGGTCAACCCCCCTCTCTTGCACTTCGCTTGCGCGTTAAAAGGGGGGCTCCTGAGCATCGCGACTCAGGAGCTCTTACTGGCTCTCCAGCCCTCACCCCTGGCCTTGACCACGGCATCGCGACCTGGCATACCAGCGGCGGCTGAGCTCGCTCGAGGGCCGGGACCTGAGGACGTAGAGCATTTGTACCTAACCGTCTCGCAGGAACATACAGCTATCAAGACCCAAGACCAGGCGCAACCCGCCTTGAGGTAGGGCCTCATGAGTCCCGCGCTGGCTCACGAGTGCCCAGATACACCTCGCAGCCCTGCCGTGCAAGCCACGTGTCAGGGCGGAGTTGTACACGCCCGGGGGCTCTCCTCAGAGGGAGCCCCCCTCCCACGCACAAGTGGAAGCACCATGCTTCGCGCTGGCCGACGACACTGCCGAGGAGCGGCTATGCCCGTGCACAAGCGAAAGCACTATGCTCCGCGCTGGTGATAAACAACTAAGGGAGGCTTCACGGCCGTACCAACCTCAGGGAGCCCCAGAGTTCAGCGTCCAGCCTCACCGCAACGCCTCCCCTCGGGAGAGCCGCGCGAGGGGGCTGGGCACGGGGGCTGCGCTCGGGTCACGCCCAAGCGTACGCCACCCAACCAGGTCTCCCGGACCTGGGGGGCTGCGCTCGGGTCACACCCAAGCGCACGCCACCCAACCAGGTCTCCCGGACCTGGGGGCTGCGCTCGGGTCACACCCAAGCGCACGCCACCCAACCAGGTCTCCCGGACCTGGTCGTCGCACGCCCCTCCCGAGGCCTCGGCGAGGGCAGGTATTGAAATTGTTTGCGCGTCAAGGGGGACTCCTGAGCATCGCGACTCAAGAGCCTAACTGGTCGCGTAGCCCCTCACTCCTTGGTCCGTCCTGGTCTCCGGTCGGCCCAATGGCGGTTGATGTATGCGCGGGGCCAGGCTCTGCCGATGTAGAACATTAACATATCCTCGCGCATCCTTCCTATAAGTTGTTTGCGCGTCAAGGGGGACTTCTGAGCATCGCGACTCAGGAGCCTAACTGGTCACGTAGCCCCTCACTCCTTGGTCCGTCCTGGTCTCCGGTCGGCCCAATGGCGGTTGAGGTATGCGCGGGGCCAGGCTCTGCTGACGCAGAACACAAAGCGGATAGGAAGAAAATCACAAAATCTCAAAGCCAATATTACAAGACATATTGTTCTCACAATATCAAACGCAAGTTTAACGCCTCCATGAGGCCTGATGCATGATTGCAGGAATAAAACAGGAAAGCAGCCGCAGGTCACCCCTGAATATCATCGATGCCCATGGGCGGCACTCCTCCCTTGGTGGTGTCACCTTCGCCTTGGTCGCCGGTCGGAGCCGCAGCAGTGGTGTCACCCCCGGTCAAGGGCGCGGAGGCAAAGCCGCGGAACTTCTTCAGCAGGGCCTCCACCTGACCTTGCACGGCTGCGGCGGCAGTTGTGCAGTGTTCACTAGCCACAGGCTCCAGCAGCTCGTCAAGACAAGTGTTGGGGTCACGAAGGTGCAGGTGGCTGAAGATGCGAGACAACGCAGCTGAAGAAAGAACACGAGCCTCTGCCTCTGCCATGGGACCGACGCCCTCCACAACTTCCTCGAGCGCCTCCACCAAGAAGGGAAGCAGCTGAGCAGGGCCGTCCTCATCGGTGGCTAGCGGCCGCTCCAAGCCGTTCTCGTAGAGTGTCTTCAGTGCCACGCGAGACCTCTCCTCGAGATCAGCAAAGGACGCGCGATCCTCAGCCAGGACCTTCGCCTTGGCGTCAAGATCGGCCTCCTTCGCCTTCACCTCCCGCTCCAGCTCCTCCAGCCTGCTGCGCTCAGCAGCCTGCGTCTTCTCCAGCTCCCCCAACTCGGCGTCACAGTTCTTGATGGCGTCCTCCCGGGCCCTCATCTCCTCGTCCTTCACCTGGCGGCCGCGTGCTTCTTCCTCGTGTTGGTCGCGCAGACGCTTCAGCTCGTCCTCCAGCTCTCGGCAGCGGCCGCGGGTGGCCTCGGTGTCCTTCAGTGCCGCGTCGCGATCAGCCGCGGCTTTGGCGGCGCTCTGCTTCTCCTTCTCAGAGGACGCCGCGGCCTGGCTCAGCGTCGCTTGGATTGCCGAGTCAGAATGAAGCCAGCCGGAGGCCAGTTCCGGGCGCCCGGCTACCAGGCGCGGGTCCGCGCCCAGAAGATCTTCCCGCAGCTGTGCCATCTCTGAAAGAACGCACTCCAGGGCGGTGGAGGAAGCAGAAGAGCCTGGGAGTAGTGGCGCGGTAGAAGGAGGAATCGACGTCGTCACCAGAGCCTGGGAGATCAAGGGCTCATGAGCCCTTGGGACCTCATCGGTCGGGCCAGGCGCTGGCACTTCTGGAGCCAGCGGGGCCACGGGGGCTGACTCCTCCTGACATTGCCCCCCTTGTCCTCGCGAGGGCGACCGGGCTGGGGAGGTGCGAGTGCTGCCACCTCCTTTCTCCGACGCGGGGGGGCGCGGCCGCTGCATCCTTCTTGCTTCTCTTCACCAAAGTCGTCGGCCTGGTCAACCAAGGGTGAACGTCAGGAAATAGAAAGTATAAGCAGAAGCAAGACGAAACTCGAACACTTACTGGTCCACAGCGGTGTACTCCATGTCGGTGTCAAAACCGGCGGATCTCGGGTAGGGGGTCCCGAACTGTGCGTCTAGGATTGATGGTAATAGGAGACGGGGGACACAATGTTTACCCAGGTTCGGGCCCTCTCTATGGAGGTAATACCCTACTTCCTGCTTGATTGATCTTGATGAATATGAGTGTTACAAGGGTTGATCTACCACGAGATCGTAATGGCTAAACCCTAAAAGCCTAGCCTATGAATATGGTAATGAATATCTCCTATCCGGACTATGCTCTCCGGTTTATATAGACACCGGAGAGATCTAGGGTTTACATGGAGTCGGTTACATAAGAAGGAATCTTCACAGCTGGTCGCCTAGCTTGCCTTCCACGCCAAGGAGAGTCCAATTCGGACACGGGTATGGTCTTCGGCCTTCATGTCTTCATAGCCCATCAGTCCGGCCCATGGATAACAGGCCGGACGCCCGAGGACCCCTTAGTCCAGGACTCCCTCAGTAGCCCCTGAACCTGGCTTCAATGACGAGGAGTCCGGCGTGCAGTTTGTCTTCAACATTGCAAGGCGGGTTCCCCTTTCTCCGAACTCCAAGATAGTCTTCGGATGTGTTGATTATATCTGGACCTGTTATACACACCATACACCACCGCAGAGAGAATATAATATTTGCATGAATCTAATCTGTTGACAGCTTCTTTACAACACGACATCACGTTTGTCCGGTCATAATTTCGAACCGTTTTTCTTCTGCCATCCCACGTTTCGAGACGCGGTTGCTATTGGCATGTCTTGTCGAAGCAGAGATCGTGTCCCCTTATTGCGGGATTCTCATCAATGCGGACATGGGTAACCCAACCATGCCGTTTGCACAGACCTTGGGAATAGGCGAATCATAAGGCGAGTGAGGAGGCGTTTAATATTTGCTGCCTTTATAAGGGGATAAGGATTCCCTCTTCCTCTTCTCACGCTCTCTCTCTCTCTGTCTCCACCTTCCCGATCTCGAGCTCCAGCGCCCAAGTTCTCATCTCCTTTCCACTCAAGCAACCATGTCCGGATCCGGTGGTCAGGGCAAGTGGATGGTCTCCTCCGTCAAGGAGGAGGACATTACTGAGCTCCGAGCGGCCGGATATTTGGCGAAGGGAATCGCCCACCGCTTGCCGGCCGAGGGACAAATCGTCCCCACGCCGGAGCCCAACGAGAGGGTAGTATTCCTTCCTCATTTCTTCCGCGGGCTGGGGTTTCCACTCCACCCTTTCGTCCGTGGGCTGATGTATTATTCCGGGATAGATTTCCGTGATCTGTCCCCGAATTCCTTCCTCAACATCTCGGTGTTTATTGTCGTGTGTGAGGCCTTCCTCCACATCCAGCCCCACTTCGGGCTGTAGCTCAAAGTCTTCAACGTAAAGCCGAAGGTGGTGGATGGCCAGCACGTGGAGTGCGGAGGAGCCATGGTGAGCAAGCTGTCCAATGTCTCCTGGCCCAAAGGCACCTTTGTGGATATGATAAAGGAGTGGCAGAAGCAGTGGTTCTACATCACAGAACCACGCGGCACTACCTGGGCCGTAACTGCCGAATTCCGCTCCGGCGCTCCTATGCGACTTACCTCCTGGGTCGAGAAGAGTCCGGACTGGTGTTCACCTGACGAGCTGATAGCGTTGCAGACATGCGTTCAAAGAATGGTGACCAAGAATGTCAAGCTCGTCGACGTGATCCAGGTGATGTTAATTCGCCGGATTCTTCCGTGCCAGTGCCGAAGCCGCCCTCTGTGGGAGTTCAATTCGAAGAAGCACCAGACCTTGGTAAGGCTCTTCGAGACTACTCACGAAGGCGCCTGGAAGTTGCTTTTTAAGGGCAACGAGAAGCCACCAGCCACGAATTCAGACCGTGGTCACGATTGTACACACCCCGCCAGCAAGGTATGTTATTTCTGGCGTATCCCCAACCTCATTGTTTCGAGGATGATGCCTGAGCTTTTATTATGGTTCCTTCAGGACTGGATGGAGAGGGCGAACCGGATCCAATGTCTGGCTCCGCTGCCTGAAGAACCAGTCATCCCGCGTCTAGCGAAGATGCTGGTACCGGCGCCATATAAGGCGCCGGAGAAGAAGGCCAAGAAGAAGGCAAAGGGGGCCAAGTGTGGCCTCCGCCGTAAGGGCACTTCGGACGTGGCGTCCGAAGACGACGAAACTCATTCCTCTGTCCCTGAGGACAATGACGAGGAAGAGGAGGAGAAAGAAAACAATCCTCCCCCTGAGGAGAGGAAGAAGAAGAGGGCGGCTTCGGCGCATCTGGAGGCGGAGACACCCAAGAAGGGGAAGGGCGTTCCAGCGGTCAACACCGCATGGGACGTTGACAGCAGTCCGGAACGACGCCCCCGCACTAAACCCCAGGCCACATCGTAAGTGACAGGGCTCGCTCATGCGCGCATCCAGCCCTTTCTCTCCATTATCTTGATGTAGTTAACTATACTATTGCAGTCCGGCCCGCGACCAATTCCAGCGATCCTCGTCTGGCGGTTCGTTGGCTCCATCGGAGATGGCGAGCCAGTCGCCACCGCCTGCTTACTCCGCCGGGGCCGGGGACAACACCGAAGTGTTGTCCCGGAGGGCCGATCCGAACCGGGGAGGAGCCCAGGACGCTGTGCGGGAGGCGCCACGAGGCGAAGCCTCCACTGTCGGACACATGGACGAGATGATCCCAATGGAGACTGGTGAAGAGGGCCGCATCCAGTTTGGCCCTCAGCCGAATATGATTCGGGAGACTAATATGGCTCCGGAGTCGGGCGAGCAGCCCCCTTTGAAGGAGGGGGGTGCGCCACTTCCGCCGGTGGTCCCTGTCCATCCAGGGGCGCCGGACAACCTGATGGAGGTGCCTCCGTTATGGACAAGCACCGTGTCCTTATGGGCGCGGTGATTGGGAAGGTTCAGTCTGCCAAGAGTGGACTGAACAAAGCCTGCAGCAACCTGTTGATAGGTTCCGAGGTAAGTGACATAGAAAGAGAAAAAAACCCTGTAGTCAGTACCCCCTGAGACACTGTCCGGTGTTCGGCGAGAAGAACCGGACAGAGGATCTATTGCAGGAGACTAACATAGCATGTATGCATAAGCAGGCGTCGCTGTTGGCCGCAACCTCGCATGCTGCCGAAGTCTCTGAATTGAAGCAGAGGCTGGAGCGGACCGAGAACGAGCTCGGCGAGGTTACAATGCGGCTTCAGGAGAAGCAAGGTGAGTAACGTCTTGCTGTGTGTTCGGAAAGCATAGGCGGTTTGTACTGACTGTAATGTGGTAATATGTGCAGGAGCCGCGACCGAGGTCGAGGCCCTGAGGAAGGCCTTGGGCGAGGCCGAGGAGAAAGCTGTCCAGCAGCAGGCCGCTCGTAAGAAGCTCAAGGCCTGGGTCAAAGAAGTCCAGCAGGAGCTCCAGGATACAGTGAAAAAATGTGAGACCTTGGAGAATTATGTGTCGGCTCAAGAGGCCGAACTCACCAAGGCTCGTAGAGCGCGGAGACCGTGCGGAATGAGGCCCAAGCCGCCCTCCAGGAGATCCAGGAGGCCAAGAAGATCATGGCGGGTAAGGCATTTAAGATGCAAAGCAAGTATGCGGAGAAGCAATACCTTTTACTAACCTGGGTTCGGAGTTCCCCAGGGGCTTTGCGGATCTGCCATGCAGCGTATCAGACGCTGCAGAGTTCTACCGAGCCGAAGGAGGAGGTTCTACGGAGAAGCTATTCTGGTCGCAGTATGCGGCGCCAGGGCATCCCGTGTCCTTCACCGATCAGCTGAAGCAGCTGGTGGAGCTGCACAGGGTGCCCGAACTAGCCATGAAGGATTTGACAATCCGGCTATGGCTAGCCGAAGCTATGCCCAATAGCTACTTCGGACTCGTGAGGCGGCTGGTGGAAGCTTGTCCGCGGTTGGACATCGTCAAACGCTCTGCCTGTATTGAAGGTGCTCGTATGGCCTTCGCTCGTTGCAAGATGTGGTGGGCGAAGATGAACGTCGTCGAGGTTGCTAGCGGGCCGCCGGAGGGCATGGAGCACCGCACACTCGAGAGATATTTTGCGGATGTCGCAGAAGGGTCTTGACTTGTGGCAGCTCAATGTTCGCAGGACATTGTATTTGAATATATGTATTTGTGTTGCCCTTGCATTGTATTATGGAAACAGAGCCTGTAATGTAATTTTGTTACGCTTTAACTGTTTCCTCCTGTGCGGCCGTATTGTTTGTAATCTCAGGGTTGGCCAGTCGTCGGCTTCTGCCCACGCGTTGGTAGTACGGAAGTGTTCGGGATGGGATCTAAACAATCTTTATCCAATTATATGGTCCTTTGGAGGAGTTGTTTAGCGCAACGAACAAGGCAATCAGACTATACGGCTTGAACGCCCTCACTTAGCAATAGGAGTTTTATAATTAAGCAAGTGTGCAGCCCCTGGTCCGAGCCAGGGTGCTGTTAGCAGCTGATCGGGAAGCACCGATCCTTCGCATGACGCGGAAAAAATCTCCAACAATTTTGTAACCCTCGAACAGCTGACCGGCTCTCGCCATATCATGACAGTCAGTTTTCGGCTTTCTCTACTGAGGTGCTCATCCGGTCAAGGCCAGGGCACAATCGCAGTAGTTCTCCCTTTTCTACCCTAGCCGATAGAGCGGAACGTAGGGTAGCAAGCACAGGAGCCGGGCAACCCAACTATTGACCAAAGACATGATTCGGAGCCAATGCATATAATGCTAAATTTGGGGTGCCGAACTTATGTATAAGAAGTGTTCGGACTGTGCTACCGTATTGTGGGGCGATAAATAGCCCTTGGCGAATATGAGACGTACCAAAAAGTACCGATGCCGCCGATAAGCAGATCGAAACGAAGTGAAGTAAGAGGCGAAAACCACAGAAACTGGGCCACAAACCATTTTCATTATAACTGGACGGATACGTCAAGGCGTATATTATACAAATAGTGCGATAGGCCTCCGGGCTATTTATCATGCCGGAATCAAGAGGGTGGAGCGTGCGGATCCTGAGAAATAAGTATAAATACCGTCAAGAAGATGTATAGAGGATACTCTACGCACCTATGCTGCCTGCATCCTTTATATGCCGATCCTTCAAAGGGACCGGCCAGCGGGCCCGTGGGAAAAGAAACCTGAAATAAAAAGAAAAAGGTGAAAAGTATGTGTGTCCGGGATCGGTCTAGCCGAACTGTAGATCCCGGGTTAGCTTCTGCCACCGTCTATGTCCATGGGATTTTGAGTGCGTAATTATGTATGCGTGGTGCGAATGCCACTACTTCAACGGGATTGGGACGGAGGCCGAATTGCTAATCGAGGTCTTGACGAGCCGCAATGTCCCGCTGAAGTGTAGTTCGGAACCTCTTGATGGTGTCCAGGGGCTCGACAGCCGCACTATGGTGCTGCTTGAGAAGGCCGCTCTGTACATCTGCTGCTAGGGCGGCGGTGTGCTCCTTTGCTCGGAGGGAGCGTTCTGTATTGCCATTGACTGTTATGACACCGCATGGACCTTGCATCTTGAGCTTGAGATAAGCATAGTGTGGTACTGCGTTGAATCTAGCAAACGTTGTTCGTCCGAGCAGTGCGTGGTAGCCGCTACGGAAGGGGACGATGTCGAGGATTAACTCCTCGCTTCAGAAGTTGTCCGGAGAACCGAAGACCACTTCCAGCGTGATTGAGCCCGTACAGCGGGCCTCTACGCCTGGTATGACTCCTTTGAAGGTAGTCTTTGTTGGTTTGATTCGTGAGGGGTCAATGCCCATCTTCCGCACTGTGTCTTGATAGAGCAGGTTGAGGCTGCTACCACCGTCCATCAGGACTCGTGTTAGGTGAAACCCGTCAATAATTTGGTCAAGGACTAGTGCGGCTGAACCGCCGTAGCGGATACTAGTTGGGTGGTCTCGACGATCGAAGGTGATCGGGAACGATGACCATGGATTAAATTTTGGGGCGACTGGCTCTACCGCGTAGACGTCCCTAAGTGCTCGCTTACGCTCCCTTTTAGGGATGTGTGTAGTGTATATCATGCTCACCATTTTGACTTGAGGGGGAAATTTCTTCTGCCCCCCAGTGTTCGGCTGCCGGGGCTCTTCGTCCTCGTCCTCACTTTGTGATCCCTTTTCCTTGTTTTCGGCATTTAACTTGCCAGCCTGCTTGAAAACCCAGCAATCCCTGTTGGTATGATTAGCTTGGTTATCCGGGGTGCCGTGTATCTGGCACGGACGGTCGAGTATGCGGTCCAGGCTGGAAGGTCCTTCATTGTTCCTTTTGTAGGGCTTCTTCTGTTGGCCGGACTTGGAGCCAGTGAATCTGGCCTTGACCGTGGTGTCATCGGTGTTGTTGTCATTGCTTCGGCGTTTGTGTCTATTGCGCCGGAGCTTGCTAGTGCTATTCTTGGCCTCGCAGGGGCCTCTCTCGCTGGTTGTGTTGTTACTACGGGCCAGCCAACTGTCCTCTCCCGCGCAGAAGCGGGTCATGAGTGTCGTGAGGGCTGCCATGGACTTCGGCTTTTCTTGGCCGAGGTGGCGTGCTAGCCATTCGTCACGGATGCTGTGTTTGAAGGCTGCTAAGGCCTCGGCATCCGGACAGTCAACGATCTTGTTCTTTTTGGTTAGGAACCTAGTCCAGAATTTTCTGGCTGATTCTCCAGGATGTTGAACTATGTGGCTTAAGTCATCGGCGTCTGGTGGCCGGACATAGGTTCCTTGGAAGTTGTCTAGGAAAGCTTCTTCCAAGTCCTCCCAGCTGCCGATAGAATTTTCAGGCAGGCTGTTAAGCCAGTGCCAAGCTGGCCCTTTGAGCTTTAGTGGGACGTATTTAATGGCGTGGAGGTCATCTCCTCGAGCCATATGGATATGGAGAATGAAATCCTCGATCCATACTGCGGGATCTGTTGTGCCGTCGTATGATTCGATATTGACGGGCTTGAACCCCTCGGGGAATTCGTGATCCAGTACTTCATCTATGAAGCAGAGAGGGTGTGCGGCGCCTCTGTACCGGGCCACGTCACGGCGTAGCTCTGATGGAGTCCGTCTGCGGCATTCGGCCCGGGCGTGGCTAGGTTTGTCACGTCCGAATAGGTATCCGTCGTCGTGCCTCGAGGCACGACCTCGCGATCCGTGGACCGACCTTGTATGTCCTGCTCTACTGTCCAGTTCCTGCCGGAGATCGTATGTATGATCCCGAGCTGGTCTGTCCCTATTTTTGCGAGGCGGTGGGGCGGGCTGCTGTTCGGCCTGAGTTGCCGTTTTATCCCGACCGCGGGGTGGCCGGTCCGCCGCTCTATCCCGACCATGTGGTGGTCGGTCCAAGTTGCGCGAGGGAGGTATGGGATCTGGTGCCTCCTCATCGAACTGAGGTAGCAGTCTGCGTTTTGGGTAGCTCTTGGCTAGGCGCTTGAGGCCATATTCTTCAGCTGTCAGGACATCAGTCCATCTGTCGACGAGCAGATCTTGTTCGGCTTGAAGCTGCTGCTGTTTCTTTTTCAGGCTCCTTGCAGTGCCTATGAGCAGAAGCTTAAAGCGCTCCTGCTCCAGAGGATCCTCGAGTACGATGAAATCATCGTTGCCGAGGCTTGTCTCCTCCTCGGAGGGTGGACGGTAACTATCGTCCTCCTAGTCATCTTCTACGGCCTGTTCATCGGGGTTATCTTTCCCGTTGTCGTGTTCTTCCTGTTCGGATGTAGCTCTGACAGGGTCTTCGTTGTTTTCAGCGTCGCCTGGAGTGCTATTTTCTCCGGTGCCAGTGTTGCCATCTTTTGAGCGTCGAGGCTTAGAGCGGCGTTTGGTGCGTCGCAGAAGGCTTATTCGCTTCTGGCTCTTCTTTGTCGTCGCCAAATTCTTTAGGTGTATCAACCATGTACATGTCGTACGAAGAGGTGGCCGTCCAGCGTCCAGTAATTGGCGGGCCTTGGCCTTGCTCCTTGTTGGCATCGTTATCCATATCGTCGATGTCTTCGGAGCCATAGTCAAGCACGTCGGTTAAGTCATCGACGGTGGCTATGAAGTGGGTGGCGGGTGGGAAGCAAAATTCCTCGTCATCCGCCTCTAATTCGAACCGAACATAGTTTGGCTGTGAGTCATCCTCCAAAGATAAGTTCTTTAAAGAATTTAGCACGTCACCAAAAGGTGAGTGCTGGAAGAAGTCTGCGGCGCCAAATTCAAAAATCGATAACCGATCCAGCTCGGTGTCCGCAGGCGCACCTGATCCGGAACGTGTAGCCGGAAACGAGTCCGAAGTCCCATTGACGCAGGTATTGCAGGATGTCGAGTCCGTGTGCGGCTCCAAAGCCGTGGACTTTGTGGCTTTGGAGGGCACGATCTGCTTCGGTTCTGAGGCCGTTGCAGCAACAGGATCCATCTCCTGGGTGTGATCCGATGACAGATTTAAGTCATGTTCATCGGAGAGAGAGGGAGCGACTGCCGCAGTCTCGAATCCATCAAAGATCAAGTCTCCACGGGTATCCGCGACGCAGTTCAAGCTTCCAGATCTGTCCTGATGGCCAGGGGCGTGGCTATCGACCTGCTCCAGATGGCCAAGCGAGTTGGCCCGCAGTACGAAGTCGCCGAACACAATGGTTTGTCCGGGGAGGAAGGTTTCTC
This sequence comes from Aegilops tauschii subsp. strangulata, assembly GCF_002575655.3. Taxonomy (NCBI): domain Eukaryota; kingdom Viridiplantae; phylum Streptophyta; class Magnoliopsida; order Poales; family Poaceae; genus Aegilops; species Aegilops tauschii. Next base: position 276,656,950 of record NC_053037.3, on the reverse strand, counting down.
CCTGAACGGCGCCATTACTGACGATCGAAGGGGCCATCGAGTCCTTTGACGACGGCACAGTGGAACTCTCAATGAAAGCACCAATGTCGGTGTCAAAACCGGCGGATCTTGGGTAGGGGGTCCCGAACTGTGTGTCTAGGATCGATGGTAACAGGAGACGGGGGACACAATGTTTACCCAGGTTCGGGCCCTCTCTATGGATGTAATACCCTACTTCCTGCTTGATTGATCTTGATGAATATGAGTGTTACAAGGTTTGATCTACCACGAGATCGTAATGGCTAAACCCTAAAAGCCTAGCCTATGAATATGGTAATGAATATCTCCTATCCGGAATATGCTCTCCGGTTTATATAGACACCGGAGAGATCTAGGGTTACATGGAGTCGGTTACATAAGAAGGAATCTTCATAGCTGGTCGCCTAGCTTGCCTTCCATGCCAAGGAGAGTCCAATCCGGACTCGAGTATGGTCTTCGGCCTTCATGTCTTCACAGCCCATCAGTCCGGCCCATGGATAACAGGCCGGACGCCCGAGGACCCCTTAGTCCAGGACTCCCTCACTCCACCCTCCACTTGGGAAGCTTGAAGCCTGAAAGCCTCGAAGCCTGATGCGTGGGCGCGCGGACTCCGGGAGCGGAAGACGGTGCAGCAGAAGGGCCGGAAGTAGCTCTGGGTGGCGTCAAGGTGGAGGAAGCATCCCGAGGAATCAGGCACGACCTGCTCCTTGTCGGGATGACAGGCAGTTCTCCCCCCTCCTGGCGGGCATCGACCTCGGCATCGTCTGGAAGGGCGCGGAGGATTTCAGCTTTGCTCGAGGGGGAGGTTTCTCCCATCTCCTCGGGAGTCGCCTCCGAGTCCACCTCATCTTCCTCCCTCCCGCGAGACTCGTTAGAAGATAGCTCCACCGTCTTCAGCGCCGCGGGAGCTCTAGAGAGCGCAGGCGGCACCAGCCCAAGCGCGTCAAAGGTCGGCCTGGAGGCCACGATTGGCTCCCGGTCCTTGCTTAGGAACATGGGAGTGAAGGCGCTCGGCGGGTACTCCTGGTTGTCCCCAACCAGGAGGCGTAGGACAGCAGCCAGTTCATCGTCAGGCAGGGCCCCCGGCCTCAGGCGGGTCTAGTCTTCTTCGTCTCCAAGCTTCCACAAGGGGCGTGCATGCACGTGGAGCGGGGCAACGTGCAACATCAGGAATTCCCTTAGGAGCATGGCCCCTGTGACCTTCGCCGCCTTCGCGTTGCCCGGCTTCAGGTCGGTCTGCATCTGCGCCAACACCGACGACGCCCGCTCGTCAGCAAGCTCTGCGCGAGGCCACTCCTTGTTAAACTGGGGCGCCTCCGTCAGCAATGCCAAGCGCGGGAGGACGCACTTGGCGTCCGTCTTGACCCATTTGGCCCGGATGTTGTCGGCTCTCTTCCCGGTGTTCGAGATCGAGTTTGCCTTACCGGATGCGATGAAATTGGCGCACCCGGAGATGTGTCCATCACTGACGCGAAGGAAGAATAAGTGGCGCAGAAGAGCCACGGACGGCATCACACCCAGATACGCCTCGCAATAGTATGCGAAGATGGACAGGAGAAGGATAGAGTTGGGATGGAGATGCAACGCATGCAACCCGCAGTGGTTGAGGACCTCATAAAATAAATCGGAGAAGGGAGGAACCAAACCGGCGGAGATGCTGCTCGAGAAGAAGGGGAAGAAGGTGCTTCCCTCAGGCTCCGGCACGTCGGAGGCAAGCCGGAGCTCCGTCTTCCCCCATTTCATTGCTATCCCCCACCGTCAGAAAGCACGTGGAGGCGAGGCTCTTCTCCGTGACGTTGGGCGCTTGAAGAGCCGGCTCATACCAAGTCGGCACCGAGGAGGGTTTGACCTTGCGCGGCGCCATTAGTCGCGGGTGCGGAGCAAAATTGGAGCAGATTTGGAGGCATCGGCAGCAAGGAGCGAGAAAGGGGATCTGAGGCAAGGCGAAGGAGAACAGTGAAGGCAGGCGCTGCCTGCGCCAGCCTTTTGTCAAGTCGGGCAGTTGCCGATGCAGCGTGGGGAAGCGGAGACGCCCATGTCCAATCAACCGCCATGCGTCGACCAAGGCCGCAGGCTTTTGGGGCCCGTGGCGCTCCGTGCTTGACCTTTGGCTTCGCCGCGAAGCTAAGCCCGAGCGCACCTTGGGCGGGGCTACTGTTGGTATTCTGGGAACGGGGGTCCCCAGACTTGCCTGCCTGCGACCCACGGCATGGCTGTGCTAGCAGGCCAGTACGGCCCATATTCATCAGCGAGACATTCAAGACCCTCGTGAGGGGCCAAGCCTGACGAGGCAGACGACAAAAGACCTCCTCAGGAGCGGCCTCACCAGGCTGCCTCGCGAGGAGCGGAGAAATCAAGGCAGGGCAAAACCTCGCGAGGCTCTCGTGACGTGAGCCATGACGATCAAGATTAGGCGGGCGCCAGGCGGGCGCCAGCATGAGCAGTGTCCTTGTTTCCTCTTTGGTGCTAAGGAGGCAAGCGCAGGCGCGGAGTACCGAGGCGTCAAGCAAAGGTTTCCATATAAGTGCAACGAGACCAAGACCAGCCGGATGGTAGGACGGAGGTCACCGTGGAGCCCAAGACGGCGTCATCACCAGAACCTTTTGCAGGGGAAGACCGCTTTTGTCAGGATAAGATGTACTAGCTGTCCCCTTTCAAATTGGCCGCCGTTGTTGGCTCCCTTCCCGCTCAATATTTGGGGAGAGGATCAAGGCCTATATAAGTAGAACTAGCCACCGTAGTGGGGTAACTCATCTTGGACTGGATCCGCACATCCACAAGTCCGCAGAGCACAAGAACACCTCAACCTCAGGAGGCTGTTCTTCCCCTTGTACTCTTCATCATCAGTCCAAGAGGCAATCCACCACCACCACACTGGAGTAGGGTATTACACCACAATGGTGGCCCGAACCAGTATAAATCTTGTGTCTTTGTGTTGCGAGTTCGTCGAGTTCGTCCGCGAGATCTTAGAGAGCTAGGGCGTAGATCGGTAGGGAGGAAATCTTCGCGCGCACCCCAGTGTTCGAACCTTAAGGGTTTTGCCGGAACCCGTGATCCGACAACTTTGTATTGAGAATTAAAGAGAAGGAAGAATCCATCTAGCTACTAGCTATGGACCCGTAGGTAAACTACTCACGCTTCATCGGAGAGGCAATGGTGTTGATGTAGAAGCCCTCCGTGATCGAAACCCCCTCCGGCAGGCTGCGGGAAAAGGCCCCAAGATGGGATCTTACAGGTGCAGAAGGTTGCGGTGGTGGAAAAGTGGTTTTGTGGCTCCCCTGGAAGTTTTTTGGGGTATATGAGAATATATAGGAGGAAGATCTAGGTCAGGGGGTCACCGAGGGGCCCACAAGGTCGGGGGGTGCACCCTACCCCCTGGGCGTGCCCTCCACCCTTGTGGCCACCTCGTGTCTCTTTTGACTTGCACTCCAAGTCTCCTGGCTGTCTTCTGGTCCAAGAAAAATCATCGCGAAAGTTTTATTTCGTTTGGACTCCGTTTGTTATTCCTTTTCTGCGAAACTCAAAAACAAGGAAAAGCAGGAACTGGCACTGGGCTCTAGGTTAATAGGTTAGTCCCAAAAATCATATAAAATAGCATATTAATGCATATAAAACATCCAAAATAGATAATATAATAGCATGGAACAATAAAAAATTATAGATATGTTGGAGACGTATCAAGCATCCCCAAGCTTAATTCATGCTCGTCCTCGAGTAGGTAAATGATAAAAACAAAAAATTTGATGTGGAATGATACCTAACATATTCATCCATGTAATTCTCTTTGTTGTGGCATGAATGTTCAGGTCCGTAAGATTCAAAAAAAAGTTTAATATTGACATAAAAACAATAATACTTCAAGCATACTAAAAAAATAATTATGTCTTCTCAAAATAACATGGCCAAAGAAAGCTTATCCCTACAAAATCATATAGTCTGGCTATTCTCCATCTTCATCACACAAAACATTCAAATCATGCACAAACTTGATGATAAGCCAACCAATTGTTTCATACTTTTGACGTTCTCAAATATTTTCAACTTTCATGCAATACATGAGCGTGAGCCATGGACATAGCACAATAGGTGGAATAGATGGTGGTTCCGGAGAAGACAAAAAGAAGGAGATAGTCTCACATCAACTAGGCATATCAACGGGCTGTGGAGATGCCCATTAATAGATATCAATGTGAGTGAGTAGGGATTGCCATGCAACGGATGCACTAGAGCTATATGTTTATGAAAGATCAAAAATAAAACTAAGTGGGTGTGCATCCAACTTGCTTGCTCATGAAGACCTAGGGCGTTTTGAGGATGCCCATGTTGGAATATACAAGCCAAGTTCTATAATGAAAAAAATTCCCACTAGCATATGAAAGTGATATCATAGGAGACTCTCTATCATGAAGATCATGGTGCTACTTTGAAGCACTAGTGTGGCAAAAAGGATAGTAACATTGTCCCTTCTCTCTTTTTCTCCCTTTTTTTCTCTCTTTTTCTCTTTTTTCTCTTTTTCTCTTTTTTTCTTTTTTTGGGCCTTCTCTTTTTTTATTTGGCCTTTCTCTTCTTTTTTCCTCACATGGGACAATTCTCTAATAATGAAGATCATCACACTTCTATTTACTTACAACTCGATACTAGAACAAAAATATGACTCTATGTGGATGCCTCCGGCGGTGTACCGGGATGTGCAATGAATCAAGAGCGACATGTATAAAGAAATGGTGAATGGTGGCTTTGCCACAAATAAGATGTCAACTACGTGATCATGCAAAGCAATATGACAATGATGGAGCGTGTCATAATAAACGGAACGGTGGAAAGTTGCATGGCAATATATCTCGGAATGGCTATGGAAATGCCATAATAGGTAGGTATGGTGGCTGTTTTGAGGAGGGTATATGGTGGGTGTATGATACCGGCGAAAGGTGCGCGGTATTAGAGAGGCTAGCAATGGTGGAAGGGTGAGAGTGCGTATAATTCATGGACTCAACATTAGTCATAAAGAACTCACATACTTATTGCAAAAATCTATTAGTTATCGAAAGAAGTACTACGCGCATGCTCCTAGGGGGATAGATTGGTAGGAAAAGACCATCGCTCGTCCCCGACAGCCACTCATAAGGAAGACAATCAATAAACAAATGATGCTCCGACTTCATCACATAACGGTTCACCATACGTGCATGCTACGGGAATCACAAACTTTAACACAAGTATTTCTCAAATTCACAACTACTCAACTAGCATGACTCTAATATTACCATCCTCATATCTCAAAACAATCTTAAGGAATCAAACTTCTCATAGTATTCAATGCACTTTATATGAAAGTTTTTATTATATCCCTCTTGGATGCCTATCATATTAGGACTAATTTTATAACCAAAGAAAATTACCATGCTGTTTAGAGACTCTCAAAATAATATAAGTGAAGTATGAGAGTTTATCAATTTTTATAAAATAAAACTACCGCCGTGCTCTAAAAAGATATAAGTGAAGCACTAGAGCAAATTTGCCTAGCTCAAAAGATATAAGTGAAGCACATAGAGTATTCTAATAAATCACGATTAATGCGTATCTCTCCCAAAAGGTGTGTACAGCAAGGATGATTGTGGAAAACTAAAAAGCAAAGACCCAAATCATACAAGACGCTCCAAGAAAAACACATATCATGTGGTGAATAAAAATATAGCCTCAAGTAAAGTTACCGATAGACAAAAGCGAAAGAGGGGATGCCTTCCTGGGGCGTACCCAAGCTTAGGCTCTTTCGCCTCCTTGAATATTACCTTGGGGTGCCTTGGGCATCCCCAAGCTTAGGCTCTTGCCACTCCTTATTGTTGGAGATCGTTGCAGAAATTAAAGAAACTCTACGCATCACCAATAACAATCTATGGAGTCTTCTAGCAACGAGAGGTAAAAGAGTGCATCTACATACCCTTGTAGATCGCGAGCGGAAGCGTTCAAGTGAACAGGGTTGATGGAGTCGTACTCGTCGTGATCCAAATCACCGATGACCGAGCGCCGAACGGACGGCACCTCCGCGTTCAACACACGTACGGTTGGGGAAGACGTCTCCTCCTTCTTGATCCAGCAAGGGGAGGGAGAGGTTGATGGAGATCCAGCAGCACGACGGCGTGGTGGTGGAAGCAGCGGGGATCTCGGCAGGGCTTCGCCAAGCTCAGCGAGACGGAGAGGTGTCACGGGAGGGAGAGGGAGGCGCCAGAGGCTTGGGGGTCTGCTCCCATGCGCCTCCCAACTATATATAGGGGTGGAGGGGGCTGGTTTCTTGCCCTCCAAGTCCATTGGGGCGTTGGCAAAGGTGGGGAAAAGAAATCCCATCATTTCCCTTCCCCACCGATTGTTATCCCCCTTTTTTTAGGGATCTTGATCTTATCCCTTCGGGATATGATCTTATTCGTTCTAAGGTGGGATCTTGGTGCGCCTTGACCAGGGGTGTGGGGCCTTGCCCCCACTACCCACGTTCATGTGGGTCCCCCCATGCAGGTCGGCCCCACTTCGGAACCTTCTAGAACCTTCCCGGTACAATACCGAAAAATCCCGAACATTTTCCGGTGGCCAAAATAGGACTTCCCATATATAAATCTTTACCTCTGGACCATTCCGGAACTCCTCGTGACATCCGGGATCTCATCCGGGACTCCTAACAACTTTCTGTTAACTGCATACTAATATCTCTACAGCTCTAGCGTCACCGAACCTTAAGTGTGTAGACCCTACGGGTTGGCGAGACATGCAGACATGACCAAGACGACTCTCCGGTCAATAACCAACAGCGGGATCTGGATACCCATGTAGGCTCCCACATTTTCCACGATGATCTCATCCGATGAACCACGATGTCGAGGATTCAATCAATCCCGTATACAATTCCCTTTGTCAATCGGTACGTTACTTGCCCGAGATTCGATCGTCGGTATCCCAATACCTTGTTCAATCTCGTTACCGGCAAGTCACTTTACTCGTACCGTAATGCATGATCCCGTGACCAAACACTTGGTCACATTGAGCTCATTATGATGATGCATTACCGAGTGGGCCCAGAGATACCTCTCCGTCATACGGAGTGACAAATCCCAGTCTCGATTCATGCCAACCCAACAGACACTTTCGGAGATACCCGTAGTGCACCTTTATAGCCACCCAGTTACGTTGTGACGTTTGGCACACCCAAAGCACTCCTATGGTATCCGGGAGTTGCACAATCTCATGGTCTAAGGAAATGATACTTGACATTTGGAAAAGCTCTAGCAAACGAACTACACGATCTTGTGCTATGCTTAGGATTGGGTCTTGTCCATCACATCATTCTCCTAATGATGTGATCCCGTTATCAATGACATCCAACGTTGTAGCGACACGATCCAAATGGATCAAGTCTCTGTGCTTAAGTGTCATCCCTGGATCGGTATGCTGACACACACAGTACTCGAGGATTTATAATAGAGGTAAATCACATGTATAAAGTAACGTAAATACTATTACCTCAATCCAAATAGCGGAAGTAACAAGGTTGTGGATTCCCATCAACACCAACAGCAAAGTTGATTGTAGAAATCGTAACCCTAACGTATCACTTACTCGTCGTAAGAATCCTGCAACATGAAACGTTGCAGCCCTAAAACGGGTCAGCACATGGAATATGCTGGCAAATTCACACCATAGAGAAATGATGAACAAGGGCTATCACTACATGCATATATGGCTGGTGGAAAAGCTCTATGGTTACAGTTTTGCGAAAAGCCAATTTTTCCCTACTGCAAAGGAATAAATTTTATTTAACTATCATGGTGGTTGTGAAACATTGAGATGGTTGACAGCATCTCAATCCCAATTAAGTATCATCATTAACCCAACAATATTAATTAAAGTAACATGATGAGATCAACGGGATAATCCAAGAACTAGATACTCAAGATGTCCATAACCGGGGACACGGCTAATCATGATTAGTTTGTACACTCTGCAGAGGTTTGTGCACTTTTCCCACAAGACTCGATCGCCTCCGCTTGGTTCTCGCACTACATGATGTTTGAGAAACGGATGACCGAGACACAGTCTTTTAGAAGTGTTTGCGCCTTACGATGTGATAGACCGTACCACCTACATCCCCAACATCAGCTAGTCTACCACTGTAGGAGTTCACACAACCTAATCAACTATGCTAGAGCCCAAAATAGCTTGCGGCTGCACACGGAAGTTTCTAGCATGAAAACTCTCATGATCCCTTTGAACCTGGGTGGCGGTCCAAAAGAAAAAAGGCAATCCTGGAATACCCAGGTACCTCAATCCACCCAGATGTGAGTTTAGTTGCCACCTTAAGTAAACCATTAATTAATAATCTCACATCTGTCATGAATATCTCTAAAACCCAATCCACGTCTACAAGCATAGCATAGCAATATAATAGCAAACGTAGAAGTAACTCCCAAAGGTTTGATAATAAACAGGGCAATAGGTTCCTACCTCATCAACTATTTCCCAATACCCACATGTTATCAATCCTACTCATGCAATGTTTGAGGGTTGAATCTAAGGCATAAAAACTGGGTACGAAAGGGATATGATCAAGGTGTGAACTTGCCTGCAATGTTGATGAAGATGATTTGCACTCAAAACTCTGGATAGATCTACTATTCACACTCCGGTCAATCTATCGAGAGCAGGCAATAGTAACCACACATAAGCAATCACTCAAAAGATTGGGAAGAACGAAGAAGACAGTTCGGAAAACACCAAAACCAAGGAATTAACTCTTGCAGCATAAAACAATTTCTAACAGTACCAAAATTATGTGAATTTGGCCTTATCATAAAGTTTAGGTCAAGAGCTTTAATTTGCAAAAAGAATCAACTAAATAGGAGTTACGAAACTCAAGTTATGATCAAACGAAGTTTGAATTCAAATCTGGTCTACTTCAAATTTTAAAATTTCAAACACATGTTTGAGTTGGATTTCTGGATAGAGGGGATCATAACGAAGACGTGGGCGTTGGTTTCGTTGGATTTGGACAAACGAGTAAAAAGTTGTAGCCGTTTGAAGATTAGGGACTAATATGTAAGAAAAACAAATTGCTACTAGGTCCCTGGACAGAAAAAATAAAAGAAAAAACCTACTGAGCGAACGCTCACTTTCTAACTCTAACCAGCGAACGTTCTCTAAATAAAAACAAGGACGAAGAAAAAGAAAAAAAGAAAAAAAACAGAAAGATCTGGATCGTTGGATCCAGATCCAACAGCGAGTGGAGGGCGGCGGTTACCGCGGCGGATGGAGACGCCGGCGACGAGGGAGATGGCGGCGGGGGCTCGGACATCGATGGGGCGACGGCTCTGGTGGGTCTCCGGTGGCGGCGAGGGGGTCAGGGGGCTTGGCGCGGCGCGGCGGTGAGGATGGAGGGGCGGCGTCGGTCGGGAGTGGCGGGGCGGAGCCGGGCGTCGGCGACGAAGCTCGGTGGCGGCGGCAACTCCAGTGAGTGTGGGGTGCGGTGGCGGCGGATGAGAAGAAAGGGGCGGGGCGGCGGTCTCGCATTATAAAGGCCAGGGGGCGCGGCTTGGAGGTGGGGCCAGAGGAGGCCGGCGGCGGCACGGAGGCGGCGGCGATGCCGTGGCGGCTCGGGACTCCGTCCTGAGCTCGGGCACGAGCGCGGCGCCGTGACGGGCTGGCTGGGCCGTGGCTTGGCGAGCTGGGCCGGCCCGGTCCGGTCGGTCCAAAGTTTATTTTTTAAACATTTTTTACAGACAAGCAAAAAATAAAAGAAAAACAAAATAAATTAAAATATTATATAGGCATATAATATATCAAAATTTTCAGAAAAAGATTTCCAACAACACGGACATTTTTGTGAAGTCAAATAAAATCTTCACAAATTTAAATAAAGCAAATAGTGCTACTGCCTTAATAAAATCCAATAAAAATCATTTTAAAAATACCAAAATGATTTCAAATTTATTTCTCTCCAATTTTCTGATGTAGGGAATCATGTTACCCTATTTTCTGTATATTTTTATTTTGGAGAAAAATAATTTGAATAAAACTCAAATAACTCCAATATTGAAAATAATTTCAATGGGACTTTGAATTTAATCCTTTGAAACTCCCAACTCATATTTCGTATATTTTGAAGAAGTCATTTTATCTTCTCTCGTGAAAATCATTGGGTTGCATAAAGTTTCAGAATTGGAAATATTTTCAAATGAAATTAAAATATTTTCAACACCCCTTGTCATTTAAATAAATGGAAGAAGTCATGTCATCTTCTCTCGAGGGTTTTGTGATGAAAAGAATTTGAATTCATGGAGATCATAAAAGCAAAATGAAAGTTTGAGAAAGTCCTTTTATTCCCTCTCATTTAACTTTCAAAAGATTTCGAATTCACTCACTTTCAGTCAATCAGTCACACAACAATCCAACAAACAATCAAATCTATCTATTTATTATAACATTCCAAAATTTAGTATTTTGGGATGTTACAAACCTACCACCCTTAAAATGAATCTCGTCCTCGAGATTCGGAAAGGCTAGAAAGAAATAAGTTAGGTTTGGGGTCTTCTCAAAATCCATCGATCATCTCAGGGGTCTGGGGTGCTACCACCCTTAGAAACATTGTTACGGTTCCACCAAAACTCGTATACTCCATCCTTATTGTTGACAGTGTTGGTCTTCTCAGATCGTAAGGATAATAGGCTCTTCCGGTAGTGGCATAACCTTTTTCCTCAATTCTTCTGTATCCTTTCATCCTGGTATGGTTCTTCCATGACTGAGTCTTCTTAGCTGACGGGTGTGGCGCCAAAACTAAACAACTATCGATATCTCATGGTGGTCAACGATTTATGGTTTCTCCTGCAGGAAATGGGTCTGGTTGATCCTCACCGTATAACCTACGATTGGCATCAACTGCCGTGTACAAGGGAAAAATACTTATACCATTCTAAGGTTCAAACAAGGTTTAATACCGTCGTCTCTCTACTATAGGTAGGTCACTCAGATTTACCATCCCATATAGCAAAGCGAATAATAAGAGTAAGTCAGTACGGTGATCAATCCATCCCGCACCCAAATCATTACCTTGTATATGGTTTAGCGAATCTCGCATTCTAACACTCGGTCATCCTCGCAAGCATTGCAGAATTTCTCTTGTCGACGAACCAAGTTCGGATAAATCCATGGATTCTGCAAGCCAAACAAACATCTATCGTTCCTTCCCAACCCTCAGGTTTTGCGTAACTCCTATAAGATCGTTTGTCGATAAAATCGTAACTTCTTCGAGGGTTTTTCCTTCATCAAGAATGTGCTTGCTTCTTGGCAGGTCCTGGGGCCTGTGGGTTATGGCCCATCTCATCACTTGTAAACCTTGAACTCATCATCGGGCAACCGATCCTTAATCCAACATCCAACTTCCTGCTATTCTTAAATCCATCCAATTGTACTGTCTTCCTTCCTTCTATTGGCACCAAACTAGGACATGATTACTCAGAGTCATCATGGAATTTCCATTGATACATATTTCCAACATCATACCTTCTTTATATCCAATAGTACTTCATCTCTTCATCCTCGGGGAATATCCCACATACTGAGAAAAAAAACCTTATACTTATGAAGTCTATACTCCACTTCGTGGAACATCATTATCCTTTCCAGGGTCAAGCGTCCTTACAGGGGAATATTGGCCATCTCTGCATGGCACTTCTTCAACTGGGAAACGTGAAACACATCATGAGCTCCTGACAGTCCTTCGGGTGACTCCAGCTTGTTGGCCACTTCTCCCATACGCTCCAAAACTCGGTATGGTCCTACAAATCTCAGGGCTAACTTTCCCTTAACTCCAAATAGTTTAACTCCTCGCAGAGGGGACACACGAAGACATGCTCTGTCTCCAATTTCATAGACTACCTCCTTTACATCCAATAATACTCCATACCCTCATATTCTTGGGGTATCCAACATATCGACATAAAACTCATACTTATTTTGTTCGAAATCCACTTCGTGGAATACCATTACCTTTTTCCAAGGGTCAAGTTTCCTCACAGGGTACTACCACCTTTAAAATGCACAATCTTCCATAGACCGTATTTCTCATATCCTCGAAAATGGTCAAAATCTTTCTTCATAGAGTAACAACTCATAGAATCCAAATCAATACCAATGATGCTAACTTTATTGATTCTCAAATTATTACAATCTCCTGCATTCCATTACATGCCTCAACCCGACACCTCACTAATAAAAGAAATGTCCACACTACTACTACTATTTTTCTCGTTGCACTCAACTATTTATCACAAGTCTCCGTCTCCTGGGGCATTCTCTGGCAAAGTGCCCTGCTTCATCACAACGGAAACATATTACTTCTGACATATCTCGAGGTTTCCTTGTGATTATATAGCCTCCTGGGGTCCTCATCTTCCCTTTTGGGCAATCATTGAAGTAGTGTCCTGAATTTTTGCACCTGAAACATGTGATATGACTCAGGTCCTTTTGTAGAAATTGGGTTGTCCCTGGGATCCAATCTACTTCTCTTCCTGGACTTTTCCGTTCCAATCAGGGCTTCTATTTCCTGTGGATCATACTCTACTTCCATTGTCGGGAATTCTACTAAATCCCCATTCAGACAATTTTGGGAGATGTGTCCTTCTTCTCCACATGAATAGCATGACTTGGTGCAGGGTTTAATTGGTTCTTCTTTGGGTGTGTCCTCCACCTCTTCCTTCATCACAGATTCCTCTAAAATTTCCATGAGGGCTCTTTTCATTACTTCTTTCTTCTGCTGGATGGTCCTTTGTACCATGGGGTAGATGTGACACTGAGAAAGGTAGTGGGTAGTCCCTTCACACAAGAAGCAAGTGATCTGCCTAGTTGGGCATTCTTCAACTGGGTGACTTCCTTCACAATTTGGGCATTCATCCTTGTGTTCCTTATGGTTGTGTCCTATTTCTCCACAAGGCTTGCATGCACACGTTTTCTTCATATCCTTCCCATAAGGCCTCAACTTTTTGGGACACAAGCCAAGACTTTAACAAAGTCCACTTAAATTCCTTCCAAGTGGTTACTCCTTGCCATCCATTGATGGTTTGGTACATCCTCTACCAGGTAGTGGCACCTCTTTCAAAGCACTCAAGAGCATGCTGGGTCATATCCTTTCCGACTATAGGGTTATTCTTCATGTGATACTCCATGTTCTGAATCCATCGGTCCGTCCCCAATTGACTCATCGGTCCAGAAAATACAAGCTCATCTCCATTCATCCTCTATTGGGTCCATGGGTTTGGGGTGAGATAAGAGAGGTCGAGAGGGATGCACACAATACAAACAATAGTTTTGAAGAGACAGGTTTTTATTGTGGCTGTCGGAAAAACAACAAACAAATGACAGCTCACAAACGTCGCATCTAACGTAGGTATAACAGGGGTTTGGTCTTCTAAAGGTCAATAAGTCTTCAACGTCGCCAAACTCTTCAAGTCTTGTTAATGTCTCCGATGGCTTCTTCCAATCATGCTTGTCCTTCTCAAGTTCTTTTGCCAAATCATCACTGTTGACGCGAAGTCTCTCGTGACGTCCTTTAATATTTCTGGAGTTGCGCTCCAACTTCTGGGTCTCAACATCCTTGACATGAACCATGATCCTACTGTCCTTCAGTTCCTGATGAGTCTCCGTTATCTCGAGGTTTTGCTTTGCCAGCTTGGCTACTTTCAGTTTCTGGGTTCTGAGTTCTTCACGAAACACTTCTTTGTCAAAAACTTCTTGATGTAATACTCCAGATCCTAGTGATACACCGGTCTAAAGTTAAAACTTCATCTTGCTGATAGGTGCTCCATCAGCCTTCTACCATCCAATCCTTCCATGCATATGCATGCTTAACTCGGCACGGTGACAATAGCATAGACGATAACATCATGGATAGCCGTGTTTATGCCCATGTTACTGCCATGAGCTTTCATTCCATAACTGATATCTCCTGTCTTTGGGTTTTCTTAACAAAAACTTTGAGTTTCTAACTCTCCATGTTTCGGTTTATCTCCGATACACCTTGATCTCGGGCATTGACGGCTTCCATAGTCTGCCAAGTTCCATAAGGGTAACCTTCCTAGGTCATACACATCTGGCAATTCTTCAGAGCCTTCAAATTCTCCCAGTCTTCGGAGTCTTCAACCGTTGTAGTTTCCATTATCATAATGCACGGTGAAATCCTCTTCTTTCCGAATGGTCTTAGTTGTCCGATATCTTGTACTTCCTTGAGTGGTCTTATCCGTTGAATCTTCAAGTGGTCCAAAGGGAAAAAGGGTATGGTCTCACTAAAAGGGAATATTTGAATAAGACTCAGAAAGGAAGAGAGGTAAAAGATCTTTTTGAAAAGGAAAGTTTTAGGGAAAATCCTTCCTATGGGCTTGCCAGTTTCTAGGGTCACGTCCTACAGTCAACATGTGCTCTGATACCATCTTGTAGCGACCCGATCCGAATGGATCAAGACTCTGTGCTTAAGTGTCATCCCTGGATCGGTATGCTGACACACACAGTACTCGAGGATTTATAACAGAGGTAAATCACATGTATAAAGTAACGTAAATACTATTACCTCAATCCAAATAGCGGAAGTAACAAGGTTGTGGATTCCCATCAACACCAACGGCAAAGTTGATTGTAGAAATCGTAACCCTAACGTATCACTTACTCGTCGTAAGAATCCTGCAACATGAAACGTTGCAGCCCTAAAATGGGTCAGCACATGGAATATGCTGGCAAATTCACACCATAGAGAAATGATGAACAAGGGCTATCACTACATGCATATATGGCTGGTGGAAAAGCTCTATGGTTACAGTTTCGCGAAAAGCCAATTTTTCCCTACTGCAAAGGAATAAATTTTATTTAACTATCATGGTGGTTGTGAAACATTGAGATGGTTGACAGCATCTCAATCCCAATTAAGTATCATCATTAACCCAACAATATTAATTAAAGTAACATGATGAGATCAACGGGATAATGCAAGAACTAGATACTCAAGATGTCCATAACCGGGGACACGGCTAATCATGATTAGTTTGTACCAAGGAATTTTTCCCTACTGCAAAGGAATAAATACGAAGAAGACAGTTCGGAAAACACCAAAACCAAGCAATTAACTCTTGCAACATAAAACAATTTCTAACAGTACCAAAATTATGTGAATTTGGCCTTATCAGAAAGTTTAGGTCAAGAGCTTTAATTTGCAAAAAGAATCAACTAAATAGGAGTTACGAAACTCAAGTTATGATCAAACAAAGTTTGAATTCAAATCTGGTCTAGTTCAAATTTTAAAATTTCAAAAACATGTTTGAGTTGGATTTCTGGATAGAGGGGATCATAACGAAGACGTGGGCATTGGTTTCGTTGGATTTGGACAAACGAGTAAAACGTTGTAGCCGTTTGAAGATTAGGGACTAATATGTAAGAAAAACAAATTGCTACTAGGTCCCTGGACAGAAAAAATAAAAGAAAAAACCTACTGAGCGAACGCTCACTTTCTAAATCTAACCAGCGAACGTTCTCTAAATAAAAACAAGGACGAAGAAAAAGAAAAAGAAAAAAACAGAAAGATCTGGATCGTTGGATCCAGATCCAACGGCGAGGGGAGGGCGGCGGTTACCGCGGCGGATGGAGTCGTCGGGGACGAGGGAGATGGCGGTGGGGGCTCGGACATCGACGGGGCGACGGCTCCGGTGGGTCTCCGGTGGCGGCGAGGGGGTCAGGGGGCTCGGCGCGGCGCGGCGGTGAGGATGGAGGGGCGGCGTCGGTTGGGAGTGGCGGGGCGGAGCAGGGCATCGGCGACGAAGCTCCGTGGCGGCGGCAACTCCGGCGAGTGCGGGGTGCGGTGGCGGCGGACGAGAAGAGAGGGGGGGCGGCGGTCTCGCCTTATAAAGGCCAGGGGGGGCGCGGCTTGGAGGAGGGGCCAGAGGAGGCCGGCGGCGGCACGGAGGCGGCGGCGATGCCGTGGCGGCTCGGGACTTCGTCCCGAGCTCGGGGACGAGCGGGGCGCGGTGACGGGCCGGCTGGGCCGGCCCGGTCCGGTCGGTCCAAAGTTTTTTTTAAACATTTTTTTCAGACAAGCAAAAAATAAAAGAAAACCAAAATAAATTAAAATATTATATAGGCATATAATATATCAAAATTTTCAGAAAAAGATTTCCAACAACACGGACATTTTTGTGAAGTCAAATAAAATCCTCACAAATTTAAATAAAGCAAATAGTGCTACTGCCTTCATAAAATCCAATAAAAATCATTTTAAAAATACCAAAATGATTTCAAATTTATTTCTCTCCAATTTTCTGATGTAGGGAATCATGTTACCCTATTTTCTGTATATTTTTATTTTGGAGAAAAATAATTTGAATAAAACTCAAATAACTCCAATATTGAAAATAATTGCAACGGGACTTTGAATTTAATCCTTTGAAACTCCCAACTCATATTTCATATGTTTTGAAGAAGTCATTTTATCTTGTCTCGTGAAAATCATTGGGTTGCATAAAGTTTCAGAATTGGAAATATTTTCAAATGAAATTCAAATATTTTCAACACCCCTTGTCATTTAAATAAATGGAAGAAGTCATGTCATCTTCTCTCGAGGGTTTTGTGATGAAAAGAATTTGAATTCATGGAGATCATAAAAGCAAAATGAAAGTTTGAGAAAGTCCTTTTATTCCCTCTCATTTAACTTTCAAAAGATTTTGAATTCACTCACTTTCAGTCAATCAATCACACAACAATCCAACAAACAATCAAATCTATCTATTTATTATAACATTCCAAAATTTAGAATTTTGGGATGTTACAAACGTCCATAGTCAGGAAACCATGACTATCTGTTGATCAACGAGCTAGTCAACTAGAGGCTCACTAGGGACATGCTGTGGTCTATGTATTCACACATGTATTACGATTTCCGGATAACACAATTATAGCATGAACAATAGACAATTATCATGAACAAGGAAATATAATAATAACCATTTTATTATTGCCTCTAGGGCATATTTCCAACAGTCTCCCACTCGCACTAGAGTCAATAATCTAGTTACATTGCGATGAATCGAACACCCATAGAGTTCTGGTGTTGATCATGTTTTGCTCTAGGGAGAGGTTTAGTCAACGGATCTACTACATTCAGGTCCGTATGTACTTTACAAATATCTATGTCTCCATTTTGAACATTTTCACGAATGGAGTTGAAGCGACGCTTGATATGCCTGGTCTTCCTGTGAAACCTGGGCTCCTTGGCAAGGGCAATAGCTCCAGTGTTGTCACAGAAGAGAGTCATCGGGCCTGATGCATTGGGAATAACTCCTAGGTCGGTAATGAACTCCTTCACCCAGATTGCTTCTTGTGCTGCCTCTGAGGCCGCCATGTATTCCGCTTCACATGTAGATCCCGTCACAACGCTTTGCTTGCAACTGCACCAGCTTACTGCCCCACCATTCAAAATATACACGTATCCGGTTTGTGACTTAGAGTCATCCAGATCTGTGTCGAAACTAGCATCGACGTAACCCTTTACGACGAGCTCTTCGTCACCTCCATAAACGAGAAACATATCCTTAGTCCTCTTCAGGTACTTCAGGATATTCTTGACCGCTGTCCAGTGTTCCATGCCGGGATTACTTTGGTACCTTCCTACAAAACTTATGGCAAGGTTTACATCAGGTCTGGTACACAGCATGGCATACATAATAGACCCTATGGCCGAGGCATAGGGGACGACACTCATCTTTTCTCTATCTTCTACCGTGGTCGGGCATTGAGCCGTGCTCAATTGCACACCTTGCAATACAGGCAAGAACCCCTTCTTGGACTGATCCATATTGAACTTCTTCAACATCTTGTCAAGGTACGTACTTTCTGAAAGACCAATGAGGCGTCTTGATCTATCTCTATAGATCTTGATGCCTAATATATAAGCAGCTTCTCCAAGGTCCTTCATTGAAAAACACTTGTTCAAGTAGGCCTTTATGCTTCCCAAGAATTCTATATCATTTCCCATCAACAGTATGTCATCCACATATAATATGAGAAATGCTACGGAGCTCCCACTCACTTTCTTGTAAACACAGGCTTCTCCATAAGTGTGTGTAAACCCAAACGCTTTGATCATCTCATCAAATCGAATGTTCCAACTCCGAGATGCTTGCACCAGCCCATAGATGGAGCGCTGGAGCTTGCATACCTTGTTAGCATTCTTAGGATCGACAAAACCTTCCGGCTGCATCATATACAATTCTTCCTTAAGAAAGCCGTTAAGGAATGCCGTTTTGACGTCCATTTGCCATATCTCATAATCATAGTATGCGGCAATTGCTAACATGATTCGGACGGACTTCAGCTTCGCTACGGGTGAGAAAGTCTCATCGTAGTCAACCCCTTGAACTTGTCAATAACCCTTAGTGACAAGTCGAGCTTTATAGATGGTAACATTACCATCCGCGTCTGTCTTCTTCTTAAAGATCCATTTGTTTTCTATCGCTCGCCGATCATCGGGCAAGTCTGTCAAAGTCCACACTTTGTTTTCATACATGGATCCTATCTCGGATTGCATGGCTTCAAGCCATTTGTCGGAATCTGGGCCCGCCATTGCTTCTTCATAGTTCGAAGGTTCACCGTTGTCTAACAACATGATTTCCAAGACAGGGTTGCCGTACCACTCTGGCGCGGAATGTGTCCTTGTGGACGAACGAAGTTCAGTAGGAGCTTGATCCGAAGTACCTTGATCATCATCATCATTAACTTCCTCTCTAGTCGGTGCAGGCACCACAGGAACATCTTCCTGAGATGCGCTACTTTCCGGTTCAAGAGGTAGTACTTCATCAAGTTCCACTTTCCTCCCACTTACTTCTTTCAAGAGAAACTCTTTCTCCAGAAAGGACCCGTTCTTGGCAACAAAGATCTTGCCTTCGGATCTGAGGTAGAAGGTATACCCAATGGTTTCCTTAGGGTATCCTATGAAGACGCATTTTTCCGACTTGGGTTCGAGATTTTCAGGTTGAAGTTTCTTGACATAAGCATCGCATCCCCAAACTTTTAGAAATGACAGCTTAGGTTTCTTCCCAAACCATAATTCATACGGTGTCGTCTCAACGGATTTTGACGGAGCCCTATTTAAAGTGAATGCGGCAGTCTCTAAAGCATAGCCCCAAAATCAGAGCGGTAGATCGGTAAGAGACATCATAGATCGCACCATATCCAATAGAGTGCGATTACGACGTTCGGACACACCATCTCACTGAGGTGTTCCAGGCGGCGTGAGTTGTGAAACTATTCCACATTTCCTTAAGTGTGTGCCAAATTCGTGACTCAAATATTCCCCTCCATGATCTGATTGTAAGAACTTTATTTTCCTGTCACGTTGATTCTCAACCTCACTCTGAAATTACTTGAACTTTTCAAAGGTCTCAGACTTGTGTTTCATTAGGTAGACATACCCATATCTACTCAAGTCATCAGTGAGAGTGAGAACATAACGATAGCCACCGCGAGCCTCAACACTCATTGGACCGCACACATCAGTATGTATGATTTCCAATAAGTTGGTTGCTCGCTCCATTGTTCCGGAGAACGGAGTCTTGGTCATCTTACCCATGAGGCATGGTTCGCACGTGTCAAATGATTCGTAATCAAGAGACTCCAAAAGTCCATCTGCATGGAGCTTCTTCATGCGTTTGACACCAATGTGACCAAGACGGCAGTGCCACAAGTATGTGGGACTATCATTATCAACCTTACATCTTTTGGTATTCACACTATGAATATGTGTAACACTACGTTCGAGATTCATTAAGAATAAACCATTAACCAGCGGGGCATGACCATAAAACATATCTCTCATATAAATAGAACAACCATTATTCTTGGATTTAAATGAGTAGCCATCTCGAATTAAACGAGATCCTGATACAATGTTCATGCTCAAAGCTGGCACTAAATAACAATTATTGAGGTTTAAAACTAATCCCGTAGGTAAATGTAGAGGTAGTGTGCCGACGGCGATCACATCGACCTTGGAACCATTCCCGACGCGCATCGTCACCTCGTCCTTTGCCAGTCTCCGTTTATTCCGCAGCTCCTGCTTTGAGTTACAAATATGAGCAACCGCACCGGTATCAAATACCCAGGAGCTACTACGAGTGCTGGTAAGGTACACATCAATAACATGTATATCACATATACCTTTGGTGTTGCCGGCCTTCTTGTCCGCTAAGTACTTGGGGCAGTTCCGCTTCCAGTGACCACTTCCCTTGCAATAAAAGCACTCAGTCTCAGGCTTGGGTCCATTCTTTGGCTTCTTCCCGGCAACTGGCTTACCGGGTGCGGCAACTCCCTTGCCGTCCTTCTTGAAGTTCTTCTTACCGTTGACTTTCTTGAACTTAGTGGTTTTATTCACCATCAACACTTGATGTTCCTTTTTGATCTCCACCTCCGCTGATTTCAGCATTGAATATACCTCAGGAATGGTCTTTTCCATCCCCTGCATATTGAAGTTCATCACAAAGCTCTTGTAGCTCGGTGGAAGCGACTGAAGGATTCTATCAATGACCGCGTCATCCGGGAGATTAACTCCCAGCTGAGTCAAGCGGTTGTGTAACCCAGACATTTTGAGTATGTGCTCACTGACAGAACTATTTTCCTCCATATTACAACTGAAGAACTTGTCGGAGACTTCATATCTCTCGACCCGGGCATGAGCTTGGAAAACCATTTTCAGCTCTTCGAACATCTCATATGCTCCGTGTTGCTCAAACGCTTTTGGAGCCCCGGTTCTAAGCTGTAAAGCATGCCGCACTGAACGAGGGAGTAATAATCAGCACGCTGCTGCCAAGCGTTCATAACGTCTTGGTTCTCTGGGATGGGTGCGTCACCTAGCGGTGCTTCTAGGACATAATCTCTCTTGGCAACAATGAGGATGATCCTCAGGTTCCGGACCCAGTCCATATAGTTGCTGCCATCATCTTTCAGTTTGGTTTTCTCTAGGAACGCGTTGAAGTTGAGGGCAACATTAGCGTGGGCCATTTGATCTACAAGACTTATTGTAAAGATTTTATACTAAGTTCATGATAATTAAGTTCATCTAATCAAATTATTCGATGAACTCCCACTCAGATAAACATCCCTCTAGTCATCTAAGTGAAACATGATCCGAGTCAACTAGGCCATGTCCGATCATCACGTGAGATGGACTAGTCAACATCGGTGAACATCTTCATGTTTATCGTATCTTCTATACGACTCATGTTCGACCTTCCGGTCTCTTGTGTTCCGAGGCCATGTCTGTACATGCTAGGCTCGTCAAGTCAACCTAAGTGTTTTGCATGTGTAAATCTGTCTTACACCCGTTGTATGTGAACGTTAGAATCTATCACACCCGATCATCACGTGGTGCTTCGAAACAACGGACTTTCGCAACGGCGCACAGTTAGGGGGAACACTTTCTTGAAATTATTATAAGGGATCATCTTACTTACTACCGTCGTATTAAGCAAATAAGAAGCAAAATATGATAAACATCACATGCAATCAAATAGTGACATGATATGGCCAGTATCATATTGCTCCTTTGATCTCCATCTTCGGGGTGCCATGATCATCTTCGTCACCGGCATGACACCATGATCTCCATCATCGTGTCTTCATGAAGTTGTCACGCCAACGATTACTTCTACTTCTATGGCTAACGTGTTTAGCAATAAAGTAAAGTAATTTACATGGCGTTATTCAATGACACGCAGGTCATACAAAAATAAAGACAACTCCTATGGCTCCTGCCGGTTGTCATACTCATCGACATGCAAGTCGTGATTCCTATTACAAGAACATGATCAATCTCATACATCACATATATTTCATTCATCACATCCTTTTGGCCATATCACATCACAAGGCATATGCTGCAAAAACAAGTTAGACATCCTCTAATTGTTGTTGCATGTTTTTACGTGGCTTCTATAGGTTTCTAGCAAGAACGTTTCTTACCTACGTAAAACCACAACGTGATATGCCAATTTCTATTTACCCTTCATAAGGACCCTTATCATCGAATCCGATCTGACTAAAGTGGGAGAGACAGACACCCGGTAGCCACCTTATGCAACTAGTGCATGTCAGTCGGTGGAACATGTCTCACGTAAGCGTACATGTAAGGTCGGTCCAGGCCGCTTCATCCCTCGATGCCGCCGAATCAATATAAGACTAGTAACGGCAAGTAAATTGACAATATCGATGCCCACAACTGCTTTGTGTTCTACTCATGCATAGAAACTACGCATAGACCTTGCTCATGATGCCACTGTTGGAGATCGTTGCAGAAATTAAAAAATTTCTACGCATCACCAAGAACAATCTATGGAGTCTTCTAGCAACGAGTGGGAAAAGAGCGCATCTACATACCCTTGTAGATCGCGAGCGGAAGCGTTCAAGTGAACGGGGTTGATGGAGTCATACTCGTCGTGATCCAAATCACCGATGACCGAGCGCCGAACGGACGGCACCTCCGCGTTCAACACACGTACGGTTGGGGAAGACGTCTCCTCCTTCTTGATCCAGCAAGGGGAGGGAGAGGTTGATGGAGATCCAGCAGCACGACGGCGTGGTGGTGGAAGCAGTGGGGATCTCGGCAGGGCTTCGCCAAGCTCAGCGAGAGGGAGAGGTGTCACGGGAGGGAGAGGGAGGCGCCAGGTGCTTGGGGGTCTGCTCCCATGCGCCTCCCCACTATATATAGGGGTGGAGTGGGCTGGTTTCTTGCCCTCCAAGTCCATTGGGGCGTTGGCAAAGGTGGGGAAAAGAAATCCCATCATTTCCCTTCCCCACCGATTGTTATCCCCTTTTTTCGGGATCTTGATCTTATCCCTTCGGGATACGATCTTACTCCTTCTAAGGTGGGATCTTGGTGCGCCTTGACCAGGGGTGTGGGGCCTTGCCCCCACTACCCACGTTCATGTGGGTCCCTGTAGCGACCAGACCTCAAACAGTCTGTGCTGCTGTGCACCAGTGTCATCCCTGGATCAGTAATGCTGACACGCACAGTACAAATGGAGGATTTGTAACACAGTAGCAATCACACACTTATTACAATGAATATCTCAAGAGAGAATAAGTATGATAGATATGGCTTAAGGCCATCTAATACGATAACAGCGGAAGGCTTGGAAGATAAGTGAGTCCATCAACTCCAATGGCATCACTGAGTATAAGACCACGACCTAAGGCACCTTACTCGTCGTCTGAAAAGTCTGCAACATGAAACGTTGCAGCCCGAAAACGGGTCAGCACATGGAATATGCTGGCAATGTAACACATAGAGAATAATGAACATAATAATGCTATACTACATGCATATATGGCTGGTGGAAAGCTCTATGGTTACAGTTTTGCGAAAAGCCAATTTTTCCCTACTGCAAAGTAATAAATTTTATTTAACTATCATGGTGGTTGTGAAACATTGAGAAGGTACCTCCAACTCAATCCCAATTAAGTATCATCATTAACCCAACAATATTAATTAAAGTAACATGGTGATGAGATTCACATGATAATCCAAGTACTAGATACTCAAGTTGTCCATAACCGGGGACACGGCTAACCATGATTAGTTTATACACTCTGCAGAGGTTTGTGCACTTTTCCCCACAAGACTCGATCGCCTCCGCTTGATTCTCGCACTACATGATGTTTGAGAAACGGATGACCGAGACACAGTCTTTCAGAAGCGTAAACTCTCTACTCTGGGTAGACCGTACCACCTACATCCCCTACATCTGCTAGTCTACCTCTTCGAGAGCTCACACAACTTAATCAATTATGCTAGAGCCCATAATAGCTTGTGGCTGCACACGGAAGTTTCTAGCATGAATAATCTCATGATCCCTTTGAGCCTGGGTGGCGGTCCATAGGATGATCACACGGGTACTCCGGGATATCCAAAAATACAGGCAACACTGGGTTCTCCAGGTGCCTCAATCCACCCAGATGTGAGTTTTAGTTGCCACCTTAAGTAAGCCATTAATTAACAATCTCACATCTGTCGTGAATATCTCTCAAACCCAATCCACGTCTACAAGCATAGCATAGCGATATGAGCAAACGTAGAAGTAACTCCCAAGGGTTTGATAATAAAACAGGTAATAGGTACTACCTCAACTACTTCCCAATACCCACAATTAATTAGATCCTAACCATGCAATGTTCGAGGATTGATCTAAGCAATAAAAACTGGGTATGGAAGAGTATGATCAAAGTGTTACTTGCCTTGCTGATGATCCGCGGAACCTAGAGATTCGAAGTAACAAGCGGCGCACTCCGGGTACTCTATCGCAAACAAACAAGCAAACAATAAGTACTCATCTAATGCACAAGTAAAACTCAAATAAAGATCTAACCAGAAAGTTCAACTTAAGAACTCCGGTTTGCAAAAAGATTCAACTCGAACGAAGCAACGAAAGTCAAACGGCGAAAGAAACAAGCTTCGTTTACAAATATGGATCTAGGTCAAATTTTACAGTAGCAAAAACTTGTTTCGGTGGATTAAACGGAAAGAGAATTTCGAGACGAAACTCTAGGCGCTTGAATCGCCTGATTCCGAAAAACGAGCGACATGTTAAACGAAAACGAAGTTCTGATCGGAAATCACGATTTGGAATAATCGCGGAAAAATCCGACGAAAAAGAAAAACTGACGAACAGTTAAACGAACGGACGTTCGTTAACAGCGACAATCCGACGAACACGTTCGTTAAAATGAACGGGTCGGTGAACGTTCACTAAGTAATAAAACCGAAAAAAATAAACCGATCTGAAAAAAAACGAAAACTAGGGTTTAGGAAAAAAATAAACCGAATCGCTTTTTAAAAAAAAACCGGACTCGGCGGCGGCGGCTTCGGCTACCTTGGCGGGCAGCTCCGGCGGGGCTCGGGCGGCGGCGGGGCGACGGCGGCGCATGGCTGCAGGGGGGCAACGGCGGGTGCGGGTTGGCGGCGGCGGCGGGGTGAGGAGAGGAAGCGGGGCTGGGGGTATATAAGGAGGGGGAGGGGGTGGCGTGGAGGAGGGGGCAAGGCGGCGGCGGCGAGGCGTGCTCGAGGCGGACTCGGGCGGCGTGCTGGGGTGGGAGACGACGACGGGACGGGCCGGCCTGGCTCGGCTGGGCCTCGGCCCAGTCGGGCGCGATTTTTTTTAATATTCGCCGAATCTAAAAAAATCGCAGAAAAATAAATAAAAATCCAAAAATACTAAAACAAATTTTCCCCGTCTAATTAAAATAATTAGAACGAGATGGACATTTTTCTGGCTCAAAAATGCAGTTTTGAAAACGTGCAATATTTTTAATGCAATTAAAATTGCAAATAAATTCCGAATAAAATCCAATATTTGATTTTAATATTTTTCCTCCAATATTTCAATAATTTTGGAGAAGTCATATTTTCTCCTCTCATTTATTTTAATATGAAATATTTTTGGAGAGGAAAATAATTAAAACCAAAGATCCTCGTTTTATTATTTCATAAAAATCAAATATGAAAAACCGGGAAAATCCCCAACTCTCTCCGAGGGTCCTTGAGTTGCTTAGGATTTATCGAGGATTTGCCAAAATGCAATAAAATATGCTATGCAATGATGATCTAATGTATAACATTCCAAATTGAATATTTGGGATGTTACAAACCTACGCCCTTAAGATGAATCTCGCCCTCGAGATTCGGGTTGGCTAGAAAATAGGTGAGAGTGGTTCTTTCGTAGATCTTCCTCTCGCTCCCAGGTGGCTTCATCTTCCGTATGGTGGCTCCACTGGACTTGGAAAACTTGATAACCTTACTGCGGGTGACTCGGCTGGCATACTCAAGAATCTTAACTGGTTTCTCCTCATAGGTCAAATCACATTCCAGCTGAATCGCTTCCAGTGGCACTGTATCTCTCAGCGGTATCTCAGCCATCTCTGCGTGGCACTTCTTCAACAGGGAAACGTGAAATACATCAGGAACTCCTGACAATCCTTCAGGAAATTCCAGCTTGTAGGCAACTTCTCCCATACGTTCCAAAACTCTGTATGGTCCTACAAATCGAGGCGCTAACTTTCCCTTAACTCCAAAGCGCTTCACTCCTCGGAGTGGTGATACTTGAAGCTAAACTCTGTCTGCGACTTCGTGAACTGTCTCCTTACGTTTTGAATCCGCATAACTCTTCTGCCTGGACTGGGCTACCTTGAACCTATCGCGAATCAACCTTACTTTCTGCTCAGACTCCTTAATCAAATTTGGTCCAAACAACTGACGGTCTCCAACTTCGTCCCATAACAATGGTGTTCTACACCTCCTTCCGTACAAAGCTTCGAAAGGGGCCATCTTCAAACTGGTTTGATAACTGTTGTTGTAAGAAAACTCTGCATATGGCAAATTTTCGTCCCAACTCGATCCATAATCTAGTGCACAAGCTCTCAACATGTCTTCCAAAATCCGATTGACTCTCTCGGTCTGTCCATCTGTCTGTGGGTGAAAGGCTGTACTGAATTCTAGCCTGGTTCCCAAAGTTTCATGTAACTGATTCCAAAACTTCGAGGTAAACTGGGTTCCTCTGTCGGATACAATGGTCCTCGGAACTCCATGCAAACATACGATTCTGGTCATGTATATCTTTGCCAACTTAGCAATGGTGTAAGTGGTCTTCACTGGGATGAAATGAGCTACTTTCGTCAAACGGTCGACTACAACCCATA
This sequence comes from Aegilops tauschii subsp. strangulata, assembly GCF_002575655.3. Taxonomy (NCBI): domain Eukaryota; kingdom Viridiplantae; phylum Streptophyta; class Magnoliopsida; order Poales; family Poaceae; genus Aegilops; species Aegilops tauschii. Next base: position 276,630,181 of record NC_053037.3, on the reverse strand, counting down.
TTGATTCATAGCCTGAACGAGTCCTGGGCAATCCCGTGATAAAGTCCATGCCTAGTTTATCCCACTTCCATTCGGGTATCGGCAATGGTTGTAGCAATCCCGCTGGCTTCTGATGTTCTGCCTTCACACTCTGACATACATCACAAACTGCTACATACTCCGCAATATCCTTCTTCATACCGGTCCACCAGAAAGTATCCTTCAAATCCAAATACATCTTGGTATTTCCTGGGTGAATCGAGTACGGTGAATCATGGGCCTCTTGCAAGATCAACTTCCTGATCTCCGGGTCATTGGGCACATAAACACGGTCCTCAAACCATAAGGTATCGTGCTCATCCTCACGAAATCCTTTCCTTTGCTCAACTTTACCTTTATCTCGTCAATCTCCTTGTCTATCTTCTGAGCTTCTCTGATCTTTTCCATCAAGGTATACTGAATCTCCAATGTTGCTAAATAGCTTCTTGGAACTATCTCCAAACATAGCTCGCGAAGATCCTCGGCTAACTCCTGGGGTAACTCTCCTGTCATGAGTGTGTTGACATGGCTCTTGCGGCGCAACGCATCTACTACTACGTTAGCCTTCCCTGGGTGATAATGCAATCTCATATCATAGTCCTTAATAAGCTCCAACCATCTCATCTGCCTGAGATTTAACTCCTTCTGCGTGAAAATGTACTTCAAACTCTTGTGATCCGTGTACAACTCACAATGGTTTCCGATGAGAAAATGTCTCCAGGTCTTCAACGCATGCACTACGGCTGCTAACTCCAAATCATGCGTGGCATAATTCTTCTCACGGGGTTTAAGTTGTCATGAGGCATAAGAAACAACTCTTCCTTCCTGCATAAGCACTACTCCAAGTCCTCGACGAGAAGTGTCGCAATAAACTTCATAATCCTTGCGTTGATCTGGCAGAATCAACACTGGCGATGTAACCAATCGTTTCTTCAACTCTTGGAAACTAGCTTCACATTCCTCAGTCCAATTGAATTTGGTGTCCTTCTTCAATAGCTCCGTCATGGGCTTAGCAATCTTCGAGAAATTCTCGATGAATCTCCGGTAGTATCCTGCGAGACCATGAAAACTCCGGATCACTCCAACTGACGTGGGTGATTCCCAACTTGTTACTGTGTCAACTTTGGTGGGGTCTACTGCTATTCCTTCTCCGGATATAACATGTCCGAGGAATCCAACTTCCTTCAGCCAAAATTCACATTTGCTGAACTTGGCGTATAACTGGTGTTCTCTGAGCTTCTCAAGTACCAAACGCAAATGCTCCTTATGCTCTTCTTCATTCTTGGAGTAGACTAAAATATCGTCAATGAACACCACGACGAACTTATCCAAAAACTCCATAAACACTTTGTTCATCAGGTTCATGAAATAGGCAGGTGCGTTAGTCAGACCAAATGACATAACGGTATACTTATATAGCCCATATCTGGTGGTAAAAGCCGTCTTAGGTATATCCTGCTCTCGAATCTTTAACTGATGGTATCCTGATCGTAGATCGATCTTGGAAAATACCTTAGCTCCTTGTAAGCGGTCAAACAAATCATTGATCATCGACAGTGGGTACTTGTTTTTGATGGTCACTTCACTTAATCCACGGTAATCAACAACCATCCTCAACGATCCATCTTTATTCTCCACTAGAAGTACTGGTGATCCCCAAGGTGACGAACTTGGGCGAATATAGCCTTCATCCAGTAACTCCTTAATCTGCTTCTTAATCTCCTCCAAATCTTTTGCGGGCATCCTGTATGGTCTCTTAGATATTGGCCCTGTGCCTGGCAAAAGTTCAATCAAGAACTCAATGTCTCTATCCGGTGGCATGCCTGGCAACTCTTCTAGAAATACATCCGGGTAATCCTTCACCACTGGTACTTCCTCCTGTACAACTCCTGATAAGGAATTCACTTGAGTCCTCTTCGGCACATGCCGGGATACATACTTAATCCTTCTTCCTTCTGGGGTGGTAAGCAAAATCGACTTACTGGCGCACTCAATGTTCCCTTCATACTTTGATAACCAATCCATGCCTAATATCACATCCAATCCTTGCGATTCCAATATTATTAGGTCTGAGGGAAACAGGTAGTTACCAATCCTTAATGGTAACCGTTCACACCATAAACTAGCCATATACTCTGCTCCTGGCGAGGTTACTAACATGGGTGACCTAAGGGCTTGGGTTGGCAGTTTATACTTATCCACAAATCCCCTTGATATGTATGAATGCGATGCACCAGTATCAAAAAGAACGAGTGCAGTAAATGACTTAACCATAAACTTACCTATTACTGCATCAGGCTGTGCTTCAACCTCTTCCACGCTCACGTGGTTCACATGTCCTTTGTTAAAAGGGTTCGGCTTCTTCCCAGAGCTTCCATTGCCATTTCCATTCTAGGCTTCAGGACAATCAATTGCATAATGTCCAGTCTTCTAGCACTTGAAACAAGTAATGTGACTTAGATCCCTCTTGGCTGGGGTAGATGGGTTATTACGGTTCTGTCCGTTGCTTCCTCCATTCCCATTACCATTCTTGGAGCCATTATGGTTGTGCGAACTACCTCCTCCATGGGTATGCTGAAACTGTCCTCCCGATTTCGGGGTAAAACGTGGCTTTTGCTGGGCTCCAGAATTATACTTCCCTTGTCCATACTTCCTCTTACGGTTTTCAATCTGCTGCTGCTTCCCTTCAATCATGAGCGCTCTATCTACCAACTCCTGGTAGTTGTTGAAGGTTGCTACCATCAATTGCATGCTCAGCTCATCATTTAATCCTTCGAGAAACTTCTCCTCCTTGGCTGCATCTGTAGCAACGTCATCTGGTGCATAACGTGCTAATTTACTGAAATCCTCCACATACTGGCCTACGATGCGTCCTCCTTGGCGTAGGTTGCGAAACTCACGCTTCTTCATGGCCATAGCTCCTGCTGAAACATGGGCTGTACGGAAAGCTTGCTGAAACTGGTCCCATGTGACAGTGTCAATAGGGTGTGTGGCTGTGTAATTCTCCCACCATGATGCTGCGGGTCCATCAAGCTGATGTGCGGCAAAACGCACTCTTTCCGCATCTGTGCATCCTGCAGTGTCAACTCTCTTCCAACTTTGCGGAGCCAATCATCTGCAACTATCGGCTCGGTGCTGCTGGAAAACACCGGCGGATTTAGCCTCAAGAAACGGGCTAGGTGATCAACAGGTGGTGGTGGTGGGTTGTTGTTCTTGTTGTTGTTGCCTTGGTTCTGTACTAGCACTTGCATCAGGGCATTCTGTTGCTGAATCAACTGAGTGATCTCCGGTGGGAAAATAAATCCGGTGTCGCGTCTCGGAGGCATCTGATAGGTTAGAAAAGATGAGAGTTTAGAATAGAATGAGGTCTAGAGGGAAAACACTACCCATATGCTCATGAGACAAACACAATCAATATCACTCAATCAATTCAAACAAGGCATACAATCGATCTAACTAGCGTTACAAAAGTGCTTGAACTATACTATATAAATGGGGGAAAACTACTACTGATATGGTGGTCTACTAGAAATTCGAATCAGTTGAAGACTCCATGATATCTGCTCCAGCTTCATCAACAAAGTCGTCTTCACTGGGGTCCGAGTCGGTGTCGTCGATGATGATGTAGTTATCCGGGCAAGCGCATTCATCATCTTCTGCCTTTGGCACTGGATTTCCCATGAATACTCCAATCTTCTTCTCCAGGTCGTCATTCTTCCCTACTAGTGCGACGATTTCCTCCAAATAATCCTTGCGTATAGCCTTGAGTTCTTCCTCCAGCTCCTTGATCTTCGTCAATGCCTTCTTCAGATCTATCTTGTCTGAGCACAACTGGTTCTCCTGGCGACGAATGTGTTGGTTTTGCTCCTGGATGAAAGCTGCAACGGATCCATCCTTCTTGGTGCTGATCATCTCCCACTGCTCGTCTCGGCGTCCACAAATCTGATAAATAGTATCCTTAAGCTCCCTGTGGTAGACTTCTCCAATGCGTCCCATAGCGATGTGGGCTGCCATGCTCTTCCCTAAACTCCAGGTTGGTGCTTCAAAAGCCAATTTTATAGGTTCAGTGACTGGCGTAAACGTCCTTCCTGGAACTTGAACTTGAATCTTCCAGCTCTCCTCTTCAGGTAATGTGGCGTTGTAGGTTCCAGTGAAGCTTGGTATTCCTATGTTCAAGTACTTAGTGACTTCCTTCAAGTGTCGTCCAAAAGGCGTATCTTCATCTGGTTGCATGAACTTGCTCCTTGCATCCGCCATTCCTAAAAGAGTAGAAAGTGGAGAGGGGTCAGAAATAAGAAGAGAGAAGTGTTCTAGGGTTTAAGCTTAGTGGTCGTGTCCTACAGTCAGCGTGTGCTCTGATACCACCTTTGTAGCGACCAGACCTCAAACAGTCTGTGCTGCTGTGCACCAGTGTCATCCCTGGATCAGTAATGCTGACACACATAGTACAAATGGAGGATTTATAACAGAGTAGCAATCACACACTTATTACAACGAATATCTCAAGATAGAATAAGTATGATAGATATGGCTTAAGGCCATCTAATACGATAACAACGGAAGGCTTGGAAGATAAGTGAGTCCATCAACTCCACTGGCATCACTGAGTATAAGACCACGACCTAAGGCACCTTACTCGTCGTCTTAAAAGTCTGCAACATGAAACGTTGCAGCCCGAAAACGGGTCAGCACATGGAATATGCTGGCAATGTAACACATAGAGAATAATGAACATAATAATGCTATACTACATGCATATATGGCTGGTGGAAAGCTCTATGGTTACAGTTTTGCGAAAAGCCAATTTTTCCCTACTTCAAAGTAATAAATTTTATTTAACTATCATGGTGGTTGTGAAACATTGAGAAGGTACCTCCAACTCAATCCCAATTAAGTATCATCATTAACCCAACAATATTAATTAAAGTAACATGGTGATGAGATTCACATGATAATCCAAGTACTAGATACTCAAGTTGTCCATAACCGGGGACACGGCTAACCATGATTAGTTTATACACTCTGCAGAGGTTTGTGCATGTTTCCCCACAAGACTCGATCGCCTCCGCTTGATTCTCGCACTACATGATGTTTGAGAAACGGATGACCGAGACACAGTCTTTCAGAAGCGTAAACTCTCTACTCTGGGTAGACCGTACCACCTACATCCCCTACATCTGCTAGTCTACCTCTTCAAGAGCTCACACAACTTAATCAATTATGCTAGAGCCCATAATAGCTTGTGGCTGCACACGGAAGTTTCTAGCATGAATAATCTCATGATCCCTTTGAGCCTGGGTGGCGGTCCATAGGATGATCACACGGGTACTCCGGGATATCCAAAAATACAGGCAACACTGGGTTCTCCAGGTGCCTCAATCCACCCAGATGTGAGTTTTAGTTGCCACCTTAAGTAAGCCATTAATTAACAATCTCACATCTGTCGTGAATATCTCTCAAACCCAATCCACGTCTACAAGCATAGCATAGCGATATGAGCAAACGTAGAAGTAACTCCCAAGGGTTTGATAATAAAACAGGTAATAGGTACTACCTCAACTACTTCCCAATACCCACAATTAATTAGATCCTAACCATGCAATGTTCGAGGATTGATCTAAGCAATAAAAACTGGGTATGGAAGAGTATGATCAAAGTGTTACTTGCCTTGCTGATGATCCGCGAAACCTAGAGATTCGAAGTAACAAGCGGCGCACTGCGGGTACTCTATCGCAAACAAACAAGCAAACAATAAGTACTCATCTAATGCACAAGTAAAACTCAAATAAAGATCTAACCAGAAAGTTCAACTTAAGAACTCCGGTTTGCAAAAAGATTCAACTCGAACGAAGCAACGAAAGTCAAAGGGCGAAAGATACAAGCTTCGTTCACTAATCCGGATCTAGGTCAAATTTTACAGTAGCAAAAACTTGTTTCGATGGATTAAACAGAAAGAGAATTTCGAGACGAAACTCTAGGCGCTTGAATCGCCTGATTCCGATAAACGAGCGAAAAGTTAAACGAAAACGAAGTTCTGATCGGAAATCACGATCTGGAATAATCGCGGAAAAATCCGACGAAAAAGAAAAACTGACGAACAGTTAAACGAACGGACGTTCGTTAACAGCGACAATCCGACGAACACGTTCGTTAAAACGAACGGGTCGGTGAACGTTCACTAAGTAATAAAACCGAAAAAAATAAATCGATTTGAAAAAAAAACGAAAACTAGGGTTTTGGAAAAAAATAAACTGAATCGCTTTTTTTTGTAAAAAAAAACTGGACTCGGCGGCGGCGGCTTCGGCTACCACGGCGGGCAGCTCCGGCGCGGCTCCGGCGGGGCGGCGGGGCTCGGGCGAGGCTCGGGCAGCGACGGGGCGACGGCGGCGCACGGCTGCAGGGCGGCGGCGGCGGGTGCGTGTTGGGGGCGGCGGCGGGGTGAGGAGAGGAGGCGGGGCTGGGGGGGTATATAAGGAGGGGGAGGGGGTGGCGTGGAGGAGGGGGTAAGGCGGCGGCGGCGAGGCGTGCTCGAGGCGGACTCGGGCGGCGTGCTGGGGTGGGAGACGATGATGGGACGGGCCGGCCTGGCTCGGCTGGGCCTCGACCCAGTCGGGCGCGGATTTTTTTTTAAATATTCGCCGAATCTAAAAAAATCACAGAAAAATAAATAAAAATCCAAAAATACTAAAACAAATTTTCCCCGTCTAAATAAAATAATTAGGACGAGATGAACATTTTTCTAGCTCAACAATGCAGTTTTGAAAACGTGCAGTTTTTTTTAATGCAATTAAAATTGCAAATAAAATCTGAATAAAATCCAATATTTGATTTTAATATTTTTCCTCCAATATTTCAATCATTTTGGAGAAGTCATATTTTCTCCTCTCATTTATTTAATATGAAATATTTTTGGAGAGGAAAATAATTAAAACCAAAGATCCTCGTTTTATTATTTCATAAAAATCAAATATGAAAAACCGGGAAAATCCCCAACTCTCTCCGAGGGTCCTTGAGTTGCTTAGGATTTATCGAGGATTTGCCAAAATGCAATAAAATATGCTATGCAATGATGATCTAATGTATAACATTCCAAATTGAAAATTTGGGATGTTACAAACCTACGCCCTTAAGATGAATCTCGCCCTCGAGATTCGGGTTGGCTAGAAAATAGGTGAGAGTGGTTCTTTCGTAGATCTTCCTCTCGCTCCCAGGTGGCTTCATCTTCCGTATGGTGGCTCCACTGGACTTGGAAAACTTGATAACCTTACTGCGGGTGACTCGGCTGGCATACTCAAGAATCTTAACTGGTTTCTCCTCATAGGTCAAATCACATTCCAGCTGAATCGCTTCCAGTGGCACTGTATCTCTCAGCGGTATCTCAACCATCTCTGCGTGGCACTTCTTCAACTGGGAAACGTGAAATACATCATGAACTCCTGACAATCCTTCAGGAAATTCCAGCTTGTAGGCAACTTCTCCCATACGTTCCAAAACTCTGTATGGTCCTACAAATCGAGGCGCTAACTTTCCCTTAACTCCAAAGCGCTTCACTCCTCGGAGTGGTGATACTTGAAGATAAACTTTGTCTCCGACTTCGTGAACTGTCTCCTTACGTTTTGAATCCGCATAACTCTTCTGCCTGGACTGGGCTACCTTGAGCCTATCGCGAATCAACCTTACTTTCTGTTCAGACTCCTTAATCAAATTTGGTCCAAACAACTGACGGTCTCCAACTTCGTCCCATAACAATGGTGTTCTACACCTCCTTCCGTACAAAGCTTCGAAAGGGGCCATCTTCAAACTGGTTTGATAACTGTTGTTGTAAGAAAACTCTGCATATGGAAAATATTCGTCCCAACTCGATCCATAATCTAGTGCACAAGCTCTCAACATGTCTTCCAAAATCCGATTGACTCTCTCGGTCTGTCCATCTGTCTATGGGTGAAAGCCTGTACTGAATTCTAGCCTGGTTCCCAAAGTTTCATGTAACTGATTCCAAAACTTCGAGGTAAACTGGGTTCCTCTGTCGGATACAATGGTCCTCGGAACTCCATGCAAACATACGATTCTGGTCATGTATATCTTTGCCAACTTAGCAATGGTGTAAGTGGTCTTCACTGGGATGAAATGAGCTACTTTCGTCAAACGGTCGACTACAACCCATATTGAGTCATAGCCTGAACGAGTCCTGGGCAATCCCGTGATAAAGTCCATGCCTAGTTTATCCCACTTCCATTCGGGTATCGGCAATGGTTGTAGCAATCCCGCTGGCTTCTGATGTTCTACCTTCACTCTCTGACATACATCACAAACTGCTACATACTCTGCAATATCCTTCTTCATACCGGTCCACCAGAAAGTATCCTTCAAATCCAAATACATCTTGGTATTTCCTGGGTGAATCGAGTACGGTGAATCATGGGCCTCTTGCAAAATCAACTTCCCGATCTCCGGGTCATTGGGCACATAAACACGCTCCTCAAACCATAAGGTATCGTGCTCATCCTCATGAAATCCTTTTCCTTTGCTCAACTTTACCTTTATCTCGTCAATCTCCTTGTCTGTCTTCTGAGCTTCGCTGATCTTTTCCATCAAGGTAGACTGAATCTCCAATGTTGCTAAATAGCCTCTTGGAACTATCTCCAAACATAGCTCGCGAAGATCCTCGGCTAACTCCTGGGGTAACTCTCCTGTCATGAGTGTGTTGACATGGCTCTTGCGGCGCAACGCATCTACTACTACGTTAGCCTTCCCTGGGTGATAATGCAATCTCATATCATAGTCCTTAATAAGCTCCAACCATCTCATGTGCCCGAGATTTAACTCCTTCTGCGTGAAAATGTACTTCAAACTCTTGTGATCCGTGTACACCTCACAATGGTTTCCGATGAGAAAATGTCTCCAGGTCTTCAACGCATGCACTACGGCTGCTAACTCCAAATCATGCGTGGCATAATTCTTCTCATGGGGTTTAAGTTGTCGGGAGGCATAAGAAACAACTCTTCCTTCCTGCATAAGCACTGCTCCAAGTCCTCGACGAGAAGTGTCGCAATAAACTTCATAATCCTTGCGTTGATCTGGCAGAATCAACACTGGGGATGTAACCAATCGTTTCTTCAACTCTTGGAAACTAGCTTCACATTCCTCAGTCCAATTGAATTTGGTGTCCTTCTTCAATAGCTCAGTCATGGGCTTAGCAATCTTCGAGAAATTCTCGATGAATCTCCGGTAGTATCGTGCGAGTCCAAGAAAACTCCGGATCTCTCCAACTGACGTGGGTGATTCCCAACTTGTTACTGTGTCAACTTTGGTGGGGTCTACTGCTATTCCTTCTCCGGATATAACATGTCCGAGGAATCCAACTTCCTTCAGCGAAAATTCACATTTGCTGAACTTGGCGTATAACTGGTGTTCTCTGAGCTTCTCAAGTACCAAACGCAAATGCTCCTTATGCTCTTCTTCATTCTTGGAGTAGACTAAAATATCGTCAATGAACACCACGACGAACTTATCCAAAAACTCCTAAACACTTTGTTCATCAGGTTCATGAAATAGGCAGGTGCATTAGTCAGACCAAATGACATAACGGTATACTCATATAGCCCATATCTGGTGGTAAAAGCCGTCTTAGGTATATCTTGCTCTCGAATCTTTAACTGATGGTATCCTGATCGTAGATCGATCTTGGAAAATACCTTAGCTCCTTGTAAGCGGTCAAACAAATCATTGATCATCGACAGTGGGTAATTGTTTTTGATGGTCACTTCATTTAATCCACGGTAATCAACAACCATCCTCAACGATCCATCTTTCTTCCCCACTAGAAGTACTGGTGATCCCCAAGGTGACGAACTTGGGCGAATATAGCCTTTATCCAGTAACTCCTTAATCTGCTTCTTAATCTCCTCCAAATCTTTTGCGGGCATCCTGTATGGTCTCTTAGATATTGGCCCTGTGCCTGGCAAAAGTTCAATCAAGAACTCAATGTCTCTATCCGGTGGCATGCCTGGCAACTCTTCTAGAAATACATCCGGGTAATCCTTCACCACTGGTACTTCCTCCTGTACAACTCCTGATAAGGAATTCACTTGAGTCCTCTTCGGCACATGCCGGGATACATACTTAATCCTTCTTCCTTCTGGGGTGGTAAGCAAAATCGACTTACTGGCGCACTCAATGTTCCCTTCATACTTTGATAACCAATCCATGCCTAATATCACATCCAATCCTTGCGATTCCAATATTATTAGGTCTGAGGGAAACAGGTAGTTACCAATCCTTAATGGTAACCGTTCACACCATAAACTAGCCATATACTCTGCTCCTGGCGAGGTTACTAACATGGGTGACCTAAGGGCTTGGGTTGGCAGTTTATACTTATCCACAAATCCCCTTGATATGTATGAATGCGATGCACCAGTATCAAAAAGAACGAGTGCAGTAAATGACTTAACCATAAACTTACCTATTACTGCATCAGGCTGTGCTTCAACCTCTTCCACGCTCACGTGGTTCACATGTCCTTTGTTAAAAGGGTTCGGCTTCTTCCCAGAGCTTCCATTGCCATTTCCATTCTGGGCTTCAGGACAATCAGTTGCATAATGTCCAGTCTTCTAGCACTTGAAACAAGTAATGTGACTTAGATCCCTCTTGGCTGGGGTAGATGGGTTATTACGGTTCTGTCCATTGCTTCCTCCATTCCCATTACCATTCTTGGAGCCATTATGGTTGTGCGAACTACCTCCTCCATGGGTATGCTGAAACTGTCCTCCCGATTTCGGGGTAAATCGTGGCTTTTGCTGGGCTCCAGAATTATACTTCCCTTGTCCATACTTCCTCTTACGGTTTTCAATCTGCTGCTGCTTCCCTTCAATCATGAGCGCTCTATCTACCAACTCCTGGTAGTTGTTGAAGGTTGCTACCATCAATTGCATGCTCAGCTCATCATTTAATCCTTCGAGAAACTTCTCCTGCTTGGCTGCATCTGTAGCAACGTCATCTGGTGCATAACATGCTAATTTACTGAAATCCTCCACATACTGGCCTACGATGCGTCCTCCTTGGCGTAGGTTGCGAAACTCACGCTTCTTCATGGCCATAGCTCCTGCTGAAACATGGGCTGTACGGAAAGCTTGCTGAAACTGGTCCCATGTGACAGTGTCAATAGGGTGTGTGGCTGTGTAATTCTCCCACCATGATGCTGCGGGTCCATCAAGCTGATGTGCGGCAAAACGCACTCTTTCCGCATCTGTGCATCCTGCAGTGTCAACTCTCTTCCAACTTTGCGGAGCCAATCATCTGCAACTATCGGCTCGGTGCTGCTGGAAAACACCGGCGGATTTAGCCTCAAGAAACGGGCTAGGTGATCAACAGGTGGTGGTGGTGGGTTGTTGTTCTTGTTGTTGTTGCCTTGGTTCTGTACTAGCACTTGCATCAGGGCATTCTGTTGCTGAATCAACTGAGTGATCTCCGGTGGGAAAATAAATCCGGTGTCGCGTCTCGGAGGCATCTGATAGGTTAGAAAAGATGAGAGTTTAGAATAGAATGAGGTCTAGAGGGAAAACACTACCCATATGCTCATGAGACAAACACAATCAATATCACTCAATCAATTCAAACAAGGCATACAATCGATCTAACTAGCGTTACAAAAGTGCTTCAACTATACTATATAAATGGGGGAAAACTACTACTGATATGGTGGTCTACTAGAAATTCTGATCAGTTGAAGACTCCATGATATCTGCTCCAGCTTCATCAACAAAGTCGTCTTCACTGGGGTCCGAGTCGGTGTCGTCGATGATGATGTAGTTATCTGGGCAAGCGCATTCATCATCTTCTGCCTTTGGCACTGGATTTCCCATGAATACTCCAATCTTCTTCTCCAGGTCGTCATTCTTCCCTACTAGTGCGACGATTTCCTCCAAATAATCCTCGCGTATAGCCTTGAGTTCTTCCTCCAGCTCCTTGATCTTCGTCAATGCCTTCTTCAGATCTATCTTGTCTGAGCACAACTGGTTCTCCTGGCGACGAATGTGTTGGTTTTGCTCCTGGATGAAAGCTGCAATGGATCCATCCTTCTTGGTGCTGATCATCTCCCACTGCTCATCTCGGCGTCCACAAATCTGATAAATAGTATCCTTAAGCTCCCGGTGGTAGACTTCTCCAATGCGTCCCATAGCGATGTGGGCTGCCATGCTCTTCCCTAAACTCCAGGTTGGTGCTTCAAAAGCCAACTTTATAGGTTCAGTGACTGGCGTAAACGTCCTTCCTGGAACTTGAACTTGAATCTTCCAGCTCTCCTCTTCAGGTAATGTGGCGTTGTAGGTTCCGGTGATGCTTGATATTCCTATGTTCAGGTACTTAGTGACTTCCTTCAAGTGTCGTCCAAAAGGCGTATCTTCATCTGGTTGCATGAACTTGCTCCTTGCATCCGCCATTCCTAAAAGAGTAGAAAGTGGAGAGGGGTCAGAAATAAGAAGAGAGAAGTGTTCTAGGGTTTAAGCTTAGTGGTCGTGTCCTACAGTCAGCGTGTGCTCTGATACCACCTTTGTAGCGACCAGACCTCAAACAGTCTGTGCTGCTGTGCACCAGTGTCATCCCTGGATCAGTAATGCTGACACGCACAGTACAAATGGAGGATTTATAACAGAGTAGCAATCACACACTTATTACAACGAATATCTCAAGATAGAATAAGTATGATAGATATGGCTTAAGGCCATCTAATACGATAACAACGGAAGGCTTGGAAGATAAGTGAGTCCATCAACTCCAACGGCATCACTGAGTATAGGACCACGACCTAAGGCACCTTACTCGTCGTCTGAAAAGTCTGCAACATGAAAGTTGCAGCCCGAAAACGGGTCAGCACATGGAATATGCTGGCAATGTAACACATAGAGAATAATGAACATAATAATGCTATACTACATGCATATATGGCTGGTGGAAAGCTCTATGGTTACAGTTTTGCGAAAAGCCAATTTTTCCCTACTGCAAAGTAATAAATTTTATTTAACTATCCTGGTGGTTGCGAAACATTGAGAAGGTACCTCCAACTCAATCCCAATTAAGTATCATCATTAACCCAACAATATTAATTAAAGTAACATGGTGATGAGATTCACATGATAATCCAAGTACTAGATACTCAAGTTGTCCATAACCGGGGACACGGCTAACCATGATTATTTTATACACTCTGCAGAGGTTTGTGCTCTTTTCCCCACAAGACTCGATCGCCTCCGCTTGATTCTCGCACTACATGATGTTTGAGAAACGGATGACCGAGACACAGTCTTTCAGAAGCGTAAACTCTCTACTCTGGGTAGACCGTACCACCTACATCCCCTACATCTGCTAGTCTACCTCTTCAAGAGCTCACACAACTTAATCAATTATGCTAGAGCCCATAATAGCTTGTGGCTGCACACGGAAGTTTCTAGCATGAATAATCTCATGATCCCTTTGAGCCTGGGTGGCGGTCCATAGGATGATCACACGGGTACTCCGGGATATCCAAAAATACAGGCAACACTGGGTTCTCCAGGTGCCTCAGTCCACCCAGATGTGAGTTTTAGTTGCCACCTTAAGTAAGCCATTAATTAACAATCTCACATCTGTCGTGAATATCTCTCAAACCCAATCCACGTCTACAAGCATAGCATAGCGATATGAGCAAACGTAGAAGTAACTCCCAAGGGTTTGATAATAAAACAGGTAATAGGTACTACGTCAACTACTTCCCAATACCCACAATTAATTAGATCCTAACCATGCAATGTTTGAGGATTGATCTAAGCAATAAAAACTGGGTATGGAAGAGTATGATCAAAGTGTTACTTGCCTTGCTGATGATCCGCGAAACCTAGAGATTCGAAGTAACAAGCGGCGCACTCCGGGTACTCTATCGCAAACAAACAAGAAAACAATAAGTACTCATCTAATGCACAAGTAAAACTCAAATAAAGATCTAACCAGAAAGTTCAACTTAAGAACTCCGGTTTACAAAAAGATTCAACTCGAACGAAGCAACGAAAGTCAAACGGCGAAAGAAACAAGCTTCGTTTACTAATCTGGATCTAGGTCAAATTTTACAGTACCAAAAACTTGTTTCGGTGGATTAAACGGAAAGAGAATTTCGAGACAAAACTCTAGGCGCTTGAATCGCCTGATTCCGATAAACGAGTGAAAAGTTAAACGAAAACGAAGTTCTGATCGGAAATCACGATCTGGAATAATCGCGGAAAAATCCGAAGAAAAAGAAAAACTGACGAACAGTTAAACGAACGGACGTTCGTTAACAGCGACAATCCGACGAACACGTTCGTTAAAACGAACGGGTCGGTGAACGTTCACTAAGTAATAAAACCGAAAAAAATCGATCTGAAAAAAAAATGAAAACTAGGGTTTAGGAAAAAAAATAAACCGAATCGCTTTTAAAAAAAACGGACTCGGCGGCGGCGGCTTCGGCTACCTCGGTGGGCAGCTCCGGCGGGGCTCTGGCGGGGCGGCGGGGCTCGGGCGAGGCTCGGGCAGCGGCGGGGCAACGGCGGCGCACGGCTGCAGGGCGGCGGCGGCGGGTGCGGGTTGGGGGCGGCGGCGGGGTGAGGAGACGAGGCGGGGCTGGGGGTTATATAAGGAGGGGGAGGGGTGGCGTGGAGGAGGGGGCAAGGCGGCGGCGGCGAGGCGTGCTCGAGGCGGACTCGGGCGGCGCGAGCAGCGCGCTGGGGTGGGAGACGACGACGGGACGGGCCCGCCTGGCTCGGCTGGGCCTCGACCCAGTCGGGCGCGGGTTTTTTTTTTTAAATATTCGCCGAATCTAAAAAAATCGCGGAAAAATAAATCAAAATCCAAAAATACTAAAACAAATTTTCTCCGTCTAATTAAAATAATTAGAACGAGATGAACATTTTTCTGGCTCAAAAATGCAGTTTTGAAAACGTGCAATTTTTTTAATGCAATTAAAATTGCAAATAAAATCCGAATAAAATCCAATATTTGATTTTAATATTTTTCCTCCAATATTTCAATCATTTTGGAGAAGTCATATTTTCTCCTCTCATTTATTTTAATATGAAATATTTTTGGAGAGGAAAATAATTAAAACCAAAGATCCTCGTTTTATTATTTGATAAAAATCAAATATGAAAAACCGGGAAAATCCCCAACTCTCTCCGAGGGTCCTTGAGTTGCTTAGGATTTATCGAGGATTTGCCAAAATGCAATAAAATATGCTATGCAATGATGATCTAATGTATAACATTCTAAATTGAAAATTTGGGATGTTACAGTCCCCCCATGCAGGTGGGCCCCACTTCGGAACCTTCTAGAACCTTCCCGATACAATACCGAAAAATCCCTAACATTTTCCGGTGGCCAAAATAGGACTTCCCATATATATATCTTTACATCCGGACCATTCCGGAACTCCTCGTGACGTCCGGGATCTCATCCGGGACTCCGAACAACTTTTGGTTAACCGCATACTAATATTTCTACAACTCTAGCGTCACCGAACCTTAAGTGTGTAGACCCTACGGGTTCGGGAGACATGCAGATATGACCGAGATGACTCTCCGGTCAATAACCAACAGCGGGATCTGGATACCCATGTTGGCTCCCACATGTTCCACGATGATCTCATCGGATGAACCACGATGTCGAGGATTCAATCAATCCCGTATACAATTCCCTTTGTCAATCGGTACGTTACTTGCCCGAGATTCGATCGTCGGTATCCCAATACCTTGTTCAATCTCGTTACCGGCAAGTCACTTTACTCGTACCGTAATGCATGATCCCGTGACCAAACACTTGGTGACATTGAGCTCATTATGATGATGCATTACCGAGTGGGCCCAGAGATACCTCTCCGTCATACGGAGTGACAAATCCCAGTCTCGATTCGTGCCAACCCAACAGACACTTTCGGAGATACCCGTAGTGCAACTTTATAGCCACCCAGTTACGTTGTGACGTTTGGCACACCCAAAGCACTCCTATGGTATCCGGGAGTTGCACAATCTCATGGTCTAAGGAAATGATACTTGACATTTGGAAAAGCTCTAGCAAACGAACTACACGATCTTGTGATATGCTTAGGATTGGGTCTTGTCCATCACATCATTCTCCTAATGATGTGATCCCGTTATCAATGACATCCAATGTCCATAGTCAGGAAACCATGACTATCTGTTGATCAACGAGCTAGTCAACTAGAGGCTCACTAGGGACATGTTGTGGTCTATGTATTCACACATGTATTACGATTTCCGGATAACACAATTATAGCATGAACAATAGACAATTATCATGAACAAGGAAATATAATAATAACCATTTTATTATTGCCTCTAGGGCATATTTCCAACACTTATTCCCTAGTCTATCAAATCCTTACCCAAAACTTGAAAACTTCACAACACAAAACTCAACAGAAAATCTCGTAAGCTCCGTTAGTATAAGAAAATAAATCACCACTTTTGGTACTGTTGTGAACTCATTCTTTATTTATATTGGTGTAATATCTACTGTATTCCAACTTTTCCATGGTTCATACCCCCTGATACTAGCCATAGATGCATCAAAATAAGCAAACAACACGCGCAAAACATAATTTGTCAAAAACGGAACAACCTGTAGTAATCTGAATAGTTCGCATACATCTGTAACTCAAAAACTCCTGAAACATTAGGACGTCCTAGGCAATTTGTATATCAATCTACTGTAAAAATATTCAGGATTTGATCACGCTTCTGTGATTTTAAACAATTCTGGGACTGAGCGCAAAGTTTCTGTTTTTTCAGCAAGATCAAATCAACTATTAACGTAAGCTACCCCAAATGTCTTACTTGGCACAAACACTAATTAAAACACAAAACCACATCTAACAGAGGCTAGATTAAATATTTATTGCAAAACAGCAAGGAAAAATATTGGGTTGTCTCCCAACAAGCGCTTTTCTTTAAAGCCTTTTTAGCTAGGCATTGAGATTTCAATGATGCTCACATGAAAGACAAGAATTGAAGCACAAACAAAGCATCATAAAACATGTGAAAAACACACTTAAGTCTAACATACTTCCTATGGATAGGTACTTTATAAGAAAACAAATTATCAAGGCAAGCAAAAACTAGCATATGCAAGGAAGAAGAAAGAGACGATAGCAATCTCAACATGAAGAGAGGTAATTTACTAACACAAAAATTTCTATAACCATATTTTCCTCTCTCATAATAATTACATGTAGGATCATAAGAAAATTCAACAATATAGCTATCACATAACATATTATCAACATGATCCACATGCATGCGAAGTTGACACTCTTCCAAAATAGTAGGATTAACATTAACTAAAGTCATGAGCTCTCCAAACCTACTTTTATCAAAAATTTGATAAGATTGAACATTCTCCAAATATGTGGGATCTAAAGTTGACACTCTTCCAAACCCACTTTCAATATTATTGCAAACATTACTATCAATCTTATATTCGTCATGGGGCTTAAATAAATTTTCAAGATCATAAGAAGAATCACCCCAATCATGATCATTGCAACTAGTAGTGGACATAGCAAAACTAGCATCCCTAAGCTTAGGGTTTTTCATATTATTAGCACAATTGACATTAATATAATTTATAATAACATCATTGCAATCATGCTTTTTATTCAAAGATCTATCATGAATCACTTAATAAAGTACTTCATCACAATTTTCAGATTCACGAATTTCAAGCAAAACTTCATAAAGATAATCTAGTGCACAAAACTCACTAGCAATTGGTTCATCATAATTGGATCTCTTAAAAAGATTGGCATGCGGATGAGGATCCATAGATCTTAGGTTCTCTGATTTGCAATAAATACACAATTATTCCAACCAAACGAGCCAAATAAGACATCAAGGTAAACGAAAAGACGAACGGAAGAAGGGTGAAGAAAAGGCGAATCTTTTCAAAAATTATTTTAGAAGTGGGGGAGAGGAAAATGAGAGACGAATGGCGAATAATGTAATGCGAGGGATGAGAGTTTATGATGGGTACTTTGTATGTCTTGGCTTGGCGTAGATCTCCCCGGCAACAGCGCCAGAAATTCTTCCTGCTACCTATTGAGCTTGCGTTTGTTTTTCCCTTGAAGAGGAAAGGGTGATGCAATAAAGTAGAGTAAGTATTTCCCTCTGTTTTGAGAACCAAGGTATCAATCCAGTAAGAGACAACGTGCAATCCACCGAATACCTACACAAACAAACACCAACTTGCAGCCAACGCGATAAAGGGGTTGTCAATCCCTTCACGGTTATTTGTAACATGAGATCTTATAGAGATGGATAATCGGTAAAGTAATATTTTTGGTATTTTTTATGGAAAGGAAAGTAAAAGATTGCAAAGAAATTAAATAGGAAACTAGAATTGTAGATCAGAAAATTATACGATGGAAAATAGACCCGGGGGCCATAGGTTTCACTAGAGTCTTCTCTCAAGATAGGAATTATTACGGTGGGTGAAAAAATTACTGCCGAGAAATTGATAGAAAAGTGCAAATTTATGACGATATCTAAGGCAATGATCATGAATACAGGCATCACGTCCGTGTCAAGTAGACCGAAACGATTCTACATCTACTACTATTACTCCACACATCAACCGCTATCCAGCATGCATCTAGAGTATTAAGTTCATAAAGAACGGAGTAACGCTTTAAGCAAGATGACATGATGTAGAGGAATTAACTCAAGCATTAAGATGAAAACCCCATCTTTTTATCCTTGATGGCAGCAATACAATATGTGCCTTGCTGCCCCTACTGTCATTGGGAAAGGAGACCGCAAGATTGAACCCAAAGCTAAGCACTTCTCCCATTGCAAGAAAAACCAATCTAGTTGGCCAAACAAAATCGATAGTTTGAAGAGACTTGAAAAGATAACAAATCATGCATATAAGAATTCAGAGAAGATTCAAATAATGTTCATAGATAAGCTGATCATAAATCCAGAATTCATCGGATCTCGGCAAACACACTGCAAAAGAGTATTACATCGAATAGATCTCGAAGAAAATTGAGGAGAACTTTGTATTGAGAATCAAAGAGAGAGAAGAAGCCATCTAGCTACTAGCTATGGACCCGTAGGTCTGTGGTAAACTACTCACACTTCATCAGAGAGGTAATGTTGTTGATGTAGAAGCCCTCCATGATCGAATCCCCCTTTGGCAGGCTGCTGGAAAAGGCCCCAAGACGGGTTCTCTCGGGTACAGAAGGTTGCGGCGGTGGAAAAGTGGTTTCGTGGCTCCCCTGCAAGTTTTTGGGGTATATGTGAATATATAGGAGGAAGATCTAGGTTAGGGGGTCACCGAGGGGCCCACAAGGTCGGGGTGGCACCCTACCCCCTGGGCGCGCCCTTCGTCCTTGTGGCCACCTCGTGGCTCTTCTGACTTGCACTCCAAGTCTCCTGGTTTTCTTCTGGTCCAAGAAAAATCATCGCGAAAGTTTTATTCCATTTGGACTCCGTTTGGTATTCCTTTTCTGCGAAACTCAAAAACAAGGAAAAAACAGGAACTGGCACTGGGCTCTAGGTTAATAGGTTAGTCCCAAAATCATATAAAATAGCATATTAATGCATATAAAACATCCAAACCAGATAATATAATAGCATGGAACAATCAAAAATTATAGATACGTTCGAGACGTATCACTTACTCACGGGTGGACATGTTGGACAGCATAAAAAGAGGTTTCTGGTGGACATAAGGGCTTTTGAATTTGCTCGGCTTCTATGTACAACGACTTGTCGTCATCATGGACCAGTAGAATTTTTGTCCCGAGATCTTGATTTGTGGATCAAACCAATCCAATTGATTGTGACTACCCAAAACTTTGGTAGTTAGATTTTATTACCCTGTTCAATCTAGGTTTTGTCTAAACCTGATGAACTATTAATCCTCATGCCGTTGTACCGTTTGTAAGCTGGAGTTATATATTGTTGCCCTTTTCAACTCGGCTTTGACCCGTATTTTCTTTCATACTAGGCCAATGGCTTGCCATTTTGTTTAATTAAGACAAATATTACAAGCAATCACACCATAGGGAAAGAACATCACTCTCGCGGGATCCTTGAGATCATTGTTCATTACAGAACCTGCATGTTCTTAGTGCCCCCCAACATACACAAACTTATTCAGCTAGCACACCAAATGGGTTGTAATTGTTAATAAGAAAAGTTGCATGATAGTGACAGATTTGGATTCTAACATTTGGGACCCACGAGGAAAAAGCCTATCCAAGGCGGTGTCGACTAGACAGTAAACATTGAGAAACCTGGTTTTAAAATTACTGTAAATCCAGAACTCGCCTGAAAATCATGAGACTTGGCATGGTGTTATGACATGTCACCAACATGTTGTGGTAAAAAAATTGTCCACTTTGGGACAAGTTTTGGTATAAACTTCTTTTATGCCGGGGCTTCTCTCAAGAAGCATCATGGTTCTGAGTGGGAACTTGTCACCTATGTGTGCGAAACGACATACACTCTCTCTTCCAACCTTGATTTATTTTATAGAGGCAACATGCAACTATAGGAGCGTCGTCCTAAAAATATGAAATTATTTAGGGTTCGTTTTGCCTTTTTATACATTATTTGAGTTTCCTAGGCATTATGGAACATACTTTGGTGTGTGCAAATGTCCTGTGTGTACTAGCCACCTATGTAATTGGATGTTCAATTTGGTTCTGGAATGAAGTCCTTATAAGTTATAAGTACATATATAGTTGTTCTATATGCAATGACATCGCACACGGACCATACTAGGGAACCCTTTAGTGATGAATTCATCAATCGCTGACAATTGTATACCAGTAAGCATTTGCCCACAACACACATAACTTACTAGCATAAATCGTCTGTGTTATTATCGGTCTTCGCACACATTTCTGATTACGAATCTATTTGCCGCATATCACACACATCTTGTTAAGTTGGACTGTTTCTGTCGTGTTGCCTCATCGCAAGCAGTTCACCCGACTGAACTGTATGCCGTCTGTCGCACACACCTTCATTTGCCCGACCGTTTCTGTTGTGTTGCCTAAGCACAAACATTTCATCTGAGTGAACTGTATGCCACATATCGCACACACCTTCATCTGGCCGACCGTTTCTGTTGTTATGCTCATCGCAAACAGTTCATTCGCGTGAACTGTATGCCACGCATCGCACATGCAGCAATAATGTGAATCAGGTTTGATGTCTCCACCATCACAAAGGTTTTGTATCTTTTTGACGGTTTGGATATATTTGCACCCTAGTATGGTATCTAGCCCTTGTAGGTACTTGGATGAGCCTCATTCTATGAGATTGCAAATCAGTCACATCTTTAGCAATCTTTTACATTACCAAGTGTTTATGCTTTGGTTTTTATGATCAAGGAACAAGTCTACACTCAATATATCCTTTGACAATATCTATATGATGAAATTCACTCTTGTCAATTTGGATATGCTACTTTTTGAGCTTGCGTTTATTTTTCCCTTGAAGAGAAAAGGGTGATGCAGCAAAGTAGAGATAAGTATTTCCCTCAGTTAAGAACCAAGGTATCAATCCAGTAGGAGGCACAAGCAAGTCTCCAATATATGCACCTACACAAACTAACGAACACTTGCACACAACGCGAAAAAGGGGTTGTCAATCCCTTCACGGTCACGAACAAGAGTGAGATCTAATAGAGATGGGTATAAAAGGTAAATAAAAGGGCAAACTAAAGTAAATATAAATAAATTGCAGCAAGGTATTTTTGGGTTTTTTGGTTTATAGATCTGAAAATGTATGATGGAAAATAGACCCAGGGGGCATCGGTTTCAATAGAGGCTTCACTCTTGAAGATAACATACGGTGGGTAAAATTTTTACTGTTGAGCAATTGATAGAAAAGCACAAAGTTATGACGATATCTAAGGCAATGATCATGAATATAGGCATCACGTCCGTGACAAGTAGACCAACTCCTACCTACATGTACTACTATTACTCCGCACATCGACCGCTATCCGGCATGCATCTAGAGTATTAAGTTCATAAGAACGGAGTAACGCCTTAAGTAAAGATGACATGATGTAGAGGGATAAACTCAAGCAATATGATATAAACCCCATCTTTTTTTCTTTGATGGCGATAATACAATACGTGCCTCGCTACCCCTTCTGTCACTGGGTGAGGACACTGCAAGATTGAACCCAAAACTAATCACCTCTCCCATTGCAAGAAAAACTAATCTTGTTGGCCAAACCAAACCGATAGTTCGAAGAGAAATACAAAGATATCTTAATCATGCATAAAGGAGTTCAGGGAATTCTCAAATAATATTCATAGATAAACTGATCATAAATCCACAATTCATCGGATCTCAACAAACGCACCGCAAAAGTAGATTAGATCGGATAGAACTCCTAGAATATCGAGGAGAACATTGTATTGAAGATCAAAGAGAGAGAAGAAGCCATCTAGCTACTAGCTATGGAACCTTAGGTCCATGGTAAACTACTCATGCTTCATCGGAAGGGCAACAAGGTTGATGTAGAGGCCCTCCATGATCGAATCCCCCTCCAGCGGAGTGCCGGAAAAGGCTCCAAGATGGGGTCACACGGGAATAGAAGCTTGCGGCGGCGAAAAAGTATTTTTGGTGTGCCCTCTGGTATAGGGGGAATATTTTAGGATTTATAGTGGAAGAATTATGTCAAGACCGTCTACGGGGGGCCCACAAGCCAGGGGTGCCCCTGGGCACGCCCCCATGGCTTGTGGCCACCCTGTAGGGCTTATGGCCTCATCTCCAAGTTCCGTAGGTTTCCTATGGTCCAAGAAAAATCACTGTAAAGTTTTATTCCATTTGGACTCCGTTTGATATTTCTTTTCTGTAGAAGTCAAAAATAAGGAAAAAACAGAAACTGGCATTGGGCTCTAGGTTAATAGGTTAGTTCCAATAATGATATAAAATAGCATATGAATGCATAGAAAACATCCAAAACAGATAATATAATAGCATGGAACAATCAAAAATCATAGATACATTGGAGACGTATCAGGATACATAAGAGTTTTTTCTTGCAAGACTAACCCATGTAGGAAGATGAGCTTCAAATTCAAAGAGATGCTTGCCAACTCTTCATGGACTACATCAACATTGAGCATCCACCACAATGTCAACTACATGATCAAGTTCAAACTACAAACCCAAGGTATGTTTTCCATCTTAGAGAAGCTTTGCTCCAAGTCATGAGTTAAAGCAACTCAACAAGATGTGAATACATTAAGACGCTTAAATGAAAAATGACAACCCCATTTTGAGCTTAACGATGAGTATGACCTATGATCAACTGATCTCACTTGACTCCTAAGTCAATAGACTCTAACATAGGTGACTTTGTCGCCGACCACCTCTAGATGAAGTTCTCTAGTGTTTTCTTTCTCTTAGCTGCATTTCCTTTGCATTTCTTTTGCTAGAGTGTTTCCTTTTCAAAAAAAGCACTACATCTAGATC
The DNA here is from genome assembly GCF_002575655.3 of Aegilops tauschii subsp. strangulata. Lineage (NCBI taxonomy): Eukaryota > Viridiplantae > Streptophyta > Magnoliopsida > Poales > Poaceae > Aegilops > Aegilops tauschii. The sequence continues at coordinate 276,606,635 of NC_053037.3, read as the reverse complement.
ATTTTCTATTTTCTATGATCTTTTCTATTTCTCTAAGTCAAATTCATTGCAAATTCTACCAAAATTCCTTGAAAATATTTGTAAAAATTCTATTGCAAGTGAGCTGAGTTGACAAAGTTTTTCCTCTGCATTGAACTTGGTCCCTCTGATCCAAAGCTTATCGATCAAGCCGAAGTACAAGTACAACTTGTACACAGTTCATTGGTTCCACCGAAAATGACTAATTTGGCTTCACCGATATGCTCTGTCTGTGACCTTACTATCTCGGAGTCACCGATCGACACAAATCGCCACCGATTTCATTGCTGAGATTTTTTTTGCCATCTTATACTATTTATTCTTATCAGCTCCACTCAATGATTCTTTCCCTCTATCTGGATCTAAAGTTGCATTCTTCTTAGTTGTGTCTCTCCAGGACCACACTCACTTGACTCATACCCATGAAGCCGACCCTTCTTGGAAATTGATGTCAAAGGTGGAGAGAGAGCACATCAAAGCTTACCCTTACAGAGAATCAAAAGCTTATCATATCTTAAACTCTTCTAAGAAAGGAAGAGAGATGCACTATCAGAAGTGGAGAGAATTCACATGTCTTTAAGAGAGGAGAGACATGTCAATTCTTTCATTAGAGCCTACTTTGCTATAATTTTATTTTGCATTGATAATTTATTTTACTCTGATGAGATCTTAGTAAAATTTAGTTGCTCTGATTTTATCTCACCCCACCTACTCTCATTATCCAATGCTAGATTCAGGGGGAGAGGAAGTCTATGTTTAGGGCAGAAAAATCCCTGGAAATCTATTGCAAATCCTTAATTCTTTGGGGACATGTCTATATTCAAAAGGAGTACTCACTCTGTGATACTCACCAATTACATGTCATCCCATTCTTGGTACTCTTGTGGATCTTGAAGTCTCTTTCTTATTTGAAGTTCCCTTGTGTCATCTAACCTTGTTTTCTTAAGCTTGCTTCTCCAAGAGTTAGTTCAAGGACCATAAGGTAAGTATATGCATCTCACTCATGTGCATGATGATCTGTTGCTTTTGCACATATTGTTTGCAAGAGAGAATCATAAACATGAAGGTGCATCTCTCATTCCTTTTTGCTCTGATGCATATAGCCAAGATACATGCAACTCATTACTCACTCTGTCATGTTGTGCATTCACAGGTCTTCTAATTCCATTATTCACATGACATCACACATATAGGGGGAGCACATGCAAGTTACATGTTTCTCCAAAGCTTTAAATATACTACTCATCATATCATTACTTGAAGCTTTGACGTATGTTGTCATCAATTACCAAAAAAGGGGGGATTGAACACACAAGTGCTTCCTTGGTGGTTTTGGTAATTAATGTCAACATATCTTTTGTTGGACTAATAGTTTTATCTAGTATATTTCAGCCAAGTTCAACAGTGGCAGGGCAAGGACAAGAGGATGTGTGTAACATCCCAAAATTCTAAATTTTGGAATGTTATATTAAATAGATAGTTTTGATTGATTGTTGTGTGATTGATTGACTAAAGTGAGTGAAATTGAAACTTTTGAAAGTTAAATGAGAGGGAATAAAAGGACTTTCCCAAACTTTCATTTTTGCATTTATGATCTCCATGAATTCAAATTCTTTTCAAATACAAAACCCTAGAGAGAAGATGACATGACTTCTTCCATTTAAAATGAAAAGGGTTTTTGAAAATATTTGAATTTCATTTGGAAATATTTCAAATTCAGAAATTTTAAACAACTCAATGATTTTCATGAGAGAAGATAAAATGACTTCTTCAAAACATATGAAATATGAGTTGGAAGTTTTAAAAGAATTAAATTCAAAGTCCCATTGAAATTATTTTCAATTTGGGGTTATTTGGTTTTTATTCAAATTATTTTTCTCCAAAAAAATGGAAAATAGGTTAAAATGATTCCCTACATTAGAAAACTGGAGAGAAATAAATTTGAATTTATTTTGGTATTTTAAAATGATTTTATTGAGATTTTATTTGAACCAGTTGCACTGTTTGCTTTATCTAATTTTTTGTGGAATTTATTTGCCACTGAAAATATGTTCATCATTTTCGAAATCTTTTTCTGAAAATCTTGATATATAATATGCCTATGTAAAATTTTATTTTTATTTTCATTATTCAGTTTTCTTTTTTCTGTTTTACTAAAAAAACTGCGCGTGCGCCTGGAACTAACATTCGCCCACGTGCGCTGCATAGTGGCATAGGGCGCCCCATCATTTTATTTTTCTTATGTCCTACATGGGCCAGGCCCAGCCAGCCATATAATTTGTTTTCACTTTGACCGAATTTTGTTAAAAAAACTACAGCGCGCGGCGTGCCGAACTTTTAGGCCATGCGCATGATCCTTTTCAAATTTCATCTGTACGTATATGTTTAGTCCCACATTGCCTAGCCTTTGACCCCTAAACCTTTTTTCCACCTATAAATATAGACCCATATAGCCTCCAAAAATCATCCGATTCGGATTAAATCAATATTTTGGTTTGACTAGATTCATTAAAAAAATAGTTTTCTCTAGTTTATTATTTCTAGACTAGTACGGTAAAATAAATAGATTATCAATTAGTCTCTGTATTTATACATTAGAACTACAATTCTTTTAGAAATAGCTATTTTTCTTCCATAAAATAGCTTGTCCCTGATTTTCCTATAGTTTCGTCTTGTTTCACCTTCGACTGAATCTGTCACATCAACTTTTTGAAATTTTCAAATTTCGAAATTTGTTCAGATTCATATTCAAACTTCTTTTGTTCATAACTTGAGTTTCGTGACTCCGATTTGATTGATTCTTTTTGCAAATTGAAGCTCTTGACCTAAACTTTCTGATAAGACCAAATCCACCTAATTTTGGTACTGTTAGAAACTGTTTCTGTTGAAAGAGTTAATTACTTGTTTTCGAGGTTTTCTGAGATCTTTTCTTTGATTCTTTTGCATGATTGCTATGTGTGGTTACTATTTCTTGCTTACGATAGATTGATCGGAGTGTGATGAGTAGAACTATCAGGAGTTCTGAGTGCGAATCATCTTCATCAACAGTACATGGCAAGTTCACACTTTGATCATATCCCTTTATTACCCAGTTTTATGCATTAGTTTCAACCCTCAAACATTGCATGGTTAGGATTTGATAACATGTGGGTATTGGGAAGTAGTTGATGAGGTAGGAACCTATTGTCTTGCATTCAACCCCTGGGTACTACTACGTTATGCTTACTGCTATGCTATGCTCGTAGACATGGTTTGGTTTTGTGAGAATTCATGAAATATGTGAGTGATTATTTTTAACTAAGGTTTAACTTAACGTGGCTACTTTAATACACATCTGGGTGGATTGGTAGGGGCACCTGGAGAAACCAGTGCTTGCCCAAGGGAATTTTGGAGTACCCGTGTGATTACCCTATGGAATGCCACCCAGGCTCAAAGGGATCATAAGATTATTCATGCTAGAAACTTTTGTGTGCAGCCACAAGCCATTATGGGCTCTGGCAGAGTTGAGTATGTTGCGTGACCTCTTTTAGTGGTAGGCTAGCAAATGTAGGGGATGTAGGTGGTACTGTCTACCCAAAGTAAAGAGTTAATGCTTCTAAAAGACTATGTCTCGGTCATCCATTTCTCAAACACCATGTAGTGCAAGAAATCAAACGGAGGAGATTGAGTCTTGAGGGGAAAAGTGTGCAAACCTCTGGAGAGTGTACAAACAAATCATGGTTAGCCGTGTCCCCAGTTATGGACATCTTGATTATCTAGTTCTTGGATTATCATGTTGATCTCAACACTCTATTTAATTAATTTGATTGGGTTAATGATTATTATTTTGGGATTGAGTTGGGGATATACCTTCTCAATATTTTCAAAAACAAATTTGTAGTTAAATAAAATATATTCCTTTGCTGTAGGGAAAAATTGGCTTTATGCAAAAACAAACTTAGAGCTTTCCACCAGCCAAATATGCATGTAGTGATAGCCATTATTCGGCATTGCTCTACAGTGTGAAATTGCCAGTACAATCAATGTACTGACCTATATGGCTGCAACGTCTCATGTTGCAGGAATCTTACGACGAGTAAGTGATACATTAGGATTACGATTTCTACACTCAACTTTGTCGTTGGTGTTGATGGGAATCCACGACCTTATTGTTACTTCCGCTATTTGGATTGAGGTAATTGTATTTACGTTACTTTATACATGTGATTTACCTCTGTTGTAAATCCTCGAGCACTGTGATTGTCAGCATACCGATCCAGGGATGACACTTCAGCACAGAGACTTGACCGTCTGAGGTCGGGTCGCTACAAGATGGTATCAGAGCCCATGTTGACTCTAGGATGTGACCCCTAGAAACTGGCAAGCCCATAGGAAAGATTTTCTCTACAACTTCTTTTTCAAAAGATCTGTTACCTCTCTTCTCTTCTAAGCTTATTCAAATATTCCCTTTTAATGATACTATACCCCTTTCCCCATTTGACCACACGAAGATTCAGCTGATGAGACCACCCCAAGAAGTGCAAGATATCGGACTACTAAGACCACTTCGGAATGAAGAAGATTTTACCGTGCATTATAATAATGGAAACTACAACGGTTGAAGACTCCGAAGACTAGGAGAATTTGAAGGCTTTGAAGAATCTCCAGATTTGTATGACCTAGGAAGGCTACCCTTATGGAACTTGTAACACTATTGAAGCTGTCAGTACCCGAGATCAAGGTGTATCGGAGAAAGACCGGAACATGGAGCATTAGAACTCAAAATTTTGTTAAGAAAACCCTAAGGCAAGAGATATCAACTATGGAATGATAGCTCATAGAAATGACAAGAGTAGAAATACGGCTATCCATGATGTTATCACCGCTATTGCTATGGTCACCGTGCTGAGTTAAGCCTGCATTTCTTCGGAAGGATTGGATGGTAGAAGGCTGATGGAGCACCTATCAGCAAAAAGATGAAGTTTTAACCTTAGTTGGTGTATTGCCAGGATCTGGAGTGTTACATCAAGAAGAATTTGATGGACCTTCAGGAAGCCGTATTTAACGAGAAAGCATTTCGTGAAGAACTCAGGACCAGAAGCTGAAAAGTAGCCCATCAGGAGGAGCAAAACCTCGAGATACCAGAGATTGGTGAGGAACTGAAGGGCAGTAGTACCATGGTTCATGCCAAGGATGTTGAAACCCAGAAGTTTGGAGCGCATCTCCAGAAAAATAAAGGGCGTCATGAGAAACTTCGCGTCAACAGAAATGACCTGGCAGAAGAAGTTGAGAAGATCAGCAAGCACGATCGGAAGAAGCCATCGAAGACATGAAAAAGACTTGAAGAGTTTGGCGACTTTGAAGATTTATTGACCTTTAGAAGACCAAACCCCTATTATATACTTATGTTAGATGCGACCATTGTGAGCTGTCATTTGTATGATGTTTTTCTGACAGCCACAAAATAAAATATGTCTCTTCAAACTATTGTGTATTGTGTGTACCCCCTCTCTATCTCTCTTATCTCAACCCAAAACCCTTGGAACCAATAGAGGATGAATGGAGATGAACTCATATATTCTGGACTGGTGACTCAATTGGAGACGGACCTATGGATTTAGAACATGGAAGATCACATGAAGAATAACACTATAGACGGAAAGGATATGATCCAGCATCCTCTCCAGTGCTTTGAAAGAGGTGCTGCTACTTGGTGGAGGATGTACCAAACCATCAATGGATGGCAAAGAGTAACCACTTGGGAAGAATTTAAGTTGACTCTGCTAAAGTCTCGGCTTGTGTCCCAGAAGTTGAAGCCGTGGAAATGATAAGAAGAAACCTTGTGCCTGCAAGCTCTGTGGAGAAATAGGACACAACCATAAAGAACACAAGGATGAATGCTCTCATTGTGAAGAAAGTCACCCAGCTCAAGAATGCCCAACTAGGCAGATTACTTGTTCCTTGAGTGAAGGAACTACCCACTACCCAGCTCAGTGTCGCATTTACCCTATAGTACAACGAACCATCCAACAGAAGAAAGAAGCAACGAAAGGAGCCCTTATGGAAATTTTAGAAGAACATGTGATGAAGGAAGAGGTGGAGGACACACCCAAAGAAGAACCAATTAAACCTTGCACCAAGTCATGCTATTCATGTGGATAAGAAGGACACATCTCCAAGAATTGTCGGAATGGGGATCTAGTAGAATTCCTGACAGAGGGAGTAGAGTATGACCCACAGGAAATGGAAGCCCTGATTGGCACGGAAAAGTCCAGGAAGAGAAATAGATTGGATTTCAGGAAGGACCTGAGTCATATCACCTGTTTCAGGTGCAAGGAGTCAGGGCACTACTTCAGCGGTTGCCCAAAAGGAAACCTCGAGACTTGTCAGAAGTAATATGTTTTCGTTGTAATGGAGCAGGCATTTTGCCAGAGAATGCCCCAAGGAGAAGGAGACTTGTGATAAATAGTTGAGTAGTAATAGGGGAACAATTCTTTTGTATTGAGGTGTTGAGTTGAGGCATGCAATGGAAAAGCAAGAGATTGTAATCCTTGGAGAATCAATAAAATTAGCATCGTTGGTACTGATTGGATATTGTGAGTTGTAACTCTAAGAAGAAAGATTTTGACCATTTTCAAGGATATGAGAAATATGGTCTATGAATGAGTTTGTGCATTTCAAGGGTGGTAGTAACTGAGAGGACCCTTGACCGCTGGAAAAGATAATGATATTCCACGGGGTGGACTTTGGACAAAATAAGTACGAGTTTTATCTCGATATGTGGGATATCCCAAGAATATGAAGGGATGAAGTACTATTGGATATAAAGGAGGTAGAATGTCGGTAATATGGAGCAAATTGTAACTCCATGAGGAGTCTGAGTAATCACGTCTTAGTTTGGTACCCATAGAAGGAAGAGAGACAGTACAATTGGATGGATTTAAGAATGCCAGGAAGTTGGATGTTGGAATAACGAACACTTGCCCCGATGATGAGTTCAAGGTTGACAAGTGATGAGATGGGTCATAACCCACAGGCCCCAGGACCTGCCAAGAAGCAAGCACACTCTTGCTAAAGGAAAAACCCTGGAAGAAGTTACAATTTTATCGACAGACAATCTATTAGGAGTAACGTAAAACCTGAGAGTGTGAAGGAACGATAGATGTTTGTTTGGATTGCAGAATACATGGAATTATCCGAACTTAGTTCGTCGACAAGAGAAATTATGCAATGCTTATGAGGATGACCGAGTGTTAGAATGCGAGATTCGCTAAACAATATACAAGGTAATGATTTGGTTGCGGGATGGATTGATCACCATACCGACTTACTCTTATTATTCGTCTCTGTTATATGGGATGGTAAATCTAAGTGACTTACCTATAGTAGAGAGACGACGACCCAAATCTTGTTTAAACCATAGAAAGGTATGACAATTGTTTCCCTTGTACAAGGCAGCTGTTGCCAATCGTAGGATGTACGGTGAGGTTCGACCCAGACCCATTTCCTGCAGGAGAAACCATAAATTGTTGACCACCATGAGATATCGATAGTTAGTATTGGCACCAGACTTATCAGCTAAGAAGACCCAGTCTCAGAAGGACCTTACCAAGATAAAAGGACACAAGAATTGAGGTAAAGGTTATGCCACTACCGGAAGAGCCCAGAGAAGGAATTTTTCCCGAGAATCTGAGAAGACCGACACTGTCAAGAATAAGGATGGAGTATATGAGTTTTGATGGAACCGTAACAATGCTTCTAAGGGTGGTAGCACCCCAGACCCCCTATGACGATTGATGGATTTTGAGAAGACCCCCAGACCTAGCCTATTTCTTTCTAGCCTCTCCGAATCTCGAGGACGAGATTCATTTTAAGGGTGGTAGGTTTGTAACATCCGAAGATTCTAAATTTTGGAATGTTATATTAAATAGATAGTTTTGATTGATTGTATGATTGTTGTGTGATTGATTGACTGAAAGTGAGTGAAATTGAAACTTTGGAAAGTTAAATGAGAGGGAATAAAAGGACTTTCCCAAACTTTCATTTTTGCATTTATGATCTCCATGAATTCAAATTCTTTTCAAATACAAAACCCTAGAGAGAAGATGACATGACTTCTTCCATTTAAAATGAAAAGGGTTTTTGAAAATATTTGAATTTCATTTGGAAATATTTCAAATTCATAAACTTTAAGCAACTCAATGATTTTCATGAGAGAAGATAAAATGACTTCTTCAAAACATATGAAATATGAGTTTGAAGTTTTAAAAGAATTAAATTCAAAGTCACATTGAAATTATTTTCAATTTGGGTTTATTTGGTTTTTATTAAAATTATTTTTCTCCAAAAATAAAATATATGCAAAATCGGGTAAAATGATTCCCTACATTAGAAAATTGGAGAGAAATAAATTTGAATTTATTTTGGTATTTTTAAAATGATTTTATTTGAACCAGTAGCACTGTTTTCTTTATCTAATTTTTTGTGGAACTTATTTGCCGCTGAAAATATGTCCATCATTTGGGAAATCTTTTTCTGAAAATTTTGATATATAATATGCCTATGTAAAGTTTTATTTTTATTTTCGTTATTCAGTTTTCTTTTTTCTGTTTTACTAAAAAAACAGAAGTGCGCGTGCGCCTGGAACTAATAGTTGCCCACGTGAGCTGCATAGTGCCATCGGGCGCCTCATCATTTTATTTTTCTTCTCTCCTACATGGGCCAGGCCCAGCCAGCCATATAATTATTATTTTCACTTTGACCGAATTTTGTTAGAAAAAAAAACTACAGCGCGCGGCCAGGGCGAACTTTTAGCCCATGCGCATGATCCTTTTCAAATTTCATCTGCGTACATATATGTTTAGTCCCACATTGCCTAGCCTTTGATCTCTAAACCTCTTTTCCACCTATAAATATAGACCCATAGAGCCTCCAAAAATCATTCGATTCGGGTTAAATCAATATTTTGGTTTGACTAGATTCAGAAAAAAAAATAGTTTTCTCCTCTCCAGCGGGACTTCTGAAAGTTGTCTTCTCTCTCCGAAGTTGTCTTTTCTCTACCTTATAAAGGTATCTTTCTTTTCTTCGTATTTTTTGTAATTTCAGAGTTTATTATTTCTAGACTAGTACGGTAGAATAAATAGATTATCAATCAGTCTCTATATTTATACATTAGACCTACAATTCTTTTAGCTATAGCTATTTTTCTTTCGTAAAACAGCTTGGCCATGCTTTTTTCAAATAGCCATAACTTTTTACTCGTTCATCCAAATTAGATGAAACCAGCGCCTATAGTTTCGTCTTGTTTTCACCTATCCGGTGAATCTGTCACATCAAATTTTTGAAATTTTCAAATTTCGAAATTTGTTCAGATTCAAATTCAAACTTCTTTTGTTCATAACTTGAGTTTCGTAACTCCGATTTGATTGATTCTTTTTGCAAATCAAAGCTCTTGACCTAAACTTTCTGGTAAGACCAAATCCACCTAATTTTGGTACTGTTAGAAATTGTTTTCTGTTGCAAGAGTTAATTACTTGTTTTCGAGGTTTTCTGAGATCTTTTCTTTGATTCTTTTGCATGATTGCTTATGTGTGGTTACTATTGCTTGCTTATGATCGATTGACCGGAGTGTGACGAGTAGAACTATCAGGAGTTATGAGTGCAGATCATCTTCATCAACAGTACAAGGCAATTTCACACTTTGATCATATCCCTTTATTACCCAGTTTTATGCATTAGTTTCAACCCTCAAACATTGCATGGTTAGGATTTAAGAACATATGGGTATTGGGAAGTAGTTGATGAGGTAGGAACCTATTGTGTTGCATTCAACCCCTCGGTACTACTACGTTATACTTACTGCTATGCTATGCTCGTAAACGTGGTTTGGTTTTGAGAGAATTCATGAAAGATATGAGAGATTATTGTTAACTAAGGTTTAACTTAAGGTGGCTACTTTAATACACATAAGGGTGGATTGGTAGGGGCACCTGGAGAACCCAGTGCTTGCCTAAGGGAATTTTGGAGTAGCCGTGTGATTACCCTATGGAATGCCACCCAGGCTCAAAGGGATCATAAGATTATTCATGCTAGAAACTTTTGTGTGCAGCCACAAGCCATTATGGGCTCTGGCACAGTTGAGTATGTTGCGTGACCTCTTTCAGTGGCAGGCTAGCAGATGTAGGGGATGTAGGTGGTACTGTCTACCCAGAGTAAAGAGTTAATGCTTCTGAAAGACTGTGTGTCGGTCATCCGTTTCTCAAACACCATGTAGTGCGAGAAATCAAACGGAGGAGATCGAGTCTTGTGGGGAAAAGTGCGCAAACCTCTGCAGAGTGTACAAACTAATCATGGTTAGCCGTGTCCCCGGTTATGGACATCTTGAGTATCTGGTTCTTGGATTATCATGTTGATCTCAACACTCTATTTAATTAATTCGATTGGGTTAATGATTATTATTTTGGGATTGAGTTGGGGATATACCTTCTCAATATTTTCAAAAACAACTTTGTAGTTAAATAAAATATATTCCTTTGTTGTAGGAAAAAAATTGGCTTTATGCAAAAACAAACTTAGAGCTTTCCACCAGCCAAATATGCATGTAGTGATAGCCATTATTCAGCATTGCTCTACAGTGTGAAATTGCCAGTACAATCAATGTACGGACCTATATGACTGCAACGTCTCATGTTGCAGAAATCTTACGACGAGTAAGTGATACGTTAGGGTTACGATTTCTACACTCAAATTTGCCGTTGGTGTTGATGGGAATCCATGACCTTATTGTTACTTCCGCTATTTGGATTAAGGTAATAGTATTTACGTTCATTTATACATGTGATTTACCTCTGTTATAAATCCTCGAGTACTGTGTGTGTCAGCATACCGATCCAGGGATGACACTTAAGCACAGAGACTTGACCGTCTGAGGTCAGGTCGCTACAATGTGGACCCACTTCAAAATGCTAAGGACATGGATGGGCAAAAGCTCAAGACTCTACATTTTTTGCTAAGTGATTCAAGATCACACTGAGTCCATAGGAAAGGCAATACTATAAAAAGGGGGTGAGGTTTTGATTATGATCTATTTGCTCAAGTGCTTAGTTATATTGCTGCAAAACCCTCAACCACTTTCTCTATCCAAATATGTCCAAAACCCTACATTCCAACTCGGCACCACCAAAAATTCTTCATCCGGACCCACCGAGTTCATCTAGACACTGCCTCTGCTAAACCTTAAAAAATCGGAGTCACCGATATGGTTCTCGTTCCCATCCGTTTGGCCTGCCCAACCTTCTGTAACTAGTTGCAATTATTTCAATCTCACCGAATTTTGTAATTGGTCCCACCGAGATGGCTTGCCAAACCTTCTGTAACTTGTTGCAATAATTTTGGTCCCATGGAGTTTTGCAATCTGTTCCACCGAGATGGCATGCCAAAGTTTCTGTTCCCTTATTGATTCACTTCGGTCCTACCGAGTTGATGATGCCACCGAAACGAGGCCTGCCTTTGCCATTGCACATCAGTTCATCCAAGTTGTTCCGTTGGCGCCACCGAGATTTTTGATCGGTGCCATTGAGTTGGGTCAAACGTGTGTAACGGTTGGATTTCATGTGGAGGCTATATATATCCCTCCACCCTCCTCTTACTAAGTAAGAGAGCCATTGGAATGTGCCTACACTTCCACTACTAATTTTCTGAGAGAGAACCACCTACTCATGTGTTGAGATCAAGAAATTACATTCCTACCATTTGAACCTTGATTTCTAGCCTTCTTGTCGGCGTGGAGCCGGCAATCTATGGGGCAGGGCTACCCCTTTGCTGGTTCACCGATGGGGTGCACATGACGCAAGGAGCAAGACAATGAGGGACATGATGGTTTTACCCAGGTTCAAGCTGCTGAGAAGCGTAAAACCCTACTCCTGCCTTGGTTTATTGATGGATATGTGTGCAAGCACGCGGAGCGCTCTCTCCCGGCAAGTCACAAGGAGAGGGCAGTTGCGCGAATATCTACACGTGAGGTTGCAATGGGTTTGAACCCTTGTAAAGGTTGTCCTGGCCCTCCTATTATAGCTTAGTGGGTTACCAAAGTGGCAAAAGGGTCTTTACAGGGTCATTAGATAGAAACAGAAGTATCATACCTAACTCTGCTAGTTAGGACAAAATGCATTAAATGCATCGCTAGGTGTCATGAGGAGGAGGATCCCCGGAAAGGTTGCCGCACCGCTTGCTCATCTGCCTCCTATTAGCTTGACATGCCATTAGGACGGGTGTCGATAAAGGTAATTTTCCCTCCAGTGGGCTGCCACGTGTAAGTGCATCTAGTGCCCCTTAGTGATTTTGGTGTATTGAATACTTATAGGTTAAGGGACTAATTTGTTTGTGAGTGTACACAGGTCAAATAAGTCTTTGAGGAGTTTGATAAATTCGAAGAATGTCGACCCCCAAAAATGAATGTCTTCATCAAAAGACTTTATGCTTTTCTTAAAGACTTTGAAAATGAGGAAATTGGTGTGACCTCGAAGATATTGATGCGAGGACTACACTACAAAAAAAGACACATCCGTGACATTTTGGGCCGAACGAAAAAAAATTATGTTATGCTTATGACACTTCTATGATGATAATTGTGACAAAACCTGGTATCATCATAGATGTGGTGGGCTCCTACTTCTATGACACAAAATCATGATAGAAAATGGGCTTTTCGTCCTGGGCGGGCTGGAGACGCAGCTACATGACATTCTTTTGGCCATCCGTGATGGAAAAAACCATGGTAGAAGCGAGGGCGAGGAAAATATCGGGGAGTTCCCGGTTACGGTGGTTGGTCGGGGCCGAGCGATGGACGGGGGATTGCGCATTTCTCTCGACATGTACGCACGTGGGTGCGAGGCATTGGTCTCTAACTGAACCCAAGCGAGGCGTTCACCTACTAAACCCGAGCGATTGCACTGGCTATGCGTTACTGAACCCGAGCGATCGATCGATCCCTAGCTCTTAACTGAACCCGATCGAGCGATTCCTTCGCTACTGCTGCTAACTGAAGCCGATCGAACCTGATGCCTCTTGATGAACAGTGAGCGTTGTTGGGGGTTGGATGAACAGTTCCCGGTGGGGGTTGGATGAACAAGACCCCGTGGTAGTAGAGGCCGTTGCCGCTGGATGAACAGGACCCGATCGAGCCGGTTGGGGGTGGATGAACAGGACCCCGTGGAGGGCTGGTTGAACATTAGCCAGTGGAGGGCTCAATGAACAGTAGACCATGGAGGGTTGGTTGAATAGTAGCCAGTGGAGGCTGGATGAATAGGAGCCCATGGATGAACAGTAGCTGGTGGAGGCAGGAGGGAGACGTCATGGACGAACAGTTGCAGGTGGAGGCTGGAGGATGTTGATGGTGGATGAATAGTAGCCCGTGGAGGCTGGAGCGAGGCAGTAGACGGTGGATGGACAGTAGACCATGGAGTCCCGTTTTGCGGTACGCCACACCCCTCCCGCTGAACAGGACCCCCGTTTTGACCGTAGGAGGTCGAAGAGAAGTCCGTTTCCTTTGTTTTGCGGTACGCCACACCCTTCCCGATCAATAGGACCCCATTTCGATCGTAGGAGGTCGAAGAGAAGTCTTTTTCCTCTGTTTTGCGGTACGCCAGATCCCTCCCCGTGAACAGGCTCCCGTTTCGACCGTAGGAGGTCAAACAGAAGGCCGTTTCCTCCGTTCTGCGGTGCGCCATGCCTCGTTTCGGCTGTTTTGTCCAAGCCAGTTGGCTCCCGATGAACAAGACGCATTCCGTTGCCTCCCGATGAAAACGACACAATTTCTCCGTTCCAACCTAGCCGGTTGGCTACCGATGAATAGGATGCTATCACTACTCTCCGCTGCCTCTCCGTGTACATGAGCCCTGGCCGTATGTATGCGCGAGTAGGCATTCGAGACCCCGCCTGTATGTACGTACGTGGCCGTATTTACTTTCTTGCACCCTGGCTGTACATATGTGTACACGATATTGACGGGACTGCGTGACCTGCTACGTCCGCGCCTCTACTACGACACATGCCCTTCCTTACTCGGCCACGGTTCATCAATGCAGCCTACAGACAGACCGATCGACCAGTATGTACGTACATGTTCACGACCAGACAGGCAACCATACGTACGGTTCGACCGGGTGGGTCCCAGCCGTCAGGGAGATAAGGAGGCACTTCCTTGCGTGCGAAGATATAGTTGGTGTGTCCCAGCTGTCAGAGGGAGAACCATATTTTTTTCCTGTAATATGGATGCACTTCCTTGCGTGCGAAGATGTAGCTGGTGGGTCCCAGCATTCAGGGGGGAAATATTTTTTCATGAAATACGGTGGCCTGTCCGGTGGGTCCCTCTTGTCACGTGAAGGAATCATTATTTTGCGCGTAATAAGGAGGCACTTCCTTGCTGCGGCCGTGGACCCAGCTGTCTGCCTCTCCACGTACAATACTCTTCCGATGGAAGTCGTTCCTTGACCACATTGACCACGCCGCACCGAGAGCACCAAGGCGGTGGACGACGACGAGGCCTAGGAAGGGGACGACTCGGAGCCAGGGAAGACGCAGCAGTCGATGCCCACGCGGAGAGGAGTATGAGGGTTGACTCATTCGGCTGCGGTGTGAGGCTGCCGTCGCCGCAGAATAACAGGGGGTGTGGCTGAGTAGAGGGATGGCCTGGCCAGGGGTTGGAGTCGGGTGGGGCGGTCAAGCCTGCGCGGCAGCAGAGCCGGCCACGGGAGGCAGGAGCAGCCAGCACGACCGGCGCTTGTTTGGGCGGCTGGAGCAAGAAGACCAGAGGTTGAAGAAGCAATACGGCCGTTGGATGGACATCGTACGGTCATTGGAGCTAGAATCGTTCAAATTGACTAAGTTGGCAAAGCCCTCCATCCGCGTCAGTAGGCCCACAAGTCAGCCTCCAACTATGGTGGGGTCCCAGATAGTAGGGGGAGTATTCATTCTTCTGTGCGTGGACCACGCCGCGCCGAGCGCATCCAAGGTGGTGGATGACGGTGAGGCCCCAGACAGCAACGAGCCAGAGATGGGAAGACACCGGAGTGGAGTCACAGATGGAGACGTGTACAAGGGTTAACTCGTTCTGGTGCGGCATGGTTCGGCAGTCGGTGGAGAAGAACAGGAGGTGTGGAGTGGTGGAGGGATGGCCTGGCCGGCGGTGGGGTAGTGCTTCATAGCGAAGCGTGCTAAGCAGAGCTGCTAGCAGCAGGAGGCGGGAGCAGGTGGTCCCGGCAGTGCTGGAGGAAGAAGACGAGAGATTGAAGATGGATGCCGGTCATTGGATGTAAATCCAATGGCTATCAATGTCAGAATCATTTGTTGACTAAGTTAACAACGACTTGCGTTGGCTTTGACCTATTGGCCCACATTTCAGCCTCCAAAAATGTGGCAGGTATTCAACCCTTTTTTCAGAATTTATAGTCCATTTGACCTTTTTTTTAGAATTACAGTCCATTTGCTGGGCTGGGTGACCAAATAATTTAGCGTCCATGCAGCCCATTTTTTTTAAACTACAGCCCATTTTCACTTTCTCGAAATACACGAATTTGCTGGCTGACTGAACAAATAATGTAGCTTCCATGTGGCCCATTTATTTTTTTCCTAAAAAAATTACAGCCCATTTGCACTTTCTTGAAATACACGATTTTGCTGGCTGGTTCTAATTATAATGTTGGGTTGGGCGCAGCAATGTTATCAAAAAATTAACAGGGGCTGAGCATTTTGTTATAAATATATTTAAATAATAAGTGCTTTATTATTACATTGGTCCTTAAATCTTACCTAGCTTTTGTACACAATCACCAGGATTTTCGTTGCCTTAATGTAAAAAAATCCAGGATTTTATTGTGAAAAAATTATTTTTATAAGTTAATAAGATGTGGGATATTGTTTTCTTATATATGTAAGTATCTATTAAATATATGATGACAATAACAATAATATATAATAACATATAAAATAATATAAATATATATAATATAGTTCGAAGGGAAACATAAGTTGGACCTGGCATTCCTATTCTTATATAGAAAAATAGAACAGACCTCTGCGTTTTCTTCAAAAATACATAAGTTGGGCTGCGGATGTTTCACGTAAAATAAAACCTAGGATGGGAGGTCCACAGGCCAGTCGATACATGACGGCCCTGAAGAAAATACAAATCGGCATGTCGTTGGCTGCGCATGTTTAAAAAGAAAGCCTAGACGGGACAACCCACAACCCAGCTGATACTTGCTGGCCCACTGATAGTAAATGATACCTGCCAGCTCCCCGGCTTCGTTGTAAATTTATCTCCTTTAGTAACTATATTGAAGCACCTCAAAACAAAATGTAACTATGTTGACAAACCCGTGGGACCCAACGCCAGTATAGCATTAGGAGGAACTATTTTTTCAATGAGGCACTTGCTTGCGTACGGCCATAGACCTGGTGGGTCCCGACTGTCCGCCTCTCCATGTACCGTCCTCTCCAGATTCCTCTCATTTGTTCAGCATGTTCACAACGGCAGATATTGATGCCGCGGCGAGCGCACAAAGGCGGAGGACAAGAACGAACCACCGGAGCCAGGGAAGGCATGCTACAGTAATGGTAGATGCGGTGTGTCGGTGCAACACACCCTGGGTCCGTTGCCCAGACTATGCACAGGCACGAGAACAAGATTGCAACCAATGCACAAGAGATAAGTTATTCAAGAGATCAGCATGCAGAACAGAAGGACCGAGGCCAGGCCAGAGGAAACGAGATACTACTAAGGGAAAAGCCTCCCTTGCAGGGCAGGTGAGCCTAGCAAGGCCGGGGTCACCCCCGGTATCAAGCCTCCAAGCCGTCCCGGCAGGGCTTGCCGGGACTCACGAGAGCAGAACCACCTCACCACCACCTCACCACAACGCACGTCGTTGATCGATGCTGTGTCAAGCTCCAAAGTGACTAAGTGGTTGCTATTTGCCACATGGCAGTCACATTCTACAAGAAATACCTACAGGTGACACCCGTTCTGCGACGTGTCAAAATGCGCGAAGCTGGCAAAACAGCCCGGCAAGACCTGTCGGGCAAGCAGTGATGTGACGTTAAGCGGCGCATTTTAATGCGCTCTGTCAGCCTGCAGACTTAGGTATCATAGCACTGTTTGCTATCTTATCCGTGCATGATGACTAATTTGCCACTGTGGTGACCCCTTTATCTATAAAAGGAGGCCCAAGGCAACCGTAGAAAGGGTTAGCGAGTCCATCCCCTCGCACATTCATACGCGCGGAGTCGTTTCGCCCTGGCGCAACCCTGCCGGGCAAGTGTGCTACGCTCTCCACCATTTTTCCACCATCAATCCACCAAAGCAGGAGTAGAGTTTTACGCCTCGCGGCGGCCCGAACTTGGGTAAAAACTGCCTATGTGATCTCTGTCGTGTTGTTCCACGCTCCTAAGCTCTTTGTGCAACGTGCCATCCCCCGCCGAACCAGCAAGGGACTCTTGGTCCCATAGGTGGCCGTGGTTTTTGTCGGTGCCCTGGGACCGGGGGTGCCCAGACTTGCCTGCCTGTGGCCCATGACGTGGCTCCATCGGCGGGCTAGTATGGCCCAGCTTTAGGATCAACAACCCAAGACCCTCGCGAGGGGCCAAACCTTGCGAGGCGGATGACACAAAGACCTCCTCGAGGGACCGCCTCCTCAGGCTGGCTCCCGAGGAGCGGAGATTTCTATGCAAGGCTCACCTTGTGAGGTTCACATGACGTGAGCCATGACGATCGAGGCCAGGCGGGCGCAGTGTACCAGTTTCCTCTTTTGCCCTAAGGAGGCAAGCACAGGCACGGAGTCCCGATGAATCAACCAAAGGTTTCCATTTCGGTGCAACCAGACCAAGACCGCCAGGACGGATGGACGAAGGTCATCGCCGGGCCCACCGCAGCGTCACGACCAGAAGCTTTTCGCAGGCGAAGACTGCTTTTGTCAGGATAGCATGTACTAGCTGTCCCCCTTCAAATTTGGCTGTTGTGGGATCCCTTCCCGCCTTACATTTGGGAAGAGGACCAAGGCCACTATAAATAGGACTTAGCCACCACCATAGAGGGGGGATCATTCAGATCATCCTCACACCCACGAGCTCATCGAGCATAAGAACACCTCACCCCCTGAGGTTGTTCTACCATTGTACTAGTTCATCCTCAGCCCCTCGAGGCAATCCACCACAAAGCTGGAGTAGCGTATTACACCGCAAGGTGGCCCGAACTAGGATAAACTGTTGTGTCCCTTATATATCCAGTTTGTCGAGCTAGGCAGTGAGATTAACGAGTAGGCAGACTGGGGAGGACGAGTTCTTCACACGCACCCCAGAGTTCAAACCTCTTAAGGGTCTGCGGAACCCCAAATCCGAAAGTTGGCGCGCCAGGTAGGGGTGCATCGGAGCCTCTCTTCTGCCGGTCGACACACCACCGCTCCACCGCTTCCATGGCTGACGCCCATCGAGCCCGTGCTGAGCATCAGACCGCCCTCGCTGCTCGCGTCGCCCAGATGGCGCCTGCTGGCGGGCCTCCCCGGCGTTCTCCATTGTCTGCCGCCAACGCCGCCACTGGCCCGGCGGGGCACGAGCAGCAAGCTTCGTTGCTGCACCCCTTTGTGCGGCATGATGGATGCACGGCCACCCCGTTGCTGACTCCGGCTCGTTCGTCATCTCATGCTCGTCGCGTGCCAGCGGACGCGTAGGCTGCGCTGCTCATGGCACGCGAGCTCCTGTGCTACCACCCCGTCGACGAATTCTACGAAGACTGGCTGGACCGCATCGCCGAGCTAGTCAGCGCCGTTGGGGGCTCTCCTGCACCGTCCGTCTCGCTGCCTCGCCCGCCGCCTGCTACGGGCGATGTAGCCCATGGAGCACATCCTCCACCTTCCCCAGAAGACGTCGCCCTCGGGCCAAGGCACGCGGCCCCACGGCGTGACCAGCCACAAAGGGCGCCTGCGCGTGAAGAAGAAAGCTGCCAGGAGGTCCAGCGGCCGCAAGAAGATGCTCCTGCACTCCCGGCACCACCACGTCAAGACCGCGCGCCGCCTGTGGTGGTGGCGCGTGAGCACCAAGATCAGGCTCCACCTCCACGACGGGCTCCCGTGACTACCGCGGGCTGCCGTGCCATCACTCCGGACCTTCGCAGCGTCGTCTGGCCGGGGAAGTTCAAGCCTGACCTGCCTCCATGCTACGACGGCACCCCCGACCCTGCTGAGTTTCTGCAGCTCTACGAGCTGAGCATCAAGGCGGCCAACGGCAACGAGAAGGTCATGGCAAACTGGTTTCCCATGGCCCTCAAAGATGGCGCACGCTCATTGCTCCTGAACCTGCCCGCGGGATCGATCTCCTCCTGGGGCGAGATGCGTGAGCATTTCGTCGCCAACTTCTAGGGCACTCGCGATTGCCCGCCGGCTGCGGGTGACCTGCGGCGCATCAAGCAGCAGCCAGGGGAGACGCTGCAGACGTACATCCAGCGCTTCAACAGTGTTCGCCTCAAGATCCCCAGGTTTCGGACGAGGCCATCATCTCAATGTTTTCTGATGGTGTCCGCGACGTCAAGATGAAGGAAGAGCTCGCCATACACGAGGACCTGTGCACAGCTCTGGAGATGTTCAACATGTCAACCAAGTGTGCGAGAGCTGAGGAGGGTCGCCTCTGCCTCCTGGAGCTCCCGGGGACAGACCCAGAAGACAAGAAGGCCAAGGGCAAGGGCGTGAAGCGCAAGGGGCCGACAGTGCTTGCGGCTGAGCCAGAGATGAAGCGCGGCTGCGACCACCCAGAGTCATCCAAGGGCAGCCGCCCGTTTTGCGTCTTCCACAACGTGCACAGCCACAACACCAATGACTATCAGGAGCTCAGGGCCATCCGCGATGGGCGCCTCGATCGTCGCCCCGAGCGCAATGACGGAGGCTACGGCCACGGAGGAGGTCGAGGAGGAGGACGCTGGGACGACCGCGGCCCCCGCCAGGAGTGGCACGATCAGCCTCGTGAGGATCGTCCTCAAGGAAACGCCGGCCTCCCTCCACTGCCACCACCACCAAGAAGGAACGACGACCACCACCAGGACGAGGGGACTGGGGGCTTCCAAGAGCCTCATGCCATCGCCTGCATCCTGGGCGGTGCTTACGCCCTAGCCTCTCATCGCATCTTCAAGCAATTTTCCCGCGAAGTGAACGCGGCCCTCCCCAGGCTCGAGGCCACGTGACCGCTTAGGTGGTCCAAGTGCACCATCACCTTCAGCTCGACCGACTAGCTTAAGTGCGCGGCAACTGCTGGTGCCCTCCCGATGCTCTGCTCGCCCATCATTAGCAACGTCCTCGTCACCAAGACTCTCATCGATGGTGGTGCGGGGCTCAACGTTTTTTCCATCGAGACGTTTGACCGCCTCCAAGTTCCCTATGACTAGCTGCAGCCCACCAAGCCTTTCTCAGGAGTAACCGACGGCTCCACCACCCCGATAGGGCAGATCCGCCTCCCTGTCACCTTCCGCAAGCACGGCAACTACCGCACTGATCTCATCGACTTCGACATCGCCCACATCCACCTTTACGTACAACGCCATCCTTGGGTATCCAGCCCTGGCCAAGTTCATCACGGTGACTCATCATGGTTACAATGTCCTCAAGATGCCAGGGAACCGCGACATCATCACGATCGCCTGCGAGGAGAAGGACGCAGTGTGCTCTCTCGAGCACGCCTACCAGGCTGCGGCAGTCGAGAACCCCGACGACGAAAACACCGTCTACCCTCCTGAGGCTGTCCCCAAGAAGAAGAAGCAACTGCTCCACCAAGGGCCTCAGGAGAACGGCGTCTCCAGCGGCACCACCTCAGGACCTGCGCCCACGGACGGGGTGCCTCCCTCTCTCGCATAGGAAGGCAAGCCCGGCGCCCCTCTAAGGCTGGGCTCAGGGGCTCTCCTCTGGAGGACCTTTGACCTAGCCAACGTCACGAGGGAGGCGCTCGGGCACCACGTGGGGGCGTGCTTCAGCGCGCGCTTCCGCCAGGGGGCACAAGGCATGGGGTGCCAGGTGCTCAGGAGTTCATCACCAATGCAACCAAGGAGCTTCAAGAGGTGAGAGCCATACGCGGCGATCGCCGCACACCACCCAGCGCGGCTCCTTGTCCTGGCGAGGACAGCAAGGTTCGCGCCTGCGTCAACATCCCTGGGCTCAACAGGGCCACATTTCAGGAGCGCTTCTGGCCATCGCGCGTTGGTCGGTGCAAGGGCCCCCCTCACAGCTACATTCGCATGCCTTTCGGCCTGCCGAACACGGTTGCACTACTGCAGGAGACTGCTAACGCGACACTACGATCAGAGACCCTTTGCCGAAACTGTGTGCGATGCAATAATCGCAAATGGTGGTGTAAAAAAACCGTTAGAAAAGGTGCAAAACGTTTGCGATGATGGATGCATCAAACACGGTTAAGATTTTAGTTGCGTGTGCGATGCAGGGCATATGGTTAATCCATTCAAACTGTCTGCGATGAGGCAGAACAACAGAAACGGGCAGCCATAGCAATGTGTGTGTGATGCAGGACACACAGTTAATCCATTCGAACTGTTTGCGATGAGGTAGAACAACATAAACGGGCAGCCATATCAATGTGTGTGCGATATACGGCATACGGTTAACTCGGACGAACTGTTTTCGATTAGGGAACACAACAGAAACGGTTCAACTTAACAAGATGTGTGTGATATGCAGCATACAGGTCACATGGATGAACTGTTTGCGATGAGCCAAAAGAACACAAATGAGTTGTGTAAACAAGATGTGTGTGATACGTGGCAAACAGCCAACTCGGATGAACTGTTTGCGATGAGAAATTACAACACAGACGGTCAATACAGTTACTTCGTGTGTGATTCTGTGTGTACAAAAAACTTTGAAAAATGCAAACTAGTTGCTTGCGGTGGCTAGGAGTATCGCACACGATGCGTCTGCGAGTACTCGTGTGCGATGATTAGTATGTTACACATACGTTTCCTTATGTGAACATGTGTGTGAATTTGCAAAATGGACAGTTAATATGCAAATGCCTTCTGGACATCGGGCACACGCTTAAACTAAATGAACTGTGTACGATACTAATACTTTCCATGAAAATTTATGAACTTGGGTAACAACATTTGAGTAACATATATATAGTGGTTACACTATTCGACAAAAGGAGGATCTTCGTAACACGGTTTTGACAACCATATGGTCCATATCTACATACTTAACATAGTAACAACTATCACATTTTAAGGGGCTAAGGGCCAACAACCATATGGTCCATATCTACATACTTAACATATATAGTAATAGCTAGCACATTTTAAGAGGCTGAGGGCCAACAACCACAACTATCCACAGGAAGCAGCTAGATCACGGCGACTCGACATCTCGTCAATGAAAAGGAAGAGCCCTCATGTGCCTTGGTAGAGTAGGAGTAGAACAGTGTCTCCAATTTTCCAATATGGATGCATTGCCACGAGAAGCGAGAACTTGTTAATTTGAATGGTTCCATTTTGCGGGAAATGTAGTACCTTGCAATCACTTTGGCGTTATTAGCAGGCACAAGTGTAATTCGACCACGCCGGGAAATCGATCCAGGAACGGCTACAGGGGGCAATTTCTGTTGACATGTAGAATAAAAAACAATTGTAATATATCGTTGAAGATATATATAGTTTATGAGCATCAACATTAAAAGAAGACTTTTTAACAGCGCTTTGTGCACACAATTGGTCTTGTTCAGTGTGTGCACCATAGGTCTAATTAATCCCATCCAAAATCCAGCATTCATATGCTGTGCTATCTCTGTCAGATTATCAACAAAGTTTATGACATGCTTCAAGTCCTTCAAGTGAAATTTGGTACGCTTATTAACATACAGATCGTTCACTATGCATCCAACATATCCTGCTTAAAAGGTGGAAAGGTATTATTTATTCAGAACATGGCAGAAGAATATATAGTGCACATAAATTGGTAAACAGAATTTGTTACTGCCTAGGAACGGAGTCAGAATATAATATCACAATTGGTTGCTTAAATAGTGATCAATTGGTTGCTTAAATAGTAATATGACAGCATGGAGAAAGTTGAAAGGACACTAACCTTGATCAGACTTTGATCGGCTGATGACGTTGGGGAAGTAAACATCCATGTTAATTAGACCAGGCTGTGGTGCACGCACTAGAATTTTATTGCCAGCTTTCAGTTCATAACACTTAGACATTTTTCTCCAAAGGTCTGCATTAAAATAGGAGTGACCATCTTTATCAGTTTTTACGCTAACCGTCATTGTAAATCCATGTTGCGTTGTCAATATGACATCCTAGGAGTCATCAGCAAAGTAAAGCCCGAGATTTCCTTCTACTCCTGTTCTTGCAAAGCAAGGGATGTACTGCTTGAAATGAAAATTAAGATCGTAAATTAGATATATTGAAATAACCAAGCAAGATGCCAATATGGTAGTAACATAGAACATATCCATATATAGATGCAAGCAAAGTACAAAAATATAGAATTAAAAATAGATAATGTAACAAAGATTTGATGCAAATATATAGATAATGTACCAACAGACGGTATATGTTCACAAATTTAGGCCATGTCGACCGTGGTAGGTTGAGATTGAACATACCGAGCGCTCCCTGAAGTCATCCGGAATGGTGAGATAGAACTTCGTTTCCAACTGGCCACGACCACAGTTGCCCGATTTGTGCTCGCACTATCCACACTTGAATGAACACCCACGAATCAGCTAGAACAAAAATGATTCCACGGCAATTTCCGCGAGTTGATTAACAGCGACGGATGGACTGCGATAAGAGATGAGTGAATATTTCGCTAATTAAGTTGATTACCTTCTCCATGAGAAAAATCCCCGTCCCAATCCTGCAGGAAACCCCAGTCGACCAAAGTCTAGAATGTAGGTGCAGATAGGCGACGGAAAGCGGTGGAGGCGAAATCCGGTGCCGTTTGGAGCACGACCTACGCCCGCCGCCAACAGCCGCCGATCTTAGGGTGCAGAGTTGCGGAGGAGTCCGCGACGAGTGAGTGGGGACTAAGTAGGTGAGGGTTTTCTTTTCCTTTTGCATGTGTGAGTGAACACACACGGTTCATGAGGCGACGGAGATGAATCGTGTGCGATAGTAAATCACCGAGATTGAATGGGAATCCAAATTTCCTTTGTCTTTCATCCATGAGTGTTTTTCTATGATGAACATAAACCCTGCTAATCACCGTGTTCAAATTTGACACTTTTCCGGGTTCATTTACAATATTAAGGGGATTATGTGACTTTTGTAGGCATTAATGCATGTAATTCAAATTCAAAGAATTGGTGCATGAAAGGGTGCACAAGAACGGTCTGGAAAAACCATACTCGTGGTATTTAGTAATTTCTCAAGCCTTTTGCAAGGAATGGGCAGAGATTTCAATGGAATGCGTGGCAATAGTCAACCACAAATGCGTCATTTACTGGGTTGTCAACTATAGAACAATGAAATATGTGCTTGAAAACATGACGGCTGGCATGGTGCCATGGTATGGCCTCACTGTGCCCTGGTTAAAAGCTGAGAAGGTTTGATTTATGTCATCATGCACGCCCTTCATAAATCGAACCATCACCGAGGAAGTTCAATGCTTTCGAGAGGGAAACCACCAAGATTGAAGGGGAATCCAAATTTCCGCCCTAGTTTGTCATTCAATTTTTTTCCAACGATCAACATACCGCCTCAAATGAAACGTGTTCAAATTTGACATTTTTTCGAACTCATTTACAATATTTAGGGGATTGTGTGCATTTTCTAGGCATTAATTATGCACATAATTCAAATTCGAACAATCGGTGCATGAAAAGGTGCACAAGAACGGTCTGGAAAACCATGCTCGTGCTATACAAAAAATGAAACACATGGTTGGAAAAATGACTCCCGGTGTGGTGCCATGGTTGTTGGGGAACATAGTAATTTCAAAAAAATTCCTACGCACACGCAAGATCATGGTGATGCATAGCAACGAGACGGGAGAGTGTTGTCTACGTACCCTCGTAGACCGACAGCGGAAGCGTTATTACAACGCGGTTGATGTAGTCGTATGTCTTCACGATCCGACCGATCAAGTACCGAACGTACGGCACCTCCAAGTTCTACACACGTTCAGCTCGATGACGTCCCTCGAACTCCGATCCAGCCGAGTGTTGAGGGAGAGTTTCGTCAGCACGACGGCGTGGTGACGATGATGATGTTCCACCGACGCAGGGCTTCGCCTAAGCTCCGCAACGGTATTATCGAGGTGTAATATGGTGGAGGGGGGCACCGCACACGGCTAAAATATCGTATATCAAGTGTGTGCTTAGGTGCCCCCCTGCCCTCGTATATAAAGGAGCAAGGGGGAGGCCGGCTGCCCTAGGCGCGCCAAGGAGAGAGGAGGAGTCCTCCTCCTAGTAGGAGTAGGACTCCCCTTTCCTAGTCCTACTAGGAAGGAAGGGGGGGAAGGAAAGAGGGGGAGAGGGAGAGGGAAAGGGGGCTGCGCCCCCCTCTCCTAGTCCAACTAGGACTCCCCTTGGGAGGGGGCGCGCCACCTCCTGGTTGCTGCCCTCTCTCTCCCCTCAAGGCCCACCAAGGCCCAATACTTCCCCGGGGGGTTCCGGTAACCCTCCGGCACTCCGGTTTAATCCGAAACATCTCTGGAACACTTCCGGTGTCCGAATATAGTCGTCCAATATATCAATCTTTATGTCTCGACCATTTCGAGACTCCTCATCATGTCCGTGATCACATCCGGGACTCCGAACAACCTTCGGTACATCAAAACATATAAACTCATAATATAACTGTCATCGTAACTTTAAGCGTGCGGACCCTTTGGGTTCGAGAACTATGTAGACATGACCGAGACACCTCTCTGGTCAATAACCAATAGCGGGACCTGGATGCCCATATTGGCTCCCACATATTCTACGAAGATCTTTATCGGTCTGACCGCATAACAACATACGTTGTTCCCTTTGTCATTGGTATGTTACTTGCCCGAGATTCGATCGTCGGTATCTCGATACCTAGTTCAATCTCGTTACTGGCAAGTCTCTTTACTCGTTCCATAATACATCATCTTGCAACTAACTCATTAATTACAATGCTTGCAAGGCTTATAGTGATGTGCATTACCGAGTGGGCCCAGAGATACTCCGACAATCGGAGTGACAAATCCTAATCTCGAAATACGCCAACCCAACAAGTACCATTGGAGACACCTGTAGAGCACCTTTATAATCACCCAGTTACGTTGTGACGTTTGGTAGCACACAAAGTGTTCCTCCGGTAAACGGGAGTTGCATAATCTCATACTCATAGGAACATGTATAAGTCATGAAGAAAGCAATAGCAACATACTAAACGATCGGGTGCTAAGCTAACGAAATGGGTCATGTCAATCACGTCATTCTCCTAATGAGGTGACCCCGTTAATCAAATGACAACTCATGTCTATGGCTTAGGAAACATAACCATCTTTGATTAACGAGCTAGTCAAGTAGAGGCATACTAGTGACACTCTGTTTGTCTATGTATTCACACATGTATTATGTTTCCGGTTAATACAATTCTAGCATGAATAATAAACATTTATCATGATATAAGGAAATATATAATACATTATTATTGCCTCTAGGGCATATTTCCTTCAGTCTCCCACTTGCACTAGAGTCAATAATCTAGTTCACATCGCCATGTGATTTAACATCAATAATTCACATCACCATGTGATTAACACCCATAGTTCACATCTCTATGTGACCAACACTCAAAGGGTTTACTAGAGTCAATAATCTAGTTCACATCGCTATGTGATTAACACCCAAAGAGTACTAAGGTGTGATCATGTTTTGATTGTGAGATAATTTTAGTTCAACGGGTCTGTCACATTTAGATCCGTAAGTATTTTGCAAATTTCTATGTCTACAATGCTCTGCACGGAGCTACTCTAGCTAATTGCTCCCACTTTCAATATGTATCTAGACCGAGACTTAGAGTCATCTAGATTAGTGTCAATACTTGCATCGACGTAACCCTTTACGACGAACCTTTTGTCACTTCCATAATCAAGAAACATATCCTTATTCCACTAAGGATATTTTGACCGCTGTCCAGTGATCTACTCCTAGATCACTATTGTACTCCCTTGCCAAAATCAGTGTAGGGTATACAATAGATCTGGTACACAGCATGGCATACTTTATAGAACCTATGGCCAAGGCATAGGGAATGACTTTCATTCTCTTTCTATCTTCTGCCGTGGTCGGGCTTTGAGTCTTACTCAATTTCACACCTTGCAACACAGGCAAGAACTCTTTCTTTGACTGTTCTATTTTGAACTACTTCAAAATCTTGTTAAGGTATGTACTCATTGAAAAACTTATCAAGCGTCTTCATCTATCTCTATAGATCTTGATGCTCAATATGTAAGCAGCTTCACTGAGGTCTTTCTTTGAAAAACTCCTTTCAAACACTCCTTTATGCTTTGCAGAATAATTCTACATTATTTCCGATCAACAATATGTCATTCACATATACTTATCAGAAATGTTGTAGTGCTCCCACTCACTTTCTTGTAAATACAAGCTTCACCGCAAGTCTGTATAAAACTATATCCTTTGATCAACTTATCAAAGCGTATATTCCAACTCTGAGATGCTTGCACCAGTCCATAGATGGATCGCTGGAGCTTGCATATTTTGTTAGCACTTTTAGGATTGACAAAACCTCCTGGTTGCATCATATACAACTCTTCTTTAATAAATCCATTAAGGAATGCAGTTTTGTTTTATCCTTTTGCCATATTTCATAAAATGCGGCAATTGCTAACATGATTCAGACAGACTTAAGCATTGATACGAGTGAGAAACTCTCATCGTAGTCAACACCTTGAACTTGTCGAAAACCTTTTTGCGACAACTCTAGCTTTGTAGACAGTAACACTACTATCACTGTCTGTCTTCCTCTTGAAGATCCATTTATTTTCAATTGTTTGCCGATCATCGGGCAAGTCAACCAAAGTCCACACTTTGTTCTCATACATGGATCTCATTTCAGATTTCATGGCCTCAAGCCATTTTGCGGAATCTGGGCTCACCATCGCTTCTTCATAGTTCGTAGGTTCGTCATGGTCTAGTAACATAACCTCCAGAACAGGATTACCGTACCACTCTGGTGCGGATCTTACTCTGGTTTACCTACGAGGTTCAGTAATAACTTGATCTGAAGTTTCATGATCATTATCATTAACTTCCTCACTAATTGGTGTAGGTGTCGCAGAAACTGGTTTCTGTGATGATCTACTTTCCAATAAGGAAGCAGGTACAGTTACCTCATCAAGTTCTACTTTCCTCCCACTCACTTCTTTCGAGAGAAACTCCTTCTCTAGAAAGGATCCATTCTTAGCAACGAATGTCTTGCCTTCGGATCTGTGATAGAAGGTGTACCCAACTGTCTCCTTTGGGTATCCTATGAACACACATTTCTCCGATTTGGGTTTGAGCTTATCAGGATGAAACCTTTTCACATAAGCATCGCAACCCCAAACTTTAAGAAACGGCAACTTTGGTTTCTTGCCAAACCATAGTTCATAAGATGTCGTCTCAACGGATTTAGATGGTGCCCTATTTAACGTGAATGCAGTTGTCTCTAATGCATAACCCCAAAAACGATAGTGGTAGATCGCTAAGAGACATCATATATCGCACCATATCTAATAAAGTACGGTTACGATGTTCGGACACACCATTACACCGTGGTGTTCCAGGTGGCGTGAGTAGTGAAACTATTTCACATTGTTTTAACTGAAGGCCAAACTCGTAACTCAAATATTTTACCTCTGCGATCATATCGTAGAAACTTTTATTTTCTTGTTACGATGATTCTCCACTTCACTCTGAAATTCTTTGAACTTTTCAAATGTTTCAGACTTGTGTTTCATCAAGTAGATATACCCATATCTGCTCAAATCATCTGTGAAGGTCAGAAAATAATGATACCTGCTACGAGCCTCAATATTCATCGGACCACATACATCTGTATGTATGATTTCCAACAAATCTGTTGCTCTCTCCATAGTTGTGGAGAACGGCGTTTCAGTCATCTTGCCCATGAGGCACGGTTCGGAAGCATCATGTGATTCATAATCATGTGATTCCAAAATCCCATCAGCATGGAGTTTCTTCATGCGCTTTACATCAATATGACCTAAACGGCAGTGCCACAAATAAGTTGCACTATCATTATTAACTTTGCATCTTTTGGCTTCAATATTATGAATATGTGTATCACTACGATCGAGATCCAACAAACCATTTTCGTTGGTGTGTATGACCATAGAAGGTTTTTATCCATGTAAACAGAACAACAATTGTTCTCTAACTTAAATGAATAACCGTATTGCAATAAACATGATCAAATCATATTCATGCTCAACGCAAACACCAAATAACACTTATTTAGTTTCAACACTAATCCCGAAAGTACAGGGAGTGTGCGATGATGATCATATCAATCTTGGAACTACTTCCAACACACATCGTCACCTCGCCTTTTTACTAGTCTCTGTTTATTCTGCAACTCCCGTTTCGAGTTACTACTCTTAGCAACTGAACCAGTATCAAATACCGAGGGGTTTCTATAAACACTAGTAAAGTACACATCAATAACATGTATATCCAATATACCTTTGTTCACTTTGCCATCCTTCTTATCCACCAAATAGTTGGGGTAGTTCTGCTTCCAGTGACCAGTCCCTTTGCAGTAGAAGCACTTAGTCTCAGGCTTAGGACCAGACTTAGGCTTCTTCACTTGAGCAGCAACTTGCTTGCCATTATTCTTGAAGTTCCCCTTCTTCCCTTTGCCCTTTTCTTGAAACAAGTGGTCTCGTCAACCATCAACACTTGATGTTTTTCTTGATTTCTACCTTCGTCGATTTCAGCATCACGAAGAGCTCGGGAATTACTTTCGTCATCCCTTGCATACTGTAGTTCATCACGAAGTTCTACTAACTTGGTGATGGTGACTAGAGAATTCTGTCAATCACTATTTTATCTGGAAGATTAACTCCCACTTGATTCAAGCGATTGTAGTACCCAGACAATCTGAGCACATGCTCACTAGTTGAGCGATTCTCCTCCATCTTTTAGCTATAGAACTTGTTGGAGACTTCATATCTCTCAACTCGGGTATTTGCTTGAAATATTAACTTCAACTCCTGGAACATCTCATATGATCCATGACGTTCAAAACGTCTTTGAAGTCCCGATTCTAAGCTGTTAAGCATGGTGCACTAAACTATCAAGTAGTCATCATATTGAGCTAGCCAAACGTTCATAACGTCTGCATCTGCTCCTGCAATAGGTCTGTCACCTAGCGGTGCATTAAGGACATAATTCTTCTGTGCAGCAATGAGGATAAGCCTCAGATCACGGATCCAATCCGCATCTTTGCTACTAACATCTTTCAACATAATTTTCTCTAGGAATCATATCAAAAATAAACACAGGGAAGCAACAACGCGAGCTATTGATCTACAACATAACTTGCAAAATACTGTCAAGACTAAGTTCATGATAAATTCAAGTTCAGTTAATCATATTACTTAAGAACTCCCACTTAGATAGACATCCCTCTAATCATCTAAGTGATTACGTGATCCAAATCAACTAAACCAGGTCCGATCATCACGTGAGATGGAGTAGTTTCAATGGTGAACATCACTATGTTGATCATATCTACTATATGATTCACGCTCGACCTTTCGGTCTCCGTGTTCCGAGGCCATATCTGCATATGCTCGGCTCGTCAAGTTTAACCTGAGTATTCCGCGTGTGCAACTGTTTTGCACCCGTTGTATTTGAACATAGAGCCTATCACACCCGATCATCACGTGGTATCTCAGCACGAAGAACTTTCGCAACGGTGCATACTCAGGGAGAACACTTTTATCTTGAAATTTTAGTGAGAGATCATCTTATAATGCTACCGTCAATCAAAGCAAGATAAGATGCATAAAGGATTAACATCACATGCAATCAATATAAGTGATATGATATGGCCATCATCATCTTGTGCTTGTGATCTCCATCTCCGAAGCACCGTGCTTGCGATCTCCATCTCCGAAGCACCATCATGATCACCATCGTCACCGGCGCGACACCTTGATCTCCATCGTAGTATCGTTGTCGTCTTGCCAACTTATTGCTTTTACTACTATCGCTACCGCTTAGTGATAAAGTAAAACTATTACATGGCAAATGCATTTCATACAATAAGGCGACAACCATATGGCTCCTGCCAGTTGCCGATAACTCGGTTACAAAACATGATCATCTCATACAACAAATTATATCACATCATGTCTTGACCATATCACATCACAACATGCCCTGCAAAAACAAGTTAGACGTCCTCTATTTTGTTGTTGCATGTTTTACGTGGCTGCTACGGCCTTAGCAAGAACCGTTCTTACCTATGCATCAAAACCACAATGATAGTTTGTCAAGTTGGTGCTGTTTTAACCTTCGCAAGGACCAGGCGTAGCCACACTCGGTTCAACTAAAGTGAGAGAGACAGACACCCGCCAGTCACCTTTAAGCAACGAGTGCTCCGAACGGTGAAACCAGTCTCGCGTAAGCGTACGCGTAATGTCGGTCCGGGCCGCTTCATCTCACAATACCGCTGAACCAAAGTATGACATGCTGGTAAGCAGTATGACTTATATCGCCCACAACTCACTTGTGTTCTACTCGTGCATAGCATCAACGCATAAAACCTGGCTCTGATACCACTGTTGGGGAACGTAGTAATTTCAAAAAAATTCCTACGCACACGCAAGATCATGGTGATGCATAGCAACGAGAGGGGAGAGTGTTGTCTATGTACCCTCGTAGACTGACAGCGGAAGCATTATTACAACGCGGTTGATGTAGTCGTACGTCTTCACGATCCGACCGATCAAGTACCGAACGTACGGCACCTCCAAGTTCTACACACGTTCAGCCCGATGACGTCCCTCGAACTCCGATCCAGCCGAGTGTTGAGGGAGAGTTTTGTCAACACGACGGCGTGGTGACGATGATGATGTTCCACCGACGTAGGGCTTCGCCTAAGCTCCGCAACGGTATTATCGAGGTGTAATATGGTGGAGGGGGGCACCGCACACGGCTAAAATATCGTATATCAAGTGTGTCCTTAGGTGCCCCCCTGCCCCCGTATATAAAGGAGCAAGGGGGAGGCCGGCTGCCCTAGGCGCGCCAAGGAGAGAGGGGGAGTCCTCCTCCTAGTAGGAGTAGGACTCCCCTTTCCTAGTCCTACTAGGAAAGAAGGGGGGGAAGGAAAGAGAGGGAGAGGGAGAGGGAAAGGGGGCTGCGCCCCCCTCTCCTAGTCCAACTAGGACTCCCCTTGGGAGGGCGCG
This sequence comes from Aegilops tauschii subsp. strangulata, assembly GCF_002575655.3. NCBI lineage: Eukaryota > Viridiplantae > Streptophyta > Magnoliopsida > Poales > Poaceae > Aegilops > Aegilops tauschii. The sequence goes on along the minus strand of NC_053037.3, from coordinate 276,574,173 downwards.
TGCCACCTCCTGGCTACTGCCCTCTCTCTCCCATCAAGGCCCACCAAGGCCCAATACTTCCCCGGGGGATTCCGGTAACCCTCCGGCACTCCGGTTTAATCCGAAACTTCTCCGGAACACTTCCGGTGTCCGAATATAGTCGTCCAATATATCAATCTTTATGTCTCGACCATTTTGAGACTCCTCATCATGTCCGGGGTCACATCCGGGACTCCGAACAACCTTCGGTACATCAAAACATATAAACTCATAATATAACTGTCATCGTAACTTTAAGCGTGCGGACCCTTTGGGTTCGAGAACTATGTAGACATGACTGAGACACCTCTCCGGTCAATAACCAATAGCGGGACCTGGATGCCCATATTGGCTCCCACATATTCTACGAAGATCTTTATCGGTCAGACCGCATAACAACATACGTTGTTCCCTTTGTCATTGGTATGTTACTTGCCCGAGATTCGATCGTCGGTATCTCGATACCTAGTTCAATCTCGTTACCGGCAAGTCTCTTTACTCGTTCCGTAATACATCATCTTGAAACTAACTCATTAGTTACAATGCTTGCAAGGCTTATAGTGATGTGCATTACCGAGTGGGCCCAGAGATACCTCTCCCACAATCGGAGTGACAAATCCTAATCTCGAAATACGCCAACCCAACAAGTACCATTGGAGACACCTGTAGAGCACCTTTATAATCACCCAGTTACGTTGTGATGTTTGGTAGCACACAAAGTGTTCCTCCGGTAAACGGGAGTTGCATAATCTCAGTCACAGGAACATGTATAAGTCATGAAGAAAGCAATAGCAACATACTAAATGATCGGGTGCTAAGCTAACGGAATGGGTCATGTCAATCACGTCATTCTCCTAATGAGGTGATCCTGTTAATCAAATGACAACTCATGTCTATGGCTTAGGAAACATAACCATCTTTGATTAACGAGCTAGTCAAGTAGAGGCATACTAGTGACACTCTGTTTGTCTATGTATTCACACATGTATTATGTTTCCGGTTAATACAATTCTAGCATGAATAATAAACATTTATCATGATATAAGGAAATATATAATACTTTATTATTGCCTCTAGGGCATATTTCCTTCAATGGTATGGCCTCACCATGCCCTGGTAAAAATTGGAGAATGTTTTCCTTATTTCGTGATGCGTGCCTTTCATAAAACGAACCATCATTCGAGGAAGTTTCATAGTTTGGAGGGGAAAATCACCAAGATTGAAGGGGGATCCAAATTTCCTTTGTCCTTTGTCCACGAGTTTTTTCTAGGATGAGCATACAACCTGCAAATCACCATGTTCAAATTTGGCACTTTTCCGGGTTCATTTGCCATATTTAGGGGATTATGTGCATTTCCTAGGCATTAATGCGCATAATTTAAGTTCAAATAATCGATGCATGAAAGGGTCCACAAAAATGGCCAAGAAAACCATGCTCGTGGCATTTAGTAAATTCTCATGCCTTTTACAAGGAATGGACAGATAATTCGATGAAATGTGTGGCAATAGTCAACCACAAATGTTTGTTTGTTGGGTTTTCAACTATAGAAAAAATGAAATAAATGCTTAAAAAACATGACGCCTGGCATGGTGCCATGGTATGACCTCACCATGCCCTGGTAAAAATTTGAGAAGGTTTGGCTTATGTCATCATGCACGCCCTTCATAAATCGAACCATCATTAAGGAAGTTCCATGCTTTCGAGAGGGAAAATCCCCAAGATTGAAGGGCAATCCTAATTTTCGTCCTAGTTTGTCATTCAATTTTTTTCCAACGATTAACATACCGCCTCAAATGCAACGTGTTCAAATTTGACATTTTTCCGAACTCATTTACCATATTTAGGGGATTGTGTGCATTTTCTAGGCATTAATTATGCACATAATTCAAATTCGAACAATCGGTGCATGAAAAGGTGCACAAGAACGGTCTGGAAAACCATGCTCGTGCTATACAAAAAATGAAACACATGGTTGGAAAACATGACGCCTGGTGTGGTGCCATGGTATGGCCTCACCATGCCTTGGTAAAAATTGGAGAATGTTTTCCTTATGTCGTGATGCGCGCCTTTCATAAAATGAACCATCAAAACGAGGAAGTTTCATGGTTTCGAGGGGGAAATCACCAATATTGAAGGTGGATCCAAATTTCCTTTGTCCTTTGCCCACGAGTTTCTTTCTATGATGAGCATACAACCTGCTAATCACCGTGTTCAAATTTGGCATTTTTTCGGGTTCATTTGCCATATTTAGGGGATTATGTGCATTTCCTAGGCATTAATGCACATAATTCAAGTTCAAACAATCGATGCATGAAAGGGTCCACAAGAATGGCCTAGAAAACCATGCTCGTGCCATTTAGTAAATTCTCATGCCTTTTACAAGGAATGGACAGATATTTCGATGAAATGTGTGGCAATAGTCAACCAGAAATGTCTGTTTGTTGGGTTTTCAACTATAGAAAAAAATGAAATAAATGTTAACAAACATGATGCCTAGCATGGTGCCATGGTATGACCTCACCATGCCCTGGTAAAAATTTGAGAAGGTTTGGCTTATGTCATCATGCACGCCCTTCATAAATAGAACCATCACCGAGGAAGTTCCATGCTTTCGAGAGGGAAAATCCCCAAGATTGAAGGGGAATCCTAATTTCCATCCTAGTTTGTCATTCGGTTTTTTTCCAATGATCACCATACCGCCTCAAATGCAACGTTTTCAAATTTGACATTTTCCCGGGCTCATTTACCATATTTAGGGGATTATGTGCATTTTCTAGGCAGTAATGGACATAATTCAAATTCGAACAATCGGTGCATGAAAAGGTGCACAAGAACGGTATGGAAAACCATGCTCGTGTTATTTAGAACATTCTCATGCCTTTTAGAAGGAATGAGCAGATATTTCAAGGAAATATGTGGCAATAGTTAACCATAAATGCATCGTTTACTCGGTTAAGAACTATACAAAAAATGAAACACATGGTTGGAAAACATGATGCCGGGCGTGGTGCCATGGTATGGCCTCACCATGCCCTGGTAAAAATTGGAGAATGTTTTCCTTATGTCGTGATGCGCGCCTTTCATAAATCGAACCATCACCGAGGAAGTTTCATGGTTTCAAGGGGGAAATCACCAAGATTGAAGGGGGGGGTCCAAATTTCCTTTGTCCTTTGTCCACGAGTTTTTTTCTACGATGAACATACAACCTACAAATCACCGTGTTCAAATTTGGCACTTTTCCGGGTTCATTTGCCATATTTAGGGGATTATGTGCATTTCCTAGGCATTAATGCGCATAATTCAAGTTCAAACAATCGATGCATGAAAGGGTCCATAAGAACGGCCTAGAAAACCATGCTCATGCCATTTAGTAAATTCTCATGCCTTTTACAAGGAATGGTCAGATATTTCAATGAAATGTGTGGCGATAGTCAACCACAAATGTCTGTTTGTTGGGTTTTCAACTATAGAAAAAAATGAAATAAATGCTTAAAAAACATGACGCCTGGCATGGTGCCATGGTATGACCTCACCATGCCTTGGTAAAAATTTGAGAAGGTTTGGCTTATGTTGTCATGCACGTCCTTCATAAATCGAACCATCACCGAGGAAGTTCCATGCTTTCGAAAGGGAAATCCTCAGGATTGAAGGGGAATCCAAATTTTCTTCGTTCTTTGCCCTGGAGTTTTTTTATGACGAACATACACCCTGCAAATCACCGTGTTCAAATTTGGCATTTTTTCGGGCTCATTTACCATATTTAGGGGATTATGTGCATTTTCTAGGCATTTAGCGCATATAAATCCAATCCAGCTACAGGTGCATGGGTGTGAGGTGAGGGACATGGATTGTCGTTCGATCGCGGTGCATCCAACGGTGCACACGTGCGACCCGCGTGGCTGGGGTTCCAGCCAATCATAACGCAACACACAATAGGCTCAGCGCACACTATTTCCGGAAGCGACGGAGATGAACCGTGTGCGATAATGAACGAGCGAAATTGTAAGCGAAGCCAAATTTCTGTTGTCGTTTGTGGTTGAGCTCTGGAATACCACCGCACTGTACGGCTGCTCGGCCCCTCCGTCCCAGAGCTCTGTCCAGGCGTCGTCCATGGCACCGCGGTGCACAGTAACTGGTAAGGAAGCGATGGCGTCACACCGCGCCACATTCCTCGCCGCCCGCGACCGCACACATAGTAAGGAAGCGATGGCATCTCGCCGCGCCAAGTTCATCACCGCCGGCGGCCAGACAGTTACATGGGCAGACTTTGAGGCTGCCATGGCCGAATGGGTGGTGGATCTAGAGGCGGCCAAAGCCGCACAGAAGGTGTGGAAAAGGCAGAAAGCAGTCAAGAAAAGAGAGTCCCTTCGCCGCAAGAAAAAAGAGGCCGCACGCCGTGGTGAGGAGAGCTTGGCGAAGATCGAAGCACGGTGGGCTGCCGCATACAAGGCCGGGAAGGAGAACGCCGGCGTCTGGCCAGCATGCCCTGATGGCAGCATGTGAGAAGTAGTTTAAGTTTGTAGTATTAGAGCAAATTACCAGTAGTAGTACTTTAAGTTTGTAGTATTAACGTACAATGTCGGTAAGAGCATCCTTTGAGGGCTTTGAGCGTTGATTAGCATGTGTGCCCGTGTGCATTTTTTGCGTTAATCATTAGAAGATCACAAAACATACGGTTTCTATGTCGTACCCGTCTGCGTTTTTTTGCGTTAATGACCCATAAGTCAGTTACGTGTGCGATATTTCCTAATGAACCAGGCGTACAATTGACCGAAAAAATCAAGTACACGTGTACATTTTTTTGGAGACGGGATCTGCCAACTTTCTTTTTTCTCGCACATGAGTATTTTACGCGCTTTGTCTGTGTTGTGTGTTTCCCCCGCCCAAGTTTCAAATTTCGCACCAAAATTTTCATTAGGCGCGCGATTTTAGAATTTATTCCTCCAACCACATCCCCTTCCCCTCAGTATCCCCCTCCCTCGCGCCTCCCCCTACCGGCATCTAAAACCGCCGCTGCTGCAACCACAGCTTCAACCACATCTACGTTCTGCTCGATCCAGTCAGGTAACCCACCGATCTCTATCACGCACCGGCCTAATTGCTTAACTGGTGCCTGCGAAACGTCCTCATGCCTCCAAATCCCCCTCGCCAGGAGCTGATGGCGGTCCATGGCGCGATGGCCGCTGTGCGTGTTGACCCGGAGGAACACCTCGCCTCCCCCGCCACCGCCGACATGGTGCAAGCTCTGGCCCAGATGAAGTCCCCCAGCGACTACCCCCAGGACTTAACAGGTAAGATCTGACCAGCTAAATCTTACCAATGCCACTTGCAACGGCTATGATTTGTACGGTTGATGTATTAAGCATGTTCGTGCCTTGTTTATTTCAGTACTACACATTGTGTGATGTTCAAATATTACCGTGTCCAGCTCAATTTCACCAATACCAGCAACAAACTTACAATACATGACTCAGGATATCACTAGAGATGCTGCCCATTTGCTATTTTTAGTCGATGCTAACCCTGTTGCACATAACACGCCTGTCCATGTATTTATGCAGGGTCATAACAGCCGATGCTTTTGTTTGCCGTCGAGGTGAGCTGCATCCCATGTCTTACAGTATTTCACATAATTTGTGCAATTGCAGTTTAACTTCTACCCATTTACTGGTTGCCTGTAGGTACACATGTCAGTGGCACTGATCCACACTTCGACCCGGAGGAACAGCTCGCCTCTGCCGTCGCCGACTTTGGGCGAGCTCTGGCCAAGATGAAGTGCCCAGCAACTACCTCTCAAGACTTACCAAGTATATACTCACCAGTTCAATCTTACCAATACCAGTTGCAATTAATGGCTATTGTTCTGTACGGTTGATGTATTAAGCATGTTCTAGTAAACATGCCTAACACGTTTTTGCTACTTTCCCTACCTTTTTATAGACATCTTGGCCATTCTCTGCTCTGGCAGCACCTGCCTTGTGATGTTTAACTATGCCAATTGCATTTTTATCAGTACTGGTTTCAATATCTATTAAGCCTGTTGCAATTAACAGTTGAATCCATTTTTAAAAGTTGCATTTCAATGGCTACAAACATACAAAACATGACTTAGGATGTTGTTAAGCCTGTTGCAATTAACAGTTGTATCCATTTTTTAATCTGTCCATTTGCTACCATGCTACTCTCCGCAATGAAGATATACTAGAGATGCTGCCCCATTTGCTATTTTTGGTGGATGCTAACCCTGATGTACTTAACATGCTTGTCCATGTACTTACGCATGGTCATAACGGCCGATGCTGTTGTTTTCCGTCAAGGTTAGCTGCATCGCATGTCTTACAGTATTTCACATCATTTGTGCAATTGTAGTTTAACTTCTACCATTTACTGGTTGCCTGTAGGTACACATGTCAGTGGCACTGATCCACGCTTCGACCCGGAGGAACAGCTCGCCTCCGCCGCCGCTGACTTTGGGCGGGCTCTTGCCAAGATGAAGTGCCACAGCAACTACCTCTCAGGACTTACCAAGTATGTACCCACCAGTTCAATCTTACCAATACCAGTTGCAATTAATGGCTATGTTTTGGTACTGTCGATGTATTAAGCATGTTGTAGTAAACATGCCTAACATGTTAGACCTATTTTCCCTACCTTTTTATAGACAACTGGGCCATTATCTGCTCTGGCAGCACCTGCCCTATGATGTTTAACTCTGCCAATTGCATTTTTATCAGTACCCGTTTCAATGGCCATTAAGCCTGTTGCAATTAACAGTTGTATCCATTTTTAAAGAGTTGTATTTCAATGGCTACAAACTTACAAAACATGAATTAGGATGTTGTTAAGCCTGTTGCAATTAACAGTTGTATCCATTTTTTAATCCGTCCCTTTGCTACCGTGCTACTCTTTCAAAATGAAGATATCACTACAGATGCTGCCGTTTTATTACCATTTGCTATTTTTGGTGGATGTTAACCCTGTTGTAGTTAACAACTTAACATTGGCTTTCCATGTACTTACACAGGGCTACAATGGGCGATGCTGTTGTTTGCCGTCGAGGTTAGCCGCATCCTATGTCTTATACACCATCTATTCCTAATTATAAGTATTTTTTGAGATTCCAATATAGACTACATAAGGAGAAAAATGAGTGAATCTAGATTCTAATCTGAACTATATCTATAATTCTATATACATCCGTATGAAGTTCATATTGAAATCTCAAAAAAAATACTTGTACTTAAGAACATAGGTAGTTGTATTTTACATCATTTGTGCAATCTCAGTTTAGCTTGTAACATTTACTCGTTGCTTGTAGGTACATATATGAGGGGTACTGATCCACGCTTTGATCCCTTTTGCGTATGGGGCAATGAGATATTCATGAACAAGCATCAAGTGAGGAAACAAAGAAAGATTGTTAGGCGAAAGAAACGGGTGATTGGGATTAAGCTCTTTATTTACACTTTGTTGAAGACAACAGTGAACTTTAGGATGGTAAGTAATGTGTTGCCTTTTCCCCCTGCCCACAATAAGTTACTCTATTAGACCTCAGTATCTGACATTTTTCTCTTTTCAGTGGTTTCCACAACTAAGGTTAAAGTATATAATTCATGCTACCATGATAATGCTCTAGAAGTCTTCCTGAAGGCAGTGAAGGATGGGCAGGCGATCGTCACAAGGGGTTGGACAAAAGTGGTTCGTGCCTATGGCATGCAGGAAGGCACATTATGGGCATTCCGCTTCTTCAACACCATCGGCAGTCAAAATGATCACTTGTCTCTTCACCTTTACCGCCTTTAAATATTGCGGTTCATCATAGTTAATTGCTGCCTAATCTTGTAATTACTAAACATATTGTACTGGCAATTTTATTTATGGATTCGTTGTTGAACCATTGTGCCGAGAATTTGAATTGCACATTTCGTATTAAAAAAAATTCCAATTAGAATAATAAATTACAGGAAAAAATAAAAATAGAACAGACGGTCATGGACCTTTGCAAACGGTTCTAGCAGTAAAAGCGCTTGCGATGGATAGCCCAATGCCACACAGTTTTCTACATCAAATTGTGTGTGATGTAGTTAATGAAAGCAAACAGTTAACCAAGGCAGAGCGTGTGTGATAGTTACACCTTTCACACATGAGCTGAAAGTGCAACTATCCCTGGGTGGTTTTGGTAATTGCTAACAACATATAGCTCATTGAGCTAATGCTATTCCAAGATAAACATTTCAGGAAAGCTCAACGATTGGCATGGCATGGATTAGAAAGTGGACCCTTCAAAATGCGAAGGACAAAGGATTGGCTCAAGCTCAAAGCACAAGACTCTACATTTTCTATTTTAGTGATCCAAGATCACATTGAGTCTATAGGAAAAGCCAATACTATTAAGAAGGGATGAGGTGTTGCTTAATGAGGATCTTGCTCAAAATGCTTAGTGATATGCTCCAAAACCCTCCACTACTTTCTCATATCCACATATGTCCTAAACCAAAAAGTCCAACTCGGCCCCACCGAAATTTCATATCCGGAGCCACCGAGTTCAGTTGTCATAGCCACTGTCAGAAACCCTAATCAATTCGGTCTCACTGATAGGGATCTCGGTCCCACCGAGATGGGGTTGTAATCTCTCTGTTTCCTTTTCGTAACGTTTCGGTCAAACCGAGATGAGCGATCGGTCCCACCGAGATTGCAAATGCAAACTCTCTGTTTCCCTTTCGTAACATTTCGGTCCAACCGAGATGAGCGAATCGGTCCCACCGAGTTTGCGTGACCAACTCTCTGTTTGACTATTACCAAAATCGGTCTCACCGAGATTACGTTATGCCCTAACCCTAATGACATCGGTCCCATCGAGTTGATCCAGTCGGTCCAACCGAGAATCCTAACGTTCACATTTTGAACTAAATCGGTCCGACCGAGTTTCATGATTCGGTCCCACAGAGTTTGGTGATTTGTGTGTAACGGTTAGATTTTGTGTGGAGGCTATATATACCCCTCCACCCACTCCTCATTCGTGGAGAGAGCCATCAGAACATGCCTACACTTCCAACACATATTTTCTGAGAGAGAACCACCTACACTTGTGTTGAGGTCAAGATATTCCATTCCAACCACATGAATCTTGATCTCTAGCCTTCCCCAAGTTGCTTTCCACTCAAATCTTCTTTCTACCAAATCCTAATCCTGTGAGAGAGAGTTGAGTGTTGGGGAGACTATCATTTGAAGCACAAGAGCAAGGAGTTCATCATCAACACACCATTTGTTACTTCTTGGAGAGTGGTGTCTCCTAGATTGGCTAGGTGTCACTTGGGAGCCTCCGTCAAGATTGTGGAGTTGAACCAAGGAGTTTGTAAGGGCAAGGAGATCGCCTACTTCGTGAAGACCTACCCGAGTGAGGCAAGTCCTTCATGGGCGATGGCCGTGGTGGGATAGACAAGGTTGCTTCTTCGTGGGCCCTTCGTGGGTGGAGCCCTCCATGGACTCGCGCAACCGTTACCCTTCGTGGGTTGAAGTCTCCATCAACGTGGATGTACGATAGCACCACCTATCAGAACCACGGATAAAAATCTCCGTGTCAACATTGCGTTTGCTCCTTCAAACTCATCCCTTTACCTTCATATGCAATTGTTTTACATTCTGCTGCTATACTCTTAGAATTGCATGTGTAGGTTGATTGCTTGACTTGTGCTAAGTTGCTAAAATCTGCCATGAACTAAAATTGGGAAAAGGCTAGATTTTTATTTGGTCAAGTAGTCTAATCACCCCCCTCTAGACATACTTCCGATCCTACAAGTGCTATCAGAGCTTTGGTCTCCATTTGCTTTGATTTCCATAGCTTTTGGTGGTCATAGCCTTGGTTTCACAACCGAGGAGAATATGGCGTCTAGCGAGGGAAATTACCGCCGTAGAGGTCCTTACTTTGATGGTACTAATTTTGCTAGTTGGAAGCATAAGATGAAAATGCATATTCTTGGACATAACCCTGCCGTTTGGGCTATTGTGTGTATTGGCTTGCAAGGTGAATTCTTTGACAGGAGAGAACCGAACCGTGAAGCTACCGCGGAAGAGTTGAAGATGCTACAATACAATGCTCAAGCTTGTGATATTCTCTTCAATGGATTGTGCCCCGAAGAATTCAAGAAAATCAGCCGTCTAGAGAATGCAAAGGAAATATGGGATACTTTGATTGATATGCACGAAGGTACCGACGCCGTCAAGGAATCCAAATTGGATGTGCTTCAAAGTCAACTTGACAAGTTCAAAATGAAGGATGGTGAAGGTGTCGCTGAAATGTACTCTAGGCTTGCTCTCATCACAAATGAGATTGCCGGCTTAGGAAGTGAAGAGATGACCGATATATTCATCATCAAGAAGATCCTAAGAGCCTTGGATGGAAAATATGATACCGTGTGCAGATTGATCCAAATGATGCCCAATTACAAATATCTCAAGCCAACGGAAGTCATTGGAAGAATTGTTGCTCATGAGATGTCACTCAAGGATAAGGAAGAGCTTCACAACAAGTCAAGTGGTGCTTACAAAGCCTCGTGTGATACTCCCACATCATCAAGTGAGAAGCAAACCTTCAATGAAGAATTGAGCTTAATGGTGAAGAACTTAGACAAGTTCTACAAGAGTAGAAGCAAAGAAAGAAGCTCCAAGTCAAGGTCCTACAATGACAAAAGATCTTCTAGTCGTGAGCGAAATTGTTACAATTGTGGAAGACCCGGACACTACTCCAATGAGTGTACGGCCCCCTACAAAAGAAGAGAAGATTCTCCCAAAAGAAGAAGTAGAAGAGAAGAATCACCACTAAGAGAAAGGAGGAGTAGAGATGATCGCTATGAACGAAGACCCGCTCGGAGAAGCAAGGATTCGGAAAGGAAGGAAAAGTCATCAAGGAGCTACACAAAAAGAAGACATCAAGCTCATGTTGTGAATGGGTATCCGGCTCCGACTCCGACAATCACTCCGAAAGAAGTTATCACTCTGACTTTGAATATACTCAAGATGAAGGTGTTGCCGGTCTAGCACTTGTGTCAACCAACTCCTACGACATATTTGACTCACCAAATGAAGGAACTGGAAGATGCTTCATGGCCAAAGGTCCAAAGGTAACACATCCCAAGTATGTTGATGTCAATAGTGATGAAGATGATTTGCTAGGTGATGATGATTTACTTGTTGACAACTCTAGTGATGAAAACTATGATGAAACGTCAATTAATCATGCTAATCAAGATAAAACGAATGATGATGATAAGAAGGAGATTGAGCGTCTAACTCAAGAACTAAACACTCTTAAGTTATCTCATGAAACTACCTTGGAAAATCATCAAGAAGTTTTAAAGACTCATGATAAGCTACGCTTTGAAAAGCTCAACCTTGAGCAAGAGCATGAGTTTTTAAAGGCAATCAATGATGATCTTTGCAAGAAAAGTTCTTCTTACATTGCCAAGCGTTTACTCTTGTCTACTTACATGCCACAAGTTAAATCTAGCAACAAGAACAAGAAAGATTCTTCATCTAGTAATAACAACAATCATGCTAAATCCAATGTTGTTGCTTCTAGTAGTTCTCTTGATTCCACTAATGATTCTCTTAGCCAAGTTACACTTGAGCAAGAAAATAGCTTATTGAAGGGAATCATAGAGAAAGGTGTTTACAAGAGTCTTGCCGGAAGTAAGCAATTTGAGGAAATTGTGCGCAAGCAAGGAAGACACCGGAAGAATCAAGGTGTTGGTTTTGAATGAAAGTTCAATGCCAATGGAGTTGAGTGGGAAGAAGATCAATACCCCAAGACGAAGTTTGTTCCTCAAAAAGAGAAGTATGATCCTACTTCTTTCAAAGGAACACAAGCTCAAGATGATCTTCCACCACAAGACCACAAGCAAAAAGGCAAGGACAAGCTTCAAGAGGAAATTGATGCATTTGAAGAAGTACCTAAGGCTTTGGTCAAGTGGATCCCCAAGACTACATCAAGTTCTACCTCATCAAGCACAACTACGATTCCAAGGATTCCCATCAAGATGATGTGGATCCCGAAGAAGAAGAACTAGAGAGTTCTTGAGGGTGACTCCGCCAACTTACTTCACTCTTATCATTTTGGCAAGGACAAGTGCAAACAACTTCCATATCTTGCACTAGTTCAAGGAGTCACAAACCCTCTTGTTGGTAAGACAAGGGACAAGGTAACCTAATGCTTTCATGGACATCATCTTGTGTATGCATCACTCTATTTCTATGGATATCCTTGTTTGTTCCTTGTGGGACTAACCCGTGTAGGTATTGAAAGTGCAACTCACTCCAAAGGATTGCTCCGAATGATCTACATCAACATTGAGCATCTACATCTTCAACACCTACATGAAGTCTTCATCGACAAAACCCAAGGTTAGTTCATCCCTTTTAGGGGGGATATCACATCTAGGGGGAGCTTTACTCAAATCAATGAGCTAAAGCAACTCTAATGATGTGATCACAACAATGCTTTATGTAAAAGTGGTAACCCCACTTGTGCTTAACCGATGAGTATGACCTATGATCAAGTATTCTCATTTGACTCCTAGGTCAATATACTCATATATAGATGACCTAGTCATCGCCAATTGCTTGATAGATGATAGAATGGTTGTGCATGCTTTGTCACATATTTCATTTGCCATTTTATTGTGCGAGCATGTTGGTTGCATATTTTACTCATTCGAGGACATCCATTTGTTGCTTTGATTGTTTGGCTTTTTCTCTTTTTGCGAAATGGATGGACAAGAATGCCTAAGAACACCCTCTAGCTATCTATGCTTTTCTCGTCTCAAACTCTATTCATGCTACATCACAAAGTTTGATCAAGTCAGATTCGAACCACTCTGTGTGAGGAGCACTCGGAGATCCCGATTCGTCATAGACTTAAAACTCCAAAACCTCTTTGTGCATCTCGGTCTAACCGATTCATCCTTTTCGGTCCTACCAAGTCACCAAGTTGATCTAGGGTTTTCAATCTTGGTGCAACCGATTAGAACTTTTCGGTCACACCGAGTTGCAGTAACTGCTTGCAGTTCTGCATCTCGGTGCCACCGAGTCGTTCCACTCAGTCACACCGACAGGGTCAGGTTATATATACCACCGGGCCAAATTTTAGAAATTTCTCCGAACCCCTTTGCCCGCGCGTAACCTACTCTGCCTCCACTGGTCTCCGGATCGTCCTCTTGTCACCAGCGACCTCCCGCCGCTGGTCTCCGCCGCCGTCAACGGAAATCTTCACCGCCGTTGCCGCCGTAGCAAGTTCGTTGCCGACCTAGGGTACGAACTTGATCATTGTGCTAATCCCTAACTCCGATTCTTAGCACATTGCTTTGCCATGATTCTTGTCATGATTGAAATCATCCTGTCCAGCGAAATCATCCCGTAGATTAGTTTTGATTTGAAAATTTAGGGTTAGGTCTCCGCCGAATTCATCTCGGACCGACCGAGTTGTAGAAATCGGTCTCACCGATTTTGGCTTAGGCCAGAGCACATGCATTTTCGGTCTGACCGAAAATTGCAAATCTATGCGACCGAGTTCGATTCTCTGTGAAACCCTAGCAGTCTTGGTACCACCAAACTGTGACTCGGTCTGACCGAGTTCACTAGTTCAGGTTCCAGAATCTGCTTCGGTATCACCGAGTTTACAAATCGGTAGATCCGAAATGCTTTCTGTGAAGAACTAAAACTAAGTTTTTAAGTCATCAGTTTTGCAAAAACTCCTATACTTTGTGATGCTCATCTACTCTACCTCATCTATAACCTATTCACAGGGTCTGCTGACAGTTTGCCTGCAAGATGTCTGACCAAAGTGACAGCCAGAACAAGTCAGAAGAGCAACTTCAGTTGAGTGAGGGTACTAGTCCCTCTAGCAGCTATGATGATGGCAGCAGGAGCACTCCAAGCAATCTGCCGAAGGCTGCCACAAGGACAAGAAAGAAGAGAACTTCTGACTCTGAAGATGAAGATTATGTGGCTATTGAAGATGAAGCCACTTCAAAGAAGAAAGTGCTGAAGAAAGAGTATGTCTCAGCTGCTGCAACTAAGCCAGGTCTGAAAACAAAGATGCCAGCAAGAAGACAGCCCATGTCTAAGGCAAGAAAAGTTGCAACAGGTGAAACAATGGAGTTCACTCTTGAACCCAAGGAAACTGGAGATGGCAAGAAGAGAAAAGAAAGGGTCAAGAAGACCATTTCCAGAGTTATTGGGAAGCCACCAATGATGAGAGATTCTGAAGAAGAGGAAGAGGATGCTACACCAGCACCCAAAGCTCAAAAGCTCATGGGAGATGCAATCAGATCAGGGGCTGCTCCATCTAAGCCCAAAGCTGCTCCCAAGGCCGCTGCTCCAGCTGCAAAGCCAAAACCCAAGAGGAGCACTAGGAACATCCCTGCTGAGGAGAAAAACAAGGCCCCAGTGCCTCAAGCTGCTGAAGAAGAAGAAGATGATGATTATGTTGTGTTGAGAAAGTTGAAGCCCAATATCCCTGATCACAATGATGCACACCCAGTTGCAGAGAACATGAAAATCAGGAAGGATTAAGGATTGAGACTATGGAGAGAGTCTGATCCATATGATACCAGGAGAAGGACTGCTATGGACTACAGATTTCACACTAAGGAACAACAGGACTTCTATGAGACAATTCTGCTTGACAAGAAGCCCATAGTGTGTGACATGAGATGGGTTGACTTGGAATTTATCAAGGAGAATGAGGATCACTTCCTTGGTGTATATGACAGCTTCAAGGCATGTGGAGTTGATAAGTTTGTGGCTCAGAAGTTCACCAAGTGGAATGATGAGCTCATTATGCAATTCTACTCCACTGCCCACTTCTATCCAGATGGAAGGATTGTGTGGATGACTGAGGGTACTAGGTACCAGTCTACAGTTGAAGAATGGGCTCAATTGATCAATGCTCCTGAAGAACATGAGGATGACTTGGATATCTATGCAAAGAAGAAGAAAGACCACAACTCTATGGCCAACATGTACAAGGAGATCCCAGATGCTGCTTTGGATACACATAAGTTTGGATCTGTCCATTACTTGTTGTCTGGTTTGCGAACAATCAACTGGATCTTAAGGCACACACTGCTACCCAAGTCAGGTCATCACAAGATGATCAGAGGACATGCTATCAACTTGCTGCACATATTTGATGTCCCACAGAAGTTCAAGGTTATGAGCCTGATTGTGAAAACAATCTAAGAGGACTGCAGCTGATCAGAAGAGAAGTTGTGGATATGCCCCACACATCCAGGAGCTCATCAACTCAAAGATGGGCAAAGGCAAGTACATTTTGGATAAGGAGCAGCTACCCATCTACCCTGAATTTGAAGACAACACAGTTGTGATGACTGAGAATGAACCATCATCTGTGCAAGCACAAGAAAAGAGAGAGAAGGCTAAGGCTGAGAATGCTGCCCAGATGCCAACTGTGGAAGAGGCATCTCAGGTATTCTTGAAGAGCAAACAAGACCAACTTGGATATCTGATCCAATCCACTATGAGGATTGAGCAGGGCTTGGCCACCCTGACCAAGAACCAGGAGAGCTTGGAAAGGATCATTGAGACAAAATTCTATGACCTTGATGTCAAGGTAACTGAAATCCAAACTTCAGTTGAGCAACTTCAGGAGGAAGCAGAGGAGAAGAAGGGCAAGTCTACCACAGATGCATTTGCTAGAGTGCCCAAAGGACAGAGGTCTGCTGCAGTGCCAGTGACGACACCAGAGCTACAGCATCAGCACCAGCAGCTACAGCTACAGTTCCAACTCCGGCAGCTACTCCACCAGCTCCAGCTACTTCATCATAAGCCTTCGTCCTTGGAGTTCTCTCAACACCACCTCCCGAAGATCAAGCCTGAGAGTCGTTTAGCACTATACCTTTTTAAACTTTTTGGTAACTTGTTGCCAAAGGGGCAGAAAAATGTATAGATCATAGGCTTTGAGAGAGAGAGAGAGAGTGTTGGTTTTTTTATCTCTCTTTGCACTTATTTGGTTTGGTTTGAAACTTTATTGCGTGCTTGTGTGAGCTACCTTGTGAGATACTTGTTTGATCATGTGTGCTACCTTGTGAGATACTTGTTTGATCATGTGTTTGATCATATGCCACCCTTAATGCTTGATTGGATGATATTATCTCTTATATCCTATTATGATCATTCACTTTGCTTGGTGATGAGTGCATGTTTTTAATCTATATAATTTTGGGCGCTCCACCAAGATGTATGTGACATGGAAGAGTAACCCATGATCCTAATCGATTGTGCATTTGCATTCAAAAGAAAATCTTAAATAATGCACAAATTTAGGGGGAGATCTTGCTTATCACATACTTCTCAAAGCGACGATGTTTCCTCAATCTTATTATCATTTGTCGAAGCTTTGATCTATATGTTGTCATCAATTACCAAAAAGGGGGAGATTGAAAGTGCAACTATCCCTGGGTGGTTTTGGTAATTCCTAACAACATATAGCTCATTGAGCTAATGCTATTCCAAGATAAACATTTCAGGAAAGCTCATTGATTGGCATGGCATGGATTAGAAAGTGGACACTTCAAAATGCTTAGGACAAAGGATTGGCTCAAGCTCAAAGCACAAGACTCTACATTTTCTATTTTAGTGATCCAAGATCACATTGAGTCTATAGGAAAAGCCAATACTATTAAGAAGGGATGAGGTGTTGCTTAATGAGGATCTTGCTCAAAATGCTTAGTCATATGCTCCAAAACCCTCCACTACTTTCTCATATCCACATATGTCCGAAACCAAAAAGTCCAACTCGGCCCCACCGAAATTTCATATCCGGAGCCACCGAGTTCAGTTGTCATAGCCACTGCCAGAAACCCTAATTAATTCGGTCTCACCGATAGGGATCTCAGTCCCACCGAGATGGGGTTGTAACCTCTCTGTTTCCTTTTCGTAAAGTTTCGGTCAAACCGAGATGATCGATCGGTCCCACCGAGATTGCAATGCAAACTCTCTGTTTCCCTTTTCTAACGTTTCGGTCCAATCGAGATGAGCGAATCGATCCCACCGAGTTTTCCTGACCAACTCTCTGTTTGACTATTACCAAAATCGGTCTCACCGAGATTACGTTATGCCCTAACCCTAATGACATCGGTCCCACCGAGTTGATCCAGTCGGTCCCACCGAGAATCCTAACGTTCACATTTTGAACTAAATTGGTCCGACCGAGTTTCATGATTCGGTACCACCGAGTTTGGTGATTGGTGTGTAATGGTTAGATTTTGTGTGGAGGCTATATATACCCCTCCACCCACTCCTCATTCGTGGAGAGAGCCATCAGAACATGCCTACACTTGCAACACATATTCTCTGAGTGAGAACCACCTACACTTGTGTTGAGGTCAAGATATTCCATTCAAACCACATGAATCTTGATCTCTAGCCTTCCCCAAGTTGCTTTCCACTCAAATCTTCTTTCTACCAAATCCAAATCCTGTGAGAGAGAGTTGAGTGTTGGGGAGACTATCATTTGAAGCACAAGAGCAATGAGTTCATCATCAACACACCATTTGTTACTTCTTGGAGAGTGGTGTCTCCTAGATTGGCTAGGTGTCACTTGGGAGCCTCCATCAAGACTGTGGAGTTGAACCAAGGAGTTTGTAAGGGCAAGGAGATCGCCTACTTCGTGAAGACCTACCCGAGTGAGGCAAGTCCTTCATGGGCGATGGCCGTGGCGGGATAGACAAGGTTGCTTCTTCGTGGACCCTTCGTGGGTGGAGCCCTCCGTGGACTCGCGCAACCGTTACCCTTCGTGGGTTGAAGTCTCCATCAACGTGGATGTACGATAGCACCACCTATCGGAACCACAGATAAAAATCTCCGTGTCAACATTGTGTTTGCTCCTTCAAACTCATCCCTTTACCTTCATATGCAATTGTTTTACATTCCGCTCCTATACTCTTAGAATTGCATGTGTAGGGTTGATTGCTTGACTTCTGCTAAGTTGCTAAAATCTGCCAAGAACTAAAATTGGGAAAAGGCTAGATTTTTATTTGGTCAAGTAGTCTAATCACCCCCCTCTAGACATACTTCCAATCCTACATGAGCGTATACATAAAACCGTGTGGGATGTACATCCGAACGGAAACGTTTTCCCTGGATTGACTGTGTGGGATGTACATAAGAACGGAAACATATTCCTTGGATTGACTGTGTGTGATATACATACGAACGGAAATGTTTTCTGGGATTCACCGTGTGGGATGTACATACCTACGAAAATGATTTTCTCGGATTACCGTGTGGGATGTACATACGTACGGAAATGATTTTCTCGTATTACCGTGTGGGATGTACATACCTACGGAAATGATTGGGTTTCGATGCCTCACCCGATCGCACACGGCCCCAGCCTGGGTCCCAGGAGGGCCTATCCCCGACGATTTCTCGGTCGTGTGGGAAGGACACCCTATCGCACACACTCACTTGGCGACGGTTCCAAATGCCGTCGCGGAAAGGGGTAAAACAACCGTTTGTTTAGGACCGACGCGCACCAGTGTTGTTACCTTCCAGCGCCACATGCGGAGCGTCCTGGCGGCTCAGGAGGCCAGGCACCAGGCGGTCCTGACGGAGATGGCGACGGTCCTTCACGAGCCTGCCGGGCCTCCAGAGCCTCCTGACGCGCAAGGCCAAGGTGGCTCGTGAGGAGGGACTCCTTCAACACGCGTCTTCGGCTACTCCAACATCTCTTCAACAACGGTGTCAGGTGACATTTTCTGATTTATTCAGTTAGCGGCGCCCCTCGGGCTGCATCATCACCAGGCCACGTGAGTCCGTCCCTGTGGCATGCATCGTTTTGCATCGATCAGAACTAGCTCTGCCCTATCCATGCCATGATTTATGTTATCACCCACTCGCTTGTTGTATGACCCTTCGCGGTCTCTCGCGTTGCTGACCGACCTCTTACCCATCCCACGATGGGGGCTCACATGCTGGCATGGCGTTTGTGCTCGGGTCCGTCCCTATAGCGCTAACAAATCTGAGAGATTGGGCTCTGGCTCGCGGGCCGCTCTGCGTACGTCACGTCACCAGGTCCTCAGTGCCTTCATCTTCTCGCGAAAAGATCAGCGGCAGGACAACAGGCGCGCTCATGAGTTATGCTCTCTTCTCGGACTAACCCACGGGAATCCCTGGAGATTAGCTGTAGGCGGCCCCGGCGGCCGCCCTCTTTCCATGCAATTCGCTTGCACGTTAAAGGGGGGGGGCTCCTGAGCATCGCGCCTCAGGAGGTCCTACTGACTCCCCAGCTCTCACCCCCTAGCCTTGACCACGGCATCGCGACCTGGCATACCAGCGGCGGCTGAGCCTCACTCGAAGGTCGGGACCTGAGGACATAAAGCATTTAGAAGAGCATGGAAAGGGGAGGCCGGCGTGAGCCCCACCTTGCAGCATCACCACTAAAGCACAATCAAGCGCCGCGCGAAGGAATCACCTCATGCTCATTAAGATAAGGCGCCTATGCGTATTAGCATAAACCCATTGCCCAGGATTCTCGTCTCTCGCAATCTCGCTCCGGCACTGCCGCTTTCCTTTTCGGCCTTCGGGAAGCTGCTTGCACGCTAAGGGGGACCTCTTGAGTATCGCGCCTCAGGAGCTCTTACCGGACCTCGGGCCGCTCACCTCCTGGCCTTGACCACGACATCGTGACCTGGCATACTAGCAATGGCCGAAGCCTGCCTAGGGACTGGGACCTGCCAGCGTAGAGCACTAAGCGACTGCGAGGACAAAAGGGGGGAGCAATGCCGAAGCGAGACACACAATTGAAAACTCATACTAGGGATGGTAAACATTGGGGCAAAAGCATTACAAGTTCTTTACATACCCCACGGGGTTTGTCTCGATTCCTCACAGGGAAACAAAAGAAGAAAACTTCAAGGAGCCCTGGCTGCTGGGCATCATGGACGCGCCGAGCGGATGCCGCTGCCACTCTCCCGGCACAGCAAGAGCTCGGTGGCACGTAGCTATCGTCACTCGACTCCGGAGAATTACGAGGCTCGGGCGAGCCGCTGGACTCCCAGGAGTCGTCGTCGCTGCTGGAGGAGGAGTTGTTGGCAGGACCGGAGGCGGGCTCGGCACCCGCAGCCGCGCCACGCAGGCTGCTTCCCCCAGGGCAACACTCCAAGCGGCTTCCCTCTTCGTTGAAGACCTTGAAGAATAATGTGGAGGCGTCGTCATACTCAAAGTGGATGGTGAGGGCCCCCTCCGCGCGGCAGGCGCGGGCGACCTCACCCCATCCTCGGGTCATGAAGCTTTTGCCCGGGGGGACGACCTCGACCTCCGCCACCGTGGCCAGACTGCAGCACCCGGTGTGCTGCAGCCACAGCTCAAGTGGCCCCCTCGGCGGCATCTCCTCGGTGAAGAATCACGGAAGCTGCATCCACATGCGCGGAGGCATCGCCGCCCACATCACGAACTCGCGCGATGAGCCCTCGGCGTGGGTTCGCGGGCCGGCAGCCCGTGCAACCTCAGCCTGGCCGCCACGGCCGTGGCTCGCGCGGCGGGAGGCGCTGCCGCCCTCTCCGGAGCCTCGCGCTTGGGCGTACAGAGGAAGCGGGAAGCCGGGCGGAGGCCGCTCATACCAAGGCCGCGTCTCCTCTGGCCTCCCGCCGGCATCGCGGGGGCGGCTGAGCCTTTTCTTTGGCAGGAGCGGCCCCTGCTCCTCATGGGGGGTTTCCCCTTTCTGTACTGTGGAGAACCTCCTGATCGGTGCCATGGGTGCTATTGCAAAGAGAAAGAAGGAGCGGGTGGCGACAAGATGGAAATGAGCAAAGGGGGCTCCGGCCTCTCCCCATTTATAGCCAGAAGGAGGCCAACCGCCGGCCTCCACGATCGCACGCAATGATGGTTTTCCTCTCCATGTAGCAGAGTCTCGTCAAGTCGAACAGTTGCCAAGGCGGCATGGGGAAGCGGAGACACCCACGTCCCATGAATCGCCATGCGTCAACCGAGGCCGCAGGCGGTAGGGTCCATGATGCTCCGCACTTGCCCCTTAGCTTCGCCTGGAAGCCAAGTTCGAGCGCGCCTTGGGCCCGGGGGCTACTGTCGGTGTCCTCGGACTGGGGGTGCCCAGACTTGCCTGCCTGCGGCCCATGACGTGGCTCCATCTGCGGCCTGGTATGGCCCAGCTTCAGGATCAACAACCCAAGACCCTCGCGAGGGGCCAAGTCTCGCGAGGCGGACGACACCAAGACCTCCTCGAGGGACGGCCTCCTCAGGTTGGCTCCCGAGGAGCGGAGATTTCTATGCAAGGCTTACCTCGCGAGGTTCAGATGACGTGAGCCATAACGATCGAGGCCAGGCGAGCGCCAGCGGGTGCAGCGTACCAGTTTCCTCTTATGCGCTAAGGCGCAGGCGCGGAGTCCTGAGGAATGAGCCAAAGGTTTCCATTTCGATGCAAGAAGACCAAGACTGCCAGGACGGTAGGACACAGGTCATCGCCGAGCTCACCGCGGCGTCATGACCAGAAGCTTTTCACAGGCGAAGACTGCTTTTGTCAGGATATCATGTACTAGCTGTCCCCCTTCAAATTTGGCCATTGTGGGATCCCTTCCCGCCTTACATTTGGGAAGAGGACCAAGGCCACTATAAATATGACTTAGCCACCACCATAGAGGGGGGATCATTAAAATCATCCTCACACCCACCAGCTCTTCGAGCACAAGAACACGTCACCCCCTGAGGCTGTTCTACCATTGTACTAGTTCATCCTCAGCCCCTCGAGGCAATTCACCACAAAGGTGGAGTAGGGTATTACACCGCAAGGTGGCCCGAACCAGGATAAACTGGTGTGTCCCTTCTACATCCAGTTCGTCGAGCTAGGCAGTGAAATTAGCGAGTAGGCAGACTGGGGAGGATGAGTTCTTCGCACGCACCCCAGAGATTGAACCTCTTAAGGATCTGCGGAACCCCAAATCCGAAAGTTTCCCGCGACATCTTTTGCGCACCAGGTAGGGGGATCACTTGCGTGAACCTGAAAGCGTGAGCAGCGCATCATCTTCATCGCCATCTTCATCTTCGACGGTGCCATCGGCTATGGCGCCCAAGAAGAAACCCGGTGCTCTGCGGAGGACGTGGAGGCGCACAAGGATGTGGGTGCTGGCGGGAAACGCAGTCGGCGCAGGCGGCATTGTCACCACCTCCCCCGCAGCCGAAGCAGGAGCGGGAGGCACCGGAGGAGAGCAACATCAGCCACATGCCGGTGGCCATGCTCCACGAGGTACGAGCAAAGGGATCATTCCATCTGCACCTCTTCCTCTTGCCGAAGGGCACAACCACAGTTGTGGCTCCCGATCCGAGGCGAATCACCACCCTCCTGCCGCCCCCGCCACGGGTGCAACCGCGGCGCGCATGCCACCCCCGGAGCGGGTTGACCTAGCCACTGTGCCGAATGGAGCTACTGGCCCTCAAGCGCCTTCACCACGTCACTGCACCATCCAAGTGGCCGGCTCGCAACAGCGAGGGCGCGACACTGTCGCCACCGGCACTGTCAGGTGCCGGACGACGGTGCAGTCTACATCATCATCAACAATGCCAAGCACTGCTACGGAGTCCATGCGCGGGCCCAGCTGCTGCTGAGGTTTTCTCGGGCGGCCGATCAGATGGATGAATGGAGAGCCACCATCCAAAGTTTGATTGGCTTCGCCGAGGCTGGGGGCTCGCAGCGAGCTGGCCCGCCGCGACCTACCCAAGCAACGACAACGGCTCGCGTTGCTAGTCGTACGAAAGGGGCCACCCCCATGGTGCAGTCCCCACCGTGGCAACCAGCGCGGGTGCGGCAGAATCAAGAACCTGATGATGTCTCGATGGCCTGTTCTGACCCTCGAGCATGTCCAGGCCAACGGCGAGCCCTGGAGAACAGGCGGAGGGGATACGCGCGCGTCATCATTGAACGACGCCGCGACGACCACCGTCGCACGAATGGGTGCGATGGTCCCGACGTCGACGAGCCTGTGCTCGAGGATGGCGGGTGCCTTCCTTTCGAGGATGGGTGCCCTGCCTTTACTCATGAGCTGCGGCAAGTCCGTTGGCCATCCGTTCGCACGTTCAAGCTAGAAATACCCGAGAAGTATGATGGGAGGCTAAACCCGGTAGAGTTTTTGAGCATCTACGCCATCGCTGTTCAAGCTGCCGGACGAAGAGACGAGAAGGTGTTTGCCAACTACTTCCCTTTGGCACTCATGTCCAATGTGAGGTCTTGGCTGATGCACTTGCTGGAGAACTCCATTTCCTCATGGGCTGGCCTGTGCCATGAGTTCATTGGCGCCTTCAGTGGCGGCCATCAAGAACCAGGGTGGCCCAGTGACTTGCAGCTTCTCCAATAGAAAGAAGGAGAAACTCTTCGTAAGTATTCATAGAGATTCAGCAGAGTCCACCGGAATATCCCAAATATCCATCCAACGGCTGTGATAGCTGCCTTCCAGTCATATGTGCACAACCGTAGGATTCGTTCCAAGATGAACGTGCAGTTGCGCAAGACTGTGAAGGAGCTTTACACCTTGGTGTACAAGTGTGCTTGGATGGAGGAGGGAAGGAAACTTCCCGGAGAAGAGGATTGCATCATAATCAACTCAGAGGGTGACGATGAATCCAACAGTCAGAAGAAGAGCAGGAAGCACAGCAAGAGGCGCAAGGATAAGGCAGTGATGACTGTCGAAGGATCGGGCACACTTACTACCGGCAAGAAGGATAAGGCTGTTGCCCCTGGCAAGGAAGCTGCCATTTGTGCTTACTGCCGGGAGGCTGCGGCTGCCAAGAAGGCTGGGAAAGGCGATGGGCCGTACTGCAAGATCCATCAGACCAAGGGCCACGATCTTTAAGAGTGTCATTAGGTTGAGCAGCTCGTCAAGAGGCATAGAACAGAATATGAGAAGCGTTATAAGGAAAAAGGTCAGAACAACGCTGGCGGGAAGGGCCGAGGCGGTGAAACAAATCGCCCCGGCAAGCCCTTTCGGAACCAAGGAAAACCCGCCAGGGGTCAAGAGAAGGAAGTTTGCAATGATGAGAGTGATGGAGGGGATGAAGAGGAAACCAGTGAGCAGGACTTCCAGAAGGCCACTAACGCCTTGTGCATTGACGGGGGTGCATCCCTCCACTCCTCTCACCACCAACTTAAATGGTGGGCACACGAGGTCAATGCCGTTGAGCCAGCAGCAGAAGCTGGGAAGCCGCTCAAATGGCCACGCACGCCCATCATCTTTGACAAAGAGGACCATCCTGACCGCACCATTGTGGTAGGATGTTTGCCATTGTTTGTCTCTCCAACAGTTCGCAACCTCAAGGTCACAAAGATGTTGGTTGACGGCGGGGCCGGGCTGAATCTGATTTCCCCTAAGGTCATTAGCAAACTTCATATAGCAGAGGAAGAGCTAAAGATCACGAGAATGTTTCAAGGAATTAATCCTGGCAGGAGTGATCCTAAGGGAAAGATCACGTTGCCCGTGACATTTGGGGGAGAACTGAACTATCGGACTGAGAAGGTTCTGTTTGATGTGGTCGACCTCCCCCTGCCGTACAATGGGATTCTTGGACGCCCAGCTCTGGCAAAGTTCATGGCGGCATCCCATTATGCCTACAATACCTTGAAGATGCCAGGGCCGGTAGGAATCATTTCCATTCCGTTAGATGAGAAGGACGCAATCATTTGCGTGGAAAAGATGTACCGGGACGCGGTCACGGCAGAGGCAGCGGCAACAACAATTCCCGCCAAGGAGAACAGAGGAAAGAAGAAGGAAAGCAGAGACACTAGCAAGGAATCCAGGAAGCATACCTCTTCGTAGTGCACTGCACCTGTCGATAACTTGCCTGAGAATTCCAACAGCAAGAGATCCAAGGTTGCTACGCCACATGTGAAGAAGGTCCCGACAGGGCTGGCTGGCATTGATGGTACCTTCACTATCAGCGGCACCCTTGATGACAAATAGGAAAGCACGCTCATTGCCTTCCTGCGAGCGAATATCGATGTGTTTGCCTGGCAACCATCTGATATCCCAGGTGTTCCCAGGGAGGTAATCGAGCAACATCTTGTTGTCTGCCCGCATGCTCGACCTGTCAAGCAGAAGGTTCGAAAGCAGGCCTTGGAGAGGCAGTAGTTCATTGAAGAGGAGATTAAGAAGCTTGAGCCAGCTGGTCTGGTCAGAGGAGTGTTGCATCCAACATGGTTAGCAAACCCAATGGTTGT
Organism: Aegilops tauschii subsp. strangulata; assembly: GCF_002575655.3. NCBI lineage: Eukaryota > Viridiplantae > Streptophyta > Magnoliopsida > Poales > Poaceae > Aegilops > Aegilops tauschii. The sequence goes on along the minus strand of NC_053037.3, from coordinate 276,548,917 downwards.
TTGCAAGGCTAACGGGAAATGGAGGCTTTGCATAGATTTCAAAGATCTCGACAAGGCTTGCCCGAAGGACCCATATCCTTTGCCGCGCATCGACCAGATTGTGGACTCCACTTCAGGTTGTGATTTTCTCTCCTTTTTGGATGCATATTATGGGTATCATCAAATCTTCATGTCCAAAGAAGACGAAGAGAAGACCTCGTTCATCACCCCATGTCGTACGTACTGTTTTGTCTGCATGCCATTCGGATTAAAGAGTGTCGGGTCCACTTTTGCAAGATCAGTCCGGATTGGTTTTGAGCCACAGTTGCACAGAAACATTGAGGCTTATACAGATGATATTGTGGTCAAGACCAAGGACAGATCAACCCTCATCCAGGATTTAGAAGAGATGTTTGTTAATCTGCGCAAGATCAACTTGAAGCTGAATCCGGAGAAATGTGTGTTTGGCATTCCCTCCAGCAAGCTTCTTGGGTTCTTTGTATCCCATCGTGGGATCAAAGCCAACCCCGACAAGATCAAGGCTATCGAGCAGATCCCGGAACCCAAGACAGTCAAGGATGTGAGGCGTTTGACAGGATGCGTTGCCGCGCTTAGAAGATTCATCTCCAAGTCTGCCAAGCGTGCCCTGCAGTTCTTCAATATCCTGAAGAAGGCAGGGTCCATGAAATGGACCCTGGAAGCAGATGCAGCTTTGCAAGAGTTGAAAGCCTACTTGTCCTCTGTGCCCACTTTAGTTGCCCCTAAACCACAAGAGTCGTTACTGTTGTACCTGGCGGCAACTAATCATGTGGTTAGTGCAGCCCTAGTAGCACAGCGGGAAGTAGAGGAATTAGAGGGAGAACAAGGCCCGACAGGACCGGAAGAGGATCAGCACAGAGAAGAGCACGACAGCGGGAACAACCCCAAGGATGCGGCAAGGAAGAAAGTGGTGTACCGCCCAGTCTACTTCGTCAGCTCTCTATTACAGGGGGCTTGATCAAGGTACTCTGGTGTGCAAAAGTTGATTTTTGGCCTCATCATGGCCTCAAGGAAACTGCATCACTACTTCCAAGCCCATGAGATGACGGTTGTCACCCGCTTCCCATTGCAAAGGGTACTCCAAAACCCTGAGGCTATTGGAAGAGTAGTGGAGTGGGCTTTGGAGTTATCCAGCTTTGGCCTGAAGTTTGAAAGCACATGAACAATTCAGAGCAGGGCATTGGCAGAGTTTATTGTAGAAAGGACGCCAACCCCTGATGAAGAAATGCTGGAGACAGTTATCCCCGGCAAGGAAGCACCCCAAGAATGGATTATGTAGTTTGATGGAGCCTTCTCCCTACAAGGTGCAGGGGCTGGTGTGCTTATCATTGCTCCTACAAGGGAGCACCTGAAGTACGTCATCCAGATGCATTTTGCCCGGGAGGAGGTAACCAACAATACAGCAGAGTATGAAGGGCTCCTTGCCGGGCTCAGGATTGCCGCAGAACTGGGAATCAAGAAGCTTCTCATTCGAGGAGATTCACAGCTTGTGGTGAGACAAGTCAACAAGGATTACCAAAGTCCATTGATGGAGGCATATGTTGAGGAAGTGAGAAGATTGGAGGAGCGCTTTGATGGATTGCAAACAGAGAATGTACCCCGTGCGGAAAACAGCATAGCTGATAATCTGTCAAAGTGTGTTGCGCAGAAGCTTCCTATGGAACCAGGAACTTTTGTTCTCCATCTTACTCAGCCCTCCGTATCCCCAGCAACAATGGCCCGGAAAAGGAGGAAGATGGACTCCTGTAAGCCTCTCCCGGTAGAGCCTCCCGGGGCTCCTGGCAGGGACCCTGCCAGAAACAGCTCCCCATCACTTGCCGGACCGCACCCTCCAGCCGGGCCAATGATCCCCGCAAACGAGGAACATGCCCCCGCAGATGAGGAGGTGCCGCTAGTCCTTGTTGCCGAGCATCAGGCTCCAACTTGGGCAAGGCACATAGTCCATTTCCTCCAAACCGGAGAACTTCCTGATGACCAAGATGAAGCCAAAAGAGTAGCCCGGAGGGCCAGTATGTATCAGTTTGTCAATGACACTCTACAGAAGAAAGCCCAATGGTGTGAAATTGAAGTGCATCTGTTGAGAAGAAGGAAAGGAACTGCTAGCGGAAATACACAAAGGCATGTGCGGCTCCCACATTGGATCAAGGGCATTAGTCGGGAAAGCATTCCGGCAAGGATTCTATTTGCCCACAGCCCTCGAAGATGCGGTCGAGCTAGTCACCAAATGTGAAGCCTGCCAGTTCCATTCCAAAAACATCCACCTACCTGCACAAGCTCTTCAGACAATCCCTTTGTCATCGCCGTTTTCGGTCAGGGGGCTCGATATCCTAGGCCCTTTCTCTCGAGCTGTCGGGGACTTTGAATTCTTGTTCGTTGCTATTGACAAGTTTACAAAGTGGCCAGAAGTAGCTGCCATGAGAAAGGTGACTGCTCAGTCAGCTATCAAGTAATTGAAGGAATTGGTGTGCCGTTTTGGAGTCCCGGCAAGGATCATTACCGACAATGACACCCAGTTCACGAGCCGCGCCTTCATGCAATATGTTCACGCCCTCGGAAGCAAGATATCATTTGCCTCTGTTGCACATCCCAGAAACAATGGACAAGATGAGAGGGCGAACACTGAAGTGCTGCGAGGACTCAAGACAAGAACCTTTGATACGCTACATAAGCACGATAGGCGGTGGATCGATGAGCTGCCGGTAGTTCTCTGGTCCCTCAGAACAACACCAAATCGAGCTACCGGACAGACTCCCTTCTCCCTAGTCTATGGGGCAAAAGTGGTTATCCCCATGGAACTCATTTACGGGTTGCTACCTCTTGAGCATGCGTTGGTTTTCCCTTGAAGAGGAAAGGGTGGTGCAGCAAAGTAGCGTAAGTATTTCCCTCAGTTTTTGAGAACCAAGGTATCAATCCAGTAGGAGGCCACACGCAAGTCCCTCGTACCTACACAAACAAATAAGAACCTTGCAACCAACGCGATAAAGGGGTTGTCAATCCCTTCACGGCCACTTGCAAAAGTGAGATCTGATAAAGATAATAAGATAAATATTTTTGTTATATAGATTGGAAAGTAAAGATTGCAAAATAAAATAAATAGTAAACTAGAATTATAGATCAGAAACTTATATGATGTAGAGTAGACCCATGGGCCATAGGTTTCACTAGTGGCTTCTCTCATGATAGCATATATTACGGTGGGTGAACAAATTACTGCCGAGCAATTGATAGAAAAGCACATAGTTATGAGAATGTCTAGGCATGATCGTGAATATAGGCATCACGTCCGTGTCAAGTAGACCGAAATGATTCTGCATCTACTACTATTACTCCACACATTGACCGCTATCCCGCATGCATCTAGAGTATTAAGTTCATCAGAACAGAGTAATGCATTAGGCAAGATGACATGATGTAGAGGGATAAACTTAAGCAATATGATATAAACCCCATCTTTTTATCCTCGATGGCAACAATACAATACGTGCCTTGCTGCCCCTGCTGTCACTGGGAAAGGACACCGCAAGATTGAACCCAAAGCTATGCACTTCTCCCATTGCAAGAAAGATCAATCTAGTAGGCCAAACTAAACCGATAATTCGAAGAGACTTGGAAAGATAACAAATCATGCATATAAGAATTCAGAGAAGAACCGAATATTGTTCATAGATAAACTTGATCATAAATCTACAATTCATCAGATCTCGGCAAGCACACCGCAAAAGAATATTACATCAAATAGATCTCCAAGAACATCGAGGAGAACTTTGTATTGAGAACCAAAGAGAGAGAAGAAGCCATCTAGCTAATAACTATGGACCCGAAGGTCTGTGGTAAACTACTCACACATCATCGGAGAGGTTATGGTGTTGATGTAGAAGCCCTCCATGATCGATTTCCCCTCTGGCCGAGCGCCGGAAAAGGCCCCAAGATGGTATCTCATGGGTACAGAAGGTTGCGGCGGTGGAAAAGTGGTTTCGTGGTTCTCCTGGATGTTTTTAGGGTACAAGGGTATATATAGGCGAAAGAAGTACATCGGTGGAGCTACGAGGGGCCCACGAGGGTGGGGGGCCCGCCTACCACCCTGGGCACGCCCTCTTGCCTCGTGGCCACCTCGTTGCGTCTTTGACTTCCACTCTAAGTCTCCTGGATTGCTCTTGTTCCAAGAAAGATCCTCGCAAAGGTTTCGTTCCGTTTGGATTCCGTTTGATATTCCTTTTCTACGAAACACTGAAATAGGCAAAAAAACAGAAACTGGCACTGGGCCTCCGGTTAATAGGTTAGTCCCAAAAATAATATAAAAGAGCATATTAAAGCCCATTAAACATCCAAAACAGATAATATAATAGCATGGAACAATCAAAAATTATAGATACGTTGGGGAAGTATCAGCATCCCCAAGCTTAATTCCTGCTCGTCCTCGAGTAGGTAAATGATAAAAACAGAATTTTTGATGTGGAATGCTACCTAACATAATTTTAAATGTAATTTTCTTTATTGTGGCATGAATGTTTAGATCCGAAAGATTCAAGACAAAAGTTCAATATTGACATAAAAATAATAATACTTCAAGCATAGTAATGAAGTAATCATGTCTTCTCAAAATAACATGGCCATAGAAAGTTCATCCCTACAAAATCATATAGTTTGGTTATGCTCCATCTTCGTTACACAAAATGCTCAAATCATGCACAACCCTGATGACAGGCCAAGAAATTGTCTCATACTTTAGTATTCTCAAACTTTTTCAACTTTCACACAATACATGAGCGCGAGCCATGGACATAGCACTATAGGTGGAACAGAATATGATGACGGAGGTTATGTGGAGAAGAGAAAAAAGGAGAAAGTCTCACATCGACGCGGCTAATCAACGGGCTATGGAGATGCCCGTCAATTGATGTCAATGAGAGGAGTAGGGATTGCCATACAACGGATGCACTAGAGCTATAAATGTATGAAAGCTCAACAAAAGAAACTAGTGGGTGTGCATCCCACTTGCTTGCTCACGAAAACCTAGGGCATTTTGAGGAAGCCCATTGTTGGAATATACAAGCCAAGTTCTATAATGAAAATTTCCCACTAGTAAATGAAAGTGACAAAAATAAGAGACTCTCTATCATGAAGATCATGGTGCTACTTTGAAGCACAAGTGTGGAAAAAGGATAGTAACATTGTCCCTTCTCTCCTTTTCTCTCATTTTTTGGGCATTCTCTTTTTTTGGCCTTTCTCTTTTTTTTCCTCACACGGGACAATGCTCTAACAATGATGATCATCACACTTCCATTTATTTACAACTCAAAGATTACAACAAAATATGACTCTATATGTGTCGGTGTGGAACGACACCTATGGGATCACAAGAATCCCTACTACGGTTGCCGGGGCGTAGGGTTGCGAGAAGAGCAGGATTAGTAGTCAGCACAAGGATCGTTTACCCAGGTTCGGGCCGCGAAGATGCGTAAAACCCTAGTCCTGCTTTGGTGGGTGTATTTCAGAGAGTTCTTGAGCTCTCGAACTAGCTATAGTGGGGTGCGTGGTTCCAAAGAGCCGAATCCTTGTCCAGTGTGCCATGGGCCTCCTTTTATAGTCGAAAGGGGCTGCCACATTGGCATACAGGAGGTGGAAAGGCGTACAGTATTGCGAGCTTATCATTCATATTACAGGACAAGACGCCTTTAATGCGCCGCTGAGGTGTCCCCTAGCTTTATCGGGGACTGGGGCGAGGCCCGTCCCGTCCGTCGCCGCTCCTCCTCGCTTCGACACGCGCCCTGGCCAGCGATGCGTGCGGCGCCATGTAGGCAGGCAGGCAGCTGGGGTGGCGCGGTGGTGGAGCCTTCACGAAGATCTGCATGCCGCCACGCAGGCGCTTGATGAGTTGGCCTGGGAGCTGCATGTTGCCACGCAGGTGCCTGCTCAGCTGGATGAGCTGGCAGCTGCATGCGAACGGTGGCGGAGACTTGGTTGGTGTGGGTCTAGCAGTGGCCCTGCTGGCGTCCTCGGTGAGGGCCTTGCCGGGTGGCCCGGCAAGGGTCTTGCCGTGGCGCGCTGTCGTCCCCGGCAAGGATCTTGCCGGGGGTCTTGTGGCCTTCCTCAGCAAGGATCTTGCCGAGGGCTGTTGTGTAACATCCCAAAATTCTAAATTTTGGAACGTTATAATAAACAGATAGATTGGATTGATTGTTTGATTGATTGACTGAAAGTGAGTGGCATTCGAAATCTTTTGAAAGTTAAATGAGACGGAATAAAAGGACTTTCCCAAACTTTCATTTTGCTTTTATGATCTCCATGAATTCAAATTCTTTTCACGACAAAACCCTGGAGAGAAGATGACATGACTTCTACCATTTATTTAAATAACAAGGGGTGTTGAAATATTTGAATTTCATTTGAAAATATTTCCCATTTCTGAAACTTTATGCAACTCAAAGATTTTCACGAGAGAAGATAAAATGACTTCTTCAAAACAAATGAAATATGAGTTGGGAGTTTCAAAGGATTTATTCAAAGTCCCATTGCAATTATTTTTCAATATTGGAGTTATTTGAGTTTTATTCAAATTATTTTTATCCAAAAATAAAATATACAGAAAATAGGGTAACATGATTCCCTACATCAGAAAATTGGAGAGAAATAAATTTGAAATCATTTTGGTATTTTTAAAATGATTTTATTGGATTTTAATAAGGTAGCAACACTGTTTGATTTATTAAAATTTGTGTGAATTTTATTTGGCGTTGTAAAAATGTTCACGTTGTAGGAAATCTTTTCCTGAATTTTTTTGATATATTATATGCCTATATAATATATTTATTTATTCGATTTTCTTTATTATTTTGTTTGCCTGGAAAATGTTAAAAAAACCCTTCCCTCCGGCTGGGCCGGCCCAGCTCCCAGGCCAGGCCGCGGCCCAGCCCAGCTCGCCCGTCGCCCCGTCCCCGATCTCCCGCAGGAGACCGACTCCCGCACAGGAGCGCCGCCGCCGGAGTCCGGCCGTACTCCTTTGCCCCCTCCTCCATGCCACCTCCTCCCCTCTCCTATAAAACCCGAGGCCCCGGGCCCCGTTCCTCCTCCTCCGCCGCAACCGCCGCCCTCGCCGGAGCTCCCGCCCCGACGAGATCTGCCACCGCCGCCGCGCTCCGTTCCGACTCCCCGAGCGCCGCCGACCCCCACCAACCTCACCGTCGCGCCACGCCGCCCCTTCCCCGCTACTCCGCAGTCGCCGCCGACGCCCGGAGCCGTCGCCCCGTTCATCACCGAGCCGCCGCCGTCGTCTTCTTCGGCGACGTCGACGCCCACCGCCGCGGTAAGCCACCGGCCGCCCTCGTCGGTTTGATCTAGGATGGACGGCTAGGATTAGATCTAGTCGGTTTTATTTTTTATTTGCGAACCGGTAAAACCGCCGCCCCGGTTTTCTCGGTTTTGTTTAAAAAAACGGTTTAGTTTTTTTTAGTTAGAGCTATTCAATGAACGTTCTCTGTTTAGAACTAGTTAGCGAGCGTTCGCTATTTAGACTTTTCCTTTTAATTTAGTTTTCTGCCAGGGACCCGTTTGTGATGATTTTATTTACAGATTAGTCCCTGATTTTCAAACGATCACTACTTTTTACTCGTTTGTCCAAATCCAACGAAACCAATGCCCACGTCTTCGTTATGATCCCCTCTATCCAGTAAAACAACTTAAACATGTTTTTGAAAGTTTTAAAATTTGATTTCAAACAGATTTGTATTCAAACTTCTTTTTTTCATAACTTAAGTTTCGTAACTCCGTTTGAGTTGATTCTTTTTGCAAACCGAAGCTCTTGACCTAAACTTTCTGATAAGGCCAAATTCACATAATTTTGGTACTGTTAGAAATTGTTTTATGTTGCAAGAGTTAATTGCTTGGTTTTGAAGTTTTCCGAATTGTTTTCTTCGTTCTTTCCGATCTTTTGAGTGATTGCTTATGTGTGGTTACTATTGCTTGCTCTCGATAGATTGACCGGAGTGTGACGAGTAGATCTATCCAGAGTATTGAGTGCGAATCATCTTCATCAACATTGCAGGCAAGTTCACACTTTGATCATATCCCGTTCATACCCAGTTTTTGTGCATTAGATTCAACCCTCAAACATTGCATGGTTAGGATCTAATTTTAAATTGAGGGTATTGGGAAGTAGTTGAGGTAGTACCTATTACCTGTTTATTATCAAACCCTTGGGAGTTACTTCTACGTTGCTATTATATTGCCATGCTATGCTCGTAGACTTGGATTGGGTTTGAGAGATATTCATGACAGATGTGAGATTGTTAATAATGGTTTACTTAAGGTGGCAACTAAAACTCACATCTGGGTGGATTGAGGCACCTGGAGAACCCAGTGTTGCCTGCTTGTATAAGGACCGCCACCCAGACTCAAAGGGATCATAAGATTATTCATGCTGGAAACTTCCGTGTGCAGCCACAAGCTATTATGGGCTCTAGCATAGTTGAGTAGGTTACATGATCTCTTGAAGAGGTGGGCTAGCAGATGTAGGGGAAAGTAGGTGTACCGGTCCATCCAGAGTAAAGAGTGATTGTTTCTTAAAGACTGTGTCTCGGTCATCCGTTTCTCAAACATCATGTAGTGCGAGAATCAAGCGGAGGCGATCGAGTCTTGTGGGGAAAAGTGCGCAAACCTCTGCAGAGTGTATAAACTAATCATGGTTAGCCGTGTCCCCGGTTATGGACATCTTGAGTATCTAGTTCTTGGATTATCCCGATGATCTCATCATGTTACTTTAATTAATATTGTTGGGTTAATGATGATACTTAATTGGGATTGAGATGCTGTCAACCATCTCAATATTTCACAACCACCATGATAGTTAAATAAAATTTATTCCTTTGAAGTAGGGAAAAATTGGCTTTTCGCAAAAACATTATAACCATAGAGCTTTTCCACCAGCCATATATGCATGTAGTGATAGCCTTTGTTCATCATTTCTCTATGGTGTGAATTTGCCAGCATATTCCATGTGCTGACCCGTTTTTGGGCTGCAACGTTTCATGTTGCAGGATATCTTACGACGAGTAAGTGATTCGTTAGGGTTACGATTTCTACACTCAACTTTGCCGTTGGTGTTGATGGGAATCCACAACCTTGTTACTTCCGCTATTTGGATTGAGGTAATAGTATTTACGTTACTTTATACATGTGATTTACCTCCGTTATAAATCCTCGAGTACTGTGTGTGTCAGCATACCGATCCAGGGATGACACTTAAGCACAGAGACTTGATCCATTCGGGTCGGGTCGCTACAAGATGGTATCAGAGCACATGTTGACTGTAGGACGTGACCCTAGAAACTGGCAAGCCCATAGGAAGGATTTTCTCAAAAACTTTCCTTTTCAAAAGATCTTTTACCTCTCTTCTTTTCCGAGTCTTATTCAAATATTCCCTTTAGTGAGACCATACCCTTTCCCCTTTTGACCACTCGAAGATTCGACTGATGAGACCACTCCAAGAAGTACAGGATATCGGACAACTAAGACCATTCGGAATGAAGAGGATTTTACAGTGCATTATGATGGAAACTACAACGGTTGAAGACTCCGAAGACTAGGAGATTTGAAGGCTCTGAAGAATTGCCAGATGTGTATGACCTAGGAAGGTTACCCTTATGGAACTTGGTAGACTATGGAAGCTGTCAATACCCGAGATCAAGGTGTATCGAAGAAAGACCGAAACATGGAGAGTTAGAAACTCAAAGTTCTGTCAAGGAAAACCCAAAGACAGGAGATATCAGTTATGGAATGAAAACTCATGGCAGTAACATGGGCATAAACACGACTATCCATGATGTTATCGTCCGCTTATGCTATTGTCACCGTGCGGAGTTAAGCATGCAGTTCGTCATAAGGATTGGATGGTAGAAGGCTGCTGGAGCACCTATTAGCAAAGGATGCAGTTCTAACTATAGCTGGTGTATCACCAGGATCTGGAGCATTACATCAGGAAGTTAAAGATGAACCTTCAGGAAGCAGTATTCGACAAGTAAGCATTTCGTGAAGGACTCAGAACCCAGAAACTGAAAGTAGCCAAGAAGGGAAAACAAAACCTCGAGACATCAAAGACTCGTCAGGAACTGAAGGACAATAGGATCATGGTTCATGTCAAGGATGTTGAAACCCAGAAGTTGGAGCGCAACTCCAGAAAAATTTAAAGGACGTCACGAGAGACTTCGCGTCAACAGAGATAATTTGGCAAAAGAACTTGAGAAGCACAAGCATGATTGGAAGAAGCCATCGGAGACATGAACAAGACTTGAAGAGTTTGGCGACGTTGAAGACTTATTGACCTTTAGAAGACCAAACCCCTGTTATACCTACGTTAGATGCGACGTTTGTGAGCTGTCATTTGTTTGTTGTTTTTCTGACAGCCACAATAAAATCTTTCTTTTCAAAACTATTTGTTTGTATTGTGTGCATCCCTCTCGACCTCTCTTATCTCACCCCAAACCCATGGACCCAACAGAGGATGAATGGAAATGAGCTTGTATTTTCTGGACCGATGAGTCAATTGGAGACGGACCGATGGATTCAGAACATGGAGGATCACATGAAGAATAACCCTATAGTCGGAAGGGATATGACCCGGCATGCTCTTCAATGTTTTGAAAGAGGTGCTGCTACTTGGTGGAGGATGTACCAAACCATCAATGGATGGCAAGAAGTAACCACATGGAAAGAATTTAAGTGGACTCTACAAAGATCTTGTCTCGTGTCCCAGAAATTGAAGCCTTATGGAAAGGATATGAAGAAACCTTGTGCATACAAGCCTTGTGGAGAAATAGGACACAACCATAAGGAACACAAGGATGAATGCCCTAATTGTGAAAGAAGTCACCCAGCTGAAGAATGCCCAACTAGGCAGATCACTTGTTTCTTGTGTGAAGGGACTACCCACTACCCTGCTCAGTGTCACATCTACCCCATGGTACAAAGGACTATCCAGCCGAAGAAAGAAGCAATGAAAAGAGCCCTCATGGAAAGTTTAGAGGAATATGTGATGAAGGAAGAGGTGGAGGACACACCCAAAGAAGAACCAAATAAACCCTGCACCAAGTCATGCTATTCATGTGGAGAACAAGGACACATCTCCCAAAATTGTCTGAATGGGGATTTAGTAGAATTTCCGACAGAGGAAGTAGAGTATGACCCACAGGAAATAGAAGCCCTGATTGGAACGGAAAAGTCCAGGAAGAGAAGTAGATTGGATCCCAGGAACAACCCAATTTCTACAAAGAGAGACCTGAGCCATATCACATGTTTCAGGTGCAAAAATTCAGGACACTACTTCATTGATTGCCCAAAAGGGAAGATGAGGACCCTAGGAGGCTATATAATCACAAGGAAACCTCGAGATATGTCAGAAGTAAAATGTTTCCGTTGTGATGAAGCAGGGCACTTTGCCAGAGAATGCCCCAAGGAGACGGAGACTTGTGATAAATAGTTGAGTGCAACGAGAAATATAGTTGTAGTAGTGTGGACATTTTCTTTTATTAGTGAGGTGTCGGATTGAGGCAATGTAATGGAATGCAGGAGATTGTAATATTTGAGAATCAATAAAGTTAGCATCATTGGTATTGATTTGGATTTTTTTGAGTTGTTACTCTATGAAGAAAGATTTTGACCATTTTTGAGGATATGAGAAATATGATCTATGGAAGATTGTGCATCTTAAGGGTGGTAGTACCCTGTGAGGAAACTTGACCCTTGGAAAAAGGTAATGATATTCCACGAAGTGGATTTCGAACAAAATAAGTATGAGTTTTATCTCGATATGTTTGATACCCCAAGAATATGAGGGTATGGAGTATTATTGGACGTAAAGGAGGTAGTCTATGAAATTGGAGACAGAGCATTTCTTCGTGTGTTCCCTCTGCGAGGAGCTAAACGATTTGGAGTTAAGGAAAGTTAGCCCCGAGATTTGTAGGACCATACCGAGTTTTGGAATGTATGGGGGAAGTGGCCAACAAGTTGGAGTCACCCGAAGGACTGTCATGAGTTCATGATGTGTTTCACCTTTCCCAGTTGAAGAAGTGCCATGCAGAGATGGCCAATATTCCCCTGTAAGGACGCTTGACCCTGGAAAGGATAATGATGTTCCACGAAGTGGAGTATGGACTCCATAAGTATAAGTTTTATCTCGGTATGTGGGATATCCCCCAAGAATGAAGAGATAAATTACTATTGGATATAAAGGAGGTATGATGTTGGAAATATGGATCAATGGAAATTCCATGATGAGTCTGAGTAATCATGTCCTAGTTTGGTGCCAATAGAAGGAAGGAAGACAGTACAATTGGATGGATGTTGGATTAAGGATCAGTTGCCCGATGATAAGTTCAAGGACTACAAGTGATGAGATGGGCCATAACCCACAGGCCCCAGGACCCGCCAAGAAGCAAGCGCATTCTTGCTGAAGGAAAGACCCCGGAAGAAGTTACGATTTTATCGACAGACGATCTTATAGGAGTTACGCAAAACCTGAGAGTTGTGAAGGAATGATAGATGTTTGTTTGGCTTGCAGAATCATTGGATTTTTCCGAACTTGGTTCGTCGACAAGAGAAATTCTGCAATGCTTGCGAGGATGACCGAGTGTTAGAATGCGAGATTCGCTAAACCATATACAAGGTAATGATTTGGGTGCGGGATGGATTGATCACCATACCGACTTACTCTTATTGTTCGCTTTGCTATATGGGATGGTAAATCTGAGTGACTTGCCTATAGTAGACAGACGACGGTATTAAACCTTGTTTGAACCTTAGAATGGTGTAAGTTTTTTCCCCCTTGTACACGGCAGTTGTTGCCAACCGTAGGTTATACGGTGAGGTTCAACCAGACCCATTTCCTGCAGGATAAACCGTAAATTGTTGACCACCATGAGATATCGATAGTTGTTTAGTATTGGCGCCAGACCCGTCAGCTAAGAAGACCCAATCTTGGAATAACCTTACCAAGATGAAAGGACAGAAGAATTGAGGAAAAGGTTATGCCGCTACCCAAAGAGCAAGAGAAGGAATTTTTCCGAGAATCTGAGAAGACTCACACTGTCAACAATAATGGATGGAGTATATGAGTTTTGATGGAACCGTAACCATGCTTCTAAGGGTGGTAGCACCCCAGACCCCGGTGATGACCGATGGATTATGAGAAGACCCCCAAACCCTAACCTATTTCTTTCTAGCCTCTCCGAATCTCGAGGACGAGATTCATTTTAAGGGTGGTAGGTTTTTAACATCCCAAAATTCTAAATTTTGGAATGTTATAATAAACAGATAGATTGGATTGATTGTTTGATTGATTGACTGAAAGTGAGTGGCATTCGAAATCTTTTGAAAGTTAAATGAGAGGGAATAAAAGGACTTTCCCAAACTTTCATTTTGCTTTTATGATCTCCATGAATTCAAATTCTTTTCACCACAAAACCCTGGAGAGAAGATGACATGACTTCTTCCATTTATTTAAATAACAAGGGGTGTTGAAAATATTTGAATTTCATTTGAAAATATTTCCCATTTCTGAAAATTTATGCAACTCAAATATTTTCACGAGAGAAGATAAAATGACTTCTTCAAAACAAATGAAATATGAGTTGGGAGTTTCAAAGGATTTATTCAAAGTCCCATTGCAATTATTTTTCAATATTGGAGTTATTTGATTTTTATTCAAATTATTTTTCTCCAAAAATAAAATATACAAAAAATAGGGTAACATGATTCCCTACATCAGAAAATTGGAGAGAAATAAATTTGAAATCATTTTGGTATTTTTAAAATGATTTTTATTGGATTTTAATAAGGCAGCAGCACTGTTTGATTTATTAAAATTTGTGTGAATTTTATTTGGCGTTGTAAAAATGTTCACGTTGTAGGAAATCTTTTCCTGAAATTTTTTGATATATTATATGCCTATATAATATATTTATTTATTCGGTTTTCTTTATTATTTTGTTCTCCTGCAAAATGTTTAAAAAAAAAACCTCACCTCCGACTGGGCCGGCCCAGCTCCCAGGCCAGGCCGCGGCCCAGCCCAGCTCGCCCGTCGCCCCATCCCTGATCTCCCGCAGAAGACCGACTCCCGCACGGGAGCGCCGCCGCCGGAGTCCGGCCGGACTCCTTTGCCCCCTCCTCCACGCCACCTCCTCCCCTCTCCTATAAAACCCGAGGCCCCGGGCCCCGTTCCTCCTCCTCCGCCGCAACCGCCGCCCTCGCCGGAGCTCCTGCCCCGACGAGATCTGCCGCCGCCGCCGCGCTGCGTTCCAACTCCCCGAGCGCCGCCGACCCCCACCAACCTCACCGCCACGCCACGCCGCCCCTTCCCCGCTACTCCGCAGTCGCCGCCGACGCCCGGAGCCGTCGCCCCGTTCATCACCGAGCCGCCGCCGTCGTCTTCTCCGGCGACGTCGACGCCCACCGCCGCGGTAAGCCACCAGCCGCCCTCGTCCGTTTGATCTAGGATGGACGGCTAGGATTAGATCTAGTCGGTTTTATTTTTTATTTGCGAACCGGTAAAACCGCCGCCCCGGTTTTCTCGGTTTTGTTTAAAAAAAACGGTTATTTTTTTTAGTTAGAGCTATTCAATGAACGTTCTCTGTTTAGAACTAGTTAGCGAGCGTTCGCTATTTAGACTTTTCCTTTTATTTTAGTTTTCTGCCAGGGACCCGTTTGTGATGATTCTATTTACAGATTAGTCCCTGATTTTCAAACGATCACTACTTTTTACTCGTTTGTCCAAATCCAACGAAACCAACGCCCACTTCGTTATGATCCCCTCTATCCAGTAAAATAACTTAAACATGTTTTTGACAGTTTTAAAATTTGAATTCAAACAGATTTGTATTCAAACTTCTTTTGTTCATAACTTAAGTTTCGTAACTCCGTTTGAGTTGATTCTTGTTGCAAACCAAAGCTCTTGACCTAAACTTTCTGATAAGGCCAAATTCAAATAATTTTGGTACTGTTAGAAATTGTTTTATGTTGCAAGAGTTACTTGCTTGGTTTTGAAGTTTTCCGAATTGTTTTCTTCATTCTTTCCGATCTTTTGAGTGATTGCTTATGTGTGGTTACTATTGCTTGCTCTCGATAGATTGACCGGAGTGTGACGAGTAGATCTATCCAGAGTATTGAGTGCGAATCATCTTCATCAACATTGCAGGCAAGTTCACAGTTTGATCATATCCCGTTCATACCCAGTTTTTGTGCATTAGATTCAACCCTCAAACATTGCATGGTTAGGATCTAATTTTAAATTGAGGGTATTGGGAAGTAGTTGAGGTAGTACCTATTACCTGTTTATTATCAAACCCTTGGGAGTTACTTCTACGTTGCTATTATATTGCCATGCTATGCTCGTAGACGTGGATTCGGTTTGAGAGATATTGATGACAGATGTGAGATTGTTAATAATGGTTTACTTAAGGTGGCAACTAAAACTCACATCTGGGTGGATTGAGGCACCTGGAGAACCCAGTGTTGCCTGTTTGTATAAGGACCGCCACCCAGACTCAAAGGGATCATAAGATTATTCATGCTGGAAACTTCCGTGTGCAGCCACAAACTATTATGGGCTCTAGCATAGTTGAGTAGGTTACATGATCTCTGGAAGAGGTGGGCTAGCAGATGTAGGGGAAAGTAGGTGTACCGGTCCATCCAGAGTAAAGAGTGATTGTTTCTGAAAGACTGTGTCTCGGTCATCCGTTTCTCAAACATCATGTAGTGCGAGAATCAAGCGGAGGCGATCGAGTCTTGTGGGGAAAAGTGCGCAAACCTCTGCAGAGTGTATAAACTAATCATGGTTAGCCGTGTCCCCGGTTATGGACATCTTGAGTATCTAGTTCTTGGATTATCCCGATGATCTCATCATGTTACTTTAATTAATATTGTTGGGTTAATGATGATACTTAATTGGGATTGAGATGCTGTCAACCATCTCAATATTTCACAACCACCATGATAGTTAAATAAAATTTATTCCTTTGAAGTAGGGAAAAATTGGCTTTTCGCAAAAACATTATAACCATAGAGCTTTTCCACCAGCCATATATGCATGTAGTGATAGCCTTTGTTCATCATTTCTCTATGGTGTGAATTTGCCAGCATATTCCATGTGCTGACCCGTTTTCGGGCTGCAACGTTTCATGTTGCAGGATATCTTACGACGAGGAAGTGATTCGTTAGGGTTACGATTTCTACACTCAACTTTGCCGTTGGTGTTGATGGGAATCCACAACCTTGTTACTTCCGCTATTTGGATTGAGGTAATAGTATTTACGTTACTTTATACATGTGATTTATCTCTGTTATAAATCCTCGAGTACTGTGTGTGTCAGCATACCGATCCAGGGATGACACTTAAGCACAGAGACTTGATCCATTCGGGTCGGGTCACTACATGTTGTCTTTTAATCCTCATCTGATCTTGAACACTCCTTGGTCTTGACAAAGATCTGCATGCCACCATGGAGGTGCCTCCCGAGTCCTAGTTCCAACGTGGTTGGCTGAGTTGGAACCCGTGGGCTCGAGGGTGGCTCACTCCGCTGGTGTGGGCGAGCCGCCCCGGCAAGGGTCTCGCCGGGGCCGCTGAGGCTACCCCCGGCGAGGATCTTGCCGGGGGAACCTGCTTCGCCTCTCTGCTTCTTTGCGGTCTTGATCTTGGCGTTGCTCTGGCCGTCTTGAGCTTTGGTTTTACCTCGGTTCACCTCCCCTGCTCTGCTTGGTGTGGCCGCGGGCGCAGCTCCGACTGTCCGTGCATAGGTAAAGGGGTACAAAGGTGCGCCCCTTCTTTTGTACACCGACAGGAGCCCCCGGGCCTGGGCCACACATAAGCGCGACACGTTGTTGGGCCAGGCCCAAAACGGTGTGCGGGTAGGCGGGGCGGTTTTTACCGCGGTGAAACTTTTCGTGCGCTGCGCTTCCCATGACCTGCGCACGGCGCGAAGGGGTGCGCGTGACGTGGGCGGCATGCGTGGGGCGGTTTCCACATGCATGCGTCACATCGTGGTAAAGAGGCGGCTCGCGCCTTCCCCATAAAAAGAGGGAGGCGTGGAGGCACGACTCATTTACTGCGCGGGGCCGGGTCACGGTCTTCAAGGCGTCCACACCCCACGATCACGGGGTGGGGAGAGGTCGCTTCACCTGTCCCCTCGATTCTGCACGTTCGCCACGTGTCCTCCATGCGCTTGGGGTGGCAAGCGGTGGAGACGGGAAACAAGGCCGTTGCTGATTGGGGCAGCGGGTCAGTCTCGATTCCCTGCGCCTTTGGTGGCTGGATGGGCCGAGTGGGGCGGCCGAGCCCCGGCCCCGCCCCTTTATAAGGAGGGGGGAGGGGGGACGGCATCCCGCACTCTTCTGTCATCTATCTCCTCCTGCTTCTGCTTCTTCCTTTCACTCGCCATGGAGAAAGGCAATCCCGGTCCCTCGACGGTGGCAGCGAGGGTCGCCGCTCAACAGCGCGTCCCTCCTCCTTGTGAGCTCGCGGTGGTGGAGCCGGCCGCGAGGGGAAGGGGGAGGCGGCGAGGCCGTGGGCGAGGCCGGGGTAGAGGTCGTGGTGCTCGGGGAAGAGGAGCACGGGGCGGCGCGCCGGCTTCGCCCCCGCCAATGATGCCTTTTCTGATGGACGGCCATGTTGGAGACCAGCCCCCCGAGTTCTTCATCAGGCTGCGCCGGCCTCCGCGTCGCCGTCTTCGTCTTCCCGCCCCATTTGCTCGGGAGACGGAGCGTGACCCGCCCCAATCCCTCAGATTGCACATGAGGGGCTGTGGGAATGGGGGCACGCGGGTCGACGTCGACTTCCCGGCTCCTCGGGTCATGTACCTCCATCGTGGATGGAAGACGTTCGCCCGCATCCACAGCCTGACGGCGGGGCTCGTCCTCTACTTCAAATTAATGGAGGACAGCCTACTCTCCGTCAAGGTCTTCGGAGACTTCGGGACTCGCGTGAAGTGATGTGTGGAGAGCTCCTCCGACGGAGATTCCAACGATGGAAGCTCTTCCTCGAGCAAAAGTGACGGGGAGGACAGCGGGGCAGATGATGGGGATGAGTCCGACTAGGCGTCGGACGCCCCGCGCCTGGGCGGGTGCGGCAGCAGCAGCATCTGCACCTGGCCGCTCCTCCGGCAGGGTTTTGCCGGGGGAGGGGCCAGCTCCTTGAACTTCTCGGGGCCGTCTCCTTGGGCGGCTGGCGTCGGGAGGCTGCGGAAGAGGAAGAGGGCGGGCGGCAAGGCCCATCAACTCGGAGTACGCGGGCACCAACGCCTTCATCTCGTATTGCTGGTCCTGCCGCCTCGTCTTGCAGCTCCTTTCCCGGCACCATCATCACCGGCCCATCCGTGGGCGGCCACCGAGGTGTTCTCTTGGTGCTTTCTGCTGCTTGTAGCTCGCCTAGGCGCCCCTTTTGCTCTTTCGCCTCCTTGACCTACCTCCTGAGGAGAGGGACAAGAAAGGGCGGGCATCTCGTCTCTTTTTTAATATGTAAGCCTTCGGGCCTTGTTAAATTTAAAATTTGTAATCCCCCTTATTCATGTTTTTCATTTCGTATGAACTGTACCTGTACGGGATGTTTTTAATGAAAAAGGGGTGTTTGCCGGGGGTTTTTGTTCGTGGATGGAACCCACGACAAGGAGCGAATCCTTGTTACTATTTAAGATAAACGTTTTCCGCCCGGCAATAGGCCTTGTCGTCCCCCCACTTTGCTTAGGCGGAGGCAGGGATGAAGCGGGCTTAGGCTCCTCATTCTATGTCCTTGCCGCCGCGACTACAACCAAATCCGGGCCCAGGAGATAATCCTTGGGTATAGAAAAGGGGAGCATGGTGGCCTAGAAATAAAACGAGGTTTCACATATCCCAGTTTCATAATGAAATGCATGACAGAGGATAAAAGACTTATCTAGATTTGCAGCCCCCAGCAATCTCATCTTGCCGCGGTTGGATCCTTGTACTTGTAGCCCCCGGCAACTTTGGTTTGCCAGGGTTGGGACGCTGGTCCGTGCCCTTTCTTCCAAGTAGCTCAGCAGAAGTGCTCATGTGCCCTGCGAACTAAAAGAGGACAGAAAAGAGACAGAGAGACGCGTACTCAACCTCTAGGCTAGGGGTTAGCCGCCGCTAAGCACTATCAACCTAACCAAGGAAGAGACTCGACCTAGCATGCATGCTATAACTTAGGGCGCCAGCGCTTCGTTTATTTATGCTCAGGGTCTGCGCCTGGCTTTGTACAGAGGGATACATACCTTGCCGACAAAGCTTGTACAAAAGGTGGCTTGCCGGGGGGCCCAGCAAGCCGCGCCTTATGGGTAAAACTTGCGAAGATGCTCGATGTTCCTGGAATTACTCACTGGGACGGCATCTTCGGTCTCCAGGCGGACTGCGCCGGGCCTGGTGACTCGTATTACCCGATAAGGGCCTTCCCACTTCGGCGTCAACTTGTTGGTATTCTTGGCCGACTAAACGCGCCGAACAACAAGGTGGCCTTCCTCAAAGCTTCGGGAATGAACCTTGCGGCTATGGTAGCGACGCAAGGCTTGCTGGTAGCGTGCTGCTCTCACAGCCACCCAAAGACGATCTTCCTCAAGGAGCATTGCGTCATCTTGCTGCAACTGCTCTTGCTCAAGCTCATCATAAGTGAGCACTCGAGGTGACCCGTATATGAGTTCCGTGGGGAGAACTGCCTCTTCCCCATATACTAGGGCAAAGGGTGTCTGACCGGTGGCTCGATTTGGCGTCGTGCTGATCGACCAAAGAACCGCCGGCAACTCATCAGTCCAGCGCCTTCCGCTCTTGTGCAGCCTATCAAAGGTCTTCGTTCTCACGCCTCGCAACACTTCAGCATTCGCCCTCTCCGCTTGGCCGTTGCTCTAAGGGTGTGCCACGGAAGCAAAACAGACCTTGCTGCCGAGGTCTTGAATGTACTGCATGAAGGTGTGGCTTGTGAACTGCGTGCCGTTATCGGTGATAATTCTGCTTGGCACACCAAAGCGGCAGACCAGTCCTTTGAAGAACTTGACGACTGACTGTGTTGTCACCTTTCTTACTGCTTCCACTTCCGGCCACTTTGTGAACTTGTCGATTGCAACGTACAAGTACTCAAAGCCCCCGACTGCACGGGGGAAGGGGCCCAGTATATCGAGCCCCCAGACCGAGAATGGCCAGGAGAGAGGGATTGTTTAAAGGGCTTGAGCTGGTTGATGATGCTCCTTTGAATGGAACTGACACGCTTCACACTTGGTTACTAGTGTCATCGCATCCTGGAGGGCGGTGGGCCAGAAGAAACCTTGCCGGAACGCCTTGCCGGCAAGGGCCCTCGACCCTATGTGGGAGCCACATATGCCTCCATGTATCTCTGCCAACAGCTCCAGTCCTTCCTCCCGGGGGATGCACTTCAATTTGACACCATTCGGCCTCCTCCTGTACAGGACGTCGTCGACGAACTGGTACAGGGCAGACCGACGGGCTACTTTTTCCGCTTCTTCCTGCTCCTCAGGAAGCTCCCCTATTTGGAGGAATCGGACGGTATGTTGTGCCCATGCCGGAGCCTGGGGCTCGACAGCAAGGACCAAAGGCATCTCTTCTACCATGGGAGTGGCTGTCTCTACGGCCAGGGCATGACGCCCTGCCGGAGTCAGTTGCTCTTGGGCAGGCTCAGTTTGCTCGGCAACATCCTTGACGGCCGTCCCAGGGGGCTCAGCGGGAAAGTACTTGTCGGGACCTGATTTCCTCCGCTTGTTCTGCCCTATTGATGGTTCGACGAATGGCTGAGTTAACCGGAGCAAAAAGGTACCTGGTTCCATAGGTAGCTTGAATGCGGCACGCTTCGACAGGTAATCGGTGATGTCGTTCTTCGCTCGGGGAATGTGCTCCGCTTGGATACCGTCAAAGCGTTCCTCCAGCTTTCTCACTTCATCTACGTAGGCCTCCATCAATGGGCTCTGGTAATCCTTGTTGACCTGTCTGACAACAAGCTGCGAGTCACCCCTGACGATGAGCTTCTTAACCCCGAGGTCTACCGCGATCCTGAGACCAGCAAGCAGCCCCTTGTACTCCGCAGTGTTGTTGGTTGACATCTCCCTGGGAAAGTGCATCCGGACCACGTACTTGAGGTGCTCTCCGGTGGGTGCGACGATCAACACGCCGGCACCGGCACCTTGCAGCGAGAAAGCCCCATCAAAGTACATGATCCAGTCGCGGTCTGCTTCCTTGCCGGGGAGAGCGGTCTCCTGGATTTCTTCGTCGGGCGTTGAGGTCCATTCTGCAATGAACTCTGCCAAGACTCTTCACTGGATTGTCGAGGTACTTTCAAACTTCAAACCAAAACTTGACAACTCCAAGGCCCATTCCACAATCGTTCCGGTTGCATCTGGGTTATGCAGTATCCGTCGCAATGGGAGGCGGGTGACGACAGTGATCTTGTGGGCTTGGAAGTAATGACGCAGCTTCCTCGAGGCCATAAGGAGGCCGAAGAGAAATTTTTGCACACCAGAGTACCTCGACCTAGCCCCCTGCAAGAGGGAGCTGACAAACTAAACCGGGTGCTGCATCATCTTCTTCTTCTGCACCACCTCACCCGACTGCGCATGCACTGCCTTGGTGGTGTCAGACCGTGCCGGGGACCCTGCCTTGCCAGCACCAGGCCCTGCCGGGGGGGATCTTTGGCTTGCCATCTGCTGGTTCTGCCATCGCCACTGCCTCCTCGTCGACCTCCCTCTGCGCCACCAGTGTGGCGCTGACCACTTGATTCGTCGCAGCTAGATACAACAGCAATGGCTCTTGTGGTTTAGGCACAACCAGTATTGGCGTGGAGGAAAGGTATTTCTTCAGATCCTGAAACGCTGCCTCGGCTTCTAGGGTCCACTCCATTGGGCCCGCCTTCTTCAAGATTTTGAAGAAGGGAAGGGCACGCTCGGCGGACTTGGAGATGAATCGGCTCATGGCGGCGATGCAGCTAGTGAGCCGGCGCACATCTTTGATCCGCTTGGGCGCCTCAATCTGCTCTGTCTGCGTTTGCCTCGATCCCGCGCTGCGACATGAAGAATCCGAGAAGCTTGTCGGATGGAACGCCGAAGACACACTTCTCCGGGTTCAACTTAAGGTTGATCTTGCGCAGGTTGGCAAATGTCTCTTCCAGATCTTGCACAAGAGTTGCCCTGTCCTTGGTTTTGACCACTATGTCATCCATGTATGCCTCCATATTTCTATGGAGCTGGGGTTCAAAACCAATCTGGACTGCTCTTGCAAATGTCGAGCCAGCACTCTTCAACCCGAAAGGCATCCGTAAAAAGCAATACGTACCTCATGGGGTGATGAATGATTCTTCTCTTCATCCTCTCTTGTCATGAAGATTTGGTGGTAGCCCGAGTAGGCGTCGAGGAATGATAACAGATCACACCCAGCCGTGGATTCAACAATCTGGTCAATGCGCAGCAACGGGAAGGGGTCCTTAGGGCAAGCCTTATTTATATCTGTGTAATCAATACACAGCCTCCACTTCCCATTCGCCTTGCGCACCACTACCGGATTGGCCAACCACGTCGGGTGGAGCACTCCTCTCACCAAACCCGCCGCTTCCAACTTCCTGATCTCCTCTGTGATGAACTCCTGCCTCTCCAGAGCCTGCTCTCTGACCTTCTGCTTGACAGGCCGCGCATGAGGGCAGACAACTAGGTGGTGCTCAATCACCTTCCTGGGAACACCGGGGATGTCGGATGCTTTCCATGCAAACACGTCGACATTTGCCTGCAGGAAAGTGACGAGCGCGCCTTCCTATTTGCTGTCGAGGGTGGAGCCTATGGTGAAGGCCCCTCCCGTGCCATCCCCCCTGGCAGACACCTTCTTGGTCTATGGTGGCTCGTCTCCGTATTTATTGCTCTTGCCGATAGAGCTCTCTTGCACGTCCTCGACAGTAGCGTAGCACTCCGAAGAGGTGTGCTTGCCGGAGTGGGCACGAGAGGTCTTGCCGGGCTTCTTCTTCTCTCCCGGGCCTTCAGCGGCAGGAGCAGGTGCCTTGACGGCAGCTGCTGCAATTGCTTCCCGGTAGAGTTGGTCGGCGCAAATCAGCGCGTCCTTCTTGTCGGAGGGGAGGGAGATGATGGTCAACGGCCCTGGCATCTTTAGCATGTTGTAGGCGTAGTGTGATGCCGCCTTGAACTTGGCTAGTGGCGGGCGGCCGAGGATCCCGTTGTAGGGCAAAGGGATCTCAGCCACGTCGAAGATGATCCCCTCCGTCCTGTAGTTCAACTCTCCTCCAAACGTCACGGGCAGTGTGACCTTCCCCTTCGGCTGGCTCCTCCCTGGATTGACCCCTTGAAACGTGCCCGTTTCCTCGAGGTCTCCATCGGGAATTTGTAGCCTTTTGATCATGACGGGCGAGCAAAAACAAGTTCAGGCCGGCCCCGCCGTCAACCAACATCTTGTTCACCTTGAGGTTGCGTATCGTTGGTGAGACCAAAAATGGCAAACACCTGACCGTGGTTGTGCGGTCAGGGTGGTCCTCGGTGTCAAAGATGAGGGGCGCGCTGGACCACTTCAGCGGCTTCTGAGCGTCGAACGACGGCTCCGCTGCTGTAATCTCACGCGCCCACTGCTTGAGCTAGCGGTGAGAAGTATGTAGCGAGGCACCACCATCGACGCACATGGCCTCCGTAGCCTTCTGGAACTCTTGCTCACCGGACTCGTCGTCCTCGTCGTGATCATCGTCTTCTTGTTTCTTGTCACGGCCCCGGGCGGGCCTCTCTTGCTGGCAGTCCTTGCCGGGGCGGCTTCCTTGGCAGCCACGCTTCTTGCCCGATCCCTCGGCACCGTCCTGACATTTCTCCTTGTCCCGCCTTTCATACTCGGCCTTTTGCTTTTCAGCAAGCAGCTCGACTTGTCGGCCGTTCTGGAGGTCGTGGCCCTTGGTGCGGTGGATCTTGCAGTACTGCTTGCCGGAGCCCCCTGGCTTATCGGCAGCTGCTAAGGCCCGGCAGGTGGCGCACCCGGCGATCTCCTTCCCGGGGCCGTCTGCCTTGACCTTCTTTGCAGCGCCGGTGTCATCAGACCCCTCGACGGCAAGTATGACCTTGCCCTTGCGTTTCCTGTTGCAACGCCGGCCCTTCTTCGTCGGGGTGGTGGCGTCTTCGTCGGTAGAGTCGGTTTCCGCACCGGCGTCTTCGCTGGGGTACTTCCTTCCCTCTTCAGCCCGGGCGCATCTATCGGCCAAAACGTAGAGCTCGGCCACATCCTTAACCTTGGTCATCGCCAGCTCTTCGCGCATCTTGCGGTTGCGCACGTTCTGATGGAACGCGCTGAT
Organism: Aegilops tauschii subsp. strangulata; assembly: GCF_002575655.3. NCBI lineage: Eukaryota > Viridiplantae > Streptophyta > Magnoliopsida > Poales > Poaceae > Aegilops > Aegilops tauschii. The sequence goes on along the minus strand of NC_053037.3, from coordinate 276,524,598 downwards.
CACAGCGGCGGGATGAACGTCGGGGATGTTGTACTGCACCCGGCTGAATCTCTGGATGTACTTGTGATGAAGCTATGTACCTAGGGTAGGGTCATAGGCCTGTCCAAGATACCCTCCCCAAGGACATCACCCTAAAACCAGAAGCATTCGAAGAAGAATCATTATCCAATCGACCATGAAGCGTTCCACTCGGAAGACTTGAAGTCACTCGACCATGAAGACTGTCACTCGATCGCCGGAAGATCTAAAGCCACTCCGTACTGCAACGGTCGGTCATTACGTAGCTTTAATGGTCATTATGTCACTTTATTTCTAGCGTTACCAGTAACGCCCTGTCTTAACGTACCTTAAACCCTGTGTAATTGAGGGCCGGAGGGGTCTGGCGAACTCTATATAAGCCACCCCCTCCCCAGTGACAAGGGTTCGCACCCCCTATAACACACACGCATATAATCCAGTCGATCGCTTCCGGGCACCGAGACGTAGGGATGTTACTTCCTCCAAGAAGGGCCTGAACTCGTAAAACTCGTGCGTACAACTTCTCCATAGCTAGGATCTTGCCTCTACATACCTACCCCCACATTCTACTGTCAGACTTAGAACCACGTAAGTGGCGCCCACCGTGGGGCAGGCGTCTTAGCGACTTGTTGGAGAAGTTGCAATTTTTCCCATCCCCATCAGCATGGTTTCAGGCGGAGGATTGGCTGAAGGCCGCGAGATCCGTCTTGGCGTGCTCGTGTTCATCGCCGACTACTCCGCTTGGCTTCAGGAGGCTCCACTCGACGTCGAGGCGCTCCCCGTCCGTGGGGCAATGCACTTTCGCGTGTGCGTCCGCGGCGTCCTTCTGCGGCAGCCGTCGACCCAGTATCGGCCGGCTCCTGTGGCGTCTTCACTCTCTGCTACCCGCCGGCGCAAGCATTCCGGTCGGTCGAGGCTCCAGTGGTGGGTGAGGCACGTGGTGGCTCGCCAGTCGGCCACCCCCCAAGTCGCGGCAATCGAGCCCGACGAAACTCTCTACGGCCTGTTCGACTGGCTCCATCGAGACTGCATCCGAGTGCGACAGCAGTGACCCCGCGGCGGAAGTGCTGATGGCCAACGGACTACGCAGTCCACCTGGCTTCCCCCGCGATGACGGTAGGGATGGCGGAGGCGATCCGTCGCGCGTCCACGAGGAGTACCGCCCCGAGCCCCTCTCTTCACAGCAGAGGGAAGAGCTTCGCCGCCGTAATATGGATGCACTTCACACTCCTATCGTTGGAGAAACCCCCGAGGCTCGGGCCTTGGAGGAGGCGCGCCTGGCCAACTTGGCTGAGCGCACTCGACTGGAGAACCTCCAGCACGCACTCGACGAGCGTGCTCGGCAGTGAGTTCCTGAGTCCAGTCGACGACAACTTTTTCCGCCTCCAACCCAGGTATATCGAACTCCGATCCAGAATCTCACAGCTGTTGCCCGAATAGCAGAGTCGATTCAGCCTTCCCAGTCGGAGGCTGGTAGAGGTTTGATGCAGATCCGGGCTTTGCTCCTGGCAGCGGGGGAGCAGAACACAGCAGTGTCACAGTCTCAGAATAGGATTCATAGTAGATCTGTAATGGCAGACACAGTTCAGTCGGCTCACAGCCCAAGATCGCCTCCAAGGCGTGAGGGACGTGGAGATCGACAGGATCAGTACAGAAACCATGAGCAGTATGATCGTCGTCGGGTACCCACGCCTCCCCCAAGGAGTGGGTCATACGTGCCTCGGCAACACGATGACAGACGCCCTCATAGTGGTGGGCGAAGGATTCCAGTCGATCGCCGGGAGCCGGGCTTTGATGCGAGATCCATTCTTGTTCAAGGTCTGGTTGACAGGAACAGGGCACACAGAGATGGCCACGATAGAGATTATCCGACCAGCAGCAGAGTGGATGTTTCAGGTCCCGAGTGTTTCAGCAGAGCCATCAGAGCAGCAGTGATTCCTCCCAACTTCAGGTTGGCGACTGGACTCAGCAAGTTCACTGGTGAGTCCAAGCCTGACACTTGGCTTGAGGACTACCGAGTGGCTGTGCAGATTGGTGGTGGCAATGATGAAGTGGCCATGAAGCACCTTCCTCTGATGTTGGAGGGCTCGGCGAGAGCATGGTTGAATAAGTTAGCGCCCGACAACATTTACAGTTGGGAAGAGCTTGCTCGAGTGTTTGTTAGAACATTTGAAGGTACATGCAAACGGCCAGCAGGGCTAACAGAGCTGCAATCCTGTGTGCAGAAGCCGAATGAAACTTTGAGGGATTATATCCAGAGATGGATCACGTTGCACCACACGGTGGAGAATGTGTCAGATCACCAAGCAGTTTGTGCCTTCAAGGAAGGTGTCAAATATCAAGAATTGAATCTGAAGTTCGGTCGGACCGAAGATATGTCTCTGAGCCGAATGATGGAAATTTCCACCAAGTATGCTAATGGTGAAGAGGAGGATCGGCTCCGGAGTGGCAAGCACAAAACAGTCGCCCACGAAACCGGAGGAGGGAACTCCAGTCGGAAGCAGAAGCGCAAAGCCGAGCTAGCTGCTCCTGGAGAAGCCTTAGCCGTGACTCAAGGAAAGTTCAAGGGGAAGCCCAAAGGGCCATGGAACCCTAAGAAATTAAAAGATCAAGAGGGAAATAATGTGTTGGATTTGCCATGCCACATTCACACCAAAAAAGATGAAGAGGGTAATCTCATTTACCCGAAACATACCACTCGACAGTGTCGGCTCCTAATCCAGCAGTTCCGAGAAAAACAACCCAAAGAGAAGGAAAAAGAGTCGGACAAAGTTGAGGATCAAGAGGAAGATGATGATGGTTACCCCCATGTCAATTCCACTCTGATGATTTTTGCTGATGTTGAGAGCAAGAGTCGACTGAAAGTCATCAACAGAGAAGTGAACATGGTCGCTCCGGCGACACCAAGTTGTTTGAAGTGGTCTCAGACTGCCATTACATTCGACCAGTCTGATCACCCAGTGCACATAGCCACCCCTGGGAGGCAAGCATTGGTAGTCGACCCAGTCATCGAAGGCACTCGATTGACTAAGGTTCTGATGGATGGTGGCAGTGGCCTGGACATACTGTATGCGGAGACCTTGAAGGGAATGGGCATTCCGATGTCCAGACTAAGTGAAAGCAATATGAGTTTCCATGGAGTTATTCCTGGCAAGAAGGCTGAGTCACTCGGCCAGATCGCCCTCGATGTGGTTTTCGGTTATTCCAAGAATTACCGCAAAGAAAAGTTGACGTTTGAAGTCGTAGATTTCCAAAGTGCTTATCACGCTATTTTGGGCAGGCCGGCTTATGCACATTTTATGGCTCGACCATGTTATGTGTACCTCAAATTGAAGATGCCTGGTCCTAAAGGAGTGATCACTATTACTGGCAATCGGAAGAAGGCAGAAGAGTGCTTCCAGAAGGGCTCAAAGATCGCCGATGCACAAATGGCAGTAGTGGAATTGCAGGAGTATCAAAAAAATACAGATCCGAGTGATTTGTTGCGAGCTAAGAAACCTGTTACAGATTCTGCATTTCAGTCGTCTGGTGAAATGAAGCCGATTCTTATTCACCCGGCCGATCCAAATGCTGCTCCGACTCACATTTCGACAACACTCGACTCCAAATAGGAAGAAGCGCTCATCTAGTTCCTCCGTGAGAACTGGGACATCTTTGCATGGAAACCTTCTGACATGCCGGGTGTTCCCAGGGGGCTGGCTGAGCACCATTTGCGAGTCGACCCAAAAGTGAAACCAGTCAAAGAGCATCTTCGACGGTCCGCCGTACAGAAGAGAAAAGCAATTGGTGAAGAAGTGGCTCGGCTCCTAGCAGCTGAGTTTATCCAAGAGATTTACCACTCTGAGTGGCTGTCCAATGTTGTCATGGTCCCCAAGAAGGACGACTCACTTTGCATGTGCATTGATTTCAAGCATATCAATCGGGCCTGCCCGAAAGATCACTTTCCTCTCCCTCGCATCGACCAAATAGTCGACTCGACTGCGGGGTGTGAGCGCTTGTCCTTTTTGGACGCTTATTCCGGGTATCATCAGATACGACTGTATGGACCCGATGAGATAAAAACAGCTTTCATCACTCCATTTGGGTGCTTCTGTTATGTCACCATGCCATTCGGCTTGAAGAACACTGGGGCCACATTCGTGAGGATGATTCAGAAGTGTTTACTCACTCAAATCAGTCGGAATGTGGAAACATACATGGATGACATTGTGGTCAAGTCACGTAAAAGGTTCCGACCTGCTGGCTAACCTTGCTGAAACTTTTGCCAACCTCAGAAGGTATGATATCAAGCTTAATCCATCAAAGTGCACATTCGGAGTTCCGGGCGGAAAATTACTCGGTTTCCTCGTTTCCGAATGAGGGATCGACGCCAATCCAGAGAAAGTGGGTGCCATACTCCGAATGAAACGCCCTGTGCGTGTACACGATGTCCAGAAGCTTACTGGTTGTTTGGCCACCTTAAGTCGATTCATTTCTCGCCTCGGTGAAAAGGCATTGCCTCTTTACCGACTGATGAAAAAGTCTGATAAGTTCGAGTGGACTCCTGAAGCTGATGCAGCATTTGTAGAGCTCAAAGCCCTGCTTTCCACCCAGCCGGTACTTGCTGCCCCAATCAGCAAAGAGCCTTTACTGCTTTACATTGCAGCCACTGGACAAGTTGTCACTACAGTACTTACGGTCGAGCGGGAAGAAGAACGAAAAGCTTATAAGGTTCAACGCCCAGTATACTATGTTTCTGAAGTTTTGACTCCCTCAAAGCAAATATATCCACATTATCAGAAGCTTGTTTATGGGATTTATATGACCACGAAGAAGGTTGCTCACTACTTCTCTGACCATTCCATTACAGTCGTCAGCGATGCTCCATTATCAGAGATTCTGAACAATAGAGATGCAATTGGTCGAGTGGCAAAGTGGGCGATTGAACTCCTTCCCCTGGATATCAAGTTTGAGGCAAAGAAAGCTATCAAGTCCCAAGCAATAGAAGATTTCCTCGCCGAGTGGATCGAATAGCAACTGCCAACTCAAGTTCACTCGGAGCACTGGACCATATTCTTTGATGGCTCCAAGATGCTGAATGGTTCCGGTGCTGGGGTGGTACTGGTATCCCCCCGAGGAGACAAGCTCAGATATGTTCTCCAGATTCACTTTGATTCCTCTAATAACGAAGCGGAATATGAAGCACTCTTATATGGGTTACGTATGGCCATTTCACTCGGCGTCCGTCGCCTCATGGTCTACGGCGACTCAGATTTGGTAGTCAATCAAGTGATGAAGGAGTGGGACGTCAGAAGCCTAGCTATGACTGGTTATTGTAATGCGGTGAGGAAGTTGGAAAAGAAGTTTGAAGGGTTAGAGCTTCATCATATACCCCGACTGAAAAATCAAGCAGCCGATGATTTGGCGAAGATAGGTTCCAAGAGGGAAGCCATTCCCAGCAATGTGTTTTTGGAACACATTCATACACCTTCAGTTCAAGAAGATCCTTTCACAGAAGAGCCCCGCAGCCTAAGAGTGCCACAGATCCGACTGAAGTCGAAGTCCCAGCCGTGGTCTACCTGATCATGGAGGTTTTGGTCCTCACTCCCGACTGGACAGTGCCATACATTGCATATATCCTTAGGAAGGAACTCCCAGAGGATGAAGAGGAGGCTCAACAGATCGTCCGTCGATTGAAAGCCTTTACTGTGATAAGAGGACAGCTGTTCAGAGAAAGTGTAACTGGAGTCAGCCAGAAATGCATAACACCAGAAGAAGGTCGAGTGATCCTCAACGACATCCACTCGGGGACCTGTGGCCACCATGCGTCCTCTCGGACCATTGTGGCCAAAGCATACCGAGCTGGATTTTATTGGCCACGAGAAAATGAAATGGCGAAAGATATAGTCGACAAATGTGAAGGCTGCCAGTTTTACTCCAATATGTCCCACAAGCCCGCGTCAGCCCTGAAGACCATTCCACTCGTCTGGCCCTTTGCTGTTTGGGGGTTGGATATGGTTGGACCCCTGAGGACTGGTAGGAGCGGCTTCACTCATGTGCTTGTAGCAGTCGACAAGTTTACCAAATGGATTGTAGCCAAGCCTATCAAGAATCTTGAAGCCAGTACTGCCATCAGCTTCATCAGAGAATTGACATTCAAATATGGAGTTCTGCACAGCATCATCACTGACAACAGGTCGAACTTCGATTCTGATGTGTTCAGGGGCTTCTGTGCTTCCCAAGGCACACGAGTCGACTATGCTTCAGTCGCCCATGCCCAGTCGAATGGACAAGCAGAAAGAGCAAATGGCTAGATTCTCAAAGGACTGAAACCCCGACTGATGCGTGATCACAAGCACGCAGCAGGCGCCTGGGTCGATGAACTTCCATCAGTTCTTTGGGGATTGAGGACAACTCCCAATTGGTCGACTGGCCGAACTCCATTCTTCTTGGTCTATGAAGCTGTTCTACCGAGTGACTTGCTTCACAATGCCCCCCGAGTCCAGCTTTTCTCTGAAGATGAAACAGAACAGGCCCAGCAGGACACAGTCGATCTCCTAGAAGAGGAAAGAGAGATGGCCTTAATCCGGTCGACCATTTATCAACAAGACTTGCATCGATTCCATGCCAGAAACGTGAGTGGTCGAGCCTTTCAGGAGGGAGATTTGGTTCTTCGAGTGGATCAGCAGAAACCACACAAGCTCGCCCCTGCTTGGGAAGGTCCCTTCATCGTCACCAGAGTTCTCCATAATGGGGCATACCATCTTTACAATGTCGAGCATCAGAAAGACGAGCCACGGGCTTCGAATGCGGAGCTGCTCCGCCCCTTTTATACTTAAGTATTCATTCTGATGAGATGTAATAAGAAATACCTCTATAGTTTTTTTATCAAAGACAAGAGCTTTACAGTATTCTTAAACGATTGTTGTTGCTTTTGTTTGCGTCTCAAATCCCCCAGTGGGTGACTTAGCCGCGAATCCGTTTCGCCTAAGTTTGAAAAATCCTGCTGAGTGATGAGCAAACCTCTCACTCGAGGGCTTAGTCACGAATCTGTTTCGCCTAAGTTTGAAAAATCCTGTTGAGTGATGAGCAAGCCTCTCACTCGGGGGCTTAGCTGCAGTCCAGTACTCGCCTAAGTTTGACAAAATCCTACCGAGTGGCGAGCAAGCCTCTCACTCGGGGGCTTAGCTGCAGTCCAGTACTCGCCTAAGTTTGAGAAAATCCTACCGAGTGGCGAGCAAGCCTCTCACTCGGGGGCTTAGCTGCAGTCCAGTACTCGCCTAAGTTTGAGAAAATCCTACCGAGTGGCGAGAAAGCCTCTCACTCGGGGGCTTAGCTGCAGTCCAGTACTCGCCTAAGTTTGAAAAATCCTACCGAGTGGTGAGCAAGCCTCTCACTCGGGGGCTTAGCTGCAGTCCAGTACTCGCCTAAGTTTGAAAAAATCCTACCGAGTGGTGAGCAAGCCTCTCACTTGGGGACTTAGCTGCAGTCCAGTACTCGCTTATGTTTGAAAAATCCTACCGAGTGGTGAGCAAGCCTCTCACTCGGGGGCTTAGCTGCAGTCCAGTACTCGCCTAAGTTTGAGAAAATCCTACCGAGTGGCGAGCAAGCCTCTCACTCGGGGGCTTAGCTGCAGTCCAGTACTCGCCTAAGTTTGAGAAAATCCTACCGAGTGGCGAGCAAGCCTCTCACTCGGGGGCTTAGCTGCAGTCCAGTACTCGCCTAAGTTTGAAAAATCCTGTTGAGTGATGAGCAAGCCTCTCACTCGGGGGCTTAGCTGCAGTCCAGTACTCGCCTAAATTTGAAAAAATCCTACCGAGTGGTGAGCAAGCCTCTCACTCGGGGGCTTAGCTGCAGTCCAGTACTCGCCTAAGTTTGAAAAAATCCTACCGAGTGGTGAGCAAGCCTCTCACTTGGGGACTTAGCTGCAGTCCAGTACTCGCTTATGTTTGAAAAATCCTACCGAGTGGTGAGCAAGCCTCTCACTCGGGGGCTTAGCTGCAGTCCAGTACTCGCCTAAGTTTGAGAAAATCCTACCGAGTGGCGAGCAAGCCTCTCACTCGGGGGCTTAGCTGCAGTCCAGTACTCGCCTAAGTTTGAGAAAATCCTACCGAGTGGCGAGCAAGCCTCTCACTCGGGGGCTTAGCTGCAGTCCAGTACTCGCCTAAGTTTGAAAAATCCTGTTGAGTGATGAGCAAGCCTCTCACTCGGGGGCTTAGCTGCAGTCCAGTACTCGCCTAAATTTGAAAAAATCCTACCGAGTGGTGAGCAAGCCTCTCACTCGGGGGCTTAGCTGCAGTCCAGTACTCGCCTAAGTTTGAGAAAATCCTACCGAGTGGCGAGCAAGCCTCTCACTCGGGGGCTTATCTGCAGTCCAGTACTCGCCTAAGTTTGAGAAAATCCTACCGAGTGGCGAGCAAGCCTCTCACTCGGGGGCTTAGCTGCAGTCCAGTACTCGCCTAAGTTTGAAAAATCCTACCGAGTATTGAGCAAGCCTCTCACTCGGGGGCTTAGCTGCAGTCCAGTACTCGCCTATGTTTGAAAAAATCCTACCGAGTGGTGAGCAAGCCTCTCACTTGGGGGCTTAGCTGCAGGCCAGTACTCGCTTAAGTTTGAAAAATCCTACCGAGTGGTGAGCAAGCCTCTCACTCGGAGGCTTAGCTGCAGTCCAGTACTCGCCTAGTTTGAAAAATCCTACCGAGTGGTGATCAAGCCTCTCACTCGGGGGCTTAGCTGCAGTCCAGTACTCGCCTAAGTTTAAAAATCCTACCGAGTGGTGAGCAACCCTCCCACTCGGGGGCTTAGCTGCAGTCCAGTACTCGCCTATGTTTGAAAAATCCTACCGAGTGGTGATCAACCCTCCCACTCGGGGGCTTAGCTACAGTCCAGTACTCCCCTAAGTTTGAAGAATCCTACCGAGTGGTGAGCAACCCTCCCACTCAGGGGCTTAGCTGCAGTCCAGTACTCGCATAAGTTTGAAAAGTCCTACCGAGTGGTGAGCAACCCTCCCACTCAGGGGCTTAGCTGCAGTCCAGTACTCGCCTAAGTTTGAAAAATCCTACCGAGTGGTGAGCAACCCTCCCACTCGGGGGCTTAGCTGCAGTCCAGTACTCGCCTAAGTTTGAAGCCCATCCCCATCCGCAAGGACGACGAGGTGCAAGTCGAGTGCAACCTTCTCTTTCGGAGCTGCGCCACAAGTACAACGTGCGCTCCATCCCTATCCGCAAGGACGACGAGGTGCAGGTCGACTGCAACCTTCTCCTTTGGAGCTGCGCCACAAGTACAACGTGCGCTCCATCCCTATCCGCAAGGACGACGAGGTGCAGGTCGACTGCAACCTTCTCCTTTGGAGCTGCGCCACAAGTACAACATGCGCTCCATCCCTATCCGAAAGGACGACGAGGTGCAGGTCAACTGGAGTATCCACCTTAGAGCTGCATCTCAAGCATAAGGATTATTCCGTGTGGAGAACAAATTCCACTCGAAGGCAAATGCAAGCATATTCAGAGATAAATCAAGTTTAGATAAATCCCAAAGTTCAAGACCACTGATAAAAGTACTCGGGCATTCAGCCCGAAGGAGTTTAACGATTACAAAATCACTCGGCATTCCGAGGCAAATTCAAGGCAGGGCATAAAAAGTTTGTTCACTCCACAGGAGGAGGGCTGGCAGGCTCGACGAATTCGTCCATGTCGATTCTGTCAGCAATCCGAGTGGCGGCAGCAATGAAGGTCTCCATGAAGGACTGGAAGTCGTGCCTCTTGGTATTAGCAACCTTGATTGCTGCCAGCTTCTCTTCCCGCGCTTCCCGGCAGTGGACGCAAACCAGAGATAGAGCTACATCAGCGCCGCACCGGGTAGAGGACTTCTTCCATTCTTGAATTCGACAGGGAACTTCATTGAGCCAAGCCATTAAAGACTCGAGGTCATTCTAGAGCGTTGCCATGGGCCAGAGAGTTGTGTCAATCCGCGACATTGCGACTTTCAATCGGGCGAGATAATCAACAACACCAGCGAAGCGAGATTCCAGTCGGAGCACGTTCATGGCAGCTTCATCCTTCACTGGAGAGTTGATGGGGTCCAAGCTTGGTTCAATTCGCCCGGTCTCTTCCTCGAAGTCCCGGCAAAACTCTGCATGCACAGTTCAAGGGTGAGTCAATGGTTATATGTCGAGTCGACAGGAACAAACCAGTCGGATCAAAGAAAATACCTTCAAGCATGACGAACAACTTCTTAGCAAGGCTTCCCAGATAACTCTCCATATCGTTCCTCCTGCGAGCAATGCTTTCCATCTTCTCATTCAGATTGTCCTTGTCCTTCTTCAGGCGAGTTGTTTCCTTATTGGCTTCGTCTAGAGTAGCTTTTAGCTTGGCGTTTTCTTCCTCTAATTTGCCGACTTAAGCCAACTTCTGTTCAGCTAGAGCGGTTTTCTCATCAGCTTTTTTCTGTGCGGCCGCCAGATCTTGATCCTTTTTCGCCAGAGCTTGGTTCAATTTCTCTGGGAGAAATAATGCTTGGTTCAAAAAAAGCAGAATGAAATCCGGTTCAGGGATAAATCAGTCGACAAGTCTTTCTTACCAGCGGCATCATCCTTGGCTTTCTGCATGTCTGTCTTGGCCAACTCTAGATCGAGGTTGAGTTAAATATGCTGCTTCTCCAGGTCAGCAAAACGAGCGCCAAGATCACAAGATTTCTGCAACCAAAGAACAAGTCAGCCCACTCAGAGAGAAAAAAGGTTAAACTCAATAAATTCTAAGACTACTGCCGAATCAAACATCCAACAGTAGTCTCGGGGACTACACCCAGTGGGTGCACTTGGCCTGCCCCCACTGGTCCAATTTTCACTCGACACGATCTGTCCAAGTTGAGTGTAAAAAAAAGGTTGCTCTTAGACCATAGTCGACTGCCCGCAGTCGACCACGGCCTCAGGGACTACACCCAGTGGGTGCACTCAGCCTGCCCCCACTGGTTCAGGTTCCACTCGTCATGGTCCGTCCAGGCCGAGTGAAGAAATTCCGATGCTCAGACCATAGTCGATTGCCCGCAGTCAATTATGGTCTCGGGGACTACACCCAGTGGGTGCACTCAGCGTGCCCCCACTGGTCAAAAGATTCAATCAATAACAACATTATCAGCTCAAAGTGCGAGTCTGTTCAGTGACAAATCAAAACACCCAGTGGGTGTATAGATGCAAGGCGCAGACAGATGCAAAGATTCTTGGAAAGAAAGTTTTCAGGTACCATATCCTAACAGAACAAGCCAGAAGAGTCAGTCGATGATCTGCTAACCTGGACGTTGCTCTGGAGAGCGGAGCTGGCATCATAAGTAGCTTAGCTGGCTTCCCGCACCATCTTCATGTTCTCCATCATAATGCCCGCCTAGCGTATAGCCTCTTTTGCAGCACCCACCTGGTCCTCTGGGACATGATGCGCAGCAAAAATGGATGGTGGGTCGGTGGGAGTCTGTGCGGCCAATGCCGAAGGCTGAGCACTCGACAGCGCTATGGAAAAGGAGACAGAAGTCTGATTGGCATCGCCGGCGTCCTGAAGTACTGGTTCCGCCACCGGCGTCGACTGAGGCGTCTTGCTAGCGGACGTTTTCCTGTTTCTCCTCACCAAGGGCCTCTGTGGCTCGTCCTCGTCGTCGTCGGGGAGGTCAATGACATTGAGAGGAGCTGTAAAAAGATCAGTCGCCAAAAGATCATCTTTGATTGGTTATATCGCAGTTCAAATGACAAAGCAAAGACAAGATCGCAAAGATTATACCTGGGTGGGAGGTGACCGCATCTTCCATGTTCTCATCCTCGTTTTTGTAAGCAGAAGTCCCAGAGGTAGCGGCACTGCTAGTTTCAAGATTCGATTGATCAAACCAAGGAAAAACAAACAACACAGAATTTCAAGTAAAACTGAAGACAAGACACTTACGCAGAGGCGACAGGGATGTCGATTTTGATACTGGGCAGCGCCTTTCGGGTCTTCTTGGTACGACCTTGGATTGCTTCGGAGTCTTTTCAGTCGGCGCCGGAGAAGATGTCCGAGGACGCTTTGACGACTGCCCAGTCAGAACGGTTACCTTGTCACGGGCGCTTGCGGGATCGTGAGTGAGCTTTGGATCGCCTTTCCCTGCGAGGAGGCGAGTCGACCTCCTCTTGATCACTCGGATCGTCGCTCTCCTCGTCCCCCTCACCGTCAGAATGCCACTCGCCGCTTTCGCCTCCGCTCGTCTCTCCCTCTGGGTCCTGCTCCTGCTCCCCGTTGGGCATCAAGTACATCTCAGTCAGGGCCTAGAAGACAACAAGCAAGACAAAGTCAGTCGGTTGACTATAAATAGTTGCATGATAAATCAAGATAGCACTTGGCAATTCAGAGTTGGACCTTGTCTGCTTCGTAAGATTGGTCGAATGGAGGAATTCTTCTGGCTCCCCTGGGGTTATCTTTGTTGCCACTAATACTCCTCAGCCACCCCTCCAATGTAGCTTTGTCGACTTCTTTTGGATGGATCTGAGTGGTGTCATCAGTGCTCGAATACATCCACATCGGATGGTCACGAGCCTGAAGCAGTTGAATGCGTCGCCTGAGGAAGACCTCCAGCAGATCCATACCAGTCACCCCGTCACGGACAAGTTGAACTACTCGATCGACCATCACCTTCACTTGTGCCTTCTCCTCCGGGATCACCTTCAAGGCAGAAGTCTTCCCCACTCGGGCCATGGAAAAAGGGGGAAGTCCAGTTGACTGACCTGGAGTCGGCTGGTCTTTGCAGTAGAACCAGGTCGACTACCCAAGAAATTCTCACACAGAGACACGAAAGCAGCAAGATACACGATGGTGTTTGGGGTAAAATGGTGCAGTTGCGCCCCAAAGAAGTTCATGAAACCTCGAAAGAAAGGGTGGGGAGGCAAGGAGAATCCGCGGTCGATATGAGTGGCGAGGAGAACGCACTCACCCTCCCGTGGCTGCGGCTCGGTCTCGTTCTCCGGGAGTCGCGTCGATTCATGGGGGATCAGTCCCCCCTCGACCAAGTCGTCGATGTCGTCCTGACGGATCACCGAGCGAATCCAGTCGCCCTGGATCCATCCCGGCGGCAGGCCGGACCTCGAGGAAGATCCGCCCCAGCTGGACTTCTTCCCCTTCGCCTTCGCTGTCGCCTTCTTCACATGCTCCAACACCACCGTCTTCTCCTTCCCCAATGCGGCGAACAGAGCTTGAGGGGGGCGGCGGCGTTGGTGCAGGAGCAGATGCAGCGGAGAAAACTGAGAGGAATGAAGACGCACTATTCAAAAAACTGTAACCCAGCGCCTTATATGGAGTCACTTCCGAGTGACAGACCTGTAGGCCCGGGCAATCTTTTCAAATCCCGCAACAGTCGCGCGCGCGATACGTGGCGAAAAAGGTGGTGCGGAAATCGAGGCATCCCTGCCTTATCCGGCCCGATTACTGCGGCCTCCTCCGCCCCACGCGCTTCCCAAAATTCGAATCCCGCGAGATCCGTGGACAGCAGAACAACTTGTCAGATGGAAGATCTTCTCTGTATCAGCACTCGAAGTTCTTTTAGCTGAAAGTTCACTCGACGAAAACCAAGAATGGACCACGGCGACTGAAAAAGAAGTTGGCGCCACCATGATTGGTTCGTCGGTCCGTACAAAACGCACCTGAAGCATGAAAAGTGGGTCGACAGTGTTTTCAACTCCTCCCCCACTCAAACCCTGATCCATTCGGTGGCTAATGATGAAGCTATGTACCTAGGGTAGGGTCATTGGCCTGTCCAAGATACCCTCCCCAAGGACATCACCCTAAAACCAGAAGCATTCGAAGAAGAATCATCATCCAATCGAACATGAAGCGTTCCACTCGGAAGACTTGAAGTCACTCGACCATGAAGACTGTCACTCGACCGCCAGAAGATCTAAAGCCACTCCATACTTCAACGGTCGGTCATTATGTAGCTTTAATGGTCATGATGTCACTTTATTTCTAGCGTTACCAGTAACGCCCTATCTTAACGTACCTTAAACCCTGTGTAATTGAGGGCCGGAGGGGTCTGGCGAACTCTATATAAGCCACCCCCCTCCTCAGTGACAAGGGTTCGCACCCCCTGTAACACACACACGCATATAATCCAGTCGACCGCCTCCGGTCACCGAGACGTAGGGCTGTTACTTCCTCCGAGAAGGGCCAGAACTCGTAAAACTCGTGCGTGCAACTTATCCATAGCTAGGATCTTGCCTCTACATACCTACCCCCCATTCTACTATCAGACTTAGAACCACGACAACTTGCGCAGGGGTTCCCCTTCCTTCTGGGACTGATATGCAGATCACTGGCCTGGCCATGAGCTTGGTGGCCTCCCGTGAAGGCACCAACGAACTCATGGCACAGATCCGACCAAGAAGAAATGGAGTCCGCCGGCAAGTGCATCAACCAAGACATAACATTAGGCTTCAGCGCCAGCGGGAAATAATTGGCAAGCACCTTGTCGCCGCGAGCTCCAGCAGCCTGCATCGCGATGGTGTAGATGCTGAGGAACTCGGACGGATGGGTCCTGCCAGTGTACTTCTCGCCGACGTTGGGCTTGAACATGCGGTGGACGGCCACTGGAACTGCCGCAGCTCGCGGGTTAAGGCCGGGCAGCCCACCTCGTAAGGTAGGCCACCGGAGACCCCCGGTGCTGGGTGCTCCATAGCGGGTCCCGCCCGCTTGTTCGACTGGTGGCGTGTATCGCGCCGGTGCTCGATAGTGGTCCGAGCATCTTCGTGAGCTCGTTCTCGAAGAACTTGGCGCTGGTTGCGGTGGGTCCGCGGGTCAGACAACGCTATAGAGATGTTATCACAAGCATCGTCACGACGGGCCGACGCCCGCGGCGGCTGCTGAGGAGGAGGAGAGTGCACCGTGACCGCAGCACCCCCGGTCCCTCAGCGCTGGCATGTGGTGGCTCGGTGGAGCGCTGGCCCGAGGGTCCCGCCGGTCGCGGATCGTCTTTGTTGGCGACGGTGACGAGGCTCCGGATGGTGGCTCTCCACTCGACGAGCTTCTTTGCAGCAGGAGGGAAGTCGAGGAGTAGCTGCGCGCGCGCCAAAGCTTCTGCTGGCATGGGTGGCGGTGACAGCTGCGTGGACCGTGGCGCGCTTCTACTTCTAACCACGTTAGAAGGAGCTCCATCACGACCCAGCGGCTGCGCGCCATTTTCGCCAGCACTTCGGCAGCCATGCTGAACTCCTTCGTCCTGCGGACGACGCACAGGGCTCTTCCCACGGCGGTGCCCAGGGTCACTGGCGTGGTGACGCTGCTCGTCGTGCACACCATGGGAAGAGCGCGCAGTGGTCGCCGGCGTGGGCATCTTGGAGGTTGCTGCGCCGCCCGTGGGTGGCACAACGACACTCCTGGAGGGCCCCGCGCCGCCTGCAGGGGGCCCAGCCCCATCTTTAGACTTGGTGATGTGCGGCCCGTCGCCTGGCGCGCGAACGGCGCCGCTCGCCAGGCTCTGACTAGCAGGGCGGTGCTGGTGCTCGCGGACCGCGGCTCGGGTTCTGTCCGCGACCGGGCCGCTGCTCGCCCGTACTGGCACGACCCTCTCGGCCCCCGACGAGCCGATCGCCGTGGCCGTCTTCTTCTTGGGAGCCATGGCGATGAAGAAATGCTAGGCTAGCTACTAGACCAGATTCTAACAATTGCGCCCCCTGCCTGGCGTGCCAAAGATGTCGGTGTGGAACGACACCTATGGGATCACAAGAATCCCTACTACGGTTGCCGGGGCGCAGGGTTGCGAGAAGAGCAGGATTAGTAGTCAGCACAAGGATCGTTTACCCAGGTTCGGGCCACGAAGATGCGTAAAACCCTAGTCCTGCTTTGGTGGGTGTATTTCAGAGAGTTCTCGAGCTCTCGAACTAGCTATGGTGGGGTGCGTGGTTCCAAAGAGCCGAATCCTTCTCCAGTATGCCATGGGCCTCCTTTTATAGTCGAAAGGGGTTGCCACAGTGGCATACAGGAGGTGGAAAGGCGTACAGTATTGCGAGCTTATCGTTCGTATTACAGGACAAGACGCCTTTAATGCGCCGCTGAGGTGTCCCCTAGCTTTATCGGGGACAGGGAGAGGCCCGTCCCGTCCGTTGCCACTCCTCCTCGCTTCGACACGCGCCCTGGCCAGCGATGCATGCGGCGCCATGTAGGTAGGCAGGCAGCTGGGGTGGCGCGGTGGTGGAGCCTTCATGAAGATCTGCATGCCGCCACGCAGGCGCTTGATGAGTTGGCCTGGGAGCTGCATGTTGCCATGCAGGTGCCCGCTCAGATGGTTGAGCTTGCAGCTGCATGCGAACGGCGGCGGAGATTTGTTGGTGTGGGTCTGGCAGTGGCCCTGCTGGTGTCCTCGGTGAGGGCCTTGCCGGGTGGCCCGGCAAGGGTCTTGCCGTGGCGCACTGTCGTCCCCGGCAAGGATCTTGCCGGGGGTCTTGTGGCCTTCCTCGGCAAGGATCTTGCCGAGGGCTGTTGTCTTTTAATCCTCATCTGATCTTGAACACTCCTTGGTCTTGACAAAGATCTGCATGCCACCATGGAGGTGCCTCCTGAGTCCTACTTCCAACGTGGTTGGCTGAGTTGGAACCCGTGGGCTCGAGGGTGGCTCACTCCGCTGGTGTGGGCGAGCCGCCCCGGCAAGGGTCTCACCGGGGCCGCTGAGGCTGCCCCCGGCGAGGATCTTGCCGGGGGAACCTGCTTCGCCTCTCTGCTTCTTTGCGGTCTTGATCTTGGCGTTGCTCTGGCCGTCTTGAGCTTTGGTTTTACCTCGGTTCACCTCCCCTGCTCTGCTTGGTGTGGCCGCGGGCGCGACCCCGACTGTCCGTGTACAGGTAAAGGGGTACAAAGGTGCGCCACTTCTTTTGTACACCGACAATATGAGTGCCTCCGGCGGTGTACCGGGATGGGCAATGACTCAAGAGTGACATGTATGAAAAATTATGAATGGTGGCTTTGCCACAAATACGATGTCAACTACATGATCATGCAAGGCAATATGACAATGATGAAGCGTGTCAATAAATGGAACGGTGGAAAGTTGCATGGCAATATATCTCGGAATGGCTATGGAAATGCCATAATAGGTAGGTATGGTGGCTGTTTTGAGGAAGATATAAGGAGGCTTATGTGTGATAGAGCATATCATATAACGGGGTTTGGATGCACCGGCGAAGTTTGCACTAAATCTCGAGGTGAGAAAGGGCAATGCACGGTACTGAAGAGGCTAGCAATGATGCAAGGGTGAGAGTGCGTATAATCCATGGACTCAACATTAGTCATAAAGAACTCACATACTTATTGTAAAAATCTACAAGTCATCAAAACCAAGCACTACGTGCATGCTCCTAGGGGGATAGATTGGTAGGAAAAGACCATCGCTCGTCCCCGACCGCTACTCATAAGGAGGACAATCAAAGAAACACCTCATGCTTCAAATTTGTTACACAACGGTTACCATATGGTTATGCTACAGGACTTGCAAACCTCAAAACAAGTATTTCTCAAATTCACAAATACTCAATTAGCATGACTCTAATATCACCATCATCATATCTCAAAACAATCATCAAGTATCAAACTTCTCATATTATTCAATGCACTCTATATGAATTTTTTTATCATACCCATCTTGGATGCCTATCATATTAGGACTAGTTTTATAGCCAAAGCAAATTACCATGCTGTTCTAAAAGACTCTCAAAATAATATAAGTGAAGCATGAGAGATCAATAATTTCTATAAAATAAAACCACCACCGTGCTCTAAAAAGATATAAGTGAAGCACTAGAGCAAAATTATCTAGCTAAAAAGATATAAGTGAAGCACATAGAGTATTCTAATAAATTCTGATTCATGTTTGTCTCTCCCAAAAGGTGTGTACAGCAAGGATGATTGTGGTAAAATAAAAAGCAAAGACTCAAATCATACAAGACGCTCCAAGCAAAACACATATCATGTGGTGAATAAAAATATAGCCTCAAGTAAAGTTACCGATAGACGAAGACGAAAGAGGGGGTGCCTTCCGGGGCATCCCCAAGCTTAGGCTTTTGTTTGTCCTTGAATTTTACCTTGGGGTTCCTTGGGCATCCCCAATATTAGGATCTTGCCACTCCTTATTCCAAAATCCATCAAATCTTTACCCAAAAACTTGAAAACTTCACAACACAAAACTTAAACAGAATATCTCATGAGCTCCGTTAGTTTAAGAAAACAAACCACCACTTTAATGTACTGTAATGAACTAATTCTTTATTTATATTGGTGTTAAACCTACTGTTATCCAACTTCTCTATGGTTCATACCCCCCGATACTAGCCATAGATTCATCAAAATAAGCAAACAACACACGAAAAACAGAATCTGTCAAAAACAGAACAGTCTGTAGCAATCTGTATCAAACAAATACTTCTGGACTCAAAAAATTCTGAAATAAATTGGTGGACGTGAGGAATTTGTCTATTAATCATCTGTAAAAGAATCAACCTAAAAGCACTCTCCAGTAAAATAAAGCATCTAATCTCGTGAGCGCAAAAGTTTCTGTTTTTTACAGCAAGATTGCAAAGACTTCACCCATGTCTTCCCAAAGGTTCTACTTGGCACAAACACTAATTAAAACATAAAACCACATCTAAACAGAGTCTAGATGAATTATTTATTACTAAGTAGGAACAAAAAGCAAGCAACAAAAATAAAATTGGGTTGCCTCCCAACAAGCGTTATCGTTTAACGCCCCTAGCTAGGCATAAGGACAAGAATAGATCTAGGTATTGTCATCTTTGGTATGCAATTCTTCAATAGAACACTCATAACCCTTAGGAGGTTCTTTGGTTTTGCCAGTGATCAAACTTCTAGGCAAGAAATAAAGAAATTGATTTGTTGCAAAAGGTTCCTTAATGATATCGAAAAAGTCGGGGTGAACACTTATTGATTTGAGGTCTCCATTTTCCTTACTAGAAGATTCACCCTTATTTTTAGGAACATAGATAAACATGGCAACTTTGGTAGGAGGAGGATTTGCATTATTTTTAATGGCGGAAACAGTGGACCCCAAGTTGGTAATAATATCTTCGAGTTTATCAATTCTAGTGGAATCTTGATCTATCTTCTCATTAACTATGGGTTCCTTTTCCCTAAGATTTTTCAGAGTAACTCCTACCTTAGATCCATATTGGGTAATTTGGTTGTGGATCTTTTTATCCAAATTTCCGATTAACTCTACAGTGGAAATTTTATTTTCAATAATATCAAGCCTTTGCATCACATGTTCCAAAGTTACAATAGTTCCATTGACAAAAAGAGGTGGTGGACCAAAGAAATCTATCATAGCATTATAAGAATCAAAAGTATGGCTACCCCAGATATTCCCTCCGGTAATGGTATCAAGAACATATCTATTCCAAGGAGTGATGCCTACGTAAAAATTGCAAAGAAGAACGGAAGTAGATTGCTTTTTAATGGATCTAGTTTGAGCATTGCAAATTCTATACCGAGCATATTTTAGATTTTCTCCCTCCCTTTGTTTAAAATTAAGAACTTCATTATCGGGAGTACTAACAATGATAGAAGGACTAGCCATGAAGGCGAAATAAATGATCTAACACATGGACGCACAAGAAGGAAGCGAAAAGAGACAAACGAATAAGGGCGAATAAAACGGCAAAGGTGAAGTGGGGGAGAGGAAAACGAGAGGCGAATGGCAAATAATGTAATGCGAGGGAGAAGAGTTTGTGATGGGTACTTGGTATGTCTTGACTTGAGCGTAGATCTCCCCGGCAACGGCGCTAGAAATTGGCAAGTTGACGGGAGATCAAATCTTGACTTGACTTGGCGTAAATCTCCCCTGCAACGGCGCCAGAAATCCTTGTTGCTACCTCTTGAGCATGCGGTTGTTTTCCCTTGAAGAGGAAAGGGTGATGCAACAAAGTAGCATAAGTATTTCCCTCAGTTTTTGAGAACCAAGGTATTAATCCAGTAGGAGATTACATGCAAGTCGCCTAGTACCTACACAAATAATCAAGAACCTTGCAACCAACGTGATAAAGGGGTTGTCAACCCCTTCAAGGCCACTTGCAAAAGTGAGATCTGATAAAGATAATAAGAAAAATATTTTTGGTATTTTTGTTGTATAGATTGGAAAGTAAAGATTGCAAAATAAAATAAATAGTAAACTAGAATTATAGATCGGAAACTTATATGATGTAGAGTAGACCCGGGGGCCATAGGTTTCACTAGTGGCTTCTCTCATGATAGCATATATTACGGCTGGTGAACAAATTACTGCCGAGCAATTGATAGAAAAGCGCATAGTTATGAGAATATCAAGGCATGATCATGAATATAGGCATCACGTCCGTGTTAAGTAGACCGAAATGATTCTGCATCTGCTACTATTACTCCACACATCGACCGCTATCCAGCATGCATCTAGAGTATTAAGTTCATAAGAACAGAGTAACGCATTAGGCAAGATGACATGATATAGAGGGATAAACTCTAGCTATATGATATAAACCCCATCCTTTTATCCTCGATGGCAACAATACAATACGTGCCTTGCTGCCCCTACTGTCATTGGGAAAGGACACCGCAAGATTGAACCCAAAGCTAAGCACTTCTCCCATTGCAAGAAAGATCAATCTAGTAGGCCAAACTAAACCGATAATTCGAAGAGACTTGCAAAGATAACAAATCAAGCATATAAGAATTTAGAGAAGAACCAAATATTGTTCATAGATAAACTTGATCATAATTCCAAAATTCATCGGATCTCGGCAAACACACTGCAAAAGAATATTACATCAAATAGATCTCCAAGAACATCGAGGAGAACTTTGTATTGAGAACCAAAGAGAGAGAAGAAGCCATCTAGCTAATAACTATGGACCCGAAGGTCTGTGGTAAACTACTCACACATCATCGGAGAGGCTATGGTGTTGATGTAGAAGCCCTCCGTGATCGATTCCCCCTCCGGCGAAGCACCGGAAAAGGCCCCAAGATTGGATCTCACGGGTACAGAAGGTTGCGGCGGTGAAAAAGTGGTTTCATGGCTCTCCTGGATGTTTTTAGGGTACAAGGGTATATATCGGCAAAAGAAGTACGTCGGTGGAGCTACGAGGGGCCCATGAGGGTGGGGGCGCGCCTACCCCCCCTAAGCGCGCCCTCCTGCCTCGTGGCCGCCTCGTTGCATCTCTGACTTCCACTCCAAGTCTCCTGGATTGCGTTTGTTCCAAGAAAGATCATCGCGAAGGTTTCATTCCGTTTGGATTCCGTTCGATATTCCTTTTCTGCGAAACACTGAAATAGGCAAAAAAACAGGAACTGGCACTCGGCCTCCGGTTAATAGGTTAGTCCCAAAAAATATATAAAAGAGCATATTAAAGCCCATTAAACATCCAAACAGATAATATAACAGCATGGAACAATCAAAAATTATAGATACGTTGGGGACGTATCACGGGTCACCTCGAGTGCTTGCCTACGATGAAGTAGTGCAAGATCAACACCGGCGTGACAACGCTGTGCTACTTGAGGAGAACCGTCTCCGGGCTTCTACGCATGCTGCACGCTATCAGCAAGCCGTGTGTCGCCACCACAACCCCAGGGTTCATGCTCGGTGTTTTGAGGAAGGCGACGTTGTCCTTAGGCGCGTTCAGTCCGCCAATGGTAGAAACAACTTGACGCCCAAGTGGGAAGGCCCTTACCGGGTAGTTCAGGTCACCAGACCTAGCGCAGTCAGTCTGGAGACCGGAGATGGCATTCAATTTTTAAACTCATGGAATATTGAGCATCTTCGCAAGTTCGACCCGTAAGGCGCGGCTGTCGGGCCCTTCCTGGCAACCACCCTTTTGTATAGGCCTTGCCTCAGTTACATGTAACCCCTTGTACAAAGCCGGGCGCAGACCCTGAGCAATAGAGAAATGAATGAAGCACTTGAGGCCCCCGACAAGTTGCATGCATGCATAAGCATTTCATGAGCGTTGCATCTGCATATAGATAAGGTCGCATCTTGCATCATTTCCATCTGCATAAATCTGTAGGTTCCTACCGTGAGCTTGCCCTCTACAGGAAGCCAGAAAGATGAAGCAACACTACGATCTCTGGCAAGCCAAACAGATAAGTTCTACCTCTTGTCCATAAGTGTTATGTAAGCAAAAACTTGTGCATGAGAAAACCTCGCTGCTTTTTGAAACTTAGGTGCTCCCATTCCTTGACTCGAACGCTGCTTCGGTCAGGATGGTCGCAGTGGCCTTTGCTGAAAAGAGATTAGCGGGGGGCTGGTACCTCGTCACTGTTTGTGCCTGGTAGGCCTAACTCCCCGGCAGCAAAATAGAGGGTACCGGTAGGATAGCCTGTCGAGGGAAACTCGTTTATTTAAAATATAGAGGCATTCCACATCTGCATGGACATATACATGCACGAGTCCCTGACAAGGTTCATCTTTTTCATTAATATGCTGACCAAACAAGTACAAACCTTATAGACACAAACATGGACTCGAGAGATTACATTATTTGAACTAAAATTTGGCAAGTGCCTACAGATTTAAGATTGAAAAAAGATAAGTGTCCCGTGATGCCTCTGCCCTTGTCCATCTCCTTCAGGAAGGGGTCAAGGAGGCCAGAGGCGGACCCGGCTGGGATTTGGCGCCTCCCCAAGATCAGGATGGCCGCTTCCCAGCAAGGAGGAAGAAACCAGAGGGCAGGCGCGGATGGTGACACTGCCGGAGGACCAGATGGGGACACGGAGTCACCGGCAAACACGACTTGTCGAAATGGTCGTCCCCGTTCTTGACGCGTCGTGGGTTTCCGTCGCCTTCCCCGTCACTACCATTTGAGGACCTCAGCACGACAGCCGCGTCGAGAACCATGCTCTTTGGGTAATCCCACAAAGAGCATGGTCGTCCCCAACAGCCCTGACATCAGAAACCACCGCACATTCTGAAGACGTGTATGGAAGCAAGGAGCCCTCCTGCACGACAAGAGGACAGCGCCCAGGGGGAGTCAAGTTCGCCTCCGCTGGCAGAGAACCTCTTCTGCGACCCCTCCCCGGTGCCACAAGAGAAGGTGGAATGGGGCACGACCGACTACCACGCCCCGTGCCCATTATGGGCCTCGGCATGGTGTCGTTCACACAACCTCTCACTTGAATTAAAGCTACCGGCGGCCCAGTGACGAGCGCACCAACGTCGCCACCTCCAGTGCTATCGCCGCACCACCCGAGCGCCCCCTTGGGCCCGTGTGAAGCTCTAAGCTAGGGGCGGAGGGCTGGCACCAGACTCTTCTCTTCAACATAACCAGCAGAAAGCAGAAGATGGAGGAGAAAGGGTCAGGGGATGAATGCCTCCACCCTTCCACCACCCCTCCTTTTATTGGCGGGTCGGGAGACAGAGCCGCTCCCTCAACGGGCGACCGCCGCCCTCCTTCTCCAATTCAAGAAGACCGGGCCCCCACCTTGATGCTCTTCCGCACCACACGCCTCTGTTACCTACCCCGCGCGATGCATGCGACATACGTGGCTGAAGATAATGGCGTGGTGGGAAGAGTGAATTGGCAGTTTCTACCCTGTGTGTTAAATTCATTCACGCGTCATTACAAGAGTGGCCCCACCATGATTGGCTTTACACTACGTGAGGGAAACCAGAAACTGTCCCGGGGTCAAGATTAATGAAGAAGCAAAGAAGATCTCAAGGGGACAGCCAGTTCCACGCCCCTGCCTGTGCACTTATTAGGGCCTACCCGGACGACGCCCGGCAGCACGTTCGGGGCAGGCCCGGGGGCTTGTGTCGGTGCAACAAACCCTGGGTCCGTTGCCTAGACTGTGCGCAGGCATGAGAACAAGATTGCAACCAAAGCACAAGAGATCAGTTCTTAAGAGACCAGCATGCAGCACAGAAGGACCGAGGCCAAGCTAGAGGAAATGAGATACTACTAAGGAAAAGGCCTCTCTTGCTGGGCAAGTGAGCCTAGCAAGGTCGTGGTCACCCCCAGTAGCAAGCCTCCAAGCCGTCCCGGCAGGGCCTGCCAGGAATCATGAGAGCAGAACCACCTCACCACGATGCACGTCGTCGATCGATGCGGTGTCAAGCTCTAAAGTGACTAAGTGGCTGCTATCCACCACATGGTAGGCACTTTCTACATGAAATACCTACAGGCGACACCCGTCCTGCGACGTGTCAAACAAGCAGGCGCGAAGCCGGCAAAATAGCCCGGCAAGCCTGCCGGGCAAGCAACGATGTGACGTTAAGCGGTGCATTTAATGTGCTGTGTCAGCCTGCAGAGTTAGGTATGATAGCACTATCTGCTATCTTACCAGTGCATAATGACTGATTTGCCATTGTGGTGACCCCTTTATCTATAAAAGGAGGCCCAAGGCAACCATAGAAAGGGTTAGAGAGTCCACCCCCTCGCACATTCATACACGCGTAGTCATTTCGCCCTGGCACCACCCTTTCAGGCAAGCATGCTACACTCTCCACCATTTTTCCACAAGCAATCCACGAAAGCAGGAGTAGGGTTTTACGCCTTGCGGTGGCCCAAACCTGGGTAAAAACTGCCTATGTGATCTCTGTCGTGTTGTTCCATGCTCCTCTGCTCTTTGTGCAACGTGCCATCCCCCCACCGAACCAGCAAGGCACTCTTGGTCCCATAGGTGGCCGTGGTTTCCCTCAACAATGTGCCCTATTTCTACGAAAACTAGTGAACTAGCCCAGTGGCCAAGTGACACTACCCGACCGCTGTTCCGCCCGGGTTTGATTCCACCTGATGTAGTGAAAATATCTCCAAATTGTTTGCCTCTGCCATTATTGACATGTGGGTCCCCATTGTCATCTACGCACACCACGTCCAACACTTGCCACACTTCATCCCTCATTTTCTCTGTTTTTTGCACACTCGACATTGTGTGGGGATTTTGAAAATAGCATATCTTTTTGACTGTGCATCATATGAAAATGTGCTATGCATGAATGTTGATCAACATGATGTTAACTAGCTGGTAGTTCCATTTTCGACCATGAATAAAACTTCCAACATGATGTTGTCCCTGTTTGAAAAGTGTGTGTTAATATAAATGCTCTGCCTCTGAAACTTGCAGTTTCTTATCTGAAACTGAAACTTGCAGTTTCTTCTCTAAGAATCAAATTTTCTGCACTTTTATATGAAACTACATTTTTTGAAGTGCTAAAAATAGATCTCTAGAATTCATAAAATACTTCATATGCTCAATACTGCAAATCTGAAATTCAAAAGACATTCATATCTATAAGTACTCTCAAAATACACAACACAAAACACAATTCACAACCTGCAATACTGACAACCCTAAGCTCCTCCTGACAATTCACAACCTGCCCGACTATTGGGTTGGGGGGCAGTCCCCTCCTATTCCTCAGCGGCAAACAGCCGCCCCCGTGAGACAATGTGAACAGCAAGGGAGAGGATGGCGGGGAAGCGTCGTCGGGCCAACTTCTTTTCTCCTCTTGCAGTTGGGTTCGGTCGACGAAGACTCCACCGGCTCGCTCTGGCGCGACACCCTCACGAACGGCACCCTGTAGATGCTCGATCCTTCAATCTCTGGTGGATGCTCCATCTTGGATCGATACTCACACCACCGCTGCCTCACGATCAGATTCGGTGAATCTGTTTGCTCCATGGCCCAGAGGAGCAGCTCTATGTACTCCCGCGCGACTCCCTTCGGGACTATCGCCGCCTTTTCGCTCTGTTGCAGATATTTGGCCATGAATGTCGCCGTTGCTGCTAGTTGGTCCTTATTTTCAAACCAAGACTATATCTCCAACATCCTAGCTAGCTTCACAGGGTCGCCGTCTGCGATCCTCACGTATCGGTTGTACTCCTCCATCGATCTACTTCTCCACAGAACCTTCAGTCGCCGGCGATGGTTTTTGAATGGAAGAGGAGAGGAGCGACGCTGGTTTTGGATTAGAACAGGAGAGGAGCGGCGCTAGTTTTGGATTGGAACAGGACAGGAGGGGCGGTGGTTTTGAAATAGAAGAGGAGAGGAGCAGCGCTGGATTTAGATTGGAACATGAGAGGAGCAGCGGTGGTTTAAGAGGAGAGGAGCGGCACTGGTCTTGGAAGAATTTTTTTTGTTTTACGTATTTTGGGTCAAAGTTTGACCACGTACTGTATTTGACAAGCAAAATGTGAATGCATGTCACCAAAAACTGTATCGTTTGGTTCGTATCTGAATGTACTTTCAAATTATATTATTTTTGCAACATATAAAATATATTTTATTTGTGAAAATCATGGTCAATTATGACCCAAAATAAAAGGGAGACTAGTTAATGTGGGGTCGCTTTCTTAATTGAAGGGTAAATTGATTATGATTTTGATACAGTCACAGCGCGTCGGCCCTCTCGTCCAATCCTAAATCGCTGTCGCACGCTCCTCTCCCTCTTCTCCATTGCAAAACCACCTCCTCTCCTCTCCATCATATCCATTCCAAAACCACCGTGTCGCCTCTCCCTCTTCTCCATTGCAAAACCACCCCCTCTCCTGTCCATCTTCTCCATTGCAAAACCACCATCTTACCTCTCCCTTTTCTCCATTGCAAGACCACCGTCTCGCCTCTCCCTCTTCTCCATTGCAAAACCACCCCCTCGAGGTGAAATTCAGGCGGAGGTGGTGGGCGTATAGGTCGAAGGTCGAGCATCCAGAGGATAACGAATCAATTGAGTATGGTGTGCCGTTCGTGAGGTTGCAGAGCTAGCTGGAGCCACAAGAGTATTCGTTCTCTCATCGCAAGAGGAGGCCGGATGGCACGATGTCGCTTCCCCGCCATTCTCCACGGTTCCCTCGACGCTCGCCTCGTTTCAACGGCGGCGGTATGGTTTAGGGTAATCTTTGCACTAACATAATCTTCCATATGCTCATGCTTACAATCAGTGTGACGGCTAATGAAAATCATGCTTACAATCAGTCTCCAAGTACTATGCCAATCACCCTAAAATAGTTCTGGACCAAAAAAAAGTTGTGACACTGTGTACAAATAAAGAAAAATAGATTGGTGCTTCTTTCAGAAAAGAGTACTCCCTAGAAAAGTGCCAATATAAGCTACTAGTATTTGGTTAGAGGATTTGTTGCCGAGAAAGATCCGTCCACAGAGAGCGACACATCCCACTGGTGGTGGTGGACGCCAAAGCTTAGATGGAGCATGGTTGGTGTCGGTAATTTTTACTTGGCACACGTCGCACTCTGCATATATGTCGGCTCCATCCGTACATTTGTGCAGTTCCACCAAAATGCAGCTGAGTAACCTTGTTTACACAGATAATGAAAAAGCGTGATTACATTATAGTGGCACTAGTTTATGAAACATATATTAATAAATAGAAGAAAATATTGCGATAGTATCATAGTATGCCATGCTATGAGGGCGAGATGGGCCCTGCGATGCCTCATACGGTAGGCCTCATACTGGAAATCGACCCATTCTACCCGATACACCTTCTGCTAGTGATGAACATCGGTGTACAGCGGTAGTACAAGGAGGGGCCTTCAGACATTCCAATCTCTATTTTTGTGCAGATCAACTAAAATTAAGCACCCCCATTTGTAGAAACACATAAACATTAACAATGGGACTAGTTGATGAAACATATACTAACAAAGAGAAGCACTTTCTTTATCTACATTGGAAATGAAATAATAGAGAGGACACTCGCTCTATTTTAACTGTATTATTACTTCATTTTATCACTGGCACTAGCGTTGCAAGGATGGAGGCCGGGGGTGCTTAGACTGGGATGTTGTATCTGGCTCTTTCAGTCCCTATCTTCCCCCCTGATGTTTCTATGGTAGCATTTGGGTTGTAATCCAAAGTTGGTCAAGTTGGTGCTGCGTCCCCCTACCTGCCTAGCTTATGTGGCGAACTTGTCTCCTGCTAATACTTAGTCGTTCTAGTGGTAGTTGCATAACTGCCTGTTTACAGTGAGATGTTGTCGGATAATGGTTCTCTATGGTTGGGTTTCTTTAATGAAATCGGAGGAAACCCCCTCTTTTGATATATAAAAAAAATCAGTGGCACTAGCGGTGCCAAAACATTGCCTCAAATTAATAGAGCCACTAGATTAAGGTGCAAAATAATAACATTACTGCTTTATCATGGCAGTGCCAAAATAGTAGCACAAGAGCAGACTCAACATGCAGGATCTTTGGAAAACGGTGGGACCAAAAAGGAACATACCTTGTGATGGGAACCATATCAATAGTCAACGTCATCGTAGAAGGGATGACATAGTCACCAACATGGATGATTCAGTTCATGGGACCTTTTTGTGCAGTTCACCTAAAATGAGGCAATTTCCCATGAGCTGGTAGCTTCTTCATTAGTTGCAATAAAATTGAGCAACATCAAGGTTGGTCGTGAAGCTCGTGGAATGTTCAACTATAATTTGGATATCATTTGTGCAGTTCAACTAAGATCAAGTGTGAAATGTATATCTCTGTTTGCAGAAAAAGGAGGAAAGGAGGGTGACTAACAAGTGATGAAACATACATCAAATGAAAAGAAGCATGTTCCTTATCTGAATGGCGATCCTACAAGGACAGTAGAAATTTCTAAAGTAGCAGCATTGCTAGATATTAGTGTGGGCATAAGGATTAACTATGAAAACCGTTAAATATGACATTACTTTAATGGTGCCATTGCTTCATTTTACTAGCAACATTACATTAACAGCTGCTAAAGAGTTGGTATTTGGGCACGGGAGAGTAGGCGGACCAGGACAGTTGCATTTCTAATGAAAAGAACCAACTTGTCTTAATGGGAAATTTAGCAGGACAGGAAAAACAGTGTCATTGATTCATATTACTAGAGGCATTACATTGAAAACAACATTGGTTTAACGTGTCCTTACTTTTAACAGTGCGACTGCTATATTTTACCAGTGGCGTTACATAAGAGGGGCTCGGGGCAACAAACATCAGAACAGGATATCTGGGTTGGTCCCATTTTTGTTCAGTATAGCCACCTTATACTGTGTGAGGGTAGCAAATATAGTGCTGGACATACTCTGTTGACTTGTCCCTCAGTCCCCACTTTCTTTCCTTTTTCAACCAATAGATCGGTTTATATTGAGTTTGTACTGTGCTTCCCTTTATTTCCCTATTAGACAAAGAGACCAGTTGGATAGCCAGTCTCTGCTACTTTTCGCCCCCATTATTTCTGTCGGCGTCTTAGGAACGGGGGTCCCCAGACTTGCCTGCCTGCGGCCCACAGCATGGCCAAGTAGCAGGTCTAAGCCTCGCGAGGCGGACGATGCAAGACCTCCTCTGGAGTGGCCTAGCCAGGCAGGCTCACGAGGAGCGGAGATATCAAGGCAAGGCAAACCTCACGAGGCTCTCGTGACGTGAGCCATGACGAACGGTACAAGGCAGGCGCCGGTGCGCGCAGCGTCCTTATTTCCTCTTTGGTGCTAAGGAGGCCAGCGCAGGCGAAGAGTACCGAGGCATCAAGCAAAGGTTGCCATATTGGTGCAACGAGACCAAGACCAGGAGGACGGCAAGGCGGAGGTCATCATGGAGCCCAAGACGGCGTCACCCCAGAGCTTTTCGCAGGCGAAGACCGCTTTTGTCAGGATAGCATGTACTAGCTGTCCCCCTTCAAATTTTCCCTCCGTTGTTGGTTCCCTTCCCACTCGATATTTGGGAAGAGGACCAGGGCCTCTATAAATAGGACTAGCCACCACAGTAGGAGGCGACTGATCCCGAACTAGTTCAGATCATCCTCAACTACACAAGCACAAGAACACCTCAACCTTAGGAGGCTGTTCTTCCCTTGTATTGTTCATCATCGGCCCAAGAGGCAATCCACCACCACCACACTGGAGTAGGGTATTACACCACAACGGTGGCACGAACCAGTATAAACCTCGTGTCTTTCTGTGTTGCGAGTTCGTCGAGTTCGTCCGCGAGATCTTAGCGAGCTAGAGCGTAGATCGGTAGGAGGGAGAGACTTCGCGTGCACCCCAGTGTTCGAACCTTAAGGGTTTGCCGGAACCCCATATCCGACATTTGGCGCGCCAGGTAGGGGTGCGTCGTAGTTTCCCTTCCATCAGTTCGTTGCTCCATCGCTCTGTCGTTTCCATGGCGGACGCTCGCCGTGCTCGAGCTGAGCGTCGGCTGCCCTCTCCGCCCGCAACGCTCAGACGGCTCCCGTAGGCGGGCCACCTCGTCATTCTCCATTGCCCGCCGCCAACGCTGCCACCGGCCCGGCGGGGAACGAGCAGCAGGCGTCCTCGCTGCATCCTTCGGTGCGGCAGGACGACCGCACCGCTACTCCATCACTTACCCCTGCCAGTTCTTCGTATCACGCGCAGCGCGCTCCCATGGAGGCACGGGCCGCGCTCATCGCGGTGAATGAGCTCCTGCGTTACCGCCCCGTCGACGACCTCTATGAGCAGTGGCTCGACCGCGTCGCCGAGCTCGTCCGCGCTGCAGGGGGCTCTCCGGCGCCGTCCCACTCTTTGCCTCCCCCTCAACCAGCCGCGGGCGACGGGGCTCATGCCATGCCTCCACCACCTCAACCCCAAGACGATGCCTTGGCACCAAGGCGCGCGCCTCCGCGGCGTGATCCACCGCGCCCGGCGCCCGCGCATGAAGAGAGAAGCTGCCAAGAAATCCCGCGGCCGCGAGAAGCTGCACCGGCGCTCCCCGCGCCACCTCATCAAGACCGCGTGCCGCCTGAAGTGGCGCAGCGCGGACCTCGCCAAGACCAAGCTCCACCTCAGAAGCGGGCCCCGACGACCACGGCCGGCTGCCGCGCCTTCACCCCTGAACTGCGTAGCGTCGCCTGGCCAGGCAAGTTCAAGCCAGATCTGCCTCGTCGCTACGACGGCACCGCTGACCCCGTGGAGTTCCTGCAGCTCTATGAGCTGAGCATCGAAGCGGCCAATGGCGACGAAAAAGTCATGGCGAACTGGTTCCCCATGGCTCTCAAGGATGGGGCCCGCTCCTGGCTCCTGAAACTGCAGCACGGCTCCATCTCCTCCTAGGACGAGATGCGCGACCACCCACCGGCCACGGGTGATCTACACCGCATCAAGCAACAACCAGGAGAGACCCTCCAGAAGTACATCCAGCGCTTCAACAACACGCGCCTCAAGATCCCCAAGGTCACGGACGAAGCCATCATCTCCACGTTCTCGGACGGCATCCGTGACATCAAGATGAAGGAAGAGCTCGCTATCCACGAGGAGCTCTGCACATCTTAGGAGCTGTTCAACCTAGCGACCAAGTGCGCAAGAGCTGAAGAGGGGCGCCTCTCTCTCCTTGAGCTGCCAGCTGCAGGAGCGGAGGAGAAGAAGGCCAAGGCCAAGGACGTGAAGCGCAAAGAGGCAGTAGTGCTCGCAGCGGAGCCCGACACCAAGCAAGGCAGAGATCAGCCCGAGTCATCCAAGAACGGCCGACCGTTCTGCGCCTTCCACAACCTGAACACCCACAACACCAGTGACTGTCAAGAGCTCAGAGCCATACGGGAAGGACGCGACGGTCAACGCCCCGAGCGCAACGACCGGGGCTACGGCCGCGGAGGAGGACGCGGAGGCGGACGCTGGGACGACCGTGGCCCGCGCCAGGAGTGGCGCGATCGGCCTCGTGAGGACCGCTGGCAGGACCAACCTCGCGAGGGTGCCTGGAGGGACCCGCCTCGTGAGGATCGCCCCCAGGGCAACGCCGGTCTTCCCCCGCTGCCGCAACCAAGAAGGAACGACGACCACCACCAGGATGAGGGGGCTGGGGGCTTCCAGGCGACGCGTGCGATCACCTGCATCTTGGGCGGTGCCCAGGCCCCAGCCTCTCAGCGCATCTTCAAACAGTTCGCTCGCGAGATGAACGCAGTGCTCCCCAAGCTCGAGGCCACGCGCCCGCTCAGGTGGTCCCAATGTGCCATCACCTTCAACTCAGCAGACCAGCTCAAGTGCGCAGCCACCGCTGGCGCCCTCCCTATGCTGTGCTCCCCAGTCATCAGCAATGTGCAAGTCACAAAGACTCTCATCGACGGCGGTGCAGGGCTCAACGTCCTGTCCATCGACACGTCCGACAACCTGCAAGTGCCATATGAGCAGCTCCAGCCAACCAAGCCTTTCTCAGGAGTGACCGACGGTTCCACCACACTGATAGGGCAGGTCCGCCTGCCTGTCAGCTTTGGGGAGCGCAAGAATTATCGCACCGAGCTCATCACCTTCGACGTCGCGCACATCCGCCTGCCGTACAATGCCATCCTCGGGTATCCAGCCCTGGCCAAGTTCATGGCAGTCACTCATCACGGCTACAACATTCTTATGATGCCAGGAAGCGGAGGAATCATCACGGTCCCGTGTGAAGAGAGGGATGCGGTGTGCTCCCTTGAGCGCGCCTTTCAAGCCGCAGCAATCAACGACCCCGACAGCAGAAGTGAAGGCCCTCCGGAGACCATCCCCAAGAAGAAGTTGTCGCGCCGCACAGGACCCCAAGAGGATGGCGTCGCGGCAGGAGCCTCATCAGGATCAGCGCCCGCTCCAGGGGCGCCTCCCTCCATCGCATAGGAAAGCGCGCCCGGCGCCCTCCTTAGGCGGGGCTCGGGGGCTCTCTTCTGGAGAGCCTCAGACCTTGCCAACGTCACGAGGGAGGCGCTTGGGCACCACTTGGAAGCATGCCTCATGGCACACTTTCCTCAGGAGAGCACTGGGCAAGGATTGCCCATCACCCAGAAGTTCATCACCAAGACCACCCAGGAACTGCAAGAAGCAAGAGCCATGTGCGGCCACAGCCGCTCACAAGGCGCAGCTCCCCATCCAGGCGGGGATACCGGGCTGCGTGTCTGCGTCGACGTCCCAGGGCTCAACAGGACCGCATCTCAGGAGCGCTTCTAGCCATCGCGTGTGGGCTGCTGTGAGGGCCCACCACACAGCTACGTATGCATGCCCTTCGGCTTGCCGAGCGTGGCATTGGCCTATCAGCGCAACATGCGGCAAGTCCTGGCGGCTCAGGAGGCCAGGTTCCACGCCGTCCTGGAGGAGATGGAGACGGTCTTCAGGGAACCTCCTAAACCTCCAGAGCCTCCTAAGGCTCAAGGTCCCGGTGGCTCATGAGGAGCCATTCCTTCAACGCGCGGCTTCAGCTGCACCAACTCTACTTTGTCTACAGAACCAGGTCACATCTTCCAAGTTCGTTTAAGCTGGGAGCGCCCCTCGGGCTGCATTATTCCCAGGCCACATGGGTCCGTCGCTGTGGCATGTATCCCTTTTGCTTAAGTCTTTAGCTTACCTTGCTGGGGGCGCCCCTCGGGCTGCATCATCCCTAAGCCGCTCGGGCCAGACCCGGTGGCGTGTATATTCCTGCATTTATCCAAGTTGATCCGCTCTTCATGCATAGCCTGCTGACGGCTATCGCCTGCCCGATTGCCGTCCGCCACGGGTCTGTTCGTCCTATGCAATTCGCTTGCACGTTAAAAGGGGGGCTCCTGAGCATCGCGACTCAGGAGCTCTTACTGGCTCTCCAGCCCTCACCCCCTGGCCTTGACCACGGCATCGCGACCTGGCATACCAGCGGCGGCTGAGCTTGCTCGGGGGCTGGGACCTCAGGACGTAGAGTGCTTGCATCTAACTGCCTTGCAGGAACACACAGTCACCAAGACTCAAGACCAGGAGCAACCCGCCTTGAGGTAGGGCCTCGTGAGTCCCGCGCTGGCTCACGAGTGCCCAGATACACCTCGCAGCCCTGCCGTGCAAGCCACGTGTCAGGGCGGGGTTGTACACGCCCCGGGGGCTCCTCCCGGTGGGGCCCCCCATCCCACGCCCAAGTGGAAGCACCATGCTCCGCGCTGGCTGTCGACACTGCCGAGGAGCGGCTATGCCCGTGCACAAGCGGAAGCACTATGCTCCGCGCTGGTGATAAACAACTGAGGGCGACCCCAAGGACGTGCCAACCTCAGGGAGCCCAGAGCTCAACGCCCAGCCTTACCGCAACGCCTCCCCTCAGGAAAGCCGCGCATGGGGGCTGGGCACGGAGGCTGCGCTCGGGTCACGCCCAAGCGCACGCCACCTAACCAGGTCCCCCGGACCTGGGCATCGCGCGCCCCTCCCGAGGCCTCGGCGAGGGCAGGTATGGGAATTGTTTGCACGTCAAGGGGGACTCCTGAGGATCGCAACTCAGGAGCCTAACTGGTCACGCAGCCCCTCACTCCTTGGTCCGTCCTGGTCCCCGGTCGGCCCAATGGCGGTTGAGGTATGCGCGGGGCCGGGCCCTGCCGACGTAGAACATTAATCTACCCCCACGAACTCTCCCTATATGCTGTTTGCGCGTCAAGGGGGACTCCTGAGCATCGCGACTCAGGAGCCTAACTGGTCACGTAGCCCCTCACTCCTTGGTCCGTCCTGGTCTCCGGTCGGCCCAATGGCGGTTGAGGTATGCGCGGGGCCGGGCTCTGCCGATGCGGAACGCAAAGCAAATAGGAGGGAAATTGCAAAATCTCGAAGAAAATATTACAAGCATATTGTCCTCACAGTACCAAATAAAAATTCTAAACGCTTCCACAAGGCCTGATACATGTCGCAGGAACGGAACGGGAAGAATGGCGGTGGGTCACCTCTAGACGTCCCCTTCGCCTGCGGAAGGCGCTCCCTCGTGAGCGGTTTTGTCTTCACCACCAGCCGCAAGGTCGACGACGCCAGACAGAGGAGCGGAGACGAAGCTGCGGAACCTCCTCAGCAAGGCCCCCACCTGATCCTGCACGGCCGCGGCAGCCGTCTCGTATTGATCTTCAGCTACAGGCTCTAGCAGCTCGTCAAGGCAAGCGTTGGGGTCGCGAAGGTGCAGGTGGCTAAAGACGCGAGTCAGCGCGGCTAAAGACAGGACGCGAGCTTCTACCTCCGCCATGGGACCGAGACCATCAATGACCTCCTCAAGCGCCTTCACCACGAGAGGAAGCAGCTGGGCGGGGCCATCCTCGTCAGTGTCCAGAGGCTTCTCTAGGCCGTGCTCGTAAAGCATCTTCAGCGCCTTGCGAGACCTCTTCTCGAGATCGGCAAAGGCCACGCGGTCTTCCGCCAGGACTCGCGCCTTGGCGTCAAGATCGGCCTCCCTCGTCCCCATCTTACGCTCCAACTCTTCCAACCGGTTGCGCTCGGCGGCCTGCTTCTTCCCCAGCTCCGCCAACTCTGCATCACGGTTCTTGACGGCTTCCTCCCGGGCCTTCATCTCCTCCTCCTTCGCTTGGCGGCAGCGCACCTCTTCGGCGTGCTTGTCGTGCAGGCTCTGCAGCTCGCCCTCCAGCACTTGGCAGTGGTCACGGGCGGCCTTGGCGTCCTTTAGCGCCACCTCACGATCGGCCGAAGCATTGGCGGCTCCTTGCTTCTCCTTCTCGGGAGCCGCAGCAGCCTGGCCCAGCGCCACGCGAACTGCCAGGTCGTAGTGAAGCCAGCGAGAGGCCAACTCCAGACGCCCGGCCACCAGGCGCGGGTCTGCGCTCAGGACATTCGCCTGCAGCTGGGTCATCTCCGAAAGGGCACGCTCCAAGACGGCAGCAGGAGCAGAAGGACCAGGGAGTGGAGATGCAGCAGTGGGAGGAAGCGACATCATCACCAGGGCTTGGGAGACCGCGGGTTCCGGAGCAGCTGGGACCTCGTCGGTCGCGCCAAGTACCGGCACCTCCGGAGCCAGCGGGGCCATGGGGGCTGACTCCACGCGGCGATGCTCCTCTTGGCCTCGCGAGGACGATTGGGCCGGGGAGATGCGGGCGCTGTTGCCTCCTTTCTCCGCGGGAGGCACGGCCGCTGCGTCTTCCTTCCTCCTCTTCACCGAAGATGTCGGCTGATCAACCAGGGGCGAGTATCAGGAAACAACGAGTACAAACAAGGACAAGGCGAAGCTTAAGACACTTACCGATCTACTGCGATGTATTCCACCGACCGCTTGGGAAGCTTGAAGCCTGACAGCTTCGGGACCTGAGGAGCAGGCGTTCGGGCTCAGGCGGCGCCAGGCGGAGTAGAGACAGAACCGGAGCCCGCCCCAGGGGGCGCCAGGATGGGGGCGGCACCACGAGCTACCAGCGACGACCTACCCTTCGTCGGGATGAGGGGTTGCTCCATCTCCCCTTGGAAGGCGTCGGCCTCGGCATCATCAGGAAGGGCGTGGAGAATCTCGGCCTTGCTCAGGGGGGATGTCTCCCCCACCTCTTCCAGAGTCTTCTCTGAGTCCTCCTCCTCTTCTCCCTCTCCGCGGGACTCACCAGAAGACACCTCCACCGGTTTCTGTGCTGTAGGAACTCCCGGAAGCGTTGGCGGCACCAGCCCGCGCGCATCAAAGGTCGGCCTGGAGGCGACAAATTCCTCCCGGTCCCTGCGTTGGAACAGGGGAACGAAAGCGCTAGGCGGGCACTCCTGGTTGTCCCGACTATGAGGCGCAGGACGGCGTCCAATTCATCGCCAGGCAGGTCCCCTGGCCTCAGGCGGGTCTTGTTCTCCTCTTCTTCAAGCTCCCAGAGGGGGCGCGCACGCGCCTGGGGTGGGGCAACCTGCAGCGTCAAGAACTCCCTCAGGAGCATCGCCCCCGTTACCTCGGCCGCCCTCGCGTTACTCGGCCTCAGGCCGGTCATCATCTGCCCCAACACCAACGATGCCCGCTCGTCGACAAGCTCCGCCTTGGGCCACCCCCCATTGGGAGGGGGCGCCGCTGTTGGCAACGCTAGATGCGGGTCGGCGCGCAGGGCGTCCATCATGACCCATTTGGATCGGATGTTATCGGCCCTCTTCCCGGTGCTCGAGATCGCCGCTGACGCGGAGGAAGAAGAAATGGCGAAGGAGCGCCACAGATGGCATAACGCCCAAGTACGCCTCACAATAGTAGGCAAAGATGGACAGGAGGAGGACAGAGTTGGCATGGAGATGCAGCGCCTGCAGCCCGTAGTGGTCGAGGACTTCATAAAAGAAATCAGAGAAGGGAGGAACCAACCCGATGGCGACGCTGCTCGAGAAGAAGGGGAAGAAGGTGCTCCCCTCAGGCTCTGGCTCGTCGGATGCGAGCCGGAGCTCTGTCTTCCCCCACTCATTACCCTCGTCCGCTGTCAGCAGGCGCACGGAGGCGAGGCTCTTCTCCGTAATGGTGGGCGCCTTGAGGGCCGGCTCATACCAAGCCGATGCTGAGGAAGTCTTGACCTTGTGCGGCGCCATGGGCGGCAGATGTAGAGCAAGGATGGAGCATATCTGGAGATAGCGGCGGCAAAGAGCGAGAAAGGGGATCTAGAGCGAGGCAAGGAAGAGGCAATGAAGGAAAGAACTGCCCGCTCCAGCCTCTATCAGGGCAAGCAGTTGCCGAGGCAGCATGGGGAAGCGGAGGCGCCCACGTCCAATCAACCGCCACGTGTCGACCGAGGCCGCAGGCTTTTGGGGCCCACGGTGCTCCGAACTTGACCCTTGGCTTCGCCGCGAAGCCGAGCCCGAGCGCACCTTGGGCCCGGGGGCTACTGTCGGTGTTCTGGGAACGGGGCTCCCCAGACATGCCTGCTTGCGGCCCACAGCGTGGCCAAGCAGCAGGACATACGGCCCATCTTCGTAAACAAGGCACCCAAGACCCTCGCGAGGGACTAAGCCTCGCGAGGCGGACGACGCAAGACCTCCTCTGGAGTGGCCTAGCCAGGCAGGCTCATGAGGAGCGGAGATATCAAGGCAAGGCAAACCTCATGAGGCTCTCGTGACATGAGCCATGACAAACGGTACCAGGCGGGTGCCAGGCGGGCACCGGTGCGCGTAGCGTCGTTATTTCCTCTTTGGTGCTAAGGAGGCCAGCGCAAGCAAAGAGTACCGAGGCATCAAGCAAAGGTTGCCATATTGGTGCAATGAGACCAAGACCAGGAGGACGGCAAGGCGGAGGTCATCGTGGAGTCCAAGACGGCGTCACCCCAGAGCTTTTCGCAGGCGAAGACCACTTTTGTCAAGATAGCATGTACTAGCTATCCTCCTTCAAATTTGCCCGCCGTTGTTGGCTCCCTTCCTGCTCGATATTTGGGAAGAGGACAAGGGCCTCTATAAATAGGACTAGCCACCACAGTAGGAGGCGACTGATCCCGAACTAGTTCAGATCATCCTCAACTACACAAGCACAAGAACACCTCAACCTCAGGAGGCTGTTCTTCCCTTGTATTGTTCATCATCGGCCCAAGAGGCAATCCACCACCACCACATTGGAGTAGGGTATTACACCACAACGGTGGCCCAAACCAGTATAAACCTCGTGTCTTTCTGTGTTGCGAGTTCGTCGAGTTCGTCCGCGAGATCTTAGCGAGCTAGAGCGTAGATCGGTAGGAGGGAGAGACTTCTCGCGCACCCCATTGTTCGAACCTTAAGGGTTTGCCGGAACCCCACATCCAACAATTTCCTATTTCAACCAAGTCCTAGATTTAGGTAACAAATCTTCTCCCACCCCCACCCCTTTCTTCCCTGTTTGAACCAAGTAGTACTAGATTTGACTGCATGAACTAGTTTTACCTCTTACAGTAAATATTTAGGTGGCTTTCAAATAGCCGATCGATCCTATCTAGAGGGGGCCTGAGAAATAGTAAAAGATACAAATGCAGTGACGTCAGGAGCTGGGGAAGTAGAGCACGACCGGTTTCAAAGGAAGTTATACCTGAGGGTCGCCGGGATGTCGCTAGGAGGGTGGCGGGAGGCCGGATCTGCCCACACTACGGCAGCGATGAAGAAGGGGTTGGAGGCCCTCCCTAGCCAGCGCTGCATGGGAGAGAACGGCAAGGCACGCTGATCGGCACGCACCGAAAGTGGGTAAGAGCCATTGCCGAGGACGACCGCGTGAACATTGCACCTTCTCACCTTCCCCGGCGGAGAGGATCTAGCTAGATCTGTGACCAGCGGTGAGCAGAGAGAGTGTGGCCACCACTGTCATGTTTAGATCTGGCGAGGATGAGAAAGTGTGAACAGAGCAACACTAGCAAGCAAGCGCGGAGGCTCCTGCCTATACAGTGGAGTAGTTTTCTTTTATCTACCAGAGCCGGCTTGACCTCATCAATGACTGTCAAGAAGTCTTCATGCACGTGCCCCAGAGACGCAGTTGTCGTCATTTTGATCTGAAGCACCGGATTAACATATAACACGAAAAAATGCCACATGACGAGAAACCATAACCTCACTGCCCAAAGGAGACAACATGAATCCCGGCGGACAAACTAGACGAGGATCAAAGCTCAAATTAAAGATAAACTCATAGAAAAGGGGTCCATCGATAGATGTCCTAATTAACATAGCTGGCTTGACCTAGATGGCACCGAGTAGTCTTCGTGCATGTGCCCCCAATGACTAGTGTCGAGGCTCTCCTTCAGCAGCTCCACCAAGCCGTCAATGAACTCCTCCTGCTTATTGAGCTGATCGGGCATGTTGTTGAGGGATAACGACTCCAGCGCCGCCAGCTCGGCATGTTTACCTCCGCGGCTAGGGCGCTCCTGGGAGCCCTCGCCTTCCCGTGAGAGATCTTTCGAGGTCTCTGCCAGGCGGTGAGCCCTCTCATTTTTTTCCGCATCCTTGGTTGCTGCTCCCTTGTTACGAGTAGTTCTCGACCTAGAGCTCTGCACACCGTCCATGGCTAGTTCCCCTTTTTATAACCTAGTACTAGCACCAGTACTAAAACCTGCATAGTGGGAACACATTCAGATTTGATACGTACTAGGTGTGAGCAGGTTTGCACTTAATTATACTATACACTTTGGAATGTGATGGGAAAAAGCTAAAGATTAATTGATGGTTTTGGTTTCGAGGCCCGAAACGGATCCCGATGAGTTTCCTGGAACACAAATTCCAAGTACTACTGCTCAAATGCGGCCGCACAAGTTAGTGATGTAACTGGTAGTACATGTCAGACCAAGCCGATGCGTGTCGCGGGTCCGACCGACCGTCTATTGGTGCGACCGACCATAAGTATTATGCGATGGAGAATTTTGGTTTTGGCTTCGGGTGATTGTCACGACCAAGCATTCAAAAACTAGTGATAAATCAATTACCATATTTTTCCAAACAACCAAGTATTTTCATAGGAATACAATACATATAGATGGAGTGATTGTCATGGTTGCAAACCGCCATGGCGCCGCAAGTTCACTACAACAGCAACCGAGTAGGTCACTACATCGCTGGCGGGGAAGGAGGGCAGCTCACCTCGCCTACGATGAATGCCCAACGGCGCCGCCACAACTGGTCCCGCGATTTGGCTTCTCCTACCACCCATTTGAACAGTTGCACTGGCTGCTCATGCCATTCCGCAGGCATGCGCATTCTTTCCTCTACAGTTGACTCCGTGAATATGATCTCTGCCATTAGCCCTAGCTTGAAATCAATGCGGCGCTGCCAGATGCTGACATCCCTCAGCATCCCTTCCCTAAGATTGACTTATGCCTCCGCCTTGTGCTGCGCCAGGCGCAGCTCCTCCAAACTTCTCTCCAATCGATGCGACCCTTCCTCGATCCGATTTGCCCTTGCTGTCCACCACCTGAAACGCAACCCTGGCATGTCCTCTAGCGCCACTGATCTGTGATTCCAGAGCAATGGATCCCCTCTAAAACACATGTGGGTTTCGCTCAAAGGCAGCGGTGATGCAGGCTACAGCGAGAGAGCAGCCCGCGGGATCCTGGGATCTAAGGAATTATCCATGGCGGGATCCTCCATTGCGGGATCCTGATGAGCACATGGGTACATCATACACGACATTTCAGAAAAGTGCACAATTTAGTTGGAAAGAATTACTAAGTCGAATCAAGCAAACACATGGCCAGGTGAATGCTAATTTAAGTTCATACCACAATCTTGAACACATGGCTGCACTTTCATCTCCATTGTTGTTGGTTGAACTTAGGTATCACATGGAAGAAACCCAACAACCTATGAGCTCTTGAAGCAACCGGTTTGGAGGAACAAGTTTGGAGGAAACAAGTTTCAAGTTAAGCTAATGTTGTCAGTTTTTACCTCTAATGTTTTGGTGTGCCACACCCATGTGGTAGAGAGACGGGGCCATAGGGGTACATCAACAGAAGGTACATCAAATTATATTTCCAATGCAAAAACCTCACATCATTTGGAGTTGTGAGTCAAAAGCTGTAGTCATTCTCGTGGAAGGTGTCCAGGCTGTCAAGGCTTCGCGAATTTCTGAGGAGCTCTCCAACAACTCCCAAAGTTAACTGCTTATTCCCCCAAGAAAGCCATGCAAACTTGCTTACTTTTGAAACCATTTTCACACCTAGCTAAGGGGGGTTGTCCCTGCTATAAAACCCCATCTTCCCCATCCTCTAGAAAAAACCTTTTGTCGAACCATTCAGCTACAAGCTTATGCAGGAAGACTGCTAGAGAGATCCGAGAGATCTTACTACCTTTGCTCTTGTGAGTTCATTCGGATTCATGAGAAGGAGCCTCTAGTTCCCCCTAGTTCGTGCTCTACGGTTTCGGCCGTTTTGTGTGGATTAGTCCCGGTTTGTGGTTCTGCGATTGTTCGAACGGCGGGTTGGCATTCTTGTAGCTTCGGTCAGCCATCCCCAATGTACGGG
This sequence comes from Aegilops tauschii subsp. strangulata, assembly GCF_002575655.3. Lineage (NCBI taxonomy): Eukaryota > Viridiplantae > Streptophyta > Magnoliopsida > Poales > Poaceae > Aegilops > Aegilops tauschii. The sequence continues at coordinate 276,483,055 of NC_053037.3, read as the reverse complement.
TTGCATCCAACCTTGGCAGGTATAAAGCTAGTTATCCCGGCTGCTTGCAGCTGGTTATCCCTTCCGATTCGATCCTACGACGTGAAGATCGGGCCATCCTTGGTTGTGAACTCGTTCATCGGGTTCCCACCTATCATCTGGCATCAGAGCCTTCGTTGACATGGTAGCATCTGTTATCCAAGTTTATCTTGCTATCGTCCCTTTAGATTGAGTGTTTTTCACGCTATATTTTCTATCCTAGAAGTCCAAAGCCCCACCAAAAATAAATCAAAGCCTTGTTGGTGCAGAGATCTTGTTGTTGCATACCGTGCATGTTCTTCATCTTTTAGATCTGCACCAAGTTTATCTTCGTAATTGCTTTCAGATTTGGTTGTTGTGCTTTCGAAAAAGAGAGAAAAAAGAGTGGCAAAAAAGAATCAAATAGAGAAAAAAAGAGAGGCAGAAAAAAAATCAAGAGAGAAAAATAAAGTGTTGTGTAAGATCCAAAAGTTTTGGCTTGATAGAAAAATTTCAGAAGCTTGTGTATTGTGTTTTTCAATCTTGGTGCAAAGGTGCAGCAGATCCATCCACATATTTTTCTTGGTTTGCATCAACTTGATTTCAGCACAAGCCCCTTTTTGTTTACCCCACCGAGCACCACCAAAAAACCGAAGCTAGTTCTTTGATCCCTATCTATCAATCGCTTTAACACATCCGGGAGAAGCACAATCTGATGTGAACTCATCAGATCTTTGGTGAGTAAGAGGTGAGGTTGTGTGATTCCACAAAATTATCCTATTCCACTTTTCAACCCCACTAACATGACAGGATCTACACCAAGTGTGCGTCGAAAGAATCATGGAGAAGAAAGTTGTTTGGCCACCCGCGCTGATCTACAGCAACTCGAGAACAATATACTCCGAGCCATGGAGAGGACGCTTCACGATCATCCTCCAATAGGTGGTGATAGGGTTAGACACCGACAATACCCTATTGCTCATGAAGTGCAGCAAAGAATACATGCTCGAGGGCATGATGTTGCTGCTCATGGGTGTGTCGTTGCTGCTCATGAATCGCAGCAAGGATGTCATGCCCGACGACAAAGTTACGGCACCCGTCGGCACACCGACGACCCACCGCAAAGCATGACTGTGGTTGATGAACCAACTCTGGTGATTCATAGCCCATGGTTACATGAGGAGCTCATTCCTAATGTTGCCATCTTGACCACCACTATTGTCCCAACATCCAAGAAACATGAGCCACAAATTCCATTTGAGGAAGAGAGTCCACAATCCAAAATTCCACAACTTGAGAGTGATAAGAAAAGCAAGCTGAGTGACTCCACCAAAAGTGAGGAAGAGTGTCCACTTTCAAAAGTCCCACCACTTGAGAGTGAAAAGAAAAATGAGTTGAGTGACTCCACGAAATGTGAGGAAGAGTGTCCACTTTCCACAATTCCATATATTGAGTGATATGAAAAGTGAGGTGAGTGAGTCCAAATAATGTGAGGATTAGATTATTCATCATGATATTAGGGAAATGAAATATCTCCACCAAGATATACCACACAATCACCGAGAGAGGATTAGTGAGTTGTGTGAGTCCACCAAATGTGAGGGTGAGGTATTCCACCACAAGGTTAGAGAGATGAGTGAACCACAACATAATATGCCACATCATCCAAGAGAGAGGATTAGTGAGTTGTGTGAGTCCACCAAACGTGAGCTCAAGGTGTTTACCCACAATATCAAAGAGATGAGTGACCCACCAAATAAAAGGGGAGAGTATTATTTTGTTACTAATGATTCACAAAATTCTTTTTCTTTGTAGTATGTGCAGGTGCAAAAGGCATACCTATCAACTCTCTTGCAATGATGGGATGTTGAGATCCAAGAACAAATATGGAGGACGTGGAGTACCACCACACGAGGTGTATATGTCCAGATTGATTTTCAAAAGGGCATGGAAGTACTCAATGAGGTAAAAGAAAAGAAATCATCCATTTTGATGAATCTAGAGGTATGCACTTATGAGTTTATGAAGAAATGGCGTCATAAGATTAGAGAAAAATTGTTCTGTACATCATCCATCAAACTATATGATTTTGTCAATCCCGCAGAGACTATAAAAGCGCCAATAAAATTGAATGTTGCCAATGCAAAAAACCTCACATGCATTAGAAAGATAATTTGATGTAGCTTTTGTTGATGTACCCCTATGGCCCCGTCTCTCCACCACATGGGTGTGGCACACCAAAACATCAGAGGTAAAAACTGACAACATCAGCTTCACTTGAAACTTGTTTCCTTCAAACTTGTTCCACCAAACCGGTTGCTTCAAGAGCTCATAGGTTGTTGGGTTCCTTCCATGTGATACCTAAGTTCAACCAACAACAATGGAGATGAAAGTGCAGCCATGTGTTCAAGATTTTGGTATGAACTTAAGATAGCGTTCACCTGGCCATGTGTTTGCTGGATTCGGCTTAGTAATTCTTTCCACCTAATTTGTGCACTTTTCTGAAATGTCGTGTATGATGTACCCATGTGCTCATCATCCTCCCTCCCTTGATGAAGAGTCGTCCTCGACTCTCTTTGATCTAAAAAAGATAAGTAGAAGGGAAATAGATAATATCCATGCAAAGAAATGATGCAATCCTCATTTGTAGCTTTCACCTTAGAATTGTGTTGCATCTGATCATGCATTTCTTTGTCACAACTTGGGATTTGTCCAGGGATGATTGGTTCTGTTACAATGACTGAGATGTCCTCATCAGATCCGGTGGGCGAGGTGGGGAGGCGAGCCTAGGCACTGGGCGAGCCCTATGAGGCTAAGATAAATATAGTACTACTCCACTCTGTCCATATTTAAATACAAAGGCCACCAACAGTAGCCCAGGCAAAAATTGATCATGCTGCCTGCGTCCTGGTTTATTGGCCCCTTTTTTTGTGCCAGTTTTTTACCATATGAGGATGTTAAAACGCGTTCGATGATATTACTTTTTATGACATGCATAAATATTATGTTAGTTAAAATATGGTCAAAAATTGGCACACAATACGAAGGAGACCAATGGAAGTAGCAACCCATGATTTAACTACTGGCATGCACAGAGTGGAGTAGTAATGTCTTTCTCAACTACTTCCTCCCTCACGTCCACTCAATTTGCATGCGCTGTATTAATTGACCATCAATGAAGTGCAGGACTTTACACGCGTCAAATTATCACATGGGGTGGATCTTCGTACAAAAATGCGTCCCACCGTGTACCCGCGTGTGCGTGCGAAGGAATGAGTGCGTGCATGCACATCTTTGCTTCGTGCATGTACTGCCAGTGTGCATGAGAGAGGACGAGTACATTGCACATGCACGTGAGAGATAAAGAATGCCCGAAATGATGAAGAGGGGGAGGTGTGTATGTGTGCATGCATGGGAGACCGACCTGAAGAATAAGATTGCATGTGTGCGATGCATAATGCCGAGTGATAGTGTGTGTGCATGCATGCATGAGAGGAAGTTAGTGGTACAATTATAAAGAGAAGGCGACTGTGTGGGTGTAAAAGACTAGGTGAGGTCATAACCAATGTAAAGTTGCATTCAAAATTTGAATAAGAGATGATGATGTTTGAAATCCAGCATGCATGAATATAACTGAGATATGCGCGGTGTGGTTTGGAAACGAGCATGCTATACTATATGTCAAATATGTCATCTGCTTAGTTTCGACATGCTTTGCGTGAATGCCATCTGTTTAGTTTCTTTATCGTATATGTGAATCATGCAATGCCATCTTGTTTAGCTAGACATCATATATGTGAATTTTGCAATGCCACCCTGGTTAGCCAGTCATCTATATGTGAATTATATCATGCCATCATTTTTTATTACGTATTAAATTTGTCAACAATTTTAGTACATTCAATTACTCTTCTTGTGCATGTCGTGACCCCGATCATAAGTCACACCGATCTAGCATGTAACACATCATATCAGTTTGTGGCCTCACGCACGGTATTCCCACTGGTGCCACCTTACCTGGCCCGGGACCGTTTGCGCCTTTTGGCTCACGTATATGATAGTGCCGCTAGCATCCATATGACAGAGAACCCGGGCCGACATGACTAGTCATGAGTCCAAAGTGGCACTAACTTACACGCACAGGCATACATGACCCAGCAATGAACGTGTCGATCATCAACGTATGAACCCAAGTCGTAGAAAGCTACAAGGACTTGAAGGAACAACGCATGACATTTCCCCGAAGGGACAGACACAGGAACGAAGAAGGACACATGCCGGCCAGCCGAAGTGTTCCGGAGCAGTAGCAAGCTACCATGGCTCAGTTGAAGCACTAGGAGACATTTCCCCATAAGAAAGGCTACCAAGAATAAACCACTAGGTGTCGGATCCAACACATAGCAATACACATTACACGTACGCATAACATGCAAGTATGTGTTGTACAACATGGCATCACAACAAAACTCAAACAATTCATATAGATAAAGGCCCAGAAGAGCCAGCATAGCATTATATTACAAATAGGGGGTCACATGACCCATCATTCAGAGCATACAACCAATGGAAGCAAAACATGTCTGAGTACAGACAACTACAAATGAAAAAGGATGAGAAGCCTGACTATCTACAAGACCCTCCCAAGGGTACACGATCATAGCTGAGGTAACAAGCTACTCGTCAAAGTCCATGTGGAACTACTAGTGAGATCGAGGTCTCCTCTGCAAAACATAAATAAAGCAAACGTGAGTACAAAGGTACTCAGCAAGACTTACATCAGATCCTATCATACATGCATTAGTATAAAGAAGACAATGTGGGGTTTGGCTGCAGAAGCCAGCTTTGACTCATTGGTTATCCTGTTCTACAACTACGAGTAACTTCTTTGAGGTGAGAAAGCGCACAGGAGTCCACTAATCACCACTTCAATACACTACTATGGATTCATTCCCGTCTCCCTATGAGAAGGCCATCCATAGCACTCACACTTGTCTTGAGCATTTTAGAGTATCCACTTCAAGTTGTCTATGTACCACGTAAGCATCCAAGAAGTCCATAACCGAGGATGCGGCTATTCGAATAGATCATGATAACCCTGCAGGGGTGTACTTCTTCACACACGCTCTCACCACTTATCTCCATGTACACGTCATGTATCTTAGCAACCTTCAAGCGGAAGCCTGGCGAGGGTGTCGTCCATGACCTGACTAACCACGCAAGTCTCTAGTATAGGTTTATCGCCTATTCGGGTTCTATCCGCAAGGGAGTCCGGCCGAGGTTTCCATCACGGCCCCAAACGATGCGAGCTGGGTTCCCAAGCCCACCATCCGGGTGCCACTTAGTACACCGTGCCACTATGCCTAGTCTGTCCCAAGCCCACCCTGCCGGGTGCCACTCGGTAGAAAAATAGCACTACCTACAAACACCAGAAACTAGTTGCAACTCCTCAACAGAGAACAAGTTAGTTAATAAGTCGAGAGGGGTCGAGTTACCGGAACCCAATGTGTGGTAGTAGCTAGTCATTGGAAAACACACACAAAACTCAGTTCTTAAGGACGGTCCCAATGAGACAACCCACCATGTACTCCTACATGGCCTCTCACTGGTACCTTTACCAAATCGTGTTCACACGATTAACTTTTAGCATCAGAACATCATAACACTCCAATCCATTCCCAATGAATCAGACATGACACAAATCTAAGCAATAGCAGGCATGGCATGGTAGGAACACAACATGGATCAACCAACTCCTACACATGCTAGTGGGTTTCAACTATTTACTATGGCAATGACAGGTCATGCAGAGGAATGGGTTCAACTACCGCAGCATAAAGTAGCAGTTGAATCGTTGTTGTCCTAATGCAATAAAATAGAGCCGAAGCAAAAGAGTGGGGTTGTATCGGAATGAACAAGGGGGTTTGCTTTCCTGGTAGATCAACAGGCGGGCACTGCTCCTCTGAGAGGTACTCTAGAACGGTCTCCGGAGCAAGACCTGTCGAGAAGGATGGTGTCGGCAATCAATACTCTGACGCACGTCCGAGCTGACGAGGCATTGTAGTGCCACGTTGGCTGGCTGTTGGGCTGGCGCGGTGGCAGAGTCTTCACGAAGATCTGCATGCCACCACACAGGTGCTTGCTGAGTAGGCCTAGGGGCCGCGCGTTGCCACGCAGGTGCCTGCCCAGCTAGTTGGGCTGGCAGCTGTATGGGAACGGTAGTGGAGTCTTGGCAGACGTGGTCTTGGCTGTGGCCCTGCAGGTGTCCTCGGCAAGGGTCTTGCTGGGGCCCCGGCAAGGGTCTTGCCGTGGCACCGCGGTCGTCCCCGGCAAGGATCTCGCCGGGGGTCTCATGGATTTCCTCGGCGAGGATCTCGCCGAGGATCATCGTCTTCTGGTCCTCATCTGATCTTGTGTGCTTATGGTCTTCACAAAGATCTGCATGCCACCATGGAGGTGCCTCCCGAGCCTTGGTTCCAAGGTGGTTGATGGTGTTAGAACCCTTGGGCTCAAGGGTGGCGCGCTCTGCTAGCGTTGGGCAAGTTGCCCCGGCAAGGCTCTTGCCGGGTCTGCGGAGGCCGCCCCGGCAAGACCTCGCCCTCTTGCTCTTTGTGTTTCTGGTCTTGGTGGTGCTTTGCCCGTCTTGTGCCGTTGGCTTCCCTCCTCTACCCTGCTAAGTGTGGCCATAGGTGCGGCTCTGACTGCCCGTGCACAAGTAGAGTGGTAAAAAGGAGAGCCCCTACTTTTGTACACCGACAAAACCCTCAAAGGGCATCAAGCCCTTTGTGATGTGCTTAAAAAGAAGATCGTGAACATGAACCCTAGGAAAGAGGGTATTGCATTTGAGAGGAAACTCAGTGCTGATGGATCCTACTAGAACCTGAGCAGTATCCCAAAACCTCATGGGTTGCTGCAAAAGGACCTCCTGTAGATCCATCTACTTTATATGGCTTTACATGTGAATCTTCATATTCATCTGATGAGTCAATTGACTCCAACTATAAACTGTTCAAAAACCAGAATGGTGAAGTATTTGCCAGATATGTTGGAGCTAACTGCAGGAATGGTCCTCCTATGGAGAAAATATGGGTTCCCAAAAGGTGCCTTGAAAGTCTTCAGGTGAATATCCTCATGACACCACCGGTGAAGAATAGGAACCCTAGATCAAATTCTCCATACGGACCAAAGTCTTCACATGGATCAAATTCCTCATTTGGTCGTAAGTACACTTATCCCCGTGGTGATGCTTCTGTTTCGCAGGAAAAATCTAAGGGTCTTGAATATGTGCATTATTCCTGAAATCATTATGTTCATAAGTCCTCGAAGAATTTCTCTGCTTATTCATATACTTACTCTAACCCCTCTTCTGTGAAACGAAATGCACTCGCTTCAATGCCACCTTTCTCATATGGAGCTCGTAGAATGATGAACTCTTTGCCACCCCTCCAGTTGTGGGTGGTGAAGAAAATGAACTAATCTCTTATGCAGGGTCAGGTCTCCAAATGAACTTGAATAATTTGCAGGAGACCTCAGAGTGCTTGAAAGGACACAAGCTAACCATGAAGAAATGAATTACTCATTTCTCGCGTCCTTATATTGTTGTATCTATTGTACTGCTTGATGAAATTCTATCCGACGATTTTGATGTCATATTCTTCACTCTGAAGTATAGGAGTTCGTAAGATGCACTAATTCGTATGTAGGATGAATCGCTAAAAGCTACTGAGTGGGTGCTCGATAGTGGATGCACATATCACATGACTGGTGACAAGAACTTACTCATGGACTCTGCTCTATCTCCATCGCATCTGAAGCTTATCACCTACATTGACAAAGGAAAAGGCAAGCTATTGGGTTTAGGTAGACTTGCAATCTCAAAGGATTGACACATGGACAAAGTCATGCTTGTCGAATCTCTCGGATTCAACCTCATGTCTGTCTCAATGCTTTGTGATCTTGATATGGTTGTCATATTTGGCAAATATCGTTGCATAGTACTCATGGAATCTGGGAAATCCAAAGTATTCGAAGGCTTTAGGAGAGGAGACTTGTATATTGTTGATTTCTCTGTAGGACCACCGCCTGCCACATGTCTACTTGCAAAAGCTTTAGAAGGTTGGCTATGGCATCGATGACTTGGTCATGCTGGCATGAGGAACTTGCACACGCTTGTGAAAAAGAAGCATGTCATCGGCATCGAGGGTGTCAAATTCCACAAAGATCATCTTTGTGGGTCTTGCGAGGCTGGAAAGATGACCAGATCCAAGCATCCCTCAAAGACTATCATGACTATTACTCGTCCTTTTGAATTGCTTCACTGGACCTCTTTGACCCCACTCATTATGCCACACTAACGAATGCAACATCATTATATGGCTTTGTTATTGTTGATGATTATTCTTGTTACACCTGGGTGCATATCATATGTACAAAATTGAAGTGCAGGAAGTCTTCAAACGATTTTCCTTAAGGGCCTTGACAAATTTCGGTGTGAAGATCAAGCATATCAGGAGTGATAACGGGACCGAGTTCAAGAACACTGGTCTTGATGACTATCTTGATGAAGTTGGTATTACTCATGAGTTATCTGCCTCATACACTCCTCAACAGAATGGCGTTGTGGAGTGCATGAACAGGACTCTTGTTGAGATGGCTCGCACCATGCTTGATGAATACAAGACACCTCATTGCTTCTGGCCTGAGGCTATTGATACTGAATGCCAAATCATCAACAGGGTATATCTTCACAATTTCCTCAAGAAACCTCATATGAGCTCCCCACTGACAAAAAAGCCTAATGTAAGTTATTTCAAAGTCTTCGGTGCTAAATGCCGGATTAGAGATCCTCATCACAATTCCAAATTTGCATTGAAAGCATATGAGGGTTTTATGCTTGGTTACGGAAAGGACTCGCACACCTATAGAGTCTTCAACACCTATCACCACAAGGTTGTTGAAACTATAGATGTGTGGTTCGATGAGACTAAGGGCTCGCAATGAGAGCACCTACGTCATGTGCTAGATGAAATGCCTCCTAAGGAATCCATTAGGTTCAAGGCTACTGAGGATATTATACCCACCGAAGAACCTGCTGAAGAAGTTATCCCAAACAATGAAGAATTTTGTGTTGGTGCACCTGAGGAAAATGGCGCTGAAGAAAATGCTCAGCCCAATCAAAACCGTCAATCTGCTCATCCTCGCATAGCAAATGAAGTGCAAATTGACAAAATCCTCGACGACATCAATGCACCAGGTCCCCTCACTCGCTCAAAAGCTTCATATTTGTCTAACTTTTGTGGCCACTTCGCTTTTGTCTATATCACAGAGCTCACCAAAGTTGATGAAGCATTTCTAGAGCCTGGGTGGATTCAAGTAATGCAAGAGGAATTGCATCAATTCGAGCTGGAAAATGAGTGGGAACTTGTCAAGAGACCAGATCCTCAGAAGCAACATGTCATATGTACCAAGTGGATCTACTGCAACAAGCAATACGAAAATGGCCTAGTGGTGAGGAACAAGGCTCATCTTGTAGCTCAGGGCTACACACAGGTTGAAGGAATTGACTTTGATGAAACTTTTCACATGTTTCTAGAATTGAAGCTATTCGCATATTGCTTGCTTATGCTAACGATCACAATATCATCTTATTTCAAATGGATGTGAAAAGTGCATTCCTCAATGGTAAGCTTGAGGAAGAAGTATATGTTGCTCAACGCCCAGGTTTTGAAGATCCTAAGCATCCTGACAAAGTCTTCAGACTCAACAAGGCCCCTTATGGCCTCAAGCAGGCCCCTCGAGCATGGTATGATACACTGAAGGATTTCCTCATGAAGAAAGGCTTCAAACCCGGTTCACTTGACCCAACTCTTTTCACTAGATCTTACGATGATGAATTATCCGTTTGCCAAATATCTGTGGATGATATTATCTTTGGATGTACTGACAAACATTATAGTGACAAATTTGCTTATATGATGAGTGAAGAATATCAAATTTCTATGATGCAATAATTGAAATTCTTCTGTGGTCTTCAAATTGGTCAACAACACAATGGCATCTTCATATCTCAAGAGAAATACCTCATGGATGTCCTCATAAAATTCGGCATGCAAGATTGCAAAGGCGTCAAAATCCCTATGCCCACCAATGGCCAACTCTAAACCGACGAAAATGGTAAAGATTTCGATCAAAAGGTATATCGCTCCATAATTGGTTCTTTATTGTATCTATGTGCATCTAGGCCAGATAATATACTTAGTGTTTGCATGTGTGCCCGTTTTCAAGCTACACCAAAGGAATCACACCATAAGGCTATGAAACATATTCTTGATATCTTGCTCACACTCCAACACTTGGATTACGATATACCAAGGGCTCGGCTTTTGATCTTATTGGATATTCTAACTCTGACTATGCTAGTGATCAGTTGGATCGCAAGTCAACATCAGGCACATGCCATTTCCTCGGACGATCCTTAGTATGTTGGTCCTCGAAGAAGCAGAACTACGTATCACTTTCTATTCCTGACGCTGAGTACATTGCTCCTAGTTCTTGCTGTGCTCAATTATTGTGTATGAAGCAAACCCTCAAGGATTATGGCATCAATGTGAAGAATGTGCCTCTCTACTGCGACAACGAGAGTGCCATCAAGATTGCTCACAACCTGGTTCAGCACTCGAAGACTAAGCACATCCATATTCTTCATCATTTTCTTCGGGATCATGTGTTGAAGGGCGATATCATCATCCACCACGTGAAGACTGAAGAAACAACTAGCTGATAGCTTCACAAAGCCCTTGGATGAAAACAGATTTTGCAAGTTGCGGTGTGAGCTAAATATCTTGGAATCTTCAAATGTTCTTTGAAAGGACACACATCCTAACACTTATGCAAAATTGATGACTTCGATGGGCAACACACGAAGTAACGTTTTTCTTCAATCAATGAAGACTAACCCTCTAAGTGTGAAGAAATTAATGAAGAATTGATTCTCAGAACCCCACGACAATTGTACGCGGTGTCCGAAATAATCATTCTTATACGGTGGGTCAAGCCCCCAACCATAGTTGAAAATTTTAAAATTGAGTTTTTCGTCACTTTGCAAATTCTTCAAAATTTCAAATTCCTCAATTTTGCAGTTTCTTCAACATTACATCTGGTGTTATTCACTGAGATTATATATATATATATATGTGTGTGTGTGTGTGTGTGTGTGTGTGTGTGTTTCTATGTCCTCAACATCATTCACTTATTCATTGACTACATATATATCGGACCCGTTCCCCCTCGATGCGAAGAGCACGCTTGTTTATACAAGCAGTTGAGTCGGAGCTCGATAGTGTTTTTGATCCTGTATGTGGATGACATATTGCTGATCAGAAACGATGTTTCCTTGCTGAGCGCGGTCAAGGAATCATTGAATCGCAAGTTTTCAATGAAGGACCTCGCCAAGGCAGTGTATATTTTAGGAATTAAGATCTATAGAGATAGATCGAGGAGGCTGCTCGGCTTGAGCTAGAGTACGTACATAGATAAAGTATTGAAGCGGTTCAACATAAGTGAGGCCAAGAAAGGGTTCTTGCCTGTCTCACATGGTATAAGGCCAATAGAGACCGAGAGTCCTTCGACATCTGATGAGCGAAGCAGGATGAGTCAGATTCTGTATGCCTCGGCAATCGGATCCATCATGTATGCCATGATATGTACATGGCCTGATGTTGCTTTTGCAATAAGCCTGACAAGTAGATACCTGGCCAACCCATGTGATAGTCATTGGGCGGCGGTAAGACTATTCTGAAGTACCTAAAAAAGACTATAGAGATGTTCCTAGTTTATGGAGGTGAGGAAGAGCTCGTCATAAGTGGTTACGCCGACGCTAGCTTCCAAACTGACCGAGATGATTGCCGATCATAGTCTGGGTTCGTGCAAGTCATGTACGGAGGAGCAGTGAGCTAGACGAGTTGCAAGCAAGATACGGTGCCCGATTCTACCACGGAAGATGAATACATTGCGACTTGTGAAGTTGCAAAGGAAGGTGCTTGGATCCGGAACTTTCTGGATCTTGGTATTTTCCCAGCTTCGGTAAAACCGTTGGACCTTTATTGTGATAATTCGGGTGCCATCGCACAAGCCAAGGAGCCGAGGAATCACCACAACACCAGACACATAGATCGGAAATATCACCTGATATGAAAGATCGTAAAGAATGGTGATATAGAGTTATGCAAAATTCACACGGATGCAAATGTTGCAGATCCGTTGACTAAGCCGCCTCCACAACCCAAGCATGAGGGGCACGTTAGAGCTATGGGCATACGATGTTTGTTTGATTGACTCTAGTGCAAGTGGGGGACTGTTGGAGATATGCCATAGAGGCAACCATGTATGATGATATTTTCTATGTGTTTATGAATAAAGATAGTCCTTGGACATTATCAATGATGTGTATCAACAAGTACCTAACTTGTCTGTGGGACTATGCATTGTATGATGACTGTCCTAATAGGTCCCTAGTTGAAATGGCTGTGTGGACGCGTAGCCAACGAGACTAGCATATGACACAGTGGATGGCTCGGTCTCACTAGCCATGGAGCATTAGATGCCAAACAGATAATATGGGCTCGAAAGGATCTTTTCGAATTCAACATGGTTGGGATCCGAGTCAAGATAAGGTCCGAGTCGGGCAGACCCAACCATGAGACGCAGCGATATGTCATCTGTGAGTCTCTAATACAACATACATTCTATGTCCTAAGACCTGAGCTGGCACATGTACTCGGGATGGCGACAGACCTGCTTTGGGCCGAGCAAATGCTACTCCGTGAATGGGTAGTTACAAAGGTAGGTTTCGGGCTTGTCCAGACCCATGTTGCGAGACAATGTTGAGCAAGATGGGATTTGCCCCTCCGATCAGGAGTGATATACTCTTGGCCCATTGTGTGATCCAACCAAGATAAGCATGACCATGCATCATGGATTATGAGAAAATTCGGTTTGTGGTCGGTATCACTGGAACGAGAAAGAGGTCGGGCTAGCACAAGGATGATAGACTCGACTTGAGCCCGACAACATATATTATGTGGCAAAGGGTACAGAAGTGTGACACATTGTACAGGTTCGCCAACCGGCTTCATATTCTACTTGGTGGTTGGCATGCCTTGCTAGAGGCCACTACCAGCCGAGCTGGTCGGAGGTGATCCGACCTGCGACTAAGCCGACTTGAACCTAAGGGGTCAAGCGGTTGAGAAAAGGAACCTATGAGGTCCGATCCGACTCCATGAGTCAGATGTGATCCTACTCGGACTCGGATCTAGACCGAGCAGACTTTGGGCTTTAGGATCCGTGCGAGGCCCAAGTGTTGAGCCCATGACAGATGCATATATATAGTGGGGGTGCGGCACACTCATTTGGTTGATCGCTTCGGCACTGTCACTAGGGTTTGTATGTGTTACGAATAGCCATCTCCACTCGCCGCCGACTGTGTGATCAGACCTAGCAGTCCTTCGCACGGTGTTCCTCCTGCACGCATGGATAACATTAGAGGCGGTGCACTTGCGCCGCTCTGGCAAACCTGTACGTGGGATATGACGATCGGCTGTTCGAGGGAGATCGGATGAGGAGGAGACAATCCACGCGGACGCGTTGCCACAACTCTTCTTCCGCTACACGGCACTGCACGTCTTGTGCTAATGATATATGATCCATCTCCCATAGCATGATCTTGGTTGTTCTGCGCGTAGGAATTTTAAATTTGTAGTCGACGCACCCTACTGTAAATCCCAATAGTGGTATTAGAGCCTCTGCTATAGGATTTGGATTCAGATCGTATGCATATTAGATATGTGGAGGCGGCATATGAGACCTGTTATCGTTTATGAAATCGGCTATGTGCACGGTTAATGAGATCAACTGCACATGGGGATTGATGTGGCTATGTTTTCTGATGATCGGAATCGATGAGATCGTCACACAACCTACCCCTACCAGTCGGTATCTGCCATCGGGGTTAACAGTGAAACGTAAAGCCGAATCGGATTCACGATGATCGATCAGATCGGTCAAATCAGAAAATTCTGTGTGAACAGAATGCAGATGCGATCTGTGATTTCTGAAAACATCAGGCGCTGCCCCTTCGAACCCCGCCCGCTAACGGGCTAGCAGAACCGCCGTGTGCGTAGTGCCTAGTATTTCATACACGATCACTCAATCCAGTAGAATGCGATTCTATGCATAACTTGGTTTTGCTGGTTTGATGTGAATAGTATGGCTCATGTGTATGTGATGCATGTGTGTAAATTGTACATGGCCTGTGCGTCATGTTTGTCAGGCGACAGGAGCCAAAGTGCTGTCATTATAATCTATAATGACCTGCGTGTCGACTTGTGACTCTCTCTAAAATTCATTACTAGTTGTGGTGGTTGGATAATAGAGATCAGGTTGGTGGCTTGGCATCAAGGCGTGATGAACAAGATGGAGTTCCTAGATGGTCATCGGAGTCGGAGCCGGCCTGGAAGAACATCCATGCAGGAGCCATACTATTTCACAATATGTGTTTGTTTGTGACTGTTATGCTTCTTTGTTTCTATGCATGATAAAATGGTAGAAAGATCTGTCGTTAATATCAAGAGAATTGTCGTCCCTGATGTTGCACCTTCGCACGTCAAGTACATCTAGTAGTGGGCTCATAAAATTGGGGTGCTTCTAGGTGTCATTAAACTGAAGGGTTCATGTCGGACATGGATATGCACTGCATCAAGTTAACTTGACAAGGCTATCAAAACGGTTTTGGGCCTTGTGGCAAGGAAGGTTGGGAGTCGGGGTATGAGATACCTACCCGACCAACAGGGGTCGTATAGAGATACGATTAGCAAGGTGTTGCTTACCGGATAGGTATGTTGGCTAGCAGTGATGCTAAAGCTCACTAGTTGCATGCGCTAGTCGGATCCTGAATCACTGAGAATTTGTGGAGGATGCCGAATTCAGTGGGGGTATTTATGTTTATGGCTTGAACTACTCTACATAAACACATTGCTTAGTGATTGCATATTTTTTCTGTTGTAGATCAATGTAGCCACAAGCTCAACCCAACTTTGCATTGAAATCAATCTTGGAAAAGGGTAAACTTAATGGAACAAATTTTACCACCTAGTATAGAAATTTGAGAATTGTTCTCAAGCACGATATGAAAGAACATGTTTTAGAGGATCCACTTCTAGAGGAACTTGCCAATACTACTAATGCCACAACCAGGAATGCCTACCAGAAACTCGTTGATGAATCAAATGAGATTAGGTACCTCATGCTGGCTTGGATGGAGCCCAATTTGCAGCAGCATTTTGAAGAGGTTGGGGATTTCGATATGATCAAGAGTCTCAAGAGCATGTTTCAGGTACAGGCTAGGACTAAAAGGTTCAAGTCTGTCGAATCTTAATGGATTGTAAGCTGAAGGAAGGTGATCCACTGAGCCCGCATGTGATTAAGATGATCAGATACGTGCAAGCTTTGGATCGGTTAGGCTTCCCGCTCTTGGATGAGCTGGCTATCGATGTAGTTATGGGTTCTCTTCCGCCTAGCTATGGGACGTTCATCTTGAACTATTATATGCACGGCATGGATAAGAAGCTCACTGAAATGCATGGGATACTAAACGTGGCAGCGCAGGATAATAAGAAAGGCACGCATCAAGTGTTGATGGTGCAGAACTACGGCAAGTTCAAGAAGAGTTGGTCCAAGAAAAAGGCCAAAGCAAAGGGCACAAGAAGGTAATCTCTGCTACTGTGCCGAAGTCTGGACCGGACTCAAGGACCGTTTTCTATCATTGGAAGGAGACCAGTCACTAGATGAGGAACTGTAGCAAGTGGCTTGCTGAGCATGGCAATAAGGCCGGAGATGCTTCTTCACGCAAAGGTACACTTGTTACATATGCTATAGACATTTACCTTGCTGACATACCTAGTAGCTCTTGGGTATTTGATACCGGATCGGTTTTTCATATTTGCAACTCGATGCAGGGGCTGGTAAGAACTAGGTGTGTGGTACAAGGGGATATTGACATCAGTGTCGGGAAAAAAGCAAGAGTTGCTGCGTTGGAGGTCGGCATGATGCAGCTCTAGCTTCCTTCCGGATTCATTTTGAATAATTGTTATTACATTCCTGCACTTAGTCGGAACATTATTTCTGCCTCATGTTTGATGAGCCAGGGTTATGAATTCAATTTAAAGGAAAATAGTTGTTCAATATCTTCGAACGGTATGTTCCACGGCTATGCACCCATTGTTGATGGGCTATTTGTTTTGAATCTGGAAATGGAACCTGTCTATAATATGAATGTCAAGAGGCATAAGCCTAATGAGATATGACATACTTCTGGCATTGCCAGGTTGGACACATTAGTTTGAAATGCATGAAGAAGCTCCATGATGATGGACTCCTAACTTCGTCCGACTTCGGGTCGTTCGAGACATGTGAATCATGCTTGCTCGGCAAGATGACCAAGTCTCCTTTTACAAAGAGTTGCAACAGGGTGTCCGAGCTGTTGGAGCTTATACACAGTGATTTGTGTGGTCCAATGAGCACAACTGCTAGAGGTGGCTATCAGTACTTCGTGACTTTTACCAACGACTTGAGTACATATGGATATATTTATATGATGAGGCATAAGTCGGAAGCTTTTGAAAAGTCCAAAGAGTTTTAGAACGAGGTTGAGAATAAGCTTGGCAAGACTATAAAGCTTCTATGATCCGATCGTGGAGGTGAGTACATAAGCCAGGAGTTTGATAATCATTTGAAAAGCCAAAGTATAGTACCTCAGCTCACACCTCCGAGTACACCACAGAGAAATGGTGTGTCGGAACGGAGGAATCATACCTTGTTGGACATGGTTCGATCTATGATGAGCAAATTGAATTTACCCTTGTCATTTTGGGGATACGCTCTAGAAACTACAGCTTTTACACTCAACAGAGTACCATCCAAATTTGTAAACAAGACACCACATGAGATGTGGACTGGGAAGAGTCCCAAGTTGTCTTTTCTATAGATTTGGGGTTGTGAAACATTTGTCAATCGACTTATGTCGGACAAGCTTACACCTAAGTTGGATAAGTGCATATTCGTGAGATATCTGAGGGAAACCTTGGGATATAGCTTCTACAACCGCGAAGAGAACAAAGTGTTTGTTGCTCGGAACGGGGTCTTCCTTGAGAAAGAGTTTCTCGGGTGGGAAGCCAGTGGGAGGCAAGTGCAGCTCGAAGAAATTTGAAAACCACTTGGGGACAACTTGGCTAATGATGTGATCATACCGTAGTCTATCAGGGAACCATAGTGGAAGCGGCACCAGAACCACGGAGGTTGGAAAGATTGTGCATAGCGCACGATGTTCTGTTGCTTGAGAGCAATGAGCCGGCCCCGTATGCGAAAGTGATGGTGAGCCCAGATTCTGAGGCATGGCTAGCGGCCATGAGATCCGAGTTAAACTCCATGGATGAGAATCAAGTCTGGGACTTGGTTGATCCGCCGCCTGGCGTAACAGCCATTGGTTGCAAATCGATCTTTAACAAGAAAACTGATGCGGATGGAAATGTTCAGATCCACAAAGCTTGGCTTGTCGCTAAAGGTTATGGACAAGTTCAAGGAATTGACTACGACGATACTTACTCGCTGGTAGCGATGCTGTAGTCGGTGAGGATCGTACTAGCTATAGCTGCATATTTCGATTACGAGATATGGCAAATGGATGTCAAAACTGCTTTCCTTCACGGAAACTTAACCGAGGACGTGTATATGAAATAGCCCGAGGGTTTTGTCGATCCGACTAGCGCTAGTAAAGTATGCAAGCTCAAGAGATCCATTTATGGGTTGAAGCAAGCATCTTGGAGCTAGAATATTCATTTTGATGAGGTAGTCACTGGTCTCGGTTTCATCAAAACTGAAGAGGGCGCTTGTTTATACAAATAGTTGAGTGGGAGTTCGATAGTGTTCTTGATCCTGTATGTGGATGACATATTGCTGATCGAAAATGATGTTTCGATGCTGAACTCGGTCAAGGAATCATTGAATGGCAAGTTTTCAATGAAGGACCTCGGCAAGGGAGTGTATATTTTAGGAATTAAGATCTATAGAGATAGATCAAGGAGGCTGCTTGGCTTGAGCCAGAGTACGTACATAGATAAAGTGTTGAAGCGGTTCAACATGATTGAGCCCAAGGGTTCTTGCTTGTCTCACATGGTATAAGGCTAAGCGAGACTCAAAGTCCTTCGACATCTGATGAGCAAAGCAAGATGAGTCAGATTCCGTATGCCTCGGTAATCAGATCCATCAAGTATGCCATGATATGTACACGGCCTGATGTTGCTTTTGCAATATGCCTAAGAAGTAGATACTAGGCCAACCCAGGTAATAGTCATTGGGTGGCGGTAAATACTATTCTGAAGTACCTAAAAAGGACTAAAGATATGTTCCATGTTTATGGAGGTGAGGAAGAGCTCGTCATAAGGGGTTACACCGAAGCTAGTTTCCAAACTGACCGAGATGATTTTCGATCACCGTCCGGATTTGTGAACGTCATGAATGGATGAGCAGTGAGCTGGATGATACGGCGGCCGATTCTACCATAGAAGCCAGATACATTGCGGCTTTTGAAGCCGCAAAGGAAGGTGTTTGGGTCTGCAACTTTCTGGATGATCTTGGCATTTTCCCAGCCTTGGTAGAACCATTGGACCTTTATTGTGATAATTCTAGTGCCATCGCACAAGCCAAGGAGCTGAGGAATAACCACAAGACCAGACACATATATCAGAAATATCACTTGATATGAAAGATTGTAAAGAATGTTGATATAGAGTTATGCAAAATTCACACAGATGGAAATGTTGCAAATCCTCTGAGTAAGCCGCTTCCACAACCCAAGCATTAGGGGCACGTTAGAGCTATGGGCATACGATGTCTGTTTGATTGACTCTAGTGGAAGCGGGAGACTGTTGGAGATATGCGCTAGAGGCAATCACGTACGATGATATTTTCCATGTGTTTATGAATAAAGATAGTGCTTGGACAATAACAATGAGGTGTATCAGCAAGTACGTGACTTGTTTGTGGGATTATGCATTGTATGATGACTGTCCTAATAGGTCCCTAGTCGAACGGGTTGTGTGGACGCGCAACCAACTAGACTAGCATATGAAACAGTGGATGGCTCGGTCTCACTAGCCATAGAGCATTAGATGCTAACCGGATAATATGGGCTGGGAAGGATCTGGTTGGATTCGACATGTTCGGATCCGAGTCGAGATAAGGTCCAAGTCGAATAGACCCAACTATGAGATGCAACAATATGTCATATGTGAGTGTCTAGTACAACATACATTCTACCTCCTAAGACTTGAGCTGGCGCGTGTACTCGGGATGGCGACATACCTGCTTTGGGCCGACCAAACTCTACTCCGTGACTGGGTAGTTACAAAGGTAGGTTTCAGGCTTGTCTAGACCCATGTTGCGAGACATGGTCGACCAAGATAAGCATGGCCATGCAACATGGATTATAAGATAATCCAGTTTGTGGTCGGCATCATTGGAACGAGAAAGAGGTCGGGCTAGCACAAGGATGACAGACTAGCCTTGAGCCCGACAACATATATCATGTGGCAAAGGCAACAGAAGTGTGACACATTGTACAAGTTCACCAACCGGCTTCATAGTCTACTTGGTGGTTGGCACGCCTTGCTAGAGGCCGCTGCCAGCCGAGCTGGATGGAGGTGATCCGACCTGCGACCAGGCCGACTTGAACCTAAAGGGCCGCACGCTTAAGGGAAGGAACCTGTGAGGCCTGATCCGACTCCGCAAGTTAGATGTGATCGTACTCGGACTTGGATCTAGACCGAATAGACTTTGGGCTTTAGGATCCGTGTGAGGCACAAGTGTTGAGCCCGTCACAGATGCCTATATATAGTGGGGGGAGGCACACTCAATTGGTTGACCGCTTCGGCACTGTCACTAGGGTTTGCATGTGTTGCGAATACCCATCTCCACTCACCGCCAACTGTATGTGACGCCCCAAGACCGACGCTTCAGAAGACTTCCATATTTTCGTGATCACCGTGTGTTTCTTTTGTGCTTGCTCTTTTATTTTTGCATTGCATCATGCCATCATGCCATCATGTCATTAATCTTTGCATCTCAACTCAACTAATAAATTGCATAGATGGTTGATCTATTTAAATCGAGGGAAGGGTGACTTCTCTTTATAACATATCCTCCCAATATTAGGCAGCTATATTAGATATTTCTTTAATTTGGAAATCACCATAACACACTTGCAAATTATCCTAATGCCTATGTTATCTTAATTCTTGGTCTCCAACCTTGCCATATATTCTTTCATCATATTCCGGAGCTCCACCAAAAATCCCAACATTTTTGGACCTTCCCAACCCTCACTTCCTATTCAAATCATTTGAATTTAAATCAAATGAGTTTGAATTTAAATCTTTCAATCATGGCCTTTTCTATTTTCTCGGAACAAGCACATTTTTGTGAGTCCGTGAAAATTATCCGCATGTTCAACATCTTCCCCTAACCTCTCTTTCTTTTCTTTCTTATCTCTGTTTTGTTTTATTTTTCTTTAGAGTGAGAGAGAGAGAGAGAGAGCCTGCAGCCCTGCCGGCCTCTAAGCCCAAAGCCCAGCCAGCTCCCTGTTTTAACCTAGCGTGCACCTATCGATCCCCTCTCTCTCTCGATTCCTCCAGCGCCGCCACTCCACACACGCCCCACGCCTTGCCTCCCATGGCGCCTGAAGCCATGACCCGTCGCCCCTCCGGCCGGCGAGTCCCGACCGCCTTGCACCCTCGAGCACCACCACCTCCAGCGCGCCTCGAGCCTCCTCCTGTGCGCCTCCACCCTGGATCCAGCCTCGACGACCCATCCCCGACCTCCTCCTCACCCGCCTCCTCGTCTACCCGGCGCCACCGCCTCGTCAGCTCCGTCGTCAGGGGAGGAGCCCCTCGATCCGTCCCCTTCGGCCCCGACTCCGGCGAGCGCCGCCCCGTCGACTCTCCTCCACGCGACACCTCCCCTCTGCTTCCTCGTCCACCGCTGTTCCCGTCACTCCACCGTGACTTGGGCAAGCTGTCGACCTCACCGCCTTCCTGCACGCGCCTGTCCGCTACTGGTCTCGTGCCAGGGCCCCTCCTCCTCACGGCCATGGTGTACCTCGTGGCTGTACAGTGCCGGCACGTTGCTGCTGCTTCGCCGCCCGCCTCCATTCGTTGACCACCAAGACCCGAGGCCTTTTGTGTTGTTTCGTTTGGATGCGTCAAGTTCCTCTACTACCTGTGTACGACTACGTGGATTCGCCAAGTACACCACCGGCAAGACCACACGGATGCTCGGCCGAGTACTGTACGAAACGCCAAGTATCACGAGGACCATCGACATGTACCTCTACACCGCATCAAAACGCCGAGTTCCTCGCCGTCGACCCCAAGTTACTCGGATTTGTCAAGCTCCTATCCGAAACGAGCGTGTACCACTACTTCCACTACCGTCGCGAGAACGACTAGTTCCACTACCGTCGAACCCGATCCGCTCCGAAAAGGCACGCTGCGAAGGTATAACCCCGAGACGACGTCCGTGGACCAAATGCATGTGTTGTATGAGATGCACCCTATGTTTGGACCGTGTCTGAATTGTTCCTTGCACGTTCGCCGTAAGCCATGCCACCGACATGTGGGACACCCGGTATCCGGGATCACTCCCCGTCACTCTTGCACGTTTCGCGCACCCACACTTGTTCCTTTACAACAGCATCTCAATCGAGTTGCCGGAACCGGGATGTTGTCGTGGCACCATTTCCGATTCACCGCCATGGCACCCGTTTCCTTCCGCCATGGCGACAAATGCCTCGTATCATGCTCATGTCAACATTTTCATAAAATTGCTTAACACTTGCATATGTCATCCGCATCATGATAATAACATTTAAAATGTTTAAAATTGTTGTTTGCTTTAAATTGCTAAATGACATATGGGGATTTTCCAGAATTGTTATTTGTTATTTCTGACCTCATTTACACTTGCCTAAATAGATAGTTTTATTATGCTTAACCTCTTGCCATGCTTAACCACAGTTAATTTTGTTGGGTACATAAACGGGAGAGAACTAAATAATTGATGTGGTGTTTTGTCAATATGCAACTCGTTGCATATTGAGCTCCACTTAATTTGTAGTATTGTTTGTTGCATTTTTCCATGCCATGACTCATTTAAAACGGACATGCATCATACTTGGTTGTGCATCATGCCATGTTTATGATTGTGTGTTTACCATGTTGTTTGCTTCTTTCTGGTTTGCTTCTCTCGTTAGCTTCGGTTTCGTTCCGGAGTTGTGAGGGTTCGTTCAACTACATCCGTTTGTCTTCTTCTTGGACTCGTTCTTCTTCCTAGCGAAATTTCAGGCAAGATGACCATTACCCTCGATATCACTTTTATCTTTGCTTGCTATTTGTTCGCTCTATCGCTATGTCGCGCTACCTACCACTTGTTTATCATGCCTCCCATATTGCCATGTCAAGCCTCTAACCCACCTTTCCTAGCAAACCGTTGTTTGGCTATGTTACCGCTTTTGCTCAGCCCCTCTTATAGCGTTGCTAGTTGTAGGTGAAGATGAAGATTGTTCTATGTTGGAACATGGATATGTTGGGATATCACAATATCTCTTATTTTAATTAATGCATCTATATACTTGGTAAAGGGTGGAAGGCTCGGCCTTATGACTGGTGTTTTGTTCCACTCTTGCCGCCCTAGTTTCCGTCATACCGGTGTTATGTTCCTTGATTTTGCGTTCCTTACGCGGTTGGGTGTTATGGGAACCCCTTGACAGTTCGCCTTGAATAAAACTCCTCCAGCAAGGCCCAACCTTGGTTTTACCATTTGCCTACCTAAGCCTTTTTCCCTTGGGTTCCGCGGACTCGAGGGTCATCTTTATTTTAACCCCCCCGGGCCAGTGCTCCTCTGAGTGTTGGTCCAAACTAGAGCACTGTGCGGGACCGTCCCTTGGCAACTTGGGTTACGTTGGTACCTGTATGCTTCGCTCATCCGGTGTGCGGGACCGTCTCCTATCGGGATTTGTCGGCACAGTCGGGTGGTCTTGCTGGTCTTGTTTTACCATTGTTGAAACGTCTTGTAACCGGGATTCCGAGCCTGATCGTGTTTTCCCGGGAGAACGAATTGTTGGGGAACTTAGTAATTTCAAAAAAATTCCTACGCAGACGCAAGATCATGGTGATGCATAGCAACGAGAGGGGAGAGTGTTGTCCACGTACCCTCGTAGACCGAAAGCGGAAGCGTTAACACAACGCGGTTGATGTAGTCATACGTCTTCACGATAAGACCGATCAAGTACCGAACGCACGGCACCTCCGAGTTCAGCACACGTTCAGCTCGATGACATCCCTTGAACTCCGATCCAGCCGAGTGTTGAGGGAGAGTTTCGTCAGCACGATAGCGTGGTGACGATGATGATGTTCTACCGACCCAGGGCTTCGCCTAAGCTCCGCTACGATATTATCGAGGTGTAATATGGTGGAGGGGGGCACCGCACACGGCTAAAAGATCGTTGATCAATTGTGTGTTTAGAGGTGCCCCCCTGCCCCCGTATATAAAGGAGCAAGGGGGAGGCCGCCGGCCTAGGAGGTAGAGGCGCGCCAGGAGGAATCCTACTCCTACCGGGAGTAGGACTCCCCCCTTTTCCATGTTGGACTAGGAGTGGAAGGGGGAAGAGGTGGAGGGGAGGAAGGAAGGGGGGGGCGCCGCCCCCCTCTCCTTGTCCTATTCGGACTGGGGGGGAAGGGGGGCGCGGCCCTGCCCTGGCCTCCTCTCCTTTCTTCCACCTAGGCCCACTAAGGCCCATTAAGTTACCGGGGGGTTCCGGTAACCTCCCGGTACTCCGAAAAAATCCCGATTTCACCCGGAACACTTCCGATGTCCAAACATAGGCTTCCAATATATCAATCTTTATGTCTCGACCATTTCGAGACTCCTCGTCATGTCCGTCATCACATCCGGGACTCCGAACAACCTTCGGTACATCAAAACATATAAACTCATAATATAACTGTCATCGTAACTTTAAGCGTGCGGACCCTACGGGTTTGGGAACTATGTAGACATGACCGAGACACCTCTCCGGTCAATAACCAATAGCGGAACCTGGATGCTCAAATTGGTTCCCACATATTCTACGAAGATCTTTATCGGTCAGACCGCATAACAACATACGTTGTTCCCTTTGTCATCGGTATGTTACTTGCCCGAGATTCGATCGTCGGTATCTCGATACCTAGTTCAATCTCGTTATTGGCAAGTCTCTTTACTCGTTAAGTAATACATCATCCCGCAACTAACTCATTAGTTACAATGCTTGCAAGGCTTATAGTGATGTGCATTACCGAGTGGGCCCAGAGATACCTCTCCGACAATCGGAGTGACAAATCCTAATCTCGAAATACGCCAACCCAACAAGTACCTTTGGAGACACCTGTAGAGCACCTTTATAATCACCCAGTTACGTTGTGACGTTTGGTATCACACAAAGTGTTCCTCCGGTAAACGGGAGTTGCATAATCTCATAGTCATAGGAACATGTATAAGTCATGAAGAAAGCAATAGCAACATACTAAACGATCGAGTGCTAAGCTAACGGAATGGGTCAAGTCAATCACATCATTCTCCTAATGATGTGATCTCGTTAATCAAATGACGACCCATGTCAATGGCTAGGAAACTTAACCATCTTTGATCAACGAGCTAGTCAAGTAGAGGCATACTAGTGACACTCTGTTTGTCTATGTATTCACACATGTATTATGTTTCCGGTTAATACAATTCTAGCATGAATCATAAACATTTATCATGATATAAGGAAATAAATAATAACTTTATTATTGCCTCTAGGGCATATTTCCTTCAGTCTCCCACTTGCACTAGAGTCAATAATCTAGTTCACATCGCCATGTGATTTAACATCAATAATTCACATCACCATGTGATTAACACCCATAGTTCACATTGTCATGTGACGAACACCCAAAGGGTTTACTAGAGTCAATAATCTAGTTCACATTGCTATGTGATTAACACCCAAAGAGTACTAAGGTGTGATCATGTTTTGATTGTGAGATAATTTTAGTCAACGGGTCTGTCACATTCAGATCCGTAAGTATTTTGCAAATTTCTATGTCTACAATGCTCTGCACGGAGCTACTCTAGCTAATTGCTCCCACTTTCAATATGTATCTAGACCGAGACTTAGAGTCATCTAGATTAGTGTCAAAACTTGCATCGACGTAACCCTTTACGACGAACCTTTTGTCATTTCCATAATCGAGAAACATATCCTTATTCCACTAAGGATTATTTTGACCGTTGTCCAGTGATCTACTCCTAGATCACTATTGTACTCCCTTTGCCAAAATCAGTGTAGGGTATACAATAGATCTGGTACACAGCATGGCATACTTTATAGAACCTATGGCCAAGGCATAGGGAATGACTTTCATTCTCTTTCTATCTTCTGCCGTGGTCGGGCTTTGAGTCTTACTCAATTTCACACCTTGTAACACAGGCAAGAACTCTTTCTTTGACTGTTCTATTTTGAACTACTTCAAAATCTTGTTAAGGTATGTACTCATTGAAAAAACTTATCAAGCGTCTTGATCTATCTCTATAGATCTTGATGCTCAATATGTAAGCAGCTTCACCAAGGTCTTTCTTTGAAAAACTCCGTTCAAACACTCCTTTATGCTTTGCAGAAATTCTATATCATTTCCAATCAGCAATATGTCATCCACATATAATATCAGAAATGCTACTGAGCTCCCACTCACTTTCTTGTAAATACAGGCTTCTCCAAAAGTCTGTATAAAACCAAATGCTTTGATCACACTATCAAAGCGTTTATTCCAACTCCGAGAGGCTTGCACCAGTCCATAAATGGATCGCTGGAGCTTGCACACTTTGTTAGCTCCCTTTGGATCGACAAAACCTTCCGGTTGCATCATATACAACTCTTCTTCCAGAAATCCATTCAGGAATGCAGTTTTGACATCCATTTGCCAAATTTCATAATCATAAAATGCGGCAATTGCTAACATGATTCAGACAGACTTAAGCATCGCTACGGGTGAGAAGGTCTCATCGTAGTCAATCCCTTGAACTTGTCGAAAACCTTTCACAACAAGTCGAGCTTTATAGACAGTAACATTACCGTCAGCGTCAGTCTTCTTCTTGAAGATCCATTTGTTTTCAATGGCTTGCCGATCATCGGGCAAGTCAACCAAAGTCCATACTTTGTTCTCATACATGGATCCCATCTCGGATTTCATGGCCTCAAGCCATTTTGCGGAATCTGGGCTCACCATCGCTTCTTCATAGTTCGTAGGTTTGTCATGGTCTAGTAACATAACCTCCAGAACAGGATTACCGTACCACTCTGGTGCGGATCTTAATCTGGTTGACCTACGAGGTTCAGTAATAACTTGATCTGAAGTTTCATGATCATTATCATTAACTTCCCCACTAATTGGCGTAGGTGTCGCAGAAACTAGTTTCTGTGATGATCTACTTTCCAATAAGGGAGCAGGTACAATTACTTCATCAGGCTCTACTTTTCTCCCACTCACTTCTTTCGAGAGAAACTCCTTCTCTAGAAAGGATCCATACTTAGCAACGAATGTCTTGCCTTCGGATCTGTGATAGAAGGTGTACCCAACTGTCTCCTTTGGGTATCCTATGAAGACACATTTCTCCGATTTGGGTTTGAGCTTATCAGGATGAAACTTTTTCACATAAGCGTCGCAACCCCAAACTTTAAGAAACGACAACTTTGGTTTCTTGCCAAACCACAGTTCATAAGATGTCGTCTCAACGGATTTAGATGGTGCCTTTTTTTTCGTGAATGCAGCTGTCTCTAATGCATAACCCCAAAACTATAGTGGTAAATCGGTAAGAAACATCATAGATTGCACTATATCCAATAAAGTATGGTTATGACGTTCGGACACACCATTATGCTGTGGTGTTCCAGGTGGCACGAATTTGGGAAACTAGTCCACATTGTTTTAATTGAAGACCAATCTCGTAACTCAAATATTTGTCTCCGCTATCAGATCGTAGAAATCTTATTTTCTTGTCACGATGATTTTCTACTTCACTCTGAAATTATATGAACTTTTCAAATGTTTCAGACTTCTGTTTCATTAAGTAGATATACCCATATCTGCTCAAATCATCTGTGAAAGTCAGAAAATAATGATACCTGCTACGAGCCTCAATATTCATCGGACCACATACATCTGTATGTATGATTTCCAACAAATCTGTTGCTCTCTCCATAGTTCCGGAGAACGGCGTTTTAGTCATCTTGCCCATGAGGCACGGTTCGCAAGCATCAAGTGATTCATAATCAAGTGATTCCAAAATCCTATCAGTATGGAGTTTCTTCATGCGCTTTACACCAATATGACCTAAACGGCAGTGCCACAAATAAGTTGCACTATCATTATTAACTTTGCATCTTTTGGCTTCATTATTATGAATATGTGTATCACTACGATCGAGATCCAACAAACCATTTTATTGCGTGTATGACCATAGAAGGTTTTATTCATGTAAACAAAACAACAATTATTCTCTTAATTTAAATGAATAACCGTATTGCAACAAACATGATCAAATCATATTCATGCTCAACGCAAACACCAAATAACACTTATTTAGTTTCAACACTAATCCCGAAAGTATAGGGAGTGTGCGATGATGATCATATCAATCTTGGAACTACTTCCAACACACATCGTCACCTCGCCTTTTACTACTCTCTGTTTATTCTGCAACTCTCATTTCGAGTTACTACTCTTAGCAACTGAACCAGTATCAAATACCGAGGGGTTGCTATAAACACTAGTAAAGTACACGTCAATAACATGTATATCCAATATACCTTTGTTCACTTTGCCATCCTTCTTATCCACCAAATAGTTGGGGTAGTTCCGCTTCCAGTGACCAGTCCCTTTGCAGTAGAAGCACTTAGTCTCAGGCTTAGGTACAGACTTGGGCTTCTTCACTTGAGTAGCAACTTGCTTGCTGTTCTTTTTGAAGTTCCCCTTCTATCCCTTTGCCCTTTTCTTGAAACTAGTGGTCTTGTTAACCATCAACACTTGATGCTCTTTCTTGATTTCTACCTTCGTCGATTTCAGCATCGCGAAGAGCTCGGGAATTACTTTCGTCATCCCTTACATACTATAGTTCATCACGAAGTTCTACTAACTTGGTGATGGTGACTAGAGAATTCTGTCAATCACTATTTTATCTGGAAGATGAACTCCCACTTGATTCAAGCGATTGTAGTACCCAGACAATCTGAGCACATGCTCACTGCTTGAGCTATTCTCCTCCATCTTTTAGCTATAGAACTTGTTGGAGACTTCATATCTCTCAACTCGGGTATTTTCTTGAAATATTAACTTCAACTCCTGGAACATCTCATATGGTCCATGACGTTCAAAACGTCTTTGAAGTCCCGATTCTAAGCCGTTAAGCATGGTGCACTAAACTATCAAGTAGTCATCATACTGAGCTAGCCAAACGTTCATAACGTCTGCATCTGCTCCTATAATAGGTCTGTCACCTAGCGGTGCATCAAGGACATAATTCTTCTGTGCAGCAATGAGGATAATCCTCAGATCACGGATCCAATCCGCATCTTTGCTACTAACATCTTTCAACATAATTTTTCTCTAGGAACATATCAAAAATAAACACAGGGAAGCAACAACGCGAGCTATTGATCTACAACATAATTTGCAAAATACTATCAGGACTAAGTTCATGATAAATTTAAGTTCTATTAATCATATTACTTAAGAACTCCCACTTAGATAGACATCTCTCTAATCATCTAAGTGATTACGTGATCCAAATCAACTAAACCATAACCGATCATCACGTGAAATGGAGTAGTTTTCAATGGTGAACATCACTATGTTGATCATATCTACTATATGATTCACGCTCGACCTTTCGGTCTCAGTGTTCCAAGGCCATATCTGCATATGCTAGGCTCGTCAAGTTTAACCTGAGTATTCCGCGTGTGCAACTGTTTTGCACCCGTTGTATTTGAACGTAGAGCCTATCACACCCGATCATCACGTGGTGTCTCAGCACGAAGAACTTTCGCAATGGTGCATACTCACGGAGAACACTTTTATCTTGAAATTTTAGTGAGAGATCATCTTATAATGCTACCATCAATCAAAGCAAGATAAGATGCATAAAAGATAAACATCACATGCAATCAATATAAATGATATGATATGGCCATCATCATCTTGTGCTTGTGATCTCCATCTCCGAAGCATTGTCATGATCACCATCGTCATCGGCGCGACACCTTGATCTCCATCGTAGTATCGTTGTCGTCTCGCCAACTTTTGCTTTTACGACTATCGCTACCGCTTAGTGATAAAGTAAAATAATTACATGGCGATTGCATTGCATACAATAAAGCGACAACCATATGGCTCCTGCCAGTTGCCGATAACTCGGTTACAAAACATGATCATCTCATACAATAAAATATAGCATCATGTCTTGACCATATCACATCACAACATGCCCTGCAAAAACAAGTTAGACGTCCTCTACTTTGTTGTTGCAAGTTTTACGTGGCTGCTACGGGCTTAGCAAGAACCGTTCTTACCTACGCATCAAAACCACAACGATAGTTTGTCAAGTTGGTGCTGTTTTAACCTTCGCAAGGACCGGGCGTAGCCACACTCGGTTCAACTAAAGTGAGAGAGACAGACACCCGCCAGTCACCTTTAAGCAACGAGTGCTCGCAACGGTGAAACCAGTCTCATGTAAGCGTACGCGTAATGTCGGTCCGGGCCGCTTCATCTGACAATACCGCCGAACCAAAGTATGACATGCTGGTAAGCAGTATGACTTATATCGCCCACAACTCACTTGTGTTCTACTCGTGCATAACATCAACGCATAAAACCAGGCTCGGATGCCACTGTTGGGGAACGTAGTAATTTCAACAATTTTCCTACGCACATGCAAGATCATGGTGATGCATAGCAATGAGAGGGGAGAGTGTTGTCCACGTACCCTCGTAGACCGAAAGCGGAAGCGTTAACACAACGCGGTTGATGTAGTCGTACGTCTTCACGATCCGACCGATCAAGTACCGAACGCACGGCACCTCCGAGTTCAACACACGTTCAGCTCGATGATGTTCCTCGAACTCCGATCCAGCCGAGTGTTGAGGAAGAGTTTCGTCAGCACGACGGCGTGGTGACGATGATGATGTTCTACCGACGCAGGGCTTCGCCTAAGCTCCGCTACGATATTATCGAGGTGTAATATGGTGAGGGGGGCACCGCACACGGCTAAAAGATCGTTGATCAATTGTGTGTTTAGAGGTGCCCCCCTGCCCCCTTATATAAAGGAGCAAGGGGGAGGCCGCCGGCCTAGGAGGTAGAGGCGCGCCAGGAGGAGTCCTACTCCTACCGGGAGTAGGACTCCCCCCCTTTTCCATGTTGGACTAGGAGTGGAAGGGGGAAGTGGTGGAGGGGAGGAAGGAAGGGGGGGGGCGCCGCCCCCCTCTCCTTGTCCTATTCGGACTGGGGGGAAGGGGGCACGGCCCTACCCTGGCCTCCTCTCCTCTCTTCCACCTAGGCCCACTAAGGCCCATTAAGTTACCGGGGGGTTCCAGTAACCTCCCGGTACTCCGGAAAAATCCCGATTTCACCCGGAACACTTCCGATGTCCAAACATAGGCTTCCAATATATCAATCTTTATGTCTCGACCATTTCGAGACTCCTCATCATGTCCGTGATCACATCCGGGACTCCGAACAACCTTCGGTACATCAAAACATATAAACTCATAATATAACTCTCATCGTAACTTTAAGCGTGCGGACCCTACGGGTTCGGGAACTATGTAGACATAACCGAGACACCTCTCCAGTCAATAACCACTAGCGGAACCTGGATGCTCATATTGGTTCCCACATATTCTACGAAGATCTTTATCGGTCAGACCGCATAACAACATACGTTGTTCCCTTTGTCATCGGTATGTTACTTGCCCGAGATTCGATCGTCCGTATCTCGATACCTAGTTCAATCTCGTTACCGGCAAGTCTCTTTACTCGTTCCATAATACATCATCCCGCAACTAACTCATTAGTTACAATGCTTGCAAGGCTTATAGTGATGTGCATTACCGAGTGGGCCCAGAGATACCTCTCCGACAATCGAAGTGACAAATCCTAATCTCGAAATACGCTAACCCAACAAGTACCTTTGGAGACACCTGTAGAGCACCTTTATAATCACCCAGTTACATTGTGACGTTTGGTAGCACACAAAGTGTTCCTCCGGTAAACGGGAGTTGCATAATCTCATAGTCATAGGAACATGTATAAGTCATGAAGAAAGCAATAGCAACATACTAAACGATCGAGTGCTAAGCTAACGGAATGGGTCAAGTCAATCACATCATTCTCCTAATGATGTGATCTCGTTAATCAAATGACAACCCATGTCAATGGCTAGGAAACTTAACCATCTTTGATCAATGAGCTAGTCAAGTAGAGGCATACTAGTGACACTCTGTTTGTCTATGTATTCACACATGTATTATGTTTCCGGTTAATACTATTCTAGCATGAATAATAAACATTTATCATGATATAAGGAAATAAATAATAACTTTATTATTGCCTCTAGGGCATATTTCCTTCAGGAATATCCTTCGTTGACCATGAGAGCTTGTGATGGGCTAAGTTGGGATACCCCTGCAGGGTATAAACTTTCAAGAGCCGTGCCCGCGGTTATGTGGCAGATGGGAATTTGTTAATGTCCGGTTGTAGAGAACTTGACACTTGACTTAATTAAAATGCATCAACCGCGTGCGTAACCGTGATGGTCTCTTTTCGGCGGAGTCCGGGAAGTGAACACGGTTCTTGTGTTATGGTTGTGCGTAAGTAGTTTCAGGATCACTTCTTGATCACTTCTAGCTTCTGACCGTTGCATTGCTTCTCTTCTCGCTCTTATTTGCGTATGTTAGCCACCATATATGCTTAGTGCTTGCTGCAGCTCCACCTCACTACCCCTTTCCTACCCATAAGCTTAAATAGTCTTGATCTCGCGGGAGTGAGATTGCTGAGTCCTCGTGACTCACAGATTCTACCAAAATAGTTGCAGGTGCCGACAATACCAGTGCAGGCGACGCAACCGAGCTCAAGTGGGAGTTCGACGAGGACCTTGGTCGTTACTGTGTTTCTTTTCATGTTGATCAGTAGTGGAGCCCAGTTGGGACGATCGGGGATCTAGCATTTGGGGTTGTCTTCTTTTATTTTGGTTCCGTAGTCGGACCTTGATTGTATTCTGGATGATGTATGTTTAACTTGTTATTTGTGTGAAGTGGCGATTCTAAGCCAACTCTTTATCCCTTTCTTATTCAGTACATGGGATTGTGTGAAGATTACCCCTCTTGCGACAAAACCACAATGCGGTTATGCCTCTAAGTTGTGCCTCGACACGTGAGAGATATAGCCGCATCATGGGCGTTTCAAGTTGGTAATCAGAGCCATCCCTGACTTAGGAGCCCCCTGCTTGATCGAATCGCTGACGTTGTTGAGTCTAGAACAAAGTGTTTTGAGTCTTAGGATTATACATATCGGAGAGTAGGATTCTTTTTACTCCTCAGTCCCTTCGTCGCTCTGGTGAGGCCTCCTGACGTAGCTGTTTTGACTTTCCTCTCCTCAAATTTC
This sequence comes from Aegilops tauschii subsp. strangulata, assembly GCF_002575655.3. Taxonomy (NCBI): domain Eukaryota; kingdom Viridiplantae; phylum Streptophyta; class Magnoliopsida; order Poales; family Poaceae; genus Aegilops; species Aegilops tauschii. The sequence goes on along the minus strand of NC_053037.3, from coordinate 276,450,224 downwards.
ACTAAAAAAATTTAGGATCACGCGGGTATCTTGGAATCGTTTCGATGGTTTTGTGACGAGAACATTATCCTTGGTGCCTCCTGACATTTAGGGGTTGTGGCAGTGTCCCGGGGAGTTGAGCTCCGAGGTGTTGTCGTCACAATTTTATCGTTGCAGTTCTGGAATACCTGAGTTTCGCCGACATCGAAAATCTCTTTTATGCAGTTGTTGGTGAGATCACCTCGACGCCACCCAGTACTGGGGCGGGAGTTCGGGAGTATTGCCATAACTCGTATAACGGATGCTTTTCGAAGGTTGAGGTACACGATTGCCGGAGTTTTCTTGGTTATGTGTTGACGGATGGATACAGCTGGATCTAGGGATTGTTAGTTTGGGTGAGATATATTGCGTCCCCTATATCCCAACACCTGATTGCATAACCAGAAAGTTTCGGGAGTTTATAAGTGGGAATTCAAGTAGCTCCTAAATTATCTTTCCAATAGACACATGATACGATATGGGATCTATCATATGTTTGTTTCCGGCTTATTTCCTAAGCCAATCCTTTGTTTTGTTTTGGTTTGTGGTATTCGAGTTGCTTTGAAGTCAAGTGTTGATTCCATACCTTTCCTAAGCGGTGTTCTCATACTTCTATGTGAATACCATTCTTGATCATCAAGATTGTCATGCCAATTCTTTTCCAACCGACGTGCTCTTTTTCAAGTGGATCCGATCATTTCAACATTCGCGAGATCAATTCTCAGTTCTTTGCAACGGCGTTTGCTTCATCCGTCCCAAGTTGTCTTTGTTTTCCCCGCCCTCCCACCCTTTTTCTTCAAGGACTCACATTTCTTAATCAAGTATCCTTTTATCGATGGGAAGTCTCTCCATTCTTTTTCGTCAATGCTCTTATCCGGTGATTCTCGGGAAGATACTAATGGAGTTTCGAGTTCATCATTCTTCGTTCTTTTTCTTCTCTGATGGATTCAATTCAAGCTTTGTCGATCATATCCTTTCCTCATTTCAAATGTTTTCTCATACCGGCGCACCTCTTAATCATCCACTTCTCGCCATTCATCTGTTCCGGAGTGCTTAAGATTATCTCAGGAGATTCATGTTTCTATTCTTAATCCTTTCAAGCTATTTCGAGGTCTTACCTTATTCAAGCTATTTAATTCAACCGATGCAATCTCTCTTTTAAATCGTTCAATGGTGTATCTTTTGAGTGGGCCCTAACCCACAGGTCTTTTCCCAGGATCTTACCTGACTCTTCTAATTTTTCCGGAGCTAATCTCAAATTCTTTTCCAAATTTGACGTAAGAATGAATTATCATCAGTCATATGTCTATCTCCAAGATCTTTCAAATTCTTTTCATCGTTGATTCAACCGTTATATTCTTCATTATCCTGGAGTGTTTCAGCAATTCATGGTGGTGTTTCTCATCGTCATTCTTAGCGTTCAAGTCTGAACTAGAGTTTTCCTCCAAATCATATCTGTTCTCTTAAAGATTCATGGTTCTAGCTTGATGCCGTCCTCTCATAATTCTTTTCGAGGTTGAGAATTCTTTTTGCCCATCCGGAGCAATTTAGGAGTCTTTTTAGTTTGATTCTCCGGAGCCCATCATCTCAGAAGTATTCATTCCAGCTTTCAGCTCTCGTTCTCCAAATCTTATCGGTTCATTGCTCAAGTGTTCTCTAGTCAGCTCGTGATCTCTTCATTCTCTTGTATCTAAATCTCCCCAAGTATCTTTATTCGTTTTCTAATTCTTCCGATGAATTGCGCCTTTGCTACTTTCATTTTCATGGGCCTCAGTACGCGTGTATGAGTATGAGAGGGCCCGAATCCTCTCTATAGTTGCCATGGGCCTCCATTATATGTCAAGGGGTCACCACAGTGGCAAATCAGTCATTGCCTACTGATTAGATAGCAAATAGTGCTATCATACCTAACTCTGCAGGTGGACAGAGCACATTAAATGCACCGCTTAGTGTCACATCATAGCGTGCCCGACACTGTTTTGCCAGCTTTACGCCTGCTTGCTTGACACGTCTTAGGACAGGTGTCATTTGGAGGTGTTTTCCGTATGAAGTGGCTGCCATGTGGCAAGAAGCAGCCACTTAGTCACTTAGGGGATTTACACCGCATTGATTGATGACTTGCGTCGCTGTGAGGTGGAGCGGTGAAGCTTTGGCGGGGAAGTCCACCATTGATGTGCCCGGCAAGCCTATCGAGGCGGTCTGGTGGCTTGTCTTCGGGGCAACCTCGTCCTCGCCAGGCTCGCCTGCCAGGCAAGGGAGTTTTTTCCCTTAGCGATATTTTGTCTCTCTGGCTTGACTTCGTCTTCTTGATCTGCACTTTGATTCTTCAAATAACCGATCTCTAGTTCTTGGTCCGATCTTGGGTACTGCAATCTTGTCCTTAGGCCTGTGCACAATCTAGCAACAGACCTGGGGTTTGTTGCACCGACAGGAGCCCCCGGGCCTCACCCGAACGCGCTGTTGGGCGTTGTCGGGGTAGGCCCTAACCGGTTCATAGGAAGGAGCGTAGCTGTGGCTCACCCTTTGAGATCTTTTTTGCTTCTTCCTTCACCTGAGCCTAGGTCAATTTCCGCTTCTCCCGCGCGTCATGTATTGGCAATCGTAGTGGGGCAGATAATGGGCCACACCTTGCGGGGTACCTACATCCCATGTTCATGGGGCGGTAACTGCCATCCCACTATTCTTCCCGCTCCAAGCGCTTCTGCCATGTCTATTGCATGCATTGTGCAGGGTTGGTGGCAGATGCGGAGGGTTTGGGAATGGTTGCCATGGCAGAAATCCAGGCGCCATGGATTGGAGTAGAGGGTCGGCCTTGATTCTTCCAGCCGTTAATGGTGAGGAAGAGCCGGATTGGTCAAATGGGGCGGCAACCTCCACGGAAAAATCTGGCCCCTTCCCTTGCTCGCCTATAAAAGGGGACGCGGGGCGAGACGCTTTCCTGCACCACCTCCTCCCTCCATTCTTGCCACAGTCTTTGCTTATCATGGTGAGAGGTCGAGGGTCTGGTGTTGGTCCAGTGGCAACAAGAACTTCTGCTCGACAATGCCCCCCTCCTCTTCCTGAAGATGCGGGGGCTAAGTCCGCTGTCAGAGGAGGCAGAAGGGGATGTGGCCGAGGTTGTCGTGGTGTATGGGGCCGAGGGGGGCGGGGCGGCACCTCAATTGCGCTGGCATCGGACGCTCCTGCCCCGATGGAAGGCCACGTTGGAGACTAGCCCTTGGAGTTCGTCATCAGGCTGTATAAGCCTCCGCACGGCCGTCTCCGCCTCCCCACCCCATTCGCAAGGGCGATGGAGCTCGAGCAGCCGCGAGCGTTGAAACTGCACATGAGGGGCCGCGGGAATGGCAGTATACGGGTGGATGTAGATTTTCGCGCCCCTCATGTCATGTTCTTCCGTTGAGGCTAGAAGACTTTTGCCCGCGCCCACAGCTTGTGGGAAGGGCACGTCCTCCATTTTAAGTTAATGGAGGCCGGTTTCCTTTCCGTCAAGGTTTCTGCGAGCTCGGGTGCTCACTTAGGGTGCTGCGCGGAGAGCTCAGCCGATGACAAAAGCTCCTCCTCAAGCGATAGTGACAAGGAGGACAGTTACGGTGATGACGACAGCGCCGACCGGGACGGCGACGACTCCGACTCCGGTTGAACACCAGTCGCGCCATCACCGTCCCGCGGTGGCAGCACCATCTGCACCTGCATATCCTCTCCACCAATGTGATTTGGCGGGGAGTTGGGTGTGGTGGTGGAGATGGTTCTCCCGGATCCTCCAGCAGCCTTCCAGCTGGGCCCCGGCAGGCTTCCTCGCGGGCTGCAGCTTTGTTCGCCCTGCCGCGTCCTACTGGCCCTGGTGGTGGCGGTTGACGGGTCATCTCCGCCGATTTCTTCACCATCACCTTCGTTCGTGCCCTCCCGCTCTTGTTAGGCTACCTCTCCTAGAGCCCGACAGGGTCAGGCTGGGCTTCTGCCTAGGTGTCCCTTTTGCCCTCTTCACCTCCTACCGCAGTGCCTAGGAGGAGAGGGACAAGAAAGGGCATCACGGGGAACTTATGTTTTTTTAATCTTAAATCCGTAGGCACTTGCCAAATTTTAGTTCAAATTATGTAATCTCTTTAATCCATGTTTCTGTTCTGTAAGGTCTGTACTTGTTTGATCAGCATATTAATGAAATGATAAACCTTGCCGGGGACTCGTGCATTTAATATGTCCATGCAGAGGTGGGATGCGTCTATACTTTTAAGTAAACAAGTTTCCCTCGGCAGGCTATCCTGCCGGTACCCTCAGTTTGTTGCCGCGGAGTTAGGCCTGCCGGGCACAAATCATAAAGAGGGACCAGCCCCCCGCCAGTCCTTTTTTGCCAAAGTCCACTGCGACCATCCTGCCGAAGCAACGTTCGAGTCATGGGATGGGAGCAGCTAAGTTTCAAAGGCAGCGAGGTTTTCTTATGCACAAGTCCCTACTTACAGAACACGTATGGATAAGAGAAGGAACTTATCAGTTTGGCTTGCCGGGGATCGCAATGTAGGCTCGACTTCTCATCTCCTCTTTGGGACCAAGTCCACGGTAGGAGCCTGCAGTTTATGCAGATGAAAATGATGCCAGATGCAATCTTATATACATGAACATGCGATGCTCATGATATGCTTATGCATGCATGCAATTTGTCGCCCCCCAGTGCTTCATCTATTTCTCTGTTGCTCAGGGTCTGTGCCTGGCTTTGTACAAGGGGTTACATGCAACCGAGGCAAGGCCTGTACAAAAGGGTTGCTGCCGGGTAGGCCCCGACAGCCGTGCCTTTCGGGTAGAACTTGTGGAGATACTCAATATTCCATGAGTTTTTCAACTGAATGCCCTCTCCGGTCCCCAAATGGATTGCGCCAGGTCTGGTGACTCGCACTACCCGGTAAGGGCCTTCCCACTTTGACGTCAACTTGTTTGCACCCATGGTAGACTGAATGCGCCTAAGGACAAGGTCGCCTTCCTCAAAACACCGAGCATGAACCCTGCAGCTGTGATAGTGATGCAGGGCTTGCTGGTAGCATGCAACACCCGTAGCAGCCCGGAGACGGTTCTCCTCGAGAAGCACAGCGTCGTCATGCCGGTTCTGTTCCTGTGCTACTTCATCGTAGGCAAGCACTCAAGGTGACCAGTAAATGAGTTCTGTGGGGATAACTGCTTCTGCCCCATAGATTAGGGAGAAGGGAGTCTGGTCGGTAGTTTGATTTGGTGTCGTTTTGAGGGACAAAGAACCACCGGTAGCTCGTCGATCCATCGCCTGCCACACTTCTGCAGCTTATCAAATGTTCTTCTCTTGAGTCCTCGCAACACTTCAGTGTTCGCCCTCTCAGCTTGCCCATTGCTCCTGGGATGTGCAACAGAGGCAAATGAGATCTTGTTTCCGAGGGCATGCACATATTGCATGAAGGCGTGGCTTGTGAATTGGGTGCCGTTGTCAGTGATGATCCGGGCAGGGACTCTGAAGCAGCACACCAATCCTTTCAATAACTTGATAGCTGACTGAGCAGTCACCTTTCACACGGCTTCTACTCCCGGCCACTTTGTAAAGTTGTCGATTGCAATGAACAAGAATTCAAAGCCCCTGGTAGCATGGGGGAAAGGGCCGAGGATATCAAGCCGCCGGATGGAAAATGGCCACGACAAAGGGATTGTCTGAAGATCTTGGGCAGGCAGATGGATATTCTTGGAATGGAACTGGCAGGCTTCACATTTGGTGACTAGCTCGACCGCATCTTGGAGGGCTGTGGGCAATAGAATCCTTGCCGGAATGCTTTCCCAAACAAAGACCTTGATCCAATGTGGGAGCCGCACATGCCTTTGTGTATTTCTGCCAATAGTTCCTTTCCTTCTTCCCGACAAATGCACTTCAATTTCACACCGTAGGGCCTTCTTCTGTATAGTGTGTCATCGAAGAACTGATACATACTGGCCCTCTGGGCTACTCTTTCAGCTTCTTCTTGCTCTTCGGAAAGTTCTCCGGTTTGGAGGAAATGAACTATGTGCCATACCCAAGTTGGAGCCTGGGGCTCGGCAACGAGGACTAGCGGCACCTCATACTTCGTGGGAGCGCACCCCTCGACCATGGGGACCGGTGGTCTGGTGGGAGGGGGTAGCTCAGCAGTTGAAGGGGAGTTGTTCCCATCATGCTCTCTGCCGGGAGCCTCGAGAGGCTCTACCGGGAGAGGCTTGCCAGAGTCTAGTTTCCTCCTCTTCCAGGCCATTGTCGCCGGGGATACGGAGGGCTGAGTAAGATGGAGAATAAAAGTTCCTGGTTCCACAGGGAGGATTTTGTGCAGTGCACTTTGACAGATGATCAGCAATGCTGTTTTCCGCATGGGGTACGTGCTCTGTTTGCAATCCGTCAAAGCGCTCCTCCAGCTTTCTCACTTCCTCAATGTATGCCTCCATCAATGGACTTTGGTAATCCTTGTTGACTTGTCTCACCACGAGTTGTGAATCCCCGTGGATGATCAACTTCTTGATTCCCATCTCCGTTGCAATCTTGAGCCCGGCAAGGAGCCCTTCGTACTCGGCAGTGTTATTGGTCGCTTTCTCCCGGGGAAAATGCATTTGGACAACATACTTCAGGTGCTCTCCGGTTGGAGCAACAAGAAGCACGCCATCTCCTGCACCTTGCAGGGAGAAAGCACGATCAAAATACATGATCCATTCTTGGGGCGCTTCCTTGCCGGGAATAACTGTCTCCAATACTTCTTCATCAGGGTTTGCCGTCCATTCTACAATAAACTCAATCAATGCTCTGCTCTGGATTGTTGATGTGCTTCCAAACTTTAAACCAAAGTTGGATAACTCCAATGCCCACTGCACTATCCTGCCGGTAGCCTTAGGGTTTCAGAGTATTCGTTGCAAAGGAAAGCGGGTGACAACCGTGATCTCGTGGGCTTGGAAGTAGTGGTGTAGTTTCCTTGAGGCCATGACAAGGCCAAAAATCAACTTTTGCATGCCATAATACCTGGATCTAGCCCCCTCCAACAAGGAGCTGACGAGGTATACTGGCGCTGCACCACCTCCTTCCTTGCCGCATCCTTGGGGTTGCCTCCGCTGCCATGCTCTCCTTTATCTTGATCTACGTCTGGCCTTACCGGGCTATGCTCACTCTCTCCCCCGAAAGGGACACTGGTTGAGGCTGCTGCTTCTTCCACTTCCTACTGCACTACTAGTGCTGCACAAACCACTTGATTAGTTACCGCTAGGTATAGTAGCAACGACTCTTGTGGTTTAGGAGCAACCAAAGTGGGCACAGAGGACAAGTAGGTCTTCAAATCTTGAAGTTATGTGTCTGCCTCCGGAGTCCACTTCATGGGTCCTGCCTTCTTCATGATTTTGAAGAATGATAAGGCGTGCTCGGTAGACTTGGAGATGAATCTGCTATGCGCGACAACGCACCCAGCCGAATGCCTCACATCCTTAACTATCTTAGGTGCCTGAATCTGCTCGATAGCCTTGATCTTATCGGGGTTGGCCTCTATCCTGCGGTGGGACGCAAAGAAACTAAGTAGCTTGCCGGAGGGAATGCCAAACACACACTTCTTCGGGTTCATCTTCAAGTTGATCTTGTGCATATTAGCAAACGTCTCTTCTAAGTCATGGATGAGGGTTGATCTGTCCTTCGTCTTGACCACAATATCATCCATGTAAGATTCAATGTTTCTGTGCATTTGTGACTCAAAACGCATCTGGACTGCCCTTGCAAAAGTGCATCCTGCGCTCTTCAACCCGAAAGAGATTCGCACGAAGCAGTATGTGCCACACGGGGTGATGAACGAGGTCTTCTCTTAGTCTTCCCTGGACATAAAGATTTGATAATATCCAGGGTATGCATCCAGAAAGGAGAGCAAATCACATCCGGATGTGGAATCCATAATCTGGTCGATGCGCGGCAAGGGTAATGGGTCCTTCGGGGATGCCTTGTTCAGATCCGTGAAATCTATGCAAAGCCTCCATTTCCCATTAGCCTTGTGCACGACCACTGGGTTTGCTAACCACGTTGGATGTAGTACTCCTCTGACCAAACCAATTGCCTCAAGTTTGTTGATCTCCTCGGCAATGAACTGCTGCCGCTCCAAGGCTTGCTTTCGGACCATCTGCTTGACGGGTCGGGCATGTGGGCAGACAACAAGGTGATGTCGGTGTCCTGGGAATGGGGGTACCAACACTTGGCTGCCTGCGGCACCTGGCGTGGCTCCACCAACAGCCCGGTAAGGCCCAGCTTCAGCAGCAACAACTCAAGACCCTCGCGAGGGCCGAGCCTCACGAGGCGGACGACACCAAGACCTCCCTGGGGGCGGCCTTGCTAGGCTGGCTCGTGAGGAGCGGAGATATCTTTGCAAGGGGGCACCTCGCGAGGTTCACATCACGTGAGCCGTGACGAACAAGGCCAGGCGGGCGCCTGCGGGTGAAGCGTACCAGTTACCTCTTTGGTGCTAAAGAAGCAGGCGCAGGCGAGGAGTCCCGAGGCATCAGGCAAAGGTTTCCATATCGGTGCAACAAGACCAAGACCAGCAGGATCGCGGGATGGAGGTCATGGCGGAGCCCACGACAACGTCACCACCAGAGCCTTTGGCAGGCAAAGACTACTTTTGTCAGGATAACTTGTACTAGATGTCTCCATTTGGGAAGAGGACCAGGGCCTCTATAAATAGGACTAGCCACCACCATAGGAGGCAACTCATCTTGGACTGGATCCATTCCACCAAGGCCACCTCACTAGCTCAAAGAGCTCAAGAACACCTCTCCTCTTGAAGCTGTTCACCCACTATACTAGTTCATCCTTAGCCCTCGAGGTAATCCACCACCACCACACTGGAGTAGGGTATTACACCACACGGTGGCCCGAACAAGTATAAACCTCTGTGTCTCGTGTTCTTCGGGTTCGTCGAGCTAGGCCGTGGAATCGTTGGGTAGGCAGGCTGGGGAGAGAGATTCCTTCGTGCACTCCCCAGAGTTCGACCCTCTCAAGGGTCTGCGGAGCCTAGAATCTGACATTTGGCGCGCCAGGTAGGGGTGCACCGAAGCTTCGTCCCTCTGCCTGCTTCACCTCTTCGTCTGGCTCCCATGGCCGGTGCCGCTCCTCCGACTGGATCGACGGGCATGCACGGAGGCGCCATGGGCCTCCGGGCCCTCACCCCCGCCTTGCGGCAAGTGCAGTGGCCGCACAAGTTCAGGCCAGAGATGCCGCCTCACTATGACGGCGTGGCGTATCCATCGGCCTTCCTGCTGGCGTACAAGGAGGCCGTCCTAGAAGCTGGAGGCGACGACAAGGTCATGGCCAACTGGTTCCCCATGGCCCTCGCTGGCGCACCATGTGCCTGGCTGCTCAACCTGCCAGGATCTTCTGTGTCCTCCAGGGAGGAGCTGCGCGGCCTTTTCGTCACGCGCTTTGCAGCACCGGCACCCCTCGCCGTTGCCGCCCTCCTCGGTGGCTCACAGGCACCGCCCTCAGACCGCCACGTCAAGCAGTTCTTCCGCCAAATTGGCGCCGCCTCTGTGGAGCAGGGAGCCCCTCCGGGATGGGCGGCGCCCAAGGCTGACCTCACCTTCGACTCGGGGGACCACCTGTCAACCACTGCTGGCTCGGGCGCACTCCCGATGCTCCACACACCCACCATCTGCAACGTAGCAGTGACCAAGACCCTCATCGACGGCGGAGCCGGCCTCAACATGCTCTCCGTGGAAGCTTTCGTCTTGCTTCACATACCGTACGGCTGGCTCCGTCCCACCAAGTCCTTCTCCGGAGTCGGCAGCGGTTCCACCAGCCCCCTAGGGCAAATCCGCCTCCCGATCACCTTTGGTACGCGCGACAACTACCGCACTGAGCTTATCGACTTCGACATCGCTCGCATCGGCCTCCCGTACAACGCCATCCTTGGGTACCCTGCCCTGGCTCAGTTCATGGCAGCGACCCTCCCAGCCTACAATCTCATGAAGATTCCGGGAAGCAATGGCGTCCTCACTGTGGCTGGAGACACCAAAGAAGCCCTAACGGCCCTCAAGCTCGCCTTCAGGGCCGCAGCGGCAGCACGCCCGGCAGACGGAGCCGCCCCAGGGGCTAAAGGGGCTGCGCTAGCGAAAAAGAAACAGTTGTTCACTCAAGATTGGGCCAAAACGAAGCAAGTACCGGTCGAGGAGGATGGGGCCTCAGGAGCCACCTTCACCATAGGCGCCGACCTCGACCCGGACCAAGAAGAGGCACTAGTGAAATTCTTGCGCACGAACAAGGAGGTATTCGCCTGGGAGCCCAAGCACCTGGTGGGGGTCCCAAGGGGAGTAATCAAGCATCACTTGAGGTGTGCCCCAATGTGCGCCCAGTGAAGCAGAAGGCGCGACGACAGTCCGCGGAGAAGCAGTCCTTCATCGTCTAGGAAACCCGCAAGCTATAGGCGGCGGGTGTCATCCGCGAAGTCCGGTACCCGGAGTGGCCGGCGAACCTCGTTGTCGTGCCCAAGAAAGGAGGGGAGGGACACATGTGCGTCGACTTCACCAACCTCAACAAAGCCTGCCCTCAAGACCCGTTCCCGCTTCCGCGCATCGACCAGATCGTCGACTCCATCGCCGAGCGCGACCTGCTATGTTTCCTGGATGCTTTCTCGGGTTACCACCAGATCAAGATGGCGGTGGAGGACGTGGAGAAGACAGCCTTCTTGACCCCGTGTGGGGTGTACTGCTACACCTGCATGTCGTTCGGGATCCGCATTGCTGGGGCGCCTTCCACCGACTGATGCACATCGCTCTAGGCCACCAGCTCAGGAGGAACACTGAAGCCTACGTCGACGACATCCTGGTAAAGTCTTGGGAGGCAAGGACCCTCATTCAGGACCTGGAGGAGACTTTCGCCATCCTGCGATAGGTGGACCTGCAGCACAATCCGGAGAAGTGCGTGTTCGGCATCCCCTCCGGTATGCTGCTGGGTTTCCTCGTGTCGCACAGGGGGATCGAGGCGAATCCGGAAAAGGTCAAGGCAATAGAAGACATGAGCCCACGGCAATCTCTCAAGGAAATGCAAAAGCTCGCGGGCTGCATGACCTCGCTGGGGCGCTTTATCTCCAAGCCGGGGAGCGCGCCCTGCCATTCTTCAAGCTGATGAAGAAGAAGGGCTCGTTTGAGTGGACCCCGGAGGCCGACTTGGTGTTTCGACTTGCCTGCCTGCGGCCCATGGCGTGGCTCCACCAACGGCCCGGTACAGCCCAGCTTCAGCAGCAACAACTGAAGACCCTCACGAGGGGCCGAGCCTCGCGTGGCGGACGACTCCAAGACCTCCCTGGGGGCGGCCTCGCTAGGCTGGCTCCTGAGGAGCGGAGATATCTATGCAAGGGGACACCTCGTGAGGTTCACATGACATGAGCCGTGACAACCAAGGCCAGGCGGGCGCCAGTGGGCGCAACGTACCAGTTTCCTCTTTGGTGCTAAAGAAGCAAGCGCAGGCGAGGAGTCTTGAGGCATCAGGCAAAGGTTACCATATCGGTGCAACAAGACCAAGACCAGCAGGACGGCAGGACGGAGGTCATCGCAGAGCCCACGGCAGCGTCACCACCAGAGCCTTTGGCAGGCGAAGACTACTTTTGTCAGGATAACTTGTACTAGCTGTCTCCCTTCAAAATTGGCCGTTGAGGGATCCCTTCCCACCTACATTTGGGAAGAGGACCAGGGCCTCTATAAATAGGACTAGCCAGCACCATAGGAGGCAACTCATCTTGGACTGGATCCATTCCACCAAGGCCACCTCACCAGCTCATAGAGCTCAAGAACACCTCTCCTCCTGAGGCTGTTCACCCACTGTACTAGTTCATCCTTAGCCCACGAGGCAATCCACCACCACCACACTAGAGTAGGGTATTACACCACACAGTGGCCTGAACCAGTATAAACCTCTGTGTCTCGTGTTCTTCGGGTTTGTCGAGATAGGCCGTGGAATCGTTGGGTAGGCAGGTTGGGGGGAGAGAGTCTTTTGTGCGCACCCCAGATTTCGAACTTCTCAAGGGTCCGCGGAGCCCTGAATCCGACAGGTGGTGCTCGATTACCTTCCTGGGAACACCAGGGATATCGGATGGTTGCTAGGCAAATGCATCGATATTCTCCCGCGGGAAGGCAACGAGTGCGCTTTCCTATTTGTCATCAAGGGTGGTACTGATAGTGAAAGTACCATCAGCGCCAGCCAGCCCTGCCGGGACTTTTTTCACAGGGGGTGCAGCAGCCTCGGATCTCTTGCTGTCGGAAGCCTCCGGCAAGTCATCATCGAGCGCAATGTTCTCTGAGGAGATACATTTCCCGGATTCCTTGCTGGCATCCTTGCTACCTCTCTTCTTTTTCTTGCTTTCCCTGGTGGGAACAGCGACCTCAGTGGCCTCTGCCGTGACTGCGTCCCGGTACATCTTGTCCACGCAAATGATTGTGTCCTTCTCGTCTGATGGAATGGAAATGACGCCCACTGGCCCTAGCATCTTCAAGGTGTTTTAGGCATAGTGGGATGCCGCCATGAATTTCGACAGAGCTGGGCATCCAAGGATTTTGTTGTACGGCAGGGGGAGGTCGACCACATCAAACACAGCCTTGTCAGTCCGGTAATTCAACTCTCCCCCGAACGCCACCGGCAACGTGATCTTCCCCTTCGGACGACTCCTGCCGGGGTTAATCCCTTGGAACGTGCCAGTAACCTCAAGCTCTTCCTCTGCTATCTGAAGTTTGCTGATGACCTTTGAAGAAATCAGATTCAACCCGGCCCACCGTCAACCAACATCTTTGTGACTTTGAGGTTGTGGATCGTTGGTGAGACCAACAATGGCAAACACCCTTACACAATGGTGTTGTCGAGGTGATCCTCTTCGTCAAAGATGATGGGTGTGCGTGACCACTTGAGCGGCTTCCGAGAGTCTGCCGCTGGCTCCATGGCATTGACTTCACGCCCCCACTGTTTAAGCTGGCGGTGAGAGGAGTGCAGAGATGCACCCTCGTCAATGCACAGGGCGTCAGTGGCCTTCTGGAATTCCTGCGTGCTGGTTTCCTCTTCATCCCCTCCATCACTTTCATCATTGCAATCTTCCTTCTCACGGCCTCTGGCGGGTATTCCTTGATTCCGAGGAGCCTTGCCGGGAAGACTTGCTTCGCTGCCTCGGCCCTTCCCGCCAGTGGCATTCTGACCTTTCTCTTTATCACGCTTCTCATACTCAGCCCTCTGCTTCTTGACGAGCTGTTTAACTTGATGGCACTCCTGGAGATCGTGAGCCTTAGTCCGATGAATCTTGCAGTACGGCCCATCACCTTTCCCAGCCTTTTCGCAGCCGCAGCCTCCCGGCAATCAGTGCACGCGGCAAATTCCTTGCTGGGGGCTTGGGCCTTAGCCTTCTTGCCGGTACTAGGCGTGCCCGATCCCTCTGTGTCGATGTCGACGCCATCTTCTTGCCCAGGGAGTTTCCTCCCCTCCTCCACCCGAGCACACTTGTCCACCAAGGTGTAAAGCTCCTTCACAGTCTTGGGCAACTGAACATTCATCTTGGAACGTATCCGACGATTGCGCACGTTGGATTGGAACGTAGCTATCACAGCTGCCGGGTTGATGTCTGGAATATTTCTGTGGACTCGGCTAAAACTATGCATGTACTTCCGTAGAGTCTCTCCTTCCTTCTGCGGGAGAAGTTGCAAATCGCTGGACCACCTTGGTTCTTGATGGCCGCCATGAAGGTGCCAATGAACTCATGCCACAGGTCAGCCCAGGTCGAGATGGAGTTCTCCAGCAAGTGCATCAGCCAAGACCTCCCGTTTGGCTTGAGTGCCAAAGGGAAGTAGTTGGCAAAAACCTTCTCATCTCTTCCCCCGGCAGCTTGAACGGCGATGGTGTAGATACTCAAGAACTCCGCCGGGTTCAGTCTCCCATCATACTTCTCTGGTATCTCTGGCGAGAACGTGCGAGCGGGCGGCCAACGGACTTGTCGTTGCTCACGGGTGAAGGAAGGGCACCCGGCCTCGAAAGGCAGGTACCTGCCTCCGCCGAGCGTGGGCTCGTCGACGTTGGGGCCTTCGCGTCCACCAGACCAGTGGTGGTTGTCGCGGCATTGCTCGATGGTGACGTGCGCGCCCTCCCTCTGTCTATCCTCTGGGGCTCGCCATTGGTCTTGACGTGCTCGAGGATCGAATGAAGCCATCGAGACTTCATCAATCTCTTGGTCGCGTGGCCCTCGTGCTGGTTGCCGCGGTCGGGACTGCGCTGTGGGGGAGGCCCCTCCCACACGGCCAGCAGCATGGGCTGCCGTCGTCGCCTGGGGAGGCCATGTGTAATGCCCAAGATGCGATTCTATCCCAATCACGTGATGAACTCATGATTGGGCTACAATCACATTTCGAGCGCGTAGCAAGGTGGCACACAAATTCATACAACCAAGTGATTAGATAAAATACAAGATCCAGGCATACACTAGCCCCAGAATAGAATAAATATCATACAATCATCCATACATATAGTAGAGTCCGACTACGGACTAGATAAAAAGAAAACACCACCCTGCTACTATCCCCGGATACTCCGACTAGGTCCTCTACTGAGCATCCGGATAGGTAACATAGAAACGCCCATGAGCCTCGTCAAACTCCCACTGGAGCTCAGTGGCATCTCCTGCATCAGACTCAACGGTACCTGCATCTGTGTTTGTAGTATTCTGTGAGCAACGGGGACTTAGCAATCATATCACCCACGGTGTGAAGACTATCGAAGCTTATTTAGGTAAGGCATGGTTAAGTGGTGGAGTTGCAGCAAGCACTAAGCATTTGGATGATGGCTAACTTACGAATACAAGAACAAGGTCAGAAGCTACGCAAACGGTCGCAAACTAGTAATGATCAGGAAGTGATCCTGAACTACTTACGTTCAAACATAACCCCACCGTATTCTCTTCCCGAACCTTCTCGAAAAGAGACCATCATGGTTACACACGCGATTGGTGCATTTTAATTGAGTTTAGTGTCAAGTTCACTACAATCGGATATTAAAAACTCCCATATGCAACATAACCACGGGCACGGCTCTTGAAAGATCAAACCCTGCAGGGGGTCCCAACTTAGCCCATGACAAGCTCTCATGACCAACGGAGGAAAATCCTCCTCCCGGAACAACCCGATCAAGCTCGGAATCTCGGTTCACAAGACATTTCGACAATGGTATAACAAAACTAGCAAGACCTCCTGACATGCCGACACCCTGATAGTAGCCACGCGTATCTCGTCTCAGGACACGATCGGATGGGACATCCTACGAGTTAAACCAGACGTCGAGTTTCCCCGAAGTGGCCCAGTAGTCTACCCGGTTTGGACCAACACTCATGAGGAGCACTGGCCCGGGTTGTTGATTAAGAATCCTCGGGTTAATTACTCCCAATGCAAATTTTAGTTGTTATTAGGAAAATGGTAAAACCAAACTTGGATCTTGCTGGAAGACTTTTATTCAAAGTGAACTATCAAGGGGGGCCCATGAACCCCGACCGCGTTAGGAACACAAATTCAAGGAACATAACACCGGTATGAGGAAACTAAGGCGACAAGAGTGGAACAAAACACCCAGCAAAAGGCCAAGCCTTCCACCCTTTACCAAGTATATATATGCATTAATTAAATAAGAGATATTGTGATATCCCAAGATATCCATGTCCCAACATGGAACAACCTAGACTGCACCTGCAACTAGCAACGCTATAAGAGGGGCTGAGCAAGCCATTACTAGTAAAAGGGCTATAGATAATATGGACACTAATGGCGCACCACACATGTGGTGCGCCACTACTATATACTAATGGCGCACCATGTGTTGGTACGCCATTAGTGTCCAAATACTAATGGCGCACCACATCCACGGTGCGCCACTACTAACAATTTTTTTTTCAAAACTAGTAATGGCGCACCAGGGGATAGTGCGCCATTACTAGTTTAACTAGTAATGGCGCACCACACCCTCGGTGCGCCACTACTAACAAATTTTTTTTATTTTTTTTCAAAACTAGTAATGGCGCACCACACCCTCGATGCGCCACTACTAACAATTTTTTTTTATTTTTTTTTTCAAAGTTAGTAATGGCGCACCCTGGGTGTGGTGCGCCATTACTAGTTAAACTAGTAATGGCGCACGACTGGACCGCCTTTTTCAGTTTTAGAACAAATAAAAGAAAATGATGGAAATGTCAAAAAAATAAAATAAAATAAGTTTCCCATGTCATATGTGGTCTAGTTGTTGGGAAAATTTACAAATATGAATTTCGACTTTATTTGCAAAATCTCTCTGGAATTTGTAAAATGGGCATAACTTTTGCATACGAACTCGGATTAAAAAAATTTATATGAAAAATCATCTACTCGAAAAGTTCAAACTTACTAGTGGCGCACCATTTGCTAGGTGCACCACTAGTAACAGAAAAAAAATTGGTTTCAAAAATTTTTTTTTTGGAATTTTTATTCAAAATATGATACGTAATATGACCGGGAAGTTTGAAATATTATTTCAAAATTTCATCACACTCATGAACATGAACTTGAACAAAGTCCTAGACATCAACAAGGTTTAATAGGATTGATATGCTAGATATATCGACAAGTGCCTGTGAAGTGAGCTGGTGCTGGGGTTGGATAGAACTCTGAAGTTAAGCGTGCTTGGGCTGGAGTAGTGTGAGGATGGGTGACCTTTCGGGAAGTTTGACCATGGAGTGCGATTTGACTGGAGATTAAGCCATAGTGACCTGAGATTAAGAAAAATAAATTGAAAAAAATATTTCTGAATTTTTTTTGAAAAAAAAATGTTAGTAATGGTGCGCCATTAGTAAAAAATTCTAATGGCGTGATGCTAGTGGCGCATCTGTAGTGCGCCATTAGTAGGCAAAACAGGTGCGCCACTAGCAGGCCTTTTCCTAGTAGTGAGCGGTAACATAGCCAAACAACGGTTTTTCGAAAATGTTAGTAATGGTGCGCCATTAGTAAAAAATTCTAATGGCGTGATGCTAGTGGCGCACCTGTAGTGCACCATTAGTAGGCAAAACAGGTGCGCCACTAGCAGGCCTTTTCCTAGTAGTGAGCGGTAACATAGCCAAACAACGGTTTGCTAGGAAGGTGGTTTAGAGGCTTAACATGGCAATTTAGGAGGCTTGATAAACAAGTGGTAGGTAGCGCAACATAGCGATAGTAATGAACAACTGGCAAGCAAAGATAGTAGTGATATCGAGGGTAATGATCATCTTGCCTGGATTGTCCTTAGTGGTATCGAAAACTTGCTCCTCGTGTACGTACTCGACAGGGTCCTCAAACTCGACCTCGTTTCCCAGAACTACCCACAAGAAGCACTAGCATACAGTAAAGAAACAAGGCATGACATTGAACAAATACTTCATGCAATTCTCACATGAATGCATATGAAGAACGTTATGCATGGAGCTACGGTTCTACCGGAACGAGGGACACGTCAATGAGATGGAAATGGTGAAGACAAGATGGATATGGGAAGAATCTTGGTAAACCAAGCATGCCACTGGAAAGATTGGAAGATTTCCGTTGAAATCGATATAAAGATCACTGGAAATGGATGAACGGTTTGAAAATGAATAGCAAAACCATATACAATGCAATCTGTTGAAAACAACAACATGACAACTTGGATGCAAAGCCTAAATATGCTACATCACAGCAACATGAAAAAGGATGGCATGGCATTTAAGTACATGTCAAGCACTACAAAACATGATTACTGAGCTACTGCTAAAACTCACTACAATATGTTTAAAACATCATGGCAAGATTGCAAATGACAACAGGTTTTCAGACTTCGTGGAATTTACTAGACATGGCAGAAACAGAATTTACTGGACTTGGTGAAATTTACTGGATACTAGCTATACACTTTGCAAAAATGAACTTGATGTTAACAAGCTGACATATATATTTTCAAGCAACTTGAGAGCATGAAAAGAACAAGCTACAGTAGGCTATAATTGCAAACAAGGGCATGGATGGATAGAGAATAACATGATCTCAAAAACATGCTTACTGGACATCTCCAAGATATGCATAGATTTGATGGTAGCATCAAATAAACATGGCATCATAATATAACAGTTTCAGACACCAAAATAAGCATGACATGGGAGAAACAGATTCAGGTTCTCATGTTAGCAATCTTGTGCCACTCATCACAGTGCACTTTATGGCATGGAATGAAATCTAGCATGAAGTAGACATGAAAATGAAGCTATGCAGGTGCAAAACTATCACATGGCATATTTGCATTAAATGACACAAAAATGACAAAACAATGTAATGTTAAAATGGCGTGTGTGCAAACTTGCTCAAATGCATAAAACGGATGCCACCATTGGATTGGTGGAATTTTGCTACCCCAATAGATTATATAATATGTAGGGGTTGCTGTAGTAAAATGCTCACAAGTGATCTAAGTGAAAAACTACCTAAAATGGAATTAAACTGATTTGGCAATTTCCATAATTGGAATGTCCAGAAGTGGACATGCCCGAAATGGAAAGATTCCATATGCCAGAATGGGAATAATCCCTGGATTTGAAATAAAAGAAAAAGAAAAAGCGAGGGAGAGACTGGCATGTGGGGCCTGGTCCCCTGTGAGTATGACAGGTGGGTCCCATGGGGTCCCACATGGCAGTTACTCACGGCAGCCTCCAAAATAGAGGAAGCAGGGGAATGGGCCAGTGGTGGACAGAGCACGGCGGAGGGCCTCGCCGGAGTTGCTCCGATGACCTTACGGCACGACGGAGGGGCGCAAAATGACCGCCACGGAATCCCGCACGCACGCATGACAAGCACGACGCCGGACGACAACGAAAGTGATGCCGGCGATGAGGGGTCAGAGACAGCGACGACGGGGCGAACATGACGCGCAATGGGCCTAGGCAAGCGGCTGAGGGTGCGGATCGACCCTATCTAGTGCGGCGAGCAAGACGGACACGAGCAACCGACCTACGGGGGTTGGGGTACTCGCCGGAGACAAGTCCCAATGGTGATGAGCTCGGGCGATTGCGGCAAACGGCGTCAGAGCAAGCAAACGAGTGGGGAAAGGCACGTGGGTGCGCTCGGATCGACGAGAGATGGACGGAGGCGATCACGGCGGCGATCGAAAAGCTACGGGCACTGAGGGGAAGAAGAAGAAGTCCATGGCGTCTTGGCGTCCCCTAGGGAAGTAGAGGACGTAGACGACATAGCGGACGTCGATAAAGAAGAGGGACATGCTCGCAGGCGCTCGGGAAGGGTGCAGGTGACGGATCTGGTGGCCGGAGCTCACCTGGCGGCGGGGGAGGAGGTAGAGGGGAACTCTATGGTTTCCCTGGACAAGGAGATGGCAATATAGGGGGGCCAGGGCGACGGGACAGAGCGGTGACGCGCTCGTGCTTGCGGTCCCCATGGCGTGGCGTGAGGTTGACGAAAAGGTGCCGCGCGGGTGCGATGTTGCCAGAGGCTGGCAGGCGTTGCCGGACAGGCCACGTGGCTGAACTACAGAGGGGCGAGCGGGTGCGCCGGTGAGAAAAGAAAGGAGAAGGCGCGTGCCAGTGGGAGCTAGGCCGCGGGGCTCTGGGTTGGCTGGCGCGCAGGGCTGGCTGCGCCGCGCTGGGAGGCCGAGGCCCAGGTAGGCTGCTGCTGCCGGGCTGCTGCTCCCTTTTCCTTTTCTGCAATTTCTTCAGACAGAAAAACACCAATGGAAAAAGGCGAGGGACATAGAAGAGGAGTTTGGTAAATATAAACATATTCCCATGATCATTAAATATTGTAGTATTTCAAATAATTGCCTTGGACATTTTTAGGGATAGAAAAATAAAACATGTTTGAATATAATTCAAACTTGGGGAATTTTTGAACCCAACCAAAACAACTTTAAATGAGCTGAAATTTGGCAGAGAGGTTTAGGTCATGGTGCTAGAATATTGGGGAGAAAATGAACATTAATGGAGAAGGGAGAAGTGGCACTTGCAAAAAGAAAAGGAAGGAGGTGATGATGCATGGATCACACATGGGGCATGCAATAAAATGTCATGCATGAACAACACAATGCACATGATGATTATGAGAATGCAAAATGACACAAGCACAATGCAACACTTGACATGATCATGATGCAACATATGATGGCATAGAGGAATATAACAAGGAATGACAAGTCAATGCAATAAATAATAATAAGAAAGCAAGCAAAAAAATGAAGCCAACAAGGATAGACCCACAAGGAATTAGATGAAGATCAAGTTCAATACATTGCCAAAATGGGAGGTGTTACAAATGGGGTGTCACAACTCTCCTCCACTACAAAAGGATCTCGTCCTGAGATCTAGGACTGAAAGAACTCTGGAAATTCGGAACGGAGGTGATCCTCGCGCTCCCAAGTAGCTTCTCGGTGGGAATGGTGAGACCACTTAACTTTGAGGAACTTGATCGACTTGTTGCGAATTTTTCGCTCGGTTTCTTCAAGAATGGCAACGGGATGCTCATGATAAGACAAGTCCTCTTGGAGGTCAATCTCTTCGAAGTTGATTGTGTGCTCGGGTATCTTGAAGGACTTGCGAAGTTGTTGTGACAACCTAGTTTTTGCCATCATGATTTTCCTTTGCCTTTTTCCTTTTTTATTTGGATTTTGAGTTAATTTATTTGGACATAGCACTTGGGAATTATTTTGATTTTCACCCAAGTGACTCCACTCACCTCTCACAACCTCTCTTGACCTCCCATGCATCATCATAATGATTTGGAAAAAATTCTTCTAAGGAAAATATTCATTTTCACCCTGAAAATGGAATATTTTCACTTTCACTCCAAAAGGAACCCCTCTTTTTCTTGCCCACAAAAATGTGAAAAAATTCTCACAGACCCTTTGGACAATGCCTCATCACCTAATGCAAAAATATCATGTGGTCATGTGGCCGAATTTTTCTTGGGAAAATCATTTGCATTCTGAACAGAAAATGTAGTTTGTACAACAAGTGCATTATTCCTTGATCTTTTGGAGCTGAATTTTCTTGAGCATCATTTGTTGGGGAACGTAGTAATTTAAAAAATTTCCTATGCACACACAAGATCATGGTGATGCATAGCAATGAGAGGGGAGAGTGTTGTCCATGTACCCTCGTAGACCGAAAGCAGAAGCGTTAGCACAACGCGGTTGATGTAGTCGTACGTCTTCACGATCCGACCGATCCAAGTACCGAACATACGGCACCTCCGAGTTCAGCACATATTCAGCTCGATGACGTCCCGCGAACTCCGATCCAGCAGAGCTTCACGGGAGAGTACCGTCAGCACGACGGCATGATGACGGTGATGATTTTGCTACTGACGTAGGGCTTCACCTAAGCACCGCTACGATATGACCGAGGTGGAATATGGTGGAGGGGGCACCGCACACGGCTGGGAGAGATCAACAGATCAACTTGTGTGTCTAGAGGTGCCCCCTGCCCCCATATATAAAGGAGCAAGGGGGAGGCCGACCGGCCCCTTGTGGGCGCGCTAGGAGGGGGAGTCCTCCTCCTAGCAGGAGTAGGACTCCCCTCTTTCCTACTCCTACTAGGAGGGGGAAAGGAAGGGGGAGGGGAGAAGGAAAGGGGGGCGCCGCCCCCCCTCTCCTAGTCCAATTCGGACCAGAGGGGGAGGGGCGCGCGGCCTGCCCTAGGCCATCCCTCTCTCTCTCCACTAAGGCCCATAAGGCCCATTATTTCTCCCGGGGGGTTCCGGTAACCCTCCGGCACTCCGGTTTTCTCCGAAACCACTCGGAACACTTCCGGTGTCCAAATATAGTCGTCCAATATATTGATCTTTATGTCTCAACCATTTTGAGACTCCTCGTCATGTCCGTGATCATATTCGGGACTTCGAATTACCTTCAGTACATCGAAACACAAAAACTCATAATACCGATCGTCACCAAACTTTAAGCGTGCGGACCCTACGGGTTCGAGAACTGTGTAGACATGACCGAGACACGTCTCTGGTCAATAACGAATAGCGGAACCTGGATGCTCATATTGGCTCCCACATATTCTACGAAGATCTTTATCGGTCAAACCGCATAATAACATACGTTGTTCCCTTTCTCATCGGTATGTTACTTGCCCGAGATTCGATCGTCGGTATCTCAATACCTAGTTCAATCTCGTTACCGGCAAGTCTCTTTACTCGTTCTGTAATGCATCATCCCGCAACTAACTCATTAGTCACATTGCTTGCAAGGCTTATAATGATGTGCATTACCGAGAGGGCCCAGAGATACCTCTCCGACAATCGGAGTGACAAATCCTAATCTCGAAATAGGCCAACTCAACAAGTACCTTCGGAGACACCTGTAGAGCACCTTTATAATCACCCAGTTACGTTGTGACGTTTGGTAGCACACAAAGTGTTCCTCCGGTAAACGGGAGTTGCATAATCTCATAGTCATAGGAACATGTATAAGTCATGAAGAAAGCAATAGCAACATACTAAACGATCAAGTGCTAAGCTAACGGAGTGGGTCAAGTCAATCACATCATTCTCCTAATGATGTGATCCTGTTAATCAAATGACAACTCATGTCCATGGCTAGGAAACTCAACCATCTTCGATTAACGAGCTAGTCAAGTAGAGGCATACTAGTGACAATATGTTTGTCTATGTATTCACACAAGTATTATGTTTCCGGTTAATACAATTCTAGCATGAATAATAAACATTTATCATGATATGAGGAAATAAATAATAACTTTATTATTGCCTCTAGGGCATATTTCCTTCAGTCTCCTACTTGCACTAGAGTCAATAATCTAGATTACACAGTAATGATTCTAGCACCCATGGAGTTTTGGTGCTGATCATGTTTTGCTCGTGGAAGAGGCTTAGTCAACGGGTCTGCAACATTCAGATCCGTATGTATCTTGCAAATCTCTATGTCTTCCACCTGGAGTTGGTCCCGGATGGAATTGAAGTGTCTCTTGATGTGCTTGGTCCTCTTGTGAAATCTAGATTCCTTTGCCAAGGCAATTGCACCAGTATTGTCACAAAAGATTTTCATTGGACCCGATGCACTAGGTATGACACCTAGATCGGATATGAACTCCTTCATCGGGACTCCTTCATTTGCTACTTCCGAAGCAGCTATGTACTCCGCTTCACACGTAGATCCCGCCACGACGCTTTGTTTAGAACTGCACCAAGTGACAGCTCCACCGTTCAATGTAAACACGTATCCGGTTTGCGATTTAGAATCGTCCGGATCAGTGTCAATGCTTGCATCGACGTAACCATTTACGACTAGCTCTTTGTCACCTCCATAAACGAGAAACATATCCTTAGTCCTTTTCAGGTATTTCAGGATGTTCTTGACCGCTGTCCAGTGATCCACTCCTGGACTACTTTGGTACCTCCCTGCTAAGCTAATAGCAAGGCACACATCAGGTCTGGTACACAGCATTGCATACATGATAGAGCCTATGGCTGAAGCATAGGGAACAACTTTCATTTTCTCTCTATCTTCTGCAGTGGTCGGGCATTGAGTTTGACTCAATTTCACACCTTGTAACATAGGAAAGAACCCTTTCTTTTCTTGATCCATTTTGAACTTTTTCAAAACTTTGTCAAGGTATGTGCTTTGTGAAAGTCCTATCAAGCGTCATGATCTATCTCTATAGATCTTGATGCCCAATATATAAGTAGCTTCACTGAGGTCTTTCATTGAAAAACTTTTAAGTATCCTTTTATGCTATCCAGAAATTCTATATCATTTCCAATCAGTAATATGTCATCCACATATAATATTAGAAATGCTACAGATCTCCCACTCACTTTCTTGTAAATATAGGCTTCTCCAAAAGTCTGTATAAAACCATATGCTTTGATCACACTATCAAAACGTTTATTCCAACTCCGAGAGGCTTGCACCAGTCCATAAATGGATCACTGGTGTTAGCTCCCTTTGGATCGACAAAACCTTCCGGTTGCATCATATACAACTCTTCTTCCAAAAATCCATTCAAGAATGCAGTTTTGACATCCATTTGCCAAATTTCATAATCATAAAATGCGGCAATTGCTAACATGATTCGGACAGACTTAAGCATCGCTACGGGTGAGAAAGTCTCATCGTAGTCAACTCCTTGAACTTGTCGAAAACCTTTTGCAACAAGTCGAGCTTTGTAGACAGTAACATTACCGTCAGCGTCAGTCTTCTTCTTGAAGATCCATTTATTTTCTATGGCTTGCCGATCATCGGGCAAGTCAACCAAAGTCCACACTTTGTTCTCATACATGGATCCCATCTCAGATTTCATGGCCTCAAGCCATTTTGCGGAATCTGGGCTCACCATCGCTTCTTCATAGTTCGTAGGTTCGCCTTGGTCAAGTAACATGACCTCCAGAATAGGATTACCGTACCACTCTGGTGCGGATCTTACTCTGGTTGACCTGCGAGGTTCGGTAGTAACTTGATCTAAAGTTATATGATCATCATCATTAGCTTCCTCACTAATTGGTGTAGGAGTCACAGAAACAGATTTCTGTGATGAACTACTTTCCAATAAGGGAGCAGGTATAGTTACCTCATCAAGTTCTACTTTCCTCCCACTGACTTCTTTCGAGAGAAACTCCTACTCTAGAAAGGATCCATTCTTAGCAACGAATGTCTTGCCTTCGGATCTGTGATAGAAGGTGTACCCAACAGTTTCTTTTGGGTATCCTATGAAGACACATTTCTCCGATTTGGGTTCGAGCTTATCAGGTTGAAGCTTTTTCACATAAGCATCGCAGCCCCAAACTTTAAGAAACGACAACTTTGGTTTCTTGCCAAACCACAGTTCATAAGGTGTCATCTCAACGGATTTTGATGGTGCCCTATTTAACGTGAATGCAGTCGTCTCTAAAGCATAACCCCAAAACGATAGCGGTAAATCAGTAAGAGACATCATAGATCGCACCATATCTAGTAAAGTACGATTATGACGTTCGGACACACCATTACGCTGTGGTGTTCCGGGTGGCGTGAGTTGCGAAACTATTCCACATTGTTTCAAATGTAGACCAAACTCGTAACTCAAATATTCTCCTCCACGATCAGATCATAGAAACTTTATTTTTCTTGTTACGATGATTTTCCACTTCACTCTGCAATTCTTTGAACTTTTCAAATGTTTCGGACTTATGTTTCATTAAGTAGATATACCCATATCTGCTCAAATCATGTGTGAAGGTGAGAAAATAACGATACCCGCCGCGAGCCTCAACATTCATCGGACCACATACATTAGTATGTATGATCTCCAACAAATCTGTTGCTCGCTCCATTGTTCCGTAGAACGGCGTTTTAGTCATCTTGCCCATAAGGCATGGTTCGCAAGTACCAAGTGATTCATAATCAAGTGATTCGAAAAGTCCAGCAGTATGGAGTTTCTTCATGCGCTTTACACTAATATGACCCAAACGGCAGTGCCACAAATAAGTTGCACTATCATTATGAACTCTGCATCTTTCGGCTTCAACATTATGAATATGTGTATCACTACTATCGAGATTCAACAAAAATAGACCACTCTTCAAGGGTGCATGACCATAAAAGATATTACTCATATAAATAGAACAACCATTATTCTCATATTTAAATGAATAACCGTCTCGCATCAAACAAGATCCAGATATAATGTTCATGCTTAACGCTGGCACCAAATAACAATTATTTAGGTCTAAAACTAATTCCGAAGGTAGATGTAGAGGTAGCGTGCCGAAGGCGATCACATCGACTTTGGAACCATTTTCCCACGCGCATTGTCACCTCGTCCTTAGCCAGTCTTCGCTTAATCTGTAGTCCCTATTTCGAGTTGCAAATATTAGCAACAGAACCAGTATCGAATACCCAGGTGCTACTGCGAGCTCTAGTAAGGTACACATCAATAACATGTATATCACATATACCTTTGTTCACCTTGCCATCCTTCTTATCCGCCAAATACTTGGGGCAGTTCCACTTCCAGTGACCAGTCTGCTTGCAGTAGAAGCACTCAGTCTCTGGCTTAGGTCCAGACTTGGGTTTCCTCTCTTGAGCAGCAACTTGTTTGCTGTTCTTCTTGAAGTTCCCCTTCTTCTTCCCTTTGCCCTTTTTCTTGAAACTGGTGGTCTTGTTGGCCATCAACACTTGATGCTCCTTCTTGATTTCTACCTCCGCAGCCTTTAGCATCGCGAAGAGCTCGGGAATTGTCTTATCCATCCCTTGCATATTATAGTTCATCAAGAAGCTCTTGTAGCTTGGTGGCAGTGATTGAAGAATTATGTCAATGACACTATCATCTGGAATATTAACTCCCAGTTGAATCAAGTGATTGTTATACCCAGACATTTTGAGTATATGTTCACTGACAGAACTATTCTCCTCAATCTTGCAGCTGTAGAACTTATTGGAGACTTCATATCTCTCAATCCGGGCATTTGCTTGAGATATTACAACTCCTGGAACATCTCATAAGCTCCATGACGTTCAAAACGTCGTTGAAGCCCCAGTTCTAAGCCGTAAAGCATGGCACACTGAACTATTGAGTAGTCATCAGCTTTGCTCTGCCAGATGTTCTTAACGTCGTCAGTTGCATCTGCAGCAGGCCTGGCACCCAGCGGTGCTTCCAGGACGTAATTCTTCTGTGCAGCAATGAGGATAATCCTCAAGTTACGGACCCAGTCCGTGTAATTGCTACCGTCATCTTTCAACTTTTCTTTCTCAAGGAACGCATTAAAATTCAACGAAACAACAGCACGGGCCATCTATCTGCAATCAACATAGACAAGCAAAATACTATCAGGTACTAAGTTCATGATAAATTTAAGTTCATTTAATCATATTACTTAAGAACTCCCACTTAGATAGACATCCCTCTAATCATCTAAGTGATCACGTGATCAAAATCAACTAAACCATGTCCGATCATCACGTGAGATGGAGTAGTTTTCAATGGTGAACATCACTATTTTGATCATATCTACTATATGATTCACGCTCGACCTTTCGGTCTGAGTGTTCTGAGGCCATATCTACATATGCTAGGCTCATCAAGTTTAACCTGAGTATTCTGCGTGTGCAAAACTGGGTTGCACCCATTGTAGATGAACGTAGAGCTTATCACACCCGATCATCACATGGTGTCTTGGCACGACGAACTTTGGCAACGGTGCATACTCAGGGAGAACAATTTTATCTTGAAATTTAGTGAGAGATCATCTTATAATGCTACAGTCAATCAAAGGGAAATAAGATGCATAAAAGATAAACATCACATGCAATCAATATAAGTGATATGATATGGTCATCATCATCTTGTGCTTGTGATCTCCATCTCCGAAGCACCGTCATGATCACCATCATCACCGGCGCGACACCTTGATCTCCATCGTAGCATCGTTGTCGTCTCGCCAACTATTGCTTCTACGACTATCACTACCGCTTAGTGATAAAGCAAAGCACTTACAGGGCGATTGCATTGCATACAATAAAGCGACAACCATATGGCTCCTGCCAGTTGCCGATAATTCGGTTACAAAACATGATCATCTCATAAAAATATAGCATCATGCCTTGACCATATCACATCACAACATGCCCTGCAAAAACAAGTTAGACGTCCTCTACTTTGTTGTTGCAAGTTTGACGTGGCTGCTACGGGCTAAGCAAGAACCGTTCTTACCTACACATCAAAACCACAACGATAGATCGTCAAGTTAGTGATGTTTTAACCTTCTCAAGGACCGGGCGTAGCCACACTCGGTTCAACTAAAGTTGGAGAAACTGACACCCGCCAGCCACCTATGTGCAAAGCACGTCGGTAGAACCAGTCTCGCGTAAGCATACGTGTAATGTCGGTCCGGGCCGCTTCATCCAACAATACCGCTGAACCAAAGTATGACATGCTGGTAAGCAGTATGACTTGTATCGCCCACAACTCACTTGTGTTCTACTCGTGCATATAACATCTACGCATAAAACCTGGCTCGGATGCGGACGTAGTAATTTCAAAATTTTCCTACGCACACGCAAGATCATGGTGATGCATAGCAACGAGAGGGGAGAGTGTTTTCCACGTACCCTCGTACACCGAAAGCGGAAGCGTTAGCACAACGCGGTTGCTGTAGTCGTACGTCTTCACGATCCGACCGATCCAAGTACCGAACATACGGCACCTCCGAGTTCAGCACACGTTCAGCTCGATGACGTCCCGCGAACTCCGATCCAGCAGAGCTTCACGGGAAAGTTCCTTCAGCACGACGGCATGATGACGGTGATGATGTTGCTACCGACGCAGGGCTTCGCTTAAGCACCGCTATGATATGACCGAGGTGGAATATGGTGGGGGGGGGGGGGCACCGCACACTGCTGGGAGAGATCAACAGATCAACTTGTGTGTCTAGAGGTGCCCCCTGCCCCCGTATATAAAGGAGCAAGGGGGAGGCCGGCCAGCCCCTTGTGGGCACGCTAGGAGGAGGAGTCCACCTCCTAGAAAGAGTAGGACTATCCTCTTTCCTACTCCTACTAGGAGGGGGAAAGGAAGGGGGAGAGGGAGAAGGAAAGGGGGGCGCCGCCCCCTTTCCTAGTCCAATTCGGACCAGAGAGGGAGGGGCGCGCGGCCTTCCCTAGGAAAGCCCTCTCTCTCTCCACTAAGGCCCATAAGGCCCATTATTTCTCCCGGGGGGGTTCCGGTAACCCTCCGGCACTCCGGTTTTCTCCGAAACCACTCGGAACACTTCCGGTGTCCAAATATAGTCATCCAATATATCGATCTTTATGTTTTGACCATTTCAAGACTCCTCGTCATGTCTGAGATCATATCCGGGACTCCGAACTACCTTCGGTATATCAAAACACAAAAACTCATAATACCGATCGTCACCAAACTTTAAGCGTGCGGACCCTACGGGTTCGAGAACTATGTTGACATGACCGAGACACGTCTCCGGTCAATAACCAATAGCGGAACCTGGATGCTCATATTGGCTCCCACATATTCTACAAAGATCTTTATCGGTCAAACCGCATAACAACATATGTTGTTCCCTTTGTCATCGGTATGTTACTTGCCCGAGATTCGATCGTCGGTATCTCAATACCTAGTTCAATCTCGTTACCGGAAAGTCTCTTTAGTCGTTCCGTAATGCATCATCCTGCAACTAACTCATTAGTCACATTGCTTGCAAGGCTTATAGTGATGTGCATTACCGAGAGGGCCCAGAGATACCTCTCCGACAATCGGAGTGACAAATCCTAATCTCGAAATACGCCAACTCAACAAGTACCTTCGGAGACACCTGTGGAGCACCTTTATAATCACCCAGTTACGTTGTGACATTTGGTAGCTCACAAAGTGTTCCTCCGATAAACGGGAGTTGCATAATCTCATAGTCATAGGAACATGTATAAGTCATGAAGAAAGCAATAGCAACATACTAAACGATCAAGTGCTAAGCTAACGGAATGGGTCAAGTCAATCACATCAGTCTCCTAATGATGTGATCCCGTTAATCAAATGACAACTCATGTCCATGGCTAGGAAACTCAACCATCTTCGATTAACAAGCTAGTCAAGAACAGGCATACTAGTGACACTATGTTTGTCTATGTATTCACACATGTATTATGTTTCCGGTTAACACAATTCTAGCATGAATAATAAACATTTATCATGATATGAGGAAATAAATAATAACTTTATTATTGCCTCTAGGGCATATTTCCTTCATCGTTACCTTAGTAACCTAACACTAAACCCAAAGCTCAGCTCCTAACTCTTCCTGGTTTGATCACTAATTTGGCCGCAAGTTTCTATCCAGAAACTTTCAGTAAGTGTTGTGATCAACTCAATCATCCTAGTAGTGTGTTCACTCCTTTCCTGGCCTAAATAATGCACGGTCGATAGCCTAGACAAGGTTTGGCATCACCTGGGCATCACGTTGGCACAGTGCGTGTGGTGACGACGTGAGGACACGGGCTCCAGCACGTAGTCGACGCGCTCTGCGTCGCGCCTGAGCCTCTGTTTCGCTCGTGTTCGTCTCAGCTTTGAGCCCAGCATGCTGCACCACGCCACCAGCCTCGTTTCACCACTCCAGCACCCTCGTTGCCGCTTGCCGACGCCGGAGCCGCCACAACGATCACGCGCGCCCTGCGCCAGATGAGCACAGTGCCCCCATGCTCGAGTCAGTGCCCTCCCGTGCGTCCTGTGCTCGTTCCCTAGCTCGAACAGTGGCCGTCTGAGCCCTGGAGCCTTCTCCCCCTCTCACTGACGCTTCTCGTCACTGTGTGCCGCTTCTAGAGACCCGTCAAGCTCTCGACCCCCGCCTCGGGCACGACTACAAATAGGGCCCGCTCGAGCTCATTTCTGCTCACCTCTCCACCCACTCAACCTCCACGACACCGTAGGAAGCCGCAGCACGGCCGGGCATGCCACTGGCCCTAGATCCCCGGCGATCCCCTTTCTCTGCCCCTCCCACTCCAGTGACTCTCGAGCTCGACCGACTGCGTGGGCGTGTTCCTGGTGGTCCACTGGTGCTCGGTGATGCCACCAGAGCCACTAGAGCGACCTCACGACGCCGACATCTTGTTCCTGAATGAGCTCCGCCCACTGCAGCTGTTGGAGATGCCCTCGCCGACCTCGTTCGTCCACCCATCGCTGCATTTCGGGTACGTGTGTGTTCGCCGTAGAATTGCGCATCCCCCTATCCTTTCCTTGGCGGCCGCCGACCTCTCCTCGTCGTAGAAACGCCGGCGACGCGCCACCTCTCCTCCGTTTCCCTCTCTCTCTCTCTCTCTGAAAACCTGACATGTGGGTCCCGCTGTCAGCCTCTCCACTCGCGCCCGAAGTGGTACGAGTGGAGGTGTATTCTCTGAAATACGCCTTCGACGTCACCCCCTCTGGTATTTATTTCTATTCAAATTTAAATCATTTTGTCCAGAAACTTTGACTAGCTCTAACTCCTAATCTATAAGTCCAAATGAGTTGATTCCTTTTGCATTTGTTTTGTATTGGAATATTCTAGCAGCACACCAAATATGAGATTTTTATTTGCTGTCTAGAATTTTTGGTGAATTTCAGAGTGGTTCTTGATATTTTCTTTTGCTGTGTTTAATTATTTTCAGAAGGAGAAACTTGCCTTGAGGAGGACCAGGAGGAGTGTGACCCTCCTCTCTACTAAGGCAAGCCACACAAATATTTTCATGGTGTCATTTCAATAACTATGAGATTTTCCAACTTGAATATGGTTTATTTCATGCATTAAATCATTTAAATAATATTGCTTATATTGTTTCAGTTGTTATGCTTGGAATGTTTAGCTTGCTGTAGTACTTGAGTGCATGGACTAGTGTGATGCAGTAGTATAATTTTGGTAGCATGACTATGGTTTGGTAATGATCGGTATTATTTTCATAAAATGGATTATTATTTTCACCATGCTAATGTCATAACTAAAAATGATTGAGTTAAAACCAGTGTCTTCTGTGATGTTGATCTGTTTCATTTCAGTAATATGTGGATATAGTTGCATGTCCGATAGTTGCATGTTCATGGCATACTATGACTCGAGTTCTTTTATTTCAAGTTAAACCTAATGATAATTCAACTTGAACATAATGTTGATCGGGTCATGGTGCCACCGAATCAAGCTTCCAGTGCAACCACACTTGCCTTTATGGGAAGGCCCTTATTTGGTCCATTGTCATGCCTCTGGTCGGTGCCTCCAATGAGGGATGGTTATGGGCGTGTGGTACCCTGGCCCGGTAAGCAGACATAACCTTGTGTGCCTGTTGTTGTTAAGGTACCTTGTCCCCGTTTGGGACTGTTTATGTTTTGCCAAGACGGTGGCCGTGGATGTCATGGGTTGACATCAGGGCCACCCATGACTTAGCCCAGAGGGGAGTTGGTCGGAGTGGCCGGGAGAGTGTCATGGCAATGGGTTGGTTCTGTCGGAATGTCATTGGTCCACCCGAATGGGAGTTCGAGGCCATGGATTCCATGGTGTGGGTACAGTGTGCTAGCCTCTACAGAGTGTGTGTTAAATCTATCGATAGCCGCATCCTCGGTTATGAACCAACTTCGTAGTAGGTCACACCATGGATCAACATAAATAATTTAATCATGCACACTAAAGTTATATGGTTGGCACTGGTTATGAGATGAGATTGTTGAAACTATGAAGATGGTTGTTGTTGGAACCAAAGAGTTGGTTTCCTTTGTAATCTGGGAGTGATGACCATATTGATGAGTTTGGTTACGAGGTAACCCGTATGGTAAGTGAGTCCGAGGGACTCAATGCACATGCATGTTCACTTCATGAGTAGTATGTTGAAGCATTGCATTTAACCTGCTTAATTGTCATACTATTGTTTGTCATTATGCTTTTATTTGTTGTGAGCTTGCAAGTACATTCAATGTACTCAGCTGGCGTGCCATGCCAGCTTTCAGGAAAGTCTTACCAGATTGGAGTGCTTCCCGTGTCTAGACCGTGTCCACATCGGTGTCCCTGTGCTATGGAGTTCCGCTTCATCGTCGTTCTGTTGCTGCGTAGTTGTCGTGATCGAGGCCCCTTCATGTTCATTAAATAATGTACATACCGTTCAGCTGCACCGTGTGTGCCGCTTGGCCTCGCTATCTGATATAATATCGAACCTATGCTTCCGCTAGCATCAATAAATTGGTTGTTTTCTGTACCAAGTTGTTGTGTGTTGCCAGAAGACTAGATCTCTGGGCTGGCAATGCAAGGTAAACCGGTTGCTTTGAGCCGGGGTGCCACAACGCTTGGTATCAAAGTCGTGCTGACTGTAGGACACGCTAGACCGCCGACGCATTAGTTGAACGGTAGTTAGATTAGTTTCGAGTGTCGGTAGTGTTTGCATCTGATTGCTGCATGGCATGCATTTGATTTGTTATTTTTACTAACTGGCTACCGGTTGTGAGTGTAGATGGCTCCAGTACCGTATGCGTGTCAGTTGGAGCTGGCACCATGCACTTCACCGCACCTTCTTCAAGGCGTATGGCGTCGCCTCTACCCTCACGGTGACGACCCGATATATCGGGTGTACCGGGAGCGCCTAGCAGCCTCAGTATACGGGTATCACACGGTGGTTACCTTGCGCTGCAGTTCGACATCTTGTTCATACACCCGTTCTTCTAGGAGTGGTTTCGCTTCTACCCCCGCACATGTTGTTCAGTTTGCTGCGTTTGAGATTCTCGTTGAGCTACGCTATATCAAGATCCAAATGCAGACCCACCGAGGCTTCTACTACTACCCATCCCTGCACGATGATGGGCGTGTCTGCTTTCCTATTATTGATCTGGCGGCCGAGAGTCCTGCTAGCCACCTTTCCCGCTATATCACTGCTAGCTATCTTCTGATTTACGAGCTGGCCCGAGAGCTGACTCGTGCTCGCACTGCTTTGGTGGCCGTTAGGTCCAGTCCCGCTTCACCTTCCATAGGATTTACCCCCTTTATTCCAGCAGTTTCTACCTCTCCAGCTACCCCAATTACTCATTCGAGTAGCTCGGGCACCTCGACCGTGACTCCCCATAGTGCCACTGCCGAGTGGGCTTCACTTCTTGCTACTACTGTGGCCCCTATGCTCCAGCATCATCCCGCACCTGCCCCTGAGGGAGAGCCCTAGAGGCAGCGTCGTCGTGTTACCTTTAACCCAGTGGTTTCCGTTAACGTCGTCAGTTCAGGATCCGAGTCCAGCTCAGGAGAGGACCCAGCAGGACCAGCAGAGCACTAGAAAGTCAGAGTCTCCGAGGTTTTCATGATGCTTAGTTGTACGGATGTAGTCGTACTTGTCATGATGTTTCTTTTCATGTATGGGCGTAGTCGTACCCACCATGATGTTTCCCTTCATGTATGAGTCTATGTATAATTATGTCGGAACTTTTCTCTGTTATTATTCGCCTTAGTTTCTTGTAGCTTTCTTTCAGGCTTTGTCACTTGCTTTTCTTCCCCATTTATGGATGTTGTTCAACTCGGTTGCTTCATATTGGGAAAAAACAAACAATAGGATGATGCGGGGAGGCAGCATCAGTCACGCTGGTCAGGATGTCCTTGTTCGTCGCTCAGCAAGACAGGCAGGGCATTCGCCCGAACCATATCCACAACCACTACTGTTGGGGATATTACCACTGGGCGTAAACCGGCCAGGAGAGGCCGGGTTAACCGCATAAGTAGTTCATCTGTATCTAAAGTCCATGAAGACACACGGTGACGCTTCATGAAGGCCCAGGGCCCAAAGCCGGTTTAAGGCCTGTAGACATAAACCGGCATTGATATGTAAACTTGTGTTGTAAGATAGAAGTAGCAGAGACCGAGCCGGACACGATTATGAGCCGGCCTCGGGATTCTGTAAACCGACGGGCGTCAACCCATGTATATAAGGGGACGACCCGGCGGCGGTTCAAATGGACAACAACTCGAGACTTAGGCAAAGCGTATTCGCTCCCTGGTCATCGAAACCCCATCAATTCCATCACAACTAGACGTAGGCTTTTATCTTCATCGTAAGGGGCCGAACAAGTATAAAACTCTCTTGCGTCCCTTGTCCGCTTTAACCCCTTTTAGCTAACCCATAGCGATGGCTCTGCGACTAAGTCCTTTCTCTCGGACATCTGCCGTCATAAAACCACAATAGTTGGCGCCCACCGTGGGGCTATCGCACGATGGTTTCAAGTTCTTGGAGGGCAACTTCGAAGGACTCAAGGGTTACGCTGTGGGCCGGATGACCAAGAGTCGTCGCGGCAAGCTCTACATTGACGATGCAGGCTGGGGCCCCGAGGCCGGCTCAATCGAGTACGGGTATCGGGTCCCCTTTGGTGGCATACACGTTTTCATTGGCAAGATCGGCAAACCGGCCCTGAGCCGGACATCTGCACCGACCTCGTCGAAACGGCTCAGCGTGCGAGATCTGCCGGGGTCAAGCCTGTCATGAAGCGTGCCTTCGTGGGAGTTATCCATGGAGGGGAATCTGAGGATAGATCGGAATCTGGTGGTGAGACCGTCGTTTATTCCGGCGACGAGTCATCAATGGGAGAGACCGGGTTGTTATATCAGTTACAAGATGGCCGGATTGGGGGCTGTTCCGATGGCGACAGTATTTCGGACCCCTTTGATCTGCCAAACCGGGTTGCGATCTTGATGGCCGGCATGCAACCGGCGCTCCACTCTTCGACCGCATCGGCGATGATTTCCGGATCGGCAGCGGCGGCAGCGACCGGAGCAGGAGGCCCTGTGCGACCGCCAGCTCAGGTTCTATCTGATTTGTTTGACGCGTTGGCAACGCTGATGGCGGAGGTTAACCCGGCGGATCACGATGCACACAATGCGGAAATCGCGAAAGTGAAAGATCAGATCACCCAGGCCAAAGCCGACTTAGCAGCTGAGGATACCAGGATAGCCGTGGAGCGGGCCACTTTGGATGCACAAGCTTACCGGATTATGCTGGATCAGAGTGCATCGAACGAAGTCCTGAAGAGGAGGCACCGATCTCGCCCGCCGCCGGTTTATGATGCTAGAAATCTCTTTAACACCCCAGGAGCAGGGACCAGTAATCCGCCGGTGGCAAACCGGGCGGAGGCACCTGGAGCAGGGGCGCCGGTTCAGCCACGTTTGGCGGATCCGCCTCATCAGAACAACATTGTAACACCGCCTGTCCCCACGCCGCCGGGTCATTACTCTAACCCGATGGACAACATTGTTGCTGCCGCTTCACGGCTGGCGGCCATCCCGATCGAAGGCGATTCTCCGGCGGCGGTCGAGACGCGTCGGGTTAAGGAGCTTCTTCAGACAGCCTTGGTTCAACAGGAGGCTTATTCATATAGTCGCGATCGAATTCATTCCAGTCCCCGTCCAAGCCGGAGTTACAGCAGGCGTATGGATGAACCGGTAGTGTCAAGCAATGCGCGGAACCGTGATCTTCCCTGTGGCAATAACCCGGCGGGTGGTGCTGGTGATGCTCAGGAGGTGGTGGACCGGGCTCGGGCACGCAGAGAGGCCAAGTTAGCGGCCGCAGCATGAAGCCCGTCAGCTTACTCCGGTTCGTCCAACCACATCGGTGGAACCAGGAGTTACCTCTAGTTCTTAGGGACTGTTGTGTCTCGTCCAGGCGTTGAGCAATGTGCGCCTGCCCAAGAATTTCAAGGGCCCGCGCAAGGTGCCGAATTACACCGCCGATTTATCCCTGAAACATGGGTCGAAAGCTATGAGATGGCCATGGAGATGCTGGATGCGGATGATGCGGCATGTGCGGAATACTTCACCATGATGCTAGAAGGGACAGCCCGCACTTGGTTAAAGAGCTTACCGGCTAATTATATCAGGTCATGGGCCGAGTTGAGAGCCCGGTTTATTCAGGATTTCAAGGATACATGCAAGCAGCCCATGTCAATTGTGGACTTAGCTGCCTGTGTCCAGGAGGAAGGAGAGTCAACAACCCATTGGGTGCGCCGGGTTTCGGAGATTTTGCATTCATCGGACCGCATCAATGCTGACACCGCAGTTTTAACATTGGAAGGCAATTGCCGGTTTGAACCCCTGAAGTTGAAGTTGGGACGGATCAAACGTCATTGTAATGACATGGGAACCCTCATGGCTGCACTGGTGAAGTATGCCGACTCTGATAGTACCAAGGATCCCGAGTCTGACGATGATAAGACAGGGAAGGGAAAAAAGAGCGGCAACGCCAAGGGGCAGCACCACAACCCGGCGGGTCATGGACATTGCGGCAAGCGTAAGGCGGACCATGGTTTAGACTTTGTGGCTAATACTAATACACACGACAAGGGCCAGCGGCGTAAGGGTAAACCACCCCAGCGCGGTGGAAGGCCAAGTCCTAATCCGGACCGTTTGTCTTATCTGTTGAACCAGCCCGGTCCAAAGCATGGGACGAAGGAGGACCCGTCCACACACCTCTGGAAAGATTGTTACATCATGCAAGAGTTCAAAAATTTTGATTCTTTCCGGTATGATCATGGACCAGGGGGCGGTTCGGGCCCCGGCTCTAATGGGCCGGGTTATGGTGGAGGAAATTCCGGTTCAGGCTTCCACAGTAATAAGGGTGGACATAACAATCAAAGTAATCAGGGTAACCAAGGTGGCTATAATCATCAGGGCAATCAGCAGCAGCAACAGCACTCGGGTTACCAGAGCAACCCGAAGCAGTTGAATAGCGGACAGTATCATGTCTTCACCACTAGCTTGGACAAGCGCGATCAGAAGCTCCATAAAAGGGCGGCGAATGCTGTTGAACCGGCGGTGCCCTGTTATTTGCGCTGGTCCGAGCAGCCGATTGTGTGGAGTAGAGAAGATCATCCACCCCGGGTTGACAATCCGGGTCATCTGGCTCTGGTGGTGGCACCTCAGGTGGGAGGTTATAAGTTCACTAAGGTACTCATGGATGGAGGGAGTGGTATCAATATCCTTTATTATGAAACTTTCCGTCGCATGGGTTTAACAGATAAAAATCTTAAACCGTCCAATACGGTGTTCCATGGTGTGGTGCCTGGTAAGTCGGCATATCCTGTTGGTAAGATAGCTCTGGAGGTGGATTTTGGAGATGAGCATGACTCGAGATCAGAACCCTTGACCTTTGAAGTGGTGAAAATCAGCAGCCCATATCATGCCCTATTTGGACGGCCAGCTTATGCTAAGTTTATGGCACGGCCTTGTTATGTCTATCTGCAGCTCAAGATGCCGGGTCACAAAGGAACAATAACCGTGCATGGGAGCCGCAAGATTGCTCTGGAATGTGAAGGAGGTGATGCGGCTTATGCTGAGTCGGTTTGTGCAACAGAAGATTTGAAGTTTTACAAGGACAATGTTGATCCGGCAGATATGACTTCGTTGAAGAAACCAACTACAGAGCATGATCCGGCCCTGAAGTTTAAATCGGCTGATGAGACTAAGCTTGTTGACTTCATGCCTGGCGATTCGTCCAAGCAGTTTAGCATCAGCGCTAACTTGGATTCGAAATAGGAAAGCGCGCTCATCGAGTTCATCCATGAGAATCAGGACATCTTTGCATGGAAGCCTTCTGACATGCCAGGTGTACCGAGAGAACTCGCTGAGCACACTCTCAATGTTGATCCCAAGTATAAACCGGTCAAGCAGTTTCTCAGCCGGTTCAATGAAGAAAGACGCAAAGCTATTGGAGAAGAAGTAGCCAGGCTCTTGGTGGCTGGATTTATCGTTGAAGTATTCCATCCTGAGTGGTTGGCTAATCCGGTGCTGGTCCTCAAGAAGAATGGCACTTGGAGTATGTGTGTGGACTACACAGATCTCAACAAAGCTTGTCCGGCAGATCCTTTTGCCCTTCCCCGTATTGATCAAATTATTGATGCTACGGCGGGTTGCGAGCGTTTAAGCTTTTTGGATGCATATTCTGGTTATCATCCGATCAAAATGGCAGTTAAGTACCAGGAGAAGACAGCCTTCATAACTCCCTTTGGAGCCTTCTGCTATGTGTCCATGCCCTTTGGGCTCAATAGTGCCCAGGCGACTTATCAACGGTGTGTGCTGAATTGTCTGCATAAACAGATCGGCCACAATGTTCACGCCTATGTGGATGATATTGTGGTAAAATCAAGGAAGAAGGAGACATTGATTGATGACTTGAAGGAAACCTTTGATAACCTGCGGGTTTATAAAATGGTGCTTAATCCGGCCAAGTGTGTCTTTGGTGTACCTACAGGCAAGCTCTTGGGCTTTTTGCTGTCTAATAGGGGCATTGAAGCTAATCCGGAAAAGATCAAAGCCATCACCTCCTTAGCTAAACCGAAGTGTATCAATGATGTTCAACGCCTGGCAGGCCGAATTGCCGCGTTGAGCCGGTTTGTCAGTCGCCTTGGCGAGAAGGCCATCCCTTTATATCAGATGCTGAAGAAAACGGATAACTTCGTCTGGAGTGACGCCGCTAATGAAGCATTTGAGGACTTAAAGCGGCAGCTGGCTAATCCGCCGATTCTCGCTGCTCCAGTGGACAAAGAACCATTGTTGCTATATGTGGCAGCTAATGCTCGGGCTGTTTGTGTGGCTATTGTGGTGGAGCGCAAGGAGGCAGGAAAGGAATACCCGGTTGAGCGGCCGATTTACTATATCAGTGAGGTACTTATTGAGTCCAAGCAGAGGTACCCGCATTGGCAAAAATTGGTGTATGGGGTTTTCATGGCAAGCCGGAAGCTTAAGCAATATTTCCAAGGTCATCCCATCATGGTGGTCAGCTCTGCTCCTTTGGGGGATATAATCCAGAACAGGGAAGCAACTGGTCGGATTGCTAAGTGGGCTATTGAGCTCGGGCCTGACGGGTTGAAATACATACCCCGAACGGCGATCAAATCTCAGGCACTTGTAGATTTCATCAATGATTGGACAAAATTACAAGCGCCAGAGGAGAAGCCGGATCACACTTATTGGACTATTCATTTTGATGGGTCCAGGCAATTGGAGGGCTCGGGGGCTGGAGTCGTATTAACTTCCCCATGAGGTGATAAGTTTTGTTATGTTCTCCATTTAATGTTCCCTTGCACTAACAATGCAGCTGAATATGAGGCTTTACTCCATGGTCTTCGGATGGCTAAGGAGATGAACCTAAGCCGAGTTAAGTGCTTCGGTGACTCGGATATGGTGGCTCAACAAGTGTCCGGCACTTGGGATTCCAAGGACCCACTAATGGCAGCATATTGTCGTGAGGTGAATATTGTTGCAGGTCACTTTAAAGGTTATCAGGTGGATCATGTGGACCGGCAGAAGAATGAAGCGGCAGACGCTTTGAGCCGCCTGGGTTCCCAACGTAAACCCGTTCCACCTAATGTCTTCCTGGATGTCTTGCATAATCCGTCCGTCAAGCTCCCTGGTGAAGAGGATTTGGCTGTTCCTGATCCGGAGGCTCAGTTGGTGGTGGCTCTTCATGTTATCCCGGATTGGACGGTTCCATATCTGGCGTATATGAACCGGGGCGAGTTACCAGAGGATGAAACTTTGGCGAGGCAGATAACCCGGCGGTCCAAATCCATCACTATTATCAATGGAGAGTTACATCATTGCAGTGTGACAGGGGCGTTTCAACGCTGTGTGTCTCCTGAGGAAGGCTGTGAAATTTTGCGTGAGATCCACAAAGGAGATTGTGGTCACCATGCTGGTTCAAAATCTTTGGTGGCCAAGGCGTTTCGTCACGGTTTCTATAGGTTGACAGCTCATGCTGATGCCGAGGACTTGGTCAAAAGATGTGATGGCTGTCAAAAATTCTCAAGGCGCGCTCATGTAACGGCTCAAGAATTGAGGATGATTCCAATCACCTGGCTGTTTGCAACTTGGGGGCTGGATATGGTTGGGCCTTTCAAGAGGTCCAAGGACAAGAAGACCCACCTTTTGGTGGCGGTTGATAAGTTCACAAAGTGGGTGGAGGCAGAGCAAGTTAGTAAGTGTGACGGAGCCACGTCGGTTCAATTCATCAAAAAGGTGATCTTCCGGTTTGGCTTTCCACACAGCATTATAACAGACAATGGTACCAATCTATCAAAGGGTGCCATGAAGGATTTCTATCAACGTGAGCACATCCTGCTTGACGTATATCAGTGGCTCACCCCCAGTCCAATGGTCAAGCGGAGAGGGCCAATCAAGAGATCTTGAGAGGCATCAAACCCCGGCTTATGGTTCCTTTGCAACGGACGCCGGGTGGTTGGGTTGAGGAGTTACCTTCTGTGTTGTGGAGCATCAATACCACACCCAACAGATCGACAGGATACACACCATTCTTCATGGTTTATGGAGCGGAAGCAGTTCTTCCTAGTGACATCCGTCATGACTCGC
This sequence comes from Aegilops tauschii subsp. strangulata, assembly GCF_002575655.3. Classification (NCBI taxonomy): domain Eukaryota; kingdom Viridiplantae; phylum Streptophyta; class Magnoliopsida; order Poales; family Poaceae; genus Aegilops; species Aegilops tauschii. The sequence goes on along the minus strand of NC_053037.3, from coordinate 276,409,379 downwards.
CTCGTGTAGCGGCATATGTTGAAGCTGACAATGAGAAGGCACGGCAGGAAGCTCTTGACCTGTTAGATGAGGAACATGACATGGCGGCAGCCCGTTCGGTGATTTATCAGCAAGATCTGCGTCGTTATCATAGACGCTGAGTTAGAACCACAACCTTTCAAGAAGGTGATTTGGTGCTTCGGCTCATCTAGGATCAGACGGATATGCACAAGCTATCCCCCCTTGGGAAGGACCCTTTGTGGTTAGCAAGAATCTACACAACGGGCCGTACTACCTAATCGATGTTCGAGAGCGCAAAGACTCAGGTAAATCGGAGGGGAGACAACCCGGCCGTGGAATATTGCTCATCTTCGGCCTTACTATACTTGAGCTATAGGCTCTGCTTATGTACATATTATGACATTGTATATATTATGACCAATATAATAAACCAGAACCTCAGCTAAAGGGGGGTATCTGTTTTTTTTCTTACATCATGTGTGGTTACATGGAGCTTACAAAGCGGCGTCCGGTTTACCCCTTGATTTAGCTTCTCAAAGCTTCATATTAGATCACTTGGGGGCTTGGTCGTATCCGAACCATAGCTACACCTCTTGATTGGCGCAATGCCACAGCATCACTTGGGGGCTTGGTCGTACCCGAACCATAGCTACACCTCTTGATCGCCGCAATGCCACAGCATCACTTGGGGCTTGGTCGTATCCGAACCATAGCTACACCTCTTGATCGGCGCAATGCCGCAACATAATTGGGGGCTTGGTCGTACCCGAACCATAGCTACACCTCTTGATCGGCGCAATGCCACAGCATCACTTGGGGGCTTGGTCGTATCCGAACCACAGTCACACCTCTTGATCGGCTCAAAGCCACATCAATCCGGGGCCAAAGAGAGTGTTGTAAAACAACAGCTCAAACATAGGCACCCACTGAGCACAGCTCACAATGTTGTTTGGAGATTCTTTGCTGTCGAATTTAGGGCCTGGCAGCCTGTGAAAAGCCTCGACTACAACGGTTTTATTTGCCTTTTGCTTAGTTTCTCTTTCTTTTGATAAGATTTGTGATGTTTTCAAACCGGTGTTTATCAACCCGGTTAGGCTGTCAACTACAAGTTGTCAGTATATGATCAAGTTATAATCCGGAGACTTTCAGCCCGGTCTGCTTTTGACTCAAAGTCACCAGTATGGAATAAACCGGTGTTTATCACAACCCGGAACGGTTTTATTGTAAACCGGCACAATATAACAGGAGTTACCTTTACTCCGAACTAGGGTTATTACCCTCATTACAAAGTTGGTCAGCCAACACTATGCCTAAAGGTCACAGGTATCATATATTTCCATATTTGGTTATCTTTTACAACCTTGGTTATAAACCTTGGTCATATATATATTTGGGTATCATGACCCGCTCGGTGGTAAACCGCCAGGGCGCTTTAAGCTTTTTATCTGCAGGAGCAACTTGAATAAATAGCTATGGATTATGAACATCATATCTTAAGCATGGCGGATTAACACGCATCAGTTGCAGAAAAATATGCACGAAGGCATAACAGACCAAGTGTTTTAACTAGCCTATTACAAGGCGTTTCAGTGCTCAAATGGATAACTGTTTCTCAATAAGCATTGCAGCAAGTGGAAGACTAAACCGCCCCCGGATTATGATTGCTTATCAGCTTGACCTGACGGCTGCGGATCATCTTGCACCGGTTCATCTTCTTCGTCTCTACCCAGCGGCTGGAAGTCAACAGTTGTCCAGTCGATCCCAGTTAAAGCTTGGAACATAGCTTCATCGCTTATAAGGGTTGACGGTTCAATATCAGGGGCATAAGTGTGCTTACGGATTGGAGGGATCAGATTTTGCGCTTCTGGAATTGGCGCCGCAACCCGTCTGTTCTTATCATCATAACTTGCCTGATAGTATGAGACATTAGCTTCTTCAGCCAATTGACAAGCTAGTGGACGTACTTCCCAGTTTATGGCATGGAGATCCTCCTGGCCAAATTCTGATCCGTCTTCTTTTAAGATTGGGAAGCCTTTAGCCACGTCCACCGGATCAAGATCAGGCACCCACGCCTTTGCCCGGGTTAGAGCAGTCAGAGCTCCGGCCCTTGCTGCAGCTTTGTTTAGTTCTTCAACCCAGGCAGGCAGCATGGATAGCCTTTCTAAGGTGTCCTTGATCAATGTTGGAGGAGGTTTATTGTGTGAAGCGGTGCAGATGATCCGCTGCACACCGGTATACAGTTGCTCTATCAGAGTATAGGCCGCTTTCAATTTCTTCTGTACGTCAAAGCCCAGATGGCTAATACGAGTTCCTGCATCATTATAAACGTCAGTAAAACAGCAACACATGGAAAGATATGTTGAAAGTATAAAGCAAGGATGCTTACCAAACACAGCAGCGGTCATAGCATGTACTTGCCGTTTTACACCAGTCAGCTCGTCTACCAACGGTTTGAGAGCTGCTTCTGTGTCTTCAGCTCTTTTCCGCAAAGTGCATTTCTCTGTGTTCCAATCTGCCCACTCCTTGGCGAAGCTCTCCTTTAGCTTTTCCATAGGGACTAAGGCGCTCATCAGCTCATCTTTTGCTTTGGAAGTTTCGGCCTGTTGGGACTTGATGTTCTCTTGCAGATCAGCGGTTTGGCTTTCCCTCTTGCTCAGTTCAGCCTATAAAGAGACAGATACATAATGAGTTGATAGTACATATTTGAAGTACCAAGCACATAACAAGTTATGCCCTTGATACTTGGGGGCTAATGCATATTTGCTCCTTATCAGAAATTTCTACAAGTCCCAAGCACAATACAAGTATTAATCTTGGCACTTGGGGGCTAATGTGTGTTTGCTCAAAAACTGTTGGTATGGGAATTCTTATACAGTCCCGGCTCATCTTTATAAAGTTAAACCAGCCCTTGGGGGCTATACCGGTGAAAGAGCAGTATGGCAAATTTTAGGGAACCGGTTCATCTTAAAGAAGTAATCCGATCCCTAGAGGCTAAATATGCAAAGTTAAGTTATGAAAAAAGTCCCGGTTTAGATTGGTATCATAAACCGTCACTTGGGGGCTACTAGGAGTTGATAAACTGCAATTGGACAAAAGAGAAAAATAGTAGTTACCTCATATTGCTCCTTCATCAAGTTTACCAAACTAGCTTCATAGTCACGGCTGGTATACAGACGGTTCAAGAAGCTAGAGTGAATGTCTTGAGCATTGAGATGGGCGTAGCTTGATAAATCGGCATTCCATTTTCCTTTGCCGATAGCAGAGAGCTCGTCCTTGGCAGTATGCTTTGACAAAGCGATAGGATTGCCAGGAGTGGTGTGGCCAGTGCCAGTAATCATAATGTCATCATCTTGGTCATCAGCAGCCTTCACTAGAGTTGGCGGTTTGTCAGTATCCTTAACTGGACTGACCGGTTTGTCATCAGCTCGGACAGGGCTGGTTGGCTGGTCTGCATGGCTTGTAGTGTCAACTTGCACTTGTTCGGCAAGGAAGTCATGGTCTTGAGGCGGCGGATCTTTAAGCATGTCGTCAGCGTCAGTTTCTTCTGGATCTGGCGTTTTTTCCGGTTCAACAGCTACATTATCATAAGCCGGTTTGCTTAATCGAGCCTTCTTACTGGGTCTCGGCTTGGCGCTGAGGAAAGATAGACATGAGGATCAGTACAGTATGAAAAGATAACACATCAAGAATAAAGACACGTGCATAGCTCACCCAGGAACTGTTTTGAGGGGTGGAAGCTGTGTGGCCGATGACTCGCCAGAAGATGAGTGAGAAGTACCCTGATAATTTGAATCAGATGGGTAAAGAGGCTGGCGGAAACAACCTGCTTTGGGGTATGAAGTATCAATGGGATAAGTGACCTCTGATCGGCGTTTCCGAACAGGATTGTTCGGTAAACCGGCGGAGGTAACTACCTGGCCACTGTGCCGGGTTGTACAGCGAGCCTCGTGCTACTGCGTCTTCAAAAGAAAGTTTGGGTCCTAGTAAGCAAGAGGGTGAGAAAATTTTACTTTTCGGTTTGCTTGACGGATTTTTGATGTTGGCAGAGGATCTGAATCGGCGGAAAGAATGGTTACCTCTACGTCCTCAGCATGACTGCCTTCAGCGTCGTCCTGATAATAATCATTGTCAATGAGGTGTATGAAAAATGAACCAAGAGAGTCAAGTTCTACCTCTGGTTCCGGATTACCCACATCGTCGTCAGCTGGTAGATCGGAGGATGCAGTGGTCCTTCTCTTGGCAGGTTTTTTTAACAACCTTGGTCTTTGGACGAACTGGCTTGACCGGTTTGTCTTGTGGCTTCGCCGGTTTGTCTTATGATGGTTTCTTGTTCCAGAACGGATCATCACCCTGTCAGAAAATAATCACACTTTCAGAAAATATTTGGACAGAAGCAACTTCAGATAAAAAGATTATATGATTCTTACAGCTGGTGGTTTGTTGAAGGTGCAGAAAGGGAGTAGTCCGGTTTGGGCACAGACAGCCTCCGGTTCGTTCAGTATCTTTTTTACAGCCTCAGTGACTTCTGCATATGTAAGCTGAATGTCAATGTGCCGCTGAGCGTCCTTCGAACTGCCCGTATACTCACACATCAAACCGGAGCGCCGCCTTAAGGGCAGAATACTCCAGCTTATCCAACAACGAGCAAGATCAACTCCTGTCAAACCGTTTGCCATGAAGGCTCTAAGCTTTGATAGTTGAGGAGCATAGTTGGCCCTTTCTCTTGCAGTCAACCTATGAGGAAAAGGATGTGTGTTGCTCAGGCGTTCAGGGCGGTAACCCGGCAGGGGGTTTTCATCAGGTGGAGAGGTATCCATGCAATAAAACCAAGTCTGGTTCCACTCTTTGGGGTGACTGTGGAGTTTGGGATGAGGGAAGGTGACTTCTTTCCTTTTCTGAACCGCCATTCCGCCCAGTTCCGTATTGGGTCCATCCGGGAACTCTGTGCGACGGTTTAAGTGAAAGAAATCCCTAAACAGTTCGACTGTAGGTTCCTCTTGCAGATAAACCTCACAGAAGACTTGGAAGTGGCAGATGTTGGTCACAGAATTGGGACCAATGTCTTGAGGGCGCAGCTGAAAATTGGCTAGCACATCTCGGAAAAATTTCGAACCGGGAGGGCTAAAACCTCGTCCGAGATGATCAGCAAACACGACTACCTCTCCGTCCTTGGGTGTAGGAGGATTTTCCGGGCCAGGGACCCTCCAGTGGATGACATCTTTCCTGGCTAAAGCGCCCGTTTTAACAAGATTGTTTAACTGTTCTTCGGTTACTCGAGAAGGAGCCCAATTGCATTCATAGACTTGCTTGGCCATGGCAAGGAAAGATCTGAAACATGATTATTGCCTGTTTAAGATTTACAATGGACAACTATACGATGGTATAAGGATGTAAGCATATTGTCAAATCGGAATTGGTTATTCGTAAACCGGAGTCTGACAATGGAAACAGTACAATGATGAATGCATTGGGGGTTCAACAGGGGACTAATGGTATCTACTGGGCCATCATTTTGTATATGAAGTTAAACCGCCCAATCTCGTACTCCTTGTGTACAAGTGAAGGAAGAAACAAGTTTCACATCTTGCCATGGTAATTTCAGATCTGCCGCGCGTTGGAAAAACAAAATATATTCTGACCTAATTTCCAGCGTGTTAAAGGTTCACCAAGTTGAGTTGAGTTTTATACAAGGCAGATGTTCTAACAAGAAGAAAGGAGTCTAAACTACAAAAAACGCTAGAAGGAGGTCAGATCTAACCGGCCATTGGTGCTACCGAAGGAAGAACAGCTTCATGCTACGAAGAACGTCGAACCCTAATGGCGGATCTAGCGCGAGAAGAAGGGGGACTTACTGGCGCAGGAGGAAGCAGTGGAGGATCACCACTTTTCTCTGATACGAACAGGTTGATGCAGCGGCCTTTGTCGAAGCAGAGATGAAGGAGGATGGCGGCGGCAGAGCTCGAGGGTTGGTCGGCGCGAGGAAGACGATGACACGAAGAGGCACGAGGGGAAAATGGAAAGAACCCCTGGCCGTATATATAAGGGCAGAAAGATAAGCGCCAGGCGCGAAAATCGAGGAGCCTAAATTTTGGATATGAGGCAGAGCTGTCACCTCGATTGTCGGAGGCTCGTTAATGACAGGTGACGTCACGGCGGTTTACCATGATCCTAGAAGATGATGTCACGGCGGTTTACAAGATTATGTGAAGATGTTGAAGTAGAAATTTTCTTAAGTATTGAGGATTGACATGAACCAGTTCAAATCAATCTGGGGCCTAATGTTGGGGATATTACCACTGGGCGTAAACCGGCCAGGAGAGGCCGGGTTAACCCCATAAGTAGTTCATCTGTATCTAAAGTCCATGAAGACATACGGTGACGCTTCATGAAGGCCCAGGGCCCAAAGCGGGTTTAAGGCCTGTAGACATAAACTGGCATTGATATGTAAACTTGTGTTGTAAGATAGAAGTAGCAGAGACCGAGCCGGACACGATTATGAGCCGGCCTCGGGATTCTGTAAACCGACGGGCGTCAACCCATGTATATAAGGGTACGACCCTGCAGCGGTTCAAGAAGGACGGACAACAACTCGAGACTCAGGCAAAGCGTATTCGCTCCCTGGTCATCGAAACCCCATCAATTCCATCACAACTAGACGTAGGATTTTACCTTCATCGTAAGGGGCCGAACTAGTATAAAACTCTCTGGCATCCCTTGTCCGCTTTAACCCCTTTTAGCTAACCCGTAGCGATGGCTCCACGACTAAGTCCTTTCTCTAGGACATCTGCCGTGATAAAACCACGACAACTACCTCCACCGCCACATCCGCCAACCACTAAACAAATCATGTGCATGTTCGAAGAAAGAAGAAACAATGATTTGCTTGAACTATTGAAAAGTGTGCAGGCTATGGTTGGGCAGAATGGAAATCAGAATGGCCATCACTCCAAGCTCTCAGATTTTCAAAGGACTAAGCCACCCAGTTTTAATCAAGTTGCTGACCCTCTGGAAGCCGACGACTGGTTAAGGACAATTGTAAAGAAATTGGACATTGCTCATACTAAAGAAGGTGATAAGGTTCCATTTGCGACTCACTATCTGGAAGGAGCCGCAGCTATTTGGTGGGACAATACTAAAGCTATGTGGCCAGCAGATGAAGAAGTCACATGGGATAAGTTTAAGGATCAGTTCCGCAAATATCACATCCCTACATGTATCATGAAAGTCAAGCAGCGTGAGTTCCTATCCCTCACGCAAGGAAACCTATCTGTCACTGAGTATTTGAACAAGTTCAATCATTTGGCCCGCTATTCCATGTATGATGTGGCCATCGAAGAGAGAAAAATCGACAGATTCCTTGGAGGACTGAATCAACACCTCAGATGCACTCTCAGTATGCTTGATTTTCCGGATTTCCAGACTCTGGTAAATAAAGCCCTGATTGCAGAAAGGGAGCACAAGCTTATTCAGGACAGTAGGCCCGTTTATGATGACCGCAAGCGGAAGTTTGAGCCTAAGAAGGAAGGAACCATATTCTAGAAGGCTCGTGCCTGGCAACAGACACAGGTTGAGTATAAGCCTAATTGGCAGCAGAATGTTAATAAGACCGCTACCAACTCAAGAATATTGTGAACAACCCGATACACGAAGATTGTCAGCGTAGCAATGCATGCTTTCTTGTGGGCAAACCGGACACTACGCCAGACAGTGTCCCAAGAACGACAAGTCAAATGCTCCATTCAATCCGCAATTAATCACATGGGGGCATACCCTGGCCAGAAGACTATCCAAGGGCAAGTTCATCACCTCTCCAAAGAAGAATCTCAAGAGAACCCGAAAGTCGTCATTGGTATGTTTTCAGTTAATAACATACCTGCAATAATTTTGTATGACTCTGGGGCTTCCCATTCTTTTATTTTGCGGAGTTTTGCTTCCCAAAACAAGTTTTCTTGCTCGGTTTTGGAAAAGAGTATGATGGTACAATCCCCGGGATCATTGCTCAAAAGCAATTTGACCTGTCCCAATTTCGAGATTGACATCAAGGGAGTCATGTTCCCAGCTTCTTTGATAGTCAACGAGTCTGCCAAGTTGGATATTATTTTGGGAATGAACTGGTTAACCAAACATCAAGTATGCATCAACTGTGCAACCAGAGAAGTAACATTGACAAACCTGGAAGGCCAAACTACAAAATTCTTTGCTCGAAGAAGCATGCCTAAGAAAGAAATGGTCTTCGCAGCTATAGCTGAAGAATTGGATCTAATTCCTGTGGTCAGTGTGTTTCCAGATGTATTTCTTGAGGAACTACCAGGAATGATGCCAGACCGTGAGCTTAGTTTGCAATTGACCTTGTGCCCGGGACCGCTTCGTTATACAAGAAGTATTACCGGATGCCCACATCCGAATTAGTGGAATTAAAGAAACAACTTGATGAGATGCTTCAGAAAGGATACATTCGTCCAAGCTCTTCACCATGGGGATCACCCACAATCTTCGTGGACAAGAAAGACGGCAGTCTTCAGATGTGTGTGGATTACCGTCAGTTGAATGATGTCACTATCAAGAACAAATACCCGCTTCCAAGGATTGATGATTTGTTCGACCAACTCAGTAGGTCAAAAGTATTCTCCAAGATTGATTTGACACTACTAGGGAAAAGCCTAGCAATAGCGCGGGTTTTAGGCCTACCGGTAGCGCGGGGGGCAGCGCTACTGGTACGGCGCTACAGCTAATGGTTAGCAGGCGTGGGTTAGCCCACGCTACTGCTATATCCACTTAGTAGTAGCGCTTCCTGGAAAGGGCGCTACTGGTAATTACCAGTAGCGCTTCTCGCAGCCCGCGCTACTACTATATTCCGTATTATATTTCTTTTTTATTTCATGTTGTATTCATACAATTTATACAAGTTTTCATACAGCAGCAATTTAGAGATTGTTTTTGCATCATAATGAGTTATTACATCACTAGGTGAAAGAACCGTGGACTAGTTTCAAGTGGATGGACATCCACTTGAAACTAATCCGCGGTTCTTTCACCCAATGATATAATAAATATCATCATCATCATATCATTAACAACTTATCATAATAATACATCATTGTCATATAACACCTCCACATGATCACTGTTTTCATCAATGAGACATCACATAGCAAGTTGGTCACTACTCATAATCACAACTCATCATCATCATCAACTCTAACACATTGTACCACATAATAAATATTGTACCTAGGACCTACTTCTCTCTCATAGGACCTACTACCTTCTCTTAGGTAAAATAGCATAAAACAAGATAGCCCCTGACTCTCCATTATGGAGAATGGAGATTATACTGTCTCCAATTCTTGCCTTTCGCACAATGTTGCTTCCAAGAACCTCCCTACGACTGACCATACATTTTTTCCATTCTTTGATTATCATGTCTTCACCGGTTTTAGAAATCCGATATGGACAGGTGTGATTCGTAGGATGACCTAGCTATATGTTCAAAGCATCAAGGCGACCATTCTGATACATCAGATGAGGCACACAATCCATCTGGATTTTTTGTTGAAAAACGTAGTAATAACTTCGTAGTTAGCAATGTAGTTAAGTTTTAAAAGAATTTATGCAAAAGATGCACGGATGTCGTAATAGTAAAAAATCTTACCATGGCATCTCCATGGATGTTACCATAGTTCAACACGTGCACTAGTGGCACATATTGACCATAATGTGGAGGAGTTTGATAATAGGTATTGTAATTCTCAAGATCAGTACAAAATGCGATCAGATGATTTTTCTCCTGATAAGTTAACTCAGAGCCATTGGTGTAGTAGGTTCTGTCTACCATCTTCCGCACATGGTTTGAAGAATGAAAATAAGCTATCAATGGAAATAAGCTGTCAACTATTTTGAAATAAACAATATAAATTAGTTAATAACTATGTTTGAGAAACTCACATAGCGGTAGAATTGGAAGCGTATCAATAAGGACCCAAATGTCCATATTGTCTTGGTCGATGTTAGGATCACCAAGATCCATGGTGACAAGCATACCCTCATAAAAACCATACATCTTGCAAAGTGCTTCCCAATGTGTGCAACCAAAATGGGTTACGCTCTCAGAATTGTGCAGATTTACGTCAAAATCCATACCATGCTGGGTCCTTAGGTGAATTTTCTTTGTTTCAAAACTTTCATGGTGTCCTCTCCAAGACATAGCGTCTTGCATGGCATGGGAAAAGCTAGTCGAATTGTAAAAGATGAAAATTACACGTTGAAATAGTTGAAGTCGTGCTTAATTACGAAAAAACACTTGTCGTCGTTGCGTACCATTTCAACATCGAAGGTCTCCTGGAGCTTAATGCTGAAGTGCCGATCTTCGTCCAGGTGAGGCCTGTCGCACAGACCTCGGTCATCGTTGCACCAGTCGCACTCCCCCGGGAGACTTTCGTCGTCCGAGTATGACATTTCTTATGTTCATAATTCAAAGATTAAACTTGTACAATTAAATATATGTACTACAAAAACTAAATTAGATCATTATTATTCATCACGGGTTGACTATCGGTCTGCCGAGTCTTTTCTTGATAACTCTCAGCTCACGTGGTGTATACATTTGACCGTTGGTGATGATCGCTCCTCCTTTCGTCCCTGAGAGCATTACACTAAAATGTCTAGCACACGGGAAAGAAGGAGAAGCGACCACCATGACTACAGTCGGGATTCTTCGTCCTCTCATATATGGTGGAGCCTCGATAGACTTAAAGTCAACCGAAAATGTCATTAATTATCTTTCTAGAAAATCCAGGCCACTCGCTATATCCTACATATTCTAGCACAAGTCATGCCAAAATTCACGGAAAAATCTGGCATGACCTTTGCTAAAAAGGACATATCGAGCGCCTGAAATTTGCTGGAACGGAAATTAATCAACACTCCGAAAAAACATAGGCCACTCGGAGGTGTAACCTGCAAACATGACCGGCCACTTGGGCAAGCACATATCCTATTTGAGCAACACAAGATATACATGTTTTTATCTACATCATGTGAGCATTCAAACTTGATGGTCATTGTATTTCAATGGTTGAAAATATGAACAAAAACATTTCAAAATATCTTATAGGACTCATATTGACATGGAGATTTGGCTGGTCTTACCTCGAGGTCGGAGGGGGTCGGTGACGGGGACGACGGCGGGGACGATGGAGGGGCTCCTTGATTTCTACAAAAACAAAAAAACCTATAAGCTATCAACTAATCAAATGCATACGCCTTGCATAGTGGGGGTCCAATTTGAGCATTCAAAATAGGAGTACTTCTCTAATTTGAGCATTCAATAAGCAAAACCAAATCGTAAAATAACTAAGTATTCAAATTAGCATTAATTCAATAAGCAAAACTACATCATCTCTAGCATCCGTACATCGTCGAATATTATCACTAATACATCTCGAATAGTGTCATACATATAACATCACTAATACAACTAAAACCCTAGAAAACGATGGGTATCAGCGCGGGCGGTGGACACCCAAAGAGAAGGAACGATCACATGATCATAGCTCCAGTGAGATCCCTGAAGAACCTGCCAGGTGTTGGAGAACCTGCCCTCCAACGCAACCACATAGCGACAGACGTGCTCGTCCTCCTCGCTTACACGGTGACGTACCACCTCCGCGGGGTCCTCAAGCCTCTGCACCGTCACTGGCCCACGCGACCGCCACCAAAGAAGGTTCAGGTCAACAACGGGCTGGCTCCTCACCAAGCTGCAGCCCCCGGTAGGTAGTACCTCCCAGTACCAGCCCGACGGAGCCCAGTCCCGGACATGGCCCCTCTGATCAAGCAGGTGTCCTCCACCGAGTCGACGACGGGGATGCGGGATAGGCATCGTCGACGTCGATGCGGGAATAATTGCTTTAACTAAAAAAATAACAACAAATGTGACATGTTGATGAGGACATCACTAACAAAGTACCAAGATGTACGAAGACCTTCGACAAATATTTTGGTGGGATGGAATGAGGAAGATCATTGCCTATTTTGTTGCTTGTTGCGACATCTGTAACAAGGTGAAGGCGGAACATCAGAAACCCTCCAGACTTCTCCAACCTTTACCCGCTCCACAATGGTAGTGGGATGATGTCTGCATGGATTTCATCACAGGCCTGCCAAAGACTCACCGAGTCAATTATGCAGTATGGGTTGTGGTGGACATGCTCACAAAGGTAGCTCACTTCATTCCCATCCGAAGCACCTACCGAGCCGATCAACTCGCGCAACTATATGTGTCCAGAATCATCATTTTACATGGAGTGCCAAGAACTATCACCTCCGACCGAGGTTCTCTCTTTACCTCAGCATTCTGGTCACGTCTCCATCAAGCTTTTGGGACCGCACTAAAGTACAGCACTGCCTATCGTCCTTAGACATACGGGCAGACTGAGCGAGTAAATCAAATACTCGAAGATATGCTCCGAGCATGTGCTCTAGCCCATGGACCCAAGTGGGAAAATTGTCTACCTTATCCAGAGTTCTCATACAACAACAGTTTCCAGACCAGTCTCAAGATGTCACCCTATGAAGCTCTGTATGGCCGTAAGTGCCACACTCCGCTAAACTGGTCTCAAACCGGAGATGGCCGCATTTTCGGAACCGATTTAATGATGGAGGCTGAAAAACAAGTCAAAGAGATCCGAGATAGACTACAAGTGGCCAAGTCCCGACAAAAGAGTTACTATGATTCCAAGCACCGCCAGATCAGTTTCGAACCCGGATAATATGTTTACCTCCGAGTCACCCCCATGAAAGGAGTCAAGAGGTTCCAGACCTGAGGAAAACTTGCACCCAGATATGTCCAAAGTTGGTACAGTGACTTACCAGTTGGACCTACCACCGGAATTGTCGGAAGTGCACCATGTGTTTCATGTCTCATAGTTGAGAAGGTGTATCTCGCCACCCGAGAAAATGACTGATATTGCAGAGATCGAGCTTTCGAAGGATTTAACCTATGAGGAGAAACCGTTCTGAATATTGGAAGAAATGGAAAGAGTCACTCGCGGTATGGTGATTAAATTTTATAAGGTACAGTGGGAGCATCACACCGACGAAGAAGCAACCTGGGAATGAGAGGACTTTTTTAGAGCGTCTTATCCAGAATTGTTTTCCCAAGCAATCAAATCTCGAGGACGAGATTCATCTTAAGTGGGGGAGGTTTGTGACACCCTGGTTTTTTCCATCATGATTTTCCTTTGCCTTTTTCCTTTTTTATTTGGATTTTGAGTTAATTCATTTGGACTTAGCAATTGGGAATTATTTGGATTTTCACCCAAGTGACTCCACTCACCTCTCACAACCTCTCTTGACCTCCCATGCATCATTATAATGCTTTGGAAAAAATTTCTTTTAAGGAAAATATTCATTTTCACCCTGAAAATGGAATATTTTCACTTTCACTCCAAAGCAACCCCTCTTTTTCTTGCCCACAAAAATCTGTGAAAATTCTCACACACCCTTTGGATAGTGCCTCATCACCCTATGCAAAAATATCATTTGGTCATGTGGCCCAATTGTGCTAGGGAAAATCATTTGCATTCTGACCAGAAAATGTAGTTTGTACAACAAGTGCATTATTCCTTGATCTTTTGGAGCTGAATTTTCTTGAGCATCATTACCTTAGTAACCTAACACTAAACCCCAAAGCTTAGCTCCTAACTCTTCTTGGTTTAATCACAAATTTGGCCATAGGTTTCTGTCCAGAAACTTTCAGTAAGTGATGTGATCAACTCAATCATCCTGGTAGTGTGTTCACTCCTTTCCTAGCCTAAACAGTGCACGGTCGACGGCCTAGACAAGGTTTGGCATCACCTGGGCATCACGTTGGCACAATGCGTGTGGTGACCGCGTGAAGACACGGGCTCCAGCAAGCCGTCGACGCGCTCTGCGTGGCACCTGAGCCTCTGTTTGGATCGTGCTCGTCTCAGCATCAAGCCCAGCATGCCGCACCGCGCCACCAGCCTCGCTTCACCAGCCCAGCACCCTCGCTGCTTCAGCAATAGCTTGCAAGCCTGAGGAAACTGTGAAGCTGCTTGGCGTTCTGAGGAGGCTCCCAGTTGACAATGGAAGCGACCTTTTTTGGATTGACAGTGATGCCCTTGGCAGAGATAATGTGACCAAGGCAAAGAACTTCATAAAGCTAGAATTCACATTTAGAGAACTTTGCGTAGAATTGATATTCTCTGAGCTTGTCGAGCACCAATTGCAAATGTTTAGCATGATCCTCTTTATTCTTGGAGAACACCAGGATATCATCGAGATACACCAGGGCGAATTCATTGGTGTACGGATTGAAGATGAAGTTCATCATAAGAGAGAATGTTGGAGGGGCATTGGCAAGCCCAAAACACATGATAGTATACTCATAAGAACCAAAGCTCGTTTGGAAAGCTGTCTTTGGGACATCTTCTTCATGAATGTGAATCTGGTAATACCCCATACGGAGGTCAAGCTTGGAGAACACCTTTGCACCTTTGAGTTGCTCGAATAACTCATTGATATTGGAAAGTGGGTATTTATTCTTGATTGTCTTCTTGTTCAATGGGCGGTAATCGATGCAAAGTCGTTCCGTTCCATATTTCTTCTGGACAAAGAGAACACCACATCCCCAAGGAGACAAACTTGGTCTCTTCTAACCCAGGCATTCTTGTTCATCGAGCTGTTTCTTCAATTCTTTCAGCACTTCTGGCTCAAGCTTGTAGGGGCACTTGCAAACGGGTTCTGTACCAGGCTCAAGGTTAATAACGAACTCGACTGGCCGGTGAGGAGGCATACCCGGAAGCTCTTCTGGAAAGACATCTTGATACTCACACACAACTAGAATCTGAGAAATAGCGTTGATCTCGCCTTCCTCATTGAGAGAGAACAACCGAATGGTGTCATCACGAGCCACAAAGACAATCACATCTTCAGACGGACGAATCAATTTTATCTCCTTTTCAGCACAATTAAGAAAAGCCTTGTGCTTAGAAAACCAATCCATGCAAGGAATGAGGTCAATACCAAAATCACCGAGAACCATCGGAGAAACCAGAAAAGAATAATTGCCCATCTTGACGGTGACATCCGGAACGAATACATTAGAGCTCATCAAAGCACCCGGAGAAACGACATGCAAAGGCTTCAATAGTACTTTTGAAAACAAGTCATGCTTCCATACAAAAGGTCTTGAAATGAAAGAAAGCGATGCACCAGAATCGAATGAAACTTTTGCAGGATTCCTCCTCTTGAGATGCATTCAACATGTTCACCTTTGCATACTTTGGATTGTGCTTCACAACTGCATTGCTTGCTGACCTGACAGGAGGAGGAGGCGCAAGGCGCCTCTTGTTGAAACACTTGTTGGAGTAGTGTCCTTTCATACCACACTTGTGACAAGTGACCTCTGAAAGTGGACGAAAAGGTGGAGGAGGACCACGTGTCCTTGGAGCCTGAGACTGAGACTTGTTCTGATAGCTTGCGTTGGGTGGGTGGGAAGATCCACGACCACCTGACTGCTTCTGCTGATAGGGCGGACGAAACGGGGGAGGTGGAGGAAGCCAAAACTTTTGCTGCTTTGAGACCACTTGAGAGGAAGAAGATGAGTGGACTGCATCCATGAGTCTCTTTTTGGAAGCTTCACACTTGAGTTGAGCTGCTTCTTGTTTTAGAGCCATGTTATAGAACTGATCAAACTGAGTAGGCTCAACAAGAATGAGGGCTAACTGAAGGTCCTCTCTGAGTCCACCCCTGAAGTAGTAGATCATACTCTTGTCATCTAGAACGTCTTGCCTTGCATAGCGAGCAAGATTCTGAAACTTGATGTTATATTGGTACACGGACATGCTTCCTCGCTTGAGATTGCGGAATTGCTCACGCATGCTTTCAACAACACTTGTTGGAATATGATGAGATCGAAAATCCCGGCAGATGTCGGTCCAGCTGATCACTCGACCCCCTCTGGAATCTTTGTACTGCTGATACCAATCAGCTGCCTGGTCCTTGAGCTGGAAGGAAGCGCACTTGATGTAGTCCACAGGTCTGACATTGCTGCACGCAAAATGCTTGTTGATGTCCACGAGCCAATCATCAGCGTCCATGGCCTCAACACAAGTGTTGAACGACTTTGGCTGATTTGCGAGGAACTGATTGAGTGTAGCAAACTGAGGTTGATTGTTGAAATGCCCTTGGCCTTGATGTCCTTGGTTTCCTTGACATTGGTTGCGCTCTTGTAAGAGCTGAAGAAGCATCTGGGTATTGGCGTTGGTAGCCGCCATCAAAGCTTGCCATGCCTCCGGAGGCGGAGGAGGTGGAGGTGGAGGTTCCGACTGCTCTCCATCATCACGGTTCGGACTTAGACGAGTTGCGGGAGCCATCCTGAAGAATATGACATCCGCTAGAATCACCTGGCTCTGAAACCAATTTGTAATGCCTAAGACGCGATTCTATCCCAATCACGTGATGAACTCATGATTGGGGCACAATCACATTTCGAGCGCGTAGCAAGGTGGCATACAAATTCATACAACCAAGTGAATAGATAGAATACGAGATCCAGGCATACACTTGCCCCAGAATAGAATAAATATCATAAAATCATCCATACATATAGTAGAGTCTGACTACGGACTAGATAAAAAGAAAACACCACCCTGCTACTATCCCCGGATACTCCGACTAGGTCCTCTACTGATCATTCGGATAGGTAACATAGAAACACCCACGAGCCTCGTCAAACTCCCACTAGAGCTCAGTGGCATCTCCTGCATCAGACTCAACGGTACCTGCATCTGTGTTTGTAGTATTCTGTGAGCCATGGGACTCAGCAATCACATCACCCACGGTGTGAAGACTATCAAAGCTTAAATAGGTAAGGCATGGTTAAGTGGTGGAGTTGTAGCAAGCACTAAGCATTTGTATGGTGGCTAACTTATGAATACAAGAACAAGGTGAGAAGCTACGCAAACGGTCGCAAACTAGTAATGATCAAGAAGTGATCCTGAACTACTTACGTTCAAACATAACCCACCGTGTTCTCTTCCCGAACCTCCTCAAAAAGAGACCATCACGGTTACCCACACGGTTGGTGCATTTTAATTGAGTTTAGTGTCAAGTTCACTACAACCGAATATTAAAAACTCCCATCTGCCACATAAGCGCGGGCACGGCTTTCGAAAGATCAAACCCTGCAGGGGTGTCCCAACTTAGCCCATGACAAGCTCTCACGACCAACGGAGGAAAACCCTCCTCCCGGAACAACCCGATCAAGCTCGGAATCCCGGTTCACAAGACATTTCGACAATGGTAAAACAAAACCAGCAAGACCTCCCGACGTGCCGACATCCTGATAGTAGCCACGTGTATCTCGTCTCAGGCCACGATCGGATGGGACATCCTACAAGTAAAACCAGACCTCGAGTTTCCCCGAAGTGGCCCCGCAGTCTACCCGGTTTGGACCAACACACATGAGCAGCACTGGCCCGGGTTGTTGATTAAGAATCCTCGGGTTAATTACTCCCTATGCAAATTTTAATTGTTATTAGGCAAATGATAAAACCAAAGTTGGATCTTGCTGGAAGAGTTTTATTCAAAGAACTGTCAAGGGGGGCCCATAAACCCCGACCGCGTTAGGAATGCAAATTCAAGGAACATAACACCGGTATGACGAAAACTAAGGCGGCAAGAGTGGAACAAAACACCGAGCAAAAGGCCAAGCCTTCCACCCTTTACCAAGTATATAGATGCATTAATTAAATAAGAGATATTGTGATATCCCAACATGGAACAACCTGGATTGCACCTACAACTAGCAACGCTATAAGAGGGGCTGAGCAAGCGGTAACATAGCCAAACAACGGTTTGGTAGGAAGGTGGGTTAGATGCTTAATATGGCAATTTAGGAGGCTTGATAAACAAGTGGTAGGTAGCGCGACATAGTGATAGCAACGAAAAATTAGCAAGCAAAGATAGTAGTGATATCGGGGGTAATGATCATCTTGCCTGGATTGTCCTCAGTGGTATCGAATACTTGCTCCTCGTGAATGTACTCGATAGGGTCCTCGGACTCGACCTCGTCTCCCGGAACTACCCACAAGAAGCACAAGCATACAATAAACAAACAAGGCATGGCAATGAACAAATAATTCATGCAATTCTAACTTGAATGCATATGAAGAACGTTATGCATGGAGCTACGGTTCTACCGGAACGAGGGATACGTCAACAGGGGGGAAATGGTGAAGACAAGATGGATATGGGCAGAATCTTGGTAAACCGAGCATGCCACTGGAAAGATTGGAAGATTTCTGTCCAAATCGGTATAAAGATCACCGGAAACGGATGCACTGTTTGAAAATGACAAGCAAAACCATATAGAATGCAATCTGTTGAAAACAGCAACATGACAACTTGGATGCAAAGCCTAAATATGCTACAGCACAACAACATGAAAAAGGATGGCATGGCATTGAAGAAAATGTCAAGCACTACAAAACATGATTACTGAGCTACTGATAACACTCACTAGAACAAGTTTAAAACATCATAGCAAAATTGCAAATAATAACAGGTTTTCTGACTTGGTGGAATTTACTAGACATGGCAGAAACAGAATTAAGTAGGCATGTTTGCAAGCTTGGTTGACCCACCACAGAGCACATCATCGCATGCAAATACAATAAACATTAAGATGGCATGTTTTTACAACTACTCATATCAATAATATGGTCATAGGATGCACAAAACACAAGCTATACACTTTGCAAAAATGAACTTGATGTTAACAGGCTGACATATATATTTTCAAGCAGCTTGAGAGCATGAAAAGAACAAGCTAACGTATGCTATAATTGCAAACAAGAGCATGGATGGATAGAGAACAATATGATCTCCAAAACCTACTTAGTGGACATCTCCAAGATATGCATAGATTTGATCGTAGCATCAAGTAAACATGGCATCATAATATAACAGTTTCAGAGGATAATCCTGACATGGCAGAAACAGATTCAGGTTCTCATGTTAGCAAGCTTGTGGCACTCATCATAGTGCACTTATTGCATGGAATAAAATATAGCATGAAGTAGACATGAAAATGAAGCTATGCAGGTGCAAAACTATCACATGACATGTTTGCATTAAATGACACAAAAATGACAAAATAGCAATGTAATGTAGAAATGGCATGTGTGCAAACTAGCTCAAATGCAGAAATGGACGCCACCAATGGATTTGTGGGATTTTTCTACCTGAAAAACATATATAATATGTAGGGGTTCCTGTAGTAAAATGCTCACAAGTGATCTAAGTGAAAAACTGCCTAAAATGGAATTAAACAGATTTGGCAATTCCCATAATTGGAATGTCCTGAAGTGGACATGCCCGAAATGGAAAGATTTCATATGCCAGAATTGGAATACTCCCTGGATTTGAAATAAAAGAAAAAGAAAAAGAGAGGGAGAGGTTGACATGTGGGGCCTGGTCCCCTGTGAGTATGACAGGTGGGTCCCGTGGGGTACCACATGGCAGTGACTTGCGGCGACCTCCAAAACAGAGGAAGCAGGGGAGCGGGCCGACAGCGGATAGACCACGGCGGAAGGCCTTGCCGGAGTTGCTCCGGTGACCTTACTGAAGGAAATATGCCCTAGAGGCAATAATAAAGTTATTATTTATTTCCTTATATCATGATAAATGTTTATTATTCATGCTAGAATTGTATTAACCGGAAACATGATACATGTGTGAATACATAGACAAACAGAGTGTCACTAGTATGCCTCTACTTGACTAGCTCGTTGATCAAAGATGGTTATGTTTCCTAGCTATAGACATGAGTTGTCATTTGATTAACTGGATCACATCATTAGGAGAATGAAGTGATTGACTTGACCCATTCCGTTAGCTTACCACTTGATCATTTAGTATGTTGCTATTGCTTTCTCCATGACTTATACATGTTCCTATGACTATGAGATTATGCAACTCCCGTTTACCGGAGGAACACTTTGTGTGCTACCAAATGTCACAACGTAACTGGGTGATTATAAAGGTGCTCTACAGGTGTCTCCGAAGGTACTTGTTGAGTTTGCGTATTTCGAGATTAGGATTTGTCACTTCGATTGTCGGAGAGGTATCTCTGGGCCGACTCGGTAATACACATCACTATAAGCCTTGCAAGCATTGTAACTAATGAGTTAGTTGCGGGATGATGTATTACGGAACGAGTAAAGAGACTTGCAGGTAACGAGATTAAACTAGGTATTGAGATACCGACGATCGAACCTCGGGCAAGTAACATACCGATGACAAAGGGAACAACGTATGTTGTTATGCGCTTTGACCGATAAAGATCTTCGTAGAATCTGTGGGAGCCAATATGAGCATCCAGGTTCCGCTATTGGTTACATAACGGAGACGTGTCTCGGTCATGTCTACATAGTTCTCGAACCCGTAGGGTCTGCACGCTTAAAGTTCGGTGACGATCGGTATTATGACTTTTTGTGTTTTGATGTACCGAAGGTAGTTCGGAGTCCCGGATATGATCACGGACATGACAAGGAGTCTCGAAATGGTTGAGACATAAAGATCGATATATTGGACGACTATATTTGGACACCGAAAGTGTTCCGGGTGATTTCGGAGAAAACTGGAGTGCCGGAGGGGTTACCAGAACCCCCGGGGAAGTATTGGGCCTTAGTGGGCCTGAGGGGAGAGAGAGGGCAGCAGCCCAGGAGGTGGCGCGCACCCTCCCATGAGGAGTCCGAATTGGACAAGGGGAGGGGGGTGCGGCCCCTCTTTACCTCTCCCTCTCCCTCTCTTTCCTTCCCCCTTCCCTCTTCCTAGTTGGACTAGGAAAGGGGAGTCCTACTCCTACTAGGAGGAGGACTCCCCCCTCCTTGGCGCGCCCCAAGGGCCGGCCGGCCTCCCCCTTTCTCCTTTATATACGGGGGCAGGGCGGCACCTCTAGACACACAAGTTGATCTGTTGATCTCTCCCAGCCGTGTGTGGTGCCCCCCTCCACCATATTCCACCTTGGTCATATCGTAGCTGTGCTTAGGCGAAGCCCTGCGTCGGTCGCAACATCATCACCATCATCACGCTGTCGTGCTGACGGAACTCTCCTGTGAAGCTCTGCTGGATCGGAGTTCGCGGGACGTCATCGAGCTGAACGTGTCCTGAACTCGGAGGTGCCGTATGTTCGGTACTTGGATCGGTCGGATCGTGAAGACGCACGACTACATCAACCGCGTTGTGCTAACACTTCCGGTTTCGGTCTACGAGGGTACGTGGACACACTCTCCTCTCTCGTTGCTATGCATCACCGTGATCCTGCGTTTGCGTAGGAATTTTTTTGAAATTACTACGTTCCCCAACAGTGGCATCCGAGCCAGGTTTTATGCGTAGATGTTATATGCACGAGTAGAGCACAAGTGAGTTGTGGGCAATACAAGTCATACTGCTTACCAGCATGTCATACTTTGGTTCGACGGTATTGTTGGATGAAGCGGCCTGGACCGACATTACGCGTACACTTACGCGAGACTGGTTCTACCGACGTGCTTTGCACACAAGTGGCTAGCGGGTGTCAGTTTCTCCAACTTTAGTTGAACCGAGTGTGGCTACGCCCGGTCCTTGAGAAGGTTAAAACAGCACTAACTCGACGAACTATCGTTGTTGTTTTGATGCGTAGGTAAGAACGGTTCTTGCTCAGCCCGTAGCAGCCACGTAAAACTTGCAACAACAAAGTAGAGGACGTCTAACTTGTTTTTGCAGGGCATGTTGTGATGTGATATGGTCTAGACATGATGCTATATTTTATTGTATGAGATGATCATGTTTTGTAACCGAGTTATCGGCAACTGGTAGGAGCCATATGGTTGTCGCTTTATTGTATGCAATGCTATCACCCTGTAATGCTTTACTTTATCACTAAGCGGTAGCGATAGTCGTAGAAGCAATAGTTGGCGAGATGACAACGATGCTACGATGGAGATCAAGGTGTCGCGCCGGTGACGATGGTGATCATGACGGTGCTTTGGAGATGGAGATCACAAGCACAAGATGATGATGGCCATATCATATCACTTATATTGATTGCATGTGATGTTTATCTTTTATGCATCTTATTTTCCTTAGATCGACGGTAGCATTATAAGATGATCTCTCAATAAATTTCAAGGTGTAAGTGTTCTCCCTGAGTATGCACTGTTGCGAAAGTTCTTCGTGCTGAGACACCACGTGATGATCGGGTGTGATAAGCTCTACGTTCAAATACAATGGGTGCAAGACAGTTTTGCACACGCGGAATACTCAGGTTCAACTTGACGAGCCTAGCATATGCAGATATGGCCTCGGAACACTTAGACCGAAAGGTCGAGCGTGAATCATATAGATGATATGATCAACATAGTTATGTTCACCATTGAAAACTACTCCATCTCAGGTGATGATCGGACATGCTTTAGTTGATATGGATCACGTGATCACTTAGATTATTAGAGGGATGTCTATCTAAGTGGGAGTTCTTTAATAATTTGATTAAGTGAACTTTAATTTATCATGAACTTAGTACCTGATAGTATTTTGCATGTCTATGTTGTTGTAGATAGATGGCCCGTGTTGTTGTTCCGTTGAATTTTAATGCGTTCCTTGAGAAAGCAAAGTTGAAAGATGATGGTAGCAATTACATGGACTGGGTCCGTAACTTGAGGATTATCCTCATTGCTGCACAGAAGAATTACGTCCTGGAAGCACTGCTAGGTGCCAAACCTGCTGCAAGATCTGAACCAGATGTTATGAACGTCTAGCAAAGCAAAGCTGATGACTACTCGATAGTTCAGTGTGCCATGCTTTACGGCTTAGAACCGGGACTTCAACAATGTTTTGAACGTCATGGAGCATATGAGATGTTCCAGGAGTTGAAGTTAATATTTCAAGTAAATGCCTGAATTGAGAGATATGAAGTCTCCAATAAGTTCTACAGCTGCAAGATGGAGGAGAATAGTTCTGTCAGTGAACATATACTCAAAATATCTGGGTATAATAATCACTTCATTCAACTGGGAGTTAATCTTCCGGATGATAGTGTCATTGACACAATTCTTCAATCACTGGCACCAAGCTATAAGAGCTTTGTGATGAACTATAATATGCAAGGGTTGGATAAGACGATTCCCGAGCTCTTCGCGATGCTAAAGGCCGCGGAGGTAGAAATCAAGAAGGTGCATCAAGTGTTGATGATCAACAAGACCACCAGTTTCAAGAAAAAGGGCAAAGGGAAGAAGAAGGGGAACTTCAAGAAGAACGGCAAACAAGTTGTTGTTAAGGAGAAGAAACCCAAGTCTGGACCTAAGCCTGAGACTGAGTGCTTCTACTGCAAGCAAACTGGTCACTGGAAGCAGAACTGCCCTAAGTATTTGGCGGATAAGAAGGATGGCAAGGTGACCAAAGGTATATGTGATATACATGTTATTGATGTGTACCTTACTAATGCTCGCATTAGCACCTGGGTATTTGATACTGGTTCTGTTGCTAATATTTGCAACTCGAAACAGGGGCTACAGATTAAGCGAAGATTGGCTAAGGACGAGGTGACGATGCACGTGGGAAATGGTTCCAAAGTCGATGTGACCGCGGTCGGCACGCTACCTCTACATCTACCTTCGGGATTAGTTTTAGACCTAAATAATTGTTATTTGGTGCCAGCGTTGAGCATGAACATTATATCTGGATCTTGTTTGATGCGAGACGGTTATTCATTTAAATCAGAGAATAATGGTTGTTCTATTTATATGAGTAATATCTTTTATGGTCATGCACCCTTGAGGAGTGGTCTATTTATATTAAATCTCGATAGTAGTGATACCCATATTCATAATATTGAAGCCAAAAGATGCAGAGTTGATAATGATAGTGCAACTTATTTGTGGCACTGCCGTTTAGGTCATATTGGTGTAAAGCGCATGAAGAAACTCAATTCCGATGGACTTTTAGAATCACTTTATTATGAATCACTTGGTACTTGCGAACCATGCTTCATGGGCAAGATGACTAAAACGCCGTTCTCCGGAACTATGGAGCGAGCAACAGATTTGTTGGAAATCATACATACTGATGTATGTGGAGCAATGAATGTTGCGGCTTGCGGCGGGTATCGTTATTTTCTCACCTTCACAGATGATTTGAGCAGATATGGGTATATCTACTTAATGAAACATAAGTCTGAAACATTTGAAAATTTCAAAGAATTTCAGAGTGAAGCAGAAAATCATCGTTACAAGAAAATAAAGTTTCTACGATCTAATCGTGGAGGAGAATATTTGAGTTACGAGTTTGGTCTTCATTTGAAACAATGCGGAATAGTTTCGCAACTCACGCCACCCGGAACACCACAGTGTAATGGTGTGTCTGAACGTCGTAATCGTGCTTTACTAGATATGGTGCGATCTATGATGTGTCTTACTGATTTACCGCTATCATTTTTGGGTTATGCTTTAGAGACGGCTGCATTCACGTTAAATAGGGCACCATCTAAATCTGTTGAGACGACGCCTTATGAACTATGGTTTGGCAAGAAACCAAAGTTGTCGTTTCTTAAAGTTTGGGGCTGCGATGCTTATGTGAAAAGCTTCAACCTGATAAGCTCGAACCCAAATCGGAGAAATGTGTCTTCATAGGATACCCAAAGGAGACTGTTGGGTACACCTTCTATCACAGATCCAAAGGCAAGACTTTTGTTGCTAAATTTGGATCCTTTCTAGAGAAGGAGTTTCTCTCAAAAGAAGTGAGTGGGAGGAAAGTAGAACTTGATGAGGTAACTGTAGCTGCTCCCTTGTTGGAAAGTAGTTCATCACAGAAACCGGTTCCTGTGACACCTACACCAATTAGTGAGGAAGTTAATGATGATGATCACGAAACTTCGGATCAAGTTACTACCGAACCTCGTAGGTCAACCAGAGTAAGATCCACACCAGAGTGGTACGGTAATCCTGTTCTGGAGGTCATGTTACTAGACCATGACGAACCTACAAACTATGAGGAAGCGATGATGAGCCTAGATTCCGCAAAATGGCTTGAGGCCATGAAATATGAGATGGGATCCATGTATGAGAACAAAGTATGAACTTTGGTTGACTTGCTGGATGATCGGCAAGCCATCGAAAATAAATGGATCTTCAAGAAGAAGACAGACGCTGATGGTAATGTTACTGTCTACAAAGCTCGACTTGTTGCTAATGGTTTTTGACAAGTTCAAGGAGTTGACTACGATGAGACCTTCTCACCCGTAGCGATGCTTAAGTCCGTCTGAATCATGATAGCAATTGCCGCATTTTATGATTATGAAATTTGGCAAATGGATGTAAAGACTGCATTCCTGAATGGATTCCTGGAAGAAGAGTTGTATATGATGCAACTTGAAGGTTTTATCGATCCAAAGGGTGCCAACAAAGTGTGCAAGCTCCAGCGATCCATTTATGGACTGGTGCAAGCCTCTCGTAGTTGGAATAAACGTTTTGATAGTGTGATCAAAGCATATGGTTTTATACAGACTTTTGGAGAAGCCTGTACTTACAAGAAAGTGAGTGGTAGCTCTGTAGCATTTCTAATATTATATGTGGATGACATATTGTTAATCGCAAATGATGTAGAATTTCTGGATAGCATAAAGGATACTTGAATCAGAGTTTTTCAATGAAAGACCTCGGTGAAGCTGCTTAAATACTGGGCATCAAGATCTATAGAGATAGATCAAGACGCTTAATTGGACTTTCACAAAGCACATACCTTGACAAAGTTTTGAAGAAGTTCAAAATGGATCAGGCAAAGAAAGGGTTCTTGCCTGTGTTACAATGTGTGAAGTTGAGTAAGACTCTATGCCCGACCTCTGCACAAGATAGAGAGAAAATGAAAGATGCTCCCTATGCTTCACCCATAGGCTCTATCATGTATGCACTGCTGTCTACCAGACCTGATGTGTGCCCTGCTATTAGTTTAGCAGGGAGGTACCAAAGTAATCCAGGAGTGGATCACTGGACAGCGGTCAAGAACATCCTGAAATACCTAAAAAGGACTAAGGATATGTTTCTCGTTTATGGAGGTGACAAAGAGCTCATCGTAAATGGTTACGTTGATGCAAGCTTTGACACTGATCCGGACGATTCTAAATCGCAAACTGGATATGTATTTATATTGAACGGTGGAGCTGTCAGTTGGAGGAGTTCTAAACAAAGCGTCGTAGCAGGATCTACATGTGAAGCGGAGTACATTGCTACTTCGGAAGCAGCGAATGAAGGAGTCTGGATGAAGGAGTTCATATCCGATCTAGGTGTCATACCTAGTGCATCGGGTCCAATGAAAATATTTTCTGACAATACTGGTGCAATTGCCTTGGCAAAGGAATCCAGATTTCACAAGAGAACCAAGCACATCAAGAGACGCTTCAACTCCATTCGGGATCAAGTCCAGGTGAGAGACATAGAGATTTGCAAGATACATACGGATCTGAATGTTGCAGACCTGTTGACTAAGCCTCTTCCACGAGCAAAACATGATCAGCACCAAGGCTCCATGGGTGTTAGAATCATTACTGTGTAATCTAGATTATTGACTCTAGTGCAAGTGGGAGACTGAAGGAAATATGCCCTAGAGGCAATAATAAAGTTATTATTTATTTCCTTATATCATGATAAATGTTTATTATTCATGCTAGAATTGTATTAACCGGAAACATGATACACGTGTGAATACATAGACAAACAGAGTGTCACTAGTATGCCTCTACTTGACTAGCTCGTTGATCAAAGATGGTTATGTTTCCTAGCCATAGACATGAGTTGTCATTTGATTGACGGGATCACATCATCAGGAGAATGATGTGATTGACTTGAACCATTCCGTTAGCTTACCACTTGATCGTTTAGTATGTTGCTATTGCTTTCTTCATGACTTATACATGTTCCTATGACTATGAGATTATGCAACTCCCGTTTACCGGAGGAACACTTTGTGTGCTACCAAACGTCACAACGTAGCTGGGTGATTATAAAGGTGCTCTACAGGTGTCTCTGAAGGTACTTGTTGAGTTGGCGTATTTTGAGATTAGGATTTGTCACTCCGATTGTCGGAGAGGTATCTCTGGGCCCACTCGGTAATACACATCACTATATGCCTTACAAGCATTGTAAATAATGATTTAGTTGCGGGATGATGTATTACGGAACGAGTAAAGAGACTTGCCGGTAACGAGATTAAACTAGGTATTGAGATACCGACGATCGAACCTCAGGCAAGTAACATACCGAAGACAAAGGGAACAACGTATGTTGTTATGCGGTTTGACCGATAAAGATCTTCGTAGAATATGTGCGAGTCAATATGAGCATCCAGGTTCCGCTATTGGTTATTGACCGGAGACGTGTCTCGGTCATGTCTACATAGTTCTCGAACCCGTAGGGTCCGCACGCTTAAAGTTTTGTGACGATTGGAATTATGGCTTTTTGTGTTTTGATGTACCGAAGGTAGTTCGGAGTCCCAGATATGATCACGGACATGACGAGGAGTCTCGAAATGGTCGAGACATAAAGACCGATATATTGGACAACTATATTCGGACACCGGAAGTGTTTCGGGTGATCTCGGAGAAAACCGGAGTGCCAGAGGGGTTACCGGAATCCCCCGAGGAAGTATTGGGCCTTAGTGGGCCTGAGGGGAGAGAGAGGGCAGCAGCCCAGGAGGTGGCGCGCCCCCTCCCATGAGGAGTCCGAATTGGACCAGGGGAGGGGGCGCGGCCCCTCTTTCCCTCTCCCTCTCCCTATCTTTCCTTCCCCCTTCCCTCTTCCTAGTTGGACTAGGAAAGGGGAGTCCTACTCCTACTAGGAGGAGGACTCCCCCCTCCTTGGCGCGCCCCAAGGGCCGGCCGGCCTCCCCCCTTGCTCCTTCATATACAGGGGCAGGGGGCACTTCTAGACACACAAGTTGATCTGTTGATCTCTCCCAGTCGTGTGCGGTGCCCCGCTCCACCATATTCCACCTCGGTCATATCATAGCGGTGCTTAGGTGAAGCCCTGCGTCGGTAGCAACATCATCACCATCATCACGCCGTCATGCTGACGGAACTCTCCTGTGAAGGTCTATTGGATCGGAGTTCGCGGGACGTCATCGAGCTGAACATGTGCTGAACTCAGAGGTGTCGTACGTTCGGTACTTGGAGTGGTCCGATCGTGAAGACGTACGACTACATCAACCGTGTTGTGCTAACGCTTCTGCTTTTGGTCCACGAGGGTACATGGACACACTCTCCTCTCTCGTTGCTATGCATCACCATGATCCTGCGTGTGCGTAGGAAATTTTTTGAAATTACTACGATCCCCAACACTTACGACACGGCGGAGGGGCGCAAAAGGACCGCTAGGGAATCTCGCACGCATGCATGACAAGCACGGCGCCAAACGACGGCGGAAGAGACGCCGGCAACGAGGGGTCAGAGATGGCGACGGCGGGGCGAACGCGACGGACGACGGGCCTAGGCGAGCGGTTGAGGGTGCGGATCGACCCTATGTAGTGCGGCGAGCAAGACGAACATGAGCAAGCTACCTACGGGGGTCGGGGTACTCGCTGGAGACGAGTCCCGATGGTGATGAGCTCGGGCGATCGCGAGAAACGGCGTCAGAGCAAGAAAATGAGGGGGGAAAGGCGCGGGGAGGACCAGGGGCTCACCACGAGCATGTGGGTGCACTCGGATCGAGGGGAGATGGACGGAGGCGATCACGGCGGCGATCGAATAGCTACGGGCACCGAGGGGAAGAAGAAGAAGTCGACGGCGTCTTGGCGTCCCGCGGGGAAGTAGAGGACGTAGGCAATGTAGCGGACGTAGATGAAGAAGAGGGACACGCTCGCGGGGGCTGGTTCTGTCGGAGGGCACACCGGCGATGACGTCGCGCTCTGGGATGCGCTCGGGAAGGGTGCAGGTGGCGGATGGTGGCCGGAGCTCACCTGGCGGTGAGGGAGGAGGAAGAGGGGAACCCTACGGTTTCCATGGACAAGGAGATGGCTATATAGGGGGGCCAGGGCGACGGGATGGAGCGGCGACACGCTCATGCTTGCGCTCCCAATGGCGTGGCGCGAGGTTGACGAAAAGGTGCCGCGCGGGTGCGCTGTAGCCAGAGGCTGGCAGGCCGGGTCGGACAGGCCACGTGGCTTAGCCGCAGGGGGGCGAGTGGGTGTGATGGTGAGAAAAGAAAGGAGAAGGCGCGGGCTAGTGGGAGCTAGGCCGCGGGGCTGCTGGGCTGGCTAGTGCGCGGGGCTGGCTGGGCCGCGCTGGGGGGCCGAGGTAGGCTGCTGCTCCCTTTTCCTTTTATGCAATTTCTTCAGACAGAAAACACAAATGATAACAGGCCAGGGACAGAAGAGGAGTTTGGTAAATATAAACATATTCCCATGATCCAGAAATATTGTAGTATTTGAAATAATTGCCTTGGACATTTTTAGAGGTAGAAAAATAAAACAAGTTTGATTATAATTCAAACTTGGGGCATTTTTGAACCCAACCAAAACAACTTTAAATGATCTGAAATTTGGCAGAGAGGTTTAGGTCATGGCGCTAGAATATTGGGGAGAAAATGAACATTAATGGAGAAGGGAAAAGTTGCACTTGCAAAAAGAAAGGAAGGAGGTGATGATGCATGGATCACACATGGGGCATGCAACAAAATGTCATGCATGAACAACACAATGCACATGATGATTATGAGAATGCAAAATGACACAAGAATACTGCAACACTTGATATGATCATGATGCAACATATGATGGCTTAGAGGAATATAACAAGGAATGACAAGTTAATGCAATAAATAATAATAAGAAAGTAAGCATAAAAATGAAGCCAACAAGGATAGACCCACAAGGAATTAGATGAAGATCAAGTTGAATACATTGCCAAAATGGGAGGTGTTACAAATGGGGTGTTACACCATGGCGGGCCAGCTCGCTGTGAGCCTCCAGCCTCGGCAAAGCCAATCAGGCTCTGAATGGTGGCTCTTGGTCTCGTGGCCTTTGCTCTGGTTGCCGCGGTGGGGATTGCACCATGGGGCTGGCCCCTTCCGCACGACCAGCAGCGCGGGCCGCCGTCATCGTCTCGGGAGGTCGTCGCGGACTAGCTCGCCGTGAGCCTCCAGCCTCGGCAAAGCCAATCAGACTCTGAATGGTGGCTCTCCACTCATCCATCTGATCAGCTGCTTGCAGAAATCTCAGCAATAGCTGGGCCCGCGCCATGGCCTCTGAAGCGATGCTTGGCATAGGTGATGACGATGTAGATAGCAGTGTCGCTCAGCTCCTGACACTGCCGGCAGTGGCTACGCCAAGCTCCCGCCATCAGGAGCCAGCCGCTTGGATGGCATAGTGACAAGGTGGTGGTGCTTGTGGACTTATGGCCCCGTTCAGAGCATTGGCTGGGCCAGTTTGCTCCGGGGGTGGTGCATGTCCTGCGATCGCGCCCGCAGCTGGGCGGCCTGAGGATTCTGATTCGCCTCAAGGCAAGTGTCACCGTCGTGGCTATGCTCCTTGGCTGGGCGGGGAGGTGCTGAAGGAATAATCTCTCAACCCGTACCTAGTGGAGCGTGGTCGCCGGGATGCTGTTGGTGCTGTCCTTCTCTGGTGCCTCCCGCTCCTGCTCCGGCCGCGAGGTAGGTGGTAACAACACCGCCCGCGTCGACCATGTCCCCTGTAGCGTCCACATCCCCATGTGTCCCTGCAGTCCCCGCAACATCGGTGTTCGCGGGCAGCAGGGCCTTTGAGGTGGACGGGTGAGCTACGGCACCGGGCTTCTTATTGGGCGCCATAGTTGATGGAGCCGTCGATGAAGAAAATGGCGATAAAGATGACGCACTGCTTACACTCTCGGGTTCGCGCAAGTGACCCCCCCTACCTGGCGCGCCAAAGATGTCGTGGGAAACTACGGCCACCTATGGGGCCATGAGCCCCTTTGTGGTTCGGGGGGGATGGGCACATTGCACAAAGAGCAGAGAAGCGTAAAACAGCATGGCGGAGATCACCCAGGTTCGGGCCGCCGTGAGGCGTAAAACCGTACTCCTGCTTTGGTGGATTGATGGTGGATTCTGGTGGAAAATGCAGCGCTCTTGCCCGGCAGGGTTTCCTCGGGGCAAGAGCGACAACACACGTATCAGTATGCGAGGGTCTGAATCCTCTCTACGGTTGCCATGAGCCTCCTTTTATAGGTCAAGGGGTCACCATAGTGGCAAATCGGTCATTATGTACTGATTAGATGGCAAAAAGTGCTATCATACCTTACTCTGCAAGTGGACAAAGCGCATTAAAATGCGCTGCTTAGTGTCACATCATAGCGTGCCCGACAAGCCTTGCGGGCTGTTTTGCCAGCTTCGCACCTGCTTGCTTGACACGTCTTAGGACGGGTGTCATTTGGAGGTGTTTTCCGTAGGAAGTAGCTGCCATGTGGCAAGAAGCAGCCACTTAGTCACTTAGGGGCTTGACACCGCATTGATCGATGACTTGCGTCACTATGAGGTGGAGCGGAGAAGATTTGGCGGGCCAGTCCGCCCTTGCTGTGCCCGGCAAGCCTGCTGTGGCGTCTGGTGGCTTGTCTTCGGGGCAACCTCGTCCTTGCCAGGCTCGCCTGCCCGGCAAGGGAGGTTTTTCCCTTAGCGATATCTTGTCTCTCTGGCTTGACTTGGTCTTCTTGATCTGCACTTTGATTCTTCAAGTAACTCATCTCTAGTGTTTTGTCTGATCTTGGGTGCTGCAATATTGTCCTTAGGCCTGTGTACAGTCTGAGCAATAGACCCGGGGTTTGTTGCACCGACAGTTGGCGCTCCTCCACCAACCTTAAGCTGATATTCTTCAGGAGCGTTAGTCCTCAATTTTCGTCCCTTTTGGTCACTTGATGACAAAGGGGGGATTCGAGATAGTCTTCAAGCGGGTCTCTATATCAGGGTTGTTTTTGTTTAAGTTACAACTCTCGTTCTTCTGAAGTGTTTGTTTGTTGAGTTGTAAACTTAAGTCCGATGGTGGTCTAACACTTTTGAACTGCTTTCAGCATTCTTATTTCCTCATGTTCCTAAATGCATGCATGCTGAATATTGTCAGACACCATTTTCTATCATGCATTTCAAATTCTTCATATTATATGTTAAATGCGTGACTGGATTACAACATATATGGGGAGATCTCCATGATTTTATCCTACCATGTGCATTTGCAGTCCAAAACAAATTCCTCAAATATGCACATCTTCAGAGGGAGTTCTTCTATATCTTGTAATCAAATTGCTCAAAATCGGTATTTACATTTCATATGTTTATCCTCGTTGAAAACATAACCTCTTTGTCATCAATCACCAAAAAGGGGGAGATTGTAAGTGCATCTAGTGCCCCTTAGTGATAAATCTGAAGAATGTCGACCCCTAAAAATTAATGTCTTCATCTGAAGACTTTGTGCTTTTCTTGAAGACTTTGAAAATGAGGAAATTGGTGTGACCTCGAAGATATTGATGCGAGGACTATGAAGCGTGAAGACTTCTATTTTCGTACTTTCATTTCCTTACTTTGAGTCATAGGAAACGATGTACTGTTAAAGGGGGTCGAGGTAATACTAAGGGAAAATTTCCTAGCGATGCTCATATCAAAGCCTACACATACCCAATCCTTCGAGGAAGCCTTTGGTAATCTCTTGCAGATCGGTTAATTTCTTCAGTGACAGAGACGAAATTCTTCTGGTCTTTGAGAAATTTTTGACTGGGTTAGGAATTCGCCAATGCGAATTGCCTACAGTGAGGAACATGATAGCCCTGAGGAATTTCATGGTTGAAATTTCCGACCGCTGTTGTGCTTCGCGCCAACTGTCCTAATATCTTATTCATCCAATGGTCACATCATTAGGGGCATTTATGTCTTATCATGTCGGGTTGCACCCAGGCTATAAATAGCCGCCCCCGCATCCACTAGCTGGTTGGCTGCTCTAAGAGAGATTGACAAGTGTCATTAGAGCAACCCATCCTCCGAGAACTTTGAGAGAAAATCATCAGCGAGGAAAAATACAAACCCAAAAAACTAAAACACAAAGTGATTGAGCATCACTAAAGAGATTGTTTGTTTGTGGAGCCGATGCTTTTTACCTTTGAAGACTATGCATCTTCACATGGTTAGGCGTCATGGTCTAGAGCATCCAAGAGGAATTGTGGATAGTCGGGTGACCGAGTTTGTGAAGGTTTGGAAATCACGTTGAGGACTTACCACAGGTGATTAGGAAAAGGTCTGTGTGACCTTAGCTCAAGGAGAATACGATAAGGAATTGTGAGTCCATTGGTTTAAATACCAAGACGCTCCAGCCGGACGTACAACTGACACAGCAGTTGGAACTGGTCCACCAAATCACTGTCTTCACCGAGCTACTGCTTCTATTTTCTCAACCCTTTCATTTCCTTATTCACTTGTTGATGAAATTGATCGTTACTGTTTGAAGACTTGGACTGAAGAATTTCTCAATTTCCTCAATCCAAATTCTTCAGTCACCTTGTCTTCTGCTTGCTTATCCTGTTTACTCACTACTTGTGCTATGTGTTTGCTTTATCTTATCATGATGACTATGTTACTATCATGTTATGCTTGCACCCGAGTACTTTATCCGCTGCTTGTATTTCGTCACTTAGCAAATTCCTCAAGTAGAAATTCCTCAGTGATGAATTTGTAAAAATTTCCTATTCACCACCCTCTAGTCGATAAAACACTTTCACCACATGCCCGACAAGCTTTACCTAACTGCATGCGAGCTTGATACCTCATCAATGGGTGACAACCTACTCGGTAAGGTGGAGCACTATTGTTTTTTGGCGTCGTCCTACCGGGCTTTCATCTTGCCGGGCTCGCCTTGCCGGCAAGAGCTAGCTTCAACTTGAGGTTTTGACTTGATCTTCTTGATGTGCTCCTTGAACTCACAAAGAGCTGCTCTTTTAGCTTGGGAAATCTTTGTTTGAAAATTTACCCTTGCCGGGAAACCTGCTACTTGTCTATGCATAAGTCATGGTATTATATCCCTTGTCTAATACACCGAGCATAGACAATGGAAACCTTGTTGCAATGGTGCTATTGTTTTGAGATCTTCTTTTCTTCTTCATTAATCTAAGCTTTGAGCTGGCCCCCAACCTTCGTCTGGTATAGATTCTCTTTTTTCAAATAGCCTCTGATATTCGTGCCAGAAACCGAGGGCGCACGCGTACATGGATTGTGGTCAGGTTCGATGTGGGCAAGCCTATGATCACGCGTGGCTCAAAGTAACTATCGCCTACCATCACTCCCTCCTTTAGTGCCGCCTTTCCTTCCCCCAGGACGCAGATTAGGCGTGGGGCGTGGGATTGGCGCAGAAGGGTGCTCGTGGTGGTAGTGTCTTGATTAGAGGAGCCAGAACACCAGATTGGCAAGGCTGGGTGCACTACTAGGAGAAAGCTTATAGATAGAATCTTAGCAGTAGCACTGGCTGGGCATGGCGCTAATGCTACTTAGTAGTAGTGCGGGGAGGAAACAGGCACTACAGGTAGTTTAGTAGTAGTAGCGCTGGGCCACTAGGCAGCGCTACTGCTAAGTGGTCCCATCACCACTGACAGGGGCTACCCGTAGTAGTAGTAGTTGGCAGAAACCAGCGCTACTACTAAAAACATACCAGTAGCGCTTGTCAGCGGCCCACCGCTACCGCTAAGTGTGCACGCTACCAGCAGGTGGGCCCAAGTTAGCAGTAGCGCTGGGCCACCAACACGCGCTACTGCTATGGAGATTAGCAGTAGCGTCATTTGCCGTCCAGCACAACTGCTACGCGTAGCAACCACCTTTTCACCCTCCCCCTCCCCTTTCCCCTATCCCTCCTCTCCCTTCCTCACTTAGTTCTTCCTTCTCCTACTACCTCTCTTCTCTCCCCATTAATGCCCACATCCACCATCTCCTCCATTAATGACCTATCTTTATCTCTAGCTAGCTTCTTCCTCACTTTATTTGTCCCTCCGACCTTCTCTTCCCCACTCATACTTTTGTCTCCATTAGGTAGCTCTCCCTCCCTTTCCACTAGTTAGGTATAGCATCTCCTTCCAACTAGATCTACCATGCAGATTTGTCCTACTACTTTTGATCCCTAGATAGCGGCACTAGCCATCTACCGTAGTGTGAGCTCGATCCCTCTCTCGGGACGGTAGGTGAGTAAAAAGTTGTGCTTGGCAAGAATGGAAATATGTTTTTTTGCGCTATATATGATGGTGGGAATGTGCATGTGGCATGAGTTGTCGTCTCTTTGTGTATTTGTCGGATCAGTTGCTTACGTTTTGCCGAAATGTCGATTTATTTCCGTTTCGACGAATTTCGGGCAAACTCTATATGATCTATTTTTAGGGAAGGTCATGCCGATTTTTTGTATGACTTTGATATATGCATATATATATATATGCATGCATGGTAATAATTCTTTTGCTTATTATACCGCGTAGGCAATTAATCACGAAGGTCAGTGGAACGATGGTGGAAAGATGGTTATGATCCGCTGTGCAAGACATGTATTCAAATAACCGGACTAGGATTATATGTCCATGTCAAAAATTCAAACTAATCGTCATCTTGGACCCTCTTGACCATGGAAGTTTGAAGGCGCACCTGCTCATGCATGGTTTCATGGATTGCTATACTCGGTGGATAATTGAAGATGACGATGAGGATGTCCACATGGCAGGCAATAACGACATGGGGCTAGACGAAGAGATGACTGACGATGATGGACCCGGAGACGAGGGCGCAGGACATGTTGGCGGAGAAGAGGCCGTACACTGTTAGCAACCAACTAGTACTCACTCGATCTATTGCAATATCTCACGAATTCAAGTTGCGATTTAAGGTTACAATCACTGGATACACGAATTGGAGGAACAGAAAGGGGAAAGGGGAAGAGTTGCCGCCGGTTCATTTCGTGATCCACTGGATGATCCCACAAGCATGTGAGGTAGGGTTAAGTAACTGGTGGGGAGTCAGCTCACACCCACTCCAGCCCATGGACTCTCTTGGGTTGTCACTGCCTGATGGGCCGAGCCAGGGGCGAGGTCGTGTTATCGTTGCCTGGAGGTCTGTCTTATCCGTGGCCCTGACACCCCCTCTTTCTTGAGATGAGGCTTTCCCCCAAGCCTCTGCAGTAGGGAAACGATTCTGGAGCTCCTGTTTGTCTTCCCAGGTGTCCTCGAGCAACACAAGATCAGACCACCTGACGAGGACCTTCTCGACCATGGCTCCGCGCTTGTGACGCCAGCGGAAAGCCAAAAAATTTGCTGGAACTACAGGAGCATCAGGAGTTGTACGAAGTTGATGTTGAACTGGCATACCTGGCAGGAGAGCCGTTCTGAGAAACGATACATGAAAGACTAGGTGCACCGAAGCGCTCGCCGGCAGCTCCAGCTCATAAGTCACAGGATTCATCTTGGCAGTGATGGAGTACGGCCCATAGTAGTGGAAGGACAGCTTGTGGTTGGCGCACTTGGCCACCAATGTTTGCACGTATGGTTGCAGCTTCAGGAAAACATTGTCACCCACCTCAAAGGCACATTTATAATGCTTCTTATCTGCTTGTTGCTTCATACACAGGCGAGCTCGCTGATGATGTTGTTGCAACAAGTCCTGGATCGTGGCGCGTTCGTCGAGCCATGTTTGCAAGGAAGGAACAGAGCAAGAAGTAGGGTCGGTGATCCCCCAATGGCGGGTGTCGGTGCAGCAAACCTTGGGTCCATTGCCCAGACTACGCATAGGCACAAGAACAAGATTACAACACCAAGATCAGACCGAAGCACAAGAGATGAGTTATTCAAGGGACCAGCATGCAGCACAAGAGGACCAAGACTAAGCTAGGGAAGCAAGATATTTCTAAGGGAACAGCCTCCCTTATCGGGCAGGCGAGCCTGGTAAACATGGGGTTACCCCTGGAAGCAAGCCTTCGGGTTGTCCCGGCAGCCTGTCGGGGCTTTCTGAGGCTGAACCACCTCACCGCCACCACCTTACCACGACGCACGTCATCGATCGATGTGGTGTCAAGCTCCAAAGTGACTAAGGGGCTGCTATTTGCCACATGGCAGCCACTTCCTACAGAAAACACCTCCCAGAACACCCATCCTGCGACGTGTCGAGCGAGCAGGTGTGAAGCTGGCAAAACAGCCCAGAAGAACCTACTGGGCGAGCTTCGATGTGACATTGAGCGGCGCATTTAATGCGCTCTGTCAGCCTGCAGAGTTAGGTTGGCTAATCCACCCCCACACATACTCATATGTGCGTAGCCGTTTCGCCCCGAGGCAACCCTGCCGGGCAAGCGTGTTGCGCTCACCACCATTTTTCCACCATCAATCCACCAAAGCAGGAGTAGGGTTTTACACCTCACGGCGGCCCGAACCTGGGTAAAGACTGCCCACGTGATCTCTGTCGTGCTGTTCCATGCTCCTATGCTTTTTGTGCACCGTGTCATCCCCCCGCCGAACCAGCAAGGGACTCTTAGTCCCATAGGTGTCCGCGGTTTCCCGCAACAGCGGGGTTCATGCCCGAACACACTACTAGAAAAACGGCTATAGCTAATATGGACATTAATGGCGCACCATGTATGTGGTGCGCCACTGCTATATAGCAGTGGCGCACCAGATATAGGTGCGCCATTAATGGCCATATTACTAATGGCGCACCTGGTATGTGGTGCGCCATTACTAGTTTTGTCCTGGCCCCACACCCCTCCCCAGACTTAGCAGTGGCGCACTAGGGGATAGTGCGCCATTACTAGTTTTAACTAGTAATGGCGCACCACACCCACTGTGCGCCACTACTAACAAATTTTTTTATTTTTTTCAAAACTAGTAATGGTGCACCACACACCAGGCGCGCCATTAGTAACCCTGGTTACCAATGGCGCATTCTTAGGAGGTGCGCCATTGGTAACTGAGAGCAGCTAGATATTTTTGACAGCCACCTACCACACTCACTTTCCCCACTTCATTCTCTCCACCTCTACCAAGCTTGGTCTCGGCTGCCTCCTCCTCCTCACCTCATTTGCACCATAGATTCACCCAAATTAAGTGGTTAAATTTCCTTTTTTTGATAGGTAAGTAAGGGGAATGCTTTCTTTATGTTCTAGATCTACTTTTTTCTCCCTCCAACAACGTACACACATTTTATGGACTAGATCTACGTATGTTTGTGGTGTTGCATATGTTTGTGTTTGCAGGTACCGGTATTTGAAATGCGATAGTTGCCAATATTTTGCCGGAATGTTGATTCATTTCCGTTTCGGCGAGAATTTGGCACTATGCGTTCTTTTTGGTCCTATTTTTAGGCAAAGTCATGCCAAATTTTTTTGGTTCTAAAATATCGTTTTGCTCTACCCCACAGGCGACCATGGTCCGCACGATGACCGAAGGCATCATGAATAGGTTTTTGAGCTCCGCGAAGGCCGAGATGCTTCAAAAAACGAGACGGAGATAAGATGTCCGTGTCGAAGATGCAAGCTGAAGAGCCTTATGGACCCGGATTCTAGACAGGTGCGGGACCACCTGCTCTTGCGTGGTTTCATGGATGGCTATCGGTGGCAAGGTGATGAAGATGATTATGAAGTCATCCATAGCGGCGAGGGCGCGCGAGAAGACGAAGAATCTCCAGGACATGATCACGAAGTAGATGCAGGACACAGTCATCATGTAGAAGATGCCGGACATGATGATGAGGAAGATCAAGACGAAGGGCATGATCATGAAGATGAAGATGCCGGAGCAGACGACGATGGACCATCGACGGGCTGGGTGCAGGACCCCCATATTCAAGAGCTACTTCTCAAGCAGACGGGTAACGCAAGAGCTGCCGCTCGAGAGAAAGCCAAGCTGGATCAACTGGAGATAGACGCGGTTACTCCATTATATGAAGGATGCAGGCCCGAGGATACCCACTTGAAAGTAACGCTCATGGCTCTGGAGATGGTGGTAAAACAGAAAATGACCGACGCATGCTTCAACGAGAACATGTCATTCTGGCACGAATGTCTTCCCATGGGGAACAAGTGCCCGACCAGTTTTGAGGAGGCGAAGAAAATCATGTGTCCTCTGGATTTACCGCACGTGAAATACCATGTGTGCATGAACGATTGCATCATTTATCGGGACGAGCACGCGGAGTCTACCATATGTCCGGTGTGCGGCGTCACTCGATACAATAAGAGGAAGAAAGCTCCTCGAAAAGTGGTGTGGTACTTCCCGATCACTCCTCGTCTACAGCGGTATTTCGCGGACCCTAAGCTAGCAAAGCTCGTGCGTTGGCACGCGGATAGGGAGGAGAAGAAGCGAGAAGATGACGGAAATGATCCGGAGATAAATAAAAAAGACAAGATGCCGAGTCACCCTAAGGATGTGAGCCAGTGGCAAGCGTTGAACTTCGAACACCCATAATTTGGGAACGATCCAAGGAACATCATGCTCGGCGCGAGCACCAATGGAGTCAATCCGTTTGGCAGCCAGAGAAGCACACATAGCACCTGGCCTGTGTTTGTGTGGATGTACAACCTTCCCCCTGGATGTGCATGAAGAGGAAGTACATTCACATGAGTATGCTAATTGAAGGGCCAAAACAACTAGGGAACGACATCAATCTGTATCTGGGGCTGCTGAAAGAGGAGCTAGACATGCTATGGAAAATGCCAGCCAATACATGGCACGCTGCAGCGAAAGAATATTTCCCTATGAGAGCCGCACTACTCACGACGGTGCACGACTATCTCGGTTATGGATATGTCGTGGGGCAGGTGGTCCATGGATTTTGTGCATGCGTCAGGTGCATGGATGACACAACGTATCGCCATCTAGATAGAGATCCCGGGTCTTCGAAAACCGTGTTCATGGGACATCGAAGGTGGCTTCGCGACGATGACGCATGGAGAAAACAAAGGATCTGTTCGATGGTGAAACCGAACCCCGAAGACGCCCGCGTACGAGGAGCGGCGAGGAAATAGACGAGCTGTTGAAAAATTGCAAAGAGTGCCCACCGCCGGGAAAGAAGCGAAAGGCGCCAGAGCCGCTGCTGAAGGTATGGAAAACAAGGTCTGTTTTCTGGGACTTGCTGTACTGGAAGATCCTCCGTGTGCCTCACAGCCTTGATGTCATGCATATCACGAAGAACGTGTACGAGAGTCTGCTTGGTACCCTGCTCAACATGCCAGAGAGGACCAAAGATGGGCCTAAAGCAAGGGCAGACTTGCAATCAATGGGCATCAGGGAGGAGCTTCACGCAAAATGCCCTAATGATGATGATGATGATGAGGCGAAGGACACGGAAAGTCGTCGCAAACGCAAAAAGGCCATCGAATATGACTGCCCTCCCGCGTGCTTCACTCTAAGTTAGGAGGAGAACGAGCAGTTTTTCACCTGCCTCATAGGAGTAAAACTTCCTTATGGTTACGCGGGGAAGATAAGCAGATACCTAGACTCAGCGAAGCAGAAGTTCAGCGGGATGAAGTCTCACGACTGTCACGTGCTGATGATGCAGATACTTCCAGTTGCAATCCGTGGGATCATGACGCGCACGTCCGTGAAACGCTATTTGTCCTATGCAACTTTTTTGATGTCATCTCTCGGAAGTCGGTTGGCGTGAGGCAACTCAGAAGGCTACAGGAAGAGATCGTGGTGATACTATGCGAGCTTGAGATGTACTTCCCGCCCGCATTCTTTGATGTTATGGTGCATCTGCTGGTCCATATCGTGGAGGATATCATCCAACTCGGGCCGACGTTCCTGCACAGCATGATGCCGTTCAAAATGATGAATGGTGTCATCAAAGGATACGTTCGCAACAGGGCACGTCCAGATGGAAGCATAGCCAAGGGCTTTCTGACCGAAGAGTGCATCTCCTACTGCACGAATTATCTAGGCATCGAGAACCCCGTTGGTCTGCCCGTCAACAGGCACCTCGGCAGGCTCGCTGGATGGGGTCACTGCGAGGGTCGCCGCGTAATGCATGTCGACTTCAAGGGTCGACTCGCCGACTTTGAAAGAGCAAACCTAGTCGTGCTACAACACATAGACGTGGTCGATCCTTGGGTGGTAGAGCACAAAACCTTTATTGAGAAGACGTACAATGACCGAGGCCAACAGAGGACGGACGGAGATATAATCAAAGAGCACAACTCATGTTTCACGCATTGGTTCAAGGACAAGCTTCTGTCGTACCCTTTACATAAGGATTCTTCCGCGGAAGAAAAACTCATATTCGCCTTGTCACAGGGCGTCGAGCACAACCTGATGACCTATGAGGCATACGATATCAATGGCTACACATTCTACACCGAGGAAAAGGACATGAAGAGCGATTATCAGAACTCTAGGGTAACGATGGAATCCTACACTGGTAACGACAAGGACAGATACTACGGAAGGATCGAGGAGATCTGGGAGCTGAGCTACGCTGGAGAGAAGGTCCCGATGTTCCGTGTCAGATGGGCCAAGAGCATCCTAAAAGAAGACCAGTATTTCACCGCCATGGTTATACCCAAAGCCAAATCCAAGACCGCGGGCGCAAACGTCACCGCGAAAAATGAGCCATGGGTACTGGCTTCCCAAGTGGACCAATGCTTCTTCATTACCGAGCCGTCAAAGCCCAGTCGTGTTGTCATGAGGAGAGGCAAAAGGAACATCATCGGAATGGATGGAGTCGCCAATGAGAAAGACTTCGACGAGTACGGCGACCCGAAGATGGAAGATGACGACGACGATGAAGTACCATACACCACAAGAAGAAGCAGGACCACCCTACCTAAAGGACGTTCAAGAGAAGAACTCCATCTGCGAAAAAGAAGGGCAAGAAGATTGTGAAGAGATAGCTAAGATCGAATCACGACGTGTCGGCCGCGTGTGTGTGTGTCAGTGGCAAGCTCAATTATTACATGCAACTAAATTATTACATGTATCACTTGATTTCAACCATGCCATCTAATTCTAAATCTTTGCACAATGGTTTAAATTGTAGTCTTCATTTCTCGATTGTATTTCGACATATGGAAATGGCATTTCTTCTGTTCTAGTCCTCTATCCAGTAACCTCATTTTTTCAAAACAGTGGGGATTAATGTTGTCTGTACTTACCTTCCTTTTGTAACTTCTCCATCACCAAGTTGAAGTATCGACCACCTTCTTCTTGGATTTGGAATTTTTGTTCTTCTCCCTCTTGTTTTGTTGCAAATCATCATTTACAGGCACCTTGGGCTTCTTTGTGTTTTCTTCTGGTATTTCAATTGTTTTTATTTATGTTTATTCTGGTAAAATAAAAAATTTAGTAATGGCACACCAAGAGAAGGTGCACCATTGCTATCACGGTGTTTATGGCGCACCACTAGAAGGTGCGCCATTGATATACCAATTTTTATATATGTTTATTCTGGTATTTTATTTTTCAGTGTTCCTTTTCCTGCTTAAATTTGCAAACATTTTTTGAAAATACGAACATTTTTCTAACTCACAAAAAGTATTGAATTTGTTAATTTTTTTGAACTCATGAATATTTTTAAATTTCATGGGCACTTTTTGGATTCTTGAATGTTTTTTCAAATTTGATGATATTTTTTCATATTCATAAATGTTTTACCAATTCACAAATGTTTTGCAACGCAGGTATTTGAAAATTAGTAATAACTACTTATATCGTAACATTTCAAAATTTATGGTCAT
Source organism: Aegilops tauschii subsp. strangulata (assembly GCF_002575655.3). Classification (NCBI taxonomy): domain Eukaryota; kingdom Viridiplantae; phylum Streptophyta; class Magnoliopsida; order Poales; family Poaceae; genus Aegilops; species Aegilops tauschii. The sequence continues at coordinate 276,366,632 of NC_053037.3, read as the reverse complement.
TTTCTAAAAAATTATTACATGCAACTAAAAATCCAAAAAATTACAAAAAAAGTTAGTAATGGCGCACCAGGAGAAGGTGCGCCATTGCTATCACGGTGTTTATGGTGCACCCCTAGAAGGTGCGCCATTGGTATACCAATTTTTATGGCGCACCCCTAAAAGGTGCGCCATTGCTAACCCCCCCCCCCCCACTAAAAGATCCCAAATCCCCAATCTCTCAGCCCTCGACCTGCTGCCCCCGACCTGCGCCGCCGCCCCTACTTGCGCCGCCGCCCTGCCTCCTCGGGCCCCCCTTCCCACTTGCCCCCTCACGCTTCCCCTCGCCCTCTCCGCCTTCTCCTCTCCCCTAGATCCGCGTCGGCAACACGCGCGCGACGCGCCAGTTGCCGGCCACCTCGCACCGCCGTGGCAACCGTCGACCTCGTGCCTCACTGACGTGCCTAAGCACTCCACCTCCCTCGACTACGTCTCCCCGGACAAGCCGCAGGACGCCGGAAGCCCCCGCGACGCCTTCCCCGCCACCGGCTTCCTCCTCGGCCCGGCGGACTCCGTCGACAATTGCTCCGGCGATCTCTCCCCTGAGCCCGCTTTGCTCACCTGCAGGTCACGGTGAGCTCCTCTGTCGATCCCCTCCTTTTCCCCTTCGGTTCTCCTGCTGCTGTGTGTTGCCGTTGTTGTGCCTCGCCTGGCTATGCCGCCACGCTTCCCACTCGCCTGCTCGTGCCTAGCCGCGGCCAGCGCCCGCGCCCTTCGGCCGCTGCCCCTCGCACGCGTCTCAGCTGCCTGTTGCCGCCGCCGCTGTTGCTACTTGAGCCGCTGCCGCTGCTTTGCTTGCTGCTGCCTACTGTATGTAGTTCAAGTGGTTCTAGGTTGTTTCTACTGTTGTTGGCACTATGGATATAGTTGTTGGCACTACTTGGGTCAAGATTATATATACAATTGTCTCGGTTACAGAAATTTTCATAACAATATGTCATGCTGCCAGTCATGATGATGATCATTGTAAATTCAGTAGAACTGCTGTTGTACAACAGTTGCTGCTTGTGATGATCATTGTACATTCAGTACAACTGTTACTGAGAATGGGGTACCAAATTTCTTGTCATCCTGCTAACGAAGATATTATAACCTAAGAATTATTAGTTTTGCATGTCATGTATAGAATCAGAAATTACCATCATTCTTTTGAAAATTCAGTTAGAGCCATAGCCAAGTGTACCTTTCTTTTGAGATGACAGTTAGAGCCATATTCAACAAGCTACTAAAAGTTTCCATTAGTTGCATCTGTTTACTGATGAAAAGCAATCAAGATTTAAGTAATCAGTTTCATCTGTTTTAAGAAAGTAAGTGTTTCATGAAAAGCAATCAGTTTTTGGAGTACTCATCAGTTTTTGTTATATGTGTTGTCTTTATCTGAATACCATGTATTGGCATTTCTTGTATGGTTTAGTACATCATCTACTGGTGGTTTAGTTGTATATTGTACAGGTCATAGTCCTGATTGTTGCATGTAGTGATAACTCTTTCTTTTCTTTAGCTATTTCAGATGGTTTAGATGCATGCTTATACTCCTACCTATAGCAGGTGCATGTCTTATGCTTGTGTACCTATATACATAATAGTACCCATGTGTAGGTGGGTGTATGTGTTCTGCTTACAGTAGATGTTTAGTATGTGTGCTATCAATGTCCTATTTCTGGTTATGGACTATATCTTTCCTTGCCAATTCCCTCTCCTAAATCTGATTTGAACATGATGAGCCTTTCATGTACATATTTGGTTTGGTTGATTGCCTGGCATGAGCTAGATGAAATGATCCATTTGCTCTATTGATTCGAGTGGATGTGGATGCTTGATAAAATTATCTTATGAAATGATTCCAATGCTGGCAGCTTCTGATGTTCCAATGCTGGCAGCTTCTGATGTGAAATGACCCGTTTCTCCTGAAATGTTGATTAATTTCGGTTTCGGTTGAGAATGGGGCACTCCTAGGTCAAGAAAATTAGCAAAGGTCATGCCCAATTTTCTTGACCTAGAAGGTGCCCGATTCTCAACCGAAACGGAAATATTCCTCTAAATCTGAGAAGAATAGATACTACCCTGATCTCATCCAATAACTCTAGTAGCCTTTTTTCCTATTTAGAGCGAACATGGCTGACAACGATGAGGCCGACGGTTCGAGCAAGTCATTCTGGGAGCTGTCCCAGGAGATGGAGGAAGAACCTCACCGCTATGAGGACGCCGCGGAAGACACCGATCCCGACTACACAACCCCTAGTGGCGTCGGGGATGACACCACTGATGGTGCCGCCGGGGATGCCACCACTGATGATGGCAGCGCACGCACAGATGGCAGCCAACCGAAGAGGCAACGGAAGGACCGGCGCCCGAACGTGCTCGGCACCGTCAAGGAGGAATTTACTGAAGTGTCCTCCAGTGGGCATCCAACAGCACCCAAAGGATTAGTCAGTGGGTACGTGGGACAACTCGGGTGCATTCTCCAGAGCACCGTCTCGATCAACACCGAGAACCTAAGGCATCATGACCGAGGGAATTTGCGCAACCTCCTCTTCACGAAGCTCCACGAACGATACAAGTTCCCCGGTGACTTCGCAAACACACGCCTCTCAGGGAATAAAGTGAACAGTGCCGCCCTCACGAAGAAGAGCACGGCCCTGGCTACTTGGAGAGCCGCGATGAAGAGAAGGATTCTAAGTGGTGATAGTTATGAGAAGATCAAGGAGACAAATCCTTCGATCAGCGAAGCTGACTACCTAGAGTTCAAGATCAAGTGCGAGAGCAACGCATCCGCGGAATCAAGTCAGTGGGGGAAAGATATGCGGGACTTGAACTTAGGACACCACACACTCGGTCCCGGCGGTTATAGAGTGGCGGAACCTATATGGGACAAGGAGGACGCAGAGCGTGCCGAGCAAGGCCTACCGCCCCTCTTCGATAAACACCGTGACAAGCAGACTAGGAACTATGTCAGGGCCCGGTACAAGGTGGACCCGGTAACAAAGGAGCTTACCACGGATCCGAAGACCAAGGTGCTTGAGCTTGTTCTGGTAAGGAATACACCCCCGCGTAATTAGCTCCATATGGTTGGATTCTAATTAATGAAGCCAAATTTCTAAATGGTTCACGTTCCTTCCGCAGGAAACTGAAAGTAGTAGCGCGGGGTCTCAGAGCTCCACTTGGGACACCACTTTAAATAGGGCATTAAACGTAATGAAACACAAGGATAAGTTCAGTAAGCTGTTGTCAGCTGGTCGTGTGGCTGGCGAAGGCTTGTCCACGAAATGGTCGGAATACTATAAGGCTGGGCAAAAGGAGAGAAAGACCAGCTCGGAAAGCCAGGAGCGCGAGGTTAAAGAACTCAAGGCACAAGTGGCGCGGATTCCGGAGATAGTCCAAGAGCAAGTGCGAGACCAACTGGGAGCGACGATCACCGCCATTATGCCTACCTTGCTTGAGGGGCTGCAGGCGTGGATTACGGGCGGCCAACAGGGGCTGCCCCCGATTCCCAGCTTCACGGGCAGCAACTCGCACAACGCGTCGGCACCATTGGTGTCTCCGGCAGAGGCGGCATTGGTGTCTCCGGCGTCGGCACCGACATTGGAGCTTAATGCACCCGGGTGTGGGAAGAATATGCCGGCCAGCACCTCGGCAGCAAGCGGCCCCTCCGTCGCTTGCACGCCCGCCATTGGCGGTGCCTCGACATTAGCCGAGCTAGACGCCATCACTGTAACTAAGCCTCGGCCGATGACTTCATCTCCTTGCCTTTGACTGGGCATCCCTGACGCCCTACATGTTTTCGCAGGGCGCCGCCGATGTTCCATGCACTCTCCTGCACTTCGTGGACGGCGAGTTGATCGATGTCACCAAGTCCAAAATCGTTCAACCGGGCAACCGCGTGTTCCACGGTAATCCGATGACACCCACCGTGTATAGGGTTCAACTGGTTCGGGTGCTGCGGGACTGCGATGACTTGTTACCTCCGTATCGACCCCCTGGGGCCGACGAAGATGATGTGATGACCCTCAGCGCCTGCTTAAGCTGGTCCATGCTTTGGCCGAAGAGCCAGATTCGTTTGGGGCGGGGGACACCACCCCAGAGACAACACCGCTAGTCGTGCCAGTGCCAAGCCATGGCAAGACCGCCGGAACGCTACCGTCGTCAGCTGATCCGGACATGCATATGGCACAGGATCTGAACGACGACGATGGTACATTTTCCAACGTCGATAAGTACTTCAACGAACATGGGTACGATGACGAATTCTTCGGGCCTCCTTCTCAAGAACCCAACCCTGCAAAAGACGATCGCGATCTCGCTGGTACCGCGGAGAAACCCAATTGCAACAGGCGTCGTCTGGCATTCAGTTCTCAGGAGACGCCTCTAGCTGCCGCCTTCACCGAGACTCAAATAGCCGAGGTGCGAAATAATATCAGCCCCAACACACTCAAGAAGGTGGTCTCTGAGCAGAACTCGATCCCATAACATCAGAAGAAGCAGAAGGGATGGAAAAGAAAAAATAACAAGGGTGCGAGCCAGCCGGCACCGAGTATGATCCGTGCTCAGGATGGGCCACCTTCACCTAAGGATATCTCGAGGAGGGTGCATGTGGTGGGTAGGCCGATGCTACTGACTAATCTGCTCAATGCTACAACCGGTGCTATGCGGAGTCTGCATGACAGTGTTCTTTCTATGGAGAAGCGGCGTCTCTCCGAGAATGATGTGGCATACCCGGTTTTCGTGGCCAAGGTGCCAGAGGGCAAGGGCTTTGTCGATAGCACCATCGGGCGTATGATCGTCCTGCGGTTTGATGACATCTTCACTATGTTTAACCTTCATCCGCTGCACTAAACCTTCATTCGGCTATTTTCACTTAGTATGGAGATGCGGATCATTAGAGACAAGACCCCGGACATCATGATAGTCGACCCCTTCTACATGCGTGCCAAGATCTTGGGCAGCGCTGGGGACCGGCAAGTCGTGAGTTCATACCTCGACGGCATCATTCTGGCGAACCCAGATAAGGATAACTTCCTCGTGCCTTACTATTTCGAGTAAGTCATCCCCTCACCGCCCCGTAACATATGATTTCTTAGATTTCGATCGTTCTTTTTTTCTCTAACATTCCGTGTTTTGTGTAGTGACACACATTGCACACTCATCCCCTTAAGCCCGAAATATTCCATGGCCACGTATTTTGACTCGGACCGTCAGTCGAAGAAAGACTACACAAATATCAAGAAAGTTCTTGATGATGCTCTCCCCGGCTACGCCAAATCTGGAGGCACCTTCAGGAGGCCAATTTGTAGGTACGGCAAGCACGTGTTCACCCACGTAACGACGTTCCCCTGCGTCAAGTAGCCGCCTGGCAGTCAGAAGGATGCCTACTACGCCCTCCATCACATGCGGGCGATCGTACGGGACCATAATCACCTTATGCTACCAAATAATCTCAAAGATTGGGCCGCACGCTTGTCGGCAATCCAGGACGAGGACATCAGACAAGAATTCTTTCGCATCCAGTCGGAGTTTGCAGAAATCATCTATCAAGATGTCATTCGTACCTCGGGGCAGTTCTACCTCAAATATCAACCGTCCAACAGTGAAATAGAAACAACGCTACAAATGTAGGCTGACAACGACCGCACATTCATGACCATCACGAAAGACGGCGGCTTCATCCCCGCTCCGGTCCCTGAGTCGAGTCGAAAGTATTGATGCTATGTAGTTCTGAAATATCGATTAGCTCATGTTGTAATTAAACTTTAATGAACTTGTATGTCTCTTTAGTTTGGACAGTCGTTCAACTTATATGTAAGCGATGCTTTTTATTAGTAGGACCATGAATCGTGCTATTAATGTGTTGCTTTTCTCTTTCGATCCTTTTGTTGCATACTTATAAATTGCTTATATATTATCTGTGAATTGCTACTAAAATTTTGTTTGTCTAGTGCATAGAGATGCCGTCGTATGTCGTGTAGAAGGGTAAGGTTCCCGGAGTCTACGACGACTGGGAGGAGTGTCGGAGACAGGTTCACCGTTTCAGCGATAACAGTTACAAAGGGTACACCACTAGGGCGGAGGCGGAAGCTAGATACGCGCGCTATCTAGCGGGAGAGAGGAGGGAGTTGAGGAGGAACCGGATGAAGACCAGTTTCATCGCGATGATGCTCATCGTGACCGCAACCCTCTTCTATGTGATGGTAGTTTAGATGATCGATATCGACTTTGTAATGTGACGACAAACTCGACTAATATGATGAACTTTGCTAATGTCTCGAGACCTAAACTTGGCTAATGTTTGAACTTTGTTCGCTATTTCGAATTTGGAGACTAATATGATGAATTCTATTGTGTGATGTTTATATCCTGTGATGTAACGTATTTTGTAACCTGTGCAAATACGAGAAAAGCAAAAAATAATAATTCCTAATATTCATAATAGTGGCGCACCATATTGAGAATTAGTGGCGCACCAAGATAAATACCAGTGGCGCATTATCGGGCATAGTAATGGCGCACTTGGGGCATAGGTGAAGGCAAATATGCCCCCCAGTAGTGGCGCACCATATTGAGCATTAGTGGCGCACCTAGGCTAAATACCAGTGGTGCATTATGGGGCATAGTAATGGCGCACTTGGGGGCATACATGAAGGTAAATATGGCCCCCTAGGAGGCATAGTAATGGCGCACTGTTGGACATAGTAATGGCGCACTATGTGGTGCACCACTATTATCTGGGATACTAATGATGCACCAGAGGTGCGCCATTACTATTTGTTACTAGTGGCGTGTTAATAGTGGCGCACCCATAGTGCGCTATTAATAGCAAAAACTGGTGCGCCACTAACAGCCTTTTTTCTAGTAGTGACATGGCCATGAACGGGGACATGCCAATAGCTGAATGTGGTGTTGCATTGTACCAAAATTGTGCGAGAGGGATCCAATGGCTCCATCTTTTTGGGCAAGAATGCGTGAAGTAGCATAGAAAAGTTTCGAGGCACTGATTCACACGTTCCGACTGGCCGCCAATCTATGGGTGGTTGGAAGTGCTCATGCGGAGATCAGTGTCGCCATATCGAAAAGCCTCTTGCCAAAAATGGCTAGTGAAAAAGAGATCACGATCAAAGAATATCGACTTAGGGAAGTCATGGATGGGATAGATGTGTTGCATATACAACATGGCAATGCGGGAAGCAGTGTAGGTGTGGCAAGTGCTACTTCTTGAGCTTGTGTTGGTTTTCCCTTGAAGAGGAAAGGGTGATGCAACAAAGTAGAGATAAGTATTTCCCTCAGTTTGAGAACGAAGGTATCAATCCAGTAGGAGACAACGCACAAATCACCGAATACCTACACAAACAATCAAACAAATTGCACCCAATGTGATAAACGGGTTGTCAATCCCTTCACGATTACTTGCAAAAGTGAGATGATAGAGATTGATAAACGATAAAGTAAATATTTTTGGTATTTTGGTTTATAGATCGGAAAGTAAAAGATTGCAAAATAGTAGACCGGAAACTTCTATGATGGAAAATATTAAGTTCATAAAGAACATAGTAACACATTAAGTAAGATGACATCATGTAGAGGAATTAACTCAAGCAATATGATGCAAACCCCATCTTTTTATCCTCGATGGCAACAATACAATACGTGCCTTGCTGCCCCTAGTGTCACTAGGAAAGGACACCGCGGGATTGAACCCAAAGCTAAGCACTTCTCCCATTGCAAGAAAAACCAACCTAGTTGGCCAAACAAAACCGATAATTTGAAGAGAATTACAAAAATATCAAATCATGCATCAAAGAATTCAGAGAAGATTCAAACAATATTCATAGATAAGCTGATCATAAATCCACAATTCATCGGATCTCGGCAAACACACCACAAAAAAGTATTACATCGAATAGATCTCCAAGAACATCAAGGCGAACATGGTATTGAGAATCCAAGAGAGAATAAGCCATCTAGCTACTAGTTATGGACCCGTAGGTCTATGGTAAACTACTCACGCTTCATCGGAAGGGCAATAGAGTTGATGTACAAGCCCTCCGTGATCGAATCCCCCTCCAGCAGGGTGCCGGAAAAGGTCCCTAGATGGGATCTCGTGGGTACAGAAGGTTGCGGTGGTGGAAAAGTGTTTTCGTAGATGCCTCTGGTGGTTTGGGGATAGTTGGGAATATATAGGCGAAAGAATTAGGTCAGGAGGCGCACGAGGGGCCCACAAGGGTGGGGGTGCGCCCTCCATCCTTGTGGCTCCTCCGACTTCATCTCCAAGTATCCTAGTTGTCTTCTAGTCCAAGAAAAATCATCGTGAAGGTTTCATTATGTTTTGACTCTGTTTGGTATTCCTTTTCTGCGAAACTCTAAAACAGGGGAAAAAACTGAAACTGGCACTGGGCTCTTGGTTAATAGGTTAGTCCCAAAAATAATATAAAATAGCATATTAATGCATGCAAAATATCCAAAACAGACAATATAATAGCATGGAACAATCAAAAATTACAGATACGTTGGAGACGTATCAAGCATCCCCAAGCTTACTTCCTGCTCGTCCTCGAGTAGGTAAATGATAAAAACTAAATTTTTGATGTGGAATGCTACCTAACATATTTATCCATGTACTTTCTTTACTATGGTATGAATGTTCAGATCCGTAAGATTCAAAACAAAAGTTTAATATTGACATAAAAACAATACTACTTCAAGCATACTAACAAGGCAATTATGTCTTCTCAAAATAACATGGCCAAAGAAAGCTTATCCCTACAAAATCATATAGTCTGGCTATGCTCCATCTTCATCACACAAAATATTCAAATCATGCACAACCCCAATGCCAAGCAATTGTTTCATACTTTTGATGTTCTCAAACTTTTTCAACTTTCACGCAATACATGAGCGTGGGCCATGGACATAGCACTATAGGTGCATTAGAAGGTGGTTGTGGAGAAGACAAAAAGAAGGAGATAGTCTCACATCAACTAGGCATATCAACGGGCTATGGAGATGCCCATTAATAGATATCAATGTGAGTGAGTAGGGATTGCCATGCAACGGATGCACTAGAGCTATAAGTTTATGAAAGCTCAAAAGAAAACTAAGTGGGTGTGCATCCAACTCGCTTGCTCACGAAGACCTAGGGCAATTTGAGGAAGCCCATCACTGGAATATACAAGCCAAGTTCTATAATGAAAAATTCCCACTAGTATATGAAAGTGACAACATAGGAGACTCTCTATCATGATCATGGTGCTACTTTGAAGCATGGTAAAAGGATAGTAACATTGTCCCTTCTCTCTTTTCTCTCATTTTTTTATTTGGGCCTTCTCTCATTTTTTGCCTCTTTTTTTTCATCCGGAGTCTCATCCCGACTTGTGGGGGAATCATAGTCTCCATCATCCTTTCCTCACATGGGACAATGCTCTAATAATGAAGATCATCACACTTTTACTTACCTACAACTCAAGAATTACAACTAGATACTTAGAAAAAAATATGACTCTATATGAATGCCTCCGGTGGTGTACCGAGATGTGCAATGAATCAAGAGTGACATGTATCAAAGAATTATGAACGGTGGCTTTGCCACAAATACGATGTCAACTACATGATCATGCAAAGCAATATGACAATGATGATGCGTGTCATAATAAACGTAACGGTGGAAAGTTGCATGGAAATATATCTCGGAATGTCCATTGAAATGCCATAATAGGTAGGTATGGTGGCGGTTTTGAGGAAGGTATATGGTGGGTTTATGGTACCGGCGAAAGTTGCGCGGCACAAGAGAGGCTAGCAATGGTGGAAGGGTGAGAGTGCGTATAATCCATGGACTCAAAATTAGTCATAAAGAACTCACATACTTACTGCAAAAATCTATTAGTGATCGAAACGAAGTACTACGCACATGCTCCTAGGGGGATAGATTGGTAGGAAAATACCATCGCTCGTCCCCAACCACCACTCATAAGGAAGACAATCAATAAATAAATAATGCTCCGACTTCATCACATAACGGTTCACCATACGTGCATGCTACGACAATCACAAACTTGAACACAAGTATTTCTCCAATTCACAATTACTTACTGCATGACTCTAATATCACCATCTTTATATCTCAAAACAATCATAAGGAATCAAACTTCTTATAGTATTCAATGTACTTTATATGAAAGTTTTAATTATATCCCTCTTGGATGCCTATCATATTAGGACTAAATTTATAACCAAAGCAACTTACCATGCTGTTTAAAGTCTCTCAAAATAATATAAGTTAAGCATGAGAGTTCAACTATTTCAATAAAATAAAACCATCGCCATGCTCTAAAAAGATATAAGTGAAGCACTAGAGCAAAATTGCCTTGCTCAAAACATATAAGTGAAGCACATAGAGTATTCTAATAAATCATGATTCATGTGTGTCCCTCTCAAAAGATGATTATAGCAAGGATGATTGTGGCAAACTAAAAAGCAAAGACTCAAATCATACAAGACACTCCAAGCAAAACACATATCATGTGGTGAATAAAAATATAGCCTCAAGTAAAGTTACCGATAGAGGAAGACGAAAGAGGGGGTGCCTTCCGGGGCTTCCCCAAGCTTAGGCTCTTGGTTGTCCTTGAATATTACCTTGGGGTTCCTTGGGCATCCCCAAGCTTAGGCTCTTGCCACTCCTTATTCCATAGTCCATCAAATCCTTACCCCAAACTTGAAACTTCACAACACAAAACTCAACAGAAAATCTCATAAGCTCTATTAGTACAAGAAAATAAATGACCACTTTTGGAACTTTTGTGAACTCATTCTTTATTTATATTGGTGTAATATCTACTGTATTCCAACTTTTCCATGGTTCATACCCCCGATACTACCCATAGAATCATCAAAATAAGCAAACAACACATAGAAAACAGAATATGTCAAAAACAGAATAGTTTGTAGTAATCTGTGTTTCTAGAATACTTCTGTAACTCCAAAAATTCTTAAGAATTAGGACAACCTAATAATTTTTTTTATTAATCTTCTGAAAAAGAATCATTATTTTATCACGCTTCTGTTAAAAATGAAATTGTTTTCCTGAGCGCAAAAGTTTCTGTTTTTAAGCAAGATCAAATCAACTATCACCGTAAGCCATCCTAGAGGTCTTACTTGGCACAAACACTAATTAAAACACAAAAGCCACATCTAACCAGAGGCTAGATGAATTATTTATTTAAAACCAGCAAGGAAAAATACTGAGTTGTCTTCCAACAAGCGCTTTTCTTTAAAGCCTTTTAGCTAGGCATTGAGATTTCGATGATGCTCACATGAAAGATAGCAATTGAAACACGAAGAGAGCATCATGTAGCATGTGAAAAAACACATTTAAGTCTAACATACTTCCTATGCATAGGCATCTTATAGGAAAATAAATTATCAAGGAAAGCAAAAACTACCATATGCAAAGAAGAAGAAAGAAACAATAGCAATCTCAACATAACGAGAGGTAATTTAGTAACATGAAAATTTTTACAACCATATTTTCCTCTCTCATAATAATTACATGTAGGATCATAATCAAATTCAACAATATAACTATCACGTAAAATATTCTCAACATGATCCACATGCATGCAAAATTGACACTCTTCCAAAGTAGTGGGATTATAATTAACTAAAGTCATGACCTTTCCAAACCCACTTTTATAAAAAAATTCATAAGATTGAATATTCTCCAAATATGTGGGATCTAAAGTTGACAGTCTTCCAAACCCACTTTCAATATTATTGCAAACATTATTATCAAACTTATATTCATCATGGGGCTTAAATAAAATTTCTAGATCATAAGAAGAATCACCCCAATCATGATCATTGCAACAAGAAGTGGAGATAGCAAAATTAGCATCCCCAAGCTTGGGGTTTTGCACGTTATTAGCACAATTGACATTAATAGAATTTATAATAACATCATTGCAATCATGCTTTTCATTCAAGGAGCTATCGTGAATCACTTCATAAAGATAATCTAGTGCACTCAACTCACTAGCTATTGGTTCATCATAATTGGATCTCTTAAAAATATTAGCAAGTGGACGAGGATCCATAAACTTTGTTTCTGACTTTCAATAAACACACAATTATACCAAGAAAACGAGCAAACAATCGAAGTAAGACATAAGGGCAAACGAAAAGATGAACGAAAGAAGGGCGAAGAAAAGGCAAATCTTTTCGAAAATCATTTTAGAAGTGGGGGAGAGGAAAACGAGAGGCGAATGGCGAATAATGTAATTCAAGATATGAGAGTTTATGATGGGTACTTGGTATGTCTTGACTTGGCATAGATCTCCCCCGCAACGGCGCGAGAAATTCTTGCTGCTACTTCTTGAGCTTGCGTTGGTTTTTTCCCTTGAAGAGGAAAGGGTGATGCAGCAAAGTAGAGATAAGTATTTCCCTCAGTTTCAGAACCAAGGTATCAATCCAGTAGGAGACAATGCACAAATCACCGAATACCTGCACGAACAATCAAACAACTTGCACCCAACACGATGAAGGGATTGCCAATCCCTTCACGGTTACATGCAAAACTGAGATCTGATAGAGATAGATAAACGGTAAAGTAAATATTTTTGGTATTTTTGGTTTATAGGTCAGAAAGTAAAAGATTGCAAAATAGTAGATCGGAAACGTCTATGATGGAAAATAGAAACTTGTATGATGGAAAATAGACCCGGGGGGCATAGGTTTCACTAGAGGCTTCTCTCAAGATAGCAAATACTCCCTCCATTCCTTTATGTAAGGTATATTATTTCCGGCATGGTGACCAAGGCACATAATTATACACATGTTAGGATGAAACTAACCTTGGCAAAATCATTTATTAGCGGCAACTAAATCATTAGGCAAGGAAAGTAAGAGGTAAACACAATCAGGAGAGAGATACTTTCCTTTTTTTCTCTTTACAAGAAAAGAAGCATGCAATCAGGGGAGAGATACTCTCCTTTTTTTGAAGGGCTAATGATGGAATTATGAGGAATTAGAAGAAATGCACATTACATTGTGGAATTTTATCAAAAAAGAAATACACCTTGTATAAAGGAATGGAGGGAGTAATACAGTGGGTGAACAAATTACTGCCGATCAATTGATAGAGAAGCGCAAAGTTGTGATGATATCTAAGGCAATGATCATTAATATAGGCATCACGTCCGTGTCAAGTTGACCGAAACAATTCTACATCTACTACTATTACTCCACACATCGACCGCTATCTAGCATGCATCTAGAGTATTAAGTTCATAAAGAACGGAGTAACGCATTAAGTAAGATGACATGATGTAGAGGAATTAACTCAAGCAATATGATGAAAGTCCTATCTTTTTATCCTTGATGGCAACAAGACAATACGTGCCTTGCTGCCCCTACTGTCACTGGGAAAGGACACAGCAAGATTGAACCCAAAGCTAAGCACTTCTCCCATTGCAAGAAAAACCAATCTAGTTGGCAAAACCAAACCGATAGTTCGAAGAGAATTACAAAGATATCAAATCATGCATAAAAAGAATTCAGAGAAGATTCAAATAATATTCATAGATAAGCTGATCATAAATCCACAATTCATGGTATCTCGGCAAACACACCGCAAAAAAGCATTACATCGAATAGATCTCCAAGAAAATCAAGGAGAACATGGTATTGAAAATCAAAGAGAGAGAGAGAGAGAGAGAAGAAGCCATCTAGCTGCTAGCTATGGACCCGTAGGTCTGTGGTAAAATACTCACGCTTCATCAGAAGGGCAATAGAGTTGATTTAGAAGCCCTCCGTGATCGAATCCCCCTCCGGCAGGGTGCCGGAAAAGGTCCCTAGATGGGATCTCATGGGTACAGAAGGTTGTGGCGGTGGATAAGTGTTTTCGTGGATGCCTCTGGTGGTTTGGGGATATTTGGGAATGAATAGGTAAAAGAATTACGCCAGGAGGTGCACGAGGGGCCCACAAGGGTGGGGGGCACGCCCTCCATCCTTGTGGCCGCCTCGTGGCTCCCCCGACTTCATCTCCAAGTCTCTTGGTTGCCTTCTAGTCCAAGAAAAATCATCGGGAAGGTTTCATTCCGTTTGGACTCCGTTTGGTATTCCTTTTCTGCGAAACTCTAAAACAGGGAAAAACATAAACTGGCACTGGGCTCTAGGTTAATAGGTTAGTCCCAAAAATAATATAAAATAGCATATTAATGCATATAAAACATCCAAAACAGATAATATAATAGAATGGAACAATCAAAAATGTGCGAATTTGGTCATTTTGTCGACCAAGACCCAAATGCAGTTGAACTGACCTGATTGAGGGAGCCCATTAATGAAATCCATAGTGATCATATCCCATGATGCCTTGGGAATGGGCAGTGGGTGGAGAAGCCCTGGTGAAAGCCTGCGCTCTGCCTTGGCTTGTTGACAAATTTGATTGCAGTGAACATAATGGAGGCTATGGGTTTTCATTTTTGGCCACGCGAACAGACGCCGTATGTGCTAATAGGTGATGGGGAATCCATAGTGCCCCCAACCGGGCTATCATGGAAGGTTGAGATGATTTGTTGCTGCAACGTGAGACTCCCTCCCAGCCACATGCGATTTCTGAAACACATAATTCCTTGGGATAAACTGCAATGCCCCTTTGGATCGGGACGGATCGCCAATTGCTCCAGGAGGCGCTGGGCTTGGGGGATGTCATGACTTCAGTCTAAGTTTTATAACCTTCAAGGTCGTCATGAAACACTCTTAGCCGATCATGAGAAGCTTTCTTATGAATTTCTTCAAAGAAAGCAACATCTTGAGAAACTAAGGGTGACTCGTGATGATCTTCAAAGAGAAAATGATTCTTTGCTTGCTCAATAGACCAGTTCTGCTCAGGAAGATTTCATTCCATCCTGTTTGAAATGCATCGAATGTGAATCTTCTAATTCTTCACCTGAAAGTTCAAATGCTTCTATTGCTGCAACTTCTTCAATTATTTATGTGGTCACAAATTCCTCATCCAAGGATACCACAAGTATCACTGATGAAAATGCAGGGTTGAAGGAATTGTATGTGACACGCATGTACAAAACCCTCAAAGGGCATCATGCCCTTTGTGATGTGCTTAAAAATAAGATCCTGAACATGAACCCTAGGAAAGTGGGTATTACATTTGAGAGGAAACTCAATACTGATGGATCCTACTGGAAACCTGAGCAGTATCCCAAAACTTCATGGGTTGCTGCAAAAGGACGTCCCGTAGATCCATCTACTTTATCTGGCTTTACATGTGAATCTTCATATTCATCTGATGAGTCAATTGACTCCAACTATAAACTGTTCAAAAACCAGAATGGTGAAGTATTTGCCAGATATGTTGGAAGTAATTGCAGAATGGTCCTCCTATGAAGAAAATCTGGGTTCCCAAAAGGTTCCTGGAAAGTGTTCAGGTGAATGTCCTCATGTCACCATTGGTGAAGAATAGGAACCCCAGATCAAATTCTTCATACGGACCAAAGTCTTCACATGGATCAAATTCCTCATATGGTAAAAATTGCACTTACTCCCATGGTAATGCTTCTGTTTCGTAGGAAAAATCTAAGGGTCTTGAATATGTGCATTATTCTTCAAATCATTATGTTCATAAGTCCTCGAAGAATATCTCTGCTTATTCATATGTTTACTCTAACCCCTCTTTTGTGAAATGAATTGCACTCGCATCAATGCCACCTTTCTCATATGGAGCTCGCAGAATGATGAACTCTTTGCCACCCCTCCAGATGTGGGTGGTGAAGAAAATGAAATAATCTCTTATGCAGGGTCAGGTCTCCAGACGAACCTGAATAATTTGCAGGAGACCTGAGGGTGCTTGAAAGGATGCAGGTTAATCATGAAGAAATGAACTACTCATTTCTCACGTCCTTATATTGTTGTATATATTGTACTGCTTGATGAAATTCTATCGGACGAATTTGATGTCATATTCTTCACTCTGAAGTATAGGAGTTCGTAAGATGCACTAATTCGTATGCATGATGAATCGCTAAAAGCTACTGAGTGGGTGCTCGACAGTGGATGCACAAATCACATGACTGGTGACAAGAACTTACTCATGGACTCTGCTCTATCTCCGTCGCATCTGAAGCATATCACCGACGCTGACAAAGGAAAAAAGCAAGGTATTGGGTCGAGGTAGAGTTGGAATCTCAAAGGATTGACACATGGACAAAGTCATGCTTGTCGAATCTCTCGGATTCAACCTCATGTCTGTCTCAATGCTTTGTGATCTTGATATCATTGTCATCTTTGGCAAATATCGTTGCATAGTACTCATGGGATCTGCCAAATCCAAAGTATTCGAAGGCTTTAGGAGAGGATACTTGTATATTGTTGATTTCTCTATAGGACCACATACTGCCACATGTCTACTTGCAAAAGCTTCAGAAGGTTGGCTATGGCATCGACGACTTGGTCATGCTGGCATGAGGAACTTGCACATGCTTGTGAAAAAGAAGCATGTCATCGGCATCGAGGGTGTCAAATTCCTCAAAGAACATCTTTGTGGGGCTTGCGACGCTGGAAAGATGACCAGATCGAAGCTTCCCTCGAAGACTATCATGACTATTACTCATCCTTCTGAATTGCTTCACTGGACCTCTTTGGCCCCACTCATTATGCCACACTAACAAATGCAACATCATTATATGCCTTTGTTATTGTTGATGATTATTCTCGTTACACCTGGGTGCATATCATCATGTACAAAAATGAAGTGCGGGAAGTCTTCAAATGATTTTCCTCAAGGGCCTCGATGAATTTTGGTGTGAAGATCAAGCATATCAGGAGTGATAATGGGACCGAGTTCAAGAAAACTGGTCTTGATGACTATCTTGATGAACTTGGTATTACTCATGAGTTATCTGCCTCATACACTCCTCTGCAGAATGGCATTGTGGAGCACAAGAACATGACTCTTGTTGAGATGGCTCGCACCATGCTTGATGAATACAAGACACCTCGTCGCTTCTGGCCTGACGCTATTGATACTGCATGCCACATCATCAACAGGGTATATCTTCACAATTTCCTCAAGAAAACCTCACATGAACTCCTCACTAACAAAAAGGCCAATGTAAGTTATTTTAAAGTCTTCGGTGCTAAATGCTGGGTTAGAGATCCTCATCACAATTCCAAATTTGCACCGAAAGCACATGAGGGTTTTATGCTTGGTTACGGGAAGGACTCACACACCCACAGAGTCTTCAACACCTATCTCCACAAGGTTGTTGAAACTGTAGATGTTTGGTTCAATGAGACTAACGGTTCACAATGAGAGCACTTACCTCCTATGCTAGATGAAATGCCTCCTGAGGAATCCATTAGTTTCAAGGCTACTGAGGATATTATATCCAGTGAAGAACCTGCTAAAGAAGATATCCCAAATAATGAAGAATTTCGTGTTGGTGCACCTGAGGAAAATGGCATTGAAGAAAATGCTCAGCCCAATCAAAATTATCCACCTGTCATCCTTGCATAGCAAATGAAGTGCAGATTGACAAAATCCACGACGACAGCAATGCACCAGGTCCCCTCACTCGCTCAAAAGCTTCATATTTGTCTAACTTTTGTGGCCACTTCGATTTTGTCTATATCACAGAGCCCACCAAAGTTGATGAAGCATTTCTGGAGCCTGAGTGGATTCAAGCAATGCAAGAGGAATTGCATCAATTCGAGTTGAAAAATGTGTGGGAACTTGTCAAGCGACCAGATCCTCAGAAGTAACATGTCATGGGTACCAAGTGGATCTACTGCAACAAGCAATACGAAAATGGCCTAGTGGTGAGGAACAAGGCTCATCTTGTAGCTCAGGGCTACACACAGGTTGAAGGAATTGACTTTGATGAAACTTTTCACATGTTTCTAGAATTGAAGCTATTCGCATATTGCTTGCTTATGCTAACGATCACAATATCATCTTATTTCAAATGGATGTGAAAAGTGCATTCCTCAATGGTAAGCTTGAGGAAGAAGTATATGTTGCTCAACGCCCAGGTTTTGAAGATCCTAAGCATCCTGACAAAGTCTTCAGACTCAACAAGGCCCTTTATGACCTCAAGCAGGCCCCTCGAGCGTGGTATGATACACTGAAGGATTTCCTCATGAAGAAAGGCTTCAAACCCGGTTCACTTGACCCAAATATTTTCACTAAATCTTACGATGATGAATTGTTCGTGTGCCAGATATATGTGGATGATATTATCTTTGGTTGTACTGACAAACATTATAGTGACGGATTTGCTTACATGATGAGTGAAAAATATCAAATGTCTATGATGGGAGAATTGAAATTCTTCTTAGGTCTTCAAATTTGTTAGCAACACAATGGCATCTTCATATCTCAAGATAAATACCTCATGGATGTCCTGAGGAAATTCGGCATGCAAGATTGCAAAGGCGTCAAAATCCCTATGCCCATAGCAAGCCAACTCTACACCGACGAAAATGGTAAAGATTTCGATCAAAAGGTATATCACTCCGTAATTGGTTCTTTATTGTATCTATGTGCATCTAGGCCAGATATTATGCTTAGTGTTTCCATGTGTGCCCGTTTTCAAGCTACACCAAAGGAATCACACCATAAGGCTATGAAACATATTTTTCGATATCTAGCTCACACTCCAACACTTGGATTATGGTATCCCAAGGGCTGGCTTTTGATCTTATTGGATATTCTAACTCTGACTATGCTGGTGATCGGGTGGATCGCAAGTCAACATCAGGCACATGCCATTTCCTTAGACAATCTTTAGTATGTTGGTCCTGGAAGAAGACAAACTACGTATCACATTCTACTGCTAAAGCTGGGTACATTGTTGCTGGTTCTTGATGTGCTCAATTATTGTAGATGAAGCAAACCCTCAAGGATTATGGCATCAATGTGAAGAATGTGCCTCTCTACTGTGACAATGAGAGTGCCATCAAGATTGCTCAACACCCAGTTCAGCACTCGAAGACTAAGCACATCCATATTCTTCATCATTTTCTTCGGGATCATGTGTTGAAGGGTGATATCTTCATCGACCACGTGAAGACTAAAGAAACAACTGGTTGATAACTTCACAAAGCCCTTGGATGAAAAGAGATTTTGCAAGTTGCGATGTGAGCTAAATAGCTTAGAATCTTCAAATGTTCTTTGAAAGGACACACATCCTAACACATATGCCAAATTGATGACTTTGATGTGCAACTCACGAAGTAATGTTTTTCTTCAGTCAATGAAGACTAACCCTCTAAGTGTGAAGAAATTAATGATGAATTTGGTTCTCAGAACCCCACGGCAATTGTATGCGGTGTCTGAAATCATCATTCTTATATGGTGGGTCACGCCACCAACCATAGTTGAAAATCTTCAAAATTGAGTTTTTCGTCACTTTGCAAATTCTTCGAATTTTCAAATTCCTCAATTTTGAAGTTTCTTCAACTTCATATCACGTGTTATTCATTGACTGTATATATAAATATATTTATATTTATATATATGTGTGTGTGTGTTTTTATGTCCTCAACATCATTCACTTATTCATTGACTATATATATATATATATGTATGTATATATATGTATGTATATATATGTATGTATATATATATATGTATGTATATATATGTATATATATACACACACATAAACAGTATTCTGATCACGGAATCAGAATATTATTCTGATCACAACATGAACTTTCTGAGTTACATGCCTGAACTTCCCTCTGTAGAAACTCGACCTTCGGGCTATCTTCGCAACCGTGTCTCCCCACGCGAATTATTCTGATTAGTCATGTTCTATATGATGTAAGTGTAATCTAGAGACGTTTTTTAGGAACTAAATGCCCGTTTTGAATAGGAATCTCGCTCGTTGGCGGATTTTGCTCTTGGGTCGTGATGAACTTGCGTTTTTTGCGATTCTACTGCCTGAGTTGTTCGACTTGAACTTCCTCATGTGCTAGGTTGAACTTCCGCCAACATTGCCCAAATGGGACTTGCGATATACCGTTGGCAAAATGTAAGGGGTTTAATAGCAGTTTTGAAAACCGTTTTTTCTTCATAAAAAAATGTGAATCATATTTTTGATCGCATTTCTAAACCGTCTATTGGAAAGAGGCAAATAATATGGCGTTGCAAAGCTGCTGCAAAACCGCTCCTTCCACATGTTGAAAGTTTTCTCTAATTCCCTACGGTTAAAGAGTAATTTCGAAAATCATAAAATTTTGCAAACCGAATAGCCGAGATCGTATTTTCGATGCCATCTCTAAACGACGAATCCAATTGAGGACAATGATATGGCGTTGGAAAGCTTATGAAAATGCGCTACTTTTTCATATTGAAAGTTTTTTCTAATTTTGACCGGTTTAAGAGTAACTTAGCAAACGATACAAGTTCCATCGAGTTCGTATTTTCGAGCTAATTTTTTAACTGTCCGTCCGAATACAGCAAATTATATGGCGTTGGAAAGCTTGAGGAAATGCGAAACTTTTTGGAATATGTTATTTCTCCCAATTCATTACTATTTTAAGTAAATTTTGAAAATGGCTAAAAACGTATTTTCACCGTAATTTCTTCGAACATTGTCGGAATGAGGCAAATAATATACTGTTGAAAAGCTACGGAAAATGCGAAACTTTTTCATGTTGATGGTTTTCTCTGATTCCTTGCGGTTTTCAAGTAATTTGGAAAACAATGAGATCATGCGTTCTGCCATTATCGCGAAACAGATTCTTCGGAAATGCACCGCTTGAAGAACTTGAACTTCTCGGCATGTCTACTTGAACTTCACTTTGTTTTTCACATGCTTTTTTGGTCGTATCTCTTCATCCACTCGCCAGAATTGAGCAAGTGATATACCGATGGGAAGCTGATGTAAACACGCAACTTTCCTGTGTTTATCATTTTTTCATACTCGCGATGGTTTTAAAAGTTTTTCATCTGAAATCCATGAAGTGTAGTAGGTGAACTTCCTGTTGTTTTCACGTTGAACTTCTGTGACGTATTTTCGTTAGTAATTTTCTCATCCATTCGTCGGTGTTACACAAATAATATTCCTTTTGTACAAACCTCTCTCACAATAATTTTTTTAACTTTCTCTGACCGAGGACTTGAACTTACACAAATGATATTCCTATCGTTTTGAAGTATATTAGAAAATGGTGATATCATGATTTCTGCCTTCATCGTGAATGGTGAATTGCGTGAAATAGTTGAACTTCTAAGGCATGTCTTTTTGAACTTCACTCTATTTTTGACGTGTTGTTTTTTACCAGTAACTCCCAAACCACTTACGAAAGTTGAGCAAATGATATACCGATGGAAAGCTGTTGAAAACACGCAACTTTTCCGTGTTGATCAGTTTTTCATACTCGCGACGTTTCAAAATATTTTTTTGAATGCGTAAAAATGTGTTTTTAACGGTATACACAAAATTTTTCAAACCATTCATCAGAATATAGCATACAATATACCATTGGAAAGCTTATGAATAGGAGCATCTTTTTCATGTAGATAGACGTTAGAAATTTTTGCCGCTTGAGCAATTTTTAAAATGGCAAAAACAACGTTGTTTTTGGCCTGTTTTTTACATGTAATTGAAGGTCGAACGTCTCACACTAGAGATCTTGAACTTCATCGGGAGGAGCACGTGAACTTCTTGCAACAAACCTTTTAAGCTTTTAGTTTTCTAGTCTTATATTCCTATCTGAAATGCATTTCATATAGTAGTTGAACTTCTCATTGTTTTCATCTTGAACTTCCGTCACGTATTTTTGTTCAACCTCTCTCACAAGAATTTTTTAGCTTTCTCGGGCCAAGCACTTGAACTTCTAGAAACAAAATTCTT
Source organism: Aegilops tauschii subsp. strangulata (assembly GCF_002575655.3). Lineage (NCBI taxonomy): Eukaryota > Viridiplantae > Streptophyta > Magnoliopsida > Poales > Poaceae > Aegilops > Aegilops tauschii. The sequence continues at coordinate 276,344,733 of NC_053037.3, read as the reverse complement.
GGACTTTGCCTTTCAATTCTTTTTTTCCTCATACGAAACGCACACCATGCATACGAAACAGATATAACTGTTTTGTAGTTCGGTCGCGTATCTGTTTCGCTTTAGTAACGTAAAAAAATCTGAGTTTTTATAGACATTGAACCGCTCTAACTTTTTTATTCTCATCTGAAACGCATCCCGTGTGGTAGTTGAACTCCCCGCTGTTCTCACATTGAACTTCTGTCATGGATTTTTGTTCATAATTCCTCACCCGTTCATCAAAGTTGCACAAATGTACACCATTTAGAAACCTATTCAAAAGACACAACTTTTCCTAATACGATTAAATTTTGTTTCAAACAAAATACACCAATTTGTTTTAACCATATGTTTTGGAATAGAGCATATGATATACCCTTTGGAAAGCTGTTGAATAAAAGGATCTTTTTGAATTTAGAGCATTTTGTTTCAAATATGCAATGTAATAAGAGAATTATTTTGAAACATCAAAAATAACATCTTTTTGTGTGTGTTTTGAACATGTAAATACATGGTGAACCTCTCTCACAAGAGTTTTTGAACCTTCCTTGGCCGAGCACTTGAACTTCTAGCAACAATTTTTTGAGGCTTTGCCTTTTTTATCCTTTTTCTCATATGAAATGCACATGATGCAGTACGTGAACTTTCGGCAGTTATCAATTTGAACTTCTCACTGTTTGCCTTTACTAACGGAAAAAATTTGAGTTTTTATGGACATCGAACCGCTCTAACTTTTATGATTCGAACTTCTTTGTGTATCTTTAGAAATATGAAAATTGGATTTTTGTTAGAAACATCAAACTTCTTCGTTATTTTCTAATTGAACTTATTTGTTTTATTCTTTACTAACTCGAAAAATCCGATATTTTCAAATTAATATCAAACTACTCCTCTTTTTCCAATTGAACTTCTTGGTTTTGTTTCTCTAGTAACGAGAAAACTTGAGTTTTTTTTTGAACTCCCATGTTTTTTAAAATTGAACTTCTTGAGTTTTTATGTTGGTTTTTTTTTGTTTTTTGAACTTGTAAATCCTAGGTTTTAATATACTCTGAACTTGTGTGTTTTTTAAATTTGAACTTCACATTGTTTATTTTTGAGTAAAGAATTGTTTTCGACTTTTAAATAAACATAAAATTTGACAGTTTTTTTCAATTTTTAAACTTCATGGTTGATTTTTTAAATAACAAGGGATATCTATGTTTTTAATAACTGTAAAATCATAGGTTTTAATAAACATTGAACCACTTTGTTATTTTAGTTTGAACTTCTAGTTTTTTTAAAAAGCAGGGAAATCTTTTTTAACATTTTGTTGTTGTTCCTTTATTTTAATTAGAACTTCTTCGGCTCTTTCTTTAGTAATGAGAAAAAATCTGAGTTTTTTTATGAAACTTCTATGTTATTTTAATTTGAACTTCTTAGTTTCATTCTTAGAAAAAAATGGTTTTAAAATAAACAACAAACTTATTTTTTTTAATTTGAACTTCATACTTTTATTTTTCCACGAAACGGATATAATTTGGAGACGCTTGTTTTTGTTCTTTGTGTATAAACATCGAACTACTTTAATATTTTTAAATTGAACTTCTTGATTTATTCTTTGGTAGTGGAAGAAATTCGATTTTTGTTAATTATAAACATGGAACCGCTTCGTTATTTTAATTTGAACTTCTGGGTTTCTTTAAAAATGGGGAAAATCTGTGTTTTCCATATGGACTTCTAGTATTGTTTAGAAACGGGAAAATTTTGTTTTGATTATTTTTTAATTTGAACTTCTACATTTTTTTCCTTTAGTACCGGGAAAAAATACGAGGTTTTCTAGTAAATATCGAGCCATTTTTTGGTTATTTTAATTTGACCTTCTACGTCTTTTAGAAACAAGGCAAATCCTTTTTAATCTAAATTTTGAAGTGCTGCATTCTTTATTTAAACTTCTTGATTTTATTTTTTATTTGCGATTAAAATCTGAGTTTTTAGTAAATATTGAACTGCTTCATTATTTTTATTTGAATTTCTAGGTTTTTTTAAACGAGGGAAATCTGTTTTCTAATAAAGTTTTTTGAACTATTTTTGTTATTTTAAGTTGGCCCTTCCATTGTGAGATATTTTGATGTTGTGTGCCTCTTTTTATTCGAAAATGTTACAATGAACATAATTTATTGGTTTTCCTCATCCGAACTTGAGGTGTTGGCATGGGCACATACACAAAACATATTTTTCGCATGTGAATTTTCCATGCTAACATTTCTTTTATAAGATATTTTGAACTTCTATTTTTGCATGTATGAACTTCGGATTTATTCAAAAAATAAAGGAAAAGCATACCCATAGCACGAGCACACCAAATGCACGTACTCACGACCACCACACGACCATCTTATAAAAGAAATTGGTGGCGACACATTGTGGGCTTCCCAAGTTTATTAAATTGGGTCCATTTATCTCAAAATGAGGCCCAGTGGCAATTTTTTCCTTCTCTATTGGTAGTATCAGGACTTCGTGCATTCACCAAAAATCCACAGGCTGGAGTAGGGCACTAGGGGCTCACGCAGCAGCAGATCCACAAGATGTCATAGCTGGAGAGCATAGTGAAGTTGCTTCCAATTTTTGTAAACATCAGACCACCAGTTTTTTTAACTTGAACCTCAACATAATTTATGTGAATCTCTGTATCCCTCACCAAAATACACGAGGAATTTGACAGGAATGAACAAAAAATGCAAAGCTAAAGAATGGATTTAATAACATATGAGAGAGAGAAAGAGAGAGAATCTGGACTGAAATAGAAGAACACAAAACCACACAGGACTTGAACCTGCACGTCATTTGAACACAAATGAATGTATCAGCTCCACCAAGAGAAAAATGTGTAGGTGGGAACTCCTCTATATGCACATACACGACGAGCATCAACTCTCCTATACGGTGTAACATATACTATGATTAATTATTTTGATATACCTGAACCTTTGCAACCGATTTAGATGTACTTCTCATGTTAGGAGAGAGAGAGAGAGAGAGAGCACTCGGGAGGATACATGCAGCACCGGGGAGGTCTTCAAGCTGGAGTAGGCTCGGAGACACATCATGACGACCGACAGTTGCTTTAGCTCATAGCACCAACTAGGAAAAACTTCAAAATTCAGCAAGCTGCAACCAAAACAGCAAACTACCGCACTGCACATCTTCCATTCAGCCGGAGTGGCTAGCGGTAGCAGCAGTATGTGCAGCGGATGCCTACGGAGGCAGCATTACCAATGATCCGAGAGCGGCTCTTCAAACCCCACGACCCATTTGTTCCGCAGGGCCGACAAGTGCTTCAACGTCAGCGGAGGAGGTGATGCAGGGGCGGCGACGGGCGCTGAGGTGGTGAACATCAAGGAGCTTTGTCGTTGAACGGCCGAAGGTGGCGATGCCGAACGGCATGAGTGCCGCTACGGTTGGTCTCCATCGGGAGGAGGCTGCTTGAGTAAGGGGGCAGCGGGCTTGCGTGTCATCCCTCGGGGACCCTGGTAGCGGTAGATGAGGAAGGCCGCGACAGGATAGGAGGAAGGTCGCAGGGGCAGAGGAGGAAGGTCGCGGGGCTGGTGGATCTCCGGCGATGGCGGTTTTGGCGCTGGGCCGCGCGCGGCCATGGCGGGAATGCGGCGGCGGGACCCCGAAGGTGCACAAGCAAGGTGGACGGCGGCGAGATCTAGGAAGGGTGGCGGCGCCGGCGCGATCCATTAGGTTGTCATGGCGTTCGGCAGAGGATCGGGGCAGCGGGTGGGGTGGGCTTTTCTGTCCGATGGGTTTCTCAATCTCAGGAATATGCATCGGGCCCTATACAGGGTCATCCCTGATCCAAATAGTTATTTTGATCCCAGGATCAGAATAGTGCTAATACATACATACATACATACATATATATATATAGGACAAATGTTTCCTACAAGCAATGGTAGTTACCACCACTTGTGTTTTTTGTATGTTGTATGTAGTATCTGTCTAAACCGAGAGTATGTACGTGTAGTATGTAATATATAACACTGATTAGGTAGTATATATACAAATTTTTAGGTAGTATGTACCCTTATTTGAGTATGTTCTTTTTTACGTACAAATATGTACGTATTTCACAAATATAACAAAAACTATGGGCTCATATGCAATTTTTTTCATGTAACTTGTTGTGAGATATCTTAGATATAATATATGAACATATTAAAAATAATAAAATAGTATATATAGTACCACATGCTAGTATATGAAACATGTGGGGTAACTACCACCGGGTGGTAGGATGGACTTTCTCTCTCTCTCTATATATATATATATATAATATAGGACAACACTATTCTAATCCCAGGATTAGAATAGTTATTTGGATCACAGCCAGCCCTATAAGGGCCCGATTGCTCCCTCCCGAACTTCCCGAACTGCCCGACCCGCTAAAAAAAACCCCTCGTCCGATCCCCAACCTCCCCCCGATCCCGTCGCCGCTGCTGCCTACCCCGCCTCCTACCGGTGCGCCATCACTCCCGCCTCCTTCCGGCGCGCCGTCATCCCCACCTCCTACCGGCACGCCGCCACCCCCGCCCACGGGACCAGTGGTCCCATCGCCGGTCTCACCCCACCCAGATCGGCCAGAGGCGCACCGGATCCTGCCTCACGGCCGGTTCCCGCGACTCGGCCGCCGCCCCAACTACTGCAGCAGCCGAGCACCTCCACTAGGTGCCCCGGCGGTTCGGACCCCCACCTGGCCCCTCCCTCGAACCCAGCGAGCCTCCGCCCCAGCCTACTTCCCACGCGAGGGAGCCTCCGCCTCCTCCTGGCGCACCGCCGCCCCCACCATCTTCCGACGGGAGGCCATCCCCTCCTTCAGGGTGAGGTGGATTTGCCTGTAATGAAATCCAAAGACAGGGCACCATTTTTTTTTCTTTGAATGGCTTCTACCAGAGAAGCATGTCAATCATTGGTAAGTGGACCTATTCTGATTGTATCGACTGGTATTTTGTCGACTTCATGGAAACCCATTTCAGTGTTTTCACTTTTCAGTTTTTTATTTGACGGGGTTCTAACCTTGACATCTACATTCTGTGTTTTTGAATATTCTGGTGGTAGCCGAACTGCTACAAAACTGAAGCAACAAATGTCCTTAAACCATATCATTGAGGGACCACAGTGAAGGGCAGTACTGTATCTTGCAATCTCGCAAGCACAAACACATTTTCATCGGGAATTCTGACAGCACCTCGTGGACTGCGCCTAGCCGTCGCCGCGGACTGCTCCGCATTGCCTGCGGTAGCAACAACAGAAGCTGGTGCTGGTCGGGTGGCCACACTCACCTCCTCTCGCGCTGCTCGTGCTCTCTATCAAGCACACACGAAAGAGACGGCCCGCAGGCAGGGTGAGGGCCAGGATCCGCCTCTATCAATGGAATTCTTCCCCACGAAACTTATCTGAACTGCAGCGCACCTACGCCTTCTTCCTCGTATCTAGGCCTCCCAATAGACATTAGATTTTATTGGCAGTGGAGAGATGTGGTCTGAATCCTCTCTATCCATGTGTTTGATTTTTTTTTGTGCAGGTGCAGCAGGCAGTGTAGATGTAGCGTGTTCTGAATTTTGAATCTTGTCTCCTCAACTACTCCTCGCCGCCACCACTTCTACTCCCGGTGGTGCCCCTCGCCACCACATCTAGAACCGGCTGTCGGTCACTAGAAGGCGGTGTGTGTGTCCATGCTCCGCTGATCACCCAGCCGCACCCTCTGTACGTGGAGGATGCCTTTGTTCTTCAGTTTGGAAAATCTGAAATTCTGAGGGAATCGTATTGGGAAAACACACGCACCATCTTGGTATTAACCAAATCCAACATAAAAAAGCAGACTGCAAAGATACTAATGTGAACCTGTGTGCATTATATAGAAAATTTGGTTGTTACACCTTGTAGTACTTATCTCCCGATACATGTACAAAACTCATGTTTTTCCTATAGTACTCATCTTCCTGTACACGTACAAAATTGATGCAGGGAAGAACATCATATGGAGGACAGGCTCCATTCAGTCAATTTTTCAAAAAAAAACACCATATGTATACATAGAAGTTTGGCCTGGACAACCGCTTCAGTTTGATGTTGCTGCAGAGTGCAGCTTTGTTATGCTCTTTTCATGATCTGACAAAGGACATTGTTGTTTGTGTAAATTTGTGCGCATAAAGGTCAGAAATATAATGGAGAAGGAGCATGTATGCGTGTGTTTGGTAGTGAGGTTGACATTCAGAAAATGTGTGGTGAGGTTCAGGAAAACATGTGTAATGGAGAAATTCACTAGCTTTTTTAGTTAGGACACAAGTAATAGCTTCTTTTGTGCGAACACATGACAAAAAATGCATGTGTCTTTTAGTAAGAGAAATAAAACAAATGTTCAAGGATCTCCCCATGAAAGTTAATGCATATGAAAAAAAGGAAAATTCGGAAGGTCAGGGGTCACGAACAGAGAAGTTCGTGCATGAGTGTTGAGGAAATGTTCAAGGAAAAGGATAACACTGAAACGCACACGGAAAAAAGAAATAAAACCAAAAGAAGGTCAGATTAAGTTAATCGAGACGTTCGATGTTTATGTAGCTAGAAGAAAACCTAAAAAATGGGAACTCTGAAAGTTCAAATTTAAATAAATTTTAAAGTTCGAAAAAATGAAAAAATAGAGCTGCTCCCCGTTCTACAAAAAAACCTAGAGGTTCAAATTTAAATAATGGAGAAGTTCAATGTTAGAAGGTCAAATTGAAAAAACTGAGCAGTTCAAAAAGTTTATAAAAAAAGATTTTCCTTCTTTTAGAAATAAGAACTAGAAGTTCAACTTTAAATAATTGAGCAGTTCAATATTTATAACATGTCTAGGACTTTTCCTGTTACTAATGAATAACACCAAAAAGTCCAAAATTAAAGAAAAATGAAGTTGTTTAATGTTTATAAAAACTTAGATTTTCCCCAATACTAAATATTAAAACTAAGAAGTTCAATTCCGAAAAAACGAGTAGTTCAATGTATGTAAAAAAACTCAGGTTTTCACGTTACTAGAGAATAAGACCAAGAAGTTCAATTGGAAAAAGTGGAGCAGTTTGATATTTATTTGAAAAATCGGATTTTCCTTGTTATTAAAAAGACGACGAAGTTCAATGCTTGTTACAAACAAAGAAGGTGATTAAAAAAGCTTCTCAAACAATTTATATAAAAAAGTTTTTCTCTCTTAAAATAAACCTAGAAGTTCAAATTTAAAAACGGAGCGGCTCGATGTCTATCAAAAAGGAGGATTTTTTCCGTTACTAAAAGAAAGAAAAATCAGGAAGTCCATATCAAAAAGATGGAGAAGTTCGATGATTATAGAAAACTCAGATTTTCCTTGTTATTAAAATAATGGAAACAAAAAGTTCAAAAATTAAATAACAAGAAGTTCAACTTTTAAAAATAGAGGGCTTCAAAATTTCATAAAAATTTAAGAAAAATACCAGGAAGTCCATACTGAAAAGATGCAGAAGTTCGATGATTATAGAAAACTCAGATTTTCGTCATTATTAAAGAATGGAAACAAGAAGTTCAAAAAATTAAATAACAAGAAGTTCAACTTTTAAAAATAGCGCGCTTCAAAATTTCATAAAAAAACAGGAAGTCCATATTGAAAAGATGGAGAAGTTCAATGATTATAGAAAACTGAGATTGTCCTCGTTATTAAAGAATGGAAACAAGTCAAAAATTAAATAACAAGAAGTTCAACTTTTAAAAATAGAGCGCTTCAAAATTTCATTAAAAATAAGAAAAAAACCAGGAAGTCCATAATAAAAAGATGGACACGTTCGATGATTATAGAAAACTCAGATTTTCCTTGTTATTAAAGAATGGAAACAAGAAGTTCAACTTTTAAAAATATAGCGCTTCAGAATTCATAAAACGGGATTAAGAAATTCAAATTAATATTCATAAAAAACTCAGATATTTTCACGTAACCAAGAGAAGTTCAGATTGATAACTGCCAGAAGTTCACGTACTACACGGTGTGCATTTTCTATTAAAAAGAATAAAAAAGTAAAGACTAAAAGTTTTGTTGTTATAAGTTCAAGTCCTCGGTCGGAGAAAGTTAAAAAAATATTGTGAGAGAGGTTTGTACAAAACGAATATCCTTTGTGTAACACTAACGAATGGATGAAAAAATTACAAACGAAAATACGTCGTAGAAGTTCAACGTGAGAACAGCAGGAAGTTCAACTACTGCAGTGAATGAATTTCAGATGAAAAACTTTTAAAACCGTTGGGAGTATGAAAAAATTATCAACACGGGAAAGTTGTGTGTTTACAACAGCTTTCCATCGGTATATCACTTCCCCAATTCCGGTAAGTGTTCTGGTGAGTGGATGGAGAGCTACGAGCAAAAAAAGCCCGTGAAAAAAAGAGTGAAGTTCAAGTACACATGCTGAGAAGTTCAAGTTCTTCACGTGGTGCATTTTCGAAGAATCTGTTTCACGATAAAGGCAGAACGCATGATCTCGTCGTTTTGGAAATTACTTTAAAACGGCTAGGATTCAGAAAAAACCATCAACATGAAAAAGTTTTGCATTTTTCGTAGCTTTTCAACGGTATATTATTTGCCCCATTCTGATAAATTTTGTAGAAATTACGGCAAAAATATGTTTTTAGCTATTTTCAAAACTGACATAAAACTGTAATGAATTAGAAGAAACAATATATACGAAAAAGTTTCGCATTTCCTCAAGATTTCGAACGCCATATCATTTGCTGCATTCGGACGTACGGTTAAAAAATTAGCTCAAAATACGATCTCGGTGGAACTTGTACCGTTTTCTAAATTACTCTTAAACTGTTCAAAATTAGAAAAACACTTTCAACATGAAAAAGTAGCGCATTTTCTTAAGCTTTCCAATGCCATATCATTTGCCTCAATTGGATTAGTTGTTTAGAAATTGCATCGAAAATATAAACTCGGCTGTTCGGTTTGCGAAAATTTATGATTTTACAAGTTACTCTTTAACCATAAGGATTTAGAGAAAACTTTCAACATGTGGAAGGAGCGGTTTTATAGCAGCTTTCCAGTGCCATATTATTTGCCTCATTCCAATAAATAGTTTAGAAATGCGATCGAAAATATGATTCACGTTTTCTGTATGAAGAAAAAACGGTTTTCAAAACTGCTCTTAAACCGCTTACATTTTGCCAAAAATTCAACTCGGGTCATGATACTGGTGTCCATAGCTTCCCAACGCTATATCGCAAGCCCCATTTGGGCAATGTTGGCGGTAGTTCAACCTAGCACTAGGAGAAGTTCAGGTCGAACATATCAGGCAGTAAAATTGCAAAAAAAACAAAATTTCATCACAACCCGAGAGCAAAATCGGCCAACGAGCGAGATTCCTATTTAAAACGGGTATTTAGTTGCTAAAAACGTTTCTAGATTACACTAACATCATATAGAACACACCTAAACAAAATAATTCGCGCGGGGAGACACGGTTGCGAAGATAGCCCGAAGGTCGGGTTCGTACAGAGGGAAGTTCAAGCGCATTACTCAGGCAGTTCAGGTTGTGATCAGAATATTATTCTGATCCCGTGATCGGAATAGTGTATGTGTGTGTGTGTGTCTATATATATATATATATCGGACCCGGGCCCCCTCTATGCGCAGAGGACGCTTGTTTATACAAGCAGTTGAGGGGAGCTCGATAGTGTTTTTGATCCTTTATGTGGATGACATATTGCTAATCGGAAATGATGTTTCGATGCTGAACGCGGTCAAGGAATCATTGAATGGCAAGTTTTCAATGAAGGACCTCGGTGAGGCAGTGTATATTTTAGGAATTAAGTTCTATAGAGATAGATCGAGGAGGCTGCTCGGCTTGAGCCAGAGTACTTACATAGATAAAGTGTTGAACCGGTTCAACATGAGTGAGGCCAAGGAAGGGTTTTTGCCTGTCTCACATGGTATAAGGCTAAGCGATACTCAGAGTCCTTCGACATCTGATGAGTGAAGCAGGATGAGTCAGATTCTGTATGCCTCAGAAATCGGATCCATCATGTGTGCCATGATATGTACACGGCCTGATGTTGCTTTTGCAATAAGCCTAACAAGTAGATACTTGGGCAACCCAGGTGATAGTCATTGGGCGGCGGTAAATACTATTCTGAAGTACCTGAAAAGGACTAAAGAGTTGTTCCTAGTTTATCGAGGTGAGGAAGAGCTCGTCATAAGGGGTTACGCCAATGCTAGTTTCCAAAGAGACTGAGATGATTGCCGATCATAGTCTAGATTCAGGTACGTCGTGTACGGAGGAGCAGTGAGCTAGACGAGTTTCAAGCAAGATATGGTGGCCGATTCTACCACAGAAGACGAAACATTGCGGCTTGTGAAGCTGCAAAGGAAGGTGCTTGGATCCGGAACTTTCTGGATCTTGGTATTTTCCCAGCCTCGGTAAAACCGTTGGACATTTATTGTGATAATTCTGGTGCGATCGCACAAACCAACGAGCCGAGAAATCACCAGAAGACCAGACACATAGATAGAAATATCACATGATATGAAAGATCATAAAGAATGGTGATATAGAGTTATGCAAAATTCACACAGATGGAAATGTTGCAGATCCGGTGACTAAGCCGCTTCCACAACCAAAGCATGAGGGGCATGTTAGAGCTATGGGCATACGATGTCTGTTTGGTTGACTCTAGTGCAAGTGGGAGACTGTTGGAGATATGCCCTAGAGGCAATCATGTATGATGATATTTCCTATGTGTTTAGGAATAAGGATAGTCCTTGGACATCATCAATGATGTGTATCAACAAGTACCTGACTTGTCTGTGGGACTATGCATTGTATGATGACTGTCCTAATAGGTCCCTAGTCGAAAGGGTTGTGTGGACGTGCAACCAACTAGACTAGCATATGACTCGGTGGATGGCTCGGTCCCACTAGCCATGCAGCATTAGATGCTAAACGGATAATATGGGCTCGGGAGGATCTGGTCGGATTCTACATGGTCGGGATCCGAGTCGAGATAAGGTCCGAGTCGTACAGACCCAACCATGAAACGAAGTGATATGTCGTCTGTGAGTCTCTATTACGACATACATTCTATGTCCTAAGACCTGAGCTGGCGCATGTATTCGGGATGGCGACAGACCTGCTTTGGGCCAACCAAATGCTACTCTATGACTGGGTAGTTACAAAGGTAGGTTTCAGGCTTGTCCAGACCCATGCTGCGAGACATGGTCGGGCAAGATGGGATTTGCTCCTCCGATCAGGAGAGGTATACTCTTGGCCCCTCGTGTGATCCTACCAAGTAAAGCATGACCATGCAACATGGATTATGAGATAATCCGGTTTGTGGTCGGCATCACTGACGAGAAAGAGGTCGAGCTAGCACAAGGATGATAGACTCGCCTTGAGCCCGACAACATATATTGTGTGGCAAAGTGAACAAAAGTGTGACACGTTGTACAGGTTCGCCAACCGGCTTCATAATCTACTTGGTGGTTGGCATGCCTTGCTAGAGGCCGCTACCAGCAGAGCTGGTCGGAGGTGATCCAACCTGCGACCAAGCTGACTAGAACCTAAGGGGTCGCGTGCTTAAGGGAAGGAACCTGTGATGCCCGATCCGACTCCACGAGTTAGATGTGATCCTACTCAGACTCGGATCTAGACCGAACATACTTTGGGCTTTAGGATCCGTGCGAGGCCCAAGTGTTGAGCCCATGACGGATGCATATATATAGTGGGGGTGGGGCACACTCATTTGGTTGATCGCTTCAGTTCTGTCACTAGGGTTTGCATGTGTTGCGAATAGCCATCTCCACTTGCCGCCGACTGTGTGATCAGACCTAGCAGTCCGCCGCAATGTGTTCCTCCTGCACGTGTGGATAACGTTAGAGGTGGTGCACTTGCGCCGCTCAGGCGAACCTGTACGTGGCATCCGATGACCGGCTGTTCGAGGGAGATCGGACGAGGAGGAGATGATCCACGTGGACGTGCTGCCACAACACTTCTTCCGCTACACGGCACTGCGCGTCTAGTGCTAATGATCTATGATCCATCTCCCACAGCATGATCTTGGTTGTTCTGCGTGTAGGAATTTTTAATTTGCAGTCGATGCACCCTACCGTAGATCCCAATAGTGGTATCAGAGCCTCTGCTATAGGATTGGATTCAGATCGTATGCATATTAGATATGTGGAGGCGACAGATCAGATCTGTAGCTGTTTATGAAGTTGGCTATGTGCACGGTTGATGAGATCAAATGAACCTGGGGATCGATGTGGCTATGTTTTCTAATGATCGGAATTGATGAGATCGTCACATAACCTACCCCTACCAGTCGGTATCCGCCATCGGGGTTAACAATGAAACGTATATCCGATTCGTATTCGTGATGATCGATCAGATCGGTTAGATCAGAAAATTCGGCGTGAACAGAGTGCAGATGTGATCTGTGATTTCCGAAAACATCAGGCGTTGCCCCTTTGAACCCCGCCCGCTAACCGGCTAGCAGGACCGCCGTGTGCATAGCGCCTAGTATTTCGTACACGATCACTCAAACTGGTAGAATGCGATTTTGTGCATAACTTTATTTTGCAGGTTTGATGTGAATAGTATGGCTCATGTGTATGTGATGCATGTGTGTAAATTGTACATGGCATGTGCATCATGTTTGTCAGCGGGTAGGAGCCAAAGTGCTGTCATTGTAATCTATAACAACCTGCGTGTTGACTTGTGACTCTCTGTAAAATTCATTACTAGTTGTGGTAGTTGGATAATAGAGATCAGGTTGGTGGCTTGGCATCACAGCATGACGAACAAGATGGAGTTCCTAGATGGTCATCGGAGTCGGAGCAGGCCTGGATGAACATCCATGTAGGAGCCATACTATTTCACAATATGTGTTTGTTTGTGATTTTTATACTTCTTTGTTTCTATGCCTGATAAATGGTAGAAAGATCCCTCGTTAATATCAAGCGAATTGCCATCCCCGATGTTGCACCTTCGCACGTCAAGTACATCTAGTAGTGGGCTCATAAAATTGGGTGCTTCTAGGTGTCCTTAAACTGAAGGGTGTGTGTCGGAAACGGACATGCACTACATCAGGTTAACTTGACAAGGCTTATCAAAACGGTTTTGGGCCTTGTGGCAAGGAAGGTTGGGAGCCAGGGTATGAGATACCTACCCGACCCATAGGAGTCGTATAGAGATATGATTAGCAAGGTGTTGCTTACCGAATAGGTATGTTGGCTAGCAGTGATGCTAAAGCTCACTAGTTGCATGCGCTAGTCGGATCCTGAATCGCTGAGAGTTTGTGGAGGGATGCCGACTTCAGTGGGAGTATTTATGTTTATGGCTTGAACTACTCTACATAAACACATTGCTTAGTGATTGCATATTTTTCGTGTTGTAGATCAATGGAACCACCTGTTCAACCCAACTTTGCATTGAAATCAATCTTGGAAAAGCATAAACTTAATCGAACAAAAAATTTACCACCTGGTATAGAAATTTGAGAATTGTTCTCAAGCACGATAAGAAGGAACATGTCCTAGAGGATCCACTTCCAGAGGAACCTGCCGATACTGCTAATGCCACAACCAGGAATGCCTGCCAGAAACTCATTGGTGAATCAAATGAGATTAGCTTCCTCATGCTGGCATGTATGGAGCCCGATTTGCGGCAGCATTTCAAAGATGTTGGGGCTTTTGATATGATCGAGAGTCTCGAGAGCATGTTTCAGGTACAGGCTAGGACCGAAAGGTTCAATTTCTAGTGATCCTTAATGGATTGTAAGCTAAAGGAAGGTGATCTACTGAGCCCGCGTGTGATTAAGATGATTGGATACATGCAAGCTTTGGATCAGTTAGGCTTCCCACTCTTGGATGAGCTGGCTACCGATATAGTTATGGGTTCTCTTCCGCCTAGCTATGGGACGTTCATCTTGAACTATCATACGCACGGCATGGATAAGAAGCTCACTGAATTGCGTGGAATGCTAAAGGTGGCAGAGCACGATATTATGAAAGGAACACATCAAGTGTTGATGGTGCAGAACTCCGGCAAGTTCAAGAAGAGCTTGTCCAAGAAAAACGCTAAAGCAAAGGGCACAGAGAAGGTAATCTCTGCCGCTGCACCGAAGTCTAGACCGGACTCAAGGACCGTTTGCTATCATTGCAAGGAGACCGGTCACTAGATGAGGAACTGTAGCAAGTGGCTTGCTGAGCATGGCAAGAAGGCCGGAAATGCTTCTTCACGCAAAGGTACACTTGCTACATATGTTATAGACATTTACCTTGCTGACATACCTAGTAGCTCTTGGGTATTTGATACTGGATCAGTTGTTCATATTTGCAACTCGATGTAAGGGCTGGTAAGAACTAGGTGTGTGTTACAAGGGGAGATTGACATCAGCGTCGACAATAAAGCAAGAGTTGCTGTGTTGGAGGTCGGCATGATGCAGCTCCAGCTTCCTTCCGGATTCATTTTGGAATTGAATAATTGTTATTACATTCCTGCACTTAGTCGGAACATTATTTCTGCCTCATGTTTGATTAGTTAGGGTTATGAATTCAATTTAAAGTACAATGGTTGTTCAATATCTTTGAATGGTATGTTCCACAGCTATGCACCCTTTGTTGATGAGCTATTTATTTGAAGCTGGAAATGAAAGATGTCTATAATATGAATGTCAAGAGGCATAAGCCTAATGAGATAAATCCAACATACTTCTGGCATTGCCAGCTTGGACACATTAGTCTGAAACGCATGAAGAAGCTCCATGGTGATGAACTCCTAACTTCCTCCAACTTTGGGTCGTTCGAGACATGTGAATCATGGTTGCTCGGCAAGATGACTAAGTCTTCTTTCGCAAAGAGTTGCGAGAGGACGTCTGAGCTTTTGGAGCTTATACACAATGATTGTGTGGTCTAATGAGCACAACTGCTAGAGGTAGCTATCAGTATTTCATGACTTTTACCAACGACTTGAGTAGATATGGATATATCTATTTGATGAGGCATAAGTCGGAAGCTTTTGAAAAGTTCAAAGAATTTTAGAACGAGGTTTAGAATCAGCTCGGCAAGACTATAAAGCTTCTATGATCTGATCGTGGAGGTGAGTACATGAGCGAGGAGTTTGATAATCATCTGAAATGCCGAGGTATAGTACCTCAGCTCACACCTCCGGGTACACCATAGAGAAATGGTGTGTCGGAGCGGAGGAATCGTACCTTGTTGGACATGGTTTTACCTATGATGAGCAAATCGGATTTACCCTTGTCATTATGGGCATACGCTCTCGAAACTGCAGCTTTTACACTCAACAGAGTACCATCTAAATCTGTAAACAAGACACCACATGAGATGTGGACTCGGAAGAGTCCCAAGTTGTGTTCTCTAAAGATTTGGGGTTGTTAAGTGTGACACCCAAAAAAATTTTGGTTGGCTTTTTCAAACTTTTATTTGATTTAAGGGATGTTATTTAAAATTTTCTGAAGAACTCTCCCTCTCAAAATATTTTCTTTTATGACAAGTGTTTTGTTTTAGATTCACCCAAGAATTTATTTTGGTCTTGGAGGTTTTTCCCTTCTTATGTGGACTCAAAACCAAATGCTTTTCACTTGGGAGATTTCTTTTGAAAAATCTTTTAAATAGCCCTATGGCATTTGGAGTGATCTTCTCCCCTTTTCAAAATCTCCTCTTGCCATGTCATGAGTGGAAATCCCCTCCCAAAAGCCATTCCCCATCTTTGTGCCAAGTTATACTTCAAATCCAGCAAGTTGAACCTCTCCATATATTTGTTTCCATTTAAATTCTTATCAAAAATAATTTCTGCCTTCTATTTTGATCCTTGGAGGTTTTCAAAGGAACTACCATTTCTACTTTGAGTTTTGCCTCCAAACCATTTTCCCTAGCTAGTCCTTTGAGCCCTCAACCAGGATCCATGAAGAACCACTGGTCTCCAGTTCAAATATTTCAAATTATACTTGCTGCAAGTTTGGACCTTAATTGCCAAATTTGATGAAATTCATTTGTTTTCTCCTCCTAAAAATCTGAGAAAATTCAGGCAGCCTCTGGATGCATTGAGAGGTCACCTCACCAAGTCCCAGCTCCAGAATTTTTTTTCTTCATGCCAAATCATTTCGTCGAGCACTTGAAGGGCACTGTTTCTGTCATGTTCAGAAAGTTCAATTAACAGTTTCAGGAACTGCTGTCGTTTTCTTCAGAGCCCGATGTCGATCTCGCCAGTACCGCGGTGGCGCCTTGCTCCCTGTCCCCTCCTTCTTATTCCTACGCTGCACGATCTCCTGGAGGCTTGCGGGCGTCGGCGACGAGCAGGAGGAGGTGCGCCACCCGTGAGCGATGGCAGCTGCGGCTTTGCGGCTGCCAGAGAGAGGCGCAGCGGTGGACGGCGCCGTCCAGCGCCGCCCAAGCCACCTGAGGCCGCCGCGTGGCCGTCCACTCACCCGTGCACGCTGCCATCCTTCATCGTGAACTGCTAGGCGCGGAGCGCGCTCTCTGCTGCCGCCGTGCCCGTACGGCCGCCCCGTCGAGGATCGGCGCATTACGCCTAGCCCGACCGGGGTTTAGCAGTGGAACGGCACCAGTGAACCTCCCTGATGTTGCCTGGCCACTTAAACTCCCTGCCCAACCACTGCCTCGCCGTAATCGCTCGCCGGAGATATCCCGTTCACGGCCACCCCCTCGGATCGCCTATAAATAGAGGCCCCGAGCTCGAACTCGAACCCACACCACCTCTGCACTCCACCAATACCACGCCAAGCCACTGGAAGAGCCCCGAGGGAGCCTTCTTCCCCAACTCCGGCCGCCTCGACCCGCCACGGGACCCAGCTCGATTCGCTCCCGTGCGTGCACCCCTACCCCTCAGCGCTTGCCAGTAGCCTTCTAATGCATCCACTCTGCTGACCCGCGCTTCAATTTGGAGTTTGCAGCACCCACCGGAGTTCTCCACCTTCGCCCAAGCCACCGCCCGCCGGAGAAAGTGTCACCGTCGACGTGGTGCTCTGCGTCGGTCAAGTCCACCACCCACCGACGCGGAAGAACACACTGAACCTCTTGGTACCCTCCGATCTCTCTATCTCGCCGCGGTTCAACGCCGGCGACCACCGCAGCCTTCGGGCGCCGGCGAGCTCCGTTGGCCGTTTTTAAACCTGACGTGTGGACCCCCCCGTCAGCCTCTCTTCTATTTCCCTCGAACCGTTTTCTGATGGCGCCTTCGGGCAGAATACGTTTTCTCTTTGGGCTGGCGCATTCCTTTCCGAACCGTTTTCTGTTTCTTAGTTAAGTCCCTGGATCTTTTCTGTTTCATCATAGATTAGTCCCTGGACTAAAGCCTTATATCTTTTTAATAAAAGATGATTTTTGATTGATTCTTTTTCTGTCAGTCTTATATTTTTGTCTAGTTTTTTATAGTATTTATTTGGAAAAAATTTGGAACAAATTTTATGCACGCGATGATTTTCACGTTAGTGTACGTTTTCGCTATACCATAGGTTCCGGAAGAGGTGACGGAGCCGCGAACTTCGCCGAGCTAGACTCCGACTTCTACGAACCAGGCAAGCATGTTTGAACCTTCGATATGATAGGTGTTTTGCATGTTTGCTTGAATAGTTTGTGCATGGCATATGAGCATCGGTGAGTATCTCGTTGCATGCAAGGCAACTATCCGTGTGTTCCGAAGTTACTGTGATCTCTGATGAGAGATGGCCTAGTCATGTGGTGACATGAAAGGCAGTAAGGTGGTATTGTTGTAGCATGCCAGCCTTACGACATCCGATAAACTCCGATGTTAACGTGGACTGAGTCACGTTATCGTTCTTCCCCTTCCGTGCTGCCACATGTTTTCTGCAAAGGATACGGTTTAGTAAGTTGTTAACCTCTTTCCGTGTACACACCAAATAGAGGGGCCGGGATGAGGGTTCCATGGCCCTGGATTAAAGCCAGTCATCCGGTCAGGGGGCATGGGTGTTTCCGGTTGGGACCGAGAGGGGGGCACCCCTTAGAGCGCGCGTATATAAATTTGATCCCATGCTACGCGAGGTTGTAGCCTCCCCGTCTCAAAGTTTTTCTTGAACGTTGCCGAGGGTGATTCCTGGCATCGGAATGTTGAATGGGTGTGTACTGGTTAGATGTGTTTCTTCCAAAACACCGTAAACGGAACTAGTCCCGGTGACTACTGAAATCCGTTGGCTGTGGTTAAAGTACAAACTCTGCAGAGTCAAATCATTCCGAGTCATCGTGTCCATGGTCAAGGAGCATGGCCAGTATATCCATCTCTATGTCAATCCTCGTGGTAAATCCCCGGTGAACAAGCTTGAGTGGTATACACGTTTGAATTGTTATTCCTGTGGATGGAATAACCTTTATTTTATCTCGTACCTGAATATTCCCTTGAAATGAATTAAATTCATAAGCTACTAGAATATTAAGTTGTATAAGCCCTTTATGTGATGTCGCTCAGATGTCCGACCCTGGCACTCTTGTCATTTACTTTCAATATAAGCCCTTTATGTGATGTCTCTCAGACGTCCAACTGTGGCACTCTTGTCATTTACTTTCAATATAAGCCCTTTATGTGATGTCGCTTCAGACGTCCGACTGTGGCATGCACTGTTATTTATTTTTCCTATATAAGCCCTTTATGTGGTGTCGCCTTGACGCCCGACTGCGGCATTGTTATTTCATTTGTATCCTTTCGAGGAGTCATTCAGACACTCGATTGGCCCTCAGTATTACTTTGGGATTTCGGGAGGACTACCGCTCGACTTCCCTTTTATTTCCCATGCATTATTATCTCATTGTGTGATGCGATTGTTAATCTGTTCATATGCATCATGTTTACATTTGTTATATCTTATGTCCGAACTGTCTTGCGAGTACTTTCATAGTACTCACCTGGCTTGTTGATTTGGCCAGATGTTGACGAAGGCGATCTCATGGATGAAGAGCTTGATAGTGAGTCCGACGCCTAGAGGAGTCCCAGTCAGTCCCGTGCGATCCTGGATATTGGTCACTTGTATTATACACGCTTCCGCCACCCACAATAAGTATCCTCGAGCCTCACTCCGACGCTCGAAGAGCTGTTAGATTCAGGAGTCATGTCACCCACTTCGCTGTGATATATCCACCACCGCGTTTATTGTGAGCCAGTAGTTATGCCACCCTATCCGCCTTTATGTGTAATATCGGTGTTTTTGTAATAAATTGTTGAGCAGTCTCCGCTCAACCTTGTATTATTTTAGTACTCCTGGTTTTCTTCTATGATCAAGAAATTGTCTACCAGTGAGAAGGATTCTTCTTTACTGGTCCGTAAAAGGGATCGGTCTCTCAATAAATATTTTATTGGAAAACCGGTCGTGACAAGCTTGGTATAAGAGCCAGGCTGACTGTAGGAAGCCACTAGGTGCGATCGCTAATCGGTTATTAGTGTCTTTAGTGCTTTTTCAGCTTTTTTGCAAATGTAGCTATTTTCTGTTGGTCATCATAAATTTATGATTTGACTACTCAGAATTTTTGCCTACTTTTGTAGATGGCTAGCAACGACTGCGAGACTCGGGTGTTCACTAATGTGCCCGAGGGGTTTGTCAAACTCCTCGTCTCCATCACCAAGCTCGCGATCGGGCCAGCGACTCGTCCAGAGTTCACGCTTTACCAGCACAAGCTCAGCGACGACGTGTCTATGCACCAGGCCGTGGTGCAATTCAAGGGAGGACGTTCTGCGTCTCGCCACTTCCGTTTTGTGGGAAGGGCCATGCCTACGGAGAGGCATGCCATGCAGATGGCTGCCCGTGAGGCGATAGCTCGCCTTCGGGACATTCTTCCTTCGATGAAGACTCGTCGCTACCGCTACCTCCCATGCCATGTGCCATATACTTGTCACTATGCATTTGCCTGCCATAGGGGAGAGCGAGATGAAGCCGTCGAGATGATTGTGGAGTATCTCAAAGCTCTGGAGGAATCTTTCGACAACCTCGTGGACGATCTGTTGGCTGCCCGCATGGACTTAGTTCGGGGCAGTCCTGCCAGCAGGAAGGAGCTTCTCCACATGGCACCGCCACTAACTTTCGTCTCGTCCTCAGCATCTTATGCACCGGCCATTTTGGCCACTGCTCGTCGTCTGCCTACCACTGAGGAGTTCGACCGAGTTATCGCTCCTACTCCAGTCAGAGCTACACCTCCTGCCGCACCCGCGCTGCCGCCTGTCGCACCCGCGCCATCACCTCAGCGCAGTGCTACGCGCCTGGAGCCTACTAGGGACGAGGTGGAGGTTGAGTCTCCTGCACCGCTGGGTCTTACCCTCGGCAAGGGGATGGACATCTTCACCATCTCCGACTGAGTGCGCCTAGTCGCCGCGCGTTGTGCCTGCATGTATGATATGTTTTATATGTACGTTAGTTTGTAGTTTTTGTGTGCGCGTCATGTAAGGTCCCGGAGGAGTATGCTAGCCTAAATAACATGTCCGGAGTGTGTGCGCACATCCTGAGTGATGTATCGTATGTTCGCATATCGCGTGTAAGATATGTGCTAAGCGGCCCTTCTCCGTGCGAAATCGTTTATGTTTTCTTGAATAATCTTGAGGTCTTTTAAATTTTTGCCTTTGCAAGATTTTCCTTGTGCCATACAGTTCTTCTCATGAGTTTTGCAAAATAATACCCCAGACAGGAAAATGTCTCGTCCGTGGACACGTTCCATGCCCAATCAACCAGAGGAAGTTTATGGAACACAGACGAGCAACAACTTCACCCAGGGACAGTCTAGTCAAAAGGACAGTGAGGCAGCCTTATCTCAAGTATGCCGCCTTTTCGAGCAAAGCCAACAGCAACACCAGGAAATGATGAATCACGTAAACAATATGGGAAATCACCGGGAGCCATACCAACCACACTCCAAGTTGTCTGAACTGCAGAAGACACGCCCTCCAACGTTTGCTCACACTAATAGGCCACTTGAAGCCGATGATTGGCTTCGTGACATCAAAAGAAAGCTGATTATTGCTCAGTGCGCAGATCATGAGAAGGTGCTTTATGCACCTCACTACCTCACTGGAGCAGCTGCAGCATGGTGGGAAAACTTCCTACACATGCATCCCAGTGAACACAACATCACCTGGGAGGAGTTTAAGGAAGGCTTTCGTGGGGCACACATCCCCAGGAGCATCATAAAAATCAAGAAAAGAGAATTTGATGACCTCAAGCAGAGAGGCATGTCAGTGACGGAATACAACAGTCAGTTTACCCAGCTATCTCGTTATGCCTACGACGAGCATATGACTGAGAACAAGAGGATGGAAAAATTCTTGGACGGCCTGGCGCCAGCACTAAGATGCCAACTGGTCGTACAAACTTTCCCAGATTTCAAAACTCTGGTTGACAAGGCCATTACTTTGGAGAATGAGCGCCGCAGTCTGGAGGATATTCGTAAGCGAAAGAGGGACAAGACGACTCTTGCTCACAACAACCGAAGCAAGACTGATGTTCAGAGGATTGAAGCGAGAAAATCCACGCCTACTGATCTAAGGCCAACCAGACAGTTTCATTCCAGGGACAAGGATTTCACATACCATCCAGGGGTCACTTGCTATGCTTGTGGTGAAGAAGGGCACTATGCCAAACAGTGCCCAAAGCCAAGGAGCTCGGCCCCCAAACCGAACAATGGTGGGAACAATCCAGCCCCCAAGCGCAACAATTTCAATCCCAACAACAATCACAGGAAGGGTCACCTGAACCATGTGACCAGAGAAGAAGGGTAGAATGCCCCAGACATCGTGCTCGGTACGTTCCCTGTCAACACAGTACCTGCCACGGTTTTGTTTGATTCTGGAGCTTCTCACTCGTTCATTTCGAAGAGTTTTGTTTTGCAACATGGTTTTCCGATACTTCCTTTGGAAAAATCTATGATCATCAAGTCCCCCGGGAATAAGCAGATCGCTCAGAGTTACTGCCAAGGAGTGATCATTGAGTTCGAAGGACTAAAGTTTCAAGCTAATCTCAACGTGTTGGAAAATAAAGGACTGGATGTCATCTTAGGGATGGACTGGTTGACCACCAACAAGGGATTTATTGACTGTTTCAATCGGACCGTGATTCTCACCCACCATCACGGCAGGACAATAAAAGTTACCGCTCAAGAGAGACCACGGTCACGGCAACCAAAATTGAACAAAGTGGACATTTCAGAACTGAGAAAAGTTCCAGTGGTGTGCGAGTTCCCTGACGTATTTCCTGAAGAACTACCAGGCATGCCACCAGACCGAGAGATAGAGTTCAGCATTGAACTAGCACCGGGCACCACTCCCATCTATAAGAAACCTTATAGAATGGCACCCTCAGAATTGGTAGAATTGAAGAAGCAGATAAAGGAATTACTGGACAAAGGATTTATTCGAGCCAGCTCCTCACCTTGGGGTTCGCCAGTATTATTCGCCAAGAAAAAGGATGGGACACTGAGATTGTGTATAGACTATCGAGCTCTCAATATGGTCACCATCAAAAACAAATATCCGATGCCACGGATAAATGATTTGTTTGACCAGCTCGCACAAGCCAAGGTGTTCTCAAGAATTGATTTAAGATCGGGATATCATCAATTGAAGGTACGGACAGAAGATATCCCTAAGACAGCATTCACCTCCAGATACGGATTGTATGAGTTCACAGTAATGCCGTTTGGTCTGACGAACGCCCCTGCATATTTCGTCCACCTCATGAACAAAGTGTTTATGAAATTCATGGACAAATTTGTTGTGGTATTGATTGATGATATTCTGGTACACTCAAGGACACCAGAAGAGCATGCTGAGCATCTCAGAATTGTTTTGGGAGAATTAAGGAAACATCAATTGTACGCCAAATTTAGCAAGTGTGAATTTTGGCTAAGGCAAGTTGGTTTCCTAGGCCATATATTAACCCAAGAAGGCGTGGCCGTAGACCCAGAAAAATTCAAAGCCATACTTGACTGGAAACCACCAGCCAACGTGACAGATGTGCGAAGTTTCCAAGGAATGGCCGGATATTACAGAAGATTTATTGAAGGATTCTCCACTGTGGCAAAACCAATGACACAGTTGCTCAAGAAAGACAAGAAATTTGTATGGACGGAAGCATGCGAGAAAAGCTTCCAAGAACTCAAGAAGAAACTAACAACCGCACCGGTCTTAACTGTGCCAGACATACACAAGAGTTTTGAAGTGTATTGTGACGCATCTTAGAAGGGCCTCGGATGTGTACTGATGCAGGATGGCAAAGTTGTCGCGTATGCTTCCAGGCAACTACGGAAGCATCAGGAAAATTATCCAACTCATGACTTGGAGCTAGCAGCGGTCATCCATGCACTCAAGGAGTGGAGGCACTTTCTGTTGGGAAATCGTTGTTAAATATATACGGACCATAAGAGCCTTAAATATATTTTCACACAACCAGAACTAAATTTACGCCAACGACGCTGGTTGGAATTGGTCAAGGACTATGATGTTGGCATTCACTACCACCCAGGGAAAGAAAATGTAGTGGCAGATGCTCTTAGTCGGAACCCCAGCCCGGGCAACGACAGTCCACAAAACTTGAGGCCTGAGTTTCAGCAGGAGTTCGCTAGACTCAACATGGTGTTAGTCTCTGAGGGCAATGTATCAAATCTGGAGATACAACCCACCCTAATGGCACAAATTAAGAAGGCTCAGCAAGGACATCCCATCATCGAAGGTATAAAGAGGAAGATGAGCCTGGGCAAGGCGTCAGAGTTCGTCACAGACAATGACGGAATATTATTGTACGGGGACAGACTTTGCGTACCAAACATTGAGGAACTCAAGCAACAAATCTTAACCGAAAGCCACACCGCCCCATATTCGATCCACCCTGGAGGAACCAAAATGTACAAAGACATTCAGGAAAGATTTTGGTGGCACGGTATGAAAAGGGATATAGCCGCATTTATTGCTTGTTGCGATTCATGTCAGCGCATTAAAGCCGAGCATCAAAAGCCAGTAGGGCTACTCCAGCCAAACAGGATACCTGAGTGGAAATGGGATGAAATTGGAATGGACTTCATCGTCGGACTACCTCGATCGCAACGCGGAAATGATGCCATATGGGTCATCACAGATAGGCTAACCAAGGTAGCACATTTCATTCCCGTGAACACGACCTACTCCACTCAAAGGCTAGCCAAGCTTTATCTCTCCCGTATAGTTTGTCTGCATGGAGTCCCAAAGACTATAATATCCGACCGAGGCACTCAATTTGTCTCTAAATTCTGGGATCACTTACAACAAGCTTTGGGCACTCAACTAGCATTCAGTACAGCGTACCACCCTCAGACTGATGGACAAACGGAATGCGTGAACCAAATCCTAGAGGACATGCTGAGAGCCTGTGTGCTCACCTATGGATCTAGTTGGGAAGAAAGTTTGCCATATGCCGAGTTTGCTTACAACAACAGTTACCAAGCCAGCTTACAAATGGCACCCTTTGAAGCATTGTATGGACGGAGGTGTCATACCCCACTAAATTGGTCAGAGACAGGTGACAGTCGTATCTTCGGCCCAGACATGCTCAAGGAGGCCGAGGAGAAAGTTAAACAGATCAGGGACAGACTCAAGACCGCTCAAAGCCGACAAAAGAGCTATTACGATAAAAAACATCGTGAGGTCAGCTTTGAACCCTGTGAATATGTATACCTGCGAGTGTCTCCTATGAGGGGCCTGCAACGGTTCAAAATTAAAGGGAAGCTAGCCCCAAGATTTATTGGACCATTCTGTATAGTTGCACGAAGAGGCATGGTAGCCTACCAGCTAGACCTACCCAAAGAGCTGTCAGACGTCCACGACGTGTTTCACATCTCACAGTTGAGGAAATGTGTGAACAACCCGGAGAAGCATGTATCTCATGAAATCATTGATGTGCAACCAGACCTCACCTACAGAGAGCGGCCAGTACAAATCTTGGAAGAGTCTGAAAGGAGGACCCGTCAGAAAACAACTAAATTCTTCAAGGTCCAGTGGAGCAATCACACCGAGGATGAAGCTACATGGGAAAGAGAAGATTTTCTTCAGGCAGAGTACCCATATCTATTTGAGGATCAGCAGAAATTTCGGGGACGAGATTTTTCCTAAGGGGGTAGGTGTTGTGACACCCAAAAAAAATTTGGTTGGCTTTTTCAAACTTTTATTTGATTTAAGGGATGTTATTTAAAATTTTCTAAAGAACTCTCCCTCTCAAAATATTTTCTTTTATGACAAGTGTTTTGTTTTAGATTCACCCAAGAATTTATTTTGGTCTTGGAGGTTTTTCCCTTTTTATGTGGACTCAAAACCAAATGCTTTTCACTTGGGAGATTTCTTTTCAAAAATCTTTTAAATAGCCCTATGGCCTTTGGAGTGATCTTCTCCCCTTTTCAAAATCTCCTCTTGCCATGTCATGAGTGGAAATCCCCTCCCAAAAGCCATTCCCCATCTTTGTGCCAAGTTATACTTCAAATCCAGCAAGTTGAACCTCTCCATATATTTGTTTCCATTTAAATTCTTATCAAAAATAATTTCTGCCTTCTATTTTGATCCTTGGAGGTTTTCAAAGGAACTACCATTTCTACTTTGAGTTTTGCCTCCAAACTTTTTCCCTAGCTAGTCCTTTGAGCCCTCAACCAGGATCCATGAAGATCCACTGGTCTCCAGTTCAAATATTTCAAATTATACTTGCTGCAAGTTTGGACCTTAATTACCAAATTTGATGAAATTCATTTGTTTTCTCCTCCTAAAAATCTGAGAAAATTCAGGCAGCCTCTGGATGCATTGAGAGGTCACCTCACCAAGTCCCAGCTCCAGAATTTTTTTTCTTCATGCCAAATCATTTCGTCGAGCACTTGAAGGGCACTGTTTCTGTCATGTTCAGAAAGTTGAGTTAACAGTTTCAGGAACTGCTGTCATTTTCTTCAGAGCCCGATGTCGATCTCGCCAGTACCGAGGTGGCGCCTTGCTCCCTGTCCCCTCCTTCTTATCCCTGCGCCGCACGATCTCCTGGTGGCTTGCGGGCGTCGACGACGAGCAGGAGGAGGTGCGCCACCCGTGAGCGACAGCAGCAGTGGCTTTGCGGCTGCCAGAGAGAGGCGCAGCGGTGGACGGCGCCGTCCAGCGCCGCCCAAGCCACCTGAGGCCGCCGCGTGGCCGTCCACTCACCCGTGCGCGCTGCCATCCTTCGTCGTGAACTGCTAGGCGCGGAGCACGCTCTCTGCCGCCGCCATGCCCGTACGGCCGCCCCGTCGAGGATCGGCGCATTACGCCTAGCCCGACCGGGGTTTAGCAGTGGAATGGCACCAGTGAACCTCCCTGATGTTGCCTGGCCACTTAAACTCCCTGCCCAACCACTGCCTCGCCGTAATCGCTCGTCGGAGATATCCCGTTCACGGCCACCCCCTCGGATCGCCTATAAATAGAGGCCCCGAGCTCGAACTCGAACCCACACCACCTCTGCACTCCACCAATACCACGCCAAGCCACTGGAAGAGCCCTGAGGGAGCCTTCTTCCCCAACTCCGGCCGCCTCGACCCGCCACGGGACCCAGCTCGATTCGCTCCCGTGCGTGCACCCCTACCCCTCAGTGCTTGCCAGTAGCCTTCTAATGCATCCACTCTGCTGACCCACGCTTCAATTTGGAGTTTGCAGCACCCACCGGAGTTCTCCACCTTCGCCCAAGCCACCGTCCGCCGGAGAAAGTGTCGCCGTCGACGTGGTGCTCTCCGTCGGTCAAGTCCACCACCCACCGACGCGGAAGAACACACTGAACCTCTTGGTACCCTTCGATCTCTCTATCTCGCCGCGGTTCAACGCCGGCGACCACCGCAGCCTTCGGGCGCCGGCGAGCTCCGTTGGCCGTTTTTAAACCTGACGTGTGGACCCCCCCCGTCAGCCTCTCTTCTATTTCCCTCGAACCGTTTTCTGATGGCGCCTTCGGGCAGAATGCGTTTTCTCTTTGGGCTGGCGCATTCCTTTTTGAACCGTTTTCTGTTTTCTCACTTAAGTCCCTGGATCTTTTCTGTTTCATCACAGATTAGTCCCTGGACTAAAACCCTTATATCTTTTTAATAAAAGATGATTTTTGATTGATTCTTTTTCTGTCAGTCTTATATTTTTGTCTAGTTTTTTATAGTATTTATTTGGAAAAAATTTGGAACAAATTTTATGCATGCGATGATTTTCACGTTAGTGTACGTTTTCGCTATACCATAGGTTCCGGAAGAGGTGACGGAGCCGCGAACTTCGCTGAGCTAGACTCCGACTTCTCCGAACCAGGCAAGCATGTTTGAACATTCGATATGATAGGTGTTTTGCATGTTTGCTTGAATGGTTTGTGCATGGCATATGAGCATCGGTGAGTACCTCGTTGCATGTAAGGCAACTATCCGTGTGTTCCGGAGTTACTGTGATCTCTGATGAGAGATGGCCTAGTCATGTGGTGATATGAAAGGCAGTAAGGTGGTATTGTTGTAGCATGCCAGCCTTACGACATCCGATAAACTCCGACGTTAACGTGGACTGAGTCACGTTATCGTTCTTCCCCTTCCGTGCTGCCACATGTTTTCTGCAAAGGATACGGTTTAGTAAGTTGTTAACCTCTTTCCGTGTACACACCAAATAGAGGGGCCGGGATGAGGGTTCCATGGCCTTGGATTAAAACCAGTCATCCGGTCAGGGGGCATGGGTGTTTCCGGTTGGGACCGAGAGGGGGGCACCCCTTAGAGCGCGCGTATATAAATTTGATCCCATGCTACGTGAGGTTGTAGCCTCCCCGTCTCAAAGTTTTTCTTGAACGTTGCCGAGGGTGATTCCTGGCATCGGAATGTTGAATGGGTGTGTACTGGTTAGATGTGTTTCTTCCAAAACACCGTAAACGGAACTAGTCCCGGTGACTACTGAAATCCGTTGGCTGTGGTTAAAGTACAAACTCTGCAGAGTCAAATCCTTCCGAGTCATCGTGTCCATGGTCAAGGACCATGGCCAGTATATCCATCTCTATGTCAATCCTCGTGGTAAATCCCCGGTGAACAAGCTTGAGTGGTATACACGTTTGAATTGTTATTCCTGTGGATGGAATAACCTTTATTTTATCTCGTACCTGAATATTCCCTTGAAATGAATTAAATTCATAATCTACTGGAATATTAAGTTGTATAAGCCCTTTATGTGATGTCGCTCAGATGTCCGACTGTGGCACTCTTGTCATTCACTTTCAATATAAGCCCTTTATGTGATGTCGCTCAGACGTCCGACTGTGGCACTCTTGTCATTTACTTTCAATATAAGCCCTTTATGTGATGTCGATCAGACGTCCGACTGTGGCACTCTTGTCATTTACTTTCAATATAAGCCCTTTATGTGATGTCTCTCAGACGTCCGACTGTGGCACGCCCGCTATTTACTTTTGATATACGCCCTTTATGTGATGTCGCTTCAGACGTCCGACTGTGGCATGCACTGTTATTTATTTTTCCTATATAAGCCCTTTATGTGGTGTCCCCTTGAGGCCCGACTGCGGCATTGTTATTTTATTTGTATCCTTTCGAGGAGTCATTCAGACACTCGATTGGCCCTCAGTATTACTTTGGGATTTCGGGAGGACTACCGCCCGACTTCCCTTTTATTTCCCATGCATTATTATCTCATTGTCTGATGCGCTTGTTAATCTGTTCATATGCATCATGTTTACATTTTTTATATCTTATGTCTGAACTGTCTTGCGAGTACTTCCATAGTACTCACCTGGCTTGTTGATTTGGCCAGATGTTGACGAAGGCGATCTCATGGATGAAGAGTTTGATAGTGAGTCCGACGCCTAGAGGAGTCCCAGTCAGTCCCGTGCGATCCTGGATATTGGTCACTTGTATTATATACGCTTCCGCCACCCACAATAAGTATCCTCGAGCCTCACTCCGACGCTCGAAGAGCTGTTAGATTCAGAAGTCATGTCACCCACTTCGCTGTGATATATCCACCACCGCGTTTATTGTGAGCCAGTAGTTATGCCACCCTATCCGCCTTTATGTGTAATATCGGCGTGTTTGTAATAAATTGTTGAGGAGTCTCCGCTCAACCTTGTATTATATTTAGTACTCCTGGTTTTCTTCTGTGATCAAGAAATTGTCTACCAGTGAGAAGGATTCTTCTCTACTGGTCCGTAAAAGGGATCGGTCTCTCAATAAATATTTTATTGGAAAACCGGTCGTGACATGAAGCATTTGTCAAGCAACTTATGTCGGACAAGCTTACACCCAAGTCAGGTAAGTGCATATTTGTGAGATACCTGAGGGAATCCTTGTTGGGATATAGCTTCTACAACCGCGAAGACACCACATGGGAAGCCAGTGGGAGGCAGGTGCAGCTCGAAGAAATTCGAAAACCACTTGGGGACAACATCATACCAGAATTTGTCAGGGAACACAAAGTGTAAGCGGCACCGAAACCACGGAGGTCGGAAAGATTGCGTAGAGTGCATGATGTTCTGTTGCTTGAGAGCGATGAGTCGGCCCCGTATGTGGAAGCGGTTGTGAGCCTAGATTCCAAGGCATGGATAGAGGCCATGAGATCCGAGTTAAAGTCCAAGGATGATAATCAAGTATGGGACTTGGTTGATCCGCCGCCTGGCGTAACAGCCATTGTTTGCAAATGGGTCTTTAAGAAGAAAACCGATGTGGATGGAAATGTTCAGATCCACAAAGCTCGGCTTGTCGCTAAATGTTATGGACAAGTTCAAGGAATTGACTACGATGAGACTTACTTGCCGGTAGCGATGATGAAGTCGGTGAGGATCGTACTAGCTATAGCTGCATATTTCGATTACGAGATATGGCAGATGGATGTCAAAACTGCTTTCCTTCACGGGAATTTAACCGAGGACGTGTATATGATATAGCCCGAGGGCTTTGTCGATCTGACTAGCACTAGTAAAGTATGCAAGCTGAAGAGATCCATTTATGGGTTGAAACAAGCATCTCGGAGCTGGAATATTCATTTTGATGAGGTAGTCACTGGTCTCGGTTTCATCAAAACTAAAGAGGATACTTGTTTATACAAACAGTTGAGTGGGAGCTCGATAGTGTTTTTTATCCTGTGTGTGGGTGATATTGCTGATCGGAAATGATGTTTCGATGCTGAACTGAGTCAAGGAATCATTGAATGGCAAGTTTTCAATGAAGGACCTCGGCGAGGCAGTGTATATTTTAGTAATTAAGATCTATAGAGAAATATCGAGGAGGCTGCTCGGCTTGAGCCAGAGTACGTACATAGATAAAGTGTTGAATCGGTTCAACATGAGTGAGGCCAAGAAAGGGTTCTTGCTTGTCTCACATGCTATAAGGCTAAGCGAGACTCAGAGTCCTTCGACAACTCATGAGCGAAGCAGGATGAGTCAGATTACGTATGCCTCAACAACCGGATCCATCATTTATGCCATGATATGTACACGGCCTGATGTTGCTTTTGCAATAAGCCTAACAAGTAGATAGCAGGCCAACCCAGGTGATAATCATTGGGCGGCGGTAAAGACTATTCTGAAGTACCTGGAAAGGACTAAAGAGATATTCCTTGCTTATGGAGGTGAGGAAGAACTCGTCATAAGGGGTTACGTCGACGCTTCTTTCCAAACTGACCAAGATGATTATCGATCACCGTCCGGACTTTTGAACGTCATGAACGGAGGAGCAGTGAGGTGGATGAGTTCCAAGCAAGATACGGCGGCCGATTCTACCACATAAGCCGAATACATTGCGGCTTGTGAAGCTGCAAAGGAAGGTGTTTGGATCTGGAATTTTCTGGATGATCTTGGTATTCTCCCAGCCTTGGTAAAACCATTGGAATTTTTTGTGATAATTCTAGTACCATCGCACAAGCCAAGGAGCTGAGGAATCACCACAAGACCAGACACATAGATCAGAAATATCACCTGATATGAAAGATTGTAAAGAATGGGGATATAGAGTTTTGCAAAATTCACACGGATGCAAATGTTGCAGATCCGCTGACTAAGCCGCTTCCACAACCCAAGCATGAGGGGAACATTAGAGCTATGGGGAGTGCAAGTGGGAGACTGTTGGAGATATGCCCTAGAGGCAATCATGTACGATGATATTTCCTATGTGTTTATGAATAAAGATAGTCCGTGGACAATATCAATGAGGTGTATCAGCATGTACATGACTTGTTTGTGGGACTATGCATTGTGGGACAAAGGTAGGTTTCGGGCTTGTCCAGACCGATGCTGCGAGACATGGTCGACCAAGATCAGATTTGCCCCGCCGATCAGAAGAGATATACTATGGGCCCCTCGTGTGATCCGACCAAGATAAGCATGGCCATGCAACATGGATTATAAGATAATCTGGTTTGTGGTCGGCATCACTGGAACGAGAAAGTGGTCGGGCTAGCACAAGGATGACAGACTCGCCTTGAGCCTGACAACATATATCATGTGGAAAAGGGAACAGAAGTGTGATGCATTGTACATGTTTGCCAACCGGCTTCATAGTCTACTTGGTGGTTGGCATGCATTGCTAGAGGCGGCTACCAGCCGAGCTGGACGGAGGTGATCCGACCTGTGACCAAGACGACTTGAACCTAAGGTGTCGCACGCTTAAGGGAAGGAACTTGTGATGCCCGTTCCGACTCCACGACTCAGATGCACTACAAAAATAATACACTTCCGTGATGATACATGTTTGTCACAGTAGGTCACATTTTCTGTCATGAATGTACATCCATGACGATTTTATGAAAGAATCAAGATAGTCATAGCTGTGCTGTCGTATAAGTGTTCCATGACATTACCAAAATTATCATCACGGAAGTGTCCACTTCCATGACGATAAATGGCGCATCACGGAAGTGCTTCTGTCAAGGGTAACCGACACGTGGCATCCACCGTAACGGGTCGCCGTTAAGCTATGGGTCCGGTTTTGGATCCGATAACCCATTAACAGCCCGAACCATGGGGATTTTCCACGTGTAAAATTCTCATTGGCCGGAGGAAACATGTGTTGGCTCACCGTTGGGACACATGTCATCCACTCATTGGACAGGAGGCGCCTATGATAGGTCGATACGTGGCACGGCCCAACAGTGGCCCATTCCGGTGAAAAAGGCCGGCCCAGTAAAAATTAGCAGGTCGGCCCATATAAGGCCTACTTGTGTCAGGTCCATTTAAGCTCACGACCCATACGAGATGTGCCAATTCGGCCCGTCAACGGCCCGTTAACGATTTGACACCATTGAAGCCCATCATCAGTTCGAGCCCGTTAACAGCCTACTATATATTTCGGTTCAATATCCGCCCGATGTGGTTTCGGGCTGTTAACGGCCCATTCAAGTGATGGGCCAATTTTCGGGATGTACATCGTTCGGCCTTATAGCGACCCATTTAACTGTTGGGCCAATTTCCGGCCCAGTGTGTCTTTCAGCCTGTTGACGGCCCATAAATGAGTTGGGCCATTTGCAGTTGGACCTGAGTTTTGGCATTTTAACAGCCCATGCTCTTCATGGTCCAATACCAGCCCGGTTCTCTTTGGGCCTGCTAAAGGCCCACAACACAGTTGGGCCATATACAGTACAACCGGACTTTCGACCTCTTAGAGGCCGATGCTCTTCATGGTCCAGTACGAGCTTGCTGTCTCTTTTAGCCTGCTAAAGGCCCACAGTATAATTGGGCCATATGTAGCCTGACCTTAGTATCGGCCTGTTAACGGCCCGTGAAATCAAATGGGCCCACCTGTTGCCCGCTTCGATGTCGGACTGTTAACGACACGGGAGGTAACAGGGCCGACGTTTAACTCTCGGCCTGGTAACGGCCCATTAACTTAATGGGCCCACTCAAGTTCGAACATGTCTGTAGGCCCAATTAGATAATTTGAGCCCATTACAACGAGCAATTATGCACAGGACCAAAACCGATCAATCAAAGGCCTATGAGAATTTTGGCCCATGTGAGCCCATTAGGGAAGCTCATTAAGGCTAGTGGGCTGCTTCCTTCATATAGGGCCCAGGACTGTTCGTGCTAACTAATAATTTCACTGCTTTTTTTAGCTTCCTAGCGACCATTTAGCTAGAATGCGAGGCACGCTAAACAAAGGTACAACATACCGGGGAAAACATTGCACATCCAGCATATATTACAGGAAATTACACTACTGTAGGATGCTGCTAACGCGACACTACAATCAGAGACCCTTCGACGAAACTGTGTGCGATGCAATAATCGCAAACAGTGGTGTAAAAAATCATCCAAAAAGGTGCAAAACATTTCCGATGGAGGATGCATCAAACACGGTTCAGATTTTAGTTGCGTGTGCGATGCAGGGCATACGGTTCAATTCAATTAACTGTTTGCGATGAGGAGGAACAAAAGAAACGGGCAGCCAGATGAAGGTGTGTGCGATATACAACATACGGTTCACCCGGATGAACTGTTTGTGATTAGGAAACACAAAAGAAACGGTCAGCCAACTCAAGGTGTGTGTGATATACGGCACGCGGTTCACTCGGATGAACTGTTTGTGTTGAGACAAGAGAACAAAAACAGTTCAATATAACAAGATGTGTGTGATACGCGGCAAACGGTGTGTAATCAGAAATGTGTGTGAAGACCGATAATAACACAGATGGTTGCTGCTAATAAGACGTGTGTGTTGTGCGATGGGATTGCATATAGAACAACAACATTTTATACACACTTATAAGGACATGGTTGCAGAACCAAATTAAACATCCACTTACATAGGTGGCTACTACAACCATGGCATTTGCGCACACCAAAGTAAACTATTACATGCATAATTACATAGGTGGCTACTACACACATGACATTTCCACACACCAATAAAGTAAATTATATATTACATTCATGATTAACTAGCATAAGCGATCATCTGATCATCATCTACTTCTTGTGACGCTTGCTCTGCTTGTAGCTCGATTCAGGCTCGTCGATTTGGGTAATGAGGCACTTTCTCATGTCAACGATCCGCCTGTACATCTCGTAGCATGTGTACACGCTCTTGGCCATGAACCTGAGGTGAGGTTCATCCAGTTGCCTCATCCAGGTCCTGTGCCAGGATAGGGGACTTGTACTCTGGGCATCCTGCTTCATCTTTTCGTAGTAGGGGTCGATGATGGCCGAGGCGAGTTCGACCAGGGAGTCCTTCTTCGTGCTGCCCCAGACCCTGTAGTGGTCACGGATTTCGACAAGGTTCTTGCAGGCCAAGCATGTAACACTGAGCGCTTTTACATCGTCTTTGGTTTCCACCATGGCGAACTTGTAGTCGGTGCTGTTGACAAACCTGTTGAAATAGTCGCAAGGCTCTGTGGCCATGCAGTAGTGGTAGATGAGGACATGATAGAACAAGCACAACTAGGCGACGGCAACCTTCTGATCTATGCCAGGACGACCAACGGTGTATTGGAGGTCGATGTTGACCACCTTGTACTTGTCTCGAGCAAGCAACTGCTCAACGATGTTGATGTAGTCGTCCACCACGGCTGGGTCGATGGTGTACACCACCGAGAGATCCGTCTCCCTCGCGTGGGTCTCCACTCTATACTTGCCGAACTCCATTGGAGCGCCGCTAGACATCCCCTCTCTATGTGTCATCGTGGGTGTGCTTGTTGTGTTGTGGGGCGCGATCGAAAGGTTGAAGAGACACTAAAAAAATACACTTCCGTGATGATACGTGTTTGTCATAGTAGGTCGCGTTTTCTGTCATGCATGTACATCCATGAAAAATTTATGACAGAATCAAG
Source organism: Aegilops tauschii subsp. strangulata (assembly GCF_002575655.3). Lineage (NCBI taxonomy): Eukaryota > Viridiplantae > Streptophyta > Magnoliopsida > Poales > Poaceae > Aegilops > Aegilops tauschii. The sequence continues at coordinate 276,309,907 of NC_053037.3, read as the reverse complement.
ATAGTCATACATGTGCTGTCGTAGAAGTGTTCCATGACATTGCCAAAATTATCATCACGGAAGTGTCCACTTCCATGACGATAAATCGCGCGTCACAGAAGTGCTTTCGTCAAGGGTGACCGACACGTGGCATCCACCGTAACGGAACACCGTTAAGCTATCGGGTCGGGTTTTGGATCCGATAACCCGTTAACAGCCACGACCAATGGGGATTTTCCAAGTGTAAAATCAGCATTGGCTGGAGGAAACACATGTCGGCTCATCGTTGGGACAGATGTCATCCACTCATTGGACAGAAGGCGCCTATGATACATCGACACGTGGCACGGCCCATCAAGTTTAAATGGGTCGGCCCAACTAAAGGCCCACAAGATTTTGCGGACCATAATGGGCCGGCCCAGCTAAAGGCCCACGAGATTTTGCGGACCATAATGGGCTAGCCTAGCTAAAGGCCCACAAGATTTAGCGGGCCATAATGGGCTGGCCCAGGTAAAGGCCCACAAGATTTTTGTGTGCCATAATGAGCCGACCCAGGTAAAGGCCCACAAAATTCTTGCGGATCATAATGGGCCGGCCCAGCTAAAGGCCCACGAGATTTCGCCGACACTAATGGGCCGGCCTAGCTGTAGGCCCACAAGATTTTGAGGACCCTAGTAGGCCGGCCCATTAACTGGCTGCCATGTTTTGGGCCAAATGCCGGCCCATATTTGATCCGGTCCATTAATGGCCTGCCACGTTCCGGGCCTAATAATGGCCCATATGAGATCCGGCCCGTTAAAAGCCTCCCACGTTCTGGGCCAAATCATGGCCCAGATCAGGTTTGGCCCTTTAAGAGGCTTCGGCCTCAATTATGGCCCATATCAGATTGGGCCCGTTAACTGGACGCTATGCTTTTGGGCCAACTTGCTAAAGGCCCATTTAGTAATTCGGCATGATATTAGTTTCGGCCTGTTAAGGGTCCGTTTAACATTTCGGCCCTATATTAATTTCGGCCTGTTAAAAGCCCGTCATATAGTTGGGCCTAACTACGGCCCGGTTTGCATCCGGCCTGCTCGCAGCCGATATCTGATTGGGCCAAACAAGGACCGAGACAATTTTGGCCTGTTAAAAGCCCGTGATTTGATTCGCACAATCATGGGCCGGGGTCCATTTCGGGTTGCTGCCGGCCCGTGAGCTGTTCGGCACGTTTCAGGCCCAACCTACTTCTCAGCCTCCTAAAAGCCCATTGAGTTTTCTTGCGAAAAGAGGGTCGGGGGTTACTCGGCCTATTAAAGGCCCGAATCTACTAGTGGGCCAGTTTGACGCGGCCCATGATGCGGATCATACATCGTGATTGCGTGACGGCCCGATTATGTACCGTAATTTTACGGTTTGGCCGGTTTACTGCGAAGACGGGATATATATACAGTAAAATAACTACAGCATCATGAATAAGAAAAAACCTAGACTATACAATAAAGAAATTACGGCATATTACATCCACTGGGCATCAAAGTTCGCCACTATGATAATAAAGCACAAGCAGAGAGCAGATTACATACACTGGGCATCAAAGATCGCCACCAGTGCAAATAAACACGCCGACAAAATAATATACAAAACCGAGAGCACTTCAATAGAGTTCAAGAAAGGTTAGCCCTGCTGGCGAGCTGCAGCGCAACCACCTGAGCAAGATGATGAGACTGCGCTTGTTCAACACTTATATCTTCCTCACTCTCAAAGATAAACAAGCAGACAGATGACAGGTTTTGCACATAAAAGTATCAGTGCTGACAATTCATCACATTTCTTACTGACGAATAAAGTGACACAGTTTAAAATTGCATTAACACAATATGGTATTGTTCAGGTCAAGACATGGCAGGAAATGACATTGTGAAGGAGTTGGCAGCTTCACAACACCACTGGATTACACATCAAGAACTCATAAGTATCAATGGTTAGTGTGCTGTCAATTTATCCCATTTCAGATTGGCAAATAAAGAGACGTTTTAAATAAGAGTAGAATGATATGACATTGTTCATAGTTAATACATTGCAGAATATGACATTGTGTTGTAGTGGGTAGGTTCACCACACCACTGGATTACGGATGAAGAACAGAAGCATACATGCAGTGCAAAAGAAGATCACTTGCTCTGTATAGTTTAATTTACATGGTATGAAGAAGGAACTTGGTTGTACAACTGAAAACGTAAATTGAGAAGGACAAACTTTTGTTTATGAACTACATAATAAACTTTAAACATACAATTTGATGCAAACACCAAAAATAAACAGCTGTTGCAGTCATGCCTAACCAAATATACACAACAAAGTTTGAAGGCTTGAGAAGGACAAACTTACATTACTGGTGAAGACAGGCTCTATAAAGCCCTTGTCCATGCTGATGGGGTGGCAATTCAAGAAGTTTACCACATAATCTTCTTCATAAGCATTGCCTTTATTCTACATTTTGTTAAGAGTAAATATAGATGTGATAATATACGAAAAAATGGAGAATATTTAAGATAAGATAAAGAGTGATGCTACCTAACAAAGTAGCTATAAATGTATGTGCAGCGATACAGGTAAAAGGCACAGCCAAGAGCAATGCACAGCTAAACTTCTTCAGTACCAACCTTATGGTAAGAGTAAATATAGATCTGATGTATAGAAAATGGAGGACAAAGGAAAATAAGCTGCAGAGTGATGGTACATGAACAACTACCTGTCAATATAAGTACACTTATAAAGGACAGCATGTACTTACAAGAAAAATGCAGAGCTAAAAAAATCATTGGCGATTGATATATTCTACACTAATGTAACCATTCATACAGATCAGATAATTTGGAGCGAACAATTGATAAGCAAGCTATCATGCATACTGCTGTCACATAATGAACAAGGATGTATGCAAGTACAGTGATACAGGACAACAGGTACTAACAAGAGCAAAGCAGCGGGCGGCATATTTGCGATATCCTGTCGTTCTTTTCAAACCGGAATTCTTCTTCGAGCAGATTTCCTGCAAAAAAGATCCGTAAGGCACATGCGGAAAAGTAGAAGTTCCAATTGTCATTTGATTTCATAGACAGTACCTCATCCTGGGAACGAGACCAGTGCATAACAAGGTTTTTCCATTCAATGTCTTCTAAATTTAGCACAGGAGACTTCACCGGAAATTCGTTTATAGACTTGCCATCAAAGTGTGATTTCCTCAGGTAACACCGATGCTGCTGCAATGCTTCCTTGAAAAGCAGAAGCAAGCTTTGCTCGTCATGACTATCCAGATTGACCCTCGCCTAGTTACAACAATGTAATGTAAATCATTGATGTGTTCGATCAGCAGAAAACAGGAAAATAATAACCATGAATAATAGCACTTACACGTAAGTTGGACAGGAAGATGTGAAAATGGTGTTTGTCTTCACTATAACCTTCCCATGATGCGAATATATGCACGTAGTCCCTAACAACATTGAAAGCATTGTCTTTTAAACTAGGAATAAATGGAATGGCGTTCCAATCTGCAGGAATTGGCCGTCTCTGTAGTTGGGATACGTCTTCGGCCGGTGGACTTGCTGTACTCTTTGCTGGAGTGGGATTTTTCTGTGGTACAGCTGGTGCTATGGCAAATGAAATCGGTATACCTTTTGCTGGAGTGCAGGTCCTGTGTGGTGGGGCTAGTGGTGTGGCCAGTGAAGTATGGGTACAGTCTGCTGGAGTCGGTCCTACGTTTAGTGTCACTGGTTGTACAGCCAATATAAGTGGGGCGCTGTCTGATTTCTCCGGCACCACCACGTTTTTCAAGGACTTTGCTGGTGCTCCTTCAGGTTCGGCAATCACCCTCTTCCTTTTTGATGTCTGATGCACAAGAACATCATTTGAGTGGAAAAACATGGTATTATGACAGATGGAATATGTATTGATAATGGATGGGCATGGCATCTCGAGTTATATGATGATTAAACTAAGCAGATGGCGGTGCAACAAAGTAGAAGAAATGCAAGACAACATATGCAATATATGCGCAATCAATAAAACCTTGCCAAATTAGAACAGACACCTTGATGGGTGAACAGGACAGGCCATCTGCCTTTGACTCCATTGAGGTTAGAATAGTCATTAGGATGATATTCTGAACAAGAATCTACAGGTGGGGAGCGTATGAGTTTCATTGCTTCCAGAATGGCACTCAATGCCTTGGTGCTAATTTTGTAAGTCATTGCAGTGTTCCACAATATTCTTCTGATGCGCGGATTCTGATATTCATTGTAATTGCGTATAATATCTGAGAACCATGAAAACATAAATAGTTGTGAGATTATCTTTGTAATGCCGATGATATTCTAATATAGGGGCGCCCCTGTAAACACTTGTGTGCTATCACTGGATTCTGATGAGAGAGCTCATGTGTGCTGTAATATGGTGCGTGCATTTATATAATCTGGCACAAGTACACAAAAAAATAGGCTCCAGAAGTAAGGATAGCTGGCAGATGATAGGTTCATAATATACTATATAGAGAGTTTATTGCCAAACCATGATAACAAGAGCACACAACAACTAGGCAGATCATAGTGTACATAACATGGGTACACCATAACCATGATATATAAATCGGGAAAGTGGAACTGGCTTGAAAATACGGTGTTGTATTGCCGCTAGTAATTGAAAGCCTATCGATCACGTACAGGCCAGCTCTACCAGCTGTTGACTGCAGATGTCCCTGCGCCCCTTCCTGACAAGGAACATACTGTACGTACTAAATACAGAATAAACAAAGAGGAACATGTTAAAGAACAGAAGAGGAAGCATATTCTTGAGGTTCCGCTTCATTGCATACAATGTTGGTTGCCCACTCATGATGAATCACAGCGCCCAAAGAAATGCAATTCCATGTTGTCTCTCTATATGTGGCAATTTTGCACAAGATTCATTAGGATCATATTCTGAACAAGAATCAACAGGTGGGGAGCGTATGAGTTTCATTGCATCCACAATGGCACTCAATGCCTTGGTGTCAATTTTGTAAGTCATTGTAGTGTTTAGCTTCAAGAGTGGACTGCTGCTAGTGCGACACAAAGCAGCTACACAGATCATACTGTAGATATAACGGGGAAAACCGTAAGCATCAGAGTAAAATCAGCAAAGTGGAACTTGCTGGAATATATGTGCTAGTATTGCCGGTACGGCTAGAAAGGCTTCGGATACCAGCTCTCTTCAAGTGAAGGTGCGGTACTGTTAATATCAGTGTTACTCTCAAAGGCGACACAGCTCCCCGCATTTCCTTGCTATTCTTATAGGATTCAAGTGGGCAGGTGACTACAAATCCTATTCCTATGTTTACAAGATCCTACGAATCAAAGAGGCTCAAAGTGTATCACAACCGACCGTATAGACCTCTACACTGCAAAAGTCCCTGCTCATCTTCAGTACAAGGAACATACTGTACCACTATCATACTCCCTCCGTTCCAAAATATAAGTCTTGGTACAGATTTCCACTATGGATCACATACAGATGTATCCAGATACATTTTAGAGTGTAGATTCACTCATTTTGCCCCATATGTAGTCCATGGCGGAATCTATACAAAGACTTGTATTTAGGAACGGAGAGAGTACATATTAAAGAAGAACGGAAGAGGAACATGGTAAAGAAGAGCAAGCAGATTTTGGATAATAAAATGTTGGTTGCGCAGTGCCCACACATGATGAACCAGAGCGCATTAAGAATGCAACTCCCAGCTGTCTCTCGACTGTTTCAGGCGGTTGGATGAAGATCCTATGTCTCCTAACCCATCTTCTTCCTCGTCTCTGATTCTTCCCATGTAGAACACCGCACGGGCTGCCGGCCGGACCACCGGCCCCCGCCGCCTGTGTTCCTCCGCCACCCCTACCCCCACCCCTGCCCCAACCCCCACCCGCGTCGAGTTTTCTTCGTTCGGCGAGGCCCCACAACCACCCGAGCCCCTTCGTTCGCACCGGTGAACTCCGGCGAGCTCTGAAAAATCGACTGACCCAATTTTGAAATTTAGTCTACTGTGATTTAACTAGTGTGGAATATAAAAGGGGAAAACCATAAGCATTGGGAGTATAGTGTTGAGCATGCCATGGCGGATCTGAAGGTGCAAACGGGACAAAGGCAACTTCGCAACCAAGACAAGAAATCAGAGTAAAGCAGTGGCGATCTATTTTCTTGCTGCGATAAATAAGTTGAGCAGATACGAAAGACTACCGCCTCTGGTGCGGCGCCGTGTACGCATCTCGGAGAATTTGACGGTGCTGCGGTAGCGATGGCTGTCGGCGGCGTGGAAGCAGATCTAGGAGGGTAGACGGTGGCGGCGGGGTGCGGTGGATGAGACGGTCGTAGGAGCGGCGCCGGCAAGGTGGACGACGACGGGGATGAAGCGAGAGGACGGGATGCAAGGATCCCGGTCCGAAGCCGTGGATGAGAGAGGTCGATCTCTTGTAATGGACGGCGGCGTCGGGGTATCAGCTCCGGCATGGTGGAGGAGGACGGCGGTGGATGGGGTGGCGGGCGGCGGCAGACGGAGGAGGGTGGGGTGGAGAGGGTGTTTTGGCGCCCACGGAGTACGAATGGGGAAAAGGGAGGTAGAGAGGAAGGGGGGAACCATGTATTCAGGGCGCGCTTGTCTCAAATGCGAGGAAATTTACAAACTTAGCCCCCGTTTCAAATTTCTACTACATCACAGCAACATTAGTCGGTTGGGGATAGGACGGTAATCTCGCATACACCGAATATTTGCCGACGGGAGTTTGTTTTTGGCGCCCACCGTGTATGAATATTAATCGGGGAGGGAGTCGATTTTGGCCGAGGACACACTGTGTTTTGGCGCCCACCGTGTATGAATCCGGGTGAGAGGCGGTTACGTCATGTTTGGGTGAAATTACAGACCTACCCCTATCGAAACCTATAGAAATCCATCAGATAGGCTTTGCGTGGCAGGGATAGGCAATAGTGATTTCCATCTCGCAGATTTTGGTTTCGGGCGGTTACTGCGACTTTCCCCGCTTCGTTCAAATTTTGCAGAGTGCATGTTTACCGTGCCAACTCAATTCGAATCCCGTTTGTATTCTATTTTTTTGGGCGGGATCCATTTTCAATTGGAATTACAATCTATATACATCATTTTTTATATATACTTTCAAACGCACAACATTTATACATAAATATGGTTTACAAATGGCATGATCTCAGATTCATAAGGTTGTATCCATCAATTTGGATTTTCAAATATTTGAAACCACTTTATGTTGAAATCCAATGTATGCATTCCTCGCTAACTGTCTCCAATTAATGTGTGTTTCATGCGGGTTTTTTTTACTTCTCAAACATGTATAATGTGGTTCACACACGCAACATATAGTGTAATCCCGTTTAGACATTAATTGCATATAAACCATGCATTGTTTGTAATTGAAGAATCTATGGATCACCAATATTGATAAACTATATAACATTACACGTGTGCCCAAATTCAAATGAATATGCATATTTGATACACCAATTTGCGTTATGATATTATCGATGTCGTGATCTCCAGTTTAAATATTTGAATCCCCTTTAATCCAGATATTCGTCTCATATAGCTATCACTCATACTTATATAGGACTATCTCTCTGGACCTATACGCGTTCATCGTCTCTCATGTATCTCTCGTGCTACCTGTATGTCGACAATGATCTTTTATCTTCGTAACACACTGACGGTACTCTCTCCCTCGACCTTCATCACTCTATCTCTCTCTAAGTATATCTCACTCCCTGCTATGTGTCTCTAACTATGATTCTCCATGTAGAATCTCTTACTCTCACACAAACACAAAACTTTGTCTCCCGGGGTCTCATTTCTCTCTACTATTCCCATGTGTGCCACTCGCACACCCCTCATACAGAGATGTCTTTCGCTCCTTAGATATGAGAACCTACGACTCTTCCTCTTCAATGTCTCTTTCTCACACACAAACACAAACTCTGTCTCCCAGGGTCTCATATTTCTCCATTGTTCTCTTGTATGCCGCTCAGACACACCCTCTCTCCCTAGAGATATCTTGCGTTCCCTCGTATGTCTCTCTAGCTATCACTCTCGTTGTGAAATATCTTTCTCTCTCACAGACACAAAACTCCGTCTCTCTGGATCTCATTTCTCTCTGATATCTGTTTGTATGTGACTCACATGCACCCTCTCTCTATCTCTCTCACACCCACACACATAACCCAGCCTTCTGATCCACTCGACTCCTATCTCTAACGCACACTAGCTAGCATCTTTATCTTTCTATTTATCTGTTTCTCCATCAACCTTCTTTCTCGCCGCCACTCTTGATTCCTATCACGCACACTACATATGTTTCTCTCTACATGCAGTCAAGTGCCCTCTCACACACATATATAACTTCACCCTTTGAACCACCCGACAGTCATCTCCAACACCCAAACTAGCGGATGTCCCTCTAGCTAGCATCTCCATCTCTGTATCTATCTATAGTTTCTCCGTCAACATTTCTTTCTCGCACGGAGTCTTGCTTCCTATCACCCACACTATATATGTCTCTCCATACATATGCATTTATAGGTTGGTATCTTTTGCACAATCGTTGCGCCTCACTCCCTCTGCTCGCCATAGATGCATGCTCCAGCCCACGCCACTATCTCTTAAAGACAAAAACACATGCACAATTGTCGGGCCTTCTTCCCTGCATTCTCACATGCATGCATATTGTCATACCGATCCGTCTCTCCCATGTCGTTGATCTTATGACTTATGTCTTCTTTCTTTTATCTCGATCATGCGCGCGCGCACACACACACATCCCACGTATACATGTATACCTCTCACACATGCACGTTCAAGGTCTCTATCTCTCCATACGTAGTTAATTACCCTCAATCCAAACGCCACATCGAATCGTTCTCCTCTTTTGTGCACATAACTTCCGCCTAGATGGGTAAAACACACACTCACACTTAACAATCTCCTTCTAGCTACCCCCCCCGCCTCTCACTCTTCCCCTATATCCCCGAAACCAATAAGACCATCCCTTTGTTTAATTCCCGCCTACATGCACCATCGATATATAGTAGTCTTCCTCGGTGTCTCTCGAACAAACACGTTCTCTCGATGTCGACTGCTCTCACGGACACACACCTTCTCTTCCCTCTCTACGGGCATTTTCTCTCTCGCACCCCATCCTTGGTGGCCTCTGCCATACACATCACCTCTCTATGATGAAGCCATGCACACTTAAATTACATCCGCCACAGAGGACCCCGTGACACACACACACACATGCACACACACACACACGCACGCACCCCCCACACACTAAGACTCCATCTCTCACACACACACACACAAACACACACACACGCATGCACACACGCACCCCCCCACACACACACTAAGACTCCTTCTCTCTCTCTCTCTCACACACACACACACTAAGACTCCATCTCTCTCTCTCACACACACACAAACTAAGACTCCATCTCTCTCTCTCTCCTCTCTCTCTCTCACACACACACACACACACACCCCACACACACTAAGACTCTATCTCACACACACATGCTCTAGGTGGAGCTTTTGTTCCTACCACCCTTCATCCAACCTTACCCGTATGATAAACAATCACCTTTATTTACTTGCATAACATGGACAAATTCCACTTTACTTTAGTAGTCAGCAAACTTATCATCTGTACCCTTATAAAAAAACGAGTTGGCAGTGATGGTGTGCCTGCCATCTTGTAATACAGACCGTATGATCTATATATGAGGATAGAAAGCAAACTATGATAATTTACAAAAGATACCCGCACCTCTCTCCACATCATTATCTCCCGCAACCTCATTGGTCAGCAATAAAAAAGGAATAAGTCTCTGGAACAATCTAGCATGCATGGTGGCAGCTGCCGCTTGCCGGCGCCGTCCATCCCCATGCCTCCGCCCATTCCGACCACCAGTCACCACCACGCTCCACTCCTCCTCGCCTTATCTATCATCTTTCATTTTTTCGATGACATTCTCGAGATACCAGTTTTCCGATAAAATTCTCGAGATATCATTAGTTTTTACACATGGGATTACTCCTGCATGTGTCAATCACAACAGGTGTTCTGTAAAAAAAATGCATATTGATGTTCCGTGCAATGCACGAGAATCTTGCTTGTAATTATATAACGCAAATCACGAGCAGGAAGTGACATTTTTTTGACACAACCACGTTAACATGGCCACGTAAATCAGTAGCTAAAGTAAATACCATTATACTTATATCCCGATGCAAAAGGTTGAGTACATGTCCGAAGAGTAGAGTCGCACACACGCACTCTGTCTCTCAGAATCTCTCTCTCACACACACACCAGTTACGTGACGCCCACTTAAGCAGACACGTATGTTACAATTTGTGCACCCGCGGGTACACGTGATGCTCCGCATTTATTTAAGCCGGAAGGCGAACCCAAACAGTAGCTGCATTCATTCCCCTCCCGCCGCCTCTTCTCTGGTCGCCGTCACCCGGTAGCCATGGGCCGGCCGAAGGTAACAACATACGCCATACTCCCGCCGGAGCGGCGCTTTAATATGGAAATTTTAGTGGTCATGCATGCATCTTTTTGTGCTAGCACTCCTATATAAGGGTTGACCGGTCGCTTCCCGCGGATGTGCGCAGGCGGTGGAAGAGGAAGGAGAAGGGAAGCGGGCTGTGGAGTAACGTTTTTTACCACAATTTCTTAGGAAACTGAGTGCAATAATTGAGTAGTTTTGCAAACTACCAGTACTACACTTGAAACGGTTCAAAACCTATACTCCCTTGCCAGCGCGCGCTTCCCATGTGAAACGGTCAGCGTCGCCCTGCAGCGTCAGTGCCGCATTAATGCCCAGCCAGAGCGGAGGCGACCTCTCACTGGCGCCGGCTTTGAAGTGGCGCGACGACCGAGAGAGCGCCGCTTCCCGGTGCACGCGACTGCTCCGCATCGAGACTGTTCATAGGCCCTGTTTGGATCCATGGGTTAGAGTTAGTTTGAGCTAGTCGGGGCTCAAATAGCCCCAAAGTATCCATGCATGAGGGTTTAAATTGGAGCAAGTTTCACCGAACCCACCAAAAAAAACTATCCCACCCAAGAGGTGCTAACTGGAGATAGTTCTCATTGGGACCACTGAAAAATCACTTTTCTCTCTCCATGAAGTGCATTTATTGTCAATCTAACCCTGTCACCCAAACACCTCTTTGGCTACAGTTAGTTCAGGGTTAGTCATGAGTTAGTCTAACCTCTAGCTAAGTTAGAGTATCAAACAAGAGCAGTATAGGACATGCAAGTTGCTCAAAGCATACAGGCAAATTCGTACGTGAAAGGATTTTTTTTCTTTTTGAAAACGGAACGTGAAAGGAATTTTTTTTAGAATGCTCTTGGCATGTCGCTAACATGTGATAGTTAACCGACCTCAATAGACGGCAGAAACGCCAGCCCGCCGCACTTTGATAGAGACGAGAAGGGAGAAGCGATACAGGCTGCTGGATTACTAGAGATAGGTGTCGCACGGAAGCCAAGAAATATGGTGATAGCGTGGGTTAGCCATGTACTAGTATGATGTAACTACACTGGGCTGCCGTGTTTCGTACTCTTCCAGTCCACTGTGGAGATGATTGGTTAATTTTATATCGAGTGCAGACGCTCTACCACGAGGTTCCTTGCTCCTTCTCGGTCGTCCGGAATCTATGTTCTTCCACTCTATTTTTTTTACGTGAGCTTTGTTCATCCTTTTGCCAACACGCGAGATATCTAGCATCAAGGTGCACGTGTTATGCAAGGATCGTTCCATCTATATAAAGAACATGTGGGACTGGAACTATGAGACGGACATGTACCCAGGAGTGGACGTACGAACCTGAGTAATGTAGCGCAGTAAGTGAAGTAGAAAGGCACAAATGGTATGAACATGCATGGCATATAGGGTGTGTTTGGTTGCGTTCTCGTCTCAGCATAGTTGTTCCCTCTTCATGCATGCTCAACTCAACACCCCTCTTCATGCATGCTCTCTTCATGCATGCTTGTAGTGTATTTGTGCTAAACTAGTGTGGACTCATGCACCCTCCATACACTCTACCAGACACCCAAAAGTAGGTCGAGAAGGGAACTCTTGGGCGGCATTTGTCTCTTACTATGTACTACCACTAAATGTTGTATGTGCAATGCACAGTGATGTTATGGAGTACGTGCCTAAGTACTCTACTACTACTATATTAGTTGGAGGCACATATTAACTTTTATATTTTTTTACGTGTATGCCCCGAGACCTTCCAACTAGACGTGTCTTTCTCTCCAGGTCGCACTTTGTATTGTTCATACCACTAAGTACTACTACGTGTGGTCTCCGACCCAGAAGTGGAAGAAGTGGAGACGCTCTACCACGCTGTTTTTTTATGCTGGGCTCTACCAGGCTGTTCATGTCCCACTCCTTTCGCTGACGTGTGGGACATCCAGCACGTGCCGTGTTTGGCACCCTTCGTCGTAAGAGTTGAAACGCTAGCATTCATCAGAAATAAAAAATAATTATAAATCGGCAGTGATACTATTTTTTTTGCGAACCAATCAGCAGTGATACTATACCACACGGTTTCCTTGCTCCTCGATATCGGAAAGAATACTTCCGTTCGCCAACATGTGGGACGTCGACCATCCTGGTCCACTTGCCATGCATGCAGAACTCCAAGGGAGAGTCACCCAGGTCGTCGCGCCGCAGTAACAATGACTAATGAGCCGTCAAATCACAGGCCCACTTCCCACTTTGAAGTTGCTCGGACGAAGGAACCATCATGACTTCGTTGAATTCCGCTTCTTGAAGAAAACTACTGTACCAACAGTACTGCTAGCTACAGTAGTTAATCCAACAGAGGCCTCCTTTCGTTCATAGGATAGGAATATGAAAATCATAGGAAGTGAGATGACATGCATCTCAATTCCTATAGAGAAAGAGATGCCATTTGATGCTTAGGATAGGAATTTTTCCATTTAGTCTAGGCTAATGTACTGGTAATTTGCTCTAAAAACTACAGTAGTAACTAGTAGTATTGGTACATGGTCGTACTCAGACACAGACACACACACTAACTACTAGTACTACTACTTCTCACATGCTGGCCAGACGCCGTCGTTCTCCTTCCCGGCTTTGCCGGCGACACCCCACCGTGCTTGGATCTCCGCCGACCTCTCCGCAGCAGCGCAAGCGTCCTTTTCTTTGTTGCGGCGGCGGGCCTCTCTTTTCTTGAGTGCTTTCTGACTTTTCTGCTCCCTCTGTGCGGCTTTGGCCGCCTCTTGCTCTACCGCCCATTCGGCCTTGGCATCTTCAATTTCCTCCCACATAGTTGTGAGGTCGTGAGCGGCGATGAACTCGGGACGGTAGGATGCCATCGCTTCCCTACCATTTTGTGTGCCGTCGTGGGCGGCGAGGAACTCGGCGCGGCGGGATGCCATCGCTGCCTTACCGGTTAGTGTGCGGCGCGGTGGCATGAACGATGCTTGGTGAGAGCTCTGGGGTGGAGTGGTCGGACAACTGTATAGTGCATTGGTTTGTCAAGAGCTCAAGGACAGAAGACGAAGCAAATTTGGATTCCCCTTCAATCCTGGTCATTTATTACCGAGTAAAATGCATTGGCGGTCATCGAACTTGTCTTGATAGCTCACTTTGATCATTGTATATGAGATATGGTGATTATACGGTAACTGGCTTAGCGTATAGCTCCGTATTTGTCTGGTTGACCAGTCAAATAGTCCGCATGCGCCTCATTAGCTCGTGTTCTTTATCTATCTACGCGGGCCTACCTGTCAATGGAGAAAGAAATACTGTAAAAACCAAAATTATGCGTATGTGGGGAATCAAACCATGGACTCGTCGCTGCAACGCACCCTCGTCAGCCAAATGAAAATGAAATACTTCGCGTCAGACACTCACGCTCACGCTGTCAAAGCATGCTAATGCATGCACGTCGCCCTCTAAATCAAAGTGCTGCTCATGGCGCAACGCAAACGGCGAGCCCATCAACTGCACGCCCCGGCGGTGCCTGACATTACTGTTTAGACGTTTGATGGAGGCCTACGCGAACACCGAGCATGTATTCACCTGGCTCAACACCAACGGTCATACACGGACCGCCTTGCTCATGTGTATCATCCATCACAACGACAATCTATAAAACAGCCTAAGCTAGAGAGGGTACTATGGTAGTATGGTACGGAGTATGTACTATCGTGAGCGACCGATCTTAGTGCCTCTGCACACCGAAACCCCTTCCATCGCTAGCGCGTGCTTCCCGCCTGAAACAGTCACCATCTCTCCAGAATGTCAATGCTGCATTCACCGGACTTAACTGCAGGTGCAATTGGTGTGTCACTGACATGAGGGCCAGATGCCCGTTGGGCCCACATGTCAGTAACCCAAACGCATCTGCAGTTAAGTCACTGAAGCAGCATCCGCATTCACGCCCGATGAACCTACTCCGGCACCAGTTGTCCATCCGTCTGCCGCGGCTCATTGCCATTCGCCCGCTATATTAACTTGAGCCCCAGCTCCCAGCCATAGCCAAAGACCCACACTTATTCTCCTCCGGTCCCTTCCTTCTGTCGGCACCACTTCAACCATGGCCTCCTGGCGCTCCGAAGCTCTCTTGGACGTACTGTCGCAGGAGCAGACGAGGGACATCGGCGGCTCCGCTCCGGGCGCGCTCCAAAGCTCTCTTCGACGTACTGTCGCAGGAGCAAACCAAGGAGATCGCCGGCACCCCCCGGCCGCCCTCCGCCGCCACGACCATGAAGCCGGCGCGCGTGCTCGGGCGCAGCTGGCAGCTAGGAAGACTAGTACACGGTAGGTCGCCGCCACTCTGGAGGAGGTTATCGAGGCGGATGAGGAGGAGGCAAAGGCAATGGCCGGCTTTCTCGGGTTCATGGCCGGACATGGTGGTCGGGCGCCGGCGATCGTTTAGATTAGGTTTACAGTAGGTTTTAGTACGGTTTGTGCGAAATATGTAATGAATTACGTCCAGTTTGTAGGAAAAGTTTTCGAAATGTAATGAATTTCATCCGGTTAATTTGAAATTTGCTTTGTTTGCACGAATTTCGTCCGGTTAGTTCATATAGTTGTTGAAAGGTATGCGGGCAGCATCCGATGGCATCCATCAGTGTCCTCGGACAGATGCCGGTGTAAATTTGTGGGCCAGTGCTGGAGATGCCCTAACTATCATGCTATAATCGCTAACAATATGCCATTATTTGGCAGGGAACAGTTATCCCTCGATCAAAATCAGATCCGCGGTGTTTCGCACCCCTACCGCGTAAGAGTGTAAGCTCTTGCTTACATAAAAATGGAGCAAGTGGACAGCACTGTAGCACGTCATATCACTGGAACTAGCCCACCTAACGAGCGGGAAAGCACCGCCCTCGTCATTTTGTTCTGGATTTCTATCGATCGATCGCGCGAAAATGTTACGCTTCGCAAGTTCTAATGGAAAAGGTGGCACACTTACAACTCGTACGCGTCGCAACCCCGACAGTCCGGCTCGCACGCCACTCACCAGAGGGGACATGCGTTGTCTTGCAATTTCACTGACATGTGGGACCGTAATTGAATAAACCGTCGATAGCCGAAATCTAATCGCTCGGCGGGCGTCGGCTGAGAAGAGAGAAACGGGGGAGGGAGAAGAGATCGCCCGCCCGCCGCGCACGGACTCCAAGAAATATATGGTCATAATGTGAGGTGGGCCATGCTGGAGTCCGGACCGCTTCCGGAGCCCGCTCTCACCGCCCTGGCCCCTCAAGACGCCAGCTGCCCGCCGCATGCATGCATAGCAAGTAGTACTCCTTATGTGGAGGAGAGAGAGGCATTGACAAAGTCAAGGAGTGGGCTCTGCAAGAGCCCGTCTCTACACGTGCTCCTAGGTATAAAAAAATAATTCTTAAAAAAGGCATAAAAACAATTGTGTCTTAAAAAAAGAAAGGTAAAAACATTTGAGAGGAAATAGATAGAGAGAAAGTGAGTAAAAGTTGTAACCTGGGCATTACATGAGGAAGGAGGGAGTGGTGCACATGCCAAGTTCACTGGGCTGCCGTGTTTCACACTCCTCCGTCGTAACAGTGGAGACAATAGCTTTCATCAAAAATAAACAATGAATACTCGTTGCTCGTCCTCTATATCGGAAAGAATACTTTCATTCACTCACATGTGGGACGTCGACCATCCTGGTCCACCTGCCATGCACAAAATTATCCTGGTCTACCCCGGTCGTATCGCAAGCCCAACCTTTCCCACTGTAAGTTGTTCGGACGAAGGAACCATCATGACTTCGTTGAATTCCGCTTCTTCAAGAAAACTTACTGTACCCGCAATACTGCTACCACACGCGAAGACTAGACGGCACTGTACCACGTCATATCACTGAAACCCACTAGGCCAAACTAGCCCGCCTAGGTCATCTATTTTGGAACGGAGGGAGTACGTCTCTACACTACTATGATTTTGTGTTGCACATTCTCTATACTTTTGCTATGATTTTCCTACCCTATGAACCAAATGAGGCCTGAATGTATGTCGACTATTGTCTGATCGATCGCTAAGCCTACAATTTTAGGAGCTAGGGCTATTGGTCGATCGACGAGGGATAAGTATAAGCGTACCACGAGCTCATCAGCCCCAACGTTTCTCTTCGGTGAGTGTTTTGCAAGTACTATAGCTCGCACAGTAGCTAGCCTACTAACACCAAGAATCATCAAACAAGCCCTGCTGATATGATAAAATGTTCAAACTTACATCTAAGCATGCCATATATTACATCAAAAGCTGGTGAGGATACATCTGTTTCCATAACTCGGAGAGGGTTCGCATGATTCACTATCAAACAAAAGTAGCAAGATCCGCCCACACAAGACAATGCACTAGCCCTAAGATGGTTTGATAACATGCATCGTTCTGGTAATTAAACACAGGGCAATGCAAACTACCCTGAAGGATTAGCGCGGCCAACTATTTCTTGTCATCGATCTCTCGGGCAATGACCACAGCACGGACAGCGGCATGGGAATCGATTTCTGGGGCGATGTCCACAGGACTGACCGCGCCATCGGAATCGATCTCTGGGGCGATGTCCACAGGATGGACAGCGGCATCGGAATCGATCTCCGGGGTGATGCCAACAGGGCGGGCCACGACATCGGAATCATCAAGGACGTCCACCGGCACCTGCACAACCCTAACATATTAGCAAGCACATTGCAAATAATCAAAAGCCACAACTATGGTAATAAGCCATTATTTTTTACCTTGTGCAGCTCACCGGGGGATCTCATCCCTCCGGGGGCCATCTCCTCGTCCTCGATGGGGGCCATCACCTTGCCAGGGGAATACTGCTTCTCAACGGCGACTATCTCCTCAAACTCGGTCTTGAGCCTCACATAGGTGGCAATCAGAGTTCCTGGGGTAGGCACGGTGGGGCCCTTGCTGTTCTTCCAACTTTCTTTGAGGAGTTCGTCCGCCAACGTCCTCAACTCTTTGGCCAGTGCTTGTTTCTTGGAGTTCTTCGTCTCCATGGGTTGGCCCGCCAACATGGTCAACTCGTTGGTCGGTGCTCGCTTCCTGGAGATCGCTGTCTCCAGTGGGTTGTCCACCGGCAACTCTTTGCCTAGTGCTCCAGGATCCATCAATGAACTGACAAACAAAAAGCAATCGAAAGGAAACCACAATCGCAATGAAAATGGGAAAAGAATAGGATGTGAGAATCGGTCGGTGCTTCGCAAAAAGAAGATTCTTGGAATGAAAATATAGCAGCATAACTGATTCGCCCACCTTTCCTTCGTCGGTACAGAAGAAAAATGGCAGAAGCGAGTAGCCTGGAGTGAGGTTTTCTTCAAGAAAGGGAAGAAAGGGCTTGAACGAGCGTTCCAGTTAAATGATGGTTGCTTCGTCCTGTCCAACTTGGAGGCCACCTTACCACTGCTGGTAAAGGTGTGGGTTTTGTGATATGACGGGTCATGACGGCCACACCGGGGTGACAGGTGAGTCTCGACTGTAGCACCTCGCTGTGATTTGGTGGATGGCACGCGGGCCCGGATGCTTTGAAATGTCCCGCATGTAGATAGAGCGGCTAGTCATATAGGAGTGCTCAATATTGTGCACCGCGACCAAGGCGGAGAGGAAAATGAGAGAACTACGTAATTAATGCATGAGTTTAATTAGGGTAGTTTTGTAAAGTACGAGATACATTCCTCCAATCGCAAAATGCCTTGGTTCATGAGATTTGAGCCCTATAAACCGGAAGGGAGGGAGTCCTGCACACGGTGTAGTCTAGTCACTTGTTGAAATCTCTAGAAAGGCAAATACTCCTTTCCGGTTTACAGGGCTATACTACTCCCTCCGTCTAGGTGTGTAAGTCATCTTACGAAAACCAAATAGTCCCAAAACACTTAGGTGCGGTGCATTAACTTCTACCTTGTTTCTTGTTTCTTGACATATCAACCAATAAGATATGAGAGGTGTGCATGCTTTTAATGACTTGCAATGGCTAGTTCATTGCATGCAATGCTATTAATTAGCAAATAAACATTGGTGACCCCAGGAGAGAACGGTGCTAAGCGCGTGGACCTATGCAGAATGAGTATCAACCAATGGATAATGGAGTTTAATTGTTAAACAATAGCAATTTTGTCTCATGCAAGAGCCTGGCTAGTACTCCATGGAAGCGCACCAGCGAGCGTTCGCAACTGCCACGTTCGGGTTGCGCTTGGCTCTTCGCCTCTTCGAGAAGACGAACAATGATGTTACTCCTACTTCTACAGTATCGAATCCACTGCTGCATGTTCGTCCACCTCGTGCGGGAGGGATAGCGCGTAGCAAAAGCTTCTACTTACTGCTCCTGCCTTTGCGTCTATCATAGGTGGGCCCAACAGGTGGTTGGCCCTCTTGTCATGCAGCCAAAGGCAGGTGCAGTTAAGGCACCGGAGCTCAGTCCGCGAGGGAGAGGGCGTTGTAGTAATCAAATTTCTCGGTCTTGTACGAGTTGGCGCGACACATCAAAGCACTGCACTCGATATAAGTATTTTTACACATTTAAAATGGGCTACTTCGTATGTAGGAGTAGACATATTCTGCTTTGTATGTAGTCACTTGTTGCAATCTCTAAAAAGACTTATATTTGGAAACGGAGGGAGTACAACGCATGCATGCATGCCGTGACTTTCCTTTTGATACTTGCATGTGTTGATTTGATGCACCTTGCCAAATTTTGACTATAAATTTAACTAACCAAAATTTCATGCATGTCACAAAAAATTACGGGGCTGTTTGGATTGTGACTATGTTTGTCTTATGTTGCCACATTATTTTTCCCACACTTGCCACACTTGCCTAACCTGAGTTGCTCAAATTGTTAGACACACTTTGGCTTGCCTAAGGGAATCTTGCCACAATTTTTGTGTTTATGACATGTGGGGTTCACTGCTAATAAAAAAATTCTTGTCTTAGGTGTGGCTTATAAAAAAGACTTTTTTAGGAACAGAGGGAGTAGAAAATATAAATAATAATGCATGTTGGGGCAACCCACGTTTCCGCTAATTTTAGCGGTGGGATTGTTCACAATTTTTACGAGGGGTTGGTTGTTCATTTAATGGAGGGACTTGTAGTACCAGGCTTGAACGATACAAAGTGCGACCTGGCACACCGTAACACCACTTGGAACACGCGGGTAGCTATCTCAAAAAACAATCAACAACTAAAAAACCCGCGACCTGGCATGTAGTAGTACACAATTTTAAACGATTGTTTTGATGGAGTGAAAAAGGAAAACTACCCCACTACGTATATATAGGCCGGAGCCTCCGTGCTTGCTTGCTAGGGTTGCTCTATTCACACACTCTCATCCTCTCGAGATCTAAACAAGATAGGGGTAGTAACACTGTCTTTCTCCCTTCAAAAAACACTGGCTTTCTATCCTCACCGTCCGGACGTATCCCCCTCCGCCGGTGAAGGGGAGGAGGGGCAGCGTTTAGGCCGTCGTCGACAGCGAGGGAGGAGACCCACTGCCGGCCGCACAAGTATCTCTGGCCGAGCGCCTGTCGGAGTAAATGGCCACGGGTAGCCTAACCGACTACCCCTGGTTCTTCAGAAAAATTATCAGGCCTTTGGGCCTCCCAACACTCCAAGCATTGGGCCGCCTTCCCTGGCCGGCTACCTCTGAAGCCGACTCCCGGAAGGCGACCCAGCCTCAGCAACCTCTCCCCGGGACGACTACGGGGTAGCCGACTCCAAGAAGCCGGCCAAGAAGAACGCCGACTCCAAGAAGCCGGCCGAGACCACAACCACCAAAGCTACTCCCACATAACGGTGACAAGACGGGGTGTGGCCACAGTGCGGCCCACTACCCCCGAAGCCCGAGGCGGGCATGGCTACAGGAGGCCGTACGGGACAGCCGTCTCCCGTGCGGCTCGGCACTGTAGCCATGCTAGCCTCAACGTCATCCACGACAGACTCCCGTACGGCCCACGGGCGGCGGGCCCCTTCAGCCAGAGAGAGGCGTGAAGGCGGCCCGGCCTTTCCCAGTTGGCCAAGGGCGTAGCCGGCCCCCAGAAGCCGGCTACTCCCTTCCTCGAAGCAGGAGCCCCATTAAGGAGACAAGACGAGGTAAGGCTACAGTGAGAGCCCCCGAGGCGGCCCACTGTAGCCATGCTTACCTCGATAAAGCCCTCGTCATCAGAGGCGAGGCTACAGTAAGCAGCCGCCGACAAGACCCTGGGCGGTGGGGCCGGCCTGTCGACCAAGAAGCCGGCAGCCGGCGGGACCCACCAGTTGGCGGGACCCAACAGCCGGCGGAGAAGCCGGCGAGCGTAGACACTGACAGCTGGGACCAGCGCCCAGTCGGATTACCATTGTACCCCCGGGGGGTAGGCCTATATAAACCCCCCGGAACACCCATGCAAAGGGTTAGCTTCTGAACACAGCACACACACCATAGAGATAGAGAGAAGCAAGAGCTAGCCTTGTCCTACTTCTCCCTTGAACCCAACAG
Source organism: Aegilops tauschii subsp. strangulata (assembly GCF_002575655.3). Classification (NCBI taxonomy): domain Eukaryota; kingdom Viridiplantae; phylum Streptophyta; class Magnoliopsida; order Poales; family Poaceae; genus Aegilops; species Aegilops tauschii. The sequence continues at coordinate 276,288,848 of NC_053037.3, read as the reverse complement.
CTCTAGGAGCAATTGTAGCTACCTTTCCTTGATCTAGTGATCATGCGGAGACCCCGCAGAGCAGGACTAGGGGAGTTATCTCCTTGGAGAGCCCCGAACCTGGGTAAGATCCGCCGGCGTGCATGTCTTCGCCTCATCCCGTTTCCAGGCATCGGCGATGTCTTATTGGCACCCACAATGATAAGCTATCCGTTGGCATATGTCGCACCAACCACCCGACGTTTGGCGCCCACCGTGGGGCCAGGTGCACCGTCGTCCGGAGACCTGTTCTGGACGGGAACCCTCTTCCTCCCCCGCGAGCGCAGCCAGCCTGCTGCGCCCGATGGCGTTTGCCTCGACGCGCTGCAAGGCGTCGACGACGCCTGTGCAGTGAGCTGCCTCGCCGATCTGCTCGGCGAGACTCGCATCTCCGACGAGCCTGCGTCCGACGCAGGCACGGACTACCCCGAGAGCCGCCTCGTCAGCCTCCTCGACCAACTTCACGTCTCCAGCGAGCCTGCTGCGGATGTGGAGTCGGTCGGCTCCACCGACCCGATGCTTGTCGACTCCGACACCGCATCGCTTGACGCCTACCCCTCCGACGTGGTGGTCTTCGACGACCCCCTCCCTCGAGCTGATAGCGGTAGCAGCGCTGTCACCGAAGTGCTGGTCATCAGCCACGTCGCCGACTCGGGCGAGAACGCCCATGACGCCCTGCAAGCGGCGATGCACGACCTCTCCGTCCCCATCCTGGCCGATGCCGATGCCGAGACCCTGGAGGCACCCCGCCTCGCCCTCATCGCAGAGGGCCAGAAGATAGCCTCCATGAGACGCCTCACCGAGGCCCACCAGCGCGAAGTCGACCGCGCCGCCTTCGGTACGCCGCCGCCTAGCGGCCCGAGCCGAGCCGGTTTCGTCCAGAAGCGCGGCGCGGCCGTCGCCAGCATGCTGGGGGCAGATCGCCCCGTCTACGCCACCCCGCTCGAGAATTTGCGAGCCGCCCAGGCGGCCACAGAAGAGCTCAATGGGCTGGGAGCCGACGAGCTCCCCTACATGACAAGACGGATCCGGCAGCTGATCGACGCAGCTGCAGAACGGCACGAAGCCGGCACCCGTGCTGATAGTCATCCCCCGCGCCGGGAGCACGCCGCGACGTCCCGCTCGCCGACTGCGAGCGGCGCACGCCAGAAGAAAGACAAGGAGCCGGCTGCTAGCCGCAGCCGGACTCGCATCACCATCGAGCGCGACGCGGAGGGCCGCCCTCGAGCAGTAGAGCACCAAGGGAATCTGCCTCCTCCCCCGCCTCGAAGAGAAAGACGCCTCACTCCGCCGCCTATCACACACCCGACTCTTGGCGACCGACTCGGGCGCCGAGAAGGAGTCAGCGAGAGCGACGCCCGCCACAGGATCGACCGCCTTGCTCGATCCTTGGCGTTAGAAGAAGAAGATGATGTCGGCCCGCCATGCTTTGGCCCCCGCATCCGTGACGAGCCCTTCCCCAAAGGGTTCTCGCTCCCCAGAGACACGCCCAAGTACAACGGCTCGGTGAAGCCGGAAGATTGGCTCATCGACTACTCCACGGCCGTCAGCATAGCCAACGGCAATCGGCGTGTCTCCGTGAAGTACGTCCCCCTCATGCTGCAAGGCACGGCGCGCACATGGCTCAACAGCCTCAAGCCTTACAGCATCAACAGTTGGCTGGACTTCACAGAAGTCTTTGTCCGCAACTTCACCAGCACCTACAAGCAGCCTCCCAAGCCTCGCCAGCTCTCCCTTTGCGTCCAAGGGCCTAACGAGTCGACCCGCGACTACCTCACGTGGTGGGCCGAGCTCCGCAACTCCTGCGAGGGAGTGCATGAGGTCCAGGCCATCGAGTACTTCACCGCCGGGTGCCGAGAGGGCACCCTCCTCAAGCACCGACTCCTCTGCGACGAGCCGGCTACCCTCGATGAGTTGCTGGTCATCGCGGACAAGTACGCCACAGCTGACTCCTCAATGAAAACCGAGCTCCGAGTGGACGCCTCGGGGAAAGTGATTGCTCCGGCCCCTAAGACGCCGGCTGGCGACCCTAATCGGTGCCCCTACCAGAACGACCACAAGCGCAAGGGCCCCATGCCGACTTCCTCCAGTCGGCAAGTGGCCACCGTCGAAGATGAGCAGCCCGAAGAACGGCCCGCTCCCAAGAAGAAAGTTGGCCGGCCGCCTTGGCAGCCGGCTTTCTCCTACGAATAGGCTCTTGATGCCCCCTGCAAATTCCACAGCGGCGCGAAGCCGTCCAATCACACAACCCGAAAATGCCATTGGCTCACCCGCATCACCAAGGGCGAGGGGATGCTGCCGCCTCCGCCTCCCGGCCCGCCGCCTCCAGCCCCCCAGCAGCCGGCGGCTCGGCCGGCAGTCGGCACCATCCAAGACGAATTCCCCGAAGAGCATGCCGCCTACATCGTCTTCACCAGTCAAGCCGTCGACAAGCACAGCCGACGCCGACAACATCAAGAAGTGAATGCAGTCGCCTCCAGCACCCCCGAGTTCATGCACTGGTCAGAGAAGCCGATCAGCTGGAGCCAGGCCGACCACCCAGAGGTGATGCCTTCGCCTGGCTCCTATGCAATGGTCTTGGACGTCACCCTCGCGACGGAGAGGCGAGCTGCCAGATTTTCCCGCGTCCTGATAGACGGAGGAAGCAGTATCAACATACTGTACCGCGATACCATGGAGAAGCTGAACATCAAAGCAAAGCAGCTCATGCCGAGCCGCACTGTCTTCCATGGTATCGTCCCTGGCCTGTCTTGCTGCCCAATCGGCAAGATCAAAATGGATGTTCTCTTCGGAGACAAAGATCATTTCCGCCGAGAAGCAATATGGTTCGAGGTAGTGGATTTGGAGAGCCCCTATCATGCACTGCTTGGCCGACCTGCTTTGGCCAAGTTCATGGCTGTGCCCCACTACGCCTACCTGAAGATGAAGATGCCGAGCTCGAAGGGGATCATCATGGTAGCCGGCGAATACAAGAAGTCCATCGAGTGCGCCATGGCCAGTAGCCGGCTGGCCGAGTCCCTCGTGGTGGCAGAAGAGAAGAAGATGTTGGAACGGGTTGTGGCCATGGCTGGCAAGCAGCCGGCCCTGTCCCCGAACCCCAAGGATTGTGATGCGCAGGGCTCCTTCCAGCCTGCCAAAGAGACAAAGAAGATACCTCTGGACCCGGAGAACCCGGAGAGGTTCGCCGTCATTGGGGCGAACTTGGACAGTAAATAGGAAGGCGAGCTCGTCGACTTCCTCCATGAGAATCGAGACATCTTTGCATGGTCCCCAAAGGACATGCCGGGTGTCCCGAAGGATTTCGCCGAGCACAAATTACATGTCCGAGCTGATGCGAAGCCGGTCAAGCAACCCCTCCGCCGACTGTCAGAAGAGAAGCAAAGAATTGTGGGAGAAGAGATAGCCCGGCTCCTTGCCGCCGGCTTTATCGTGGAAGTGTTCTTTCCGGAATGGCTTTCCAACCCCGTTTTGGTTCTGAAGAAGAATAACAAGTGGCGTATGTGTATAGACTACACCAGTCTGAACAAGGCCTGCCCAAAGGATCCGTTCGCTCTGCCACGGATTGACCAAGTGATAGACTCCACAGCCGGATGCGAGCTATTAAGTTTTTTGGATGCGTACTCAGGGTACCATCAGATCAAGTTGGACCCAGCGGACCGCCTGAAGACTGCCTTCATCACACCCTTTGGAGCTTTCTGCTACCTGACTATGACATTCGGCTTGAGAAATGCCGGTGCCACTTTTCAGCGTTGCATGCAGAAATGTCTCTTGAAACAACTCGGCAGAAATGCCCACGTCTATGTAGACGACATTGTGGTGAAGACAGAGAAGTGCGGTACCTTGCTGGAAGACCTGAAAGAAACATTCGCCAACTTGCGCCGATTCCAAATCAAGCTCAACCCCGAGAAGTGCGTGTTCGGAGTGCCAGCCGGCCAGCTGCTGGGCTTCCTGGTCTCCGAACGCGGCATCGAATGCAACCCTGTCAAGATCAAGGCCATCGAGAGGATGGAGATTCCCACCAAACTGCGAGATGTGCAGAAATTCACTGGCTGCTTAGCCTCCCTGAATCGTTTTATCAGCCGACTAGGAGAGAAGGCTCTCCCCCTGTACCGACTCATGAAGAAGTCCACTCACTTCGAGTGGAATGATCAAGCCGACCAAGCCTTCCATGAGTTGAAGAAAATGTTGACCACTCCGCCTGTCCTGGCAGCGCCGACTGAGAAGGAGCCCATGCTCCTCTACATCGCCGTGACTAGCCGAGTCGTCAGCACTGTTATTGTGGTCCAGCGCCCGGAGGAAGGCCGAGCCCAGCTAGTCCAGAGGCCGGTTTACTATCTCAGTGAAGTACTATCCAGCTCAAAGAAAAACTACCCGCACTACCAGAAGATGTGCCATGGGGTGTACTTCGCTGCCAAGAAACTGAAGCCCTACTTCCAAGAGCACCCCATCACGGTCGTATGCACTGCCCCGCTCGTCGAGATCATAGGCAGCCGGGATGCATCCGGCCGGGTGGCCAAATGGGCCATTGCGTTGGCACCCTACACAATCTTCTATCAACCCCGCACCGCCATCAAGTCGCAAGCATTGGCCGACTTCCTCGTCGACTGGGCCGAAACCCAGTAGCTACCGCCGGCTCCCGACTCTACCCATTGGCGGATGCACTTTGACGGGTTCAAGATGTGCACCGGCTTGGGAGCCGGCATCGTCCTCACCTCTCCCAAAGGCGACAAGCTCAAGTACACGCTGCAGATCCACTTCGCCGCCTCCAACAACGTGGCCGAGTACGAGGCGCTCGTACATGGGCTCCGGCTAGCCAAAGAACTCGGCATACGCCGGATCCTGTGCTACGGCGACTCAGACTTGGTGGTCCAGCAATCATCTGGCGACTGGGACGCCAAGGACGCGAACATGGCGAGCTATCGTTTCCTCGTCCAGCAGATCAGAGGATACTTCGAGGGGTGCGAGTTCCTTCACGTGCCAAGGGCCGACAACGACCAAGCAGATGCCCTAGCACGGATCGGCTCCACCCGACAAGCCATACCGACTGGCGTCTCCCTCCAGCGCCTCCTCAAGCCGTCCATCAAGCCGTCTCCAGAGTCGGATTCCATCTTCGTACCGCCTGCGCCAGATACAGCCGGATCCGGCTGGAGAAATCCCGCAGGCGGCACGGGGACTTCGACAACTGGCCCGGGGACTGCCGTAGTTGCACCCGGCCCGGGGACTTCAGAACCCGGCCCGGGGACTGCAGCAGTCGGCCTGGGGACTGCAACGACACAGGATGCGGTGGCCGACTCCAATTCAACGCCACCCAACCCACCCACCCGAGTCATGGTGGCCACATTAACAGAAGAAGAAGTCACAGCTCCGTCATGGGCCCAGCCCATCCTCAAGTTCCTAGTCAGCAGAGAGCTGCCGGCTGATGAGATCTCAGCCAGACTAGTGCAACGACGAGCCGCAGCATACACAATAATCAACATAGAGCTTGTGAAGCGCAGCGTCACTGGAGTCTTCCAGCGTTGCGTCGAGCCAGAAAAAGGAGTGGCAATCCTCAAAGACATCCACCAAGGTGAATGCGGCCACCACGCAGCCTCAAGATCACTTGTGGCCAAGGCTTTCCGCCATGGTTTCTTCTGGCCGACTGCCTTGGAGGATGCTAAAGAAATAGTCAAGAGCTGCAGAGGATGCCAAGTTTTTAGCTCCAAGCAACACCTGCCGGCTTCTGCACTCAAGACCATTCCCCTCACCTGGCCTTTTGCCGTCTGGGGACTGGACATGGTGGGCCCTTTCAAGACAGCCCGCGGCGGCTTGACACATCTACTGGTCGCTGTGGACAAGTTCACAAAGTGGATCGAAGCAAAGCCGATTAAGAAGCTGAACGGGCCGACTGCCGTGACATTCATCACTGACATCACTACTCGGTACGGCGTGCCGCACAGCATCATCACCGACAACGGCACGAACATCGCCAAAGGAGCACTGGCACGTTTCTGCGCGACACAGGGCATCCGACTGGACTTAGCGTCCGTTGCCCACCCGCAGTCAAACGGCCAGGTCGAGCGAGCAAATGGACTCATCCTCTCCGGCATCAAGCCCCGACTGGTTGTACCACTGGAACGATCGGCCGGCTGCTGGCTCGATGAGCTGCCGGCTGTCCTTTGGAGTCTGCGCACTACACCCAACAAGTCAACCGGCTTCACTCCATTCTTCCTTGTGTACGGTGCCGAGGCCGTCATCCCAACATACATCGAGTTCGACTCGCCTCGGATCACCATGTACACGGAGGAGGAGGCCAAGGAAGCACGAGAAGACGGCGTCGACCTACTGGAAGAAGGCCGGCTGTTAGCACTCAGCCGGTCCGCCATCTACCAGCAAGGGCTGCGTCGCTACTACAACCGCAAGGTCAAGCCAAGATCCTTCCAAGAGGGCGACCTTGTGCTCCGGCTGATCCAGCGAACAGCCGGCCAGCACAAGCTCTCGGCCCCATGGGAAGGTCCCTTCGTCGTCAGCAAGGCACTCGGCAACGACTCCTACTACTTGATCGACGCGCAAAAACCAAGAGCACGCAAGAGAGACGACTCCGGCAAGGAGTCGGGGCGACCATGGAACGCAAACCTCCTAAGACGATTTTACAGTTGAAAAGCAGTATGTATCATGCTACCCCTTTTGTATTAAGTACAAACCAACAGGCCCCCCGAACAGTACTCGGGGACTGCCTTTGTTTATCTATGAATGACAAGTGTCATATCCATGAATGTATTATTACATTTGAATTCTTGTCTGGCACCGGGCTCGACTAGTCGGCCCGGGGACTGGCCGCCTTGAGCTATATTGAAAGTTCTACCTGAAGTCAGCAAAGTAGTGCGCCGGCTCCCGAGTCCCCTCTTGTTAAAAGTCGCAGCTCGAAGAAACGACTGTCCGACTAACAAGAGGCAAGGCAGAAAGGGTGCCCACAGGAAAAATGGCTAAGGAACAACGAACCTATATAGCAAAGAGACGGCCTCCAAACATGCCTGCCGGCTGTCAAAAACAGCCGGCTGGCTGGCTTCCTAAAAACTTAGGTTTAGTCCAGCAAAGCTAAAGTACTTCTCCCCCCCCCAATCGGCCAAGCACTCCTCCAGCATCAGATTGCGGAGCAACTGTTGGACTGGGGAGGCGGCATCGAAGGGAGGGCGGCAAAGGAAACAGCGGAAGGATAAAAAGCAAAGTACAAGGAAAGGCCAAATGCATGCATAAGTTATATATACACATAAAGCCCCCAACGGGTTGGCAACAGACATAAGTTCAAATACACCCAGTGGGTGGAATTGTGCAGACTTAACCAAACATTGTTCCAAAAGTAACTAGACAGGAAAACAAAAGATAGCAGACTAAGGCGCGACGCGGAGGCCGAGCAGGTCGGTGAAGGCGGCTTCGCCGGCTGAAGGGGTGGCCGCCTAGCGGGTCTCGGCTTGATCACCACCTACGGCAGGCGACGCACTCGCGCGCGACGTGGTGCTGGAGGTGCGGTCAGGCTGAGGTTGGCCGGCTGCTCCACCAACCGGCTCGGCGTCTTCACCCTCCTCCTCGTCCTCTTCTTCACCCACGTCGCTGGAGTCGATCTCCTCCGCCGAGTATTCGCCGTCCGCCGGGTTCAGACCGAACCACTCCTCCGGCTGGGCGACACCGTTGTCGTCCACCTCGGGGGCGAAGACGCTGGAGTCGGTGTAGTCGGCGATTGCCGAAGCCCGCCGGATGATGGCCGGCCGCGCCGGCTCCAGCTCCGTGTCGGCTTGCTGCCGCCAGGTAGCCAGCTGGTCCAGGCTCAGGCCGGGATACCAGGCCTTGACGAACTCCAGCGCCCGCCTGGCACCGGAGCGAGCCGCCGAGGCCTTCCAAGCTTCGAAGCGGCCGACGGCCACCTCCAGCCGGTCGGCAGTCCGACTGGGGGTGCGAGGAACCACTTGGCCGGGCCAGAGGGCGGTCAAAACCTGCGCTCCAGCTCGCTGAAGCCGGCGGAGCAGTCGGTGAGCCGGCTGGATACGGGCCTGGATCGCCAGAAGCTGTTCCTCCAGCGAGCGGCCGGCGGTTGGCGAGATTTCAAAGCCGGCCTGCCTTCGCGCTTGGCAACGGGCCTCGATGGTCTGGTTGGCGGCAGTAGAATAGCCAGGGAAATACTCTGCGCAAGAAAGAAGAAGAAAGGAAGAAAAGAACACCAAAATCAGAAAACAAGCCAAAGTGGCAGACGGCAAGAAAGGACGGAGAGGTAGGCAGCTTACCGTCAACCAGATCTTCGATCTGGCCGTAGCCAGAGATCAGAGTCTGCCTGGCCTCAGCCCAGCCAGCCGCCTCCGTCTCGAACTCGGCCTAGAGAGTGGCTTCGCAGTCCTGCGAAGCCTTCAGTGCCGCCTTGTGGCTTTCCTCCTGGTCGGCCAACTTCTTGGCCAGGCGGTCGCGTTCCTGCACCAAGGCGGCGAGCTCGGCATCCTTGGCGCGAAGGGCAGTCTGAGACTCCCCCAGTTGTGCCCTCAGACTGGCGTTGGCCGCTGCAGAGACGGCAGGAAAAGGAGAACAGTAAGAAGTCGTCAAGGAAGATCCGACCCGACTGCTCAGCAGTCGGCCCGAATCTCGGGGACTACACCTAGTGGGTGCGCTGACGCGCCCCCACATGAGATAAAGAACAAAGCACGTACCTCGGCTCTCAGTAAGGTCGGTGGTCTTCTGAGTCAGCTCCCGAGCCTGGGAGTTGAAGGCGGCCGCTCGAAGGTTGTGGTAGTCCTGCAAGATGGACAGAAGACCGAAGTAAGAACAAAAATAGCAAAGGCAAATCCACCAAGAAGTTCCAAGCCGCCTGCTCAGCAGCCGACTCGGAACTCGGGGACTACACCCAGTGGGTGCGCTGACGCGCCCCCACGGAAGAAATCAAGATCAAGAAGAAATCAAGATCAAGAAGAAGCAAGATGGGAATACTAACCCGGATGGCCGCCCGCGTCGCAAGGAACTCGTCGTTGAACTGCCTCAGCGCCGCAGCTTGGCCCTGGAGCCGGGTCCGGACGTCCTGTGCAGCCACGTTCACCACGGCCGTCCCTCCGCCTGGCGTCCACCCCGAGGTAGCGCTGGCCGCCTCCGCATCCCGGGCCGACGAGCTGGAGCCCACGACCGGCTGTGGCTCCGACGCGGCCTTCTGTGGCTCCGACGCGGCCTTCCCCGCGCGCCGGCTCGACGGAATCCGGACCGCCATCTCAGCCCTCGTGGCCGGCTCGCCCCCCGCCGACTGAGCAGGCGACGGATCAGGCCGGCCGCCTTGAGCCGCCCCAGTTGGCGGGGTCGGCACCGGCGCCCTCTCCAGGATGATGACGTCGTCGCTTCCCCCCAGCCCTGGCTGGTCGCCGCTGGCTCCCGCTGGCGAGGGCTCCATGTCCCCAGGCGCCATGACGCGCAGTGGGGTGACCATCAAAACCTCCCCCGCCGCGGCCGCGGCCGCAGCCTTTGCTTGGGCCCTGGCTGCGGCATCGGCGAGTGCCTTCGCCGCCTCCTCCTCCCGTGCCGCCTGGGCGGCGGCGCCCTCCGTGCCTCCGCCTCCCGCGCCTCTCGCTCCACCCGCGCCTCCCGCGTGTTCCTTTCTGTCGCCTCCTGAAGGTCGGCTCGGGGGTCCACGCGGTGGGTGGTGCTCCCAGAGCCCCTCGGCGACTCAACGACGGAGGCGGCAGCCGCCCGCTCAAGCGACAACGAAGCTCTGATCATTGAAGAAAAAGACAAAGGTTCAGGAACCACCAGAGAAAAGAAAGAAAAAAGAGTATACGAAAGAAAGTGAACTTACGCCGACACGGTCTGCGGTTGCTTCACCGTCTTGCGGAAGCGAGCCGCCTTGGCGGCCGCCTCCTCCCGCCTGGTGGCTGCCGCCCCGCCTCTGGGCTTCTTCGTTCGGCTGCCGAACAGACCCTGGGCGGCGCGACGCTTCTGCCCTCCGCCCCGAGCAGGCGGTGCAGCGGAGGAGCCCGCGCCGCGCCCAGAAGCCGGCTGGCGGCGCGGGACGACCTCGGCTTCGTCGTCGTCCGGCCAGTCATCGAAGGTGACTCCGAGCCCGGAGCCGCCTGCTTGGCCGCCACCCGGCTCCATGTTGTCGTCCATGCCGGCCGCCCCCAGGTCGGGGTCCTCCAGATCGTGTTCCGTCCGGTCGGGGACGAATCAACGCTCCGTGTCTGACCCGCCGGCCGGCCGAAGAAGAGGACTCTGTCAAAGAACAAGCCGACTTAGTTAGAGTCGGCCAAGAGGAACTCGGCAACGAAGTTGAGAGAAAAAGAAGACACAGGGAGAGCATACCGTGGGCGGTGGATTGGCTCGGCTGTATGGCTCCTTGCCAAATTGCCACTCTTCGGAGAGCTTGCAATTCGCAAGGTAGTTCACCATATAGGCGACCTCCTCGCGCGGCATGTCCTTGGTGCACATCCGGCTCGGATCGAGCTGGCCGCTCATCTGACAGATCAGATGAGGACGGCTCTGGAGCGGAAGAACCCGGCGCGTGACGAAGGCGGCCAGAAGGTCAGCCCCCGTCAAGCCCTCCGACTGGGTCATCACTCGCACTCGGGCGACGGCTGCGGACCCGGCCGGTGTCAGAGTCACAGCCCGGAAGGACCACTGGGGCAGCCTGCCCGCCGGTGGGCCGGCTACGTAAGCCGGCAGGTTGACGTAGTCGCCCCGTGGGGCGATGTTCCGCACGTAGAAGTATGACTTCTGCCACTTCTTCACCGATTGGATTAGCGGGATGACGGGGAAGGGGTTGTCGGCGACCGACCTCCGCGACGCGATGAAGGCGCCAGTCTGAGCCGGCACGCCCTGCCTGCGCGTGCCCAGCTTGGCCTGGAAGAACTCCCCAGAGCTCGAGGGTGGGGAGGACGCCAAGGTAGCCCTCGCACAGGGTGACGAAGGCCGACAGCAGCACCACCGCGTTCGGGGTGAGGTGGTGCGGCTGGAGCTGATAGAATTCGAGCCAGGAGCGGAAGAAGGCGCTCACTGGAAGGCCGATGCCGCGTAAGAAGTGCGAGCGGAAGACCACCCGCTCGCCCTCCTGCGGCTCCGGCGTGATTTCCTTTGCCGGCGCGAGGCGGACCTCCACCTTGTCCCCGCCGGGCAGCCGCCGCGTGTTGCGGAGAAACTCGACGTGGTCGTCGTGGACGTTGGAGCCATCCCAATCCCCGCCATGCTGCTCCGTGGCGGGAGGCATGGCAAAAACTAGGGCGGCGGCGGAAGAACGAGCGGTGGAAGAGCGCGGCGGCGAGGCGCTGTTGCAAGAAACGGCGAGCGAAGAAGATGGTGGAAGTAGGAGGAGTGTGCGAGGGCCTGCCGCCCTCCACCTCCCCCTACTTATAGCTTCGCGAGGCGAGGCCGAAGAGGCCGGACGTGGGGGGAGACGTGGGATTAACTGCACCCATTCCCCCCCACGCCTCGCGATTATTGCGCATAAATGCGAGCCGAAACTGCCGCACGGGACGTGCGGGCGGTTTCGGGATGTAGACAATCCACGCCTGGGCCAGGGCACGGACGTGGCGGCCCCCCTCCCTGCGGCGACGTCCCGTCACGCGCGTGGGCTCGCAGGCTTTCCGGCCGAGCCGGGCCACGTGGTTCGCAGACGGCCAGTGGCCGGCCCGCGGCCCGGTGCACGCACTAGCGGGCTCCCGCCCTCCGACTCCGGAAAATTTCGACTCAGGCGGCGCGCCTGACCAAGGCCGGCTCCCAGCTGCCGGCTTGCTTAAATGGGAAGCTGATCGAGCTTTTTAACTCCTACTCAACCTCGAAGCCCAATCAGCTTCGGGGACTACTGTCGGAGTAAATGGCCACGGGTAGCCTAACCGACTACCCCTGGTTCTTCAGAAAAATTATGAGGCCTTTGGGCCTCCCAACACTCCAAGCATTGGGCCGCCTTCCCTGGCCGGCTACCTCTAAAGCCGACTCCCGGAAGGCGACCCAGCCTCAGCAACCTCTCCCCGGGACGACTACGGGGTAGCCGACTCCAAGAAGCCGGCCACGAAGAACGCCGACTCCAAGAAGCCGGCCGAGACCACAACCACCAAAGCTACTCCCACATAACGGTGACAAGACGGGGTGTGGCCACAGTGCGGCCCACTACCCCCGAAGCCCGAGGCGGGCATGGCTACAGGAGGCCGTACGGGACGGCCGTCTCCCGTGCGGCTCGGCACTGTAGCCATGCTAGCCTCAACGTCATCCACGACAGACTCCCGTACGGCCCACGGGCGGCGGGCCCCTTTAGACAGAGAGAGACGTGAAGGCGGCCCGGCCTTTCCCAGTTGGCCAAGGGCGTAGCCGGCCCCCAGAAGCCGGCTACTCCCTTCCGCGAAGCAGGAGCCCCATTAAGGAGACAAGACGAGGTAAGGCTACAGTGAGAGCCCCCGAGGCAGCCCACTGTAGCCACGCTTACCTCGATAAAGCCCTCGTCATCAGAGGCGAGGCTACAGTAAGCAGCCGCCGACAAGACCCTGGGCGGTGGGGCCGGCCTGTCGACCAAGAAGCCGGCAGCCGGCGGGGCCCACCAGTCGGCGGGACCCAACAGCCGGCGGAGAAGCCGGCAAGCGTAGACACTGGAAACCAGCGCCCAGTCGGATTACCATTGTACCCCCGGGGGGTAGGCCTATATAAACCCCCCGGAACACCCATGCAAAGGGTTAGCTTCTGAACACAGCATACACACCATAGAGATAGAGAGAAGCAAGAGCTAGCCTTGTCCTACTTCTCCCTTGAACCCAACAGCTCTAGGAGCAATTGTAGCTACCTTTCCTTGATCTAGTGATCATGCGGAGACCCCGCAGAGCAGGACTAGGGTTGTTATCTCCTCGGAGAGCCCCGAACCTGGGTAAGATCCGCCGGCGTGCATGTCTTCGCCTCATCCCGTTTCCAGGCACCGGCGATGTCTTATTGGCACCCATAATGATAAGCCATCCGTTGGCATATGTCGCACCAACCACCCGACAGCGCCAGCGCGGGAGGTCCTCCGATCCCTTCGTCGTTGCCTGTGGGCGGATCCGGCCTCCCGCCACCCACCTATCCACATCCCGACGACCTTCAGGTATATCTTCGTTCGAAACCGCCTTAGCTCTACTTCCCCAGCTCACTACGTCGCTGCATGTGCATCGTTTTCTACCTCTCAGCCCTTCTCGATCGGATGGTCCAACATCACATATTCTTTTTTCTTCTATTGTTAGAGGTAAAGCTACTTCATGGAGTCGAATCTTGTACTCCCTCCGTCCGAAAATACTTGTCATTGAAATGGATGTATCTAGATGTATTTTAGTTCTAGACACATCCATTTTGATGACAAGTAATTCCGGACGGAGGGAGTACTTGGTTCAAACAAGAAATAATGTGGGGGTGGGGGAATTTAGTATGTACACATCGGACTTGGTACAAACAGGAAGGAAAGGGAGTGAAAGTAGTACAGACTGGTCATCCAACCGGTCTCTTGGTTGAAAAGGGAAATATAGGGGTAACGCTGTACATAGTGGTATGACCAGGACTAGATTTTCTATCCACACATAGGAGTAGGTGGCTAGAGTGAACAAAAATGGGAGCAACCCAGAGATGTTTCTTGGATGTTTGTTTCTCGGGGCAACAAACTATGAATCACCACTTTATGCCCCTGTTTACGTACATGGTGCTGGACTGCTGGACTGCTGGTGCACCCTCCGTTCAGAAGTGACTTTTGTGCTGTTTAACTGGAATGTCAGAATGGAACAGTTGGTTCATTTTGGTGGAACTGCACAAAGGGAGATCTGTGTTCCAATCCTCATCATCCATATTGGCGCCATAACCTTCCTTTAGGTAAGAATGATATTTAATGCATGTGTTCATCTCTATTTTCCGACTGCCATGAGAAAATAATGCTATTTTTTACTAGTACACTTGTACTCCCACACTGACAATACCAATTCTGAATTAGAAGGCCAATCATGTACTTGGTTTCACCAACTGGTGAGGAGAAAGAGAAACAGAGCATGAAGAGGAAGAAGAAGAAGAATAAAGAGTACCAAGGTGATCTTGCTGAAGCGAGAGGCCTAAGTCGAGGCAATTCAAGGGCTCCGGCAATGAGTACCTTACATGTGAGACGATCCTCTAGGGAGCCCTTCCACTTCTGCTGTCTCACTTAATTAATTAGGAGTACTTAAGTACCACTAATTTATTACTGCCTAATTTTCCTGTTGGAGTTAAACAAATCTTTAGTAGGACCCTATGCTGAGTCATGTACGTGTGTATGTTTGTCTATGGAGGTGAATCATGTGGTGGAGCAGGGATGGAATATTATTAGTGTCATGACATAATAGTGCTATTGTTTTGCATGTCAATTTATTGCCATTGGTTCAATGAGGCAATGTTTTGCGTATTGTCCATCATGAATTTGATGCTACTGTTTGAGTAATATGCTAATGTCTTCCTATCCTTTCTCACTAAGCTAATGAAGGTTTCACCTTGTTCCTACTTGTGCAAACAGGGATCATGTTGTGCCAATCATACATTTTAGTGGAACTACACAAGACAATACAATGAACTGTATCCCAGCCAGTGCTTTAACTCTGCTGGAAGTTCTTGATAATCTTTCGATATAATCTCAGCACTGGTAAACAAGAGTGATTTCAACCATACATTTGAAGTGCACAAAAATATATACTATTGTGTGATTCCAGTGAGTGCTTTATCATCTCTTATGGGACTACATCAATAAGATTTTTTTCTCAGGTTGGTACGGGCCTAAGGCCTTCATCCATATTAGTTTGTTGTCATCTCTATTTGTATCGTGCTACTGTCATCAGAAACTCCTTTATCTTTGCAAGTTAAAGTTTTGCAACCTATGATAAATGGCAATGCTTTGAGTGTTGAGTTGAGCTAATTGGCACTGATTAAATAAACTAATACCTCTCTTTAAGCAAGACTACTATGTTGCTAAATTTACCCATTAAGATAATGAGGGTGCTTCTATTTGTTAGTGTATGTTTCATCAACTAGTCCCACTATTACAGTAATCTCACTCTCTCAATATATGTGCCAACAAGGATGCTCGATTTTGGTGGAACTGCACAAAAACTTTGGGTGCTTCATTGCCTCGACAGCTTCCATCCTTTCCTGTCAGTCGCTAATCTCCGCTTGCTTTCTTCCTTTGCTGTCAGTCGCTTGGCTTATCTCAGCTTCTAGTCAAAGGAAATAGTAATTGATATGCTACCTCACACAGGTTGGTACTGGTCTTTATCCTGATTATTGTGCCTGTCATATGTATTGGTAATTTGGTATTGTGCTACTGTTTGCCGATTTCATAAAGGAGTAATTTGGAGCCTGAACTCGCAGGCAAATCATTACATCGGGTGATTTCAGTAGAACTGCACAAAATGATCAGATGGACAGGTACTGATGTTGCTGCATGTACTCCAAAGTTCACTCAGACAAGCATCGATGTTGACAAGAAGTGCCTATATTCATTCGAGTATCAACCGGCATCAACCAATTGTCAAACTCCAAGTATTAGGAGAGTGAACGCCAAAAATATTGCTTGGTGCATAGCCCAGAAAAACGCAGTCCAGTCTTTGGTCCCAACTTGTGCCTTTTGGTTATCGGCACATATGGTAGCGAACTATATGGCATGGAGTCTAAAGATTCCAGACAAGTTGGTTGATGCGTATATTCATCTGGCACTTAATCAGTCTGCACGCCAAGGATGCTCCATTTCAGTTGAACTGCACAAAAAATTTGGGTGGTTCATTTTCTCAACCGCCTCCTTTCTCGTCTGTAATGTAGAATTTTGGCGAGATAGAGGACCAAGATGAGCCAGTAAACTAGTTGGATGAAAGTAGTGGCCAAGTTGCTCAAACCTCCCTCGGCACGAGGCCACTATTTGAGGATAAACCTACAAGCAAAGTTCAGATTGTCTGTGCAGCCTCTTATGTACTCGAAAGTTTACTCGTACAAGAACTAATTTTAACATGAAGTACCTCTGATTGAACACCATTTACCAGTCTGTACCCTAGGTAATTAAAGTTCGTCCATGGATCATATCGGCTGTGATCTCAATCATTTGGATGCATAAACATACTGAACATGTGTATATCTGAATCTTTTTGTGAATTATGTATGAATATTGTCGTGTGATCTATCAATCATTTGGATGCATAGATATGCTGAGCTTGTGTATATATGAATCTTTTGATTTGTTGATAGTGAATGTTGGCTATGAATATGAACGTGTCCTGTGAACCTGAGTTTGATATGAATGTTTACCTGTTCTGTTGTATTTGTGTGTGAACTTGTTAGTATGCCTACTGTGGGGTATAAAACGCAGGTCTCTTATAAAAGTAACGCTGTGTCCAATTTATGTTTTCCCTTCTAACCACATTATATATATTTATATTATTACTATTATCGTATATTTTATAGAGACTTATATATACATTATAAAAACATCCCACGTGTTATTAACTTATAAAAGTAAATGTTTAACGGAAGTTGGCAAGGAAAATCCTGGTTGTTTTTGACTCACAGGCAAGGAAAATCCTGGTGATTGCGTACAAAAGCTTGCGAAGATTTTAAGGACCAATTTAATAATAACGCGCTCATTTTTATTTTGAGAAATAACTCGCTAATTTCTTAATTATATATATATATATATAATGTGACTCTCCGGTTTATTCTTTGATATTAATTGCTCCTTCTAACATAACATTATATATATAACGAGCCCACCTAATACGTGTATTTCAAGGAAGTGCAAATGGGCTGGGTTTTCTTAGAAAATATAAATGGGCCTGATTGACGCGAAATTATTTGTTCACCCAGCCCAGCAAATGGACTGTACATTCTAGAAAACATGGGTTAAATAGATGCCACATTTTTGCAGGCTGACATGTGGGCCAATAGGTCGAAGCCTACGCAGGGCGTTGTCAACTTGGTCAACAAATGATTGTGTCATCCACAGCCATTGGATTTATATCCAACGGCCGGCATGCACCTTCAATCTCTCGTCTTCTTCCTCCAGCGTCACCGGGACTGCCTGGTCCGGCCTCCGGTCTAGCGGCTCTGCTTACCACGCATCGCTGTGAAGCACTACCCCACCGCCGGCCAGGCTATCCCTCCACCCCTCGACACCTCCTGTTATTCTCCACAGACTACAACCCCACGCTGCAATAGAACCAGTTATAACCCTTCTCCTCCTCTCAATCTGCGACTCCACTGCCACATTTTCCCATCTCCGAGTCGTTCCCGTCCGGGGCCTCGCCGTCGTCCACCGCCTCGCTGCGTTCGGTGCGGCGTGGTCAACAAACGAGAGTCATCGGAAGAGGACTGTACGTGGAGAGCCTGATGGCTGGGACCCACGAGGTCCATGGTCACACGCAAGGAAAGTTCCTCCTTATTAAGCTGAAAAAAATGTTTCCTCCACCTAACAGCTGGGACCCACCGGCTGTATCTTCGCACGGAAGGAAGTGCCTCCTTGTTTTGCGAAAAAAATTATTCATCCCGTTGACAGCTGGGACCCGTCAGATTTGGTGACTGACTTGTGGGCCTACTAAGCGGACGTGTACGCACCACTTTGTCAACTTAATCAACAAATGATTCTAGCAGCTGGACCATTGGATGTTAATCCAACAGCCGTGCTCCTTCTTCAACCTCTATTCTTGCTCCTGTCTCCAGTGGGCGGCACCGCGGCTGTGCTGCCGCACACCCGAACCAGTGAAGTTTCCCACTCCTCTCCATCTGCGACTCCACTACCCCGTCTTCCCCATCTCCGGGTCGTTCCAGTCTGGGTGCGCTCGGCACGGTGTGGTCAACGTGGTCAACAACCGAGAGTCATCGGAAGATGACTGTACGTGAGAGGCTGACAGTGGGGACGCACCACGCCCATGGACGCATGCATGCAACGGAACGCGGCGAGGTCAACGTGGTCAAGGAACGACTTCCATCGGAAGTATACTGTACGTGGAGATTCTCAGCTGGGTCCACGGCCGCAGGAAGTAAGTGCCTCCTTATTACGCGGAAAATAATGATTCCTCCAACTGACCGCAGGGACCCACTGGACGGGCCACCGTATTTCGCGAAAAAAACGTTTGCCCCCTGACTGCTGGGACCCACCTGACGGGCCACCGTATTTCGCAAAAAAAATGTTCCCCCCGCTGTCAGCTCGGACCCACCGGAAGTGCCTCCTTATTACGCACAAAAAAATGAATACTCCCCCGGCTAGCTGGGACCTACCTTGGTGGGAGGCTGACTTGTGGGCCTACTAAGTTGACGGGGACGAAGGGCTTTGTCAACTTGGTCAATATGAACGATTCTAGCTCCAGTGACCGTACGATGTCCATCCAACGGCCGTAGTGCTTCTTCAACCTCTGGTTTTCTTGCTCCAGCCGCCCAAAGCAGCGCTGGTCGTGCCGCATGCTCCTACCTCCCGTGGCCGGCTATGCTGCCGCGGAGGCCTCACCGTCCCCTACTATTCCCACCGCTGGCCAGGCCCTGCGGCGACGGAAGCCTCACATCGCAGCCGAACCAGTGAACCCTCATACTCCTCTCCGCGCGGGCTTCCACTGCCGCGTCTTCCCCGGCTCCGCGTCGTCCCCTTCCTAGGCCTCGTCGTCGTCCACCGCCGTGGTGCTCTCCGCGCGGCGTGGTCAACGTGGTCAAGGAACGACTTCCATCGGAAGAGTACTGTACGTGGAGAGGCTGACAGCTGGGTCCATGGCCACAGCCCAGTTTTTTTGTGATTTGCCAAGTAAGTCGCTTTGTCAGGCCTGTTGGGCTGCAAATCTTTCAAGACAAGGAGAGCTTTCATTCGGTTGGCCGAGAAAATGGCCCATCAGTAATGAGAAATGGGCTGTACATTTTTAAAACACATCAAACCGGCAATTAGTTTCAAATATCTTTTTTTTCATTTCGAGATTTTAAATTACATTAATTTTTATGCGTGGAGAATTTGTTGAATTTTATATTGATATACATTTATTTTTAAAATCAGTTTGAATGTGAGTCGAAATTTCGGGATTAAAAACAGTTCGGACCGCACCGAAATATGCAAAATTTCGTATAATTTTTTAACCATGGCCAAAATAGGGGCTGTAATGCTAACAAAAAGAATATGGGCTCCAAAAAAACCTTAATAATTAGCAAATGGGCTGTAAATTATTAGAAATAATGGCAGATGGGCTGTATGCTGTTTTCCACAGATTTGAGGCTTTCCTAAAAAAAAGGTTGACGCACAAGCAGTGACTGTTGGATGGCCATCCAACGGCCGTCGTGCTTCTTGAATCTCTGCTCTTCCTGCTCCAGCCGCTCAAACAAGCGCCGGCGGGACTGCATGCTCCCTCCTCCCCGCGGCCGGCTGTGCTGCCGCGCAGGCCTCACCGCCCCACCGTACTCCCATCGCTGGCCTGGCCATCCCTCTACTCACCCACACCTGCTGTTATTCTCCGGCGACGGCAGACAAACCAGTAAACCCTCGTACAGTCGTACTCCCCTCCGCGTGGGAAACAACTGCCGAGTCTTCCTTGCCTCCGTGTCGTCCCCTTCCTAGGCCTCGCCGTCGTCCACCGCCGTGGTGCTCTCGGCGCGGCGTGCTCAATGTGGTCAACGACCGTCTTCCATCGGAAGAGTACTGTGCGTGGAGACGCTGACAGCTGGGTCCACGGCCGCAGCAAGGAAGTGCCTCCTTATTACGCGCAAAATAATTATTCCTCCACCTGACAGCGGGGACCCATCGGACGGGCCACCGTATTTCGCAAAAAAAAACATTCCCCCCCTGACTGCTGGGACCCACCAGCTACACCTTCGCATGCAAGGAAGTGCGTCCGGGCAAAAAAAACAAAACGATTCGCCCCCCTGACTGCTGGGACCCACCAGCTACATCTTCGCACGCAAGGAAGTGCCTCACAGTCGGGACCCACCTGGTCAAAGCGTACGTAGCGTTGTCATTTTGGTCGCGTACGTGTACATACAAATATACTGGTGGATGTAGAGGCGCGCACGTGTCGTAGTACAGGCGCGCACGTAGCATGTACACGTACGTACATCGGCCAGGGTGCAAGATAGAAAATACGGCCACGTATGTGTACATATGGGTGGGGTCTCGAACGCCTACTCACGCATACGTACGGCGAGGGCTCGTTGACATGGCTGGGTCGGAACGGAGAAACATCGTTGTCGTCGTGTTCATGGGGAGGCAACGGAATGCGTCGTGTTCATGGGGAGGCGACGGAATGCGTCGTGTTCATCGGGAGGCAACGGAACGCGTGGGAGCCAACCGGCTGGGTCGGAACGGAATGCGTGGTCGTGTTCATCGGGAGGGCTTGGACGGAACAGGCGATGGAAACGAGGCCTGGCGTACCGCACAACGGAGGAAACGGACCTCCTACGTTCGGAATGGGGTGCTGTTGATCGGGAGGGGTGTGGCGTACCGCAAAACGGAGGAAACGGACCTCCTACGGTAGATACGGGGGTCCTGTTGATCGGGAGGGGTGTGGCGTACCGCAAAACAGACAAAACGGACCTCCTACGGTCGAAACGGGGGTCCTGTTGATCGGGAGGGGTGTGGCGTACTGCAAAACGGACGAAACAGACCTCCTACGGTCGAAACGGGGGTCCTGTTCATCGGGAGGGGTGTGGCGTACCGCAAAACGGGACTCCACGGGATACTGTTCATCTCCACCGTCGACCTCCTCCAGCCTCCACGGGCTACCGTCGACCTCCTGCAGCCTCCACAGGCTCCTGTTCATCCAGCCTCCACCGCGCGCTACTCCACCGGCTACTGTTCAACCACCCCTCCACGGGCACCCCTCCACCATCTACTGTTCATCCAGCCATCCACACCACGGGGTCATGTTCAACCACCCCGCCACGGGCACCCCTCCACCGTCTACTGTTCATCCAGCCCTCCACCACACCACGGGGTCCTGTTCATCCAGAGGCAACGCCACCGCTCACTGTTCATCCAACCCCCCCCCCCCCCGCAACGCTCACTGTTCATCCCAGAGGCAGCATCGATCGGCTTCAGTTAGCAGCAGTAGCGAAGAAATCACTCAATCGGGTTCAGTTAACATCCATCGATCGATCGCTCGGGTTCAGTAACGCGTAGCCTGCAGTGCAATCGCTCAGGTTCAGTTAGAGCCCAAAGCCTCGCTCGGGTTCAGTTAGAGCCAACGCCTCGCACACACGCGCGTATGTGTACGAGAGAAATGTGCATCGCTCAGCCCCCGACCTTCCACCGTAACCGGGAACTCCCCGAAATTTTCCTCGCCCTCGCTTCTACCATGGTTTTTTCCGTCATGGACGGCCCAAAGAATGTCATGCAGCTGCGTCTCCGGCCCGCCCAGGACGAAAAGCCCATTTTCTGTCATGATTTTTTGTCATAGAAGTAGGAGCCCACCACATCTATGATGATACCGGGTTTTGTCACAATTATCGTCATAGAAGTGTCATATGTATGACAGAAAAAAATTCGTTCGGCCCAAAATGTCACGGATGTGTCTTTTTTTTGTAGTGCCCGCATTGACAAGCGGTCTACCAATAGGCATGGGTGGAGCATACTGCTGAACTGGGTGAGGTGCCACACAAGATGGCCTTGGTGCATATCCGGGTGGAAGAGCAGAGTTCGGAACCCAAATCCGGTGCTTATGAGAACTAGAACCGGAGGAAGAAACCAAATCACGGGTGTGCTTACGAGACTCCTCGTAAGTGAGCTGAGCTGTCTCCGCATTAATGGCCTTGTTCATAAGAGCCTGGAATGTATTGCAATGGTGCAAGTGGAGATCACAATGCAACTTGGGGTTAAGACCCTTCCGGAACCTAGCCTGCTTCTTGGCGTCTGTGGACACTTCTTCTGTAGCATAGCGGGCGAGGTTCTCAAACTCTCTACTGTAAGCATCAACAGCCATCTTATCCTGGGTGAAACTACAAAACTCTTCTCTCTTGTGGTCAATGAGAGCTTGAGGAATGTTATGTTCACGAAAAGCTTCAGTGAAGTCTCTCCAGGTAGGTATCTGACCAGCTGGAAGCATAGCCTCATGGTTTTGCCACCAAAGACTAGCAGGACCTTCTAGGTGATATGCAGCATAGGTGACCTTGTCACGTTCAGCTACGCTCGCGGAACGCAGCTTGTGTGTGATACTACGGAGCCAGTCATCTGCATCCATTGGCTCAATGGAATGATGGAAGGTAGGTGGTTTCAGACTAATGAAATCATAGATGGTCGCTGACTCTTTGCACTGGGGTGAGGTGTTCTCCTCGATACGTGCTAACAAGCGGTTAGACTCATGCTTGTTCCTCTCCATCTCTAACATGAACTCTGCCAACAAAGACTGGTCGGGAGGATCCTCATCCCTACCATCTCCGTGGTTCAGGCTACGAGCAACAGAACTTCAGTTAACTGACGACATCCTGAGAAATGAAACCAAGGACGGAGTCAGCATCAACTAGAGGATGCAGTATGTAGCACAAGGAAATTAGTATCTCTCGAACTCCTAGGATAATTCTGGCAGCATAACAGCAGTAAAATGCTCAAAATGAGACATCCTGCTATGATGGGGTAGTACCATAATCAACATCATCACTCAAGGTTCTG
The DNA here is from genome assembly GCF_002575655.3 of Aegilops tauschii subsp. strangulata. Classification (NCBI taxonomy): domain Eukaryota; kingdom Viridiplantae; phylum Streptophyta; class Magnoliopsida; order Poales; family Poaceae; genus Aegilops; species Aegilops tauschii. The sequence goes on along the minus strand of NC_053037.3, from coordinate 276,266,260 downwards.
TGATAGTACTAAACAAACTACACCGGGAATACTCGAAAACTGGAATATGACTCTAATCAACCAATCCTAAGAGACTACAGAGTAGTAACACGTGATCCTGATAGACGGAAGAGAAAGCCTAGTTCCTTAACCCCGTAGGAAAGATAGGATGACTCAGATCAGAAGGGCATGAGGTATAAGGAGTAAAAAGAGCCTTACGTTCCCTTCCACAATCAATTCCCCTACATAACTGAAGAATTTCTAGACTCAACTTCGACCAGTTTGGCTTGGTAATCCTACAGGCAGTCAGGCTCTGATACCAAAGCTGTCGGGACCCCGATCCTAAGTCACACCGATCTAGCATGTAACACATCATATCACTTTGCGGCCTCACGCATGGTATTCCCACGGGTGCCACCTTACCTAGCCCGGAACCGTTTGCGCCTTTTGGCTCACGTATATGATAGTGTCGCTAGCATCCATATGACAAAGAACCCGGGCCGACATTACTAGTCGTAAACCCAAAGTGGCACTAACTTACAGGGACAGGCATACATGACCCAGCAACGAACGTGTGGGTCATCAGCGAGTGAATCCGGGCTGTAGCAGCTGGGCTAACAGGACTCCAGAGAATCCGGGCTGTAGCAGGCTAACAGGACTCCGGTAGACACCACGTGACATTTCCCCGAAGGGACAGACACAGGAACGAAGAAGGACACATGCCGGCCAGTCTAAGTGTTCCGCAGCAGTAGCAACTGGGCTAACAGGACTCCGGTAATCCGGGCTGTAGCAGACTACCATGGCTCAGTGGAAGCACCAGACTACATTTCCCCATAAGAGAGGCTACTAAGGATGGACAACTAGGTTGTCGGATCCCACACATAGCCATACACGTTACACGTATGCATAACATGCAAGTATGTGTTGTACAACATGGCATCACAACATAACTCAAACTCATATAGATAAAGGCCCGGAAGAGCCACATAGCATTTAATACAAACAGGGGTCTCATGACCCATCATTCAGAGCATACAAGCAATGGAAGCATTACATGTCTGGGTACAGACAACTACAAAAGAAAAAGGCTGAGAAGCCTGACTATCTACAAGACCATCCCAAGGGTACAAGATCGTAGCTGAGGTAACAAGCTAGTCGTCGAAATCCATGCAGAAATACTACTGAGACAGAAGTCTCATCTGCAAAAAAATAAATTAAGCAACGTGAGTACAAAGGTACTCAGTAAGACTTACATCAGATCCTATCATACATGCATTAGTATCAAGGAGGCAATGTGGGGTTCAGTTGTAGCAAGCCAGCTTTGACTCAGTGGCTAACCTATTCTACGACTACGAGTAACTTCTTTGAGGTAAGAAAGCGCACACGAGTCCACTAATCACCACATCAATACACCACTATGGATTCATTCCCGTCTCCGTACGAGAAGGCCATCCATAGCACTCACACTTGTCTTGAGCATTTTAGAGTATCCACTTCAAGTTGTCTATGTACCACGTAAGCATCCAAGAAGTCCATAACCGAGGACACGGCTATTCGAATAGATCATGATAACCCTGCAGGGGTGTACTTCTTCACACACGCTCTCGCCACTTACCGCCATGTACATGTCATTTATCTCGGCAACCTTCAAGCAGAAGCCTGGCGAGGGTGTCGGCCACGACCTGACTAACCACGCAAGACTCTAGTCCAGGTTTATCGCCTATTCGGGTTCCATCCGCAGGGAGTCCGGCCGTGGTTTCCACTACGGCCTCAAACGATGTGTGCAGGGTTCCCGAGCCCACCATCCGGGTGCCACTCGGTACACCGGGACACGGTGCCTAGTCTGTCCCAAGTCCACCCTGCCGGGTGCCACTCGGTAGAAAAATAGCACTACCTACAAACACCAGAAACTAGTTGCAACTTCTGGACAGAGATCGAGGTGATTAATAAGTCGAGAGAGCTTGGAGTGCCCAGAGCCCAATGTGTGGTAGTAGCTAGTCATTGGACAACATACACAGAACTCAGTTCTTAGGGACGGTTCAAGTGAGACAACCCACCATGTACTCCTACATGGCTTCTCACCGCTGCCTTTACTAAATCGTGTTCACACGCTTAAATCTCAACATCAGAACATAGCATAACACTCCAATTAATTCCCAATGAATCAGACCTGACACACTCTAAGCAATAGCAGGCATGGCATGGTAGGAACACAACATGGCTTCAATCAACTCCTACACATGCTAGTGGGTTTCAACTATTTACTTTGGCAATGACAGGTCATGCAGAGGAATGGGTTCAACTACCGCAGCATAAAGTAGCTGTTGAATCGTTGTTGTCCTAATGCAATAACTGAGAGCAGGAGCGAGAGAGTGGGATTGTATCGGAATGAACAAGGGGGTTTGCTTGCCTGAAAGATCAACAGGGGGGCACTGCTCCTTAGAAGGTACTCTGGAGCACTCTCCGGAGTAGGACCTATCGAGAAGGAACGGTGTCGGCAATCAATACACAAGCATATGCAACAATATGATGCATGAACATGGCATGAATATGTGATGTTGTTTGAGCTAATGCAACTAGCATTCATTTGGTTGAAGTCCATTTGAGCCAAAGGTTCAAATGCAACTCCAAAATAAGCCTTTATAAATGCCATTCATGTGTTTTCACCTATACAGCAGGTATAAGTTGGTTTTTCATGCATGAAAATGGTACAGATGGATAGATTGCATTTTTATGATGATTTTTCATATATATATTATTTCAATCTGAGCTACGGTTGAATTTCTGTGAATTTTAGAAGTTTTGCTAATTTTCTGGAATTTCCTGTCTATTTCAAATCCAGAAAAGTTAATTGCGTCATGCTGATGACAGCATGATGTCAGCGGGTCAACGACGCTGACCAGGGTCAAACCTGACGTGTGGGGGCCACACGTCAGTGTCATGGAGTTAAACAGGGTGTGTTTAGCCTAATTACAAGATTAGTGGGCGCTGCGGCCCATCTGTCAGTGTCAGGGGGGTTTGTTAAGCGGTGATTAGCCTTAAGCTAATCACCTGACCCACGGGGCCCACCTGACAGGCTGGCGAGGTCAAACCGGTCAAACCCGCCGGCGTTTAGCCGCCGGCGAGGCTGAACGCGGCGGAGGGTCACGGGATTCGCCCTCCGGCGACTATTCGGGCGGCGGAGACCACGGGCGAGGAGCTGGACCTCGTTCGCGTCATTTGGAGCAAGTGGGAGGCTGCGGGGGTGCCGGAGCTCGCCGGAGCGGAGCTCGCCGGAGTGGAGCTCGCGGCGGCGGCCGGAGCTCGGCTCGAGCGGCGGAGGGCTAGAGGGCGCAGAAGGGTAGGGGAGTAGGGGAACGGAGCAGGGGCTCACATCGCGTCGCATGGAGGGCTCGTCATCTCGGGGGAGGCTCTGGAGACGACGGAGCGGCGACGACGATCTCGGGCGGCCGGCAATGAAGAAGACGGCGGTGACGGCTCCATGGGGCGTCCGGCGTCTCGTGGCTTGACAGAGAGGTAGCATGCAACGTGGCTGAGCGCTTGGACTTGTCGGGGAGGCGAGGCCGTGGCGGTGGGCGCGGCAACGGCGAGCGCCGGCGACGGCTCGTTCAGTGGTGCTCGCGAGAGAGAGAAAGGGGAGGGGATGAGCACGGCTGAGAGCAAGGGGAGCCGGGGGGGTTGCGTGGTGACGCTGCAGGGGGTCGCGGAGCAAGCGGGGAGGCAGGAGGTGGTCGGGCGCGTGGCCGCCTGCTCGGCGTCCTCCTGGCGTAGTGGAGAGGACGACTGGTAGTGCCAGTCGGCTGGGCCGGCCTGTTGGACCACTGGGCTGCACAGTGCCCGGCTGCACACGTAAGTGGCCCAGGTAAGTTCCTTTTTAATTCTATTTTCTGTTTTCTATTTTCTGACATTTGTTTCTGCTTTAAAAAATAATACTAAACTAATTTATTTTCTTATGCCAATTTTGTAGGAGCTAGTGGTATTATTCCGGAGTTCCTCAGCAACTAGCATAATTTTTGGACATATATTATATATATAACATATATATATATATCCAATGCAAATAATTATGCATTAATTCCAAATGGCCAAAATAAATATTTATCAGCTCCTAAAAATATTTGTTTGAATTTTACCTCTGACCAATATTTTTAGAGAGCAGCATGAACATTTTCTTGGACCTTTTTGGAGCAATTTTTCATCTGGGTCATTTCCAGAAATGATTTCTGAGGGTTTCACAATTCCCCATTTCAAATTTAAATGAAATTTAAACATGATGCACACATGACTAGCTAGTCTTGGTCATACCAGAACTAGGGATGTGACAATTTCTTATCAACTCTTTGTCCTAGAACAACACCAACAGCATAATCACTAGCATCACACATAATTTCAAAAGGCAAGTTCCAATCAGGTGGTTGAACAATAGGTGCAGTAATTAAAGCTTTCTTGAGTGTTTCAAAGGCTTCTAAACAATCATCATCAAAAACAAAAGGGATATCCTTTTGCAAAAGATTAGTGAGAGGCCTAGAAATTTTAGAGAAGTCTTTAATAAACCTCCTATCGAAACCAGCTTGACCTAGGAAACTACGAATACCTTTTATGTCCTTAGGACATGGCATTTTCTCAATTGCATCAACCTTTGCTTGGTCCACTTCAACACCTCTTTCAAAAATATTATGACCCAAGATAATGCCTTCATTAACCATAAAGTGGCACTTCTCCCAATTCAAGAGAAGATTTGTTTGTTCACATCTCTGCAAAACTCGATCAAGATTGCTTAAACAATCATCAAAAGACTTCCCATAGACAAAGAAGTCATCCATGAAAACCTCAACAATCTTTTCGCAAAAATCAGAAAATATAGCCATCATGCATCTTTGAAAGGTAGCAGGTGCATTACATAAACCAAAAGGCATACGTCTATAAGCATAGGTTCCAAAAGGACAAGTAAAAGTGGTTTCTTCTTGATCAGGTTGAGAACAGGTATTTGTGAAAAACCAGAATATCCATCAAGGAAGCAAAAGTGTGTGTGCTTAGATAATCTTTCAAGCATTTGATCAATAAAATGAAAAGGGTAATGATCTTTTCTAGTAGCTTTATTTAATTTTCTAAAATCAATTACCATTCTATAGCCTGTAACAATTCTTTGTGGAAGAAGTTCATTCTTATCATTAGGAACAACAGTTATACCTCCTTTCTTAGGGACACAATGAACAGGACTTACCCATCTACTGTCAGCTATAGGATAGATTATACCTACTTCCAGAAGTTTCAATATTTCCGTTCTTACCACCTCTTTCATCTTCGGATTTAACCAACGTTGGTGATCAACAACTGGTTTAGCATCAGGTTTCGTATTAATTTTGTGCTGGCATAGAGTGGGACTAATGTCCTTTAAATCATCAAGAGAATATCCAATAGCAGCTCGGTGCTTCCTTAGCACCTTCAATAATCTCTCTTCTTCTCATCAAGATAATAATAGGATATATTTTCTTCTGATCAAGATAAGCATATTTCAAAGTGTCTGGCAATTGTTTTAATTCAAACACAGGATCACCTTTAGGTGGAGGAGGACCTCCTAGAGTTTCAATAGGAAAATTGTGTTTAAGTAGAGAACATTTTTCAAAGAAAATATTATCTATTTCATTTCTTTCATGCATATGTAAATCATTTATATGGTCTAGCAAGTATTGTTCTAACACATCAGTAGGTGGCACAGCAATAGAAGCAAGACCAATTAATTCATTCTTACTAGGAAATTCTTTTTCATGATGATTTCTACTAAACTTGGAAAAATTAAACTCATGAGACTCATCACCAAAGGTAACTTCCACAGTCTGTTTTTGGTAATTTATCTTACCATTAACTGTATTCAAGAAAGGTCTACCAAAAATAATGGGAGAAAAGTCATCTTGTGGGGAACCAAGAACAAGAAAATTAGTAGGGTATTTTACTTTCCCACGCAAGACTTCAACATCTCTAATAATCCCACAAGGTGATATGGTGTCTGTATTTGCAAGTTTAATAGTAACATCTATGTCTTCTAACTCTGTAGGTGCTATGTCTTCCCTAATTTATTGATATAACTTATAAGGAATAGCACTCACACTAGCACCCTTGTCACATAAACCATGATAATAGTGATCTCCTATTTTAACTGAAATGACAGTCATGCCAACAACTAGTCTATTTTTATCCCTTTTATCGGGTATAGCAATTCTAGCGGCTTCTTCACAGAAGTAAATAACATGCCCATCCACGTCTTCTTCTAAGAGATCTTTAACTATAGCAATATTAGGTTCAACTTTAATTTGTTCATCAAGTTTAGGTGTTCTAACAGAGCTTTTGTTAACCACAGTCGAGACTTTAGCATGTTCCTTTATCCTAATAGGAAAAGGTGGTTTCTCAATATAAGCAGTAGGAACAACTGGATCAACATTATAGAGTATAGTTTCTTCTTTAACTGGTACTGGTTCCTTAATTTCTTCTTTAATAGGTGGGTGATATTTAAACCACTTCTCTTTAGGGAGTTCAACATGAGTAGCAAATGATTCACAAAAGGAGGCTACTATCTCAGAGTCAAGTCCATATTTAGTGCTAAACTTTTGAAAAGCATCGGTATCCATAAAAGATTTAACACAATCATACTTAAGATTTATACCTGACTCTTTACCTTCGTCGAGTTCCCAATCTTCAGAGTTGCGTTTAATTCTTTCCAAAAGATCCCACTGGAATTCAATAGTTTTCTTCATAAAAGAACCAGCACAAGAAGTATCCAGCATAGTTTGATCATTACGAGAAAGTCGAGCATAAAAGTTCTGAATAATAATTTCCCTTGAGAGCTCATGATTGGGGCATGAATAGAACATTGACTTAGGCCTCCCCCAAGCTAGAGCGATACTTTCTCCTTCATGAGGCCAAAAATTATATATATAATTCCGATCACGATGAAATAGATGCATAGGATAAAATTTCTGGTGGAACTCCAGTTTTAAACGATTCCAATTCCATGATCCAATATCATCGCATAGCCTATACCATGCCAATGCCTTTCCCTTCAATGATAAAGGGAAAACCTTTTTCATCACCTCATCTCTGGGTAAACCTGCAAGCTTGAACAATCCACAAATTTGTTCTACATATATCAAGTGCATATCAGGATGTTCGGTTCCATCTCCTGCATATGGATTAGCTAGCAGTTGTTCTATCATACCCAAAGGAATTTCATATTCAATATTTTCAGTAGGTGCAGTAGGTTGAGGGGCAATTAATTGTGGTTCCGGACGAGGTGAGATACCCCAAACAAACCCCTCCAAGGATTGTTTACCATAGTAACAAGTGACTATAAATTTCAGCACACTATATAAATGTTTCCTTACCGAGTTCCACTTACCAAAGGCGCTTTACTCCCCGGCAACGGCACCAGAAAATAGCCTTGATGACCCACAAGTATAGGGGTCAATTGTAGCTCTTTTCGATAAGTAAGATTGTCGAACCCAACAAGGAGCAGAAGGAAATGACAAGTAGTTTTCAGTAAGGTAATGTCTGCAAGTGCTGAAACTATAAGTAGGGAGTAGTTTGATAGCAAGATAATTCGTAACGAGCAAGTAACGGTAGTAGCAATAAGTATGCAGCCAGGTAGCCCAATCCTTTTGAGGCAAAGGACAGGCCAAAGCGGTCTCTTATGATAAGCAAAGCGTTCTTGAGGATACACGGGAATTTCATCTAGTCACTTTCATCATGTTAGTTTGATTTGTGTTCGCTACTTTGATAATTTGATATGTGGGTGGACCGGTGCTTAGGTGTTGTTCTTACTTGAACAAACCTCTTACTTAAGATTAATCCTCCTGCAAGCATCCGCAACTACGAGAAAAGTATTAAGGATAAATCCTAACCATAGCATTAAACCCTAGGATCCAATCGGTCCCTAACGGAATAGTGCATAAACTGGGGTTTAAGTTTCTGTCACTCTCGCAACCCACCATCTATTTACTACTCCGCAACGCGTTCCCTTAGGCCCAAATATGGTGAAGTGTCATGTAGTCGACATTCACATGACACCACTAAGGGAATCACAACGTACATACTATCAAAATATCGAACACATATCAAGTTCACATGATTACTTGCAACATGATTTCTCCCGCGACCTCAAGAACAAAAGTAACTACTCACAAATAATCAACATGCTCATGATCAGAGGGGTATTAATATGCATAATGGATCTGAACATATAATCTTCCACCAAATAAACCATATAGTAATCAACTACAAGATGTAATCAACACTGCTAGTCACCCCCTAGCAACAATCTATAGTTCCGGTAACAAGATTGAATACAAGAGATGAACTAGGGTTTGAGATGAGATGGTGCTGGTGAAGATGTTGATGGAGATCACCCTCCCCAAGATGGGAGAGTTGTTGGTGATGATGATGAGGATGATTTCCTCCCCCGGGAGGGAAGTTCCCCCAGCAAAATCGCTCTGCCGGAGGGCAAAAGTGCTCCTGCCCAAGTTCCGCCTCGAGACGGTGGCGCTCCGTCCCGAAAGTCTTCCCCTTATTTTTTCTAGGTCAAAATAACTTATATACCAGAAGATGGGCACCGGAAGTGGGCCGAGGAGGCCACAACCTGGCCCCCCTCTGGTGTTTATTGCTTCCAGTATTTCTTAAATATTCCATAAAAAATCCTCGTGGAGTTTCAGCTCATTTGGAGTTGTGCAGAATAGGTGGCCTGACGTAGCTTTTTCAGGTCCAGGTTTCCAGCTGCCAGAATTCTCCCTCTTGGGGTGTACCTTGCAAATTATGCGAGAAAAGGCATTAGAATTACTCCAAAAAGCATTATTATGGATAAAAACATTGTAAATAACAGTAAGAAAACATGATGCAAAATGGACGTATCAGCGCACACCCAGAACACAACACACACCAGCACACGTGTACACCGGCGTTGCCGCTGGCTGAGATGGACGGCGAGGCAGCCAACAAGCGGAGGCGGCTCGAGCCAATCCGCATCGGGCGAGCATTGACTTCATCAGCAGCCTCCCCGACGACATGCTTCTCGTCATCATCGGCCTCGTCCCCACGAAATCTGTCGTGCGGACCACCCTGCTCTCCCGGTGGTGGCACCCCCTCTGGCGCCACGTCCCCCTCAACCTCACCGTCGGGAGCTGCCCGCCCTTCTTCTCCCTCAACTCAAACAGCTCGACCTCTTCGACATTGGCATCTCCAAGAAGGCTATGGAGCACCTGCTCCGCGGCTGTATTGTGCTCGAGTACCTTCGCCTTCAGCAGATCCACGGGTTCATTAGCCTCCACATCGCCTCGACGAATCTCCGATGGATTTATGTGTCTTGCTGGCCCCGCAACAAGACATCAATTGGGAAGAGATCACTCTAGCTGTTCCACCTTATGGTCATTGAGAATGCGCCTTTCCTTGAGAGGTTGCTTGTATCTGATCTAGAAGGTCCAACAAAAATCAGGGTCATTGATGCACCGAAATTGACAGCCTTGGTGTACTCGTCTGCCAAATTCTCCGAACTCTTTATTGGGTCCGTAATTGTTCAGGTACAACACTCATCTTCTTCTCCGTCTTCTTGAAATTCACAATTTTAAATGTCTTCTTGATGTATTTACGACTGTCATCCAGGAAATGATTCCCACAAGCTTCACCCAGTCTGTGCACACAGTGAAGATCTTGGCAATAAAATCTATCAGCCCCAATCTGGATCAAGTTGTTGGATTCCTTACATGCTTTCTGTGCACGGAGAAGCTACTCATTGAGGTGAAACTTCTTTCCTATTAGTAAACGATAATCACAGCGTAGCTCAATTTTTCGTAATTTTCCCAAATTACGATGACAAGTGTAGTGTTCAAAACTGCATCTACGCACTGAACCGAAAGAAATGTTTCTAGTATTTTTTTTTTCTCACGTGATCACCTGCATCATTTTTTGTTTTACTACTATAGTAGCCTAGGCTAGTCGTAGTGGCAACTAACTTCGACTAGTAACTCCATGGTTACCCTATGAGCAAGTACTACTTGCGTCCTGGTTTACTCTTCCTATTTTGTAGTATCAAAATTTGACCATAGATTTAACTGACAAAATGTTAATGCATGTCACTAAAAATTATATCGTTGGATTCATATTTGAACATAATTTCAAATGGTATAATTTTTGGTGACATGAATTGGCATTTTCTTAGGTAAATCTATGGTCAAAATTTTACACTAAATACGAGGTAGTACAAAAGTGGGCTATAACGGCCCTCCACTATGTAGGCCAAGACATGTGCCAAATTCACTTGTGATGCATTTGGCATCAATGCCCCTCCATTGCTCACCTGGTGCCCCAATCTAGATCACCTACTTTGCTCTGGTGCCAAATTAAATCACGTAATGAAAAAACACTTGTGTGGGAGAGGGAGAGGACTAAGCCAATAAAAAACACTTGTTTGGGAGAGTGAGAGGCTGGTGTAGTTGGTTTGATTGATTTGTTTATACATGTGGGTCTGTGTGCACAGCGGTGCCAACTCTCTTCCATTGCTAGAGCGGTGCCAAAATCTTTTGATTTGACATTGATGCGTATTATGGGGCATGCTTTTGAGAAATATGGCATCGACCACATAGTGGAAGGCAACAAATGCCCAAGCTCTTCACGTGCTCCTAGGTAAATGAGAGGAAAGAGAGAGAGAGTGAAAAAAATATCACTAGCCAGCCAACCCTATCATATGAGCGAATGATATTGGTACCTCTTGATGACACGGCAATCTTATACAGCCAGCTGCTCTAATATGTTCTCTTCTTTTGCAGATAAAAACAGACCCGAAAGTGAAAAATGTGCTGCACTATAACAATCTCATCGAATGCCTTGATCTCCATCTTATAGAAATTGATTTGATCGACTACCGAGGCAGCACATCTGAGATTAAATTGGCTAGGTTCTTCGTTCTGGAGGCAAGTGTGCTCAAGGTAATGAGGTTGGGCGTCCTCTAGCGCAACAACGAATGGCATGCTAATCACCGCAAGCGTCTAAGCCTAAATGACAAAGTCTCCGCAGAAGCTGAATTTGTTTTTGAAACATCAAGTGGCAGGAGACTCGAAAATTTATTTGCCCATTAGTGACTTGTCAGGGCGGTGGATTTTAGTTTGTACGATAATGCTGCATCCACCTAAAGTAACGAAAGTTCTCACATAAACTTCCTAGTAATTCCCTCTTCGTAGGTGCAGCATTACTCCTAACATTTGTAATATCAGTTTGAAACTTGTAATATTGCCGTGTCTTGTTCCCGCGTTTTCAAAATCCTACGAATCAAAGAGGTCCTAAGTTGGTGATGATGTTGTGCCTGCCATCTTTCACCAATAGCCGTCGGATCTAGATCTGACGCATACAAACCAAACTTCTGAAGTTTTGCAAAAAGATGCCCGCACTTGTTCCCTATTTACAAACAACTCCTTGTCTCTCACAATCAGCCTTATTTCCTCCCCACCACATCTAGAAGGCCATGGAAAAATCTGGCGCGATGGCCGCTACCGGCGCCGTCCACCCCCAATCTTGGTGTTTCGTGCAATGCATGGGCATCTACGCATGGGAAATTATGTCAAACACGGTTAGTTGTAAGAAGGCTAGCTCTACAGCCATGATGATAATGACTGCAGATGGTGAGGCTGACTTTGGTATGCCGAACACGGCGCCTACACTTAGGTGTCATCTCCGGCGCAGGGTCTTGTGAATTGACTGTGAGGAGCAGCACGTAATAATTTGACCAACGGGTAGTACAGTACTACTACATTGGTAGTACTACTACTAGTACTAGCACCACCGTCTGGATTTAGTAGTACTACCACGTCCGTCTGGATTTAGTATTTGACTAGCAATATCTAGTAATGCATGTCACAAAAAATAAACTACTCCCTGTGTAAATAAATACATGGTGTATTGTTTTATTCCTTTTTGAACGTAGTTCCCGATGATATTATACACTCTCCCTTCTGGTAGATGGCTCAAATCTGAAGTCTCATCAATCATACTACTATTGTACTCACCGAGCGCTCAGCTTGGTAAGCTACCAACAAAAAATTGCAATCAAAGACTACTATTGTACACCCTCCGTACTGGTGCATTAGTCACGTTACAAAAACCAAATAGTAATCCCAAAAATTTTAGGCGCGGTGCATTAACTACCCACCTCATTCCTTGTTTTTTGCCACGAAAAAAGAAATCACCCAATAGTAGACGTCGGGTGCGTATGCATTCAATGACTTGAGACTACTCAGCACAACATTTTTGGTTTCATGCATTAACATTTTATTAGTTAAATCAAAGGTCAAAACCTGGCGCAAAATGCAAAGGGGACCAATAAACCAGTAAACATCAAAGTTCTCTCGTTTGGCCCCAACTAGAGGTCCGGTGAGATGACTATACAGCACCGGCACAGAGGGGGACGCAGCTCCGTTTACTTACTACACCTGCCTTTGGGTGTATGACAGGTGGGCCCAACAGGTGGCTGGCCCACCTGTCATACAGCCAAAGGCAGGTGCAGTTAAGGCACTGGAGCTCGGTCCCACAGAAGGAGGGCCAAGGAGTAGATGGACAACACACACGTGAATGCAACGCAGTCTGCACTTCTCATATAAAGGCTCCCCGCCAGTCCAATCTACGAAATACTACGCACCTACGCAACCTAACCAAGAGCAAGAGTGATCACTCCAATCGCAAGATCAGTTGACTAGAAGCTAGACCCATGGAGGCGATGAGCGCGAGCACTAGCCGGCTGTGCCAGACGGTCCACGATGCCGGCATGTAGCCCGACACCAAGGAACGTCTCCAGGTCGTGCTTGAGGCCGCCAGGGCGAGAGGTTGCTTGAACGACAGCTTCGTCTCCTTGTTCGACGAGGTCCTCGTCGGCTTCCTTGACAAGTTCACTGTCGTCAATAAGCTCGCGGACGACCTTGACGTATGCCTCCAGCCCATGCGCCCAGGCTCTGCGATGCCCGCCATCGTCAATGGCCTCTATGGTGATAACCTCTTCGACACACTGGTGGCCCTGTGACTGCCCGCCGTCGCTGTCGGATTTTGGGCTCCGCAGACCCTTGAGAGGTTCAAACTTTGGGGTGAGTGCGAAGAACTTGATCTCCCCAGTCTGCCTACTCGCCAATCTCACGGCCTAGCTCGATGAACAGGAAGGAAATGGGACACAACAGTTTACCCAGGTTCGGGCCACCTTGCTGTGTAAAACCCTACTCCTGCTTTGTGGTGGATTGGACTCGAGGGGCTGAGGATGAACTAGTACAGTGGGAGAACAACCTCAGGAGGAGGCGTGTTCTTGTGCTCGAGTAAGCTGGTGAGCTGGCGAGGATGGAATGGATCCGATCCTCTCTATGGTGGTGCCTAGGCCCTATTTATAGTGGCCTTAGTCCTCTTACCAAATTAAGGCGGGAACGGATCCCACCACGGCCAAATTCGAAGGGAGACAACTAGTACACGCTATCCTGACAAAAGTAGTCTTCGCCTAGAAAGCCTCTTGTCTTGGTCGTGACGATGCGGTAGGCTCAGCGATGACCTCTGTCCTACCATCCTGGTGGTCTTGGTCTTGTTGCACGGGAATGGAAACCTTTGGCTGATTCCTCGGGACTTCGCGCCTGCGCTTGCCTCCTTAGCACCAAAGAGGAAACGGTTGTCCTGCACCCGTTGGCGCCCGCCTGGCCCTGGTCATCATGGCTCACGTCACTCAAGCCTCACGAGGTGGGACTTGCATAGGAATCTACGCTCCTCAGGGGCCAGCCTGAGGAGGCTGCCCCTCCTCGAGGTCTTGGTGTCGTCTGCCTCGCGAGGCTTGGCCCCTCGCGAGGGTCTTGAGTAGTCGATGCTGAAGGTGGACCGTACCAGGCCGCTGAAGGAGCCACGCCGTGGGCCGCAGGAAGGCAAGTCTGGGTACCCCCGTTCCCAGAACACCGACAGTAGCCCCCGGGCCCAAGGCGCGCTCGAACTTGGCTTCAAGGCGAAGCCAAAGGACAAGTGCGGAGCGCCGCGGGCCCCAACCGCGTGCGGCCTTGGTCGACGCGTGGCGATTGATGGGACGTGGGCTTCTCCGCTTCCCCACACCGCCTCGGGAACCGTTCGACTTGACGAGTCCCTGCTGCATGCAGGGAGAAACCATCTTTGCGTGGGATCATGGTGGCCGGCGGTTGGCCTTCCTCCGGCTATAAGTGAGGGGAGGGGCGGAGCCCCCCTCGCTTATCTCCATCTTCTCGCCGCCTGCTCCTTTTTCTTCTTCTTTGTTCCGCTGCCTTGCTGAAGTGCTCATGGCGCCGACGAGGAAGTTCTCCGCCGCAGAGAAGGGGAAGGCCCCAAGGAAGGACCAGGGTCACCGCCGCCCAAGAGGGGCTGCAGACGCCCCCACAAGTATGATGTGACCCCGGTGGTGGCCCCCCAAGGGCGCAGGCGCACTCCTCCAAGAGCAGGCGCTCCCTCCAATGGTCTTGGTGGCGCTTCTTCTTGCAGCCGGAGACGCCGAGGGTGAGGCTGCTCCTGCGTTGGGGAAAGGCGCGCCATGGTCGTGCGGCCTCGTCGGCCGCGCTTCCATTCCGCGGACGCGTTCCCAGAGTTTGTTGTGTGGTCGGAGAGGCCTGCCGGCACCTGGCTCCAGCTTCCGCGCTTCTTCGTCGGTGAGCTACCGGCCGCGGGGCTTGACGGCCTCTGGCTGCAGGATGACGGGTGCTGCAGCAGGGCCTCTTGGGCCGGGGTCGAGGTCACTGCCGCAGGTAACGTGGCCTTGACCCGCGGTTGGTAGGCATTCGCCCACGTACAAGGCCTGAGCGGAAGGTGCACCCTCCACTTCAAGTACGACGGCTCGTGACCCTCTACATGAGGGTGTTTAGGGAGGATGGCCGCCGCACGGCGTGCTGCCCAAAGGATGGCAGCAGTGACGATGGGCTCGGCCTTCGCGACGGCCGCGACGACGACGAGGGTGAGCTTGCCCTTGGCGACAACCCACCTCCCCTAGCGGTGGCGACTCCTTCTCCGGCGAGAGCACCAGCAGCGGCGGCTATGATCAGCCACCCCACCGTCGGGCTCGGATCGGCGAAGGCGACGGGCCATCTCGCCGGCCGTGCTCCGGTGAAGCGGGAGGAGGGCTCGGACTGAGCGTCGGGCGTTGCCGGAGCCTGGCCTCGGGAGCTGTCGCAGCCGTGCGGCCCGCTTTTGTTTAACCTTTCCTTTCTACTGCATTTTGAAAAAAGTAGAGGGCCCCTTGGGGTGTCTAATGAACCATGGCACTTATGCCACTATGCTATGTTTTTTATTGAGATATTTTGCCATGATAGCCATGTTCCAAGAAGGTGTGATTAGGGTAACTTAGCTCGATATGCTTGCGGTAGTTTCCTGCCTCGCGAGGGCGCACCTTTCTAGCAGCGTCCGCCGATGCTCCCTTCCTAGCGGCTCAGGAGCCGTCAGGCCTCAGGAGGCGTTGTAGAGCTGTAGGGTTATTAGAAAGCTTGATGGGGCATCCTATTCTTCCTCGCGCGAGCCCCCAGGCATGGGTTGGCTGGGGCTGGTACACCACGTCGCACTGCCTGGAGGCACGAACTTAAGAGGGTGCGCATGCCCACGAGCTCATTCGAGAGCGTCTCGTGAGGATTAAAGAAGCCGATGCTTCGGCGAGGTGTGTTTGTGGTGCGGGCAAACCAAAATGCACACTCCTGCCTAGCCCCCGCGCGCGGGACGCGCGAGGAGGAGCGACGGGCAACTGCCGCTCTTCTGGGGGCAAGACTTAGAGGCGAGCGAAGTAAGAGGAGAAAATTTCCAACTCTAGATAACGAAAAATGCGAAAACTCCAAATTCCATTAAGAAGTTGCAAACCAGCCACAGAAAGCAAGCAAAAGAATAGCCGCGTCCGGCACCTAGACTAGTCTTGTTACCAGTGCAGAGCTAAGTGCTGCCACCAGGACGTGGGAGGGAGCCCCCGTGAGGCCCGCGGGCGGCACTCAGGAGACTCCGGGACATGTACAGCCCCACTCAATATTACGTGAGAGTTTCACGAGCAGAGACCTTCACAGGCATGGGGCCTTGATTCATGGGTAGAACTTCCGGAGGTGCTGGATGTTCGAGGCGTTCCGAATGGGGATCTAGTCCTGCGTCTCTAGGCGCGCGGCGCCAAGCCTGGACACACGGGCGATCCTGAATCGACCCTCCCACATGGATGAGAGCTTATGCAAGCCCTCCCTGGAGAGCACCTACCTCAGGACGAGATCACCCACCTCAAGTGTCCTGGAGCGGACGCTGCGGCGGTGGTACAGTCGCAGCGCCTGCTGGTACCTGGCGGCTCAGAGCGAGGCTTGGCGGCGGCGTTCCTCCCCCAGCACGAGGTCCATCCCCCGCGAGGCATCCTGGTGTGCCTTGTCAAACGCGAAGAATCGCGCGGAGCGATGCCTGACCTCGTGAGGGAGAACCGCTTCAGCTGTGTAGACAAGGAAGAATGGAGTTTCGCCCGTCGGCTTGGTTGCGCTGGTGCGGATGGACCATAGCACGGACTGGAGCTCATCGAGCCAGCCCCTGCCGCAGGCCTCGAGCTTTTTCTTGAAGGTCCTTCCCTTGAGGCCTCTTAGGACCTCCGCGTTGGTGCGCTCGGCCTAGCCATTGCTCCTGGGGTGTGCCATCGAGGCGTAGCATATCCGAGTTCCAAGATTAGCACAATATGTTTTGAAAAGGTTGCTAGTGAACTGCGAGCCGTTGTCGGTGATGATGCGATTAGGAACCCTGAACCAGCTCACGAGGCCCTTGATGAACTTGATTGCCGAGCCGGCTAGGATGGCACGGACGGCCTCCACCTCCGCCCACTTGGGGAACTTGTCGATGGCGACGTAGAGGTAGCGGTAGCCCCCGGGCGCTCGAGGGAATGGGCCCAAGATGTCCATCCCCCAAACCACGAACGACCATGAGAGTGGGATGGTCTGGAGACCCTGAGCGGGCTGGTGGATCTGCTTGGCATGAAATTGGGACGCTTCACAGGATCTCACTGGCTCAGTGGCATCATTAAGAGCCGTGGGCCAGTAGAATCCACTGTAGAACGCCTTGCCCACGAGGGTGCGCGAGAAGAGTGATGCCCGCAGTCCCCGCCATGTATGTCAACCAGCAGCTCGTGTCCTAGCTCCCTGGAGATGCACCGCAGAGAGACGTCGTTTGGCCGCTTTCGGTAGAGCTCACCGTCCTGAATGCAGTAGGTAGTGGCCTGGCAAGCCACGCGCTCCGCGTCTTCCTCCTTCGCCGGCAGGGTCCCCTGGAGCAGGTACGCCTTGAACTCCTCAGTCCAGCACCCCTCCTGAGGCTCGAACACGAGGAGCAGACGGGCTCCCGAGGTTGGACCGCAAGCGGGGGCACCTGAGAGGGGTGCTGGGGGTAGCTCCTCCTGAGGCGGTGCTGGTCCCATGGTGGGTGGGGCTGCCGACGGCTTGAAGAGCCGCTCGTCAAAGACGCCGGGCTCCTGAGGCAGGCGGCAAGACGCCCTCTTGGCGATGTCGTCTTCTTCCTTGTTTGTGTCGCGCGGCATGTGCTGCAATTCTAGGCCCAGGAATTGTTTCTCGTTTTTGCGTACCTCCTCAAGGTATGCTTCCATGTGCTCGTCCTTCGGCTTGTACTCTTTGTTGGAGAAGTTGACGAGGAGCTGCGAGTCACCCCTGATCATGAGGCGCTTGACCCCCAGAGCCGCGGCGGCTTTGAGTCCGGCGATCAAGCCCTCGTACTCCGCAGTGTTGTTGGAGACCTTCTCATTGCGCTAAAAACAGAGTTGCACGGCGTAGTAGAGCTTGTCCTTGGCGGGCGAAATGAGCACTGCTCCAGCCCCCACGGCCTAGCATGCGAACGCGCCGTCGAAGTACATGACCCATCCATCTGGTGCCTCGTCTCCGGGCAGGAGAGAGCGGTCCTCTCACACTTCACGACTGGGGTCGTCAGTCCATTCTGCCACGAAATCTGCGAGGGTCGCTCCCTTGATGACTCTGGTGGTGCTGAACTCCAGGTGGAATGCTTGCACTTTGATGTTCCACTCTGCGACTCTTCCCACGACATTGGGGCTCTGGAGCTCCCTCTCTAGTGGGTAAGCTGAGACAACCTTGATGGGGTGGCCCTGCAAGTAGTGGCACAGCTTGCGGTAGGCGACGAGGAGCACGAGCAAGAGCTTTTGTGGCATGGGATAGCACGCCCGCGCATCGCGTAGCACCGTGCTGACGAAGTACACTGGGTGTTCGACGAGGGAGGAAGTGTCGGCGGGGTCTTGTACCTCCTGGGGCCGGGGGGCTCAGGAGCTTGGTCGTCCAACAGGGCAGCAGGGGCCTCAGGAGCGCCGTCGTGAGGCCGCTGCGTCTCGACCGAGCGCGAAGTGCTGCTCTGCGAGCCCTTGGTCAGGTGCTCCTCCCGGACCGCCACCAGCGCTGTGCTGGCAGAGTGAGGCGTGGTAGCCAAGTAGAGCACCAAGGGCTCAAGGGGACACGGTGCAACCATCACCAGCGGGCTAGTGAGGTACCTCTTGAGGTCTTGGAATGCTGCGTCAGCCTCCGGAGTCCACTCGAATGGTCCTTTCTTCTTCATCAGCTTGAAGAATGGGAGGGCGCCCTCTCCTAGCTTGGAGATGAAGCGCCCTAGCAAGGTAATATAGCCCTTGAGGTTTTGTCGCGGGCTCATCCTTTCTATGGCCTTGACCTTCTTTGGGTTGGCCTCGATCCCCCTGTGCGACACCAGAAAGCCCAGTAGCTTGCCGGAGGGGACTCCAAACACACATTTGTCTGGATTGAGTCACAGATCCACCTTGCGCAGGCTGGCAAACATTTCTTCCAGATCTTCAATAAATGTCATTGCCTCCCGAGACTTCACCACTATGTCATCGACGTAGGCCTCGGCGTTCCTCCCGAGCGGCTAGCCTAGAGCGACGTGCATCAGCCGCTGGAAGGTTGCCCCGGCATTACGCAGCCCAAACGGCATGCAGGTGTAGCAGTACACCCCGCATGGGGTCAGGAAGGCCGTCTTCTCCACATCCTGCACCGCCATCTTGATTTGGTGATAGCCCGAGAAGGCGTCCAGAAAACACAGCAGGTCGCATTCGGCGGTGGAGTCAACGATCTAATCGATGCACGGAAGCTGGAAGGGTTCCTGAGGGCAAGCCTTGTTGAGGTTGGTGAAATCGACGCACATGTGCTCCTTCCCGCCTTTCTTGGGGACAATGAACGGATTTGCCTGCCACTCTGGGTACCGCACCTCCTGAGTGACACCAGCCTCCTGCAGCTTGCGGGTCTCTTGGACCATGAACGACTGCTTCTCCCTGGACTGCCGCCGCGCCTTCTGCTTCACCGGGCGCACGTTAGGGCACACCCTCAGGTGATGCTCGATTATTCTCCTCGGGATTCCGACCAGGTCCTTGGGCTCCCATGCAAACACATCCTTGTTCGTGCGGAAGAAGCTGATCAACGCCTCTTCTTGATCTGGAGGGAGGCCGGCGCCTATGGTGAAGGTGGCGCCTGATGCCCCGTCTTCGTCAACCGGCACTTGCTTCGTCTCGGCACGATCCTGAGAGAAAAATTTCTTCTTCTTCGCTGGTGCAGCCCTAGGAGCCTCCGGGGCCCCTTCCTTGCTTGGCCGCGCAGCTGCCGTGGCTCTGAAGGCGAGCTTGAGGGCCAATAGCGCGTCCTTGGTATCCCCGACTACGGTGAGGACGCCGCTGCTTCCCGGCATCTTCATGAGATTGTAGGCAGGGTGAGTTGCTGCCATGAACTTGGCCAAGGCCGAGTACCCGAGGATGGCGTTGTACGGGAGGCTGATGCGTCCGATGTCGAAGTCGATAAGCTCGGTGCGGTAGTTGTCACGGGTGCCGAAGGTGACGGGGAGGCGGATCAGCCCTAGGGGCTGGTGGAGCCGTCGACGACTCCAGAGAAAGGCTTGGTGGGGCGAAGCCGGACATGAGGCACATGAAGCAAGCCGAATACCTCCACGGAAAGCACGTTGAGGCCGGCTCCACCATTGATGAGGGTCTTGGTGACGCCACGTTGCAGATGGTGGGGGTGCAGAGCATCGGGAGCACGCCGGCACCTGCGGTGGTCGCGGGGTGAAGCCCGGAGTCGAAGGTGAGGTCGGTTTTAGGCGGTGCCCAGCCCGGGGGATCTCCCCGCTGCACATGGGCGGCACCCACCTCGCGGAAGAACTACTTGACGTGGCAGTCTGAGGGCGGCGCCTGCGAACCACCGAGGAGGGCTGCGATGTCGTGGGAAGCTGGTGCCGCGAAGCGCGCGGTGAAGAGGCCGCACAGCTCCTCCCAGGAGGCCACCGAAGACCCTGGCAACTTGAGCAGCAAGGCACGCGGCGCGCCCGTGAGGGACATGGGTAGCTAGTTGGCCATGACCTTGTCGTCGCCGTCGACTACCCAAACTGCCTCCTCGTATGCTCGGAAAAAACCTGCCGTGTCCGCCGCGCCGTCGTATCAGGGCGGTAGCTCCGACCTGAACTAGGGTGGCCACTGCACCCGTCGTAGGGCGGGGGTGAAAGCGCGGAGGCCCTTGGCTCCCCCGAAGGCGCGCGTCGGTCCGGTTGATGGAGCACCGTCCGCCATGAGAGCCGAACAGTGGAGCGTAGCTGACAGGGAGGCGGATCTCCGACGCACCCCTACCTGGCACGCCAAATGTCGGATTTCAGGCTCCGCAGACCCTTGAGAGGTTCGAATTCTGGGGTGCGTGCAAAGAACTTGATCTCCCCAGTCTGCCTACTCGCCAATCTCGCGGCCTAGCGCGATGAACAGGAAGGAAATGTGACACAACAGTTTACCCAGGTTCGGGCCACCTTGCGGTGTAAAACCCAACTCCTGCTTTGTGGTGGATTGGCCTCGAGGGGCTGAGGATGAACTAGTACAGTGGGAGAATAACCTCAGGAGGAGGCGTGTTCTTATGCTCGGGTAAGCTGGTGAGCTAGTGAGGATGGAATGTATCTGATCCTCTCTACGGTGGTGGCTAGGCCCTATTTATAGTGGCCTTGGTCCTCTTCCCAAATGAAGGCAGGAAGGGATCCCACCACAGCCAAATTCGAAGGGAGACAACTAGTACACGCTATCCTGACAAACATAGTCTTCACCTGCAAAGCCTCTGGTCGTGACGCTGCGGTGGGCTCGGCGATGACCTTCGTCCTACCGTCTTGGCGGTCTTGGTCTTGTTGCACGGAAATGGAAACCTTTGGCTGATTCCTCGGGACTTTGCGCCTGCGCTTGCCTCCTTAGCACCAAAGAGGAAGCTGTCGTCCTGCGTCCGCTGGCGCCCGCCTGGCCCTGGTCGTCATGGCTCATGTCACCCGAGCCTCACGAGGTGGGACTTGCAAAGGAATCTCTACTCCTCAGGGGCCAGCCTGAGGAGGCTGCCCCTCCTGGAGGTCTTGGTGTCGTCCACCTCGCGAGAGTCTTGAGTAGTCGATCCTGAAGGTGGGCCGTACCAGGCCGCTGAAGGAGCCACATCGTGGGCCGTAGGCAGGCAAGTTTGGGAACCCCGTGATATCCCATTGTCACCATAGATAAGCACGGCAAGACATACATCAAGTGTTCTCAAAACCTTAAAGACGCAATCCGATAAGATAACTTCAAAGGGAAAACTCAATCCATTACAAGAGAGTAGAGGGGGAGAAACATCATAAGATCCAACTATAATAGCAAAGCTCGCGATACATCAAGATCGTACCACCTCAAGAACACGAGAGAGGGAGATCAAACACATAGCTACTGGTACATACCCTCAGCCCCGAGGGTGAACTACTCCCTCCTCGTCATGGAGAGCGCCGGGATGATGAAGATGGCCACCGGTGAGGGATCCCCCCTCCGGCAGGGTGCTGGAACAGGGTCCCGATTGGTTTTTGGTGGCTACAGAGGCTTGCGGCGGCGGAACTCCCGATCTATTATGTTCCCCGATGGTTTTAGGGTATATGGATATATATAGGCGAAAGAAGTCGGTCAGGGAAGCCACGAGGGGCCCGCGAGGGTGGAGTGCGCGCCCAGGGGGTGGGCATGCCCCCCTGCCTCGTGCCTTCCTCGTTGCTTCCCTTACGTACACTCCAAGTCTTCCAGATTGCTTTCGTTCCAAATATAACTCTCCCGAAGGTTTCATTCCGTTTGGACTCCGTTTGATATTCCTTTTCTGCGAAACACTGAAACAAGGAGAAAAACCAAAACTGGCACTGGGCTCTGGGTTAATAAGTTAGTCCCAAAAATAATATAAAAGTGCATAGTAAAGCCCATTAAACATCCAAGATGGATAATATAATAGCATGAATACTTCATAAATTATAGATACGTTGGAGACGTATCAGCCGGGCACTTTGTCACCATCGCTGTCTTTAGGGCAGCACCCGGCGCGGTGACCATTTTCCCCAAACACCCTCATGAAGAGGGTCGCGGTGACATCGTACTTGAAGTGGAGGGTGCACCGCCTGCCCAAACCACGTGCACGGGCAAACGTCTGCAAGCCACGGGCCAGGGCTACATTGCCCGCAACGGAGATCTCCACCGCGACCCACGAGGCCTTGCTGCAGCAGCTGTCCGCCTACAGCCAGAGGTCGCCGGGACCCATGGTCGCCAGCTCGCTGGCAAAAGAGCGTGGAAGCTGGAGCCAGGTACCGGTTAGGTTCTCCGACTACGCGACGAACTACGGCAACACCTCCGCCGAGTGGAAGCGTGGTCGGGTAGGCCGAGCGACCATGGCGCGCCTCCCCTCGCCGACGGGACCGCCACGCCCGAGGCGGCTCCCACCAGGCGGAGAAACGCCGCCTCGGCCGCCCAGAGCGACACTGGACCCCGAAGAGATTCGTCCTCACCCATGATGAACCGCAGCGGCGGTCGCGGCGTGCTTGCGAGGGCGACCGCGCCCCCTCTTGGGCGGAGGAGAGCCGGGCCCCTCTTGACGGGCCTTCCCCTTCTCCGCGGCCGAGAACCACTTCGTTGGCGCCATGGGTGTCGCTGCGGGACGATGGAGCGAGGAAGAGGAAGTAGAAGCAGGCGGAATGGAGGAAGATATGGGCAACGGGTGCTCCGACCCTCTCCACTTTTATAGCCAGGGGGAGGCCAACCGACGACCCCCACGATCGCAGGTAATGATGGCCTTTCTGCATGCACCAGGGACTCGTCAAGTCAGGCAGTTGCCGAGGCAGCATGGGGAAGCAGAGACGCCCACGTCCTGTCAATCGCCACGCGTCAATCAAGGCCGCAGGCGGTTGGGGCCTGCAGCGCTCCGCATTTGCCCCTTGGCGTCGCCTCGAAGCCAAGTCCGAGCGCGCCTTGGGCCCGGGGGCTACTGTCGGCGTCCTGGGAACGGGGGTCCCCAGACTTGCCTGCCTGCGGCCCATGGCGTGGCTCCACTAACGGCCTGGTATGACCCGTCTTCATCACCAAACACTCAAGACCCTCGCGAGGCTGGGGCCAAGCCTCGCGAGGCGAACGACACAAGACCTCCTCAGGGGCAGCCTCACTAGGCTGGCTCGCGAGGAGCAGAGAGATCAAGGAGAGGGGTACCTCGCGAGGTTTCCGTGACGTAAGCCATGACGACCAAGGCCAGGTGGGCGCTAGCGGGCGCAGAGTACCGGTTGCCTCTTTGGTGCTAAAGGGGCAGGTGCAAGCGACTAGTCTCAAGGCATCAGGCAAAGATTTCCATATCGGTGCAACAAGACCAAGACCAGCAAGACGGAGGTCATCGTGGAGCCCACGATGTCGTCACCACCAGAGCCTTTGGCAGGCGAAGACTACTTTTGTCAGGATAGCTTGTACTAGCTGTCCCCCTTCAAATTGGTCATGTTGTGGGATCCCTTCCTGCCTAAACATTTGGGAAGAGGACCAGGTGAGGGAGGCCTGGACTAAGAGGTCCTTGGGCGTCCGACCTGTTATACGTGGGCCGGACTGATGGGCTGTGAAGATACAAATACCGAAGACTCTACCCATGTCCGGATGGGACTCTCCTTGGTGTGGAAGGCAAGCCTGGCGGCTAAATATAAAGATTCCTTTCTCTGTAACCGACCTTGTGTAACCCTAGATCCCTCGGGTGTCTATATAAACCGGAGGTTTTAGTCCGTAGAGGGGAGAGATAGATACAATCATAGTCATATAGGCTAGACTTTTAGGGTTTTAGCCATCACGATCTCGTGGTAGATCAACTCTTTTAATACTCATATTCATCAAGATCAATCAAGCAGGAAGTAGGGTATTACCTCCATAGAGAGGGCCCGAACCTGGGTAAACATTGTGTCCCCCGTCTCCTGTTACCATCGACCTTAGACGCACAGTTCGGGACCCCCTACCCGAGATCCGCCAGTTTTGACACCGACACCAGGGCCTCTATAAATAGGACTAGCCACCACCATAGGGGGGTATTGAGATCGTTCCCAACCAAACCACAAAAGCTCACTGAGCTCAAGAACACCTCTCCTCAGGAGGCTATTCTTCCCTTGTACTTGTTCATCCCTAGCCTTCAAGGCAATCCACCACACCACACTGGAGTAGGGTATTACAACACATCGGTGGCCCGAACCCGTATAAACTCTTGTGTCCCTTGTTCTGTGGGTTCGGCGGGCTAGGCCTTGGGATCGTTGCGAGAGTGTGAGCTAGGGGGAGAGAGATCTTCGTGCGCACCCCAGTGTTCGTACCTCAAGGGTTTGCCGAAACCCGTAATCCGACAATGTCCTTCTCTAGGCTTGGCATACATATCTGTATCATCATCTTGCTCTTCAGGGGCATTGATTAGCTTGGCCCACTCAGCAATAGTAGACTGGTACCTTGTTCCTTCAGTCATCCAGGCAATTCTTCCATCTGGGTAGAAGTGAGCTGTTGAATAAAACTGCATGATAAGCTCATCATTCCACTTGGTCAATTTCTAACCCACAAAAGCATCAACTCCATTCATTCTGAAGCTCTCATGAACTCCAGGAAAGTGATCTTCATTTTCATCAATATATTCCCAATCAACCCATTTCATATCACTGACTATGGGCTTCTTATCTAGGAGCACAGTCTCATAGAAGTCCTGTTGTTCCTTGGTGTGGAACCTGTACTCTATAGCAGTTCTCCTTCTTGCCGCATAGGGATCTGACTGTCTCCACAGTCTGAGACCTACATCCTTCCTTATCTTCATGTTTTCAGCCACTGGATGAGTATCATCATGATATGGGATCTTGGGCTTCAACTTTCTGAGCACTTGGGCTTCCTCTTCTTCTATTTCAGGCACTGGGGCCTTGTTCTCTTCTGCAGCAGGGATGTTTCTGGTGCTTCTCTTTGGTGCAGTCTTGGTGGTTTGAGCTGTAGCTTTGGGGGCAGTCTTGGGCTTTGATGGAGCAGCCCCAGACTTGATGGCATTCCCCATCAGCTTCTGAGCTTTAGGTGCTGGTGCAACATCCTCTTCTTCATCTTCTTCCTCATCAGATGAGTGCCTCTCAAATTCTGCCACGGGATCAACTCGCTTGCACCATCTCCCTCTCTTCCTATCCTTCTTTTTCTTGCCCTCGCCAGCAGCCGCTCTAGTTAGACATTGGCACTCTCTTGGCAGGAGCCTTCTTGTTCAGACCAGGCTTGGTTCAAGCTGCCGTGCCAAATTCTTTCTTGACAACTTTCTTCTTGGAGCCGACCTCCTCCTCAACAACAACATAGTCTTCATCCTCTGAATCTGAGTTTCTCTTCTTCCTTATCCTGGTGGCTGCTTTTTGCATGTTGCTTGGGGTGCTTCTGCTACCGTCATCATAGCTGCTAGAGGGACTAGTGACCTCACTTGGGTTAACTTGCTCCTCAGACTTGTTCTGGCTGTCACTTTGATCAGACATTGTTGACACTGCAAACTGAAAGCTGACCCTCTACATAGATGTAGTTGAGATAGAGTGTATGAGCATCATAAAGTGCAGAGATTTTGCAAAACAATTGAGTCAAAAACTTGGTTTTAGTTTTCTACAGAAAGCATTTCGGAGCTACCAATTTGTTAAACTCAGTGACACTGAAGCAATATTAGAATCTGAACTAATGTAATCGGTCAGACTGAGACACAGTTCGGTGACTCCGAGATTGCTAGGGTTTCACTGAGAGTTGAACTTGGTCACACCGATTTGCAAGTTTCGGTCAGACCGAAAGTTAAAAGTGCAATGGCCTACGCCAAATCGGTGAGACCGATTTCTACAACTCGGTCGGTCCGAGATGAGTTCGGCGGAAACCTAACCCTAAATTTTCGAATCAAAACTAATCTAAAGGAAGTTTTTTCTAGATAGAAGTATCTCAAATGTAGCAAGAATCATGGCATTGTCTTTGTGCTAAGAATCGGAGTGAGAAAGCACAAAGGATCGAACTCATACCCTAACTTGGCGATGAGCTCGCTACGGCGGCAACGGTGGTGAAGATTCCCATTGAGGGCGACGGAGACCAGCGGCAGGAGGTCGCTGGCGATGAGGAGACGATCTGGAGACTCGAGTCGGCAAAGCAGGATACGCGCGGGTGAAGGGTTTCAGAGGAATTTCCAAAATTTGACCCGTGGGTATATATATCCTGACCCTGTCGGTGTGACCGAGTGGAACGACTCAGTGGCACCGAGATGCAGAATCGCAAGCGGTTACTGCACCTCAGTGTGACCAAACTGTTCTAATCAGTTGCACCGAGATTGAAAACCTAGATCAACTCAATGAACTCGGTATGACCGAAAGGGATGAATCGGTCAGACCGAAATACACAGAGAGGTTTTGGAAGTTTAAGTCTATGACGAATCGGTGGCTTCGAGTGCTCCTCGCCCAGAGGGTTTGAATCTGACTTGATCAAACTTTGTGATGTAGGATGAATAGAGTTTGAGACGATAAAAGCATAGATACCTAGAGGAAGTTCTTAGGCATTCTTGTCCATCCATTTGGCAAAAGAAAAAGAGCCAAACATTCAAAGCATCAAATGGATGTCCTCGAATGAGAAAAATATGCAATCAACATGCTCACACAATAAGATGGCAAATTAAATATGTGGCAAAGCATGCACAAACACTCTAGCATCTATCAAGCAATTGGCGATGACTAGGTCATCTATATATGAGTATATTGACTGAGGAGTCAAATGAGAACATTTGATCATAGGTCATACTCATCGTTTAAGCACAACTGGGGTTACCACTTTTACATGAAGCATTGTTGTGTTCACACCATTAGAGTTGCTTTAGCTCAATTCTTTCAGTAAAGCTCCCCGTAGATGTGATATCCCCCCTAAGAGGGATGAACTAACCTTGGGTTTTGTCGATGATGACTTCATGTAGATGTTAAAGATGTGGATGCTCAATGTTGATGCAGATCATTTGGAGCAATCCATTGGAGTGAGTTGCCCTTTCAATACCTACATGGGTTAGTCCCACAAGGAACAAACAAGGATATCCATAGAAATAGAGTGAAGTAGACACAAGATGATGTACATGAAAGCATTAGATTACCTTGTCCCTTGTCTTACCAACAAGAGGGCTTGTGACTCCTTGAACTGGTGCAGGATGTGGAAGTTGATTGCACTTGTTCTTGCCAAAATGATATGAGTGAAGTATGTTTTGGCGGAGTCACCCTCAAGAACTATCTAGTTCTTCTTCTTTGGGATCCACATCAACTTGATGGGAATCCTTGGAGCTGTAGTCGTACTTGACAAAGTAGAACTTGATGTAGTCTTTGGAACCCACTTGACCAAGGCCTTGGGAGCTTCTTCAAATGCATCAATCTCCTCTTGAAGCTTGTCCTTGCCTTTTTACTTGTGGTCTTGTGGTGGAAGATCATCTTGAGCTTGTGTCCCCTTGAAGGTAGTAGGATCATACTTCTCTTGGGGTATTGTTCTTCTTCCCACTCAACTCCATTGGTATTGAACTTCCGTTCAAAACCAACACCTTGATTCTTTCGGTGCCTTCCTTGCTTGCGTACAATTTCCTCAAATTGCTTACTTCTGGCAAGGCTCTTGTAAACACCTTTCTCTATAATTCCCGTCAATAAGCTATTTTCTTGCTCAAGTGTAACTTGGCTAAGAGAATCATTAGTGGAATCAAGAGAACTACTAGAGGCAACAATAGGATTTAGCATGATTATTGTTAGTACTAGATGAACAATCTTTCTTACTCTTGTTGCTAGATTTTACTTGTGGCATGTAAGTGGACAAGAGTAAACGCTTGGGAATGTAGAAGAACTTTTCTTACGAAGATCATCATTGATTGCTTTTAAGAACCCATGCTCTTGATCAATGTTGAGCTTTTCAAAGCGTAGCTTCTCATGAGTTGTTAAAAGCTCTCGATGATCTTCTAATGTAGTTTCATGAGCTAACTTAAGAGTGTTTAGTTCTTTAGTTAGACGTTCAATCTCCTTCTTATCATCGTCATTCATTTTATCTTGATTAGCATGATTAATAGCAAGTTCATCATAGTTTTCATCACTAGAGTTGTCAACAAGTAAATCATCATCACCTAGCAAATCATCTTCATCACTATTGAAATCAATACTCGGGGTGTGATACCTTTGGGCCTTTAGCCATGAAGCATCTTCCAATTCCTTCATTTGGTGAATCAAAAATGTCATAGGAGTTGGTTGACACAAGTGCTAGAGCGGCAACACCTTCATCTTGAGTATATTCTGAGTCGGAGTGATAATTTCTCTCGGGGTGATGGTCGGAGTCGGAGCCGGATACCCATTCACCAACATGAGCTTGATGTCTTCGTTTTGTATAGCTCCTTGATGACTTGTCCTTCCTTTCCGAATACTTGCTTTTGCGAGAGGTTCTTCGTTCATAACGATCATCTCTACTCCTTCTCTCCCTTGGAGGCGATTCTTCTCTTTTGCTTCTCCTTTTAGGGAGCCGTACACTCATTGGAGTAGTGTCCGGGTCTTCCACAATTGTAGCAATTACGCTCACTACTAGAAGATCTTTTGTCATTGTAGGACCTTGACTTGGAACTTCTTTCTTTGCTTCTACTCTTGTAGAAATTGTTGAAGTTATTCACCATTAGGCTCAATTCTTCATTGAAGGCTTGTTTCTCACTTGATGATGTAGGAGCATCACATGAGGTTTTGTAAGCACCACTAGAGTTGTTGTGAAGCTCTTCTTTATCCTTGAGTGACATCTCATGAGGAAAAATTCTTCCAATGACTTCGGTTGGCTTGAGATCTTTGTAATTGGGCATCATTTGGATCAAGGTGCACAAGGTATAACATTTTCCATCCAAGGCTCTTAGGATCTTCTTGATGATGAATCTGTCGGTCATCTCTTCACTTCCTAAGCCAGCAATCTCATTTGTGATGAGAGCAAGCCTAGAGTACATTTCAGCGACACCTTCACCGTCCTTCATTCTGAACTTGTCAAGCTGACTTTGAAGCACATCCAATTTGGATTACTTGACGGAGTCGGTACCTTCATGCATATCAATCAAAGTATCCCAAATTTCCTTTGCATTCTCAAGACGGCTGATATTGTTGAATTCTTCGGGGCACAATCCGTTGAAGAGGATATCGCAAGCTTGAGCATTGTATTGCAACATCTTCAATTCTTCCGCGGTAGCTTCACGATTCGCTTCTCTCCCATCGAAGAATTCACCTTGCATGCCAATACACAATAGCCCAAATGGCGGGGTTATGTCCAAGAATATGCATTTTCATCTTATGCTTCCAACTAGCAAAATTAGTATCATCAAAGTAAGGACCTCTACAGTGGTAATTTTCCTCGCTAGACGCCATACTCTCCTAGGTTGTGAAACCAAGGCTATGATCACCAAAGCTATGGAAATCAAGGCAAATGGAGACCAAAGCTCTGATACCACTTGTAGGATGGAAAGTATGTCTAGAGGGGGTGATTAGACTACTTGACCAAATAAGAATCTAACCTTTTCCGAATTTTAAGTCTTGGCAAATTTTAGCAATTTAGCACAAATCAAGCAATCAACACATGAGTAGGTGGTTCTCTCTCAGAAAATGAATGCTGGAAGGGTAGGCACGTTCTAATGGCTCTCTCCATGAACGGAGGAAGGGTGGAGGGGTATATATAGCCTCCACACAAAATCTAAGTGTTACACACAATTTACCAAACTCGGTGGGACCGAGTAGTGAAACTCGGTCAGACGGATTCAGTTCAAAATCTAAACGTTAGGCTTTTCGGTGGGACCGACATGATCAACTTGGTGGGACCGATGTGCTAGGGTTAGGGCATAACTTGATCTCGGCGAAACCGATCACATGAACTAGGTGAGACCGATTTCAGTAATAGGCAAACAGAGAGTTGGTCAGGCAAACTCGGTGGGACCGATCGGTCATTTCTATGAGTCTGAAACGTTACGAGAAGGAAACTGAGAGTTTGCATTGCAAACTCGGTGGGACCGATCACTCATTTCGGTTAGACCAAAACGTTACGAAGGGAAACAGAGTTTGCAATTCCATCTTGGTGAGACCGAACTGATTAGGGTTTCTGGCTATGGCTAGGTCGAATGAACTCGATGGCGCCGGATAGATCAAATCGGTGGGGCTGAGTTTGAATTTTAGGTTTAGGACATATGTGGAATTGAGAAAGTGGTTGAGGGCTTTTGGAGCATATCACTAAGCATTTTGAGCAAGCAAGCTGTTAAGCAACACCTCATCCCCTTTTAATAGTATTGGCTTTTCCTATGGACTCAATGTGATCTTGGATCACTAAAATGAAAATGTAGAGTCTTTAGCTTTTGCCAATATGTGTCCTTAGCATTTTGAGGGGTCCACATCTCTAGTCCATGCCATGCCAATCATTGCACTTTCTGAAATGATCATCTTGAAAGAGTATTAGTTCAATGAGCTATATGTTGTTAAGAATTACCGAAACCACCCAGGGATTAGTTGCACTTTCACATTGTTCAGAAGCACGTTGACCTTGCCGCCAATGCAGCTGCTCCTCACACGTCGGTTGGTGACCCGACGCACTAGGGCGTAAGGATGTCGTTGATGGATCCGTATGTATCTTTATGTTTCTGTCAAATCCATGTAGTAGTTTATGGTGCTACTAGTAATTATCTTACCTTTCGCATCAACTTCATAATTTTCGTACGTTCAGAACCAAACTTCTCATTACTCTAGGGAAAATCGTTATTTCTATCTACCGGTCGCGCCATGGAGCAGAACCAAATTTTACAAGTTACAAGTTCAAAAGGGAAAGCCTGCCGTGTTCGCGTCCGCACACGGTTGGTCCGGCACGCCGCTCAAGGGGGGATGCGTGATGTGTTGCATTTTCACTTACAAGTGGGACCACAGTTGAGCAAACCAACTATCGGCAAACCCCCACCCCGCCCACCGCGTGATGGCTGAGAAAATAGGAGGGAGCAGAGATGGTTGTATCACGGACTCCAAGAAAATTGGTGTCAGATGGGGCTCGTGTGGGTGGCGTGTGCTGTACTGCTAGACGTGAATGCTAGTTATGGCCCATGCCACCCAACTATATCGAGCCTATATTGAGGTGCTGGTTACATAGAACAAATTTCTTGGAGACGTGCTCAGCCCTCCTCTCTCTCTCTCTCTCTCTCTCTCTCTCTCTCTCTTCTCAGCCAGCCAGCAGACACAGAGCCCATCATCTGTTTGCTCACATGTTGTCCCACATGTTAGTGAAAACGCAAGAGGACCCACTGAACCTGCACATCTTTCACCTCGACGTGCTGGTGATGAAAAGCAAATCCAATAAAGATCTTCGGTGGCCGCTTTTGGAGTTACTCAAGAGTAAGATTCTATTTACAGTTTAACCCAAGATGCACATCACGTGGCTTCTAATAGCACTCCATTTTCTTGCATGACACGACCTAGATGCTGGATGTCCCATGTGTCGGCAAAAGTACGAAGAACTCAACCAAATATTCTCCACATTTAGACCGGAGGAGTAGGAAACACGGCAATCCCTGTGCCTAGGTCACGCAGTCATGCTATCACCATATTTCTCGGCCTCCGTGCGACACCTAGCTCTAGTTGATCTAACTAGAACTAACTATTCTGCTGGCATACTCCAATATTAGGTTGGCTCTATGTGACGTGGCAACTTCATATAACCGGATGTTGGCTATAATACTACGGCACTCACACTCCAAGAAGTGAGTCGAAAACCATTCATAAATTGAGTTTATGACATGCATATGCAAATGTACCATTCATTACATACAAACAAGTCATCAACACACAACGACAACGAGGATACATGTTGGATTATAGATTAGTTCTAACAAAACATTCTAGTAAGTACTAAAGTTTTCATCACACAATAAACAGCCTCCGTCCCCCACACAAGCAAAGCCACTTCGCACCCCCGCACGGTTGGTCCGCCACGCCGCTAGGGAAACGTGTGCTATCTTGCATCTCCACTTAGGCCAACTCCAGCGCGTGCAGCTCAGACGCGTGCTCACCCAGCCCCCTTTCCCTCGACGCCCCCGAGCTACCCAACCACAGCTACGTGTTTTGCGCACCCGGCGGCCAGATTTGGAGCGGATCCGGTCGGGCTTGAGATTGCCCGGCTGTGGGAGGCAGCGCCGTGCCATGGACTGATCGGGCACCAGGCCGGAAGGCCCTGACAAGGCTGCAAGGCCGCATGCAGGTACTGACTCCTCCTCTAGCCACTCAGATCTACACCGTCGGTAGTCCGCCGGCAGATACATGAATGGTGGTCGGCCGGGCTCGGTGCTGGCCTAAAAGCTCGTCGGCGCACCGGTGCCACTCATTACCTGCGACGACTGCCCAAAGAAGGTCTTGCGCCGCATGTCTATAACACCGGAACATCCCGGGTGGGTGTTCATCAAGTGCTCAACCGATGGGGTATGTGCTACTTTAGCTTCTGTTGTGCTCTCGGATTTGACTAGTTGTGCTAACTTAAAATTTTATTGTGTAGAATGGATGCAAGTTTTGGTATTGGGAAGAAGAGTACATCGATTTATTGATAGAGCGCAATTTAGTAGATGTTCTAGCACTTTTCACTAGCATAGAGGCTAGAGATGAGACTAGTGCACTTGTTGATAGAATAGAGGCTAGACATGAGACTAGATGCTAGGAAGAAACGTCTACTTCTTTACACTCGAAGAAGGAAGAAGCATGCAAGATCGAGCCTCGCAGATCAACAATGAATGCATCGAGAAGGCACTAATCCAACTTACAGGAGCAGTTATGGAAGTTGGATATCTTCTAAAATATATTCTTGTGGTTCTTGTTTTCTTTGGTCTTGCTTTTCTAGTCAAAATTTGGTGATGTATTTTCATGTAACAAAAATCAATGATGAAAAAATATATGTGTTCGCAAAGAAAAATGTATGCGGCTGGGATGCGTCCGCGTGTTGGGCGCACGACCACCGCATCCGAGAAATGGCCCGAACACGACCCTATTGCCCTACCCAAACGGATAAAATTTGTCGGCGTCTTGGGAATGGGGGTACCCAGACTTGCCTGCCTGCGGCCCACGGCATGGCTCCGCCAACGGCCTGGTACGGCCCAGCTTCGACAACAACAGCTCAAGACCCTCGCGAGGGGCCAAGCCTCGCGAGGCGGACGACACCAAGACCTCCCTAGGGGCGACCTCGCTAGGCTGGCTCCTGAGGAGCGGAGATGTCTATGCAAGGGGCACCTCGCGAGGTTCACATGACATGAGCCATGGCGACCAAGGCCAGGCGGGCGCCATCGGGCGTAGTGTGCCAGTTTCTCTTTGGTGTTAAAGAGGCAAGCGCAGGCGAGGAGTCCTGAGGCATCAGACAAAGGTTTCCATACCGGTGCAAATGTAAGTGCATCTAGTGCCCCTTAGTGATTTTGGTGTATTGAAGACTTATAGGTTAAGGGACTGATGTGTTTATGAGTGTACACCGGTCTATAAGTCTATGAGGAGTTTGATATTTACAGAGAAAGTCAACCCCTAAAAATGAAGTTCTTCGACCGAAGACTTTGGATTTCTGAATACTTTCTGAAGACTTTGAAAGTGAAGAAATTGGTGTGACCTTAAAGACTAGGTATCCATTTGAGGAACATGAAGCGTGAAGACTTTTGTTTTCATAGTTTCATTTTCTCTTTCTTGAGTCATAGGAAACACCGTACTGTTAAAGGGGGTCGAGGAAATACTAAGGAAAAATTTCCAAGTGATGCTCAACTCAAAATCCTACACCTACCAATCCCTTCGAGTGAACCCATTGGAAATCTCATACAGTTCAGTCATATTCTTCAGTGAAAGAGACGAAGTTCTTCTGGTGTCTGAGGAATTTGTTCTGACTGAGGAGATAGGAATTCACCAGTGTGGATTGCCTACACAACGAGGAACATGATAGCCCTGAGGAATTTGATACTCAAATTTCCGACCGTTGCTGTGCTACGCGCCAGCTGTCCCAAAATATCTACCCACCTAAAGGTCATATCATTGAAGGTCATTTATGTCTTATCATGTCGGGCTGCTCCCTAGTCTGTAAATAGCCGCCCCCTACAACCACTAGCTGGTTGGCTGCTCCGAGAGAAACTGACACTTGTCATTTGAGAGCATCCCATCGTCCGAGGACTTTGAGCGAAAATCATCAAGTGAGGAAAACCCAAACCCAAACACCTACAAACCCAAAGTGATTGAGCATCACTGAAGAGATTGATCCTGCGTGGATCTGACGCTTGTTACCTTTTGAAGACTGTGCTTCTTTCAGACGGTTAGGCGTCATGGTCTAGAGCATCCAAGAGGAATTGTGGATCCCGAGTGACCGTGTCTGTGAAGGTTTGGAAGTCACCTGAAGACTTACCACGAGTGATTGGGCGAGGTCTGTGTGACCTTAGCTCAAGGAGAATACGGTGAGGACAGTGTGTCCTCAGGTTTAAATACCTAGCCGCTCCAACCAGACGTATAACTGAGACAGCAGTTGGAACTGGTCTACCAAATTATTGTCTTCACCAAGCTTAGTTGTTCTATTTCCTCAACTCTTTCATTTCTTCATATGTGTGTTTGAAGACATTGACTGAAGACTTTATCAATTTCCTCAGTTCAATTTCTTCAGTCTGTTTGTCTTCATCCTCTGTTATCCTATGTTTACGCTTTCTTTACTCTGTGCTTGTCTTCATTTCATCATGATGACCATGCTTGTGTTCTGTTATGTTTACTTTTGAGTACTTATTCCGCTGGAAGTAGTTCTTCACTAAGTAATTTCCTCACCCGCAAATTCCTCAGTGAAGAATCCATAAAAATCGCCTATTCACCCCCCCTCTCTAGTCGATATAACGCACTTGTTCTATGTGATTTTGGTTTAACCGCCTGGAGTTTTAGTTATGTTGACCACAGGAATGAAGACTGTGTCATGCCCCATCTTTGACGGTCACGAGTATCCCAAGTGGAAGGCCTTGATGAAGAAGCGCCTCATGGCGATGAACAGCGTGCTGTGGACCATCACTGAGATTGGTCTTACCGATCTGTGCAAGATGGCGGAAGCTGATGACATTCGCAAGTACACTCTTCTCAACCTCACGGCGAAGGACGTCATCTGCTCCTGTTTGTCTCAAAATCAGTTCAGGAACATCATGCATCTCCATCATGCAAAGCTTATCTGGGACCGTCTCTCTGAGGTCTATGAAGGTCATCGAACCCGTCATGATCCTTGGTTTGAGGACTTCAAGGAATCTCTCAAAGCGATGACATTCGAACCAGAATCATCATCTACTACACCATGCCTTATGGCAAAAGGTGCAAAGGTAACTGAATGCTATCCATCCGAATCCAGTGATGATGAATCTGGTGATGAATTTGGACCCAGCTATGTCAAACTTGCTTCCCTTGCCACTAAACAACAAAGAGCTTTAGAAAGAGTTCAATACATGCTAAATAAGAGCGATGGTATGTTGGGTGAAGAAATGGATCAGTCAAAAGCTTTGGCTGAAAGTCTTCAGAGACTTCAGTCTAAGTTTGACACCCTTCAAGATCATCATAACACTCTCTTATCTGATCATGAGAAGCTTTCTTATGAATTTATACAAAGAAAGCAAGATCTTGAAAAGCTAAGGGTGAGTTATGAAGATCTTCAGAAGGAGCGCGATTCATTACTTGCTCAACAAATCAGCACTGCTCAGGAAGAATTTGTTCCTCCATGTTTCAAGTGCATTGAACGTGAATCTGCTAATTCTTCACCTGAATGTTCCAATGCTTCTAATGTTACAAACTCTTCACCTGTCTCTGCTATCACTAATTCCTCATCTGAGGACATTGCTAGTATCTCTGATGATGCAGGGCTGAAGGAATTGTATATGACAGGCATGTACAAAAGCCTCAAAGGGCATCGGACTCTTTGTGATGTGCTTAAA
Organism: Aegilops tauschii subsp. strangulata; assembly: GCF_002575655.3. Classification (NCBI taxonomy): domain Eukaryota; kingdom Viridiplantae; phylum Streptophyta; class Magnoliopsida; order Poales; family Poaceae; genus Aegilops; species Aegilops tauschii. The sequence goes on along the minus strand of NC_053037.3, from coordinate 276,230,021 downwards.
AAGTAGATCCTCAACAGGAACCCTAGGAAAGAGGGTATTGCCTTTGAGAGGAAACTCAATGCTGATGGTACATATTGGAAGCCTGAGCAGTACCCCAAAACCTCATGGGTTGCTGCAAAGGGACCTCCAGTTGATCCATCCAATTTATCTGGCTTTACATGTGACTCATTTGACTCTTCTAATGAGTCATTTGACTCCAACTATAAACTGTTCAAAAATCAGAATGGTGAAGTATTTGCTAGATATGTTGGCACTAACTGCAGGAACGGTTCCCCTATGAAGAAAATCTGGGTTTCCAAAAGGTGCCTTGAAAGTCTTCAGGTGAATGTCCTCATGACACCACCCGTGAAGAATAGGAACCCCAGATCAAATTCATCATATGGACCAAATTCTTCATATGGATCCAACTCCTCATACGGACCAAATTCCTCACATGGATCAAATTCCTCAAATGGATCAAAGTCCTCATATGATCATCATCGTGCTAACCCCTCTGTTTCGTAGGGAAGAGCTAAGGGCTATGAATATGAGCATTATTCTTCTAACCATTATGTTCATAAGTATTCGAAGAATTTCTCTGCTTATTCATATGCTTATCCTAACTCATCTTATGTGAAACGAAATGGACTGGCTTCTATGCACCTTTCTCGTATGGAGCTCGCAGAGTGATGAACTCTTTGCCACCCCTTCAGATGTGGGTGGTGAAGAAAAAGAACTAATTTCTTCTGCAGGGTCAGGTCTCCAGACGAGCGTAAACGTCTGAAGAATTTGCTGGAGACCTGAAATTGCCTGAAAGGACGCAGGCTAATCATGAAGAAATGAACTTTTATTTCTCATGTCCTCATATTGCTTTATCTGTTCTATTACTTGATGAAATTGGTGTCGTATTCTTCACTGATGAAGTATATGAGTTCATAAGTTGCACTAATTCATCTGCAGGATGATCAACCCAAAGCCAATGAGTGGGTCCTCGATAGTGGATGTACAAATCACATGACTGGTGACAAGAATCTATTGATGGATGCTCCCTTATCTCCATCACATCTGAAGCATATCATCTTCGCTGACAAAGGCAAAAGTCAGGTATTGGGTCTAGGTAAGGTTGCAATCTCAAATGATCGACACATGGACAAAGTGATGCTTGTCGAGTCCTTAGGATACAACCTCATGTCTGTCTCAATGCTTTGCGATCTTGATATGGTTGTTGTCTTTGGCAAGTATTGTTGTGTTGTGATCATGGAAGCTGACAATTCCAAAGTCTTCGAAGGCTTTAGGAGAGGAGACTTGTATATTGTTGATTTCTCTACAGGACCACAACCAGCCGTATGCCTACTTGCAAAAGCTTCAGAAGGCTAGCTATGGCATCGACGACTTGGTCATGCTGGCATGAGGAATCTGAACACACTCGCGAAGAAGAAGCATGTCATTGGCATCGAGAATGTCAAATTACTCAAGTTGGTTGAAGACTATCATGACTACTACTCGACCATTTGAATTGCTTCATATGGATCTCTTTGGTCCTGACCATTATTCTGGAGTTACAAATGATGCATCTCTATATGGCTTTGTTATTGTTGATGATTACTCTCGTAACACATGGGTACATATTGTCACTTACAAACATGAGGTGCAGGAAGTCTTCAAACGATTTTCCTCGAGGGCTTCAACCAACTTTGGTGTGAAGATCAAGCACATCAGAAGTGATAATGGAACTGAGTTCAAGAATTCTGGTCTTGATGACTATCTTGATGAACTTGGTATTACTCATGAGTTATCTGCTCCTTATACTCCACAGTAGAATGGCGTCGTGGAGCGCAAGAACAGGACTCTTGTTGAGATGGCTCGCACTATGCCTGACGAGTGCAAGACGCCTCGTCACTTCTGGATTCAGGCAATTGATACTGCTTGCCACATCATCAATAGGGTATATCTTCACAAATTCATCAAAAAGACTGCTTATGAACTCCTCACTGACAAGAAACCCAATTTGAGTTATTTCAAAGTCTTTTGTGCTAAATGTTGGATTAGAGATCCTCATCACAACTCTAAATTTGCACCGAAAGCACATGAGGGTTTTATGCTTGGTTACGGAAAAGACTCGCACACTTACAGAGTATTCAACAACGTACACCACAAAGTTGTTGAAACTATAGATGTGTGGTTCGATGAAACTAATGGCTCGCAAACATAGCACCTACCTTCTATGATAGATGAACCAGCACCTGAGGAAACTATCAAGTTCAAGGCTACTGAGGATGTCATTCCTCATGAAGAAAGGCTTCAAACCCGGTTCACTTGACCCAACTCTTTTCACTAAATCTTATGATGGTGAATTATTTGTGTGCCAAATATATGTTGATGATATTATCTTTGGCTGTACTGACCAACGTTACACTGACGAATTTGGTTATATGATGAGAGAGGAATATGACATGTCTATGATGGGAGGATTGAAATTCTTCTTAGGTCTTCAAATTCGTCAACAGCGCAATGGCATATTCATATCTCAGGAGAAATACCTCAAAGACGTATTGAGGAAATTCGGCATGCAAGATTGCAAAGGCGTCAAAATTCCAATGCCCACAAATGGCCATCTATGCACTGATGAAAATGGTATTGACTTTGATCAAAAGGTATACCGCTCCATGATTGGTTCTTTATTGTACTTATGTGCATCTAGGCCAGATATTATGTTTAGTGTTTGCATGTGTGCCCGATTTCAAGCTACACCGAAGGAATCACACCATAAGGCTGTGAAGCATATTCTTCGATATCTAGCTCACACACCAACACTTGGATTATGGTACCCCAAGGGCTCGGCTTTTGATCTCATTGGATACTCAAACTCTGACTATGCTGGTGATCGTGTGGACCGCAAGTCAACATCTGGCACATGCCATTTCCTCGGACGATCTTTGGTATGTTGATCCTCGAAGAAACAGAACTGCGTATCACTGTCTACTGCGGAAGGTGAGTACATTGCTGCTGGTTCTTGCTGTGCTCAATTGCTGTGGATGAAGCAAACTCTCAAGGACTACGGCGTCAACGTGAAGAATGTGCCTCTCTACTGTGACAATGAGAGTGCCATCAAGATTGCTCACAACCCAGTTCAGCACACGAAGACAAAGCACATTCAGATTCGTCATCATTTTCTTCATGATCATGTGTTGAAGGGCTACATTTCTATTGAGCATGTGACGACTGAAGAAACGCTAGCCGATATCTTCACAAAGCCCTTGGATGAGAGGAGATTTAGCAAGTTGCGGTGTGAGCTAAATATCTTAGAATCTTCGAATGTTCTTTGAAAAGGACACTCATCCTAACACTTATGCAAAATTCATGACTTAGATGTGCAACACATGAAGAAAAGTTTTTCTTCAATCAATGAAGAATAACACTCTAAGTGTGAAGAAATTAACGAAGAATTTGATTCTCAGAACCCTACGACAATTGTATGCGGTGTCTGAAATCATCATTCTTATACGGTGGGTTACGCCACCACCAAAAGTTGAAATTCCTCAGTTGTTCATTTGCGTCACCTTTGCATTGTCTTCACTGATTCCGTCATTTTTCTTCATTGGCTATATATATATATATATATATATATGAGTTTTTGTCCTCTACAGCATTCACTTATTGCTATTTCTTCAAGTTGCCTTTTCTGCTAAGTGAATGTGTCGGACCCTTCCCCCTCTATGCTAAACTCAACCCAATCTATTCACAAATTCTTCATGTGCGTACTATTTGAAACTTGTTCAAAATCTTCACTGTGTCCTTGTGAGCTGAAGAATTTGTGAGCGGTACTTTAAAACTTATCTTATCTAAATTTTCAGATTTGTCGCTCAAACCGTTCCGCATCCCACGATAATACTTAACTATTCACCCACGATCTCACACGATCGCGACCTCTCAGTACATGGGTGACACATGTCAAGCGAATGAGAAGGGTCAGGGGCACGTTCGTCCAATTTCTTCGGGCGAACAGTTTTTCACCGTGGCTAAAAATACCCCTCCCCTTCCTCGCTTCTCTTTTACTCTGCTCGACCTCACTCCAGCTCAAGCTTCTCAAACCCTAGCGCCGCCGCTACTTCATCGTTGCCGGTGAGGAAGAGCTTCACTACCTCGACCTCATCGCCGTCGTACTCGCGTCGGCTGCGGATTTCCTCACTCTGCCGCCGCCGTAGCTGTCTTCCTCTGCCGAGTTAGGGCGTGGAAGATCTGAACTGACAAACTTCACATCTACACTTCCCAGTTCGTCATGTTCTTCGTCCAGGGTAATTAAAAGCTACTTTTACTGCCCTCTTTGATTCGAATGATTTCTACCAAATCTTCAAAGGTGTTTTTCTTCAAATCCTCACACACTAAAACACCTCACATGTTATCTGTTCTTGATTCGTTTCTCTAAGCAATATTTTTCTTCATGATTCCTCAATTGTGTGGATTTTTTATCTGTACAACTCTGGACCTAAGACAAAGAATGCTTAGTGAAATTCTTCAAGACTCATCTGGTCAAATTCCTCAAACTTGTTGTTTTTGCAAAACCTTCTGAGAACGCATATGACCTCTCCAAATTCCTCGCAACTATACTCTGTTCATAGGTACTCATGTCCGCTGCTGAATCACTAGGTTCTCATCAACTTAACTCATTTGCAGCGTTCCTCGAAGAAAAGTTGCACACCTCTTTAGAAAATTCAGTTGTTCATATTCCTCATCTGAAGAAAATGGCTGACGGTAAGAAGCCACAGAAGGGAGGAAAGAGGCCTGAGGTCAACACAGCGTTTGAAATCCCTGATGACATATACAAGGATTATTGCACTCCTGATGACGCCAAGTTTGGCAAGGAGGACAAAAATCAGCGCAAGGTGCACATTCAAAGAATAGAGAGGAGATGGGCAAGGGAATGGAGGGAGTACACATATGTTACTCCCAAATATATGAAGAAATTCGCTCTAAATCCTCCATGCCCAAGACCTCCGTTGGCACCTGGCCAAGAAGCTAATCATACCACCCTCAAGCGTGGTGAAGATTATCCTGATGAATGGGCCAAGCGCCAGGCCAAATTGGCCAAACAAGCAAGAGAAGCAGTGAGGAAATTTAACGAAGACTCTGCTACTGCTGCTGACACTGTTGAGGCCTCTGCAAGCAAGCCGAAGAAGGCCATGGCAAAGAAGCCTGCTCATAAGCCAAGTGCTTCATCCTCAATGCCCTCACGACCAAGTTCCTCAGCAATGCCCTCACAACCAGATTCTTCAAAGCCCTCACGGCCAACTCCTCAAGCTGCTCCCGCTCCTCCAAAGTCCTCAGCTCCTCCGCCAAAGTCCTCAGCTACTCCGTCAAAATCCTCAGCACCTGTGCATCTCGCCACGTGCCAAAGGACAACAGGCATCGCTATTGCCTCAGGAGCTTCTGCTAGTTCCTCAGATGCACCAAATTCTTCAACTAGCCCCTCTCTGCTAAAGACAAAGGCCACTGCTGGACGTGGCTCTCGCCCAAGTCCTCACAAGAAACAGGTCGCCTTCCAAGTGTCGTCTGATGAAGACGAAGCTGATGATGAGGAACTTGCCGAAATCATCAGAGACAGGCAGCTCAAGGCCGCTAGAGCCAAAGGCACAAATGTGCCTCTTCTTTTGGACCCCAAGTTGATCCTTGATTACATTGATCTCTGGCACAAGGATCCGAATACTCCTATGCCTGATTTCAAACTGACTCCTGGTCAAAGTCATATGCTGACTGCCTTCATCCAAGAAGAAAAATGGAAATTTGAAAAGGCCAGGCAGATCAAGAAAGCGCAATATAAGAAGGAGCGCTTCCTGAAGAAAAACGTTGTCTCTATGACAACTGAAGAACTTGTCACTATTCAATCTGAGATAAAAAAAACTCAGTGATGAAATTGACGTATATCGCGCTGACTGGCTTGGATCCAAAGTTAGATTTGTGAAATTGACTGAAAAGTTCACTTCCAATGTTGCAGCCCCAACGCAACAAGAAAATCCTCAGGCTGAACCATCTGCTCAGCCGACTGAAGAAAATGCCAGCACCGCTGATGATATTCAGGCTGCTGAAGAAACTCAGAGTACCAAGGCTGATGATTGCATTCCAGCCGCTGAAGAAATTGCCAGGGCATCCACTAGTGGTGCGCCTGAAGAAACTGAAGAAGTCAGGGCAACTGCGTCAGTTGTGCCTGAAGAATTTGAATCAAATTCCTCTGCTCCTCCTGCGCCTACACCAACTCCGATCCTTCCATCTGCATCAGATGCGAAGAAGACCAAGGCTGCACAGCGTGCAGCTGTGAAGAAAAGGAAGGCACCAACTTCATTAGATTCTTCAGCTCCGAAGAAGATGAAGCCATTGACCAGCTCGTTTGCAAATCATATTGATGCTATTCCTGTCTCATCCATGCCATCAAAGGACCTTGTTCCTTTTGATGAAGAATATGTGATTCCAAGTGAATCTAATGATGACATTCCTTCTGCTGCTTCGTTAGAGCAGTTGGATGAAGAAATTGAAGCGGATGCAATCCCTTCAACCCCTCAAGTCTCATCGCCCATGCCTCAGTTCACTGCTGAAGAGGCCGAAGTTGAAGACAAAGAAGAAGATGGAGATGTGGACATTGGGTGTACAACACCAGTGCTGAATGATGACTTTTGGGAAAGTCAGCACCCCAACTCTCCTCTGTTCACACCACTTCAACAAATTCCTCAGTCCCCTATCAACACTGAAGTACAAATGGGCTCTGAAGAACCTCGTGCAACTCCTTCTGTACATGAAGATATTCCAGCCACTAGTGCTTAAGAAAATGTAAATGAAGAATTGAAGACCCAGGCTGCCACTGAAGAAGAAGCTGAAATTCCTCAGCCTATGGAACCTGAGATTGCGATTCCTGAGGTAGTAATGCAATTGACTGATACTCCTCAACCCAAGCCAAAGGATCCATTCTCGAAGAAGCAAAAATTCAAGGCTGATGACTTCTTCAGCAAGCACGTATTCTTCACGGATTATAATCCTTATGACTCTGCTCGTCTTAGAAGGAAGCGCTTCTGGACTGCCAGCCAGACCAACTTCTATTCTTCACTGCTCTTCAACAAGGATAAAGTCTTCGACCACGAGCACATTCCTCATGTGGACATGGAATCCCTGCCTTGCTTCACCCATGTCCTCAGTGTGCTTCATGACGCAGGCCTCCTCAACTTTTGCTCTGACATTGTAGATTGGAATGAAGAGCTTATTCTTCAGTTCTACGCAATACTGCATCTCATAGGTGACGTTGACTATATCAATACTTGGGTGTTGGACTGGATGACCCAAAACACTCACTATAAGGCACCGGCATCTGAATTGCTTCATGCCCTGCCAATCAGTCCTCCACCGGAAGGAGCTCGTTGCCTGTACCAAGAGCCTGAACTCACTGCCCATTATATGCACGTTCTTATGAAGCCTCTAAAGCCTGGTCAAGCCCCAAGGACCAAATTCCTCGTGAGGGAATTGCTGTATGTGCCCAGAACTGTCTATCGCATTTTGACGAAGACAATGAGTCCGATCAAAGGCCTTGACTCGTCTGATGAGGAAATTGTTGGCATCATGAAGAATCTGCTATTCAACATCATGCATGGCATTCCTGTCAACTATCATGATTTCTTCATGAGGACTTTGGCAAATGTTGCACTCTCTCTGTTTGAGTTGAAGCCTTATGCTCCTTGGATTATGAGATTCCTCAGAACAAGGTCTTCGCTCAACTACAAGGCTGATTTTCAGAATCACCTCAGCTACTTGCCCCCGATTGAAGTCCTCAAGCGGACATATTCCTCAGCTGATGAAAAGGGCAAGGCTGCTGCTGTCATTGATGAAGGCATTCGTCCATTGGATGGTTAGTTTCGCAAAGCTGCATCTTATTCCACCAATGATGACTCTGCCACTCATGATTCTGCTGCTAATGCATCCAAGCCAAATCCTCAAGCCACTTCTCCTCGAGTGATGACTGGCTGTGAGCTGCTTCTTAGTCTTCACCAGAAGGTGGATCGAAACCATAAATGGGTTAAGCGTCAGTTTGGTTCTATTCTTCACAACATGACTGCTACACATAATGCAGTGAAGAAAAACCATTACTACCTCCATGAAATCTTTGGGCGCACCTAGGCTATTCTGTCACATGTATATGGTGAAGAAGATCTGAAGCAAATGGGTCTCAAGGAGGATTTGACTGGTCTGCTCCTACACCGAAGAAATACAAGAAGGTCAAGGTTCCTTCCTTGGTGGCCATCTCATATTCTTCATCGCGCGACACCGACGACCATGAAGACTTGGACGACACTATGGCAGGCCCTACTACAACAAACGACCCCAACAACGCTGGCGCTCCTCCATCAACATGATATTCTTCAGGGGCGTTAGTCCTCATTTTTTCGATCCTTTTGGTCATTACATGACAAAGGGGGAGAAAATTTGAGTTAGTCTTCAAGCGGGTCTATCTTATATGGGCGTTTTTTGCAAAGTTACAACTCTCGTTCTTCTGATGATTTTGCTGGATCGAGTTGTAAACTTAAACTCTATGGTGGCCTGATACTTTTGCTGTGTTTTCTGCATGCTTATTCCTCGTTAATGTTAATGCACGCATGCTGAATTACACCAGTCACCATATTTCATCATGCATTTCAAATTCTTCATACTATATGTCAAATGCATGTATGAATTACAAGATATAGGGGGAGGTCTCCATGATACTACTCTTCAAGTGTGCATTGCTTCAAAAGCAAATTCCTCACTATGCACATCTTCAGGGGGAGTTCTTCTATATCTTGCAACCAAATTCCTCAATTTCAGTATTTACACTTCATATGTTTATCCCCGTTGAAAACTTAACCTATATTGTCATCAATCACCAAAAGGGGGAGATTGTAAGTGCATCTAGTGCCCCTTAGTGATTTTGGTGTATTGAAGACTTATAGGTTAAGGGACTAATGTGTTTATGAGTGTACACAGGTCTATAAGTCTATGAGGAGTTTGATATTTCCAGAGAAAGTCGACCCCTAAAAATGAAGTTCTTCGACTGAAGACTTTGGATTTCTGAAGCCTTTCTGAAAACTTTGAAAATGAAGAAATTGGTGTGACCTTGAAGACTAGGTATCCATTTGAGGAACATGAAGTGTGAAGACTTTTGTTTTCATAGTTTCATTTTCTCTTTCTTGAGTCATAGGAAACACCGTACTGGTAAAGGGGGTCGAGGAAATACTAAGGAAAAATTTCCAAGTCATGCTCAACTCAAAATCCTACACCTACCAATCCCTTCAAGTGAAGCCATTGGAAATGTCATACAATTCAGTCATATTCTTCAGTGACAGAGACGAAGTTCTTCTGGTCTCTGAGGAATTTGTTCTGACTAAGGAGTTAGGAATTCGCCAGTGCGGATTGCCTACACAGCCAGGAACATGATAGCCCTGAGGAATTTGATACTCAAATTTCCAGCAGTTGATGTGCTATGCGCCAGCTGTCCCAAAATATCTACCCACCTAACAGTCATATCATTGAAGGGCATTTATGTCTTATCATATCGGGCTGCTCCCTAGGCTATAAATAGCCGCCCCCTACAACCACTAGCTGGTTGGCTGCTCCGAGAGAAACTGACACTTGTCATTTGAGAGCATCCCATCCTCCGAGGACTTTGAGCGAAAATCATCAAGTGAGGAAAACCCAAACCCAAACACCTACAAACCCAAAGTAATTGAGCATCACTGAAGAGATTGATCCTGCGTGGATCCAACGCTTGTTACCTTTGAAGACGGTGCGTCTTCCAGATGGTTAGGCGTCATGGTCTAGAGCATCCAAGAGGAATTGTGGATCGCCGAGTGACCGAGTCTGTGAAGGTTTGGAAGTCACCGGAAGACTTAACACGAGTGATTGGGCGAGGTCTATGTGACCTTAGCTCAAGGAGAATATGGTGTGGACAGTGTGTCCGGGACTGTGTGTCCTCATGTTTAAATACCTAGCCGCTCCAACCAGACGTACAACTGAGACAGCAGTTGGAACTGGTCTACGAAATTATTGTCTTCACCAAGCTTACTTGTTCTATTTCCTCAACTCTTTCATTTCTTCATATATGTGTTTGAAGACATTGACTGAAGACTTTCTCAATTTCCTCAGTTCAATTTCTTCAGTCTGTTTGTCTTCATCCTGTGTTATCCTGTGTTTACGCTTTCTTTACTCTGTGCTTGTCTTCATTTCATCATGATGACCATGCTTGTGTTCTGTTATGTTTACTTTTGATTACTTATTCCACTTCAAGTAGTTCTTCGCTAAAGAATTTCCTCACCCGCAAATTCCTCAGTGAAGAATTCATAAAAATCGCCTATTCACCCCCTGTAGTCGATATAATGCACTTTCAGCAACGAGACCAAGACCAGCAGGACGGCAGGACGAATGTCGTCGCGGAGCCCACGGCAACGTCGCCACCAGAGCCTTTGGTAGGCGAAGACTACTTTTGTTAGGATAACTTGTACTAGTTGTCTCCCTTCAAAATTGGCCGTTGTGGGATGCCTTCCCGCCTTCATTTGGGAAGAGGACCGGGGCCTCTATTAATAGGACTAGCTACCACTATAGGAGGCAACTCCTCTTGGACCGGATCCATTCCACCAAGACCATCCTCACCAGCTCATAGAGCTCAAGAACACCTCTCCTCCAGAGGCTGTTCACCCATTGTAATAGTTCATCCTCAGCCCACAAGGCAATCCACCACCACCACACTGGAGTAGGGTATTACAATACACGGTGACCCGAACCAGTAGAAATCTCTGTATCTCGTGTTCTTTGTGTTCGTCGAGCTAGGCCATGGAATCGTTGGGTAGGCAGGCTGGGGAGAGAGAGAGTCCTTCGTGCGCACCCCAGAGTTCAAACCTCTCAAGGGTCTGCGGAGCCCTGAATCCGACCTTTGGCCCGCCAGGTAGGGGGCGCCGAAGCTTTGCCTCCGTCGATCCACACTCCACCATTCTACCACTTCCATGGCAGATGCTCTTAGAGCCCGTGCGGAGCGCCGGGCCGCTCTCAACGCTCGCGTCGCCCAGACAGCGCCAGTCGGCGGGCCTCCCCGTCGCTCTCCATCACCTGCTGCCAACGCCGCCACCGGCCCGGCAGGGAACGAGCAGCAGGCCTCATCGCTACACCCCTTCGTTCAGTGGGACGGACACACCACCACCCCTTCGCTGACTCCGGCCGGTTCGTTATACCATGCTCGCCGAGGGCCCGCGGGGAATGCAGGCCGCACTGCTCATGGCGCGTGTGCTCTTGCATTACCTCCCCGTTGACGACCTCTACGAGGACTGGCTGGACCGCATCACCGAGCTCGTCATTGCCGCTGGGGGCTCTCCTATGCCATCCCTCTTGCTGACTCGACTGCCTCCTTGTCGGTGGGAAACGACACCTATGGGATCACAAGAATCCCTACTACGGTTGCCGGGGCACGGGGTTGTGAGAAGAGCAGGATTAACAGTCAGCACAAGGATCGTTTACCCAGGTTCGGGCCGCGAGGATGCGTAAAACCCTGGTCCTGCTTTGGTGTGTATTTGAGAGCGTTCTTGAGCTCTCGAACTAGCTATGGTGGCTGCGTAGTCCAAAAGAGCCGAATCCCCCTCCAGTATGCCATGGGCCTCCTTTTATAATCGAAAGGGGCTACCACAGTGGCACACAGGAGGTGGAAAGGCCTACAGTACTATGAGCTTATCGCCCATATTACAGGACAAGACGCATTTAATGCGTCGCTTAGGTGTCCCCTAGCTTTATCGGGGATGGGGAGCGAGGCCCGTCCCGTCCGTCGCCACTCCTCTTTGCTTCGACACGCGCCCTGGCCGGCGATACACGCGGCGCCACACAGGCAGGCAAGCAGCTGAGGTGGCGCGGTGGTAGGGTCTTCACGAAGATCTGCATGCCGTCACACAGGCACTTGCTGATCTGGCCTGGAAGCTGCATGTTGCCATGCAGGTGCCAGCCCGACCAGCTGCATGCGAACGGCGGTAGAAACTTGGCTGGTGCGGGCCTGGCAGTGGCCCCGCTGATATCCTCGGCAAGGGCCTTGCCGGGGGCCCGGCAACGGTCCTTCCATGGCGCGCAGTCGTCCCCAGCAAGGATCTTGCCAGGGGTCTTGTGGCCTTCCTCGGCAAGGATCTCGCCGAGGGTCGCCGTCTTCTAGTCCTTATCTGATCTTCTGTGTATATGATCTTGACAAAGATCTGCATGCCACCACGGAGGTGCCTCCCGAGCCCTGGTCCCAACGTAGTTGGTTGGGTTGGAACCTGTGGGCTCAAAGGCGGCTCACTCCGTTGGTGTGGGCGGGCTACCCCGGCAAGGATCTTGCCGGGTCCGCTGAGGCTGCCCCGGCAAGGGTCTTGTTGGCGGAACCTGCTCCGTCCCTCTGCTTCTTTGTGTTCTTGGCCTTGGTGCTGTCTTGGGCTTCGGCTTCTCTCCGGCGCCCCTCCTCTGCCCTACTTAGTGTGGCCATGGCGCGCGGCTCCGACTTCCCGTGCACAAGTAGAAGGGTACAAAGGTGTGCCCCTACTTCTGTACACCGACAGGAGCCCCCGGGCCTGGGCCACACATAAGCGCGACACATTGTTGGGCCAGGCCCAGAACGGTGCGCGGGCAGGCGGGGTGGATTTTCACCGCAGTAACTCTTTGTCCGCTACGCTTCCCCACGACCCGCATTGGACGTGCGTCGTGGAGGATCGTGCGTGACGTGGGCGGCATGCGTGGGGCATTTTCTGCACGCATGCGTCACGTCGCAGTAAAGAGGTGGCTTGCGCCTTGCCCATAAAAAGAGGGAGGCGTGGAGGCGCGGCTCATTTACCGGATGGACCTGGGTTACAGTCTTCAAGGCGCCCACGCCCCCTGATCACGGGGCAGGGAACGGTCGCCTCACCCGTCCCTTCGACCCTGTTCGCTCACCACGCGTCCTTCATGCAAGTGGCGGGCGGTGGAGGCGGGAAACCGGGCCGTCGCTGATTGGGGCAGCGGGACGGTCCTGATTCCCTGCGCCTCCAACGGCTGGATTGGCTGAGTGGGGCGGCCGAGCCTCGACCTCGCCCCTTTATAAGGAGGGGGAAGGAGGGTGCTGTCGTGGATCTAAGACTGATAGTAGAATGGGGGGTAGGTATGTAGAGGCAAGATCCTAGCTATGGCGTAGTTGTACACACGAGTTTTACGAGTTCAGGCCCTTCGCGGAGGAAGTAATAGCCCTACGTCTCGGTGCCCGGAGGCGGTCGACTGGATTATGCGTGTGTGTGTGTCACAGGGGGTGCGAACCCTTGTGCTAGTGGAGGGGTGGCTTATATAGACTGCGCCAGGACCCCAGCCAGCCCATGTTACAAGGAGTTCAATGTACATAAAGAAGGAGCGTTACAGGTAATGTCCGTAATAAAGTGCTATAAATGATTATTAAGTCTATGAGTAAATGCCAGACCGTTGTTGTGCAGAGTGACTTTAGATCTTTTGTATGTCGAGTGGTTTCTGTTATGGTCGAGTGACAGTGATTCTTCCAAGTGGAATGTTTCTAGTCGAGTGGATGATGGTACCCTTCGAATGCTTCTAACTTTAGGGTGATGTCCTTGGGGAGGGTGTCTAGGTCAGGCCTATGACCCTACCCTAGGTACATAGCTTCATCATTAGCCCCTGAATGGTTCAGGGTTTGAGTGGAGAAGGAGTTGAAAATACTTCTGATTCAACTTTCGCGCCTCGGAAGTGTCTTGTTGGGATCGATGAATCAACACGGTGACACCAACTTCTTTTTCAGTCGCCTTGATCCATTCTTGGTTTTGTCGAGTGAACTTTTACTGAAAAGCTCTGAGCGTTGATATGGAGAAAATCTTCCGTCTGACAGGTTGCTGTGTTGCCCGCGGACCTCGCGAGATTTGAATTTTGGGAAGCGCGCGGGGCAGAGGAGGCCGCAGTAATCGGGTTGGGTTAGGCGGGGCCGCCTCGATTTCAACGCCACCTTTTTCGCCACGTATCGCGCGCGCGACTGTTGCGGGATTTGATAAGATCGCCCGGGTCCACAGGTCAGTCACTCGGAAGCAACCTCATGTAAGGCGTCGGACTGTGGTTTTTGAACGGTGCGTTCCCATTCTTCCTCTTACTTCTCCGTTTTCTCCACCGCATCCGCTCCTGCCCCGGCGCCACTGCTCTGTTCGAGCTCCGTCCGCTGCGATGGGGAAGGAGAAGACGGTGGCTTTGGAGCGCGTGAAGAAGGCGTCGGCGAAGGCGAAGGGGAAGAAGTCCAGCCGGGGCGGATCATCGTCGAGGTCCGGTCTGCCGCGCGGCTGGATCCAGGGCGATTGGATCCGGTCGATGATTCACCAGGACGACATCAATGATCTGGCCGAGGAGGGATTGATCCCCCACATATCCGCGTGGCTCTCGGAGGACGAGACTAAGCCCTGACCGCAGGAGGGTGAGTGCGTCCTCTTCGCCACTCACGTCGACCGCGGGTTTTCTTTGCCTCCTCATCCCTTTTTCCGAGCTTTCTTGAACTTCTTTGGAGCACAACTTTATCACTTTTCCCCCAACACCATCGTGTATCTTGCTGCTTTCGTGTCTATGTGCGAGAATTTCTTGGGTTGTCGACCACACTGGGCCTCTTCAAGCACATTTTCACGTGTCGCTCTCAGTCGGTCAAAAAAGCTAATCCGAGTGATGAGAAGACAAAAGTGATCCAGATGTGTGGGGGTCTTGGGATTGAGATGAAGGGTAAGAGCTCTTTCCCAGCCATAATCCTTCCCGAGTCAGTCCGAGGATGGCAGTCGACCTGGTTTTACTACAAAGACCAGCCGACACCAGGTCAGTCGACTGGACTTCCCCCCTTTTCTATGGCTCGCGTAGAGAAGCCCTCCGCCTTGAAAGTGACCCCAGGGGAGAAAGTGGAGGTGAAGTGCTAGTTGAGCGAGTGGTCCAGCTCATCCGTGATGGTGTGACCGGCATGGATCTGTTGGAAGTCTTCCTCAGACGCTGCATTAAGCCGCTTCAAGCCCGTGACCATCTGATGTGGATGTATTCGGGCATTGAAGATTCCACTCGGGTCCATCCAAAAGAAGTCGACGAGGATACGGTGGAGAAGTGGTTGAGGGGTATCACTGGCAACAAAGATAACCCCAGGGGAGCCAGGAGAGTCCCTCCACTCGACAACTCGTACGAAACAGACAAGGTCCAACTCTGAATTGCCGAGTGTTATCTTGATTTATCATGTAACTGCTTGTAGTCAACCGACTGACTTTTGTCTTGCTTGTTGTCTTCTAGGCTCTTACTGAGATGTATTCGATGCCCAACGGAGAGCAGGAGCAGGACCCGGAGGGGGAGGTGAGCGGAGGCGAGAACGGCGAGTGGCATTCTGATGGTGAAGAGGACGAGGATAGCGACGAACCGAGTGATGAAGAAGAGGTCGACTCACCTCCCCAATGGGAAAGGCGATCCAAGCTCACTCACGATCCGGCAAGCGTCCGCGACAAAGCGAATGTTCAGACTGGGCAGTCGTCAAAGCGTCCTCAGGCGTCTTCTCCGGCGCCGACTGAAAAGGCCCCGAAGCAGTCCAAGGTTGTAACGCAGAAGACTCAGAAGGCTCTGCCCAAAATCAAAATCGACATCCCTGTTGCCGCTGGGTGAGTGTTATGTCTTCATTTTTACCCGAGGTTCTGTGTTGTCTACTTTTTCCTTGGTTTGACCGGATGAATCTTGAAACTAGCAGTGCCGCTACCTCTGGGACTTCTGCTTACAAAAACGAGGATGAGGACATGGAAGATGCGGTCACCTCCAACCCAGGTATAACCTTCGTGATCTTTTCTTTGTTTTGTCGATTGAACTGCGGTATAACCAACGAGGATGAATTTTTGGCGACTGATCTTTTTATAGCTCCTCCCAACGTCATTGATCTCCCAGACGACGATGAGGACGAGCCACTGAGGCCCTTGGGAAGAAAAAGCGGGAAAATGTCCATTGGCAAGATGCCTCAGTCGACGCCGGTGGCGGAACCGGTAATCCAGGAGGCTGGCGATGCCAATCGGACTTCTGTCACCTTCGCCATACCACTGTCGAGTGCTCAGCCTTCAGCGTCAGCCGCGCAAACTCCAGCCGATCCACCTTCACTTTTTTCTGCACATCACGTCCCAGAGGACCAGGTGGGTGCTGCCAAAGAGGCTATATGCCAGGCGGGCATTATGATGGAGCAGATTAAGATGGTCCGGGAAGCCAGCCAAGCTGCATATGACGTCAGCTCCGCTCTCCAGAGCAACGTCCAGGTTAGCAGATTGCCGACTGACTCTTTTAGCTTGTTCTGTTAGGATATGCTACCTGAAAGCTTTCCTCGAGGAATCTTTGCATCTGTCTGTGTTTCGCATTCGTACACCCACTGGGTGTTTTGACTTGCCACTGAGCAAATTTGTATCTTGAGTCGACTAGGTTGTGTCGATTGGATCTTTGAACTAGTGGGGGCAGCTTGAGTGCACCCACTGGGTGTAGTCCCCGAGACTATATTTGACTGCGGGCAGTCGACTGTAGTCTTAGAAATAGAATTTTCTCACTTGGCCTGGTCGGACCATGTCGAGTGGAACTTGAACCAGTGGGGGCACGCTTAGTGCACCCACTAGGTGTAGTCCCTGAGACCGTGGTCGACTGCGGGCAGTGGGCTAGGGTCAGAGAACAACTTGCCTCTTTTTTTTACACTCGGCCTGGACAGACCACGTCGAGTGGAATCTGGATTAGTGGGGGCACGCTAAGTGCACCCACTGGGTGTAGTCCCCGAGACTACTGTTGGATGTTTGATTCGGCAGTAGTCTTAGAACTTGCTAAATTTATCAGACCATCGCTCTAAAGTAACTAGTTTTTTCATCTGTTGATTGACAGTCCTTTGATTACAGAAATCTTGTGAACTTGGAACTCATTTTGCTGACCTAGAGAAGAAGCAGATTCAACTCAACCTCGATCTGGAGCTGGCCAAGACAACTCTACAGAAACCAAGGATGAAGCCGCTGGTAAGAAAAAACTTGTCGACTGATTTGTCTCTGAATCGGATTTTATTTTGCTTTTTCTGAAACGAGCGTTGTTTCTTTCAGATAAACTGAACCAAGCTCTAGCGAAAAAGGACCAAGATCTTGCGGCCGCACAAAAAACAGCTGATGAGAAAACTGCACTCGCTGAACAGAAGCTAGCTTCAGTCGGCAAATTGGAGGAAAAAAACGCCAAGCTGAAAACCGCCCTTGATGAAGGCAGCAAGGAAGCGACTTGCCTGAAGAAGGACAAGAACAATCTGAACAAGAAGATGGAAGGCATTGCTCGCAAGAGGGACGATCTGGAGAACTATCTGGGAGGTCTTGCTAAGAAGCTGTTCGTCATTCTTGAAGGTATTTTCTTCGACACAACTGACTTGTTACTGTCGACTCGACATACAACCACTGACTCATCTTTGAGTTGTGCGTGTAGAATTTTGCCAGAACTTCGAGGAAGAGACAGGGCGAGTTGAGACAAGCTTGGACCCCATCCACTCTCCAGTGAAGGACGAAGCTGCCATGAACGTACTCCGACTGGAATCTCGCGTTGCTGGTGTTGTCGACTATCTTGCTCGACTAAAAGTCGCAATATCGTGGATCGACACAACTCTCTGGGCATGGGCGACGCTCCAGAATGACCTCGAGTCTATGATGACTCGGCTTAATGAGGTTCCCAGTCGAGTGCAAGAATGGAAGAAGTCTTCTGCCCGGTGCGGCGCTGATGTGGCTCTGTCCTTGGTTCGTGTCCACTACAAGGAAGCGCGAGAAGAGAAGCTGGCAGCGATCAAGGTTGCCAATACCAAGAAGCATGACTTCCAATCTTTCATGGAGACCTTCATTGCTGCTGCCACTCGGATTGCCGACAGAATCGACCTGGATGAATTCGTCGAGCCTGCTAGCCCTCCTCCTGCGGAGTGAACCAACTTTTATGCCTCACCTTAAATTTGCCTCGGAATGCCGAGTGATTTTGTAACCGTTAAACTCCTTCGGGCTTGATGCCCAAGTACTTTAATCCGCGGTCCGGAACCTTAGGATTTATCTGAACTTGGTTTATCTCCGAATATGCTTGTGATTGATGTCGAGTGGAACTTGTCCTTCACTAGAAATAACTTTTGTACTTGAGATGCAGCTCTGAGGAGGAGATTCCAGTCGTCCTGCATCTCGTCGACCTTGCGGATAGGGATGGAGAGTACGTTATACTTGTGGCGTAGCTCCGAGGAGAAGGTTGCAGTCGACCTGCACCTCATCGTCCTTGCGGATAGGGATGGAGCGTACGTTATACTTGTGGCGTAGCTCCGAGGAGAAGGTTGCAGTCGACCTGCACCTCGTCGTCCTTGCGGATAGGGATGGGTTTCAAACTTAGGCGAGTACTGGACTGCAGCTAAGCCTTCGAGTGGAAGGGTTGCTCACCACTCGGTAGGATTTTCAAAACTTAGGCGAGTACTGGACTGCAGCTAAGCCCCCGAGTGGAAGGGTTGCTCACCACTCGGTAGGATTTTTAAAACTTAGGCGAGTACTGGACTGCAGCTAAGCCCCCGAGTGGGAGGGTTGCTCACCACTCGGTAGGATTTTTAAAACTTAGGCGAGTACTGGACTGCAGCTAAGCCCCCGAGTGGGAGGGTTGCTCACCACTCGGTAGGATTTTTAAAACTTAGGCGAGTACTGGACTGCAGCTAAGCCCCCGAGTGGGAGGGTTGCTCACCACTCCGTAGGATTTTTAAAACTTAGGCGTGTACTGGACTGCAGCTAAGCCCCCGAGTGGGAGGGTTGCTCACCACTCGGTAGGATTTTTAAAACTTAGGCGAGTACTAGACTGCAGCTAAGCCCCCGAGTGGGAGGGTTGCTCACAACTCGGTAGGATTTTTAAAACTTAGGCGAGTACTGGACTGCAGCTAAGCCCCTGAGTTGGAGGGTTGCTCACCACTCCGTAGAATTTTTAAAACTTAGGCGAGTACTGGACTGCAGCTAAGCCACAGAGTGGGAGGGTTGCTCACCACTCGGTAGGATTTTTCAAACTTAGGCGAAACGGATTCGCAGCTAAGCCTCCGAGTGGGAGGGTTGCTCACCACTCGGTAGGATTTTTCAAACTTAGGCGAAACGGATTCGCAGCTAAGCCTCCGAGTGAGAGGCTTGCTCACCACTCGGTAGGATTTTTCAAACTTAGGCGAAACGGATTCACAGCTAAGGCACCCACTGGGAGATTTGAAACATATAAAAAAGAAACAGCAATCATTTAGGAGACTGTAAAACTCTGTCTTTGATAATCAAACTAGAAGGTATTTCTTATTACATCTCAACAGTCTGAATGCTTAAGTGTAAAAGGGGCGGAGCAGCTCCGCATTCCAAGCGTGTGGCTCGTCTTTCTTGTGCTCGATGTTGTAAAGGTGGTATGCTCCATTGTGGAGCACTCTGGTGATGATGAAGGGGCCTTCCCAAGTAGGAGCAAGCTTGTGTGGTTTCTGCTGATCCACTCGAAGAACCAAGTCTCCCTCTTGAAATGCTTGACCTCTCACGTTTCTGGCGTGGAATCGACGCAGGTCTTGCTGATAGAGGGTCGACCGGATCAAGGCCATCTCTCTTTCCTCTTCCAGGAGATCAACTGCATCTTGCCGTGCCTATTCTGCTTCATCTTCTGAGAAAAGCTCGACTCGGGGTGCATTGTGAAGCAAGTCACTCGGAAGTACAGCCTCAGCTCCATAGACCAAGAAGAATGGAGTTCGACTAGTCGACCGATTGGGAGTTGTCCTCAATCCCCAAAGCACTGATGGAAGTTCATCGACCCAGGCGCCTACCGTGTGCTTGAGATCACGCATCAGTCGGGGTTTCAGTCCTTTGAGAATCAATCCGTTTGCTCTTTCAGCTTGTCCATTCGACTGGGGGTGGGCGACTGAAGCGTAGTCGACTCGAGTACCTTGGGAAGCACAGAAGGCTCTGAATTCATCAGAATCGAAGTTCGACCCATTGTCAGTGATGATGCTGTGCGGAACACCATATCTGAATGTTAACTCTCTGATGAAGCTGACAGCAGTACTGGCTTCAAGATTTTTGATAGGCTTGGCTTCAATCCATTTGGTGAACTTGTCGACTGCCACGAGCACATGAGTTAAGCAGCTCCTACCAGTCCTCATAGGTCCAGCCATATCCAATCCCAAAACAGCAAAGGGCCAGACGAGTGGAATGGTCTTCAGGGCTGATGCGGGCTTGTGAGACATGTTGGAGTAAAACTGG
The DNA here is from genome assembly GCF_002575655.3 of Aegilops tauschii subsp. strangulata. Lineage (NCBI taxonomy): Eukaryota > Viridiplantae > Streptophyta > Magnoliopsida > Poales > Poaceae > Aegilops > Aegilops tauschii. The sequence goes on along the minus strand of NC_053037.3, from coordinate 276,209,784 downwards.
CAACCTTCACATTTGTCGACTATTTCTTTTGCCATCTCATTTGCTCGTGGCCAGTAAAATCCCGCTCGGTATGCTTTGGCCACAATGGTCCGAGAAGACGCATGGTGACCACAGGTCCCCGAGTGGATGTCATTGAGGATCACTCGACCTTCTTCTGGTGTTATGCATTTCTGGCAGACTCCAGTCACACTTTCTCTGAACAACTGTCCTCTTATCACAGTAAAGGCTTTGGATCGACGGACGATCTGTCGAGCCTCTTCTTCATCCTCTGGGAGTTCTTTCCTGAGAATGTATGAAATGTACGTCACTGTCCAGTCAGGAGTGATGACCAAAACCTCCATGATCAAGTCGACCACGGCTGGGATTTCGACTTAAGTCGAATCAGTGGCACTCTTTGGTTGTGGGGCTCTTCAGTGAAACGATCTTCTTGAACTGAAGGTGTATGAATATGTTCCAAGAACACATTGCTGGGAATGGCTTCCCTCTTGGAACCTATCTTTGCCAGATCATCGGCTGCTTGATTTTTCAGTCGGGGTATGTGATGGAGCTCTAACCCCTCAAACTTCTTCTCTAACTTTCTCACAACATTACAATAGCCAGTCATAGCTGGGATTCTGACGTCCCACTCCTTCATCACTTGATTGACCACTAAATCCGAGTCGCCATAGACATGAGGCGACGGACGCCGAGTGAAATGGCCATACGCAACCCGTACAGAAGTGCTTCATATTCAGCTTCGTTGTTGGAGGAGTCAAAATGAATCTAGAGGACATAACCGAGCTTGTCTCCTCGGGGGGATACTAATACCACCCCACCACCGGAACCATTCAGCTTCTTGGAGCCATCAAAGAACATGGTCCAATGCTCCGAGTGAATCTGAGTCGGCAGTTGCTGTTCAACCCACTCGGCAAGGAAATCTGCTATTGCTTGGGACTTGATAGATTTCTTTGCCTCGAACTTGATATCCAAGGGAAGCAGTTCAATCGCCCACTTTGCCACTCGACCAGTTCCACCTCTGTTGTTCAGAATCTCTGACAATGGTGCGTCGCTGACGACTGTAATGGAGTGATCAGAGAAATAGTGTGCAACCTTCTTCATGGTCATGTAAATCCCATAAACAAGCTTCTGATAATGTGGATATCTTTGCTTTGATGGAGTCAGAACTTCAGAAACATAGTATACTGGGTGCTGAACTTTATAGGCTTTTTCTTCTTCTTCCCGCTCGACCGTGAGTACTATACTGACAACTTGTCCAGTGGCTACAATATAAAGTAGTAAAGGCTCTTTGCTGATTGGGGCAGCGAGCACCGGCTGGGTGGAAAGCAGGGCTTTGAGCTCTGCAAATGTTGCATCAGCTTCAGGAGTCCACTCGAACTTATCAGATTTCTTCACTACTAGAAAAAGGGCTATAGATGGGATTGACACTAATGGCGCACCAGACAAGCGGTGCGCCATTAGTATATACTAATGGCGCACCACCTTCTGATACGCCATTAGAGTTGAAACTACTAATGGCGCACCCGGCCCAGGGTGCGCCATTAGTATGAATTTTTTTAACTAGTGCGCCTGTCCAAACATACTAATGGCGCATCCAGACACAGTGCGCCATTACTAGTTGTAACTAGTAATGGCGCACCTGCCGGAAAGTGCGCCACTAATGTTGTTTTTTCTATTATATTTTTATTCCCTTTTTTGCAAAACTACTAATGGCGCACTTTTCCACCGTGCGCCATTACTAGTGCGCCATTAGTATGTTTTTTTTGCAAAACTACTAATGGCGCACCACCAGAAGGTGCGCCATTAGTAACCTGGATTACTAATGGCGCATTTAGAGTTGGTGCGCCATTAGTAAGTGGGCAGCAACAAGATATTTTGGACAGCCTCTCCTACCCACACTCACTTTCTCCCCACTTCATTCTCTCCACCTCCTCCTTGTCTCGGGTGCCTCCTCTTTTTCACCTCATTTCCACCATAGATTCATTCAATTTAAGTGGTTAAATTACCTTGTTTTGATAGGTAAGTAAGGGGGGAAGCTATATTTATGTTGTTCTCCCTACAACAATGTGCACATGCACTTTTTATGGCCTAGCTAGATCTATGTATGTTCGTGGTGTTGCATATGTTTGTGGTGTTGCATATGTGTTTGTGTTTGGAGGTATACCGGTATTTGAAATGCAATAGTTGCCAATATTTTGCCGGAATGTTGATTCATTTCCGTTTCGGCGAGAATTTTGGCATTAAGCATTCTTTTTGGTCCTATTTTTAGGGAAAGTCATGCCAAATTTTTTCTTGGTTCTAAAATATCGTTTTGCTCTACCCCGCAGGCGACCATGGTCCGCATGATGACCGAAGGCATCGTGAATAGGTTTTTGAGGTCCGCGAAGGCCGAGATGCTTCAAAAGAATGAGACGGAGATAAGATGTCCGTGTCGAAGATGCAAGCTGAAGAGCCTTATTGCGGACCCGGAATCCGGGCAGGTGCGGGACCACCTGCTCTTGCGTGGTTTCATGGATGGCTATCGGTGGCAAGGTGATGAAGATGACTACGAAGTCGTCCATGGGGGCCGGGCAAGAAATGAGGAAGGGCAGCAAGACAACCACCGCGGCTCGGGCGGGCGAGAAGACGAAGAATCCCCAGGAGATGATCACGACGGTGATGCTGTACACAGTCATCATGTAGAAGATGCAGGACATGATGATGAGGAAGATGCCGGAGCAGACGACGGGCATGATCATGAAGATGATGATGCTGGCGGAGCAGACGACGCTGGACCATCGATGGGCTGGGTGCAGGACCCTCATATTCAAGAGCTGCTTCTCAAGCAGACGGATAACGCAAGAGCTGCCGCCCGAGAGAAAGCCAAGATGGATCAACTTGAGTTAGACGCGGTTACTCCATTGTATGAAGGATGCAGGCCCGAGGATACCCGCCTGAAAGTAACGCTCATGGCTCTGGAGATGAAGGTAAAACACAAAATGACCGACGCATGCTTCGACGAGAACATGTCATTCTGGCACGAACGTCTTCCCAAGGGGAACAAGTGCCCGACCAGTTTGGAGGAGGCGAAGAAAATCGTGTGTCCTCTGGATTTACCGCACGTGAAATACCATGTGTGCATGAACAATTGCACCATTTATCGGGACGAGCACGCGGAGTCTACCATATGTCCGGTGTGCGGCGTCACTCGACACAAGAAGAGGAAGAAAGCTCCTCGAAAAGTGGTGTGGTACTTTCCGATCACTCCTCGTCTGCAGCGGTATTTCGCGGACCCTAAGGTAGCAAAGCTCCTGCGTTGGCACGCGGATAGGGAGGAGAAGAAGCGAGAAGATGACGCAAATGATCCGGAGATAGATAAAAAAGACAAGATGCTGAGTCACCCTAAGGATGCGAGCCAGTGGCAAGCGTTGAACTTCGAAGACCTAGAATTTGGGAACGATCCCAGGAACATCGTGCTGGGCGCGAGCACCGATGGAGTCAATCCGTTTGGCAGCCAGAGAAGCACACATAGCACCTGGCCTGTGTTTGTGTGGATGTACAACCTTCCCCCCTGGTTGTGCATGAAGAGGAAGTACATTCACATGAGTATGCTAATTGAAGGACCGAAACAACCAGGGAATGACATCAATCTGTATCTGGGGCTGCTGAAAGAGGAGCTTGACACGCTGTGGAAAACACCAGCCAATACGTGGGACGCCGCAGAGAAAGAATATTTCCCTATGAGAGCCGCGCTGCTCACGACGGTGCACGACTATCTCGGTTACGGATATGTCGCGGGGCAGGTGGTCCACAGATTTTCTGGATGCGTCAGGTGCATGGATGACACAACGTATCGCCAGCTAGATAGAGATCCCGGGTCTTCGAAAACCGTGTTCATGGGACATCGAAGGTGGCTTCGCGACGATGACCCGTGGAGAAAACGCAAGGATCTATTCGATGGTGAAACCGAACCCGAGGACGCCCGCGTACGAGGAGCGGCGAGGAAATAGACGAGCTGTTGAAAAATTGGAAAGACTGCCCACTGCCGGGAAAGAAGCAAAAGGCGCCAGAGCCGAGAAAGAAGCGAAAGGCGCCAGAGCCGCTGCTGAAGGTATGGAAAACGAGGTCTGTTTTCTGGGACTTGCCGTACTGGAAGATCCACCGTGTGCCTCACAGCCTTGATGTCATGCATATCACGAAGAACGTGTGCGAGAGTCTGCTTGGTACCCTGCTCAACATGCCAGAGAGGACCAAAGATGGGCCGAAAGCAAGGGCAGACTTGAAATCAATGGGCATCAGGCAGGAGCTTCACGCTATATATGATGATGATGATGATGAGGCGAAGCAGGACACGGAAAGTCGTCGCAAAGGCAAAAAGGCCAAGAAGACCGGAAATGACTACCCTCCCGCATGCTTCACTCTAAGTCAGGAGGAGATCGAGCAGTTTTTCACCTGCCTCGTAGGAGTAAAACTTCCTTACGGTTACGCGGGGAAGATAAGCAGATACCTAGACCTAGCGAAGCTGAAGTTCAGCGGGATGAAGTCTCACGACTGTCACGTGCTGATGACGCAGATACTTCCAGTTGCAATCTGTGGGATCATGGACGCGCACGTCCATGAAACGCTATTTGGCCTATGCAACTTTTTCTACGTCATCTCTCGGAAGTCTATTGGCGTGAGGCAACTCAGAAGGCTACAGGAAGAGATCGTGGTGATACTATGCGAGCTTGAGATGTACTTCCCGCCCGCATTCTTCGACGTTATGGTGCATCTGCTGGTCCATATCGTGGACGATATCATCCAACTCGGGCCGACGTTCCTGCACAGCATGATGCCGTTCGAAAGGATGAATGGTGTCATCAAAGGATACGTTCGCAACATGTCACGTCCAGAGGGAAGCATAGCCAGGGGCTTTCTGATCGAAGAGTGCATCTCCTACTGCACGAATTATCTAGGCATCGAGAACCCCGTTGGTCTGCCCGTCAACAGGCACCTCGGCAGGCTCGCTGGATGGGGTCACCGTGAGGGTCGCCGCGAAATGCATGTCGACTTCGAGGGTCGACTCGCCGACTTTGAAAGAGCAAACCTAGTCGCGCTACAACACATAAACGTGGTCGATCCTTGGGTGGTAGAGCACAAAACCTTTATTAAGAAGACGTACAATGACCGAGGCCAACAGAGGACGGACGGAGATATACTCCAAGAGCACAACTCATGTTTCACGCGTTGGTTCAAGCAGAAGCTTCTGTCGTACCCTTTACATGAGGATTCTTCCGCGGAAGAACAACTCATATTCGCCTTGTCACAGGGCGCCGAGCACAACCTGATGACCTATGAGGCGTACGATATCAACGGCTACACATTCTACACCGAGGCCAAGGACATGAAGAGCGATGTTTTCGCAGGGCGCCGCCGACGTTCCGTGCACTCTCCTGCACTTCGTGAACAACGAGTTGGTCGATGTCGCCAAGGGCAAAATCGTTCAACCGGGCAACCCCTTGTTCCACGGTACCCAGATGCCACCCAACTTGTTTAGGGTTCAACTGGTTCGGGTGCTGCCAGGCTGCGACGAGTTGTTACCTCCGATTCGACCCATCGGGGCCGACGATGATGACGTGATGACCCTCAGCGCCTGCCTGAGCTGGCCCCTGCTTTGGCCGAAGAGCCAGATTCGTTTGGGGGCGGGGGACACCACCCCAAAGACAACACCGCCAGTCGTGCCGGCGCCAAGTCGGCCCCATGGCAAGACCGCCGCAACGGTGCCGGACATCCCTATGCCACTGGATCCAAACATGCATATGGCACAGGATCAGAACGACGACGACGACGATACATTTGCCAACGTCGATCAGTACTTTGCCGATCATGGGGACGGTGGCGACTTCATGGGGCCTCCTTCTCAAGAACCCAACCCAACAAAAGACGTGTGCGATCTAGCTGGTACCGCGGAGAAGCCAAGTTGCAACAGGCGTCGTCTACAGTTCAGCTCTCAGGAGACGCCTCCAGCTGCCGACTTCATCGAGCCTCAGATAGGCGAGGTGCGAAATATGATCAGCCCCAACACACTCAAGAAGGCGGTCTGTGAGCAGAACTCGGTCCCATTACAGGAGAAGAAGAAGGCACGCAAAAGAAAGACTAACAAGGGTGCGGGCCAGCCGGCACCGAGTACGATCCGTGCTCAGGATGGGCCACCTTCAACTGCGGATATCTCGAGGAGGGTGCATGTGGCGGGTAGGCCGATGCTACCGAGAAATATGCTCGATGCTACAACCGGTGCTATGCGGAGTCTGCATGACAGTGTTCTTTGTTTTGAGAAGCGGTGTCTCAGAGAGAAGGATGTTGCATACCCGGTTTTCGCGGCCAAGGTGCCAGAGGGCAAGGGCTTTGTGGATAACTCCATCGGGGGTACGATCGTCCTATGGTTTGATGACATCCACGCTATGTTGAACCTTCATCCGCTGCACTACACCTTCGTTCGGCTATTTTTGCTGAGTATGGAGATGCGGATCATTCGCGACAAGACCCCGGACATCGTGATAGTCGACCCCTTCTACACGCGTGCCAAGATCTTGGGCAGCGCTGGGGACCGGCAAGTCGCGAGTTCTTACCTCGAAGGCGTCATTCTGGCAAACCAAGATAAGGATAACTTCCTCGTGCCTTACTTTCCCGAGTAAGTCCTCCCCTCAACCGCCCCGTAACATATGAATTCTTAGATTTTGATCGTTTTTCTTTTAACATTTCGTGTTTTCTGCAGTGACACACATTGCACGCTCATCCTCCTAAGCCCCAAATATTCCATGGCCACGTATTTCGACCCGGACCGTCAGTCGAACGTAGACTACACAAATGTCAAGAAGGTTCTTGATGATATTCTCCCCGGCTACGTCAAATCTGGAGGCACCTTCACCAGGCCTATTCGTAAGTACGGCAAGCACGTGTTCTCCCACAATACGACGTTCTGCTGCGTCAAGCAGCCGCCTGGCGGTCAGAAGGGTGCCTACTACGCCATCCATCACATGCGGGCGATCGTACGGGACCATCATCAACTTCTGCTACCGAGTAGACTCAAAGATTGGGCCGCGAGCGTGTCGGCAATCCAGGACGCGGACATCAGACAAGAATTCTTTCGCATCCAGTCGGAGTTTGCGGAAATCATCCATCAAGATGTCCTTCGTACCTCGGGGTAGTTCTACCTCAGAAATCAACCGTCCAACAGTGACATCGACACAATCCTACAAATGCAGGCTGACAACGCCCGTTGTTTCATGACTCCCACGATAGACGGCGGCTTCATCCACGCTCCGGTCCCTTGAGTCGAGTCGAAAGCAGTGATGCTATGTCTAGTTCTGAAACATCGATTGGCTCATGTTGTAATTAAACTTTAATGAACTTGTAGTATGTCTCTTTGGTTTCGAGAGTCCTTCAACTTAGATGTAATCGATGCTATTAATGTCTTGCTTTTCTCTTCCGATCGTTCTGTTGCATACTTATATATTGCTTATGTATTGTCTGTGAATTGGTACTAACGTTTCGTTTGGCTACTGCATAGCGAAGTCGTGGTATGTCGTGTACAAGGGTAAGGTTCCCGGAGTCTACGACGACTGGGAGGAGTGTCGGAGACAGGTTCACCGATTCAGCGGTAACAGTTACAAAGGGTACGCCACTAGGGCCGAGGGCGAATCTAGATACGCCCGCTATCTAGCGGGAGAGGGGAGGGAGCGTTGGAGGAACCGGATGAAGACGAGTTTCATCGTGATGATGCTCATCGTGATGACCGCAGCTCTCTTCTATGTGATCGTAGTTTAGATGATCGATATCGACTTGTAATGTGAAGACAAACTCGCGGTCTCGAGACTTGTAATATAATGTTCTATCTTTGTTCGGTCTTTTCAATTCGGAGACTAATATGATGAATTGTATTCGGAGACTAAAATGATGAATTGTATTCAGAGACTAATCTTCTATTGTATTCGATGAATCTGTTGTTGATGTGTGTTGTCTATATTTTGTCCAATTATACATTTTGTAACCTGTGCAAAAAACAGAAAATTAAAAAATAAAAAAAACCTAATATTCATACTAATGGCGCATCACATCATAGTGCGCCATTAGTATGCCAAAGGATACTAATGGCGCATCACTAAACAGTGCGCCATTAGTATGCCGAAGTTACTAATGGCGCATCCTGTTGTTGTGCGCCATTAGTATGCCAAAGCACCTGGGTATACATGGCCCCCTGGGAGGCATACTAATGGCGCACTGTTGTATATACTAATGGCGCATCTGGGGTGCGCCATTAGTATACCAGATACTAATGGCGCACCAGTGGTGCGCCATTAGTAAAATATACTAATGGCGTGCTACTAATGGCGCACCACTAATGCGCCACTAATGGCCAAATTAGGTGTGCCATTAGTAGGCCTTTTCCTAGTAGTGCTTCATCAGTTGGTAAAGAGGCAATGCCTTTTCACCGAAGCAAGAAATGAATCGACTCAAGGCGGCTAAACAACCAGTAAGCTTCTGGACATCATGCACACGCACAGGGCGTTTCATCCGGAGTATAGCACCAACTTTCTCTGGGTTAGCGTCGATCCCTCGTTCGGAAACGAGGAAACCGAGTATCTTTCCGCCAGGAACTCCGAATGTGCACTTTGATGGATTAAGCTTGATATCATACCTTCTGAGGTTGGCAAAAGTTTCAGCAAGGTCAGCCAGCAGGTCGGAACCCTTACGTGACTTGACCACAATGTCATCCATGTATGCTTCCACATTCCGACTGATTTGAGTGAGCAAACACTTCCGAATCATCCTCATGAATGTAGCTCCGGCGTTCTTCAGGCCGAATGGCATGGTGACATAACAGAAGCATCCGAATGGAGTGATGAAAGCCATTTTTATCTCATCGGGTCCATACAGTCGGATCTGATGATACCCGGAATAGGCGTCCAGAAAAGACAATCGCTCACACCCCGCAGTCGAGTCGACGATTTGGTCAATGCGGGGGAGAGGAAAATGATCTTTCGGGCAGGCCTGATTGATATGCTTGAAGTCAATGCACATGCAAAGTGAATCGTCCTTCTTGGGGACCATGACAACATTGGCGAGCCACTCGGAGTGGTAAATCTCTCGGATGAACTCAGCTGCGAGGAGCCGACCCACTTCCTCACCAATTGCTTTTCTCTTCTGTACGGCGGACCGTCGAAGATGTTCCTTGACTGGTTTTACTTTCAGGTCGACTCGCAAACGATGCTCAGCCAGTCCCCTGGGTACACCCGGCATGTCAGACGGTTTCCATGCAAAGATGTCCCAGTTCTCACGGAGGAACTGGATGAGCGCTTCTTCCTATTTGCTGTCGAGTGAAGTTGAAATATGAGTAGGAGCAGCACTAGGATCGGTCGGGTGAATATGAATCGGCTTGGTTTCACCGGATGACTGAAATACAGAATCAGTGGCAGGCTTCTTGGAGCGCAACAAATCACTCGGATCTGCGTTCTTCTGGTATTCTTACATTTCGACTGCTGCCATCTGTGCATTGGCGATTTTTGAGCCCTTCTGGAAGCACTCTTCTGCCTTCTGCCGATTGCCAGCGATAGTGATCACTCCTTTGGGACTAGGCATTTTCAACTTGAGGTACACGTAACATGGTTGAGCCATGAAACGTGCATAGGCAGGCCTACCCAGAATAGCATGATAATCACTCTGGAAATCCACTACTTCAAATGTCAACTTTTCTTTGCGGTAATTCTTGGAATCACCGAAAACCACATCAAGGGCAATCTGGCCGAGTGATTCAGCCTTCTTGCCAGGTATGACGCCATGGAAACTCATATTGCTTTCACTAAGCTTGGACATCGGAATGCCCATTCCCTTCGAGGTCTCAGCATACAGGATATTCAGGCCACTACCACCATCCATCAGCACTTTAGTCAGTCGAGTGCCTTCAACAACTGGGTCGACCACCAGCTCTTGCCTCCCAGGGGTGGCTATATGTGCTAGATGGTCAGACTGGTCGAATGTGATGGCAGTCTGGGACCACTTCAAATAACTTGGTGTTGCCGGAGCAACCATGTTCACCTCTCTGTTGATAACTTTCAGTCGACTTTTCCTTTCAACATCAGCAAAAATCATCAGAGTGGAATTGACGTTGGGAAAACCATCATCATCTTCTTCCCTATCCTCACCCTTGTCCCACTCCTTTTCCTTCTCCTTGGGTTGTTTTTGTCGGAACTGCTGGATCAGGAGCCGACACTGTCGAGTGGTGTGTTTAGGGTAAATGAGATTACCCTCTTCATCTTTTTTGGTGTCAATGTGGCATGGTAAATCCAACATATCATTTCCATCTTGATCTTTCACTTTCTTGGGGTTCCACGGCCCTTTGGGCTTCCCGTTGAACTTTCTTTGAGCCACAACTAAAGCTTCACTAGGAGCCGCTGGTTCGGCCTTGTGTTTCTGTTTCCGATTGGAATTCCCTCCTCCGGTTTCTTGGGCGACTGTTTTGCGCTTGCCACTCCGGATCGGTCTTCCTCTTCACCATTAGCGTACTTGGTGGCGATCTCCATCATCCAACTCAGGGAAATATCCCCTATCCGACCGAACTTCAGATTCAATTCTCGATACTTAACTCCCTCCTTCAAGGCACAAACTGCTTGGTGATCTGACACATTCTCCACTGTGTGGTGCAATGTGATCCATCTCTGGATATAATCTCTCAAGGTCTCATTCGGTTTTTTGCACGCAGGACTGCAACTCTGTTAACCCTGCTGGTCGTTTGCATGTACCTTCAAAGGTTCTAAAAACACTCGGGCAAGTTCCACCCAACTATATATGCTGCCAGGTGCTAACTGATTCAACCATGCTCTGGCCGAGCCTTCCAACATCAGAGGAAGGTGCTTCATGGCCACTTCATCATTGCCACCATCGATCTGTACAGCCACTCGGTAATCCTCAAACCAAGTGTCAGGCTTGGACTCACTAGTGAACTTGCTGACTCCAGTCGCCAACCTGAAGTTGGGAGGAATCACTGCAGCCCTGATGGCTTTGCTGAAACACTCTGGACCTGAAACATGCACTCTGCTGCCAGTCGGATAATCTCTGTCATGGCCTTCTCTGTGTGCTCTGTTCCTGTCAACCCGACCTTGAACGAGAATAGATCTCGCCTCAAAGCCCGGTTCCCTGGGGTCGACTGGAATTCTTCTCCCACCACTGTGAGGGCGTCTGTCATCGTTCTGTCGATGCACACATGACCCACTCCTCGGGAGAGGCATGGGCACTCGACGACGGTCATCGTGGTCGAGTCGGTGATCATACTGCTCACGGTTTCTGTACTAATCTCGTTGGTCTCCACGTCCCTCACGCCGCGGGGGCGATCTTGGGCTGTGAGCCGACTGAACTGTGTCTGCCATCACAGATCTGCTATGAATCCTATTCCGCGACTGAGATACTGTTGTGTTCTGCTCTCCCTCCGCTCGGAGTAAAGCCCGGATCTACATCAAACCTCTGCCAGCTTCCGACCGGGAAGGCTGAATCGACTCTTCTATTCGGGCTACAGCTGTGAGATTCTGAATTGGAGTTCGGTATACCTGAGTTGGAGGCGGAAAAAGCTGTCGTCGATGGACTCAGGAATCCCCTGCCGATCACGCTCGTCGAGTGCGTGCTGGAGGTTCTCCAGTCGAGTGCGCTCAGCCAAGTTGGCCAGGCGCACCTCCTCTAAGGCTCGGGCCTCGGGAGTTTCTCCAACGATAGGAGTGTGAAGTGCATCCATATTGCGGCGGCGGAGCTCTTCCCTCTGCTGCTAAGAAAGAGGCTCGGGGCGGTACTCCTCGTGAGCAAGCGACGGATCGCCACCGCCATCACCACCGTCGTCGCGGGGGAAGCCAGGAGGACTGCGCGGCCCATTGACCATCAAGACTTCCGCCGCGGGGTCACTACTGTCGCACTCGGATGCGGTCTCGACGGAGCCAGTTGATAGGTCGAACAGGCCGTAGAGAGTTTCGTCGGGCTCGATTGCCGTGACTTGTGGGGTGACCGGCTGGCGGGCCACCGCGTGCCTCACCCACCGCTGGAGCCGCGATCGACCGGAACGCTTGCGCCGGCGAACAGCGGGGAGCGAGGACGCCACAGGAGCCGACCGATACTGAGTCAACGGCTGCCGAAGAAGGACGCCGCGGACGCACGTGCGAAAGTGCATCGCCCCGCGGACGGGGAGCGCCTCGACGTCGAGTGGAGCGTCTTGAAGCCAGGCGGAGTCGTCGGCGACGAAAAAGAGCGTGCCGATACGGATCTCGTGGCCCTCAGCCATTCCTCCGCCGAAAACCATGACGATGGGAATCGGAAATAGTCACAACTTCACCAACAAGTCGCTAAGACACCTGCCCCACGGTGGGCGCCAACTGTCGTGGATCTAAGACTGACAGTAGAATGGGGGGTAGATATGTAGAGGCAAGATCCTAGCTATGGCGAAGTTGTACACACGAGTTTTACGAGTTCAGGCCCTTCGAGGAGGAAGTAATAGCCCTACGTCTCGGTGCCCGGAGGCGGTCGACTGGATTATGCGTGTGTGTTACAGGGGGTGCGAACCCTTGTGCTAGTGGAGGGGGTGGCTTATATAGAGTGCGCCAGGACCCCAGCCAGCCCACGTTATAAGGAGTTCAATGTACATAAAGAAGGAGCGTTACAAGTAACGTCCGTAATAAAGTGCTATAAATGATTATTAAGTCTATGAGTAAACGCCCGACCGTTGTTGTGCAGAGTGACTTTAGATCTTCTGTATGTCGAGTGGTTTCTGTTACGGTCGAGTGACAGTGATTCTTCCGAGTGGAATGTTTCTGGTCGAGTGGATGATGGTACCCTTTGAATGCTTCTGACTTTAGGGTGATGTCCTTGGGTAGGGTGTCTAGGTCAGGCCTATGACCCTACCCTAGGTACATAGCTTCATCAGGCGCCATCCCACATTCCTTCAGTATCCATCCTCCTTCACCTTTGTTTTTTCCCTCCACCTGCCATGGCGAGAGGAGGTGCTGGGCCTTCGATGGTGTTGGCGAGGGTCACTGCTCGTCAGCGCATCCCTCCTTCCCACGAGCCCGTGGCGGCGGAGCCAACCACGAGAGGAAGGGGGAGGGGGCGTGGCCGAGGTAGCCGCGGCGGTCGGGGGAGAGGGGGACGAGGTGGCGCAGCGGCCGTGCCACCGCCAGCGGTGCCTCCCGCGATGGAGGGTCACGTCGGGGACCGGCCCCACGAGTTCTTCATCAGGCTGCGCCGGCCACCGCGTCGTCGTCTCCGTCTCCCCACCCCCTTTGCTGAGGAGATGGAGCTTGATCCGCCCCAGACCCTCAGATTGCACATGAGGGGCTGCGGGACCGGCGGTACGTGGTCGATGTCAACTTCCCCGCTCCGCATGTTATGTATCTCCGTCGTGGATGGAAGACATTTGCTCGCATCCACAGCCTGACGGTGGGCCTCGTCCTCTATTTCAAGTTAATGGAGGGCGACCTACTCTCCGTCAAGGTCTTCGGAGATCTTGGAACTCGCCTGAAGTGCTGCGTGGAGAGCTCCTCCGACGACGAAGATTCCTCCTCGGGCGGGAGTGACGAGGAGGACAGCGACATCGACGATGAGGGATTCGGGCGGCAGGATGCCGACCCCGACTTCGACTGATCGCGTCGCCCCTCCCTTGGCCTCGCGCCCTGCCGAGAGCCTTCCTCGTCAAGCTCTCCATCGGTGCATTCCCCATCGCCTCCGTGTGTGGCTGGCGTAGGAGGGCCGGAGAAGGTGAAGAAGGTGCGCGGCGGCCGTCAACTCGGAGTACGCGGGCACCATAGCCTTTGTCGCGTATTGTCGGGCCATTGCCTCATCTTCGAGCCCCTCCGCCGGCACCGGGATGCTCCCTTGGCGCCTTCTGCTTCTCGCACCTCGCCTAGGTGCTCCTTTCGCCCTCCTGCTGTCTTGTTTCACCTCCTGAGGAGAGGAACAAGAAAAGGGATTACGAGCACCTTATCTCTTTTTAGTTTGTAAGCCTGCGGGCACTTGTTAGATTTCAAACTTGTAATCCCCTTGCTCATGTTTTTCTTTCCGTTCGAACTATACCTGTATGGGACTTTTTTAATGAAAAAGGGTGTTTGCCAGGTTCTTTGTGCATGAGCGAGGCCCATGCCAAGGATGAATCCTTATTTTTAAGATAAACAGTGTCGCCCGGCAACAGGCCTTGCCGCCTCCTCTCTTTGGCCGACCGTTCTCATGCTTTTGGTAGAGGCAGGGGCGAAGCAGGGTTAGGGCTCTCATTCATTTCTCTTGCCACCACGACTACGACCAAGTTCCGACCCAGGGGATAGCCCTTGGGTACGGGAAAAGGGGAGCACAGTGGTTTCAAGAATATAGACGAGGTTTCATATGTCCCAGTTCTGTACGGAAGTGCATAACAGGGGATAAAAGACTTATCTGAATCCGCAGCCCCCGGCAACCTTGGCTTGCCATGATTGGATCCTTGTGTCTTCAGCCCCCGGCAGTCTGGCTTGCCGGGGCCGGAGCGCCCGTCCGTCCTCTTTCTCCCAAGCGGCTCAGGAGCTATGTCCACGTGCCCTGCAAACCCAAGAGGACAAAAAGACGCACACTCGACCTCTTGGCTAGGGGTTAGTCACCGCTAAGCACTATCAACCCTAACCGAGGAAGAGACTTAACCTAGCATGCATGCTATAACTTAGGGCGTCAGCGCTTCGTTTATTTATGCTCAGGGTCTGCGCCTGGCTTTGTACAGAGGGTTACATGCCTTGCCGGCAAAGCTTGTACAAAAGGTGGCTTGCCGGGAGGCCCGACAAGCCGCGCCTTATGGGTAAAACTTGCGAAGATGCTCGATGTTCCAGGAGTTGCTCACCGGGACAGCATCTTCGGTCTCCAGGCGGACAGCGCCGGGCTTGGTGACTCGTATTACCCGATAAGGGCCTTCCCATTTTGGCGTCAACTTATTGGAATTCTTGGCCGACTGAACGCGCCGAAGAACAATGTCACCTTCCTTAAAGCTTCGGGCATGGACCTTACGGCTATGGTAGCGGTGCAAGGCCTGCTGGTAGCGTGCTGCTCTCACAGCCGCCCGAAGACAATCTTCCTTAAGGAGCGTTGCGTCATCTTGCCGCAACTGCTCTTGCTCAAGCTCATCATAAGAGAGCACTCGAGGTGACCCATATATGAGTTCCGTGGGGATGACAGCTTCTGCCCCATATACTAGGGCAAAGGGTGTCTGGCCGGTGGCTCGACTTGGCGTCATCCTGATCGACCAAAGAGCCGCCGGCAACTCATCAATCCAGTGCCTTCCGCTCTTGTGCAGCTTGTCAAAAGTCCTCGTTCTCAGGCCTCGTAACACTTCAGCATTTTCCCTCTCCGCTTGGCCGTTGCTCCGGGGGTGTGCACGGAAGCAAAACAGACCTTGCTTCCGAGGTCTTGAATGTATTGCATGAAGGTGTGGCTTGTGAACCGCGTGCCGTTGTTGGTGATGACACTGTTTGGCACACCAAAACGGCAGACTAGTCCCTTGAAGAACTTGACGGCTGACTGTGTTGTCACCTTCCTTACCGGTTCCACCTCCGGCCACTTTGTGAACTTGTCGATTGCAACATACAAGTACTCAAAGCCCCCGACAGCACGGGGGAAGGGGCCTAGTATGTCGAGCCCCCAGACCAAAAATGACCAGGAGAGAGGGATTGTTTGAAGGGCTTGAGCTGGTTGATGAAGCTTCTTTGAATGGAACTGACATGCTTCACACTTGGTTACTAGTGCCATTGCATCCTGGAGGGCGGTGGGCCAGAAGAAGCCTTGCCGGAATGCCTTGCCGGCAAGGGCCCTTGACCCTATGTCGGAGCCACATATTCCTCCATGTATCTCTGCCAACAGCTCCAGTCCTTCCTCCCGGCGGATGCACTTCAATTTCACACCGTTCGGTCCTCTTCTGTACAGGACGTCATCGAGGAACTGGTACAAGGCAGACCGGCGGGCTACTTTTTCCGCTTCTTCCTGCTCCTCAGGAAGTTCCCCTGTCCGGTGGAAATGGACAGTATGATGTGCCCATGCTGGAGCCTGGGGCTCGACGGCAAGGACCAAAGGCATTTCTTCCGCCATGGGGGCAGCCGTCTCTACGGCCAGGGCTTGGCGCCCTGCCGGAGGCAGCCGTCCCTCAGGAGGCTCAGGATCCACGTCAACACCCTTGTCGGCAGCCCCCCGGGGTCGGCGGGAAAGTACTTGCCGGGGCCTGACTTCCTCCGCTTGTTCTGCTCTGTTGATGGTTCGACGGATGGTTGAGTTAACTGAAGCAAAAAGGTACCTGGATCCACAGGTAGCTTGAATGCCGCGCGCTTCGACAGGTAGTCAGCAATGTCGTTCTCCGCTCGGGGAACGTGCTCTGCTTGTATACCGTTGAAGCACTTCTAGTTTCCTCACCTCATCTATGTAGGCCTCCATCAACGGACTCTGATAATCCTTGTTAACTTGTCTGACGACAAGCTGTGAATCACCCCTGACGATGAGCTTTTTCACCCCGAGGTCCGCCGCGATCCTGAGACCGGCAAGCAGCCCCTCGTATTCAGCAGTGTTGTTTGTGGACATCTCCCTGGGAAAATGCATTTGGATCACATACTTGAGGTGCTCTCCGGTGGGTGCGACAAGCAGCACACCGGCACCGGTGCCTTGCAGCGAGAAAGCCCCATCAAAGTACATGATCCAGTCGCGGCTTGCTTCCTTGCCGGGGAGAGCGGTCTCCTGGATTTCTTCATCGGGCGTTGAGGTCCATTCTGCAATGAACTCCGCCAAGACTCTGCTCTGGATTGTCGAGGTACTTTCAAACTTCAACCCAAGGCTCGACAACTCCAAGGCCCATTCCACAATCCTTCCGGTTGCATCTGGGTTGTGCAGTATCCGTTGCAATGGGAGGCGAGTGATGTCAGTGATCTCGTGGGCTTGGAAGTAATGATGCAGCTTCCTCGAGGCCATAAGGAGGCCGAAGAGCAATTTCTGCACACCGGAGTACCTCGACCTAGCCCCCTGCAAGAGGGAGCTGACAAAGTAAACGGGTGCTTCATCATCTTCTTCCTCTGCACCACTTCACTTGACTGCGCAGGCACTGCTCCGAGGGCGTCAGACTCTGCCGGGGGCCTCGCCTTGCCGGCACCAGGCCCTGCCGGGGGGGTCTCTGGCTCGCCATCCGCCGTTCCTGCCATTGCCACTGCCTCCTCGTCCTCTGTGCTACTAGTGCGGCGCTGACCACTTGATTAGTTGCCGCTAGGTACAGCAGCAACGGCTCTTGTGGTTTAGGCGCAACCAGTATTGGCGTGGAGGAAAGGAATTTCTTCAGATCCTGCAATGCTGCCTCGGCTTCTGGGGTTCACTCCATTGGGCCTGCCTTCTTCAAGATTTTGAAAAGGGGGAGGGCGTGCTCGGCGGACTTGGAGATGAATCGGCTCATGGCGGCAACGCAGCTAGTGAGCCGACGCACATCCTTGATCTGCTTGGGTGCCTCAATCTGTTCAATAGCCTTGATCTTGTCTGGGTTTGCCTCGATCCCGCGCTGCGACACAAAGAACCCGAGAAGCTTGTCGGACGGAACACCAAAGACACACTTCTTAGGGTTCAGCTTGAGGTTGATCTTGCACAGGTTGGCAAACGTCTCTTCCAGGTCTTGTACAAGAGTTTCCCTGTCCTTGGTTTTGACCACTATGTCATCCTTGTATGCTTCCATATTTCTATGGAGCTGGGGTTCACAACCAATTTGGACCGCTCTTGCAAACGTCGAGCCAGCACTCTTCAACCCCAAGGGCATCTGTAAAAAGCAATACGTACCACATGGGGTGATGAATGATGTTTTCTCTTCATCTTCTCGTCATGAAGATCTGGTGATAGCCCGAGTAGGCGTCGAGGAATGACAACAGATCACACCCGGCCGTGGAGTCAACAATCTGGTCGATGCGCGGCAACGGGAAGGGGTCCTTGGGACAAGCCTTATTAATATTTGTGTAATCAATACACAGCCTCCACTTCCCATTTGCCTTGCGCACCACCACCGGATTGGCCAACCACGTCGGATGGAGCACTCCTCTCACCAAACCTGCTGCTTCCAACTTCCTGATCTCCTCTATGATGAACTCCTGCTTTCCAGAGCCTGCTTCCTGACCTTCTGCTTGACGGGTCACGCATGGGGACAGGCAGCGAGATGGTGCTCAATCACTTCCCTGGGAACGCCGGGGATGTCAGATGCTTGCCATGCAAACACATCGACATTCGCCCGCAGGAAAGTAACGAGCGCGCTTTCCTATTTGCTGTCGAGGGTGGAGCTTATGGTGAAAGCCCCTCCCGTGCATCCTCCCTAACGGACACCTTCTTGGTCTGCGGCGGCTCAGCTCTGGATTTCTTGCTCTTGCCGGTAGAGCTCTCTGGCACGTCCTCGACGGTAGCACAACACTCCGAAGAGGTGCGCTTGCCGGAGTGGGTGCGAGAGGTCTTGCCGGTCTTCTTCTTCCCTCCTGGGGCTTCAGCGGCAGGAGCAAGTGCCTTGGCGGCAGCTGCTGCAACTGCTTCCCGGTAGAGTAGGTCGGCGTAGATCAGCGCGTCCTTCTTGTCGGAGGGGACGGTGATGATGTTCATCGGCCCAGGCATCTTCAGCATATTGTAGGCGTAGTGAGATGTCGCCATGAACTTGGCCAGTGTCGGCCAGCCTAGGATCCCGTTGTAGGCCAAGGGGATCTCGGCTACATCGAAGACAATCCTCTCCGTCCTATAGTTCAACTCTCCTCAAAACGTCACGGGCAGTGTGACCTTCCCCTTCGGCTGACTCCTCCCCAGATTGACCCCTTGAAACATGCCCGTTTCCTCGAGGTCTCCATCAGGAATTTGCAGCCTTTTGATCACGACGGGCGAGATCAAGTTTAGGCCGGCCCCGCCGTCGACCAACATCTTGTTCACCTTGAGGTTGCGTATCGTTGGAGAGACCAACAACGGAAACACACGACCGCGGTTGTGTGGTCAGGGTGGTCCTCGGCGTCAAATATGAGGGGCGTGCTGGACCACTTCAGCGGCTTCTGAGCATCGAACGACGGCTCCGCTGCTGTAATCTCACGCGCCCACTGCTTGAGATGGCGGTGAGAAGTATGAAGCAAGGCGCCACCATCGACGCACATGGCCTCCGTAGCCTTCTGGAACTCTTGCTCACCGGACTCGTCGTCCTCGTCATGATCATCGTCTTCTTGCTTCTTGTCACGGCCCCGGGCGGGCCTCTCTTGCTGGTTGTCCTTGCCGCGGCGGCCTCCTTGGCCGCCACGCTTCTTGCCGGATCCCTCGGCACCATCCTGACCCTTCTCCTTGTCCCGCTTCTCATACTCGGCCTTTTGCTTCTCAGCAAGTAGCTCGACCTGCCGGCAGTTCTGGAGGTCATGGCCCATGGTGCGGTGGATCTTGCAGTACTGCCTATCGGAGCCCCTGGCTTGTCGGTAGCCGCCAAGGCCCGGCAAGCGGCGCACCCGGCAATTTCTTTGCCGGGGTCGTCTGCCTTGGCATTCTTGGCGGCGCCAGTGCTGTCGGATCCCTCGACGGCAAGCACGGCCTTGCCCTTGCGTTTCCTGTTGCGACGCCGGCCCTTCTTCGTCGGGGTGGCGGTGTCTTCATCAGTAGAGTCGGTTTCCGCGCCGGCGTCCTCGCCGGGGTACTTTCTTTCCTCTTCAGCCCGGGCGCACCTGTCGGCCAGAACATACAGTTCGGCCACATCCTTAACCTTGGTCATCGCCAGCTCTTCATGCATCTTGCGGTTGCGCATGTTCTGATGGAACACGCTGATCACGGCAGCGGGATGAATGTCGGGGATGTTGTACTGCAACCGGCTGAATCTCTGGATGTACTTCGCAGGTTTTCCCCTTCCTTCTAGGGAATGATATGCAAATCACTGGCATGGCCATGAGCTTGGTGGCCTCCAGTGAAGGCGCCAACGAACTCATGGCACGGATCCGACCAAGAAGAAATGGAATCCGCCGGCAAGTGCACCAACCAAGACATGACATTAGGCTTCAGTGCCAACGGGAAGTAATTGGCAAGCACCTTGTCGTTCCGAGCTCCGGCTGCCTGCATCGCGATGGTGTAGATGCTGAGGAACTCTGACGGATGGGTCTTGCCAGTGTACTTCTCGCTGATGTCGGGCTTGAACGTGCGGTGGGACGACCACTGGAACTGCCGCAGCTCATGGGTAAAGGCTGGGCAGGCCACCTCGTAAGGTAGGCCGTCGGAGCCCCCTGGTGCTGGGTGGTCCATAGCGGGCCCCGTCCGCTTGTTCGACTGGTGGCGTGTATCACGCCGGTGCTCGATAGTGGTTCGAGCATCTTCGTGAGCTCGTTCTCGAAGAACTTGGCACTGGTCGCGGTGGGTTCGCAGGTCGGATGACGCTATAGAGATGTTATCACAAGCGTCATCACGACGGGCCGACACCCGCGGTGGCTGGCGAGGAGGAGGAGAGTGCACCGTAACCGCAGCACCGCCAGTCCTCCCGGCGCTGGCATGTGGTGGCTCGGTGGAGCGCCCGCCCGAGGGCCCCGCCGGTCACGGATCATCTTTGTTTGTGACGGCGACGAGGCTCCGGATGGTGGCTCTCCACTCGTCGAGCTTCTCCGCAGCAGGAGGGAAGTCGAGGAGCAGCTGCGCGCGCGCCAAAGCTTCCGCTGGCGTGGGTGGTGGTGACAGCTGCGTGGACCGTGGCGCGCTTCGACTTCTAACTATGTTAGAAGGAGCTCTACCACGGCCTAGCGGCTGCGCACCATTTTCGCCAGCACTTCGGCGGGCATGCTGGACTCCTTCGTCCCGCGGACGATGCATAGGGCTCTTCCCGCGGCGGTGTCCGGGGTCTCCAGCGTGGTGGCGCTGCTCGTCGTGCGCACCCTGGGAAGAGCGCGTTGTGGGCGCCGGCGTGGGCGTCTTGGAGGTTGTTGCGCCGCCCGTGGGTGGCACAACGACACTCCTGGAGGGCCCCGCGCCGCCTGCGGAGGGCCCAGCTCCGTCTTTGGATTTGGCGGCGTGCGGCCTGTCGCCTGGCGCACGAACGACGCCGCTCGCCAGGCTCCAACTGTCAAAGCGATGCCGGTGCTCGCGGACCGCGGCCTGAGTCCTGTCCGCGACAGGCCCGCTGCTCGTCCGCACTGGCACGGGCCGTTCGGCTCCTGACGAGCCGATCGCCGTGACTGTCTTCTTAGGAGCCATGGCGATGAAGAACTGCTAGGCTAACTACTAGACCAGATTCTCACAATTGCGCCCCCTACCTGGCGCGCCAAAGATGTCGGTGGGAAACGGCACCTATGGGATCACAAGAATCCCTACTACGGTTGCCGGGGCGCGGGGTTGTGAGAAGAGCAGGATTAACAGTCAGCACAAGGATCGTTTACCCAGGTACGGGCCGCGAGGATGCGTAAAACCCTAGTCCTGCTTTGGTGTGTATTTGAGAGAGTTCTTGAGCTCTCGAACTAGCTATGGTGGCTGCGTAGTCCAAAAGAGCCGAATCCCCCTCTAGTATGCCATGGGCCTCCTTTTCTAGTTAAAAGGGGCTGCCACAGTGGCACACAGGAGGTGGAAAGGCCTACAGTACTGTGAGCTTATCGCCCGTATTACAGGACAAGACGCATTTAATGCATAGCTTAGGTGTCCCCTAGCTTTATCAGGGACGAGGAGCGAGGCCCGTCCCGTCCGTCACCGCTCCTCTTTGCTTCGACACGCGCCCTGGCCAGCGACGCGTGCCACGCCACATTGGCAGGCAAGCAGCTAAGGTGGCACGGTGGTAGGGTCTTCACGAAGATCTGCATGCCGCCACACAAGCACTTGCTGATCTGGCCTGGAAGCTACATGTTGCCACGCAGGTGCCAGCCCAACTGGTCGGGCTGGCAGCTACATGCGAACGGCGGTAGAAACTTGGCTGGTGCGGGCCTGGCAGTGGCCCCATTGATATCCTCGGCAAGGGCCTTGCCGGGGGCCTGGCAAGGGCCTTGCCGGGGGCCTGGCAAGGGTCTTGCCGTGGCGCGCAGTCGTCCCCGGCAATGATCTTGCCGCGGGTCTTGTGGCCTTCCTCGGCAAGGATCTCGCCGAGGGTCGCCGTCTTCTGGTCCTTATCTGATCTTGTGTGTATATGATCTTGAATAAGATCTGCATGCCACCATGGAGGTGCCTCCCGAGCCCTGGTCCCAATGTAGTTGGTTGGGTTGGAACCCGTGGGCTCAAACCCGGCTCGCTCCGTTGGTGTGGGCGAGCTGCCCTGGCAAGGATCTTGCCGGGGCCGCTGAGGCTGCCCCGGCAAGGGTCTTGCTGGGGAACCTGCTCCGTCCCTCTGCTTCTTTGTGTTCTTGGCCTTGGCGTTGTCTTGGGCTTTGGCTTCTCTCTGGCCCCCTCCTCTGCCCTACTTAGTGTGGCCGTGGCGCGCGGCTCCAACTGCCCGCGCACAAGTAAAGGGGTACAAAGGTGTGCCCCTACTTTTGTACACCGACACTCCTGCTGCGGGCGACGTGGCCCATGGAGCGCCTCCACCACCTCCATGTCAAGACGCCGCCATCACGCCAAGGCGCGCGACCCCATGGCATGACCCCCAGCGCAGGGCGCCCGCGCATGAAGAAGGAAGCTGCCGGGAGGTCCCCAGGCCGCAAGAAGATGCTGCTGCGCTCTCCGCACCACCGTGTCAAGACCGTGCGCCCCCCGCGGTGGCGGCGCACGGATACCAAAACCAGGCTCCGCCCCCACGACGGGCTCCAGTGACGACAGCTGGATGCCGCGCCTTCACTCCTGAGCTGCGTAGCGTCGTTTGGCTTGGGAAGTTCAAGCCCGACCTGCCTCCGCGCTACGATGGCCCCCCGACCCTGCTGTGTTCCTGCAGCTCTACGAGATGAGCATCGAGGCGGCCAACGGCGATGAGAAAGTCATGGCGAATTTTTTCCCCATGGCCCTCAAAGATGGCGCGCGCTGATGGCTCCTGTACTTTCCCGTGGGACCGATCTCGTCCTGGGGCGAGATGCGCGAGCGTTTCCTCGCCAACTTCCAGGGCACTCGCGACCACCTACCAACCGCGGGTGACCTACGGCGCATCAAGCAGTAGCCGGGAGAGACCCTGCAGAAGTACATCTAGCACTTCAACAACGTTCGCCTCAAGATCCCCAAGGTAACGGGCGAGGCCATCATCTCTGCGTTCTCCGACGGCGTTCGCGACGTCAAGATGAAGGAGGAGCTCGCCATCCACGAAGACATGTGCATGGCTGTGGAGATGTTCAACATGGCTACCAAGTGCGCGAGCGCTGAGGAGGGACGCCTCTCCCTCCTCGAGCCCCCTGCTGCCGACCCAGAAGACAAGAACGCCAAGACCAAGGATGTGAAGTGCAAGGGAGCGGCCATGCTCGTGGCTGAGCCAGAGATGAAGCATGGTTGTGACCACCCAGAGACGTTGAAGGGTAGTCGTCCGTTCTGCGCCTTCCACAACCTGCACAGCCACAACACCAATGACTGTCAGGAGCTCAGGGCCATCCGCGATGGGCGCTTCAGTCGACGTCCCAAGCGCAAAGACCGAGGCTAAGCCGTTGCGGATGCCCAAGGCACCCCAAGGTAATATTCAAGGACAACCAAGAGCCTAAGCTTGGGGATGCCCCGGATGGCATACCCTCTTTCATCTTTGTTCATCGGTAACTTTACTTGGAGCCATATTTTTATTCACCACATGATATGTGTTTTGCTTGGAGCATCATTTTATTTTGTTATTATTTGCTTGATGTTATTTAGAATATTGTTTTGCATCTCTATTTTAAATAAAATTGTCAAGGATAGCCTTTGCTTATTTTGCAAGTATACATGTTGCTGTTTCAAAATAGAAAGTTTACCGCTGTTGCAAAAATTCCCTAGAAAAGTCAGAATATGAGAAAATGTTGAAACATTTTGCATAATAAGCTCCGATAAATTTTCTAGAGTGTGGTAGAATTTCATAATGTTTGGAGTTAGGGAAGTATGATGAATCTTGCATTATTTACAGACTGCACTGTTTTGGCAGATTGCTGTTATGTTTGCATATGTTTGCTAGTTTAATGATTCTATTTGAGGATAGGAGTATTAAATATGCAGAGGCATTTAGTATGAGATGTTGAATAATAATTTTAGTGATTTGTTACAGTAGAAAATGATAAGGTTTTTTGCATTGGTTTATACTAACTTATCTCACGAGTTCTTGTTGAGTTCGGTGTGGATGAAGCTTTCGAGATTTAGGAAACCGTGATATGAGAGGATTTATGGAGACACAAAAGCTCGAGCTTGGGGATGCCCAAGGCACCCCAAGATAATATTTCAAGAAGTCTCAAGCATCTAAGCTTGCGGATGCCCCGGTAGGCATCCCACCTTTCTTCTTCAACAATTATCGGTTAGTATCGGTTGAGCCTAAGTTTTTGCTTGCTCACATGATGAGTGCAATCCTTGAAATGTCGTTTTATTTTGTTTTGCTTGCTGTTTGACTAATATCCCAGGATCTGAAATTATTAAATGAGAGAGAGTCTTCACATAGCTACATAATTATTTAACTACTCATTGATCTTCACTTATATCTTTTTGGAGTAGTTTGTCATTTACTCGTGTGCTTCACTTATATCCTATGAGTAAATGGTTGAATGATTTGAATGTCATAAATCTGAAATTATATATGTTTCATATGCCTTTCCCATGGGGAGTAATGCCTTCACATAGAAGAAGTAGAGGTATTAAAAATTTTGAAGGTTAGCAAACATTGCATTGGTCACTTGAACAATTCATGAAAGAATATTGAAGGAAGAGAGATTTCACATATAAATATACTATCTTGGACATCTTCTATGATTGTGAGCCCCATTAATTATTTTCAAACCTGAGCAAATTAGTTCAAGTTGGACAAGAAAGACAACATAATGAGTTATGCTTGGGTATATTTGTATAGAAGTTATATTGTTATGGATCCTCTAGCATGTGGTGCATGCTATTTAGAATCCTTTGCTAGCCAAAATATCTGTACTAAGCGGGATACTGTTTGTGCATCCAAATTCCTTGAACCAAGTTTCTTGCATGAGTGTCCACCATATCTACCTATATGCAGTATTTACCTGCCGTTTCAAGTAAATTTGCATGTGCCAAACTCTAAACCTTCAAATGATAATCTGTTTTGTATGCCCGAATCGCTCATGTAGCGACTAGGGGCTGTCAGTATCTTCCAAGCTAGGTGGGTTATGCTCACGATGAGTGGACTCCGCTGATCATTCATGAGAAAATGGCTGGTAACTGCGATGCCCAGTCCTATGATCAAAAGATCAAAAACAAAATCGCAAATAATTTAAACAAAACTCCCCCAGGATTGTTGATAGTTGGACGGCACCCATTGTTTCAGACAAGCCGCGGAGTGTGATTGTTGGTGGAGGGGGAGTAAAATCTTTACCTTTCTGTTTGGGAACTGCCTATAATGTATCTAGTACGGAAGATATTGGGAACTCTTGGTCGTTATGTTGACAATGAAAGCATACCTCTCAAAATTATTTTCATCTCTATTCTAAAGCTTCGAGCTCTGGCATCTCTGCAAATCCCTGCTTCCCTCTGCGAAGGGCCTATCTTTTACTTTTATGCAAGAATCAGTAGTATTCCTTCTCATTCCAACCTACTTTTTAGTTGGCAAACATCATGTGGCGGAGAAAGATCTAAGCATATATGGCCATTCAAATATATTTGATCATGAATTATTATTGTTGACAATTATCTATATGATAAATAAGTTGGGAGGCGAAACATTAAGCCCCTATCTTTCTCTGTGTTCGATGGATGCTATTTGTTCTAAAAATATGCTTTGAGTGGTAGCAATCATGGAAGACTATATGATAGTTGAGTATGTGGGATTTGCTAAATCAAAGCTCTTACATAGACCCTTCCTGAAAATAAGATGAATTGCAATTGTTTGATGACTGAGAACTGTTTGTTAGTTTTCAAGAAAGTTTATGATCTATACTTTAACATGCGAATAGCTTATTACTTGATCATGAGAAGCTTTATGATATGAGCTACTGTTATGACATATAATGATGCTAGAAAAGGTGATTGAAATTATCATTGATCAAACTTGTGCACCTTCTAGCATTCACACTTCATAAATTATTTCTTTTATCATTTACCTACTCGAGGACGAGCAGGAATTAAGCTGGGGGATGCTGATGCGTCTCCAACGTATCTATAATTTATGAAGTATTCATGCTATTATATTATCCATCTAGGATGTTTTATGGGCTTTATTATACACTTTTATATTATTTTTGGGACTAACCTATTAACCGGAGGCCCAGCCCAAAATGATGTTTTCTTACCTATTTCGGTGTTTCAAAGAAAATGAATATCAAATGGAGTCCAAACGGAATGAAACCTTCGGGAGAGTTATTTTTGGAACGGAAGTAATCCAGGAGACTTGGAGTAGACGTCAGGGAAGCTTCGAGGAAGCCACGAGGTAGGGAGGCGCGCCCTACCCCCCTGGGGGTGCCCCCCACCCTCGTGGGCCCCTCGTGGCTACCCTAACCGACTTCTTTCGCCTATATATATATCCATATACCCTAAAAACATCGGGGAACAGAATAGATCGGGAGTTCCGCCGCCGCAAGCCTCTGTAGCCACCAAAAACCAATCGGGACCATGTTCCGGCACCCTGTCGGAGGGGGGATCCATCACCGGTGGCCATCTTCATCATGCCGGCGCTCTCCATGACGATGAGGGAGTAGTTCACCCACGGGGCTGAGGGTATGTACCAGTAGCTATGTGTTTGATCTCTCTCTCATGTTCTTGATTTGGCTCAATCTTGATGTATCGCGAGCTTTGCTATTATAGTTGGATCTTATGATGTTTCTCCCCGCTCTACTCTCTTGTAATGGATTGAGTTTTCCCTTTCAAGTTATCTTATTGGATTGAGTCTTTAAGGATTTGAGAACACTTGATGTATGTCTTGCATGTGCTAATGTGTGGTGACAATGGGATATTCACGTGATCTACTTGATGTATGTTTTGGTGATCAACTTGCGGGTTCCGTAACATTGTGAACTTATGCATAGGGGTTGGCACACATTTTCGTCTTGACTCTCCGGTAGAAACTTTGGGGCACTCTTTGAAGTACTTTGTGTTGGTTTGAATAGATGAATCTGAGATTGTGTGATGCATATCGTATAATCATACCCATGGATACTTGAGGTGACATTGGAGTATCTAGGTGACATTAGGGTTTTGGTTGATATGTGTCTTAAGGTGTTATTCTAGTACGAACTCTTGAATAGATCGATCCGAAAGAATAACTTTGAGGTGGTTTTGTACCCTACAATAATCTCTTCGTTTGTTCACCGCTATTAGTGACTTTGGAGTGACTCTTTGTTGCATGTTGAGGGATAGTTATATGATCCAATTATTTTATTATTGTTGAGAGAACTTGCACTAGGGAAAGTCTGAACCCTAGGCCTTGTTTCAACGCATTGCAATACCATTTGTGCTCACTTTTATCATTAGTTACATTGCTTCTTTTATAATTTCAGATTACAAAAACCTATATCTACCATCCATATTGCACTTGTATCACCATCTCTTCACCAAACTAGTGCACCTATACAATTTACCATTGTATTGGGTGTGTTGGGGACACAAGAGACTCTTGCTACCTCTTGAGCATTGCGTTGGTTTTCCCTTGAAGAGGAAAGGGTGATGCAGTAAAGTAGCGTAAGTATTTCCCTCAGTTTTCTAGAACCATGGTATCAATCCAGTAGGAGATCACGCACTAGTCCCTCGCACCTACACAAAGAAATAAGAACCTCGCAACCAACGCGATAAAGGGGTTGTTAATCCCTCAACGGTCACTTGCGAGAGTGAGATCTGATAGATATGATAAGATAATATTTTTGGTATTTTTATGATAAAGAGAAATAAAGATGCAAAGCAAAATAAAAGGCAAAAGAAATAACTAGGTGTTGGAAGATTAATATGATGGAAAATTGACCAGTGGCTTCTCTCAAGATAGCATAAGTATTATGGTGGGTGAACAAATTACTGTCGAGCAATTGATAGAATTGAGCATAGTTATGAGAATATATAGGTATGATCATGTATATAGGCATCACGTCCGTGACAAGTAGACCGAAACGATTCTGCATCTACTACTATTACTCCACACATCGACCACTATCCAGCATGCATCTAGAGTATTAAGTTCCTAAGAACAGAGTAATGCTTTAAGTAAGATGACATGATGTAGAGGTATAAACTCATGCAATATGATATAAACCCCATATTTTTATCCTCGATGGCAACAATACAATACGTGCCTTGCTAACCCTGCTGTCACTGGGAAAGGACACCACAAGATTGAACCCAAAGCTAAGCACTTCTCCCATTGCAAGAAAGATCAATCTAGTAGGCCAAACCAAACTGATAATTCGAAGAGACTTGCAAAGATAACCAATCATACATAAAAGAATTCAGAGGAGATTCAAATATTGTTCATAGATAATCTTGATCATAAACCCACAATTCATCGGTCTCAAAAAACACACCGGAAAAGAAGATTACATCGAATAGATCTCCAAGAAGATCGAGGAGAACATGGTATTGAGATCCAAAAAGAGAGAAGAACCATCTAGCTAATAACTATGGACCCGAAGGTCTGAGGTAAACTACTCATACATCATCGGAGAGGCCATGGTGTTGATGTAGAAGCCCTCCATGATCAATGCCCCCTCCGGCGGAGCGCCCGAAAAGGCCCAAAGATGGGATCTCACGGGTACAGAAGGTTGCGGCGGTGGAAATAGGTTTTTGGCTCCGTATCTGATAGTTTGGGGGTACGTAGGTATATAAAGGAGGAAGAAGTACGTCGGTGGAGCAACATGGGCCCCACGAGGGTGGAGGGCGCCCCCAGGGGGGTAGGCGCGCCCCCTGCCTCGTGCTCTCCTGGTTGATTTCTTGACGTGGACTCCAAGTCCTCTGGATCACGTTTGTTCCAAAAATCACATTCTCGAAGGTTTCATTCCGTTTGGACTCTGTTTGATATTCCTTTTCTGCGAAGCTCTGAAATAGGCAAAAAACAGCAATTCGGGCTGGGCCTCCGGTCCCAAAAATAATATAAAAGTGTATACTAAAGCCCATTAAACATCCAAAACAGAATATAATATAGCATGGAACAATCAAAAATTATACATACGTTGGAGACGTATCAACTCTTTGCTATTTCGTTGCAGGGTTGTTTGAGAGAGACCATCTTCATCCTACGCCTCCCACGGATTGATAAACCTTAGGTCATCCACTTGAGGGAAATTTGCTACTGTCCTACAAACCTCTGCACTTGGAGGCCCAACAACGTCTACAAGAAGAAGGTTGTGTAGTAGACATCAAGCTCTTTTCTGGTGCCGTTGCCGGCGAGGTGAGTGCTTGAAGGTATATCTTTAGATCTTGCAATCGAATCTTTTTGTTTCTTGTTTTATCACTAGTTTAGTCTATAAAATAAAACTACAATAAAATGGAATTGAGGGTTCCTCATATGCTTCATCTTTTTAATGTCTTTCGTGAAAATGATGGAAAGGAAAATTGTGCTAAAGTGTTAGAAGAAGAATGTATTAGAATGTTTGGCACTAAATCTTTGTATGATGAGCATGATTGCAATGTTGTTAGTGTGAATTCCTTGAAAATCCATGATGCTAATGATAAGCAAAGCCACAAGCTTGGGGAAGCTATGTTTGATGAAGATGATATTTTTTGTCCCCCAAGTCTTTATGAACAAATTTATTATGATGATAGCATGCCTCCTATTTATGATGATTATATTGATGAAAGTGGATTTGGAGAGGTCATGACTTTATTTAGTGATGAATCCACTATTTTGGAAGAGGTTCCAATTGATTATGAGAATAAAGTTGCTATCTATGATGATTATTGTGATGACATGTATGCTATAAAGAATAATGATAACCATGAAACTTTTCATCATGATTTTAGTTTACAATTGGATTATGCCTCACATGATAGTTATTATTTTGTTGAGTTTGCTCCCACTATTATTCATGAGAAGAAATTTGCTTATGTGGAGATTAATAAAAATTCTTTGCTTGTGGCTCATGAAAAGATGCTTTATGTGATAGTTATATTGTTGAATTCATTCATGATGCTACTGAAAATTATTATGAGGGAGGAATATATGCTTGTAGGAATTGCAATAACATCAAGTTTCCTCTCCATGTGCTTAAAGTTTTGAAGTTATGCTTGTTTTGCCTTCCTATGCTAGTTGATTATTGTTCCCAGTTGTTTGCTCACAAAATCCCTATGCATAGGAAGTGGGTTAGACTTAAATGTGCTAGTCATATTCTTCATGATGCTCTCTTTATGTTTCAATTCTTATCTTTTATATGAGCATCATTGAAATCATCATGCCTAGCTAGGGGAGTTAAACGATAGCGCTTGTTGGGAGGCAGCCAAATTTTATTTTGGTTCCTTGCTTTTTTTCCTGTTTAGTAATAAATAAATCATCTAGACTCTGGTTAGATGTGGTTTTATGTTTTAATTAGTGTTTGTGCCAAGTAATACCTATATGATCTTATTGGATGATAGTTATTTGATCTTGCTGAAAAAAATCAGAAACTTTCTGCTCACGAAAACAATTGTTAAAAATCACCAGAATGTGATAAAATAGTAATTCCAATTGCATTAGATCAATAAACAAATTATCTAGGTCTCTATTTTGGTAGAATTTTTGAGTTACAGAAAGTTTGCGTTCGATACAGCTTACTACAGACTGTTCTGTTTTTGACAGACTCTGTTTTTCGTGTGTTGTTTGCTTATTTTGATAAATCTATGGCTAGTATCGGAGGTTATGAACCATAGAGAAGTTGGAATACATTAGGTTAACACCAATATAAATAAAGAATGAGTTCATTACTGTACCTTTAAGTGGTGGTTTGTTTTATTTCGCTAACGGAGCTCATGAGATTTTCTGTTGAGTTTTGTGTTGTGAAGTTTTCAAGTTTTGGGTAAAGATTTGATGGACTATGGAATA
This sequence comes from Aegilops tauschii subsp. strangulata, assembly GCF_002575655.3. Lineage (NCBI taxonomy): Eukaryota > Viridiplantae > Streptophyta > Magnoliopsida > Poales > Poaceae > Aegilops > Aegilops tauschii. The sequence goes on along the minus strand of NC_053037.3, from coordinate 276,178,769 downwards.
AGGAGTCGCAAGAGCCTAAGCTTGGGTATGCCCAAGGCACCCCAAGGTAATATTCAAGTACAACCAAGAGCCTAAGCTTGGGGATGCCCCGGATGGCATCCCCTCTTTCATCTTCGTTCATCGGTAACTTTACTTGGAGCTATATTTTTATTCACCACATGCTATGTGTTTTTCTTGGAGCATCATTTTATTTTGTTAGTATTTTCTTGATGTTATCTAGAATAATGTTTTGCATCTCTATTTTAAATAAAATTGTCAAGGATAGCCTTTACCATGCTTATTTTGCAAGTATACATGTTGCTGTTCCAAAACAGAAAGTTTACCGTTGTTGCAAAAATTCCCTAGAAAAGTGAGAATATGATAAAATGTTGAAACTTTTTGCATAATAAGCTCTGATAAATTTTCTAAAGTGTGGTAGAATTTCATAATGTTTGGAGTTAGGGAGGTATGATGAATCTTGCATTCTTTACAGACTATACTGTTTTGGCAGATTGCTGTTATGTTTGCATATGTTTGCTTGTTTAATGATTCTATTTGAGGATAGGAGTATTAAATATGCAGAGGCATTTAGTATGCAATGTTGAATAATAATTTTAGTGATTTGTTACAGTAGAAAATGATAAGGTTTTTGCACTGGTTTATACTAACTTATCTCACGAGTTCTTGTTGAGTTCGGTGTGGATGAAGCTTTCGAGATTTAGGAAACCGTAATATGAGAGGAATTAAGGAGACACAAAAGCTCGAGCTTGGGGATGCCCAAGGCACCCCAAGATAATATTTCAAGAAGTCTCAAGCATCTAAGCTTGGGGATGCCCCGGTAGGCATCCCACCTTTCTTCTTCAACAATTATCGGTTAGTATTGGTTGAGCCTAAGTTTTTGCTTCTTCACATGATGAGTGCAATCCTTGAAATGTCGTTTTATTTTGTTTTGCTTGCTGTTTGAATAATATCCGAAGATCTGAAATTCTTAGATGAGAGAGAGTCTTCAGATAGCTACATAATTATTTAACTACTCATTGATCTTCACTTATATCTTTTTGGAGTAGTTTGTCATTTACTCGTGTGCTTCACTTATATCCTATAAGTAAATGGTTGAATGATTTGAATGTCATAAATCTGAAATTATATATGTTTCATATGCCTTTCCCATGGGGAGTAATGCCTTCACATAGAAGAAGTAGAGGTGGTAAATTTTTTGAAGGCTAGCAAACATTGTATTGGTCACTTGAACAATTCATGAAAGAATATTGAAGGAAGAGAGATTTCACATATAAATATACTATCTTGAACATGTTCTATGATTGTGAGCCCCATTAATTATTTTCAAACCTGAGCAAATTAGTTGAAGGTTGACAAGGAAGACAACATAATGAGTTATGCTTGGGTATGTTTGTATAGAAGTTATATTGTTATGGATCCTCTAGCATGTGGTGCTTGCTATTTAGAATCCTTTGCTAGCCAAAATATATGTACTAAGTGGGAATACTGCTTGTGCATCCAAATTCCTTGAACCAAGTTTCTTCCATGAGTGTCCACCATATCTACCTATATGCGGTATTTACCTGCCGTTTCAAGTAAATTTGCATGTGCCAAACTCTAAACCTTCAAATGATAATCTGTTTTGTATGCCCGAATCGCTCATGTAGCGACTAGGGGCTGTCAGTATCTTCCATGCTAGGTGGGTTATGCTCACGATGAGTGGACTCCGCTCATCATTCACGAGAAAATGGCTGGTAACTGGGATGCCCAGTCCTATGATCAAAAGATCAAAAACAAAATCGCAAATAATTTAAACAAAACTCCCCCAGGATTGTCGCTAGTTGGACGGCACCCGTTGTTTCGGACAAGCCGTGGAGTGTGATTGTTGGTGGAGGGGGAGTAAAATCTTTACCTTTCTGTTTGGGAACTGCCTATAATGTATCTAGTGTGGAAGATATTGGGAACTCTTGGTCGTTATGTTGACAATGAAAGCATACCTCTCAAAATTATTTTCATCTATGTTTTAAAGCTTCGAGCTCTGGCACCTCTGCAAATCCCTGCTTCCCTCTGCGAAGGGCCTATCTTTTACTTTTATGCAAGAGTCAGTAGTATTCCTTCTCATTCCAACCTACTTTTTAGTTGGCAAGCATCATGTGGTGGAGAAAGATCTAAGCATATATGGCCATTCAAATATATTTGATCATGGATTATTATTGTTGACAATTATCTATATGATAAATAAGTTGGGAGGCGAAACATTAAGCCCCTATCATTCTCTGTGTTCGATGGATGCTATTTGTTCTAAAAATATGCTTTGAGTGGTAGCAATCATGGAAGACTATATGATAGTTGAGTATGTGGGATTTGCTAAATCAAAGCTCTTACATAGACCCTTCCTGAAAATAAGATGAATTGCAATTGTTTGATGACTGAGAACTGTTTGTTAGTTTTCAAGAAAGTTTATGATCTATACTTTAACATGTGAATAGCTTGTTAGTTGATCATGAGAAGCTTTATGATATGAGCTACTGTTATGACATATAATGATGCTAGAAAAGGTGATTGAAATTATCATTGATCAAACTTGTGCACCTTCTAGCATTCACACTTCATAAATTATTTCTTTCATCATTTACCTACTCGAGGACGAGCAGGAATTAAGCTTGGGGATGCAGATACATCTCCAATGTATCAATAATTTATGAAGTATTCATGCTATTATATTATCCATCTAGGATGTTTTATGGGCTTTATTATACACTTTTATATTATTTTTGGGACTAACCTATTAACCGGAGGCCCAGCCCAAAATGTTGTTTTCTTGGCTATTTCAGTGTTTCGAAGAAAAGGAATATCAAACGGAGTCCAAACAGAATGAAACCTTCGGGAGAGTTATTTTTGGAACGGAAGCAATCCAGGAGACTTGGAGTATACATCAGGGAAGCTTCGAGGAAGCCACGAGGCAGGGAGGCACGCACCCCACCCTCGTGGGCCCCTCGTGGCTCCCCTGACCGACTTCTTTCGCCTATATATATCCATATACCCTAAAAACATCGGGGAACAGAATAGATCGGGAGTTCCACTGCCGCAAGCCTCTGTAGCCACCAAAAACCAATCGGGACCCTGTTCCGGCACCTTGCCGGAGGGGGGATCCATCACCGGTGGCCATCTTCATCATGCCGGCGCTCTCCATGATGATGAGGGAGTAGTTCACCCTCGGGGCTGAGGGTATGTACCAGTAGCTATGTGTTTGATCTCTCTCTCGTGTTCTTGATTTGGCACGATCTTGATGTATCGCGAGCTTTGCTATTATAGTTGGATCTTATGATGTTTCTCCCCCCTCTACTCTCTTGTAATGGATTGAGTTTTCCCTTTGAAGTTATCTTATCGGATTGAGTCAAGGATTTGAGAACACTTGATGTATGTCTTGCATGTGCTTATGTGTGGTGACAATGGGATATTCACGTGATCTACTTGATGTATGTTTTGGTGATCAACTTGCGGGTTCCGTAACATTGTGAACTTATGCATAGGGGTTGGCACACGTTTTCGTCTTGACTATCGGGTAGAAACTTTGGGGCACTCTTTGAAGTACTTTCTGTTGGTTTGAATAGATGAATCTGAGATTGTGTGATGCGTCTCGTATAATCATACCCACGGATACTTGAGGTGACATTGGAGTATCTAGGTGACATTAGGGTTTTGGTTGATATGTGTCTTAAGGTGTTATTCTAGTACGAACTCTTCAATAGATCGATCCGAAAGAATAACTTTGAGGTGGTTTCGTACCCTACAATAATCTCTTCGTTTGTTCTCCGCTATTAGTGACTTTGGAGTGACTCTTTGTTGCATGTTGAGGGATAGTTATATGATCCAATTATGTTATTATTGTTGAGAGAACTTTCACTAGTGAAAGTATGAACCCTAGGCCTTGTTTCAACGCATTGCAATACCGTTTGTGCTCACGTTTATCATTAGTTACCTTGCTGTTTTTATAATTTCAGATTACAAAAACCTATATCTACCATCCATATTGCACTTGTATCACCATCTCTTCGCCGAACTAGTGCACCTATACAATTTACCATTGTATTGGGTGTGTTGGGGACACAAGAGACTCTTTGCTATTTGGTTGTAGGGTTCTTGAGAGAGACCATCTTCATCCTACGCCTCCCATGGATTGATAAACCTTAGGTCATCCACTTGAGGGAAATTTGCTACTGTCCTACAAACCTCTGCACTTGGAGGCCCAACAACGTCTACAAGAAGAAGGTTGTGTAGTAGACATCAAGGTCTCGAACGCCTATTCGTGCATACGTACGGCCAGGGCTCGTGTACATTGCTGGGTCGGAACGGAGAAACTGCGCCATCGTGTTCATCAGGAAGCAACGGAATGCGTCATGTTCATCGGGAGCCAACTGGCTTGGACAGAACAGCCGATCGAAACGAGGCCTGGCGTACCGCAGAACGGAGGAAACAGCCTTGTGTTCAACCGCCTATGGTCGAAACGGGATCCTGTTCACCGAGAAGGGTGTGGCATATGGCAAAACAGAGGAAATGGACTTCTCTTCGGCCTCCTAATGTCGAAACGAGGTCCTGTTGATCAGGAGGGGTGTGGCGCAAGGTAGTCAGAATCCCGATTCGACTCTAGAATCCTACGACTTTACGACCCTATAGAAACTTGTCGATCCAAGTCCCACTATGAATCCGGATCAGGTAGAATCCATGTTGAGTCGCGATCCAAATCATAGAATCCTGTACAAAACTGCAGAATCACGAGTATGCTATGGACTATGTCCGATTCTACTAATTTATCTAAGCCATTTGTTTAATTGTAGCAGAATAGTATGCAATCGTCCAAACCCTTTTTCACATGTCTCATGGCCCTTTATTCCCCTCCCATGCCAAAACACTAAGCCGCCAACATCTTTGTTCTGGCTCTCAGAAACCCTAGATCAAATTTGAGGATCAGGCTTGTCGACGGATTGAATTGGCGTGAGAAGGAGGAAGCGGCAAGATTGATCTAAGAAGGACAACAAGAGTCTTCAAGGTTCAGCACAATGGGTTAGGTATCCAATTGATCGGCTATTTACGAACTCTCAAAAAACCTCTTAGAAAATTTTGTGCATTGAAGATTGAAATCGTCTATATACTTCCGTCTCATATGTGTTCCATACACACAAGCTAGATAGTAGGTTAGCCATGAAAAGAAGTGGAATACAACTAGCATTGATGTGTGTGGTTTTTGCTCTATATTTAATGTTAAAAAAATATAGAAGCCATATAAATTTCTGTCGTGGATACAAAATATCTTATTTGAGTAAATCTAGTAGAATCCTCGATTCCACGACTCAATACTACGACTTGATTCTGTCTAACGAAAATCGATCCGACTCCGAATCCCGACTCTGACTACCTTGGTGTGGCGTACCGCAAAACGGAGGAAACAGACTTGTGTTGGAGCGCTACGATCGAAAGGGGGGTCCTGTTCATCGGGAGGGGTGTGGCGTACCGCAAAATGGGACTCCATGGGCTACTGTTCATCTCTATCGTCGACCTCCTCTAGCCTCCACGGGCTACTGTTCATCCACCGTCGACCTCCTCCAGCGTCCACCTACGACTGTACATCCACGGGCTCCTGTTCATCTAGCCTCCACCGCTCCTCCACCAGCTACTGTTCAACCAGCCCTCTCCACGGGGTCCTGCTCAACCACCCCTCCATGGGCTACTGTTCATGCAGCCCTCCACCGGCTACTGTTCAAGCAGCCCTCTACGGGGTCCTGTTCATCCACCCCAACCGGCTTGATTGATCGTGGTCCTGTTCATCCAGTGGCAACGACCTCTACTACCACGGGGTCCAATTCATCCAACCCCCACTGGGAACTGTTCATCCAACCCCCCAACAACGCTCACTGTTCATCAAGAGGCAGCAGGTTCGATCGGCTTCAGTTAGTAGCAGTAGCGAAGGAATCGCTCGATGGGGTTCAGTTAACAGCCAGGGATCGACCGATCGCTCGGGTTCGGTAACGCGTAGCCTGTAGTGCAATCACTCGGGTTCAGTGGGCGAACGCCTCGCTCGGGTTCAGTTAGAGCCCAACGCCTCACACCCACGCGCGTACGTGTACGAGAGAAACACGCATCGCTCGGCCCCCGACCACCCACCGTAACCGGGAACTCCCCAATTTTTCCTCCCCTCGCTTCTACCACAGTTTTTCCGTCATGGACGGCCCAAAGAATGTCATGCAGCTGTGTCTCCTGCCTGTCCAGGACATAAAGCCCATTTTCTGTCATGATTTTTTATGAGAGAAGTAGGAGCCCGCCACATCTATGATGATACCGGGTTTTGTCACAATTATCGTCATAGAAGTGTCATAAGCATGACAGAAAAAATATCCGTTCGGCCCAAAATGTCACGGATGTGTCTTTTTTTTGTAGTGATGTGATCCTACTCGGACTTGGATCTAGACCGAATAGACTTTGGGCTTTAGGATCCATGTGAGGCCCAAGTGTTGAGCGTCTAGTGGTAACGATCTATGATCCATATCCCGTAGCATGATCTTGGTTGTTCTGCGCGTAGGAATTTTTAATTTGCAGTCGATGCACTATACCATAGATCCCAACAGCATTGTTGCCTTTTGACATGAATCCTTATGCTCCCTGGATTACGAGGTTCACCAGAACTAGGTCTTCAATTCCATACAAGGTTGAGAATCACTTCAGTTTTCTGCCTTTGATTATAGTCCTTTAAAAGACAATTTCCTCAGTTGATAAAAAAGGAAAGGTTGTAGTCATTGATGAAGGCACTCGTCCATTGGATGTCCAATTTCGTAAGGCTGCATCTTACTCCACCAATGATGACTCTGCCACACATGACTCGGCTGGAAAGGCCACATGGCAAAATCCTCAAGCCATTGCCCCGCGTGTGATGACTGATCACGAGCTTCTTCTAAGTCTTCACCAAAAAGTCGATCGCAATCACAAGTGGGTTAAGCGTCAATTTGGCTCTATTCTTCAGAACATGACTATCACGCAGAATACGTTGAAGAAAAATCACTACTATGTGCATGAAATCTTCGACCGCACTTGGACCATACTTTCACATCTTTATACTGATGAAGATCTCAAGCAGATGGACTTTCAGCAGAACTTTGACTGGTCACATCCTCCTTCGAAGAAATTCAAGAAAGTCAAAGTTCCTCAGCTGGTCACTAGTTCATGTTCTTCATCGCGTGCAACTAATGAAGCTGAGGATCTCGATGACACTATGGCAGGCCCTACATCGACAATCGACCCCGACAACGTTGGTGCTCCTCCACCAACCTCAAGCTGATATTCTTTAGGAGCGTTAGTCCTCAACTTTCGTCCCTTTTGGTCACTTGATGAAAAAGGGGGGATTTCAGTTAGTCTTCAAGCGAGTCTCTATATCAGGGTTATTTTTGTTTAAGTTACAACTCTCGTTCTTCTGAAGTGTTTGTTTGTTGAGTTGTAAACTTAAGTCCGATGGTGGTCTGACACTTTTGAACTGCTTTCTGCATTCTTATTTCCTCATGTTCCTAAATGCACGCATGTTGAATATTGTCAGACACCATTTTCCATCATGCATTTCAAATTCTTCATATTATATGTTAAATGCGTGACTGGATTACAACATATATAGGGAGATCTCCATGATTTTATCCTACCATGTGCATTTGCAGTCCAAAGCAAATTCCTCAAATATGCACATATTCAAGGGGAGTTCTTCCATATCTTGCAATCAAATTACAAAATTGGTATTTACACTTCATATGTTTATCCCCGTTGAAAACTTAACATATTTGTCATCAATCACCAAAAAGGGTGAGATTGTAAGTGCATCTAGTGCCCCTTAGTGATTTTGGTGTATTGAAGACCTATAGGTTAAGGGACTAATGTGTTTTTGAGTGTATACACAGGTCTTATTAGTCTCTGAGGAGTTTGATAAATCTGAAGAATGTCGACCCCTAAAAATGAATGTCTTCATCTGAAGACTTTGTGATTTTCTTGAAGACTTTGAAAATGAGGAAATTGGTGTGACCTCGAAGATATTGACGCGAGGACTATGAAGGGTGAAGACTTCTGTTTTCATACTTTCATTTCCTTACTTTGAGTCATAGGAAACATCGTGCTGTTAAAGGGGGTTGAGGTAATACTAAGGGGAAATTTACAAGTGATGATCATCTCAAAGCGTACACATACCCAATCCTTTGAGTGAAGCCTTTGGAAATCTCTTGTGGTCTCTGAGGAATTTGTTCTGACTGAGTTGGGAATTCGCCAATGCGAATTGCCTACAGTGAGGAACATGATAGCCCTGAGGAATTTCATGGTTCAAATTTCCGACCGCGGTTGTGCTTTGCACCAACAGTCATATCATTAGGGGCATTTATGTCTTATCATGCCGGGTTGCACCCAGGCTATAAATAGCTGCCCCCTCAACCACTAGCTGGTTGGCTGCTCCGAGAGGGATTGAGAAGTGTCATAAGAGCAACCCATCATCCGAGGACTTTGAGAGAAAATCATCAGTGAGGAAAAAAACAAAACCCCAACACCTAAAACCCAAAGTGATTGAGCATCACTGAAGAGATTGTTCTTGTGTGGAGCTGACCCTTTTTACCTTTGAAGACTGTGCATCTTCAGAAGGTTAGGCATCATGGTCTAGGGCATCCAAGAGGAATTGTGGATCGTCGGGTGACCGAGTTTGTGAAGGTTTGGAAATCACTTTGAGGACTTACCACGAGTTATCAGGCGAGGTCTGTGTGACCTTACCTCAAGGAGAATACGGTAAGGACTGTGTGTCCTTTGGTTTAAATACCAAGCCACTCCAACTAGACGTACAACTGTCACAGTAGTTGGAACTGGTCTACCATATCACTGTCTTCACCGAGCTACTGGTTCTATTTTCTCAACCCTTTCATTTCCTTGTTCAGTTGTTGATGAAATTGATCGTTACTATTTGAAAAATTTGACTGAAGACTTTCTCAATTTCCTCAACCCAAATTCTCCAGTCACCTTGTCTTCTGCCTGCTTATCCTATTCACTACTGGAAACAGCTAATTTGCCATCTGCCAGCTCTTTGCCGTCTGCTAGCTGACGGCAAAGAAGCTCTTTGCCATCAGCTACCCAAAAGCAGACGGCAAAGAAACGGCAGACGACAAAACAGGCCTTTGCCATCTGTCGGCTCTTTGCCGTCAGCCAGCGGACGACAAAGATTCTTTGCCGTCCGCTGGCTGACGGCAAAGAGAGAGGTGGCCCCCACCCCCGCCCGTTTAGAAAAACTTAACGCCCCACCTCTTTGCCGTCTGCTAGCAGACGGCAAAGAGAGATAAAGGCGGACGGCAAAGACTGGCGGACGGGAAAGAGCAGACTAAGTAACGGCCCCCACCCCCCCAGCCCGTTACTCTCTCTTCTCTCCCTCTCTCCTCCCCGACGCGCCCCGCCACCAGATCCCACGTCCACCGCCGCCGCCCCCGCCCCCCGCCGGCCGCCGCCGCCCGCCGCCGCCCTCGCCGCCGCACCCGCTTGGCACGTCGCCCCACCACCCCTCCGCCCCCACCCCACCCGCCGACGCCCTGTCGCCCCGCCACCCGTCGCCCGGCGCCGCCCCCGGCACCGCCCCCGACGCCCCGTCGCCCCGCCACCCGCCGCCCGTCGCCACCCCCGCCGCCCTGCGCCGCCCCCGGCACCGCCCTCGCCGACCGTCCCATTGCTCCGGTGAGGGACTAGTTCTTTTTTTCTTCTGTTTTTTCATTTTTGTTTAATTGTTAGTGCTAGATTGTGTTAGTGTTAGTGTTAGAAAAGAATGAGAAGAAGTAGAAGTAGTAGAGGAAGTAGAAGAAGAAGAAAAGAGAAGAAGTAGAAAAAAGATGAAAAAAGAAAAAGAAGAAAAGAAGTAGAAGAAGAAGAAAGGAAGAAAAGAAAAGAAGTACAAAAAAGATGTAAAAAGAAGAAGAAGAAAAGAAGTAGAAGAAGTAGAAGAAGAAGAAAGGAAGAAACAAAAAGAAGTAAAAAAGTAGAAAAAAGATGAAAGAAGAAGAAGAAGAAAGGACACCCCGACACCCGAACCCCCGACCCCCTGACCCCCTGACCCCGACACCCCGACTCCGACACCACACCCCGACACCATCGACCCCGACACGACACCCCGACACCCGACCCCGACTCCACCCCGACACCCGACCCCCTAACCCCTTGACCCCGACACGACACCCCGACCCCTCGACCCCGAAACAGCACCCCGACCCCGACACGGCACCCCAACACCGACACGACACCCCGACCCCCGACACCTCCCGAAAAGGTGTTCTTTGGCCTTGCAGAGGCCGATGGGGTCATATATTTGTGAATTATTAGTTAGGTCATATATTTTTCGATTTTGTTATGAAAACATCATATATAATTGTGTTGATCGGGTAGATTTAAATGTACAGTTGTTTCATCGCTGCGAGGTTTGGTGGTCGACAACCTCGCCGTGCGTTTGACGAGCTCTGCCCCTTCGTTCGCGGGTGAGCACAAATGACATGTCCTCCTCCCCCGTTAATTATTTGCTCTGTTCCGGTGTTCGTGCCGATGAAACTTCATAGCTAGCTATATATGTGTCTTGAATCATCAGTATGCGTAACCAATATGTGTCTCCCGTTCGAAGGCGTCATAGTTATAAATATGCATGCATTTGCATATTTATAACCTTGATTCTTTCGAATTGTCCAACGCTATCCATGGACAGCCCGAGTATGTTTAGATTGGGTTCGTTTTCCCATATGCTTTGCTCTGGATCTGACGCATAAGTTTCGTCAGTGCCTCCCCTGTTGTTCTCCGCGTACAGATCCTCTCTGTTTATTGCAGAGACGTGTATCAGGAGAACAGCGGGGAGGTGCTGCCGAAATTTTGCGTAGGATCCGGAGCATAGCATGGGAAAATGAACCCAATCTAAACATACTCGGGTGGGATTAGGACCTATCATTACCTATTAGAGTGTAGGTTGCATGGACGTAATAAAATTGACAAAGTAGATCAACTGATGAATATATACATGGTGAATTATATATATATATATATTTGTTGTGTGTCTAGTAGCTCTGAAAGTCAAGATGAGTGATCGTGCGTGGATGTACACCAGTCACACTGGTCAGAACAAATGGAGCACTGAATGGTTCACAAAAACCAAGGGGTTTGTGCGAGCCGCATTTGCAAATGGCCAGAGGAAAACCTGGTGCCCCTGTTTATGGTGCGGGAATTGGGAAAAGAGGACAGAGGCTGAAATGGGCAAACACCTGCAGAAGAGTGGTTTTACGCCCGATTATACGGTGTGGACATTTCATGGTGAGTCTGCCCAATGTGACCGAGCTGAGGTGGATCGTCGTCGCACCGACGAGCATGGTACCGGGATGGAAAACATGGTGCAAGACTTCGATGATGCTCGGGATTCGGACGAGGAGATGGAGGAATCTGCAAAGGCCGTCAATGAAATGTTGGAGTCTTCAAAACGTCCGCTCCATGAGCACACTGAACTTTGTCAGTTGGATGCCATCTCACAAGTAATGGCTCTGAAGGCTCAGTTCAACTTGGGCAGAGAATGCTACGATGCAATGATGACAGTATTTGGACGCTTTCTACCGAAAGGCCATGTAATGCCTGCAAACATGTACCAGTCAGACAAAATCCTCCGTGCACTGAAGATGCCCTATGATAAGATACATGCCTGTGAGAAAGGATGTGTCTTGTTTAGGCTTAACTATGCGGACTTGAACTATTTTCCCATTTGCAAGTCTTCCAGGTATGTTGTGGTAGACAACGGTATGGGTGAGAAGACACAGACCAAAATCCCCGTTAGTGTTCTTCGGTATATGCCAATCGTACCAAGACTTCAACGTCTTTTCATGGTCGAAGAGATGGCCAGACAGATGACATGGCACAAAACGGGCAAAAGAACCGAACTAGATGCAGATGGGAATCTGATGATTGTACACACATCGGATGGTGTTGCGTGGAAAAAGTTTGATGAATTACATGCTGACAAAGCGGCAGATCCGAGGCATCCTCGAGTCGGCATCAGCACGGATGGGTTCAGTGTGTTTGGTATGACGGCAGCCCAATACAGTTGTTGGCCCGTATTTGTCTTTCCACTCAATCTCCCCCCCGGACAGATTATGCAAAGAAAGAACATTTTCCTGACGTTGATAATTCCAGGGCCCAACTATCCGGGGAAAAATATGAATGTGTACATGCAGCCGCTTAAGGACGAATTGCAAGAAGCCTGGGATAATGGGTTCAAGACATACGACGCCTATAGCAAACGAAACTTCATAATGCGTGTTTGGTACATGTACTCGACGCATGACTTGCCGGCGTATGCGCTATTCGTTGGCTGGTGTGTGCATGGAAGGTTCCCGTGCCCCACATGCAAGGGAGCTCTTGAGTTTCGTTGGCTTCAGGCCGGTTGCAAGTTTTCTTGCTTCGACATGCATAGACAGTTCCTGAATCCTCGCCATAAGTTCAGGAAAGACAAGAAGAACTTCATCAGAGGTACAGTTGTCAAAAACTCTGCACCACCTGCATTGACAGGCCAACAGACCCTGGATCAGTTAAACGCTCTCGAGCCAGATCCAGAGCGTCCAGGGTACTTCAAGGGGTATAATTCTAAGCACGCCTGGACTCACAAAACATGCTTATGGGATCTGCCTTACTTCAAAGACCTCCTTTGCCCACACAACATCGACGTGATGCACACTGAGAAGAATATCGCCGAGGCACTTTTTGGTACATTGTTCGACATAGATGGGAAGTCAAAGGATAATACTAAGGCAAGAGTCGATCTGGAGGCGCTATGTGATAGGCCGTTACAAAACATGAAAGAACCGAAAGGAAAGCAGAACTGGACGAAGCCAAAGGCATGGTTCAATCTTGGAAGGCTAGCTATGAGGGAAATTATCTTGTGGGTGAAAATGCAGTTGATGTTCCCCGATGGGTATGCAACGAATCTAAAGAGGGGAGCCAGTCTTGATAAATTGAAGATATTTGGTCTCAAGAGTCATGATTGGCACATATGGATTGAGCGGGTAATGCCGGTGATGTTGCGTGGCTTCATCCCTGAGGATGAATGGCTAGTACTTGTAGAACTCAGCTATTTCTTCCATGTTCTTTGTGCGAAAGAACTATCGCCTGGCGTGCTAGAAGAAATGGAAGAGTTGGCGCTGGAGTTGATTTGCAAGTTAGAGAAGATCTTTCCACCGGGCTTCTTTAATCCAATGCAGCATTTGATTTTGCATCTCCCGACCGAGGCAAGATTGGGGGGGGGGCGTGCAAAATCTTTGGTGCTACCCATCTGAGAGGATGCAGAAGATGCTTCGACAAAAATGTAAAAATAAACGTAGAATTGACGCATCGATGGCTGAGGCATTCATCACTGAGGAGGCGGCAAACTTCGTGACAGCACACTACGAAGCCAAAAATCGTCATTTGCATAATCCGAAGCCTCGGTACAATGCTGACGACCCTAAAAAGGGTGGATCCAACCTCAGCCTATTCAAAAGGAATCTCGCACCAGCCAGTGTTTCAAATCCAGTATCTTTGGATAACGAACAATGGCGGACCATTTCGTTGTATATCTTCAACAACCTGATAGAAGTGCGGCCGTACATCGAGTAAGTTCTCGGTACATTGTTTCGCAACTTCTATTTCCTTTGAACTGCTCTTATTCCTGGATATTTCATACAGTCGATACGTTGCCTTATTCTCGTATGGAGCGGTGATCCAAAAGGATTCTGTCGAAGAGTATGAGCTTCTCGCAAAGCAAGGAGGCGGCTATCCCGGTTTCATCTCTTGGTTCAGACAAACGGTAATTTCTATTAGAAAATTTCATTTCATTCGCTAATTTGTGCGTAATGCAACAATCCTTTCATATTAAACTTGTAGGCTAATTCAGAGTCTATGGACGCCGAATTGAGACAAGTCGCTAATGGTTTTGACTATAAGGTCCGTTCATTTGACAAATAGGACATCAACGGGTATCGCTTTCGTACCTATGGCAAAGAGCTATCTATGGCCGACCGAAAGTCTACAAATTGTTGTGTATCTGCTATCGGCGAAGGAGGTACCGAGTATTATGGGAGAGTTGAAGCAATTTATGAACTTCTATTCTATGGTGAAAACCCACCGAATGTCGTAGTCTTCAAATGTTATTGGTTTCAGGCGAAGGAGACTAGAAGGACTCATGAACATATAGGGCTAGTTGAAATCAACCAAAGCACCCATTTAGATGTTCCTGATGTCTATATTACGGCTCAACAGGCGACCCAAGTATTCTATCTACCGTGGGCCTGCCAAACTAATCCAAATTTGAAAGGTTGGGATGTCGTTTATGAAGTGCCGCCACGTGCTAGACTATCTCCCCCAAAGGAAGAGGATTATGAACCTCACATTAACCCAGACACATATGAAGGAGAATTCATCCAAGAGACACGTCTTTCCAAAAAGCGTTTCAAGAACCGCTATACTTCACCCCAAAACATTGAAGTAGACAGCGACAGTGAATCCGACATCACCCCAGAGGAGGAACAAGAAGAGCCGGAACAAGAAGAGGTTACTGCTGGGGATGACCTGTCATTGCTTGACCGATTACGTCAAGGTGGCCTTCCACATGTTGATGCCACTGAACCCTATGAGCCCGTCATTGATTATAGTGATGATGATGATTATGCATTTATTGATGATACTGATCGAGATTATTAGTAGTGTCAGGTATTAAATTTTTTTTATGTTGTACTTGATGATGATACACTTAAGTGATACACATATTATTATTCATGTCGGTCTTTTTTTATGTTTTACTAATTTCGTTTACTGTTTGTCATGGCAGGTGTTGAAAGTTGGTGGGCGCTGGTCGGGAGCGCGCCAAGGCCCCTTCTTCGTCGGCGCGTGGTGTGAGGTCTTCCATTCCACACGCACCTCTCTGCCGAGCGTTGCTGGACAGTATGGCGACACCGCCGGGCCCTTCTTCGTCGACTGCGGTGCCCAGCAGGGGACGAGGTAGGAAGAGAGGAGGTGGGGCACGTGGTCGCGGGAGAGGATGTAGGGTGACTGCTACGGCGCCTTCCTCGCCGCCACCCCCAGCTGTTTCAACCGAGCACGTGACTGCTAGGGTAGACTCGTCCGAGGAGGAGGCTACACGGACTCCGGTCCACGAGCCTCGGGTCGACGGGCCTTCGGCCCACGAGTCCCCGGAGGAGCACACGTCTGGATAGGGTACCTGGCCGGATCAGCCCGAGGAGCCGAGTGGCCATGCTGATGATGGCGGGGAGCCGACTGATATTGAGGAGGAGGGGGGCACCGTCTACCAGCGTGGTGCTACACGGCTCCCATCCGTGCTGGCGACCCGCGAGCAGAGGTGGTTGATTTTCCCTGATGGGGAGAGGTAAGTGCATTTAATATTTTTGTACCTTCTGCATTCACGTTTCTTCAAATAACTAATGCGTTGGCCTTGTCATGCTGCAGGGGTTGGGACCACCATCATAGCGTCCGCCGGCCCAACTCCGTCCTTGGAGTTCTTTGCCGGCAAAACTTCCCGGGGTTTGTCACGTTGCCTGGTGAGGGTCGGCTTCCAGAGCTTGGATTGAGCTGGGAGCACTACTTGGCTGCCCCGGCCCCGCCGGATGAGATTATCGACGGTGTCTTGTGCGACACGAGGGCAGACGTGGTGATCAGAAAGTTCTGGGTAATTTCTCCTTTACACATTTAAAAATCTTCAACTAGCTAGTTATTAATTGTACTAATCAATATTGTCTCATTTGATTGCAGACATTCTACAGGTGTGAGGAGGGATACGAGGAGGACGCGGCACATGTTATCGAGAACGTCTGCAAGCGCCTACTACAGAACTTACGGCACGAGGCTCGGGTGCAGGCTGTTCGAGACTACTACGCCTTGCGTGGTATCAAGAAGACCAAGCCGGCGTGCCACGATAAGTTCCTGAGTAAGGAGCAGTACATGAAGGTAATTCTTAAGGCCTTCTACTTAAGTTCCTTCATTTAGTAATTCTTAGCCGTAGCGCTCAAGTTTCTATTTGCTAACTTAGGCGCCTCCAAGATGGTGTGCGGATCGGATGGATTGTTGGGAGGTGTTGGTCAATGAGTGGTGCTCAAAAGAATGGCTAGCCCTCCACAACGAGGCCAAGGACAAACGTGCCCAAATTGAAGGTGTGCCACACCATCAAGGCAGCTCGAACTTATATCAGTTCGGGCGGAACTGGGTATGTGGTTTGCTTCATGATTCATGCAATTCATTCATCATACTAGCTTGAGCCCTTTAATTACTAATTTACATTGTTTCTCTCTTTCAGGCACGCCATAATAAGGTGGATAAGGTGCCAGAGGTGTACGACCTGTATGCCATGGCCCACACTGCCTCTTTCAAGAAAGTCAAGGCTTTCTCTCAGTCTGACCTCGATGATGCAAACAACTTCACCAACATCTCCTCCCACAACAAGCTCGTGAGATATAGAGATGAGGGGAAGGCGAGGAAAGGGGAGGACTTTAACCCGAGCCAGGGTCCCATTGATTCAGAGCTGGTGATGATATCTGGTGGCGGGAGGTCCCATAGCTCCATAGCCATTGGAGATGGACTTATCCGTTGTCCTAGCACTCTCCCGGAGATCAAGGCGCGCCAATCGAGCTCCGCTCTTGAGATAAGGCCTCGTGAACGGCCAGCGCAACTCGCCATCAAGGTTAGTGATACGTACTCAGCTATCTTTCTCCATTACATTGTGTGCGCTTCCATCAATGATTACAAATGGTCATGTGAGTGGTGTTGCAGGCTGCTATACAGAGTGAGAGAGATAGAACGGACAAACTTCTGGCGGAGGCGGCGGAGAGGCAGCGGGAGTTGGAGGAGAGGACGACAAAGATGTTGGAGGCGGAGAGGGCACGGAATGACATGCAGGCAAGGGCCATGTACGAGCTCCTTGTGGTAAGTTTCTTCTGCAGATTAGCCAAAACATTCATGTAGTGTTTGTCTCATTACTAACTAGTATGACTGAGTCGTCAAAACCAAATGTGCAGTCTGTGTGCGAGAAGACCGGTCAGACCGCTCCGCCAATGCCAGTGATTGCTCCTGGGACCACGGTGAGTTTAATTTGAATGGACATTACTTGCTAGTCTTAACATTTGAGTGTCATCATGCTAACAAGACATTGGAAATGATCTTTGGTGCAGCGTAACTCCAGACAAGCATCGCACGATCCTTCTCCAGCTACCGACACGAGCCAGCCCGCTCCTACACCTCCTGGATCATGGTAAGTTTATCTAGTGTTTTGCTTAACACATGCATAATTAAAGACCTAGACTTAGCTTTATTTCCTCCAATGCTTACCATAATGACCTAGACTTAGCTTTATTTCCTCCAATGCTTACCATAATGACCTAGACTTAGCTTCTTCTCCTCCAAAATGACTTAATAAGCTTACTGACCTCCAAAACCATCCATTTTACCTAAGTTAGCTCTAAAATGATCTGTACTTAGCTTACTTATGTCAAAAATTGCATAATTAGCTTAGTTAGCTCATAAACGATCCATTTTACCTAAGTTAGCTCTAAAATGACCCATTTTACCTTGGTTAGCTTATAAATGATCCAGTTCATCCAAGTTAGCTCAAAAATGACCCATTTTACCTAGATTAGCTCTTAAATGATCCATTTTACCTACGTTAGCTTTAAAATGACCCATTTCACCTAGGTTAGCTCCAAAATGACCCATCTTACCTAGGTTATCTCATAAACGATCCATTTCAACTAATTTAGCTCATAAACGATCCATTTCACCAAGTTAGCTCAAAAACGATCCATTTCACCTAAATTAGCTCGTAAATGATCCATTTCACCTAAGTTAGCTCAAAAAGATCCATTTCAACTAAATTAGCTCATAAATGATCCATTTCACCTAAGCTAGCTCAAAAACGATCCATTTAAAGTAAGTTAGCTCATAAATGATCCATTTTACCTAAGTTAGCTAAAAACGATCCATTTCACCTTAGTTACCTCAAAAACAATCCATTTGACCTTAGTTAGCTCATAAACGACCCATTTCAACTAAGTTAGCTCATAAATGATCCATTTCACCTTAGCTAGCTCATAAACGACCCATTTCAACTTAGTTAGCTCATATATGATCCATTTCACGTAAGTTAGCTCATAAATGACATATACTTCTTGTTCTACTCTTCTTGTTCTAGTCTTCTTATTCTAGTCACCTATTTCCAACTTTCTTATTTTGCCATTTTGCAGATTTCATTATGTGCTGGATGGAGTGCTTTTTCTACTCTTCTTGTTCTAGTCTTCTTATTCTAGTCACCTTAGCTATGGAGTGCTTGTTTATGTATGGATGGAACTTGCTTATGTATGAATGGATGGATGGAACTTTCTTATGTAATATGTATGGATGGAACTTGCTTATCTATGAATGGATGGAACTTGGTTATGTATGAATGGATGGAACTTATGTGCTGGATATATGTGATATGTTTGCTGTTAAATAGGCCTGTGAAATATATCTATATATGTCATATATATTTGCTGTGAAAATTGTTGGATTTAATAAAAAACAGAAAAAAGAGCCAATATGCAGGCTCTTTGCCGTCCGCCACCGACGGCAACGCGCTCTTTGCTGTCAGCCGCAGACGGCAAAGAAGCCACATGGCAGCCAACTGTGCTTCCTGGGAGCTGACCCATTTGGTCAGTTTGCCTACAGTGGCAGACGACAAAGACACTAGAAAGTTTGCCTACAGTGGCAGACGGCAAAGACACTAGAAAGTTTGCCGTCAGCGGCGGACGGCAAAGGCCTGCCGTTAGCCACTTAACGGACTGACAGCGCAATTATTGCCGTCTGCTCTCTTTGCCGTCCGCTGCAGACGGCAAAGGCCCTTTGCCGTCAGCCGCCCGGAAGCAGACGGCAAAGTAGCTCTTTACCGTAGCCTACTTTGCCGGAGCCTTTAGCCGTCCGCGGCTGACGGCAAAGGCCTTTGCCGTCCGCCGTTCATGCCTTTGCCGTCCGCCGTGGCAGACGGCAAAATAGCTGATTCCTATAGTGATTTACTCGCTACTTGTGCTTTGTGTATGCTTTATCTTATCATGTTATGCTTGCACCTTAGTACTTTATCCGCTGCTTGTATTTCGTCACTTAGCAAATTCCTCAAGTACAAATTCCTCAGTGATGAATTTGTAAAAATTGCCTATTCACCCCCTCTAGTCAATAACATACTTTCACCACATGCCCGACAAGCTTTACCTAACTGCCTGCGAGCTCGACACCTCATCGATGGGTGACAACTTGCTCGGTGAGGTGGAGTGCTGGTGTTTTTTGGCGTCGGCCTACTAGGCCTTCATCTTGCCAGGCTCGCCTTGCCGACAAGAGCTAGCTTCAACTTGAAGTTCTGTCTTGATCTTCTTGATGCGCTCCTTGAACTGACGAAGAGCTGCTCTTTTAGCTTGGGAAATCTTTGTTTGAAAAGTTACCCTTGTCGGGAAAGCTGCTACTTGTTTGTGCATAAGTTAGGGTATTATATCCCTTGTCTAATACACCGACAGGAGCCCCCAGGTCTCGGCCACATGTGCTGCTAGGCACCGTTGGGTGAGACTCAAACAATGCACAGGCGATGGCAACCTTGTTGCAATGGTGCTATTGTTTTTGAGATCTTATTTGCTTCTTCATTAGTCTGAGCTTTGAGCTAGCCCCCGACCTTCGTCTCGTATAGTTTCTCATTTTTTAATAGCCTCCGCTATTCGTGCGAGAAACCAAGGGCGCACGCGTACGTGGATTGTGGTCATGTTCGACGTGGGCAAGCCCATGACCACGCGTGGCTCGAAGTAACTGTCGCTTGCCATCACTCCCTCCTTTACTGCGGCCTTTCCTCCCACCCAAGGACGCAGAATAGGCATGGGGCGTGGGATTGGCGCAGAAGGGCGGTCGTGGTGGTAGTGTCTTGATTAGAGGAGCCAGAACACCGGATTGGCTAGGTTGGGCGCACTACTAGGAGAAAGCTTATAGATAGAATCTTAGCAGTAGCACTGCCTGGGGGTGGCGCTACTACTACTTAGGAGTAGCGCGGGAGGAAACATGCACTACATGTAGTATAGTAGCAGTAGGGTTGGGCCACTAGGCAGCGCTACTGCTAAGTGGTCCCATCACTACCGACAGGGGCTGCCCGTAGTAGTAGCGGTTGGAGAAACCAGCACTACTACTAAAACACATAGCAGTAGCGCTTGTCGGCGGCCCACCGCCCGCTAAGTGTGCACGGTGCCATAAGGTGCGCCCAAGTTAGCAGTAGCGCTGGGCCAGCAATGCACGCTACTGCTATGGAGCTTAATAGTAGCGTCGTTTGCCATCCAGCGCTACTGCTACGCATAGCAGCCACCTTTTCACCCTCCTCCTCCCCTTTCCCCTCTCCCTCCTCTCCCTCCCTCACTTAGTTCTTCCTTCTCCTACTACCTCTCTTCTCTCCCCATTAATGCCCCATCCACCATCTCCTCCATTAATGACCTATCTTTATCTCTAGCTAGCTTCTTCCTCACTTTATTTGTCTCTCCCACCTTCTCTTCCTCACTCGTACCTTTGTCTCCACTAGGTAGCTCTCCCTCCCTCTCCACTAGTTAGGTATAGCATCTCCTTCCAACTAGATCTACCATGCACCTTTGTTCTGCTACTTTTGATCCCTAGATAGTGGCACCGGCATCTACCGTACATGTGAGCTTGATCCCTCTCTCGGGATGATAGGTGAGTAAAAGGTTGTGCTTGGCAAGAGTGGAAATATGTTTGTTTGCACTATATATGATGGTGGGAATGTGCATGTGGCAAGAGTTGTCGCCTCTTTGTGTACTTGTCGGATCAGTTGCTTATGTTTTGCCGAAATGTCTATTTATTTCCGTTTCGACAAATTTTGGGAAAACTCTATATGTCCTATTTTTAGGGAAGGTCATGCAGAATTTTTGTATGACTTTGATATATGCGCATATATAAGCATGCTGTTAATAATTCTTTCGCTTATTATACCGCGTAGGCAATTAATCATGAAGGTCAGTAGAACGGTGGTGGAAAGATGGTTATGATCCGCGGTGCAAGACTTGTATTCAAATAACCGGACTGGGATTATATGTCTGCGTAGAAAATGCAACTAATCGTCATCTTCAACCCCTTTGACCGTGGTAGTTTGAAGGCGCACCTGCTCATGCATGGTTTCATGGATGGCTATACTCGGTGGATAATTGAAGATGATGATGAGGATGTCGACATGGTAGGCAATAGCGACATGGGGCTAGACGAAGAGATGACCGACGACAATGGACGTGGAGACGAGGATGCAGGACATGTCGGTGGAGAAGAGGCCGTACACTGTTAGCAACCAACTAGTACTCACACGATCTATTGCAATATCTCATGAATTCAAGTGGCAATTTAGGGTTACAATCACTGGATACACGAATTGGAGGAACATAAAGGGGAAAGGGGAAGAGCTGCTGTCGGTTCATGCCGTGATCCACTGGATGATCCAACAAGCGTGTGAGGCAGGGTTAAGTACCATGGACTCACACCCACTCCGGACCATGGACTCTCTTGTTGGGCTGTCGCTGCCTGATGGGCCGAGCCGGGGCGAGGCCGTGTTATCATTGCCTGGGAGGTCCGTCTTGTCTGTGGCCCTGACACCCCCTCTTTCTTGCGATGAGGCTTTCCCAGAAGCCTCTGTAGTAGGGAAACGATTCTGGAGCTCTTGCTTGTCTTCCCAGGTGTCCTCGAGCGACGTAGGATCAGACAACCTGATGAGGACCTGCTCGACCATGGCTCCGCGCTTGTGACGCCAACGGAAAGCCAAAAAATTTGCTGGAACTACAGGTGCATCAGGAGTTGTAGGAAGCTGATGTTGAACTCGCGTACCTGGCAGGAGAGCCGTTCTGAGCAACGATGCATGAAATAATAGGTGCACTGAAGCGATCGCTGGAAGCTCCAGCTCATAAGTCACAGGATTGATCTTGGCAGTGATGGAGTACGACCCGTAGTAGTGGAAGGACAGCTTGTGGTTGGCGCGCTTAGCCACCGATGTTTGCATGTACGGTTGCAGCTTCAGGAAAATGTTGTCACCCACCTCAAAGGCACGTTCAGAACGCTTCTTATCTGCTTGTTGCTTCATACGCAGGCGAGCTCGCTGAAGATGTTGTTGCAACAAGTCCTAGATCATGGCGCATTCGTCGAGCCATGATTGCAAGGTAGGAACAGAGCGAGAATTAGTGGCGGTGATCCGCCAATGGCGGGGTTCATGCCCGAACATGGCCATGAACGTGGACATGCCAATAGCTGAATGTGGTGTTGCATTGTACTATAATTGTGCGAGAGGGATCCAATGGCTCCATCTTTTTGGGAAAGAGTGTGTGAAGCAGCGCAGAAAAGTTTCGAGGCACTGATTGACACGTTTCGACTGGCCGTCGATCTGTGGGCCTTTGGAAGTGCTCATGAGGAGACCAGTGCCGGCATAGCAAAAAAGCTCTTGCCAAAAATGGCTAGTGAAAACGGGATCACAATCAGAGACAATCGACTTAGGGAAGCTGTGGATGGGATAGATGCATTGCATGCATATACAGCAGGGCAATGCGGGAAGCAGTGTAGGGGCGGGCAAGCGGCAGGACGTGTGCGAATTTGGTCATTTTGTTGACCAAGTCCCAGATGCAGTTGAACTGACTTGATCGCGGGAGCCCATCAATGAAATCCATAGTGATCATATCCCATGATGGCCTGGGAATGGGCAGTGGGTGGAGAAGCCCTGATGAAGGAACACGCTCTGCCTTGGCTTGTTGACAAATTTGATAGCACTGATTATACTGGAGGATATGGGTTTTCATTTTTGGCCACACGAATAGACGCCATATGCGCTTGTAGGTGACGGGGAATCCAGAGTGCCCCCCACCGGGCTATCATGGAAGGTTGACATGATTTGTTGCTGCAACATGAGACTCCCTCCCAGCCAGATATGATTTCTGAAACGCAAAATTCCATGGGATAAACTGAAACGCCCCTTTGGATCAGGATGGATCGCCAATTGCTCCAGGAGGTGCTGGGTTTGGGGGTTGGAGTTGTAACTTGCTTCAATATCTTCAAGCCACGCTGGTTGGCAGCTAGAGATGTCCATATGATGTAGGGTGGAAACACTAGGGCCGATCTTTCACGAAATGGAGAGGATCCGACGAAGAGCATGAAGAACACGAGGGGAAACACGAGGGAGCCACTCAAATCAATGAGAACAATCACACATGTGCTAGATCCATGAACATAACAAGTGATACAAGATCCAAACGCAACAAAGGACGATAAAAGAGGTGGTAGTTCTTCTCCGTGAGGAGGTCTTGAGGTGTCTTGAATCCACTTGGGGGATCTTCTCCGTAGAGCTCGTGAACTCCGATGGAGAAGGTATCAAGTGGATGAGCAAAGCTCTATCTTTCAAATAAGCTAATCCTTTGCTAACCCTAGAAAGAGGGAGGAGAAGGGGGTATATATAGTCTAAGGGGGAGAAGGGATACATGGGCCTCGGCCCTTTATTCTGCACAGACAGGCGGAGCCGGATGTCCGGGAGTCGAGCCGGATGTTCGAGCCTTCACGAGGAGCTGGATGTCCGGGGTGGGGCCGGATGTCCGGGCTGGCGGGGTTCGGCTTCGGTGCTCTCTGGACAGGTGCAGTCTGGATTTCTAGGCTGGTGGCTGGTTGTCCAACTGCTCACGACGGGCCGGATGTCCGGGGCCTAGGCCGAATGTCCGGGCTGACTTGGCCGATTCCTGTTGCTCTCTGGATAGGAGGAGCCAGATTTCCGGGCGTCGGGCCGGATATCTAGGACTGGGCTAGATGTCCGGGCCTGTAGCCTTGACCGAACGACGACGGCTGTGGATGATGCTCCAGGGGCGGGATGTCCGGGGCTTGTGGCCGGATGTCCGGGTCCTGGGGACTTCTTTGGTTCCTTCCATCATTCCTCTTCATCCTTGTACTTGGGGATTTATCCGTCTTCACGTGCATCTTCGATAGGGCCTTCTTGGTACCTGATCATACACAACATTCTAGACTTAGGTAGTAACCACGTCTCAAGTGGATCATATGGAATATCACTAAGTAAAGATGTCACCTCGGTCTCGAGGGCTCTAGCTCGTGCTCGTGTCATTGGTCCTCTTGGCACTTGATGAGATGATGGTAGGTCCATGGGGATGACCGTAGGATGCTCCGCATCATCTCCCCCCACCCCTTGGGAAAGATCCGACCTCCGATCGAAATCCTCATCACCATGGTAGGGAGATAGATCTTTGATGTTGAAGATATCGCTCACGTAGTACTTATCACGTGGTAAGTCGATCTTGTACGCATTGTTGTTGTAGCGCTCGAGCACCTTGAAGGGTCCGTCGGCTTGTGGTTGTTGCTTGGACTTGCATTCATTGGGGAAGCGTTCCTTGCGAAGGTGTAGCAATACAAGATCTCCAATGTTGAATACCATGGGTTGCTTGTTGATGTTGAGCTTGGTCGCGAGTCGTTGTACTTGGCGCTTGATGGTGTGCCTTGTTTCTTCATGCATCTTCTTGAGGTAGTACACTCATGCATTTGCGTCCATGTTGGTGCGCTCTTGTAGTGGAAGAGGTAGAATGTCCAATGGGGACAACGGGTTGAAGCCGTAGACGACCTCGAAGGGGGACTTGCCGGTAGTAGAGTGTCTTGCGCGTTGTAGGCGTACTCGGTGATGGGTAGGCACTCTTCCCACTCCTTGATGTTCTTCTTGATCAACACGCGTAGGAGGGTAGATAGCGTCCAGTTCGTGACCTCCGTTTGGACGTCGGTTTGAGGATGGTATGCCGAAGAGAACAAAAGCTTGATTGGAAGTGGCATATAGTGACCAAGTACAAAGTCCATACTAATATCTTCCCATGGGTGATATGGAATTGGAAGTGGCATATAGAGACCATGGGATTGAGCTTTTGACTTAGCTTTGCGACACGTAGATCATCGGTTTGTGAAGTGAGATACGTCGCGGAACATCTTGGGCCAAAAGTAGTTCTTAGAGGGCATAGTGAATGTCTTTCGTGTCCAAAGTGTCCCATAAGTCCTCCATGAGATTCTTGCAGAAGTAACAAACAAAGAGTAGACTTGGGAATACATAGTTTGTTAGCTCTCATAAGATAATCATCTATGATATAATAGCATTCCGAAGACGTATGCGTCAAACATTTGGCATAAGGGATAGCAAAAGTAGGATCATGCGCATATAAGTCTTTTATGTGCTCAAAGCCAATTACATTCAATTCAAGTTGGGTAACAAGCATGCATCTACGAGAAAGAGCACCAGCCACAACATTTTCTTTGCCTTTACTATACTTGATGACATAAGGAAAAGACTCAATGAATTCACTCCACTTAGCATGATGCTTGTTCAACTTAGGTTGACCCTTCAGATATTTAAGTGTTTCATGATCCGTGTGAAGAATGAACTCATGAGGGCAAAGATAATGCTCCCAAACATGCAAGACCCTCACTAAAGCATATAACTCTTTGTCATATATGGGGTAATTGAGTTGCGCTCCAAAAAGTTTTTCACTAAAGTAAGCTATGGGGCGCTTCTCTTGCATTAACACACCTCCTATGCCATAACCGCTAGCATTGCAATGTATCTCAAATGGTTTATCAAAGTTGGGTAATGCAAGCAAAGGAGCATGTGTAAGCAAATTCTTAAGCTCATTAAATGTGGTATCTTGGGATGGTACCCAAACAAATGGTGCATTTTTCTTACTCAAAGCATGCAAAGGGGATGCAATAGTGCTAAAGTCCTTACCGAATCTATGATAGAAGCCGGCTAAGCCAAGGAAACTTCGCACTTGTTGCAGGTTGGTTGGTTGAGGCCAAGTTTTAATAGCATTGATCTTAGATTCATCTACATGAACACCCTCAGAAGACACAACAAAACCCAAGAAAATAAGCTTATCAACACCAAAAAGGCATTTGTCCATATTAGCATAAAGGCGCTCTTTCCCAAGAGTGTGCAAAACGGTTCCAAGATGGATGACATGGTCTTTGAGAGATTTGCTAAAGACAAGAATATCATCAAAATAGACCACAACAAATACTCCAATGTATGGGCAAAGAACAAAATGCATCACACGCATAAGTATGCCGGGTGCTTCGGATAAACCCATTGGCATGACCAGCCATTCATACAAGCCGAACTTGGTTTTGAAAGCGGTTTTCCATTCATCACCTTCTTGGATGCGTATTTGGTAGTAGCCACTTTTAAGGTCAATCTTAGAGAAAATTGTGGCTCCGCTAAGATCATCTAGCATGTCTTCTAAGCATGGAATGGGGTAGCGACATCTGACCGTGATAGCATTGATAGGACGACAATCGGAACACATGCGATATGTACCATCTTTCTTGGGGACAAGGATTACCTGGACGACACATGGGCTCAAACTTTCTTGTACATGTCCGTTGTCGATGAGTTGTTATACTTGCCGTTGGATCTCCTTGGTTTCCTCGGGGTTGACACGGTACGGAGCCTTGTTAGAAAGAGGTGCTCTAGGTATGAGGTTGATGCGGTGTTCAATGCCTCGTAGTGGAGGTAGTCCCAGAGGTAGCTCGTCGGGGCATACATCTTAGAATTCGTGCAATAGAGAAGATAACACTAAAGGTAGATTGTGAGAGGTGTTAGTTTTAGGTGCCTCGTCCTTGCACAATAGGACATAGTGCATAACACTTGATGGGTTCTGACACACTTCTCTCGTCTCACTTTTGGTAGTGAATAGCACTAGGTTTTTCTTGTCGCTCATCGTGGAGGCACTCAATTTTGGCTTGTGACACTCACTCCCTTTTTGGTGGTTCGCTCTCTCACTATTTTCTCCATGATGGTTGGTAGCTTGCTTGTCAGCGATCACTTGGCTTGGAGACATAGGTCGTAGCACGTACTCCTTCCCTTTCATCTTGAAGCTATAGTGATTGTTTCACCCGTTGTGGATGACGCCGCGGTCAAATTGCCAAGGTCGTCCAAGTAGGAGGTGGCAAACGGACATAGGAACAACATCACACTCCATGGTGTCTTCGTATGCTCCGATCTTGAAGGAGACTTGGACCAGGTGTTCCACTTGAATTGTGCCGGAGTCGCTAAGCCATTGGACCTTCTAGGGATGAGGGTGCTTCATCTTGACCAATTGGAGCTTGGAGCATAGTTCGTAACTTGTCGAGTTATGGCAACTTCCTCCATCGATGATGACCTTCACGGACCATCCATTGATGCCTGCCTTGGTGTGGAAGATATAACATCTTTGGTCTTAGTCTTGTTGATGTTCAAGAGTCAAGTCCTTGGAGACAACTAGATTGGGGCTCGAATATTCATCACAAAAGACTTGGTCATCTTCATCTTCATTCACTTGCCGGTGCATAGCCACATTATCAAGGGCTTCCATTTATACTTCACTCATGGAGTCATATGTACCGTCATCGTTGGGAATCATGGAATGCTTGTTGGTACACTCGAAGGACTTGTGTCCTGGGCCGCCGCAAGTGAAGCATTTGATGGAACTTGTCTTGATGGTGTCATCCGGTGGAGTTGTAGATGATGACGCTCAGCTTGAAGTTTCTTGTACTAGGAGGATGACTTGAGGTTGTCGAAGTGTTCTTGTAACTTGACTTATCGCCGTTGCTTGTAGAAGGTTTGGTTGAGGTATAAGGTGTTGTAGTCGTTGAAGCTTGATTGTGCGAGCCATATGTCTTGGAAGAGTACTTGGTATACTTGAAGTCATCTTGCACTTGCCGCTCCGCTTTAGTAGCTTGATGCACTATCTCGATGAGGTTTGAGTATGGTTGGAAGTCAGTGATTTTCTTGATAGGGTGATTGAGTCCATTCAAGAAACGTGCCATAGTTTGCTCATCATCTTTCGTGACATTTGCTCGAATCATGGCAATCTCCAGTTCCTTGTAGTACTCTTCAACGTTCTTTGTTCCTTGCTTGAGGAGTTGTAGTCGCTTGAAGAGGTCGCAGTTATAGTATGTTGGCACGAAGCATGCTGCAATGACATCCTTCATTCGATCCCAAGTTGTTATTCGTGGTTCACCTCTGGCTTCTGGACGCTCGATGACTTGCTCCCACCAAATGAGGACATAGTCTTGGAACTCAAGAGATGCCACGGCGATCTTCTTCTACGAAAAATCTTGTCAACCTTCAATGCCCATGGAAGGTACTCTTTGGGATCATTGCTTCCAGAAAACTTGGGCATGGTGAACTTGAGCTTGCCATAGCATTGTTCTTCATTGTGTTGGGGTCGAGGGTGATGACGTCCTTGACGTGGAGGATTGTCGCTCTTAACTTGCTCTTGGCATGGAGGATTTCCATTGTCTTGTTGCTCTTGGTGAACTTGTGGTTCTTGTCTAGCTTGTGGAACTTGTAGGTGCAATCATGCTTGATAGTCCCTTTCTTGAACTTCGTCTGAAGTGCTTCTTCTTTCTCGCGAGTATGTCGGTTGCGTGCGGCAACGGCACAACTTGTGTCTCAGAGGGCACGTTACGCCTCAAGTGCTCGAGCTTCACGTTGTTGTTGTTGTTGAAGGAGAGCTTTAGCATCTTGATCGTCTTGGTGTTGGCCTGCTTGCTCCTTCCTCTTGTTGGCGTAGGCGTTGCCGTTCTTGTGCTTGTGCAAAGGTAGCTTGATTTTGGTGATGCCGATGTTCTTGCTCTTCAAGTTGCTCTTGTGTATGATTGTCGTACAGAGGATTGCAGTTTGCTTGATGGTCTTGGCGCGCGGCTCGACGTAGAGTGTTTGATGTCGGTGTACTTGAGTCGGAGATGGTGTCGTCGGAATGTCGACTCGAGCGGCTCCGTCTTGAATATGACGAAGTGGTAGAAGAGCGGTTGACCAACAAGGCACGAATCCCGTCCATTCTTGCATTGTTCTCTTGTTTTTGTTCGTCGAGCTTGTTGTTGATGTAGTCTCTTGTACGTTGCTCGGAATGTCGCAAGTCGGCGCCGAGATTGTCGATGCGGTCGCTCAATGATTGTTGTTCTTGATGCAATGCTCTTTGTGCGTCGAATAGGTGGTTCTTGGTGACGTACGTGTTCGGGTCCTCGTCTTGCTCGATGAAGAGTGGGTTGGTAGAAGTAGTTGGCATGTCCATCATTTCAAGTACATGGGTTAGTGGAAGAAATGGAAGAACAATACCAAATGTACCTTGACCGATGTTGAGAATGGATCAAAGATCACTCAATGATGTAACAAGGAAATAGCATAATGGTACCGTATCTCATCAATCTCTCACACCTACACAAATAAAGCCTTTGGTGTAGCTTGGTTAGGATGGTGGCCAAAAATTTGATGCGAATGTTAGCAAGACTCAATAATGTTGGAAAAGATTTGCAAATTTGCAAATGCAACAATGTCGGTACAACAAACCCTGGGTCCGTTGCCCAGACTTTGCACAGGCCGAGGAGTAAGATTACACCTCCAAGATCAGATCAAGGCACGCGGGATTAGTTCTTTGAAGGACTAATGTGCAGATCAAGAAGACCAAGACTAGCCAGAGAGGCAAGATTCCACTATGTGAAGGACCTCCCTTGCCGGGCAGGTCAGCCTGGCGAGGGTGGGGTTGCCCAGGAAGCGAGCCTCCAAAGATCGCCCCGGGAGGCTTGCTGGGGCTCGCAGGGGCAAACCACTCCACCACACCACCTCACAGCAACGCACGTCGTCAATTAGTGCGGTATCAAGCTCCTAAGTGACTAAGTGGTTGCTCTCTACCACATGGTAGCCACTTCCTACAAAAAATACCTCCATGCGACACCCGTCCTGAGACGTGTCATGCAAGTCGGCGCCCAGTTGGCAAAACGGCCCGGCAGGGCCTGCCGGGCGAAGTGTGATGTGACACTGAGCGGCGCATTTAATGCGCTCTATCAGCCTGCTGAGTTAGGTATGATAGCACTGTTTGCTATCGAATCAGTACGTAAAGACTGATTTGCCATTGTGGTGACCCCTTGATCTATAAAAGGAGGACCATGGCAACCGTAGAAAGGATTCGGACCTTGGGCGTAGCCACTCTCGCCCCGAGCCAGCCTTGCCGGGCAAGAGCGCTGCGCTTTTCCACCATCAATCCACCGAAGCAGGAGTAGGGTTTTACGCCTCGCGGCGGCCCGAACCTAGGTAAAACTACCCGTGTGATCTCTGTCGTGCTGTGTTACGTTTCTCTGCTCTTTGTGCAACGTGCCCATCCCCCCGCCAGGTGGTCATGGTTTCCAATGACATCTTTGGCGCGCCAGGTAGGGGATCACTTGCGCGAACCCAAGAGCATGAGCAGCACCTCATCTTCATTGCCATTTTCATCATCGACTGCTCCATCGACTATGGCGCCCAAGAAGAAGTCCGGTGCCGCAGCTCACCCGTCCACCTCGAAGGCACCGCCGCCCGCGGCCGCCGACGCTGCAGGGAACGTGGAGACGCAAGAGGAATGGGCGCTGCGGTGGACGCGGTCGGTGCAGGTGGCGTTGTCACCACTTCCCCCATGGATGAACCAGGAGCGAGAGGCACCGAAGAAGGACAACATCAACAACATACCCGCGACCACACTCCGCGAGGTACGAGTAGAGAGATCATTCCTTCTGTCCCTCCAGGCCTGGCCGATGGGCATAGCCACGGCAGTGGCATCCGTCCCGAGGCGAATGGCAATCCTACGGCCGCCCCTGCCGTGGGTGCGGTCGCAGGACATGCACCGCCTCCGGAGCAAACTTGCCCGGCCAATGCTCCGAACGGAGTCGTTGGCCCACGCGCACCATCACCTCGTCACCACGCCATCCCAGCAACTGGTTCCCGATGATGGGAGCCCAGTGCAGCCACCACCGGCACCGTTAGGAGCCTGACGACGCTGCAGTCTACATCATCATCACCAATGCCAAGCACCGCTTCGGAGGCCATGGTGCGGGCCCAGCTGCTGCTGAGGTTTCCACCGGGAGCCGATAAGATGGATGAGTGGAGAGCCACCATTCAGAGTTTGATTGGCTTTGTCGAGGCTGGAGGCTCACAGCGAGATTTTGGAATTTAGGACGAAATCAAGCAACGCCGTGACGACCACCGCCAGTCCAATGGGCACGGTGGCCTCAACATCGATGAGCCCGCGCTCAGCAGAGGCGGGTACCTGCCTTTCGAGGCTGGGTGCCCTGCCTTCACCCATGAGCTGCGGAAAGTCTGTTGGCCATCCGCTCGCACGTTCAAGCCAGAGATTCCAGAGAAGTACGATGGGAGACTGAACCCAGCAGAGTTCTTGAGCATCTACACCATTGCTGTTCAAGCTGCTGGGGGAAGAGATGAGAAGGTTTTTGCCAACTACTTCCTTTTGGCGCTCAAGCCAAATGTGAGGTCGTGGCTGATGCATCGACCTGGACTGACCTGTGCCATGAGTTCGTTGGCGCCTTCACGGGCGGCCACCAAGAACCAGGGAGGCCAAGCAATTTGGAACTTCTCCCGTAGAAGGAAAGAGAGACTCTGCGGAAGTACATGCAGAGGTTCAGCCGAGTCCACAGGAATATTCCAGATATCCACCCTGGCAATTGTGATAGATGCATTCTAGTCTAACGTACGCAACCGTCGGATGCGATCCAAGAAGAACGTCCGTTTGCCCAAGACTGTGAAGGAACTTTACACCTTGGTGGACAAGTGTGCTCGGGTGGAGGAGGGAGGAAACTCGCTAGAGAAGAGGATGGCATCGACGCCAACTTAGAAGATGACGACGAGGCCACCAGTAAAAAGAAGAAGAACAAGAAGCGCAACAAAAGCACAAGGATAAAGCCGTATTGACCGTTGAGGGCTCTGGCATGCCTAGTACCGGCAAGAAGGCTAAGGATGAAGCCCCCGACATGGAAGTTGCCGCGTGCATTGACGATAGGGAGGCTGCGGCTGCTGAGAAAGCTGGGAAAGATGATGGTCCATATTGCAAGATTCATCGGACCAAGGGCCACGATCTCTAGGATTGCCATCAGGTTGAGCAGCTTGTCAAGAAGTAGAGGGCTGAATATGAGAAGCGTGATAAGGAAAAAGGTCAAAATGGCGCTGGCGGGAAGGGCCGAGGCGGTGAAGTAAATTGCCCCGGCAGGGTTATTCAGAACCAAGGAAAACCCGCCAGGGGAAGAGAGAAAGAAGGTTGCAATGATGGCAGTGATAGAGGGGATGAAGAGGAAACCAGCGAGCAGGAATTCCAGAAGGCCACTGACGCCCTGTGCATTGATGGAGGAATCCGCAACCTCAAAGTCACAAAGATGTTGGCTGACGGCGGGGCCGGGTTGAATCTGATTTCCCCAAAGGTCATCAGCAAACTTAAGATAGCAGAGGAGGAACTCTAGGTCACAAGCACGTTTTAAGGAATCGACCCCGTTAAGAGCCATCCTAAGGGAAAGATCACGTTGCCAGTTACATTCGGAGGAGA
The DNA here is from genome assembly GCF_002575655.3 of Aegilops tauschii subsp. strangulata. Taxonomy (NCBI): domain Eukaryota; kingdom Viridiplantae; phylum Streptophyta; class Magnoliopsida; order Poales; family Poaceae; genus Aegilops; species Aegilops tauschii. The sequence continues at coordinate 276,146,328 of NC_053037.3, read as the reverse complement.
GTTGAACTACCGGACTGAGAAGGTTGTGTTCGATGTGGTCAACCACCCCCTACCATATAATGGAATCCTTGGATGCCCAGCTCTGGCAAAATTCATGGCGGCATCCCACTATGCCTACCACACCTTGGAGATGCTAGGACCAGTGGAAGTCATTTCCATTCCGTTAGACGAGAAGGAAACAATTATTTGCGTGGACACGATGTACCGGGACGCAGTCTCGGCAGAGGCCGCGGAAGCCATAGCTCCCGCCAAAGAAATCAAAGGAAAGAAGGAGGCTAGCAGGGACACCAGCAAGGAATCTGGGAAGTGTACCTCTTCGGAGTATGCTGCTCCTGTCGATGACTTGCCGGAGAGTTCCAATAGCAAGAGATCCAAGGCCGCTGCACCTCCTTTCAAAAAGGTCCCGGCAGGGCTGGCTGGTGCTAATGGTACCTTTATTATCAATGCCACCCTTGATGACAATTAGGAAAGCGCGCTCGTTGCCTTCCTTTGGGCAAATATCAATGTGTTTGCTTGGCAACCATCTGATATCCCCGATGTTCCCATGGAGGTAATGGAGCACCACCTTGCTGTCTGCCCACATGCCCGATCGGTCAAGCAGAAGGTCCGAAAAATAGCCTTGGAGTGAGAGCAATTCATTGCAGAAGAGATCAAGAAACTTGAGGTAGCTAGTCTAGTCAGAGGAGTACTGCATCCAACGTGGTTGGCAAATCCAGTGGTCATACGCAAGTGTCAGATCACGGGTTCCGGCAAAACCCTGAAGGTTCGAACATTGGGGTGCGCGCGAAGATTTCCTCCCTACCGATCTACGCCCTAGCTCTCTAAGATCTCGCGGACGAACTCGATGAACTCGCAACACAAAGACACAAGATTTATACTGATTCGGGCCACCGTTGTGGTGTAATACCCTACTCCAGTGTGGTGGTGGTGGATTGCCTCTTGGGCTTATGATGAACAGTACAAGGGGAAGAACAGCCTCCTGAGGTTGAGGTGTTCTTGTGCTTTGCAGACTTGTGGGTGTGTGGATCCAGTCCAAGATGAGTTGCCCCACTATGGTGGCTAGTTCTACTTATATAGGCCCTGGTCCTCTCCCTAGATATTGAGCAGGAAGGGAGCCAACAACGGCAGCCAATTTGAAAGGGGACAGCTAGTACATCTTATCCTGACAAAAGCGGTCTTCGCCTGCAAAAGACTCTGGTGATGACACCGTCTTGGGCTCCATGGTGACCTCCGTCCTGCCGTCCGGCTGGTCTTGGTCTCGTTGCACTGATATGGAAACCTTTGCTTGACGCCTCGGTACTTCGCGCCTGCGCTTGCCTCCTTAGCACCAAAGAGGAAACAAGGACACTGCGTGTGCTGGCGCCCGCCTGTCGCCCGCCCGATCTTGATCGTCATGGCTCACGTCACGAGAGCCTCGCGAGGTTTGCCCTGCCTTGATTTCTCCGCTCCTCGCGAGGCACCCTGGTGAGGCCGCTCCTAAGGAGGTCTTGTGTCGTCCGCCTCGCGAGGCTTGGCCCCTCGCGAGGGTCTTTAATGTCTTGCTGATGAAGATGGGCCGTACTGGCCTGCTAGCATAGCCACGCCGTGGGCCGCAGGCAGGCAAGTCTGGGGACCCTCGTTCCCAGAACGCCGACAGTAGCCCCCGGGCCCAAGGTGCGCTTGGGCTTGGTTTCACGGCGAAGCCAAAGGTCAAGCGCGGAGCGCCGCGGGCCCCAAAAGCCTGCGGCCTTGGTCGATGCGTGGCGGTTGATTGGACGTGGGCGTCTCCGCTTCCCCACGCTGCCTCGGCAACTGCCCGACTTGACAGAAGGCTGGCGCAGGCAGCGCTTGCCTTCACTGTTCCCCTTCGCCTTGCCTCAGATCCCCTTTCTCGCTCCTTGCTGCCGATTCCTCCAGATCTACTCCAATTTTGCTCCGCACCCGCGACTAATGACGCCGCGCAAGGTCAAGCCCTCCTCGGTGCAGACTTGGTATGAGCCGGCTCTTGAAGCGCCCAACGTCACGGAGAAGAGCCTCGCCTCCACGCGCTTGCTGTCGGCGGGGGATAGCAATGAATGGGGGAAGACGGAGCTCCGGCTTGCCTCCGACGTGCCAGAGCCTGAGGGAAGCACCTCCTTCCCCTTTTTCTCGAGCAGCATCTCCGCAGGGTTGGTTCCTCCCTTCTCCGATTTCTTTTATGAGGTCCTCAACTACTACGGGCTGCATGCATTGCATCTCCATCCCAACTCTATCCTTCTCCTGTCCATCTTCGCCTACTATTGCGAGACATATTTGGGCGTGATGCCGTCCGTGGCTCTTCTGCGCCACTTCTTCTTCCTTCGCGTCAGCGATGGACACATCTCCGGGTGCGCCAATTTCGTCGCATCCGGTAAGGCCAACTCGATCTCGAACACCGGGAAGAGAGCCACAACATCCGGGCCAAATGGGTCATGATGGACGCCAAGTGCGTTCTCCCGCGCTTGGCATTGCCGACGGAGGCGCCCCAGTTTAACAAGGGGTGGCCTCGCGCAGAGCTTGCTGACGAGCGGACATCATCGGTGTTGGCGCAGATGCAGACCGACCTAAAGACGGGCAATGCGAAGGCGGCGAAGGTCACAGGGGACATGCTCCTGAGAGAATTCCTGATGTTGCGCGTTGCCCCGCTCCAGGTGCGTGCACGCCCCTTGTGGAAGCTTGGAGACGAAGAAGACAAGACCCGCCTGAGGCCGGGGGCCCTTCCTGACGATGAACTGGCTGCTGTCCTGCGCCTCCTGGTTGGGGACAACCAGGAGTACCCGTCGAGCGCCTTCACTCCCTTGTTCCTGGGAGCCAATCGTAGCCTCCAGGCCGACCTTTGACGCGCGTGGGCTGGTGCCGCCTGGGCTCTCTGGAGCTCCCGCGGCGCCGAAGCCGGTGTAGCTATCTTCTGACGAGTCTCGCGGGAGGGAGGAAGAGGAGGTGGACTCGGAGGCGACTCCCGAGGAGATGGGAGAAACCTCCCCCTTGAGCAAATCTGAAATCCTCCGCGCCCTTCCTGACGATGCCGAGGTCGATGCCCGCCAGGAGGGGGGAGAACTGCCCGTCATCCCGACAAGGAGCAGGTCGTCCCTGATTCCTCGGGATGCTGCCTCCACCTCGACACCTCCCGGAGCTGCTTCCGGCCCTTCTGCTGCACCGTCTTCCGCTCCCGGAGTCCGCGCACCCACGCCTCAGGCTTTGTGGCTTTCAGGCTTCAAGCTTCCCAAGCAGAGGGTGGAGTACGCCACGGTGGACCAGTAAGTGTTCGAGTTTCGTCTTGCTTCTACTTATACTTTCTATTTCCTGACGTTCACCCTTGGTTGACCAGGCCGACGCCTTCGGTGAAGAGAAGGAAGGAGGATGCAGCGGCCGCGCCCACCGCGTCGGAGAAAGGAGGTGGCTGCACTCGCACCTCCCCAGCCCGGTCGCCCTCGCGAGGCCAAGGGGGGCAACATCGGGAGGAGTCAGCCCCCGTGGCCCCGCTGGCTCCGGAAGTGCCAGCGCCTGGCCCAGCTGATGAGGTCCAAGGGCTCAGGAGCCCTTGATCTCCCAGGCTCTGGTGACGACGTCGATTCCCCCTTATGCCGAGCCACTACTCCCAGGCTTTTCTTCTTCCTCCATCGCCCTGGAGAGCGTTCTTTCAGAGATGGCACAGCTGCGGGAAGATCTTCTGGGCGCGGACCCACACCTGGTAGCTGGGCGCCTGGAACTGGCCTCCAGCTGGCTTCATTCTGACTCGGCGGTCCGAGCGACGATGAGCCAGGCCGCGGCGTCCTTCGAGAAGGAGAAGCAGGGCGCCGCCAAAGCCGCAGCTGATCGCGACGCGGCACTGAAGGACACCGAGGCCGCCCGCGGCCGCTGCCGAGCGCTGGAGGATGAGCTGAAGTGTCTGCGCGACCAACACAAGGAAGAAGCACGCGACCGCCAGGTGAAGGAAGAGGAGATGAGGGCCCGGGAGGACGCCTTCAAGAACCGTGACGCTGAGTTGGGGGAGCTGGAGAAGAGGCAGGCTGCTGAGCGCAGCCGGCTGGAGGAGCTGGAGCGGGAGGTGAAGGCGAAGGAGGCCGATCTTGACGCCAAGGTGAAGGTCCTGGCTGAGGATCGCGCGTCCTTTGCTGATCTCGAGGAGAGGTCTCGCGCGGCACTGAAGACACTCTACGAGAACGGCTTGGAGAGGCCACTAGCCACCGATGAGGACGGCCCTGCTCAGCTGCTTCCCTTCTTGGTGGAGACGCTCGAGGAAGTTGTGGAGGGCGTCGGTCCCATGGCAGAGGCGGAGGCTCGTGTTCATTCTTCAGCTGCGTTGACTCGCGTCTTCAGCCACCTACACCTTCGTGACCCCAACGCTTGTCTTGACGAGCTGCTGGAGCTTGTGGCTGGTGAACACTACACAGCTGCCACCGCTGCCGTGCAAGGTGAGGTGGAGGCCCTGCTGAAGAAGTTCCGCGGCTTTGCCTCCACGCCCTTGACCGAGGGCGACACCACTGCCGCGGCTCTGACCGGCGACCAAGGCGAAGGCGACACCACGAAGGGAGGAGTCCCACCCACGGGCATCGATGATATTCAGGGGTGCCCTGCGGCTCCTTTCCTGTTTTATTCCTTCAATCATGCATCAGGCCTCGTGGAGGCGTTAAACTTGCATTTGATATTGTGAGAACAATATGTCTTGTAATATTTGCTTCGAGATTTTGTGATTTTCTTCCTATCCACTTTGTGTTCTGCGTCGGCAGAGCCCGGCCCCGCGCATACCTCAACCGCCATTGGGCCGACCGGACACCAGGACGAACCAAGGAGTGAGGGCTACGTGACCAGTTAGGCTCCTGAGTCGCGATGCTCAGGAGTCCCCCTTGACGCGCAAACAACTTATAGGAAGGATGCGCGAGGATAGGTTAATGTTCTACGTCGGCAGAGCCCGGCCCCGCGTATACCTCAACCGCCATTGGGCCGACCGGAGACCAGGACGGACCAAGGAGTGAGGGGCTACGTGACCAGTTAGGCTCCTGAGTCGCGATGCTCAGGAGTCCCCCTTGACACGCAAACAATTTCAATACCTGCCCTCGCCGAGGCCTCGGGAGGGGCGTGCGACGACCAGGTCCGGGAGACCTGGTTGGGTGGCGCGCGCTTGGGTGTGACCCGAGCGCAGCCCCCAGGCCCGGGAGACCTGGTTGGGTGGCCTACGCTTGGGCATGACCCGAGCGCAGCCCCGGTGCCCAGCCCCCTCGCGCGGCTCTCACGAGGGGAGGCATTGCGGTGAGGCTGGACGCTGAGCTCTGGGGCTCCCTGAGGTTGGTAGGCCGTGAAGCCGCCCTCAGTTGTTTATCACCAGCGCGGAGCATAGTGCTTCCACTTGTGCACGGGCATAGCCGTTCCTCGGCAGTGTCGATGGCCAGCGCGGAGCATGGTGCTTCCACTTGTGTGTGGGAGGGGGGCTCCCTCTGAGGAGAGCCCCCGGGGCGTGTACAGCCCCGCCCTGACACGTGGCTTGCACGACAGGGTTGTGAGGTGTATCTGGGCACTCATGAGCCAGCGCAGGACTCACGAGGCCCTACCTCAAGGCAGGTTGCGCCTGGTCTTGGGTCTTGATAGTTGTATGTTCCTGCAAGACGGTTAGGTAAAATTGCTCTACGTCCTCAGGTCCCGGCCCTCGAGCGAGCTCAGCCGCCGCTGGTATCCCAGGGTGCGATGCCGTGGTCAAGGCTAGGGGGTGAGGGTTGGAGAGCAAGTAAGAGCTCCTGAGTCGTGATGCTCAGGAGCCCCCCTTTTAACGCGCAAGCGAATTGCAAGAGAGAGGGGTGGACCCATGGCAGGTGGCAATCGAGCAGGTGATAACCACAGGTGGATTACGCATGAAAGGCAGGTCGGCTTGGGTAAATGCAGCAAGATACATCCCACTGGGTCAGACCCGAGCGGCTTGGGGATGATGCAGCCCGAGGGGCGCCCCCAACAGGGTAAGCTAAAGACATACGCAAAAGTGATACATGCCGCAGGGACGGACCCATGCGGCCTGGGAATGATGCAGCCCAAGGGGCGCTCCCAGCTGAATGAACTTGGAAAATGTCACCTGGCTCTGTTAATGAAGAGATGTCGGGGCAGCTGAAGGTACGCGCCGAAGGGATTGCTCCTCTCGAGCCACCGGGGCCCTGAGCCTCAGGAGGCTCTGGGGGCTCAGGTGGTTCCTTGGGTACCGTCTCCATCTCTGTTAGCACGACGCGGTGCCTGGCCTCCTGAGTCGCCAGGGTGCGCCGCAGGTTGCGCTGATAGATGAACGACACGCTCGGCAAGCCAAAAGGCATGCAAATGTAGCTGTGTGGTGGACCCTCGCAACGGCCCACGCGCGAAGGCCACAAAAGCCCCTGAGAAGCGGCCCTGTTGAGCCCTGGAACGTCGACGCAGACATGCAGCCTGGCATCCTCGCCTGGATGGGGAGCTGCGCCTCGTAAGCGGCGGTCGCCGCGCATGGCCCTTGCGTTCTGCAGTTCCTGAGTGGTCTTGGTCATGAACTCCTAAGCGGTGGGCGCTCCTTGCCATGTGTCCTCCTGAGGGAAACGTGCCTTGAAGCACGCCTCCAAGTGGTGCCCGAGCGCCTCCCTCGTGATGTTGGCAAGGTCTGAGGCCCTCCAGAAGAGAGCCCCCGAGCCCTGCCCGAGGAGGGCGCTAGGCGCGCCTTCCTATGCGATGGAGGGAGGCGCCCCTGGAGCAGGCGCTGATCCTGACGAGGTTCCAGCTGCGACGCCACCCTCCTGAGGTCCGGCACGGCGCAGCTGCTTCTTCTTCTTGGGGATGGCCTCCGGAGGGCCATCGCCCTGGCTGTCGGGGTCGTCGATTGCTGAAGATTGAAAGGCACGCTCGAGGGAGCACACCGCGTCTCTTTCTTCGCATGGGACCGTGATGATTCCGCCGCTTCCCGACATCTTGAGGACGTTGTAGCCGTGGTGGGTCACTGCCATGAACTTGGCCAGGGCTGGATACCCAAGGATGGCGTTGTATGGCAGGCGGATGTGCGCGATGTCAAAGTCGATGAGCTCGGTGTGGTAGTTCTTGCGTTCCCCGAAGGTGACAGGGAGGCGGACCTGCCCTATCGGTGTGGTGGAGACGCCGGTCACTCCTGAGAAAGGCTTGGTAGGCTGAAGCTGGTCATATGGCACTTGGAGGTTGTCAAACGTGTCGACGGACAGGATGTTGAGTCCTGCGCCGCCGTCGATGAGGGTCTTTGTAACTTGCACGTTGCTGATGACTGGTGAACAAAGCATCGAGAGGGCACCAGCGGTAGCTGCGCACTTGAGCTGATCTGCCGTGTTGAAGGTGATGGCGCATTGGGACCACCTGAGCGGGCGCGTGGCCTCCAGCTTGGGGAGGACTGCATTCACTTCATAAGCAAACTGTTTGAAGATGCGCTGCGAGGCTGGGGTCTGGGCTCCGCCCAAGATGCAGGCGATAGTGCGCGGCTCCTGGAAGCCCCCAGCCCCCTCGTCTTGATGGTGGTCGTCATTCCTTCTTGGCGGTGGCGGCAGCGGGGGAAGATCGGTGTTGCCATGAGGTCGATCCTCACGAGGCTGGTCCCTCCAAGCGCCCTCACGAGGATGATCCTGCCAGTGGTCCTCACGAGGCCTCTCGCACCACTCCTGGCGCGGGCCACGGTCGTCCCAGTGCCCGCCACCATTTCCTCCTCCTCGGCCGTAGCCCTGGTTGCTGCGCTCGGGGCGTCGACCGAAGCGTCCTTCTCGAATGGCTCTGAGTTCTTGACAGTCGCTGGTGTTGTGGATGTTCAGGTTGTGGAAGGCGCAGAACGGTCGGCTACTCTTGGACGACTCAGGCTGATCTCTGCCTCGCTTGGTGTCCGGCTCCGCTGCGAGCACGGCTGCTTCCTTGCGCTTCACGTCCTTTGCCTTGGCCTTCTTCTCCTCCGGGCCTGCAGCTGGCAGCTCGAGGAGGGAGAAGCGCCCTTCCTCAGCTCTTGCGCACTTGGTCGCCAGGTTGAACAGCTCCTGAGATGTGCACAGCTCCTCGTGGATAGCGAGCTCTTCCTTCATCTTGATGTCGCGGACGCCATCAGAGAACGCAGAGATGATGGCCTCATCCGTCACCTTGGGGATCTTGAGGCGAGTGTTGTTGAAGCGCTGGATGTACTTCTGGAGGGTCTCTCCTGGTTGTTGCTTGATGCGGCGCAGGTCGCCCACGGCCGGCGGGCGGTCGCGAGTGCCCTGGAAGTTGGCGACGAAGCGGTCGCGCATCTCGTCCCAGGAGGAGATCGAGCCTGGTGGCACGTTCAGGAGCCACGAACGGGCGCCGTCTTTGAGTGCCACAGGGAACCAGTTTGCCATGACTTTCTCGTCGCCGTTGGCCGCCTCGATGCTCAGCTCGTAGAGCTGCAGGAACTCCGCGGGGTCGAGGGTGCCGTCGTAGCATGGAGGAGATCTGGCTTGAACTTGCCCGGCCAGGCGACGCTACACAGCTCAGGGGTGAAGGCGCGGCAGCCGGCCGTGGTCGCCGGGGCCCGTCTTGGAGGCGGAGCTTGGTCCTGGTGCACACGCACCGCCACGGCAAGTGGCGCGGGGGCCAGCCGCGGCAGACGATCCTGGCGCGGCGGGGCGAGGAGTGGCGGAGCGTTCTCTTGCATCCGAGGGACCTCTTGGCAGCTCCCTTCTTCATGCGCGGGCAGCGGACGCGGAAGATCACGTCGCGGAGCCGCACGCCTTGGCGCCAAGGCGCCATCTTGGGGCAGAGGTGGTTGAGGCGCTCCGTGAGCTGCGTCGCCTGAAGCTGGCGGTGGGCCCGACGGAGAGAGGGACGGCGCAGGGGAGCCTCCTGCGGCGCGGACAAGCTCGGCGATGCGGTCGATCCAGTCCTCATAGAGGTCGTCGACCGGGAGGTAGCGCAGGAGCTCGTGCGCCATGAGGAGCGCGGCCCGTGCGTTCAAGGGAGCGCGACGAGCGTGCGACGACGAACCAGCGGGAGTCAGCGATGGAGTGGCGGTGCGGCCGTCCTGCCGCACCGAGGGGTGCAGCGAGGACGCTTGCTGCTCGTTCCCCGCCGGGCCGGTGGCGGCGTTGGCGGTAGGAGACCGAGAACGATGAGGTGGCCTACCGACGGGAGCCGTCTGAGCGACACGGGTGTCCAGGGCAGCCCGTCGCTCGGCACGAGCACGGCGAGCGTCCGCCATGGAGACGATGGAGCAACTGGACGCGAACGACGGAAGGGAAGCTCCGGCGCACTCCTTCCTGGCACGCCAAATGTCGGATCACGGGGTCCGGCAAAACCCTTAAGGTTCGAACACTGGGGTGCGCGCGAAGATTTACTCCCTACCGATCTACGCCCTAGCTCACTAAGATCTCGCGGACGAACTCGACGAACTCGCAACACAAAGACACAAGATTTATACTGGTTCAGGCCACCGTTGTGGTGTAATACCCTACTCCAGTGTGGTGGTGGTAGATTGCCCCTTGGGCTGATGATGAACAGTACAAGGGGAAGAACAGCCTCCTCAGGTTGAGGTGTTCTTGTGCTCTGCGGACTTGTGGGTGTGTGGATCCAGTCCTAGATGAGTTGCCCCACTATGGTGGCTAGTTCTACTTATATAGGCCCTGGTCCTCTCCCCAAATATTGAGCGGGAAGGGAGCCAACAACGGCGGCCAATTTGAAAGGGGACAACTAGTACAGCTTATCCTGACAAAAGCGGTCTTCGCCTACAAAAGGCTCTGGTGATGACGCCGTCTTGGGCTCCACGGTGACCTTCGTCTTGCCGTTCGGCTGGTCTTGGTCTCATTGCACTGGTATGGAAACCTTTGCTTGACACATCGGTACTCCGCGCCTGCGCTTGACTCCTTAGCACCAAAGAGGAAACAAGGACACTGCGCGTGCTGGCGCCCGCCTGATCTTGATCGTCATGGCTCACGTCACGAGAGCCTCGCGAGGTTTGCGCTGCCTTGATTTCTCCGCTCCTCGCGAGGCAGCCTGGTGAGGCCGCTCCTGACGAGGTCTTGTGTCATCCACCTCGCGAGGCTCTTGAATGTCTCACTGATGAAGATGGGCCGTACTGGCCTACTAGCACAGCCACACCGTGGGCCGCAGGCAGGCAAGTCTGGAGACCCCCGTTCCCAGAACACCGACAGCAAGGCTAACGGAAAATGGAGGTTGTGCATAGATTTGACAGATCTTAACAAGGCCTGCCCGAAAGATCCATTTCACTTGCCGTGCATCGACCCGATTGTGGATTCCACTTCAGGATATGAGTTGCTCTCTTTTCTGGATGCATACTCTGGATATCATCAGATTTTTATGTCCAAGGAAGACGAAGAGAAGACTTCATTCATCACCCCATGTGGCACATACTGCTTCATGTGCATGCCTTTCGGGTTGAAGAGTGTCGGGTCCACTTTTGCAAGAGCAGTCCAGATTGGTTTTGAATCACAGCTGCACAGGAACCTTGAAGCATATATGGATGATATTGTGGTCAAGACCAAGCACAGGTCAACCCTCATCTAGGATTTGGAAGGGACATTTGCTAATCTGTGGAAGATCAACTTGAAACTAAATCCGGAGGAGTGTGTATTTGGCGTTCGCTCTGGCAAGCTACTTGGGATGTTTGTATCCCATCGTGGGATAGAATTCAACCCCGACAAGATCAAGGCTATCGGGCAGATTCATGCACCCAAGACAATTAAGGATGTGAGGCATTTGACAGGGTGCGTTGCCGTGCTTAGCAGATTCATCTCCAAGTCTGTCGAGCATGCCTTGCCGTTCTTCAAGATCTTGAAGAAGGCAGGACCCATGAAGTGGACCCCGGAAGCAGATACAACCTTGCAAGATTTGAAGACCTACTTGTCCTCCGTGCCTACTTTGGTTGCGCCCAAACCACAAGAGCCATTGCTGCTATACTTGGCGTCAACTAATCAAGTGGTTAGAGCAACCCTAGTGGCGCAGCGGGAAGTAGAACAGACAGATAGTAAGAACAGCCCGGCAAGGTCAGATGTGGATCAGGACAAAGAAGAGCACGGGAGGGGAAGCTACCACAAGGACGCGGCAAGGAAGAAAGTGGTGCGGCGCCCAGTGTAATTCGTCAACTCCTTATTGCAGGGGGCTAGATCCAGGTACTCTGGTGTGCAAAAGTTGATTTTTCGCCTTATGATGGCCTCAAGGAAACTGCGCCACTACTTCCAAGCCAATGAGATCATAGTGGTCACCCATTTTCATTTCGAAAGGATACTCCGAAACCCAGAGCCTACCGGAAGAATAGTGGAGTGGGCATTGGAGTTATCCAGCTTTGGCCTGAAGTTTGAAAGCACATCAACAATTCAGAGCAGGGCATTGGCAGAGTTTATTGCAGAGTGGACGCCAACCCCTGGTGAAGAAGTGCTGGAAACATGTATTCCCGGCAAGGAAGCGCCCCAAGAATGGATTATGTATTTCGATGGTGCTTTCTCCCTACAAGGTGCAGGGGCTGGCGTGCTTCTCGTTGCTTCCACCGGAGAACACCTAAAGTATATCGTCCAGATGCATTTTCCCCGGGAGGAGGTGTAAGTGCATATAGTGCCCCTTAGTGATTTTGTTGTATTGAAGACTTATAGGTTAAGGGACTGATGCATTTATGAGTGTACAGGTCTATAAGTCTATGAGGAGTTTGATATTTACAGAGAAAGTCGACCGCTAAAATTGAATGTCTTCAACTGAAGACTTTGGATATCTGAAGACTTTCTGAAGACTTTGAAAGTGAAGAAAATTGGTGTGACCGTGAAGACTTAATATTCATGCGAGGAACATGAAGCGTGAAGACTTTTGTTTTCGTAGTTCCATTTTCTCCTTCTTGAGTCATAGGAAACACCGGACTGTTAAAGGGGGTCGAGGAAAAACTAAGGAAAAGTTTCCAAGTGGTGCTCATCTCAAAATCGTATACCTACCAATCCCTTCGAGTAAAGCCATTGTAAATCTCATGCAGTTTAGTCAATTTCTTCAGTGCCAGAGATGAAGTTCTTCTGGTCTCTGAGGAATTTGTTCTGACTGAGGAGTTAGGAATTCCCCAGTGCGGATTGCCTACCAGTGAGGAATATGATAGCCCTGAAGAATTTGATAGTCAAATTTCCGATCGTTGCTGTGCTATGCCCCAGTTGTCCCAAAATATCTTCCCACCTAACGGTCATATCATTGAAGGGCATTTATGTCTTATCGTGTCGGGCTGCTCCCTAGGCTATAAATAGCCGCCCCCTACAACCAGTAGCTGGTTGGCTGCTCCGAGAGAAACTGACACTTGTCATTGAGAGCATCCCATCCTCCGAGGACTTTGAGCGAAAATCATCAAGTGAGGAAAACCCAAACCCAAACACCTACAAACACAAAGTGATTGAGCATCACTGAAGAGATTGTTCCTGTGTGGATCCAACGATTGTTACCTTTGAAGACTATGCATCTTCTAGACGGTTAGGCGTCATGTCTAGAGCATCCAAGAGGAAATTGTGGATCGCCGAGTGACCGAGTTTGTGAAGGTTTGGAAGTCACCTGAAGACTTACCACGAGTGATTGGGCGAGGTCTGTGTGACTTTAGCTCAAGGAGAATACTGTGAGGACTGTGTGTCCAGGACTGTGTGTCCTCAGGTTTAAATACGTAGCCGCTCCAACCAGATGTACAACTATGACAGCAGTTGGAACTGGTCTACCAAATCACTGTCTTCACCAAGCCTACCGGTTCTATTTCCTCAACCCTTCCATTTCCTCATTACTGTGTTGTGTACTTGATCGTTACTGTTTGAAGACTTTGACTGATGACTTTCTCAATTTCCTCAGTTCAATTTCTTCAGTCTGTTTGTCTTAAGTCTGCTTATCCTGTGTTTACGCTTTCTGTACTCTGTGCTTGTTTTCATTTCATCATGATGACTGTGTTTATGTTCTGTTCTGATTGCATCTTAGTACTTATTCCGCTGCTAGTAGTTCTTTGCTTGGAAATTTCCTCAGCCTGAAATTCCTTAGTGAACAATTCATAAAAATTGCCTATTCACCCCCTCTAGTCGACTTTACGCACTTTCAATTGGTATCAGAGCGAGGTACTCCCTTGTTCTGTGTGATTTTGGTTTAACCACCTGGACTTTTAGTTATGTCGACCGCAGGTATGATGAAGGTCTCTGCTGGGTGACCTACCTTCGATGGGATGGACTACCCCTACTAGAAGAATAAGATGCGAATGCATCTTGAGGCAATTGATAACGATCTCTGGTATGTTTTGGAAAATGGTGTCCCCTCTGTCACTCCTACCATCAACGCTGCTGAGGTGAAGAGAATCAAGCAACTCGACTCTCGAGCGAAGAAGATCATATGTGGCCATATGAGCAAAGGGCAGTATGGGAGAGTGAGTGCTTTGGAAACAGCTTAGCTTATATGGGATAGCCTGTCCAAGGTCAATGAAGGACTCTCAACACAACGTGACTCTCGAGTTGACGTTCTTCGTAATCTCTTCAACCGCTTCAAAAGACTCGACAATGAAAATGTGCATCAAACCTTCGATCGCCTCACTGACATCTCAAATGAGCTTCAAGCACTTGGTGCCACTGACATCACCGATCATGAGGTGGTGAGGAAATTGCTGAGACCGCTTGATTCCTCATTTGACACTCTGGCACTGATGATACAAGAACGTGGAGACTACAAGTCACTTAATCCCACTGATATCCTCAAGAGGCTAAACACTCATGAGTTTCAGCTTGCTGAAAAGAGAGATCTCTATGGACCGAGCTATGGCAGATCACGTGCTCTGAAGGCCAAGGTAGTGTCTGAATCTGAAGGTGAAGATTCTAGTAGCAGCCTTGGTGATACTGAAGAACTGAGCCAGGAGCTAGCAATGCTCATGAAGAAATTCCAGAAGTTCTCAAGACGTGGTCGCTTTGGAAAATCCTCAAGAAGTGATGATTCCTCATCCCGTGACTACAAGAAGAGACTGTGTCACAAATGCAAGAAACCGGGTCACTACATTCAAGATTGTCCTCAGTGGGAAAAGGAACCAAAGAAGAAGAAATACAAGGATTACAGTTCTGGTGACTCAAAGAAGAAGAAGAAATCTTCAAAGTCCTCATCATCAAAATCCTCAAAGTCTTCATCTCACAAGAAGAGCAGCTCCAAGAAGGCTCGGGCATTCATTGGAAAGAAAATGGACTCTGAAGCTGAATCTGAGGAACATGAGGAAGAGGAGGCATCTAAGGAGTCAGAATCTGGTGTGGCGAGCCTAGCCCTCGCTACTGCGTTCGTCAGCAAGTCCATCTTCAACTCTGAGGAAAATGGCTTCCACAACAAGGCTGATGAAGACGACGATGACTACATTCCCACCTGTTGCTTCATAGCAAAGGGTGCCAAGGTACTCAAATACCCCTCCTATGAATCAAGTGAGGATGAATCTGATGAAAACCTCAGGCCTAGCTACTCTAAACTTGCTAAGATTGCTGTGAAACAACAAAAGGCTTTTGAAAAGGTTCAAAACATGCTAGACAAGAGCGATGATATGTTGGGTGAAGAAATGGATCACACCAAAACTTTGACTGAAAATCTTCAGAGACTTCAATCCAAGTTTGACAATCTTCAGAGTCATCATAACACTCTCTTATCTGATCATGAGAAGCTTTCTTATGAATTTCTTCCATGAAAGCAAGATCTTGAGAAGCTAAGAGAGAGCTATGAAGATCTTCAGAAGGAGCGTGAATCATTACTTGCTCAGGAAATCAGCGCTGCTCAGGAAGAATTCATTCCACCATGTTTGAAGTGCATTGAACGCGAATCTGCTAATTCTTCACCTGAAAGTTCAAATGCTTCTGTTGCTGCAAGTTCTTCACCTGTCTCTGCCATTACTAATTCCTCATCTGAGGATACTACTAGTATTACTGACAATGCAGGGCTGAAGGAATTGTATATGACAGGCATGTACAAAAGCCTCAAAGGGCATCAAGCTCTTTGTGATGTGCTTAAAAAGCAGATCCTCAACAGGAACCCTAGGAAAGAGGGTATTGCCTTTGAGAGGAAACTCAATGCTGATGGAACAAACTGGAAGCCGGAGCAGTATCCCAAAACCTCATGGGTTGTTGCAAAGGGACCTCCAGTAGATCCATCTACTCTATTTGGCTTTACATGTGAATCTCCTCATTCTTCTGATGAGTCATTTGACTCCAACTATAAGCTGTTCAAAAATCAGAATGGTGAAATATTTGCTAGATATGTTAGCACTAACTGCAAGAACGGTCCCCCTGTGAAGAAAATCTGGGTTCCCAAAAGGTGCCTTGAAAGTCTTGAGGTGAATGTCATCATGACACCACCTGTGAAGAATAGGAACCCAGATCAAATTCTTCATATGGACCCAATTCTTCATATGGATCCAAGTCCTCATATGGACCAAATTCCTCACATGGATCAAATTCCTCAAAAGGATCAAAGTCCTCATATGAACATCATCGTGCTAACACTTCTATTTCGAAGGGAATATTTAAGGGCTATGAATATGTGCATTATTCTTCAAACCATTATGTTCATAAGTCCTCGAAAAATTTCTCTGCTTATTCATATGCTTACCCTAACTCCTCTGATGTGAAATGAAGTGGACTGGCTTCTATGACACCTTTCTCTTATGGAGCTCGCAGAATGATGAACTCTTTGCCACCCCTTCAGATGTGGGTGGTGAAGAAAAAGAACTAATCTCTTATGCAGGGTCGGGTCTCCAAACAAACTTAAATGTCTGAAGAATTTGCAGGAGACCTGAATATGCTTGAAAGGACACATGCTAATCATGAAGAAATGAATTTTCATTTCTCACATCCTCATACTGTTGTATCTGTTCTAATTCCTGATGAAATTGTTCTGATGAATTTGATGCCATATTCTTCACTGATGAAGTATATGAGTTCGTAAGCTGCACTAATTCATCTGCAGGATGATCAACCCAAAGCCACTGAGTGGGTCCTCGATAGTGGATGTACAAATCACATGACTGGTGACAAGAATCTATTGATGGATGCCCCTTTATCTCCATCACATCTGAAGCATATCACCTACGCTGACAAAGGAAAAAGCAAGGTATTGGGTCTTGGAAAGGTTGCTATCTCGAAGGATTGACACATGGACAAAGTCATGCTTGTTGAGTCCTTAGGATTCAACCTCATGTCAGTCTCAATGCTTTGTGATCTTGATATGGTTGTTATCTTTGGCAAGTATCATTGTGTTGTGATCATGGAAGCTGACCATTCCAAAGTCTTCGAAGGCTTTAGGAGAGGAGATCTGTATATTGTTGATTTCTCTACAGGACCACAACCTGCCATATGTCTACTTGCAAACGCTTCAGAAGGCAGGCTATGGCATCGACGACTCGATCTTGCTGGCATGAGGAACTTGCACACGCTAGCGAAGAAGAAGCATGTCATTGGCATTGAGAATGTCAAATTCCTCAAGGATCACTTGTGCGGAGCCTGTGAAGCTGGAAAGGTGACCAAGGCCAAGCATCCCGCGAAGACTATCATGACTACCACTCGTCCATTTTAATTGCTTCACATGGATCTCTTTGATCCGAACCATTATTCTGCATTCACCAATGAAGCATCTCTATATGGCTTTGTTACTGTTGATGATTACTCTCATTACACATGGGTGCATATTGTCACTTACAACCGTGAAGTGCAGGAAGTATTCAAATGATTTTCCTCGAGGGTTTCAACCAACTTTGGTGTGAATATCAAGCACATCAAAAGTGACAATGGAACTGAGTTCAAGAATACTGGTCTTGATGACTATCTTTATGAACTTGGTATTACTCATGAGTTATCTGCTCCTTATACTCCTCAGCAGAATGGCATCATGGAGCGCAAGAACAGGACTCTTGTTGAGATGGCTTGCACTATGCTTGATGAATACAAGACGCCTCATCATTTCTGGATTGAGACAATTGATACTGCGTGCCACATCATCAACGGGGTATATCTTCACAAATTCTTCAAGAAGAGTGCATATGAACTCCTCACTGACAAGAAACCCAATGTGAGTTATTTCAAAGTCTTTGGTGCTAAATGCTGGATTAGAGATCCTCATCATAATTCTAAATTTGCACCGAAAGCACATGAAGCTTTTATGCTTGGTTACGTAAAGGCCTCACACACCTACAAAGTCTTCTACAACGTTCACCACAAGGTTGTTGAAACTGTAGATGTGCGGTTCGATGAAACTAATGGCTCGTAAAGAGAGCACCTACCTCCTGTGCTAGATGAAAAGTCACCTGAGGAAACCATCAAGTTCAAGGCTACTGAGGATGTCATTCCTACCGAAGAATTTGCTGAAGAAATTATTCCAGACTATGAAGAACATCATGCTGGTGCACCTGAAGAAAATGGCTCTAAAGAAAACGCTGATCAAATTCCTCGTCGCCAACCCGCTCATCCTCGCATTACAAATGAAGTGCAGATTGAGAAAATCATCAGCGACATCAATGCACCAGGTCCTCTCACACGCCCAAAAGCTTCACATTTGTCTAACTTTTGTGGGCACTTTACTTTCGTCTCTATCACAGAGCCCACTAAGGTAGATGAAGCATTTCTAGAGCCTGGGTGGATTCAAGCTATGCAAGAGGAATTACATCAGTTTGAGCTCAACAACGTCTGGGAACTTGTCAAGCGACCAGACCCTTGCAAGCACAATATCACTGGCACAAAGTGGATCTAGCGCAACAACCAAGATGAAAATGGCCTTGTGGTGAGGAATAAGGCACGACTTGTAGCTCAAGGCTACACACAGGTTGAAGGAATTGATTTCGATGAAACTTTTGCACCTGTTGTCGGACTTGAGGCTATTCGCATATTACTTCTTATGCTAACCATCATGACATAATCTTATATCATATGGATGTGAAAAGTGCATTTCTCAATGGTAAGCTTGAGGAAGAAGTATATGTTGCTCAACCCCCAGGATTTGAAGATCCAAAGCATCCTGGCCAAGTCTACAGACTCAATAAGGCCCTCTATGGCCTGAAGTAGGCCCCTCAGGCGTGGTATGATACTTTGAAGGAATTCCTCATGAAGAAAGGCTTCAAACCCGGTTCACTTGACCCAACTCTTTTCACCAAAAGTTATGATGGTGAATTATTCGTGTGCCAAATATATGTTGATGATATTATCTTTGGCTGTACTGACCAACGTTACACTGACGAATTTGGTTATATGATGAGGGAGGAATATGAAATGTCTATGATGGGAGAATTCAAATTCTTCTTAGGTCTTCAAATTCGTCAACAGCGCAACGGCATCTTCATATCTTAGGAGAAATACCTCAAGGATGTATTGAGGAAATTCGGCATGCAAGATTGCAAAGGCGTCAAAATCCCTATGCCCACAAATGGCCATCTATGCACTAATGAAAATGGTATTGACTTTGATCAAAAGGTATACTGCTCCATGATTGGCTCTTTATTGTATTTATGTGCATCTAGGCCAGATTTTATGCTTAGTGTTTGCATGTGTGCCCGCTTTCAAGCTACATCGAAGGAATCACACCATAAGGCTGTGAAGCATATTCTTCGATATCTAGCTCACACTCCAACACTAGGATTATGGTATCCCAAGGGCTCGGTTTTTTATCTCATTCGATATTCAGACTCTGACTATGCTGGTGATCATGTGGACCACAAGTCAACATCTGGCACATGCCATTTCCTCAGACGATCCTTGGTCTGCTGGTCTTCGAAGAAATAGAACTGCGTATCACTTTCTACTACTGAAGCTGAGTACATTGCTGCTGGTTTGTGTTGTGCTCAATTGCTATGGATGAAGCAAACCCGCAAGGACTACGGCATCAGCATGAAGAATGTGCCTCTCTACTGTGACAATGAGAGTGCCATCAAGATTGCTCATAACCAAGTTCAGCACTCGAAGACAAAGCACATTCAGATTCGTCATCATTTTCTTCGTGATCATGTGTTGAAGGGCGACATCTCCATCGAGCATTTGAAGACTGAAGAACAGCTATCCGATATCTTCACAAAGCCCTTGGATAAGAAGAGATTTAGCAAGTTGCGATGTGAGCTAAATATCTTAGAATCTTTGAATGTCCATTGAAAAGGACACACATCCTAACACTTATGCAAAATTGATGACTTAGTTGTGCAACACACGAAGTAACGTTTTTCTTCAATCAATGAAGACTAACCCTCTAAGTGTGAAGAAATTAGCGAAGAATTTGATTCTCAGAGCCCTACTATAATTGTAAGCGGCATCTGAAATCATCATTCTTATACGGTGGGTCACGCCACCAAAAAAAGTTGAAAATCTTCATTTTGATTTTTTCATTTTGAAATTCCTCAGTTGTTCAATTTCTTCAACTTTGCATTCTCTTCACTGTTTCAGTCATTGTTCTTCATTGACTCTATATATATTTGAGTTTATGTCCTCTACAACATTCACTTATTGCTATTTATTCAAGTTGCTTTTTCTGCTAAGTGAATGTGATCGGACCCTTCCCCCTCTATGGTAAACTCAACCCACTCTGTTCACAAATTCTTCATGTGCGATCTATTTGAAACATGTTCAAAATCTTCCCTGTGTCCTTGTCAGCTAAAGAATTTGCAAACGAAACATTAAAATTTTCGTATCTGCATTTTTGGCTTTTGCCGCTCAAACCATTCCACATCCCACTATATGATTATCTTATTCCCCCACGATCTCACACGATCTCCACCTCTCTGTACGTGGGTGACACATGTCCCAAGGATGAGAAGGGTCAGGGGCACATTCGTCCATTTTCCTCGAGCGAGCGGTTTTTCACGTCGGCTATATATACCCCTCACCCTCCTCAGACTATTTTTACTCCGCTCGACCTCACTCCCTCGCTCGAGCTTCCAAAACCTAGCGCCGCCGCTACTTCCATCATCGTCGGTGAGGAAGAGCTTCGCTGTCTCGACCTCGTCGCCGTCGTACTTGCGTCGGCCGCGGATTTCTTCTCTCCGCCGCTGCCGTAGCCGTCTTGTTGTGCCAAGTTAGGGCGTGGAAGATCTGAACTGACGAACTTCAAATCTACTATCCTCAGTTCGTCGTGTTCTTCGTCAAGGGTAATTAAAAGTCACTTTTACCACCCTTGTTGATTTTGATGATTTCCATAAAATCTTCAAAAGGTGTTTATTCTTCAATCCTCACACTCTAAACACCTCACACAAACATCTGTTCTTGATCTGTTTCTCTAAGCAACATTTTTCTTCAAGATTCCTCAATTGTGTGGATTTCCAATCTATACAACTCTGGAACCTAAGTCAAATAACGCTTAGTGAAATTCCTTAAGACACCACCGGTCAAATTCCTTAAACTTGTTCTTTTTGCAAAAACTTCTGAGAACGCATATGACCTCTCCAAATTCTTCGCACCTATACCCTGTTCACATGTACACATGTCTGCTGCTGAATCACTAGGTTCTCATCAACTTAACTCATTTGCAGCGTTCCTCAAAGAAAAGTTGCATACCTCGTCAGAAAAATCAATAGTGCAAAATCCTCAGCTGAAGAAAATGGCTGACGGCAAGAAACCTCAGAAGGGAGGGAACAAATTGGAAGTCAACAATGCTTTTGAAATACCTAAAGATATCTATGCAGGGTACTATACACCTCCTCATGAAACAAACAATAAGCGCAAAGTACGCATTCGGAGGATAGAAAGGAGATGGGCCAGAGAATGGAGGGAGTACAGATATGTGACTCCCAAGTACATGAAGAAATTTGCAGTACACCCTCCATGCCCAAGACCTCCATTGGCACCAGGCCAAGTTGTTGATCCCTCTAGCATCAGAAGAGGTGAGGATTTCCCTAAGGAATGGGCCAAGCATCAAGCTAAACTGGCCAAAATGGCAAAAGCGGCAGTGAAGAAATTCAATGAAGATTCTGCTGCTGCTGCTGCTGAGGCTTCTGCTAGCAAGCCTAGGAAGTCTATGCAAAAGAAACCAGCTCGCAAGCCAAGCTCTTCACCAATGCCCTCACGGCCAAGCTCCTCTATGCCCTCACGGCCAATTCCTCACACTGTTCCAGTACCTCAAGTTGCAAAGGCCCCATCTCCTCCGGCAAAGTCCTCAACACCTGTGTATCTCGCCTCGTGTCAGGACCACACGCAAATCAATTGCCTCAGGAGCTTCCGCAAGTTCTTCATCTCCTTTGCAATCCTCAACCGGCCCCGCTCTGCTGAAGACCAAGGCCACTGCTGGACGAGGCTCTAGACCAAGTCCTCACGAGAAGCAGGTTGTCCTTCATGTACTGTCCAGTGATGATGAAGCTGATGATAAAGAACCGAAATCATCAGAGATAGACAACAAAGGGCCGCTAGAGCCAAAGGAAGTGAAGTTCCCCTCCTGCTGGATCCCAAGCTGATCCTTGAGTACATTGATCTCTGGCACAAAGACCCCAACACACCTGTGCCTGACTTCAAGCTCACTCCTGGCCAAAGTCACATGATGACCGCCTTCATTGGCGAAGAAAAATGGAAGTTTGAGAAGGCCAGGCAGCTGAAGAAAGCTCAATACAAGAAAGAGCGCTTTCTGAAGAAGAATGTTGTCAACATGACAACTGATGAACTTGTTGCTATACAAAATGAGATCAAAGGACCCAGTGATGAATTCAACGTCTACCGCACCGATTGGCTTGGAGCCAAAGTCAGATTTGTGAAATTGGCGGAGAAATTCACTTCAAATGTTGCTGCATCATCGCAACACGAATCTCCTCAGGGTGAAGCATCAGCTCAGCCCACTGAAGAACATGCCAGCACCGCTGATGAAAATTAGGCTGCTGATGAAACTGGAAGTACCAGGGCTGATGAAACTATTCCAGTCGCTGATGACATTGCTAGGGCATCCACTAGTGTTGTGCCTGAAGAACAAGCCAGGCTAGCTGAAGCATCTGTCGCTGTGCCCGAAGAAACTGAACCAACCAGGGCAACTGCATCAGTTGTGCCTGAGGAAAATGAACCAATTTCCTCTGCTCCTCCTGCAACAACGCCAAGTCCCATTCTTCCTTCTGCATCTGAAGCGAAGAAAACCAAGGGTGCGGAGTGAGCAGCAATGAAGAAGAGGAAAGCATCTGCTTCATCAGAGTCTTTAGCACCGAAGAAGAGGAAGACATTGACTAGCTCTCTTGAGAATCCCATTGATGCTATTCTTGTCTCAAGTATGCCATCAAAGGAATCATTCCTTCTGGTGAAGATTATGTGATCCCAAGCGGATCTGATGAAGACGTTCCTTCTGCTGCTTCTTCAGAGTAGTCGGGCGAAGAAATTGAAGTGGATAATATCCCTTCAACCCCAGTAGTCTCATCGCCCATGCCTCAGTTCACATCTGAACAGGCAGGCGTTGAAGAATTGAATGAAGAAGATGAAGGCGTGGACATTGGGAGCACCACTCCTGTGCTGAATGATGACTATTGGGAAATTCATCACCCCAACTCTCCCATGTTCACACCACTGCAACAAATTCCTCAGTCCCAAGTTCAAAGTGAAGAAGTTCAAATGGGCTCTGACGAACCTCAAGCCACTCCTTCCATTCCTGAATAAATTCCAGCCACTAGTGCTGATGTTAATGCTGATGAAGAGATGAAGACCCAGGCTGCTACTGAAGAAGAAACTGAAATTTCTCAGCCTATGGTTCCTGAGATTGTGATTCCTGAAGCTGTGAAGGCATTGACTGATACTCCTCAGCCCAAGCTGAAGAATCCCTTCTCCAAGAAGCAGAAATTCAAGGCTGATGACTTCTTTCATGAGCATGTGTTCTTCATAGATTACAACCCATATGACACTGCTCGTCTTTGAAGGAAGCGTTTCTGGATAGCCAGCCAAGCCAACTTCTACTCTTCACTGCTTCTTGATAAGGACAAAGTCTTTGACCATGAGCATATTCCTCATGTGGACATGGAATCGCTACCTTGCTTCACCCCAGTCCTCAGTGTTCTTCATGATGCTGGACTGCTCAACTTCTGCACCGATATCGTTGAATGGAATGAAGAACTAATTCTTCAGTTCTATGCGATGCTGCTCCTCACTGGCAATGCTGCAGATGTGAATTCTTGGGTGTTGGACTGGATGACAAAAAACACTCACTTCAAAGCACCGTCCTCTGAATTGCTTCATGCCCTGCCTGTTAGTCCTCCCCTTGAAGGTGCACAGCTCATCTACCATGAACCTGAGCTATCTGACCATTACATGCAAGTATTGATGAAACCGCTGAAGCCTGGTTAAGCCCCCAGAACCAAATTCCTCGTGAAGGAATTGCTGTATGTGCCACGGACTGTCTATCACATTCTGACCAAGACATTGAGTCCAATCAAAGGCCACGACTCTAATGAAGAAGAGGTCATTGGCATCATGAAAAATCTGCTTTTCAATAGCATTCATGGAGTTACCATCAACTACCATGATTTCTTCATGAGGACTCTGGATAATGTTGCATTGTCACCTTTTGAGTTGAAGCCTTACGCTCCCTGGATTATGAGATTCCTCAGATCAAGATCAAGATCAATTACAAGGCTGACACACTCAACCATGGCAGCTACTTGCCCCCCATTTAAGTCCTCAAGCGGACATTTTCCTCTGCTGATGAGAAGGAAAAGGCGACTGCTGTTATTGATGAAGGCATTCGTCCATTGGATGGTCAGTTCCGCAAAGCTGCATCTTACTCCACCAATGATGACTTTGCCACTCATGACTCCGCCGCAAATGCTTCAAAGAAAAATCCTCAAGGCACAGCTCCAAGGGTGATGACTGATCGTGAGCTTCTCCTCAGTCTTCATCAGAAGGTCGATCGCAACCACAAATGGGTCAAGCGTCAGTTTGGTTCAATTCTTCACAACATGACTGCTACACACAACTCTGTGAAGAACCATTACTACCTCCATGAAGTATTCGCTCGCACCTGGGCTGTTCTGTCTCATCTTTATGGTGAAGAAGATCTCAAACAGATGGGCTTCAAGCAGGACTTTTACTGGTCTCAGCCACCGTCGAAGAAATTCAAGAAAGTCAAAGTTCCTTCCTTGGTGACCAGCTCATATTCTTCATCCCGCGAGACTGATGAGCATGAAGATTTGGACGACACTGCAGCAGGCCCTACTTCAACAACCGACCCCAACAACGCTGGCGCTCCTCCATCATCTTCGTGATATTCTTCAGGGGCGTTAGTCCTCATTTTTCGTCCCTTTTGGTCATTCGATGACAAAGGGGGAGAAATTTGAGTTAGTCTTCAAGTGGGTCTCTATATATGGGCGTGTTTTTTTTGCTAAGTTACAACTCTCGTTCTTTTGAAGACTTTGTTGGATCGAGTTGTAAACTTAAACCAGATGGTGGTCTGATACTTTTGCTATGTTTTGTGCATGCTATTTCCTCATATATGTTAATGCACGCATGCTGAATTACATCAGTCACCATATTTCATCATGCATTTCAAATTCTTCATATCATAAGTCAAATGCGTGTATGAATTACAAGATATAGGGGGAGGTCTCCATGATTCTACCCTTCAAATGTGCATTGCTTCAAAAGCAAATTCCTCACTATGTACATCTTCAGGGGGATTTCTTCTATATCTTGCAATCAAATTCCTCAATATAAGTATTTACACTTCATATGTTTATCCCCATTAAAAACTTAACCTATATTGTCATCAATCACCAAAAAGGGGGAGATTGTAAGTGCATCTAGTGCCCCTTAGTGATTTTGGTGTATTGAAGACTTATAGGTTAAGGGACTGATGCGTTTGTGAGTGTACACAGGTCTATAAGTCTATGAGGAGTTTGATATTTACAGAGAAAGTCGACCCCTAAAAATGAATGTCTTCAACTGAAGACTTTGGATTTCTGAAGACTTTGAAAGTGAAGAAATTGGTGTGACCGTGAAGACTTAATATTCATGCGAGGAACATGAAGCGTGAAGATTTTTGTTTTTGTAGTTTCATTTTCTCCTTCTTGAGTCATAGGACACACCGTACTGTTAAAGGGGGTCGAGCAAAAACTAAGGAAGAGTTTCCAAGTGGTGCTCATCACAAAATCCTATACGTACCAATCCCTTCGAGTGAAGCCATTGGAAATCTCATGCAGTTCAGTCAATTTCTTCAGTGACAAGACGAAGTTCTTCTGGACTCTGAGGAATTTGTTCTGACTGAGGAGTTAGGAATTCGCCAATGCAGATTGCCTACAAGTGAGGAACATGATAGCCCTGAGGAATTTGGTAGTCAAATTTCCGACCGTTGCTGTGCTATGCGCCCGTTGTCCCAAAATATCTTCCCACCTAACGGTCATATCATTGAAGGGCATTTATGTCTTATCATGTCAGGCTGCTCCCTAGGCTATAAATAGCTGCTCTGTACAACCACTAGCTGGCTGGCTACTCTGAGAGAAACTGACACTTGTCATTGAGAGCATCCCATCCTCCGAGGACTTTGAGTGAAAATCATCAGTGAAGAGATTGTTCCTGTGTGGATCCGATGCTTGTTACCTTTGAAGACTATGCATCTTCCAGACGGTTAGGTGTCATGGTGTAGAGCATCCAAGAGGAAATCATGGATCGCCGAGTGACCAAGTTTGTGAAGGTTTGGAAGTCACCTGAAGACTTACCACGAGTGACTAGGCGAGGTCTGTGTGACTTTAGCTCAAGGAGAATACGGTGAGGACTGTGTGTCCTTAGGTTTAAATACCAAGCCGCTCCAACCAGACATACAACTGTCACAGCAGTTGGAACTGGTCTACCAAATCACTGTCTTCACCAAGCCTACTGGTTCTATTTCCTCAACCCTTCCATTTCCTCATTACTATCTTGTGTACTTGATCGTTACTGCTTGAAGACTTGGACTGAAGAATTTCTCAATTTCCTTAGTTCAATTTCTTTAGTCTGTTTGCCTTCAGCCTGCTTATCCTGTGTTTACGCTTTCTGTACTCTGTGCTTGTTTTCATTTCATCATGATGACTATGTTTATGTTCTGTTATGATTGCATCTGAGTACTTATTCCCCTGCTAGTAGTTCTTTGCTTGGGAATTTCCTCACCCTAAAATTCCTCAGTGAAGAATTCATAAAAATCCACTATGCACCCCCCCTCTAGTCGACTTAACGCACTTTCAGGAGGCAACCAACGTACAACATAGTATGAAGGACACCTTGCCGGGCTCAGGATTGCCACTGAATTGGGAATCAAGAAGCTGATCATTCGAGGAGATTCGCAACTTATGGTGAGACAAGTCAACAAAGATTACCAAAGTCCATTGATGGAGGCATACATTGAGGAAGTGAGAAGACTAGAGGAGTACTTTTACGGATTGCAAATAGAGCATGTGCCCCGTGCGGAAAACAGCATTGCTGATCATCTGTCAAAGTGTGCTGCGCAAAAGCTTCCCGCGGAACCAGGAACTTTTATTCTCCATATTAGTTAGTCCTCTGTATCCCCAGCAACAATGGCACGAAAGAGGAGGAAATTGGACTTCGGTAAGCCTCTCCCGGTATAGCCTCTTGGGGCTCCTGGCAGGGACCCTGCCGAAAACAACTCCCCTTTGATTGTCGGGCTGCTCCCTCCTGCCGGGCCATTGGTCCCCGTGGTTGAGGAACGTGCCCCCGCGAATGAGGAGGTGCCGCTAGTCCTTGTTGCCGAGCCCCAGTCTCCCACTTGGGCAAGGCACATTGTCCACTTCCTCCAAACCGGAGAACTTCCCGAAGAGCAAGAAGAAGCTGAAAGAGTAGCCCGGAGGGCCAGTATGTATCAATTTTTCGATGACACACTATACAGAAGGAGGCCCAACGGTGTGAAATTGAAGTGCATTTGCCGGGAAGAAGGAAAGGAACTACTGGCAGAAATACACAAAGGCATGTGTGGCTCCCACATTGGATCAAGGGCATTAGCTGGGAAAGCATTCCGGCAAGGATTCTATTGGCCCACAGCCCTCCAAGATGCGGTTGAGCTAGTCACCAAATGTGAAGCCTGCCAGTTCCATTCCAAAAACATCCATTTGCCTGCCCAAGCTCTTCAGAAAATCCCTTTGTCATGGTTGTTTTTGGTCTGGGGGCTCGATATCTCGGCCCTTTCCCCCGAGCTGCCGGGGGCTTTGAATTCTTGCTCGTTGCCATCGACAAGTTTACAAAGTGGCCAGGAGTAGAAGCCGTGAGAAAGGTGACTGCTCAGTCAGCTATCAAGTTCTTGAAAGGATTGGTGTGCCGATTCGGGGCCCCTGCCCGGATCATCATCAACAACGGCACCCAGTTCACGAGCCACGCCTTCATGCAATATGTTCATGCCCTCGGTGTCAGTGTCAAAACCGGCCGATCTCGGATAGGGGGTCCCCAGCTGTGCGTCTGAGGATCGAAGGTAACAGGAGACAAAGGGGACACGATGTTTACCCAGGTTCAGGCCCTCTTAATGGAGGTAATACCCTACTTCCTCCTTGATTGGCTTTGATGAGTATAGGGATTACAAGAGTTAATCTACCTCGAGACCGTAGTGGCCAAACCCTAGCTGTCAAGCCTATATGAATTTTGATAGCCTCTACGGACTAAACCCTCTGGTTGATATAGACACCGGAGGGGCCTAGGGTTGTACAAAGTCGGTTTACAGAGAAAGGAAATCATACATCCGGACGCCAAACTTGTCATCCATGCAAAGGGGAGTCCCATTCGGACACGGGGGAAGGCCTTCTATCTTGTATCTTCATAGCCCATTAGTCCGGCCCAACTTACATAGCCTGGACACCCGAGGACCCCATAATTCAGGACTCCCTCACTAGCCCCTGAACCAGTCTTTGGATGACGATGTGTTCGGTACGCAGATTGTCTTCAGCATTGCAAGGCGGATTCCTCCTCCGAATACTTAAGTAGTCTTCTGAATGAGAGAACTGTATCCGCCTCTGTATAGCAGTCACAACCCTCAACCACAAGGGAACAATACTTAACCAAAATAAGGTCTGTCTACTAAGAACTTTTTCGGTGAAATGTTACGTCTAGCCTCTTTATCATTTCGAACCATTCTTTGACCTCCCGCTTCGCGTTTCGAGGCACGACTTCTATTGATATGTCTTGTCTGCTTATTGCGGGATTCTCATCAATACGGGTTTGGGTAATCCAACTGTGATGTTCGCACAACCCCTTGGGAATAGGCGAGTTTTAAGGCTTGTGGGGCGCGCTTGATATTCACTACCTATATAAGCGGATAAAGATCCATCTTTTTACCCCACGCCTTCTTACTTCCTCTGCTTCCCCATCCTCAAGCTCCAGCGCCCAAGCTTCAACCTTTCCCACCGCCACCAACCTCTCCGGCCATGTCAGGATCCGGCTCTCAAGGCAAGTGGGTGGCCTCCTCCGTCCCGGAGAAGGACGTCAAGGATCTCCGGGAGGTGGGGTACCTGACTGCGGACGTCGCGCACAGGCTCCCTGCCAAGAAGCAGGTCATCCCCACTCCGGAGCTCGGCGAAAGAGTGGTGTTTATCCCCCACTTCCTCCACGGACTAGGGTTTCCCCTTCACCCCTTTGTCCATGGCCTCATGTTCTATTACAGGCTGGATTTCCATGATCTAGCCCCAAATTCCTTCCTCCACATCTTGGCGTTCATCGTCGTGTGCGAGGCGCTCCTCCGCATCCCCCCACACTTCGGCCTATGGCTCAAGGTCTTCAACGTGAAGCCAAAGGTGGTCGATGGTCAGCACGCAGACTGCGGCGGTGCCATGGTGAGCAAGCTCCCCAACACCACCTGGCCCAAAGGGGCCTTCGTGGAAACTGTCAAGGTATGGCAGCTGGAGTGGTTCTACATCTCCGTACCTCGCGGCGCCACATGGGCGGCCACTCCTGAGTTTAGATCCGGACCCCCAATGCGGCTCTCATCGTGGACCAATAAGGGTCTGGACTGGGGGTCGACTGACGAAGTGATGATGATGCAAAAGCGCATCAAAAATATGATAGAGAAGAACACCAGTCTCACTGATGTGATTCAGGTGATCCTTTTCCGCCGGATTCTCCCCTGCCAGCGCCGGCCTCTCCATATGTGGGAGTTCAATCCGGAAGGGCCACGAACCGTGCAGCGATTCTTCAGCACAACGCATGAAGAGATCTGGAAGATGCTCTTCAAGGCCCAGAAGACGTCGCCGGAGACAACCGATGACATCGGCCTTGACAGTGCGCATCCAGCCACCCCGGTAAGCATTTAGTTTCCGAACATAACTTCAGTTCACAAATCAAAGGGTATGCTGAGCCTTCCATCTTCAATTAGGGCTGGACGAAGAAGGCAGAGCGAATCAAGTGTCCGGCTACGCTACCCGAAGACCCAGCCATTCCTCTGCTAACGACGATGCTGGTCCCGGCGCCGTATCAGGCGCCGGAGAAGAAGGCCAAGAAGAAGAGCAAGGAGGCCAAAGGTGGCCTCCACCGTAAAGTACTTCGGACGCTGAGTCCGGAGAGACCGAAGCTCCCCCCTCCCACGAGGGAGATTAAGACGAAGAGGAGGAGGAGGAGGAGGAAGAAAGCGATTCTCCCCTTAAGGGGAGGAAGAAGAAAATGGCGGCCTCCGTAGACCCTGAGGCGGAGGCGTCCAAGAGAGGGAAGATATCCCTATCGGGCGGCTCAGATTCGGATGCCGAAGCCATCCCCGAGCGGCGCCCCAGGGTGAAGCCCTAGGCCGCATTGTAAGTATCCAAGGATGCCTTACATATTTCTGATCTTTTATGATTGTAGGATAACATATTATTTTATGTGTTTCAGTCTGGCCCGCGACCTCCCCCAACCATCCTCATCTGAGGGAAACTCTCTGGCACCGGAGATGGTGGAGAGCGAGTCGCTTCCACGAGCCTCTCCGCCAACCGCCGCGGATGACACCGAAGTGTTGTCCCAAAGGACCTCTCTAGGCCATGGAGAGGTGCGGGAGGCCGCCAAGACGGCGCCAGAGGGTTATGCCTCGGCTGCCAAAAACATGGGAGGTGCAACCCCCATGGAGACTGACGACGGGGGCCTTGACCAGTCCAACCCGCAGACGAACACCATTCCGGAGACCCATGTGACTCCGGAATCGAGCGAGCAACCCCCTTCAAAGGAGGGGGAGCGCCAACTCCGGCGGGGACCTCCACTAATCCGGAGGCGCCGAACACTTTGATGGAAGCACTGCAACGTGCTTCCATCGTGGAGGAGCACCACACCCTGATGAGTGTGGTGGTTGAGAAGGTTCAGTCCACCAAGAGCGGGCTGAACGAAGCCTTCACCAGCCTGCTAACATGCATCGGGGTATGCTATGTAATATTCTTAGCCGCTTTTCATATGAAAAATATGCATGTGGATAGATAGTAGCCCCTGAGACTCTGTTCGGTTTTGAAAACGGCCGAACAGAGGATCAAATAATAATCCCAGGAGGTAACATACTTGTCTATTGGTAAAAAGGCTTCTCAGTTAGCGTCGACCGCCCAGGCCGCTGAAGTGTTCGAACTCCAGCAGAAGCTGAAGCTGGCCGATGATGATATCGTCCGCATTAACAAGCGGTTCGATGAGGCACAAGGTATGTTTGAAAGATTATTGACACACCTGAAGTGATATGCCAATGCGGAGTTTAAGCTCGTCCGTTGCCCTGATTATTATTGTAGGTAGTGCGGCCGAGGTCGAGACCCTGAAGAGCGCCCTCGCCCAAGCCAACGAGCAGGCACGGGTGAGCAAAGCGGCCGCTGATAAAGTGGCTGCGGATTTAAAGGCCGAGCAGGTCGCCCGCCGCCAGTATGAGGAGCAGGTGACCGAAGTGTAGCAAGAGCTCAAGGACACCACCAGCAAGTGCGAGGCCTTGGAGGAGAAGAATAAGGCTCAAGTGGTCGATCTCGCCAAGGCTCACCAGGAGGCCAAAGAGGCGCGGACCGAGTCCCGGGCGGGTCGCGAGGAGATCAAGCAGGCTGAACAGATAGCGGCTGGTAAGCCTTTTCTTTTGTAGAGTAAATTTGGCACTCAGAAATATGCCTTGCTCACTCGACTATGGAGTTCTCCAGATGCCTATGCGGATCTTCCGAAGAGCGCTGCCGATGCCACACAGTATTTTCGGGCCCAACATGGGAACATGACGGAGAAGCTCTTCTGGTCACAGTACCTGGCGCCGGAGCATCCAGCGCTGTTGAACAACCAGATGATGTAGCTGGCGGAGCTACATAGGATGTCTGGGTTGGCCATGAAGGACATCATAGTCCGGCTGTGGCCAGCCGAATCCATTCCTAGCAGCTACTTCGGCCTGGTCAAGTGGCTCGGCGACGCCCTGCCCCGAGTTGAAGTTCTGAAGCACTCGGCGTGCATAGAGGGTGCGCGGATGGCTTTTGCCCGTGTCAAGTTGCACTCGGCAAAGATGAAGGCTGCCGTCGTGGCAGCCGAGGGCCCACCCGAAGGCAAGGACCACCGCAAGCCGGAGCGGTATTTTGAGGACGTTCTAGTGGGCGCCTGTTTAATAGAGGGTCAATGCTCGAAGGATATCATATTTGAGTGAATGTATCCGGGCTGCCCAGACGCTGTTTTATGAACCAAGGGTTTGCAATATATTGGTGCCTTTTATTTGGAATTACTTTCCTCCTGTGCGGCTGTTTATTAATCTTGAGAGTTTGCCAGTCATCGGCTTCAGCCCCCACGTAGATGCTACGGGGGTGTTCGGATTAGCGCATGATCGCACTTGACCCAACGTCTTGGTCCGTGAAGGAGGTGTCTCCGTAGCGAACCGGGCAATCGGACTATGCGGGTTTATCACTTTCACTTAGCCATAGGAGTTTGACGTGGGGCTAAGGATTAGCCCCTGGTGCGTATGCGGCTGTCCCAACTAGGAAGCCTCAGACGCGTGACTGTACGAAGGCCAGTCCTTCGTATAAGACGGGAAAAATCGCAAGAGATTTATATCAAGTTGCCGAACTGCTAACCAGCTCTCGTTGCATCATGACAGTCAGTTTTCGGCTTTATCTACTGAGGTGTTTGACCAGACAAACCGGAAACACAATTGCAGTAGTTCTCCCTTTACTACCTTAGCCGAATAAGCGGAACGTAAGGTAGTAACCACAGGAGCCGGGCAACCCAACTACTGACCAGAGACATGATTCGAAGCCGATGCATATAATGCAGTATTCGGGATACCAAAGTATACCCTGAAAGTGTTTGGACTTTTTTTTTGAAAATATATGTGGCCGAATAGAGCCCCTGGCATTTTAAATCATACCGAGGTGTATATGCCAATCTGACGTAGAGAGGGAATACAGATTATGAAATAAACCAATACCGAATAGGGTTGGAAAAAACGGTTTCCATTATAGTCTTATTGATACGTCAAAACGTGCTCTTATAGAGAATGTCATAAGCATCACGGCTATTTTACATGCCAAGAATTTGTAAACAAGGGAAAGTTGTATAAAGGTCCTAAAAAAGAAAATGTTGCCTTGAAGATCCTTTGGACACCCTGCCGCACGTTTGTGCTGCTTTTCGCCTTGGTGTAGGATCCTGTGAGAGGATCGACGATCGTGTATATAAAAGGGGCCTAGGAAAGGGCCCTTGTACCATCGAAAAGTGATTTAGGTTTTAAAGAACCTGAAATAAAAAGAGAAAACAGCAGAAGATTAAGGTCCGAATAGGGCGAGCCGCATTATGGAACTTGTCTTCCATGTGCCTCCGTCCTTTTCGCAAAGTATTTTGAGTGTGTAGTTATGCACACACGGCACATATGCCACGATTAGATGGGGGGACTGACGGAGGCGAATTGCTAGTCCAGCTCTGGATGGACCAAGCTGTCGTTCTACAGGGTAGACCAGACTCGTTTGACAGTGTCTGGGGGTTGATGGCCGATGAAGTGTCCGGCTTGAGAAGGCCGCTCTGTGCCTTGGCTGCAAGGGCCGCGGTGTGCTCCTCGGTACAGAGGGAGCGCTCCATGTTTCCATTGACTATGATAACGCCACGCGGTCCAGGCATTTTGAGCTTTAAGTAAGCATAATGTGGGACCGCATTGAAGCGGGTGTTGAGGATATAAACCTTAGAGTCACCCGCCAGGAGGGGCTGGGTTACTCATAAGGGTCATCACCTGAAGCCCGGCGCCAAGCTTGAAGACGGTGGGCCAAAGATGGGCTTAAGACCCGGAGATGGCTTAAGGCCCGTAGTTACAACCGTCATTATGGTAGAACTTGTAGTGTAAGGCAAGAATAGTTGAGAGTCCGAGCCGGACACTCTTATGAGCCGGCCGGGACTCTGAGAGCTGCTGGGCGTCAACCTCTCTATATAAAGGGACGACCCGACAACGGTTTAGGGAAAAAGAAAGATCTCGTCGAGAGCCAGGCATAGCAGTTAAGCTCCCTGGTCATCTAAACCCTAATCAATACCATCTCAACTGGACGTAGGCTGTTACCTTCACCGTAAGGGGACGAACCAGTATAATCCTCGCATTCCTTGTCCCGTTTAACCCCTTCAAGCTTCCTAGCTGCGACGGCTCCACGACTAAGTCCTAGCTCGAGGACATCTACCGTGAAAATTCCACGACAGTTGGCGCCCACCGTGGGGCCACCACACGGTGGATTTGAGTTCTTGAAGGGCAGCTTCGAAGGGCTCAAGGGATACGCTGTGGGCCGGATGACCAAGAGTCGTCGCGGCAAGCTCTACATCAACGATGCAAACTGGGGCCCCGACGCCGGCTCAATTGAGTACGGATACCGGGTCCCCTTCGGCAGAATTCATGTTTTCATTGGCAAGATTGGTGAGCCAGGCCCTGAGCCGGATCTCTGCGCCGATCTCATCGAGACGGCTCAGCGCGCACGACCCGCCCGGGCCCTACCTGCCTTGAAGCATGCTTTTGTCGGATGTATCCATGGAGGGCTCTCCGATGGATCTGGATCTGGTGATGAGACGGCCGCCGGCTCTGACGGCGAGTCGTCCACAGATGAGTCAAACTCGTTGTATCAACTTCAAGATGGCAGGCTCACGGGTTGTTCCGATGGTGACAGTATTCCGGACCCGTTTGAGCCGCCGAGCTGGGTTGGAATCTTCATGGCCGGTGCACAGCCTGTTTAGAACCCTGCTGCTGGGGCAGGAAACCCGGTGCCCTCACCGGCTCAGGTGCTGATGGATCTCACGGACCAGATGACGGCACTGTTTACCGCCGCGGTTGACCCGGCGGATCAAGCTCAGCATGACGCGGAGGTGGCGTAGTTAAAGTTAGATCTAGTGAAAGCCAAGGAGGATCTGGCAGCGGAAGGGATCAGGATGGCTGCGGAGAGGGCGGCTCTCGACGCCCAAGCTCAGTTGATTCATGCGCAGTCTTTCCGGCTCACGATGGATCAGAACGCGTCCAATGAGGTCATGAGAAGGAGGCATCAAAAGGCCCAATCTCGACTCCCTCCGGTCTACGATCCTCGGAACCTCTTCAACACGCCAGGTGCAGGGTCTAGTAACCCGCCAGGGATCATAGTGCCCGGGTCTGGGACCCCTGTTCAGCCACAAGTGATGGGGCCTCCCTGGGTGAACCCTGCCCCACCTCAGTATGTGCCAATACCACCGGGTCATTATGCTAACCCGCTGGAGAACATGGTCGCCGCAGCAGCACGGCTGGCAGCTCTCCCAATTGACGGCGACTCTCCGACGGCTATTGAGACCCGCCGGGTCAGAGAACTCCTTCAGACAGCGCTGGCGTAGCAAGAGGCGTACTCTTACAGCCGGGACAGGATCCACTCGCCCCCTCGTCCAGGCCAGAGCCTGAGTTATAGCAGACACATGGTCTCAGCGACCGGCTCAAGTAATGTCCGACGCCATGACCCGCCCCCTGGCCATGGCCCGGCTCATAACGGAGCCTTTCACGCAGCAGACCAAGACAGAGCGCGGCAAGAGGCGGAGCAGGTGCCTCAGTTGACGGCTTACCAGACTCCCCCGGCTTATCCGACGACTTCCGTCGACGTGGGTATCCCTGCGAGGACTGGAGGTGTCCCTTGTTTAGTGCCAGCTCTCCGCAATGAACGCCTACCCAAGGACTTCAAAGGCCCTAGGAAGGTGCCTAATTACACGGCTGACTTACAACCCGGAGCCTGGATCGAAATTTACGAGATGGCCATGGAACTGCTGGAGGTCAGTGAAGCGGCGATGGCCAAGTACTTCACCATGATGCTAGATGGGACTGCCCGCACTTGGTTGAAAGGGCTACCGCCGAATTCCATCGGGTCTTGGGCTGAGTTGAAGGCCCAGTTCATACAAAACTTCAAAGACACCTGTAGGCAGTCTATGTCAATTGTGGATTTGACTAACTGTAAACAGCAGGAGGGTGAGTCTACGACACATTGGGTTCGCCGGGTCAAAGAGATCATGCATTCATCGGATAAGATGGATGCCGGCTCTGCAGTCTTAATATTGGAGCAGAATTGTTGTTTTCTACCCCTGAAGATGAAACTCAGGCGGCTTAAGCGCGACTGCAATGATATGGGTACGCTGATGGCGGCTCTCGTCAAGTACGCCGATTCTGATAGTACCAAGGACCCCGCTTCAGATGATGAAAGGACAGGGAAGGGAAAGAAGAACGGCAATGGCAAGGGTCCTCAGCATAACCCGGGGAACCAAGGAGGTGGCAAGCGTAAGGCCGACGGCAGCCTAGAGTTCGTGGCCAACGCCAGCTCAAAGGGTAACAACCAGCGACACAAGGGGAGGCCACCTCCCCGAGCCGGCGGGTCAAGCCCGACGCTGGAGCAGCTGTTGAATGAGCCTTGTCCAAGGCATGGCTCTAGGGAGAAGCCAGCTACTCATCTATGGAAGGATTGCGCAATCATGAAAGCCTTTAATAATTCCAACGCTTTTAGTGGCAACCATGGCCTGGGCGGCGGCTCAGGCACTGGCGGTTTTCATGGCCCGGGCGGCGGCTCAAGTTCTAATCCACAGAACGGTCAAGGGGGCTTTAATCAGCAGTCTGGCCAGGGTCATCAACAGCAGCAGGGGGGTTATCAGACCAATCCAAAGCAGCTTAGCGGTGGACAGTATCATGTATTTACCACTAGTCTGTGTAAGCGAGATCAGAAGCTTCATAAGAGGGCTGTGAATGCTGTTGAGCCGGCGGTTCCACGCTATTTAAGATGGTCTGAGCAGCCTATCGTGTGGAGTAGGGAGGATCACCCTCCCCGGGTGGATAATCCGGGTCACTTAGCCTTGGTGGTGGCTCCTCAGGTGGGAGGATATAAGTTCACTAAGGTGCTCATGGATGGAGGCAGCAGCATCAACATCCTCTATTATGAGACTTTCCGTCGTATGGGGTTGATTGATAAGAACCTCAGCCAGTCAAACACTATTTTCCATGGTGTGGTGCCTGGTAAGTCGGCTTATCCAGTTGGCAAGATCGAGTTGGAAGTGGCCTTTGGAGACGAGTACAACTACAGGGTGGAAAAATTGACCTTTGAGGTGGTCAAGATAAGAAGTCCGTATCATGCCATATTTGGGCGGCCGGCTTACACCAAGTTCATGGCATGGCCGTGTTACATGTATTTACAGCTCAAGATGCCGGGTCACAATGGGACCATTACGGTTCATGGCAGCCGGAAGGTGGCCTTGGAGTGTCAGGAAGGCGATGCAGCTTATGCAGAATCTGTTTGTGCAACAGAGGAGTTGAAATTTTACAAGGACAATGTTGATCCAACAGATATGACCTCTCTGAAAAAGCCGACTACGGAGCATGAGCCGGCAATGAAATTTAAGTCGGCTGATGAGACTAAACTTGTTGATTTCTTTCCAGGTGATTCATCTCAGCAGTTTAGCATCAGTGCCAATCTGGATCCAAAATAGGAAAGCGCGCTCATCGAGTTCATCTGTGAGAATAGGGACATTTTTGCATGGAAACCTTCTGACATGCCAGGTGTACCTAGAGAACTCGCTGAGCACACTCTCAATGTTGATCCGAAATTTAAGCCGGTCAGGCAATTCCTTCGGCGGTTCAATGAAGAGAGGTGGAAAGCTATTGGTGAAGAGGTGGCCCGGCTCTTGGCGGCCGGGTTTATTGTTGAAGTCTTTCACCCAGAGTGGTTAGCTAACCCGGTGCTCGTGCTCAAGAAGAACGGCACCTGGCGGATGTGTGTGGACTACACGGACTTAAACAAGGCGTGTCCGGCTGATCCTTTTGCCCTTCCCCGTATTGATCAAATCATTGATGCTACAGCGCGTTGTGAGCGCTTAAGTTTCTTGGACGCTTATTCTGGATATCATCAGATTAAAATGGCAGTTAAGGACCAGGAGAAGACGGTGTTCATCACTCCCTTTGGAGCCTTCTGCTATGTGTCTATGCCCTTTGGACTCAAGAGTGCACAGGCGACTTATCAGCGTTGCGTGCAGAACTGTCTTCATAACCAGATTGGGCGCAATGTTCATGTTTATGTGGATGATATTGTGGTTAAATCCAGGAAGGAGGAAACCTTGATAGATGATCTGAGGGAAACTTTTGACAATCTCCGGGTCTACAAGATGATGCTTAACCCGGCCAAGTGTGTTTTTGGTGTTCCTGCAGGCAAGCTCTTGGGTTTCTTGGTTTCTAACAGAGGCATTGAAGCTAACCCGGAGAAGATCAAGGCCATCACCTCCCTGGCTAAGCCGGCGTGTATAAACGACGTCCAGCGCCTGGCGGGTCGTATCGCTGCTTTAAGCCGGTTTATAAGCCGTTTGGGTGAGAAGGCCATGCCATTATACCAGTTGATGAAGAAAACTGATGACTTTGTCTGGAATGATGCAGCTAATACTACTTTTGAGGATTTGAAGAGGCAGCTGGCAGAACCCCCAGTCCTTGCTGCTTCGGTTGACAAGGAGCCTTTATTGCTGTATGTGGCTGCTAACACACGAGCCGTCAGTGTGGCTGTGGTGGTGGAGCGCAAGGAAGAGGGTAAGGAGCATCCGGTTCAGCGGCCAGTTTATTATATCAGCGAAGTGCTCATCGAGTCCAAACAGCGGTATCCACATTGGCAGAAGCTTGTTTATGGTGTGTTCATGGCAAGCCGGAAGCTTAAGCATTATTTCCAGGGTCACCCCATCACTGTGGTCAGTTCTGCCCCCCTTGGAGATATCATTCAAAACAGAGAGGCCACAGGGAGAGTGGCTAAGTGGGCTATAGAGCTCGGACCTCATGGTCTGAAATACGTACAACGCACTGCTGTTAAATCTCAAGCCTTGGTGGATTTCATCAACGATTGGACAGAGCTACAAGTGCCCGAACAAAAGCCGGATAACACATATTGGACTATTCACTTCGATGGGTCCAGGCAATTGGAGGGCTCGGGGGCTGGAGTCGTGTTGGCTTCCCCTAAAGGTGACAAGTTCCATTATGTGCTACAGTTGATGTTTCCTTGCACTAACATTGCGGCTGAGTACGAGGCCTTGCTCCATGGTCTTCGGATGGCTAAGGAGATGAGCTTGAGCCGGGTAAGGTGCTTCGGCGACTCAGACTTGGTGGCTCAACAAGTATCAGGCAAGTGGGACTCCAAGGACCCTCTCATGGCGGCTTATCGCCGTGAAGTTGATGCCATTGCTGGGCACTTTCAAGGTTACCAAGTAGAACACATCGATCGCAGGAAGAATGAGGCGGCTGATGCTTTAAGCCGGCTGGGCTCTCAGGGAAAACCGGTGCTGCCTAATACTTTCCTGGACGTCTTGCATAACCCTTCTGTTAAGTTGCCTACAGAGGAAGACTTGGCTGTCCCTGACCCGGAGGCACGACTGGTGGCGGCTCTCCACATCATCCCGGACTGGACAGTGCCCTATCTGGCTTACATGACCCGGGGAGATTTGCCTGAGGATGAAACTTTGGCCAGACAAATAACTCGGCGGTCCAAGTCAATGGTTGTTATCAATGGTGAGTTGCATCGCCGCAGTGTTACAGGAGCGTTCCAGCGTTGTGTCTCCCCTGAGGAAGGTCAAGAGATCTTGTGTGAGATTCCTGAAGGGGATTGTGGCCATCATGCCGGCTCAAAATCCCTTGTGGCCAAGGCTTTTCGTCATGGTTTTTATTGGCTAACGGCTCATGCTGATGCAGAGGACTTGGTCAGTAAATGTGATGGTTGCCAAAGGTTCTCGCGACGGGCTCATGTGCCGGCTCAGGAGCTGAGGATGATCCCAATTACTTGGCCCTTTGCGGTCTGGGGGCTTGATATGGTTGGGCCTTTTAAAAGGTCCAAGGATAAGAAGACCCACCTCTTGGTGGCAGTTGACAAGTTCACAAAGTGGGTTGAAGCAGAGCCAGTTAGCAAGTGTGACGCAGCCACGGCAGTTCAGTTTATAAAAAAGGTGATCTTTCGCTTTGGCTTTCCACACAGCATTATAACTGACAATGGTACCAATCTATCCAAAGGCGCCATGGAGGAGTTTTGTCAACGAGAGCACATTCGACTTGATGTTTCATCAGTGGCTCACCCTCAATCCAATGGTAAAGCTGAGAGGGCTAATCAGGAGATTCTGAAAGGCATCAAGCCCCGGCTTTTGGTCCCTTTGCAACGGACGCCGGGTTGTTGGGTGGAGGAGTTACCCTCCGTGTTGTGGAGCATCAACACTACTCCTAACAGGTCTACGGGTTTCACGCCTTTCTTCATGGTTTATGGAGCGGAAGCAGTCCTCCCCAGTGACATCCGTCATGACTCGCCTCGAGTGGCGGCTTATGTTGAGGCAGATAATGAACAGGCGCGCCAAGATGCTCTTGACTTGTTGGACGAACAGCGTGATGTGGCGGCAGCTCGATCAGCGATTTACCAACAAGACCTGCGCCGTTATCACAGTCGCCGGGTTAAATCCCGGGTCTTCCAGGAAGGTGATCTGGTGCTCCGGCTCATCCAAGATCAAACAGATGCGCACAAGCTATCCCCGCCTTGGGAATGACCCTTTGTGGTCAGCAAGAACTTGCACAACGAGTCATATTACCTCATTGACATTGGGGAGCACAAAGATTCACGTAAGTCGGAGGAGGAGACCCGTCGGCCGTGGAACATAGCTCAGCTTCGGCCTTATTACACTTGAGCCACCGGCTCTCGTGATGTACATATTTCTATAAGCCATCTATATATTATGATAAGCAATAAAGCAGGACCTCTGTCCTTTTTCTCCTCCAAAGGTAAATGTGTTGTTTCCATTAAAGATCACATGGTAACTTGGAGGTGGATCCGGCTTATGATCGTATTCGAATCTAGCCGTACGCAATATAATCACTTGGGGGCTTCCTGTTCAAACATAGGTCGTATTCAAACCAAAGAGAACATAGCTGTCGATACCCATTTGATTGGCAAAGTGCCGAGCTCATTGGGGAGTTTTCTTTGATCATATTTGAATCATAGTTCAACCCCCTTTGGGAACCGACGTGGATCGTATTCGAATCAGCGTCGTTAAAAAACTCCTAAGGTCATTTGGGGGCTTCCTGTTCAAACATGGGTCGTATTCGAACCAAAGAGAAAATAGCTGTCGGTACCCTCTTGATTGGCATCGCCACACCCACTGGGGGCTATATGATCGCATTCGAATCTTAGCATAACCCCTTTGGGACGGGTCTCTGGTCGTATTCGAACCGGAAGCCCCTAAGCTTTTCTGATTTGCAACGAGTTCTTCTGATTGTTTCAATAGTGTGCACGGCGGGTCTCACTTTGCCGGCTTAACTTTGATTCACAGTGTTAATCACACACAATCAGCATTATCAAGACTGGTAAACCGGAGTTGAAGTACCAACCTTCTTATCCGGGTTATATAAACCAGAAGTGTACTTGAAGGCCGGTAAGTGTGTTATTACGGTTATATCAAGGACATCATTGAAGACCAGTCTTTCGTGACTTAGATCTCTATTCCGGGTTATATGTACGAGACTACGATTCTCAGTGCGGTAAGCCGCCTAGAGACTTGTGATTTGTTTTTCTATGCAGGATAGTTAAAGACAACTATTTGAGCTTGAGGAAAATGAATGATCAATTATGACCCGGAGGAATATACGGAAGCAACTTCAATGGAATTCAGCATTCAACACGTGCACGATGGCACGACAAAGTTAAAATGTTGGTCCTATTCTATTACAAGACTCCCCGAGTCCAAAAGGGTGAAGCATTGTTTAAAATAAGCCGCCTACGGAGTTAAGACGCTTGCTGGGTCGAAGCTTCCGGCTCATCCCTCTCTGCTCCTCCGGCTGTTCCCAAGACCTGGAAGGTTGACGATTTCCAGTCAATGCCGCTCAGAGCTTCAAATTGAGCTTCCTCCTCAATTAACCCGGCCGGGTCAATTTTCGGGGCAAAGGTATGCTTACGAGTCGGCGGGACTAGGCTGATGGCTTCATAACGCGGAGTGGGGATCCTCTGATTCTCTGCATCATAGCCCGGCTGGTACTTGGTCAGATCAGTGTCATTTCCAATCAGGGTAGCCACTGGGCGCATGATCTTCACGCAGGCTGCAAAGTCCTTTTGGTCGAAAGGGGTGTCGTCTTCCTTCAAGCTGGGGTAACCAAGTGC
The DNA here is from genome assembly GCF_002575655.3 of Aegilops tauschii subsp. strangulata. Lineage (NCBI taxonomy): Eukaryota > Viridiplantae > Streptophyta > Magnoliopsida > Poales > Poaceae > Aegilops > Aegilops tauschii. The sequence goes on along the minus strand of NC_053037.3, from coordinate 276,104,951 downwards.
AATGTCCGCCGGGTCTAGCTCTGGAAGGAAGGCCTTGGCCCGGCTCAGTGCAGCTATGGCTCCGGCTCTTGCAGAGGCCTGTCGCAGCTCTTGGACACGTTGAGGAAGAATGGCCAGCCGGCGAAGTACTTCCGCCAGGTGAGTCGGAACATCATTTGATAGGGCCACCACAGCCAAAGCCCGCTGTGACCCGGTGTAGAGTTGCTCCACCAGGGTGTACACGGCCTTCAGCTTGGTCTGCACGTTCTGATTGAGGTTGGCGCTTCTGGGGCTTGTTTAACAAAGTAAGATAAGCCGTTCTCAGTAATGGGAGTTATGAGATATAAAGGTTATGAACTTATTGAGAGCCGGTGGAATAACTTACCGAAGATGGTGGCGACCATATGTGACACATGGCGTTTTCAGCCGGAGAGTTCGGCGGTTCTCTCCAACAAAGCCTTCTCCGCCTGTTCAGCCCGGCTTACAAGCGCAACCTTCTCTTCGGCCCAAGTCTTCCTTTCAGTTTCAAAGTCCTTCTTCAGCTTCTCTTGAGCAGCGATACTGGACACAAATTTGGCATTGGCCTTCCGGGTCTCAGTTTCCTGAGTCTTCAGGCGGCTCTTCAGATCGGAGATGTCAGCCTCAAACTTCTTGCAAGCAGCCTGCACAATTTCCAGGTTATAGTATGAACAGTTATTATGCAATTTTAAAGTCCCAAGCACTTTCCAAGCAAAGACACTTGGCACTTGGGGGCTAATGCATGTCGAACGTTTCTATCTACAAATTACCGGTTCATGGAAGTAAGCCGGAACTTAAGTCTACAACATATTCAATCATAAGTCATCGACTTGGGGGCTAGTATGGTAAAGATAACTATGCAGTAAGCAGTAGAGTGGTACCTCAGACTTCTGCTGTATCTGATTCACCATGTTGATCTCCAAATCCTGGCTCTTGTGCACCTGACTCACATAGCCGGAGACGATCTCTCCGACGCTCAAGTTCGTATAGTTGGTGAGGTCCAGATTGGCCTGGCTGCGCTCTAGCAACTCTTCCTTGGCGGAGCACTTGGCCAGCGCAGTGGGTCTCCCCGGCTCAACAAACTCCGTCCGGGTGATTACCACGTCCGGGTCATCGGCCGGCTGAGTCGGGCTGGAGATATCCGGGTTGGTGGAAGTCTCCATGGCTGGCTCGTCGGTGGGAGCGGTGGCTTCAGGAGCAGAGGCGGCTGGCGGCTCTTGAGCGGAAACTTCCGGTTCCGTCATGACCGACTCCTCCGCCGGCTTATTCTTCTTTGCTCTTTTACTGAGCTTTGCTTGAGCACTGAAAGGACAAGAGGTTAGTACAAAAGTATGAGTAAAGATAAAGCACAGCAAGAGATGATTATCATTACCCGGGTACGGTCTTGAAAGCCGGCAGATTCGACTGCATCGAGTCACCAGAGGACGAAGACGTTTCCTAATAATTTGAATCAGAAGAATTGAGAGGTTGACGTATAACACCCGCCAGAGGATGAAAAGGATATAAGTTGGAGATAACCTCGGTCCGGCGCTTCCTTGATGCCTCAGGTAAGCCGGAGGAGAGGTCAGCATCCTTGTTGGTCCGGGTGTGCCGCCGGCTCTCATGAGTCTGTTGCTTCAAAAGAAATTGAGGATCTTGATAAGCTAAAGGATGTGAAAATCTTACTTTCCGGGTTACCCTTCGGACTTTCAGCCTTGGCAAGGGCTCCGAGTCGGAGGAAAGTGTCATTACCTCTTCAACCACCGGGTTACTTGCTCCGGTGTCATCCTGTTGATGAACAATATTGATAAGGTGGACAGAAATAAACAAGAAATACAACAAGAGCTTACAAGTTCAGGGGTTACCTCTGACTCGGAGCTGTCACTCAGTTGAAGCAGCTCTGAGGCAGTAGGCCTGCTTCCCTTCTTGCGGGGAGCGGCTCTCTTGGCGGCTTTCTTATCCTTCCTGGCCTTCTTGGCCGCCTCATGGTCATATTTGACCTTCCAGAATTTGTCATCAGCCTGAAAAATACAATGACTATTTCTTAAGGTTCAGATGAAATCTATCTACAGAAGAAAATAAGATGTTCAGATCAGCGGCTTACCGCTAGGGCCGGGTTGGTCTTGCAGAAGGGGCTTAAGCCGGTCCTCCCGCGGTCTGCCAAGCTCTCGTTCAAGAGAGCCTTGGTCATGTCTTCAGCAACGTCTTCAGGAAGATCGTTGCGGATGTGTCTCAGGGGGTCATCTTTCCGGCCCGTGTACTCACACATTAAGCCGGGGCGGCGGCTTAAGGGGATCACCCGCCACGAGATCCAGACCCGGACTAGATTAATGACATTAAGGCCATTTCCCAGGAGAGCCTTGATTTTGTTGATGGTGGGGATCAGAGGTTGGCGCTCCGCCTGAGATAGCTTGTCTGACAGAGGGTGAGTTGGTTCCAGACGCGAGGGACGAAAGCCGGGCAGCGGGCTCTCGTCAGCCGGCGAAGTGTCCTGGCAGTAGAACCACGTCTGGTTCCAGTCCTTTGGGTGGCTTGGCGGCTCGGCGTAAGGAAAAAGGCAGTCTCTCGGGCGTTGAATGGAGATTCCGCCAAGTTCCAGGCTCGGTCCGTTGGCACACTCGTTCTGGCGGTTCAAATAGAACAGCTCTCTAAAGAGCAGAAGGCTGGGCTCCTCTCCAAGGTAGACTTCGCAGAATACTTGGAAGTTGCATATGTTTGACACGGAATTGGGTCCGATGTCTTGTGGCCGCAGATCAAAGAAATTCAGCACATCTCTAAAGAACTTTGAGCCGGGCGGTACGAAGCCCCGGCTCATGTGATCCGCAAATATTACCACCTCCCCGTCCTTTGGTTGTGGTCTCTCCTCTGACGGGTCAGGGGCGCGGTAAGACATGACGTCCTTCTTGGGCAGGTAACCCGTCTTCACAAAATCCGCTAAGGTTTCGTCGGTGACGTTGGACGTCATCCAGTTGCAAGTGATGGATGCTTTGGGAGCTTTGGGAGGCATGGTAAAAGTTGGAAGCCTATGATAAAAAGAAATGTCCGGTTTAATTATAAGCCGGAGGGAATTTACAGTTCAATGTTTAAAGTGGCGGCTTATGAAGGGGCCTAATGACATATGGCTAAATGCATCGGGTTATCTAAGCCGTTGAAGGTAGCAAGAGTAATTCAAATTGTCTACAGCTTTATCATAAATGAGCCAGCACAATTTTACGGCACGGGGCTTCTTTTGAGCCGGAAAGTTTTACGGCGCGTGGCTTCTTTGAGCCAGAAATATAAGCCGCCATAGCTCAGCAGATGCAGTTTTTTACGAAGTGTGGTGAAAACAAGTTTCACAGATCGTGGTGAAACTTTTGGATCAAAATGGTTGAATAAAAGGAATGGTTTCTAGACCTAAAATAGACGCAGAGGAAGTTCATAAGCTTGAACGGAGCCCGTACGCAGTAAGAAGGGATCTATGAACATTGGAATGGGCGTGAAACAAATACCGCAGCAGTCGTATGCAGTCAGAGATCAAGAAAGGTGGTAAAAATAAAATCTACCAAGGGCTCACGAAGAACAGTGAAGAACGGCGAAGAACAGTGGAACCCTAAACGTGGATCTACGGTGGAGAGGCGTGGGGACTTACGGGTGTTGGAGAGTTGCGGAGATCGCCGCCGTTTTATCTGGTCACGTCAGGTTGATGCAGCAGCCGGAGTTGGTGAAGACAAGAAGACCCGCGGCGGCGGCAGCGGTGGAGCTCGAGCGCAGCACAGTGGCGAGCGGAAGAAGATGGAGGTGGCGAAGTGACTGGAGGCTTGTTGGGCCGGGCTATTTATAAGGGTGAGACTCCTAAGTGGGCGCGAGAAACGAGGAGGTCACGGCGCGGTTATCTCACCATAAAAACGCCTCGATTTTCGGGATGGCAGTAAAGATAAGATCCGTTGCGGATATAGTGGAGTAAAAAATGGACTTAATGGAAGATGACGTCACGGCGGATTACCCGGAATCCAGAGGATGACGTCACGTCGGGTTATGGCCTTCACAGAATTGTAAGCCGGAGATTTTCTGTCGAAAGGATTGAAGATTGACATGAGCCGGCTCAAATCAATCTGGGGCCTAATGTTGAGGATATAAACCTTAGAGTCACCCGCCAGGAGGGGCCGGGTTACTCATAAGGGTCATCACCTGAAGCCCGGCGCCAAGCTTGAAGACGGTGGGCCAAAGATGGGCTTAAGACCCGGAGATGGCTTAAGGCCCGTAGTTACAACCGTCATTATGGTAGAATTTGTAGTGTAATGCAAGAATAGTTGAGAGTCCGAGCCAGACACTCTTATGAGCCGGCCGGGACTCTGAGAGCTGCTGGGCGTCAACCTCTCTATATGAAGGGACGACCCGGCAGCGGTTTAGGGAAAAAGAAAGATCTCGTCGAGAGCCAGGCATAGCAGTTAAGCTCCCTGGTCATCTAAACCCTAATCAATACCACCTCAACTGGACGTAGGCTGTTACCTTCACCGTAAGGGGCCGAACCAGTATAATCCTCGCGTTCCTTGTCCCGTTTAACCCCTTCAAGCTTCCTAGGTGCGATGGCTCCACGACTAAGTCCTAGCTCGAGGACATCTGCCGTGACAATTCCACGACAGCGGGCGAAGGCGGTACGTCCGAGCAGTGCATGATAACCACTGTAGAAGGGGACGATGTTGAAGATCAAGTCTTCAGATTGGAAGTTGTCCGGTGAACCAAAGACTACTTCAAATGTTAGTGAGCTCGTGCAGCGGGCCTCAACACCGGGTATCACTCCTTTAAAGGTGGTGTTACTAGGCTTAATTCTTGATGGGTCAATACCCATTTTACAGACGGTGTCTTGACAGATCAAGTTAAGACTGCTGCCACCATCCATAAGGACTCGAGTGAGATGGTATCCGTCAATGATTTGATCGAGGACCAGAGCTACCGAACCAACATGACGGATACTGGTCGGGTGGTCCCTACGATCGAAGGTGATCGGACAAGCCGACCACGGGTTGAATTTAGGGGCGACAGGCTCTACGGTGTAGACGTCCCTTAGCGCGCATTTGCGCTCCCTCTTGGGGATATGTGTGACATAGATCATATTCACTGTTTTCACCTCAGGGGGAAATTTATTTTGACCCCCCGTGTTCAGTGGGCGAGACTCTTCATCGTCCTCGCTCGGCGGTCCTTTCCCCTTTATGTTCGGTATTTAACTTACCGGCCTGTTTAAAGACCCAACAATTTCTGTTGGAGTGGTTGGCAGGCTTGTCAGGGGTGCCATGAATCTAGCAAGGCCAATCGAGTATTTTGTCCAAATTGGATGGACTATCTTTATTTCCTTTGAATGGCTTCTTCCGCTGACCGTATCTAGAGCCACTGGATCCGGCGTTAACTGCGGTGTCTTCAGTTTCTTCATTGTTACTTCGACGCTTGTGTTTGTTGCATCATGGTCTACCATTTCCGTCGCTGACTTTGGAGGTGCCAGGGTCGCTGGTACTGTTGCTTCTACGAGCCAACCAGCTGTCCTCTCCCCCGCAGAAGCGGGTCATGAGTGCGGTAAGGGCTGCCATGGACTTCGGATTTTCTTGACCGAGGTGTCGGGCGAGCCATTCATCACAGACGCTATGTTTGAAGGCAGCGAGGGCTTCGGCATCCGGACAATCGGCGATTTGGTTCTTTTTAATTAAGAACCTAGTCCAGAGTTTGCGGGCTGACTCTCCGGGTTGCTCGACTATATGACTAAGGTCATCGGAGTCCGGAGGCCGGATGTAGGTACCTTGGAAGTTGTCTCTAAAGTCATCCTCCAGATCTTCCCAGCTACCAATGGAGTTCTCTGGGAGGTTGTTTAACCAGTGTTGTGCTGGTCCTTTCAGCTTTAAGGGGAGGTATTTGATGGTGTGGAGGTCGTCGCCGCTAGCCATGTGAATATGGAGAAGAAAGTCTTCAATCCATACAGTGGGGTCGGTCGTTCCATCGTATGATTCGATGTTTACGGGTTTAAACCCTTCTGGGAACTGGTCCTGCATTACCTCATCAATAAAGCATAAGGAGTGTGCGGCGCCTCTGTATCAGGCAACGTCGTGACGGAGTTCGGATGACATCTGTATTCGGTTTTTGGCCCGGGAGAGGTTATGCCTGTCGCGCCAGGCTTGATGGCGGTCGTCTCACGTTGGGGCACGCCCCCTTGATTCATAGATTGATCTGGCCTGACCGGCTCTATTGTCTAGGTCCCGTCGTACGTCATAGGTATATCCTAGAGCTGCTACCTCTTTGCCTCGACGGTGAGGTGGTAGGGGCTGGTGTTCGGCATGAGCAGCCGCTTTATCTCGCCCATGTGGAGGCTGGTCTGGTTCATCAGCGCGGTCATATCTTGACAGTATTGGCTCAAGGGCCTCGTCGTCGAATTGTGGTAGTAGCTGACGCTTCGGATAACCCTTTGTTGGTCGCTCAGGGCCATAATATTCGACGGCTAGGACCTAGGCCCATCTGTCGTTGAGGGTATACTGTTCGGCATGGAGCTGTTGCTTCTTCTTCTTTAGGCTTCTTGCAGTTGCGATTAGCTGGCGCTTAAAGCGCTCTTGCTCGAGGGGTTCCTCTGGCACGATGAAGTCTCCGTTGCCGAGGCTGACATCATCCTCGGAGATCAGTACATAGTTACTATCTTCTGAGTCCTCATTACCGACCGGCTCATAGGGGTTAACTTGTCCCTCCTCCCATTTGTCATGTTCGGACGCCAGCTCAACGGGGTCTTTGGGGTCTTCGGCATTGTCCGGAGTGTTATCGTCTCCGGTGCCGGTATTACTTTCCTTTCCGTGATGTGATTTCGAGCGGTGTCGCTGACGTCGATGTTTTGGCGGTGCATCCGTGGGCTTATCCTCAGTCGGATCTTTCCCGCCTTCGTTGTCGTCCTCTTTGGGTGTATCCACCATATACACATCATATGTGGAGGTAGCCGTCCAGCGCCCAGTGAATGGCAGGTCTTGGCTTTGTTTGCCTCCGGCATCACCGTCCATACCGTCGATATCTTCGGAGGCATAATCTAGCATGTCGGTCAAATCCTCGACGGTGGCTATTAAGTGGGTGGTGGGTGGGACGTGATATTTCCCGCACTCAGCCCCTAGTCTGGGCTGGGCGTAGTTCAGAGGCGATACTTCTGTAATGCCGAGGGATCGCATTAAGTCTAAGGCCTCGCTTAAGAGCGCAGGATAGACGGGGAACCGGGGACCTGCGGGGCTAGGCACATCAGATTCTACCAGGCTGAGCTCACTAGACGCAGATCTTGAGGGTTCGGCGTTGGCATCCTGAGGCGAGTTCGGCTCTCTAATGATAGGGAGAGTCCTATTTGATTCCAGGCTCGCCGAAGACATAGTTGCCTCCATGTCTTCGGAGAAAAGCTCCATAGTAGGAGAGAGTCCGGTGGGTTTCAGACACCCATCTTCTGATGAAGTAGTCTGCTCTAGATCTAAGGCCAGGGCAGGGATGATAGTTGGTCCTTGAGCGGTGCCTGATGGCTGATCCGATGGGTTTCCTTCTTCGAGATGAGGAACAGTGGTCGAGGCCGTGAATCCTTCGAAGATCAAGTCTCCTCGGATGTTGGCGACGTAATTTAGGCTCCCGAATCTGATCTGATATCCAGGGGCGTAGCTGTCGATCTAATCGAGGTGACCAATCGAATTGGCACGCAGAGTGAAGCCACCGAACAGAAAAAGTTGACCCGGGAGGAAAGTATCCCCGGAAACAGCATCGTTGTTGATGATCGAACAAGCCATCGAAATTTCTGCCGACGACACAGTGGAACTCTCAATGAAAGCACCAATGTCAGTGTCAAAACCAGACGATCTCGGGTAGGAGGTCCCGAAATGTGCGTCTGAGGATCGAAGGTGACAGGAGGCAAAGGGACATGATATTTACCCAGGTTCGGTCCCTCTTAATGGAGGTAATACCCTACTTCCTGCTTGATAGACTTTGATGAGTATAGGGATTACAAGAGTTGATCTACCTCGAGATCGTAATGGCTAAACCCTAGTTGTCTAGTCTATATGAATTCTGATAGCCTCTATGGACTAAACCCTCCGGTTTATATAGACACCGGAGGGGCCTAGGGTTGTACAAAGTCGGTTTATAGAGAAAGGAAATCATACATCCGGACGCCAAACTTGCCATCCATGCAAAGGAGAGTCCCATCCAGACACGGGGGAAGGCCTTCCATCTTGTATCTTCACGCCCATCAGTCCGACCCATGTTACATAGCCCGAACACTCAAGGACCCCATAATCCAGGACTCCCTCACTCGGAAGCAAAATCTCATTTGCCTCAGTTGCACATCCCAGAAGCAATGGACAAGCTGAGAGGGCGAACGCTGAAGTGTTGCAAGGTCTCAAGACAAGAACATTTGATAAGCTGCAGAAGTGCGGCAGGCGATGGATCGACAAGCTGCCGATGGTTCTTTGGTCCCTCAGAATGACACCAAATCAAGCTACCGGGCAGACTCCCTTCTCCCTAGTCTATGGGGAAGAAGCGGTTATCCCCACGAAACTCATTTACGGGTCACCTCAAGTGCTTGCCTACGATGAAGTAGCACAGGTTCAGCACCGGCGTGATGAAGCTGTGCTTCTCGAGGTGAACCGTCTCCGGGCTGCTACGCGTGCTGCACACTACCATCAAGCCCTGCATCGCTATCATAGCCGCAGGGTTCATGCCCGGTGTTTTGAGGAAGGTGACCTTGTCCTTAGGCACATTCAGTCCGACAAGGGTGCAAACAAGTTGTCGCTGAAGTGGGAAGGCCCTTACTGGGTAGTATGAGTCACCAAACCTGGCGCGGTCCGTCTAGAGACCGGAGAGTGCATTCAATTGAAAAACTCATGGAATACTGAGCATCTCCGCACGTTCTACCCATAAGGCACGGCGGTCGGGCCCTGCCCGGCAGCCACCCTTTTGTACAGGCCTTGCCTCGGTTGCATGTAACCCCTTGTACAAAGCCAGGCGGAGACCCTGACCAACTGAGATATAAATGAAGCGCTGGAAGCCCCCGACAAGTTGCATGCATGCATAAGCATTTCATGATCATCGCATGTTCATGTAGATAAGATCGCATCTGGCATCATTCTCATCTGCATAAACTGCAGGCTCCTGCCGAGGACTTGGCCTCCAAGAGGAGATGAATAGATGAAGCCTACACTACGATCTCTGGCAAGCCAAACAAATAAGTTCTTTCTCTCATCCAAACGTGTTCTGTAAGTGAAGACTTGTGCGTAATAAAGCGTCGCCACTTTTTGAAACTTAGGTGCTCCCATCCCTTGACTCGAACGTTGCTTCGGTCAGGATGGTCGCAATGGCCTTTGATGAAAAAAGATTGGTGGGGTGCTGGTCTCTCTTCACGATTTATGCCTGGTAGGCTTAACTCCCCGGTAGCAAAATAGAGGGTACCGACAGGATAGCCTGCCAGGGGAAACTCGTTTATTTAAAAATATAGAGGCATCTCACCTCTGCATGGACATATACATGCACGAGTCCCCGGCAAGGTTTTTCTTTTTCCTTAATATGTTGATCAAACAAGTACAGACCTTACATGACACAAACTTGGATTCAAGAGATTACATTATTCGAACTAAAATTTGGCAAGCGCCTACATATTTAAGATTGAAAAGGGAGAAAATGCCCGTGATGCCTTCACTTTTTCCTCTCCTTCGAAACTACAGGAAGAGACAAAGAAGGTGGAGGGAATGCCCAAATGGAATTCGGCGTCTCCCCAGGATCAGGGTGGTGCCGTTTCCTGGCTAGGAGGAAGAAACCGGAGGGCAGGAGCGGATGGCGGCGCTACCGAAAGCTCAGACGGGAGCGGCGGAGTCACCAACAAACACGACTCATCGGAACGGTCATCCCCATTCTTGACGCCTGTGGGTTGCCGCCACCTTCTGCACCACTGCCACCTGAAGCCTCCGCCGCAATGGCCGAATCAGGCGCCATGCTCTCCGGGTAAACCCACAAAGATCATGGTCCTCCCTAAAGGCCCGAAGATCAGGAGCCACCGCGCGTTAAGAAAGCAGGTAAGGGAGCGAGGAGCTATCCCACGCGCCAAGCAGATGGTGTCCAGGGAGGTCAAGTCCGCCTTTACCAATGGTGAGCCCGTTCTGCGACCTCCTCCGGTGTCGCGAGAGGAGGGAGAATAGGCCACGCTTGACTACCACGCCTTGCGCCCGTTGTGGGCTTCGCGTCGCACCTCACTAAAACTGAAGCAACGAACGGCACGGCGGTGAGGACACCGGAGTCGCCACCTCCGGTGCTACCGCCGCGCTGCCCGCATACCCTCGTGAAGCTTGCGGGAAGATGAGGAAGGGATTTCGCCCCAACGGGGATGTAACCGCGCCTCCTCCGGGCCTGGACCAGACTCACTCCCCGAGCATCAGCACGAGCATTCAACATCGCCAAATTCATGCTATGGCCCGGGGCGTGGCCCCAGACTGTCCCCTTCGACATGGCCACCAAAAAGCAGAGGATGGAGGAGAAGGGATGTGAGGATGAATGCCTCCGCTCCTCCCCTGCCCCTTGTTTTATAGGCGGGCCGGGGAAGGGAGCCAACCCCGCGACGAGTAACCGCCGCCCTCCTCCACCAATCCAAGAAGACCAGGCCCCTGCCTTGATGCTCTCCCGCACCACGCGCCTCCGTTACCTACCCCACTTGGTGCATGCAGAATACGTGGCTAAGGATAAGGGCGTGGTGGGAAGAGTGAATTGGCAGTTACTCGCATGTGCGTTAAAGTCATTCACGGGCCATTACAAGAGTGGCCCCACCACGATTGGCGTCACGTGACGCGCGGGAAAACTAGAAACTAGCCCGGGCTCAAGATTAATGAAGAAGCAAAGAAGATCTCAAGGGGCCAGCCACTTCTACAGCTCTGCCTGTGCACTCGTTAGGGCCTACCCCGACGACGCCCAGCAGCGCGTTCGGCCTAGGCCCGGTGGCTCATGTCGGTACAACAAACGCTAGATCCATTGCCCAGACAGTGCACAAGCCGAAGAGCAAGATTACAGCACGAAGATCAGATCAAGGCACGAGGGATTAGATCTTTGAAGGACTCGTCCAGATCAAGAAGACCAAGACGAGCCAGAGGGGCAAGATTCCACTACATGAAGAACCTTCCTTGCCAGGCAGGCGAGCCTAGAGAGGGTGGGGTTGCCCTGGAAGTGAGCCCCCAAAGCCAACCAGGGCTCGCGGGGGCAAACCACTCCACCACACCACCTCACAGCAACGCACGTCATCAATCAGTGCGGTGTCAAGCTCCTAAGTGACTAAGTGGCTACTCTCTGCCACATGGTAGCCACTTCCTACAAAAAATACCGCCGAGCGACACCCGTCCTGAGACTTGTCAAGCAAGCAGCCGCGAAGCTGGCAAAACGGCCTGACAGGGCCTACCGGGCGAGTTGTGATGTGATACTGAGCGGCGCACTTAATGCGCTCTGTCAGCCTACCGAGTTAGGTATGATAGCACTGTTTGCTATCTAATCAGTACGTAAAGACTGATTTGCCATTGTGGTGACCCCTTGATCTATGAAAGGAGGCCCATGGCAACCGTAGAAAGGATTCAGACCCCCTCATACTCATACGCGTGTAGCCACTCTCGCCCCGAGGCAGCCTTGCCAGGCAAGAGAGCTACACTTTTCCACCATCAATCCACCAAAGCAGGAGTAAGGTTCTATGGCTCGCGGCGGCCCGGACCTTGGTAAAACTGCCTGTGTGATCTCTGTCGTGTTGTGTTACATTTCTCCGCTCTTTGTGCAATGTGCCCATCCCCCCACCAAACCAAAAGGGGCTCTATCGCGGGAAACCACGACCACCTATGGGACCAAGGGTCCCATGCTGGTTCGGTGGGGGGATGGCACGTTGCACAAAGAGCAGAGGAGCATCGAACAGCACGACAGGGATGACACGGGCAGTCTTTACCCTGGTTTGGGCCGCCGTGAGGCGTAAAACCCTACCCCTGGTTTGGTGGATTGATGGTGGAAAAATGGTGGTGAGCGCAACACGCTTGCCCGGCAGGGTTGCCTCTGGGCGAAAACGGCTACACGCGTATGAGTGTGTGTGGGGATGGATTAGCCAACCCTTTCTACGGTTGCCTTGGGCCTCCTTTTATAGATAAAGGGGTCACCACAGTGGTAAATCAGTCATTACGCACTGATTAGATAGAAAATAGTGCTATCATACCTCACTCTACAGGCTGACAGAGCGCATTAAATGCACCGCTCAATGTCTGATTGTAGCTTTCCCGGCAGGCCCTGCCAGGCTGTTTTGCCAGCTTCCCACCTGCTTGCTCGACACGTCGCAGGACATGTGTCGCTTGTAGGGTTTTCCTGTAGGAAGTGGTTGCCATGTGGCAAATAGCAGCCACTTAGTCACTTTGGAGCTTGACACCGCACTGATCGACGACGTGCATTGTGATGAGGTGGTGCGGTGAGGTGGTTCTGCCTCCGTAAGCCCCGACAGGCCTGCCGGGACGACCCCAACCTTGCTAGGCTCTCCTGCCGAGCAAGGAAGGGTTTTCCCTTAGTAGTATCTTGCTCTTCTGGCTCTTCTTGATCTTCCTGTGCTGCACGCCGTTCCCTTGAAGAACTGATCCCTTGTGCTTCAGTCTGACCTTAGTGCTGTAATCTTGTTTTCGTGCCTGTGCACAATCTGGGCAACGGACCCAGGGGTTTGTTGCACCGATAGAAGCCCCCGGGCCTGTCCCGAATGCGTCGCCGAGCGTCATCGGGGCAGGCCCTAACAAGTGCACAGGCAGGGGTATGGAAGCGGCTGGCCCCTTGAGATATTCTTTGCTTCTTCATTAACTTGTGTCCAGGCCAGTTTCTGGTTTTCCCGCGCGTTGTGTGCTATGTTTGTGGAAAAACTCAGATCGTGGCCCGCGGATTGCCCAGGCCCCACGATCATGGGGCAAAAACTACCATCCCACTTGCTTCCCGCTTCATACGCATCCGCCACGTGTACTTCATGCATTGGGTAGGGTAGGTGGTGGATGCAGAGAGCGCGGGGATGGGTGCCATGGCAGAAAACCAGGCGTCGTTGCTTGGAGCAGAGGGTCGGTCCTGATTCTCCGAGCCACTGAAGGCGTAGGGAGGCTGTTTTGGGGGAGCAGAGCGACTGCTCCCTGAGTGAGAGACCAGTCCCCTGCCTCGTCCCTCTATAAAAAGGGGCATGAATGGTGTGTTTTCTCACACACACTTCCTTCCTCCCCCTCCTCAAACTTCCTTTGCTCTCCATGGTGAGGGGTTGAGGGCGCGGTGGTACTCCAGTGGTGGCGACGAGAGCTTCTGCTCGACAGCGCATCACCCCTGCTCCGGACCACGCGGCGGTGCAGCCCGCCGTGAGAGCAGGAGGGAGGGGGCAAGGTGATAACCCACAAGTATAGGGGACCGCAACAGTTTTCGAGGGTATAGTATTCAACCCAAATTTACATATTCAACACAAGGGGGCCCAAAGAATATTTGAATGTATTTGCAGCTGAGTTGTCAATTCAACCACACCTGGAGATTAATTATCTGCAGCAAGTAATCAGTACCACAGTAATATGATAGTTTTGATAGTAGTGACAGCAGCAACGGTAACAGTAACAGTGATAGCAGTAATTTTGTAGCAAGTGTAACAGTAATGACAGCAGTAGTAACTTAGCAGAAACAATATAGGATAAATTCGTAGGCATTGGATCGGTGACTTGTTGGATGATATTCATCATGAGACAGTTATAACCCAGGGCAATACTGCACTAGCTCAAGTTCATCAATATAATGTAGGCATGTATTCCGTAAATAGTCATACGTGCTTATGGAAAGAACTTGCATGACATCTTTTGTCCTACCCTCCCGTGGCAGCGGGTTCCATATTGGAAACAAAGGAACATTAAGGACTCCTTTAAATAGAGAACCGGAACAAAGCATCAGCACATAGTGAATACATGAAATCCTCAAACTACGGTCATCACCAGGAGTGGTCCCGACTATGGTCACTCCGGGGTTGCCGGATCATAACACGTAGTAGGTGACTATAACTTGCTAGATCGGATCTAAAACATGGATATAATGATGATAACATAAATGGTTCAAATCTGAGTTCATGGCACATGGGCCCGAAGTGACAAGCATTAAGCATAGCAAAGTCATAGGAACATCAATCTTAGAACATGGTGGATACTAGGGATCAAGCCCTAACAAAACTAACTCGATTACATGATGAATCTCATCCAATTCCTCACCGACCAGCGAGCCTATGAAGGAATTACTCACTCCTTGTCGGGAGCGTCATGGAATTGGCAATGGAGAAGGGTTGCTGATGACGAAGAACAAAGATGCCCCTCTCCGGAGCCCCAAACGGACTCCAGATCTGGCCTCCCAATGAAGAACAGGAGGTGACGGCGGCTCCGTCTCGTGGATCGTGATAATTCTTTCTCCCTGATTTTTTCTGGAAAAATAGGATTTTATAGCGTCGGTTTTAGGGTCTGCAGGGCCACCAGGTGGGGACAACCCACCTATGCGCACCAGTAGTGGGCGGCGCGCCCTGGTGGGTTGTGCCCACCCAGGGGCACCTCTCCGATAGGTCTTGGCTCCATAAATTCTTATATATTATATAAAAATCCTCACAAAGTTTTGTTCCATTCCGAGAACTTTTATTTCTGCACAAAAACAACACCATGGTAGTTTTGCTGAAAATAGCATCAGTCCGGGGTTAGTTTCATTCAAATCATTCAAATTAGAGTCCAAAACAAGAGGAAAAGCGTTAGGAAAAGTAGATACGTTGGAGACGTATCACAAGGTCGTGGTCGCCGTGATGCTCGAGGAGGAGGAGGACTGGGAGGCGCTCTGGCTATGCCTCCGTCAGACGCTCCACCTCCGTTGGAGGGCCATGTTGGGGCCCAACCTTGGGAGATCTTCATCAGGCTATACAAGTCGCAATGGAGATGGAGCTTGAACAACCGCGAGCTTTGAGGCTGCACATGAGGGGCTTAGGGAATGGCAACTTCCGAGTAGACGTAGATTTTCCCACCCCCCATGTTATGTACTTCCGCTGAGGCTGGAAGACTTTTGCTCGTGCCCATAGCTTGTCGGTAGGGCGCGCCCTCCATTTTAAGTTAATGGAGGACGATTTCCTATCCGTCAAGGTTTTTTGGAGCTCGGGTATTCGCTTAGGGTGCTGCGCGGAGAGCTCGACCGACGAAGAGAGCTCCTCCTCGAGCAACAACGTCGAGGAGGATAGTGACGGCGACGACGATGGAACCGGCCGGGAAGGTGATGCCTCTGACTCCGGCTGAGCATCAGTCGGACCGTCACCGTCAGGCGGCGGCGGCACCATCTGCATCTGCACCTCCTCTCCGGCAAGGTGATTTGCCGGGGAGTTGGGAGCAGAGGTGGGGGTGGTGCCTCCGGCTCCTCCAGCAGCCTTCTAGCTCGACCCCGGCAGGCTTCCTCTCGGGCTGTGGCTCCGTTAGCCCTGCCACGTCCTGCTGGCCCTGGTCGAGGTGGTTGACGGGTCGCCTCCGCCATGCTCTCCATCGACGCCTTCGCCGGTGCCCTCCCGCCCCCGCCAGGCTACCTCTCCTTGAGCCCAACAGGGTCAGGATAGGCTTCTGCCCAGGCGCTCCTTTTGCCCTCTTCGCCTTCGACTACTGTGCCTAGGAGGAGAGGGACAAGAAAGGTTACGGGGCACTTATCTTTTTTCAATCTTAAATCTGTAGGCACATGCCAAATTTTAGTAGAAACAATATAGGATAAATTCGTAGGCATTGGATCGGTGACTTGTTGGATGATATTCATCATGAGACAGTTACAACCTAGGGCGATACGGCACTAGCTCCAGTTCATCAATATAATGTAGGCATGTATTCCGTAAATAGTCATACGTGCCTATGGAAAGAACTTGGATGACATCTTTTGTCCTACCCTCCCGTGGCAGCGGGGTCCATATTGGAAACTAAGGGATATTAAGGCCTCCTTTTAATAGAGAACTAGAACAAAGCATTAGCACATAGTGAATACATGAACTCCTCAAACTACGGTCATCACCGGGAGTGGTCCGGACTATTGTCACTCCGGGGTTGCCGGATCATAACACGTAGTGGGTGACTATAACTTGCAAGATCGGATCTAAAACATGGATATAATGATGATAACATAAACGGTTCAGATTGGAGTTCATGGCACCCGGGCCCAAAGTGACAAGCATTAAGCATAGCAAAGTCATAGCAACAACAATCTTAGAACATGGTGGATACTAGCGATCAAGCCCTAACAAAACTAACTCGATTACATGATGAATCTCATCCAACTCCTCACCGACCAGCGAGCCTAGGAAGGAATTACTCACTCCCGGTGGGGTGTCATGGAATTGGCGATGGAGAAGGGTTGGTGATGACAAAGAACGAAGATCCCCCTCTCCGGAGCACCAAACGGACTCCAGATCTGGCCTCCTGATGAAGAACGGGAGGTGACGGCGGCTCCGTCTCGTGGATCACGATAATTCTTTCTCCCTGAATTTTTTCTGAAAAATAGGATTTTATAGCGTCGGTTTCATGGTCTGCGGGGCCACCAGGTGGGGACAACCCACCTGGGCGCGCCAGGAGAGGGGGGCGCGCCCTGGTGGGTTGTGCCCACCCAGGGGCCCCTCTCCAGTAGGTCTTGGCTCCAGAAATTCTTATATATTATATAAAAATTCCTCGCAAAGTTTTGTTCCATTCCGAGAACTTTTATTTCTGCACAGAAACAACACCATGGTAGTTCCGCTGAAAACAGCGTCAATCCGGAGTTTGTTTCATTCAAATAATGCAAATTAGAGTCCAAAACAAGAGGAAAAGCGTTAGGAAAAGTAGATACATTGGAGACGTACAACTCCCCCAAGCTTAAACCTTTGCTTGTCCTCAAGCAATTTAGTTGATAAACTTAAAGTGAAAAATAAAAACTTTTACGAACTCTTCTGCTCTTGTTGGCATAAATAAGCTTAAACAACACCCAGGTTTTCAGCCAACATTATAACTAACCATGCCGACAATAAATCTTAAAGATTATACTAACTCATATCAATGACATAATCAGCTAGCGAGCAATAATAAGAAATCTCAAACAGCAACGCGTTGTCAAAACAACCATGATATAATATGACAATAGTGGTATCTCGCTAGCCCATTCGAAGACCACAAAACATAAATGCAGAGCACCTCCAAAGTTCAAGCAGCGACTAAACATTGATTCATTGTAGAAAAGATCCAGTCATGATGCACCCAACATTAGCTATACACAATGCATAAGTCATGATAGCTGTGCTCTCAGGTTCTGGCGCTTATTTTAGAAGGTGATGACACAACATAAAAATAAATAGATAGTCCCTTCACAGTGGGAAGCAGTGATTTGCAGAGGTGCCAGAGCTCAAGTTTTGAAAACAGAGGTAAATGATATTTTGAGACATGCACCCTTCTCATTTACTTCACGGCCATCAGTTATCAATATTTTCCATGCTAAGCACGCTAGTGGCGGTTCCTAAGCAATAAAAGTAAAGTTTTTGACTCCATTGGGTGTTTCTGTTTAATTATTTGAGAGATTTTTTGTTTGCAGTTTGGGACTGGGCATCCCTATTACCGCCCTTTTCTCGTGCGATGGCGAGTGAATAAACACTCGACCTGAGAATGACCCACTTAGCATGGAAGATATCGACCACCTCCTGTCGTTCCATGAATGATCCAGGCACACAAAAAGGATATTTATTTGAAGTTTTTAGAGTTGGCACATGCAAATTTACTTAGGACGGCTGGGTAATACCGTATATAGGTAGGTATGGTGGACTCATCTAGAATAACTTTCGGTTCAAGGTTTTTGATGTACAAGCAGAATTCCCACTTAGTACATGCGAAGGCTAGCAATTAGATTGAGCAGCGGCCAGCTAGAGAGCAACAACGGTCATAAGCATGCATTATGCATAAGTAACATTGGACACTAGGATGAGTAGGATATGAACACCATGAACATAAATATCATACATGCTATGTTGGTTTTGATTCAACTACATGCATGAACATGTGCCAAGTCAAGCCACTCGAACATTCAGAGGAGGATACCATATCATCATACTACATCACAATCATTTTAACACAATGTTCATATCCAAGATAAATCATTATCCACTCCGAGCTACTTATGCATGGCATTAGAAACTATAATCTCTAATTGTCATTGCAAACATGTTTAATCATAATGGGTTGAATCATGGATACTAGGTTAAACATATTTACACAAACAGAACAAGTCGAGTTCATACCAGTTTCTCTCTGCCACGACCAGTTCATCGAATATCGTCATCATTGCCTTTCACTTGCACGACCGAACGATATGAAAATAATAATAGTGCAAGAGTGCCGTGGACAAACCTGGAATCTGGAAACATTTTATTCAACGGGAAAAGACAAGGTAAAATGGGCTCTTTATTAGATTAACATTTATTCATATTAGAGCCACTCAACACTTTCATCGTAGTCTTCTCCTCGGTAAGACTCGAATAAAAAGAAAATAAATTCAGAGAAACACACTGAAATATTTTTGGAGTTTTTGGTTTTCTTGAACAAGCAAATAAAAAGCAAAAATGAGAAAAACTATTTACATGGGAAAGCCCCCAATAAGAAAAAGAAGAACAAGGAAATCTTTTTGGGTTTTCTTTTTAGTGCTATTACTAAGCATGCATAGAAAGTAAACTACTACAACTTTTTTTGGGGTTTTTCTAAAGATTTTCAAACACACAAAAAGAAGGCAAGGAAATAAATCTAAGCATGGATGATACAATGAAAAAGTGTGAACACCGACTAATGAATATAAGTGGACATGGATGTAAAGTCGGTGAGGAACACATACTCCCCCAAGCTTAGGCTTTTGGCCTAGCTTGGTTGTAGATCAGTAGCCTAGATAGTAGTCAGCGTGGTAGCTCATGGAGGCTCTCGGTGCGGATGCCTCGGCCTGCCGTGCTGCCTCCACTGCTACGTTGTGAGCTCGGCCCTCGCTCTCAAGAACAAAATATCTTCCCTTGCTGTGATAGTCAAAAAGAGCAGGCGCAGGCAAATATGTGTGCATAACAGAGGTTTGGTTAAACAACAGATTGTAAGTGAAGTCATGAATCTTTCCTTTAATTAAGGATATTATGATCTTTTAAGGTGTCAAAATCTAAATACTGCGTGGGTAGGATAGGGTCAAAGGGCAAAGGTGAAACACTCAGCCCTCGTGCTAAAGGCGTGGCATATATTCCACCATAGAAATAGCCACTATGAGCGTTATGCTGAAGTCTGCGTGCAATAATCGCTCCAAGGTTATAATTCCTTTCACCAGTGAGAGCGGTGTGAATAAGGCTTAAGTCTGGAGCGCAAAGTGTACTATAGTCTTGCTTGCCTGCTATACATTTCCCGTTAAATAATGCAAAGTACTGAATTGCGGGAAAATTAATGGTCTTTATTCTACCTTGTGTCACTCCCCTCCTTTCACGGTAACAAAGACTAGTCAAGAATATTTCGAACTCAGCCTTTGGTGGTTCGTGAAACAAAGTCCAAAATGGAAGTTTGCAATGGTAAGCAAAATTCTCTAGTGAGATGGTAAATGGATTATCATAAAGCATAAAAGATACCCTAGACTCACGAGGATGGAATTTAAATCCTTTGACAAACGATTCAGTGAGAAGGTGGCGTAGTTCGCACTTATCTGAAAGGTAGAGACTGAGACCGGCATTGTGAACATATTGCTCAAATTCCTCCTTAATGCCCACACGCATCATATATTCATCGCAAGGCCATAAGCATGTTTTGGTGGCGGCATCTCGTGTGGAATTTGCACTTGGTTCAACATAAGACCGGCGAGCAAAACTGTCACTAGAAGATGCCCCTGAGGTTATCCTCCTCGAGGAACTCCTTCCAAATACGTTCATGTCCGCGTACAATTTCCTGAAAAATTCTTGGGTGCCAAAAATTTGTCAACAAAACTTAATTAAATTGATAGCAACTACTCATCGGGATACATAGAGGCCATAGCAAGCATTCAAACTACTTAGAACTCTAAGAATTTAACATGCAAGCTCATTTACAACAGCACCAAGAGTAGCTAATTATTCAAAATATAAACCACTAAAACAAAAACTAATTGGACAAATGGTGGAGTCACATACCAAGCAACAATCCCCCGAAACAGTTTCGGAAATGGAGCTTCAAGCAAGGAGATCGAAATCCGCGGGTTTGAGAGCAAGAACATGGGAGAGAGAGCAATGGAGATTTTTTTTCTGGAGGTAAGTGATGATGTGGGATGAAGAGGTAAGTGAGGGGGCCCACGTGGGGACCACAACCCACCAGGGCGCGCCTGGGGTTCCTGGCGTGCCCAGGTGGGTTGTGCCCACATGGTGGACCTCCCTCTGATATTATTTGCACATAAATTCAGAAATATTCAAAAAAAATCATATAAAATTTTCAGAGCATTCTGAGAACTTTTATTTTTGGGTCATTTTTTATTGCACGGGAAATTCAGAAAACAGACAAAACATGGCATTTTATTTTATTTAACTAATAAAAACAGAAAACAAAAGTAGGGACAGAAGGTAGTGCTTACTAAATTTATTAACTTCATACCGCTCAAAAATGATTCATTAATAAGATTGATCAGGTCTTATTAACAACCACATTCGATTAGCATGAAACTGAAGAACTTTCGTAAATCACTAAGTTACCTCAATGGGGATATGCATGTCCCCAACAATAAGCATTTCATATTTCTTTTTGACAGTAGGTAGAGGTATTTCAAAACTTCCGATAGTGATTGTCGGAGATTTTTCAATAACATTAATACCATTCACTTGGAATTGTTTCTTCGGAAAGTGCACCGTATGCTCATTACCATTAATATGAAAAGTGACCTTGCTTTTATTGCATTCAATAACAGCCCCTGCAGTATTCAAGAAGTGTCTACCAAGGATAATCGACATGTTGTTGTCCTCGGGCATCTCAAGTATAACAAAGTCGGTCAGAATAGTAACATTAGCAACAACAACGGGCACATCATCACAAATACCGATAGGTATGGTAGTTGATTTGTCAGCCATTTGTAAAGATATATCAGTAGGTGTGAGTTTATTCAAGTCAAGTCTTTTACATAAAGAGAAAGGCATAACACTAACACCAGCTCCTAAATCACACAGAGCAGTTTTCACATAATTCTTTTTGATAGAGCAAGGTATGGTTGGTATTCCCAGATCTCCAAGTTTTTAGGTACTCCATCTTTGAAAGTATAATTAGCAAGCATAGTGGAGATTTCAGCTTCTGGTATTTTTCTCTTATTTGTGATGATGTCTTTCATATACTTTGCATAAGGAGGCATTTTCAAGATATCAGTCAAGCGAGTACGCAAAAAGACTGGCCTCAGCATTTCAGCAAAGCATTCAAATTCTTCATCATCTTTCTTTTTAGTTGACTTGCGGGGAAAAGGCATCGGTTTTTGAACCCACGGTTCTCTTTTTTACCGTGTTTTCTAGCAACAAAGTCTCTTTTATCATATCTTTTATTCTTAGGTTGTGGTTTATCAAGATCAATAGGTGGTTCTATCTCAACACCATTATCTGGTTCTTTTTCATTGTTTGGTTGAGTGTCTTCATGAACATCAGCATTATCTTTTTCATTATCACTAAGTGGATGTTCATTACCAGACTGAGTTTTAGCATTAGAGATAGAAGTTTCATTATCATTATCACGAGGTTTCTCTATTTCAGGTTCACTAGAAGCATGCAAAGTCCTATCATTTTTCTTCTTCCTTTTCTTTTTAGAAGGACTAGGTGCACTACTGTTATTTCTTTGTGAGTCTTGTTCAATTCTTTTAGGGTGTCCCTTAGGATAAAGTGGTTCCCGAGTCATTTTACCTCCTCTAGTTGCAACTCTAACAGCAAATTCATATATATTATTATTCATTTCATCAAGCAACTCTCTTTGTGATTTAGCAACTTGTTCTAACCGGGTTTGTACCATAGAAGCATGTTTTCCAACACCTCTAACATCATTTGAGATTCTAAATAACAAGTCACTCAAGCGAGCAATCATATCAGAATTATATTTCAACTGTTTCATAACATTTGCATCGAAATGATCTTGTTTTCTAATGTAGTTGTCAAACTCATAAAGGCATTGGCTAGGATGCATATTGTGAGGACTGTCATTATCATTGAATTTCATTAGAGAATTTACCTCTACCACCTTAGGCAGTGGTGGTGTATTAATCCCATGTATTTCTTCAATAGGAGGTAAATTTTTAACATCCTCCGCTTTAATACCTTTTTCCTTCATAGATTTCTTTGCCTCTTGCATATCTTCAGGACTGAGATATAATATACCCCTCTTCTTCGGAGTGGGTTTAGGAGGTGGTTCAGGAAGAGTCCAGTCATCATAATTTTTCAATATGTTATTAAATAATTCTTCAGCTTGTCCAATAGTTTGTTCCCTCAAAACACAACCAGCACAACTATCTAGGAAGTTGTGACGCCCGGATAATTAACCTATAGTAACACTCTACTAATGATGCCATGTCACCTCGATTATTGTTGCTAATCTCGCGTTAGTTTAAAACCGATTCAAATTCAAATTTGAATTTAAGTCAAATAATAAAAGTTTCCAAACATTAAAAATAAAATGCTCTAAACATGCCAGATAATTCATGAGTAATAATGGTGGAGAAACAACATTTTTAAAACATGTTTAAAAGCTCAAAAGTAATTAACAGTGTGGCTAAAATAATTAAATAAAAGACTTTTGAATTTTATAAAATCCTAAACTATTTTATTTGGAACTCAAGCTTTTTATGGCAAGGGATTAATTTACAACACTAATTTAGGCACTAATTATTTATCTTAATAGAGTTATAATAAATTGGAAGTTAAAAGAAAACAGGAAAAAAAAGAGAACCCCCCATGGGCCAACCGACCCAACAGGTCGGCCCACCCCGGTCCACCTAACCCACTACTAACCCCCTCCCCACTACTCCAAAACCCTAGCCCAACCACCCGCACGATTCCCCCCACTCTCCCTCGTCTCTTCCCCCCCCCCCACCTCTCGATCCCGATCTGGATCGGGAAGGGGGGATCGAACCCGGCGACCCCCGACGCCATCACCCCGGCGCCTCGCCGCCCTACGTCGCCACCTCACCGGCGCCGCCCCCTTCGCCGTGACGACACTGCCCAGTGCCTCCCGCTACCCCGCCCCCCGTCTTCGTCCTCCGCCTCGACCACGCCTCCTCACGGGACTTCCTCCCCTGCGTCGCGTCGTCACCGTCGTCCTCCCCACGCCCACTACCCCGTCCCCTGCAACCCGCCGTGAGCACCCTTCCTTACCCTCTGTCGCCGCGCCCCCTTCACGCGCCTGTGCGCGCACACCCGCAGCCACCCCGGCCTCTTCTCCCTCCTCGCGCGCGCCCGTCCGTCGCCTCTCCGGCGATGCTGCCGCCCGCACATGGCTGCGCCCTGCCTATGTCCCCGCATCGCCACCGCGCGCGCCGCGCCAGTGCCTCGGGATCACCGCGGTGCTGCGCTCGTCGCGCCCCGCATCGTCGCCCCGTCCACTGCGCCCCCCTGCTCGTCGCCGTGCTGCTCCCGGTGCCACCCCACCGCTAGCGCCGCCGGCCGCGCACGCCCCGCGGTCTCTCCCGCCGCGCCCCTGTGGCCTCACCATGCCGCACTCACTGGGTCGAGCTTCCGTATGGTGGCCGCTCTGCACCCGCGCCCGTTTGGGCTGCGCCCCTTTGCCTGACCCGCTAAGGCCATGAGCCAATGACATGTGGGGCCTAGCCCCCAGAACGTATTATATATATATAAAAAAATTAAAATAATAATAATAATTAATAATTAAAATATTAATTAATTAATTAATTAAAGAATTAATTAACTTAATTAATTCTGTTTCATTAACCAAATTAACTAATTAACCAAATTAATTGTTGTTAATTATCTAAGCATTCAATGACAGCTGGGACCCACACGTCAGTTTGACCCAGTCAACGCCCTGTTGACTGCTGACGTCATGATGATGTCAGCAAATACTATTCTGGATAATGTTGAATTAAATTAATTTAATAAATTCTAAAATGATTTAAAACTTTAGAAAATCATATAAATTAAACAATAGCTCAGATGAAAATACTTTCTACATGAAAGTTGCTCAGAACGACGAGACGAATCCGATTTCGCCGACCGTTCGTCCGCCACACATCCCTAGCATAGCGAACCTGCAACATTTCACCTTCGGCTCATCTGTCCGAAAACGTGAAACACGGGGATACTTTCCCGGATGTTTCCCCCTTTCGCCAGTATCGCCTACTACCGCGTTAGGGCATACCTAACACCACTCATTGTCATGTCATGCATCGTCATGCTTATGTTTGCATTGCATTTACTGTTTCTTCCCCCTCTTCTCTCCGGTACACTACGAGACCGACGCTGCTACTGCCCAGTTCGACTACGGAGTTGACGACCCCTCCTTCTTGCCAGAGCAACCAGGCAAGCCCCCCCCTTGATCACCAGATATCGCCTATTTTTCTCTATACTGCTTGCATTAGAGTAGTTTAGCATGTTACTGCTTTCCGTTAATCCTATTCTGCTACATAGCCTGTCATTGTTGCTACAATTGTTGATACCTTTACCTGCTATCCTAATGCTTAGTATAGGATGCTAGTGTTCCATCAGAGGCCCTACACTCTTGTCCGTCTGCCATGCTATACTACTGGGCCGTGATCACTTCGGGAGGTGATCACGGGCATATACTATATACTTTATACTGTTACATTACTTATGATACTGTTCGGAGATGGGGGCTGAAGGGGCAGGTGGCTCCATCCTGGTAGAGGTGGGCCTGGGTTCCCGACGGCCCCCGACTGATACTTTGTGGCGGAGCGACAGGGCAGGTTGAGACTGCCTAGGAGAGAGGTGGGCCTGGCCCTGGTCGACGTCCGCGGTTACTTCAAAATAACCCGCTTAACGAGTTCTTGGTATTTGATCTGAGTCTGGCCATTTGGTCTATACGCACTAACCAACTACGCGGGAACAGTTATGGGCACTCGACGTCGTGGTATCAGCCGAAGCCTTCGTGACGTCAGCGACTGAGTGGCGCGCGCCGGATTGGACTGGAACGCCTGCTATGCTAGGTCTGCTTCCGGCCGCGTTCGCAATGTGCAGGTGTGCAATGGGCGATGGGCCCAGACCCCTGCGCGCATAGGATTTAGACCGGCGTGCTGACCGCACTGTTGTGCCTAGGTGGGGCTGCGACGTGTTGATCTTCCGAGGCCGGGCATGACCCAGGAAAGTGTGTCCGGCCAAATGGGATCAAGCGTGTTGGGTTATGTGGTGCACCCCTGCAGGGAAGTTTATCTATTCGAATAGTCGTGTCCCTCGGTAAAAGGACGACCCGGAGTTGTACCTTGACCTTATGACAACTATAACCGGATACTTAATAAAACACACCCTTTCAAGTGCCAGATATAACCCGGTGATCTCTCTCTAACAGGGCGACGAGGAGGGGATCGCCGGGTAGGAATATGCTATGCGATGCTACTTGGAGGACTTCAATCTACTCTCTTCTACATGTTGCAAGATGGAGGTGGCCAGAAGCTTAGTCTTCGACAGGATTAGCTACCCCCTCTTATTTTGGCATTCTGCAGTTTAGTCCACCGATATGGCCCTTTACACATATACCCATCCATATGTAGTGTAGCTCCTTGCTTGTGAGTACTTTGGATGAGTACTCACGGTTGCTCTTCTCCCTCTTTTCCCCCTTTCCTTTCTACCTGGTTGTCGCAACCAGATGCTAGAGCCCAGGAGCCAGACGCCACCGTCGACGACGACTCCTACTACCCCGGAGGTGCCTACTACTACGTGCAGCCCGCTGATGACGACCAGGAGTAGTTAGGAGGATCCCAGGCAGGAGGCCTGCGCCTCTTTCGATCTGTATCCCAGTTTGTGCTAGCCTTCTTAAGGCAAACTTGTTTAACTTATGTCTGTACTCAGATATTGTTGCTTCCGCTGACTCGTCTATGATCGAGCAGTTGTATTCGAGCCCTCGAGGCCCCTGGCTTGTATTATGATGCTTGTATGACTTATTTATGTTTTAGAGTTGTTTTGTGATATCTTCCCATGAGTCCCTGATCTTGATCGTACACGTTTGCATGCATGATTAGTGTACGATTGAATCGGGGGCGTCACAAGTTGGTATCAGAGCCAACTGCCTATAGGAGTCCCCCTTCCCAACTCCTTGGCTGAAGTCGAGTCTAGTCATTGAAAAACTTCTACTAACATGGCTGTGTGGCTTACGGGCCCACGTCGCCATTGGGTGGTATTAGGATCTTTTACTCCCCGATCCTTACTCTGGGACTCTGATCTCTCTTCTATTCGTGTTAAATGATTTTACTAAATCTGACTCTAGGTTCTCGTAACTACTTCTCCCGGAGAGCCCCTTATCACAGATGATCGCCTACTACACCAGAAGATTTCGAAGTTACTCCCCGATACTCTTTCGAGACTTTGTGCTCGTTGCTTTTGCAATTCCCTACCACTGATCTATCCCTATGGATAAATACTTACACCTGTCGTTCGTAATTCTATTCCAAGTTGATCTTGTTAATACAAGATGCCCCGAACAGCTCTCCGTTGTTCCAAGAATCCTTTGAGCTTACTGCTATATAGTTCTTGCCTCATGAATACCCTTACGGGTAATTCCTCGCGCTTATCGAGTATCCGCTCTTTCCCAGTTGTTCTTGTGTTTCACAAAAGTTTTCGAAATACCATTCGATCTTCCAAAAATCCTGAGCATCCTCTTGCTCTTGAAATTCTTGCTTGCTTGCATTATGGTTAATCCCTTAAGTCTGGTAATCTTATTGGCATCCTTTGTCAAATATCATTTTGAGTCCATTGATTCAATATGTTGCGAATGCTCGCAATCCTCAATCATATCCTAGAATTCATCCTTCCGGCTCAGACGTCATTTTTTTAACATGAGCTGGTTCTCGACTAATCAAATTACTGTCGATTGTATCCCTAAGACTATTCAACTTATCCATCCCTAATCAGAACATTGCTTCTGATCCCTTGATTGGAAAATCATAATTCCTTTGCATTTGAGCTCTGGATGAGTCAGTTGTTTCTGTAATCCAATGCCTTTGCATTGTTACTTCCTCTAGTTGTGTGTCGATGCTCACATCAGCTCTGTTATGGACCGACAGATCCTTTAATGGATTTTATCCGACAGCGTCCTTCATATTCAATAACCTTGTGAGCCTTCCCTCGGATACATAATGCCTTTGGTAAATTGTATCATCTACTTTCTCAACCTTGCTCTGCTTTTGAGCTGGTGATATTTACTCTTGAAGCTTGTGGTATATGTTTCTAAGATGCCCCGATGGGTTGAACCTATACCTTCTCTAAAACCGTGTGAACCCGGAAGTTTTCACGAGTCATACTCTTCTGGTGCTTCGCCAGATAACTTTTCAACACTACAACTTCGATAATGAGAAGTGGATAAAAGGTTATGCATTGGAGAAGTGGGAGTCGACCTTGAACTTTGTGTTCATGCCCATGGACATGATGTAGATCTTATCATTAAAGCTTCTCTTAAGTTAATTATTCCCTCGGTATAAGTTCATCTTATAACTGGGATCTGGCCTTTTGCAATCGTGGTTCCGACCATGTTCTCCTTTAAATACCATTTCTCGTCCAAGTTTAAGCACTTGTCTTCTGCAGAGCAATACTCTAGTCCAACCTCTACTTTGGTTTGTCGTCGAGTATTACCCCCTGGTATCTCGAGATTATCACGGAACTGCAAAACTTCTTATGAATTCTCCATCAAGTGCTACATTCTCATTGATTCCAAATTTTCATGGGCTTCGAGTTATTAAACACTCAAGGACATCGATAACTGAATCGAGTCCGCATCGCGATTAAACAAATCTTAGTAATCTTCTTTTCTTACGAGTTTGTACTCGATCACGACATCCCTAGCCTGATCGGCTATATCATTACCATGCTAAATTTTAACTGTGCTACCTGGTCCTTCTTCCCGGAGCACAATTTTCGACGATGAACTAACCTTACGTCGATCCTCCTCGTCATATCATTTCGCCTTGAATAGCGAGCTTAGTTTTGAGTTTATGTCGTACCCTTGGTTCCAATAACCTTTCGCTTCACCATTCATTTGACTTGATGTCATTGTCGATCGATTACATCTTGAAATCTCTCGACAAATGTGTCGTGATCATCATCAACATTCTGAGCTCTTCTGAGGTATCTATTGAATTCTTCATGGGAAATACCATCCTTGACCCTTGGTAAATTGTGTTGTCATCGACTACTTCCTTGCCTTCTTTCCAACACAAACTTGCTTGTGTTGTGGGTGTACCTTGAGTTCCTGGCTATCCAGCTTATCTTATGTCCTACCTTGAAGTAATACCATCTTTTATATAAATAATGTCGTGAGAATTTCACCACTTCTTATGCATTCTTGGTACAAGTGATACTTCCTGCCATCTCCAATCATTCCTTGGTCCCCGTGTTGTTTTTAACCGGAAAACCGACAATTGAACTATGCTGTGCGACTTCAAAATTCTAGCAACCCTATTGCTTTAAAGTTAATGGTCGATATTTCATTCTTATACCATTAGTTATCGAATCACCATTCTAACATTGATCGTGCTACCTAAGCCCATATTTCGGGTGCACCTTTCAACCAATGTTTAACTGTGTATGTTTTCCTCGAGCATACCTTATTATATCATTTGATGTGACAAATGTTATCTCCTTGTTCACATAAGTGTGGAAATCCATCTTTTGGAAATCTCGATGAATTGTCGCTGAGTTCATCAGCTACCTCCTCATTCTCTCCTTGATTTAATAACGAACTCATGATTCAGAACTTGCTTCCATAGTTCATTTATCGAGAATCTTACAATGTCGTCTCGTCAATTTGTGTTGCACTTTTCCTTCTCAGGTATCCTGAGTATGAGGTATCCTGACATCAATCCGAACTGAATCCCGGTCAGATATGATGGTTGGGGCATTTTCGAAAAGTCGTAACCTTGGTCTTATGTGACCCGGTAAGGTGATGTCGTGCATAGCACACCTGGCTGGAGGACCTATTGTTATAGTTTCCTTATTAGAAAGGTTATCCATTCTTCCATGAGGAAATTGTAAGACTTATTCTACAAGTTATTCCTGGTGGATCCTTCCTATATCCAAAGTCTGACCTTTGCTTGAAGGCCATGTCAATGCTATCTCGAAGCATGTCTGTGGTAATTCGATTTTCAATAAGAGCATTTGAAGCACAATGCTAAATTTTCTTTATCATTATCCTAACACCGTTGTATGGGTAATATCATGAGATTCCTTCCCCTTACCTAAATGGTTTTCTACTTTCTATCCTGTCATGGATATCATGCTCCGCTTGTCCTTGGGAAGGATATACCCTGGAATATGCGTTTAAACACATTTTCCTTTCCATTGTTCTGTTTAATCTGATGATCACCTTTTCCTTTCCATTGTTTTGTTTAACCTTTCTGGTGTTCTATATGATCTAAGCAGTAATATTCTTCTGCTTATGTAAACACCTAGGTGTACAACTCTGTCATTGAGACCCTGTTTCTACTGTTGATGACATTCTGGTAGCCACCGATGGACGAGAACTTTGCCTATGGGTCTGCCTCGTTCAACGAGCAGGAAAATGGTTCTCTTCGTCCCTCGCCCTTGGTACCGACGTTGTTGCCGACATAATCGACAGGCTACCCTCTGACATGCCTTGCTTGCATGATCACGCAAGATGTCTCCACCCTTCCAACTTTTATCCCACATGGTGGGCCCATAACCCACAGTTCCACAGGATCGAAACCTGACTCTCCTGTTCCCCTGTTCCCAAGGTTATTCCTCGCGCTTGGCTCCGTATGCAAGTCACAGGCCACCTACGTAGTAGTCTATTTTGGTATCAGACACAAGATTCATTCTTCGACGCTTTGAACCCCTTTCACTCTGTTTCAGACATCGAACGATTGTCTATCCGCTTGGAACTCCTTATTCTACCTTCTTACTTTGATCTCGAGGTCTTTCATTTGTTCAACTCGAGAGATATTCATCTGTTCTTTCATGGGATACTCCCAGATGATTACCCCTTATAGCATTCTATCGTTGTCGAACTGCCCCTTATTCGTAAGTACGATGGAGTTTCCGAAGGAAGGAGGCTGACTTCATCATGATGACCTGGAGCAGAGAAATGAAGACATCAACATAATGGGTCGACCTCTCTGAGAATAGCAACCAAGACCGAGGACACTCATTAGAATTTCGTAACCAGAACTTCCCCCTTACTTCCCCTCTTAAATCTTGGGACGAGATTTCTTGTAGTGGAGGAGAATTGTGACGCCCGGATAATTAAGCTACAGTAACACTCTACTAATGATGCCATGTCACCTCGATTACTATTGCTAATCTCGCGTTAGTTTAAAACCGATTCAAATTCAAATTTGAATTTAAGTCAAATAATAAAATTTTCCAAACATTAAAAATAAAATGCTCTAAACGTGCCAGATAATTCATGAGTAATAATGGTGGAGAAACCACATTTTGAAAACATGTTTAAAAGCTCAAAAGTAATTAACATTGTGGCTAAAATAATTAAATAAATGACTTTTGAATTTTATAGAATCCTAAACTATTTTATTTGGAACTCAAGCTTTTTATGGCAAAGGATTAATTTACAACACTAATTTAGGCACTAATTATTTATCTTAATAGAGTTATAATAAATTGGAAGTTAAAAGAAAACAGAAAAAAAAAGAACCCCCCATGGGCCAACCGACCCAACAGGTCGGCCCACCCCGGTCCACCTAACCCACTACTAACCCCCCACTACTCCGAAACCCTAGCCCAACCACCCCCACGATTCCCCCCACTCTCCCTCGTCTCTACCCCCCCACCTCTCGATCTCGATCTGGATCGGCAAGGGGGGATCAAACCCGGCGACCACGACGCCATCGCCCCGGCGCCTCGCTACCCTACGTCGCCACCTCACCGGCGCGGCCCCCTTCGCCGTGACGACACCGCTCGGTGCCTCCCGCTACCCCGCCGCCCGTCTTCGTCCTCCGCCTCGACCACGCCTCCTCGCCGGACTTCCTCCCCTGCGTCGCGTCGTCACCGTCGTCCTCCCCACACCCACTGCTCCGTCCCCCGCAACCCGCCGTGAGCTCCCTTCCTTCCCCTCTGTCGCCGCACCACCTTCACGCGCCTGTGCGCGCACACCCGCAGCCGCCCCGGCCTCTTCTACCTCCTCGCGCGCGCCCGTCCGTCGCCTCTCCGGCGATGCTGCTGCCCGCACATGGCCGCGCCCTGCCTATGTCCCCGCATCGCCACCGCACGCGCCGCGCCAGTGACTCGGGTTCACTGCGGTGCTGTGCTCGTCGCGCCCTGCATCGTCGCCCCGTCCACTGCGCCCCCTGCTCGTCGCCGTGCTGCTCCCGGTGCCGCCCCACCGCTAGCGCCGCCGGCCGCGCACGCCCCGCGGTCTCTCCCGCCGCGCCCCTGTGGCCTCACCATGCCGCACTCGCTGGGGCGAGCTTCCGTTCAGTGGCCGCTCTGCACCCGCGCCCGTTTGGGCTGCGCCCCTTTGCCTGACCCGCTAAGGCCATGAGCCAATGACATGTGGGGGCTAGCCCCCAGAACGTATTATATATATAAAATAATTAAATAAAAAAAATTAAAATATTAATTAATTAAATAATTAATTAACTTAATTAATTCTGTTTAATTAACCAAATTAACTAATTAACCTAATTAATTGTTGTTAATTATCTAAGCATTCAATGACAGCTGGGACCGACACGTCAGTTTGACCCAGTCAACGCCCTGTTGACTGCTGACGTCATGCTGGCATCATGATGATTTCAGCAAATATTATTCTGGATAATGTTGAATTAAATTAATTAAATTAATTCTAAAATGATTTAAAACATTAGAAAATCATATAAATTAAACCGTAGCTCAGATGAAAATACTTTCT
Organism: Aegilops tauschii subsp. strangulata; assembly: GCF_002575655.3. Taxonomy (NCBI): domain Eukaryota; kingdom Viridiplantae; phylum Streptophyta; class Magnoliopsida; order Poales; family Poaceae; genus Aegilops; species Aegilops tauschii. The sequence goes on along the minus strand of NC_053037.3, from coordinate 276,072,930 downwards.
ACATGAAAGTTGCTCAGAACGACGAGACGAATCCGAATACGCAGACCGTTCATCCGCCACACATCCCTATCATAGCGAACCTGCAACATTTCACCTCCGGCTCATCTGTCCGAAAACGTGAAACACGGGGATACTTTCCCGGATGTTTCCCCCTTTCGCCGGTATCGCCTACTACCGCGTTAGGGCACACCTAACACCACTCATTGTCATGTCATGCATCATCATGCTTATGTTTGCATTGCATTTACTGTTTCTTCCCCCTCCTCTCTCTGGTAGACTACGAGACCGACGCTGCTGCTGCCCAGTTCGACTACGGAGTTGACGACCCCTCCTTCTTGCTAGAGCAACCAGGCAAGCCCCCCGCCTTGATCACCAGATATCGCCTATTCTCCTCTATACTGCTTGCATTAGAGTAGTGTAGCATGTTACTGCTTTCGGTTAATCCTATTCTGCTGCATAGCCTGTCATTGTTGCTACAATTGTTGATACCTTTACGTGTTATCCTAATGCTTAGTATAGGATGCTAGTGTTCCATCAGTGGCCCTACACTCTTGTCCGTCTGCCATGCTATACTACTGGGCCGTGATCACTTCGGGAGGTGATCACGGGCATATACTATATACTTTATACTGCTACATTACTTATGATATTGTTCGGAGATGGGGGCTGAAGGGGCAGGTGGCTCCATCCCGGTAGAGGTGGGCCTGGGTTCCCGACAGCCCCCGACTGATACTTTGTGGCGGAGCGACAGGGCAGGTTGAGACTGCCTAGGAGAGAGGTGGGCCTGGCCCTGGTCGGCGTCCGCGGTTACTTCAAAATAACACGCTTAACGAGTTCTTGGTATTTGATCTGAGACTGGCCATTTGGTCTATACGCACTAACCAACTACGCGGGAACAGTTATGGGCACTCGACGTCGTGGTATCAGCCGAAGCCTTCGTGACGTCAGCGACTGAGTGGCGCGCGCCGGATTGGACTGGAACGCCTGCTAGGCTAGGTCTGCTTCCGGCCGCGTTCGCAACGTGCAGGTGTGCAATGGGCGATGGGCCCAGACCCCTGCGCGCATTGGATTTAGACCGGTGTGCTGACCGCTCTGTTGTGCCTAGGTGGGGCTGCGACGTGTTGATCTTCCGAGGCTGGGCATGACCCAGGAAAGTGTGTCCGGCCAAATGGGATCAAGCGTGTAGGGTTATGTGGTGCACCCCTGCAGGGAAGTTTATCTATTCGAATAGTCGTGTCCCTCGGTAAAAGGACGACCCGGAGTTGTACCTTGACCTTATGACAACTAGAACCGGATACTTAATAAAACACACCCTTTCAAGTGCCAGATATAACCCGGTGATCGCTCTCTAACAGGGCGACGAGGAGGGGATCGCCGGGTAGGAATATGCTATGCGATGCTACTTGGAGGACTTCAATCTACTCTCTTCTACATGCTGCAAGATGGAGGTGGCCAGAAGCGTAGTCTTCGACAGGATTAGCTACCCCCCTCTTATTTTGGCATTCTGCAGTTCAGTCCACCGATATGGCCCTTTACACATATACCCATGCATATGTAGTGTAGCTCCTTGCTTGCGAGTACTTTGGATGAGTACTCACGGTTGCTTTTCTCCCTCTTTTCCCCCTTTCCTTTCTACCTGGTTGTCACAACCAGATGCTGGAGCCCAGGAGCCAGACACCACCGTCGACGACGACTCCTACTACCCCGGAGGTGCCTACTACTATGTGCAGCCCGCTGACGACGACCAGGAGTAGTTAGGAGGATCCCAGGTAGGAGGCCTGCGCCTCTTTCGATCTGTATCCCAGTTTTTGCTAGCCTTCTTAAGGCAAACTTGTTTAACTTATGTCTGTACTCAGATATTGTTGCTTCCTCTAACTCGTCTATGATCGAGCACTTGTATTCGAGCCCTCGAGGCCCCTGGCTTGTATTATGATGCTTGTATGACTTATTTATGATTTAGAGTTGTGTTGTGATATCTTCTCGTGAGTCCCTGATCTTGATCATACACGTTTGCATGCATGATTAGTGTACGATTGAATCGGGGGCGTCACAGAAGTCCCTAGAAGCATCGGTTAGTCCATTATAGAAGTATTTCAAGGATGATTAGGCAAAGCATTAAGTAACTGGCAAAGCCTCCCCCAAGCTTGTGGGAGACTCTCTTCTTTAGTTTGCACAAAGTTAAATATTTCATGTAAGGCAGCTTGTTTCTTAGGAAAATATTTTTCAGAGAAGTAATAAATCATATCCTAGGGACTACGCACAAAACCAGGAGCAAGAGTGTTGTACCAAGCTTTAGCATCACCCTTTAATGAGAATGGAAATAATTTGAGAATAAAGTCATAGCGAGTCTTCGCATCATGAGTAAAATGGGTGGCGATGGCATTCAACTTAGTAAGATCTGCCACAACAGTTTCAGTTTCATAACCATGGAAAGGATCAGATTCAACCAAAGTAATTAGCTCTGAGTCAACAGAGAATTCATAATCCTTATCATCAATAAAGATAGGTGAAGTAGCAAACTTAGGATCACATTTCATTCTAGCATTTAGAGATTTTTCTTTATACTTGCATAGTAATTTCTCTAGATCACACAACTAGGGAAAAGCCTAGCAGTAGCGCGGGTTTTAGGCCTACTAGTAGCGCGTGGGGCAGCGCTACTGGTACGGTGCTACAACTAATGGTAAGTAGTGGCGTGGGTTAACCCACGCTACTGCTATATCCACTTAGTAGTAGCACTTCCTAGAAAGGCGCTACTAGTAATTACTAGTAGCGCTTCTCGCAGCCCGCGCTTCTACTATTATTCCGTATTATATTTCTTTTTTATTTCATGTTGTATTCATACACCTTTATACAAGTTTTCATACAACTGCAATTTAGAGATTGTTTTTACATCATAATGAGTTATTACATCACTGGGTGAAAGAACCGTGGACTAGTTTCAAGCGGATGGACATCCACTTGAAACTAATCTGCGGTTCTTTCACCTAATGATATAATAAATATCATCTTCACATCATTAACAACTTATCATCATAATACATCATTGTCATATAACACCTCCTCATAATCATCGTTTTCATCAATGAGACATCACATAGCAAGTTGGTCACTACTCATAATCACAACTCATCATCATCATCAACTCGAACACATTGTACCACATAATAAATATTGTACCTAGGACCTACTTCTCTCTCATAGGACCTACTACCTTCTCTTAGGTAACATAGCATAAAACTAGATAGCCCCTGACTCTCCATTATGGAGAATGGAGATTATCCTGTCTCCAATTCTTGGCTTTCGCACAATGTTGCTTCCAAGAACCTCCCTACGACTGACCATACATTTTTTCCATTCTTTGATTATCATGTCTTCACCGGTTTTAGAAATACAATATGGACAGGTGTGATTCATAGGATGACCTAGCTGTATGTTCAAAGCATCAAGGCGACCATTCTGATACATCAGATAAGGCACACAATCCATAGGGATTTTCTGTTGAAAAACGTAGTAATAACTTCGTAGTTAGCAATGTAGTTAAGTTTTAAAAGAATTTATGCAAAAGATGCACGGATGTCATAATAATAAAAAATCTTACCATGGCATCTCCATGGGTATTACCATAGTTCAACACATGCACTAGTGGCACGTATTGACCATAATGTGGAGGAGTTTGATAATAGGTATTGTAATTCTCAAGATCAGTACAAAATGCGATCAGATGATTTTTCTCCTGATAAGTTAACTCAGAGCCATCGGTGCAGTAGGTTCTGTCTACCATCTTCCGCACATTGTTTAAAAATGAGCCTACGCTATGATGATAGCGGTGTCACGACCGGAAATTTTCGGGATATTAATTTCCCAAAAGAACCGGTCTTTGTGCTCACCAGCCCCAGGATTTACTGTTAGCTGATGAGACACCAACTTGATACAAGAATTCCAAGCAAGTACAAAATATGTAGTACAAGACCATTGTGGCCTAGGAGTACAACACTTGGTTTCTAGTGATTGATGGCGGAAGCGGTTTGCGGTTCATCTGCGTCTATGGGACTCCATTTCCCACAAGAACAGCTGACCAGGATAACTCCTATCTTCGCGAGGCCGCTATCATCATAGCGTAGGCTCCGGGGCTGTCATTGCAAGGCTCTCTCCACGCAAGAAATCTGGCCAAGACAATAGCCAGGAACAAGCCAGTGAGTACGTTTGAATGTACTCGCAAACATTAAGAACACGGGTATAATATAACAAGAGATAATCATACTCCAAAACATTTTATGATGATAAGTCTGCCATGAAGTAAAGGAAAATCTGTGACGCGTGCGGGCAAAACATGAGTATGCAATACGGGAGTAGAAATGGAATGCACTGAGCGAGTGTCTGGAAAGACTCCTTGAAAGGTTGCAAATAAAATGACAATGCCGCAGTCGGGCGTCTGAGCGACACCACATAAAGGGCTTATAAAGGATAAATAAATATCAAACATGCCACAGTCGGGCGTCTGAGCGACACCACATAAAGGGCTTATATAAGAATAATCACAGTGAATATCCAGGAGGTAGAACCATCCCAGGGATACTCAATAATTCAGGAAAAATAACTGGTTAGTCCATAATAATAGTAAACAAAATCTTCATGTGTCACAGGTCATAAACAAAATCTAGTCTAGCTGTTTCTCCATCTGAAGACCGTCACTGAGTTCTAGTTGAAGCGTTCTCCATCCGAATACCTTTACCATGACCCAGTTAGCCGTGTCTCCATCCGAAAACCGTTACTAGACTCATCTCGGACTGAAGTCCTTACCCATAAACATGGCTGTCCGAAAGGATATATCCTCTGCAGAGGGTGTACTATTAACCCACGAGTAACGGGTTTATTTAGGCCATCGGGACTAATTCCGCCTACGGCCTTTTAATTGAAAACACGCCCGACCTGCACACACCAGCTTAACTCACCGGTGTCTGGAATCACCCACGACACCTGCCAAGCAAAACTCTAAGTGGGGAGGCTACAACCTCGACGTAGCATGGGATCAAATTTATATTCGTGCGCTCTAAGGGGTGCCCCCCTCTCGGTCCCAACCGGAAACACCCATGCCCCCGGACCAGGTGGCATGCCTACCGGAGGCCTCCGGTATCTTCCACCATGGCCTCTCTGTACGGTGTGTGCTTTGGTAAGGGGTTGACAACTTACTGAACCGTACCCTACCCGTGGCAAGGACAAGTGGTAGCACAAAACAAGTAGGGGACAACCTCAGGTGGTCCAAGTATTCTCCGAAATATAGCATAACCAAAATATTCCCATAACAGACAGAGTCATCGCTCCCCAAAACTCCTCATGCCATACCGGACACACTCGTCCCGACGAGGAACTAGGGACAAGCTCGTGTCTACCCAAGACCACGACTCTCCCGGCTTCCTTCCGGTATGCATGAGAAGCCCACGAGGGTGATCACTAACACCAGCACATCCAGTGCTAACCAAAAAACATCTTCAATATGTACTCACGCGTGGGACTGATCGATACATAGAAAATAAAGCATGCTCCAAGTCAATGTAGTGTTGTACCAGTATCAAAACACCACAGAAAATATTATGCCAGAGTTCAGAAATGCTTGCCTTCAAGAGAATGCAAAGGGTGCACTTTTTGAAAGCTTTCTCTTCTCTCCATTTCCTATTTTGAAAAATATTGAAATAACAAATATTTCAAACACAGTACAAAAAGTTGTCCCAAATATTTTTGAAATAAATCTTAAAATAAACTAGATGAATTTTGAGAGAGGTAGGAAAAAGAATCAACTCATTTGGGGTTTTATTTTAAAAGTTATAGCTAGTCAAAGATCAGTCAAACTTCTGTTTTTAATAAAAACCAGAAAAAGAAAACGCTCGGGAGAGAATACGCTTTCGCAGCAGAGGAAACGTACTCAGGACGTCTGCGCCTTCACTTAACCAGAGAGGACGGCGTGCGGGTCACTGACAGTGGGTCCAGAGGGCCCACTGGTCAGGTTTGACCGTTCTTCCCTCTCCCTCCTCTTCTCTGCCCGACGGGAGCGGGACTCCGGTGATCGCCGGCGACGAACGACGGCTCCTCGAGGGCACCTGAGGGCAGGGATGGACTCGCCAGACCGGGGCGGTCCTCTCGGTGGTCGTCGGGTCGACGGTGGTGGGAGGAGTCGCCGGCGGCGAGCTCCGCGGCGGAGGGGGCTACGGTGGTGAAGTGGTTTTTGGGCTCCGGTGGTCTCCGATCGAGGTTGAGTTGCTGGGTAGCTCCGCAAGGACAAGAGGAAGCGATTGGTGGCGTTGGTTGGGCGAGAGAGTGGCTGGCTGCGATGTATTATACCGGAGCTCGGCGGCGGCCGAACCGGACGGAGTTGGGGAAGAGGGCCTCTCCGGGCCAATCCACTGCTTAGGGGGAACTAGGGGAAAAGTCTGAGGTCGCCTGAGGTCTTGAATGCGTTCGGGGATCCCTTAAATAGGCGCTCGAGGTTGGACCGCGGCGGCTGAGGATAAGATCGCCAGCGACAACCGTGCTGTAGCTGCAGGGTGACGTGGCGGCGACGAGCGCTTGCCGACGAGCTTCGGGATAAGCTTGAGCTGTTCACAGGGGCAGCTGGCGCACTGGTGTGGTTTGGGCGGCGCCGTCCATGGCAGAGGCTCGCTGCCGACGCCGGCGTGCCGCCAAACGCTCTGCCATCGGCGCTGCAGGGGGCCAGGGGTGGCGTGGAGAGTGGGCGAGGTAGTGCGCTGCTCAGCAGGCGAGCAGGGGCCAGGGACGGGTCGCCTCGAGTGCGGCAGTGCGCTGCCGCGGCTCAGTGCGCGCGCGTGCAAAACATGCACTCTGGGCGCGCCTAGAGCACGCACGGGACATGCTCGATGAAATGCCAGGGCAGTCTAGAGCGCGAGGGTGAGGCTGGCAACTAACAGGGCTAGGAGATTAGTGGACAAGGTTGCTGGGTCATTGGAGCAAGATCACAGTGCAAACTAGGAAACATGCCCAAAACTGACTGTGCCCATCAAGTGTTCGATAGAATGCCAAGTGCACTTAGGCAACTCTTGGAGTGGTCAAAATCTCCAGACCAGGGTCTCTTTAGATGTAGATGATGATGGCAAGATCATTTGGGCAAAACCAGAAACTTGTTAGTGCAAGTTTTGCAAAACTACAGTTTTGGACAGAAAGAAAAAGGGCTCATTGCATGCACTTAGAATCCTCCAAAGGGTCACTCTCCTGGACTTAAGGGTTTTGTAGGGAGGGCTTCATGCAGGAAAAAGCTCAGGGCCACTAGAGCAAAATAAAATAGGGTTGCAGTACAAGTCACCAAACTGGACCAGAATGAAAAAGAGGTTGATTCACTCAAATTTTTCAAAGATCATCACTGGGTTTTTGTATGAAGTTGAATTGCATGCATCTACTGACATCTCCAAACACTTGGAAGAATTTTTAAAGAACTATTTAAATAGGTTGTAGTGCAAAAATGACTACTGGACCAGATTTGAAAAGTAGGTGTAGAGCTCAAAATTTCCAATAACCAAAAGATATTTTTGCATAAAAGTGATGTGGAACCATCACATGACATCCCTAAATTTTGGTGAAAAACTTAAATGCATTTGTCAAATGGTTGCAGTGCAAAACAGGCTCCAAATTCAAAAGAAATCATTTTAAAAGAATAGAGCTCTGAGAAAACAAATCTTGCAAATTAAATGTACTCATAAAGAATTGTTTTATTATAGGGAGTATTCAAGTCCAACAATCCTTAGGAAAGTTTCCTCTTGAGGTAAAAACCCACAATAATAAAAGGGTAAAACTGGACAAATGGAAAAGTTTTATTTCCTGGCAAAATTTTAATTAATAAAACAAGGTCAAAATTTTTGGGGTGTCACAACACTACCCCCCTTAAGAAAAATCTCGTCGTCGAGATTTGTTAAAAGCTGTTTTGAACAAACATTGCATTTACCAAAAGAAATCACTCAACTGTGCAAAAACAAAATGGCTACAGTGAGAGGGCAATTAGTGGTGTAAAATCACAGTGTGGTAGACCGGCGTAGCGTGGGAAAACCCACGGTCAGGGGAAAAAGAGATATTTCTATGCGGGTACAGTAATTTTAGAATAAATTCTAAATTACTAAAACGTGCTGGTCGCACCCGAGAGCACAGTGCTCTCTCTGGCTGACGGGTGGGCCCAGGGCCCACTGTCGGCCTCCTCTTCTACCTTTGGCTCACTCTTCCCTCTCGCGTACTCTCCCGCGCTTCCTCCACCGGCGATGCCTAGCTCGTAGGGCATCGAGGCCGTACCGCGGTAGTGCGCGGCGTGCTAGCTGCCGGGGCAGCGTGCACTCACCTCGCGGGCCAGTGCGCTATCGGCACTGCTCGCGGACTCGCCTCCGAACACCGGCGATCGTGCGGCTAGTGGCGCTGGTGGACCTCGCCCACCGTACACCGATCTCGAGCTATAAAACGATCGCGGGGCTCCTCTCTTCTTCCTCACATCTGGCCTCGCTTCCACTCCTCCTTCCTTCTCCACCATTGCAGTTAGCAGGAGCTCGAGACGAGGCTCTAATGGCGGAGGGGATGCCGGACTGGTATGTGGTCCTGGTGTGTGGAGGGTTGGCGGTGCTGCTGGGGTTATTCGTGCTCCTGTGCGCGATGATCCTTGATGATCGTCGTGATGCTGCCGCTCGAGTGTTAGCTCTTCGCGGCGGCGGCGATCATGAGGATTAGGTGCGGCGTTGAGTGCCACTGCTGTCGGTGTGCTGTGGCAACTCGTGTCCGAATGGTTACTCACAAATCTCTCTTACTGAGACTGTGGTGTCCTCGAGTGTGATTAGTTAGGCGCAAAAATGTGTACGAGGGTTTGCAATTAGTGCACGGGGTCGAGTGGTCGTAGCTGTGAGCCTGCTGTTACGGTGCTGCGCGAATAAAAGAAAGTCTATGCCGTGAAGATATATACGCTGCAGCAACTCGGGGAAAGAAATCTCATTACAAAAATTTTACCGCGAGCGAAAAATTTGTTAACACAAAATTAACAGCAGTAAAACTGCTCACATAAAAAAATCGGATCTCTCGCACAATTTTTTTGGATAACACGCACAAGTTACAACACGTAAATAAATACTGGAATAATAAATACGGCGGTGACGATTACAAAGAAAACGGCAAAAAGACCGGGTCCTGAGAAAACGCCTCTGGTACTGGGGCACACTCCTCTTCTATCGGGGGAAGCGGGTTGACCAGTCGATGAATGCGCCTCTCCTGGTCAGGCCTCAGTGGTCTGCCAATAGCGATCCGAGGATTTAAATCAGCGAGGCTCTGGAGATAACCCATCACTCGCTGAGTCAAACGCTCCTGAGCGATAACGTACTGAGCAAGGTTGGCCAGTACTGGATCTCTCTCAATTCGTCCACCGGGAAAAGATGCAACTTCTCCGGGTGCTGCACGACTCGGAAAATAATAATATCCTCGCTCGCTGGAATAGGGCACCGCGAATCGAAGACGAGTGAGCGTCTCGTACGCAGCAGCTTCTATGGCCATATGCGGAGACGGCATGGATTTCCCCACGAAGGAGACTTCCGTTGGGTCTTGGTTTGGGTAAGCGGGAGGGATGTGCACCACTGCCCAATATTTCAAGGTGGAAGGGGTGATCCTCGATTTGAGCAACTCGTACTGGGGTGGATGGGTGGCACTCATGGTACTGCAGGTAAAGTCCCATAATAATTTAACAAAACTACCAGGGGTTGCGTCTGGGGTTCTCAGATAAATACTGGGGGTCGGCATGGCAAAGGAATGGCTGTGAGTGTTGCGCACAATGGTGAGGGGGTACTCGGAAGGGTCACGAAGTGGCCTTACATAGCATTGGTGCTGGGTTACCTACCGGGGTGACAGGTAACGGGTTGTTGATCCTGTATGTGGGTCAAAGCCACAGATATACGCATCACATAAATGTGGCGTATTACTGTGGATGCTGTCGGGGTTGGTCTTGGTAGCTGCGCCCGAAATTTTAAAAATGCATTGTACGCCAACGTACATATGCATAGCTGTTACTCCAAAAACAGGGGCGCACAAGCAGACATCATATAATAAAAGCGATACAAGATCACACCATTACAAGCGGAGGTAAACTAAGGCTTGATACTACTCAAGCGGCTTAGTCTACTTCGTTAATATCTAAGTGTGCTGGCCTGGCGGATGCCGAGGTCTGTCCACGGGTTTCTCCGTCAGGATTTGCTGGCTGAGGTTGAGGAACTGCAGGGTCGGGGTAGTGGTGATGACCATCGCGGGGGTTGCTGGCCACAATCCCGTTGGAATGGGTTCCCAAAAGGCGGCGAAGCACTTCTGGGGACACCAAAGTACTCCGGTTGATGGCTGGGGCAGACCTCAAGGGATCGATCGGGTGCCCGAACAGCACGACTGGGTTGTCGGCGTCGGGCTCCGCTTCTCTTCTCGCCGGGGCTCGGCGAACCAGTTCTCCATGAGCTGCGATCAGATCAAGGGTGACTTGATCGAATAGTTGCTCTAGTGCGTTTACATAGCGCACTAGGTGCAATAGTGCCGGATCCGCCTCGTGATCTCCGTTGGCAACCTGGGGCGGCCTACCATACCCGTCACGACTGGGGTAGTAGTAGAACGAGTGACAGTTAACTCTGGGCGACAAGTGCCGGAGTTGCACTATAGCTTCTCGGGCTGCCAGTTGGATGGCTTGTGGCTCAAAGGAAGTTGTCCTTCCAGTGAACCTGTAGGGGCATTCAGGTGACAGGCCCCTACCGTAGATGTGCACAGTGGCCCAGTACTAACGGCTCTCACCGTACATGGGTCCTTGGTACACAACATACTCAGGAGGCCCTTCTAACGCATAGGCACGGCGGGTGAGGTTTGCGAGCACGGTCACAAAACCTCCAAGGTTGGTTGCGGTGGTCTCATTGTGAACAATGGGGCCAGGCATCGTGGGTGTCGGTCACTGGCGCGTGATCGACGGGCTAGGCTGATAGGTTGGGCACCGTCCGCCGAAAGGCGTCGGGTCACTGTGGGGCTATCTTACGCGGGAAGCTTGACCGGGGTTAGGCTAAGGTCTGGTGGTCTGGTTAACCTAGGTTTATTGACCTGGCTAAGATAGGGTTAGCCGATGGTCAGCCTGGCTCTGATACCAAGTCTGTCACGACCGGAAATTTTCGGGATATTAATTTCCCAAAAGAAACGGTCTTTGTGCTCACCAGCCCCAAGATTTACTGTTAGCTAATGAGACACCAACTTGATACAAGAATTCCAAGCAAGTACAAAATATGTAGTACAAGACCATTGTGGCCTAGGAGTACAACACTTGGTTTCTAGTGATTGATGGCGGAAGCGGTTTGCGGTTCATCTGCGTCTATGGGACTCCATTTCCCACAAGAACAGCTGACCAGGATAACTCCTATCTTCGCGAGGCCGCTATCATCACAGCGTAGGCTCCGGGGCTGTCATTGCAAGGCTCTCTCCACGCATGAAATCTGGCCAAGACAATAGCCAGGGACAAGCCAGTGAGTATGTTTGAATGTACTCGCAAACATTAAGAACACGGGTATAATATAACAAGAGATAATCATACTCCGAAACATTTTATGATGATAAGTCTGCCATGAAGTAAACGAAAATCTGTGATGCACGCGTGCGGGCAAAACATGAGTATGCAATACGGGAGTAGAAATGGAATGCACTGAGCGAGTGTCTGGAAAGACTCCTCGAAAGGTTGCAAATAAAATGACAATGCCGCAGTCGGACGTCTGAGCGACACCACATAAAGGGCTTATAAAGGATAAATAAATATCAAACATGCCACAGTCGGGCGTCTGAGCGACACCACATAAAGGGCTTATAAAGGATAAATAAATATCAAACATGCCACAGTCGGGCGTCTGAGCGACACCACATAAAGGGCTTATATAAGAACAATCACAGTGAATATCTAGGAGGTAGAACCATCCCAGGGATACTCAATAAATCAAGAAAATAACTGGTTAGTCCATAATAATAATAAACAAAATGCTCATGTGTCACAGGTCATAAACAAAATCTAGTCTAGCCGTTTCTCCATCCGAAGACCGTCACTGAGTTCTAGTTGAAGCGTTCTCCATCCGAATACCGTTACCATGACCCAGTTAGCCGTGTCTCCATCTGAAAACCATTACTAGACTCATCTCAGACTGAAGTCCTTACCCATAAACATGGCTGTCCGAAAGGATATATCCTCTGCAGAGGGTGTACTATTAACCCACGAGTAACGGGTTTATTTAGCCCATTGGGACTAATTCCGCCTACGGCCTTTTAATTGAAAACACGCCCGACCTGCACACACCAGCTTAACTCACCAGTGTCTGGAATCACCCACGACACCTGCCAAGCAAAACTCTTAGTGGGGAGGCTACAACCTCGACGTAGCATGGGATCAAATTTATATTCGCGCGCTCTAAGGGGTGCCCCCCTCTCGGTCCCAACCGGAAACACCCATGCCCCCGGACCAGGTGGCATGCCTACCGGAGGCCTCCGGTATCTTCCACCATGGCCTCTCTGTACGGTGTGTGCTTTGGTAAGGGGTTGACAACTTACTGAACCGTACCCTACCCGTGGCAGGGACAAGTGGTAGCACAAAACAAGTAGGGGAAAGTCACTGAACAAGACTCGACTTACGACCGACTCAGGTGGTCCAAGTATTCTCCGAAATATAGCATAACCAAATATTCCCATAACAGACAGAGTCATCGCTCCCCAAAACTCCTCATGCCATACCGGACACACTCGTCCCGACGAGGAACTAGGGACAAGCTCGTGTCTACCCAAGACCACGACTCTCCCGGCTTCCTTCCGGTATGCATGAGAAGCCCACGAGGGTGATCACTAACACCAGCACATCCAATGCTAACCACAAAACATCTTCAATATGTACTCACGCGTGGGACTGATCGATACATAGAAAATAAAGCATGCTCCAAGTCAATGTGGTGTTGTACCAGTATCAAAACACCACACAAAATATTATGCCAGAGTTCAGAAATGCTTGCCTTCAAGAGAATGCAAAGGGTGCACTTTTTGAAAGCTTTCTCTTCTCTCCATTTCCTATTTTGAAAAATATTGAAATAACAAATATTTCAAACACAGTACAAAAAGTTGTCCCAAATATTTTTGAAATAAATCTTAAAATAAACTAGATGAATTTTGAGAGAGGTAGGAAAAAGAATCAACTCATTTGGGGTTTTATTTTAAAAGTTATAGCTAGTCAAAGATCAGTCAAACTTCTGTTTTTAATAAAACCCAGAAAAAGAAAACGCTCGGGAGAGAATACGCTTTCGCAGCAGAGGAAACGTACTCAGGACGTCTGCGCCTTCACTTAACCAGAGAGGACGGCGTGCGGGTCACTGACAGTGGGTCCAGAGGGCCCACTGGTCAGGTTTGACCGTTCTTCCCTCTCCCTCCTCTTCTCTGCCCGACGGGAGCGGGACACCGGCGATCGCGGGCGACGAACGGCGGCTCCTCGAGGGCACCTGAGGGCAGGGATGGACTCGCCAGACCGGGGCGGTCCTCTCGGTGGTCGTCGGGTCGACGGTGGTGGGAGGAGTCGCCGGCGGCGAGCTCCGCGGCGGAGGGGGCTACGGTGGTGAAGTGGTTTTTGGGCTCCGGTGGTCTCCGATCGAGGTTGAGTTGCTGGGTAGCTCCGCAAGGACAAGAAGAAGCGATTGGTGGCGTTGGTTGGGCGAGAGAGTGGCTGGCTGCGACGTATTATACCGGAGCTCGGCGGCGGCCGAACCGGACGGAGTTGGGGAAGAGGGCCTCTCCGGGCCAATCCACTGCTTAGGGGGAACTAGGGGAAAAGTCTGAGGTCGCCTGAGGTCTTAAACGCGTTCGGGGATCCCTTAAATAGGCGCTCGGGGTTGGACCGCGGCGGCTGAGGATAAGATCGCCGGCGACAGCCGTGCTGTAGCTGCAGGGCGACGTGGCGGCGACGAGCGCTTGCCGACGAGCTTCGGGATAAGCTTGAGCTGTTCACAGGGGCAGCTGGCGCGCTGGTGTGGTTTGGGCGGCGCCGTCCATGGCAGAGGCTCGCTGCCGACGCCGGCGTGCCGCCAAACGCTCTGCCATCGGTGCTGCAGCGGGCCAGGGGTGGCGTGGAGAGTGGGCGAGGTAGTGCGCTGCTCAGCAGGCGAGCAGGGGCCAGGGACGGGTCGCGTCGAGTGCGGCAGTGCGCCGCGGCGGCTCAGTGCGCGCGCGTGCAAAACGTGCGCTCTGGGCGCGCCTAGAGCACGCACGGGACATGCTCGATGAAATGCCAGGGCGGTCTAGAGCGCGAGGGTGAGGCTGGCAACTAACAGGGCTAGGATAGAGATAGCTAGGAGATTAGTGGACAAGGTTGCTGGGTCATTGGAGCAAGATCACAGTGCAAACTAGGAAACATGCCCAAAACTGACTGTGCCCATCAAGTGTTCGATAGAATGCCAAGTGCACTTAGGCAACTCTTGGAGTGGTCAAAATCTCCAGACCAGGGTCTCTTTAGATGTAGATGATGATGGCAAGATCATTTGGGCAAAACTAGAAACTTGTTAGTGCAAGTTTTGCAAAACTACAGTTTTGGACAGAAAGAAAAAGGGCTCATTGCATGCACTTATAATCCTCCAAAGGGTCCACTCTCCTGGACTTAAGGGTTTTGTAGGGAGGGCTTCATGCGGGAAAAAGCTCAGGGCCACTAGAGCATAATAAAATAGGGTTGCAGTACAAGTCACCAAACTGGACCAGAATGAAAAAGAGGTTGATTCACTCAAATTTTTCAAAGATCATCACTGGGTTTTTGTATGAAGTTGAATTGCATGCATCTACTGACATCTCCAAACACTTGGAAGAATTTTTAAAGAAATATTTAAATAGGTTGTAGTGCAAAATGACTACTGGACCAGATTTGAAAAGTAGGTGTAGAGCTCAAAATTTCCAATAACCAAAAGATATTTTTGCATAAAAGTGATGTGGAACCATCACATGACATCCCTAAATTTTGGTGAAAAACTTAAATGCATTTGTCAAATGGTTGCAGTGCAAAACAGGCTCCAAATTCAAAAGAAATCATTTTAAAAGAATAGAGCTCTGAGAAAACAAATCTTGCAAATTAAATCTACTGATAAAGAATTGTTTTATTATAGGGTGTATTCAAGTCCAACAATCCTTAGGAAAGTTTCCTCTTGAGATAAAAACCCACAATAATAAAAGGGTAAAACGGGACAAATGGAAAAGTTTTATTTCCTGGCAAAAATTTTAATTAATAAAACAAGTTGAAAATTTTTGGGGTGTCACAGAAAATAAGTTGTCAATGGATATAAGCTGTCAACTATTTTGAAATAAACAATATAAATTAGTTAATAACTATGTTTGAGAAACTCACATAGCGGTAGAATTGGAAGCGTATCAACAAGGACCCAAATGTCCATATTGTCTTGGTCGACGTCAGGATCACCAAGATCCATGGTGACAAGCATACCCTCATAAAAACCATACATCTGGCAAAGTGCTTCCCAATTTGTGCAACCAAAATGGGTTATGTTCTCAGAATTGTATAGATTTACTTCAAAATCCATACCATGATGGGTCCTTAGGTGAATTTTCTTTGTTTTCAAAACTTTCATGGTCTTCAAAACCCATCCTCTCCAAGACATAGCATCTTGCATGGCATGGGATAAGCTAGTCGAATTGTAAAAGATGAAAATTACATGTTGAAATAATTGAAGTCGTGCTTAATTACGAAAAAAACACTTGTCATCGTTGCGTACCGTTTCAACATCGAAGGTCTCCTGGAGCTTAATGCTGAAGCGTCGATCTTCGTCCAGGTGAGGCCTGTCGCACAGACCTCAGATGTCGTTGCACCAGTCGCACTCCCCCGGGAGACTTTCATCGTCCGAGTACGACATTTCCTATGTTCATAATTCAAAGATTAAACTTGTACAATTAAATATATGTAGTACAAAAACTAAATTAAATCATTATTATTCATCACTGGTTGACTATCGGTCTGCCGAGTCTTTTCCTGAAAACTCTCAGCTCACGTGGTGTATACATTCGACCGTTGGTGATGATCGCTCCTCCTTTCGTCCCCGAGTGCATTACACCAAAATGTCTAGCACACGGGAACGAAGGAGAAGCGACCCCCACGACAACAGTCGGGATTCTTTGTCCTCTCATATATGGTGGTGCCTCGACAAACTTAAAGTCAACCTGAAATGTCGTTTAGTTATCTTTCTAGAAAATCCAGGCCACTCGATATTTCCTACATATTCTAGGACAAGTCATGACAAAATTCACGGAAAAATATGGCATGACCTTTGCTAAAAAAGGACATATCGAGCACATGAAATTCGCCGGAACGGAAATTAATCAACACTCCGGCAAAACATAGGCCACTCAGAGGTGTAACCTGCAAACATGACCGACCACTTGGGCAAGCACATATCCTATTTGAGCAACACAAGATATACATGTTGTTATCTACATCATATGAGCATTCAAACTTGATGGTCATTGCATTTCAATGGTTGAAAATATGAACAAAAACATTTCAAAATATCTTATAGGTCTCATATTGACATGGAAATTTGGCTGGTCTCACCTCGAGGTCGGAGGGGGTCGGTGATGGGGATGACGGCGGCGACGATGGAGGGGCTCCTTGATTTCTGCAAAAACAAAAACCCAATAATCTATCAACTAATCAAATGCATACGCCTTGCATAGTGGGGTCCAATTTGAGCATTCAAAATAGGAGTACTTCTCCAATTTGAGCATTCAATAAGCAAAACCAAATCGTAAAATAAACAAGTATTCAAATTAGCATGCATTCAATAAGCAAAACTACATCATCTCTTGTGTCCGTACATCATCGAATATTATCACTAATACATCTCGAATAGTATCATACATATAACATCGCTAATACAACTAAAACCCTAGCGAATGATGGGTATCATCATGGGTGGTGGACACCCAAAGAGAAGGAACCATTACAGGATCATAGCGCCAGTGAGATCCATGAAGAACCTACCAGGTGTTGGAGAACCTGCCCTGCAACGCAACCATGTAGCGACGGACGTGCTTGTCCTCCTCGCTAACACGGTGCCGTACCACCTCCACGGGGTCCTCAATCCTCTGCACTGTCACTGGCCCATGCGACCGCCACCAAAGAAGGTTCGGGTCAACGACGGGCTGGCTCCTCACCAAGGTGCGCCCCCCGGTAGGTAGCACCTCCCAGTACCAGCCCGGCGGAGCCCAGTCCCGAACATGGCCACTCTGATCAATCAGGTGTCCTCCGCTGAGTCGACGACGAGGATGCGGGATAGGCATCGTCGACGTTGATGCGGGGATAATTGCTTTAACTAAAAAAATAACAACAAATGTGACATGTTCAACTAGTTCTATTAATTCAACTAGTTCTTACTAAAAATAAACTTACTATAAATAAAAATAAACAAGTTCTTACTAAAAATAAACTAGTTCAACTAGTTATATTAATTTTCTTACTAAAATTACACTAATTCTATTAATTCAACTAGTTCTTACTAAAAATAAACTAGTTCAACTAGTTCTATTAATTTTCTTACTAATTCTATTAAACACAACTGCCCTAGTTCTTACTAACTAATTAGATGAACCTACCTAGGAACTACTGCCCTAATTAGCATCTAATTTGATGAACCCTAACTAATTTGATGCACTCTAAAATTTGATGAACCCTAGGAACCCTAGCTAGGCAGAGGTAGGGGAGGGGGAGGAGGAGGCGTGCTCACCTCGGGTGCCGGCGGTGAGGGAGGGGCTGGCGGCGTCGAGGTCGGGGTCGGGGCTCAGGCGCGCGGCGGAGGGCGGCGTCGAGGTCGGGGTCGGGGGCGGCGTCGAGGGCGTGCGGAGGGCGACGGGAGAGCGCGCGGCGGCCGATGGTGATGCAGGGCGATAACGGCGGCAACAGCGCAGGACTTTGATTTGGGGGAAGTGGCCGTGGGGAAGAAAGAACCGCGCGGTTACGTGAAAAGTAGCAGTAGCGTGTTTGAGGAAATGCGCTATTGCTACATTAGCTATAGCTAACTTAACTATAGCGCTGGCTGGAAACACGCGCTACTGCTAAGTTAGCTATAGCGCCTGTCCTGAAAGCACGCTGCTGCTACGCCTTTCTCCTTTATTTTTCTTTTTCATTTGTTTTCCTTCACATTTTCTTTTTTTCCTCCCCCTTTTCTATTTCTTTCATTTTCATTTACTTTTCCATATGTTTTTCATTTTATTTTCCTTTCATTAGCAGTAGCGCTTTCCACTTGAAACACGCTACTACAACAACCTTAGCAACAGCGCGCTTTTCTTTGGCGCGCTACTACTATTGGTAGCCTGGCGAGAACAGTAGGGGAATCGTAGTTGTAGCGCTTCTTCCCTGAGACGCGCTACTGCTATGAACTTGGCTGCAGCGCGTTTTGTTGCCACGCGCTACAGGTAAATAGTAGTTGTCCCTCGCTACTGGTAAGATTCTGTGTATAAGGTTTTCCCTAGTAGTGTCATCTCCATCCCTACAAGCAAGAATATCTCTAGTTGTCTCCTCATTCATAACATAACCTTCCGCCACCTTAGGCAATTCATATCTAGGAAGGCTAGTTCTAGCAGGAGTTTCAGTTTCAAGCTCATCATCAGATTCAACAACATCATGTTGTATTACTCTAGCAATTTGTTCATCAAGAAATTCACCAAGTGGCACATCATCATTATCAAGCAAGGTACTAGCATCATCATAAGCATTATTCATAGCAGAAGTAGCATCATCAATAACTTGCGACATATCAGAATTGATAGCATGTGGTGGTGTTGCAAATTTACTCATAACAGAAGGTGAATCTAAAGCAGAACTGGATGGCAGTTCCTTACCTCCCCTCGTCTTAGAGGGATAAATCTTAGTCTTCATAGTGGTAAATTCATAATAATCCCAAGTGACTCAACAAATGTAGCTATGCTCCCCGGCAACGGCGTCAGAAAAAGGTCTTGATAACCCACAAGTATAGGGGGTCGCAACAGTTTTCGAGGGTAGAGTATTCAACCCAAATTTATAGATTCGACACAAGGGGAGCCAAAGAATATTTGAAGGTATTAGGAGCTGAGTTGTCAATTCATCCACACCTGGAGATTAATTATCTGCAGCAAGTAATCAGTAGCACAGTAATATGATAGTTTTGATAGTAGTGACAGCAGCAACGGTAACAGTAACAGTGATAGCAGTAATTTTGTAGCAAGTGTAACAGTAATGACAGCAGTAGTAACTTAGCAAAAACAATATAGGATAAATTCGTAGGCATTGGATCGGTGACTTGTTGGATGATATTCATCATGAGACAGTTATAACCCAGGGCAATACTGCACTAGCTCAAGTTCATCAATATAATGTAGGCATGTATTCCGTAAATAGTCATACGTGCTTATGGAAAGAACTTGCATGACATCTTTTGTCCTACCCTCCCGTGGCAGCGGGTTCCATATTGGAAACAAAGGAACATTAAGGACTCCTTTAAATAGAGAACCGGAACAAAGCATCAGCACATAGTGAATACATGAAATCCTCAAACTACGGTCATCACCAGGAGTGGTCCCGACTATTGTCACTCCGGGGTTGCCGGATCATAACACGTAGTAGGTGACTATAACTTGCTAGATCGGATCTAAAACATGGATATAATGATGATAACATAAATGGTTCAAATCTGAGTTCATCGCACCTGGGCCCGAAGTGACAAGCATTAAGCATAGCAAAGCCATAGGAACATCAATCTTAGAACATGGTGGATACTAGGGATCAAGCCCTAACAAAACTAACTCGATTACATGATGAATCTCATCCAATTCCTCACCGACCAGCGAGCCTATGAAGGAATTACTCACCCCTTGTCAGGAGCGTCATGGAATTGGCAATGGAGAAGGGTTGCTGATGACGAAGAACGAAGATCCCCCTCTCCGGAGCCCCAAACGGACTCCAGATCTGGCCTCCCGATGAAGAACAGGAGGTGACGGCGGCTCCGTCTCGTGGATCGTGATAATTCTTTCTCCCTGATTTTTTTCTGGAAAAATAGGATTTTATAGCGTCGGTTTCAGGGTCTGCAGGGCCACCAGGTGGGGACAACCCACCTATGCGCACCAGGAGTGGGCGGCGCCCCCTGGTGGGTTGTGCCCACCCAGGGGGCCCTCTCCGATAGGTCTTGGCTCCATAAATTCTTATATATTATATAAAAATCCTCGCAAAGTTTCGTTCCATTCCGAGAACTTTTATTTCTGCACAAAAACAACACCATGGTAGTTTTGCTGAAAATAGCATCAGTCCGGGGTTAGTTTCATTCAAATCATTCAAATTAGAGTCCAAAACAAGAGGAAAAGCGTTAGGAAAAGTAGATACGTTGGAGACGTATCACAAGGTCGTGGTCGCCGTGATGCTCGAGGAGGAGGAGGACGGGGAGGCGCTCCGGCTGTGCCTCCGTCAGACGCTCCTCCTCCGTTGGAGGGCCATGTTGGGGCCCAACCTTGGGAGTTCTTCATCAGGCTATACAAGTCGCAAGGGAGATGGAGCTTGAACAACCGCGAGCTTTGAGGCTGCACATGAGGGGCTTAGGGAATGGCAACTTCCGAGTAGATGTGGATTTTCCCGCCCCCATGTTATGTACTTCTGCTGAGACTGGAAGACTTTTGCTCGTGCCCATAGCTTGTCGGTAGGGCACGTCCTCCAGTTTAAGTTAATGGAGGACGATTTCCTATCCGTCAAGGTTTTTTGGAGCTCGGGTGTTCGCTTAGGGTGCTGTGCGGAGAGCTCGACCGACGAAGAGAGCTCCTCCTCGAGCAACAATGTCGAGGAGGACAGTGACGGCGACGACGATGGAACCGGCCGGGAAGGTGACGCCTCTGACTCCGGCTGAGCATCAGCCGGACCGTCACCGTCAGGCGGCGGCGGCACCATCTGCATCTGCACCTCCTCTCTGGCAAGGTGATTTGCCGGGGAGTTGGGAGAAGAGGTGGGGGTGGTGCCTCCGGCTCCTCCAGCAGCCTTCTAGCTCGATCCCGGCAGGCTTCCTCTCGGGCTGTGGCTCTGTTAGCCCTGCCACGTCCTGCTGGCCCTGGTCGAGGCGGTTGACGGGTCGCCTCCGCCATGCTCTCCATCGATGCCTTCGCCGGTGCCCTCCCGCCCCCACCAGGCTACCTGTCCTGGAGCCCAACAGGGTCAGGCTAGGCTTCTGCCCAGGCGCTCCTTTTGCCCTCTTCGCCTTCGACTACTGTGCCTAGGAGGAGAGGGACAAGAAAGTTACGGGGCACTTATCTTTTTTCAATCTTAAATTTGTAGGCACTTGCCAAATTTTAGTTCAAATAATGTAATCTCTTGTGTACATATTTGTGTCATGTAAGGTTTGTACTTGTTTGATCGGCATATTAATGAAAAAGATGAACCTTCTCGGGGACTCGTGCATGTATATGTCCCTACAGAGGTGGAATGCCTCTATATTTTGAATAAACGAGTTTCCCCTGGTAGGCTATCCTGCTGGTACCCTCTATTTTGTTGCTAGGCAACTGAGCCTACCGGGCACAAACTGTAATGTGGGACCAGCCCCCCGCCAATGTTTTTCATCAAAGGCCACTGCGACCATCCTGATCGAAGCAACGTTCGAGTCGAGGGATGGGAGCACCTAAGTTTCAAAAAGCAGCGAGGTTCTCTTATGCACAAGTCTTTGCCTACAGAACATGTATGGACAAGAGATAGAGCTTATCTATTTGTCGTGCCGGAGATCGCAGTGTTGGTTCATCTTTCCAGCTTCCCTTAGAGGCCAAGCTCTCAGCAGGAACCTGCAGTTTTATGCAGATGGAAATGATGCCAAATGCGATCTTATCTATATGCACATGCAATGCTCATGAGATGCTTATGCATGCATGCAACTTGTCGAGGGCCCCCCAGTGCTTCATTCATTTCTCTGTTGCTCAGGGTCTGCGCCTGGCTTTGTACAAGGGGTTACATGCAACTGAGACAAGGCCTGTACAAAAGAGTGGCTGCCAGGCAGGGCCCGACAGCCACGCCTTACGAGTAGAACTTGCGGAGATGCTCAATATTCCATGAGTTTTGCAATCGAATGCCATCTTCGGTCTATAGACGGACTGCGCCAGGTCTGGTGACTCGAACTACCCAGTAAGGGCCTTCCCACTTTGGCGTCAACTTGTTTGTACCCTTGGCGGACTAAACGCGCCTAAGGACAAGGTCGCCTTCCTCAAAACACCGGGTATCTGTGATAACGACGCAGGGCTTGCTGATAGCGTGCAGCACACGTAGCAGCCCGGAGACGATTCTCCTCGAGAAGCACAGTGTCCTCACTCTGGTGCTGTTCCTACGCTACTTCATTGTAGGCAAGCACTCGAGGCAACCCATAAATGAGTTTCGTGGGGATAACTGCTTCTACCCATAAACTGGGGAGAAGGGAGTCTGTCGAGTAGCTTGATTTGTTGTCGTTTTGAGGGACCAGAGAACTACCAGCAGCTCATCGATCCATCGCCTGCCGCACTTCTGCAGCGTATCAAAGGTTCTCGTCTTGAGTCCTCACAACACTTCAGTGTTCGCCCTCTCAGCTTGTCCATTGCTTCTGGGATGTGCAGTAAAGGCAAATGAGATCTTGCTTCCGAGGGCATGAATATATTGCATGAAGGCGCGCCTCGTGAACTATATGTCGTTGTCGGTGATGATCCGTGCAGGGACCGAAGCAGCACACCAATCCTTTCAAGAACTTGATAGCCGACTAAGCAGTCAACTTTCTCACGGCATCTACTTCCGGCCACTTTGTAAACTTGTCGATGGCAACAAACAAGAATTCAAAGCCCCCGCAGCTCGGGGGATAGGGCCGAGGATATCGAGCCCCCAGACCAAAAACGGCCATGACAAAGGGATTGTCTGAAGAGCTTGTGCAGGCAGATGGATGCTCTTGGAATGGAACTGGCAGGCTTCACAATTTGTGACTAGCTCAACCGCATCTTGGAGGGTTGTGGGCCAATAGAATCCTTGTCAGAATGATTTCCCCACTAATGCCCTTGATCCAATGTTGGAGCCGCCCATGCCTGTGTGTATTTCTGCCAGCAGTTCATTTCCTTCTTCCCGGAAGATGCACTTCAATTTCACACCGTTGGGCCTCCTTCTGTATAGAGTGTCATCGACAAACTGATACATACTGGCCCTCCGGGCTACTCTTTCAGCTTCATCTTGTTCATCGGGGAGTTGTCTGGTTTGGAGGAAATGGACTATGTGCCTTGCCCAAGTTGGAGCCTGGGGCTCGGCAACAAGGACTAGTGGCACCTCCTCATCTGCGGGAGTGCATTCCTCGACCGCGGGGACCAGTGGCCCAGCAGGAGGGCGCAGCCCGGCAATCGACGGGGAGTTGTTTCCGGCAGGGTCCCTACCAGGAGCCCCAGGAGGCTCTACCGGGAGAGGCTTACCGGAGTCCATCTTCGTCCTCTTTTGGGCCGTTGTTGCCAGGGATACGGAGGGCTGAGTAAGATGGAGAACAAAAGTCCTTGGTTCCACCGGATGCTTTTGCAGCACACTTTGACAGATGATCAGCTATGCTATTTTCCACATGGGGTACATGCTCTGTTTGCAATCCGTCAAAGCGCTCCTCCAATCTTCTCACTTCCTCAACGTATGCATCCATCAATGGACTTTGGTAATCCTTGTTGACTTGTCTCACCAAAAGTTGTGATTCTCCTCGAATGATCAGCTTCTTGATTTCGAATTCTGTGGCAATCCTGAGCCTGGCAAGGAGCCCTTCATACTCCGCTATATTATTGGTTACCTCCTCTCGGGGAAAATGCATCTGGATGACGTACTTCGAGTGCTCCCCTGTGGGAGCAACGAGAAGCACACCAGCCCATGCACCTTGTAGGGAGAAGGCACCATCAAAGTACATTATCCATTCTTGAAGTGCCTCCTTGTGGGGGGTAACTGTTTCCAGTATTTCCTCATCAGGGGTTGGCGTCCATTCTGCAATAAACTCTGCCAATACCCTGCTCTGAATTGTTCATTTGCTCTCAAATTTCAGGCCAAAGCTGGATAACTCCAAAGCCCACTCCACTATTCTGCAGGTAGCCTCAGGGTTTCGGAGTATCCTTTGCAATGGGAAATGGGTCACAACCGTGATCTCATGGGCTTGGAAGTAGTGGCGCAGTTTCTTGAGGCCATGATGAGGCCAAAAATCAAGTTTTGCACACCAGAATACCTCGATCTAGCCCCCTGTAGTAGGGAACTGACAAAGTACACTGGGCGCTGCACCACTTTCTTCCTTACCGCGTCCTTGGGGCTGCCCTTGCTGCCATGCCGTCTTTGTCCCGATCCTCATCCGGTCCTGTCGGGCTTTGCCCACTCTCTGTTTCCTCTGCTTCCCGCTGTGCCACTAGGGCTACACTAACCACTTGATTAGTTGCCACTAAGTACAGGAGAAACGGTTCTTGTGGTTTAGGGGCAACCAAAGTGGGCACATAGGACAAGTAGGTCTTCAAATCTTGTAAAGCTGCGTCTGCTTCCGGGGTCCACTTCATGGGCCCTGCCTTCTTCAAGATTTTGAAGAACAACAGGGCACGCTCGGCAGACTTGGAGATGAATCTGCTAAGTGCGGCAACGCACCCTGTCAGACGCCTCCCATCTTTGACCGTCCGGGGTGCCTGGATCTGCTCGATAGCCTTTGTCTTGTCGGGGTTGGCTTTGATCCCACGATGGGACACAAGAACCCAAGTAGCTTGCCGGAGGGAACGCCAAACAGACACTTCTCCAAATTTAGCTTCAAGTAGATCTTGCGCAGATTAGCAAATGTTTCCTCCAATTCCTAGATGAGGGTTGATCTATCCTTGGTCTTGACCACAATATCATCCATATAAGCCTCAATGTTCCTATGCAACTGTGGTCCAAAACCAATCTGGACTACTCTTGCAAAAGTGGACCCGACATTCTTTAACCCGAAAGGCATGCGCACAAAGTAGTACATACCACATGGGGTGATAAATGAGGTCTTCTCTTCGTCTTCCTTGGACATGAAGATCTGATGATACCTAGAGTATTCATCCAGAAAGGAGAGTAAATCACAACCTGAAGTGGAGTCCACAATCTGGTCGATGTGCGGCAAGGTAAATGGGTCCTTCGGGCAAGCCTTGTTGAGATCTGTGAAATCTATGCAAAGCCTCCATTTCCCATTACCCTTGTGCACGACCACTGGGTTTGCTAACCATGTCAGATGCAGTACTATTCTGACCAGACCAGCTGCCTCAAGCTTCTTAATCTCTTCGGCAATGAACTGTTGCCTCTCAAAGGCCTGCTTTCGAACCTTCTGCTTGACGGGTCGGGCATGTGGGCAGACAGCTAGGTGGTGCTTGATTACCTCCCTGGGAACACCAGGGATATCTGATGGTTGCCAGGCAAACACATCAATATTTGCCCGCAGGAACGCAACTAGCGCGCTTTCTTATTTCATCAAGGGTGGCGCTGATAGTAAAGGTACCATCAACACCAGCCGCCCTGCCGGGACCTTTTTCACATGTGGCGCAGCAACCATGGATATCTTGCAGTTGGAACTCTCTGGAAAGTCATCAATAGGCACAGCGCAGTCCGAAGAGGTATGCTTCCCGGATTCCTTGCTGGAGTCCCTCCATCCTTCTTCTTTCCTTTGTTCTCCTTGGCGGGGACTGCTGCTACCGTGGCCTCTGTCGCGACTGCGTCCCGGTACATCTTATCCACGCAAATGATTGTGTCTTTCTCATCTGACGGAATGGAAATGACTCCTACTGGCCCTGGCATCTTCATGGTGTTGTAGGCATAGTGGGATGCCGCTACTTTGCCATAGCTGGGCGTCCAAGGATCCCATTGTAAAGTAGGGGGAGGTCAACCACATCGAACACAACCTTCTCAGTCTGGTAGTTCAATTCTCCCCCAAATATCACTGGCAACATGATATTTCCCTTAGGATAACTCCTGTCGGAATTGACTCCTTGAAACGTGCCTGAGGGAGTCCTGGACTCAGGGGTTCTCGGGCGTCCGGCCTGCTGGACATGGGCCGGACTGATGGGCTGTGAAGATACAAGACCAAAGACTCTCTCCCGTGTCAGGATGGGACTCTCCTTGGCGTGGAAGACAAGCTTGGCGCCTGATATGAAGATTCCTTTCTCTGTAACTGACATTGTACAACCCTAGTCCCCTCCGGTGTCTATATAAACCGGAGGGCTTAGTCCGTAGACACAATCATAATCATAGTCATACAGGCTAGATTTTTAGGGTTTTAGCCATTACGATCTCGAGGTAGATGAAATCTTGTAATACTTATATTCATCTAGATCAATCAAGCAGGAAGTAGGGTATTACCTCCATAGAGAGGGCCCAAACCTGGGTAAACATCGTGTACCCCGTCTCCTGTTACCATCAACCTTAGACGCACAGTTTGGGACCCCCTACCCGAGATCCGCCGGTTTTGACACCGACATTGGTGCTTTCGTTGAGAGTTCCGCTGTGACGTCGAAGACAGGATTGATGGCTTGCCTTGTTATCAAGGACAGTATCACCTCCAGAGGTGCCCTGGCCTCAGGCCAAACCCTCCGGCTGGGCGGCTTTACCATGACCGCCCCTACGGCCATTAAGCAAACGATGACTTCTCGGGTCATCAAAAACCAGCTCTGTGCTAGCTCCGAATACTCCAAATGGATGGATCCGACGGAGGTGTCGTCTTCAAACGAACTCCTAGATCGCATCTCCGCTTTGGGGGTCGCTACAGACTACGAGCGGATTGGGCTTAAACCCGATCGGAGAGAAATCAAATCTCCGCCGATCACCCATCAGATAGCGGTAGTAGAGGAGCAGAACGACAACTCTTCCTATATATTGAGGATGAACTATGTCTGGATTTCCAAGCTTGAAGAGCCGGATACCTACCCGCCGAGCGACGTGCCCTGTCCTCCGAACCTAGAATCGGATGATGGGCCTAAAAAATCAGTTGATATCCCGGAGCCCGAACCGTTAAGTTCGGAGATTGCCCATACTCCAGATCCCCAATTGGGTCAGGGCTCGGATTTAAAGCCAACCACCCACCCAGATATACGCGATCTCATGTACATACGGCAGCAGTCTCAGGAAACAGTCCATCACTTTTGGGCCAGATTCCTCCTTGTCAAAGACAATATTAAAGATTGCCGCGACGAAGACGCGATCTCAGCATTCTGCATCAATTGCACGGATGTAGGACTCCTCAACGCCATCAATCGCCGTCGCATATTACACTTCGCTGACTTGGCAATCATCGTACAAAAGTACTGCGAAATGGAAACCGCCTGGAAAACTCAGGCAGCTCTCTGGGAACCACCAGTTTCCACTCAACCCTTTGTCCGGGCATAAAGGATGCACCCTCGCGGTGCACCAGAACCAATAGTAAAGAAATCTAAGCACATCACGGGGCACGGAATCGTTCTGGAGGGATGGCTCGATAGACCATGCAAAATACACACAACACCGGACACCATACCAACCCACGGCCTTAGAGCATGTTGGATACTCCGGCAAGTGGCTAAGAGCGGCGAGGATATCCTCACCAAAAATACCCCAGAGCAACACCCCCCAGAAGATGACGACCCCAGCGTATTGACAGTCTTCGAGACTTTCGCTTCAAACAATCGGCGTAAAAGGGCTTTCCGCAACCTCGCCGAAGTCTGCCAAGTCGCAACAATAAACCCCTGGAACGACACGGCCATAACTTTCAATGCCAGTGACGAACCAAAATTCCGGACAGTCCGGGCACCGCCGCCTTGGTCCTCAACCCAATTATGGATGGTTTTCGGCTCACCAAAGTGCTCATGGACGGCGGCAGCGGATTAAACCTCATCTACGAGGATACACTCAATAAAATGGAAATAGACACGAGCCGCATCGAGCAAAGTAGCACAATCTTCCGGGGAATCATTCCCAGTCGGGAGGCGAGATGCGCGGGAAAAAGCACGCTCAACGTGGTATTCGGCACGCCGGAGAATTATCGGTCCGAAGAGATAACCTTCCAAGTGGCCCCTTTCAACATCGGATATCACGCCCTACTGGGGCGAGATGCATTTACACGCTTCCAAGCTATACCTCATTACGGCTACATGAAGCTCAAGATGCCCGGGCCCAACGGGATCATCACTCTTGCCAGTGGTCCGGACATAGCACTCCGCTCCGAAAATAAAACCACATCCCTGGCCCTCGAGGCATTGTCAGAAGCCCTCGCGGCCGAAGAGCTAACCGCGCTGCGCTCCACTTTGGATAGGGATGACGTAATCCTGGACAAGCGATCCAAATCCACCTCCTTTAAACAAGCAGATGAAATTGTCAAATTTCAAGTCCATCGGATGGACCCCAAGAAGACAGCATCCATCGGGGCACTATCGGATCATGGGTTCTGGCAAAACCCTTAAGGTTCAAACTCTGGGGTGTGCGCGAAGTTCTTTCCCCCCTACCGATCCACGCCCTAGCTTGCTAAGATCTTGCGGACGAACTCGACGAACTCACAACACAAAAGACACAAGATTTATACTGGTTCGGGCCACCGTTGTGGTGTAATACCCTACTCCAGTGTGGTGGTGGTGGATTGCCTCCTGGGCTGATGATGAACAGTATAAGGGGAAGAACAGCCTCCTGAGGTTGAGGTGTTCTTGTGCTTGGCGAACTTGTGTGTGTGGATTCGCTCAGCTCGGGCTTGCTTGTGAGCTCTGGACTCGATGCCCTCTACGGTGGTGGCTAGTTCTACTTATATAGGCCCTGGTCCTCTCCCCAAATATTGAGCGGGAAGGGAGCCAACAACGACCAATTTGAAAGGGGACAACTAGTACAGCTTATCCTGACAAAAGCGGTCTTCGCCTGCAAAAGGCTCTGGTGGTGACGCCGCCTTGGGCTCCATGGTGACCTCCGTCTTGCCGTCCTGCTGGTCTTGGTATCGTTGCACCGATATGGAAACCTTTGCCTGACGCCTCGGTACTCCGCGCCTGTGCTTGCCCCCTTTAGCACCAAAGGGGAAACAAGGATGTTGCGCGTGCTGGCGCCCGCCTAATCTTGATCATCATGGCTCACGTCACGAGGACCTCACGAGGTTTGCCCTGCCTTGATCTCTCCGCTCCTCGCGAGCCAACCTGGTGAGGCCGCTCCTGAGGAGGTCTTGTGTCGTCCGCCTCGCGAGGCTTGGCCCCTCGCGAGGGTCTTGGATGCCTTGTTGATGAAGATGGGTCGTACAGGCCTGCTAGCGCAGCCACGCCGTGGGCCACATGCAGGCATGTCTGGGGACCCCCGTTCCCAGAACGCCGACAGTAGCCCCCAGGCCCAAGGCGCGCTCGGGCTTGGCTTTGAGGCGAAGCCAAAGGTCAAGTGCAGAGCATCGCGGGCCCCAAAAGCCTGCGGCCTCGGTCGACATGTGGCGGTTGATTGGACGTGGGCGTCTCCGCTTCCCCATGCTGCCTCGGCAACTGCCCGTCTTGACAAAAGGCTGGCGCAGACAGCGCTTGCCTTCATTGCTTCTCTTCGTCTTGCTCAGATCCCCTTTCTTGCGCCCTACTTCCGAAATCCCCAGATCTGCTTCCATCTTCTCCCGCACCAGCGACTAATGGCGCCGCGCAAGGTCAAGTCCTCCATGTCGACGGCTTGGTACGAACCTGCTCTCGATGTGCCCAACGTCTCGGAGAAGAGCCTCGCCGCCATGTGCTTGCTAACGGCGGGGGAGAGCAACGAGAGGGGGAAGACATAGCTCCGGGTCGCCTCCGATGTGCCGGAGCCCGAGGGGAGCACGTTCTTCCCCTTCTTCACGAGCAGTACCGCCGCCGGGTTGGTTCCTCCCTTCTCTGACTTCTTCTATGAGGTCCTCGGCCATTACAGGCTGCAGGCGCTGCATCTTCATCCCAACTCCATCCTTCTCCTGTCCATCTTCGCCTACTATTGCGAGGCGTATCTGGGCGTGATGCTGTCCGTGGCTCTGCTGCGCCACTTCTTCTTCCTCCGCGTCAGCGAAGGCCATATCTTCGGGTGCGCCAATTTCATTGCGGCCGGCAAGGCCAACTCGATCTCGAACACCAGGAAGAAGGACGACAACCTCAGGGCCAAATGTGTCATGAAGGGTGCCAAGTGTGTCCATCCGCACTTGGCAATGCTGACGGAGGCGCCCCAGTCTGACAAGGGGTGGTCTCGTGCAGAGCTCGCTGATGAGCGGGCGTCGTCGGTGTTGGCGCAGATGCAGACTGACCTGAAGCCGGGCAACATGAAGGTGGCGAAGGTGACAGGGGCCATGCTCTTGAGGGAATTCCTGATTGTACACGCCGCCCCACTCCAGGCGCGTGCGCGCCCCTTGTGGAGGCTTGGAGATGAAGAAGACAAGATTCGCCTGAGCCCGAAGGCCTTGCCTGACGACGAGCTATCTGCAGCTTTGTGCCTCTTGGTCGGGGACAACCAAGAGTACCCGCCGAGCGCCTTCGTTCCTTTGTTCCGCCGCGCGGACTCGGAGCAGATTGTGGCCGCCCGGCCGACTTTTGACGCGCGCGGGCTGGTGCCGCCGGTGCTTACCGAGGCCCCAGCCGCGGCGAAGTCGGTGGAGCTGTCTTCTGATGAATCCCGTGGGAGGGAAGAAGGGGAGGAGGACTCGGAGGAGACCCCCGAGGAGATGGGAGAAACCTCCCCCTGAGCAAGGCTGACATCCTCCGGGCCCGTCCTGACGACGCCGAGGTCGACACTCGCCAGGAGGAGGGAGAGCTGCCCGCTATCCCGATGAGGGGCAGGTCGTCGCTGGTTTCTCGGGGTGCAGCTTCTGCTTTGACACCGCCTAGGGCTGCCTCCGGCCCTTCTGCTGCGTCGTCTTCTGCTCCCGGAGCCCGTGTGCCCACTCCTCAAGCTCCGAAGCTTTCGGGTGTTAGGCTCCCCAAGCGGAAGGTGGACTATGTCGTGGTGGATCAGTAAGTGCTTCGAACTTCGTCTTGTTCTTGCTCGTACTTGCTATTTTCTGACGTTCACCCTTGGTTGATTAGGCCGATGCCTTCGGCGAAGAAAAGGAAGGAGGATACAGTGGCCGCGCCCCCTTCTGCGGAGAAAGGAGGCGACAGCACTCGCACCTCCCCAGCCCGGTCGCCCTCGCGAGGCAAAGGGGAGCCTTGGAGCACGTCCTTTCAGAGATGGCCCAGCTACGGGAAGATCTCCTGGGCGCGGACCCGCGCCTGGTAGCCGGGCGCCTGGAGCTGGCCTCCGGCTGGCTTCACTCCGACTCGGCGGTCTGAGCATCGCTGAGCCAGGCCATGGCGGCCTCCAAGAAGGAGTAGCAGGCCGCCGCCAAAGCTGCGGCCGATCGTGAGGCGGCGCTGAAGGACGCCGAGGCCGCCCGCGACCGCTGCCGAGAGCTGGAGGATGAGCTGAAGAGCCTGCGCGACCAGCGCGCTGAAGAAGCATGTGGCCGCCAAGCGAAGGAGGAGGAGATGAGGCCCCGAGAGGACGCCATCAAGGGCCGCGACGCTGAGCTGGGAGAGCTGGCGGGCGCAGGCCGCAGAGTGCAGCCGACTGGAGGAGTTGGAGCAGAAGGCGAAGGCAATGGAGGCCGATCTGGACGCCAAGGCGAAGGTCCTGGCTGAAGACCGCGAGGCCTTCTCGCTTCTCGAGGAGAGATCCAGCGTGGCACTGAAGTCACTGTACGAGAAGGGCTTGGAGAAGCTGCTGACCACCGACGAGGATGGCCCTGCTCAGCTGCTTCCCCACTTGGTGAAGGCTCTTGAGGAAGTCGTGGAGGGCATCGGTCCCATGGCTGAGGCAGAGGCTCGTGTCCTTTCTTCGGCTGCACTGACACGTGTCTTCAGCCGTCTGTACCTTCGCAACCCCAGTGCTCGTCTCGACGAGCTGCTGGAGCCCGTAGCTGATGAACACTGCACGGCTGCCGCCACAGCCATGAAAGGTCAAGTGGAGGGCCTGCTGAAGAAGTTCTGCGTCTTCATCCTCGCGCCCTCGACAGGCGATGCCATCGATCCTGCAGCTCCATTTGGTGGTGCAGGTGAAGGCGACGCTACCAAGGGAGGAGCACCTTCTGCGGGTGATGGCGGTGTCCAGGGGTGACTTGCTTGTGGCTGCTTCCCTGTTTTATCCCTGCAACACGTATCATGCCTCGTGGATGCGTTTAAACTCGTGCTTGGTATTTGGGAGAACGATATGGCTTGTAATATTTGCTTTGAGTTTTTGTGATTTTCTTCCTATTTGCTTTGTGTTCTGCGTCGGCAGAGCCCGGCCCCGCGCATACCTCAACCGCCGTTGGGCCGACCGGAGACCAGGACGGGCCAAGGAGTGAGGGGCTACGTGACCAGTTAGGCTCCTGAGTCGCGATGCTCAGGAGTCCCCCTTGACGCGCAAATGGCTTATAGGAAGAATACGCGAGGATAGGTTGATGTTCTACATCGGCAGAGCCCGGCCCTGCTCATACCCCAACTGCCATTGGGCCGACCGGAGACCAGGACAGACCAACGAGTGAGGGGCTACGTGACCAGTTAGGCTCCTGAGTCGCGATGCTCAGGAGTCCCCCTTGAGGCGCAAGCATTCTCCATACCTTTGCCCTCGCCGAAGCTCGGCTCGGGAGGGGCGTGCGATGACCAGGTCCGAGGGACCTGGCTTGGGCGGCGTACGCTCGGGCGTGACCCGAGCACAGCCCCCGTGCCCAGCTGTCAGGACCCCGATTCCAAGTCACATCGATCTCGCCGGTAACACCTCATATCACTTTGTGGCCTCACGCACGGTATTCCCACGGGTGTCGCCTTACCATGGCCCGGGACCGTTTGCGCCTTTTGGCTCACGTATATGATAGTGTCGCTAGCATCCATATGACAGAGAACCCGGGCCGACATGACTAGTCGTGAACCCAAAGCAGCACTAACTTACGGGGACAGGCATACATGAATCAACATCGAGCATGTCGGTCAGCAGCGTGCGAATCCGGGCTGTAGCACTGGGCTAACAGGACTCCGGTGAACCGGGCTGTAGCAGGCTAGGCAGGACTCCGGATGTCACCGCGTGACATTTCCCCGAAGGGACAGACACAAGAATGAAGTGAATCACATGCCGGCCAGTCAAGTGTTCCGGAGCAGTAGTGTTGGGCTAGCCGGACTCCGGTGAACCGGGCTGTAGCGGACTACTATGGCTCATGGAAGCACAAGACTACATTTCCCCATAAGAGAGGCTACCAAGGATAAACAACTAGGTTGTCGGATCCCACACATACCAAGCATTTCAATCATACACACAATATGCTCGATATGTGTAAATACAACATGGCATCACAGCATAACTCTACGACTCAAGTATTTATTCATTAGGCTCCGAGGAGCGAGATATTACAAACATGGGTCTCATGACCCAACATTCAGAGCATACAAGTCAAAGCACATGCGGAAGCTTAACATGTCTGAGTACAGACATCCACAAATGAAAAAGGCTGAGAAGCCTGACTATCTACCAGATCTTGCCGAGGGCACAAGATCGTAGCTAAGGTATCAAGCTAAACGTTGAAGTCCACACGGAACTACTAGCGAGACCGACGTCTCTCTGCAAAACATGAAATAGGCAAACGTGAGTACAAATGTACCCAGCAAGACTTACATCAGAACTAGCTACATATGCATTGGTATCAACAAAGGGGGTGGTGGA
This sequence comes from Aegilops tauschii subsp. strangulata, assembly GCF_002575655.3. Classification (NCBI taxonomy): domain Eukaryota; kingdom Viridiplantae; phylum Streptophyta; class Magnoliopsida; order Poales; family Poaceae; genus Aegilops; species Aegilops tauschii. The sequence continues at coordinate 276,039,254 of NC_053037.3, read as the reverse complement.
CTTTAACTGCAGCAAGCCAGCTTTGACTCGGTGGCTAATCCTGAACTACGACTGCAAGTAACTCTTTTGAGGTGGCGCACACGAGTCCACATATTCACCATTTCAATACAAGACTATGGATCTGCTCCCGTCTCCCTACGAGAACGCCATCCATAGCACTCACGCTTATCTTGCGCATTTTAGAGTATCCACTTTCACTTGTCTATGAACTGTACAGACAACCCAGAAGTCCTTTACCGCGGACACGTCTATTTGAATAGATGATGTTAACCCTGCAGGGGTGTACTCCTTCACACACGCTCTCGCCACTTACCACCATGTACACGTCGTGTATCTTGGCAACCTTCAAGCGGAAGCCTGGCGAGGGAGTCGGCCACGACCTGACTAACCACACAAGTCTCTAGTCCAGGTTTATCGCCTATTTGGGTTCCATCCGCAAGGAGATCCGGCCGGGGTGTCGCTCACGGCCCCAAACGATGTGTGCAGGGTTCCCAAGCCCACCTCGACGGATGGATCTACGCTTGGTACACCGTGCCACGGTGCCTAGTCTGTCCCAAGCCCACCTGTACCGGGTGCCACTTTGTAGACTACTAACACAACCTACAAACACCAGAAACTAGTTGCAACTCCTGGACAGAGATCGAGCCGGTTAATAAGCCGAGAGGGGTCGAGTTACCGGAACCCAATGTGTGGTAGTAACTATTCATGGATCACAAACACAGAACTCAGTTCCTGAGGACGGTTGCAATGAGACAACCCACCATGTACTCCTACATGGTCTCTCACCGCTACCTTTACCAAATCGTGTTCACACACTTAGCTCTCACCAGTAGGACATGTTCACCACATTCCAATTCATCCCTGATGAACCAGACCTGACTCAACTCTAAGCAGTAGCAGGCTTGACAACAAGCATGAATGAGTAGGCACATCAGGGCTCAAACAAATCCTACTCATGCTAGTGGGTTTCATCTATTTACTGTGGCAATGACAGGTCATGCAGAGGGAGGGGTTCAGCTACCGCAGCATGTAACAGTTGAAACATTGTTGTCCTAATGCAGTAAAAGAGAGCAGGAGTGAGAGAGTGGGATTGTATCAGAATGAACAAGGGGGTTTTGCTTGCCTGGCACTTTTGAAGATAGCATTGGGTCTTCATCAGTGTCAACGATCACAGCGTCGGCACAACGTCTACCGAGGGGGGGACAACACCAGCAAACAGAGAATAAACACAATCAATGCAATGCACAATATGATGCATGAACATGGCATGTATATGTGATGTTGTTTGTGCTAATGCAAACACCAACAAGTTCAATGGAGCTTATTTGAATCAAGGATTCAAATGCAACTCCAAACTTAAGCATTTTAAATGCCCTTTATGTGTTTTCATCTATACAGCAGGTTTAGGTTGGTTTGCCATGCATGAGACTAGTATGGACAGATAGATTGAATTTTTCTGATAATTTTTCATATATAAATTATTTCATTCTGAGCTGCGGTTGAATTTCTATGATTTTTAGAAGTTTTAACTAATTTCTGGAATTTCTGAATTATTTTAAATATAGAAATTATTTACTGCGTTAGCATTGCGTCAGTGTGACGTCACCAAGTCAACTGCGGCTGACCAGGTCAAACCTGACCAATGGGGTCCACTGGTCAGTCACACAGTGCTTTCTGGGTCACCGACAGGTGGGGTCAGGTCAACAGCCACGTCAGCAAGTCAACGCTGACGTGTGGGGTCGGTCTACAGGTGATGTGGCCAGGTCAAACTGACCAGTGGGCCCTGCGGGGTTAGTTTAACCTAAACAAAAATAAACCAGGATTAATTAGGCAGTGGGGCCCGGCTGTCTATTTCATTGGAGGTTAATTTGTTGCGCGATTAGCCCCTAATGACGGCCACGTCGGCAGTCGCCGGAGCCTTGCCGGCGGCGACCCAAACGACGGCGGCTCGGCTCGAATTTGAGCTGCCAGTGGTGGTTTGGCGAGCTGAGGGCTCCGGGTAGTAGCTCTTGCTCATCCGCATCCAAAGGACCGGACGGGAGGCCGTGGGGTGGCCGGAAATTGACCGGCGACGAGGTTTGGCGGCGGCGGCAGCACGGTGGGTTGCGGATTTGGGGTTGTGGTGCGCTAGGGGAGGAGCTGGTGCGTGCGTTTGGCTCCTGGGAGCACGGTGAGTACAAAGGCATGCTCAACAAGGTACGGCGGCAGCTCTGGCCACGGCAGCAACACGGCAGGGCGACGGCGTGCTCTGGCACGGCGGGGATCGAGGCTAGCAGAAAGAAATGGAGGGGGAACATAGGGGAAGGTGCAGAAGCTCACAAGGGATCGGGGGAGAAGCTCAGCGGCTCGGGGAAGCTTCTGCGACGGCGAATCGACGGGCGGCAATCGTCGGGGCAGAGGATGATGACGATGGCGATGGCGGCGTTCCAGGGCACCCGGCGTTGCGTGTCTCGCCGAGGAGGACGAAGGCGGCGAGGCGGATCCCTAGGGCATATCCGGGAGGCGAGAGGGAGGCGGTGGCTGCGGCTATGGCGAACGGCGGTGACGGGCTCCGTTCGGAAGTGAGCGGAGAAGGGGGAGGGGGTCCAGAGAGAGAGAGGGGAGAGACGCAGGGGGTCGAGGGAGGTGTGTGGCGACGCGAGGGAAGGTCCAGGGTGACGGGAGGACAGCCAGGCAGGGTGGAGGTGGCGCGCGCGGCGAGCACACGCCCTCCTGCCTACTGGCAGGAGGTTGAAGACGGTTGGGCGGCTGGGCTGGGCCAGCTACAGTGATGGGCCATAGGTGGGCTGCACAGGATCTGGGTCAGCCAGGTAAGGCCCAGATAAGTCCCTCTCTCTTTTATTTGTTTCTGTTTTCTATTTTCTTTCTTTGTTTTGATTTCATTTACAAACAAAACCATTTTAAAACTTTCTGTAAATTTTTATGTGAGCTCAGGGAGGTAGTCCAAGGTCACATGCAAGCTTACAAAAATATTTGAACTTTATTTCTTATATAACAGAAATAAATCCAACTCTAATATGTCATTGATTTAATTCAAAGGCCCCAAATAAATATTTCTGTGATTCCAAAAATATTGGTTTGAATTTTACCTCTTACCAATATTTTCACAGAGTAACAGGAACATTTCCTTGGACTTCTTTGAAGAGATTTTATTGTTGATTATTTCTGGAGTGATTTGTGAGGGTTTCAACTATCCTCAATTCAACTTTCAGAAATTTAAACATGATGCAAGCAAGATGCAAACACTAGGCAGCACCAGAAGCTAGGGATGTGACAGCTCACCCCTACTAAACAAGAATCTCGTCCCGAGATTCAAGTCATGAGGTAAGAAGATAGAGGGACACAAGCTAACACAATCTTCACGATCCAGATGTCTTTCTCGAGGATGTTGATTCATTGCATCACCTTGATCTCGACGTCTTGCTTTAAGAACTACATCCAACATGACAACGAGTAGAAAGGGAGAATTTAAGAAGAATCGATCTTCCTGAGGTTCGAGCAACTTAGGATCATCTTAATGATCACAAGATCAACTCATGGAATGAGACATAGAAACATATCTGGAGCTGAGAGGCAAAACATGCTATAGGAGGGACGGAAGAAATAATTTGACGAGGGTTTCAAAGTAGCAAGGAAAAATTGCCAAGATTCCATAACGGGGCACCTCAGGAAAGGTGACTCGTGGAATTATTCCCTTAAGTGGAAAAAGAATTACTTTTGGTACATAGATCATTGAAACTCTTTATAGCAGCCTAAGGCAATCACAATCGATCGTTTGGCGGAGATCGAATGGATGATGTGGACTACCTTGTTGAAGACAACCCGATGGATGATTTCTGCTTATCATCGGAAATGGAAGGGACCCATGGCAGACTGACACAATGATGGGTGCAAGCTGGGAATAAAATGCAAATACTGGGAATGACCCAACCATCATCTCTGCGTGAGATTCAGATCTGCTTGGTAACGGGATATTTCAGACAGCATGTCTGGAGAGGAAAGTTTGCAACACAAACCGACGAGATGACGTTGCGAGATTCTCGGGAAATGAACTACGATAGCAAGCTCCAAAACATGAGCTGGTTCTGCTACATATATGTGAACACACTGTCCCAGACAAGCATGATCACATAGTAGTCTTATAATAAAACAGTACCGAGTTCAGGTGGGGAACCATCTTCGAGGATATTGGAATCTTGTGCATGAACTAGTATTCGCACAGCAACTCCTTTTCCTCGAACAAACTAGTCAGTGGCTTGGTGTGCTAGGAACACATATGGAGTGGAGGCGGCCAACCTATCAAACCATAGAGCACTTTGCACGTGCATGACTAACTTGGGATGGTTCCAGAGGAGGCAAAAACAAACTTTCTCGAGTTCATGGCGGCAACTTGCATCAAATGCACATGAATTAGAGGAAGTCACTTCTTTCATCCAACATATGCTTCATGAACGGGACATGAAGATAATGCTTATAAAAGTTTCCAACACTAACATAGATGTCCAACATGAATCATGGATAACATGAAAATATTGCTGATGGGCTCAACAACAGGTCATCCAGATTTCCATGAAGATGGAATTCCACAACTATGTGAACAAAGCGATAGCATTGGTCAGATCCAAAAGATATAATGGTGTATGCTCGAGGAAACAACCACGAGTAAGACAACATTTCGAATATCGTCGGTTCTGATTTGATCTGACGATAGCCCACACTCAAATCAAAGTTTGAATAAGATGATAGGTCCATTAACTGATCACGAGGATCAATCGATGAAATACCATCTTTCTTCAACACAGATACAAGATATCCCTTAGGGATGAGCTAGGTCGGAGAAGCTTTTATCTTCCAACTCTCCAAGTTGTTGTCTAGCTTAACCAACTAGCTCAAGGGTATGCAACACAGATTCCTGGAGAAGGGTTGGTTACAAGAAACCAACTTGATCACGAGCTCAACATAGCGGTCAGGGGAAAACCTCGAAATACTTCCGAGAAGATATTCGGAAAATCACGAACCACCGACATGTTAAGCTCGAGATCAATCTTGCTCTTTAGGCAAGATGATATGATCAAATAAGCAAGGATAGACATAATCCCAACTCTTGATCGAAGAGTGCACCAGGAAAATGGACTAGGTAGCATGATCAATCTTAGAATGATGATTCCATAATCAACACCCAAGAATGAGATTATCGTCCATTAACCACCAAGCAACGGGGTTGCTAGGAGTATTGATTTCACACATCACAGTTCACTTGTCGGTATTCCGGTTGCAACAACACGGAACCGAGGAACGAATGATGATGGCGAGAAGTATCATTGCATCAAGAATTCATAAGAGTTGGTGCAATTCTCATGACATTCCTGACATCAAGAGGGCAATACTTCAGGGTAGAACAGAATCAAAAGCTGGATTGGCATTTTGACCCGCGGAATACAACTGCTTTGACCCAATCCTAAATATGGATGAGGTACTGGAGTTTGTTTCTCCTAGTCATTCCAGAATAGAATGGCTTGACAGACCACAAGAATAAGAGGTATCGATGAGCATGAATGCAAGACATGCTCTTAACTATCAAATGATAGACAGAGATCATGATACAACTAAAGAGAGGGACAACTCAAAGGAATATATAACTTTCTGAGTTGTGGATGCATAGATTAGTACGTCGAACCAAGTTCAACATATTTCTTCCGGATAACCCATGCAAAGAAGGTAGAACTGGCAGAGTCACATCAAAGAATCGAGAACTCGTCAAGAGCACTCTTATTGTGATCTTTTGGTTCAACGACTTCCGCCAAGGATGGTTCATGGTATTAGGAAGAATGATATACCACGGACCTCGAGGACTATCACAAGGTTACTAATATCCTAAAGGAACTAACAAACAATATCGACATGAAGTAAGTAGGGTGAATCTCAGGTTCAAGAACCCAGGAATAGAATACCTACTACTAAAAGGCATCACGGGATGCTTTCGAGAATGGTGGCCAGAATCATCACACCGGGAACACAAAACATGGCTAGTTTACTAGGTAATCTCCTAAGACACCTAGGGTCGTAATAATAACTCCAACATATATGTCGAGGCAATAGAATACCTCAACTCAGCAATTAGTGTGCTTAAACTGGCCCAAAGAAACATCGGGAACGTAAAGAAGGGATTTGCAAATGCATCAGACTATTTTAGAAACCTGGGATGACTCGGACAGCATAACGGCTATAAATGCTCGAAAGATTTGAGACATCTAGCAAAAATGGTGGCATGACCACTCAACATCACAATATCAAGGTTCCGAGACCAACTATGAACATACGAAAGTAGTAGGAACTGAACTGATACTTGAATCCATCAATCTTATAGGTCTACGGATTAGTAACACGTGATCCTCATAGAAAGATGAGAAGCCTAGTTCTTTATCCCCGTAGAAGATAAGAGGTTGACTCAGATCAGAAGGAATAAGGTAAAGGAGTAAAAAGAGCCTTACGTTCCCTTCCACAATCAATTCCCTTATATAACTAAAGCATTTCTAGACTCAACTTCGACCAGTTTGGCTTGGTAATCCTACAGGCAGTCAGGCTCTGATACCAAAGCTGTCAGGACCCCGATTCCAAGTCACATCGATCTAGCCGGTAACACCTCATATCACTTTGTGGCCTCACGCATGGTATTCCCACGGGTGTCGCCTTACCATGGCCCGGGACCGTTTGTGCCTTTTGGCTCACGTATATGATAGTGTCGCTAGCATCCATATGACAGAGAACCCGGGCCGACATGACTAGCCGTGAACCCAAAGTGGCACTAACTTACGGGGACAGGCATACATGAATAAACATCGAGCATGTCGGTCAGCAGCGTGCGAATCCGGGCTGTAGCTCTGGGCTAACAGGACTCCGGTGAACCGGGCTGTAGCAGGCTAGGCAGGACTCCGGATGTCACCGCGTGACATTTCCCCAAAGGGACAGACACAAGAACGAAGTGAATCACATGTCGGCCAGTCAAGTGTTCCGGAGCAGTAGTGCTAGGCTAGCAGGACTCCGGAGAACTGGGCTGTAGAGGACTACTATGGCTCATGGAAGCACAAGACTACATTTCTCGATAAGAGAGGCTACCAAGGATAAACAACTAGGTTGTCGGATCCCACACATACCAAGCATTTCAATCATACACACAATATGCTCGATATGTGTAAATACAACATGGCATCACAGCATAACTCTACGACTCAAGTATTTATTCATTAGGCTCCGAGGAGCGAGATATTACAAACATGGGTCTCATGACCCAACATTCAGAGCATACAAGTCAAAGCACATGCGGAAGCTTAACATGTCTGAGTACAGACATCTACAAATGAAAAAGGCTGAGAAGCCTGACTATCTACCAGATCTTGTCGAGGGCACAAGATCGTAGCTGAGGTATCAAGCTAAACGTCGAAGTCCACACGGAACTGCTAGCGAGACTGACGTCTCTCTACAAAACATAAAATAGGCAAACGTGAGTACTAATGTACCCAACAAGACTTACATCGGAACTAGCTACATATGCATCGGTATCAACAAAGGGGGTGGTGGAGTTTAACTGCAGCAAGCTAGCTTTGATTCAGTGGCCAATCCTGACCTACGACTGCAAGTAACTCTTTTGAGGTGGTGCACACGAGTCCACATATTCACCATTTCAATACACCTCTATGGATCTGCTCCCGTCTCCCTACGAGAACGCCATCCATAGCACTCACGCTTATCTTGCGCATTTTAGAGTATCCACTTTCACTTGTCTATGAACTATACAGGCAACCCAGAAGTCCTTTACCGCGGACACGGCTATTCGAATAGATGATGTTAACCCTACAGGGGTGTAGTCCTTCACACACGCTCTCGCCACTTACCACCATGTACACGCCGTGTATCTCGGCAACCTTCAAGCGGAAGCTTGGCGTGGGAGTCGGCCACGACCTGACTAACCACACAAGTCTCTAGTCCAGGTTTATCGCCTATTCGGGTTCCATCCGCAAGGAGATCCGGCCGGGGTGTCGCTCACGGCCCCAAACGATGTGTGCCGGGTTCCCAAGCCCACCTCGACGGATGGATCTATGCTTGGTACACCGTGCCACGGTGCCTAGTCTGTCCCAAGCCCACCTGTACCGGGTGCCACTTGGTAGACTACTAACACAACCTACAAACACCAGAAACTAGTTGCAACTCCTGGGCAGAGATCGAGGCGGTTAATAAGCCGAGAGAGGTCGAGTTACCGGAACCCAATGTGTGGTAGTAACTATTCATGGATCACAAACACAGAACTAGTTCCCGAGGACGGTTTCAATGAGACAACCCACCATGTACTCCTACATGGCCTCTCACCGCTACCTTTACCAAATCGTGTTCACACACTTAGCTCTCAACAGTAGGGCATGTTCACCACATTCCAATTCATCCCCGATGAACCAGACCTGACTCAACTCTAAGCAGTAGCTGGCATGACAACAAGCATGAATGAGTAGGCACATCAGGGTTCAAACAACTCCTACTCATTCTAGTGGGTTTCATCTATTTACTGTGGCAATGACAGGTCATGCAGAGGAAAGGGGTTCAGCTACCGCAGCATGTAACACTTCAAACATTGTTGTCCTAATGCAGTAAAAGAGAGCAGGAGCGAGAGAGTGGGATTGTATCAGAATGAACAAGGGGGTTTTGCTTGCCTGGCACTTCTGAAGATAGCATTGGGTCTTCATCAGTGTAAACGATCACAGTGTCAGCACAACGTCTACCGAGGGGGGGGGGGACAACACCGGCAAACAGAGAATAAACACAATCAATGCAATGCACAATATGATGCATGAACATGGCATGTATATGTGATGTTGTTTGTGCTAATGCAAACAACAACAAGTTCAATGGAGCTTATTTGAATCAAGGATTCAAATGCAACTCCAAACTTAAGCATTTTAAATGCCCTTTATGTGTTTTCATCTATACAGCAGGTTTAGGTTGGTTTTTCATGCATGAGACTAGTACAGATGGATAGATTGAATTTTTATGATAATTTTTCATATATAAATTATTTCATTCTGAGCTACGGTTGAATTTCTATGATTTTTAGAAGTTTTAACTAATTTTTGGAATTTCTAAATTATTTTAAATACATAAATTATTTACTGACCGGTGGGGTCCACTGGTCAGTCACACTATGATGTCACCAAGTCAACTGCGGCTGACCAGGTCAAACCTGACCAATGGGGTCCACTGGTCAGTCACACAGTGCTTTCTGGGTCACCAACAGGTGGGGTCAGGTCAACAGCCACGTCAGCAAGTCAACGCTGACGTGTGGGGTCGGTCAACAGGTGACGTGGCCAGGTCAAACTGACCGGTGGGCCTGCGGGGTTAGTTTATCCTAAACAAAAATAAACCAGGGTTAATTAGGCAGTGGGGCCCGGCTGTCTGTTTCACTGGAGGTTAATTTGTTGCGCGATTAGCCCCTAATGACGGCCACGTCGGCAGTCGCCGGAGCCTTGCCGGCGGCGACCTAAACGACGACGGCTCGGCTCAGATTTGAGCTACGGGTGGTGGTTTGGCGAGCTGAGGGATCCGGGGAGTAGCTCTTGCTTGTCCGCATCCAAAGGACCGGACGGGAGGCCGCGGGGTGGCCGGAAAGTGACCGGCGACGAGGTTTGGCGGCGGCGGCAGCACGGTGGGTTGCGGGTTTGGGGTTGTGGTGCGCTAGGGGAGGAGCTGGTGCGTGCGTTCGGCTCCTGGGAGCACGGTGAGTACAAAAGGCAGGCTCAACAAGGTACGGCGGCAGCTGTGGCCACGGCAGCAACACAGCAGGGCGACAGCGAGCTCGGGCACTGCGGGGATCGAGGCTAGCAGAGAGAAACGGAGGGGGCGAGCATAGGGGAAGGTGCAGAAGCTCACAAGGTATCGGGGAAGAAGCTCAGCGGCTCGGGGAAGCTTCTGTGACGACGAATCAACAGGCGGCAATCGTCGGGGCAGAGGATGATGACGATGGCGATGGCGGCGTTCCAGGGCACCCGACGTTGCCTGACTCGGCGAGGAGGACGAAGGCGACAAGGCGGATCCCTAGGGCATGTCGGGGAGGCGAGAGGGAGGCGGTGGCTGCGGCTATGGCGAACGGTGGTGACGGGCTCCGTTCGGAAGCGAGCGGAGAAGGGGGAGGGGGTCCAGAGAGAGAGGGGAGAGACGCAGGGGGTCGAGGGAGGTGCGTGGCGACACGAGGGAAGGTCCAGGGCGACAGGAGGACAGCCAGGCAGGGTGGAGGTGGCGCGCGCGGCGCGCACACACCCTCCTGCCTACTGGCAGGAGGTTGAAGACGGTGGGGCGGCAGGGCTGGGCCAGCTACAGTGCTGGGCCACAGCTTGGCTGCACAGGATCTGGGTCAGCCAGGTAAGGCCCAGATAAGTCCCTCTCTCTTTTATTAGTTTCTGTTTTCTATTTTCTTTCTTTGTTTTGATTTCATTTACAAACCAAACCATTTTAAAACTTTCTGTAAATTTTTATGTGAGCTCAGGGAGGTAGTTCAAGGTCACATGCAAACTTACAAAAATATTTGAACTTTATTTCTTATATAACAAAAATAAATCCAACTCAAATATGTCATTGATTTAATTCAAAGGCCCCAAATAAATATTTCTGTGATTCCAAAAGTATTGGTTTGAATTTTACCTCTTACCAATATTTTCACAGAGTAACAAGAACATTTCCTTGGACTTCTTTGAAGAGATTTAATTGTTGATTATTTCTGGAGTGATTTGTTAGGGTTTCAACTATCCTCAATTCAACTTTCAGAAATTTAAACATGATGCAAGCAAGATGCAAACACTAGGCAGCACCAGAAGCTAGGGATGTGACACCAGCCCCCTCGCGCGACTCTCCCGAGGGGAGGCGTTGTAGTGAGGCTGGACACTGAGCTCTGGCTCCCTGAGGTTGGTACGGCCGTGAGGCCGCCCTCAGTTGTTTATCACCAGCGCGGAGCGTAGTGCTTCCGCTTGTGCACGGGCATAGCCGCTCCTCGGCAGTGTCGATGGCCTGCGCGGAGCATGGTGCTTCCACTGGGTGTGGGAAGGGGGCTCCCTACCACGGAGATCCCTCGGGGCGTGTACAGCCCCGCCCTGACACGTGGCTTGCACGGCAGGGCTGGACGAGGTGTATCTGGGCACTCATGAGCCAGTGCGGGACTCACGAGGCCCTACCTCAAGGCGGGTTGCGCCTGGTCTTGGTTCTTGTTCGCTGTGTTAATGCTGCGAGGTGGTCAACCAACCTGCGCCGAACGAATCTCCTAAGACTATCGCGTGAGAAAGCCAAGCACCAACGACCCCAGAAGGTGACGTGAACAGGGCCGACCCGCCAGACAGAGCTCAGCCGTTGGATTTATCGATGCTGCAGGGACGGGCCTGAGCATAGACGCCGTGCCTAACCTACTCACGCAAAGGATCCTGAAGAAAGACGACCGGCACGAGGCTCCCATGATGGGTGATGATCGAGCAGGTAATAGTTATAGGTAGATTAGGCATGGAAAGCATACTGGCTTAAGTAAATGCAAGGGAGATACATGCCACTGGGTCAGGCCCGAGCGGCTTGGGGATGATGCAGCCCAAGGGGCGCCCCCAACAAGGTAAGCTAAAGACATAAAAAGGGATACATGCCACAGGGACGGACCCACGTGGCCTGGGAATGATGCAGCTCGTGGGGCGCTCCCAGCTAAATGAACTTGGAAAATGTCACCCGGTTCTGTTGACGAAAGAGAGTTGGGGTAGCTGAAGGTACGCGACAAAGGAATTGCTCCTCACGAGCCACCGGGGCCCTGAGCCTCGGGAGGCTCTGGGGGTCCAGGTGGTTCCCTGAGGATCATCTCCATCTCCGTCAGTTGCGCTGATAGGCGGATGACACGCTCGGCAAGCCAAAAGGCATGCGAACATAGCTGTGCGGTGGACCCTCGCAGCGGCCCACGCGCGAAGGCCAGAAGGGCTCCTGAGATGCGGCCCTATTGAGCCCTGGGACGTCGATGCAGACGCGCAGCCCGGCATCCTCGCCTGGATGGGGAGCTGCGCCTGGTGAGTAGCGGCTGCCGTGCATGGCCCTCGTGTCTTGCAGTTCCTGAGTGGTCCTGGTGATGAACTCCTGAGCGGTGGGCGCTCCTCGCCCTGTGTTCTCCTGAGGGAAACGTGCCGCGAAGCACGCCTCCAAGTGGTGCCCGAGCGCCTCCCTCGTGATGTTGGCAAGGTCGGAGGCCCTCCAGAAGAGAGCCCCCAAGCCCTGCCCGAGGAGGGTGTCGGGCGCGCCTTCCTATGCGATGGAGGGAGGCTCCCCTGGCGCGGGCGCTGATCCTGACGAGGTTCCAGTTGCGACGCCACCCTCCTGAGGTCCTGCACGGCGCAACTGCTTCTTTTTCTTGGGGGTGGCCTCAGGAGGGCACTCGCCCTTGCTGTCGGGGTCGTCGATTGCTGCAGCTTGAAAGGCACGCTCAAGGGAGCACACCGCATCTCTTTCTTCGCATGGGACCGTGATGATTCCGCCGCTTCCCGGCATCTTGAGGACATTGTAGCCATGTTGGGACACTGCCATGAACTTGGCCAGGGCTGGATACCCGAGGATGGCATTGTACGGCAGGCGGATGTGCGCGACGTCGAAGTCGATGAGCTCGGTGCGGTAGTTCTTGCGTTCTCCGAAGGTGACAGGGAGGCGGACCTGCCCTATCGGTGTGGTGGAACCGTCGGTCACTCCTGAGAAAGGCTTGGTAGGCTGAAGCTGGTCATATGGCACTTGGAGGTTGTCGAACATGTCGACGAACAGGACGTTGAGCCCTGCGCCACCGTCGATGAGGGTCTTGGTGACTTGTACGTTGCTGATGACTGGGGAGCAAAGCATCGGGAGGGCGCCTGCGGCGGCCGCGCACTTGAGCTGATCTGCAGAACTGAAGGTGATGGCGCACTTGGACCACCTAGGCGGGCGTGTGGCCTCGAGCTTGGGGAGGACTGCATTCACTTCACGAGCAAATTGTTTGAAGATACGCTGCGAGGCTGGGGCCTGAGCTCCGCCCAAGATGCAGGCGATTGTGCGACCCCAGCCCCCTCATCTTTATGGTGGTCGTCATTCCTTCTTGGCGGTGGCGGCAGTGGGGGAAGACCGGCGTTGCCCTGAGGACGGTCCTTGCGAGGCTGGTCCCTCTAGGCGCCCTCGCGAGGCTGATCCTGCCAGCGGTCCTCACGAGGCCGGTCGCCCCACTCCTGGCGCGGGCCACGGTTGTCCCAGCGTCCGCCACCACGTCCTCCTCCTCGGCCGTTGCCCCGATCATTGCGCTCGGGGCATCGACCGAAGCATCCTTCCCGAATGGCTCTGAGCTCTTGAAAGTCGCTGGTGTTGTGGGTATGCAGGTTATGGAAGGCACAGAATGGTCGGCTGCTCTTGGATGACTCGGGCTGATCTCTGCCGCGCTTGGTGTCTGGTTCCGCCGCAAGCACGGCTGCTCCCTTGCGCTTCACGTTCTTGGCCTTGGCTTTCTTCTCCTCCGAGTCCGCAGCTGGGAGCTCGAGGAGGGAGAGGCACCCCTCCTCAGCTCTTGCGCACTTGGTCGCCAGGTTGAACAGCTCCAGGGATGTGCACAACTCCTCGTGGATAGCGAGCTCCTCCTTCATCTTGACATCCCGGACGCCATCAGAGAACGCAGAGATGATGGCCTCGTCCGTCACCTTGGGGATCTTGAGACGAACGTTGTTGAAGCGTTGGACGTACTTCTGGAGGGTCTCCCCTGGTTGTTGCTTGACGCGGCGCAGGTCACCCGCAGCAGGCGGGCGGTCGCGAGTGCCCTGGAAGTTGGCGACGAAGCGGTTGCGCATCTCATCCCAGGAGGGGATTGGGCCTGGGGGCAAATTCAGGAGCCAGGAGCGGGCGCCATCCTTGAGAGCCATGGGGAACCAGTTCGCCATGACTTTCTCGTCGCCGTTGGCCGCCTCGATGCTCCGCTCGTAGAGCTGCAAGAACTCCGCGGGGTCCGGGGTGCCATCGTAGCGAGGAGGCAGATGCGGCTTGAACTTTCCCGGCCAGGCGACGCTACGCAGCTCGGGGGTGAAGGCGCAGCAGCCGGCTGTGTTCACCGGGGCCCATCTTGGAGGTGGAGCTTGGTCTTGATGCCCGCGCGCCGCTACGGTGAGCGGCGCGGGGCCTTGTCGCGGCAAACGATCCTGGCGCGGCAGTGGGAGAAGTGGAGGAGCGTTCTCTTGCGGTCGAGGGACTTCTTGACAGCTTCCTTCATCACGCGCGGGTGCCGGACGCGGTGGATCGCGTCGTGGAGGCGTGCACCTTGGCGCCAGGGCGCCGTCTTGGGGCAGAGGTGGTGGAGGCGCTCCGTGAGCTACGTCGCCCGTAGCTGGCGGAGGGCGAGGCGGAGAGAGGGACGGCGCAGGGGAGCCCCCTGCGGCGCGGACAAGCTACGCGATGCGGTCGAGCCTGTCCTCGTATAGGTTGTCGACCAGGCGGTAGTGCAGGAGCTCGTGCGCCATGAGGAGTGCGGCCCATGCGTCCATGGCAGTGCGACGAGCGTGGGACGACAAACCAGCGGGAGTCGGCGATGGAGTGGCGGTGCGGCCATCCCGCCGCACCGAGGGGTGCAGCGAGGACGCTCGCTGCTCGTTCCCCACCGGGCTGGTGGCGGCGTTGGCGGCAGGCGACGGAGATAGACGAGGTGGCCCGCCGATGGGAGCCGTCTGAGCGACGCGGGTGGCGAGGGCAGCCCGGCGCTCGGCGCGGGCACGGCATGCGTCCGCCATGGAGACGACGAAGCGAGGCGACGCGGAGCGACGGAAGGGAAGCTTCGGCGCACCCCTACCTTGCGCGCGAAATGTCAGATCAAGGGTTCCGGCAAAACCCTTAAGGTTTGAACTCTGGGGTGCGCGCGAAGTTCCTTCCCCCCTACCGATCCACGCCCTAGCTTGCTAAGATCTCGCGGACGAACTCGACGAACTCGCAACACAAAAGACACAAGATTTATACTGGTTCGGGCCACCGTTGTGGTGTAATACCCTACTCCAGTGTGGTGGTGGTGGATTGCCTCTTGGGCTGATGATGAACAGTACAAGGGGAAGAACAGCCTCCTGAGGTTGAGGTGTTCTTATGCTTGGCGAACTTGTGTGTGTGGATTCGCTCAGCTCGGGCTTGCTTGAGAGCTCTGGACTCGATGCCCTCTACGGTGGTGGCTAGTTCTACTTATATTGGCCCTGGTCCTCTCCCCAAATATTGAGCGGGAAGGGAGCCAACAACGGCCAATTTGAAAGGGGACAACTAGTACAGCTTATCCTGACAAAAGCGGTCTTCTCCTGCAAAAGGCTCTGGTGGTGACGCTGTCTTGGGCTCCATGGTGACCTCCGTCCTGTCGTCCTGCTGGTCTTGGTCTCGTTGCACCGATATGGAAACCTTTGCTTGACGCCTCGGTACTCCGCGCCTGCGCTTGCCCCCTTTAGCACCAAAGGGGAAACAATGACGATGCGCGTGCTGGCGCCCGCCTGGCGCCCGCCTGATCTTGATCGTCATGGCTCACGTCATCTGGACCTCGCGAGGTTTGCCCTGCCTTTATATCTCCACTCCTCGCAAGCCAACCTGGTGAGGCCGGTCCTGAGGAGGTCTTGTGTCGTCCGCCTCGCCAGGCTTGGCCCCTTGCGAGGGTCTTGGATGCCTTGTTGATGAAGATGGGCCGTACAGGCCTGCTAGCGCAGCCACGCCGTGGGCCGCAGGCAGGCAAGTCTGGGGACCCCCATTCCCAGAACGCCGACAAGTACAACTCGACCCAACGGTCGATGCCGCGCTACGAGAGTTCTTGCGTTAGAACTAGGATATATTTGCCTGGCACCCTTCTGATATGCCAGGAATCCCACCCAGGTTGGCCGAACACAGCCTCAATATATTGAAGGGATATAAACCGGTCAAGCAAACACTGCGGCGCTTTTCCGAACCCAAACATCAAGCTATGGGGGAGGAGCTAGCCAAGTTAATTTAGGTCGGATTCATTAGAGAAATAAAACACCCGGACTGGCTAGCAAACATGGTGATGGTGCCAAAGAAGGATAAATCCTGGCGCTTGTGCGTCGATTTCAAAGACCTTAATAAGGCCTGCCCTAAGGATCCCTTCCCCCTCCCTCGCATTGATCAGATTATTGATGCAACCGCAGGACACGACTCACTGTGTTTCCTCGACGCATACCCCGGATAACATCAAATCAAGATGAAGGAGTCTGATCAAGCCGCAACGACATTCATTACCCCATACGGGCCTTTCTGCTTCAACACTATGCCTTCCGGGCTCAAAAACGCTGGCGCCACCTACCAACGCATGATTCAAACATGTCTGGAGAAACAAATCGGCAAGACAGTTGAAGCATATGTGGATGACGTAGTCATCAAGATTAGGCACCTCGAGTCACTAATAGACGACTTACGTCTCACATTCGACAACCTCCGCACATATGACATGAAGCTCAATCCGGAAAAGTGTGCGGCGTTCCCGCCGGAAAACTGCTGGGCTTCATCATTTCCAATAGAGGAATTGTGGCCAATCCAGCCAAAATTCGGGCTCTGTCACAATTGGTTATACCAACTGACCTTAAACAGGTCCAAAAACTAGCCGGATGCATGGCAGCTTTAAGCCGCTTTATCTCCAGATTAGGAGAAAAAGCATTGCCACTATATCGCCTTCTCCGACGCACTGACCACTTCGAATGGACGGATGGGGCAATGGCCGGACTAGAAGAAATAAAGGCTCTTTTAGCAAGCAACCCAATCCTGGCAGCACCGAACGCCGGCGAACCCATGTTATTATACATATCAGCAACACACCAGGTCGTGAGTGCGGTGCTCGTCATTGAACGAGAGGAGGACGGACAAAATTCTTGCTTCCGAAGCCGGTATATTACGTATCCACTGTCCTCACACCATGCAAATCCCGGTACCCTCATTACCAAAAAATAGCATACGCGGTCTTCATGGCATCCCGGAAGCTACGCACTACTTTCAAGAGTGCTCAATCATGGTGGCCTCTAAAGTACCACTTAATGACATAATAAACAACCGCGATGCCACGGGCCGGATTGCCAAGTGGGCGATTGAGCTCCTCCCATTCGACATAACATACAAACCGCGCCGGGCCATTAAATCCCAAGTGCTGGCCGACTTCGTCGCCGAATGGACAGAGGCCGAACTCCCTAAAGAGTACGGCACATATTCCAACTGGGTCATGCACTTCGACGGCTCCAAAATGCTGGCGGGCTTAGGAGCGGGCGTTGTCCTAACGTCCCCCACTGGAGATACAGTTCAATACGTACTCCAAATATTATACACAGACTCCAACAATGCAGCCGAATACGAGGCCTTGTTGTATGGTCTTCGGATGGCTGTCTCCATGGGCATACAACGCCTAGAAGTGCGCGGGGATTCAAACCTTGCAATATCTCAAATAAATGGAGATTTCGATGCCAAAGATCCAAAGATGGCGGCGTACCGTAATGCCATTCTCAAAATGTCGGCTCAGTTCAAGGGGCTTGAGTTTGATCATGTGGCTTGAGAAAGTAATCAAGCGGCGGACGTCCTTGCTCGCATCGGCGCTAAGCACGACCCCGTCCCACCTAACATCTTTTTGGAAAGACTCTTCAAGCCATCCGTGGCATGGCAAGGGGAGAGGGGCAACACCAGTCCGGATCCGACTATGACCCCAGATTCCGAACACACCGATATCATCGGGGGCTCAGCCACCGAAATAACACCGTCGGCCCATCTTATCATGGCACTCATTGCCCCATGGACCGAACCCTTCTTGGCCTACTTTAATAGGCGAGAACTCCCTGAGGATCAGAATGAGGCTCGCCGCATTGTCCGGCGCTCGAAAGCCTACAAGGTTCACGAAGGAGAACTCTACAAGAAAAGCGCTACTAGAGTACTTCAAAGATGTATCTCCGAGGAACAGGGG
The DNA here is from genome assembly GCF_002575655.3 of Aegilops tauschii subsp. strangulata. Classification (NCBI taxonomy): domain Eukaryota; kingdom Viridiplantae; phylum Streptophyta; class Magnoliopsida; order Poales; family Poaceae; genus Aegilops; species Aegilops tauschii. The sequence continues at coordinate 276,021,286 of NC_053037.3, read as the reverse complement.
CGGCAGCTATTGGCTGAAATTCATGCCGGTCTCGGTGGTCACCACGCCGCGGCTCGGGCCCTTGTAAGCAAGGCCTTCTATATAGGTCTCTGTTGGCCGACGGCCCAAGAAGATGCATAGGACCTTGTCCAGCGCTGCATCGGATGCCAGCTTTTTTCCAACCAAAGCCATATGCCACCCACCGCTCTACAAACAATCCCCATCACTTGGCCTTTCGCGGTCTGGGGGCTTGATATGGTCGGACCCCTTAAAGGAGGAAGCCATAAGAAAAAATATTTGCTGGTCTTGGTGGATAAATTCACTAAGTGGATAGAAGCCAAACCAGTTAAAACGGCAGAAGCCGGACCAGTGATAGACTTCATATCCGGTGTTGTGCACCGTTATGGTGTTCCACACAGCATCATCACCGATAACGGCTCAAATTTCACAGCCGATGAGGTGAAAACCTGGTGTGCTAATCTGGGCATCAAGCTCGATTACGCCTCTGTCTATCACCTGCAAATAAACGGTCAAGTCAAACGAGCCAATGGTCTTATTATGAGTGGCATTAAACCCAGACTAGTGCGGTCTTTGAAAGAATCAGACACGCACTGGGTTGAGGAGCTCGACTCCGTACTGTGGGGGCTGCGGACCACGCCCAATCGCACTACCGCATATACACCTTTCTTCATGGTGTATGGCGCAGAGGCTGTGTTACCCTGTGACATTATTCATGACTCACCTCGAGTGTGCATGTACGAAGAGAGAGAGGCCGAGCTCAATCGGCAGGACAGCTTAGATGCCCTGGAGGAGGATCGCCACGCAAAAGCCCGTTCCGCATTTTATCAACAACAGGCCCACAGATACCAAAGCAGAGAAGTGTGGGCCAAGACTTATAATGTCGGCGAACTCGTTCTACGCTTGCCAGAGAAGAAAAAGGACAAACTGAAGCCCAAGTGGGAGGGTCCCTTCATCATTGACGAAGTTCTCACTGGAGGAGCGTACCACCTGCGTGATGCATCAGACAATCGCCTAGAGCCGAACCCCTGGAACGCAGCCAGACTTCGAAGATTCTATGCGTAGCGCCGAACTCTTTGTTCGTCTGCTTCTCCCTATTGTTTCATTATTTTTCCTCTCTTTTCGCTTTTTCTTTTCTTTAGCCTTAAAGCTTTCGTACGGCTAAAACTGTGCACCTACGACGTACGCATCCTCAAATATGTACGTCCATTATACCTGGGGGCTTCTGGCACAGAAGCTTATTATTGTTATTTTCCGAGCATCAAGCTCATCACATATGCGTTTTTTTCTCATATGTACCTTTTCTTCGCCATTATATGCATCGATATGACTTAAGTTTTGGCCAAGCTGGGTTGCCTGGCTCCTATGCTTATGCCCTACGTTCCCGTTAGTTCGGCTAGGGCATAAAGGAAGCACCTTTGCGATTGTTACTACCGGGTCATCCGGATGTGTACCTCAGACTGGGTGAAGCCGAAAGCTAGCGTTCTTAAGGGAATATTCGGTTGGCGGACTAAAGATTTTTTTAGATTCATTCCACTATGAACCCCCAGATGTTACGTATACTGTGATTTTTTCAATCACAGTTCGGACATGCACATTACCGCATGTACACCCAGGGAAAGGAACCCTTAACGGAACTATTCTCTATGGAAGATGTTTCTTACAATCACAATGTAATATAACATAGCTATCCGGATACAACTTGTCTGTTCAAGCAACTATGACCCCTACGCCTGCTTTCCACGCATACCCCAGTCTATTTTGCCGCTCAGGTATTCGGAAACACTCCGCACCTTCGGGTCCAGAGGTCGAAGCGAAAAGGTCTGCCATGACAATCGTTTTACAATCCGGCTAGGGACAAATATGTCAAGGAAAGTACATAGTCACTTGGACTCAAAAATTTCCTCCTCTATACCGTCTAACAGGCTGTCTAACTTACAATCCTATTGGGAATATTTGGCGGCTACTTCTACTTGGTCATATACCAAATTAATGGGAATTTCTTTCCCATCTGACCTTAGAGGTCCGACCCGGGCCATATGATTTGGATCAAGCTTGGTATATCGTGTTTTCACCATGGCCGAGGCCTCTCGCGCACCTTCCCGGCAGGCAGATATCTTCCATAATCGGAAACGCCACCGCGCTCCCTTGAATAGCTGTACAAGCTCCTCCATACTTCTTGGAGGGGAGGCGGATGGCCATAAGGCCTTGGCAACACTTCGCATTGCCTGCCGAGCTCGCTCGTGCATTTACGACAGCTCTTGTAGTAGATCGCCCGAAGATCCGGACATCTCCTCCTCGGGTTGGCCAGTCAGCATACCTACAGACATAACTCTGTCAGTTCATTTCCTCGCTGAATTACACGAAGGTAAGTTTGAACACATACTAAATATGCCGCCTCGCAACCTCTTATTTTCCTTCACGGAGTCAGCCAGCTGGGCCCGCACATCTTTCAGTTCTTCGCCCAGCTGGGTATTGGTATCCTGGAGTTTGTTTTCTCCTCCCTGACCCATGTCAGTATACGTTCGCCCGAGGCCTGTTGCCTTTTGGCTTCTTGTTCACCCGCTTGCACGACCTCCAGTGCCTCCTTCAGTATATCTAACACTCATGAGATATGCAACAATATTAGCATTGCTAGTATATAATTATATTTTCTCGATGGAGGGGAATATTACCAGACGATGCCTTCTTGGATTTTTCCAGTTCAACGACAGCGGCATTTAGCTCGGTCGGACACTTTTCCAATTCTTGAGACAACAGGTTCTTCTTCTCCGTAAGCACTTGGTTATACAATGATCCTTAAATTAGTTGTATCAACTGTTTCAAGTCTCGGGGGCTACTGGTATATAATTATCATATTTGGACAATGGAAACTCACCCGTATATCTTTCAAATACTTGTCTGTGGCTCTGGTAAGCCCGTCTCGAGCAGCTCGGATGTATGCATCAGCCAAGCTGAAGGCATTGAATGCCTCTTTTGTAAAGCCAGGGTCGCGCAGAACGGCCCTCCGGCGCCGATGATTCATGGCACAATCCACTTCCGAGTTTGAGACGGATACATCTTCCGAGTCCTCTGCCAAAGGACAATCCAGCGAAACTCCCGTATCAGCCCCCGTCTTTACGAGGGTCTGGAACCTGGCTGTTGGGAGTGTGATCGGCAGGACCCCCGAACATAGTCCGGCGAACGCTTTTCCTGATAAGGCACAAACGGATAATGTCACAGTTGGATGTGACTTCCAAGGAGCATATTTACAAAGCCATGCCTCTTTGATGAAGGCTCGGTCGTGTCTTCGTTTGCCTTCTCTTCGAAGGCTTGCCCGGCGTGGCGCCGCTCTCTTTGGAGTTGCCTCTGATGTAGTATAGCGTGCCGGACGCCTCCCCTTTGGAGAACGAGAAAGTGCGGTGGGTGAGGCGGAATGAGGAAGCTATTTCAGAGGAGATGTCTCCTGATTACTTACGTGTGAGGCAGGGAGAAGACCGGGATAGTCGCCGGTGATGGCCACTTCTGTGCCGTCATAGCTCGCCTGGTAGAACACCCCATTCTCGAGCTCCATGAATATGTCTGGATCCTCTTCGAATCCGGGGTGAAGGTCCCGATTGTGGTCCTCTGGCTGTGGGGCGGGGTTGTGGAGCCCCTTGGTGATCTTTCACCATTCCTGTTACAAATGGACGGATTAATGTTCATTAAAATTGATTCAGGGAGTAGATTGAGTAGAATAGTAGGATTGGAACTCACCCAGCTAGGAGGATTGTACATGGAAAATCCATCTCGGCGCTTGATACGAGTGAATTCCTCTTTCTCCCCTTTGAATAGTTCGGCCAATATTTTGGCCAAAGCGGCGGGGGTGTCCGGACCCTTCCGACCGCAGCGGGAGGCGTCATCTTCCCCATTATAGTGCCACATGGGAAGCCCTCTGTATTGGAGTGGCTGAACCCCCCGCGCTATGGAAGTCGCCATTACCTCAACTATTGATAATCCGGACTGGGCGAGTGTCTTTATCTTGCCCATCAATTGACGGACTTCCGCGCTGTCTTCCTCCTCGAGGCTCCGAGGGCGCCAGCTGTGGCGTTTCTTCAACGGAGCGCTTGAAAATTCGGGCAGACCCATTCGCACTGGGTCAGGAAGGGCGACATCCTCGATATAAAACCATTTGGAAGGCCACTCTTCGGATGCCTTCTTCGGCGTGCCGGACAGGTATCCGGTCCCGGCGATGCGCCATACCTCGGCTCCGCCCAGTTCAAATGTTGATCCCTCTTGGTTATGAGGGACGAGGAAAAATAGTTTCCTCCATAATTCAAAATGGGCCTCACAGCCCAGGAATAGCTCACAAAGAGCGATGTAACCCGCGATGTGCAGGATGGAGGCAGGAGTGAAATTGTGAAGTTGGAGGACATAATACTCCAGAAGTCCTCGGAGGAACGGATGGATTGGAAATCCGACGCCTCTTAGCAGGTAGGGAACGAAGGACACTCTTTCCCCCTGGATGGATTGGGGAAATTATCAGCATGAGCCCCTCCGTTGAAGGAAGTCAATCCTGCTCGAACAGGGACTAGATCCGCGGGGGGAAGAAATCCCTGTGTTTGCAGCTTCACTAGCTGACCGTGGGATACGGAACATCTCTCCCAATCACCTTTTTTAGGGCCGTGGGGGCGGGAGGAAGAACTAGGAGTGCTAGCCATGTTGGAGAGGTCTCTCCTAGCAAGCTCTGAGGATTTTCCGTGTGATGTGGAACGGATCTGAGATCCAATCCCTTTTAACAGACGCTTTTCTTACATGGCTGGGGTGTTATATGCAAAAAATACCCTGACCTCTCATATTCGCTCAACACGTGGAAGCTGAAGCTATGGATGCACAAAAGCCAATGGGTATGACATTAAATGGAAGGCTAAATACAGTTCTTTGAAGTCATCGGAGGAGGAACCCACCTTGCAATAACGAAGACAATCTGCGCGCCAGACACATCGTCATTGAAAGCCTGGTTTGGGGGCTACTGAGGGAGTCCTGGACTCAGGGGTCCTCGGGCGTCCGGCATGTTGGACATGGGTCGGACTGATGGGCTGTGAAGATACAAGACCGAAGACTCTCTTCCGTGTCCGGATGGGACTCTCCTTGGCGTGGAAGGCAAGCTTGGCGCCCTGATATGAAGATTCCTTTCTCTGTAACCGACATTGTACAACCCTAGTCCCATCCGGTGTCTATATAAACCGGAGGGCTTAGTCCGTAGAGACAATCGTAATCATAGTCGTACAGGCTAGACTTTTAGGGTTTTAGCCATTACGATCTCGAGGTAGATCAACTCTTGTAATACTCATATTCGTCCAGATCAATCAAGCAGGAAGTAGGGTATTACCTCCACAGAGAGGGCCCGAACCTGGGTAAACATCGTGTCCCCCGTCTCCTGTTACCATCAACCTTAGACGCATAGTTCAGGACCCCCTACCCGAGATCCGCCGATTTTGACACCGACAGTGCCCGTGACCTTTAGTTCATCCTCTGCTATCTGAAGCTTGCTGTTAACCTTTGGGGGAATCAGAATCAACCCGGCCCCACCGTCAACCAACATCTTTGTGACTTTGAGGTTGCGAATCATTGGAGTGACCAACAACGGCAAACACCCTACCACGATGGTGCGGTCAGGGTGGTCCTCTTCGTCAAAGATGATGGGCGTGCGTGACCATATGAGCGGCTTCCGAGACTCTGCTGCCGGCTCCACGGCATTGACCTCACGCGCTCACCATTTAAGTTGGCGGTGGGAGGAGTGCAAAGATGCACCCCTGTAAATGCACAGGGCGTCAGTGGCCTTCTGGAATTCCCACTCACTGGTTTCCTCTTCATCCCCTCCATCACTCTCATCATTGCAAACTTCCTTCTCTCGGCCCCTGGCAGGCTTTCCTTTGTTTCGAAAGGCCTTGCCGGGGCAATTTGCTTCACCGCTCAGGCCCTTCCCGCCTGTGCCATTCTGACCTTTTTCCTTATCACACTTCTCATATTCAGCCCTCCGTCTCTTGACGAGCTGCTCAACCTGATGACACTCTTGGAGATCGTGGCCCTTGGTTGGATTTATCTTGAAGTATGGCCCATCGCCTTTCCTAACCCTCTCAGCAGCCGCAGCCTCCCGCCAGTCAGCGCACGCGGCAGCTTCCTTGCCAGGGGCTTCGTCCTTAGTCTTCTTGCCGGTACTATGCGTGCCCGATCCTTTGACGGTCATCACTGCCTTACCCATGCGCCTCTTGTTGCACTTCTTGCTCTTCTTCTTCTGACTGGTGGATTCATCATCATCCTCTGAGTCGATGTGGACGCAATCCTCCTCTCCAGGGAGTTTCCTTCCCTCCTCCACCCGAGCGCACTCGTCCACCAACGTGTAAACCTCCTTCACAGTCTTGGGAATCCTAACATTCATCTTGGAACGAATCCTGCAGTTGAGCACATTGGACTGGAAGGCAGCTATCATAGCTGCCGGGTGGATATATATTTGGGATATTTCTATGGACTCTGCTGAATCTTTGTAAATACTTGCAGAGAGTCTCTCCTTCTTTCTGTTGGAGAAGCTGCAAGTCGTTGGGCTGTCCTGGTTCTTGATGGCCACCCGTGAAGGCGCCAATGAACTCGTGGCACAGGTCAGCCCATGAAGAAATGGAGTTCTCCGGCAGGTGCATCAGCCAAGACCTCACATTGGACTTGAGTGCCAAAGGGAAGTAGTAGGCAAACACCTTCTCATCTCTTCCTCCGGCAGCTTGAACGGCGATGGTGTAGATGCTCAAGAACACTGCCGGGTTCAGCCTCCCATCATACTTCTCAGGTATCTCTGGCTTGAATGTGCGAGCCGATGGCCAACGGACTTGCCGCAGCTCACGAGTAAAGGTAGGGCACCCAACCTCGAAAGGCAGGCACCCGCTGTTCTCGAGCACAGGCTCATCGACGTCGGGACCATCGCACCCATTGGTCCGACGGTGGTCATCGCGGCGTCGCTTGATGACGAGGCACACGCCTCCCCTCCGCTTGTCCTCTGGGGCTCGCCATTGACCTGGATGTGCTCGAGGGTCGGAAAAGGCCATCGAGACATCATCGGGTTCTTGATTCTGCAGCGCCCGCGCTGGTTGCCATGGTGGGGACTGCACAGTGGGGCTGGCCCCTTCCATACAGCCAGCAGCGCGAGCTATTGCCGTCGCATGGGGAGGCCGCGGCGGGCCAGCTCACTGTGAGCCCCCAGCCTTGGCGAAGCCAATAAGACTCTGAATGGTGGCTCTCCACTCATCCATCTGATCATCCGCCGGTGGGAACCTCTACAGCAGTTTGGCCCGCGCCATGGCCTCCGTAGCGGTGCTTGGCATCGACGATGATGATGTAGATCGTACCGTCGCTCGGCTTCTGACGGTGCCGGTGGCGACAGCGTCACGTCCTCGTTGTTGCGAGCTGGCCACTTGGATGGCATGGTGGCGCGGTGAAGGCGCTTGAGGGCCAGTGGTTCCACTGGCCATAGTGGCTAGGTAAACCCGCTCCGGGGGAGGTGCGCGCACTGCGGTCGCACCTGTGGCGGGGGTGGCCGGAGGGTGGCGATTCGCCCCAGACTGAGCGCCACCACTGTGGCTTTGCCCTTTGGCAAGGGGAAGAGGTATAGACGGTATAACCCCTTTGTTCGTACCTCACGGAGCAGGACCACTGGGGTGCTGCTGATGCTCCTCTCCTCCGGTGCCTCCCGTTCTCGCTTCGGCCGTGTGGGAGCTGGTGACAATGCCGCCTGCGCCGACCACATCCCCCGCAGCACCCACATCCTCGTGTGCCTCCGCATCTCCCATGGTGTTAGTGGCCGCGGGCGTCGGAGCCTTTGAGGTGGATGGGTGAGCTGAAGCACCGGGTGAGGGAGTCCTGGACTATGAGGTCCTCGGGCATCCAGGCTATGTGACATGGGCCGGACTAATGGGTCGTGAAGATACAAGATAGAAGACTTTCCCAGGTGTCCGGATGGGACTCTCCTTTGCGTGGATGGCAAGCTTGGCATTCGGATGTGAAGATTCCTTTCTCTGTAAACTGACTCTGTACAACACTAGGCCCCTCCGGTGTCTATATAAACCAGAGGGTTTAGTCCGTAGAGGTAATCATAATCATACAGGCTAGACATCTAGGGTTTAGCCATTACGATCTCAAGGTAGATCAACTCTTGTAACCCTTATACTCTTCTGTGGCACCCCGGCTCAGAGAAAACCGGAACGCCCCGTATTCCAGCCTAGAGATCGAGGTGAAGTCTTCTGGAATACGGCACTGCTTAGCACAGAACAAACCAGCTTTCTATTATTACACAAATATGAATACAAGGTCTCTGATATTACAATAAATAACATCGGCACGGCGACACTACGCCATCCTCAGTTGCTCTATGCAAGCAGCAGAACAACATTGAAGCAGCGGAAAAACTTCTAGCAGCGGAACAACGACGAAAGTGGTGAACTCCACTCCGCAGGGACTCTGGCTGGAACGCTTATCCTAGCTCGCGAACACAGGAACAACACCAAACAAGCAAGCAATCCTGGCACGACCTACAAACTGGCATGACATGCCAGGTCAGTACATTGAATGTACTTGCAAGCTCACAATAACCAGAAGTATTCAAGACAAACAACATCATGGCAATTATAGGTTAAGCAGGAATTATCATGAGATCATCAGAATAAGATGGCATGAACAACATGAACATGATACAGGTAGAACAACATGAGCATGGCATGAACACATGAATCTGACGATACTAGCATGCAACATGATGACACTATATGCACTATTTATTCTACTCGGGTTACTACGTAACCATCACATGCATCACTTACCAACCTCGGACATCACACGATCATCTCAGGATCAAATCAAGCTTGGTATAAACAATACCGTAGTAATCATTAAATGACCCCAAGGAGCTTGATCTTTACTCATGATTCTCGCACAACATCACGAATATCCAACAACTCGGTATCCTCGATACCACGGTGATCATTCCGGCGATCACAACCATGACCAACACTTGGTCTCAAACGGTGATCATTCCGGCGATCACAACCAACTTATCTCCTCACCGAACCGGGGTTGTTATAAATCAAGTTATTATTAATACTATTGACTCACAGTGTGACCGACACGAACTGGGCCCTTATCCGCGGGCACGGCTATCGATAGATTTAATATACACTCTGCAGAGGTTAGTACACTGTACCCACACTACGGAACCCATGGCCTCAAATTCCCATTCGGGTGGACCAACGGCGTTCCGACAAAACCGATCTACTGCCATGACACTCTCCCGGCCACTTCGACCCACTCCCAACTGGGCTAGTCCTGGGTGGCCCCGTGTCTACCAAAGACACAACGACCACCATCGTGGCTAAAACGTCCCTCACGGGGACCGGATCCATAACAACAACAATGGGCACACAAGGCTTATGTCCGCCTACCTGATCAGGGTAGGCCGCCCATAACCATCCCTAGTTGGAGGCACCGGCGAGAGGCACGACAATAGACCCAGTTAGGACCTTCCCATAAAGGTAACCGTGGTTGCACAGGTCAGTTTCGATATGGCGGCACCATGACCCAGCGAACAGTTGTTCAAGTTCAATTAAATCCGGTTAAACTTGAATGCAATATGCTGAGCCATGATAAAATAACATGATGCATATACAAAGCATGTGCATGATATCATCATAAGCACGGGATGCAACATAACTATCCACCATACCAACTATGAATAATCTCCAACTGAACATGGCATAATGATGAGCATAAATATTACAAGTGCAACACAACTCATAGTATAACATGACCACTAGCATCAACTATAAATACCATGCAAGAACTCATCAATAACATTACCGAGTAACACTTAACCAACTAACAGCAAAGGAACAACGCATATTAACAGTACTCGGTAACCGACATTAGTCATGCACTGAAGAACATGACCAACCCAACATGTACTACTATCAAGCATGGCAATATGAAATTAATACTAGCAACTAGCAGGGCATGATAACCAGGTGCATACCAACATAGCAAGCAAGTAAGCACTAACCCAGAAGCATTACCGAACCAACGATAACCATACTTTAAACAAGCCATCATTTAATAAATATTCAAGTTGAAAACCATGGCTACTGCATGACTATCATGCAAGTGGGTATTGTGGCTTGCCTGGGGATGAAGAATACTCTGGGAAGAAGTGCGGTGAAGCCGCGGAAAGATTTGCCGGAAACAGTTCTCTCTCGGAGGGGATGTTTACGTGAAAGGGCAGAAAGGTCATTTGCACAGTGTCAAACCGTAGTGAAAATGAAATCAACGGAACAGGCTCGACGAAACAAAGAAGTGAGCTTTGGATTCACCTCATTTGGAGTTACGGTTGCGGAGTTATGAGGTGTAGAAGATCAGGGACCAATCTGTGAAAGTTTTCATCACCAATGGGTCCCTGAGTGGATAAGACAGAAACACATATTAGAAAATACGCTTTCTGAGCAGAGAAAGCGTATTCTTGGCCGCATTATAAGGAAATACGTTTTCCAGAGGGGAAAACGCATTTTGGCACAAGAAGGAAAAGAATACTCCTTCAGAAAAGAGGAGACGTACTCTCGGAAAACCGTTTCCACTTGCCACGTGGGATGAGGCAATTGGGCCACTGGCGCGTGGGGCCCAGGGGCAGGGGAAGGGGGCAGGGAAGGGAAGCGGCCAAGGGGCCGGCCAGCTCCGGCGATCCCCGGCCCGGCCGAGGGCACCGGCGGGACCGCGGGGCTGCACCGCCTCCATTCAGAGGGGAAGGGGCGCCGGGGAGGAGTGGAGGTGCGGCGAACGGCGACGCCAGGAGGATGACAGGAGCTTCGGGCGGCGGTGGCTATCGGCGATGCAGGGCTCTCCGGCGAGGGGCAAGTGGGTGGGGCGACTCAGTGGGACGAGGGGAAGACGTTGGTGGAGTCGGGGAGACGAGGGGAGGCTTGTGGTGGCCGGACCCAAGCCGAGGCCGAGGCGGCCATGGTGGACATAGGCGAACTCCGGTGAGATGGGGCAATTCCAGAGAGCAAATGAGGCGAGGGAGAGATGGTTGAGGTGCGGAGGGACTCGGGGTACGCTTATATAGCCGAGGGGAAGGCTCTGGAGCTCACAAGCGAGCTTGAGCAGTGCTCTAATGGAGCTCAGAGGCTGGGCATGGCACGGGCACTGTTCTAGCGGCGCATTGATGGTGAACCACGACGAAGCAGCGACGCAGGGCGACGCAGTCGAGCACGGGCTAGCTCCAGGACATGAATGGAGGTCGAGACGAGGAGGGAGGAGACGAGAACAGTGGCCGGAACAAGCCAGAGCACGCGTTCAGCCATGACGCAAGCGTGATCACCACACACACTGGCGCAAGCGGCCCTCTTTGGCGTGGCCAACCATGTCCAGTAGATTGACCTTGGTGCCCTTAGTCCAACTGAAGAAATAAATCGGTCCAGGGGCAAAGAAGAGATTTGCACTAAACTCCAAAGTAAATCAGTAAGAAGGGGTTTGTAACTCTCTGTGGTTAAACCAGCTAGGTAACATGGTAAAGAGTTTGTCTGGCGATGATCACACACTAAGGTGATTTTGATCACCAAACATCAGACTAAGAGGAGGAGTTTAGATGAGGGTTGCTGTAGAAAGTGCAAAACTGGCCAGAATTAGGGATTTGGATGATACACTCACATACTTGAATGTCATGAGCTGAAATCTGGCAGAGATGGGTTATATGATGGTATGAAGCTGCTGTAAAGATTTCATGCCATTTGGAAATACCAAAGTGGCGCTTGCTTCACAAAGCTTCATTCTGGACAGAAACTTGCAAAAATTCTAGAGGAAAAATGGCTTGATGAAACATGCCCAAAAAGGGTGGAGGTAAGTTATATGGATAATAGAAAAATTGGCAGCCATAATGGAGCAAGATAAAATGTACTTTCTTCACAAACTGAAATTTTGGACAGAATCGAAGAATTGAAGATGAGCTCACATGGAGGCATGACATGAGCTCTACTTTGGTGGAGGGCTATGATATGATGATATAAGGGATCATGCAAAATGGCAACTCATTTGGATATGCTTAGCTTGCACCTCCTTCACAAGGCTTCTTTCTGGATAGAAACTTTGGAAAATCATAATTAAATAATTACTAGGCAAATGAGGTTGCATTTTGGCATGTGGCAATGATATGGACAGGAAAAGGTGTCCAAGGAGTTTGAGGTCAATTGGGAAAATGAAAATAGCACTTGCTTCACAATGTGCCATTTAGGGCAGAATGGGAAATGAATTATTTGAGCATGATGATAAGCATGAAAAATGAAATATTTTGCCATATTTGGTAAAGATATGACCCAAACAATTTATGAGAATTATTTGGGAATTTTAGGAGTGATGGAAATAGAGGTTGCTTCACAACCTAGGGCAATTTGAGTTATTCCTTTAATAGAAAAGGAATATTCCTAATAAAAAGAATATTGGGATTTGGGCTAGGATGAAAATGACAGGGTCTAGGGAAGGATTTGGGAATGACAAGCCACTCTGGAAACAAAGAAGAGGGCATCTTCTTCAGTTTCCAGACCACATAGCCACGGAAAAAGGAAACCCAAGCAAAAACCTCAGAAAAACAAAAGAAAAAGAAAGGGCTAAAAATCAGGCTGTCACAAACCTTACCCCCTTAAATAAATCTCTTCCTCAAGATTTGGTTGCTCAGGGAACAAGTATGAAGATACTGACTTAAGGAAACCGTTTCCAACTCGGGTATCCTTTTTCTTATTTTTGTTCCCACTAAATTTTTATCCGACTGGCCCTGGGGTGGTTTGCTTTAATATATCCATATTCTGACAGATCTTACCTTGCTTGTTCATGCTTATACAGGCTCTAATTTCTTTTTAGATCTGCTGACTTAGCTGACTGTGATTGATTCTCACGACTGAAATATATGTCGGTCTCACAAATCCAAGAGTGATTTCCGCTAGGTGTGTCATCCGGCACTGACAATCTTTCATGAAGTGGTGATCAGTTTTTTTTCTAGTGGACACCCAAGCTCTAATTCCTTGCATTGGGTTTCTCCACTAAATGCAGGTCCTTCGGGTTCCAAACAGTGAGTTGGGTCATAACCGCTTTCCTGACAGATTCTGGCTTATCGCGGAAGTTTCTGAATCATCTTAACTGGTTCCACTGTCTTGAGTATCGGATCCGTACCAAATATTTGATTGTCGCCTGTCGTGGCTAGCATAAGAGCTTGACCTGTATGATAATAACTGTAGACTTGACTGACGGTGGTTCTGCACCACGCGGGTCTTGCAACAATTTTCATACTTGCATCACTGGTCTTGCTCCTTCATTATTGTTTTCTTGGCCTGGATCCTTGGCTGAAAGAGCTCGGTCATATTGCTTTTTCGTATCACCATAGGTACTGTCGGTGCAATTTTTCGGCAATCGCAGCTTATCCTCATTTTTCTGATAGGGTACCCCATTAAATGGCAGGTTCAACACCCCTCAAGTTCTGACCGCGGGAAAATGATCATCCGAACCTTTGCAAGAAATCAACAAATAAATCAGTAGCCACCAGAACGGTCTTTACACTACAAAAAAAAGACACATCCGTGACATTTTGGGCCGAACGAATTTTTTTTCTGTCATACATATGACACTTCTATGACGATAATTGTGACAAAATCCGGTATCATCATAGATGTGGTGGGCTCCTACTTCTATGACAAAAAATCCTGACATAAAATGGGCTTTTCGTCCTGGGCGGGCCGGAGACGCAGCTGCATGACTTTCTTTGGGCCGTCTATGACGGAAAAAAACCGTGGTAGAAGTGAGGGCGAGGAAAAATTCTGGGAGTTCCCGATTACGGTGGGAGGTCGGGGGCCGAGCGATGCGCGTTTCTCTTGTACACGTACGCGTGCGAGGCGTTGGCTCTAACTGAACCCGAGCGAGGCGTTGGGCTCTAACTGAACCCGAGCGATTGCACTGCAGGCTACGCGTTACTGAACCCGAGCGATCGATCGATGGCTGTTAACTGAACCCGATCGAGCGATTCCTTCGCTACTGCTGCTAACTGAAGCCGATCGATGCTGCCTCTGGGATGAACAGTGAGCGTTGCGGGGGGGTTTGGATGAACAGTGAGCGGTGGCGCTGCCTGTGGATGAACATGACCCCGTGGTGTGGTGGAGGGCTGGATGAACAGTAGACGGTGGAGGGGTGCCCGTGGAGGGGTGGTTGAACAGGACCCTGTGGTGTGGAGGGCTGGATGAACAGTAGACGATGGAGGGGTGCCCGTGGAGGGGTGGTTGAACAGTAGCCGATGGAGTAGCGCGTGATGGAGGCTGGATGAACGGGAGCCCGTGGAGGCTGGAGGAGGTCGACGGTTGTAACACCCACGATGCGGCTATATCTCCCACGTGTCGAGGCACGACTTAGAGGCATAACCGCATTGTGGTTTTGTCGCAAGAAGGGTCATCTTCGCACAATCCCATGAAATGAACAAGAATGGGATAAAGAGATGGCTTACAATCACCACTTCACACAATACATAAATAAATCATACATCAATCAGAGTACACACATAGGTCCGACTACAGAACCAAAATAAAAGAAGACAACCCCAAATGCTAGATCCCCGACCGTCCCAACTGGGCTCCACTACTGATCAACAGGAAACGAAACATAGTAACGACCAAGGTCCTCGTCGAACTCCCACTTGAGCTCGGTAGCATCACCTGCACTGGCATCATCGGCACCTGCAACTGTTTTGGTAGAACCTGTGAGTCACGAGGACTCAGCAATCTCACACCCGCGAGATCAAGACTATTTAAGCTTATGGGTAGGAGAAGGTAGTGAGGTGGAGCTGCAGCAAGCACTAAGCATATATGGTGGCTAACATATGCGAATAAGAGCGAGAAGAGGAGCAACGAAACGATCGTCAACTAGTAATGATCAAGAAGTGATCCTGAACTCCTACTTACGTCAAGCATAACCCAAAAGCCGTGTTCACTTCCCGGACTACGCCGAGAAGAGACCATCACGGCTACACACGCGGTTGACGTATTTTAATTAAGTCAAGTGACAAGTTCTGTACAACCGGATATTAACAAATTCCCATCTGCCTCATAACCGCGGGCACGGCTTTCGAAAGATTACCCTGCAGGGGTGTCCCAACTTAGCCCATTATAAGCTCTCACGGTCAACAAAGGATAAACCTTCTCCCGGGAAGACCCGATCAGTCTCGGAATCCCGGTTTACAAGACATTTCGACAATGGTAAAACAAGACCAGCAAAGCCGCCCGATGTGCCGACAATCCCGATAGGAGCTGCACATATCTCGTTCTCAGGGCAACACCGGATGAGACATCCTACGAGTAAAACCAGACCTCGAGTTTCCACGAGGGGGCCTCGCAGTCTACTCAGTTCGGACCAGCACTTAGAGAAGCACTGGCCCGGGGGGGTTAAAATAAAGATGACCCTTGAGTCTGCAGAACCCAAGGGAAAAGGGGATAGGTGGTAGCAAATGGTAAAACCAAGGTTGGGCCTTGCTGGAGGAGTTTTATTCAAAGCGAACTATCAAGGGAGTCCCATAAATCACCCAACCGCGTAAGGAACGCAAAATCAAGGAACATAACACCGGTATGACGAAAAACTAGGGCGGCAAGAGTGGAACAAAACACCAGGCATAAGGCCGAGCCTTCCACCCTTTACCAAGTATATAGATGCATTAATTAAATAAGAGATATTGTGATATCCCAACGTATCCATGTTCCAACATGGAACAAACTTCATCTTCACCTGCAACTAGCAACGCTATAAGAGGGGCTGAGCAAAAGCGGTAACATAGCCAAACAATGGTTTGCTAGGAAAGGTGAGTTAGAGGCTTGACATGGTAATATGGGAGGCACGATATAGCAAGTGGTAGGTAGCGCGGCATAGCAATAGAGCGAACAACTAGCAAGCAAAGATAGAAGTGATTTCGAGGGTACGGTCATCTTGCCTGAGATCTCGCAAGGAAGAAGAACGAGTCCATGAAGAAGACAAACGGATGTAGTCGAACGAATCCTCACAACTCCGAAATGAAACCGAAGGTAACGAGAGAAGCAACCCAGAAAGAAGCAAACAACATAGTAAACAACCATCACATAAACATGGCATGATGCGCAACCAAGTATGATGCATGTCCGGTTTAAAGAGGCATGGCATGGCAAAGTGCACAAACAATACTACAAATTAAGTGGAGCTCAATATGCAACGAGTTGCATATTGACGAAAAGCCACATCAATTGTTTAGTTCTCTCTCGGTTATGTACCCAACAATATTAAATGTTGATTAACATGGCAAGAGGTGAAGCATAAGTAAACTAACTATTTAGGCAAGTTTGAATGAGGCCGGAACAACAAATAACAATTCCGGAAAATCCTCATATGCAACAGCAATTTAAAGCAAACAACAATTTTAAACATATTAAATGTTGTTATCATGATGCGGATGACATATGCAAGTTTTAAGCAATTTTATGGAAATGTTGACATGAGCATGATACGAGTTATTTGTCATTGTGGCGGAAAGAAAGGGGTGCCACGACAACGAATTCGAAAATGATGCCACGGCATCATATCGGTTCCGGTAGCTCAAGGAGATACCGGTGCAAAAGGAAGCATGGCGTGAGCGTGTTATGCAAGATGGTGGGGTGATCCCGGCAACCGGGTTCCCATGGGTCGATGCCATGGCAACGGGAACATGCAAGAAACACGTCAGGCACGTTGCAAACGCGAGCATTTCATGCAACATATGCATTCGTCCACGGGCGGTCGTTCTCGGCGGTATACCTTCGAAGCATACGTTTCGGGGCGGACGGGTTCGAAGTGGAAGTAGTTGTTCATGGGTCGTCGTGGGAAGTAGTGGCACACGTGGGGGCATAGTGGAAGTAGTTGTACATGGTAGCGACGGTAGTCGAACTTGACGAACCGGAGGGGTACACTTAAGTCGTCGTGGGAACTTGATGAATCTGAGGTCTTCGGGGTCGACGCTAGTTGTACGTTTCATAGTGGAACTTGATGGATCCGAGGACTCCGGCGTAGTGGTACACGCCCATAGATGAACTTGACGGGTCCTCGTCATCCTAGTACTTGGCGTACTCTTGGTCTCGACAGAGATGAAACTGAACGCAACGGTTGTGGTACATGGCGTCCAGGGCTTCGCGGGTCATCATCCTGTACTTGGCGTTCGGTGCGGTGGTCGTTCGGGCGCCGTATGTCGTGGTACTTGGCGGTCTTGATCATTCCAAGGGTCTTGGTGGAGGCCATGGCACTCCCTGATGGCACCGAGGTGGTCTAGCAGCAGCAGCAAGGGCGTCGACGAGGGAGACGGGACGCGCACAGCGGAGGCCAGCGGCGGCGCACGTCCATGGCCCACGCGAGGATGAGCAGGACGTCGAGGATGGCAGCAGAGGCGACGGGCGAGGCCGAGACGAGGTCGACGACGGCCGGGACGGAGGGTAGCGTGCGGCGGACGGAGCAGCTCTGGCAGTGGCGCTCGGGCTGCGAGAGGCGGGCGCTGGTCGTGGTCGCCGGCGATGGAGGCGGAGCAGAGGACAGGCGAAGCAGAGGAGGCGGTGGCGGATGCGGGCGGCAGTGCAATCCGGCAGCAGGGCTCGCCGGATCAAGGACGCGGGGGGGAGCTCCTGGAGGCTGGCGGCGCTGGGGAATCGGGACGAGGGCGCGACGCTCCTGCTGGGCGCGGAGGACGACGGCTGCAGGCGCGGGGTCTCGCTCCTCAGGGAAGAAGGAGGGGATCGAGGGAAAGGGGCGCTGTGGGAAGATGGGGGCGCTGCAGGAAGATGGGGTGAGATCGAGAGGGGGGGATCGAGCAGGGCTCTCGTGGCTCGATGCATGCGTGTGTGGGTGGCGGCGAAGGGGAACGAGAGGGGTTGAGGGGTCAAGCGGCTAGGGTTAGGAGGGTTAGGTGGGCCGGCGCTGGTTGGTTAGGCCCAAGAGGCCGGCTGGGCTGCAAGGCTGCGCTCTCTCTCTCCCCCTCATATTTCTTTTAATAGAAAAGAAATTTGAGAGAAGAAAAGAAAGAGAGGGTTAGGGAAAGAAGTTGGACATGGGGATTATTTTTCCGGACTCACAAAAATGTGCTTGTTCCGAGAAAATAGAAAAGGCCATGATTAAAAGATTTAAATTCAAACTCATTTGAATTTAATTCAAATGGTTTGAATAAGTTCAAGGTATTGAGGAGTCCAAAATGTTGGGAATTTAGGAAGAGCCTCGATAAATGGGAAAAGAATTATTGGCAAGGTTAGAGAGATTGACTCAAAGCAGAAAAGGCATAGGATTAATTTTGCACGTGTGTTATGGTGATTCCCAAAGAATGGAATACTTTGTTATAGCTCCCTAATAATATTGGGAGGATATGTTATAAAGAGAAAACACCATGTGAATTCCCTCGATTTAAATGGATCGAAGATCCATACAGTTTATTTATCTGAGTTTTTTTTAAAAGGTTGCATGATGACATGATGCAATGCAAGAGATGCAACAAACAAAACAAATCACACGACGAAACTCAGAGCATCTGGAAGTCTTCTGGAGCGTCGGTCTCGGGGCGTTACAACGGTAGCCCGTGGAGGCTGGAGGAGGTCGACGGTGGAGATGAACAGTATCCCGTGGAGTCCCGTTTTGCGGTACGCCACACCCCTCCCGATGAACAGGACCCCCGTTTCGACCGTAGGAGGTCCGTTTCGTCCGTTTTGTGGTACGCCACACCCCTCCCGATCAACAGGACCCCCGTTTCGACCGTAGGAGGTCCGTTTCATCCGTTTTGCGGTACGCCACACCCCTCCTGATCAACAGGACCCCCGTTTCGACCGTAGGAGGTCCGTTTCCTCCGTTTTGCGGTACGCCACACCCCTCCCGATCAACAGGACCCCCGTTTCGACCGTTGGAGGTCCGTTTCCTCCGTTTTGCTGTACGCCACACTCCTCCCGATCAACAGGACCCCCGTTTCGACCGTAGGAGGTCCGTTTCCTCCGTTTTGCGGTACGCCGCACCCCTCCCCATGAACACGACGCATTCCGTTGCCTCCCCATGAACACGACGCATTTCGTTGCCTCCCCATGAAGATGACGACGATGTTGTTTCTCTGTTCCGACCCAGCCATGTACACGAGCCCTGGCCGTACGTATGCGCGAGTAGGCGTTCGAGACCCCGCTCGTATGTACAGATACGTGGCCGTTTTTTTCTTTCTTGCACCCTGGCCGCTGTACGTACGTGTACATGCTACGTGCGCGCCTCTACTACGACACGTACGCGCCTCTACTACGACACGTGCGCGCCTCTACATCCACCAGTATATATGTACGTACACGTTCGCGATCAGAATGACAACGCTACGTACGCTTCGACCAGGTGGGTCCCGACTGTTAGGCACTTCCTTGCGTGCGAAGATGTAGTTGGTGGGTCCCAGCAGTCAGGGGGCGAATCGTTTTGTTTTTTTGCCCGAACGCACTTCCTTGCATGCGAAGGTGTAGCTGGTGGGTCCCAGCAGTTAGGGGGGAAACGTTTTTTTCCCGAAATACGTTGGCCCATCCGGTGGGTCCCCGCTGTCAGGTGGAGGAATAATTATTTTGCACGTAATAAGGAGGCACTTCCTTGCTGCGGCCGTGGACCCAGCTGTCAGCCTCTCCACGTACAGTCCACGTCCGATGGAAGCCGTTCCTTGACCATGTTGACCACGCCGCACCGAGAGCACCAGGGCGGTGGACGACGGCGAGGCCTAGGAAGGGGACGACGCGGAGCCGGGGAAGACGCGGCAGTGGATGCCCACGCGTAGAGGAGTACGAGGGTTCACTGGTTCGCTGCGGTGTGAGGCTGCCGTCGCCGCAGAATAACAGGGGGTGTGGGTGAGTAGTGGGATGGGCTGGCCAGCGGTGGGAGTAGTAGGGGGCGGTGAGGCCTCCGCCGCATCACAGCCGGCCACGGGAGGCAGGAGCACGAGGCACGACCGGCGCTGGTTTGGGCGGCTGGAGCAAGAAGACCAGAGGTTGAAGAAGCACTACGGCCGTTGGATGGACATCGTACAGTCACTGGAGCTAGAATCGTGCATATTGACTAAGTTGACAAAGCCCTCCGTGCCCGTCAACTTAGTAGGCCCACAAGTCAGCCTGCCGCTATACTGGGTCCCAGCTAACAGGGGGAGTATTCATTTTTTTGTGCGTAATAAGGAGGCACTTCCTTGCGTGCGAAGATATAGCTGATGGGTCCGAGCTGTCAGCGGCGGTAACGTTTTTTTCGTGAAATATAGAGGCCCTTTCGGTGGGTCCCTGATGTCAGGTGGAGGAATCATTATTTTGCGCGTAATAAGGAGGCATTTCCTTGCGTGCGGCCGTGGACCCAGCTGTCGGCCTCTCCACGTACAGTCCACTTCAGATGCATGTCGGTCGTTGACCACGTTGACCAGACCACGCCGAGAGCACTAGGGCGGTGGACGACTGTAACGCCCACGATGCGGCTATATCTCCCACGTGTCGAGGCACGACTTAGAGGCATAACCGCATTGTGGTTTTGTCGCAAGAAGGGTCATCTTCACACAATCCCATGTAATGAACAAGAATGGGATAAAGAGTTGCTTACAATCGCCACTTCACACAATACATAAATATAATTCATACATCATCCAAAATACACACATAGATCGGCTACGGTCAAGATCCAAATGAAAATAAGATAACCCCAAATGCTAGATCCCCGATCGTCCCAACTGGGCTCCACTACTGATCATCAGGAAAAGACACATAGTAACGACCACGTTCCTCATCGAACTCCCACTTGAGGTCGATCCCATAATCTTCACTAGCATCGTCGGCACCTGCAACTGTTTTGGTAGAATCTGTGAGTCACGAGGACTCAGCAATCTCACACCCGCGAGATCAAGACTATTTAAGCTTATCGGAAAGGATGGTGAAATGAGGTGGAGCAGGAGCAGGCACTAAGCATATATGGTGGCTAACAAACGCAAATGAGAGCGAGAAGAGAAGCAACGGAACGGTCGTCATCTAGTAATGACCAAGAAGTGATCCTGAACTCCTACTTACGTCATTCATAACTCAAACCGTGTTCACCTCCCGGACTCCGCCGAGAAGAGACCATCACGGCTACACACACAGTTGATGTATTTTAATTGGGTCAAGTGACAAGTTCTCTACAACCGGACATTAACAAATTCCCATCTGCCTCATAACCGCGGGCACGGCTTTCGAAAGATAATACCCTGCAGGGGTGTCCCAACTTAGCCCATCATAAGCTCTCACGGTCAGCGAAGGATAAACCTTCTCCCGGAAAGACCCGATCAGTCTCAGAATTCCGGTTTACAAGACATTTCGACAATGGTAAAACAAGACCAGCAAAGCCGCCCGAATGTGCCGACAAATCCCGATAGGAGCTGCACATATCTCGTTCTCAGGGCACACCGGATTGTCCAAGCTTCCGATAGGCGAGCCCAGAGTTGCCCCTGGTGGCCACCAGCGACTGACAGGTTGGACCAATACTCAGAGGAGCACTGGCCCGGGGGTTTAAATAAAGATGACCCTCGGGCTCGCGAAAACCCGGGGGAAAAAGGCTTAGGTGGCAAATGGTAAAACCAAAGTTGGGCCTTGCTGGAGGAGTTTTATTCAAGGCGAACTGTCAAGGGGGTCCCATAAATCACCCAACCGCGTAAGGAACGCAAACTCAAGGAACATAATACCGGTATGACAGAAACTAGGGCGGCAAGAGTGGAACAAAACACCAGGCATAAGGCCGAGCCTTCCACCCTTTACCAAATATATAGATGCATTAATATAATAAGAGATATTGTGATATCCCAACATATCCATGTTCCAACATGGAACCAACTTCATCTTCACCTGCAACTAGCAACGCTGTAAGAAGGGCTGAGCAAAAGCGGTAACTTAGCCAAACAACGGTTTGCTAGGAAAGGATGATTAGAGGCTGACATGGCAATATGGGAGGCATGATATAGCAAGTGATAGGTAGCGCAGCGTGGCAATAGAGCGAACAACTAGCAAAGCAAAGATAGAAGTGATTTTGAGGGGTGGTCATCTTGCCTGCAAGGTTCTCAGAGTTGTCGAAAGCTTGATGCTCGTAAGCGTACTCAACAGGTTCCTCATTCATGAACTCGTCTCCCGGCTCTACCCAAGACAAGAACACAAGCAATGGAACCACAATCAATCACGGGAAATGCACAAGCAACATGATGCAAAACATGAATGATATGCGAGATATGATATGCGATGCATATGCATGCTCCGGAAAGAAAATGATTAACAAGGCAGTAACATGGCAAACCAAGCATGGCACTGGAAAGATGAGATGATTTCGGTCAAAATCGATATAAAGATCACCGGAAACGGATGCACGGTTTGCAAATGGCAAGCAAAACAAGAATGACACGAATCTGCGATTAACAGCACGATAGCACTTAGAAAGCAACAAGTAACAATGCTACAGCACTCCAACATAGCAACAAAGCATATGGAAGTAATCTACAGTAGATGCTTGACAAAAGATGAACACTGATATACGGCTAGTTCACAACATAACAAGCTCAAACAAGCATGACAAAAGTACAAAAGATATCAGGTTCACAGACTTGGTGAAATTACTGGACATGGCAGAAAACAGCATCAGATAGCAATGTTCAGAGCACGAAATCAATGTGCTACAGGAACTTAACATGGAAAAACAAGGAATGGCAGTGTTCTACTAAATGCATATGAAAAAAGTCCCTTAATGGCCATAAGCCAAAAAGGACCAGAAGATATGATGCCAACCATGTAAACATAGCAAGTTTCGTTAACAGGTTCCAGACTTAGCAGAAAACAGAGCATGGCAGAAACAATAATATGAAGGCATCTTGGTGAGCTTGATGCACTCACCACAAAGCAATGCATGACAAAACAAGCATACCTATAGCAATATGGCAAGTTTATGAAGATATCCATGGCAAGAGAAAGTACATATCATGTATGGATCAACTACAACAAGCTTGGCAAAATTGAATAACACGTAAACAATCTGCCAGAAATATTTTATAGCAAAAGTAGAGCAACATTGAGTCATCCTATGGCACCCGTAATTGCAAACAAGGGCAGGAATGCATCAATTACAACAATATCTACAAAACATCCTTACTGAACATCTCCAAAATATGCACGGATCTCTCTGTATCATCAAGTTTACATGGCAACAAAATAACAGCAGACAGACTTAGAAATTACTGTCCCTGAAATCAGAAACATTACGGAGCCTAGTTTGCATGCTTGTGCTAGTCACGACAGAGATCACGAAAATACATGGCATACACTACTGGAAAGATGGCACGGCATACAACAAAACACATGTAGAGCTCATGCCCATAAAATGCACATATTAAATGCAACAAAAATAACAAATCTCCAAGTTCTGATAAGTAACAGCAGATAACAGCAACTAGCACTCTTGCATCAGAGATTTGGGCATCAAGATGGACTCCAATGAACATGGTGCAATTGAACAAAATGTAGAGCATCACGAGGCGAACATTTCGATATATTACACGCGCGAAATGGAGCTATATGTAGAGAGTTACGATGCAATGAACATGGCAATATGCTGTAAAAACACTGGGACTTGGAAATATTTCTGGAGGGAGAAAAGTCAACCGTGGGCTGCTGCTCCAGATCCGATCGGGGCCGCCCTCGAGGGAGCTCGCCGGAGCTAGGGCGACGGGGCCGAGGAGGAGGTGGCCGGCCGGGGCGGAGGAGGAGGAGGAGGCGGCGGCGAGCGACGGGGCTGGCGGAGCACGGCGGTGAGGCGGCGGCGGCGGGGCACGGCGGCGAGGCGCGGCGAGGTCGCCAGCCGGCGAGGCGGCGGGGACCGGCGGCGGCGCGGGGCGGCGGGTCGCGCGGAGGGAGGCGCGGGGCGCTCGGGCCCGGGAGGGCCTCCCGTGGGCTTCGGCGGGGCGCGGGCGGGGCGGCGAAGTGGGGCGCCCAGGGGTGACGTGGCGCGCCCCTACTGGCTGCGGGCGGCGGCGGGTTTTCGTCCGGCGGCGGCTGGACGCGTCCGGCCGCGGAGAGGAAGGTGGTTAGGGTTTCATCTGCGATTGTATACGGGAGGGGATGTATTTATATAGCTAGAGGGAGCTAGGAGAGTCCAAATGAGGTGCGGTTTTCGCCCACACGATCGTGATCGAACGACCTAGAGCATGGAAAAGAGTTTGGTGGGTTTTGGGCTCGTTTTGATGGGGGGTTTTTCTGCACACACAAATGGACTTTGCGGAGACCCGGTTAACCGTTGGAGTACCAAACGACCTCCGAATGGAACGAAACTTGACCGGTGGTCTACCGGTGGTATACTAGGGCCACTTGACAAGCCTCGGTACATTCCGAGAATGTTTGACACCCGCTCACGAAAGAAAAACAAGAGGGGTGCGCCGGAGGAGATGGGAGCGCCGGATTGCAAAACGGACAACGGGGAAAATGCTCGGATACATGAGACGAACACGTATACAAATGCAAAGCACATGATGACATGATATGAAATGCATGACATGGACAAAATGCAAAACGAAAGACAAAACCCGACCACGAGGGAATGTCATAACACATAGCCGGAAATGGCAAGAGTTGGAGTTACAAATATGGAAAGTTACATGCGGGGTGTTACAACGACGGCGAGGCCTAGGAAGGGAACGACACGGAGGCAGGGAAGACTTGGCAGTTGTTTCCCACGCAGCGGGGAGTACGACTGTACGAGGGTTTACTGGTTCGTCTGCCGTCGCCAGAGAATAACAGCAGGTGTGGGTGAGTAGAGGGATGGCTAGGCCAGCGATGGGAGTACGATGGGGCGGTGAGGCCTGCGCGGCAGCAGAGCCGGCCGCGGGGAGGAGGGAGCAGGCAGTCCCGCCGGTGCTTGTTTGAGTGGCTGGAGCAGGAACAGCAGAGATTGAAGAAGCACGACGGCCGTTGGATGGCCATCCAACAGTCACTGCTTGTGCGTCAACCTTTTTTTTAGGAAAGCCTCAAATCTGTGGAAAACAGCATACAGCCCATCTGCCATTATTTCTAATAATTTACAGCCCATTTGCTAATTATTAAGGTTTTTTTGGAGCCCATATTCTTTTTGTTAGCATTACAGCCCATATTGTGGCCACGGTTAAAAAATTATACGAAATTTTGCATAGTTCGGTGCAGTTCGAACTGTTTTTAATCCCGAAATTTCGACTCACATTCAAACTGATTTTAAAAATAAATGTATATCAATATAAAATCCAACAAATTCTCCACGCATAAAAATTAATGTAATTTAAAATCTCGAAATGAAAAATAAGATATTTGAAACTAATTGCCGATTTGATGTGTTTTAAAAATGTACAGCCCATTTCTCATTACTGATGGGCCATTTTCTCGGCCAGCCGAATGAAAGCTCTCCTCGTCTTGAAAGATTTGCAGCCCAACAGGCCTGACAAAGCGACTTACTTGGCAAATCACAAAAAAACTGGGCTGTGGCCATGGACCCAGCTGTCAGCCTCTCCACGTACAGTACTCTTCTGATGGAAGTCGTTCCTTGACCACGTTGACCACACCGCGCGGAGAGCACCACGGCGGTGGACGACGGCGAGGCCTAGGAAGGGGACGACGCGGAGCCGAGGAAGATGCGGCAGTGGAAGCCCGCGCGGAGAGGAGTACAAGGGTTCACTGGTTTGGCTGCGGTGTGAGGCTGCCGTCGCCGCAGTGCCTGGCCAGCGGTGGGAATAGTAGGGGGCGGTGAGGCCTCCGCGGCAGCACAGCCGGCCACGGGAGGCAGGAGCATGCGGCACGACCAGCGCTGCTTTGGGCGGCTGGAGCAAGAAGACCAGAGGTTGAAGAAGCACTACGGCCGTTGGATGGACATCGTACGGTCACTGGAGCTAGAATCGTTCATATTGACTAAGTTGACAAAGCCCTCCGTCCCCGTCAACTTAGTAGGCCCACAAGTCAGCCTCCCACCATGGTGGGTCCCAGCTAGCAGGGGGAGTATTCATTTTTCTGTGCGTAATAATGAGGCACTTCCGGTGGGTCCGAGCTGACAGCGTGGGGAACGTTTTTTTCATGAAATACGGTGGTCCAACCGGTGGGTCCCTGCAGTCAGGGGCAAGCGTTTTTTTCGCGAAATACGGTGGCCCGTCCGGTGGGTCCCAGCAGTCAGGGGGAAACGTTTTTTCCGTGGAATACTGGTGGCCCGTCCGGTGGGTCCCTGATGTCGTGTGGAGGAATAATTATTTTGCGCGTAATAAGGAGGTACTTCCTTGCGGCTGCCGTGGACCCAGCTGTCAGCCTCTCCACGTACAGTACTCTTCCGATGGGAGTCGGTCGTTGACCACATTGTACATGCCGCGCCGAGAGCACCACGGCAGTGGACGACGGCGAGGCCTAGGAAGGGGACGACGCAGAGCCGGGGAAGACATGGCAGTGGATGCCCACGCGGAGAGGAGTATGAGGGTTCACAGGTTCGGCTGCGGTGTGAGGCTGCCGTCACCGCAGAATAACAGGGGGAGTGGGTGAGTGGAGGGATGCTCTGGCCAGCGGTGGGAGTAGTATGGGGACGGTGAGGCCTCCGCAGCAGCACAGCCGACCACGGGAGGCAGGAGCATGCGGCACGACCGGCGCTGCTTTGGGCGGCTGGGGCAAGAAGACCAGAGGTTGAAGAAGCACTACAGCCGTTGGATGGACATCGTTGACCACGTTGCGCCGAGAGCACCAGGGCGGTGGACGACGGCGAGGCCTACGAAGGGAACGACACGGAGCCGGGGAAGACACGGCAGTGGCTGCCCACGCAGTGGAGAGTACGAGGGTTGACGTGTTCGGCTGCCGTCGCCGCAAAATAACAGGAGGTGTGGGTGAGTAGAGGGATAGACAGGCCAGGGATGTGAGTATGATGGGGCCGTGAGGCCTGCCCGGCAACACTGCCGGCCACGGGAGGTGGGAGCAGGCGGTTCCAACGGCGCTGGTTTGGGCGGCTGGGCCAGGAAGATCAGAGACTGAAGAAGCACGCTTGCCGTTAGATTGACATCTAACGGTCTGACGCTGGTAGAGTCGATTGTTGACTAAGTTCCTTTTTTTGAGAAACCTTGTGTACGCATGCACTTAGTAGGCCCACAAGTCAGCCTCCAAATCTGTGGCAGACAACATAAAGCCCATTTGGTATTTTTATAATTTGCAGCCCATTTGCTAATTCTTAAGTAATTTATTACAGCCCATTTTCTGCCCAGGACCACGGTCAAAAAGTTCAACCTTATTTTGCATATTCGGTGGAGTCCGAACTGTTGTAATCCCAAAATGATAAACATTTTTTTTAAGAACTTATTGATTTGCCAAAAAAATCGTTTTGTTTTTGTAAGCAAATAAGACGTGGGACAATTGAGTTGGTTTAAGGGAAAACCAGTGGTAAAAAAACAGCGCTGGGTGGGAAAAAACAACAAAAATAAGGATGTAAATATGATAAGGGAATTTTATGTGTTCTCAATATAATGATACGTGTATCTGAACTAGTAAAACTATAGGTAGAGATTAGAAAACGGATGTAGGACATGCGTTTCAAGAGGAAAATAGAACTGGGCTGTGTGTTTGATTCAGTAAAAAAACTGCATGCGGATGTTGTAAGACAAAATGTAACTAACGCTGGCGGGCCAGAGGCCAGTAGATACCTGCTGGACCTTTGTGCCCCGTTATCGTCATGGGCTGGGCCTGTTAAAAACAAAACCAACCCTGAGCAGTCTACAACCCAGTTGAAACTTGCTTAACCTGAAAAAACAATATACGTGCTCAATAAACGAGAGAATTCTGCAAGTACAGACTGATAACTGGGATGCAACACGGATATTTTTTTTATCGTGATAATAAGTGCATGCACTTGTTTTGAAAAAATTGGAGAACTGGGAATTCGAACGGCGGGTGCTTATGCTACCCATCAAATAAAAATCAGGTGCGTGAAAATTCGTTTCGAAACAAATGATTCAGCTTTATATCCCCGTCGACCCTCGGCATGATGGTTGGAAGCAAATGCAAGTTCATACCAAAAGATCGTTAACAACAATACCAACTTGCGGACGACAAGGTAGTACAACTACCAATACCAAACTAACTTATAATCTTTTTACTCCTTGCCCTAGTGTTCGTCTGGTAGAAAATCTTGCAGAGGACCAGCTCCCGCTCCTTCTCTTGCTCCAGGTCCCCGAGGTGGTACTGGTGCATCACCCAGTTGGTCCTCTGCTGGTCGAAGTTCTTGTTGGTGTGCAGCAACAGAACCTTTTTTGCTGCCCGTCTTGCCGGCCGTTGACCATCACCGGCAAGGTATTGCCGGTTTTGTGCCACAGTATCTTGCGACGCGTCCACGTGCCCCTTTTGAACGCCCTGGAATTGCGCTGGAAGAAATGCTTCCTTAGGCCACTCAGTGTGATACCTGCAGTATTGTGGAATACAGGTTTTAGTGTACCTAGTTGGCATTTTCATAACATCTTTGGCATGTTGCAGTCACTTGTTTCACTTTTGATTAACTGTCAAATTGTAATTGCTTCACCAGGTTTGCGTCTAAAAAGAAAAATAGAGCTATAAACAAAGGAATATGTTTGTGCAAGTAGACGGCCGAACGGTGTCTTACCCGGAAGTTTCTCAGGTTGGGTGTAGCATATGCCGTGCTCGCTGTCGATGGTTGGTATGAACAAATCGATGAGAGACTAAAATCTCGCGCTGTCAGCACTCACTTTGGCCTCAATGTGCTCGATCAGCTCCTGATCCGTGGGATCGAACTTGACACCAGCCGGCAGCACCGGCCAATCCTTCTTCGACTTGCATCGGTAATTTCAGTTATATGGTACTCAATGTATGATCAATCGACTGTTTTAAGTGAATGATGAAAGATTTCGACAGATAAGTGGTACTCCAAATCTGAAGTCCAGAATACCCGAACACGCCGCTGGGATTCTTGTGTCACCTCACGCGCAGCGTGTTGTCACGTCAATTCAATGTGTGGACATGATGAATAATTTGACCGACGTATACTAGTACTGCTACTGTACTACTTACTAGTCGTATTTAGTGTCACAATTTATACATAGGTTTAACTAACAAGTACGCACTTGAAGCCTAACTGATATATATATATATATATATATATATATATATATGGCTTCTGCACAGCATCTCCATCATCATTATCAGTACATCCTACGCAAGTGAGTTAGGATGCACTTGATCCCAGGAAGGTATCTATCCTTCAAACCAGAGGAGTGTTTCAAACTAACAACAATACATAATATCCAACAAAAGAGGGTCGTGCTACAGCAGCAGAATACATGGCTCAGTCTAGATATCAGCACGAATCAAGTTGTGCATATTTGCTGTTGGCATGAACCACATTGCCGCATGTCGGGTTTGCCAAAGCCATCCATCGCATGGAAGCTTGATGCCTTTCACACACTGAAGATTATCTGGCAACAAGCTGTGTCGACGAATCTCTGGATATGGAGATTCATGAAACCCATGGTATGATGTGTAAACACAGCCCCCCCTCGCGAATGGAAGTTGCATACCACAGTAATCATCGCCGATGATATGATCGATGATTGGTTGGATGATCGGATAATTGAGCCCGAGGAACAAGGAGTCGTTGCCGAGGCTGTAAACCCGCCTCCAGTTGAATACGCCTGGCCCAACGGAGCTGGGATCTTTCTCGAACACGAAGCAGCCATAGCCATCAATGTCACGAACGCCCCTCACATTGTACTACATGTGGTTTGATGTAATGGTTTGGTCAATTTGGTACGCGCGAATGAGCATCAAATGACCGCCGTCAGCTGAACGAGCGATAAACCACCACCCATCGGCTTGTATGATTCCAGGTCCTGGAATCATGAAGGCCAGCGCATTTGCGTCTGCTGCAACAATTCAAATTGGAGACCAAAAGGACAAAAATAAACAATCATGTTCAGAGTATGTGTGGAATTAAGATTATTATAACAGTGACACATATCATAGATAGAGAATTGCAATGCCGTGGTCATAATCATACCCCAAATTAAAAAAATAAGCCAATGGCTTTCATATTCTAGCAATATGTCATGGTTCAAACATCATGTAACAATGAGAGGAAAACAGCTATGACAGCGCCTACTCATATTCTACCATAGCACTTAGTACTACTGTTCTCATATCAACTCTAAGCAATAACATGCGTTGTTATAAAAATCTGGTAAACGAGAGTAACATATAGCAATCATGATGTTATGCTCATAATATGTATTCTAACAATCATTAGATGCAAATTGTTCTCATATCAACTCTAACAATAACATGTGTGGTCATAAAAATCTAGGAAATGAGAGGAACATATAGCAATGATGTGGTTATAGACATGCTATGCATTCTAAATTTGTAACAAATGAACAGGAAGTCGTATTCATAAGGTAAAGATGAGATGATATAGAACAAATACACGACGATAGATTCCACCAGTATAGGCAGCCAATATGTGCGTCGACCGCATAAACGATGCCATCGTGCACTATAGCATCAGACAGAAATGTTGCCTCAACAGGATTGATGATGAGGCATAACCATGTATGGCGACCGGATTCCAGATAGACTAATCCCATGTTGAACAAGGCAATGAGCTTGTAATCCATGTAGTCTTCTGATGGTGTGGGCACTTCGCAGATTACAACTTTCTGCAAACAGAGGTCGAGCCAAAAGCTTGACGCGTCTCGTGCGTAGTAGGCAGGAGTGTCCGGCGGGCCGCGAGGCTCGATGGTGGAGGTATCCAACGATGGAAAGGTGATCTCTCGCTGGGTGTAGATATCCACGAGACGCCACGGACTACCGGTGTGGTGGATGAGGACGGTCCAGTTGGCCTTCATGCCCGCCCAGTAGTGGCCGCGCATGAAGGACAGGTGGACGGGTAGTGGTAGCATGTCGAGGGGAACCACTGCAACCTCCGTAGGATCGTCAAGTCGGTGTCTGGGCCACCTACGAGGATCGGGCATCAGCAAGCAGGGCGTCTTGAAAAGATCCGGCCGGTTGCAGACGAGTAGACGGTACAAAGACACCGAGCATGCGGCCAGACGGACGGTGCTGAGTAGGTCCATACGACTACAGATCTGCTCCAAGAGAACATCGGGGAGGGAATTCCAATCGCGGCTCTGCGTGTCAGTCGATTCTGCCATTGGGGTTTTCGGTGCCTGCGAGCCAGCGGGGAAGTGGATTCGGGCGGGCGAGCGAAGAAGCTTCTCCTTGTGTGGCCGAGCAGTGAGCGGGGGGATATGGTACGCGCGAGCTACCAAGGAAGATGGCGCGGGCGGGCGAGCAGTGAGCGGGGGTAAATGGTGTGCAGCCGACGATGGGCAAGAGAGTCCGAAGAAGAAGAGAGGAGGAAGAAGAAGAGAGGAGGAAGAAGAGTTGAAGACGGGGAAGAAAGTGCATTCAATCTCAATTCTACTAGTACTACTACCAGGATATACCGTCCTTCGGAGTGTAAATAGTTACACCGATGACATGTGGGTCTACCACAACAGGGCCCATATGTCAGTTAATGGAGGACAAAGGTGCGTAGGCGTATTTGCGGAAGCATGCTCTACTGGCAAACATGATGGCAGTACTGGGTAAGGCTGATTTAGTAACACCAACACGCTGGTTCCGCTTATTAATTACGTGTCCCATCTGCTGCAGCGTGTATTGTCACTTCACTGCGAAGACTAGTTGAATAGTTCTCTCTGACCGAGATGGGGAATAATGGATCGCGAGGACTTCCTTTCTACAGTATCACTATGCCTCTACGCTCACTTCACTCATTTTGCTCCGTACCTAGTCACTTGTTGAAATCTGTGGAAAGACAAATACTCCATATTTGGGAACAGAGGGAGGCTTTTACTCCGTAATATTTGGGAACAGAGGGAGTATCACCATATGGAGGGAACAGAGGAAGCTTGAAATATGAACATGTCAATGGGAGGGAGTAAGCCCCATGCATGCATGCATGCATGCAACATGCAACACTCACACGTACACATGGACGCACGCAACACTCACGCACCCATGCGGCACACAGCACATGACGCAACACACACGCTCACGCTCAAGTGCTCAACCTACTCCCTACGTCCGTGAAAGACTGTACATTTAGATATTTACACATTGACCAGGGCATAATTAATGCCCAAAAGTAGCAGACTTATGTGTGCATGCGACCATTGAGATAAGAAGATTAAATGAAGGCCGTTGCATGTTGTAATTAAGGATAGACATGTAGCCTATACCTATAGCACAAGTTGGTGCATTAGTCAATCAATATCGATTTAGATTGAAGGCTAAATGCATTGGAAGTGTAGATGTACATCATGTACTACACTCTTTGTTTTATAGCCGATGTACACTCTTTGTTGGAAGACCGAGGGAGGACACGTGCATGCACTCACATACACAGCCAGGGCGGTTCGCGCGCAAGGGTTGGACTCGTGTCGCGCCTGCGTAAAGTTTTGTTTAACTGATTTCTTTGCTCTGCCAACTCACAGGTGGGACCCAGAAACCAGGTGACAATTTAACCAGTCAACAAAGTGCCACGTCGACTATGTGGCCGGTCAGTAGGGTGCAATACGGTGCTCTACGATGAGCTAGTGATCATATAATCGCCGCAAAACTATATGTAGTGACCGTAAAGAGCGTATTGTTACATACGTTGACCGCCAGTGTATTTTTCTCCTTTCAAATTAAGCCATATTAATCGGAAAGGACGCAGTATGGACTACTACTACTACTACTAGTACTGCTTTGATGTGTCCCGTCAACTCGCCGAACGAGGAGAAGCTTGCTTACTACGCCTCTCCCTCGCCCACGCACGCGGTGGTTCGCAGGACGAGGAGAGGGTTTTGACAACAGCGCCCTCGCCCTCGCCCTCGCGGTGGACGTGCAGCAGTTCAATCGGTGTCAGATTGCCAGAAGCATATTGTACTGTAGTATCATCATTGTTGGACCTTCCGAAGAGGCGAAGATCCAAGTGCAAGGTTCACACGAGTACGAACTGTTGAACCTCCCGAAGAGGCAAAGAGCCAAGCGCAAGGTTTTATAGGAGTTGTCGTCCTAGTAGGAGTGTACTACAACTATAGCGAACGATGCTACTGTATGATGCCGCCACGTCACGTATATCCAAAGCTGTGCCACCTTTTTTCTCAAAGAGCGTGTTGGAGCCCGTGCAACAACCACACAAGTTGCACGTACACATAACACATTTACTAGTAATAAATTCTAAAGGACAAATGCCAGTATGCCACACAAGTTCATCTCCAATTCATGTGATAAATTTGTGCACGACTAGTCTACATATATTCACAGCGCTACCGTTCACAATTACCGTACTCCACTTACACGTTATAGATGGGCTACATGTCCTCCTCCAGGTTCCAGTCCCAGGTGTTCTTCATGGATGGCACGATCCATAGCGGTGGGCAACGGGAATCATTGTCGCAGCTTTCTAGTCCGGTTCCACACGATGGAGACTCATCCAAGCTGAAGCGGCATAAATCAGGGATAGCGTGTCCCAGCATGACGTTCATCCGGCGGTGCGCACTGAAGACACAACCATGCTTCATGAACGGCAGGCCTTCCGTGTCGTGCACGGAAGGTGGCATCCGCTTCACAATGGGGTAGCTATCCCCGATGAAAAGCGAGTACTCTCCAAGAGTGTTCCTCGGCACCCACGTAGCATCACGGGGGTCGAACTCGGCGCCGTTCATCTGGTACACGCGGCATCCCAGATCTGGTCACATGGTGACGTACATAGTCAAGGTCCATGCATAATAATGTTGTGCTCAAATATGGCGTCAGTAATACTGTGCAGCAAATAGTACTACTCCGGTATAGAGGAAGTAAAATAACCGGCTTATTATATATAGCCACTCTTGGCTACATGCATGAGATAGTAAGACATGGAAAAACAAAAATGGTGGCAGCTAGTGGGTTCAAGTCTTCAAGGGCCTAGCTAGCTATACGCGTCCTCCAAGGTAAAAAGTACTCCTACTAGTACTACAAAGTATACTACTAGTACAACAATGAAAGAGAAGGAGAGAGGGTTAAAAAATGGAATACCTGGGTAGATGGTGACGGTTCGATCGTGGTAGATTGTGTGACCATGTTGCACATCAGTGGTACCATGGGTAACGACTGCTAAGATAATTGATCCCAATATGCCAAAGTCAGCTACAAGGTTCCAGGTTAGACCGAATCGCGGATGCAAATGCACATCCAGGATCGGCGATCTTATTTTGATCGGGGGATGACTGGTCCCTGCAAAATAATGGAGTACCGTTAGGGATGCAAATGATGGTTTGTGCATTCTGTTTGTAATCTCCCGTACCGTAGGATGGCAACCAGATGAAACAAGTCCCCTGGCTTGTCACCGCGAAGATGCGGCCTAGATGGCGCACGGCCTCTTCGAACGTGTAGGGGTACAAATCTGCCGCCGCCAACATGCGCCAGCCTCTGCCGTTACTGTCTCTTGCATTGATGGCAATCCTTATGTCGAACACCGCGATGAGATAGTAATCGTTGTGGCCGCGTCGCTTTGTCGGCGGGTCCGCAATTGCTATCTTCTTCAATCTCATGTAGGCATCATCATACGTATTCAAGCCCAGCCAGTCCGGAAGGCCGATCCCAATGGTGGATAAGGGGTCTACCGGAACGGCCGCACTGCTGTTGATGTTGTGCAAAATGATGGTGGTATCCGGCCGGAGGTATGCAAGCCAATCTTCGTTGGCACCGACCCAGACCTATAGATAAGACGGTGGGCAGCGGAGAAATTACGGGGTGGAAATGGAATAACTAAGTACTACATGATCAAACTCCATTACTGACCTGCTCATCAGACAAAATCCGACTACCTCTCAACGTCGGCAACTCTAGCGGAGTCAACGTGCAACCATGGCCAGGGAGCGGTGGACTGTTCGAAGGATTGTCCCATAGAAGAACCTTATCCTCGAGGACGCATGGAAGACCAACAAGCATGGCCTTTTCCCAAGCCTGTTTAAGCAGCATCTTGAAAAAGTTGGTGCAGGAAGCACCGAGTCTTGCGGCGGTGAGGACGTTGGAGCGGCGTGCGATTTCTCCCAGAGGATCGTCGTCCAAGGTCTCCCAGCCCCGACGAGGAGGAGAACCGCCTGGCGAATCCATGGGTGCAGCGACGAAGTGCCTTCTCTTCGGAGGGAGGGGAACTGGCGAGGAGGAGATAAGAGCGTAGTAACCGCAGGGCCTCGTCCCTTCCAACTGTAGATCGTTCCTCAGCGAAGGGGTGAGACTATTATTTACTACTAGTACTAGCATTATGGAACGTTATGGAATTGCATTATACTGTAAATAATAGCACTAGTAAGAAATTTTTGGCACTAGGTAGTAGTTTTTGGCGTGGATTAAGAAATTTTGGGTATGTTTTTGCCATTTTTTGTACATGCCAACTAGTGTCAAAAAACGTCTTACATTATGTGACGGAGGAGTACGTACTCGTACTGTAGCAGTACTAGTACTACTTTTCTCAACTAGTAGTGCGATGTACTGTACTTCTAGTCTAGTCTAGTATAGTGCACCAGTTTTGAACTCTTGAATCTCAGGGCCAAGGAGCTACAGTTGGAAGTGGAGGGTACTACTGTTCTCTAGAACCATCACTGTACTATCAATGCAGGGGAAGTACACCTGCGTAGTGGCCTAGTGGGTACTCTCGGTGCTCTATTCAGCCGCTCCTCTCACGTAGTTGGCCTACTCAGCTGCTCCTCTCACGCACAAACTAGCAGCCTGTTTATCAGCGACGGTTACTGCGGGGGCAGAACATTTGAGTTATTTGATACAGCGAGACTAGGCTTTTCGCTTCCATTTGTGGAGGTGTAATGGATCTCGTCGAACTTTGTTAGTAGTTCCTTCTTCATGAATGAGATGAAGCAAAGCTTTTGCCTCCGTTTCAAAAAAAACACGCCAAGAGGAATTTCTTTTATAGTAGAGCCGATAATGGAGTGAAGTCCATGCATGCAATGCCACAAGCTACAGAGTAGTAGTAGAGCACTTTACATACATAGCCATATTGCACAGTTCCCAATGCCCCGCCAAGCTTTTCCGTCTCCTCGGGCTTAATTGGGAGGCGCTAGT
Source organism: Aegilops tauschii subsp. strangulata (assembly GCF_002575655.3). Lineage (NCBI taxonomy): Eukaryota > Viridiplantae > Streptophyta > Magnoliopsida > Poales > Poaceae > Aegilops > Aegilops tauschii. The sequence continues at coordinate 275,985,098 of NC_053037.3, read as the reverse complement.
TTAAATATGCTACTAGCTGGAAGCTGCAAGCGAGGTGCGGCTAGGGCGAGCACGCGAGCCACGGGATGCTGGGAAGGAAAACCCGTTCACGTGGCTAGGCTGTCCAGTGCACCCAGATTGTGGGGCCGCACGTCCATTTGACTTCAAAACTCAAACTACCCGTGTAAAATATTGGCTCGCAGCAAAGTGTAGTAGTACTATTTTAAAAAAAAGGCCGCCGTGCGTTCGGCCTGGATCGAACCCACAAAACGAGGTATACACTCCCGCGACCACTAGTAGTACTCGTTGGAGTACAACGCAACCTAGAATCGCCTTTTGTCGCTAGTAGTACGTACATTGTTCCTTACAAGAAACCCCTAATGGTTAATAGTATAGCCAGCTGCTGGCTATAAGCCAGTGCCATGTCATCTACAGCCCATCTTATAGCGAACATGTACAATAATAGATCAAAAGAGGGTACTACTTTTTTATTATGTGGCCCACTTCTCATTCTCACAAAGTGCCTAGGAGCACGTGCTAGAGCTGGCTCTTCACGAAGAGCCCGCTTACCTTCTCTCTCCTCTTCCCTTTCCTCCAACTAAGCAGAAATATACTAGTTTATTTCTTATAGCCCGCTGACTCAGCTCTATTGTACTTGCTCTAATAATGCAAGAAACCACTAAAATGCCAAGAAACTACTACCACTTGCATACGTGGCAGACTTAAGATAAGACTACCTTATCAACCATTGTACATGCTCTTACCAACAAAAATCCTCGAGTGACCTCCTAGCTCCGGCCCGTCCACCTAGTCATCCTCGGCCATGGGACGCAGCTACCGCCGCCGGCAGAAGGCGAGGTCAAAACCGCCGGCGATGCGGAGCCCATGTTGCGGCAGCTCGGATGCCAGCTCCGTCCGGCGCTCGCGGCCGCTAGCTAGCCAAGATAGCTCCATCTAGCTGCTTGTCAGCAAGGTTTGCTAGCTAGATTGGCACGGCAGCGCGGCGGCTTGCTCGCGCGCGCCGCGCTAAGGCCAGCCATCTGGCTCGAGCGAAGGCTAGCGCGGCGGCTTGCTCGCTCGTGAGTCACGCTCGGGCCAGCTTGCCAACCCGTGCGGAGGCCAGCGCGGCGTCCGGCCCGTCCGGCGGAGCGGCGGCCAACTCGCTCCTCACCGGTGCCACCGACGAACACGCATCAGTACTGTTTGAAGTAATGTTCAGGAAAAATAATGATTTTAGGGGGAATAACAGGATAGAAGGTCAAATGTGGGTCCCGCGTGTCAACGTCTAACAAAATGTGTTGGTTTAAGCTGCCTCTCAGCACGGATGTGTGGGCCAACCCTGTCATAAATGGGTTTAAACGAACCTAATCGGTAGGAGTACTAGGTAGTTTTTGGCGTGGATTAAGAAATTTTGGGTATGTTTTTGCTATTTTTTGTACAATAGATTCTTCCTAGAGCTGGTTGAAAGTGGTAGTTTTTTGTTAAATACTCTACATATTGTAAGTAGGAGTGAAAGTTAAGCTTTGGAAGTCAATAAGCAAGGCTGGTTACATAGTGCATATGTGTACATGATTGAAAGTAAATATGAACCATGAGTGACTAATATCTTGATGGAAAACTCGAAACTATGGAATACTAGGAAAAAATGCATGGTTGGAAATACTAGCAATGTTCATGTCCGTTGCAACGAATTATAATTAGAATAATACTTATTCACAAACTTGGTACAAAACACTCTAATTTTGATATACATATGTCACTAGAGATATATTATGTTTCAATTAGAATATATTCCTTGGGCTGTTTTGGTGAGGTCAGGGAGGGATGTGGTTGGTTTTAAGATACTAATTATGGGTTTTTCTGCAAATTGGTAGACAAGTGGGATGTTGGTGAGAAAAGGCAACAACTTACCTCACAATCGTTAGATGTAGATCCAATGGTCAGAAACGACGGATGGCAGACACACCAGCATCACCAACTTAGTCTTGTGTAGGAGTACTAGCAAGATCCGTGCATTGCACGGAACATCAAGATGCATTTTTTTTATAAAACACTTGTTGTGATTGACCCTTGCGGGAGTAATCCCATGTGTAAAAACTAATGATATCTCAAGAAATATGAGATAAGGTGAAGAGGAGTGGGGTGTGGTGCTGGTTGGTGGTCGGACTAAGCGGAGGCATGGGGATTGACGACGCCGGCAGCGGCCACCAGGCCAGTTTGTTCCAGAGGCTTCCTTTCTTAATTTCTCAACAATGAGGTTTGTTGGAGATAAGGATGAACGAGGGAAGGCCTTGCCTGCAAATGTGGAGAGGGGTGCGGGTATCTTTTAGTTTAATTTCCATCCGTCAGATATAGATCGGACGGTCTATATTGCAAGATGGCACACATACCATCATCACCAACTCGGTTTTTTATAAGAGAAGAAATATAAGTATGGAGATACAAACATATTATCGATACTTGCTTCCGTAAACTAGCATCTACATTCTGTTCAACGCCTCGGCATGTGGGGCCTTAGCACAATGACTTCTCGACTGTGTAAAACAAAGATTTTCCCGTCGCCGACAAGGAGGGGGTGACGGCGGTGCGCTTTTTGGCTTGCTCTAGTCCTAGTAGTCATACTAGGTGGTCTAAGCACGTGTAGATTTATTCTTTTTCACGTCTCGTGTTCGCCGTACTGCCACGACTGTTGATGAATAGACGGTAAGTATTCACGGGGAAACCCTTGTTGAGCGTTTTTGCGAGAGAGAGAGAGAGAGAGAGACAGTGTGCGTGTGTGATATGTTAGAGACTGAGGCAATGATAACAGATTCTTTGTGTCAATGTATGTGGAGGATAGAGAGAGACATGTACATGGGGCTTTGTGTTGTGTAACGTGGAGACACATATACATAATTAGAGAGTGAGTGTGTGCGATACACATGCGGACATGAGGAGAGATGAGGATCCAGATAAATGGGTGTTTGTGCGTGTCTGTGTGTGTTTGTGCACGCGTTTGTGTGTGTGTGAGAGAGAGTGTATGTGGAGTAGAGATACCACTGATGATGTAAACCTAGTATAAGGGAAGGGGGAATGGTGTGACATGTGTAGTAGCGAGATAGCACGGGTGCGGGCGGGGGGAGCAGACTATTTGGAAGAGACATCGAGTGTGTGTGTGGGAGCGGGGTGTGAGAGAGAGAGAAAGAGAGAGCTAGCGACGGAGAGAGAGAGAGAGAGGAAGAGAGGGGGCGAGAGGGGTCGTTTGTGTCCATAAATGGCGTATAGATAGGGAGACAATGTTGATGTTGTCCGAAATTGGCCTATGAACGGAGACGCAAGGGAAGCGAGTTATCGTGTGTGTGATAGGGACTTCATGAGAGATCTAGAATAGATGGTGTAGAGAACAATGTGCGAAATCGAGAACGATTATACATTAGGGAGCTATGCAAAGAGTCACGACATATATGTATATAGGGAAGGAGCTGGGGCGGGTCCGCATGAGGGAGAGATAGAAAGAGGAGAGTGGTGCACAAGGAGACAAAGTGTGCTTGTTTGCAGTGGGGGCGGTGTGTGAGGTGAGTGCGCAAGAACCACATGACTAGGGAGATGGACGTTTGGGGGCGACGTTTTGTGTGTATGGGAAATATACACTCTACATAGTGCGTGTGCTTGGGTAAGAGAGATAGCGGGAGACCTATAGAGTGAGGGAAGAGATGTGTGCATTCCCGAGAGACAAAGTGATAGAGACCTATGTTGGGGTCCGGACTTTACAAGAGAGAGTGGTGTTAATGTGCTCGTCTGTTGGTGTTTGGGGGAGAGAACGACTTCTCTATGTGTGTGTGTGTGGTGGTGGTGGGGGGTTGACTTCAGATAAAGAGTGAGGTGTCTATATTTGAGGGACTTTAGCGTAATTGAGATATTGTGCACTCATGGTTGATCAATTTGTTTCACAGTTTGTACTATGAGATAACGATACTTTTGAACATGCGTGATATACCTTGATGTACCAGACTTACAAACCTAAGATTGGAATTTTGGAATTCGACTCCATCATTAGCTTTTGTAATTCATTTAAATGGAGTTACATTTTTTAAGCCGGGATTTCGTGATTTCAAATTCATATATCAAACCTAGAGATATACACATACGGGCATGTTCAAACTTTATAATCATCCACTTTATTCATACACATACACATTTTTGCTTTTGTCATCATATTTAGGACAAACACATTTGGAATTTCATTTGAATTGGACCGTATGATGGTATTTGCTTGTAGTAGCTCAATGATCCATATTTGAATTGAATGGACAATCTAAGTTTTGAGTTGGAGACATTGATTTTCAAAACTTGCACATTTTTTTGCGTGCAAAACAAACAAATTGTCGGCCATGATATCATAGTCGGCCGTACGAGAGCAGAATACTTATAATTTTAGGCGCCAAAAGCTTTCAAACTTCCCGCTCACATCGAAATATCACGCGCCCGAAAGTTTAGCCCTGCGATATTCCTGTTTTAATCCTGCCACATGAACGGAAAAGGGCTGCTTTGGTAACTCCATTGTTTTCCCCTCTTTGCCCCCAACATTCTTCCCCAGAGCCCCTCCCCTTCCCCTCCCCGACCCCCCAACCACGGCAAGCCGCCGAATCTAGTCCTCCACCGCAGCGGTGGACCTCACACCCCGCCGGATCTACCTTCCGCACCTTGGAACCCCCAACTGCCAACTCACCACTTCACCAGAGCCGCTTCAGCGACTGGCTTGTCCACCGCTCCAGATCTCCTTGACCGCCATCATGGTCCACCGCACCGGATCTGCTTAACCGGCGCCCTCATCCACCACAACGTAGGCCCTTCACTGACTCCCTCGTCCGCCCCTTCGCTGGCCCTTCATACAAGCCCTCGTCCGCCGCAACAGATCTGCCTCACCGAAAGCACTGTACAACGCGCCCGCCGAAGCCTTCGTCCACTACACCGGACCCGCTCCACGAACGCCATATTCAACTCCACCGGCCCTGCTTTACCAACGCCGCAGCCTCATCAGGTTATTTCGATTTGTACTCCTTCAGTTTTTCTCTTTATCGTGCAACTGTTCACTTACCACAGATGAGCTTTCTTGTATGTCGACAGGCGCCGCAACCGTAGCACCGGAGCCGCTTCAGCGAAGGCGACAGCCGGCCCAAACTCAACCGCAACACGAGCACCATCGACGATCCTTAGCTATCAAGTATGACAACGATACCCATACGCCGCCGAGAATCAGGTACTATTATCCAACGGCCGGCGCCTACGTTCACTTTCCTAGCATAAGCACCGCACCTTTGAATTTCTTCAGGGCATCATTCAGTTTTTCATGAGACGCGTTATTCTGCTTGCACCTGTAGGGCCATACTTCTGGCAGTGAACATGTTACATGTGCTAAATTAAATACCAGTGCACATATAGTTAATATGCTTTAGTTTTGTTTTGATGCTACCTGTTGGTTCCATCAGACTGCTTAATGTTCTCTATGCTTAATTACAGATCAGCAAACTAGCATGTGGTTCCGCTGCTTTTTGTTCGTTTTACCCTACATTTTCTGATGCTAGCTATTACATCACGGCTCCAAGCCTCTGTTCATTACTTGTTTGTGTGTTCTTGATCTTCCCAAGTTGCATGACTAATTTGATGCTTCTATTAATTATGGAGCTGCCAACCCCATCAAGCCAAATATTTGTTCTTTTGGGGCTGGCACCTCGAACAAGCATAAAAATAGAGGGAAGCAGATATATTGTCATGTATGCACACACCCTTCTTTCATTAGTTTAGATGAACCATTGATGATCAATTTGGACCAGTGCATGCGATTAAAATAAATTTTAGCTAAATAGATGGTGCAGAATAAACTACAACAACTATATTTGCAACCACGGGATGCTGACGATATCTTCAAAGAACATTGCAACAGCAGCTAGGCTTCACAGCAACATATGGTAAGCCAGTGTGTTTTAGTACATGTGAAATGTAATGCGAGTGGGCTGCTTTCTTGGCTTGTGCCCTCAATGTGTAATCCTACCGAATTCCAAATAGTTCAGTTGTCTGCTTTGCTGTATTGCTTGATTCGAATGCTTGTTTGTTGTTACGCTATACCTGAGTTGGCCAATATGTCAGCAGTGCTTGTTGTACTATCGTAAAGAAATGCATGCCTATTTCATTTGAGTCCTTAACTTTTCCTCTCAACTTCATCACAAGACTGTCTTCATAGTTTATATGAGGCCACACTGTTAAGTGCTTTCTCAGATTATTTCAGATGCTTAGATGCCTTGGCAACTTAAATATAGCGGTTGTACACTCCCTTTCAACTAGGGATGTCAACTGGGTCCCGTTTAATCCCGATTAAAGTCCACTAGTGGTATGATAGTTCAAAAGAGCTTTTGTTTTTTGAGGAAATTGAACTAGGGAGGTAGCAAAAACTAACTAGATGGGACTGGCGGATGTCGTTTATTTGCCACTTACATCCCTAGTTTCATCTTACCATTTTAATTTCTTTTCGGCTGATGCTGCTTCGAACCATTTAAATATAGTTTGCCATGCTCGGCAATAATTCGTTCGTCGTTTACCATGTAAGCTTACTGCCTGGATCATACGATAACTATCTCTTACAGATGTCCAGCAGAAACCTTTCAGGATGCCGTTCACACTAGGACACAATGTACAACCCCAGAATCTATTTGTGGAAGCAGTGCGCCATCCATGTTACCAGATGGTAGCAGTTCAGAGGCAACACCGCCGGAGAGCATTCTGAGCACAGATATTATAGTGCCCGAGGCTCTACTAGAGGCAGAAAGAGATGGTGTGGCTGCCATGAATGAGGTAAGCTTTATCTTGAGGCTGGAAATTACGGAATTAGCGGCACGCATTATGCAAGCAACCCAAGAATTGGAGGAAGTAAGAATGTTGCATCTGAAGCCCAAGGTAATCCCGGTTCTTCTTTAGATACCAGTTGAAATTGTCATTAGATTATTGTACTTGCATGTTGTGTCATGTCTCTGAATGGATTATGTTGCAAGACCCCCTATGTTATCCATGTGTTGTAATGATCCGAATTTTTTAGGCGAGGTAATCCTCAGTACTTGTATGATTGACATAAGGTGAACTATTTTTCGTGTGAGCATATTGTATTGGATGAAATAACTGTTTGACTCAGAGTGTATCCAACCTACTGAATTCAAAGATCACGGCATTTCTAAATCATAATCATATATAAAGGTGGAATAAATCTTTGTTGTGGTTTTGAAGAAATAAATAACAAAATGTATAATTATCTGTGGATATTCGTAATCGAATACAAATTGGATTTGAATTTAGTTTGCCAGGTCCCAGGGCAAACGTGAATGCTAATTCTCCCAAGTTTTGAACGAAGCGGCTAAACACCCACTATAATTTGTGGGCAGCCCGAAGCAAGTATTTGCGAGATGGAAATTACTGTCTACCCCTGACACTTGACATCCTTATCGACCGGATTTACACTGTTGTCGATAGGGGTTGACTAGTAACTTCAATCAGACGTGACACGACGGCCTCTGAGCCCATTCAGACACGGTGGGCGCCAAACGTGGGCGGCAAAACACATTTGATTCAAGCTCGTCCGAAAGACATGTGTCTCTTCCTCCATTTCCCCATTCATACACGGTGGGCGGCAAAACAAACTCTCCTCGTCCGAAATCGATGTAGGCTAATATTTTAAATAGGGGCAGATGTGTAACTTCCATCAGACGTGACACAACCGCCCTACCTGTCAGGCCCGTTCATACACCGTGGGCGCCAACCGTGGGCGGAAAAACACCCTCTCCTCGCCCAAAATAGTTACCGGCAAATATTTGGGAGATGCGAGATTACCGTCCTATCCCCAACCGACGCGATGTCCAAAATTTTAAATGGGGGATAAGTTCATAACTTTCCCCCATTTCAGAGAAGCGCGTCCCAAAGTTTGAGATCCCCCACTCCCCTCCATTTCCCCATTCATACACCGTCGGCGGCACGACAACCTCCGCACTGCGGCCAGCCTCCTCCGTCCGCCACCCCATCCTCCACCTTGCCGGAGCCGCTACCCCTACCCCGTCGTCCACTACAAGAGATGGACGTCTCTCATCCACGGTGCTGGACCAGGATCCTTTCATCGCCTCCTCTCGCTTCATCGGCACCGTCGTCCACCTTGCCGTTGCCGCTCCTACGACCGCCTCGTCCACGGCAACAGGATATATCGCCCGACCCGGCCGTCTGCCATCTAAAGTCTTCTTCCCCGCCGCCGACAGCCATCGCACCCGCAGCACCCTCAACGTATCAGCATAGGCCTACACGGCGTCGCAAGAGAGCTGGTACTCTTCCATATGTGCTTAAGTTATTGATCTCACCCGGAAAATAGATCGTAATTTGTTTATTATAATTTTCTTGTCCGTACCAAATCGTACTGGCTAGTTGAAAGCAAACATTGGTTGCGAAGTAGCTTTGTCCGGTTTGCACCTTCAGATCCGCCATGGCACGGGCACTATACTCGTAAAGCTTATGGTTCCCCCGTTTATATTCACTACCATCATCGTAGGTGCTTCGTGTCGTGCTAGCACTGCTCCTCAAGACCTCAACCCAAAGCTTACGTGTTGAAATACGAATCTGATATGATGCTCATATCACTAAAACAGAGAACGTTTAATTGGTCACCTAATGTTCCTATATTCGTTTCGAAAAGCATGTGCGCCACCCACTGGTCCAGCTAGTTCCACTTTCCTGATTTTTCTCTTGATGCTTAGGGTTTTCCCCTTTTATCTACTCTACTATGATCTGCGTAGGTGCTTTCTGTCGTACTAGCATTACTCCACCCTTCAAGCTAAACAACACAACACTCAGAATTCGAAAGCTTAGTTGTTCAAATATGATTGTGATATTAGTTAACCGACACATTTAATTGGTTAGCTAAAGGTCCCACTTGAGTTTCCAAATGCATGTCGCGACATATAGAGAGACAGCATAATTGCATTTCTTTGTCACTTGTTGACCGTACTTTCTTGTCCATACCAAATCTTAGTTGTTATTTCAAAGCAAACATCGGTTGCTAACTACCCTTTGCGCGGTTTGCAGCTTCAGATCTGCCATCCCACTGCCACGGTCAACACTTTACTCATCATGCTTATGTTTTCCCCATTTTATGATGACCACAATCAGCCTACGTGGTTCGTGTCATAATAGCACTGCTCCACCCATCGAGCTAAACAAGCTTAGTTGTACAAATTCATATCCGATATTATTGCTGATATTAGTAAAACTGAGAGATGTTTAATTGGTTAGCTAAATGTTCCTACTTTAGTTTCGAAATGCATGTGAGCCACATATGGAGAGACCGGAAAGAAAAGTATTTCTCTGTGCGCTATGGTTCATCATGGGTGGCCAACCGACATTGTATTGAAAGACTTGTAATATCTTCAATCTGCTTGCTCTTCTGCTCTTCTTTAAGATGATACTCTTCTCTTGCGGTTGACTGGTCAGGTCGAGTTGTTCTCCCTTAGTATATTTTGAATCTGTCAGGTCAGGTCGACTTGTTTTTCTTTACTATATGTTGAAGCTATCATCTGCGAAGTGTCATCACTTCTGGAGCTCTCATATTTTGAGTAGTAGGCCACATTATATTAATGCACACAACAAATTACAGCATGCATGGCATCTTTTAAAAGAATTGCAGAGATAGCACAAAGGGGTTTACAGGGAGGCAGTATTGGATTAGAATCACTTCTGCATTACAAAGAAAATCTCACTTGTTTTTATGTTTTCATGCATGTCAGATATTGAAAATTATTAAAATAAATATGAGAATGGGCGCACCAGAGGAATATTGCGGAACGATCCACTGGCTAACAAACTTGGCATGGTGGAGGATGGCCTATCTTATTCACCCATCAAGGTGCTTGCTCTAACTTTGCAAAGTTGTATTGGTCGCACATATTTTGCATCTGACCTCTTGCATTACTTCTACTTTGTTACACCATCTGCTTAGTTTAAGCATCATATATGAGTATATGCCATACCTATCCATTTTCTGTACCTATTCCATGTGTCGTCACACTATGTTTTTCCAGTCAAATGTTGTTCTTTCGTAATGGATGTCCAAAAGGAAGAGGGTGAGTGCAGATCCTCAAGGAGTACAAACTAGGTATTTGGAAAAGGTAGTGATACCTGTTAAATCAGATAGATCAGCAGCCACAGAAAAGACAGGCCCAACTGTACCATACTTTACCCCTACTCTAGTGGCCAAACCCCTATTAGAACTGCTGGGAGCCCAGTGTCAGGTACTGTCTATGATATCAACTCAAAATTTGAACTCCTAAATTTCTGCTTGTGCCTTACCTTCTCTCTTGTATGAAAACTAATTTCAGATGAATCTCCTTGCTCAAAGGATCATACGATCTCAAAACAATAATGGGCTCTGCATTGCTCTTGTCAGTACCTCTCTCCCTTTTGCCTTGTAACGCTGTACTTAATTAATTGCTATTTGATTATGTATCATCAGTCTGCACCTGAGCTTCATTATCCTCTGTTTCTTCCAATATTATTTGATCTATATTTACTCTTTGCAAAATGTAGAATAATGGCAACGCTTATAAAGAATTATCTTTGGGGAATTTATTGAATTATCCTTCCATCAACATGGAGAAGGGCTTTGTCCAGCCCGTGTTAACATGTAATGTAAGTTCATCCTTCTCAAGCCTTCAAACTTTGTTCTAGTATAGATTTGGATAGGCATCATTTCCTCCACTGCTGTTTGCTTTGCGGTTTACATCTGATTGGATGTTTGCAACAACTACCAGTTTCAAATTGTAGTTGTAAAAACATGTTCCTTATGCAGAATAGATCCATTTATTTGCTTATATAATTGTGAAACCTGTTATGTGTCTCCTTGTTTCTCTTTCAGACTCGTATCTCTTATGCCAGGCAGAACTTTAGGGAAGATAGTGAGCCAAACCATCTTGAGGACAGCGAGATGACCCCAAGGTCCTGTCTTGATGAAGATAGTGAGTTGAAGCTACTCACCAGCAGGTGTGAGACAACCTCTGTGCAGTCGCTGCCTCAATCGGTTCAACTTCTTCAGTCTCAACTTAAAGCGGAAAGGCTTGCTTCAGCTCAGCTCTGACTTGAAGTCAAAGATGCAATGAAGATGTCAGAGGACTGCCGTGCGCACCATCATGCCTTAAATCTAGTGTTGATGCATCTATCGTTGACACAACTAAGGTCTACTTAGCTTCTTCAGCTGTTTGGGGGGCCCGACGTGGCCAGGCCTAGTGCCTTCTGAAGTGCTCTCAGTTTTGTATATTCTTTTGTCGGCGCGTTTATTTGCATTGGTGGCGAACTTTGATGCCCAGTGGATGTAATATGTGTGATAGCCGTGATAGCCTAGCGTAAGTTGCTTGCTTATTTATTTCCTTGTTGTCTTGTTTATTTGTTTGCTTGTAGTCATTGCAGTTCTTTTTTCACGGGTTGCTAGTGGCTGCAATAACCTATTTTTAAAACTAGGCCACAATAACCATGGGCTAATATTTATTGTAGTGACACTTGGCCTCCTACGGGCCGTAGAAACAGTGGGCCTTCTACGGGCAGTAGAAATAGTGGGCCTTCTACGGGCCGTAGAAACAATGGGCCTTCTACGGGCCGTAGAAACAATGGGCCTTCTACGGGCCGTATCATCAACGGGCCTTATACGGGCAGTATGATCGATTGGCCAAACATGGGCCAATAACAGGCCGCATTATGGCTGTAAACGGGCTAGAGTTGGAATCGTTCGTTCATGGGCCGACCATAACGGGCCATCATTAATAGGCCGTATTTAATGACGCTATGAAAACGGCCCAACGTATTAACAGACCACAAACGGGCCGACTGTAACCACGGGCTGAATTTGGCCCACAAGCAGAAAATGACAGTAGCAGGCCATAAGTAAACGAATGCTGGAAATGAGCCCAAGAATAAATGGGCTCTGAGAAGGCCAAAAGATAACATGGGCTGGAAACGGCCCAACGGAATAACGGGCCGTTAATGGGTATAAAGTGATACACTATTCATTACGGGCCAGTTTCACCACGGGCCGTTAATGGGTGTAAAGTGATACACTGTTCATTACGGGCCAGTTTCACCACGGGCCGTTAATAGGCCAAGAGTTACATAGGGCCTGATATGGGCCGAAAGACGTCATGGGCCATACTGGGTCAGAAGTGAAAACGGGCTCGAATCATATTGGGTGGCCCAGATGACCTACTGGGCCTAATTCGGATAGGGCGTAACGGGCCTTGGGTTAGCGGGCTGTAATTGGGCTATATGCGAACAGGTCGTTAACAGGCTTTACATGGGCCGGTCCGCCACCTTTTGACCAAGTCAAACTGGCCGGCCTTTTCATGGGAATGGGCCTCTGTTGGGCCGTGCCACGTGTCGACGTATCATAGGCGCCTTCTGTCCAATGAGTGGATGACATCTGTCCCAACGATCAGCCGACACGTGTTTCCTCCAGCCAATGATGATTTTACACGTGGAAAATCCCCATTGGTCCGGGCTGTTAACGGTTTATCGGATCCGAAACCCGACCCGATAGCTTAACGGCGTTCCGTTACGGTGGATGCCACGTGTCGGTCACCCTTGACGAAAGCACTTCTGTGACGCGGGATTTATCGTCATGGAAGTGGACACTTCCGTGATGATAATTTTGGTAATGTCATGGAACACTTCTACGACAGCACAGGTATGGCTATCTTGATTCTATCATAAAATCGTCATGGATGTACATGCATGACAGGAAATGCGACCTACTGTGACAAACACGTATCATCACGGAAGTGTATTTTTTTGTAGTGTTACAACTCAGATCTGGGACATTACTGAAATAACTCAACCACAGCTCAAGACGGCCGAAAAGCAGCTCGGAACATGAGACCGGGTTGATAAGAAGAAGGTGGCATCTCCCTAAAATAGCCAAAAAGCAGCTATAGGGCTACTGTCACAAAAAGAAGTTCTACTAATGTACGAGACGGCCGAAAAGCAGCTCAGAACTCGGGACAGTCGTTGAAGAGAGAAATAAAAATCGGCATCCACCCCGAATAGCTAAAAACAGCTTAGATCACAGGCGTGGTGACATCATTCGAGAAAAAGGGGACAAGGGCTCATCAGGATCATTTTCCAGGTTTACAGGTACTTGTATTGAGCTCATTGATGTCGTCAATCCTCATAATCCTTTGTCACACTGCGGTGTATACTGGCTTTCTTCTCTTACCCACCCTCACGTGGTTGTCAGATCCTCATCCGAGTGACTTGTAAGATCTCGGTGGTATGCTCACCGCATATATATGAGAATCTGATTCCCGAGACAGACATGTATTCTGACTGATTCTTGTTTCTGACCAAAATGTTGCAGATCTGATTCTTGGGATTCACCGCCATATGCTATCAATTCACAGCGTACTACCTTGTACCAATGTCTTACTGAGGAAGATTGGCTGGCTTGTGCTTGAAACTTTCATCGGACAGCTTGCTGAAGAAGACTGGGTATCGTGCTTCAGAAGCTTACCCCCTTAAAGACTTTGCTGGGGAAAGTCTCAGTACCTTATGCCGGAAGCTTTTGCGGTTTCTTACTGAAGAAGGCAGAGTACCTTGTACGGGAAATCATCCATGTATCGTACTAAGGACAATAGATGAATCTTGCCTTGGAAGATTCTCGGGTATCTTGCGAGGGAAGATTGGGTTGCTTAAACCAGAAGCTTCTTATTGTGATATGCGGACCGATTTCCACATATATAACCATCTTAAATTTTTTGTTATCGATTTCTTGTATGAAACGGGGTTTTGCACGACTATCCTCCTTTCTGAGTACATGCCATATTTTTGCTTGCTTCCAGGTACATCGGGTTCCAAAATCATCCTCAACGAAAAATTAAACTTGTTTTTGAGCCATACCTTTGATAATATTCTGTCAACCTGGCACACAATTTTATCTTCTTGCTGATTTGATCATTTCTGCTATGAGGAGTGCATGCTGACAGAGACTTGACACTCAGTAACATGATCAGATATCCCCCAATCTGAATGCAGTCGGCTGAGAATTCTATACTGTTGTGAGGAGTACATGTTAATGCAAACTTTATACTAACATTCCATCCAGGATTACTTTTGTATTCAGACGAGCTATTTCCAATTTCACTGCAGTCTGCTGACAATTCCATTCTGTTTAGCTGAGTTCCCAAATATATGCATTTCTTGCTGACTCTTCGGGTCCGGTGTCGGCTGACGAGCAACTTTAATAGGGGAAAATTTGTAATACCGATGGTCCAAAGAAACAAACAAAAGAAACGACTAAAACAAAAGCACACAAGCATACTACTAATTTAATTAACCAAGCAATCATCACATATTACTGCTACTCACACCATAATATGCATGCACACCTAAGCACACAAATCGCACAGAAACTCCGGTATTACGGTCTAATATGTTGTGGCAGTGTGCACGAAAATTATATCCATGTGTGGAAGGAGTTGGCGTAACCGAAGCTACACCAAGCACTGGCTGAATAGTGGCTGGATCTGGATGGATACACAGGTGAGGACGGACTTGACGATCAAGTAGTGAGACACAAAAGTCACGACCACATCATCATCAAGCGTACGAAAGGGATTCGTACACGTCCAAAGAATAGAATGACTGGGTTGGGTAGCGGTGGAAAAATATGGCTCGTTGGCATTGCCCTTTTCTGATAACCAAGATCAGTAAGGGTTGCCAGAGGGACGAGATGGATGGCATGATTCGGGATAGAAACAAGTCTATCACTGAAATAATATGGGTGGGTGGCAGAAAAATATACGCGATGCCTGAGCATAACTCCTGCAAATGGTGTCTGGAACTCTGGTTACCAGGGCATCACTTTGCTGGGACAGAGATGATGCCGAACACCAAAGAGCAGACATGCTAAGAAGGAGGGTGTAGGCGGTGGACCAAAAACGATGCCGCCTACACTCACAAGATCAACTGTTAGTGAAAAAATAATAATCTATATGCATGATATGCGACAAACAAATGCAACAATCAAGTGTAACAAACCAACTGGGGTCTATACTACCGCTTTCTAATGTTCGCGTGGGCTAAGGCATCCTACAGCCAGACCTGCTCTGATACCAAGCCTGTGGCACCCCGGCTCAGAGAAAACCGGAACACCCCGTATTCCAGCCCAGAGATCGAAGCGAAGTCTTCTGGAATACAGCACTGCTTAGCATAGAACAAACCAGCTTTCTATTATTACACGAATATGAATACAAGGTCTCTGATATTATAATAAATAACATCGGCACGGTGACACTACGCCATCCTTAGTTGCTCTATGCAAGAAGCAGAACAACATCGAAGCAGTGGAAAAACTTCTAGCGGCGGAACAACGACGACAGTAGTGAACTCCACTCCGCAGGGACTCTGGCTGGAACGCTTATCCTAGCTCGCGAACACAGGAACAACACCAAACAAGCAAGCAATCCTGGCACGACCTGCAAACTGGCATGACACGCTAGGTCAGTACATTGAATGTACTTGCAAGCTCACAATAACGAGAAGCATTCAAGACAAACAACATCATGACAATTACAGGTTAAGCAGGAATTATCATGAGATCATCAGAATAACATGGCATGAACAACATGAACATGATACAGGTAGAACACCATGAGCATGGCATGAACATATGAATCTGACGATACTAGCATGCAACATGATGACACTATATGCACTATTTATTCTGCTCGGGTTACTACATAACCATCACATGCATCACTTACCAACCTCGGACATCACACGATCATCTCAGGATCAAATCAAGCTTGGTATAAACAATACCGTAGTAATCATTAAATGACCACAAGGAGCTTGGTCTTTACCCATGATTCTCGCACAACATCACGAATATCCAACAACTCGGTATCCCCGATACCACGGTGATCATTCTGGCGATCACAACCATGACCAACACTTGGTCTCAAACGGTGATCATTCCGGCGATCACAACCAACTTATCTCCTCATCGAACCGGGGTTGTTATAAATCAAGTTATTATTAATACTATTGACTCACGGTGTGACCGACACGAACTGGGCCCTTATCCGCGGGCGGCGCTATCGATAGATTTAATATACACTCTGTAGAGGTTAGTACACTATACCCACACTACGGAACCCATGGCCTCACATTCCCATTCGGGTGGACCAACGGCGTTTCGACAAAACCGATCTACTGCCATGACACTCTCCCGGCCACTCCGACCCACTCCCAACTGGGCTAGTCCTGGGTGGCCCCGTGTCTACCAAAGACACAACGACCACCGTCGTGGCCAAAACGTCCCTCACGGGGACCGGATCCATAACAACAACAATGGGCACACAAGGCTTATGTCCGCCTACCTGATCAGGGTAGGCCGCCCATAACCTTCCCCAGTTGGAGGCACCGGCGAGAGGCACGACAATAGACCCAGTTAGGACCTTCCCGTAAAGGTAAGCGTGGTTGCACTGGTCAATTTTGATATGGTGGCACCATGACCCAGCCAACAATAGTTCAAGTTCAATTACATCCGGTTAAACTTGAATGCAATATGTTGAGCCATGATAAAATAACATGATGCATATACAAAGCATGAGCATGATATCAACATAAGCACGGGATGCAACATAACTATCCACCATACCAACTATGAATAATCTCCAACTGAACATGCCATAATGATGAGCATAAATATTACAAGTGCAACACTACTCATAGTATAACATGACCACTAGCATCAACCATAAATACCATGCAAGAACTCACCAATAACATTACTGAGTAACACTTAACCAACTAACAGCAAAGGAACAATGCATATTAACAGTACTCGGTAACCGACGTTAGTCATGCACCGAAGAACATGACCAACCCAACATGTACTACTATCAAGCATGGCAATATGAAAGTAATACTAGCAACTAGCAGGGCATGATAACCAGGTGCATAACAACATAGCAAGCAAGTAAGCACTAACCCAGAAGCATTACCGAACCAACGATAACCATATTTTAAACAAGCCATCATTTAATAAATATTCAAGTTGAAAACCATGGCTACTGGATGACTATCATGCAAGTGGGTATTGTGGTTGGCCTGGGGATGAAGAATACTCCGGGAAGAAGTGCGGTGAAGCCGCGGAAAGATTTGCCGGAAACAGTTCTCTCTCGGAGGGGCTGTTTACGTGCAAGGGAAGAAAGGTCATTTTCACAGTGTCAAACCATAGTGAAAATGAAACCAACGGAACAGGCTCGACGAAACGAAGAAGTGAGCTTTGGATTCACTTCATTTGGATTTACGGTTGCGGAGTTATGAGGTGTAGAAGATTAGGGACCAATCTGTGAAAGTTTTAATCACCAATGGGTCCCTGAGTGGATAAGAGAGAAACGCATATTAGAAAATACGCTTTCTGAGCAGAGAAAGAGTATTCCTGGCCGCAGTATAAGGAAATACGTTTTCCAGAGGGGAAACGCATTTTGGCAAAAGAAGGAAAATAATACGCTTTCAGAAAAGAGGAGACGTACTCTGGGAAAACCGTTTCCACTTGCCACGTGGGATGAGGCGCCTGGGCCACTGGCGCGTGGGGCCCAGGGGCAGGGGAAGGGGGCACGGGCGCTCTTCCTCTACCTCCCGCTCGCCCTGTTCCTTGCGTGAAGCAGAGGCAGAGCGGGGGAGGGAAGCGGCCAAGGGGCCGGCCAGCTCCGGCGATCCCCGGCCCGGCCGAGGGCACCGGCGGGACCGCGGGGCTGCGCCGCCTCCATTCAGAGGGGAAGGGGGCGCCGAGGAGGAGTGGAGGCACAGCGAACGGCGACGCCAAGAGGAGGACAGGAGCTTCAGGCGGCGGTGGCTATTGGCGATTCAGGGCTCTCCGGCGAGGGGCAAGTGGGTGGGGCGACTCTGTGGGACGAGGGGAAGACATTGGTGGTGTCGGGGAGACGAGGGGAGGCCTGTGGTGGCCGGACCCAAGCCGAGGCCGAGGCGGCCATGGTGGACAGAGGCGAACTCCAGCGATATGGGGCAATTCCAAAGAGCGAATGAGGCGAGGGAGAGATGGTTGTGGTGCGGAGGGACTCGGGGTACGCTTATATAGCCGAGGGGAAGGCTCTAGAGCTCACAAGCGAGCTTGAGCAGTGCTCTAATGCAGATCAGAGGCTGGGCATGGCACGGGCACTGTTCTAGCGGCGCATTGATGGCGAACCACGACCAAGTAGCGACGCAGGGCGATGCAGTCGAGCACGGGCGAGCTCCAGGACATTAATGGAGGTCGAGACGAGGAGGGAGGAGACGAGAACAGTGGCCGGAACAAGCCAGAGCACGTGTTCAGCCATGACGCAAGCATGACCACCACGCGCACTGGCGCAAGCGGCCCTCTTTGGCGTGGCCAACCATGTCCAGTAGATTGACCTTGGTGCCCTTAGTCCAACTAAAGAAATAAATCGGTCCAGGGGCAAAGAAGAGATTTGCACTAACCTCCAAAGTAAAACAGTAAGAAGGGGTTTGTAACTCTCTGTGGTTAAACCAGCTAGGTAACATGGTAAAGAGTTTGTCTGGCGATGATCACACACTAAGGTGATTTTGATCACCAAACATCAGACTAAGAGGAGGAGTTTAGATGAGGGTTGTTGTAGAAAGTGCAAAACTGGCCAGAATTAGGGATTTGGATGATACACTCACATACTTGATTGTCATGAGCTGAAATCTGGCAGAGATGGGTTATATGATGGTATGAAGCTGCTGTAAAGATTTCAAGCCATTTGGAAATACGAAAGTGGCACTTGCTTCACAAAGCTTCATTCTGGACAGAAACTTGCAAAAATTCTAGAGGAAAAATGGCTTGATGAAACATGCCCAAAATGGGTGGAGGTAAGTTATATGGATAATAGAAGGCCTAGAAAAATTGGCAGCCATAATGGAGAAAGATAAAATGTACTTGCTTCACAAACTGAAATTTTGGACAGAATCAAAGAATTGAAGATGAGCTCACATGGAGGCATGACATGAGCTCTACTTTGGTGGAGGGCTATGATATGATGATATGAGGGATCATGCAAATGGCAACTCATTTGAATATGCTTAGCTTGCACCTCCTTCACAAAGCTTCTTTCTGGATAGAAACTTTGGAAAATCATAATTAAATAATTACTAGGCAAATGAGGTTGCATTTTGGCATGTGGCAATGATATGGACAGGAAAAGGTGTCCAAGGAGTTTGAGGTCAATTGGGAAAATGAAAATAGCACTTGCTTCACAATGTGCCCTTTAGGGCAGAATGGGAAAGGAATTATTTGAGCATGATGATAAACATGACAAATGAAATATTTTGCCATATTTGATAAAGATATGACCCAAACAATTTATGAGAATTATTTGGGAATTTTAGGAGTGATGGAAATAGAGGTTGCTTCACAACCTAGGTCAATTTGAGTTATTCCTTTAATAGAAAAGGAATATTCCTAATAAAAGGAATATTGGGATTTGGGCTAGGATGAAAATGACAGGGTCTAGGGAAGGATTTGGGAATGACAAGCCACTCTGGAAACAAAGAAGAGGGCATCTTCTTCAGTTTCCAGACCACATAGCCACGGAAAAAGGAAACCCAAGCAAAAACCTCAGAAAAACAAAAGAAAAAGAAAGGGCCAAAAATCAGGCTGTCACATCATCAAAGTCAATCAAGCAGGAAGTAGGGTATTACCTCCATCGAGAGGGCCCGAACCTGGGTAAACACCGTGTCCCTGTCTCCTGTTACCTTTGATCCTTAAATGCACAGTTCGGGACCCCCTACCCGAGATCTGCCGGTTTTGATACCGACATTGGTGCTTTCATTGGGAGTTCCTCTGTGGCGTCGACAGAAGGATTGATGGCTCGTCTTGTTATCAAGGACAACATCACTTCCGGAGGAGCCCTAGTCTCAGGCCAAACCCTCCGGCTTGGAAGCTTTACCATGGCCGCCTGTTCGGCCATTAAGCCGAAGACGACTTCCCAAGTCATCAAAAATCATCTCCATGTTGGCCCCGAATACTCCGAACGGATGGATCCGGCGTATTTATCGTGTTTGAATGAACTCCTGGATCGCATCACTGCCCTGGGGGTCACTTCAGACTATGATCGGATTGGGCTTAAACCCGATCAGAGAGAAATTAAATCTCCACCGATCACCCATAAGGTAGCGGTCGTGGAGGAGCAAGCCAACAGTAACTCTTCCCCTACGTTAAAAATAAACTATGTTCAGATTTCCGAGCTCGATGAGTGGGATACCCATCTTGGGGGGGACACTCCCTGTCCTCCGAACATAAAACCAGGCGTTGAGCCTGAAAACTCACTGGACATCCCGGAGCCCAGGCTAGTAAGCTAAGGAATGCTTCAAACTCCGGACTCCACATTGGGTCAGGTCCGTATTTAACGCCGCCCACCCACCATAAGCTGTATTCTCCAAGAAATTCCGGTCCCCCGGATATATGCTACCTAATGTATGTAGGGCAGCAGCCTGAGGAAACAGTCCATCACTTTTGGGCCAGATTCCTCCTTGATAAAAACAAGATCAAAGATTGTTGTGACGACGACGCAATTTCAGTATTTTGCAATAACTGTACGGATGAGGGGATCCTTAACGCCCTCAACCGTAGTCGCGTACTACACTTCGCGGAGTTTGCAAATATAGTACAGAAGTACTGTGCAATGGAAAGAGCTTGGAAAACCCAGACAACCCGCTGGGAACCGCAGACCTTTAAGCCATCTCCCGGTCGGGCAAAAAGGATGCACCTTCGCGGGGCACCCGATCCTCATCCCGTAGTCAAGAAAATCAAGCTCATTACGGGGCATAGAACTATCCTCAAAGGATGGCTCGATAGGCCATGTAAAATACGCATGACGCAGGATATCGAACTAACCCACAGCCTCCGAGCATGTTGGATACTCCGGCAAGTGGCCAAGAGCAGCGAGGGCATCCTCACCAACACTACCTCAGAGAAGTACTCTCCGCAGGATGAAGACCTCAAAGTATTCACGGTCTTCGAGACCTTTTCTTCAAACAGTCGGTGTAAAAGGGCACTCCGTGACCTTGCCAAAGTCTGCCAAGTCGCAACAATAAATCCTTGGAACGATACGGCGATAACTTTCAATGCCGATGATGAACCAAGATCCCGATCAGTCCGGGCACCAGTCGCATTGGTCCTCAATCCAATTGTGGATGGTTTTCGGCTCACTAAAGTGCTCATGGACGGCGGCAGCGGACTCAACCTCATCTATGAGGACACGCTCAATAAAATGCAAATGGACAGGAGTCGCAGCGAGCAAAGTAAAACAACTTTTCAGGGAATTATCCCCAGTCGGGAAGCAAGATGCGCGGGGAAATTAAACTCGACGTGGTATTCGGCACGCCAAAGACCTATCTGTCCGAAGAGATAATCTTCCAAGTGGCCCCTTTCAACAACAGATATCATGCCCTGTTGGGGCGAGACGCATTCACACGCTTTCAAGCCATACCTCATTACGGGTACATGAAGCTCAAGATGCCCGGGCCCAACGGTGTTATCACTATCGCCAGTGATCCGGACATAGCACTACGCGCCGAAAATAAAACCGCATCCCTGGCCCTTAAGGCACTATCTGAGGCCCTCGTGCCCGAGGAATTGACTGCACTATGTTCCATAGTGGATAGGGACGACGTAATCCTTGATAAGAGACCCACGTCCACCTCCTTCAAGCCATTAGACAAAATAGTCAAATTTCAAGTCCACCCTATGGACCCCAAGAAGACTGCATCCACCGGGGCACAACTGGATCCAACGATCGACGCCGCATGTAACAGCCCCAAAATTGGGTTATCAATTTTTGTTCTGTTATTCCTTGCTGGAAATCAATTTCAAAATCTTTCTCCTGAGTTTGATGGATGATTCTGAGGATTCTTGTCATTTCCAACCTTTCAAAACCTTGCTCATGTCTTTGTTAGTGGGCAAGACCTCTTTTGCACCATCCCAAATCCTCTCGAACCCTAATTCCAAATTTTTGGAAGTTGAATGTGGCCTTTGTGATTACAAAGGAGTCATCATTTTCCTTGATCTATTGATCATCCCATCTATTCCCAGAGACCCTTCTACCTTTCTGAACCCTGGATATGCAAAAATATTGCTAAGTCCTATGCAATATTTTTCAATTGTTATTTATTCTTTTCTTTCCTTTTTGAGGAATAAAATCCAAAGGAATAGCTAGCCATCTCCTAAATTCATGAGAATTGGTGGAGTTGATATTTATGCCTAATCCAAGCTCTGGCAAATATATTGGCATAATTAAATAAGGAAAGTTGCCTTTTCTTATTTTATGCCAATATTCCAATCCTTCCATTTTCTAAAGGAACTACTATTTTTATAGCAGAGAAAATTCCCACATAAATTGTGGATCTTGTCCTTGCTATATAATCACTAGTTCCATCTTTATCTCATGTTCCACAGATCAAAAATTGGGCACATAATCCAATGCAAGTTTCTGCCTTTTCTGAAATTTTGCAAAGGGAGTGCTTTATTCCTAATTACAATTGAGTTGAAATTTGGCAGGGTGATTAACATCGATAAATCACCCATGGATACCAAAGATCATCTCAATCCCTTCATCTTAGCTCCCTGTGCAATTTTTCAAAGTTCCTGACCAGGTTGCAACTTTGTGAAGGAAGTACCTTCATAGAGTTTCCAAATGGGATGAAACTTTTCCATCTTCTCAAGTATCTCAAATCATTAGCCTCCACCAAAATTTAGTTCACTTCATTGAACTTTGTGAGCAGAGGAGCAATTCTTGTTTCCTGCCCAAATTTTCAGTTTGTGAAGTAAGTATATTTTATCTTGCTCCATTATGGCTGAAAATATTCCCAAGCCTTCTCCTATCAATACAACCCACCCACACAAGAGTTTGGCTCATTCCATGTAGCCAATATTTTCCTAGATGTTTCCTAACCTTTTGGTCAAAAGTGATGATTCTGAAACAAGTACCAATTTGGCAAGTCCATTGGATATGATCTTTTTGCAGCATCTACATACGATCAAATCATCAAGATTTGCCAAGTGGCAGCCCTATCCAACACTCCTAGTGAGTGCTCCTTCCTCATTTGTTTTCTGGACTAATTTTAGCAGTTGCAAAGCAACTATGCTAAATCCTTGCCCAAAACCCCTCCAACTTCCCAGGACCGTAGTCCTTGCTAGCTAAAACCTCCCAGACATCAAGTTTAGTCCTTAACCTCACTAGATTGTTCACCAAGATGCGGTCAAGTTTGCTACAGCAAACTTATGGAGCTTGTTTCCCTCTGCTCACTACACCTCTGCCCGTGCCATCTCCTCATATTTAATAAGCCTTGGAAGGACACCTCTGCTGACAAGGTTTGGCACTAAGTAGGAGGCCAGAACGTGTAGTGTCTGTGGTGATCACGAGTGATGCCGGCCAAAACGGTGGTCTGCGCACTGTTGGCCTCGGCAGCGTAGCTCCGGCTAGCTCTGGCACGTCTTAGCTTGTCCTGCAGCTCAGCCACGGCGTCACCTTCCCCCTGGAGCTCATTCCCCCTTCGTTTGCTTCCTCGTTGAGCCGTCACCATCGCCGAACAGTGAGCGCCCGTGTGCGCCGTCATCTTCCTCCTCTGTCTTCTACTCCCCTGAGCCCCCTTGGCGTTGCTCAGCCCCGTGAGCTCGTCCGGATCCACCTCGTCGCCTTGCCACACCTCCATGTGACCTTCGGCCGCGCCTGCCGACACTACGCCCATCGCCAGTGCACGGACACGTCGCCTGCTGCGTGCCACCTCGCCCTTCCCGCTAGAGCTCTCCCCCGCGACTATAAGTAGCGCCCCGAGCTTCCTCGCAGTCCACAACCCCCTCCCCGAGCCTCTCCCCAAGCCCGTGGCCCCTCCCTGATCACCACCATCACCATGGCCGCTGCCTCGGGCTCCGCTCGATTCCAGTGACGCCGCGCTCCTCTCGCCGTCCCTTCACCACCACTTTAAATCCCAGGGTCCGGCGAGCCTTGCCGTAGCCTCAACCCCTCCTCCCCACCACCGTAGCTCCATGCTCTCCGGTGACCGAAGCCCCTCCCCGCCGTGGGCGATGCTGCTCCACATCCTGAGCTCCTCGCTGGCAACAGAGACTACCTCTGGATGCGCCTCTCCCTCCTGCGCATCTGGGTAGGTCGCCCGTCAAGAATGGTGGCCGGAGTCGCCGGCGAGCGCTGTCGGGGCGCCTGCCTCTCTCAGCCAGGCGCGCGCCCGCACTGGAGGAAGAAGAAGCCAAGCCCACCTCCATGCGGGCCTTGCAAGTCAGCCACTCCGGGGTTGACCCGGCTCGCTGACCTGGCGTAAGTGGAGACGCCCCGCGAGAATATGTTTTCGTCTTTCGAAAGCGTACTTCGCTGTG
Source organism: Aegilops tauschii subsp. strangulata (assembly GCF_002575655.3). Taxonomy (NCBI): domain Eukaryota; kingdom Viridiplantae; phylum Streptophyta; class Magnoliopsida; order Poales; family Poaceae; genus Aegilops; species Aegilops tauschii. The sequence continues at coordinate 275,960,680 of NC_053037.3, read as the reverse complement.
CCTTCAGACAGAAATACGTTTTCGTTTTCTGAAAACGTACTTTGTGTCGCCTTCGGTCAGTAATGCGCTTTCCTATCTCTGAAAACGTATTTCCTTAGTGCGCTATCTGTTTTAACCGACAAGGGCTTGTCTATGAATATTTATTTTACAGATTAGTCCCTGTCCTCTAAACGGCCGTATCTTTGCAACCGTAACTCCGATTGAGGTGATTCCAGCGCTCACGTTCTCTATTCATCGATCTCTTTCAGTTGGTATCATTTTCATTATGTTTTCACACAGTGAAAATGACCACTTTGCCCTTGCCCGTATCCAGCTCCCTCCGAGAGAGAACTGTTTTCGGCAACTCTCTTTCTGTGATCGTTTCACACTTTTTCCGGAAGTTGTCGACCCCCAGGCAAGCCAACCTCTTACCATGAGCCCCGAACTTGCATGTTGACTTTGCTGGTACCTCGTGTGTGAGTTTAGTTGCAGTAGTCCTCGTCTGTTTCTCCTGCCATGATTTCAATTGTGCTTTATGTTAGTACTTCTTGCCACATCATGCTTGCCTTTCATGATAGCACTTGCCATGCTAGTTATAGTTTTGTTAATATCATACTTGTGTTTGGTTAGTTTCATGCCCGTAGTATTGATTCTATGGTGATTTTGGTTACACCGTCAATAAGGTAGTACCCGGTATTGTCATGTTTCATATGCTATACTTGTTCACCTGAAAAAGCCTGATATTTGTTAATGCATTTGTTTACTACATGTTCATTGTTGCATCCATGTTAAATATGCTCATAATATTGATGATAACATGACTTAATAATAAACCTCCTCCGTCATCGATGGGATCGAGTCATAGTGCCACCGAATCGAGCTTTCTCTAGTGCAACCACATTTACCTTTATGGGAGGTCCTAGCTGGGTCTATTGTCATGCCTCTCGTTGGTGCCTCCAATGAAGGAAGGTTATGGACGCGCGCTACCCTGATCAGGTAGACGGACATAAGCCTTGTGTGCCCAGGTTTGTCTTTGAGCTCATGTCCCCGTTTGGGACCGTTTTTGTTTTGCCACGACGGTGGTCGTTGGTGCCTTTGGTAGGCACGGGGCCACCCAGGACTGATCCCAAAAGGGGTGTTGGTCGGAGTGGCTGGGAGAGTGTCATGGCAGTAGATCGGTTTTGTTGGAACGCTGTTGGTCCACCCGAATGGGAGTGCGAGGTCATGGGTTCTGTGGTGTGGGTAAAATGCGCTACCTCTGCAGGTGTGTGTTAAATCTATTGATAGCTAGCCATCTCCTAAATTAATGAGAATTGGTGGATTTGATATTTATGCCTAATCCAAGCTCTGGCAAATATATTGGCCATAATTAAATAAGGAAAGTTGCCTTTTCTTATTTTATGCCAATATTCCAATCCTGCCATTTTCTAAAGGAACTACTATTTTTATAGCAGACAAAATTCCCACATAAATTGTGGATCTTGTCCTTGCTATATAATCACTAGTTCCATCTTTATCTCATGTTCGACAGATCAAAAATTGGGCACATAATCCAATGCAAGTTTCTGCCTTCTTTGAAATTTTGCAAAGGGAGTGCTTTATTCCTAATTCCAATTGAGCTGAAATTTAGCAGGGTGATTAACATGGATAAATCAACCATGTATACCAAAGATCATCTCAATCCCTTCATCTTAGCTCCCTGTGCAATTTTTCAAAGTTTCTGACCAGGTTGCAACTTTGTGAAAGAAGTACCTTCATAGAGTTTCCAAATGGGATGAAACTTTACCATCTTTTCAAGTATCTCAAATAATTAGCCTCCACCAAAATTCAGTTCACTTCATTGAACTGTGTGAGCACAGGAGCAATTCTGGTTTCTTGCCCAAATTTTCAGTTTGTGAAGTAAGTATATTTTATCTTGCTCCATTATGGCTGAAATATTCCCAAGCCTTCTCCTATCAATACAACCCACTCACATAAGAGTTTGGCTCATCCCATGTAGCCAATATTTTCCTAGATTTTCCCAAGTTTCTGGTCAGATGTAATGCTTGTGAAACAAGTACCAATTTGGCAAGTCCATTGGGTATGATCTTTTTGCAGCATCTACATATGACCAAATCATCAAGATTTGCCAAGTGGCAGCCCTGTCCAACACTCCTAGTGAGTGCTCCTTCCTCATTTTTTTTGGACTAATTTTAGCAAATGCAAAGCAACTATGCTAAATCCTTGCCCAAAACCCCTCCAACTTCCCAGGACTGTAGTCCTTGCTAGCTAAAACCTCCCAGACATCAAGTTTAGTCCTTAACCTCACTAGATTGATCACCAAGATGCGGTCAAGTTTGCTACAGCAAACTTGTGCAGCTTGTTTTCCTCTGCTCACTACACCTCTGCCCGTGCCATCACCTCATCTTTAATAAGCCTTGGAAGGACTCCTCTGCTGAGAAGGTTTGGCACTAAGTAGGAGGCCAGAACGTGTAGTGTCCGTGGTGATCACGAGGGATGCCGGCCAAGCCGGTGGTCTGCGCACTGTTGGCCTCGGCAGAGCAGCTCCGGCTGGCTCCGGCTCGTCTTAGCTTGTCCTGCAGCTCAGCCTCGGTGTCGCCTTCCCTCTGACACTCATTCCCCTTCGTTTGCTTCCTGGTTGAGCCGTCGCCGTCGCCGAACAGTGAGCGCCCGTGTGCACCGTCGTCATCCTCCTCTGTCTTCTTCTCCCCTATGCCCCCTTGGCGTTGCGCAGCCCCGTGAGCTCGTCCGGATCCCCCTCGTCGCCTTGCCGACACTGCACCCATCGCCGGCACACGGACACATCACCTGCCGCGTGCCACCTCGCCGCCTCCCTCTAGAGCTCTCCCCCGCGGCTATAAGTAGCGCCCCGAGCTTCCTCGCAGTCCACAACCCCCTTTCCAAGCCTCTCCCCAAGCCCGGAGCCCCTCCCTGACCCCCACCATCGCCATGGCCGCCGCCTCGGGCTCTTCTCGATTCCGGCGATGCCGCGCTCCTCTCGCCGTCCCTTCAGCACCACTTCAAACCCCAGGGTCCGGCGAGTCTTCCCGTAGCCTCAGCCCCTCCTCCCCACCACCGTAGCTCCATGCTCTCCGGTGACCGAAGCCCCTCCCCGCCGTGGGCGATGCTGCTCCACATCCCGAGCTCCTCGCTGGCAACGGAGACTACCTCTAGATGCGCCTCTCCCTCCTACGCATCTAGGTAGGTCGCCTGTCCAGAATGGTGGCCGGAGTCGCCGGCGAGCGGCGTCGGGGCGGCTGCCTCCCTCGGCCAGGCGCGCGCCCAGGCTGGAGGAAGAAGAAGCCAGGCCGGGCGGGCCCCACCTCCATGCGGGCCCTGCAATTCAGCTACTCAGGGGTTGACCCGGCTCACTGACCTGGCGTAAGTGGAGGCGCCCCGCGAGAATACGTTTTCGTCTTTCGAAAGCGTACTTCGTCATGCCTTCAGACAGAAATACGTTTTCGTTTTCTGAAAACGTACTTTGTGTCGCCTTCGGTCAGTAATGCGCTTTCCTTTATCTGAAAACGTATTTCCTTAGTGCGCTTTCGGTTTTAACCGACAAGGGCTTGTATGTGAATATTTATTTTACAGATTAATCCCTGTCCTCTAAACGGCCGTATCTTTGCAACCGTAACTCCGATTGAGGTGATTCCAGCGCTCACGTTCTCTATTCATCGAGCTCTTTCCATTGGTATCATTTTCATTATGTTTTCACACAGTGAAAATGACCACTTGGCCCTTGCCCGTATCCAGCTCCCTTCGAGAGAGAACTGTTTCCGGCTACTCTCTTTCCGCAATCGTTTCACACTTCTTCCCGAAGTATTTGTCGACCCCTAGGCAAGCCAACCTCTTATCATGAGCCCCGAACTTGCATGTTGACTTTGTTGGTACCTCGTGTGTGTGTTTAGTTGCAGTAGTCCTCGTCTGTTTCGTCTGCCATGATTTCAATTGTGCTTTATGTTAGTACTTCTTGCCACGTCATGCTTGCCTTTCATGATAGCACTTGCCATGCTAGTTATAGTGTTGTTAATATCATACTTGTGTATGGTTAGTTTCATGCCTGTAGTATTGATGCTATGGTGATTTTGGTTACACCGTCAATAAGCTAGTACCGGTATTGTCATGTTTCATATGCTATACCTGTTCACTTGAAAAAGCCTGATATTTGTTAATGCATTTGTTTGCTGCATGTTCATTGTTGCATCCTTGTTAAATATGCTCATAATATTGATGATAACATGACTTAATAATAAACCTCCTCCGTATTCGACGGGATCGAGTCATAGTGCCACCAAATCGAGGTTTCTCTAGTGCAACCACATTTACCTTTATGGGAGGTCCTAGCTAGGTCTATTGTCATGCCTCTCGCCGGTGCCTCCAACGAGGGAAGGCTATGGACGCGCGCTACCCTGATCAGGTAGGCGGACAGCAGCCTTGTGTGCCCAGGTTTGTCTTTGAGCTCATGTCACCGTTGGGTACCATTTTCGTTTTGCAACGACGGTGGCCGTTGGTGACTTTGGTAAGCACGGGGCCACCCAGGACTGAACCCAAAAGGGGTATTGGTCGGAGTGGCCGGGAGAGTGTCATGGCAGTAGATCGGTTTGTTGAAACGCCGTTGGTCCACCCGAATGGGAGTGCGAGGCCATGGGTTCTGTGGTGTGGGTAAAGTGTGCTACCTCTGCAGAGTGTGTGTGTTAAATCTATCGATAGCCGCGTCCTCGGTCATGGGCACAGTTCGTAGTAGGTCACACTATCGGGTCTTGGTCGAAATGGAGGATAAATCTGCTAATAACTAATGTGATAACTAAGATGTGATAAATAATGTGGTGACTTGGATTATGAGATAATCGCGACAAGTCATGATGATGTGTTGATATGAGTCATGAGACGAGGTCTCGGTAAGTCATGAGTGTGCTCTGAGGAGCCGTGGCAGAGTAAGTGATTGTTGCATAAGGTTAATACGACATGTCTTCCCGGGAGATAACTGGTAATTTGTTTTCAACATAGTTTCATGATGCCATGCCACGTTTTGATATGCTATGTTTTTGCTGTTGCTATGTTATATGTAAGTTCGAAATGTCATGTTTTTGCCATACTAGTAGATGCTATGATGTTGTTCATGCTTAGTTTTATTTATGATTCTAGTTAATATCATGCCATGCTTAGAAGTGGTGTTGAAGTAGACTGTTGCATATGCTTGGTTCTTGCTTTGTCATTTGCTCGTTTGGATGCTATGTATTTGGTTGTCTTGCAAGTACATTCAATGTACTGACCTGGCGTGTCATGCCAGTTTTGTAGGTCGTGCCCGAATTATTCGCTTGTTCCGTCGTGCTAGGCCGTAATCTTGCCAGTCCTGTGTGTTGTGGAGTTCAGCCAGAGTTGCTATGCTGCAAAACCAAGACTTCTGCCGCCGTGTAAATAGACTTCCATTACCATTTAAATAGCCTTCGGGCTATGCCCGATAATTGTATTAATCAATGATTTAATCGTATACACATGTATTTGATGAATATTATTGTACCTGGAATGCTGTATCATGGACCTGTCATGCGTCAGGTGTTATCCTGGGCTGACGTGTGAAGCCCCCCTGCTCCATGCGGGTCAGGGTGCCACACCGCATTACGCGCATTCCTGCGTGAGAATTGGGATATCTTCGCCTGGCATCGTTCGGATATGCCAGGAATCCCACGCAGGTTGGCCGAACACAGTCTCAACATACTGAAGGGGTACAAACCGGTCAAGCAAACACTGCGGCGCTTTTCCGAACCCAAATGACAAGCCATGGGGGAGAAGCTAGCCAAGTTACGGTTTATTAGAGAAATTAAACATCCAGACTGGCTAGCAAACCTCGTGATGGTACCGAAGAAGGACAAATCTTGGCGCTTGTGTGTCGATTTAAAGGACCTCAATAAGGCCTGCCCTAAGGATCCCTTCCCCCTCCCTCGCATTGACCAGATCATTGACGCAACCGCAGGACATGATTCACTGTGTTTCCTCGACGCATACTCCGGATACCATCAAATCAAGATGAAGGAATCCGACCAAGCCGCAACGGCATTCATCACCCCATACGGGCCGTTCTGCTTCAACACTATGCCTTTCGGGCTCAAAAACGCCGGCGCCACTTACCAACGCATGATTCAAACATGCTTGGAAAAACAAATTGGCAAGACGGTTGAAGCATATGTAGATGACGTAGTCATCAAAACCAAGCATGTCAAGTCATTGGTGGACGACCCACGCCTCACATTTCCCAACCTCCGCACATACGACATACGGCTAAATCCAGAAAAGTGTGTCGGCGTACCTGCCGAAAAACTGCTCGGGTTCATTGTTTCCAATAGAGGAATTGAAGCAAACCCAGCCAAAATCTGAGCCCTGTCACAATTGGCTATACCAACAGACCTCAAGAAGGTCCAAAACTAGCCGGGTGCGTGGCAGCTTTAAGCCGTTTTATCTCCGGATTAGGAGAAAAAGCATTACCACTATACTGCCTACTCCGACGCACCGACCACTTTGTGTGGACGGATGCTACAACGGACGGATTGGAAGAACTAAAAACTTTGTTAGCAAGTAACCCAATCCTGGCTGCGCCAAACGTCGGCGAACCTATGTTGCTCTACATATCCACAACCCACCAGGTGGTGAGTGCGGTACTCGTCATTGAACGAGAAGAAGAGGGACATAAACTCCCACTTCAAGAACTATGTATCGACGGTCCTTACACCATGCAAATCCCGATACCCACACTATCAAAAGATAGTGTACGCGGTCTTTATGGCATCTTGAAAGCTACGTCACTACTTTCAAGAGTGCTCGATTATGGTGGCTTCCGAAGTACCACACAATGACATCATAAACAACCACGACGCCACGGGGAGGATTGCCAAATGGGCCAGTGAGCTCTTGCCTTTTGAAATAACATATAAGCCATGTCGAGCTATTAATCGCAGGTGTTGGCTGACTTAGTCGCAGAATGGACAGAGGCCGAACTCCCTAAAGAGTACGGCACATACTCCAACTGGGTGATGCCCTTCGACGACTCTAAAATGCTAGCCCGACTAGGGGCTGGTGTCGTCCTGACATCCCCCATGGGGAACACAGTCTGTTACGTGCTCCAAATATTATACACAAACTCTAATAATGCAGCCGAATATGAGGCTCTACTCCATGGTCTTTGGATGGCCGTCTCTATGGGCATACAATGCCTCGAGGTGCTTGAGGATTCAAACCTCGCAATATCCCAAATAAATGGAGAATTTGATGCTGAAGATCCGAAGATGGCGGCTTACCGTAACACCATACTCAAAATATCAGCTCGGTTCGAGGGGCTCGAGTTTCATCATGTGGCTCGAGAGAGTAATCAAGCGGCAGACATTCTTGCTCGCATGGGCGCCAAAAGCGGCCCTGTCCCACCCAACACCTTTGTGGATAGGCTCTTCAAGACATCTGTGGTGTGGCAGGATGAGAACGACATCACCAGTCCGGATCCGACCATACCCCCAAATTTCAAACACAGTTCCGATATCATCGGAGGCTCAGATACCAAAATAACACCATCGGCCCACAAACTTTTGGCTATAATTGCCTCGTGACCGAACCTCTCCTCGCCTATCTCACTAGGAAGGAGCTCCCGGATGATCCGATTGAGGCCGTTGTATTGTTTGACGTTCTAAAGCTTACAAAGTTCATGAGGGAGAACTATACAAGAAAAGTACTGCCGGAGTCCTTCAAAGATGCATCTCCGAGGATGAAGGACAACAGCTCTTGGCCGAACTACACGCCTGTCTCGGTGGCCACCACACCGCGGCTCGGGCCCTTGTAAGAATGGCCTTCCATACAGGTTTCTTTTGGCCCACGGCCCGAGCAGACGCACAAGACCTCGTACAGCGCTGTGTTGGATGCCAGCTGTTCGCCAATCAAAGCCATATGCCACCTACTGCCCTAAGAACCATCCCCATTACTTGGCCTTTTGCGTACTGGGGGCTGGACATGGTCGGACACCTTAAAGGGGGAAGCCATATGAAAAAATACCTGCTGGTCATGGTAGAAAAATTCACTAAGGGGATAGAAGCTAAACCAGTTAAAACGGCTGAAGCCGAACCAGTGATAGATTCCATATCCGGTGTCGTACACCGTTATGATGTCCCACACAGCATCATCACCGATAACGGCTCTAATTTTACAGCCGATGAGGTAAAAACTTGGTGTGCTAATCTGGGCATTAAACTCGATTACGCCTCTATGTATCACCCACAAACAAACAGTTAAGTCGAACAGGCCAATGGACTGATAATGAGCGACATTAAACCCAGACTCGTGCGATCCATAAAGGAGTCAGACAAGCACTGGGTGGAGGAGCTCGACTCCGTACTCTGGGGACTGCGGACCACACCCAATCGCATGACCGGATACACACCGTTCTTCATGGTGTACGGCGCAGAGGCCGTCTTGCCCTGCGATATCGTTCATGACTCACCTCGAGTGCGCATGTACCAAGAGAGAGAGGCCGAGCCCGATCGGCAAGATGATTTAGATGGCCTGGAGGAGGAGCGCGATGTCGCAAAAGCTCGTTCAGCATTCTATCAACAGCAAGCTCAAAGATACGAAAGCAGAGAAGTGCGGGCCAAGAGTTATAATGTCGGTGAACTCGTTCTACGCTTACCAGAGAAGAAAAAGGACAAGCTCAAGCCCAAATGGGAGGGTCCCTTCATTATAGATGAAGTTTTTACTGGAGGAGCCTACCGCCTTCGTGATGCATCGGATAATTGCTTAGACGCGAACCATTGGAATGCTGCCAGACTCCGAAGATTCTACGCCTAAATCCGGGCTCATTGTTCGTCTTCTTTTTCTCTTTTTTCCTCTTTCCTCTCTTTAAATTTTTTGTGTCTTTTTAGCTCTTGTTCGGATAAACCGCACACTTACGGGGTACACATCCTGAAATGTACATCCCCACAACACCCGGGGGCTTCTTTTACAGAAGCTTATTATTATTATTTTTCGAGCATCAAGCTCACCATATATGTGTGTCGCCTTCTCATATATGCATGTTCTTTGCCATTATATGCACCTTTATGACTTAAGTTTTTGCTAGGCTGGGTTGCCTGGCTCCTGTGCTTATGCCCTACGTTCCCGCTTGTTTGGCTAGGGCATAAAGGGAGCACCTCTGCGATTGTTACAGCCAGGTCATCTGGACGTGTACCTCAGACGGGGCCCGACCCGGGCCATATGATTCGGATCAAGTCTGGTGTACCGTGTTTTCACCATCGCCCAGGCCTCTCGCGGGCCTTCTTGGCAGGCTGATATCTTCCATAGTCCAAAGCGGCGACGGGCTCCCTTGAATAAATTCACGAGCTCCTCCATACTTCCTAGAGGAGAATCGGCTAGCCATAGAGCCTTAGCAAGGTTCCTAATTGCCTTCCGGGCTCACTCATGCACTTTGGACAGCTCTTGTAGCAGATCACATTGAAATCCAGACACCTCTCCCTCGGGCCGCCCAGTCAGCACACCTATAGAAATAAACTTGTTAAAATTTGCATTAGCAAACTGTAAGAAAGTAAGTCAAAAGATATACTGAATATGCCGCCTCTCAGCTTTTTGTTCTCCTTCAAGGCGTCCACCAATTGGGCTCGCACGTCCCTCAGCTCTTTGCCTAGCTGGGTGTTGGTATCCCGCAGCTTGTTCTTCTCATCCCTGGTTCGTGTTAGTACATGTTGACCAGCAGCCTGTTGCCTTTCGACATGTTGTTTATCCGCCTGCGCGGCCTTTAGTTTCTCTTCTAGCTGATCCGACGATGCTGCCATCATAAATACAATAGTGTTTATTTGAATAAGCATTGCTGGCACATGATTATATTTTCCGGACAGAAGGGGACATTACCAGTCGGTGCCGCCTTGGACTTCTCTAGTTCGGCGGTGACAACAGTTAGCTGGGTCCGACACTTTTCCAGCTCCTGCCACAGCGTGTTGTTCTTCTCCGTGAGTACCTGATTATACAACGATCCTTAAATCAGTTGCTTCAACTGTTTCAAGTCTCGGGGCCTACTGGCATATGATTATTAAATCTACACAATAGTCCTTACCCGCATATCCTTTGAAAGCTGTTGAGTGGCTCCGGCAAGTCCATCCCGAGCAGCCCGAATGTATGCGTCTGCTGAGCTAAAGGCATTGAATGCCTCTTCAGTAAAGATGGGGTCATGCATAGCTGCCCTCCGGCGCCGATGGTTCATTGCACTCTCCACTTCGGAGTTGGTGACGGATACATCATCTGAATCTTCAGAGAGAGGAAAATCCGGCATTGCACCTGTATCAACTCTAGCCCTGGAGGCAGGGCCCGGGAAAGGATTGTCTGAGGCATGTCCGGCAAGGTCTCCAGACACAGTCCAGCAAACGCTCTTCCTGAAATAAAGCACAGCAGGAAACGTCACAATTCGGTATGACCGCAATGGGGCATATTAAAAATCATACCTCTTTGATGGAGGTGCGGTGGTATCGCCATCCGCCTTTCTCTTCGAAGACCCGCCCTGTGCAGGCTGCGCCCTCTTAAGGGACGCCTCCGATATGGTGTGGCGAGACGAGCGACGCCCCTTTGAAGCACGAGACAGTGAGGTAGGTGAGGCGCAATGGGAAAACTCTTTTGGAGGAGACGTCTCGTGAGTACTTACATGGGAGGACGGAAGGAGGCCGGGGTAATCGGCTATAATGGCCACTTCTGTGCCATCGTAGCTTGCCTGATAGAAGACCCCCTCCTTGAGCTCTACGAATATATCCGGATCTTCTTCAAATCTGGGATCCAGGTCCCGAATATGGTCCTCCGGCTGCAGAGCAGGGCTATAGATCCCCGCGGCAACCTTCCTCCATTCCTGTTAGAAATGACCGGATTAAGTTCAACTAATGCGACTCAGGAAGAGGATTGAGTGAGGTTACGAAGCGGAGGCTCACCCAGCTGGGAGGGTTGTACATGGAAAAGCCCTCTCGGCACTTAAGGCGGGTGAAATCTTCTTTCTCCCCTTTATAAAGATCAGCCAACATGGCGGCCAAGGCGGCGAAGTTGTCCGGACCCTTGCGCTCGTAGTGCAATGCGTCATCCTCCCCATTGTAGTGCCAAATGGGGAGCCCTCTAGATTGGACTGGCTGAACGCCTCGCGTTATTGAAATTGCCATTACCTCACTTAAGGATAGTCCGGATTGGGCAAGTGTCTTTATCTTGCTCATTAACTTTTTGACCTCCGCACTGTCTTCCTCCTCAAGGCTCCGGGGGCGCCAGCTGTGGCACTTCTTTAACGGAGCATTGGAAAATTCAGGTAGGCCCCGTCTAATTGGGTCTGGGAGAACAACATCTTCAATGTAAAACCACTCCGAGGGCCACTCTTCGGATGCCTTCTTTGGAGTGCCGGACAGGTATCCTGTCCCGGCTATGCGCCATACTTCGGCGCCGCCCACCTCGAATATGGATCCCTTTTGGGAGCGAGGGACGAGGCATAAAAGTTTCCTCCATCACCAAAATGGGCCTCGCAGCCTTGGAACAACTCGCAAAGAGCGACGAAACCCGTGATATGCAGAATGGAGCCCGACATAAGATTGTGCAGTTGGGGGCCATAGTACTCCAGGAGGCCTCAAAGGAAAGGGTGGATAGGAAATCCAATGCCTCTTAGCAGGATGGAGACTAAGCACACTCACTCCCCCATGGTGGGGTTGGGGAAGTTTTCAGCCAGGGCTTCGCCGTTGATGGACGTCAATCCCGCCCGAACGGGGACTAGATCCGCTGGAGGGAGATATCCCTGCGTCTGAAGCTTGGCCAGCTGGGCGTAGGATACTGAGCAACTCTCCCAATCGCATTTTCAGGGCCGTGAGGGCGGGAGGAAGAACTGGGAGCGCCAGCCATGATTATGGTTTCTTGTGGCAAGCTCTAAGGATTTTCCGCCTGGTGTGGAATGGTATCTGAGATTCAATCTCCTTAAATAGACGCCTTTCCTACATGGCCCGGGTGTTATGTGTAAAAATGCTCGGACCCTTCATATTCGTCTGACACGTGGAAGCCGAAGCAACGATGGCGCAGAAGCCGAAGGGTATAACATCTAGTGTAAGGCCAAGCTGTTCGAAGAATTCACTTTATCAAAACCGAAGATGTAAAGGCCGAATAGAGTCCTTTTGTTCAGACACTTTAAAGTATCTAGAGGAGGAACCCGCCTTGCAATGCCGAAGACAATCTGTTCGCCGGACACATCGTCATTGAAATCTGGTTCGGGGGCTACTGAGGGAGTCCTGGATTATCGGGTCCTCGGCGTCCGGGCTATGTGACGTGGGCCGGACTAATGGAACGTGAAGATACAAAATAGAAGACTTTCCCCCGTGTACGGATGGGACTCTCCTTTGCGTGGATGGAAAGCTTGGTGTTTGGATGTGAAGATTTCTTTCTCTGTACACCGACTCTGTACAACCCTAGGCCCCTCCGGTGTCTATATAAACTGGAGGGTTTAGTCCGTAGAAGTAGTCATAATCATACAGGGTAGACATCTAGGGTTTAGCAATTACGATCTCGAGGTAGATCAACTCTTGTAACCCTTATACTTTTCAAAGTCAATCAAGCAGGAAGTAGATTATTACCTACATCGAGCGGGCCCGAACCTAGGTAAACACTGTGTCCCTGCCTCCTATTACCTTCGATCCTTAGACGCACAGTCGGGACCCCCTACCTAAGATCCGCCGGTTTTGACACCGACACTGGGTTTCTTCTTGGCCGCCAGAGTCAATGGAGCCGTCGATGATGAAAATAGTGATGAAGATGACATGCTGCTCACACTTTTAGGTTCGCGCAACTGATCCCCCTACCTGGCGCGCCAAAGATGTCGCCAGAAACCACGGCCACCTATGGGACCAAGGGTCCTTGCTGGTTCGGCGGGGGGATGGCACGTTGCACAAAGAGCAGAGGTGCGTGGAACAGCATGGTAGAGATGACATGGGAAGTCTTTACCCAGGTTCGGCCCGCCGTGAGGCGTAAAACCCTACTCCTGCTTTGGTGGATTGATGGTGGAAAAATGGTGGTGAGCGCAACACACTTGCCCGGCAGGGTTGCCTCGGGGCGAAAATGGCTACACGCGTATGAGTGTGTGTGCAGATGGATTAGCCAACCCTTTCTACGGTTGTATGGGGCCTCCTTTTATAGATAAAGGGATCACCGCAGTGGTAAATAAGTCATTATGCACTGACTAGATATCAAACAGTGCTATCATACCTAACTCTGCAGGCTGACAGGGTCCATTAAATGCGCCGCTCAACGTCACATCGTAGCTTGTCTGGCAGGCCCAGCTGGGCTGTTTTGCCTGCTTCGTGCCTACTTGCTCCACATGTCGCGGGACGGGTGTCGCTTGTAGGGTTATCTTGTAGGAAGTGGCTACTGAGGGAGTCCTGGATTAAGGGGTCCTCGGGCGTCCGGGCTATGTGACATGGGCCGGACTAATGGGCCGTGAAGATACAAGATAGAAGACTTTCTCCCGTGTCCGGATGGGACTCTCCTTTACGTGGATGGCAAGCTTGGCGTTCGGATATGAAGATTCCTTTCTCTGTAAACCGACTCTGTACAACCCTAGGCCCCTCCGGTGTCTATAAACCGGAGGGTTTAGTCCATAGAGGCCATCATAATCATACATGCTAGACATCTAGGGTTTAGCCACTACGATCTCGAGGTAGATCAACTCTTGTAACCCCTATATTCATCAAAGTCAATCAAGCAGGAAGTAGGGTATTACCTCTGTTAAGAGGGCCCGAACCTGGGTAAACATGGTGTCCCTGTCTCCTATTACCTTCGATCCTTAGACGCACAGTTAGGGACCCCCTACCCGAGATCTGCCGGTTTTGACACCGACATTGGTGCTTTCATTGAGAGTTCCACTGTGCCGTTGTCGAAAGGCTCGATGGCTCCATCGATCATCTACAACAATGCTGCCGTGAAGGAGATTTTTCTCCCCGGCCAGATCTTTGTATTCGGTGGCTTCGCACTGCGGGCCAACTCGCTTGGCCACCTAGAGCAGATCGACAGCTACGCCCCTGGTCACCAGATCAGTTTTGGAAATCTGAATTATGTCGTTGATATCCGAGGAAACTTGATCTTCCAAGGGTTCACGGCCCCAACCACCGCTCTGGCCTTAGATCCGGAGCGCGTCACTAGGTCCGAAGACGGGAGTCTAGAGCCCGCCGGACTCTCTGTGGCTATAGAGGTCAACACGGGAGAACCGGAGGGAATAGTGTCACCGGCAGTCATCAGAAAGCCGAACTCTTCTCCGGACACGAGCTTCGAACCCTCGAAGTCCGCATCATGCGAGCTCGGCCTAGGAACTTCTTTCCCGCCCTACTCTGTGGACTCTCGCTTCCCCATTCAAACCTCACTCTTAAACAAGGCTTTAGACTTAATGCAATCCCTCGCCATCACAGAGGAATCGCTTCCGAATTGCGCCCAGCCCGGACTAGGGGCTGAAAGTAGGGAATTTTACTCCCCACCCACCACCCACTTCATAGACACTATCAAGGATTTAACCGACATGCTCGATTACACCTTCGAAGACATCAACAGTATGGACGACGATGTCAGAGAGGAGCAGGCCCAAAACCCGCCGTTCACCGGACGCTGGACGGCCACTTCCTCATACGACGTGTACATGGTGGACACACCTAAAGAAGATGACGACGATGATGAGAAGGATCCAGTCAAGGACGAACCTCCTGAGATACCACCAAAGCGTCGATGTTAGCGGCGCTGCTCTAAATCGCGTCGCAGAAAAGACAGCAATACCGTCTCTGAAGACAATAATACTTCGGAGAACACCGAAGACCAAGAAGACCCCATCGAACCAACATCCGAACAGGATGATCGGGAGGACGGGCAAGTTGACCTTGACGAGCCAGCAGCGAACGAAGACTCGGAGGATACCAACTATCTACCACTCTCCAAGGACGATGTGAGCCTCGGCAACGAAGATTTTATCGTGCCAGAGGAACCCCTCGAACAAGGGCACTTTAAGTGCTGGCTAATAGCCACTACTTGAAGCCTAAAAAAGAAGTAGCAGTAGCTTCAAGCTGACCAAGATCTACTCAACGACAGATGGACTAATGTCCTCGCAGCCGAAGAATTCGGCCTCGAAGGGCCAACCAAGAGTTACCCGAAGCATAAGCTGCTACCCCAATTCGACAATGAGGCGCTGGAGCCCATACCACCAGCGCGTAACGCGGCTGACAGACCTGACCGACCACCACGTGGCCGGGACAGAACGGCAACTCAAGCCGAACACCGGCCCGCACCACCTCGCCGTAAAAGCAGAGAAACAATAGCTCGGGGATACACATATGACCTACGACAGGACCTGGAAAATAGAGCAGGTCAGACCAGATCAATCTATGGATCACGGGGGCGTCCCCCGGCGCGAGAAGATGGCTATCAAGCCTGGCGCGACAAGCATAACCACGCCCGGGCCAAAAACCGCATACGGACTTCATCCGAACTGCGTCGTGACATGGCCCGATATAGAGGCGCCGCACACCCCCTATGCTTCACCAATGAGGTAATGGAGCACCAGTTCCCAGAAGGGTTTAAACCCGTGAACATTGAATCATATGATGGCACAACAGATCCTGCAGTATGGATTGAAGATTTTATTCTCCACATTCACATGGCTCGTGGTGACGATCTACACGCCATCAAATACCTTCCCCTAAAACTTAAGGGGCCAGCTCGGCGCTGGTTAAACAGCATCCCAGAAAACTCTAACGGAAGCTGGGAAGACTTGGAAGACGCCTTTAGAGACAACTTCCAAGGCACGTATATCCGGCTCCGGACGCCGATGACCTAAGTCATATAGTCCAGCAGCCCTGAGAGTTGGCCAGGAAATTTTGGTCTAGGTTCCTAATTAAAAAGAACCATATTGTCGACTGTCCGGATGCTGAATCCCTAGCGGCCTTTAAACACAGCATTCGTGACGAATGGCTCGCCCGATACCTCGGCCAAAAGAAGCCGAAGTCCATGGCAGGCCTTACAGCACTCATGACCCGCTTTTGCGCGGGCGAAGATAGCTGGCTAGCCCATAGCAGTAACAGTACAAGCGAACCTGGCACTTCCGAAGCCAGGAATAGCAACGACAGGCCTCGATGCAACAAACACAAGCGTCGAAGCAACAATGACAATACGGAAGACACGGCGGTCAACGCCGGATTCAGTGGCTCCATGTCCGGTCAGCGGAAGAAGCCATTCAAAAGAAACAGAGCGGGCTCATCCAGCTTGGACCGAATACTCGCTCGACCCTGCCAGATTCACGGCACCCCCGACAAGCCTGCCAATCATACCAACAGAAGTTGTTGGGTCTTTAAACAGGTCGGTAAGTTAAATACCGAACATAAGGAGAAACGGTCGCCCAGCGAGGACGACAACGAGGAGCCTCATCCACCGAACACAGGGGGACAAAAGAAATTTCCCCTCAAAGTCAAAACGGTGAACCTGATATACGTTACTCATATCCCCAAGAGGGAGTGCAAGCGCGCGCTAAGGGACGTCTACGCGATAGAGCCAGTCGCCCCAAAATTCAACCCATGGTCGGCCTGCCTGATCACTTTCGATCGCAGGGACCATCCGACCAGTATCCATCATGGAGGTTCGACCGCACTGGTCCTCGACCCAATCATTGACGGATTCCACCTTACGCGAGTCCTCATGGACGGCGGCAGCAGCCTTAACCTGCTCTATCAGGACACAGTCCGCAAGATGGGTATTGATCCGTCAAGAATCAAGCCCACTAAAACTACCTTTAAAGGAGTAATACCTGGTCTAGAGGCCTGCTGCACGGGCTCAATCACATTGGAGGTCATCTTCGGTTCTCCGGACAACTTCCGAAGTGAAGACTTGATCTTCGACATCGTCCCCTTCCGTAGTGGCTACCATGCACTACTCGGAACCGCCTTCGCTCTCTTCAATGCGGTTCCACACTATGACTATCTCAAACTCAAGATGCCTGGACCACGAGGCGTTATAACAGTCAACGGAAACATGGAACGCTCCCTCCTTACCGAGGAGCACACCGCGGCCCTCGCAGCGGAAGTACAGGGCGGCCTTATCAAGCCGAATACCACATCGGCAGCCAAGCCCCCGGACACTGTCAAGCTAGTTCGGACTACTCCGTAGTGCGACAGTACAGCTCGTCAGGAGCTCGACTAGCAATTCGGCCTCCGTCTCAGCCCCAACCAAACTGCGACATATGTACCACGCGTACGTAACTACACACTAAAGATACCATGGGCAAAGATGGAGGCATAACACAGATACAGTCCACATTACGGCTAGACCCTGTCCGGACACTCATATTTTCTTTTTCTTTTCTTTTTATTTTTCTAGATTCCTTTTCGACGGTACCAAGGGCCCTTTCCTGGGCCCATCATGAAAACCCAATCGTCGATCCTTTCAAAAGATAATACACCAAGGAGAAAAGCAGCGTAGACGTGGGGCAGAGTATCTAGAGGGTCTTTTAAGATCACCTTGTCTGTTTTCAGGACCCGTACGCAGCTTTCCCTTGGGCTCGGCATGTAAAATAGCCTTGTTGCTTATCGCATTATTTGTACAAATACGTTTTGACGTATCAATCACACTATAATGGAAACAGTTTCTAGCCCAACCTATGTGGTACTGGCTTACCTCTTAATCTGTATTTTCCTATTTTTGTCCGATTGTCATGTACACCCTGGTACGACTTAAATCGCCAGGGGCTCCATTGAGCCCCGTGCACTTCCTAAATATACAATAAGTCTGAACACTTTTACAGTACAATTCGGCGTCCCGAATATAGCATTATATGCATCGGCTCCGAATCATGTCTTTGGTCAATAGTTGGGTTGCCCGGCTCCTGTGGTTACTACCTTACGTTCCGCTTGTTCGGCTTAGGTAGTAAAAGGAGAACTACTGCGATTGTGTTTCTGGTTCATCCGGATAAACACCTCAGTAGAGAAAGTTGAAAAATAACTGTCATGATGCGGCAAGAGCTGGTCAGCTATTCGGTGGCTAAGTATAAATCTCTTGCATTTTTTTACGCATTACACGACAGACCGGCCTTCACCTGGTCAGGTGTCTACAGCACCCTAGTTCGGATAATCGAATAATGCTAGGGGCTGCGCCTACACTCCCATTGTCAAACTCCTATGGCTAAGTGAGAGTGATCAAGCCACATAGTCCGATCGCCTGGATCTCCGCACTAACAATTCAGCTACAAAGTTTATTTTGTATACTGCAGGCGGTTCCATTTTTTTCTTAATCGGAGTTCTGGGTTAAAATATGCCAAATTCCGCCAAATACACAAATAAAACCCAAAAAAATATGCGAGGCGTTCTCAATTAGGGGAAATTTTTGAATTAGACCGGGCTACTTTGAAATCTGATGCTGTTTTTCGCAGCAGTCCAAGGGGTTGGTTCTTCGAAAAAACGGACTTTGTATCGACTAAAGTATATACTTCGACTTTCATGCGCTAGAACTTTAGCTCGGAAACATAAAAGCACGGTACGAACTTTTATGCCAAACCGTTGGGTCAAGTGTGTTTAGGTGCTATCCCGAACACCCGTGTACTACCCACGTGGGGGCTGAAGCCGACGACTGGCCAACTCTCAGATTTCGTAAACGGCCGCACAGGAGGAAACATTTTAAAGTAAAACAAGCAATATATCATACATAAGCCTTGTTCCATAATACAGGATTGGACAACATTGATACATTCATTAAAAAATGATGTCCTTCGAACACTGGCCCTCTACAATGCGGGATCCTTCTAGGACATCATCGCAATACCGCTCCGGTGTGCGGTGCTCTTCGCCTGCGGGCGGTCCCTCGGTCGCGAGCTTGACGGCATTCATCTTCGCCCACTGCACCTTGACACGGGCGAAGGCCATCCGCGCACCTTCGATGCAGACCGACCACTTTACGGCATCAAGTCGGGGGCAGGCATTGACCAGCCGCTTCACGAGCCCGAAGTAGCTGCTGGGTATCGGTTCAGCAGGCCACAGATGGATTATAAAATCCTTCATAGCCAATCCGGCCATCCTATGTAGTTCGGTCAGCTGTTTCACCTGATCGCTGAGGGGCACTGGATGCTTTGGCGCAAGGTATTGCAACCAGAACAGCTTCTCCATTGAGTTCCCCACTTCGGCTCGGAGGAACTCCGCAACATCAGCAACACTCCGGGGCAGATCCGCAAATGCTCCTGGAGAACTCCAAACCCGGGTCAGTAAGAGGTACCTTCTCCTCACAAATTTTCTTTGCATATTAAAGGCCTTAGCCGCCATGCTTTGTTTTGCCTCATGGATCTCCCGGAGGGCGCCCTGGGCCACAACCCGGGCTTCCTGTGCGCTTTGGAGGGCCTTAGCAAGTTTGGAATCTCGATCCACAACCTTGCGCTCCAAGGACTCGCATTTACTTATGGCGTCCTTGAGCTCTTGCTGGACTTCCTCCACCCCTGATTCGTGTTTTTGGCGGGCGGCTCGTTCCTCTTCCGCTTTCTTCTGGGCTTCGGCCAACGCGTTCCTGAGGGATTCTACCTTAGATGCGTCACCTATGAGCATCATAACAACACGATCAGCAAGATAACACAACAACTCATATCATTTTAGATATGAATAGGTATTGCATACCTTGCTTGTCCTCCAGTTGTTTGTTGGCGCGGATGACCTCTTCATCGGCCCGCTCCAACCTCCGCTTTAGTTTGGAGACTTCGGCGGTATGGAAGGTTGCCGCTAGCATCGAAGCATGTTTGTTCAAATAGACATATATGTTAGTCCTGCGAAAACTATTCGATCCTCTGTCCGGCCTTTCTTCGTGAACGCCGAACAGAGTCTCAGGGGCTACTATCTATACATAGGCATTCTTTTTATATAGTTATAACACATACCTCAAAGCCTGTCAGAAGGCTAGCACAAGCTTCGTTCAATCCGCTTTTAGCAGACCGAACCCTCCCAACCACCGTACCCATAAGGATACGGTGTTCCTCCACAATGGAAGCACTTCGAAGCGCTTCCACTAGAGTATCCGGCACCTCCTGATTGAAAGAGCTCGCCGGTGGAGTTGGTGCACCCCCTTCTTTTGAAGGAGGCTGCTTACCTTATTCCGGAGCCGTATGGGTCTCTGGAATAATGTCGGTTGGGGGCCGAATTGGGTATGGCCCCCATCACCAGTCTCCATGGGGGTCGGTTCCCCCATGTTTCCGGCAGCAGAGGTATCACCCTCTAGCGCCACCTCGACGACTTCCCGCACCTCTCCTTGACCCGGAAGGGTCCTTCGGGACAACACTTCGGCATTTTCCATAGCCTTGGGGGAGGAGGCCGGCGGAGGCGACCCGCTATCCATCAAATTCGGATCCAGCGAATTCCCCGAAGATGAGGATTGCTGGGGAGGACGCGAGCCGGACTGCAGCACCTAATTCAATATATTAAAATCATAAGGCGGAAAACCGGATAGATAAGTAAGTACAAGTGCCTTTGGGGTACTTACGATCTGGCCAGGGGCTTCGGCCTGGGGCGCCACTCATCGGCGTCCGATTCGGAGTCATCCGTGAGAGTAATTCTCCCTTTCTTGGATGCCTCCACCTCGAGATCCGTGGAAGCCCCCCTTTTCTTCTTTCCCCCCTTAAGGGGAGAATTACTCTCTTCTTCCTCCCCTTCGTCTTCGTCAGGGGAGGAGTGAGTCTCAGTGTCTTCGGACACTATGTCCGAAGCACCTTTATGGTGGAGGCCACTTTTGGCCTCCTTGCCCTTCTTCTTGGCCTTCTTTTCCGGCGCCTGATATCACTACAAAAAAAGACACATCCGTGACATTTTGGGCCGAACCAAAATCTTTTCTGTCATACTTATGGCACTTCTATGACGATAACTGTGACAAAACCCGGTATAATCATAGATGTGGTGGGGTCCTACCTCTATGACAAAAAATCATGACACAAAATGGGCTTTTCATCCTGGGCGGGCCGGAGACGCAGCTGCATGACATTCTTTGGGCCGTCCATGACGGAAAAAACCATGGTAGAAGCGAGGGCGAGGAAAATATCGGGGTGTTCCCGGTTAGGGTGGGTGGTCGGGGCCAAGCGATGCGCGTTTCTCTCGTACACGCACGCCCGTGGGTGCGAGGCGTTGGGCTCTAACTGAACCCGAGCGAGGCGTTGGGCTCTAACTGAACCCGAGCGAGGCGTTGGGCTCTAACTGAACCCGAGCGATTGCACTGCAGGCTACGCGTTACTGAACCCGAGCGATCGATCGATGGCTGTTAGCTGAACCCGATTGAGCGATTCCTTCGCTACTACTGCTAACTAAAGCCGATCGATGCTGCCTGTGGATGAACAGTGAGCGTTGCTCGGGGGGTTTGGATGAACAGTTCCCGATGGGGGTGGATGAACAGGACCCCGTGGTGTTGCCCTCTGGATGAACAGGACCCCGATCGATCGAGCCGGTTGGGGCTGGATGAAGAGGACCCCGTGGAGGGCTGGATGAACAGGACCACCCCGTGGAGGCAGGATGAACAGTAGACGGTGGAGGGCTGGATGAACAGTAGCCGATGGAGTAGCGCGCGGTGGAGGCTGGATGAACAGGAGCTAGTGGATGAACAGTCACAGGTGGAGGCTGGAGGAGGTCGACGGTGGATGAACAGTAGCCCGTGGAGGCTGGAGGGGGTCGACGGTGGAGATGAACAGTATCCCGTGGAGTCCCGTTTTGCGCTACGCCACACCCCTCCCGATGAA
The DNA here is from genome assembly GCF_002575655.3 of Aegilops tauschii subsp. strangulata. Taxonomy (NCBI): domain Eukaryota; kingdom Viridiplantae; phylum Streptophyta; class Magnoliopsida; order Poales; family Poaceae; genus Aegilops; species Aegilops tauschii. The sequence continues at coordinate 275,938,956 of NC_053037.3, read as the reverse complement.
TAGGACCCCCGTTTCAATCGTAGTGCTCCAACACAAGTCTGTTTCCTCCGTTTTACGGTACGCCACACCCCTCCCGATCAACAGGACCCCCGTTTCGACCGTAGGAGGTCGGTTTCCTCTGTTTTGCGGTACGCCAGACCCCTCCCGATGAACAGGATCCCGTTTCGACCCTGGCCGGTCGAAGACAAGGCTGTTTCCTCCGTTCTGCGGTACGCCAGGCCTCGTTTCCATCGGCTGTTCCGTCCAAGCCCTCCCGATGAACACGATGACGCATTCCGTTCCGACCCAGCCGGTTGGCTCCCCATGAAAACGACGACGACGCTGTTTCTCTGTTCCGACCTAGCCATGTACACGAGCCCTGGCCGTACGTACGCGCGAGTAGGCATTCGAGACCCTGCCTGTATGTACGTACGTGGCCGTATTTACTTTCGTACACCCTAGCCGCTGTACGTACGTGTACATGCTACGTGCACGCCTCTACTATGACACGTGCGCACCTCTACATCGACCAGTATGTACGTACACTTTCGCAACCAGAATGACAATGCTACGTACACTTCGACCAGGTGGGTCCCGATTGTCAGGCACTTCCTTGCGTGCGAAGATGTAGCTGGTGGGTCCCAGCAGTCAGGGGGGAATCGTTTTTTTTCGGATGCACTTCCTTGCGTGTGAAGATGTAGCTGGTGGGTCCCAGCAGTCGAGGGGAAACGATTTTTCGCAATATACGGTGGCCCGTCTAGTGGGTCCCCGCTGTGAGGTGGAGAAATAATTATTTTGCGCGTAATAAGGAGGCACTTCCTTGCTGCGGCCGTGGACCCAGCTGTCAGCCTCTCCACGTACAGTACTCTTCCGATGGAAGTCGTTCCTTGACCATGTTGACCACACCGCACCGAGAGCACCGGGGCGGTGGATGACGGCGAGGCCTAGGAAGGGGACGACGCGGAGCTGGGGAAGACGCGACAGTGGAAGCCCGAGCGGAGAGGAGTACGAGGGTTCACTGGTTTGGCTGCGGTGTGAGGCTGCCATGGCCGCAGGGCCTGGCCAGCGGTGGGAATAGTAGGGGCGGTGAGGCCTCCACAGCAGCATAGCCGGCCATGGGAGGCAGGAGCATGTGGCATGACTGGCGCTGCTTTGGGCGGCTGGAGCAAGAAGACCAGAGGTTGAAGAAGCACTATGACCATTGGATGGACATCGTACGGTCACTGGAGCTAGAATCGTTCATATTGACTAAGTTGACAAAGCACTCCGTCCCTGTCAACTTAGTAGGCCCACAAGTCAGCCACCCACCAAGGTGGGTCCCAACTAGCAGGGGGAGTATTCATTTTTTGTGCGTAATAAGGAGGCACTTCCGGTGGGTCCGAGCTGATAGTGGGGGGAACGTTTTTTTCGCGAGATACGGTGGCCCGTCCAGTGGGTCCCAGCAGTCAGGGGGAACATTTTTTTCGCCAAATACGGTGGCCCGTCCGGTGGGTCCCTGCTGTCAGGAGGAGGAATAATTATTTTCGGCGTAATAAGGAGGCACTTCCTTGCGGCTGCCGTGGACCCAGCTGTCAGCCTCTCCACGTACAGTACTCTTCCGATGGAAGTCGTTCCTTGACCATGTTGACCAAGCCGCGCCGAGAGCACCAGGGCGGTGGACGATGGCGAAGCCTAGGAAGGGGACGACGCGGAGCCGGGGAAGACGCGGCAGTGGATGCCCACGCGTAGAGGAGTATGAGGGTTCACTGGTTCGCTGCGGTGTGAGGCTGCCGTCGCCGCAGAATAACAGGGGGTGTGGGTGAGTAGAGGGATGGCCTGGCCAGTGGTGGGAGTAGTAGGGGGCGGTGAGGCCTCCTCCGCATCGCAACCGGCCACAGGAGGCAGGAGCACGAGGCACGACCGGCGCTGGTTTGGGCGGCTGGAGCAAGAAGACCAGAGGTTGAAGAAGCACTACGGCCGTTGGATGGACATCGTACGGTCACTGGAGCTAGAATCGTGCATATTGACTAAGTTGACAAAGCCCTCCATCCTCGTCAACTTAGTAGGCCCACAAGTCAGCCTGCCACTATACTAGGTCCCAGCTAGCAGGGGGAGTATTCATTTTTTTGTGCGTAATAAGGAGGCACTTCCTTGCGTGTGAAGATATAGCTGGTGGGTCCAATCTGTCAGCGGTGGTAACGTTTTTTTGCGAAATACAGAGGCCCTTTTGGTGGGTCCTAGATGTCAAGTGGAGGAATCATTATTTTGCGCGTAATAAGGAGGCATTTCCTTGCGTGCGGCCGTGGACCCAACTGTCAGCCTCTCCACGTACAGTCCACTTCAGATGCATGTCGGTCGTTGACCACGTTGACCAGGCCGCGCCGAGAGCACCAGGGCGGTGGACGACGATGAGGCCTAGGAAGGGAACGACACGGAGGCAGGGAAGACTCGGCAGTTGTTTCCCACGCGGAGGGGGGTACGACTGTACGAGGGTTTACTGGTTCGTCTACCGTCGCCGGAGAATAACAGCAGGTGTGGGTGAGTAGAGGGATGGCTAGGCCAGTGATGGGAGTACGGTGGGGCGGTGAGGCCTGTGCGGCAGCACAGCCGGCCGCGGGGAGGAGAGAGTAGACAGTCTCGCCGACGCTTGTTTGAGCGGCTGGAGCAGGAAGAGCAGAGATTGAAGAAGCACGACGGCCATTGGATGGACATCCAACAGTCACTGCTTGTGCGTCAACCTTTTTTTTAGGAAAGCCTCAAATCTGTGGAAAACATCATACAACCCATCTGCCATTATTTCTAATAATTTACAGCCCATTTGCTAATTCTTAAGGTTTTTTTGGAGCCCATATTCTTTTTGTTAGCATTACAGCCCATATTGTGGCCACGGTTAAAAAATTATATGAAATTTTGCATATTTCGGTGCGGTCCGAACTGTTTTTAATCCTGAAATTTCGAGTCACATTCAAACTGATTTTAAAAATAAATGTATATCAATATAAAACCCAAAAAATTGTCCACGCATAAAAATCAATGAAATTTAAAATCTCGAAATGAAAAAAAGAAATTTGAAACTAATTGCCGGTTTGATGTGTTTTAAAAATGTACAACCCATTTCTCATTACTGATAGGCCATTATCTCGGCCAGCCGAATGAAGCTCTCCTCGTCTTGGAAGATTTCCAGCCCAACAGGCCTGACAAAGCGACTTACTTGGCAAATCACAAAGAAACTGGGCTGTGGTCGTGGACCCAGCTGCGGCCGTGGACCCAGCTGTCAGCCTCTCCACGTACAGTACTCTTCCGATGGAAGTCGGCCGTTGACCACATTGACCACGCCGCGCCGAGAGCACCAAGGCGGTGGACGACGGCGAGGCCTAGGAAGGGGACGAAGCGGAGCCGGGGAAGACGCGGCAGTGGATGCCCACGCGGAGAGGAGTGTGAGGGTTCACTAGTTCGGCCGCGGTGTGAGGCTGCCGTCGCCGCAGAATAACAGGGGGTGTGGGTGAGTAGAGGGATGCCCTGGCCAGCGGTGGGAGTAGTAGGGGGCGGTGAGGCCTCCGCGGCATCACAGCCGGCCACTGGAGGCAGGAGCACGCGGCACGACCGGCGCTGGTTTGGGCGGCTGGAGCAAGAAGACCAAAGGTTGAAGAAGCACTACTGTCGTTGGATGAGCATCGTACGGTAACTGGAGCTACTAAGTTGACAAACCCCTCTGTCCCCGTCAACTTGGTAGGCCCATAAGTCAGCCTCCCACGATGCTGGGTTCCAGCTGGCAGGGGGAGTATTCATTTTTTTGTGCGTAATAAGGAGGCACTTCCTTGCGTGTGAAGATAGCTGGTGGGTCCGACCTGTCAGCGGGGGGCACATTTTTTTCACGAAATACAGAGGCCCTTCCGGTGGGTCCCAGATGTCAGGTGGAGGAATCAAAGACTTGAGAAGGCGTACAGAACAAGCTAGTGTACCAGTAAAGAGACGTTGCTAAGTTTTAGAAAAAAGAGAGACGTACTCCTGTAGCTGGTTCGAATCCAAACCTAGACTATGACTATATATGGTGCTATGCTACTCTGCAAGTAATGAAACTGACATATCCAACATTCGCTTCTCCTCTTCTCTACTTACTCTGCCTAGCATCAGAAGCTCTGGCCGCAGCAACCATGGCCGCTGCCTGCTCGTCCACCTGCTCTTCAGCGGGCAACAACCAAATATGCGCCAAGTCGCCACCCGTACCATCGCCTGTGGGTCTCATCACACCCCCGCCGGCACGCGCACCGTAGCCGGTTGCTCATCGCAACCCGCTGCCGTTGGTGTGGTGCCACTGCTGCAAATCACGCAGAGTCATCCGTCGCATCTCAACCACAATCCTCAACCCTGGTCGAGTCTTCTACAAATGCCCGAATCATGGGGTAATAGTATGTTTAAGTGTTGTTCTGCTGCTTTCAGTTGCTGATTTTTTTAATAGTTTGGTTGATGATCTTCCAATTTGATTCGTGTAGAAAAGGGAAGATTCGTGTGATTTGTATTTCTGGGAAGTTGCTGATGTGGGGGAGTGCAACTACGTTGATTCTTTGGTTAGCCGAGGAATCCCAATACCAGCAGGTTGGGGTGTTGGACAACTAACTGAACGAACGACAGAAGAGGAAGATGCAGAGCAGAAGGTTAAAGATGCAGTTCCTCTGATCATGGCCAAGCAACAGCTGCTGAACGGCCTTGACAGCAATGAGGAGATGAAAGAGCTTGTGAAGATAATGGGCAAAATCGATGTGCTCTGTAGGATGATTGTCTCTTTATTTGCAGTGTATATAGCACTCGTGATGTATTCAGTGGCTATGGCATGAGCACTTTGCTGAAACTAGTAATGAATGAAACCTGTGTAGCAGGCTGGGCGTAGTGTTGTGAACATCTAATGATTTCTATTAACGGAAATCAGGGGGTATCCCCTTTTGCTCATAAATAAATAAATAGCAGAGGCCCTTTTGGTAATAAATAAATAAATTAGCAGAGGACCTGTCGGGTCAACTTTGTTCTCATTCGAAGACGTCGAGCAAATTGCAGTCCAACAACAAATTATGTCATCAAATTCAAGTTTCACAGCCAAATATGAGTACAACTAAACAACAATGTCATCATGTTTTAGTCGTCATACAATCACCAAACACAAATCAGCATACATAACAAGTGATGTTCTCACAGGCAAATACTAAATAACATGTTCATCAGGTTTCAGTTGTCATAGCAAACACAATTTCACATAGTAGATAAAAAACGTCTTCTGACAGGCAAATACGACAAAAGCAATGTAATCATCATCCGCAGCAGCAGCATCAACATCTTCGCCATGCGTATCAGTCTGAATCGTAATTTCCCACGGTGTCATCTTCTTCTTCGTCCTCAACGTCCTCGAATGTTGGCTTCTTCTTGATCAACTCTTGTATGTCGACAGCACGACAGGCAATCTTTTCGCCGGCGTCATTGACGTGATGATTCTCAAAGATAATAGGAACATCTGTGTTATCTTTTACATCAGGAGCAGTGTAAGCATCATCTTGTTGTGCAACTTCATTAAATGAATTCCTCTGCTCAAACCTTTGCACTAATCTCCAGTCATCGCTACGTGCAAATGTGTCTTCCAAGAAAAATATATGTGTTGCTTGATTTGCCAAAATAAAAGGCTCGTTGGTCTGGTACGCCGCCTTGACATTGATGGATTTGAAATAATCATCAGCTATGGGTTTTGCGATCCTGGAAAACAGGTTATACCAACGACAGCACAACAGAACCACACACCAATGATCCTCGAAACTGGAGATATACTGCAACTGAACAATGTCTGTTATGTTAGCATACATTTCAGTTATCTCTTTGTCATACGTATCCGTGCTCTTGATGGCACTGTTTTGTGTCTTCCTGCCTTCGTCTCGTGCAAGGGTGTTGTAGCGCACATCTCCAACAACGCAAGATTCATAATGTCTTACCCGAGTATCAGGACCCATTGCTAGTGAGTAAAGGGCATCATCAACTGCCTGCCCATCCTCCCGCATCTTCTTAACCTATGGTTAGAAAATAGACAAGCTGATCATCTTATGTACTCAGTATATTAAAAAAACTGACAGTGCAATTCAAAAGCTTACATGGCTCTTGAACCATTTTGCAAATCCTGCCATAACCAGTTTGTCAATGTTTCTTGGATTTTGCGGTAGTAACTCCTTTTTGTAGATGCTGCACAACATAGTGATCGCGTCAAACATCTAAATATATAAGAATGTGCTGCAAGTTTAGTAGATTACGATGTATAAGTTGTAGTACTTAGCACTTACTTGATATAAGGTAGTATCTCAGGATAGTTATTCAACACATACCAAACCATTTTGTCCAAATCTTTAGGTTTGTCCTCTTGTCGAGTCTTCCCTGTAACTCGAACAGAATAATCGAAAACATTGAGCCTGGGATTGTCTTCATCCACGTCTTTGCTAAGTTGATCAGCTGTTTCAATGTATTTTGAGCAGAATGTCAACGCTTCTGTAGCAATGTAGGCCTCTGCAATGGAACCCTTGGGTCTAGCTCTGTTCCTAACATAGCCCTTGAAAGTGCCTAGCCGCCTTTCAATAGGGTACATCCAGCCATACTGTACTGGACCTCTGAGTAGTGCCTCATCAGGTAGATGAACAGCCAAATGCACCATTACATCAAAGAAGGCTGGAGGATATATCTTCTCAAGGTCGCATAGGATAGTTGGTATCTTGTCTCTAAGACGCTCCAAAGCATCTATCCTGATATTTCTACTGCAGAGTTCCCTGAAGAATTGTCCCAACTCTGCAACTGCTCTGTATAAGTCAGGGCGGCCCAATCCTCTAAGGATAACAGGTAAAACCCTTTGAAGTAGGACGTGGCAGTCATGAGTTTTCAACCCTTGTACCTTGTTTCCATCTGCACTGACTCTCCTTTTAGGGTTGGAAGATAATCCATGTGGGAATCTCACACATGACAGGACCTCGCAGAATTCTTTTCTTTTTACCTTGTCCAAGACGTACACAGCTGGTGCCATATCCCGTGGTTTACCTTCATCTTGCACCTGCAAATCCTGTCTGATACCCAGGTGTGTCAAATCAATCCTAGATTTTAAGGTATCTTTCGTCTTGCCTTCAATATTAAGAAGTGTGCCGATAATGATGTCACATATATTTTTCTCGATGTGCATCACATCAAGATTATGCCGCAGATCCAAATCTTTCCAATACTCTAGGTCCCACAAAGTGGACCTGCGGGTAAACAATAATCTCTCTTCTGCCCTGCCACGCTTCCTTTTCCCGCTACCATTATCAGGATGGTTTCCTGGTGTAATATGCCTGACCTTCTCTAATTCCACTTGCAACTCATCGGCGGTGAGCCTCTTTGGCGCATCACGGTTTTCATGCTTTGCATTGAACACATGTCTTCGGTATTTTCTAGGATGCGGCTTGTCCTTGGCAAGGAAACGGCGGTGTCCAATGTAACAGATCTTGCTAAGTATTGCGTATGACATCGGATTCCTGTCACAGCGAACACATGCATTGTAACCATGTGTCATTTGCCCTGACATAGTGCCCAAAGCTGGATAATCATGGATGCACCAAATTATAACAGCATGCAGAAAGAAATCAGCTGGTGGGCTGCTATATAGGTCTCGAGTGAGAACACCACTCCATAGCAGTTGAAGTTCCTCCACAAGAGGCTCCATGAACAAATCAAAATCCTTTACAGGACTTTTTGGACCTGGGATGAGCAAGGCCATCATGTAGTTTGATTCTTTGGTGCAGACATTTGGAGGCATGTCGTAAGGGATAACAAGCACTGGCCACATGCTATATGTGGCGCTCTGGTGGCCAAATGGTTTAAATCCATCTGAAGCTAAGCCAAGTCTAATGTTTCTCGGGTCAGCAGCAAACTTTTCGTGCTTCTGATTGAAGCTTTTCCACTCACTACCATGTGATGGATGGCTCATTACATTCTGATCTCTGTACTCCTGGTTCCTAGAATGCCACAGTACATCCTCTCTTGTTTCAGCATCATGAAACAACCTCTGCAATCTTGGTGTAATTGGAAGATGTCTCAGAACATTATGAGGAATCCTCTTCACAGCATCGCCATCTTTCCATCTTGATGATTTGCATTTCGGGCATTCACTTAAGTTGGCATAATCCTTCCGGAACAGAACACAATTATTCTTACAAACATGGATCATATCATATCCAATTCCAACTGCATGAAGGAAATTCTTCATTTTACTGTAGGTGTGTGGCAGCTCAGACGCATCTGGGAAAGCTTTGCGGAAAGCAGCCAACATCGCCTCGAATGATTTGTTGGTCATCTGCTCAGATGTCTTCACCTGAAGAAAGGTGACCATAGCTGAGAATACTGACAGCTTATTTCCTGGGGTGACAGCCACGTTGCATTGTTCCAACATACGGGCCCACCGTTTTTCTTCTGCAGGTGAAAGTTCACGGAATGCACGAGCATTTCGTAGCATTGTTTCAATGTTGGTCAAACTCACTGGCTCCGCCACCACCTCCTCCTCCTCCTCTTCCACCTGAGCATCAGGCAGATCAAGATGGTGATCTGCTGCTTCCATGTAGTCAATAACATTGACGTTCACAGCTTCACCATGATGAACCCACCTAGTATATGTGACCGACATCCCATACAAGTGTAGATGATTTTGCATAGTTGACTGGGGTCTTGTGCCGCGAGTTGAGCGAGGGCGGTGACCTCGAGCTCCATCCCCGAAGACAAGCTCTCCTGCAGAGCATTCGCGCTTGCGGTAATGACGGATGTGGTGCCAGGTAGGAGGACGATGCGTTATGGTGTGGAGGTTAGCTGGGCGTTGCCGCTTTAAGTAGCGCATTCCGGTGAGGCCAAGCGTCCTGGTGCGTCATTAAGTCACCGGAGTTGGTTCCTCGGGCACCGAGCCTCTTAACAACGGCATATGGACGGACTGCATGAATGCGGGCAGCTGGGAACGCACCGCACGACGGCGCGAGGGACGAGGGTTTTTGGTGTGCTAGGGTAGTCAGCTGCGGTCGTGGCAACGCTGGAGATGCCCTTTGCTCACATGCGATCGATGCATGTCATTGAAAAAGCAAGACGACCCGGCATGGTCTCAGGTCCTGAGGATGCAGTTGGCCGTGCTACACCACTCCGCGGACGCGTCTCGGCGCCCCATGCATCCTCGACGAGCCGGGTGTTGGGGTGTGTTTGGATTGTGGCCAAAGTGCACCTTACCAAAATTTTGGTCATGACCCAAAGATTGGTCTTTGTTTGGATGGTTGCCATTTTTTTGGCATGCCAATGAACTCTAGCCAACTCTAGTTCGTTTTTCTTGCCGATGTCGGCCAAATCATGGGCAACCAAAACCTCAACCAAAATTTTGGCTACCAAATGCTTTGATGGGGCAACCTTGGGCACAAACCAAACATACTGTTGGTCGTGCCACAATACTAACGCCACCCTCGGCACACTAAAACCGACCGTGTCTAGCGACGATGAGCGTGTCGCTCACCGCGGTCGCCGTGTCCAGAGGCGGTGCTGGAGCTGCGCCACGTTGTTGGCCGCCACGACCCACATGAACGGTTTCCGGTGGCGAGGAGGTCGTGGGCCAGCTCCTCCATCGGAACAGTTTGCGCTACGTCATCCCGACAGTTGTGCCCCAAATGTCGGTTTCCCTATTTTCCCGGCCATATTCGAGCGTCAGTGCTCCGCGTTGCGCATTAGGCCTTTCACTATGTAGGCCAAGCGAGACACCTTATTGTTTATTTGAGCCGTTCAAGTATAATCATGTGGCGTTTGCTTATTTCTCATTCCTCTCCAACCCTCTTCTCCATCGATCATGTCACCCTCCGGTCGAGTCCATCCTCCCGCATGCCTCATTTGAACATTCCGCTGAGTATCATTCGCATGTGGGCCTAGACCATGCATGTATTTCCAATGTTTATTTATAATTTGTCCGACATGCACACAAACAAACGGTTCGTTTGAAGTTTCACTTTGCCTCCACTACGTGTCGCTTCACGTCTTAGTTTTGACATCCCATTCAGTTCATGCCCCGAGACATGTTGACGAGATCGAATTATGTTCATAGTTCAATTGCGTGTCGTGCAAGGAGATAAACGTTTGGTCTGTTTCTATGATAGAAATGACCCCCGGGGGGTCTGTGGGGATCAGAGGGAGTATATTGTACGTTCATAAGCGAAATGAACGTATTGTACCCCCCTAGTCCTCGTTCAATCGATCTCCGGACCCCGAGATGAAATCGAGAGAGAACGAGTGGGGGCATGTGTGATACCTAAGGCGGATTCAAAATTTTGAACCGGTGATCATAGCATCCGCAAATCATATATAAAGGGTATTCAATATTCGTCTCGTTTTTGAACGTACAATATACTCCCTCCTATCCTTTCTAGTTTACATATAAGTTTTATGTGTAGTCAAAGTATCTCTACTTTGATAAAAAAAAGTATCAAGATTCAACAACGCCCAATCAATATTGTTAGATTCGTACGTACTCCTAGATTTGTACTCGAGATGGTTTCCAATTTGTTTTCAACCACGTGAATGTGCTTGTTCTCGCGCATGCTCTTTCTACTAGAATTTCGCCATGTATAGCCAGTCCAATAGTAACTTTTTTTAAGCTCCCTACCCAATTGTACTAGTGGAGTACTGACAACATCTGTACTAGAGTATGCAGTGCTCATAGTTGTACTCCCTCCTTCCATTTATATAGGGCCTATGTGGAGGAGAGAGATGTGAAAAAGTAAGGGGAGTGAGCTCTCATGCAAGAGCCTAGCTATATACGCATTCCTAGTTAAATACGTACAATAAATATGAAGAAAGAGATGGAGAGGAGATGGAAAAAAATACTAATACAATAGCCAACCTTATAATTTTTTTTTGCGGGAAATAGCCAACCTTATAGCCCACACTACTGTATGAGTGCATATAATAGATGATGGCTATAGATGACATGGCAGTTCCTTATAGCCATCGACTGGCTATATTATTAACCATGCTCTAATGCGTTTTTCAAAACCGCATTTGACTATTGACAAGATTAATAGTAAATGAGATGTATAATGTGAAAATTATATCATTGGAAGCTCCTTTCACATATGTATCCCTGCCTTACCCTCCCTTTTGGTCACTTACTGGCGGACCCCATGCTTGCTAGGCCCCGCATGTCAGTTACTCAATGGGTTCGGCCACGTCAGGGGATCCTCATCCATAGTATACTCCCTCTGTTTTTATTTACTCCGCATAAAATGACGCGGGCAGGGGAGGGGGAGGGACGTCGGTTTGCTCTCAACTGCGGTCCCACAAGCGAGCGAAAATGCAAGACGAAGCGCGTTCCATTCGGTGAGCGACGTGGAGGGTCCAGCATGCCGGGCTGCAATGCGAACGCGACAAGAGCGATGTACAGTCAAAACCGATTGACCGGTCGTCACCGGAACAACTATTCACACCAGAACCTTCGCTGCTCGGCCTACGCCAGCCACTACCCTAAAACCACACCTAATCTCCAGCCCCTTCCCCCAACTTTCGATCCCCTAGCCCGCATCAAGCGTCCCCTAGTTCGCCGGAAAGCCATGGTGCGCCGTAAGATCACATACTACAAGATGCTGACGCCGGAGCGCCACGTAGAAATCACGGCGGCGGTCGGCGCCAGATACCTTCGTTCCCAAGCTCGCTTTGCGGCGGGCCAATCCCCGAGTTCTCTGGATCCAAGCTACGAGGAGGAGGAAGCCGATCCAATGTTCATGGCGGAGGTCGAGGCGCAGAAGGCCCCCGATGGGTATGAGACGATGGACGTCGACTTCGTGCCGGCGTCCGAGTCCCCCATGGTGCAGGCGGACCAGCGGTTCAACCTGGCGATACTAAAGGAGGACCGGGAGGCAGAGGCTCAACTCAACGCGGAGCGCGCGCATGCCGCTGCCATCGAGGCTCTCCTGCAGGCGGAACCGGATGTCGTGGATGTGAACCGGGCGGCGGAGGCTCAACTTGAGGGGGAGCACGCGGATGCCGCTGCCATCGAGGCCCTCCTGCAGGCGGAACCGGACGTCCTGGACTTGAACCAGGTGGCAGAGGCTCAACTCGACGTGGAGCGCGCAGATGCTGCTCTCATCGAGGCCCTCCTACAGGCGGAACCGGACGTCCTGGACTTGAACCGGGCGGCGGAGGCTCGACTTGACGCGGAGCGCGCGGATGTCGCTGCCATCGAGGCCCTCCTGCAGGCGGAACCGGACGTCCTCAACTTGAACCGGGTGGTGCTCTCGTCTGTGCAGAGCGCCCGCACGCTCCGCATGAACGAGTAGCTCGAGGCCGAGGACAGCCACGGTGCGGAGACACACGCCGGCAGCTACGGCTGGTTCGCGCCGGCAACCGAAGACGACGAGGCCGTCTCGTTCCGCGAGCAGTGTAACATCCCAAATTTTCAATTTGGAATGTTATGCATAGATCATTCAAGCATATCATATTTTTATTGCATATTCGTTTCGCGATCCTCGAAATTCTAAGCAACTCAAGGACCCTCGGAGAGAGTTGGGGATTTCACTGTTTTCATATTTGAATTTTATCAAATATTGAAACGAGGATTATTTGTTTTACTATTTTTCTCTCCGAAAATATTTCATATTAAAATATATGAGAGGGGATAATATGACTTCTCCAAAATAAATGAAATATTGGAGGAAAAATATTAAAATCAAATATTTGATTTTATTCGGATTTTATTGCTATTTTATTTACACTAGAAAAATTGCACGTTTTCGAAATTGCATTTTAGGGCCAAGAAAATTTTCATCTTGTTCTCAATATTTCATTTAGATGGTGAAAATTAGTTTTGGCATTTTTAGATTTTTATTTATTTTTCTAGGATTTCTTTTTGGCGGAATCTATTTAAAAAAAAGCCCGCCGGACCGAACTGGGTCGAGGCCCAGTTGGCCCAGCCTCCCCGCGCCGCCGTCTCCCTCGCGGAGACCGCGACCGCCATGCCGCCACTCGCCGTGGCCGATTCGGTGACACCTCCCCGCCCCCTCCCGCAAGCCACCTCCCCTCCCCCCTTAAAAACCGACCCGGGGCCCCCTGGAGCCCCAAGCCGCAGCCGCCGCCGCCCGCCCCGCCGCCTTGCGCCGCTGCTGCCGCCGCGTTGCCGCCAAGCCGCCCCGCGCCACCCTCCGCTGCCCCGCCTCGCCGAGCCGCCGGTCCGATCCGATCCGGAGCCGTTCGTTTTTTTCGGTTTAGGTAAAAATCGTCGGTTTTTTTAAACCCTAGTTACGTTTTTTCTTCGGTTCGCCGGTTTACTCGGTTTAGTTTATTTAGCGGACGTTCGTCCATATGTTCGTTTTAACGAACTATTTTCGCCCGTTAGTCACAGACAACGAACGTTCGTTAGCCTGTTCGTCAGTTTTTCTTTTTCTCGGGTTTTTCACGATTATTTTCGATCGCGATTTCTGATCCGATTTTCGTTTTAGTTTTTCGTTTCGCTCGTTTAACGGAATCAGGCGATTCAAGCGCCTAGATCTTCATCTCGAAACCCTCTTTCTGTTTAGCCAACTTGAATAAGATTTTGTACTGTAAAATTTGACTTTAGTTCAGATTAGTAATCAGATCTTGTTTCTTTCACAGTTTGAGTTTCGTTGCTCCGTTTGATTTGATTCTTTTTGCAAACCGGAGTTCTTGAGTTGAACTTTCTGGTTAGATCTTCTTATTTGAGTTTTACCCGTGCATCTGTGATTGATTGCTTATGTATGCTATTGTTTGTTTGCGATAGAATTCCCAGAGTGCGAAGCGTGCTACTACGAGTCTCTAGGTTTTGCGGATCATCAGCAAGGCAAGTAACACATTGATCATACTCTTTTCATACCCAGTTTTTATGCATTAGCTCCAATCCTCAAACACTGCATGATTAGGATGTGATTAACTTGTGGGTGTTGGGAAGTAGTTGATGAGGTAGAACCTATTGCCCTGTTATTATCAAACCCTTGGGAGTTACTTCTATGTATTGCTTATATTGCTATGCTATGCTCATAGACGTGGTTTGGGTGAGTGAATCCATGAAAGATGTGAGATTGTTAATTAATGGTTCAACTTAAGGTGGCAACTTTAATATACATCTGGGTGGATTGCTTATCGGGCACCTGGAGAATCCAGTGTTGTCCTAGGATATCCCGGAGTACCATGTGATAATCCTAAGGTCCGCCACCCAGGCTCAAAGGGAACTGAGATATTTCATGCTAGAAACTTCTGTCTGCAGCCACAAGCTATTATGGGCTCTAGCATAGTTGAGTAAGTTGCATGACCTCTTCCAGTGGTAGGCTAGCAGATGTAGAGGGATGTAGGTTGGTACTGTCTACCCGGGGTTAGAGTTAATGCTTCTGAAAGACTGTGTCTCGGTCATCTGTTTCTCAAACACCATGTAGTGCGAGAAATCCAAGGGAGGCGGTCGAGTCTTGTGGGGAAAAGTGCGCAAACCTCTGCAGAGTGTACAATCTAATCATGGTTAGCCGTGTCCCCGGTTATGGACATCTTGAGTATCTAGTACTTGGATTATCATATGTATCTCATCACTCTAATTTAATATTGTTGGGTTGATAATTACTTTAATTGGGATTTAGTTGGAGGAACCTTCTCAATGATGTTTCAACTACCATGATAGTTAAATAAAATCTATTCCTTTGTTGTAGGGAAAAATTGGCTTTTCGCAAAACTATAACCATAGAGCCTTTCCACCAGCCAAATATGCATGTAGTGATAGCATTATTCTGTTCTTGCTCTACTGTGTTATATTGCCAGCATATTCCATGTGTTGACCCGTTTTCAGGCTGCAACATATTATGTTGCAGACTTCTCAGACGAGGAGTAAGGTTCGTTAGGTTGTTGCCGTGCAGCTCAGCTATGCCGTTGGAGTTGATGGACTCACTTTATCTTCCAAGTCTTCCGCTGTTATCGTATTAGATGGCCTTATGCCATATTTATTGTAATAAGTTATCTTTTGAGACATTCGATGTAATAAGTGTGTGATTGCTACTCTCTTATAAATCCTTCGAGTATTGTGTGTGTCAGCATTACCGATCCAGGGATGACACCGAAGCATAGAGACTTGACCGTTTGATGTCGGGTCGCTACAAGCAGTGATAATTTTTCTTTCTGTTGTTGTTTTTATGGATCTTTTGCTGTGTAAAAACATATATTGTTATGCAAGTCACCCGACTTGGGTCAGTCTACCATTTCAGGCGGTTGGATGAATATCCTACGTCTCCTAACCCTTCTTCCTCACCTCTTCTTCTTCCCCAACAGACCACCGCATGGGTTGTAGGGATACTCCCCAACATGCGGTTGGATAAACATACTCTATGAACGAAAATTATGTGTCAGCGGTAGGATGGCTGAGTTTGGTTTGTTCACATGTGACAGCACGTGTCAGTGAGGGTGCGTTCCCTTGGTTGGGCTTGCGGTGTGCAGGAGCGACTGTGCATGTGAGGGTGCGGTGCGACCGCGCCGTGCAGGAGCGACCGTGTGAGGGTGCGGTGCGACCGCGATAGCCGTGCGCAAGTTTACCTCATTGTCATTTTGAAAAGTTTAGGCAAGCTTGACAAAAATGTGTGGCGAAGTATGGCAATGCAAGGCCTAGACCCAAACAGGATAAGTACGTAGTACTACGTACTAGGAGTACTAGTGTTAAAAAAGAAAGGCGGGGTTTCCCTTCGCGGGATTAATCGATACAATTCCTCGTTTCACGTGTCAATTAATGCGTATTTTTTTCTCCAAAGCCCAAAGAGCTAACCATCTCACTCCTCATCACTTGATTAATGCAGCGCCATGCAAACCAACCTTCTCACTTCCGCATGCATGCAGGCGATATTAATGTCCTTGGTTGCTAGTACGAGGCAAACCCCATCAATTTTGCCTCGATTAGTGTTAGTGGCCTTTTGCAAATTGTAATTTTGATATACTGGCCTTGTGTACAAAAAAATGGAGGTAGTAACTATATTTGACTTCCTTCCCCATTGCGGTGATGTCGACGATATCTTGAACGTTGTGGTTTGGCGAAGTGCGTTCGACGGAGAACACCATTGAGGGAGACCACGGTAAGTCGTTCGCAAGTGCCACCTGCAAGTCGAGACAACCGCCTTATTTGCATCCGGGAAGTCCGTTGAACCAAAGGACATGTAAATGTACTAGTACTACTCGTACACAATAGTGTCGTCCGTCCAGCTTAGTGCGGTGAGATGGTTTCTCGAAGAAGACGATGGAGAAGCGGAGTCAGCGAAGAGTGAAATGATGGTTGCTTCGTCCGTGCTTTGTGATTTGACGCCTCACTGCTTTGTGATTTGTGATAGAAGGGACAGGGGAGTAGACTCTGTCCTCTATACTGTACATGCGTCCAAGCACGGGAGAAAGAGGAGAGACGTTGCATTTTTCTATTCCTTCAATCAATCAATCAGGGAGCTTCGGTTCCATCCTTTTGGCTTTGGCAACACCGTCCACAATGGTTCCCACGATGCCAAAAGCTATTTTCACATTTGGCTACACATTGTGGATGCCCTTAACCGTACCACTTGGTTTTGCTCCTGTGTGCTATCTATACAAATCTCAATTATATTGATCTAAAAAATTATAGAATCAAGATTAGTAAAAAGGAGGTGATTTTGCCGCGGATGGCGGGGGAAGTTTCTTATTTTTAGAGGACGTTATCCTGGCGGTTTGCTAACATGTGGTCCCACGTGTCAGTGCTTTACCAAGCCGATCCGCTTCCCACATGAGGCAGAAGAACGGCAGAAGCAACACGTGGTTAACTTGAAGAAGATGAGGGAGAAGTGGATTCAGCAACGAGTGAAATGATGGTTGCTTCATCCCTCCAACTTCTTTTTTTAGCTTTATTACTTCGTCCCTCCAACTTAACTGCGGGAAAGGTGTAGCTTTGTGATTTGACGCCTCATTGCTCATTACTACACCGACGCCATGACTGGGTGCTTCACCCCGGCTGCTCTGCACTGTATTCTGGTATGGCACGTGGACCCGGTAGCTTGATGCCCCCACATGTCGGCGAAAGGGACTAGAAGATTTATGAAAGCGAGCGCTCCACTCTTACGACGGAGGAGTACACGACACGACGGCCCAGTGAACTGTCACTTGTACTGTATATAGTACTATAGTTCTGCTGTTTCGCACGATCCATCGATACAAACCCGATTAAACAGGAAAGGGCGGGATTTTCCCCGCGCGGTATATGATACTGGCCATACATTTCAAAGGCAATTTTAATGTATGCAAACTGAATAATTAAGTAACAATATGATATCTAGTAAAACTAAAAGCACATATGATTTATTGTGTTAGAGTGTAGTAGTAGTGCTGTATTGCATAGTTGTTAGATGTAACATGCGAGAACGTGTAGAGATGTAGTTTTGGAGGGCCTACAGAGAGAAAAGCGTAATACGTTCACCGAACTTCAGAATAAGCTGATTACGGTCACTATATATGTTTTGCGGTGATTATACGGTCACTTGCTCATGGTTCAGCATCGGATTGCACTCTGTTGACCGGCCAAATAGTCTGCGTGGCACCATGTTGACTAGTTAAATTGACCACGTTCCTTGTGGGTCCCACCTGTCAGCTCGCATAGGGAAAAGGTTAGATAAACACAAATTTACGCAGGCGCGACAAGACTCCACCCCGTGCGCGGGAATCACCTGGTTGTGTATGTGTCTGTCAGGGCCTGATGTGTGCGCATGCACGTGTAGGTTGAGCACTTGAGCGTGAGAGTGTGTGTTGGTCGTGTGGTGTACTGGTGTGTGCATGCATGCGTGCGTGTGTGCGTGTGAGTGTTGCGTGCGTGCGTGGCTGCGTGTGTACGTGTGAGTGTTGCGTGCGTGCGTGGGTGCATGTGTTCGTGTTAGTGTTTCATGCATGCAGTTCGTGTGCATGCATGCGTGTGTGTATAATCACCACACCAGCTCCTGTGTGTTAAAACAGACGGCTCAGCATATCAATACAAGGCCACCTTGTCCGTTGTGCCCGCGGTCATGACTTCGAACCACCGTCCAATATTTTTTTGTCGTTTGTTTTCATTCTTACTAGCAAGATGCCCGTGCGTTGCACGTAACATCGAGATGCATTTGTATGACTAGTTTATCTTGTGAGAGAAAAGGATGAACGAGGGAAGGCCTTATTTGCAAATGTGGAGAGGTGTGTGGGTACCTTTTTGCAAAATTGTCATAGTTTCTTTCCTATCCGTCAGATATAAATCGGACGGCCTATATTGCAGGATGGCAGGCACACCATCATCACCAACTCTTTTTTATAAGTGTATTTTATCCCTACTCTTATAAAAAGCATAGTCGGTGATGATCGTGTGCCTGCCATCCTGCAATATAGGCCGTCCGATCTATATCTGACGGATAGGAAGGAAACTATGGCAATTTTGCAAAAAGATACCCACACCCCTCTCCACACTTGCAAATAAGGCCTTCCCTTGTTCATCCTTTTCTCCCACAAGATAAACTACTCATACAAATGCATCTTGATGTTCCGTGCAACGCATGGGCATCTTGCTAGTATTTTATAAGAGTGTAGATGTAGAGTAGATACAAGTCGACAGGTGGGCCCGATGGTAGTGAGATAATGTGATGCAACACTAGAGGTGCCACGTGGAGCGTTTAACTGGTCAACTAGTCGTGTCTTGAGCAAATACAGAGTTGTACGGTGAGCCCGTGACTGTATAATAACCACAAAACGTAAATCGTGACCGTAATGAGTGGATTCGGAAGTTCAATGTGCGTATCGTGCTTTCGCTTCAAATACAATGATTTTCACTGTATATATCGTGAGAGAAAGATGAAACATGTGTGAATGTGTTGGGGGCTTACTTTTAGAGGACCTGGAGATAGTTTGTGTGCGTACGTGAAAGGGGCGTAGAGGGGGGTATGCGATGGATAGAGAGATGCTCTTCGTTTCTCTTTATTATGACTAACTTTATATATAGTATAAAAATATACAAATTCACAGTACAGAATAAATATCATTGTGGGCACCATGCAATGCAATCGTTCATACTCCTCCATATAACTTTGTAATGTTGTATATATGTAGAAATTCTAAAATATTTTTTTGGCCACACTTTATTCAAAAGGAATGTTGTATGCGAAATAAACGTGAAGAGAGGGCTTTTTAGATCAATGGGGTACGTGATGTAACATGTGGGAATGTGTAGTTGATGCATTTGGCAGGGCCTAGAGAGGTATGTGTGTGTATTACGTATTCGAGAGAGGCATGGATAGAGGGGCCGACAGGGGGGTAGCGTGGGAGAGATTGCACGAGAAATGAGTGGTCTAGAGAGAGAGAGAGAGACGAATATGACGTCACGGCGAGAGATTCCCTTGAGTGTGTATATGCAAGGGGGGAGTGGATAGAGGCACCAGGAGAATATTTTTTTGTGTGTGGTGTCTGTGTTGGTATGTGTGGTGTGAGAAGATAACGAGACGTGGGGGCAAATGGTGTGTCACCATGTGAGGTCTGGTGGGTCGAGGTGAGGCCCTTCATTCGGTTCCGTCCTGCGCCACATTGCTCGGCCCGTGACGCATTTAGGGAGACCCATGGATGACTAGTCGTACAAGACAAAGATAGCATAATTGTGAAGGACTCTATGTCCACTGACAAAGCCGGCTAGGATTTGTAACCCTAGGTTCTCGGACTAATGTAACCCCTTTATCTCTTATATTACTATTCATCCAACCTAACTTTAAGGGGCATCCTACAGAATGCTCTGCTAGAATCATACTCGTCGATTAGGAAGAGAGGTGTGATACAATGCGTGAGAGACAGGCCTAAAGATAATGTGCGTATAGGAGACACGTAGGCAGGTCTATGTATATAGAAAGGGTCGATGGGGATTGTGCGTGTGTATGTTTGTGAGAGGAAGAGTACTTGTGATAAAGGTTAGTGAAAACAGTCGTAAATGGTTACGAGAGGGAGGGAGGGTTATATCGAGAGCATGTGTGCGAGAAAGACACCTCGGGAGAGTGTGTGAGAGACCACCAACGGAGAGCGAAACTACACGTACAAGACTGATGTACACATTGATTAAAGATATAAATTTTATCCAAATATTAGGATGGGATCGTGATATTTGCAATTCGCGTAAGCAACAATCATTGATCCATCAGACATCTAGATTCTATCGAATTTGAGAATGTCTATGTTATTATTCGACACAATTGATCCACATAGTTAGTATTTTGAACTCCAGACAATGCATCGCTTTAGCAATCGAATATAAACATGAGTATAGTTCATGTTGTGTGTGTAAAGCACATTATACATACGGAAGTTACACAATGAACATTATAAATAGCTACCTATGAACTAGCATACATTTGGATTCAACTTAAGGTGGTTTTAAAATATCAAATTCAACATGAAGTCCATTCAATTATTTGAATTTCATATCATGGCATTTGTAAATCATACCTAAATTATGGGGGCACGAATCTTTGATCTTATTTTGTACATAATAGCATATGTAGTCGTGCACAAAATAGATTCTAATTTAGCTCCTCCATTCCAAAATAATCGTAGTTATAGGATTTTCAAGTGTCAAAATTTCAAAAAGAAGCGGATAATTTAATGAGGTTTTCAAACATACAAGGTCAAATTTAACGTTGTCTATTTAGGTCAATCCTCAAAGTTCAAGAGTACTCTAAACGTGAATGCTTGTGTTTCAAAATTTCGAATGAAGCGCCAAAAGAGCCTCTACTCGCCCGAAACCGTGTGAGACCAATGTTTGGTAGTACAAGGAAATTACTTTTCTAATAACTCCGACCCGTGAAACCTACCGGCCCGACGTCCAAAGATCTAAACCGGGGTAGGTTTGTAGCTTCATCTAGATGCCACACAACCGCCTCCGAAGAACATTCATACACAATGGCCACCTAAGCACACATGCGCACGGCCGAAATCGCTCCCGCCCACTATTTGGGACACCTGGGATTACCATCCTACCCCCGACCCGTAGTAGGTCCGAAATTTAAGAGGGGGGCAAAGTTTGTACTTTCCCCAAATTTCAAACAAGCGCGTCCCATCTTCTATTCAAAAAAGCCAAAAACAAGCGCGTCCCAGACCGAAACATGGTTCTCCCCCCTCCCCCCGCCCACCCGTCCGATTCCCCATTCGTACTCCGTGGGCGCAAAAACTACCTCTCCACCAGCCGCGAAACCCTGGCGTCCTCCGTCCGCCACCCCATTCCACCCATCAACTGCCGCCCTCCTCCATCGCGCCGGAGCCGATACCCCGACGTCGTCGTCCACCACAACCTCAACCGCAACGCCCTCCATGGCTAGTAGTTGAAGCCGAGGCCGAGCCGTCCGTACCCGAGCCAGTTCAACCATGCCGGCCTGCGCCTCACCGTTGCCGCTCCAACTTCGCCACCCTCCACCGCACCGGAGTTGTTCCTGCTACACCGTCCTTCGCCACCTCAGATCTGCTTCCCCTCCGCCGACCTACGGCCGTGGCAACACAATCAACAATTTGGCCATGGGTTCGTCCAAGCCTGCACCCTCCAGAACATCGGTTTCCCCGGCAAAAAGAAGAAGATCGGCGTGACATGTGGAGGCGACTACACCGGCAACCGAAAATGGTACTCCTCTTCCCTTATTCGTGCAAATCTTACGTGTCTGATTGCACGGTATTCATCCCACAGAAGACACTAGTTGAGCGCTTCTTCTTGATACTAGATGTTCCTAGTAACTCGCGATGCACAAGGTTTCTCCTCATATACTATTTCACCTTAGCTAGAGGTCCGTCGCCCCCCTGAATTTCAATTCCTGGTCAGTTGATTCCCAATTAACGGAAGCATTCCCCGGTGTAACAGGCGCTAGTCCGCCTATTACGCCGGGGAAGCAGCGCCTCGGTGTTTATCTTAGGGGCGTGTGGGGCCTAGAGCTACTGGCACCTGATCTGGAGGTCGGCCGGGATTAAAGGGATGGCCTGGGGGCACTGCCAAGCACGGCGGTGGTGTGAGATCGAGGGGAGGGCGGGGTGGCGGAGGCAGGGGTCTGGGCCGGTGTAACACCCCGGATGTAACTTTCCATATTTGTAACTCCGACTCTTGCCATTCTCGGCTATGTGCTATGATATTCTCTCCGTGGTCGGGTTTTGTCTTTCGTTTCGTATTTTGTTCATGTCATGCATTTCATATCATGTCATTATGTGCATTGCATTTGCATACGTGTTCGTCTCATGCATCCGAGCATTTTCCCCGTTGTCCGTTTTGCAACCCGGCGCTCCTATCTCCTCCGGTGCACCCCTCTTGTTTTCTTTCGTGAGCGGGTGTCAAACTTTCTCGGAATGGACCGAGGCTTGTCAAGTGGCCCTAGTATACCACCCGGGGACCACCGGTCAAGTTTCGTTCCATTTGGAGGTCGTTTGGTACTCCAACGGTTAACCGGGCATCCGCAAAGTTCATTTGTGTGTGCAGCAAAACCCCCCTAAAAACCAGCCCAAAACCCGCCAAACTCTCTTCCATGCTCTAGGCCGTTCGATCACGATCGTGTGGGCGAAAACCGTACCTCATTTGGAGCCTCCTAGCTCCCTCTACCTATTTATATGCATCTCCCCCAAAAACGAAACGCAGCCCAACCCTAACCCTCGTCCCTCTCCGCCGCCGGACACGTCCGGGCGGAGCCAGACGCGTCCGCCGCCGCGCCCCGACGAATCGCAAGCCGACACGTCACCGCCGCCGTCCCTGCGCCGCCGCGGCCCGCCGGGCCCGAGGCCGGCCCGCCCGCGCGCGACCGGGCCCCGAGCCGCCGCCCGACCTCCGCCTCGCCCCGCCGCCTCCGCGCCGGCGCCGTGCCGCCCCGCCGCCGGCCGGCCCCGCCGCAGCTCGCCACCGCCGGCCGCGCCGCGCTCGCCGCCACCCGTGCCCGCCGGCGCCCCTCGCCGCCCGGCGCCGTGCTCCGCCGCCCTCCGGCGCCCTCCTCCCTCCGCCGGAGTCCGCCGCCGCTTCCTCCTCCACGCCGGCGAGGCCGAAGCCAGGACAAGCCCGAGCCCCCGATCGGATCTGGAGGATCCACTGTAGCGGTTGACCCCGAGCCCCCTTTTTTTCCCTAAGTTTTTTTCGATTTTGATGATAAGTGCTCATGTTCCTCAGTGCGTAACTTCTTACATGTAGCTCCGATTCGCGCGTGTAATATGTCAAATTGTTCGTCTTGTGATGCTCTATATTTTGTTCAATTGCACCATGTTCATTAAAGGTCATATTGATGCCCAAATCTCTGTTGGAAGAGGGCTAGTTGCTGTTATCTGCTGGTTCTTATCAGAACTTGTAGATTTGTCATTTTTGTATCATTAAATCTGTGCATCTTATGGGCATGAGCTCTACATGTGTTTTGAAGTATGCCATGCCATATTTCCAAGGGTGTATGCCATGTATTTTTGTGATCTCTGTGGTGACTAGCACAAGCATGCAAAGTAGGCCCCGTAATATTTCTGATTTCAGGGACTTGGTGATTTCTCTAAGTCCTTGTCTGCTGTTATTTTGTTGCCATATAAACTTGATGCTACAGAGAGATCCATGCATATTTTGGAGATGTTCAGTAAGGATGTTTTGTAGCTACTGTTGTAATTGATCCAGTCCTGCCCTTGTTTGCATTTATGGAGTGCCATAGAATGACTCAATCTTGCTCTACTTTTGCTATAAAATATTTCTGGCAGATTCTTAACATGATATGCAATTTTGCCAAGCTTATTGTAGTTGATCCATACATTCTATGATTTTGTTCTTGCCATGGTTAGCTTCATAAACATGCTGTAGGTATGCTTGTTTTGTCATGCATTGCTCTGTAGTGAGTGCATCAAGCTCACAAACATGTCCTCATATTATTATTTCTGCCATGCACTGTTTTGTGCCAAGTCTGAAACCTGATAACGAAACTTGCTATGTTTACATGCTTGCCATCATATCTTCTGGTCCTTTTTGGCTTATGGTCAGTAAGGGACTTTTGTCATGTGCTTTTAGTAGAATACTGCCATGCCTTGTCTTGCCATGTTAAGTTCCTGTAGCATGTTGATTTCGTGCTCTGAACATTGCTACCTGATGCTGTTTTCTGCCATGTCCAGTTTTTCACTAAGTCTGTGAACTTGTTATCTTTTGCACTTTTGCCATGCTTGTTTGAGCTTATTATGTTGTGGACTAGCCATAGCTCAGTGTTCATCTTTTGTCAAGCATCTCCTGTAGATTACTGTCATATGCTTTGTTGCTATGTTGGGGTGCTGTAGCATTGTTACTTGTTGCATTTTAAGTGCTATCATGCTGTTTATCGCAGATTCGTGTCATTCTTGTTTTGCTTGCCATTTGCAAACCGTGCATCCGTTTCCGGTGATCTTTATATCGATTTCGACCGAAATCATCTGATATTTCCAGTGGCATGCTTGGTTTGCCAAGTTACTGCCTTATTCATCATTTTTCCTTCCGGAGCACGCATATGCATCGCATATCATATCCTGCATATCTCGTGGTTCATTGTGGTTCTGTGTGTTTGTGTTCTTGTCTTGGGTAGATCCGGGAGACGAGTTCGTGAACGAGGAACCTGTTGAGTACGCTTACGAGGATCAAGCTCTCGACAACTCTGAGAACCTTGCAGGCAAGATGACCACCCCTCGAAATCACTTCTATCTTTGCTTTGCTAGTTGTTCGCTCTATTGCCATGCTGCGCTACCTATCACTTGCTATATCATGCCTCCCATTTTGCCATGTCAGCCTCCAACCATCCTTTCCTAGCAAACCTTTGTTTGGCTATGTTACCGCTTTTGCTCAGCCCCTCTTATAGCGTTGCTAGTTGCAGGTGAAGTTGAAGTTGGTTCCATGTCGGAACATGGATATGTTGGGATATCACAATATCTCTTATTTAATTAATGCATCTATATATTTTGGTAAAG
The DNA here is from genome assembly GCF_002575655.3 of Aegilops tauschii subsp. strangulata. NCBI lineage: Eukaryota > Viridiplantae > Streptophyta > Magnoliopsida > Poales > Poaceae > Aegilops > Aegilops tauschii. The sequence goes on along the minus strand of NC_053037.3, from coordinate 275,914,038 downwards.
GGTGGAAGGCTCGGCCTTATGCCTGGTGTTTTGTTCCACTCTTGCTGCCCTAGTTTCTGTTAAACAGGGATTATGTTCCTTGAGTTTGCGTTCCTTACACGGTCGGGTGATTTATGGGACCCCCTTGACAGTTCGCCTTGAATAAAACTCCTCCAGCAAGGCCCAACCTTGGTTTTACCATTTGCCACCTAAGCCTTTTCCCCCGGGTTTTCGCGAGCCCGAGGGTCATCTTTATTTTAACCCCCCCGGGCCAGTGCTCCTTCGAGTGTTGGTCTGAACCGAGCAGCCTGCGGGGCCACCTCGGGGAAACTCGAGGTCTGGTTTTACTCGTAGCTTGACTTATCCGGTGTACCCTGAGAACGAGATATGTGCAGCTCCTATCAGGATTTGTCGGCACATTCGGGCGGCTTTGCTGGTCTTGTTTTACCATTGTCGAAATGTCTTGTAAACCGGGATTCCGAGACTGATCGGGTTTTTCCGGGAGAAGGTTTATCCTTCGTTGACCGTGAGAGCTTATGATGGGCTAAGTTGGGACACCCCTGTAGGGTATTATCTTTCGAAAGCCGTGCCCGCGGTTATGAGGCAGATGGGAATTTGTTAATGTCCGGTTGTAGAGAACTTGTCACTTGACCCAGTTAAAAATACATCAACTGCGTGAGTAGCCGTGATGGTCTCTTCTCGGCGGAGTCCGGGAAGTGAACACGGTCTGAGTTATGTTTGACATAAGTAGGAGTTCAGGATCACTTCTTGATCATTACTAGAAGACGACCGCTCCGTTGCTTCTCTTCTCGCTCTCTCTCGCGTATGTTAGCCACCATATATGCTTATTGCCGCTGCAGCTCCACCTCATTACACCATCCTTTCCTATAAGCTTATATAGTCTTGATCTCGCGGGTGTGAGATTGCTGAGTCCCCGTGACTCACAGATTCTACCAAAACAGTTGCAGGTGCCGACGATGCCAGTGCAGATGATGGGGTCGATCTCAAGTGGGAGTTCGACGAGGAACGTGGTCGTTACTATGTGTCTTTTCCTAATGATCAGTAGTGGAGCCCAGTTGGGACGATCGGGGATCTAGCATTTGGGGTTGTCTTATTTTCATCTGGATCTTGACTGTAGTCGGTCTATATATGATTGTATTTTGGATGATGTATGAATTATATTCATGTATTGTGTGAAGTGGCGATTGTAAGCCAACTCTTTATCCCATTCTTGTTCATTACATGGGATTGTGTGAAGATGACCCTTCTTGCGACAAAACCACTATGCGGTTATGCCTCTAAGTCGTGCCTCGACACGTGGGAGATATAGCCGCATCGTGGGCGTTACAGCCGGTGGTCGCCGGCGGTTCGAGAAAGATCTTTAACAGTGACAAGCGGGAGGTAGATGAAGGCCATCTGCCCGTTCCTTATAGATCGGACGGTTCATTAAAAAATCGACTGGCCTATTTATTTTCAATCGACTGTTATCTTGATATGACCACATGTGGTGGTGTGCTGGAGGAGTACCTGCATTTCCTGTGCTCATATATTACAAAATCATACGGAGTAGAATCTAATTTTGTTTGCCATGCAATGTTGTAGAGCTATCATATGTCTCCTGTCATTTATTTTTTAGTCACCTGCTATCTGCTACTTTTACAGTGCACTAGTTCTGCACACACTTCACCCATACTCTCACTATTGTGTTTTTATGCAAGGGTATTTCAGACTCTGCTGCTATGCGAGAAGCAACAAAGAAAAGAGAGAAGTCGCTCCAGTGTCGTATGCGGATAGGCCAGACATGTTTCAGCCTTATAATAGGTGCGGTGTCAGCAGATGGAGACGGTAAACGTAGGTCTGGAGTTGATGACCTCGCTCGCAATGAACCACCATCCTAGGTGCTTGCTTTAAATTTGCGATGTCATATGTGGTTGCATGTTCCATATGGTGTCTAGCTTGTATTCGAAAGGCCGAAGTCGGTCTTTATTAAGATAAGGAAAGATATTTTTTACATGAACCACCATCCCGTGAGCACCAGAAGACAAATAGCTAGTCAGGGCACTGGCCGAGCCAGTGACAAGCCCAGCAAAGAGAGGCATCACCTGGAAGCCAACTAAAAAGCCACGATGGTGGTGAAGCAGCCCGCCTCCCACCAAGCTCTCAGGTCCTAGATGATCATGCTCACCACTCCAGCCGGATGTCTAGCTTGTATTGCTTCCAATTTCGTTAAATTGCATCTGCTTAGCTTACACATTATACCTTTGAATATGACATGCCTTTCTGTTTTTGGTACATACTAGTACATCTGTGTATTAACCATGTTCTTACATCAAACTAATGTTCTTGTGTATCCCTCATCAATCACTTATGATGAGGCAGTCAGGCAAGTGGATTACTCCTCATTTAAAGAATGCAGCGTCAGCCTCCCGACATGATTCTCAAGAAACAGCAAGGCTAGATGAAGATAGTGAACGTAGCTCTATAGTTGATTACCGCATTTCCCCTACACTAGCATCCCAGGTGCTTGCTCTAACTTGGAAGCATGATATGTGGTTGCATGTTGCATATGGTGTCTAGATTGTAATTCTTCCAATCTGGTTAAACTGCATGTGCTATTCTGCTTAGCTTATACATTGTACCTGTTAACGTGACATGCCTTCCTGTATTTAGTACATAGTACATCTATCTATTAAGCATGTCCTCACATAAAACTATTGTTTTTTTGTATCCCGCATAAATCAATATGACGAGACACCTTCAGTATATGCAGTGTGATATTAGTTGCATCTTTGATATGATTTATAGCATGCGCTGCTTCTAATTTGTTGAAATGCCATTTATGATGGGACACTTTTAACTTGGCAGAGTCATATTGGTTGCATCTTTCATGTGGTGTCTAGCTTGCATTACTTCTTATTTGATGAAATGGTTTCTGCTTAGTTTACACAAACAGTTGTGAATATGCCATGCCGTCCTGTTTTTCATATTATTCCATCCTGGAATCATGTGTCTGCCTTACATCAAAGTAGTGATTGTCAGTATCATGCAGGAATGAGTTCTGAAGAGTGAATTTTATTGCTTTTCCTTGTCGGTTTTACTTGACAATTCAAAATCAATAAAGCGGAAGGAAGTTAGCAAGGCAGCGGATGAAGGTGCTCCTTCCAAATGGAGGGCCTCTACACATTCTACTCCTCCATCCCCCCAAGATGATTTCCAAGACAACACATGCATAGACACTCAACGTAGTTGTGTTGGTGATGAGCACGTCTCCCCTAGTGCACCATCACAGGTGCTCCCTCTAACTTGGCACTGTTATATGTGGTTGCATGTTATGTATGATGTCTAGCTTGTATTGCTTCTAATTTTGTTGAATTTCATCTGCTTACTTTACACATTATACTTGTGACTAAGACACGTGTTCCTGTTTCTAGAACATACAATATCTGTCTATCACACCATATTCTTACATCAAAGTACATTTGTTCTGAAGAACTAAATTGTTATTCATTTTTCTTCTCGGCTTGACTTAACATGGCAAAGAGGAAAGAGGAAGCAAGACAGAACGACAGGGAAAGGGAAGCGGAATAATCCTGCAGATTCTGCTGGTACTGATGGTGCAATAGAAGGTCAAAGTCCAGCGGAAAATTGTACCGACAGGGTATCCCATGCTACACGAGCCGCAGAACAAGCCAAACAGAAACGAATAGCTGCCACCAAACAAGCAGAGACAACCCTAGTTGTTGCAACACCTTCCACAGTACCACCAGCTGCACGATTTACTCGTTGGTCAACTCAGCTAGTGATACGTCCATTTTGCATCATGCTTTTATATCGATATTTATTGCATTATGGGTTGTTACTACACGTTATGTCACAATACTTATGCCTATTCTCTCTTATTTTACAAGGTTTACATAAGGAGGGAGAATGCCGGCAACTGGAATTCTGGGCTGGAAAAGGAGCAAATATTAGAGACCTATTCTGCACAACTCCAAAAGTCCTGAAACTCCACGAAAGTTATTTTTGGAAATAATAAAAAATATTGAGCGGAAGAAGTACGCCAGAGGGGGACCCACCTGGCCACGAGGGTGGGGGGTGCGCCCTACCCCCCAGGGCGCACCCCCCTGCCTCGTGGGCCCCTGTTGGCTCTCTGGTGGCCATCTTCTGCTATATGAAGTCTTTCGTCAAGGGAAAATCATAAGCAACCTTTTGGGACAAGACTCCGCCGCCACGAGGCGGAACCCTGGCGGAACCAATCTAGGGCTCCGGCAGAGCTGTTCTGCCGGGGACACTTACCTCCGGGAGGGGGAAATCATCGCCATCGTCATCACCAATGCTCCTCTCATCGGGAGAGGGCAATCTCCATCAACATCTTCACCAGCACCATCTCCTCTCAAAACCCTAGTTCATCTCTTGTATCCAGTTCTTGTCTCCAAGCCCGGGATTGGTACTAGTAGGTTGCTAGTAGTGTTGATTACTCCTTGTAGTTGATGCTAGTTGGTTTATTTGGTGGAAGATCATATGTTCAGATCCTTTATGCATATTAATACCCCTCTGATTATGAACATGAATATGCTCTGTGAGTAGTTACGTTTGTTGCTGAGGACATGGGAGAAGTCTTGCTATTAGTAGTCATGTGAATTTGGTATTCGTTCGATATCTTGATGAGATGTATGTTGTCTAGCCTCTAGTGGTGTTATGTGAACGTCGACTACATAACACTTCACCATTATTTGGGCCTAGAGGAAGGCATTGGGAAGTAATAAGTAGATGATGGGTTGCTAGAGTGACAGAAGCTTAAACCCTAGTTTATGCGTTGCTTCGTAAGGGGCTGATTTGGATCCATATGTTTCATGCTATGGTTAGGTTTACCTTAATACTTTTGTTGTAGTTGCGGATGCTTGCGATAGAGGATAATCATAAGTGGGATGTTTGTTCAAGTAAGAACAGCATCCAAGCACCGGTCCACCCACATATCAAATTATCGAAGTACCGAACGCGAATCATATGAACATGATGAAAACTAGCTTGACGATAATTCCCATGTGTCCTCGGGAGCGCTTTTCTCCATATAAGAGTTTGTCCAGGCTTGTCCTTTGCTATAAAAAGGATTGGGCCACCTTGCTGCACTTTATTTACTTTTGTTACTTGTTGCTCGTTAAATTATCCTATCACAAAACTATCTGTTACCACTTATTTCAGTACTTGCAGAGAATACCTTACTGAAAACCGCTTATCATTTCCTTCTGCTCCTCGCTGGGTTCGACACCCTTAGTTATCAAAAGGACTACGATAGATCCCCTATACTTGTGGGTCATGAAGACTCTTTTCTGGCGCCATTGCCGGGGAGTGAAGCGCCTTTGGTAGGTGGAATTTGGTAAGGAAAAATTTATATAGTGTGCTGAAATTTACTGTCACTTGTTACTATGGAAAGTAATCCTCTAAGGGGCTTGTTCGGGGTATCTTCACCCCGACCAGTAGAGCAAAGAGTTGCTCCTGAACCTACTGAACCTACTGAAAATGAAAATATTCCCTTTGAAGTTCCTTCGGGTATGTTAGAAAAACTGCTAGCTAATCCTTTTGCAGGAGATGGAACAAAGCATCCTGATGAGCACCTAATCTATGTGGATGAAGTTTGTGGATTATTTAAGCTTGCAGGTATACCCGATGATGTTGTTAAGAAGAAGGTCTTCCCTTTATCTTTGGAGGTAGAGGCATTGACATGGTATAGGCTATGTGATGATACGGGGTCATGGAACTACAAACGATTGAAACTGGAATTTCATCAGAAGTTTTATCCCATGCATCTTGTTCATCGTGATTGCAATTATATATATAATTTTTGGCCTCGCGAAGGAGAAAGCATCGCTCAAGCTTGGGGGAGGCTTAAATCAATGTTATATTCATGCCCCAATCATGAGCTCCCGAGATAAATAATTATTCAAAGTATTTATGCTCGGCTTTCTGATAACAATCGCACCATGCTCGATAATTCTTGTGCTGGCTCTTTTATGATGAAGACTATTGAATTCAAATGGAATTTATTGGATAGAATTAAACTCAACTCTGAAGATTGGGATCTCGATGAAGGTAAGGAGTCAGGTATGACACCTAAGTTTGATTGTGTTAAATATTTTATGGATACCGATGTTTTTCGTAAATTTAGCACTAAATATGGACTTGACTCTGAGATAGTAGCTTCTTTCTGTGAATCTTTTGCTACTTATGTTGATCTCCCCAAGGAGAAGTGGTTTAAATATCATCCTCCCATAGAAGTAAAAGTAGTTGCACCTATTAAAGTTGAAGAAAAGACTGTCACTTATAATGATCATGTTGTTCCTACCTCTTATGTTGAGAAACCACCTTTCCCTGTTAGGATAAAGGATCATGCTAAAGCTTCAACTGTGGTTCGTAAAAGAAATATTAGAACTTATACACCTCCTGAGCAGATTAAAGTTGAACCTAATATTGCTATTGTTAAAGATCTCTTGGCTGATAATATTGATGGGCATGTTATTTATTTCTGCGGTGAAACTGCTAGAATTGCCAAACCTTGTGCTAAAGATAAACATAGACCTGTGGTAGGCATGCCTGTTATTTTTGTGAAAATAGGAGATCATTGTTATCATGGCTTATGTGATATGGGTGCTAGTGCTAGTGCTATACCTCATGACCTATACAAAGAAATTATGCATGAAATTGCACCTGCTGAGATAGAAGGTATTGATGTTACCATCAAACTTGCTAATAGAGATACAATATCACCCATTGGAATTGTTAGAGATGTTGAAGTCTTGTGTGGGAAAACTAAATATCCTGCTGATTTTCTTGTTCTTGGTTCCCCACAAGATAGCTTTTGTCCCATTATTTTTGGTAGACCCTTCTTGAACACTGTCAATGCTAGAATAGACTGCGAAAAGAGTGTTGTTACTATTGGCTTGGGTGATTTGTCTCATGAGTTTAATTTCTCTAAATTTCGTAGACAACACCGTGAAGAGGAATTACCTAGTAAGGATGAAATTATTGGTCTTGCTTCTATTGCCGTACCTCCTAGTGATCCTTTAGAACAATATTTGCTAGACCATGAAAATGATATGTTTATGAATGAAAGAAGGGAAATAGATGAAGTATTCTTTAAACAGGAACATATCCTGAAACAAAATTTGCCTGTTGAAATCCTAGGGGATCCTCCTCCACCCAAGGGTGATCCCGTGTTTGAGCTTAAACCGTTGCCTGAGACTCTTAAATATGCTTATCTTGATGAAAATAAGATATATCCTATTATTATTAGTGCTAACCTTTCAGGGCATGAAGAAGAGAGATTATTGAAAACTCTGAAGAAGCACCGTGCTGCCATTGGATATACTCTTGATGATCTTAAGGGCATTAGTCCCACTCTATGTCAACATAAAATAAATTTGGAAGAAGATTCCAAACCAGTTGTCGATCATCAACGAAGGCTAAATCCTAAGATGAAAGAAGTGGTAAGAAAAGAAATACTAAAGCTTCTGGAGGCAGGTATAATTTATCCCGTTGCTGATAGTCAGTGGGTAAGTCCTGTCCATTGTGTCCCTAAGAAGGGAGGTATTACTGTCGTTCCTAATGATAAAGATGAATTGATTCCGCAAAGAATTATTACAGGTTATAGGATGGTAATTGATTTCCGCAAATTAAATAAGGCTACTAAAAGGATCATTACCCCTTACCTTTTATCGATCAAATGCTAGAAAGATTATCCAAACATACACATTTTTGCTTTCTAGATGGTTATTCTGGTTTCTCACAAATACCTGTGTCAGCCAATGATCAATCAAAGACTACTTTTACTTGCCCTTTTGGTACTTTTGCTTATAGACGTATGCCTTTTGGTTTATGTAATGCACCTGCTACCTTTCAAAGATCCATGATGGTTATATTTTGTGACTTTTGTGAAAAGATTTGTGAGGTTTTCATGGACGACTTTTTCGTCTATGGATCCTCTTTTGACGATTGCTTGAGCAACCTTGATCGAGTTTTGCAGAGATGTGAAGAAACTAATCTTGACTTGAATTGGGAAAAGTGCCACTTTATGGTTAATGAAGGTATTGTCTTGGGGCATAAAGTTTCTGAACGAGGTATTGAAGTTGATAAAGCCAAGGTTGATGCTATTGAAAAGATGCCATGTCCCAAGGACATCAAAGGTATAAGAAGTTTCCTTGGCCACGCCGGGTTTTATAGGAGGTTCATTAAGGACTTCTCAAAAATTTCTCGGCCTCTGACTAATTTATTACAAAAAGATATACGATCTGTCTTTGATGATGATTGTGTAGAGGCATTTGAAATACTTAAGAAAGCATTGATCTCTGCACCTATTGTTTAGCCACTTGATTGGAATTTACCCTTTGAAATTATGTGTGATGCTAGTGATTATGCTGTAGGTGCTGTTCTAGGGCAAAGAGTGGATAAGAAATTAAATGTTATTCAATATGCTAGTAAAACTCTAGACAATGCTCAGAGAAATTATGCTACTACTGAAAAAGAATTCTTAGCAGTCGTATTTGCTTGCGATAAGTTCAGACCTTATATTGTTGATTCTAAAGTAACTATTCACACTGATCATGCTGCTATTAAATATCTTATGGAAAAGAAAAATGCTAAACCTAGACTCATTAGATGGGTTCTCCTGCTACAAGAATTTGATTTGCATATTGTTGATAGAAAGGGAGCTGAGAACCCCGTTGCAGACAACTTGTCTAGGTTAGAAAATGTTCTTGATGACCCACTACCTATTGATGATAGCTTTCCTGCTGAGCAATTAAATATCATAAATGCCTCTCGTACTGCTCCGTGGTATGCTGATTATGCTAATTATATTGTTGCTAAATTCATACCACCTAGTTTCACATACCAACAAAAGAAAAAGTTCTTCTATGATTTGAGACATTACTTTTGGGATGACCCACATCTTTATAAAGAAGGAGTAGATGGTGTTATTAGACATTGTGTACCTGAGCATGAACAGGAATAGATCCTACACAAGTGTCACTCCGAAGCTTATGGAGGACACCACGCTGGAGATAGAACTGCACATAAGGTATTGCAATCCGGTTTCTATTGGCCTACTCTCTTCAAGGATGCTCGTAAGTTTGTCTTATCTTGTGATGAATGTCAAAGAATTGGTAATATTAGTAGATGTCAAGAAATGCCTATGAATTATTCACTTGTTATTGAACCATTTGATGTTTGGGGCTTTGATTATATGGGACCCTTTCCTGCCTCTAATGGATATACACATATTTTAGTTGCTGTTGATTACGTTACTAAGTGGGTAGAGGCTATTCCAACTAGTAGTGCTGATCATAACACTTCTATTAAGATGCTTAAAGAAGTTATTTTTCCGAGGTTTCGAGTCCCTAGATATTTAATGACTGATGGTGGTTCACATTTTATTCATGGTGCTTTCCGTAAAATGCTTGCTAAGTATGATGTTAATCATAGAATTGCATCTCCTTATCACCCACAGTCTAGTGGTCAAGTAGAATTGAGTAATAGAGAGCTCAAATTAATTTTGCAAAGACTGTCAATAGGTCTAGAAAGAATTGGTCCAAGAAACTTGATGATGCATTATGGGCCTATAGAACTGCATATAAAAATCCTATGGGTTTGTCTCCGTATAAAATGGTTTATGGAAAAGCATGTCACTTACCTCTCGAACTAGAACATAAGGCATATTGGGCTATTAAAGAGCTCAACTATGATTTCAAACTTGCAGGTCAGAAGAGGTTATTTGATATTAGCTCACTTGATGAATGGAGAACCCAAGCTTATGAAAATGCCAAGTTGTTTAAAGAAAAAGTTAAAAGATGGCATGACAAAAGGATACAAAAGCGTGAGTTTAATGTAGGTGATTATGTATTACTATACAACTCTCGTTTAAGATTTTTTGAAGGAAAACTTCTCTCTAAATGGGAAGGCCCCTACGTTATCGAGGAGGTCTATCGTTCCGGTGCCATAAAAATCAACAACTTCGAAGGCACAAATCCGAAAGTGGTGAACGGTCAAAGAATTAAACATTATATCTCAGGTAATCCCATAAATGTTGAAACCAATGCTATTGAAACCGTAACCCCGGAGGAATACATAAGGGACACTTTCCGGAATGTTTCAGACTCCGAAAAGGAATAGGTATGTGTGTAAGTAAACCGACTCCAAAACAGTTTTTAAGGCAATATTTCTCCGTTTTGGAATATTTAGAAAAATAGAAAAATAAGAAGCAGTCCGGGAAGGACACGAGGCCTCCACGAGGGTGGAGGGCGCGCCCTACCCTACTGGGCGCGCCCTCCTACCTCGTGGGCACCTCGTGTGCTCTCCGGACTCCGTTTTCTTGCACAATACGTATTTTGGTCGGTAAAATTTCATTATATAATCTCCCGAAGGTTTTGACTCCTGTATCACGCAATTATCCTCTGTTCTTGTTTCGAGCTGTTTTTCTGACAGATCTAGATTATCATGACGTCTCCAAGTGCCCCCAAGGACAAGTTCTTCGAGAAGGTCATCAACCCTTACCTCGCGGAGGTGCTGCGACACCCTCAAACCATTGAGATGCGTGATGGGTTGCTGCACATCCGCGATGTTGAGGGACCGAAGGGGATCGGAAGCGTGGAGACGAGGCTCGAAGCAATGGAGCAACAAGTTTTCAAGTGCCAGGGGATGGTGGAACGTGGACTCAACTCCAACCACATGATGATCGCGGAGTTCACCAACAACCACAAGCTGGATGCCAACAACATTGGGGAGACCATCTTCAAGCTTCACGAGAAGATCGAGCACCTTCAAGCCCAAATCTATGACCTGCAAAACCAAAACTGTGAGTATGAATATAGATTCAAAAGGATGAGTTTGGCTGCAGATTTGACGATCCCGGAGACTCCATCATCCTTCTATGATGGTGAGCCTATGCCTTGGAAGATGGACGACAAGCCCGCATCATCAACATCACCACCTCCACCTTCTTCACCAACAAAGAAGGAGATATAATCACATGGGTATGGGCACTCCCCTTGGCAACTACCAAGCTTGGGGGAGGTGCCCCGGTATCGTATCACCATCACACTCTTATCTTTACCGTTTTCCTTAGTTCGATCCTATTAGTAGTATCTTGATCTAGTAGAATGAAGTTTATGGTATGATCTAGTTTTGAGTTTTTGCTTTATGATCTCTCTATGTAATCGAGTCTGTGAGCTATATAATAAAGATTAGTGTTGAGTCAAGGGCTTGATTATTTTGCCATGATCTTGAGTGAATAAAAGAAAATAGAAAAAGAAATAAAGAGTTCATATTGATCTTATTGGGAGTAATGACTTCACATAGAAAGAGTATGATGATTAAAATTGTTGAGAGTTGGCAAACATAGCTTTGGTCATCGTTGCAATTAATAGGAAGTAATAAAGAAAGAGAGGTTTCACATATAAATATACTATCTTGACATCTTTATGATTGGGAGCACTCATTAAAATATGACATGCTAAAGAGTTGATGTTGGACAAGGAAGACAATGTAATGGGTTATGTTTTCTTATATCTGAGATAAAGTATATTATCATGGATCATCCAACATGTTGAGCTTGCCTTTCCCCCTCATGCTAGCCAAATTCTTAGAACCAAGTAGAGATACTACTTGTGCTTCCAAAAACCCTTAAACCAGTTTTGCCATGAGAGTCCACCATATCTACCTATGGATTGAGTAAGATCCTTCAAGTAAGTTGTCATCGGTGAAAGCAATAAAAATTGCTCTCTAAATATGTATGATTGATTGGTGTGGAGGAAATAAGCTTTATACGATCTTGTGATGTGGAAGAAATAAAAGCGACGGACTGCATAATAAAGGTTCATATCACAAGTGGCAATATAAAGTGACATTCTTTCGCATTAAGATTTTGTGCATCCAACCATAAAAGCGCATGGCAACCTCTGCTTCCCTCCACGAAGGGCCTATCTTTTATTATTATCTTCTACCTTATGCAAGAGTCATGGTGATCTTCACCTTTCCTTTTTACATTTTATCCTTTGGCAAGCACAGGGTGTTGGAAAGATCCTGATAGATATATCTAATCGGATGTAAGTCAGCATGAGTTATTATTGTTGACATTACCCTTGAGGTAAAAGGTTGGGAGGCAAAACTATAAGCCCCTATCTTTCTCTATGTCCGGCTAAAACTCCGTAACCACAAGTATTGTGTGAGTGTTAGCAATTATGAAAGACTAAATGATAGTTCAGTGTGTGGACTTGCTAGAAAGCTCTTACATAGACTCTTTCTAATGTTATGATAAATTGCAATTGCTTCAATGACTGAGATTATAGTTTGTTAGTTCTGAATAAAGTTTATGATCTGTACTTTTGCATTGTGAATAGATTATTACTTGAGCATAAGAAATCATATGACAATATCCATATATGTTGTTGTTATGAGAATAATCATGATGCCCTCATGTACGTATTTTATTTTATCGACACCTCTATCTCTAAACATGTGGACATATTTATCGTTATCGGCTTCCGCTTGAGGACAAGCGAGGTCTAAGCTTGGGGGAGTTGATACGTCATGCTTTTATATCGATATTTATTGCATTATGGGATGTTACTACACGTTATGTCACAATACTTATGCCTATTCTCTCTTATTTTACAAGGTTTACATAAGGAGGGAGAATGCCGGCAGGTGGAATTCTGGGCTGGAAAAGGAGCAAATATTAGAGACCTATTCTGCACAACTCCAAAAGTCCTGAAACTCCACGAAAGTATTTTTTGAAAATAATAAAAAATATTGAGCGGAAGAAGTACGCCAGAGGGGAACCCACCTGGCCACGAGGGTGGGGGGCGCGCCCTACCCCCCAGGGCGCGCCCCTGCCTCGTGGGCCCCCTGTTGGCTCTCCGGTGGCCATCGTCTGCTATATGAAGTCTTTCGTCAAGGGAAAAATCATAAGCAACCTTTCGGGACGAGACTCCGGCGCCACGAGGCGGAACCTTGGCAGAACCAATCTAGGGCTCCGGCAGAGCTGTTCTGCCGGGGACACTTCCCTCCGGGAGGGGGAAATCATCACCATCGTCATCACCAACGCTCCTCTCATCGGGAGAGGGCAATCTCCATCAACATCTTCACCAGCACCATCTCCTCTCAAAACCCTAGTTCATCTCTTGTATCCAATTCTTGTCTCCAAGTCCGGGATTGGTACTAGTAGGTTGCTAGTAGTGTTGATTACTCCTTGTAGTTGATGCTAGTTGGTTTATTTGGTGGAAGATCATATGTTCAGATCCTTTATGCATATTAATACCCCTATGATTATGAACATGAATATGCTCTGTGAGTAGTTACGTTTGTTGCTGAGGACATGGGAGAAGTCTTGCTATTAGTAGTCATGTGAATTTGGTATTCGTTCGATATTTTGATGAGATGTATGTTGTCTAGCCTCTAGTGGTGTTATGTGAACATCGACTACATAACACTTCACCATTATTTGGGCCTAGAGGAAGGCATTGGGAAGTAATAAGTAGATGATGGGTTGCTAGAGTGACAGAAGCTTAAACCCTAGTTTATGCGTTGCTTCGTAAGGGGCTGATTTGGATCCATATGTTTCATGCTATGGTTAGGTTTACCTTAATACTTTTGTTGTAGTTGCGGATGCTTGCAATAGGGGTTAATCATAAGTGGGATGTTTGTTCAAGTAAGAACAGCACCCAAGCACCAGTCCACCCACATATCAAATTATCAAAGTACCGAACGTGAATCATATGAACGTGATGAAAACTAGCTTGACGATAATTCCCATGTGTCCTCGGGAGCGCTTTTCTCCATGTAAGAGTTTGTCCAGGCTTGTCCTTTGCTATAAAAAGGGTTGGGCCACCTTGCTGCACTTTATTTACTTTTGTTACTTGTTGCTCGTTACAAATTATCCTATCACAAAACTATCTGTTACCACTTATTTCAGTACTTGCAGAGAATACCTTGCTACAAACCGCTTATCATTTCCTTCTGCTCCTTGTTGGGTTCGACACTCTTACTTATCGAAAGGACTATGATAGATCCCCTATACTTGTGGGTCATCAGATAGCAGCACGTTCCCAAGCTCCCTTGCCACCTGACACTACTTACGAAGCACTCTTGACACAAGATGAGTTGGCAAGATCATATGAACTTTGTGAGCTTCAACAACAAGAAGGTAGTGCTCGAGTCAAGTTACAATTGCATGCTTCTTTATATGTAGTCTCACAGTTTGATGTAAACTAACACTTCCTATGTTTGTTGTTGGACTAGCACCTAGGCGCAAGAGGAAACAAACATCAGGGATAATGCTCGATAGGTTAACTAAATCTAGAGGAGGAAGAATGGAGATCCGTTTTGAGGCAGGTTTAAAAAGGCCACGTGATGCTACAGAGTCAGCCAAGTTAGTATCAGAGGCAGCGGTTGCTGTTAGGTGTCATGTACGTATCGTCCCAACATGGATTCAGTACAGGAATGACAAAGACGAAACCCACTTCAACACCTTCCTCGACCATTTATCTGTAAGTATGGTTATGTATGGAAACTAGTAATATCGTCTTGCTCTGTCCGATACTTTCTAGGTTGCTGATAATGAGACTCCCATAATTTTCAACAGATGAGGTTCAAGTTGGATAGCCAAGATGATATAAACCAGACAAGCTTGCACCCATGTTTTCAAGTCTTCTCTGCGACAGTATCGGTATAACTTGAGGAAAACTCACTTTGAAGGCAAGGCTAACAGTGAACTTGCCCAAACATCTCCAGTTAGAAACTATATCTGATGAAGACTGGAGAGGCCTCGTTAAACACTGGTCCGATCCGAAGTATCAGGTACATTATATATATGTCATCAGATCACATGTTGAAGTCCTATTTATGCATGTGCCACACAAATCTATCTTCTTGTAGGTGAACTGTTCAAAGAACAAGGCCAACCGTACGAAAGTGAAATTCCAACAGACGACAGGATCTCGTAGCTATATTGCACACTGCGAGGCTCTTGTAATTAGTTGTTGTTTCGCTCTTTTCGCTGTACCATATTATCAGATCTATATTGACTTGTTCCAAATGCAGAGGAAAGCCCGCAAGGACCAAAAAGTACCTGAACCAAATGCTGTGGAAATCTTCAAGGACTGTCACACCAGCAAGAAGAAGGGCATGACTACACCAGTCAAAGCTGATGTTGTAAGTCCTTAATCCTCATGCCTTTTAACTACTACTTACTCTGACTTGTGCCTTGAACTGCATGGTTTGAAGCCAATGTCTATTACTCTTTTCAATTTTATACACAATTGTCTTAGCGTATCATTGCACCTTACAAGGTTTAAAAGAGAGGAGTGATGTTCCTTTGATCTTGACGTGTAATCTAGTTCCGTGGTGGACTTGCCCACACAATGTTACAATTGCCTGTTTGTCTGTTCTCGGTTGTTTTGTGATATGAATGGTGTCATACTATGCTTACCGTATTATAAACTTCGTATCGTTATCCTTAGCCCTCAATACAATGTGAAGAAATAGACAATACATTAGCGATGGTACATGGTCATATGTTTGGAACCTGGTTTTATTATGTACTTTGCAATAAAATACAACTATTATTTTACATGCGTTCACCAGAATAAGTTCTGTATATAGACCAAAGCTATTTTGTTTGGTTTTGCTGCCTCCTTAATATCTTCTGTTCTGGTACTACTAATGTAAAACCACAACTTTTCAGCAAGCTATGGAAAAAATGGTGGAACCGCCACCTTCTGAAGGTGGCGAGGCAACTATAACCGCAATGTCAGCTCTTGCTGCAGTGGGTCAGTACCTGTCCACTAACAGTGCCAAAAGCACGTTCCTGCGTAATACTGGATTGGTTGTTAAGGCAATCTCGTCCAAACTGCCTCATGATCAAGATATGCAAGCTCAAAACAATTTTGTATCTGCGCTCCAGACACAAGTCCATTCCCTAATAGAGACCCTTCGTGAAACAAGGAGAGACATTGTTCGATGTTGTCAAGATATGCATGGTTTTGAAACCAGACTATCAAACATTTGCTATGTTATTCAGGAGCCTAGGAGAACTGAAGGCGAAGGTTATGGTGCTCCATCGGACAATACAGCATGAGAACGTAACAGTCAGGTCAAATGAACTGAGCTTCTGAACTTCTGGTAGTGCATTTATCTGCTAGACTGTTAACTTTTGTGCCAACCTTCCTTTTGGTTTATAGTTGTAATTTGTTTTGGTGTGATACAAAATTTGTTCTTAACGTGCAGCCACCGGCTAAAGAAAACAGCAAGCCATTTTTGTATAGTGTAGGGTGTTCCCTATATTTGCACTGGTGGCGAACTTTGATGCCCACCGGCCATAGTTAACATGGGCCTCCTAAGGGCCGTAGAAACAATGGGCCTTTTAAGGGCCATAGAAACAATGGGCCTTCTACGTGGCATAGAAACAATGGGCCTTATACGGGCCGTAGACACAATGGGCCTTCTATGGGTCGTATCATCAATGGGCCTTCTACAGGCTTATGATCGGTTGGCCAAACATGGGCCAATAATAGACCACATTATGGACGTAAATGGGCTAGAGTTGAAATCGTCCATTCATGGGCCGATCATAACGGACCATCGTTAATCGGCCGTATTTTGATGACGCTATGAAAACGGCCCAACGTATTAACGGGCCACAAACGGGCCGACTGTAACCACGGGCTGAATTTGGCCCACAAGCAGAAAATGATAGTAACGGGCCGTACGTAAACGAATGTGGAAATGAGCCCAAGAATAAAGGGCCCCGAGAAGGCCGAAAGATAACATGGGATGGTGTGACGCCCCAAGACCGACGCTCTAGATGCCTTCCATTTAATTGCATTGTCGTCGTGTGTTTCATATGTTTGTTGCCATGATCTTGATGAGTGCCATTGCCATATTTTGCTTCTTGCATCACGTTCATCTTATAGTGTGCACCATCCTTGCTTTGATCTATGCTTCATGATGCGATGCGCCTCTTGTCATTCTATTGCATTGCATCATGATCATCAAGCCTTGTTTTGCATATTTAAGTTTTGTTGTGTGTTCTTGTGTGAACCCCTCTTATTCTTATCTCCACCTCATTTTTGTTCCATGCGCATACCAGCAACAATCCATCAAGTTCACCCAAGTTTCTATCCCATCCAAACTTCTCCTTTTCCCTTTCTTTCAATTATTTCTCTAGTGGCATTTTCTGCTCCAGATTAATGTTCACTATATTTTTATATTCTCTGCACCATGCCAAGACCACCTCCTCCAGTTTGCAAGTCCTTTGGAAGTGTTTTGGTTGGGCTAAGGATTTATTCAAGCTTGAATTATTTTCAAACTTGTTTGAATTTGCAGTCTCTTAAAATTTCCAGAGCATTTTATTCAAATGTTGCATAATTCCTGGTGTCCAGGGATATTTTGTTCTTAGCCTATTTCTTCTCAAAACTCTGTGGACTTTTCTTTTTCTAAACCTGGAGATTCAAAGTTTTAGAAAGGAAGAAAATGGAAGGGGCCTCCCAGCAGCGCACCTTGGGCCTTTCCCTCACCTGCAGCCCAGCCAAGCCACCGCAGCCCGCCTGGCCCGACTCTGTTCACGGTCACCTGCCCCGTTGCGTCGCTGTCTCTGTTCCAGAGACAGAGCGCTCGCGCTCGCGCCGTCTTCTCCCCTCCTTTTTAAGCCAGCAGCCACGCCCTAGGGTTTCCCCTTCTCCCTCTCGTTTCCTCCGCCGCCGCCAGCCAGGAGGGCAGCTCCTCCCCGCTCCATCTCCCCCTTGCAGCGACCATGGCCGGCCCAAGCAAGAGCTCATCACCGGAGTAGGAGCATCACCGGCCTCCCCACCGTCGACCCAGAGCACCTCAGCGCCTCCCCGAGTCTGTTCTGATGCCGATCCGAGCCCTAGGACGCCTTCCCCGACATCCTCTTTGTCCTCTACTTCGTCTTCTTCACGGACAGCAAGTCCACCGGAGTTTCTCACCTCCAATCCGTTGATATTCTGCGTCCCCGGCCGCATCCTCATGTCACAGGTATACTAGGTATACCCAAATCCAATCCTGCTCTTTTCCATCGCGATACAATCGCCGGTCGTCGCTAGATCCATGCCATCTTCATGTTCTCGGTGCTCCAACGAGTTCTGAATTTTGTTGTGTAGTTGCAGTAGTCGCCGTGGTTACTCGCGCTTCGCCCCCGCTCTGAATCCTCTCTAGCACACGCCGCCTTGTCGTGCCACTCCCTGCTCGCCACTACTCCCGGCAGCTTCGCCAATTGCCTCGCGTCGCCGTCGCCCGAGCCGAGCCATGCTCGTGCTCGAATAGGTCCTGCTGCTGCTTGCGCTGCTTCTCCTCGCCGCGCGTCCTCTGCACAGACGCCGCCCATTTGCTGCACCTTCGCAGGCACACCTCCATGCACATGCTTCTACACATGCGCACGGCCGCGCTCGCCTGCGAGCCCGTGGCCTGCTGCGTCTTGCCTCGCCGCCATGCCCAGGACGAGCTCAAGCTCGTGCTCGAGCCTATCTCCTGTAGCTGCTCCGCCTGCACGCGACCATCCCGCAGCTGCTCACGCATCCAGACCCGCATGCCCGCCGCTGGTTTTTAGCCGTAGCCGCCGCTGCTTCTAGCCGCGAGCAACCGCTGGAGTTCTGCGTCCTCTGTTCATCCATGGAGGTCGAGGATCGGGGCTTCAACCTATTTAAGATGTGCCATGCTCTTCACTTTCACAAACACACAACCAGCCCGACTGGTTAACCCATCGCGCCAACAGTAGGAGGTCCTGGGTTCGAGTCCGAGGCGTCCCAATTTTTGCACTCTTTTTCGTTCTGCACACACACTGTCACTCGGGCGAAATCCTCTTGGGCCACTGCAGGATCCTGCAATTTGGCCCGATTTTGTTTTTTTTATCAGTCTTGCATTTTGCTATTTGTCTACTGCATTGCATATTTACAGAATTGCCATTCCCTTAAATTATTTATAGCTAAATATCCATGCATCATAATAAAGCATGTAATATATGTAAAATGCTTAGGATTTCATGTACTTTCATAATATGCAACTTTCACCCATGTCAAAATGTTTAAACTTGCTGTTTGCATTAATTTGCATAAATGATTTGTTAAAATGGTTTATTTCATAACTAAATAACCGTAGCTCCGAATTTAATAAATTATATATGTAACTTGTCTAGCAAAATGCATAGATTAACTTGCTGCACTTTATTTTGCTGTTCAACAACATTAAAATTGTGTATAGGGCAGAACAGTACCAAATTCGAAATATGCATATGAGGATTTTCCGGGATTGTTGTTTGTTGTTCCGGCCTCATTTAAACTTGCCTAGATCTGTAGTTTTATTATGCTTCACCCCTTGCCATGTTTAATAACATTTAATATTGTTGGGTTCATAAAACGAGAGTGAACTAAATACTTGAATGTGGGGTTTCGTCGAATATGCAACTCGTTGCATATTGAGCTCCACTTAATTTGTAGTGTTGTTTGTTGCACTTTACCATGCCATGCCTCTTTAAACCGGACATGCATCATGTTTGATTGTGCATCATGCCATGTTTATGTGATGGTTGTTTACCATGTTGTTTGCTTCTTTCCGGTGTTGCTTCTTCGGGTTAGTTCCGATAACGTCGCGTTTGTGAAGATTCGTTCGACTACGTCCGCTTGTCTTCTTCATGGACTCGTTCTTCTTCCTTGCGGGATCTCAGGCAAGATGACCATACCCTCGAAATCACTTCTATCTTTGCTTGCTAGTTGTTCGCTCTATTGCTATGCCGCGCTACCTACCACTTGCTATATCATGCCTCCCATATTGCCATGTCAAGCCTCAAACCATCCTTTCCTAGCAAACCGTTGCTTGGCTAAGTTACCACTTTTACTCAGCCCCTCTTCTAGCAATGCTAGTTGCAGGTGAAAATGAAGATTGCTCCATGTTGGATTATGTTTATGTTGGGATATCACAATATCTCTTATTTTATTAATGCATCTATATACTTGGTAAAGGGTGGAAGGCTCGGCCTTATGCCTGGTATTTTGTTCCACTCTTGCCACCCTAGTTTCCGTCATATCGGTATTATGTTCCCGGATTTTGCGTCCCTAACGCGGTTGGGTGTTATGGGTGAAGGAAATATGCCCTAGAGGCAATAATAAAGTATTATATATTTCCTTATATCATGATAAATGTTTATTATTCATGCTAGAATTGTATTAACCGGAAACATAATACATGTGTGAATACATAGACAAACAGAGTGTCACTAGTATGCCTCCACTTGACTAGCTCGTTAATCAAAGATGGTTATGTTTCCTAGCCATAGACATGAGTTGTCATTTGATTGAAGGGATCACTTCATTAGGAGAATGACATGATTGACTTGACCCATTCCGTTAGATTAGCACTCGATCGTTTAGTATGTTGCTATTGCTTTCTTCATGATTTATACATGTTCCTATGACTATGAGATTATGCAACTCCCGTTTACCGAAGGAGCACTTTGTGTGCTACCAAACATCACAACGTAACTGGGTGATTATAAAGGTACTCTACAGGTGTCTCCAAAGGTACTTGTTGGGTTGGCGTATTTCGAGATTAGGATTTGTCACTCCGAGTGTCGGAGAGGTATCTCTAGGCCCACTCAGTAATACACATCACTATAAGCCTTGCAAGCATTGTGACTAATGAGTTAGTTGCGGGATGATGTATTACGGAACGAGTAAAGAGACTTGTCGGTAAAGAGATTGAACTAGGTATCGAGATACCGACGATCGAATCTCGGGCAAGTAACATACCGATGACAAAGGGAACAACATATGTTGTTATGCGGTCTGACCGATAAAGACCTTCGTAGATTATGTGGGAGCCAATATGGGCATCCAGGTCCCGCTATTGGTTATTGACCGGAGAGGTGTCTCGGTCATGTCTACATAGTTCTCGAACCTGTAGGGTCCGCACGCTTAACGTTACGATGACAGTTATATTATGAGTTTATATGTTTTGATGTACCGAAGGTTGTTCGGAGTCCCGGATGTGATCACGGACATGACGAGGAGTCTCGAAATGGTCGAGACATAAAGATTGATATATTGGACGACTATATTCGGACACCGGAAGTGTTCCGAAGAAGTTTCGGATTAAACCGGAGTGCCGGAGGGTTACCGGAACCCCCCGGGGAAGTATTGGGCCTTAGTGGGCCTTGAGGGGAGAGAGAGGGCAGCAGCCAGGAGGTGGCGCGCCCCCTCCCAGGAGGAATCCTAGTTGGACTAGGAGAGGGGGGCGCGGCCCCCTTTCCCTCTCCCTCTCCCTCTCTTTCCTTCCCCCCCTCTTTTCCTAGTAGGACTAGGAAAGGGGAGTCCTACTCCTACTAGGAGGAGGACTCCCCCCTCTCTCCTTGGCGCGCCTAGGGCAGCCGCCCCCCCCCCCTTGCTACTTTATATACGGGGGCAGGGGGGCACCTCTATACACACTTGATATACGATATTTTAGCCGTGTGCGGTGCCCCCCTCCACCATATTACACCTCGATAATACCGTTGCGGAGCTTAGGCGAAGCCCTGCGTCGGTGGAACATCATCATCGTCACCACGCCGTCGTGCTGACGAAACTCTCCCTCAACACTCGGCTGGATTGGAGTTCGAGGGACGTCATCGAGCTGAACGTGTGTAGAACTCGGAGGTGCCGTGCGTTCGGTACTTGATCGGTCGGATCATGAAGACGTACGACTACATCAACCGCGTTGTGATAACGCTTCCGCTGTCGGTCTACGAGGGTACGTGGACAACACTCTCCCCTCTCGTTGCTATGCATCACCATGATCTTGCGTGTGCGTAGGAATTTTTTTGAAATTACTACGTTCCCCAATAGTGGTATCAGAGCCTGGTTTTATGCATTGATGCTATACACGAGTAGAACACAAGTGAGTTGTGGGCAATATAAGTCATACTGCTTACCAGCATGTCATACTTTGGTTCAACGGTATTGTGAGATGAAGCGGCCCGGACCGACATTACGCGTACGCTTACGCGAGACTGGTTTCACCGTTCGGAGCACTCGTTGCTTAAAGGTGACTGGCGGGTGTCTGTCTCTCTCACTTTAGTTGAACCGAGTGTGGCTACGCCCGGTCCTTGTGAAGGTTAAAACAGCACCAACTTGACATACTATCATTGTGGTTTTGATGCGTAGGTAAGAACGGTTCTTGCTAAGCCCGTAGCAACCACGTAAAACTTGCAATAACAAATTAGAGGACGTCTAACTTGTTTTTGCAGGGCATGTTGTGATGTGATATGGTCAAGACATGATGTGATATAATTTGTTGTATGAGATGATCATGTTTTGTAACCGAGTTATCGGCAACTGGCAGGAGCCATATGGTTGTCGCTTTATTGTATGAGATGCAATCACCATGTAATAGTTTTACTTTATCACTAAGCGGTAGCGATAGTCGTAAAAGCAATTAGTTGGCGAGACGACAACGATACTACGATGGAGATCAAGGTGTCGCGCCGGTGACGATGGTGATCATGACGGTGCTTCAGAGATGGAGATCACAAGCACGGTGCTTCGGAGATGGAGATCACAAGCACAAGATGATGATGGCCATATCATATCACTTATATTGATTGCATGTGATGTTAATCCTTTATGCATCTTATCTTGCTTTGATTGACGGTAGCATTATAAGATGATCTCTCACTAAAATTTCAAGATAAAAGTGTTCTCCCTGAGTTTGCACCGTTGCGAAAGTTCTTCGTGCAGAGACACCACATGATGATCGGGTGTGATAGGCTCTATGTTCAAATACAACGGGTGCAAAACAGTTGCACACGCGGAATACTCAGGTTAAACTTGACGAGCCTAGCATATGCAGATATGGCCTCGGAACACGGAGACCGAAAGGTCGAGCGTGAATCAATAGTAGATATGATCAACATAGTGATGTTCACCATTGAAACTACTCCATCTCACGTGATGATCGGACATGGTTTAGTTGATTTGGATCACGTAATCACTTAGATGATTAGAGGGATATATATCTAAGTGGGAGTTCTTAAGTAATATGATTAATTGAACTTAAATTTATCATGAACTTAGTACCTGATAGTATCTTGCTTGTCTATGTTAATTGTAGATAAATGGCCCGTGTTGTTGTTCCGTTGAATTTTAATGCGTTCCTTGAGAAAGCTAAGTTGAAAGATGATGGTAGCAATTACACGGACTGGGTCCGTAACTTGAGGATTATCCTCATTGCTGCACAGAAGAATTACGTCCTAGAAGCACCGCTAGGTGCCAGGCCTCCTGCAAGAGCGACGCCAGAAGTTATGAACGTCTGGCAGAGAAAAGCTGATGACTACTCAATAGTTCAGTGTGCCATGCTTTACGGCTTAGAACAGGGTCTTCAACGACGTTTTGAACGTCATGGAGCATATGAGATGTTCCAGGAGTTGAAGTTAATATTTCAAGCAAATGCCCGGATTGAGAGATATGAAGTCTCCAATAAGTTCTATAGCTGCAAAATGGAAGAGAATAGTTCTGTCAGTGAGCATATACTCAGAATGTCTAGGTATAATAATCACTTGATTCAACTGGGAGTTCAACTTCCGGATGATTGCGTCATTGACAGAATTCTTCAATCACTGCCACCAAGCTTCAAGAGCTTCGTGATGAACTATAACATGCAAGGGATGGATAAGACAATTCCCGAGCTCTTCGCAATGCTAAAGGCAGCGGAGATAGAAATCAAAAAGGAGCATCAAGTGTTGATGGTCAGTACAACCACTAGTTTCAAGAAAAAGGGCAAAGGGAAGAAGAAAGGGAACTTCAAGAAGAACAGCAAGCAAGTTGCTGTTCAGGAGAAGAAATCCAAGTCTGGACCTAACCTTAAACTGAGTGCTTCTACTGTAAGCAGACTGGTCACTGGAAGCGGAGCTGCCCCAAGTATTTGGCGGATAAGAAGGATGGCAAGGTTAACAAAGGTATATTTGATATACATGTTATTGATGTGTACCTTACTAATACTCGCAGTAGCACCTGGGTATTTGATACTGGTTCTGTTGCTAATATTTGCAACTCGAAACAGGGGCTACGGATTAAGCGAAGATTGGCTAAGGACGAGGTGACGATGCGCGTGGGAAATGGTTCCAAAGTCGATGTGATCGCCGTCGGCACGCTACCTCTACATCTACCTTCGGGATTAGTTTTAGACCTAAATAATTGTTATTTGGTGCCAGCGTTGAGCATGAACATTATATCTGGATCTTGTTTAATGCGAGACGGTTATTCATTTAAATCAGAGAATAATGGTTGTTTTATTTATATGAATAATATCTTTTATGGTCATGCACCCTTGAAGAGTGGTCTATTTTTAATGAATCTCGATAGTAGTGACACACATATTCATAATGTCGAAGCCAAAAGATGCAGAGTTGATAATGACAGTGCAACTTATTTGTGGCACTGCCGTTTGGGTCATATCGGTGTAAAGCGCATGAAGAAACTCCATACTGATGGAATTTTGGAAACACTTGATTTTGAATCACTTGGTACTTGCGAACCGTGCCTCATGGGCAAGATGACCAAAACACCGTTCTCCGGAACTATGGAGAGAGCAACAGATTTGTTGGAAATCATACATACAGATGTATGTGGTCCGATGAATATTGAGGCTCGTGGCGGATATCGTTATTTTCTCACCTTCACAGATGATTCGAGCAGATATGGGTATATCTACTTAATGAAACATAAGTCTGAAACATTTGAAAAGTTCAAAGAATTTCAGAGTGAAGTAGAAAATCATCGTAACAAGAAAATAAAATTCCTACGATCTGATCGTGGAGGAGAATATTTGAGTTACGAGTTTGGCCTACATTTGAAACAATGCGGAATAGTTTCGCAACTCACGCCACCCGGAACACCACAGCGTAATGGTGTGTCCGAACGTCGTAATCGTACTTTATTAGATATGGTACGATCTATGATGTCTCTTACTGATTTACCGCTATCATTTTGGGGTTATGCTTTAGAGACGGCTGCATTCACTCTAAATAGGACACCATCAAATCCGTTGAGACGACGCCTTATGAACTATGGTTTGGCAAGAAACCAAAGTTGTCGTATCTTAAAGTTTGGGGTTGCGATGCTTATGTGAAGAAACTTCAACCTGATAAGCTCGAACCTAAATCGGAGAAATGTCTCTTCATAGGATACCCAAAGGAGACTGTTGGGTACACCTTCTATCACAGATCCGAAGGCAAGATATTCGTTGCTAAGAATGGATCCTTTCTAGAGAAGGAGTTTCTCTCGAAAGATGTGAGTGGGAGGAAAGTAGAACTTGATGAGGTAACTATACCTGCTCCCTTATTGGAAAGTAGATCATCACAGAAATCAGTTTCTGCGACACCTACACCAATTAGTGAGGAAGTTAATGATAATGATCATGAAACTTCAGATCAAGTTATTACTGAACCTCGTAGGTCAACTAGATCAAGATCCGCACCAGAGTGGTACGGTAATCCTATTCTGGAGGTCATGATACTAGACCATGATGAACCTACGAACTATGAAGAAGCGATGGTGAGCCCAGATTCCGCAAGATGGCTTGAAGCCATGAAATCCGAGATGGGATCCATGTATGAGAACAAAGTATGGACTTTGGTTGACTTGCCCGATGGTCGGCAAGCCATTGAAAATAAATGGATCTTCAAGAAGAAGACTGGCACTGATGGTAATGTTACTGTCTATAAAGCTCGACTTGTTGTGAAAGGTTTTCGACAAGTTCAAGGGATTGACTACGATGAGACCTTCTCACCAGTAGCGATGCTTAAGTCTGTCCGAATCATGTTAGCAATTGCCGCATTTTATTATTATGAAATTTGGCAAATGGATGTCAAAACTGCATTCCTGAATGGATTTCTGGAAGAAGAGTTGTATATGATGCAACCGGAAGGTTTTGTCGATCCAAAGGGAGCTAACAAAGTGTGCAAGTTTCAGCGATCCATTTATGGACTGGTGCAAGCCTCTCGGAGTTGGAATAAACGCTTTGATAGTGTGATCAGAGCATTTGGTTTTATACAGACTTTTGGAGAAGCCTGTATTTACAAGAAAGTGAGTGGGAGCTCAGTAGCATTTCTGATATTATATGTGGATGACATATTACTGATTGGAAATGATATAGAATTTCTGGATAGCATAAAGGGATACTTGTATAAGAGTTTTTCAATGAAAGACCTCGGTGAAGCTGCATATATATTAGGCATTAAGATCTGTAGAGATAGATCAAGACGCTTAATTGGACTTTCACAAAGCACATACCTTGACAAAGTTTTGAAGAAGTTCAAAATGGATCAAGCAAAGAAAGGGTTCTTGCCTGCACTACAAGGTGTGAGATTGAGTAAGACTCAATGCCCGACCACTGCAGAAGATAGAGAGAAGATGAAAGATGTTCCCTATGCTTCAGCCATAGGCTCTATCATGTATGCAATGCTGTGTACCAGACCTGATGTGTGCCTTGCTATAAGTCTAGCAGGGAGGTACCAAAGTAATCCAGGAGTGGATCACTGGACAGCGGTCAAGAACATCCTGAAATACCTGAAAAGGACTAAGGATATGTTTCTCATTTATGGAGGTGACAAAGAGCTCATCGTAAATGGTTACGTTGATGCAAGCTTTGACACTGATCCGGACGATTCTAAATCGCAAACCGGATATGTATTTACATTGAACGGTTGAGCTGTCAGTTGGTGCAGTTCTAAGCAAAGTGTCATGGCGGGATCTACGTGTGAAGCGGAGTACATAGCTCCTTCGGAAGCAGCAAATGAAGGAGTCTGGATGAAGGAGTTCATATCCAATCTAGGTTTCATACCTAGTGCATCGGGACCAATGAAAATCTTTTGTGACAATACTGGTGCAATTGCCTTAGCAAAGGAATCCAGATTTCACAAGAGAACCAAGCACATCAAAAGACGCTTCAATTCCATCCGGGATTTAGTCCAGGTGGGAGACATAGAAATTTGCAAGATACATACGGATCTGAATGTGGCAGACTCGTTGACTAAGCCTCTTCCACGAGCAACACATGATCGGCACCAAGACTCCATGGGTGTGAGAATCATTACTGTGTAATCTAGATTATTGACTCTAGTGCAAGTGGGAGACTGAAGGAAATATGCCCTAGAGGCAATAATAAAGTATTATATATTTCCTTATATCATGATAAATGTTTATTATTCATGCTAGAACCGTATTAACCGGAAACATAATACATGTGTGAATACATAGACAAACAGAGTGTCACTAGTATGCCTCTACTTGACTAGCTCGTTAATCAAAGATGGTTATGTTTCCTAGCCATAGACATGAGTTGTCATTTGATTAACGGGATCACTTCATTAGGAGAATGACGTGATTGGCTTGACCCATTCCGTTAGCTTAGCACTCGATCGTTTAGTATGTTGCTATTGCTTTCTTCATGACTTATACATGTTCCTATGACTATGAGATTATGCAACTCCCGTTTACCGGAGGAGCACTTTGTGTGCTACCAAACGTCACAACGTAACTGGGTGATTATAAAGGTACTCTATAGGTGTCTCCAAAGGTACTTGTTGGGTTGGCGTATTTCGAGATTAGGATTTGTCACTCCGAGTGTCGGAGAGGTATCTCTGGGCCCACTCAGTAATACACATCACTATAAGCCTTGCAAGCATTGTGACTAATGAGTTAGTTGCGGGATGATGTATTACGGAACGAGTAAAGAGACATGCCGGTAACGAGATTGAACTAGGTATCGAGATACCGACGATCGAATCTCGGGCAAGTAACATACCGATGACAAAGGGAACAACGTATGTTGTTATGCGGTCTGACCGATAAAGATCTTCGTAGAATATGTGGGAGCCAATATGGGCATCCAGGTCCCGCTATTGGTTATTGACCGGAGAGGTGTCTCGGTCATGTCTACATAGTTCTCGAACCCGTAGGGTCCGCACGCTTAATGTTACGATGACAGTTATATTATGAGTTTATATGTTTTGATGTACCAAGGTTGTTCGGAGTCCCGGATGTGATCATGGACATGACGAGGAGTCTCGAAATGGTCGAGACATAAAGATTGATATATTGGACGACTATATTCGGACACCGGAAGTGTTCCGGAGAAGTTTCGGATTAAACGGGAGTGCCGGAGGGTTACCGGAACCCCCCGGAGAAGTATTGGGCCTTAGTGGGCCTTGAGGGGAGAGAGAGGGCAGCAGCCAGGAGGTGGCGCGCCCCCTCCCAGGAGGAATCCTTGTTGGACTAGGAGAGGGGGGCGCAGCCCCCTTTCCCTCTCCCTCTCCCTCTCTTTTCTTCCCCCCCCCTCTTTTCCTAGTAGGACTAGGAAAGGGGAGTCCTACTCCTACTAGGAGGAGGACTCCCCCCTCTCTCCTTGGCGCGCCTAGGGCAGCCGGCCTCCCCCTTGCTCCTTTATAAACGGGGGCAGGGGGCACCTCTATACACACTTGATATACGATATTTTAGCCGTGTGCGGTGCCCCCCTCCACCATATTACACCTCGATAATACCGTTGCGGAGCTTAGGCGAAGCCCTGCGTCTGTGGAACATCATCATCGTCACCACGCCGTCGTGCTGACGAAACTCTCCCTCAACACTCGGCTGGATCGGAGTTCGAGGGACGTCATCGAGCTGAACGTGTGTAGAACTCGGAGGTGCCGTGCGTTCGGTACTTGATCGGTCGGATCATGAAGACGTACGACTACATCAACCGCGTTGTGATAACGCTTCCGCTGTCGGTCTACGAGGGTACGTGGACAACACTCTCCCCTCTCGTTGCTATGCATCACCATGATCTTGCGTGTGCGTAGGAAATTTTTTGAAATTACTACGTTCCCCAATATTGGTATCAGAGCCTGGTTTTATGCATTAATGCTATACACGAGTAGAACACAAGTGAGTTGTGGGCGATATAAGTCATACTGCTTACCAGCATGTCATACTTTGGTTCAGCGGTATTGTGAGATGAAGCGGCCCGGACCGACATTACGCGTACGCTTACGCGAGACTGGTTTCACTGTTCGGAGCACTCGTTGCTTAAAGGTGACTGGTGGGTGTCTGACTCTCTCACTTTAGTTGAACCGAGTGTGGCTACGCCCGGTCCTTGCGAAGGTTAAAACAGCACCAACTTGACAAACTATCGTTGTGGTTTTGATGCGTAGGTATGAACGGTTCTTGCTAAGCCCGAGCAGCCACGTAAAACTTGCAATAACAAAGTAGAGGACGTCTAACTTGTTTTTGCAGGGCATGTTGTGATGTGATATGGTCAAGACATGATGTGATATAATTTGTTGTATGAGATGATCATGTTTTGTAACCGAGTTATCGGCAACTGGCAGGAGCCATATGGTTGTCGCTTTATTGTATGAGATGCAATCACCATGTAATAGTTTTACTTTATCACTAAGCGGTAGCGATAGTCGTAAAAGCAATTAG
The DNA here is from genome assembly GCF_002575655.3 of Aegilops tauschii subsp. strangulata. Lineage (NCBI taxonomy): Eukaryota > Viridiplantae > Streptophyta > Magnoliopsida > Poales > Poaceae > Aegilops > Aegilops tauschii. The sequence continues at coordinate 275,884,564 of NC_053037.3, read as the reverse complement.
TTGGCGAGACGACAACGATACTACGATGGAGATCAAGGTGTCACGCCGGTGACGGTGGTGATCATGACGGTGCTTCGAAGATGGAGATCACAAGCACGGTGCTTCGGAGATGGAGATCACAAGCACAAGATGATGATGGCCATATCATATCACTTATATTGATTGCATGTGATGTTAATCCTTTATGCATCTTATCTTGCTTTGATTGACGGTAGCATTATAAGATGATCTCTCACTAAAATTTCAAGATAAAAGTGTTCTCCCTGAGTATGCACCGTTGCGAAAGTTCTTCGTGCTGAGACACCATGTGATGATCGGGTGTGATAGGCTCTACGTTCAAATACAACGGGTGCAAAACAGTTGCACACGTGGAATACTTAGGTTAAACTTGACGAGCCTAGCATATGCAGATATGGCCTCGGAACACGGAGACCGAAAGGTCGAGCGTGAATCATATAGTAGATATGATCAACATATTCACCATTGAAACTACTCCATCTCACGTGATGATCGGACATGGTTTAGCTGATTTGGATCACGTAATCACTTAGATGATTAGAGGGATATCTATCTAAGTGGGAGTTCTTAAGTAATATGATTAATTGAACTTAAATTTATCATGAACTTAGTACCTGATAGTATCTTGCTTGTCTATGTTAATTGTAGATAAATGGCCCGTGTTGTTGTTCCGTTGAATTTTAATGCGTTCCTTGAGAAAGCTAAGTTGAAAGATGATGGTAGCAATTACACGGACTGGGTCCGTAACTTGAGGATTATCCTCATTGCTGCACAGAAGAATTACGTCCTAGAAGCACCGCTAGGTGCCAGGCCTCCTGCAAGAGCGACGCCAGAAGTTATGAACGTCTGGCAGAGCAAAGCTGATGACTACTCAATAGTTCAGTGTGCCATGCTTTACGGCTTAGAACAGGGTCTTCAACGACGTTTTGAACGTCATGGAGCATATGAGATGTTCCAGGAGTTGAAGTTAATATTTCAAGCAAATGCCCGGATTGAGAGATATGAAGTCTCCAATAAGTTCTATAGCTGCAAAATGGAAGAGAATAGTTCTGTCAGTGAGCATATACTCAGAATGTCTGGGTATAATAATCACTTGATTCAACTGGGAGTTCAACTTCCGGATGATTGCGTCACTGACAGAATTCTTCAATCACTGCCACCAAACTACAAGAGCTTCGTGATGAACTATAACATGCAAGGGATGGATAAGACAATTCCCGAGCTCTTCGCAATGCTAAAGGCAGCGGAGGTAGAAATCAAAAAGGAGCATCAAGTGTTGATGGTCAGTAAAACCACTAGTTTCAAGAAAAAGGGCAAAGGGAAGAAGAAAGGGAACTTCAAGAAGAACAGCAAGCAAGTTGCTGTTCAGGAGAAGAAATCCAAGTCTGGACCTAAGCCTGAAACTGAGTGCTTCTACTGTAAGCAGACTGGTCACTGGAAGCGGAACTGCCCCAAGTATTTGGCGGATAAGAAGGATGGCAAGGTTAACAAAGGTATATGTGATATACATGTTATTGATGTGTACCTTACTAATACTCGCAGTAGCACCTGGGTATTTGATACTGGTTCTGTTGCTAATATTTGCAACTCGAAACAGGGGCTACGGATTAAGCGAAGATTGGCTAAGGACGAGGTGACGATGCGCGTGGGAAATGGTTCCAAAGTCGATGTGATCGCCTTCGGCATGCTACCTCTACATCTACCTTCGGGATTAGTTTTAGACCTAAATAATTGTTATTTGGTGCCAGCGTTGAGCATGAACATTATATCTGGATCTTGTTTAATGCGAGACGGTTATTCATTTAAATCAGAGAATAATGGTTGTTCTATTTATATGAATAATATCTTTTATGGTCATGCACCCTTGAAGAGTGGTCTATTTTTAATGAATCTCGATAGTAGTGACACACATATTCATAATGTCGAAGCCAAAAGATGCAGAGTTGATAATGACAGTGCAACTTATTTGTGGCACTGCCGTTTGGGTCATATCGGTGTAAAGCGCATGAAGAAACTCCATACTGATGGAATTTTGGAAACACTTGATTTTGAATCACTTGGTACTTGCGAACCATGCCTCATGGGCAAGATGACCAAAACACCATTCTCCGGAACTATGGAGAGAGCAACAGATTTGTTGGAAATCATACATACAGATGTATGTGGTCCGATGAATATTGAGGCTCGTGGCGGATATCGTTATTTTCTCACCTTCACAGATGATTTGAGCAGATATGGGTATATCTACTTAATGAAACGTAAGTCTGAAACATTTGAAAAGTTCAAAGAATTTCAGAGTGAAGTAGAAAATCATCGTAACAAGAAAATAAAATTCCTACGATCTGATCGTGGAGGAGAATATTTGAGTTACGAGTTTGGCCTACATTTGAAACAATGCGGAATAGTTTCGCAACTCACGCCACCCGGAACACCACAGCGTAATGGTGTGTCCGAACGCCGTAATCGTACTTTATTAGATATGGTACGATCTATGATGTCTCTTACTGATTTACCGCTATCATTTTGGGGTTATGCTTTAGAGACGGCTGCATTCACTCTAAATAGGACACCATCAAAATCCGTTGAGACGACGCCTTATGAACTATGGTTTGGCAAGAAACCAATGTTGTCGTATCTTAAAGTTTGGGGTTGTGATGCTTATGTGAAGAAACTTCAACCTGATAAGCTCGAACCTAAATCGAAGAAATGTGTCTTCATAGGATACCCAAAGGAGACTGTTGGGTACACCTTCTATCACAGATCCGAAGGCAAGATATTCGTTGCTAAGAATGGATCCTTTCTAGAGAAGGAGTTTCTCTCGAAAGATGTGAGTGGGAGGAAAGTAGGACTTGATGAGGTAACTGTACCTGCTCCCTTATTGGAAAGTAGATCATCACAGAAATCAGTTTCTGCGACACCTACACCAATTAGTGTGGAAGTTAATGATAATGATCATGAAACTTCAGATCAAGTTATTACTGAACCTCGTAGGTCAACTAGATCAAGATCCGCACCAGAGTGGTACGGTAATCCTGTTCTGGAGGTCATGATACTAGACCATGATGAACCTACGAACTATGAAGAAGCGATGGTGAGCCCAGATTCCGCAAAATGGCTTGAAGCCATGAAATCCGATATGGGATCCATGTATGAGAACAAAGTATGGACTTTGGTTGACTTGCACGATGGTCGGCAAGCCATTGAAAATAAATGGATCTTCAAGAAGAAGACTGACGCTGATGGTAATGTTACTGTCTATAAAGCTCGACTTGTTGCGAAAGGTTTTCGACAAGTTCAAGGGATTGACTACGATGAGACCTTCTCACCCGTAGCGATGCTTAAGTCTGTCCGAATCTTGTTAGCAATTGCCGCATTTTATTATTATGAAATTTGGCAAATGGATGTCAAAACTGCATTCCTGAATGGATTTCTGGAAGAAGAGTTGTATATGATGCAACCGAAAGGTTTTGTCGATCCAAAGGGAACTAACAAAGTGTGCAAGCTTCAGCGATCCATTTATGGACTGGTGCAAGCCTCTCGGAGTTGGAATAAACGCTTTGATAGTGTTATCAAAGCATTTGGTTTTATACGGACTTTTGGAGAAGCCTGTATTTACAAGAAAGTGAGTGGGAGGTCTGTAGCATTTCTGATATTAGATGTGGATGACATATTACTGATTGGAAATGATATAGAATTTCTGGATAGCATAAAGGGATACTTGAATAAGAGTTTTTCAATGAAAGACCTCGGTGAAGCTGCATATATATTAGGCGTTAAGATCTATAGAGATAGATCAATACGCTTAATTGGACTTTCACAAAGCACATACCTTGACAAAGTTTTGAAGAAGTTCAAAATGGATCAAGCAAACAAAGGGTTCTTGCCTGTACTACAAGGTGTGAGATTGAGTAAGACTCAATGCCCGACCACTGCAGAAGATAGAGAGAAGATGAAAGATGTTCCCTATGCTTCAGCCATAGGCTCTATCATGTATGCAATGCTGTGTACCAGACCTGATGTGTGCCTTGCTATAAGTCTAGCAGGGAGGTACCAAAGTAATCCAGGAGTGGATCACTGGACAGCGGTCAAGAACATCCTGAAATACCTGAAAAGGACTAAGGATATGTTTCTCATTTATGGAGGTGACAAAGAGCTCATCGTAAATGGTTACGTTGATGCAAGCTTTGACACTGATCCGGAGGATTCTAAATCGCAAATCCGATACGTATTTACATTGAATGGTGGAGCTGTCAGTTGGTGCAGTAAATGAAGGAGTCTACGTGTGAAGCGGAGTACATAGCTGCTTCGGAAGCAGCAAATGAAGGAGTCTGGATGAAGGAGTTCATATCCGATCTAGGTGTCATACCTAGTGCATCGGGACCAATGAAAATCTTTTGTGACAATACTGGTGCAATCGCCTTAGCAAAGGAATCCAGATTTCACAAGAGAACCAAGCACATCAAAAGACGCTTCAATTCCATCCGGGATTTAGTCCAGGTGGGAGACATAGAAATTTGCAAGATACATACGGATCTGAATGTTGCAGACTCGTTGACTAAGCCTCTTCCACGAGCAAAACATGATCAGCACCAAGACTCCATGGGTGTGAGAATCATTAATGTGTAATCTAGATTATTGACTCTAGTGCAAGTGGGAGACTGAAGGAAATATGCCCTGGAGGCAATAATAAAGTATTATATATTTCCTTATATCATGATAAATGTTTATTATTCATGCTAGAATTGTATTAACCGGAAACATAATACATGTGTGAATACATAGACAAACAGAGTGTCACTAGTATGCCTCTACTTGACTAGCTCGTTAATCAAAGATGGTTATGTTTCCTAGCCATAGACATGAGTTGTCATTTGATTAACGGGATCACTTCATTAGGAGAATGACGTGATTGACTTGACCCATTCTGTTTGCTTAGCACTCGATCGTTTAGTATGTTGCTATTGCTTTCTTCATGACTTATACATGTTCCTATGACTATGAGATTATGCAACTCCCGTTTACCGGAGGAGCACTTTGTGTGCTACCAAACGTCACAACGTAACTGGGTGATTATAAAGGTACTCTACAGGTGTCTCCAAAGGTACTTGTTGGGTTGGCGTATTTCGAGATTAGGATTTGTCACTCCGAGTGTCGGAGAGGCATCTCTGGGTCCACTCAGTAATACACATCACTATAAGCCTTGCAAGCATTGTGACTAATGAGTTAGTTGCGGGATGATGTATTACGGAACGAGTAAAGAGACTTGCCGGTAACGAGATTGAACTAGGTATCGAGATACCGACGATCGAATCTCGGGCAAGTAACATACCAATGACAAAGGGAACAACGTATGTTGTTATGCGGTCTGACCGATAAAGATCTTCGTAGAATATGTGGGAGCCAATATGGGCATCCAGGTCCCGCTATTGGTTATTGGCCGGAGAGGTGTCTCGGTCATGTCTACATAGTTCTCGAACCCGTAGGGTCTGCACGCTTAACGTTATGATGACAGTTATATTATGAGTTTATATGTTTTGATGTACCGAAGGTTGTTCGGAGTCCCGGATGTGATCACGGACATGACAAGGAGCCTCAAAATGGTCGAGACATAAAGATTGATATGTTGGACGACTATATTCGGACACCGGAAGTGTTCCGGAGAAGTTTCGGATTAAACCGGAGTGCCGGAGGGTTACCGGAACCCCCCGGGGAAGTATTGGGCCTTAGTGGGCCTTGAGGGGAGAGAGAGGGCAGCAGCTATGAGGTGGCGCGCCCCCTCCGAGGAGGAATCCTAGTTGGACTAGGAGAGGGGGGCGCAGCCCCCTTTCCCTCTCCCTCTCCCTCTCTTTCCTCCCCCCCCCCCTCTTTTCCTAGTAGGACTAGGAAAGGGGAGTCCTACTCCTAGTAGGAGGAGGACTCCCCCCTCTCTCCTTGGCGCGCCTAGGGCAGCCGGCCTCCCCCTTGCTCCTTTATATACGGGGGCAGGGGGGCACCTCTATACACACTTGATATACGATATTTTAGCCGTGTGCGGTGCCCCCCTCCACCATATTACACCTCGATAATACCGTTGCGGAGCTTAGGCGAAGCCCTGCGTCGGTGGAACATCATCATCATCACCACGCCATCGTGCTGAAGAAACTCTCCCTCAACACGGCTGGATCGGAGTTCGAGGGACGTCATCGAGCTAAACGTGTGTAGAACTCGGAGGTGCCGTGCGTTCGGTACTTGATCGGTCGGATCATGAAGACGTACGACTACATCAACCACGTTGTGATAACACTTCCGCTGTCGGTCTACGAGGGTACGTGGACAACACTCTCCCCTCTCGTTGCTATGCATCACCATGATCTTGCGTGCGCGTAGGAATTTTTTTGAAATTACTACGTTCCCCAACAATGGGAACCCCTTGACAGTTCGCCTTGAATAAAACTCCTCCAGCAAGGCCCAACATTGGTTTTACCATTTGCCTACCTACCACCTATACCTTTCCCTTGGGAGTAATTAACCCGAGGGTCATCTTTATTTTAGCCCCCCCCCCCCGGGCCAATGCTTCTCTAACTGTTGGTCCGAACTAGAGCCACTTGCAGCGCCACCACGGGGAAACTTGAGGGCTGGTTTTAGTTGTACGTTGTGCTCATCCGGTCGTGGCCTGAGAGGAGATACGCGCGGCTACTATCAGGGTGTCGGCACACCGGGAGGTCTTGCTGGTCTTGTTTTACCATTGTCGAAATGTCTTGTAACTGGGATTCCGAGCCTGATCGGGTCGTTCCGGGAGAAGGAATATCCTTCGTTGATCGCGAGAGCTTATCATGGGCTAAGTTGGGACACCCCTGCAGGGTTTGAACTTTCGAGAGCCGTGCCCGTGGTTATGTGGCAGATGGGAATTTGTTAATGTCCGGTTGTAGAGAACTTGACACTTGACTTAATTAAAATACATCAACCGCGTGTGTAGCCGTGATGGTCTCTTCTTGTCGGAGTCCGGGAAGTGAACACGGTCTTGTGTTATGTATGAACGTAAGTAGTTTCAGGATCACTTCTAGCTTCTCGACTGTTGCGTTGCTTCTCTTCTCGCTCTTATTGGCGTATGTTAGCCACCATATTTGCTTAGTGCTCGCTGCAGCTCCACCTCATTACCCCTTTCCTACCCATAAGCTTAAATAGTCTTGATCTCGCGGGTGTGAGATTGTTGAGTCCTCGTGACTCACATATTCTACCAAAACAGTTGCAGGTGCCGACGATACCAGTGCAGGTGGCGCAACCGAGCTCAAGTGGGAGTTCGACGAGGACCTTGGTCGTTACTATGTTTCGTTTCCTGATGATCAGTAGTTGTGCCCAGTTGGGATGATCGGGGATCTAGCATTTCGGGTTATCTTCTTTTCATTTGGATTTGACCGTAGTCGGTCTATGTGTGTATCTTGAATGATGTATGAATTTATTTATGAATTGTGTGAAGTGGCGATTGTAAGCCAACTCTCTTTATCCCATTCTTGTTCATACATGGGATTGTGTGAAGATGACCCTTCTTGCGACAAAACCTACAATGCGGTTATGCCTCTAAGTCGTGCCTCGACACGTGAGAGATATAGCCGCATCATGGGCGTTACAAGTTGGTAATCAGAGCCATCCCCGACTTAGGAGCCCCCTGCTTGATCGAATCGCTAGCGTTGTTGAGTATAGAACAAAAATGTTTTGAGTCTTAGGATTATATATATCGGAGAGTAGGATTCTTTTTACTCCTCAGTCCTTTCGTCGCTCTGGTGAGGTCTCCTGACGTAGATGTTTTGTCTTTCCTCTCCTAAAATTTCACTAAATTTTTTTTAGGATCACGCGGGTATGTTGGGATCGTTCCGATATTCTTGTGACGAGAACATTGTTCTTGGTGCCTCCTGACATTTAGGGGTTGTGGCAGTGTCCCGGGGAGTTGAGCTCCGAGGTGTTGTCGTCACAATTTTATCGTTGCAGTTCTGGAATACCTGAGTTTCGCCGACATCGAAAATCTCTTTTATGCAGTTGTTGGTGAGATCACCTTGACGCCACCCAGTACTGGGGTGGGAGTTCGGGAGTATTGCCATAACTCGTATAACAGATGCTTTTCGAAGGTTGAGGTACACGATTTCCGGAGTTTTCTTGGTTATGTGTTGACGGATGGATACAGCTGGATCTAGGGATTGTTAGTTTGGGTGAGATATATTGCCTCCCCTGTATCCCCAACACCTGATTGCATAATCAGAAAGTTCCGGGAGTTTATAGGTGGGAATTCTAGTAGCTCGTAGGATATCTTTCCAACAGACACATGATACGATATGGGGTCTATCATATGTTTGTTCCGGCTTATTTTGCAAGCCAATCCTTTGTTTTGTTTTAAGTTGTGGTATTCGAGTTGCTTCGAAGTCAAATGTGGATTACATACCTTTTCTAAGTGGTGTTCTCATATTCCTATGTGGATACTAATCCTTCTTGATCATCGAGATTGCCATCTTAATTCTATTTCCAACCGGTGTGTTTCTCTTCGAGATGATCCCATCATTCTCCCCATCTGCAAGATCAATTCTAAGTTTTCTCGACGGTGTTTATTCCATATGCCCCAAGTTGCCTTTGTTTTTCCCACCCTCCCACCCTTTTCTTCAAGGACTCAGATTTCTCAATCATGTATCTTTTTGTTGATGGGAAGCCTCTCCATTCTTTTCCGTCAATGTTCTTATCTGGTGATTTCCCATGAAGATAATAACGGAGCTTGAAGTTTATCATTTTTGTTCTCTTTTCTTCTCCGGTGGATTAAATTCAAGCTTTGTCGATCATATCCTTTCCTCATTTCAAATGTTTTCTCAAGCCGGTACATCTCTTAATCATCCACCTCTTGCTATTCATGTTACCTGGAGTGCTGAAGATATCCCAGAAGATTCAAGTTTCCATTCTTATTCCTTCCAAGCTATTTCGAGGTTGTTACCTCGTTCAAGACGTTCAAATCAACCGGTGCATTATCTCTTCCTAAGCAATCATTCAACGATGTTTTCTTTTGAGTGGGCCCTAACCAACATGTCTTTTCCCAGAATCTTACCTGACACTTCTAACTTTTTCTGGAGTTATTATCAATTTCATTTAAAAGTTTGACATAAGAATGAATTATCATCAGTCAAATGTCTCTCTCCAAGATCTTTCAAATTATTTTCATCGTTGGTTCAACCTTCCTACTTTTCATTCCGGAGTGCCTCAACAATTCATGGTGGTGTTTCTCGTCATCATTCTTAGATTTTGAAGACCGAAGAGGAGTTCCTCTTAAATCCTTACCCGTTCTTCCAAAGATGCGAAGTTCAAGCTTGATGCCATCCTCTCATAATTGTTTTCGATTGTGAGAATTCTTTTTACCCATCCGGAGCATTTCATGAGTTGTTCCTATTTCTTTCCTCCGAAGGCCATCATGTCATAATTATTCATTCCAGCTTTCAGCTCTCGTTCTCCAAATCTTACCGGTGAATCGTTCAAGTATCCTCTAGTCGGCTCCATATCTCTTCGTTCTCATGTATCTAAATACCCTCAAGTATCTTTATTCGTTTTATAATTCTTCCCGGTGAATTGTGCCTTTGCTACTTTCATTCTCAATTCTTACACTGGTTCATTCAAGAATTCTCTTCCGTTGTTATCGTATCAATTCATTCGTTCTTTCCAAATCCTACCGGCGGATCGTTGAAGACTTTTCTCAAGTTTGCGCTATATCTCTCTTAATCCTTTCTACGAGAATAAGTAGTATGCCAAATCCGTTGCTTGTCATCAATTTAAATTGGTGAAGGATACGCATAACGTAATTCTTATTACTGTTTCATCCAATTGATCTAGTTTTCTTCTTTCCAGAGTTGTTCATCATGTAACATTTCTCGGTTCGAGATGCTCCATCTTTTCTTTTCCGGAGTTCCAAGTTTTTCCGCATCATCTCATTGCGAAGCTCCTTCTAAATCATCGCAAGGCTTCACCTTGTGTTCTCAACTTCTCTTTCTTTCTATCATCCTTTTATTACCGGAGTTCTTCATGGAGGCTCTACATGGTGGTTCGTCAAGGATTCCTTTCATTCTTCAATTGTTCTTCAAGATTTCTCTCGAAGTTATGATCCGCCAAGCTATACCCAAAGATAAACATGGTGCTCAACAAATGTTGTGTTTCCAGGAATTCAAGCATTCTTCATCTTGCATTCCGAAGTGCAATTCTTTCTACCTTATCGCTTGAGATGGTGTTATGTCACTCTTGGCAATTTCTCCTCGTGTTTTTTATTCACAAGTCATCAGGAATGAGATATTTATCCATCATTTTCTCTTCGCTCAAGACATCTTTTAAACCAATCAACCTCTTCATTGGAGTTATCTTGGGTTATATTTCACCTAAAGTTTTCCCTAAGGATTTTTGCTATTTATGGTGCTCATAAATGACCCAAGTTCTTCATTTATCCTCCCGGCGAAATAAGTTTCTCGTCTCCTTGTTCATATCTATCCAATCTATTGTTTTTTCGTTAGTGGCAGGATTTCACCTCAAGTTTTTGAGATGTTTTCCATAAGTCCACGGGAATCATATCTTTTGTTGTTGATTTTTCAACAACTTCGTTCAACCCTTCTTCGCAGGAAGGCTCCTTCATGTTCATTCATGGTGGAAGTTGACGTTCTCTTCTCCATTCTTTTCATTCCACTCATTTGTTCCGGAGGCATTGTGATGTAACTCTCTTTGACCCATCATCTCATTTTGTAAATATCATGTTCTTTTCCTTGATTATCCACTTAACATGAGTGTTGTGTCCTCTGCTCAAGTTTGTTTCATCTTATGAAGTCTTAAATCTCTTTTCTACCAGAGTGTTGTCTACTTTCTTTCGTTCTCATTCCTTGCTTATTCCGTTTCAATCGGAGTGGTTACATGTCCTTCCTTGTCGCTGGAGCTCTTCATTCATGTCTTTCAAGCTACAAGGTTCTTGTAATGTTTCTTGTTACTCTTTTCTAACAGAGTGTTTTTCAACTTTGTTCATCTTCGTTGTATTCTTTCTTTCAATTTGTTCAACCTCGCAAGGTTCTTTGGTTTCACGTGTTTGTCAAAGAAGCAACTTAGTTTTACCTCTTCTCTTCTTCTTCCGTTTCCCTCCGGTGCCATTCCTAGATCTTCGGACGAGATCCTCTTGTAGTGGTGGAGTGTTGTGATGCCCCAAGACCAACGCTCTAGATGCCTTCAGTTTAGTTTCATTGTCGTCGTGTGTTTCATATGTTTGTTGCCATGATCTTGATGAGTGCCATTGCCATATTTTGCTTCTTGCATCACGTTCATCTTATAGTACATTGCATTGCACCATCCTTGCTTTGTTCTATGCTTCATGATGCAATGTGCCTCTTGTCATTCTATTGCATTGCATCATGATCATCATGCCTTGTTTTGCATATTTAAGTTTTGTTGTGTGTTCTTGTGTGAACCCCTCTTATTCTTATCTCCACCTCATTTTTGTTCCATGCGCATACCAGCAACAATCCATCAAGTTCACCCAAGTTTCTATCCCATCCGAACTTCTCCTTTTCCCTTTCTTTCAATTATTTCTCTAGTGGCATTTTCTGCTCCAGATTAATGTTCACTATATTTTTATATTCTCTGCACCATGCCAAGACCACCTCCTCCAGTTTTCAAGTCCTTTGGAAGTGTTTTGGTTGGGCTAAGGATTTATTCAAGCTTGAATTATTTTCAAACTTGTTTGAATTTGCAGTCTCTTAAAATTACCAGAGCATTTTATTCAAATGTTGCATAATTTCTGGTGTCCAAGGATATTTTGTTCTTAGCCTATTTCTTCTCAAAACTCCCTGAACTTTTCTTTTTCTAAACCTGAAGATTCAAAGTTTTAGAAAAGAGGGGCCTCCCAGCAGCGCACCTTGGGCCTTTTCCCTCACCTGCAGCCCAGCCAAGCCACCGCAGCCCGCCTGGCCCGACTCTGTTCACGGCCACCTGCCCCGTTGCGTCACCGTCTCTGTTCCAGAGATAGAGCGCTCGCGCTCACGCCGTGAGTTTCACGGACGCTGAGGGCGCGCCGTCTTCTCCCCTCCTTTTTAAGCCAGCAGCCACGCCCTAGGGTTTCCCCTTCTCCCTCTCGTTTCCTCCGCCGCCGCCAGCCAGGAGGGCAGCTCCTCCCCGCTCCATCTCCCCCTTGCAGCGACCATGGCCGGCCCAAGCAAGAGCTCATCACCGGAGTAGGAGCATCTCTAGCCTCCCCACCGTCGACCCAGAGCACCTCAGCGCCTCCCCGAGTCTGTTCTGACGCCGATCCGAGCCCTAGGACGCCTTCCCTGACGTCCTCTTCGTCTTCTTCACGGACAGCAAGTCCACTGGAGTTTCTCGCCTCCTATCTGTCGATATTCTGCGTCCCCGGCCGCATCCTCATGTCACAGGTATACTAGGTATACCCAAATCCAATCCTGCTCTTTTCCATCGTGATTCGATCGCCGGAGTCGTCGCTAGATCCATGCCATCTTAGTGTTCTCGGTGCTCCGACAAGTTTTGAATTTTGTTGTGTAGTTGCAGTAGTCGCCGTGGTTCCTCGCGCTTCGCCCCCGCTCTGAATCCTCTCTAGCACACGCCGCCTTGTCGTGCCACTCCCTGCTCGCCACCGCTCCCGATAGCTTCGCCGATTGCCTCGCGTCGCCGTCGCCCGAGCCGAGCCATGCTCGTGCTCGAACAGGTCCTGCTGCTGCTTGCGCTGCTTCTCCTCGCCACGCGTCCTCTGCACACACGCCGCCCATTTGTTGCATCTTCGCGGGCACACCTCCATGCACATGCTTCTACACATGCGCACGGCCGCGCTCGCCTGCCAGCCCGTGGCTTGCTGCGTCTTGCCTCGCCGCCATGCCCGGCACGAGCTCAAGCTCGTGCTCGAGCCAATCTCCTGCAGCTGCTCCGCCTGCACGCGACCATCCCGCAGCTGCTCACGCATCCAGACCCGCATGCCCGCCGCTGGTTTTTAGCCATAGCCGTCGCTGCTTCTAGCCGCGAGCAACTGCTGGAGTTCTGCGTCCTCTGTTCATCCATGGAGGTCCAGGATCGGGTCTTCAATCAGTTTAAGATGTGCCATGCTCTTCACTTTCACAAACACACAACCAGCCCGACTGGTTAAACCATCGCGCCAACAGCAGGAGGTCCTGGGTTCGAGTCCCAGGCGTCCCAATTTTTGCACAGTTTTTCGTTCTGAAACACACTGTCACTCAGGCGAAATCTTCATGGGCCGCTGCAGAATCCTGCAATTCGGCCCGATTGTGTTTTTTTATCAGTCTTGCATTTTGCTATTTGTCTATTGCATTGCATATTTACAGAATTGCCATTGTCTTAAATTGTTTATAGCTAAATATCCATGCATCATAATAAAGCATGTAATATATGTAAAATGCTTAGGATTTCATCTACTTTCATAATATGCAACTTTCACCCATGTCAAAATGTTTAAACTTGCTATTTGCATTAATTTGCATAAATTATTTGTTAAAATGGTTTATTTCATAACTAAATAACCGTAGCTCCGAATTTAATAAATTATATATGTAACTTGTCTAGCAAAATGAATAGATTAACTTGCTGCACTTTATTTTGCTGTTTAACAACATTAAAATTGTGTATAGGGCAGAACAGTACCAAATTCAAAATATGCATATGAGGACTTTCCGGGATTGTTGTTTGTTGTTCGGGCCTCATTTAAACATGCCTAGATCGGTAGTTTTATTATGCTTCACCCCTTGCCATGTTTAATAACATTTAATATTGTTGGGTTCATAAACGAGAGTGAACTAAATACTTGAATGTGGGGTTTCGTCGAATATGCAACTCGTTGCATATTGAGCTCCACTTAATTTGTAGTATTGTTTGTTGCACTTTACCATGCCATGCCTCTTTAAACCGGACATGCATCATGTTTGATTGTGCATCATGCCATGTTTATGTGATGGTTGTTTACCATGTTGTTTGCTTCTTTCCGGTGTTGCTTCTTCGGGTTAGTTCCGATAACGTCGCGTTTGTGAGGATTCGTTCGACTACGTCCGCTTGTCTTCTTCATGGACTCGTTCTTCTTCCTTGCGGGATCTCAGGCAAGATGACCATACCCTCGAAATCACTTCTATCTTTGCTTGCTAGTTGTTCGCTCTATTGCTATGCCGCGCTACCTACCACTTGCTATATCATGCCTCCCATATTGCCATGTCAAGCCTCTAACCATCCTTTCCTAGCAAACCGTTGCTTGGCTAAGTTACCACTTTTACTCAGCCCCTCTTATAGCGTTGCTAGTTGCAGGTGAAGATGAAGATTGCTCCATGTTGGATTATGTTTATGTTGGGATATCACAATATCTCTTATTTTATTAATGCATATATATACTTGGTAAAGGGTGGAAGGCTCGGCCTTATGCCTGGTGTTTTGTTCCACTCTTGCCGCCCTAGTTTCCATCATATCGGTACTATGTTCCCGGATTTTGCGTCCCTAACGCGGTTGGGTGTTATGGGAACCCCTTGACAGTTCGCCTTGAATAAAACTCCTCCAGCAAGGCCCAACATTGGTTTTACCATTTGCCTACCTACCACCTATACCTTTCCCTTGGGAGTAATTAACCCGAGGGTCATCTTTATTTTAGGCCCCCCCCGGGCCAATGCTTCTCTAAGTGTTGGTCCGAACTAGAGACACTTGCAGCGCCACCACGGGGAAACTTGAGGGCTGGTTTTAGTTGTACGTAGTGCTCATACGGCCGTGGCCTGAGACAAGATACGCGCGGCTACTATCAGGGTGTCGGCACGCTGGGAGGTCTTGTTGGTCTTGTTTTACCATTGTCGAAATGTCTTGTAACCGGGATTCCGAGACTGATCGGGTCGTTCTGGGAGAAGGAATATCCTTCGTTGATCGCGAGAGCTTATCATGGGCTAATTTTGGACACCCCTGCAGGGTTTGAACTTTCGAGAGCCGTGCCCGCGGTTATGTGGCAGATGGGAATTTGTTAATGTCCGGTTGTAGAGAACTTGACACTTGACTTAATTAAAATACATCAACCGCGTGTGTAGCCATGATGGTCTCTTCTCGGCGGAGTCCGGGAAGTGAACACGGTCTTGTGTTATGTATGAACGTAAGTAGTTTCAGGATCACTTCTTGATCACTTCTAGCTTCTGGACCGTTGCGTTGCTTCTCTTCTCGCTCTTATTGGCATATGTTAGCCACCATATTTGCTTAGTGCTCGCTGCAGGTCCACCTCATTACCCCTTTCCTACCCATAAGCTTAAATAGTCTTGATCTCGCGGGTGTGAGATTGCTGAGTCCTTGTGACTCACAGATTCTACCAAAACAGTTGCAGGTGCCGACGATACCAGTGCAGGTGGCGCAACCGAGCTCAAGTGGGAGTTCGACGAGGACCTTGGTCGTTACTATGTTTCATTTCCTGATGATCAGTAGTGGTGCCCAGTTGGGACGATCGGGGATCTAGCATTTGGGGTTATCTTCTTTTCATTTGGATTTGACCGTAGTTGGTCTATGTGTGTATCCTGAATTATGTATGAATTTATTTATGAATTGTGTGAAGTGGCGATTGTAAGCCAACTCTCTTTATCCCATTCTTGTTCATTACATGGGATTGTGTGAAGATGACCCTTCTTGCGACAAAACCTACAATGCGGTTATGCCTCTAAGTCGTGCCTCGACACGTGAGAGATATAGCCGCATCGTGGGCGTTACAGCTGGAAACGGCCCAACGGAATAATGGGCCGTTAATGGGTATAAAGTGATACACTGTTCATTACGGGCCAGTTTCACCACATGCCGTTAATGGGTATAAAGTGATACACTGTTCATTACGGGCCAGTTTTACCACGGGGCTGTAATGGGCCGAGAGTAATAAGGGCCTCATATGGGCCGAAAGACGTCATGGGCCATACATGGGCCGGAAGTTAAAACGGGCTGGAATTATATTGGATGGCCCAGATGACGCTACTGGGCCTAATTCGGATAGGCCGTAAACGAGCCCTGGGTTAGCGGGCTGTAAATGGGCTATATGCGAACAGGCCGTTAACAGGCTTGCCGTGGGCCGGCCCGCCACCTTTTGACCAAGGCAAACGAGCCGGCCTTTTCACAAGAATGGGCCTCTGTTGGGCCGTGCCATGTGTCGACGTATCATATGCGCTTTGGGTCCAATGAGTGGATGACATCTGTCCCAACGGTGAGCCGACACGTGTTTCCTCCAGCCAATGATGATTTTACATGTGGAAAATCCCCATTGGTCAGGGCTGTTAACGGGTTATCGGATCCAAAACCGGACCCGATAGCTTAACGGCGTTCCGTTACGGTGGATGCCACGTGTCGGTCACCCTTGACGAAAGCACTTCTGTGACGCGCGATTTATCGTCATGGAAGTGGACACTTCCGTGATGATAATTTTGGTAATGTCATGGAACACTTCTACGACAGCACAGGTATGACTATCTTGATTCTGTCATAAATTGTCATGGATGTACATGCATGACAGAAAATGTGACCTACTGTGATAAGCACGTATCATCACGGAAGTGTATTTTTTTTGTAGTGTATGGTGCCGGAACCGGCATCCTCGCTAACAGAGGGATGGCTGGGTCTTCGGGTAGCGGAGCCGGACAGTGAATCCGCTCCGCCTTCTTTGTCCAGCCTTGTGGGAAGAATGGAAAGCTTAGTATGCCCCTTGGATTTACAAATAGTAAAGTTATCGCAAAAACTTACGGGAGACACTGCGTGAGTCCGATCGAGGCCGAGGTCATTGGTCGTTTTCGGCCACGTCTTTTGGGTCTTGAACAGCAGCTTCCACATGTCTTCATGCTTCGTGCCGAAGAACCGCTGCAGGGTCCGGGGACTGGCCGGGTCGAACTCCCACATGTACTGAGTCCGGCGTTGGCAAGGGAGAATCCGGCGAAAGAGCATTACCTGGATCACGCTGGCAAGGCCGGTTTTCTTGTCTACCATACTCTTGATGCACTTCTGCAACATCGTCACCTCATCGTATGATGCCCAGTCCAGGCCCTTGTTGAGCCAGGATGTCAGCCGTAGTGGAGGCCCGGACTTGAACTCGGGAGCGGCGGCCCATGTGGTGTCATGGGGTTCCGTGACATAGAACCCCTCCTACCGCCATCCCTTCACCATCTCCATGAAGGTGCCTTTGGGCCAGGTGACGTTGGGGAGCTTGCTCACCATGGCGCCGCCGCACTCCGCGTGTTGACCATCCACCACTTTTGGCTTCACATTGAAGACCTTGAGCCATAGGCCGAAGTGGGGAGGGATGCGGAGGAATGCCTCACACACGACGATGAACGCTGAAATGTTGAGAAAGGAATTCGGGGCTAGATCGTGGAAATGTAGCCCGTAGTAAAACATAAGGCCTCGGACGAAAGGATGGAGGGGAAACCCTAATTGCGGAGGAAATGAGGGATGAATACTACCCTTTCGTTGGGCTCCGGAGTGGGGACGATCTGCCTCTTGGCCATAAGCCGGTGGGCGATTTCCTTGGCTAAGTACCCCGCTTCCCGGAGCTCCTTGATGTTCTCCTCCGTGACGGAGGAAGCCATCCACTTGCCCTGTGCTCCAGATCCGGACATGGCTAGAGTGTTTTCTGGGGACGAAAAGGATTGAAGCTTGGGCGCTGGAGCTCGAGGGCGGATGGGCTGAGAAAGAAGAAGGTCTGGGGTGAAAAGGTGGATTCTTATCTCCTTATAAAGGCAGTGAATATGGAGCGTCCCCCCCACGATCCTTAAAACTCGCCTATTCTCAAGGGGTCGTGCGGACGGCATGGTTGGATTACCCAAACCCATATTGATGAGAATCCCGTGATAAGGCTGCTTTGACAAGACGTGTCACCGGAGGCTGCGTCTCGGAACGCGAAATGGGA
Source organism: Aegilops tauschii subsp. strangulata (assembly GCF_002575655.3). Lineage (NCBI taxonomy): Eukaryota > Viridiplantae > Streptophyta > Magnoliopsida > Poales > Poaceae > Aegilops > Aegilops tauschii. The sequence goes on along the minus strand of NC_053037.3, from coordinate 275,866,665 downwards.
GATTGAAAAATAATTCGAAATAATAAACAGGCTAGACGTAACGTCTCGCCAGCAAAATTATCAGTGAAGACATATCGTGTTTTTTGATTAAGTATTATGCCTTTATGGCAGTGAGGTTGCAACTGTTCAACAGAGCCGGATATAGTTCTTGTTGATCAACTACTTTGAAGTATTCGGAGGAGGAACCCGCCTTGCAATGTCGAAGACAATCTGCGCATCGGACACATCGCCATTGAAGCCTGGTTCAGGGGCTACTGAGGGAGTCCTGGATTAAGGGGTCCTCGGGCGTCCGGGCTATGTGACATGGGCCGGACTAATGGGCCGTGAAGATACAAGATAGAAGACTTTCTCCCGTGTTCGGATGAGACTCTCCTTTGAGTGGATGGCAAGCTTGGCGTTCGGATATGAAGATTCCTTTCTCTGTAAACTGACTCTGTACAACCCTAGGCCCCCCGGTGTCTATATAAACCGGAGGGTTTACTCCGTAGAGGCAATCATAATCATACAGGCTAGACATCTAGGGTTTACCACTACGAGGTAGATCAACTCTTGTAACCCCTATATTCATCACAGTCAATCAAGCAGGAAGTAGGGTATTACCTCCGTTAAGAGGGCCCGAACCTGGGTAAACATCGTGTCCCTGTCTCCTGTTACCTTCGATCCTTAGATGCACAGTTCGGTACCCCATACCCCAGATCTGCCGGTTTTGACACCGAGAGCTGCCATGTGGCAAATAGCATCCACTTAGTCACTTTGGAGCTTGACACTGCAGTGGTCGACAACGTGCGTTGTGATGAGGTGGCGTGGTGAGGTGGTTCTGGCTCCATAAGCCCCGGCAGGCCTGCCGGGACGACCTGAAGGCTTGCTTCCGGGGGTAACCCCAACCTTGCTAGGCTCGCCTGCCCGGCAAGGGAGGTTTTTCCCTTAGCAGTATCTTGCTCTTCTGGCTCTTCTTGATCTTCCTGTGCTGCACGCCGGTCCCTTGAAGAACTGGTCCCTTGTGCTTTAGTCTGACCTTGGTGTTGTAATCTTGTTCTCGTTCCTGTGCACAGTCTGGGCAACGGATCCAAGGGTTTGTTGCACCGACAGGCTCTTTGGTCCCATAGGTGGCTGTGGTTTCCCACGACAAACAAGTAGACCAATAGCAAGATATGGTACACGGAAACACACACACACACAGATAGATAGATGGGGTCGTGCAACCAAGGAATGAGCCAAAATGTGGAATCCATGAAAATGGTCTAGTTGCACAATGCTAGAGAGACGCTAGCTCAATTGCACAATAGGCGGATACGAGACTTGTGCACAACCTACTAAGCAAAATGCAACTACTTCTATCCCGAGTATGTTATATGTATGGTGTTCCGATGATATGATCCAAGATGATCAGGTATGACAATCTTAATGAAGTATGATGCTATGGTTCTTGCTTAAAAGCTCTTTGCTTATCTTTTCCTTTTGCTTAAAAGCTTGCTTGGCTCTTTATCTTTTGAGCTCTTTCTTTTGCCACTTATGCAAAACTTCACGAACCAAGATAGCAATTGTGTATATGCTATGACAACCTTGTGACACAAAAGATGATACCAAGATATGTATACCAATATGATATGGTATGTATGCAATGGGAGCTATGATCCCTAATGTGCACAAGTAACGTTGCTGGCAATACTCAATGGCTAGTCTCGATAGGAGAGGTACGCAAAATGGGCTATGGGTTTATCAATGCAATGGCAAGGAGTAAACAAATGTGTTGTCGAAGTTACCGTCCTTGGTTACGGATGAGAGTGTCAAAATGGTGGAGTGGTCGCTAGCGATGACGAGTCCATGGCGAAGATGAGCGGCGGTGATGTCAATGTCGAACCATCCCTAAGTTGCGGAGTGTCAAAGAAGAAAACGTGTCAAAATTTTCGGAGTTGGTAGCGGGTAAGCGATGGTAGTTTGCGGAAAGCGGTGGTGGTATGCGGAAGTGTAAGTGGGAACCCGGGCCAAATTTGCAAAAGTTAGGAGTAAGGGAAAGTGGTGGAGGAAATGGGGCTTTGGGAGGCCGGATGTCCGAGCTGTCGGGCCGGAGGTCCCGGGGCACAGGCCGAATGTCCGGGCCTCCAAATCCGAGATGAACTCATTGAACTCGCGGGGAAAAAGGCAATTCCGGGGCAAAATTCAAGAGATTGCATGGATGGAAATTGGGGGAAAGATGGGGGAAAGCTATATCTACTTACTACACACGAAATCCAGGGATCAAATCCAACAAAACTTCATCACACCAACAAATCACAAAAAAATGGGTCTATTTTTGGTGGGGAATTTTTGAATCTGGGGAAGAACACCACAAAACAAGGGTAGAAAACAAGGGTAGGGGCTCCAAATTCGTGATCAACCAAGGCTCATGATACCAAGCTGATGTAGGGTGGAAACCCTAGGTCCGATCTTTCACGAAATGGAGAGGATCCTATGAAGAGAACGAAGAACACGAGGGGAAACACGAGGGGAGACACTCAAATCAATGAGAACAATCACACATGTGCTAGATCCATGAACATAACGAGTGATACAAGATCCAAACACAACAAAGGACAATACAAGAGGCGGTAGTTCTTCTCCGTGAGGAGGTCTTGAGGGGTCTTCCCGTTAGGGGTCTTGAATCCACTTGGGAGATCTTCTTCGTAGAGGCCGTGAACTCTGATGGAGAAGGTATCAAGTGGATGAGCAAAGCTCTATCTCTCAAATGAGCTAATCCTTTGCTAACCCTAGAAATAGGGAGGAGATGGGGTATATATAGTCTAAGGGGCCGAAGGGATATATGGGCCTCGGCCCTTTACTGTGAGCAGACAGGTGGAGCCGGATGTCCGGGCCTTCACGAGGAGCCGGATGTCCGTGGTGGGGCCGAATGTCCGGGCTGGCGGGGTCCGACTTAGGTTCTCTCTAGGCAGGTGCGGTCCGGATTTCTGGGCTGGTGGCCGGATGTCCGGCTGCTCACGACGGGCCGGATGTCCGGGGCCTGGGCTGGATGTCTGGGCTCACTTGGCCGGTTCTGGTTGCTCTCTGGATAGGAGGAGCCAGATTTCTGGGCATCGGGCCGAATGTCCAGGCTGGGCCGGATGTCCAGGCCCTATAGCCTTGACTGGAGGGCGGCGGCTGTGGACGATGCTCCAGGGGCCGGATGTCCGGGGCTTGTGGCCGGATGTCCGGGTCCTGGGGACTTCTTTGGTTCCTTCCGTCGTTCCTCTTCATCCTTGTACTTGGGGACTTGTTCGTCTTCACGTGCATCTTCGAGAGGGCCTTCTTGGTACTTGATCATGCACAACATTCTGGACTTAGGTAGTAACCATGTCTCGAGTGGATCATATGGAATATCACTAAGGAAAGATGTCACCTCGATCTCGAGGGATCTAGCTCATGCTCGTGTCATTGGTCCTCTTGCTTCATGAGACGATGGTAGGTCCATGGGGATGACCATAGGATGCTCCACATCACCATAGCTTTCTCCGAATGACGTAGGCGGGACAGGGCGTCAGCAGCACCATTCTCGGCACCTTTCTTGTACACAATCTTTTATTGTAATCCGAGCAACTTAGTGAAAGCTCACTGCTTTCATGGAGTTGTGAGCTGCTATTCTTGCAGGTATACTAGGCTACGCTAGTCTGTCTTGATTATGAACTCCGTGAACTGTAGATAAGGTCGCCACTGATCCACTGCTGTAATAATCGCCAAATACTCCTTCTCATAATTGGAAAGCCCTCGATACTTAGGATCGAGTGATTTGCTCATAAAGGCGATGGGATGCCCTTCTTGCTGCAGGATTGCCCCAATGCTAGTGTCGCAGGTGTCTATCTCCACTGTAAATTGTTTTTGAAAGTTCGGTAGGGCTAGTATAGGTGCTGTGACTAACCCGTGTTTGAGGACCTGGAAGCTCTGTTTGGTGTTATCTGTCCAGACGAACGGTGTTCCCTTCTTGAGGAGATTGAAGAAGGGCCGAGCCACGATTCCAAACTGCCAAACGAAACGGCAATAGTAACCTGCCAGCCCCAAGAACTGTCGGACCTCTTTTACATTTGTAGGAGTAGGCCAAGCAGTCATCGCTTCAATCTTCATGGTGTCAGTGGCCACCCCTTCAACGCTGATAATGTGCCCCAAATAAGTGATTTATTGTTGGCGAAAGTTGCATTTACTTTGTTTCAGTTTCCATTGATCGTGGCGGAAAAGTTCAAAGACTTGTCGCAGGTGTTCGGCATGCTCTGGCAGTGTCTTGCTAAACACAAGGATGTTGTCGAAGAATGACAAGACACATGCGTGCATCACTGGGTGGAGTGTACCGTTGATGGCGCCGTTCAAAGTTGCTGGGCCGCCCACGAGTCTGAACGATAGCACCTTGAATTCAAAATGTCCCGAGTGAGTTTGAAATGCAGTCTTGAATTCTTCCCCTTCGGCCAATCGGATTTGATGATAGCCTGCTCGCAAGTCAATCTTGGAAAACCATTTAGCCCCATGAAGTTCATCTAGAAGTTCTTCAATCACGGGCACGGGATACTTGCCAACCACAATCATAGCGTTGAGCTGTCGGTAGTCGATGCATAATCACCATGTATCATCTGTCTTTTTGACCAAAATCACTGGTGATGAGAAGGGACTGTGGCTGCACTGAATAACACCTGACTTCAACAGTTCCTGCACTTGCTTCTCGATCTCATCTTTATGTTCAGGTTTGTGCCTGTGGGGCCTCAAGTTCACTGGTTGCGCTATAGCCATCAGCGGTATCCTGTGATCGCAATATGTGTTCTGGGGAAGGCCTATTGGTTTACCGAACACATCTTCAAACTGATCGATGACCTTCTGAATGTTGTCAGGTGTAGGTGTGTAGACTTCATCTCCTTCAGTGAGTTGATACACCTGAACAACTTGCATCAGTGAGCTTTGTTTTCGTAAACATTGCAGCTGCAAAGCATTGATCTTAAACCAGTGGGCAACGTCGTCTTGGTGGCCTTGCAACTGCGCTGGCCCATGCGGAGTGGTTATTAGCAGTCGTTTTCCCCGCCAGTCCACGCTCATCGGGCTGTGCTCCTCCAGCCAGTCCATGCTGAGGATGGCATCATACGCTCCCAACGGCAACACCTTCATTTCAGTGATGAACTATGTGTCTGTGACACCCAACTACACTATGGTGTGTGGGCAACGCAGTAAAGTTCACCTCCATCCACAACCTTGACACGGCAGGGTCGGTGGAGAGCTACCACACCCTTCAGAACCGATGCCAGACACGCGTGGATGAAGGATGTAGAGCTCCCAGAATCCGCCAGCAGTAGCACCTCGTGGAAAGCGAATCGCCTTCGAGGACGTACTGCTGGTGAGGGCGTGGTGCAAGATCGCCATCGTAGTTTCTGCCAACGCGTCGCCGAGCGGTGGACTTGCTGGATCACCGTCGGAGTTGATGCCGAACAGCTCGAGGAGCTCCTCGATGACATGCAGTTGGGCATTGGTGGGACAGTTGTGGTCCTGCCCCCAGCGCTCCCCACACTTGAAGCAGAGGCCCCTCGCATGGTGATACTCTCGCGGTGCCTTGAGCTTGGTGCCATCGGAACGGCTGGCCTCCATCGCGTGCCGATCTGTGGCCGTCAGCACTATCGATGGTCATCCTTGAGGTAGCGGTGGTGGAAGCGCCATGGGCATGCCTGTACTGCTGCGATTTCTCCAATCCGGGGTGGTGGCACGCGCCATGCTGGGACGCACGCGCTCTCGCAAGGCGCCATCCGCCACCTCCTCCTGAAGGAGCGCCAGGGCGCACGCAGTGTCGAGATTGGGTGGCCGCTGCACCAACACCACCGCGCAGATGTCACCCTGGAGTCCCTCGACAAATTGAGTAAGGTAATAATAAGGATGAATGGATTAAGAATACATAGAGATGTGACTGATAATTAGCTCAACTTGCTCAATGTAATCAGCTACAGATGTTTTCTGGGACAGGGAATAATATTGGTAGATCTAGAGCTGATGACGGTCACGACCAAATCTCATGCACAACAGTGACGAGAATGACTCCCAGCCAAATTCAGTCAACTTCCTCTACACTGATTGCAAGACACTGATGCGGTGCCCGCAAAATTCAGTGAAGCCATCAGAACCCAAAGCTTCATCTTAATATCAAACATATGGAAATACTACTCTCACAACGTCTTCCACAGACGCAGGTTCTCACCGATGAATTGGGGAAAACGGATCGAGGGGTGAGCCTGGCCAATTCCGCGAGCAGTTGACTGGCATGTGCATAGGGGAAGGTGATGGAAGGTGAAGCAGGGAGTGGTGACTGACCGTTGGCCGGGGTGGCCACCGACGTGAACGCCGGTGCCAGACCCCATGGTACGATGTCGATGTCGCGGTCGATTGACCCGAGGGCACTGCGATCACGCAGCGGCACTGCGGGTGCAGGCAGGGCTGGCGCGAGTGCCTCCACCGGCCACTCCTCCGTGGGGACTGCAGGACACACTTAGAGTTTCGCGACCTCCATCGAGAGTTGATCCACGCGCCGCTCCAGATCGGGCCGCCACGGGGCCATATCGTCAAGCTTGGCGGTTTGCGCATGAATGTTAGTGTGATCCCGTCGAGGGAGCCGGTGAGCTTGTCGAAGTAGTCCTTGAACGATGGTTCCGTGGCGCTAATGCTTGATTGACATCTGCACCCGCGTCTCCATCAGGTGCGCCACGGTGCAGATCGCTGGCTCCGAATATCACATGTTAGCAACCAACTAGTACTCACTCGATCTATTGCAATATCTCACGAATTCAAGTGGCAATTTAGGGTTACAATCACTGGATACACGAATTGGAGGAACAGAAGGGGAAAGCGAAAGAGCCGTTGTCAGTGTCAAAACCGGCGAATCTCGGGTAGGGGGTCCCGAGCTATGGATCTAGGATCGATGGGGAACAAGGGACGATGAACATTGTTTACCCAAGTTTGGGCCCTCTCGAAGAGGTAAAACCCTACATCCTGCTTGATTGTATTGGATGTATGATGTGGTTATAGAGTAGATCTACCTCGAGATCAGAGGAGCCAAACCCTAAGTCGATGAGGTGATGAATGTGGCTCTAGCCCTCAAGACTAAAACCCTCCTGTTTATATAGCCAGCAGTAGGGTTAGGGTTACATGCGATCGGTTACAATTAAAGAAAGATCATGCTATCTTGACTTGGAGGGCACACCACGACTCCAAAGATTCCTTATCCAGCCATGGATCTGTACTCTGGCTTGGCCTCATAATAGCCCATCAATCCGGCCCAAACACAACAGGCCAGCAGCCCGAGGACCCCTTAATCCAGGACTCCCTCAGTAGCCCCCGAACTTGCCTCCAACACCAGGTCTTGTATCCGGCATCCGCACACCTCGTGGTCTTCGGCTTGCGAGGAGAGTTCTTCAGCATGTCATGTACATGTTCGGAGTCAAGTGGAGTTCGGATTCTGAAGCGTCCATTTTACTTAGCCCTGAAGGCAAAATCGGTCAAGCATGAATAGTGCCCATGTCTGACAACTTTTTTCCTCTTTAACGAAGGGTCACGACCGATCATAACGTCGAGTGACTGGCAGTCCTCCATGCGCGGCTCGAGGCCAACCCCTTATTGGCAGAGATCGTGCCCCTTCTTTGGGGGATATGATCAATGATTTCAATTCCCAACCCGCGCATAACATCGCAAGTGTATCGGGAAGTGGAGAATCCCACTGCATGAAAAGAGGAACCCTTGGATCTCCTATGGCCTATAAAGAGGGGGACTGTTATGGTTAGCATCTTATGCCTTCTTCCACCTCTCGCTGCTGCTTATGCAATCCTTCATAGCTCTAGCGCCCTATCCTTCTGCTTCGTGGCGGATCCCCTCCCTCCCTCTCCAGCCATGGCCGGATCCGGTGCAAACGGCAAGTGGGATGCTTCCATCGTCACCAACAATGACATCTTGGAGCTGAAGCAGGTCGGCTACTTGTCGGCTGACATCGCCCATCGGGCCCCTGAAGAGGGCCAGATAATCCCCATGCCCAAGCCAGGAAAGAGGGTTGTGTTCCTCCCCCACTTCATCCCGGGGCTTGGATTTCCTCTACACCCCTTCATGAGGGGGTTGATATTTTGTATGGGCCAAATTTCCATGAGCTAGTCCCCAACTCCCTCCTCCACATCTCGGCCTTCATCGTCATCTGCGAGGCCATCCTCCGAGTCCAACCGCAGTTCGGACTGTGGCAGAAGGTGTTCAACGTCAAGCCCAAGGTGGTTGGCGGTGCACAGGAGGACTACGGCAGAGCCATGATCAGCAAGCTGACGCGGGTCTAGTGGCCGGAGGGTCGGTTCATCGACACCGTCAAGGTGTGGCAAAAGAAGTGATTCTACATCACTGAACCAAGGGATGCTGCCTGGTCGGCGGCCCCCAAGTTCAGATCCAGACCTCCGGCGATATTGGCCTCATGGACTACAAAAAGGACAGACTAGGGATCCACTACTGATGTGAAGGCACTGCAAAAGTGCGTCGTCAACGTGATGGAGATCGGCGCCAAGCTGACCAACGTGGTCCAAATTATGCTCAAACTCTGGCTCCTTCCTTGCCAGGGAAGGGCCAAACCGATGTGGGAGTACAAGTCCAAAGACACAGCCACTGTGCAATACCTCTTCGGCACAACCCACGACAAGGCGTGCAGCATGTTGTTCAATCCTCAAGAGACGTGGCCGGCCGACGAGGAGGACATCGGCCCGGACGCTGCGACCCTCCCCCCCCCCCCCGAGGGAGGTGAGCGGTCCTTCCTCTGATATGTGTTCGGATAATCATATCACATATGATTTGATACTCCTTTTGCGGATCTTTTACAGGGCTGGCTCAGAAGGGCTGAGAAGATCAGTGATCCAGCGCGTCTCGAAGGGCCCCGATCAGCCCAGCTAGAGAAGCTGCTGGTCGTGGTGTCTTACAGGGCACCCGACAAGAAGGGTAAGAAGAAGAAGGACGTACCGGAGGCTAGGGAGGGCCTCTGCCATAGAGCTCGTCCGGACACCCAGTCTAGAGACGCTGCAGCCCCATCTGCTCAGGACAGGGATGAAGACGAGGATGAGGAGGAAAGTGCCTTCTCACACTCCAAGAAGAGGGCGGCGTTTGACGACATCGAGGAGGTACAACCCCCTCAGGCCCCGAAGAGGCAGTGTGGCCTATGTTGATCCTGGCTGACAGCTCAGACTCCGTTGAGGAGTCCGAAGCGTCCGAAAAGGTTCCGAAGAAGGAACCTAGGGTCAAGCCCCTTACTGCCAAGTAGAAATTCTGGCATCTTAAGTTGCTTTACTTTTAACAATCCCTTGCTCTTGGAAGCTAATCGTGTGTCATGTCATCACAGCCCACCGCGCAGTCATCCCGCCGAGCAGACCTCGGAAGGGACGTCTCCGCCTGCCGAACTGGCGGACAGCGGATCTGCATCACGCTCCACACCTTCCCTGATCCCTGGAGAGGTCGGGGAAGTGTTATCGGGAAGGAATCCTCCCCCTCCGAACACGAGGGAGGAGGGTGACGCCACCATGGCCGAGGCTGACGCCTCGGTCACCGAAGACCAGGAGGGTGCGTTCCTCGTGGATAATGCGAGAAGGGAGTCTGGACCCCCCGGGCCCTATCAGCCGTCTGCACCTGAGCCCCAAGGCCCTCGACAGTGCCAGTTCCTCCTTCCGACGGGGAAGGAGTTGAGGGCCCGACGCCCGCGCCGAACTCCTCCAACCAGGCGGCGGCGGGATGGCTGGACGTGCTACAGGAGTTGGTGAACAACTCCGTCATCGTCGATGGGCACCGCACCCTTATGGGTGCGGTTTTATAGGGTGTTCGGTCCATCCAATCTAGACTGAACGACGATGTCCAAGGCCTTCTAACAGGCTTTGACGTAAGTCAAGTAATACTCTTTTCCAGCAAAGCGGTCTTAGGCCTTAGCTTTAATGTTTGCGTAGGCCGTATGTATAGCAGCCCCCAAGACTCTGCAAGAATTACAAAGAAACTTGCAGAGGGTCCAATTTATGTAGGCCAATATTGAAGGTGTGAATTTTTTGATGTCACAAGCATCCTACTTGGTCGCGACTGCTAATGTCGCGGCATTAGAGGTGATGGATCAGAAGCTCGAGCGCTCTGATGGAGAGCTTGACCTTCTCAGCAAGCGTCTTAATGAGGCTCAAGGTAAGCCTTTGTTAAGATGTATGATTGCTTATTGTCGGATACTTACGCTCCGGACTGCATGCTAATCATATAATGTGTGGATGTTGCAGCCGCCGCTGCTAAAGTAGAGGGCTTGAAGGAGGCCCTGAAGAAGGTCGAGGCTGAGGCGGCTGCTGAAAAGGCGGTGGTTGAGCTTGAGAAGGCCAAGCTCGTTGGCGAGAAGCATGAGGCCCGAGTAGTCGAGGTGTAGGTGGAGCTCAAGGATGCCGTCAAGAAGTTTGAGGCCCTTGAGAAGGAGCAGAAGGAGCGGTCTCCCAAGCCGTCCAAGGTGGAGAAAGAGCTCCAGGAGGCGAGGACCGAAGTGCGAGGTGTTCGGGAAGAGCTCTGCCAAGTGGGGCAAATCGCAGATGGTACGAAGTACTTACTGTAGAGTATGTTTGGAGGCAACAGGTTCACCTTGCTGACGCAGGTCTGGTGCTCCGCAGGCGTTTTTGCCGAGCTTCTGAAGAGTGCAGCTGCTGCAGATGACCACTATGCGACGCGAGAGTAGGAATCGAAATGGTGGCTCTTTTGGTCGCAGTTCCAGGAGCCCGAACATCCTCAGCTCCTCAGCGACAAAATGTAGCAGTTGATGGAGCTACACCGGATGGCCGAACCAGCCATGAAGGATCGTTGTGTCCGGCTGTGGCCTGACGAGCCTATTCCGGGCAACTACTTCGGCTTGGTGCAGAGGCTGCGTGAAGCATTGCCGCGCATCGATACCGTGAAGCGATCCACGTGCCTTGAGGGTGCTAGGCTGTCCTTTGCGAAGACCATGGTGCATTGGCCGAGGATCAAGCCGTTGGATATGGCCGTTGGTCCTCTGCCTGCTGGAAAGGAGCACTACCACCCTGATATGTACTTCACCCAAGTTATGGAAGGTGCTCGGGCAATAGAGGGTCAGTGTTCGAAGGATGTAATCATTGGATGATTTTGTGTCCAGTTGCCATCCGAACATGTTGCTTTATTGTGCGGCCCATTTGTATATTGTGTATGTTATATTTTAATTTTTGACTCATGTGTGGCTGTTTTATTATTCTGAAAGTTACCAGTCGTCGGCTTCAGCCCCCAAGTTAATAAGATGAGGGGTGTGAAAGTGCTAGTTATCAACTAGAGGGGGTGAATAGGCGATTTTTATGGAAGTCTTCAAAACACGAGGTCTTTGAAGACAAACAGTAGAAATGAACCTATTGATATGCAGCGGAAGGTAGACTACACTAGACAAGCCATAGTCAAGTAAGCAATGAAGTGAAAGCACGAAGACTATCAGCAGCTAGGTAGTATGGATCAGGATGGAGGACATTATGAAGCCAAACAGTAAATAGTCTTCACACAGTGAAGTCAATCAGATCAGACAAGCAGGCAATGACTTCATGAAGACAAACTGTAAAGTAAAGGGAAGTGGAGGATAGAACCACTTGCTTGGTGAAGACAAGGATTTGGTAGACCAGTTCCGATTGCTGTGACAACTGTACGCCTGGTTAGGGAGGATGAGATTTAACTCAGAAGACCGCGTCTTCACCTTATTCCCCTTGAGCTAAGGACACCCAGTCCTCGCCCAATCATTCTGGTAAGTCTTCAAGGTAGACTTCCAAACCTTCACAGACTTCGTTCACCGGCGATCCACAATAGCTCTTGGATGCTCAGAACGCAATGCCTAACCGGCTGGAGGATTCACAATCCTCAAGTGTAACAAGTCTTCTGGTCACGCAGACAGAAAGACTTCAGTGATGCCTAGCAGTCTTTGGCTCTGGGTGTTTTGGGCTTTGTCCTCGCAAGGATCTCTCTCTCAAATGCTTCGGAGGTGGGTTGCTCTCAAACGACAAAAGCCGTGCACTAACTCTGAGTAGCCACCAATTTATGGTATAGGGGGTGGGCTATTTATAGCCAGGAGGCAACCCGACCTGATTTGTCCGAAATGACCCTAGGTCACTAAGGAACCGACACGTGTCCAACGGTCGGATTTCAAACACACGCGGCATCTTGACTTGGGCTACAAGTAAAGCTGACTCATCCAGCTCTGGATAAGATTTGCTCTCATTGTCTTTGCTCGAAGACATAGGATTCTGGTTGAGCATCACTTCAGTCACTTTGACATTGTTCACTTGGACCCCACTTAACAGTACGGTGGTTCCTATGACTCATCAAAGAAGAAAAGGAAACTACGAAACAACTATGTCTTCGCACTCCATAGTCTTCACAAGAATGTCTTCTCATGTCATAATCTTCACAGTGAATGTCTTCACGAACCACCATTGTCTTCAATGTCTTCACACATTTTTAGGGGTCATCTCTGGTAGGTAAACCGAAACAATAAGGGACTACTACTTGGGTTATCCTGCAATTCTCACAAACACATTAATCCCTCAACCAAGTTTGTCGCCAATACTCCAAAACCAACTAGGGGTGGCACTAGATGCACTTACAATCTCCCCCTTTTTGGTGATTGATGACAAACTGGTTGAAGTTTTCAATGGGGATAAAATATGTGAAAGTTAAGGATTAAGGCATTGTCTTCATAAGTTGCAAAAGGCTCCCCCTGAAGATGTGCATGTAAGTAGTTTGCTTTTGAATGCAAATGCACATGGCAGGTTTTACTTTGTGGAGATCCTATTCAACTTACGAAGACAATTCATCATGCATATATAAGGATAACGAAGATAATGACATGCATAATGAGAAATGGGCGTTTGCAGAATGACTTCATGCGGAATTTATCATCACATCACAAAGTAGCAACGAGAGTAGCAGACGACCATCAAGTTTAAGCGTTACAACTGAAAAGCCAAATAGTTTCAAAAACGAGAGTTGTAAGAACTTAGCAAAAATAAAGCAACCACCCATATGGACCCGCTTGAAGACTATCAACCTCATATGCTTCTCCCCCTTTTGTCAGTAATGACCAAAAAGGTTTGAAGACATAGAGGATCTACTCGTTCCCACCAGGAGTAGTTGAAGGAGAAGGGTTGACGTTGGAGTTTGGTGGTGCAGACAGGCCTGAGCAGTATCGTGATGCAGTGCATCCATGGTTGGTGAAGTGGCGTCGTCTTCTTCACCGGCGACTCTGGCAACAACAGTTGCAGCCAAAGATGAATGCTCAGAATCTTCAATTGAGGGAGTGTGACGCCAGCTTGCATTTTGAGGAGGCCTGGAGTCAAACTTGAAGTTCTCTGTGAAGCCATCTTCGCGAAGATCTTCTTCAGGACATAGCATTGTGAGGCTCTTCCAGGACCGCCTACAGGCTTCATGTGCAACAAATGAGTTCTTGGTGGCCAAGTTGCGAATTCGATTGACATCCACCAAGAGACTCTGCATCTAACGCTTCAGCCATTCATGACGCCTATCCTGCTTTTGATGTAAAGCCACAAGAAGCTCACAATCGTTGAGGACACGAGGACGCTTCTGAGGCCTTTGAGCTATGGTGCTTGCAGTGGCTTCTGTATTGGCTCGGTGTGGTATGCGCAGGTTGCCAGCCAGAGGATATGCAGGAGTTGCAGCATTGGGCATGAGAATCCCTTCAATGGGCCGCGTGAAGCTTTGGAATTCTGCATTCTGAAGTTGGAGTGGCTTCTTGGCAGGCTTGGGGTAGATGGCTTCAATAGACATATCAACTTCAGCCAGGAAGACAACATGGTTACGCGCTGAAGGCTGATAGTCAATGGTGGAATGAAGCTTAATTAAGTGCATCGCCCATGGAGCATAGAATTTCAGACCAAACAGATCAATCGCAGAAGCAGCAAGTTGTCTTATGAAGAAATCCTGAGTGTTGAACCTAATGTCATTGATGACATAGAATACCAAAGTCATCATGGCACCTTCAAGTTTGGCTTCAGAAGAATTTCCTTTGAGAGGCCAGAGAGTATGCCTCGGAATATGGTATACTGTGCGTGGCAAGTACTCAAGATCCTTGACAAAGAACTCCTTTGGGTATTCAGCGTCTTCTGGAAATGGCTTCATCATGCTAATCATTTGGCTCATATTTGGTTCTGGCTTCTAAAAGATGGTCTACAACTCATTCTGATGAAGCTGACAACCAGGTTCGTATAACTCACCTCGAGTGGGCAAGGAAGTATGCTCGATGATATCCTGAGCTTTGGCTTTGTGATGTACATCACCTGTCATCCACTCAAGGACCCAAGTCTGCGGATCCCTGTTGTAGCCTCGAATGTGTAGAGTGGCATAGAACTGCAGCAGAAGCTCTTCATTCCAGTGTTCCTTGTCAGTCACAAAAGCGAGAAGACCAAAATCCCGAAAGTAGTCAAGGGCCTCTTCAAGACATGGCAGCCCAGCCATAGCATCACAATCCAGACGCTTGTGCAGAAAAATCCGGTTTTGGTTCTACAGGATACAAGAGTAATAGCTTCGCTGCTGATGGCTCCAAAATCTGTCAGAGGTGATCTTGAGCTTTGTGTATGGGTTCTTGGTGCTGTCAAAGAAAGTATTGTGCTCTCTGAAGCTGAGCACACTTAATGAGCCCTGTGTAGTGACAACACTTGGAAGCCTTGGCAGTCGTGGCTTTGGCTTCTGAAATTGAGGCCTCTGCTCCAGATGATAGTGATACTGTGGGCTGGGAGCAGTGGGTGGAACCATAATTGGCCATCTGACAGTCACCAACTCACCACGATTGAACGCACGTTCCATGGTATGTGGCCTTGGAGGAGGAACGACGCCATCATAGGTGGTTGGCGTCACAGTGGTGTCAGCATTCACATTGGTTTCAGGCTCCACATTGTCTTCAGCCATGACTGTGTCATTGACTTTAGTGGTGTTGTTGGTGGCAGCCTCAGGGTTTTCAACCTCCATCTGTTCAAGGACTGGATGGTCGGGCACAATCACATTCTCTTCAAGAATGACTGGATCACTTGCAGGGGGTGTGGCTTCTCTTTCTTCTCCTTTTTCTTCTTCGGCTGATGTAGCCGGAATGTCTTGAGCAGACTTGGCTTCAGACACTGAGGCAGACGCAGAAGGAGTGGCTTCAGGAAACACTTGATATGCTACTAAGCTAGTTGATGAGGACATCAATACCATTGTTACACCCACAGCCCCTGCTGCTATACATACTGGACCAATTACTAGAGCTCGCGCACGCCAATTAAATTACCAGGTACTTTCGTTTCTTGGTAATGATTCTAATGTTCATGAGAATATGATGCTGCCTAAATTGGATACATTTGTTTTGCTTACAAATGAAGGGCCTAGCTTTGAGAAGGATGAACATTGGAGCAAGAACAAGCATGGAGATGATGACATGCGCATGGGGGACAAGAACGGAGTTACAAGTGATGATTTCAGGACGTGGAAGCCACCATAATGCGTGCATGAAGCCTTGGACGAAATATACAAGATGCTACTTCATAACTTTCGTCCAGAGGCTATTCTAGGTGCTGCGTCACCTTATTATAGGGCCAGGCCCATGTAATTTCGAAATACTTGAGTATAGGCTATTTTTAGAGTCCGTATGTGTGGGGAAACAAGAGATAGGGTTGGTTTCGGACCCCTTCCCGAAGGGCCACGAAATTCTCCCCTCTTCCTCCATATATACAGCCCTTAGGGCGTCGTTTAGACTTTGGGTTTTGTTTAGATTAAAAGTTCGCCATAGCTTCAACTTCGCGTACTTCGTTTGTGTTCAACGACCAGACAAAGGCGTCACAGAACCCCACCTTGATCAATAAAGCTATCATCTTATATTCGCAATATCCAGATTGCAATCTCAGTTTCTTGCTTGTTCTTCGTTTGCTCGCAGGAAACAGACCCTCGTGGTCAGGTTGATCGTGCTCCGGCGTGGTCAATAACCTCTCGGAGTTGGTTTAGCGATTGCTAAGGCGCGACGTCCTCGCACGTTCATAGTCGGATCGTCAATGTCGACATCCATCAAAGCGATATCCATCATCTCATCGAAAGACAGGACACCTTTGCCTCTATCAAGTAGTATCAGATTTCCAGGTTGCTCGGTGAGATTTTACAATTTTTCGTAGTTTAGATCGAGTCTGTTCTTCATACCTACAGTCCACGAAAAAGCCACAACAAAAAATTAGGGTTAGTTCAGTATATCCGAACCAATCTGAGCCTTTGCATAATCTTTTTAGGGTTTTTGCTTTGTTGAATTTGCGGTTGCATCGTCGTGTCAAGTTGCTGGTCTTAGAGTCTAGTCTTTTAGAGTTTCGAGTTCTGGTCATAAGTTGTCACGCCGCCGCCGCACCATCATCATCGCCTTGCCATCTACCACTATTGCTTATCCGCCACCGCTCTGAATCCATATCCATATACCACCACCAGTCCGTATCCATATACCACCACCGATCCGTATCCATATACCACCACCGCTACCATATACCACCACCGCTGCCATATCCTACCACCATATATCCACCACCAATCCGAGTTCTTTTCATATTCGGTTTGTTTTAGAGATCCATCTATTTTCCGTTTCGTGTTTCCTTGCCTGAGTAGGTCTCGGGAAAAAAAAGAGTCTGGAGACCCCCGGGCAGTTTTTAGGCCAAAATTTCGGCAACCAAAAATATTTTTCCCTATCCTATTTTTAGGTCCCGGGGAGTGTTTTGAGACACTCGCCATCATAGTGATTTTTTGTCGCACTTTTTCGTCGTCGCTGCCCTGATTTCCGAAAAAATAGTCAAAAAAATTTTGTGCCCATCCTGTCAGTTTGACCTGGGAAGAGTTTTGAGACACTCGCCATTATAGTGATTTTTCGCAAAAAAAAGGAGCGCAAAAAAAAAGAGAGCGAAAAAAAAGAGCAAAAAAAATTCCAGAGTGTGCTTTTCCCTTGTTTACGTGCAGCGCCGTGATTTTGTTAGTGTTCTAGGCTCGCGTCTGTAGTACGGTCTAGCATAGGACCAGCACAGTACCGTCGTTGAGTGTTTCTTCAACTTTGCATCTCTAAATTGATTATTGCTGACCCTTTTTGCTACCATATTATAAGCCTTCCCAGCTCCACATACATCTACATCATGCGTTTGACTCTCCCTGGTAATCGCTCTATCCAAGCTTTGAGAGTTTTGACTACAACGGTTGCCGATCACCACATGCTGCTGGGTAAGAACTGGTAAGAATTTGAGATTCGCTTGAAGGTTTTGTGACACACCACCATCACCACCACTTCCTAGTAGTCTGCAGGATCATATTCTTTTGTGTTTCTATTGCTGCTAACTATGGCAGGATCACAAGCCGATGAGACTGATTGGGAGAACATGACGAACAAGGAGTTGCATGATAAATTTCAGCAAATGATGAGTGGCCAGGTGGGAGATGTGCTAAACAGATTTGAAGAGGCTATGGAGAAGATAGATGCCGTGGAGAAGTCGTTCGAGACAAAGCTGGATAACAAGTTTACTGAATTACTCAAGCGTCTTCCCCAACCACCACCGGCTGCACATGTCGCACCTCTACAACGACAACAACCACATCTCCAACGCCGCCTTCCAAATCAAGTGGGACGAGCACAGCGCGTTCCAATTGAGACTGGTCAAAATTCGAGTGCCGCTGCACCTACTATTGATGCTTCTTTGGCTCCTGTTACTGCGGCGGCTGAGGAGGATGACGATTATGCGGGCGATTATGAGGATGAGGTTGATCAAAATCAGAACTACGTGCAGCCACCAGCACCACCACCAGCAGGTCGACCTCAGGTATATATTCGCAATGGTAGGCCGGCACCACCACCTCAGGTATGAGATCATGACCATCTCCCTAAACTGAAATTGAATATTCCACCATTTGAGGGTAGATATGTTCCTGATATATATCTTACTTGGGAGTTAGAAACTGAACAACGATTTACATGTTTACAATATCCTGAGGAAAGACGTGTTCCTGCTGCTGTTTGTGCTTTCACTAGCTTTGCATGTGTTTGGTGGTCTGAACATTGTAGATTATATCCTGTTCCGGCTACTTGGGCTGCTTTGAAAACTGCTATGCGTACTCGTTGGGTTCCACCATATTATCAACGTGAATTACTTCAAAAATTGCAGCGCTTAAGACAAGGGAAAAATTCTGTAGAAGAATATTATCAGGAATTACAAACTGGCATGATTAGATATGGTATTGTTGAGGAGAATGAAGCTATGCTTGCACGTTTTATGCGTGGATTAAATTAAGAGATTCAGACCATTCTAGAGTATAAGGATTATAATAATATCACTCGTTTATTCCATCTTGCTTGTAAAGCTGAACGTGAACTGCAGGATCGACAGCCATTGGCGCGAACTAACTTTTCTGCAGGTTGACCTTCCTCATGGACACCGCGTGCATCTTCTACTTCCACTGCACCAGCACCTCCATCAGGTTCCACCTCCAGCCCTGATACAAGAAAGCAGGCACAACCACCACTATCTGCCAAGAGCGCACCTGCCGGGCCTGCACAGAGCTCTTCTTCTTCCATGGCATCGACAGGGCACACAAGTGATATTATTTGTCGTCGTTGTAAGGGAAGAGGACATTATGCGAGAGAATGCAAATCTCAGCGTGTAATGATTGCTACTGAGGATGGTGGGTATGAGTCCGCTAGTGACTATGATGAGGAGACTTTGGCTCTTATTACACGTGAATAACATGCTGGAGATGATTCTGAAAATGAGACGCAATACATGGCTCCTGAAGACACTGACAGGTATGAATGTTTAGTTGCTCAACGTGTTTTGAGTGTGCAGGTCACACAAGCAGAGCAAAATCAGAGGCATAATTTGTTCCATACAAAGGGAGTTGTGAAGGAACGTTCTGTTCGCGTCATCATAGATGGAGGGAGCTGTAACAACTTGGCTAGCATGGAGATGGTGGAGAAGCTATCTCTCACCACAAGACCACATCCACATCCTTACTACATCCAATGGTTCAACAACAGCGGCAAGGTTAAGGTAACACGTACTGTTCGTGTGCATTTTAGTATCTCTACATATGCTGATTATGTTGACTGTGATGTGGTACCCATGCAAGCATGTTCCTTATTACTTGGTAGACCATGGCAATTTGATAAAAATTCTGTACACCATGGTAGAAACAATCAGTATACTCTTGTTCATAAGGATAAAAATATTACTTTGCTTCCTATGACTCCTGATTCCATTTTGAAATATGACATTAATAGAGCTAATAAAGCAAAACAGGAGAAAAATAAGAGTGAAAATCAGATTGTGGCAAAAGAATTTGAGCAACAAATGAAGCCTAATAATAAACCATCTAGTGTTGCTTCTGAAATTAAATTGAAAAGTGCATGTTTACTTGCCACCAAATCTGATATCGATGAGCTAGATTTTAGCAAATCTATTTGCTATGCTTTTGTGTGCAAAGAGGCATTATTTTCATTCGAGGACGTGCCTTCCTCTTTGCCCCCTGCTGTCACTAACATTTTGCAGGAGTTCGCTGACGTCTTCCCACAAGACGTGCCACCGGCATTACCACCTATTCGAGGGATTGAGCACCAAATTGACTTAATTCCCGGTGCATCGCTACCCAACCGTGCACCATACCGTACCAATCCAGAGGAGACGAAGGACATTATGCGTCAAGTACAGGAGCTGCTCGACAAAGGTTATATACGTGAATCTCTTAGTCCTTGTGCTGTTCCTATTATACTAGTGCCTAAAAAGGATGGTACGTCGCGTATGTGTGTTGATTGTAGAGGCATTAATAATATTACTATTCGTTATCGTCATCCTATTCCTAGGCTAGATGATATGCTTGATGAACTGAGTGGCTCTACAATATTCTCCAAAGTTGATTTGCGTAGTGGATACCATCAAATTCGTATAAAATTGGGAGATGAATGGAAAACAACATTTAAAACAAGGTTTGGTTTATATGAGTGGTTAGTCATGCCTTTTGGGTTAACTAATGCACCTAGTACTTTCATGAGACTAATGAACGAAGTTTTACGTGCTTTCATTGGACGATTTGTGGTAGTCTATTTTGATGATATACTGATTTATAGCAAATCTTTGGAAGAACATTTGGAACATTTATGTGCTGTTTTTATTGCTCTACGTGATGCATGTTTGTTTGGTAACCTTGGGAAGTGCACCTTTTGCACCGACTGAGTATCTTTTCTTGGCTATGTTGTTACTCCACAGGGAATTGAAGTTGATAAAGCCAAGATTGAAGCTATTGAGAGTTGGCCGCAGCCCAAAACGGTCACACAAGTGCGGAGTTTTCTTGGACTCGCTAGTTTCTATAGGCGTTTTGTGAGAGATTTTAGCACCATTGCTGCACCTCTCAACGAGCTTACAAAGAAGGATGTGCCTTTTGTTTGGTGTACCGCATAGGAAGAAGCCTTCACGGTATTGAAAGATAAGTTGACACATGCTCCTTTACTCCAACTTCCTGATTTTAATAAGTCTTTTGAGCTTGAATGTGATGCTAGTGGAATTGGATTAGGAGGTGTGTTATTACAAGATGGTAAACCTGTTGCATACTTTTATGAAAAATTGAGTGGGCCTAGTCTGAATTATTCTACTTATGATAAAGAACTATATGCTCTTGTTCGGACTTTAGAAACATGGCAACATTATTAATGGCCCAAAGAATTTGTTATACATTCTGATCATGAATCTTTGAAACATATTAAAAGTCAAGCTAAACTGAATCGTAGACATGCTAAATGGGTTGAATTCATTGAAACTTTCCCTTATGTCATTAAACACAAGAAGGGTAAAGAAAATGTTATTGCTGATGCATTGTCTCGTCGCTATACTATGCTTTCACAACTTGACTTCAAAATATTTGGTTTGGAGACCATCAAAGATCAATATGTGCATGATGCTGATTTTAAAGATGTTTTGCAGAATTGTAAAGAAGGAAGAACCTGGAACAAGTTTGTCGTTAATGATGGATTTGTGTTCCGTGCTAACAAGCTATGCATTCCAGCTAGCTCTCTTCGTCTTTTGTTGTTGCAGGAGGCGCATGGAGGAGGATTAATGGGACACTTTGGCGTGAAGAAGACGGAGGACGTACTTGCTACACATTTCTTTTGGCCAAAGATGAGACGGGATGTTGAGCGTTTTGTTGCTCGCTGCACTACTTGTCAAAAAGCTAAGTCACGACTCAATCCTCATGGTTTATATATGCCTTTGCCTGTACCTAGTGTTCCTTGGGAGGATATATCTATGGACTTTGTTTTAGGTTTACCTCGAACAAAGAAGGGGAGGGATAGCATATTTGTTTTCGTGGATAGATTCTCAAAAATGGCACACTTTATACCATGTCATAAAAGCGATGATGCTGTTAATGTTGCTGATTTGTTCTTCCGTGAAATTATTCGTTTGCATGGTGTGCCAAATACTATTGTTTCAGATCGTGATACTAAATTTCTTAGCCACTTTTGGAGATGTTTATGGGCTAAGTTGGGGACTAAACTGCTTTTTAGTACTACTTGTCACCCCCAAACTGATGGACAAACTGAAGTAGTCAATAGAACATTGTCTACTATGCTTAGGGCTGTTTTGAAGAATAATAAGAAAATGTGGGAAGAATGCTTGCCTCATATTGACTTTGCTTATAATGGTTCATTGCATTCTACTACTAAGATGTGCCCTTTTGAAATTGTGTATGGTTTCCTACCTCGTGCACCTATTGATTTGTTGCCTCTTCCATCTTCGGAGAAGGTTAATTTTGATGCTAAACAACATGCTGAATTGATCTTAAAAATGCATGAGTTAACTAAGGAAAACATTGAGCGTATGAATGCTAAATATAAACTTGCTGGAGATAAGGGTAGAAAACATGTTGTGTTTGCACCTGGAGATCTTGTTTGGTTACATTTGCGTAAGGATAGATTTCCTGATTTGCGCAAATCAAAGCTAATGCCACGTGCTGATGGTCCTTTTAAGGTGTTAGAGAAAATAAATGATAATGCATATAAACTTGAGCTGCCTGCAGATTTTGGGGTTAGTCCCACTTTTAACATTGCAGATTTGAAGCCTTATTTGGGTGAGGGAGATGAGCTTCCGTCGAGGACGACTTCATTTCAAGAAGGGGAGGATGATGAGGACATCAATACCATTGTTACACCCACAGCCCCTGCTGCTATACATACTGGACCAATTACTAGAGCTCGCGCACGCCAATTAAATTACCAGGTACTTTCGTTTCTTGGTAATGATTCTAATGTTCATGAGAATATGATGCTGCCTAAATTGGATACATTTGTTTTGCTTACAAATGAAGGGCCTAGCTTTGAGAAGGATGAATATTGGAGCAAGAACAAGCATGGAGATAATGGCATGCGCATGGGGGACAAGAACGGAGTTACAAGTGATGATTTCAGGACGTGGAAGCCACCATAATGCGTGCATGAAGCCTTGGACGAAATATACAAGATGCTACTTCATAACTTCCGTCCAGAGGCTATTCTAGGTGCTGCGTCACCTTATTATTGGGCCAGGCCCATGTAATTTCGAAATACTTGAGTATAGGCTATTTTTAGAGTCCGTATGTGTGGGGAAACAAGAGATAGGGTTGGTTTCGGACCCCTTCCCGAAGGGCCACGAAATTCTCCCCTCTTCCTCCATATATACAGCCCTTAGGGCGTCGTTTAGACTTTGGGTTTTGTTTAGATTAAAAGTTCGCCATAGCTTCAACTTCGCGTACTTCGTTTGTGTTCAACGACCAGACAAAGGCGTCACAGAACCCCACCTTGATCAATAAAGCTATCATCTTATATTCGCAATATCCAGATTGCAGTGTCAGTTTCTTGCTTGTTCTTCGTTTGCTCACAGGAAACAGACCCTCGTGGTCAGGTTGATCGTGCTCCGGCGTGGTCAATAACCTTTCGGAGTTGGTTTAGCGATTGCTAAGGCGCGACGTCCTCGCACGTTCGTAGTCGGATCGTCAAAGTCGACTTCCATCAAAGCGATATCCATCATCTCATCGAAAGACGGGACACCTTTGCCTCTATCACTAGTGTGTTGCGCTTCTTCTTCTGGAATGCTAGACATGGAGACCTGTGGCCTGAGGCCTTTGCGAAGCCTGCGAAACACTGGCGACGCCTTTGGAGAAGGAGTGGTCTCCATGTAGTCGTCATCATCAAGCACCGAAGAGGTGACTTGAACAGGTGCAGTACGGGGTGTTTCATCTTGTACTGGGGTGTCTTGTTGTTGGCGCCCAGCCCATGAGTCATCCTGAGCAATTGGCGTCAAAGGACGACCAATGCTAATAAGTTCACTGCTCGTGGGAGCAGGCGATGATACTGACTGGGGCTCGAGCTGAGGAAGGACTTCATCATCATGCACATTGTCTTCATGACCAATGTCTTCAGCTGCGTTGGTGTCAACAGCTAGAACCTCTTCACTTGCTTGAGCCTCTATGGAAGCAGGCTCATGAATCACAAGGCGACGTTCTTGGTTGGTTGAAGCTGGGAGAGCAACGGAGATGGATTCAACGATGAGGGGCTCTGGGGCAGCAGCACGCTCTTTCTTTGAAGACTTTGAAGCCTTTGTCTTCAATTTCTTCTTGGAGGGAGCATCATCAGATGTGTCTTTGTGCTTCCTCTTCCTGCCTTCGGCTTCAGCTTGCCGTGTCTTCTTTAGCTCTGAAGCTGCCGAGGGAACCTTTGGCTTTGAGCCAGTCATACTGGCACGGAAGACAATGCGAGGTTTTTCCTGCCGTTGAGCTTCGGATTGGGCCGCAGCAGACTTCTTCTTTTGCTTGGTAGCCATCCTAGGGTTGATGCCAAGACGCCCAAGAGCCTTTCTCCTCTCAGCTTCATTGTGTGCTTGAACACATTTCTGCGCATAGTACTTCATGCGCTCGCGTGAGCCTTTTGCTTCTTCAGGCTTCGTGTGGAATTCAGCCTTGAGATCATGCAACATCTTCTTGAAGATTTGTACATCAGCCACACTGAGCTTGGCCATGTTCTTCTTGCAATGCGCCTTCTCATGATCAATCTTGTTCTTGAGCTCGATGATTTTCTGAGCCAAGGCCAATTCATTGGCAATGGCTCTGTGAAATGTGATGCTGATGTCCATGGGCAGCTGCAGGTCATCAATACTGATGCTCTGGTCGTCAAACCATTCATCGATGAAGTTTTTCAAAATATCAACATCAAAGAGGGGCAGATCATTGAAGATCTCCGCCTCTTGCTTACTCTTGATCAACATCTCAAGAGCTTCATCACCAAGATCTTCATCACTTGACAGATCAATGGTGTCTTCCTCGTTGCGCAGAACGGCAGCAGGAGTCAGGTTATGCCCTGAAATTTTCTTGGGCTTCTTGGGCTTCTTGGTCCTCTTGGAGACACGAGACAAATCTTTAGACTGCACACTGGGTTCAGGAGGTGCAGCCTTCAAGGGCTTCATAGGCGAAGCTGTTGGTGCAGCAGAGGGCTTTGAAGCTTTTGTCTTCTTCTTCTGCTTCGGTGGTGCTGGCGCATATTCAGAGTTTGCGTCATCAGCAGAGTGATCCACCGTGGCCCTCTGAGCAGCAATGTGTGAGAGGAGCCCATCGAAGCTATTGAAGGTGCCGATGACATTGGGATTGGCATCACGTGTGCCATTCTGCCTTGGAGCTGACGACCTGGGTTGAAATTGAGTCTGAGATCCTTCCTGTTCTTTGCAGCTGACGCCTTTGCAAACTGATAGTTGCGCTTGAAAATATTGTTGTCATGACACCATAACAAGGATGATGGGTCGGCATTCTCAGGCTTTGGTCCCTAGACCATGCAACGATAGAAACCTTGAGCAATAGCTTCAGGCTTCGACTTGGGTTGTAGATTCTTATACAGAATATCGCCCCACGGGCGCTTGATGGCATTCTTCTCAGCATATTCAGCAGTGACAAAGTTGTACTTGAACCACTGTTCTGCCCAATATCTTCGGATCCATTGGATCCTGATCCTGCGCTGATTGTAGTTCTCCTCTGGATCGGTCTTGTACATCTCATGCAGATCCGGAGGCAGATCTAGAGCAGTATTGCCATGGCGCTACCTGCAACCCTTCCTAGCAGATTTCTCAGTGGCCATGATATTCAGACAGATAGGCTTCAGAACAGTGAATGGCTTCTTTTTACTTGTCAAGAAAGAACTGGCTTCAGGGGAGTGAATATGATGCTGTAAGAATTCTGCAAATGAATGCAGACTATGAGAACCAAGGGATTCTCCCACAAACATGTACCTGTGACAGCATTAGAGATGCGAGGGAAGGGGAAGAGGTCATATGCATTCTCAGAAAATTTTGAAGATAAATTAGTTTGAAGACATTGACCTCATAGTGCGAACACATTCACTTATTTGAAGTGAGTTGGTTCCATATTTGTACGAATCCATGAATAAGTACAAGTGAGGAATCTAACTAGTTATGAAGCATGAGTGAACATACTTTGCCAGATATGAGATTCAGAAAGAGACAAATCCAGATTTGGAAGTGTAGAAACCACTTTTGGTTGAAGTGGATGGATTTGACAGATCAAAAAGACTATAAAAAGTGAGATTTATTTACCAGAGACGAACTGCTAGATGAGGCAGATGGGAGGCCGAGCAGTCCAATCTCCCGCGCCCTAACTTAGCGGTGGAAGACACCTACGGCGGCGGCAGAGAAGACGAGGTCCACGGCCGGCGTGAGGACGGCGTCGAAGAGGTCGCGGCAGCTAAGCTCTTCGTCTCCGCGTCAATGTGAGCTAGTGGTGCGCTAGGGTTTGAGCAAGGTGGCGAGGTGGAAGAGTAGATAATGACCGCGCGGGATGGGTATTTATAAGGTAAAGGGCTGCACAGCGCAATTACGCAGGTACCCCTGGCAGTTCACATCTGATGGACACATGGCATGCATGCAACTCATTGGAAGTTGTTCCATGTTTTCACGCATGCCTGGTTTGTCGGGTGGTCGTTCCAGCTTCTCTGGTATTCAGGCAAAAGAGATATAACATTGAAAGCGGTTTTAAATGTGTGTCTCTGTATCTTCAGCTGACAAGGACCAAGTGAAGACATTCGACATGTTTCAATAGAATGCATATGACTAGACAGATAGAATTTGAGGAAGAAGCACAGAAGGGGTTAGGGTCTGATCACATTCACTTAGTTCAGAAAATTGCAAGTTTGAAGACATAGCTATAAGTAAATGTTGTAGAGGACAGAACACGCATATATATATATATATATATATATATATATATATATATATATATATATATATATATATATATATAACGCCCACGATGCGGCTATATCTCCCACGTGTCGAGGCACGACTTAGAGGCATAACCGCATTGTGGTTTTGTCGCAAGAAGGGTCATCTTCACACAATCCCATGTAATGAACAAGAATGGGATAAAGAGTTGGCTTACAATCGCCACTTCACACAATACATAAATATAAATCATACATCATCCAAAATACACACATAGACCGACTATGGTCAAGATCCAAATGAAAATGAGATAACCCCAAAAGCTAGATCCCCGATCGTCCCAACTGGGCTCCACTACTGATCATCAGGAAAAGACACATAGTAACGACCACGTTCCTCATCGAACTCCCACTTGAGATCGATCCCATCATCTGCACTGGCATCGTCGGCACCTGCAACTGTTTTGGTAGAATCTGTGAGTCACGAGGACTCAGCAATCTCACACCCGCGAGATCAAGACTATTTAAGCTAGTAGGAAAGGGTGGTGTAATGAGGTGGAGCTGCAGCGGCAATAAGCATATATGGTGGCTAACAAACGCAAATGAGAGCGAGGAGAGAAGCAACGGAACGGTCGTCATCTAGTAATGACCAAGAAGTGATCCTGAGCTCCTACTTACGCCATTCATAACTCAAACGTGTTCACTTCCCGGACTCCGCCGAGAAGAGACCATCACGGCTACACACACAGTTGATGTATTTTAACTGGGTCAAGTGACAAGTTCTCTACAACCGGACATTAACAAATTTCCATCTGCCTCATAACCGCGGGCACGGCTTTCGAAAGATAATACCCTGCAGGGGTGTCCCAACTTAGCCCATCATAAGCTCTCACGGTCAACGAAGGATAAACCTTCTCCCAGAAAAACCCGATCAGTCTCGGAATCCCAGTTTACAAGACATTTCGACAATGGTAAAACAAGACCAGCAAAGCCGCCCGAATGTGCCGACAAATCCCGATAGGAGCTGCACATATCTCGTTCTCAGGGCACACTGGATGAGCAGTCCGTACAACTAAAACCAATCCTCGAGTTTCCCCAAGGTGGCGCTGCAAAGGGCTCTAGTTTGGACCAGCACTCAGAGGAACACTAGCCCGGGGGTTTAAAATAAAGATGACCCTCGGGCTCTAGAAAACCCGGGGGAAAAAGGCTTAGGTGGCAAATGGTAAAACCAAGGTTGGGCCTTGCTGGAGGAGTTTTATTCAAGGCGAAATGTCAAGGGGGTCCCATAAATCACCCAACCGCGTAAGGAACGCAAACTCAAGGAACATAATACCGGTATGACAGAAACTAGGGTGGCAAGAGTGGAACAAAACACCAGGCATAAGGCCGAGCCTTCCACTCTTTACCAAATATATATAGATGCATTAATTAAATAAGAGATATTGTGATATCCCAACATATCCATGTTCCGACATGGAACAAACTTCAACTTCACCTGCAACTAGCAACGCTATAAGAAGGGCTGAGCAAAAGCGGTAACATAGCCAAACAACGGTTTGCTAGGAAAGGATGGTTAGAGGCTGACATGGCAATATGGGAGCCATGATATAGCAAGTGGTAGGTAGCGCAGCATGGCAATAGAACGAACAACTAGCAAAGCAAAGATAGAAGTGATTTCGAGGGGTGGTCATCTTGCCTGCAAGGTTCTCAGAGTTGTCGAAAGCTTGATCCTCATAAGCGTACTCAACAGGTTCCTCATTCACGAACTCGTCTCCCGGCTCTACCCAAGACAAGAACACAAGCAACGGAACCACAATCAATCACGAGAAATGCACAAGCAACATGATGCAAAACATGTATGATATGCAAGATATGATATGCGATGCATATGCGTGCTCCGAAAGGAAAATGATGAACAAGGCAGTAACTTGGCAAACCAAGCAAGCCACTGGAAAGATGAGACGATTTCGGTCGAAATCGATATAAAGATCACCGGAAACGGATGTACGGTTTGCAAATGGCAAGCAAAACAAGAATGACACGAATCTGCGATTAACAGCATGATAGCACTTAAAATGCAACAAGTAACAATGCTACAGCACCCCAACATAGAAACAAAGCATATGGCAGCAATCTACAGGAGATGCTTGACAAAAGATGAACACTAAGCTACGGCTAGATCACAAGATAACAGGCTCAAACAAGCATGGCAAAAGTGCAAAAGATAACAGGATCACAGACTTAGTGAAATTACTGGACATGACTGAAACAGCATCAGATAGCAATGTTCAGAGTACGAAATCAACATGCTAAAAGAAGTTAACATGGAAAACCAAGGCATGGAAGTATTCTACTAAATGCATATGACAAAAGTCCCTTACTAACCATAAGCCAAAAAGGACCGGAAGATATGATGGCAAGCATGTAAACATAGCAAGTTTCGTTATCAGGTTTCAGACTTAGCAGAAAACAGAGCATGGCAGAAACAATAATAAGAGGGCATCTTGGTGAGCTTGATGCACTCACCACAAAGCAATGCATGACAAAACAAGCATACCTACAGCAAGATGGCATGTGTATGAAGCTATCCATGGCAAGAACAAAAGCATAGCATGTATGGATCAACTACAACAAGCTTGGCAAAAATATTTTATAGCAAAAGTAGAGCAAGATTGAGGCATGCTATGGCACTCCATAATTGCAAACAAGGGCAGGAATGGATCAATTACAACAATATCTACAAAACATCCTTACTGAACATCTCCAAAATATGCATGGATCTCTCGGTAGCATCAAGTTTACATGGCAACAAAATAACAGCAGACAAAGACAGAAATTACTAGACAAAGACTTCTTTAAGTCCCTGAAATCAGAAACATTACGGAGCCTAGTTTGCATGCTTGTGCTAGTCACCACAGAGAGCACAAAAATACATGGCATACACCACTGGAAAGATGGCATGGCATACAACAAAACACATGTAGAGCTCATGCTCATAAGATGCACAGAATAAATGATACAAAAATAACAAATCTCCAAGTTCTGCTAAGAACCAATAGATAACAGCAACTAGCACTCTTGCACCAGAGATTTGTGCATCAAGATGACCTATAATGAACATGGTGCAATTGAACAAAATGTAGAGCATCACGAGACGAACAATTTGACATATTACACGCACGAAACGGAGCTATGTACAGAGAGTTATGCCATGATGAACAGAGGTATATAATGTGAAAATGCAAAAACTTAGAAATATATCGGGGTCTCGGGAAAGTCAACGCACGGTCAAACTGGATCGAGATCTGGCGACCCTCAGGCTCGGGGACGAGCTCGCCGGCGACGGGAGAGGAGAGGGAGGCCGCGGCGACGGAGGGAGCGGGGCCCGGCGGGAGGAGGCGGCGGCGGAGGAGGAGGACGGCGCCGGCCGGGCAGCGCGCGGAGGCGGGGCCGGCGGCGGCCGGTGGCGACGGCGGCGGCCGGTGGCGACGGCGGCGGCGCGGCGAGGAGGTGGCGGGGCACGGCGGCCGGCGGCGGCGACCGCGGTGGAGGGCGAGCGGCGGCGCGGGGCGAGGAGGAGGCGGAGGCGCGGGTGCTCGGGCCCGGGAAGGCCGCGGACGGGCTCCGCGGGCTCGGCGGCGGCGGCGTACGGCCCACCATGTGGCAGCGCGCCACTGGTCCGGGGCGGCGGCGCGAGTTGTCCGGCCGGCGGCGGACACGTCCGGCGCGGCGCGAGGAGCGGGTTAGGGTTTCGTCTGCGATTGTTATTCGGGAGGGATGCACTTATATAGCTAGAGGAAGCTAGGAGAGTCCAAATGAGGTGCGGTTTTCACCCGCACGATCGTGATCGAACGACCTAGAGCATGGAAGATAGTTTGGTGGGTTTTGGGCTGGTTTGAGGGGGTTTTTTGCTGCAACACACCGAAGGCATCTGCGGTTACCCGGTTAACCGTTGGAGTACCAAACGACCTCCAAATGGAACGAAACTTGACCGGTGGTCTACCGGTGGTATACCAAGGCCACTTGACAAACCTTGGTCCATTCCGAGAATGTTTGACACCCGCTCACGAAACGAAAACAAGAGGGTTGCGCCGGAGGAGGTGGGAGCGCCGGATTGCAAAACGGACAACGGGGAAAATGCTCGGATGCATGAGACGAACACGTATGCAAATGCAATGCACATGATGACATGGTATGATATGCATGACATGAACAAAAAGCAAAACGAAAGATAAAACCCGACCACGGAGGGAATATCATAACACATAGCCGAAAATGGCAAGAGTTGGAGTTACAAATATGGGAAGTTACATCCGGGGTGTTACAATATATATATATGTATATGTATATATATATATATATATATATATATATATATATATATATATCAATGTTGAAGACAAACCAAATGCGAAGATAATCCAATCATGACGCCAAAAGAAAATCTTCGAGAAAGTTTGGTGGTGGCGTTACCCACCGTATAGGAAGTATTAGACCCAGACACGGCGCACAATTATCGTGGCGCTCTGAAGTCAAATTCTGTGTTAATGTATTCACACTTAGAGTGTATGTCTTCATTGATTGAAGATATTCATTACTTCGTGTGTTGCACATCTAAGTCATCAACATGCATAAGCGTTAGGATGTGTGTCCAATCACAGGACATTTGAGGATTCAAAGATATTTAGCTCACACAACAACTTGCAAAAACCTTTTCTCATCCAAGGTCTTTGTGAAGATATCTGCCAATTTCTCTTCAGTGTTGACGTGAATGATATCAATGTCTTCCTTCATGACATGATCTCTGAGAAAGTGATGACGAATCTGAATGTGCTTTGTTTTCGAGTGCTGAACTGGGTTGTTGGCAATCTTGATGGCGCTTTCATTGTCGCAGTAAAGTAGCACATGATTCAGGTGGATGCCATAGTCCTTGAGAGTTTGCTTCATCCATAGAAGCTGAGCGTAGCAAGATCAAGCAGCAATGTATTCAGATTCAGCAGTGGAGAGTGATACACAGTTCTGCTTCTTTGAAGACCAACAGACAAGAGATCATCCAAGAAATTGACATGTTCCTAATGTGGACTTGCGATCAACCTTGTCACCAGCATAATCAGCATATGAGAATCCAACTAGATCAAACTCTGAGCCCTTTGGATACCATAATCCTAGTGTTGGGGTGTAAGCCAAATATCGAAGAATTCGCTTCACAGCTAAGTGATGTGATTCCTTTGGTGCCGCTTGGAATCAGGCACACAAGCAAACGCTAAGAATTATATCAGGCCTAGATGCACATAAGTAGAGTAAAGAACCAATCATGGAGCGGTATACCTTTTGATCGAACTCTTTACCATTGTCGCCGGGGCCCAATTGGCCTTTGGTTGGCATTGGCGTCGTGTACCCTTTGCAGTCTTGCATTCCAAACTTCTTCAGGAAATCTTTGAGGTATTTCTCTTGTGAAATGAAGATGTCATTGCTCTGCTGATGGATTTGAAGACCAAGGAAGAATTTCAGCTCAGCCATCATGGACATCTGATATTGTTCTTGCATCATATGCCCAAACTCATCACTGTATCTCTTGTCAGTGCAGCCGAAGATAATGTCATTCACATAGTTTTGGCATACAAACAGTTCACCATCATATGTCTTCGTGAAGAGAGTGGGATCTAGGGAACCAGGTTTGAAGCCTTTGCTCTTCAGGAAGTCTTTGAGTGTGTCATACCAAGCGCGAGGGGCTTGTTTGAGGCCATACAGTGCCTTGTTGAGCTTGTATACCATGTCAGGACGCTTTGGGTCTTCAAAAAAAGGTGGTTGTACAACGTACACTTCTTCAATTTTTCCATTGAGAAAGGCACTCTTCACATCCATTTGGTACAGAAGAATGTTGTTGTGGTTGGCATAGGCTAGCAGTATGCGAATAGCTTCAAGCCTAGCCAGAGGAGCAAATGTTTCATCGAAGTCAATCCCTTCAACTTGTGTGTAATCTTGAGCAACGAGACGAGCCTTGTTTCTGACAACTTGACCATGCTCATCTTGTTTGTTGTGATAGATCCATTTGGTGCCGATAATATTGTGCTTGCGAGGATCTGGACACTTTACCAGCTCCCATACATTGTTCAGCTCGAACTGTTCAAGCTCTTCTTGCATAACTTGAATCCATTCAGGTTCCATGAAGGCTTCATCAACTTTCTTGGGTTCAGATATAGAGACAAATGCAAAGTGCCCACAGAAATTTGCTAGCTGTGTTGCTCTTGAACGAGTGAGTGGACCAGGTGCATTGATGCTATCAATTATCTTCTCAATTTGTACTTCATTTGCAACACGAGGGTGAACTGGAAGAAGATTTTGCCCTTGCTGATCATTGTCTTCATCTTCAGCATTGGCTTCAGGCCGAGCAGTGTCTTCAGGCTGATTAGGTGCAGAAATGATGATTTCCTCATCAGCCTGTGCCTCTGAAGGTATGATTTCTCCAGTACCCATAAGCTTGATAGATTCACTTGGTGTAGCTTCATCTAGCACATTTGGCAGGTGCTCTCTTTGCGAGCCATTAGTCTCATCGAACCGCACATCCATAGTTTCAACAAATTTGTAGTGAAAGAGGTTGAAGACTCTGTAGGAATGTGAATCCTTTCTGTAACCAAGCATAAAACCTTCATGTGCTTTCGGTGCAAATTTTGAAGTGTGATGCGGATCCTTGATCCAGCACCTAGCAACAAATACTCTGAAATAGCTGACGTTTGGCTTCTTACCAGTCAGGAGCTCATATGATGTCTTCTTTAGAAACTTGTGGAGATAAACATGGTTGATGATGTGGCATGCAGTATCAATGGCTTCAGTCCAGAACTTTCTTGGAGTCTTGTACTCATTAGCATCGTCCGTGCCATCTCAATGAGGGTTCTGTTCTTGCGCTCCATGATGCCATTCTGCTGAGGTGTGTATGGAGCTGAGAACTCATGTGTGATGCCCAATATATCAAGATAAGTGTTGAGGCCGGTGTTCTTGAATTCTGTGCCATTGTCACTTCTCATGTGCCTGTTCTTGATGCCATTGTTGGTCATGGCACAGTTGGCGAATCGTCTGAAGACATCCTGCACTTCAGTCTTGTAGAGAATTATGTGCACCCATGTATATCTCGAGTAATCATCAACAATGATGAAGCCATAGAGGCATGCAGTGGTAGTAAGGGTAGAGTAGTGAGTAGGGCCAAATAAGTCCATGTGAAGCAGCTCGAAGGGACGTGTTGTCATGATTG
This sequence comes from Aegilops tauschii subsp. strangulata, assembly GCF_002575655.3. NCBI lineage: Eukaryota > Viridiplantae > Streptophyta > Magnoliopsida > Poales > Poaceae > Aegilops > Aegilops tauschii. Next base: position 275,833,177 of record NC_053037.3, on the reverse strand, counting down.
TCTTCAAGGGATGCTTGGCCCTAGTCATCTTTCCATCTTCGCAGGCTCCACACAGATGATCCTTCTTGAACTTGACGCCCTCAATGCCTATGACATGCTTCTTCTTCGTGAGAGTGTACAAGTTCCTCATGCCAGCATGCCCTAGCCTCCGATGCCAAAGCCAGGACTCTGAAGCTTTTGCTAGAAGACATACGGCCAGCTGTGGTCCTGCGGAGAAATCTACCATATACAGATCGTCTTTTTGATACCCTTCGAAAACTAGAGATTTGTCAGATTCCATAAGCACAAGGCAACGATATTTTCCAAATATCACAATCATGTTCAGATCACAAAGCATTGAGACTGACATTAAGTTGAAACCAAGGGATTCAACAAGCATCACTTTATCCATGTGCTGATCCTTTGAGATTGCAACTCTACCTAGGCCCAATACCTTGCTTTTATCAGTGTGAGCAAATGTGATGTGACTTTTGTCAGATGGACGTAGGGTTGAATCTATAAGAAGACTTCGATCACCAGTCATGTGGTTAGTGCATCCACTGTCCATAATCCACTCAGAAGCCTTGGGTGTCGTACCCTACAGTGCAGTTTGGGGGATAGGCTTCACCAAGGGAAATGTGAAGCATAAACATTTGACGAACAAGCATATTATCAAAGTTCAGATCCTAGTTAGGGTAGATAGGATGTTTGTCAAGAAATCCTGGGACGAAATACATAGTAAGACCATTGTGGAATTTTATCTTGCATCCCACAAGATGTTTTAGGTCCCCAGCATAAGCATCAGAAGCCTTTGATTTCCGGGTGGAGACCTTTCCCTGCAAAAGAGAGTTAATTTTTCTTAACCACCCACATCTTCAGGGGTGGCTTAGAAGCAATGAGTCTAAGTGTAGCATCTGAGAACTTTGGCTTTGAAGCCCCAGCAAATAGCCTTGCAGGAGGTGAATAATACTCATAAGAATAAGCAGAAAAGTTCTTGGTCTTATGAACATAGTGGTTTGACGAAACATGCTCATATTCATAAGTCTGAGTATGGTTTCCCTACAAAACATTGGTGTTAGGGTGACTCTGGTGAGTCCTCTATCTGTATGAAGCCTTTGGACCATATGAAGCCTTTGGTCTGGGTTTGTCTTCTTCCTAGGTGGTGTCATGATGACATTCACACGAAGCTTCTCATGACAACTTTTGGGCACCCAGATCTTCTTCAAACGTGGTCCATTCCTACAGTTAGTACCAATATACCTGGCAAACACTTCACCTTTCTGATTCTTAAACAGTTTATAGTTTGCATCAAAGGATTCATCAATGATAATCGGGATAGCACAAGTGAAGCCAGATAAGGTAGACGGACCCACTGAAGGTCCCTTTGCAGCAACCCATGTGGTTTTGGGGTACTGCTCAGGCTTCCAACCATCAACATTCATTTTCCTCTCGAACCAAACACCCTCTTTCCTAGGGTTTCAGTTCAGAATCTGTTTCTTGAGGACATCACATAGTGTCTGATGCCCTTTGAGGCTTTTGTACATCCCTGTTTCAAGCAATGTCTTCAACCTGGCATTCTCATCAGCAATAGTAGTGGTATCCTTAGTAGAGGGGTTAGTTACCACATCAGCAGTTGAAGATATTGCAATAGTAGCAGCAGTAGAATATTCAGCAACAGAGACAACATTATCACGCTCAAGACATTTTAGACATGGTGGCTCGAAACTTTCCTGAGCGGAACTGATCTGTTGAGCGCCGAGTGACTCGTTCTCCTTTCGAAGATCTTCATGAGTCGCTCTCAAGTTCTCAAGTTCTTGCTTCCTTTGAAGATAATCATAGGAAAGCTTCTCATGAGTAGCTGAGAGTGTTTCATGACGACTTTCAAGTTCCTCGTACTTAACGTGAAGATTTTTAATGTCTTCAATTAAGGACTGAGTTCGAGTCATTTCCGTGTCCAACAGGTCATCGCTTTTGTCTAGCAACTTTTGAATATGTTCCATAGCAGTTTGTTGTTCAGTTGTGATTTTAGCAAGTGTTTTGTAGCTAGGCTTAGATTCACATTCAGAGTCATCTTCACTTGATGTTTGGAAGTAATCATCATCTGAGTTTAACTTGGCACCACATGCCATGAAGCAGTAGGTAGGAGCAGAGTCATCCTCATCATCAGCATCAGCGTTGGTGATGAGGCCATTGTCTTTAGTGTTGAAGATGGACTTGGCGACATAAGCTGAAGCTAGAGCCAGGCTTGCCACGCCTGAATAAGACTCCTCCTCAGACGCCACCTCCGCCTCCTCAGAAGCAGACTCCTCCTCTGAATCCATCTCCTTGCCAACAAACGCACGAGCCTTGCTGGATGAACTCTTCTTGTGAGATGAAGACTTTGATGAAGACTTTGAGGATTTCTTCTTCTTCTTGTCATCAGAATCATATTCCTTGCTGTTCTTCTTCTTCTTGGTCTCATTGTCCCATTGAGGACACTCAGAGATGTAGTGACCTGGTTTCTTGCATTTGTGGCATGTTCTCTTCTTATGGTCATGAGTAGAAGCTTCATCATTTCTTGAGCTGGATCTAGAAGACTTTCTGAAACCTTTCTTCTTGGAGAACTTCTGGAACTTCTTCATGAGCATAGCTAGCTCCTTTCCAATGTCTTCAGGATCACCAGAACTGCAGTCAGATTCTTCTTCAGATGAGGACACTACCTTTGCCTTCAAAGCCCGGGTTCGGTCATAGTTGGGGCCACAGGTGTCTCTCTTCTCAGATAACTGGAACTCATGTGTGTTGAGCCTCTCAAGTATATTAGACGGATCGAGATCTTTGAAGTCAGGATGTTCTTGAATCATCAGGGCCAGGGTGTCGAATGAGCTGTCAAGTGATCTCAGTAGCTTCTTGACGATTTCGTGCTTGGTGATCTCAGCGGCGCCAAGTGCGCGAAGCTCATTTGTGATATCAGTGAGGTGATCAAACGTGAGCTGGACATTCTCATTGTCATTTCTCTTGAAGCGGTTGAAGAGGTTGTGAAGAACATCAATCCTTGAATATCTCTGAGTTGAGACGCCTTCGTTGACCTTGGAGAGCCAGTCCTAGACTAGCTTCGCAGTTTCCAGTGCACTCTCACGGCCGTACTGTCCTTTGGACAGATGACCACATATGATGTTCTTGGCAGTCGAATCCAGTTGAATGAACCTCTTGACATCAGCAGCTGTGACACCTTCACCGACCTTGGGGACGCCATTCTTGAAGACATACCAAATGTCGACGTCAATGGCTTCAAGATGCATGCGCATCTTATTCTTCCAGTAGGGGGTAATCAGTGACATCAAAGACTGGGCACGTAGTGGAGACCTCAATTATCCCTGCAGTCGACATAGCTATAACTCCAGGTGGTTAAACCGAATCACACAGAACATGTGAGCACCTTGCTCTCATACCAATTGAAAGTGCTAGTTATCGACTAGAGGGGGGTGAATAGGCGATTTTTATGAAAGTCTTCAAAACACGAGGTCTTTGAAGACAAACAGTAGAATTGAACCTATTGATATGTAGCGGAAGGTAGACTACACTAGACAAGCCATAGTCAAGTAAGCAATGAAGTGAAAGCACGAAGACTATCAGCAGCTAGACGTGCCCGAGAGCTCCGCCTTGACGTCCCCGTTTTCTGCACTGAGCCAAGCGACGCCGGAAGCTATGGAATGCCGCCATCACCGTCTCCTACAACCTCGGTCCGCCGAGATTGCCGGCGACCGTGCACTCGCTCTGTTGCCTCCCCGAGCTCGTTGAGGCCACCGCTGCACCCGCTGTGAGCTCCGCCATCTTTTCCCCCTTCTCCCCGAGCTCGTTTTGTCCTCTGGCCGCCTTCTCCTTCGGAGCCGAGATGCTCCGCCGCAGGAGCTCGTCGCCGACGTAGCTCCGGCGACCATTTGCTCGCGCCAGTGTGTCCAAACGCTTCGCAGCCACACGTAGAGCCTCGCGGTCGCTTCGGTTCATCCTTCTGCACGCCGTAGCGCCGAACCCAACCCCGCCCGAACTTCGGCCGCCGTGGATGACCTCGCCGCGGTCGTCTCCGGCCACCCCAGCTCCCGTCGTCTGCTCCATCAGCTGTGCGCGAGCAGCAGCTCTTCGTAGAGCCTCCCCACGCCCAAAACCATCGCCTGTGGGCGATTTCCGAAGCCCTCCGCCGTCTCTCTCGTCGCCGGCGACGAGCCGTGGACCGGGTCCGGCGGGTTTGACCCCGCTTGACCGGGGTTTGACTTTCCCCCTGACCCACTGACGTGTGGGCCGCCCTTGTTAATTATTAGTTAGGTTTAGTTTAGTGCTAATTAACCTAGATTAGTGCTTAACCTAACACTAACTAACTCTGTTAGTTAGTTTTGGCACTGACTAGTGGGCCCCACTGGTCAGGTTTGACCCGGACCAGCCTTGTTGACTTGCTGACATCATCATGACGTTAGGCTGACGCAGTAATCCTTTTCTGGAATTTAAATAAATCTTAAATGATTTATTTCTTTCAGAAAATGTCCAAAACTTCTAAAAATCATAGAAAATCAACCGTAACTCCAAATGAATTAAATTATATATGAAAAATGATCAGATAAATCCAATCTTTCCATCTGTACCATTTTCATGCATGATAAAGCAACTTAACCTTGCTGTATAGATCAAAACATGTAAATGCACTTTGGAAATTCATAGTTTGAATTTGAATTTGAACCTTTGGTTCAAATCAACTCAAACCCTTCTGTTGCTAGCTGCATTAGCTCAAATCACATCGTATTGCCATGTCATTATCATGCATCATAATTATTGCATTGCATTGATTGTGTTCTTCTTTGTTTGCCGGTATTTGTCCCCTCTCAGTAGACGTGGTTCCGACGATGAGTTCGATGACACCGATGAAGAACTATATTATCTTCAGAAGTGCCAGGCAAGCAAAAACCCCTTGTTCATTCCGGTACAATCCTACTCTCTCGCCTCTGCTCTCTTTTACTGCATTAGGACAACAACGATTCAACTGTTACATGCTGCGGTAGTTGAACCCCATTCCTTTGCATGACCTGTCATTGCCACAGTAAATAGATGAAACCCACTAGCATGAGTAGGAGTTGTTTGAGCCCTGATGTGCCTACTCATTCATGCTTGTTTGTCATGCCTGCTACTGCTTAGAGTTGAGTCAGGTCTGATTCATCGGGGATGAATTGGAGGTGTGTGAACATGTCCTACTATTGAGAGCTAAGTGTGTGAACACGATTTGGTAAAGGTATCGGTGAGAGGCCATGTAGGAGTACATGGTGGGTTGTCTCATTGAAACCGTCCTCAGGAACTGAGTTATGTGTTTGTGATCCATGAACAGCTACTACCACACGTTGGGCCCTGAAATATGACCCCGCTCGACTTATTAACCGCCCCTGTCCTTTGTCCAGGAGTTGCGACTAGTTTCTGGTGTTTGTAGGATATGTGTTGGAAGCCGTGCGTAGCGCTGACCCTAGGGGTGGGCTATGATGCGGTAGATACACCGTAGCACGGTGTACCGGGCGCCCGTTTGGTGTCTCGGGAACCCTGCACACATCGTTTGGGGCTGTGAGCGAAACCTCGGCCGGATCTCCCCGCGGATGGAACCCGAATAGGCGATAAACCTGGACTAGAGACTTGTGTGGTTAGTCAGTTCGTGGTCTACACCCACATCGGCTTTTGCTTGAAGTCAGCCGAGCACATGTCGTGTGCAGACGCTAAGTGGTGGAAACATGTGTGAAGTAGTACACCCCTGTAGGGTTACAAATGATCTATTCGAATAGCCGTGTCCGCGGTAAAGGACTTCTGGGTTACCTGTACAGTTCATAGACAAGTGAAAGTGGATACTCTAAAACTCGCAAGATAAGCGTGAGTGCTATGGATGGCCTTCTCGTAGGGAGACGGGAGCAGATCCATAGTGGTGTATTGATATGGTGAATATGTGGACTCGTCTGCGCCACCTCAAAAGAGTTACTTGCAGTCATAGTTTAGGATAGCCACTGAGTCAAAGCTGGCTTGCTGCAGTCAAACTCCACCACCCCCTTTGTTGATACTGATGCATATGTAGCTAGTTCTGATGTAAGTCTTGCGGGGTACATTTGTACTCACGTTTGCCTATTTTATGTTTTGCCGAGAGATGTCAGTCTCGCTAGTAGTTCCGTCTGGGCTTCGACGTTTAGCTTGTTACCTCAGCTACGATCTTGTACCCTTGGGAGGGTCTTGTAGATAGTCAGGCTTCTCAGCCTTTTTCATTTGTAGTTGTCTGTACTCAGACATGTTTATGCTTCCTCTCGATGCTTGTATGCTCTGTATGTTGAGTCATGAGACCATGATTGTAATACTTGGCTCCTCGGAGCCTAATGAATAAATACTTGAGTCGTAGAGTTATGTTGTGATGCCATGTTGTATTTACACATATCGAGCATATTGTGTGTATGATTGAAATGCTTGGTATGTGTGGGATCCGACAACCTAGTTGTTTATCCTTGGTAGCCTCTCTTATGGGGAAATGTAGTCTTGTGCTTCCATGAGCCATAGTAGTCTGCTACAGCCCGGTTCACCGGAGTCCTGCTAGCCCAGCACTACTGCTCCGGAACACTTGACTGGCCGTCATGTGATTCACTTCGTTCCGGTGTCTGTCCCTTCGGGGAAATGTCACGCGGTGACATCCGGAGTCCTGCCTAGCCTGGTACAGCCCGGTTCACCGGAGTCCTGTTAGCCCAGTGCTACAGCCCGGATTCGCACGCTGCTGACCGACATGCTCGATGTTGATTCATGTATGCCTGTCCCTATAAGTTAGCGCCACTTTGGGTTCACGACTAGTCATGTCGGCCCGGGTTCTCTGTCATATGGATGCTAGCGACACTATCATATACGTGAGCCAAGATGCGCAAACGGTCCCGGACAATGGTAAGGCGACACCCGTGGGAATACCGTGCGTGAGGCCGCAAAGTGATATGAGGTGTTACCGGCTAGATCGATGTGACTTGGAGTCGGGGTCCTGACAGTAAGGTAATGCAATTCCTATACATATTATCTTGACATACCATAATATTGTCTTTTAATTACATTCATCGCAAACTGTGTGCATGTTGTTGCTGTTTTTTTACGAAAATGATCCAGATGTATTATCAAGGTTCACCGGAAGTACAAAGCTCCTCAAACATAATAAAAAACATGTACTTATTTTTTGTGATATGGATTATATTCTTTAGCCCAACCAAAATGTTCTACATATATACTCCCTCCGTTTCTAAATATAAGTCCTTTTAGATATTCTACTATATACTACATAAACAATGTAATTATTGATGAGAAAGTAAATTGAACCGAGGGAACTTAAAATCACATCACTGGGTGTCCAAAATATCTTGCCCATCGTCTGGATTCAAATACCATGCACTAAAAATTAGATATATGTATTATCATAGCATCACGACCGCTCCTACAATTTAGTGTCAAAAATAAAATGTAACTATGAATTAATGTTTGTTAGGAATTTCTAAAACATCTTTTTCACGTACACTTGTCATGGCACCGGATGCGCGACCAAATTATATAAATATGTTAACATTAATTTATTTAAAAATGTTAATATTAAAAAACATTTATTTCTTGCCCCTCGGTCCATTATATGCTCTATCAGAACGATATCAAATTTTCTACTAATAGACCCACGACCTAGTATTGTTGTAAGTTTTTTTTACAAATTATTTTAATATTTTTCTTGAGTCACTCTCACAAGTCACAATGGGCTAGTTGGTCTACTTCATTGGGAACAAAGGCTAATTGGTTCCCATCAAAAGAAAAGGCTAATTGGTTAACTGCTTCACGTCTCTACATCCTCTGTTCTAAACGAGAAAGTAGATCCTCCCTTTCCTTGCTCTATCGTGGTAGTCTTGGAAGCTTGGTTGTATACCAAATCGAGTGGCATGCCCAGCACCGAAGCTTTGAAGAAGATGCTCTCGGAGGCCAGCTCTGAGCAAGGAGGGGACGGGCTTTCAAGCCGCGGATCTTGAGCCGCCTACCGGCTAGGTCGCATCTTGCAGATTCTGATCTGGTGAGGCAGGCCACGGGAGAATCTGAGAGATAGCTTGTTGTTAGCTCTACTCTCCTACTCATCGTGCCAGGAATGAGAGATTTGTTGTCAGGTTGGATGACCATCTTCTCTGTCGTCGTTGAGGTGGAGCAGTATGGGCCGGTAATGAATCTCTTCCTATACTCTCCTGATATTCTCTGTAGTCTCCTCTTGCCTGGCAGTATATATGTACTTGTAAGTTATTTTTACATATATTATCTTTAGATTACTTAAGAGATACAGATGATATACTCTGCTGTTCTGTTGAATTTTAATTTAGGAGATAACCTCGTACATTCTGGGTTCATGTAAGGATTATTAGTTATAGGATAAAGATTATAGTTATTTGACATCCATTGATGCGCCTTATGTTTGTTAGGGAACTGAGCATGATCTTTTTTATGTTGACATTCTACCTAAATTTTGATTATTATCTCTTCAACTCCTCCATAATGATTATATGGACCTTCATACAGCAAAACTATACTCATTATATCCATCTACTACGTAAAGCCAATATTATAAGTCTTGTTCGCTCTTATTACCATATATACACATGAAAGCAGTTTTAAAAAGTAGTAATATACATTTGTGATTGGTCTCTTTGCATTTACAGAGAGTCTGCAGGTTGAGGCGAGCTATGGGCTTCCTCATTGCTGGTGCTGTCAGCTTCCACCTATGTAATGTGCTACGGCTTTAAATCATTCCTAGTTCCTCCATAGTGGCTGATTGTTCACATGTATTTTTATTTCTTGTTACCATATATTAGCAAGTTATATTACTTGTATGTGTATTAAGACAAAGCAGGACAGCTTACATGTACTAACTGAAATGTTGGTTCATGTAATTGATTTTACCAAGAATATAAAACTCACAAAAGTGCATGTCTGAATGTATTTAAATAATTACAATATGGCATGCTTCTGATAGTGGTAATGTTATACCGTTGTTATCATGGTATTCGCCCAGTTTTCCGCTAATTAACTGGGTAATTCTCTTCTGCTTAATTTATCGACTGAGGCCTTTCACCTCCGCGTTCGAAAATAAATAAATAAACCGTTGTTACCTAATAAGTCCTCCTTATATTAATGGATTGTCAAGTATTCTTACTCTATATCAGTTAATACAAATAGTTTCTCTTGTTTTCAGCATAATTATCGTATAATCTTCTGCACTTCTTCAGATTTTCCATCCAATGAGTTCATCAAGTTCAAGACAAATGTATTAAGCAACTTTTTGCCACCCCTCGTTAAAGGAACTGCAGCTTGTAGTAGTTGTACATCCACTAATTTGGAGTCGAATACTATGCCTACCATAGCATTGTTATTGCTGCAGAAAACAATCATCACATGACATATACCAACATCAAATATTTTCTTGCAACAGATCTATTGTAGCTATTGCCATGAATGCAAAATTTAAATAAATTACCCACAAAATCAAAAATATCAATCTGAAGAAGTTGACATACATTAATAAGTCGAATATGGCTCCATTATAAGCTTATAACTGATATAGCTCACTGTCCCTGCAGGTCTTAGAGTCTTGTTTTTCTTGAAAAGTGGTGATGTCATATCTTAGAAGAAGTTTTATGACTGCCTGATTTGCTTAGTTTCCATGCGTCATTCCAGTAAGTTCTGTAAGACACTTGTTCTTCTAGTGTACCTTGTGTACTTCTATCTATCTCGATCATTTTTGGTGAAGTTTCTTCTGGTGAGTGTCTGCATATATGGAGTTAGTCAAGTATAATTATTATTTTACATTGGTTAATAAACATGAGTCATGATTCATTAGTTGATAAATAATACAAGATAGTGTTCCATACCTTTCAAGAGGTTCCTGAGTTGCGGGTGTATCTAGATATGTATACATTTGCGGCAGTGGTTGACTTTAGGCACAATCCTCTTTAATCATGGAAATCTGTTATTTGTTTGTAAATGACAGAAGATGTTGTGACTTTATTGGACGTACTATTAAAACTTCTGCACGGTTGTTGATGTCACAATAAGGATAGTTTCGATGTCGATTACATCCTCATTGAAAATATAAAGTAGAATTTCCCTATAGCGTAATTCTGATTTTATCACTCATGAAAAGTTTAAGCTGGAAAATTTAATGATAATGCAATGATGGAAGTCCAATTAAAGTATGTGGTTATGCATTATGCACTTACTCTGTTAATCTTGATTCCACATGCTTCATTTGGGTGAGTAATGACATCTGTATAATTGGCGATTAGATACTTCATAGCGAGAAAGATTAATTAGTTGAGTCTTATTTAGAACTATAAGGTATAAGTATACCTGAGCATTGTTTATCTTTCCCTGCATGTTCTTGTAGTGTGTCCTTGGAAGCAAACTGGAATTACTAATCAGGAAAATTTTCCGATGATCCTTACCTCTGTATTTCATTGGTCGACAGGTGATACTTTCTGGCTTCCACAATTTTAATATGATAATGCATAAACAGGTTTCTCATTCTTATTTGATCAATAATTGTGTATCAAACTCCACATTTATAGTATCATGAGTTTTAATTCTCACAGTAACATGCATTGTTTGGCCCTGTCAAATAGTTACAATATATTAGTTCTTGTTCAAAACAACGGAACAATCTGCATGTAAATATATAATTTTTTTTGATCCATCGAAGCTCATATGCTCATCGGTTAAGGCACTCCGATTCTTATACGCCATGGTCTTTTGGCTACAAAAGCATTCGAAAATTGTTTGTCAATTGATAATATCTCATAGATTTTATCATGAGTAAGTGAATCAAGTAATTAATATTTACGAACCTTGATGATTTAGGAGAGGCAACTCAGAAGGTTTGGCCGGTGTCGAGACACGTTGTCACCGCATTGGCTGATTTACGCACGGAGAAAGCATACGGAGGAACTTTGTCCAGTGCAACACTCTCTGACGCCTTCCGATCCTGCCTTAATTGCATGTGACGCCCCCGATTTGACCGTACACTAATCATGCACGCAAATGTGTACGATCAAGATCAGGGACTCACGGGAAGATATCACAACACAACTCTAAAACATAAATAAGTCATACAAGCATCATAATACAAGCCAGGGGCCTCGAGGGCTTGAATACAAGTGCTCGATCACAGACGAGTCAGCGAAAGCAACAATATCTGAGTACAGACATAAATTAAACAAGTTTCCCTTAAGAAGGCTAGCACAAACTGGGATACAGATCGAACGAGGCGCATGCCTCCTGCCTGGGATTCTCCTAACTACTCCTGGTCGTCATTAGCGGGCTGCACGTAGTAGTAGGCTCCTCCAGTGCCGTAGGAGTCGTCGTCGACGGTGGCGTCTGGCTCCTGGACTCCAGCATCTGGTTGCGACAACCAGGTAGAAAGAAAGGGGAAAAGAGGGAGAGAAGCAACTGTGAGTACTCATCCAAAGTACTCGCAAGCAAGGAGCTACACTACATATGCATGGGTATATGTGTAAAGGGGCATATCAGTGGGCTGAACTGCAGAATGCCAGAATAAGAGGGGGATAGCTAATCCCGTCGAAGACTACGCTTCTGGCAGCCTCCATCTTGCAGCATGTAGAAGAGAGTAGATTGAAGTCCTCCAAGTAGCATCGCATAGCATAATCCTACCCGGCGATCCCCTCCTCGTCGCCCTGTTTGAGAGCGATCACTGGGTTGTATCTGGCACTTGGAAGGGTGTATTTTATTCAGTATCCGGTTCTAGTTGTCATAAGGTCAAGGTACAACTTCGGGTCGTCCTTTTACCGAGAGACACGGCTATTCGAATAGATAAACTTCCCTGCAGGGGTGCACCACATAACCCAACACGCTCGATCCCATTTGGCCGGACACACTTTTCTGGGTCATGCCCGGCCTCGGAAGATCAACACGTCGCAGTCCCACCTAAGCACAACAGAGAGGTCAGCACGCCGGTCTAAATCCTATGCGCGCAGGGGTCTGGGCCCATCGCCCATTGCACACCTGCACGTTGCGTACGCGGCCGGAAGCAGACCTAGCCTAGTGGCGTTCTAGTCCAATCCGGCGCGCGCCACTCAGTCGCTGACGTCACGAAGGCTTCGGCTGATACCACGACGCCGGGATACCCATAACTACTCCCGCGTAGATGGTTAGTGCGTATAGACCAAATGGCCAGACTCAGATCAAATACCAAGAACTCGTTAAGCGTGTTATGTCGAAGTAACCGCGGACGCCGTCCAGGGCCAGGCCCACCTCTCACCTAGGCGGTCTCAACCTGCCCTGTCGCTCCGCCACAAAGATCCACTTGCGGGTACTCCTACGAGCCGACCCGACTTTAGTCATCACATGTGTCATGTATATAGTATATAAGTATATACCCGTGATCACCGCCCAAGTGATCACGGCCCGATAGTATAGCACAGCAGACGGACAAGAATGTAGGGTCACTGATGGAAAACTAGCATCCTATACTAAGCATGTAGGATTGCAGGTAAAGGTAACAACAGTAGAAGCAAGGACAGGCTATGCATCAAGATAGGATAACGGAAAGCAGTAACATGATATACTACTCTAATGCAAGCAGTATAGAGAAGAATAGGCGATATCTGGTGATCAAGGTGGGGGCTTGCCTGGTTGCTCTGGCAAGTAGGAGGGGTCGTCAACTCCGTAGTCGAACTGGGCAGCAGCAGCGTCGGTCTCGTAGTCTACCGGAGAGAAGAGGGGGGAAGAAACAGTAAATACAATGCAATCATAAGCATGACGATGCGTGACATGACAATGAGCGGTGCTAGGTGTGTTCTAACACGGCAGTAGGTGGTACCGGCGAAGGGGGGAACATCCGGGAAAGTATTCCCGATGTTTCGCGTTTTCGGACAGACGGAACGGAGGGGGAAAGTTGCGAGTTCGATAGGTTAAGGATGTGTGGTGAACGAACGGGCTGCGTATCCGGATTCGTCTCGTCGTTCTGAGCAACTTTCATGCACAAAGTATTTTCATCTGAGCAACGGTTTATTTTATATTGATTTTATAAGAATTTATTAATTTCTGGAATTTATTTAATTATTTAATATATACATTATCCGAAACAGTGTTGTGATGACATCAGCATGACATCATGCTGACGTCAGCAGTCATCTGACACGTGGGTCCCACCTGTCATAGACTGATTAGGGCAATTAGGGTTAACTAATTAATTAACTAATAATTAAAATAATTAATTAAATTAGATTAATCTAAACAGGGTTAATTAACTAATTAATTAATTATCTTTATTTTTATTTTTATTTTCTTTATTTATTTATTAATTTTTATTAATTAATTTTTTTAAATCATATTATTTTTTTTCGTTCTGGGTGTAGGGGCCCATGTGTCATAGGCCCTGGGGGCCTTATCGGGCACACGGGCGCGGGTGGGCGCCGGAACGTGCGGGTGCGGGCGCCCGAACTGGACGCAGCCAGTCGAGGCCACGACGAGGGGAAAAAGGCCGGCGCGGCACCGGCGAGGCCACAGGGGATGAGCAGGGCGGCGGCCGGCGTGGAGCTCCGGCGGGAGGCAGAGGCGAGCACTTGGGCGGCGCCGGAGAGCAGGGGAAGCGACGGTCAACGGCAGGCGGGGCACAGCCGCGCGTGGAGGGGGGGAGTGGCCGTGGCCGAGCCACTCGGGCACGGCCCCGACGCTCTGGTCGCGGCGGTGGTTAGGACTAGCAGGGAGGCGAGCGGGGCAGGTGCGGGAGGGGGGACGGAGTGGCCAGAGTGGCGCGGTGCGAGCGGGCGGCGGTAGCGACCGCGGTGACGAGCGCGAGCGCGCGCGAGGGAGGGAGAGAGGGAGCGGGGGCACGCGGAGACGAGCGCGGCCGAGCGCGCGCGGGGGCGCGGCGACCGCGGCGAGCAGGGGAGGGGACGAGCACGGGGCGAGGGAGAGAGAGAAGGGGCGCGGCTCACGGTGGCCGTAGGGGAGTGGCAGCGGGGCTCGAGGTGGGGGACGGGGACGACGGCGACGTGGGAGCAGGCCGGTGGGGGGGAGGAAGCAGGTCGGCGGAGGAGCTCCGGCGTGGCAGCGTGGTCTCCTGGCGACGGCGTCGGTGGCCTCCTCCTCTCGATCCCGATCCAATCGGGGGAGAGGGGGGGAGGAGATATTTTCGTGGGGGGAGTGGGGGTGTCGGTGGAGTGGGTGGGGGTGGTGAGTGGATAAGGTAATGGGTGGGTTGGCCGGCTGGGCCTGGGGGTTGGCCCAGTTGGGCCACGGCCCAGGGGTTTCCTCCTCCTTTTTTTCTCTTTTGTATTTTTTTTCTGTTTTACATCATTTTAAAATATTTAGGCATTCTCTAAAAATGTGTTTACTTCACCATAATTAACTATGCCTTATTTGGCAACTCCCAAACATTTTGTTTTAAATTTTGAAAAACTTTTATTGTCGACATTAATTTAAATTTGAATTTTGAAACGGTTGGACCTAACGGTAGATTAGCAACAGTAACTGTGGTGACGTGGCACCATTAGCGTGGGATTACTATAGCTTGATTATCCGGGCGTTACAAAACTCCTCCACTACAAGAAATCTCGTCCCGAGATTTATGAGGTAGAAGGAAAAAGTGCGGGGTATTCTTCGCGCAGACGATCCTCTCGTTCCCAAGTGGCTTCATCTTCAGAATGGTGCAATCACTGGACTTTGAGGAACTTGATTGCCTTCTGACGTGTGCGGCGTTCAGCTTGGTCGAGAATGCGGACCGGATACTCCTTATAGGAGAGGTCCTGCTGCAATTCGAGCACTTCATGATCCACTGCTCGGATTGGGTCCTTGAAGCAACGGCGGAGCTGTGACACATGGAACACATCGTGAACATGAGAAAGGTTCGGCGGAAGCTCCAGTTGGTATGCCACTTTTCCACGCCTTTCGAGAATAGTGAATGGGCCAATATATCGAGGAGCTAGTTTGCCCTTGATTCCAAAGCGGTGAGCACCCTTCATTGGTGTGACTCGAAGATAAGCCTTTTCGCCAGGTTGATAGACCATGTCTTTATGATGACGGTCATACTGACTCTTCTGACGTGACTGAGCAGTCTTGAGATTCTCACGAATAATGCGGACTTGTTCTTCGGCATGTTGGATAATATTCGGACCGAAGAGTGGACGTTCCCCAGTTTCTGACCAGTTCAGAGGGGTTCGGCACTTTCGTCCATATAACACTTCGAAGGGGGCCATCTTCAGACTAGCTTGATAGCTATTATTATAAGAGAACTCAGCATACGGGAGAGATTCCTCCCATTTCTTGCCGAAGGAAATAACACAAGCTCGAAGCATGTCTTTGAGAACTTGGTTGACGCGTTCAACTTGCCCTTGCGACTGAGGATGAAATGCAGTACTGAATGACAGATGAGTTCCCATAGCTTCTTGGAAACTTGCCCAGAATCTTGAAGTGAATAAGCTGCCACGGTCTGAGCTGATAACCAATGGAATACCGTGGAGTGAAACAATCCTGGACATATAGAGCGTTGCCAGCTGACTAGCAGTGATCGTTTCTTTGACCGCCAGGAAATGTGCAACTTTGGAAAGCCGGTCAACGACAAGAATAGCATCATTACCTTTCTGTGATTTGGGAAATCCAGTGACGAAGTCCATCTCAACATGGTCCCATTTCCATTCAGGAATAGAGATAGGCTGCAGAGTTCCAGCAGGCCTTTGATGTTCTGCTTTGATACGACGGCAAACATCACACTCAGCAACATAACGAGCAATGTTTTGCTTCATATTAGACCACCAGAATCTCTGACGGATGTCTTGGTACATCTTTGTACTACCAGGATGGATACACAGGGGCGTATCATGAGCTTCTTTCATAACTTCCTGTGTCATATCCAGGTTTTTCTCTGCACATGGCACCACTAGGCGGCCCTTGAAGTACAAAGTGCCATCTTCAGCAATAGTGAAGAATGAGGGCTTTCCTTCTGCAAGGTAGCGCTTAATCTTGTGGGCTTCAGAGTCATACTTCTGTAGCCTTCTGATGCTGTCCACGAGATCTGGTTTAGCAACTAGGGTATTGAGGAAACCCTGGGTAACAACGTGGAGGTTCATCTTGCCAAACTCCTTAGGAGGGGAGCGAGTGCACCCGGAGGAACAACATGGAGGTTCAGCTTCCTGAATTCTTCAACAAGCGAGGGCTGAACTTTGTGAACCTGGAGGTGGTTGCAGTAAGACTTGCGGCTCAAGGCATCAGCCATTACATTAGCCTTGCCTGGCGTATAGGAAATACCCAAGTCAAAGTCTGCAACAAGCTCCATCCATCTCTGCTGACGGAGGTTCAGGTCTGGCTGAGTAAACAGATACTTCAGACTTTGGTGGTCAGTGAAGATCTCGCAACGATTACCGAGAAGGTAATGTCGCCACTGCTTCAGCGCATGAATGACAGCAGCAAGTTCGAGGTCGTGAACTGGGTAGTTCTCTTCGTGAGGGCGCAATTGCCGAGAGGCATAAGCAATCACTTTGCGGTCTTGCATTAGGACACAGCCTAATCCTTGACGGGAAGCGTCGCAGTAAATGACGAAGTCCTTCTTAGTATCAAATGGAGCTAGAACTGGGGCAGAAGTCAACTTGTCTTTGAGTGCCTGGAAACTTTCCTGACATTTGTCTGTCCATTGGAACTTGACGCCCTTATGCAACAGGTTAGTTAGAGGCCTGACGATCTTGGAGAAGTTCTCGACGAATCGACGGCAATAGCTGGCGAGACCGAGAAAACTTCTGACTTGCTTAACGTTCTTGGGAGGAGTCCAATCAAGGATAGCCTGGACTCGTTCAGGGTTGACGGCAATACCATCCTTAGAGATGACATGCCCAAGATAGGTTACTGGGGGTAGCTAGAATTCACATTTGGAGAACTTGGCATATAGTTGATGCTCTCGTAGCTTTTCCAGCACAAGTCGAAGATGTTCAGCATGTTCTTCTTCGTTCTTGGAAAATACCAGGATATCATCCAGATAAACCACGACGAACTTGTCGAGGTAATCCATGAATATATAGTTCATCAGACGAGAGAAGGTGGCTGGAGCATTGGTTAAACCGAAAGACATGACGGTGTACTCGTATGAACCATAGCGAGTCACGAAGGCGGTCTTTGGGATATCCTCTTCGCGAACACGGATCTGGTGGTAACCCAACCTCAAGTCGAGCTTAGAGAACACTGACGAACCCGCCAGTTGATCATACAGATCATTGATCCGAGGAAGAGGGTATTTATTCTGAATGGTAGCTTGGTTTATAGGACGGTAGTCTTGAACTAATCGGTTTGTCCCATCCTTCTTCTTGACAAAGAGAGAAGGTGCTCCCCAAGGAGAGCAACTTGGGCGAATGAATCCTTTGCGAAGAGAATTGTCGATTTCCTCCTTAAGCTCAAGGAGTTCATGCGGCGGCATCTTGTAGGGTCGCTTGGCTATAGGAGTGGTGCCTGGCTTCAAGTCGATGATGAATTCGACAGCTCTAGCAGGGGGAATCCCTGGAAGTTCTTCAGGAAAGACGTCGAGGAATTCACGCACGACTGGAATGTTTTCAATGCCCTCCAGTGGTGCAGCGTTCAATGCATTCAATGCATAGAGCCTGGCCTCGGCATTTTGCACCAGATGAGCTTGGTAAGCAACTATTTCATCTGAAGGGTGAAGTAGATGAACGATCTTAGTGGCGCAAACTATAGAAGCAGTATGCGCTTTCAACCAATCCATCCCCAAAATGAGGTCGATGTTAGACGATTTCAGGATAATGGGAGAGGCATAGAATTCCAGCCCTTCGATTTCCACGGGGACATCGATGCCAACCAGGGAGGTTTAACACTGTCCCACGGGGGTTTTGACCAATACCGAGGTGTTCATCTTCTCACATTTAACGTCGTGCTTGTATGCAAAATCTTCTGACATGAATGAATGCGATGCACCTATATGAAATAAAACGGATGCTGGTACTGAATTTACGAGGAGTGTACCCATCATAGTAGCAGGCTGGTCTTGAGCTTCTTTGAGATCAACGTGGTTGGCATGAGCACGACCATAAGACTTAGCATTGTTGTTGCGGGGCTGGT
Organism: Aegilops tauschii subsp. strangulata; assembly: GCF_002575655.3. NCBI lineage: Eukaryota > Viridiplantae > Streptophyta > Magnoliopsida > Poales > Poaceae > Aegilops > Aegilops tauschii. The sequence continues at coordinate 275,815,087 of NC_053037.3, read as the reverse complement.
TGTTACCACGGCCAGTTGCTGGAAGGGCCAGTTGATTCTGGTTCTGGTTGCATTCTCTAGCACGGTGTCCTGGTTGACCACACCTGAAGCACAAACCATTATTGGGAGTGGGAACAGGAGCTTGGGGTGGTGGAGCTGGAAGTCTTGAGTGCCTAGATGGTGGTGGGGCAGACGAGGTGCATCATAGGTCTGCCTTGGGGCAGATGCATTTGGACGGTACATGTTGTTCGGGATCCATATCTTACGCTTCTGTGAGGGCGAGCCCGAAGATGAGCCCGTGTCACGGTTGCGCCTGTGAGAGCTCTGGTATTCCTGCAGACCAGTTTCGACATTGATGGCCTTGTTCACCAGGGTGGCGAAATCAGCAAAGTCATGCACTAGAAGTGCGAGCTTGATGTCAGCTTGAAGGCCATCACGGAACTTCTCCTGTCTGCGTGCATCAGTTGCAATGTCCCCTTCAGCATAGCGAGACAAGTCCAGAAACTCCCGCTGATAAGCTTCAACAGTTTTGTTGCCTTGGGTGAGGTTGCGGAACTCACGCTTCTTCCGGTCCATGACTCCCTGAGGAATGAAGCGGGCACGGAAAGCAGCTTGGAAGTCTGGCCATGTGATGATTGTTCCAGCTGGCATAGTACGCCTGTGGCTGTCCCACCATTGAGCTGCGGGTCCCTTCAGAAAGAAGGAAGCAAAGTTGACATAGCTGGCAGGGGCTACATCGGCAGACTCCATCTCATAGGTGATGTCACGGAGCCAGTCATCAGCATCCAGAGGCTGAGTTGAGCTGCGGTACACAGTTGGATTGAGGCGTATGAAATCCTACAGAGTTACTAGAGTTGGTTGCTGGTCCATATTGGGGCGAGGAAACTGAGCCATCATATTTTCCATGAATTGGCGGTTCAGTTCAAACTGTTGGATCATACCAGCCATGTACTCAGGTGGTGGTGGGGCATTGCCACCACTACCACGACCACCTGGTCTAACCATCCTGCTAATATATAACAGGGGTAGTTCAGCATTGAGAAATTTGCAAAGACAAAATCATTCATGATGAAACATGCATAATGAAAGGAGCACGATAGCTACTACATGGTAGTCGGCATAACTTACAAAAGGGGTCATGCATAGAGTTCAGTACACAGAGTTCAGTACATAGACTAAAACAACATAGGCGGCTCACAGGCTCGCGGCAAATGCAGCCAATACTAATAAGCAAGACTACATCAGTCCCAGGAGGAACTGTGGAGGTAATCGTAGACCGACAGCTGGTAGTGAGGCAACGGATAGCCCTCCACGTCAGCAGACTGGGGGCCGCGGATACTCAGGTGTAGAGCTCGACGCTCAGGTGGCAGAAGAGGACCAAGTGCGGGAGAGTAGCCTCCCACCTCTGGCCAACCGACACCGTGGGGCATCACGGTCCTGGCTGGGTAGATCGTAGTATGCGGTAGCTGTCCAGATCGGACAAAGGGGTGCAGCAGCGTCAGAGCACGGTAAAGGTGCTGACGGGTGGTGTACATCTTGTGGCGAAGAGCTCGGTTAGCTCGATCCAGCCCATCAGCATGCAGAACCAGGTTCTGATGGTAGAAGGGCTCTCGGGTGACAGTGGAGTAGGCAGCAGTATAGTATCCCTCCGCACCAACATCAGATGCGATAGCAATGTGCCTGAAAGGGGAGGTGTCCAACTCCCGATACTCTCCACGAAGACGTGTCACAGCAGCATAGGCAGCATCGTGGACAGCCATATCGATGGTCACTCCAACACCATGAGCGGTGTGCAGCACAGTAGTGGAGTCATACTCCCGCGAGTAGAGGTGGACGATGGCACGGTACTGCTCCTGGTTAAAGTCCTGGTACTCCTCGTAGACGGTGTACTCAGGGTGCCAGCGATAACCCAGATAGGTCATCATCTCAGCTAGCACAGCCGGTGATCCCGAGGCACCAATGGCCGTCGTGTGGCGCACGACCTGCCTCGTGGGTTCCATCTGAAAGCAAAGACGTTTCAAAGGAGTCAAATGACAATGTGTGAATTGTTCAAAATACTATTCTAAGAAACAACTATGGCTTATCCAACTTTGGGGTGAATGCAGTCACGGGATCCTAGTGTTAGAGTTAGCAAATTCGTTTAACCCGAGTAGAAGAGAGTTCAGAGTCCCAGAGTAAAGGTCGAGGAGTAAAAGATCCTAGTACCACCCAATGGCGACGTGGACCCGTAAGACACACAACCATATTAGTAAAAGTTTTGTAATGTCTAGACTCGACTTCAGCCAAGGAGTGTGGAAAGGGGGATTCCTACAGGCAGTCGGCTCTGATACCAACTTGTGACGCCCCCGATTTGACCATACACTAATCATGCACGCAAATGTGTACGATCAAGATCAGGGACTCACGGGAAGATATCACAACACAACTCTAAAACATAAATAAGTCATACAAGCATCATAATACAAGCCAGGGGCCTCGAGGGCTCGAATACAAGTGCTCGATCACAGACGAGTCAGTGGAAGCAACAATATCTGAGTACAGATATAAATTAAACAAGTTTGCCTTAAGAAGGCTAGCACAAACTGGGATACAGATCGAACGAGGCGCAGGCCTCCTGCCTGGGATCCTCCTAACTACTCCTGGTCATCGTCAGCGGGCTGCACGTAGTAGTAGGCTCCTCTAGTGCCGTAGGAGTCGTCGTCGACGGTGGCGTCTGGCTCCTGGGCTCCAGCATCTGGTTGCGACAACCAGGTAGAAAGAAAGGGGAAAAGAGGAAGAGAAGAAACCGTGAGTACTCATCCAAAGTACTCGCAAGCAAGGAGCTACACTACATATGCATGGGTATATGTGTAAAGGGGCATATCAGTGGGCTAAACTGCAGAATGCCAGAATAAGAGGGGGATAGCTAATCCTGTCGAAGACTACGCTTCTGGCAGCCTCCATCTTGCAGCATGTAGAAGAGAGTAGATTGAAGTCCTCCAAGTAGCATCGCATAGCATAATCCTACCCGGCGATCCCCTCCTCGTCGCCCTGTTTGAGAGCGATCACCGGGTTGTATCTAGCACTTGGAAGGGTGTATTTTATTCAGTATCCGGTTCTAGTTGTCATAAGGTCAAGGTACAACTCCGGGTCGTCCTTTTACCGAGGGACACGGCTATTCGAATAGATAAACTTCCCTGCAGGGGTGCACCACATAACCCAACACGCTCGATCCCATTTGGCCGGACACACTTTTCTGGGTCATGCCCGGCCTCGGAAGATCAACACGTCGCAGCCCCACCTAAGCACAACAGAGAGGTCAGCACGCCGGTCTAAATCCTATGCGCGCAGGGGTCTGGGCCCATCGCCCATTGCACACCTGCACGTTGCGTACGCGGCCGGAAGCAGACCTAGCCTAGTGGCGTTCCAGTCCAATCCGGCGCGCGCCACTCAGTCGCTGACGTCACTAAGGCTTCGGCTGATACCACGATGCCGTGATACCCATAACTACTCCCGCGTAGATGGTTAGTGCGTATAGACCAAATGGCCAGACTCAGATCAAATACCAAGAACTCGTTAAGCGTGTTATGTCGAAGTAACCGCGGACGCCGTCCAGGGCCAGGCCCACCTCTCACCTAGGCGGTCTCAACCTGCCCTGTCGCTCCGCCACAAAGATCCACTTGCGGGTACTCCTACGAGCCGACCCGACTTTAGTCATCACATGTGTCATGTATATAGTATATAAGTATATACCCGTGATCACCGCCCAAGTGATCACGGCCCGATAGTATAGCACAGCAGACGGACAAGAATGTAGGGCCACTGATGGAAAACTAGCATCCTATACTAAGCATGTAGGATTGCAGGTAAAGGTAACAACAGTAGAAGCAAGGACAGGCTATGCATCAGGATAGGATAACGGAAAGCAGTAACATGATACACTACTCTAATGCAAGCAGTATAGAGAAGAATAGGCGATATCTGGTGATCAAGGTGGGGGCTTGCCTGGTTGCTCTGGCAAGTAGGAGGGGTCGTCAACTCCGTAGTCGAACTGGGCAGCAGCAGCGTCGGTCTCGTAGTCTACCGGAGAGAAGAGGGGGGAAGAAACAGTAAATACAATGCAATCATAAGCATGACGATGCGTGACATGACAATGAGCGGTGCTAGGTGTGTCCTAACGCGGCAGTAGGTGGTACCGGCGAAGGGGGGAACATCCGGGAAAGTATTCCCGATGTTTCGCGTTTTCGGACAGACGGAACGGAGGGGAAAAGTTGCGAGTTCGATAGGTTAAGGATGTGTGGTGAACGAACGGGCTGCGTATCCGGATTCGTCTCGTCGTTCTGAGGAACTTTCATGTACAAAGTATTTTCATCTCAGCAACGGTTTATTTTATATTGATTTTATAAGAATTTATTAATTTCTGGAATTTATTTAATTATTTAATATATACATTATCCGGAACAGTGTTGTGATGACATCAGCATGACATCATGCTGACGTCAGCAGTCATCTGACACGTGGGTCCCACCTGTCATAGACTAATTAGGGCAATTAGGGTTAACTAATTAATTAACTAATAATTAATTAAATTAGATTAATCTAAACAGGGTTAATTAACTAATTAATTAATTATCTTTATTTTATTTTTATTTTATTTATTTATTTATTTATTTTTATTAATTAATTTATTATTATTTTTTTAAATCAATTTTTTTTCATTCTGGGTGTAGGGGCCCATGTGTCATAGGCCCTGGGGGCCTTATCGGGCACACGGGCGCGGGTGGGCGCCGGAACGTGCGGGTGCGGGCGCCCAAACTGGACGCAGCCAGTCGGGGGCCACGGCGAGGGGAAAAAGGCCGGCGCGGCACCGGCGAGGCCACAGGGGATGAGCAGGGCGGCGACCGGCGTGGAGCTCCGGCGGGAGGCAGAGGCGAGCATTGGGGCGGCGCCGGAGGGCGCGGGAAGCGACGGTCGACGGCAGGCGGGGCACAACCTCGCGTGGAGGGGGGAGTGGCCGTGGCCGAGCCACTCGGGCACGGCCCCGACGCTCTGGTCGCGACGGTGGCTAGGACCAGCAGGGAGGCGAGCGGGGCAGGTGCGGGAGGGGGGCGGAGTGGCCAGAGTGGCGCGGTACGCGCGGGCGGCGGTAGCGACCGCGGTGACGAGCACGAGCGCGCGTGCAGGCGGGGTCGCGCGAGGGAGGGAGAGAGGGAGCGGGGGCGCGCGGAGACGAGCGCGCCCGGGGGTGCGGCGACCGCGGCGAGCAGGGGAGGGGACGAGCACGGGGCGAGGGAGAGAGAGAAGGGGCGCGGCTCACGGTGGCCGTAGGGGAGTGGCAGCGGGGCTCGAGGTGGGGGACGGGGACGACGGCGACGTGGGAGCAGGCCGGTTGGGGGGGGAGGAAGCAGGCCGGCGGAGGAGCTCCGGCGTGGCAGCGTGGTCTCCTGGCGACGACGGGCGACGGCGTCGGTGGCCTCCTCTCGATCCCGATCCAATCGGGGAGAGGGGGGAGGAGATATTTTCGTGGGGGGAGTGGGGGTGTCGGTGGAGTGGGTGGGGGTGGTGAGTGGATAAGGTAATGGGTGGGTTGGCCGGCTGGGCCTGGGGGTTGGCCCAGTTGGGCCACGGCCCAGGGGTTTCCTCCTTCTCCTTTTTTTTCATTTTTGTATTTTTTTTTCTGTTTTACATCATTTTAAAATATTTAGGCATTCTCTAAAAATGTGTTTACTTCACCATAATTAACTATGCCTTATTTGGCATCTCCCGAACATTTTTGTTTTAAATTTTGAAAAACTTTTATTGTCGACATTAATTTAAATTTGAATTTTGAAACGGTTGGACCTAACGGTAGATTAGCAACAGTAACTGTGGTGACGTGGCACCATTAGCGTGGGATTACTATAGCTTGATTATTCGGGCGTTACAAAACTCCTCCACTACAAGAAATCTCGTCCCGAGATTTAGGAGGTAGAAGGAAAAAGTGCGGGGTATTCTTCGCGCAGACGATCCTCTCGTTCCCAAGTGGCTTCATCTTCAGAATGGTGCAACCACTGGACTTTGAGGAACTTGATCGCCTTCTGACGTGTGCGGCGTTCAGCTTGGTCGAGAATGCGGACCGGATGCTCCTTATAGGAGAGGTCCTGCTGCAATTCGAGTACTTCATGATCCACTGCTCGGATTGGGTCCTTGAAGCAACGGCGGAGCTGTGACACATGGAACACATCGTGAACCTGAGAAAGGTTCGGCGGAAGCTCCAGTTGGTATGCCACTTTTCCACGCCTTGTTATGGTGTTTGTGACGCTCTCAGACGCCATCCATCATGCCGTTATTGCATCCATCCCACTTTGTTATGTTGTTCAGCCTCACATGGAGCAAGATGGATGGATTGTGCCCGATTCGTGTCCTTGTAGTCCATGCCAAAAAAATGATTTGGCTTCCTGGGCGTTGCTAGACGTGGCCAACTGGGTGTCTTTATTTGCTAGTGTTAGCCGATTGAGTCCATGTGTAGATTTGCGTGCACGTGTTTCGATTTGTAATAATTGTGTGCATTAGAATCCATATCGTGTACTCTCTTTATTTGGTGTACTCTCTTTATTTGGCAGGTATTTGTGGTTGTCTCGGACACATAATTGAAAAGGCATGTTTAGGAGGCGTGTCAGCCATGCGTGGCAAACAAATTATTTGTACCTAGCAATAATTGTATGTAACTTTGAAATCCTTTAAATCTCAGCCGTTGCCTTTTAATATTAACGGTGGAGATAATTTAATCTATGTGGATTAACATGATGGCTTGTTTGCCTCTTGTTTTAATTATATAATAGATAGATTATACCCACATCAAATGAAAAATCAAATTGCAGAACTGAACCAAACAGTTAAATGGACAGCAGACCTAATGAACCAAAATAGTTAACTAAGCACAACATTGCAGAATAGAAACATATACTAGAAGATAAGACAGTTAACCAAACAAAGAATGCTTGAGAACAGTAGTACGAAATGTAGCAATTGTTGGACCAAAGTGTTAACTAAACATTACATTTCAGAGGACCAAAGTGTTAACTAAACATTACATTTCAGAGGACCAAACTGTTAACTGAACATCAGATTGCATATTAACATTACAGAGGACAAATCACTAGAAGGCACTGGCGGTGGCCTTGAGAAAACAACACGAAGTGTATTTTAATGTAGACAACCGCGTGGTGGTGTCGACGGTGGCCTCGAAGACGAGGTGCTCCTCCAAGATCTGGCGATCGGCACGCATGGCAGCCATAGCGACCTCGTGCGCGCGTGCAGTCGCATGCTACTGAGCTCCGTGTTATGCCGCGTGCAAAATGGCTGTGGGCGGCACTTAATTGGATGAGGAGGATAGTGATTTCGGCGAAGGTGTAGCGCCGTCGGTCGGGGCATGTGGGACGGGAAAGGAGTAGGATGGTGTGGGTGCGGTGTGGATTACCTGACCATATCGACGAGGCCGCGCAGCAAGAAGAAGGGTCGGCGGTGAGGAGGCCGCATAGCAAGAAGAAGGGTCGCCGACGAGGAGGCGGTGCTGCAAGAAGAAGGGTCGGCGGCGAGGAGGCCGCGCAGCAAGAAGAAGGGTCGGCGGCGAGGAGGCCGCGCAGCAAGAAGAACGGTCGCTGGCGAGGAGGCGGCGCTGGAAGAAGAAGGGTCGCCAGCGAGGAGGCGGCGCTGCAAGAAGAAGGGTAACCGGCGAGGAGGCGGCCCTACAAGAAGAAGGGTCGTTGGCGAGGAGGCTGAGCTGCCCAGTAAGCAGCAGTGAAGGTTTGAACATGGAAAGCAAGGAGAAACAGTGGAAATGTGGCTTTTGGTGGGAGGGACGGATATTTCCGAAGTGGCAAAAAGAATTCGCTCGGTGCCGCGAGAAATTGGCGCGCAAGTGTGGTTCAAGCGGGAGTTGTGGACTGTAGACGACGAAGGTTCCTGCGTAAGCCAGACAAGATGGTGCACCAAGATATTTTATATCGCATCCCACACGATTCTTTCTAGTAAACTGTTTGTGGTATACCTGATTTTTTTCATAATGTTTGAAAGACAAAATGGTGTTACGGAGGTGAAGGATGGTGTTTGAATTGCTAGAACATTTATGTACAGTGAACATGCAACTAGTACATGAGTGTCATGTTTAAATTTGGAATTATTCCAGATTTGTTTGGCATTTTTATGCATTAATTGAGTTCCTGGGCATTTAATGTGCATAATTCAAATTTGAACTACAAGCACATGCTCCAGTGCACCAAAATTTGTTGAAAAATCACATGTGTGTCTTTGGGTGAATTTATAGGTCCCATGCAAGAAATGGGAATGAAATTCAACCATCTGGGCGTCGTGGCTCGGCTGGAAAGATTGAGAAACTTGGTTTTTTAATTCTTGTAAATTCAAAACACGCCTGAAAATCATGAAACTTGGCATGGTGTCATGACATGGCACCAACATGGTGTGGTAATTTTTCTGTCTGATTTGCGAAGGCGCACACATTAGCAATCAACAAAGTCATTTTGGAACAAGTGCTGTCACGTTACAAATCGGAAACACAAGTATTACTGAAACCGTGGGCGTTCTACTTACCAATTATAGGCCATCACGCGTCCCCTTTTTTATTGACTAGGAGGTGCCGTGAGGGGTAGCTATTTGAGTACGGGAGGCGTGCGATCAGACCCCTGCGTGTGCTCATCGGGAGGAGAGCCCTTTGACCTCTACCCACCGAGCACCTCCCTCCCAACGTCTCCAGTAATGACACTCGAGCCCCTATTCTACGGCGTGGCTATATGTCTCACTGGACTAAGATTTAAGAGAGAAAAATGAAAATCTAAAAAAAAAGTTTTGCACGGATCTTGATGTAAGATCCGACGGACCTATATAGCATCGACTGCGACTTATAGCAAGCATGATGAATAGAAGGACGATGACAGTGGATAATAATTGTCTTACATATTTAGGAACATAATTAAGAAAAGCCACATGCGGCAACGCCCGAAATACACAAGGGCAAAAGAAGAACGAAGACAACAATCTGGCTCGCTGATCTCTACTTTTTTGATGCGTTGCTGCAGGCCGCGGGAACTAGTCTCCGCGGCGAGCGTCCATGAGCTCTTTCTTGTCCTCAAGATGCTGCTTGAGAGCATCCACGGATTCCTCCATCGGCCTTCTGCGCTCGATGCGCATCATGGCATTCTCGTCCATAAGTTTCTCGACGATGTCACCGGTCCTCTTCAACAAGGCAGTGGTCTCCTCCTGCTGCTCCGCACTTCCGACGATCTTCGCCCTCAGCAGGTCACGCTCGGCCAGGAGCTTCGCATTGCTCTCATTTAGTTATCGGATGACGCCGGTAGCCTGTTCAAAAGAGGCTTTCATGTCGTCCTGCAACCTCGCCCAGCCGGAGATCTGATCCATCTGGCTATGGACGATCGCATGCATGCGCCTGTAAGAGTCCTCGCCTGCCCGTGAGATATTTTCCCAGGCCGCCGCGGTGCGGGAGGACATCTCCGCTGCATTCGCAGCTGTAACACCCCGGATGTAACTTTCCATATTTGTAACTCCAATTCTTGCCATTTTCGGCTATGTGTTATGATATTCCCTTCGTGGTCGGGTTTTGATTTTTCGTTTTGCTTTTTGTTTGTGTCATGCATCTCATATCTTGTCATCATGTGCATCTCATTTGCATACGTGTTCGTCTCATGTATCCGAACATTTTCCCCGTTGTCCGTTTTGCAATCCGACACTTCCACATGCACCGACGCACCACTCTTGTTTCTTTTCGTGAGCGGGTGCTGAACGTTCTCGGAATGGACCGAGTCTTGTCAAGTGGACTTGGTATACCACCGGTAGACCACCTGTCAAGTTTCGTTCCATTTGGAGGTCGTTTCATGCTCCAACGGTTAACCAGGTAACCGCAAAGTCCTTTTGTGTGTTGCAGCAAACCCCCCCTCCAAACAGCCCAAAACCTATCTAAGTCACTTTCATGCTCTAGGTCGTTCGATCACGATCGTGTGGGAAAAAATCGTGCTCCATTTGGAGTCTCCTAGCTCCCACTATCTATAAAAACACCCCCCTCCGAAATCCTGGTCAAACCCTAGATCATTTCCCCTCCGCGCCGCCGGACGCTTCTTCCTCAGCCGCCGGACACGTCCGCCGCCGCGCCTCGCCCTATCCGCAGCCACCACATGGCGCCCCCGCCGCCCGTACACCCGCGGCCCGGCGAGCCCGTTCCCGGCCCCCGCGGCCCGGGACGCCGCCCGCGCCCTCCGCGCCTCCTCCGCCCCCGGATCCCCGCCGCCGCCGCCGTTCCGGCCGCCCGCGCCGCCGCCGCACCGGGGAGCCGCCGCCGCCCGCGGTCGCCGGCCCCGCGCGCCCGGCGCCTTTCTCCCCGTCCGGCGCCTCCTCCCCGACCCCGACGCCTCCTCCCTCCGGCCGGCCGCCCTATCCCTCCTCCCTCACCGGCAGCAACTCCGGCGAGCTCGAGCTCGAGCCCGAGCCGGATCCCGATCCGATCTGCCCTACGGTTGATTTTCTTCTCCCCTGAAATTTCTCCAAGTCCCGCATATTTTGCATAATGTTGCATTGTTCATCACAGCATAACTCTCGGCATACTGCTCCGTTTCGTGCGTGTAATATATCGAAATGTTCGTCTCGAGATGCTCTTCATTTTGTTCCATTATGCCATGTTTATTTGAGTCCATATTGATGCCCAAATCTCTGGTGCAAGAGGGCTATATGCTGTTACCTGCTGTTACTTATCAGAACTTGGTGATTTGTTATTTTTGTTGCATTTGATGTGTGCATCTTATGGGCATGAGCTCTACATGTGTTTTGATGTATGACATGCCATATTTACAGAGGTGTATGCCATGTATTTTTGTGATCTATGTGGTGACTAGCACAAGCATACAAACTAGGCTTGGTGATGTTTCTGATTTCAGGGACTTAGTACTTTTACAAAGTCGGTGACTGCTGTTATTTTGTTGCTATGTATCCATGTGGCTACAGAGAGATCCATGCTCCTTTTGGTGATGTTCAGTAAGGATGTTTTGTAGATATAGTTGTGCTCTATCCATCCATGCCCCTGTTTGTAATTATGGAGTGCCATAGCATGTCTTAATCTTGCTCTACTTTTGCTAACAAATATTCCTGGCAGATTGTTTACGTGTTATTCAATTTTGCCAAGGTTGTTGTAGTTGATCCATTAATGCTATGTATTTTCTCTTGCCATGGATAGCTTCATAAACATGCCATCTTTCTGTAGGTATGATTGTTTTGTCATGCATTGCTTTGTGGTGAGTGCATCAAGCTCACATAGATGCCTTCATAATACTGTTTCTACCATGCTCTGTTTTCTGCTGTCTGAAACCTGTTAACGAAACTTGCTATGTTTACATGGTTGCCATCATATCTTCTGGTCCTTTTTGGCTTATGGTCAGTAAGGGACTTTTGTTCTATGCTTTCAGTAGATTCATGCCATGCCTTGTTTTTCTATGTTAAGTTCCTGTAGCATGTGTTTTTCTTGCTCTGAACATTGCTACCTGATGCTATTTCAGCCAGGTCCAGTAATTTCACTAAGTCTGTGAACCTGATATCTTTTTCACTTTTCCCATGCTTGTTTGAACCTGTTATGTTGTGATCTAGCCGTAGCTCAGTGTTCATCTTTTGTCAAGCATCTCCTGTAGATTACTGCCATATGCTTTGTTGCTATGTTGGAGTGCTGTAGCATAGTTTCTTGTCGTATTCTAAGTGCTATCATGCTGTTAATCGCAGAATCGTGTCATTCTTGTTTTGCTTGCCATTTGCAAACCGTGCATCCGTTTCCGGTGATCTTTATATCGATTTTGACCGAAATCATCTCATCTTTCCAGTGGCATACTTGGTTTGCCAAGTTACTGCCTTGTTCTCCCTTTTTTTCTGGAGCACGCATATGCATCGCATACCACATCTCGCATATCATACATGTTTTGCATCATGTTGCTTGTGCATTTTCTCGTGATTGATTGTGGTTCCTTTGCCTGTATTCTTGCTGTGGGTAGAGCCGGGAGACGAGTTCGTGAACGAGGAACCTGTTGAGTACGCTTACGAGGATCAAGCTTTCGACAACTCTGAGATCCTTGTAGGCAAGATGACCATACCCTCGAAATCACTTCTATCTTTGCTTTGCTAGTTGTTCGTTCTATTGCTATGCTTCGCTACCTACCACTTGCTATATCATGCCTCCCATATTGCCATGTCAAGCCTCTAACCATCCTTTCCTAGCAAACCGTTGTTTGGCTAAGTTACCGCTTTTGCTCGGCCCTTCTTATAGCGTTGCTAGTTGCAGGTAAAGTTGAAGTTGGTTCCATGTTGGAACATGGATATTTTGGAATATCACAATATATCTTATTTAATTAATGCATCTATATATTTGGTAAAGGGTGGAAGGCTCGGCCTTATGCCTGGTGTTTTGTTCCACTCTTGCCGCCCTAGTTTCCGTCATACCGGTATTATGTTCCTTGAGTTTGCGTTCCTTACGCGGTTGGGTGATTTATAGGACCCCCTTGACAGTTCGCGTTGAATAAAACTCCTCCAGCAAGGCCCAACCTTGGTTTTACCATTAACCACCTAAGCCTTTTCCCTTGGGTTTTCGCGAGCCCGAGGGTCATCTTTATTTTAACCCCCCCTGGCCAGTGCTCCTTCGAGTGTTGGTCCGAACCGAGTAGACTGCGGGGCCACCTCGGGGAAACTTGAGGCCCTTGTAGGATGTCTCATCCGTTGTGCCCTGAGAACGAGATATGTGCAGCTCCTATCGGGATTTGTCGGCACATTCGGGTGGCTTTGCTGGTCTTGTTTTACCATTGTCGAAATGTCTTGTAAACCGGGATTCCGAGACTGATCGGGTCTTCCTGGGAGAAGGTTTATCCTTTGTTGACCGGGAGAGCTTATAATGGGCTAAGTTGGGACACCCCTGTAGGGTATTATCTTTCGAAAGCCGTGCCCGCGGTTATGAGGCAGATGGGAATTTGTTAATGTCCGGTTGTAGAGAACTTGTCACTTGACTTAATTAAAATACATCAACTGTGTGTAGCCGTGATGGTCTCTTCTCGGCGGAGTCCGAGAAGTGAACACGGTTTGAGTTATGCTTGAACGTAACTAGTTTCAGGATCACTTCTTGATCATTTCTAGCCTCGCGACCGTTGCGTTGCTTCTCTTCTCGCTCTCATTTGCGTATGTTAGCCACCATATATACTTAGTGCCTGCTGCAGCTCCACCTCATTACACCATCCTTTCCTTTAAGCTTAAATAGTCTTGATCTGGCGGGTGTGAGATTGCTGAGTCCTCGTGAGTCACAGATTCTACCAAAACAGTTGCAGGTGCCGACGATGCCAGTGTAGATGACGCAACCGAGCTCAAGTGGGAGTTCGATGAGGAACGTGGTCGTTACTATGTTTCTTTTCCTGATGATCAGTAGTGGAGCCCAATTGGGACGATCGGGGATCTAGCATTTGGGGTTATCTTTTTTTCATTTGGATTTGACCGTAGACGGTCTATGTGTGGATTTTGGATGATGTATGAATTAATTTATGTATTGTGTGAAATGGCGATTGTAAGCCAACTCTCGTTATCCCATTCTTGTTCATTACATGGGATTGTGTGAAGATGACCCTTCTTGCAACAAAACCACAATGCGGTTATGCCTCTAAGTCGTGCCTCGACACGTGGGAGATATAGCCGCATCGTGGGCGTTACAAGTTGGTAATCAGAGCCATCCCCGACTTAGGAGCCCCCTGCTTGATCGAATCGCTGGCGTTGTTGAGTCTAGAACAAAAATGTTTTGAGTCTTAGGATTATATATATTGGAGAGTAGGATTCTTTTTACTCCTCAGTCCCTTCGTCGCTCTGGTGAGGCTTCCTGACGTAGAAGTTTTGACTCTTCTCTCCTCAAATTTCACTTAAAAAAATTTAGGATCACGCGGGTATCTTGGAATTGTTCCGATGGATTTGTGACGAGAACATTGCTCTTGGTGCCTCCTGACATTTAGGGGTTGTGGCAGTGTCCCGGGGAGTTGAGCTCCGAGGTGTTGTCGTCACAATTTTATCGTTGCAGTTCTGGAATACCTGAGTTTCGCCGACATCGAAATCTCTTTTATGCAGTTGTTGGTGAGATCACCTCAACGCCACCCAGTACTGGGGCGGGAGTTCGGGAGTATTGCCATAACTCGTATAACGGATGCTTTTCGAAGGTTGAGGTACACGATTTTCCGAAGGTTTCTTGGTTATGTGTTAACGGATGGATACAGCTGGATCTAGGGATTACTAGTTTGGGTGATATATCGTGTGTCCCCTGTATCCCCTACACCAGATTGCATAACCAGAAAGTTTCGGGAGTTTATAAGTGGGAATTCAAGTAGCTCCTAGGATATCTTTCCGACAGACGCATGATATGAGATTGGGGTTCGACGTCTAGTGGTCCGCCTTTCCACGGTTGGTTTTACAGTGGTCTCGTAGTGTCTTAAAGAGTCCTTGGCTATGCCTACTCGGGGACGCTTCGTATGTCATGTGCACTGCCTTGTACATGATGGTGCTGTATGATCGAGCCCGTGTGGGCCCCACCACGAAAACTACGGATGAAATCTCTATCATATGTTTGTTCCGGCTTATTCTGCAAGCCAATACTTTGTTTTGTTTTGAATTGTGGTATTCGAGTTGCTTCGAAGTCAAATGTTGATTCCATACCTTTTTCTAAGTGGCTTCTCAACTTAATGGAAGTGTGATGATTTACTATTGAATTCATTCGTTCATCCTCGTTCGAATGTTTATTGTGAAGACTATATGTTGCAATTTCTATCCGTTGATTCAATTTGCCTATCTGTCTATCAAGATGCTAACGGATGTCACCCTCTTCAGGATGGCTCCGGCAACGCGTCAGAATCCGGAACGCAATGAAGGGAGTCAGGCGAACCCTCCGCCACCACCTCCGCCTCCGGAGGCATGGCAAGCTATCATGGCAGCCACCAACGCCAATGCTCAGATGATTTTGCAACTCTTGCAAGAACGCACCCAAGGGCAAGGCAATCAAGGAAATCAAGGCCAATGCAACAATCAGCCTCACTTCGCTACCCTCAACCAGTTCCTCGCAAATCAGCCCAAGTCTTTCAGCTACTGTGCCGAGGCCACAGATGCCGATGATTGGCTCGTGGACATCAACAAGCATTTTGAATGTAGCAATGTCAGGCCTGAGGACTTTGTCAAGTTCGCTTCTTTTCAGCTCAAGGACCAAGCTGCTGATTGGTATCAACAATACAAAGATTCCAGAGGAGGTCGTGTGATCACTTGGACTGACTTCTGTCGGGACTTCAAAGCGCACCACATTCCACAAAGTGTTGTTGAAAGCAAGCGTGAGGAGTTCCGCAATCTCAAGCAAGGCAACATGTCTGTGTATCAATTCAACATCCAGTTTTAGAAACTTGCTCGCTTCGCTAAACAAGACGTTCCTGATGAAAAGAGCATGATCTATCACTTCAGAGGTGGCCTTAGAGAGGATCTGCAGTTAGCTCTCGTTCTTGTTGAGCCTACTCAGTTTGATCAATTCTATAACATGGCACTGAAGCAAGAAGCTGCTCAGCTCAAGTGTGAGGCTTCTAAGAAGAGAGTCAGGGACGCAGTTCAGTCTTCTTCTTCCTCACTAGTGGCTGCTAAGCAACAGAAGTTCTGGTTGCCTCCTCCTCCTCCGTTTCGTCAGCCTTTCCAGCAGAAGAGCAAAGGTGGCCATGGATCTTCCCACTCATCCAACTCTGGCTATCAGAACAAGTCTCAGAATCAAGCTCCAAAGTCGAATGCTCCTTATCATCGTCCACTCTCAGAGGTGACTTGCAACAAGTGTCAGCAGAAAGGTCACTATGCTAACAAGTGCTTCAACCAAAGGCGCCTTCCGCCTCCTCCTCCTGTGAGATCTTCCAGCAATGCAGTGGTCAAGCATAATCCCAAGTTTGCAAAGGTCAACATGATGAATGCAGCTCAAGCGGAGGAATCTACTGATGTGATAATGGGTAATCTCTCAGTTAATGATATTCCTGCAAAAGTTTTATTTGATACTGGTGCATCGCATTCTTTCATGTCATACCCATTTGCATCGAAGCACAATGTTGACACAGAGATTTTATCCAAAGTTATGCAAGTTGTTTCTCCGGGAAAGCTTATGACTTCTAGTTTGGTTGCTCCCGATGTTTCCATCAAGATGGGAAACTATAAATTTCTGTCTTCTCCAATTGTTCTTGGTGACTCGGATATTGATCTAATTCTCGGGATGGACTGGCTTTCTAAGCACAAGGCTCAACTAGATTGTGCTGCCAGGGAAATTCAATTGGCACACTCTTCTGAGGATGTTATCATTTATGCCGCTCGTGATGAAACCATTCGGTTATTTTCTCTCAATGAGAAGGGCGAATTGGATGCTATTTCTCAGATTCCAGTCGTTTGTGAGTACCAAGATATCTTTCCAGAAGAGCTTCCGGGTATGCCTCCCCACCGGCCAGTTGAGTTCGTTATCGATCTTGAGCCTGGCACTGAACCCGTTTGCAAGCGTCCATACAAGCTTGGACCCAAGGAGCTGAAGGAATTGAAGAAACAACTCGATGAACAAGAGCGTCTGGGTTTGATCAGACCGAGTTCATCTCCATGGGGTTGTGGTGTTCTTTTTTTCCAGAAGAAGGATGGCACGGAACGACTTTGTGTCGACTACCGTCCATTGAACAAGAAGACAATCAAGAACAAGTATCCACTTCCCAACATCAATGAGTTATTCGAGCAACTTAAAGGTGCTAAAGTATTCTCCAAGCTTGACCTTCGAATGGGTTATCATCAGATTCGCATTCGTGAAGAAGATATTCCCAAGACAACATTCAGAACAAGCTTTGGTTCTTATGAATATACTGTCATGTCTTTCGGCCTTGTCAATGCTCCTCCAACATTCTCTCGAATGATGAATTTCATCTTCAACCCCTATACCAATGAATTCGTCCTGGTGTATCTCGATGATATCTTGGTCTTCTCCAAGAATAAGAAGGATCATGCCAAACATTTGTGATTGGTGCTCGACAAGCTTAGAGAGTATCAATTTTATGCGAAGTTTTCCAAATGTGAGTTTTGGCTCGATGAAGTTCTTTACCTTGGTCACATCATCTCTGCCAAGGGCATCGCTGTTAATCCCAAGAAGGTGTCTGCAATTGTGAATTGGGAACCTCCTCAGAATGTCAAGCAGCTCCGCGGTTTTCTTGGTCTTGCAAGCTATTGCCGAAGATTCGTTGAGAATTTCTCTAAGATTGCAAAGCCTCTTTCCAACCTCCTCCAGAAGCATGTGAAGTATGTCTGGTCTCCTGAGTGTGACGTTGCTTTCAACACTCTCAAAGAGAAACTCGTCACAGCTCCTGTCTTAACTCCTCCTGACGAATCCAAACCATTCAAAGTTTTCTGTGATGCTTCTCTTCAAGGTCTCGGTGCTGTGCTAATGCAAGAGAAGAAAGTTGTGGCCTATACCTCTCGTCAGTTGAAGCCCAACAAAAAGAACTACCCCACTCACGATCTGGAGTTGGCGGCAGTTGTCCATGCATTAATAACATGGAGACATCTCTTGTTGGGAAGACAAGTGGACATATTCACCAATCACAAGAGTCTCAAGTACATCTTCACTCAGCCCAACCTCAATCTCAAGCAGACTCGATGGGTCGAAATGATTCAAGAGTACAATCCGAGTATTGAGTATACTCCAGGCAAGGCCAATGTCATTGCAGATGCTTTGAGCAGGAAGGCTTATTGCAACAGCTTAATTCTCAAGCCATTCCAACCGGATCTTTGTGAAGCTTTCCGCAAGCTGAATCTCCAAGTTGTTCCTCAAGGTTTTCTTGCCAACCTCATAGCCTCTCCTACTTTGGAAGATCAAATTCATGAGGCACAACTTCTTGATACCATGGTGAAGAAGGTGAAACGTGGTATTGACAAGGGTCTTTCCAAATACAAGTGCTATCGCATTGATGACAGAGACACTTTATTCTTCGAGGACCGGATTGTGGTTCCTAAAGGTGATCTAAGGAAAGTCATAATGAATGA
This sequence comes from Aegilops tauschii subsp. strangulata, assembly GCF_002575655.3. NCBI lineage: Eukaryota > Viridiplantae > Streptophyta > Magnoliopsida > Poales > Poaceae > Aegilops > Aegilops tauschii. The sequence goes on along the minus strand of NC_053037.3, from coordinate 275,797,042 downwards.
GGCGCACAATTCTCTTCTTTCCATTCATCCTGGAAGTACGAAGATGTACCATGACCTCAAGCAGTCGTATTGGTGGACTCGAATGAAGCGAGAAATCGCTCAATTCGTGAACGAATGTGATGTCTGTAGAAGGGTGAAAGCAGAACACCAATGACCAGCTGGTCTCCTCCAACCTCTTGCTATCCCAGAATGGAAGTTTAATCATATCGAAATGGACTTCGTGACTAGATTTCCCAAGTCCAAGCGTGGAAATGATGCTATCTTCGTTGTCATTGACAAGCTTTCTAAAGTGGCTCATTTTCTTCCAATCAAAGAATCTATCACAGCAGCTCAGTTGGCAGAGCTATACACCTCCAAGATTGTCTCCTTGCACGACATTCCACAATTGATTTCTTCAGATCGTGGAAGCATCTTCACTTCTAAGTTCTGGGACTCCTTCCAGAAGGCCATGGGCACCAACATTCGCTTCAGCACAGCTTTCCATCCTCAAACTAGTGGCCAAGTCGAGCGAGTCAATCAAATTCTTGAAGATATGCTCAGGGCTTGTGTCATTTCCTTTGGCATGAAATGGGAAGATTGTCTTCCATATGCCGAATTCTCCTACAACAACAGCTTCCAAGCGAGTTCGGGCAAGGCCCCATTCGAGATTCTCTATGGCAGAAAGTGCCGTACTCCTCTCAATTGGTCAGAGACTGGTGAACGCCAACTTCTTGGCAATGACTTAATCACAGAGGCTGAAGAAATGTGTAAAGTCATCCGTGAAAATCTCAAAGCCGCGCAATCGCGCCAGAAGAGTTACTATGATAGTAAGCACCGTGATTTGGTTTTCGAGATCGGAGACCATGTCTGCCTCCGCGTCTCTCCAATGAAAGGCACTCGTCGCTTCGGTATCAAAGGGAAGCTTGCCCCTAGATATGTGGGTCCTTTCAAGATCATTGGCAAAAGAGGCGACCTCGCCTATCAACTTGAGCTTCCTTCCAACTTTGCGAACGTGCACGATGTGTTCCACGTGTCACAGCTTCGCAAGTGCTTCAACACTCCTGAGCGCACCATCAACTTCGAAGAGTTTGACCTCCAAGAAGATCTGTCTTATCATGAGCACCCCGTTGATATTCTTGAAGAAACTGAGCGAAAGACTCGCAACAAGTCAATCAAATTCCTGAAAGTGAAGTGGTCGCACCATTCCGACCGAGAAGCCACCTGGGTCGCGAGGACCACCTCTGTTCCGAATATCCGGAGTTCTTTCAATCCTAGATCTCGGGACGAGATCCTCTCGTAGTGGTGGAGTGTTGTAACACCCCGGATGTAACTTTCCATATTTGTAACTCCAACTCTTGCCATTTTCGGCTATGTGTTATGATATTCCCTTCGTGGTCGGGTTTTGTTCTTTCGTTTTGCTTTTTGTTCGTGTCATGCATCTCATATCTTGTCATCATGTGCATCTCATTTGCATACGTGTTCGTCTCATGCATCCGAGCATTTTCCCCGTTGTCCGTTTTGCAATCCGACACTCCCACATGCACCGGCGCACCCCTCTTGTTTCTTTTCGTGAGCGGGTGCTGAACGTTCTCGGAATGGACCGAGTCTTGTCAAGTGGACTTGGTATTCCACCGGTAGACCACCTGTCAAGTTTCGTTCCATTTGGAGGTCGTTTGATGCTCCAACGGTTAACCAGGTAACCGCAAAGTCCTTTTGTGTGTTGCAGCAAAACCCCCCCTCGAAACAGCCCAAAACCCATCTAAGTCACTTCCATGCTCTAGGTCGTTCGATCATGATCGTGTGGGCGAAAACCGTGCTCCATTTGGAGTCTCCTAGCTCCCTCTACCTATAAAAACACCCCCCTCCGAAATCCGGGTCAAACCCTAGATCATTTCCCCTCCGCGCCGCCGGACGCTTCTTCCACAGCCGCCAGACACGTCCGCCGCCGCGCCTCGCCCTATCCGCAGCCACCACGTGCGCCCCCGCCGCCCGTACGCCCGCGGCCAGGCGAGCCCGTTCCCGGCCCCCGCGGCCCGGGACGCCGCCCGCGCCCTCCGCGCCTCCTCCGCCCCCGGATCCCCGCCGCCGCCGCCGCACCGGGGAGCCGCCGCCGCCGCATCGACCGGCCGCCGCCCCCGCGCGCCCGGCGCCTCCCTCCCCGTCCAGCGCCTCCTCCCCGAACCCGACGCCTCCTCCCTCCGGCCGGCCGCCCTCTCCCTCCTCCCTCACCGGCAGAAACTCCGGCGAGCTCGAGCCCGAGCCGGATCCCGATACGATCTGCCCTAGGGTTGATTTTCTTCTCCCCCGAAATTTCTCTAAGTCCCGCATATTTTGCATAATGTTGCATTGTTCATCGCAGCATAACTCTCGGCATACTGCTCCGTTTCGTGCGTGTAATATATCGAAATGTTCGTCTCGAGATGCTCTTCATTTTGTTCCATTATGCCATGTTTATTTGAGTCCATCTTGATGCCCAAATCTCTGGTGCAAGAGGGCTATATGCTGTTACCTGCTGTTACTTATCAGAACTTGGTGATTTGTTATTTTTGTTGCATTTGATGTGTGCATCTTATGGGCATGAGCTCTACATGTGTTTTGATGTATGACATGCCATCTTTGCAGAGGTGCATGCCATGTATTTTTGTGATTTATGTGGTGACTAGCACAAGCATACAAACTAGGCTTCGTGATGTTTCTGATTTCAAGTTGAAGTTGGTTCCATGTTGGAACATGGATATTTTGGAATATCACAATATCTCTTATTTAGTTAATGCATCTATATATTTGGTAAACGGCAGAAGGCTCGGCCTTATGCCTGGTGTTTTGTTCCACTCTTGTCGCCCTAGTTTCCGTCATACCGGTATTATGTTCCTTGAGTTTGCGTTCCTTACGCGGTTGGGTGATTTATAGGACCCCCTTGACAGTTCGCCTTGAATAAAACTCCTCCAGCAAGGCCCAACCTTGGTTTTACCATTTGCCACCTAAGCCTTTTCCCTTGGGTTTTCGCAAGCCCGAGGGTCATCTTTATTTTAACCCCCCCGGGCTAGTGCTCCTTCGAGTGTTGGTCCGAACCGAGTAGACTGTGGGGCCACCTCGGGGAAACTTGAGGCCTGGTTTTACTCGTAGGACGTCTCATCCGTTGTGCCCTGAGAACGAGATATGTGTAGCTCCTATCGGGATTTGTCGGCATATTCGGGTGGCTTTGCTGGTCTTGTTTTACCATTGTCGAAATGTCTTGTAAACCGGGATTCCAAGACTGATTGGGTCTTCCTGGGAGAAGGTTTATCCTTCGTTGACCGTGAGAGCTTATAATGGGCTAAGTTGGGACACCCCTGCAGGGTATTATCTTTTGAAAGCTGTGCCCGCGGTTATGAGGCAGATGGGAATTTGTTAATGTCCGGTTGTAGAGAACTTGTCACTTGACTTAATTAAAATACATCGACTGTGTGTGTAGCCGTGATGGTCTCTTCTCGGCGGAGTCCGGGAAGTGAACACGGTTTGAGTTATGCTTGAACATAAGTAGTTTCAGGATCACTTCTTGATCATTTCTAGCCTCGCGACCGTTGCGTCGCTTCCCTTCTCGCTCTCATTTGCGTATGTTAGCCACCATATATACTTAGTGCCTGCTGCAGCTCCACCTCATTACACCATTCATTCCTCTAAGCTTAAATAGTCTTGATCTCGTGGGTGTGAGATTGCTGAGTCCTCGTGACTCACAGATTCTACCAAAACAGTTGCAGGTGCCGACGATGCCAGTGCAGATGACGCAACCGAGCTCAAGTGGGAGTTCGACGAGGAACGTGGTCATTACTATGTTTCTTTTCCTGATGATCAGTAGTGGAGCCCAGTTGGGACGATCGGGGATCTAGCATTTGGGGTTATCTTTTTTTATTTGGATTTGACCGTAGACGGTCTATGTGTGGATTTTGGATGATGTATCAATTAATTTATGTATTGTGTGAAGTGGCGATTGTAAGCCAACTCTCGTTATCCCATTCTTGTTCATTACATGGGATTGTGTGAAGATGACCCTTCTTGCGACAAAACCACAATGCAGTTATGCCTCTAAGTCGTGCCTCGACACGTGGGAGATATAGCCGCATCGTGGGCGTTACAGCAGCGCGGCGGGACATCTCTTCTGCTTCTGTGGCACGGCCGGACCAGTCTGCTGCATTGACGGCGCGACGGGACCTCTGTGCTGCTACGGCCGCACGGCGGGACATGCCGGTTGCTTTCGCGGCGAGGCGAGACATCTCTCGTGCTTCCGCTTCCATGCTCGCATCTCCTTGGTGGCAATCTATCGACCCAGAACTCATGCTGGCCATGGCAGACGCAAGGGAAAAATGATGAATGACTTGTTTTTTTTGTGGATGAGGAGTTGATGAGGAATGTGCAGTCATCTTGGAGTAGTAGTATTTATAAACGAGTACTAATACGCTCCTAAGTGTGAAACCGTTTAGGTTTTGATCGATGTGAACAGGTTTGCGACGTGGCAGTAATTTGGAATGTGATGGGAGGCATGCTCAAAATTTATTGGCGGTTATAAGTGCGGCACTATTCCCGGAAGGCGTAACATGGACATGCCTTCTCGGCCACGCACGTGGCGTTTGCACCATAGGGTCCACTGCAATAGGCAATGTCAGCACACATCTTGTTCCAACAACCATGCGCGCTCGTTATTACCATCGCGCACACTTCTTTTAATTAGAATGTGTGTGCCCGTCTAGCGCACACATGTTGGTCTATCTAATTGTTTCTGTTTGTTGTGGCTAATCGCAAACAGTTCATCCGTGTGAAGTGTATGGCATCAATAACAGACACTTTGATCTGGCTGACCCGTTTCTGTTTTGTTGCCTAATCGCAAACAGTTAATCCTTCTGAAGCTTATGCCCTCAATCACACACACCTTTATCTAGCTGCCCGTTTCTATTGTTCCTCCTCATCACAAACAGTTCATCCGAGTGAGCTGTATGATGTATATCGTAGACGCCTTCATCTGGCTGCCTGTTTCTTTTGTTCTGCCTCATCGCAAACAGTTCATTGAACTGAACCGTATGCCCTGCATCGCACACGCAGTTAAATTAGAACCGTATTTGATGCATATGGCATTGCTAACGTTTTGCACCTTTTTTGACGGTTCTTTTACACCACCGTTTGCTATTATTGCATCGCACACACATTTTCGTCGAAGGGTCTCTGATCGTAGTGTCGCATTAGCAGCAACCTGCAGTAGTGATGTGGAACATAAGAAGGCAAGCACAGGAGTCGGGCAACCCAACTATTGACCCGAGACATGGTTCGGCCCTGATGCATATAATGCAATATCCGGATGCCGAGCACACAACGAGAAGTGGTGCCGGACTTGATACGTAGACCTGATTGGAAAATCAAGCCTTCTGTTGATTAATCGAGTTGTATGTGCTACACATCGTGTTCCTGCCGAGCCGTTCGAAGAGCGGGAAGAAATAAAGGAGACAGAGAGAGAGAGAGGCTAGACAATGCCGTTGCCCGAGCACTATAAAGGGTGTTTATAATTTCCATAAGCTTTGGACGTCTATCCATACAATCTGAACAGCTAAGGCATTTATGAAAGAAAAAATTACAGAGAAAGGTTTACAAAGGGCCTTGATTCGTGGTTTGAAGCCGCAACTGTGCCCTGTTGCACATCTGCGCCTTTGCTTCTGTGAGAGGGAGGGGTGTGAATTGGTCGTCCGTGAGCATCGCGTGCTGGCAGGGAATGCCTTCAATAGGAGCCTTGATATGTGGCCCTGCCGATCATGGCTTGAAGCTGAGCGAGTCCGGAGTTATACCCATGGTCGCTCGAGGACGTCGGGATGTCGTAGTTCGGTTGAGCCGAATACGTGGGGATATGCATTCGATGTCGGTCCCCACGGCCGCCAATGGTATCTTAAGCTCGAAGTTGTGCTAACGAAGCACGTAGAGCGCAACGTGGATGGGCATGTCATGGGGCACGGGTCCCTATTTGCAGCGAACATAGGAGGGCTCCCATGACGAGGATCGGGCTCGGGCTCAGGCCCATTTGACCTTTACGGTGGGCTGATACTGCGGCCCGTTAGCAACGGCTTGGTCGTTGGCTGCCAGGGCTCGTAGTGTGTTCCTCGGTCCGAAGTGAGCGCTCTGTGTTGCTGTTGATCGTTATGACACCCGATGGACCGGGCATCTTTAGCTTTAGGTAGGCGTAATGCGGGATGGCGTTAAATTGGGCAAACACCATTCGGCCGAGGAGGGCATGGTAGCCACTGCGGAATGGAGCGATGTCGAAGATCAAATCTTCGCTTCGGAAGCTATCCGGTGAGCCAAACACTACTTTAAGAGTCATAGTGCGTGAGCATCGGGCCTCTATGCCAGGAATAACCCTTTAAAAGAGCTGTTACTGGGCTTGATCCTGGACGGATCTATCCCATTCTTTCTCATTGTGTCTGCATAGATCAGATTGAGTCTGCTGCCCCCGTCCATTAGGACTCTCGTGAGGTGGCACCCATCGATAATGGGATCCATTACCAGGGCCGCTGATCCTCCATGCCGAATACTGGTCAGATGGTCTCTATGGTCAAAGATGATCGGGCAAGCCGACCACGGGTTAAATTTCGGTGCTACGGGTTCGACGGCGTATACATCCCGGAGCGCACGCTTCCTCTCCTTCCTTGGTATGTGGGTGGCGTAGATCATGTTCACCATCTTGACCGTGGAAGGGAAGGGTTTTTGGCCTCCGCTGTTCGGCCTGCGGGGCTTTCGGTGTCCTCGCTTTGTGGGCTTGTTCCCGAGTCTTCGGCTTGAAGCTTGCCGGCCTGTTTCATCAAACAACAATTGCGGTTGGACTGGTTGGCGGGCTTCTCTACAGTGCCATGAATATGGCAGGGCCTATCCAGGATTGTGTCCAGCTTGGTTGGGCCATCCTGGTTGCCTTTAGAGGGCCTTTTCTGCGACCCGGACTTTTGATTACGGAATCTGGCGTTTACGACCGTCTCCTCATTTTCGTCGTCGTTGTGGTGGCGCTTGTTCTTATTCCTTCGGGGCTTCCCATTCCCATCCTAGACTTCTGAGGTGCCGGGGGTATCAGGATTGGTGCCTCTACGGGTCAGTCAGCTGTCCTCTCCGGTGCAGAAGTGGGTCATCAGGGAGGTAAGTGCGGCCATCGTTCTCGGCTTGTCTTGCCTGAGCTGCCATGCTAGCCATTCATCCCAAATATTGTGCTTAAAGGTGGCTATTGCTTCGGAGTCCGGGCAGTCAACGATTTGGTTTTTCTTGGTCAAAAACCAGTTCCAAAATTGCAGATCTGACTCGCCGGGCTGCGGGATTACGTGGCTCGAGTCATCGGGATCCGGGGGCCGAACATAAGTACCCTGAAATTTGGCTTGAAAGGCCTCCTCGAGTTCTTCCCAACATCCTATTGAGTCTTCGGGAAGACTGTTCAACCAATGTCTAGCCGGACCCTTGAGCTTTAATGGTAGATACTTGATGCAATGGAGGTCGTCTCCGCCTGCCAAGTGGTTGTGCAATAGAAAATCTTCGACCCATACTGCAGGGTCTGTTGTCCCATTGTAGGGCTCAATGTTCACATGTTTGAAACCTTCTGGGAATTCGTGTTGCATCACTTTGTCTGTGAAGCAAAGGGGGTGAGCGGTGCCCCTGACTCAGGCTACGTCGCGCCGTAGGTCATCTGCCATCCGGGCTCGCTGCAGTTCCCGAGCTCTATCGTTTTGGCTTAACCAGGATTTGTATCCATCCCATATAGCCGGGTCTCTTTTGGGCCCGTAAATGGACCTTGTTAGGCCTGCCCGAGCATCTAGGTCCCGGCGGAGGTCGTACTCATAGCTTGACAATAATGGTTCTCTACCTTGACGACAAGGGTGGGTGGTAGGCCTTCCGGCTTTATCAACTGTCTGATCCCGTCCTCGAGGGGGCGCTCTGGTTGGTCTGCCTGAGTGTACCTTGGAAGTGCATGCTCTATAGCCTCATCATCGAACTGTGGCAGTAGCTTCCACTTCGGGTAGCTTTTCATCTGTTGCTTGTGGCCATACTCCTCTTCGGAGTCCAGGACTTTAGTCCACCTCTGTTGAGCATGTCCTGTTTGGCCTTTATTTTCTGCTGCTATTTCTTCAGGCTATGTGCGGTGGCGATAAGCTGCCGCTTGAACCGCTCTTGCTCCAGCGGGTCTTCGGGGATGATGAAGTCTTCGTCGCCAGACTCACCTCCTGTTCTGAGAGGGGGAGGTAATTGTCATCTTCGGAGTCGTCGAGATGTTCTAGATCGAGGAGATCCTCATGCTACTCATGCTCCTCGCGCTCCTCATGCTTGATTTGTGGTTGTTCATCAGCGCCGGGATCAAGGTTGTCCGCATTATCCGGGGTGGCATTTTCTCCGGTGTCTGTGTTTCTCGTGTGGCTTCGACGCGCCTTGCAGCGGCGGCGCTGTCTGCGGCATTTTGGCGGCTCCTCGCTAGGCCCGCCGACAGCCTTCCTGGGGGTGTCGTCATCACCTTTAGGGGTGTCTACCAGGTAGACGTCATAGGTTGACCTAGCCATCCAGCGGCCTGTAATGGGGGAGCGACGTCAATGTTAGCCATGGCTCCACTGTCCTCATCTATGTATTCGGTATTTTCCGAGGTATAATCCAGCATGTCGGTTTAATCTTCGATAGTGGCTACCAAGTGGGTGGTGGGTGGGTCATAAAATTCCCCGGGATATGCCTCGAAGGGTTGTTGATCACGAGCCGAGGGCCGGTCCTCCCGAATAGCCATATTCTGGATTTCTCCAGCGCCTCGTTTAATAGGGCGAGGGTCGCTGAACTTGTTGGCGGCGGGAGTACCAGGCCGAACTCCAGCATAGCGGGGTGAGGGGTAATTTGTGCCATGACTGGGTTTTGGTTTTCAAGGGCCGAGTTGAGCTTAGGGCTCAGGACCTGACCATCGCTAGAGACGGAAGGCTGGCCCTGGTCCTTGAGCGTTGTTTCCATACTGGGGCTCGATGCTGAGTTGATATGCGCCGATGATTATTCTTGGGTACCGAACGTTGACCCGCCGCGAGGACTCGAGGCCGGAGGCGTGTTGTGGGGAGAGGGTTCGGCAGGGAGTGACTCTCGGCGTCCGACCCTTGCTTCCGCATCGACGCCCTGAGATGGGTCTTCGGCGGGCATTGTGAGCGTGGCTGAAGGAGATTCCTGGCCTTTGCATGAAGGGGAGCCGTCCGGGCTCAAAGGCTAGCTTAAGGACCGAGGTCGTCCCGTAGATCGGAACGGTGCAAGGCTCCGGAGTGGGCACAACGAGGCCCATGGGGGTGCCGGGAGAGGTTGTGAATCCAGTAAAAATCAGATCGCCTCGTGCGTCTGCAACGTACTCCAAGTTGTCGAATCGAATCCGACGCTCAGGGGTGAAGTTGTCGATTTGGTCTAGATGAAAAGTTGGGTTGGCGTGCAGCACGATGCTGCCGAAGGCGAAGAGTTGGCCGGGGACAAAGAGGTCTCCGAACCTGACGCCCTCTCCGATGATCAGGCGAGCCATCGATCATTAGGTGACCCAACAGCGGAACTCTCAATGAAAGCACCAATGTCGGTGTTAAATTCGGCGGATCTCGGGTAAGGGGTCCCGAGCTGTGGATCTAAGATCAATGGGGAATAAGGGACGATGAACACAGTGTTTACCCAGGTTCAGGCCCGCTCGAAGAGGTAAAACCCTACGTCATGCTTGATTGTATTGGATGTATGATCTGGTTACAGAGTAGATCTACCTCGATATCAAATCAGCTAAACCCTAAGTCGATGAGGTGATGAATGTAGCTCTAGCCCTAAAGACTAAAACCCTCTGGTTTATATAGGCACCGGTAGGGTTAGGGTTATATGTGATCGGTTACAATGAAAGAAAGATCATGCTAATCTTGACTTGGAGGGCACACCACGACTCTGAAGATTCCTTATCCGGCCATGGATCCGTACTCTGGCTTGGCCTCATAATAGCCCATCAATCCGGCCCAAACACAACAGGCCAGCAGCCCGAGGACCCCTTAGTGCAGGACTCCCTCAGCCGCCGCCGGTTTGTGCCGTGATCCACTGGATGATCCCACAAGCATGTGAGGCAGGGTTAAGTAGCTGGTGGGGAGTCGGCTCACACCCACTCCGGCCCGTGGACTCTCTTGTTGGGTTGTCACTGCCTGAAGGGGCGAGCCGGGGGAGAGGATGTGTTATAGTTGCCTGGGAGGTCCGTCTTGTCCGTGGCCCTGACATACACGTGGGGGAAGAGGGCGTCGTACACGGTGGAGAAGAGGCCGGACACGGCGGAGAAGAGGCGGATACGCTGTAGTCTTCGACCGTACTAAGTTTAGTCATGCAGGACCCTCATGTTCGAGACCTACTTCGCAAGAATACGACTATCGACATCGCTGCTTCTAGAGAGGAGGCCAAGCTGGCACAACTGGAGGTAGACTCGAAGACTCCATTGTATGACGGTTGCGATCCCGAGGTGACCCGTTTGAGTTTCACCCTCGAACTTCTAAAGACGAAGGGAAAAAACAAATGGACAGATGCAAGCCTCGATGAGCATTTGAAGTATCTACATAATAAGGTTCTTCTTGCGGGGAACTTGTGTCCTACTAGTGTCGATGAGGCCAAGAATATCATGTGCCCTCTTGATCTGCCCCACATTAGATACCATGCATGCATCAACGATTGCATCATTTATCGGAAGGAGCACACAGAAAAAACCAACTGTCTGGTGTGCAATCATTCTCGATACAAGAAGGCCGAGAAGAAATCTCCTCAGAAAGTTGTATGGTACTTACCGATCACTCCTCGTCTGTAGTGTTATTTTGTAGATCCTAAGGAAGCAAAGCTCATGTGCTGGCACGCGGAGAGGGTGAAGCCCGACAATGGAGATGATCCAAAGTTGAAACACCTCGCGGATGCTAGCCAGTGGCGAGCATTCAACGCAGAATATGGATATTTTGGAGATGATGCAAGGAACATCGTGCTTGGCGCGAGTACCAATGGTATGAATCCGTTTGGCAACCGGAACACCAACCATAGCACACGGCCCGTGTTTGTATGGATGTACAATATCCCCCTGGTTGTGCATGAATTCAAAGTACATACACATGAGCATGCTGATTCAAGGGACGAAACAACCAGGAAATAATATTAATTTGTATCTGGGGATACTAAAAGAGGAGTTAGACACTTTATGGAAAACACCGGCGAAGACATGGGACGCCAGCAAAGGCAACTATTTCTATATGAGAGCTGCGCTGATAAAGACGGTGCACGACTATCTCGGTTAGAGATATGTCGCAGGCTAGTTGTGCCACAAATATTGCGGGTGCACCCGATGCATGGATGATACAACGTGTCAGTAGCTAACGAAAGATGGAGGGTCTACGAAAAACATGTACATGGGGCATCGAAGATGGCTCGAGAAGGATGAGCCGTGGAGAAACCGTGGAGATCTATTCAATGGTGAGGTCAGCATCGAGGACCTGCATGTAAGAGGAGCATCGCCGAAATTGATGAGCAGTTGAAAAACGGGGAACAACGCCCCGCGCTGGGAAAGATGAAAAAGGTGTCGGAGCCACTGCTGAAGGTATGGAAGACGAGGTCTATTTTCTGGGACTTGGTGTCATGGTCTGTGTGTCCACATTATGGACGACATCATCGACCTCGGGTCGTCATTCCTTCACAGCATGATGCCATTCGAGAGGATGAATGGGGTAATCAAAGGATTCGTTCATAACATGTCCTGTCCAGATGGAAGCATCATGCAGGGCTATCTGACCCAAGAGTGCATCTCCTTCTGTGAGAATTATCTAGGCGGCGAAAACCCTATTGTTGGTTTGCCTGTCAACAAGAACCTTGGGAGGCTCGAAGGAGAAGGTCACACAAATAGCTGGAGGGACTTGCATGTGGACTACTCGAGTCAACGCAATGACTTGGACATAGCAAACTTAGTAGTGCTACATCACCTAGACGTGGTAGATCCTTTCGTGGAACTACACAAAAGAACCATTGTAAAGAAGTATCATGACCAGGGGCTAAAGAAGATGGACGCCAAAGTTACTAGAGAGCCCAGCTCCACTTTCTTGTGTTGATTTAAAGAGCATGTTCTTGCTAATCCCCTGGAAGAGGGCAGTGCGGACGGATTGCTCATACACGCCTTAGCACATGGCCCCGCGGCCAACCTCGCGACATATCAGGCGTATGATATCAACGGATGATACACATTTTGCATGGAGCCCAAAGACATAGACAGTGATTACCAGAACTCAGGGGTGACGATGGAATGCATGACCGGCGACAACAGTGCAGCTGAAAGATTCTACGGAAGGGTCGAAGAGATCTGGGAGCTTGACTACGCTGAACTGCACTACACAGTGCGACGATGTTCCGTGTCAGATGGGCTAAGGCAGTCCAAAGAGAGAACCGGTACTTCACTACCATGTGTATACCCAATGCGAAGAGCGTAGCTACCGTGAACGTCATCGCCAAAACTGAGCCGTGGGTACATGTTAAGCACGTGACACAATGCTTCTTCATAACCGACCCGAGCAATCCGAGCCGTGTTGTCGTGAGCAGAGGCAAAAGGAGCATCATCGGACTGGACGGAGTCGCTAACGAGGAAGACTACGACCAGTACGGCGACCCGATGAGCGAAGATGATGATGAAGATGAAGCATATGTCAAAAGAAGAAGCAAGACTACATTACCTAACAAAAATCACATTCCATGGAAAAGGAGAAGTCACAACGAGGGGCTCAATTACTCGGCAGCGAACAAGAAAGGAAAGAAGCTCACTCAGAAATGACAACGTCGACGCTGAGAAATCATCATTTATATATATGTTCCTATTTTGTATACGCACTTAAGCGTCATCGGTCAAATGATGTAATATGTATCGCCCTTCCCCATCATGCATATCGGTCGTCTTTCGGAGGAAGAAAATGAAAATGAAAAAAGAAAATGAAAAACAAATAGAAATGAAAAGAAATATAAAATGAAATAAAACGGAAAGGAAAAGAAAGGAAAATGAAAAGGAGAAAGGAAAAAAGAAAATGAAAACAAAAAGAACAGAAAAAGAAAAGGAAAATAATAGTAGTAGCGCGGTTTTACTACCAGCGTTGTAGCTACCTAGCTATAGCGGTGCACGGGTTGCAAACCCGCGCTATAGCTAAGTTAGCTATAGCACTGGTTCGCAACCCTCGCTACCACTACTTTGACTTAACCCCCCGAGCGGGCCTTCTCCCCCAATTATCCCCCAAATTCCCACTCCTCTCTTATTGCCGCTGTCGCCCTCCACGCGCCCTCCATCGCCGTCGGCCTCCGCGCGCCCTCCTGTCGCCCTCCATCACCGTTGGACTCTGCGCGCGCCCTCCTGTCGCCCTCCGTCTGGTGCCCTTCGTCATCGTCTCCCCCGCGCGCCCTCCATCGCTGGCCGCCGCCCTCCACATGCCCTCCATCGTCAGCCGCGCCCGTCTACCCCGACCTCCACCTCACTGCCGGCCTCTCCCCTCTACTCATTGTAAGGCACCCGCCCCTCCTCTCTCTCTCTCTCTCTCTCCTAGGTTTTAGTTAGAAACCTAGGTTTGAAATTAGCTAGCTTCGAATTAGAACCCTAGGTTTTAGTTAGAACTGTAGGTTTTGGTTAGAACCCTAGGTTTTAGTTTGAAATGAGCTTAGAATGTTTGATTTTTGTGACATTTCATAAAAATTTAGTGGCATTTAATAAAAAATCTTTGTTTTAGGACAGAAGAAGGGAGAGGGAGAGGAAGAGAGGGAGAGATGGAGAGGGGGAGAGATGGAGAGGGTGAGGGAGAGAGCAAAGTGAGGATAGAAAAAAATTAGTGGCATTTAATTAAAAAATCGTTGTTTTAGGACAGAAAAAGGGAGAGGGAGAGGAAGAAGGGGAGGAAGAGGGGAGAGAGGGAGAGAGAGAGAGAAAACTGAGGACAGAAAAAATTAGGGCAATGAAATTAGGTGAATTTAACTGAATTTTATATCATTAGAAGTTAACTGAATTGAATGACCTAAATGAATGAAATTACTTTGCTGAATGAAGTTAAATGACTTGTGTTCTATTAGTAGTTGACTAAATTTTCTTCTACACTTAATTTTTGAATTAGTTTGTGAATTTAGGACATGTATATTGGACATGTGGTTGCTCGTGTATATTTGGACATGTGGTGTAGTGTTGAAGATGGATATTTGAACATTGTTTGCAGGGAATGATCCCGAGTGGTCTATGTTTTGCCAGAATGTTGATTCATTTTTGTTTTTGCAAATTTTAGGCGCTCAATTTGTCCACTTTTTAGCAAAGGTCATGCCGAAATTTTTCGTGAGCTGGCGCATGTACTCGAGATGGTGACAAACCTGCTTTGGGCTGACCAACCGCTACTTCATGATTGGGTAGTTACAAAGGTAGGTTTCGGGCTTGTCCAGACCCATGCTGTGAGACATGGTCGAGCAAGATGGGATTTGCCCCTCCGACCAGGAGACATATACTCTGGGCCCCTCGTGTGATCCGTCCAAGATAAGCATGGCCATGCAACATGGATTATGAGATAATCTAGTTTGTGGTTGGCATCACTAGAACGAGAAAGAGGTCGGGCTAGCACAAGGACGACACACTCGCCTTGAATCCGACAACATATATCGTGTGGCAAAGGGAACAAAAGTATGACATGTTGTACAAGTTCGCCAACCGGCTTCATTGTCTACTTGGTGGTCGGCACACCTTGCTAGAGGCCGCTACCAGCTGAGCAGGTCATAGGTGACCCGACCTGCGACCAACCGACTTAAACCTAAGGGGTCGCGCGCTTAAGGGAAGGAACCTGTGAGACCGATCCGACTCCACGAGTTAGATGTGATCCTACTCGGACTCGGATCCTGGCAGAACAGATTTTGGGCTTTAGGGTCCATGCGAGGCCCAAGTGTTGAGCCCATGACGGACACCTATATAAAGTGGGGGTGCGGCACACTCATTTGGTTGATCGCTTCGGCGCTGTCACTAGGGTTTGCAAGTGTTGCGAATAGACACCTCCACTCACCGGCGGCTGTGTGATCGGATCTAGTAGTCCACCGCACGACGTTCCTCCTGCACGCGCGGATACCGTTAGAGGCGGTGCACCTGCGCCGCTCCGGTGAACCTATACGAGGGATCTGACGACCGGATGTTCAACAGAGAACGAACAAGGAGGAGACGAACCACGCGGACGCGCTGCCCCAACTCTTCTTCCGCTGCACGGCACTGCGCGTCTAGTGGTAACGATCTGTGATCCATTCCCGTAGCATGTCCCTGGTTGTTCTGCGCGTAGGAAAATTTTAATTTGCAGTCGACGCACCCTACCATAGAACCCAATAGTGGTATCAGAGCCTCTGCTATAGGATTTGGTTTTAGATCATATGCATATTAGATATGTGGAGACGGCAGATGAGATCTGTTGTCGCTTATGAGATCGGTGTGTGCACGGTTGATGAGATCAACTGCACATGGGGATCGATGAGGCTATGTATTCTGTCAATCGGGATCGATGAGGTCGTGACACAACCTACCCCTACCGGTTGGTATCCGCCATCGGGTTTAACAATGAAACATAAGTCTGAATTAGATTCGTGATGATCCATATGATCAGTCAGATCAGAAAACTCGGCATGATTGGGGTACAAATGGGACCGTCGTGTGCGTAGCGCCTTGTATTTCATACACGATCACTCAAAACTGGGTAGAATGCGATTCTATGCATAACTTTATTTTGCAGGGTATGATATGAATAGTATGGCTCATGTGTATGTGATGCATGTGTGTAATTTATACATGGCCTGCGTGTCATGTTTGTCAGTCGGCAGGAGTCAAAGTGTTGTAATTGTAAAATGTAACGACCTGTGTGTCGACTTGTGACTCTTTGTAATATTCATTACTAGTTTTAGTAGTTGGATAATAGAGAATGATCCCTCATTATATCAAGTGAATTGCCATTCCTGATGTTGCACCTTCGAACGTCAAGTACCTCTAGTATTGGGCTCATAAAATTGGGGCGCTGCTAGGTGTCCTTGAACTGAAGGGTTCATGCCAGACATGGACATGCACTTCATCAGGTTGTCTTGGCAAGGCTATCAAAACGATTTTGGGCCTTGTGGCAAAGGAGGTCGAGAGCCGGGGTATAAGATACCTACCCAGCCGACAACAGTCGTATAGAGATACGATTAGCAAAGAGTTGCTTACCGGATTGTCATGTTGGCTAGCAGTGATGCTAAATCTCACTAGTTGCATGCGCTAGTCGGATCCTGAATCACTGAGAGTTTGCGGAGGGATGCCGACTTCAGTGGGAGTATTTCTATTTAGGCTTGAATTACTCTACAAAAACACATTGCTTAGTGATTGCATTTTTTATGTTGTAGATCAATGGCACTACCTGCTCAACCCAAATTTGGGTTGAAATCAATTTTGGAAAAGGATAAAATGAATGGAACAAACTTTACCACCTAGTATAGAAATTTGAGAATTGTTCTCAAGCACGATAAATAGGAACATGTTCTAGAGGATCCACTTCCATAGGAACCTGCCGATACTGCTAATGCCACAACCAGGAATGCCTACCAAAAACTCGTTCATGAATTAAACGAGATCAGTTGCCTCATGCTGGCTTGTATGGAGCCCGATTTGTAGCAGCATTTCGATGATGTTGGGGCTTTCGATATGATCGAGGGTCTCAAGGGCATGTTGCAGGTATAGGCTAGGACCGAAAGGTTCAACGTCTGGCGATCCTTGATGGATTGTAAGCTGAAGGAAGGTGATCCACTGAGCTCGCATCTGATCAAGATGATCGGATACGTGCAAGCTTTGGATCGGTTAGGATTCCCGCTCTTGGATGAGCTGGCTACTGATGCAGTTCTAGGTTCTCTTCCGCCCAGCTATGGGACGTTCATCTCGAACTATCATATGCATGGCATGGATAAGAAGCTCACTGAATTGCATGGGATGCTCAAAGTGGCAGAGCAGGATATTAAGAAAGGCACGTGATACGTCTCCGTCGTATCTACTTTTCCAAACACTTTTGCCCTTGTTTTGGACTCTAACTTGTATGATTTGAATGGAACTAACCCGGCTGACGCTGTTTTCAGCAAAATTGCCATGGTGTTATTTATGTGCAGAAACAAAAGTTCTCGGAATGACCTGAAACTCCACGGAACATATTTTTGGAAAATATTAAAAATACTGGAAGAAGAATCCACGTTAGGGGGCCCACACCCTGTCCACGAGGGTGGGGGCACGCCTGCCCCCTGGGCGCGCCCCTGCCTCGTGGGCCCCCTGACGCTCCACCGACCTCAACTCCAACTCCATATGTTCGTGTTCGGGGAGAAAAAAATCAGAGAGAAGGATTCATCGCGTTTTACGATACGGAGCCGCTGCCAAGCCCTAAAACCTCTCGGGAGGGCTGATCTGGAGTCCGTTCGGGGCTCCGGAGAGGGCAATCCGTCGCCATCGTCATCATCAACCATCCTCCATCACCAATTTCATGATGCTCACTGCCGTGCGTGAGTAATTCCATCGTAGGCTTGCTGGACGGTGATGGGTTGGATGAGATTTATCATGTAATCGAGTTAGTTTTGTTAGGGTTTGATCCCTAGTATCCACTATGTTCTGAGATTGATGTTGCTATGACTTTGCTATGCTTAATGCTTGTCACTAGGGCCCGAGTGCCATGATTTCAGATCTGAACCTATTATGTTTTCATGAATATATGTGAGTTCTTGATCCTATCTTGCAAGTCTATAGTCACCTACTATGTTTTATGAACCGGCAACCCCGAAGTGACAATAATCGGGACCACTCCCGGTGATGAGCGTAGCTTGAGGAGTTCATGTATTCACGATGTGTTAATGCTTTGGTCCGGTACTCTATTAAAAGGAGGCCTTAATATCCCTTAGTTTCCGCTAGGACCCCGATGCCACGAGAGGATAGGACAAAAATGTCATGCAAGTTCTTTTCCATAAGCACGTATGACTATATTCGGAATACATGCCTACATTACATTGATGAATTGGAGCTAGTTCTGTGTCACCCTATGTTATGACTGTTACATGATGAACCACATCCGACATAATTCTCCATCACCGATCCAATGCCTACGAGCTTTTCACATATTGTTCTTCGCTTATTTACTTTTCCGTTGCTACTGTTACAATCACTACAAAACCCAAAAATATTACTTTTGCTACCGTTACCGTTACTTCCATATTACTTTGCTACTAAATACTTTGCTGCAGATACTAAGTTATCCAGGTGTGGTTTAATTGACAACTCAACTGCTAATACTTGAGAATATTCTTTGGCTCCCCTTGTGTCGAATCAATAAATTTGGGTTGAATACTCTACCCTCGAAAACTGTTGCGATCCCCTATACTTGTGGGTTATCAGCACGCATCAAGTGTTGATGGTGCAAAAATCGGCTAAGTTTAAGAAGAGTTGGTCCAAGAAAAAGGCTAAGGCGAAGAGCACAGAGACGGCAACCTCCGCCGCTACGCCGAAGTCTGGACCAGACTCAAAGA
The DNA here is from genome assembly GCF_002575655.3 of Aegilops tauschii subsp. strangulata. NCBI lineage: Eukaryota > Viridiplantae > Streptophyta > Magnoliopsida > Poales > Poaceae > Aegilops > Aegilops tauschii. The sequence continues at coordinate 275,778,517 of NC_053037.3, read as the reverse complement.
CCATTTGCTACCATTGCAAGGAAACTGGTCACTGGAAGAGGAACTGTTGCAAGTGGCTTGCGGAGCATGGCAAGAAGGCCGTAAATGCTGCTTCAGGCAAAGGTACACTTGTTGCATATGTTATAGACATTTACCTTGCTGACATACCTAGTAGCTCTTGGGTATTTGATACCGGATCAGTTGTTTAGATTTGCAACTCGATGCAGGGGCTGGTAAGAACTAGGCGTGTGGCACAAGGGGAGATTGACATCAGGGTCGGCAACAAAGCAAGAGTTTCTCCGTTGGAGGTCGGCACGATGCAGCTCCAGCTTCCTTCTAGATTTATTTTGGAATTAATAATTGTTATTACATTCCTGCACTTAGTCGAAACACTATTTCTGCCTCATGCTTGATGAGTCAGGGTTATGAATTCAATTTAAAGGACAATGGTTGTTCATTTTATTTGAATGGTATGTTCCACGGCTATGCACCCATTGTTGATGGGCTATTTATACTGAATCTAGAAATGGAACAGGTCTATAACATGAATGTCAAGAGGCATAAGCCAAAAGAGATATATCCGACATACTTCTGGCATTGCCGGCTTGGACACATTAGTCTGAAACGCATGAAGAAGCTCCATGATGATGGACTCCTAACTTCGTCCAACTTTGGGTCGTTTGTGTCGGTGCAACAAACCCTTGGTCCGTTGCCCAGACTGTGCACAGGCACGTGAGCAAGATTACAGCACCAAGATCACGTCAAAGTACGAGAGATCAAGATCTTCAAAGGACCAATGTGCAGATCAAGAGGAACAAGACCAAGTCAGAGGAGTCAGATAATACTAAGAGAGAAACCTCCCTTACCGGGCAGATGAGCCTGGCAAGGATGGGGTCACCCCCGGAAGAAAACCTCAAAGACGCCCCAGAGGGCCTGCCGGGACTTGTGGAGGCGGAGCGACCTCACCAAACCACCTCACCACGACGCACGTCGTCGATCATTGTGGTGTAAAGCCGCAAAGTGACTAAGTGGCATCCATTCGCCACATGTCAGCCTCTTTCTACAGGAAATACCTACAGACGACAACCCTCCTGCGACGTGTCGGGCGAGCAGGCACGAAGCTGGCAAAACAGCCCGGCAAGGCTTGCCGGGAAAGCGACGATGTGACATTGAGCGGCGCATTTAATGCGCTCTGTCAGCCTGCAGAATTAGGTATGATAGCACTATTTGCTATCTTATCCGTGCATAATGACTAATTTGCCACTGTGGTGACCCCTTAGTCTATAAAAGGAGGCCCATGGCAAACCTTAGAAAGGGTTGGACCCTGTGTTAGTGAATCCACCCCCTGACATTTCATATGCACATAGCCGTTTCGCCCTGAGGCAACCCTACCGGGCAAACGGGCTACGGCCACCACCATTTTTCCACCATTAATCCACCAAAGCAGGAGTACAATTTTACGCCTCACGGCTGCCAGAACCTTGGTAAACTGCCCGTGTGATCTCTGCCTTGTTGTCCCACACTCCTCTGCTCTTTGTGCAATGTGCCATCCCCCCGCTGAACTAGGAAGGGACCTTTGGTCCCATAGGTGGTCGTGGTTTCCCACGACATCTTTGGCGCGCCAGGTAGGGGGGTCACTTGCGCGAACCTGAAAGAGTGAGCAGCGCGTCATCTTCACCGCCATCTTCATCTTCAATGGCGCCATCGACCATGGCGCCCAAGAAGAAAATTGGTGCTTCAGCTCACCCGTCCACCTCGAAGGCTCCGCCGCCTGCAGCCACCAATGCTATAGGGGATGCGGAGGCGCACGAGGATGTGGGCGCTGTTGGGGATGTGATCGGGGCAGGCGGCGCCGTCACCACCTCCCCCATGGCCGAAGCAGGAGGAGGAGACATCAGAGGAGAGCAAGATCAGCAACATCCCGGTGGCCATGCTCTGAGAGGTACGGGTGAAGGGGTTATTCCATCCGCCCCTTCCTCTAGCCAACGGGCCCAGCCACGGTGATGGCGCTCGGTCCGTGGCGAATCGCCGCCCTCCGGCCGCCCCGCCACGGGAGCGACCGCAGTGCGTGCACCTTCCCCAGGGCGAGTCGACCAGGTCGCTGTGCCCAACGGAGCCGCTGACCCTCAAGCGCCTTCTCCACATCACCATGCCACCCAAATGGCTGCTTCATAACAGCGAGAACGTGGCGCTGTCGCCGCTGGCACCGTCAAAAGCCAAGCGATGGTGCGGTCCACATCATCATCACCCCTGCCAAGCACTGCTATGGAGGCCATGGTGTGGGCTCAGCTGCTACTAAAGTTTCCGCCTGCGGCCGAGCAGATGGACAAGTGGCGTGCCACCATCCGGAGTATGCTCGGTTTCGCCAAGGCTGGGGGCTCACAACGGGCTGGCCTGCCACGGCCTCCCCAAGCAACGACGACGGCTCGTGCTGCTGGTCGTACGAAAGGGGGCCACCCCCATGGTATAGTCCCCGCCACAGCAACCAGCACGAGCGCGGCAGAATCAAGAACCTGATGACGTCTCGATGGCCTCTTCTGACCCTCGAGCGTGTCCAGGCCAACGGCGAGCCCCGGAGGATTGGCCGAGGGGAGACGCGCGCGTCGTCATTGAGTGACGACCACCATCGGACCAATGGGTGCGATGGTCCTGATGTTGACGAGCCTGCGCTCGAGGTTGGCAGGTGCCTACCTTTCAAGGTTGGGTGCCCTGCCTTTACTCGTGAGCTGTGGCAAGTCCGTTGGCCGTTCGTTCGCATGTTCAAGCCACAGATAGCCGAGAAGTATGATGGGAGGCTAAACCAGGCAGAGTTTCCGAGCATCTACACCATCGTTGTTCAAGCTGCCGCGGGAAGGAATGAGAAGGTGTTTGCCAACTACTTCCCTTTGGTGCTCAAGTCCAATGTGAGGTCTTCGCTGATGCACCTACCGGAGAACTCCATTTCGTCATGGGCTGACCTGTGCCATGAGTTCATTGGCGCCTTCACTGGCGGCCATCAAGAACCAGGGCGGCCCAGTGACATGCAGCTTCTCCAGCAGAAAGAAGGAGAGACTCTCAGAAAGTACTTGCAGTGATTCAGCAGAGTCCACAGGAACATCCTAACTATCCATCCAGCAGCTGTGATAGCCGCCTTCCAATCCAATGTGCGCAACCGCAGGATTCATTCCAAGATGAACGTGCGGTGTCCCAAGACTGTGAAGGAGCTTTACACCTTGGTGGACAAGTGTGCTCGGATGGAGGAGGGAAGGAAACTCCCCGGAGAAGAGGATTGCATCAACGTCGACTCAAAGGATGACAATGAATCCACTAGTCAGAAGAAGAGCAAGAAGCGCAGCAAGAGGCACAAGGATAAGGCAGTGATGACTGTCGAAGGATCGGGCACACTTAGTACCGGCAAGAAGGCTAAAGCCGAAGCTCCCGGCAAGGAGGCTGCCTGTGCGCTGACTGCCGGGAGGCTGCGACTGTCGAGAAAGCTGGGAAAGGCGATGGGCCGTACTGCAAGATTCGTCGGACCAAGGGCCATGATCTTCATGAGTGTTATCAGGTTGAGTAGCTTGTCAAGAGGTAGAGAGCAGAATATGAGAAGCGCGATAAGGAAAAAGGTCAGAATGCTACTGGCGGGAAGGGCCGAGGCGGTGAAGCAAATCGCCCCGGCAAACCCTTCCGAAACCAAGGAAAACCCACCAGGGGTCGAGAGGATGAAGCCTGCAATGATGAGAATGATGGAGGGGATGAAGAGGAAACCAGTGAGCATGAGTTCCGGAAGGCCACTGACGCCCTATGCATTGACGGGGGTGCATCCCTGCACTCCTCGCACCGCCAACTCAAATGGTGGGCACGTGAGGTCAATGCCGTGGAACAACCAGCAGAGGCTCAGAAGCCGCTCAAATGGTCACTCACGCCCATCATGTTTGACAAAGAGGAGCATGCTGACCATACTACTGCAGTAGGATGTTTGCCATTGTTGGTCTCTCCAACAATTCGCAACCTCAAGGTCACAAAGATGTTGGTTGACGGCAGGGCCGGGTTGAATCTGATTTCCCCAAAGGTCATTAGCAAACTTCAGATAGCAAAGGAAGAGCTAAATGTCATGGGCACGTTTCAAGGAGTTAATCCTGGCAGGAGTCATCCTAAGGGAAAGATTATGTTGCCAGTGACATTTGGGGGAGAACTGAACTATCGGACTGAGAAGATCCTGTTTGATGTGGTCGACCTCCCCCTGCCGTACAATGGGATCCTTGGACGCCCATCCCTGGGTAAATTCATGGCGGCATCCCACTATGCCTACAACACCTTGAAGATGCCCGGGCCGATAGGAGTCATTTCCATTCCATCAAATGAGAAGGACGCAATCATTTGCATGGATAAGATGTACCGGGACGCAGTCGCGGCAGAGGCAGCGGCGGTAGCAGTTCCTGCCAAGGAGAACAGAGGAAAGAAGAAGGATAGTAGGGACGCTAGCAAGGAATCTGGGAAGCGTACCTCTTCGGAGTACGCTCCGCCTGCTAATGACTTGCTGGAGAGTTCCAACAGCAAGAGATCCAAAGTTGCTGCACCGCAAGTGAAAAGGGTCCCGGCAGGGCTGGCTGGCTTTGATGGTACCTTCACTATTAGCGCTTGACCTCTCCCTGGCGCTCGCTGACGCCGGAGACGCTGCAGCAAGCACGGGCACGTCGCGGCCAAAAGCCACAGTGCGCGCGCACTTGTACGCTTCCCCCTACGTCCTGTGCTCGTCCACGAGCGCGGACAGCCTCCCACAGCGACGCTGCACGCTTGCCCCCTCGCACTAGAGTGCTTCGTCGCCGTTCGCCGGCTTCTAGAGAGCTCCAGCGGCGACACGTTACCCCCCTCTCTCCGGCTATATATAGAGCCTCCCTCCTCGTTTCCTAGCCACGAACCACTCCTCACCACCTCCACGAACACGTAGAAGGGCCACAGCCTGGTTGGGCAGGCCTCTGGCCGGCTGCCCCGACCAGAGAACTCCGGCGACCTCCGCAGCTCGGCAACCTCGCTCCAGTGCCTCTCGAGCTCAACCAGCTGCTCGGGCGTGGCATTGGAGGTCTCTTGGTGCCGTCTGGATGCTGCTGAGCCCCCGGAGCCGCCTCTAGCCATCGTCTTCATCCACTCTAGCGAACCCCGTCCGCCACCGAAGCTTGCGAGCTTGACCGCGAGTAGCTCCGGCCATCCCACGGCAAGCCACTGGTACGGGGAGGTGCGCCGCGAGCCCAGCTTCAATCCTATCCTTCTAAACTAGCCTCAAACCCCCTCCTCGCCGGCGTGCGCTCTGGTGAAGCACCGTCGCGTTCGGATCTCGTTTCCCCTCTCTCTCTCCTGACGTGCGGGGCCCGCCCGTCAGCCTCACCACTCTTGCACGAAGTGGTGCGAGTGGAGGCGTATTTCTCTTTTACGCCTTCGACGTCACCCCCCAGGAATTTCTGTTTAATTAAAATTTATTCAGAAATTGACCCAAACTTTGACCAGCCACCATTTCTAAACCATAAGTCCAAATGATTTGATTATTTTTGCATTGTCTTTGTTTCAGAAAGCTCTAGCAGCACACCAAAATGTGGATTTTTCCTTGCTGTCTAGAATTTCTGGTGATTTTCAGAATGGGTTTTGATATTTGTTTTTGTGGTGTTTAATTATTTTCAGAAGGAGAAGCTTGTCTTGAAGCAAACCAAGAGGGGTGTGATCGTCCCCTACACTAAGGCAAGCCACACCAGCATTTGGATGGTGTTATTTCAATATCTATGATTTTATATTTGAATATGAGTTTTTACTTGCATTTAAAATTTGATAAATAAATTTTGCTAATTGCTAGTTACTTTACCATGTTTGATATGCTTGTTTTAGTTACTGGTAAATTGCATGAACTTGTTTGGTCAAGTAGAGTAAAATTTTGCATTAATCATTTTGCTATGGTGGAAAATGATAGTTCTTTTACTAAGTGAGATTTTCATATAAATGATGAGCTAATAAAAATATTGCTGGATAATAAAAATGAATTAGGACCAGTGAAGTTTTTGGATCCTGAATATTGCAAGTTAATTATGTAGATAAGTTTGATCCATATCCATGTGTTGTTTGATTGCATGTCGATTAGTTGCGTGATTAAGTCACAATATCATTGTTATTTATAAAAAGTTTTTGTGAAAGTTAAACTTGATTAAGTTCAACTTGAATATGATGTTGATCACATCATGGTGCCACTGAATCGGGTTTTTATTCAGTGCGACCACATTTACCTTGTGGTAAGGTCTTGATTCGGTCCTTTGTTGTGCCTCTCACCGGTGCCTCCCGCGAGGGAAGGTTATGGGCATGCATACCCTGGCCTGGTAAGCAGACATAACCTTGTGTGCTCGTTTTTGTTTTTATGGTACCTTGTCCCCGTTTGGGACCGTTTTGCCACGACGGTGGCCGTTGGTGCCTTTGGTAGGCACGGGGCCACCCAAGACCTAGCCCTGAGAGGGAGTTGGTCGGAGTGGCCGGGAGAGTGCCATGACAAAGGGAGGGTTTCATCGGGTCCACCCGAATGGGAGTGCGAGGCCAGGTGTTCCGTAGTGTGCGTAAAGTGCACTACCTCTGCAGAGTGTATTTAATCTATCGATAGCCGCGTCCTCGGTTATGGGCATAGCTCGGAAGTAAGTCACACCATGGATCAACTTTTATAATTAATCTTGCAAACGAAATGATTGTTGCGATGCTGTGTGTTTCATGAACTCTCGAGTTGTTCATGAGCGGTTGTTTTCAGTTGTGACCCCGGTATGGTCACCGCTTGGTTACGAGGTAACCGTCTGGTAAGCGAGTCTGTGAGACTCGGTGCGCGTATTGGTTTCATTGCATGCTTAGTAATTCTTGCTTCTGCATTAATTTGATTAATTGTCATGATATTGTCTGTCAACATGCTTATGTTTGTTGTGAGCTTGCAAGTACATTCAATGTATTGACCTGGCGTGTCATGCCAGCTTTCAGGCAAGTCGATTCGCATCGGAGCGCATCTCGCGTCTAGGCCATGTCCACGTTGGTGTCCCTGTGCTATGGAGTTCCGCTTCGTCGTTCTTCCGCTGCAACGTAGTTCGTGTGATCGAGGCCCTCGTCATGTTCATTAAATAATGTACATACTGTTCAGCAGCACTGTGTGTGCCGCTTGGCCACGTATCTCGATGTAATATCAGACTTATGTAATCCGCTAGCATCAATAAAGTTGTTGTTTCTGTACCATGTTGTTGTGTATTGCCAGAAGACTTGATCTCTGGGCTCGTAATGCAGGGTGAACCGGTTGCTCTGAGCCGGGGTGCCACAGCTTCCGCTTACGGTCTACGAGGGTACGTGGACAACACTCTCCCCTCTTGTTGCTATGCATCACCATTATCTTGCGTGTGCGTAGGAAATTTTTGAAATTACTATGTTCCCCAACAATGCCCCTTGAGGGAAACGTGCGGCGAAGCACGCTTTGATGTGGTGCCCGAGCGCCTCCCTCATGACGTTGGCTAGGTCTGAGGCCCTCCAGAAGAGGGCCCCCGAGCCCAGCCTAAGGAGGGCGCCGGGCGCGCCTTCCTATGCGAGGGAGGGAGGCGCCCCATCTGCGGGCGCAGGTCCTGAGGTGGTGCCGCTGGAAACGCCGCTCTCCTCAGGCCCTTGGTGGAGCAGCTTCTTCTTCTCCTTAGGGATGGCCTCAGGAGGGTAGATGGCGCCTTCCTTATCTGGGTCTTCGGCTGCTGCAGCTTGGTAAGCGCGCTCGAGAGAGCACACCGCGTCCTTCTCCTCGCAGGCGACCGTGATGACACCGATAGTCCCTGGCATCTTGAGGATGTTGTAGCCGTGATGGGTTACTGCCATAAACTTGGCGAGGGCTGGATACCCGAGGATGGCGTTGTACGGCAAGCGGATGTGGGCGACATCAAAGTCAATGAGCTCGATGCGATAGTAACGCGCTTGCCGAAGGTGACAGGGAGGCAGACCTGCCCTATCGGGGTGGTGGAGCCGGCGGTCACTCCTGAGAAGGGCTTGGTAGGCTGTAGCTGATCGTATGGCACCTGGAGGCGGTCAAACGTCTCGACGGACAGGACATTGAGCCCTGCGCCGCCGTCGATGAGGGTCTTGGTGACTTGGACGTTGCTGATGATGGGCGAGTAGAGCATCGGGAGGGTGCCGGCAGTTGCCGCGCACTTGAGCTGGTCGGACGAGCTGAAGGTAATGGCGCACTTGGACCTCCTGAGCGGGCGCGTGGCCTCGAGCCTGGGGAGGGCCGCACTCACTTCGTGGGCGAACTGCTTGAAGATGCGCTGGGAGGCTGGGGCCTGAGCGCCACCCAAGATGCAGGCGATGGCACGAGGCTCCTGGAAGCCCCCAGCCCCCTCGTCCTGATGGTGGTCGTCGTTCCTCCTTGGTGGTGGCGGCAGCGGAGGGAGGCCAGCGTTTCCCTGAGGACGGTCCTCACGAGGCTGCTCCCTCCTGGTGCCCTCGCGAGGCTGGTCCTGCTAGCGATCCTCGCGAGGTTGGTCGCGCCAATCCTGGCGGGGGCCGTAGTCGTCCCAGCATCCTCCACTTTGTCCTCCTCCTCGGCCATAGCCCCAGTTGTTACGCTCGGGGCGTCGACCGAAGCGCCCATCGTGGATTGCCCTGAGCTCTTGGCAGTCGTTGGTGTTGTGGCTCTGTACATTCTGGAAGGCGCAGAACAGACGGCTGCTCTTGGACGACTCGGGGTGGTCTCGGCCGCGCTTCATCTCTGGCTCAGCCGCAAGCATGGCTACTCCCTTACGCTACACATCTTTGGTCTTGGCCTTCTTGTCTTCCAGGTCGGCGGTTGGAAGCTCGAGGAGGGAGAGGCGCCCTTCCTCAGGTCTTGCACACTTGGTCGCCATGTTGAACATCTCCAGGGCTGTGCACAGCTCCTCGTGGATGGCGACATCCTCCTTCATCTTGACGTCACGGACGCCGTTGGAGAACGCAGAGATGATGGCCTTGTCCGTCACCTTGGGGATCTTGAGGCGAACGCTGTTGAAGCGCTGGATGTACTTCTGCAGGGTTTCGTCTGGCTGTTGCTTGATGCGCCGCAGGTCACCCGCGGCTGGTGGGCGGTCGCAAGTGCCCTGGAAGTTGGCGACGAAACGCTCGCGCATCTCGCCCCAGGAGGAGATCGATCCCGCGGGTAAGTTCAGGAGCCATGAGTGCGCGCCATCTTTGAGGGCCATGGGGAACCAGTTTGCCATGACCTTCTCGTCGCCGTTGGCTGCCTCGATGCTCAGCTCGTAGAGCTGCAAGAACTCTGCAGGGTCGGGGGTGCCGTCATATCGCAGGGGAATGTCTGGCTTGAACTTGCCAGGCCAGACGACGCTGCGCAACTCGGGAGTGAAGGCACAGCAGCCTACTGTGGTCACTGAAGCCCGCTGCGGGGGCAGAGCCTGGTCCTGATATCCACGCGCCACCGCCGCATGCGGCACGTAGTCTTGACGTGGTGGTGATGGGAGTGCAGAGCGTTTTCTTGCGGCCGGGGGACTTCTTGGCAGCTTACTTCTTCGTGTGCGGGCGCCCGGCGTGGCGGGTCATGCCGCGGGGCCACGCGTCTTGGTGCAAGGGCGCCATCTTGATGCGGAGGTGGTGGAGGCGCTCTGTGAGCTACGTCGCCCGCTGCTGGAGGAGGGCGAGGCAGCGAGAGAGACGGTGCAGGAGAGCCCCCAGCAGCACTAATGAGCTCGGCGATGCGGTCCAGCCAGTCCTCGTAGAGGTCATCGACCGGGCGATAACGCAGGAGCTCGCGTGCCATGAACAGCGCGGCCTACGCATGCGTGGGCGCGCCACGAGCGTGGGATGACGAGCCAGCCAGAGTCAGCGACGGGGTGGTGGTGCGTCCGTCCCGCCGCACGGAGGGGTGCAGCGATGAAGCTTGCTACTCATTCCCCGCCGGGCCGGTGGCGGCGTTGGCAACGGGTGATGGAGAACGGCGGGGAGGTCCGCCAACGGGTGCTGTCTAAGCGACGCGGGCTGCAAGGGCGGCCCGGCGGTCAGCACGGGCTCAAGGAGCGTCTGCCATGGATACGGCAGAGCAGGGGAGCGTGGATCGACGGAAGAAAGGCTTCAGTGCACCCCTACCTGGCGCGCCAAATGTCGGATTCTGGGTTCCGGCTAACCCTGGAGGTTCGAACTCTGGGGTGCGCACGAAGAACTCTCTCTCCCTAGCTCGCTCTCGCAATGATCTCAAGGCCTAGCTCGCCGAACCCAAGGAACAAGAGACACGAGAGTTTATACTGGTTCGGGCCATCGTTGTGGTGTAATATTCTACTCTAGTGTGGTGTGGTCGATTGCCTTGTAGGCTGAGGATGAACAAGTACAAGGTATGAACAACCCCCTGAGGAGAGGCATTCTTGAGCTCGGTGAGCTGGCGTGGTAGCCTTGGTGGAGTGGATCCAATCCAAGATCAGGTCCCCTCCTATGGTGGTGGCTAGTCCTATTTATACAGGACCTGGTCCTCTTCCCAAATATTAGGCGGGAAGGGATCCCACAACAGCCAATTTTGAAGGGAGACAACTAGTACAAGTTATCCTGACAAAAGGTGGTCTTCGCCTGCCAAAGGCTCTGGTGGTGACGCTGCTGTGGGCTCCGTGGTGACCTCCGTCCTGCCGTCCTGCTGGTCTTGGCCTCGTTGCACCGATATGGAAACCTTTGCCTGATGCCTCGGGACTCCTCGCCTGCGCCTGCCTCTTTAGCACCAAAGAGGAAACTGGCATAGTGCGCCCGCTGGGGCCCGCCTGGCCTTGGTCGTCATGGCTCACGTCACGCACACCTCTCGAGGTGCCCCCTGCCTTGCTATCTCCGCTCCTCGGGAGCCCGCCTAGCGAGGCTGCCCCTGAGGAGGTCTTGCGTTGTCCGCCTCGCAAGGCTTGGCCCCTCGCGAGGGTCTTGTGTGGTTGCTACTAAAGATGGGTCGTACCAGGCCGCTGGTGGAGCCACGCCGTGGGCCGCAGGCAGGCAAGTCTGGGTACCCCCATTCCCAGGACACCGACAACGGCCTCGTGACCCTCTACGTGAGGGTGTTTAGGGAACACGGCCGCCGCGGGGGGGGGGGTGCTGCCCCGAGGATGGCAGCAGCGACGATGAGCTTGGCCTTGGTGATAGCCGCGACGATGATGATGGTGAGCTTGCCTCCGCGCCACCCCCAGCGGCGATGGCTCCTCCTCCGGCGAGAGCACCAGCGGCGGCGGCTATGATCAGCCACCCCGCCGCCGGGCTCAGATTGGGGAAGGCGATGGGCCATCTCGCCGCCGTGCTCCGATGAAGCGGGAGGAAGGCTCGGATTGAGCTTCGGGCGTTGCTGGAGCCTGGCCTCGGGAGCTGCTGCGGGCGTCCGGCTCACTTTTGTTTAACCTTTCCTTTCTCCTGCATTTTGAAAAAAGTAGAGGGCCCCGCTGGGCTGTGTAATGAACCATGGCACTTACGCCACTATGCTATGTTTGTTATTCTGATATTGTGCCGTGATATCCATGTTCCGAGTAGGTGTGGTTAGGGTAACTTAGCTCGGTGTGCTTGTGGTAGTTTCTCGCTTTGCGAGGGCGTGCCTTTCCAGCAGCATCTGGCGAAGCTCCCTTCCTGGCGACTTAGGAACCGTCAGGCCTCGGGAGTCATTTTAGAGTTGCAGAGTTATTAGAAAGCTTGATGGGGCATCTCATTCTTCCTCGCGCGAGCCCCCTGGCATGGGTTGGTTGTGGCTAGTACACCGCGTCGCACTGCACGGAGCCACGGACTTAAGATGGTGTGCACGCCCATGGGCTCATTCGAGAGCGTCTCGCAAGGATTAAGGAAGCCGAAGCTGTAAGGCTTCGGCGAGGTGTGTTTGCGGTGCTGGCGGCCCAAGCGTACACACCTGCCTAGCCCCCGCGCGCGGGACGTGCGAGGAGGAGCGATGGGCAACTGCGCTCTTCCTGGGGCAAGACTGGAGAGGCGAGCGAAGAAAGAGGAGAAAAATTCCAACTCTGACGAACAAAAACCGCGAAAACTCCAAATTCCATTAAGAAGTTGCGAACCAGCTACATAAATCAAGCAAAAGAACAGTCGCGTCCGGCACCTAGACTAGTCTTCTCACCAGCACGGAGCTAAGTGCTGCCACTAGGACGTGGGAGGAAGCCCCCGTGAGGCCCACGGGCGGCACTCAGGGGACCCCGGGGTGTGTACAGCCCCACTCATTATTACATGAGAGTGTCACGAGCAGAGACCTTCACATGCACGGGGCCTTGCTTCATGGGTAGAACTTCCGGAGGTGCTGGATGTTCCAGGCGTTCTGGATGGGGATCCCGTCCTGCGTCTCCAGGCGCGCGACGCCAGGCCTGGAGACACGGGCGATCCTGAATGGGCCCTCCCACATGGATGACAGCTTATGCAGCCCCTACCTGGAGAGCACCCGCCTCAGGACGAGATCACCCACCTCGAGCGTCCTAGAGTGAATGCTGCGAAAGTGGTACCGCCGCAGCGCCTGCTGGTACCTCGCTGCTCCGAGCGAGACTTGCCGGCGGCGCTCCTCCCCCAGCACGAGGTCCATCCCCCGCGAGGCATCCCGGTGTGCCTTGTCAAACGCCAAGACCCGCGCGGAGCAATGCCTGACCTCGTGAGGGAGAACCGCTTTAGCTTCATAGACGAGGAAGAATGGACTTTCGCCCGTCGGCTTGGTCCCGGTGGTGCGGATGGACCACAGCACAGACTGGAGCTCGTCGAGCCAGCCCTTGCTGCAGGCCTCGAGCTGCTTCTTGAAGGTTCTTGCCTTGAGGCCTCTCCGGACGTCCGCATCGGCGCGCTCGACCTGGCCATTGCTCCTGGGGTGTGCCACCGAGGCGTAGCATATTTGTGTTCCAAGGTTAGCACAATATGTTTTGAACATGTTGCTAGTGAACTGCGAGCCGTTGTCGGTGATGATGCGATTAGGAACCCCGAACTGGCTCATGAGGCCCTTGATGAACTTGACTGTCGAGCCAGCTGGGATGGTGCGGATGGCCTCCACCTCCGCCCACTTGGTGAACTTGTCGACGGCGACGTAGAGGTAGCGGTAGCCCCCGGGTGCTCGAGGGAACGGGCCCAAGATGTCCAGCCCCCAGACCGCGAATGGCCATGAGAGCGGGATGGTCTAGAGACCCTGAGCGGGCTGGTGGATCTGCTTCGAATGGAATTGGCAGGCTTCACAGTATCTCACCAGCTCGGTGGCATCATTAAGCGCCGTGGGCCAGTAGAATCCGCTGCGGAACGCCTTGCCCATGAGGGTGCGTGATGAAGAGTGATGCCCGCAGTCCCCGCCATGTATGTCAGCAAGCAGCTCGTGTCCCTTCTCCCTGGAGATGCACCGCAGAGAAACGTCGTTTGGCCGCTTTCGATAGAGCTCGCCGTCTGGAATGCAGCATGCAGTGGCCTGGCGAGCCACGCGTTTCGCGTCTTCCTCCTTCTCCGGTAGGGTCCCCTGAAGCAGGTACGCCTTGAACTCCTCGGTCCAGCACCCCTCCTGAGGCTCGAGCGTGAGGAGCAGACGGGCTCCAGAGGTTGGACCGCAAGCGGGGGCACCCGAGAGGGGTGCCGGGGGAGCTCCTCCTGAGGCGATGCTAGTCCCACGGTGGATGGGGCTGCCAACGGCTTGAAGAGCCGCTCCTCAAAGACGCCAGGCTCCTGAGGCAGGCGGCGAGACGCCCTCTTGGCGATGTCATCTGCCTCCTTGTTCGTGTCGCACGGCACGTGCCACAATTCTAGGCCCAAGAATTGTTTCTCGTTTTTGCGTACCTCCTCAAGGTATGCTTCCATGTGCTCGTCCTTCGTCTTGTACTCTTTGTTTGAGAAGTTAACGAGGAGCTGCGAGTCACCCCTGATTGTGAGGCGCTGAGCCCCAGAGCCACGGCGGCTTTGAGTCCGGCGATCAAGCCCTCGTACTCCGCGATGTTGCTGGAGACCTTCTCGCCGTGCTGAAAACAGAGTTGCACGGCGTAGTAGAGCGTGTCCTTGGCGGGCGAAATGAGCACTGGTCCAGCCCCCGTGCCCTGGCGCGCGAACGCGCCGTCGAAGTACATGACCCATCCATCTGGTGCCTCGTCTTCGGGCAGGAGAGAACGGTCCTCGCATACTTCGCGGCTGGGTTCGTCATTCCACTCTACCATGAAATCTGCGAGGGTCACGCCCTTGATGAATCTGGTGGTGCTAAAATCCAGCTGGAACGCTTGCAGTTTGATGTTCCACTCTGCGACCCTTCCCGCGGCATTGGGGCTCCGGAGCACCCTTTCCAGTGGGTAAGTTGAGACAACCTTGATGGGGTGGCCCTGGAAATAGTGCCGCAGCTTGCGGGAGGCGACGAGGAGGGCGAGCAAGATCTTTTGCGGCATGGGATAGCGTGCTCGTGCATTGCGTAGCACCGTGCTGACGAAGTACACCGGGTGCTCGACAAGGGCCGAAGTGTCGGCGGGGTCTTGTACCTCCTAAGACCGGGGGACCTCAGGAGCTTGGCCGTTTGTCGGGGCAGCTAAGGCCTCAGGAGCGCCATCCTCAGGAACCTGGTCGTCTGTTGGGGCAACCGAGGCCTCAGGAGCGCCGTCCAGAGGCCACGACGTCTCGACCGGGTGCGAAGTGCTGCTCTGCAAGCCCTTGGCCAGGTGCTCCCCCCGGACCGCCACCAGCATTGCGCTGGCAGAGTGAGGCGTGGCAGCCAGGTAGAGCACCAAGGGCTCAAGGGGACGTGGTGCTACCATCACCGAAGGGCTGGTGAGGTACCTCTTGAGGTCTTGGAATGCCGCGTCAGCTTGCGGAGTCCACTTGAATGATCCTTTCTTTTTCATCATCTTGAAGAACGGGAGGGCGCGCTCTCCCAGCTTGGAGATGAAGCGCCCCGGCAAGGTAACACTGCCCGCTAGCTTCTGCATCTCCTTGAGGGTTTGTGGCGGGCTCATCCTTTCTATGGCCTTAACCTTCTCTGGGTTGGCCTCAATCCCCCTGTGCGACACCAGAAAGCCCGGCAGCTTGCCGGAGGGGACTCCAAACACACATTTCTCTGGATTGAGTCGCAGATCCACCTTGCGCGGGCTGGCAAATGTTTCTTCCAGGTCTTCAATAAGGGTCCTTGCATCCCAAGACTTCACCACTATGTCGTCAACGTAGGCCTCGGTGTTCCTCCCGAGCTGCTGGCCCAGAGTGATGTGCATCAGCTGCTGGAAGGTTGCACCGGCATTACGCAGCCCAAACGGCACGTAGGTGTAGAAGTACACCCCGCATGGGGTCAGGAAGGCTGTCTTCTCAACATCCTGCACCGCCATCGTGATTTGGTGATAGCCCAAGAAGGCGTCCAGAAAACATAGCAGGTCGCACCACCATCTTGATTTGGTGATAGCCCAACAAGGCGTCCAGAAAACACAGCATGTCTTCTCAACATCCTGCACCGCCATCTTGATTTGGTGATAGCCCAAGAAGGCGTCCAGAAAACTCGGCGGTGGAGTCGACGATCTGATCGATGCGCGGAAGCGGGAAGGGGCCCTGAGGGCAAGCCTTGTTGAGGTTGGTGAAATCGACGCACAATCGCTCCTTCCCGCATTTCTTGGGGACAATAACCGGGTTTGCCAGCCACTCTGGGTACCGCACCTCCCGAATGACAACGGCCTCTTGCAGTTTGCGGGTCTCTTGGACAATGAACGACTGCTTCTCTGTGGATTGCCGCCACGCCTTCTGCTTCACCGGGTGCATGTTAGGGCACACCCTCAGGTGATGCTCGATTATTCCCCTCGGGATCCTGACCAGGTCCTTGGTCTCCCGCGCGAACACATCCTTGTTCGTGTGTAAGAAGCTGATCAACGCCTCTTCTTGATCTGGAGGGAGGCCGGCGCCTATGGTGAAGGTGGCACCCGATGCCCCGTCTTCATCAACCGGCAATTGCTTCGTCTCGGCACGATCCTGAGAGAAATATTGCTTCTTCTTTGTTGGTGCAGCCCTCGGAGCCTCCGGGGCCCCTTCCTCACTTTGCCGCGCAGCCGCGGCGGCTCTGAAGGCGAGTCTGAGGGCCAATAGCGCATCCTTGGTATCCCCCTCTACGGTGAGGACGTCGTTGCTTTGTGACGCCCAGGTAATTAAGCTACAGTAACCCTCTGGAAATGATGCCACGTCACCTCGATTAGTGTTGATAATCTCACGTTAGTCCAAAACCGATTCGGAATTCAACTTCAAATTAAAGACAAACAATAAAAAGTTTTCAAATATTAGAACTAAAATGTTCATAATGTGAAAAAATTAAATATACTAAATTAGGTACAACTTTGGTATTTTACTAAAACTAAAGTATATTGAAAATTAGAGAAAATAGTAAAGAAAGAAAATAAATAAAAAGAAAAGGAAAAACAAATAAAAAGGCAGGGTAAGAGATAAAAACACACTAGAGCCCCCCTCTCCCTGGGCCGAATGGCTCAACTGGCCATCCAGGCCACCAGGAGGCCCACCCCATCCCACCTTATCCCCCGAGCAACCGAACCCTAGCCACTACCGCACCCATCCCCCCAGTCGCTCCCCTCGTTCCCCCTTCCCGATCTAGATCGGGGAAATGAAGCCCTCCCGTCCAGGATGCCGCCCGGACGAACCCCCTCGTCGCCCCGTCGCCCCATCGCCGTCGCCTGGAGGGCCACTTGCTGGAGCCACCTCGCCGGACTGCCTCCCCTACGTCGTCGTCGTCCCCGTCGTCCTCCCCACGTCCCGCTGCCTAAGACCCTACGGCCCCGCCATGAGCCCCGGCCTCTCCTCCTCTCTCCCCTGTCCCTGCTCACCGCGCTGTTGCAGCCCGACCCGCGCACCGGTCGCACCCTGTACGTGCGCCCGCGCCCACCGATGATGCTATGCCTGCTGCCGCTCTCTGTCGCCGGCACTTCCCGAGCCCGTGCTTGTAGTTGTGCTCCCGCTCGTGCTGACCGTATCGCAGCCGCACCCTGCTGCTACGTACGCCGCGCGCCCCGCCTTCCCATCTACGCCCGGCCGACCCTACTGCGTCGCGCCTCGCGCTCGCCATGGCTGCGTTCCGCCGCGCTCCCACATGCACCACACCGGCTGCGCTCCGCACGGTCACCGGAACCGTCGAGCCCCGCGTCGCCATCCCCCATCGCGCCCTTGTAGCACGCCCGTGCGCGCGGCCTCGCCGCTGCCAGCCGCGCTCGTCGCTGCTGCTACCTCACGCTCAGCTTGCGCGCGTGCCCGCGCCGCCCGTCCCCCTGCCCCCGCTGACTCCCATCGCTGCCAACTGCTGTCGCTGCATAGCACTGCTGCTGCTCTTTCGCGGCCGCCGTTGCTCGCCTCCGGCTTCCGCTGCCGTGCCCCGCCAGCGCCCGGTTCCGCCCGGCCCCGCCGTGCCTCGCTCGTCCGCCCCGCTCTGTCGCCCCCTTGCCATGTTGCTCCGGCTGCCGCCGTGGCCGGCAGCCCCCTTGGTGGCCTCGGGCCAGCAAGCGGGCGCACGCCCCGCCCACGCCCATAACCGCATGCCGGATAAGGCCCCTGTGCTACTGACATGGGGGCCCCAGGCCCCTGGAATGTTTTAAAAAAAGATAAAATTTATATATATAAATAATAAAAATAAAATTTAATTAATTAATTAGTTGACTAAATTAATTAACTTAATTAATTGTATTTAATTAACCTAATAACTAATTAACCTAATTAATTATTGTTAATTAACTAAACAGTCAATGACATGCGGGACCCACACGTCAGCGACCCAATCAACGCCTCTTCTGACTGCTGACGTCATGCTGACGTCGTGCTGATGCATTAATTAATTTTCGTATTAAATTAATTTATTAAATCCAGAAAATTGATTAAATCTTTTAAAATTAAAATAAAATAAACCGTAGCTCGGATGGAAAAACTTTGTACATGAAAGTTGCTTAGAACGACGAGATGAATCCGGATACGTAGCCCGTTTGTCCGCCACACATCCCTAGCATAGCAAACACGCAACTTTCCCCCTCCGGTTCATTTGTCCGGAAAAGCGAAACACCGGGGATACTTTCCCGGTTGTTTCCCCCCTTCGCCGGTATCACCTACTACCGCGTTAGGGCACACCTAGCAGCGCTCATTGTCATGTCATGCATCGTCATGCTTATGTTTGCATTATATTTATTGTTTCTTCCCCCTTGCTACCTCTTGAGCATGCGTTGGTTTTCCCTTGAAGAGGAAAGGGTGATGCAGCAAAGTAGCGTAAGTATTTCCCACAGTTTTTGAGAACCAAGGTATCAATGCAGTAGGAGACTACACGCAAATCGCCTAGTACCTGCACCAACAATTAAGAACCTTGCAACCAACGCGATAAAGGGGTTGTCAATCCCTTCACGACCACTTGCAAAAGTGGGATCTGATAAAGATAATAAGATAAATATTTTTGGTATTTTTTTGTATAGATTGGAAAATAAAGATTGCAAAATAAACGGCGACAGAAATAGCTAGTTGACGGGAAACTAATATGATGTAAAATAGACCCCGGGGCCATAGGTTTCACTAATGGCTTCTCTCATGGTAACATATATTATGGTGGGTGAACAAACTACTGCCGATCAATTGATAGAAAAGCGCATAGTTATGAGAATATCTAGGCATGATCATGAATATAGGCATCACGTCCGTGTTAAGTAGACCGAAATGATTCTGCATCTATTACTATTACTCCACACATTGACCGCTATCCAGCATGCATCTAGAGTATTAAGTTCATAAGAACAGAATAACGCATTAGGCAAGATGACATGATGTAGAGGGATAAACTCAAGCAATATGAGATAAACCCCATCTTTTTATCCTCGATGGCAACAATACAATACATGCCTTGCTGCCCCTGCTGTCACTGGGAAAGGACACCGCAAGATTGAACACAAAGCTAAGCACTTCTCACCATGCAAGAAAGATCAATCTAGTAGGCCAAACTAAACCGATAATTCGAAGAGACTTGCAAAGATATCAAATCATGCATATAAGAATTCAGAGAAGAATCAAATATTGTTGATAGATAATCTTGCTCATAAACCCACAATTCATCGGATCTCGGCAAACACACCACAAAAGAGTATTACATCGAATAGATCTCCAAGAACATCGAGGAGAACTTTGTATTGAGATCCAAAGAGAGAGAAGAAGCCATCTAGCTAATAACTATGGACCCGAAGGTCTGTGGTGAACTACTCACACATCATCAGAGAGGCTATGGTGCTGATGTAGAAGTCCTCCGTGATCGTATCCCCCTCCGGTAGATTGCCGGAAAAGGACCCAAGATGGGATCTCACGGGCACAGAAGGTTGCGGCGGTGGAAAAGTGGTTTCATGGCTCCCCTGGATGGTTTCAGGGTATAAGAGTATATATAGGCGAAAGAAGTAGGTCAGTGGAGCTACAAGGGGCCCACGAGGGTGGGGGTGCGCCTACCCCCTGGGCGCGCCCTCCTGCCTCGTGGCTTCCTCGTTGCTTCCTTGGCTTCCACTCCAAGTCTCCTGGATTGCGTTTGTTCCAAAAAAGATCCTCGCGAAGGTTTCGTTCCGTTTGATATTCCTTTTCTGCGAAACACTGTAATAGGCAAAAAAACAGCAATTTGCACTGGGCCTTCGGTTAATAGGTTAGTCCCAAAAATAATATAAAAGAGCATAATAAAGCCCATTAAACATCCAAAACAGATAATATGATAGCATGGAATAATCAAAAATTATAGATACGTTGGAGACGTATCACCCCTCTTCTCTCGTTAGACACCGAGACCGACGCCGCCGCTACCCAGTACGACTACAGTGTTGACGAACCCTCCTTCTCGGCTGAGCTTCCAGGCAACACCCCCCCTGATCACCAGATATCGCCTATTCCTTCTCTCTACTGCTTGCATTAGAGTAGTGTAGCATGTTACTGCTTTCGGTTAATCCTATTCTGCTGCATAGCCTGTCATTGTTGCTACAGTTGATACCCTTACCTGCAATCCTAAATGCTTAGTATAGGATGCTAGTATTCCATCAGTGGCCCTACATTCTTGTCCGTTTGCCATGCTATACTACTGGGCCGTGATCACTCGGGAGGTGATCGCGGGTATATATTTACATACATATTATACATGATACATGATGTGACTAAAGTCGGGTCGGCTCGTAGAGTACCCGCAAGTGATTCCGATGTGGGGGGCTGAAAGGACAGGTGGCTCCATCCCGGTAGAGGTTGGCCTGGGTTCTCGAAGGCCCCCGACTATTACTTTGTGGCGGAGCGACATGGAAGGTTGAGACCACCTAGTTGAGAGGTGGGCCTGGCCCTGGTCGGCGTCCGCGGTTATTTCAAAATAACACGCTTAACGAGATCTTGGTATTTGATCTGAGTCTGGCCACTAGCCTATACGCACTAACCAACTACGTGGGAACAGTTATGGGCACTCGACGTGGTGGTATGAGCCCAAGCCTTCTTGACGTCAGCGACTGAGCAACACGCGTCGGATTGGACTGGAACGCCTGCTCTTGTATTAGGGAGGCTAGGTCTGCTTCTGGCCGCCCACGCAACGTGCAGGTGTTCAATGGGCAATGGGCCCAGACCCCTGCGTGCATAGGATTTAGACCGGCGTGCTGACCTCTCGGTTGTGCCTAGGTAGGGTTGCGATGTGTTGATCTTCCGAGGCTGGGCATGACCCAGGAAAGTGTGTCCGGCCAAAGGGATCGAGCATGTTGGGTAATGTGGTGCACCCCTGCAGGGAAGTTTATCTATTCGAATTGGCGTGATCCTCCGTAACAGGACGACCCGCAGTTGTACCTTGACCTTATGACAACTAGAACCGGATACTTAATAAAACACACCCTTTCAAGTGCCAGATACAACCCGGTGATCGCTCTCTAACAGGGCGACGAGGAGAGGATCGCCGGGTAGGATTATGCTATGCGATTATACTTGGTGAACTTACCATCTACTCTCTTCTACATGCTGCAAGATGGAGGCTGCCAGAAGCGTAGTCTTCGACATGACTAGCTATCCCCCTCTTATTCTGGCATTCTGCAGTTCAGTCCACCGATATTGCCCCTTTACACAGATACCCATGTATATGTAGTGTAGATCCTTGCTTGCGAGTACTTTGGATTAGTACTCACGGTTGCTTTGCTCCCTCTTTTCCCCCTTTCCTTTCCTCTCGGTTGTTGCAACCAGATGCTGGAGCCCAGGAGCCAGATGCCACCATTGCCGACGACTCCTACTACACCGGAGGTGCCTACTACTACTGACGACAACCAGGAGTAGTTTAGGAGGATCCCATGCAGGAGGCCTGCACCTCTTTCGATGTGTATCCCAGTTTGTGCTAGCCATCTTATGGCAACTTGTTTAACTTATGTCTGTACTCAGATATTGTTGCTTCCGCTGACTCGTCTATGATCGAGCACTTGTATTCGAGCCCTCGAGGCCCCTGGCTTCTATTATGATGCTTGTATGACTTATTTTATTTTTAGAGTTGTGTTGTGATATCTTCCCGTGAGTCCCTGATCTTGATCGTACACGTTTGCGTGTATGATTAGTGTACGATTGAATCAGGGGCGTCACAAGTTGGTATCAGAGCCGACTGCCTGTCGGAATCCCCCTTTGACACTTTTGGCCGAAGTCGAGTCTAGACATTGCAAAACTTTTACTAACATGGTTGTGTGGCTTACGGGCCCACGTCGCCATTGGGTGGTATTAGGATCTTTTATTTCTAATCTATACTCTAGGACTCTGATCTCTCTTCTATTCGGGTTAAATGATTTTGCTAAAAAACTAACCTTAGGTTCTTGAAAATACTTCTCCTGGAGAGCCCCTCACTCCAGATGATCGCTTGCTGCACGAGATGATTCTGAAGATACTCTCCGATGTTATCCCGAGAACTTGTGCTCATTGTGTTTGCAATTCCCTTCCACCATCAACCCCTATAGATAACTACATGCACTTGCCATTCTTACATTAGTCCCTAGTTGCTTTTGCTATTACAAGATACCCTGAAATTCTCTCTATTGCTTTGAGAAAACTTTGTGCCTACTGCCTTGCACTTTTAAGCCACCTAAATACCCCTACGGATAATTTCTCGCACTTATCGAGTATCCATTCATTCCTAGTTGATTCATGTATTTCACAACAGTCTTTGAAATACCATTCGATCTTCCAAAAATCCTGAGCAACCTATTGCTCTTGAAATTCTTGCTTGCTTGCGTTATGGTTAATCCCATAAGTCTCGTAATCTTATTGGCATCCCTTGTCATTATCATTTTGATTCTGTTGATTCAATATGTTGCGAATGCTCGCAATCCTCAGTCAGGTCCTAGAATTCATCCTTCTGGCTCAGACGTCATTTGGATATGAGCTGGTTCCTTACCAATCAATGCCTTGATCGGTTGTGCTTCTAAGTCTATTGAACTTATTCATTTTCGATCAGAACGTTTGCTTTTGATCCCTTGATTTGGAAATCATAAATTCCTTTGCAATTGAGCTTTTAATTAGTCAGTTTTCCTATAATCGGATCTCCTTGCATTCTTTCTTCCTCTGGTTGTGTAACGATGCTCACATCAGGTCCGTTATGAACCATCAGATCCTTTGTTGAATTTACATCCGACAGTGTCCTTGGTATACAAAAACCTCAAGAAGTTCTTTCCCTAATACATTATGCCATTGCTAAATCCTATTCTCTGATTTGGCCAACCATGCTCTGCTTTCGAGCTAGTGATATTTACTCTTGAAGCGTGTGGTATATGTTTCAAAGATACCCTGATGGGTTGAACCTATGCCTTCCTTAATCTGTGTGAACTTGAAAAGCTTTCACGAGTCATACTCCTCTGGTAATTCACCAGGTGGGTTTTCACACTCAAATAATTTTTTTTATAAGAGCAGTGAATGGAAGGTTATGCATTGAGGAAGTGTGAGTCAACCTTGAAACTTTGAGTTCTTGCCCATGGACACAATGTAGATCCTATCATGGAAGCTTCTTGTAATAATAACCATTTCCTTGATATAATATCCATTGGTATCGGTGAATTGATCTTTGCAATTGTGGTTCTGACCATATGTTCTTCTTTGATCCCATTTCTCGGGCAAGTTTAAGCACTTGTCTTCTATGGATCAATACACCAGTCCAACCTTTACTTTGACCTTTCGTCGAGTATTACACCCTGGTATCTCGAGATTATCACGGAACGGCATAACTTCTTTCGCTGCATTAGCCATGTTGCTTGATGTAGCCGCTATTCAATTGCTTCTTCGTGGAGCCTCTCGACAAAATTTGTCATGATCGTCATCAGCATTCTGAGCTCTTCCAGGATATCAATTGAACTCATAATGAGAAATACCATCCTTGCCCTCGATGACTTGTGTTATCCTCGACCACTTTATTGCCTTCGATTCAACACAAACTTGTTCATGTTTTGTGTATACCTTGAGATCCTTGCTATCCAGCATTTGTTCTCCTTTACCTTGGAGTATTACCATCTTTTATGTCAAGAATGTCGTGAGAATTTCACCACCTCTTAAGAATTCTTGATACAGGCGATACTTCTTCCCATATCCATTCATTCCTTGGTCCCCGTGTTGTTTCTAACAAGAAAACCAAAAATTGAGCTATGTTGTGCGACTTCAAAACTTCTAGCAACCCTATTGCTTTTGAAGTTAATGGTTGATATTTCATTCTTAGACCATTGGTTATCGAATCACCATTCTAACATTGATCATGCTACCTAAGCCCATATTTCGTGTGTACCTTTCAACCAATGTTTAATTGGGTATGTTTTCCTCGAGCATATCTCCTTATATCATTTGATCTGACAAATGTTATCTCCTTGTTCACATGATTGTGGAAATCCATCTTTTGGAAATCTCAATAAATTGTTGTTTAGTTCATCAGCCACCCCCTCATCCTCTCCTTGGTTTAATGATGAACTCTTGTTTCAGGACTCGCTTCCATAGTTCATTTCCAGAGGATCATACAATGTCATCTCATCAATTTGTGTCACACCTTTTTCTTCTCAGGCATCCTGAGTCTGAGGTATCCTGACACCAATCAGATCTGAATCTCAGTCAGATATGATGGTTGGAATATATTTTGAGGAGTTATAACATTGGTCTTTATATGACCCGGTAAGGTGATGTCATGCCTAGCATACCTGGCCGGAGGCTCTATTGTTATAGTTTCCTTTTCAGCCAGGTAAAACACTCTTCAATGAGGAAATTGTAAGACTTACTCTACAAGTTGTTCCCGATGAATCCTTCGTGTATCCAAAGTCTGAGCTTTGCTTGAAGACCATGTCAATGCTATCTCGAAGCATGTCTGTGGTACTCCGAATTTCAATAAGGACATTTGAAGCACAATGCAAAATTTTCTTTATCAATTATCCAAACACCGTTGTATGGGTAATGGCATGAAATTTCTCTCCCCTTTCCTAAAGGTTTTTCTACGTTATATTCCGTCATGGATATCATGCTCTGCTTGCCCTTGGGAAGGATATACCCCTGAAATATGTGTTTAAACACATTTTCCTTTCCATTGTTCTGTTTAATCTGATGATCACCTTTTCCTTTCCATTATTTTGTTTAATCTTTCTTGTGATCTATATGATCTAACCAGTAATAATTCACTGCTTATGTAAACACCTAGGTGTACTACTCTATCAATAAGACCCTGTTACTATTGTTGATGACATTCGGTAGCCACCGATGGACGAGAACCTTGCCTATTGGTCCGCCTCGTTCAACGAGCAGGAAAATGGTTCTCTTCATCCCTCGCCCTTGGTACCAACATTGTTGCAACATAACTTGCAGGCTACCCTCTGATATGCCTTGCTATCGTGACCGTGCAAGATGGCAGTCCCCTTTCTACTTTTAACCCACATGGTGGGCCCA
Source organism: Aegilops tauschii subsp. strangulata (assembly GCF_002575655.3). Classification (NCBI taxonomy): domain Eukaryota; kingdom Viridiplantae; phylum Streptophyta; class Magnoliopsida; order Poales; family Poaceae; genus Aegilops; species Aegilops tauschii. The sequence continues at coordinate 275,753,707 of NC_053037.3, read as the reverse complement.
TAACCCACAGTTCCACAGGATCGAAACCTGACTCTCCTGTGGACCCTATTGCCAAAGATATTCCTTGAGCTTGACTTCGTATGTAATTCATGGGCCACCTACCTAGTAATCTATTCTGGTATCGGACACCATACTTATTCCAGTTGCTATGAACCCCTTTCACGCTTTGTTTCAGGCATCGATTGATTGCCTGCCCGCTCGAAAACTTCCCATGATACCTCCTTACTTTCCTCTCGATATTTTCTTAAGTTTCAATTCGAGAGTTACTTTCCGCCACCTTCCCCGATGTTATCTGCCAGATAGTCTACCTTGCAGATGTACATTCTTCCGGTATACCCCCTTATTCTTTCGTAAGTACGACGGAGATTCCGAAGAAAGGATGCCTACTTCATCATGATGAACAGAAGCACAGAAATGAAGACATCAATGTAATGGATCGACCTCTTCGAGATGAGCAACCAAGACCGAGAAGAATCGTTAGAGTTTCGTGACCAAAACCTCCCCACCTTACGCCTCATAAATCTCGGGACAAGATTTCTTGTAGTGGAGGAGAATTGTGACGCCCGGGTAATTAAGCTACAGTAACCCTCTGGAAATGATGCCACGTCACCTCGGTTAGTGTTGATAATCTCACGTTAGTCCAAAACCGATTCGGAATTCAACTTCAAATTAAAGACAAACAATAAAAAGTTTTCAAATATTAGAACTAAAATGTTCGGAATGTGACAAAATTAAATATACTAAATTAAGTACAACTTTGGTATTTTTCTAAAACTAAAGTATATTGAAAATTAGAGAAAATAGTAAAGAAAGAAAATAAATAAAAAGAAAAGACAAAACAAATAAAAAGGCAGGGTAAGAGATAAAAACACACTAGAGCCCCCCTCTCCCTGGGCCGAATGGCCCAACTGGCCATCCAGGCCACCAGGAGGCCCACCCCATCCCATCTTATCCCCCCGAGCAACCGAACCCTACCACTACCGCACCCATTCCCCCACCCCCCACTGGCTCCCCTCATTCCCCCTCCCCGATCAAGATCTGGATCGGGGAAACGAACCCCCCCCCCCCCGCATCCAGGACGCCGCCCGGACGAACCCCCTCGTCGCCCCGTCGCCGCCGCCTGGAGGGCCACTCGCTGAAGCCACCTCGCCGGACTGCCTCCCCAACATCGTCGTCGTCCTTGTCGTCCTCCCCACGCCCCGCTGCCTAAGACCCTACGGCCCTGCTGTGAGCCCCGGCCTCTCCTCCTCTCTCCCCTGTCCCTGCTCATCGCGCCGTTGCCACCCGACCCGCACACCGGTCGTACCCTGTGCGTGCGCCCGCGCCCGCCGGCGATGCTCTGCCTGCTGCCACTCCCGGTCGCCTGGTACTTCCCGAGCCCATGCTCGTAGTTGTGCTCCCGCTCGCGCTGACCGCATCGCAGCTGCACCCTCCTGCTATGTACGCCGCGCGCCCCGCCTTCCCATCTGCGCCCGGCCGGCCCTGCTGGCGCGCCTCACGCTCGCCGTGGCTGCGCTCCGTCGCGCTCTCCTGCCGCACGCGCCGCCCCGCAGCGCCACACCGGCTGCGCCCCACATGGTCATCGCGACCGTTGAGCCCCGCATCGCCATCACCCCTCGCGCCCTTGCTGCACGCCAGCGCGCGCGACCTCGTCGCTGCTGCTGCCTCGCGCTCGGCTTGCGCGCGTGCCCGCGCCGCCCGTCCCCCCCGGTGACTCCCACCGCTGCCAACTATTGTCGCTGCGCTGCACTGCTGCTGCTCTTGCGCGACCGCCGCTGCTCGCCTCCGGCGTCCGCTACCACGCCCTGCCAGTGCCCGGTTCCGCTCTGTCACCCCCTTGCCGCGCTGCTTCGACGGCCGCCGTGGCCGGCGGCCCCCTTGGTGGCCTCGGGCCTGCAAGTGGGCGCACGCCCCGCCCGCGCCCATAACGGCACGCCCAATAAGGCCCCTGTGCCACTGACATGGGGGCCCCACGCCCCTGGAATGTTTAAAAAATATAAATATATATATAAAAAATAATAATAAAAAAATTAATTAATTAATTAATTAATTAACTTAATTAATTGTGTTTAATTAACCTAATTAACTGCTGTTAATTAACTAAACAGTCAATGACATGCAGGACCCACACGTCAGCGACCCAGTCAACGCCTCTTCTGATTGCTGACGTCATGCCGATGTCGTGCTGATGCATTAATTAATTTTCGAATTAAATTATTATGAAATCCAGAAAATTCATTAAATCTTTTAAAATTAAAATAAAATAAACCGTAGCTCGGATGGCAAAACTTTGTACATGAAAGTTGCTCAGAACGACGAGACAAATCTGGATACGTAGCCGTTCGTCCACCACACATCCCAGCATAGCAAACATGCAACTCCCCCCCGGTTCATCTGTCCAGAAACGCGAAACACTGGGGATACTTTCCCTGTTGTTCCCCCCCTTCGCCGGTATCACCTACTACCGCGTTAGGGCACACCTAGCATCGCTCATTGTCATGTCATGAATCGTCATTCTTATGTTTGCATTATATTTATTGTTTCTTCCCTCTCTTCTCTCGTTAGACACCGAGACCGACGTCGCTGCTACCTAGTACGACTACGGTGTTGATGACCCCTCCTTCCCGGCTAAGCTTCCTGGCAAGCCCCCCCTTGATCACCAGATATTGCCTATTCCTTCTCTCTACTGCTTGCATTAGAGTAGTGTAGCATGTTACTGCTTTCGGTTAATCCTATTCTGCTTCATAGCCTGTCATTGTTGCTACAGTTGTTACCCTTACCTGCAATCCTAAATGCTTAGTATAGGATGCTAGTATTCCATCAGTGGCCCTACATTCTTGTCCGTTTGCCATGCTATACTACCGGGCCGTGATCACTCGGGAGGTGATCGCGGGTATTATTTACATACATATTATACATGATACATGATGTGACTAAAGTCGGGTCGGCTCGTAGAGTACCCGCAAGTGATTCCGATGTGGGGGGCTGAAAGGACAGGTGGCTCCATACCGGTAGAGGTGGGCCTGGGTTCCCGAAGGGCCCCGACTGTTACTTTGTAGCGGAGCGACAGGGCAGGTTGGGACCACCTAGTTGAGAGGTGGGCCTGGCCCTGGTCGGCGTCCGCGATTATTTCAAAATAACACGCTTAACGAGATTATGGTATTTGATCTGAGTTTGGCCACTGGCCTATACGCATTAACCAACTACGTGTGAACAGTTATGGGCACTCGACATCGTGGTATCAGCCGAAGCCTTCTTGACGTCAGCGACTGAGCAGCGCGCGCCGGATTGGACTGAAACACATGCTCTTGTATTAGGGAGGCTAGGTCTGCTTCCGGCCGCCCACGCAACGTGCAGGTGTGCAATGCACAATGGGCCCAGAGCCCTGCGCGCATAGGATTTAGACCGACGTGCTGACCTCTCTGTTGTGCCTAGGTAGGGTTGTGACGTGTTGATCTTCCGAAGCCGGGCATGACGCAGGAAAGTGTGTACGGCCAGAGGGATCGAGCATGTTGGGTAATGTGGTGCACCCCTACAAGGAAGTTTATCTATTCGAATAGCCGTGATCCTCGATAACAAGACGACCCAGAGTTGTACTTTGACCTTATGACAACTAGAACCGGATACTTAATAAAACACACCCTTTCAACTGCCAGATACAACCCGGTGATCGCTCTCTAACAGGGCGACGCGAAGAGGATCGCCGGGTAGGATTATGCTATGCGATGATACTTGGTGAACTTACCATCTCCTCTCTTCTACACGCTGAAAGATGGAGGCTACCAGAAGCGTAGTCTTTGACAGGACTAGCTATCCCCCTCTTATTCTGGCATTCTGCAGTTCAGTCCACCGATATTGCCCCTTTACACAGATACTCATGTATATGTAGTGTAGATCCTTGCTTGCGAGTACTTTGGATGAGTACTCACGGTTGCTTTGCTCCCTCTTTTCCCGCTTTCCGTTCCTCTCGGTTGTCGCAACCAGATGTTGGAGCCCAGGAGCCAGACGCCACCGTCGAGGACGACTCCTACTACACCGGAGGTGCCTACTACTACGTGCAGGCCGCTGACGACGGCCAGGAGTAGTATAGGAGGATCCCAGGCAGGAGGTCTGCGCCTCTTTCGATCTGTATCCCAGTTTGTGCTAGCCATCTTATGGCAACTTGTTTAACTTATGTCGGTACTCAGATATTGTTGCTTCCGCTGACTCGTCTATGATCGAGCACTTGTATTCGAGCCCTCGAGGCCCCTGGATTGTATTATGATGCTTGTATGACTTATTTTATTTTTAGAGTTGTGTTGTGATATCTTCCCATGAGTCCCTAATCTTGATCATACACAGTTGCGTGTATGATTAGTGTACGATTGAATCGGGGGCGTCACATGCTTCCCGTCATCTTCACGAGATTGTAGGCAGGGTGAGTTGCTGCCATGAACTTTGCCAAGGCCGGGTATGTAACGCCCCGAGTCCGATGCGCCAGGTGTCTTCCAGTTATTCGCCGTTGTTGCCATGTCATTTGCTTGCGTATTGCATTTTGCCATGTCATCATGCATTTCATTTGCATTCGTGTTTGTCTCTTGCATCCGGTCTTTTTTCCCCGTTGTCCGTTTCGGAATCCGACATCCTCACACGCGCCCGTGGCACCTCCGAATATTAATTTTATAAGTGGCATAAAAATGTTCTCGGAATGGGGTGAAAGTTGGCGTGCGGTCTTATTATAGTGTAGGTAGACCGCCTGCCAAGTTTCGTCGCATTCGGAGTTCGTTTGATAGCCAACCGTCATCCGTAGCGGCACCGTTGCCGCTTAATTCGTCGGACGTTTTCGGTCTCCGGAAACTGCTGCCGGGCCTCTCTCTCTCTCCTCTCTTCTCAGCCCATCTCTCTCTAGCACAGCCCACCTGCAGCCCACCTAGCCCCCCTCCGACCGGTGCCATCGGATCACGATCGGAAGGCTCCGGAAGCCCCCAATCCCCCTAACCTAGCCCCTGTGTCTATATATAGACCTTCCCTTTAAAAAAATGGACACAACCCTACCCCCACCTACCTCCAGCCACAGCCAACCCCTCCTTATTCATTTTCCATGCCAAGCCACCCCGCCGCCGCCACTTGTCACCCGCCCAGAGGCCAGCGCCGCCACCTGCCGTCGGCCCCGGCCAATCCCCTTGAGCCATGTCACCTACCCAGCCTCCCACAGCCACTCACACGCCTCCACGTCGCCCCCTGCCCGCTCCCCACCGCCCGCGGCCCGCCAAGCCCAAAGCCGGCCGGCCCCGGGCCGGATCTGGGCCCGAGCGCCCCGCGCGTCGTCGTCGAACTCCGCCTCCCGAGCGCCTCGCGCCTCCCGCCGGCGAGCTCCACTTCGCGCCGCCCAGCCAGGTTGCCGGCCCCGTCGCGCCCTCTCCTTCCCCCTCTTCCTCCTACCTGCCTCACCTTTCTCTCCCTCTTTGTAGGAGCTTCTGCCATGGCCGTCCCGCCGTCGCCGTAACTAGATCCCGCCTCCACGAGCGCTGCCGCCGACTACCGCGGCCAGAACCGGGGACCCCATGCCCGGATCTGCCCGTTCCCATCATCTCGGCCTCCTCCCCGCCAACCTGCTGATGGGTGCCGCTGCTGCCCTACCATGGCCGCCTCCCTCCTGCTCGAGTGGGAGGACGAGGACGAGCGCCCGCTCGGGCCCGTGGGCCCCGCGCCCGAGTCGGCCCAACCCCCACGGCCGGCCCAGCCGGCCCCTCTCCGCGTTGACCGGCTCAGCCCCGCCTTCCTCTGGCCCAAGGCCCTCTGTTGAGCAGCCCACAGTTAAACACCGCCCGTGCGTCATTTTACTATCAAGCGCTCACTCTGTTTTCTCTGTTAAAACGACCAAGTCCTCGGGAATTTAACATCATATTGTCATATTGAACTGGCTACATCTTTGCGCATATTTGTCGGATTGTGATGATCTTCATATGTATATGTTGTAATCCCTGTGCTCTTGATGACGGTGTGCTTTTCATGCATATTAGGATGCATATTGACATGGTTATCATCATTGCAAAGTGCTAAGTGATATAATCTGCTGGAAACTGATATAACTTGCTGATTTGTCTTTTTCATAGCATTTTGTGTGTTTATCTTTTGAGCATCATGTCAACATGTTTTGGAAGCATATTCATGCCATATTTACAGTGGTGCAATCCATGTATTTTTATGTGCCTTGTGGTGAGTGCATCAAGCTTGTGAAGTGAGCTACTTGTTGCTGATTTTAGTGACGATGATTTCTGCCATGTCTGTGAACACGTTATCATTTGCATTTTTGCCATGATGTTTTGAGAATGTTCTATTGTTTTCTAGCAGTAGCTTAGTGTTCATGTTTTGTAGTGCTCTAGCTGTACATGCTTTCCATGCCATTTGATGCCTCATATATGTCCTGTATCATATGTTTTCATTGACATGAACATGCCTAAATGATGTTCCAGTTTTCTGTTAACTTCATGATGCCATGTTGTGAGCTTGTTATTAATTAATCTATGCCTCTTTGGGAGATGCTCCAGTTACATGTGTTGAATTATATCATGGCTGATACATTCCCATGTCTTTTGCATAATTATTAAAGTTTATATGTTTGATGTTATGTGCCTCCAAACTCAGCATCGTAATGTTATTGTTTTGCATTCCCAGATTTCCTCCAAGTCTGAGAATCTGTTATGACTTGCTTACTTGTCTTGATGATGGCCATTGATCTAGGGGTTATATTGAGATGCTTATTAATCATGTTTTTCCATGTTTAACCTGTTCTTTAATGCCATGCTCTTGGTTGCTATGATATTACACTATAGCATCATTGTTTCCTGCCCCCAACATGTCAACATGTTATTTCTGCTCACATGTATGCCCTGTTTTTCATTGTCATAATCTGTGTTATTAAGTTGCTTCTTGCATTGATCATATTGGTTTAATCCTAATGCCTATGAACTTTAACCTTCATGTTATTTGAAGCATGTAATCTTTACTTTGAGTGCGTATCAAGTTTGTGTCCATACGTTTCCTATAGCATGTTGTTTCCTTGATTGCAAAGTGCTTAGTTGCTGTTTTGGGCAGATTGTGTTTGAAACTTGTTTTGAGTGTATGTATTGAACCGTGGCTCCGTTTGGAGAATGCTCTATATGAAACTTGCTTGGTTTTGCATGTAGTCTCATCATGCCATGTTGCATCCATGTTTTGGAGTGTTTGTGATTGTGTTTTGCTTGCATTTGCATCAATGTCATGTTTAACTTATTTTACTCATATCTTTTAGGCTGTAGCTCCGAATTAAATGAACTTTATATGTAACTTGACTAGAAAACCGCGTAGATCATCTTGGTGCACTTTAACTTGCTGCTTAACCACTTTAACCTAATGTTTTGTTCAGATCAGTACCAATTTCGAAATTTGCATATGGGGAGTTTCCATAATTGTTATATGTTGTTTCCGGCCTCATTTAAACTTGCTTTGATGTGTTGTTTTTGTATGCACAATCTCTTGCCATGAGTAGCTTCATGTAGTCTTGTCATGCATCATACTTGGTCGAGCATCATGTCATGCTTATGTGTTGTGTGTTCACCATGTTGTTTGCTTCTTTACGGTTGTGCTTCTTCTCGTTAGTTCCTGTTTCCTTGCGATCGTGAGGATTCGTTCGTCTACGCTTGGTTCTTCTACGTGGCTTCGTCTTCTTCATGGACTCGTTCTTCTTTCTAGCGGGATTTTAGGCAAGATGACCTAGGGTCGGTCCTGAGATTTTGGGGGCCCGGGGCGAAACCAAAACTGAGGGCCCTTAGTATAAACAATATAGTAATAATAATGGATATATGCATCTATGAAATGTTACGAATAAACAATTTAATGCATCAACAAAAGTGTACATATGAATAACTATATGTATTATCTTTAAAAAATTAATCCTCGACGCAAAGTTACTTATGATGTGGTTGATGTCAATCTAATCCAATAATTGTTCTCAATGCATAACGTTGCCAACCCATTTAAACTCTCTTACTTATTGTTTCAAATATAGTTCTTTAATAATTATATATTTGCAAAGTCTTTCAGCCGATGGAACAGTTATATGCCTATAAATAAGATGATATGAGACAGAGGCATTAGGATAAAAAATGACTTCCCTGAGATGCTAGAAAATCACGTAGTACACCATATGATGGAGTGAATTTATAATCTTTAATTCAAAACAAAAAAGCAAAACAGGGTGTCCATCAACCCTAGTAGATTGTGTATGTGCACCTGTTGAAATAATTGTACTATGAGGGCCACTTACATTTTTATCACCTATATTGATGTCAACAGTTTCCTCTTGTTAAGATTCAGAATTCCCATCAATTTGGTTCTCTTCCTCCACAAAATCGCCAATTCACCATTTGGAATCAACGAAGCATATCACTCTTGATAATTTTATCAAGAGCATCTCTCTCATGTATCAACTCATCCACATATTGTATCTTTTTCCACCATGCTGGAAATAAATGAATAATGGCATCAAAGGCTGATCGCTATTCGGTACTAGCTATGCACCATGTATGCAAAGGAGAAATTACTTATTAATTTAGTACTAAATGTATAGGGAGTATGGATTAGGATATAGTATAATATACCTGGGATGGATTGGATCGTTGAGCGATGAGCCTATGCCACGATGTGAACTCGTGTCTGGATCTAGCAACTAGCGCTAGGCGAATCTGTGCGATGTCTGTGTGGATGTCAGCGCTGAATGCGGGAAACAAAGTGGCGGCATGCACTGAGTACTTACTGCATCTCGCGATCGGGGCGCCCGGGAATAGAGATCGCATCGGCGAGACGGCGAACTGGCGATCAATTAGGAAGGAAATTATAAGAGAGAAGGAGCGTAATGGCGTGCTTATTATCTCAAAAAGGATGGCGTAGGATCTGGGGATTGCTAGGTGACTGAATAGGAAAAATCGCTATGTTCCCCCGTATCCATGCCTGATTACCATGCTAAGCCACGGCCCATATAGTTTAGGCGGTACATACATGCACCTAGGGAGGGGCCCCTGAATTGAGGGGGCCCGGGGCGGCCGCCCCCTGCCCCCCCTCAGGGTCGGGCCTGAGATGACCGTCACCTTGGATCTCACTACTACCTTTGCTATGCTAGTTGTCTCGATGCTATCGCTATGTCGCGCTACCTACCACTTGCTTACCAAGCCTCTCAGCTTGCCATGATTACCCTCTAACCTTTCCACCCTTCCTAGCAAACCATTTTTTGGCTATGTTACCGCTTTGCTCAGCCCCTCTTATAGCGTTGCTAGTTGCAGGTGCAGTGCAGGTTGTTCCATGTTGGGACATGGATATCATGGGATATCACAATATCTCTTATTTGATTAATGCATCTATATACTTGGTAAAGGGTGTAAGGCTCGGCCTTATGCCTGGTGTTTTGTTCCACTCTTGCCGCCCTAGTTTCCGTCATACCGGTGTTATGTTCCTTGATTTTGCGTCCCTAACATGGTGAGGGTTTATGGGCCCCTCTTGACACTTCGCTTTGAATAAAACTCTTCCAGCAAGGCCCAACATTGGTTTTAACATTTGCCATAATAATACTTGAACTAACTAATTAATTGGCATAGGGCGTCATGAACCCGAGGATTCTTTCTACATACAGGGGGGCTAGTGCCGATGGTGTTGGTCCTAAACTAGAGCACCGTGCGGGACCGCCCCTAGGCAACTTGGGGTATCTGGATCGTGTACGCTTCACTTATCCGGACATGGCCTGAGACGAGATACGCGCGGCTACTATCAGGGTGTCGACACGCCAGGAGGTCTTGCTGGATTAGTTTTACCATTATCGAAATGTCTTGTGCACCGGGATTCCGAGTCTGATCGGAGGGTCCCGCGATGGAGGATTGTCTCCGCGGATTGTGAGCTTGTAATGGGCTAAGTTGGGACACCCCTGCAGGGTTTAAACTTTCGAGAGTCGTGCCCGCGGTTATGTGGCAGATGGGAATTTGTTAATATCCGGTTGTAGAGGACTTGAAGTAAACTCAATTAAAATACACCAACAGCGTGCGTAACCGTGATTTTCTCTTTTTGGGGAAGTTTGAGAGGAGAACACGGTTGGGTTATCTTTCAACGTAAGTAGTTCAGGATCACTTATTGATCATTACTAGTTTGCGACCGTTTGCGTATTTTCTCATCTTACTTTTGTACTCGTAAGTTAGCCACCACACATTGCTTAGACGCTTGCTGCAACCTCACCATTTATCCTTTCCATACCCATTAAGCTTTGATAGTCTTGATACCCATGGTAATGGGATTGCTAAGTCCTCGTGGCTCACAGATTACTACAACAACAGTTGCAGGTACAGGTAATGCGATGATCTTGACGTGAGAGCGATGTTTACTTGTTTTGGAGTTCTTCTTCTTCTTCGTCGATCTTGGGTTAGGTTCCTAGTCGGCAACCTGGGATAGCAGGGTGGATGTCATTTGAGTTTCTATTTGTGTTTCATCCATAGTCGGATGTTGTTCTCTTGTATGATGTTTGATGTATTCTTGTGTCATTCGTATGCCTTGTATGTATCCCCAACTATTATGTAATGGTACGATGTAATGATATCCACCTTGCAAAAGCGTCTCCAATATGCGCTTCTAACCTTGGTGGGACCTTCAAATTCCTTTAGGATAGAGTCGCATATTAGGCATGACAGGGTACCCGAGGATGGCGTTGTACAGGAGGCTGATGCGGGCGATGTCGAAGTCGATAAGCTCGGTGCGGTAGTTCTCGCAGGTGCCGAAGGTGACGGGGATGCGGATCTGCCCTAGGGGGCAGGTGGATCCATCGATGACTCTAGAGAAAGGCTTGGTGGGGCAGAGCCGACCATGGGGCACATGAAGCAAGCCGAATGCCTCCATGGTAAGCACATTGAGGCCTGCTCCACCGTCGATGAGGGTCTTGGTGACCGCCACATTACAGATGGTGGTGGTGCAGAGCATCGGGAGTGCGACGGCGCCTGCGGTGGTCGCAGGGTGGTCCCCTGAGTCGAAGGTGAGGTCGGCTTTAGGCGCCGCCCAGCCCGGAGGAGCTCCCAGCTGCACGTGAACGGCACCCACCTGGCGGAAGAACTGCTTGACGTGGCGGTCTGAGGGGGCGCCTGCGAACCGCCGAGGAGGGCTGCGGCGGCGTGGGGCGCCGATGCCGCGAAGCGCGCGATGAAGAGGCCGCGCAGCTCCTCCCAGGAGGCCACCGAAGACTCTTGCAAGCTAAGAAGCCAGGCGCGCGGCGCGCCCGCGAGGGCCATGGGAAGCTAGTTTGCCATAACCTTGTCATCGCCGCCGGCTACCGAAATAGCCTCCTCATATGCTCGGAGAAAACCTGTCGGGTCCACCGCGCCGCGTATCGGGGCGGTAGCTCCGGCCTGAACTTGGGTGGCCACTGCACCCGCCGCGGGACGGGGGTCGAAGCTCGAAGGCCCACGGCTCCCCCGTAAGCACGTGTTGGTCCGGTCGATGGAGCAGCGCCCGCCATGGGAGCCGAACTACGGAGCGCGGCAGACAGAGGGGCGGATCTTCGACGCACCCCTACTTGGCGCGCCAAATGTAGGATTTCGGGCTCCGTAGACCCTTGAGAGATTCAAACTCTGGGGTGCGTGCGAAGAACTCAACCTCCCCAGTCTACCTACTCGCCAATCTCATAGCCTAGCTCGATGAACGGGAAGGAAATGGGACACATCAATTTACCCAGGTTCGGGCCACCCTGCGGTGTAAAACCCTACTCCTGCTTTGTGGTGGATTGGCCTCGAGGGGCTGAGGATGAACTAGTACCATGGGAGAACAACCTCAAGAGGAGGTGTGTTCTTGTGCTCGAGTGAGCTGGTGGGTCGACCAATGATCCTCCCTCTCTACAGTGGTGGCTAGGCCCTATTTATAGTGGCCTTGGTCCTCTTCCCAAATGAAGGCGGGAAGGGATCCCACAACGGCCAAATTCGAAGGGAGACAGCTAGTACATCTTATCCTGACAAAAGTAGTCTTCGCCTGCAAAGCCTCTGGTCGTGACGCCGTGGTGGGCTCTGCGATGACCTCCGTCCTGCCGTCCTGGCGGTCTTGGGCTTGTTACACGGGAATGAAAACCTTTGGCTGGTTCCTCGGGACTCCGCGCCTGCGCTTGCCTCCTTAGCACTAAAGAGGAAACTGCAATCCCGCGCCCGCTGGCGCCCGCCTGGCCTTGGTCGTCATGTTTCACGTCATCTAAACCTCATGACGTGAGGCTTGCATATAGATCCCCGCTCCTCAGGAGCCAGCCTGAGGAGGCCGCTCCTTCTGGAGGCCTTGGTGTCGTCCGCCTTGCGAGGGTCTTGAATTGTTGATGCCGAAGGTGGGCCGTACCAGGCCTTCGATGGCGCCACGCCGTGGGCCGCAGGCAGGCAAGTCTGGGTACCCCCGTTCCCAGAACGCCGATAGAAGTTCTTGTTGGTGTGCAGCACCAGAACCATTTTGTTGCCCGTTTGCCGGCCGTTGACCATAACCGGTAAGGTATTGCCGGTCTTGTGCCATATCGCGTGCATGCCGCACTCCGACTGTATCTTGTGACGCATCCGCGTGCCCCTTTTGAACGCCCTGGAGTTGCGCTGGAAGAAATGCTTGCTTAGGCCACTCAGTGTGATACTTGCAGTATTGTCGAATACAGGTTTTAGTGTACATAGTTGGCATTTTCATAACATCTTTGGCATGTTGCAGTTACTTGTTTCACTTTTTGTTAACTATCAAATTCTAATTGCTTCACTAGGTCTACGTCTAATAAGAAAAATAGAGCTAGAAACAAAGGAATATGTTTGTGCAAGTAGACAGCCGATCGGTGTCTCACCTGGAAGTTTCTCAGGATGGGTGTAGCATATGTTGTGCTCGCTGTCGATGGTTGGTATGAACAAATCGATGAGAGGGTGAGATCTCACGCTGTCAGCACTCACTTTGTCCTCAAGGTGCTCGATCAGCTCCTGATCCATGGGATCAAACTTGACGCCAGCCAGCAGCACCGGCCAATCCTTCTTGGACTTGCATAAGTTAATTCTAGTTAAATGGTACTCAATGTATGATCAATTGACTGTTTTAAGTAAATGATGAAAGATTTCGACAGATAAGTGGTACTCCAAATCTGAAGTCCACAATACCCGAACAAACTGGGGTCTTGGCTTCATTACTACATGTAGACTCTAAAGACTTGAAAACCCCCACAAAGAACGAAATCATAATACAGGGCGACAGGACGAATACTCACAGGAGCGGCCTCGCTGGTTCCTTCCTTCATCCGCTAGCTTAAAGAGCATCCTTGTTGAGATTGATTTTTTGAGCGTCTTCCTTTTGACTACTTGCAATGAAGTATAGCAACCCTAGAAGCTCATCGCTCATCGTACCAAATGGATCGGAACAAGGCGGCGACTGGGAGGCGGGGAGACCGGGAGAGAATGGGAGAGTGATTTTGTAGAGAATGCGAGAGTGTTGTTGTAGTACGAGAGGGATGAGCCGAACACGCCACCGGGACTCTTGTGTCACCTCACGTGTAGCGTGTTGTCACGTCAATTCAATGTGAGGACATGATGAATAATTTGACCGACGTATACTAGTACTACTACTGTACTACTTACTAGTCGTATTTAGTGTCAGATTTTAACCATAGGTTTAACTAACAAAATGTCAATGCATGTCACCGAAAATTATACCATTGGAAACTATGTTCAAATACGAATCCAACGATATAATTTTTTGTGACATGCATTAACATTTAGTTAGTTAAATTTATGGTCAAAATTTGACACAAATTACGAAGGGGACCAATAACCAGGAGGGAGGTAGTAGTACGAGTAGCGCAATGTACGGTACAGAGGACTAGTACAAATTTAGAAATGGAGTATGAAGTTACAAGGCTGTGCGACAGACTTTGTAAGGCTACATGAGTAATACAAAATATAATTCCCATTGGAAAACACTTTCACCAACAAGTATGCACTTGAAGGCTAATTGATATATATATATATATATGGCTTCTGCACAGCATCTCCATCATCATTATCTGTACATCCTACGCAGGTGAGTTAGGATGCACTTGATCCCAGAAAGGTATCTATCCTTCAAACTAACTACAGTACATAATATCCAACAAAAGAGGGTCATGCTACAGCAGCAGGATACATGGCTCAGTCTAGATATCACTACGAATCAAGTTGTGCATATTTGTTGTTGGCATGAACCACATCGCCGCATGTTGAGTTTGCAAAAGCCATTCATCGCATGGAAGCTTGATGCCTTTCACACACTGAAGATTATCTGGCAACAAGCTGTGTCGATGAATCTCTGGATATGATGATTCATGAAACCCATGGTACGATGTGTAAACACAGATCCCCCTGGCGAATGCAAGCTGCATCGCACGGTAATCGTCTCCGGTGATATGATTGATGATTGGTTGGATGATCGGATAATTGAGCCCGAGGAACATGGAGTTGTTGTTGAGGCTGTAAACCCGCCTCCAGTTGAATACGCCTGGCCCAATGGAGCTAGGATCTTTCTCGAACACGAAGCAGCCATAGCCATCACAATCACGAACGCCCCAGGCATTGTACTGCATGTGGTTTGATTAAATGGTTTGGTCAATTTGGTACGTGTGAATGAGCATCAAATGACCGCCGTCAGTTGAACGAGTGATAAACCACCACCCATTGACTTGTATATTTCCAGGTCCTGGAATCATGAAGGCCAGCGCATTTGCATCTTCTGCAACAAATCAAATTGGAGACCAAAAGGACAAAAATAAAAAACCATGTTCAGAGTATGTGTGGAATTAAGATTATTATAACAGTGACACATATCATAGACAGAGAATTGCAATGCTGTGGTCATAATCATACCCCAAGTTAGAAAAATTAAGCCAATGGCTTTCATATTCTAGCAATATGTCATGGTTCAAACATCATGTAAAAATGAGAGGAAAACAGCTATGACAGAGCCTACTCATATTCTACCATAGCAGTTACTACTATTCTCATATCAACTCTAAACAATAACATGTGTGGTTTGTCAGATCACGGGTTCCGGCAAAACCCTCAAGGTTCGAACACTGGGGTGCGCGCGAAGATTTCCTCCCTACCCATCCACGCCCTAGCTCGCTAAGATCTCGCGGACGAACTCGAAGAACTCACAACACAAAAGACACAAGATTTATACTGGTTCGGGCCACCGTTGTGGTGTAATACCCTACTCCAGTGTGGTGGTGGTGGATTTCCTCTTGGGCTGATGATGAACGGTACAAGGGGAAGAACAGCCTCCTGAGGTTGAGGTGTTCTTGTGCTCGGTGTGCGGCTAAGGGTTGGCTCTAGATTTGATTAGCTTGCCCCCTACTGTGGTGGCTAGTTCTACTTATATAGGCCCTGGTCCTCTCCCTAAATATTGAGTGGGAAGGGAGCCAACAACGGCCAGTTTGAAAGGGGATAGCTAGTACAGCTTATCCTGACAAAAGCGGTCTTCGCCTGCAAAAGGCTCTGGTGGTGATGCCGTCTTGGGCTCCATGGTGACCTCCGTCTTGCCGTCCTGCTGGTCTTGGTCTCGTTGCACTGATATGGAAACCTTTGCTTGATGCCTCGGTACTCCGCGCCTGCGCTTGCCTCCTTAGCACCAAAGAGGAAACAAGGACACTGCGTGCTGGCGCCCGCCTGTTCTTGATCGTCATGGATCACTTCACGAGAACCTCACGAGGTTTGCCCCGCCTTGATCTCTCCGCTCCTCGCGAGGCAGCCTGGTGAGGCCGCTCCTGAGGAGGTCTTGTGTCGTCCGCCTCGCGAGGCTTGGCCCCTCGCGAGGGTCTTGAATGCCTTGTTGATGAAGCTGGGCCATACAGGCCTGCTAGCATAGCCACGCCGTGGGCCGCAGGCAGGCAAGTCTGGGGACCCCCGTTCCTAGAACGCAGACAGTAGCCCCGGGGCCCAAGGCGCGCTCAGGCTTGGCTTCGAGGCGAAGCCAAAGGTCAAGTACGGAGCATCGTGGGCCCCAAAAGCCTGCGGCCTTGGTCGACGCGTGGCAGTTGATTGGACGTGGGCGTCTCTGCTTCGCCACGGTGCCTCGGCAACTGCCTGACTTGACAAAAGACTGGCGCTGACAACACTTGCCTTCACTGTTCCCCTTCGCCTTTCTCCAGATCCCCTTTCTCGCTCCTTGCTGCCGAAACCTCCAGATCCGCTCCAACCTTGCTCCACATCTGCGACCAATGGCGCCGCGCAAGGTCAAGTCCTCCTCGGCGCCGGCTTGGTACGCGCCTGCTCTGGACGCGCCCAACGTCTCGGAGAAGAGCCTCGCCTCCGCGTGCTTGCTGACAGCCGGGGAGAGCAATGAATGGGGGAAGATGGAGCTTCGGGTTGCCTCCGTCGAGCCGGAGCCCGAGGGGAGCACGTTCTTCCCCTTCTTCACGAGCAGTATCGCCGCCGGGTTGGTTCCTCCCTTCTCTTATTTCTTCTATGAGGTCCTCGACCACTACGGGCTGCAGGCGCTGCATCTCCTCCCATCTCCATCCTTCTCTTGTCCATCTTCGCCTACTATTGCGAGGCGCATCTGGGCGTGATGCCGTCCGTGGCTCTCCTGCGCCACCTCTTCTTCCTTCGCATTAGCGATGGTCATATCTCTGGGTGCGCCAATTTCATCGCGTCCGACAAGGCCAACTCAATCTCGAACACTGGGAAGAGGGTCGACAACCTCAGGGCCAAATGGGTCATGATGAGTGCCAAGCGCGTCCATCCACGCTTGGAACTGCTGACGGAGGCGCCCCAGTCTGACAAGGGGTGGTCCCGTGCAGAGCTCACTGACGAGCGGGCGTCGTCGGTGTTGGAGCAGATGAAGACCGACTTGAAGCCGGCCAACGCGAAGGTGGCCAAGGTGACGGGGCCATGCTCCTGAGGGAATTCTTGATGCTGTGCGTTGCTCCACTTCAGGCGCGTGCGTGCCCTTTGTGGAGGCTTGGAGATGAAGGAGAAAAGGTTCGCCTGAGGCCGGAGGCCCTAACTGCTGTCTTGCGCCTCTTGGTTGGGGACAACCAGGAGTACCCGCCGAGCGCCTTCGTTCGTTTGTTCCACCACAAGGACTGGGAGCCAATCGTGGCCTCCAGGCCAACCTTTGATGTGCGCGGGCTGGTGCCGCCCACGCCCTCTAGAGGCCCTGCGGCACCGAAGCCGGTGGAGCTGTCTTCTGACGAGTCCCGCGGGGAGGAAGAAGAGGAGGTGGACTCGGAGGCGGCCCTCGAGGAGATGGGGGAGACTTCTCCCTTGAGCAAGGCCGAAATCCTCCGCGCCCTGCCAGACGACGCCGAGATCAACGCCCGCCAGGAGGAGGGGGAGCTGCCCCTTATCCCGACAAGGGGCAGATCGTCGCTGGTCTCTCAAGATGCTGCCCCCGCCTTGACGTCGCCCGGGGCTGCCTCCAGCCCTTCTGCTGCGCCGTCTTCTGCTCCCAGAGCCCGTGTGCCCACTCCTAAGGCTCCGAAGCTTTCGGGTTTCAGGTTCCCCAAGCGGAAGGTGGACTATGTCGCGGTGGATCAGTAAGTGCTTCGAGCTTCGTCTTGTTCCTGTTTGTACTTGCTATTCCCTGACGTTCGCTCTTGGTTGGTCAGGCCGACGCCTTCGGCGAAGAAAAGGAAGGAGGATATAGCGGCCGCCCCCCTTCTGCGGAGAAAGGAGACGACGGCACTCGCACCTCCCCAGCCCGGTCGCCCTCGCGAGGCCAAGAGGAACATCATCGGGAGGAGTCAGCCCCCGTAGCCCCGCTGGCTCCGGAAATGCCGGTGCCCGGCTCGGCTGATGAGGTCCCAAAGGCTCTGGAGCCCTTGATCTCCCAGGCTCAGGTAACAACGTCGCCTCCTCCTCCTGTTGCGCCTCTGGCCCCAAATTCTTCTGCTTCCTCCATCATCTTGGAGCGCGTCCTTTCGGAGATGGCCTAGCTGCGGGAAGACCTCCTGGGTGCGGACCCGCCCCTGGTAGCCGAGCGCCTGGAGCTGGCCTCTGGCTAGCTTCACTCCGACTCGGCAGTTTGAGCGTCGCTGAGCCAGGCCGCGGCGGCCTCCGAGAAAGAGAGGCAGGCCACCGCCAAAGCTGCGGCCGATCGTGAGGCGGCACTGAAGGACGCTGAGGCCGCCTGCGACCGCTGCCGAGAGCTGAAGGGCCTGCGCGACCGGCATGCGGAAGAAACACGTGGCCGCCAGGCGAGGGAGGAGGAGATGAAGGCTCGGGAGGACGCCATTAAGAGTCGCGACGCCGAGCTGGGGGAGCTGGCGAAGGCGCAGGCCGCGGAGCGCAGCCGGCTGGAGGAGCTGGAGTAGAAGGCGAAGGCGAGGGAGGCCAATCTCGACGCCAAGGCGAAGGTCCTGGCCGAAGACCGCATGGCCTTCTTGCTTCTTGAGAAGAGGTCCAGCGTGGCGCTGAAGTCACTGTATGAGAAGGGCTTGGAGAAGCTGCTGACCACCGATGAGGATGGCCCTGCTCAGCTGCTTCCCCACTTGGTGAAGGTGCTTGAGGAAGTCGTGGATTGCATCGGTCCCATGGCTGAGGCAGAGGCTCGCGTCCTTTCTTCAGCTGCGCTGACGCGTGTCTTCAGCCATCTGTACCTTCGCGACCCCAATGCCCGTCTCGACGAGCTGCTGGAGCCCGTAGCTGATGAACACTGCGCAGCCGCCGCCGTAGCCGTGAAAGGTCAGGTGGAGGCCCTGCTGAAGAAGTTCCACGGCTTCGTCCTTGCACCCTCGACCGGCGATGCCACCGATCCTGCGGCTGGCGGTGCAGGTGAAGGCGACGCTACCAAGGGAGGAGCACCTTCTGCGGGCGATGGCGGTGTCCAGGGGTGTCCTGCGGCTACTTTACTGTTTCATTCCTGCAGCATGCATCAGGCCTCGTGGAGGCGTTAAACTTTCGTTTGATATTGTGAGAACAATATGTCTTGTAATATTTGCTTCAAGATTTTGCGATTTTCTTCCTATCTGCTTTGTGTTCTGCATCGGCAGAGCCCGGCCCCGCGCATACCTCCACCGCCGTTGGGCCGACCGGAGACCAGGACGGACCAAGGAGTGAGGGGCTACGTGACCAGTTAGGCTCCTGAGTCGCGATGCTCACGAGTCCCCCTTGACGTGCAAACAACTTATAGGAAGGGTACGCGAGGATAGGTTAATGTTCTACGTTGGCAGGGCCCGGCCCCGCGCATACCTCAACCGCTGTTGGGCTGACCGGAGACCAGGACGGACCAAGGAGTGAGGGGCTACGTGACCAGTTAGGCTCCTGAGTCGCGATGCTCAGGAGTCCCCCTTGACGTGCAAACAATCTCCATACCTTTGCCCTCGCCGAGGCCCGGCTCGGGAGGGGCACACGACGACCAGGTCCGGGGGAACTCGTTCGGTGGCGTGCGCTTGGGCATGACCCGAGCGCAACCCTCATGCCCAGCCCCCTCGCGCGGCTCTCCCAAGGGGAGGCGTTGCGGTGAGGCCGGGCACTGAGCTCTAGGGCTCCCTGAGGTTGGTACGGCCGTGAGGCTGCCCTCAATTGTTTATCACCAGCGCGGAGCATAGTGCTTCCGCTTGTGCACGGGCATAGCCGCTCCTCAGCAGTGTCGACGGCCAGCGCGGAGCATGGTGCTTCCACTTGTGCGTGAGAGGGGGCTCCCTCTGCGGAGAGCCCTCGAGGCGTGTACAGCCCCGCCCTGACACGTGGCTTGCACGGCAGGGCTAGACGAGAGGTATCTGGGCACTCATGAGCCAGCGCGGGACTCACGAGGCCCTACCTCAAGGCGGGTTGCGCCTGGTCTTGGTCTTGCTCGCTGTGTTTGTCCTGTGAGGTGGTCAGACAACCTGCGCCGAACAAATCTCATGAGGTTATCGCGTGAGAAAGCCAAGCACCAATGGCCCCAGGAGGTGATGTGAACGAGGCCGGTCCGCCAGATAGAGCTTAGCCGTTGGATTTGTCGACGCTGCATGGACGGGCCCGAGCACAGATGCCGTGCTCAACTTACTCACGCGAAGGGTCCTGAAGAAAGACGGCCGGCGCGCGGCTCCCATGATGGGTGGCGATCGAGCAGGTAATAATCATAGGTAGATTAAGCATGGAAAGCATACTGGCACAAGTAAAAGCAAGGAAGATACACGCCACTGGGTCAGGCCCGAGCGGCCTGGGGATGATGCAGCCCGAGGGGCGCCCCTAGCAAAGTAAGCTAAAGACATGAAGAAAAAGGGATACATGCCACAGGGACGGACCCATGTGGCCTGGGAATGATGCAGCCTGAGGGGCGCTCCCAGCTAAATAAACTTGGAAAATGTCACCTGGTGCTGTTGATGAAGGGGTGTTGGGGCAGCTGAAGGTACACGGTGAAGGAGTTGCTCCTCATGAGCCACCGGACCCCTGAGCCTCAGGAGGCTCTGGGGGTCCAGGCGGTTCCTTGAGGAACGCCTCCATCTCTGTCAGGACGGCGCGGTGCCTGGCCTCCTGAGTCGCCAGGGTGCGCCGCCAGTTGCGCTGGTAGACGAACGTCACGCTCAGCAGGCCAAAAGGCATGCGAACATAGCTGTGTGGTGGACCCTCACAGTGGCCCACGCGCGAAGGCCTGAAGAGTTCCTGAGATGCAGCCCTGTTGAGCCCTGGGACGTCGATGCAGACGCGCAGCCCGGCATCCTCGCCTGGATGGGGAGCTGCGCCTCGTGAGCGGCGGTTGCCGCGCATGGCCCTTACGTCTTGTAGTTCCTGAGTGGTCTTGGTGATGAACTCCTGAGCGGTGGGCGCTCCTCGCCCTGTGCCCTCCTGAGGGAAACGTGACGTGAAGCACGCCTCCAAGTGGTGCCCAAGCGCCTCCCTCATGATGTTGGCAAGGTCTGAGGCCCTCTAGAAGAGAGCCCCCGAGCCCTGCCCGAGAAGGGCGCCGGGCGCGCTTTCCTGTGCGATGGAGGGAGGCGCCCCTGAGGCGGGCGCTAATCCTGACGAGGTTCCAACTACGACGCCGCCCTCCTGAGGTCCTGCATGGCACAGCTACTTCTTCTTCTTGGGGATGGCCTCAGGAGGGCCCTCGCCCTTGCTGTCGGGGTCGTCGATTGCTGCAGCTTGGAAGGCACGCTCGAGGGAGCACACTGCATCTCTTTCTTCACATGGGACCGTGATGATCCCGCCGCTTCCCGGCATCTTGAGGACATTGTAGCCGTGATGGGTTACTGCCATGAACTTGGCCAGGGCTGCGTACCCGAGGATGGTGTTGTACGGCAGACGGATGTGCGCGACGTCAAAGTCGATGAGCTCGGTGCAGTAGTTCTTGCGTTCTCCGAAGGTGACAGGGAGGTGGACCTGCCCTATCGGTGTGGTGGAACCGTCAGTCACTCCTGAGAAAGGCTTGGTAGGCTGAAGCTGATCATACGGCACTTGGAGGTTGTCGACCGTGTCAACGGACAAGACATTGAGCCCTACGCCGCCGTCGATGAGGGTCTTGGTGACTTGCACGTTGCTGATGACTGGGGAGCAAAGCATCGGGAGGGCGCCAGTGCTGGCTACGCACTTGAGCTGGTCCACCGAACTGAAGGTGATGGCGCACTGGGACCACCTGAGCGGGCATGTGGCCTCAAGCTTGAGGAGGACTGCATTCACTTCATGAGCAAACTGTTTGAAGATACGCTGCGAGGCTGGGGCCTGTGCCCGGCCTAAGATGCAGGCGATAGCACGTGGCTCCTGGAAGCCCCCAGCCCCCTCGTCTTGATGGTGGTTGTCATTCCTTCTTGGCGGTGGCAGCAGCGGAGGAAGACCGGCGTTGCCCTAAGGGTGATCCTCACGAGGCTGGTTCCTCCAGGCGCCCTCGCGAGGCTGATCCTGCCAGCGGTCCTCACGAGGCCGGTCGCGCCACTCCTGGCGCGGGCCACGGTCGTCCCAGCATCCGCCACCACATCCTCCTCCTTGGCCATAGCCCCGGTCACTGCGCTCGGGGCGTCGGCCGAAGCGTCCTTCCCAAATGGCTCTGAGCTCTTGGCAATCGCTAGTGTTGTGGGTATGCAGGTTGTGGAAGGCGCAGAATGGTCGGCTGCTCTTGGATGACTCGGGCTGATATCTTCCTCGCTTGGTGTCTGGCTTCGACGCGAGCACGGCTGCTCCCTTGCGCTTCACTTCCTTGGCCTTGGCTTTCTTCTCCTCCGGGTCCGCAGCCGGCAGCTCGAGGGGGGAGAGGCGCCCTTCCTCAGCTCTTGCGCATTTGGTCACCAGGTTGAACAATGATGACCCACAAGTATAGGGGATCTATCGTAGTCCTTTCGATAAGTAAGAGTGTCGAACCCAACGAGGAGAAGAAGGAAATGATAAGCGGTTTTCAGCAAGGTATTCTCTGCAAGTACTGAAATAAGTGGTAACAGATAGTTTTGTGATAGGATAATTTGTAACGAGCAACAAGTAACAAAAGTAAATGAAGTGCAGCAAGGTGGCCCAATCCTTTTTATAGCAAAGGACAAGCCTGGACAAACTCTTATATGGAGAAAAGCGCTCCCGAGGACACATGGGAATTATCGTCAAGCTAGTTTCATCATGTTCATATGATTCTCGTTCGGTACTTTGATAATTTGATATGTGGGTGGACCGGTGCTTGGGTGTTGTTCTTACTTGAACAAGCATCCCACTTATGATTAACCTCTATTGCAAGCATCCGCAACTACAACAAAAGTATTAAGGTAAACCTAACCATAGCATGAAACATATGGATCCAAATCAGCCCCTTACGAAGCAACGCATAAACTAGGGTTTAAGCTTCTGTCACTCTAGCAACCCATCATCTACTTATTACTTCACAATGCCTTCCTCTAGGCCCAAATAATGGTGAAGTGTTATGTAGTCGACGTGCACATAACACCACTAGAGGATAGACAACATACATCTCATCAAAATATCGAACAAATACCAAATTCACATGACTACTAATAGCAAGACTTCTCCCATGTCCTCGGGAACAAACATAACTACTCACAAAGCATATTCATGTTCATAATCAAAGGGGTATTAATATGCATAAAGGATCTGAACATATGATCTTTCACCAAATAAACCAACTAGCATCAACTACAAGGAGTAATCAACACTACTAGCAACCTACTAGTACCAATCCCGGACTTGGAGACAAGAATTGGACACAAGAGATGAACTAGGGTTTTGAGAGGAGATGGTGCTGGTGAAGATGTTGATGGGGATTGCCCTCTCCCGATGAGAGGAGCGTTGGTGATGACGATGGCGATGATTTCCCCCTCCCGGAGGGAAGTGTCCCCGGCAGAACAGCTCTGCTGGAGCCCTAGATTGGTCCCGCCAAGGTTCCGCCTCGTGGCGGCGGAGTCTCGTCCCGAAAGGTTTCTTATGATTTTTCCCTTGACGAAAGACTTCATATAGCAGAAGATGTCCACCGGAGAGCCAACAGGGGGGCCACGAGGCAGGGGGCGCGCCCTGGGGGGTAGGGCGCGCCCCACCCTCGTGGCCAGGTGGGTCCCCCTCTGGCGTACTTCTTCCGCTCAATATTTTTTATTATTTCCAAAATAACTTTCGTGGAGTTTCAGGACTTTTGGAGTTGTGCAGAATAGGTCTATAATATTTGCTCCTTTTCCAGCCCAGAATTCCAGCTGCCGGCATTCTCCCTCCTTATGTAAACCTTGTAAAATAAGAGAGAATAGGCATAAGTATTGTGACATAACGTGTAGTAACAGCCCATAATGCAATAAATAACGATATAAAAGCATGATGCAAAATGGACGTATCAACTCCCCCAAGCTTAGACCTCGCTTGTCCTCAAGCGGAAGATAAATATGTCCACATGTTTAGAGGTAGAGGTGTCGATAAAATAAAATACGGATATGAGGGCATCATGATTATTCTCATAACAGCAACATATATTGGTATTGTCATATGATTTCTTATGCTCAAGTAATAATCTATTCACAATGCAAAAGTACAAATCATAAACTTTATTGAGAACTAACAAACTATAATCTCAGTCATTGAAGCAATGGCAATTTATCATAACATCAGAAAGAGTCTATGTCAGAGCTTTCTAGCAAGTCCACACACTCAACTATCATTTAGTCTTTCATAATTGCTAACACTCACGCAATACTTGTGGTTACAGAGTTTTAGCCGGACATAGAGAAAGATAGGGGCTTATAGTTTCGCCTCCCAACCTTTTACCTCAAGGGTAATGTCAACAATAATAACTCATGCTGACTTACATCCGATTAGATATATCTATCAGGATCTTTCCAACACCCTGTGCTTGCCAAAAGGATAAAGTAGAAAAAGGAAAGGTGAAGATCATCATGACTCTTGCATAAGGTAGAAGATAATAATAAAAGATAGGCCCTTCGCAGAGGGAAGCAGAGGTTGCCATGTGCTTTTATGGTTGGATGCACAAAATCTTAATGTGAAAGAACATCACTTTATATTGCCCCTTGTGATATGAACCTTTATTATGTAGTCCGTCGCTTTTATTTCTTCCACATCACAAGATCGTATAAAGCTTATTTCCTCCACACCAATCAATCATACATATTTAGGGAGCAATTCTTATTGCTTGCACCGATGACAACTTAATTGAAGGATCTTACTCAATCCATAGGTAGATATGGTGGACTCTCATGGCAAAAATCGTTTAAGGGTTTTTGGAAGCACAAGTAGTATCTCTACTTGGTGCTAAGAATTTGTCTAGCATGAGGGGGAAAGGCAAGCTCGACATGTTGGATGATCCATGACAATATACTTTATCTCAGATATAAGAAAACATAACCCATTACGTTGTCTTCCTTGTCCAACATCAACTCTTTAGCATGTCATATTTTAATGAGTGCCCGCAATCATAAAAGATGTCCAAGATAGTATATCTATATGTGAAACCTCTCTTTATTTATTACTTCCTATTAATTGCAACGATGACCAAAGCTATGTTTGCCAACTCTCAACAATTTTTAATCATCATACTATTTCTAAGTGAAGTCATTACTCTCAATAAGATCAAAATGATCTATTTGTTTCTTTTTATTCTTTTCCTCTCTTCTTTTATTCACTCAAGATCATGGCAAAATAATCAAGCCCTTGACTCAACACTAATCTTTA
Source organism: Aegilops tauschii subsp. strangulata (assembly GCF_002575655.3). Classification (NCBI taxonomy): domain Eukaryota; kingdom Viridiplantae; phylum Streptophyta; class Magnoliopsida; order Poales; family Poaceae; genus Aegilops; species Aegilops tauschii. Next base: position 275,728,610 of record NC_053037.3, on the reverse strand, counting down.
TTATATAGCTCACGGACTAGATTACATAGAGGGATCATAAAGCAAAAACTCAAAACTAGATCATACCATAAACTTCACTCTACTAGATCAAGATACTACTAATAGGATCAAACTAAGGAAAACGGTAAATATAGGAGTGTGATGGTGATACGATACAGGGGCACCTCCCCCAAGCTTGGCAGTTGCCAAGGGGAGTGCCCATACCCATGTGATTATGTCTCCTTCTTCGGTGATGGTGATGTGATATTCTTGGCGATAATGCCCCTCAGGATACGATTCTCTTCCTCGATCTTATTGAGTTGCTGCTTGAGATCCATTATCTCCTTACGAAGCTTCTCTGTAACGGCTAAAGCCCCTTTCACCCAAGGGTGTTGCATAGCTGCGGGAGAACAAGTGACACTCTTCTTCATATTTTCATAAGAAAGAAATTTAACATTGGAAGGGATAACCGAGTTTGGAATAGCTGAGCTCTGTAGTTCCCCCATCGTGAACCCAGCGCGGAAGCGAGAAGTGACTTCTTGATCCTCAATAGCATCTATCCTCATCAATTCAGCCTCCATCTCTTCCTCCGTTGCTGGCCCAAAGTGGTCAGCATCGCCGTTTGTCCTTGGTTCCGATGCCGGATGTGACACCCGGCTCTCCCCAACTGACTCTTGAGAAGACATCTTGCTGTAATCTGTAGCAGCAACAGCTTGAGACAAGAATAGAGGATAACTGCGTGATACGGGAGTCAAAACCTTCGGGAGAATATATAATGAATTTTTACCGACCAAAATACGTATTGTGCAAGAAAACGGAGTCCGGAGAGCACACGAGGTAGGGGGCGCGCCCAGTAAGGTAGGGCGCGCCCTCCACCCTCGTGGAGGCCTCGTGTCCTTCCTGGCCTGCTTCTTATTTTTCTATTTTTCTAAATATTCCAAAACGGAGAAATATTGCCTTAAAACTGTTTTGGAGTTGGTTTACTTACCGTACCACATACCTATTTCTTTTCGGAATCTGAAACGTTCCGGAAAGTTTCCCTTATGTATTCCTCCGGGGTTACGGTTTCAATAACATTGGTTTCAACATTTATGAGATTACCTGAGATATAATGTTTGATTCTTTGAACGTTCACCACCTTCGGATTTGTGCCTTCGAAGTTGTTGATTTTTATGGCACCGGAACGATAGACCTCCTCGATAACGTAAGGGCCTTCCCATTTAGAGAGAAGTTTTCCTCCAAAAAATCTTAAACGTGAGTTGTATAGCAATACATAATCACCTACATTAAACTCACGCTTTTGTATCCTTTTGTCATGCCATCTTTTAACTTTTTCTTTAAACAACTTGGCATTTTCATAAGCTTGGGTTCTCCATTCATCAAGTGAGCTAATATCAAATAACCTCTTCTCACCGGCAAGTTTGAAATCATAGTTGAGCTCTTTAATAGCCCAATATGCCTTATGTTCTAGTTCGAGAGGTAAGTGACATGCTTTTCCATAAACCATTTTATACAGAGACATACCCATAGGATTTTTATATGCAGTTCTATAGTCCCATAATGCATCATCAAGTTTCTTGGACCAATTCTTTCTAGACCTATTGACAGTCTTTTGCAAAATTAATAGCTCTCTATTACTCAATTCTACTTGACCACTAGACTGTGGGTGATAAGGAGATGCAATTCTATGATTAACATCATACTTAGCAAGCATTTTACGGAAAGCACCATGAATAAAATGTGAACCACCATCAGTCATTAAATATCTAGGGACTCCAAACCTCGGAAAAATAACTTCTTTAAGCATCTTAATAGAAGTGTTATAATCAGCACTACTAGTTGGAATAGCTTCTATCCACTTAGTAACGTAATCAACAGCAACTAAAATATGTGTATATCCATTAGAGGCAGGAAAGTGTCCCATATAATCAAAGCCCCAAACATCAAATGGTTCAATAACAAGTGAATAGTTCATAGGCATTTCTTGACGTCTACTAATATTACCAATTCTTTGACATTCATCACAAGATGAGACAAACTTATGGGCATCCTTGAAGAGAGTAGGCCAATAGAAACCGGATTGCAATACCTTATGTGCAGTTCTATCTCCGGCGTGGTGTCCTCCATAAGCTTCGGAGTGACACTTGCGTAGGATCTATTCCTGTTCATGCTCAGGTACACAACGTCTAAGAACACCATCTACTCCTTCTTTATAAAGATGTGGGTCATCCCAAAAGTAATGTCTCAAATCATAGAAGAACTTTTTCTTTTGTTGGTATGTGAAACTAGGTGGTATGAATTTAGCAACAATATAATTAGCATAATCAGCATACCACGGAGCAGTACGAGAAGCATTTATGACATTTAATTGCTCATCAGGAAAGCTATCATCAATAGGTAGTGGGTCATCAAGAAAATTTTCTAACCTAGACAGGTTGTCTGCAACGGGGTTCTCAGCTCCCTTTCTATCAACAATATGCAAATCAAATTCTTGTAGCAGGAGAACCCATCTAATGAGTCTAGGTTTAGCATCTTTCTTTTCCATAAGATATTTAATAGCAGCATGATCAGTGTGAATAGTTACTTTAGAATCAACAATATAAGGTCTGAACTTATCACAAGCAAATACGACTGCTAAGAATTCTTTTTCAGTAGTAGCATAATTTCTCTGAGCATTGTCTAGAGTTTTACTAGCATATTGAATAACATTTAATTTCTTATCAACTCGTTGCCCTAGAACAGCACCTACAGCATAATCACTAGCATCACACATAATTTCAAAGGGTAAATTCCAATCAGGTGGCTGAACAATAGGTGCAGAGATCAATGCTTTCTTAAGTATTTCAAATGCTTCTACACAATCATCATCAAAGACAAATGGTATATCTTTTTGTAATAAATTAGTCAGAGGCCGAGAAATTTTTGAGAAGTCCTTAATGAACCTCCTATAAAATCTGGCGTGACCAAGGAAACTTCTTATACCTTTGATGTCCTTGGGACATGGCATCTTTTCAATAGCATCAACCTTGGGTTTATCAACCTCAATACCTCTTTCAGAAACTTTATGCCCCAAGACAATACCTTCATTAACCATGAAGTGGCACTTTTCCCAATTCAAGACAAGATTAATTTCTTCACATCTCTGCAAAACTCGATCAAGGCTCAAGCAATCGTCAAAAGAGGATCCATAGACGGAAAAGTCGTCCATGAAAACCTCACAAATCTTTTCACAAAAGTCAGAGAATATAGCCATCATGCATCTTTGAAAGGTAGCAGGTGCATTACATAAACCAAAAGGCATACATCTATAAGCAAAAGTACCAAAAGGGAAAGTAAAAGTAGTCTTTGATTGATCATTGGCTGACACAGGTATTTGAGAGAAACCAGAATAACCATCTAGAAAGCAAAAATGTGTATGTTTGGATAATCTTTCTAGCATTTGATCGATAAAAGGTAAGGGGTAATGATCCTTTTTAGTAGCCTTATTTAATGTGCGGAAATCAATTACCATCCTATAACCTGTAATAATTCTTTGCAGGATCAATTCATCTTTATCATTAGGAACGACGGTAATACCTCCCTTTTTAGGGACACAATGGACAGGACTTACCCACTGACTATCAGCAACGGGATAAATAATACCTGCCTCCAGAAGCTTTAGTATTTCTTTTCTTACCACTTCTTTCATCTTAGGATTCAGCCTTCATTGATGATCAACAACTGGTTTGGCATCTTCTTCCAAATTTATTTTATGTTGACATAGAGTGGGACTAATGCCCTTAAGATCATCAAGAGTATATCCAATGGCAGCACGGTGCTTCTTCAGAGTTTTCAATAATCTCTCTTCTTCATGCCCTGAAAGGTTAGCACTAATAATAACAGGATATATCTTCTTTTCATCAAGATAAGCATATTTAAGAGTATCAGGCAACGGTTTAAGCTCACACACGGGATCACCCTTGGGTGGAGGAGGATCCCCTAGGATTTCAACAGGAAAATTGTGTTTCAGAATAGGTTCCTGTTTAAAGAATACTTCATCTATTTCCCTTGTTTCATTCATAAACATATCATTTTCATGGTTTAGCAAATATTGTTCTAAAGGATCACTAGGAGGTACGGAAATAGAAGCAAGACCAATAATTTCATCCTTACTAGGCAATTCTTCTTCACGGTGTTGTCTACTAAATTTAGAGAAATTAAACTCATGGGACATATCACCCAAGCCAATAGTAACAAAACTCTTTTCGTGGTCTATTCTAGCATTGACAGTGTTCAAGAAGGGTCTACCAAAAATAATGGGACAAAAGCTATCTTGTGGGGAACCGAGAACAAGAAAATCAGTAGGATATTTAGTTTTCCCACACAAGACTTCAACATCTCTAACAATTCCAATGGGTGATATTGTATCTCTATTAGCAAGTTTGATGGTAACATCAATACCTTCTATCTCAGCAGGTTCAATTTCATGCATAATTTCTTTGTATAGGTCATGAGGTATAGCACTAGCACTAGCACCCATATCACATAAGCCATGATAACAATGATCTCCTATCTTAACAGAAATAACAAGCATGCCTACCACAGGTCTATGTTTATCTTTAGCACAAGGTTTGGCAATTCTAGCAGTTTCATCGCAGAAATAAATAACATGCCCATCAATATTATCAGCCAAGAGATCTTTAACAATAGCAATATTAGGTTCAACTTTAATCTGCTCAGGAGGTGTATAAGTTCTAATATTGCTTTTACGAACCACATTTGAAGCTTTAGCATGATCCTTTATCCTAACAGGGAAAGGTGGTTTCTCAACATAAGAAGTAGGAACAATAGGATCATTATAAGTGACAGTCTTTTCTTCAACTTTAATAGGTGCAGCTACTTTTACTTCTATGGGAGGATGATATTTAAACCACTTCTCCTTCAGGAGATCAACATAAGTAGCAAAAGATTCACAGAAAGAAGCTACTATCTCAGAGTCAAGTCCATATTTAGTGCTAAATTTACGGAAAACATCGGTATTCATAAAAGATTTAACACAATCAAACTTAGGTGTCATACCTGACTCCTTACCTTCGTCGAGATCCCAATCTTCAGAGTTGCGTTTAATTCTATCCAATAAATTCCCTTTGAATTCAATAGTCTTCATCATAAAAGAGCCAGCATAAGAAGTATCGAGAATGATGCGATTGTTATCAGAAAGCCGAGCATAAAAACTTTGAATAGTTATTTCTCTTGGAAGCTCATGATTGGGGCATGAATATAACATTGATTTAAGCCTCCCCCAAGCTTGAGCGATGCTTTCTCCTTCACGAGGCCAAAAATTATATATATAATTGCGATCACGATGAACAAAATGCATAGGATAAAACTTCTGATGAAAATCCAATTTCAATCGTTTGTAGTTCCATGACCCCGTATCATCACATAGCCTATACCATGTCGATGCCTCTCCCTCCAAAGATAAAGGGAAGACCTCCTTCTTAACAACATCATAGGGTATACCTGCAAGCTTAAATAATCCACAAACTTCATCCACATAGATTAGGTGCTCATCAGGATGCTTTGTTCCATCTCCTGCAAAAGGATTAGCTAGCAGTTTTTCTAACATACCCAAAGGAACTTCAAAGGGAACATTTTCATTTTCAGTAGGTTCAGTAGGTTGAGGAGCAACTCTTTTCTCTACTGGTCGGGGTGAAGATACCCCGAACAAGCCCCTTAGAGGATTACTTTCCATAGTAACAAGTGACAGTAAATTTCAGCTCACTATATAAATTTTTACTTACCAAATTCCACCTACCAAAGGCTCTTCACTCCCCGGCAACGGCGCCAGAAAAGAGTCTTGATGACCCACAAGTATAGGGTATCTATCGTAGTCCTTTCAATAAGTAAGAGTGTCGAACCCAACGAGGAGCAGAAGGAAATGATAAGCGGTTTCCAGCAAGGTATTCTCTGCAAGTACTGAAATAAGTGGTAACAGATAGTTTTGTGATAGGATAATTTGTAATGAGCAACAAGTAACAAAAGTAAATGAAGTGCAGCAAGGTGGCCCAATCCTTTTTATAGCAAAGGACAAGCCTGGACAAACTCTTATATGGAGAAACGCGCTCCCGAGGACACATGGGAATTATCGTCAAGCTAGTTTTCATCACGTTCATATGATTCGCGTTTGGTACTTTGATAATTTGATATGTGGGTGGGCCGGTGCTTGGGTGCTGTTCTTACTTGAACAAGCATCCCACTTATGATTAACCTCTATTGCAAGCATCCGCAACTACAACAAAAGTATTAAGGTAAACCTAACCATAGCATGAAACATATGGATCCAAATCAGCCCCTTACGAAGCAACGCATAAACTAGGGTTTAAGCTTCTGTCACTCTAGCAACCCATCATCTACTTATTACTTCACAATGCCTTCCTCTAGGCCCAAATAATGGTGAAGTGTTATGTAGTCGACGTTCACATAACACCACTAGAGGCTAGACAACATACATCTCATCAAAATATCGAACGAATACCAAATTCACATCACTACTAATAGCAAGACTTCTCCCATGTCCTCAGGAACAAACGTAACTACTCACAAAGCATATTCATGTTCATAATCAGAGGGGTATTAATATGCATAAAGGATCTGAACATATGATCTTCCACCAAATAAACCAACTAGCATCAACTACAAGGAGTAATCAACACTAGTAGCAACCTACTAGTACCAATCCCGGACTTGGAGACAAGAATTGGATACAAGAGATGAACTAGGGTTTTGAGAGGAGATGGTGCTGGTGAAGATGTTGATGGAGATTGTCCTCTCCCGATGAGAGGAGCATTGGTGATGACGATGGCGATGATTTCCCCCTCCCGGAGGGAAGTGTCCCCGGCTGAACAGCTCTGCCAGAGCTCTAGATTGGTTCCGCCAAGGTTCCGCCTCGTGGCGGCGGAGTCTCATCTCGAAAGGTTTCTTATGATTTTTCCCGTGACGAAAGACTTCATATAGCAGAAGATGGCCACCGGAGAGCCAACAGGGGGCACAAGGCAGGGGGGCGCGCCCTGGGGGGTAGGGCGCGCCCCCCACCCTCGTGGCCAGGTGGGTCCCCCTCTGGCGTACTTCTTCCGCTCAATATTTTTTATTATTTCCAAAATTAACTTTCGTGGAGTTTCAGGACTTTTGGAGTTGTGCAGAATAGATCTCTAATATTTGCTCCTTTTCCAGCCCAGAATTCCAGCTGCCGGCATTCTCCCTCCTTATGTAAACCTTGTAAAATAAGAGAGAATAGGCATAAGTATTGTGACATAACGTGTAGTAACAGCCCATAATGCAATAAATATCGATATAAAAGCATGATGCAAAATGGACGTATCAAACAACTCCTGAGATGTGCACAGCTCCTCGTGGATAGCGAGCTCTTCCTTCATCTTGATGTCGCGGACGCCATCAGAGAACGCGGAGATGATGGCCTCATCCGTCACCTTGGGGATCTTGAGACGAATGTTATTGAAGCGCTGGATGTACTTCTGGAGGGTCTCTCCTGGTTGTTGCTTGACGCGGCGCAGGTCACCCGCGGCCGGTGGGCGGTCACGAGTGCCCTGGAAGTTGGCGACGAAGCGGTCGCGCATCTCGTCCCAGGAGGAGATCGAGCCTGGAGGCAGGTTCAGGAGCCACGAACGGGCACCGTCTTTGAGCTCCATAGGGAACCAGTTCCCCATGACTTTCTTGTCGCCGTTGGCCGCCTCGATGCTCAGCTCGTAGAGCTGCAGGAACTCCGCAGGGTCAGGGGTGCCGTCGTAACAAGGAGGCAGATCTGGCTTGAACTTGCCCGGCCAGGTGACGCTACGCAGCTCGGGGGTGAAGGCGCGGTGGCCGGCCGTGGTCGCCGGGGCCCATCTTGGAGGTGGAGCTTGGTCTTGGCGCCCACGCGCCGCTTCGGCAAGCTGCGCGGGGGTCAACCGCGGCAGACGATCCTGGCACGGCGGTGCGAGGAGTGGCGGAGCGTTCTCTTGCGGTCGAGGGAATTCTTGACAGCTTCTTTCTTCACGCGCGGGCGCTGGACGCGGCGGGTCGCGTTGTGGAGCCCCGCGCCTTGGCGCCAGGGCGCCGTCTTGGGCCAGAGGTGGTGGAGGTGCTCCGTGAGCTACGTCCCCTATAGCTGGCGGAGGGTGAGGCGGAGAGAGCGACGGTGCAGGGGAGCCCCCTGCGGCGCGGACGAGCTCGGCAATGCGGTCGAGCCAGTCCTCGTAGAGGTCGTCGACCGGTCGATAGCGCAGGAGCTCGTGCGCCATGAGGAGCGCAGCCCGTGCGTCCATGGGAGCGCGACGAGCGTGGGACGAGGAACCGGCCGGGGTCAGCGACGGACTGGCGGTGCGGCCGTCCCACCGCACCGAGGGGTGCAGCGAGGATGCTTGCTGCTCGTTCCCCGCCAGGCCGGTGGCGGCGTTGGCGGTAGGAGACGGAGAACGACGAGGTGGCCCACCGACGGGAGCCGTCTGAGCGACGCGGGTGGCTAGGGCAGCCCGGTGCTCAGCACGAGCACGAAGAGCGTCCGCCATGGAGACGACGGAGCAACTAGACGCGGAGCGATGGAAAGGAAGCTCTGGCGCACCCCTACCTGGCGCTCCAAATGTCGGATCACGGGTTCCGGCAAAACCCTCAAGGTTCGAACACTGGGGTGCGCGCGAAGATTTCCTCCCTACCCATCCACGCCCTAGCTCGCTAAGATCTCATGGACGAACTCGACGAACTCACAACACAAAACACACAAGATTTATACTGGTTCGGGCCACCGTTGTGGTGTAATTCCCTACTCCAGTGTGGTGGTGGTGGATTGCCTCTTGGGCTGATGATGAACGGTACAAGGGGAAGAACAGCCTCCTGAGGTTGAGGTGTTCTTGTGCTCGGTGTGCGGCTAAGGGTTGGCTCTAGATCTGATTAGCTTGCCCCCTACTGTGGTGGCTAGTTCTACTTATATAGGCCCTGGTCCTCTCCCCAAATATTGAGCGGGAAGGGAGCCAACAACGGCCAATTTGAAAGGGGACAGCTAGTACAGCTTGGGCTCCATGGTGACCTCCGTCTTGCCGTCCTGCTGGTCTTGGTCTCGTTGCACTGATATGGAAACCTTTGCTTGATGCCTCGGTACTCCGCGCCTGTGCTTGCCTCCTTAGCATCAAAGAGGAAACAAGGACACTGCGCGCGCTGGCGCCCACCTGGCGCCCGCCTGATCTTCATCGTCATGGATCACGTCACGAGAACCTCGTGAGGTTTGCCCCGCCTTGATCTCTCCGCTCCTCGCGAGGCTGCCTGGTGAGGCCGCTCCTGAGGAGGTCTTGTGTCGTCCGCCTCGCGAGGCTTGGCCCCTCGCAAGGGTCTTGAATGCCTTGTTGATGAAGATGGGCCGTACAGGCCTGCTAGCACAGCGACGCCGTGGGCCGCAGGCAGGCAAGTCTGGGGACCCCCGTTCCCAGAACGCCGACATGGTTATAAAAATCTTGGAAATGAGAGTAACATATAGCAATCATGAGGTTATATTCATAATATCTATTCTAACAATCATTAGATGCCAATTGTTCTCATATCAACTCTAACAATAACATGTGTGGTCATAAAAATCTAGGAAATGAGAGGAACATATAGCAATGATGTGGTTATAGACATACTACCTATTCTAAATTTATAACAATCAACAGGTAGTCGTATTCATTAGGTAAAGATGAGATGAGATAGAACTATTACACGACGATAGGTTCCACCACTATAGGCAGCCAATCTGTGCGTCGACCACGTAAACGATGCCATCGTGCACTATAGCATCAAACAGAAATGGAGGCTCAACAGGATTGACAATGAGCCATAACCATGTATGGCAACCGGATTCCATATAGACTAATCCCATGTCGAACAAGGCAATGAGCTTGTAATCCATGTAGTCTTCTGATGGTGTGGACACTTCGTAGATTACAACCTTCAGCAAACGGAGGTCGCACCAAAAGCTCGACGCGTCTCGTGCGTAGTAGGCAGGAGTGTCTGGCGGGCCGCGAGGCTCGATGGCGGCGGTATCCAACGATGGAAGGGTGATCTCTCGCTGAGTGTAGATATCCACGAGATGCCACGGACTATCGATTGGTGGATGAGGATGATCCAGTTGTCCTTCATGCCCGCCCAATGGTGGCCGCGCATGAAGGACAGGTGGACGGGTAGTGGTAGCATGTCATGGGGCACCACGGCAACCTCCATAGGATCGTCAAGTCGGTGTCTGGGAATCAGCAAGCAGGGTGTCTTGAAAAGGGTCGGTCGGTTGTAGAAGATTAGATGGTACAAAGTCACCGAGCATGCAGCTAACCGCACGGTGCTGAGCAGGTCCATATGATTACAAATCTGCTCCAATAGAACATCGGGGAGGGAATTCCAATCACGGCTCTGCGTGTCAGTCGGTTCTGCCATAGGGTTTTTTAGGGCGCTAAGTGATTGGGGTTTTTTGCGCCTGCGAGCGACCGGGGAAGTGGATTCGGGCGGGCGAGCAAAGAAGATGGCGTGTGTGGCTGAGCAGTGAGTGGGGGGATATGGTACGCGTGAGCTACCAAGGAAGATGGCGCGGGTGGGCGAGCAGTGAGCGGGGGGAAATGGTGTGCGCCCGACAATGGGGAAGAGAGGAGGATGAAGAAGAGAGGAGGAAGAAGAGGGAAAGACGGGAAAGAAAGTGCATTAAATCTCAATTCTACTATTACTACTACTAGGATATACCGTCCTTCAAAGTGTAAATAGTTAAGCCGATGACATGTGGGTCTACCTCAAGAGGGCTCATATGTCAGTTAATGGAAGAGAGAGGTGCGTAGGCGTATTTGCGGAAGCGTGCTCCACTGGCAAACATGATGGCAGTACTGGGTAAGGCTGATTTAGTAACACCAACACGTTGGTTCAGCTTATTAATTATGTGTCCCATCTACTGCAGCGTGTATTGTCACTTCACTGTGAAGACTACTCGAATAGTTCTCTCTCACCGAGATAGGGAATAATGGATCGCCAAGACTTCCTATCTATAGTATCCTATGCCTCTACTCTCATCATGTCCAACAAGATGAAACATTGGCCAAGCCACCCGGCACCAATAATGTAGGAGTACTAGTAGTACTTTGTGTCAAACTTTGACCATCTATTTAACTAATAAAATGTTAATGCATGTCACCAAAAATCATATCACTGGATTCGTATTTGAACATAGTTTTTAGTGGTATAGTTTTTTATGACATGCATTGACACTTTGTTAGTTAAATTTACGGTCAAAATTTTACACTAAGTACGAAGGGGACCATTAAACCAGGACGGAGGTTTATATATAGGTCAATAAAAAATCATCAACCAAGGTAAGTAGTAAATGATGAGTGCCCGGAGAATTTTTTTTTCTTCTGAAAGTACTCAATAATGGGCTCATTTTCCTCAAGAAAATTGTGTTTACGAACGTATTAATTGGAATGCATGCGTGAGGAACAAATGACCAAAACTTTTACACGCATTGGTAAGTTTTCTCTTAATTCTTGCATGCAATGTTTTAATGAAGCTTGAAATATGAACATGTCAATGGGAGGGAGTAAAAGCCTCATGCATGCATGCAACATGCAACACTCACACGTACACATGCACGCACACAGCACTCACGCATCCATGCGGCACACAGCACACAACGCAACACACATGCTCACGCTCAAGTGCTCAACCTACTCCCTCCGTCCGTGAAAGACTGTCCATATAGAGATTTACACATTGACCAAGAGGAACCGGAACTTCATGGCATAATTAACGCCCAAAAGTAGCAGACTTATGTGTGCATGCGGCCATTGAGAGAAGAAGATTTAAAGAAGGTTGTTGCATGCTGTAATTAAGGATAGACATGTAGCCTATAGCTAGAGCACAAGTTGGTGCATTAGTCAATCAATATTGATTAGATTAAAGGCTAAGTGCATTGGAAGTGTAGATGTACACTCTTTGTTGGAAAATTTTCTAATGCTAGATGTATAGTTTTTCACGAACCGAGGGAGTACACGTGCATGCATTCACATACATAGCCAGGGTGGTTCGCGCGCAAGGGTTGCACTCCTGTCGCGCCTGCGTAAAGTTTTGTTTAACTGATTTCTTTGCTCTGCCAACTAACAGGTGGGACCAAGAAACCAGGTGTCAATTTAACAAGTCAACAAAGTGCCACGTCGACTATGTGGCCAGTCAGTAGGGTGCAATACGGTGCTCTACGTTGAGCTAGTGACCGTATAATCACGGCAAAACTATATAGTGACTGTAATGAGCGTATTGTTACATACGTTGACCGCGAGTGTATCTTTCTTGTTTCAAATTAAGCCATATTAACCGGAAAGGACACAGTATGGACTAGTACTGCTTTGATGTGTCATGTCAACTCGCCGAACGAGGCGAAGCTTGCTTACTACGCCCTCTCCCTCGCTCACGCGCGGTGGCTCACAGGACGAGGAGAAGCTTGCTTACTACATACGCCTATGCCCTCTCCCTCGCCCACGCGCGCGGTGGATCGTGGGACGACGAGAGGGTTTTGACTACAGCGCCCTCTCCCTCGCCCTCACCCTCGCCGTGGACGTGCAGTAGTTCATTTGGTGTCAGATTGCAAGAAGCATATTGTACTGTAGTATCATCATTGTTGGACCTTCCGAAGAGGCGAAGAGCCAAGTGCAAGGTTCACAGGAGTATGAACTGTTGAACCTCCTGAAGAGGCAAAGAGCCAAGCGCAAGGTTTTATCATAGTTGTCGTCCTAGTAGGAGTACTACAAATATAGCGAATGATGCTATTGTATGATGCCGCCACATCACCCATATCCAAAGTTGTGCCACCTTTTTTTTCTCACAAAGCGTGTTGGAGCCCGTGCAACAGCCACACAAGTTGCACGTACACATAACACATTTACTAGTAATAAATTCTAAAGTACAAATGCCAGTATGCCACACAAGTTCATCTCCACAGCATGTGATATATTTGTGCACGACTAGTCTACATATATTCACAGTGCTACCATTCACAATTTACCATACTCCACTTACACATTATAGATGGGCTCCATGTCCTCCTCCAGGTTCCAGTCCCAGGTGTTCTTCATGGATGGCACAATCCATAGTGGTGGGCAACGGGGATCATTGTCGCAGCTTTGTAGTCCGGTTCCACAAGATGGGGACTCGTCCAAGCTGAAGAGGCATAAATCAGGGATAGCGTGTCCCAGCATGTCGTTCATCCGGCGGTGTGCACTGAAGACACAACCATGCTTCATGAATGGCAGGCCTTCGGTGTCGTGCACGAAAGGTGGCATCCGCTTCACAATGGGGTAGCTGTCCGCAATGAAAAGTGAGTACTCTCCAAGAGTGTTCCTCGGCACCCACATAGCATCACGAGGGTTGAACTCGGCGCCTTTCATCTGGTACACGCGGCATCTCAGAACTGGACACATGGTGACGTACATGGTCAAGGTCCATGCATAATAATGTTGTGCTCAAATATGGCGGTCAGTAATATTGTGCAGCAAATAGTACTACTCTGGTATAGAGGAAGTAAAATAACCAGCTTATTATATATAGCCACTCTTGGGTACATGGATGAGATAGTAACACATGGAAAAAAAATGGTGGGAGCTAGTGGGTTCAAGTCTTCAAGGGCCTAGCTAGCTATACGCGTCCTCCAAGGTAAAAAGTACTAGTACTAGTAAGTAGTACTACAATGAAAAGAAGGCGAGAGGGTTAAAAAATACAATACTAAATTGTAGTAATAGTATAGTAAACATGTCCCAGTCAAGAAAAGAAAATAACTAACAAGTACTACTACTCTAACACATAGCAATGATAAAATGGAATACCTGCATAGATGGTGACGGTCCGATCGTGGTAGATTGTGTGACCATGTTGCATTCAGTGGTACCATGGGTAACGACTGCTAAGATAGTTGATCCCAATATGCCAAACTCAGCTACAAGGTTCCAGGTTAGATCGAATCACGGATGCAAATGCACATTCAGGATCGGCGATCTTATTTTGATTGGGGGGATGACTGGTCCCTACAAAATAATGGAGTACCATTAGGGATGCGAATGATGGTTTGTGCATTCCGTTTGTAATCTCTCGGACCGTAGGATGGCAACCAGATGAAACAAGTCCCATGGCTTTTTACAACAAAGATGCGGCCTACATGGCACATGGCGTCTTCGAACGTGTAGGGGTACAAATCTATCGCGGCCAACATGTGCCAGCCTCTACCGTTACTGCCTCTTGTACTGATGGCAATCCTTACGTCGAATACCGCGATGAGATATTAATCATCATAGCCGCGTCGCTTTGTCAGCGGGTCCACAGTTGCTATCTTCTTCAATATCATGTAGGCGTCATCATACATATTCAAGCCCAACCAGTCCGGAAGGCCAATCCCAATGGTGGAGAAGGGGTCTACGGGAACGGTCGCACTGCTGTGGATGTTGTGCAAAATGATGGTGGTGTACGGCCGGAGGCATGCAAGCCAATCTTCGTTGGCACCAACCCAGACCTATATATAAGACAGTGGGCAGCGGAGAAATTATGGGATGGAATAACTAACTAATATATTTAGAATATACACTACATGATCAAACTCCATGACTGACCTGCTCATCGAACACAATCTGACTACCTCTCAACGTCGGCAACTCTAGCAGAGTCAACGTGCAACCATGGCCAGGGAGCGGTGGACTGTTTGATGGATTGTCCCATAGAATAACCTTCTCCTCGAGGACGCATGGAAGACCAACAAACACGGCCTTTTTCCAAGCCTGTTTATGCACTGTCTTAAAAAAGTTGGTGCAGGAAGCACCGAGTCTTGCGGCGGTGAGGACGTTGGAGCGGCGTGCGATTTCTCCCAAAGGATCGTTGTCCAAGGTCTCCCAGCCCCGACGAGGAGGAGAACCGCCTGGGGAATCCATGGGAGCAGTGACGAACTGCCTTGGTCTCTTCAGGGGGGAGGGGAACAGGCGAGGAGGAGATAAGAGCGTAACCGCAGGGTTTCGTCCCTTCGCTAAGGAAATTATGCGGGCAAGCATAGTGGTAGTGCCTCGTGCCCCGCGATGGTGAGGCTATTATTTACTATGCAGTACTGTAGCAGTAGTAGTAATACTTTCTCAACT
Source organism: Aegilops tauschii subsp. strangulata (assembly GCF_002575655.3). NCBI lineage: Eukaryota > Viridiplantae > Streptophyta > Magnoliopsida > Poales > Poaceae > Aegilops > Aegilops tauschii. The sequence continues at coordinate 275,713,485 of NC_053037.3, read as the reverse complement.
ATTAGTGTGATGTACTATACTTCTATAGTGCACCAGTTTTGGACTCTTGAATCTCAAGTCCAAGGAGCTACAGTTGCAAGTGGAGGGTACTACTGTTCTCTATAACCATCGGTGTACTACCAATGCAGGGAAAGTACACCTGCATAGTGCATACTCTCCATGCTCTATTCAAGCACGTAGCTAGCCTACTCAGCCGCTCCTCTCACACACACACTAGAAGACTGTTTATCAGTGACGGTTACTGCGGGGGCAGAACATTTGAGTTCTTTGATACAGTGAGACTAGGCTTTTCGCTTCCATTCGTGGAGGTGTAATGGATCTCGTCGAACTTTGTTAGTTCCTTCTTTATGAATGAGATGAGGCAAAGCTTTTGCCTCCATTTCAAAAAAAAAATCACGTCAAGAGGAATTTCTTTTATAGAGCCGATAATGGAGCGAAGTCCATGTGTAGTAGAGTAGCACTTTACGTACAGAGCCATATTGCATAGTTCCCAATGTTGGGCCGGGCTTTTCCGGCTCCTCGGACTTAATTGGGAGGTGCTAGTTTAAATATGGTAACTGATGAGGAAGCTGCAAGCGAGGTGCGGCTAGGGCGAGCACGCAAGCGAGAAACTTTGCATGGTGTGAATTGATATATAGGAGTACTCACTACAAAAAAATACACTTCCGTGATGATATGTGTTTGTCACAGTAGGTCGCATTTTCTGTCATGCATGTAAATCGATGACGATTTTATGACAGAATCAAGATAGTCATACCTGTGCTGTCGTAGAAGTGTTCCATGACATTACCAAAACTATCATCACGGAAGTGTCCACTTCCATGACGATAAATCCCGCGTCACAGAAGTGCTTTTGTCAAGGGTGACCGACACGTGGCATCCACCGTAATGGAACGCCGTTAAGCTATCGGGTCGGGTTTTGGATCCGATAACCCGTTAACAACCCCGACCAATGGGGATTTTCCACGTGTAAAATCATCATTGGCTGGAGGAAACACGTGTCGGCTCATCGTTGGGACAGATGTCATCCACTCATTGGACAGAAGGTGTCTATGATACGTCAACACGTGGCATGGCCCAACAGAGGCCCATTCCTGTGAAAAGGCCGGCCCGTTTGACTTGGTCAAAAGGTGGCGGGCCGGCCCATGTAAAGCCTGTTAACGGCATGTTCGCATATAGCCCATTTACAGCCCGCCAACCCAAGGCCCGTTACGCCCTATCCGAATTAGGCCCAGTAGCGTCATCTGGGCCACCCAATATGATTCCAGCCCGTTTTCACTTCTGGCCCATGTATGGCCCATGACGTCTTTCGGCCCATATGAGGCCCTATGTAACTCTTGGCCTATTAATGGCCCGTGGTGAAACTGGCCCGTAATGAACAGTGTATCACTTTATACCCATTAACGGCCTGTGGTGAAACTGGCCCGTAATGAACATGTATCACTTTATACCCATTAACGGCCGGTTATTCCGTTGGGCCGTTTCCAGCCCATGTTATCTTTCGGCCTTCTCAGAGCCCATTTATTCTTGGGCTCATTTCCATCATTCGTTTACTTATGGCCCATTACTGTCATTTTCTGCTTGTGGGCCAAATTCAGCCTGTGGTTACAGTCGGCCCGTTTGTGGTCCGTTAATACGTTGGGCCGTTTTCATAGCGTCATCAAATACGGCCTATTAACGATGGCCCGTTATGGTCAGCCCATGAACGGACGATTCCAACTCTAGCCCGTTTACGGCCATAATGCGGCATGTTATTGGCCCATGTTTGGCCAATCGATCATACTGCCCGTATAAGGCCCATTGATGATACGGCCCGTAGAAGGCCCATTGTTTCTACGGCTCGTAGAAGGCCCATTGTTTCTACGGCCCGTAGAAGGCCCACTGTTTCTACGGCCCGTAGAAGGCCCACTGTTTCTACGGCCCGTAGGAGGCCTAGTGTCACTACAGTAAATATTAGCCCATGGTTATTGTGGCCTAGTTTTAAAAAATAGGTTATTGCAGCCACTAGCAAACCGCGGAAAAAGAACTGCAATGACTACAAGCAAACAAATAAACAAGACAACAAGGAAATAAATAAGCAAGCAACTTACGCTAGGCTATCACGGCTATCACACATATTACATCCACTAGGCATCAAAGTCCACCACCAGTGCAAATAAACGCACCGACAAAAGAATATACAAAACTGAGACTTCAGAAGGCACTAGGCCTGGCCACGTCGGGCCCCCCAAACAGCTGAAGAAGCTGAGTAGACCTCAGTTGTGTCAACGATAGATGCATCAACACTTGATTTAAGGCATGATGGTGCGCACGGCAGTCCTCTGACATCTTCATTGCATCTTTGACTTCAAGTTGCAGCTGAGCTGAAGCAAGCCTTTCCGCTTTAAGTTGAGACTGAAGAAGTCGAACTGATTGAGGCAGTGTCTGCACAGAGGTTGTCTCACACCTGCTGGTGAGTAGCTTCAACTCACTGTCTTCATCAAGACAGGACCTTGGGGTCATCTCGCTGTCCTCAAGATGGTTTGGCTCACTATCTTCCCTAAAGTTCTGCCTGGCGTAAGAGATACGAGTCTGAAAGAGAAACAAGGAGACACGTAACAGGTTTCACAATTATATAAGCAAATAAATGGATCTGTTCTGCATAAGGAACATGTTTTTACAACTACAATTTGAAACTGGTAGTTGTTGCAAACATCCAATCAGATGTAAACAGCAAAGCAAACAGCAGTGGAGGAAATGATGCCTATCCAAATCTATACTAGAAGAAAGTTTGAAGGCTTGAGAAGGATGAACTTACATTACATGTTACACGGGCTGGACAAAGCCCTTCTCCATGTTGATGGAAGGATAATTCAATAAATTCCCCAAAGAAAATTCTTTATAAGCATTGCCATTATTCTACATTTTGCAAAGAGTAAATATAGATCAAATAATATTGGAAGAAACAGAGGATAATGAAGCTCAGGTGCAGACTGATGATACATAATCAAATAGCAATTAATTAAGTACATCGTTACAAGGCAAAAGGGAGAGAGGTACTGACAAGAGCAATGCAGAGCCCATTATTGTTTTGAGATCGTATGATCCTTTGAGCAAGGAGATTCATCTGAAATTAGTTTTCATACAAGAGAGAAGGTAAGGCACAAGCAGAAATTTAGGAGTTCAAATTTTGAATTGATATCATAGACAGTACCTGACGCTGGGCTCCCAGCAGTCCTAATAGGGGTTTGGCCACTGGAGTAGGGGTAAAGTGTGGTACAGTTGGGCCTGTGTTTTCTGTGGCTGCTGATCTATCTGATTTAACAGGTATCACTACCTTTTCCAAATACCTAGTTTGTACTCCTTGAGGATCTGCACTCACCCTCTTCCTTTTGGACATCTATTACGAAAGAACAACATTTGACTGGAAAAACATAGTGTGACGACACATGGAATAGGTACAGAAAATGGATAGGTATGGCATATACTCATATATGATGCTTAAACTAAGCAGATGGTGTAACAAAGTAGAAGTAATGCAAGAGGTCAGATGCAAAATATGTGCGACCAATACAACTTTGCAAAGTTAGAGCAAGCACCTTGATGGGTGAATAAGATAGGCCATCCTCCACCATGCCAAGTTTGTTAGCCAGTGGATCGTTCCGCAATATTCCTCTCGTGCGTCCATTCTCATATTCATTTTGATAATGTTCAATATCTGACATGCATGAAAACATAAAAACAAGTGAGATTTTCTTTGTACTGTAGAAGCGATTCTAATCAATACTGCCTCCCTGTAAACCCCTTTGTGCTATCTCTGCAATTCTTTTAAAAGATGCCATGCATGCTGTAATTTGTTGTGTGCATTAATATAATGTGGCCTACTACTCAAAAGATGAGAGCTCCAGAAGTGATGACACTTCGCAGATGATAGCTTCAACATATAGTAAAGAAGGACAAGTCAACCTGACCTGACAGATTCAAAATATACTAAGGGAGAACAACTCGACCTGACCAGTCGACCGCAAGAGAAGAGTATCATCTTAAAGAAGAGCATAAGAGCAAGCAGATTGAAGATATTACAAGTCTTTCAATACAATGTCGGTTGGCCACCCATGATGAACCAGAGCGCACAGAGAAATACTATTCTTTCCGGTCTCTCCATATGTGGCTCACCTGCATTTCGAAACTAAAGTAGGAACATTTAGCTAACCAATTAAACATCTCTCAGTTTTACTAATATCAGCAATAATATCATATATGAATTTGTACAACTAAGCTTGTTTAGCTCGATGGGTGGAGCAGTGCTATTACGACATGAACCACGTAGGCTGATTGTGGTCATCATAAAATGGGGAAAACATAAGCATGATGAGTACAGTGTTGACCGTGGCAGTGGGATGGCAAATCTGAAGCTGCAAACCGCGCAAAGGGTAGTTAGCAACCGATGTTTGCTTTGAAATAACAACTAAGATTTGGTATGGACAAGAAAGTACAGTCAACAAGTGACAAAGAAATGCAATTATGTTCTCTCTCTATATGTCGTGACATGCATTTGGAAACTCAAGTGGGACCTTTAGCTAACCAATTAAATGTGTCGGTTAACTAATATCAGTATCATATCACAATCATATTTGAACAACTAAGCTTTCGAATTCTGAGTGTTGTATTGTTTAGCTTGAAGGGTGGAGTAATGCTAGTACGACAGAAAGCACCTACGCAGATCATAGTAGAGTAGATAAAAGGGGAAAACCCTAAGCATCAAGAGAAAAATCAGGAAAGTGGAACTAGCTGGACCAGTGGGTGGCGCACATGCTTTTCGAAACGAATATAGGAACATTAGGTGACCAATTAAACGTTCTCTGTTTTAGTGATATGAGCATCATATCAGATTTGTATTTCAACACGTAAGCTTTGGGTTGAGGTCTTGAGGAACAGTGCTAGCACGACACGAAGCACCTACGATGATGGTAGTGACTATAAAGGGGGGAAACCATAAGCTTTACGAGTATAGTGCCCGTGCCATGGTGGATCTGAAGGTGCAAACCGGACAAAGCTACTTCGCAACCAATGTTTTCTTTCAACTAGCCACTACGATTTGGTACGGACAAGAAAAGTACAGTAAACAAATTACGATCTATTTTCTGGGTGAGATCAATAACTTAAGCACATATGGAAGAGTACCACCTCTCTTGCGACGCCGTATAGGCCTATACTGATATGTTGAGGGTGCTACGGGTGCGATGGCTGTCGGCGGCGGGGAAGAAGACCCTACACGACAGACGGCCGGGTCGGGGGATATATCCTGTTGCCGTGGACGAGGCGGTCGTAGGAGCGGCAACGGCAAGGTGGACGACGGCACCGATGAAGCGGGAGGAGGCGATGAAAGGATCCTGGTCCAGCGCCGTGGATGAGAGACGTCCATCTCTTGCAGTGGACGACGGGGTAGGGGTAGCGGCTCCGGCAAGGTGGAGGATGGGGTGGCGGACGAAGGAGGCTGGCCGCAGTGCGGAGGTTGTCGTGCCGCCGACGGTGTATGAATGGGGACATGGAGGGAAGGGGGGATCTCAAACTTTGGGACGCGCTTCTCTGAAATGGGGGAAAGTTACGAACTTATCCCCCGTTTAAAATTTTGGACATCGCGTCGGTTGGGGATAGGACGGTAATCTCGCATCTCCCAAATATTTGCCGGTAACTATTTCGGGCGAGGAGAGGGTGTTTTGCCGCCCACGGTTGGCGCCCACGGTGTATGAACGGGCCTGACAGGTAGGGCGGTTGTGTCACGTCTGATGGAAGTTACACATCTGCCCCTATTTAAAATATTAGCCTACATCGATTTTGGACGAGGAGAGTTTGTTTTGCTGCCCACCGTGTATGAATGGGGAAATGGAGGAAGAGACACATGTCTTTCGGACGAGCTTGAATCAAATGTGTTTTGCCGCCCACGTTTGGCGCCCACCGTGTCTGAATGGGCTCAGAGGCCGTCGTGTCACGTCTGATTGAAGTTACTAGTCAACCCCTATCAACAGCAGTGTAAATCCGGTCGATAAGGATGTCAAGTGTCAGGGGTAGACAGTAATTTCCATCTCGCAAACACTTGCTTCGGGCAGCCCACTAATTATAGTGGGTGTTTAGCCGCTTCGTTCAAAACTTGGGAGAATTAGCATTCACGTTTGCCCTGGGACCTGGCAAACTAAATTCAAATCCAATTTGTATTCGATTACGAATATCCATAGATAATTATACGTTTTGTTATTTATTTCTTCAAAACCACAACAAAGATTTATTCCACCTTTATATATGATTATGATTTAGAAATGCCGTGATCTTTGAATTCAGTAGGTTGGATACACTCCGAGTCAAACAGTTATTTCATCCAATACAATATGCTCACACGAAAAACAGTTCACCTTATGTCAATCATACAAGTACTGAGGATTACCTCGCCTAAAAAATGCGGATCATTACAACACATGGACAACATAGGGGGTCTTGCAACATAATCCATTCAGAGACATGACACAACATGCAAGTACAATAATCTAATGACAATTTCAACTGGTATCTAAAGAAGAACCGGGATTACCTTGGGCTTCAGATAGCAGAAACAGCAGGACCTCCTCCATCTTCAAATGCAACATTCTTACTTCCTCCAATTCTTGGGTTGCTTGCATAATGCGTGCCGCTAATTCCGTAATTTCCAGCCTCAAGATAAAGATTACCTCATTCATGGCAGCCACACCATCTCTTTCTGCCTCTAGTAGAGCCTCAAGCACTATAATATCTGTGCTCAGACTGCTCTCCGGCGGTGTTGCCTCTAAACTGCTACCATCTGGTAACATGGATGGTGCACTGCTTCCACAAATAGATTCTGGGGTTGTACATTGTGTCCTAGTGTGAACGGCATCCTGAAAGGTTTCTGCTGGACATCAGTAAGAGATAGTTATCGTATGATCCAGGCAGTAAGCTTACACGGTAAACGATGGACGAATTATTGCCGAGCATGGCAAACTATATTTAAATGGTTCGAAGCAGCATCAGCCGAAAAGAAATTAAAATGGTAAGATGAAACTAGGGATGCAAGTGGCAAATAAACGACATCCGCCAGTCCCATCTAGTTATTTTTTGCTACCTCCCTAGTTCATTTTCCTCAAAAAACAAAAACTCTTTTGAACTATCATACCACTAGTGGACTTTAATCGGGATTAAACGGGACCCAGTTGACATCCCTAGTTGAAAGGGAGTGTACAGCCGCTATATTTAAGTTGCCAAGGCATCTAAGCAGTTGAAATAATCTGAGAAAGCACTTAACAGTGTGGCCTCATATAAACTACGAAGACAGTCTTGTGATGAAGTTGAGAGGAAAAGTTAAGGACTCAAATGAAATAGGCATGCATTTCTTTACGATAGTACAGCAGGCACTGCTGACATATTGGCCAACTCAGGTATAGCGTAACAACAAATAAGCATTCGAATCAAGCAATACAGCAAAGCAGACAACTGAACTATTTGTAATTCGGTAGGATTACACGTTGAGGGCACAAGCCAAGAGAGCAGCCCACTCGCATTACATTTCACATGTACTAAAACACACTGGCTTACCATATGTTGTTGTGAAGCCTAGCTCCTGTTGCAATGTTCTTTGAAGATATCGTCAGCATCCCGTGGTTGCAAATCTAGTTGTTGTAGTTTATTCTGCACCATCTATTTAGGTAAAATTAATTTTAATCGCATGCACTAGTCCGAATTGATCATCAATGGTTCATCTAAACTAATGAAAGAAGGGTGTGTGCATACACGACAATATATCTGCTTCCCTCTATTTTTATGCTTGTTCGAGGTGCCAGCCCCAAAAGAACAAATATTTTGCTTGATGGGGTTGGCAGCTCCATAATTAACAGAAGCATCAAATTAGTCATGCAACTTGGGAAGATCAAGAACACACAAACAAGTAAAGAACAGAGGCTCAGAGCAGTGATGTAATAGCTAGCATCAGAAAATGTAGGGTAAAACGAACAAAAAGCAGCGGAACCACATGCTAGTTTGCTGATGTATAATTAAGCATAGAGAACATTAAGCAGTCTGATGGAACCAATAGGTGGCATCAGAACAAAACTAAAGCATATTAACTATATGTGCACTAGTATGTAATTTAGCACATGTAACATGTTCACTGCCAGAAGTATGGCCCTACAGGTGCAAGCAGAATAACGCGTCTCATGAAAAACTGAATGATGACCTGAAGAAATTCAAAGGTGCGGTGCTTATGCTAGGAAAGTGAACGTAGGCGCCGGCCGTTGGATAATAGTACCTGATTCTCGGCGGCGTATGGGTATCGTTGTCATACTTGATAGCTAAGGATCATTGATGGTGCTCGTGTTGCGGTTGAGTTTGGGTCGGATATCGCCGTCGCTGAAGCGGCTCCGATGCTATGGTTGCAGCGCCTGTCGACATACAAGAAAGCTCATCTGTGGTAAGTGAACAGTTGCACGATAAAGAGAAAAACCGAAGGAGTACAAATCGAAATAACCTGATGAGGCTGCGGCGTCGGTAAAGCAGGGCCGGTGGAGTTGAATATGGTGTCCGTGGAGCTGGTCCGGTGCAGTGGACGAAGGCTTCGGTGGGCGCGTTGTACAGTGCTTTCGATGAGGCGGATCTGTTGCGGCGGACGAGGGCTTGTATGAAGGGCCAGCGAAGGGGCGGACGAGGGAGTTAGTGAAGGGCCTACGATGTGCTGGACGAGGGCGCCGGTTAAGAAGATCCGGTGCGGTGGACCATGATGGCGGTCAAGGAGATCTGGAGCGGTGGACAAGCCAGTCGCTGAAGCGGCTCCGGTGAAGTGGTGAGTTGGCAGTTGGGGGTTCCAAGGTGCGGAAGGTAGATCCGGCGGGGTGTGAGGTCCACCGTTGCGGCGGAGGACTAGATTCGGCGGCTTGTCGTGGTTGGGGGGTCGGGGAGGGGAAGGGGAGGGGCTCTGGGGAAGAATGTTGGGGGCAAAGAGGGGAAAACAATGGAGTTACCAAAGCAGCCCTTTTCCGTTCATGTGGCAGGGGTAAAACAGGAATATCGCAGGGCTAAACTTTCGGGCGCGTGATATTTCGATGTGAGCGGGAAGTTTGAAAGCTTTTGGCGCCTAAAATTATAAGTATTCTGCTCTCGTACGGCCGACTATGATATCATGGCCGACAATTTGTTTGTTTTGCACGCAAAAAAAAAAGTGCAAGTTTTGAAAATAAATGTCTCCAACTCGAAACTTAGATTGTCCATTCAATTCAAATATGGATCATTGAGCTACTACAAGCAAATACCATCATACGGTCCAATTCAAATGAAATTCCAAATGTGTTTATCCTAAATATGATGACAAAAGCAAAAATGTGTATGTGTATGAATAAAGTGGATGATTATAAAGTTTGAACATGCCCGTATGTGTATATCTCTAGGTTTGATATATGAATTTGAAATCATGAAATTCCGGCTTAAAAATGTACCTCCATTTAAATGAATTACAAAATCTAATGATGGAGTCGAATTCCAAAATTCCAATCTTAGGTTTGTAATTCTGGTACATCAAGGTATATCACGCATGTTCAAAAGTATCATTATCTCATAGTACAAACTGTGAAACAAATTGATCAACCATGAGTGCACAATATCTCAATTACGCTAAAGTCCCTCAAATATAGACACCTCACTCTTTATCTGAAGTCAACCCCCCCCCCCACCACCACCACCACACACACACACACATAGAGAAGTCGTTCTCTCCCCCAAACACCAACACACGAGCACAGTAACACCCCTCTCTCTTGTAAAGTCCGGACCCCAACATAGGTCTCTATCACTTTGTCTCTCGGGTATGCACACATCTCTTCCCTCACTCTCTAGGTCTCCCGCTATCTCTCTTACCCAAGCACACGCACTATGTAGAGTGTATATTTCCCATACACACAAAACGTCGCCCCCAAACGTCTATCTCCCTAGTCATGTGGTTCTCGCGCACTCACCTCACACACCACCCCCGCTGCAAACAAGCACACTTTGTCTCCTTGTGCACCACTCTCCTCTTTCTATCTCTCCCACATGCGGACCCGCCCCAGCTCCTTCCCTGTATACATATATGTCGTGACTCTTTGCATAGCTCCCTAATGTATAATCGTTCTCGATTTCGCACATTGTTCTCTACACCATCTATTCTAGATCTCTCATGAAGCCCCTATCACACACACGATGACTCGCTTCCCTTGCGTCTCCGTTCATAGGCCAATTTCGGACAACATCAACATTGTCTCCCTATCTATACGCCATTTATGGACACAAAACACCCCTCTCGCCCCCTCTCTTCCTCTCTCTCTCTCTCTCTCTCTCTCTCTCTCTCTCTCTCTCTCTCTCTCTCTCCGTCGCTAGCTCTCTCTTTCTCTCGCTCTCACACCCCTCTCCCACACACACACTCGATGTATCTTCCAAATAGTCTGCTCCCCCCGCCCGCACCCGTGCTATCTCGCTACTACACATGTCACACCATTCCCCCTTCCCTTATACTAGGTTTACATCATCAGTGGTCTCTCTACTCCACATACACTCTCTCCCTCTCACACACAAACGCGTGCACAAACACACACAGACACGCACAAACACCCATTTATCTGGATCCTCATCTCTCCTGATGTCCGCATGTGTATCTCACACACTCACTCTCTAATTATGTATATGTGTCTCCACGTTACACAACACAAAACCCCATGTACATGTCTCTCTCTATCCTACACACACATACACACAAAGAATCGGTTATCATTGCCTCAGTCTCTAACATATCACACACGCACAGTGTCTCTCTCTCTCGCAAACACGCTCAACAAGGGTTTCCCCGTGAATAACTTACCATCTATTCATCAACAGTCGTGGCAGTACGGCGAACACGAGACATGAAAAAGAATAAATCTACACGTGCTTAGACCACCTAGTATGACTACTAGGACTAGAGCAAGCCAAAAAGCGCGCCGCCGTCACCCCCTCCTTGTCGGCAACGGGAAAATCTTTGTTTTACACAGTCGAGAAGTCATTGTGCTAAGGCCCCACATGCCGAGGCGTTGAATAGAATGTAGATGCTAGTTTACGGAAGCAAGTATCGATAATACGTTTGTATATCCATACTTATATTTCTTCTCTTATAAAAAAACCGAGTTGGTGATGATGGTACGTGTGCCATCTTGCAATATATACCGTCCGATCTATATCTGACGGATGGAAATTAAACTAAAAGATACCCGCACCCCTCTCCACATTTGCAGACAAGGCCTTCCCTCGTTCATCCTTATCTCCAACAAACCTCATTGTTGAAAAATTAAGAAAGGAAGCCTCTGGAACAAACTAGCCTGGTGGCCGCTGCCGGCGTCGTCAATCCCCAAGCCTCCGCTCAGTCCGACCACCAACCACCACCACACCCCACTCCTCTTCACCTTATCTCATATTTCTCGAGATATCATTAGTTTTTACACATGGGATTACTCCCGCAAGGGTCAATCACAACAAGTGTTTTATAAAAAAAATGCATCTTGATGTTCCGTGCAATGCACGGATCTTGCTAGTACTCCTACACAAGACTAAGTTGGTGATGCTGGTGTGTCTGCCATCCGTCGTTTCTGACCATTAGATCTACATCTAACGATTGTGAGGTAAGTTGTTGCCTTTTCTCACCAACATCCCACTTGTCTACCAATTTGCAGAAAAACCCATAATTAGTATCTTAAAACCAACCACATCCCTCCCTGACCTCACCAAAACAGCCCAAGGAATATATTCTAATTGAAACATAATATATCTCTAGTGACATATGTATATCAAAATTAGAGTGTTTTGTACCAAGTTTGTGAATAAGTATTATTCTAATTATGATTCGTTGCAACGGACATGAACATTGCTAGTATTTCCAACCATGCATTTTTTTCCTAGTATTCCATAGTTTCGAGTTTTCCATCAAGATATTAGTCACTCATGGTTGATATTTACTTTCAATCATGTACACATATCCACTATGTAACTAGCCTTGCTTATTGGCTTCCAAAGCTTAACTTTCACTCCTACTTACAATATGTAGAGTATTTAACAAAAAACTACCACTTTCAACCAGCCCTAGGAAGAATCTATTGTACAAAAAATAGCAAAAACATACCCAAAATTTCTTAATCCACGCCAAAAACTACCTAGTACTCCTACCGATTAGGTTCGTTTAAACCCATTTATGACAGGGTTGGCCCACACGTCCGTGCTGAGAGGCAGCTTAAACCAACACATTTTGTTTGACCGTTGACACGAGGGACCCACATCTGACCTTCTATCCTGTTATTCCCCCTCAAATCATTATTTTTCCTGAACATTACATCAAACAGTACTGATGCGTGTTCGTCGGTGGCGCCGGTGATGAGCGAGTTGGCCGCCACTCCGTCGGACTGGTCGGACGCCGCGCTGGCCTCCGCACAGGTTGGCAGGCTGGCCCGAGCGTGACTCACAAGCGAGCAAGCCGCCGCGCTAGCCTTCGCTCGAGCCAGATGGTTGGCCTTAGCGTGGCGCGCGCGAGCAAGCCGCCGCGCTGCCGTGCCAATCTAGCTAGCAAACCTTGCAGACAAGCAGCTGGACGGAGCTATCTTGGCTAGCTAGCGGCCGTGAGCGCCGGACGGAGCTGGCATCCGGGCTGCCGCAACATGGGCTCCGCACCGCCGGCGGTTTTGACCTCGCCTTCTGCCGGCGGCGGTAGCTGCGTCCCATGGCCGAGGATGACTAGGTGGACGGGCCGGAGGTAGGAGGTCACTCGAGGATTTTTGTTGGTAAGAGCATGTACAATGGTTGATAAGGTAGTCTTATCTTAAGTCTGCCATGTATGCAAGTGGTAGTAGTTTCTTGGCATTTTAGTGGTTTCTTGCATTATTAGAGCAAGTACAATAGAGCTGAGTCAGCGGGCTATAAGAAATAAACTAGTATATTTCTGCTTAGTTGGAGGAAAGAGAAGAGGAGAGAGAAGGTAAGCGGGCTCTTCGTGAAGAGCCAGCTCTAGCACGTGCTCCTAGGCACTTTGTGAGAATAAGAAGTGGGCCACATAATAAAAAAGTAGTACACTCTTTTGATCTATTATTGTACATGATGGCTATAAGATGGGCTGTAGATGACATGGCACTGGCTTATAGCCAGCAGCTGGCTATACTATTAACCATTAGGGGTTTCTTGTAAGGAACAATGTACGTACTACTAGCGACAAAAGGCGATTCTAGGTTGCGTTGTACTCCAACGAGTACTACTAGTGGTCGCGGGAGTGTATACCTCGTTTTGTGGGTTCGGTCCCGGCCGAACGCACGACGGCCTTTTTTTTAAATAGTACTACTACACTTCGCTGCGAGCCAATATTTTACACGGGTAGTTTGAGTTTTGAAGTCAAACGGACGTGCGGCCCCACAATCTGGGTGCACTGGACAGCCTAGCCACGTGAACGGGTTTTCCTTCCCAGCATCCCGTGGCTCGCGTTCTTGCCCTAGCCGCACCTCGCTTGCAGCTTCCAGCTAGTAGCATATTTAAACTAGCGCCTCCCAATTAAGCCCGAGGAGCCGGAAAAGCCTGGCGGGGCATTGGGAACTGTGCAATATGGCTCTGTATGTAAAGTGCTCTACTACTACTCTGTAGCTTGTGGCGTTGCACGCATGGACTTCACTCCATTATCGGCTCTACTATAAAAGAAATTCCTCTTGACGTGTTTTTTTTAAACGGAGCCAAAAGCTTTGCTTCATCTCATTCATAAAGAAGGAACTACTAACAAAGTTCGATGAGATCCATTACACCTCCACAAATGGAAGCGAAAAGCCTAGTCTCGCTGTATCAAATAGCTCAAATGTTCTGTCCCTGCAGTAACCGTCGCTGATAAACAGGCTGCTAGTGTGTGCGTGAGAGGAGCGGCTGAGTAGGCCAGCTACGTGAGAGGAGCGGCTGAATAGAGCACCGAGAGTACCCACTAGGCCACTACGCAGGTGTACTTCCCCTGCATTGATAGTACAGCGATGGTTCTAGAGAACAATAGTACCCTCCACTTCCAACTGTAGCTCCTTGGCCCTGAGATTCAAGAGTTCAAAACTGGTGCACTATACTAGACTAGACTAGAAGTACAGTACATCGCACTACTAGTTGAGAAAAGTAGTACTAGTACTGCTACAGTACGAGTACGTACTCCTCCGTCACATAATGTAAGACGTTTTTTGACACTAGTTGGCGTGTACAAAAAATGGCAAAAACATACCCAAAATTTCTTAATCCACGCCAAAAACTACTACCTAGTGCCAAAAATTACGTACTAGTGCTATTATTTACAGTATAATGCAATCCCATAACGTTCCATAATGCTAGTACTAGTAGTAAATAATAGCCTCACCCCTTCGCTAAGGAACGATCTACAGTTGGAAGGGACGAGGCCCTGCGGTTACTATGCTCTTATCTCCTCCTCGCCAGTTCCCCTCCCCCGAAGACAAGGCAGTTCGTCACTGCACCCATGGATTCGCCAGGCGGTTCTCCTCCTCGTCGGGGCTGGGAGACCTTGGACGACGATCCTCTGGGAGAAATCGCACGCCGCTCCGACGTCCTCACCGCCGCAAGACTCGGTGCTTCCTGCACCAACTTTATGAAGACGCTGCTTAAACAGGCTTGGGAAAAGGCCATGCTTATTGGTCTTCCATGCGTCCTCGAGGAGAAGGTTCTTCTATGGGACAATCCTTCGAATAGTCCACCGCTCCCTGGCCATGGTTGCACGTTGACTCCGCTAGAGTTGCCGACGTTGAGAGGTAGTCGGATTTTGTTCGATGAGCAGGTCAGTAATGGAGTTTGATCATGTAGTACTTAGTTATTCCATTTCCATCCCGTAATTTCTCCGCTGCCCACCGTCTTATATATAGGTCTGGGTCGGTGCCAACGAAGATTGGCTTGCATACCTCCGGCCGCATACCACCATCAGTTTGCACAACATCCACAGCAGTGCGGTAGTTCAGGTAGACCCCTTCTCCACCATTGGGATCGGCCTTCCGGACTGGCTGGGCTTGAATACGTATGATGATTCCTACATGAGATTGAAGAAGATAGCAATTGCGGACCCGCCGACAAAGCGACGCGGCTACGATGATTACTATCTCATCGCGGTGTTCGACATAAGGATTGCCATCAATGCAAGAGGCAGTAACGGCAGAGGCTGGCGCATGTTGGCGGCGGCAGATTTGTACCCCTACACGTTCGAAGACGCCATGCGCCATCTAGGCCGCATCTTCGCGGTGACAAGCCAGGGGACTTGTTTCATCTGGTTGCCATCCTACGGTACGGGAGATTACAAACGGAATGCACAAACCATCATTTGCATCCCTAATGGTACTCCATTATTTTGCAGGGACCAGTCATCCCCCAATCAAAATAAGATCGCCGATCCTGGATGTGCATTTGCATCCGCGATTCGGTCTAACCTGGAACCTTGTAGCTGACTTTGGCATATTGGGATCAACTATCTTAGTAGTCGTTACCCATGGTACCACTGATGTGCAACATGGTCACACAATCTACCACGATCGGACCATCACCATCTACCCAGGTATTCCATTTTTAACCCTCTCACCTTCTCTTTCATTGTTGTACTAGTAGTATACTTTGTAGTACTAGTAGGAGTACTTTTTACCTTGGAGGACGCGTATAGCTAGCTAGGCCCTTGAAGACTTGAACCTACTAGCTGCCACCATTTTTGTTTTTCCATGTCTTAATATCTCATCCATGTAGCCAAGAGTGGCTATATATAATAAGCCGGTTATTTTACTTCCTCTATACCGGAGTAGTACTATTTGCTGCACAATATTACTAACCGCCATATTTGAGCACAACATTATTATGCATGGACCTTGACTATGTACGTCACCATGTGTCCAGATCTGGGATGCCGCGTGTACCAGATGAACGGCGCCGAGTTCGACCCCCGTGATGCTACGTGGGTGCCGAGGAACACTCTTGGAGAGTACTCGCTTTTCATCGGGGAGCTACCCCATTGTGAAGCGGATGCCACCTTCCGTGCACGACACAGAAGGCCTGCCGTTCATGAAGCATGGTTGTGTCTTCAGTGCACACCGCCGGATGAACGTCATGCTGGGACACGCTATCCCTGATTTATGCCGCTTCAGCTTGGATGAGTCTCCATCATGTGGAACCGGACTAGAAAGCTGCGACAATGATTCCCGTTGCCCACCGCTATGGATCGTGCCATCCATGAAGAACACCTGGGACTGGAACCTGGAGGAGGACATGTAGCCCATCTATAACGTGTAAGTGGAGTACGGTAATTGTGAACGGTAGCGCTGTGAATATATGTAGACTAGTCGTGCACAAATTTATCACATGAATTGTAGATGAACTTGTGTGGCATACTGGCATTTGTCCTTTAGAATTTATTACTAGTAAATGTGTTATGTGTACGTGCAACTTGTGTGGTTGTTGCACGGGCTCCAACACACTCTTCGAGAACAAAAAAGGTGGCACAGCTTTGGATATACGTGACGTGGCGGCATCATATAGTAGCATCGTTCGCTATAGTTGTAGTACACTCCTACTAGGACGACAACTCCTATAAAACCTTGCGCTTGGCTCTTTGCCTCTTCGGGAGGTTCAACAGTTCGTACTCGTGTGAACCTTGAACTTGGCTCTTCGCCTCTTCGGAAGGTCCAACAATGATGATACTACAGTACAATATGCTTCTGGCAATCTGACACCGATTGAACTACTGCACGTCCACTGCGAGGGCGAGGGCGGGGGAGAGGGAGAGGGAGAGGGCGCTGTAGTCAAAACCCTCTCCTCGTCCTGCGAACCACCGCACGCGTGGGCAAGGGAGAGGCGTAGTAAGCAAGCTTCTCCTCTTTCGGCGAGTTGACGGGACACATCAAAGCAGTACTAGTACTAGTAGTAGTAGTAGTCCATACTGCGTCCTTTCTGATTAATATGGCTTGATTTGAAACGAGAAAAATACACTGGCGGTCAACGTATGTAACAATACGCTCTTTACGGTCACTACATGTAGTTTTGCGGTGATTATACGATCACTAGCTCATCGTAGAGCACTATATTGCACCCTACTGACCGGCCACATAGTCGACATGGCACTTTGTTGACTGGTTAAATTGTCACCTGGTTCTGGGTCCCACCTATCAGTTGGCAGAGCAAAGAAATCAGTTAAACAAAACTTTACGCAGGCGCGACACGAGTCCAACCCTTGCGCGCGAACCGCCTTGGCTATGTATGTGAGTGCATGCACGTGTCCTCCCTCGGTCTTCCAACAAAGAGTGTACATCGGCTATAAAACAAAGAGTGTAGTACATGATGTACATCTACACTTCCAATGCATTTAGCCTTTAATCTAAATCGATATTGATTGACTAATGCACCAACTTGTGCTGTAGGTATAGGCTACATGTCTATCCTTAATTACAGCATGCAACGGCCTTCATTTAATCTTCTTATCTCAATGATCGCATGCACACATAAGTCTGCTACTTTTGGGCGTTAATTATGCCCTGGTCAATGTGTACATCTCTAAATGTACAGTCTTTCACGGACGTAGGGAGTAGGTTGAGCACTTGAGCGTGAGCGTGTGTGTTGCGTCGTGTGCTGTGTGCTGCATGGGTGCGTGAGTGTTGCGTGCGTCCATGTGTACGTGTGAGTGTTGCATGTTGCATGCATGCATGCATGCATGGGGCTTACTCCCTCCCATTGACATGTTCATATTTCAAGCTTCCTCTGTTCCCTCCATATGGTGATACTCCCTCTGTTCCCAAATAGTACGGAGTAAAAGCATCCCTCTGTTCCCAAATACGGAGTCTTTGTCTTTCTACAGATTTCAACAAGTGACTAGGTACGGAGCAAAATGAGTGAAGTGAGCGTAGAGGCATAGGGATACTGTAGAAAGGAAGTCCTCGCGATCCATTATTCCCCATCTCGGTCAGAGAGAACTATTCAACTAGTCTTCGCAGTGAAGTGACAATACACGCTGCAGCAGATGGGACACGTAATTAATAAGCTGAACCAGCGTCTTGGTGTTACTAAATCAGCCTTACCCAGTACTGCAATCATGTTTGCCAGTAGAGCACGCTTCCGCAAATACGCCTACGCACCTCTGTCCTCCATTAACTGACATATGGGCCCTTTTGTGGTAGACCCACATGTCATCGGTGTAACTATTTACACTCCGAAGGACGGTATATCCTGGTAGTAGTACTAGTAGAATTGAGATTGAATGCACTTTCTTCCCCGTCTTCCACTCTTCTTCCTCCTCTCTTCTTCTTCCGACTCTCTTCCCCATCGTCGGCCGCACACCATTTACCCCCGCTCACTGCTCGCCCGCCCGCGCCATCTTCCTTGGTAGATCGCGCGTACCATATCCCCCCGCTCACTGCTCGGCCACACGAGGAGAAGCTTCTTCGCTCGCCCGCCCGAATCCACTTCCCCGCTGGCTCGCAGGCACCGAAAACCCCAATGGCAGAACCGACTGACACGCAGAGCCGCGATTGGAATTCCCTCCCTGATGTTCTCTTGGAGCAGATCTGTAGTCGTATGGAACTACTCAGCACCGTCTGTTTGGCCGCATGCTCGGTGTCTTTGTACCGTCTACTCGTCTGCAACCGGCCGGCTCTTTTCAAGACACCCTGCTTGCTGATGCCCGATCCTCGCAGGTGGCCCAGACACCGACTTGACGATCCTACGGAGGTTGCCGTGGTTGCCCTCGACATGCTACCACTACTCGTCCACCTGTCCTTCATGTGCGGCCACTACTGGGCGGGCATGAAGGCCAACTGGATCGTCCTCATCCACCACACCGGTAGTCCGTGGCGTCTCGTGGATATCTACACCCAGCGAGAGATCACCCTTCCATCGTTGGATACCGCCGCCATCGAGCCTCGCGGCCCGCCGGACACTCCTGCCTACTACGCACGAGACGCGTCAAGCTTTTGGCTCGACCTCTGTTTGCAGAAAGTTGTAATCTGCGAAGTGCCCGCACCATCAGAAGACTACATGGATTACAAGCTCATTGCCTTGTTCAACATGGGATTAGTCTATCTGGAATCCGGTCGCCATACATGGTTATGGCTCACCATCAATCCTGTTGAGGCAACATTTCTGTCTGATGCTATAATGCACGATGGCATCATTTACGCGATCGACGCACAGATTGGCTGCCTATACTGGTGGAATCTATCGTCGTGTAATTGTTCTATCTCATCTCATCTTTACCTTATGAATACGACTGCCTCTTCATTTGTTACAAATTTAGAATGCATAGCATGTCTATAACCACATCATTGCTATATGTTCCTCTCATTTCCTAGATTTTTATGACCACACATGTTATTGTTAGAGTTGATATGAGAACAATTGGCATCTAATGATTGTTAGAATACATATTATGAGCATAACATCATGATTGCTATATGTTACTCTCGTTTACAAGATTTTTATAACAACGCATGTTATTGAGAGTTGATATGAGAACAGTAGTAGTAAGTGCTATGGTAGAATATGAGTAGGCGCTGTCATAGTTGTTTTCCTCTCATTGTTACATGATGTTTGAACCATGACATATTGCTAGAATATGAAAGCCATTGGCTTATTTTTTTAACTTGGGGTATGATTATGACCACGGCATTGCAATTCTCTATCTATGATATGTGTCACTGTTATAATAATCTTAATTCCACACATACTCGGAACATGATTGTTTATTTTTGTCCTTTTGGTCTCCAATTTGAATTGTTGCAGCAGATGCAAATGCGCTGGCCTTCATGATTCCAGGACCTGGAATCATACCAGCCGATGGGTGGTGGTTTATCGCTCGTTCAGTTGACGGCGGTCATTTGATGCTCATTCGCACGTACCAAATTGACCAAACCATTACATCAAACCACATGCAGTACAATGCGTGGGGCGTTCGTGACATTGATGGCTATGGCTGCTTCATGTTCGAGAAAGATCCCGGCTCCGTTGGGCCAGGCGTATTCAACTGGAGGCGGGTTTACAGCCTCGGCAACCACTCCTTGTTCCTCAGGCTCAATTATCCGATCATCCAACCAATCATCGATCATATCACCGGCGATGATTACTGTGCTATGCAACTTCCATTCGCGAGGGGGGCTGTGTTTACACATCATACCATGGGTTTCATGAATCACCATATCCAGAGATTCGTCGACACAGCTTGTTGCTAGATAATCTTCAGTGTGTGAAAGGCATCAAGCTTCCATGCGATGCATGGCTTTTGCAAACCCGACATGCGGCGATGTGGTTCATGCCAACAACAAATATGCACAACTTGATTCGTGCTGATATCTAGACCGAGCCATGTATTCTGCTGCTGTAGCACGACCCTCTTTTGTTGGATATTATGTACTGTTGTTAGTTTGAAGCACTCCTCTGGTTTGAAGGATAGATACCTTCCTGGGATCAAGTGCATCCTAACTCACCTGCGTAGGATGTACTGATAATGATGATGGAGATGCTGTGCAAAAGCCATATATATATATATATATATATATATATATATATATCAGTTAGGCTTCAAGTGCGTACTTGTTAGTTAAACCTATGTATAAATTGTGACACTAAATACGACTAGTAAGTAGTACAGTAGAAGTACTAGTATACGTCGGTCAAATTATTCATCATGTCCACACATTGAATTGACGTGACAACACGTTGCGCGTGAGGTGACACAAGAATCCCGGCGGCGTGTTCGGGTATTCTGGACTTCAGATTTGGAGTACCACTTATCTGTCAAAATCTTTCATCATTCACTTAAAACAGTCGATTGATCATACATTGAGTACCATATAACTGGAATTACCGATGCAAGTCGAAGAAGGATTGGCCGGTGCTGCCGGCTGGCGTCAAGTTCGATCCCGCGGATCAGGAGCTGATCGAGCACCTTGAGGCCAAAGTGAGTGCTGACAGTGCGAGATTTCAGTCTCTCATCGATTTGTTCATACCAACCATCGACTGCGAGCACGGCACATGCTACACCCAACCTGAGAAACTTCCAGGTAAGACACCGATCGACCGTCTACTTGCACAAACATATTCCTTTGTTTATAGCTCTATTTTTCTTTTTAGACGCAGACCTGGTGAAGCAA
Organism: Aegilops tauschii subsp. strangulata; assembly: GCF_002575655.3. Lineage (NCBI taxonomy): Eukaryota > Viridiplantae > Streptophyta > Magnoliopsida > Poales > Poaceae > Aegilops > Aegilops tauschii. The sequence continues at coordinate 275,692,330 of NC_053037.3, read as the reverse complement.
TTACAATTTGACAGTTAATAAAAAGTGAAACAAGTGACTGCAACATGCCAAAGATGTTATGAAAATGCCAACTAGGTACACTAAAACCTGTATTCCACAATACTGCAGGTATCACACTTAGTGGCCTAAGGAAGCATTTCTTCCAGCGCAATTCCAGGGCGTTCAAAAGGGGCACGTGGACGCGTCGCAAGATACAGTCGGAGTGCGGCATGCACGCGATGTGGCACAAGACCGGCAATACCTTGCCGGTGATGGTCAACGGCTGGCAAGACGGGCAGCAAAAAAGGTTCTGGTGTTGCACACCAACAAGAACTTCGACCAGCAGAGGACCAACTGGGTGATGCACCAGTACCACCTCGGGGACCTAGAGCAAGAGAAGGAGCGGGAGCTGGTCCTCTGCAAGATTTTCTACCAGACGAACACTAGGGCCAGGAGTAAAAAGATTATCAGTTAGTTTGGTATTGGTAGTTGTACTACCTTGTCGTCCGCAAGTTGGTATTGTTGTTAATGATCTTTTGGTATGAACTTGCATTTGCTTGGATATAAAGCTGAATCATTTGTTTCGAAACAAATTTTCAGGCACTTGATTTTTATTTCGAAACATAAGCACCCGCCGTTCGAATTCCCAGTTCTCCAATTTTTTTGAAACAAGTGCATGCACTTATTATCATGATAAAAAACAATATTCTTGCTGCATCCCAGTTATCAGTCTGTACTTGCAGAATTCTCTCGTTTATTGAGCACATATGTTGTTTTTTCAGGTTGAGCAAGTTTCAACTAGGCTGTAGACTGCCCAGGGTTGGTTTTGTTTTTAACAGGCCCAGCCCATGACGACAACAAGGCACAAAGATCCAGCAGGTATCTACTGGCCTCTGGCCCGCCAGCGTTAGTTATATTTTGTCTTACAACATCCGCAGGCAGTTTTTTTTACTGAATCAAACACACAGCCCAGTTCTATTTTCCTCTTGAAACGCATGTCCTACATCCGTTTTCTAATCTCTACCTATAGTTTTACTAGTTCATATACACGTATCATTATATTGAAAACACATAAAATTCCCTTTTCATATTTACATCCTTATTTTTGTTGTTTTTTCCCACCCAGCGCTGATTTTTTTACCACTGGTTTTCCCTTAAACCAACTCAATTGTCCCACGTCTTATTTGCTTACAAAAACAAAACGATTTTTTTGGCAAATCAATAAGTTCTTAGAAAAATGTTTATCATTTTAGGATTACAACAGTTCAGACTCCACCGAAATATGCAAAATAAGGTTAAACTTTTTGACCGTGGTCCTGGGCAGAAAATGGGCTGTAATAAATTACTTAAGAATTAGCAAATGGGCTGCAAATTATAAAAAATAGCAAATGGGCTTTATGTTGTCTGCCACAGATTTGGAGGCTGACTTGTGGGCCTACTAAGTGCATGCGTACACAAGGTTTCTCAAAAAAGAAACTTAGTCAACAATCGACTCTACCAGCGTCAGACCGTTAGATGTCAATCTAACGGCAATCGTGCTTCTTTAGTCTCTGATCTTCCTGCCCCAGCCGCCCAAACCAGCGCCGTCGGAACCGCCTGCTCCCGCCTCCCGTGGCAGGCAGTGCTGCCGGGCAGGCCTCACGGCCCCATCATACTCGCATCCCTGGCCTGTCTATCCCTCTACTCACCCACACCTCCTGTTATTTTCCGGCGACGGCAGCCGAACCAGTCAACCCTCGTACTCTCCACTGCGTGGGCAGCCACTGCCGTGTCTTCCCCGGCTCTGTGCCGTTCCCTTCGTAGCCTCGCCGTCGTCCACCGCCCTGGTGCTCTCGGCGCGGCGTGGTCAACGATGTCCATCCAACGGCCGTAGTGCTTCTTCAACCTCTGGTCTTCTTGCCCCAGCCGCCCAAAGCAGCGCCGGTCGTGCCGCATGCTCCTGCCTCCCGTGGCCGGCTGTGCTACCGCAGAGGCCTCACCGTCCCCATACTACTCCCACCGCTGGCCAGGCCATCCCTCCACTCACCCACTCCCCCTGTTATTCTGCGGCGACGGCAGCCTCACACCGCAGCCGAACCAGTGAACCCTCGTACTCCTCTCCGCGTGGGCATCCACTGCCGCGTCTTCCCCGGCTCCGCATCGTCCCCTTCCTAGGCCTTGCCGTCGTCCACCGCCATGCGTGCTCTCGGCGCGGCGTGGTCAATGTGGTCAACGACCGACTTCCATCGGAAGAGTGTTGTACGTGGAGAGGCTGATAGCTGGGTCCACGGCAGCCGCAAGGAAGTGCCTCCTTATTACGCGCAAAATAATTATTCCTCCACCTGACAGCAGGGACCCACCGGACGGGCCACCAGTATTTCGCGGAAAAAACGTTTCCCCCCTGACTGTTGGGACCCACCGGACGGGCCACCGTATTTCATGAAAAAAAGTTTGCCCCTGACTGCTGGGACCCACCGGACGGACCACCGTATTTCGTGAAAAAAACGTTCCCCCCGCTGTCATCTCGGACCCACCGGAAGTGCCTCCTTATTACGCACAGAAAAATGAATACCGCCCCTGATAGCTGGGACCCACCATGGTGGGAGGCTGACTTGTGGGCCTACTAAGTTGACGGGGACAGAGGGCTTTGTCAACTTAGTCAATATGAACGATTCTAGCTCCAGTGACCGTACGATGTCCATCCAACGGCCGTAGTGCTTCTTCAACCTCTGGTCTTCTTGCTCCAGCCGCCCAAAGCAGCGCCGGTCGTGCCAGATGCTCCTGCCTCCCTTGGCCGGCTGTGCTGCCGCGGAGGCCTCACCGCCCCCTACTATTCCCACCGCTGGCCAGGCCCTGCGGCGACGGCAGCCTCACACCGTAGCCGAACCAGCGAACCCTCGTACTCCTCTCCGCGCGGGCTTCCACTACCGCGTCTTCCCCGGCTCCGCGTCGTCCCCTTCCTAGGCCTCGCCGTCGTCCACCACCGTGGTGCTCTCTGCGCGGCGTGGTCAACGTGGTCAAGGAACGACTTCCATCGGAAGAGTACTGTACGTGGAGAGGCTGACAGCTGGGTCCACGGCCACAGCCCAGTTTTTTTGTGATTTGCCAAGTAAGTCGCTTTGTCAGGCCTGTTGGGCTGTAAATCTTTCAAGACGAGGAGAGCTTTCATTCGGCTGGCCGAGAAAATGGCCCATCAGTAATGAGAAATGGGTTGTACATTTTTAAAACACATCAAACCGGCAATTAGTTTCAAATATCTTTTTTTTCGTTTCGAGATTCTAAATTACATTAGTTTTTATGCGTGGAGAATTTGTTGGATTTTATATTGATATACATTTATTTTTAAAATCAGTTTGAATGTGAGTCGAAATTTCGGGATTAAAAACAGTTCGGACCGCACCGAAATATGCAAAATTTCGTATAATTTTTTAACCGTGGCCACAATATGGGCTGTAATGCTAACAAAAAGAATATGGGCTCCAAAAAAACCTTAATAATTAGCAAATGGGCTATAAATTATTAGAAATAATGGCAGATGGGCTGTATGTTGTTTTCCACAGATTTGAGGCTTTCCTAAAAAAAGGTTGACGCACAAGCAGTGACTGTTGGATGGCCATCCAACGGCCGTCGTGCTTCTTCAATCTCTGCTCTTCCTGCTCCAGCCGCTCAAACAAGCGCCAGCGGGACTGCCTGCTCCCTCCTCCCCACGGCCGGCTCTGCTGTCGCGGAGGCCTCACCGCCCCACCGTACTCCCATCGCTGGCCTAGCCATCCCTCTACTCACCCACACCTGTTGTTATTCTCCGGCGACGGCAGACGAACCAGTAAACCCTCGTACAGTCGTACTCCCCTCCGTGTGGGAAACAACTGCCGAGTCTTCCCTGCCTCCGTGTCGTTCCCTTCCTAGGCCTCGTCATCGTCCACCGCCCTGGTGCTCTCAGCGCGGCCTGGTCAACATGGTCAACGACCGACATGCATCTGAAGTGGACTGTACGTGGAGAGGCCGACAGCTGGGTCCACGGCCAAACGCAAGGAAATGCCTCCTTATTACACGCAAAATAATGATTCCTCCACCTGACATCAGGGACCCACCGAAAGGGCCTCTGTATTTCTCGAAAAAAACGTTACTGCCGCTGACAGCTCGGACCCACCAACTATATCTTCGCACGCAAGGAAGTGCCTCCTTATTACGCACAAAAAAATGAATACTCCCCCTGTTAGCTGGGACCCAGTATAGTGGCAGGCTGACTTGTGGGCCTACTAAGTTGACGGGGATGGAGGGCTTTGTCAACTTAGTCAATATGCATGATTCTAGATCCAGTGACCGTACGATGTCCATCCAACGGCCGTAGTGCTTCTTCAACCTCTGGTCTTCTTGCTCCAGCCGCCCAAACCAGCGCCGGTCGTGCCTCGTGCTCCTGCCTCCCGTGGCCGGCTGCGATGCGGCGGAGGCCTCACCGCCCCCTACTACTCCCACCGCTGGCCAGGCCATCCCTCTACTCACCCACACCCCCTGTTATTCTGCGGCGACGGCAGCCTCACACCGCAGCGAACTAGTGAACCCTCGTACTCCTCTACGCGTGGGCATCCACTGCCGCGTCTTCCCCGGCTCCGTGACTGCTGGGACCCACCAGCTACATCTTCGCACGCAAGGAAGTGCCTGACAGTCGGGACCCACCTGGTCGAAGCGTACGTAGCCTTGTCATTCTGGTCGCGAACGTGTACGTACATATATACTGGTGGATGTAGAGGCGCGCACGTGTCATAGTAGAGGCGCGCACGTGTCATAGTAGAGGCGCGTACGTGTCGTAGTAGAGGCGCGCACGTAGCATGTACACGTACGTACAGCGGCCAGGGTGCAAGAAAGAAAATACGGCCACGTATGTGTACATACGGGCGGGGTCTCGAACGCCTACTCGCGCATACGTACGGCCAGGGCTCGTGTACATGGCTGGGTTGGAACGGAGAAACAGCGTCGTCGTCGTGTTTATGGGGAGGCAACGAAATGCGTCGTGTTCATGGGGAGGCAACGGAATGCGTCGTGTTCATGGGGAGGGGTGTGGCGTACCGCAAAACGGAGGAAACGGACCTCCTACGATCGAAACGGGGGTCCTGTTGATCGGGAGGAGTGTGGCGTACCGCAAAACGGAGGAAACAGACCTCCTACGGTCGAAACGGGGGTCCTGTTGATCGGGAGGGGTGTGGCGTACCGCAAAACGGAGGAAACGGACCTCCTACGGTCAAAACGGGGGTCCTGTTGATCGGGAGGGGTGTGGCGTACCGCAAAACGGATGAAACGGACCTCCTACGGTCGAAACGGGGGTCCTGTTGATCGGGAGGGGTGTGGCGTACCGCAAAACGGACGAAACGGACCTCCTACGGTCGAAACGGGGGTCCTGTTCATCGGGAGGGGTGTGGCGTACCGCAAAACGGGACTCCACGGGATACTGTTCATCTCCACCGTCGACCTCCTCCAGCCTCCACGGGCTACCGTCGACCTCCTCCAGCCTCCACGGGCTCCTGTTCATCCAGCCTCCACCGTGCGCTACTCCACCGGCTACTGTTCAATCACCCCTCCACGGGCACCCCTCCACCGTCTACTGTTCATCCAGCCCTCCACACCACGGGGTCCTGTTCAACCACCCCTCCACGGGCACCCCTCCACCGTCTACTGTTCATCCAACCCTCCACCACACCACGGGGTCCTGTTCATCCAGAGGCAACGCCACCGCTCACTGTTCATCCAAACCACCCCCCCCCCCCCCCGCAACGCTCACTGTTCACCCAGAGGCAGCATCGATCGGCTTGAGTTAGCAGCAGTAGGAAAGGAATCGCTCGATCGGGTTCAGTTAACAGCCATCGATCGATCGCTCGGGTTCAGTAACGCGTAGCCTGCAGTGCAATCGCTCGGGTTCAGTTAGAGCCCAACGCCTCGCACACGCGCGCGTACGTGTACGAGAGAAACGCGCATCGCTCGGCCCCCGACCTCCCACCGTAACCGGGAACTCCCCGAAATTTTCCTCGCCCTCGCTTCTACCACGGTTTTTTCCGTCATGGACGGCCCAAAGAATGTCATGCAGCTGCGTCTCCGGCCCGCCCAGGACGAAAAACCCATTTTCTGTCATGATTTTTTGTCATAGAAGTAGGAGCCCACCACATCTATGATGATACCGGGTTTTGTCACAATTATCGTCATAGAAGTGTCATATGTATGACAGAAAAAAAATTCGTTCGGCCCAAAATGTCGCGGATGTGTCTTTTTTTGTAGTGACTACTCTAGTATGCGAGCCATGAGATGATGGGAGGGAAAACCCGTTCACGTGGCTGGGCTATCCAGTGCACCCAGATTGTGGCACGACATGTCCGTTCAACTTCAAAAGTCAAACTACCAATGTACAATATTGTACAATATTGGCTCGCAGCGAGGTTACTATTTTAAAAAATATCCGCCGTGCGTTCGGCCGGGATCGAACCCACAAAACGACCTATACACTTCCGCGACCACTAGTAGTACTCGTTGGAGTACAACGCAACCTAGAATCACCTTTTGTCGCTAGTACATTCTTCCTTACAAGAAACCACTAATACCAAGAAACTACTACCACTTACCAACCAGCCCTACCAAGAAACGACCAATATACAAAGTGTCGTTCTAGGCACGTTTCAACCCAGGTTGCCCCTTAAGTCAACGCCTTCTATTCGACTGGCAAGTTAGGCGTTATGACTTGTGGGACCTACATGTCAGTCTGGACAAAAATCCCCGAGTGACCTCCTACCTCCGGCCCGTCCACCTAGTTATCCTCGGCCATGGGACGCAGCTACCGCCGCCGGCAGAAGGCAAGGTCAAAAGCACCGGCGGCGCGAAGCCCATCTTGCGGCAGCCTGGATGCCAGATCCATCCGGCGCTCGCGGCCGCTAGCTAGCCAAGATAGCACACTCCCTGCTGGATGCATCCAGCTGCTTGTCTGCAAGGTTTGCTAGCTAGGTTGGCACGGTGGTGCGGCGGCTTGCTTGCGCGCGCCGCGCTAGGGCCAGCCATCTAGATCGAGCGAAGGCCAGTGCGGCGGCTTACTCGCGCGTGAGCCATGCTCGGGCCAGCCAGCCAACCCGTGCGGAGGCCAGCGCGGCGTCCGGCCTGTCCGGTGGAGCAGCGGCCAGCTCGCTCATCACCGGCGCCACCGACGAACACGCATAGGAACTGTTTGAAGTAAAGTTCAGGAAAAATAATGATTGGAGGAGGAAGAACGGGATAGAAGGTCAGATGTGGGTCCCTCATGTCAACGGTCAAACAAAATGTGTTGGTTTAAGCTGCCTCGTCAGCACGGACGTGTGGGCCAACCCTATCAAAAACAGGTTTAAATGAGCCTAATCGGCACTAGGTAGTAGTTTTTTGGCACGGATTAAGAAATTTTGGGTATGTTTTTACTATTTTTTGTACAATAGTTTCTTCCTAGGGCTGGTTGAAAGTGGTAGTTTTTTGTTAAATACTCTACATACTGTAAGTAGGAGTGAAACTTAAGCTTTGGAAGCCAATAAGCACGACTAGTTACATAGTGCTTATGTGTACGTAATTCAAACTAAATATCAACCATGAGTGACTAATATCTTGATGGAAAACTCGAAACTATGGAAATACTAGCTTTTTTGCATGGTTGGAAATACTAGCAATGTTCACGTGCGTTGCAACGGATCATAATTAGAATAATACATATTCACAAACTTGATAGAAAACACTCTAATATATTAAGATACAAACTTGTTTCAATCAGAATATATTCCTTGGGCTGTTTGGTGAGGTGTGGGAGGCATGTGGTTGGTTTTAAGATACTAATTAAGGGTTTTTCTGCAAATTGGTAGAGAAGTGGGATGTTGTTGAGAAAAGGCAACAACTTACCTCACAGTCATTAGATGTACATCTAATGGTCAGAAATGACGGATGGCAAACACACCATCATCACCAACTAAGTCTTCTGTAGGAGTACTAGCAAGATGCCAGTGCATTGCACGGAACATCAAGATGCATGTTTTTATAAAACACCTGTTGTGATTGACCCATGCGGGAGTAATCCCATATGTAAAAACTAATCATATGTCAAGAAAGAGGAGAGATAAGGTGAGGAGGAGTGGGGCGTGGTGGTGATTGGTGGTCGGACTGAGCGGAGGCATGGGGATGGACGACGCCGACTTCGACCACCATGCAAGTTTGTTCCAGAGGCTTCCTTTTTTTAATTGCTCAATGATGAGGTTGTGGGAGATAAGGATGAACGAGGGAAGGCCTTAGCACGATGACTTCTCGATTGTGTAAAACAAAGGTATTCCCGTCGCCGGTAAGGAGGGGGTGACGGCGGCGCGCTTTCGGCTTGCTCTAGTCCTAGTAGTCATACTAGGTGGTCTACGCACGTGTAGATTTATTCATTTTCACGTCTCGTGTTCGCCGTACTGCCATGACCGTTGATGAATACACGGTAAGTTATTCATGGGAAAACCTTCGTTGAACGTGTGAGCGAGAGAGAGACAACGTGCGTGTGTGATATGTGTAGAGACTGAGGCAATGATAAGATATTCTTTGTGTCTCTGTGTGTGGAGGATAGAGAGAGACATGTGCATGGGGCTTTGTGCTGTGTAACGTGGAAACACGTAGACATAATCAGAGAGTGAGTGTGTGAGATACACATGCGGACATGGGAGAGATGTGTGAGTAAGAGAGATAGAGAATTTTGGTGTGCATGTGAGCTAGAGAGAGGGGGGATATACGAGTTGGAGAGAATATGCAAGGGTGTGTGTCTTAAAAGAAGGATCCAAATAGATGGGTGTTTGTGCGTGTCCGTGTGTGTTTGTGCGCGCGCGTGTGTGTGTGAGGGAGTGTGTGTATGTGGAGAAGAGAGATCACTAATGATGTAAATCTAGTATAGGGAAGGGGGAATGGTGTGACATGTGTGTGAAAGAGAGACAAAGGCATGTGTAGTAGCAGGATAACATGGGTGCGGGCGGGGAGCAGACTATTTGGAAGAGACATCGAGTGTGTGTGGGAGAGGGGTGTGAGAGCGAGAGAGAGAGCTAGCGAGGGAGAGAGAGAGGAAGAGAGGGGGAGAGAGAGGGGTCGTTTGTGTGCCGAAGTAGCGTATAGATAGGGAGACAAGGTTGATGTTGTTCGAAAGTGGCCTATGTACGGAGAAGCAAGGGAAGCGAGTAATCGTGTGTGTGATAGAGACTTCATGAGAGATCTAGAATAGATGGCCTAGAGAACAACGTGCGAGATTGAGAATGATGAACGTTAGGGAGCTATGGAAAGAGTCACGACATATAATTATATAGGGAAGGAGCTGGGGCGGGTCCGCATGTGGGAGAGATAGAAAGAGGAGAGTGGTGCACAAGGAGACAAGGTGTGCTTGTTTGAAGTGGGGTGGTGAGTGAGGTGAGTGTGCGAGAACCACATAACTAGGGAGATAGACGTTTGGGGCGACGTTTTGTGTGTATGGGAAAGATACACTCTATATAGTGCGTGTGCTTGGGAAAGAGAGATGCCGGGAGACACAGAGAGTGGGGGAAGAGATGTGTGCATGCCCGAGAGACAAAGTGATAGAGACCTATATTGGGGTCCGGACCTTAGAAGAGAGGAGGTTGTTAATGTGCTCCATTGTTCGTGTCCGGGGGAGAGAACGACTTGTGTGTGGGGGGCGGGGGGGCTTCAGATAAAGAGTGAGGTGTCTATATTTGAGAGACTTTAGCGTAATTGAGATATGTATTGTTAATAGTGTGTGCACTCATGGTTGATCAATTTGTTTCACTGTTTGGACTATGAGATAACGATACTTTGAACATGCATTATATACTTTGAAGTACCAGAATTACAAACCTAAGATTGGAATTTCGGAATTCGACTCCATCATTATATTTTGTAATTCATTTGAACGGAGGTACATTTTTTAAGCCAGGATTTCGTGATTTCAAATTCATATATCAAACCTAGAGATATACACATACGGGCATGTTCAAATTTTATAATCATCCACTTTATTCATACACATACACATTTTTGTTTTTGTCATCATATTCAGGATAAACACATTTGGAATTTCATTTGAAATGCTTGCACTAGCTCAATGATCCATATTTGAATTGAATGGACAATCTAAGTTTCGAGAGTGAGACATTGATTTTCGAAACTTGCACCTTTTTTGCGTGCAAAACAAATAAATTCTCGGCCATGATATCATAGTCGGCGGTACAAGAGCAGAACACTTAATTTCTGGCACCAAAAGCTTTCAAACTTCCCGCTCACATCGAAATATCTCGCTCCCGGAAGTTTAGCCCTGTGATATTCCTGTTTTACCCCTACCACATGAACGGAAAAGGGCTGCTTTGGTAACTCCAATGTTTTCCCCTCTTTGCCCCCAACATTCTTCCCCAGAGTCCATCCCCTTCCCCTCCCCGCCTCCTCCCCCCCCAACCACGCCAAGCCGCCGAATCTAGTCCTCTGCCGCAGCGGTGGACCTCACACCCCGCTGGATCTACCTTCCACACCTTGGAACCCCCCAACTACCAACTCACCACTTCACCGGAGCCGCTTCAGCGACTGGCTTGTCCACCGCTCCAGATCTCCTTGACCGCCATCCTGGTCCACCGCGCCAGATCTGCTTCACCGGCACCCTCGTACACCATAGTGTAGGCCCTTCACTGACTCCCTCATCAGCCCCATCGCTGGCCCTTCATACAAGCCCTTATCCGCCGCAATAGATCCGCCTCACAGAAAACACTATTCACCGCATCAGATGTGCTTCGTCGACGCCTTCGTCCACTACACCAGACCCGCTCCACGGACGCCATATTCAACTCCACCGACCCTGCTTTACTAACGCCGCAACCTCATCAGGTTATTTCGATTTGTACTCCTTCGGTTTTTCCCTTCTTTATCGTGGAACTGTTCACTTACCACATATCAGCGTTCTTGTATGTCGACAGGCGCCCCAACCGAAGCACCAGAGCTGCTTCAGCAACGGCGACAGCCAGCCCAAACTCAACCGCAACACGAGCACCATTGACGATCCTTAGCTATCAAGTATAACAACGATACCCATACGCCGCCGAGAATCAGGTACTATTATCCAACGGCCGGCACCTACGTTCACTTTCTTAGCATAAGCATCGCACCTTTGAATTTCTTCAGGGCATCATTCAATTTTTCATGAGACGCGTTATTCTGCTTGCACCTGTAGGTCCATACTTCTGGCAGTGAACATGTTACATGTGCTAAATTACAAACCAGTGCACATATAGTTACAATGCTTTTGTTTTGTCCTAAATATTACTGTACTTCCTAGATATCACTGCCTACTATTTTACTTCTTGCATGCTATATTTATGATAATGGTGTTGTTCTGATGCCACCTGTTGGTTCCATCAGACCGCTTCATGTTCTCTATGCTTAATTACATCTCAGCAAACTAGCATGTGGTTCCGCTACTTTTTGTTCGTTTTACCCTACATTTTGTGATGCTAGCTATTACATCACTGCTCCGAGCCTCTGTTCATTACTTTTTTGTGCGTTCTTGATCTTCCCAAGTTGCATGACTAATTTGATACTTCTATTAATTATGGAGCTGCCAACCCCATCAAGCAAAATATTTGTTCTTTTGGGGTTGGCACCTCGAACAAGCATAAAAATAGAGCGAAGCACATATATTGTTGTATAAGCACACACACACCCTTCTTTCATTAGTTTAGATGAACCATTGATGATCAATTCGAACCAGTGCATGTGATTAAAATTAATTTTACCTAAATAGAGGGTGCAGAATAAACTACAACAACTAGATTTGCAATCACGGGATGCTGATGATATCTTCAAAGAACATTGCAACAGCAGCGAGGCTTCACAGCAACATATGGTAAGCCAGTGTGTTTTAGTACATGTGAAATGTAATGCGTGTGGGTTGCTTTCTTGGCTTGTGCCCTCAACCTGTAATCCTACAGAATTACAAATAGTTCAGTTGTCTGCTTTGCTGTATTGCTTGAGTCGAATGCTTGTTTGTTACTTGTTAGGCAGTACCTGAGTTGGCCAATATGTCAGCAGTGCCTGTTGTACTATCGTAAAGTAATGCATGCCTAGTTCATTTGACTCCCTAACTTTTCCTATGAACTTCATCACAAGACCGTCTTCATAGTTTATATGAGGCCACACTGTTAAGTGCTTTCTCAGATTATTTCAACTACTTAGATGCCTTGGAAACTTAGCGGTGGTACACTCCCTTTCAACTAGGGATGTCAAATGGGTCCCGTTTAATCCCGATTAAAGTCCACTAGTGGTATGATAGTTCATAAGAGTTTTTGTTTTTTTGAGGAAAATGAACTAGCGAGCTAGCAAAAACTAACTAGATGGGACTGGCGGATGTCGTTTATTTGCCACTTACATCCCTAGTTTCATCTTACCATTTTAATTTCTTTTCGGCTGATGCTGCTTCAAACCATTTAAATATAGCTTGCCATGCTCGGCAATAATTCGTTTGTCCTTTACCATGTAAGCTTACTGCCTGGATCATGCAATAACTATTTCTTACTTATGTCCAGCAGAAACCTTTCAGGATGTCGTTCACACTAGGACACAATGTACAACCCCAGAATCTATTTGTGGAAGCAGTGCGCCATCCATGTTACGAGATGGTAGCAGTTCAGAGGCAACACCGCCGGAGAGCAGTCTAAGCACAGATATTATCGTTCTTGAGGCTCTACTCGAGGCAGAAAGAGATGGTGTGGCTGCCATGAATGAGGTAATCTTGATCTTGAGGTTGGAAATTATGCAATTAGCTGCACGCATTATGCAAGCAACCCAAGAGTTGGAGGAAGTAAGAATGTTGCATTTGAAGACGGAGGAGGTCCTGCTGCTTCTGCTATCTGAAGCCCAGGGTAATCCCAGTTCTTCTTTAGATACCAGTTGAAATTGTCATTAGATTAGTATACTTGCATGTTGTGTCATGTCTCTGAATGGATTATGTTGTAAGACCCCATATGTTGTCCATCTTGTTGTAATGATCTGGATTTTTTAGGCGAGGTAATCCTCGGTACTTGTATGATTCACATAAGGTGAACTGTTTTTCATGTGAGCATATTGTATTGGATGAAATAACTGTTTGACACAAAGTGTATCCAACCTACTGAATTAGAAGATCATGGCATATCTAAATCATATTCATATATAAAGGTGGAATAAATCTTTGTCGTGGTTTTGAAGAAATAAATAACAAAATGTAGAATTATGTATGGATATTCGTAATCGAATAAAAATTGGATTTGAATTTAGTTGCCAGGGCCTAGGGTAAACGTGAATGCTAATTCTCCCAAATTTTGAACAAGGCAGCAAAACACCCACTATCATTTGTTGGCTGCCTGAAGCAAGTGTTTGCGAGATGGAAATTATTGTCTACCCCTGACACTTCACATCCTAATCGACCCGATTTCCACTACTATCGATAGGGGTAGACTAGTAACTTCAATCAGGCATGACACGACCGCCTCTGAGCCCATTCAGACACGGTGGGCGCCAAACGTGAGCGCCAAAACACATTTGATTCAAGCTCGTCTGAAAGACCTGTGTCTCTCCCTCCATTTCCCGATTCATACACGGTGGGCGGCAAAACAAACTCTCCTCATCCGAAATCGATGTAGGCAAATATTTTAAATAGGGGCAGATGTGTAACTTCCCTCAAACGTGACACAACCGCCCTACCTGTCAGCCATGTTCATACACCATGGCGCCAACCGTGGGCAGCAAAACACCCTCTCCTCGCCCGAAATCGCTACCGGCAAATATTGGGGAGATGCGAGATTACCGTCTTATCCCCAAGCGACGAGATGTCTGAAATTTGAAACGGTTGGTAAGTTCGTAACTTTCCCACATTTCAGACAAGCGCATCACAAAGTTTGAGATCCCCCTCCCCGTCCATTTCCCCATTCATACACCTTCGGCACCACAACAACCTCTCCACTCCGGCCAGCCTCCTCCGTCCGCCACCCCATCCTCCACCTTGCCGGAGCAGCTACCCCTACCCCGCCGTCCACTGCAAGAGATGGGCGCCTCTCATCCACGGCATCGGACCAGAATCCTTTCATCGCGTCATCTCACTTCATTGGCGCCGTCATCCACCTTGTCGTTGCCGCTCCTACGATCGCCTCGTCCACGACAACAGGACTTATCCCCTGACCCGGTCGTCTGCCGTCTAAAGTCTTCTTCCGCGCCGTCGACAGCCATCGCACCCACAGCACCCTCAACGTATCAGCAGGGGCCTACACGGCGTCGCAAGAGAGGTGGTAATCTTTCATATCTGCTTAAGTTATTGATCTCACTCGGAAAATAGATCGTAACTTGTTTACTGTACTTTTCTTGTCCGTACCAAATCGTAGTGGCTAGTTGAAAGCAAACATTGGTTGCGAAGTAGCCTTTGTCCGTTTTGCACCTTCAGATCCGCCATGGCACGGTCACTATACTCATAAAGCTTATGGTTTTCCCCCTTTATATTCACTACCATCATCTTAGGTGCTTCGTGTCGTGCTAGCACTGCTCCTCAAGACCTCAACCCATCAAGCGAAACAACATGCCACTCATAATTCCAAAGCTTAGTTGTTGAAATACGAATCCGATATGATGTTCATATTACTAAAACAGAGAACGTTTAATTGGCCAGCTAATGTTCCTATAATCGTTTCGAAAAGCATGTGCGCCACACACTGGCGGAGCTATAGTTAAAACATTGGGCGGGCCAGATGGCTTAGGCTACTGTAACATCCCAAATTTTCAATTTGGTATGTTATACATAGATCATCATTGCATATCATGTTTTATTGCATTTTGACAAATCCTCGATAAATCCTAAGCAACTCAAGGACCCTCGGAGAGAGTTGGGGATTTTTCTTAAATTTTCATATTTTATTTTTATCAAATAATAAGACGAGGATTTTGGTTTTAATTATTTTCTCTCCGGAAAAATATTTCATTTTAAAATAAATGAGAGGAGAAAATATGACTTCTCCAAAACAATTGAAATACTGGAGGAAAAATGTTAAAATCATTATTTGGAATTTATTTGGATTTTATTTGCAATTTTTATTGCATTAAAAATATTGCATGTTTTCAAAATAATCATTTTGTGTTAAAAAAATGTTCACACTATTCTAGATTTTCTACCTAGACGGGGAAAATTTAGTTCATATTTTTATGATTTTTATTTATTTTTCTACGAATTATTTACTGCGGAACTTATTTTAAAAAAAACTGCGCGCGCCCGACCGGGCCGCAGCCCAGCCAGGCCGCCGGCCCACCCCGCGCCCCTCTCCTCCTCGCGCACGAGACGCCGCCGCCGCCATGGCCGAGTCCGGCTCCCGCACGGCTCCCGCCGGCCACCCCCTCCCCCAAGTCACCTCCACCCCCCCCTATTTATACCGCCGCCCCCCCTCTCCCTCACCGCAAGCCGCCGCCGCCGCACTCGCCTCGTCCGCCGCCGCCCGCACGGGATCCGCGCCGCCGCCGCCTTGCGCCGCCGCCGCCGGAGCCCCGCCCCTCGCCCCCGAGCCGCCCGAGCCCCGAGCCCCGCAGCCCCGTCGCCGGAGCCTCGCCGGAGCCCGTCCCCGAGGTAGCCGCACCTCGCCGTTGCCGGTTTTCTTTAAAAAAAAACCGTTCGTTTTTAAAAAAACCCTAGATCGGTTTTTTTGGTTTTATTATTTTGCGAGCGTTCACCGAACCGTTCGTTTTAACGAACGCGTTCGTCGGTTTTTCTCTGTTAACGAACGTCCGTTATTTAACCGTTCGTCCGTTTTTCTTTTTTGTCGGATTTTTCTCGTTATTTTCTCAGATTCGATTTCTGATCGAATCTTCGATTCTGTTTAACTTCTCGCTCGTTTATCGGAATCAGGCGATTCAAGCGCCTAGAGTTTCGTCTCGAAATTCTCTTTCCGTTTAACCTACTCAAACAAATTTTTGCTACAGTAAAATTTGACCTAGATCCAGATTAGCAAACGAAGTTTCTTTCTTTCGTCGTTTGACTTTCGTTGCTTCTTTCCAGTTGATTCTTTTTGCAAACCGGAGTTCTTAAGCTGAACTTTCTGGTTGGATCTTTCATTCGAGTTTTACCCGTGCATTAGATGAGTACTGATTGTATGCTTGTTTGTTTGCGATAGAGTACCCGGAGTGTGCCGCTTGTTACTTCGACTCGTTAGGTTTTGCGGATCATCAGCAAGGCAAGTAACACTTTGATCATATCCCGTTCATACCCAGTTTTACTGCATTAGATCTGTTTTCCTCAAACACTTGCATGTTTAGGATCTAATTAAATTGTGGGTATTGGGAAGTAGTTGAGGTAGTACCTATTACCTGTTTTTCTTATCAAACCCTTGGGAGTTACTTCTACGTTGCTTTTATTATTGCCATGCTATGCTCGTAGACGTGGATTGGGTTTGAGTGATATTCATGACAGATGTGAGATTGTTAATAATGGTTCAACTTAAGGTGGCAACTAAAACTCACATCTGGGTGGATTGAGGTACCTGGAGAACCCAGTGTTGTCTGATTTTATAAGGTCCGCCACCCAGGCTCAAAGGGATCATAAGATTATTCATGCTAGAAACTTCCGTGTGCAGCCACAAGCTATTATGGGCTCTAGCATAGTTGAGTAGGTTACAAGATCTCTTGAAGAGGTGGGCTAGCAGATGTAGGGGAAAGTAGGTGTACCGGTCCATCCAGAGTAAAGAGGGATTGTTTCTGAAAGGCTGTGTCTCGGTCATCCGTTTCTCAAACATCATGCAGTGCGAGAATCAAGCGGAGGCGATCGAGTCTTGTGGGGAAAAGTGCGCAAACCTCTGCAGAGTGTACAAACTAATCATGGTTAGCCGTGTCCCCGGTTATGGACAACTTGAGTATCTAGTACCTGGATTATCATTTGAATCTCATCACCATGTTACTTATAATTAATTTTGTTGGGTTAATGATGACACTTAATTGGGATTGAGTTGGAGGTACCTTCTCAATGTTTCACAACCACCATGATAGTTAAATAAAATTTATTCCTTTGAAGTAGGATAAAATTGGCTTTTCGCAAAACTGTAACCATAGAGCTTTCCACCAGCCATATATGCATATAGTATAGCATTATTATTGTTCATTGCTCTCTATGTGTTACTTTGCCAGCATATTCTATGTGCTGACCCATTTTCGGGCTGCAACGTTTCATGTTGCAGACTTTTCAGACGACGAGTAAGGTGCCTTAGGTCGTGGTCTTATACTCAATGATGCCGCTAGAGTGATGGACTCACTTATCTTCCAAGTCTTCCGCTGTTATCGTTATTAGATGGCCTTAAGCCATGTTTATCATACTTAATCTCTTCGGAGATATTCGATGTAATAAGTGTGTGATTGCTACTCTGTTATAAATCCTCCATTTGTACTGTGCGTGTCAGCATTACTGATCCAGGGATGACACTGGTGCACAGCAGCACAGGCCATTTGAGGTCTGGTCGCTACAAAGTTGGTATCAGAGCACACGCTGACTGTAGGACACGACCACTAAGCTTAAGCCCTAGAAAGCTTCTCTCTTCTCATTTCTGACCCCTCTCCACTTTCTACTCTTTTAGGAATGGCGAATGCAAGGAGCAATTTCATGCAACCAGATGAAGACACGCCGTTTGGTCGACACTTGAAGGAAGTCACCAAGTACTTGAACATAGGAATACCAAGCATCACCGGAACCTACAACGCCACATTACCTAAAGAGGAGAGCTGGAAGATTCAAGTTCACATTCCAGGAAGGACGTTTGTGCCAATTACGGAACCCATGAGATTGGTTTTCGAAGCACCAACTTGGAGTTTAGGGAAGAGCATGACCGCACACATCGACATGGGATGCATTGGAGAAGTCTACCACCAGGAGCTTAAGGATACAATTTATCAGATTTGTGGACGTCGAGACGCGCAATGGGAGATGATCAAGACCAAGAAGGATGGATCAATTGCAGCTTTCATCCAGGAGCAGAACCAACATATTCGTCGCCAGGAGAACCAGATGTGCACGGACAAGGAAGAACCGAAGAAGGCATTAACGAAGATCAAGGAGCTCCAAGAAGAACTCAAGGCTACACGCGAAGATTATTTGGAGGAAATCAACGCACTAGTAGGGAAGATTGACGACCTGGAGAAGAAGATTGGAGTATTCGTGGGAAATCCAGTGCCAAAAGCAGGAGTCGACGAATGCACTTGTCCGGATAACTACATCATCATCGACGACACCGACTCGGAACCAAGTGAAGATGACTGGATTGATGAAGCTGGAGCAGACATCATGGAGTCTTCAACGGATCAGAATTTCTAGTAGACCACCATATTAGTAGTAGTTTTCCCCCATTTAATAGTATAGTTCAAGCACTTTGTCACGCTAGTTAGATCGATTGTTTTGCCTTGTTTGAATTGATTGAGTGATACTGATTGAATTTGTCTCATGAGCATATGGGTAGTGTTTCCTCTCTAGACCTCATTCTATTCTCAACTCTCATCTTTTCTAAACCTATCGGATGCCTCCGAGACGCGACACCGGATTTGTTTTCCCGCCAGAGATCACCCAGTTGATTCAGCAACAGAATGCCCTGATGCAAGTGTTAGTGCAGAACCAAGGCAACAACAACAACAACAACCCGCCGCCGCCACCACCTGTTGATCACTTAGCCCGTTTCTTAAGGCTAAACCCGCCGGTGTTTTCCAGTAGCACCGAGCCGATTGTAGCAGATGATTGGCTCCGCAAAGTTGGAAGGGAGTTGACCACTGCAGGATGCACAGATGCAGAAAGAGTGCGTTTTGCCGCACATCAGCTTGATGGACCCGCAGCATCATGGTGGGAGAATTATACAGCCACGCACCCTATTGACACTGTCACATGGGACCAGTTTCAGCAAGCTTTCCGTACAGCTCATGTTTCAGCAGGAGCTATGGCTATGAAGAAGCGTGAGTTTCGTAACCTACGCCAAGGAGGATGCACCGTAGGCCAGTATGTGGAGGAATTCAGTAAGTTAGCACGTTATGCACCAGATGACGTTGCTACAGACGCTGCCAAGCAAGAGAAATTCTTGGAAGGACTGAATGATGAACTGAGTATGCAGTTGATGGTAGCAACCTTCAACAACTACCAGGAACTGGTAGATAGACCTCTCATGATTGAAGGGAAGCAACAGCAGATTGAAAACCGTAAGAGGACTCAAGTGAATTCCTTATCAGGAGTTGTACAGGAGGAAGTACCAGTGGTGAAGGATTATCCGGATGTATTTCCAGAAGAGTTGCCAGGCATGCCACCAGATAGAGACATTGAGTTTTTGATTGAACTTTTGCCAGGCACAGGGCCAATATCTAAGAGACCGTACAGGATGCCCGCAAAGGATTTGGAAGAAATTAAGAAGCAGATCAAGGAGTTACTGGATAAAGGCTATATTCGCCCAAGTTCGTCACCTTGGGGATCCCCAGTACTTCTAGTGGAGAAGAAAGATGGATCACTAAGGATGGTTGTTGATTACCGAGGTTTGAATCAAGTGACCATCAAAAACAAGTACCCACTGCCGATGATCAATGATTTGTTTGACCGCTTACAAGGAGCTAAAGTATTTTCCAAGATCGATCTACGATCAGGATACCATCAGTTAAAGATTCGAGAACAGGATATACCCAAGACGGCATTTACCACCAGATATGGATTGTATGAGTATACCATTATGTCATTTGGTCTGACTAACGCACCTGCCTATTTCATGAACCTGATGAACAAAGTGTTTATGGAGTTTTTGGATAAGTTCGTCGTGGTGTTCATTGATGATATTTTAATCTTTTCCAAGGATCAAGAAGAGCATGAGGAGCATTTATGATTGGTACTTGAGAAGCTCAGAGAACATCAATTATATGCCAAGTTCAGCAAATGTGAGTTTTGGTTGAAGGAAGTTGGATTCCTTGGACATGTTATTTCTGGAGAAGGAATAGCAGTAGACCCTGCCAAGGTTGACACAGTGACAAGTTGGGAATCACCCACGACAGTTGGAGAAATCCGGAGTTTTCTTGGACTTGCAGGATACTACCGGAGATTCATCGAGAATTTCTCAAAGATTGCTAAGCCCATGACTGAGCTATTGAAGAAGGACACCAAATTCAATTGGACTGAGGAATGTGAAGCTAGTTTCCAAGAGCTGAAGAAACGATTGGTTACATCACCAGTGTTGATTCTACCCGATCAACGCAAGGATTATGAAGTTTATTGCGACGCTTCTCGTCGAGGACTTGGAGCAGTGCTTATGCAGGAAGGAAGAGTTGTGTCATATGCTTCACGACAACTTAAACCCCATGAGAAGAATTATGCTACGCACGATTTGGAATTAGCAGCCGTGGTGCATGCATTGAAGACGTGGAGACATTTTCTCATTGGAAACCATTGTGAGGTGTACACGGATCACAAGAGTTTGAAGTATATTTTCACGTAAAAGGAGTTAAATCTCAGACAGAGGAGATGGTTGGAGCTCATTAAAGATTATGATATGAGATTACATTATCACCCTGGAAAGGCTAACGTAGTAGCAGACGCGTTGAGCCGCAAGAGTCATGTCAACACCCTCATGACAGGAGAGTTACCTCAGGAGTTAGCCGAGGACCTTCGCGAGCTATGTTTGGAGATAGTCCCTAGAGGCTATTTAGCGACATTGGAGATTCAGTCTACCTTGATGGAAAGGATCAGAGAAGCTCAGAAGACAGACAAGGAGATTGAAGAGATAAAGGAGAAGATGAGCAAAGGAAAAGCCAAGGGATTTCATGAGGATGAGCACGATACCTTATGGTTCGAGGACCGCGTATATGTGCCAAATGATCCGGAGATCAGGAAGTTGATTTTGCAAGAAGCCCATGATTCACCGTACTCGATTCACCCAAGGAATACCAAGATGTATTTGGATTTGAAGAATACTTTCTGGTGGACCGGAATGAAGAAGGATATTGCGGAGTATGTAGCAGTTTGTGATGTATGTCAGAGAGTGAAGGCAGAGCATCAGAAGCCAGCAGGATTGCTGCAACCATTGCCGATACCCGAATGGAAGTGGGATAAAATAGGCATGGATTTTATCACAGGATTACCCAGGACTCGTTCAGGCTATGACTCGATATGGGTTGTAGTCGACCGTTTGACGAAAGTGGCTCATTTCATTCCAGTGAAGACCACTTACACCAGTGCTAAGTTGGCAAAGATATACATGACCAGGATCGTATGTTTGCATGGAGTTCCGAGGACCATTGTATCAGACAGAGGAACCCAATTTACCTTGAAGTTTTGGAAGCAGATACATGAAACATTGGGAACCAGGCTGGAATTTAGTACAGCTTTCCACCCACAGACAGATGGACAGACCGAAAGAGTCAACCAGATTTTGGAAGACATGTTGAGAGCATGTGCACTAGATTATGGATCTAGTTGGGACGACAATTTGCCATATGCGGTGTTTTCGTATAACAACAGTTATCAAACCAGTTTGAAGATGGCCCCTTTCGAAGCCTTGTACGGAAGGAGGTGTAGAACACCGTTGTTATGGGACGAAGTTGGAGACCGTCAGTTGTTTGGACCAGATTTGATTAAGGAGTCTGAACAGAAAGTAAGGTTGATTCGCGATAGGCTCAAGGTAGCCCAGTCCAGGCAGAAGAGTTATGCCGATTCTAAACGAAAGGAGACCGTTCACGAAGTCGGAGACAGAGTGTATCTTGGAGTATCACCACTTCGTGGAGTGAAGCGCTTTGGAGTTAAGGGAAAGTTAGCGCCCCGTTTTATCGGACCATACAGAGTGTTGGAACGTATGGGAGAAGTTGCCTACAAGTTGGAATTGCCCGAAGGATTGTCTGGAGTACATGATGTATTTCACGTTTCGCAGTTGAAGAAGTGCCACGCAGAGATGGCTGAGATACCACTGAGAGATACTGTGCCACTGGAAGCGATACAGTTGGAAAGTGATTTGACTTATGAGGAGAAGCCAGTTAAGATTCTCGAGTATGCCAGCCGAGTTACCCACAGCAAGGTTATCAAGTTTTGCAAAGTTCAGTGGAGTCACCACACAGAAGATGAAGCCACCTGGGAGCAAGAGGAAGATCTACGGAAAGACCACTCCCACCTGTTTTCTAGCCAACCCGAATCTCGAGGGCGAGATTCATCTTGAGGGGGGTAGGTTTGTAACATCCCAAATTTTCAATTTGGTATGTTATACATAGATCATCATTGCATATCATGTTTTATTGCATTTTGACAAATCCTTGATAAATCCTAAGCAACTCAAGGACCCTCAGAGAGAGTTGGGGATTTTTCTTAAATTTTCATATTTTATTTTTATCAAATAATAAGACGAGGATTTTGGTTTTAATTATTTTCTCTCTGGATAAATATTTCATTTTAAAATAAACGAGAGGAGAAAATATGACTTCTCCAAAACAATTGAAATACTGGAGGAAAAATGTTAAAATCATTATTTGGAATTTATTTGGAATTTTTATTGCATTAAAAATATTGCATGTTTTCAAAATATTCATTTTGTGTTAAAAATGTTCACCCTATTCTAGATTTTCTAACTAGACGGGGAAAATTTATTTCATATTTTTCTGATTTTTATTTATTTTTCTACGAATTATTTACCGCGGAACTTATTTTAAAAATAAAAAAAACTGCGCGCGCCCGACCGGGCCGCAGCCCAGCCAGGCCGCCGGCCCACCCCGCGCCCCTCTCCTCCTCGCGCACGACACGCCGCCGCCGCCATGGCCGAGTCCGGCTCCCGCACGGCTCCCGCCGGCCACCCCCTCCCCCAAGTCACCTCCACCCCCCTATTTATACCGCCGCCGCCCCCCCCCTCTCCCTCACCGCAAGCCGCCGCCGCCGCACTCGCCTCGCCCGCCGCCGCCCGCACGGGATCCGCGCCGCCGCCGCCTTACGCCGCCGCCGCCGCTCGCCGGAGCCGCCCCCGGAGCCCCGCCCCTCGCCCCCGAGCCGCCCGAGCCCCGAGCCCCGCAGCCCCGTCGCCGGAGCCTCGCCGGAGCCCGTCCCCGAGGTAGCCGCACCTCGCCGTTGCCAGTTTTCTTTAAAAAAACCGTTCGTTTAAAAAAAAACCTAGATCGGTTTTTTTCGGTTTTATTATTTTGCGAGCGTTCACCGAACCGTTCGTTTTAACGAACGCGTTCGTCGGTTTTTCTCTGTTAACGAATGTCCGTTATTTAACCGTTCGTCCGTTTTTCTTTTTCGTCGGATTTTTCTCGTTATTTTCTCAGATTCGATTTCTGATCGAATCTTCGATTCTGTTTAACTTCTCGCTCGTTTATCGGAATCAGGCGATTCAAGCGCCTAGAGTTTCGTCTCGAAATTCTCTTTCCGTTTAACCTACTCAAACAAGTTTTTGGTACAGTAAAATTTGACCTAGATCCAGATTAGCAAACGAAGTTTCTTTCTTTCGTCGTTTGACTTTCGTTGCTTCTTTCGAGTTGATTCTTTTTGCAAACCGGAGTTCTTAAGCTGAACTTTCTGGTTGGATCTTTCATTCGAGTTTTACCCGTGCATTAGATGAGTACTGATTGTATGCTTATTTGTTTGCGATAGAGTACCCGGAGTGTGCCGCTTGTTACTTCGACTCGTTAGGTTTTGCGGATCATCAGCAAGGCAAGTGACACTTTGATCATATCCCGTTCATACCCAGTTTTACTACATTAGATCTATTTTCCTCAAACACTTGCATGATTAGGATCTAATTAAATTGTGGGTATTGGGAAGTAGTTGAGGTAGTACCTATTACCTGTTTTTCTTATCAAACCCTTGGGAGTTACTTCTACGTTGCTTTTATTATTGCCATGCTATGCTCGTAGACGTGGATTGGGTTTGAGTAGGTTATTCATGCTAGAAACTTCCGTGTGCAGCCACAAGCTATTATGGGCTCTAGCATAGTTGAGTAGGTTACAAGATCTCTTGAAGAGGTGGGCTAGCAGATGTAGGGGAAAGTAGGTGTACCGGTCCATCCAGAGTAAAGAGGGATTGTTTCTGAAAGGCTGTGTCTCGGTCATCCGTTTCTCAAACATCATGCAGTGCGAGAATCAAGCGGAGGCGATCGAGTCTTGTGGGGAAAAGTGCGCAAACCTCTGCAGAGTGTACAAACTAATCATGGTTAGCCGTGTCCCCGGTTATGGACAACTTGAGTATCTAGTACCTGGATTATCATTTGAATCTCATCACCATGTTACTTATAATTAATTTTGTTGGGTTAATGATGACACTTAATTGGGATTGAGTTGGAGGTACCTTCTCAATGTTTCACAACCACCATGATAGTTAAATAAAATTTATTCCTTTGAAGTAGGATAAAATTGGCTTTTTGCAAAACTGTAACCATAGAGCTTTCCACCAGCCATATATGCATATAGTATAGCATTATTATTGTTCATTGCTCTCTATGTGTTACTTTGCTAGCATATTCTATGTGCTGACCCGTTTTCGGGCTGCAACGTTTCATGTTGCAGACTTTTCAGACGATGAGTAAGGTGCCTTAGGTCGTGGTCTTATACTCAGTGATGCCACTGGAGTGATGGACTCACTTATCTTCCAAGTCTTCCGTTGTTATCGTTATTAGATGGCCTTAATCCATGTTTATCATACTTAATCTCTTCGGAGATATTCGATGTAATAAGTGTGTGATTGCTACTCTATTATAAATCCTCCATTTGTACTGTGCGTGTCAGCATTACTGATCCAGGGATGACACTGGTGCACAGCAGCACAGGCCATTTGAGGTCTGGTCGCTACAGCTACAGGGGATCCCAAATTTTGGTACAAACTTACCTTCACTCCTTTGTATATTGGACTAGGGCTGGGCGGGCCATGGCATTGTTTTGTTCTTATGTAGCTCCGCCACTGGCACCACATATAGAGACAGCAGGGATTTGCATTTCTCTATGCGCTCTGGTTCATCATGGGTGGGCAACACATATTGTATTATCAACTAGCAAGATGCCCGTGTGTTGCACAGAACATCAAGATGCATTTGTATGAGTAGTTTATCTTGTGGGAGAAAAGGATGAACGAGGGAAGGCCTTATCTAGAAATGTGGAGAGGAGTGCGGGTAAATTGTCATAGTTTCCTTCCTATCCGTTAGATATAGATCGGACGGCCTATATTGCAGGATGGCAGGCACACCATCATCACCAACTCTGCTTTTTATAAGAGTAGAGATAGAGATAAGAGTATAAGAGTAGAGAAAAAAGTAGAGAAATCTGCTTGCTCTTTGTTATCATGTTCCTCTTCTCTTCTTCTTAATAAGTATATTACTTCCTCCGTTCCTAAACTGCCTTGGGTGCGTGCATGTGTTGTGGTGGCGTGCGTTTGTACCGGGTGTTGTTCATCGTTGCATTATTTATAAAGTGGGGCGAAAGCCTTTTTCGGTAAAATATAATTCTTTTTTGATATTCCAATAAGAACTACATACGGATGTATATAGACATATTTTAGAGTGTACATTCACTCATTTTGCTCCGTATGTAGTCCGCATTCGAATCTCTAAGAGATTTATATTTCCGAACGGAGCGAGTAGTACAGTATGTTCCTTGTCGGGAACTGGAGCAGGGATATTTGTAGTCGACAGGTCTATTGGGTTGCTTCAGATGGATGCTTTCAACGATTCTACATGGCCGGCCATAATATCCAGGAAATGCTGGGAGCTATGTTTTCTTTGATAGTCTAGACTGATAGTAACAGTACTGTGCCTTCAGTCGAATAGAGCTGCCTGAAAGCACAAGTGCTCCCTGGGTGGTTTTGGTAATTAATGTCAACGTATCTCTTGTTGGACTAATGCTTCTACCTAGTATGTTTTAGATAAGTTCAACAATGGAGTGGCATGACAAGAGGATGTGGAACCCCTTCAAGATGCTAAGGACAAAAGATTGGCTCAAGCTCAAAGCTCAGGACTCTACATTTTCTATTTAGTGATCCAAGATCACATTGAGTCCATAGGAAAAGCCAATACTATTAAGAAGGGATGAGGTGTTGCTTAATGGCTTGCTTGCTCAAAGTGCTTAGTGATATGCTCCAAAGCCCTCAACCACTTTCTCACTTCCACATATGTCCTAAACCAAAAAGTCAAACTCGGCCCCACCGATTCTTTCTATCCGGAGCCACCGAGTTAAGTTGACATAGCCACTGCCAGAAACCCTAATCAGTTCGGTCTCACCGATGGGATCTCGGTCTCACCGAGATGGGCTTGCAAACTCTCTGTTGTCTGTTGCAATAATTTTGGTCCCACCAAGATTTGCAACCGGCCCCACCGAGTTTGCTTTGCCAACTTTCTGTTTCGCTTATTACCCAAATCGGTCCCACCGAGTTTGAGTAATCGGTCAAACCGAGTTTTGGATTTACCCTAACCCTAGCACATCGGTCCCACCCAGTTGATCCAGTCGGTCCCACCGAGAATCCTAACATTCACATTTTGAACTAAATCGGTCCGACCGAGTTTCATGATTCGGTCCCACCGAGTTTGGTGATTTGTGTGTAACGGTTAGATTTTGTGTGGAGGCTATATATACCCCTCCACCCACTCTTCATTCATGGGGAGAGCCATTAGAACACATATTTTCTGAGAGAGAACCACCTACACTTGTGTTGAGATCAAGATGTTCCATTCCAACCACATAAATCTTGATCTCTAGCCTTCCCCAAGTTGCTTTCCACTCAAATCTTCTTTCTACCAAATCCAATCCTATGAGAGAGAGTTGAGTGTTGGGGAGACTACCATTTGAAGCACAAGAGCAATGAGTTCATCATCAACACACCATTTGTTACTTCTTGGAGAGTGGTGTCTCCCAGATTGGCTAGGTGTCACTTGGGAGCCTCCATCAAGATTGTGGAGTTGAACCAAGGAGTTTGTAAGGGCAAGGAGATCGCCTACTTTGTGAAGATCTACCCAAGTGAGGCAAGTCCTTCGTGGGCGACGGCCATGGTGGGATAGACAAGGTTGCTTCTTCATGGACCCTTCGTGGGTGGAGCCCTCCGTGGACTCGCGCAACCGTTACCCTTCGTGGGTTGAAGTCTCCATCAACGTGGATGTACGATAGCACCACCTATCGTAACCACGGATAAAAAATCTCCGTGTCTCCAAATTGCGTTTGCACACTCCAATCCCTTCTCTTTACATTCTTGCAACTTGCATGCCTTACTTTCCGCTGCTCATATACTCTTTGTATGCTTGCATGCTTGCTTGATATGTATTGTGAATGTTTAAACTTGTGCTAATACTCCATTTCAACTCAAGAGATTGAAAACTGCAACTTTTCTTGATTAGAGTCTATTCACACCCCCCCCCCCTCTAGACACCTCTTCTCGATCCTTTCAATTGGTATCAGAGCATTGGTCTCCATTGCCTTGGTTTAAACACCTTTGGAGGAAGATGGATGTGTCTACTTTGGGCAGTCTTAGACGTAGAGCGCCTATTCTTGATGGGGAATATTTTCATGAGTGGAAAAATGAAATGCTTGAGATTTTCAATGAATATCATTTGAACAAGTACATTACTAGCCCTTGTGCACCTCATATTGATCCTTTGCATCCCACACCCGAAGAGGATCTTGACATGATTCGCAATCTTAGAACTATCAATCTTATCACAAGAGGATTGCCCAAAAAAATGATTGCCAGTTTGCCTACTCTTGATTGTGCCTATACTATATGGAGATTTCTTGAGGAACGATTTCCAGATTATTCCTTGAAAAATTAGACGAAATTCTCCATAAGTCTATTGCCTTGAGTAAGATGAATTCTAGTGATCCTAGCTTTGGTGATTGTTTATTTGAGCTTACCAATCTCATGCGTGCCATAGGAGATGTTGGGATCATTAGCAATATCATTTCCGAAGCTATTAGAATTCATAAAGATAACCATAGAAATGATCATTTATCTAATGAATTACCCTTTCTAGGAATTGATCAATCACAAGATGATGTTGAACATGGATACTATGATGAGGATGAGGATGATAGTGACTATGATCTTGATAATGCAATGAGACACTTTGGTCTTATGGTAAATCTTCGCGGCTACATGGCTGGAGGAACGGAATTGGTCCTTGATAGTGGATGTACTGATCATATGACCGGAGATAAAGATATGTTCCATGAGCTTGCTGAAAACGACGGTCCTCGAAAATATGTCACATTTGGTGATAATTCAAAGGGTAAGGTGGTTGGCCTCGGTAAGGTGGCCATCTCACATGATAGCTCCATACAAAATGTCATGCTCGTTGAATCTCTTGGGTACAATTTACTTTCAGTTTCTAGACTTGCTGATTTCGGTTTCAATGTCCTATTCACTGAAGTAGATTGCCAAGTGTTTCGTAGAGACAATCGTAAAATGGTCTTTACCGGTATACGTAGAGGTGATCTTTACATTGTTGATTTCACTAAAAAGGCTCAACCTAGAACTTGCTTAATTGCTAAATCTTCTAAGGGTTGATTGTGGCATAGGAGGCTAGGTCATGTGGGTATGCGAAATCTTGATAAGCTTATTAAAGGTGATCATATCCTTGGAGTAAAAGATGTCATATTTGACAAGGATAGACTTTGTAGTGCTTGTCAGGCAGGGAAACAAGTTGGAGGAAGTCATCGCGCGAAGAACATCATGACCACGAGAAGACCACTCGAGCTACTTCACATGGATCTCTTTGGTCCAAATGCCTACAAGAGTCTCGGTGGTAACTCGTTTGGACTAGTCATAGTTGATGATTTTTCAAGATTTACGTGGGTGTTCTTTCTTGATGACAAATTGCAGGTCCAAAAGATCTTCAAAAACTTCGCTAGGAAGGCCCAAAATCAATTTGACGTGAAGATCAAGAAGGTTCGGAGCGACAACGGAACAGAGTTCAAGAACGCATATGTGGATACCTTTCTTGACGAAGAGGGGATTTCACATGAGTTCTTGGCTACGTACACACCTCAACAAAATGGAGTCGTTGAGAGGAAGAACTGGACTCTTATTGAGATGGCAAGAATGATGAATGAGTACAAGACTCCAAAACACTTTTGCGCGGAAGCGGTTGAGACAGCTTGTCATGCAACAAATCTCTTGTATCTTCACAAGCTACTCGGCAAGACGGCATACGAGCTCCTCACCGGTTTCCTACTTGGTTATGGCTCAAACTCTCACACTTACCGTGTCTACAACAATTTCACCCGAAAGGTTGAAGAGACGGTAGATGTGAAGTTTGATGAATCTAACGGCTCGCAAGTAGAGCAATTGCCAATTGATGTAGGAGACAAAGACCCTTCGGAAGCAATCCAAGACTTGTCTATTGGCAAGATTCGTCCAACGGAGGTGAAGGAGAGTACCTCGTCCGTCCAAGTGGAAGCTTCTACCGCACGACAAGGTGAACCAAGAATTGATATGGAAGCATCAACAAGTGGGACACACCAAGATGAAGAAAACAAGGAAGCACACCAAGATGAACATCAACAACCTCCTTCTCCACCACGACAAGAGAATGACAACGTCAACAATGAAGAAGGCCAAGAAGAAGAACAAGATGAAGAAGATGTTCCACCCCGAGCCAAGCCAAAGCTCCCACAAGTTCGAGCAAGAATCGCCAAAGATCATCCCGTCGAGCAAATCTACAATGATATCCAAACCGGGAGAATAACTCGCTCTAAAACTCGTTTGGCTAATTTTTGTTAACATTACTCATTCATCTCTAGCATTGAACCTATGAAGGTTGAATAAGCATTGGAAGATCCGGATTGGATAAATGCTATGCATGAAGAGCTACACAACTTTGAGAGAAATCAAGTATGGACATTGGTCGAGAAGCCCGACAACAACCACAACATCATTCGTACCAAATGGGTGTTTCGCAACAACCAAGATGAAGATGGTCAAGTCGTCCTCAACAAAGCACGCCTAGTCGCCCAAGGCTACACTCAAGTCAAAGGTATGGACTATGGTGAGACATATGCTCCCGTTGCTAGACTTGAGTCCATTCGCATCTTACTTGCTTGTGCTAATCACCATGATATCACCTTGTACCAAATGGACATTAAAAGTGCTTTTCTAAATGGTGAAATTGAGGAGGAAGTTTATGTTAAGCAACCTCCCGGCTTTGTCAATCCTAAGAAACCTAATCATGTCTACAAACTTCACAAAGCCCTTTATGGTCTTAAACAAGCCCCTAGAGCGTGGTATAAATGCTT
Source organism: Aegilops tauschii subsp. strangulata (assembly GCF_002575655.3). NCBI lineage: Eukaryota > Viridiplantae > Streptophyta > Magnoliopsida > Poales > Poaceae > Aegilops > Aegilops tauschii. Next base: position 275,662,138 of record NC_053037.3, on the reverse strand, counting down.
GACCAAGTTCCTTATTGAAAAAGGCTTTGAAATTGGTAAAATTGATTCTACTCTTTTTACTAAAAGGATTAATGGAGAACTATTTGTGTGCCAAATTTATGTTGATGATATTATATTTGGTTCGACTAACCCTCATTTTAGTGAGAAGTTTGGAAAGCTAATGTCGGAGAAGTTTGAGATGTCTATGATGAGTGAACTTCTGCATTACTTCAAGTGTCAGGTATTGACTTCTGCATTGGATTACCTAGTGACTTCCTTCAAGTATTGGATTAGAATCACTTCTGCATTACAAAGATAATCTCACTTGTTTTTATGTTTTTGTGCATGTCAGGTATTGAACATGATCAAAATGAATATGAGAATGGGCGCACGAGAGGAATATTGCAGAACAATCCACTGGCTAACAAACTTGCATGCTGGAGGATGGCCTATCTTATTCACCCATCATGGTGCTTGCTCTAACTTGGCAAGGTTGTATTGGTCGCACATATTTTACATATGACCTCTTGCATTACTTCTACTTTGTTACACCACCATCTGCTTAGTTTAAGCATCATATATGAGTATATGTCGTACCTATCCATTTTCTATACATATTCCATGTGTCATCAACTATGTTTTTCCAGTCAAATGTTGTTCTTTCGTAATAGATGTCCAAAAGGAAGAGGGTGAGTGCAGATCCTCAAGGAGTACAAAGTAGGTATTTGGAAAAGGTAGTGATACCTGTTAAATCAGATAGATCAGCAGCCACAGAAAACACAGGCCCAACTGTACCACACTTTACCCCTACTCCACTGGCCAAACCCCTATTAGAACTGCAGAGAGCCTAGCGTCAGGTACTGTCTATGATATCAATTCAAAACTTGAACTCCTAAATTTCTACATGTGCCTTACCTTCTCTCTTGTATGAAAACTAATTTCAGATGAATCTCCTTGCTCAAAGGATCATAGGATCTCACAACAATGCTGGGCACTGCATTGCTCTTGTCAGTACCTCTTGCCCTTTGTCAGTATACTTATACTCATTGCTGTTTGATTATGTAGCATCACTGTAAATGTTCGCTTATTTATCCTCCCTTTGCTAGAAATTATAAGATCTATATTTAATCTTAAATAAATGTAGAATTAACACAATGGTTATGAAGTTTTGGATTGCTCATGTAAGTAGCTGTTGTCATATACTCCCTCTGTATCGAATTAATTGTTGCTCAATTGGATGTATTTAGAACTTAATAGTGCTAGATACATCCATTTGAGCAACAAGTAATAACGAACGGTGGTGGTATTATTGTACTTGCATTGTGAGATAGTTGATTGTCTAGCAATACTCTGCATCTTATCTGCCCTGCCCTCCACTCTCTCCAAATTTCATATCTACATTTACTCTTACCAAAATGTTGAATAAAGCCAATGCCACTACACACGTTGATGTCTGCATTCCTCTTGTCAGTACCTTTTGCCTTGTAACTATGTACTTAATTAATTGTTATTTGATTATGTATCATCACTCTGCACCTGGGCTTCACTATCCTCTATTTCTTCCAACATTATTTGATCTATATTTACTCTTTACAAAATGTAGAATAATGGCAACGCTTATAAAGAAATTTCTTTCGGGAATTTATTGAATTATCCTTCCATCAACATGGAGAAGGGCTTTGTCCAGCCCGTGTTAACATGTAACGTAACTTCATCCTTCTCAAGCCTTCAAACTTCGTTCTAGTATAGATTTGGATAGGCATCCTTTCCTCCACTCATGTTTACTTTTGTGTTTACATCTGATTTGAATTTTGCAACAACTACCAGTTTTAAATTGTAGTTGTAAAAACATGTCCTTATGCAGAACAGATCCATTTATTTGCTTATATAATTGTGAAACTTGTTATGTGTCTCCTTGTTTCTCTTTCAGAGTCGTATCTCTTATGCCAGAACTTTAGGGAAGATAATGAGCCAAACCATCTTGAAGAGAGCGAGATGACCCCAAGGTCATGTCTTGATGAAGACAGTGAGTTGAAGCTACTCACCAGCAGCTGTGAGACAACCTTTGTGCAGTTGCTGCCTCAATCAGTTCGACTTCTTCAGTCTCAACTTAAAGCAAAAAGGCTTGCTTCAACTCAGCTTTAACTTAATGTCAATGATGCAATGAAGATCTCAGATGACTACCTTGCGGGCATTGGTGCTATACAGCTAGGGATAGAGCATCTATCGTTGACACAACTAAGGTCTCATCAGCTTGTTCGGCTGCTTGTGATGCACGCCCAGGCCAGGCCTAATGCCTTCTGAAGTGCTCTCAGTTTTGTATATTCTTTTGTCGGCGCGTTTATATGCACTGGTGGCAACCTTTGATGCCTAGTGTATGTAATCCGCGGTCACGTTGCGCTTTATTATCACCAATGACAAACTTTGATGCCCAGTGGATGTAATATGCCGTAATTTCTATATTGTATAGTCTAGGTTTATTCTTGGTCAGTATGTTGGAATTTAGGCCGGAAGGTTCAATGGATCTCAAAGTTGTCGGTCTTCAGGCCGGCCCATTACTCGCTATATATGGGCCAAAACGTGGGCCTATAATCATCTTGGGCCATTAGCAGGTCTAAACGTATAGTAGTTTTCCGCCTTTAACAGGTCGAGTAAAGTTCTGGCCAGCTGGGCCAAATAATACCATGAGCTTTTAACAGGCTAAAAACTAGATTGGGCTAGCGTTGAGCCAAAAAATTCACGGGCCAATACATGCCGAAACTGCCTAAGGCCCATGTTTGGCCCAAATAGGATGAGTCGTTAACAGGCCAAAATATATCTCGGGCCTTGTTTGGCCCAATAAAATTATGGGCTTTAAGCAGATCAGTATCAACGCGGGCTGTAGGCCCAACAGTGTCACGGACCATTAACAGATGGGTTGTAAGCAGGCCAGATTGAACGTGGGTTGTAATTAGGCCCAACTGTTACACGGGCCATTAACAGGCCGATAGGCCAGTTGGGCTGAAATTTATCCACGAAGACTACGGGCCATTAAGAGGCCTAAAGTTACTTCGGACAAGAAATAGCCCATTTTCTGCATGGGCTGTTAAATGGCCTAAAGTGAAACCGGGCCAACAACGTCCCAGATGCACCACGGGCCGCTAACAGGCCGAAACTATTATCGGGCCGAAGTGGTAAACGGGCATTTAACAGGCTAAAATAGAAACCCGGCTTAGAATGGGCCCAAAAGAACAGTAGCCTGTTAATGGGCCTGATCTTATATGGGTCGTAATTGGGCCCAAAACACGACAGGCTGTGAACGGGCCTTACCAGATATGGGCCTCAATTTGACCCAAAACATGGTAGGCTGTTAACGAGCTAGCCAACTAGTGTCTGAAAAAATATGGTGGGCCTTTAGCTGGGCCGGCCTTTTTACCTTAAATAGGCCACTGTTGGGCTGTGTCACATGTCGACATATCATAGGCGTCTTCCGTCCATTATAGGGATGACATTTGTCCCAACGATGAGCTGACACGTGGATTATCCGGCGAATGAGAATTTTACACGTGGAAAATCCCCATTGGTCGGGGTTGTTAATGGGTTATCGGATCCAAACCAGAACCCAATAGCTTAACGGCGACCCGTTACGGTGGATGCCATGTGTCGGTTACCCTTGACGAAAGTACTTCTATGACGCGCGATTTATCGTCATGGAAGTGGACACTTCCGTGATGATAATTTTGGTAACGTCATGGAACACTTCTACGATAGCACAGGTATGACTATCTTGATTCTGTCATAAAATCGTCATGGATGTACATGCATGATAGAAAATGTGACCTACTGTGACAAACACGTATCATCACGAAAGTGTTTTTTGTAGTGCTTGCAACTTGTAAAGATGTGAATCGTCCTCTCTACCATCATCCTGGTCACCTCATCTTTTGACGAGTATTGTTGTGGTAGTATTGTACCAGGACCTAACTGTAAATGCAATACAAATAAAGGTTGTGTCAGGAGAGGACATGGAGAAATTTCCTCATTTACAACTTAGTAGGGGTGTAGGGCAGCGCCCGAACCCGTCCCGCTTCCAATTCAATGGTAATATGTAGTTCTAGGCAGATTGAAGTGTGTCACATTAATTTATACTAGCTTGGCAATTTTGTGAGACGCCGTCCTGCACCCATACAACTTAGTATCAGAGCCCCGCTCCTCTCTCCAGCTGTTCATACCCCCTAATGAAACCCTGGCCATTAGGCCGGTAGAGATGATGAACTTATTAGAGGGGAGCAAGAACTGGCAAGGTTGCTCCTGAGCTGAAGCTGAAGTTAATGCCAAATGAGGTCGTCGAGTTAGACGGGAGCAAGAACTACTTGAGTTTGTCTAGGAGGTCCAAACTGATCCTTGGGACAAAAGGAGTGGAACACCACTTGAAGGAAACCTGTGTTGAGCCTATTGATAAGATAAGTACTGAATGGTGTATGTGGATTAGCACTAGTTCAACCATGGTTACATGGTGGATGGTATCTATTTCACCATATCCATCGCTAGGATGGTGGAGGCCCACAAAAATGCAGTAGCAACATGCAAGACATTGGAAACCATTTACTCTTGGAGATTGGTGTGATGATGATGGTGGAGGTCTAGAGTAAGGTGGAGGCACTGAGGCAGGAAGACAAAATTGTCTTGTAGTACCCAAGGGCGCAACCACAGCCACTGAACACTTTGCTAAGCCAACTATACCCAGGCGGGTGAAGGTACTTAGGCTTAGGCTTAGCCTCTTGCTCCCACATAAATACAGCCACATGTAGACTGGATTGTAGCTTCAGAAGCTTCTAAGCAAGTTACAGGTTCCCTTGATGCTTACTCCCTCCTCCCACGAATAAGTGTACATCTAGCTTTTGTCCTAAGTCAAAGTTTTAAAACTCTGACCAACTTTTTAGGGAAAAGTAGCAGCATTTATGGCACTAAATTAATATCGGTAGATCCGTTTTGAAATGTAGTTATAGCAAATTTGTGTCATATATGTTACTACTATTTTCTATATAGTTTTCAAAATTTTAAAACTTTGACTTAGGACAAAAGCTAGATGTACACTTATTCATGGACGGAGGGAGTATAGAACATATATCCCACTTACTCTGAAACAATTCAGATGGTTGAGAGAACATGCCAACTATTAGATATATGCCCTAGAGGCAATCATAGAAGATTATATTTCAGTATAGCCATGGTTTATTAATTGTTCACTGAATAATATTACAAGTATCCATGGTTTATTAGATGTTTCTTGAATAGTGCCAGTTGTGAAACTCTATGCTTGAGTGATTATTCTAAACTAGTCCCTAGTCGGAATTCATGTGAGGACACATGACTATTAGACTAGCACATGCATAAGTTGATGGAGACTTCAACCCATGAAGGGTAACGGTCGCATGAGTCCATGGAGGGCTCCACCCATGAAGGGTCCACGAAGAAGCAACCTTGTCTACCCCACCATGGCCATCATCCACAAAGGACTTGCCTCACTCGTGTAGATCTTCACGAAGTAGGCGATATCCTTGTCCTTACAAACTTCTTGGTTCAACACCACATCATATCGGAGGCTCCCAAGCGACACCTGACCAATTTAGGAGACACCACTCTCCAATAGGTAATAGACGGTGTGCTGATGATGAACTCCTTGCTCTTGTGCTTCAAATGATAGTCTCCCCAACACTCAAATCTCTCTCACAGATTTGGCTATGGTGGAAGGAGGATTTGAGTGGAAAGCAACTTGGGGAAGGCTAGAAATCAAGGTTCAAATGGTAGGAATGGAATCTCTTGATCTCAACACATGAGTAGGTGGTTCTCTCTCAGAAAATGAGTGGTGGACGTGTAGGCACGTTCTGATGGCTCTCTTACTAAGTAAGAGAGGGTGGAGGGTATAAATAGCCTCCACACGAAATCCAACCGTTATACACTTTTGACCCAACTTGGTGGCACCGATCAGAAATCTAGGTGGCACCTACCTGTTTAAAAGATATGAACGTTGGAGGTCTCGGTGGGACTGACTGGAGCAACTCGGATGAATCGATGTGCAATGGTTAGGGCAAGCCTTGTTTCGGTGGCACCGATTGCATCAACTCGGTAGGACCAAAGTGAAGCAATAAGCCAACAGAAAGGTTGGCATGCCGTCTCGGTGGGACCGATTGCAAAACTTGGTGAGACCGAAATTACTGCAACAAGTTATAGAAGGTTTGCCAAGCCGTCTCGGTGGGACCGACTACAAAACTCGGTGAGACCAAAATAATTGCAACTGGTTATAGAAGGTTGGGCAGGCAAAACCGGTGGGACCGAGAACCATATCGGTGGATCCAATTTGTTAGGGTTTGGCAGAGCCGGTGTCCAGATGAACTCGGTGGGGCCGGATGAAGAAATTTTGGTGGGGCTGAGTTCGAATGTAGGGTTTTGGACATATTTGGATAGAGAAAGTGGTTGAGGGTTATGGAGCAATATACTAAGAACCTGAGCAAATAGATCATAATCAAAACCTGGTCCCCTTTTAATAGTATTGGCTTTCCTATGGACTCAATGTGATCTTGGATCACTTAACCAAAAATGTAGAGTCTTAAGCTTTTGTCAATCCATGTCCTTAGCATTTTGAGGGGGTCCACAATCCTCTTGTAACATCCCAATTTTCAATTTGGATGTTATACATAGGTCATCATATGCATATCATATTTTATTTGCATCTCGTTTGAAATCCTAGAAATCCTAAGCAACTCAAGGACCCACAGAGAGAGTTGGGGATTTCATTATTTTCATATTTGAATTTTTCTCAAATTTGAAAGAGGATCATTTTGGTTTTAATATTTTTCTCTCTGAAATATTTCCAATATTAAAAATAAAAGAGAGGGGATAAAAGGACTTTTCCAAAATAAAAGAAACATTGGAGGAAAAATGTTAAAATCAAATAAATATTTTATTTGGATTTTATTCGGCATTTTATGAATTAGAAAAATATGCATTTATCAAAATTGCTTTTTTACGCCAAAAATGTTCACTTTGTTCTAAATATTTTACTTAGACGGTGAAAATTGTTTTGGCATTTTTAGAATTTTTTTATATTTATTTAGGATTTTCTTTGGCGGAATTTATTTTAAAAAACGCGAACCGACCTAGGAGCCGGCTCAGGCAGGGACTCCCAGGCCGCCCCGCCGCCGCCAGCCTTTATTAGGCGAGGCCCGAGGCCGCCAGCCCCCAAGCCGCCGCCAGCCCAAGCCGCGTCCCGTGAAACCCTAGCCGCCGCCAGCCCAAGCCACGCCCCGCGAAACCCTAGCCGCCGCTGCGCCGTCGCCGGAACCCGACCCCGCCGCCGCCGGCCGGCTTTTTTTCCGGGTTTTCATCGTTTTTTCGGTAAACCCTAGATCTACTCCTTTTTTTAGATCGGTTTTTCTCGGTTTTTTCGGTTTAGATCTATTCTGCGAACGTTCGTTCGTTTAGTTCTTATAACGAACGAATTCGTTCATTTGTCGCTGTTAGCGGACGTTCGTCTGATAGATTTTTCTTTTTCTGTTTTTTCGCCAGGGACCTAACCACGATTATTTCAATCGCAGATTAGCCCCTGATCTTCAAACCCTTGCAACTTTTTAACCATTCGTCCAAATCCAGTGAAACCAACGCCAAAATCATCATCTCGAACCCCTCTTTCAAGTTAATCAACTTGAACATGATTTTGACAATTTAAAATTTGGTTTAAAGCAGATTTTTTTCGAACTTCTTTTGATCGTAGTTTGAGTTTCGTAGCTCCGATTTGATTGGTTCTTTTTGCAAATCGAAGCTCTTCAGTTGAACTTTCAGATTTGATATTTCTCATCTGAGTTTTACCCTTGCATATATGCTTGAGTGCTTATGTATGCTATTGCTTGTTTGCGATAGAATTTTCGGAGTGTGAATCGTGCTACTACGAGTCTCTATGGTTTACAGATCGTCAGCAAGGCAAGTAACACTTTGATCATACCCCTTTATTACCCAGTTTTTATGCATTAGTTTCAACCCTCAAATATTGCATGAGTAGGATTTGTTTAATATGTGGGTTTGGGAAGTAGATGATGAGGTAGAACCTATTGCCCTTTATATCAAACCATGGGAGTTACTTCTACGTTATGCTTATACTGCTATGCTATGCTCATAGACGTGGTTTCGTTTGAGTGATCCATGATAGATGTGAGAGATGTTAATTAATGGTTAACTTAAGGTGGCTACTTTAATACACATCTGGGTGGATTGGTTGTCTGGGCACCTAGAGAATCCAGTGTTGTCCTAGGATATCCCGGAGTACCCGTGTCATCATCCTACGGTTCGCCACCCAGGCTCAAAGGGATCATAAGATTATTCATGCTATAAACTTCCATGTGCAGCCACAAGCCATTATGGGCTCTGGCATAGTTGAGTATGTTGTGTGACCTCTTTAAGTGGTAGGCTAGCAGATGTAGGGGAAAGTAGGTGTAACTGTCTACCCAGAGTAAAGAGTAAATGCTTCGGAAAGACTGTGTTTCAATCATCCGTTTCTCAAACATCATGTAGTGCGAGAAATTCAATGGAGGAGATCGAGTCTTGTGGGGAAAAGTGCGCAAACCTCTGTAGAGTGTACAAACTAATCATGGTTAGCCGTGTCCCCGGTTATGGACATCTTGAGTATCTGGTTCTTGAATTATCATGTTGATCTCATCACTCTTAATCTAATTTGTTGGGTTATTAATACTGTTTAATTGGGATTGAGTTGGAGGAACCTTCTCAATGTTTATCAACTACCATGATAGTTAAATAAAATATATTCCTTTGTTGTAGGGAAAAATTGGCTTTTCGCAAAAACATGATAACCGTAGAGCCTCCACCAGCCATATATGCATGTAGTGTTAGCATTTACCTTGTTCATTGCTCTACAGTGTTATTTTGCCAGCATATTCCATGTGCTGACCCGTTTCGGGCTGCAACGTATTATGTTGCAGACTTTTCAGACGAAGAGTAAGGTGTGCTAGGTCGTTGTTGTGCACTCAGCTATGCCGTTGGAGTTGATGGACTCATTTACCTTCGATGCTTCCGCAGTTATGTTATTTAGATGGCCTTTAGCCATATTATTGTAATAAGTTCTCTTTTGAGACATTCGATGTAATAAGGGTGTGATTGCACTCTGTTATAAATCCTTCAAGTACTGTGTGTGTCAGCATTACTGATCCAGGGATGACACTTATGCACAGAGATTTGACCGTCTGAGGTCGGATCGCTACACCTCTTGTCCTTGCCAAGCCACTGTTGAACTTGTCTGAAATATACTAGATAAAACTATTAGTGGAACAAAAGATATGTTGACATTAATTACCAAAACCACCAAGGGAGAACTTGTGCTTTCAATGATCATTAGTTTTACTAGACATTTCCTTCATTAATTTTTTTTGTGATTTAGAAACTTGCTCAAGTTGAGTGTGAACCATGGAATAGTGTTTACATAAGCCCTCAATATCATTGGAACTTCTAACAAGCACATAACTCAAGCGTTCAATCATAATAGAATCATGTTTCAATTGATCACTTATTTGCATATTTAAATTTTCTTATTTAATGATGAAGTTATCAAATTCATCTAAACATTGGCTCATCGAATCTATAAAGAGATTTTACCTCTACTACCTGTGGCGGGATATCTAGTATGTGCATTTCTCCAATAGGAGGTAGATTCTTAACATCTTCACATTTAATACCTTTCTCTTTCATAGATTTCTTGGCTTCTTGCATATCTTCTGGACTGAGGAATAGAATACCTATTTTATTTAGAGTTGGCTTGGGTGGTGGTTCAGGAAGTGTCCAATCATCGGCATTTCTCAATAGATTACTGAGTAATTCATGAGCTTGTTCAATTGTTCTTTCCCTGAGAACAAAACGCAACCAACACAACTATCTAGGTAGTCCCTAGAAGCATCGGTTAGTCCATTATAAAAGATATCAAGTATTTTATTTTTCTTAAGAGGATGATCAGGCAAAGCATTTAATAATTAGATGAGCCTCCCCCAAGCTTGAGGGAGATGCCCTTCCTCAAGTTGCACAAAGTTATATATTTCCTGTAAGGCAGCTTGTTTCTTATGACCGGAAAATATTTTTTAGTGAAGTAGTAAATCATATCCCGGGGACTACTCACACAACCAGGAGCAAGTTCATTAAACCATAATTTAGCATCACCCTTTAATGAGAAAGGGAAAAAATAAGAATATAGAAATAACAAATCTTTTTTCTCGTGCGCAAATTGGGTGGCAATTTCATTCAGTTTAGTGAGATGTGCGATAATAGTTTCAAATTCATAGCCATGAAAAGGATCAGATTATATGGTTCTACCAAAGTAATAAGTTTAGGATCAACAGAGAATTCGTAATCCTTATCATTAAAAAAATAGGAGATGTTTCAAACTTAGGATCATATTTCATCGTTCATAGCCTTTTATTTTAGTCTATCCATTAAGTCTTCAAGATCATCCCTATATTTACAAGAAAGTAATTCTTTAGCAATTTTATCATCAAGTGTATAACCTTCAGGCACATCTAACATCCTAGTTCTAGCATGAGTACTAGGTGTAACAGGTGATTCATAATTTTCATCAATTTCAAATTCTTTAGCTTTAGCAATGTGAGCATCAAGAAATTCACTAAGCGGCAGTCTCATCAAGTAAAGTAGAAGCATCATCATGAGTATAATCAATAGCGGAAGCAGTTTCTATTACTTGCGACATGTCAGATTGAATAACAGGCGGTGGTGTCGCAAGTTGACTTAAAAGAGATGGTTAATTAAGTGCAAAGCTAGTTGGTAGTTCCTTACCTCCCCTCGTCTTAGAGGGCATGATCTTACACTTAGACTCCCTCGGTAGCAGTTTTGTGGAAATAGCAACAGTAGCAGCTGTAGTCGTTACTTAGCAAAGACAATATGAGCAAAGCGTATGCATGGAGTAGCGATGGATATTTGGATGGCATTCATCATGTGACAGTCACAACCTAGAGTGATACACGATAGCTCCAATTCACCAATCAAATGTAGGCATGTATTATGTATATAGTCATATGTGCTTATAATAAGAACTTGCATAACATCTTTTGTCCTACCTTCCCGTGGCAGTGGGGTCCTAATGGAAACTAAGGGTAATTAAGGTGCTCCTTTTAATAGAGAACTGAAACAAAGAATTAACACATAGTGACTAGATGAGTTCCTAAAATTATAGCCATCCCCGGAGAGTATCCCAATTATTGTCACCTTGGGGTCTACGGTTCAAAATAATAACAGGTGCATATAACGTGCATATAAGATCAAGAACTCAAATATATGCATGAAAACATAATGGGTTCAGATCTGAAATCATGGCACTTGGGCCTAGTGACAAGCATTAAGCATAGCAAAGTCATAGCAACAGCAATCTCAGAACATAGTGGTGTGCTGCCATTGGACTAGGGAGGGTGTCCGACCGTAACTATACGGCGCTCGGCCGAGATCTAACAAAATCGAGCACGTGCGTTTAATTAAAAGAAATCTGGTCTAGCCTGTTTGATCTAACCAAAACAAAAACCGATCTAAATAAAAACATAACTGTTTGCGGATCTAATCTGGACAGTCAAAACTAGATCGAACGGGCGGGGCTTTCGCTGGCGCTTACAGAGGGGGTCGACGGCGAGGGCGGCTCGGGCATGGTCTCCGGCGTTGCTCTGGTGGTCAAGGGTGACGGCGGTGGCATCGGCTGGATCGACGGAGCGAGGCGAGGTCGGGGTGTCCTCAGTGGCGGTCGGGGACGACGGAGGCGGCCGGGGCATCCACGGCAGAGCCCGAGCGAGTTGTGCTCGGGCTCGCGGCTGCGATCGAGTAGAAAGGGTCGGACCTTGTCAAAATGACGCGCGACAGCGAGGGCACAAGGTAGACGAAAGAAAGGGTCGCGAGGTTGCTCACCGACAGCGAAATTTGGCGGCGAACGGCGGCGGCTGTGGCGAGATCAAGTTGGCGAGGGCGAGCTCTGTGGGGGGTTTTAGTCATGGGTTTTGAAGGGGATCGAGGGAGGAGGGTGAGGGTCTTTATAGGGCACAAAACTTGGGGAGGGGATCGACTCGGTTAGGGCTTTGGCAAGGGTACGAACGCGGCCGGTGCCGGGATCGAGCGGGATTAGGGAACGGCTATTGCGAGGAGGAAGACGAAGTGGGCCCCACCTGTCGGTGCCAGCTGGGAAGGGCGCGGGTGCGGGCGACCGAGATGTAGAGGGCATGGGTGGGGCAGGCTGTGGAGGGTTGCAGGGAGTGGGCCGGCTGGCCTGGCGCCATGCTGGCCCAGCTAAGGGTTTTCCTTTTTTCCTGACAAAAAAGAAAAACAAAGAAATAGAGAAAAGGGGAATAATTTTATATAGACATTATATATGTCAAAAAGATCGGAAAAATAAATCCTAAAGGATGAACTATTTTTTAAGGCAAAATAAAACTTTATTAAATCAGTTTTTTCAAAATTCCAATTAAAACCAAATTTGAATTCAAATTCTTTTGGCATTATTTTTCTTCTGACTTTTGGGGTGTCATGTTACCTCTCATACTTTTGATCAAAGTATTTGTCAGGGATTTTTTAAATGAACTTCAAATGCGAGTTTGAAGTGAACTCAAAATTAAAACAGAAAATTGAAATGCCTCTGAAATTATCAAATTCCACCACAATTCAAACAAAATGCAATAGATGCTTAGCTAAAATTGTAAAAGACTCTAAATTGAGAATTTGGGATGTTACCAACCTACCCACCTTAAGATGAATTTCACCCTCGAGATTCGGGTTAGCTAGAAAATAGGTGTGGGTGGTCTCGACGAAGGTCTTCTTCTTGTTCCCAGGTGGCTTCCTCCTTGGAGTGGTGACTCCACAGTACCTTTCCAAACTTGATGATCTTGCTGCGGGTAACCCTGTTCGCAGTCTAGAGAATCCCAACGGGCTTCTCCTCATAAGTAAGATCACTGTCAAGTTGTATGCTCTTTAGGGGCACTGTGTCTCTCAAAGGAATATCAGCCATCTCAGCATGGCATTTCTTTAGTTGTGAAACATGAAAGACATCGTGAACTCCAGACAATCCTTTCGGCAATTCCAGCTTGTATGCAACTTCTCCTCTAAGTTCAAGAATTTTGCATGGCCTATAAACCTGGGTGCTAACTTTCCTTTAACATCGAACCTCTTGATTCCCAGAAGTGGGGACACATGGAAATATGCTCAGTCTCCCACTTCGTAAGTTATCTCCTTGCGTTTACTATCAGCATAAATCTTCTGTCTCGACTGAGCTATCTTGAGTCTGTCATGAATCAACTTGACCTTCTCTTCGGAATCTTTGACAAGATCGGCGCCAAAATGTTTTCGGTCTCCAACACCATCCCACAACAATGGTGTCCTGCACCTCCTTCCGTATGGGGCCTCGAAAGGGGGCATCTTCAAACTTGTCGGATAGTTGTTGTTGTATGAGAACTCCGCGCAGGGTAAATTATCATCCCAGCTAGCTCCATAGTCTAGCACACAAGATCTCAACATGTCCTCCAGAATTTGATTGACTCTCTCGGTCTGTCCATCTGTCTGCGGATGAAAAGGTGTACTGAACTCCCAAAGTTTTGTGTAGCTAGTTCCAAAACTTTGAGGTAAATTGTGTTCCTCTATCTGACACGATACTCCTCGGAACTCCATGCAGACATACGCTCCTGGTCATGTATATCTTAGCTAACTTAGCACTGGTATAGGTGCTCTTCACGGGAATGAAATGAGCTACCTTGGTCAAGTGATCAGCCACTACCCAGATAGAATCATAACATGAACGAGTCCTGGGTAATCCTGTGATAAAATCCACTAGATCATCGATGACGCGTGTTGTTGCGTCCATCTATTTGTAATATTAAATGTTATTAATTGATGCAAATATGTGGAGGCATTATACAAGAAAGAGTAATAGATAAAGGCACCAATGCCCTTATTGTCAACATAGCACACTATATATCACTGTTCAAGATATCTTCCGATATTCCGATAAATCAGCAGATTTATCACTTACTGGTGTCTGACCGATAAGATAAATCTGCTGATAAATCAGCTGATATGGTGATAAATTGACCGACATGCCGATAAACTGGCTGATTTACCCCTTATCTTGGGTCGACCGATAAGTTGCCGATAAGCGATATCCCCAACATTGCTATATATACAGTAGCAATTATCAATACAACATATTAATGCATTCGTAAATATGATCGAGTTTGTTGCCAGCTAGATTTCAGAATGTAAAACTTATGCAAGGCTCCCTACAGATTTGATGGCATCTTAAAATACAAAATTGGTCGCCATAATAGTAGTTTGCAGGAAAATATCGCAGGATATCATAGAAAGTTAATTCTAACAGCAGTCACGACACATTGCATGCCAATTTGAAGTTGAAGCCAATGATTTACCTGAGATGAAAGATTATACCCTTCTTTGTTAGTTGGTGGCAGTTCAGAGGAAAGTAAAGTTCAAATCTTGACAATAACAGGTGGATAGATGTAATATATATCTTTGCCAAATGGATTTTATATGTTTCCATATGTAGCAATGTTCTCGTAAAGATTTAGACTGTTGTTTCTTCACTTCATCTTGTAGGTTTAACAAACACATACTTCTCTTATCAACCCGGCCACTTGATGCTATATCAATGTTGGTTCTGATATTTCAAAGATCAGGGAACAGTCACTACACACCGTGGATAATAATATTATTGTAAGATCACATATCAAGCCGTAGCATGTACCTTGTGTTGTTACAATGCAATACATGCTTCAAAGATATGTAGCAGCCTTCCCGCAAAAAAAGATATATAGTAGCCATTATATTCCAACAAATGTGTTACAAGTGTTAATTAACAATTACTTTTTATTCCAATCAAGCATTTGTTTTAGGTAATTTATATCGTCTCTATTAGTATTGTACAGTTGACTGCGGAAAAATACCCTTGTGCAAAACATACTTTTCTCCTGACATGTTGCGGTAAAATCAAATGGATAAGAAGATGTACACATCATCTTGTTCCAGTGAGAAAGAGCAACCAAGTACCAACATACAACAATCTTTAAGAAAATAAGAGGGCTCCCTGGAATTTAAAAGGGAATTAATACTATAAAGTAGCAAGTCATTGTCAGCATCAAGCTACAGCACACCCTTCCTAAGGCTAACATTTTGCAACTTCTCTTGCTTAGCTTTAAATTATGTTTTCCCGACCTTGCATGGAATAGAACTGTATAGCACGAGATGAAATATTTCAACCCCCGTGCCTTCACTAATTGATGCATGTGAGTTTATATTGATAGTGGATCATCGGGTAAAATACATAAACACATCACACCACATGCCTTGGAATCTAAGTTCATCAAGATAGTTGATCCAAATGATGCATTAATTAGCACGATCTAGTTGTGTTTGGTTAACTGCAACTAAAAAATGCGTTTTGTGCAAGTAAGTGAATCATAAAGTGATGAAACAATGAAACCACGGTTAGAAACATTCTTCAGAAAATAAATTGACATTAAAATAATAAAGAAGAATTAAGCGAGTGATAGTATGCAAGAAAGGGGATTTAGAGAAAGGGGAGGTAAGGGATAAAATCCTACAGAGGCAGATACGATTGCAAGGAGAGCTCTGCCAGATACAGAAGACCGAACCAACATATAACTGAACATGTAATAAATCAAGAATTAGGGAAAGAAGTGTCAGGTCGGCTTGAGCATGGTGCATAAGTGGCCTCCCTCGACCTTCTGGTGATCTTCAGATCTTGGCGAGCTCCGGTGATGTCCTCGCTCCTCCGGGTGCTGGCCACGGACGGCAACGCGCTCCAGGCGTTGGTTCCCTTTTGCCCCTTCGGATGGCGAAGCCGCCTTTTGTGGATGTTGTTGTTCCTGTCAGATCTTGGTATTCCCGACTTCTCTCGCCTCACATGTTCCAGTGTTTGGAGGAATCCAACAATTTGATTAACAGGACCAACAAACTTCTTGAAGAGAAGAAATAAAACCAGTAGATGGAATACGAACCACGAGCGAGGAGGGGTGTAGAGGTACAAAAGATCTGCCCCAGCAAAGAAGATATTGAAGGATCGCATATATAGGTGCATCGGGCATGAACTAAGGAGGGGGAGGTAGCGGGATTGTAACGCACATCAACCATCAACACCAGTGAGTAACACGCCTCCACCGCCATTATGGCTCGCATCAATGATACCCTAAATCCACTACTCTGATTCTCCTCAGCCGCCGCAGTAGCGCCCCTTCTCATCGCCCGGTGTGGAGCATGGACTCCTTGTCCCAGTGGGCTCACATCACCCAGTCCTAAGCACCTTCTTTTGTTTTCCACAAGTAGGCCTTCTTCAATGACAGACAAGCGATTTTGTCGCTGAAGCAGCGGCCCAGCCTGTGTAGTGCTATCTATCGACATACGGACGCTTGGATGGGTTTGGAAGGAAATCAAACAGCCAAAGACGACCATAATTTTAGATCTGACGACCAAAAATGCTTATGGCCTGGGAGGGCGGGAAAAGTGCTCAGTTATAATATCTTTGAATTCCAAGTTTTTCCCATCTCCACTTGGGTATCGGTAAAGGTTGAAGTAACCCTGCTGGCTTCTGATGTCCTGCCTTTGCTCGCTGACAAACATCGCATACTGCTATGTAATCGGCAATATCCTTCTTCATACCAGTCCACCAGAAAAAAAAATTCAAATCCAGATATATCTTAGTGTTGCCTGGGTGTATCGAGTACGGTGAATCATGGGCCTCCTGAAGAATCAGCTTCCTGATCTCTGAATCATTGGGCACATAGATACGATCCTCAAACCATATAGTTCCGTGTTCATCCTCATGAAAACCTTTAGCTTTTCCTTTACTCGTCCTTTCCTTTATCCCTGCAATTTCCTTGTCCGACTTCTTGGCTTCTCGAATTCTTTCGGTCAGAGTGGACTGAATATCTAGGGTGGCAACAAATCCTCTCGGAACTATCTCCAACCGGAGATCTCTAAGATCATCACATAACTCCTGCAGTAATCCTCTCGCTATGAGGGTGTTCACATAGCTATTAATGCTCAAGGCATCTGCTACAACATTTGCTTTTTTCTTTACCGTGAATGACAGTGGGAGAGGCTCCCACTGACTTTTTGTATTACTCAGAATGAAAGTTATTTACATATTTACAATGGTGGGGTTAGGGCCCCCCGGCCATGTCTACGCAAAGAATAGTAGGCGAACTATCAAAAAACTACGAAGGACAACTAAATTACAAGCCTTGCAGATAGGCAGATAAGAAAGTGCACAACTCTTCCTTGCAGTTGTGGAGAAGGAGGGCCAGAAGATCTTTTAGTCGGGCCATCCAGGAGGCGAAGGAATGCAGGATCCCCCTAAAGTGTTCATTATTCCTTTCTATCCATATGTTGCAGGCCGCCGTCATAAATATGTCCATGAACAAGGGGTTACGCCACTTCTCTTTGCCGCCATGGAGTAGGGCGATCCTGTCCCCGGAAGATGGCCAGTTGATTCCCAACCTGTTCCAGCATTGCTTACTAAACGGGCAAGTGAAAAACAGGTGCTCTACCATCTCCTCCGAAGGGCTTTGGCAGAGTTAGCATGCATAGTTATTGTCCACTAGGGTATAGTGCTGGCGTCTTAGCATATTCCTTGTGTTTAGGCGATCCACCATCAGGAGCCAACCGAACACCTTATATTTTATCGGGCTTTTGGCTTTCTAGAGCCATTTGAAGGCCTCATCCGCCACCACCTCTCTGAAACAGTGGTCATAGAATTTTTTCGAGGAGAACCCACCCCAAGCATGCACGTCCAGGTGTCATTGTAGTTTGCATCCAGGAGAATATGCGCAACTCCTTCTTGAATCTCTCTGACCTCATCTCTCGTTTGGGCCGACAGGGGCAACTGGAACAACATCACTGGGTCCGTGGCACTGAGCGCTCCCCTAACAGTTTCATCTTCATTTGTGCAGAATGAAAATGCTCTCGGGAAAGATTCCTCAGCACTAAACCACACATCTTTCCAAAACAGGGAAGAAGAACCATCTCCAATAGTGACCGTGGTGATCCCTTGGAACACATCACTGAGTTGCATGACATCACGCCACCAGAAAGAGCCAACCATATCAGCAGCGTGCGGCATTTATTAGTGTAATAAGCATCCCAGATCAAGGTCACCCAAGGGACATCCTCTCTATTATAGAATTTGAAGAGGTATTTGAGAAGGAGGGCCATGTTTTGGGTTTTGAACAACATTTGCTTTCCCTGGGTGATAATGTAATCTCATGTCATAATCCTTGATCAACTCTAGCCAACTCCTCTGTCTGAGGTTCAACTCCTTCTGCCTGAATATGTATGATACGTCTCCGTCGTATCTACTTTTCCAAACACTTTTGCTCTTGTTTTGGACTCTAATTTGCATGAAACTAACCCAGACTAACGCTGTTTTCAGCAGAATTGCCATGGTGTTGTTTTTGTGCAGAAATCAAAGTTCTCGGATTGACCTAAAAATTTACGGAGACTTTTTGTGGAATATATATAAAAATATTGTTGGAAAATATACTAGAGGGGGGCCACCCAGGAGCCACAAGCTCAGGGGGTGCGCCCAACGACCTTGTGGCCCCTTGGACCTCAGGCAACCCTAACTCCAACTCTATATGTACCTATTCGCCAAGAAAAAATCAGAGAGAAGGATCATCACGTTTTACAATACGGAGCTGCCGCCACCTCCTGTTCTTCATCGGGAGGCTGTTCTGGAGTCCGTTCGAGGCTCCTGAGGGTGGAATTCGATATCATCATCATCAACCTTCCTCCATCACCAATTTCATGATGCTCACTGCCGGGAGTGAGTTATTCCTTCATAGGCTTGCTGAACGGTGATGGGTTGGATGAGATCTATCATGTAATCGAGTTAGTTTTGTTAGGGCTTGATCCCTAGTATCCATTATGTTCTGAGATTGATGTTGCTATGACTTTGCTATGCTTAATGCTTGTCACTAGGGCCCGAGTGCCATGATTTCAGATCTAAACCTATTATGCTTTCATTAATATATGTGTGTTCTTGATCCTATCTTGCAAGTTATATGCACCTATTATGAGTTATGAGCCGCATACCCCAAGGTGACAATAATTGGGATTCTTTCCGATGATTACCGTAGTTTGAGGAGTTCATGTATTCACTAAGTGCTAATGTTTTGTTCCGGTTCTCTATTAAAAGGAGGCCGTAATATCCTTTAGTTTCCTTATGGACCCCGCTGCCACGGGAGGGTAGGACAAAAGATGTCATGCAAGTTCTTTTCCATAAGCATGTATGACTATATACGGAATATATGCCTACATTACATTGATGAATTGGAGCTATACTTGTGGGTTATCAAGACCTTTTTCTAGCACTATTGTCGGGAAGCATAGCTCTATTTGCTGAGTCACTTGAGATTTATATATGTTGATCACTATGGCGAATCTTAAGGATGAAAGAACCAAGATCATTCCCTCTAAGACGAGAGGAGGTAATGAACTGTTATCTAGCTCTGCACTTGATTCACCTTCTGTTTTGAGTAAACTTGCAACACCACCACCTGCTATTAATCCTGATATGTCGCAAGTAATTGATGATGCTACTTCTGCTATGAATGATGCTATTGATGATGCTAGTACTTTCCTTGATGATAACGTGCCACTAGGTGAATTTCTTGATGAACAACTTGCTAAAGCTAAAGAATTCGAGAGTGTTGGAACTGATGAAATTATTGAAACTGAAAATTATGAAACACCTATTAGACCTAGCTCTCCTAGGTATGAATTGCCTGAGATACCTGAGGGTTATGTTAGGGATAGAGAGGTGGCTATGGACTTTCTTGATTGTAAGGATAGAGATGATCTTAAGAAATTATTATGCAAGTTGAAGGAAAAATCTTTGAATGATAGGATGAAATATGACCCTAAGTTTGCTACTTCACATATCTTTGTTACTGATAAGGATTATGAATTCTCTGTCGATCCTGAGTTAGTTACTTTGGTTGAATCTAATCCTTTCCATGGTTATGAATCTAAAATTGTTGTGGCACATCTTACTAAATTGAATGATATAGCCACCCTATTTGCTCATGAGGGAAAAATTCGCTACTACTACATTCTTAAGTTGTTTCCTTTCTCATTAAAGGGTGATGCTAACATATGGTTTAATTCTCTTACTCCTGGTTGTGTGTGTAGTCCCCAGGATATGATATATTACTTATTTGAGAAATATTTTCCTGCACATAAGAAACAAGCTGCTTTACAGGAAATATTTAACTTTGTGCAAATTAAAGAAGAGAATCTCCCTCAAGCTTGGGGGAGGCTTCTCCAGTTACTTAATGATTTGCCTGATCATCCTCTCAAGAAAAATGAGGGAACGAACTATTGAACAAGCTGAAAAACTATTGAATAATATATTGAGGAATGATAATGATTGGACTCTTCCTGAACCACCACCCAAGACAACTCCGAGGAAGAGAGGTGTTCTATTTCTCAGTCTTGAAGATATGCAAGAGGCAAAGAAATTATGGAAAAAAGGTATTAAAGCTGAAGATGTCAAGAATTTACCACCTATTGAAGAAATACATGGTCTCGATACCCCAACACAGGTAGTAGAGGTAAATTCTCTCTATAGATTTGATGAAGGTGACATTCCTTATACTAAGTGTGTTAGTCAATGCTTGGATGAATTAGATAACTTTATTGTTAAACAAGAAAACTTTAATGCATATGTTAGTAGACGATTGAAACAAAATGCTTATATGATTGAACGCTTGAGTGACTTTATGTTTAGATCTATTAATGATGTCAAGGGCGTGAGTAAACATGAATTCATGATAAAAACCCAAGTAGAACAAGTCATCAAGTCACAAAAATATTTGCTTAATGAGATGAACAATAAGATGAATGATCATGTTGTTAGAGTTATGACTAGGAGTGGTAAAATGACTCAGGAACCCTTGTATCCTGAAGGTAACCCTAAGAGAATTGAACAAGACTCTTAAAGAATTAATACTGATGCACCTAGTCCATCTAAAAAGAAAAAGAAAGATGGTACTACTTTGCATGCCTGTAGTGAACCTACTACAGACACACATGAGAATCCAAATGATATTTCTATTTCTCATGCTGAAACACAATCTGGTGATGAACATGAACCTAGTAACAATGATAATGATGATGTTCATGTTGATGCCCAACCTAAAAATGATAATGATGTGGAAATAGAACCTGATGTTGATCTTGAAACCCACAACCTAAGAATAAAATACATGATAAGAGAGACTTCATTGCTAGGAAACATGGTAAAGAAAGAGAAACATGGGTTCAGAAACCCATGCCCTTTCCTCCTAAAGCTTCAAAGAATAAGGATGAAGAAGAATTTGAGCGCGTTGTTGGAATGCTTAGACATGTCTTTTTGCGCCTTCGTTTGACTGATATTCTCAAAATGTCTCCTTATGCTAAGTAAACGAAAGATATTGTTACAAATAAAATAAAAATACCGGAAGTTGAAATTTTCACCATGCTTGCAAATTATTCATTTAAGGGTGAAATGCCAAAGAAACTAGGAGACCGAGGAATACCAACTATACCATGCTCCATTAAAAGAAACTATGTTAAAATTGCTTTATGTGACCTAGAAGTCGGTGTTAGTGTTATGCCTTTCTCTTTGTACCGAAGACTTGATTTGAATAAGTTGACACCCATTGAAATCTCTGTGTAAATGGCTGATAAATCAACTGCTATACCCATCGGTATTTGTGAGGATGTGCTTGTTGTGGTTGCAAACGTTACTATCTTAACGGACTTTGTTATTCTTGATATTCCCGAGGACGATAGTATGTCGATCATCCTTGGTAGACCCTTTTTGAATACTGCGGGTGCTGTTATTGATTGCAACAAAGGCAATGTCACTTTTCATATTAATGGTAATGAGCATACGGTACACTTTCCGAAGAAACAACCTCAAGTTCATAGTATCAATTCTATTGGAAAAAATTCAACTATTATTATTGGAGGTTTTGAATTTCCTATTCCTAGTGTCGAAAAGAAATATCAAGTTCTTATTGTCGGGGACATGCATATCCCCGTTGAGGTAACCTAGTGTTATACGAAGATTCTCCGGTTTCATGTCATTCGAAAGAAGTTTGTTAATAAGACTTGATCAACCTTATTAACGGATTCCTTTTGACGGACATGTGGTCGATGAATTTAGTAAACACAACTTTTTGTACCCACTTTTTACTTTCTGTTATTTAGAATTAATAAAATAGAAATGTCATAATTATCCTGTTTTCTGAATTATCCATGCAATAAAAAATGACTAGAAAATAGAAGTTCTCCAAATGCTCTAAAATTGTAATATGATTTTTTCTGCAATATAAAAAAATAGTAGCACTGAACACACCCTAGGGGGATGCACCTGTGAGCCACAAGCTCACAGGACGCGCCCACCCCCCTAGGTGCACCATGCAGGCTTGTGGGGCCCACATAGACCCCCTCACTTATTGCTGCCACCCATGCTCGTCCTCTTCCTCCAGAAAAAAATCAAACTTCCTCCATAGCCCGTGTTCCTGCTCTTCTTGCTGCAATTTTCGACCTCCTTGCTCGTAGCTCTGATTCCAAAACTGTTTTGGTGGATTGCCCATCGGTATGTGACTCCCCCATTGGTCCAATTAGTTTTTGTTCTAGTGGTTTATTATTTGCACATTTAGCTACTGTTGGTGACCTTGTTCTTGAGCTTGCATGTCAAATTTATATGGTCCAAACTAGTTTGGTGCATGATATGGCCTATAGACACTTGTCGGAGTAGTTGCTATCGATTTTGTTGAGTTTGGTACACTTTTATTATGAGTCACTAAAAATTTCAGAAAATTTTAGAGAAAAGGAGAACCATGAGAAGGTGGTTAAGGGGCCCATCAAGCCGGGATTCGGATGAGACTCCGAAGAGCAAGCCCAAGTACCATCTTCCGCGTGCGGTGGAGGTTCGACCATGTGAGTGGCCGTGTGGCACATTCTTGAAGGAAGGGGGAATTTATGAGGATTCTATTACTTGGCGAACAATGCTGGCATCATTCCCTTTCTCGAAGATAAGTGTGATCAGTACCTCCTACTCACTAATACCTTCGTGCAAAGCTTTCACTTTTATCCTAGGAATGAACCACCCATGGTAGAATTTAACCTCTATGATGTGCCTAAGGAAACGACACTCTATGATTTTTGTAGATGTTTGCAAAATACCTTATGAGGGAAGTCACGGTGATCCACGTCCTAGAGACATGGAGGATTTCATCTTTGAAACTACTATGGGAGAGACGAGGGGAGTGTCAGAAGCGAGAGTGGCTAGTTTGCGTTTTCTCGTCTTATGTTACTATGCATTATTTGCCGGGAGATGTTTGACTGTTCGGTGGGAGTGGATCGCTCAGTGCGCCTAGCCTTGCTATTTTGCGCCATGCTTTATATGATGATAGAACTTTTAGTTTGTGCGCTATGGTTGCTCGACGGTTACACACAATCTATGGTGCTATCTATGCCTCCTGCCTTGCTAAACATTTTGAGATTCCTCTTAGCCATGAGGAGGCGGAGGAGAAGTTGTTACCTACTAGATATTTAGACTATGATAGTATGGTGGCGCATCATTTTATTGACAAATATAAACACAGGCGACTTGGTTACAACTTAGTATTTAGCCAGGGGACTCGGGAGATTATTACTTTGCCTGCATCTTCTTTGTTCGGTCTTTATTAAGGCAGGTACACTATTATGCCCAATGACATATATGCATACTGGGGTCTGACACAACCCCCAGCACCTGAGCCAGCACCAGTACCTGAGCCATATCTGGAGCATGTTCATCAGTGGGAGCCACATGAGCTCTCCAACCAGTGGAACCCTCAGGAGCCCCCGCACTACCCAGGGGAGGGCTACTTTGATCTGTGGCCATAGACCAACTTAGGCCAAAAGCCTAAGCTTGGGGGAGTATGAATTTCTCACCAACATTACATTCATGTTCACACATTTCATTCCAGTTATCGGTGTTCGTCCTTTTTCATTGCATGATCCCTGCTAGTTTAATTTTGCTTTCTTCTTGTCTGTTTGAAAAATTGCGAAAATCCAAAAATATTTCTCGTTTCTTTTTGGTTTTTCTTTCTGGTTTTATTTTGTTTAGTAGTTCGTAATATTAAAAGAAAACAGAAAAAGATTTCACGTTCTGCTTTTGCTGGTTGTCAGCTTTCCTGTGTATATAGTTTTTCTCAATTTCATCTTTCTTTCATTTTACTTTCTTTAGAAAAACAAAAACTCCAAAAACATTTCAGTGTGTTTCTTTGAAATTCTTTTCTTTTCTTTGGGTTGTCATAAGGAGAAGACCACCATGAAAATGTTGAGTGGCTCTCATATGCATTATTGTGGATCTAACGAAGAGTCCATATTTCCTTGCCTTCTCCTTTGAATAAATGTTTGCAAATTCCAGCTTAGTCCATGGCATGTGCACTCTTATTATTATTCACATCATTTGGTCGTGCAAGTGAAAGCCAATAATGACAAAATTTGATGAATTGATTGAGGTGAAGAAAAGCTGGTATGAACTTGATGACCCACAAGTATAGGGGACCTATCGTAGTCCTTTCGATAAGTAAGAGTGTCGAACCCAATGAGGAGCAGAAGGAAATGACAAGCAGTTTTCAGTAAGGTATTCTCCGCAAGCGCTGAGATTATCGGTAACAGATAGTTTTGTGATAAGGTAATTTGTAACAGGTAACAAGTAACTAAAGTAAACAAAGTGCAGCAAGGTGGCCCAATCCTTTTTGTAGCAAAGGACAAGCCTGGACAAACTCTTATATAAAGGAAAACGCTCCCGGGGACACATGGGAATTATCGTCAAGCTAGTTTTCATCACGCTCATATGATTCGCGTTCGTTACTTTGATAATTTGATATGTGGGCGGACCAGCGCTTGGGTACTGCCCTTCCTTGGACAAGCATCCCACTTATGATTAACCCCTCTTGCAAGCATCCGCAACTACAAAAGAAGTATTAAGGTAAACCTAACCATAGCATGAAACATATGGATCCAAATCAGCCCCTTACGAAGCAACGCATAAACTAGGGTTTAAGCTTCTGTCACTCTAGCAACCCATCATCTACTTATTACTTCCTAATGCCTTCCCCTAGGCCCAAACAATGGTGAAGTGTCATGTAGTCGACGTTCACATAACACCACTAAAGGAATGACAACATACATCTCATCAAAATATCGAACGAATACCAAATTCACAAGACTACTTATAGCAAGACTTCTCCCATGTCCCCAGGAACAAACGTAAATACTCACAAATCATATTCATGTTCATAATCAGAGGGGTATTAATATGCATAAAGGATCTGAACATATGATCTTCCACCAAATAAACCAACTAGCATCAACTACAAGGAGTAATCAACACTACTAGCAACCCATAGGTACCAATCTGAGGTTTTGAGACAAAGATTGGATACAAGAGATGAACTAGGGTTTGAGAGGAGATGGTGCTATTGAATATGTTGATGGAGATTTACCCCCTCCCGATGAGAGGATCGGTGGTGATGACGATGGTGATGATTTCCCCCTCTCGGAGGGATGTTTCCCCGGCAGAACAGCTCCGCTGGAGCCCTAGATTGGTTTCGCTAGGTTCCGCCTCGAGACGGCGACGCTTCGTCCTGAAAGCTTCCTTCTGATTTTTTCCAGGGCGAAAGACTTCATATAGCAAAATATGGGCACCGGAGGCCTGCCAGGGGGCCCACGAGGCAGGGGGCGCGTGCAGGGGGTAGGGCGCGCCCCCCACCCTCGTGGGCAGGGTGTGGCCACCCTCTGGTGCTTTCTTCGCCCAAAACTGACTTCCGTGGAGTTTCAGGACTTTTGGAGTTGTGCAGAATAGGTATCTAATATTTGCTCCTTTTCCAACCCAGAATTCCAGCTGCCAGTATTCTCCCTCTTCATGCAAATCTTGTAAAATAAGAGAGAAAAGGCATAAGTATTGTGACATAATGTGTAATAACAGCCCATAATGCAATAAATATCGATATAAAAGCATGATGCAAAATGGACGTATCAACTCCCCTAAGCTTAGACCTCGCTTGTCCTCAAGCGGAAGCCGATAACGAAAAATTTGTCCACATGTTTAGAGATAGAGGTGTCGATAAAATAAAATACGGACATGAGGCATCATGATCATTCTTATAACAGCAACATATATATATTGTCGTATGATTTCTTATGCTAAAGTAACAATCTATTCACAATGTCAATTATGAATCAGAAACTTCATTGAAAACTAACAAACTATGATCTCGGTCATTGAAGCAATTGCAATTTATCATAACATCGGAAAGAGTCAATATAAGGGCTTTTCAGCAAGTCCACATACTCAAGTATCATTTAGTCTTTCACAGTTGCCAACACTCACGCAATACTTATGGGTATGGAGTTTTAATCAGACACAGAGAAAGATAGGGGCTTATAGTGTTGCCTCCCAACCTTTTACCTCAAGGGTAATGTCAACAATAATAGTTTATGATAACTTACATCCAATTGGATACATATATCAGGATCTTTCCAACACAATGTGCTTGCCAAAGGATAAAATGTAAAAAGGAAAGGTGAAGATCACCATGACACTTGTATAAGGTATAAAACAAGAATAAAAGATAGGCCCTTCGCAGAGGGAAGCAGAGGTTGTCATGTGCTTTTATAGTTGGATGCACAAAATCTTAATGCGAAAGAACGTCACTTTATATTGTCACTTGTGATAGGGACCTTTATTACGCAGTTCGTCGATTTTATTGCTTCAATATCACAAGATCATATAAAGCTTATTTTCTCCACACTAATAGATCATACATATTTAGAGAGCCTTTTTTATTGCATGCAACAATGACAACTTACTTGAAGGATCTTACTCAATCCATAGGTAGATATGGTGGACTCTCATGGCAAAACCGGGTTTAAGGGTATTCGGAAGCACAAGTAGTATCTCTACTTGATGCAAAGAATTTGGCTAGCATGAGGGGGAAAGGCAAGTTCAACATGTTGGATGATCCATGACAATATACTTTATTTCGGATATAAGAAAACATAACCCATTACATTGTCTTCCTTGTCCAACATCAACTTTTAGCATGTCATATTTCAATGAGTGATCACAATCATAAAAGATGTCCAAGATAGTATATTTATATGTGAAAACCTCTCTTTCTTTGTTACTTCCTATTAATTGCAACGATGACCAAAACTATGTTTGTCAACTCTCAACAACTTTTATTCATCATACTCTTTTATATGTGAAGTCATTACTCTCCATAAGATCAATATGATCTCTTTAATTCTTTTTATTCTTTCTTTTATTCCCTCAAGATCATAGCGAGATAACCAAGCCCTCGACTCAAAACTAATCTTTATTATATATAGCTCACGGACTCGATTACATAGAAGGATCATAAAGCAAAACTCAAAACTAGATCATACTAAAACTTTATTCTACTAGATCAAGATATTACCAAAAGGATCGAACTAAGAAAAACGTAGAAGTGTGATGGTGATACGATACCGGGGCACCTCCCCCAAGCTTGGCAGTTGCCAAGGGGAGTGCCCATACCCGTGTATTTATGTCTCTTTCTTCGGAGGTGGTGATGTGATATTCTTGGCGATGATGCCCCTTAGGATACGATTCTCTTCCTCGAGCTTATTGACTTGCTGCTTGAGGTCCATTATTTCCTTATGGAGCTTACCCGTGACGGCTAAAGCTCATTTCAACCATGGATGTTGCATAGCTGCGGGAGAACAAGTAACACTCTTTTTCATATTTTCATAAGAAAGAAATCTAACATTGGAAGGGATGACCGAGTTTGGAATAGCTGAGCTTTGTAGTTCCCCCATCGTGAATCCGGCTCGAAAATGAGAAGTAACTTCTTGATCCTCCTCCATGGCATCTATCCTTTTCAAGTCGGCCTCCATCTCTTCCTCCGTTGATGGCCCAAAGTGGTCAACGCCACTGTTTGCTCCTGGTTCCGGTGTCGGATGAGACACCCGACTCTCCCTGACTGACTCTTGAGAAGACATCTTGCTCTAATCTGCAGTAGAAACAACTCAAAAAAAATAGAGGATATTTGCGTGATACGAGGGTGAAAACCTTCGGGAGATTATATAATGAATTTTTATCGACCAAAAGAAGTATCGTGCAAGAAAACGGAGTCCGCAGGGCACATGAGGTGCCCACGAGGCAGGGGACGCGCCCAGGGGGTAGGGCGCGCCCTCCACCCTCGTGGATTCCTCCTGTCCCTTTCGGACTACTTCTTATTTTCTTATTTTCTTAAATATTCCAAAACGGGGAAAATTGCTATTAGAACTGTTTTGGAGTCGGTTTACTTACCGTACCACATACCTATTCCTTTTTGGAGTCTGAAACGTTCTGGAAAGTGTCCCTTATGTATTCCTCTGGGGTTACGGTTTCAATAACATTAGTTTCAACATTTATGGGATTACCTGAGATATAATGTTTGATTCTTTGACCGTTCACCACCTTCGGATTTGTGCCTTCGAAGTTGTTGATTTTTATGGCACCGGAACGATAGACCTCCTCGATAACATAAGGACCTTCCCATTTAGAGAGGAGTTTTCCTGCAAAAAATCTTAAACGAGAGTTGTATAGCAAAACATAATCACCTACATTAAACTCACGCTTTTGTATCCTTTTGTCATCCCATCTTTTAACTTTTTCTTTAAACAGTTTGGCATTTTCATAAGCTTGGGTTCTCATAGGCCTGAGTTCTCCATTCATCAAGTGAGCTAGTGTCAAATAGTATCTTCTCACAGGCAAGTTTGAAATCATAATTGAGCTCTTAAATGGCCCAATATGCCTTATGTTCTAGTTCGAGAGGTAAATGACATGCTTTTCCATAAACCATTTTATATGGAGACATTCCCATAGGATTTTTATATGCAGTTCTATAGGCCCATAATGCAGCATCAAGTTTCTTAGTCCAATTCTTTCTAGATCTATTAATAGTCTTTTGCAAAATTAATTTAATCTCTCTATTACTCAGTTCTACTTGACCACTGGACTGTGGGTGGTATGGAGATGAAATTCGATGATTAACATCATACTTAGCAAGCATTTTACGAAAAGCACCATGAATAAAATGTGAACCACCATCAGTCATTAAGTATCTAGGGACTCCAAACCTCGGAAAAATAACTTCTTTAAGCATCTTAATAGAGGTGTTATGATCAGCACTACTAGTTGGAATAGCTTCTACCCACTTAGTAACGTAATCAACAGCAACTAAAATATGTGTATACCCGTTAGAGGAAGGAAACGGTCCCATATAATCAAAGCCCCAAACATCAAATGGTTCAATAACAAGTGAATAATTCATAGGCATTTCTTGACGTCTACTAATATTACCAATTCTTTAACATTCATCACAAGACGAGACAAACTTACGGGCGTCCTTGAAAAGAGTAGGCCAATAAAAACCGGATTGCAATACCTTATGTGCAGTTCTGTCTCCAGCGTGGTGTCCTCCATAAGCCTCGGAGTGACACTTGCGTAGGATTTGTTCCTGTTCATGCTCAGGTACACAACATCTAATGACACCATCTACTCCTTCTTTATAGAGGTGTGGGTCATCCCAGAAGTAATGTCTTAAATCATAGAAAAACTTTTTCTTTTGCTGGTATGTGAAACTAGGTGGTATAAATTTAGCAACAATGTAATTGGCATAATCAGCATACCATGGAGCAGTACGAGAATCATTTATGACAGCTAATTGTTCATCAGGGAAGCTATCATCAATAGGTAGTGGTTCATCAAGAACATTCTCTAACCTAAACAAGTTGTCTACAACGGGGTTCTCAGCTCCCTTTCTATCAATAATATGCAAATCAAATTCTTGTAGCAAGAGAACCCATCTAATAAGTCTAGGTTTAGCATCTTTCTTTTCCATAAGGTATTTAATAGCAGCATGATCAGTGTGAATAGTTACTTTAGAATCAACAATATAAGATCTGAACTTATCACAAGCAAATACAACTGCTAAAAATTCTTTTTCATTAGTAGCATAATTTCTCTCGGCACTGTCTAGAGTTTTACTAGCATATTGAATAACATTTAATTTCTTATCAACTCTTTATCCTAGAACAGCACCTACAGCATAATCACTAGCATCGCACATAATTTCAAAGGGTAAATTCCAATTAGGTGGCTGAACAATAGGTGCAGAAATCAAGGCTTTCTGAAGTATTTCAAATGCTTCTACACAATCATCATCAAAGACAAAAGGAACATCTTTTGTAAGAGATTAGTCAGAGGCCTAGAAATTTTTGAGAAGTCTTTAATGAACCTCCTATAAAAACCGGCATGACCAAGGAAACTTCTTATACCTTTAATGTCCTTAGGACACGGCATCTTAACTTCAATACCTCTTTTAGAAATTTTATGTCCCAAGACAATACCTTCATTAACCATAAAGTGGCACTTCTCCCAATTCAAGACAAGATTAGTTTCTTCACATCTCTGCAAAACTTGATCAAGGTTGCTTAAGCAATCATCAAAATAAGTTCCATATATGGAAAAATCATCCATGAAAACCTCAACAATCTTTTCACAAAAGTCAGAGAATATAGCAGTCATACATCTTTGAAAGGTAGCAAGTGCATTGCATAAACCAAAAGGCATACGTCTATAAGCAAAGATACCAAAAGGGCAAGTAAAAGTGATCTTTTCTTGATCCTCTTTTGACACAGGTATTTGAGATAAACCAGAATAACCGTCTAGAAAGCAAAAATGTGTATGTTTGGATAATCTTTCTAGCATTTGATCAATAAAAGGTAAAGGGTAATGATCCTTTTTAGTAGCTTTATTTAATTTGCGGAAGTCAATTACCATTCTATAACCTGTAACAATTCTTTGTTGGATCAATTCATCTTTATCATTAGGAACGACAGTAATACCTCCCTTCTTAGCGACACAATGGACAGGACTTACCAACTGACTATCAGCAACGGGATAAATTATACCTGCCTCCAGAAGCTTTAGTATTTCTTTTCTTACCACTTCTTTCATCTTAGGAATTAACAGTCATTGGTGATCAACAACCGGTTTAGCGTCTTTCTCCAATTTTATTTTGTGCTGGCATAGAGTGGGACTAATGCCCTTAAGATCATCCAGAGTATGTCCAATAGCAGCACGGTGCTTCTTCAGAGTTTTCAATAATTTCTCTTCTTCCTGCTCTGAAAGGTTAGCACTAATAATAACAGGATATATCTTCTTTTCATCAAGATAAGCATATTTAAGAGTATCAGGTAATGGTTTAAGCTCAAACACGGGATCACCCCAGGGTGGAGGAGGATCCCCTAGAATTTCAACAGGCAAGTTGTGTTTCAAAATAGGTCCCTATTTAAAGAATACTTCATCTATTTCCCTTCTTTCATTCATAAACATATCATTTTCATGGTCTAGCAAATATTGTTCTAAAGGATCATTAGGAGGCACGGCAATAGAAGCAAGACCAATAATTTCATCTTTACTAGGCAATTCTTTATCATGGGGTTGTCTACGAAATTTAGCAAAATTACAATCATGAGACATATCCCCTAAACCAACAGAAACAATATCCTTTTTGCAATCTATCTTAGCATTAACAGTATTCAAGAAGGGTCTACCAAATATAATGGGACAAAAGTTATCTTGTGGGGAAGCAAGAACAAGAAAATTGGTAGGATATTTAATTTTCCCACACAAGACTTCAACATCTCTAACGATCCCAACCGGTGAGATAGTATCTCTATTGGCAAGCTTAATAGTAACATTAATATCTTCTATCTCAGCAGGTGCAATATCATGCATAATTTCTTTATATAAGGTATAAGGTATTGCACTGACACTAGCACCCATATCACATAAGCCATGATAACAGTGATCTCCTATTTTAACCGAAATAACAGGCATGCCAACAACAGGTCTATGTTTATCTTTAGTATCAAGTTTAGCAATTCTAGCAGCTTCATCACAGAAGTAAATAACATGCCCATCAATATTATCAACCAAGAGATCTTTAACCATAGCAATACTAGGTTCAACTTTAATTTGCTCAGAGGGTTTGGGTGTTCTAATATTACTTTTGTTGACCACATTTGAAGCTTTAGCATGATCCTTTATTCTAACAGGGAAAGGTGGCTTCTCAATATAAGCGGTAGGAACAATAGGATCAACATTATAAGTGATAGTATTTTCTTCAACTTTAATAGGTTCAACTACTTTTACTTCAATGGGAGGATGATATTTAAGACACTTCTCCTTAGGAAGATCAACATGAGTAGCAAATGATTCACAAAAGGAAGCTACTATCTCAGAGTCAAGTCCATATTTAGTGCTAAATTCACGGAAAACATCGGTATCCATAAAATATTTAACACAATCAAACTTAGGTGTTATACCTGACTCCTTACCTTCGTCGAGTTCCCAATCTTCAGAGTTGCGTTTAATTCTTTCCAATAAATCCCATCTGAATTCAATAGTCTTCATCATAAAAGAACCAGTACAAGAAGTATCGAGCATGGAGCGATTATTGAGAGAAAGCCGAGCATAAAATTTTTGAATAATAATTTCTCTTGAGAGCTCATGATTGGGGCATGAATATAACATTGACTTAAGCCTCCCCCAAGCTTGAGCGATGCTTTCTCCTTCGCGAGGCCAAAAATTATATATATAATTACGATCATGATGAACCAAATGCATAGGATAAAACTTCTGATGAAATTACAATGTCAATCGGTTGTAGTTCCATGATCCCATATCATCACATAGCCTAAACCATGTCAATGCCTTTACCTTCAAAGATAAAGGGAAGACCTTCTTCTTGATAACATCTTCAGGCATACATGCAAGCTTAAATAATCCACAAACTTCATCCACATAGATTAGGTGCAAATCGGGATGTAATGTTCCATCTCCTGTAAAAGGATTAGCTAGCAGTTTCTCTATCATACCCGAAGGAATTTCAAAGTAAACATTTTCAGTAGGTTCAGTAGGTTGAGGAGCAACTCTTTGCTCTACTGGTCGGGGTGAAGATACCCTGAACAAGCCCCTCATACGATTACTTTCCATAGTAACAAGTGACAGTAAATTTCAGCACACTATATGAACTTTTCCTTACCAAATTCCACTTACCAAAGGCGCTTCACGCCCCGGCAACAGCGCCAGAAAAGAGTCTTGATGACCCACAAGTATAGGGTATCTATCATAGTCCTTTCGATAAGTAAGAGAGTCGACCCAACGAGGACCAGACGGAAATGACAAGCGGTTTTCAGTAAGGTATTCTCTGCAAGCGCTGAAATTATCGGTAATAGATAGTTTTGTGACAAGGTAATTTGTAACGGGTAACAAGTAACTAAAGTAAACAAAGTCCATCAAGGTGGCCCAATCCTTTTTGTAGCAAAGGACAAGCCTGGACAAACTCTTATATAAAGGAAAACGCTCCCGAGG
Organism: Aegilops tauschii subsp. strangulata; assembly: GCF_002575655.3. Lineage (NCBI taxonomy): Eukaryota > Viridiplantae > Streptophyta > Magnoliopsida > Poales > Poaceae > Aegilops > Aegilops tauschii. Next base: position 275,628,597 of record NC_053037.3, on the reverse strand, counting down.
ACACATGGGAATTATCGTCAAGCTAGTTTTCATCACGCTCATATGATTCGCGTTCGTTACTTTGATAATTTGATATGTTGGCGGATCGGTGTTTGGGTACTGCCCTTCCTTGGACAAGCATCCCACTTATGATTAACCCCTCTTGCAAGCATCCGCAACTACAAAAGAAGTATTAAGGTAAACCTAACCATAGCATGAAACATATGGATCCAAATCAGCCCCTTACGAAGCAACGCATAAACTAGGGTTTAAGCTTCTGTCACTCTAGCAACCCATCATCTACTTATTACTTCCCAATGCCTTCCCCTAGGCCCAAACAATGGTGAAGTGTCATGTATTCGACGTTCACATAACACCACTAGAGGAAAGACAACATACATCTCATCAAAATATCGAACGAATACCAAATTCACATGACTACTTATAGCAAGACTTCTCCCGTGTCCTCGGGAACAAACGTAACTACTCACAAATCATATTCATGTTCATAATTAGAGGGGTATTAATATGCATAAAGGATCTAAACATATGATCTTCCACCAAATAAACCAACTAGCATCAACTACAAGGAGTAATCAACACTACTAGCAACCCACAGGTACCAATCTGAGGTTTTGAGACAAAGATTGGATACAAGAGATGAACTAGGGTTTGAGAGGAGATGGTGCTGGTGAAGATGTTGATGGAGATTGACCCCCTCCCTATGAGAGGATCGATGGTGATGACGATGGTGATGATTTCCCACTCCCGGAGGGATGTTTCCCCGGCAGAACAGCTCCGCCGGAGCCCCACATTGGTTTCGCCAGGTTCCGCCTCGAGACGGCGGCGCTTCGTCCCGAAAGCTTCCTTATGATTTTTTTGTTGGGGAACGTAGTGTCGGGTGGTTGGTGCGACATATGCCAAGGGATGGCTTATCAATGTGGGAGCCAATAAAACGTCGTCGGTGCCTGGAAACGGGATGAGGCGAAGACATGCACGCCGGCGAATCTTACCCAGGTTCGGGGCTCTCCGAGGAGATAACACCCCTAGTCCTGCTCTGCGGGGTCTCCGCATGATCACTAGATCGATAAAAGGTAGCTACAATCGCTCCTAGAGCTGTTGAGATCAAGGGAGAAGAAGAACAAGGCCAGCTCTTGCTTCTCTCTATCTATGGTGTGTGTGCTATGCTTCGAGGGCAACTCTATGCTCAGAGGCCAACTATGCTTGGGTGCCAACCCTTTGCATGGGTGCTCCGGGGGGTTTATATAGGCCTACCCCCCGGGGGTACAATGGTAATCCGACTGGGAACTGGTCCCAGCCGTCAGTGTCTACGCTCGCCGGCTTCTCCGCCGGCTGCCAGCTACTTGATCGACAGGCCGGCCCCACCGCCTAGGGTCTTGTCGGCGGCTGCTTACTGTAGCCTCGCCTGTGACGACGAGGGCTTTGTCGAGGTAAGCGTGGCTACAGTGGGCCGCCTCGGGGGCTATCACTGTAGCCTTACCTCGTCTTGTCTCCTTAATGGGGCTCTTGCTTCGAGGAAGGGAGTAGCCGGCTTTTGGAGGCCGGCTATGCTCTTGGCCGACTGGGAAAGGCCGGGCCGCCTTCACGCCTCTCTCTGGCTGAAGGGGCCCGCAGTCCTTGGGCCGTACAAGAGTGGGTCGTGGATGACGTCGAGGCTAGCATGGCTACAGTGCCGAGCCGCACGGGAGACGGCCGTCCCGTACGGCCTCCTGTAGCCATGCCCGCCTCGGGCTTCGGGGGTAGTGGGCCGCACTGTGGCCACACCCCGTCGTGTCGCCGTTATGTGGGAACAGCTTTGGTGGTTGTGGTCTCGGCCGGCTGCTAGGAGCCGGCGTCCTTCTTGGCCGGCTCCTTGGAGTCGGCCACCCCGTAGTCGTCCTGGGGAGAGGTTACTCGAGGCTGGGTCGCCTTCCGGGAGTCGGCTTTAGAGGTAGCCGGCCAGGGAAGGCGGCCCAAATGCTTGGAGTGCTTGAAGGCCCAAAGGCCTGATAATTTTTTCAGAAGAACTAGGGGCAGTCGGTTAGGCTACCCGTGGCCATTTACTCCGACAGTAGTCCCCGAAGCTGATTGGGCTTCGAGGTGGAGTGGGGTTTGAGAAGCTCGATCAGCTTCCTATCGTGACAAGCCGGCAGCTGGGAGCCGGCCTTGGTCAGGCGCGCCGCCTGAGTCGAAATCTTCTGGAGTTGGAGGGCGGGATCCCGCTGGCACGTGCACCGGGCCGCGGGCCGGCCACGGGCCGTCGGCGAGCCACGTGGCCGGAAAGCCTGCCAGCCCACGCGCGTGACGGGACGTCGCCACAGGGAGGGGGCCCGCCACGTCCGCGCCCCGGCCCAGGCGCGGATCCTTTGTAACCCGAAACCGCCGGCACGTTCCGTGCGGCAGTTTTGGCTCGCATTTATGCGCAATAATCGCGAGACGTGGGGGGAGTGGGCGCAGTTAATCCCACGTCCCCCCCCCCCCCCCCCCCGCGTCCGGCCTCTTCGGCCTCATGAGGCTATAAGTAGGGGGAGGTGGAGGGCGGCAGGCCCTCGCACGCTCCTCCTACTTCCACCGTCTTCTTCCCTCGCTCGTTCTCGCGGCAGCGCCTCGCCGCCGCGCTCTTCCACCGCACGCTCCTCCGTCGCCGTGCTAGCTCTCGCCATGCCTCCCCACGTAGAGCAGCTTGGCGGGGATTGGGATGGCTCCATCGTCCATGACGACCACGTCGACTTCCTCCGCGACACGCGGCGGCTGCCCGGCGCGGACAAAGTGGAGGTCCGCCTTGCGCCGGCGAAGGAGATCTCGCCGAGGCCGCAGGAGGGCGAGCGGGTGGTCTTCCGCTCGCACTTCTTGCGTGGCTTCGGCCTGCCAGTGAGCGCCTTCTTCCGCTCCTGGCTCGAATTCTATCAGCTCCAGCCGCACCATCTCACCCCCAACGCGGTGGTGCTGTTGTCTGCCTTCGTTACCCTGTGCGAGGGCTATCTCGGCGTCCTCCCCACCCTTGAGCTCTGGGAGGAGCTCTTCCAGTCGAAGCTGGGCACGCGCAGCAAGGGCGTGCCGGCTCATACTGGCGCCTTCATCGCGTCGCGGAGATCGGACGCCGACAACCCCTTCCCCGTCATCACGCTAATCCAATCGGTGAAGAAGTGGCAGAAGTCATACTTCTACGTGCGGAACATCGCTCCGCGGGGCGACTACATCAACCTGCCGGCTTACGTAGCCGGCCGACCGGCGGGCAGGCTGCCCCAGTGGTCCTTCCGGGCTGTGACGCTGTCGCAGGCAGGAAACGCTGCCATCGCCCGACTGCGGGTGATGGTCCAGTCGGAGGGCCTGACGGGGCCCGACCTCCTGGCCGCGTTCGTCACGCGCCAGGTTCTTCCGCTCCAAAGCCGGCCTCATCTGATCTGTCAGATGAGCGGCCAGCTCGATCCGAGCCGAATGTGCACCAAGGAGATGCCGCGCCACGAGGTCGCCTACATGGTGAACTACCTCGCAAACTGCCAACTCTCTGAAGAGTGGCAATTCGGCAAGGAGCCATATAGCCGTGCCAATCCTCCGCCTACGGTACGCTCCCCTTGTCTCTTTTTCTCTCTCTCTCTCTCTCTCAGCCTTGTTGCCGAGTATCTCTTGGCCGACTCTGACTTAGTCGGCTTGTTCTTCGACAGAGCCCTCTGCTTCGGCCGGCCAGCGGGTCAGACGCGGAGCGTCGCTTCGTCCCCGACCGGACCGAACACGACCTGGAGGACCCCGACCTGGGGGCGGTCCATATGGACGACGCCGTCGAGCCAGCCGGTGGCCAAGCCGGCGTCGAAGCAGGCGGCTCCGGGTTCACTGCTACCTTCGACGACTGGCCGGACGAGGATGAAGCCGAAGCCGTCCCGCGCTGCCAGCCGGCATCCGGACGGGGCGCGGGCTCCTCCGGCGCGCAGCCTGCTCGGGGTGGAGGCCAGAAGCGCCGCGCCGCCCAGGGCTTGTTCGGCAGCCGAACGAAGAAGCCCAGGGGCGGGGCGGCAGCCACCAGGCGGGAAGAGGCGGCCGCGAAGGCGGCTCGCTTCCGCAAAGTGGTGAAGCAGCCGCAGACCGTGTCGGCGTAAGTTCTCTTTCTCTATGTACTCTCTTTCTTTCTTTTCTTTGGTGGTTCTTGAACTCTCGTCTTTTTCTTCGACGATCAGAGCTCCGTTGTCTCTTGAGCGGGCGGCCGCCGGCTCCGTCGTCGAGTCGCCAAGGGGCTCTGGGAGCACCACCCGCCGCGTGGACCCCCGCGCCGACCTCCAGGAGGCGACGGAAAGGAACGCGCGGGAGGTGCGGGAGGAGCAGGAGGCACGGGAGGCGGAGGCACGGAAGGCAGCCGCCGCCCAGGCGGCTCGGGAGGAAGAGGCGGCGAAGGCGCTCGCCGAGGTCGTAGCCAAGGCCCAGGCTGAGGCTGAGGCCGCGGCGGCGGCGGGGGAGGCTTTGATGGTCACCCCCCTGCGCGTCATGGCGCCTGGGGACGTGGAGCCCTCGCCAGGGGGAGCCAGCGGTTCCCAGCTGGGGCTGGGAGGAAGCGGCGACGACGTCATCATTTTGGAGAAGGGGCCGGAGCCGACCCCGCCAACTGGGGCGGCCCAGGGTGGCCGGCCTGATCCGCCGCCTACACAGTCGGCGGAGGGCGAGCCGGCCACGGAGCCTGAGGTGGCGGTCCGGGTTCCGCCAAGCCGGCGTGCGGGGAAGGCCGCGTCGGAGCCGCAGAAGGCCTCGTCGGAGCCACAGCCGGCCGTGGGCTCCAGCTCGTCGGCTCGAGACGCGGAGGCGGCCAGCGCTACCTCGGGGTGGACGCCAGGCGGAGGGACAGCCGTAGTGAACGTGGCTGCACAAGACGTCCGGACCCGGCTCCAAAGCCAAGCCGCGGCGCTGAGGTAGTTCACCGACGAATTCCTCGCAACGCGGGCAGCCATCCGGGTTAGTACTCCCGTCTTGTTTCTTCTTGACTTTGCTTTTTTCTTGATCTTGATTTCTCTTCTTGATCTTGATTTCTTCCGTGGGGGCGCGTCAGCGCACCCACTGGGTATAGTCCCCGAGTTCCAAGTCGGCTGCTGAGCAGGCGGCTTGGAACTTCTTGGAGGATTTGTCTTTGCTGTTTTTGTTCTTACTTTGGTCTTCTGTCCATCTTGCAGGACTACCACAACCTTCGAGTAGCCGCCTTCAACTCCCAGGCTTGGGAGCTGACTCAGAAGACTGCCGACCTTACTGAGAGCCGAGGTACGTGGTTTGATCTTTATCTCATGTGGGGGCGCGTCAGCGCACCCACTGGGTGTAGTCCCCGAGATTCGGGCCGACTGCTGAGCAGTCGGCTCGGATCTTCCTTGACGATTTCTTATTGTTCTTCTTCTTCTGCCGTCTCTGCAGCGGCCAACGCCAGTCTGAGGGCACAGCTGGGGGAGTCCCAGACTGCTCTTCGTGCCAAGCACGCCGAGCTCGCCGCCTTGGTGCAGGAGCGCGACCGCCTGGTCAAGAAGCTAGCCGACCAGGAGGAAAGCCACAAGGCGGCACTGAAGGCGGCGCAGGACCGCGAGGCCACTCTCCAGGCCGAGTTCGAGACGGAGGCGGCCGGCTGGGCAGAGGCCAGGCAGACTCTGGTCTCCGGCTATGGCCAGATCGAGGATCTGGTTGACGGTAAGCCGTCTATCTCTTCGTCCTTTCTTGCCATCTGCCACTTTGGCTTGTTTTCTTATTTTGGTGTTCTTCTCTTCCTTTCTTCTTCGCGCAGAGTATTTCCCTGGCTATTCGACTGCCACCAACCAGGCCATCGAGGCCCGTCGCCAAGCGAAGAGGCAGGCCGGCTTCGAGATCTCGCCAACCGCCGGCCGCTCGCTGGAGGAACAGCTCCTGGCGATCCAGGCTCGCATCCAGCCGGCTCACCGGCTGCTCCGCCGGCTTCAGCGTGCCGGGTCACAGGTCTTGGCCGCCCTCTGGCCTGGCCAAGTGGTCCCTCGCACCCCCAGTCGGACCGCCGACTGGCTGGAGGTAGCAGTCGGCCGCTTCGAGGCTTGGAAGGCGTCAGCGGCTCGCTCCGGTGCCAGGCGGGCGCTGGAGTTCGTCAAGGCCTGGTATCCCGGCCTGAACCTGGACCAGCTGGCTACCTGGCGGCAGCAAGCCGACACGGAGCTGGAGCCGGCGCGGCCGGCCGTCATTCGGCGGGCTTCGGCGATCGCCGGCTACACCGACACCAGTGTCTTCGCCCCCGAGGTGGACGACAATGGAGTCGCCCAGCCGGAAGATTGGTTCGGGCTGGACCCGGCTTACGGCGAAGACTCGGCGGAGGAGATCGACTCCAGCGACGAGGGTGAAGAGGAGGAGGAGGAAGGTGAAGACGACGAGCCGGCTGGTGGAGCAGCCGGCCAGCCTCAGCCTGACCGCGCCTCCAGCACCACGTCGCGCGCGAGTGCGTCGCCTGCCGCAGGTGGTAGCCAAGCCGAGACCCGCTAGGCAGCCACTCCTTCAGTCGGCGAGGCCGCCTTCACCGACCAGCTCGGCCTCCATGTCGCGCCCTAGTCCGCCATATTTTGCTTTTCCTGTCTTGTTACTTTTGAACAATGATTGGTTAAGTCTGCACAATTCCACCCACTGGGTGTATTCAAACTTATGTCTGTTGCCGCCTGTTTGGGGCTTTATGTATATATAACTTATGCATTTGGTCTTTCCTTGTACTTTTGCTTTTTGTCCTTCTGCTTTTTTCCTTTGCCGCCCTCCCTTGGTTGCCGCCTCCCCAGTCAAATAGTTGCTCTGCAATCTGTAGCCGGGGGAGTGCCTGGCCGATTGGGGAGGGGGAAGTACTTTAGCTCTGCTGGACTAAAGCTAAGTTTTTTAGGAAGCCGGCCAGCCGGCTGCTCTGGTAGCCGGCAGGCATGTTTGGAGGCCGTCTCTTTGCTATATAGGTTCGTTGTTCCTTAGCCGTTTTTTGTGTGGGCGTCCTTTCTGTCTTGCCTCTTGCTAGTCGGGCAGTCAGTTCTTTGAGCTGCGACTTGCAACAAGAGGGGACTCGGGAGCCGGCGCACTACTTTTCTGACTTTAGGGAAAAAATTCAATATAGCTCAAGGCGGCCAGTCCCCGGGCCGACTAGTCGAACCCGGTGCCGGACAAGAATTGAAAATTTAATAATACATTCATGGATATGACACTCGTCATTCATAGATAAATAAAAGGCAGTCCTCGAGTACTGTTCAGGGGGCCTGTTGCTTGTACTTAATACAAAAGGGGAGCGTGATACATACTGCTTTTCAGCTGTAAAATCGTCTTAGGAGGTTTGCGTTCCATGGTCGCTCTGACTCCTTGCCGGAGTCGTCTCTCTTGCGTGCTCTTGGTTTTTGCGCGTCGATCAAGTAGTAGGAGTCGTTGCCGAGTGCCTTGCTGATGACGAAGGGGCCTTCCCAAGGGGCCGAGAGCTTGTGCTGGCCGGCTGTTCGCTGGATCAGCCGGAGCACAAGGTCGCCCTCTTGGAAGGATCTTGGCTTGACCTTGCGGTTGTAGTAGCGGCGTAGCCCTTGCTGGTAGATGGCGGACCGGCTGAGGGCTAACAGCCGGCCTTCTTCCAGTAGGTCGACGTCGTCTTCTCTTGCTTCTTTGGCTTCCTCCTCCGTGTACATGGTGATCCGAGGCGAGTCGAACTCGATGTCTGTTGGGATGACAGCCTCGGCACCGTACACAAGGAAGAATGGAGTGAAGCCGGTTGACTTGTTGGGTGTAGTGCGCAGACTCCAGAGGACAGCCGGCAGCTCTTCGAGCCAGCAGCCGGCCGATCGCTCCAGTGGTACAACCAGTCGGGGCTTGATGCCGGAGAGGATGAGTCCATTTGCTCGCTCGACCTGGCCGTTTGACTGCGGGTGGGCAACGGACGCTAAGTCCAGTCGGATACCCTGCGTTGCGCAGAAACGTGCCAGTGCACCTTTGGCGAAGTTCGGGTCGTTGTCGGTGATGATGCTGTGCGGCACGCCGTACCAAGTAGTGATGTCGGTAATGAATGTTACGGCAGTCGGCCCATTGAGCTTCTTGATTGGCTTTGCTTCAATCCACTTTGTGAACTTGTCCACAGCAACAAGTAGATGTGTCAGGCCACCGCGGGCTGTCTTGAAGGGGCCCACCATGTCCAGTCCCCAGACGGCAAAAGGCCAGGTGAGGGGAATGGTCTTGAGGGCAGAAGCCGGCAGGTGTTGCTTGGAACTAAAAATTTGACATCCTCTGCAGCTCTTGACTATTTCTTTAGCATCCTCCAAGGCAGTCGGCTAGAAGAAACCGTGGCGGAAAGGCTTGGCCACGAGGGATCTTGAGGCTGCGTGATGGCCGCATTCGCCTTGGTGGATGTCTTTGAGGATTGCCACTCCTTTTTCTGGCTCGACACAACGCTGGAGACTCCAATGACGCTGCGCTTCACAAGCTCTCTTTTGATTATTGTGTATGCTACGGCTCGTCGTTGCACTAGTCTTGCTGAGATCTCGTCAATCGGCAGCTCTCTGCTGACTAGGAACTTGAGGATGGGCTGGGCCCATGAGGGAGCTGTGACTTCTTCTTCTGTTAATGTGGCCACCATGACTCGGGTGGGTGGGTTGGGTGTTGCATTGGAGTCGGCCACCGCTTCTTGTGTCGTTGCAGTCCCCGGGCCGACTGCTGCAATCCCCGAGCCGGGTTCTGAAGTCCCCGGGCCGGGTGCGACTACGGCAGTCCCCGTGCCAGTCGTCGAAGCCCCCGTGCCGCCTGCGGGATTTCTCCAGTCGGATCTGGCTATTTCTGGCGCAGGCGGTACGAAGATGGAATCCGACTCTGGAGATGGCTTGATGGACGGCTTGAGGAGGCGCTGGAGGGAGACGCCAGTCGGTATGGCTTGTCGGGTGGAGCCGATCCGTGCTAGGGCATCTGCTTGGTCGTTGTCGGCCCTTGGCACGTGAAGGAACTCGCACCCTTCGAAGTATCCGCTTATCTGTTGGACGAGGAAACGATAGCTTGCCATGTTCGCGTCCTTGGCGTCCCAGTCGCTGGATGATTGCTGGACCACCAAGTCTGAGTCGTCGTAGCACAGGATCCGGCGTATGCCGAGTTCTTTGGCTAGCCGGAGCCCGTGTACGAGCGCCTCGTACTCGGCGACGTTGTTGGAGGCGGCGAAGTGGATCTGCAGCGTGTACTTGAGCTTGTCGCCTTTGGGAGAGGTGAGGACGATGCCGGCTCCCAAGCCGGTGCGCATCTTGGACCCGTCAAAGTGCATCCGCCAATGGGTAGAGTCGGGAGCCGGCGGTAAGTACTGGGTCTCGGCCCAATCGACGAGGAAGTCGGCCAATGCTTGCGACTTGATGGCGGTGCGGGGTTGATAGAAGATCGTGTAGGGCGCCAAGGCAATGGCCCATTTGGCCACCCGGCCGGATGCATCCCGGCTGCCTATGATCTCGGCGAGCGGGGCAGTGCACACGACCGTGATGGGGTGCTCTTGGAAGTAGGGCTTCAATTTCTTGGCAGCGAAGTACACCCCATAGCACATCTTTTGGTAGTGCGGGTAGTTTTGCTTTGAGCTGGATAGTACTTCGCTGAGATAGTAGACCGGCCTCTGGACCAGCTGGGCTCGGCCTTCCTCCGGGCGCTGGACCACAACAACAGTGCTGACGACTCGGCTAGTCGCGGCGATGTAGAGGAGCATGGGCTCCTTCTCAGTCGGCGCAGCCAGGACAGGCGGAGTGGTCAACATTTTCTTCAACTCATGGAAGGCCTGGTCGGCTTGATCATTCCACTCAAAGTGAGTGGACTTCTTCATGAGTCGGTACAGGGGGAGAGCCTTTTCTCCTAGTCGGCTGATAAAACGATTCAGGGAGGCTAAGCAGCCAGTGAACTTCTGCACATCTCGCAGTTTGGTGGGAATCTCCATCCTCTCGATGGCCTTGATCTTGACGGGGTTACACTCAATGCCGCGTTCGGAGACCAGGAAGCCTAGCAGTTGGCCGGCTGGCACTCCGAACACGCACTTCTCGGGATTGAGCTTGATTTGGAATCGGCGCAGGTTGGCAAATGTTTCTTTCAGGTCTTCCAGCAAGGTACCGCGCTTCTCTGTCTTCACCACAATGTCGTCTACATAGACGTGGGCATTTCTGCCGAGTTGTTTCAAGAGACATTTCTGCATGCAACGCTGAAAAGTGGCACCGGCATTTCTCAAGCCGAATGTCATTGCCGGGTAGCAGAAAGCTCCAAAGGGTGTGATGAAGGCAGTCTTCAGGCGGTCAGCCGGGTCCAACTTGATCTGATGATACCCTGAGTATGCATCCAAAAAACTTAACAGCTCGCATCCGGCTGTGGAGTCTATCACTTGATCAATCCGTGGCAGAGCAAACGGATCCTTTGGGCAGGCCTTGTTCAAACTCGTGTAGTCTATAGACATGCGCCACTTGTTATTCTTCTTCAGAACCAGAACTGGGTTGGCAAGCCATTCTGGAAAGAACACTTCCATGATAAAGCCGGCGGCAAGGAGCCGGGCTATCCCTTCTCCCACGATTCTTCGCTTCTCTTCTGATAGTCGGCGGAGGGGCTGCTTGACTGGCTTCGCATCACCTCGGACGTGTAGCTTGTGCTCGGCGAAATCCTTCGGGACACCCGGCATGTCCTTTGGGGACCATGCAAAGATGTCTCGATTCTCACGGAGGAAGTCGACGAGCTCGCCTTCCTATTTACTGTCCAAGTTCGCCCCAATCACAGCGAACCTCTCCGGGTTCTCCGGGTCCAGAGGTATCTTCTTCGTCTCTTTTGCAGGCTGGAAGGAGCCCTGCGCATCACAATCCTTGGGATTGGGGGACAAGGCCGGCTGTTTGCCGGCCATGGCCACAACCCGTTCCAACATCTTCTTCTCTTCTGCCACCACGAGGGACTCGGCCAGCCGGCTGCTGGCCATGGCACACTCGATGGACTTCTTGTAGTCGCCGGCTACCGTGATGATCCCCTTCGAGCTCGGCATCTTCATCTTCAGGTAGGCGTAGTGGGGCACAGCCATGAACTTGGCCAGAGCAGGTCGGCCAAGCAGTGCATGGTAGGGGCTCTCCAAATCCACTACCTCGAACCAGATTGCTTCCCGGCGAAAATGATCTTTGTCTCCGAAGAGAACATCCATTTTGATCTTGCCGATTGGAGAGCAAGACAGGCCGGGTACGATACCATGGAAGACGGTGCGGCTCGGAATGAGCTGCTTCGCTTTGATGTTCAGCTTCTCCATGGTATCGCGGTACAGTATGTTGATACTGCTTCCGCCGTCTATCAGGACGCGGGAAAATCTGGCAGCTCGCCTCTCCATCGCGAGGGTGACATCCAAGACCATCGCGTAGGAGCCAGGCGAAGGCATCACCTCTGGGTGGTCGGCCTGGCTCCAGCTGATTGGCTTTTCTGACCAGTGCATGAACTCGGCGGTGCTAGAGGCGACTGCATTCACTTCTTGGTGCTGTCGGCGTCGGCTGCGCTTGTCGTCGGCTTGACTAGTGAAGATGACGTAGGCGTCGTGCGCTTCGGGGAACTCGTCTTGGATGGCGCCGACTGCCGGCCGAGCCGCCGGCTGCTGGGGGGCTGGAGGCGGCTGGCCGGGAGGCGGAGGCGGCAACATTCCCTCACCCTTGGTGATGCGGGTGAGCCAGTGGCATTTCCGGGTTGTGTGGTTGGACGGCTTCGCACTGCTGTGGAACTTGCAAGGGGCATCGAGTGCTTGTTCGTAGGAGAAAGACGGCTGCCAGGGCGGCCGGCCACCCTTCTTCTTGGGAGCGGGCAGCTCTTCGGGCTGCTCGTCTTCAACTGTGGCCACCTGCCGACTGGAGGAAGTCGGCATGGGGCCCTTGCGCTTGTGGTCGTTCTGGTAGGGGCGCCGATTAGGGTCGCCAGTCGGCGTCTTGGGAGCCGGAGCAATTACTTTCCCCGAGGCGTCCACTCGGAGTTCGGTCTTCATTGAGGAGTCGGCTGTGGCGTACTTGTCGGCGGTGACCAGCAACTCGTCGAGGGTAGCCGGCTCGTCGCAGAGGAGTCAGTGTTTGAGGAGGGTGCCCTCTCGGCACCCGGCGGTGAAGTACTCGATGGCCTGGACCTCATGCACTCCTTCGCAGGAGTTGCGGAGCTCGGCCCATCGCGTGAGGTAGTCGCGGGTCGACTCGTTGGGCCCTTGGACGCAGAGGGAGAGCTGGCGAGGCTTGGGAGGCCGCTTGTAGGTGCTGGTGAAGTTGCGGACGAAGACTTCGGTGAAGTCCAGCCAACTGTTGATGCTGTAGGGCTTGAGGCTGTTGAGCCATGTGCGCGCAGTGCCTTGCAGCATGAGGGGGACGTACTTCACGGCGACGCGCCGATTGCCGTTGGCTATGCTGACGGCCGTGGAGTAGTCGATGAGCCAATCTTCCGGCTTCACCGAGTCGTTGTACTTGGGCGTGTCTCTGGGGAGCGAGAACCCTTTGGGGAAGGGCTCATCGCGGATGCGGGGGCCAAAGCATGGCGGGCCAACATCGTCTTCTTCTTCTAACGCCAAGGATCGAGCAAGGCGGTCGATCCTGTGGCGGGCGTCGTTCTCGCCGACTCCTTCTCGGCGGCCGAGTCGATCGCCAAGAGTCGGGTGCATGATAGGCGGCGGAGTGAGGCGTCTTTCTCTTCGAGGCGGGGGAGGAGGCAGATTTCCTTGGTGCTCTACAGCTCGAGGGCGGCCATCCGCGTCGCGCTCGATGGTGATGCGAGTCCGGCTGCGGCTAGCAGCCGGCTCCTTGTCTTTCTTCTGGCGCGCGCCGCTCGCAGTCGGCGAGCGGGACGTCATGGCGTGCTCCCTGCGTGGGGGATGACTATCAGCACGGGCGCCGGCTTCATGCCGTTCTGCAGCCGCGTCGATCAGCTGCTGGATCCGTCTTGTCATGTAGGGGAGCTCGTCGGCTCCCAGCCCATTGAGCTCCTCTGTAGCCGCCTGAGCGGCTCGCAGATTCTCGAGCGGGGTGGCGTAGACGGGGCGATCTGCGCCCAGCATGCTGGCAACGGCTGCGCCGCGCTTCCGGACGAAGCCGGCTCGGCTCGGGCCTCTAGGCGGCGGCGTGCCGAAGGCGGCGGCGTGCCGAAGGCGGCGGCGTGCCGAAGGCGGCGCGGTCGACTTCGCGCTGGTGGGCCTCGGTGAGGCGTCTCATCGAGGCTATCTTTTGGCCCTCCGCGATGAGGGCAAGGCGGCGTGCCTCCAGGGTCTCGGCGTCGGCGCCGGCCGGGATGGGGACGGAGAGGTCGTGCATCGCCGCTTGCTGAGCGTCGCGGGCATTCTCGCCCGAGTTGGAGACGTGGCTGATGACCAGCACTTCGGTGACAGCGCTGCTGCTGCTGTCAGCTCGAGGGAGGGGGTCGTCGAAGACCACCACGTCGGAGGGGTAGGCGTCGAGCGACGCGGTGTCGGAGTCGATGAGCATCGGGTCGGTGGAGCCGACCGACTCCACATCTGCAGTAGGCTCGCTGGAGACGTGAAGCTGGTCGAGGAGGCTGACGAGGCGGCTCTCGGGGTAGTCGGTGCCTGCGTCGGACGCAGGCTCGTCGGAGATGCGACTCTCGCTGAGCAGGTCGGCGAGGCAGCTCGCTGCGCAGGCGTCGTCGACGCCTTGCAGCGCGTCAAGGCAAACGCCATCGGGCGCAGCAGGCTGGCTGCGCTCGCGGGGGAGGAAGAGGGTTCCCGTCCAGAACAGGTCTCCGGACGACGGTGCACCTGGCCCCACGGTGGGCGCCAAATGTCGGGTGGTTGGTGCGACATATGCCAAGGGATGGCTTATCATTGTGGGAGCCAATAAAACGTCGCCGGTGCCTGGAAACGGGATGAGGCGAAGACATGCACGCCGGCGAATCTTACCCAGGTTCGGGGCTCTCCGAGGAGATAACACCCCTAGTCCTGCTCTGCGGGGTCTCCGCATGATCACTAGATCGATAAAAGGTAGCTACAATCGCTCCTAGAGCTGTTGAGATCAAGGGAGAAGAAGAACAAGGCCAGCTCTTGCTTCTCTCTATCTATGGTGTGTGTGCTATGCTTCGAGGGCAACTCTATGCTCAGAGGCCAACTATGCTTGGGTGCCAACCCTTTGCATGGGTGCTCCGGGGGGTTTATATAGGCCTACCCCCCGGGGGTACAATGGTAATTCGACTGGGAACTGGTCCCAGCCGTCAGTGTCTACGCTCTCCGGCTTCTCCGCCGGCTGCTGGGTCCCGCCGGCTGGTGGGTCCCGCCGGCTGCCAGCTACTTGATCGACAGGCCGGCCCCACCGCCTAGGGTCTTGTCGGTGGCTGCTTACTGTAGCCTCACCTGTGACGACGAGGGCTTTGTCGAGGTAAGCGTGGCTACAGTGGGCCGCCTCGGGGGCTATCACTGTAGCCTTACCTCGTCTTGTCTCCTTAATGGGGCTCCTGCTTCGAGGAAGGGAGTAGCCGGCTTCTGGAGGCCGACTATGCTCTTGGCCGACTGGGAAAGGCCGGGCCGCCTTCACGCCTCTCTCTGGCTGAAGGGGCCCGCAGTCCTTGGGTCGTACAGGAGTGGGTCGTGGATGACGTCGAGGCTAGCATGGCTACAGTGCCGAGCCGCACGGGAGACGGCCGTCCCGTACGGCCTCCTGTAGCCATGCCCGCCTCGGGCTTCGGGGGTAGTGGGCCGCACTGTGGCCACACCCCGTCGTGTCGCCATTATGTGGGAACAGCTTTGGTGGTTGTGGTCTCGGCCGGCGTCCTTCTTGGCTGGCTCCTTGGAGTCGGCCACCCCGTAGTCGTCCTGGGGAGAGGTTACTCGAGGCTGGGTCGCCTTCCGGGAGTCGGCTTTAGAGGTAGCCGGCCAGGGAAGGCGGCCCAAATGCTTGGAGTGCTTGAAGGCCCAAAGGCCTGATAATTTTTTCAGAAGAACCAGGGGCAGTCGGTTAGGCTACCCGTGGCCATTTACTCCGACAGTAGTCCCCGAAGCTGATTGGGCTTCGAGGTGGAGTGGGGTTTGAGAAGCTCGATCAGCTTCCTATCGTGACAAGCCGGCAGCTGGGAGCCGGCCTTGGTCAGGCGCGCCGCCTGAGTCGAAATCTTCTGGAGTCGGAGGGCGGGAACCCGCTGGCACGTGCACTGGGCCGCGGGCCGGCCACGGGCCGTCGGCGAGCCATGTGGCCGGAAAGCCTGCCAGCCCACGCGCGTGATGGGACGTCGCCACAGGGAGGGGGCCCGCGGTGTTTTAGTCATCTTGCCCATGAGGCACAGTTCGCAAGTACCAAGTGATTCATAATCAAGTGATTCCAAAAGTCCATCAGTATGGAGTTTCTTCATGCGCTTTACACCGATATGACCTAAACGGCAGTGCCACAAATAAGTTGCATTGTCATTATCAACTCTGCATCTTTTGGCTTCGACATTATGAATATGTGTGTCACTACTATCGAGATTCATTAAAAATAGACCACTCTTCAAGGGTGCATGACCATAAAAGATATTATTCATATAAATAGAACAACCATTATTCTCTGATTTAAATGAATAACCGTCTCGCATCAAACAAGATCCAGATATAATGTTCATGCTCAACGCTGGCACCAAATAACAATTATTTAGGTCTAAAACTAATCCCGAAGGTAGATGTAGAGGTAGCGTGCCGACGGCGATCACATCGACTTTGGAACCATTTCCCACGTGCATCGTCACCTCGTCCTTAACCAATCTTCGCTTAATCCGTAGCCCCTGTTTTGAGTTGCAAATATTAGCAACAAAACCAGTATCAAATACCCAGGTGCTACTGCGAGCATTAGTAAGGTACACATCAATAACATGTATATCACATATACCTTTGTTAACCTTGCCATCCTTCTTATCCGCCAAATACTTGGGGCAGTTCCGCTTCCAGTGACCAGTCTGCTTGCAGTAGAAGCACTCAGTTTCAGGCTTAGGTCCAGACTTGGGTTTCTTCTCCTGAACAGCAACTTGCTTGTTATTCTTCTTGAAGTTCCCCTTCTTCTTCCCTTTGCCTTTTTTCTTGAAACTAGTGGTCTTACTGACCATCAACACTTGATGCTCCTTTTTGATTTCTACCTCCGCTGCCTTTAGCATTGCGAAGAGCTCGGGAATTGTCTTATTCATCCCTTGCATATTATAGTTCATCACAAAGCTCTTGTAGCTTGGTGGCAGTGATTGAAGAATTCTGTCGATGACACTATCATCCGGAAGATTAACTCCCAGTTGAATCAAGTGATTATTATACCCAGACATTTTGAGTATATGCTCACTGACAGAACTATTCTCTTCCATCTTGCAGCTGTAGAACTTATTGGAGACTTCATATCTCTCAATCCGGGCATTTGCTTGAAATATTAACTTCAACTCCTGGAACATCTCATATGCTCCATGACGTTCAAAACGTCGTTGAAGACCCGGTTCTAAGCCGTAAAGCATGGCACACTGAACTATCGAGTAGTCATCAGCTTTGCTCTGCTAGACGTTCATAACTTCTGGTGTTGCTCTTGCAGGAGGCCTGGCACCTAGCGGTGCTTCCAGGACGTAATTCTTCTGTGCAGCAATGAGGATAATCCTCAAGTTACGGACCCAGTCCGTGTAATTGCTACCATCATATTTCAACTTTGCTTTCTCAAGGAACGCATTAAAATTCAACGGAACAACAGCACGGGCCATTTATCTACAATTAACATAGACAAGCAAGATACTATCACGTACTAAGTTCATGATAAATTCAAGTTCAATTAATCATATTACTTAAGAACTCCCACTTAGATAGACATCCCTCTAATCATCTAAGTGATTACGTGATCCAAATCAACTAAACCATGTCCGATCATCACGTGAGATGGAGTAGTTTCAATGGTGAACATCACTATGTTGATCATATCTACTATATGATTCACGCTCGACCTTTCAGTCTCCGTGTTCCGAGGCCATATCTGCATATGCTAGGCTCGTCAAGTTTAACCTAAGTATTCCGCGTGTGCAACTGTTTTGCACCCGTTGTATTTGAACGTAGAGCCTATCACACCCGATCATCACGTGGTGTCTCAGCATGAAGAACTTTCGCAACGGTGCATACTCAGGGAGAACACTTTTATCTTGAAATTTTAGTGAGAGATCATCTTATAATGCTACCGTCAATCAAAGCAAGATAAGATGCATAAAAGATTAACATCACATGCAATCAATATAAGTGATATGATATGGCCATCATCATCTTGTGCTTGTGATCTCCATCTCCGAAGCACCGTCATGATCACCATCGTCACCGGCGCGACACCTTGATCTCCATCGTAGTATCGTTGTCGTCTCGCCAACTTATTGCTTTTACGACTATCGCTACCGCTTAGTGATAAAGTAAAACAATTACATGGCGATTGCATTGCATACAATAAAGCGACAACCATATGGCTCCTGCCAGTTGCCGATAACTCGGTTACAAAACATGATCATCTCATACAATAAAATATAGCATCATGTCTTGACCATATCACATCACAACATGCCCTGCAAAAACAAGTTAGACGTCCTCTACTTTGTTGTTGCAAGTTTTACGTGGCTGCTACGGGCTTAGCAAGAACCGTTCTTACCTACGCATCAAAACCACAACGATAGTTTGTCAAGTTGGTGCTGTTTTAACCTTCGCAAGGACCGGGCGTAGCCACACTCGGTTCAACTAAAGTGAGAGAGACAGACACCCGCCAGTCACCTTTAGGCAACGAGTGCTCGCAAATGGTGAAACCAGTCTCGCGTAAGCGTACACGTAATGTCGGTCCGGGCCGCTTCATCTCACAATACTGCCGAACCAAAGTATGACATGCTGGTAAGAAGTATGACTTATATCGCCCACAACTCACTTGTGTTCTACTCGTGCATAGCATCAACGCATAAAACCAGGCTCGGATGCCACTGTTGGGGAACGTAGTAATTTCAAAAAAAATCCTACGCACACGCAAGATCATGGTGATGCATAGCAACGAGCGGGGAGAGTGTTGTCCACGTACCCTCGTAGACCGAAAGCGGAAGCGTTAACACAACGCGGTTGATGTAGTCGTACGTCTTAACGATCCGACCGATCAAGTACCGAACGCACGGCACCTCCGAGTTCAGCACACGTTCAGCTCGATGACATCCCTCGAACTCCGATCCAGCCGAGTGTTGAGGGAGAGTTTCGTCAGCATGACGGCGTGGTGACGATGATGATGTTCTACCGACGCGGGGCTTCGCCTAAGCTCCGCTACGATATTATCGAGGTGTAATATGGTGGAGGGGGCACCGCACACGGCTAAAATATCGTATATCAATTGTGTGTCTAGAGGTGCCCCCCTGCCCCTGTATATAAAGGAGCAAGGGGGAGGCCACCGGCCTAGGAGGTGTGGCGCGCCAGGAGGAGTCCTACTCCTACCGGGAGTAGGACTCCCCCCCTTTCTTGTTGGACTAGGAGTGGAAGAGGGGAAGAGGTGGAGGGGAGGAAGGAAGGGGGGCGCCCCCCCCCCCTCTCCTTGTCCTATTCGGCCTGGGGGGAAGGGGGGCGCGGCCCTGCCCTAGCCTCCTCTCCTCTCTTCCACCTAGGCCCACTAAGGCCCATTAAGTTACCGGGGGGTTCCGGTAACCTCCCGGTACTCCGGAAAAATCCCGATTTCACCCGGAACACTTCCGATGTCCAAACATAGGCTTCCAATATATCAATCTTTATGTCTCGACCATTTCAAGACTCCTCGTCATGTCCGTGATCACATCCGGGACTCCGAACAACCTTCGGTACATCAAAACTTATAAACTCATAATATAACTGTCATCGTAACTTTAAGCGTGCGGACCCTACGGGTTCGAGAACTATGTAGACATGATCGAGACACCTCTCCGGTCAATAACCAATAGCGGAACCTGGATGCTCATATTGGTTCCCACATATTCTACGAAGATCTTTATCGGTCAGACCGCATAACAACATACGTTGTTCCCTTTGTCATCGGTATGTTACTTGCCCGAGATTCGATCGTGGGTATCTCGATACCTAGTTCAATCTCGTTACCGACAAGTCTCTTTACTCGTTCCGTAATACATCATCCCGCAAATAACTCATTAGTCACAATGCTTGCAAGGCTTATAGTGATGTGCATTACCGAGTGGGCCCAGAGATACCTCTCCGACAATCGGAGTGACAAATCCTAATCTCGAAATACGCCAACCTAACAAGTACCTTTGGAGACACCTGTAGAGCACCTTTATAATCACCCAGTTATGTTGTGACGTTTGGTAGCACACAAAGTGTTCCTCTGGTAAACGGGAGTTGCATAATCTCATAGTCATAGGAACATTTATAAGTCATGAAGAAAGCAATAGCAACATACTAAACGATCGAGTGCTAAGCTAACGGAATGGGTCAAGTCAATCACGTCATTCTCCTAATGAGGTGATCCCGTTAATCAAATGACAACTCATGTCTATGGCTAGGAAACATAACCATCTTTGATTAACGAGCTAGTCAAGTAGAGGCATACTAGTGACACTCTGTTTGTCTATGTATTCACACATGTATTATGTTTCCGGTTAATACAATTCTAGCATGAATAATACACATTTATCATGATATAAGGAAATAAATAATACTTTATTATTGCCTCTAGGGCATATTTCCATCATTTTTTTTCCAGGGTGAAAGACTTCATATAGAAAAAGATGGGCACCGGAGGCCTTCGAGGGGGCCCACGAGGCAGGGGGCACGCCCCCCACCCTCATGGAGAGGGTGTGGCCCCCCTCTGGTGCTTTCTTCGCCCAATATTTTTAATATATTCCAAAACTGACTTCCGTGGAGTTTCAGGACTTTTGGAGTTGTGCAGAATAGGTCTCTAATATTTGCTCCTTTTCCATCCTAGAATTCCAGCTACTGGTATTCTCCCTCTTCATGTAAATCTTGTAAAATAAGAGAGAAAGGCATAAGTATTGTGACATAATGTGTAATAACAGCCCATAATGCAATAAATATCGATATAAAAGCATGATGCAAAATGGACGTATCAGAACTCAACCTGTTTTGTTTTTGTAAATATGTTTAGCTCATCATTCTTGATTCGGCCTATTATGAGTAAACATGTTTGCAATGACAATTAGAGATCATAGTTACTCATGCCATGTTTAAATAGCTAGGAGTGGATAATGGTTTATCTTGTGTATCAACATGCATTTAAAATGGTTATGATGTATTATGATAGGATGGTATCCTCCTCTGAATGATTCAAGTGGCTTGACTTGGCACATGTTCACACATGTAGTTGAATCAAAACCAACAAAGCCTCCACGATATTTATGTTCATGGTGTTTTATATCCTACTCATGCTCGTATTCAATGTTGATTAATCTCAATGCATGTTTATGACCATTGTCGCTCTCTGTTTGA
The DNA here is from genome assembly GCF_002575655.3 of Aegilops tauschii subsp. strangulata. Lineage (NCBI taxonomy): Eukaryota > Viridiplantae > Streptophyta > Magnoliopsida > Poales > Poaceae > Aegilops > Aegilops tauschii. Next base: position 275,608,259 of record NC_053037.3, on the reverse strand, counting down.
TTGCTCCTCAATCTATTTGCTAGCCTTCACTTGTACTAAGCGGGAATACTACTTGTGCATCCACTTCCTTAAACCCCAAAGTTATTCCATATGAGTCCACCATACCTACCTATATGCGGTAATTACCTGCCGTTCCAAGTAAATTCACATGTGCCAAACCCTAAATCTTCAAATAATAATCTGTTTTGTATGCCCGAATCGCTCATGAAGCGACAGGGAGCGATCAGTATCTTCCATGCTAGGTGGTTTATTCTCACGATGAGTGTTTATTCGCTTGTCATTCATGAGAAAGTGCCTGGTAATTGGGATGCCCAGTCCTATGATAAAAATCAAAATATAATAATGAAACAAAGCTCCCCCGGATTGTTGTTAGTATGGAGGGCACCCGAGGATTCGGCTAGCCATGGCTTGTGTTTCTTGGTGGATGGGGAGTAAAACTTTACCTTTCTATTTGGGAACCGCCTATAATGTGTCTAGCTTGGAAGATGGTGAAAACTCTCGGTCGCTACATTGACAATGAAAGCATACCCCTCAAAGTTATATTCATCTTTGTTTTAAAAGCTCCGAGCTCTGGCACCTCTGCAAATCCCTGCTTCCCTCTGCGAAGGGCCTATCTATTTACTTTTATTGTTGAGTCATCATCTTCTTATTAAAGCACCAGCTGGAGAGCACTATTGTCATTTTTATGCTTTGTGTTTAGTTAATGTTGAGTATGAGTGTGGCTGGATCTCTTTTACCATGAATTACAATGTCCAGTCAGTGCTTGAACTTCAGACGTGATTTGCATTTATGTTTTGCGGTCTTGGAAAGGGCTAGCGAGATACCATTATGTCATATTATATCATGATTGTTTTGAAAATATTATTTCCATCCGAGATATCTTATTATTGCTCGCTAGTTGGTTATGTCATTAATATGAGTAAATGTGATACCTAAATGTTATCATGAATATGGTTAGTTCATAATCTTTGCTAAAAACTTGAACATGGTTAGTCATATTTACAACAACAAGATCAAACAGAGTTTGTAAAAGTTTTTCTTTGTCACTTTCGATATGTCAACTGAATTGCTTGAGGACAATCAATGAGTTAAGCTTGGGGGAGTTGATACGTCTCCGTCGTATCTACTTTTCCAAATACTTTTGCTCTTGTTTTGTACTCTAATTTGCATGATTTGAATGAAACTAACCCGGATTGACGCTGCTTTCAGCAGAATTGCCATGGTGTTCTTTTTGTGCATAAATCAAAGTTCTCGGATTGACCTGAAAATTTGCGGAGAAATTTTGTGGAATATAAAAAAATATTGGTGGAAAATATACTAGAGGGGGCCACCCAGGAGCCCCAAGCTCAGGGGGCGCCCACCCCCCCACCCACCCACCCCCAGGGCGCGCCCTACGAGCTTGTGGGCCCCCTGGACCTCCGACAACCCTAACTCCAACTCTATATATACCTATTCGCCAAGAAAAAAATCAGAGAGAAGGATTCATCACGTTTTACGATACGGAGCCGCCAACTCCTGTTCTTCATCGGGAGGGCTGATCTAGAGTCCGTTCGGGGCTCCGGAGGGTGGAATTCAATGCCGTCGTTGTCATCAACCTTTCTCCATCACCAATTTCATGATGCTCACTGCCGGGAGTGAGTAATTCCTTCATAGACTTGCTGGACGGTGATGGGTTGGATGAGATCTATCATGTAATCGAGTTAGTTTTTGTTAGGTCTTGATCCCTAGTATCCACTATGTTCTGAGATTGATGTTGCTATGACTTTTCTATGCTTAATGCTTGTCACTAGGGCCCGAGTGCCATGATTTCAGATCTGAACCTTTTATGTTTACATGAATATATGTGTGTTCTTGATCCTATCTTACAAGTTATATGCACCTATTACGAGTTATGAGCCGCATACCCCCATGTGACAATAATTGGGATTCTTTCCTGTGATTACCGTAGTTCGAGGAGTTCATGTATTCACTAGGTGTTAATGCTTTGTTTCGGTTCTCTATTGAAAGGAAGCCATAATATCCCTTAGTTTCCTTCTGGACCCCGCTGCCACGGGAGGGTAGGACAAAAGATGTCATGCAAGTTATTTTCCATAAGCATGTATGACTATATACGGAATACATGCCTACATTACATTGATGAATTGGAGCTAGTTCCGTGTTGCTCTAGGTTATAATTGTTACATGATGAATCCCATCCAACTCAATTATCCATCATCGATCCAATGCCTACGTTTTTCACATATTGATCTTTGCTAAGTTACTTTCGTTGTTGCTGTTGTTACAATCACTACAAAATTGCTAATGTTTCCGCTACTGTTACTATTGCTACCATTACCGTTACTATCAAACTACCGTACTACTTTGCTACTGATCACCTTGCTGCAGATATTAAGTCTTTCAGGTGTGGTTGAATTGACAACTCAACTACTAATACTTGTGAATATTCTTTGGCTCGCCTTGTGTCGAATCAATAAATTTGGGTTGAATACTCTACCCTCTGAAACTTTTGTGATCCCCTATACTTGTGGGTTATCAATGTACATCAACCTCTTATGGTCCGTGTAAACATCATAACTGTTTCCGACAAGGAAATGCCTCCAAGTCTTGAGTGTGTGCACTATGGCTGTTAACTCCAAATCATGTATGGCATAATTCATCTTGTGAGGCCGTAGCTGTCTACATGTATAAGCTACAACCTTTCCTTCCTCCATGAGCACTCCTCCGAGTCCTTGACGAGAAGCATCACAACACACCTGGTAATCATTGCGTACGTACGGCAAAATTAGCATTGGGGTTGTAACCAAATGTTTCTTCAGCTCCTGAAAACTGGCTTCATAATCCTTGGTCCAAATGTAGTTAGTTTCCTTCTTCAACAGCTCTGTCATGGGCTTAGCAATCTTGGAGAAATTCTCAATAAACCTCCGATAATAACATGCAAGTCCGAGAAAACTGCGGATCTCCTTGACTAAGGTGGGCGACTTCCGTTTGGTGACTGCCTCAACCTTTTCCGTGTCGACCGCTATTCCTTCTCCTGAAATAACATGTCCGAGGAATCCAACTTCCTACAGCCAAAATTCACATTTGCTGAACTTGGCATATAACTAATGTTCTCGGAGTTTCTCCAAAACTAGACGCAGGTGTTCCTTGTGTTCTTCCTCGCTCTTGGAGAAAACCAATATGTCATTGATGAACACCATGACTAACTTGTCCAGATATTCCATAAATACCATGTTCATCATACTCATAAAATACGCAGGGGCATTACTCAACCCAAATAATATGACGATACACTCATATAGACATACCTTGTGGTGAAAGCTATTTTCGGTATATCCTATTGACGAATCTTCAACTGATGATACCCTAATCAAAGATCGATCTTGGAGAATACTCTGGCTCCAACCAGTTGGTCAAAAAAAATCATTAATCATCGGCAGTGGGTACTTGTTCTTGATGGTCACTTCGTTCAACGTACGATAATCGACAACCATCCTCAAGGTTTTATCCTTCTTCTCCACCAAGAGAATTGGGACTCCCCAAAGTGACGAGCTTGGGCGAATATATCCTTTATCCAATAACTCATTAATCTGCTTCTTCATTTCTTCCAAATCATTAGGGGCATCCGGTAAGGTCTCTTGGATATTGGGGTTGTGCCTGGAAACAATTCAATCAGGAACTCAATCTCTCTGTCTGGTGGCATGTCTGGCAATTCCTCTGGAAATACATCAGAGAAGTCTTGTACAACCGGCACTTCCTCCCGAACAACTTTCATGAGGGAATTTACCTGAGTATTCTTCGGTGTGTGCCTGGATACATACTTGATCATCTTCTGCTCTAGGGTGGTGAGAAAAATCATCTTGCGGGCACAGTCAATGTTCCCTTCATACTTTGTCAACCAGTTCATGCTAGGATTATGTACAATCCATGTGACTCCAATACAATGAGATCTACGGGAAACTCATGATCGATGCTGAGCTTCGAGTGACAACCTAAGCCTGTTGTCATCTCACCTCCTGGGGAACTAGCCTGATGAGGGCTCCTAAGGGTTCTAGTGGGCAACCCATACTTTCCCACAACTACCCTTGATATGAATGAATGCGATGCACCAGAATCAAAAAGTACCAGTACTGGACGTGAATTTAACAAGAACTTACCAACCACAGTCTCTGGCTGACCGTAAACCTCCTCCACATCAATGTGGTTCACATGAGCACGAGGAAAAGGATTGGTCTTCTTGGTTGTTGAGTTTCCATTGTCATTGTCATTTCCATTTGCCTACTTGGCCTCCGGACAATCAGTGGCATAATGTCTCGTCTTCTTGCACTTGAAACAGGTAACATGACTCAGATCCTTCTGAGCCGGGGAGGGATGGTTTTGGTTGCCATTACCTCCATTGCCAGACTTGAAGTTGTTGTTGTTGTGGCGATTGTTCCCATTTCCTCCATGAGTATGTCCTCCATGGGTGTGGTGAGTATGTCCTCCTGATTTACCCAAGTATGGGGTGTAGCGAGGCTTCTGCTAAGCTCCAGAGTTGTACTTTCCATGTGCATACTTCCTCTTACGGTTATCTATCTGCTGCTGCTTTCCTTCAAGAATGATGGCCTTGTCTACCAGCTCCTAGTAGTTGTTGAAGGTAGCCACCATCAGCTGCATTCCCAGTTCATCATTGAGTCCTTCCAGAAATTTCTCTTGCTTTGCGGCATCTGTGGCCACATCATCTCGGGCATAGCGAGCTAACTGACTGAACTCGTCCACGTACTGCCCCACCGTACAATTCCCCTGGCGTAAGTTGCGAAACTCGCGCTTCTTCAAACTCATTGCTCCAGCTGAGACACGAGCATTGCGGAAGGCCTGCTGGAATTGATCCCAGGCAACTGTGGCAATGGGATAGGTGGTGGTGTAGTTCTCCCACCAGGAGGTTGCGGCTCCATCAAGCTGATGTGCGGCAAAGCGCACCTTCTCCGCATTTGTGCATCCAGCAATTACTAGCTCCCTTCCGATCTTGCGGAGCCAATCATCAGCAACAATCGGCTCGGTGCTGCTAGAGAACACCGGCGGATTCAACCTTAAGAAACGGGTCAGGTTATCGACGAGGGTGGTGGCAGTGGATTTTTGTTGTTGTTGTTGCCTTGGTTTTGGATGAGCATCTACATCAAGGCATTCTGCTATTGGATCAGCTGAGTGAGCTCCGGTGGGAAGTTGAATCCGGGGTCACGTCTCGGAGGCATCTGATGTTTTGGAGTGAATGAGAATTAGAATAGAATAAGGGTCTAAAGAGAAAATAACACTACCCATATGCATACAACACTCATTATCACACCAATCATTCATTTATTCAACTCAATCATAGTTCAATCTCGGGATACAAGTCTTATGACAAATCGAAAACATCGGCCTAATCGATCAACGAGAAAATAAAAAAATTACATGGCTGTCATGACTAAGTGTCCTCCTCAGATATCCATGTTGTCGCCTCATGTGGTGCATCCTCTAGCGGTGCATCTCACGGTGGTGCGTCTTCCATTGGTGCGTCTTCTCTTGGTGCATCCTTCAGTGGTGCTCTCCCCGTGGTCCTCATCATTGCTCAACAAGGGTCCATCATCACCATTCGGATAAAGGTCTTCTCCCAGGTCCATCTTCTCTTCCATCGTGGCAATATAAGTCTTCGAGTTCTGGATTCTCTCCAGAAGGTCCTTGACTTCCTCTTCATGCTCATTTTGGTCCTCGCATGCTTTATCCTCCAATTCCAGTTCACGGAACATCAGCTTCCTAAACATCTTCGAGCTTCTACGCGTCTGAACCTCCAGAGTCCTGATGTGAGCCTCCAAGTCTTGGACAAATGACATGATGGAATCGTCATTCATGGTGCACACGATCTCTCCATCTGCAGTTCTGTAGGAGATCATGGTGAGGTCTGATCCGATGAGCTCGGCTCTTTACTCCTCCTCGATGTGCCCAAGTGCATGGTGAGTAGCCATGTCCCTCCCGAGGATCCAAGTGGGGGAAGTAAACTGGAAGTCAATGGGCTCTGAGAAGCTTCCAAAGGTCCTCCCTGGAATGGGCACACAATCCTATAGCGAGTGTCCATCGGAAGTGCATTGGTCGGAGTCCCGGTGATAGAGGGCAGAGCAATCTTAAACTTCCTAATGATCTGAACCAGCTGCTCGCCGAAAGGCATCGTCTCATCCGGCTGGCAAAACTCTGGTAGCAGGACTGGGATGAACTTGGCGGCCATCTAGAAGGTTGAAATCTGAGGGAAGTTGGAAATGAACAGGGGAGAAATGCGGAAAAATAAAAGCATAAAATAAAGTAATTCTTCCTATGGCTTTTTTATCCTAGGGGTTACGTCCTACAGTCAGCGTGTGCTCTGAATACCATCTTTGTAGCGACCAGACCCGAAAACGATCAAGTCTCTGTGTATCTGTACCATCCCAAGATCATGCTGGCACACACAGTACATTGATGAAAATATCAAAGTTCAATCACACCTGATTTATTACATGAATCTTTTATAGAGTCTTTATTACATTAGAATAAATTCGGTTGAAGCCCAACTCATGAGATAAACTACTGCGAAAGCGTAGACGAAAAGCGAGTCCATTCGACTCCAAGGGCAATCACCGAGCATAGATCTCAGCCTCACTCCTGGTCGGAATAATCCTCTACAACATGAGAAGTTGCAGTCGTGTAGGTTAGCATTTTGAATATGTCGGCAGGTCATAGAGAGAGAACAATAATAAAATGCTATCACTATATGCATTTTTGGTTGTGGGGCTCTAAGTTAAATTTTGCGAAAAGCAAATTTTTTTCCTACAACAAAAAGGACTTGCTTGCAATTACTACAAAATATTAGTTACTATTGAGATGGTTCAAGAAATGTCAGTGTCTCATACCCGAAATCATTAATAACCCAACAATTAATTAACTATGATTGGTGTTGAGAGTTTCGAATAAATCCAACTCCAGAGGCTCATATGTCCGTAACCGGGGACGCGGCTAATCGGTTAGATTTCCACTCTGCAGAGTCTTGTGCACTTTACCCGCAAGAATCGTTCCCTCCTTTATGCCCTTGCACTACAGGGTGTTTGAAGACGGGACAAACGAAACAAGGTCTTCCGTAGAGTTCCTCTGGGCCACTACCGGTACCCATCCATTTCCCATTGTTCGTCCGTCCAGAGTCACACCTAGGGTCGACCAATCCAAAGCCCGACTTGCGGCTGCACAGGTAAGTTTTCGGTCAAGGTATATCCATACGTCTCTTCGTCCCTGGGTGAAGCATTCCGCAAGATGTCATGGCACTTCTCCATGCATCCCTGGGTCAACCACTGGGTACTCCAGGGTGCTCTTCCATCCGTCCTCCACCCAGTAGTGAATTGAACTCCGTCTTGAGAATCTTGAAGTCTTGGGGTTGTAGTCATCAACTTACTCTCACAACTCCCATGTAATTCACTCAACCAACCCCATCTACGAAGCATAGCAAAATAACTACAACGCTCCCGGGCATTGGTAAGAAGGTGATTTGGGTTCAACCTACCACATGATACTACTCAAGAACATAATTAAAATTCACCTACTTGCATGCATGGTGGGGAGGATAACAACTAATGCAATAAAAATCATAGGTAATAAAATACATGATCAAATGACTTGCCTTGGTGACGATCTTTGAACTCTAATGACTCGTAATAGCAAGCCTCGCACTCCGGGTAATCTATGAAACAAATAAGACATACGTAAGCATACATTCATACCAATAATACTACAACAGCAAGTAAAACTAGTAGTAAAACAATCATTGAAACACACAAAGAAAACCAAAACAAAACCAAAGAAAGCATTAAAACACAATGCAAAGTTTTACTACAAGTGAAACAAGCTACAAATAAGCTTTCTGCCGCTACTAATAACAGAACAAAAATAAAGTTTTTACTAAATAACAGAAAGAAAAACACATAGAAAATTTTATGCAAAAAGAATCAACTTAAAATGGTTTATAAAACTGCTATGACGCTCAAAACAAGTTCTCTAATGAGATAGAAGAAATAAAATGCTAAAAATATAATCAAATTGCTACTGCTAAGTTAACAGAAACTAAATAGAACTTGACAAAAGAAACAAAAGAAAACAATTTAAAACAATTAAATTTAAAAGAAATAGCACAAAACCTATAAAGCACTAAAACAGTACTATTTTCATTAGAACCTAATTTTGAATAATCCTAAAATTCACCAATTAATTCCTACTGGTAAACAATATCACAAAGAACCAGTAGCAAAAGGAATCACCCAAAAATAATATTCCTAGCTCAAGTTATAGTCAATCTAGTGTTTTGAGAAAATTTCATGTAAATTCAAATTCAAACTTTCAAATCTAGTCAAACTTGATATCTACGGATACTTCATAAAATTTCTAAACTAGTGCAAAAAGAATCAAATTAAAATACTTCAAATCCTAAGAGATATTAATTTTCTAAGATTGAAACTATTCTGTTTTTAAAACAGAAATCAAAATTAAAAAAACAGTATGGATCGACGATGTGCTACGTGGCTTGCTGCCATTGGACGAGGAAGGGTGTCCGACCGTAACTATACGGCGCTCGGCCGAGATCTAACAAAATTGGGCACGTGCGTTTAATTAAAAGAAAACCGGTCGGGCCGGTTCGATCTAACCGAAACTAAACCGAAACAAAAACCGATCTAAATAAAAAACAAACTATTCGCGGTTCTAATCTGGACCGTTAAAACAGATCGAACCGGGGGGTTCGCCGGTTCTTACAGAGGGGGTCGACGGCGAAGGCGGCTCGGGCGTGGTCGCCGGGGTTGCCCCGGTGGTCGGGGGTGACTGTGGTGGCGTCGGTTGGATGCGGCGGAGCGAGGCGAGGTCGGGGTGGCCTTGGTGGTGGTCGGGGATGGCAGAGGAGGCCAGGGCGTCGACGGCAGAGCTCGGGCGAGCTCGGGCAAGCGGCAGCTCCAACGACGGACGGACGAGCACGGGCTCGCGGCTGCGACCGAGTAGAAAGGGTCGGACCTTGTCAAAAGGACTTGCGACAGCGAGGGGGAAAGGTAGATGAAAGAAAGGGTCGCGGGGTTGCTCACCGACAAGGAAATTTAGCGGTGAACGGCGGCGGCTGTGGCGAGATTGGCTTTGTGGGGGGTTTTGGTCGTGAGTTTTGAAGGGGATCGAGAGAGGAGGGGTGAGGGTCTTTGTAGGGCACAAAACTTGGGGAGGGGGTTGACTCGGTTAGGGTTTTGGTGAGTGTACGTACGCGGCCGGCGTCAGGGTCGAGCGGGATTCGGGCGCGGCTGTTGCAGGGAGGAAGACGAGGTGGGCCCCACCTATCGGTGGCAGTGGGGAAAGGGTGTGGGTGCGGGCGACCAAGGCGTAGCGGGCGCGGGCGGGGCAGGTCGTGGGGCTGTGGTGGGTTGCGGGGAGTGGGTCGGCTGGCCTTGCGCCTGGCTGGCGCCGGCTAAGGGTTTTCCTTTTTTCTGACAGAAAAGAAAAACAGAGAATTAGAGAAAAAGAGAATAATTTTATATCGACAATATATATGTCAAAAAGATCAGAAAAATAAATCCTAAATGATGAACTGTTTTCAGAGGCAAAATAAAAACTTTATAAAAATCATTTTTTTATTCCAATTGAAACCTAATTTGAATTCAAATTCTTTTCGCATTATTTTTCTTCTGACTTTTGGGGTGTCATGTTACCTCCTCTCATACTTTTAATCAAAGTTTTTGTCAGGGATTTTTGAAATGAAATTCAAATGTCAGTTTGAAGTGTACTCAAAATTCAAACAAAAAATTTAAATGCCTCTGAAACTATCAAATTCCGCCACGGTTCAAATAAAATGCAATAGATGCTTAGCTAAAATTGTAAAACAATCCAAATTGAGAATTTGGGATGTTACAAAAGGCTATTGCATCGGTTACCTCAACCCGGTTCATTTAATGATGAGTGTAAGAAATGCAGATGATGGGATCAAGCTTTCAAGTGAAGAAGTATTTAAGTGCACAATTATACTACTATTGAAGGCGAGAATTCTATCAAAGTTAAGATGAAGACGCTAAACACGAGGGGGTGCAACAAGCAAATCTTAAGATTGATTAAGCACAAGCGCAAGAAATCGGAAGTCACTTTCGCACAATTATTAGATAAAATATCAAAAGAAGAGTGATGCAAAATGTTCTCATTTGCCAACTAGTGCAAAAGCATCAAGATTACCCGAAGGCGCAAATTTGCATACTGGTATTGGCAAAGTGAGAAAGTCAATACAAGAACTCCATACCCTCCTTTTGGGCCGCCAGCGCCGATATCAAGGATACCTCCTTATGGAAAATTTCATCCATATTCATCATGGAACAAGTATTATACAAGAGGACATTCTATATCTCACCAAGATTATGCAACTCCAAAAAAATCAAAAATTGATGAACAGTCACATGTCAAAGACCGTTTCAATAGGAAAGAAATGGTCTGGAGCTCAAAGTACAAGAGATGGTCAAACAAGTTATCGTCTTAAAATGGATAGTCATAAGGGTGCTAACTCAGATTTGATCTTAAAAAATAAAGAGGGCAATGTGGACAAAGTGCGCAACATTTAGGGCAGGCCGATTTGGACGTTGTTAGCAGACAAAACGCTTATTATGTGGTGTACTAGCAGAATACAAGCATAAGTGGAAAGACATTTCCACCATCGTCTTGCTAGGCATGTGGGAGCTATGGAATAGTGTTTGAACTAGCGCCATAGCAACGACGAGCCATACAAAAGATCGAGTAAGGGACGAAATTGGAAGGAAGCGGGGTTATCAAGAGGAGACTGGCCATTTCTTTGGGGCCCTATAGAGGCGGGTAGCAATGAGTAGTTAGTAACAACCTAGGGTGGGCGCGGCCAAGGTATTCCATTGTAGGGGTGAACATAAAAGACCAAGCACCGAAAACCATGCCAAATAAACCAGTACTGAAACCGAGTACTTCGTTCAAAATTTTGGTTGGCAATCCTCGGAAACCAAAGTTTATTTGGTGATTTCAGTTGTATGCGTCTAGTACCCGAAGTCCCAGAATACACCGGAGTACTCTCTGTTTTAAGAATGGGAGGAGAGAGAGGCTCAACTGTAGTTAAACCTTTGCAGCCCACTTTGCTATGTTATTTTGACCCCGAGTAATCCACTACGATAAAACAATCCTCCCTATAACTGCCGCACCCGCACCCTAGCACTACTATTTTTGTCCGTCCCTTAAGCCTTGTCTTAACTGTTGTGATAATTAGCATATATTAATTGGAGGGAAAATATCCACTTGTATGAACACTGCGGCCTCATTTGGTTCTAAGGGATCCCCGCTATTTCCCCGGCTCAGAAATGCACGGGCTGAGCTGGCCCAGGGAAGCGGACGATGCCATTTGGTAGCACTCGAGGGGTGAAAGGCCCCTGGGCTTTCCACGGCCTTTCCCCGGGTTAGATCTACCGGTGTCAACAGGTCGGGGAGAAATCCCTTACTCGCTCGCTCTGTCTCACGATCTTGCTGGTCGAATACTTCTTGTCCAGCATTCTATTTGAGCGTCGTTTGAGGTTTGTTACCCTGACCATTTGGACACCTGGGGTAGTGGCAGTATCTTCCCCGTCCTGGGAGGGATTCATATGCACAGGAAGATATCTCCCTAGGGGTTTGCTGCCCTGGATTTTTCCTCCCCAACAACCAAATGAGGCCTGCGTCTCTCTTTCTAACTGTTGCATCCATGTAATTAGCAACGGACCTAGGATATGATTGTTCGAACTGTCGAGCCTGTTCTACGCATCTCTTCCAGTCATATATAAACTGTACTTTAACTATCAATCAATACAAGTTGATCTTTTGACTTAAACACGTTATCACGCACGCTCTGCCAAGAGCACAGAAACGCCTCGCCGACGGTGAGATGCCTGGACTCATCTCTTTCTTCCTCCGCCCCATCCGAGAGGACGGCCGCCGTCGCCGTTTCGCAGCCCGTGGCCATCATGGAGTAGGCGGGCGACGTCTACTTCGCCGTGTAGTGCACCGCCTCCGCTGATTCGGACGCCGTGGCACTGGACAAGGCCACCATGCCGCTGGACGCGGCCCTCGACGTGGCCTCCGCGCCCCTGGACACGGCCATCGCGCCGCTGCTCGCGGTGACCACGCCCCAACGATGGTCGGCCCCAGCGCGCCTCCCGCACACGCAGGAGAAGAGATCCTTGGGCCCGTGCTCGCGGCTCCAACGCGGATTCCGCCTCCAGCGCCGGCTGACGAGCCCGGCTTCTTCGTCTTCTTGCCGTTCCCGAACGGCGTCGGAGGGACGACGCAAGCTGCTGGCCTGACGCCGATTGCGCAGCCTGGAGACGAGGACGCCGGCCCGAGTCGCAGCGCCACCGAGCCCCCGCGCGCCTCCACCTCCATGCCGGACGAGGCACCACCATCCCCGCGCACGGTCGCCCGACCGCGCCTCCCGGACTCCGCGAGCATGGAGGGACGCCGCCGCCTCTTTCGTCGCGCCATCGCCGCCATCGACCGCCACCCAAGCCGCCACTCCGGCCTCGCCTCCGCTGCCGCCTACATCTCCTCGTCGAAGGATGAGGAAGGCACGCCGGCGAGCCCCCTGTGAATAGCGGCAAGGGAGTGGGGTGGCGGCGCCGCCAGGCGTCTGGTCGGGAGGGGATTGGGATCCCCCGATCCCTAACCGCTCGCCGTATAAGGCCGGCTGACCGCCCCATCTCCACGTGGGCCGTGGGCCTGGCCCAAATCGCCCCTGGCTACGGGCCTAGTCCTTAGAAAGTTTTCTTTAACTCTTGTAACAGTAGTTTTAGCAGTAATGTCTCACTGTTTAGCACTGTTTAGCCTATGTGCATGTTTTTATTTACATTCTAGTCTAGTATTTAAATTAACTCTATTTTAGGACTTGTGTAAATATTTGTAGGCGTGTTTTTTTACATTATGTAATTTATTTGATAATGTGAATAAAGGACCAGACATTATCTGGAAATAACATGTTCAATGTGTTTACCACATAATAATTTTCTAGAACATGTTTCAATGATTAAGATCAATTTCTCTCGTACAACGAACTTGCAAATTTATGATACACGCCTCCCTCATTATATTTGGATTCACGGTCTACGCTTTGTCAGTTTGAAAAACGATTACCTTCAACGTCACTTCCTTATATTTAAATTGATAACATACACAAGGTAATAGAAACAAGCACATCTATACTGACATTGTCAGATTATGTAGCCTATTACTGTGAGATCCATGCGATCTTCGACGTGTTATGTTCAATCAATTGAGGTCCACATTAATCAATTTCTTGACTTGAGTGTCAAATTTTGCACATTATTACAATACAACCATGATGGTTTTTAATTTACCCTCCGTAAATTAATTATCTCTCGTTCATCCATGTAGGTAAACGACTACCCTACATGGGCCATGGATGTCAAGATCAGTCTTGCTTCCCGTGGGATAGCGCGTGCAATCCAGGACCCGGAGACTCCTCTACCAGCCGGAACCATGCCGCTGACAGAATAGCAAAACTATGCAGCTTTATACATCATAAGGCATCATATTCACCCAGATCTAAAGTCTGGGTACTTAGAGGAGGAATCTCCCAGTACTCTGTTTCTAGCCCTCAAAACGAGATATGGACAGCAGAAGGCAGTTGTCCTGCCAGAAGCGCTCCATGATTGGACTCACCTTCGTCTTCAGGATTTCAAGTCCATCGGTGAGTACAACGACAAGGTTCATAAGATAAGTTCCAAACTGCGCTTTTGCGGGAAGGAACCTACTGATGCAGAGAAGATAGGGAAAACTTTATTTACTATGCTCCCTTGGGACAGGATCCTCCAGCAGCAATACCGTGCTCGCAACTATACTGTCTATTCCGAGCTTATTCATATGTTGCTTCAGGCTGGAAAACATGATGAGCTACTCGCTAAGAATGGCTCTCAACGCCCAGTTGGGGCACAATTCTTACCTGAAGTTCACATGAATGTCGCGAATAGACAGAAGTTTGATGGTGCCTTTATGGGCAATCAATCAAATTATCAGAACAAGCGAAAGCGCATTAGGAATAGGAGGTCTAGGAACTCAGACAAGGGAAAATGCAGTGCAAAGCCCAAGCATGGTAAACCTCAGCTTTGCAACAAGTGTGGATGCTACACGCACCACACTGACAAGTGCAAGATCCCAAAGCATCTGGTTATGTTGTACCAGCAATCTCTGGGACGCAGAGCACCTCAACAGAAGAGGTTTGAAGCCAACTTCAACCTTCATCCGGACAGCGCTAATGGAGCCGGTAGTTCGCACGACGTTCCTCCTGGACCAAGCAACACCATTGCGTTCCATCAGCCAGAGGACCTTGCTGACACGGAGAACATGATGATTGAGTATACCTCAAACGACGTGTTTGGAGACTTCGACTAGTCCCACAATCTCCTTAGTGATCTATTTAGCTATGTCCATTTGTGATGTTGTAATAAGAACATAAGTATTGTTGTTGTCTTTATACTGTATCAACACATTTGATATAACAAGATTGTAAATGTATCAACATATTTGATATAAATAAGATTTTATTCTATGTATTTGCATGAGATTTTCTTATTGAAAGTTCTTTGTCTTATATATAGTTATCTACGGTGACAATCCGATGGAAGAGGAATTATGCCTTGTGGACAGTGCAACCACAAACTCCATACTGGGGGAGATGAAATATTTTTAAACTCTTAAAAAGATGAATGGAGATATTCTAACTATCACTGGACGCGATACGGTAATCGTTGGCACTGGACGTGCCATATTTACCCTCCCAGGCGGTACACAAGTGACAATCGAGGATGCTTTGTTGTATTCCGACTCATCACGTACCCTGATCAGTTACCGAGATATCCGTAAAAAAGGCTTTCACATTGAAACCCACGAAGACAACAAAGAAGAGTATCTACTCTTCACCAAAGATCACGGATGTGGCAAGCAGGTACATGAAAATTCCTTCTCTACTGTTTGGTTTGTACTATACATACATCAAACCCGTAGAGCATGTTGCATACAAAGTACTTTTTCAAAATATTGATGCACTTCAAACCTGGCATGATCGCCTAGGCCATCCTGGGATAGGGATGATGAGAAAATTATTAGCAATTTCATTGGTCATAATTTGCTTTGAGTCAAAATTTGCTCAATCTTCAGACTTTGTGTGCACATCTTGTGCCATGGGAAAGCTAATTTTGTGACCCTCGCACCTCAAAATACAAGTTGAACCACTTCAATTTCTTGAACGTATTCAATGAGACATTTGTGGTCCCATCCAACCATTATCTGGACCTTTCCGGTACTTCATGGTTCTAATTGATGCATCTACACGATGGTCACATGTGTGTCTTCTATCCACGCGAAACCATGCATTTGCCAAGATAATGAGCCAAGTCATTAAATCACAAGCCCATTATCCAAAAAGTCGGATTAAGTCAATTTGCATAGACAATGCTGCAAAATTCTCCTCGCGTGTTTTTAATGATTATTGCATGGCCCTGGGGATTGAAATTCAGCACTCTGTTCCATATGTCCATACACAAAATGGTTTGGCCGAATCATTGATTAAAAGGATCAAACTCATTGCAAGACCTTTGTTAATGAATTGCAACTTGCCAACCTCTTGTTGGGGTCATGCGGTTCTACACGCTGCTGACTTGATACAACTGAGGCCTATTACATATCACAGCACTTCCCCTCTGCAATTGGTACGTGGAAATCCTCCTAGCATTTCCCATCTACGTAAGTTCGGATGTGTTGCATACATCCCGATCTCACCACCATAGCGGAGATCCATGGGCCCACATAGGAAACTATGGATCTATGTGGGGTACAAATCGCCGTCGATTATTAAGCACCTCGAACCCCTTACTGGGGACCTGTTCACAGCCCGTCACGCTGATTGTATATTTAATGAGGAGAACTTTTCGGCATTAGGGGGAGACTTCAAGTACCAGAAAGAATGCCTGGAAATTGATTGGAATGCTCAATCCATTTCGTCCTCTGATCCACGTACACAAGAGACCGAACTCCAAGTTTGGAAAATCATTAATTTGCAACATCTTGCAAATAACCTGTCAGGTTCATGTACTGATCTAAAAGGTGTTACAAGGTCCTTAAATCCGGTCAGAAATGTGCCCAAAAGAGTGGAGGTACCGGTAAAAACCACTCAACTCCCTATTCCTAAAAGAGGGGGAGTAGTATGGCTTCTGACCTAGAACAAGCTTCCAGCAAGCAACAAAGGAAATCGAGGAGAAAAACCTCGGAGTCAGTAAATGCAAGTCAACTCAACGTTGACAAACACCTTATGGGTAATATACACCCAGTGGAAGGGCAACCTTCACGACCTAGCTTCAGTTTGCACACACTGGTTGGGCCATCGGAACACCCAGACTCACGCGTATTGGGAAATCATGAAGAGTCACTAGGGATGCAGGAAATTTCCATCAACTATATCGATTTTGGAGAATCTTTCGATCGTAAGTCTACGACTGTCGACATTTTTTTTGCTGAAAAAATTACAGATATCCTTCTCACTGATCATGATACAAAGACTATCATTGAGTGTCAAAAACGCTCCGACTGGCCTAAATGGAAGGACGCAGTACAAGCAGAAATTGCCTCGCTTTACAAAAGAAAGGTATTCACTGAAGCAATACCGACACCTCCCAATGTTTTCCCTGCGGGATACAAATGGGTTTTTCTCCAAAAATGAAATGAGAACAATGAGGTGGTGAGATACAAAGCAAGGCTTGTAGTACAAAGGTTCACGCAGAGACCCGACATTGATTTCAATGAGATATTTTCTCATGTAATAAGTGGAATCACTTTCCAATACCTTATATCTTTGGCAGTGCAAAATCGTTTATCTATGCAGTTGATGGACGTCGTGACCGCATATCTTTATGGGTCACTAGATTCGAACATGTATATGAAGGTTCCTGCCGGAATCTCTATCCCGAATACAAGCGCAAAACACAACATGTATTGTGTAAAACTGAATAAGTCATTATATGGCTTAAGACAGTCGGGACGAATGTGGTACAACCGACTCAGTGAGTTCCTTCTACAGAAAGGTTACTCCAATAGTAGTGATTGCCCATGTGTTTTTATCAAAAAGTCTTCTACTGGATTTTGCATCATTTCAGTGTACGTCGATGATCTCAACATCATTCGCAACACACAAGACATTGATGAAGCACGCAATCACCTAAAGATGGAATTTGAGATGAAGGATTTGGGTAAAACCAAATTTTGCTTAGGTATTCAACTTGAGCACCTTCCCTCGAGAATCATGGTACACCAAGCTGCTTATATCCGGAAAATATTGGAGAAATTCAATATGGACAAATCCTACCCATCTAAAACTCCCATGGTGGTTCGCTCTCTAGACGTAGAGAAAGATCCGTTCAGGCCAAGGGATGACGGAGAAGAAATATTGGGACCCGAGGTTCCATATCTCAGTGCCGTTGGAGCGCTCACGTATCTTGCAAATTGCACGAGACCTGACCTCGCATTTGCCGTGAATCTACTTGCTAGACATAGCGCAGCTCCCACCAAACGTCATTGGTCTGGAGTGAAGAATATCTTTCGATATCTCCAAGGCACAAAGGATCTTGGCCTATTTTTCCAGAAATCGGGACTCTAATATGATTGGATACGC
Organism: Aegilops tauschii subsp. strangulata; assembly: GCF_002575655.3. Lineage (NCBI taxonomy): Eukaryota > Viridiplantae > Streptophyta > Magnoliopsida > Poales > Poaceae > Aegilops > Aegilops tauschii. Next base: position 275,590,555 of record NC_053037.3, on the reverse strand, counting down.
TGATGCTGGCTATTTATCTGATCCCCATAATGCCAGATCACAGTCCGGCTTTGTGTTCCTACATGATGGAACTGCCATATCATGAAAGTCTTCTAAACAAACTCTGGTGACAACATCTACCAATCATTCTGAAATAATTTCATTATTTGAGGCATCACACGAATGTGTGTGACTTCGCAGAATGATAAACCACATACATAGTCATGTGGAATTTGTTATATAGAATCACCTACCATTATCTACGAAGATAATGCGGGTTGTATTGCACAGATGCAAACAGGATACATCAAGAGTAATATCCCTAAGCATATTTCTTCTAAGTGGTTTTTCCCCATAATCTTCAAAAAAAGGGCGAAATAAACATCTTGCAAATTAAATCATGCAAAAATCTTACTGATTTATTTACCAAGTCTACCAAATTCTACATTCCAAAAATATGTTCATGAAATTGATATGCGACGACTTCGAAACTTGCAAGAATCGGCAAGAATCAGGTCTCCCTGAATTATACATGTTTGAAATATCATATTACATTTCTTTCTCTCTGTGAGTTTTATGTTTCAGGTTCTCATCGAGAATATTAATGAAGAATTGCTCTTTCTCTCTATGAGTTTTATGTTTCAGGTTCTCATCGAGAATATTAATGAAGAATTGCTGGAGGTGATGATGCAACTTGTCCAGTCTTTCATGACGAAGATTCTACCTACTCCCTCCGTTCCAAAATAAATGACTCAACTTAGCTCATCTATTTTGGAACGGAAGGAGTATTAATTGGAGGGAAAATCTCCACTTGTCTGAACACTGCGCGGTTGCATAGCAACGAACGCGTCTCTCTTTCTAACCATTGCATCCCTGTAATTAGCAACAGACCTACGATATTACTGTTCGAACCGTCTGAGCCTGTTCAACGCATCTCTTGCGGTCATATAAAAAGTGTACTCTTAATTACTCCCTCCGTTTTAAAATAGATGACTCAATTTTATATTAACTTTAGTACAAAATTAATACAAAGTTGGTTCATCCATTTTAGAACGGAGGGAGTATCAATCAATACAAGTTGATCTTTTGACTTAAACATTAACCCCGCCGCCCCATCTAGATGGCTCGCAATCGCAGCCCCATCTCACCGGCTCACCACGGCCTCAAGTGGCGCGCGCCCATGGGCCATAGCTAGAGGAAGTACCGCCTGGTCAAAACTCGTCAAGGAGCGCGCCGAGGTCGCAGGCCAGCTTGCGGACTGGCATTCCTTTCTTGTCCCATCTCTCTCACCAAGCAAGGTTTAACCTATGGTGGCAACTGGAGAGGGCAAAGGGAAGTGCCCTCCCCATCAAATTTATCATTGCTTTCTTGCAGATCAGTTCTGCTCGGTCTTAACAGAGGACTGAAGCAAAGTTCCGGTGGACTGAAGTCTCGGTTGTTGCTTTTTGGAGGAAACCGTTCAGTCTGCAATTTCAATAAACCAAATTTCTCAATTACCCGAAGCACCGAATCAATCGGTTCGGGGGAACCGAATGCCCAGCCCTAACTGTTATATGTAACATTTCGATGTGGATGGGTTCTTCACCCTCTCTCCTTTAAGATATGATACGCATGCTTGCATATTCAAGAAAAAAAATGCTGCAAGAATCTGGTTTTTGACAATTATTTACCACAATACCAAGTTTAAAACCATCTTTTCACCATTTTGTACACAACCGCAACTTCAGCAGGTCATTCCTATGATAGTCCAGCTAATCCGATGCGATCCTCTTCTTCAGCACTGGGTCCATGGTGTGCTACAGTGCCCCGATTTCGAGCTGGATGTGAAATAAAGCAATGTTTGTCAGTGCATGGCAGAGTAAACTTCCAAAATCCGCTCTAGATTTATTTCACAACACAACATAGCATCACAAGCAAATCTAGTAAGCGAAAGAAAATGCTTACTATAGATGGAAGAATGAAAAATGCTAGTCACAGAAATATCACTAGAAACAGAAAAGAGTTCCATTAAACCAACTCTCAATAACAACAGATTAAAAAACTACAGATGGGAAAAAGAAAAGGTGCTGTTTTTTCACTATGTACTGATAAAATAATTGACTCATCAAATATTATGCAATAAAAATGAAAATCATGTGATTCAGTTTGCTCACTTGTAACATTGGTGATAATATTGGTGGTCTTTTGAGAAGCAAGAGCTTTTAACTTGTTCCCTGTAGCTAGCAGAAGTAAGCTCCGCATATGTTGCTTCTGCTCTTTTGGACTAGCAGTTTTGCTCAAACAATCATCAAAAGCTAGCAAATCTTCCTGCTTCATGTCTGAGAGGGATAGAAGAACCTACATGCAAGTACTTATTATAAGTCTGAATGCTCAACAGTCACAAGATTAAAATGCTCTACTATTAGTAATGAAAAGAAAAGTAGTAGCAATCAAGGCACAAGAACATGGCAAATTCAGCGTATTTTCACTTACACTGTACCGGAGTCCCTTAAATGTTTCCACATAATCAACCTCTAATAAGGTTTAACCAATGTCATGGCAAGGTCTACAAACACAACTTGCAGCTTACTCACAATAGTATTTATTATTACTCGAAAGGGCAGGATTGTTCCTGTATTTCATAAAGAACCAGGAATGACCCCATTTATAAGGAAAAAACCAGGCCAAAAACCTTACAAATGACCAGTTTATCAAAAAAAACAGCTTAACCTACCTCAGGTTGGCACTGCAATGTTCGAAAAAAGCACACCATGCAAGATCATAGACGAGGCCATACCGCAACAGTAGCTGCCTAGGATCCGGGCCATGCTGCCTCACCTCAGGCGGTTGTTGGTATCACGTTACATGAGTTACGGCATCCTCCCCCCCCCCCCCCCCCCCCCCAACCCCCTATATAGGAGGCTTGGGGTGCCAAGTGTCCGGCACGGACACTGACTTGTACGCTATCCACATGATTATAACTCAAGTCCAAATATAACCCCACATTCTCTACCACCTTGAAGTCAACCATACGTCAGACCTGCACATAGACCGGGCTTTGGTTGTGGAACATCCATGTACATACATCGGACTTTGGGTTGTCTTCTTTGTAGCCCTACCTGGAGGATTTATTTGGTCTCAGACCTGCAGCTACTGTGGGACGCCATTGCTGCTCCTGCAAGTCAACTCTTCATGGCTCCAGTTGCAGTAGTGCTCCCTTGCAACTTGTAACATCATCATGGTCACCTCATCTTTTCACGAGTATTGTTGTAGTAGTATCGTACCAGGACCTAACTGTAAATGCAATACAAATAAAGGTTGTGTCCAGGAGAGGACATGGAGAAATTTCCTCATTTACAATTTAGTAGGGGTGCAGGGCGGCGCCCGAACCCGTCCCGCTTCCAATTCAATGGCAATAGTTCTAGGCAGATTGAAGTGCGTCACATTAATTTATACTAGCTGTGTACTAGCTTGGCTGTTTTGCGGGACGCCGTCCTGCACCCCTACAACTTAGTATCAGAGCCCCTCTCCTCTCTCCATCTGTTCAGACCCCCTAATGAAACCATGGCCATTAGGCCGGTAGAGATGACGAACATATTAGAGGGGAGCAAGAACTGGCAAGGTTGCTCCTGAGCTGAAGCTGAAGTTAATGTCAAATGAGGTCGTCGAGTTAGACGGGAGCAAGAACTACTTGAGTTGGTCTAAGGGCCAAGCTGATCCTTGGGACAAAAGGAGTGGAACACCACTTGCAGGAAACCTGTGTTGAACCTGTTGATAAGATAAGTACTAAATGGCGTATGTGGAATAGCACTAGTTCAACCATGGTTGCATGGCAAATGGTATCTGTTTCACCATATCCATCGCTAGGATGGTGGAGGCCAACACAAATGCAGTAGCAACTAGCAACATGGGAGACATTGGAAACCATTTACTCTTGGAGCTTGGTGTGATGATGATGGTGGAGGTCCAGAGAAAGGTGGAGGCACTGAGGCAGGAAGAGAAAATTGTCCTGTAGTACCCAAGGGCGCAACCACAGCCGCTGAACACTTTGCTAAGCCAACTATGCCCAGGCGGGTGAAGGTACTTAGGCTTAGGCTTAGGGTGTGTTTGGCAGCAGTTCCCACCTGAGCATAGTTGTTCCTCTTTGAGACATGCCAAGTCTAGACATGCTGGGTACATGCATGTGCAGTTGTTTGGTTGTGATGTATGTGTTGAGACATGCTCTGTCGAGACTGTTTGGTAGCCTGTATCTGAGGTAGGCTGCATCAATAAAGTTTTTTATGCTAATACAATTTCGAACAACATTTCTACATTTCACTAATAATTCAAGCAATAAAACATCACCGTTTCAACATAATCTGAACAATGAAAGATTTATTTCGGCTATATATAAATATGAAGAAACAATTACTAGATTCATATCTCAGCATATTGGAGCAATAAACATAATCTCAGCAATATAACATCACTAGATTCATATTACATAGCTTTATTGGATTCCAGTTGAACAATAACAATTGCATAAAACTAAAGAAATCGATTTCTTCTTGTGCTTCAGTAGTGCTGCTACTACTACTGAACCTACTGAACCTGACGAATGCATCATGCAGCAGAACTATTACCAATTCCAATCAAAATCAAGAGGAAGGAACAAGTGAAACGGAGTGAGGAATGGATCAACAGGGAGTGTGTGAGGTGCAGCGGCGGCAGCATCTCCAGATCGAGGACCACTGTCGGGCACTACGGCGGCACATAGCGCGGAGCACGCGGTCGACCTCCATCCCGTTGACCGGCAGCAGCAGCTCGTTGGCGAAGTCCTGCGCCTACTGCGGACCCGCGTCACACCCGCGTCCGCCGTGAGCGCAGCCCCGCGAGGCCTCCCGCCATTCGCCGTCGCCATGGGGGTGGACGAACTGGCCGGAGCTCAGGCATGGCGGCTGGACGGGGAGGGGGAGAGGGTTAGTGGAAGTTAGTAAGGAAGGGAGGAGGGAGAAGTAGGTGAAAGAAGGGAGGAAGGGTGGAGGCGCTACCTCCACGGCGGCGGCGACGAGGTTGAAGAGGGGCGGCTAAGTCAAAAAATTGGGGTCACGAGGGAGAGGCGGGGTTGGGGAGGGGTGGTCGTTCGAGGGGGTCGTGGGTCGAACGCAGCCTAGCTGACCCCGGCTCGCCTCGCTGGGGGTGCTCGAGCGAGCATAGTTGAGGGCCCTTTTTGCATCGGTTGAGCATAGCCCACAGGAGCCCATGCACCTTACCAAACAGCGAAAAGTGGGTTCGATGTTGAACTTTTAGGCTCATGCACCCTCCATGCAGGCTACCAAACACACCCTTAGGCTCTTGCTTCCACATACATACAGCCACATGTAGACTGGATTGTAGCTTCGGAAGCTTCTAAGCATGTTACAGGTTCCCTTGATGCTTACTCCGTCCACCCACGAATAAGTGTACATCTAGCTTTTGTCCTAAGTTTTAAAACTTTGACCAACTTTTTAGGGAAAAGTAGCAGCATTTATGGCACTAAATTAGTATCAGTAGATCCGTTTTGGAATGTACTTCATAATATACCAATTTTGTGTCATATGTTACTACTCTTTTCTATATAGTTTTTCAAAAATTTAAAACTTTGACTTAGGACAAAAGCTAGATGTACACTTATTCGTGGACGGAGGGAGTATAAAACATATATCCCACTTACTCGAAAACAATTCAGATGGCTGATAGAACATGCCAACTGTTAGATATATGCCCTAGAGGCAATCATAGAAGATTATATTTCAGTATAGCCATGGTTTATTGAATGTTCATTGAATAATATTACTAGTATCCATGGTTTATTAGATGTTCCTTGAATAATATCAGTTGATAGATATATGCCCTAGAGGCGATCATAGTTGTTTGTGAAACTAGTCCCTAGTCGGAATTCATGTGAGGACACATGACTATTAGACTAGCACATGCATAAGTTGATGGTCATGTTTCACGTCATGGAACAAATAATGTCGAATAAATAATGTTGACACGTGATAAGGAACATGAGGTTCCACTAAAGGAATGTGCACCCCCGGTCTAATACCTGCAATGCTCTTCGTCCCAGAATAAAAACATCCTGCTTATACAAAAGAAACACAATAAGCTGACCCTTGCGCAATTGAGTATATTTTAACAGGGACATCGTAGGCACCTACTGGAAAAAACGAAGAACCGCCGTGTCTGTTCCCCTCTCCAGAAGATCACACCCCAAGTCCCCAATCAAAAAAAGGTGAGCGAGAACGGCAAGACATGTATACAAGGAGGTAGAAGGGTTTGTTGTACTCGGAGTAGCAACCTAGCTTTCGGACCAGATAGAACAATAAAATCGTCCTACTGAGACCCTCCTCTTTCTCGCTAACTTATGAGTCTTTTTTCACATGTGCCGAAAAACAGCACCTCGAAATCTCGAGGCATGCCACAATAAGACATTCCTGGAACACAACTAGTGCTTCAGCTTTGGTATCAGACAACATTCAAGGAGAGGATGGGAGCGCTAAGAGGTAAACTACCCTATACTTTCATCCCTACCTTCGGTTGGAAAATGATTGCCCTCGGATAGCTGACAAGAGTGAACCAGGTAAAACGTATTGCAGGCAAACTAGCCGTGGAGCGAAATCGGGTATTGTAAGAGCCTTGGGATGGCATCGAAGCCACAACAACCCACTCACGTTCCTCATGGAACATTAACCACCAAAACCTAAGTATCCTTTGCCCTTACGCTCAGGTGGCCTGGGGCTAGGAGGAAGTACTAGATACACGCTCAGGCATCACCAAGAATCCCAAGGTAAAATTTAAACTCTAGTAATCTTTCCTACTTATAAAGGTTGGAGTTGGTGGTGAGTTCACATGTGGGATCACATAAATAAACAAATGCACTGCCCACATGTGGGAGTAGCAACCTTCCAAGAGACATAAATAAACAAATGTTACTTCTACTAGGTGTGGGAACCATCCCAAGTAAACAAATACACTGCTACCCTAATCTGATAATAACATTCTTATAGGAACACAAATTATAAATGCAAGCATGCCTCCAATTCAAAATCATCGCCGTGATTTTAGTTCCTCTGCCCAACAAACTCTTTCGGTTCCATGTCATAGCAGAAGAGGGCAAACAAATTACAATTCAATGCGGCGATAGATTTTTGTCCTCCTATCTAATCTTTGATCTTGTGCATTCAACTTACTCACGCCCATTCTCCTATGTCCCAATTTCAAAATGTATCTCGCTAGAATCTTGCAAAGGACCTACTATGGTCGCTCGAGACTCTTTAGCGACTGCAACATGATCTTCTGTTATATTCGCACTCTTTTTAATCATGAACCATGCAATAGGCGCAAGACACCATCATCTTATGATGATCTCCTAAGCCATTGGTGATTCATTGTTTTTATGGCTTCGTAGCAACGCACGGGCATTGTGCTAGTCTAATTAAAATACAAGTGTGCGTCATTAATATTAGATTAGCAGGACTTGACGGCCCTTACCACAAACCCTGCTTCTACACAACGATGACCCGCTCGACAATACCCTTGCGCCAAAGATTGATAGCCCAGGAGGGGCATGCTAGCTCAAGTTGGAAAGGTTGATGGTTGGATGGGCCTCCAAGATATAGCGGCACAGGATGCAAGCATGGAGCGGTCTAACCAATGCACGTCGCCCAAGTTGCTTGAGTCCCACAGGGGCTCCACCTAGAGAGTAGAGACCAACGCGAGACAAGAAGGCGGTGCGTTGAGAAGGCCATGATACCTACAGCGGCCAGCTTTCGCAGGTCTACAAGCAAGGTTTCGAACACTCATTGATGAAAGCCAATGATCGCCATTCAAGAATCTCCACCAGGGGGCTTGAACTAAACTCACTTACTAGTGATTGGCCCAAGCGACAGTAAAACCACTATGATCGACATGAAGACGCTATTGGCAAGCCTCCGACGTCACCCGCCATAGCACCGCCACATGCAGTCCCCCAAGACAGCACCTCACCTCATGATAGGCCACAACTCTCCACCCTGTCGGATCAGGACACGACAACCAAACCAAGCACCAGCGACACCCTCTGCCATGCGAGCGACTTCCCATACAAAACCTACACCACCTCCACATATGGAGCAAGCCGAGCAACTCAGACGCCTGCAGCACCAGCCAGCCAACCACCCCACAACCTACAACGTCCAAACCCACCCTAGCCTTACCTCCTATTAGCTTGGTGCATGGGTGAGCCCCACAAGGAACAGCCACACACCACCATGAACGCGAGCCCCATTCATACACCACCAACAACAATATCAAGATGGAGTTCAGCCTGTGAGTTTTCACGATTTGAAGGGGGGGGGGGGGGGGTCGCTCTATTGTAACTAGTATTACCCACGTAGGGAGGAATATGTGCGTGTTGTATACAAATAAAGGACTTACGATTTAGGAACACTCTTTAATGTCACTTTTGTTTTAGCGGGTCATGAGTCATGACCAAGAAACCACTGGCTTCGCTTGGTGGTAAATTTGCGGGCTCAATTCCTACTGGATGCACGCGAAATGAGTTTGAACTCATGTTTAAACAAGGAAATGTACAATTTATCTTCTTATCCCGACTTGAGGTAAGGGGCCAATGGAGTTCGAGGTACCAATCGAATTCAATTGATTATGTCACTCCGCATTACTATAAAAGGCAGCAGCTTACTTAGTAGCTCAACATATGAACTCTTTACCTCCTTATGCATTCATAGCACAAGACTTCACTACTCAATCTGCTTTATATAGTCAATAACTCAAGCATTGTATACATCATTAGTCCGATTCTTTGTAGGAACTACCCATAATAACAAACTCAAGTTTTTACTGGCAACTACATACAAGAATTTGCATCTTGGATAGGGTCAACCTGCGCAGCATAAAAAACTTCTACAGGAAAGGAAAAAGGACCTCTTACTAACAACAGCTCTTGGCGTTAACGGAAGGGTGTCTACTGGGTCAGTTGATGGATAGTTGGTTAGTGGTAATTATGCCACCATATACCACCCTGATCAATACAGGACAACAGCTATGGATGCTTTAGCGAGTGAACTAGGTTGGTGGGCACTTTCACCATTCAGCCAAGGATGCTTTAGCAAGTGAACTAGGTTGGTGGGTGCTTTCACCATTAAGCCATGGATGCTTTACCGAGTGAACTATAGGTTGGTCGACGCTTTCACAATTCAGCCATGGATGCTTAGCGAGTGAACTATAGGTTGGTCGACGCTTTCACAATTCAGCCATGGATGCTTAGCGAGTGAACTAGGTTTTTATTTGAGAGAGAAGTAGGTTTTTAGCAGTATTCCTTCTCAAACTTCTATTTCTTCGATTAAGAGATCTGGAATACAAAGAACCGGAGAACATCATGCATGGGAGAAGATTTAGGGAAAGGTACCCACCTTTTAACAGGAGAAAGGGCAAGTCATTAGAGCAAGCATAGTTAGATACAATATACTATCATTACCGCCTGGACAATTAGACAGTCAACCCATAACCGCAACAACCCAATTCAAACCTCGGCTTTCGCAACAACAACAACAACAACAACAACAACAACAAAGCCTGTAGTCCCAAACAAGTTGGGGTAGGCTAGAGGTGAAACCCATAAGATCTCGTGACCAACTCATGGTTCGGGCACATGGATAGCAAGCTTCCACGCACCCCTGTCCATAGCTAGTTCTTTGGTGATACTCCAATCCTTCAGATCTCTCTTTACGGACTCCTCCCATGTCAAATTCGGTCTATGCTTAATCTCTTCGACCTTCACCAGGAGTTGGTCTGCTCCGTCCTTGATGCATTTGACTTGGCCAACATCGCAATTAAAATAAATTTAAAAAATCCTCCTTATGCCCACGTTTAGGCCTTATCGAGACACAAGAGAGGGGGTGTTAAAGTATTTGTGGATTGCCCAACCTTCCCCGTCCGATCGATCTTTTGGTTATACTGGTTGGTGCATGAGATTTAAATAGCAAAGTCGTCCAAAAAAAGAGCAACAGTTATATAAACCGTAGTTATTTACACCAAGTAATTAGCTATAGCTTTGATAGCATTCAATCTTATGTATAGCATAAGAATCACTTCCAGGGTCTAAATACCTCTTGAAGAAGTAGAAACAGTTATCTAAGATATAATTCTCAAATCACATATTTTCATCAAGTAACTAGATACTCTGTCATGATCTCAGAAAAAATACCTGTTTAGGTGCAGGATCTTTGTCTGACAGATAAAGATATATTTCTCGACAAAGTCCAATAAGCTCTGCACTAACAACGGCATTCAACTCAACAGATAAGCCCTGTATTATAGAAGAAAATAGATCGTTCCCAACAAACTGCCTCAGCTCAGCCCGGTTTGTTGCAACAGCAAGGTGAATCAATGCACCACAAAAGGGTATTACTTTAGTCACTGCTTCACTATCTGTCCAACTGAACACTTCAACAGTTATTCTCAAAGCAGGAAGGGCAGTGCCAACATTAAGCATAAGAAATCTGCAAATGATTAGTACCAGTCAATCTTTGTTCATTTGTTGAGATGTTACTCGATGAAATTTAAGAACTAAGGTAAACACATATATGTGGCAAGAAAATTTTCCAGTACCCAGTAAGAGAGCTGGAAGCAAATGACTCCAGACTTTTAAGAGAAGAATCAATCCGGTTGACAGGTCCAAGTTGTTCCAAAGATGGAAGTCCACTGTTCAAACCAGGTAATGCTAAAACCCAAAGCACAGAACAAACTTCACGAGTCAAGTCTCGTAACAGCTTCTCTTCCATCACCTCAACCTTAAGTTCTGACCCAGAAAGATTACCGAAGCTATCAGGAACCTTAGCTCGTCCCTCGCGTAGAAGACTGGACCATGAATAATCAAGAGCTTGCTGACAATGAACAAATATTGGCTGCAAAAGGTTCGCTGTCCATATCTGCCATAGTTCAGCAGGGCAATATTTAACCAAAGGAACAACAGCAAGGTGCATGAGTTGGCGCAAATGACGAAACTCCATAACTTGCACATTCTCCATAAGAGCAAGGATGACAGAGGAACCATCTATGCATCTGAAAAATGCCTCACCAAGAGTAGCTGCTAATCCTATAAGATTGTACCTGTAGTATGGTATTCTCACTTGGGTCAAAGATAGATTACAGGAGCAATGGCTACTTAACATGCAAGATGAAAATTTCTGGTAAGCGTAGCTCAACTGTTCTCGTGTCATCAAGGATTATCAGAACATCAAATTGATGAACAATATAGATGGTACCAATAATGCTCTTTAAGATTGAATGGGGAATCAACTTAACTTCAAAAATACAAAGTGAATATTTGCAGTACTCTAATTAAGAATCCTTACCCACTGTCACGGACGCCACGTAACCAGTTTCTTATGTTATTTTCCTTAGACTCTCCCTCCCTTTGAACATCCAGTAATCCATCAGCAGGTGCAACCTGGCCCTTGGTAGGTTTACTTGTCTCTCCCAGGAGACTGGCCTGCTCCGAGATAGTCATGCTTTTGGCCGCTTTGATTTCTCCTGTCAGCGACTGAGCAAATGGCTCAGCCCAAAGTGCATGTATACATCTCAGCAGCTGAAGATTGGGCAACAAAAGGGAAACAGAAAGTATCAGATTAACCTATGTATAACGGCTAAAGAGAAGTTAATGTTCTGGTGAAGAGCGTGTATAGTCAGCCACCACACTACTGAAGATCATCCAACAAAAGAGACAAATAAAAACTGAGTCCAAACTATAGTCAGTCATCAGATTACTCAGTTCATAAGCTACAGAAGAATTAATAAAGGATCCTGATTATAAAACTTCCATCCTTGATGTCTTGTCCTTATTATCTAAGCTGATACAAACAATGTGTCAAATTACCCTTAAGAGAGGGGGCAGAATCCATGATAGATGTGAAGACATCGGATGCAGATAACCAGTTGCTGTTGTTGTGGTGATGGCTGCTTGCGGAGCTGTTGTAGACCTTTTGGTACCGCTCCGTTTGAGTGCCTTCTCAAAGAACGTAACCGTGTGATAAATTGACCACATAAATTGGGTGTCAGCGAACATGTCTGTCAAACCAGATGGGTCAGACAAGTATGCAGTTTGCCATTCCACTTGGGTCCATGTTTTGTTAAGAGGTTCAAGTAACCAGGCCAGGACTTCCTGTTGCTGTTGAATCCTACAAAGATGTTAAAATATATGAAACTAGTGGAAGCAACATCATGTTATCATAGTTGCGAAAATATATGTGAAAAAGGTGTCATGGCGAAATACCCAGACGAGGAGGCCATAATAAGAAATGCTTCACATAGGTGATCATGCTCAGCCCGTAGTAAGCGGCCCTCTCCTTGAAGGTAAGCCATGGTATCGGCAATGTTCTGCATCATTGGCAAAGCACTTTTAGCAACCAAATTTCTGAAAGAAAACAGATGCGACAGTGAACTGCATTCTGTAAAGCAAATATACATGATGCATGCCGAAATAGGTTAGAATGCAGATCATTCTAATCCAGTTCACGTACTTTTTTCCACCTAGTTGAAGGCTGGCTACAAAGTTCATCGACTTATAAATTGCTGCTAGAAGGCCAGCAAGGCGTACAACGTACAGGGCATGCGGTGATGTGTGAATCATGTCCAAGAAATAAAGAAAATCTGCTGCCAGACGGCCAGCAAGGCGTACAACGTACAGGGCATGCGGTGATGTGTGAATCATGTCCAAGAAATAAAGAAAATCAAGGTAAGAGTCAGCCAGAGGAGAGTCCAGGAGGTGGACGAACTGAATCAGGAACTTGAGTTAAGAGACAGAATTAGGAAGATGACTTGGGAAGAGTTCAGGAAGCATGTATCAAATACATGTTTCAGGATGTTTCCTGATTAGAATACAGCAGGTCAAATTAGGATGTGGTAGTGTCAGCTGTGTAACTTTTGAGGGAATCAAGCAAGAAGAATCACTCTATTCTTCAATCATACCCTATGTATACCTCTCCCCTTGCAGCCACAAGGTAAGGTCCGCACCACTATAATTTAATGGTATATCTTTACAAATTGACTGAACTATACCAAACTGGACGGCCATCAACAGAAATCACCTACACGGCGAGCATGTTTTCCACATTTATACTTCGAGATTATGAAAACCCAACTATTCTTCTTCTGCAAACTGGCTTATCCACAAAAGATAACTTTAATCCAAACAACACAAGTGCAATTAACAACTTCAAGATGGTACTGTAAGTAGCCTGTCATAGATTCGCAAATAGATATAATCTGCCATAGCCTCACAAACATAGTCTGCGTACAAATGTTTTTAAGGCCGCGGTAACCTAAGGCGAGCACCCACCGTCCTGATGCCTAGGTGTCATAATTGCAAGGCTTAGCTTGCGCTTGCCAGGGTGCCTTGCCGCCTAAGCGTCACCGAAGCATCTAAGGCGGGTCACCTTAAAAACAATGCTGTGTAGTGCAGACCTTTATGTAAGATCAAATGGTATTCCTTCCGTTCCAAATTAGTTGAAGTTCTAGCTTTGTCCTGAGTCAGACAAGTTAAAGTTCGACCAACTCTATAGGAAAATGTACTAAAATCTACATATATATTACAAAAATATATGTTAATAGAGAATCAGCCAGTACCGCCATGCTAGCGCTAGGAGAAACACTGTCAACTAAGCACAAGCTAAAGGACGTGGCAGATTAGCTGGTGCCAGCAGGAGCTTGCGTGCATTTGAACTTGGAGTATAGGCTTGGGTGTGTGCTGGATACAACAACAACAACAAAGCCTTTAGTCCCAAACAAGTTGGGGTAGGCTAGAGGTGAAACCCATAAGATCTCGCAACCAACTCATGGCTCTAGCACATGGATAGCAAGCTTCCACGCACCCCTGTCCATAGCTAGCTCTTTGGTGATACTCCAATCCTTCAGGTCTCTCCTAACGGACTCCTCCCATGTCAAATTCGGTCTACCCCGCCCTCTCTTGATATTCTCCGCACGCTTTAGCCGGCCGCTATGCACTGAAGCTTCTGGAGGCCTGCGCTGAATATGCCCAAACCATCTCAGACGATGTTGGACAAGCTTCTATTCAATTGGTGCTACCCCAACTCTATCTCGTATATCATCATTCCGGACTCGATCCTTCCTCATGTGGCCACACATCCATTTCAACATACGCATCTCCGCCACACCTAACTGTTGAACATGTCGCCTTTTAGTCGGCCAACACTCAGCGCCATACAACATTGCGGGTCGAACCGCCGTCCTGTAGAACTTGCCTTTTAGCTTTTGTGGCACTCTCTTGTCACAGAGAATGCCAGAAGCTTGGCGCCACTTCATCCCTCCGGCTTTGATTCGATGGTTCACATCTTCATCAATACCCCCATCCTCCTGCAGCATTGACCCCAAATACCGAAAGGTTTCCTTCTAAGGTACCACCTGGCCATCAAGGCTAACCTCCTCCTCCTCACACCTAGTAGTACTGAAACCGCACATCATGTACTCGGTTTTAGTTATACTAAGCCTAAACCCTTCCGATTCCAAGGTTTGTCTCCATAACTCTAACTTCCTATTTACCCCCGTCCGACTATCGTCAACTAGCACCACATCATCCGCAAAGAGCATACACCATGGGATATCTCCTTGTATATCCCTTGTGACCTCATCCATCACCAATGCAAAAAGATAAGGGCTCAAAGCTGACCCCTGATGCAGTCCTATCTTAATCGGGAAGTCATCAATGTCGACATCACTTGTTCGAACACTTGTCACAACATTATCGTACATGTCCTTGATGAGGGTAATGTACTTTGCTGGGACTTTGTGTTTCTCCAAGGCCCACCACATGACATTCCGTGGTATCTTATCATAGGCCTTCTCCAAGTCAATGAACACCATATGCAAGTCCTTTTGCTCCCTATATCTCTCCATAAGTTGTCGTACCAAGAAAATGGCTTCCATGGTCGACCTCCCAGGCATGAAACCAAACTGATTTTTGGTCACGCTTGTCATTCTTCTTAAGCGGTGCTCAATGACTCTCTCCCATAGCTTCATTGTATGGCTCATCAGCTTAATTCCACGGTAATTAGTACAGCACTGAACATCCCCCTTGTTCTTGAAGATTGGTACTAATATACTCCGTCTCCATTCTTCTGGCATCTTGTTTGCCCGAAAAATGAGGTTGAAAAGCTTGGTTAGCCATACTATCGCTATGTCCCCGAGACCTTTCCACACCTCAATCGGGATACAATCAGGGCCCATCGCCTTGCCTCCTTTCATCCTTTTTAAAGCCTCCTTGACCTCAGACTCCTGGATTCGCCGCACAAAACGCATGCTGGTCTCATCAAAGGAGTCGTCCAGTTCAATGGTAGAACTCTCATTCTCCCCATTGAACAGCTTGTCGAAGTACTCCCGCCATCCATGCTTTATCTCCTCGTCCTTCATCAAGAGTTGGCCTGCTCCGTCCTTGATGCATTTGACTTGGCCAATATCCCTTGTCTTCCTCTCTCGGATCTTGGCCATCTTATAGATGTCCCTTTCGCCTTCCTTCGTGCCTAACCGTTGGTAGAGGTCCTCATATGCCCGACCCCTTGCTTCACCAACAGCTCGCTTTGCGGCCTTCTTCGCCATCTTGTACTTCTCTATGTTGTCTGCACTCCTATCCAGGTATAGGCGTCTGAAACAATCTTCTCTTTAATCGCCTTCTGGACATCATCATTCCACCACCAGGTATCCTTATCTTCGCTTCTCCTTCCCCTGGACACTCCAAACTCCTCCAAGGCCACCTTACGAATGCAAGTCGCCATCTTCATCCACACATTGTCCGCATCCCCTCCTTCCTCCCAAGGGCCCTCCTTAATGACCCTCTCCTTGAATGCCTGAGCTACCTCCCCCTTGAGCTTCCACCACTTCGTTCTAGCGACTTTGGCACGCTTATCCCGTTGGACACGAATTCGAAAGCGGAAGTCAGCAATCACCAGCTTATGCTGGGGTACAACACTCTCTCCAGGTATCACCTTACAGTCTAGGCACGCACGCCTATCTTCTCTTCTCAAGAGGATGAAATCAATCTGGCTGGAGTGTTGGCCACTACTAAAGGTCACCAGATGTGATTCTCTCTTTCTAAAGAGGGTGTTAGCTACAATCATGTTGTAGGCTAGAGCAAAGCTTAAGACATCTTCTCCTTCTTGATTCCTGATGCCATAGCCAAAGCCCCCATGCGCCCCTTCAAAACCTGTGTTAGATGTACCCACGTGGCCATTGAGGTCTCCTCCTATGAAGAGCTTCCCCCTAATCGGTACACTCCTAACCATGTCTTCCAGGCCTTCCCAGAACTCCCTCTTGGTGTTCTCATTGTGGCCTACTTGCGGGGCATACGCGCTGATAACATTGCGAACCAAGTCCTCAACTACCAGCTTGACCAGGATAATCCGGTCCCCACGTCTCTTGACGTCTACCACTCCATACTTGAGGCTCTTGTTGATCAAGATGCCTACGCCATTTCTGTTTGCAGCTGTCCCCGTGTACCACAGCTTGAAGCCGGTATCCTCCACCTCCTTCGCCTTCTGTCCTCTCCATTTGGTTTCTTGGACGCAAAGGATATCAACACCTCTCCTCACCGCTGCATCAACTAGCTCCCGAAGCTTCCCTGTCAGAGACCCTACGTTCCAGCTACCTAAGCGAATCCTCCTAGGCTCGGCTAGCCTCCTTACCCTTCGCACTCGTCGAGTCAAATGCGAAACCCTTGCTCATTTTCCACTACATCCGGGCGCCGATGTAGCGCACCACTAAGGATGCGACGACCCGATTCTCGCTCACTTGCCACCGTATTCGGATCAAGATACGGCGCGCCACCTGGGGGGTGACGGCCCGGACCTTGCCCATTTTCCACCACACCCGGGTTCCGATGTGGCGCGTCGCTGAGAGGGTTACGCCCCAACGAAAATCTTTTGGGTTTCATCTCCATAAGAGTGGCTGAGTTTTTACGTTGGCTCACCAAGCCTATCACAACCCTCCTCCTTTACCCGGGCTTGGGTGTGTGCTGGATAGTGGACTTTTTGTGATAGCCATTGAGGCCCATGGCCCTGTAAAGATGGCACTATAAAATGTACTAAGAAGAGATGACTCGATACCTAATGAAATGACAAATCATTGCCTCGTCTCTCTTCTCTGTTCTTCCCCTGGTTCAAATCCTTCCCTAGTCCCTGATCTGCTGGATAACCACGGCAAGGACGCTAAAGAATCTAATGAATGTTCTATATACTATATGTTGATATATTTTTCTATAGGCTTGGTTAGACATAAATAAGTTTGACTTATGACAAAAGTACAACTTCAATTAATTTTGAGCGGAGGGAGTAACAGAAATCAATTGTGAACAGAGCCTAACCTTCATATGAGGCAGAAGTGCTTTATCAGCAGCTCTTGATATGCGAATGAATGATGAGCAAATCTGTAACCTAGCTTGCCGGGAATTATTTGATGGACCCTGTTGCTACAACAAATGACACAAAACTAGAATTAAAACATAGAATTGTACCAAAACAATTTAAATAGAGTGAACAACAGAAGGGAGATAAAATGCATGAAATGGTCACACGTGGAGATAATTGTTGAGCTCAATATAGCATCAGCATATTAGGATTGAACTGGGTGAAGGATTTACATCCAGCATAACATCCTCACCGAATAACAACATCAGGGTAGTTCATTTTATTTCACTGCCACGACGAAAATGACAAAGTACCTGAATTGTAATCGGGAGAGATGTCAATAGTTCAAAAAGCTTGTTCACAACACTAGCAACTACATCTGGATAATGTCTCAAGTACAGACCCAGAGAATCCAAATAATGACCATGAATAACTATGAGGCTAGGTTCTGTCCACTTCAAAGAAAGAAGCTGCTGAAGTAAGCCTGGTTCACAAGCAGAAGAAAGTAAGAGCGCTGTAGAACCAAACAATAAATCAGCCATAAAACACAGATCAAACCTTCAAAAGTCCTGTGAATTTGGAATTTTGCCTCATGGTCAGTCTTTGCATAATCACCCGAGCCATCAAATATGGCACTAACAACTGTTTCAAGCCCCAGCTGGGCACCTACCATAGCGTCAAGATCCTGAAACAGATAATTAGATAAAAACATGAACTAGAAGGTTACTTTCTTTGAGATAAAGTGGCAAAAGACAAATCATTGAGTTGAAGTGGTAAATGTATGCAGGTATTCGACCTGGGGGGATTTTGTTGTTTGATTAGCATCTCCAGAAACAACATTTATTCTCTGTACAATGTTTGCTGCAGCAATAACAGGCCTTTGAGAAGCAATAACTCTTATGAGATCCAGCTGCAGGAAGAATCAAAATACGTGTTTAGTAAAAAGCATCATATGCAGGTTTTATCAGAACATACAGTAAGTAGACTTGTGGCAAATATATTGCTGTTACCACAAATTACAAGGCTAAGCTGAAAGGATGAAAAACGATAACAAGGCAGTAGGCAAATGAATATGATATGCTCGAAGGTAAATGATTACAACTAGCATGCCTTGCCTTGGCACATGTACAAGGTATAGCTGATAACAATTAATAACCATGTCTTTTTAATAGGCATCCTATGGAACCCATGACCTTCTGTTAAGTGTCTCGATGAGAAGATACTACCACGCCACCCATCATTCATTTTATGAAAAAACAATTTCTGATTCCTGGGCTCCATCTTTAACATGGAAGAAATTTGCTCATTCAAAATAAACAGATCAATTTGCAACTGTGGAAATTCTGCACTTTTTTAACATAAAGGAAAAAGGAATTGATTTCATCCAGATAAAATTTTGACACTGAACTCGAGCAAGTCAACTATAAATTGCGGTAATTCAGCATTTAACTAAAATAACGACTTTTAGGTTACGGAATTTTCAATTCAAAATTCAGCTCTCAAACAGAAAACTTTGGTTTCACCTGGTAATTTTTTTTAGCTTCGAATAGCCCACAAAAGGGCAGAGGTCAAAAATTATGGTGCAACAGATCAAAAGGAGGCATATGTAGGGGGCCATTAACAGCACGAGAAGAAGCAAGGCAGCTGTGTCTAGGGTTAGGAAAGAAACCAGATAAGGGAAACAGGCAAGGTGGTGTGCCGTGGAAACATGGTGGCAAACGAGCCAGCGGTTGAGCAAGTAGGAGGATATGACAGGTCGAGAAGAAGAGGAAAACACAACGTGCGAGCAACAGTACTGGACATCCACAAGGCCATAGCATCCTCTACCCAGAGGACTGAAGTCATGTGTGGACATTGATGTTAAGAGCCCGGGAGCATCTATTGGAAAATGATACCACAGCGCAACAGAGCAAGGGGGCATTAACGGCACCAGGGAAGAAGCAAGGCAGTTCCGCGACAGTCGAGCATGAGTTTCATCTAGGGTTTGGAAAGATATCAGATAAAGGAAACAGGAAGGTGGTGTGCCATGGCTTGGCTGGTGGCGGCAATATGGTGGCAGACGAACCAGTGGTTGAGCGGGTAGATGGAGAGAATGGCAGGTGGAGAAGAAGAGGAAAAAACGACGTGCGAGCAACAGTACTGGACACCCATGAGGCCATGACATCCTCTACCCAGAGGATAGATGTTACGATCACAGGCGTATCGACTGGCGGTGATGCCGTGGACTCCACAATCTCCTTCACTGAGGTTAATGGACATACATAAATGTAAACCACGTGAATGTGTTTCAGTAGACAGTTATACTAACATTTGACACAGAAAAGTTTTATTTGATTTTCACTAATTGTCCGAACAAATATGGCGAAGGCAAATACTGAAAATCATTGACGGCAAGGGGCAAGGGCCATATAGATGCCAAGAAAAAACAAGACATACCAATTTGGTACGATAGTTGCTGAAGTCACTCTTCCCCTCGAGCTCTTCATTCCATAGTTCCAACAGACTTGAAGATGAATTCGCACTTTTCTTAAGCATTCTTTTGAAAGAAACGTCCAATAGTGTACTGTATATTTCATCGGTAATAAATAATGACACCCCTTTTTTCTCCTTCTCAGTTGAACTGACACCAACAGAACCCAAATTTCCAGCAGGAGAGGTGTCACCAGAAACACGAGCAACAGACTTAGCTTTCGATGGTTCCCTCAATGCCACCTAGATAAATTTTGTGTTAACTTCTTCAGAGTTAAAGAACAACCTGGCACGCGTTTGAACTACACAAGAGACCAGATGCATACCAGCCAAAACAACAAAGATTGGAAATGGAGTGCAATCCTGTAATGTTGGTAATATTCCAGCATCTGTTTGGAACAAAAACAAATTAAACACAAGAAAGTGAACAGCGAGAACCAACTGGTAACATGTAGAGATCTTCGTGTTGATGAGTATTGAAGACATGCACAAACTCAATACAATATCCAACTAGTCATCTGGTGACAAGTCAGCTAGCACTTGGACAAAATTAGAAGGTAAGATGCTACGTAGAACTAATCATTTGGAGGGGTGCATTTGGAAATGCTCACTTGTTGTAGGAAGTGTGAAGTTCTAGCTCCATCAACCAGTATGCACTGCATGTTAGAAGAACCTAGAGCAACTACTGTCTCGCAAATACAAACTCCAAACTCGTATTCACTTTCATCAATAGCCATGGGCTGCATCCTAGATTTGGTTAAAAATTCTTGGGAGATGTTCATCAACACCTGGAAAATGTTGCTCATTGCTGCATCATACTCGCAAACTGCGACATCTGCAGGTCGTTTTCTGAGCTAGGTTGCATTGCACAAGCAAAGAACATGTCAGAAAAGGCACCCATAGAACGAGCTTTTAGTTATGAATGCATCAGTGTTACTATACCTCTGACAAACTATTTTAAAGAACTCGCAAGCAAGGAGGCGAAAATCACTGTAAGAAAGCAAGGACCCACATCTGCAAAATAGGAAGGCACTTGAGATAAATGAGATAGAACATAGTGAAACCTTGAGAATCAGATATTCAAGCCAACAGACCCATGAATTAAACCATATTTGGCAAGATCTGTTACAGGAGCCCATTCAGCGTATGCATTGATGGCATTTAGAACAGCTGTTACTGTCCCTACATGATGTTTAGCCAACTTCATTTGCTGCTTCGTGTGCTCGTTTAAAGCGGCTACAAAATGTTTCTCAACTAGCTACAGAAGAGATATCAGAAGATTCTTAAGTTAGCATGTCCTGTACATGGTGCCCCAAATTTGCTAGACAAAGTGAAGACAAACTTACAGAATATAACAGAGGTAGAATTTGTGGCAGTGCCTCGGTAAGGCCACGCAACAGTGCTCGTCGTTTATCACCTGTTGAATGTAAGTGGCAATTTATAATAAGTAAAATGAACATGTTTGTCATATATATATATATATATATATATATATATATATATAGAGAGAGAGAGAGAGAGAGAGAGAGTTTCAAACAATGACGGCAGAGAAACTGCAAAAAACAAAACTGACCTTCTAGATCCTCGTTGTGAACAGTGATATCCTCTGGAAGCCACCTTAGAATCATAGAACCTAGCTCAGCCTACCAGTTATAGACAATACAGTTACAAGATCCAAAATGGGGTGATCAAAGCACAGATCTTTTGCTGCAGTACTGTGAGAAACATACCTCAACAGGGCCAGTGTTAGACAGAGAAACAATAGAGGGAAGTAATGTATTTAACAAAGTAACCCCCTCTCTTCTAACTACCTACAGAGATAAGATAATTGCTAAGATATAATAACTGAAGTACAACAAATATGAAGAGAAAAGAACACATGAAAAACCTCTGCTACTAATGCAGCTGTTTGACTCTTCAAAGCCCACTCCTCATGAGGACCAATAACCTCTGACAACAAATTGATGGTCAAGTTAGCAAATTCATTTCGTTCTGCAACACTGAGTTCCTCCCATCTCAATCTCACCAAGTGCTGTATACATCAACAAGATAACCATCAGACAAGGATAGCGGCAAGAGACAAACAGCTTCATATGTAAAAGAACTGCATTGAACTGTCCCTAATTCAATCATTGCAATGGAAATGACTGATGAGGTCAGGCCATAGTTGTAGTTGGCCTGTTTGAGTCATATTTAGAGTAATATTTACTTTGTACCATTAAGTTGATCACACACACGGTTTTCCTCTACAAAAAGCTCCTAGCCTGACACCATAACTAAGATAAGATAACGTTGTGAGTTGGGACAACAACTTGTTGCCATGCCCCACGATGCACAACATATGTGCTGTGAGCACATATGCATTTGCAGGAAAAAAAATGACGTTCATATTTTATATAGATATAAATCTCAACTGGGCAACATATACCGGTTCATTATCCTAGAAAAGCCCCAGGCTGAAAATTTTCCCTAGTTTGAGCTTTCAGCTACATAAAAAAAATCATTTAGGGCCAGTGTAACTGGATTATAAAATTATATACGGCTAGGCACACAGCTTCTGGTTACCTCACTCTCCTAGACCATATCACACTCACCAATACATACATGGTTATATCTTTGGGTTTCATCCTAATTGTTTCCAATACATGTCCACCGTGAGATCTCAAAGCATTCACATTTGACCTGGCATGGTTTCTGTTAAAAGTTGCCTCATCAATAATCTAAAGCAAGGCATCAATAGGGACGAGTAGCTATGACCTTCCTCGTGGCTCGTGCGCGCACACAAAAGAGAAGAGAAGGACTTAACTGTAGACACCAACATGTATACAAGTGTTACTACCTCCATCCGGGTTTATTAGGCCCCCTCGTATTTTGACAGAGACTTTGACCATCTATATAACTAATAAAATATATAAAGTATAATCTACAAAAAGTGCATTATTGGATTTGTATTTGAAAGAGCTTTCAGACGGTATAATTTTTGTGACATATATTTTACATTTTATTAGTCAAATTTATAGGTCAAACTTTAGCCGAAAATAAGAGGGGCCTCATAAAGCCGGACGGAGAGAGAACACACCTAAAATCCAAGTGTTACTACACACCTAAGATCCAAACATTCACCACCAAAAATCCAACATGTATAGACACCAACATGTATAGGAGAAATTAACTATCTGACGGGACGAACGTCAAAACATTCATTCTCCACCTAAAATCCAACTGTTGCTACACACCAGATTCCGCATGGAACTAATAGCCTAGTAGGAGGACTGTGATTTGCCTTCATAGAAGAGATGTTACGATCACTGTTCCAAATATAGGTCAGTTAACTGCTATTCGGACCCCTCCCGATATGAGAACGTGCTATTCGAGCCATTAACTGTTAGGTCCAGTTAATTTGTCTGACAAGCCGATTTTTCAGCTGTCAGGCCGACTTAACGGCTGGGCCAATTAACTGCTAGGCATTTTTTTAGCCCAAAACTGGCCTGAGAATGCCGCCACTCGGATTTGAACCGAGATGCTTGAGCACTGCTTCCTAAGGGCAGCGTGTCTACCAATTTCACCATGGCGGCTAACTTCAAATAATAGGTAACGTGTTCCCTCCCTACTGTTCTTGATCAGAACATCAAGGCAACAATTTTCCTTGTTGCTATGTGGCCTAGGATTGCATATCTAGACACCTAGTACACTGCATGTTGCTATATACCCTAGGATATATAGGTATGGCCCTAGTTAACCTCCCGACAAATGGGTTACTGATAAATTCAGTTAAATGGCCAATTCGCCGATTAATCCCTACTCAGCACCCGACCGATATGGTACCAGTTACCGATATCCTGAACATTGGTTACGATGCATGCCAGCAAGCACAGAAATATAAAATAATATCTGGAAGTAAACTATTGAGTCAAGTTCTTTCCTAGATTATTAATCAAAGAATTCTGATGTCTCAAATCAATACACAGCTTCTAAGGCAGCGTACACACTAACAGAACACCGATTCTTAAAAACGTCAAATGCTACGTTGTTTTTTCACTTGGTTGTTTTGACTACCAGAACAGAACACACTCAAAGCAACACCATTTCCAAATTATTGCACTACAGTGATAAATTCACCAATTTAGCATACCTCATTGTGCAAACATTTGAATATTTGCCACTAAAAACTGTTACCAATTAAATATTTACCGAACCAGGTGTTTACAGCACACCATCAGAAAACATCAAAGGGTAGTAAAAGCTGCATGAATTCACATTTACAACTTAAGGTAGTTCTGCGTTTAAATATTTTACGCACAACTTCTTGTACCCAAGAATGGTATTCCATTATTCTACACTTTCAAGATAGTTCTTTGGATTCATGACAAACTGTGCAGATATTTTCCTATTTTGCCTTGTCAGCATTATATGAGATCACTAGTCACTTAGACAAATCTGCACCACACTATTCCTCTTACACCTACCACATCAATCACTTGCAACAAATCTACTCACATACGCTAGAATAATTTAGATAGAAAGGGTTTACAACTTTTTAATACATTAACATGTTTCTATGGTATATTAATGTGTGTTTTCCAAGTCTGCATATAATCCATTTCTAACTTCTGCAATATGCATGCAATTGCCCCCGTTACATAGAAGTGCATGCTGACTGATGAGCAGTGCATGATTTGTATAAGGCTAGAAGCAAAAAAAAAAGAACAACCTTAAATTCAACTGCTTGCATATCTTTATGTAGCTTACCGTCCGAATAGTTTGGGTTTCTAAAGCAATCAGGACAAGATCAATCACTAAGACCACAATTTATAAGATGCAGAGTTCACCTGCAACATTTTAAACCCATGCAGTCGGATCTCTGAAGCCTGGTGCTTCCGGACCAATAGAAAAGATGTGCTCGCTAACGCTCGGACATCTCCACTTTTGACCTGCAATTGGCAAGTCTCACTGTCATGCCATTGGCCCCCAACAGCATTACATCTTTAGCAATGGAGCACTACAGTACAAGTTTTTTCTTAGTATTACAGAAGATTAGCAATGGACCACTACAAGTTTTTTCTTAGTATAACAGAAGAAATGTGCATAGAAATGGTAGGGAATTCAACTATTTGATCAGAGGATTGGCCTTGTCCTGCCAAATACGTGCAGAACAGAGCCGCACGGATGCATCAGCGTTTCTGTCAAAAACATTCGAGGCAGCTCAAAATAGGAAACTTCGAAATCTTAAGTGCCCGGGTAACGACACGACGGCAGCACCACCAACGTCAGTACAGACACAGAAGCACCAATAAGAACGGGGATTTGGAGGAGGACGGGACTAAGCACGGACCGATTCGAGATAGGCGAAGGCGGCGTTACGGGCGTCGGGAGAGGATCGCCAGTCCATCGCAGCGGAGATCGCCGCAGCCACGGAGTCCGCGGCAGGGTCCGCGGCCATCTTTGGATGGGGTATTCCTTCTGGAATGCGAAGGGGGACTAGCGGGAGGTGGATACCAGGGTACGGGGGCGGGGCATTGGCGTGCGGAGCCGGGGGGGTGCTAGGGTTTCCGTGCTCGTCGCGGCCGGAGATGCGTTGCGTGGGTTTAAGGGGAGGAAGTAGAGAGAGAGAGAGAGTGGGTGAGTGTGAGGGAGGAGGACAGGCTAGGGTTTCGGTGTTCGTCGCGACCGGAGATGCGTTGCGTGGGTTCAAGTGCGGAAAGAAGAGAACTGGCCCAGAGCGTGGAATGCGCAGCAGGACAGCGCAGGTCGGTGGTCGTCGCCTCGTCGGCTCGTGGGTCGCGGCGGTCGTGTGGCCCGTTTGCCTCGGATGCGTCGTGGTCTTGGGGCGGGTGCGTGTTCTTAGAACTTGCTCAGGATATGATTACTTGTTCCTACTAGTTGAATGTCCGTGCGTTGCCACGGGTCAACAAATGAATCTATGACAAGCCCTGGGCTACAGCTCTTGGGTCATCACATTGTCCTTTGGTATATTGTCACCCTGCTCCGAATCTGCCATATTTTCTTCAAGTCCTGCAAACTACCGTTGCTATTCCCAGCTAGAAAATTGCACGAGTTTTCTCCAAGTATGCCAGATTGCCAAACTCATTCCCAATGTCACTAACTTCATATGGCTTGCAACTGCACACCACAACATTCGAGTAATTCAACTAATACCCAATTTTGTTTTTTGCAATGTTATACGTCAGAAATCCCAAAGGAGCCTATTTTTTGGGAAACGTTTGCCTCCGGACGACCGGCCGAGCGCTCGGCCGGTCTCCCCTCGCTCGCTGGCTCTTTTCACGCGGGAACAGGCCTCGTATGCTAGGTGGGCCTCGCTTTCCTTATCTCTTTCTTATATTATCATGTTTTTTCCTATGCTTCTTCTTCCTCTTGCCTTGTTGCTTCATTCTTTCACCTTATGCACAGTGAGCTCGCCAGCGCCCATGGCGCGACCTCCGGCTCCTTTTGCGAGCGCCTCCTTCCCCGCTGCAAGCATCTCCTCCCCCACACACCTCAAACTGCTCCCCACCAATGCTACAACCGTAGAGATTTTTGGCTGGAACCGATGATAATTTTTGCTTGAATCAGCGTTGCTTTTTGCTTCGTGGGTGCTACAACCAGTTCTGTGCAACCACAAAGCTGCAAGCGGCATCCGAGAAAGCTACAACCGGCCATGAAAAAGCTTCAACCCGAGATGGCGCGGAAGCTGGGGCTGGCCAGTGCTACAACCGTTGACAGAAAAGCTTCTACTCTTAGATGAAAAAGCTTCAACAGGGCACTATGAAATAAAGAAATCGCAACATTGGACAGAAAAAGCTTCAACGTAGATGCAAAAAAGCTTCAATCAGACATTGTGCAATGATTTTTTTGCTGGAAGTGGTTTCAGTTTTTGCTCGAACCGGCGGAATTTTTTGCTTCAAACGGTGACGCTCGCGGAATTTTTGCTGGAAACGGTCATTGGATTTGCTGGAAACCAGTGCAAAATTTGTTGCAACCGGTGAGTACTGGTGAGGCTACAATCACAACACTACGGCGACGGCGAGCGATAGCAATCTGCGGCGATGGCGAGCGACAGCGATCTGCTATGGAAGGCGAGGATGGTGGCCGGGGCAAGGTGCACGCGCTGCGCGTGGGGGTCAGAGACGTGTGCGTGCGATCTGAATCAGACGAGGGGGCAAGGCTACGGCGAGCGGCGACGATCTGTCCGACGGTGAGCGGCGGCGATCTGCTACGGTAGGCCAGGGTGGTGGCCGGGGGACAGTGCCCATGCTGCGCGTGGGGGCGGAGAAGGTGTGCGCACGATCTGATTTCGGGGAGATGATAGGGAGAGACGGTTGACTTTCGAGCTGCAGATCCAACGGCCGCGCGACGACCGACCCAACTTTCGGCCGGTCGACCGGCGCCTATCAGTCGCCATTTTTTTTCTAAACATTGCATGAGAGCTCATAGTTCCACTTGTACAAACACTCCTACTTCGGAATTAAAATCACCCATATAAAAGAATAACCTAACACACAATTTATTATTCTAACAAAATAATTTATTACTCTATCACTAAGTCTCTAGCAAGGTCAAAGAACGCTCTAGTTACACCAAGGACATCTACACAGCTCATCTTGGCCCTCCCTTCTCCCTAGCACTTAATCCATTCTTTGGATGTCAGTGTGTTTGTGCCACAACAAAGGGTTGGATTTCGATTATGCATATAAAATGTTTATAAGAAGAAAGCTTTATCAAATATTATATGTGGTTGTTTGATCTATTAAGCAGGCCCCATTAGACCTAACAGAAGAACATACGTGCACAGACCAAAATGATCACCTCCGGTTCATCCAGTGCACCTCCATTGCAGTCTGAAGTTCAACAATTCACCTATTTTTGTCAGGCTTTAAAAATGATAGCATGCTAATAAGATAATCTCGAGGAAATTACTGCAACACAACAGAGGTCAAGATTTGTAGTAAATTTTACGGTAATCAAGCCATATGGCGAGAATTGTCGACTTTGATCACTTCATTTCCATTTGGAGTATCACTACATCCGGCAATGGCGATAAACAATAGTTGATGAAATGCATATCACTGAACAAGACAAAAAATCACTTGCGTTAATCTGGCTAATCTTTAACTGGCTGTTGGTTTTCTTATGTTCTGGTTTACAAAGAGCAGTCAAAAATGCACGTGTGCTGAGAAGTTAAAGTTACTCTTTTGATATTCCCAAAAGAATGATATGATATTGTATCATAATTTTAACTGTCTATTCGAATTAAGGAATCATGCGCAGAACAACACCAACAAAACTATAAGCAAAGATGAAGTTTCTATTACAAAAAAGACATCAAGTATTACATAAGTTTTCCAATGAAGAAAATAAAACGGTCTAGCAGAAGGTACGACCTATGAATCAAGGAGATGTTGTTAACAATAATGGAAAAGAAAAAATAAATGGTATCAACTCAAACTAAACCAGTTCTCAGGAATAACACATGTCACTTCCATGGTGGAAAGTGTATTTTGTAAAATAGAAAAAAGGGAATATATTGAAATAGACACTTGTGATCTGGGAAGGAGGAGAATGTAATGTAAAACTAAACCTACAACAATTTGCATCACATTTATAAGACATGGTGTACCAAAGGGAGTAGAAAATTAATGCAAATAGGATTTTTCAGTATTCTTTTGATTAAATTAAAGTTCCAGAAGTTGCCCTTAGTGATGCTTGCAATGAATAAGAGTATACCCCGAAATTTGCATTCACTTCAAAGCAAGGGGGAAATATCACTTCTAAATTAACTGATTGCTACAGAATAAAGTTACTATAGCTCTTAACAAATTTTAGTAAATCAGAAGCCACTTCTTCTATTCAGTAGAACGAATGTAAGTTTCAATTGTAACCCATATCAACTGTTCGCGCACTTAAAATCCCAGGTAAAAAGTTACAGTGTGAACATAGTACGCAAAATATAAAATCATGTAACCACTTTGAAATATATAAATGAAGCCAAATTCTAGGATTAGATTACCACTATGCAGATTGTATTTTTGCTATTGATTTCCATTTAATTGTGCTCCAAGATGAGTGCCAACATGCATGAAAACGTGCAAGCAGTTTAGTGTACAATTTCTAAGGAACACTTCTTACAACTCCTTTTGGTCTCAAGTTTAGCATTGCTAAGTGCTGTCAGAGCACTAAAACCAGGCTAGAGATACCAAATAGCAGAAAGGGCCAACAAAAGTTAGCTGACCCAGGTTGCCACCCTACATGTGGTGAACCCAATTCAACCCCTTGAGCCCAACAGTCCTCACGGTCATCTCAAACCAGTAGACTGCTCGGCGCATGGAAGCAGGGCAGTCGGCCAGCACGACTCCGTCATCATGGTCGTGGTTGTTGACGCAAAGGTACTGTACGGACAACTTGTCAATGAACACGCAAAAGGACTGAGCTATTGGCATTGTCGAGCTCGGATAGCATGGGATCCAAGTACAACAATGTTGCGGCAGCCGCTGTCGCCAAGCTCATCATGTCCACCGTCGTCGTCACTGGCACCGATTTTAACGTCGCCTCTTTCTGGTACCCCACCTCTCGCCAATCTAACATATGGCAAATAAACCATCAGAATAAAGTAACGAGGAAACGGAGATTTTTATGTTCCTCCAGCACAAAACACGGTACAAGCCGCCGAGTGAGTTCATCACCTTCATGCTCTTCCCCAAGTTGAACTTATTCTGGTGTTTTCCTGCTTGGTACTGCCATCAACATAACCAAAATATGATAGACTCAGTAGTAAAGATAATTGATGTTCACAGCAGCAACAGGTGAAAACATAATCAAATGAAATGCTTACAGCAGCAGCAGGAACATTCGGCGTCTTGTAGGCTCCGTGCGCCGAGACCAAGAGTATAAATAATTTTACACATACAACGAGCTTCCACAATAAAAAAGCAGACTTGAGTGATTTCTACACAACCTATACATGAGATTACGACAATAAGTAAACATCAAAAACACAATACTATAAATCTACATTCATAAATTCAGTGCTATATATAAGTATTCATCTAGGTAAAAATAAACATCAAACCATAATACCTTTATGCCGCCATACCCCTACCTGCTCCTCCCATAGCACTACCACCACCCGTCGTCCTTTACGCCTACATTCATAAATTCAGTGCTATAATTATTCATCTAGGTAAAAAGCAAACATCAAACCATAATACCTTTATGCCGCCACATGCCAGGTTTCCACAGGCAACCTCCTCCGTCTACCGGCTCCGCCCATAGCCCTACCACCACCCGTCGTCCTTTACGCCACCAGGCGTATGTTGCCACTTGCCAGTCCCTGCCATAGTTACCGGATTCGTAGTCCACTAATTCGGGTTTGGGATTTGCGATTCGGTAGTGCCTACGAATCGAGTTCGGTGGGGTGAATTCGATGAGCAGGTCGTGAATTCGATGAGCAGTTCGTGAATTCGATGATTCTGATTCGTGAATAGTTTTTTCACAAAGAAAAGAAGTTAGTTCTCCAAAAAAAGAGAAGAAAGTTGAATAGTTAAAAGCAGGGAATGGACTTGGAAAATGCCAATGCATTGTTGACTCTTCGTCCATAGAAAGCTCTTCATCAGCACTCAAATCAATGGCACAAATATCAAAATCTGATTAGAAGATGAATGGAAGGAAAGTTCCCACCACAAATTTCGATTGGAGGCCCACATGACGTACTGATTAGTCTCATCCAAATCAAATTAATTCTTCGAAAAAAAATCCAAACACGACCTATCGTCTTCTGAAGGAAGCCCGAGCTATTCCCCAGCTCCAGCCCGTGCATTCTCCAAATCCCAGAGCTCCTAAATCCAGACCGCCAACAGAGTACAGAGATACAGCGGTTTACTAGTGACCGAGGTGCTGTGCGCGCGGAAAAGAAGGTGATGCTTGACGGAGGCGATGCGGAAAAGCAGGGCGCTGTTGAACGGAGGCGAGTCGTCGGAGTCGATATCTTCATGGCCGTCACGCCAGGTCTTGTCAGCCGTCGTCGTTCTCCCGCCACCGCGTCCTGGTCGCGGTCGCTGTGTCGTGCATCAGCTACCACGCATGCGCCGCGTCGAGGTCGCTGCTGCTCGGCCACCAAGTCTGGGCCGCAGTTGCATATCCACTGATTGGCGTGAGAAGATGCGGTGGAGCGAGGGTAAGGAGATGGCATTACCTGGGCCGTCGTTCGTCGCTGCTATTGATGCGGCACTCCTGTTCGTCGCCCCTGCCACATCGAGCACCTCATGGACTCGGTGATGAAGAGAAGAGATGCAGATCCACCGCTCCAATCTGGGAGGAGGCCGGCGGCGGTGATTCCTCTCTGCAAGACACGGGATCGATAGCGAGGGGTCTGGTGGACCGGGGTGGGAGTTGGGAGTTGGGACGTGCGTGCGTGTGGGTTGTTTTATTTTCTTTTCTTTTTTTCTATCGTGCACGGAGGGGTTGTGTGGAGGTCCGATTTTTCCTTCACGGGCACAAGTTACGTACGAGGTTGGAGAGGTCGAACCACGAGGGGAGGTCGAACCATCACGAAGTTCGATCCCCCTTTAATAGTAGAGACAACTTGTAAAATGGACCTAACCAGTCTCATAACTTGCAGCCAATATGCAAACTTTGATCATGGATCAATCAAAGCTCGACAAGTGGACTCCTCGGGCCCGAGCCGGTCAGCGCCCGCGTTTTTGCAAAGAGCCCACTGCCTTTCCTTGTTATCAACCCGCAGTACAGGCTGGACAGCCACGGGGGAGCACCTGAATTTATTATGTCGGAGAACTCCTGTAGCTTATCCTCCCACTTGTTCCCCCTTCTCCATTCTTCTTCCTGTCGGGGGACGCGCGGTCGTTGCTGACGCCAGCAACCATGGCTGCCTCGCCGAAGCTCTTCGCGGTCCAGTGCCGCCTCCCTCCGCGCACCTAGTCCGGCCGCCTGCTGTCTTCCCTCCACACTATGGTGAGCTGGCCTCTGCTCTGCACCTCCTCTCCCCTGTTCCTTTTCTGCTATGCGCCCGGCCAAGTACAGGCTAGTACGGTGGATCCGTGCGATTTGGAGGCAGATTCATGGTTCTGTAATGCTTTGATCTTGCAATGTGACATTCTTACCATGAAAGCAAGCTAGGGTTTTGAGCTATGCATTTAGTCTAGGGTTTCTGCAGAAAGGTATGGGTTTCGGGCATGAAGATAGTGTTGTTGCGTGGAAGCACCCTATGTGGTATTTCTTTTGTGAATTTGGCAATTGTTTTGTGTAGATTCGCTTGCAGTCCCTGTAGTGGTGGATTTCGAAGCATGTTGTGTTATATCGCTATAATAGTGAACTATCAGTTAGGTTTTTGATGAAGAAGGTGGCCCAGTGGCTATTAACTCAATCCTATGGTGCTTCTATATGTAATTTATCTTAATGTGTTTTGCAATCACTTTATATTTATGTTGTTGCTTATAGTTCAGTTAACTGAATTTGTGTGGTTAACTGGTCAGTGTTATATTCAGTTAACTGAATTTCTGCAGTTCATGTTCAGTGTTAGAATTTCATTGTTATATGCAGTTAACTAAATTTTGCTCTGAATTTCTGCCCTTTTTGGATGCAGTGTGTGATTCAGCAATGGGACATGGTGTTCACACTCCTTTCTTTACACTAGGAACTGGAACATGGTGGTCTTTTCTGTGGACCTATCAGTGCCCTAGAGTACTATAACTCTTCTTTAGAGGTCCTTGACTATGTTGATGCTCGCACATTTTCATATGCAGTCTTAGAAGAGCACCTAAAATGGTTGGGATATCCTGCCAATGAGCACATAATTTACTAGTGCTTACGTGAGAAAACAATTTCAGATGGGTTGTTGAGAATTAGAGGTGATGAAGATTTGCAACATTTGATCACAGCTAGTGCTCGGCACAAAGTTCTTGCAATTATGGTTGACCATGCAGACTTCATCAGCAATTTCAGAGAAGATTTGATATTGAAGATGCCTTCTGCTGAAAGTCCTGTCAGAATGGCCAACTCAATTGTTGGTGCAAGCAATGCAGCATCTACTCACAGCATCATTTCTGTGAATGTTGAAGATCCATTTTCAGAGGTTGCAGCTGATGGGACAGAAGTAGAGGATATTCTGACAGATGGCGCAGAGTCAGATTTGCTTAATGATGGTGCTGACCCAAGTTTGCTGACAGGTGGTGCAGAGTCAGACCTGCTTAATGGTGGTGTTAACCCAAACTTGCTGGTTGCTGGTGCATAGCCAAATTTGTAAACTGGAAATGTTGTGGTCTCATATTTAGAATTCAGTGACAGTGATTATGACATAGATGATGGAGATGATGATCTTTATGAAGACAATATTGACTTTGATGTTGATGAAGAGGCTAAGCAAGAGGAGGTAGAGGTTGAGCCTGACTATGTACTTGAAGATGAAGATCTGAACCTCTCCACTGAAGCACAAGATCAACCGAAATACAAATTCAAAGCTTTCAATTCCAAGGTGGACATGAAATCCCCTGTATTTAAATTAGGTATGGTATTTGCTGATGTGGTTGAGTTGAGGAAAGCTCTCGAGGCATATTCAATAATAACAGAGTGCAGATCAAGAAGGCGAAGAATGACAAGATCAGGTTAGAGGCAGTTTGTCAGGGTGGTTGCCCATGGGTGCTTAAGGCTGGAAATGACAATAGGACTGGAGGTTTTTTCATCAAGGCCTACAATGCATTGCATAAGTGCCAGAAGAAGTGGAAGTTAAAGGATATGACAGCAAAACTCTTGTGCAATTTTTCATTGATGAGTACAGAGATGACCAGAAGATGTCAATTGGAACATTTTCAAGGAAAATAACAAACGAATTCAATGTTACTCCTAATAGATGGAAGCTGCTAGGGCTAGAAAGCAAGCACTTAAGGAGATACATGGTGATGAGGAAGAGCAGTTCAGCAGCTATGGGATTACAGGCATGAGCTAAGGAGCAA
Organism: Aegilops tauschii subsp. strangulata; assembly: GCF_002575655.3. Taxonomy (NCBI): domain Eukaryota; kingdom Viridiplantae; phylum Streptophyta; class Magnoliopsida; order Poales; family Poaceae; genus Aegilops; species Aegilops tauschii. The sequence goes on along the minus strand of NC_053037.3, from coordinate 275,556,735 downwards.
AAACCCTGGGTCTACATTCTTGCTAACAACTACACTTGCCAAAGATATCAAATTTTCAATGGGCAGAAAATGTTTGAAAACATTATATTGGTCCTATGATGCATGTAAGAGAGGATGGCTAAAGGGTTGCAGGCATATTCTCTTCATTGATGGTTGTCATATGAAAACAAGGTTTAAAGAAGTGCTCCTTAGTGCTGTTGGAATTGATCCTAATGACTGCATTTTCCCCATTGCAATGGGCTGGGTGGAAGTAGAATGCAAATGTTCATGGGAGTGGTTTCTGAGCACTCTAAAAGATGATCCGAACATTGCAAACACAACTCCTTTCACACTTACTAGTAAGTGTGCATGTGCAACGCACGTCTCAATCAAACCATGTCAACTGTTGCGGGTATAAATTTTTGAATTCAAGGGTGAACAACTTCTCCATAGAGAATGTAAGGGCATAGCCTATTCCTACGAAGATTTTAGAATGTTCATTTTCTTGGGCAAAAATCAAAGGAACATATAAATATTGTCTAAGTGAACACAGCGTCAATGCAAAGTTGGAACAAAGATACACAAAAAAATAGGAGTCTTGGCAGTACTAAATTAGTTTTCTCCTTCGAGCTGCTTGTTATCTTCAGAATTTGAAGGCTCGACAGCTGCGGTAAAGCCACCCATGGGAGCCATAGCATTCACCGCTGCGAGCAGGAAGGGTCGGATTTTTTTTGCCCCATTCTCAATTTATCTCAACTTCTCATGGAGTGCCACTAGAGTTTAGACAAAGAGTATCTATTGTGTATATAGTTGCAGAACATCTAGAAGCTAAAAACAGATCAATAAAGCGGTAGGTTCATGGTAAGGAATTGGAGAGAGGGAATTTGACATTCTCTATGACATGGATGGCATGCAAGCAACCATTTCTCTACCCTATGCTTAGTTCCCATAATATTAAACATGAGTTGAAAATGTCACCATGCAGAAAGGATACTATTCTAGAATGGGAAACTATACAATATAAGGAAATTGGGCATGTGCAGATCAAGGACTATAATAATTATTGTTTCGCAAAGCTAACTAGGACTCGGAAAAGAATCCACACAAAATTTAGGATGACCAAAGCCACTCAAAGACCACCCTATCTAAGATGAATATACAAGAAATCATACTAAATTAATACTGGATACATAAATAAGTTTAATGGATAGAATGAAGGATATGCGTAATGTCATGGCGCTTTTAGTTATTCATGCACAAATCCAACAGTAAGCTTGATTTGATGAAAGACACAAAGATTTAAAGTTATCAGTTGATACAAAATGTGTTGAAAAAATACTGACTATGCGAAAAAGAAATTAATAGAATGTAGCCTTTCTGCATAATTCAACAGCAAGCATGATGCACCTTATTAGGGGAAAAGCAACTGCATAAAATCTCGGTAAATTTAAGAGAGATGTCGCTAAGATTTGTTAAAAGATCTTACCCATGCTTGGAAATGAGTCAATTGCAGTAGCAGTTGCATAAGAGATGATGCACTGATATCTTCATAAGCTTTCTTGCGTATTCTGTAGGAGATATGCCCTAGAGGCAATAATAAATGATATTATTTATCTCCAAGTTCATAATTATGTTTATGTTCCATGCTATAACTGCTATGGTTCTCGAGTCTGCAATAACACGAGGCTCGGAGGAAGACTCATATGCACATGTGGAATAATAAACGGTAAGAAGTATTCTTAGTCTGGCCTCTAAGACTAGCTCAAGTGTTGCATGATGGTTCTGTTTTCCTGATCATGGGCATGTCAATGCCAGCAACTTTGAGGGCACAATGTTAAGAGAACATTTGTGTTGAATCAACCCGGATTGATGTTATGCTATGAGATTCATTCGTCACAAGTTTATGGTTGATAACACAGAGATGGTTAATGTTTGCATAATTTCTTAGACCATGAGAGTATCGAGTTTCTTCATACTTGCTTCATGAACTTTGGGGTTTGTTAAACGTCATCCGTAAATGGGTGGCTATTACGGCGGCTTACGGGTTCATGGAAAAGTGTGTCAAGTAAATTGATAGCTCAAGATTGGGATTTGCTCCTCCGACGATGGAGAGATATTCTCGGGCCCTCTCGGTGTTACGGTATCCATCATCGTCTGGCCAGACACAGTGTGATTTGATCACAGGGATGCCGGAACACGGAAACGAGAAAAGAGAACAAAACCGGTAACGAGGTAACTTGCATGGTGGACAAATTGTTCGTCCACGGGGATGCAATAAATCTCCCCTCGGGTGTTTGTGACATATCGCGAAGCAACAGGAATAGCTCACTGCAACTGGAGGTTCACTCGAATATTCATTCGTGTGGGTATAGGGGTCAATATGGGTGTCCACGGCTCCGATGTTGATCATTGATCGGAAAGTGTTCCGGTCATGTCTATGCTTCACCGAACCTATAGGGTCACACGCTTAAGGGTCATCTATCTGCTGAATACTAGACACGGAGTCTGAGAGAAATTTGCCGAAAAAGTTTCGGAGACAATAGAAGAGTTCCGGAGAGAGAATAGCGAAATAGTTTCGTAACACCGAAAAGTTGTTTCGGGATATACCATTAAGTCAAATTGGTTTCGGGACACGCCTGATAATTCTTGGAGGGTGCCAGAATTATTCTGGAAACTTCTGGGAATTTTTGGGGATAAAAACCGAAAATGTTTCGGAGCTGCCGGTACCGCTTTGGTTGTTTTTCGCAAATGAAATTCACTAATCTAAAATTGTTTTAGAATGAATCCAAAATCATTTTAGTGGGTACTGGAATTATTCTAAGACCCACAGAAATATTTTCGGATTTAATGGACGCGAAAAATTGTCTTCATGAATAGTGAAAACGCATTCTTGTTTGCTTTTCGCAGATGGAAATCACTAAACCAGAATTATTTCGGAATGCGTTGAAAATTATTTTAGTGGGTACTGGAAATGTTGTGAGCCCACATAAATATTTTCAGTCCGAACCGACGCTAAAAAATGTCATCATGAATAGTGAAAGTGCTTTTTGCTTGGCTTCTTGGAGAAGCCACCTTAAGGGCCTTTGGTATTATCCCCTTGGCTTCTTGGAGAAGCCACCCTTGGGCTTGGCCTATAAATAGGGGTGGAGGGAGCTGCCTAAAGACACACTCTTGCTCTCATACAAATGCCATGCATGATCTGGCTATCTCTCTCTCCCTCCCAACGAAATAGTTTCGTAGAGCCGAAAGGCTGTCTGGGTTCCGGCAGGAACTAGTTCTGGACGGCGAAGCCCTGCCGGATAGATGACACCGTATGTGTGCAACCCCGTGGAGAGGTCGTAGTTTCAATCCTTACGCCTGAGGGGCTGTTTTGAGAGTGCCTCCCGAAGGGCTGTCCAAGTGACGGTCCGAGTTCTGTGAGTTCTCCCGAAGGGCTGTCCGAGTGACCTTCCGAGTTTTGAGAGTGCCTCCCGAAGGGCTGTCCGCGACACCGTCCGAGGGACTGTCCGACCGCCTCCCGGAGGGCTGTCCGTTGGGCAGATGAGGGAGTACATCCTCGCGGTTGGGAGGTTGTAAATTCTAGCTGTGGGGATCTGCACCGCCGATCGTCATCAACTCTACTTCCGCTGCGCTACGAGTCGGTAACGAAAAGATCAAACCTTGTATGCAGTCTCCATAGTGGTCCTGGGCTGGTGCGTAGGTCAAAAAATTTTGTTTTCTACTACACTCCCTACATATTCACACTTCCTGAGTTCAGCATAAAACAATCAGGATTTGACAATCTAGTTGGTTGTAGCCGATTTTCCATGTGATGTTTTACCGAAACGTTGAAGCGCAGCAATGTTTTTTCATGGTTCAGTAGGTCAGTGTAAAATAATTATATGGTTGTCAAGTCTCCATTCCATGTTATTTACAATCTCAAACGATGAAAGCTTGCTTTATACAGTTCACCAAAGGTTCTAAGTTACTACTTTTTACTCAAAGATCTGATGTCTACTGATCTCTCTCAATCTTATGGCTGAGATTAGCATAATTGTAGAAAGCAACATCAACTCAAATTTTAGTCTGCATTGGAAACCACCAAACAATTTCTAGCAAGATGCTTTTTTGAAGAATAGAGGGAGTATATGACTTCCATTTGTCTAGGAATAATGCAGGTAAACCTATACAAAGAGCACACATATATACATGCATACCTGGTAATTTCTAACTGCTCATGATCTGAAACCAGAGGCATAGAAGGTAGAATTCCCATATACGGATAAACTTCTCTTCAAAGTCTAGTTTCAAGACACGTCAGAAAAAGGAAACGATAGGAAATTAATACTAACTAAGCAACCGAGTGGATCATATATGTATATAATCGTCACATCAGTATTCTTCATGTAGTGAGTGTGAAGTGATCCTTACTCTTTGTTGCCATGAGTTAAACATGACAAGTGATATATACTTACCCTTACCCCACACCTACACCTGCTTCGCATTGTTGCTCATCCATCGTGGACGTGCAGCTGCTGCCGCTGCGCTCTACACATGTATTGTTGTCCCCGATGTGGTGCTGCTCCCCGCCGCAGTCGCCTCCCCGGGCAACCCTACAAGTCACAACCATTCGTATCCTCTGAAACATCATTCAGTTTATTCACGAATTTTACTTCATGAAATATTTTAAAATAAAACGGTGCCTCGTCTTATGCGAAAAATGAAATATCTGTAAATAGAACTTCATAGACTATAGTGTTAATATAAAAATTACATCGCAATAAGTTTTTGAAATACATAACTGCACAGGAAAAATCAGATCCTTCCATCTCGGAAGGTGATCTTCGTGCCCTTCTTCCACCCTGGCTTGACATCGATAGTCAGGATCTCCTCCAGTGGGATGGTCTTCTACAAATAGTTGCCATGAGGAATTAGCGTTTAGTGTTTATTTTAGCAGCTAAAATCAGTTTGTTGTTCTATTAAAGACATGCACCCAAAACTGAAAGTAATCCAAAATGACTGAGTAGACTAAAAATTGAAGCTGGCTTAAATATTAGTAAGAACCGACCAGGCTGAAGTATTTGATTGAACCAGCAGAGATGTTGCACTGCTAATAATATATCTTTAGAATAGATCATGAACAATGGTGGTTGTCACTGCATGTACTTAAAGAAATTAAACATACCCAAGTGGCCAACTACACATTTCTCAGGTTTAATCTTGGGAACACATTTACCTCATACTAACATTAAATAATCCAGAATGATTGAGGAAGCTAAAATCCAAATACAGGTTAAAATTCTTGAAAACTGTCAAAATCAATAATACAACTGAATTGTCAAATGGAACAAAAAAGTAAATTGCATTTATCAAGTTTAACCTAAACCAACTAACACAGTCTCAATATTCAAGAATGTAGTAGCTCCTGATTCTTAAGAAGTAACCACATGTGTACCACTCTTGAATTTCCTGTAAATATAAGAGGGGGTAGGGAAAAAGATTGCTTATAAAGATTCAGCTGGTAAGAATTGAGCAGTGAAAGGTTCCCAGTTATTATCCCATATTTCGCCATGATCATCAATACATCAGACGGATATGAAATTACAACCACAAGCATCAGTCAATATCGATCTTGGTATATGTATGTGTGTACCTAAGCGTGGTCCTTGCGGTGGGTTCCTAACTTCATATGAAGCTGACCTTTCCGTGATTCTATCCTCGACAGTGAGGCTGAAGCTGTCTTCACCGGCGGCTTGCAGATTTCATATGTGTGTGTGCTCCTGAAAGAAAAATCCATCCAGTTGTCTGTGTGGCTGCTTCTAGTGTATGCGCATATCTTGACGAAGAATCAATCCACCGGGTTGGTTTTCTGGATCGGCCGCTCGTCGTGGGCGTCGAGGAGAAGCGGGCGCCAGATCTTGAACATATGAATGGTGAGGGGCTAGCGAGGAGATGAATCGGCCACTCACCGCTCCCGAGCCGTCGTCGTCGCATAGATGTAGTCCGAGCCACCGGCGCCTCCGTCGCCGCCCGACTGCTTTCTTCCCGTCAACCCCTGACTGCTGTGGGGCGGAGGCGGGCAAACCCTAGCACCCCGATCCAACCCCGCGTGCCAGGCAGCCGCCGGAGCATGCTCGCCGGCGAGCACGTCCTGAGCCGCCGCCAGGCCTCTCATTCTCCCCCCTCTCCTCCGCCCCTGAAGATGCGCTGCCGCAGGCCGAACCAATGAACTTGGGCCATGCTGTTGCATGCAAGCCTTTAATCATGCGAATTAGTTTTTTTCCTCACGCAGCGGAACGTTTCATCCCCTCGCTCAATAGATGGCAGAGTATTGTTCGCTTCTGTTAATTGCTAAACGTACACAGATGAGGGTTAATTTTTATATTAACGGTTAGATCTAATTAGGTGGATCTGATCATGAGGTGGTATTTTATCCTGGTTGTTTCGTGTACGTGTTTCCGTGTGCGTTTAGGGAAGAATATGTTTGCTTGTTTAATAGTAGTAGAGATGAGTGACAAGGAGAAAGGGTTAATAAATGTTGTGCACAAGGTTTGGCCAGATGCAGAACACAGGTTTTGTGTGAGGCGTATTTACCAAAATTTTAACGAGAAGCACAAAGGAGAGGTACTCAAGCAAGATCTGTGGGCCATTGCAAGATCACCAAACAAGGTCAAGTGGAGAGAGAACTGTCAGAAAATGGATGATCACTGCCCAACTTCCTTCCACTGGATTGAGAGACTTGAGCCAAAGACATGGTGCAAGGCATTTTTCAGGAATTTCCCAAATGTGACATCCTGCTGAACAAATAAATCTGAAGTGTTTAACAGCTACATTCTTGATGGCAGAGAGATGGCAGTGCTTAATATGCTTGAATATATCTTCTACAAGATCATGCACAGGCTAGTGAGTAAACAAAGGGAAGCTATAGAAAAGTGGGTAGGGCAGAGAATATGCCCAAAGATCAAGAAGAAATTGGATAAGAACACGGAGTTAGCCGCAAATTGCAATGTATCTGAAGCTGGCCAACAAATGTTCAGAGTACAGTCTGGTAACAATAGCTACACAGTGGATCTTGCTTTGCACACATGTGATTGCAGAAGATGGCAGTTGTCTGGAGTACCATGTGGTCATTCTATAGCATGTTGCAGGGAGGAGAGGATTGACCCAGAGACAATGGTTCATTACTGCTATACAGTTCAGACATATCTCAAGGCATATGGATACACTCTTGTTCCTCTTGCAGATCCAAAGCATTGGGTGATACAGAATGGGTACAAGGTGCATCCACCAGTGTTTACTAAACAGTTGGGAAGGCCCAAGAACAACAGGAAGAAGGCACCAGAGGAGAAGATCAAGAATGGTGTTAGGGTTTTGAATAGAAAAGGTGTTACAATGCACTGCTCAATCTGTGGCAGAGCTGATCACAACAGAAAGGGCCACTACAAATGGCAGGAAACTCTCATTCAAGATGGGATAGAGGTGGTTGATGATGGGTATGATGACCCTACCTTCCTTCAAGTATATGCACTACTGAATTTAACTACATAGAACTGAACTTAATTACATAGAACTGAATGTGCTTCAATGAATATGTGCAGAACATTTTCCCAAACAACGTAGATCCTTTGCTGGATCCAATTGACTCACCAACAAGTATGATGTTCACCATGGCTCAAAGAGATATTGCTACAAGAGCTCCTCAAAGGGTATATGGCCCACTACCACAACCGTCTGCCTTTGTTGCTGCTGCTGGTGCTGCAACACCTCAGCCAGTGCTCACCACAGAGATGATCATTGGTAGGCAGACAAGGGCAGCCACAGTAGCTCACAAAGAAGAAGGATCACAAGTTGCTGCTACAGGAAGAGCAAGCAAAAGACAAGAAATGCATATGTAGGAAGAGGAAGAGGTGCAGCTCCAGCTGCAGGCAGAGGAAGAGGTGCAGCTCCAGCTACAGGCAGAGGAAGAGGTGCAGCTCCAGCTACTGCAGGGATAGGGAGAGCAGGTATTCCAGGTGAGAGGGCATATTGACTGCTGTTTGGAGATGACAGGATTAGCCAAATACCTGATCTCAATGCTCCTCCGGAAGATCTCAATGCACCTGCTGAAGATCTCAATGCACCTGTGATAACCCACAAGTATAGGGGATCGCAACAGTTTTCGAGGGTAGAGTATTCAACCCAAATTTATTGATTCGACACAAGGGGAGCCAAAGAATATTCTCAAGTATTAGCAGTTGAGTTGTCAATTCAACCACACCTGGATAATTTAATATCTGCAGCAAAGTATTTAGTAGCAAAGTAGTATGGAAGTAACGGTAACGGTGGCAAAAGTAACAGTGATAGTTTTGTAGTAATTGTGATAGTGGCAACGGAAAAGTAAGTAAGCAAAGAACAATATGTGAAAAGCTCGTAGGCATTGGATCGGTGATGGAGAATTATGCTGGATGCGATTCCTCATGTAATAGTTATAACATAGGGTGACACAGAACTAGCTCCAATTCATCAATGTAATGTAGGCATGTATCCCGAATATAGTCATACGTGCTTACGGAAAAGAACTTGCATATGACATCTTTTGTCCTACCCCCCCGTGGCAGCGGGGTCCTATTGGAAACTAAGGGATATTAAGGCCTCCTTTTAATAGAGTAACGGACCAAAGCATTAACACTTAGTGAATACATGAACTCCTCAAAATACGGTCATCACCGGTAATGGTCCCGATTATTGTCACTTCGGGGTTAGCGGATCATAACACATAATAGGTGACTATAGACTTGCAAGATAGGATCAAGAACTCACATATATTCATGAAAACATAATAGGTTTAGATCTAAAATCATGGCACTCGGGCCCTAGTGACAAGCATTAAGCATAGCAAAGTCATAGCAACATCAATCTCAGAACATAGTGGATACTAGGGATCAAACCCTAACAAAACTAACTCGATTACATGATAAATCTCATCCAACCCATCACCGTCCAGCAAGCCTACGATGGAATTACTCACGCATGACGGTGAGCATCATGAAATTGGTGATGGAGGATGGTTGATGATGACGACGGCGACGGATCCCCCTCTCCGGAGCCCTGAACGGACTCCGGATCAGCCCTCCCAAGAGAGATTAGGGCTTGGCGGCGGCTCCGTATCGTAAAACGCGATGAATCCTTCTCCCCGAACGTGAATATATAGAGTTGGAGTTGAGGTCGGTGGAGCACCAGGGGGCCCACGAGGCAGGGAGGCGCGCCCCCACCCTCGTGGACAGGGTGTGGGCCCCCTGGCCTTGATTCTTTTGCCAGTATTTTTTATTAATTCCAAAAATAATCTCCGTGAAGTTTCAGGTCATTCCGAGAACTTTTATTTCTGCACAAAAATAACACCATGGCAATTCCGCTGAAAACAGCGTTAGTCAGGGTTAGTTCCATTCAAATCATGCAAGTTAGAGTCCAAAACAAGGGCAAAAGTGTTTGGAAAAGTAGATACGACGGAGACGTATCAACTCCCCCAAGCTTAAACCTTTGCTTGTCCTCAAGCAATTCAGTTGATAAACTGAAAGTGATAAAGAAAAAAACCTTTACAAACTCTATTTGCTCTTGTTGCTGTAAATATGTAAAGCCAACATTCAAGTTTTCAGCAAAGATTATGAACTAACCACATTCACAATAACACTTAGGTCTCATGTTTACTCATATCAATGGCATAATCAACTAGCGAGCAATAATAATAAATCTCGGATGACAACACTTTCTCAAAACAATCATAATATGATATAACAAGATGGTATCTCGCTAGCCCTTTTTGAGACCGCAAAACATAAATGCAGAGCACCTATGAAGATCAAGGACTGACTAAACATTGTAATTCATGGTAAAAGAGATCCAGTCATAGTCATACCCAATATAAATTAATAGTAATGGATGCAAATGACAGCGGTGCTCTCCAGCTGGTGCTTTTTAATAAGAGGGTGATGACTCAACATAAAAGTAAATAGATAGGCCCTTCGCAGAGGGAAGCAAGGATTTGTAGAGGTGACAGAGCTCGATTTTTGAAATAAAGATAAATAATATTTTGAGCGGCATACATTCATTGTCAACATAACAACCGAGAGATCTCGATATCTTCCATGCTACACACATTATAGGCGGTTCCCAAACAGAATGGTAAAGTTTATACTCCCCCTCCACCAACAAACATCAATCCATGGCTTGTCCGAAACAACGGGTGCCTCCAACTAACAACAATCCTGGGGGAGTTTTGTTTGTAATTTTTTTGATTTGATTTGCTTAGAGCATGGGACTGGGCATCCCGGTGACCAGCCATTTTCTGGTGAGTGAGGAGCGGAGTCCACTCCTCTTGAGAATAACCCGCCTAGCATGGAAGATACAGACAACCCTAGTTGATACATGAGCTATTCGAGCATACAAAACGGAATTTTATTTGAAGGTTTAGAGTTTGGCACATACAAATCTACTTGGAACGGCAGGTAGATACCGCATATAGGAAGGTATAGTGGACTCATATGGAATAACTTTGGGGTTTATGGAAGTGGATGCACAAGCAGTATTCCCGCTTAGTACAAGTGAAGGCTAGAAAAAGACTGGGAAGCGACCAACTAGAGAGCGACAACAGTGATGAACATGCATTAAAATTAATAAACATTGAGTGCAAGCATGAGTAGGATATAATCCACCATGAACATAAATATCGTGAAGGCTATGTTGATTTTGTTTCAACTACATGTGTGAACATGTGCCAAGTCAAGTCACTCGAATCATTCAAAGGAGGATACCACCCTATCATACCACATTCACAACCATTTTTAATAGAATGTTGGCACGCAAGGTAAACCATTATAAACTCCTAGCTAATTAAGCATGGCATAAGCAACTATAATCTCTAATTGTCATTGCAAACATGTTTATTCATAATAGGCTGAATCAGGAACGATGAACTAATCATATTTACAAAAACAAGAGAGGTCGAGTTCATACCAGCTTTTCTTATCTCAACCAGTCCATCATATATCGTCATTATTGCCTTTCACTTGCACGACCGAACGATGTGAATAATAATAATAGTGCATGTGCATTGGACTAAGCTGGAATCTGCAAGCATCTAACACACAGGAGAAGAGAAGATATTATGGGCTCTTTGTTAAATCAACAATAATGCATATAAGAGCCACTTCAACATTTTCATTATGGTCTTCTCCTCTCGACCCCCAAAGAACAAGAAAAGAAATAAAACTATTTACGCGGGAAAGCTCCCAACAAGCAAAAGAAGAACAAGAAATCTTTTTGGGTTTTCTTTTAATTATTACTACTACAGGCATGGAAAGTAAACTAACTAAAAAGCTACAACTATTTTTTTGGGTTTTTCTTAAGGTTTATCAAACACACAAGAAGAAAGCGAGAAAAAGAAAATAAACTAGCATGGATATTACAGTGAAAAACTATGAGCACCGACAACTAGCATGAGTGTGTGAGCATGAATGTAATGTCGGTGAGAAATACGTACTCCCCCAAGCTTAGGCTTTTGGCCTAAGTTGGTCTAGGGCCATGGCTGGCCTGGCGGATATCCAAAGTTGTAGTTGGGGTCGTACTGAGAAGAAGCCTCGAGTTGCCACTGGTTGGCAATCTCCTCCGGATCCCACTGGTAAACAGACTGTCGTGAAGGGTCAGGTTGTGGCTCCGGCTCTGGCTCTGTAGCTGGTGTGGGGTTCTGGTAGGCATGAAATGCCTCCGGTAGAACAAGATACTTGCCTGAAGATAAGTCAAACAAAGAAGGAGCAGGCAAAGTAATAGTCTCAGGGTGATTTTTATCGAATAACAGTCTGTAGTTAAGCATCTTTTTCTTGTTCTTAACAATAAAATCATGCGCTACCATACTCCTATAGTCTAGAAAAACAGGAGGCAACAACTTTTCTTCTTTCTCATAATGCCTAATAGGCATGTTAAAGTGTGCGGCGAGGCGCGAGGCGAAGATACCTCCCAAGATGGGACCCTTCATGCGGTTAAGACTTAACCGTTTGGCAACGATAGCGCCTAGACTAAAAGAGTTATCACGGAACAAGGCATGGCCCAAAATAACAATATCAGGGGCACTAAGGTTTCCACAGTTTCCGCGACCAATTAAACATGTACTTGCAAATATCGCAAAGTAACGCAGAACCGGAAAATGTATGCTAGTAATTCTTGCATCGGAAACTTTCCTCGTTTCCCCTACAACAATCATATCAATAAACCCTTCCACATCATTACGATGTGGTTCCTTTGTGCTGCCCGTAAAGGGTAGCTTACAGACCCGGCAGAAATCAAAAAGGGACATCTCCTTATGCTCATCATATAAATAAAATTCCACTGAAGGTGGTGATCTCCTAGCATGGAAATGAAAATTTTTCACGAAAATATTAGTGAGTAAGAGATACTGTTCGCGCTGGTCGCGGAGGAAGTCGGTGAGGCCTGCATTCTCAACCAAAGAATAAAAATCATCATGAATCTCGGCTGCTGTTAAGATCATCACAAGGCCATTCACACGGCCGAACCTCCGCGGTGCGAGGGAGATTATATTTGGGCCTCTTATCCTCTTCACTTTGCTTATCCTTCGAGCTTCGTCTCGAAGAGCCCCTCAAAAATCTCTTCATCATTTTCTGAAAATTTCTGAAATTTTTAGTAATTTTAAATAAAAGTGAACCAAACTCAACAAAATTGATAGCAACTACTCCCACAAGTGCCTAGAGACTATATCATGCATTGGAACTACTTGGGACCATATAAATTTGACATGCAAGCTCGAGAACAGGGTCACCTAGACAGTAAAAATTTGCAATGAATAAAGCACTAGAACAAAAACTAATTGGACCATTGGAGGAGTCACATACCGAAGAACAATCCCCTAAAGCAGTTTTGTGAGTGGAGCTTTGAGCAAGGAGATCGAAAATGGCAGCAAAATGAGTTAGAACTCGTGCTTGAGCTGGTTGGTGATTTTTTGGGAGGAAGAAGGAGTGTGTGGTAGCTGGAATAAGTGGAGGGGAGCCACCAGGGGCCCACGAGGCAGGGGGCGCGCCCTGGACCCTCGTGGCTAGGTGCTTGCTCCCCCTGATGTGTTCTCAGTGCCAGATATTCTCAAATATTCCAGAAAAAATCGTATTTCATTTTCAGGGCATTTGGAGAACTTTTATTTTCGGGGTATTTTTTATTGCACGGACAATTCAGAAAACAGACAGAAAAAAATATTTTTGCTTTATTTATTCTAAATAACAAAAAGTAAAAGGAGGGTACACAAGGTTGTGCTTTCTAACTTCATCCATCTCATGCTCATCAAAAGGAATCCACTAACAAGGTTGATCAAGTCTTGTTAACGAACTCATTCCGAATAACATGGAACCGGAGAAATTTCGAATAACACTAGGTTACCTCAACGGAGATATGCACATCCCCAATAATAAGAATATCATATTTCTTCTTGACAGTAGGCAGAGGAAATTCAAAACCTCCAATAGTAATCGATGGAATTTTTCCAATAGAATTGATACTGTGGACTTGAGGTTGTTTCCTCGGAAAGTGTACCGTATGCTCATTTCCATTAACATGAAAAGTGACATTGCCTTTGTTGCAATCAACAACAGCCCCTACAGTATTCAAAAAGGGTCTACCAAGGATAATCAACATACTATCGTCCTCGGGCATATCAAGAATAACAAAGTCCGTTAAAATAGTAACGTTTGCAACCACAACAGGCACATCCTCACAAATACCGACAGGTATAGCAGTTGATTTATCAGCCATTTGCAAAGGTATTTCAGTAGGTGTCAACTTATTCAAATCAAGTCTACGATATAAAGAGAGAGGCATAACACTAACACCGGCTCCAAGATCACATAAAGCAGTTCTAACATAGTTTCTTTTAATGGAGCATGGTATAGTTGATACTCCTGGATCTCCTAGTTTCTTAGGTATTCCACCCTTAAAAGTATAATTAGCAAGCATGGTGGAAATTTCAGCTTCCGGTATATTTCTTTTATTTGTAACAATATCCTTCATATACTTAGCATAAGGATTCATTTTAAGCATATCAGTCAAACGCATACGCAAAAAGATAGGTCTAATCATCTCAGCAAAGCGCTCAAAATCCTCATCATCCTTCTTCTTGGATGGTTTGGAAGGAAAAGGCATGGGTTTCTGAACCCATGGTTCTCTTTCTTTACTATGCTTCCTAGCAACAAAGTCTCTCTTATCATAACGTTGATTCTTTGATTGTGGGTTATCAAGATCAACAGCAGGTTCAATCTCTACATCATTATCATTGCTAGGTTGAGCATCAACATGAACATCATCATTAACATTATCACTAGGTTAATGTTCATCACCTGATTGTGTTTCAGCATCAAAAATAGAAATATCATTGGGATTCTCAGGTGTGTCTACAACAGGTTCACTAGAAGTATGCAAAGTCCTATCATTTTTCTTTTTCTTCCTTTTAGAAGGACTAGGTGCATCAACATTAGTTCTCTGAGAATCTTGCTCAATTCTCTTAGGGTGACCCTCAGGATACAAAGGTTCCTGAGTCATTCTACCCCCTCTAGTCACAACTCTAATAGCATTATCATTTTTCTTATTATTTAATTCATTGAGCAAATCATTTTGAGCCTTAAGCACTTGTTCTACTTGAGTGGTAACCATAGAAGCATGTTTACTAATGAGTTTAAGTTCACCTTTAACACTAGACATATAATCACTCAAGTGTTCAAGCATATAAGCATTGCGTTTCAATTGTCTACCAAAATAAGCATTGAAGTTTTCTTATTTAACAATAAAATTATCAAACTCATCTAAGCATTGGCTAGCAGACTTCTAACGAGGAATATCACCTTCATCAAATCTATAGAGAGAATTTACCTTTACTACCTGTGTCGGGTTATCAAGACCACGTATTTCTTCAACAGGTGGCAAATTAAGACCATGTATTTCTTCAATAGGAGGTAAATTCTTAACATCTTCAGTTTTAATACCTTTTTTTTCATAGATTTCTTTGCCTCTTGCATATCTTCAGGACTGAGAAATAGAATACCCCTTTTCTTCGGAGTTGGCTTAGGAGTTGTTCAGGAAGTGTCCAATTATTTTCATTGGTCAACATATTATTCAATAGCAATTCAGCTTGATCCACAGTTCTTTCCCTGAAAACACAACCAGCACAACTATCCAGGTGGTCTCTGGAAGCATCGGTTAGTCCATTATAAAAGATATCAAGTATTTCATTTTTCTTGAGAGGATGATCAGGCAAAGCATTAAGTAATTGGAGAAGCCTCCCCCAAGCTTGTGGGAGACTCTCTTCTTCAATTTGCACAAAATTATATATTTCCCTTAAAGCAGCTTGTTTCTTATGAGCGGGGAAATATTTAGCAGAGAAGTTGTAAATCGTATCCTGGGGACTACTCACACAACCATGATCGAGAGAATTAAACCATATTTTAGCATCACCCTTTAATGAGAAAGGAAACAATTTAAGGATATAGTAGTAGCGAATTTTCTCATCATTAGTGAATAGGGTGGCTATATCATTTAATTTAGTAAGATGTGCCACAACAGTTCCAGATTCATAGCCATAAAAAGGATCGGATTCAACCAAAGTAATTATCTCAGGATCAATAGAGAAATCATAATCCTTATCAGTAACACAGATAGGTGAAGTAGCAAAAGCAGGGTCATATTTCATTCTAGCATTCAGAGATTTTTCTTTCAGCTTAGCTAATAATTTCTTAAGATCATTCCTATCATTGCAAGCAAGAAAGTCTCTAGCAGTTTCTTCATCCATAACATAACCCTCAGGCATAATAGGCAATTCATATCTAGGGGGAGAATCTTCATCATCACTTTCATCAATATTATCAGTTTCAATAATTTCATTCTCTCTAGCCCTAGCAAGCTGTTCATCAATAAATTCACCTAGTGGCACAATAGTATCAAGCATAGAAGTAGTTTCATCATAAGTATCATGCATATTAGAAGTGGCATCATCAATAACAAGCGACATATCAGAATTAATAGCAGAAGCAGGTTTAGGTGTCGCAAGTTTACTCAAAACAGAAGGTGAATCAAGTGCAGAGCTAGATGGCAGTTCCTTACCTCCCTCGTAGTTGAGGGATAAATTTTGGTTTTCTCGTCTTTCAAGTTCCTCATAGTGATCAGCAGATATAAATCCCAAGTGACTCAAAGAATAGAGCTATGCTCCCCGGCAACGGCGCCAGAAAATAGTCTTGATAACCCACAAGTATAGGGGATCGCAACAGTTTTCGAGGGTAGAGTATTCAACCCAAATTTATTGATTCGACACAAGGGGAGCCAAAGAATATTCTCAAGTATTAGCAGTTGAGTTGTCAATTCAACCACACCTGGATAACTTAATATCTGCAGCAAAGTATTTAGTAGCAAAGTAGTATGGAAGTAACGGTAACGGTGGCAAAAGTAACAATGATAGTTTTGTAGTAATTGTGATAGTGGCAACGAAAATGTAAATAAGCAAAGAACAATATGTGAAAAGCTCGTAGGCATTGGATCGGTGATGGAGAATTATGCCGGATGCGGTTCCTCATGTAATAGTTATAACATAGGGTGACACAGAACTAGCTCCAATTCATCAATGTAATGTAGGCATGTATTCCGAATATAGTCATACGTGCTTATGGAAAAGAACTTGCATGACATCTTTTGTCCTACCCTCCCGTGGCACCGGGGTCCTATTGGAAACTAAGGGATATTAAGGCCTCCTTTTAATAGAGTACCGGACCAAAGCATTAACACTTAGTGAATACATGAACTCCTCAAACTACGGTCATCACCGGTAATGGTCCCGATTATTGTCACTTCAGGGTTAACGGATCATAACACATAATAGGTGACTATAGACTTGCAAGATAGGATCAAGAACTCACATATATTCATGAAAACATAATAGGTTTAGATCTAAAATCATGGCACTCGGGCCCTAGTGACAAGCATTAAGCATAGCAAAGTCATAGCAACATCAATCTCAAAACATAGTGGATACTAGGGATCAAACCCTAACAAAACTAACTCGATTACATGATAAATCTCATCCAACCCATCACCGTCCAGCAAGCCTACGATGGAATTACTCACGCACGACGGTGAGCATCATGAAATTGGTGATGGAGGATGGTTGATGATGACAACGGCGATGGATCCCCCTCTCCGGAGCCCCGAACGGACTCCGGATCAGCCCTCCCAAGAGAGATTAGGGCTTGGCGGCGGCTCCATATCGTAAAACGCGATGAATCCTTCTCCCTGATTTTTTTCTCCCCGAACGTGAATATATAGAGTTGGAATTGAGGTCGGTGGAGCACCAGGGGGCCCACGAGGCAGGGAGACGCGCCCAGGGGGGTAGGCGCGCCCCCACCCTCGTGGACAGTGTGTGGGCCCCCTGGCCTTGATTCTTTCGCCAGTATTTTTTATTAATTCCAAAAATAATCTCCGTGAAGTTTCAGGTCATTCCAAGAACTTTTATTTCTGCACAAAAATAACACCATGGCAATTCCGCTGAAAACAGCGTCAGTCGGGGTTAGTTCCATTCAAATCATGCAAGTTAGAGTCCAAAACAAGGGCAAAAGTGTTTGGAAAAGTAGATAAGATGGAGACGTATGAACCTGCTCCCTGATTAGCTCGCTGTTGCCAGTGAATTTTTTTTTGTAAAGGCCTAGAGTGATGTAACTTAATGAATGGTCTGTTAAGGATGCCAAACAGTGGCATCAAGTGGCAAGCATTGCCTATTTTTGGTGGCAAACAGTGGCATTCATTGCCCTTTTTGTAAACATTTGGAGGGAAGTTCCTGAAGGGGGGTAGTAATGTAGACTGAAATTTTACTGCATATTGGCTTGCTAGTTGATGACCCACAAGTATAGGGGATCAATTGTAGCTCTTTTCGATAAGTAAGAGTGCCAAACCCAACGAGGAGCGGAAAGAAATGACAAGTGGTTTTCAGCGAGGTAATGTCCGCAAGTGCTGAAATTGTAAGTAACAGAGTAGTTTCATAGCAAGATATTTTGTAATGAGCAAGTAATGATAATGGCAGCAAAAGTGCAGCAAGGTAGCCCAATCCTTTTGAGGCAAAGGACAGGCCAAAACGGTCTCTTATAATAAGCAAAGCGTTCTTGAGGGTACACGGGAATTTCATCTAGTCACTTTCATCATGTTGATTCGATTTGTGTTCGCTACTTTGATAATTTGATATGTGGGTGGACCGGTGCTTAGGTGTTGTTCTTACTTGAACAAACCTCCTACTTATGATTAACCCTCTCGCAAGCATCCGCAACTATGAGAAAAGTATTAAGAATAAATTCTAACCATAGCATTAAACTTTTGGATCCAATCGTCCCTTACGGAATAGCGCATAAACTAGGGTTTAAGCTTCTGTCACTCTCACGGCCCATCATCTATTAAATACTCCACAATGCATTCCCTTAGGCCCAAATATGATGAAGTGTCATGTAGTCGACGTTCACATGACACCACTAAGGGAATCACAACATATATACTATCAAAATATCGAACACACATCAAGTTCACATGATTACTTGCAACATGATTTCTCTCGTGACCTCAAGAACAAAAATAACTACTCACAAATGATAATCATGCTCAAGATCAGAGGGGTATTAAATAACATAATGGATCTGAACATATAATCTTCCACCATATAAACCATACGGTAATCAACTACAAGATGTAATCAACACTACTAGTCACCCACAAGCACCAATCTGTAGTTCCGGTAACAAGACTGAACACAAGAGATGAACTGGGGTTTGAGATGAGATGGTGCTATTGAATATGTTGATGGAGATTGCTCTCCCCAAGATGGGAAAGTTGTTGGTGATGATGATGATGATGATTTCCCCCTCCGGGAGGGAAGTTCCCCCGGGTAAAAGTGCTCCTGCTCAAGTTCCGCCTCGAGATGGCGGCGCTCCATCCCGAAAGTCCTCTCCTTATTTTTTTCTAGGTCAAAATGACTTATATACCAGAAGATGGGCACCAGAGGTGGGCTTGGGTGAGCACAACCCACCAGGGCGCGCCTGGGCTCCCTGGCGCGCCCAGGTGGGTTGTGCCCGCCTGGTGGTCCCCCTCCGGTACTTATTTGCTCCAATATTATTCATATATTCCATAAAAATTCTCTGTAAAGTTTCAGCTTGTTTGGAGTTGTGCAGAATAGGTAGCGTGACGTAGCTTTTCCAGGTCCAGATTTCCAGCTACCAGAATTCTCCCTCTTTGTGTGTACCTTGCATATTATGAGAGAAAAGGCATTAGAATTACTACAAAAAGCATTATTATGCATAAAAACATCATAAACTATAGTAAAAAAACATGATGCAAAATGGACGTATCAACTCCCCCAAGCTTAGACCTCGCTTGTCCTCAAGCGAAAACCGAAATCAAAAAACATGTCCACATGCTTTGAGAGAGAGGTGTCGATAAAAACAAAATACGGACATAGAAGCATCATGTTGATTATTATAACAACAAAAAATTTAAACATAAGGCTTTTATCATAGAACTTTTATCATAGACTTCTCATGAACAAGTGACAAGTTCATCACACAATTGAAGTATAAAGCAAAAACTCTATTAGAAACCAACAAACTATGTTCTTAGTCAACTTTGGAACTACAATTCATCATCTTTTCAGGAAGGGTCACGTATCGGAGCCTTTAGGCAAATCCACATACTCAACCATCATATAGTCTTCTATGATTGCTAACACTCACCGCATACACATGAACAAAACGTTTCAACCGGACACATAGAAAGATAGGGGCTTATAGTTTCGCCTCCCAACGTATTCACCTCAAGGGTGATGTCAACAATAATAACTCATGCTACCCATATTCAGCTGGACATATGTGCCTAGATCTTTCCTCACCACATGGTGCTTGCCAAAGGAGAAAATAAAAAGGAATAGAGAGAAAACTTTGACTCTTTGCATAAAAGTAAAAGATAGACCCTTCGCAGAGGGAAGCAGAGGTTGCCATGCGCTTATTTGTTTGTATGCTCAACCCCTTAGTGGAAAAGAACGCCAAGTCGTATTGCCCCTTGTGATGGCAACCTTTATTATGCAGTCTGTCGCTTTTATTCTTCACCATCACAAGTTCGTACAACGCTCAATTTTCTCTTACACTAAATGATCTCACACTTTTAGAAGCAATTTTTATTACCTTATTGCACCAATGACAACTTACTTGAGGGGTCTTGCTCAATCCCTAGGTAGGTATGGTGGACTCTTGAAAATAAGATTTGGGTTTAAGGGTTTTTGGATGCACAAGTAGTATCTCTACTTGGTGCGGAATTTTTGGCTAGCAAAGATGGGGGGAAAGCACCACATGTTAAAGGATCTATAACAATATGACTTCTATGTGAATATGTACAAACATAAATCATTAAGTTGTCTTCCTTGTCCAACGTCAACAATTTTGGCATATAATATTTTGACGGGGGCTCACAATCACAAAAGATTTCTAGGATAGTATATTTATATGTGAATCTTCTCTTCCCTTATTAATTGTTTCATGAGTTGCATCATTGACTAATGCTATGTTTGTCAATCTCTAACAAAATTTCCTACTTATACTTTTCCTTATGTGGTATCATCACCTACCATAAGATTAGCATATGATCTTTTTAATTTATTTCCTTTCCTTTTATTTATTTCCTTTCTTTTTATTTCAACATGAAAGTAAAGAAAGCAAAAACTCAAACTAAACTTTATTATATATCTCGCACACGATTACTAGGATAGATCACTAAGTAAACTCTCGAAAAGAAAGGATCGAACTAAACTTTTATTCATCTAAAGCAAAAGATCAAACTAAAATAAGTAAAGGCAAAAGATAGTGGGGATGATACGATACCGGTTCTCGCGCTTAGTACTGGGGTCACCACACTTATCTCTCCTCTTAATTACCTTGCCACATCAGACTTTTTGCCTACATGGAAGCCTTAGCACCTGTACAAGGCGGAGCATTGGGAGGGGCCCGGGCGTATAGGCATAGGGATATTGTAGATAGGAAGTCTTCGCGATCCCTATACTGTAGATAGGATCAGACTTTTTATTGACCTGTATATAAACCTCCGTCCTGGTTTAATGGTCCCCTTCGTACTTAGTGTAAAATTTTGACCGTAAATTTAACTAACAAAGTGTCAATGCATGTCATAAAAAAACTATACCATTAAAAACTATGTTCAAATACGAATCTAGTGATATGATTTTTGGTGACATGCATTAACATTTTATTAGTTAAATAGATGGTCAAAGTTTGACACAAAGTACTACTAGTACTCCTACATTATTGGCGCCGGGTGGCTTGGACAATGTTTCATCTTGTTGGACATGATGAGAGTAGAGGCATAGGGATACTGTAGATAGGAAGTCTTGGCGATCCATTATTCCCTATCTCGGTCAGAGAGAACTATTCAAGTAGTCTTCATAGTGAAGTGACAATACACGCTGCAGCAGATGGGACACTTGATTAATAAGTTGAACCAGCGTGTTGGTGTTACTAAATCAGCCTTACCCAGTACTGCCATCATGTTTGCCAGTGGAGCACGCTTCCGCAAATACGACTACGCACCTCTCTCCTCCATTAACTGACATATGGGCCCTCTTGAGGTAGACCCACATGCCATCGGTATATCCTGGTAGTAGTACTAGTAGAATTAAGATTTAATGCACTTTCTTCCCTGTCTTTCACTCTTCTTCCTCCTCTCTTCCCCATCGTCGGCCGCACACCATTCCCCCCCGCTCACTGCTCGCCCGCCCGCGCCATCTTCCTTGGTAGCTCGAGAATACCATATCCCCCCGCTCACTGCTTGGCCACACACGCCATCTTCTTCGCTCGCCCGCCCGAATCCACTTCCCCACTGGCTCGCAGGCACTGAAAACCCCAGTCACTCAGCGCCCTAAAAAACCCTATGGCAGAACCGACTAACACGCAGAGCTGCGATTGGAATTCCCTCCCCGATGTTCTCTTGGAGCAAATCTGTAATCGTATGGACCTGCTCAACACCGTCCGTCTGGCTGCATGCTTGGTGTCTTTGTACCGTCTACTCGTCTACAACCGGCCGGCTCTTTTCAAGACACCCTGCTTGCTGATGCCCGATCCTCGCAGGTGGCCCAGACACCGACTTGACGATCCTATGGAGGTTGTCGTGGTGCCCCTCGACATGCTACCACTACCCGTCCACCTGTCCTTCATGCGCGACCACTACTGGGCGGGCATGAAGGCCAACTGGATCGTCCTCATCCATCAATCCGGTAGTCCGTGGAGTCTCGTGGATATCTACACCAAGCGAGAGATCACCCTTCCATCGTTGGATATCGCCGCCATCGAGCCTCGCGGCCCGCCGGACACTCCTGCCTACTACGCACGAGACGCGTCGAGCTTTTGGCTCGACCGCTGTTTGCTGAAGGTTGTAATCTGCGAAGTGCCCACACCATCACAAGACTACATGGATTACAAGCTCATTGCCGTGTTCAACATGGGATTAGTCTATCTGGAATCCGGTCGCCATACATGGGTATGGCTCATCGTCGATCCTCTTCACCCAACATTTCTGTCTGATGCTATAGTGCACGATGGCATCGTTTATGCGGTCGATGCACAGATTGGCTGCCTATACTGGTGGAATCTATCATCGTGTAATTGTTCTATCTCATCTCATCTTTACCTTAAGAATACGACTGCCTGTTCATTGTTACAAATTTAGAATATATAGTATGTCTATAACCACATCATTGATATATGTTCCTCTCATTTCCTAGATTTTTATGACCACACATGTTATTGTTAGAGTTGATATGAGAACAATCTGCATCTAATGATTGTTAGAATAGATATTATGAGTATAACCTCATGATTGCTATATGTTACTCTCATTTCCAGGATTCTTATAACAATGCATGTTATTGCTTAGAGTTGATATGATAACTGTAGTAAGTGCTATGGTAGAATATGAGTAGGCCCTGTCATATCTGTTTTCCTCTCATTGTTACATGATGTTTGAACCAAGATATATTGCTAGACTAGCAATGTGCCCGTGCGTTGCAACGGATCCAAAATAGAATAATACATGTTCACAAACTTGAAAGAAAAACACTATAGTTTGGTGTATATACTAAAAATATACTCGTATTAGGTTTCACTCAAAATATATTCCTTGTGGCTGTTTTGATGAGGTGGGGGAGGGATGTAGTTGCTTTCAAGATACTAAGGGGTTTCTGCAAATTGGAGCAGAGGAGTGGGGTCTTGTTGCAAAAATGCCACGACTTACATCATAGTCGTTAGATGCAGATCTGATGGTCAGAAATGACGGATGGCAGACACACCATCATCACCAACTGAGTCTTTTATAGGAGTAGAGCCATTGGCTTATTTTTTTAATTTGGGGTATGATTACGACCACGGCATTGCAATTCTCTGTCTATGATATGTGTCACTGTTATAATAATCTTAATTCCACACATACTCTGAACATGATTGTTTATTTTTGTCCTTTTGGTCTCCAATTTGAATTGTTGCAGCAGACGCAAATGCGCTAGCCTTCATGATTCCAGGACCTGGAATCATACCAGCCGATGGGTGGTGGTTTATCGCTCGTTCAGCTGACGGCGGTCATTTGATGCTCATTTGCACGTACCAAATTGACCAAACCATTTCATCAAACCACATGCAGTACAATGCCTGGGGCGTTCGTGACATTGATGGCTATGGTTGCTTCGTGTTCGAGAAAGATCCCAGCTCCGTTGGGCCAGGTGTATTCAACTGGAGGCAGGTTTACAGCCTCGGCAACCACTCCATGTTCCTCGGGCTCAATTATCCGATCATCCAACCAATCATCGATCATATCACCGGCGATGATTACCGTGCTATGCAACTTCCATTCGCCAAGGGGAACTGTGTTTACACATCATACCATGGGTTTCATGAATCACCATATCCAAAGATTCGTCGACACAGCTTGTTGCCAGATAATCTTCAGTGTGTGAAAGGCATCAAGCTTCCATGCGATGGATGGCTTTTGCAAACCCGACATGCGGCGATGTGGTTCATGCCAACAACAAATATGCACAACTTGATTCATACTGATATCTAGATTGAGCCATGTATCCTGCTGCTGTAGCATGACCCTCTTTTGTTGGATATTATGTACTACTGTTAGTTTGAAGCACTCCTCCGGTTTGAAGTATAGACACTTTTCTGGAATCAAGTGCATCCTAACTCACCTGCGTAGGATGTACTGATAATGATGATGGAGATGCTGTGCAGAAGCCACACACACACACACACACACACACACACACACACACACACACACACACATATATATATATATATATATCAATTAGGCTTCAAGTGTGTACTTGTTGGTGAAAGTGTTGTCCAATGGGAATTATATTTTGTATTACTCATGTAGCCTACAAAGTCTGTCGCACAGCCTTGTATCTTCTTACCCCATTTCTAAATTTGTACTAGTCCTCTATACCGTATATTGCGCTACTCGTACTACTACCTCCCTCCTGGTTTACTGGTCCCCTTCGTAATTTGTGTCAAATTTTGACCATAAATTTCACTAACTAAATGTTAATGCATGTCACAAAAAATTATATCGTTTTATTCGTATTTGAACATAGTTTCCAATGGAATAATTTTCGGTGACATGCATTGACATTTTGTTAGTTAAACCTATGGTTAAAATGTGACACTAAATACGACTAGTAAGTGGTACAGTAGCAGTACTAGTATACGTCGGTCAAATTATTCATCATGTCCTCACATTGAATTGACGTGACAACACGCTGCGCGTGATGTAACACAAGAATCCCGGCGGCGTGTTCAAGTATTATGGACTTCAGAGGTGGAGTACTACCACTTATCTGTCGAAATCTTTCATCATTCCCTTAAAACAGTCGATTTGATCATACATTGAGTACCATATAACTGGAATTAACCGATGCAACTCCAAGAAGGATTGGCCGGTGCTGCCGGCTGGCGTCAAGTTCTATCCCACGGATCAGGAGCTGATCGAGCACCTTGAGGCCAAAGTGAGTGCTGACAGCGCGAGATCTCACCCTCTCATCGATTTGTTCATACCAACCACCGACAGCGAGCACGACATATGCTACACCCATCCTGAAAAACTTTCAGGTAAGACACCGATCAGCCGTCTACTTGCACAAACATATTCCTTTGTTTATAGCTCTATTTTTCTTTTTAGACGCAAACCTAGTGAAGCAATTACAATTTGACAGTTAATAAAAAGTGAAACAAGTGGCTGCAACATGCCAAAGATGTTATGAAAATGCCAACTACGTACACTAAAACCTGTATTCGACAATACTGCAGGTATCACACTGAGTGGCCTAAGCAAGCATTTCTTCCAGCGCAATTCCAGGGCGTTCAAAAGGGGCACGTGGACGCGTCGCAAGATATAGTCGGAGTGCGGCATGCACGCGATGTGGCACAAGACTGGCAATACCTTGCCGGTGAGGTCAATGGCCGGCAGACGGGCAGCAAAAAGGTTCTGGTGCTGCACACCAACAAGAACTTCAACCATTCCCGCAAAAATAAATAAATAAAATAAAGAACTTCGACCAGCAGAGGACCAACTGGGTGATGCACTGTACCACCTCGGGGACCTGGAGCAAGAGAAGGAGCGGGAGCTGGTCTTCTGCAAGATTTTCTACCAGACGAACACTAGGGCCAGGACTAAAAAGATTATAAGTTAGTTTGGTATTGGTACTTGTACTACCTTGTCGTCCGCAAGTTGGTATTGCTGTTAACGATCTTTTGGTATGAACTTGGCATTTGCTTCCAACCATCATGCCGAGGGTCGACGTGGATATAAAGCTGAATCATTTGTTTCGAAACGAATTTTTAGGCACCTGATTTTTATTTGATGGGTAGCATAAGCACCAGCCGTTCGAATTCCCAGTTCTCCAATTTTTTCGAAACTAGTGCATGCACTTATTATCATGATGAAAAAACAATATACCTGCTGCATCCCAGTTATCAGTCTGTACTTGCAGAATTCTCTCGTTTATTGAGCAGGTATATTGTTTTTTCAGGTCGAGCAAGTTTCAACTGGGTTGTAGACTGCCCAGGCTTGGTTTTGTTTTTAACAGGCCTAGCCCATGACGACAACGGGGCACAAAGATCCAGCAGGTATCTACTGGCCTCTGGTGCGCCAGCGTTAGTTATATTTTGTCTTACAACATCCGCAGGCAGTTTTTTTTACTGAATCAAACACACAACCCAGTTCTATTTTCCTCTTGAAACGCCATGTCCTACTTCCGTTTTCTAATCTCTACCTATAGTTTTACTAGTTCATATACACGTATCATTATATTGAAAATACATAAAGTTCCCTTTCCATATTTACATCCTTATTTTTGTTGTTGTTTTCCCTCCCAGCGCTGATTTTTTTACCACTGGTTTTCCCTTGAACCAACTCAATTGTCCCACGTCTTGTTTGCTTACAAAAACAAAATGATTTTTTTGGCAAATCAATAAGTTCTTAAAAAATGTTTATCATTTTGGGATTACAACAGTTCAGACTCCACCGAAATATGCAAAATAAGGTTGAACTTTTTGACCGTGGTCCGGGGCAGAAAATGGGCTGTAATAAATTACTTAAGAATTAGCAAATGGGCTGCAAATTATTAAAAAATGGCAAATAGGCTCTATGTTGTCTGCCACAGATTTGGAGGCTGACTTGTGGGCCTACTAAGTTCATGCGTAGACAAGGTTTCTCAAAAAAAGAAACTTAGTCAACAATCGACTCTACTAGCATCAGACCGTTAGATGTCAATCTAACGACAATCGTGCTTCTTCAGTCTCTGATCTTCCTGCTCCAGCCGCACAAACCAGCGCCGACGGAACCGCCTGCTCCCGCCTCCCGTGGCCGGCTGTGCTGCCGAGCAGGCCTCACGGCCCCACCATATTCGCATCCCTGGCCTGGCTATCCCTCTACTCAACCACACCTCCTGTTATTTTTCGGCGACGGCAGCCAAACCAGTCAACCCTCGTACTCCCCACCGCGTGGGCAGCCACTGCCATGTCTTCCCCGGCTCCGTGTCATTCCCTTCGTAGGCCTCACTGTCGTTCACTGCCCTGGTGCTCTCGGCGCGGTGTGGTCAACGAACGACATCCATCAGAAATGGACTGTACATGGAGAGACTGACAGCTGGGTCCATGGCCGCACACAAGGAAATGCCTCCTTATTACACGCAAAATAATGATTCCTCCACCTGACATCTGGGACCAACCGAAAGGGCCTCTGTATTTCATGAAAAAATGTTCCAGCCACTGACAGCTCGGACCCACCAGCTATATCTTCACACGCAAGGAAGTGCTTCCTTATTACGCACAAAAAATGAATACCCCCTGCTAGCTAGGACCCAACATAATGGGAGGCTGACTTGTGGGCCTACTAAGTTGACGGGGACGGAGGGCTTTGTCAACTTAGTCAATATGAACGATTCTAGCTCCAGTGACCGTACGATGTCCATCCAACGACCGTAGTGCTTCTTCAACCTCTAGTCTTCTTGCTCCAGCCGCCCAAACAAGCGTCGGCCGTGCCGCCTGCTCTTGCCTCACATGGCCAGCTGTGTTGCCACCGCTGGCCATGCCATCCCTCTATACTCACCCACACCTCCTGTTATTCTCCGGCGACGGCAGCCTCACACCGCAGCCGAAGCAGTCAACCCACGTACTCCCCTCCGCGTGGGCATCCCTTGCCGCGTCTTCCCCGGCTCCGCGTCGTCCCCTTCCTAGGCCTCGCCGTCGTCCACCGCCCTGGTGCTCTCGACGCGGCATGGTCAATGTGGTCAACGAATGACTTCCATCGGAAGAGTACTATATGTGGAGAGGCTGACAGCTAGGTCCACGGTCGCAGCAAGGAAATGCCTCCTTATTACGCGCAAAATAATGATTCCTCCGCCTCACAGCAGGGACCCACCGACCGGGCCACCGTATTTCGCGAAAAAAAACGTTTCCCCCTGACTACTGGGACCCACCAGCTACATCTTCGCACGCAAGGAAGTGCGTCCATATTACGGGCAAAAAAATGATTTGCCCCCCTGACTGCTAGGACCCACCAGCTACATCTTCGCACGCAAGGAAGTGCCTGACAGTCGGGACCCACCTGGTCGAAGCGTATGTAGCGTTGTCATTCTGGTGGCGAACATGTACGTACATACTGGTCGATCGGTCTGTCTGCAGGCTGCAGCGATGAACCGTGGCCGTGTAAGGAAGGGCTCGTGTCGTAGTAGAGGCGCGCACGTGTCATAGTAGAGGCGCGCACGTAACATGTACACATACATACAGCGCCCAGGGTGCAAGAAAGTAAATACGGCCACGTACGTACATACGGGCGGGGTCTCGAACGCCTACTCGGCCAGGGCTCGTGTACATGGCTGGGTCGGAACGGAGAAACTGCGTCGTCGTCGTGTTCATGGGGAGGCAACGGAATGTGTCGTGTTCATCGGGAGGCAACGGAACGCGTGCTGTTCATCGGGAGCCAACCGGCTTGGACGGAACAGCCGATGGAAACGAGGCCTGGCATACCGCAGAATGGAGGAAACGGCCTTGTGTTTGACCGGCCACGGTCGAAATGGGATCCTGTTCATTGGGAGGGGTCTGGCGTACCGTAAAACGGAGGAAACGAACCTCCTACGATGGAAACGAGGTCCTGTTGATCGGGAGGGGTGTGGCGTACCGCAAAACGGGACTCCACGGGATACTGTTCATCTCCACCATCGACCTCCTCCAGCTTCCACGGGCTACTGTTCATCCACCGTCGACCTCCTCCAGCCTCCACCTGCGACTGTTCATCCACGGGCTCCTGTTCATCCAGCCTCCACTGCGCGCTCCTCCACCGGCTATTGTTCAACCAGCCCTCTCCACGGGGTCCTGTTCAACCACCCCTCCACGGGCTACTGTTCATCCAGCCATCCACCGGCTACTGTTCAACCAGCCCTCCACCGGCTATTGTTCAACCAGCCCTCCACGGGGTCCTTGAAAGGTCGTGGATGTCGCCTAGAGGGGGGGGGTGAATAGGCTCTTTAAAATAATTACGGTTGAGGCTTGAACAAATGCGGAATAAACCTAGCGGTTAATTTGTCAAGCACAATACCTACAACAACTAGGCTCACCTATGTGCACCAACAACTTATGCTAAGCAAGAAAAACTACTTAGGTGATAGCAAGACATATGAAAAGAAACAATATGGCTATCACAAAGTAAAGTGCATAAGTAAAGGGCTCGGGTAAGAGATAACCGAGGCACGCGGAGACAACGATGTATCCCGAAGTTCACACCCTTGCGGATGCTAATCTCCGTTTGGAGCGGTGTGGAGGCACAATGCTCCCCAAGAAGCCACTAGGGCCACTGTAATCTCCTCACGCCCTCGCACAATGCAAGATGCCGTGATTCCACTAAGGGACCCTTGAGGGCGGTCACCGAACCCGTACAAATGGCAACCCTTGGGGGCGGTCACCGAACCCGTACACTTTGGCAACCCTTGGGGGCGGTCACCGGTACCCGTCAAATTGCTCGGGGCGATCTCCACAACCTAATTGGAGACCCCGACGCTTGTCTGGAGCTTTACACCACAATGATTGAGCTCCGAACACCACCAACCGTCTAGGGCGCCCAAGCACCCAAGAGGAACAAGCTCAAGGGTACCAAGCACCCAAGAGTAATAAGCTTCTCAACTTGTAACTTCCAAGTATCACGTGGAGAACTCAAACCGATGCACTAAATGCAATGGCAGGGGCACACGGAGTGCCCAAGTCCTTCTCTCTCAAATCCCACCGAAGCAACTAATGCTAGGGAGGAAAATGAGAGGAAGAACAAGAAGGAGAACACCAAGAACTCCAAGATCTAGATCCAAGGGGTTCCCCTCACAAAGAGGAGAAAGTGATTGGTGGAAATGTGGATCTAGATCTCCTCTCTCTTTTCCCTCAAAAACTAGCAAGAATCCATGGAGGGATTGAGAGTTAGCAAGCTCGAAGAAGGTCAACAATGGGGGAAGAACACGAGCTCAAAAGATAAGGTTCATTGGGAAGAAGACCCCCTTTTATAGGAGCGGAAAATCCAACCGTTACCCCCAAAACAGCCCCGCAGAGGGCGCTACTACCGCATAAGGCAGCGGTACTACCGCTGAGAACAGCGGTACTACCGCTCCCCCGGGCGGTACTACCGTGGAGTTAGGAGGGCAGGAGAGATACGGACTCGAGCGGTACTGCCGCAGGGCGGTACTACCGCTCATGAGCGGCACTGCCGCTCTACTGTCACTGTGAAGTACCGCACAATCCGACACGAAAAATGACCCCTCGAGTCGACGCGGTAGGGGCCTGGTACCGCAGCGGTACTACTGTTGAGGACCCACCGGCGGTACTACCGCTGCGGAGCGGTACTGCCGCTTGTGACTCCTAAGCGGTACTACCGCTGGGTACCGCGGTACTACCGCTGGCGCCATCCTAAAGCCACTACCACGAAAACAACTATACTCCACGGGAAACCAAAACTGCCATAACTTCTGCAAATGAGCTCCGAATTGAGCAAACTCAAGCTTGTTGGAAACAGGACGACGAGTGAAACCTCCAACAGAGAAGAACGGACATAACCTCCAACATCGAAAACATCATAGAAGATGCAAGTGAACTCCGTTTTCGATGAACTCGAGCTTGTCAACAAGATGACCAAAAGCTCCAAAACTCACAAAGAGAAGCAAACAAGAACCAAGAAAGATGATGCAAGGATGCAATGGTTTGAGCTCTCTACGAATGATACGATCAAGCTACTCATCGAGAGCCCCCCTTGATAGTACGGCAATCGATCCTATAACCCGGTCTCCCAACTACCATCATGAGACTGGTAAAATAGAAAACCTATCAAGGGCAAACCTTTGCCTTGCACATGGTCCACTTGAGCTAGATGAAGACGATCTTGACTCCCTCAAGTTGGACCACCTTTCTTGGTTGCGTTGGCTCGATGAAGACTAGTTGATTGCTCCCCCATACTCCACTATGGGTGAGCCACTCTTCCGCACATCTTCACAAGTCCATTGTCACCACAATGGACGACAAGCTTCAAGCATTTGATCTCCTCATGATGCTTCACTTGAACTTGCACACCGCAACATCTTCACAAGTCCATTGTCACCACAATGGACGACAAGCTTCAAGCATTTGATCTCTTCATGATGCTTCACTTGAACTTGCACACCGCAACCTAACCCCACAAAGAACTCTCACGAAGATCATGGGTTAGTACACAAAGCGTAATTGACAATGCTTACCACACCATGGGATCGCTTGATCCCTCTCGGTACATCTTCTACGTTTGTGAGTTGATCAAGTTGATTCACTCTTGACTTAGTCTTGATCAACCTTGAATCTTTTCAACTCTCTTCATTTGGATGATGTCTTGAAGATATACATGAATGATCACACAATCTTCTTCTCCAAGACATGCTTGCAATAAGCTCAACTCTCACATGACCAATCTTTGGATAATTCCTTAATAACACCTTGGTCACCACATAAACTCCTTGAAACCAACACATGAACTTCAAGAAATGCCTATGGACAAATCCTTCAAATATAACTCATGGCAACCATTAGTCCATAGAGATTGTCATCAATTACCAAAACCAAACATGGGGGCACCGCATGTTCTTTCAGTCCTGTTCATCTAGCCCTCCACGGGGTCCTGTTCATCCACCGGCTCGATCAATCGGGGTACTGTTCATCCAGCGGCAACGGCCTCTACTACCACAGGGTCCTGTTCATCCAACCCTCCACCGGGAACTGTTCATCCAAACCCCCTCAACAACGCTCACTGTTCATCAAGGTATGGAGGCAGCAGTGTTCGATCAGCTTCAGTTAGCAGCAGTAGCGAAGGAACCACTCGGGTTCAGTTAACAGCAAGGGATCGATCAATCGCTCGGGTTCAGTAACGCGTAGCTTGCAGTGTAATCGCTCGGGTTCAGTTAGAGCCCAACGCCTCGCTCGGGTTCAGTTAGAGCCCAACGCCTCGCTCCGGTTCAGTTAGAGCCCAACGCCTCGCACACACGCGCGTTTGTACGAGAGAAACGCGCATCGCTCGGCCCCCGACCACCCACCGTAACCGGGAACTCCTTGATATTTTCCTCGCCCTCGCTTCTACCACTGTTTTTTCCGTCATGGATGGCCCAAAGAATGTCATGCAGTTGCGTCTCCGGTCCGCCCAGGACGAAAAGCCAATTTTATGTCATGATTTTTTGTCATAGAAGTAGGACCCCACCACATCTATGATGATACCGGGTTTTGTCACAATTATCATCATAGAAGTGTCATAAGTATGACAGAAAAAAAATTCGTTCGGCCCAAAATGTCACGGATGTGTCTTTTTTTTGTAGTGGATCTTGATGCCATAGTTCGTCATGGCACAATTGGCAAATCGTCTGAAGACATCCTGCACTTCATTCTTGTAGAGGATTATATGCAGCCATGTATATCTTGAGTAATCATCAACAATAACGAAGCCATAGAGGCAAGCAGTGGTAGTAAGGGTAGAGTAATGAGTAGGGCCAAATAAGTCCATGTGAAGCATCTCGAAGGGATGAGAGGTCATCATGATTGTCTTTGAGGGATGCTTGGCCCTAGTCATCTTTCCAGCTTCGCAAGCACCACATAGATGATCCTTCTTGAAATGGACGCCCTCGATGCCCACGACATGCTTCTTCTTCGCGAGAGTGTACAAGTTCCTCATGCCAGCATGCCCTAGCCTTCGATGCCAGAGCCAGCACTCTGAAGATTTTGCTAGAAGACATACGGCCAACTGTGGTCCTGCTGAGAAATCTACCATATAAAGATCATCTTTTCGATACCCTTCAAAGACTAGAGAGTTGTCAGATTCCATAAGCACAAGGCAATGATATTTTCCAAATATCACAATCATGTTCAGATCACAAAGCATTGAGACAGACATTAAGTTGAAGCCAAGGGATTCACAAGCATCACTTTATCCATGTGCTGATCCTTTGAGATTGCAACTCTACCTAGACCCAATACCTTGCTTTTACCAGTGTCAGCAAATGTGATGTGACTTTTGTCAGATGGACATAGGTTTGAATCCATGAGAAGACGTCGATCACCAGTCATGTGGTTAGTGCATCCATTGTCCATAATCCATTCTGAAGCCTTTGGTGTCATACCCTACAGTGCAGTTTGGGGGATAGGCTTCACCAAGGGTATTGTGAAGCATAAACATTTGACAAACAAGCGGATTATGAAAGTTCAAATCTTGGCTAGGATAAATAGGATGTTTATCAACAATCCTGGGACGAAATACATAGTAAGACCATTTTGAAATTTTATCTTACGTCCCACAAGATGTTTTAGGTCCCCAGCATAAGCATCAGAAGCCTTTGATTTCCGGCTGGAGACCCTTTCCTGCAAAAGAGAGTTAATTTTTCTTAACCACCCACATCTTTAGGGTTGGCTTAGAAGCAATGAGTCTAAGTGCAACATCTGAGAACTTCGGCTTTGGAGCCCTAGCAAATAGCCTTGCAGGGGGTGAATAATACTCATAGGAATAAGCAGAAAAGTTCTTGGTCTTATGAACATAGTGGCTTGACGAAACGCGCTCATATTCATAAGTCTGAGTATGGTTTCCCTGCAAAACATTGGCGTTAGGGTGACTCTGGTGAGTCCTCTCTTTGTATGAAGCCTTTGGTCTGGGGTTTGTCTTGTTCCGAGGTGGTGTCATGATGACATTCACAGGAAGTTTCTCAAGATAACTTTTGGGAACCCAGATTTTCTTCAAAGGTGGTCCATTCCTGCAGTTAGTACCAATATACCTGGCAAACACTTCACCATTCTGATTCTTAAACAATTTATAGTTTGCATCAAAGGATTCATCAATGATAATTGGGTTAGCACAAGTGAAGCCAGATAAGGTAGATGGATCCACTGAAGGTCCCTTTGCAGCACCCCATGTGGTTTTGGGGTACTGCTCAGGCTTCCAGTAGGAACCATCAACATTCATTTTCTTGTCAAACCCAACACCCTCTTTCCTAGGGTTTCGGTTCAGAATCTATTTCTTGAGGACATCACACAGTGCCTGATGCCCTTTGAGACTTTTGTACATTCCTGTCTCAAGCAATGTCTTCAACCTGGCAGTCTCATCAACAATAGTAGTGGTATCCTCAGTGGAGGGGTTAGTTACCACATCAGCAGTTGAAGATATTGCAACAGTAGCAACAGTAGAACATTCAGCAATAGAGATAGCATTATCACGCTCATGACATTTTAGACATGGTGGTTCAAATCCTTCCTGAGCGGAACTGATCTGTTGAGCATGAAGTGACTCATTCTCCTTTTGAAGATCTTCATGAGTCGCTCTCAAGTTCTTGCTTCCTTTGAAGATAATCATAGGAAAGCTTTTCATGAGTAGTTGAGAGCGTTTCATGACGACTTTCAAGTTCCTCGTACTTAACATGAAGATTTTTGATGTCTTCAATTAAGGACTGAGATCGGGTCATTTCCGCGTCCAACAGGTCATCGCTTTTGTCTAGCAACTTTTGAATATGTTCCATAACAGTTTGTTGTTCAGTTGAAATTTTAGCAAGTGTTTTGTAGCTAGGTTTAGATTCACATTCAGAGTCATCTTCACTTGATGTTTGAAAGTAAGCATCGCGTGAGTTTACCTTGGCACCACATACCATGAAGCAATAGGTAGGAGCAGAGTTATCCTCATCATTAGCATCAGCGTTGGTGACGGGGCCATTGTCTTCAGTGTTGAAGATGGACTTGGCGACATAGGCTGAAGCTAGAGCCAGGCTTGCCACGCCTGAATCGGATTCCTCTTCAAACTCCACCTCTGCCTCCTCAGAAGCAGACTCCTTCTCAGAATCCATCTCCTTGCCAACAAATGCACGAGCCTTGCTTGATGAGCTCTTCTTGTGTGATGAAGACTTCGACAAAGACTTGGAAGAAGACTTTGAGGATTTCTTCTTCTTCTTCTTGTCATCAGAATCATATTCCTTGCTCTTCTTCTTCTTCTTCTTGGTCTCATTGTCCCACTGTGGACACTCAGAGATGTAGTGACCAGGTTTCTTGCATTTGTGGCATGCCCTCTTCTTGTGGTCACGAGTAGAAGATTCATCATTTCTTGAGCTAGATCTTGAAGACTTTCTGAAGCCTTTCTTCTTGGTGAAGTTCTGGAACTTCTTCATAAGCATAGCAAGCTCGTTTCCAATGTCTTCAGGATCCCCAGAACTGCAGTCAGATTCTTCTTCAGATGAGGAAACCACCTTTGCCTTCAAAGCGCGAGTTCGGCCATAGTTGGGACCATAGATATCTCTCTTCTTAGATAATTGGAACTCATGTGTGTTGAGCCTCTCAAGTATGTCATACGGATCGAGAGTCTTGAAGTCAGGGCGTTCTTGAATCATCAGGGCCAGGGTGTCGAATGAGCTGTCAAGTGATCTCAGAAGCTTCTTGACGATTTCGTGCTTGGTGATCTCAGTGGCGACGAGTGCGCGAAGCTCATTTGTGATATCAGTGAGGCGATCAAACGTGAGCTAGACATTCTCATTGTCGTTTCTCTTGAAGCGGTTAAAGAGGTTGTGAAGAACATCAATCCTTGAGTCTCTCTGGGTTGAGACGCCTTCGTTGACCTTGGAGAGCCAGTCCCAGACTAGCTTCGCAGTTTCCAGAGCACTCACACGGCCATACCGTCCTTTGGTTAGATGACCACAGATGATGTCCTTGGCGGTCGAGTCCAGTTGAATGAA
Organism: Aegilops tauschii subsp. strangulata; assembly: GCF_002575655.3. Classification (NCBI taxonomy): domain Eukaryota; kingdom Viridiplantae; phylum Streptophyta; class Magnoliopsida; order Poales; family Poaceae; genus Aegilops; species Aegilops tauschii. Next base: position 275,520,929 of record NC_053037.3, on the reverse strand, counting down.
CCTCTTGACATCAGCAGCGGTGACACCTTCACCGACCTTAGGAACACCGTTCTTGACGACATACCAGAGGTCGACATCAATGGCTTCAAGATGCATACGCATCTTATTCTTCCAATAGGGGTAATCAGTGCCATCGAAGACAGGGCACACAACGAAGACTTTGATTATCCCTGCAGTCGACATAGCTAAAACTCCAGGTGGTTAAACCAAATCACACAGAACAAGGGAGCACCTTGCTCTAATACCAATTGAAAGTGCTAGTTATCGACTAGAGGGGGGGTGAATAGGCGATTTTTATGGAAGTCTTCAAAACACGGGGGCTTTGAAGACAAACAATAGAAATAAACCTATTGATATGCAGCACAAGGTAGACTACACTAGACAAGCCGTAGTCAAGTAAGCAATGAAGTGAAAGCACGAAGACTATCAGCAACTAGGTAGTATGGATCAGGATGGAAGATATTATGAAGCCAAACAACAACAGTCTTCACACAGTGAAGACAATCAGACCATGCAAGCAGGCAATGACTTCACGAAGACAAACTGTAAGTAAAGAGAGGTGAGGGATAGAACCAGTTGCTTGGAGAGGACAAGGATTTGTTGGACCAGTTCCAGTTGCTGTGACAACTGTACGTCTAGTTAGGGAGGCTGAGATTTAACTCAGAAGACGGCGTCTTCACCTTATTCCCCTTGAGCTAAGAACACTTAGTCCTCGCCCAATCACTCTGGTAAGTCTTCAAGGTAGACTTCCAAACCTTCACAGACTTCGTTCACTGGCAATCCACAATGACTCTTGGATGCTCAGAACGTGACGCCTAACCGGCTGGAGGATTCACAGTCCTCAAGTGTAACAAGTCTGCAGGTCATGCGGACAGAAAGACTTTAGTGATGCCTAACACTCTTTGGCTCTGGGTGTTTTGGGCTTTGTCCTCGCAAGGATCTCTCTCTCAAATGCTTCAGAGGTGGGTTGCTCTCAAACGACAAAAGCCCTGCACTAACTCTGAGCAGCCACCAATTTATGGTGTAGGGGGTGGGCTATTTATAGCCAGGAGGCAACCCGACCTGATTTGTCCGAAATGACCCTGGGTCACTAAGGAACTGACACGTGTCCAACGGTCAGATTTCAAACACACGCGGCAGCTTGACTTGGGCTACAAGTAAAGCTGACTCATCCAGCTTTGGATAAGATTTTCTCTCATTGTCTTCGCTCGAAGACATAGGATTTGGTTGAGCATCACATCAGTCACTCTGACTTTGTTCACTGGGACCCCACTTAACAGTACGGTGGTTCCTATGACTCAACAAAGATGAAAGGAAACAACGAAACAACTATGTCTTCGCACTCCATAGTCTTCATGTGAATGTCTTCTCAAGTCATAATCTTCATTGTGAATATCTTCACAGACCACCATTGTCTTCAATGTCTTCACACATTTTTAGGGGTCTCTGGTAGGTAAACCGAATCAATGTGGGACTACTACTTGTGTTATCCTGCAATTCTGACAAACACATTAGTCCCTCAATCAAGTTTGTCGTCAATACTCCAAAACCAAGTAGGGGTGGTACTAGATGCTTTTACAATCGCCCCCTTTTTGGTGATTGATGACAAACAGGTTGAAGTTTTCAACGCGGATAAAAGTGTGTGGAAGTCAAGGATTAAAGGATTGTCTTCATTAGTAGCAAAAGGCTCCCCCTGAATATGTGCATATAAGTAGTTTGCTTTTGAATGCAAATGCACATTGCATGTTTTACTTGTGGAGATCCTCTTCAACTTATGAAGACAATTCATCATGCATATAAAGAGATAACAAAGATAGTGACATGCATAATGAAAAATGGACGTTTGCAGAATGACTTCATGCGGAATTTATCGTCGCATCACAAGGTAACAGAAAAAATAACAGACGACCATCGAGTTTAAGTGTTACAACTCAGAGAACCAAATGTATCAAAAGACGAGAGTTGTAAAGACTTGGCAAAATAATGCAACCACCCATAAGGACCCGCTTGAAGACTATCAACTCATATGCTTCTCCCCCTTTTGTCAGTAATGACCAAAAATCACATATGTGTCCTTGGGTGAATTTATAGGTCCCATGCAAGAGATGGGAATGAAATTCAAACATCTGGGCGTCGTGGCTCACCCGGAAAAATTGAGTAACTTGGTTTTTTAATTCCTGTAAAATGGCACCAATATGCTGCGGTAAATTTTTTGTCCGAATTGGGACAAGCTTTGGTGTAAGCTTCTTGCAAACCGAAGCTTTCCTCAAGAAGGCTCGTGGTTCTGAGAGGGAACGTTTCACCTCCGTGTGCGAAACGAGATACGTATACTGCCTTCTCTCGCCTTAATTTTTTTACATAGGCAGATTAGACTAAATAGAAGTATCGTGCTAAATTTTGGAATTATTCCGGGTTCGTTTGGCATTTTTATTCATTAATTGAGTTTCTGGGTATTTAATGTGCATAATTCAAATTTGAACTACAAGCACATGCTCGAGTGCACTAAAGTTGTTTGAAAAATCACATGTGTGTCCTTGGGTGAATTTATAGGTCCCATGCAAGAGATTAGAATGAAATTCAAACATCTGGGCGTCGTGGCTCGCCCGAAAAGATTGAGAAACTTGGTTTTTAAATTCCTGTAAATCTAAAACACGCCTGAAAATCATGAAACTTGGCATGGTGTCATGACATGGCACCAACATGCTTCGGTAATTTTTTTGGCTGAATTGGGACAAGCTTTGGTGTAATCTTCTTGCAAACCGGAGCTTCCCTCAAGAAGGCTCGTGGTTCTGAGAGGGAACGTGTCACCTCCGTGTGCGAAACGACATACGTATACTGCCTTCTCCCGCCTTAATTTTTTTACACAGGCAGATTAGACCAAATAGAAGTATCGTGCTAAATTTTGGAATTATTCCGGGTCCGTTTATCATTTTTATGCATTAATTGAGTTTTTGGGCATTTAATGTGCATAATTCAAATTTGAACTACAAACACATGCTCCAGTGCACCAAAGTTGTTTGAAAAATCACATGTGTGTCCTTGGGTGAATTTATAGGTCCCATGCAAGAGATGGGAATGAAATTCAAACATCTGGGCATCGTGGCTCGCTCGGAAAGATTGAGAAACTTGGTTTTTTTAATTCCCGTAAATCCAAAACACGCCTGAAAATCATGAAACTTGGTATGGTGTCATGACATGGCACCAACATGCTTCGGTACTTTTTTTGGCCGAATTCGGACAAGCTTTGGTGTAAGCTTCTTGCAAACCGGAGCTTCCCTCAAGAAGGCTCGTGGTTCCGAGAGGGAACGTGTCACCTCCGTGTGCGAAACAACATACGTATACTGCCTTCTCCCGCCTTAATTTTTTTACACAGGCAGATTAGACCAATAGAAGTATCGTGCTAAATTTTGGAATTATTCCGGGTTCGTTTGGCATTTTTATGCATTAATTGAGTTTCTGGGCATTTAATGTGCATAATTCAAATTTGAACTACAAGCACATGCTCCAGTGCACCAAAGTTGTTTGAAAAATCACATGTGTGTCCTCGGGTGAATTTATAGGTCCCATGCAAGAGATGGGAATGAAATTCAAACATGTGGGCGTCATGGCTCGCCCGGAAAGATTGAGAAACTTGGTTTTTTAATTCCTGTAAATCCAAAGCACGCCTAAAAATCATGAAACTTGGCATGGTGTCATGACATGGCACCAACATGCTTTTGAAATTTTTTGGCCGAATTGGGACAAGCTTTGGTGGAAGCTTCTTGCAAACCGGAGCTTCCCTCAAGAAGGCTCGTGGATCCGAGAGGGAACGTGCCACCTCCGTGTGCGAAACGACATACGTACACTGCCTTCTCCCGCCTTAATTTTTTTACACAAACAGATTGGACCAAATAGAAGTATCGTGCTAAATTTTGGAATTATTCCAGGTTCGTTTGGCCTCCTTTATACATTAATTGAGTTTCTGCGCATTTAATGTGCATAATTCAAATTTGAACTACAAGCACAGGCTCCAGTGCACCAAAGTTGTTTGAAAAACCACGTGTGTGTCCTTGGGTGAATTATAGGTCCTATGCAAAAGATGGGAATGAAATTCAAACCTCTAGGCATCGTGGCTCGGCCGGAAATATTGAGAAACTTGGTTTTTTAATTCCTGTAAATCCAAAACACGCCTGAAAATCATGAAACTTGGCATGGTGTCATGACATGCCACCAGCATGCTGCGGTATTTTTTTTGGCCAAATTGGGACAAGCTTTGGTGTAAGCTTCTTGCAAACCGGAGGTTCCGTCAAGATGGTTCGTGGTTCCGAGAGGGAACGTGCCACCTTCGTGTGCGAAACGACATACGTACACTGCTTTCTCCCACCTTAATTTTTTTACATAGGCAGATTAGACCAAATAGAAGTATCGTGCTAAATTTTGAAATTATTTCAGGTTCATTTGGCCTTTTTTATACATTAATTGAGTTTCTGCGCATTTAATGTGCATAATTCAAATTTGAACTACAAGCACAGGCTCCAGTGCACCAAAGTTGTTTGAAAAACCACATGTGTGTCCTTGGGTGAATTTCTAGGTCCTATGCAAGAGATGGGAATGAAATTCAAACAACTGGGCGTCGTGACTAGGCCGGAAAGATTGAGAAACTTGGTTTATTAATTCCTGTAAATCCAAAACACGCCTGAAAATCATGAAACTTGGCATGGTGTTATGACATGGCACCAACATGCTGTGGTAATTTTTCTGTCCGATTTGCCAAGGTGCACACATTAACAATCAACAAAGTCATTTTGGAACAAGTGCTGTCACGTTACAAATCGAAAACACAAGTATTATTGAAACCGTGGGCGTTCTACTTACCAATTGCGTGCCGCCACGCGTCCCCTTTTTTATTGGCTAGGAGGTGCCGTGCGGGGTAGCTATTTGAGTACGGGAGGCGTGCGATCAGACCCCTGCGCGTGCTCATCGGGAGGAGAGCCCTTTGACCACTACCTGCCGCGCACCTCCCTCCCAACGTCCCCATTAATGGTGCCCGAGAACCTGTTCTACGGCGTGGCTATATGTCTCACTGGACTGAGATTTAAGAGAGAAAAATGAAAATCTAAAAAGAACGTTTTGCATGGATCTTGATGTAAGATCTGACGGACCTGTATAGCATCGACTGCGACTTATAGCAAGCATGATGAATATAAGGACGATGACAGTGGATAATAATTGTCTTACATATTTAGGAACATAATTAAGAAAAGCCACATGCGGCAATGCCCGAAATACACAAGGGCAAAAGAAGAAGGAAGACAACGATCTGGCTTGCTGATCTCTACTTTGTTGATGCATTGCTGTAGGCCGCCGGAACTAGTCTCCGCGGCGAGCAGCGATGAGCTCTTTCTTGTCCTCAAGATGCTGCTTGAGAGCATCCATGGATTCCTCCACCAGCCTTCTGTGCTCGATGCGCAGCATGGCATTCATAAGTTTCTCGACGATGATGCCGGTCCTCTTCAACAAGGCAGTGGTATGCTCCTGCTGCTCCGCACTTCCGATGATCTTCGCCCTCAGCAGGTTGCGCTCGGCCTGGAGCTTCGCATTGCTCTCATTTAGTTGTCGGATGACGCCGGTGGGCTGTTCAAATGAGGCTTTCAGGTCATCTTGCAACCTCGCCCACCTGGAGATCTGATCCATCTGCTTAAGGACGAGGGCACGCATGCGCCTGTAAGAGTCCTCTCCTGCCCGCGAGACATTTTCCCAGGCCGCCGCGGTGAGGGAGGACATCTCTGCTGCATTCGCGGCGCGGCGGGACATCTCTTCCGCTTCCGCAGTGCGGCCGGACCAGTCTGCTACATCGATGGCGCGGCAGGACCTCCGTGATGCTTCGGCGGCGCGGCGGGACCTCTCTGCTGCTACGGCCGCGCGGCGGGACATGTTGGCTGCTTTCGCGGCGAGGCGGGACATCTCTCGTGCTTCCGCTTCCAGGCTCGCCTCTCCCTGGTGGCAATCTCTCGACCCAGAACTCACGCTGGCCATGGCAGACGCAAGGGAACGATGATGAATGACTTGTTTGTTTTTGTGGATGAGGAGTTGAGGAGGAATGTGCAATCATCTTGGAGTAGTAGTATTTATAACCGAGTAGTAATACACTCCTAAGTGGGAAACCATTTAGGTTTTGATCGGTGTGAACAGGTTTGCAATTTGGAATGTGACGGGACGCGGCCTCCCTGTTCTTCTAAAAAAATTGTGACGGGACGCATGCTCAAAATTTACTAACGGTTGATACGTCTCCAACGTATCTACAATTTTTGATTGTTCCATGCTATTATATTATCTGTTTTGGATGTTTATGGGCTCTATTAAACACTTTTATATTATTTTTGGGACTAACCTATTGACCCAGAGCCCGCCAGTTCCTGTTTTTTCCCCCTTGTTTCAGTGTTTCGAAGAAAAGGAATACCAAACGGAGTCGAAACGGAATGAAACCTTCTCGAGAAGTTATTTTTGGAAGGAAAGCAACCTGATAGACTTGGAGTGCACGTCAGGAAAGAAACGAGGGAGGCACGAGGCAGGGGGGCGCGCCCTCCACCCTCGTGGGCCCCTCGTGGCTCCCTTGACGTATTTCTTCCGCCTATATATATATCCATATACCCTAAAACGATCGGGGAACAGAAGAGATCGGGAGTTCCGCCGCCGCAAGCCTCTGTAGCCACAAAAAACCAATCGGGACCCTGTTCCGGCACCCTGCCGAAGGGGGGATCCCTCACCGGTGGCCATCTTCATCATCCCGGCGCTCTCCATGACGAGGAGGGAGTAGTTCACCCTCGGGGCTGAGGGTATGTACCAGTAGCTATGTGTTTGATCTCTCTCTCTCTTGTGTTCTTGATTTGGCACGATCTTGATGTATCGCGAGCTTTGCTATTATAGTTGGATCTTATGTTTCTTCTCCCCCTCTACTCTCTTGTAATGGATTGAGTTTTCCCTTTGAAGTAATCTTATTGGATTGAGTCTTTAATGATTTGAGAACACTTGATGTATGTCTTGCCGTGCGTATCTGTGGTGACAATGGGATATCATGTGATTCACTTGATGTATGTTTTGGTGATCAACTTGCGGGTTCCGCCCATGAACCTATGCATAGGGGTTGGCACACGTTTTCGTCTTGATTCTCCGGTAGAAACTTTGGGGCACTCTTTGAGGTTCTATGTGTTGGTTGAATAGATCAATCTGAGATTGTGTGATGCATATCGTATAATCATACCCACAGATACTTGAGGTGGCATTGGAGTATCTAGGTGACATTAGGGTTTTGGTTGATTTTTGTCTTAAGGTGTTATTCTAGTACAAACTCTAGGGCTGTTTGTGACACTTATAGGAATAGCCCAACGGATTGATTGGAAAGAATAACTTTGAGGTGGTTTCGTACCCTACCATAATCTCTTCGTTTGTTCTCCGCTATTAGTGACTTTGGAGTGACTCTTGGTTGCATGTTGAGGGATAGTTATATGATCCAATTATGTTATTATTGTTGAGAGAACTTGCACTAGTGAAAGTATGAACCCTAGGCCTTGTTTCCTATCATTGCAATACCGTTTACACTCACTTTTATCATTAGTTACCTTGCTGTTTTTATATTTTCAGATTACAAAAACCTATATCTATCATCCATATTGCACTTGTATCACCATCTCTTCGCCGAACTAGTGCACCTATACAATTTACCATTGTATTGGGTGTGTTGGGGACACAAGAGACTCTTTGTTATTTGGTTGCAGGGTTGCTTGAGAGAGACCATCTTCATCCTACGCCTCCCATGGATTGATAAACCTTAGGTCATCCACTTGAGGGAAATTTGCTACTGTCCTACAAACCTCTGCACTTGGAGGCCCAACAACGTCTACAAGAAGAAGGTTGCGTAGTAGACATCAAGCAGTTTCTGGCACCGTTGCCGGGGAGGTGAGTGCTTGAAGGTATATCTTTAGATCTTGCAATCGAATCTTTTTGTTTCTTGTTTTAGCACTAGTTTAGTTTATAAAAGAAAACTACCAAAAAAATGGAATTGAGTTTGTCTCATACGCTTCATCTTTTTAATATCTTTCGTGAGTATGATGGAAAGGAAAATTGTGCCAAAGTGTTAGAAGAAGAATGCATTAAAATATTTGGCACTAAATCTTTGAATGATGAGCATGATTGCAATGTTGTTAGTATCAATTCCTTGAATATCTATGATGCTAATGATATGCAAAGCCACAATCTTGGGGATGCTATGTTTGATGAAGATGATATTTGTAGTCCCCCAAGTTTTGATGTGCAAATTTATTATGATGAAAGCATGCCTCCTATCTATGATGATTATTGTGATGACATGTATGCTATAAAGAATAGTGATAACCATGGAACTTGTCATCTTGATCTTAATTTTCAATCACATGATAGTTGTTTTGTTGAGTTTGCTCCCACTACTATTGATGAGAATAAATTTGCTTATGTGGAGAGTAGTAAAATTTCTATCCAAGTAGACCATGAAAAGAATGCTTTATGTGATGGTTATATTGTTGAATTCATTCATGATGCTACTAAAAAATATTATGAGGGAGGAATATATGCTTGTAGGAATTGCAATAATATCAAGTTTCCTCTCTATGTGCTTAAAATCTTGAAGTTATGCTTGTTTTGCCTTCCTATGCTAGTTGATTATTGTTCCCATAAGTTGTTTGCTCACAAAATCCCTATGCATAGGAAGTGGGTTAGACTTAAATGTGCTAGTCATATTCTTCATGATGCTCTCTTTATGTTTCAATTCTTATCTTTTATGCGAGCATCATTGAAATCAACATGCCTAGCTAGGGGCGTTAAACGATAGCGCTTGTTGGGAGGCAACCCAATTTTTATTTTTGTTCTTTATTTTTGGTTCTGTTTAGTATTAAATAATCTATCTAGCCTATGGTTAGATGTGGTTTTATGTTTTAATTAGTGTTTGTGCCAAGTAAGACCTATAGGATCTTCTTGGATGATAGTTATTTGATCTTGCTGAAAATTCCAGAAACTTTCTGTTCACGAAAACAATTGTTAAAAATCACCAGAACGTGATAAAATACTGATTCCAATTGCAGAAGATCAATAAACAAATTGAATAGGTCGTCCTATTTTGGTGAATTTTTGGAGCTCCAGAAGTATACGTTTGATACAGATTACTACAGACTGTTCTGTTTTTGACAGATTCTGTTTTCTATGTGTTGTTTGCTTATTTTGATGAATCTATGAGTAGTATCGGAGGGTATGAACCATAGAGAAGTTGGAATACAGTAGATATTACACCAATATGAATTTAGAATGAGTTCACAACAGTACCTAAGTGGTGGATTTATTTTCTTATACTAACGGAGCATACGAGTTTTCTGTTGAGTTTTGTGTTGTGAAGTTTTCAAGTTTTGGGTAAAGATTCGATGGACTATGGAATAAGGAGTGGCAAGAGCCTAAGATTGGGGATGCCCAAGGCACCCCAAGTTAATATTCAAGGACAACCAAGAGCCTAAGCTTGGGGATGCCCCGGATGGCATCCCCTCTTTCGTCTTCGTTCATCAGTAACTTTACTTGGAGCTATATTTTTATTCACCACATGATATGTGTTTTGCTTGGAGCGTCATTTTATTTTATTTAGCTTTGCTTGCTATTTGAATCAAATACCAAGATCTGAAATTCTTAAATGTTAGAGAGTCTTCACATAGTTACATAATTATTCGACTACTCATTGTTCTTCACTTGTATCTTTCGGAGTAGTTTGTCATTTGCTCTAGTGCTTCACTTAAATCCTTTTAGAGCATGACGGTGATTTTATTTTGAAGAAATATATGAACTCTCATGCTTCACTTATATTATTTTGAGAGTCCTAAGCAGCATGGTAATTTGCTTGGGTTATGAATTTAGTCCTAATATGATGGGCATCCAAGAAGGATATAATAAAAACTTTCATATAAAGTGCATTGAATACTATGAGAAGTTTGATTCCTTATGATTGTTTTGAGATATGAAGATGGTGATATTAGAGTCATGCTAGTAGAGTAGTTGTGAATTTGAGAGATACTTGTGTTAAAGTTTGTGATTCCCGTAGCATGCACGTATGGTGAACCGTTATGTGATGAAGTCGGAGCATAATTTATTTATTTATTGTCCTCCTTATGAGTGGCGGTCGGGGACGAGCGATGGTCTTTTCCTACCAATCTATCCCCCTAGGAGCATGCGTGTAGTACTTTGTTTCGATAACTAATAGATTTTTGCAATAAGTATGTGAGTTCTCTATGACTAATGTTGAGTCCATGGATTATACGCACTCTCACCCTTCCACCATTGCTAGCCTCTCTAATACCACGCACCTTTCGCCAGTATCATACACCCACCATATATCTTCCTCAAAACAGCCACCATACCTACCTATCATGGCATTTCCATAGCCATTTCGAGATATATTGCCATGCAACTTTCCACCGTTCCGTTTATCATGACATACTCCATTATTGTCATATTGCTCTGCATGATCATGTAGTTGACATTGTATTTGTGGCAAAGCCACCTTTCATAATTCTTTCATACATGTCGCTCATGAGTCATTGCACATCCCGGTACACCACCGGAGGCATTCATATAGAGTCATATTTTGTTCTAAGTATCGAGTTGTAATTCTTGAGTTGTAAGTAAATAAAAGTGTGATGATCATCATTATTAGAGCATTGTACCAGTGAGGAAAGGATGATGGAGACTATGATTCCCCCACAAGTCGGGATGAGACTCCGGACGAAAAATTTAAAAAAAAGGAGAAAAAAAGAGGCCAAAAAAAAGAGAAAGGCCCAAATAAAAAAATGAGAGAAAAAGAGAGAAGGGACAATGCTACTATCCTTTTACCACACTTGTGCTTCAAAGTAGCACCATGATCTTCATGATAGAGAGTCTCCTATGTTGTCACTTTCATATACTAGTGGGAATTTTACATTATAAAACTTGGCTTGTATATTCCAATGATGGGCTTCCTCAAAATGCCCTAGGTCTTCGTGAGCAAGCGAGTTGGATGCACACCCACTTAGTGTCTTTTGTTGAGATTTCATATACTTATAGCTCTAGTGCATCTGTTGCATGGCAATCCCTACTCACTCACATTGATATCTATTGATGGGCATCTCCATAGCCCGTTGATACGCCTAGTTGATGTGAGACTATCTTCCCCTTTTATCTTCTCCACAACCACCATTCTATTCCACCTATAGTGCTATGTCCATGGCTCACGCTCATGTATTGCGTGAAGATTGAAAAGGTTTGAGAACATCAAAAGAATGAAACAATTGCTTGGCTTGTCATCGAGGTTGTGCATGATTTAAATATTTTGTGTGATGAAGATAGAGCATAGCCAGACTATATGATTTTGTAGAGATAGCTTGCTTTGGCCATGTTATTTTGAGAAGACGCGATTGCTTTGTTAGTATGCTTGAAGTATTATTGTTTTCATGTCAATATTAAACTTTTATTTTGAATCTTATGGATCTGAATATTCTTGCCACAATAAAGAAGATTACATTGATAAATATGTTAGGTAGCACTCCACATCAAAAATTCTGTTTTTATCATTTACCTACTCGAGGACGAGCAGGAATTAAGCTTGGGGATGCTGATACGTCTCCAACGTATCTACAATTTTTGATTGTTCCATGCTATTGTATTATCTGTTTTGGATGTTTATGGGCTCTATTAAACACTTTTATATTATTTTTGGGACTAACCTATTGACCCAGAGTCCGCCAGTTCCTGTTTTTTCCCTTGTTTCAGTGTTTCGAAGAAAAGGAATATCAAACGGAGTCGAAACGGAATGAAACCTTCTAGAGAAGTTATTTTTGGAAGGAAAGCAACCTGATAGACTTGGAGTGCACGTCAGGAAAGAAACGAGGGAGGCACGAGGCAGGGGGGCGCGCCCACCCCCCTGGGCGCGCCCTCCACCCTCGTGGGCCCCTCGTGGCTCCCCTGACGTATTTCTTCCGCCTATATATATCCATATACCCTAAAATGATCGGGGAAAAGAAGAGATCGGGAGTTCCGCCGCCGCAAGCCTCTGTAGCCACCAAAAACCAATCAGGACCCTGTTCCGGCACCCTGCCGAAGGGGGGATCCCTCACCGGTGGCCATCTTCATCATCCCGACGCTCTCCATGACGAGGAGGGAGTAGTTCACCCTCGGGGCTGAGGGTATGTACCAATAGCTATGTGTTTGATCTCTCTCTCTCTCTCTCTCTCTCGTGTTCTTGATTTGGCACGATCTTGATGTATCGCGAGCTTTGCTATTATAGTTGGATCTTATGTTTCTTCTCCCCCTCTACTCTCTTGTAATGGATTGAGTTTTCCCTTTGAAGTAATCTTATCGGATTGAATCTTTAATGATTTGAGAACACTTGATGTATGTCTTGCCGTGCGTATCTGTGGTGACAATGGGACATCACGTGATTCACTTGATGTATGTTTTGGTGATCAACTTGCAGGTTCCGCCCATGAACCTATGCATAGGGGTTGGCACACGTTTTCGTCTTGATTCTCCGGTAGAAACTTTGGGGCACTCTTTGAGGTTCTATGTGTTGGTTGAATAGATGAATCTGAGATTGTGTGATGCATATCATATAATCATACCCACGGATACTTGAGGTGACATTGGAGTATCTAGGTGTTATTAGGGTTTTGGTTGATTTGTGTCTTAAGGTGTTATTCTAGTACAAACTCTAGGGCTGTTTGTGACACTTATAGGAATAGCCCAACGGATTGATTGGAAAGAATAACTTTGAGGTGGTTTCGTACCCTACCATAATCTCTTCGTTTGTTCTCCGCTATTAGTGACTTTGGAGTGACTCTTGGTTGCATGTTGAGGGATAGTTATATGATCCAATTATGTTATTATTGTTGAGAGAATTTGCACTAGTGAAAGTATGAACCCTAGGCCTTGTTTCCTATCATTGCAATACCGTTTACGCTCACTTTTATCATTAGTTACCTTGCTGTTTTTATATTTTCAGATTACAAAAACCTATATCTATCATCCATATTGCACTTGTATCACCATCTCTTCGCCGAACTAGTGCACCTATACAATTTACCATTGTAATGGGTGTGTTGGGGACACAAGAGACTCTTTGTTATTTGGTTGCAGGGTTGCTTGAGAGAGACCATCTTCATCCTACGCCTCCCACGGATTGATAAACCTTAGGTCATCCACTTGAGGGAAATTTGCTACTGTCCTACAAACCTCTGCACTTGGAGGCCCAACAACGTCTACAAGAAGAAGGCTGCGTAGTAGACATCAACGGTTATAAGTGCGGCACTATTCCCGGAAGGCGTAACGTGGGCACGTACGCCTTCTCGGCCGCGTACGTGGCGTTTGCACCATAGGGTGCACCGCAATAGGCAATGTCAGCACACGTCTTGTTCCAACAACCGTGCGCGCTCGTTATTACCATCGCGCACGCTTCTTTTAATTAGAATGTGTGTGCCCGTCTAGCGCACACACGTTGATCTATCTAACTATTTCAGTTTGTTGTGGCTAATCGCAAACAGTTCATCCATGTGAAGTGTATGCCATCAATCGCAGACACTTTGATCTGGCTGACCCATTTATGTTCTGTTGCCTAATCGCAAACAGTTAATGCTTCTAAAGCGTATGCCCTCAATCACACACACCTTGATCTGGCTGCCCGTTTCTTTTGTGTGGCCTAATCACAAACAGTTCATCCGAGTGAACCGTATGCTCTATATCACACACACCTTCATTAGGCTGCCCGTTTCTTTTGTTCCACCTCATCGCAAACAGTTCATTGGACTGAACCGTATGCCCTAGATCGCACACGCAACTAAAATCGGAACCGTGTTTGATGGCTCCGCCATCGCAAATGTTCTGCACCTTTTTTGACGGTTCTTTTACACCACCATTTGCGATTATTGCATCGCACACAGTTTCGTCGAAGGGTCTCTGATTGTAGTGTCGCGTTAGCAGCATCCTGCAGTAGTGCTGGCCTCCATGGTTCTCGTCCCCTTAGGACCTGGCACATCGCAGAGGTGAAGCACCCCGTCATGCATCTGGATGACATGAGGGTGCTGCACCACCTCCCTCAAATATGGGTTGATGACGTTCTTGAAGAACTTGTCCTTGAAGGAGCTTGAAGAGGCCGTGGTAGATGGGATCTGACAGAAAACAACAAGGAAAAGAAAACAGAGGATTTCTCCGCGATACGGCAGTCAATAGGTTCGGGGGGTATATAATTGTGATTCCGGTCAAGGTGAAGATACCCCAAACAAGCCCATCAAAGGATTGTTTTCCATAGTAACAAGTGACAGTAAATTTCAGCACACTATATAAATGTTTCCTTACCAAATTCCACTTACCAAAGGCGCTTCACTCCCCGGCAACGGCGCCAGAAAATAGCCTTGATGACCCACAAGTATAGGGGATCAATTGTAGCTCTTTTCGATAAGTAAGAGTGTCGAACCCAATGAGGAGCAGAAGGAAATGACAAGTGGTTTTCAGCGAGGTAATGTCTGCAAGTGCTGAAATTGTAAGTAAGCGAGTAGTTTCATAGCAAGATATTTTGTAACAAGCAAGTAATGATAATAGTAGAAAAAGTGCAGCAAGGTAGCCCAATCCTTTTGAGGCAAAGGGCAGGCCAAAACGGTCTCTTATAATAAGCAAAGCGTTCTTGAGGGTACACGGGAATTTCATCTGGTCACTTTCATCATGTTGATTCGATTTGTGTTCGCTACTTTGATAATTTGATATGTGGGTGGACCGGTGCTTAGGTGTTGTTCTTACTTGAACAAACCTCCTACTTATGATTAACCCTCCCGCAAGTATCCGCAACTACGAGAAAAGTATTAAGAATAAATTCTAACCATAGCATTAAACTTTTGGATCCAATCGGTCCCTTACGGAATAGCGCATAAACTAGGGTTTAACCTTCTGTCACTCTCGCGACCCATCATCTATTAACTACTCCATAATGCATTCCCTTAGGCCCAAATATGATGAAGTTTCATGTAGTTGACGTTCTCATGACACCACTAAGGGAATCACAACATACATACTATCAAAATATCAAACACACATCAAGTCCACATGATTACTTGCAACATGATTTCTCCCGTGACCTCAAGAACAAAAGTAACTACTCACAAATGATAATCATGCTCAAGATCAGAGGGGTATTAAATAGCATAATGGATCTGAACATATAATCTTCCACCAAATAAACCATATAGTAATCAACTACAAGATGTAATCAACACTACTAGTGACCCACAAGCACCAATCTATAGTTCCGGTAACAAGATTGAACACAAGAGATGAACTAGGGTTTGAGATGAGATGGTGCTGTTGAAGATGTTGATGGAGATTGCCCTCCCCAAGATGGGAGAGTTGTTGGTGATGATGACGATGATCCCCCCCCCCCCGGGAGGGAAGTTCCCCCGGCAGAATCGCTCTGCCGAAGGGCAAAAGTGCTCCTGCCCAAGTTCTACCTCGAGACGGCGGCGCTCCATCCTGAAAGTCCTCTCCTTATTTTTCCTAGGTCAAAATGACTTACATACCAGAAGATGGGCATCGAAGGTGGGCCTGGGTGAGCACAACCCACCAGGGTGGTTTGTGCCCACCTGGTGGGCCCCCTCTAGTACTTATTTGCTCCAATATTATTCATATATTCCATGAAAATTCTCCGTAAAGTTTCAGCTTGTTTGGAGTTGTGCAGAATAGGCAGCCTGACGTAGCCTTTCCAGGTCCAGATTTCCAGCTGCCAGAACTCTCCCTCTTTGTGTGTACCTTGCATGTTATGAGAGAAAAGGCATTAGAATTACTCCAAAAAGCATTATTATGCATAAAAACATCATAAATAACAGTAGGAAAACATGATGCAAAATGGACGTATCACTAGTTAAATGAGATTGAACTGAACTTAAGTGCACAATGAGCTAGTTAACTGAATGTGATTGACTGTTGTAGTTAACTGAATTTTACTCGCTGTTGTAGTTAACTGAATTTTATTCACTGCTACTGTTGTAGTTAACTAAATTATATTGACTGTTGTACTGAAAAAAATGAGAAAACCAAACAATTTGGCCTGGGGCTCGAACCCAGGACCTGGTGTTTATAACGCTGGGTGCAATGCCATCGAGATAGAAGTAGTGATTTGTTGTACTAGTACCTTCTTATCTAAATATTATTAGTTAGTGGGCCCTGCAGTTTAGCGTGCGTTACGCCCGCCGTGTGACGACCATGCGTAATATAGCGTTGTCGTTTCGGTTTCTCAGGCTTTAAGACATGTCAACCTGTCATTCTCCCTCCCCACTCACCGCTTGCACACCCCACTGCTCCCCCACTCTCCTCTACCAACCACCCAAGAAACCCGCGTCGACGACCACGCCACCGCCGCCGCCATGGACCATAGTCTCGGCTGGCAGAAGGCTGTCGAGAGCTGGCCGGCGACAACCAAGAGATACACGCGCAATACAGGGAGATCGTGCGGTGGTTCCCAAGTGTTCAGATGATGAGGATCCACGCGCTCGGTCTTGTGAAGGTGATGATGGATGCTGAAAAGCTCTGTGCCTTCCCCACCGGCTTCAACGTCCCTCCGGTGACCATCCTCCTGTGGGCAATGCGCGAGGTTCAGCGCTCCCCTGACCCCAGGCAGCGCGCCCGCTGGTGGATGTACCGCTCATCCATCGCGGCACCGGCCCAGCCGGATGCAGAGCGCGTTGCGTCCAGGACTAAGCACGTCACCGACGTCGTGCTTGCCCTCCCAGCGCGCGTCAACGCCACCTACTGGGACCGCCCCGGTCCGTCTGTCCTCCTCGCGCCAGACTCCGACTCCGACGATGAGTCATCTAATGAGGAGGTTGAGGATGTCGTCGTCTTGTCAGACATGAGCCAGAGGTGCAGATGGTTGCGTCGGTCGTTGCCGCCGTGGAGGGTGGCCGAAACCTACCCATTGAGGTGGACGAGCTGCCAGATCTGCCTGAAGCCGTCATCATCAAGCCGGAGGTTTAGGAGGAGGGTGTGGCGCGAGCAGTACATGAGGTCAAGAAGAAGAAGAGAGCAGCCGTGAAGAGGGCAGTTGTCGAGGTGCGCTGCTCCGAGCGCCTGAAGCTGCTCAAGAAGGAGTGAAGAAAGAGGATGCTGAAGAAAGTAGGGTCTGCAGATGGTGCTTAGGTATGTTGTTATATCACAGCATATAAGTTAGAAATATGATGCTATTAGCTAGGTATGCTGATATATCACGGCATATAAGTTAGAAATATGATGCTGTTAGCTAGGTATGCTACTATATCATCACATCATATAAGTTAGAACTATTTTGGACATGCTATGATTAGGTGTGCTACTATATACAGCACATAAGTTATCTATAATTATGTGGTTTGCAAAGTGAACTATGTATGATGTTGGTCTGCAATTGCTGCAGTGCTTTGCTTAAAATGTTGCATTGTACTGCTTTATTTGTTTCTATGTGCATGTGTATAGCTTGATAGACCATATGAAACACTTACTATAAATAGCATTCTTTAGGTACATATGCTACATTCTGCAAAAATTCAGTTATCAAACAAATAGTCAGAGACAAAAATTCAGTTATCAAACTTAGTTAGCTGAGACAACAATTCAGTTGTCTCTAAACATGTTCAGTTAACTATATTTCTATTAAGTTAACTGAACACAAATTTAGTACAAATTTCAATTAACTGAATACAACTGTGGGATTAAGTAAGCAATGTGGGCCTAATAATGGGCTGGTTTATTACTATTCTGCCTAATATTTGTCTCTAATAATGGGCCTACCAGGCACCATTAATCTTCTGCCTACCTACCAGCCACCATTACCACTATATAAAGCACCCCCCATTGGCAAAAATAGCAGTCAAACCAAAACCCCTCCCTTCTCCTCCCCGCAGCCGCCAATGAAAACCCTAGGATACATGGATCCTGGAGAGGTCATAGATGAAGAAGAAGAGGTGCCCATGGGAGCCAGGCGCGGAGAGGCAAGAAGGAGGGAGAGAAGTCAACTGGCAGAGAGGGTCCTTGTAGCACGCAACCGCAAGGAGATGGAGCAGTTCCTGGAGGCATTCCCCCTTGGCTCGAACCCTAGTGATGATGATATCATCTACTGGGCAAGGAGGAGGGAAAATTTCCATCCTTTTTCAGGTCACTAGGTAGAGGTGGACTAGGACTCTCTACCCATGAATTTTCTGTTAAGTTTCTGTGCTCCTAGATCTACCTTTCTATCTATGTATGAAATCTGTCGATGAATGCAATGTAATGAAATCCTAGATATACATTTATGTGCTCCTAGATCTGTCGATGATGGAGTGTATGCAATGTATGAATGGAATTCTATCTATGTATGAGTGAATGTATGAGTCAATGTTTTATCTAAACAAAATTTCACTAAACTGAACCCTAATTGAGTTAACTAAACAAAAAACAGTTAACTGAACCACAGTTCAGTAAACTAAACAAAATTGCAGTTAACTGGAAAAAGAAAATCAGCTAACTGATGCAACAAATCAGTTAACTGAATCCAAATTCAGTTAACCAATTAAAAACTCAATTAACTGAATCCAGATTCAGAAAACAGAATAAAAGTTCACTTCTCTCCATATGAATTCCATTAGAGCACCAAAGATAACTGAGTGCATCAAAGATAACTCAAATTCAGATAGTACAATGCATATTAGGTCATTGCATCAAATAGTATAGTGCATCAAATATAACTCAAATTTAGGCAACAATTCACTTAATTAAACAAGTCCACTCATCCTCATTAACTAAATTAAACAAGTACACTGATAAAATTCCATTAGAGCACCTCCAAATTTGGGCAGCATTACAACACCAATGGATCACTCACATTCATCAAGCATCTCCCTAACCTTCCTTATCTTGCACTTGGTGTCTTCCTTATGCTTGAACAAGTCACCAGTCATATACTCTAGCTTCTTTATCTCTTTCTTCAATTGATCCCTTTCTTCCTTCAATTTGTCCATCTTTTCCATCATTTTGTCCCTCTCTTGCTTCATCTCATCCCTCTCTTTCTCTGCCTTAGCCCTTACCACTTGATGAATGTTCGTCAGAGATTTGTCAGACATTTTCTTCTTCTCAAGTTCTATATTTAGGTCAGAGAGAGCTAGCCTTGTGTTGCCCAATTTAGTAATTGCCCGCTCCTTGTCAGCCACCATCTTAGCAAAATCTAGTTTAAAAAACCCCAGGTCTTATTCCATCTTTTCCTTCTCTTTCACAACCCTAAAATTTTCTTCAGCATTAACAACATTTTGCCTGAGCCTGAGTTTGACCTCCTCTTCATACATGTCCCAGACCCTAGCTAGACTGGTCCTCAATTGAGGAGGCCGCTCTGGGTCAACCCAATGCACATAGGGGCATTTAGGCCCATCCTAAAATTGGAGAGGAAAATTTTAGAGTGAAATGCATAATTCAGTTAACTGCACAAAATTCAGTAACACTGAATCAAGATTTAGTTAACTGCACAAAATTCAGTAACACTGAATCAAGATTCAGTTAACTGACACCAGATTCAGGTTACTGCTTTCACAGTAACCTTTGAGCATTCACGAGTGCTACCTCTTGAGCTTGCGTTGGTTTTTCCCTTGAAGAGGAAAGGGTGATGCAGCAAAGTAGAGTAAGTATTTCCCTCAGCTTTTGAGAACCAAGGTATCAATCCAGTAGAAGACAACACACAAGCCACCGAATACCTGCATAAACAAACACCAACTTGCACCCAACGCGACAAAGGGGTTGTCAATCCCTCCACGGTTATTTGCAAAGTGAGATATGATATAGATGGATAAACGGTAAAGTAATATTTTTGGTATTTTTGGTTTATGAAACGGAAAGTAAAAGATTGCAAAGAAAGTAAATAGGAAACTAAAATTGTAGATCGAAAACTTGATGGAAAATAGACCCCGGGGGCATAGGTTTCACTAGAGGCTTCTCTCAAGATAGAAAATATTACGGTGGGTGAACAAATTACTGCCGAGCAATTGATAGAAAAGCGCATAATTATGATGATATCTAAGGCAATGATCATGAATTTAGGCATCACGTCCGTATCAAGTAGACCAACTCCTGCCTGCATCTACTACTATTACTCCACACATCGACCGACTCCTGCCTGCATCTAGAGTATTAAGTTCATAAGAACAGAGTAACGCATTAAGTAAGATGACATGATGTAGCAGGATAAGCTCAAGCAATATGATGAAAACCCCATCTTGTTATCCTCGATGGCAACAATACAATACGTGTCGGTTCCCCTTCTGTCACTAGGATCGAGCACCGCAAGATTGAACCCAAAGCTAAGCACTTCTCCCATTGCAAGAAAAACCAATCTAGTTGGCCAGACCAAATCGATAGTTCAAAGAGACTTGCAAAGATATCAAATCATGCATATAAGAATTCAGAGGAGATTCAAGTAATATTCATAGATAAGCTGATCATAAATCCACAATTCATTGGATCTCGGCAAACACACCGCAAAAGAGTATTACATCGAATAGATCTCCAAGAACATCGAGGAGAACATGGTATTGAGAATAAAAGAGAGAGAAGAAGCCATCTAGCTACTAGCTATGGACCCGTAGGTCTGTGGTAAACTACTCACGCTTCATCGGAGAGGCAATGGTGTTGATGCAGAATCCCTCCGTGATCGAATCCCGCTCCGGCAGGATGCCCGAAAAGGCCCCTAAATGGGATCTCACGGGTACAGAAGGTTGCGGCGGTGGAAAAGTGGTTTTGTGGCTCCCCCGGTAGGTTTTGGGATATTTGAGAATATATAGCCGGAAGAAATAGGTCGGTGGAGTCACAAGGGGTCCACAAGGGTGGGGGCGCGCCCTCCGACCTTGTGGCCGCCTCGCGGCTTTTCCGACATGCACTCCCAGCCCTCTGGATGTCTTATGGTCCAAGAAAAATCATTGCGAAAGTTTCATTCCGTTTGGTATTTCTTTTCTATGAAACTCTATAGGTTAATAGGTTAATCCCAAAAATCATATAAATAGCATATTAATGCATATAAAACATCCAAAATAGATAATATAATAGCATGGAACAATAAAAAATTATAGATACGTTGGAGACGTATCACGCATCCCAAAGCTTAATTCCTTCTCGTCCTCGAGTAGGTAAATGATAAAAACAGAATTTTTGATGTGGAATGCTACCTAGCATATTTATCCATGTAATTCTCTTTATTGTGACATGAATGTTCAGATCCGTATGATTCAAAACAAAAGTTTAATATTGACATAAAAACAATAATACTTCAAGCATACCAACAAAATAATTATGTCTTTCTGAAAATAACATGGCCAAAGAAAGCTTATCCCTACAAAATCATATAGTCTGGCTATACTCCATCTTCATCACACAAAATATTCAAATCATGCATAACCCCGATGACAAGCCAAGCAATTGTTTCATACTTTTAACATTCTCAAACTTTTTCAACTTTCAGGCAATACATGAGCGTGAGCCATGGACATAGCACTATAGGTGGAATAGACGGTGGTTGTGGAGAAGACAAAAAGTAGGTAAATGATAATACAATAGCATGGAACAATCAAAAATTGTAGATACGTTGGAGACGTATCAGCATCCCCAAGCTTAATTCCTGCTCGTCCTCGAGTAGGTAAATGATAAAAACAGAATTTTTGATGTGGAATGCTACCTAACATATTTATCAATGTAATCTTCTTTATTGTGGCAAGAATATTCAGATCCATAAGATTCAAAACAAAAGTTTAATATTGACATGAAAACAATAATACTTCAAGCATACTAACAAAGCAATCGCGTCTTCTCAAAATAACATGGCCAAAGCAAGCTATCCCTACAAAATCATATAGTCTGGCTATGCTCTATCTTCATCACACAAAATATTTAAATCATGCACAACCTCGATGACAAGCCAAGCAATTGTTTCATTCTTTTGATGTTCTCAAACCTTTTCAATCTTCACGCAATACATGAGCGTGAGCCATGGACATAGCACTATAGGTGGAATAGAATGGTGGTTGTGGAGAAGATAAAAAGGGGAAGATAGTCTCACATCAACTAGGCGTATCAACGGGCTATGGAGATGCCCATCAATAGATATCAATGTGAGTGAGTAGGGATTGCCATGAAACGGATGCACTAGAGCTATAAGTTTATGAAAGCTCAAATAGAAAACTAAGTGGGTGTGCATCCAACTCGCTTGCTCACAAAGACCTAGGGCAATTTGAGGAAGCCTATCATTGGAATATACAAGCCAAGTTCTATAATGGAAATTGCCACTAGTATATGAAAGTGATATCATAGGAGACTCTCTATTATGAAGACCATGGCACTACTTTGAAGCACGAGTGTGGTAAAAGGATAGTAACATTGCCCCTTCTCTCTTTTCTCTCATTTTTTTATTAGGGCCTTCTCTCATTTTTTTTGGCCTCTTTTTTTCGTCCGGAGTCTCATCCCGACTTGTGGGGGAATCATAGTCTCCATCATCCTTTCCTCACATGGGACAATGCTCTAATAATGAAGATCATCACACTTTTATTTACTTACAACTCAAAAATTACAACTCGATACTTAGAACAAAATATGACTCTATGTGAATGCCCGCGGCGGTGTACAGGGATGTGCAATGAATCAAGAGTGACATGTGTTGGGGAACGTAGTATTTCAAAAAAATTCCTACGATCACGCAAGATCTATCTAGGAGAAGCATAACAACGAGCGGGGAGAGTGTGTCCACGTACCCTCGTAGACCGAAAGCGTAAGCGTTTAGTAATGCGGTTGATGTAGTCGAACGTCTTCGCGATCCAACCGATCCAAGCACCGAACGTACGGCACCTCCGCGTTTAGCACACGTTCAGCTCGATGACGTCCCTCGAGCTGTTGATCCAGTTGAGGAAGAGGGAGAGTTCCGTCAGCACGATGGCGTGGCGATGGTGATGATGATGTTACCAGCGCAGGGCTTTGCCTAAGCACTACGACGATATGACCGAGGTGTGTAACTGTGGAGGGGGGCACTGGACACGGCTAAGAGAAGACTTGGTGTGTCTTTGGGGTGCCCCCTTCCCACGTATATAAAGGAGGGGGAAGAGGAGGCCGGCCCTAGAGGGGGCGCGCCAAAGGGGGGGGAGTCCTACTTGGACTCCCGGTCCAAGTAGGATTCGCCCCCCTTCCTATTCCAACTAGGAGAAAGAGGGAAGGGGGAAGAGGGGAGAAGGAAGGAGGGGGCGCCGCCCCCTCCTAGTCCAATTCGGACCAGCCCATGGGGGGCGCGTGGCCACCCCTTGAGGCCCCTCTCTCCTTTCCCCTAAAGCCCATTAAGGCCCATTACTCTCCCACGGGGTTCCGGTAACCTCCCGGTACTCCAGAAAATACCCGAAACACCTCGGAACCATTCCGATGTCCGAATATAACCTTCCAATATACCGATATTTACCTCTCGACCATTTCGAGGCTCCTCGTCATGTCCGTGATCTCATCCGGGACTCCGAACAAACTTCGGTCATCAAATCACATAATTCATAATACAAATCGTCATCGAACGTTAAGCGTGCGGACCCTACGGGTTCGAGAACTATGTAGACATGACCGAGACACATATCCGGTCAATAACCAATAGCGACACCTGGATGCTCATATTGGCTCCTACATATTCTACGAAGATCTTTATCGGTCAAACCTCATAACAACATATGTTATTCCCTTTGTCATCGGTATGTTACTTGCCCGAGATTCGATCGT
Organism: Aegilops tauschii subsp. strangulata; assembly: GCF_002575655.3. Classification (NCBI taxonomy): domain Eukaryota; kingdom Viridiplantae; phylum Streptophyta; class Magnoliopsida; order Poales; family Poaceae; genus Aegilops; species Aegilops tauschii. Next base: position 275,497,142 of record NC_053037.3, on the reverse strand, counting down.
CGGTATCATCATACTTAGTTCAATCTCGTTACCGGCAAGTCTCTTTACTTGTTCCGTAATGTGTCATCCTGAAACTAACTCATTAGTCACATTGCTTGCAAGGCTTATAGTGATGTGCATTATCGAGACAGCCCAGAGATACCTCTCCGATACTCGGAGTGACAAATCCTAATCTCGATCTATGCCAACCCAACAAACACCTTAGGTGACACCTGTAGAGCATCTTTACAATCACCCAGTTACGTTGTGACGTTTGATAGCACACAAGGTGTTCCTCCGGTATTCGGGAGTTGCATAATCTCATAGTCAAAGGAATATGTACAAGTCATGAAGAAAGCAATAGCAATAAAACTGAACGATCAACATGCTAAGCTAATGGATGGGTCTTGTGCATCACATCATTCTCCTAATGATGTGATCTCGTTCATCAAATGACAACACATGTCTATGGCCAGGAAACTTAACCATCTTTGATTAACGAGCTAGTCAAGTAGAGGCATACTAGGGACTCTCTGTTTGTCTATGTATTCACACATGTACTAAGTTTCCAGTTAATACAATTCTAGCAGGAATAATAAACATTTATCATGATATAAGGAAATATAAATAACATCTTTATTATTGCCTCTAGGGCATATTTCCTTCAGTCTCCCACTTGCACTAGGGTCAATAATCTAGTTCACATCGCCATGTGATTTAACACCAATAGTACACATCTTTATGTGATTAACACCCATAGTTCACATCGCCATGTAACCAACACTCAAAGGGTTTACTAGAGTCAATAATCTAGTTCACATCGCCATGTGATTTAACACCAATAGTACACATCTTTATGTGATTAACACCCATAGTTCACATCGCCATGTAACCAACACTCAAAGAGTTTACTAGAGTCAATAATCTAGTTCACATCGCTATGTGAATATCACCCAAGAGTAAGAAGGTGCGATCATGTTTTTCTTGTGAGAGAAGTTTTTAGTCTACAGGTCCGCCACATTCAGATCCGTATGTATTTTGCAAATTTCAGTGTCTACAATGCTATGCACGAAGCTACTCTAGCTAATTGCTCCCACTTTCAATATGTATCTAGATCGAGACTCAAAGTCATCCAGATCGGTGTCAAAGCTTGCATCGATGTAACTCTTTACGACAAACTCTTTATCACCTCCATAACCAAGAAATATTTCCTTAGTCCTCTTAGGTAACTAAGGATAACTTTGAACGTTGTCTAGTGATCCACTCCTGGATCACTATCGTACCCTCTTGCCAAACTCATGGCGAGGTACACAATAGGTCTGGTACACAGCATAGCATACTTTATAGAACCTATGACTGAGGCATAGGGAATGACTTTTCATTCTCTTTCTATTTTCTGCCGTGGTTGGATTGAGTCTTTACTCAACTTCACACCTTGCATCACAGGCAAGAACTCCTTCTTTGACTGTTCCATTTTGAACTACTTCAAAATCTGTCAAGGTATGTACTCATTGGAAAAATTTATCAAGCGTCTTGATCTATCTCTATAGATCTTGATGCTCAATATGTAAGCAGCTTCATCGAGGTCTTTCTTTTGACAAAACTCCTTTCAAATACTCCTTTATGCTTTTCAGAAAATTCTACATCATTTTCGATCAATAATATGTCATTCACATATACTTATCAGAAAGGCTGTAGTGCTCCCACTCACTTTCTTGTAAATACAGGCTTCACCGTAAGTCTGTATAAAACTATATACTTTGATCAACTCATCAAAGCGTATATTCCAACTCCGAGATGCTTGCACCAGTCCATAGATGGATCGCTGGAGCTTGCACATTTTGTTAGCACCTTTAGGATTGACAAAACCTTCTGGTTCCATCATATACAACTCTTCTTTAAGAAATCCATTAAGGAATGCAGTTTTGACGTCCATTTGCCAGATTTAATAAAATGCGGCAATTGATAACATGATTCGGACAGACTTAAGCATCGATACGAGTGAGAAAATCTCATCATAGTCAACACATTGAACTTGTCGAAAACCTTTTGCGACAATTCGAGCTTTGTAGATAGTAACACTACCATCAGTTTCTGTCTTCCTCTTGAAGATCCATTTGCTCTCAATGGCTTGCCGATCATCGGTCAAGTCAACCAAAGTCCATACTTTGTTCTCGTACATGGATCCCATCTCAGATTTCATGGCCTCAAGCCATTTTGCGGAATCTGGGCTCATCATCACTTCCTCATAGTTCGTAGGTTTGTCATGGTCAAGTAACATGACTTCCAGAACAGGACTTCCATACCACTCTGGTGTGGAACATACTCTGGTTGACCTACGAGGTTCTGTAGTAACTTGATCTGAAGTTTCATGATCATCGTCATTAACTTCCTCACTAATTGGTGTCGGTATCACTGGAACTGATTTCTGTGATGAACTACTTTCCAATTCGGGAGAAGGTACAATTACCTCATCAAGTTCTACTTTCCTCCCACTCACTTCTTTCGAGAGAAACTCCTTCTCTAGAAAGGATCCATTCTTAGCAACAAAGATCTTGCCTTCGGATATGTGATAGAAGGTGTACCCAACGGTTTATTTTGGGTATCCTATGAAGACGCACTTTTCCGATTAGGGTTCGAGCTTATCAGGCTGAAACTTTTTCACATAAGCATCGCAACCCCAAACTTTAAGAAACGACTGCTTTGGATTCTTGCCAAACCATAGTTCATACGATGTCGTCTCAACGGATTTAGACGGTGCCCTATTAAACATGAATGCGGCTGTCTCTAATGCATAACCCCAAAACGATAGTGGTAAATCAGTAAGAGATATCATAGATCGCACCATATCTAATAAAGTACGGTTACGACGTTCGGACACAGCATTACGCTGTGGTGTTCCAGGTGGCATGAGTTGCGAAACTATTCCAAATTGTTTCAAATGAAGACCAAACTCCTAACTCAATATTCACCTCCATGATCAGATCGTAGAAACTTTATTTTCTTGTAACGATGATTTTCCACTTCACTGTGAAATTCTTTGAACTTTTCAAATGTTTCAGACTTATATTTTATTAAGTAGATATACCCATATCTGCTCAAATCATCTGTGATGGTCAGAAAATAACAATACCCGCCGCGAGCCTCAACACTCATTGGACCGCATACATCAATATGTATTATTTCCAGTAAGTCAGTTGCTCGCTCCATTGTTCTAGAGAATGGAGTCTTAGCCATCTTGCCCATGAGGCATGGTTCGCAAGCATCAAGTGATTCATAATCAAGTGATTACAAAAGCCCATCAGCATGGAGTTTCTTCATGCGTTTTACACCAATATGACCTAAACGGCAGTGCCACAGATAAGTTGCACTATCATTATTAACTTTGCATCTTTTGGCTTCAATATTATGAGTATGTGTATCACTACGATCGAGATTCAATATACCATTCACCTTGGGTGTATGACCACAGAAGGTTTTATTCATGTAAACAGAATAACAATTATTCTTTGACTTAAATGAATAACTGTATTGCAATAAACATGATTCAATCATATTATGCTCAATGCAAACACCAAATAACATTTATTTTAGGTTCAACACTAATCCCGAAGGTAAAGGGAGTGTGCGATGGTGATCTTATCAACCTTGGAATCACTTCCAACACACATCGTCACCTCGCCCTCAACTAGTCTCTGTTCATTTTGTAACTCCTGTTTCAAGTTACTAATCATAGCAACTGAACCAGTATCAAATACCCAGGCGATACTATGAACACTAGTAAGTACACATCAATAACATGTATATCATATATACTTTTGTTCACTTGCCATCCTTCTTATCCACCAAATATTTGGGGCAGTTCCGCTTCCAGTGACCATTTCCTTTGCAGTAGAAGCACTCAGTTTCAGGCTTGGGTCTAGCTTTGGGCTTCTTCATGGGAGTGGCAACTTGCTTGCCATTCTTCTTGAAGTTCCCTTTCTCTCCCTTGCCCTTTTACTTGAAACTAGTGTCTTGTCAACCATCAACACTTGATGCTTTTCTTGATTTCTACCTTTGCCGATTTTAGCATCGCGAAGAGCTTGGGGAATCCTTTTCGTCATCCCTTGCATATTATAGTTCATCACGAAGTTCGAGTAACTTGGTGATAGTGACTAGAGAACTCTGTCAATTACTATCTTATCTGGAAGATTAACTCCCACTTGATTCAAGCGATTGTAGTACTCAGACATTCTGAGTACATGCTCACTGGTTGAGCTATTCTCCTCCATCTTGTAGGCAAAATACTTGTCAGAGGTCTCATACCTCTTAACACGGGCATGAGTCTGAAATATCATTTTCAGCTGTTGGAGCATTTCATATGTTCCATGGCGTTCAAAACATTTTTGAAGTCCCGGTTCTAAGCCGTAAAGCATGGTGCACTAAACTATCAAGTAGTCATCACACCGAGCTTTGTCAAACGTTCATAACGTCTGCATCTGCTCCTGCAATAGGTCTGTCACCTAGCGGTGCATCAAGGACATAATTATTCTGTGCAGAAATGAGGAAAATCCTCAGATCACGGACCAAGTCCGCATCATTGCTACTATCATCTTTCAACTTATTTTTCTCTAGGAACACATCAAAAATAAACGGGGAGCTATATGCTACCTCTTGAGCACTGCGTTGGTTTTCCCTTGAAGAGGAAAGGGTGATGCAGCAAAGTAGCGTAAGTATTTTCCTCAGTTTTTGAGAACCAAGGTATCAATCCAGTAGGAGATCACACTCAAGTCCCACGCACCTACACAAACAAATAAGAACCTCGCAACCAACGCGATAAAGGGGTTGTCAATCCCTTCACGGTCACTTACGAGAGTGAGATCTGATAGATATGATAAGATAATATTTTTGGTATTTTTATGATAAAGATGCAAAGTAAAATAAACGGCAATAAAAATAGCGAAGTGTTGGAAGATTAATATGATGGAAAATAGACCCGGGCGCCATAGGTTTCACTAGTGGCTTCTCTCAAGATAGCATAAGTATTACGGTGGGTAAACGAATTACTGTCGAGCAATTGATAGAATTGAGCATAGTTATGAGAATATCTAGGTATGATCATGTATATAGGCATCACGTCCGTGATAAGTAGACCGAAACGATTCTGCATCTACTACTATTACTCCACACATCGACCGCTATCCAGCATGCATCTAGAGTATTAAGTTCATAAGAACAGAGTAATGCTTTAAGTAAGATGACATGATGTAGAGGGATAAACTCATGCAATATGATATAAACTGTAACATCCCCAGCATCACACTATAGTAATCCCTTATGATCAGTGCCAAGTCATCTTGTTTTACAAAGCTTAATCATGTTGGGATGATATCTCAACTCAAGTCCCTTCTCTGAGTTCTATTCAAATTCAAAGTGAAATTTGAAGTTGCACAAAACTTGCTAGAAAAATGTTCATCATTTAGCCAAAATTCCATAACATTTAGTTGTTAAGGAAAACAACATCACCATTGAGCTAAGATGGATAGTAGCAATTATTTCACTTCAACTTCAGCATTTTTGAATGTCATTTTAATTGTGAAAAATGTAAATGACATTCCCTGGCCTCCAAACTTTTTGTGGCACTGGCTAAAAATGCCTGGATTTTATGGGCCCAGTTCCATAATTTATTTAAGATATTTGGATGCCCAATTAACTTCCTTTCTTTCTCTGTTTATTAAACAAAAAAAGAGAAAAGGAAAAGTAGAGGGGAGAGAAAGCCCCTGCCCCACTTGGGCTTCGACCCACCCAGCCAACCGACCCAGCCCAACTCCCCCTCCCCGGTCGTCTCCCCTGTTCCAGCGACCGCATCGCTACAGGGGCGAGACCCCGCCGGATCACCTCGCCGGCATCGCCGTCAGAGGATAAGGCCTCCACCTCCCACGACGCCTCGGGCACCTCCCCTCCACTCCCCTCTCTCGCCTCCCAGATCCACGCGCTCCTCCCCCTCTCTATCTCGCTCGCCCGCCTCACCCGAGCGCCATCGCCGCCGTCCCACCTCGCATCACCGTGGCGACCGCCTCCCTCGTGCTCCTCCGACGTAACCAGCCGCTCCGCCGCGCTCCGCTACGTCGACTACGGCCACGAACGCGAGCTGGCAAGCCCCGCAACACCGGATCCCCGTCTTCTTCCTCCCCGGGTCGCCAGACGCAGCCGTCGTCGATTCGGCCTTCCCCTGCGCTCCTAACCTGTCGAGGGCCTTTCTTGCGCCGCGCGGTGAGCCCCTCTTCTTCTCCCCTCGCTCCCCTGGCCTCTTGCGCTACCATAGCCACCGCGCCGCCATGGCCGAGCTCGGCTCCGCCGAGCAGCTGGCCGCCGTCGTTGCCATGCTCGCCTGAGCATGGGAACGTGCTCAGTGCAGCCCGCCGAGGCCGCCCGTGCCGCTTGCACACCTCGTCGACCCCCCCTAGCACGATCCCGACGAGGTCCCGAACGCCACCACCGCCTCCACTCGTCGCCGACGCCGTTTCCGGCTGCTCCAGCTCCGGCCGGCCTCACCACGCGACACGGCGGCATCTCCTCGTTCGAACGCGCCAAGTCTCGGGCCAAAAGACCCCCTGTGCGCGATTCCCGGCGAAGTCCGGCGAGCCCCGCCGCTGTTTTGGTCGCCGGCGGCGAAACCCCGCCGCCGCCGATGTGGCACACCTAGGGCCCGCCTCTGGGTCACTGCCCGTGGGCCCCCTGGCCTCAGTTGACCACGTTGACTATGGTCAACTGTGCTGACTGGGCACACAGTGTCACTGACACGCGGGCCCCATCGCATATTTTGTTAAATAAACATTTTTCTAAATAAAGGTGATTAGTTAAGCTAAATAGTCACTGACATGTGGGGCCCAGCTGTTAATTAACCTCTTTTTAGTTAGTTTAAAGTTATGTTAATCCACTGTCTATGACAGGTAGGACCCACTGGTCAGTTTGACCAGTCAGCGGGTCTGTTGACCTGCTGATGTCATGCTGACACTCTGCTGACGTCATAATTCCTTTTCTGTTAATATTAATAATTTCAGAAAATACTTTAATCTTTAAAAATTCATAGAAAATAAGAGTACCTCGGATGAAAATGTTTTCTATATGAAAGTTGCTCAGAAAAATCCAACGAATCCGAATACGCGGTCTGTTCATCTGTCACATGCCCTTAGCATGCTGAACATGGAACATTCCCCCTCCGGTCATCTGTCTGACACAGGTCCGAAACCGGGAACACCTTCCCGGTTGAATTCCCCCTTCACCCATATCGTGTAGCCATACGTTAGGTCATACCCGGCACATCATATTGCCACGTTATGCTTTGTGATGCTATGTTTGCTTTATATTTACTGTTTCTTCCCCCTCTTCTCTCCGGTAGACCCCGAGACCGATGCTGCCCCTATGATCGACTACGTCGACGACGACCCCTCCTTGCCAGAGCAACCAGGCAAGCCCCCTTTGATCATCCCGATATCGCCCATTCCATTCTCTCATGCTTGCATTAGCTTTTGCTACTGTTATTGTTTGCTCCTATTCTGATGCATAGCCTCTTTTGTAACCTGTTCATTGTTACCTACCTGCTTATCCTAAACTGCTTAGTATAGGTTGGTTAGTGATCCACCAATGACCCCCACCTTGTCCTTGTTGCCCCTGCTTCATCATCGAAGACCCGATCAACGGGATCGAAGACCAGGCCCCGACACCGCACGTCACTTCCCCTTAGCTGCTCGACACTACTGGGATACTATCGAGTGCCGAGGGTGAGGCCTCATCAGCACTTCTGATGTTAACCCGCCAGTGTAGTTATTCGGTCGTGGTCATCGAGGGTGATTCCGCCTTAACCACTTCCGATACGACTCTGTCGTGCAACCCCTCAAGCGTGAACCTCGAGGGTGGTCCCTCTTACGTTCACCTTGATGATTACATCGAGTGGAATTCACCGGGGGTGATTCCTCGGGTTTTCCCCTTGATGTTTGGACACACGGTTACTATGGTTACTATGACTTTACACTGAACCATGTTACTAAAGACGGGTCGACCCTGAGGGGTACCCGCGCGAGCATAATTGCGAGTGATGTGGAGTCGGGACCTGGAAGGTGCCCGCGAGATAGTTACGAGGCGTGGCCGGGCATTCCTAGCCCTTGCCGCAAGTCCTCGAGACGGGGCGACGGGGTCACATCTTTCGTGCGTCTCTGCTTGTTACCGCGCGTTCCTAATCCACTACGATTTGGATATTTGATCCGAGGGGCCTCTGGCCTGATAGCACTAACCATCACGTGGGCATAGTATGGGCGTTCTGCGTCGTATGCATCAGCCGAAGCTTAATAGACGTCATGCGACTGAGCGGCGCGCGCCGGGTTGGACTGGTAAGCTCCCGCCTTTTTTAAGGAGGTAGCTAGGTCTGCTCACCGGCCGCCCACGCAACGTGCAGGAGTTCCCGGGGCGATGGCCCATGACCCCTGGGGGCATAGGTTTAGTCCGGCGTGCTTGACCTCTCTATTAAGCCTAGGTCGGGTTGCAACGTATTGTTTGGCCGAGGCTGGGCATGACCCAGGAAAGTGTGTCCGGCCGGAGTTAATCGAGCGTGGTGGGTAAGTTGGTGCACCCCTACAGGGAAGAAAACATCTACCGATAGCCTGTCCTATGGTAACGGACACTTGGAGTTGTATCCCGATCGATACAACTAGAACTGGATACTTGTGATGAGGTGATAACTGGATAGTATGGCTCTGGGATTGCTTTCTCGCGGGGAGTCGAGGAAGGATCTCTGGCCGAGGTTGATAACACTACTACTACTTTAGTTATGCTACTCTACTCCCTCCTGTTGCTGCAAGATGGTGGTTTCCAGAAGATGCTAGTCTTCGATAGGACTAGGCCTTCTCTCTATTCTGGCATTTCTGCAGCCCAGTCCACATATACAACCTTCCTTTGATAATGTTGCATATGTAGTGTAGATCCTTGCTTGCGAGTACTTTGGATGAGTACTCACGGTTGCTTTGCTCCCCCTTTGCCCCTTTCTTCTTCTTTCCGGTTGATGCAACCAGATGTCGGAGCCCAGGAGCCAGATGCCACCGCCGATGCCTACTACTAAGTGGAGACCGTCGACGACCAGGAGTAGTTAGGAGGCTCCCAGGCAGGAGGCCGTGCCTCTTCGATCGTGTTGCTTTTGTGCTAGCCTTCTTAAGGCATCCCTGTTCAACTTATGTCTGTACTTAGATATTGTTGCTTCCGCTGACTCTTGTGTAATCGAGCTTATGTATTCGAGCCCTCGAGGCCCCTGGCTTGTAATATAAAGCTTGTATTATTTTATTTGTGTCTAGAGTTGTGTTGTGATATCTTCCCGTGAGTCCTTGATCTTGATCGTACACATTTGCGTGTATGATTAGTGTACGATTGAATCGAGGGCGTCACATAAACCCCATCTTTTTATCCTCGATGGCAACAATACAATACGTGTCGTTTCCCCTACTGTCACTGGGGTCGAGCACCGCAAGATTGACCCCAAAGCTAAGCACTTCTCCCATTGCAAGAAAGATCAATCTAGTAGGACAAACCAAACTGATAATTCGAAGAGACTTGCAAAGATAACCAATCATACATAAAAGAATTCAGAGGAGATTCAAATATTGTTCATAGATAATCTTGATCATAAACCCACAATTCATCGAATCTCGACAAACACACCGCAAAAGAAGATTACATCGAATAGATCTCCAAGAAGATCGAGGAGAATTTTGTATTGAGATCCAAAGAGAGAGAAGAAGCCATCTAGCTAATAACTATGGACCCGAAGGTCTGAGGTAAACTACTCACACATCATCGGAGAGGCTATGATGTTGATGTAGAAGCCCTCCGTGATCAATGCCCCCTCCTGCGGAGCGCCGGAAAAGGCCCCAAGATGGGATCTCACGGGTACAGAAGGTTGTGGCGGTGGAAATAGGGTTTTGGCTCCGTATCTGATGTTTCTAGGGTGTATGGGTATATATAGGAGGAAGAAGTACGTCGGTGGAGCAACGTGGGCCCCACGAGGGTGGGCGCGCCTGGGGGGGTAGGCGCGCCTCCCTGCCTCGTGCTCTCCTCATTGATTGCTTTACGTAGACTCCAAGTCCTCTGGATCACGTTTGTTCCGAAAATCACGTTCCCGAAGGTTTCATTCCGTTTGGACTCCGTTTGATATCCTTTTCCTTCGAAACACTGAAATAGGCAAAATAACAGCAATTCGGGCTGGGCCTCCGGTTAATAGGTTAGTCCCAAAAATAATATAAAAGCGTATAATAAAGCCCATTAAACATCCAAAACAGAATATAATATAGCATGGAACAATCAAAAATTATAGATACGTTGGAGACGTATGACTATACGCGAGCTATTGATCTACAACATAGATATGCAAATACTATCAGGACTAAGGTCATGATAAATTTAAGTTCAATTAATCATATTACTTAAGAACTCCCACTTAGATAGACATCCCTCTAGTCATCTAAATGATCACGTGATCCATATCAACTAAACCATGTCCGATCATCACGTGAGATGGAGTAGTTTTCAATGGTGAACATCTCTATGTTGATCATATCTACTATATGATTCACGTTCGACCTTTCGGTCTCAGTGTTCCGAGGCCATATCTGCATATGCTAGGCTCGTCAAGTTTAACCCGAGTATTTTGCGTGTGCAAAACTAGCTTGCACCCGTTGTATGTGAACGTAGAGATTATCACACCCGATCATCACGTGGTGTCTCGGCACGACGAACTGTAGCAACGGTGCATACTCAGGGAGAACACTTATACCTTGAAATTTAGTGAGGGGTCATCTTATAATGCTACCGTCGTACTAACCAAAATAAATTGCATAAAGGATAAACATCACATGCAATCAAAATATGTGACATGATATGGCCATCATCATCTTGTGCCTTTGATCTCCATCTCCAAAGCACCGTCATGATCTCCATCGTCACCGGCTTGACACCTTGATCTCCATCGCAGCATCGTTGTCGTCTCGCCAACTATTGCTTCTACGACTATCGCTACCGCTTAGTGATAAAGTAAAGCAATTACATGGCGATTGTATTTCATACAATAAAGTGACAACCATAAGGCTCCTGCCAGTTGCCGATAATGGTTACAAAACATGATCATCTCATACAACAATTTATATATCATCACGTCTTGACCATATCACATCACAACATGCCCTGCAAAAACAAGTTAGATGTCCTCTACTTTATTGTTGCAAGTTTTACGTGGCTGCTACGGGCTTCTAGCAAAAACCGTTCTTACCTACGCATCAAAACCACAATGATTTTTCGTCAAGTGTGCTATTTTAACCTTCAACAAGGACCGGGCGTAGTCAAACTCGATTCAACTAAAGTTGGAGAAACAGACACTCGCCAGCCACCTATGTGCGAAGCACGTCGGTAGAACCAGTCTCATGAACACGGTCATGTAATGTTGGTCCGGACCGCTTCATCCATCAATACCGCCGAATCAAAGTAAGCAGTATGACTATTATCACCCACAACTCTTTGTGTTCTACTCGTGCATAAAACGTCTACGCATAGACCTGGATCGGATGCCACAGTTGGGGAACGTAGTATTTCAAAAAAATTCCTACGATCACGCAAGATCTATCTAGGAGAAGCATAACAACGAGCGGGGAGAGTGTGTCCACGTACCCTCGTAGACCGAAAGCGTAAGCGTTTAGTAATGCGGTTGATGTAGTCGAACGTCTTCGCGATCCAACCGATCCAAGCACCGAACGTACGGCACCTCCGCGTTTAGCACACGTTCAGCTCGATGACGTCCCTCGAGCTGTTGATCCAGTTGAGGAAGAGGGAGAGTTCTGTCAGCACGATGGCGTGGCGATGGTGATGATGATGTTACCGGCGCAAGGCTTTGCCTAAGCACTACGACGATATGACCGAGGTGTGTAACTGTGGAGGGGGGCACTGGACACGGCTAAGAGAAGACTTGGAGTGTCTTTGGGGTGCCCCCTTCCCACGTATATAAAGGAGGGGGGAAGAGGAGGCCGGCCCTAGAGGGGGCGCGCCAAAGGGGGGGAGTCCTACTTGGACTCCCGGTCCAAGTAGGATTCGCCCCCCTTCCTATTCCAACTAGGAGAAGGAGGGAAGGGGGAAGAGGGGAGAAGGAAGGAGGGGGGCGCCGCCCCCTCCTAGTCCAATTTGGACCAGCCCATGGGGGGCGCGCGGCCACCCCTTGAGGCCCCTCTCTCCTTTCCCCTAAAGCCCATTAAGGCCCATTACTCTCCCACGGGGTTCCGGTAACCTCCCGGTACTCCAGAAAATACCCGAAACACCTCGGAACCATTCCGATGTCCGAATATAACCTTCCAATGTACCGATATTTACCTCTCGACCATTTCGAGGCTCCTCGTCATGTCCGTGATCTCATCCGGGACTCCGAACAAACTTCGGTCATCAAATCACATAACTCATAATACAAATCGTCATCGAACGTTAAGCGTGCAGACCCTACGGGTTCGAGAACTATGTAGACATGACCGAGACACATCTCCGGTCAATAACCAATAGTGGAACCTGGATGCTCATATTGGCTCCTACATATTCTACGAAGATCTTTATCGGTCAAACCGCATAACAACATACGTTATTCCCTTTGTCATCGGTATGTTACTTGCCCGAGATTCGATCGTCGATATCATCATACCTAGTTCAATCTCGTTACCGGCAAGTCTCTTTACTCGTTCTGTAATGCGTCATCCCGCAACTAACTCATTAGTCACATTGCTTGCAAGGCTTATAGTGATGTGCATTACCGAGAGGGCCCAGAGATACCTCTCCGATACTCGGAGTGACAAATCCTAATCTCGACCTATGCCAACCCAACAAACACCTTCGGAGACACCTGTAGAACATCTTTATAATCACCCAGTTATGATGTGACGTTTGATAGCACACAAGGTGTTCCTCGGTATTCGGGAGTTGCATAATCTCATAGTTAAAGGAATATGTATAAGTCATGAAGAAAGCAATAACAATAAAACTGAACGATCAATATGCTAAGCTAACGGATGAGTCTTGTCCATCACATCATTCTCCTAATGATGTGATCCCGTTCATCAAATGACAACACATGTCTATGGTTAGGAAACTTAACCATCTTTGATTAATGAGCTAGTCATGTAGAGGCATACTGGGGACTCTCTGTTTATCTATGTATTCACACATGTACTAAGTTTCCAGTTAATACATTTCTAGCATGAATAATAAACATTTATCATGATATAAGGAACTATAAATAACATCTTTATTATTGCCTCCAGGGCATATTTCCTTCAACATGTATGAAAGAATTATGAACGGTGGCTTTGCCACAAATACGATGTCAACTACATGATCATGCAAAGCAATATGACAATGATGTGTCATATAAACGGAACGGTGGAAAGTTGCATGGCAATATATCTCGGAATGGCTATGGAAATGCCATAATAGGTAGGTATGGTGGCTGTTTTGAGGAAGGTATGTGGTGGGTTTATGGTACCGGCGAAAGTTGTGCGACACTAGAGAGGCTAGCAATGGCGGAAAGGTGAGAGTGCGTATAATCCATGGACTCAACATTAGTCATAAAGAACTCACATACTTATTGCAAAAATCTATCAGTTATCGAAGCAAAGTACTCCGCACATGCTCCTAGGGGGATAGATTGGTAGGAAAAGACCATCGCTCGTCCCCGACAGCCACTCATAATGAAGACGATCAATAAATAAATCATGCTCCGACTTCATCACATAACGGTTCACCATACGTGCATGCTACGGGACTCACAAACTTTAACACAAGTATTTCTCAAATTCACAAGTACTCACTAGCATGACTTTAATATCACCATCTTCATATCTCAAAACAATCATTAGGAATCAAACTTCTCATAGTATTCAATGCACTTTATATGAAAGTTTTTATTATATCCCTCTTGGATGCCTATCATATTAGGACTAATTTTATAACCAAAGCAAATTACCACGCTGTTTTAAAGACTCTCAAAATAATATAAGTGAAGTACGAGAGTTCAACAATTTCTAAAAATTAAAACCACCGCCGTGCTCTAAAAGATATAAGTGAAGCACTAGAGCAAAGTTGCCTATCTCAAAAGATATAAGTGAAGCACATAGAGTATTTTAATAAATAATGATTCATGCGTGTCTCTCTCAAAAGGTGTGTACAACAAGGATGATTGTGGCAAACTAAAAAGCAAAGACTCAATCATACAAGACGCTCCAAGCAAAACACATATCATGTGGTCAATAAAAATATAGCATCAAGTAAAGTTACTGATAGACGAAGACGAAAGATGGGATGCCTTCCCGGGGCATCCCCAAGCTTAGGCTCTTGGCATCCTTGAATATTACCTTGGGGTGCCTTGGGCATCCCAAATCTTAGGCTCTTGCCACTCCTTATTCCATAGTCCATCAAATTCTTACCCAAAACTTGAAAACTTCACAACACAAAACTCAACAGAAAATCTCGTAAGCTCCGTTAGTATAAGAAAATAAATCACCACTTTTGGTACTGTTGTGAACTCATTCTTTATTTATATTGGTGTAATATCTACTGTATTCCAACTTTTCCATGGTTCATACCCCCCGATACTAGCCATAGATGCATCTAAATAAGCAAACAACACGCAAAAAACAGAATCTGTCAAAAACAGAACAATATGTAGCAATCTGAATATTTCGAATACTTCTGTAACTCCAAAAATCCTGAAAAATTAGGACGTCCTAAGAAATTTGTTTATCAATCCTCTGCAAAAAGAATCAGTATTTTATCACGCTCCTGCTAAAAATGAAAATTGTTTTCCTGAGCGCAAAAGTTTCTGTTTTTCAGTAAGAGCAAATTAATTATTACCATAAGCTATCCCAAAGGTCTTACTTGGCACAAATACTAATTAAAACACAAAACCAAATTTAACCAGAGGCTAGACGGAAAATTTAATTCAAAACAGGACCTAAAAAGCAAAAACAAAAATAAAATTGGGTTGCTTCCCAACAAGCGCTATTGTTTAACGCCCTTGCCTAGGCATAAAACACGAATAGATCTAGGTATTATCATCTTTGGCATGCAATCCATAAGTGGCTCTCATAATAGATTCATAAGGCAATTTTTTTTCTAGGGAAGTGTTCCATGTCTTTCCTTAACGGAAATTGAAATCTAATGTTTCCTTTTTTCATATCAATAATTGCACCAATAGTTCTATGGGAAGGTCTACCAAGAATAATAGGACATGTAGGATTGCAATCTATATCAAGAACAATGAAATCTACGGGCACATAATTCCTATTTGCAACAATAAGAACATCATTAATCCTTCACATAGGTTTCTTAATAGTGGAATCCGCAAGATGCAAATTTAAGGAACAATCATCAAGTTCACGGAAACCTAACACATCACATAACGTTTTTGGAATCATGGAAACACTAGCACCCAAATCACACAAAGCATGGCATCCATAATCTTTAATCTTAATCTTAATAGTAGGTTCCCACTCATCATAAAGCTTTCTAGGGATAGAAACATCCAATTCAAGCTTTTCTTCGAAAGATTTCATCATAGCATCAACGATATGTTTAGTAAAAGCCTTGTTTTGACTATAAGCATGAGGAGAATTCAACATGGATTGCAACAAGGAAATACAATCTATTAAAGAACAATTATCATAATTAAATTCCTTGGAATCCAAAAGAGTGGGTTCATTGCTAGCTAAAGTTTTGACCTCTCCAATCCCACTTTTATCAATTTTTGCATCAAGATCTAAAAACTCCGAATCATTGGGACGCCTTCTAACTAAAGTTGACTCATCTCCAGTCCCATCTTTATCAAGATTTACATTGGAAAACAAAGATTCAATAGGAGTCACATCAATCACTTTAAGATCTTCATCATTATTTTCAGCCTCTGGTTTGGCGGCCATTTTGTTTACTAAAGTAGCTTGTTTATCACAAATTTGACCAACTAAATTTTCAAGATGCGCAAACTGAGATCTCAAACCAAAAAATTCCTTAGACATATCATCAAGTTCTTTATTCATGTATTCCATAAAACTTTTCTGCTCCTTGAGCTCGTTTCTAAAGAATTTGTTATGCTCAAATTGCAAAGACATGAAGCTTCTAACATTGCTTTCAATTTCGTCTAACCTCCTAAGGTGAGGGTCAACGTTTTTTGGAGGAGTCATGATGACAAGGCAAGCAATCCAACACACGAGCACACAAAAAGCAAGCGGAGAAGACGAACGAAAGAGGGGCGAAGAAAAGGCGAATCTTTTCAAAAATCGTTTTAGAAGTAGGGGAGAGGAAAACGAGAGGCGAATGGCGAATAATGTAATGTGAGGGACGAGAGTTTAAGATGAGTACTTGGTATGTCTCGGCTTGGCGCAGATCTCCCCGGCAACGGCGCCAGACCAATGGATCACTCACGTTCATCAAGCATCTCCCTAACCTTCCTTATCTGGCACTTGGTGTCTTTCTTATGCTTGAACAAGTCACCAATCATATACTCTAGCTTCTTTATCTCTTTCTTCAACTGATCCCTTTCTTCCTTAAATTTGTCCCTCTCTTCAATCATATTGTCCCTCTCTTGCTTCATCTCATCCCTCTCTTTCGCTGCCTTAGCCCTTATCACTTGATGAATGTTCATCAGAGATTTGTCAGACATTTTCTTCTTCTCAAGTTCTATCTTTAGGTCAGAGAGAGCTAGCCTTGTGTTGCCTAATTCAGTAATTGCCTGCTCCTTGTCAGCCACCATGTTAGCAAAATCTAGTTTAAAAAACCTAAGGTCTTGTTCCATCTTTTCCTTCTCTTTCACAACCCTAAAATTTTCTTCAGCATTAACAACATTTTGCCTGAGCCTGAGTTTGACCTCCTCTTCATACATGTCCCAGACCCTAGCTAGACTGGTCCTCAATTGAGGAGGCCGCTCTGGGTCAACCCAATGCACATAGGGGCATTTAGGCCCATCCTAAAATTGAAGATGAAAAAATTTAGAGTGAAATGCATAATTCAATTAACTGCACAAAATTCAGTAACACTGAATCAAGATTCAGTTAACTGCACAAAATTCAATAACACTGAATCAAGATTCAGTTAACTACACAAAATTCAGTAACACTGAATCAAGATTCAGTTAACTGACACCAGATTCAGGTTACTGCTTTCACAGTAACCTTTGAGCATTTATGAGTGCTACCTCTTGAGCTTGCGTTGGTTTTTCCCTTGAAAAGGAAAAAGTGAGGCAGCAAAGTAGAGTAAGTATTTACCTTAAATTTTGAGAACCAGGGTATCAATCCAGTAGGAGACAACGCACAAGCCACCGAATACCTGCACAAACAAACACCAACTTGCACCCAACGCGACAGAGGGGTTGTCAATCCCTTCACGGTTATTTGCAAAGTGAGATCTGATATAGATGGATACACGGTAAAGTAATATTTTTGGTGTTTTTGGTTTATGAAACGGAATGTGAAAGATTGCAAAGTAAATAGGAAACTAAAATTATAGATGGAAAACTTATATGATGGAAAATAGACCCCGGGGGCATAGGTTTCACTAGAGGCTTCTCTCGAGATAGAAAATATTACGGTGGGTGAACAAATTACTGTCGAGCAATTGATAGAAAAGCGCATAATTATGATGATAGCTAAGGCAATGATCATGAATATAGGCATCACGTCCGTATCAAGTAGACCGACTCCTGCCTGCATCTACTACATTACTCCACACATCGACCGACTCCTGCCTGCATCTAGAGTATTAAGTTCATAAGAACAGAGTAGCGCATTAAGTAAGATGACATGATGTAGCAGGATAAACTCAAGCAATATGATGAAAACCCTATCTTGTTATCCTCGATGGCAACAATACAATACGTGTCGGTTCCCCTTTTGTCACTAGGATCGAGCACCGCAAGATTGAACCCAAAGCTAAACACTTCTCCCATTGCAAGAAAAACCAATCTAGTTGGCCAACCAAATCGATAGTTCGAAGAGACTTGCAAATATATCAAATCATACATATAAGAATTCAGAGGAGATTCAAATAATATTCATAGATAAGCTGATCATAAATCCACAATTCATCGGGTCTCGGCAAACACACCGCAAAAGAGTATTACATCGAATAGATCTCCAAGAACATCGGGGAGAACATGGTATTGAGAATCAAAGAGAGAGAAGAAGCCATCTAGCTACTATCTATGGACCCGTAGGTTTGTGGTAAACTACTCACGCTTCATCGGAGAGGCAATGGTGTTGATGTAGAAGCCCTCCGTGATCGAATCCCCCTCTGGCAGGATGCCGGAAAAGGCCCTAGATGGGATCTCACGAGTACAGAAGGTTGCGGCGGTGGAAAAGTGGTTTCGTGACTCCCCCGGTAGGTTTTGGGATATTTGAGAATATATAGGCGGAAGAAATAGGTCGATGGAGTCACGAGGGGCCCACAAGGGTGGGGCGCGCGCCCTCTGACCTTGTGGCCGCCTCGTGGCTTTCCTGACGTGCACTCCAAGCCCTCTGGATGTCTTCTGGTCCAAGAAAAATCATCGCGAAAGTTTCATTTCGTTTGGACTCCGTTTGTTATTCCTTTTCTGCGAAAACTCTAAAACAAGGAAATAACAGGAACTGGACTCTAGGTTAATAGGTTAGTCCCAAAAACTTATAAAATAGCATATTAATGCATATAAAACATTCAAAACAGATAATATAATAGCATGGAACAATCAAAAACTATAGATACGTTGGAGACGTATCAATGAGCTACTTAAACACTACATATTTGGACAACACTCTAAACTATTAAAAAAAGATAATCTTCTTCTTACAGCAATATGGCATAGAACAAAACTATAAATGGCACAACTGAGCAAGTGCAATCACATATGTACTTAAATGGATACATCATGTACAACTATGAACATCTACTAAAGCAGTACCATCTACATCTACAACTAAGAACATCTACTAACCTTTTGGGCACAACCTAGGAATCTTCTTCCAGTGTCAACAGACTCAAAGGCAACCAACTTCTCACACACTGATTGGTGCTCACATCTAACATGTAGATCTGCAGCAAGGCCTCTCCAATCGGAGCTCTCAATGGTGCGAGGAGCCTAAAACCAAATCTGGTCAGAAATCCCCAATTTTTTCCTAACCCTAAATGCCAGATGCTGGTGGAGAGGATCTCACCGGACTGCTTACAGAGTCACCAGCCGACAAGGAGGAGCTAGATCCGTCATCACTCCATGAAATGAGTGAAACCATGGCGGCTTGCTTGGCGGCGTCGGCTTGCTGGACGACGGCGAGGAGGCGCCAGAGAGGGGGTGGGGGGCGAGTAGTGCAGGTTTGTGTGCGATGGGGGGGGAGGCAAACGATCGTGGTCTCCTAAAGAATTAATTCAGGTGTTTTAGTGACTGCGGGTTGATAACAAGGAAAGGCAAGGGGCTCTTTGCAAAAACGCAGGCGCTGACCAGCTCGGGCCTGAGGAGTCCACTTGTCGAGCTTTGATTGGTCCAGGACCAAAGTTGCACATTGGATGCAAGTTGTGGGACTGGGTAGGTCCATTTTACAAGTTGTAGGACTAAACCATCACATCCTGAGCAAGTTCTAGGACCCCGGTGCTTTTACCTCTTCTTCTTCCTTATATTTACCAGGTCAATGCCCATGCGTTGCAACAGAGAAGATATGTATATATGGGTGATATATATTTAGGTGATGCTCAACTCAACCAAATTTATCTGTGCGTTGCAACGGAAGAAAAATGTATACTCAATTATTAAAAAAACATATTTGCAAGACATGAGGATCAAGTTGTGTGGATTTGTTAAAAATAGAAGAACTTCCGAAAATTCTCGAGCGTGAACATTCGCCAGCCTATCTTCGTGGATTTTTGCCAGGCTACCGGTATGAGCTCACACAGCAGTTTAAGTTCACGCACTTGTAGCTTCTATCCCAAATTTCCTATAATTACATTGTTTAATCAGCAAGTTCTGTCATAGACTATATACTGCTAGAAAGTCTGGTGCAAAAATATGAGAAGTCAACTATAGCAAGTGATGTAATATTTAAAGTTTGTTCGCCTGATGCCGTGAAATCTTTTGTAGGCATATACGTACAATGACTTATGACTCGTAGTCATCTGTACAATAGCATTATGTTTCCCTTGAACACGAAATTCATGCTTTCCGAAACATAAGACAAATATGAAATTTGTGGAGGCATCAGCCAAGGGAATAAGACGACTCAGTGAAACCTTCTTCCCTGTGCATGAACTCCGTATTCGCCACAATAAATAACTACATAATTGTTGAAGTGTATGAAAATCAATCATCAAAGAGGCAAAACAATGTGATTATGTTCAAAAAAGGTACTTCACAATCTAAAACATATGTAAGAGACGAATTACGATCTACTAGGAGAGATACAGGTTGTTCGTTTGCTACCTCTCATGGCCACCCAATGAACCTCCTTGGCGTGAACTTTGTCTAAATCACAAGGGCTGCTCCTCATTTAAAAAAAAAAAATCATTTAAAAAAAAAAACCAAGTGTTAGAGTATACGTAGTGTACCTGCGTACGGATTGTGTATATGGCACGACCTCTGGTCTGTGCGTGCGTGAGAGTAGTGGGCATGCTGTTAGCCCACGATCGCCTGGTAGTGGCACATGAACCTCTGTAAAACTGTATATAACCTCAGCCTGCAGAGCTAATGAATGTGTGTTGAATCCCATCGCTTCTCCCTCTTCCATCATGGTATCAGATACCGTCGACCAGGCCAATCCCTTTGCTCCGGTCGTCGATCCCGCTTCCGCCGCCATGGGTGACCACCCCAGCCCTCCTCCCTCTCCTGCTGCTAGCGACTCCGGCGCTCTCGTCGCTCCTGCCCCACCTCCAGCGCTCCTCCCCGCCGTGCCACCGGCTGCTCCCGCTCCGCCTGCCGCCATCGCGCCGGCGCCCGTGTCCCCGCTCCCCTCTTCGGTGTTTCAGACCATCGACATACGCCGCCACGTCCCAGTCACTCTTGATCTCCTCGCCGGCAACTACGCGCAGTGGCGCCGTCACTTCGACACGGCGATCGGCATGTTCGGGCTACGCGCTAACCTTGACGCTGCGGCGGTGCCGCGCTTCGACGATCCCGAGTGGGCGATGGCCGATCATGCTGTCGTCCACTGGCTCAACACCACTGTTGCGCCCGATCTCCTGGACGTCGTGATGCAAGAGGAGGACACGGCGCTCTCCGTGTGTACGTCGATCGACGGCGTCTTTCGCGGCAACCAGCTCCCCCGGGCGGTCTACATCGACGCCGAGTACCACGCCGTGGTGCAGGGCGACCTGACGATCATGCAATACTGCACCAAGCTGAAGACGTACACCGACCAGCTGCGCGACCTCGGCCAACCGGTGACGGAAACGCGCCAAGTCTTCCATCTTCTGCGTGGGCTCGCGCGCCAGTACCATGGTGCCATCCCGCACATCACTTCGCGCAACCCCCTCCCCACGCTTCTTCAGACGTGCTCCTTCCTCCTCCTTGAGGAGCACCGTGCCGAGCAGACGGCGCGCACGCGCTTGTCGCCGGGCACGGCACTCCACCACCAACCGCTCCGCCTGTCGCCGTTCCCCCCGCCGCTCCCGGGCGTGGTGGCTGCGGGCGTCGCCGCGGGCGCGGCTCTGGCAACGGTGGCGGCTCCGGCACCAGTGGTCTCCCTCAGCAAGCGCCTCCACGCGTCCCCGGCTTGCCCGCATCCGTGCCCGGCACCAACTCTTGGACTGGCCTTGTCCAAGCATGGCCCATGCCCTGGCGTCCTCCGGGTTCTGGCGTCCTTGGGCCCCGGCCCGGCACTCCACCACAGCAGGCCATGTATGCTGCTCCTGCGCCCCCGCTCCCTGGCGCGTACGGCTACGGCGGCTACGCATCGCCCGACTACGGGCCCGTGCCCAACTACGCCACCGTGCCCCCCGGCGTGCCCCAGCAGCACCAGCACCAGGCTCTGGACATGACTTCGCTCCAGGCCGCGCTCCACAGCGCCACGGCTGGCCCGTCGTCCTCCGGCAGCTCCTTCGAGTGGTACATGGACTCCGGCGCCGCTGCACACATGACCAACTCGCCTGGTACTCTCCAGTCTCTGCTCCCCTCTTCCTCTTCCTCTCATATTATCGTTGGCAGTGGTGAGCATCTTCCCATTACACACACTGGTTCTGGTTCTCTCATTACTAGCACCTCCCCCGTACAGCTACGCAACGTTCTTGTCTCACCTTCTCTCATCAAAAACCTCCTTTCTGTCCGTCAAATTTGCCGTGACAATCCCGTTTCAGTGGAATTTGACTTGCTTGGTTTCTCTGTCAAGGACCTGCGAACTCAGGTGGTGATCCTCCGCTGTGATTCCGATGGCGACCTCTACTCTGTGACGGCGGCCCGGTCCACTGTGCTTCCCTTCGCTGGCGCTGTCACCACCGATCGCCTGCACCAGCGCCTTGGGCATCCAGGACTCGCACAACTTCAGCATGTAGCTAGTCAGTTTCCATTTAGTTTCACAAAATCAGCGCCTCACTCTTGCCACGCATGTCGCGTTGCCAAACATGTGCGCTTGCCTTTTTCAGATTCTCTTAGCTGTGCTTATTTCCCATTTCAACTACTGCACTTGGATGTATGGACATCTCCTGTTCCTAGCATTTCTGGCTACCAATTCTACCTGGTTCTTGACGATTACACTCATTATGTCTGGACCTTCCCTCTCAAGAACAAATCTGACGTGCTGCCCATTTTGCGTGATTTCTATGCCTACGCGCGCACTCAGTTTCAGTTGCCAGTGTTTTCTGTTCAAATTGACAACGGACGCGAGTTCAACAGTCACGCTTCCCGTGCACTCCTCGCTTCCCACGGCACCGTGCTCCGGCTGTCTTGCCCGTACACCAGCCAACAGAACGGCAAGGCGGAGCGCACTCTTCGCACCCTCAACGACAGCGTGCGCACACTGCTCTTCCATGCCTCGCTGCCGCCACGTTTTTGGGCCGAAGCCCTGAACACCGCCACCTACCTGCTCAACAGACGCCCCTGTCATCGCACCTCGCCGCGCACTCCACATGAGCTCCTGCTCGGTGTGGCACCCGATTACGCCTCGCTTCGTGTTTTTGGCTGCCTGTGCTACCCCAGCACTGCTGCTACTTCGCGCCACAAACTCGACGCTCGCTCGTCGGCCTGCGTTTTCCTTGGTTATCCCTCTGATCACCGCGGTTACCGCTGCCTCAACCTTCCGTCTAAACGAGTCCTCACCTCACGCCATGTCTACTTTCATGAAGACACCTTCCCTACGCTTACAGCACTCCACCTGTTGCTCCGCCGGCGCCTCCGCCCCTTGGCGCGCCGCCCCTGCTTCAGATCGCCCGTTAGGTTCCTTCTTCACCTGCCGTTCGACCATGCACGCCGCGGGCCGTCGGATCAGGACTGGACGGCAT
This sequence comes from Aegilops tauschii subsp. strangulata, assembly GCF_002575655.3. Lineage (NCBI taxonomy): Eukaryota > Viridiplantae > Streptophyta > Magnoliopsida > Poales > Poaceae > Aegilops > Aegilops tauschii. Next base: position 275,473,676 of record NC_053037.3, on the reverse strand, counting down.
CGCCATCCCATCCCCTCGTGCGCCATCTGTTGGTTCAAACACAGCCGCTAGATCGCGCGTGGACGGCTCCCGCGCTACTCGATCAAGCGCGCGTTCTGCTACTTCAAACACGGCCGCTGGATCGTGCACGGACGGCTCCTGCTCCTCGTCGTCGAGCACGCCTTCCGCTGACTCCAGCGTCTCCTCCGCGCCGCCCGCTCTGGCCGGCCCGTCGCGGCGTGTGCTGACCCGGGCTCAGGCCGACATCTTCAAGCCGAACCCCAAGTACTACGACGCTGCGGCTGCTCTGCCTTCCACTTCGCTCTCTCCCGTGCCAAGCTCTGTGCGCGTCGCCGTCCGCGATCTGCACTGGCTCGCGGCCATGCGCGAAGAGCACGCCGCGCTCGTCGCCAACCGTACTTGGGAGCTGGTTCCACGTCCGCCTGGCGCCAACCTGATCATAGGCAAATGGGTCTTCAAGCACAAATTCCGCGCTGACGGCTCTCTGGAACGCTACAAGGCGCGGTGGGTCGTCCGCGGCTTTCATCAGCATGCGGGCGTGGACTACGGCGAGACCTTCTCGCCGGTGGTCAAGCCAGCCACCATCCGCACTGTTCTCACCATAGCTGCTTCGCGAGGGTGGCCCGTCCACCAACTGGACGTCAAGAATGCGTTCCTGCATGGGACGCTCGCCGAGGAGGTGTACTGCCTCCAGCCCGCAGGCTTCGTCGACGAGGCTCGGCCGCACCATGTCTGCCGTCTGAACAAGTCGCTTTACGGGCTTAAACAAGCTCCCCGCGCCTGGTTCCAGACGTTCGTCGGCTTCCTCAAGACGGTCGGCTTCACGGCGACGCGCTCCGACTCCTCCCTGTTCATCTACACCAGCGGGGCGGACACGGCGTTTCTTCTTTACGTCGACGATATCGTCCTCACCGCCTCGACTCCGGCTCTTCTTCATCGCATTGTGCACCGGCTCACTGTTGAGTTCGCCATGAAGGACCTTGGCGCGCTCCGCTACTTCCTCGGCATTCAGGTGACGCGCATGCAGGCGGGCTTCTTCCTCTGTCAACAGAAGTACGCCGAGGAGATCATCGAACGCGCGGGCATGGACACCTGCAAGCCGTCGCCCACGCCCATCGACACCAGAGGCGGGCTTCTTCCTCAGGCTAGCGGCCCGCGTGTGCCTGACTCGTCGGCGTACCGCAGCATCGCCGGGGCTCTCCAATACCTCACCATCACGCGGCCCGAGCTCGCGTACGCCGTCCAGCAGGTTTGCCTGCACATGCATGATCCGCGGGACTGCCGCCAAGCTCTCGTCAAGCGTGGGCTGCGCTACGCGCGCGGCGCGCCCGCCCACGGTCTCCATCTACGCGCCTCGTCTACACTGGATCTCCGCGCCTACACCGACGCCGACTGGGCCGGCTGCCCGGACACCCGCCGCTCGACATCTGGCTTCTGCGTCTACCTCGGCGACACCCTCGTTTCCTGGTCGTCCAAGCGCCAGGCCACGGTGTCGCGCTCCAGCGCCGAAGCCGAGTACCGTGGCGTCGCCAATGCTGTCGCCGAGTGCGTGTGGCTTCGTCAGCTTCTCGGCGAGCTCCTCCTCCCAGTCCGCACGGCGACAGTGGTCTTCTGCAACAATGTCTCGGCCTGCTACCTCTCCGCGAACCCAGTGCATCACCGGCGCACCAAGCATGTGGAGCTCGACATCCATTTTGTACGAGAGCGCGTGGCGCTGGGCGAGTTCAGAGTCCTTCACATCCCCACCAAGCAGCAGCTCGCCGATGTCATGACCAAAGACTTGTCCACGGACGTTTTCCTCCAGTTCCGGGACAGTCTTTGCGTCGCTCCGACCGACGCCAAGACTGGGGGGGTGTGTTAGAGTATACGTAGTGTACCTACGTACGGATTGTGTATACGGCACGACCTCTTGTCTGTGCGTGCGTGAGAGTAGTGGGCATCCTGTTAGCCCACGATCGCCTGGTAGTGGCACACGAACCTCTGTAAAACTGTATATAACCTCAGCCTGCAGAGCTAATGAATGTGTTGAATCCCATCGCTTCTCCCTCTTCCATCACCAAGGGCTGCTCCTATTTGCTGGTTGTCATGAAAATTATGCAACAGATAGGGACGTGGCAGTACAGATCACACATGCATCTGAATTACATGTGTCAGAGAGGGGACATCAGTTTGCAGGTCTTGCATCAATCTAAGAACAAGCACACCTCGGTCAACACAGCACTACATCTACCAACACCATGCACGCATCTCTCAGGCGGGGAATACCAACACCACACGCACGCATATTACCAACACCACGCACGCATCAATCAGAGCAGGAATCAAGGCCACAAGCTGCAGCAAATCGCAGTTAGGGCGTTAGCCAGCCGCGCACCCACACCCTCCCGGAATCGCCTCCTCACGCATCCTTAATAGTCGTCGTTTGGCCGACTCAGCAGAGACGAGAAAAGAGACGCCGGGAGAGACCCCGCAAGAATGGAAAGGGGAATAGGGCCAGTCGCCTATGCCCCACCGTTCCCGGAGTCCATGATTTGGCGCCAGCACATGGGAAAGAGAGAAACCTGCGATGGATCGGGAGATGGGCGAGAGTGAATTGGGAGGGGGGAACACATGTTCGGGGAGGGAGATATCTCGAAAGGAGGAGGGTAGAGCACACGAGAGAGATGAGAGGAGCTTCAAGACCTGGAGGAAGCCGGTGGACGGGGGGCGCCATAGGAGAAGTACCTCATGGCGTTCGCATCGAATCGCTGGGTCACAACTCACAAGCTGGACGTAGGTGCTCTGCGTCCGTGGGCGGGGCCAAGCGCGTGGCGCGCTGCTTGAGACGACGATCTCATCCGTCGCTTGCGAGAAGAAAGGGAAGGGTAGGTGGCGTCGACAATGGTGGCGGCGGCCAGATCGGGATGGGACATAGAGATTTGGATCGGGATGGCTCATATTTTCTCAAGGGTTTCTTTTCACGAGAAAAATAGAGGCGGGGTGAGCGGGCAGGAAACCGAACACGGGGAGGTGCACAAAGGGAGGGCAGAACATGGTCCGGCGGTAGGAGAAGGAACCTTAATCTTTTTTTTAAGTATAGTAGAGATAGAGATTTGTTGTACTATACTAAACAAGCGATAATACTACACACACCCGTAAAAGTCACGGACTTTCATGGACCCTGTTGCGTGGCCTTCACTAATTGCCCCCTGCCCCTATTTTAAGTGGTGGGCCCACCTCACTTTATCAAATCTGAGCCAATTAAATCCTAACCACCCCGTAAAACCATGTAAAACCCCGTGTGTGTGGCATCTCTCTTAAACAAGCAAACATATTCATTCCTACATGCACAGCTTGCCTCCTGCTCCTGCATCACCATTTTTGTTGTACCTCTCTCTACTCCCTATACATTTTTTGCAGCATTTCTATCAAAAATTGACGTGTACCTTTTTATCTTCTGCCATGCAATCAGCATGCCATGTCTTCATTTTTACTAGATCATTAATGGCATGCTTTGCTACACCATACATTTTAAATGTTGTATGACAGTGTTAAAAAATATGTTAAAACACGTAGTTGTAATATTACATTATACAATTTCAAGTGTATTTGTAGTGTAAGATGTTACTTATGGTTGATCATATTTTTACATGCATTTATAGTGTTAAGACGTTAATTAGCTCATGTTTCAATGTCCATCCACTTTCCAATAAACCATATACATATTTTCCAAATGTGTAGGATCATATCCTACCTTCAAAAATAATGCACAAGTATTTGTCATCTGATTCCTTCTCCAGAGCTGACTGATAGCAATTAATTTTGGAACCCCCACCAAATCCACTTAGCTTTGAGTGTTTCAAATTATCATTTAGCTTGCTCAAATTTAGAAGGGTATATGCGTACTGGGTAGGCAGTGTCCAGTGGACCTCGGGAAAGGAACCATAGTTTCAATCTAACAGCATTAACATGATTTCTTTTATCTGACTACTTTTTCATTCGCAGACACACACAACCACCCTTAAATAGAAACCCAGTTAGCAATTTCTGTTGTTCTTGATATGAAGCGAAGGTAGAATATAATCCATAAATAGTATATATGAAAACATGCACAGTGGAGGAACTTAAACACACCATGGCTCCGTCTTTAGGTATGAATAGTAGACACTGTTAAAAGGGAGAGAGGGATTGTTGCGAAATATGATGGATGTATTATTGAGCCTTGAAGGCGAGGCGAGTATATATTGAGTACAAGACTTCTTTTTTTGATTTAAAATGAAGCTTTATTCATTTAAAATAACCAGTACATCGTTTGTGAGGATCATTACAATTTCATTTGGAGGTTCCTCAAACCAGTCGGAAGTCGAAGAAAATCTAACTAATCTAGCAAGTTCATGAGCTACTTTATTTGCCTCTCTATTACAATGTTCGAATCTAGTCGTGACAAAATCACAGGCGTAGTGGTAACAATCCTCGAAGACTGCTGCCGCCGCCCCCGTTGATTGTCCTCCTTCCTGCATGGTCTCAACCACCTCCATGTTGTCTGAGTTGATGATTAGGCGGTTACACCCCATCCTTTGCGCCATTGTTAGGCCAAACTTGAGAGCTAAAGCTTCAGCCATCAAAACATCCGCACAATAGTCAATCTTTCCATTTCCTCCTGCAATGAACCTACCTTTGTGGTCTCTTAAAACTGCCCCCATCGTACCCTTCAACATATCATGATCAAAAAAGGCGTCAACATTAAGTTTCACAAAACCCCTAGGAGGACAGTACCAACCCCCCTTTTTCATCGTCGCCTTTGGAGATGATGCATTTACAAAGTTGGATGTGAGAGCTATGATCCCCATTGCTATCTGATTTGCATTCTGAGTTAATTCCTTATGCACTAACTTTCGTCTTTCCCACCATAGGTACCAAGCTGAAATAGCTATCATTTCACGTACATTTTGGTACCCCATAATACTCAAGTCTTGGTCTGGAAGAAGTAAAAGGTATTCCAATATTGCCTCCCCGGCAAGATCAACCTCACAAGCTTTACCAATTATCACATCCATCCCTAGTCTCTTCCAAACCTCCTTTGCTTTACTACAGAGGAAAAGCATGTGTTTCGTATCTTCTAAACCCCGAGAGCAAGTCGGGCAAGAGGGCGAGACCTTCATGTGTCTATTAGCGAGTGTTACCCGGCATGGGAGAGTGCCATGTAATGTACGCCATATAATTTTTTTTACCTTTGCTGGGCAGGCTAACTTCCATATCTGACACCAAATAGGATTTGGTATGCTTCGGCCCATCCCATTAGAATATTTGAGTCTACTCTCATACTGATAATTCCATTCCACCGAGTAAGCAGACCTTACCGAGAATATACCATTTTTTGTGTAACTCCAGGCAATGAAATCTGTCATATCATATTGCGAAAGTGGGATTGAAAGAATTCGTTGTGCGTCAATGGGCCACATAGTTTGTCTAATCAGTTCCTCGTCCCAATTATTGGAAGCAGGGTCAATCAAGTCACTCACTTTTGATAGCAAATGGCTCCCCCTAGGGGTCACAATCTTCCTAGTGACACAGTTTGGGATCCAGGCATCTTTCCAGATATTGATGTTATGTCCATTACCCACTCGCCAAATATAGCCACGTTTCAGAGTAGTTATACCTGCCATAATGCTCTGCCAGGTGAAAGAAGCGCCACGCTTTGACTTAGACTTCAGCAAATCGCCATCAGGGTAGTACTTGGCCCTCAGAATAGTGGCACACAAGGAATCAGGATTATCTATAAGACGCCATGCTTGTTTGGCGAGCAAAGCCAGGTTGAAACAGTGGATATCACGGAATCCCATTCCACCTTGGTTTTTTGGTACACACATTTTCCACCAGGCCATCCAGTGCATCCTCCTCTGGTTCTCCTCGTCACCCCACCAGAAATGCTATCGCGTCAATGATTCCTTTACAAATTTTTTTAAGAATTTTAAAGACCGACATTGCATAGGTAGGTATGGCTTGGATCACAGCCTTGAGTAGGATCTCCTTCCCCCGGCAGACAGTAATTTTTCCTTCCAACCACTAATTTTCTTAACAATTCGTTCAATCAGAAATTTAAAGTAGTCTGATTTATCAGCACCCACGTTGGCTGGTAAACCCAGGTATTTATCATTCATTGCCTCCGTCATTATATTCAGTGTTGTACACATTTGTTCCCTGATCTCAACCGTTGTATTAGGACTAAAAAAATGCTGGATTTTTCCACACTTACCGGTTGTCCCGACGCCGCACAATATAAATCTAATGCTGATTTCAGGGCTGCCGCACTATGCTGATTGGCTTTCATCAACATCAATGAATCATCCACAAAGAGAAGATTTGTGACTAGCGGGGCTTCCCTACATACTTTAACTCCTGATATGTTTTCGTTTTCCTCGGCATGTGTCAGCAATGCATTCAACCCCTCTGTGCATAGCAAAAAGAGGTATGATGATAGCGGATCACCCTGTCTCAATCCTCTAGTAGGCTTGAAGCTCTCACTTTGCTCTGCATTGATCCTTACTCTGTATTCGACAGTTGAGACACATTGCATAATCAAATTCACCCATTCTTGACGAAAACCCAATCTCAACATAATCTCTTTCAAAAAAGGCCACTCGACTCTATCGTATGCTTTGTGCATGTCAAGTTTTATGGCACACAAGCCCTCTCTACCTTCTCTTTTGTTCTTAATTGTGTGAAAACATTCATAGGCCACTATCCGTTATCAGTCTTCCAGGTACGAATGCACTCTGTGTTGGGCTAATGATTTCTGGTAAAAAAAACCTTCAAACGGGTAGCCACCATTTTTGCAATTATTTTGTATACCACATTACATAAGCTGATCGGTCTAAATTGTGTTACCTTTTCTGGTGTATTAATCTTAGGAATCATCACGATCGCCGTATCGTTCCAACCGGTCGGGATAGTACATGTGTTGACTGCTTTCAGAACCTCCTCAATTAGGTCCTCCCCCAGCATAGGCCAGAACCTTTTATAGAAAATAGCATGGAGACCATCTGGTCCTGGAGCTTTCAAGTCCCCAATATCGAATAAAGCCTTGCGAACATCTTCCGTGTTCATTTCATTTGACACTCTCCTACGGACAAGTGATAAAACTTCTTGATTGGGATGCAGAACTTCCGAAGTGAAAAGCTTTGAAAAATATTTAGTGATGTGATCTCTCAACTCCTTTTCTTCTACCCAGTTTCCTGAATCATCTAACAATTTCCTTATATTATTTCTTTTTTTCTGGCCGTGGCAGCGTTGTGAAAGAAAGCTGTATTATGATCCCCATGCATCAACCAGTTCGCCCGTCCTCTTTGTAACCAGAAAACTTCCTCTTGATCCAAAATATTCTCAATTACCACAATAATTTCCTTCTGGCGACATCGAGATTCCGTATCCAGAGGGCCTCGTCTTAGTTTCTCCAATTCTTTTTTCAATTTCCTAATTCTCACTTTCGGTCCCTTTAGAGTTTCCCGATCCCAAGTATGCAAATCGGCATGCACTGCTCTCGTACGATCAGCAAGTGAAGGTCCAATCCCCGCAAGCTTTGCTTTCTCCCAAGATGCCTTAACAATTTCAGTGACCGTCTCTTCTTTCAACCACCTCGCCTCAAATTGTTTAACACGTCCCTCTGGTCGTTTGAATATTTTTTCATCCAAAAATCCGTATCGGTGGGCAAGACGCCTCTCCTGGAGATAAGGTAGGAGAAAGATTACAAATCCTAGACTACCAACTACATGTATCCCAAATATATCTCTAACATTCCCCGCAGTCGTAGTGGTGGCGTTGCGAACAACAGGAGCGTCACAGACGATCAGACTGGAGAGAACAGCAGTCGACGGGCTGACATCCCCCCACAGTCGTAGCGGGAGCGTCGTGGACGGTGTCGCGTCACAGACGCGTTGACTGTAGAGGAAGCCGACGAATTGATCAAGCGGATGATGACCCTTTGTGCCGATGTCGAGGTAGCCGAGAGCGTAGGGTGGTGTAGCCGTGGTCGAGGTAGCCGTGCGAAGAATGTCGTGGTCGATGTCGAGTCGAGGTAGCCGGTGTCGAGGGAGTCGCCGTGGAGCCGCGGGCGCAAGGAGGCGCCGAGTTAGTCATGGGCGCAGTGGTGTTGAGGTAGTGGTGCGTCAAAAGGAGGATGGTGTTGACGAGGCGTCGCGACGGGTTTGCCAAACCTGGGGACACGTCGTAGACGAAGGCATGCGTCAGTGTTGCCAGCACCGAGCAGGCGTAGACAGACGAGACGAAGTTGACGAAGCGTCGCACCAGGCTTGCCAGGCCCGAGGACACGTCGTGGACGAAGGCATGCATCGGTGTTGCCAGCACCGGGCATGCGTAGACGAGGGACCTGCACGAGCTGTACGCCATGTCGGAGAAGTCGGAGGAGCCAGCAGAGAACTCGACAACGATTGCGGCGTCCATCGGCGCGGGGCCGATGTCACCAACGGTGGTCAGAGTAGATGAAGTGGTCGGGGTAGATGACGGCGACGCTGACGACGGGCTGGTGCTTGGACGAAGACGAAGGGGGTGGACGGGCGGCGGTGGCTACGAAGGTAGCGACGGCGGCCGCCGAAGAAGAGCGGCGGCGGCTAGGTTAGTAGCGCGGCGGCGGTGCTCGAAGTAGGCGAGGAATCCGACAGCGTGAAGAAGACCGGCGCGGACGATGGCGTTCACGCGCCAAGGGAGGCGACGCGGCGCATACCACGACAGGTCGACGCGCGGGGACGAAGGTGGACCGCTGGCGCGGCACTATGGCCCGAAGGGGCGACGCAGTGCCAGCGGGCAAATCGGGGCGACGGCGGAAGACCTCGGGGCGGTGCAACGGCTGAGCGTGGGACGATGCAACCGCGGGGACGGCCTCGGGGTGGTGGCAGGGACCGCGTATCGTGACACTACGGCACGAAGGGGCGACGCAGGGGTGGCACGCGAGTCGATGCAGCCGCGAAGAGAACCACGGGGCGGTGGCACTGCGGCCCGACAAGGCGACGTAGCGGCAACCCATTGCTCGATCGCTGGAGGGACGCACTGAACTCGTGGACGATCTTCATGGGACCTGCGGAGACGCGCGCAACCGACTGGCCAGGTCAGTCGCGTGGCATAGATGAGGCGGATCACAACGACAAGCAGATGATCAAGCCGATCGCGTGCTCGATGGAGGCGGGGTGGCGGCAGAGTCCAAGATGAGGCCGACGATGACGGATGGCGTGGGACGACGTGCAGACGAGCGTGTCAGCGCCGACACCCGGGCTACCAAAACAACGCCGACGCCCGGGCAGCGAGGCCCGAGCGACCAACATAGCAACGACACCCGAGCTGAGGCAGCCAACGAGCCTGACGTAGTCGGGAACGAGGCCGGCGAGGCAGACCACAGGGCCACCGTGCAGACGCGGCGGAGGCGGGTGGCGTGGACCGATGGGCGGGCCGGCGCGCAACGCAAACCGATCAAGCGTAGATCAGAAAACCAAAAAGAAAAACGCCGATCAAGATGACCGGCGGGAGAGAGAAAACCCAAAGCAAGGGCTTGGGAAAAAAGACTCTTCAGGGCAGTCGATCAACACGACCGGCCGGCAAACCCCAATACGGGTGGCGCGGCCCCCGGCGGCGATCATGGAGACCGACTACCCCAAGGGCGGCGCGCGGGGCGAAAGCGGCGGGCGGCGGCTAGGGTTTGGATCAGTTAGGCTGATACCATGTTAGAAGGGAGAGAGAGGGATTGTTATGGAATATGATGGATGTATTATTGAGCCTCGAGGGCGAGTATATATTGAGTGCAAGACTTGGAGGGCAAGACGCCTCTCCTTAAGATAAGGTAGGAGACAGATTACAAATCCTAGACTATCAAATACATGTATCCCAAATATATCTGTAACAGACACCACGCACCGGCAAAGGTCAAAACATGTTAGTATGAGAAACAGATCCATGAAAGGGCTGCCTAATCCTGCCCGAATGCTAAGATGTTTCTAACACCATCAGTTTAGAAAAGGATAATGTAATCATTTTTAAACACACCATGGTTTTGTGTCCAGGTAATCTTTGTGGCATCGACAATACAGAAGCGGCAGCAGAAAATTAAATAAAAGGTTGTCCCCCCACTGATGTTTATCAAGGTGCCGAGGAACATTTCCATCCTAAGGCATCACAAATGAAATTAGCAATGGAACATAAATGTATTGAATGCAGGATGAGGCTTAGGAGGATCAGTTGACTGGAAAATTCCATAGTGTCAATGTGTCATTCATATATGGAGAAAACATTTTTTCGTTTATTTTGGAAGATGCATCGACAATAAATAGAGATTGGCTCAAGAAGTCTAAAAAAACTTATATTTAGGAACGGAGGGAGTACAACTAAGTAAAATAACCTCCGATAATAGTTTATCTTTATCTTCTGCATATGAAGTATCCACAAAACAGATAAGCAAGGACATATACACTAAATATACACCAGGTGGGGGCTTATTTAGGGACATAGTTTCTGATGCGATGCAAGATCAGTTGCATGTATGAAGAAAACATCGACCCCGGAGCCAAATGGTTCAAGAGTGAGAAGATAGGTGGAAATGATACAGACACAACGAACATGGCTGCTGAAGGTCCAAAAAAAGGATCAAAATATATGGAGGCTTCTAAGGAAAATGGAAGAAAATAACCTTTTTATCTCCTTCAGATTTTTCCCTTCTTCCAGTAAGCCCGTTTGTCCGCCAACACTGCAAATTAAACGGTACAGAGAAGCATCAGACACCTCCGATAATAGTCGATCTTTATCTTCCGCATATGAAGTATCCACGGAACAGATAAAGAACTTATACACCAAATCTAGAAAAATTAACTGTAAGATCAACGATATAACACATTTATCAATATCTTCTACTGGTACAAGAAATATTACTAATGCCTCCATATAGGTTGTTTCATAAAAAAAACTATAAACATAGGATGTCAGTATAGTACCGTATGTTATGTACCAAACCTTCTCATGAGAAAAATGTCTAGTTTCACTAATGACCTAATCTTCTCAAGCAGATAAAAAATTGGAATAATGAGGTAAATCCAAATGTGGGCTCTGGTAAAGCACCACAGAAACCAAATAAAACCAGCATAAGGAATACTACATGAATAAATGTTATGAATGGATTGATAAGGTGGAAATGCAGGTTCTGACTAGTACCAACAAGCTATTGACATTCTTTACTTGTAGCTATTCTTATGTGAACCCCTCATCGGCACCGAGCTACTTAAGTTCCTTTTTTATGCTTATTCTGACCCAAGCCTACAACAACTGAGTTACTGAAGAAAATAATCAAGAGGAGAAAGATGATGTAATTTCAATGTAGAGCAACGTATTGAGAGAATGATCATGATCAGGCAGCAAACTAACACAACAGTAGTAATTATCGATTTCAAATTGCATTTTGCCTGTCCCTAGTCATGTTGATGTTTACCCTGCATTTTGGCAAACTTAAACCATGTTGAACTTAAAGTAAGTATACTACTCGGTCCAAATATGGTGCCGATCCATTTATGTAGGCTAGGTTAATTCTCTAAGAAATATACAAATGAATTGATGATTAATTAATAAATCTAGCTAGCAATCAAAATCAACTTACAACCTGCAACCTAAAGAAAATACAGAAGCAAAGCATAAATCACTAATTTAAAAGGAGCCTGAGAATAATGACCAAAGAATAAATTGGAACAGAGATTAGGGATCGACCTAACCTACTCAAAAAGTGACGTTGAGGTGCAAGTACTGAACATGTGGAACGGGAGGCTTCAGTACATCACTCTGATCTTCTCACCCCGTTGTTGCATCCCTTTTGTCTCCTCAGGAGCAGAAGTTCAACAATTTTGGGGACAAGCTAGATGTGGCGGACAGCAACACCCCTTCTCCTCTACGTTGCTGGAGGTGGCACCCCTTCTTCCAGTAACCTCGTTTGTCCACCAACGCAGCAAATTAAACGGTACAGAAAAGCACCAGAAAAGACGAATAACACGTCCAGTACACAAGCACAACACATAGATCAAAGATGAATCCTGAAACCGTTCACGGCTGAAATACATATTCAGAAACTTAAGATCCATGAAAGATTTAAAAGTACAACAAACCTGCAGAGATCGAATCTAGCGCGGAAAGATACGAGGAATTAAGCCCCAATCCTACCTTTGCACTGGCTGACCTGCAGAAGAGTAATCACGAGACGGTGGCGGCATGGGAGTGGAGGCGCCTGCCATATCGCGTCAAGCGAACACGCTGAGCGGCGGAGGTGTTCATGCTGGCCGGTGCACATTTCGCCAACGGTCGCCGTCGCCGCCGCCGCTGCCATCAATCACCTCTGGGCGAGACCGGGAGGGGTCGGGATAGCGGCGAGGCGGCGGAGTGGGTTGTAGAAAAGTGGACACGGGACAGAACCACCACCGTTACTCTCGGATCTAACGTTAACCAGTAGGACTTTTTCTAGTCCGTAGAAAAAGTCCCTCCCGTTTGGTTCCTAGGGACTTTTTAGGGACTTTTTCTAGTCTCTGGAACTAAAAAGTTCCTAAAACAAACACCCCTATAGTAGATAGTAAGATCACACATATCTAGATAAAATAGATGATGTGGCAAGCAATAAATGAAGAAAGAGAGGCATGTGGTAACATAGCTAGTTACTACTAGTATGAGTAACATCACACATATCAAGGTAAGATGAGTCTATAGCCTAATAAATGAAGTGTTGCATGTTATCACACATATGTTACTCCCCACTATAGAGGTAGTAACATAGAGTAGTAATATGGGCATGTTACTACTCTATGTTACTGAGAACGTATCCTGTGAAATAGAGGAATCTGTGCACCCAATGCACCATGTGATTTTGGGCCTTTGGATGGAAAACCAAGGGATACGATTTGACCTAATGTGAATTGTTGTAGTTTTCACCAAACAGACCTCACATTTAACCGAATCAACCCGCACTCCACCCTTGTAGCCTGGCATATTATCGAAAAGGGACCTCACGTTTCATCGGAATCAACCAAATGTTATGAAATCGTGGAAGAAACTGAACTGCGGCTTGATTTTCCTGAAATATAGTGTTTTCCTTGCAAAAACTGTTCACAGCCCCGAGTCTGTTCTAATCTTGTCCATTGTTTTTCATCTAACGACCAAAATCGTTGTGGTGCACTGGGTGCACAGATTCCTCCGTTTCACAGGATACGTTCTTCTATGTTACTACCCATTGTGGCTAGTCTGAGAGGCATCGGATTTGGCCTCTGGAACAGCCCAAGGACAGACGGCCCATATGAGCAGCCGACGAGGGAATAAATAAGGCTGGTCGTAATGGCGAGTATCATCTACTAGTATCATGCGTATGATACTAGTATGTCTTAAAAAACGCGTATGATATTACTGTATGATAGTACATTCATAATGCATAGTATTATATGTTAGTATCATATATGACTTCATTTATTGACATGCATGATGAAAGGATCTAGATGACGACTAGAGGGGGGTGAATAGGCGTTTTAAAACTTTTACGGATTTGGCTTTATCCTAATGCGGAATTAAACTAACGGATACTTTTTAAGCACAAATCCTAAATATGCTAGATTCAACTAAGTGCACCAACAACCTAAGCTAAATAAGATATGCACTTAAGCAAACTAGCAGGCACAAACTATATCACAAGATATGGAAATGTAGAAACAACTAAGCAATTCAACTAGCACAAGATATATCAATATGAGCAAGTATGAATTGCGGAAAGTAAAGGGTGTGGGCATAAGATAACCACAAGTGAGTCGGGGACGCGGATTTATCCCGAAGTTCACACTCATGAGAGTGCTAATCTTTGTTAGAGCGGTGCCGAAGCCAAAGCTCGGGGGCGTCACCAATTGACTCACCGTATTCTTCCTTTCGAGTCACCCCCAACGGATGAGTCTCGATTCACTCGAGGTTGGTCTTGAAGGCGACCACCACACCTTTACAAACTTCTCCGAAGCACACCACAACCATGGAAGCTTCCGGAGAAACTTGACCACCTAGGCCACTTCACACCCTTCCCCGGGGCACACCACAAAAGGAAGCTTCCGGAGGAATCTTGGCCACCTAGGCCTCTTCACAAACTTCTCAAAGATATCACCAAACCGTCTAGGAGGCGAGGCCTCCAAGAGTAATAAACTCACGGGCTCTCACTCGAATAAATCGATGTGGGGAGCTCAAACTAATGCAACAAATGCAATGCAAGGTCAAGCAACAAATGCTCAACTCACTCTCTCAATCTCACAAGATGCACTTTCGAAAGTAGGAGATAGAAGAGAGGGGATTCAATGGAGAAAATCAACAAATGACTCCAAGATCCATCCACAAACCCCCCTTCACATAGAGGGGAGATAGGGGTTTGGGAGAGGTGGTATGATGCTCAAAATGATGTTTCGAAAGTGTATGAATAGCCCCCCAACTGGTGGGAGGGAGGAGCCCTTAAATAGCCAAAACCCAAAACTAGCCGTTGGGGCTCAACGGGCAGTTCCTGGACACCCCGTGCCCACGGGGTCCCGTGCGCACGGTACAAGCCCATGTCCACGGGGTACCCAGAACAGCCTACAGCAGCTTACTAAAACATTGATAACTTTGACATACATACTACAAATTTGATGATCTTGGGCTCGTTTTGAAGCAAGGGAAAAGCTCAAGGTCCTCGCATAGAGAACCATCCAAGATCAAAAAGAAAGAATGATGCAAGTAATGCAAAGGTTTGAGCTCTCTACATGCGATGTGATCAAGCTACTCGCCCGAAAGTCCCTCTTGATAGTACGACTATCAAACCTATAATCCGGTCTCCCTCCAAGCACCATGAGACCGGCAAAACTAGGAAAACCTAGCTAAGGTATACCTTTGCCTTGCACATTCAACTTGAGCTTGGTGATGACTTTGATGCTTGATGACCCACAAGTATGGGGGATCTATCGTAGTCGTTTCGATAAGTAAGAGTGTCGAACCCAACGAGGAGCAGAAGGAAATGATAAGCGGTTTTCAGCGAGGTATTCTCTGCAAGCACTGAAATTATAGGTAACAGATAGTTTTGTGATAGGATAATTGGTAACGAGCAACAAGTAACAAAAGTAAATAAAGTGCAGCAAGGTGGCCCAATCCTTTTTGTAGCAAAGGACAAGCCTGGACAAACTCTTATATAGAGAAAAGCGCTCCCGAGGACACATGGGAATTATCGTCAAGCTAGTTTTCATCACGTTCATATGATTCGCGTTCGGTACTTTGATAATTTGATATGTGGGTGGACTGGTGCTTGGGTGCTGCCCTTACTTGAACAAGCATCCCACTTATGATTAACCTCTATTGCAAGCATCCGCAACTAAAACAAAAGCATTAAGGTAAACCTAACCATAGCATGAAACATATGGATCCAAATCAGCCCCTTACGAAGCAACGCATAAACTAGGGTTTAAGCTTCTGTCACTCTAGCAACCCATCATCTACTTATTACTTCCCAATGCCTTCCTCTAGGCCCAAATAATGGTGAAGTGTCATGTAGTCGACGTTCACATAACACCACTAGAGGATAGACAACATACATCTCATCAAAATATCGAACGAATACAAAATTCACATGACTACTAATAGCAAGACTTCTCCCATGTCCTCAGGAACAAACGTAACTACTCACAAAGCATATTCATGTTCATAATCAGAGGAGTATTAATATGCATATAGGATCTGAACATATGATCTTCCACCAAATAAACCAACTAGCATCAACTACAGGGAGTAATCAACACTACTAGCAACCTACAGGTACCAATCCCAGACTTAGAGACAAGAATTGGATACAAGAGGTGAACTAGGGTTTGAGAGGAGATGGTGCTGGTGAAGATGTTGATGGAGATTGCCCTCTCCTGATGAGAGGAGCCTTGGTGATGACGATGGCGATGATTTCCCCCTCCCGGAGGGAAGTGTCCCCGGCAGAACAGCTCTGCCGGAGCCCTAGATTGGTTCCGCCAAGGTTCCGCCTCGTGGCGGCGGAGTCTCATCCCGAAAGCTTGCTTATCATTTTTCTTCACACGAAAGACTTCATATAGCAGAAGATGGCCACCGGAGGGCCAACAGGGGGCCCACGAGGCAGGGGGCGCGCCCAGGGGGTAGGGCGCGCCCCCACCCTCGTGGACAGGTGGAGGCCCCCCTGACATATTTCTTCCGCTCAATATTTTTTATTATTTCCAAAAATAACTTTCGTGGAGTTTCAAGACTTTTGGAGTTGTGCAGAATAGGTCTCTAATATTTGCTCCTTTTCCAGCCCAGAATTCCAGCTGCCGGCATTCTCCCTCCTTATGTAAACCTTGTAAAATAAGAGAGAATAGGCATAAGTATTGTGACATAATGTGTAATAACAGCCCATAATGCAATAAATATCAATATAAAAGCATGATGCAAAATGGACGTATCAATGCTTGCCTCAAGTTGAATCTTTTTCTTGTCCACAATCACTTGGTGAACATACTCGGAATGCATCCTCATATTGCAATGAGGGAAGCCTTAACTTAAGCCCATCTTCACATGCATATTATCATGATGTGGACCGCAAGCTTCAAAGCATACAACCTCCGGCTTCTCATCTTGCACTTGGATTCCTCGAACCCAATGACCATCACCACTTGATGTCATCCACACATAGGCTACTTGAAATCTCTCTTTTGATGCAAGCCCATGAGAAACACCTAACCCACATAGACATAGAAAGCACATAGCATGGGTTAGGTAGCAAAGCACAATTCACAATTACTTACCATACCACTAGATCACTTGATCCCACGTGGTACAAAGATTGCGCTTTGAGAGTTGACCATCTAGATAATCTTCTAGCTCCTTCTTGGTCAAGCAACATCTTTACTTCATGTCCCATCTTGGTTTCTTGAAAGCCACAATGAACTCTTCATTTCCTTCATTGCTTCAAGAAAGCGATCACCAAAGTCACTTTCATGACCATATCAAGTTTCACTATGAATATCATATTGGTCATCATTTGCTCTCTAAAAACTCCATCATAATCTCTTGAGAGGCACAATGAATTCTTCACTCTAGTTGCTTGCTTCAAGACTTGATCAACTGAAAACCCAACACATGAGCTTACCATGATTTTGTCTTGAAACCATAACTTGAATTCTTCTATTTGATTATACTTTCAAGCTCTTGATCCTTAAAATCCCACATATGTCAATCTTTGAGATCCTCTAACGAACTCCACCTTGAATATAGTCGGTTAGACATTAAAATCAATCTTGATGGCTTCAACATAAATCCTCAAAGACCAACTTGAAACCTTACTGGATATGTGACCTCGAGTGCCAAAACCTAGACCCCGTGTGCACGGGGTATCCAGAGAGTTGACACTCGACCCCATGCGCATGGGGGTCAGGAGGCCCGTGCGCACGAGGTATCCAGAGAGGGATACCATGAGGACTTCTTTGAATGTTTTGATGGCATTCTTCCCACATAAATCCAACATGCTTCATGCATCACTATGGAACATTTCTTCATATAGGATTCAATGCACTTGATGCTCCATAGGAATTTGTCAATTAATACCAACGCTTAGAGCAAACATATCTTCATATATATGGAATTTATCCTTGATTCCATCTAATATCCTTGATGCACCATCTATGGACAATCCCTTCAAATATATCTCAATGAAACATTAGTCTATACAGATTGCCATTAATAACCAAAACCACACTTAGAGGCTACATGGCCTTTCAATCTCCCCCATTTTGGTAATTGATGACAATCTCAACAAGAGGGTTTATATTTAAAACAAGTATGCAATCTATCCGAGAATAAATTGTATACTTGTGGTGGTTTTGATAGCCACAAATATCACAAAGATAGTTGATGTTATCAAAACCGGTTGTACTAGCATCAAAATACTACACAAGAATTTGATGCTAGTAGAACCATACTATATAGAGCAAACTCCCCGATAATATATGCACATGAAAGAACTTGGTGGAGTTTTCTCTATATAGACATTCATGCAACAAGAAAACACACCGAATATAGATATGCATGAATGATAAGAACCAACACACTTCTCCTAAACCCTCTAAACTTCACCCCCATTGACATCAAATGCCAAAATGGAAGAAATCTAGAAGGCCAATATAGTATGAGTTCCTCCTTGATTTGTGCATTTCTCAAATGTGAGTGGAATCAAATCCACATACCCATTTATGTATAAAATGGAGGAGCTCAAACTATATTGGGGATCCATAGAATGCGACAAGAAGATAAAAATGAGAGTCACACATTCAAAAGATCCAAATAACATATTTTGGACAAGATATATGTGAAGTATCCAATAGGATCATCATGCTAAGAATGGGTCCAAAAACTCATGAGTGCAAAGATATAAGAAATACATACAAGCACTCAGTACTCATCCTCTTACCGGATCCATCAAAGAATCAAAAAGAGACAAATCCGAAGGACCGGTAGTAAACGAATAGATATTAAAGAAAGTTATGCACTGTCTCATGTGTATAAGTTTCTTATGTGGCAAATAATCATCAAGATGAGCATCCAAAAAGAAACTTGCACACACAAAAAGGTACAAAAGATAAGAACTTGATATCCATGAATGAATCCATTATTATTATACAAACTTGATCTTTAGCATAAAAGCTTTGTAACATGATGTTGGGGAATGTAGTAATTTCAAAAAAATTCCTACGAACACGCAAGATCATGGCGATGTATAGCAACGAGAGGGGAGAGTGTTGTCCACGCACCCTCGTAGACCGATAGCGGAAGCGTTAACACAACGCGGTTGATGTAGTCGTACGTCTTCATGATCCGACTGATCAAGTACCGAACGCACGGCACCTCCGAGTTCAGCACACGTTCAGCTCGATGACGTCCCTCGAACTCCGATCCAGCCGAGTGTTGAGGGAGAGTTTCGTCAGCACGACGGCGTGGTGACGATGATGATGTTCTACCGACGCAGGGCATCGCCTAAGCACCGCTACGATATTATCGAGGTGTAATATGGTGGAGGGGGGCACCGCACACGGCTAAAAGATCGTTGATCGATTGTGTGTCGAGAGGTGCCCCCTGCCCCCCGTATATAAAGGAGCAAGGGGGAGGCCGCCGGGCCAAGGTGGAGGGCGCGCCAAGGGGGGAGTCCTACTCCCACCGGGAGTAGGACTCCTCCTTTCCTTGTTGGAATAGGAGAAGGGAAGGGAGAAGGAGAAAGAAGGAAGGGGGCGCCCCCCTCCCTAGTCCAATTCGGACTAGTCCATGGGGAGGGGTGCGGCCACCCTTTGGGGCCTTTCTCTCCTTTCCCGTATGGCCCATTAAGGCCCAATACGAATTCCGGTAACTCTCTGGTACTCCGAAAAATACCCGAATCACTCGGAACCTTTCCGATGTCCGAATATAGTCGTCCAATATATCGATCTTTACGTCTCGACCATTTCGAGACTCCTCGTCAAGTCCCTGATCTCATCCGGGACTCCGAACTCCTTCGGTACATCAAAACATATAAACTCATAATATAATTGTCATCGTAACGTTAAGCGTGCGGACCCTACGGTTCGAGAACTATGTAGACATGACCGAGACACCTCTCCGGTCAATAACCAATAGCGGAACCTGGATGCTCATATTGGCTCCCACATATTCTACGAAGATCTTTATCGGTCAGACCGCATAACAACATACGTTGTTCCCTTTGTCATCGGTATGTTACTTGCCCGAGATTCGATCGTCGGTATCTCGATACCTAGTTCAATCTCGTTACCGGCAAGTCTCTTTACTCGTTCCGTAGTACATCATCCCGCAACTAACTCATTAGTTGCAATGCTTGCAAGGCTTATAGTGTTGTGCATTACTGAGTGGGCCCAGAGATACCTCTCCGACAATCGGAGTGACAAATCCTAATCTCGAAATACGCCAACCCAACAAGTACCTTTGGAGACACCTGTAGAGCACCTTTATAATCACCCAGTTACGTTGTGACGTTTGGTAGCACACAAAGTGTTCCTCCGGTAAACGGGAGTTGCATAATCTCATAGTCATAGGAACATGTATAAGTCATGAAAAAAGCAATAGCAACATACTAAACGATCGAGTGCTAAGCTAACGGAATGGGTCAAGTCAATCACATCATTCTCCTAATGATGTGATCCCGTTAATCAAATGACAACTCATGTCTATGGCTAGGAAACATAACCATCTTTGATCAACGAGCTAGTCAAGTAGAGGCATACTAGTGACACTCTGTTTGTCTATGTATTCACACATGTATTATGTTTCCGGTTAATACAATTCTAGCATGAATAATAAACATTTATCATGATATAAGGAAATAAATAATAACTTTATTATTTCCTCTAGGGCATATTTCCTTCAGTCTCCCACTTGCACTAGAGTCAATAATCTAGTTCACATCGCCATGTGATTTAACATCAATAGTTCACATCACCATGTGATTAACACCCATAGTTCATATCGTCATGTGACCAACACCCAAAGGGTTTACTAGAGTCAGTAATCTAGTTCACATCGCTTATGTGATTAACACCCAAAGAGTACTAAGGTGTGATCATGTTTTGCTTGTGAGATAATTTTAGTCAACGGGTCTGTCACATTCAGATCCGTAAGTATTTTGCAAATTTCTATGTCTACAATGCTCTGCATGGAGCTACTCTAGCTAATTGCTCCCTCTTTCAATATGTATATAGACCGAGACTTAGAGTCATCTAGATTAGTGTCAAAACTTGCATCGACGTAACCCTTTACGACGAACCTTTTGTCATTTCCATAATCGAGAAACATATCCTTATTCCACTAAGGATAATTTTGACCGCTGTCCAGTGATCTACTCCTAGATCACTATTGTACTCCCTTGCCAAAATCAGTGTAGGGTATACAATAGATCTGGTACACGGCATGACATACTTTATAGAACCTATGGCCAAGGCATAGGGAATGACTTTCATTCTCTTTCTATCTTCTGTCGTGGTCGGGCTTTGAGTCTTACTCAATTTCACACCTTGTAACACAGGCAAGAACTCTTTCTTTGACTGTTCTATTTTGAACTACTTCAAAATCTTGTTAAGGTATGTACTCATTGAGAAAACTTATCAAGCGTCTTGATCTATCTCTATAGATCTTGATGCTCAATATGTAAGCAGCTTTACCGAGGTCTTTATTTGAAAAACTCATTTCAAACACTCCTTTATGCTTTGCAGAATAATTCTACATTATTTCCGATCAACAATATGTCATTCACATATACTTATCAGAAATGCTGTAGTGCTCTCACTCACTTTCTTGTAAATACAGGCTTCACCGCAAGTCTGTATAAAACTATATGCTTTGATCAACTTATCAAAGCGTATATTCCAACTCCGAGATGCTTGCACCAGTCCATAGATGGATCACTGGAGTTTGCATATTTTGTTAGCACCTTTAGGATTGACAAAACCTTCTGGTTGCATCATATACAACTCTTCTTTAATGAATCCATTAAGGAATGTAGTTTTGTTTATCCATTTGCCAGATTTCATAAAATGCGGCAATTGCTAACATGATTCGGACAGACTTAAGCATCGCTGCGAGTGAGAAATCTCATCGTAGTCAACACTTTGAACTTTGTCAAAAACCTTTTTCCGACAAGTCTAGCTTTATAGATAGTAACACTACTATCAGCGTCCGTCTTCCTCTTGAAGATCCATTTATTTTTATGGCTCGCCGATCATTGGGCAAGTCAATCAAAGTCCATACTTTGTTCTCATACATGGATCCCATCTCAGATTTCATGGCCTCAAGCCATTTTACGAAATCTGGGCTCATCATCAGTTCCTCATAGTTCGTAGGTTCGTCATGGTCAAGTAACATGACCTCCAGAACTGAATTACCGTACCACTCTTGGTGCGGATCTCACTCTGGTTGTCCTACGAGGTTCGGTAGTAAATTGATCCGAAGCTTCATGATCATCATCATTAACTTCCTCACTAATTGGTGTAGGAGTCACAGGAACAGATTTCTGTGATGAACTACTTTCCAATAAGGGAGCAGATACAGTTACCTCATCAAGTTCTACTTTCCTCCCACTCACTTCTTTCGAGAGAAACTCCTTCTCTAGAAAGGATCCATACTTAGCAACGAATGTCTTGCCTTCGGATCTGTGATAGAAGGTGTACCCAACTGTCTCCTTTGGGTATCCTATGAAGACACATTTCTCCGATTTGGGTTTGAGCTTATCAGGATGAAACTTTTTCACATAAGCGTCGCAACCCCAAACTTTAAGAAACGACAACTTTGGTTTCTTGCCAAACCACAGTTCATAAGATGTCGTCTCAACGGATTTAGATGGTACCCTATTTAACGTGAATGCAGCTGTCTCTAATGCATAACCCCAAAACGATAGTGGTAGATCGGTAAGAGACATCATATATCGCACCATATCTAATAAAGTACGGTTACGATGTTCGGACACACCATTACACCGTGGTGTTCCAGGTGGCGTGAGTAGTGAAACTATTTCACGTTGTTTTAACTGAAGGCCAAACTCGTAACTCAAATACTCTTCTCTACGATCAGATCGTAGAAACTTTATTTTCTTGTTACGATGATTTTCCGCTTCACTCTGAAATTATATGAACTTTTTAAATGTTTCAGACTTCTGTTTCATTAAGTAGACATACCCATATCTGCTCAAATCATATGTGAAGGTAAGAAAATAATGATACCCGCTACGAGCCTCAATATTCATCGGACCACATACATCTGTATGTATGATTTCCAACAAATCTGTTGCTCTCTCCATAGTTCCGGAGAACGGCGTTTTAGTCATCTTGCCCATGAGGCACGGTTCGCAAGCATCAAGTGATTCATAATCAAGTGATTCCAAAATCCCATCAGCATGGAGTTTCTTCATGCGCTTTACACCAATATGACCTAAACAGCAGTGCCACAAATAAGTTGCACTATCATTATTAACTTTGCATCTTTTGGCTTCAATATTATGAATATGTGTATCACTACGATCGAGATCCAACAAACCATTTTCATTGGGTGTATGACCATTGAAGGTTTTATTCATGTAAATAGAACAATAATTATTCTCTAATTTAAATGAATAACCGTATTGCAACAAACATGATCAAATCATATTCATGCTTAACGCAAACACCAAATAACACTTATTTAGTTTCAACACTAATCCCGAAAGTATAGGGAGTGTGTGATGATGATCATATCAATCTTGGAACTACTTCCAACACACATCGTTACCTCACCTTTACTAGTCTCTGTTTATTCTGAAACTCCCGTTTCGAGTTACTACTCTTAGCAACTGAACCAGTATCAAATACCGAGGGGTTGCTATAAACACTAGTAAAGTACACATCAATAACATGTATATCCAATATACCTTTGTTCACTTTGCCATCCTTCTTATCCACCAAATAGTTGGGGTAGTCCGCTTCCAGTGACCAGTCCCTTTGCAGTAGAAGCACTTAGTCTCAGGCTTAGGTACAGACTTGGGCTTCTTCACTTTGAGTAGCAACTTGCTTGCCGTTCTTCTTGAAGTTCCCCTTCTATCCCTTTGCCCTTTTCTTAAAAGTAGTGGTCTTGTTAACCATCAACACTTGATGTTTTTCTTGATTTCTACCTTCGTCGATTTCAGCATCACGAAGAGCTCGGGAATTACTATCGTCATCCCTTGCATACTATAGTTCATCACGAAGTTCTACTAACTTGGTGATGGTGACTAGAGAATTCTGTCAATCACTATTTTATCTGGAAGATTAACTCCCACTTGATTCAAGCGATTGTAGTACCCAGACAATCTGAGCACATGCTCACTGCTTGAGCTATTCTCCTCCATCTTTTAGCTATAGAACTTGTTGGAGACTTCATATCTCTCAACTCGGGTATTTGCTTGAAATATTAACTTCAACTCCTGGAACATCTCATATGGTCCATGACGTTCAAAACGTCTTTGAAGTCCCGATTCTAAGCCGTTAAGCATGGTGCACTAAACTATGAAGTAGTCATCATATTGAGCTAGCCAAACGTTCATAACGTCTGCATCTGCTCCTGCAATAGGTCTGTCACCTAGCGGTGCATCAAGGACATAATTTTTTCTGTGCAGCAACGAGGATAATCCTCAGATCACGGATCCAATCCGCATCTTTGCTACTAACATCTTTCAACATAATTTTTCTCTAGGAAGATATCAAAAATAAACACAGGGAAGCAACAACGCGAGCTATTGATCTACAACATAATTTGCAAAATACTATCAGGACTAAGTTCATGATAAATTTAAGTTCAATTAATCATATTACTTAAGAACTCCCACTTAGATAGACATCCCTCTAATCATCTAAGTGATTACGTGTTCCAAATCAACTAAACCATAACCGATCATCACGTGAAATGGAGTAGTTTTCAATGGTGAACATCACTATGCTGATCATATCTACTATATGATTCACGCTCGACCTTTCGGTCTCAGTGTTCCGAGGCCATATCTGCATATGCTTGGCTCGTCAAGTTTAACCTGAGTATTCCGCGTGTGCAACTGTTTTGCACCCGTTGTATTTGAACGTAGAGCCTATCACACCCGATCATCACGTGGTGTCTCAGCACGAAGAACTTTCGCAACGGTGCATACTCAGGGAGAACACTTTTATCTTGAAATTTTAGTGAGAGATCATCTTATAATTCTACCGTCAATCAAAGCAAGATAAGATGCATAAAAGATAAACATCACATGTAATCAATATAAGTGATATGATATGGCCATCATCATCTTGTGCTTG
The DNA here is from genome assembly GCF_002575655.3 of Aegilops tauschii subsp. strangulata. Lineage (NCBI taxonomy): Eukaryota > Viridiplantae > Streptophyta > Magnoliopsida > Poales > Poaceae > Aegilops > Aegilops tauschii. Next base: position 275,448,831 of record NC_053037.3, on the reverse strand, counting down.
TGATCTCCATCTCCGAAGCACCATCATGATCACCATCGTCACCGGCGCGACACCTTGATCTCCATCGTAGCATCGTTGCCGTCTCGCCAACTATTGCTTTTACGACTATCGCTACCGCTTAGTGATAAAGTAAAACAATTACATGGCGATTGCATTGCATACAATAAAGCGACAACCATATGGCTCCTGCCAGTTGCCGATAACTCGGTTACAAAACATGATCATCTCATACAATAAAATATAGCATCATGTCTTGACCATATCACATCACAACATGCCCTGCAAAAACAAGTTAGACGTCCTCTACTTTGTTGTTGCAAGTTTTACGTGGCTGCTACGGGCTTAGCAAAAACCATTCTTACCTACGCATCAAAACCACAACGATAGTTTGTCAAGTTGGTGCTGTTTTAACCTTCGCAAGGACCGGGCGTAGCCATACTCGGTTCAACTAAAGTGAGAGAGACAGACACCCGCCAGTCACCTTTAAGCAATGAGTGCTCGCAACGGTGAAACCAGTCTTGCGTAAGCGTACGCGTAATGTCGGTCTGGGCCGCTTCATCTCACAATACCGCCGAACCAAAGTATGACATGCTGGTAATCAGTATGACTTATATCGCCCACAACTCACTTGTGTTCTACTCGTGCATAACATCAATGCATAAAACCTGGCTCGGATGCCACTGTTGGGGAACGTAGTAATTTCAAAAAATTTCCTACGAACACGCAAGATCATGGTGATGTATAGCAACGAGAGGGGAGAGTGTTGTCCACGCACCCTCGTAGACCGATAGCGGAAGCGTTAACACAACGCGGTTGATGTAGTCGTACGTCTTCACGATCCGACTGATCAAGTACCGAACGCACGGCACCTCCGAGTTCAGCACACGTTCAGCTCGATGACGTCCCTCGAACTCCGATCCAGTCGAGTGTTGAGGGAGAGTTTCGTCAGCATGACGGCGTGGTGACGATGATGATGTTCTACCGACGCAGGGCTTCGCCTAAGCACCGCTACGATATTATCGAGGTGTAATATGGTGGAGGGGGGCACCGCACACAGCTAAAAGATCATTGATCGATTGTGTGTCGAGAGGTGCCCCCTGCCCCCGTATATAAAGGAGCAAGGGGGAGGCCGCCGGCCAAGGTGGAGGGCGCGCCAAGGGGGGAGTCCTACTCCCATCGGGAGTAGGACTCCTCCTTTCCTTGTTGGAATAGGAGAAGGGAAGGGAGAAGGAGAAAGAAGGAAGGGGGCGCCTGTTGGTAATATGCCCTAGAGGCAATAATAAATGGTTATTATTATATTTCTTTGTTCATGGTAATTGTCTATTGTTCATGCTATAATTGTGTTATCCGGAAATCGTAATACATGTGTGAATACATAGACCACAACGTGTCCCTAGTAAGCCTCTAGTTGACTAGCTCGTTGATCAACAGATAGTCATGGTTTCCTGACTATGGACATTGGATGTCATTGATAACGGGATCACATCATTAGGAGAATGATGTGATGGACAGGACCCAATCCTAAGCATAGCTCAAAGATCGTGTAGTTCGTTTGCTAGAGCTTTTCCAATGTCAAGTATCTTCTCCTTAGACCATGAGATCGTGCAACTCCCGGATACCGTAGGAGTTCTTTGGGTGTGCCAAACGTCACAACGTAACTGGGTGACTATAAAGGTACACTACGGGTATCTCCGAAAGTGTCTGTTGGGTTGGCACGGATCGAGACTGGGATTTGTCACTCCGTATGACGGAGAGGTATCTCTGGGCCCACTCGGTAATGCATCATCATAATGAGCTCAATGTGGCCAAGGAGTTAGTCACGGGATCATGCATTGCGGTACGAGTAAAGAGACTTGCCGGTAACGAGATTGAACAAGGTATTGGGATACCGACGATCGAATCTCGGGCAAGTAACATACCGATTGACAAAGGGAATTGTATACGGGATTGATTGAATCCTCGACATCGTGGTTCATCCGATGAGATCATCATGGAACATGTGGGAGCCAACATGGGTATCCAGATCCCGCTGTTGGTTATTGACCGGAGAGGCGTCTCGGTCATGTCTGCATGTCTCCCGAACCCGTAGGGTCTACACACTTAAGGTTCGGTGACGCTAGGGTTGTAGAGATATGAGTATGCGGAAACCCGAAAGTTGTTCGAAGTCCCGGATGAGATCCCGGACGTCACGAGGAGTTCCGGAATGGTCTGGAGGTGAAGAATTATATATAGGAAGTCAAGTTTCGGCCACCGGGAAAGTTTCAGGGGTCACCGGTATTGTACCGGGACCACCGGAAGGGTCCCGAGGGTCCGCCGGGTGGGGCCACCTATCCCGAAGGGCCCCATGGGCTGAAGTGGGAAGGGCACCAGCCCTTAGTGGGCTGGGGCGCCCCCCATGGGCCTCCCCCCTGCGCCTAGGGTTGGAAACCCTAGGGTGGGGGGGCGCCCCACTTGCCTTGGGGGGCAAGTCTCCCCCCTGGCCGCCGCCCCCCCATCCAGATGGGTTCCTGGCCGGCGCCCCCCCTCCCAGGGGGCCTATATAAAGGGGGGAGGGAGGGCAGCAGTACTACAGCCTCTGGCGCCTCCCTCCTCCCCTGCAACACCTCTCCCTCTCGCAGAAGCTCGGCGAAGCCTTGCCGAAATCCCGCTACATCCACCACCACGCCGTCGTGCTGCTGGATCTCCATCAACCTCTCCTTCCCCCTTGCTGGATCAAGAAGGAGGAGACGTCGCTGCTCCGTACGTGTGTTGAACGCGGAGGTGCCGTCCGTTCGGCACTCGGTCATCGGTGATTTGGATCACGGCGAGTACGACTCCATCAACCTCGTTCATTGGAACGCTTCCGCTCGCGATCTACAAGGGTATGTAGATGCACTCCTTTCCCCTCGTTGCTAGTGTACTCCATAGATGGATCTTGGTGAGCGTAGGAAAATTTTAAAATTCTGCTACGATCCCCCAACAATGGCATCATGAGCCAGGCCTATGCGTAGTTACTATGCACGAGTAGAACACAAAGCAGTTGTGGGCGTAGATGTTGCCAATTCTTCTTGCCGCTACTAGTCTTATCTTGTTTCCGCGGTATTGTGGGATGAAGCGGCCCGGACCGACCTTACACGTACGCTTACGTGAGACAGGTTCCACCGACTGACATGCACTACTTGCATAAGGTGGCTAGCGGGTGTCTGTCTCTCCCACTTTAGTCGGAACGGATTCGATGAAAAGGGTCCTTATGAAGGGTAAATAGAAATTGGCATATCACGTTGTGGTCATACGTAGGTAAGAAACGTTCTTGCTAGAAACCTACAAGCCACGTAAAAAACTTGCAACAACAATTAGAGGACGTCTAACTTGTTTTTGCAGCATGTGCTATGTGATGTGATATGGCCAGAAGATGTGATGAATGATATATGTGATGTATGAGATTGATCATATTCTTGTAATAGAAATCACGACTTGCATGTCGATGAGTATGACAACCGGCAGGAGCCATAGGAGTTGTCTTTATTATCTTGTATGACCTGCGTGTCATTGAATAACGCCATGTAAATTACTTTACTTTATTGCTAAACGCGTTAGCCATAGAAAGTAATCGTTGGCGTGACAACTTCATGAAGACACAATGATGGAGATCATGATGATGGAGATCATGGTGTCATGCCGGTGATGAAGATGATCATGGTGCCCCGAAGATGGAGATCAAAGGAGCAAAATGATATTGGCCATATCATGTCACTATTTGATTGCATGTGATGTTTATCATGTTTTTGCATCTTATTTGCTTAGAACGACGGTAGTAAGTAAGATGATCCCTTATGATAATTTCAAGAAAGTGTTCCCCCTAACTGTGCACCATTGCGAAGGTTCGTTGTTTCAAAGCACCACGTGATGATCGGGTGTGATAGATTCTAACGTTCGCATACAATGGGTGTTGACGAGCCTAGCATGTACAGACATGGCCTCGGAACACACGCAATACACTTAGGTTGACTTGACGGGCCTAGCATGTACAGACATGGCCTCGGAACACGGAGGACCGAAAGGTCGAGCATGAGTCGTATAGAAGATACGATCAACATGGAGATGTTCACCGATCTTGACTAGTCCGTCTCACGTGATGATCAGACACGGCTTAGTTAACTCGGATCATGTTTCACTTAGATGACTAGAGGGATGTCTGTCTGAGTGGGAGTTCATTGAATAATTTGATTATATGAACTTAATTATCATGAACTTAGTCTAAAATCTTTACAATATGTCTTGTAGATCAAATGGCCCACGTTGTCCTCAACTTCAACGCGTTCCTAGAGAAAACCAAGCTGAAAGATGATGGCAGCAACTATACGGCCTGGGTCCGGAACCTGAGGATCATCCTCATAACAGCCAAGAAAGATTATGTCCTAGAAGCACCGCTAGGTGAAGCACCAATCCCAGAGAACCAAGAAGTTATGAACGCTTGGCAATCTTGTGCTGATGATTACTCCCTCGTTCAGTGCGGCATGCTTTACAGCTTAGAACCGGGGCTCCAAAAGCGTTTTGAGAAGCATGGAGCATATGAGATGTTCGAAGAGCTGAAAATGGTTTTCCAAGCTCATGCCCGGGTCGAGAGATATGAAGTCTCTGACAAGTTCTTCAGCTGTAAAATGGAGGAGAATAGTTCTGTTAGTGATCACATACTCAGAATGTCTGGGTTACACAACCGCTTGTCTCAGCTGGGAGTTAATCTCCCGGATGACGCGGTCATTGACAGAATCCTTCAGTCGCTTCCACCAAGCTACAAGAGCTTTGTGATGAACTTCAATATGCAGGGGATGGAAAAGACCATTCCTGAGGTATATTCGATGCTGAAATCAGCGGAGGTGGAGATCAGAAAAGAACATCAAGTGTTGATGGTGAATAAAACCACTAAGTTCAAGAAGGGCAAGGGTAAGAAGAACTTCAAGAAGGACGGCAAGGGAGTTGCCGCGCCCGGTAAGCCAGTTGCCGGGAAGAAGTCAAAGAATGGACCCAAGCCTGAGACTGAGTGCTTTTATTGCAAGGGAAGTGGTCACTGGAAGCGGAACTGCCCCAAATACTTAGCAGACAAGAAGGCCGGCAACACCAAAGGTATATGTGATATACATGTAATTGATGTGTACCTTACCAGTACTCGTAGTAGCTCCTGGGTATTTGATACCGGTGCGGTTGCTCATATTTGTAACTCAAAACAGGAACTGCGGAATAAACGGAGACTGGCAAAGGACGAGGTGACGATGCGCGTCGGGAATGGTTCCAAGGTCGATGTGATCGCCGTCGGCACGCTACCTCTGCATCTACCTACGGGATTAGTTTTAAACCTCAATAATTGTTATTTAGTGCCAGCTTTGAGCATGAACATTGTATCTGGATCTCGTTTAATTCGAGATGGCTACTCATTTAAATCCGAGAATAATGGTTGTTCTATTTATTTGAGAGATATGTTTTATGGTCATGCCCCGCTGGTCAATGGTTTATTCTTGATGAATCTCGAACGTGATGATACACATATTCATAGTGAGAATACCAAAAGATGTAAAGTTGATAACGATAGTCCCACATACTTGTGGCACTGCCGCCTTGGTCACATTGGTGTCAAGCGCATGAAGAAGCTCCATGCAGATGGACTTTTGGAGTCTCTTGATTACGAATCATTTGACACGTGCGAACCATGCCTCATGGGTAAGATGACCAAGACTCCGTTCTCTGGAACAATGGAGCGAGCAACCAACTTATTGGAAATCATACATACCGATGTGTGCGGTCCAATGAGTGTTGAGGCTCGCGGAGGATATCGTTATGTTCTCACTCTCACTGATGATTTAAGTAGATATGGGTTTGTCTACCTAATGAAACACAAGTCTGAAACCTTTGAAAAGTTCAAGGAATTTCAGAGTGAGGTTGAGAATCAACGTGACAGAAAAATAAAATTCTTACGATCAGATCGTGGTGGAGAATATTTAAGTCACGAATTTGGTGCGCACTTAAGGAAATGTGGAATCGTTTCACAACTCACGCCGCCTGGAACACCTCAGCGAAACGGTGTGTCCGAACGTCGTAATCGCACTCTATTGGATATGGTGCGATCTATGATGTCTCTTACCGATTTACCGCTCTCATTTTGGGGCTATGCTTTAGAGACTGCCGCATTCACTTTAAATAGGGTTCCGTCGAAATCCTTTGAGACGACACCGTATGAATTATGGTTTGGGAAGAAACCTAAGCTGTCGTTTCTAAAAGCTTGGGGATGCGATGCTTATGTCAAGAAACTTCAACCTGAAAAGCTCGAACCCAAGTCGGAGAAATGCGTCTTCATAGGATACCCTAGGGAAACTATTGGGTATACCTTCTACCTCAGATCCGAAGGCAAGATCTTCGTTGCCAAGAACGGGTCCTTTCTAGAGAAAGAGTTTCTCTCGAAGGAAGTAAGTGGGAGGAAAGTGGAACTTGATGAGGTGATAGTCACCCCTTCCGTACCGGAAAGTAGCGCAGCGCGGGAAGATGTTCCTGCGGTGCCTACACCGACTGGGGAGGAAGTTAATGATGATGATCATGAAGCTTCGGATCAAGTTACTACTGAACTTCGTAGGTCCACAAGGACACGTTCCGCACCAGAGTGGTACGGCAACCCTGTCCTGGAAATCATGTTGTTAGACAACGGTGAACCTTCGAACTATGAAGAAGCGATGGCGGGCCCGGATTCCGACAAATGGCTAGAAGCCATGAAATCCGAGATAGGATCCATGTATGAAAACGAAGTATGGACTTTGACTGACTTGCCCGATGATCGGCGAGCCATAGAAAACAAATGGATCTTTAAGAAGAAGACAGACGCGGATGGTAATGTGACCATCTATAAGGCTCGACTTGTCGCTAAGGGTTATCGACAAGTTCAAGGGGTTGACTACGATGAGACTTTCTCACCCGTAGCGAAGCTGAAGTCCGTCCGAATCATGTTAGCAATTGCCGCATACTATGATTATGAGATATGGCAGATGGACGTCAAAACGGCATTCCTTAATGGCTTCCTTAAGGAAGAATTGTATATGATGCAGCCGGAAGGTTTGTCGATCCTAAGAATGCTAACAAAGTATGCAAGCTCCAGCGCTCAATCTATGGGCTGGTGCAAGCATCTCGGAGTTGGAACATTCGCTTTGATGAGATGATCAAAGCGTTTGGGTTTACACAGACTTATGGAGAAGCCTGTGTTTACAAGAAAGTGAGTGGGAGCTCTGTAGCATTTCTCATATTATATGTGGATGACATACTATTGATGGGAAATGATATAGAATTCTTGGAAAGTATAAAGGCCTATTTGAATAAGTGTTTTTCAATGAAGGACCTTGGAGAAGCTGCTTATATATTAGGCATCAAGATCTATAGAGATAGATCAAGACGCCTCATTGGTCTTTCACAGAGTACGTACCTTGACAAGATATTGAAGAAGTTCAATATGGATCAGTCTAAGAAGGGGTTCTTGCCTGTATTGCAAGGTGTGCAATTGAGCACGGCTCAATGCCCGACCACGGCAGAAAATAGAGAAAAGATGAGTGTCATCCCCTATGCCTCGTCCATAGGGTCTATTATGTATGCCATGCTGTGTACCAGACCTGATGTAAACCTTGCCGTGAGTTTGGTAGGAAGGTACCAAAGTAACCCCAGCATGGAACACTGGATAGCGGTCAAGAATATCCCAAAGTACCTGAAGAGGACTAAGGATATGTTTCTCGTTTATGGAGGTGACGAAGAGCTCGTCGTAAAGGGTTACGTCGACGCTAGCTTCGACACAGATCTGGATGACTCGAAGTCACAAACCGGATACGTGTATATTTTGAATGGAGGAGCAGTAAGCTGGTGCAGTTGCAAGCAAAGCGTCGTGGCGGGATCTACATGTGAAGCGGAGTACATGGCAGCCTCGGAGGCAGCACAGGAAGCAGTCTGGATGAAGGAGTTCATTACCGACCTAGGGGTGATTCCCAATGCGTCGGGCCCGATGACTCTCTTTTGTGACAACACTGGAGCTATTGCCCTTGCCAAGGAGCCCAGGTTTCACAGGAAGACCAGGCATATCAAGCGTCGCTTCAACTCCATTCATGAAAGTGTTCAAAATGGAGACATAGATATTTGTAAAGTACATACGGACCTGAATGTAGCAGATCCGTTGACTAAACCTCTCCCTAGAGCAAAACATGATCAACACCAGGACGCAATGGGTGTTCGATTCATCACAATGTAACTAGATTATTGACTCTAGTGCAAGTGGGAGACTGTTGGAAATATGCCCTAGAGGCAATAATAAATGGTTATTATTATATTTCTTTGTTCATGGTAATTGTCTATTGTTCATGCTATAATTGTGTTATCCGGAAATCGTAATACATGTGTGAATACATAGACCACAACGTGTCCCTAGTAAGCCTCTAGTTGACTAGCTCGTTGATCAACAGATAGTCATGGTTTCCTGACTATGGACATTGGATGTCATTGATAACGGGATCACATCATTAGGAGAATGATGTGATGGACAGGACCCAATCGTAAGCATAGCTCAAAGATCGTGTAGTTCGTTTGCTAGAGCTTTTCCAATGTCAAGTATCTTCTCCTTAGACCATGAGATCGTGCAACTCCCGGATACCGTAGGAGTACTTTGGGTGTGCCAAACATCACAACGTAACTGGGTGACTATAAAGGTACACTACGGGTATCTCCGAAAGTGTCTGATGGGTTGGCACGGATCGAGACTGGGATTTATCACTCCGTATGACGGAGAGGTATCTCTGGGCCCACTCGGTAATGCATCATCATAATGAGCTCAATGTGGCTAAGGAGTTAGTCACGGGATCATGCATTGCGGTACGAGTAAAGAGACTTGCCGGTAACGAGATTGAACAAGGTATTGGGATACCGACGATCGAATCTCGGGCAAGTAACATACCGATTGACAAAGGGAATTGTATACAGGATTGATTGAATCCTCGACATCGTGGTTCATCCGATGAGATCATCGTGGAACATGTGGGAGCCAACATGGGTATCCAGATCCCGCTGTTGGTTATTGACCGGAGAGGCGTCTCGGTCATGTCTGCATGTCTCCCGAACCCGTAGGGTCTACACACTTAAGGTTTGGTGACGCTAGGGTTGTAGAGATATGAGTATGCGGAAACCCGAAAGTTGTTCGGAGTCCCGGATGAGATCCTGGACGTCACGAGGAGTTCCGGAATGGTCCGGAGGTGAAGAATTATATATAGGAAGTCAAGTTTCGGCCACTGGGAAAGTTTCGGGGCTCACCGGTATTGTACCGGGACCACCGGAAGGGTCCCGGGGGTCCACCGGGTGGGGCCACCTATCCCGGAGGGCCCCATGGGCTGAAGTGGGACGGGAACCAGCCCTTAGTGGGCTGGGGCGCCCTCTATGGGCCTCCCCCCTGCGCCTAGGGTTGGAAACCCTAGGGTGGGGGGGGGGGCGCCCCACTTGCCTTGGGGGGCAAGTCTCCCCCCTGGCCGCCGCCCCCCCATCCAGATGGGTTCCTGGCCGGCGCCCCCCCTCCCAGGGGGCCTATATAAAGGGGGGGAGGGAGGGCAGCAGTACTACAGCCTTTGGCGCCTCCCTCCTCCCCTGCAACACCTCTCCCTCTCGCAGAAGCTCGGCGAAGCCCTGCCGAGATCCCGCTACATCCACCACCACGCCGTCGTGCTGCTGGATCTCCATCAACCTCTCCTTCCCCCTTGCTGGATCAAGAAGGAGGAGACGTCGCTGCTCCGTACGTGTGTTGAACGCGGAGGTGCCGTCCGTTCGGCACTCGGTCATCGGTGATTTGGATCACGGCGAGTACGACTCCATCAACCTCGTTCATTGGAACGCTTCCGCTCGCGATCTACAAGGGTATGTAGATGCACTCCTTTCCCCTCGCTGCTAGTGTACTCCATAGATGGATCTTGGTGAGCGTAGGAAAATTTTAAAATTCTGCTACGATCCCCCAACAGCGCCCCCCTCCCTAGTCCAATTCGGACTAGTCCATGGGGAGGGGTGCGGCCACCCTTTGGGGCCTTTCTCTCCTTTCCCGTATGGCCCATTAAGGCCCAATACGAATTCCCGTAACTCTCCGGTACTCCGAAAAATACCCGAATCACTCGGAACCTTTCCGATGTCCGGATATAGTCGTCCAATATATCGATCTTTACGTCTCGACCATTTCGAGACTCCTCGTCAAGTCCCTGATCTCATCCGGGACTCCGAACTCCTTTGGTACATCAAAACATATAAACTCATAATATAACTGTCATCGTAACGTTAAGCGTGCGGACCCTACGGGTTCGAGAACTATGTAGACATGACCGAGACACCTCTCCGGTCAATAACCAATAGCGGAACCTGGATGCTCATATTGGCTCCCACATATTCTACGAAGATCTTTATCGGTCAGACCGCATAACAACATACGTTGTTCCCTTTGTCATCGGTATGTTACTTGCCCGAGATTCGATCGTCGGTATCTCGATACCTAGTTCAATCTCGTTACCGGCAAGTCTCTTTCCTCGTTCCGTAGTACATCATCCCACAACTAACTCATTAGTTACAATGCTTGCAAGGCTTATAGTGATGTGCATTATTGAGTGGCCCAGAGATACCTCTCCGACAATCGGAGTGACAAATCCTAATCTCGAAATACGCCAACCCAACAAGTACCTTTGGAGACACCTGTAGAGCACCTTTATAATCACCCAGTTACGTTGTGACGTTTGGTAGCACACAAAGTGTTCCTCCGGTAAACGGGAGTTGCATAATCTCATAGTCATAGGAACATGTATAAGTCATGAAAAAAGCAATAGCAACATACTAAACGATCGAGTGCTAAGCTAACGGAATGGGTCAAGTCAATCACATCATTCTCCTAATGATGTGATCCCGTTAATCAAATGACAACTCATGTCTATGGCTAGGAAACATAACCATCTTTGATCAACGAGCTAGTCAAGTAGAGGCATACTAGTGACACTCTGTTTGTCTATGTATTCACACATGTATTATGTTTCCGGTTAATACAATTCTAGCATGAATAATAAACATTTATCATGATATAAGGAAATAAATAATAACTTTATTATTGCCTCTAGGGCATATTTCCTTCACATGACACATGGCACAAGGCACATGGCATAAATTGATCTCATTTGCATAAAAATGAATTACTAAGCATGAGAGATAATACCACAACCAAAAAGAGTGTTTGTGAAAATTTATCAATAGTGCATATAAGAGCACTTTGAGGAATTTTATGCAATAAATTGCTTGATTGGCATATTTGAGATAAGTGAACCATGAGCATGGTTTTATAGATCCCCATGATATGCTTCTTCTCAAATGGCTCATAGATGCAATAAGGAGGTTCAAGCTCTTGTAAGAAACACAAACTTAACACGTACTAATCATTTCAAGATGCAACATACACAATGTTGACTCTAATTTAACTAAATGCATGAAGTGAGTACTTGTTACCGAGAGAGCATTGGTTCAAGGGGCCCTTGATCTAGTATGCGAACATAAGTGACTTGATCTTGTTCTTGGATAGGTACATGATCTCCCAGAGCATCTTGCTCTTGTGTTGGGGGTGATGACTTCCCTTGTGGCGGATCCACAAGAGGGGCTCTTAATCCTTCTTCTACATGGACATGGGGTGTTTCTCGTGGAAGAATATGATCAATCCCCATTGTACTTGTAGCTTGGGAAGGATCCTAATCACCTACAACACTTGAAACAAATTACTTCGCTTGGAAGCCGTTATTCTCATCACACTCCACATTCTCCGTTTCCTCAATACGTCCCGTGGATTTATTGAGAATACGGTAAGTGTGGGAGTTTGATGCATATCCAACAAATTGACCCAAATTTTTGTTAACCGGGTTTCATGATGAGAATGAAACACTTACAACCGAACCTAGTTTTTAATCATCTTCTCCCTCAAAGCAAAGAATCAACCATGCTTGGCTCTAGTAATTTTCTATGGTGTCTCCACCTTCCTCATGAATAAGCCAAGCATCCAATGCTTCTCCAAAGTACCTAAAACACATTAAGGTACAATTTGGTTCCCAAACTTATTGGGTCCGAAGTAGTTAGACCAACTACAACACATAGGGCAAACTCCACATTAAATATGTGCATATGGATATGAACTCGAAATTCATGCACATCTTTAACCATTAAGGATATTATGGAGTTTTCCCTATATAAAGGATCAAGTAGAGAAAGAAAGGCAAAAAGAAGTATATAGATAAATACGCATGCACAAGGCTAGCAAGATCCAAAGAGATACAATTTGGAAAAAAGAACACATACACGATGAATGCACCACTAATATCACAAAGCATCCAAGTTGTCCAAATTATATCAAAGTGATAAATCCACACAATACCGCACACAAAGAACAACATATGAACTAAGCAAAGACCAAAGAGCATAGTATATACACTACACACATGCTCAAAGGTTTATCTCACTTAAGTAGATAGAGATAGAACAAGTAGTGAGATAAGGCATGAAGAAATGAAGCACGAGCCGAGAAGAAGATGATCATAAAGTTCTACCACATGAAGAAATACCAATTGTAAGAGAATAACAATGGTATTTGGAATTGACACTCAGTGGTAGATTCCAAAGATGCACAAGATCAAAATCATATTCCAAAGGATAAGAAGAGAGAATCATAGTGTTCTTGGCTGGGTGGGCATTTCTGCCCATTGGACCCCGTGCGCACGGGCTAAGTCAGCCCCGTGTGCACGGGGTACTCAACGCACGGGGTGTAAAGAGAGTTATGCGGCACCCCGTGGGCACGGGGGTCAAAGACCCCATGCGCACGGGGTGTCCAGAAGATTCTGTGAAACTCAAAGGACACCACAACGACGCACACTACGAAGGCAAAATAAACACCAACAAGATATAATTAATGGATACTTTGAGAATTTGAATTTCAAATGAGCTTGACATACCACATAGTGACTAGATAATATTGAGGAGGAAGAGGAGGAAGACGAAGAAGACGAAGAAGAGGAAGAGGAAGAAGAAGAAGAGAAAGAAGAAGAAGAATAATAAGAAGAAGAACAAGAAGAAGAAGAAGAAGAAGAGGACGAAGAAGAAGAAGAGGAAGAAGAAGAAGAAGAGGAAGAAGAATAAGGAGAAGAAGAGGAAGAAGAAGAAGAAGAAGAAGAAGAGGAAGAAGAGGAAGGAGAAAGAGAAGAAGGAGCAGAAGGAGGAGAAGAAGGAGAGGAAGGAGGTGTAGAAGCACAAGAAGAAGAAGAAGACGAAGAAGGAGGAGGAGGAGGAGGAGGAGGAGGGAAAAGGCGAAAGAGAGGGGCGGCAGCTCTGGCTGGCCTGCTCAAGGAGGCGGCTCGGAAGCACAGAGGAGCTCCTCTGTAGGCGATGTTGGAGGAGGCAGGGAGGCCGACTACTGGGAGCCCAACAAGCCTCGGCGCATGCAGGCCCGGCCACCGGGAGCCCATACGAGCAGCAACACCATCGCAACCTGCCGACGAATGCGAAGTAGCCACCGGTCGCGGGCGAGATGGCCTGGGAAATCGAAAGAGAGAGAGAGATGGGGTCAACGGAACAAACACCAAAGGAAGAGGGGATCAGGGGCGATGACAGAGGAGCTTACCGCGTGCATCTGTGCTTGATTCTGGCGCCACGATCCAGCAGAGAGTGGTGCTTGGTTCCTTGTGGAGGAGGAAGAGAGAGGTCAACTGTAGCGCCCAAGATGCGATTCTATCCCAATCACATGATGAACTCATGGTTGGGGCACAACCGCATTTCGAGCGCATATCAAGGTGGATATCATTACAACATACCATGTACTAAAATAGATGAGAAAACAAGATAAAGGCTTACACTCGCCACAAGCTACAACATGAATACATGAATACATCAATACATAGCAATCGTCATACAGAAGAGCAGGATCCGACTACAGATGAAAACAAACGAAAAAGAAGAACGACATCCACCCTGCTAATCCCAGGCTCCTGACCCGGAACCTATCCCTTGAACGAGGAAGAAGAAGCAGTAGAACTCCAAAACAAACAAGCATCGCTCTCACGTCAGATCATTGCTTTACTTGTACCTGCAACTGTTGTTGTAGTAATTTGTGAGCCACGAGGACTCAGCAATCCCATTACCATGGGTATCAAGACTAACAAAGCTTTGTGGGTATCAAATGGATAAGTGGTGAGGTTGCAGCAAGCACTAAGAATTGTATGGTGGCTAACTTACGAGTACAAGAGTAAACTACGCATAACGGTCGCAACTAGCAATGACCAATAAGTGATCCTGAACTACTCACGAGTCAAACATAACCCCACCGTGTTCTCTTCCTGACGGTCACGGTTACACACGCGGTTGGTGTATTTTAATTTGGGTTTAGTGTCAAGTTCCCTACAACCGGATATTATAAATTTCCAATCTGCCACATAACCGCGGGCACGGCTCTCGTAAAGATTAAACCCTGGCCCCTGCAGGGGTGTCCCAACTTAGTTCATTATAAACTCTCACGATCCACGGAGGAAATCTCCATCTCGGGACACCCCGATCAAGCTCGGAATCCCGGTGCACAAGACATTTTGACAATGGTAAAACAAAACCAGCAAGACCGCCCGATGTACCAACAAATCCTGATAGGAGTCGCACGTATCTCGTTCTCAGGGCACACCAGATGGGCAAGATGTCGGGTTGGCTGAGACCCTGGTTGCCCAGGGGGCGCCGGGCATCGCCCAGTTTGGACCAACACTCATGAGGAGCATTGGCCCAGGTTGTTGATTAAGAATCCTCAGGTTAACTACTCCCTATGCAAATTTTAGTTGTTATTAGGCAAATGGTAAAATCAAAGTTGGACCTTGCTGGAAGAGTTTTATTCCAAACGAACTGTCAAGGGGGGCCCATAACCCCCGATCGTGTAAGAAACACAAATCAAGGAACATAACACCGGTATGACAAAAACTAGGGCGGCAAGAGTGGAACAAAAAAGGCCAAGCCTTTCACCCTTTACCAAGTATATAGATGCATTAATTAAATAAGAGATATTGTGATATCCCATGATATCCATGTCCCAACATGGAACAACCTGCACTGCACCTGCAACTAGCAATGCTATATGAAGGGCTGAGCAAGTGGTAACATAGTCAAATAACGATTTGCTGGGATGGTGGAAAGGTTAGATGCTTATCATGGCAATTTGGGAGGCTTGAAAAACAAGTGGTAGATAGCGTGACATAGCGATAGCATCGAGACAACTAGCAAGCAAAGATATTAGTGGTATCCAAGGTAATGGTCATCTTGCCTGAAATCCCACTAGGAAGAAGACCGAATCCATGAAGTAGACGAGCGAGCGTAGTCAAACCTATCCTCACAATTGCAACGAAATCGAGACTATCGAGAAGAAGCACAACCGGAAAGAAGCAAACAACATGGTAAACAAATAAGCATAAAAATACACAATTAAGTATGATGCATGTCCAATTTAATGAGGCATGGCATGACAAAGTACAACAAACAAACAATAATACAAGTTAAGTGAAGTTCAATATGCAACGAGGTTCCATATTGACAAAACTTCACAACAATTATTTAGTTCATTCTGGTTTAGCTACTCATCAATATTAAATGTTTGTTAACATGACAAGAGGTGAAGCATAATTAATCTACCTATCTAAGCAATTTAAATGAGGCCGAAAACAACAAACAACAATTCCGGGAAATTCCCATATGCATATTTCGAATTTGCTACTGTTCTGCCCTAAATCATATTTTAATGTTGCTAAACATGCAAATAAAGTGCACCATGTTAATATATGCATTTTTCTACCCCATTTACATATAAATTTTATTTAATTCAGAGCTACGGTTATTTAGTTATGAAATAAACCATTTTAACATGTCATTTGAGCAAATTAATGCAAACATGAAGTTTAAACATTTTAACATGGATGAAAGTTGCAAATTATGAAACTAGATAAAATTCTAAGCATTTTACATATACAAATCATTTTAATCCGATACACGGTTAATTAGTTATTGCATGCACGAACATGAGGTTTTTTTTGTAAAACTGCAGTTCCTGGGATAATAGCTAATTTCACATATCTGGAAAAACCTACACGGGCCGAAACTAAAAGTGGAGCAGGCCCAACAGAAGGGGAAAAAGGAGGTGCTGGGGGTGGCCTCACGATGGGCCGAGGCCCAGATGATGGAGGCAGCAGGCCGCGAGGCTGGGCTGCACGCTGGTGTAGGCCGATGGATCTGCTAGCCGTACATTTTAATAGCGAGGGTCAACGAGCGTGGCTGTGCGTTCGGCCAAGTCCTATTTGGCACCTTAAGCTCACTTTCCTTCAACTTTTACAAAACGGCGCATACCCCTCCTCACGTCGGGCCGGCCCATTTCCATGTTTTCTTTTTGTGTTTCTAAAAGATAAAAAATGCGCGCAAGACATGGAATTGAACCCGCCCTGCATTAGTTCAAAGCTGGTCGCAATAACCACCCTGCCAACCACACCTGCCTTGTCCATGTACTTGTTTTCTCGTCTTTTGTTCACGTTCCTTTTCCTTTTTTCGTCTTACCTTTTTTTCTTTCTTTTTCCTTATTCACAAACTTTTTTCTTCAAAATAGGTGAACTTTTCACAAAAATCTTGATCATTTTTAAAAAAAATCGTGAATCTTTTTCTAAAATGGATGCACTTTTTTCATAATGAATGATTTTTTTTTTCAAATTCGTGAACTTTTTTCTTAAATATGATGAACTTTTTACAATTTTTTTACTCTTTTGAAAATCGATGAACTACTTTCAGTTTTGTGAACCTTCTTTCCAAAATCAATGAACTGTTTTTTTCAATTTTTTGTGAGCTTTTTTCAAAATCTATAAACTTTTTTCAATTTTGTGAACCTTTTTCCTAAAATTGATGATGAACTTTTGTCAATTTTGTGAACCTTTTCCTAAAATTGATGAATTTTTTCAAAATCGATAAACTTTTTTGCAAAATCGATGAACTTTTTTCAAATTTGTGAACCTTTTTCCTAAAAGCAATGATCTTTTTCCAAAATCAATTAACTTCTTTCAAATTTGTGAACCTTTTTCAAGAATCTATGTACTTTTTCAAATTTTTGTGAACTTTTTTCAAAATCGATAAACATTTTTTCAAAGCTGTTGAACTTTTTTCACATTAATAAGCTTTTTTCAAAACTTGATGAATCCTATTAAAAACCAGCTAACTATTTTAAAGTACGTGGGCATGTTGTTTTGAATTCTTTTTTTTCTGAAATTTCGATTTTTAAAGTTAACGGTCTAACAGTTGACCGGTCAGCCACAACCAGTCAACCACGAAGCGATCCTCCTTTTGTGTAGCGATCGTCAAAGCGCGCGTCGAACCAGTTCTGCGGATCGTTTTTTGGGCCGGCCCATGTAACCAGGCGCGGGGGCGCTGGGTTCGTTTACTGGCGCATAAGGCGCCAGCGACGAGGTCTCGGCGTTCGCTTGCACGCACGCGAGAAGCAGGGCGGCGGAGGCGTTCGCCTTCCTCTCGACGCAGGGGAGGCAGCGACGCGAAGCAGAAGACGCCGGCGCAAGGGCGAGGCACTGGACGGCGGCGCCGGATGCGTAGCAGCGGAGAAGCTTCAAGGCGGCGGCTTGGAGCAAAGACGGACTTGGCGCGGGCGAGCAGGGCAGTAGCGGTGCTCGTCTTAAACGAAGCCGACGGGCGATGCGGCGGAGAGGAATGGCAGGAGGCTAGGACGGCTGGGGATGGACTGATCGGCCTCGGGGCGCCGGATCCCGCCGGAGGCGGAGCTCCATGGGAGCGAACGAGCTCGAGCCCGAACTCCTACAGAAGAACGTGGCAGCGGCAGGGCTCCTTGGGTGCCCCTGTATCACAGAACGAGACGAGGGGGAGGCATGAGAGAAAGCACAAGAAGGGAGAGGAGGGAACGGAAGGAGAGGGACGTGCGGGTCAGCCTGGTGGTGTTGGTTGTCGCCGTCCGTTCGCGCGAGAGGCCGGGGAGGTGACGAGGCAGCGGCGAGCTCTCCCGATCCGCTCGGGGATCGAAGCAGGAGGAGGGGGCTCGTGCGGGAGCTGTGCGCTGGGGTTGCAGAGGCTCTTTGGGTCGTCGGATCTAAGATGCGGCGGTCCAGATCGGGTGGAAAGTGGCTGTGATGGTTGGTTGGATCTGAAGGGAGGTGGGAGGAGGCTGCAGGATCAAGGGAGGGGATCCCGAGGTTGAAGGAGAGACCCGGTGGAGTGGCGGCCTGATGGGATGGATGGGACATCCTTCGGAATTCTAGGGTTGGACATATATATAGGGATTGACTATTCTTCATCCTGGGTGAGGAATAATTATTCTTCATCCCCTATATTTTACCACCAGTGCACTGTAATTTTACGTTCCGTAAGTTTTATCTTATTTCTGACGTAAAAAGAGACCGTAAGAAAATATATCATCGCCGTAAAAAATATTTTATGTTATGTAAAATTACAAACGTAAGAACATAGTGTAAAATATACATAAACTCCAAATTTTCTTGTCTTATGACCTATAATTTTATTTTCTTATATCAAATTTTACGTAGTGAATCAATAGGAACGTAACTATTTGAATTCTAAATGTAATTTAATTATGAAGTGATCGTAAGATTACCTTGGGTGAAGAATAACTTATTCTGCACCCTGGGTGATGAATAGCATCAATATATATATATATATATATATATATATGTATATATATAGGGAAAATCCATCCTACCACCCGGTGGTAGTTACCTCATATGTCTCATATACTATCATGTGATACTATATATACTACTTTATCATTTTAAATATATTCGTATACTATATCTAAGATATTTCAAAGCAAGTTACATGAAAAAATTGCATATGAGCCCATAGTTTTTTTGTTATATTTGTGAAATACGTACATATTTATACGTAAAAAAAAACATATCCAAAACATGGTATATACTACCTAAAAAATAGTATATATACTACCTAATCATTGTTATATACTACATACTACACGTACATACTTTTGATTTCGACGGATACTACATACAACATACAAAACACAAGTGATGGTAACTACCACTTCTTGTAAGAAACATTTGTCCTATATATATATGTATATATAGTGAGTTAGGTTAGAGGCTATTTGAACCCTCCGATTAGATGGAACGGTCGAGAATAAATAGGCTAGGGGAGTCCAATGGAGAAACCAAAGATGTTTTATAGGGATGTTTAGGGATGATCCGGACCCATCGATCATGAATACCCGGGTCGGGTTCGGGGCAACTTTCGGATGCGCGTGAGGGGTTTGACGAAAGGCCATGGAGACAAGGGGGTTTGACGGGCTCAGAGAAGAGAGAGAAGAGAGCGGTCAGGTTGATCTGAGAGGAGGTCAACAGAGAAAAGGAAGAAGCGGCAACTACGAATACATGAACTCCTCAAACTACGTCATCACCGGGAAGTGTCTCGACTATTGCCACTCCGGGGTTGCCGGATCATAGCAAGTAGTAGGTGACTATAACTTGCAAGATAGGATCAAGAACACAGATATATTCATGAAAACATAATAAGTTCAGATCTGAAATCATGGCACTCGGACCCTAGTGACAAGCATTAAGCATAAATAGTCATAGCAACATCAATCTTAGAACATAGTCGATACTAGGGATCAAACCCTAACAAAATTAACTTGATTACATGGTAAATCTCATCCAACCAATCACCGTCCAGCAAGCCTATGATGGGATTACTCACGCACGGCGGTGAGCTTCATGAAATTGGTGATGGAGGATGGTTGATGATGACGATGGCGACGATCTCCCCTCTCCGGAGCCCCGAACGGCTCCAGATCTGCCCCCCCGAGGAAGAACAGGGCTTGGCAGCGGCTCCGTATCGTAAAACATGATGAATCCTTCTCTCTGATTTTTTCTCCCATAACGTGAATATATGGAGTTGGAGTTGAGGTCGGTGGAGGTCCAGGGGGCCCACAAGGATAGAGGGCGCGCCCCAGGGGGTGGGCGCCCCCACCCTTGTGGCCAGGGCGTGGGCCCCCTTCGGTTGATTCTTTCGCCAATATTTTTTATTTATTCCAAAACTGATCTCCGTGAAGTTTCGGGTCATTCCGAGAACTTTTATTTCTGCAGAAAAATAACACCATGGCAATTCTGCTGAAAACAGCATCAGTCCGGGTTAGTTCCATTCAAACCATGCAAGTTAGAGTCCAAAACAAGGGCAAACAAGTTTGGAAAAGTAGATACGATGGAGACGTATCAACTCCCCCAAGCTTATCCTATTGCTTGTCCTCAAGCAATTCAGTTGACAAACTGAAAGTGATAAAGAAAATCTTTTACAAACTCTGTTTGATCTTGTCGTTGCAAATATGTAAAGCCAGCATTCAAGTTTTGAACAAAGATTATGAACTAACCATATTCACAATAACGTTTAGGTCTCACATTTACTCAAATCAATGGCAAAATCAACTAGCGAGCAATAATAATAAATCTCGGATGGCAACACTTTCTCAAAATAATCATGATATGATATAACAAGATGGTATCTCGCTCGCCCTTTCTGAGACCGCAAAACATAAATGCAGAGCACCCCTGAAGATCAAGGACTGACTAGACATTGTAATTCATGGTAAAAGAGATCCAGTCATAGTCGTACTCAATATAAATTAAAAACAATGCATACAAATGACAGTGGTGCTCTCTAACTGGTGCTTTTTATAAGAGAATGATGACTCAGCGATAAAAGTAAATAGATAGGCCCTTCGCAGAGGGAAGCAGGGATTTGCAGAGGTGCCAGAGCTCGAGATTTTGAAATAGAGATAAATAATATTTTGAGCGGCATGCTTTCATTGTCAACATAACAACCAAGAGATCTCAGTATCTTCCATGCTACATACATTATAGGCGGTTCCCAAACAGAATGGTAAAGTTTATACTCCCCCACCACCAACAAGAACATTCCACGGCTGGTCCGAAACAACGGGTACCATCCAAGCAACAACAGTCCTGGGGGAGTTTTGTTTGCAATTATAATTTGATTTGATTTGAGCATGGGACTGGGCATCCCGGTTACTAGCCATTTACTCGTGAGTGATGAGCGGAGTCCACTCATTGTGAGAATAACCCACCTAGCACGAGAGAATTTGAAATAGAGATAAATAACCAACCTAGTTGGTACATGAGAGATTCGAGCATACAAAACAACTTATCATTTGAAGGGTTAGAGTTTGTCATTTGCAAATTTACTTGGAACGGAAGGTAAATACCGGATATAGGTAGGTATGGTGGACTCATATGGAACAACTTTGGGTTTATGGAAGTGGATGCACAAGCAGTATTCCTGCTTAGTACAAGTGAAGGCTAGAAAAAGACTAGGGAGCGACCAACTAGAGAGCGACAACAGTCATAGACATGCATTAAGATTAACCAACATTGAATGCAAGCATGAGTATGATATAAATCATCATGAACATAAATATCATGGCGGCTATGTTGATTTTATTTCAACTACATGCGTGAACATGTGCCAAGTCAAGCCACTTGAATCATTCAAAGGAGGATACCATCCTATCATACTACATCACAACCATTTTAATTTCCATGTTAGGATGCAAGGTAAACCATTATAAACTCCTAGCTAATTAAGTATGGCATGAGTAACTATAATCTCTTTGTCATTGCAAACATGTTTCATTCATAATAGGCTGAATCAGGGACGATGAACTAATCATATTCATAAAAACAAGATAGGTCGAGTTCATACCAGCTTCTCCTCATCTCAATCATTTCATCCTATATCGTCATTATTGCCTTTCACTTGCATGACCGAACGATGCGGATAACAATAATAGTGCACGTGCATTGGACTAAGCTGGAATCTGCAAACATTTATTCAAAGGAGAAGACAAGGTAATATGGGCTCTTTGTTAGATCAACAATAATGCATACGAGAGCCACTCAACATTTTCATCATGGTCTTCTCCTCTCGACCCCCAAAGAAAAGAAAAGAATTTCAAAGAAACACAGTGAATATTTTTTGAGTTTTTGTTTTTCTAAAGAAGGTAAAACAAGAACTAGAAAAGCTATTTACACGGGAAAGCTCCCAACAAGCAAAAGAAGAACGAGAAATCTTTTTGGGTTTTCTTTTAATACTACAACTAAGCATGCATAGAAAATAAACTAACTACAACTATTTTTTTGGTTTTTTTCTTAAGGTTTTTCAAACACACAAGAAGAAAGCGAGAAAAAGAAATAAACTAACATGGATAATACAATGAAAAAGTATGAACACCAACAACTGAAATGAATGTCGGTGAGGAATACGTACTCCCCCAAGCTTAGGCTTTTGGCCTAAGTTGGTCTAAGACCACGGCTGGCCTGGCGGATATCCGAAGTTGTAGTCGGGGTTGTACTGAGATGCAACAACTACTGCCTGAAGGGCTGCAGCATGGAGGCGAGCAGCCTCCGTCTCCCTCCCATACTCGTTTGCCTCCTCGCTGGTTATAAAATATCTCCCTCTGACCTGAAAGTTAAAGAAGGCAGGAGCACGAAGGGTAACATGGACGGCGCACTGTCTGTCAAAGATTAGTCGGTACTGGAGGGACTGTTCGTTCCTCTCAAGAAACTGATAGCAGACCAAAGCATTATAGTCAACAAAAGTAGCTGGCAACTCTATGCCATTCTCCCTTATGGGTACTCCAAGATAATTAGCTAAATGAGTTGCATAAATCCCACCAAATAAATCTCCATCTTTAGCATTAAGATCTAACCTCCTCGCAACAATGGCCCCCAAGTTATATCGCTTATCACCTAACACCGCACACTTGAGGACACTAAGATCGGGAACGCAAATGTGCCAATCCTCATGCTCACCGTTAATGCATCTACCTATAAAGAGAGCAAAATAATGTATGGCGGGAAAGTGAATGCTCCCTATGGTAGCTTGTGTGATGTTTCTAGTTTCTCCCACAGTGATGCTAGCAAGGAAATCATTGTATTCAGATTTGTGAGGTTCACTAAGAAGGCCCCACTGTGGGATTTTGCAAGCAGTATTAAAATCTTCAAGGTCCATAGTATAAGATTCATCATAAAGATCAAATAAAACCATATGGGTATTGCGCTTGGATGAAAATTCAAACTTCCAAACAAAGGAATCGGTGAGGTAATAGTATTGTTGGAACTTATCTGACATGAAGTCCTCAAGATCAACATTTCATACATACGCATCAAATTCATCCTTGAAGCCTGCATGAATCATGAATTCATCCGACGGCCATTCACAAGGCCGCACTTGAGCTTCCCTTGGTGGTTCAAGGTCTCGTTCACGTATCGCGAGCCTCGGTACTTGCTTCCTCGAAGAACCACCTTGGTACATTCTTCTAGACATTTTTCTTCCTCTGAAAAATTTCTGAAATTTTTAGTGACTCAAAATAAAAGTGAACAAAACTCAGCAAAATTGATAGCAACTACTCCTACAAGTGCCTGGAGGCTATATCATGCATCAAAACTACTTTGGACCATATAAATTTGACATGCAAGCTCAAGAACAAGGTCACCACAGCAGCAAAAATTTGCAATAAATAAAGCACTAGAACAAAAACTAACTGGACCATTGGAGGAGTCACGTACCGAAGAACAATCCCCCAAAGTAGTTTTGTGAATGGATCTTTGAGCAAGGAGATCGAAAATGGCAGCAAAATGAGCAAGAACACGTGTTTGAGCTATGGAGTGATTTTTTCTGGAGGAAGACGAAGTGGATGGGCACAGGAATAAGTGGAGGGGGGCCACGTGGGGCCCACAAGGTCGGGGGGGGGGGGCGCCCAGGGGGTAGGGCGCGCCCTCCACCCTTGCAGCCCACTGGTGAGGGCCCTTGGTGTGTTCTTAGTGCCAAAAATTCTCAAAAATTCTATAAAAAATCATACTCAATTTTCAGGGCATTTGGAGAACTTTTATTTTCGGGACATTTTTTATTGCACGGATAATTCAGAAAACAGACCAAAAATACTAATTTTGCTTTATTCATTCTAATTAACAGAAAGTAAAAGATGGGTACAGAGAGTTGTGCCTTCTAAATTCATCTATCTCATGCTCATCAAAAGGAATCATTAACAAGGTTGATCAAGTCTTATTAACAAACTTCTTCCGAATGACATGAAACGGGAGAATTTTTGAATAACACTAGGTTACCTCAACGGGGATAAGCATGTCCCCAACAATAAGAATATCATATTTCTTTTTGACAGTAGGAAGAGGAAGTTCAAAACCTCCAATAATAATAGTTGAAATTTTTCCAATAGAATTGATACTATGAACTTGAGGTTGTTTCTTCGGAAAGTGTGCCGTATGCTCATTACCATTATATGAAAAGTGACATTGCATTTGTTGCAATCAATAACTGCCCCTGCAGTATTCAAAAAGGTTCTACCAAGGATGATCGACATACTGTCGTCCTCGGGAATACCAAGATAACAAAGTCCATTAAGATAGTAACGTTTGCAACCACAACAAGCACATCCTCACAAATACAGATGGGTATAGCAGTTGATTTATCAACCATTTGCAAAGAAAATTCAGTAGGTGTCAACTTATTCAATTCAAGTCTACGATATAAAGAGAAAGGCATAACACTAACACCGGCTCCAAGATCACATAAAGCAGTTTTAACATAGTTTCTTTTAATGGAGCATGGTATAGTTGGTACTCCTGGATCTCCAAGTTCCTTTGGTATTCCACCCTTAAAAGTATAATTAGCAAGCATGGTGGAAATTTCAGCTTCCGGTATATTTCTTTTATTTGTAACAATGTCTTTCATATACTTAGCATAAGGAGGCATTTTAAGCATATCAGTCAAACGCATACGCAGAAAGATAGGTCTAATCATTTCAGAAAAGCGCTCAAAATTCTCATCCTTCTTTTTCTTGGATGGATTAGGTGGAAAGGGCATGGGTTTCTGAACCCATGGTTCTCTTTCTTTACCATGTTTCCTAGCAACGAAGTCTCTCTTATCATATCGTTGATTCTTTGATTGTGGGTTATCAAGATCAACTACAGGTTCAATCCCTACATCATTATCATTACTGGGTTGAGCATCAACACGAACATCATTATTAACATTATCACTAGGTTCATGTTCATCACCAGATTGTGTCTCAGCATCAGAAATAGAAATATCATTGGGATTCTCATGTGTGTCTAAAGCAGGTTCACTAGCATGCACAGTCCTATCAATTTTCTTTTTCTTTCTATTACTGGGACTAGGTGCATCAGTATTAGTTCTCTGAGTATCTTGCTCAACTCTCTTAGGATGGCCCTCGGGATACAAAGGTTCCTGAGTCATCTTACCACCTCTAGTCATAACCCTAACAACATTATCATTATTCTTATTATTTAACTCATTAAGAAAATCATCATGTGCCTTAAGTACTTGTTCTACTTGAGTTGTAACCATGGAAGCATGTTTACTAATGAGCTTAAGATCATTAACAGTTCTACTCATATAATCACTCAAGTGATCAAGCATGTAAGCATTACGTTTCAATTGTCTACTAACATAAGCATTGAAGTTTTCTTGTTTAACAATAAAATTATCAAACTCATCCAAGCATTGACTAGCAGACTTATTATGGGGAATATCACCTTCATCAAATCTATGGAGAGAGTTTACCTCTACTACCTGTGTCGGGTCATCAAGACCATGTATTTCTTCAATAGGCGGTAAATTCTTAACATCTTCAGCTTTAATACCTTTTTCTTTCATAGATTTCTTTGCCTCTTGCATATCTTTAGGACTGAGAAATAGAATACCCCTTTTCTTCGGAGTTGGCTTAGGAGTTGATTCAGGAAGTGTCCAATCATTATCATTACTCAATATAGTATTCAATAGCAATTCAGCTTGCTCAATAGTTCTTTCCCTGAAAACACAACCAGCACAACTATCTAGGTGGTCCGTGGAGGCACCGATTAGTCCATTATAAAAGATATCAAGCATTTCATTTTCCTTAAGAGGATGATCAGGCAAAGCATTAAGTAATTGGAGAAGCCTCCCCCAAGCTTGTGGGAGACTCTCTTCTTCAATTTGCACAAAGGTAAATATTTCCTTTAAAGTAGCTTGTTTCTTATGAGCAGGAAAATATTTTTGAGAGATGTAGTAAATCATATCCTGGGGACTACGCACGCAACCAGGAGAAAGAGAATTAAACCATGACTTAGCATCACCCTTTAACGAGAAGGAAACAATATGAGAATATAGTAATAGCGAATTTTTTCCTCATGAGCAAATAGGGTGGCTATATCATTCAATTTAGTAAGATGTACCACAACAGTTTCAGATTCATAGCCATAGAAAGGATTAGATTTGACCAAAGTAATTAACTCAGGATCCACGGAGAATTCATAATCCTTATCAGTAACAAAGATATGTGTAGCAAAATTAGGATCACATTTCATTCTAGCATTCAAGGATTTTTCTTTTAGCTTAGCTAACAGTTTCTTAAGATCTTCTCTATTATTGCAAGCAAAGAAGTCTCTAGCAGTTTCTTCATCCATAACATAACCCTCAGGTATAATAGGCAATTCATATCTAGGGGGAGAATCATAATCTTCATATATCTATTTCAGTAATTTCATTCTCTCTAACCCTAGCAAGTTGTTCATCAAGAAATTCACCTAGTGGCACAATATTATCAAGCAAAGAAGTAGTTTCATCATAAGCATCATGCATAGGAGAAGTGGCATCATCAATAACATGCGACATATCGGAATCAATAGCAGGTGTAGGTGTCGCAAGTTTACTCAAAACAGAAGGAGAATCAAGTGCAGAGCTAGATGGCAGTTCCTTACCTCCCCTCGTAGTTGAGGGAAAATCTTGGTTCTTTGATCTTTCAAATTCCTCATAGTGATCAACAGATATAAATCCCAAGTGGCTCAGAGAATAGAGTTATGCTCCTCGGCAACGGCGCTAGAAAAAGGTCTTGATAACCCACAAGTATAGGGGATCGCAACAGTTTTCGAGGGTAGAGTATTCAACTCAAATTTATTGATTCGACACAAGGGGAGCCAAAGAATATTATCAAGTATTAGCAGCTGAGTTGTCAATTCAACCACACCTGAAAGACTTAATATCTGCAGCAAAGTATTTAGTAGCAAAGTAGTATGGAAGTAACGGTAAATGTGGCAAAAGTAACAGCAGCAGTTTTGTAGCAATTGTAACAATGGCAACGGAAAAGTAACGGAGCAAAGATCAATATGAAATGAGCTCGTAGGCAATGGATCAGTGATGGATAATTATGTCGGATGGCATTCATCATGCAACGGTTATAACATAGGGTGACACAGAACTAGCTCCAATTCATCAATATAATGTAGGCATGTATTCCGAATATAGTCATACATGCTTATGGAAAAGAACTTGCATGACATATTTTGTCCTACCCTCCCGTGGCAGCGGGGTCCTATTGGAAACTAAGGGATATTAAGGCCTCCTTTTAATAGAGTACCGGACCAAAGCATTAACACTTAGTGAATACATGAACTCCTCAAACTACGGTCATCACCAGGAAGTGTCCCGACTATTGTCACTCCGGGGTTGCCGGATCATAACACGTAGTAGGTGACTATAACTTGCAAGATAGGATCAAGAACACAAATATATTCATGAAAACATAATAGGTTCAGATCTGAAATCATGGCACTCGGGCCCTAGTGACAAGCATTAAGCATAGCAAAGTAATAGCAACATCAATCTTAGAACATAGTGGATACTAGGGATCAAACCCTAACAAAACTAGCTCGATTACATGGTAAATCTCATCCAACCCATCACCGTCCAGCAAGCCTACAATGGGATTACTCACGCACGACAGTGAGCATCATGAAATTGGTGATGGAGGATGGCTGATGATGACGATGGCGACGATTTCCCCTCTCTGGAGCTCCGAACGGACTCCAGATCTGCCCTCCCGAGGAAGAACAGGGCTTGGCAGCGGCTCCGTATCGTAAAACGAGATGCATCCTTCTATCTGATTTCTTCTCCCCGAACGTGAATATACGGAGTTGGAGTTGAGGTCGGTGGAGGTCCAAGGGGCCCACAAGGACAGAGGGCGCGCCCCAGGGGGTGGGCATGCCCCCACCCTTGTGGCCAGGGTGTGGGCCCCCTTTGGTTGATTCTTTTGCCAATATTTTTTATTTATTACAAAACTGATCTCCGTGAAGTTTCAGGTCATTTCGAGAACTTCTATTTCTGCACAAAAATAACACCATGGCAATTCTACCAAAAACTGCGTCAGTCCGGGTTGGTTCCATTCAAATCATGCAAGTTAGAGTCCAAAACAAGGGCAAAAGAGTTTGGAAAAGTAGATACGATGGAGACGTATCATCGCCTGCCCGGCAAGGGAGGTTTTACCCTTAGCGATATCTTGCTTCTCTAGCTAGTCTTTGTCCAATTGTGCTGCACGTTGGTCCTTCAAAGAACTGATCCCTTGTGCTTCAGTCTGACCTTGATGTTGTGATCTTGTTCTCGTGCCTGTGCACAGTCTGGGCAACGGACCCAGGGTTTGTTGCACCGACAGAAGCCCCCGGGCCTGGCCCAAACATGCTGCCGGGCATTGTCGGGGTAGGCCCTAACAAGTGCACAGGTAGGGGCGTATAAGCGGCCTTGAGATCTTCTTTGCTTCTTCATTAACTTGAGTCCGGGCCAGTTTCTGGTTTTCCCGCGCGTCGTGCCGAGCGTTATGAAAAAAACCAGATCGTGGCCCGTGGATTGCCCACGCCCCATGATCACGGGGCGGAAACTGCCATTCCACTCGCCTCCCGCCTAGGGTGCAACCGCCACGTGTGCCTCATGCGTTGGGTATGGTAGGCGGTGGATGCGGAGTACGTGGGGACGGACGCCATGGCAAAAAACCAGGCATCGTTGGTTGGCGTAGAGGGTTGGCTCTGATTCCCTGAGCCGTTGAAGGCGCAGGGAGGCCCTATTGGAGGAGCAGGGCGGTTGCCTCCTGGGTGAGAGGCCAGCCCCTCGCATCGTCCCTCTATAAAAAGGGGGCAGGAACGGTGTGCTTGCTCACACACTTCCCTTCTCCCCTTTCCATCTTTCCATGTTTGCCATGGCGAGAGGGCGTGGACGTGGTGGCGCTCCAGCGGCGGCGACGAGAGCTTCTGCTCGACAGCATATCCCCCCTCCTTCGGACAACGCTGCAGTGGAATCCACCGTGAGAGGAGGAGGGAGGGGGCGAGATCGTGGTCGTCGTGGCGCTTGAGCATACGAGTGGATGTAGATTTCCTGGCCCCTCACGTCATGTACTTCCGCCGAGGCTGTAAGACCTTTGCTCGTGCCCATAGCTTGTCGGAAGGGCACGTCCTCAATTTTAAGTTAATGGAGGATGGTTTCCTTTCCGTCAAAGTTTTTGGGAGCTTGGGTGCTCACTTAGGGTGATGCGTGGAGAGCTCGACCGACGACGGGGGCTCCTCCCCGAGCGATAGCGATGAGGATGACAGTGACGGTTGACGCTGATCGGGAGGGTGACGCCTCTGACTCCGGCTGGGCATCAGCCGGACCGTCACCGTCAGGCGGCGGCAACACCATCTGCATCTTCACCTCCTCTCCGGCAAGGTGATTTGCCAGGGAGTTGGGAGCAGAGGTGGGGGTGGTGCCTCCGGCTCCTTCAGCAGCCTTCTAGCTGGACCCCGGTAGGCTTCCTCGGGGGCTGCAGCTCCGTTAGCCCTGTCGCGTCCTGCTGGCCCTAGTGGTGGTGGTTGACAGGTCGTCTCCGCCATGCTCTCCATCGATGCCTTCGCCGGTGCCCTCCCATCCCCGCCAGGCTACCTCTCCTTGAGCCCGACAGGGTCAGGCTGGGCTTCTGCCCATGCACCCCTTTTGCCCACTTCACCTCCCGCCGCGGTGCCTAGGAGGAGAGGGACAAGAAAGGGCATTACGGGGCACTTATCTTTTTTCAATCTTAAATCTGTAGGCACTTGCCAAATTTTAGTTCAAATAATGTAATCTCTTGAATCCATGTCTGTGTCCTGTAAGGTCTGTACTTGTTTGATCAACATATTAACAAAAAAGATGAACCTTGTCGGGGACTTGTGCATGTATATGTCCATGCAGAGGTGGAATGCCTCTATATTTTTAAATAAACGAGTTCCCCCGGGCAGGCTATCCTGCCGGTACCCTCTACTTTGTTGCCGGGGAGTTAAGCCTACCGGGCACAAATTGTGACGAGGGACCAGCCCCCCGCCAATCTTTTTTCATCAAAGGCCACTACGACCATCCTGACCGAAGCAACGTTCGAGTCAAGGAATGGGAGCACCTAAGTTTCAAAAAGCGGCGAGGTTCTCTTATGCACAAGTTTTTGCTTACAGAACACGTATGGACAAGAGATAGAACTTATCTGTTTGGCTTGCCGGAGATCACAGTGTTGGTTCATCTTTCCAGCTTCCCTAAGAGGCCAAGTTCTCAGTAGGAACCTGTAGTCTTATGCAGATGGAAATGATGCCAGATGCGATCTTATCTATATGAACATGTGATGCTCATGAAATGCTTATGCATGCATGCAACTTGCCGGGGGCCCCCAGCACTTCATTTATTTCTCTGTTGCTCAGGGTTTGCGCATGGCTTTGTACAAGGGGTTACATGCAACTGAGGCAAGGCTGTACAAAAGGGTGGCTGCCGGGCAGGGCCCGACAGCCACGCCTTACGGGTAGAACTTCTGGAGATGCTCAATATTCCATGAGTTTTGCAATTGAATGCCATCTCCGGTCTCCAGACGGACTGCGCCAGGTATGGTGAGTCGTACTAAGGGCCTTCCCACTTTGGCGTCAACTTGTTTGCACCCTTTATCGGTGTCAAAACTGGCGGATCTCAGGTAGGGGGTCCCGAACTGTGCGTCTAAGGTTGATGGTAACAGGAGACAGGGGACACAATGTTTACCCAGGTTCGGGCCCTCTCTATGGAGGTAATACCCTACTTCCTGCTTGATTGATCTTGATGAATATGAGTATTACAAGAGTTGATCTACCACGAGATCGTAATGGCTAAAACCCTAGAAGTCTAGCCTGTTTGACTATACATGTTTCCGGAGGGGACTAGGGTTGTACCAGGTCGGTTACAGAGAAAGAAATCTTCATATTTGGCCGCCAAGCTTGCCTTCCACGCTAAGGAGAGTCCTATCCAGACACGGGAGAGAGTCTTCGGTCTTGTATCTTCATAGCCCATTAGTCCGGCCCACGTCCAACAGGCCGGACGCCCGAGGACCCCTTAGTCCAGGACTCCCTTAGTAGCCCCTGAACGAGGCTTCAATGACGAGGTGTCCGGCACGCAGATTGTCTTCAGCATTGCAAGGCGGGTTGCCCTTTTCTGAATACTCCAAGATAGTCTTCGGACGAATGTATCCGGATCTGCAACACAAGTACCACAACCGTAGAGAGTATAATATTTCACGATTCCAATCTGCAGACAACTTTTCATGACATCACGCTTGCTCGGTCATTATTTCAAACCGTTTCCTGTCCTGGTGTTCCATGTTTTGAGGCGAGGTTTTTATTGGCACATCTTGTCGAAGCAGAGATCGCGTCCCCGTATTGCGGGATTCTCATTAATACGAGCGTGGGTAACCCAACCGTTCCAAAAAATTCCTTAGGAATAGGCAGGTTTTTAGGCTTAGGAGGGGGCGCTCGATACCCGTTGCCTTTATAAAGGAGCCAAGGGCCGTCTTTATTTACGCCAAACTTCTCCTCAGCCTCCCCAACCTCGAGTTCTAGCACCCAAGGTTCGACTCCATTGCTTTAAGCTTCCCAGTCATGCCCGGACCCAGCTCGCAGGGCCGATGGGTGGCTTCCTCTGTTACAGAGGAGGACATTGCGAAGCTTCGGGAAGCCAGATACCTGACCGTGGAGACCCCCCACAGGCTTCCTGCTCAAGTTCAGGTTATTCCGACTCCCACATCCGGCGAGAGGGTCGTATTCATCTCTCACTTCCTCCGAGGGTTAGGGTTCGCTCTTCACCCCTTTGTCTGGGGGCTCATGTTTTATTATGGACTAGATTTTCATGATCTAGCCCCAGATTCTTTCCTTCACATCTCGGCGTTTATCATCATGTGTGAGGCCTTCCTCCGAATTCCCCCACACTTCGGCTTATGGCTCAAGACCTTTAGTGTAAGGCCGAAGGTGGTCGACGGGAAACAGGCGGAGTGCGGCGGCGCTGTAGTGAGCAAGCTTACCAATGCTCTTTGGCCAAAAGTTTCTTTCACCGAAACTTCAACCAATGGCAGCGGGAGTGGTTTTACGTCACAGAACCCCGTGGTACCAAGTGGGCAGCTATACCTGTGTTCCGTTCGGGCCCTCCGTTATGGCTTGCTTCATGGATTGATAAGGGGTTGGACTGGGGATCAGTTGATGAAGTGCGGACTCTACAGAGCCGCATCCGAACCCTCCTTGAGAGGGACATCGATCTTGTCAACGTGATTCAGATAATGCTAGTCCACCGAGCCCTGCCATGCCTGCATAGGCCTCTTCGCATGTGGGAGTTCAATCCAAAAGGACCACGAACCCTTCAACACTTCTTTGGCACCACACACAAAGGGATGTGGAAGTTGTTTTTCGGGAAACGAAAACAGTGGCCGGACACCACCGAGGACATCGGCCTTGACTGCAACCATCCGGATACCTCCATAAGCGCAACTCCCGAACACCTTGTAGTTAAGCATGCCAAAATACGTTACTAAGCAAACTACCATTTTTCAGGGCTGGGTAAAGAAAGCAGAACGAATTAGGTGTTCGGCTCCCCTCCCCGAAGACCAGCGGATCCCGTACTAACAAGGATGCTGGCTCTGGCACCATACCAGATGCCTGTGGAGGAGGGCAAGGTGGAAATCGGGAAGGCCAAGGGCGGCCCCATCCCGAAGATATATCGAACATTGTGTCCGGGGGAATCAAAATTCCCTCGTCCGAAGACAAAGGTGAAGGAGGAGTTGACGTCTCTTCGCCCCATGGTAAGAAAAGGGCTGCCTCCAAAGATTGGGAGAAAGAGGCTCCTAAGCGAGGCAAGGTGCCTCAGTCGGGCAGCTCGGGCTTGGAGGATGGCGTCTTCGCACAGTCCCGTGATGAGGGCAAGCCTTCAGCCGAAGCGTGAGTGAACCAGGATGTTTTCTTTAAACGTATCCCGTTCCTTTCCTGTTACCAGGGTAACTTCTAAAATATATGTTTTCGCAGCTCGGCACATAGTCTTCTTCACCAATCCTCTTCCTCAGGAGATCTTCTCCCCGAGATGATGGAAAGCGAGACACCTCCGCCGGTCTCCTCGCCTAATAAGGCGGACAACTTTGAGGTGTCGTCCCGGAGGACCTCTCCTGATCAACAAGTGGTGCAAGGGGTGATGAAGACACCGCCCAAAGGTGATACTTTGGTAGCCCAGGATCCAGGGGCCAACAATAAAGCCCCCGGACTGTCCGGTTTACAGCCGGAGACGACTCTGGGAACAGATGAGCGGATCCCTTCGAAGGGAGGCCGTACTCCTACAACAGCTTCCGGAGGTCCGGAAGCGCCGGATATATTGACGAGCATGTTGCAACGGGCGTCCGTCTCGGAGGAACATCGTACCTTGATGGGTATGGTGGTTGAGAGGGTTCTGTCCGCGAAAAGTGGATTGAACGAAGCCTGTTCGAGCCTGCTAAGAGGCTTCGAGGTTTGTGCTGAAAAAAATCTTTGAGTGTGTTTTATTCACGAACCGTGCCTGTGTATAGGTAGTAGCCCCTGAGACTTTGATTGGCCTCCCAAGGGGGGCGATTAGAGGATCAATAAGATATGTCCAGGAAATAATGATTAATTGGAACACAGGCTGTTACCCCCTGGGCGACTGCCCGGTTGCAGAGCTACAACAGAAGCTTGATGTAGCGGATGATGACCTTGCGCTTATTAACAAGCGGCTTGACGAGGTGCAAGGTATGTCTTCGGGGGTTGTATTACACGCATGTGCCTGTATTTGATCATGACGCTAAGAATTGTGACATGCATGACTGCAGATGGTGCCGCCGCGGTCGAGATCCTTCGGGCTGAGCTGGCCCGTGCCAAAGAGCAGGCCCGGATTAATAATGCGGCTGCCGAGAAGGCATCTGCCAAGTTAAAGGTCGAGATGGCTGCTTGGTGCCAATGCGAGGAGAGAATATCCACGATGATGCATGAGCTAAAGGGCGCCGCTAGCCGCTGTGAAATCCTCGAGAAGGATAATAAAGCCAAAACGGCTGGTCTTGATAAGGCCTTACGAGAGGCGAAAGAGGCACGGTCCGAATCTAGAGCGGCCCGGGAGGAAATCCGACAAGCTGGGGAGATCGCGGCTGGTAAGCCCTTTTTATTGCAAACTAAGTTCTGCGATCCGAATTATGCTCCACTTAATCAGGTATGGAGTTCTCCAGACGCGTTATTGGACCTGCCGAAGAGTGCTTCCGATGCGGCGCAGTTTTACCAAGCGCAAGAGGGGTATGCAACGGAGAAGCTTTTCTGGTCGCAGTTCGGTGCATCAAAACGCCCACTGTTGCTAAACGAACAGATGACCCAATGGGCCGAACTCCATAGACTATCCGGTTCTGCCATGAAGGACGTTGTGGCCGGGTTATGGCCGAACGAGCCAATTCCGGATAGTTATTTTGGTTTGGTGCGGCGACTTGCTGATGCGGTGCCGCGTATCGACGTCGTTAAGCGGTCGGCGTGCATTGAAGGTGCACGGATGGCCTTTGCCCGTGTCAAGGCATACTGGGCAAAGATGAAGGCCACAGATGTTGCCGCGAAGGGTCCACCCAAAGGCAAGGACCATCACGCACCAGAGCATTATTTCGAGGATGTCCTAGAGGGTGCCCGCTTGATAGAGGGTCAATGCTCGAAAAATATGATATTCGAGTGAAATGTATGGAGATTTTGTAAAAGGCAATATTTGTAATAAGGCTATTTTTTATAGTTTTGCCTAAAACTTTTGCTCCTCCTGTGCGGCCGTTTTTGTATTATTCTGAAAGTTTTCCAGTCGTCGGCTTTAGCCCCCTCGTATAAAGTACGGGGGTGTTTGGAAAAGCATTTGCTCACTCTTAACCCAACGTCTTAGTCCATTAAGGAGGTGTCAATGCGGTGAACTAGGCAATCAGACTATAGGGCGTTAACACTTTCACTTAGCCATAGGAGTTTTATGGGGGGGGGGCTACGATATAGCCCCTGGTATGTATACGGCTTATTCTGATATGGTACGTTACATATATGACCTGAAGAAAAAGGCCCATCGTATAATATGCAGGGAATCGCGAAAGATTTTGATTAGTCATCGAGTGGTTGACCAGCTCTCGCCGCATCATGACAGTCAGTTTTCGGCTTTCTCTACTAAGGTGCTTGACCAGATGAACTGGAAGCACAATCGCAGTAGTTCTCCCTTTACTACCCTAGCCGATAGAGCGGAACGTAAGGTAGCAAGCACATGAGCCGGGCAACCCAACTATTGACCCAAGACATGATTCGGAGCTGATGCATATAAGGCCAAACTCGCGACGCCGAAGTACTCTATAAAGCTGTTCGGACTTGTCGGCAACTCATTTGTTCCCATACCGAGCCCCTGGCAAGTTATGCCGAGGTATATGTGTGAAACAACCACAGGAGCTGAATTCAGTTTTTTGAAAAAAGCGAATGTTGGATGCGGATTATGTTTACTGGGACCTGAGTGATATGCCAATATTTATATTGTAGATAACAAAGCCACAACCCCAGCTATTTGACATGCCCGGGGTCGAAGGCGGAGGAAAAAGGCACATTACAGGCTCGAAATAAAGAGTGCGGTCGACAAAAAGTTATTTTGGACCTCCTGTCGCACGTCTGCGCCGCCTGTCCTCGGTGAGGGGATTCCTTGACGGAAATAGCCCTTAGGTGAGTGTATGAATCCGAACTCCGATAGAGTCCATGAGATGATTAGCCTTTGTGTCACCTGTGGTAAAGGATAATAAAAAGGAAAGAGTAATTAGAAAAGAAACAAAGGTTATGGGAGTGCTTGCAGGCTCGTCCGTATTGTGCTTCCGCCGATGCCCAGGGTATCTTAAGTGCATAGTTATGTATGCGCGATACAAATTTCGCAGGTATATGAGGTGGGCGGCGGAAGCCGAACTGCTAGGTCCGCTCCAGAATTGGTCAATCCTGTTGTATGGAGACCGATGGCTTAATGGCCGGCACAGTGTGCGGTTTAATGAGACCGCTTTGTACTTCGGCTGAGGTTGCCGGAGTATAATCTTTAGTCCGGAGGGAGTGTTTCTCCTACTCCCATGTGAAGTTGTGTGTCGCGTATACCATATTCACCGTTTTCACTTCGGGGGGAAATTGCTTCTGACCCCCGGTATTTGGTTGGTGAGTCTCTTCATCGTCGCTATCACCGGGCAGCCTCCTCCCCTTGTGTTCGGCGTTGAGCTTGCCGGCCTGCTTGAAGACCCAACATCTTCTGTTGGTATGATTAGCTGGTTTGTCGGGGTGGCCGTGAATCTGGCAGGGCCGATCTAATATCCTGTCTAAATTGGATGGTCCGTCTCTATTTGCCTTGAAGGGCTTTTTCCGTTGGCCGGGTTTGGGACCGCTGAATCCGGCTGTAACGCCCACGATGCGGCTATATCTCCCATGCGTCGAGGCACGACTTAGAGGCATAACCGCATAGTGGTTTTGTCGCAAGAAGGGTCATCTTCACACAATCCCATGTAATGAACAAGAATGGGATAAAGAGTTGGCTTACAATCGCCACTTCACACAATACATAAATATCATCATACATCATCCAAAATACAATCATATAGACCGACTACGGTCAAAATCCAGATGAAAATAAGATAACCCCAAATGCTAGATCCCCGATCGTCCCAACTGGGCTCCACTACTGATCATCAGGAAAAGACACGTAGTAACGACCACGTTCCTCGTCGAACTCCCACTTGAGATCGACGCCATCATCTGCACTGGCATCGTTGGCACCTGCAACTGTTTTGGTAGAATCTGTGAGTCACGGGGACTCAGCAATCTCACACCCGCGAGATCAAGACTATTTAAGCTTGTAGGAAAGGGAGGTGCAAAGAGGTGGAGCTGCAGCGGCAAAAGCATATATGGTGGCTAACTTGCGCAAATGAGAGCGAGAAGAGAAGCAACGGAACGGACGTCAACTAGCAATGACCAAGAAGTGATCCTGAACACCTACTTACGTCATACATAACACAGACCGTGTTCACTTCCCGGACTCCGCCGAGAAGAGACCATCACGGCTACACACGCAGTTGATGTATTTTAATTGGGTCAAGTGACAAGTTATCTACAACCGGACATTAACAAATTCCCATCTGCCTCATAACCGCGGGCACGGCTTTCGAAAGATAATACCCTGCAGGGGTGTCCCAACTTAGCCCATCATAAGCTCGCACGGTCAACGAAGGATAAACCTTCTCCCGGAAAGACCCGATCAGTCTCGGAATCCCGGTTTACAAGACATCTCGACAATGGTAAAACAAGACCAGCAAAGCCGCCCGAATGTGCCGACAAATCCCGATAGGAGCTGCACATATCTCGTTCTCAGGGCACACCGGATGAACACTACGTACAGCTAAAACCAATCCTCGAGTTTCTCCAAGGTGGCGCTGCAAGTGGCTCTAGTTTGGACCAGCACTCAGAGGAACACTGGCCCGGGGGTTTAAATAAAGATGACCCTCGGGCTCGCGAAAACCCGGGGGAAAAGGCTTAGGCGGCAAATGGTAAAACCAAAGTTGGGCCTTGCTGGAGGAGTTTTATTCAAGGCGAACTGTCAAGGGGGTCCCATAAATCACCCGACCGCGTAAGGAACGCAAACTCAAGGAACATAAACCCGGTATAACAGTAACTAGGGCGGCAAGAGTGGAACAAAACACCAGGCATAAGGCCGAGCCTTCCACCCTTTACCAAATATATAGATGCATTAATTAAATAAGAGATATTGTGATATCCCAACATATCCATGTTCCGACATGGAACAAACTTCAACTTCACCTGCAACTAGCAACACTATAAGAGAGGCTGAGCAAAAGCGGTAACTTAGCCAAACAACGGTTTGCTAGGAAAGGATGGTTAGGGCTGACATGGCTAAAATGGGAGACATGATATAGCAAGTGATAGGTAGCGGAGCATGGCAATAGAGCGAACAACTAGCATAGCAAAGATAGAAGTGATTTCGAGGGGTGGTCATCTTGCCTGCAAGGTTCTCAGAGTTGTCGAAAGCTTGATCCTCGTAAGCGTACTCGACAGGTTCCTCGTTCACGAACCCGTCTCCCGGCTCTACCCAAGACAAGAACACAACAAACGGAACCACAATCAACAAGAAATGCGCAAGCAACATGATGCAAAACATGTATGATATGCAAGATATGATATGCGATGCATATGCGTGCTCCGGAAGGAAAATGATGAACATGGCAATAACTTGGCAAAGCAAGCATGCCACTGGAAAGATGAGATGATTTCGGTCGAAATCGATATAAAGATCACCGGAATCGGATGCACGGTTTGCAAATGGCAAGCAAAACAAAAAATGACACTAATCTGCGATAAACAGCAAGATAGCACTTAAAATACAACAAACAACAATGCTACAGCACCCCAACATAGCAACAAAGCACATGAAAGTAAGTTACAGGAGATGCTCGACAAAAGATGAACACTGAGCTACGGCTAGTTCACAACATATCAAGCTCAAACAAGCATGGCAAAAGTGCAAAAAATTACAGGTTCACAGACTTGGTGAAAAACTGGACATGGCAGTAAACAGTATCAGGTAGCAAAGTTCAGAGCATGAAATCAACATGCTAAAGGACCTTAACATAGCAAAACAAGGCATGGTAGTGTTCTACTAAAAGCACATGACAAAAGTCCCTTACTGACCATAGGCCAAAAAGGACCCGTAGATATGATGGCAAGCATGTAAACATAGCAAGTTTCGTTATCAGGTTCCAGACTTAGCAGAAAACAGAGCATGGCAGAAATAATAATATGAAGGCATCTTGGTGAGCTTTATAAACTCACCACAAGGAAAATCATGACAAAACAAGCATACCTACAGCAAGATGGCAAGTTTATGAAGCTAAACATGGCAAGAACAAATATATAGCATGTATGGATCAACTACAACAAGCTTGTCAAAATAGCATATCATGTTAAGAATCTGCTAGAAATATTTTATAGCAAAAGTAGAGCAAGATTGAGTCATGCTATGGCACTCCATAATTGCAAACAAAGGCAGTAATGGATCGATTACAACAATATCTACAAAACATCCTTACTGAACATCTCCAAAATATGCATGGATCTCTCTGTAGCATCAAGTTTACATGGCAACAAAATTACAGCAGACAAGGACTTAGAGAAATCACCAAGTCCCTGAAATCAGAAATATTACGGAGCCTACTTTGCATGCTTGTGCTAGTCACCACAGAGATCACAATAATACATGGACTATACCACTGGAAAGATGTCATGGCATACTTCAAAACATATGTAGATCTCATTCTCAAAAGATGCACAGATTAAATGATACAAAAATGACAAATCTCCAAGTTCTGTCAAGAACCAGAGAATAACAGCAACTAGCCCTCTTCATACAGAGATTTGGGCATCCCAATGACCTCTAATGAACATGGTGCAATTGAACAAAATGTAGATCATCACGAGGCGAACAATTTGACATATTACACACGCGAATCGGAGCTACATGCACAGAGTTATCGCATCTCGAACAGGAGCATATGCTGATGAAATTCCAGACTTAGAGAAAAAAGAGGGCGAGGAGAAGTCAACGCTCACGTACAGAGAGAGATCTGGATCGGGGAGTTCGATGGGGCTTCGGGCTCGGGCTCGGGGCTCCGGTGGTCGGAGCTTGCCGGAGGAGGAGGAGATGGCCGGCGGGGCCGGCGGTGGCGCGGCGCCGGCGGGGAGGGCGAGCGGCGCAGCTCCGGGCGGAGACGGCGGCGGCGGCCGGCGCGGCGCGGGCGGCGGCGTTGCGGGCCGGCGGGCCCGCGGCGGGCTCGCGGGCCGGCGCGGTGGGAGGCCGGAGGCGGGCGCACGTTGTCCGGCGCGGACGTTTTCGTCCGGCGGCGCGCGGTGGAGAAGCTAGGGTTCGTCTGTGATTTGGTTTTCCGGGATGCCCACATATAAATAGGTAGAGGGAGCTAGGAGACTCCAAATGAGGTGCGGTTTTCACCCACACGATCGTGATCGAACGACCTAGAGCATGGAAGAGAGTTTGGTGGGTTTTGGGCTGATTTTAGAGGGGGTTTTTGCTGGACACTCAAATGGACTTTGCGGATGCCCGGTTAACCGATGGAGTACCAAACGACCTCCGAATGGAACGAAACTTGACCGGTAGTCTCCGGGTGGTATATTAAGACCACTTGACAAGCCTCGGTCCATTCCGAGAAAGTTTGACACACGCACATGAAAGAAAACAAGAGGGGTGCACCGGAGGAGATAGGAGCGCCGGATTGGAAAACGGACAACGGGGAAAATGCTCGGATGCATGAGACGAACACGTATGCGAATGCAATGCATGATGACATGATATGAAAATGCATGACATGACAAAAAACAAAACGAAAGACAAAACCCGACAACGGAGGGAAAATCATATCACATAGCCGAAAATGGCAAGAGTCGGAGTTACAAATATGGCAAGTTACATGCGGGGTGTTACACCGGCGTTGACCGCTGTGTCGCGTATTCTTTCGTTATCATTGCGACATTTGTGCTTGCTGCGCCGTGGCTTGCCGTTGCCGTCTCGGACTTCGGAAGTGCCCGGATCGCTGGCACTGTTGCTTCTACGAGCGAGCCAACTGTCTTCTCCCATGCAAAAGCAGGTCATCAGAGCGGTGAGGGCTGACATGGATTTTGTTTTTTCTTGACCGAGGTGGCGGGCAAGCCACTCGTTCCGGACGCTGTGTTTGAAGGCCGCTAGGGCTTCCGCGTCCGGACAGTCGACGATTTGGTTCTTTTTAACTAAGAACCTAGTCCAGAGCTTCCTGGCTGACTCTCCGGGCTGCTGGACAATGTGACTTAAGTCATCGGCATCTGGTGGCCAAACATATGTGCCTTGGAATTTGTCGCGGAAGGCGTCTTCCAAGTCCTCCCAGCTGCCAATAGAGTTTTCCGGCAGACTGTTTAACCAGTACCGAGCTGGTCCTTTGAGTTTTAACGGCAGGTATTTGATGGCGTGAAGGTAATCTCCTCTGGCCATGTGGATATGGAGGAGGAAATCCTCGATCCATACCGCGGGATCAGTTGTTCTGTCGTATGATTCGATATTCATGGGTTTAAACCCATCTGGGAATTCGTGCTCCATTACTTCGTCTGTGAAGCAAAGAGGATGTGCGGCGCCTCTATATTGGGCCACACTGCGACGTAGCTCTCATGGAGTTCATCTGCGGTTTTCGGCCCGGGCGTGACTAGGTTTGTCACGTCCGAGTAGGTAGTCGTCGCTATGCGTCAAGGCACGTCCTCGTGATCCGTAGATCGATTTGGTATGTCTTGCTCTGCTGTCCGGGCCCTACCGGGGGTCGTATGTATGTCCCTGAGCTGTTTTATCCCTGCCTTTACGGTAAGGTGGGGCGGGCCGGTATTCGGCTTGAGTTGCCGTTCTGTCGTGACCGCGTTGTGGTCGATTAGCCGCATTGTGTGATGATGGTATGGGCACCGGCGCCTCATCACCGAACAGAGGTAGCGATTTGCGCTTCGGATAATTTTTAGCTGGGCCGCTGAGGCCATACTCTTCGGCGGCTAGGATTTTGGCCCATCTATCATTGAGCAGATCTTGGTCAGCTTGAAGCTGTTGCTGCTTCTTTTTCAGGCTCCTTGCAGTGGATATTAGCCGACGTTTAAAGCGCTCCTGTTCGAGGGGTTCCTCAGGCACGATGAAATCCTCATTGCCGAGGCTCTCCTCATCCTCGGAGAGCGGAAGGTAGTTACTGTCCTCCGAGTCTTCGTGTATGGCCTGTTCGTCAGGGCTAACATGCCCATCTTCCCGTTCATCTTGTTTGGCCGTTTGCTCGCCGGGATCTTCATTGTCTTCGGCACTGTCTGGAGTGTGATCGTCTCCTGCGCCGGTGTTGCTGTCCTTGTTGCGGCGGGATTTAGAGTGGCGCCGCTGACGCCGGCGCTTTGGTTGTGTCTTGGGAGGCTCATCCTCGACTGACTTTTCCTTGTCCTCGCCGCTATTCTCTTTGGGTGTATCCACCATGTATACGTCGTACGAAGAAGTGGCCGTCCAGCGTCCGGTGAACGGCGAGTTTTGGCCATGCTCCTCATCTGCATCGTCGTCCATACCGTCCATGTCTTCAGAGCCGTAATCGAGCATGTCGGTTAAGTCCTCGACAGTGGCTATGTAGTGGGTGGCGGGTGGGAAGTGAAGTTCCTCATCGCCAGCCTCCAGTTCGAACTGGACATAATTCGGCTGTGAGCCCTCCGCTAAGGATAGATTTCTTAATGAGTTTAACACATCGCCTAAAGGCGAGTGCCGGAAGACATCTGCGGCGCTGAATTCGAAGATCGATAACTGATCAAGCTCAGCGTCCGCGGACGCACATGGTTTGGAACTTATAGCCGGAGACGAGTCCGGAGTTCCGGTGACACAGATGTTACATGAGGTTAAGTCTGTGTGCGGCTCTAATGCCACGGAATCTGTGGCCTCCGTGGCGGGGTTGAGCTTCCCGTTCACGGATGGCGCGGTCTGCTCTGGATCTAAGGCCGGAGCGGTTACTGGTGCAATTTCCTGAGTATGGTTCGATGACAGATTTAAATCATGTTCATCGTAGGGATAGGGAGCGACTGCCGTGGTATCGAATCCATCGAAGATCAAGTCTCCGCGGATGTCCGTGACGTAGTTCAAGCTCCGAAATCTGACCTGATGGTCAGGGGCGTAGCTATTGATCTGCTCCAGATGGCCAAGCGAGTTAGCCCGCAGTGCGAAGCCGCCGAACACGAAGATCTGTCCGGGGAGAAAGGTTACCCTTTGGACAGCATCGTTTTTGACGATTGAAGGAGCCATCGACCATTTTGGGCGGCACAGTGGAAGTCTCAATGAAAGCACCAATGTCGGTGTCAAAACCGGTGGATCTCGGGTAGGGGGTCCCGAACTATGCGTCTAAGGTTGATGGTAACAGGAGACAGGGACACAATGTTTACCCAGGTTCGGGCCCTCTCTATGGAGGTCATACCCTACTTCCTGCTTGATTGATCTTGATGAATATGAGTATTACAAGAGTTGATCTACCATGAGGTCGTAATGGCTAAAACCCTAGAAGTCTAGCCTGTTTGACTAGATATGTTTCCGGACTAAGCCCTCCGGTTTATATCGACACTGGAGGGGACTAGGGTTGTACCAAATCGGTTACAGAGAAAGAAATCTTCATATTTGGTCGCCAAGCTTGCCTTCCACGCCAAGGAGAGTCCTATCCGGACATGGGAGAGAGTCTTCGGTCTTGTATCTTC
The DNA here is from genome assembly GCF_002575655.3 of Aegilops tauschii subsp. strangulata. Classification (NCBI taxonomy): domain Eukaryota; kingdom Viridiplantae; phylum Streptophyta; class Magnoliopsida; order Poales; family Poaceae; genus Aegilops; species Aegilops tauschii. The sequence goes on along the minus strand of NC_053037.3, from coordinate 275,405,287 downwards.
ATAGCCCATTAGTCCGGCCCACGTCCAACAGGCCGGACGCCCGAGGACCCCTTAGTCCAGGACTCCCTTATCCTTGGCGGACTGAACGCTCCTAAGGACAAGGCCGCCTTCCTCAAAACACCGGGCATGAACCATGTGGCTGTGATAGCAACGCAGGGCTTGCCGATAGCGTGCAACACGCGTAGCAGCCCGGAGACGGTTCTCCTTGAGAAGCACAGCGTCGTGACGCTGGTGCTGATCCTGCGTTACTTCATCGTAGGCAAGCACTCGAGGCGACCTGTAAATGAGTTCCGTGGGGATAACTGCTTCTGCCCCATAAACTAGGGAGAAGGGAGTCTGCCCGGTAGCTCAATTTGGTGTCGTTCTGAGGGACCAGAGAACTACCAGCAGCTCATGGATCCATCGCCTGCCGCACTTCTGCAGCGTATCAAATGTTCTTGTCTTGAGTCCTCGCAACACTTCATCGTTCGCCCTCTCAGCTTGTCCATTGCTTCTGGGATGTGCAACAGAGGAAAATGAGATCTTGCTTCCGAGGGCATGAACATATTGCATGAAGGCGCGTCTCGTGAACTGGGTGCCGTTGTCAGTGATGATCCGGGCAGGGACCCTAAAGCGGCACACCAATCCTTTCAAGAACTTAATAAATGACTGAGCAGTCACCATTCTCACGGCATCTACTTCTGGCTCTTTATAAACTTATCGATGGCAATGAACAAGAATTCAAAGCCCCCGGCTGCCCGGGGGAAAGGGCCGAGGATATCGAGCCCCCAGACAAAAAATGGCCATGACAAAGGGATTGTCTGAAGAGCTTGTGCGGGCAGATGGATGTTCTTGGAATGGAACTGGCATGCTTCACACTTGGTGACTAGCTCGACCGCATCTTGGAGGGCTATGAGCCAATAGAATCCTTGCCGGAATGCTTTCCCAACTAATGCCCTTGATCCAATGTGGGAGCCGCACTTGCCTTTGTGTATTTCCGCTAGCAGTTCCTTTCCTTCTTCCCGACAGATGCACTTCAATTTCACACCATTGCGCCTCCTTCTGTATAGAGTGTCATTGACAAACTGATACATACTGGCCTCCGGGCTACTCTTTCAGCTTCCTCTTGCTCATCGGGAAGTTCTCCAGTTTGGAGGAAATGGACTATCTGCCTTGCCCAAGTTGGAGCCTGGGGCTCGGCAACAAGGACTAGCGGCACCTCCTCATCCGCGGGAGCACATTCCTCGACCGCGGGGACCGGTGGCCTGGCAGGAGAGCGTAGCTCGGCAACCGATGGGGAGTTGTTTCTGGCAGGGTCCCTACCAGGAGCCCCGGGAGGCTCTACCGGCAGAGGCTTACCGGAGTCCAGCTTCCTCCTCTTTCGGGCCATTGTTGCCAGGGATATGGAGGGCTGAGTAAGATGGAGAACAAATGTTCCTGGTTCCACAATAAGTTTTGCGCAGCACACTTTGACAGATGAACAACTATGTTGTTTTCCGCACAGGGGACGTGCTCTGTTTGCAATCCGTCAAAGCACTCCTCCAATCTTCTCACTTCCTCAACGTATGCCTCCATCAATGGACTTTGGTAATCTTGTTGACTTGTCTCACCACAAGTTGTGAATCTCCTCGAATGATCAACTTCTTGATTCCCAATTTTGTGGCAATCCTAAGCCCAGAAAGGAGCCCTACATACTCTGTTGTATTGTTGGTTGCCTCCTCCCGAGGAAAATGCATCTGGGCGACGTACTTCAAGTGCTCCCCAATAGGAGCAACGAGAAGCACGCCATCCCCTTCACCTTGCAGGGAGAATGCACCATCGAAATACATAATCCATTCTTGGGGTGCTTCCTTGCCGGGGGTAACTGTTTCCAATACTACTTCATCAGGGGTTGGCGTCCATTATGCAATAAACTCTGCCAATGCCCTGCTCTGAATTGTTGATGTGCTCTCAATTTTCAGGCCAAAGCTGGATAACTCCAAAGCCCACTCCACTATTCTGCCAGTAGCCTCAGGGTTTCAGAGTATCCTTTGCAGTGGAAAGCGGGTGACAACCGTAATCTCATGGGCTTGGAAGTAGTGGCGCAGTTTCCTTGAGGCCATGATGAGGCCAAAAATCAACTTTTGCACACCAGAGTACCTCGATCTAGCCCCCTGTAATAGGGAACTGACAAAGTATACTGGGCGCTGCACCACTTTCTTCCTTGTCGCGTCATTGGGGTTGCCCCTGATGTCGTGCTAATCTTTGTCCTGATCCTGATCCGATCCTGTCGGGCTTTCCTCACTCTCTGTTTCCTCTACTTCCCGCTATGTCACTAGAGCTGCACTAACCACTTGATTAGTTGTCGCTAAGTATAGCAGCAATGGCTCTTATGGTTTGGGGGCAACCAAAGTGGGCACAGAGGATAAGTAGGTCTTCAAATCTTGTAATGCCGCGTCTGCTTCCGGGGTCCACTTCATGGGCCCTGCCTTCTTCAAAATTTTGAAGAACGGCAGGGTGCTCGGCAGATTTGGAGATGAACCTGCTAAGTGCGGCAATGCACCCTGTCAAAGGCCCCACATCCTTGACTATCCTGGGTGCCTGGATCTGCTTGATAGCCTTGATCTTGTCGGGGTTGGCTTCGATCCCACGATGGGACACGAAGAACCCAAGTAGCTTGCCGGAGGGAACGACAAACACACACTTCTCCGGATTTAGCTTCAAGTTGATCTTGCGCAGGTTAGCAAACGTCTCCTCAAAATCCTGGATGAGGGTTGATCTGTCCTTGGTCTTGACCACAATATCATCCATATAAGCCTCAATGTTTCTGTGCAATTGTGGTTCAAAACCAATCTGGACTGCTCTTGCAAAACTGGACCCGACACTCTATAACCCGAAAGGCATGCGCACAAAGCAGTACGTACCACATGGGGTGATGAACGAGGTCTTCTCTTCGTCTTCCTTGGACATGAAGATCTGATGATACCCAGAGTATGCATCCAGAAAGGAGAGCAAATCACAACCTAAAGTGGAGTCCACAATCTTGTCGATGCGTGACAAGGGAAATGGGTCCTTCGGGCAAGCCTTGTTGAGATCTGTGAAATCTATGCAAAGCCTCCATTTTCCGTTAGCCTTGCGTACGACCACTGGGTTTGCTAACCATGTCGGATGCAGTACTCCTCTGACCAGACCAGCTGCCTCAAGCTTCTTAATCTCTTCGGCAATGAACTTGTGCCTCTCCAAGGCCTGCTTTCGAACCTTCTGCTTGACGGGTCGGGCATGTGGGCAGACAACAAGGTGGTTCTCGATTACCTCCCTGGGAACACCGAGGATATCAGATGGTTTCCAGGCAAACACATCGATATTCGCCCGCAGGAAGGCAACGATCACGCTTTCCTATTTGTCATCAAGGGTGGCGATGATAGTGAAGGTACCATCAACTCCAACCAGCCCTGCCGGGACCTTCTTCACATGTGGTGCATCAACCTTGGATCTCTTGCTCTTGCAACTCTCTGGCAAGTCATCAACAGGCACAACGCACTTCGAAGAGGTATGCTTCCCGGGTTCCTTGCTGGTGTCCCTGCTATCCTTCTTCTTTCCTTTGTTTTCCTTGGCAGGGAATGCTGCTGCCGTGGCCTCTACCGCGACTGCGTCCCAGTACATCTTATCCATGCAAATGATTGCGTCTTTCCCATCTGACGGAATGGAAATGACTCCTTTCGCATCTTCAAAGTGTTGTAGGCATAGTGGGATGCTGCCATGAATTTTGCCAGAGCTGGGCGTCCTAGGATCCCATTGTATGGCAGGGGGAGTGATACGTCTCAATTTTGGAAGAGGTTTCAATTGACTATGGCAATAAAGTTGCTTTCTATGATGATTATTATGATGACATGTATGCCATAGAGAGTAATGAATTTTATATGCTGATGGATCATGAAGAGAATGCTTTATGTAATGGTTATATTGATGAATCTATTCATGATGCTACTGAAAATTATTACGAGAGAGGAACTTATGATGCATGATGTTCTCTTTGTGTTTCAATTCTTATCTTTTAGGTGAGCATCATCGACTCATCATGCCTAGCTAAAAGGCATTAAAGAAAAGCACTTGTTGGGAGACAACCCAACACTTACTTACTGTTTTTGTGTGTTCACATGATTATGCTACTGTGTTGATCATGTTTTATTGCTTAGTTGTAACGCCCACGATGCGGCTATATCTCCCACGTGTCGAGGCACGACTTAGAGGCATAACCGCATAGTGGTTTTGTCGCAAGAAGGGTCATCTTCACACAATCCCATGTAATGAACAAGAATGGGATAAAGAGTTGGCTTACAATCGCCACTTCACACAATACATAAATATAATTCATACATCATCCAAAATACACACATAGACCGACTACAGTCAAGATCCGAATGAAAATAAGACAACCCCAAATGCTAGATCCCCGATCGTCCCAACTGGGCTCCACTACTGATCATCAGGAAAAGACACATAGTAACGACCACGTTCCTCATCGAACTCCCACTTGAGATCGATCCCATCATCCGCACTGGCATCATTGGCACCTGCAACTGTTTTGGTAGAAACTGTGAGTCACGAGGACTCAGCAATCTCACACCCGCGAGATCAAGACTATTTAAGCTTAAAGGAAAGGATGGTGTAGTGAGGTGGAGCTGCAGCGGCAATAAGCATATATGGTGGCTAACAAACGCAAATGAGAGCGAGGAGAGAAGCAACGGAGCGGTCGTCATCTAGTAATGACCAAGAAGTGATCCTGAACTCCTACTTACGTCATTCATAACTCAAAGCGTGTTCACTTCCCGGACTCCGCCGAGAAGAGACCATCACGGCTACACACACAGTTGATGTATTTTAACTGGGTCAAGTGACAAGTTCTCTACAACCGGACATTAACAAATTCCCATCTGCCTCATAACCGCGGGCACGGCTTTCGAAAGATAATACCCTGCAGGGGTGTCCCAACTTAGCCCATCATAAGCTCTCACGGTCAACGAAGGATAAACCTTCTCCCGGAAAGTCCCGATCAGTCTTGGAATCCCGGTTTACAAGACATTTCGACAATGGTAAAACAAGACCAGCAAAGCCACCCGATGCGCCGACAAATCCCGATAGGAGCTGCACATATCTCGTTCTCAGGGCACAATGGATGAGACATCCTACGAGTAAAACCAGACCTCGAATTTCCACGAGGGGGCCTCGCAGTCTACTCAGTTCGGACCAACACTCGAAGGAGCACTGGCCCGGGGGGGGGGGGTTAAAATAAGATGACCCTCGGGCTCGCGAAAACCCGGGGGAAAGGCTTAGGTGGCAAATGGTAAAACCAAGGTTGGGCCTTGCTGGAGGAGTTTTATTCAAGGCGAACTGTCAAGGGGGTCCCATAAATCACCCAACCGTGTAAGGAACGCAACCTCAAGGAACATAATACCGGTAAGACAGAAACTAGGGCGGCAAGAGTGGAACAAAACACCAGGCATAAGGCCGAGCCTTCCACCCTTTACCAAATATATAGATGCATTAATTAAATAAGAGATATTGTGATACCCCAACATATCCATGTTCCGACATGGAACAAACTTCAACTTCACCTGCAACTAGCAACGCTATAAGAAGGGCTGAGCAAAAGCGGTAACTTAGCCAAACAACGGTTTGCTAGGAAAAGATGGTTAGAGGCTGACATGGCAATATGGGAGGCATGATATAGCAAGTGATAGGTAGCGCAGCATGGCAATAGAGCGAACAACTAGCAAAGCAAAGATAGAAGTGATTTCGAGGGGTGGTCATCTTGCCTGCAAGGTTCTCAAAGTTGTCAAAAGCTTGATCCTCGTAAGCGTACTCAACAGGTTCCTCGTTCACGAACTCGTCTCCCGGCTCTACCCAAGACAAGAACACAAGCAACGGAACCACAATCAATCACAAGAAATGCACAAGCAACATGATGCAAAACATGTATGATATGCAAGATATGATATGCGATGCATATGCGTGCTCCGGAAGGAAAATGATGAACAAGGCAGTAACTTGGCAAACCAAGCATGCCACTGGAAAGATGAGATGATTTCGGTCGAAATCGATATAAAGATCACCGGAAACGGATGTACGGTTTGCAAATGGCAAGCAAAACAAGAATGACACGAATCTGCGATTAACAGCATGATAGCACTTAAAATGCAACAAGCAACAATGGTACAGCACTCCAACATAGCAACAAAGCATATGGAAGTAATCTACAGGAGATGCTTGACAAAAGATGAACACTGAGCTACGGCTAGATCACAACATAACAAGCTCAAACAAGCATGGCAAAAGTGCAAAAGTTAACATGATCACAGACTTGGTGAAATTACTGGACATGACTGAAACAGCATCAGGTAGCAAAGTTCAGAGCACGAAATCAACATTCTACAGGAAGTTAACATGGCAAAACAAGGCATGGAAGTATTCTACTAAATGCATATGACATAAGTCCCTTAATGACCATAAGCCAAAAAGGACCAGAAGATATGATGGCAACAATGTAAACATAGCAAGTTTCGTTATCAGGTTTCAGACTTAGCAGAAAACAGAGCATGGCAGAAATAATAATATGAAGGCATCTTGGTGAGCTTTATGCACTCACCACAAGGAAAATCATGACAAAACAAGCATACCTACAGCAAGATGGCAAGTTTATGAAGCTAAACATGGCAAGAACAAATATATAGCATGTATGGATCAACTACAACAAGCTTGTCAAAATAGCATATCATGTTAAGAATCTGCTAGAAATATTTTATAGCAAAAGTAGAGCAAGATTGAGTCATGCTATGGCACTCCATAATTGCAAACAAAGGCAGGAATGGATCGATTACAACAATATCTACAGAACATCCTTACTGAGCATCTCCAAAATATGCATGGATCTCTCTGTAGCATCAAGTTTACATGGCAACAAAATAACAGCAGACAAAGACTTGGAGAAAATACTAAGTCTCTGAAATCAGAAACATTACGGAGCCTAGTTTGCGTGCTTGTGCTAGTCACCACAGAGATCACAAAAATACATGGCATACTCCACTGGAAATATTGCATGGCATACAACAAAACACACGTAGAGCTCATGCCCATAAGATGCACAGATTAAATGATACAAAAATGACAAATCTCCAAGTTCTGCTAAGAACCAGCAGATAACAGCAAGTGGCACTCTTGCACCAGAGATTTGGGCATCAAGATGGCCCCTAATGAACATGGTGCAATTGAACAAAATGAAGAGCATCACGAGGCAAACAATTCGATATATTACATGCGCGAAACGGAGCTATGCACAGTGAGTTATGCCATGATGAACAGGTGCACATGCTGTGACAGAAAATAACTTGGGAAAAATTCGGGGGGTCTCGGGTCAACCTCGTTTGACCAGATCCGGGCACGGGAACCGAGGTCGAGGCGGGGCCGGCGGCTGCTGCGGGACTGCTCGCCGGAGCTGGAGGGAGAGGGGCGCCGGCGGTCGGGGTGGCCGGCGAGGGGGTGACCCGAGGTGGCGGACGCCGCGGCGGCGGTGGCCGGCGCCGGCGCGGGGAGGCGTGGCGGCGGGGAGGCGGCGCGCGGCGGTCGGTGATGCGGTGGTAAGGCGAGGCGGCGCCAATCGGGGGCGGCTCGGCGCGGGAGGAGGCGAAGGGCACGGTGGCGGCGACTGGGCTCGGGTGGGCCCTCCTTGGGCTCGCCGGGCCGGCGGCGGTGAGAGGCCGGAGGCGCTGAAGTGTCGGCTTCGGATTGGTCGGTGGGCGGTGGTGGACGCGTCCGGCTCCGCCCGGACGTGTCCGGCGGCGGAGAGGGAGCGGGTCTAGGGTTTGATCTGCGGGATTTTCGGAGGGGAGCACCTATTTATAGGTAGAGGGAGCTAGGAGAGTCCAAATGAGGTGCGGTTTTCGCCCACACGATCATGATCGAACGACCTACAGCATGGAAGAGAGTTTGGTGGGTTTTGGGCTGGGTTTTAGGGGGTTTTGCCGGAACACACAAATGGACTTTGCGGTTACCCGGTTAACCGTTGGAGTACCAAACGACCTCCAAATGAAACGAAACTTGACCGGTGGTCTACCGGTGGTATACCAAGGCCACTTGACAAGCCTCGGTCCATTCTGAGAACGTTTGACACCCGCTCACGAAAGAAAACAAGAGGGATGCGCCGGAGGAGATGGGAGCGCCGGATTGCAAAACGGACAACGGGGAAAATGCTCGGATGCAAGAGACGAACACGTATGCAAATGCAATGCACATGATGACATGATATGAAATGCATGGCATGAACAAAATGCAAAATGAAATACAAAACCCGACCACGGAGGGAATATCATAACACATAGCTGAAAATGGCAAGAGTTGGAATTACAAATATGGAAAGTTACATCCGGGGTGTTACAACACTCCACCACTACGAGAGGATCTCGTCCCGAGATCTAGGACTGAAAGAACTCCGGATATTCGGAACGGAGATGGTCCTCGCGTTCCCAGGTGGCTTCCCGGTCGGAATGGTGCGACCACTTCACTTTCAGGAATTTGATTGACTTGTTGCGAGTCTTGCGCTCAGTTTCTTCAAGAATAGCAACGGGGTGCTCATGATAAGACAAATCTTCTTGGAGGTCAATCTCTTCGAAGTTGATAGTGCGCTCAGGAGTCTTGAAGCACTTGCGGAGCTGTGACACGTGGAACACATCATGCACGTTCGCGAAGTTGGAAGGAAGCTCAAGTTGATAGGCGAGGTCGCCTCTTCTGCCAACGATCTTGAAAGGACCCACGTATCTAGGGGCAAGCTTCCCTTTGATACCGAAGCGATGAGTGCCTTTCATTGGAGAGACACGGAGGTAGACATGGTCTCCGATCTCGAAAGCCACATCACGGTGCTTACTATCATAGTAACTCTTCTGGCGCGATTGCGCGGCTTTGAGATTATCACGGATGACTTTACACATAACCAAGGCTGACGAAACGGAGGAGGAGGAGGTAACCAGAACTTCTGTTGCTTAGCTGTCACAAGTGAGGAAGAAGAAGACTGAACTGCGTCTCTGACTCTCTTCTTAGAAGCCTCACACTTGAGCTGAGCAGCCTCTTGCTTCAGTGCCATATTATAGAATTGATCAAACTGAGTAGGCTCAACAAGAACGAGAGCTAACTGCAGATCCTCTTTAAGGCCACCTCTGAAGTGATAGATCATGCTCTTCTCATCAGGAACGTCTTGTTTAGCGAAGCGAGCAAGTTTCTGAAACTGAATGTTGTATTGATACACAGACATGTTTCCTTGCTTGAGATTGCGGAACTCCTCACGCTTGCTCTCAACAACACTTTGTGGAATGTGGTGCGCTTTGAAGTCCCGACAGAAGTCAGTCCAAGTGATCACACGACCTCCTCTGGAATCTTTGTATTGCTGAAACCAATCAGCGGCTTGGTCCTTGAGCTGGAAAGAAGCGAACTTGACATAGTCCTCAGGCCTGACATTGCTACATTGAAAATGCTTGTTGATGTCCACGAGCCAATCATCGGCATCCGTGGCCTCGGCACAGTAGCTGAAAGACTTGGGCTGATTTGCGAGAAACTGGTTGAGAGTGGCAAAGTGAAACTGATTGTTGCCTTGACCTTGATTGCCTTGCCCTTGAGTACGTTCTTGCAAGAGTTGCAGAATCATCTGAGCATTGGCGTTGGTGGCTGCCATGATTGCTTGCCATGCCTCCGGAGGTGGAGGTGGTGGCCGAGGGTTCGCTTGACTCCCTTCATTGCGATCCGGATTCTGACGCGTTGGCGGAGCCATCCTGAAGAGGGTGACATCCATTAGCATCTTGATAGACAAATAGATAAGTAGAATCAACGGATAGAAATTGCAACATATAGTCTTCACAATAAACATTCGAACGAAGATGAACGAATGAATTCCGTAGTAAATCATCACACTTCCATAAGTTGAGAAGCCACTTGAAAAAGATATGGAATGAACATATGAATTCGAATTAACTCGAATAGCACAATACAAAACAAAACAAGTATTGGCTTGCAGAATAATCCGGAACAAACATATGATAGATATTTCGTCCGAGGTTTTCGTGGTGGGGCCCACACGGGCTCAATCGTACAGCACCATCATGTACAAGGCTGTGCACATGACATACGAAGCGTCCCCGAGTCGGCAAAGCCATGGACTCTTTAAGACACAACGAGACCACTGTAAAATCAACCGTGGAAAGGCGGACCACTAGACGTCAAACCCCAATCTCATATCATGCGTCTGTCGGAAAGATATCCTAAGGCTACTTGAATTCCCACTTATAAACTCCCGAAACTTTCTGGTTATGCAATCTGGTGTAGGGGATACAGGGGACACAAAATATATCACCCAAACTAACAATCCCTAGATCCAGCTGTATCCATCCGTCAACACATAACCAAGAAACCTTCGGAAATCGTTTACCTCAACCTTCGAAAACCATCCGTTATACAAGTTATGGCAATACTCCCGAACTCCCGCCCCAGTACTGGGTGGCGTCGAGGTGATCTCACCAACAACTGCATAAAAGAGATTTCGATGTCGGCGAAACTCAGGTATTCCAGAACTGCAACGATAAAATTGTGACGACAACACCTCGGAGCTCAACTCCCCGGGACACTGCCACAACCCCTAAATGTCAGGAGGCACCAAGAACAATGTTCTCGTCACAAATCCATCGGAACGATTCCAAGATACCCGCGTGATCCTAAATTTTTTTTAGTGAAATTTGAGGAGAGAATAGTCAAAACTTCTACGCCAGGGGACCTCACCAGAGCGACGAAGGGACTGAGGAGTAAAAAGAATCCTACTCTCCGATATATATAATCCTAAGACTCAAAACATTTTTGATCTAGACTCAACAACGCCAGCGATTCGATCAAGCAGGGGGCTCCTAAGTCGGGGATGGCTCTGATTACCAACTTGTAACGCCCACGATGCGGCTATATCTCCCACGTGTCGAGGCACGACTTAGAGGCATAACCACATAGTGGTTTTGTCGCAAGAAGGGTCATCTTCACACAATCCCATGTAATGAACAAGAATGGGATAACGAGTTGGCTTACAATCGCCACTTCACACAATACATAAATATCATCATACATCATCCAAAATACAATCATATAGACCGACTACGGTCAAAATCCAGATGAAAATAAGATAACCCCAAATGCTAGATCCCCGATCGTCCCAACTGGGCTCCACTACTAATCATCAGGAAAAGACACGTAGTAACGACCACGTTCCTCGTCGAACTCCCACTTGAGATCGACGCCATCATCTGCACTGGCATCGTTGGCACCTGCAACTGTTTTGGTAGAATCTGTGAGTCACGGGGACTCAGCAATCTCACACCCGCGAGATCAAGACTATTTAAGCTTGTAGGAAAGGGAGGTGCAAAGAGGTGGAGCTGCAGCGGCAAAAGCATATATGGTGGCTAACTTGCGCAAATGAGAGCGAGAAGAGAAGCAACGGAACGGACGTCAACTAGCAATGACCAAGAAGTGATCCTGTACACCTACTTACGTCATACATAACACAGACCGTGTTCACTTCTCGGACTCTGCCGAGAAGAGACCATCACGGCTACACACGCAGTTGATGTATTTTAATTGGGTCAAGTGACAAGTTATCTACAACCGGACATTAACAAATTCCCATCTGCCTCATAACCGCGGGCACGGCTTTCGAAAGATAATACCCTGCAGGGGTGTCCCAACTTAGCCCATCATAAGCTCGCACGGTCAACGAAGGATAAATCTTCTCCCGGAAATACCCGATCAGTCTCGGAATCCCGGTTTACAAGACATCTCGACAATGGTAAAACAAGACCAGCAAAGCCGCCCGAATGTGCCGACAAATCCCGATAGGAGCTGCACATATCTCGTTCTAAGGGCACACCGGATGAACACTACGTACAGCTAAAACCAATCCTCGAGTTTCCCCAAGGTGGCGCTGCAAGTGGCTCTAGTTTGGACCAGCACTCAGAGGAACACTGGCCCGCGGGTTTAAATAAAGATGACCCTCGGGCTCGCGAAAACCCGGGGGAAAAGGCTTAGGCGGCAAATGGTAAAACCAAAGTTGGGCCTTGCTGGAGGAGTTTTATTCAAGGCGAACTGTCAAGGGGGTCCCATAAATCACCCGACCGCGTAAGGAACGCAAACTCAAGGAACATAAACCCGGTATAACAGTAACTAGGGCGGCAAGAGTGGAACAAAACACCAGGCATAAGGCCGAGCCTTCCACCCTTTACCAAATATATAGATGCATTAATTAAATAAGAGATATTGTGATATCCCAACAGATCCATGTTCCGACATGGAACAAACTTCAACTTCACCTGCAACTAGCAACGCTATAAGAGGGGCTGAGCAAAAGCGGTAACTTAGCCAAACAACGGTTTGCTAGGAAAGGATGGTTAGGGCTGACATGGCTAAAATGGGAGACATGATATAGCAAGTGATAGGTAGCGGAGCATGGCAATAGAGCGAACAACTAGCATAGCAAAGATAGAAGTGATTTCGAGGGGTGGTCATCTTGCCTGCAAGGTTCTCAGAGTTGTCGAAAGCTTGATCCTCGTAAGCGTACTCGACAGGTTCCTCGTTCACGAACCCGTCTCCCGGCTCTACCCAAGACAAGAACACAACAAACGGAACCACAATCAACAACGAGAAATGCGCAAGCAACATGATGCAAAACATGTATGATATGCAAGATATGATATGCGATGCATATGCGTGCTCCGGAAGGAAAATGATGAACATGGAAGTAACTTGGCAAACCAAGCATGCCACTGGAAAGATGAGATGATTTCGGTCGAAATCGATATAAAGATCACCGGAATCGGATGCACGGTTTGCAAATGGCAAGCAAAACAAAAATGACACTAATCTGCGATAAACAACAAGATAGCACTTAAAATACAACAAACAACAATGCTACAACACCCCAACATAGCAACAAAGCACATGACAGTAAACTACAGTAGATGCTTGACAAAAGATAAACACTGAGCTACGGCTAGTTCACAACATATCAAGCTCAAACAAGCATGGCAAAAGTGCAAAAAATTACAGGTTCACAGATTTGGTGAAAAACTGGACATGGCAGTAAACAGCATCAGGTAGCAAAGTTCAGAGCACGAAATCAACATGCTAAAGGACCTTAACATAGCAAAACAAGGCATGGTAGTGTTCTACTAAAAGCACATGACAAAAGTCCCTTACTGACCATAAGCCAAAAAGGAAACGAAGGTATGATGGCAAGCATGTAAACATAGCAAGTTTCGTTATCAGGTTTCAGACTTAGCAGAAAACAGAGCATGGCAGAAATAATAATATGAAGGCATCTTGGTGAGCTTTATGCACTCACCACAAGGAAAATCATGACAAAACAAGCATACCTACAGCAAGATGGCAAGTTTATGAAGCTAAACAAGGCAAGAACAAATATATAGCATGTATGGATCAACTACAACAAGCTTGTCAAAATAGCATATCATGTTAAGAATCTGCTAGAAATATTTTATAGCAAAAGTAGAGCAAGATTGAGTCATGCTATGGCACTCCATAATTGCAAACAAAGGCAGGAATGGATCGATTACAACAATATCTACAAAACATCCTTACTGAACATCTCCAAAATATGCATGGATCTCTCTGTAGCATCAAGTTTACATGGCAACAAAATTACAGCAGACAAGGACTTAGAGAAATCACCAAGTCCCTGAAATCAGAAATATTACGGAGCCTACTTTGCATGCTTGTGCTAGTCACCATAGAGATCACAAAAATACATGGACTATACCACTGGAAAGATGTCATGGCATACTTCAAAACACATGTAGACCTCATGCTCAAAAGATGCACAGATTAAATGATACAAAAATGACAAATCTCCAAGTTCTGTCAAGAACCAGAAAATAACAGCAACTAGCCATCTTCCAACAGAGATTTGGGCATCCCGATGACCTCTAATGAACATGGTGCAATTGAACAAAATGAAGAGCATCACGAGACGAACAATTCGATATATTACATGCGCGAAACGGAGCTATGCACAGTGAGTTATGCCATGATGAACAAGTGCACATGCTGTGACAGAAAATAACTCTAGAAAAATTCGGGGGGTCTCGGGTCAACCTCGTTTGACCAGATCCGGGCACGGGAACCGAGGTCGAGGCGGGGCCGGCGGCTGCTGCGGGACTGCTCGCCGGAGCTGGAGGGAGAGGGGCGCCGGCGGTCGGGGTGGCCGGCGAGGGGGTGACCCGAGGTGGCGGACGCTGCGGCGGCGGTGGCCGGCGCCGGCGCGGGGAGGCGTGGCGGCGGGGAGGCGGCGCGCGGCGGTCGGTGATGCGGTGGTAAGGCGAGGCGGCGCCAATCGGGGGCGGCTCGGCGCGGGAGGAGGCGAAGGGCGCGGTGGCGGCGACTGGGCTCGGGTGGGCCCTCCTTGGGCTCGCCGGGCCGGCGGCGGTGGGAGGCCGGAGGCGCTGAAGTGTCGGCTCTGGATTGGTCGGTGGGCGGTGGTGGACGCGTCCGGCTCCGCCCGGACGTGTCCGGCGGCGGAGAGGGAGCGGGTCTAGGGTTTGATCTGCGGGATTTTCGGAGGGGAGCACCTATTTATAGGTAGAGGGAGCTAGGAGAGTCCAAATGAGGTGCGGTTTTCGCCCACACGATCGTGATCGAACGACCTACAGCATGGAAGAGAGTTTGGTGGGTTTTGGGCTGGGTTTTAGGGGGTTTTGCCGGAACACACAAATGGACTTTGCGGTTACCCGGTTAACCGTTGGAGTACCAAACGACCTCCAAATGAAACGAAACTTGACCGGTGGTCTACCGGTGGTATACCAAGGCCACTTGACAAGCCTCGGTCCATTCTGAGAACGTTTGACACCCGCTCACGAAAGAAAACAAGAGGGATGCGCCGGAGGAGATGGGAGCGCCGGATTGCAAAACGGACAACGGGGAAAATGCTCGGATGCAAGAGACGAACACGTATGCAAATGCAATGCACATGATGACATGATATGAAATGCATGGCATGAACAAAATGCAAAATGAAATACAAAACCCGACCACGGAGGGAATATCATAACACATAGCTGAAAATGGCAAGAGTTGGAATTACAAATATGGAAAGTTACATCCGGGGTGTTACAACACTCCACCACTACGAGAGGATCTCGTCCCGAGATCTAGGACTAAAAGAACTCCGGATATTCGGAACGGAGATGGTCCTCGCGTTCCCAGGTGGCTTCCCGGTCGGAATGGTGCGACCACTTCACTTTCAGGAATTTGATTGACTTGTTGCGAGTCTTGCGCTCAGTTTCTTCAAGAATAGCAACGGGGTGCTCATGATAAGACAAATCTTCTTGGAGGTCAATCTCTTCGAAGTTGATAGTGCGCTCAGGAGTCTTGAAGCACTTGCGGAGCTGTGACACGTGGAACACATCATGCACGTTCGCGAAGTTGGAAGGAAGCTCAAGTTGATAGGCGAGGTCGCCTCTTCTGCCAACGATCTTGAAAGGACCCACGTATCTAGGGGCAAGCTTCCCTTTGATACCGAAGCGATGAGTGCCTTTCATTGGAGAGACACAGAGGTAGACATGGTCTCCAATCTCGAAAGCCACATCACGGTGCTTACTATCATAGTAACTCTTCTGGCGCGATTGCGCGGCTTTGAGATTATCACGGATGACTTTACACATTTCTTCAGCTTCTGTGATTAAGTCATTGCCAAGAAGTTGGCGTTCACCAGTCTCTGACCAATTGAGAGGAGTATGGCACTTTCTGCCATAGAGAATCTCGAATAGGGCCTTGCCCGAACTTGCTTGGAAGCTGTTGTTGTAGGAGAATTCAGCATATGGAAGACAATCTTCCCATTTCATGCCAAAGGAAATGACACAAGCCCTGAGCATATCTTCAAGAATTTGGTTGACTCGCTCGACTTGGCCACTAGTTTGAGGATGGAAAGCTGTGCTGAAGCGAATGTTGGTGCCCATGGCCTTCTGGAAGGAGTCCCAGAACTTAGAGGTGAAGATGCTTCCACGATCTGAAGAAATCAATTGTGGAATGCCGTGCAAGGAGACAATTCTGGAGGTGTATAGTTCTGCCAACTGAGCTGCTGTGATGGATTCTTTGACTGGAAGAAAATGAGCCACTTTAGAAAGCTTGTCGATGATGACGAAGATAGCATCATTTCCGCGCTTGGACTTTGGAAAACCAGTCACGAAGTCCATTTTGATATGATCAAACTTCCATTCTGGGATAGCAAGAGGTTGGAGGAGACCAGCTGGTCGTTGGTGTTCTGCTTTCACTCTTCGACAGACATCACATTCATTCACGAATTGAGAAATTTCTCGCTTCATTCGAGTCCACCAATACGACTGCTTGAGGTCATGGTACATCTTCGTACTTCCAGGATGAATGGAAAGGAGAGAATTGTGCGCCTCGTTCATTATGACTTTCCTTAGATCACCTTTAGGAACCACAATCCGGTCCTCGAAGAACAAAGTGTCTCTATCATCAATGCGATAGCACTTGTATTTGGAAAGACCCTTGTCGATACCACGTTTCACCTTCTTCACCATGGCATCAAGGAGTTGTGCCTCACGAATTTGATCTTCCAAAGTAGGAGAGACTATGAGGTTGGCAAGAAAGCCTTGAGGAACAACTTGGAGATTCAGCTTGCGGAAAGCTTCACAAAGATCCGGTTGGAATGGCTTGAGAATTAAGCTGTTGCAATAAGCCTTCCTGCTTAAAGCATCTACAATGACATTTGCTTTGTCTGGAGTATATTCAATACTCGGATTGTACTCTTGAATCATTTCGACCCATCGAGTCTGCCTGAGATTGAGGTTGGGCTGGGTGAAGATGTACTTGAGACTCTTGTGATCGGTGAATATGTCCACTTGTCTTCCCAACAAGAGATGTCTCCACATTATTAATGCATGGACAACTGCCGCCAACTCAAGATCGTGAGTGGGGTAGTTCTTTTCATTGGGCTTCAACTGACGAGAGGTATAGGCCACAACTTTCTTCTCTTGTATTAACACAGCACCGAGACCTTGGAGAGAAGCATCACAGAAAACTTCAAATGGCTTGGATTCATCAGGAGGAGTTAAGACAGGAGCTGTGACTAGTTTCTCTTTGAGAGTGTTGAAAGCAACGTCACACTCAGGAGACCAGACATACTTCACATGCTTCTGGAGGAGGTTGGAAAGAGGCTTTGCAATCTTGGAGAAATTCTCAACGAATCTTCGGCAATAGCTTGCAAGACCAAGAAAACTGCGGAGCTGCTTGACATTCTGAGGAGGTTCCCAATTCATAATTGCGGACACCTTCTCGGGGTTAACAGCGATGCCCTTGGCAGAGATGATGTGACCAAGGAAAAGAACTTCATCGATCCAAAACTCACATTTAGAGAACTCTGCATAGAATTGATACTCTCTGAGCTTGTCGAGCACCAATCACAAATGTTTGGCATGATCCTTCTTATTCTTGGAGAAGACCAAGATATCATCAAGATACACCAGAACGAATTCATTAGTATAGGGGTTGAAGATGAAATTCATCACCCGAGAGAATACTGGAGGAGCATTGACAAGGCCGAAAGACACGACAGTATATTCATAAGAACCAAAGCTTGTGCTGAATGCTGTCTTGGGAATATCTTCTTCACGAATGCGAATCTGATGATAACCCATACGAAGGTCAAGCTTGGAGAATACTTTAGCACCTTTGAGTTGCTCAAATAGCTCATTGATGTTGGGAAGTGGATACTTGTTCTTGATTGTCTTCTTGTTCAATGGACGGTAGTCGACACAAAGTCGGTCCGTGCCATCCTTCTTCTTTACAAAAAGAACACCACAACCCCATGGAGATGAACTCGGTCTGATCAAACCCAGACGCTCTTGTTCATCGAGCTGTTTCTTCAATTCCTTCAGCTCGTTAGGTCCAAGCTTGTATGGACGCTTGCAAACGGGTTCAGTTCCCGGCTCAAGATCGATAACGAACTCAACTGGCCGGTGAGGAGGCATACCCGGAAGCTCTTCTGGAAAGACATCTTGATACTCACAAACGACTGGAAATTGAGAGATGGCATTCAATTCGCCCTTCTCATTGAGAGAAAACAACCGAATGGTTTCATCACAAGCGACATAAATGATCATATCCTCAGAAGAGTGTGTCAATTGAATTTCCCTGGCAGCACAATCAAGTTGAGCCTTGTGCTTAGAAAGCCAGTCCATCCCGAGAATAAGATCAATATCCGAGTCACCAAGAACAACTGGAGAAGACAGAAATTTATAGTTCCCCATATTGATGGAAATATCGGGAGCAACCAAACTAGAAGTCAAAAGCTTTCCCGGAGAAACAACTTGCATAACTTTGGATAAAATCTCTGTGTCAACATTGTGCTTCGATGCAAATGGGTATGACAAGAAAGAATGCGATGCACCAGTATCAAATAAGACTTTTGCAGGAATATCATTAACTGAGAGATTACCTATTATCACATCAGTAGATTCCTCCGCTTGAGCTGCATTCATCATGTTCTCACCTTTGCAGACTTTGGATTATGCTTGACCACTGCATTGCTGGAAGATCTGACAGGAGGAGGAGGCGGAAGACGCCTTTGGTTGAAGCACTTGTTAGCATAGTGACCTTTCTGCTGACACTTGTTGCAAGTCACCTCTGAGAGTGGACGGTGATAAGGAGCATTGGACTTTTGAGCTTGATTCTGAGACTTGTTCTGATAGCCAGAGTTGGAAGAGTTGGAAGAACCATGGCCACCTTTGTTCTTCTGCTGGTAAGGCTGACGAAACAGAGGAGGAGGAGGCAACCAGAACTTCTGTTGCTTAGCTGCCACAAGTGAGGAAGAAGACGACTGAACTGCATCTCTGACTCTCTTCTTAGAAGCCTCACACTTGAGCTGAGCAGCCTCTTGCTTCAGTGCCATGTTATAGAATTGATCAAACTGAGTAGGCTCAACAAGAACGAGAGCTAACTGCAGATCTCTCTAAGGCCACCTCTGAAGTGATAGATCATACTATTTTCATCAGGAACGTCTTGTTTAGAGAAGCGAGCAAGTTTCTGAAACTGGATGTTGTATTGATACACAGACATGTTGCCTTGCTTGAGATTGCGGAACTCCTCACGCTTGCTCTCAACAACACTTTGTGGAATGTGGTGCGCTTTGAAGTCCCGACAGAAGTCAGTCCAAGTGATCACACGACCTCCTCTGGAATCTTTGTATTGTTGATACCAATCAGCAGCTTGGTCCTTGAGCTGGAAAGAAGTGAACCTGACATAGTCCTCAGGCCTGACATTGCTACATTCAAAATGCTTGTTGATGTCCACGAGCCAATCATCGGCATCCGTGGCCTCGGCACAGTAGCTGAAAGACTTGGGCTGATTTGCGAGAAACTGGTTGAGGGTAGCGAAGTGAGGCTGATTGTTGCCTTGACCTTGATTGCCTTGATTGCCTTGCCCTTGGGTGCGTTCTTGCAAGAGTTGCAGAATCATCTGAGCATTGGCGTTGGTGGCTGCCATGATAGCTTGCCATACCTCCGGAGGCGGAGGTGGTGGCGGAGGGTTCGCCTGACTCCCTTCATTGCGATCCAGATTCCGACGCGTTGGCGGAGCCATCCTGAAGAGGGTGACATCCGTTAGCATCTTGATAGACAAATAGATAAGTAGAATCAACGGATAGAAATTGCAACATATAGTCTTCACAATAAACATTCGAACGGTGTTGAGGATATAGACCTTAGAGTCACCCGCCAGGAGGGGCCGGGTTACTCATATGGTCATTGCCGGAAGCCCGGCGCCAAGCCTGAAGACGATGGGCCAGAGATGGGCTTAAGACCCGGATATGGCTGAAGGCCCGTAGTTACAATCATTATTATGGTAGAACTTGTAGTGTAAGGCAAGGATAGTTGAGAGTCCGAGCCGGACACTCTTATGAGCCGGCAGGGACTCTGAGAGCTGCTGGGCGTCAGCCTCCCTATATAAAGGGACGACCCGGCAGCGGTTTAGGGACAAGAACAATCTCATCGAGAGCCGGGCATAGCAGATTGGCTCCCTGGTTATCGAAACCCTAATCAATACCACCTCAAACTGGACGTAGGCTTTTACCTTCACCGTAAGGGGCCGAACCAGTATAAACCCTCGTATTCCTTGTCCCGCTTAACCCCTTTAAGCTTCCTAGTTGCGATGGCTCCACCACTAAGTCCTAGCTCGAGGACATCTGCCGGGACAATTCCACGACAGTTGGCGCCCACCGTGGGGCCAGCGCACAGTGGATTTGAGTTCTTGAAGGGCAGCTTCGAAGGGCTCAAGGGATACGCTGTGGGCCGGATGACCAAGAGTCGTCGCGGCAAGCTCTACATCGACGATGCAAACTGGGGCCCCGACGCCGGCTCAATTGAGTACGGGTACCGGGTCCCCTTCGGCGGAATTCATGTTTTCATTGGCAAGATTGGTGAGCCGGGCCCTGAGCCGGGTCTCTGCGCCGATCTCGTCGAGACGGCTCAGCGTGCGCGACCCGCCCGGGCCCGGCCTGCCTTAAGGCATGCTTTTGTGGGGTGTATCCATGGAGGACTCTCTGATCGATCTGGATCTGGTGATGAGACGGCCGCCGGCTCTGACGGCGAGTCGGCCACCGATGAGTCAAACTCGTTGTACCAACTTCAAGATGGCAGGCTCATGGGTTGTTCCGATGGTGACAGTATTCCGGACCTATTTGAGCTGCCAAGTCAGGTTGGAGTCTTTATGGCTGGTGCGCAGCCTGTTCAGAACCCCGCTGCTGGAGCGGGAAACCCGGTGCCTTCTCCGGCTCAGGTACTGATGGATCTCATGGACAAGATGACGGCCCTGTTAACCGCCACGGTTGACCCGGTAGATCAAGCCCAGCACGATGCGGAGGTGGCACAGCTAAAATTGGATCTAGTGAAAGCTAAGGAGGATCTTGCAGCGGAAGGGATCAGGATGGCTGCGGAGAGGGCGGCTCTCGATGCCCAAACTCAGCTGATTCAGGCGCGGTCCTTCCAGCTCACGATGGATCAAAACACGTCCAATGAGGTCCTGAGAAGGAGGCATCAAAAGGCCCAATCTCGACTCCCTCCGGTTTACGATCCACGCAACCTCTTCAACACGCCAGGTGTAGGGTCTAGTAACCCGCCAGGGGTCATAGTGCCCAGGTCTGGGACCCCTATTCAGCCACAAGTGATGGGGCCTCCCCAGGTGCCCCCTGCCCCGCCTCAGTACGTGCCAATACCACCGGGTCATTATAATAACCCGCTGGAGAACATGGTCGCTGCGGCAGCACGGCTGGCGGCTCTCCCAGTCGACGGCGACTCTCCGACGGCTATTGAAACCCGCCGGGTCAGGGAACTCCTTCAGACAGCACTGGCACAACAAGAGGCGTACTCCTACAGCCGGGACAGGATCCACTCGACCCCTCGTCCAGGCCGGAGCCCGAGTTACAGCAGACACATGGTCTCAGCGACCGGCTCAAGTAACGTCCGACGCCATGACCCACCCCCTGGCCATGGCCCGGCTCATAATGGAGCCTTTCACGCAGCAGACCAAGACAGAGCGCGGCAAGAGGCGGAGCAGGTGCCTCAGTTGACGGCTTACCAGACTCCCCCGGCTTATCCGACGACGTCCGTCGATGTGGGTATCCCTACCAGGACTGGGGGTGTCCCTTGCTTAGTGCCAGCTATCCGCAATGAACGTCTACCCAAGGACTTCAAAGGCCCTAGGAAGGTGCCCAATTACACGGCTGACTTACAACCCGCAGCCTGGATCGAGAGTTACGAGATGGCCATGGAACTACTGGAGGTCAGTGAGGCGGCAATGGCCAAGTACTTCACCATGATGTTGGATGGGACCGCCCGCACTTGGTTGAAAGGGCTACCACCGAATTCCATCGGGTCTTGGGCTGAGCTGAAAGCCCGGTTCATCCAAAACTTCAAAGATACATGTAGGTAGTCTATGTCAATTGTGGATTTGACTAACTGTAAGCAGCAGGAGGGTGAATCCACGACTCATTGGGTTCGCCGGGTCAAGGAGATCATACATTCATCGGATAAGATGGATGCCGGCTCAACAGTCTTAATGTTGGAGCAGAATTGTCGTTTTGTGCCCCTGAAGATGAAACTCGGGCGGCTTAAGCGCGACTGCAATGATATGGGTACACTAATGGCGGCTCTTGTCAAGTACGCCGATTCTGATGGTACCAAGGATCCCCCTTCAGATGATGAAAGGACAGGGAAGGGAAAGAAGAACGGCAATGGCAAGGGTCCTCAGCATAACCCGGGGAACCAAGGAGGAGGCAAGCGCAAGGCTGACGGCAGCCTAGAGTTTGTGGCCAACGCCAGCTCACAAGGGAATAACCAGCGACGTAAGGGGGGCCCCCTCCCCGAGGCGGCGGGTCAGGTCCGACGCTGGAGCAGCTGTTGAATGAGCCTTGTCCAAGGCATGGCTCTAGAGAGAAGCCAGCGACTCATCTGTGGAAGGATTGTGCAATCATGAAGGCCTTTAAGAATTACAATGGCCCGGGCGGCGGCTCAGGCGCCGGCGGCTATCATGGCCCGGGCGGCGGCTCAAATTCTAATCCTCAGAACGGTCAAGGGGGCTTCAATCAACAGTCTGGCCAGGGTCATCAGCAGCAGCAGGGGGGTTATCAGACCAATCCAAAGCAGCTTAGCGGTGGGCAGTATCATGTGTTTACCACCAGCCTGTGTAAGTGAGATCAGAAGCTTCATAAGAGGGCTGTGAATGCTGTTGAGCCGGCGGTTCCACGCTACTTGCGGTGGTCCGAGCAGCCTATAGTGTGGAGTAGGGAGGATCACCCTCCCCGCGTGGATAACCCGGGCCACTTGGCCTTAGTGGTGGCTCCTCAAGTGGGAGGATATAAATTCACAAAGGTGCTCATGGACGGAGGCAGCAGCATCAACATCCTCTATTATGAGACTTTTTGCCGTATGGGGTTGGTTGATAAGAACCTCAGCCAGTCAAACACTATCTTCCATGGTGTGGTACCTGGTAAGTCGGCTTATCCAGTCGGCAAGATCGAATTGGAAGTGGCCTTTGGAGATGAGAACAACTACAGGGTGGAAAAATTGACCTTTGAGGTGGTTAAGATAAGAAGCCCGTACCATGCTATATTTGGGCGGCCGGCTTACGCCAAGTTCATGGCTCGGCCATGTTATGTGTACTTACAGCTCAAGATGCCGGGTCACAATGGGACCATTACGGTTCACGGCAGCCGGAAAGTGGCTCTGGAGTGTGAGGAAGGCGATGCGGCTTATGCAGAATCTGTTTGTGCAACAGAGGAGTTGAAGTTTTACAAAGACAATGTTGACCCAACAGATATGACCTCTCTGAAAAAGCCAACTACAGAGCAAGAGCCGGCAATGAAATTTAAGTCGGCTGATGAGACTAAACTTGTTGATTTTGTTCCAGGTGACTCATCTCAGCAGTTTAGCATCAGTGTCAATCTGGATCCAAAATAGGAAAGCGCGCTCATCGAGTTCATCCGTGAGAATAGGGACATCTTCGCATGGAAACCTTCTGACATGCCAGGTGTACCTAGAGAACTCGCTGAGCACACTCTCAATATTGATCCGAAATTTAAGCCGGTCAGGCAGTTCCTTCGGCGGTTTAATGAAGAGAGGCGGAAAGCTATTGGTGAAGAGGTGGCCCGGCTCTTGGCGGCCGGGTTTATTGTTGAAGTCTTCCACCCAGAGTGGTTGGCTAACCCGGTGCTCGTACTCAAGAAGAACGGCACCTGGCGGATGTGTGTGGACTACACGGACTTAAATAAGGCGTGTCCGGCTGATCCTTTTGCCCTTCCCCGTATTGATCAAATTATTGATGCTACGGCCGGTTGTGCGCGCTTAAGTTTCTTGGATGCTTATTCCGGATATCATCAGATTAAAATGGCAGTTAAGGACCAGGAGAAGACGGCGTTCATCACTCCCTTTGGAGCCTTCTGCTATGTATCCATGCCTTTTGGGCTCAAGTGTGCACAGGCGACTTACCAGCGTTGTGTACAGAACTGTCTTCATAAACAGATTGGGCGCAATGCTCACACTTATGTGGACGATATTGTGGTTAAGTCCATAAAAGAGGAAACCCTGATAGATGATTTGAGAGAAACCTTTGATAATCTCCGGGTTTACAAGATGATGCTTAACCCGGCCAAATGTGTTTTTGGTGTTCCTGCAGGCAAGCTCTTGGGTTTTTTGGTTTCTGATAGAGGCATTGAGGCTAACCCGGAGAAGATCAAGGCCATCACCTCCCTGGCTAAGCCGGCATGTATAAATGACGTTCAGCGTTTGGCGGGTCGCATCGCTGCTTTAAGCCGGTTTATAAGCCGTTTGGGTGAGAAGGCCATGCCATTATATCAGTTGATGAAGAAAACTGATAACTTTGTCTGGAATGACGCAGCCAATACTGCCTTTGAGGATTTGAAGAAGCAGCTGGCAGAGCCTCCAGTCCTTGCTGCTCCGGTTGATAAGGAGCCCTTGTTATTATATGTGGCGGCGAACACACGAGCCGTCAGTGTGGCTATGGTGGTGGAGCGCAAGGAGGAGGGTAAGGAGCATCCGGTTCAGCGGCCGGTTTATTATGTCAGCGAAGTGCTCATTGAGTCCAAGCAGCGATATCCGCATTGGCAGAAGCTTGTTTACGGTGTGTTCATGGCAAGCCGAAAACTTAAGCATTACTTCCAGGGTCATCCCATCACTGTGGTCAGTTCTGCCCCTCTTGGTGACATCATTCAAAACAGAGAGGCCACAGGGAGAGTGGCTAAGTGGGCTATCGAGCTGGGACCTCACGGTCTCAAATATGTGCCACGCACTGCTGTAAAATCTCAGGCCTTGGTGGATTTCATCAATGATTGGACAGAGTCACAAGTGCCCGAGCAAAAGCCGGATAACACATATTGGACTATTCACTTCGATGGGTCCAGGCAGTTGGAGGGCTCGGGGGCTGGAGTTGTATTGGCTTCCCCTAAAGGTGACAAGTTCCATTATGTGCTGCAGTTGCTTTTTCCTTGCACTAACAACGCGGCTGAGTACGAGGCCTTGCTCCATGGTCTTCGGATGGCTAAAGAGATGAGTTTAAGCCGGGTAAGGTGCTTCGGTGACGCAGACTTGGTGGCTCAACAGGTATCAGGAACGTGGGATTCCAAAGACCCTCTCATGGCGGCTTATCGCCGCGAGGTTGATGCCATTGCTGGGCACTTTCAGGGTTACCAAGTGGAGCACATTGATCGCAGGAAGAATGAGGCGGCT
The DNA here is from genome assembly GCF_002575655.3 of Aegilops tauschii subsp. strangulata. Classification (NCBI taxonomy): domain Eukaryota; kingdom Viridiplantae; phylum Streptophyta; class Magnoliopsida; order Poales; family Poaceae; genus Aegilops; species Aegilops tauschii. Next base: position 275,379,983 of record NC_053037.3, on the reverse strand, counting down.
GATGCTCTAAGCCGGCTAGGCTCTCAGCGAAAGCCGGTGCCGCCTAATACTTTCCTGGATGTCCTGTATAATCCTTCTGTTAAGCTGCCTACAGAGGAAGACTTGGCTGTCCCTGACCCGGAGGCGCGACTGGTGGCGGCTCTCCACATCATACCGGACTGGACAATGCCCTATTTGGCTTACATGACCCGGGGTGAGTTGCCTGAGGATGAAGCTTTGGCCAGGCAAATAACCCAGCGGGCTAAGTCAATGATCGTTATCGATGGCGAGTTGCATCATCGCAGTGTTACAGGGGCGTTTCAGCGTTGTGTCTCCCCTGAGGAAGGTCAAGAGATCTTGCGTGAGATTCATGAAGGGGATTGTGGCCATCACGCCGGTTCAAAATCTCTTGTGGCCAAGGCTTTTCGCCATGGTTTGGCTGACGGCTCATGCTGATGCGGAGGACTTGGTCAGTAAATGTGATGGTTGCCAGAGGTTCTCACGACGGGCTCATGTGCCGGCTCAGGAGCTGAGGATGATCCCAATCACTTGGCCCTTTGCGGTCTGGGGGCTTGATATGGTTGGGCCTTTTAAAAGGTCCAAGGATAAGAAGACCCACCTCTTGGTGGCAGTTGACAAATTCACAAAGTGGGTGGAAGCTGAGCCAGTTAGCAAGTGCGATGCAGCCACCGCGGTTCAATTTATGAAAAAGGTGATTTTCCGTTTTGGTTTTTCGCACAGCATTATAACTGACAATGGCACCAATCTATCCAAAGGCGCCATGGAAGAGTTTTGTCAACGTGAGCATATCCGACTTGATGTCTCCTCAGTTGCTCATCCTCAATCCAATGGTCAAGCTGAGAGAGCTAATCAGGAGATTCTGAAGGGCATCAAGCCCCGGCTTTTGGTCCCTTTGCAACGGACGCCAGGTTGTTGGGTGGAGGAGTTGCCCTCCGTGTTATGGAGCATCAACACTACTCCTAACAGGTCTACAAGCTTCACGCCTTTCTTCATGGTTATTGGAGCAGAGGCCGTCCTCCCCAGTGACATCCGTCATGATTCACCTCGAGTGGCGGCTTATGTTGAGGCGGATAATGAACAGGCGCGCCAAGATGCTCTTGACTTGTTGGACGAACAGCGTGATGTGGCAGCAGCCCATTCAGCGATTTACCAACAAGACCTGCGCCGTTATCATAGCCGCCGGGTTAAATCCCGGGTCTTCCAGGAAGGCGATCTCGTGCTCCGGCTCATCCAGGATCAAACAGATGCACACAAGCTATCCCCGCCTTGGGAAGGGCCCTTTGTGGTCAGCAAGAATTTGCACAACGGGTCATACTACCTCATTGACATTCGGGAGCATAAAGATTCACGTAAGTCGGAGGAAGAGACCCGTCGGCCGTGGAACATAGCTCAGCTTCGGCCTTACTACACTTGAGCCACCGGCTCTCATAATGTACATATTTCCCTCAGCCATGTATATATTATGATAAGCAATAAAGTAGGACCTCTGTCCTTTTTCCTCCAAATATGCACGTGTTGTTTTCATTGCAAGATTACATGATGACTTGAAGGAGGATCCGGCTTATGATCGTATCCGAAACTAGCCATAAGCAACAAGGTCACTTGGGGGCTTCCTGTTCAAACATGGGTCGTATTCGAACCAAAGAGAACATAGCTGTCGATACCCATTTGATTGGCAAAGTGCCGAGCTCATTGGGAGGTTTTCTCTGATCATATTTGAATCATAGTTTAACCCCTTTGAGAATCGACGTGGATCGTATTCGAATCAGCGTCCTTAAACAATTCTTAAAATCACTTGGGGGCTTCCTGTTCAAACATGGGTCGTATTCGAACCAAAGAGAACATAGCTGTCGATACCCTCTTGATTGGCATCGCCACACCCACTCGGGGCTATATGATCGTATTCGAATCTTAGCATAACCCCTTTGGGCCGGGTCTCTGGTCGTATTCGAACCGGAAGCCCCTAAGTTCTTCCAGTTTATAGTCAGTTTTGTCTCATTATTCCAAGTGTGTACGGCCGGGTCTCACTTTGCCGGCTTAACTTGGGTTTACAGTATTGCTGAACGCAATGGGTGTTATAAGACAGGTAAACTGGAGTTGCGGTACCAACCTTCTTATCCGGGTTATCTAAACCGGAAGTATGCTTGCAGGCCGTTAAGTATGTTCTTACGGCTGTATTCAGGATATCATTGAAGACAAGTCCTTTTTGATTCTTATCCAGGTTATCTAAAACTTATGATTCTCAGGGCGGTAAGCCGCCTCGAGACTTGTGATTTGCCCTTCTGTGCAGGATAGTTAAACAGCAACTATTTTGAGATTAAGAAAAACAAAGGATTGATTAGGACCCGGAGAAACATCAAAGAGACAACTTCAAAAGACTTCAGCATTCAATACGTGCACGGTGACACGGCAAAAATAAAGTGTTGGTCCTACTCTATTACAAGACTCGTTGAGTCCAAAAGGGTGAGGCATTGTTTGGTAAACCGCCAGCCGAGTTACGACGCTTGCTGAGTTGAAGTCTCCGGCTGGTTCCTGTCTTGTCCTCCGGCTGATCCCAAGAACTGGAAAGTTGATGACTTCCAGTCGATGCCGCTGAGAGCTTCGAATTGGGCTTCCTCATCGATTAACCCGGCCGGGTCAATCTCCGGGGCGAAAGTGTGCTGATGAGCCGGCGGGATCAAGTTGAGGGCTTCATAGCGAGGGGTTGGAATCCTCTGATTCTCCGCATTGTAACCCGGCTGGTACTTGGTCAGATCTGTGTCGTTCCCGATAAGGGTGGCCACCGGGCGTACGGCCTTCACACAAGCTGCGAAGTCCTTCTGATCGAAAGCTGAGCCGTCTTCCTTCAGGCTTGGATAGCCAAGGGCGATGTCCGCCGGGTCTAACTCCGGCAGGAATGCCTTGGCCCGGCTCAGCGCGGCGATCACTCCGGCTCTTGCAGAGGCCCGTCGCAGCTCTTGGATCCGTTGAGGCAGTACAACGAGCCGGCGAAGGACTTCTGCCAGGTGAGTCAGCACCTCGTTGGATAGGGCCACCACAGCTAAGGCACGCTGTGACCCGGTGTAGAGCTGCTCCACCAGGGTATACACGGCCTTCAGCTTGGTTACCACGCTCTGGTTGAGGTTGGCACTTCTGGGACCTGTTTAAACAGAGTCAGATAAGCCGCCGACAAGGATGAAATTATGAGATATAAACATTCTAAACTTGATGAAAGCCGGCGCGACGACTTACCGAAGATTGCGGCCACCATCTGGGACACTTGGCGCTTTAGGCCGGAGAGCTCGGCGGTCTTCTCGGAGAGAGCCTTCTCCGCCTGTTCAGCCCGGTTCACCAATGCGGCCTTTTCTTCCGCCCACGCCTTCCGCTCAGCGTCGAACTCCGTCTTCAGCTTTTCTTGCGCGGCGATGCTGGACACGAACTTGGCGTTTGCCTTCCGGGTCTCCATCTCTTGCATCTTCAGCCGGCTTTTGACATCAGCAGGGTCAGCCTCAAGCTTCTTGCCAGCAGCCTGTATAAATTTCCGGGTTATGGCATGAACAGTTACTATATAAGTCCCAAGCGTTTTCCAAGCAAAGACACTTGGCACTTGGGGGCTAATGCATATTGAACGTATCAATCTACAAACTGCCGGCTCAATTGAGTAAAGCCGGAACCTAAGTCTACAACATATTCAATCATAAGTCGTCGACTTGGGGGCTAGCATGGTAAAGGTAACTATGCAGTAAGTAAGAGGACAGCAGAATGATACCTCAGATTTCTGCTGGATCTGGTTCACCATGGCAACCTCTGCGTCCCGGCTCTTGTGCACTTGGCTGATGTAGCCAGAGACGAGCTCTCCAATGCTCAGGTTGGTGTAGTCGGAGAGGTCCAGGTTCACCCGGTGGGGCTGCAGCAACTCCCCCTTAGCGGAGCACTTGGCCAGCACGGTAGGTCTCCCCGGCTCAACGAACTCCGTCCGGGTGATTACCACGTCCGGGTCGTCTGCTGGTGGAGCCGAGCTGGAGGCCTCCGGGTTAACAGAAGCTTCTGTAGTTGCCTTGGTAGTTGGGGCAGCGGCCTCAGGTGCCTTGTCGGTTGGAATGGTGGCTTCGGAGGCGGAGGCAACTGGCGGTTCTTGAGCCGTCACCTCCGGTTCAGGTAAATCCGGCACTCCGGCTGACTTGGTCTTCTTCGCTCTCTTGGTGAGCTTTGCCTGGGCACTGAAAGGACAGAAACGTTAAGCACAAAAGGGTAAGTGCAGACAAGTATAATATGAGATGGTTGTCATTACCCGGGCGCGGTCTTGAAAGCCGGAAGACTCGACTGCATAGAGTCGCCCGAAGAGGGGGAGGTCTCCTGATAATTTGAGTTAGAGGAATTGAGTGGTCGACGGATAACACCCGCCAACGGATGAAAAGGGTACAAGTGGGAAATCACCTCAGTTCGGCGCTTCCTTGATGCGTCAGGTAACCCGGAGGAGAGGTCGGTGTCCTTGCTGGTCCGGGTGTGACGCCGGCTCTCATGAACCTGTCGCTTCAAAATAAATTGAGGATCTTGATAAGCTAAAGGATGTGAAAAGCTTACTTTCCGGGTTACCCTTCGGACTTTCAGCCTTGGCAAGGGCTCCGAGTCGGAGGAATGTGACATTACCTCTTCAGCCACCGGGTTACTTGCGCCGGTGTCATCCTGACAACGAGCAAGTATTGATAAGGCGGACAGAAACAAACAACAAATACAGTAAGGACTTAAAGGCTCAGGGGTTACCTCTGACTCGGAGCTGTCGCTTAATTGCATCAGCTCAGAAGCAGTAGGCCTGCTTCCTTTCTTGCGAGGGGCGGCTTTCTTGGCGGCTTTCTTCACCTTTCTGGCCTTCTTGGCCGCCTCATGGTCATATTTGACCCGCCAGAACTTGTCGTCAGCCTGAAAAATACAATGATGATTTCTTCAAACGGTTCAGATGAAAGTTATATACAGAAGAAGATAGGATGATCAGATTGGCGGCTTACCGCTGGGGCTGGGTTGGTCTTGCAGAAGGGGGCTAACCCGGTCCTTCCGCAGTCTGCCAGGCTCTCGTTTAAAAGAGCCTTGGTCATCTCCTCTGCAACGTCTTCAGGAAGATCATTGCGGCTGTGTCTCTGAGGGTCATCCTTTCGGCCCGTGTACTCACACATTAAGCCGGGGCGGCGGCTCAATGGGATCACCCGCCACGAGATCCAGACCCGGACCAGATCGATTCCATTCAGACCATTGCCCAGGAGAGCCTTGATCTTGTTGATAGTAGGGAGCAGAGGCTGGCGCTCCGCCGGAGTCAGTTTGTCTGACAGTGGGTGTGTTGACTCCAGACGTGATGGGCGAAAGCCGGGCAGCGGACTTTCATCAGCCGGTGACGTATCTTGGCAATAGAACCAAGTCATGTTCCAGTCCTTTGGGTGGCTCGGCGGCTCTGCGTAAGGAAAAAGGCAGTCCCTACGCCGCTGGATGGAGATGCCACCTAACTCCAGACTTGGCCCATTGGCGCACTCATTTTGATGGTTCAAGTAAAAAAGCTCTCTGAAGAGCAGCAGACTAGGCTCTTCTCCATGGTAAACCTCGCAGAAGACTTGGAAGTTGCAGATGTTGGACACTGAGTTGGGTCCTATGTCTTGAGGCCGCAAGTCGAAGAAGTTTAGAACGTCTCTAAAAAACTTTGAGCCGAGCGGTGCAAAGCCCCGGCTCATGTGATCCGCAAAAATCACTACCTCCCCGTCCTTTGGCTGTGGTCTCTCTTCTGACGAATCAGGGGCACGGTAGGACATGACATCCTTCTTGGGCAGATATCCGGACTTGACAAAATCTGCTAGGGTCTCATTGGTGACATTGGACCTCATCCAGTTGCAAGTAATGGGAGCTTTGGGAGGCATGGTGAAAGTCGGCAGTCTATGATAAAAGGAAAAACGTCCGGGTTAATTATGAGCGGGAAGAAATCTACGGTTCAATGTCAAGGTGGCGGCTTATAAAGGGGACTAATGGTATATGTCTAAATGCATCAGGTTATCTAAGCGGCTGGTGTGCCTGAGGGTAATTCAAATTGTCTACGACTTTATCACAGATGACCCGGGAAATTTTACGGCGCGTGGCTTCCCGTAAGTCGGAAGATTCTACGGCGCGTGGTTTCTTTAAGCCGGAACTGTAAACCGCCGAGATTCAATGATTGCAATTTTTACTAAGTGCGGTAAAACAGATTTCACACATCGCAGTAAATTTTTTGGATCAAAGTGGTCGGGTAAAAGAAAATTTTCTAGACCTAAAATACAGACGCAGGGGAGTTCTTGAGCTCGAATGAGGTTTTTATGCAGTGAAAAGATGTCTACTTGTGTTTGAAATGGGTGCTAAAACATCTACCGCAGTGGTTCCGTACGGGCTATGATCAAAAAGGAGCAGTAAAAATGAAAACTACTGAAGAACTTGCGGGCGATGGCGAAGAACACGGATGAACTACTCGAACCCTACCGCAGATCTGTTCTAGCAGGGCAGAAGAAGCTTACAGAGGCTGGTGAGTCGCGGAAGTCGTCGCGTATCTCTGGTCAGATCAGGGTGATGCAGCGGCCTGAGTTGATGACGACGAGGAGACCCGCGGCGGCGACAGCAGCAGAGCTCGGGCAGGGGAGCAGTGGCGCGAGGAAGAAGACGGAGGAGAGAGAGGTGGCTGGAGGCCCGTCGGGCCGGCCTATTTATAAGGCAAGCTCATGAGTGGGCGCGAGGATCAAGGAGTCCACGGCGTGGTTATCTCCTCACGAAACGCCTCGATTTTCGGGATGATAGTAAATGCAAAGATCCGTTGCGGATCTGGCGGAGTAAACAACGGGCTTAATGGAAGATGACGTCACGGCGGATTATCCGGAGTCCAGAGGATGACGTCACGCCGGGTTATGGCCTTCACACGAATGGTAAGCCGGAGATTTTTTCTGTCGGAAGAAGTGAAGATTGACATGAGCCGGCTCAAATCAATCTGGGGCCTAATGTTGAGGATACAGACCTTAGAGTCACCCGCCAGGAGGGGCCGGGTTACTCATATGGTCATTGCCGGAAGCCCGGCGCCAAGCCTGAAGACGATGGGCCAGAGATGGGCTTAAGACCTGGATATGGCTTAAGGCCCATAGTTACAATCATTATTATGGTAGAACTTGTAGTGTAAGGCAAGGATAGTTGAGAGTCCGAGCCGGACACTCTTATGAGCCGGCCGGGACTCTGAGAGCTGCTGGGCGTCAGCCTCCCTATATAAAGGGACGACCCGGCAGTGGTTTAGGGACAAGAACAATCTCATCGAGAGCCGGGCATAGCAGATTGGCTCCCTGGTTATCGAAACCCTAATCAATACCACCTCAAACTGGACGTAGGCTTTTACCTTCACCGTAAGGGGCCGAACCAGTATAAACCCTCGTATTCCTTGTCCCGCTTAACCCCTTTAAGCTTCCTAGTTGCGATGGCTCCACGACTAAGTCCTAGCTCGAGGACATCTGCCGGGACAATTCCACGACAAACGGAGATGAACGAATGAATTCCATAGTAAATCATCACACTTCCGTTAGTTGAGAAGCCACTTGAAAAAGATATGGAATCAACATATGCCTTCGAAGCAACTCGAATACCACAAATGAAAACAAAACAAAGTATTGGCTTGCAGAATAAGCCGGAACAAACATATGATAGAGGTTTCGTCCGAAGTTTTCGTGGTGGGGCCCACACGGGCTCAATCATACAGCACCATCATGTACAAGGCTGTGCACATGACATACGAAGCGTCCCCGAGTCGGCATAGCCAAGGACTCTTTAAGACACTACGAGACCACTGTAAAACCAACCGTGGAAAGGCGGACCACTAGACGTCGAACCCCAATCTCATATCATGCGTCTGTCAGAAAGATATCCCAAGGCTACTTGAATTCCCACTTATAAACTCCCGAAACTTGCTGGTTATGCAATCTGGTGTTGGGGATACAGGGGCCACAAAATATATCACCCAAACTAGCAATCCCTAGATCCAGCTGTATCCATCCGTCAACACATAACCAAGAAACCTTCGGAAATCGTTTACCTCAACCTTCGAAAAGCATCCGTTATACAAGTTATGGCAATACTCCCGAACTCCCGCCCCAGTACTGGGTGGCGTCGAGGTGATCTCACCAACAACTGCATAAAAGAGATTTCGATGTCGGCGAAACTCAGGTATTCCAGAACTGCAACGATAAAATTGTGACGACAACACCTCGGAGCTCAACTCCCCGGGACACTGCCACAACCCCTAAATGTCAGGAGGCACCAAGAACAATGTTCTCGTCACAAAACCATCGGAACGATTCCAAGATACCCGCGTGATCCTAAATTTTTTTTTAGTGAAATTTGAGGAGAGAAGAGTCAAAACTTCTACGTCAGGAGACCTCACCAGAGCGATGAAGGGACTGAGGAGTAAAAATAATCCTACTCTCCGATATATATAATCCTAAGACTCAAAACATTTTTGTTCTAGACTCAACAACGCCAGCGATTCGATCAAGCAGGGGGCTCCTAAGTCGGGGATGGCTCTGATTACCAACTTGTAACGCCCACGATGCGGCTATATCTCCCACGTGTCGAGGCATGACTTAGAGGCATAACCGCATAGTGGTTTTATCGCAAGAAGGGTCATCTTCACACAATCCCATGTAATGAACAAGAATGGGATAAAGAGTTGGCTTACAATCGCCACTTCACACAATACATAAATATAATTCATACATCATCCAAAATACACACATAGACCGACTACGGTCAAGATCCGAATGAAAATAAGACAACCCCAAATGCTAGATCCCCGATCGTCCCAACTGGGCTCCACTACTGATCATCAGGAAAAGACACATAGTAATGACCACGTTCCTCATCGAACTCCCACTTGAGATCGATCCCATCATCTGCACTGGCATCGTCGGCACCTGCAACTGTTTTGGTAGAAACTGTGAGTCACGAGGACTCAGCAATCTCACACCCGCGAGATCAAGACTATTTAAGCTTAAAGGAAAGGATGGTGTAGTGAGGTGGAGCTGCAGCGGCAATAAGCATATATGGTGGCTAACAAACGCAAATGAGAGCGAGGAGAGAAGCAACGGAACGGTCGTCATCTAGTAATGACCAAGAAGTGATCCTGAACTCCTACTTACGTCATTCATAACTCAAACCATGTTCACTTCCCGGACTCCGCCGAGAAGAGACCATCACGGCTACACACACAGTTGATGTATTTTAACTGGGTCAAGTGACAAGTTCTCTACAACCGGACATTAACAAATTCCCATCTGCCTCATAACCGCGGGCACGGCTTTCAAAAGATAATACCCTGCAGGGGTGTCCCAACTTAGCCCATCATAAGCTCTCACGGTCAACGAAGGATAAACCTTCTCCCGGAAAGACCCGATCAGTCTCGGAATCCCGGTTTACAAGACATTTCGACAATGGTAAAGCAAGACCAGCAAAGCCACCCGATGCACCGACAAATCCCGATAGGAGCTGCACATATCTCGTTCTAAGGGCACAACGGATGAGACATCCTACGAGTAAAACCGGACCTTGAATTTCCACGAGGGGGCCCCGCAGTCTACTCAGTTCGGACCAACACTCGAAGGAGCACTGGCCCGGGGGGGTTAAAATAAGATGACCCTCGGGCTCGCGAAAACCCGGGGGGAAAGGCTTAGGTGGCAAATGGTAAAACCAAGGTTGGGCCTTGCTGGAGGAGTTTTATTTAAGGCGAACTGTCAAGGGGGTCCCATAAATCACCCAACCGTGTAAGGAACGCAAACTCAAGGAACATAATACCGGTAAGACAGAAACTAGGGCGGCAAGAGTGGAACAAAACACCAGGCATAAGGCCGAGTCTTCCACCCTTTACCAAATATATAGATGCATTAATTAAATAAGAGATATTGTGATATCCCAACATATCCATGTTCCGACATGGAACAAACTTTAACTTCACCTGCAACTAGCAACGCTATAAGAAGGGCTGAGCAAAAGCGGTAACTTAGCCAAACAATGGTTTGCTAGGAAAGGATGGTTAGAGGCTGACATGGCAATATGGGAGGCATGATATAGCAAGTGATAGGTAGCGCAACATGGCAATAGAGCGAACAACTAGCAAAACAAAGATAGAAGTGATTTCGAGGGGTGGTCATCTTGCCTGCAAGGTTCTCAGAGTTATCGAAAGCTTGATCCTCGTAAGCGTACTCAACAGGTTCCTCGTTCACGAACTCGTCTCCTGGCTCTACCCAAGACAAGAACACAAGCAACGGAACCACAATCAATCACGAGAAATGCACAAGCAACATGATGCAAAACATGTATGATATGCAAGATATGATATGCGATGCATATGCGTGCTCTGGAAGGAAAATGATGAAAAAGGCAGTAACTTGGCAAACCAAGCATGCCACTGGAAAGATGAGATGATTTCGGTCGAAGTCGATATAAAGATCACCGGAAACGGATATACGGTTTGCAAATGGCAAGCAAAACAAGACTGACACGAATCTGCGATTAACAGCATGATAGCACTTAAAATGCAACAAGCAACAATGCTACAGTACTCCAACATAGCAACAAAGCATATGACAGTAATATACAGGAGATGCTTGACAAAAGATGAACACTGAGCTACGGCTAGATCACAACATAACAAGCTCAAACAAGCATGGCAAAAGTGCAAAAGTTAACAGGATCACAGACTTGGTGAAATTACTGGACATGACTGAAACAGCATCAGGTAGCAATGTTCAGAGCACGAAATCAACATGCTACAGGAAGTTAACATGGCAAAACAAGGCATGGCAGTATTCTACTAAATGCATATGACAAAAGTCCCTTACTGACCATAAGCCAAAAAGGACCAGAAGATATGATGGCAACCATGTAAACATAGCAAGTTTCGTTATCAGGTTTCAGACTTGGCAGAAAACAGAGCATGGCAGAAATAATAATATGAAGGCATCTTGGTGAGCTTGATGCACTCACCACAAGGCAATGCATGACAAAACAAGCATACCTACAGCAAGATGGCAAGTTTATGAAGCTAACCATGGCAAGAACAAATACATAGCATGTATGGATCAACTACAACAAGCTTGGCAAAATAGCATTTCATGTTAAGAATCTGCTAGAAATATTTTATAGCAAAAGTAGAGCAAGATTGAGTCATGCTATGGCACTCCATAATTGCAAAAAGGCAGGAATGGATCAATTACAACAATATCTACAAAACATCCTTACTGAACATCTCCAAAATATGCATGGATCTCTCTGTAGCATCAAGTTTACATGGCAACAAAATAACAGCAGACAAAGACTTGGAGAAAATACTCTCTGAAATCAGAAACATTACGGAGCCTAGTTTGCGTGCTTGTGCTAGTCACCACAGAGATCACAAAAATACATGGCATACGCCACTGGAAATATTGCATGGCATACAACAAAACACACGTAGAGCTCATGCCCATAAGATGCAGAGATTAAATGATACAAAAATGACAAATCTCCAAGTTCTGCTAAGAAGCAGCAGATAACAGCAAGTGGCACTTTTGCACCAGAGATTTGGGCATCAAGATGGCCTCTAATGAACATGGTGCAATTGAACAAAATGAAGATCATCACGAGATGAACAATTCGATATATTACACGCGCGAAACGGAGCTATGCACAGTGAGTTATGCCATGATGAACAGGTGCACATGCTGTGACAGAAAATAACTTAGGAAAAATTCGGGGGTGTCGGGTCAACCTCGTTTGACCTGATCCGGGCATGGGAACCGAGGTCGAGGCGTGTCACGACCGGATTTTGGGATATAAATTCGTAGAAAAACGGCCTGTGTGCTCACCAGCCCCAGGATTACTGTTAGCTGATGAGGCACCAACTTGATACAAGAATTCCAAGCAAGTACAAAAATATGTAGTACAAGACCATTTAGGCCTAGGAGTACAACATTTGGTTTGCTAGTGGTGGATGGTGGAAGCGGTCTGTGGTTCATCTGCGTCTATGGGACTCCATTTCCCACAAGAACAGCTGACCAGGATAACTCCTATCTTCGCGAGGCTGCACACGTCAACACGCGGGTTCCGAGGTTGTCACCATGTCGCTCATCTCCAAGCGAGGAATCTGGCCAAGACAATAGCCAGGGACAAGCCAGTGAGTACGTTTGAATGTACTCGCAAACATTAAGAACACGGGTATAATAAATCAAACATGCACCGGATTAATTAGATGATCACACGTCTGTCACGAAATATACGAAAGACCAAGATGCACACATATGGTTAAAAATGTACCAAAACAAAATACTGGGTGCCAAACGAGTGTCTGAATGACTCCTCGAGCGGAAAATGCAGAATAGTAATACTGGTGCCAAACGAGTGTCTGAATGACTCCTCGAGCGGAAAATGCAGAATAGTAATACTGGTGCCAAACGAGTGTCTGAATGACTCCTCGAGCGGAAAATGCAGAAATAATAATGCCACAGTCGGGCGTCGAGGCGACACCACATAAAGGGCTTATATATAAAGTAAGAAATAAGAACACGCCACAGTCGGATGTCTGCGCGACGTCTCATAAAGGGCTTATAAGAGAGTAATCACAGTGAATATCCAGGAGGTAGAACCATCCCAGGGATACCCAATAATATATGTAATATAAATGGTTAGTCCAAAATAATAAAGATCACAATCCATACGTGCCATACTCAGAAACAATATTTAGTACAGTCGTTTCTCCATCCGAAAACCGATAATTTAGTCAAGCCGTATCTCCATCCGAATACCGTTACTACGATCCATTTAAATCGTTCTCCATCCGAATACCGTTACTGAGTTCTAGTTAAATCGTTCTCCATCCGAATACCGTTACTGAGACTCAACTCAGACTGTGGTCTCTACTCAAGAACATGACTATCCAACAGGATGTATCCTCTGCAGAGGGAGTACCATTTTCCACGAGTAACGGGATTACTCAGTCCCTTGGGACTAATTCCGTCTACGGTCTTTTAATTGAAAACACACCTGACCTGCACACACCAGCTTAACTCACCAGTGTCTGGAATCACCCATGACACCTGCCAAGCAAAACTCTAAGTGGGGAGGCTACAACCTCGACGTAGCATGGGATCACAAAATTTATACCGCGCGCAAACTGGGGAAGCTATCCCCTTCGGCTACAACCGAAACACCCATGCCCCCGGACCGGATGACTGGCTTTAATCCATGGCCATGGGACCCTCATCACGGCCTCTCTGTACGGTGTGTGCTTTGGAAAGGGGTTGACAACCTACTGAACCATACCCTGTCCCCTGCAGGGACAAGTGGTGGTACCAACAAAAAGGAAGCTATTGCTCAAGACTCGGTCTACAACCGACTCAGGTGGTCCAAGTATCCACCAACAACATTACCACTAGTGAAATAAATCACCACTCCTCGAGCCTCACCAAGCCGTACCGGGCATACTCGTCTCGACGAGGGACTAGGGACAAGCTCGTGTCTACCCAAGACCACGACTTTCCCGGCTTCCTACCGGTGTGCAAGAGAAGCTCACGAGGATGACCCAACTCATTAGTGTATCCATTGCTGACCACAAAACAACTCCAAAGTGCACTCATGCACGAGACCATATCGATACATAAAGCTATCACATACTCCAAGTCAAAAGGTGTTGTGATCGTATCCAAACACCACAACAAAATATTATGCCAGAGTTCAGAAATGCTTGCCTTCAAGAGTATGCAAAGGATGCACTTATTGGAAGCTTTCCTTTTCCTCCAAAAATCCTATTTTGCAAAATACACAAATAACAAATATTTCAAACACAGTACCAAAACCTGTCTCAAATATTTTTGAAATAAATCTTAAAATAAACTAGATGAAATTTGAGAGAGGTAGGAAAAAGAATCAACTCTTTTGGAGTTTTATTTCAAAAGTTATAGCCAGTCAAAGTTTGGTCAAATCTCTGTTTTTAAATAAAACCAGAAAAGAAAACGATTCAGAAGAAAATACGCTTTCGCAGTAGAGGAGACGCACTCGGGAGTTTGCGCCTTCACTTAAACAGAGGGAGCGGTCGCGCGGGTCACTGACAGTGGGTCCAGAGGGCCCATTGGTCAGGTTTGACCGTTTCTTCCCTCCTTCTCCTCTCTTCTGCCCGACGGGAGCGGGGCTCCGGCGATCGCCGTCGACGAACGGCAGCGCCTCACGGGCATCCAAGGGCGGGGATGGAACGGCTACACCGAGGCGGTCCTTTGGGTGGTTGATGGGTCGTCGGAGGTGGAAGGAATCGCCGGCGGCGAGCTCCGCGGCGGAGAAAAGCTACGGTGGTGAAGTGACTTTGGTGCTCCGGTGGTCTCCGATCGAAGTTGAGTAGCTGGGCAGCTCCGCACGACTACGGGGAAGTTCTTGGTGGCGCTGGTTGGGCGAAAGGGCGGCTGGTTGCGACGAATCGCACCGGGGCTTGGCGGCGGCCGAGCTGGCCGGAGTTGAGGAAGATGGCCACTACGGGTCGATCTACTGCGTGGGAAGCTCTACGGGGAGTGCCTGGTGTCGCCTGAAGCCTTGAACGAGCTCGGGGTTCCCTTTTATAGCGTGACGGGGCTGGCTCCGCGGCGGCAGAAGATAAGATCGCCGGCGACCACTTTCCTGTAGTTGCAGGGCATCGTGGAGGCGACGAAAGCGTGCCGACGAGCGGGAGGATAAGAACAACCTGTGCTCTGGGGCAGCTAGCGTGCGCTGGCGGTTTGGGCGGCGCTGTCCGCGGCGGAATCTGCTGCCGACGCCGGCGTGCTGCCAAGGCGGTGCTGCAGGGTGCCAGGGGGAGCTTGGAGTGTACTGGAGAGAGGGCGAGTGCGTGGCGGGGTTCGGCAGGCGAGCAGGGGTCAGAGATGGGACGCGACGGGGGCGGCAGTGCGGCGTGTCGGCGTAGTGCGTGCGCGTGCAAAACGTGCGCTCTGGGCGCGCCCAGAGCACGCATGGCACCTGCTCGACGAAATGCCAGCGCACTCTAGAGTTCGAGGGTGGAGCTGGCACTGCACAGGATGGAGGTAGGGGTAACAAGGCAGACAAGGTGGGTCGGTCAGGGGTTCAAGCCCATAATGCAAACCAGAGAGCTTGCCAAAAAGGACTGTGCACACCAGGTGTTCGACAGAATGCCAGATGCACTTAGGCAACTCTTGGAGTGGCCAAAATCTCCAGATCAGTGTCTCTTTAGATGCAGGAGATGGTGGTAAGGTTAGTTTGGCAAAAACAGAAAGTTGATAGTGCAAGTTTTGCAAAACTCCAGTTTTGGACAGAAAGAAAAAGGGTTTAGAACATGCATTTTCAAAACCTCCAATGAGCCCAATCTCCTGGACTTAAGAGTTTGGTAGGGAGGGCTACTAGTAGGAAAAAGCTCAGGGTTACTAGAGCAAAGAAAAATAAGGTTGCAGTACAAATCACCAAATTGGGTCAGAATGGAAATGGAGATGATTCACTTCAATTTTTCAAAGAACATCACTGGGTTTTTGCTTGAAGATGAATGGTATACATCCACTGACATCTCCAAACACTTGGAAGAATTTTTAGAAGAATATTTAAATGGGTTGCAGTGCAAAAGTGCCTACTGGACCAGATTGGAAAAGTTGGTGAAGAGCTCAAAATCTCCAATGGCCAGAAGGTATTTTTGCATAAAAGTGATGTGGAACCATCACATGACATCCCCAAATTTTGGTGGAAAAATTGAATGCATTTCCCAAATGTTTGTAGTGCAAATAGGCTCCAAATGCAAAGGAAATCATTTTATAAGAACAAAGTTTTGAGAAAGTAAATCTTGCAACATTTGAATCCACTGATAAATAATTGTTTTATTATAGTGAGAAATCAAGTCCAACAATACCTTTGAAGGTTTTTCCCACAAGAGGCATAAATCCAAAATCACAAAAGTTAAAACTTGACAATTGGAAAAGTTTTATTTCCTGGCAACATTTTAATAAATAAAAACAAGGCCAAAATTTTGGGGGTGTCACAAGGCGGGGCCGGCGGCTGCTGCGGGATTGCTCGCCGGAGCTGGAGGGAGAGGGGCGCCGACGGTCGGGGTGGCCGGCGAGGGGGGCACCCGAGGCGGCGGATGCCGCGGCGGCGGTGGCCGGCGCCGGCGCGGGGAGGCGTGGCGGCGGGGAGGCGGCACACGGCGGTCGGTGATGCGGTGGTGCGGCGAGGTGGCGCGGCGGCGCCAGTCGGCGGGCGGCTCAGCGCGGGAGGAGGCGAAGGGCGCGGTGGCGGCGACTGGGCTCGGGCGGGCACTCCTCGGGCTCGCCGGGCCGGCGGCGGTGGGAGGCCGGAGGCGCTGACGTGTCGGCTCCGGATTGGTCGGTGGGCGGTGGTGGACGCGTCCGGCTCCACCCGGACGTGTCCGGCGGCGGAGAGGGAGCGGGTCTAGGGTTTGATCTGCGGGATTTTCGGAGGGGAGCACCTATTTATAGGTAGAGGGAGGTAGGAGAGTCCAAATGAGGTGCGGTTTTCGCCCACACGATCGTGATCGAACGACCTACAGCATGGAAGAGAGTTTGGTGGGTTTTGGGCTGGGTTTTAGGGGGTTTTTGCTGGAACACACAAATGGACTTTGCGGTTACCTGGTTAACCGTTGGAGTACCAAACGACCTCCAAATGAAACAAAACTTGACCGGTGGTCTACCGGTGGTATACCAAGGCCACTTGACAAGCCTCGGTCCATTCCGAGAACGTTTGACACCCGCTCACAAAAGAAAACAAGAGGGATGCACCGGAGGAGATGGGAGCGCCAGATAGCAAAACGGACAACGGGGAAAATGCTCGAATGCAAGAGACGAACACGTATGCAAATGCAATGCACATGATGACATGATATGAAATGCATGGCATGAACAAAATGCAAAACGAAAGACAAAACCCGACCACGGAGGGAATATCATAACACATAGCCGAAAATGGCAAGAGTTGGAGTTACGAATATGGAAAGTTACATCCGGGGTGTTACATTAGTTTCCTTGGGATCATGTTGGGTGATAGTTGATTTGACCCTGCTGAAAAACAGAAACTTTTGCGCTCACGAAAATAAGTCTCATTTTTAACAGAAGAGTGCTATTGAGTTGATTATTTTTGCAGAAGTTTAATATACAAATTTATCACGTGGTCCAATCTGTTTCATAATTTTTGGAGTAGCGGAAGTATAGTTTGAGTCCAGATCATTACAAACTGTTCTGTTTTTGACAGATTCTGTTTTCAATGCATAGTTTGTTTTCTAGTTTCTATGGCTTATATTGCTCAATATAAATTGTGGAAATGATATTCTACAGTAGGCATTGTGTGCAAAAAATTATGAATCTTGACTTTGACAGTACCAAAGTGAAATGGTTTGCTCTTTATCATACTAACCTATCTCACAAAGTTCCGTTAAGTTTGTGTAATTGAAGTTTTCAAGTTTTGGGTGAGATGACGATATGAGGAGAATAAGGAGTGAAAAGACCCTAAGCTTGGGGATGCCCAAGGAACCCCAAGGTAATATCCAAGGAAGATCCAAGCAACTAAGCTTGGGGATGCCCCGGAAGGCATCCCCTCTTTCGTCTCCAACATTATCGGTAACCTCACTTGGAGCTATGTTTTCATTCGTCACATGACATGAGTTTTACTTGTAGTGTCAATTTATTTTGTTAATATTTTCTTGCTGTTATTTATAATAATGTTTTGCATCTTTCTTTTCAATAAAAATGTCAAGGATAGCCTTCACCATGCTTATTTTGCAAGTATACATGTTGCTGTTTGAAAACAGAAAGTTTACCGCTGTTGCAAAAATTCCCTAGAAAATTCAGAGTGTGATAAAATGTTGAAACTTTTTGCAAATTAATCTCTGATAAATTCTCTACAGTTTGATAGATTTTCATAATTTTTGGAGTTAGGGAAGTATGATGAATCTTGCATTCTTTACAGACTGCACTGTTTTGGCAGATTGCTGTTATGTTTGCATTGTTTGCATATGTTTGCTTATTTAATGTTTCTATTTGAGGATAGGAGTATTAAATATGCAGAGGCATTTAGTATGAAATGTTGAATAATAATTTTAGTGATTTTCTACAGTAGAGGTTTTTGCATTGGTTTATACTAACTTATCTCACGAGTTCTTGTTGAGTTTTGTGTGGATGAAGCTTTTGAGATTTAGGAAAATAATGATATGTGAGGAATTAAGGAGACACAAAAGCTCAAGCTTGGGGATGCCCAAGGCATACCAAGTTAATATTCCAAGAAGTCTCAAGCATCTAAGCTTGGGGATTCCCCGGTAGGCATCCCACCTTTCTTCTTCAACAATTATCGGTTAGTATCGGTTGAGTCTAAGTTTTTGCTTCTTCACATAATGTGTGCTATCCTTCAAATGTCATTTTGTTTTGTTTTGCTTGCTGTTTTAATAAGTTACTTAGATCTGAAAGTTTTTAAATAAGAGAGAGTCCTCAAATAGCTACCTATTTACTTAACTACTCGTTTGATCTTCACTTATTTCTTTTTAGAGTAGTTTGTCATTTACTCTTGTGCTTCACTTATATCCTATGAGTAAATTGTTGAATAAATTGACTATAATAAAGTTGAAATCATATCATGCCGAGTGGTAGCTTCACATTGGGTTTAGAAAGTGAAATCTTTTGAGGCCTGACAATCACAATATTGGTCGTACAAGCAATTCACGAATAATTAGTGCAAGGAAGAGAACCTTTCACATGCAAATACACTATCCTAGAAATCTTTTGTGATTGTGAGCCCCCATCAAAATAATATATGCCAAAATTGTTGACGTTGGACAATGAAGACAACGTAATGGTTTATGTTTGTTCATATTCACATAGAAGTCATATTGTCGTAGATCCTTCAACATGTGGTGCTTGCCCCCATCTTTGCTAGCCAAAAGTTCCGCACCAAGTAGAGATACTACTTGTGCATCCAAAAATCCTTAAACCCAAATCTTATTTTCAAGAGTCCACCATACCTACCTAAGGATTGAATAAGATTCTTCAAGTAAGTTGTCATCGGTGCAATAAGGCAATAAAAATTGCTTCTAAAAATGTAAGATCATTTAGTGTAAGAGAAAATTGAGCGTTGTACGAACTTGTGATGGTAAAGCAATAAAAGTGACAGACTGCATAATAAAGGTTGCCATCACAAGGGGCAATATAACGTGACGTTCTTTTGCACTAAGGGATTGAGCATACAAACAAATAAGCGCATGGCAACCTTTGCTTCCCTCTGCGAAGGGCCTATCTTTTACTTTTCAGTATTTACTTTTATGCAAAGAGTCAAAGTTTTTCTCTCTATTCCTTTTTATTTTTCTCCTTTGGCAAGCATCATGTGGTGAGGAAAGATCTAGGCACATATGTCCAGTTGAATATGGGTAGCATGAGTTATTATTGTTGACATCACCCTTGAGGTGAATACGTTGGGTGGCAAAACAATAAGCCCCTATCTTTCTATGTGTCCGGTTGAAACGTTTTGCTCATGTGTATGCGGTGAGTGTTAGAAATCATAGAAGACTATATGATGGTTGAGTATGTGCAGCTCTTACTTAAACTATGTTGAATAAGTTGAATTGCAATTGCTTGGTGACTAAGAATATAGGTTGTTGAGTTTCAAGAGAGTTCATTGTTTGAACCTTAACATGTGAACTGGTTGCTACTATAACATGAGAAGTTTTATAAGAAAGAATTGTTGTTATGATGCTAGGAAAAGTGATTGAAATTATCATTGATCAAACTTATGCACTGTGCAAGCATTCACACTTCATAAATTATTTCTTTTATCATTTACCTACTCGAGGACGAGTAGGAATTAAGCTTGGGGATGCTGATACGTCTCCAACGTATCTATAATTTATGAAGTATTCATGCCAATATATTATCATTCTTGGATGTTTTACAATCATTTTACAGCAACTTTATATCATTTTTTGGGACTAACCTATTGACTCAGTGCCAGTTGCTGTTTTTGCTTGTTTTTTACATCGCAGGAAATCAATACCAAACAGAGTCCAAATGCAACGAAACTCCACGGTGATTTTTTATGGACCAGATGACACCCATTGGGGTAGAGCAGCACCTGGGGGGTGCCCTGAGGGGGGCACAACCCACCAGGGCGTGCCAGGCCCACCTGGCGTGCCCAGGTGGGTTGCGCCCACCTCGGTGGCCTCCCGTACCCCTTCTTTGCACTATAAATTCCCAAAAATTCCGAAACCCATCGGGGTTACCCTAGATCAGAAGTTCCGCCGCCGCAAGGTCTCTGTATCCACGAAAACCAATCTAGACCCCGTTCCGGCACCCTGCCGGAGGGGGGAATCATCTCCGGTGGCCATCTTCATCATCCCGGCGGCCACCACGATGAGGAGGGAGTAGTCCACCCCCGAGGTTGAGGGATTGTACCAGTAGCTATGTGTTTAATCTCTCTCTCTCTCGTGATCTATATCATGGGATTTGTTAATATAGTCGGATCATATGATGTTTCTCCCCGTTATACTCTTGTTATGATAAATTGAGTCTTTACCCTTTGAAGTTTTGTATTGTCGGATTGAATATTCAGAGATGAGAACACATGATGTGTGTCTTGCAATATGAATACTCGAGGTGACAAATGGGGTATCATATTGATTCACTTGGTATGTGTTATGGCATTCAACTCGGGGATTCCCGCGGTGATATTGGGTAATCTATGCATAGGGGTTGATGCATGTTTTTCTCCGGTAGAAACTTTGGGGTCTCCTTGTAGTTCTTTGTGCGGATTGAGTATTATGAATATGAACTTGCTTTGGTGTTATCTTAATACGAACTCTTGATTAAATCGATCGGAAAGAATAGCTTGCGTTACTCTAGTACGAACTCTAGGATAGATTGATCGGAAAGAATAGCTTTGAGGTGGCTTTGTACCCTACAAACAATTCCTATCTTTTGTTCTCCGCTAATAGGAACTCGGGAGTGATTCTTTATTGCACTTTGAGGGATAATCATACGATCCAACTATGTTAGCATTGTTGAGAGGTTGCACTAGCGAAAGTACGGACCCTAGGCCTTGTTTTCAAGCATTGCAATACCATTTTTGTGCCCGTTTACTAATTTCTACCTTGCTGTTTTTATTTATTCAGATTATAAAAATATGTTTCTACCATCAATATTACACTTTTATCACCATCTCTTCGCCGAACTAGTGCACCTATGCAATTTTCCATTGTATTGGGTGTGTTGGGGACACAAGAGATTTCTTGTATTTGGTTGCAGGGTCGTTTGAATGAGACCATCTTCATCCTACACCTCCCACAGATTGATAAACCTTAGGTCATCCACTTGAGGGAAAATTGCTAATGTCGTACAAAACTCTGCGCTTGGAGGCCCAACACGAGTCTACGAGAATAAAGTTGCGTAGTAGACATCAGGGAGGTCGACCATATCAAACACAACCTTCTAAGCCCGATAGTTCAATTCTCCCCCAAATGTCACTGGCAACGTGATCTTTCCCTTAGGATGACTCCTACCGGGATTGACTCCTTGAAACGTGCCCGTGACCTTTAGTTCTTCCTCTTTTATCTGAAGCTTGCTGTTAACCTTTGGGGAAATCAGATTCAACCCGGCCCTACTGTCAACCAACATCTTTATGTTTTTGAGGTTGCGAATTGTTGGAGAGACCAACAACGACAAACACCCTACCGCGGTGGTGCGGTCAGGATGATCCTCTTCGTCAAAGATGATGGGCGTGCGTGACCATTTGAGCGGCTTCCGAGCCTCTACCGCTGGCTCCACCGCATTGACCTCACGCGCCCACCGTTTTAGTTGGCGGTGAGAGGAGTGCAAAGATGCACCCCCGTCAATGCACAGGGCGTCAGTGGCCTTTTGGAATTCCTGCTCGCTGGTTACCTCTTCATCCCCTCCATCACTCTCATCATTGCAACCTTGCTTCTCTCAACCCCTAGTGGGGTTTCGTTGGTTCCGAAAAGCCTTGCAGGGGCAATTTGCTTCACCGCCTCGGCCCTTCCCGCCAGTGCCATTCTGACCTTTTTCCTGTCATGCTTCTCATACTCGGCCCTCTACCTCTTGACGAGATGCTCAACCTGATGACACTCTTGGAGATCGTGGCCTTTGGTCCGATGAATCTTGTAGTACGGCCCATCGCCTTTCCCAGCCCTCTCGGCAGCCGCAGCTTCCCGGCAGTTAGCGCACGCAGCAGCTTCCTTGCCGGGGGCTTCGGACTTAGCCTTCTTGCCGGTACTAAGCGTGTCCGATCCTTCGACGGTCATCACTGCCTTATCCTTGCGCCTCTTGTTGCGCTTCTTGTTCTTCTTCTTTTGACTGGTGGATTCATCGTCATCCTCTGAGTCGATGTCGACACAATATTCCTAGGGAGTTTCCTTCCCTCCTCCACCCGAGCGCATTTGTCCACCAAGGAATAAAGCTCCTTCATAGTCTTGGGCAACCGCACATTCATCTTGGAACGTATCCTGCGGTTGCGCACATTGGATTGGAAGGCAGCTACCACAGCCGTCGGGTGGATATTTGGGATATTCCTATGGACTTTGCTGAATATCTGCAAATACTTGCGTAGAGTCTCTCCTTCTTTCTGTTGGAGAAGCTGCAAGTCGCTGGGCTGTCCTGGTTCTTGATGGCCGCCCGTGAAGGCGCCAATGAACTCATGGCACAGGTCATCCCATGACGAAATGGAGTTCTCCGGCAGGTGCATCAGCCAAGACCTCACATTGGACTTGAGTGCCAAGGGGAAGTAGTTGGCAAACACCTTCTCATCTCTTCCCCCGACAGCTTGAACAGCGATGGTGTAGATGCTTCAGAACTCTGCCGGGTTCAGCTTCCCATCATACTTCTCGGGTATCTCTGGCTTGAACGTGCGAGCGGATGGCCAACGGACTTGCCGTAGCTCACGAGTAAAGGCAGGGCAGCCAACCTCGAAAGGCAGGCACCCGCCATCCTCGAGCGCAGGCTCGTCGACGTCGGGGCCATCGCACCCATTGGTCCGACGTGCGCGCCTCCCCTCCGCATGTCCTCCGGGGCTCGCCGTTGGCCTGGACTTGCTCAAGGGTCGGAAGAGGCCATCAAGACGTCATCGGGTTCTTGATTCCGCGGCTCCCGCATCGATTGCCGTGGTGGGGACTGCATAGTGGGGGTGGCCCCTTCCGTACGGCCAGCAGCGCGAGCCGTTGTCGTCGCCGTGGGAGGCCGCAGCGGGCCAGCTTGCTGTGAGCCCCCACCCTCGGTGAAGCCAATCAGACTCTGAATGGTGGCTCTTCATTCATCCTGGTGATGATGATGTAGATCGTATCGTCACCCAGCTTCTGACGGTGCCGGTGGCAACTACGTCGCGCCCTCGCTGTTGCGAACCAGCCACTTGGATGGTATGGCGACGCGGTGAAGGCGCTTGAGGGCTAGTGGCTCCATTGGGCACAGTGGCTGGGTCAACCCGCTCCGGGGGAGGCGCACGCCGCGCGGTCGCGCCCGTGGCGGGGGCGGCCGGAGGGTGGCAGTTCGCCCCAGACCGGGTGCCACCACTGTGGCTGTGCCCTTCGACGAGGGGAAGAGGTACAGACAGAATAACCCCATCGTTCGTACCTCGTGGAGCATGACCGCTGGGGTGCTGCTGATGCTGCTCTCCTCCGATGCCTCCCGCTCGTGCTTCAGCCGCGGGGGAGGTGGTGACAGCGCTGAAAGTGCAACTATCCCTGGGTGGTTTTGGTAATTATTTACAACATATAGCTCATTGAGCTAATGCTATTTCAAGATAAATATTTTAGGAAAGCTAAATGATTGGCATGGCATGGATTAGGACTGTGGACCCATCAAAATGCTAAGGACACGTATTGGCTCTAGCTCAAGACTCTACATTTTACTTTTAGTGATCCAAGATCACATTGAGTCCAGAGGAAAAGCCAATACTATTAAAAGGGGATGAGGTGTTGCTTAATGGCTTACTTGCTAAAAATGCTTAGTGATATGCTCCAAAAACCCTCAACCACTTTCTCATATCCACATTTGTCCAAACCAAAAGTCAAAATCGGCCCCACCGAAACATTCTATCCGGCGCCACCGAGTTCACTTGTCATAGCCACTGCCACAAACCCTAGTCACCTCGGTCTCACCGATAGGGATCTCGGTCTCACCGAGATGGGATTGCAAACTCTCTGTTTCCCTTCGTACCATTTCGGTTCAACCGAGATGGGCGATCGGTCCCACCGAGTTCGCAATGCAAACTCTCTGTTTCCCCTTTGTAACGTTTCGGTCTCACCGAGATGAGCGAATCGGTCCCACCAAGTTTGCCTGATCAACTCTCTGGTTAGCTTATTACCAAAGTCGGTCTCACCGAGTTTATGTAATCGGTCTCACCAAGATTACGTTATGCCCTAACCCTAATGACATCGGTCCCACCGAAAATCCTAACGTTCACATTTTGAACTAAATCGGTCTGACCGACTTTTCTGATTCGGTCCCACCGAGTTTGGTGAATTGTGTGTAATGGTTAGATTTTGTGTGGAGGCTATATATACCCCTCCACCCACTCTTCATTCGTGGAGAGAGCCATCAGAACATGCCTACACTTCCAGCATACATTTTCTGACAGAGAACCACCTACTCATGTGTTGAGGTCAAGATATTCCATTCCAACCACATAAATCTTGATCTCTAGCCTTCTCCAAGTTGCTTTCCACTCAAATCATCTTTCCACCAAATCCAAATCTGTGAGAGAGAGTGGAGTGTTGGGGAGACTATCATTTGAAGCACAAGAGCAAGGAGTTCATCATCAACACACCATCTATTACCTTTTGGAGAGTGGTGTCTCCTAGATTGGTTAGGTGTCACTTGGGAGCCTCCGTCAAGATTGTGGAGTTGAACCAAGGAGTTTGTATGGACAAGGAGACCGCCTACTTCGTGAAGATCTACCCTAGTGAGGCAAGTCCTTCATTGGCGATGGCCATGGTGGGATAGACAAGGTTGCTTCTTCGTGGACCCTTCATGGGTGGAGCCCTCCGTGGTCTCGCGCAACCGTTACCCTTCGTGGGTTGAAGTCTCCATCAATGTGGATGTACGATAGCACCACCTATCGGAACCACACCAAAAATCTTCGTGTCTACATTGCATTTGCTCCCTCCAAACTCCTCCCTTTACCTTCATGTGCAATGTTTTACATTCCGCTGCTACACTCTTAGACTTGCATGTGTAGGTTGATTGCTTGACTTGTGCTAAGTTGTTAAAATCTGCCAAGACTTAAAATTGGGAAAAGGCTAGATTTTTATTAAGTCAAGTAGTCTAATCACCCCCCTCTAGACATACTTTCGATCCTACAAGTGGTATCAGAGCTTTGGTCTCCATTTGCCTTGATTTCCATAGCTTTTGGTGATCATAGCCTTGGTTTCACAACCTAGGAGAGTATGGCGTCTAGCGAGGGAAATTACCACCGTAGAGGTCCTTACTTTGATGGTACTAATTTTGCTAGTTGGAAGCATAAGATGAAAATGCCTATTCTTGGACATAACCTCGCCATTTGGGCTATTGTGTGTATTGGCTTGCAAGGTGAATTCTTTGATGGGAGAGAACCAAACCGTGAAGCTACCGCGGAAGAGTTGAAGATGCTGCAATACAATGCTCAATATTGTGATATTCTCTTCAATAGATTGTGCCCCGAAGAATTCAACAAAATCAGCCGTCTTGAGAATGCAAAGGAAATTTGGGATACTTTGATTGATATGCACGAAGGTACCGACTCCGTCAAGGAATCCAAATTGGATGTGCTTCAAAGTGAACTTGACAAGTTCAAAATGAAGGATGGTGAAGGTGTCACTGAAATGTACTCTAGGCTTGCTCTCATCACAAATGAGATTGCCGGCTTAGGAAGTGAAGAGATAACCGATAGATTCATCATCAAGAAGATCCTAAGAGCCTTGGATGGAAAATATGATACTGTGTGCACATTAATCCAAATGATGCCCAACTACAAAGATCTCAAGCCAACGAAAGTCGTTGGAAGAATTGTTTCTCATGAGATGTCACTCAAGGATAAGGAAGAGCTTCACAACAAGTCAAGCGGTGCTTACAAAGCCTCATGTGATGCTCCCACATCATCAAGTGAGAAACAAACCTTCAATGAAGAACTGATCCTAATGGTGAAGAATTTCAACAAGTTCTACAAGAGTAGAAGCAAGGAAAGAAGTTCCAAGTCAAGGTCCTACAATGATAAAAGATCTTCTAGTCGTGAGCGTAATTGCTACAATTGTGGAAGACCCGGACACTACTCCAATGAGTGTACGCCCCCCTACAAAAGAAGAGAAGACTCACCCAAAAGAAGAAGTAGAAGAGAAGAATCACCACCTAGAGAGGAGGAGTAGAGATGATCGTTATGAATGAAGAACCTCTCGGAGAAGCAAGGATTCGGAAAGGAAGGACAAGTCATCAAGGAGCTACACAAAACGAAGACATCAAGCTCATGTTGGTGAATGGGTATCCGGCTCCGACTCCGACCATCACTCCGAAAGAAGTTATCACTCCGACTCCGAATATACTCAAGATGAAGGTGTTGCCGGTCTAACACTTGTGTCAACCAACTCCTACGACATATTTGACTCTCCAAATGAAGGAATTGGAAGATGCTTCATGGCTAAAGGCCCAAAGGTATCACACCCCGAGTATGTTGATTTCAATAGTGATGAAGATGATTTGCTAGGTGATGATGATTTACTTGTTGACAACTCTAGTGATGAAAACTATGATGAACTTGCTATTAATCATGATAATCAAGATAAAACGAATGATGATGATAAGAAGGAGATTGAGCGAATAACTAAAGAACTAAACTCTCTTAAGTTAGCTCATGAAACTACCTTGGAAGATCATCAAGAACTTTTAAAGACTCATGAGAAGTTGCGCTTTGAAAAGCTCAATCTTTAGCAAGAGCATGAGTTTTTTAAAGCCATCAATGATGATCTTCGCAAGAGAAGTTCTTCTTACATTGCCAAGCATTTACTCCTGTCTACTTACATGCCACAAGTTAAATCTAGCAACAAGGGTAAGAAAGATTATTCATCTAGTAGTAACAACAATCATGCTAAATCCAATGTTGTTGCTTCTAGTAGTTCTCTTGATTCCACTAATGATTCTCTTAGCCAAGTTACATTTGAGCAAGAAAATAGCTTATTGAAGGGAATTATAGAGAAAGGTGTTTACAAGAGCCTTGCCGGGAGTAAGCAATTTGAGGAAATTGTACGCGAGCAAGGATGGTATCGGAAGAATCAAGGAATTGGTTTTGAACGAAAGTTCAATACCAATGGAGTTGAGTGGGAAGAATATCAATACCCCAAGACGAAGTTTGTCCTCAACAAGAGAAGTATGATCCTAGTTCTTTCCAAGGGACACAAGCTCAAGATGATCTTCCACCACAAGACCACAAGCTAAAAGGCAAGGACAAGCTTCAAGAGGGGATTGATGCATTTGAAGAAGCTCCTAAGGCCTTGGTCAAGTGGGTTCCCAAGACTACATCAAGTTCTACTTCATCAAGTACGACTACAACTCCAAGGATTCCCATCAAGATGATGTGGATCCCAAAGAAGAAGAACTAGAGAGTTCTTGAGGGTGACTCCGCCAACATACTTCACTCATATCATTTTGGCGAGGACAATTGCAAACAAATTCCACATCTTGCACTAGTTCAAGGAGTCACAAACCCTCTTGTTGGTAAGACAAGGGACAAGGTAACCCAATGTTTTCATGGACATCATCTCGTGTGTACATCACTCTATGTCTATGGATATCCTTGTTTGTTCCTTGTGGGACTAACCCGTGTAGGTATTGAAAGTGCAACTCACTCCAATGGATTGCTCCAAATGATCTACATCAACATTGAGCGTACACATCTTCAACACCTACATGAAGTCATCATCGACAAAACCCAAGGTTAGTTCATCCCTCTTAGGGGGGATATCACATCTAGGGGGAGCTTTACTCTAATCAATTGAGCTAAAGCAACTCTAATGATGTGAACACAACAATGCTTTATGTAAAAGTGGTAACCCCAGTTGTGCTTAAACGATGAGTATGACCTATGATCAAATGTTCTCATTTGACTCCTAAGTCAATATACTCATATATAGATGACCTAGTCATCGCCAATTGCTTGATAGATGCTAGAATGTTTGTGCATGCTTTGTCACATATTTCATTTGCCATTTTATTGTGTGAGCATGTTGATTGCATATTTTATTCGTTTGAGGTCATCCATTTGTTGCATCGATTATTTGGCTTTTTCTCTTCTGCCAAATGGATGGACAAGAATGCCTAAGAACTCCCTCTAGCTATCTATGCTTTTCTCGTCTCAAACTCTATTCGTGCTACATCACAAAGTTTGATCAAGTCAGATTTGAACCACTCTTTGTGAGGAGCACTCGGAGTCCCCAATTCGTCATAGGCTTAAACTTCCAAAACCTCTTTGTGCATTTTGGTATGACCGAGTCATCCACTTCGGTCACACCAATTTCACTAAGTTGATATAGGTTTTCCATCTCGGTGCAACCGATTTGAACCTTTCGGTCACACCGAGTTGCAGTAACCGCTTGCGATTCTGCATCTCGGTGCCACCGAGTTGTTCCACTCGGTCACACCGACAGGGTCGGGATAGATATATATATATATATATATATATATATATATATATATATATATATATATATATATATATATATATATATATATATCCACGGGTGAGATTTTTGGAAATTTCTTCAAAAGTCCTCAGCCCGCGCGTATCCTGCTCTGCCTCCTCGGGTCTCCGGATCATCTCCTCGCCGCCAGTGACCTCCCGCCGTTGATCTCCGTCACCGTCAATGGAATTCTGCTCCGTCGTTATCGCCGTAGCAAACCCCCGCCGAACTAGGGTATGGGTTCGATACTTTGTGCTATTTCCTTACTCCGATTCCTAGCACATTGCTTTTCCATGATCATTGCCACGTATGAAAACAATCTATCCAGAGAAAACATCCTTTAGGTTAGGTTTGATTCAAAAATTTAGGGTTAGGTCTCCGCCGAACTCATCTCGGACCGACCGAGTTGTAGAAATCGGTCTCACCAATTTGGCTTAGGCCATTGCACATGCGTTTTTCGGTCTGACCGAAAATTGCAAATCGGTGTGACCGATTTCAACTCTCTGTGAAACCCTAGCAATCTCGGAGCCACCGAACTGTGACTCGGTCTGATCGAGTTCACCAGTTTAGGTTCCAAAAGTTGTTTTGGTGTCACCGAGTTTAACAAATCGGTAGCTCCGAAATCATTTCAGTGGAGAACTAAAGCTAAGTTTTTGACTCATCTCTTTTGCAAAAACTCTGCACTTTGTGATGCTCATCTACTCTACCTCATCTATATCTATTCACAGGGTTTGCTGTCAGTTTACTTGCCAAGATGTTTGACCAGAGTGACAGCCAGAACAGAACTGAAGAGCAAGTGCAAATGAGTGAGGGCACTAGTCCCTCAAGCAGTTATGATGAGGGCAGCAGGAGCACACCAAGTAACTTGCCCAAGGCAGCCACTAGAACAAGGAAGAAGAGAACCTCAGACTCTGAGGATGAGGACTATGTGGCTGTTGAGGATGAGGCATCCTCAAGGAAGAAAGTGCTGAAGAAGGAGTATGGCACAACTGCTGCAACAAAGCCTGGTATGCACAAGAAAGCACCTGCCAAGAGAGTGCCAACATCCAAGCCTAGGAAAGCAGCTTTGGAAGAAACTATGGAGTTCACTCTTGAACCCAAAGAGGCTGGACATGGAAAGAATAGAAAGGAGAGGGTCAAGAAGACCATTGCCAGAGTTATTGGCAAGCCCTCCATGATGAGAGATCCATCTGATGAGGAAGAGGAAGAGGATGCTGCACCAGCACCCAAGTCTCAGAAACTTATGGGAGATGCTGTCAAGTCAGGGGCTGCAATATCAAAGCCCAAAGCTGCTCCCAAAGCAACATCTCAAGCTCAGAAGCCCACTAAGCCAAAGAGAAGCACCAGAAACATTCCTGCAGAAGAGAAGAACAAGGCCCCAGTGCCTGAAGTTGAAGAAGAGGATGATGAAGCCCCAGTGCTGAGAAAACTGAAGCCAAACATTCCAGACCACAATGACACTCATCCAGTGGCTGAGGATATGCACATCAGGAAAGATGCTGGACTGAGATTGTGGAGACAGTCTGATCCATATGCTGTGAGGAGGAGAACTGCTGTGGACTACATGTTTCACACCAAAGAACAATAAGATTTCTATGAGACTAGTCTTCTTGACAAGAAGCCAATTGTCTGTGATATGAAGTGGATTGATTGGGAATTCATTAATGAGAATGAAGATCACTTCCCAGGTGTACATGAAAGTTTCAAAGCTTGTGGAGTGGACACATTTGTTGGACAGAAGCTCACCAAATGGAATGATGAGCTAATCATGCAATTCTACTCCACTGCTCATTTCTATCCAGATGGAAGGATAGTGTGGATGTCTGAAGGTACAAGGTACCAATCAACTGTTGAAGAATGGGCCAAGTTAATCAATGCCCCAGAAGAGCATGAGGATGATTTGGATGTGTATGTAAAGAAGAAGAAAGACCACAACTCAATGGCAAATATGTACAAAGAGATCCCAGATAAAGCTTTAGAGACACATAAGTTTGGATCTGTATACTATTTGTTGTCTGGTCTGCTGATACGTCTCCAACGTATCTATAATTTTTGATTGTTCCATGCTATTATATTATCTGTTTTGGATGTTTAATGGGCTTTATTATGCTATTTTATATTATTTTTGGGACAAACCTATTAAACGAAGGCCCAGTGCAAATTGCTGTTTTTTTTGCCTATTTCAGTGTTTCACAGAAAAGGAATATCAAACGGAATCCAAACGGAACGAAACCTTCGCGAGGATCTTTTTTGGAACAAACGCAATCCAGGAGACTTGGAGTGGAAGTCAAGGAAGCAACGAGGAAGCCACGAGGCAGGAGGGCACGCCCAGGGGGGTAGGCGCGCCCCCACCCTCGTGGGCCCCTCGTAGCTCCACCGACCTACTTCTTTCTCCTATATATACTCTTAT
This sequence comes from Aegilops tauschii subsp. strangulata, assembly GCF_002575655.3. Taxonomy (NCBI): domain Eukaryota; kingdom Viridiplantae; phylum Streptophyta; class Magnoliopsida; order Poales; family Poaceae; genus Aegilops; species Aegilops tauschii. The sequence goes on along the minus strand of NC_053037.3, from coordinate 275,348,898 downwards.
ACCCTAAAAACATTCGGGGGAGCCACGAAACCACTTCTCCACCGCCACAACCTTCTGTACCCGTGAGATCCCATCTTGGGGCCTTTTCCGGCAATCTGCCGGAGGGGGATTCGATCATGGAGGGCTTCTACATCAGCACCATAGCCTCTCCGATGATGTGTGAGTAGTTTACCACAGACCTTCGGGTCCATAGTTATTAGCTAGATGGCTTCTTCTCTCTCTTTGGATCTCAATACGAAGTTCTCCTCGATGTTCTTGGAGATCTATTCGATGTAATACTCTTTCGTGGTGTTTTTCCGAGATCCGATGAATTGTGGGTTTATGATCAAGATTATCTATGAACAATATTTGATTCTTCTCTGAATTCTTATATGCATGATTTGATATCTTTGCAAGTCTCTTCGAATTATCGGTTTAGTTTGGCCTACTAGATTAATCTTTCTTGCAATGGGAGAAGTGCTTAGCTTTGGGTTCAACCTTGCGGTGTCCTTTCCCAGTGACAACAGGGGCAACAAGGCACGTATTGTATTGTTGACGTCGAGGATAAAAAGATGGGGTTTATATCATATTGCTTTAGTTTATTACTCTACATGATGTCATCTTGCCTAATGCGCTACTCTGTTCTTATGAACTTAATACTCTAGATGCATGCTGGATAGCGGTCGATGTGTGGAGTAATAGTAGTAGATGCAGAATCGTTTCAGTCTACTTGACACGGACGTGATGCCTATATTCATGATCATGCCTAGATATTCTCATAACTATGCGCTTTTATATCAATTGCTCGGCAGTAATTTGGTCACCCACCGTAATATATGCTATCATGAAAGAAGCCACTAGTGAAACCTATGCCCCCCGGGTCTATTTTACATCGTATTAGTTTCCTGTCAACTAGCTATTTCTGTCGCCGTTTATTTTGCAATCTTTATTTTCCAATCTATACAACAAAAATACCAAAAAAAAATCTTATTATCTTTACCAGATCTCACTTTTGCAAGTGGCCGTGAAGGGATTGACAACCCCTTTATCGCGTTGGTTGAAAGGTTCTTAATTGTTTGTGCAGGTACTAGGCGATTTGCGTGTAGTCTCCTACTGGATTGATACCTTGGTTCTCAAAAACTAAGGGAAATACTTACGCTACTTTGCTGCATCACCCTTTCCTCTTCAAGGGGAAACCAACGCATGCTCAAGAGGTAGCAAGAAGGATTTTTGGCGCCGTTGCCGGGGAGATCTACGCTCAAGTCAAGACATACTAAGTACCCATCACAAACTCTTATCCCTCGCATTACATTATTCACCATTTGCCTCTCGTTTTCCTCTCCCCCACTTCACCTTTGCCGTTTTATTCGCCTTTTTTCCGTTCGTATTTTTTCCGCTTACCTCTTGTGTGCCCGTTCTTAGTGTGGTTTGTTGCCATCATGTCTGAAATTGGGGAGGTTATCGTCGAAAAAGATAATAGTAACTATGGGGGAAACCTTGATGCTTTTGATAATCCTCATGAAGAACCTACTATTCTACACACTAAAAAGTTTTGGATTGGCAGTGGTAATATTATTGGAAAAGGAGTTATTCAAGATTTCTTTACTTGTGCCGGTGCTTTGCCCACTATGGGAGGGTCTATTTTTCATAGAACTAGTAGTCTTGTGGATGCTATATCTTTGCTCATAGTTGAACTTGAAGGACAATTTATGCATATGCATCCTTGCATACAAAGGATTTTCCTAGAATTTTCCAATATTGAGCATTCTTCTGTTAAGCGTGCAGCTACTACCTTTTTAGCACATGAGTTCAGATTTATAATGAAAGAGGCCAATGAAATTTTTGCGCATTATAGGGTGGACGCTGGCCGTCCTCCCATAGAAGCTATCCTTTTTAATCAAGAAGATGTAGTGCGTTTACGATCTTTAGATCATGTTGCTTATAATGAAAACCTTAGAAAAAAGGTTCCTACCGATGTTCTAGTTGATAGAATCTCTGAACTTAATGATAATTTTGCTATTCAGAATAATGGGTTAGGATTTCCTCTTGAACATAGGCTCATGACTTTTTGCCAAAAGAATGCTGATAATGATGAATTGGTTGTGCAATATGAGGGGCCAAAGGAGGAACCAATACCTCCCGAGCTTGATCTTGGGGACTTTTGTCCCATTAAATTTAGCTCTTTTGAAGAGTGAAATGCGCCACTAGTCCATGAACTCAAACTTATTGCACACTTTAGGCCAATAACTCGAGAAGTGATCGGATTTAGTCTGCAAACTCGTTGATTTGGCCAAATAAGGCCAAAACCGGCCTAAGAGTAAAAAAACTGGTCACACAGATACCATGTCATCGTTCCATTGACCGCTTATGCATTCACTATTTTTTTATAGAGGTCTATTTGCAAATTGGACGATTTTTTCTCACAAACCATGGTAAGGGCGTTTGGAATAAAAATATATTAAAATACTTGCATTTCCATGGACTTGAACCTGGGCTATTCGAAATTAGTAATGCCCCAATGGCCACCGAACCAACACCGAGCTTGCACAATAAATCTCTGGCGCCCCATATAGAATCAGAAGAAAAATAAATATTAAAACATGAGTTATGTTGTAATTGAACCCATATCATTGGGTTAGAAATCAGCTTCGAGACTGATACACCACAAACTCACTCATGTACGAACAGGCAGCCTACTTTATTTATTTGCGCAGAATCATTAGTTAAATATGTTAGTAGAATTAGTTGTTTTCAGAAAATATAGAAGTGTGGCAATAGCATTCATAGTTCTTAATTTTTTCCCAATGATCACATAGTTCTGAAACCATCCAACACATAATTCTGAAACTAGGGAACGCTACGATCTACCTACAAACAACACAAGAGTCAAGTGAAACAGAAGGAAAGAGATTGCCTGATTAAAAAACGATCTGGAGGACCTTCTGGTTTCTCTCTCTCTCTCTCTCTCCTGATTATAGATGAAAATATATGTTGTGGGTTGTAGATTAGCGTGCAAGCCGGTTGTCAGTTCGGTGGTCATCGCGACATTATGAATTCTGAACAGCCCAGGTTCTCTGAATTCTTATATGCATGATTTGATATCATTGCAAGTCTCTTCGAATTATCGGTTTAGTTTGGCCTACCAGATTGATCTTTCTTGCAATGGGAGAAGTGCTTAGCTTTGGGTTCAATCTTGCGGTGTCCTTTCCCAGTGACAGTAGTGAAGGAAATATGCCCTAGAGGCAATAATAAAATTATTATTTATTTCTTCGTATCATGATAAATGTTTATTATTCATGCTAGAATTGTATTAACCGGAAACATAATACATGTGTGAATACAAAGACAAACATAGTGTCACTAGTATGCCTCTACTTGACTAGCTCGTTAATCAAAGATGGTTGAGTTTCCTAGCCATAGACATGAGTTGTCATTTGATTAACGGGATCACATCATTAGGAGAATGATGTGATTGACTTGACCCATTCCGTTAGCTTAGCACTTGATCGTTTAGTTTACTACTATTGCTTTCTTCATGACTTATACATGTTCCTATGACTATGAGATTATGCAACTCCCGACTACTGGAGGGACACTTTGTGTGCTACCAAACGTCACAAGGTAACTGGGTGATTATAAAGGTGCTCTACAGGTGTATCCGATGGTACTTGTTGAGTTGGCATAGATCGAGATTAGAATTTGTCACTCCGACTGTCGGAGAGGTATCTCTGGGCCCTCTCGGTAATGCACATCACTATAAGCCTTGCAAGCAATGTGACTAATGAGCTAGTTGCGGGATGATGCATTACGGAACGAGTAAAGAGACTTGCCGGTAACGAGATTGAACTAGGTATTGAGATACCGACGATCGAATCTCGGGCAAGTAACATATCGATGACAAAGGGAACAACGTATGTTGTTATGCGGTTTGACCGATAAAGATCTTCGTAGAATATGTAGGAACCAATATGGGCATCTAGGTTCCGCTATTGGTTATTGACCGGAGATGTGTCTCGGTCATGTCTACATAGTTCTCGAACCCGTAGGGTCCGCACGCTTAAAGTTCTGTGACGATCGATATTATGAGTTTATATGTTTTGATGTACCGAAGATAGTTCAGAGTCCCGGATATGATCACGGACATGACGAGGAGTCTCGAAATGGTCGAGAAATAAAGATTGATATATTGGAAGCCTATATTTGGACGTCGGAAGTGTTTCGGGTGAAATCGGGATTTTACCGGAGTGCCGGAGGGGTTACCGGAACCCCCCGGGGGTTAATGGGCCTTGATGGGCCCTAGTGGAGAGAGAGGGGACGACCAGGGCAGGCCGTGCGCCCCTCCCCCTCTGGTCCGAATTGGACTAGGAAGGGGGGGGCGCCCCCTTTCCTTCTCCTTCTCCCCCTTCCTTTCCCCCTCCTAGTAGGAGTAGGAAAGAGGGGAGTCCTACTCCTACTAGGAGGAGGACTCCTCCTCCTGGCGCGCCCTACAAGGGCCGGCCGGCCTCCCCCCTTGCTCCTTTATATACGGGGGCAGGGGACACCCTAGGATACACAAGTTGATCATTGATCTCTCCCAGCCGTGTGCAGTGCCCCCCTCCACCATAATCCATCTCGGTCATATCATAGTGGTGCTTAGGCGAAGCCCTGCGATGGTAGCTTCATCAACATCGTCACCACGCCATCATGCTGATGAAACTCTCCCTCGAGCTCTACTGGATCGTGAGTTCGCGGGACGTCACCGAGCTGAACGTGTGCTGAACGCGGAGGTGCCGTACGCTCGGTACCGAGGATCGGTCGATCGTGAAGACGTACGACTACATCAACCGCGTTGTCATAACGCTTCCGCTTAATGGTCTATGAGGGTACGTGGACGACACTCTCCCCTCTCGTTGCTATGCATCACCATGATCTTGCGTGTGCGTAGGATTTTTTTTTGAAATTACTGCGTTCCCCAACAGTGGCATCCGAGCCAGGTTTATGCATAGATGTTATATGCACGAGTAGAACACAAGTGAGTTGTGGGCGATACAAGTCATACTGCTTACCAGCATGTCATACTTTGGTTCGGCGGTATTGTTGGATGAAGCGGCCCGGACCGACATTACGCGTACGCTTACGCGAGACTGGTTCTATCGACGTGCTTTGCACACATGTGGCTGGCGGGTGTCAGTTTGTCCAACTTTAGTTGAACCGAGTGTGGCTACGCCCGGTCCTTGAGAAGGTTAAAAAACACTAACTTGATGAACTATCGTTGTGGTTTTGATGCGTAGGTAAGAACGGTTCTTGCTCAGCCCGTAGCAGCCACGTAAAACTTGCAACAACAAAGTAGAGGACGTCTAACTTGTTTTTGCAGGGCATGTTGTGATGTGATATGGTCAAGACATGATGCTATATTTTATTGTATGAGATGATCATGTTTTGTAACGGAGTTATCGGCAACTGGCAGGAGCCATATGGTTGTCGCTTTATTGTATGCAATGCAATCGCCCTGTAATTTCTTTACTTTATCACTAAGCGGTAGCGATAGTCGTAGAAGCAATAGTTGGCGAGACGACAACGATGCTACGATGGAGATCAAGGTGTCGCACCGGTGACGATGGTGATCATGACGGTGCTTTGGAGATGGAGGCACAAGATGATGATGGCCATATCATATCACTTATATTGATTGCATGTGATGTTTATCCTTTATGCATCTTATTCTGCTTGGATTGACGGTAGCATTATAAGATGATCTCTCAGTAAGTTTCAAGGTATAAGTGTTCTCCCTGAGTATGCACCGTATCGAAAGTTCGTCGTGCCGAGACACCACGTGATGACCGGGTGTGATAAGCTCTACGTTCAAATACAACGGGTGTAAGCCAGTTTTGCACACACAGGATACTCGGGTTAAACTTGACGAGCCTAGCATATGCAGATATGGCCTCGGAACACTGGAGACCGAAAGTTCGAATGTGAATCATATAGTAGATATGATCAACATAGTGATGTTCACCACTGAAAACTACTCCATCTCACGTGATGATCGGACATGGTTTAGTTGATTTGGATCACGTGATCATTTAGATGACTCGAGGGACGTCAATCTAGTGGGAGTTCTTAAGTAATATGATTAATTGAACTTTAATTTACCATGAACTTAGTACCTGATAGTATTTTGCTTGTCTATGTTGTTGTAGATAGATGGCCCGTGCTGTTGTTCCGTTGAATTTTAATGCGTTCCTTGAGAAAGCAAAGTTGAAAGATGATGGTAGCAATTACACGGACTGGGTCCATAACTTGAGGATTATCCTCATTGCTGCACAAAAGAATTACGTTCTGGAAGCACCGCTGGGTGCCAGGCCTGCTGCAGATGCAACTGGCGATGTTAAGAACGTCTGGCAGAGCAAAGCTGATGACTACTCGATAGTTCAGTGTGCCATGCTTTACAGCTTAGAACCGGGACTTGAACGATGTTTTGAACGTCATGGAGCATATGAGATGTTCCAGGAGTTGAAGTTAATATTTCAAGCAAATGCCCGGATTGAGAGATATGAAGTCTCCAATAAGTTCTACAGCTGCAAGATGGAGGAGAATAGTTCTGTCAGTGAACATATACTCAAAATGTCTGGGTATAATAATCACTTGATTCAACTGGGAGTTAATCTTCCGGATGATAGTGTCATTGGCAGAATTCTTCAATCACTGCCACCAAGCTACAAGAGCTTTGTGATGAACTATAATATGCAAGGGATGGATAAGACAATTCCCGAGCTCTTCGCAATGCTAAAGGCTGCTGAGGTAGAAATCAAGAAGGAGCATCAAGTGTTGATGGTCAACAAGACCACCAGTTTCAAGAAAAAGGGTAAAGGGAAGAAGAAGGGCAACTTCAAGAAGAATAGCAAACAAGTTGCTGCTCAGGAGAAGAAACCCAAGTCTGGACCTAAGCCTGAGACTGAGTGCTTCTACTGCAAACAGACTGGTCACTGGAAGCGGAACTGCCCCAAGTATTTGGCGGATAAGAAGGATGGCAAGGTAAACAAAGGTATATGTGATATACATGTTATTGATGTGTACCTTACTAATGCTCGCAGTAGCACCTGGGTATTTGATACTGGTTCTGTTGCTAATATTTGCAACTCGAAACAGGGACTACAGATTAAGTGAAGATTGGCTAAGGACGAGGTGACGATGCGCGTGGGAAATGGTTCCAAAGTCGATGTGATCGCGGTTGGCGCGCTACCTCTGCATCTACCTTCGGGATTAGTTTTAGACCTGAATAATTGTTATTTGGTGCCAGCGTTAAGCATGAACATTATATCTGGATCTAGTTTGATGCGACACGGTTATTCATTTAAATCAGAGAATAATGGTTGTTCTATTTATATGAGTAATATCTTTTATGGTCATGCCCCCTTGAAGAGTGGTCTATTTTTATTAAATCTCGATAGTAGTGATACACATATTCATAATATTGAAGCCAAAAAATGCAAAGTTGATAATGATAGTGCAACTTATTTGTGGCACTGCCGTTTAGGTCATATTGGTGTAAAGCGCATGAAGAAACTCCATACTGATGGACTTTTGGAATCACTTGATTATGAATCATTTGGTACTTGCGAACCATGCCTCATGGGCAAGATGACTAAAACGCCGTTCTCCGGAACAATGGAGCAAGCAACAGATTTGTTGGAGATCATACATACTGATGTATGTGGTCCAATGAATATTGAGGCTCGCGGCGGGTATCGTTATTTTCTCACCTTCACAGGTGATTTGAGTAGATATGGGTATATCTACTTAATGAAACATAAGTCTGAAACATTTGAAAAGTTCAAGGAATTTCAGAGTGAAGTGGAAAATCATCGTAACAAGAAAATAAAGTTTCTACGATCTGATCGTGGAGGAGAATATTTGAGTTACGAGTTTGGTCTACATTTGAAACAATGCGGAATAGTTTCACAACTCACTCCACCCGGAACACCACAGCGAAATGGTGTGTCCGAATGTCGTAATCGTACTTTACTAGATATGGTGCGATCTATGATGTCTCTTACTGATTTACCGCTATCATTTTGGGGTTATGCTTTAGAGACAGTTGCATTCACGTTAAATAGGGCACCATCAAAATCCGTTGAGACGACGCCTTATGAACTGTGGTTTGGCAAGAAACCAAAGTTGTCGTTTCTTAAAGTCTGGGGCTGCGATGCTTATGTGAAAAAGCTTCAACCTGATAAGCTCGAACCCAAATCGGAGAAATGTGTCTTCATAGGATACCCAAAGGAAACTGTTGGGTACATCTTCTATCACAGATCCGAAGGCAAGACATTTGTTGCTAAGAATGGATCCTTTCTAGAGAAGGAGTTTCTCTCGAAAGAAGTGAGTGGGAGGAAAGTAGAACTTGATGAGGTAACTGTACCTGCTCCCTTATTGGAAAGTAGTTCATCACAGGAACCGGTTTCTGTGACACCTACACCAATCAGTGAAGAAGCTAATGATATTGATCATGAAACTTCAGATCAAGTTACTACCGAACCTCGTAGGTCAACCAGAGTAAGATCCGCACCAGAGTGGTACGGCAATCCTATTCTGGAGGTCATGTTACTTGACCAAGGTGAACCTACGAACTATGAAGAAGCGATTGTGCGCCCAGATTCTGCAAAATGGCTTGAGGCCATGAAATCTGAGATGGGATCCATGTATGAGAACAAAGTGTGGACTTTGGTTGACTTGCCCGATGATCGGCAAGCCATAGAGAATAAATGGATCTTCAAGAAGAAGACTGACGCTGACGGTAATGTTACTGTCTACAAAGCTCGATTTGTTGCGAAAGGTTTTCGACAAGTTCAAGGAGTTGACTACGATGAGACTTTCTCACCCGTAACGATGCTTAAGTCTGTCCGAATCATGTTAGCAATTGCCGCATTTTATGATTATGAAATTTGGCAAATGGATGTCAAAACTGCATTCCTGAATGGATTTCTGGAAGAAGAGTTTTATATGATGCAACCGGAAGGTTTTGTTGATCCAAATGGAGCTAACAAAGTGTGCAAGCTCCAGCGATCCATTTATGGACTGGTGCAAGCCTCTCGGAGTTGGAATAAACGTTTTGATAGTGTGATCAAAGCATATGGTTTTATACAGACTTTTGGAGAAGCTTGTATTTACAAGAAAGTGAGTGGGAGCTCTGTAGCATTTCTAATATTATATGTGGATGACATATTGCTAATTGGAAATGATATATAATTTCTGGATAGCATAAAAGGATACTTGAATAAGAGTTTTTCAATGAAAGACCTCGGTGAAGCTGCTTACATATTGGGCATCAAGATCTATCGAGATAGATCAAGATGCTTAATTGGTCTTTCACAAAGCACATACCTTGACAAAGTTTTGAAAAGGTTCAAAATGGATCAAGCAAAGAAAGGGTTCTTGCCTATGTTACAAGGTGTGAAGTTGAGTCAGACTCAATGCCCGACCACTGCAGAAGATAGAGAGAAAATGAAAAGTGTTCCCTATGCTTCAGCCATAGGCTCTATCATATATGCAATGCTGTGTTCCAGACCTGATGTGTGCCTTGCTATTAGCTTAGCAGGGAGGTACCAAAGTAATCTAGGAATGGATCACTGGACAGCGGTCAAGAACATCCTGAAATACCTGAAAAGGACTAAGGATATGTTTCTTGTTTATGGAGGTGACAAAGAGCTCATCGTCAATGGTTACGTCGATGCAAGCTTTGAACTGATCCGGACGATTCTAAATCGCAAACTGGATACGTGTTTACATTGAATGGTGGAGCTGTCAGTTGGTGCAGTTCTAAACAAAGCGTCGTGGCGGGACCTACGTGTGAAGCGGAGTACATAGCTGCTTCAGAAGCAGCAAATGAAGGAGTCTGGATGAAGGAGTTCATATCCGATCTAGGTGTCATACCTAGTGCATCGGGTCCAATGAAAATCTTTTGTGACAATACTCGTGCAACTGCTTTGGCAAAGGAATCCAGATTTCACATGAGAACCAAGAACATCAAGAGACGCTTCAATTCCATCTGGGATCAAGTCCATGTCGGAGACATAGAGATTTGCAAAATACATACATATCTGAATGTTGCAGACCCATTGACTAAGCCTCTTCCACGAGCAAAACATGATCTGCACCAAGACTCCATGGGTGTTAGAATCATTACTGTATAATCTAGATTATTGACTCTAGTGCAAGTGGGAGACTGAAGGAAATATGCAGTAGAGGCAATAATGAAGTTATTCTTTATTTCCTCTATCATGATAAATGTTTATTATTCATGCTAGAATTGTATTAACCGGAAACATAATACATGTGTGAATACATAGACAAACATAGTGTCACTAGTATGCCTCTACTTGACTAGATCGTTAATCAAAGATGGTTGAGTTTCCTAGCCATAGACATGTGTTGTCATTTGATTAACGGAATCACATCATTAGGAGAATGATGTGATTGACTTGACCCATTCCGTTAGCTTAGCACTTGATCGTTTAGTTTACTGCTATTGCTTTCTTCATGACTTATACATGTTCCTGTGACTACGAGATTATGCAACTCCCGATTACCAGAGGAACACTTTGTGTGCTACCAAACGTCACAACGTAATTGGGTGATTATAAAGGTGCTGTACAGGTGTCTCCAATGGTACTTGTTGAGTTGGCATATATCGAGATTAGAATTTGTCACTCCGATTGTCGGAGAGGTATCTCTGGGCCCTCTCGGTAATGCACATCACTATAAGCCTTGCAAGCAATGTGACTAATGAGCTAGTTGCGGGATGATGCATTACGAAACGAGTAAAGAGACTTGCCGGTAACAAGATTGAACTAGGTATTGAGATACCGACGATCGAATCTCGGGCAAGTAACATATCGATGACAAAGGGAACAACGTATGTTGTTATGCGGTTTGACCGATAAAGATCTTCGTAGAATATGTAGGAACCAATATGATCATCCAGGTTCCGCTATTGGTTATTGACCGGAGACGTGTCTTGGTCATGTCTACATAGTTCTCGAACCCGTAGGGTCCGCACGCTTAAAGTTCTGTGACGATCGATATTATGAGTTTATATGTTTTGATGTACCGAAGATAGTTCGGAGTCCCGGATATGATCACGGACATGACGAGGAGTCTCGAAATGGTCGAGACATAAAGATTGATACATTGGAAGACTATATTTGGACGTCGGAAGAGTTCCGGATGAAATCGGGATTTTACCGGAGTGCCGGAGGGGTTACCGGAACCCCCGGGGGTTAATGGGCCTAGTTGGGCCCTAGTGGAGAGAGAGGGGCTGGCCAGGGCAGGCCGTGTGCCCCTGCCCCTCTGGTCCGAATTGGACTAGGAAGGGGGGGGCCTTTCCTTTCCCCCTCCTAGTAGTAGTAGGAAAGAGGGGAGTCCTACTCCTACTAGGAGGAGGACTCTTCCTCCTGGCGCGCCCTACAGGGGCCGGCCGTCCTCCCCCTTGCTCCTTTATATACGGGGGCAGGGGGCACCCTAGCCCACACAAGTTGATCATTGATCTCTCCCAGCCGTGTGCGGTGCCCCCTCCACCATAATCCACCTCGATCATATCGTAGCGGTGCTTAGGCGAAGCCCTGCGACGGTAGCTTCATCAACATCGTCACCATGCCATCGTGCTGACAAAACTCTCCCTCGAGCTCTACTGGATTGTGAGTTCACGGGACGTCACCGAGCTGAACGTGTGCTGAAGGCGGAGGTGCCGTACGTTCGGTACCGAGGATCGGTCGATCGTGAAGGCGTACGACTACATCAACCGCGTTGTCATAACGCTTCCGCTTAATGGTCTATGAGGGTACGTGGACGACACTCTCCCCTCTCGTTGCTATGCATCACCATGATCTTGCGTGTGCGTAGGATTTTTTTTGAAATTACTGCGTTCCCCAACAGTGGCATCCGAGCCAGGTTTATGCATAGATGTTATATGCACGAGTAGAACACAAGTGAGTTGTGGGCGATACAAGTCATACTGCTTACCAGCATGTCATACTTTGGTTCGGCGGTATTGTTGGATGAAGCGGCCCGGACCGACATTACGCGTACGCTTACGCGAGACTGGTTCTATCGACGTGCTTTGCACACATGTGGCTGGCGGGTGTCAGTTTGTCCAACTTTAGTTGAACCGAGTGTGGCTACGCCCGGTCCTTGAGAAGGTTAAAAAACACTAACTTGATGAACTATCGTTGTGGTTTTGATGCGTAGGTAAGAACGGTTCTTGCTCAGCCCGTAGCAGCCACGTAAAACTTGCAACAACAAAGTAGAGGACGTCTAACTTGTTTTTGCAGGGCATGTTGTGATGTGATATGGTCAAGACATGATGCTATATTTTATTGTATGAGATGATCATGTTTTGTAACGGAGTTATCGGCAACTGGCAGGAGCCATATGGTTGTCGCTTTATTGTATGCAATGCAATCGCCCTGTAATTTCTTTACTTTATCACTAAGCGGTAGCGATAGTCGTAGAAGCAATAGTTGGCGAGACGACAACGATGCTACGATGGAGATCAAGGTGTCGCACCGGTGACGATGGTGATCATGACGGTGCTTTGGAGATGGAGGCACAAGATGATGATGGCCATATCATATCACTTATATTGATTGCATGTGATGTTTATCCTTTATGCATCTTATTCTGCTTGGATTGACGGTAGCATTATAAGATGATCTCTCGGTAAGTTTCAAGGTATAAGTGTTCTCCCTGAGTATGCACCGTATCGAAAGTTCGTCGTGCCGAGACACCACGTGATGACCGGGTGTGATAAGCTCTACGTTCAAATACAACGGGTGTAAGCCAGTTTTGCACACACAGGATACTCGGGTTAAACTTGACGAGCCTAGCATATGCAGATATGGCCTCGGAACACTGGAGACCGAAAGTTCGAATGTGAATCATATAGTAGATATGATCAACATAGTGATGTTCACCACTGAAAACTACTCCATCTCACGTGATGATCGGACATGGTTTAGTTGATTTGGATCACGTGATCATTTAGATGACTCGAGGGATGTCAATCTAGTGGGAGTTCTTAAGTAATATGATTAATTGAACTTTAATTTACCATGAACTTAGTACCTGATAGTATTTTGCTTGTCTATGTTGTTGTAGATAGGTGGCCCGTGCTGTTGTTCCGTTGAATTTTAATGCGTTCCTTGAGAAAGCAAAGTTGAAAGATGATGGTAGCAATTACACGGACTGGGTCCATAACTTGAGGATTATCCTCATTGCTGCACAAAAGAATTACGTCCTGGAAGCACCGCTGGGTGCCAGGCCTGCTGCAGATGCAACTGGCGATGTTAAGAACGTCTGGCAGAGCAAAGCTGATGACTACTCGATAGTTCAGTGTGCCATGCTTTACAGCTTAGAACCGGGACTTCAACGATGTTTTGAACGTCATGGAGCATATGAGATGTTCCAGGAGTTGAAGTTAATATTTCAAGCAAATGCCCGGATTGAGAGATATGAAGTCTCCAATAAGTTCTACAGCTGCAAGATGGAGGAGAATAGTTCTGTCAGTGAACATATACTCAAAATGTCTGGGTATAATAATCACTTGATTCAACTGGGAGTTAATCTTCCGGATGATAGTGTCATTGGCAGAATTCTTCAATCACTGCCACCAAGCTACAAGAGCTTTGTGATGAACTATAATATGCAAGGGATGGATAAGACAATTCCCGAGCTCTTCGCAATGCTAAAGGCTGCTGAGGTAGAAATCAAGAAGGAGCATCAAGTGTTGATGGTCAACAAGACCACCAGTTTCAAGAAAAAGGGTAAAGGGAAGAAGAAGGGCAACTTCAAGAAGAATAGCAAACAAGTTGCTGCTCAGGAGAAGAAACCCAAGTCTGGACCTAAGCCTGAGACTGAGTGCTTCTACTGCAAACAGACTGGTCACTGGAAGCGGAACTGCCCCAAGTATTTGGCGGATAAGAAGGATGGCAAGGTAAACAAAGGTATATGTGATATACATGTTATTGATGTGTACCTTACTAATGCTCGCAGTAGCACCTGGGTATTTGATACTGGTTCTGTTGCTAATATTTGCAACTCGAAACAGGGACTACAGATTAAGTGAAGATTGGCTAAGGACGAGGTGACGATGCGCGTGGGAAATGGTTCCAAAGTCGATGTGATCGCGGTTGGCGCGCTACCTCTGCATCTACCTTCGGGATTAGTTTTAGACCTGAATAATTGTTATTTGGTGCCAGCGTTAAGCATGAACATTATATCTGGATCTAGTTTGATGCGACACGGTTATTCATTTAAATCAGAGAATAATGGTTGTTCTATTTATATGAGTAATATCTTTTATGGTCATGCCCCCTTGAAGAGTGGTCTATTTTTATTAAATCTCGATAGTAGTGATACACATATTCATAATATTGAAGCCAAAAAATGCAAAGTTGATAATGATAGTGCAACTTATTTGTGGCACTGCCGTTTAGGTCATATTGGTGTAAAGCGCATGAAGAAACTCCATACTGATGGACTTTTGGAATCACTTGATTATGAATCATTTGGTACTTGCGAACCATGCCTCATGGGCAAGATGACTAAAACGCCGTTCTCCGGAACAATGGAGCAAGCAACAGATTTGTTGGAGATCATACATACTGATGTATGTGGTCCAATGAATATTGAGGCTCGCGGCGGGTATCGTTATTTTCTCACCTTCACAGGTGATTTGAGTAGATATGGGTATATCTACTTAATGAAACATAAGTCTGAAACATTTGAAAAGTTCAAGGAATTTCAGAGTGAAGTGGAAAATCATCGTAACAAGAAAATAAAGTTTCTACGATCTGATCGTGGAGGAGAATATTTGAGTTACGAGTTTGGTCTACATTTGAAACAATGCGGAATAGTTTCACAACTCACTCCACCCGGAACACCACAGCGAAATGGTGTGTCCGAATGTCGTAATCGTACTTTACTAGATATGGTGCGATCTATGATGTCTCTTACTGATTTACCGCTATCATTTTGGGGTTATGCTTTAGAGACAGTTGCATTCACGTTAAATAGGGCACCATCAAAATCCGTTGAGACGACGCCTTATGAACTGTGGTTTGGCAAGAAACCAAAGTTGTCGTTTCTTAAAGTCTGGGGCTGCGATGCTTATGTGAAAAAGCTTCAACCTGATAAGCTCGAACCCAAATCGGAGAAATGTGTCTTCATAGGATACCCAAAGGAAACTGTTGGGTACATCTTCTATCACAGATCCGAAGGCAAGACATTTGTTGCTAAGAATGGATCCTTTCTAGAGAAGGAGTTTCTCTCGAAAGAAGTGAGTGGGAGGAAAGTAGAACTTGATGAGGTAACTGTACCTGCTCCCTTATTGGAAAGTAGTTCATCACAGGAACCGGTTTCTGTGACACCTACACCAATCAGTGAAGAAGCTAATGATATTGATCATGAAACTTCAGATCAAGTTACTACCGAACCTCGTAGGTCAACCAGAGTAAGATCCGCACCAGAGTGGTACGGCAATCCTATTCTGGAGGTCATGTTACTTGACCAAGGTGAACCTACGAACTATGAAGAAGCGATTGTGCGCCCAGATTCCGCAAAATGGCTTGAGGCCATGAAATCTGAGATGGGATCCATGTATGAGAACAAAGTGTGGACTTTGGTTGACTTGCCCGATGATCGGCAAGCCATAGAGAATAAATGGATCTTCAAGAAGAAGACTGACGCTGACGGTAATGTTACTGTCTACAAAGCTCGATTTGTTGCGAAAGGTTTTCGACAAGTTCAAGGAGTTGACTACGATGAGACTTTCTCACCCGTAACGATGCTTAAGTCTGTCCGAATCATGTTAGCAATTGCCGCATTTTATGATTATGAAATTTGGCAAATGGATGTCAAAACTGCATTCCTGAATGGATTTCTGGAAGAAGAGTTTTATATGATGCAACCGGAAGGTTTTGTTGATCCAAAGGGAGCTAACAAAGTGTGCAAGCTCCAGCGATCCATTTATGGACTGGTGCAAGCCTCTCGGAGTTGGAATAAATGTTTTGATAGTGTGATCAAAGCATATGGTTTTATACAGACTTTTGGAGAAGCTTGTATTTACAAGAAAGTGAGTGGGAGCTCTGTAGCATTTCTAATATTATATGTGGATGACATATTGCTAATTGGAAATGATATATAATTTCTGGATAGCATAAAAGGATACTTGAATAAGAGTTTTTCAATGAAAGACCTCGGTGAAGCTGCTTACATATTGGGCATCAAGATCTATCGAGATAGATCAAGATGCTTAATTGGTCTTTCACAAAGCACATACCTTGACAAAGTTTTGAAAAGGTTCAAAATGGATCAAGCAAAGAAAGGGTTCTTGCCTATGTTACAAGGTGTGAAGTTGAGTCAGACTCAATGCCCGACCACTGCAGAAGATAGAGAGAAAATGAAAAGTGTTCCCTATGCTTCAGCCATAGGCTCTATCATATATGCAATGCTGTGTTCCAGACCTGATGTGTGCCTTGCTATTAGCTTAGCAGGGAGGTACCAAAGTAATCTAGGAATGGATCACTGGACAGCGGTCAAGAACATCCTGAAATACCTGAAAAGGACTAAGGATATGTTTCTTGTTTATGGAGGTGACAAAGAGCTCATCGTCAATGGTTACGTCGATGCAAGCTTTGAACTGCTCCGGACGATTCTAAATCGCAAACTGGATACGTGTTTACATTGAATGGTGGAGCTGTCAGTTGGTGCAGTTCTAAACAAAGCGTCGTGGCGGGACCTACGTGTGAAGCGGAGTACATAGCTGCTTCAGAAGCAGCAAATGAAGGAGTCTGGATGAAGGAGTTCATATCCGATCTAGGTGTCATACCTAGTGCATCGGGTCCAATGAAAATCTTTTGTGACAATACTCGTGCAACTGCTTTGGCAAAGGAATCCAGATTTCACATGAGAACCAAGAACATCAAGAGACGCTTCAATTCCATCTGGGATCAAGTCCATGTCGGAGACATAGAGATTTGCAAAATACATACATATCTGAATGTTGCAGACCCATTGACTAAGCCTCTTCCACGAGCAAAACATGATCTGCACCAAGACTCCATGGGTGTTAGAATCATTACTGTATAATCTAGATTATTGACTCTAGTGCAAGTGGGAGACTGAAGGAAATATGCAGTAGAGGCAATAATGAAGTTATTCTTTATTTCCTCTATCATGATAAATGTTTATTATTCATGCTAGAATTGTATTAACCGGAAACATAATACATGTGTGAATACATAGACAAACATAGTGTCACTAGTATGCCTCTACTTGACTAGATCGTTAATCAAAGATGGTTGAGTTTCCTAGCCATAGACATGCGTTGTCATTTGATTAACGGAATCACATCATTAGGAGAATGATGTGATTGACTTGACCCATTCCGTTAGCTTAGCACTTGATCGTTTAGTTTACTGCTATTGCTTTCTTCATGACTTATACATGTTCCTGTGACTACGAGATTATGCAACTCCCAATTACCAGAGGAACACTTTGTGTGCTACCAAACGTCACAACGTAATTGGGTGATTATAAAGGTGCTATACAGGTGTCTCCAATGGTACTTGTTGAGTTGGCATATATCGAGATTAGAATTTGTCACTCCGATTGTCGGAGAGGTATCTCTGGGCCCTCTCGGTAATGCACATCACTATAAGCCTTGCAAGCAATGTGACTAATGAGCTAGTTGCGGGATGATGCATTACGAAACGAGTAAAGAGACTTGCCGGTAACAAGATTGAACTAGGTATTGAGATACCGACGATCGAATCTCGGGCAAGTAACATGTCGATGACAAAGGGAACAACGTATGTTGTTATGCGGTTTGACCGATAAAGATCTTCGTAGAATATGTAGGAACCAATATGATCATCCAGGTTCCGCTATTGGTTATTGACCGGAGACGTGTCTTGGTCATGTCTACATAGTTCTCGAACCCGTAGGGTCCGCACGCTTAAAGTTCTGTGACGATCGATATTATGAGTTTATATGTTTTGATGTACCGAAGATAGTTCGGAGTCCCGGATATGATCACGGACATGACGAGGAGTCTCGAAATGGTCGAGACATAAAGATTGATACATTGGAAGACTATATTTGGACGTCGGAAGAGTTCCGGATGAAATCGGGATTTTACCGGAGTGCCGGAGGGGTTACCGGAACCCCCGGGGGTTAATGGGCCTAGTTGGGCCCTAGTGGAGAGAGAGGGGCTGGCCAGGGCAGGCCGTGTGCCCCTGCCCCTCTGGTCCGAATTGGACTAGGAAGGGGGGGCCTTTCCTTTCCCCCTCCTAGTAGTAGTAGGAAAGAGGGGAGTCCTACTCCTACTAGGAGGAGGACTCTTCCTCCTGGCGCGCCCTACAGGGGCCGGCCGTCCTCCCCCTTGCTCCTTTATATACGGGGGCAGGGGGCACCCTAGCCCACACAAGTTGATCATTGATCTCTCCCAGCCGTGTGCGGTGCCCCCTCCACCATAATCCACCTCGATCATATCGTAGCGGTGCTTAGGCGAAGCCCTGCGACGGTAGCTTCATCAACATCGTCACCATGCCATCGTGCTGACAAAACTCTCCCTCGAGCTCTACTGGATTGTGAGTTCACGGGACGTCACCGAGCTGAACGTGTGCTGAAGGCGGAGGTGCCGTACGTTCGGTACCGAGGATCGGTCGATCGTGAAGACGTACGACTACATCAACCGCGTTGTCATAACGCTTCCGCTTAATGGTCTATGAGGGTACGTGGACGACACTCTCCCCTCTCGTTGCTATGCATCACCATGATCTTGCGTGTGCGTAGGATTTTTTTTGAAATTACTGCGTTCCCCAACAGTGGCATCCGAGCCAGGTTTATGCATAGATGTTATATGCACGAGTAGAACACAAGTGAGTTGTGGGCGATACAAGTCATACTGCTTACCAGCATGTCATACTTTGGTTCGGCGGTATTGTTGGATGAAGCGGCCCGGACCGACATTACGCGTACGCTTACGCGAGACTGGTTCTATCGACGTGCTTTGCACACATGTGGCTGGCGGGTGTCAGTTTGTCCAACTTTAGTTGAACCGAGTGTGGCTACGCCCGGTCCTTGAGAAGGTTAAAAAACACTAACTTGATGAACTATCGTTGTGGTTTTGATGCGTAGGTAAGAACGGTTCTTGCTCAGCCCGTAGCAGCCACGTAAAACTTGCAACAACAAAGTAGAGGACGTCTAACTTGTTTTTGCAGGGCATGTTGTGATGTGATATGGTCAAGACATGATGCTATATTTTATTGTATGAGATGATCATGTTTTGTAACGGAGTTATCGGCAACTGGCAGGAGCCATATGGTTGTCGCTTTATTGTATGCAATGCAATCGCCCTGTAATTTCTTTACTTTATCACTAAGCGGTAGCGATAGTCGTAGAAGCAATAGTTGGCGAGACGACAACGATGCTACGATGGAGATCAAGGTGTCGCACCGGTGACGATGGTGATCATGACGGTGCTTTGGAGATGGAGGCACAAGATGATGATGGCCATATCATATCACTTATATTGATTGCATGTGATGTTTATCCTTTATGCATCTTATTCTGCTTGGATTGACGGTAGCATTATAAGATGATCTCTCGGTAAGTTTCAAGGTATAAGTGTTCTCCCTGAGTATGCACCGTATCGAAAGTTCGTCGTGCCGAGACACCACGTGATGACCGGGTGTGATAAGCTCTACGTTCAAATACAACGGGTGTAAGCCAGTTTTGCACACACAGGATACTCGGGTTAAACTTGACGAGCCTAGCATATGCAGATATGGCCTCGGAACACTGGAGACCGAAAGTTCGAATGTGAATCATATAGTAGATATGATCAACATAGTGATGTTCACCACTGAAAACTACTCCATCTCACGTGATGATCGGACATGGTTTAGTTGATTTGGATCACGTGATCATTTAGATGACTCGAGGGATGTCAATCTAGTGGGAGTTCTTAAGTAATATGATTAATTGAACTTTAATTTACCATGAACTTAGTACCTGATAGTATTTTGCTTGTCTATGTTGTTGTAGATAGGTGGCCCGTGCTGTTGTTCCGTTGAATTTTAATGCGTTCCTTGAGAAAGCAAAGTTGAAAGATGATGGTAGCAATTACACGGACTGGGTCCATAACTTGAGGATTATCCTCATTGCTGCACAAAAGAATTACGTCCTGGAAGCACCGCTGGGTGCCAGGCCTGCTGCAGATGCAACTGGCGATGTTAAGAACGTCTGGCAGAGCAAAGCTGATGACTACTCGATAGTTCAGTGTGCCATGCTTTACAGCTTAGAACCGGGACTTCAACGATGTTTTGAACGTCATGGAGCATATGAGATGTTCCAGGAGTTGAAGTTAATATTTCAAGCAAATGCCCGGATTGAGAGATATGAAGTCTCCAATAAGTTCTACAGCTGCAAGATGGAGGAGAATAGTTCTGTCAGTGAACATATACTCAAAATGTCTGGGTATAATAATCACTTGATTCAACTGGGAGTTAATCTTCCGGATGATAGTGTCATTGGCAGAATTCTTCAATCACTGCCACCAAGCTACAAGAGCTTTGTGATGAACTATAATATGCAAGGGATGGATAAGACAATTCCCGAGCTCTTCGCAATGCTAAAGGCTGCTGAGGTAGAAATCAAGAAGGAGCATCAAGTGTTGATGGTCAACAAGACCACCGGTTTCAAGAAAAAGGGTAAAGGGAAGAAGAAGGGCAACTTCAAGAAGAATAGCAAACAAGTTGCTGCTCAGGAGAAGAAACCCAAGTCTGGACCTAAGCCTGAGACTGAGTGCTTCTACTGCAAACAGACTGGTCACTGGAAGCGGAACTGCCCCAAGTATTTGGCGGATAAGAAGGATGGCAAGGTAAACAAAGGTATATGTGATATACATGTTATTGATGTGTACCTTACTAATGCTCGCAGTAGCACCTGGGTATTTGATACTGGTTCTGTTGCTAATACCCAGTTGCAGTACCAGTACCAGATACGAGAGCTACATCACCTGTACCAGCAACAATAGTTTCTGTGCCACCTCCAGCAGTCACTCCACCAGCTCCAACTACATCAACAGATGCCTTCGTCCTTGGAGTTCTCTCTACACCACCTCCCGAAGACCAAGCCTGAGAGACGCATAGCACTATGCATTTTCAAACTTTTTGGTAACTTGTTGCCAAAGGGGGAGAAATGTATAGATCACAGGCTTCGAGAGAGAGAGAGAGAGTTTTGCTTCTTTGTCTCTCTTGCTATTTGGTTAAACTTTATTGTGTGCTTGTTTGATACTATATGTCCTTGTGTGAGATACTTGTATGATCATGTGTTTGATCATATGTTACTTTAATGCTTGCCTAGATAATACTATCTCTTATATCCCATATATGATCATTCACTTTGCTTGGTGATGAGTGCATGCTTTTAATTTCTATCATTTTGAGCGCTCCACCAAGATGTATGTGACATGGAAGAGTGACCCATGATCCTAATCGATTGTGCATTTGTATTCAAAAGCAAATCTTAAATAATGCACAAATTTAGGGGGAGATCTTGCTAATCACATACTTCTCAAAGCGACGATGTATTTCAATCTTATTATCATTTGTCGAAGCTTTGATCTATATGTTGTCATCAATTACCAAAAAGGGGGAGATTGAAAGTGCAACTATCCCTGGGTGGTTTTGGTAATTATTAACAACATATAGCTCATTGAGCTAATGCTATTTCAAGATAAATATTTCAGGAAAGCTCAATGATTGGCATGGCATGGATTAGGAATGTGGACCCCTCAGAATGCAAGGACACATATTGTCTCAAGCTCAAGACTCTACATTTTACTTTCAGTGGTCCAAGATCACATTGAGTCCAGAGGAAAAGCCAATACTATTAAAAGGGGATGAGGTGTTGCTTAATGGGTTACTTGCTCAAAATTCTTAATGTTATGCTCCAAAAATCCTCAACCACTTTCTCATATCCACATTTGTCCCAAACCAAAAGTCAAACTCGGCCCCACCAAAACATTCTATCCGGCGCCACCGAGTTCACTTGTCATAGCCACTACCACAAACCCTAGTCACTTCGGCCTCACCCATAGGGATCTCGGTCTCACCGAGATGGGATTGCAAACTCTCTGTTTCCCTTCGTAACGTTTTGGTCCAACCGTGATGAGCGATCGGTCCCACCGAGTTCGCAATGCAAACTCTGTGTTTCCCCTTCGTAACGTTTTGGTCTCACCGAGATGAGCGAGTCAGTCCCACCGAGTTTGCCTGACCAACTCTCTAGTTAGCTTATTACCAAAGTCGGTCTCACCAAGTTTGTGTAATCGGTCTCACCGAGATTACGTTATGCCCTAACCTAATGACATCGGTCCCACCGAGTTGACATGTCGGTCCCACCGAAAAGCCTAGCGTTCACATTTTGAAATAAATCGGTGTGACCGAGTTTTCTGATTCGGTCCCACCGAGTTTGCTGAATTGTGTGTAATGCTTAGATTTTGTGTGGAGGCTATATATACCCCTCCACCCACTCTTCATTCGTGAAAAGAGCCATCAGAACATGCCTACACTTCCAGAATACATCTTCTGAGAGGGAACCACCTACTCATGTGTTGAGGTCAAGATATTCCATTCCAACCACATAAATCTTGATCTCTAGCCTTCTCCAAGTTGCTTTCCACTCAAATCATCTTTCCACCAAATCCAAATCTATGAGAGAGAGTTGAGTGTTGGGGAGACTATCATTTGAAGCACAAGAGCAAGGAGTTCATCATCAACACACCATCTATTACCTTTTGGAGAGTGGTGTCTCCTAAATTGGTTAGGTGAGCCTCCGTCAAGATTGTGGAGTTGAACCAAGGAGTTTGTACGGGCAAGGAGATCGCCTACTTTGTGAAGATCTACCCTAGTAAGGCAAGTCCTTCGTGGGCGATGGCCATGGTGGGATAGACAAGGTTGCTTCTTCGTGGACCCTTCGTGGGTGGATCCCTCTGTGGACTCGCGCAATCGTTACCCTTCGTGGGTTGAAGTCTCCATCAACGTGGATGTACGATAGCACCACCTATCGGAACCACGCCAAAAATCTCTGTGTCTACATTGCGTTTGCTCCCTCCAAACTCCTCCCTTTACCTTCATGTGCAATGTTTTACATTCCGCTGCTACACTCTTAGACTTGCATGTGTAGGTTGATTGCTTGACTTGTGCTAAGTTGTTAAAATCCGCCAAGACTTAAAATTGGGAAAAGGCTAGATTTTCATTAAGTCAAGTAGTCTAATCACCCCCGTATAGACATACTTTTGATCCTACAAGCACCGCTTGCGCTGACCGCGTCCCCTGCAGCGCCCACATCCTCGTGCGCCTCCGCATTCCCCGCGGCGTTGGTGGCCGGGGTAGCGGAGCCTTCGAGGTGGACAGGTGAGCTGCGGCACCGGGCTTCTTCTTGGGCGCACTAGTCGATGGTGCCATCGATGATGAAAATAGCGATGAAGATGACGCGTTGCTCACGCTTTCAGGTTCGCGCAAGTGATCCCCCTACCTGGCACGCCAAAGATGTCATGGGAAACCATGACCACCTATGGGACCAAGAGCCCCTTTCTGGTTCGGCGGGGGGATGACACATTGCACAAAGAGCGGAGGAGCGTGGAACAGCATGACAAAGATCACGCGGGCAGTTTTTACCTAGGTTTGGGCCGCCGCGAGGCGTAAAACCCTACTCCTGCTTTGGTGGATTGATGGTGGAAAAATGGTGGTGAGCGCAACACGCTTGCCTGGCAGGGTTGCCTCGGGGCGAGAACGGCTACACGCGTATGAGTGTGTGAGGGTGTGGATTAACCAACCCTTTCTACGGTTGCCTTGGGCCTCCTTTTATAGATCAAAGGGGTCACCACAGTGGCAAATCAGTCATTATGCAGTGATTAGACAACAAACAGTGCTGTCATACCTAACTCTGCAGGCTGACAGAGCGCATTAAATGCGCCGCTCAACGTCACATCACAGCTCACCCGGCAGGCCCTGCCGGTCTGTTTTGCCAGCTTCCGCCTGCTTGCTTGACACGTCGCTTGGAGGTATTTTTTTGTAGGAAGTGGCTGCCACGTGGCGAATAGGATCCGCTTAGTCACTTTGGATCTTGACACCGCACTGATCGACGACATGCGTCGTGATGAGGTGGTGCGGTGGAGTGGTTCTACCTCTGTAAGCTGCGGCAGGCCTGCCGGGATGACCCGAAGGCTTGCTTCCGGGGGTAACCCCATCCTTGCCAGGCTTGCCTGCCCGGCAAGGGAGGTTTTTTCCTTTAGCGATATCTTGCTTCTCTGGCTAGTCTTGGTCCTCTTGTGCTGCACATTGGTCCTTCAAAGAACTGACCCCTTGTGCTTCAGTATGACCTTGGTGCTGTGATGTTGTTCTCGTGCCTGTGCACAGTCTGGGCAACGGATCCAGGGTTTGTTGCACCAACATATTGCCAGGGGCGGATACATGATTATGCCTGAGGACATCGTCGCCTACCGGAACAACCTGGCTGCAGCACAGGAGGAGCCTCAGCAGTGGGATCCTCAGGTACCCGCTCCCCAACACTTCAACATGGGACCTGATGGCTTCTTCGAGTGGTGATTACCGAGTTAGCCCAAAATCCTAAGCTTGGGGGAGTACGTATTTCCACCGACATTACATTCATGTTCACACATTTCATTCCACTTATCGGCGTCCACACTTTTTCATTGTATCATCCATGCTAAATTTATTTTCTCGCTTTCTTCTTGTGTGTTTGAAAAACTTTGAGAAAATCAAAAAATATATTTCCTTCTTCTTTTCGGTTTTTCTTCCTAGTTTAATTTGCTGTAGTACTAAAAAGAAAACCCAAAAAGATTTCCTTGTTCTTCTTTTACTTGTTGGGAACTTTCCCATGTAAATAGTTTTTATCATTTTTGCTTTCCCTTTTACTTGCTTGTTCAAGAAAAACCAAAAACTCCAAAAATATTTCAGTGTGTTTCTATGAATTTCTTTTATTTTCATTGAGTCATACCGAGGAGAACACCATGATGAAAATGTTGAGTGGCTCTCATATGCATTATTGTTGATCTAACAAAGAGCCCATATTACCTTGTCTTCTCCTGCTGAATAAAATGTTGCAGATTCCAGCTTAGTCCATGAAACTCTTGCACTATTATTATTTTCATATCGTTCGGTTGTGCAAGTGAAAGGCAATAATGACGATATTTGATGAACTGGCTGTGGCAGAGAGAAACGGCTATGAACTCAACTTGTTCTGTTTTTGTAAATATGTTTAACCTAGTATCCATGATTCAGCCTATTATGCTCAAACATGTTTGCAATGACAATTAGAGATTATAGTTTCTCATGCCATGCTTAAGTAGCTAGGAGTGGATAATGATTTATCTTGGATGTCAACATTGCGTTAAAATGATTGTGATGTAGTATGATGATATGGTATCCTCCTCTGAATGTTCGAGTGGCTTGACTTGGCACATGTTCATGCATGTAGTTGAATTAAAACCAACATAGCCTCTATGATATTTATGTTCATGGTGTCCATATCCTACTCATGCTAGTATCCAATGTTACTTATGCATAATGCATGTTCATGACCGTTTTCGCTCTCTAGCTGGCCGCTTCTCAACCTATTTGCTAGCCTTCATCTGTACTAAGCGGGAATTCTGCTTGTGCATCAAAAACCTGAAACCCAAGTTATTCCAGATGGGTCCACCATACCTACCTATATACGGTATTACCCTATCGTCCTAAGTAAATTTGCATGTGCCACATCTAAAAACTTCAAATAAATATCCTTTTTTGTGTGCCTGGATTGTTCATAGAGCGACGGGAGGTAGTCAGTATCTTCCATGCTAAGCGGGTTATTCTCACGATGAGTGTTTATTCACTCGTCCTTGCACGAGAGGGGCGGTAATAGGGATTCCCCGTCCCGAATTTAAATTGCAAATAATTAAACAAAACTCCCCAGGGACTATTGTTGGTATGGACGGCACCCGTTGTTTCGAACAAGCCGTGGAGTGTGATTGTTGGTGGAGGGGCAGTAAACCTTTACTTTTATCGCTTGGGAACCGCCACTAATGTGTTTAGCATGGAAGATACCGATAACTAATGGTCGCGAAGTAAACAAGAAGGGTGCATTTCTTAAAATTTCATTTACCTCTGTTTAAAAAAATTGAGCTCTGGCACCGCTGCAAATCACTGCTTCACTCTATGAAGGGACTATCTATTTATTTTTATGTTGCGGCATCACCTTCTCAAATAAGCGCCAGAACCTGAGAGCACTATTGTCATCCTCATGCATTGTGTGTAGCTAATGTTGGGTGCATCATGACTGGAACTTTTCCACCATGAATTACAATGTTTAGTCGCTGCTTGAACTTTGGAGGTGCTCTGCATTTATGTTTTGCAGTCTCAGAAAGAGCTAGCGAGAAACCACTATTGTCATATTATACCATGGTTGTTTTGATAAAGTGCTGTTGTTTGAGATATCTCATTATTGCTCGCTAGTTGATTATGTCATTGATATGAGTTAATATAATTTGAAAGTGTTATTGTGGACATGGTTAGTTATAATTTTGGCTGAAAACCTGGGTGCTACTTAAGCTTATTTATGAAAACAAGAGCAAAAGAGTTCGTAAAAAGCATTTCTTTTTCACTTTCAGTTTATCAACTGAATTGCTTGAGGACAAGCAAAGGTGGAGGACTTGATACGTCTCCATCGTATCTACTTTTCCTAACGCTTTTCCTCTTGTTTTGGACTCTAATTTACATGATTTGAATGAAACTAACCCGAACTGACGTTGTTTTTAGCAGAACTCCATGGTGTTGTTTTTGTGTAGAAATAAAAGTTCTTAGATTGGAACGAAACTTTGCGAGGATTTTTTATATAATAAAAGAGAATTTTCGGGGCCAAGAACCACCGTAGGGGGCACCTGGGTGGGCACAACCCACTAGGGTGCGCCCCCTCCAAGCGCGCCCAGGTGGGTTGTCCCCACCTGGTGGCCCCGCAGGCCTCAACCCTGATACTATAAAATCACATATTTGGAGAAAAGATCAGGTAGGAAGAATTATTGCGTTTCACAAGACAGAGCCACCGCCACCTCCTGTTCTTCATCGGGAGGCCAGATCTGGAGTCCGTCTGGGGCTCCGGAGAGGGGGATCTTCGATCTTCGTCATCACTAACCCTTCTCCATCACCAATTCCATGATGCTCCCCACCGGGAGTGAGTAATTCCTTCGTAGGCTTGCTGGTCGGTGAGGAGTTTGATGAGATTCATCATATAATCGATTTAGTTTTGTTAGGGCTTGATCCCTAGTATCCATTATGTTCTGAGATTGATGTTGCTATGACTTTGCCATGCTTAATGATTGTCACTTTGGGCCCGAGTGCCATGATTTCAGATCTGAACCATTTATGTTATCACCATTATATATATGTTCTAGATCCGATCTTGCAAGTTATAGTCACCTACTACGTGTTATGATCCGGCAACCCCGGAGTGACAATAGTCGGGACACTTCCCGGTGATGACCGTAGTTTGAGGAGTTCATGTATTCACTATGTGCTAATGCTTTGTTCCGGTTCTCTATTAAAAGGAGGCTTAATATCACTTAGTTTCCAATAGGACCCCGCTGCCACGGGAGGGTAGGACAAAAGATGTCATGCAAGTTCTTTCCATAAGCACGTATGACTATTTATGGAATACATGCCTACATTAGATTTATGAACCGGAGCTAGTGCCGTATCGCCCTAGGTTATGACTGTTATACGATGAATGTCATCCAACGAATTCACCAATCCAATGCCTACGAATTTCTCTTATATTGTTTATGCTAAGTTACTACTGCTACTGTTACTATTGCACTTGCTACAAAATCATTGCTATCACTATTATCGTTACTATTGTTGTTGCTACTACAATGAAAACTATCATACTACTTTGCTACTGATCACTTAGCTACAGATAATTAATCTCCAGGTGTGGTTGAATTGAAAACTCAGCTGCTAATACTTGCAAATATTCTTTGGCTCCCCTTGTGTCGAATCAATAAATTTGGGTTGCACACTCGACCATCGAAAACTATTGTGATCCCCTATACTTATGGGTTATCAGGGGGCAAAGGAGACATCAGTGAAGAGGTTGATGAGCCTCGCGTAGTGGAGACCCGCATGGGCCCGGTGGGAGAAAATTCTGGCAGGCCTCGCATTGAGCCCTCCGGAGGGAGCCCGAGCGAGCCTTGCAGGAGCGGCAGTGGCAGCCGCCCCCTGCCAAAGCTGAGGAAGAGGCCCTGGGCCCTACCGATGAGTAAGTTCTCATGTCTTGTTCCTTGTCTTGGATTTCGTTTTCTGCCTCCTGAGATCCGAGACTGAGCCCCCACGCTATGAGGAAGCCCGCGCAGAAGAAGAAAAAGGCCCTCGGCTCAAGGAGGGCCATGACGGCCACTACGCGCTTGCGGGCGGCGCAGACCGAGGAGTCCCACATGCCCCCTGCAGGCTTCGAGGGGCGCGAGGAGGCAGTTTGCCACCCTAAGGCTAAGACAGGGTGCGCGCGGCTTCTCCAGAGCCGCGCGAGGTCTTGCCTCATTCAACCGGGGGGAGCGAGCCCTGGGAAGAAGCCTTCGAGGGAGAGGTAGTGTCGCCAGCGGCGCCTGGCACGGGAGGTGATGTGACGATGGAGGGGGCCGAAGAGCCAAACCCTCCATAGTGCTACAGGCCCACCAGGGAGGCCGACGCCGACGAGGGGCTACGGCGAGCCCCCGGTACTCACCCGCTCGCTAGGCTTCTGACGCAGCCACAATGAGTCCGCATCGTGCATCGCCGCGGCAGGCGGAAGAGGAGGCTGCAAGGAGCCCCCAACGCTCGACGGGGGACGCGGCCCCCGCGAGGAGTGAGGGCAAGGAACTTGGTAAGGGGTCTGACCTCGGGCCCTTGCGAGCCATGACGATGGACGGCGACGAGGAGCCGCATACCGGCTGGGCCTTGCACTTGTGAGCGACAGCGCGATGCTCAAGCGCGGAGCCTTGTGGAGCGTGCAACTTGTGAGCTGCGTTGGGATTTCCTCGAAGGGGAGTGGATGATGCAATACAGTAGAGATAAGTATTTCTGTCAGTTAAGAACCAAGGTTATCAATCTAGTAGGAGAACCACGCAAGACCTCATGAACGACACCTTCACACAAAAGGACAAATACTTGCACCCAACGCGATCAAGGGGGTTGCCAATCCCCTCAACGGTTAATTGCAAGGATCAAGTCTGATAATGGTAGATAGATAAACTAAAACACAAAAGAAAAGAACGGTAAATAAATTGTAGCAAGGTATTTTGGATCTTAATATATGATAAAGGTAGACCCGAGGGCCATAGTTTTCACTAGAGGCTTCTCTCTCGAACAAAAAGCATACGGTGGGTAAACAAATTACTATTGGGAATTGATAGAAAAGCGCATAGTTATGACGATATCCCATGCAATGATCATGTATATAGGCATCACATCCGAGACAAGTATACCGACTCATGCCTGCATCTACTATTACTCCACTGATCGACCACTATCCAGCATGCATCTAGAGTATTAAGTTCATAAAGAATGGAGTAATGCCTTAAGCAAGATGACATGATGTAGACAAAGTAAATCCAACCAATATGAATAAACCCTATCATTTTCCCCTTAATGGCAACAATAAAAATATGTGTCAGGTCCCCTTCTGCCACTGGGTTTGAGCACCGCAAGATTGATCCCATTACAAAGCACCTCTCCCAATGCAAGATAAATCAATCTAGTTGGCCAAACTAAACTGATGGATCAGAGAGAAATACAAAGCTATAATAATCATGCATATAAGAATTCAGAAAATACTCAAATAATATTCATGAATAATCTAATCACAAACACACAATTCATCTGATCCCAACGAACACACCGCAAAAGAAGATTATATCGAATAGATCTCCAAGAACATCGAGAAGAACATTGTATTGAAGATCAAAGGGAGATAAGAAGCCGTCTAGCTATTAGCTATGGACCCGTAGGTCTATGGTAAACTACTCACACATCATCAGAAGGGTGGCAAGATGTTGATCTAGAGGCCCTCCATGATCGATTCCCCTTCCGGCAGAGTACCGGAAAAGGCCTCCGGATGGGATCTCGGAAGAACAGAAACTTGCAGCGGCGGTAAAAGAATTTCGGGTGCATCCCTGATGTATTGGGAATATTTGGGAATTTATACAGGTGGAATTAGGTCAAGAGGTGCCACGAGGGGCCCACAATCCTGGGGGGCTTGCCTCCCGAGCTTGTCGCTCTCTCGTGGTTCGTCAGGTCTTCTCCCGAACCTTCTAGGGCCTAGAAAAATTCGTCAAAAAGTTTCGTAGCGTTTGGACTCAGTTTGGTACTGATTTTCTAAAAAGCAAAAAACAAGCAAAAAAAGAAACTGGAACTAGGCACTAGGTTAATAGGTTAGTCCCAGAAAAATGATATATGATTGCATATAAAACATCCAAGATTGATACTATAATAGCATGGAACAATCAAAAATTATAAATACATTGGAGATGTATCAAGCATCCCTAAGCTTAATTACTGCTCGTCCTTGAGTAGCTAAATGATAAAAACAGAATTTTTGATGTGGAATGCTACCTAACATGTTCATCATGTAATCTTTCTTTTATGGTAGGAATATTTAGATCCGAATGATTAAAAGCAATAGTCTATAATTTGACATAAAGACATCAATACTCAGGCATACCAACAAACAATCATGCATTTCAAAATATCAATGCTAAAGAATGCTATCCCTACAAAATCATATAGCCTTCTCATGCTCCATCTTCTTAACACAAAGTATAAATCATGCACTACCCCAGTGTCAGCCAAGCAATTGGTTCATACTTTTTAATGCGCTTCAGTTTTTTCAACCCTCACACAATAGATGAGCGTATGCCATGGATATAGCACTATGGGTGGAATAGAGTATGGTGGTAGAGATTGATATGGAGAAAACAAAAAAACTCATCAATTGATGTCAATTCAAGGAGTAGGGATTGGCATTTAATGGATGCACTAAGAGTTATAAGTGTATGAAAGCTCAAATATGAAAACTAAGTGGGTGTGCCTCCAACTTGCTTGCTCTAGAAGACCTCGGGCATTTGAGGAAGCCCATCATCAGAATATCCAAGCCAAGTTCTATAATGAAAAATTCCAGTAGTTATATGAAAGTGATTACATAGGAGACTATCTATATGAAAAACATGGTGCTACTTTGAAGATCAAGTGTGGGAAAAGATAGTAACATTGCCCCTTCTCTCTTTTTTCTCATTTTTGGTGGGCTCTTTTTGGCCTCTTTTTTCTGGGCTCTTTTTTGCCACTTTTTTTTCTCACTCGAGACAATGCTCTAATAATGAATAATGATGATCATCACACTTCTATTTACTGACAACTCAAAATTACAACTCAATACTAGAACAAAACATGACTCTATATGAATGCCTCTGGTGGTGTACATGGATGTGCAATGATCTAACATAACATGTATAAAAAATGATGAATGGTGGCTGAGCCACAAATACTATGTCACCTACATGATCATGCAAAGCAATATGACAATGATGATGTCTGTCATAAAAACGGAAACGGTGGAAGTTGCATGGCAATAGATCTCGGAATGGCTATGAAAATGCCATAATAGGTAGGTATGGTGGCTGTTTTGAGGAAGATATAAGGAGGCTTATGTGTGATAGAGCGTATCATATCATGGGGTTTGGATGCACTGTCGAAGTTTGCACCACATCTCGAGGTGAGAAAGGGCAATGCATGGTACCGAAGACGCTAGCAATTTGCAAAAATGTGGGAGTGCATATAATCCATGGACTCACATTAGTCATAAAGAAGTCATATACTTATTGCAAAAGTTTATTAGCCCTTGAAGCAAAGTACTACTACGCATGCTCCTATGGGGAGGTTGGTAGGAGTTAACCATCGCGCGCCCCCGACCTTCATGCAAAAGAAGACACTCAATAATAAATCGTGCTCCAACTTCTTAGCATAACTGTCACACCCTGATTTTCATGACACAACACTTAGGGTTAATCAAGCATAAGAATTGGATCCAACAAAAACTTTTGTGTTGATTTGCCATTGATTTGGATTTCTGTTTCTGTTGTTTTCAAGTGCTCTTAAATCAAATAAATCCTCCAACTATTATACTCCTTCTCCTTGATCCAAAACTTTGCCCAATGATCATGCCATGTGTATAGAGATAATAGTATTTTCTTGCAAAAATAATTTGGCCAAAAAGTATTTTCTAAATTAGGTTTGCCAAAAACCCCTGAGTTAAGGCTTGAACTACAAGTACTTAATTTGGGATGTGAAAAATCTTTCAAAAATTATATTTGAATCCTATTTGATATAGGACTCTCTAAAACCACAAAAATATTAATTTAAAAGTTTTTTTTTGCTATTTTATTTAAAGGCTTTTTCATAAGGCTAGAAATGGTCTTCAATAGGTTAAAATTATTTTAAAGTTTCAAAAGTATTTAAGAAAACTAGGGAAACTTAGTGGACATATATTTTCCATATATATGAGTTTTAACACATGTTCATGTTCAAAATATTGGACAAAACCCTCCAAAACCATTTCTGCACATTTTAAGCATTTGAAATATTTCTATAAGAAATATTGTCAAATAAATCCAGGAAAATTCTAGCAAGTCACATATGCCTAATGTGATTATCTTGCAAAGTTTCATCCCAATAAAACTAGTTTTGGTTCACAAAAGTGCCCAAAAACCATTACTGACCAGATCCAAATTTGAGCAACTCTACATTGCCAATTGTCTCGTTTTGATCTCAATTTTTGTGGACATTATCTAATCACAAAATGATGACACTAAGCCAAGTTGTGCATCAAGGAGAATAGATTTGCATGACTAAATCGGAAAACCCATTTCTGTTGATTTCTAGTGTTTGCCAAAGTTACATTGACAAGTTTCTCTAAATGAGCTCCATACTTGTGATCAAGCTCATTTGGTCCTACTACTCACTCCTGCTAAATATCTTGTCCAGGAGATAACTTTACTAGCCCAAAGCACGATCAAACACCTTCTGCCATTTTGCTAGAATCACCATTTTGACCCCTTCCACTATTCTCCATGAGCTGAAATTTTTACCACAGCTGCCCCTGATCACCTCCTACCTCCAGTAATTCTCCTCCTTCAACAACTCAATTATTATGGGGTAAAACCATCTCTTTCTCTCTCTGTTCACCCATGGCAAAACCCCATATCTCCCTTTTCTATATACAACACCCCACTAGCTCCTGACCACTCTAAAGCATCCAAGGAAGCTCCAGGACACAAGTGGACATGCCCCTGACCTTTTAAAATGGCCATGCCGGCCAAAGGCATGCTCTGGAGCGCGACACAGTGCACCCTTGCACTGTAGCTGCCCTCTTCCTGAGCCACCCGACCTCGGGCCTTCCCCGCATGCCTGTCGGAGCCCCTTTGCGTCCGCAACATGCTAAGCCCCTGTCCCCCTTCTCTTTCTTCCTCCTGCTGCCTCCCTCCACATGCGTGCCGGCCGCCCGAGAGCTCCAATGAACGAGCTCACACGCGCAACGCCCCTGGCACTCCCCCGCTTTCTCTCTTCCTCCCCTGGTCTTGGACCACCTCCATAAGCGCCCCAGATGCACTCCTGCGAGCTCCCATGGCCTCCAGCCTCGACTGCAACCTCGCCGGCGCACGGGTCCATGGTGAACAACAAAACCGCTATTTGAGGCCACCCGGACCCCGTTCTCTCCACCACTCGCCCTCTCCAACTCCCTATCGACTGCCCGCACCATCCATTCATCCTTAGAGAGGCCCGAGCTCGAGATTGAGCTCTAGCTCCGCCGCCTCGGATCACCGTCGATCTCGAGGTACAGGCCCTCTCTGCCTCTTCTCTCTCTCGATCTTAAACGGTCGCACCTCCCTGACTATTTCCCCTCTGTTTCCGCATTCTATTGCAGCCTGTATCGACCAGAGCGACCTCCTCCTGTAGCGTCGCCGCTCGGCTTCCTCGTCAACGGCGAACCCCTGCACTCCCGCGACGACACCCACCTCCACTCGAACGACGACTCCTCCCTGAGCTCCCCGGTGACCTCAGATCGCCTCGCCGTCAACCACAGTGCCGCTGGTGAGCTGTCCGCCCTCTCTGGCCCGAGGTTGGCTATGACGGCCGTGGGGCCCGTCAGTCAGCCTCTTATTCTGACGGGTGGGCCCCACCCGTTAGGTTTAAAACGCACGCGCGCGCGTACCGGTTTGCTACACCAGCTGAAGGCGTATTTTGCCTTTACGCCTTTGACGTGGCAGCCTCGCACGGGCTGGATCCCCTCTGGGCCTGCTGCACTGTGGCCAAATCAGCCCAGTTGCACTATTCCATTTCTCTTTTTCTTTATTTCTGAAACTTGCAAAAATTCCACAGAGATAAATATTTTTCCAAATGAGGTAATTCCAACTCCTAAATTCTTCTAAAAATCACACCTATTTTGATGAGGACATCAATACCATTGTTACACCCACAGCCCCTACTACAACATATACTGGACCAATTACTAGAGCTCGCGCACGCCAATTAAATTATCAGGTACTTTAGTTTCTTGGTAATGATTCTAATGTTCATGAGAATATGATGCTGCCTAAATTGGATACATTTGTTTTGCTTACAAATGAAGGGCCTGGCATGGATAAGAGTGATGACCATTGGAGCAAGAACAAGCATGGAGTTGATGGCATGCACAAGGGGAACAAGAACGGAGTTACAAGTGATAATTTCAGGACTTTGAAGCCACCATAATGAGTGCATGAAGCCTTGGATGAAATATACAAGATGCCACTTCATAAACGTTGTCCAGAGGCTATTCTAGGTGCTGCGTCACCTTATTATTGGGCCAGGCCCATGTAATTTCGAAATACATAAGCATAGGCTGTTTTTAGAGTCCGTATGTGTGGGGAAACAAGAGATAGGGTTGGTTTCGGACCCCTTCCCCAAGGGCCACGAAATTCCCCCTCTTCCTCCATATATACAGCCCTTAGGGCACCGTTTAGACTTTGGGTTTTGTTTAGATTAAAAGTTCGCCATAGCTGCAACTTCGCGTACTTCATTTGTGTTCAACGACCAGACAAAGGCGTCACAGAACCCCACCTTCATTAATAAAGCTTTCCTCTTTTATTCACAATATCTAGATTGCAATCTCAGTTTCTTGCTTGTTCTTCGTTTGCTCGCAGGAAATAGACCCTCATGGTCAGGTTGATCGAGCTCCGGCGTGGTCAATAACCCCTCGGAAGTTGGTTTAGCGATTGCTAAGGCGCGACGTCTTCGCACGATCGTAGTCGGATCGTCAAAGTCGACTCCCACAGAAAACGATTGCTATCTCATCGAAACATCGGGACACCTTCGCCTCTATCAAGTGGTATCAGGTTTCCAGGTTGCTCGGTGAGATTTTCCAGTTTTTCGTAGTTTAGATCGAGTCTGTCCTTCATACCTACAGTCCACAAAAAAGCCACAAAAAAATTAGGGTTAGTTCATCTTATCCGAACCAGTCTGAGCCTTTGCATAGTCTTTTCAGTATTTTGCTTTGTTGAATTTACAGTTGCATCGTCGTGTCTAGTTGCTGGTCTTAGAGTCTAGTACTTTAGAGTTTCGAGTTCTGTTCACAAGTTGTCACGCCGCCGCCGCACCATCGTCATCACCGCTGCCATATACCACCATTGTCATCACCGCTGCCATATACCACCATTGTCATCACCGCTGCCATATACCACCATCATCATCACCGCTGCCATATACCACCATTGTCATCACCGCTGCCATATACCACCATCATCATCACCGCTGCCATATACCACCATCGCCATCACCGCTACCATATACCACCATCGTCATAGCCGCTACCATATACCACATATCCACCGCCATCACGCTAATCTGAGTCCACCTCTATCACAGATTCGCCACCAGTCCGTGTTCCACCGCCCTGCATATATCCGCCACCAGTCCGAGTTTCCACCAGATTCATCTCCGCCACCAGTCCTAGTCCGAGTCCAGTAATTGTTGCTTTGTTCTCGATTTCCAAATCACGCGATACTCCG
The DNA here is from genome assembly GCF_002575655.3 of Aegilops tauschii subsp. strangulata. Classification (NCBI taxonomy): domain Eukaryota; kingdom Viridiplantae; phylum Streptophyta; class Magnoliopsida; order Poales; family Poaceae; genus Aegilops; species Aegilops tauschii. The sequence continues at coordinate 275,312,753 of NC_053037.3, read as the reverse complement.
AGTCGTGACAAAGTAGGACTCCCCAACTTCCGAGCCATCCGCAGAAGAAAAATAGTTCCAGTTTAAAAAAAACTAAGTCTGGAAAGGCAGTTTTTAGGACATTTGTACACTTTTTCGAAAAAAATTGTTGCGGAGCAAAAAAAGTGAAAAAATAAAAAAATTCAGAGTTTGCTCCTCCCTTGTTTACGTGCAGCGCCGTGATTTTGTTAGTGTTCTAGGCTCGCATCTCTAGTACGATCTAGCCTAGGACCAGCACAGTACCGTCGTTGAGCGTTTATTCAACTTTGCATATCTGAATTGATTATTGCTGACCCTTTTTGCTACCATATTATAAGCCTTCCCAGCTCCACATACATCTACGTCGTGCGTTTGACTCTCCCTGGTAATCGCTCTATCCAAGCTTTGAGAGTTTTGACTACAACGGTTGCTGGTCACCACCTGCTGCTTGGTAAGAACTGGTAAGAATTTGAGATTTGCTTGACGGATTTGTGACACCCACCACCACCACCACTTGTTAGTAGTCTGTAGGATCATATTCTTGTGTGTTTCTATTGCTGCTAACCATGCTAGGATCACAAGCCGACGAGATTGACTGGGAGAATTTAACGAACAAGGAGCTTCATGATAAGTTTCAGCAAATGATGACTGAACAGGTGCAAGATGTGCTGAACAATTTTGAAGAGGCCATGGAGAAGATCACTGGCCTTGAGAAGACGTTCGAAACAAAGCTCGATAACAGATTTAATGAACTTCTTGCGCGTCTTCCACCACCGGCTGCACCTGCCGCACCTCTGCAACAACAACCACAACAACAACGACTACCTCCACGTCGCGAAATAGCCCTCCACCGAGCGAGCCGTGTCCTTCTTCAGCCTGGCCAAACTGTTGGTGCTGCTGTTGATACTTCTGTGGCTCCTGCTGCTGATGAGGTGGAGGATGATTATGCGGGAGATTACGAGGATGAGGTTGATCAAAATAAGAACTACGTGCAACCACCAGCACCACAACCGCCAGGTTGTCCACATGCAAATAATCACAATGGTAGGGCTCTCCCTCAGGTACGAGATCATGACCATCTCCCTAAACTGAAATTGAATATTCCACCATTCGAGGGTAGATATGTTCCTGATATATATCTTACTTGGGAGTTAGAAACTGAACACCGATTTACATGTTTACAATATCCTGAGGAGAGACGTGTTCCTGCTGCTGTTTGTGCTTTCACTAGCTTTGCATGTGTTTGGTGGTCTGAACATTCTAGATTATATCCTATTCCAGCTACTTGGGCTGCTTTGAAAACTGCTATGCGTACTCGTTGGGTTCCACCATATTATCAACGTGAATTAATTCAAAAATTGCAGCGTTTAAGACAAGGAAAAAATTCTGTAGAAGAATATTATCAGGAATTACAAACTGGCATGATTAGATGTGGTATTGTTGAGGAGAATGAAGCTATGCTTGCACGTTTTATGGGTGGATTAAATAGAGAGATTCAGACCATTCTAGAGTATAAGGAGTATAATAATATCACTCGTTTATTCCATCTTGCTTGTAAAGCTGGACGTGAAGTGCAGGATCGACAGGCATTGGCGTGAACTAACTTTTCTGCAGGTCGACCTTCATCATGGACACCACGTGCATCCTTTACTTCCACTACACCATCACCTCCATCAGGTGCCACCTCCAGCCGTGATACAAGAAAGCAGGCACAACCACCACTCTCTGCCAAGAGCACACCTGCCGGGCCTGCGCAGAGCTCTTCTTCTTCCGTGGCGTCAACAGGGCACACAAGTGATATTATTTGTCGTCGTTGTAAGGGAAGAGGACATTTTGCGAGAGAATGCAAATCTCAGCGTGTGATGATTGCTACTGAGGATGGTGGGTATGAGTCCGCTAGTGACTATGATGAGGTGACTTTGGCTCTTATTACACATGAAGAACACGGTGGAGATGATTCTGATCATGAGATGCAATACATGGCTGCTGAAGATGCTGACAGGTATGAATGTTTAGTTGCTCAACGTGTTTTGAGTGTGCAGGTTACACAAGCTGAACAAAATCAAAGGCATAATTTGTTCCATACAAAGGGAGTTGTGAAGGAACGTTCTATTCACGTCATCATAGATGGAGGGAGCTGCAACAACTTGGCTAGCATGGAGATGGTGGAGAAGCTATCTCTCACCACAAGACCACATCCACATCCTTACTACATCCAATGGTTCAACAACAGCGGCAAGGTTAAGGTAACACGTACTATTCGTGTGCATTTTTGTATCTCTACATATGCTGATTATGTTGATTGTGATGTGGTACCTATGCAAGCATGTTCCTTATTACTTGGTAGACCATGGCAATTTGATAAAAATTCTGTACACCATGGTAGAAACAATAAGTATACTCTTGTTCATAAGGATAAAAATATTACTTTGGTTCCTATGACTCCTGATTCCATTTTGAAAGATGATATTAATAGAGCTAATAAAGCAAAATAGGAGAAAAATAAGAGTGAAAATCGGATTGTGGCAAAAGAATTTGAGAAACAAGTGAAGCCTAATAATAAACCATCTAGTGTTGCTTCAGAAATTAAATTGAAAAGTGCATGTTTACTTGCCACCAAATCTGATATTGATGAGCTAGATTTTTAGCAAATTTGTTTGCTATGCTTTTGTGTGCAAAGAGGCATTATTTTCATTCGAGGACGTGCCTTCCTCTTTGCCCCCTGCCGTCACTAACATTTTGCAGGAGTTCGCTGACGTCTTCCCACAAGACGTGCCACCGGGCTTACCACCTATTCGAGGGATTGAGCATCAAATTGACTTAATTCCCGGTGCATCGCTACCCAACCATGCACCATACCGTACCAATCCAGAGGAGATGAAGGAGATTATGCGTCAAGTACAGGAGCTGCTCGACAAAGGTTATATACGCGAATCTCTTAGTCCTTGTGCTGTTCCTATTATACTAGTGCCTAAAAAGGATGGTACGTCGCGTATGTGTGTTGATTGTAGAGGCATTAATAACATTACTATTCGTTATCGTCATCCTATTCCTAGGCTAGATGATATGCTTGATGAATTGAGTGGCTCTACAATATTCTCCAAAGTTGATTTGCGTAGTGGATACCATCAAATTCATATGAAATTGGGAGATGAATGGAAAACAACATTTAAAACTAAGTTTGGTTTATATGAGTGGTTAGTCATGCCTTTTGGGTTAACTAATGCACCTAGTACTTTCATGAGACTAATGAACGAAGTTTTACGTGCTTTCATTGGACGATTTGTGGTAGTCTATTTTGATGATATACTGATTTATAACAAATCTTTGGAAGAACATTTGGAACATTTACGTGCTGTTTTTATTGCTCTACGTGATGCACGTTTGTTTGGTAACCTTGGGAAGTGCACCTTTTGCACCGACCGAGTATCTTTTCTTGGCTATGTTGTTACTCCACAGGGAATTGAAGTTGATAAAGACAAGATTGAAGCTATTGAGAGTTGGCCGCAGCCCAAAACGGTCACACAAGTGAGGAGTTTTTTTGGACTCGCTGGTTTCTATAGGCGTTTTGTGAGAGATTTTAGCACCATTGCTGCACCTCTCAATGAGCTTACAAAGAAGGATGTGCCTTTTGTTTGGGTTACCGCACAGGAAGAAGCCTTCACGGTATTGAAAGATAAGTTGACACATGCTCCTTTACTCCAACTTCCTGATTTTAATAAGACTTTTGAGCTTGAATGTGATGCTAGTGGAATTGGATTAGGAGGTGTGTTATTACAAGATGGCAAACCTGTTGCATACTTTTCTGAAAAATTGAGTGGGCCTAATCTGAACTATTCTACTTATGATAAAGAATTATATGCTCTTGTTCGGACTTTAGAGACATGGCAACATTATTTATGGCCCAAAGAATTTGTTATACATTCTGATCATGAATCTTTGAAACATATTAAAAGTCAAGCTAAACTGAATTGTAGACATGCTAAATGGGTTGAATTCATTGAGACTTTCCCTTATGTCATTAAACATAAGAAGGGTAAAGAAAATGTTATTGCTGATGCTTTGTTTCGTCGCTATACTATGGTTTCACAACTTGACTTCAAAATATTTGGTTTGGAGACCATCAAAGATCAATATGTGCATGATGCTGATTTTAAAGATGTAATGCAGAATTGTAAAGAAGGAAGAACATGGAACAAGTTCGTTATTAATGATGGCTTTGTGTTCCGTGCTAACAAGCTATGCATTCCTGCTAGCTATGTTCGTCTTTTGTTGTTGCAGGAGGCGCATGGAGGAGGATTAATGGGACACTTTGGCATGAAGAAGACGGAGGACGTACTTGCTACACATTTCTTTTGGCGAAAGATGAGACGGGATGTTGAGCGTTTTGTTGCTCGCTGCACTACATGTCAAAAAGCTAAGTCACGACTCAATCCTCGTGGTTTATATATGCCTTTGCTTGTACCTAGTGTTCCTTGGGAGGATATATCTATGGACTTTGTTTTAGGTTTACCTCGAACGAAGAAGGGGAGGGATAGCATATTTGTTGTCGCGGATAGATTCTCGAAAATGGCACACTTTATACCATGTCATAAAAGCGATGATGCTATTAATGTTGCTGATTTGTTCTTTCGTGAAATTATTCGCTTGCATGGTGTGCCAAATAGTATTGTTTCAGATCGTGATACTAATTTCTTAGCCACTTTTGGAGATGTTTATGGGCTAAGTTGGGGACTAAACTGCTTTTTAGTACTACTTGTCACCCCCAAACTGATGGTCAAACCGAAGTAGTCAATAGAACATTGTCTACTATGCTTAGGGCTGTTTTGAAGAATAATAAGAAAATGTGGGAAGAATGCTTGCCTCATATTGAATTTGCTTATAATCGTTCGTTGCATTCTACTACTAAGATGTGCCTTTTTGAAATTGTGTATGGTTTCCTACCTCGTGCACCCATTGATTTGTTGCCTCTTCCATCTTCGGAGAAGGTTAATTTTGATGCTAAACAATGTGCTAAATTGATCTTAAAAATGCATGAGTTAACTAAGGACAACATTGAGCGTATGAATGCTAAATATAAACTTACTGGAGATAAGGGTAGAAAACATGTTGTCTTTGCACCCGGAGATCTTGTTTGGTTACATTTGCGTAAGGAGTGGTTTCCTAATTTGCGCAAATCAAAGCTAATGCCACGTGCTGATGGTCCTTTTAAGGTGTTAGAGAAAATAAATGATAATGCATATAAACTTGACCTGCCTGCAGATTTTGGGGTTAGTCCCACTTTTAACATTGCAGATTTGAAGCCTTATTTGGGTGAGGAAGATGAGCTCCCGTCGAGGACAACTTCACTTCAAGAAGGGGAGGATGATGAGGACATCAATACCATTGTTACACCCACAGCCCCTACTACAACATATACTAGACCAATTACTAGAGCTCGCACACGCCAATAAAATTATCAGGTACTTTCGTATCTTGGTAATGATTCTAATGTTCATTAGAATATGATGCTGCCTAAATTGGATACATTTGTTTTGCTTACAAATGAAGGGCCTGGCATGGATAAGAGGGATGAACATTGGAGCAAGAACAAGCATGGAGTTGATGGCATGCGCAAGGAGAACAAGAACGGAGTTACAAGTGATAATTTCAGGACTTTGAAGCCACCATAATGAGTGCATGAAGTCTTGGACGAAATATACAAGATGCCACTTCATAAACTTCGCCCAGAGGCTATTCTAGGTCCTGCGTCACCTTATTATTGGGCCAGGCCCATGTAATTTCGAAATACATAAGCATAGGCTGTTTTTAGAGTCCGTATGTGTGGGGAAACAAGAGATAGGGTTGGTTTCGGACCCCTTCCCCAAGGGCCACGAAATTCCCCCCTCTTCCTCCATATATACAGCCCTTAGAGCACCGTTTAGACTTTGGGTTTTGTTTAGATTAAAAGTTCGCCATAGCTGCAACTTCGCGTACTTCGTTTTTGTTCAACGACCAGACAAAGGCGCCACAGAACCCCACCTTCATTAATAAAGCTTTCCTCTTTTATTCGCAATATCCAGATTGCAATCTCAGTTTCTTGCTTGTTCTTCGTTTGCTCGCAGGAAATAGACCCTCGTGGTCAGGTTGATCGAGCTCCGGCGTGGTCAATAACCCCTCGGAAGTTGGTTTAGCGATTGCTAAGGCGCGACATCTTCGCACGATCGTAGTCGGATCATCAAAGTCGACTCCCACAGAAAATGATTGCTATCTCATCGAAACATCGGGACACCTTCGCATCTATCATATTTAGTGATGTAACTTTCATGCAAATCCATCACACCTTTCTGTACTGTTCAAATTTAAATTCAAATTTGAGCATTTAAATCCATATCTCTGATTCTATAGCTCCAATTCCAAAACTAAGAATTTTTGCATTCTTAGTTTTCACTCCATTATTTAACAAAAATAAGTTGACATTTTTATGATCACCTTTATTTTTCTGTTTTGTGCTATTGCCTTATTGTGTGCCGTTACTTTGCGACGTTAGATTACGACGTTGAGGAAGGAGTTGGACCAGAGACATTTGAAGACCCCAAGGACTTTGTTGAGCCGGGCAAGCATCCCTTTGACCATGATGAACCCTTTTACATCATAATAGCATTTCCCGTTGTTTCACCGAATGCATGATATCTTGAATGGAAACCTTGCTAGGCATGCCTCCGTTGCCTACTATGTTGGTACTTGCATTGGTCATGACTCTACCCTTGCTTAGAGTCGTGTTGGTGGAAAGTAGATATATGCTATAGTAGTTGGCTACGCAAATGGGGCAGGGTTATGCATTGAAAGAAACAAGTGTGGTTTGACATACTTTCAAAAAGTACCAGTGGGTGCCACTAATGCCCCTGGGAGATGGTGTTGAGCTAGGTCACTACTTAATGGAGGGGTAGTGTACTAAGGCATGGTGAATATATTGTTTCTAGAGACGGATTAGATTTAAGATTGTCGACCATCCCAACCAAACATGCGCAACCACTCTGCCCTTATATGGGAAAGGACATTATTGATTACCTAGTTCGTGCTAGCATGGATGCCCGCATTACTAGTGACGGGATTGGCGTGCTCACTCTCGGGACGGGGTCGTGCTTGGATAGGCGGCGATGGCTGTTTTTACAGAAAACCGGACACACCGTTGGTACCTCGTGCTTGTGTTATGTGATGAATATGGGAGCGTGGCTCCACAAAATTTATTGTGTGACAATGTTTGGCACGGGGGCTTCTACCAATCGAGTGGACTCTATGTTAATCACGACTAGGGAAAGGTAGTGATCGGGTGCTTATCCCTGGTACTTGAGGTACTGCGGGTAAAGTGTGCAACCTCTGCAGAGTGTCAAACTATTCGAATAGCCGTGTCCACGGTCAAGGACAGTTGGGTACTGCTGCTTAGACTATGTCCATATGTTTCTGAAAATAACAATTTTTGGCAACATTGTTAATGTGATTCGTGAGGAAGTCACGATGAGCTTGAGCATGAGTTGTTCATAACTCTTCCTCGATGTTGATGTGTATAACCTCCTGATACTTGTTGCAGACGCATTCATGACCTTAATAAGTGTTGATCATACTTGCATGAGAAAAATAGCTTTACGCCAAAAATGGCAATTTAGTAGTAGAGCCTTGCATAATTATTCTGTTATCACTCTTGGGTTGCTTGCGAGTACATTCGAACGTACTCACTGGCTTGTCCCTCGCTATTTACTTGACCAGGCTTGGAAGAACATGCAGCTGATGAAGAGTTCTTTGGTGATGAACGTGTGATCTAGGACACTTTCCCAGTTAGAATGCCTATAGGGATAAGGCAGATGGCATGGGTCCAAGTTATCGACGAAGATTTACCACTGCGATGATATACTCAAGACTTGACCATAATGGTCATAATTTGTGTAAACCTGTATGTATGGATGTAAGACTCTTGTTATTCAGCTTCTGTGTGTTTAGTGAGCATTGTTCTCTGGGATCATTGTACACGTGCATTCAATGATCACGACTTATGAGTCGGGGTCCCCATAGAGCTGGTATCAGAGCCATCCCGACTGTAGAAGCCATAGTTAGCATGGTCATTAGTTAGGGTAAACCAAATTTTCAAAACTATCTATACCTCTCCTCTTTTTTGAGATTTCCCAAATGTAAGGTATATTTCCCTTATTGACCTCTCCTATTCAACTTTTGTAGATGGTCGTCTCCCCCTTGAGACTTCTTATGACAGGATTCCCATCACTCCTAAGAGACAGCCTCCAACCATGCCACTATCCTTTGCTGCCCATGTACACCCTGCATGAACTGGAAAATGATGTGTTCGAGAAATAGTTCTACGCCATGATTTTTGTGCCTGCAAAAACCTCACCCCAGGGATGGTTCTTCATCGGACCGCCCATGCCAACAAGAGACCTGGCCATTCAGCAAGTGGCATACGAGGTGCTCCTCCGTCTTCGAGACCTCCTTCCAGAAATGAAGGAAGAGCACGCCACCCGCTACCTACCTGCCAAGAGAGGATTTGGAGCCCCGACTCAAGTGATGATTTCCCTAGAAGACGAGGATCCAACCCTCAAGTACCAGATACGTTTCATCAACGCAGGAGACTACATTCTACGTCATCTTACCGAAGCATTCCTTAAGGCCCGCCAAGACCTCCCTTCGCTTCTGCACCTCCACCGCCTCGAGAAGATGAAGGTGGTCGAGCGAGAACAGCAATTCACTTCCCTACAAGTCTACATCACCAATCAGAAGCAGTAAATTGAGGATCTTCAGGAAGCCCGCAACCGAGCCCCATGCAGGAGGCATAGGAATGGATTTCCATATCCACCTCGTAGAGGATCATCGTCAGGCCCCCAACGACGTAACCCAAGACTGAATAACAACCTTTTTGCTTCCATCATATGTCACGGGTGTGGTGAACTTGGGCATATTAATAGGATGTGTCCCAACAAGCAGCCGACTGTCGCATGCCCATTGGCACCCCAGGAGAACCCAGAAACTGAAGATTGAGCGCCCTTCTCTCCGAGTGGTGAAGCAAGCACGACTACTAGGTCGGAGGACCCCTAGGGTAGGATGAGTCATGTACCCCCTATGTGCAGTCGAGTACATATGATGTTACAAATGAAACCACGTTGTGTGTTGCTTGTTCTTTTCTGTTTGTGTTTCGATATAAGTTGCACTTTTGCCCTAGGAAACATGTACGCGACTATATCACCTATCTTATCTTAATGAATATGTGTGTGGCCTTTACGAAACTTGTTTGATTTCATTTGCACTATACCACCCCTTTAGGCACCCCCTCTATGCTACTTCTCCCTCTCATCTCTCTCACCAACTGAAGACCAGCAAGACAAGATGCACCAAGGATTCTACCTCGGCGACCAACTAGCACTGAAACTTTTGCTACAGCCTCCTCGACCAAGTGCAACCCCGTATGTTTACCCCTCAAGACTGGAAACCCATCCCTAGGCCCTTCGAGACTTCACGAGATACCCCCAGCTCGAATCCTTAGCCATGTGCTTAACCTACAGGGTTGCAAGAGAACCAGTTAAGCCTCAGTAACCTTTGGTCATCACTGGGTTCATTATGGGACTAGTGGGCATAGTTAACTAGCACATTATCATCCTAAGATAGCACCAGAACTAATGATGCCATAGGGAAGATCATTTTGAGGGTACATGATTAGTGGGCTAATGATTTGTCGAGGCTATAATAGGTACCTTGAGGAATATTTGAGACTCTTTGGTGGATTATGAGGCTTTCATGATAAACTTGGTGGGATCAGTTAATAGAGTAGCATAACTTTCATTAACCTTGGGTAAATTGGATTTAGTAGGACAAATTATGATCGCAAGCTGTAATTCTTGGAAGTATAAGGATTTGACTTAGCCAGGGGATATTGATAGTAGATAGTTGACATTACGATAATGACTTGGGGGAAACATGTAGGAATTCTCTAGGACATGCGATTAGGATTAAATAGGTGATCCTAGTGGAGTATAGATGCCGAGTAAGTCTACATGGTTCGGGGTAAAATTGGATTTAGACTGATGACCTCGATCATGATACCATGTTTCTCGGTGGATAATAAACTAGGGATATTGGGTTGTTTTCAAGGATCTATGTGCTCCTATCCTTGGAGTTTACTTGACCATGATAATGGAAATTTGTGGATATGTTGTGATAAGGTAGTTCTTTCTAGAATTTGGGAACTATAAGAACTCTAGAAGATTATGTGGAACACCATAGATATTGGATTTGTAGAATTAATGGATCATGTAGTATTGGTAAAGTTAATGGACCATTGGATTTGATTCATAGGAAGGAAACAAGATCTTGGATCGGTATACAACGTGTTTCCTTAGGATATAGATGCACTATCATGGACCCTGGATGGATAAACTGAGTACATGGATTGTGATGTTTAGTTCAAGCTTAGCAACTTGTATGGATTTTACATGAGGATAACCATGCATATGAGTTTGGGAATAGTTGACATGTATGATTTTGTTAGACCTCCTCTCGGGACTCATGAGGATATGAATAGCATGAGTGATGATTGAAGTTGAACTATATGAAATGATGATTTCGGTGGTATAAGGTGATTTGTTTAGAGGACTAGATAGAACAATTGGCATCTCAAAAACTGTGCTTAAGGATAAGATGATAAACGCTCACTCGCACCCTAGAATCCTTGAAACCCTTAAGCCCTACCAAGCCACAACATGGTCGGATCATGAACTTGGGCCTTGACTCTAGGTCGAGAAGACCTTGGCCAACACTCAATCATGACCACCACCAATGCCCCAGCCTACTTTATGTACCTCGTGAACAAAGTCTTCATGGAGTACTTGGATAAATTGGCTGTCGTCTTATTTGGTGACATACTTGTCTACCCTAAGGCGAAAGAAGAACCATTCAGCTGGTCAGAGAACATCTGAAGACCTCCATGTCAAGGATGAAGAACTATACCAACCACCATCGTCAAGAAATAAACTTCCACGTCGAAGACCATGTGTATTTGCGAGCCACTCCTCTCAGAAGAACCAATCATTTCCATGTTAAAGGGAAGCTCACACCAAGATTTATCAACCCCTTCGATATCACTACAAGACGACCAGAAGATGGTTACCAGCGGGAATTGCCACCTGAGTTATCCGATGTGCACAACGTTATCCATGTGTCACAACTTCGGAAGTGTTTCGAACTTCTTGACAAGCCCGATCTCTAGAAAGACATCGATCACCGAGCCATTGACCTCCAACCCGATCTGACCTATCGCAAGAGACCCATTTGCAACCTGGATCAAGCAGAACATCATGCACGAAGCCACACCATCAAGTACTTCAAGCTTCAGTGGAGCAACCACACTGAAGAAGGAGCCACATAGGAGCGTGAAGACTACCCCACACCAAGTTTCCGTGTTCCTTTCCGCGCCTAGTTAGGGAATATCAGGGACAAGATTCTTGTAAGGGGGGTAGGTCTGTCACACCCTAATTTTCATGACACAACACTAAGGGTTAATCAAGCATAAGAATTGGATCCAACAAAAACTTTTGTGTTGATTTGCCATTGATTTGGAGTTCCGTTTCTATTGTTTTCAAGTGCTCTTAAATCAAATAAATCCTCCAACTGTTATACTCCTTCTCCTTGATCCAAAACTTTGCCCAATGTTCATACCATGTGTATAGGACAAAATAGTATTTTATTGCAAAAATAATTTGGCCAAAAAGTATTTTCTAAATTAGGTTTTCCAAAAACCCCTGAGTTAAGGCTTGAACTACACGTAGTTAATTTGGGATGTGAAAAATCTCTCAAAAATTATATTTGAATCCTATTAGATATACGACTCCCTAAAACCAAAAATATATTATTTTAAAAGTTATTTTGCTATTTTATTTAAAGGCTTTTTCATAAGGCCAGAAATGGTCTTTAATTGGTCAAAATTATTTTAAAGTTTCAAAAGTATTTAATAAAATTTGGGGAAACTCAGTGGACATATATTTTCCATATATACGAGTTTCAACACATGTTCATGTTCAAAATATTGGACAAAACCCTGCAAAACAATTTCTGCATATTTCAACCATTTGAAATATTTCTGTAAGAAATATTGTCAAATAAATCCAGGAAAATTCTAGCAAGTCACATATGCCTAATGTGATGATCTTGAAAATTTTCATCCCAATAAAAATAGTTTCGGTTTACAAAAGTGCCCAAAATCCATCTGACCAGATCCAAATTTGAGCAACTCTACATTGCCAGTTGTCACCTTTTGATATCAATTTTTGTGGACATTCTCTAAGCACAAAATGATGATACTACATCAAGGAGAATAGATTTGAATGACTAAATCTTGGAAAACCCATTTCTGTTGATTTCTAGGGTTTGCCAAAGTTACATTGACAAGGTTCTCTAAATGAGCTCAAAACTTGTGATCAAGCTCATTTGGTCCTACTACTCACTCCTGCTAAATATATTATCCAGGATATTTTTTTACTAGCCCAAAGCATCATCAAACACCTTCTGCCATTTTACTAGAATCACCATTTTGACCACTTCCACTATTCTCCATCAGCTCAAAATTTTACCATAGCTGCCCCTGATTACCTCCCACCTCTAGTAACTCTCCTCCTTCAATAAGTCAATTATTTTGGGGTAAAACCCATCTCTTTCTCTCTCTGTTCACCCATGGAAACACTCCTCTCTCTCTCTCCCATTTCTATATACAACACCCTACCTAGCTCCTAACCACTCTAGAGCATCCAAGGAAGCTCCAGGACACAAGTGGACATGCCCCGGACCTTTTAAAATGGCCATGCCGGCCAAAGGCATGCTTTGGAGCACGCTACAATGCACCCTTGCACTGTAATCGCCCTCTGCCCGAGCCACCCGACGACCTCGGGCCTCCCTCGCACGCCTGCCGGAGACCCTCGGCGTCCACAACACGCTAAGCCCCTATCCCCCTTCTCTTTCTTCCTCCTGCTGCCTCCCTCCACACGCGCAGCGGCCGCCCGAGAGCTCCAATGAACGAGCTCACACGCTCGATGCCCCTGGCACTCTCCCGCTCTCTCCCCCCCCTCGTCGTAGACCACCTCCACAAACGCCCCAGACACACTCCTGAAAGCTCCCATGGCCTCCAGCCTCAACTGCAACCTTGTCGGCGCACGGGTCCACGGTGAACCACAAAACGACTATTTAAGACCACTCGGACCCCGTTCTCTCCACCGCTCGCCCTCTCCAACTCCCTATCAACCGCCTGCACCATCCATTCATCCTCAGAGAGGCCCAAGCTCAAGATCAAGCTCGAGCTTTACCGCCTCGGATCACCGTCGATCTCAAGGTATAGGCCCTCTCCGCCTCTTCTCTCTCTCGATCTTGAACGGCCGCACCTCCCTGACTGTTTCCCCTCTGTTTGCCCCATTCTATTGCAGCCTAAATCGACCGGAGCGACCTCCTCCCGTAGCGCCGCCGCTCGGCTTCCTCGTCGCCGGCGACCACCCCCACCTCCACTCGAATGGAGACTCCTCCCTAAGCTCCCGGTGCCCTCAGATCGCCTCACCGTCGAGCACAGCGCCGCAGGTGAGCTCTCCGCCCCCTCTGTCCCAAGGTTGACGACGACGGCCGTGGGGCCCGTCGGTCAGCCTCTTATTTTGACGGGTGGGCCCCACCCGTCAGTTTTAAAACACAAGCGCACGCATACCGGTTCGCTACGTTAGTTGAAGGTGTATTTTGCCTTTACGCCTTCGACGTGGCAGCCTTGCGCCGGCTGGATCCCCTCTGGGCCTGCTGCACTGTGGCCAAAACAGCCCGTATGCACATTTCCTTTTCTCTTTTTCTTTATTTCTGAAACTTGGAAAAATTCCACAGAGATAAATATTTGTCCAAATAAGGTAATTCCAACTCCTAAATTCTTCTAAAAATCACACCTATTTAATGATGTAACTTTCATGCAAATCCATCACACCTTTCTGTACTGTTCAAATTTAAATTCAAATTTGAGCATTTAAATCCACCTCTAAAAATCCATATCTCTGATTCTATAGCTCCAATTCCAAAACTAAGAATTTATGCATTCTTAGTTTTCACTCCATTATTTATCAAAAATAAGTTGACATTTTTATGATCACTTTTATTTTTCTGTTTTGTGCTATTGCCTTATTGTGTGCCATTATTTTGCGACGTTAGATTACGACGTTGACGAAGGAGTTGGACCAGAGACATTTGAAGACCCCGAGGACTTTGTTGAGCCAGGCAAGCATCCCTTTGACCATGATGAACCATTTTACATCATAATAGCATTTCCCGTTGTTTCATTGAATGCATGATATCTTGAATGGCAACCTTGCTAGGCTTGCCTCCATTGCATACTCTGTTGATACTTGCATTGGTCATGACTCTACCCTTGCTTAGAGTCGTGTTGGTGGAAAGTAGATATATGCTATAGTAGTTGGCTACGCAAACGGGGTAGGGTTATGCATTGAAAGAAACAAGTGTGGCTTGACGTACTTTCGAAAGTCCCAGTGGTTGCCACCGATGCCCCTGGGAGATGATGTTGAGCTAGGTCACTACTTAATGGAGAGGTTGTAACGGCCGGATAATTAAGCTATAGTAATTCCCTGCTAATGATGCCACGTCACCATGATTACTTTTGCTGATCTCGCGATGGTTCAAAAACGATTCAAATTCAAATTTAAAATAAAGGCAAACAATAAAAGTTTTCAAACATTAAAACTAAAATATGCTAAATCTGCCAAATAATGCATAGTTAATTATGGTGGAGAAATCACATTTTTATAAAATGTTTAAATACTCGAAAATAAATAAAACAGGGGCCAAAGCTATTAATTAAATGCTTTTAAATAATAAAAAACTATTAAACTACTTTATTTAGTCACTAAACTTTTTGTGGTAGTGGGATATTATGAAACACTAATTTAGGTACTATTTATATATATTATGAAACAAAAATATGTATAAAATAAAATAGAAAACTATTAAAAAAATAAAACAAAAAAGGAAAAAGGAAACCAACCCCCTGACTGGGCCTCGGCCCAGCAGGCCGCCAAGCTGGCCCAGCCGACGCCCCCTTAATCCCACTTCCCCACCAAACCCTAGCGCACACCCCCCATACCCACTCCCCTACCTCTCTCTCCCGCCCCCGCCCACGTGGATCTGGTCGGTGGCAAACGGCGCCCCGATCCCATCGCTCCGCTGCCGCCCGGTGCCTCCCCAGACCGCCATCGCCGCTCGCCCCTCGCCGAAACGCCTCCTCACCCTTCTCCCGGAGCTCCGTCGTCATCGCCTTCATCGAGCACGCACACTGGGATGGATCGGGAAGCCTCCGAGACGACGCCGCTTCCCTCCTTCCCCGACGACGTCCACCGCCTTCCGTCGTCGATCCGCTCGTCCTCGACCAGCCTCGGCCGCCTCAAGCATCTCTGTGAGGCCCCCACGCAATTCCCCCTCCCCCCCGTCGAATTTGTTGCCTTAGATCGTCGTGCTTGGAGCTTCGCATTTGCCCACGCTCACCACGACCCTGCCACACCCCGCGCCGCTCCCGCCAGCGCTCATCTCGTCCTGGCCGCGCCCGGCGACAACCTGTGCGCGCCCGCCTGTGCGAGGCCGGGCCGACACCGCGCTCACGCCGCCCTATCCTTCCCCCGCTCACGCGCCCCATAGCGCCAGCCGCACCCGCTGCTACCGTCGAGCTCCCCTGCGCCACAGCATGCCCCGCCCGTGCACGAGCCGACCTCCGCCAGGCCGTGCTCCCCTCTGGCCCCCGCTGCCCGGGGCCTCGCCCTGCTTCCCCCGCCCTTGTCGCTGTTGTGCGTGGCCGCCGGTGCCTTGGCTGCGTCCGTGCGTGCCCAGCACAGGCCCTACTTGTTTTGCAATACGCAGATGACACGGTTCTCTGCATTGAAGATGATATTGACAAAGTGGTCAATCTTAAGATTTTGTTATATCTGTTTATATTAATGTCTTGCCTAAAAATCAATTTCCTAAAAAGTGAGGTGATGTATGTGGGTGGGGATGATACTGTCCTTAAAAAATATGCCGATTTGTTTGGTTGTCAGATAGGGCACTTCCCTATGAAATACCTTGGAGTGCCGGTTAGTTACTCTTCCCTGTGGAATTCTGACTGGGATTATGTTGCTGTTCGATATCTCAAATCTTGTGACTCCTGGATCAGCAACTCTGCCTTGTCTAGTGGGAGATTGACCTTGTTGAATTCATCCTTATCGAGCATCACATACTACTATATGTCGATGTTCTTGCTTTCTAAAACCTTTATTGAGAGACTAGACACGTATCGTCATAAATTCTTTTGTTGTGGATGGATGGGCAAAAAGCGGTACTATCTGGTTAAAGTGGACACTGGTGTGTCGATCTAAGAATAAAGGAGGTCTAGGCATCAAAGACCTTCACAAACAGAACATTTCTCTTTTAGCAAAATGGTGGTGGAAGCTAGATACAGGGGAGGGGCTCTGGCAAGACGTGGTAAGAGCGAATACTTGAGGAATAATTCTGTGGCTAGTGTTAAAGCAAAGTTTAATGATCCTCCTGTTTGGAAAACCCCGCTCAAAGTTAAGGAAGTATATATGGCTAGGAGGAAAGTGACTTTCAATACTGGGAATATTGCTAGAGTATGGCATGACCCTATTGGCACTCATCCACCTTTATGTCTTGCTTACCCAGACCTGTTTAGCATTGCCAACTATCAGGATAACATGATTGTCCAATTTAGGAACTGCATCAGCGGAGAGATTTTTAGGCGCAGATTGAATGCAGATCTGACCCGCCAATATGAGGGGGGCCAAGAATATCATTGACAGTCTTGAAACCTCAACTGGTCAATATGAGATCGTATGGGCTTTTGGTCCCAAATGCAAATACACAACTAAGTCTGTATACTCCTACTTAGAGAAAGACATGGTTGGCTATGACTACAAATGGATTTGGAAGGCTAAATTGCCTGTCAAAATCCAGATTTTCCCCTGGCAACTTTTTCAAGATGCTATTCTAACCAGACATGTTATGAAGCGCAGAAACTGGGCTGGCAACCCTCGCTGTTCTTTTGGTGACTGTATAGAAACATACCTGCACTTGTTCTTTCTTTGCCCTGTGGCAAGGATAGCCTGGCGCACAGTTGGGGCGCTGCTTGGTATAGATTTATGTCCCAACAATCTGTGTCAGTTTTACTCTTAGTGCTGTTGAAGGAAAATGCCAAGGAGATGATGAGACTCTGCGCGATCGCGTACGTTGGTGATATCATGGAGTGATTCGCCAAGTCACCGCATCTCTAGCATTCAGCTCGCTGGAACCGGAATGAAGTCGCGGTGTTTCCCGTGTGCTCCACCTGGAGACCTTAGTAGTTTCATTTTGGTCTGCTTTTCATAGTATGTTGCCTCTATGTAGGCTGTGATGGTACCTGAACTTGTTACTGTTTGTTGCGTGTTGATGGTGCTTCAGGGTTTTTGCCTCATAGTGGGTGTTTTGATTGCGAGCGCTCACTACGGGTTTCCTTGAAGTGCTTGAACTCGCCTTTTCCCTTTCCCTTTGGTGTGGACTTGGATTCGGCTGTATTTTCGTTATATCTTTAATGGAAAGGGGATTAGCCCGGTTCAAAAAAAAAGCACAGGCCCTACTGGCCATGTGCCACTGCCATGTGGGCCGGCCCTTGTTAATTACGCCCCCTAATTAAAGTCGGGTCTGCTCATAGAGTACCCGCAAGTGATTCACGGACTAGGGGCTGAAAGGACATATTTCTCGACGGCCCTCTGAGTGGATCTTTGTGGCAGAGCGACAGGGCAGGTTGTGACCACCTAGGAGACAGGTGGGCCTGGTCTTGGTCGGCGTTCGCGGTTATTTCATAATAACACGCTTAACGAGATTGGGTATTTGATCTGAGTTGGTCGTTGACCTATACGTAGTAACCGCCACGTTGGATAAGATATGGGCAACCGGCGTCGTAGTATCAACCGAAGCTTACGAGACATCAGCGGTTGAGCGGCGCACTCCGGATTGGACTGGAATGCCTGCTCTTGTATTAGGGGGGCTAGGTCTGCTTCCGCCCGCCCACGCTACATGCAGGAGTGCAAAGGGCGATGGGCCCAAGACCCCTGCGTGCTTAGGATGTAGACCGGCGTGCTGACCTCTCCTTTAAGCCTAGGTAGGGTTGCGACGTGTTGATCTTCCGAGGCCGGACATGACCCAAGAAAGTGTGCCTGGCCAGAGGGATCGAGCATGTCGGGTAATGTGGTGCACCCCTGCAGGGAAGATTGATCTATTCGAATAGCCGTGTCCACGGCAAAATGATGACCTGGAGTTGTATTCGGACCTCATTATAACTAGAACCAGATACTTAATAAAACACACCTAGATAAGTTCTAGAGACAACTCGGTGATCGCTCTCTCATAGGGTGATGAGGAGAGGGTCGTTGGGTAGGATTATGCTTTGCGATGATACTTGGTTAACTTACCAGCTACTCTCTTCTATATGCTTCAAGATGGAGGCTGCCAGAAGCATAGTCTTCGATACGACTAGCTTCCCCCCTCTTATTCTGGCATTCTGCAGTTCGGTCCACAGATACTACCCATTTCATTGATACCGATGCATATGTAGTGTAGATCCTTACTTGCGAGTACTTTGGATGAGTACTCACAGTTGCTTTGCTCCCCCTTCCTCCCCCTTTTCCTTCTTCTCGGATGGTGCAACCAGATGCTGGAGTCCAGGAGCCAGAGGATCCCGAGGACGATTCTACATGGAGTTCGACTTCGAGGAGTAGTTAGGAGGTCCCAGGCAGGAGGCCTTGCCTTTTCGATCGTTGCTAATTTGTGCTAGCCTTCTTAAGGCAAACTTGTTTAACTTATGTCTGTACTCAGAAATTATTGCTTCCACACTCCTTGGCCGAAGTCGAGTCTAGACATTGCTAAACTTTTACTAACATGGCTGGGTGTGTTACGGGTCCACATCGCCATTGGGTGGTATTAGGATCTTTTACTCCTCGTCTGTACTCCGAGACTCTGATATACCTACTATTCGGGTTAAATGATTTTACTAATTCTGACTCTAGGTTCTCGATAATACTTTCTCCCGGAGAGCCCCTTCAGTCCAGATGATCGCCTGCTGCACCAGAAGATTCTGAAGATACTCTCCGGTGTTCACTCGAGACCTTGTGCCCGTTGCTTTCGCAATTCCCTACAACCGTTATCCCTATGGATAATTATATGCACCTATCTGTTTTTACTTTCGTTCCCAGTTGCTCTTGTTATTACCAGATGCATCGAATTATTCTCTGACTTTTTAAGAACCCCTTGTGCCATTGTCTTATAGATCTTTGCTGCATGAATATCCCTATGATTAATTCCTCACACTTATCGAGGATTTGTTCATTCCTAGTTGTTCATGTGTTTCAGAAAATTCTTCGAAATACTATTTGATTTTCTGAAAATCCTCAACAGCCTATTGCTCCCAAATTCCTTGCCTTCTTGCATTATATTTAATTCCATGTTTCTAGTAATCTCTGTTGACATCCTTTGTCACTATCATATCGAGTCCCTTGATTCAATATGTTGCGAATGTTCACAATCCTCAATCAGATCCTATAATTCATACTTCCGGCTCAGAAGCCATTTTAAACATGAGCTGGATCTCGACCAATCAAATTGCCATTGATTGACCCATAAGCCTACTCAACTTATCCATAATCAGAGCGCTTGCTCCTGATCCCTTGATTTGGAAATCATAATTCCTTTGCTTTTGAGATTTGAATTAGTCAACTGTTTCTATAATCCAATGCCTTTGCATTGTTTCTTCCTCTGATTGTGTGTCGGTGCGCACATCAGCTCCGTTATGGACCGTCAAATCCTTCGTTGAATTTATCATCCAACAGTCACCTTCGTTTACAAAAACCTCGAGAAGTTCTTTCCCTCATACATAATGCCATTGGTAAATCCTATTCTCTAATTTGGCCAACCATGCTCTCCTTTCGAGCTGGAGATAATTACTCTCGAAGCTTGTGGTATATGTTTCTAAGATGCCCCGATGGGTTGAACCTATGCCCTTTTCTAATCCATGTGAACCCGGCAACTTCTACGATTCATACTTTACTGGTGTTGTGCCAGATAAAATTTCAACACTACAACTCCTTCAAAGATGAGAAGTGAATGAAAGGTTAGGCATTGAAGAAGTTGGAATCAACCTTGAACTTTGTGTTCATGCCCATGGGCACGATGTAGATCCTATCATGGAAGCTTCTTGTAATAATAACTATTTCCTTGATAAAGTATCATCTGGTATCTGTGAATTGATCCTTTGCAATCATGGTTCCGACCATATTGTTCTCCTTTGATTTCATTTCTCAACCAAGTTAAAGTACTTGTCTTCTACAGATCAATACACTTGTCCAACCTCTATCCAGCTCTACCTTCGAGCATTACCCTCTGATATCTCGATAATATCACCAAACCATGTTGCATATTGTGAGCCTTCATCAAGTATTATTTCTCACCGATTCCAAATTTTCCTAGGTTCTGAGTTGTTAGTCACTTGAGGACATCGATAACTGAATCGATTCTGCACTCCAATTCAATAACTAAGTAATTTTTGTTGCTTATGAGTTTAATAATCCTTTAGGTCATTCCTAGCCTGGTCGGCTATATCATTATCGTGCTAAATTTAACAGTGCTACCTGGTCCTTATTCTCGGTGCACAACTTTCGATGATAAGCTAGGCCTACGTCGATTTCCTTGTCTTATCATTCCACCTCGAACAAACAAGCTTGATTTCAAGTTTGTGTCGTACCCTTGGTTACAGTAACCTTTTGCTTCATCATTCCTTTGACTTGATGTCATCGCTGATCAATTACATCTTCATGAAATCTCTCGACAATTGTGTCGTGATCATCATCAACAATCTAAGCTCTTCCAGGATATCAATCGAATTTCTGATGGGGATTACCATCCTTGTCCCCCGGTAATTTGTGTTATCATCGACTACTTCCTTGCCTTCTTTCCAACACAAACTTGTTTGTGTTTTGTGTTATACCTTGAGTTCCTTGCTGTCCAACATTTGTTCTTCTTTACCTTGGAGCATTACCGTCTTTTATGTCAAGAATGTTGTTAGAATTTCACCACCTCGTAAGAATTCTTGATACAAGTGATACTTCTTGCCGTCTCCATTCATTCCTTGGTCCCCGTGTTGTTTTTAACCGGAAAACCGACAATTGAACTATGATGTGCGAATTCAAAACTTCTAGCACCCCTATTGCTTTCAAGTTAATGGCCAACACTTCATTCTTAGACCATTGGTTATCGAATCACCATTCTAATATTGATCATGCTACCTAAGCCAATATTTCGGGTGCACGTTTCAACCAATGTTTAATTGAGTATGTTTTCCTCGAGTATACCTCATTATATCATTTGATTTGACAAATGTTATCTCCTTGTTCACGTAACTGTGGAAATCCATCTTTCAGAAATCTTGATGAATTGTCACTGAGTTCATCAGCCACCTCCTCATCCTCCCCTTGGTTTAATGCCGAACTCATGATTCGGAACTTGCTTCCATAGTTCATTTCTTGAGAATCTTGCAAAGTCATCTCGTCAAATTGTGTCGCACCCATTCCTTATCAGGCATCCTGAGTCTGAGTTATCTTGACACCAAATAGATCTGAATCTTGGTCAGATATGATGGTTGGAAGATATTTCCAAGAGTTATAACATTGGCCTTTATATGACCCGGAAAGGTGATGTCATGCCTAGCACACCTAGCTGGAGGACCTATTGTTATAGTTTCTGTTTTATCAAGGTTAGCCATTCTTCCATGAGGAAATTGTAAGACTTATTCTATAAGTTGTTCCTGATGGATCCTTTATGTATCCAAAGTCTGACCTTTGCTTGAAGACCATGTCAATGCTATCTTGAAGCATGTCTGTGGTACTCCGATCTTCAATAAGAACGTTTGAAGCATAATGCTAAATTTTCCTTATCAATTATCCAAACACCGTTGTATGGGTAATGTCATGAAATTTCTCTCCCCTTACCTAAAGGGTATCACGCTCTGCTTGCCCTTGGGAAGGATATACACCTGAAATATGTGTTTAAACACATTTTCCTTTCCATTGTTATGTTTAATCTGATAATCATATTTTCCTTTTCATTGTTTGGTTTAACCTTTCTTGTGATCTATATTATCTAAGCAGTAATATTCTCCTGCTTATGTAAACACCTCGGTGTACAGTTCTGTCAGCAAGACCCTATTACTAATGTTAACGACATTCCGGTAGCCACCGATGGACGAGAACTTTGCCTATTGGTCCCCCTCGTTACAACAAGCAGGAAAATGGTTCTCTTCGTCCCTCGCCCTTCGTACCGACGTTGGTGCCAACATAACTGACATGCTATGCTCTGACCTGCCTTGGAATCATGACCGTGCAAGATGTCACCGCTCTTTCTACTTTAACCCACATGGTGGGCCATAACCCACAGTTCCACAGGATCAAAACCCGACTCTCATGTACACCCTTGTTGCCAAAGTTGTTCCTCGCGCTTGATTTCGTATGTAATTCATGGGCCACTTTGTAGTGATCTACTCTGGTATCACACGCAATACTTATTCTCGTTGCTCTGGACCCCCTTTCACATTTTGTTTCAAACGTTGAATGATTGTCTACCGTTTGAAACTTCTTACTATGCCTTCTTACTTTCCTCTCGACATGTTTTATTTGTTCAACTCGAGAGATAATCATGTGCTCGTTCATGGGATTTCCCCCAGATGATTAACCCTTACAGCATCCTACCATTATCAAGCCACCCCTTACCTATTCGTAAGTAAAATAAATACCCCGAAGGAAGGATGCCGATTTCATCATGATGACCTAAAGTAGAGAGATGAAGACATCAACGTAGTGGATCGACCTCGTTGAGAAGAGCAACCAAGACCGAGAAGAATCGTTAGAATTTCAAAACCTAGTCTTTCCCCCTTACTCCACCCCTTAAATCTCGGGACGAGATTTCTTGTAGTGGAGGAGAATTGTAACGCCCGAATAATTAAGATATAGTAATTCTTTGCTAACGATGCCACGCCGCCACGATTACTGTTGTTGATCTCGCGATGGTTCAAAAACGATTCAAATTTAAAATAAAGGCAAACAACAAAAGTTTTCAAACATTAAAACTAAAATGTGCTAAATGTGACAAATAATGCATAGTTAATTATGGCGGAGAAACCACATTTTATGAAATGTTTAAATACTCGGAAATAAATAAAATAGGGGCCAAAGCTATTAATTAAATGCTTTTAAATAATAAAAAATATTAAACTACTTTATTTAGTCACTAAACTTTTTTGTGGCTGTGGGATATTTTGAAACACTAATTTAGGTACTATTTATATATATTATAAAACAAAATAAAAAAACAAATAAAAAATAAAATAAAAAACAGGAAAAAGGAAACCAACCCCCCCGACTGAGCCTCGGGCCAGCAAGCCACCAAGCCGGCCCAGCCGATGCCCCTTAATCCCACTCCCCCACCAAACCCTAGCGCACACCCCCCACTACCCCCCCACTCCCTCGACCTCTCCCCCCCCCCCCCCCCCGCGTGGATCTGTTCGGGGGCAAATGGCGCCCCAATCCCATCGCCCCGATGCCATTGCCCGGTGTCGCCCCGGACCACCGTCGCCGCTCTCCCTTCGCCGGAACGCCTCCTCACCCTTCTCCCTGAGCTTCGTCGTCGTCGTCTTCATCGAGTACGCACACTAGGATGGATCGGGAAGCCTCCAAGATGACGCCCGCTTCCCTCCTTCCCCGATGACATCCGCCGCCTTCCGTCGTCGATCCGCTCGTCCTCGACCAGCCCCGTCCGCCCCCGAGCATCTGTGTGAGGCCCCTGCACGATCCCCCCTCCCCCCCGCCTTAGACCGTCGTGCTCGGAGCTTCGCGTTCGGCCAGACTCACCGCGACCCTGCCACACCCCGCGCCGCTCCCGCCAACGCTCGTCTCGTCCTCGCCGCGCCCGGCCACAACCCGTGCACGCCCGCCTGTGCGAGGCCGGACCATCACCGCGCTCGCGCCGCCCTGTCCTTCCCCCGCTCACGCGCCCCACAGCGCCGGCCGTGCCCGTTGCTACCGTCGAGCTCCCCTACGCTGCAGCATGCCCTACCCCGCGCACGAGCCGACCTCTGCTCGGTCGTTCCCTCCTCTGGCCACCTCCGCTAGGCCGTGCTCCCCTCTGGCCCCTGCTGCCCGGGGCCTTGCCCTGCTTCCCCCGCCCCTGTCGCTGTTGTGCGTGGGCGCCGACGCCTTGGATGCGTCCGTGCATGCCTAGCACCCTACTGGCCATGTGCCACTGCCATGTGGGCCGTCCCCTATTAATTAGGGGCTCCTCTAATTAAGTTAGCCTAAACCCACTAATTAGACTAATTAAATTAGTTAAAAAATTGTTAAATAAAATGAGTGAGTGATAATTGGGACCCACATGTACTGTTCATCCTTGACTAGTCAACATGTTGACCGAGTCAACTCTGCACATTGCCCCCACTTGTCATACACGCTGGGTAGGAATTCCTGTGTGCACTTAGCATTTGTTCAGTTTAATTCGAAAATGATAATAATTCCAAAAAATCATTTAAAACTTTGAAAATTAATATAAAATAAACTGTAACTCGGATGAAAATACTTTATACATGAAAGTTGCTTGGAAAAACATGACGAATCCGGATACGCACTCCGTTCGTCTATCACACGTCCCTAGCATAGCGAACATGCAACCCTCCCCCTATGGTACGTTTGTCCGAAAAAGCCGAACACCGGGACTACTTTCCCGGATGTTTTCCCCCTCCGCTAGTATCGCCTAGTACCGCGTTAGGACACACCTAACACCGTTTATTGCCATGTCATGCATCGTCATGCATCTATTTGCATTCTATTTATTGTTTCTTACCCCTTTTCTCTCCGTTAGACTTCGAGACTGACGCCACTGCTGCTGCCCCGATCGACTACGGTGTTGACGACCCGTCTTTCTTGCCAGAGCAACCAGGAAAGCAAACCCCCCTTGATCAACCAGATATCTCCCACTCTCTTCTCTCTTATTCTTGCATTAGGTTTGCTACTGTTGTTGATTGCTCCTATTCTGCTGCATAGCCTATCAATGTTGCTACAATTGTTGATACCTTTACCTACTATCCTAAATGCTTAGTATAGGATGCTAGTATTCCATCAGTGGCCCTACATTCTTGTCCGTCTGCTATGCTACACTATCAGGCCGTGATAACTTCGGGAGGTAATCACATGTATAAACTATATACATACTATACATGATACATGATGTAACTAAAGTCGGGTCAGCTCATAGAGTACCCGCAAGTGATTCATGAGCTGCGGGCTGAAAGACATATTTCCAGACGACCCTCTGAGTGGATCTTTGTGGCGGAGCGACAGGGCAGGTTGTGACCACCTAGGAGATAGGTGCGCCTGGTCCTGGTCGGCGTCCGCGGTTATTTCATAATATCACGCTTAACGAGATTGGGTATTTGATCTGACTTGGTCATTGAGCTATACGCACTAACCGCCATGTGGGACAAGATATGGGCAACCGGTGTCGTAGTATCAGCCGCAGCTTACCAGACATCAGCGGTTGAGTGGCGCGCGCTGGATTGGACTGGAATGCCTGCTCTTGTATTTGGGGGACTAGGTTTGCTTCCGGCCGCCCACACAACATGCAGGAGTGCAAAGGGCGATGGGCCCAAGACCCCTACGTGCTTATTATGTAGACCAGTGTGCTGACCTCTCTGTCAAGCCTAGGTAGGGCTACAACGTGTTGATCTTCCAAGGCCGGACATGACCCAAGAAAGTGTGCCCGACCAGTGGGATCGAGTGTGCCGGGTAATGTGGTGCACCCCTAGAGGGAAGATTGATCTATTCCGATAGCCGTGTCCACGGTAACAGGACGACCTGGAGTTTTATTCCGACCTCGTAACAACTAGAACCGGATACTTAATAATACACAGCCAGATAAGTTCTAGAGACAACTCTGTGATCGCTCTCTCATAGGGTGACGAGGAGAGGATCGTCAGGTAGGATTATGCTATGCAATGATATTTGGTTAACTTACCAGCTACTCTCTTCTATATGCTTCAATATGGAGGCTGCCAGAAGCGTAGTCTTCAATAGGACTAGCTTCCCCCTCTTATTATGGCATTCTGGAGTTCAGTCCACAGATACTACCCATTTCATTGATACCGATGCATATGTAGTGTAGATCCTTGCTTGCGAGTACTTTGGATGAGTTCACAGTTGCGTTGCTCCCCCCTTTTACCCCTTCTCTTTCTTCTTGGATGATGCAACCAGATGGTGGAGTCAAGGAGCTAGAGGATCCCGAGGATGATTCTACGTGGAGTTCGACTTCGAGGAGTAGTTGTGAGGTCCCAGGAATGAGGCCTTGCGTTTTCGATCGTTGCTAATTTGTGCTAGCCTTCTTAAGGCAAACTTGTTTAACTTATGTCTGTACTAAGATATTATTACTTCTGCTGACTCTTGTGTAATCGAGCCCTCGAGGCCCCTGGCTTGTAATATAAAGCTTGTATCATTTTAATTTGTGTCCAGAGTTGTGTTGTGATATCTTCCATGAGTCACTGATCTTGATCGTACACATTTGTATGTATGATTAGTATATGATTGAATCGAGGGTGTCACAGAGGTAGTGTACTGAGGCTTGGTGAATTTATTATTTCCAGGGACGGATTAGATTTAAGATTGTCGACCGTCCCAACCAAACATGCGCAACCACTCTACCATTATATGGGAAAGGGCATTATTGATTACCTAGTTTGTGCTAGCATGGATGCCCGCATTACTAGTGACGGGAGTGGCGTGGTCACTCTCGGGATGGGGTCGTGCTTGTGTTATGTGATGAATATGGGAGCGTGGCTCCACAAAATTTCTTATGTGACAATGTTTGGCACGGGGGCTGCTACCAATCGAGTGGACTCTATGTTAGTCACGGCTAGGGAAAGGTAGTGATCGGGTGCTTACCCCGGGTAATTGAGGTTCCGCGGGTCGTGGATGACACGGAAGTTCCCCGGATCTTGTGGGTAAAGTGTGCAACCTATGTAGAGTGTCAAACTATTAGAATAGCCGTGTCCGTGGACAAGGACAGTTGGGTGGTGTTGCTTAGACTATATCCATATGTTTCTGAAAAAACAACAATGTTTGGCAATATTGTTGATGTGATTCATGAGGAAGTCACGATGAGCTTGAGCATGAGTTGTTCATAACTCTTCCTCGATTTTAATTCTATAACCTCCTGATAAAACTTGTTGCAGACGCATTCATGACCTTAATAAGTGTTGATCATACTTGCATGAGAAAAACTAGCTTTACGCCAAAAATGCCAATTTAGTAGTAGAGCCTTGCATAATTATTGTGTTAACACTCTTGGGTTGCTTGCGAGTACATTCAAACATACTCACTGGCTTGTCCCTGGCTATTTACTTGGCCAGGCTTGGAAGAATAGGTAGTTAATGAAGAGTTCTTTGGTGAAGAACATCCGAGCTAGGATGCTTTCCCAGTCAGAATGCCTATAGGGTTAAGGCAGATGGCATGGGTCCAAGTTATTGACAAAGATTTTCTGCTGCGTTGATATACTCAAGACTTGACCATAGTGGTCATAATTTGTGTATACCGGTATGTATGGATGTAAGACTCTTGTTATTCAGCTTCTGTGTGTTTAGTGAGCATTGATCTCTAGGATCACTGTACACGTCCATTCGGTGATCATGACTTCGGGAATCACAAACCTTCACACCAATATTCTTCCTAAACCACAATCATTCACTAGTACCTCACACATATTACCATCTTTATATTGCAAAACTATTGCATGCAATCAAACTTATCACATTCAATGATCTACATGAACGTTTTTATTATATCCCTCTTGAATACCTACCATATTGATACGTCTCCAACATATCTATAATTTTTTATTGTTCCATGCTATTATAGTATCAATCTTGGAAGTTTTATATGCATTATTATGCCATTATACATCATTTTTTGGGGACTAATCTATTAACTTAGTGCCCAGTGCCAGTTGCTACTTTTGTCTGTTTTTGATTTTCCAGAATATCAGTACCAAACAAAGTCCAAATGCCATGAAACTTTTTGGAGATTTTTTCTGGACAAAAGAGACACTAGAAGCTCCGAAGGGGATTCAGAAGACGAAGGAGGTGGCCACGCGCCACCAGGGCGCGCCCAGGTGCCTCATGGGCCCATCTTTGCTCCGTTTGACCTATTCCGCCTCTATAAATTCTCTAAAACTGGGAAACCAACAGAGACCCACCCAAAATACTTTTTCCACCACCTCAAGTTCCTATTCTCGAGAGATCCCATCCGGCGGCCTTTTCCGGTACTCTGTCGGAGAGGGAATCGATCACGGAGGGGCTCTACATCAACCTTGCAGCCCTTCCGATGATGTGTGTGTAATTTACCACAGACCTACGGGTCCATAGTTAGTAGCTATATGGCTTAATTCTTCTCTCTCTCTGATCTTCAGTACAATGTTCTCCTAGATGCTCTTGGAGTTCTATTCGATGTAATCAATTTTTGCGGTGCGTTTGTTGTGATCCGATGAATTGTGAGTTTATGATTAGATTATCTATGAATATTATTTGAGTCTTCTCTGAACTCTTTTATGCATGATTATTATAGCTTTGCATTTATCTCCGATCCGTTGATTTGGTTTGGCCAACTAGATTGATTTTTCTTGCAATAGGAAATGTGCTTTGTGATTGGTTCGATCTTGCGGTGCTCAATCCCAGCGGCAGAAAGGGACATGACACATATTTGTATCATTGCCATTAAAGATAAAAAGATGGAGTTTATTAGTTTGTAAGTTTACTTTGTCTACATCATGCCATCTTGCTTACGACATTACCCCATTCTTTATGAACTTAATACTCTAGATGCATGCTGGATCGTGATCAATGTGTTGAGTAATAGTAGTAGATGCAAGCAGGAGTGGGTCTACTTGTCTCGGACGTGCTGCCTATATACACGATCATTTCCTTGGATATCGTCATGATTATTCGCTTTTCTATCAATTGCCCAACTATAATTTGTTTACTCACCGTATGCTATTTTCAAGAGAGAAGCCTCTAGTGAAAACTATGGCCACGAGTCTACTGTTATCATATATGAAAATCCAAAAATACCTTGCTGCAATTTTTTCTTTACTTTATTTTGTATTTTATTTATTGACCTATCGCTACGAGAGTTGATCCTTGCAATTAACCGCCGAGGGATTGACAACCCCTTGTTCGCGTTGGGTGCAAGTATTTGTTATTTTGTGTGCAGGTGTGGTTAACGAGGTGTTGCGTGGTTCTCCTACTGGATTGATAACCTTGGTTCTTAATTGAAGAGAATACTTATCTCTACTGTACTGCATCATCCTCTCCTCTATGGGGAAATCCTAATGTAGCTCACAAGTAGCAGGAAGAATTTCTGGCGCCGTTGCCGGGGAGACATCATCAACATCTTTCAAGTACATATGCATAAACTTGTTGGGTTCTACGTTAGGGTGCGTCGACTGCAAATTAAAATTTTCCTACGCGCAGAACAACCAGGAACATGCTACGGGAATGGATCGTAGATTGTTACCACTAGACGGGCAGTGTCATGCAGCGGAAGAAGAGTTGGGGCAGCGCTTCCGCGTGGTTCGTCTCCTCCTCGTCCGATCTCCCTCGAACAACCGGTCGTCGGGTCCCTCGTACAGGTTTGCCGGAGCGGTGCAGGTGCACCGCCTCTAACGGTATCCACGCGTGTAGGAGGAACGTCGTGCGACAGACTTCTAGGTACGATCACATAACCGGCGGCACGTGGAGGTGTCTATTCGCAACACATGCAAACCCTAGTGATAGTGCCGAATCGATCAACCGAATGAGTGTGCCGCACCCCCACTTTATATAGGTGTCCATCATGGGCTCAACACTTGGGCCTCACATGGACCCTAAAGCCCAAAATCTGTTCGATCGGGATCCGAGTCCGAGTAGGATGACATATAACTCGTGGAGTCAGATCGGGCCTCACAGGTTCCTTCCCTTAAGCGCGCGACCCCTTAGGTTCAAGTCGGCTTGGTCGCAAGTCAGATCACCTCCGACCTGCTCAGTTGGTAGCGGCCTCTAGCAAGGCGTGCCGACCACCAAGTAGACAATGAAGCCGGTTGGGTCTGTACCACATGTCATACTTCTATTCCCTTTGCCTCACGATATATGTTGTCGGGCTCAAGGCGAGTCTGTCATCCTTGTGCTAGCCCAACCTCTTTCTCGTTCCAGTGATGTCGACCACTAACCGGATTATGTCATAATCCCTGTCGCATGGCCATGCTTATCTTGGTCGGATCACACGATGGGCGTAGAGTATATCTCTCCTGATCGGAGGGGCAACTCCCATCTTGCTCGACCATGTGTCGCAGCATGGGTGTCGACAAGCCTGAAACCTACCTTTGTAACTACCTAGTCACGGAGTAGCGTTTGGTCGGCAGAAAGCAAGTCCGCCACCATCCCGAGTACATGCGCCAGCTCAGGTCTTAGGACATAGAACGTATGTTGTATTAGAGACTCATAGATGACATATCGCTGTGTCTCATAGTTGGGTCTGTCTGACTCGGACCTTTTCTCAACTCGGATCTGACTATGTCGAATCTAACCAGATCCTTCGGAGTCCATATTATCTAGTTAGCATCCAATGCTCCATGGCTAGTGAGACCAAGCCATCGACCGTGTCATATGCTAGTCTAGTCGGCTGCGCGTCCACACAACCCTTTCGACTAGGGACCTTTTAGGACAATCATCATACAATGCATAGTCCCACAAACAAGTCACATACTTGTTGATACACATCATTGATAATGTCCAAGGACTATCTTTATTCATAAACACATATGAAATATCATCATGCATGATTGCCTCTAGGGCATATCTCCAACAAAACTTTCATCTCCTTGCATTTACATTATTTGCCATTTGCCTCTCGTTTTCATCTGCCCCACTTCTAAAACGTTGTCACAAAAATATTTTTCTTTTGCCTTTTTGCTTGTTTGCTCATTTGCTTGCTTTTTTTGTTTGCCTTCATGTCAATACACTAAAAACCAGAAAAAGAACTAGGAAAATTAAAGACATATGGATCCTCATCCACTTGCTAATCTTTTCAAAATATCCAATTACGTGGAACCAATTGCTAGTGCTGAGTGCACTAGATCATCTTTATGAAGTTTTGCTTGAAGATCGTGAATCTGAAATTGTTATGAAGTGTTAGAAGAAGAAATTTATAAAGTGATTCACGATAGCTCCTTGAATGAAAAGCATGATTGCAATGATGTTATTATAAATTCTATTGATGTCAATTGTTTTAATGGTATGCAAAACCACAAGCTTGGGGATGATGATTTTGTCATGTCCACTACTTATTGCAATGATCGTTATTGGGGAGGTCATGCTTCTTATGATGTTGAAAATTTATTTAAGCCTCATGATGAATATGTTATTGATAATAATGTTTGCCATAATGTTAAAAGTTGGTTTGGAGAGGTCATGACTTTAGTTGATGTTAATCCCACTACCTTGGGAGATTGTAAAACTTTTATGCATGTGGATCATGGAGAGAAAATTTTATATGATAGCTATATTGTTGAATTTGATTATGATCCTAAATGTAATTATTACGAGAGAGGAAAATATGGTTGTAGAAATCTTCATGTTACTAAATTACCTCTCTTCATGTTGAGATTGTTATTGTTTTTTCTCCATCCTTTCATATGCTAGATATTTCTTGTCTTAATAATTTGTTTTCTTATAAAATTCCTATGCATAGGAAGTTTGTTAGACATAAATATGTTTTTCACATGTTTTATGATGCTCTCTTTGTGTTTCAGTTATTATCTTTCGTGTGAGCATCAATAAAATCTCAAGCCTATGTTGATGGCTATAAAGAAAGAGCTTGTTGGGAGACAACCCAATAGTTATCTGTTTATTTGTGCGCACACAATTATTCTACTATTATGGTTGTTTTTTGTGTGTTCTAATTTGTGTTTGTACCAAGGAAGCTTTCGGGATGATTTGGATGATAGTTGCTTTGATTCCACGCAAAAATAGAAACTTTTGCGTCCAGTAGCAGAATTGTTAAAATTTGCTTGAGCATGATACAATTTTGATTTTTTTACACATGACTGATATACAAATTGTCCGCGTTGTCCTAATTTTTCAGAAATTTTTTAGTTACAGAAGTATGGTCATTGTACGAATTACTACATACTATTCTGGTTTTGACAGATTCTGTTTTTGTTGCCTTGCTCGCTTGCTTTGATGAATCTATGGATTGCACGAGGGGGTATAGGCCATGGTGAAGTTAGAATATAGTAGGTATAATTAAATAATAAAATATGAATGGGTTTGCAACAGTACCTAAAGTAGTGATTTGTTTTATTATGCTAACGGATCTCACGAGGGTTTTGTTGAGTTTTGTGTGCTGAAGTTTTCATGTTTCGTGTGAGATCACGATGGATGAAGGAATAAGGAGTGGCAAGAGCCTAAGCTTGGGGATGCCCGAGGAACCCCAAGGTAATATTCAAGGACTCCCAAGCAACTAAGCTTGCGGATTCCCCGGAAGGCATCCCCTCTTTATTCTACCAACAATCGGTAATTTTACTTGGAACTATATTTTTATTCATGACATGATATGAGTTTTGCTTGGAGCATCGTGTATTATATGACTCTTTGTTTTGTTTGCTTTTTAGTTTGTCACAATCATCTTTGCTGGACACACCTTTTTGAGAGGGACAAACATTATTCGTGATTTGTTAGAATACTCTATGTGCTTCACTTATATCTTTTGAGCTAGGCATTTTCTCTAGTGCTTCACTTATATCTTTTAGAGCACAGAGGTGGTTACATTTTAAAGAAATAGTTACACTCTCATGCTTCACTTATACATTTTTGAGAGTTCATAATAGTAATGACAATTAGTACAAGTTATGAATTTGGTCCTAATATGATAGGTATTCAAGAGGGATATAATAAAAACTTTCATGTAGATCGCTGAATATGATAAGTTTGGTTCCTTGCAGTAGTTTTGCGATATAAAGGTGGTAATATGTGGGTTGTGCTAGTGAGTAATTGTGGTTTAGTAAGAATACTGATGTTAAGGTTTATGATTCCCTAAGCATGCACGTATAGTCTCCCGTTATGCTAAGAAGTTGGAGCATGATTTATTATTGATTGTCTTCCTTATGAGTAGCGGTTAGGGACGAGCAATGGTCTTTTCCTACCAATCTATATCCCTAGGGGCATGCGTAGTAGTACTTTACTTCGAGGGCTAATAAACTTCTGCAATAAGTTTGTGAGTTCTTTATGACTAATGTGAGTCCATGGATTATACGCACTCTCACCTTTCCGCAATTTGCTAGCCTCTTCGGTACCATGGATTGCCCTTTCTCACCTTGAGATGTGGTGCAAACTTCGCCGATGCATCCAAACCCTGTGATATGATATGCTCTATCACACATAAGCCTCCTTATATCTTCCTCAAAACATCCACCATACATACCTATTATGGCATTTCCATAGCGATTTCGAGATATACTGACATGCAACTTCCATGTTTCGTTTTATTATGACACACATCATCATTGTCATATTGCTTTGCATGATCATATAGTTGACATGGTATTTGTGGCTCAGCCACCATTCATCATTTTTATTCATGTTACGCAGATTGTTGCACATCCTAGTACACTGCCAGAGGCATTCATATAGAGTCATATTATGTTCTAGTATCGAGTTGTAATTTCGGGTGGTAAGTAAATAGAAGTGTGATGATCATCAGCCTTCATTATTAGAGCATTGTCCCAAGTGATGAAAAAAATAGGCTAAAAAAGAGCCCAGAAATACAAACGGGTTTACAACAGTACCTAAAGCTTATGATTTGTTTTTCATACTAACGGATCTCACGAGTTTAGAGAATTTATAGAGGTAGAGTTAGGTCAAACGGAGTTAAGTGGGCCCCACGAGCCACCAGGGCGCACCCTTGTGCCTCGTGGGCCGCTGCTCCATCTTCTCGTCCCCTCCCGAAGCTTCCAGGGTCTCTTATGTCCAGAAAAAAAATCACCAAATTTTTGTGTGGCATTTGGACTTCGTTTGGTACTCATATTTTGGAAAACCTAAAATAGGCAGAAAACAACAACTCGCACTGGGCACTAATTTAATAGGTTAGTCCCAAAAAATGATATATAATTTCTTGTAAGTGTATATAAAACATCCAAGATTTATACTATAATAGCATGGAACAATAAAAAATTATAGATATGTTGGAGTCGTATCTAGCATCCCCAAGCTTAATTTCTGCTCGTCCTCGAGTAGGTAAATGATAAAAACAGAATTTTTGATATGGAATGCTACCTATCATATTCATCATATACTCTTTTCTTTTGTGGCATGGACATTTGAACTTGAATGATTCATAGCAATAGTCTATAGTTTGACATGAAGACATAAATACTCAAGCATACTAACAAGCAACCATGTCTTTCAAAATATCAATGCTAAAGAAAGTTATTGCTAGCCCATTATGCTCAACCATTGATCCATTCATGAAACACATCACCTTGGATAGGCTTTTTCCTCGTGGGTCCCAAATGTCAGAATCCAAATCTGTCACGGCCATGCAGCCTTTCTTATGAAAATTTATAGCCCATTTGGTGTGCTAGTTCAAAATAAGTTTGTGGGTGTTGGTGGGGGCTAATCACTTGGGTTCTGTAATGCACACTGAGCTTAAGCAACCGACGAGAGTGATGTTATTCCCCTTGGTTGGGATTTGTTACCATATTTCTCTCTTAATTAAACAAATGGCAACCAATTTGCCTTGTTTCAAAGAAAATATGACAGTCACAACCGAGTTGAAAAGGGCAACAACATCTAACTCCAGCTTACGAACTGTACAAAAGCACGAGAGTTAATTGTTCATCAAGTTTAGACAAAACCCAGATTGAAAAGGGCAACACAAACTAACTCCAGC
Organism: Aegilops tauschii subsp. strangulata; assembly: GCF_002575655.3. Classification (NCBI taxonomy): domain Eukaryota; kingdom Viridiplantae; phylum Streptophyta; class Magnoliopsida; order Poales; family Poaceae; genus Aegilops; species Aegilops tauschii. Next base: position 275,277,669 of record NC_053037.3, on the reverse strand, counting down.
ACTGTTTTCGGTAGTCATAGTCAAATGGATCGGTCAGGTCCATAGAATGAACATCCTGGGTCGTAAAATTTACTAGTTATGACCACATGATGTTGTAAATAGTAGCCCGACACATTCAGAAGCCCTTTTGTCCACATGAAACTCCTTTTTTTGCTCTTCGATATACCCATCCCTCAAAACCATGCTACTGATAAACTTAAGCCTCATGGACAATAGTAACCTCGCATTCAGTAGGAAGAATGTGACAAATCTAGTGTTTGCATGGTTGGCTACATATTGTTCCAGCGTTATTGTGTTCAATCGAATGTCATGAGAAGTGAGAAAATCCGGTGCTTACGAGTCCACGGATTGGTTATAACTTTCTTACCCCATCCTGCTGCCTAAATAGACATGAAGATTGAAAACAGTTAAGGTCTAAAAAAAGAGTGTCGAAAGAGCAATAGCTGAACGGTTAATTCTTGTACACTATATGCGGGCTTCCTATGTGCATGAAATTATCACCTTTATATAAAACTTCTCCAGACATGGAAAGCATTGTCGCAAGCCAATAATCTTGTTCATATCAAAACTATTCATATGGATATATATAAGATCTTGACAAAATCCAGCACCATTGATAGGCTATCCATGGACAAACTCTTCACTGAGCATGGAACATAATATTAGTACAAAATATGTACTCCAAGATGATATAGAACTTATGTGCAGAAATTTTAAATGCAGCTTATGATTACAAGTGTAGATGATAATAGGCAGTACCTGAAGAACTGTTGAGCCAAACACCATCTTGAAATGAGGACATAGATCATGTATTACACCCAAGGTCTCCAGTTTAGGTGCAGATACGACAATTATTTCCGACGGTGAATAACGAGAATCAAGGATCAACCTGTGAAGTGAAGGGGCATCTTCGATGATGAGCCGCCTTCCATCAAAATAAATTCCAATTCTTACAAGGTTAGGCGACTTTATTTTGAGACAACCGATTCTAACCGTGAAAACGAGCACCAAGCACTCTAGGGCAGGGCAACTGGAGTGGATGATGCTGTGCAATGAGGCCTCTGACATATGAACCCGCACAAGTGAAAGTTTTTGAGAAATGGGAGTCGAAGGTTTAGTACCAGATTGTCTGGTAGGTAGCACAGAGCAAAGGTGGTGGTGTGGAGAGAGGAGGAAAACCGCGAGATGGACATCGGTGCCGAGGGCACAAGTACATGGCGTTCGGTATGTGGTATGTGATTTCTGGGGGAATAGTAGAACTCAAGCAGCTGTAGTTCTATGAAATCAGGGGATTTCAGCCAGGCGTCCACCATGCAGGGCATGCTCAGGTAGCATGCCGAGATGCAGAGGATTTGAACGGAGCCCTGGTGGGAGGAGATGATGGCTCCGGGGAGTTCAAAATCATTAAAGAGAGATAGCTGACGACAGTCGAGATTAAGGGGCGCGTCATGCCATAGAGGGTGCCACCAAGTTGAGAGGACTTGGGTGCGGTAGCAATCCTTGGTGGGGAGAAGCGAGATGATCCCCCAAGGATGGCATCCGGGAGATCGCTGATGCGGTCCACCCGACATTCTACGGGTTCCCGGGATCTGATGGGGGCGGGCTCGCCGCTTCTCCCCGTGTTGCCGGGCATGGAATCTACAATAGGCGTCGCCGCTGGCGGGAGCCTCATCTTCTTGGCGGTAGGGTCAGCCAACTCCATTTTCCTCAAGGGCGTCGCGCCGAGCTCACGGATTTGAGCAGAGTAACGAATGACGACCCTAGTTGTAGTGCGAGTGAAGAAGAAGGGGAGCTGGGGTTTTCTGTAGTAGTGAGGAAGAAGGGGAACTGGGGTTTTCTATAGGAGTGAGGTGAGGAATTTGGGGTACGAGTGGAGCGAGCTGACGTGAGGTGGGTGGGAGTGAGGAGCAAGAAGAGCACCCAAGTTTTTTGGGGGTGGTGTGCTGGGTAGCGCCTCTCATTAGGTAAATATACGGGCTTTTGAACTGATTTTATTATTTACTAGGGTGGATGGGATCTTTTGTCTTGGACCTAGAGAAACAATTACTACTAGTACAGTGGAGACACTCTACAGCTACCCAGAGAAACAATTACTACTAGGACAATGGATACACTACCGCTTCTGGCTCCTCCAAGGTCATCGAAACGTCTCCTGCTACTGAATGCTGTTTTACTTTGGTTCACTGACATGCGGGCCATGTAGCGCACGTGCCCAAATGCCATCCACCAATTAGAAGGCGGTATGCAGGCGGAGAGTCACCTCGGTCATAGCGTGGCAGTAACGAGCCGTCATATCACAAAATCTCACCTCCCCGTAGTCTAAGTTTGACGGACGAAGCAAACATCATTTCACTCTTCGCTTAACCCCCTTCTCCCTCACTGTCTTCAAGAAAGCCAACACTCGCATCTGCCATTGTTCTTCTCTCCCGACGAAGGGAAGGTAAGAGGATCCGTGATGTTGGTATTTTTCTTTCAGAAAAAAAGAACTTTTGCAAAGCAGTAACCGATCCTCAATTGCGATGGTGTTTCCCTTTCAGTTGTCTCCTATTCGTTAGTTTCATGATGGACCAAGGTGAACTAGGCAAAGATGTGCCGATGTTGCAGCAGACGCGGGAGGCTGATCCCGACGAGACAGAGAGCTCCAAGAAGATGGAGGCCGCCACCAACCCGACCCGAAATACGCTCATGGCCACTACTGAGATGGTCAATGCCCCATTTGAGGTTACAGCCCCCGTGGCCCTGCACGAGTAGTTTTCCCCCTTCGAGGATGTGTCCCCCCCGCTGAGCTGCCCAATGTGAGTTTCTTCTTTGCCGATCTCGATTGTGGTTTTTCATATAAGTATGTGGTGATAAATAATGCAAAATTTTATTAGCTTCGATGTCGTGCTACCTTGCCTGTCATGCATACTTTTGACTCTACATAGTGGTTTAAATAACTTGTGTTTTTTATATTGGAAAGTAATTTAGAATTCGTTTCTATTTCAATTAGAGCCCTGATGTAGACAAGGATTGTGTGGTTGTACATGTCACTCTCTATGAGGCATATGACCTGAATATACGCACTGGGAAAACTAAGTTCTTAGGCTGTTGGATCCTGGAAGCCTGTTGCACTTATACCAAAGTTGAGATGTATTCCAGCCACACTGTTGTCAGGCGTGTTGTCTAGGGTGCACTGAAGCACAAGAAGTTCAAAGCTACTCCTTCGTTTGTGAGGCATACTGTTCTTGTCAAGCTTACGCAGGAAGATGACGTGGCTTGCCTCGACAAACAAGTTTATGAGTGGCAAGGCCACAAGGTTATCTTCAAGAAGGTTGACAGGATTGTGCTGCTGCCAGACTTCCTCGATGATGTTCATGGAAAGGTCCGTCTTGTGTCCAACCCAAATTAGATCGAGGCATGAAATAGTTGGCCCAACTAGTGTTTAAAAGTAGTTTGGATTGTAACTAATTATCCGAACCTTGCCTATTATCGATCCCTCTGGGGCTAGTACTTTGTTTGAATCCGTCTATGGGAACTACTGCTACTTTTGTATGCCCGTGAATCATGTGAGAACCATCGTAATTGTTGCTGAAACAGATGCATCCTCACTAGTTTTTTCATGTAATATGGCATGGTAAGACATAAGTTGTCACGGTTTATCATACGAGCAGTGTGTGTTTGATGAAATAGAGTACTAGTTCGAGAACTGTGAGCCGACATATACATAGGGTACGTAAGGCTGGTTAAGTACTTGTAAACACTGTTTGTGCTACCCCACTTGTAAGCAGTTGTGCAAAACACGACACATTGGCTCAGCTCGCTTCAACACTAGAAAAGTCCGCTATCGATTGACCAGCTAACAATCGATACTCTTCTGTCTGACATATAAGCAACTACGTATCTTGTTACAGTAGTTCATGCAGTTAACTGAGGCCACAATGAAAATTCCAAATGTTCACACGCTAGTCCAGCGTTCATGTGGAAAATTCACATTAAACTCGGCTTCATAAAATACTTGAAAAGAATAAGTTTAGCAATTTTATACATCTCAATGATTCATAGAACATATGTCAGGACCCCGATCCTAAGTCACACCGATCTAGCATGTAACACATCATATCACTTTGCGGCCTCACGCACTGTATTCCCACGGGTGCCACCTTACCTGGCCTGGGACCGTTTGCGCCTTTTGGCTCACGTATATGATAGTGTCTCTAGCATCCATATGACAAAGAACCCGGGCCGACATGACTAGTCGTAAACCCAAAGTGGCACTAACTTACAAGGACAGGCATACATGACCCAGCAACGAACGTGTCGGTCATCAGCGAGTGAATCCGGGCTGTAGCAGCTGGGCTAACAGGACTCCGGAGAATCCGGGATGTAGCAGGCTAACAGGACTCCGATAGACACCGCGTGACATTTCCCCAAAGGGACAGACACAGGAACGAAGAAGGAGACATGTCGGCCAGCCTAGATGTTCCGGAGCAGTAGCAAGCTACCATGGCTCAGTGGAAGCACTAGGAGACATTTGCCGGTAAGAGAGGCTACCAACGATAAACAACTAGGTTGTCGGATCCCACACATACCAAGCATTTCAAGTCATACACACAATATGCTCGACATGTGCAAATACAACATGGCATCACAACAAAACTCTACAACTCAAAGTATTTATTCATTAGGCTCCGAAGAGCAAGATATTACAAACATGTGTCTGATGACCCAGCATTCAAGTCATACAAGCAACAAGCACAAGCGGAAGCTTAACTTGTCTGAGTGTAGACAACTACAAATGAAAAGGTTGAGAAGCCTGGCTATCTACAAGACCCTGCCGAGGGCACAAGATCGTAGCTGAGATAACAAGCTAAACGTCGAAGTCCATGCGGACCTACTAGCGAGACTGAAGTATATCTGCAAAAACATAAATTAAGCAAACGTGGGTACAAATGTACCCAGCAAGACTTACATCAGAACTAACTACACATGCATCGGTATCAACAAAGGGGGTGGTGGAGTTTAACTGCAGCAAGCCACCTTTGACACGGTGGCTATCCTAAACTACGACTGCAAGTAACTCTTTTGAGGTGGCGCACACGAGTCCACATATTCACCATATCAATACACCACTATGGATCCGCTCCCGTCTCCCTACGAGAATGCCATCCATAGCACTCACACTTATCTTGCGCATTTTAGAGTATCCACTGTCACTTGTCTATGAACTGTACAGGCAACCCAGAGGTCCTTTACCGCGGACGCGGCTATTCGAATAGATGATGTTAACCCTGCAGGGGTGTACTTCTTCACACACGCTCTCGCCACTTACCGCCATGTACACGTCATGTATCTCGGCAACCTTCAAGCGGAAGCCTGGCGAGGGTGTCGGCCATGACCTAACTAACCACACAAGTCCCTAGTCCGGGTTTATCGGCTATTCAGGTTCCATCCGTAGGGAGTCCGGCCGAGGTTTCCACATACGGCCCTGACAATCTGTGCAGGGTTCCCGAGGCACCAATGTGGCGTCCCGGTACACCGTGCCACGTGCCTACCGCATCACAGCCCACCCCTCGGGTCAGCGCTGCGCACGGCTTCCAGCATACTACAAACACCAGAAGCTACTTGCAACTCCCGGACAGAGGACAGGGGCGGTTAATAAGTCGAGAGGGTCCATTGGTTTCGGGCCCAATGCATGGTAGTAGCTTTTCATGGATCACAAACACAGAACTCAGTTCCTGAGGACGGTTTCAATGAGACAACCCACCATGTACTCCTACATGGCCTCTCACTGCTACCTTTACCAAATCGTGTTCACACACTTAGCTCACACACAGTAGGACATGTTCATCACCATTCCAATTCATCCTCGATGAATCAGACCTAACTCAACTCTAAGCAGTAGCAGGCATGACAAACAAGCATGAATGAGTAGGCACATCAGGGCTCAAACAACTCCTACTCAAGGTAGTGGGTTTCATCTATTTACTGTGGCAATGACAGGTCATGCAGAGGAAAGGGGTTGAACTACCGCAACATGTAACAGTTGAATCATTGTTGTCCTAATGCAGTAAAAGAGAGCAGGAGCAAGAGAGTGGGATTGTATCGGAATGAACATGGGGGTTTTGCTTGCCTGGCACTTCTGAAGATAGTATAGTTCTTCATCGGTGTCATCGATCTCATCGTCGGAACCACGTCTACTGAGAGGGGACAAATACCGGCAATAGAGAAGAAACACAATCAATGCGATGCAACAATATGATGCATGAATGTGACATGGCAATATTCTGTGATTTGAGCTAATGCAACTAGCAACGATTTAAATGGAGTTGGTTTGAACACTAGGTTCAAATTCAAACTCCATATGGGACATTTAAAATGCCATTTATTCAAATTGTCATAAACAGTGGCTGTAAGTTGTTCAAACATGCATGAAAATGCCATAAACAGATTCTTTGGATCTTTCTGATAATTTTTCATATATAAATTATTTCATTTGGAGTTACGGTTGAATTTCTATGAGTTTTAGAAGTTTCAACTATTTTCTGGAATTTCCTAGATTATTTTAAATCCGGAAAATCCTTTACTGCATCAGCATGACGTCAGCAAGTCAACAGGGCCGCTCCAGGTCAAACCTGACCTGTAGGGCCCATTGGTCAGTGACACAGAGGTTAATCCCGTGTTGACTCGCGCTTTGACCCATTGCGGGGCCCACTGTCAGCGTGTGAGGGCGGTTTAGCTGGTGGGGATTAGCGCTAATAACCGTGCCACGTCGGCTCTCGCCAGAGTTCCGCCGGCGACGACGAAAACCGACGATGGAGACGTCGCGGGAAGGCGCTACAGGGGACGGTTTCGGACGCGGTTTGCGGCTACAGGTAGCTGGGGCTGCGGTGCATCCAGAGGTGGCGGCGACTGGAGCTAGGGTGGCCAGAGCTCGCCGGAAACGAGCTCGCGGCGGCGGCCGGAGTTCGGCCATCGACGGAGTCGACGCTACGGTGGTCAGAAGAGCAAGGTGGGTAGTGCTATGGCCTCCTGGGGGCACGCTGAGCACAACTACGTGCTCGGTTAGTTCAGGCGAGGTTGCTAGCTGCGGCAGCAACGAACGCGGCGGCGGTGAGCTCATGGTTGCAGCGGGGTTGAAGATAGGGGCCGAATTTGATCGCAAGAGGAGAGGGGAAAGATGTCGGGGCTCACAGGGAGTCGGAAGAGGTGCTCGATGGGCTCAGGGACGACTTGGTGATGATGAAACAACGATGGCGATCTCGGGTGCCCGAGGAGGAAGACGAGGGCAAAGGCGGCTCCACAGGGCATCCGGGCTCGTGCAGCTCGGTGGAGAGGAAGAAGACGTCGGCGCGGACCTCGCGGACGGGTTGAGGGAGCACGGAAATGGTGGTGAGCGCACGGATGGCGAGCGGTGGCTGCGGCTGCGCTCAGGTGGGTGCGCGCGAGAGGGACATGGGAGGGGATGAGCACGGGGGAAGGAGTGAGAGGGCCAGGGGGTGCGTGGCATCTCCAGCCAGCTCCAGGCGGTCGGCGGCAAGCAGGAGGAGGCGTGGCGCCTCGCGCGCTGTCCCGTCTCTGCCTACTGCAGAGGTTAGTGATGACTGGCACCAGGCCAGGTGGGCTGGGCCAGCACATGTGGGTTTCTCTCTCTCTCTCTTTCTAATTCTATTTCTGTTTTCTATTTTTATTCCTCTGTTTTGATTTAGTTTCTAAATCAAATCATTTTTGTAGCTTCTGAAAATTATTATGTGGCCTGATACAAAATATTCAGAGCCACTCACAAGTTATCAGAATTATTGGAGTTATAAAAGTATTTATAGGAATTTATATCTCCAATTCAAATAAGTATTGATTTAATTCAAAGACCCAAAATAAATATTTCTATGATTCCAAAAATATTGGTTTGAATTTTACCTCTTACCAATATTTTCATAGAGTAACAGGAACATTTCCTTGGACTCATTTGATGAGAATTAAATGTTGATTATTTTTGAACTGATTTCTGAGGGTTCCAACAAACCTCAATTCAAGTTTCAGAAATTGTAGACATGATGCATGAGTGCAGATGCAACTATTTCACTTAGGTATTCTAGGGCCGTGACAACTCACCCCACTAAACAACAATCTCGTCCCGAGATTCAAGATGTGAGGTAAGAAGACAAAGGGGACACAAGCTATCACAATCTTCATGATCCAACTGTCCTCATCAAAGATATTGATTCATTGCATCATCTTGAACTTAACATCCTTGCTTTCGAGATCTTCACCCAACACGAGGATAGAAAAGCAAGATAACTCTATAGGGATGGATCATCTTAATGATCACAGGATCAACTCACGAAAGGAGACATAGAAACATCTCTTGAGCTGAGGGACAAAACATATATGAGGAGCGATGGAAAGAAGCAGGTGACGAAGGTTCAAATTAGTTGGCAACAATTCCATGCTTAGAAGATGGTGCATGGTTTCAAAGTAGCGAGGAATAATTGCCATGACTCCATAACGGGACAGCTTGGGGGTGACTCGTAGAAATATTCCCGTGAGTGGCAAAAAGAATTACTTTTGATATGGAAATCATTGAAACTCTCTAAACCAGCCCAAGGAAAATCACAAACAATCGTTTGAAGGAGTTCGGAGAAATGGCATACTCAGTTTGGAAAGAAAACTAGAGTTACAAGACAACTCAGCAAGCAGAGAACACATTCCAGATGATGCCGAGGATATAACCCAGTGACTGAGTATGCTCTCAAGAACTTGAGCATTTCCATATCCATCAAGGTTGGCCAACATCTGTGCCAAGATGTTGGTGACACCTCGTACTACCATGATGAATATCGTTGGAGGATGCAGATGCAAAGGGAGATAACACCTTCTCAGATTTCACCTTAGCGAGGCCAAGGAAACAAAATCTGGATGATCGACCGAGAGATATTTAGCACTCTGCTTCTTATGTTCTCCTTGATGTGCTAGAATAACCCATTTATAGATATGGTTTTGTATCTAGAACATCAAGTAAAAGGTTGGACTTCGGGAGCACAAGAATCCATAAGGAACAACTACTGGAGTAAATCCTACAAAATCCTTATGGGGAGGTGGCCAACTTCCTCAATCAAGATACTACAATAATAGGTCTTCTGGTTGGGTGTGTTGGCCATGACATCGACTTTACCGGTTATAGAAAGACCAATATTATAATTCTTGGAATATGTTCCAATCATCATATCTGCATGAGAATCAGATCTGGTTGGTGTCAGGATATTCCAGACTCATCAAGTCTAGAAAGGAGAATGAAAGTTTGCAACACAAATCGACGAGATGGCATTGCGAGATTCTCGGGAATTGAACTACGATAGCAAGCTCTAAAACATGAGTTGGTTCTACTACATACAGGTGAACACGTTGTCCAAGACAAGCATGACCACATAGTAGTCTTACAATGAAACACTACCGAGTTCTGATTGGGAACCATCATTGCGGAGAGCGAAGTCCTGCGCATGTACCTTTGGGTCCTTAAGGATTAGCACTTAAGAACTTCTTTTCCTTGAACAAATCAATCAATGGCTTGGTGTGCTAGGAAACACATATGGAATGGAGGCGGCCAACCTATCAAACCATAGAGTACTTCGCACATAGGCGTGACTAACTTGGGACGATTCCAGAGGAAGCAAAAACAATCTTTCTCGAATCCACGGTGACAACTTACATCAAGTGCACGTGAATTAAAGAAAGTCACTTCTTTCATCCAAACATATCCTTCATGAGATAGTACGAAGAAAATGCTAGCACAAGTTTCCAACACTAGCTTAATGTTCAACACGAGTCATGGAGAAGATAAGAATGTTGCCGATGGGCTCAACAACAATTTATCAAAATTCCATTGGAGATGGAATTCCACAACTATGTGAACAAGGTTATAGCATTGGTCAGACCCAAAAGATATAATGATGTATGCTCGAGGAAATAACCACGAGTAAGACAACATTACGAATATCATTGGTTCTGAGTTGATTTGACGATAGCCCACAGTCAAATCAAAGATTGGATAAGATAATAGGTCCAACAACTGATCACGAGGACCAATCAATGAAGATAGCATCTTACTTCAACACACACACAAAAAGATATCCCTTAGTGATGAACTAAGTAAGGCAATGCTTTATCTTTCAACTCTCCAAGTTGTTGTTTAGATTAACCAACTAGCTCAGGGATATCCAACACAGTTTCTTGGAGAAGGGGTGGTTTATAAGAGAACCAACCTGATCACAAGCAAAACATAACAGTCAGGGGACAACCTGGTGATACTTCCGAGAAGATAATCGAAAAATCACGAACCATCAATATGTAATTAAGCTCAGGAGCAATCTTGCTTTCAAGAAAAGATGACATGATCAGAAGAGCAAGGGATTCAATCCTAACTCAAAGATCAAAGGTTGCACGAGAAATAAGGACAAGGTAGCACGATCAATCCTAGTATAGTGATTCGATAACCAACACACTAAGAATGATATTAATGTCCATTAACTACCAAGCAACAGGGTTGCTAGGAGTGTTAATTTCACACATCATGGTTCACTTGTCAGTATTCTAGTTGCAACAACATAGAAACCGAGGAATGAACAATGATGGCGAGGAGTATCACTGCATCAAGAATTCATAAGATATTGTGCAATTCTCACGTCATTCTTGATATGAAAGAGGGTGACACTCCAAGGTAGAACAGATCAAAGGCTGGATTGGCATTTTGATCTACGGAATACAACTACTTTGACCCAATCCAAGATATGGATGAGATACCGGAGGTTGTTTCTCCTAGTCATTCCAGAATAGAATGGCTTGACTGACCACAAGAATAATAGGCATCGATGAACACGAATGCACACATACTCTTGACTATCAACTAATAGAAGAAGGTCGGGATACGTCTGATGAGGGACAACTCAAGGGTCATATATCTTTCTGGGTTATGGATGCATAGATTAGTATGTCGAGCAAAACTCAACATTTCTTATGGATAACCCATGCAGGAAGGTAGAACTGGCAGATTCACAATGTAGAATGGAGAACTCATCAAGACCACTCTAGTTGTGATCTTTTGGTTCAAAGAACTTCTGCCATAAGCAGTTCATGGTATTTGGAAGAAGGAAATACCACGGACCTTGAGGATTATCGCAAAGGTTACTAATATCATAAAGGAACTAGCAAACACTACCAACATGAATGAGTAGAGTGAATCTCGGGTTCAAGAACCCAGGAATGGAATGCCTACTAACTAAATGGCATCACGGGATGCTTTCGATAATGACGGCCAGAATCATCACATTGGGAACACAAAACATGGCTAGATTACTAGGTGACTCCCTAAAACACCTAGGGTCATAATAATATCTCCAACATATATGTCGAGGCAATAGAGTACCTCAACTCACCGATTAGTGTGATTGAATTGGCCCAAAGGGACATCGGGAATGGAAAGAAGGGATTTGCAAATACATCGGACTATCTAGAAACCTGGGATGACTCGGACAGCATAACGGCTGTAAATGCTCGAAAAAGACTTTAGACATCCTGTGAAATAGTGGCATGACCACTCAACACCACAAAATCAAGGTTCCGAGACCAACGGTTAACACACGGAAATACTAGAAACTGAATTAAGACTTGAATTCATCAATCCTATAAGTCTACGGATTAGTAACACGTGATCCTAATAGATAGATGAGAAGGCCTAGTACTTAATCCCCGTAGAAAAGAAGAGGTTGATTCAGATCAGAAGGGCATAAGGTAAAGGAGTAAAAAGAGCCTTACGTTCCCTTCCACAATCAATTCCCTTATATAACTAAAGAATTTTTAGACTCAACTTTGACAAGTTTGGCTTGGTAATCCTACAGGCAGCCAGCCTCTGATACCAAAGCTGTCAGGACCCCGATCCTAAGTCACACCGATCTAGCATGTAACACATCATATCACTTTGCGGCCTCACGCACGGTATTCCCACGGGTGTCACCTTACCTGGCCCGGGACCGTTTGCACTTTTTGGCTCACGTATATGATAGTGTCGCTAGCATCGATATGAGAAAGAACCCAGGCCGACATGACTAGTCGTAAAACCAAAGTGGCACTAACTTACAGGTCCAGGCATACATGACCCAGCAACGAACGTGTCGGTCATCAGCGAGTCAATCCGGGCTGTAGCAGCTGGGCTAACAGGACTCCGGAGAATCCGGGATGTAGCAGGCTAACAGGACTCTGGTAGACACCGCGTGACATTTCCCCGAAGGGACAGACACATGAACAAAGAAGGACACATGCCGGCCAGCCTATGTGTTCCAGAGCAGTAGCAAGCTACCATGGCTCAGTGGAAGCACTAGGAGACATTTCCCGGTAAGAAAGGCTACCAAGGATAAACAACTAGGTTGTCGGATCCCACACATACCAAGCATTTCAAGTCATACATACAATATGCTCGATATGTGCAAATACAACATGGCATCACAACAAAACTCTACAACTCAAAGTATTTATTCATTAGGCTCTGAAGAGCAAGATATTACAAACATGTGTCTGATGACCCAGCATTCAAGTCATACAACCAACAAGCACAAGCGGAAGCTTAACTTGTCTGAGTGCAGACAACTACAAATGAAAAGGCTGAGAAGCCTGACTATCTACAAGACCCTGCCGAGGGCACAAGATCGTAGCTGAGATAACAAGCTAAACGTCGAAGTCCATGCGGAACTACTAGCGAGACTGAAGACTCTCTGCAAAAACATAAATTAAGCAAACGTGAGTACAAATGTACCCAGCAACACTTACATCAGAACTAACTACCCATGCATCAGTATCAACAAAGGGGGTGGTGGAGTTTAACTGCAGCAAGCCAGCTTAGACTCAGTGGCTATCCTAAACTACGACTGCAAGTAACTCTTTTGAGGTGGCGCACACGAGTCCACATATTCACCATGTCAATACACCACTATGGATCCGCTCCCGTCTCCCTACGAGAACGCCATCCATAGCACTCACACTTATCTTGCGCATTTTAGAGTATCCACTTTCACTTGTCTATGAATTGTACAGGCAACCGACATGTCCTTTACCATGGACGCGGCTATTCGAATAGATGATGTTAACCCTGCAGGGGTGTACTTCTTCACATCGCCACTTACCGCCATGTACACGTCATGTATGTCGGCAACCTTCAAGCGGAAGCCTGGCGAGGGTGTCGGCAATGACCTGACTAACCACACAAGTCCCTAGTCCAGGTTTATCGCCTATTCAGGTTCCATCCGCAGGGAGTTCGGCCGAGGTTTCCACATACGGCCCCGAACGATGTGTGCAGGGTTCCCGAGGCACCAAACGGGCGTCTCGGTACACCGTGACACGTGCCTACCGCATCTCAGCCCACCCCTCGGGTCAGTGCTGCACACGTCCTAATGCAGTAAAAGAGAGCAGGAGCGAGAGGGTGGGATTGTATTGGAATGAACAAGGGGTTTTTTCTTGCCTGGCACTTCTGAAGATAGTATAGTTCTTCATCGGTGTCATCGATCTCAACGTCGGAACCACGTCTACTGAGAGGGGACAAATTCCAGCAACAGAGAAGAAACACAATCAATGTGATGCAACAATATGATGCATGAATGTGACATGGCAATATTCTGTGATTTGAGCTAATGCAACTAGCAACGATTTAAATGGAGTTGGTTTGAACACTAGGTTCAAATTCAAACTCCATATGGGACATTTAAAATGCCATTTATTCAAATTGTCATAAACAGTGGCTGTAAGTTGTTCAAACATGCATGAAAATGCCATAAACAGATTCTTTGGATTTTTCTGATAATTTTTCGTATATAAATTATTTCATTTGGAGTTACGGTTGAATTTCTATGAGTTTTAGAAGTTTCAACTATTTTCTGGAATTTCCTGGATTATTTTGAATCCAAAAAATCCTTTACTGCGTCAGCATGACGTCGGCGTGACGTCAGCAAGTCAACAGGGCCGCTCCAGGTCAAACCTGACCTTTAGGGCCCACTGGTCAGTGACAGAGAGGCTAATCCCGTGTTGACTCGCGCTTTGACCCGCCGCGGGGACACTGTCAGTGTCCGAGGGCGGTTTAGCTGGCGGGGATTAGCGCTAATGACCATGCCACGTCGGCTCTCGCCGCAGTTCCACTGGCGACGACCAAAACCAACGACGGAGACGTCGCGGGAAGGCGCTACAGGGGACGGTTTCAGACGCGGTTTGCGGCTACAGGTAGTTGGGGGTGCGGCGCATCCAGAGGTGGCGTCGGCTGGAGCTGGGGTGGCCGGAGCTCGCCGGAAACAAGCTCGCGGCGGCGGCCGGAGTTCGGCCATCGACAGAGTCAATGCTATGGTGATGCTAAGGCGGCTCCACAGGGCGTCCGGGCTCGTGCAACTCGGTGGAGAGGAATAAGACGTTGGCGCGGACCTCGCGGACGGGTAAGGGAGCACGGAAACGGCGGTGAGCGCGCGGACGGCGAGCGGCGGCTGCGCTCAGGTGGGTGCGCGCGAGAGGGACACAGGAGGGGATGAGCACGGGGGGAGGGGTGAGAGGGCCCCAGGGGTGCGTGGCATCTCCAGCCAGCTCGAGGCAGTCGGCGGCAAGCAGGAGGAGGTGTGGCGCCTCCCGCGCGTGTGCGCTGTCCCGCCTCTGCCTACTCGCAGAGGTTAGGGATGACTGGCACCAGGCTAGGTAGGCTGGGCCAGCATAGGTGAGGCCCAGGTGGGTTTCTCTCTCTCTTTCTAATTCTATTTCTGTTTACTATTTTTATTCCTCTGTTTTGATTTAGTTTCTAAACCAAATCATTTTTGTAGCTTCTGAAAATTATTATGTGGCCTTATACAAAATATTCAGAGCCACTCACAAGTTATCAGAATTATTGGAGTTATAAAAGTATTTATAGGAATTTATATCTCCAATTCAAATAAGTATTGATTTAATTCAAAGACCCAAAATAAATATTTCTGTGATTCCAAAAATATTGGTTTGAATTTTACCTGTTACCAATATTTTCACAGAGTAACAGGAACATTTCCTTGGACTCATTTGATGAGAATTAAATGTTGATTATTTTTGAACTGGTTTCTGAGGGTTTCAACAAACCTCAATTCAACTTTCAGAAATTGTAGACATGATGCATGAGTGCAGATGCAAATATTTCACTCAGGTATTCTAGGGCTGTGACAACATAACAAACATTTACTAGTTCACAACAAAAGACAAAGTTGTGAGAAGGTTTACAAATCAGGAAAAATCAAGCAAGGCTTCTCTGAGCAAAGGGCCTCCCTAGGTAGGCTTTAATTTCTTGGAGTTCACTCTGGTTTTTCTTGTTGCCACCACACAGGGTTAGGTTCTCTCATTCCAGAATAACCAATTATAATTGTGTTCTCAATTGGAATGCTGAACTGAACCATGTAGTGTACTGACCATCTGAGCTTTTTGTGCAGTTCCACTAAATTTAAGCACCACTCTTTGCAAAAATAAGCAGACCACAATGCCTCATGTCCTAAAAACCTCTGCGCAGCCGTGCCAGCTAGTCCTCTATGCATCCTTGAATTGGGAGAAAGTGCATTCCCGACTAGGATGCAGTTGTTTTCGCTCGTCCCTGCACTACAATCAGGAAGTAAAATGTACAAATCAGCTTGTTTTAGATTGCGTTGGTCATTCTACCTAGTTACTACCAATGTAGGAATACCTGGAATATGGGAGGTTAGAAAACGACAGCTAGGAATAGCCATCTCATTTTGTGCAGTTCTACTAAAACCGAGGCGTGTACTTTTGATTGCACAAATAGAAACGAGTGAGCTGGTGAGGGAGAGGATGATTTGAATTATCCATCCTCTTCTATGGTGGTGGCTAGGTCCTATTTATAGTGGCCTTGGTCCTCTTCCCAAATGTAGGTGGGAAGGAATCCCACAACAGCCAAATTTGAAGGGAGACAACTAGTACATGCTATCCTGACAAAAGTAGTCTTCAACTGCAAAAGCCTATGGTCGTGATGCCATGGTGGGCTCGGCGATGACCTCCGTCCTGCCGTCCTGGCGGTCTTGGTCTTGTTGCATGGGAATGGAAACCCTTAGCTGATTCCTCAGGACTCCGCACCTGCGCTTGCCTCCTTAGCACCAAAGAGGAAACTGGTACACTGCGCCCGCTGGTGCCCGTCTGGCCTTGGTCGTCATGGCTCACGTCGGCCTCGCGAGGTGAGGTTTGCATAGAAATCTCCGCTCCTCGGGAGCCAGCCTGGAGAGACTACTCCTCGTGGAGGTCTTGGTGTCGTCCGCCTCGCGAGGCCTGGCCCTTCGCGAGGGTCTTGAGCTGTCGATGTTGAAGCTCGGCCGTACCAGTCCATCCATGGAGCCACGCCATGGGCTGCAGGCAGGCAAGTCTGGGTACCCCCGTTCCCAGAACGCCGACAGTAGCCCCCGGGCCCAAGGCGCGCTCGGACTTGGCTTCGAGGCGAAGCCAAAGGGCAAGTGCAGAGCGCCGCGGGCCCTAACTGCCTGCGGTCTCGGTCGACGCATGGCGATTGATGGGACGTGGGCGTCTCCACTTCTTCACGCCGAGTCGATAATCGTTCTTGGCTGACAAAAAGGCTGGTGCCTGCTGCGGAGCCTTCATTGCCCTTCCTTCGTCTTGCTCCAGATCCCCTTCTCCTTCTGCTCGGAAAAACCTCCAGATCTGCCGATTCTCCCTGAGCTCGCCCCCAATGGCCCCCGACAAGGCGAAGTCTTTTGCCACGGCCGTGAGCCCAGCCTCTTGGTTTGAGCCAGCGTTGAGCGCATCCACCATCACTGAAGAGAAGCACCTTGCCGCCTTGGTTCCGCAGACCACGCGCAACGGTAGTGAGGGGGGAGAGACAACGCTCTGGGTCGGCTCCGCCAAGCCGGAAGCCTTGGGTGACACCGTTTACCCCTTCTTCCTGCACAGCGTCCTTGCCAGGTTGGTTCTCCCTTTCTCCAATTTCTTCTACGCCGTCCTCCGCCACTACGGGCTCCACACCCTCCATCTTCATCCCAACTCCATCCTCCTCCCATCAGTCTTCGCCTTTTACTACAAGGCATTTGTGGGGGTGATGCCCTCTGTTGCGCTGTTCTGCCAGTTCTTCTACCTCTGGATCAATGGCAGCCAGTGCTCGGGGTGCGCCTGCTTCATCGTGGCCAATGGCAGCAACGCGATCTCACGAACCGGGAAGAAGGTGGAGGACTTCCGAAACAAGTGGATCTTCCTGGACGCCAAGCGCACCCACGCCCGGCTGGAGCTGTTGACCACGCCGCCAACGTCCCTAGAAGGATGGGCTCATGAGAAGCACACCGATCTTCGAGCGGAGCTGCTGCTGGAGAAGATGACGGCTGACCTGAAGGCGGAGAAGCTGACGGGGGCCATGGTTGTCAAGGAGTTCCTGACGCAGCACCTGGCTCTGCTCTAGGCGCACTCGCGTCCCCTGTGGAGATTCAAGGGCGCAGAAGACAACCTCTGGCTGAGCCCAACAACTTGTCCGACGAGGAACTGAGCAAGGTCGTATGCACCTTGCTCGGGAAGGATCAGGGTTGCCCCCGGACACCCATCTTCCGTTGTACCGCCGCGCCGACGATAGACAAGGTTGCTTCTTTGTGGACCTTTCATGGGTGGAGCCCTTCGTGGACTCGCGCAGCCGTTACCCTTCGTGGGTTGAAGTCTCCATCAACATGGACGTACGATAGCACCACCTATCGGAACCACGCCAAAAAACTCCGCGTCTCCATTGTGTTTGCACTTTCCAATTCCCATTCCTTTACATTCTTGCACTTGCATTATTTACTCTTTCCGTTGCCCATACTCTTGCTATGCTTGTGTAAAATGTATTGTGTGCTTATTCACATGTGCTAAACTCAACCTTAACTTGAAGAATCTTAAAACTGCCAATTTTACTTGTTAAGGGTCTAATCACCCCCTCTCTCTAGACCCCTCTTCTCGATCTTTCACGAACCCGCACCAAGAATAGGCCCACTGCGCTTGCACCAGCCGAGGCGGCATCTGAGCCTGCGAAGGTCGTGCCAGCGCCTGTCGAGCGCCCTCCTCGAGAGGCCACTGGTGAGCCGCCTGACGAACCTTTTGAAGAACAAGTCGTGGCTCCTACAACAACGCGCCTCATGGAAAACCCCATTTACTTCATTAGCATGGTGCTATGATATGTGTGTGAGCAGTATCCCATGCAGAAGAAGCTTCTCTTCTCGCTCCTCATCGCTTCCAAGAAGCTGCGCCACTACTTCCAGGGCCACCCCGTCAAGGTGGTCACGTTTTATCCACTGGAGCAGGTCCTACGCAGCCCCAACACCACTGGTCGCATCGCCAAATGGAACATCGAGCTGCAACCCTTCGATCTGGAATTCCTCACCACAAGGATGATCAAGGGCACCGCCCTAGAAGACTTCACAATGGAATGGACGGGTCTGCACCGGGAGGAGCCTCGCGAGGAAGAGTCCCTCCTGCCCGGGAAGGACACCCTCAGTGGCTGGACCCGTGCACTTCGAAGACACATTCTCCCGACAGGGTGTGGGGGTTGGCGTCATGCTCACCTCATCAAGAAGAGACAAGCTATACTATGCCGTACAACTCTACTTCAAGCATGACAACAAGGTCTCCTACAACATCACTGTGTACGAGGGCCTCATCACCGGGCTTAAGGCCGCCATCGCTCTTGGTGTCAAGCGCACCCTCGTCAAGGGAGACTCGCAGATCCTCATCAATTTCTCCACAAGAGCTACAAGCCGAAGGACAAGAGCATGGCCGCTTACCTTGAGGAGGTGCGCAGGCTCAAGAAGCGCTTCCTCAGCATGAAACTCCAGCATGTCCCTCACAGCTACAACAAGGAAGCAGATGACATCGCCAAGCAGGCATCCCATCACGAGCCCCAAAGCCCTGTCGTCTTCGAGGAGAGGCTCCTGAGGCCATCAGTGGCTCCACCTGCCGTCGGCACCATGGCATCCCGTGAAGAACTCGCGCCCTCACCCTCCTCGGGAGCACCAGACTGCGGCCCACCTTCAGGCGCTCACCTACTGTTAGCGTTGGAACCACAAGTTGAAAGCTAGGTCGCGAGGCTCAGAGCTTACCTTGAAAGCGGCACCCTCCCGGAGGATGACATAGAAGCAGAGTGGTTGGCCCGCCGGGCTGAGCCTTACTATCTAAGGGATGGCGATCTCTACCGCAAACGCCCCAATGGAGAGGCACTACGATGCATCTCGGTGGAGCAAGGGTGCGAGCTGCTCGCCGATATACATGGTGGAGACTGTAGCCATCGCTACTCATCGCGCACTCTCGCCGGCAAGGTATTACGTAGTCGTTTCTACTGGCCCACAGTGCTTCAAGACACCACTGAGTTGATCCTGCCCTACGAGGTCTGCCAGTTCCATGCCAAGCAGATCCACCAGCCGACGGAAGGGCTCTAGACCATTCCCCTCTCGTGGCCCTTCATGGTCCGGGGACTAGACATCCTAGGCCCCTTTCCTCATGCAGTTGGTGGCTATCGCTACCTCTACGTCACCATGGACAAGTTCACCAAGTGGGCGGAAGTGGAGCATGGCTGGTCCATCCTGGCAAGATCAGTTGTCAAGTTCATCAAGCGCCTAGTGTGTCGCTTTGGCGTCCCCGACCGCATCAACACCGACAACGGCTCACAATTCACCAGTGGCCTCTTCAAGTCCTATTGTGCTAGCATTGGCACGCTAATCTGCTATGCCTCTGTTGGTCACCCACGAAGCAACGGCCAGGGCGAGCATGCTAACGCTAAGGTCCTCAAGACAAGAAGCTTCAAGAAAAAGCTCACAACATGCGGCAAAGGCTGGCTCGATCAGCTCCAGTCCGTGCTATGGTCAATCCGCACAACAGCGACCAAGCCTACCAGTGAAACACCTTTGTTCCTCGTCTACGGGGCAGAAGCAGTCCTCCCTACTGAGCTCAAGCGTGGGTCCTGGCCTTTGACGAGGTCCGTCAGGATGGCCTGCGGGAAGTTGATTTGCTCCTCCTCAAGGAAGCATGCTGCTCAGGCCACCATCCATGTAGCCCGGTATCAGCAGGCGTTGCGTCGATCTCATCCTATGAAGGATCCTCTCCAGGGAAGTACTCCACAAGCTCTCACCCATGTGGGAAGGCTCGTTCAGGGTTGTGCACATTTCCCGGCCTGGCCCAGCATAGCTGGAGACAGAGGAAGGTGTCCCGGTGCCGAACCCATGGAACATCCAACGCCTCCGCAAGTTCTACCCGTGACCTCACGGGCACGAAAAAAGTGGAGTTGTACACGCTCCGGGAGCCTCTCTTTTTGCGTCGCCACAAGGCCGCGAGAGCTCTTGCCCACGACCCAGTGGGGCCCGATGCTCAGACATGGTAGACTGATTACTTGAGGGCGTCGCCTGGCCACTACATCCTTGACCTGCTCCGTGCGCATCACAGCAACATTATCTTTTTGATTGTCTAATGAAACCCCTTCATGGAGCAGTAAAATTTCATTTCCTAAGTATTATGTGTGTTCGAAGAAATTTACTTCAGGTATTGTGTGCGCTCGCGATTTCCCTCCTATGTATCACATGAGCGGGGGCTAGACACGATGTGTGCGCTTGGGTCAGTCCTAGCAGGGCCGCTAAACCCAAGTGATTGAGCTCTAGCTCGCGGGCCTGCTCCCGCACACGTCACCTCACCAAGATCCTTGGTACTCAGTCTCCTTGTGTGACACCCACGAGCGAACTGGCGAGCGTGTGCCGCTACACTACTTGCAAAACTTGCTGGCATATGGCTGTCACAGATAGAGGGCACATGAGGCCTCATGAGTGCTGCCCCGCAGGCAGCCCACGGTGCATCGCCCTCTGAAGAAGCCTCACGAGCACCACCTCGTGAGGCAGCCTGTAGCGCCCGTCTCCGCCAAGTGTCAGCTGGACGACTCAAGGGTGAGCGCCTCGCGAGGCGCATCCCGCTGGCTGAGTTGGCGCCACCCTTATGTGAGGAACAGGCGTTCATTAGTGAGGTGCGTATCCTCCGCCTAGAGATCCTCCTCGAGCACGTCAAGGGCCGCCCTGGCGCTCTGATACGTCTCCAACGTATCTAAAAAATTTGATTGTTCCATGCTATTATAGTATCGATATTGGATGTTTTCTATGCAATTATATATCATTTTTTGGGACTAACCTATTAACCTAGTGCCCAACGCCAGTTGCAGTTTTTTGCTTGTCATTTGCTTTTCAGAAAATCAGTACCAAACGGAGTCCAAATGCGACGAAACTTTTTGACAATTTTTTTATGGACTAGAAGGGGCCCTAGAAGGTTCGGGAGAAGACCTGACGAGCCATGAGGGAGCGACAAGCTCGGGAGGTGCGTCCCCAGGCTTGTGGGCCCCTCGTGGCACTTCTTGACCTAATTGCACCTCTATAAATTCCTGTAACACCCCCAGTATCATGCTATAGTAATCTCATGCCTGCTGATGCCATGTCATCATAATGAAGTTACTAATCCTCACTTTGTTTCAAACAAAACTCAAATTCAAATTCAAAATGCAACTCAAATATTTATTTCTTCAAGCAGTAAAACAAAAATGTTCACATTGTCCTATAAATTCCCCTGACCATTGTCATGTTGGAACCAACCTCTTTTGGATTCCCAAATGCCCTTGGAAATTTATTTAGTGGTCTGCCAACATTTAAAATTGGCCTTTTCAATTTCTAAAAATGGTTAAACAACTTCTTTTGGCCTCAAACTTTTTGTGACTCCTAGAAATAATGTGCTTGAGTTGTGTGCCAAGTTTCTTGTTCACCAAAATTCATTTGCTACTTAATCTAAATGCAAAACAGAGGAGAAATAAAAAAAATAGAAGAGGAAAAGGAAAAATGAGTAGTGCTGCGGTGCACTTATGGCCTGCTGACAATAGGCGGCCCAGCCCACACCGGCTCCTTCCTTATCCTGTTCATCAGAGGCGGGGTGGACGCCTGCACGCTGTCCATGGCACCGCTGGGTACGCGTCGGCCATCCGGCGATCCCTTGCGGCGGATAAGGCCACCCCGTGGCCTCCCTCGAACCCTAGCGCCCACTTTCCCATTCCCCTCGCCCTTTCGCTCAGTCTCTCTCTGCCGCTCCCCCTCACCCGAGCGCCGTCGCCGCCATGCACTGGTCGAACCCGCGACCACCGTCAGCGTCTCGCCTTGCCGCCGGGTCCTTCAGCTCCACCGTCGACGCTACTCCCTCTCCGACCACGAGCTCGAGCTCGGCGGCACCACATCGACCGGATCGACGCCGCCTTCCCCGTTCGGTCGCCACCGTCTTCCTCAACTCCAGCCACCTCTACTGCTACTAGTCCACTCGCCGGCCTCCTTGCACTGCCCGGTGAGCCATCGCTTCTTTCCCCTCTATTCCTGCGCTTAGTTCGTAGCCGTAGCTTCCTTCCCCGTCGTGCCCGAACCCGCGTCCGTTTGAGCTCGTCGCCGGCAGCCTTCGGGTGACCAAGTGGTCATGCGCCGGTGTCCGTTGAGCTCGCACGCACGCGTAGGTCACCCCTACCCCAATTAGTCGAGCTGTTCCGCGCTGCCTCGCCGTTTTCGCTGTCGCCCGAACTCCGCCGCCGGCCTCTCGTGTCTCTGCTGCTATGTGCTGCCGCTGAGCTGCTGCTTGGTCTGCAACTGCGGTCGCTGCCGCTTGCCTGCGTTGCCTACTGCCGCTGCCGCTGCCCCGCGACGCCCCTGCCGTCGCCGCCCCCTGTTGCTTGCCCCCGCACCGCAAGCGCCAGCCACGGCCTCGCTCACCCCGGCTGGCGCCTGCCGCTCCTGCGCCACCCGCAGGCACCCTTGCGCGCCCCTGGCCGCCCCTACCCGCGCCCTCGATCGCCCCTGCCTGCCGCTGGCTGCTGCTGTTGCAGATGGCCATGGCCATGTCCATGGCCGTGAGCCGTGTGTGGTGTACGCTGTGTGCGTGCATGCTCTGTGTGTGTGGAGCGTGCAGTGTGTGCGTGGCTCCGGCCTCGCCCGCCTTCGGCCAGCCTCGCCGCGCCTGCGCCACGCCGCTGCGCTGCCCCTGCTTCTCCATTGCCGTTGTTGCTCGCTGCCTAATGCCGCTGCTCTGCCTGTACTGCTGCAGATACAGTAACTGAAAGTTACTGTAGCGCTAGCTAGCTTTTCTAATTCTACGATGACTAACCCTCTAGACAGCCCCTAAACTCTGGCAAAACAATTGTTAACAGGACTAAAAAAATATAGGAAGGTAGTACACTTCACAAGGTTCAAAACATTCCATTTGATCAAATTCAAAAGGTGTAGGATTAAATGCAATGAAAATAACAAAAGTCTATGTTCTGTTCGAAGAAAAGTCGGAAAACAGAATTATTGTGGAACTTTAGGGCAGAAATTAAACAAGTTGCAGGGATCTAGCAGAGATGCAACTGATGCCATCTTGTAGATCACATGAAAGTGATCAGTATTGGTAAAAGGCATTAAGCCATAGGATGAACAGAACAATAGTTATAGCCTTTTGAAAACAACCAAGTGATGTTTGAAACTGAGGATTTCTCAGACTTAGCCAATTTTCAGGAAATTCCAAATAACTATTTAAAACTTTGAAAAATCATAGAAATTAAACGGTAACTCGGATGAATATGTTTTCTACATGAAAGTTGCTAAGAAAAATCAAACGAATCCAAATACGCGGTTCGTTCATCTGTCACATGCCGTTAGCATGCTGAACATGGAACATTCCCCCTTCGGTCATCTGTCTGACACAGGTCCGGAACCCGGAAAACAATCCCGGTTGAATTCCCCCTTCACCTTTATCGAGTAGCCATATTTTAGGTCACACCCGGCACATCGTAATGCCATGTTATGCTTTGTGATGCTTTGTTCACTTTATATTTATTGTTTCTTCCCCCTCTTCTCTCCGGTAGACCTCGAGACCGATGCCGCCCCTGTGATCGACTACGTCGACGATGACACTTCTTCCTTTTTAGCAGAGCTTCCAGGCAAGGCCCCCCTTTGATCATCCTGATATCGCCCATTCCATTCTCTCATGCTTGCATTAGATTTTGCTATTGTTATTGTTTGCTCCTATTCTGATGCATAGCCTGCTTTTGTAACCTGCTTATTTTCACCTTACCTGCTTATCCTAAACTGCTTAGTATAGGTTGGTTAGTGATCCATCAGTGACCCCACCTTGTCCTTGTTGCCCCTGCTTCATCATCGATGACTCGATCAGCGTGATCGACGACCAGAACCCGACACCTCACATCACATCACGCCCCCTTTTGTTCCTCGACTCTTCAGAGTTACCATCGAGTGCCGATGGTGGAACCTCATACATCACTCCTGATGAGATCTCTATAGTGTAGCTGTTCGGTCATGGTCATCGAGGGTGATTTCCTTCTTAACCACTTCCGGTACGACTCTGTCGTGCAACCCCTCAAGTGTGAACCTCGAGGCTGGATCCTCTTACGTTCACCTTGATGATTACATCGAGTGGAATTCACCGGGGGTGATTCCTCGGGTTTTCCCCTTGATGTTTGGACACACAGGTACTTGGACTTTACAACTGTTACTTGGAAAGGCAGGTCGACCCTGAGGGGTACCCACGAGTGATGTGGAGACAGGTTGACCTGGAAGGTGCCTGCGAGATAATTACGAGGCATGGCCAGGCATTCCTAGCCCTTGCCGCAAGTCCTCGAGACGGGGCAACGGGGTCACATCTTTCGTGAGTCTCTACTTGTTACCGCGTGTTCCTAATCCACTACGATTTGGATATTTGATCCGAGGGGCCTCTGACCTGATAGCACTAACCATCACGTGGGCATAGTATGGGCGTTCTGCGTCGTATGCATCAGCCGAAGCTTAATACACATCAGCGACTGAGCGGCGCGTGCCGGGTTGGACTGGTAAGCTCCTGCCTTTTTTAAGGAGGCAGCTAGGTCTGCTCACCGGCCTCGTTCGCAACGTGTAGGAGTTCCCGGGGCGATGGCCCATGACCCCTGGGGGCATAGGTTTAGTCCGGCGTGTTGACCTCTCTATTAAGCGTAGGTCGGGTTGCGGCGTATTGGCCGAGGCCGGGCATGACCCAGGAAAGTGTGTCTGGCCGGAGTTAATCGAGCGTGGTGGGTAAGTTGGTGCACCCCTGCAGGGAAGAAAACATCTATCGATAGCCTGTCCTACGGTAACGGACACTTGGAGTTGTATCCCGATCGATACAACTAGAACTGGATACTTGAGGTGATAACTGGATAGTATGGCTCTGGGATTGCTTTCTCGCAGGGAGTCGAGAAAGGATCTCTGGCCGAGGTTGATAACACTACTACTACTTTACTTTATGCTACTATTATCTCTTCTGATGCTGCAAGATGCTTGGAACTACTTGAAGATGCTAGTCTTCGATAGGCTAGGCTTTCCCCTTGTCTTCTGGCATTCTGCAGTCCAGTCCACAGATACAACCCTTTTCATTGATACCGATGCATATGTAGTGTAGATCCTTGCTTGCGAGTACTTTGGATGAGTACTCACGGTTGCTTTGCTCCCCCTTTTCCCCCTTTCTTCTTCTTTCCCGTTGATGCAACCAGATGTCGGAGCCTAGGAGCCAGATGCCACCGCCGATGCCTACTACTACGTGGAGACCGCCGACGACCAGGAGTAGTTAGGAGGCTCCAGGCAGGAGGCCTTGCCTTTTTGATCGTACATGCTTTTGTGCTAGCCTTCTTAAGGCAAACTTGTCTAACTTATGTCTGTACTCAGATATTGTTGCTTCCGCTGACTCTTGTGTATTCGAGCTTATGTTTTCGAGCCCTCGAGGCCCCTGGCTTGTAATATAAAGCTTGTATTAATTTAATTTTTGTCTAGAGTTGTGTTGTGATATCTTCTCGTGAGTCCTTGATCTTGATCGTACACATTTGCATGTATGATTAGTGTACGATTGAATCGAGGGCATCAGAAGTTGGTATCAGAGCCGACTGCCTGTAGGTAGCCCCCTTTCCAACTCCTTGGCCGAAGTCGAGTCTAGTCACTACAAAAACTTTTACTAACGTGGTTGTGTGTCTTACGGGCCCTCGTCGCCATTGGGTGGTATTAGGATCTTTTTATTCCTCGTCTATACTCTGGGACTCTGATCTCTCATCTATTCGGGTTAGACATTTTACTAACTCTGACATTAGGTTCTCGTACCCACTTCCTCCCAGAGAGCCCCGACATTACCGATGATCCCTTCCTTCGCCAGAAGATTCTGTGGATACTCCTCGATGTTTCCCGAGACCCTATGCCCATTGCTTTGCAGATCCTTACCACCGATAAGTCCCCATGGATAACATCCTTGCCGTTTGTACCTTCATCCCCAGTTGCTTTTGTTGTTACAAGTTACCCCTAACACTCTCCATTGTTCCGAGAATCCTTTGTGCCTTATGCTTTGCAGCTTCTTTTCGCACTATGGATAATTCGCTTACCCGGGGTCCATTCCTCTTCAGTTGTTCGCGTGCTTTCCTAAATACTTTGAAATGCTATCTGATCTCCCAAAAATCCTCCGCATCCTTTTACTTTTGATTCACCTTGCCTGCTTGTATTATGGTTAATTCCATATGTCTAGCGATATTTATTAAAATCCTTTGTGATTGTCATTCTGTTCCTATGAATTCAACGTATGTGCGACTACTCACAATCATCTATTGATCCATTGGAATTTTCTTTTCGGCTCAGACATCATTCCGGTTATGAGCTGGGTCTTACCCAATCGAGATTCGATCGGTGTGCCTCTAAGTCTGTTCAACCTATCCATCTTCGACCGAAGCATCCGATTCTGATACACCGATCTAGAAATCAAATCTCCTTGTATTTAAGCATTGCATTATTCAGATGTTTCCATAAACCGATGCCCTTGCATTTCTTCTTCTTCTGGTTGAATACTGATACTCACATCAACTCAGTCGTGAATCGCCAGATCCATTGTTTGATTGTATCCAACAGTGTCCATCGCATTCAAAAACCTCGAGAGTTCTTCCCCTGATACATGATGCCCTTGGCAAATTGCGTCCTCTCTTTACTTTCGAGTTTGTGTTATTTACTCCTGAAGAGTATAGGTTCCTAAGTTGTTCTGATTGGTTGAACCTATGTTTTTCCTAATCCGTGTGAACTCGTAAGTTATGCAAGTCATACTCTTCTGGTGCTTCACCAGATAAATCTTTCGCACTACAAATTCATCGAAAGCGAGAAGTAAATGAAATGATATGCATTGAAGAAATGGGAGTCGACCTTGAACTTTGTGTTCATGCCCATGTACACGATGTATATCTTATCATAGAAGCTTCTCTTAAAATTAATTATCCCCTTGGTACAAGATCATCTTATATCTAGGATTTGATCCTTTGCAACCATGGTTCTGACCATGATTGTTTCCCTTTGATTCCATTTCTCAGACAAGTTAAAGCACTTGTCTTCCGTAGATAAATGCATCTTTGCAACCTCTATTTTGATCTTCCATCGAGTATTACCCTTCGGTATCTCGAGAATAACAAAGAACCGTGTTGCTTCCTACGAGTCTTCATCTGGTATTGCTTCTCACCGGTTTCAGTTTTCCCTGGGTTTTGAGTTGATAGTCACTCGAGAACGCCGATAAGTGAATCGATTCCACACTCCGATTCTGTAACTCTAAGTAATTTTTGTTGCTTACGAGTTTAATAATCCTTCAAGTCATTCCTAGCCTGATCGGCTATATCATTATCGTGCTATATTTTAACTGTGCTACCTGGTCCTTCTTCCCGGAGCACAATTTTTGATGATGAGCTAAGCCTACGTCGATCTTCCTCGTCATATCATTTCACCTTGAACAGCAAGTTCGATTTTGAGTTTGTGTCGTACCCGTGGTTCCAATAACCTTCCGCTTCATCATTCCTTTGACTTGATGTAATCTCTAATCGATTATATCTTCATGAAATCTCTCGATGAAAGTGTCGTGATCATCATCAACATTCCGAGCTCTTCCAGGTTATGCATCTAATTCATGATGAGAAATACCATCCTTGCCCCCTCGAGGAATTGTTTCTGAGCCCCTCGGCCACCTCCTCATCTTTTCCTTGCTGAAATTGTACGACTTATTTTATAAGTTGTTTCCGATGGATCCTTTGTGTTCCTAAGGTCCGACCTTTACCTGATGACCATGTCAATGCTTTCCTGAAGCATGAATGTGGTACTCAAACATCAACAAGAACATTCGAAGCATAATGCTAAATGTTTCTTGATCAATTATCCAAACACCATTGTATGGGTAACATCACGAGTTTTGTCGCCCCTTTCCGTAAATGATTATCTACTTGTGGTCCTATCATGATTATCCTGCTCTACTTGCTCTTGGGAAGGAGATACACCTAATACCCGTGTATACCCATTTTCATTTCCATTGTTCTGTTTAAATCTGATAAACACTTTTTCCTTTCCATTGTTTTGATTAACCTTTCTTGTGATTTATATGAGCTAAGCAGTAATAATCCCCTGCTTACGTAAACACCTCGGTGTACAACCCTGTCAAGTATAATCTTGTGACTATTGTTGATGACATTCCAGTAACCATCGATGGACGAGAACTTAGCCTATTGGTCCGCCTCGTTAAACTAGCAGGAAAACTGTTCTCTATGTCCCTCGCCCTTGGTGCCAATGTTGTTGCCAACATAACTGACAGGCTACCCTCAGACATGCCTTGTTACCCTGACCATGCAAGATGTCAGCGCCCTTCTTTCTCTTAACCCACATGGTGGGCCCACAACCCACAGTTCCATAGGATCAGAACCTGACTCTCCTGTACACCCCTGTTTCTAAAGTTATTCCTCACGCTTGGCTTCATATGAAAATCCGGAGCCACCTTCCGAGAGGCGATCTATTCTGGTAACAGACGTAATACTTATTCCCATTCCTCTGAACCCCTTTCACCCCTTGTTTCAGGCAACAACCGATTGTCTACCCGAATGAAGCTTCTTATTGCATCTCACCTTGCTCTCGATGACTTTCTTGAATTAAAACTCGAGAGATGTCTCTATGCCACGTTCACTGAGATAGTCCCCACGTACCTATCTTGTGTTGAGCTCCATCCTTCCCGAGTCTTTCCCCCTTACACCACCATCTTAAATTTCGGGATGAGATTTCTTGTAGTGGAGGAGATTTGTAACACCCCCAGTATCATGCTACAGTAATCTCATGCCTGCTGATGCCATGTCATCATAATGAACTTACTAATCCTCACTTTGTTTCAAACCAAACTCAAATTCAAATTCAAAATGCAAGTCAAATATTTATTTCTTCAGGCAGTAAAACAAAAATGTTCACATTGTCCTATAAATTCCCCTGACCATTGTCATGTTGGAACCAACCTCTTTTGGATTCCCAAATGCCCTTGGAAATTTATTTAGTGGTCTTCCAACATTTAAAATTGGCCTTTTCAATTTCTAAAAATGGTTAAACAACTCTTTTTGGCCTCAAACTTTTTGTGACTCCTAGAAATAATGTGCTTGAGTTGTGTGCCAAGTTTCTTGTTTACCAAAATTCATTTGCTACTTAATCTAAATGCAAAACAGAGGAGAAATAAATAAATAAATAGAAGAGGAAAAGGAAAAATGAGCAGTGTTGTGGTGCACTTATGGCCTGCTGACAATAGGCGGCCCAACCCACACCGGCTCCTTCCTTTTCCTATTCATCATAGGCAGGGTGGATGCCTGCACGCCGTCCATGGCGCCGCTGGGCATACGTCGGCCATCCGGCGATCCCTCGCGGCGGATAAGGCCACCCCGCGGCCTCCCTCGAACCCTAGCGCCCACTTTCTCATTCCCCTTGCCATTTCGCTCACTCTCTCTCTCTCTGCTGCTCCCCCTCACACGAGCGCCGCCGCCGCCGTGCACTGGTCGAACCCGCGGCCACCGTCACCATCTCGCCTTGCCGCCGGGTCCTTCAGCTCCACCATCAACGCTACTCCCTCTCCGACCACGAATTCGAGCTCGGCGCCACCACATCGACCGGATCGACGCCGCCTTCCCCGTTCGGTCGCCACCCTCTTCCTCAACTCCAGCCACCTCTGCTACTACTAATCCACTCGCCAGCCGCCTTGCGCCGCCCGGTCAGCCATCGCTTCTTTCCCCTCTATTCCCGCGCTTAGTTCATAGCCGTAGCTTCCTTCCCCGTCGTGCCCGAGCCCGTGTCCGTTTGAGCTCGTCGCCGGCAGCCTTCGGGTGACCAAGTGGTCATGCGCCGGTGTCCGTTGAGCTCGCACGCACGCGTAGGTCACCCCTACCCCAATTAGTCGAGCTGTTGCGCGCTGCCTCGCCATTTTTGCTGTCGCCCGAACTCCGCCGCCGGCCTCTCGTGTCTCTGCTGCTATGTGCTGCCGCTGAGCTGCTGCTTGCTCTGCTGCTGCAGTCGCTGCCGCTTGCCTGCGTTGCCTACTCCCGCTGCCGCAGCCCCGCGCCGCCCCTGCCGTCGCCGCCCCCAATTGCTTGCGCCTGCACCGCAAGCCCCAGCCGCGGCCCCGCTCACCCCGGCTGGCGCCCGCCGCTCCTGCGCCGCCCGCAGGCACCCTTGCGCGCCCCTGGCCGCCCCTACCCGCGCCCTCGCTCGCCCCTGCCTGCCGCCGGCTGCTGCTGTTGTAGATGGCCATGGCCATGTCCATGGCCGTGAGCCGTGTGTGGTGTACGCTCTGTGTGTGCGTGCTCTGTGTGTGTGTGGAGCGTGCAGTGGGTGCGTGGCTCCGGCCTCGCCCGCCTTCGGCCAGCCTCGCCGCGCCTGCGCCACGCTGCTGCGCTGCCCCTGCTTCCCCATTGCCGCTGCTGCTCGCTGCCTAATGCCGCTGCTCTGCCTGTACTGCTGCAGCTACAGTAACTGAAAGTTACTGTAGCGCTAGCTAGCTTTTCTAATTCTACGATGACTAACCCTCTAGACAGCCCCTAAACTCCGGCAAAACAATTGTTAACAGGACTAAAAAAATATGGGAAGGTAGTACACTTGACAAGGTTCAAAACGTTCCATTTGATCAAATTCAAAAGGTGTAAGGATTAAATGCAATGAAAATGACAAAAGTCTACGTTCCATTTGACTTTAGTGCAGAAATTAAACAAGTTACAGGGATCTAGCAGAGATGCAATTGATGCCATCTTGTAGATCACATGAAAGTGATCAGTATTGGTAAAAGGCATTGAGCCATAGGATGAACAAAACAATACTTATAGCCTTTTGAAAACAGCCAAGTGATGTTTGAAACTGAGGATTTCTCAGACATAGCCAATTTTCAGGAAATTCCAAATAACTGTTTAAAACTTTGAAAAATCATAGTAATTAAACAGTAACTCGGATGAATATGTTTTCTACATGAAAGTTGCTAAGAAAAATCCAACGAATCCGAATACGCGGTCCGTTCATCTGTCACATGCCCGTAGCATGCTGAACATGGAGCATTCCCCCTCCGGTCATCTGTCTGACACAGGTCCGGAACAAGGAAAACAATCCTGGTTGAATTCCCCCTTCAC
Organism: Aegilops tauschii subsp. strangulata; assembly: GCF_002575655.3. Classification (NCBI taxonomy): domain Eukaryota; kingdom Viridiplantae; phylum Streptophyta; class Magnoliopsida; order Poales; family Poaceae; genus Aegilops; species Aegilops tauschii. Next base: position 275,246,201 of record NC_053037.3, on the reverse strand, counting down.
CTTTATCGAGTAGCCATACTTTAGGTCACACCCGGCACATCGTATTGCCATGTTATGCTTTGTGATGCTTTGTTTGCTTTATGTTTATTGTTTCCTCCCCCTCTTCTCTCCGGTAGACCCCGAGACCGATGTCGCCCCTGTGATCGACTACGTCGACGATGATACTTCTTCCTTTTCAGCAGAGCTTCCAGGCAAGCCCCCCCCCTTTGATCATCCCGATATCGCCCATTCCATTCTCTCATGCTTGCATTAGATTTTTCTACTGTTATTGTTTTCTCCTATTTTGATGCATAGCCTGCTTTTGTAACCTGCTTATTGTCACCTTACCTGCTTATCCTAAACTGCTTAGTATAGGTTGGTTAGCGATCCATCATTGACCCCACCTTGTCCTTGTTGCCCCTGCTTCATCATCGACGACTCGATCAGCGTGATCGACGACCAGAGCCCGACACCTCACATCACATCACACCCCCTTTTGTTGGTCGACTCTACAGAGGTACCATCGAGTGCCGAGGGTGGAACCTCATACATCACTCCTGATGAGATCTCTGTAGTGTAGCTATTCGGTCGTGGTCATCGAGGTTGATTTCCTCCTTAACCACTTCCGGTACGACTCTGTCCTGCAACCCCTCAAGTGTGAACCTCGAGGGTGGATCCTCTTACGTTCACCTTGATGATTACATCGAGTGGAATTCACCGGGGGTGATTCCTCGGGTTTTCCCCTTGATGTTTGGAGACATGGATACTTGGACTTTACAACTATTACTTGGAAAGGCGAGTCGACCCTGAGGGGTACCCGCGAGTGATGTGGAGACGGGTTGACCTGGAAGGTGCCCGCGAGATAATTACGAGGCGTGGCCGGGCATTCCTAGCCCTTGCCGCAAGTCCTCGAGACGGGGCAACGGGGTCACATCTTTCGTGAGTCTCTACTTGTTACCGCGCGTTCCTAATCCACTACGATTTGAATATTTGATCCGAGGGGCCTCTGTCCTGAGAGCACTAACCATCACGTGGGCATAGTATTGGCGTTCTGCGTCGTATGCATCAGCTGAAGCTTAATAGATGTCAGCGACTGAGTGGCGTGCGCCGGGTTGGACTGGTAAGCTCCTGCCTTTTTTAAGGAGGTAGCTAGGTCTGCTCACCGGCCGCGTTCGCAACGTGCAGGAGTTCCCGGGGCGATGGCCCATGACCCCTGGGAGCATAGGTTTCGTCTGGCGTGCTGACCTCTCTATTAAGCCTAGGTCGAGTTGCGGCATATTGTTTGGCCGAGGCCGGGCATGACCCAGGAAAGTGTGTCCAGCCGGAGTTAATCGAGCGGGGTGGGTAAGTTTTTGCACCCCTACAGGGAAGAAAACATCTATCGATAGCCTGTCCTACGGTGACGGACACTTGGAGTTGTATCCCGATCGATACAACTAGAACTGGATACTTGAGGTGATAACTGGATAGTATGGCTCTGGGATTGCTTTCTCGCAGGGAGTCGAGAAAGGATCTCTGGCCGAGGTTGATAACACTACTACTACTTTACTTTATGCTACTCTTATCTCTTCTGATGCTGCAAGATGCTTGGAACTACTTGAAGATGCTAGTCTTCGATAGGCTAGGCTTTCCCCTTGTCTTCTGGCATTCTGCAGTCCAGTCCACAGATACAACCCTTTTCATTGACATCGATGCATATGTAGTGTAGATCCTTGCTTACGAGTACTTTGGATGAGTACTCACGGTTGCTTTGCTCCCCCTTTTCCCCCTTTCTTCTTCTTTCCGGTTGATGCAACCAGATGTCGGAGCCCAGGAGCCAGATGCCACCGCCGATGCCTACTACTACATGGAGACCGCCGACGACCAGGAGTAGTTAGGAGGCTCCCAGGCAGGAGGCCTTGCCTTTTCGATCGTAGATGCTTTTGTGCTAGCCTTGTTAAGGCAAACTTGTCTAACTTATGTCTGTACTCAGATATTGTTGCTTCCGCTGACTCTTGTGTATTCGAGCTTATGTATTCGAGCCTCGATGCCCCTGGCTTGTAATATAAAGCTTGTATTATTTTAATTTGTGTCTAGAGTTGTGTTGTGATATCTTCCCGTGAGTCCTTGATCTTGATCGTACACATTTGCGTGTATGATTAGTGTACGATTGAATCGAGGGCGTCACAATTCCCAAATGTTCCCAATACATCAGAGAGCCACCCCAAATACTTTTTCCGCCGCCGCAAGTTTCTCTTCTTCCGGGATCGCATCTGAAGGCCTTTTCCAGTACTCTGCCGGAAGGGTAATCTATCAAGGAGGGCCTCTACATCAAACTTGCTGACCTTCCGATGATGTGTGAGTTGTTTACAACAGACCTACGGGTCCATAGCTAGTAGCTTGATGGCTTCTTCTCTCTCTCTTTGATCTTCAATACAATATTCTCCTTGGTGTTCGTGGAGATCTATTCGATGTAATCTTCTTTTGCGGTGTGTTCATTGGGATCCGATGAATTGTGGGTTTATGATCAAATTATTCATGAATATTATTTGAGTCTTTTACAAATTGAGATTTTGACTAGTCTAGTTTTCAACTTGATGGAGGGTCGGGGACCGGACGTGAATGACACAATACATAGTGCGTCCTAGACACGGTGATTTGATAGTGCGACCTGGAGTCGGTGACACATTATTGATCAAGTTTTATTTTTACTTTAAATTTAAATTAAAATAGTTGTTCGTGCGTATTCAATTTAATAACGGTTGCTACAACAAAATCACTCCACTATATATATAACCAGGAGCCATGGTGCTTGCTTTACTAGGGTTCCTCTCTTTCACTCTCTCATGCTCTCCAAATCTAAACGGGACATAGGTGGCCACACTCTCTCTGCTCACCGCTGGTCACAAATCCGGCTGGACCACCTCGGCCAGGGCAGGGTGTAGGTGCATCGTTCACGCGGTCTTCAGCGGCAAGGGAGGAGACCAACACCTGCCCGCGCGTCCCGATCGGCGGCCGTGCTGTTCTCTCAGAGACGGCACCAGCTCGGGAGGGCCTCTTTCGGCGTTCTCGGAACGGGGGTACCCAGACTTGCCTGCCTGCGGCCCACAGTGTGGCTCCATCGATGGCCCGGTATGGCCCAGCTTCAACATTGACAGCTCAAGACCCATGCGAGGGGCCAAGCCTCGCGATGCAGACGACACCAAGACCTCGACGAGGAGCAGTCTCTCCAGGCTGGCTCCCGAGGAGCGGAGATTTCTATGCAAGCCTCACCTTGCGAGGCCCAGATGACGTGAGCCATGACGACTAAGGCCAGGTGGGCGCCAACGGGCGCAGTGTACCAGTTTCCTCTTAGGTGATAAGGAGGCAAGCGCAGGCGCGGAGTCCCGAGGAATCGGCCAAAGGTTACCATTCCCGTGCAACAAGACCAAGACCGCTAGGACAGCAAGATGGAGGTCATCACCGAGCCCACCACGGCGTCACGACCAGTGGCTTTTGCAGGCGAAGACTACTTTTGTCAGGATAGCATGTACTAGTTGTCTCCCTTCAAATTTGGCCGTTGTGGGATCCCTTCCCGCCTACATTTGGGAAGAGGACCAAGACCACTATAAATAGGACCTAACCACCACCATAGAAGAGGACGGATCATTCAGATCATCCTCTCCCTCACCAGCTCACTCGAGCCCAAGAACACCTCTCCTCCTGAGGTTGTTCTCCCACTGTACCAGTTCATCAACAGCCCCTCGAGGCCAATCCACCACAAAGCAGGAGTAGGGTTTTACACCGCAAGGTGGCCCGAACCTGGGAAACTACCGTGTCTCTTTTCCATTCAGATCGTCGAGCTAGGCTGTGAGATTAGCAAGTAGGCAGACTGAGGAGGACAAGTTCTTCGCATGCACCCCAGAGTTCAAACCTCTCAAGGGTCTGCGGAACTCGAAATCCGACATTTTGCGCGCCAGGTAGGGGTGCGTTGGAGCCTCTCTTCCGCCGGTCGACCCGCCACCGCTTCCATGGCTGACGCTTGTCGAGCTCGTGCTGAGCGCCGGGCCACTCTTGTCGCCCGCGTCGCTCAGACAGTGTCGGCGGGTGATGGCTGTCCTCACCGTCCCTTGTCTCCAGTGTCGAATGCCGCTACCGGCCCAGCGGGGCACGAGCAGCAAGCTTCGTCGCTGCACCCCTCTGTGCGGCGTGATGGGTGCACCGCCACCCCGTCGCTGACTCCGGCTACTTCATCGTCCCATGCTCGTCGCGGTCCGGCGGATGCGTAGGCTGCGTTGCTCATGGCGCGCGAGTTCTTGCGCTCTCGCCCCATCGACGACCTCTACGAAGACTGGCTGGACCGCATTGCCGAGCTTGTCAGTGCCGCCGGGGGCTCTCCTGCACCGTCTCTATCACTGCCTCGCCCACCACCTTCTACGGGTGACATAGCCCACGGAGCACCTCCTCCACCTCCCCATCAAGACGTCGCCCTTGGACCAAGGCGTGAGGCCCTGCAGCGCGACCCGTCGCGCAGGACGCCGACGCGTGAAGAAGAAAGCTGCCAGGTGTTCCAGCGGTCGCAAGAAGATGCTCGTGCACTCCCAGCACCGCCACGTCAAGACCGCGCGCCACCTATGGCGGTGGTGCGTGAGCGCCAGGTGTCGGTGTCAAAACCGGCGGATCTCGGGTAGGGGGTCCCGAACTGTGCGTCTAAGGTCGATGATAACAGGAGATGGGGGACACGATGTTTATCTAGGTTCGAGCCCTCTCTATGGAGGTAATACCCTATTTCCTGCTTGATTGATCTTGATGAATATGAGTATTACAAGAGTTGATCTACCGCGAGATCGTAAGGGCTAAAACCCTAGAAGTCTAGCCTGTATGATTATGATTATGAGTTTGGACTAAGCCCTCTGGTTTATATAGACACCGGAGGGGACTAGGGTTATACAAAGTCGATTACAGAGAAAGGAATCTTCATATCCGGACACCAAGCATGCCTTTCATGCCAAGGAGAGTCCCATCCGGACATGGGAGAGAGTCTTCGGTCTTATATCTTCATAGCTGATACGTCTCCAACGTATCTATAATTTATGAAGTATTCATCATGTTATATTATCTATCTTGGATGTTTAATGGGCTTTATTATACACTTTTATATGATTTTTGGGACTAACCTATTGACCTAGAGCCCAGTGCCAGTTTCTGTTTTCTCCTTGTTTTAGAGTATCGCAGAAAAGGAAAACCAAACGGAGTCCAATTGACGTGCAACTTGACGGAGATCATTTTTGGACCAGAAGAAGCCCACGGAGTACCGGAAGTAGGCCAGAAGAGTCCCGGGCTGCCCACGAGGGTGGGGGGCATGCCCACCCCCCTGGGGCGCGCCCCCCTGCCTCGTGGACAGCCCGGAAACCCCCTGACGTGATATCAACGCCAACACCTCTCATACGTACCCAAACTTCCAGAAAGAAACCTAGATCGGGAGTTCCGCCACCGCAAGCCTCTGTAGCCATGAGAAATCAATCTAGGTCCGCTCCGGCACCCTGCCGGAGGGGGCCATCATCACCGGTGGCCATGGAGGAGTATCCCGGAGAGGCCATCATCGCCATGAAGGCCAAGGATCAGAGGGAGAACCTTTCCCCATCTAGGGGGGAGGCCATGGAGGAGGAAGCACAAGGGGGAGAACCTCTCCTCCTCTCTCTTGGTTGCACTGGAGTGCCACCGGGAGGGGAATCATCGCCGCGGTGATCGTCTTCATCACCATCACCATCACCATCCTCATCTATTTTACGCAGTCCACTCTCCCGCACCCCGCTGTAATCCCTACTTGAACATGGTGCTTTATGCCACATATTATGATCCAATGATGTGTTGCCATCCTATGATGTTTTGAGTAGATATCTTTTGTCTTTGGGTTGATTGATGATCTAGATTGGTATGAGTTGTATGTTTTACTTTGGTGCTGTCCTATGGTGCCCTCCATGTCGCGCAAGTGTGAGGGATTCCCGCTGTAGGGTGTTGCAATACGTTCATGATTCGCTTATAGTGGGTTGGTGAGTGACTGAAACACAAACCCGCGTAAGGGGGTTGTTGCGTATGGGAATAAAGAGGACTTGATGCTTTAATGCTATGGTTGGGTTTTACCTTAATGATCTTTAGTAGTCGCGGATGCTTGCTAGAGTTCCAATCATAAGTGCATATGATCCAAGTAGAGAAAGTATGTTAGCTTATGCCTTTCCCTCATATGAAACTGCAATAGTGATTACCGGTCTTGTTAACGATTGCCTAGGAAAATTCCGCACACCGATCCACCATTATTCCACACTCGCTATTTATAATATTTAGTAATATATTCTAACTTTATGATAACAACACCTACTTTTATATTTTAGCTCTCCGATATCATACAAAGTTATCCTCTTCATACCCACAACGTAGTTTTATTTCTCATTTCTAGTTGGAAGCAAACGTTCGGTGTACGTAGAGTCGTATCAGTGGCAGATAGGGCTTGAGAGAATATTGATCTTACCTTTAGCTCCTTGTGGGTTCGACACTCCATACTTATCACTTCCACCTTTGGAAATTGCTACGATGATTCCCTTCACTTGGGGATTATCAAGCTCTTTTCTGGCGCCGTTGCCGGGGAGCAATAGCGTGGGGTTGATATTCTCGTGTGTGCTTGTTTGATTTTTTCACTAAGTAGATTTTGTTTTTCCTTTTTGTTTCTGTTTAGTTATGGGTGAAACATACAAAAAAATTAAAGAATGAAAATACAAAAAAAATTACTTGCCTCTCATGCCTAAAACGTTTTTCAAAAAGAGAAGTGATTGGAAAGTTATGCATTGAAGAAGTGAGGGTCGACCTTGAGCACTTGTGTTCATGCTCACGGAAACAATGTAGAATTTTTCATGGAAGTTTCTCTGTAAATAATTATCCCCTTGTGTATATCCATTGTATTATAAAAATAATGTGCCAAGCTTTGGTTTTAGGATGATTAGATTGCTTGTTTACTTTGTGCAGAACAAAAACAGAAACTTTGGCTGTAGTGCGTGAATTTACATTTTTTACTGGAAAGTCAAAGGGTCTGAAAATTTTTGCACATTACTTCTGTACAAATTGTTAAAATTTTCAAATTTATTTCATAATTTTAGGAGTTAAAGAAGTTTGCTAAACTTCCATATTACTACAGACTGTCCTGTTTAAGACAGATTCTATTTTTGATGCATTCCTTGCTTGTTTTGATGAAACTATCAATTTCTATCAGTGGATTAAGCCATGGAAAAGTTATATTACAGTAGCTATAATGCAAAAACAAAATATGAATTGGTTTGCAACAGTACTTATAGTAGTGATTTGCTTTGTTATACTAACGGATCTCACAAGTTTTTGTTAAAGTTTTGTGTGGATGAAGTGTCCGAAGGTCGAGGAGCTATCAATATGAGAAGAATAAAGAGAGGCAAGAGTTCAAGCTTGGGGATGCCCAAGTCACCCCAAGTAAATATTTCAAAGGATACTCAAGCATCTAAGCTTGGGGATGCCCCGGTTGGCATCCCATCTTTCTTCTTCAACAAATATCGGTATACCTCGGATTTTGCTTTGTTCACATGATTTGTGTCTTTTGTGTTTTTGTTTTTCCTTTAAAAACCATGCTAGCATGGGATAGCCCTTCATTGATTTATAGATTACTTCATGTGCTTCACTTAAATATTTTAAGTATGATCTTATAGAATTGCTCTTTGTGCTTCACTTAAATCTTTTGAGTATGGTTTTATAGAATGCTTCATGTGCTTCACTTATACATTTTGAGCTTGGATATTGGTTAGTCTATATTAATTGTAGAATGCTCCATGAACTTCACTTATATATTTTGGAGTATGAATAATACTATAATTTAAAGTGGGTTTGGAAGAGTGTCAACTTTAGGAATTAGCGATCCCACTATTTTGGAGGGTGTTGAATCTTAGTGTGATATTTATGAAAGTGCATTTGGAAGAGTGTCAACTTTAGCTAGTACTGATTCCACTATTTCGGAAGAGGTTCCAATTGAGTATGAGTACAAAGTTGCTATCCATGATGCTACTGAAAAATTATTATGAGGGGGGAATACATGCTTGTAGGAGTTGCAATAATATAAAGTTTCCTCTCTATGTGCTTAAAGTTTCGAAGTTATACTTGTTTTGCCTTCCTATGCTAGTTGATTGTTGTTCCCATAAGTTGTGTGCTCACAAAATCCCTAGGCATAGGAAGTGGTTTAGATTCAAATGTGCTAGTAATATTCTTCATGATGCTCTCTTTATGTTTCAATTCTTATCTTTTATGTGAGCATCATTGAAATCATCATGCCTAGCTAAAAGGCATTAAAGAAAAGCGCTTGTTGTGAGACAACCCAATATTTACCCTTACTGTTTTTGTGTGTTTACATGATTAAGATACTGTAGTAATCATGTTTTATAGCTTTTGTTTCAATAAAGTGCCAAGTAAGACCTTTGGGAAGACTTGGGAGAAAGTCAATGTGATCTTGCTGTAAAAAACAGAAACTTTGCGCTCACGAGATTAGCTGTCATTTTTTTACAGAAGAGTGATTTTTAGTCGATTCTTTTTGCAGAAGATTAATAGACAAATACCTAACGTCCACAAATTTATTTCATAATTTTTGGAGTATCAGAAGTATGGTTTATGTTCAGATCATTACAGACTGTTCTGTTTCTGACAGATTCTGTTTTCATTGCATAGTTTGCTTGTTTTCTAGTTTCTATGACTTATATTTCTCAATATAAATTGTAGAAATGATATGGTACAGTAGGCATTGTGTGAGAACAATTATGAAACTTGTCCTTAACAGTACCAAAGTGAATGGTTTACTCTTTATCATACTAACCTATCTCACGAAGTTTGGTTAAGTTTTGTGTGATTGAAGTTTTCAAGCTTTGGGTGAGATATCGATATGAGGAGAATAAGGAGTGGAAAGACCCTAATCTTGGGGATGCCCAAGGCACCCCAAGGTAATATTCAGGGAAGACTCAAGTACCTAAGCTTGGGGATGCCCCGGAAGGCATCCCCTCTTTCGTCTTCAAAACTATCGGTATACCTTACTCGGAGCTATATTTTTAGTCGTCACATGATATGTGTTTTGCTTGGAGCGTATTTTCAATTTTACTTTCTGTTTGAATAAAATCATTGGATCTTAAATATTGAATGAAAAAGAATCCTCCCATGGCTAGTTAATTATTTGACTACTCAGTGTTCTTCACTCATATCTTTTGGAGTAGTTTGTCATTCACTCATGTGCTTCACGTATATCCTATGAGTAAATGGTTGAATAAATTGAATGTCATAAATCTGAATTTATATATGTTTCATATGCTTATAACATGGGGAGTAATGACTTCACACATAATAAGTATAGGTAGTAAACTTATTGAAAGTTAGCAAACGTAGAATTGGTCACTTGAACAATTCATGAAAGAATATTAAAGGAAGAGGGATTTCACATATAAATATACTATCTTGGAAATCTTTTATAATTGTGAGCACTCATTAAAATATGACATGCTAAAAGGTTGATGTTGGACAAGGAAGACAACGTAATGGGTTATGTTTTCTTATATCTGAAATAAAGTATATTGTCATGGATCGCCCAACACGTTGAGCTTGCCTTTCCCCCTCATGCTAGCCAAATTCTTTGCACTAAGTAGAGATACTACTTGTGCTTCCAAATACCCTTAAAGCCGGTTTTGCCATGAGAGTCCACCATACCTACCTATGGATTGAGTAAGATCCTTCAAGTAAGTTGTCATCGGTGCAAGCAATAAAAATTGCTCTCTAAATATGTATGATTGATTAGTGTGGAGGAAATAAGCTTTATACGATCTTGTGATGTGGAAGAAATAAAAGCGACAGACTGAATAATAACGGTCCATATCAGAAGTGGCAATATAAAGTGACGTTCTTTTACATTAAGATGTTGTGCATCCAACCATAAAAGCGCATGGCAACCTCTGCTTCCCTCTGCGAAGGGCCTATCTTTTACTTTTATCTTCTACCTTATGCAATAGTCATGGTGATCTTCACCTTTCCTTTTTACATTTTATCCTTTGGCAAGCCCATTGTGTTGGAAAGATTCTGCTATATATATCCAATTGGATGTAAGGCATCATGAACTATTATTGTTGACATTACCCTTGAGGTGAAAGGTTGGAGGCGAATCTATAAGCCCCTATCTTTCTCTGTGTCTGATTAAAACTTTGGACCCATAAATATCGCGTGAGTGTTAGCAATTGTGAAAGACTAAATGATAGTTGAGTATGTGGAGTTTGCTAAATCAAAGCTCTGACATAGACCCTTCCTGAAAATAAGATGAATTGCAATTGTTTGATGACTGAGAATATTGTTTGTTAGTTTTCAAGAAAGTTTACGATCTGTACTTTAACATGTGGATAGCTTGTTACTTGATCATGAAAAGTTTTATGAGATGAGCTACTGTTATGACATATAATGATGCTAGAAAAAGTGATTGGAATTATCATTGATCAAACTTATGCATTTGCTAGCATTCACACTTCATAAATTATTTCTTTTATCATTTACCTACTCGAGGACGAGCAGGAATTAAGCTTGGGGATGCGGATACGTCTCCAACGTATCTATAATTTATGAAGTATTCATGCTGTTATATTATCTATCTTGGATGTTTAATGGGCTTTATTATACGCTTTTATATGATTTTTGGGACTAACCTATTGACCTAGAGCCCAGTGCCAGTTTCTGTTTTCTCCTTGTTTTAGAGTATCGCAGAAAAGGAAAACCAAACGGAGTCCAATTGACGTGCAACTTGACGGAGATCATTTTTGGACCAGAAGAAGCCCACGGAGTACCGGAAGTGGGCCAGAAGAGTCCCGGGTTGCCCACGAGGGTGGGGGGCGCGCCCACCCCCCTAGGGCACCGCCTGCCTCGTGGACAGCCCGGAAACCCCTCTGACGTGAAATCAACGCCAACACCTCTCATACATACCCAAACTTCTAGAAAGAAACCTAGATCGGGAGTTCCGCCGCCACAAGCCTCTGTAGCCACGATAAATCAATCTAGGCCCTCTCCGGCACCCTGCCGGAGGGGGCCATCATCACCGGTGGCCATGGAGGAGTATCCCGGAGAGGCCATCATCGCCATGAAGACCAAGGATCAGAGGGAGAACCTTTCCCTATCTAGGGGGGAGGCCATGGAGGAGGAAGCACAAGGGGGAGAACCTCTCCTCCTCTCTCTTGGTGGCACCGGAGTGCCACCGGGAGGGGAATCATCACCGCGGTGATCGTCTTCATCACCATCACCATCCTCATCTATTTTACGTGGTCCACTCTCCCGCACCCCGCTGTAATCCCTACTTGAACATGGTGCTTTATGCCACATATTATGATCCAATGATGTGTTGCCATCCTATGATGTTTTGAGTAGATATCTTTTGTCTTTGGGTTGATTGATGATCTAGATTGGTATGAGTTGTATGTTTTACTTTGGTGCTGTCCTATGGTGCCCTCCGTGTCACGCAAGCGTGAGGGATTCCCGCTGTAGGGTGTTGCAATACGTTCATGATTCGCTTATAGTGGGTTGGTGAGTGACTGAAACACAAACCCAATTAAGGGGGTTGTTGCGTATGGGAATAAAGAGGACTTGATGCTTTAATGCTATGGTTGGGTTTTACCTTAATGATCTTTAGTAGTTGCGGATGCTTGCTAGAGTTCCAATCATAAGTGCATATGATCCAAGTAGAGAAAGTATGTTAGCTTATGCCTCTCCCTCATATGAAACTGCAATAGTGATTACCGGTCTTGTTAACGATTGGCTAGGACAATTTCGCACACCGGTCCACCATTATTCCACACTCGCTATTTATAATATTTAGTAATATATTCTAACTTTATGATAACAACACCTACTTTTATATTTTAGCTCTCCGATATCATACGAAGTTATCCTCTTCATACCCACAACGTAGTTTTATTTCTCGTTTCTAGTTGGAAGCAAACGTTCGGTGTACATAGAGTCGTATCAATGGCAGATAGGGCTTGAGAGAATATTGATCTTACCTTTAGCTCCTTGTGGGTTCGACACTCCATACTTATCACTCCCACCTTTGAAAATTTCTACGATGATTCCCTTCACTTGGGGATTATCAATAGCCCATTAGTCCGGCCCATGTATCATAACCCGGATGCCCGAGGACCCCTTAGTCCAGGACTCCCTCAGTTGCCCCTGAACCAGGCTTTCAATGACGATGTGTCCGGCACGCAGATTGCCTTCGGCATTGCAAGGCGGGTTCCTTCTCCGGATACTCCAACATAGTCTGCGAACACAACGAACGTGTCCGGCTCTGCAAAACAAGTACCACACACCACCGCAGAGAGTATAATATTTCTCGAGTCCAATCCGCTGACAACTCTTTTGTAGCGTGACATCATGTCACCATCCGGTTATTATATCGAACCGTTTTTAGCCTGTCGCTCCACGTTTCGAGACGCGGTTTCATTGGCACGTCTTGTCGAAGCAGAGATCGTGCCCCCTTATTGCGGGATCCTCATCAATACGAACGTGGGTATCCCAACTGTCTTGTTGGCATGATTCCTTAGGAATAGGCAGGTATTAAGGCTTAGGAGGAGGCGTTTGAGATTCATCGCCTTTATAAAGGGACTAAGACCCGTCTTGCTTCTTCACGCCAACCCTTTCCTCAACCTCTCCAACCTCGAGCTTCAGCACCCAAGGTTCAATTTAATTGCTTCGAGCTTCCCAGTCATGTCTGGACACAGCCCTCAAGGTCGGTGGGTGGCTTCCTCTGTCACAAAGGAGGATATTGCGAAGCTCCGGGTAGCAAGATACCTGACCGCGGAAATCCCCCACAGGCTTCCTGCTCAAGGGAAGGTTATTCCTACTTCCAAATCCAGCGAGAGGGTTGTATTCATCTCCCACTTCATCCGAGGGCTAGGGTTGGCTCTCCACCCCTTTGTTCGAGGGCTCATGTTCTATTATGGGCTAGATTTTCACGATCTAGCTCCGGACTCCTTTCTTCACGTCTCGGCGTTCATTATCATGTGCGAGGCCTTCCTCCGTATTCCCCCACAGTTCGGCTTTTGGCTCAAGACCTTTAATGTGAAGCCGAAGGTGGTTGATGGGAAACAAGCGGAGTGCGGTGGTGCTACAGTGAGCAAACTCATCAATGCTTTTTGGCTAAAAGGATCCTTCACAGAATCTTACGACTTATGGCAACGGGAGTGTTTTTACATCACTGAACCCCATTGTACCAAGTGGGCGGCTACACCAGCGTTCCAATCTGGCCCTCCAAGTCAGCTTGCATCATGGATCAATAAGCGGTTGGACTGGGGATCAATCGACGAAGTGCAGACTCTACAAAGCCGCATCCGGAGCCTTATTGAAAAGGACACCGGCCTTATCAACGTAATCCAAGTAATGCTAGTCCGCCGGGTCCTACCGTGCCAGCGGCGGCCTCTCCGCCTGTGGGAGTTCAATCCGGAAGGACCACGAACCCTTCAGCACTTCTTCGGCACGACGCACAGAGGAATGTGGAAATTATTCTTCGGGACACGAAAACAGTGGCCGGATACTACAGAGGACATCAGCCTTGACTGCAACCATCCGGATACCTCGGTAAGCACTCGACTCCTGAACACAGCTTAGTTAAAACATCTCATAATAAGATACTGAGAAAACCATCTTCTTCCAGGGCTGGATAAAGAAGGTGGAGCAAATCAAGTGTTCGGCCCCTCTTCCCGAAGACTCAGCTACTCCCATGCTAACAAGGATGCTAGTCCCGGCACCATACCAGGTGCCGGTGAAAGAGGACAATGAGGAGAGCAGGGAGGCCAAAGGTAGCCTCCATTCCGAAGGTACACCAAACACTATGTCCGGGGAGATTAAGGCTCCCTCTTCCGAAGACAAAAGAGAAGGAGAAGCTGACATCCTTTCTCCCCATGGTAAGAAAAGGGCCGCCTCCGAAGTTGGGAGGTGAAGGCTCCTAACCGAGGTAAGACGCCCTTGTCAGGCGGTTCGGGCTCGCAAGGCGACGTTGTCGCACAGGTCCTCCATAAGGACCAGCCTTTAGCCGAATCGTAAGTGAACAAAGGTGTTTTAAACATATCCCGTTCCTTTTCCTGTTACAAGGGTAACATCTAGAATACATATTTTGCAGTCCGACACACAGTCTTCCTCAACAATCCTCTTCCTCGGGGGATCTTCTTCTGGAGATAATGGAAAGCGAGACGCCTCCACAAGCTTCCTCGCCCAATAAGGCGGACGACTTCGAGGTGTCGTCCCGGAGGATCTCTCCCGATCAACAGAGGATAATGAAGAAAACGCCCCAAGGTGAAACTTCGGCCGCCCAGGGTTCGGGGTGTGCGGTTCTTACGGGGACCAACAATGAAGGCCCCGGACTATCTGGTTTACAGCCGGAGACGACTCTAGGGTCGAGCAAACATATCCTTTCAAAGGGAGTCCATACTCCCACAGCTGTTTCTAGGAATCCGGAGGCGCCGGATACACTGACGGACATGTTGCGATATTCATCCGTCTCAGAGGAACATCGTACCTTGATAGGTATGGTGGTTGAGAGGATTCTGTCCGCGAAAATCGGATTGAATGAAGCTTTCACGAGCCTGCTAAGAGGCTTCGAGGTATGTGCACCTGTGTATAGATAGTAGCCCATGAGACTTTGGTTGGCATCCAAAGGAAGGCAATCAGAGGATCGAAAATGATATGTCCAGGAAATAATCTAATTAATTGAAACACAGGTTGTTACTTCCATGACGACTGCCCACGCTATAGAGGTTGCAAGTCTGAAGCAAAAACTTGATGTGGCGGATGACGACATCACGCTTATTAATAGGCGGCTCGACGAGGCACAAGGTATGTTGGGGCAGCCAGTGTGCGTATGCATAATAACATGAGCAGGAAGCTTGAATTATATAGTGAGACATGCGTAACTGCAGATAGTGCTGCCGTGGTGGAGACCCTTTGGGCTGAACTTTCCCGAGCCAAGGAGCAAGCCTGGATGAGTAATGTGGCTGCCGAGAAGGCAGCTGATGAGTTAAAAGCCGAACAGGCTGCTCGGTGCCAGTGCGAGGAGAGAATGTCTACTATGGCGCGCAGGCTAAAGGAAGCCACTGTTCGGTGCGAATTCCTCGAGGGGGATAGCAAAGCCAAAGCGGCCAATCTTGACTAGGCCTTACAAGAGGTGAGAGAAGCACGATCCGAGTCTAGGGCGGCCCGGGAGGAGATCCGGCAAGCTGGGGAGATAGCAGCCGGTAAGCCTTTCTTATTACAGACTAAATTCGGCGATCCGAAATATGCCCCGCTTAATCAAATGTGGAGCTCTCCAGACGCATTCTTGGACTTGCCAAAGAGCGCCTCCGATGCGGTGCAATTTTATCAAGCGCAGGAAGGGTATGCAATGGAGAAGCTTTTCTGGTCACAGTTCAGCATGCCAAAGCGTCCGCTGTTGTTGAACGAACAGATGGCCCAGTGGGCTGAGCTCCACAAGATATCTAGATCTGCCATGAAGGACATCGTGGTCCGGTTGTGGTCGGCTGAGCCAATTCCAAATAGTTATTTCGGTTTGGTGCAGCTACTTGCTGATGCGGTGCCGCGTATCGACGCCGTTAAGCGGTCAACGTGCATTGAGGGTGCACGGATGGCCTTTGCCCGCATCAAGACGTACTGGGCGAAGATGAAGGCCACCGATATTGCAGCGAGAAGTCCACCCAAGGGAAAGGACCATCACACGCCAGAGCATTATTTTCAGGATGTCTTAGAGGGTGCCCGCTTGATAGAGGGTCAGTGCTCGAAAGATGTGATATTCGAGTGAAATGTATTGAAATTGTAAAAACAATGTTATAATATTTTAAGGCTATGCTTAAAAGTTTTGGCTCCTCCTGTGCGGCCATTTTTGTATAAACTAAAAGTTTTCCAGTCGTCGGCTTCAGCCCCCTCGCATAAAATACGGGGGTGTTCGGAAAAGCACTTGATCACTCTTGACCCAACGTCTTTGTCCGTGAAGGAGGTGTCAATGCGGTGAACTAGGCAATCAGACTATAGGGCTTTAACACTTTCAGTTAGCCATAGGAGTTTGACGGCGGGTCTACGATATAGCCCCTGGTATGTACGCAGTTATCCGAATATGGTGCGTTACATAGGTGACAAGAAGAACGGTCCTTCGTGTGATACGGAAGGAATCACGAAAGATTCTGATAAGTCATCTAGTGGTTGACCAGCTCTCGCCGCATCATGACAGTCAGTTTTCGGCTTTCTCTACTGAGGTGCTCATCCGGATAAACCAGGACACAATCGCAGTAGTTCTCCCTTTACTACCCTAGCCGATTAGAGCGGAATGTAAGGTAGTAAGCACAGGAGCCGGGCAACCCAACTATTGACCAAAGACATGATTCGGAGCTGATGCATATAAGGCCAAACTCGTGACGTCGAAGTGCGCTATAAAGCTGTTCAGACTTGTCGGCAACTCATTTGTTCCCATATAGAGCCCCTGGCAATTTGTGCCGAGGTGCATGTGTGAAACAACTGGAGAAGCAAAATTCAGTTCTTTAGGAAAAGCGAATACTGAATACGGATTATGTTCACTGGAACCTGATTGATATGTCAATTGCCATTTTACAGATAATAACGCCACAACCCAGGCTATTTGACATGCCGGTGGTCGAGGGCTGAGGGAGAAGGCACTTTACAGGCTCGAAATAGAGAGTGCGGTCTACAAAGTTATTTGGACCTCCTGTCGCACGTCTGCGCCGCCTTGCCTCGGTGAAAGGACTCCTTAACGTGAATAGCCTTTGGGTAAGTTTACGAAGGAGAACTCCGAAAGAGTCCATGAGATGACCAGTCTTTGAGCCACATGTAATAAAAGATAAAAAATAGTTAGGAAAGAAAAGGCGGCTATGGGAGTGCTTGTAGGTGTGTCCGTATTGTTCCTCCGCCGATGACCAGGGTATTTTAAGTACATAATTATGTATACGCGGTACAAACTTCGCGGGTACATGAGGCGAACGATGGAGGCCGAACTGCTAATCCAGCTCTGAAATTGATCGGTTCCATTTAATAGAGACCGGCGGCTTAATGGCCGATGAGATATGTGGCTTGATGAGGCCACTTTGTACTTCGGCTGTAATAGCCGTAGTAAGATCCTCTGTACGGAGGGAGTGTTCCGTATTTCTATTTATTGTTATGACGCCGCGTGGACCGGGCATCTTAAGTTTTGTGCGGGCGTAGAGTGGGACCGCATTAAAATGAGCAAAAGCGGTATGCCCCAGAAGTGCATGGTAGCTACTGCGGAACGGGACAATATCAAAGGTCAAGCCTTCGCTTCGGAAGTTTTTCGGCGAACCGAAAACGACTTCCAATGTGATGGAGCCCATGCAGTGAGCTTCTACGTCGGGTACTGCTCCCTTGAGGGTAGTTGTGGTGGGCTTGATTCCTGAAGGATCGATGCCCATTTTGCGGACAGTGTCTTGGTAGAGTAGATTAAGGCTACTGCCGCCGTCCATAAGGACTTTCGTGAGATGGAACCCATCGATGATTGGATCGATGATCAGAGCTGCTGAACCCTCGGGAAGGATATGGCTAAATTTGGGGGGCCCGGCTCTATGGTGAATGCGTCCCGTAGTGCGCGCCTGCTCCCCTGTAGGGGTGTGCGTCACATATACCATGTTTACGGTTTTCACTTCGGGGGGGAATTGCTTCTGAACCCCGGTATTCGGTTGGTGAGTCTCTTCGCTGTCACTGGGTGGCCCCTTCCCCTTGTGTTCGGCATTAAGCTTGTCGGCTTGTTTGAAGACCCAGCAGCTTCTGTTGGTGTGAGTAGCTGGTTTATCGGGGGTGCCATGAATCTGGCAGGGCCGATCCAGTATCTTGTCTAGATTGGATGGTCCGTATCTATTTGCCTTGAATGGCTTTTTCCGTTGACCGGGTTTGGAGCAGCTGAATCCGGCGTTGACCGCCGTGTCTTGCGTCATTTCGTTATTATTGCGATGCTTGTGTTTATTGCGTCATGGCTTGCCGTTGCCGCCTCGGACTTCGGAAGTGCCCGGATCACTGGCGCTGTTTCTTCTACGAGCGAGCCAGCTATCTTCTCCCACGCAAAAGCGGGTCATTAGAGCGGTAAGGGCTGTCATGGATTTTGGTTTTTCTTGACCGAGGTGGCGGGCGAGCCCCTCATCCCGGACGCTGTGTTTGAAGGCCGCAAGGGCTTCGGCGTCCGGACAATCGACAATTTGGTTCTTTTTAATTAAGAACCTAGTACAGATCTTCCTGGCTGTCTCTCCGGGCCGCTGGATGACGTAACTTAAGTCATCGACATCTGGTGGCCGGACATATGTACCTTGGAAGTTATCGCGAAAGGCGTCTTCCAGGTCTTCCCAGCTGCCAACGGAGTTCTCTGGAAGGCTGTTTAGCCAGTGCCGCGCTGGTCCCTTTAGTTTTAGTGGGAGGTATTTGATGGCGTGGAGATCATCACCGCGGGCCATGTGGATATGGAGGAGAAAATCTTAAATACATACCGCGGGATCGGTTGTTCCATCATATGATTCGATATTCATGGGTTTAAACCCTTCTGGGAATTCGTGCTCCATTACCTCGTCAGTGAAGCAAAGGGGGTGTGCGGCGCCTCTATGTCGGGCCACGTTGCGACATAGCTCAGATGGAGTCCGTCTGCGGTTTTCGGCCCGGGCATGACTATGATTGTTGCGTCCGGCTAGGTAGCCGTTGTCGCGTGTCGGGGCACACCCCCCTGAGCCATAAATCGATCTGTTCTGCCCTGCTCTACTGTCCGAGTTCTACCGCAGGTCATATGTATGTCCCCGAGCTATTTTATCTCTGCCTTTACGGTGAGGTAGTGCGGGCTGGTGTTCGGCTCGAGCTGCCGCTTTGTCCCGGCCACGTGGTGGTCGGTCAGCCACATTGCGCGATGATGGTTCGTGCTCCAGCGCCTCGTCATCGAACTGAGGTAGCAATTTGCGCTTCGGGTAACTTTTGGTTGGTCGCTCGAGGCCATATTCCTCGGCTGCCATGACATTAGTCCACCTGTCATTGAGCAGATCCTGATCAGCTTGAAGCTGCTGCTGCCTCTTTTTCAGGCTCCTTGCAGTGGCGATTAGCCGGCGCTTAAAGCGCTCCTACTCGAGAGGTTCCTCAGCTACGATGAAGTCGTCGTCACCGAGGCTCACCTCATCCTCGGAGAGCGGTATATAATTGTTGTCCTCCGAGTCTTCGTTTATGGCCTGTTCATAGGGCTGACTTGCCCATCTTCCCGATCGTCCTGTTCGGCAGTTTGCTCATCGGGGTCTTCTTTGTCTTCGGCACCGTCCGGAGTGTTATCTTCTCCTGTGCCGGTATTTCTGTTTTTTCTGTGGCGTGATTTAGAGCGGCGCCGCTGATGTCGGTGCTTTGGTTGTATGTTGGGAGGTTCATCCTCGACTGGATCTTCCTCGTTATCGCCATTGTTCTCTTTAGGTGTGTCCACCATGTACACGTCGTACGAAGAAGTGGCTATCCAGCTCCCGGTAAACGGCGGGTTTTGGCCCTGCTACTCTTCGGCATCGTCGTCCATACCGTCGATGTCTTCGGAGCCATAATCGAGCATGTCGGTTAAGTCTTCGACATTGGCTATGAAGTGGGTGGTGGGTGGGAAGCGAAATTCTCCATCATCAGCCTCCAGTTTGAACCGGATATAATTCGGCTATGAGTCCCCCGCTAAGGAGAGTGTTTTTAACGGGTTTAGCACATCGCCTAAAGGTGAGTGCCAGAAGATGTCCGCGGAGCTGAATTCGGTGATCGACGACCGATCAAGCTCGACGTACGCGGACGCACGTGGTTCGGAACCTGTAGCCGGAAATGAGTCCGAGGTTCCGGTGGCACAAATTCCACTCGAGGTTGGGTCTGTGTGCGGCTCCAACGCCGCTGAGGCTACGGCTTCCGTGGCGGGTTGAGCTTCCCGTCCTCGGATGGCGCGACCTGCTCCGGGTCTAGGGCCAGAGCAGTTACAGGCGCTATCTCCTGGGTATGGTCCGATGAAAGATTTAAGTCATGTTCATCGCGGTGGCAGGGAGCGGCTGCCGTGGTCTCGAATCCATCGAAGATCAAGTCTTTGCGGATATGAGCGACGTAGTTCAAGCTTCCGAATCTGACCTGATGGCCAGGGGCATAGCTGTCGATCTGCTCTAGATGGCCAAACGAGTTGGCCCGAAGTGCGAAGCGGCCGAATACGAAGATCCGTCTGGGGAGGAAGACTTCCCCATGGACATCATTGTTGTAGATGATTGACAGGGCCATCGAACCTCTTGAAGACGATGCAGCAGAACTCTCAATGAAAGCACCAATGTCGGTGTCAAAACCGGTGGATCTTGGGTAGGGGGTCCCAAACTGTGCGTCTAAGGTCGATGGTAACAGGAGACGGGGGACACGATGTTTACCCAGTTTTGGGCCCTCTCTATGGAGGTAATACCCTACTTCCTGCTTGATTGATCTTGATGAATATGAGTATTACAAGAGTTGATCTACCACGAGATCGTAATGGATAAAACCCTAGAAGTCTAGCCTGTATGATTATGATTATGACTGGCTCTACGGACTAAGCCCTCCGGTTTATATAGACACCGGAGGGGACTAGGGTTATACAAAGTCGGTTACAGAGAAAGGAATTTTCATATCCGGACGCCAAGCTTGCCTTCCACGCCAAGGAGAGTCCCATCCGGACACGGGAGCGAGTCTTCGGTCTTGTATCTTCACACCCCATTAGTCCGGCCAACGTATCATAGCCTGGATGCCCGAGGACCCCTTAGTCCAGGACTCCCTCTCCAGGATCAGGCTCCACCTCCAGGACGGGCTCCCGCGACCACAGTGGGTTGTCGCGCCTTCACTCCTGAGCTACGCAGCGTCCTCTGGCCGGGGAAGTTCAAGCCCGACCTGCCTCCATGCTATGACGGCACCCCCGACCCTAGTGAGTTCCTGCAGCTCTACGAGCTGAGCATCGAGGCAGCCAACGGCGACGAGAAGGTTATGGCAAACTGGTTTTCCATGGCTCTCAAGGATGGCACGCGCTCGTGGCTCCTGAACCTGCCCGCGGGATCGATCTCCTCCGGGGACGAAATGCAAGAGCGTTGCGTCACCAACTTCCAGGACACCCGCGACCGGCCGCCAGCTGCGAGTGACCTGCGGCGCATCAAGCAGCAGCCAGGGGAGACCTTGCAGAAGTACATGCAATGCTTCAATGGTGTTCGCCTCAAGATCCCCAAGGTGCCGGACGAGGCCATCATCTCGGCATTCACCGATGGCGTCCGCGACGTCAAGATGAAGGAGGAGCTTGCCATACACGAGGACCTATGCACGGCTGTGGAGATGTTCAACATGGCAACCAAGTGTGCGAGAGCTAAGGAGGGTCGCCTCACCCTCCTGGAGCTCCCGGGGGCTGACCCAAAAGATAAGAAGGCCAAAGCCAAGGACGTGAGGTGCAAGGGATCGGCCGTGCTCGCGGCCGAACTAGAGATGAAGCGCGTGATCACCTGGAGTCATCTGATACGTCTCCAACGTATCTATAATTTTTTATTGTTCCATGCTATATTATATTCTGTTTTGGATGTTTAACGGGCTTTATTATACACTTTCATATTATTTTTGGGACTAACCTATTAACGGGAGGCCCAGCCCGAATTGCTGTTTTTTGCCTATTTCAGTGTTTCGCAGAAAAAGAATATCAAATGGAGTCCAAACGGAATGAAACCTTCGGGAACGTGATTTTCGGAACGAACTTGATCCAGAGGACTTGGAGTCTACACAAAGTAATCAACGAGGAGAGCACGAGGCAGGGGGCGCGCCTACCCCCCCAGGCACGCCCTCCACCCTCGTGGGGCCCACGTTGCTCCACCGATGTACTTCTTCCTCCTATATATACCTACGTACCCCCAAACTATCATATACGGAGCCAAAAACCTATTTCCACCACCGCAACCTTCTGTACCCGTGAGATCCCACCTTGGGGCCTTTTCCGGCGCTCCGCCGGAGGGGGCATTGATCACGGAGGGCTTTTACATCAACCCCATAGCCTCTCCGATGATGTGTGAGTAGTTTACCTCAGACCTTCGGGTCCATAGTTATTAGCTAGATGGCTTCTTCTCTCTCTTTGGATCTCAATACAAAGTTCTCCTCGATCTTCTTCGAGATCTATTCGATGTAATCTTCTTTTGCGGTGTGTTTGTCGAGATCCGATGAATTGTGGGTTTATGATCAAGTTTATCTATGAACAATATTTGAATCTCCTCTGAATTATTTTATGTATGATTGGTTATCTTTGCAAGTCTCTTCGAATTATCAGTTTGGTTTGGCCTACTAGATTGATCTTTCTTGCAATGGGAGAAGTGCTTAGCTTCGGGTTCAATCTTGCGGTGCTCGATCCCAGTGACAGTAAGGGAAACAACACGTATTGTATTGTTGCCATCAAGGATAAAAAGATGGGGTTTGTATCATATTGCATGAGTTTATCCCTCTACATCATGTCATCTTACTTAAAGCATTACTCTGTTCTTATGAACTTAATACTCTAGATGCATGCTGGATAGCGGTCGATGTGTGGGTTAATAGTAGTAGATGCCGAATCGTTTCGGTCTACTTGTCGCAGACGTGATGCCTATATACATGATCATACCTAGATATTCTCATAACTATGCTCAATTCTATCAATTGCTCGACAATAATTCGTTTACCCACCGTAATACTTATGCTCTTGAGAGAAGCCACTAGTGAAACCTATGGCCCCCGGGTCTATTTTCCATTATATTAATCTTCCAATACTTAGTTATTTCTATTTGCCTTTTATTTTACTTTGCATCTTTATTTCTCTTGATCATAAAAATACCAAAAATATTATCTTATCATATCTATCAGATCTCACTCTCATAAGTGACCGTTGAGGGATTGACAACCGCTTTATCGCGTTGGTTGCGAGGTTCTTATCTATTTGTGTAGGTGTGAGGGACTCGTGCGTGATCTCCTACTGGATTGATACCTTGGTTCTCAAAAACTGAGGGAAATATTTACGCTACTTTACTGCATCACCCTTTCCTCTTCAAGGGAAAACCAACGCAGTGCTCAAGAGGTAGCAAGAAGGATTTCTGGCGCCGTTGCCGGGGAGATTTGCGCCAAGTCAAGTCAAGTCATGACAAACCAAGTACCCATCACAAACTCTTATCCCTCGCATTACATTATTTTCCATTTGCCTCTCGTTTTCCTCTCCCCCACTTCACCCTTGCCGTTTTATTCGCCCTCTCTTTCCCGTTCGCCTCCCTCTTTCTTTTTGCTCCTCGCACTTTCTGCCGTTATGTCTGAAATTGGTGAAATTATTGTCGATAAGGACAATAATAATAACATGGAAAATTTTGATGCCCCTGCTGAAGAACCCCCTATCTTACATACAAAAAAAATTCCGAATTGGTAGTGGTAATATTATTGGAAAAGGAGTTATCCAGGATTTCTTTACTTGTGCCGGTGCTTTGCCTTCTATGGGTAGTTCTATTCTTCATAGAACTAGTAGTCTTGCGGACACTATCGCCATGCTTGTAGTTGAACTTGAAAGGCAATTTATGCACATGCATCCTTGCATACAAAGGATTTTCCTAGAATTTTCTAATATTGAGCATTCTTCTGTTAAGCGTGCCGCTACTATCTTTTTGGCTCATGAGTTCAGATTTATAATAAAAGAGGCCAAAGAAATCTTTGCGCACTATAGGGTGGACGCTGGCTGTCCTCCCATAGAGGCTATCCTCTTTGATCAAGAGGAAATAATGCGTTTTCAATCTCTAGACTATGTTGCTTTTAATGAAAACCTTAGAAAAAGGGTTCCTACCAATGTTCTAGTTGATAGAATTTCTGAACTTAATAATGATTTTGCTATTCGAAATAATGAGCTAGGATATTCACTCGAGTTTAGGCTCACGAAGTTCTGTCAGAAAAATGCTTATAGTGATGAATTGGTTGTGCAATACGAAGGGCCGAAGGAGGAACCTATACCTCCCAAAGTTGATCTTGGGGACTTCTGTCCCATTAAATTTAGCCCTTTTGATTACTTTTGCTTGCCTCAAAGAAAACTTTCTGCTGAACGTAGAGAATATGAAATGAGTTTCCGTGATCTATCCTATTATTATGGCAATACCTAGAACTGTCCTTGCTTTTATGCCTAGCTAGGGGCGCTAAACGATAGCGCTTGTTGGGAGGCAACCCAATTTTATTTTAGTTTTTTGCTTTTTGCTTATGTTTAGGAATAAATATTTGATCTAGCCTCTGGTTAGATATGTTTTTATGTTTTAATTAGTGTTTTTGCCAAATTAAACCTATAGGATCTTCTTGGATGATAGTTATTTGATCTTGCTGAAAATTCCAGAAACTTTCTGTTCACGAAAACAATTGTTAAAAATCACCAGAACGTGATAAAATACTGATTCCAATTGCAGCAGATCACTAAAAAAATTGTCTAGGTCGTCCTATTTTGGTATATTTTTATGAGTTCCAGAAGTTTGCGTTAGTTACAGATTACTACAGACAGTTCTGTTTTTGACAGATTCTGTTTTTCGTGTGTTGTTTGCTTATTTTGATGAATCTATGGCTAGTAAAATAGTTTACAAACAATAGATAAGTTGGAATACAGTATGTTTAACACCCATATAAATAAAGAATGAGTTCATTACAGTACCTTGAAGTGGTGTTTTGTTTTCTTTCACTAACGGAGCTCACGAGATTTTCTGTTAAGTTTTGTGTTGTGAAGTTTTCAAGTTTTGGGTAAAAGATTTGATGGATTATGGAACAAGGAGTGGCAAGAGCCTAAGCTTGGGGATGCCCATGGCACCACAAGATAATCTAAGGACACCAAAAAGCCAAAGCTTGGGGATGCCCCGGAAGGCATCCCCTCTTTCGTCTTCGTCCATCGGTAACTTTACTTGAAGCTATATTTTTATTCACCACATGATATGTGTTTTGCTTGGAGCCTCTTGTATGATTTGAGTCTTTGCTTTTTAGTTTACCACAATCATCCTTGCTGTACACACCTTTTTGAGAGAGATACACATGATTCGGAATTTATTAGAACACTCTATGTGCTTCACTTATATCTTTTGAGCTATATAGTTTTTGCTCTAGTGCTTCACTTATATCTTTTAGAGCACGGTGGTGGATTTGTTTTATAGAAACTATTGTTCTCTCATGCTTCACTTATATTATTTTGAGAGTCCTACAAAACAGCATGGTAATTTTCTTAAATTGAGAAATTAGTCCTAAAGTAATAGGCATCCAAGATTAGTAAAAATTTCCTTATGAGTGTGTTGAATACTATGAGAAGTTTGATGCTTGATAATTGTTTTGAGATATGAAGATGGTGATATTAGAGTCATGCTAGTTGAGTAGTTGTGGATTTCAGGAATACTTGTGTTAAAGTTTGTGATTCCCGTAGCATGCACGTATGGTGAACCGTTATGTGATGAAGTCGGAGCATGATTTATTTATTGATTGTCTTCCTTATGAGTGGCGGTCGGGGACGAGCGATGGTCTTTTCCTACCAATCTATCCCCCTAGGAGCATGCGCGTAATACTTTGCTTTGATAACTTGTATATTTTTGCAATAAGTATATGAGTTCTTTATGACTAATGTTGAGTCCATGGATTATACGCACTCTCTTCCTTCCACCATTGCTAGCCTCTCTAATACCGTGCACTTTTCGCCGGTATCATACACCCACCATATACCTTCCTCAAAACAGCCACCATACCTACCTATTATGGCATTTCCATAGCCATTCCGAGATATATTGCCATGCAACTTACCAGCGTTCCGTTTACTATGACACACTCCATCATTGTCATATTGATTCGCATGATCATGTAGTTGACATCGTATTTGTGGCAAAGCCACCGTTCATAATTATTTCATACATGTCACTCTTGATTCATTGCATATCCCGGTACACCGCCGGAAGCATTCACATAGAGTTATATTTTGTTCTAAGTATTGAGTTGTAATTCCTGAGTTGCAAGTAAATAAAAGTGTGATGATCATTATTATTAGAGCATTGTCCCAAGTGAGGAAAGGATGATGGATACTATGATTCCCCCACAAGTCGGGATGAGACTCCGGACGAAAAAAAGAGGCCATAAAAAAAGAGAAAAGGCCCAAATAAAAAATAAGAGAAAAAGAGAGAAGGGACAATGTTACTATCCTTTTACCACACTTGTGCTTCAAAGTAGCACCATGATCTTCATGATAGAGAGTCTCCTATGATATCACTTTCATATACTAGTGGGAATTTTTCATTACAGAACTTGGCTTGTATATTCCAATGATGGGCTTCCTCAAAATGCCCTAGGTCTTCGTGAGCAAGCGAGTTGGATGCACACCCACTTAGTTTCTTTTGTTGAGCTTTCATATACTTATAGCTCTAGTGCATCCGTTGCATGGCAATCCCTGCTCACTCACATTGATGTCTATTGATGGGCATCTCCATAGCCCGTTGATACGCCTAGTTGATGTGAGACTATCTTCTCCACAACCACCATTCTATTCCACATATAGTGCTATGTCCATGGCTCATGCTCATGTATTGCGTGAAGATTGAAAAAGTTTGAGAACACCAAAAGTATGAAATAATTGCTTGGCTTGTCATCGGGGTTGTGCATGATTTAAATAACTTGTGTGGTGAAGATAGAGCATAGCCAGACTATATGATTTTGTAGGGATAACTTTCTTTGGCCATGTTATTTTGAGAAGACATAATTGCTTAGTTAGTAGGCTTGAAGTATTATTATTTTTATGTCAATATTAAACTTTTATCTTGAATCTTTCGGATCTGAATATTCATACCACAATTAAGAGAATTACATTGAAAATTATGCTAAGTAGCATTCCACATCAAAAATTCTGTTTTTATCATTTACCTACTCGAGGACGAGCAGGAATTAAGCTTGGGGATGCTTGATACGTCTCCAACGTATCTATAATTTTTATTGTTCCATGCTATATTATATTCTGTTTGGATGTTTAACGGGCTTTATTATACACTTTCATATTATTTTTGGGACTAACCTATTAACCGGAGGCCCAGCCCGAATTGCTGTTTTTTTGCCTATTTCAGTGTTTCACAGAAAAAGAATATCAAACGGAGTCCAAACGGAATGAAACCTTCGGGAACGTGATTTTCGGAACGAACGTGATCCAGAGGAATTGGAGTCTACGCAAAGTAATCAACGAGGAGAGCACGAGGCGTGGGGGGGCCTACCCCCCCAGGCGCGCACTCCACCCTTGTGGGGCCCATGTTGCTCCACCGACGTACTTCTTCCTCCTATATATACCTACGTACCCCCAAACTATCAGATACGGAGCCAAAAACCTATTTCCACCGCCGCAACCTTCTGTACCCTTGAGATCCCATCTTGGGGCCTTTTTCGGCTCTCCGCCGGAGGGGGCGTTGATCACGGAGGGCTTGTAAATCAACACCATAGCCTCTCCGATGATGTATGAGTAGTTTACCTCAGACCTTCGGGTCCATAGTTATTAGCTAGATGGCTTCTTCTCTCTCTTTGGATCTCAATACAAAGTTCTCCTCGATCTTCTTGGAGATCTTTTCAATGTAATCTTCTTCTCGCTGTGTTTGTTGAGATCCGATGAATTGTGGGTTTATGATGAAGTTTATCTATGAACAATATTTGAATCTCCTCTGAATTCTTTTATGTATGATTGGTTATCTTTGCAAGTCTCTTCGAATTATCAGTTTGGTTTGGCCTACTAGATTGATCTTTCTTGCAATGGGAGAAGTGCTTAGCTTTGGGTTCAATCTTGCGGTGCTCGATCCCAGTGACAGTAAGGGAAACGACACGTATTGTATTGTTGCCATCGAGGATAAAAATATGGGGTTTATATCATATTGCATGAGTTTATCCCTCTACATCATGTCATCTTACTTAAAGCATTACTCTGTTCTTATGAACTTAATACTCTAGATGCATGATGGATAGCGGTCGATGTGTGGAGTAATAGTAGTAGATGCAGAATTGTTTTGGTCTACTTGTCGCGGACGTGATGCCTATATACATGATCATACCTAGATATTCTCATAACTATGCTCAATTCTATCAATTGCTTGCCAGTAATTCGTTTACCCACCGTAATACTTATGCTATCTTGAGAGAAGCCACTAGTGAAACCTATGGCCCCCGGCTCTATTTTCGATCATATTAATCTTCCAACACTTAGTTATTTCTATTGCCTTTTATTTTACGTTGCATCTTTATTTCTCTTTATCATAAAAATACCAAAAATATTATCTTATCATATCTATCAGATCTCACTCTCGTAAGTGATCATTGAGGGATTGACAACCCCTTCATCGTGTTGGTTGCGAGGTTCTTATTTGTTTGTGTAGGTGTGAGGGACTCGTGCGTGATCTCCTACTGGATTGATACCTTGGTTCTCAAAAACTGAGGGGAAATACTTACGCTACTTTACTGCATCACCCTTTCCTCTTCAAGGGAAAACCAACGCAGTGCTCAAGAGGTAGCATCATCCAAGGGCAGCCGCCCGTTCTGCATCTTCTACAACATGCACAACCACAACACCAACAAACTGTGAGAAGCTCAGGGCCATCCGCGATGGGCGCCTCGGTCCTCGCCCCGAGCGCAATGATCGAGGCTACGGCCGCGGATGAGGCCGAAGTGGAGGACGCTGGGACGGCCGCGACCCCCGCCAAGAGTGGCGCGATCAGCCTCATGAGGAATGCTGGCAGGGCCAGCCTCGCGAGGGCCCCTGGAGGGACCAGCCTCATGAGGAACGCCCTCAGGGCAACGCTGGCCTCCCTCCGCTGCCACCACCACCAAGAAGGAACGACGACCACTACCAGGATGAGGGGGTTGGGGGCTTCTAGGAGCCTCGTGCCATCTCTTGCATCCTGGGCGGCGCTCAAGCCCCTGCCTCTCATCGCATCTTCAAGCTGTTTGCCCGTGAGGTGAACGTGGCCCTCCCTGAGCTTGAGGCTACGCGTCCGCTTAGGTTGTCCAAGTGCACCATTGCCTTTAGCTCGTCCGACCAGCTCAAGTGCGCGGCAACTGCCGGTGCCCTCCCGATGCTCTGCTCGCCCATCATCAGCAACGTGCTCGCCACCAAGACACTCATTGATGGCGGTGCGGCACTCAATGTTCTTTCCGTCGAGCCGTTCGACCGCCTCCAAGTGCCCTATGACCAGCTGCAGCCCACCAACCCTTCCTCAGGAGTGACCGATGGCTCCACCACCCCGATAGGGCAGATCCGCCTCCCTGTCACCTTCTGCAAGCGCGACAACTACCGCACTGAGCTCATCGACTTCGACGTCGCCCACATCCGCCGTCCATACAACGCCATCCTTGGGCATCCGGCCCTGGCCAAGTTCATGGCAGTGAATCATCATGGCTACAATGTCCTCAAGATGCCTAGGAGCTGTGGTGTCATCACGGTCACATGCGAAGAGAAGGACGCAGTGTGCTCTCTCGAGCTCACCTACCAGGCTGTGGCGGTCGAGAACCCAGATGACGAAGGCACCATCTATCCTCCTAAGGCTGTCCCCAAGAAGAAGAAGCAGCTTCTCCGCCAAGGACCTCAGGAGAGCGGGGTGTCCAGCGGCACCACCTCAGGGCCAGCGCCCACAGACAAGGCGCCTCCCTCTCTTGCATAGGAAGGCATGCCCGACGCCCCTCTCAGGCTGGGCTCGAGGGCTCTCCTCTTGAGGGCCTCTGACCTAGCCAACATCACGAGGGAGGCGCTCGGGCACCACGTGGAGGTGTGCTTCAGTGCGCACTTCCGCCAGGAGGGCACAAGGCACGGGGTGTCAGGTGCTCAGGAGTTCATCACCAAGGCAACCGAGGAGCTTCAAGAGGCGAGAGCCATGCGCGGCGACCGCCGACCACCACCCGGCGCGGCTCCTTGTCCCGGCGAGGATAGCGAGCTGCGCGTCTGCGTCAACATCCCTGGGCTTAACAGGGCCGCATCTTCTGGTCGTTCGCGCGTTGGCCGGTGCGAGGGCCCACCGCACAGCTATATTCGCATGCCCTTTGGCTTGCTGAACAGGGCTGTCGTGCTTTAGCACCACATTAGGGGTGTCCTGGCGACTCAGGAGGCCAGGCACCTGGCGATCCTGTCGGAGATGGCAATGGGTCCTCGTGAGCCTCCTGGGCCTCCAAAGCCTCCCGAGGTTCAGGACCTAGGTGGCTCGTGAGGAGCGACTTCTGCGACACGCGTCTTCAGCTACTTCAACATCTCTTCAGCAATGGTGCCAGGTGACATTTTCTGGTTTATATAGTTGGGGGCGCCCCTCGGGCTGCATTATCCCCAGGCCGCGTGGGTCTGTCCCTACGGCATGTATCCTTCTTGCATCTATCAGAGCTGGCTTTTACCTTCTATCATGAGTTGCTTGTCAAATTTTCACCTGTCTGTCCGGTGCATCGACACCAGGAGTGTCGTACGCCCTTGCAAACCCACCCTCGACCGCCTCATGATTAAGGACTGGCACGGCGTCTGTGCTCGGGTCTGTCCCTGCAGCGTCGCTAAACCCAAGTGGCTGAGCTCTGGCTCACGGGCCAGCTCCCGTGCACGTCTCCTCCCATGGTCCTTGGTGCCTTGTTCTCGCATGAGCTAATCGTGGGTGGATGAGCTAGGGCGCGTGATCCGGTGCCTCGTCACCACGGGAGCCGCGCACCGGCTGTCTTTCTTCAGGACTTTCGCATGAGAAGACTGGGCATGGCGTCTGTGCTCGGGTCCATCCCTGCAGCGTCGATAAACCCAACAACTGAGCTCTGTCTGGCGGGCCGGCCCCGTTCACGTCACCTCCTAGGGTCGTTGGTGTTTGGCCTTCTCATGTGATAACCTTAGGAGATTCATTCGGCGCGGGTTGCCTAACCATCTCGCAGGACTACCACAAGTGTTCCAAATCAAATTCAGGCACAACCCACCTTGAGGTAGGGCCTCGTGAGTCCCGCGTTGGCTCACGAGTGCCCATACACACCTCCTCTAGCCCTGCCGTGCAAGCCACGTGTCAGGGCGGGGCTGTACACGCCCCGGGGGCTCCACTCAGAGGGAGCCCCCACCCACGCACCAGTGGAAGCACCACGCTCTGTGCTGGCAGTCGACACGGTCGAGGAGCGGCTATGCCCATGCAAGAGCGGAAGCGCCATGCTCCGCGTTGGTGATAAACAACTGAGGGCGGCCCCAAGGCCGCAATAACCTCAGGGAGCCGCCAGGCTCGGTGTTCAGCCTCACCGCAACGCTTTCCCTTCGGGATAGTCACGCGAGGGGACTGGGCACGGGGGCTACGCTCAGGTCACGCCTAGCGTACACCACCCTGCTAGGTCCCTCGAACCTGGTCTTCACGCGCCCCTCGCGAGCGGGACCTCGGTGAGGCAAGGTATGGAGGTCTGTTCGTACGTCAAGGGGGACTCCTGAGCATCGCGACTCAGGAGCCTAACTGGTCATGTAGCCCCTCACCTCTTGGTCTCGTCCTGGTGATCCGGACGACCCAACGATGGATGAGGTATGCGCGAGGCTGGGCCCTGCCGACGCAGAACGCTAAGGCCTACTCTGGCATCTCCTTCCTGAGGGATGTTTGTACGTCAAGGGGGCCTCCTAAGCATTGTGACTCGGGAGCCTAACTAGTCACTTAGCCCCTCACCCCTTAGTCTCGTCCTGGTGATCCGGACGACCCAACGGCGGCTGAGGTACGTGCGGGGCCGGGCCCTGCCAACGTAGAACACTAAAGCAAACGGAAAGGAAATCACAGAACCCTAGCAAATTATTAAAAGCATACTATCTCCTAAAGGTACCAAGCATAAGTTCTTACGCCTCCACGAGGCATGATACATGTTGCAGGACTTAAACAGGGGGGAGCACCGCCATCAAGCTCCCTCTTCAGCCTTGGACGCCACCATCGCCCACTTGGGGAGCCTCGTCGTTGACGACGACGCCGCCGTCGCCCTTGCCGCCAGCCGTGCCCACAGGGTCGGCGGCAAGGAACTTCCACAGCAGGGCCTCCACCAAGTACTTCACGGCTTCGGCAGCGACGGTGTAGTGCTCCGGGTCCAGGGGATGAAGCTTGTCCAGGCGACTGCGTTCGGTGGCCTGTTCCCAGGCTACCTTCTCCATCTCGGCGTCGCGATCGGCAACCGCAGCTTCCCAGGCCTTCAGCTCCTCCTCCCGCACCTCGAGCCAGCGGGCCTCGGCGGCCTCTGCTTTTCATGGAGAGTCTTCAGCTCGGCCTACGCCACATGGCTGCTCTCCTCGGCGGCCTTGGCGTCCTTCACCGCCACATCGCGGGCAGCCGCGGCTAGGCCGGCTACCTGTCGGCCCTCCTCTGAGGCCGCCACGGCCGGACCCCAGGCCGCCCTGACGGAAGCGTCGGTCCAGAGCCACCCTGAGATCAGCTCCAGGCGCCTCGACGCCCTGCGCCGGTCGGGGCCCTGAAGATCACCCTAAAGCTGGTCCAGCGCGGAGAAGGCCTCCTCCAGAACACCAAGCGCGGCGGAAGAATCATGGCCCGGCGGCGTGATGGACGGGGGAGGAAACGGCGCCAGCGTTAAGAACAACAAGGCAGTAGCAGCAGAGAGGGATGGGGGCTCCGGAGCCCTCGGGACCCCAGCTGGCGAGCTGAGGGCGGGTGCCTCTGGAGCCGGCTTGGCCGCAGGAACTGCCTTCTCCTAAGGTTGGGCCTCCGAGCCTCGGGAGGACAACCCTATCGTGGGAGCAGGCGAGCCGGCATCGTCCTTCCGCGCCGGAGGCGGCACGGTCGCTGCAGGCTGCTTGGCCTTGGAGTTTTTGGCATCCTCCTTCTTCTTCTTCACCGCTGGCGTTGGCCAGACCACTGAGAGGGAAACGTCAGAACACTACATCATGAGTAGGGAGGAAAGACAAGATGGCGCACTTACTGGTCCATGGCGACGAAATCCCTAATCATCTTCAGGAGTGCGATGCCCGTGGGCTTCATAGGCATGGGCGCCATTGCGCTAGCCTCAGGGGCAGACGAGCGCACGGCCGGATCTGTGGCTGTGTCGGCCGGCGACGAGGCAGAGGCGTCGCCTTGGGAAAGCAGCGCCGACCTGCCCTTCTTCGGGACCCCCAGCTTCAACTTCTTCGGAGGGGTGCCCCTGGACCTCGTGGTGACCCCGGTGGAGCGCGGCGACTCCCAGGATGTGGACTCGCCAGCATCATCATCATCGGAAAGGACGCGGAGGAGATTGGTCTGGCGCGGGGGAGAGGTCTCCCCCACACCTTCCCCGGTCGCCTCCGAGTCTGCCTTCTCCTCCTCCCCAGACTCGCCGGCGGACACCGACATTGTCTATCCCACCATGGCCATCATCCACGAAGGACTTGCCTCACTCGGGTAGATCTTCAAAAAGTAGGCTATCTCCTTGCCCTTACAAACTTCTTGGTTCAACTCCACATCATGTCGAAGGCTCCCAAGTTACACCTAACCAATCTAGGAGACCTTACTCTCCAAAAGGTAGTGGACAGTGTGTTGATGATGAACTCCTTGCTCTTGTGCTTCAAATGATAGTCTCCCCAACACTCAACTCTCTCTCACAGATTTGGCTATGGTTGAAGAAGGATTTGAGTGGAAAGCAACTTGGGGAAGTGTCGGTGTATTAGAAAAGGGATGTAATACCCTGACTTATGCACAGACGAGCAGCAGCTTTCCCGGCAAGGGTAAATTTTCAAACAAAGATTTCCCAAGCTAAAAGAGCAGCTCTCCATGAGAACAAGGAGCGCATCAAGAAGACCAAGACAAAACCTCAAGTTGAAGCTAGCTTTTGCCGGCAAGGCGAGCCCGGCAAGATGAAGGCCCGGCAAGCGCCAGGCCCGGGAAGCCGATGCCAAAAAACACAAGCGCTCCACCTCACCGAGAAGGTTGTCACCCATCAGTGAGGTGTCGAGCTCGCAGGCAGTTAGGTAAAGCTTGTCAGGCACGTGACAGCCCACTAGACGGAAAATTACCTTGATCGACACCCATCCTAATGGTGTGTCAACCTAATAGGAGGCAGATGAGCAAGCGGTGCGGCAACCTTGCCGGGGCTCCTCCTCCTCATGACACCTAGCGATGCATTTAATGCATTTTGTCCTAACTAGCAGAGTTAGGTATGATACTTCTATTTCTATCTCATCACCCTGTAAAGACCCTTTTGCCACTGTGGTAACCACTTGAGCTATAAAAGGAGGGCCATGGCAACCTTTACAAGGGTTCAAACACATTGCAACCTCACACGTAGGTATTCGTGCAGGTGCCCTCTCCTTTTGACTTGCCAGGAGAGAACGCTCCGCGTGCTTGCACACACATCCATCAATAAACCAAGGGAGGAGAGGGTTTTATGCTTCCCAGCGGCCCGAACCAGGGTAAAACCATCTTGTCCCTCGTTGTCTTGCTCTTTGCATCATGTGCACCCCCTTGCCGAACCAGCAAAGGGGTAGCCCTGCCCCATAGATCGCCGGCTCCACGCCAACATCTTCGGCGCGCCAGGTAGGGGCATCACCGATGTGAATCAAGCCAACGAACGGTGCATCAACTTCATAGAGTTTAGCATCCTCTTCACGTTCCATGGCGCCCAAGAAGAAGGGCTCCATGACGATAAAGCGGTCAACGTCCAAACTCGCACCACACACACCTGTGGGCAACGCAGGTGGCGGCGCCGCCGTGGACGACATGGACATCGCGGTGGGCGCAGCCGGTGCAGGCGATGTGGTCGCCGTGCCCACTACAACGGGAGCGGGCAGTGGAGATCCCAGAGACAGGCACCTGCCTCGCCCCTCTGGCGAAGATAGCAACAACGGCGCGGGTGGCGCTGGCATGTAGCTCC
The DNA here is from genome assembly GCF_002575655.3 of Aegilops tauschii subsp. strangulata. Taxonomy (NCBI): domain Eukaryota; kingdom Viridiplantae; phylum Streptophyta; class Magnoliopsida; order Poales; family Poaceae; genus Aegilops; species Aegilops tauschii. Next base: position 275,211,365 of record NC_053037.3, on the reverse strand, counting down.
CGCCTCTGCAACACATTGGTGAACGAAGCCATCAGAGTGACCCTGCCCGGTCGAGCACGGGCCATGACCATCTCGCTGTGGCGGCTCCAGTGGCGGCTGCGGGAGGAACTACATCAAGGTATACGCCGCGTGCATCACAAGATGAGCACGACGTGATGCCGAGTTGTGTTGTTGTGCCTTCATAGTAGCACCCGCACGGTAAGACGCCTGTCGGTCAGGTCCAGGATCTCCAGGCACCACTCCTGCTTAGTCAACCTGCTGCCGCTCTCACAGTTTGGCGACAAGATCGTAATGGCGCTCCTGCTAGCTCGGCCAGGAGTCGAGTGACGTCACATTCTTTGCGCTCCGACATGCCCTCTACAGCGACATAAGCGATGGCGCGAGCTCAGATGTTGCTCGATTTCCCTCCAGTGGCTGACAAGATGGACGAATGGAGGGCCACCATCCGAAGCTTGATCGAGTTTGCCGATGTAAACAGATCCCTATTGGCGGAAACCTCACGGCGCCCGCCAACTGTGCCCGTGGCTCAAACTGATGTCCGTGTGGCAGGCGGTGCACCAACGGTGCAATCACCTCCACGGCAACAACCCCAGATGCAGCACAGGCAATCACAATAGACCCAGCGGGATGCATAGCCCGACGACATGTTGATGGCCTCCTCAGATCCGTGAACACAGAAAGATCAGTGGCAAGTGCTGCTGGAGAGGCAGGCAGAAGATGCTCGCAGCACCTTTCAACGATGCTGGGAGGCACACCGTCAATCAGACGAGCGCAACGGCCCAACTGTCGATGAGCCAATGCCTGTTGTTGGCGGGTACCTTCCATACGAGGTCGGGTGCCCTACCTTCACACATGAGCCGCGGCAAGTCCGTTGGCTGTCCGTCCGCGCATCCAAGCCCGAAGTACCGGAAAAGTATGACGACAAGTTGAACCTGACAGAATTCTTGGGCTTTTACACGATCGGCGTGCAGGCTACCGGGGGAAGGGATGAAAAGATTTTGGCCAACTACTTCCCATTGGTACTCAAGCCCAATGTGCAAGCCTTGCTGATGAACTTGCCGAGGAACTCCATTTCCTTGTGGTCAGATCTTTGAAACAAATTTGTTGGCGCTTTTACCGGAGGCTAGAAGGGCCCCGGGTTGCCTAGCGACTTGCAAGTGATCCCACATAAGGAAGGGGTAGATCTGCGTAGATATATTCAGAGGTTTAGACGTGTACACAACAACATCCCAGATGTGCACCCCGTAGCTGTGATTGCCGCGTTCCACACGAACATGCACAACCGTAAGATGCGGGAGAAAATGCACGTATGATTGCCAATGACCATCAACAAGCTTTATACGTTGGCGGACAAGTGTGCACGACATGAAGAAGGGAGAAGGCTTCCCGGGGAGGATGCTGGTGTTGAAGTTGACTCCGACTCCGACGAAACCACCACCCCAGGGATGAAAGGTTGGAGGCACAACAGGAAGAGCAAAGGCAAATCAGTTATGGCTGTAGAAAGATCCGGCGACTCTAGCCCCGCCAAGAAATCCAAGGTGGAAGGCACTGGCAAGGAAGCAGCTGCATGCGCTGATTGCTAGGTTGCCATGGCAGGAGAGAAGACCAGCAAATCTGACGGGCAGTACTGCAAGATTCATCGTACCAAGGGTCATGACCTCGAAGAGTGCCGTCAAGTCGAATAGCTAGTCGAGAAACAGAAAGCTGAGTATGAAAAGCGGGACAAGGAGAAGGGCCATGATGGCACAGGTGGATCCGGTAAGAAGGGTCGTGGTGGTCGAGGTAGACGCCGCGACAATACTAACCAGAAGAAAGAGAAGCTCGCCAAGGGTAGAGAGAAGAAAGAAGACGAAGAAAGTGAGGATGAGGATGATGACGAGTCAAGTGAACCTGAATTCCAGAAGGCAACTGAATCCATGTGCATTGACGGGGGTGCATCTTTGCACTCCTCTCAATGCCAGCTCAAGCACTGGGCGCGTGAGGTTAATGTGGCGGAACCGGCAGCAGAGGCACAAAGGCCACCCTAGTGGTCTCACATGCCTATTATTTTCGATGGTGAGGACCACCCTGACCACACAACAGCAGTCGGGTGTTTGCCGTTGTTGGTGTCACCAACGATACGCAACCTCAAAGTCATGAAAATACAGTTGACGGTGGGGCTGGCATGAACATGATCTCCCCTGAGGTGATCAAGAGGCTGCAAATGCCCGAGGAAGAGCTCAAAAAGACAGGGATATTTCAGAGAATCAACCCGGGAAGGAGCCAGCCAAAAGGAAAGAACACGCTGCTGGTGATGTTTGGCGGGGAGCTGAATTATAGGACCGAGAAGATCGTGTTCGATGTTGTCAAGGTCCCCTTTCTATTCAATGGAATTATTAGCCGCCCAACCTTCGCCAAATTCATGGCGGCATCCCACTATGCCTATGATACCCTGAAGATGCCAGGGCCCATGGGTGTCATCACTATCAACTCCGACAAGAAAGATTTAGTCATATGCGTAGACAAGCTTTACAGAGAAGCGATGGCAGTAGAGTCTGTCAAGACCAAGGGCCCCGCCAAGGAAAGGAAAAGACAGAAACCCGGCAAGACATCTAGCTAGACTTTCGGGAAGCGCACCTCCACGGAGTGCTGCACACCCATTGAGGACTTGCCGGAGAGCTCTACCGGTAGGAAGCCCAACGCCACTGCACCTATGACACAGAATGTGCCAGCAAGGGAGGATGGCACTGGCGGTTCTTTCATCGGTGGTGCCACCCTTGACAGCAAATAGGAAAGTGCGCTCATTGCCTTCCTGCGGGCAAATGTAGACGTGTTTGCATGGCAACCATCAGACATCCCCGGTGTTCCTAGGGAGGTAATTGAGCACCACCTAGCTGTCTGCCCTCATGGTTGGCTCGTCAAGCAGAAGGTCAAGAAGCAAGCTTTCGAACGGCAACAATTCATAGCAGAAGAAATCAAGAAACATTAGGCAACAAGTTTGGTCAGAGGAGTGCGACATCCAACTTGGTTGGTGAATCCGGTTGTCGTGCGCAAGGCAAATGGGAAGTGCAGGCTTTGCATTGATTTAACCGATCTCAACAAAGCATGTCCCAAGGATACTTTCCCCTTGCCGTGCATCGATCAGATTGTGGACTCCACTGCCGGCTATGACTTTCTCTCATTCCTTGACGCATGAGGGAGTCCTGGATTAGGGCGTCCTCGGACAGCCGGACTATATACTTTAGCCGGACTGTTGGACTATGAAGATACAAGATTGAAGACTTCGTCCCGTGTCCGGATGGGACTCTCCTTGGCGTGGAAGGCAAGCTTGGCAATACGGATATGTAGATCTCCTCCCTTGTAACCGACTCTGTGTAACCCTAGCCCCCTCCGGTGTCTATATAGACCGGAGGGTTTAGTCCGTAGGACAACAACAATCATACCATAGGCTAGCTTCTATGGTTTAGCCTCTACGATCTCGTGGTAGATCAACTCTTGTAATACTCATATCATCAAGATCCATCAAGCAGGAAGTAGGGTATTACCTCTATCAAGAGGGCCCGAACCTGGGTAAACATCATGTCCCCCGCCTCCTGTTACCATCCGCCTTAGACGCACAGTTCGGGACCCCCTACCCGAGATCCGCCGGTTTTGACACCGACATTGGTGCTTTCATTGAGAGTTCCACTGTGCCGTCATCATAAGGCCGGATGTCTCGTCTCGTTGTCAAGGACAACATCACCTCTGGGGGAGCCCTGGCTGTAGGCCAAGCTCTCCGACTAGGCAGCTTCGTCATGACCGCCCGTTCGGCTGCTGCGCCGACGATGACTTCTCGGGTCATCAAAAACAGTCTCCACGTCGGCTCAGATGGATCCAATGGAGCTCTATTCTTTGAACGAGCTCTTGGATCGCATCGCCGCCTTGGGAGTGTCACATCCTAGCTAGTTCATGCATTAGAGTGTTGCATCATGTCTATTTTTTTCACAGAAACTTGAAATGGGGATGCCAGAAACCCCCAGCACCCCCCCTGAAACAACTAGGGTTTACTAAAGTTCTTTTCAATGAACCTAAAATGCCCTCCATAAATGTTCACCATCTTTGGTTCTGGCTAAAACCTCTGCCAAAAATGGTTTCATATTTTTGGAGGCCATCTTGGATTTTTGCACAAGCCATAAGTATTTGCATTTGGGCATTTTAAATGCTATAAATATTTTCAAATGCCCAAATAATCTTGAAGGTATTTTTAGGCTGTTGAGAATAATGTCAAAGGAGCCTCAGAATATTTTCGGGGTTTTTCCAAATGAAATAGTATTTTTACTATTTCAAAACACAGAACAGAAATAAATAAAAGGAGAAAAACAGAAAGCAGAGGACTTACCTAGCAGCCCACGTGGCGGCCCAGCACTGTGCTGGCCCACGCCAGTCAGCTGCCTGCTCTCGCCAGAGCAGGCAGAGAGGTGACGCCGGCGAGCGCGAGCTCGCCACCGCGCCACCTGCTTGCCGCCCTCGCCCGTGGATGCGCTGGACGACCCCTTCGACGCGCCCCCGAGCCTCTGGACACCGCCATTCTCCCCCGTCGCCTCTCCTTCGCCTTTCCCCCACCATGGCTGACGCCGCCGCAGCCACCTCGCCGGAGTAACCGCGCCCACCGTCGACCTCACGCCATTCCACCGTGTCCAACAGCTCCGCCGTCGCCCACTCCTTCGAGCAAGCCGAGCCCCGAGCGCTCGGTTGCCCCGAAGCTCCGCCACCGACCTCGCCTTCGCCGCTCACCGTCGGAGATCCCCTCTGCCGTCGCCACTGCAACAGCTCCGCTCCGACCTCGCCGTCCGCTCTGTCGCAACCGCCGTGAGCATGGCCACCTTCCCATCCTCTCCTCTCTCTTTCTCGAGCTCTGTAGCCACCGCACGAAGCTCACCCGTACGCACCGCCGCACGAGCTCGTCGCCGACGAGGCTCCGGCCATCCAAAGGCCGCACCACCGTAGCCATTAGCTCCACCGCAACGCCAGGAACCTGTAGCGCCATCGCATGTCCCTCGCCGTGCTCTCTAGCTACGGTTCCAACCACGCCCGTACCCCGGCAGCCGCACGGCTCGTCGTCGGCGTCGATTCCGGCGACCCCGAGCTCCACCACCACCACCAGTCGACGCGGTTCGCCCCCAGCTACACCTAGGTACTCTCCGCCGTCCTTTTGGTCGCCGGAGGAGCAATCCCGCACCCCACCGCCGCGTCTGGACGTCGCCGGCGGCTAAACGCCGGCGAGTCAACGTGGTTTGACCACAGGTTGACCCCCCAGGGTCACTGACAAGTGGGGCCCGCCTGCTAATTAATCTGAGTTAGAGATTAAAACTAATCCTAATTAGCTAAATATCTAACAGTGACACTAACACAGGGGACCCACACGTCAGGTTTGACCTGGACGACCCCGTTGACCCGCTGACGTCACACTGACGTCAGGCTGACGCAGTAAAACATTACTGGAATTATTCTTATATTGGAAATACCAGAAATTATCACAAACTTCAAAAAATCATAGAAAATAATCTATAGCTCAGAATGAAAAGATTTATATATGAAAAATGATCAAAAAATCCATTCTATCCATCTGTACTGGTTTCATGCATGATTAAGCAAGTTAACCTACTGTTTTATACAGAACAAGATAAAGCACTAATATGGGCCATTTATGAACTTGGAATTTGAATCTTTGATTCAAAATAGTCCAAACCCATCTGGTCTTAGTTGCATTAGCCCAATACATCCATCTTGCCATGTCCCGTGCATGCATCATATTGTTGCACTTGTTTGGTGTTGATTGTGCTTCGGTATGTTCACTGTGGTAGGTCCTGCCTCTGAGGATATCCACGAGTATCCAACTGAAGGGCAGTATCCCACCACCACTCCGTCAGGCAAGCAACCCATTGATCATTTCGATACAAACCCATCTTCTCGCTTCTGCTCTCGTTTACTGCATTAAGACAGCGCGATTCAAACTGCTGTGTGTTGTGGTAGTTGAACCCACTTTCCTTTGCATGACCTGTCATTGCCACAGTAACTAGATGAAACCCACTAGCATATGTAGGAGTTGATTGAGCCATGTTGTGTTCCTACAATGCTATGCTTGCTACGCTTAGAGTTGTGTCAGGTCTGGCTCATCAGGGTGATGAACTGGAGTGAAAGTGCGTGTGTCGGTAATGGGAGTGAAGTGTTGAATACGATTTGGTAAAGGTATCGATGGGAGGCCATGTAGGAGTACATGGTGGGTTGTTTCATTGAGACCGTCCCTAAGAACTGAGATCTGTATGCGTGATTTAAGATTCAGCTACTACCACACATTGGGCCCGAAACCAATGGACCCCCTCGGCTTCTTAATCACCCTTGTCCTCTGTCCAGGAGTTGCACGTAGTTTCTGGTGTTTGTAGTAAGCTGGAGGCCGTGGACAGCGCTGACCAAGGGGTGGGCTGTGATGCGGTAGGCTCGTGGCACGGTGTACCGAGTCGCCCGTTTGGTGTCCGGGAACCCTGCACACATCGTTTGGGGCTGTATGTGGAAACCTCGGCCGGACTCCCTGCGGATGGAACCTAAATAGGCGATAAACCTGGACTAGAGACTCGAGTGTTTAGGTAGGCTGTGGCCGACACCCACGTTGGGCTTCCGCTTGAAGGTTGCCGAGTACACGTCGTGTAGCGGCGATAAGTGGTGAGAGCGTGTGTGACGAAGTACACCCCTGCAGGGTATGAAACTATTCGAATAGCCGCGTCCGCGGTAAAGGACTACTTGGTCGCTTATGCAGTTCATAGACAAGTAAATGGATACTACTAAAAGCCTCAACATAAGTGTGAGTACCGCGGATGGCCCTCTCGTTGGATGACGAGGGAGGATCCACGGTGGAGTATTGAGATGGTGATTAGTGGACTCGTGTGCGAAAACTATTTCACAAGTGGTGTATCGTAGGATAGCTTAACCAGGAGTCAAAGCTGGCTTGCTGCAATAACCCCACTACCTTCTTGAGAATGAACATGTATAGTAGGATCTGTTGTAAGACTTGCTGAGTACCTTTGTACTCATGTTGCTTCAATTACTGTTTTCAGACGACAACACCGCCCCTTCTGACGGGTTCTACGTAGAACTCGACGACGACGAGTGACTTGCCACCCAGGTGGTGATCTAGGCTTGTGAAGGGCCTATGTAGATAGACAGGCTTCGTCAAGCCTTCTTTCTTTCTAGTGTCTGTACCCAGACAGTTTGCTTCCGCATGTGCTTGTATGATTGTATGACTTGAGTGTCGGGTCATGTGACCCCTATCTGTATGAACAAGTTATGTAAGGCTCTCCGGAGCCCTTTAAATAAAGTACTTGAGTTGTAGAGTTTTGTTGTGATGCCATGTTGTATTTGCACATATCGAGCATATTGTGTGTATGTTTGAAATGCTTGGTATGTGTGGGATCCGACAATCTAGTTGTTTATCCTTGGCAGCCTCTCTTATGGGGAAATGTAGTCTAGTGCCTCCTTGAGCCATAGTAGTCCGCTACAGCCCGGTTCACCGGAGTCCTGCTAGCCCAGCACTACTGCTCTGGACACCTGACTGGCCGGCATGTGATTCATATCGTTCCTGTGTCTGTCCCTTCGGGGAAATGTCACGCGATGACATCCGGAGTCCTGCCTAGCCTGCTACAGCCCGGGTTCCCGGAGTCCTGTTAGCCCAGTGCTACAGCCCGGATTCACACGCTGCTGACCGACACGTTCGATGTTGATTCATGTATGCCTGTCCCCATACGTTAGTGCCGCTTTGGGTTCACGACTAGCCATGTCGGCCCGGGTTCTCTGTCATATGGATGCTAGCGACATTATCATATACGTGAGCCAAAAGGCGCAAACGGTCCCGGGCCATGGTAAGGCGACACCCGTGGGAGTACCGTGCGTGAGGCCGCAATGCTATATGAGGTGTTACAGGCTAGATCGGTGTGACTTGGGATCGGGGTCCTGACAGGGAGTCGCTACGGACTATGATCGGATCGGGCTTAAACCCGACCAAAGGGAGATTAACTCTCCGCCGGTCACCCATCAGATAGCGGTGGTGGAGGAGCAACGCAGCGATTCTTCCTCTATCTTGAGGACAAGCTATGTCCGGATTCCCGAGCTCTCTAAGCCGGATACCCGTCTACGGGAGGACGTGGCCCAAGCTCTGAACCTAGAATCAGATAGCGGGCCAGACCTATTGGGCAACAAACCGGAGCCCGAACTTTCAAGATCAGAAACTCCGCCGCTCCTGGGTCTCAGATCGGGTCAGGTATCGGACCTAAATCTACCCACCCACCCAGATATAAGTGATCTTTCCCATATTAGACAAGAGCCCCAAGAGACGGTACATCACTATTGGGCCAGATTCCTCCTTGTAATGAGTAAGGTCAAGGACTGTCGCGAGGAAGACGCAATTTCATTCTTTTGCAAAAATTTCATGGACAAGGGAATCCTCAATGCCATAAGTCGCCGTGACATAGCACACTTCGCTGACTTGGCGGCCATAGTACAGAAGTACTGTGCGATGGAAAGCGCCTGGAATACCCAAACAAAATTCTGGGATCCTCCGGCTCTCACTAAACCCCCCGTCCGAACTAAAAGGGTGTACTCTCATAAGTCACCCGATCCAATTACAAAGAAACAAAAGCACACTACAGGGCGTGGAACCGTATTGGAAGGATGGCTCAACGGGCCATGCAAAATTCACAGTACAACGGACAGCATACCAACACACAGCCTTAGAGCATGTTGGGTACTCCGGCAGGTGGCCAAGAGCGGTGAGGATATCCTCATCAACAATACCGCAGAGCACCATCCCATGGAGAACAACAATACAATATTGACAGTCTTCGAGACCTTCGCTTCAAATAATAGGCGTAAGCGAGCACTCCGCAGCCTTGCCGAAGTCTGCCAAGTAGCAGCAATGAATCCATGGAGCGATACGGCTATCACCTTCAATGCCAGTGACGAACCTAAATTCCGAACAGCCCGAGCACCAGCTGCCTTGGTCCTTAGTCCAATTGTGGACGGCTTCCGGCTTACTAAAGTGCTCATGGACGGTGGCAGCGGATTAAACCTCATCTATGAGGAGACTCTTCGAAAAATGTAAATAGACAGAAGCCGCATTGAGCAAAGCAGCACGACCTTCAGAGGAATCATCCCTAGTCGGGAGGCACGATGTGCCGGCAAAATCACACTAGATGTGGTATTCGGCACGCCAGAGAATTGTAGGTCTGAAGAAATCACATTCCAAGTGGCCCCGTTCAATAGCGGATACCACGCCCTTCTAGGGCGGGAGGCATTCACGATCTTCCAAGCTATACCCCATTACGGGTACATGAAGCTCAAAATGCCCGGGCCCAATGGATTCATCACTCTAGCTAGTGATCCGGACATAGCACTCCGCGCCGAAAATAAAACAGCCGCACTGGCCCTCGAGGCGTTATCCGAAGCCCTCGCGGCCGAGGAATTAACTGCGCTGCGCTCCACAGTGGACAGGGACGACGTGATACTCGACAAAAGATCCAAGTCCACATCTTTTAAACCAGCGGATGAAATAGTCAAATTCCAAGTCCACCCAACGGACCCTACAAAAACAGCATCCATCGGGGCACAGTTAAACCCCACAGTAGACGCCGCACTACGGGAGTTCATGCGCGAGAATTGGGACATCTTCGCCTGGCATCCTTCAGACATGCCAGGAATCCCAGGCAGGCTGGCCGAGCATAGCCTTAACATCCTAAAGGGATTCAAGCCGGTCAAGCAAACTCTTCGGCGCTTCCCTGAGCCTAAGCGACAAGCCATTGGAGAGGAGCTAGCCAAGTTACTGGAGGCCGGATTCATTCAAGAAATAAAACATCCGGACTGGCTAGCAAACCTGGTGATGGTACCAAAGAAGGACAAATCCTGGCGCCTATGCGTCAACTTCAAGGACCTTAATAAGGCTTGCCCAAAGGATCCCTTCCCCCTCCCTCGCATCGATCAAATTATCGACGCTACCGCAGGACATGACTCATTGTGTTTCCTCGACGCATACTCTGGATACCATCAAATTAAGATGGCGGAGTCCGATCAAGCCGCAACGGCATTTATTACTCCATACGACCCCTTCTGTTTTAACACCATGCCTTTCGGGCTCAAAAACGCCGGTGCAACCTATCAACGCATGATTCAGACATGCTTGGAGACACAGATTGGCAAAACAGTGGAGGCATACGTAGACGATGTGGTCATTAAAACCAGACACGTCGAATCCCTAATAGACATCTTGAGGCTCACGTTCGACAATCTCCGAACATACGACATTAAGCTCAACCCAGAAAAATGCGTCTTCGGCGTGCCCGCCGGAAAGCTCTTAGGCTTCATCGTCTCCAACAGAGGAATCGAAGCAAATCCGGCTAAAATCCGAGCTCTGTCACAGTTGGCCATCCCAACAGACCTCAAGCAAATCTAGAAACTAACTGGATGCGTGGCTGCCTTAAGCCGCTTCATCTCCCGATTAGGAGAAAAGGCACTGCCTCTTTATCGCCTTCTGCAACGCACCGAACACTTCGAGTGGACGGATGCGGCCACGGCCGCATTAGAAGAAATAAAGGCCGTTTTGGCCACAAACCCAATCTTGGCCGCACATAACATCGGCGAACCAATGTTGCTATATATAGCGGCAACACACCAAGTTGTAAGCGCAGTGCTCGTTGTCGAACGAGAGATGGACGGACATAAGTTCCCGCTTCAAAAGCCGGTACACTATGTATCCACTGTCCTCACTCCATGCAAATCACGGTACCCACATTATCAAAAGATAGCATATGCGGTCTTCATGGCATCCCGGAAACTACGACACTACGAGTGTTCAATTACGGTGGCCTCTGAAGTGCCACTCAACGACATAATAAACAACCGCGAGGCCACGGGCCGGATTGCTAAATGGGCTATTGAGCTCCTCCCGTTCGACACAATATACAAACCACGGCGAGCCATTAAGTCACAAGTACTGGCTGATTTCGTCGCCGAATGGACAGAAGCCGAACTCCCTAAAGAGTATGGCGTGTACTCCAATTGGATTATGCACTTTGACGGCTCTAAAATGCTGGCTGGCTTGGGGGCTGGCGTCGTCCTGACGTCCCCCACCGGAGATACAGTCCAATACGTACTCCAAATACTATACACAGACTCCAATAACGCGGCAGAATATGAGGCCCTGTTGCATGGTCTCCGGATGGCAGTCTCCATGGGCATTTAACGCCTAGAGGTGCGTGGGGACTCGAACCTCGCAATATCTCAAATAAATGGAGACTTTGACGCCAAGGATCCAAAAATGGCGGCTTATCGCAACGCCGTCCTCAAAATGTCAGCTCGGTTTGAGGGGCTTGAATTCCACCATCTGGCCCGGGAAAACAATCAGGCGGCGGATATCCTCGCCCGCATCGGCGCTAAGCGCGACCCTGTCCCACCTAATATCTTCTTGGAAAGGTTGTTTAAGCCATCCGTGGTATGGGAAGGGGAGACCGGTAACAATAGTCCGGACCCGGCCACAACAATAGATACCGAACACTCTGACATAATCGGAGGCTCTGCCACCGAAATAACACCTTCAGCCCACGTAATAATGGCTGTCATCGCCCTATGGACAGAACCATTCCAGGCCTACCTAACTAGGCAGGAACTACCCGAGGACCCAAACGAGGTGCGCTGCATTGTGCGGCGGTCTAAAGCCTACAAGGTCCGCGAGGGAGAGCTTTATAAGAAAAGCGCTACCGGAGTCCTTCAAAGGTGCATCTCCGAAGAGGAAGGGCGGTGGCAGAAAGTCATGCTGGACTTGGCGGCCACCACGCCGCAGCTCGGGCCCTTGTAAGCAAGGCCTTTCGTACAGGTTTCTACTGGCCGACGGCCCGAGCAGACGCACAGGACCTCGTTCAACGTTGCGTCGGTTGCCAGCTTTTTGCAAACCAAAGCCATATGTCACCTACCGCTCTCCAAACAATCCCCATTACTTGGCCCTTTGCGGTCTGGGGGCTTGATATGGTCGGACCCCTCAAAGGGGGAAGCCATAAGAAAAAATACTTATTGGTCATGGTGGATAAATTCACCAAATGGATAGAAGCTAAACCAGTTAAAACGACCGAATCCGGACCAGTGATAGACTTCATATCCGGGGTTGTACACCTTTATGGCGTCCCCCACAACATCATCACTGATAACGGCTCGAACTTTACAGCCCAACGAGGTAAAACTTTGGTGCAGCAACATGGGCATCAAGCTCGATTATGCTTCTGTCTATCACCCGCAAACTAACGGTCAAGTCAAAAGAGCAAACGGTCTTATCATGAGCGACATTAAACCCAGATTAGTGCGATCCTTGAAGGAATCCGATACGCAGTGGGTAGAGGAGCTCGACTCCGTACTATGGGGGTTGCGGACCACGCCGAATCGCACTACCGGATACACACCGTTTTTATGGTGTACGGCGCAGAGGCGGTACTGCCATGCGACATAATTCATGACTCACCTCGAGTGCGCATGTATGAAGAGAAAGAAGCCGAACTTGATCGGCAGGACAGTTTGGACGCCCTGGAGGAGGAGCGTGACGTGGCAAAAGCCCGTTCCGCATTCTATCAGCAACAGGCTCGAAGGTATCAAAGCAGAGAAGTACGGGCCAAAACTTATAACGTTGGCGAACTCGTTCTACGCCTACCGGAGAAGGAAAAGAACAAGCTCAAGCCCAAATGGGAAGGTCCCTTCGTTATCGACCAAGTTCTGACCGGTGGAGCGTACCATCTGCGGGATGCATCGGACAATCGACTCAAGCCAAACTCATGGAACACAGCCAGACTCCGAAGGTTCTACGCCTAGTGCCGGACTCGGTGTTTGTCTCCTTACCTCTATCAATTTTTTATATATGCGTTATCCGTCTTTTCTTTCTTTCTTCCCCTTTTTTCTTCAAGGCCTTAAAAGGCTAAAATGTGTCTTGACTACACAATCTTGACGCGCTAGCCGCGCTCATTATACCTGGGGGCTTCTAATATAGAAGCTTAATATAACTATTTTCCGGGCTCTATGCCCCACACATGTGTTATTCTTCCACATGTACCTTTTTTCGCCATTATATGCATCGATATGACTTAAGTTTTGGCCAAGCTGGGTTGCCTGGCTCTTGTGTTTATGCCCTACGTTCTCGTTAATTCGGCTAGGGCATAAGGGGAGCACCTCTGCGATTGTTACTGCTGGGTCAGCCGGATGTGTACCTCAGACTGGGTGAAGCCGAAAGCTAGCATTCTTAAGGGAATACTCGGTCGGTGAACAAAAGACGATCTTTATTTATTTAATACATGCCCCTAGATGTTTATATCCTGCGTCTCTTTTCATAGCTCGGACATGCACATTAGGGCATGCGCACCCAGGGAAAGGAACCCTTAACGGAACTATTCTCCCTGGAAGATGTTTCTTACTATCCATGTAATATAACATAGCTAGTTGGGTACTTGTCTGTTCAAGCACTTATGACCCCTACACCTGGTCTCCACGCGTACCCCGGTTTTTTTTATAACTGAGCGGGTATTCGGATACACTCCGGCATGTCGGGTCCATAGGTCGAAGCGAAAAGGTCCGCCATGACAAATGATTTACAATCCGGCTAGGGACAATATATGTCACTTGAAGTACACAGTCACTTAGACTGACTAAATTCTTCTTCTATACCATCCAACAGGCTGTCTAACCTACAATCCTGTTGGGAATACTTCGCGGCTAATTCTACTTGGTAATACACCAAACTGACGGGGATCTCTTTCCCATCGGGCCCCACAGGTCCGACCTCGGCCATGTGGCTCGGGTCAACCTTGGTATATCGCGTCTTCACCATGGCCCAGGCTTCCCTCGCACCTTGTCGGCAGGCTGATATCTTCCATAATCGAAAGCGCTGCCGCGCTCCCTTGAGCTTCCCTATAAGCTCCCACATGCCTCCTGGCAGGGAGGCGGATGGCCACAAGGCTTGGGCAATACCCTGCATCACCTGCCGAACTTGTTCGTGCAGTTGTGAGAGCTCCGGCAGAAGATCACCTGCAGACCCGGGCATCTCCTCCGCGGGACGACCCGTCAGCATACCTGCAGACATAACTCTGTTAGCCGACTTCTTCGCTGAACTCTTTAAAAGTTTGTTCAAGCACTTACTGAAAATGCCGTGTCGAAGCCGCTTATTCTCCTTTACGGAGTCAGCAAGCTGGGCTCGAACATCTTTCAGTTCCACGCCCAGCTGGATATTGGCGTCTTGGAGATCGTTTTTCTCCCGCCTAACTTGCGTAAGCACGCGCTCGCCAGCCTTTAGCTGTCGTAGAGCATGTTGCTCATCCGGATTCACTCCGGGACCATCTGCATAATCTATTGTTAGATTTTCACGCATGCCGCATACTACCTGGTACATGACATTCTTTGCAATGAAAACAATTGTTACCAGATGGGGCCTTCTCGGACTCCTTCACCGCGGCAACTACGGCCTGAAGCTGGGCTTTGCACTCCTCCAGCTCAAGAGACAACTGGGTATTCTTCTCCGTAAGAACCTATGCAAACAATGATCCTTAAATCAGTTGTGCCAACTGCTTCAAGTCTCAGGGGCTACTGATATACATAATTATTAGATTTCCTTACCCGTATATCTTTCACATACTGGTCCGTGGCTCTGGCAAGACCATTTTGAGCAGCTCGGATGTACGCGTCTCCTGAGTTGAAGGCATCGAACGCCTCTTGGGAGAAACAAGCGTCATGGAGTACGGCCCGGCGACGCCTGTGATTCATGGCGCTCTCCACTTCGGAATTTGTAGCGGATAGCCTATCCGCATCCTCTATAGGACGAACATCCGGTGTTGGCCCCATGTTAGCGTCCGCCTCTATGTCCGGCTCTGGAGCCCGACTGGTGGAGGCGTGACCGGCAACCTCTCCGGAAATAGTCCGGCGAGCGTTTTTCCTACCAGGAAACATGGGTGTTATTGTATTAAAAGACGACCACCACGGAGCGGGGTTCTCTTTCGTACCTCTGCGACGGCATCTCAGTCCTGACCGCCTTCCTTTTAAGCCTACCCGGCTTCGGTGCCCCTTGTTGGCGAGTCACTGCGGGTTCGGCATGGCGTCCCGAGGGCCTTCCCTGTAAAACACCATATGTGTGCGGTAGGTGAAGTGCAGAAAAAGGGATCCTTCTTGGAAGTTAGGGCTCCGGTTTTACTTACATGCAATGCGGGGCGCAATCCAAGATAATCGGCTATGATGGCCACCAAGGTACCGTCACAGCTCAACTGATAGAACGTTCTATCGATGAGCTCCTCAAATGTGTCCGGATCTTCTTCGAGTCCGGGGTCGAGGACCCGGTCAAGGTCCTCTGGTTGTGGAGACGGGTTGTGGACCCCCCTCACAGCTTTTCGCAGTTCCTGCTATGAAATAGCAAGGTAAATACTTATGACAAAGAATGCGGAAAGGACCGGAGTGGAAAGTAGCAGCTCACCCAGCTTGGGGGGTTGTACATGGAGAATCCATCCCGTGGCTAAATACGGGCGAACTCCTCTTCTTCTCCTTTATACAAATCGGACAGTATCTTCGCTAGGGCAGCGACGAAGTCCGGACCCTTACAACCGCAGCGGGTGGCATCGTCTTCTCCATTGAAGTGCCACATGGGTTGTCCCGGTATTGAAGTGGCTGCACCCCCTGCATTATACATATGGACATAACCTTGGTTATTGTCAATCCTGATTTGGCCAGCATCTCTATCCGGCCCATCAGGTAAAGGACTTCTCCATTATCTTCCTCCTGGGGGCTCCGAGGGCACCAGCTGCGGCGTTTCTTCAAAGGGGCGTTGTTGAACTCAGGAAGGCCCATCCGAATAGGATCTGGAAGGGGGACATCCTCCATATAAAACCACTCCGAAGGCCAGTCTTCAGACGTCTTCTTCGGGGTACTGGACAGGTATCCGGTCCCGGCGATGCGCCACATTTTCGTCTCCGCCCACTTGATATATTGACCCCTTCTGTGTAGGCACGAGGCAGAATAGCCTCCGCCATAGCTCGAAATGAGCTTCGCAGCCCAGAAACAGCTCGCAAAGGGCGACGTAGCCAGCAATGTGTAATATGGAAGTGGGGTAAAGTTATGCAACTGGAGGCCATAGAACTCCAGGAGCCCGTGGAGGAACGCATGGATTGGAAATCCAAGTCCCCTTAATAAGTAAGGGACAAGGCATACCCGTTCCCCCTGGACGGGTTGGGGAAGCTCTCCGCTTGCTCCCCGCCATTGTAGGTAGCGAGCCCGGCTCGAACGGGGACCATATACGCTGGAGGGAGAAATCCCTGGGTCTGTAACTTTACTAATTGACTGTGAGGGACGGAACACTTCTTCCAATCGCCAGGCTTAGGGCTACGGGAGCGAGAGGAGGAGCTGCGATGGCCGGCCATGATGGAATGGATTTTTCCAGGCGCGCTCCGATGGATACTCGCTGTGGGAGGATGGTGTGATCTGGATCTAAGAATCCCCGTCTCTTTAATAGACGGTTTACTCACATGGCTAGGGTGGCAAATGTAAAAATGCCCTGGCTTCTCGCATTCGCTCGACACGTGGAAGATAGCCATTATTAGGCACGGAAGCCAAGGAGTGCAACATTTATGGGAAGCCGGACACTACTCAATAGGTACTCAGGATTTGGAGAAGAACCCGCCATGCAATGCCGAAGACAATCTGTGCGCCGGACTCATCGTCATTGAAGCCTGGTTAGGGGGCTACTGAGGGAGTCCTGGATTAGGGGGTCCTCGGACAGCCGGACTATATACTTTAGCCGGACTATTGGACTATGAAGATACAAGATTGAAGACTTCGTCCCGTGTCCGGATGGGACTCTCCTTGGCATGGAAGGCAAGCTTGGCAATACGGATATGTAGATCTCCTCCCTTGTAACCGACTCTGTGTAACCCTAGCCCCCTCCGGTGTCTATATAAACCAGAGGTTTTAGTCCGTAGGACAACAACAATCATACCATAGGCTAGCTTCTAGGGTTTAGCCTCTACGATCTCGTGGTAGATCAACTCTTGTAATACTCATATCATCAAGATCAATCAAGCAGGAAGTAGGGTATTAACTCCATCAAGAGGGCCCGAACCTGGGTAAACATCGTGTCCTGCGCCTCCTGTTACCATCCGCCTTAGACGCACAGTTCGGGACCCCCTACCCGAGATCGGCCGGTTTTGACACCGACAACGCATACTCTGGATATCATCATATATTTATGTTGAAAGAAGATGAGGAGAAGACCATATTCATTACTCCATGTGGCATGTATTGCTTTGTACGCATGCCTTTTAGACTAAAGGGTGCTGGTTCAATGTTTGC
Organism: Aegilops tauschii subsp. strangulata; assembly: GCF_002575655.3. Classification (NCBI taxonomy): domain Eukaryota; kingdom Viridiplantae; phylum Streptophyta; class Magnoliopsida; order Poales; family Poaceae; genus Aegilops; species Aegilops tauschii. The sequence goes on along the minus strand of NC_053037.3, from coordinate 275,194,007 downwards.
AAGAGCAATTTAGATTGGTTTTGAGCCATAGTTACACAGGAATGTGGAAGCTTATATGGATTATATAGTGGTCAAAACCAAGGACATATCAACCCTCATTGATGATTTAGAAGAAACATTCGCGAACTTGCGCAAGATCAACATGAAGCTTAACCCTGAGAAGTGTGTGTTCGGTGTCCCATCTGGCAAACTTCTCGGGTTCTTCGTGTCCCAGCATGGATCGAAGCAAACCCTGACAAGATCATGGTCATTGAGCAGATTCAAGCACCCAAGACCGTCAAGGATGCGCGACACCTTGCCGGATGTGTCACAACTCTGAGTAGGTTCATTTCGAGATCTGCTGAGCGCGCCCTGCCGTTTTTCAAGATATTGAAAAAGGCAGATCCAATCAAATCGACTCCGGAAACAGAGGCTGTGTTGCAAGATCTGAAAAGGTACTTGTCCTCTGCACCAACTCTAGTCGCGCCTAGGCCACAGGAACCGTTGTTGCTATACTTAGCGGCAACGAACCAAGTGGTCAGTGCTGCGCTGGTTGTGCAGAGAGACGCTGGTGACGAAGGGACGACGGTGGGAAGCCACCCCATGAAGAAGCAGAATCCTCCCCAACAGATCTTGGCGCTGGTAGAGTGAAGGCAGTGCAAGAGGAGATAGCCAATCATCAGATGGTGCCAAAGAAGAAGATGGTGCAACAATCCGTATACTTTGTCAGCTCCCTTTTACAGGGAGCTAGATCAAGGTATTCGGGTGTGTAGAAGTTGCTTTTTGGCCTACTTATGGCCTCAAGAAAGTTGCACCACTACTTCCAGGCTCATGAGATCCCGGTAGTCACTCTCTTTCCATTGCAGCGCATTCTAAGGAATCCAGAGACAACCGGTAGGATAGTAGAGTGGGCACTGGAGCTATTGAGTTTTGCCCTCAGGTTTGAAGGTACATCAACCATTCAGAGCAGAGCACTAGTAGAGTTCATTGCAGAGTGGACACCAACGCAAGATGACGAGATCCCTGAATCAACTCTCACCGGCAAGGAAACTGAGAAGAATTGGGTCATGTACTTTGACGATGCTTTCTCGCTGCAAGGGGTCGATGCCGGAGTGCTGCTTGTCGCACCCACTAGAGAGCATCTCAAGTACATGGTTCCAATGCACTTTCCCCTGGAGGAAGCTACCAACAATACTGTGGAGTACGAGGGACTGCTTGCAGGCCTCAGAATTGCAGTAGAGTAGGGAATCAAAAAGTTGATTGTCCGAGGAGACTCGCAACTTGTAGTTAAGCAAGTGAACAAAGACTAGTAGAGCCCATTGATGGAGGCATATGTGAATGAAGTGAGGAAATTGGAAGAACCCTTTGACGGTTTACAAACAGAGCACATTCCTCATGCGAAAAACAACAACACTGATCAACTATCAAAGTGTGCCACCTAGAAGCTTCCCGTTGAACCAGGAACTTTTGTGCTCCATTTGAATCAGCTAACAGTCGCTCCATCAATGAGAGCCAAGAAAAAAAGAAAGCTAAGCACCGGCAAGTATTTTCGGATAGAGCTCCCTGAAGCCGCCAGCAAAAATGTTGCCGAAAATGACAATGCGCGTGCCGGTGAGCAGCAACCTCGAGCAGAATCTCTGATTCTTGCTGTTGAGGTTAGCACTCCCGCGGCCGAAGAAATGCCTTTATTCCTTGTTGTCGAGCCTCGGGCTCCATTATGGGCCCAACATATAGTTCAGTTTCTCCAAACATGGGAACTTCCTGAGGAACAAGAGCAAGCTGAAAAGATAGCCCTTCAGTCAAGTATGTATCAGTTTGTGGATGACATCCTGTGCAGAAAAAGACCAAACAAAGTGAAATTGAGGTGCATTTGCTGGGAAGATGGACTAAAGTTGTTGGCAGAGATACATGGAGGCGTATGTGGTTCCCATATAGGAGCGAGAGCCCTTGTCGGGAAAGCCTTCCAGCAAGGTTTCTATTGGCCCACTGCCCTCCAGGATGCAACCGAGCTAGTAACAAGATGTGAAGCATGCCAGCTCCATTCGAAGAACATACATCAACCAACTCAAGCCCTCTAGACAATCCCTCTCTCCTAGCCTTTCTTGGTCTGGGGGCTCGATATTTTGGGCCCCTTTTCCCGTGCTACGGGGGGCTTTGAGTTCTTGTATGTTGCCATCGACAAGTTCACAAAGTGGCCTAAGGTAGAGCTAGTGAGGAAGGTGACTGTACAGTCAGCCGTCAAGTTCTTTACAGGATTGGTTTGTCGGATTGGAGTTCCAAATAGAGTCATCACTGACAATGACACAGAATTTACGAGCCTCACTTTCATGCAATACATACAAAGCCTTGGAAGCAAGTTTTGCTTTGCTTCCGTTGCTCATCCAAGGAGTAGCGGGCAAGCAGAGAGGACAAATGCTGAAGTGCTGCGCGGGCTAAAGACAAGAACTTTCCACAAGCTGCACAAGTGCGGGAGGCGATGGCTTGAGGAGGTGCCGGTGGTTCTTTGGTCACTCAGAACGACACCAAATCGAGCTACTGGCCAGACACCCTTCTCCCTAGTCTATGGTACAAAAGCGGTGCTCCCCACGAAACTCATATATGGGTCACCTCGAGTACTTTCCTACGATGAAGTAGCACAACAGCAGCTCGACATGACAATGCTATGCTCCTCGAGGAAGATCGTCTTTGGGCTGCAATGCATGTTGCATGCTACCAGCAAGCCTTGCACCGCTATCATATCCGCAAGGTTCATGCCCGGAGCCTTGAGGAAGGCGACCTTGTCCTTAGGCACGTTTAGTCACCAAGGGAACAAACAAGTTGACGCCAAAGTGGGAGGGCCCTTATTGGGTGGTACAAGTCACCAGACCTGGCGCAGTGCGTCTGGAGACCGAAGATGGCATTCATGTGCAAAACTCATGGAATATTGAGCATCTTCACAAGTTCTACCCGTAAGGCGTCGTTGCGGGGCCTTGTCTAGGCAACCTCTTTTGTACAAGCATAGTCCCAGTGACTTGTAACCCTTTGTACAAAGCCAAGCGCAAACCCTATGCACATCAGAATAATGCCAAAGTGCTCCATGAGCCGTCATGCATGTTTTCTTATGTACTGATGCACGTGTAGTATGATAGCGCTTTGCTTGAATAGAATGGCTAACATACCGCTAAGGTATCTGAGGGAGTTATGGACTAAGGGGTCCTCGGGGAGCCGGTCCATTGGATGTGGGCCGGACTGGTGAAGCCGAATAACGATAGAAGACTCATGATTGGATAAGGAATCTTCGGAGTGTGGTGTGCCCTCCAAGCCAAGAATAGGCAAAATCCTCCTCTCATTGTAATCGGTTTCCTGTAACCCTAATCCTAGCGGTGTCTCTGGGCCCTCTCGGTAATGCACATCACTATAAGCCTTGCAAGCAATGTGACTAATGAGTTAGTTGCGGGATGATGCATTACGGAACGAGTAAAGAGACTTGCCGGTAACGAGATTGAACTAGGTATTGAGATACCGGCGATCGAATCTCGGGCAAGTAACATACCGATGACAAAGGTAATAACATATGTTGTTATGTGGTTTGACCGATAAAGATCTTCGTAGAATATGTAGGAGCCAATATGAGCATCCAGGTTTCGCTATTGGTTATTAACCGGAGACGTGTCTCGGTCATGTCTACATAGTTCTCGAACCCGTAGGGTCCGTACGCTTAAAGGTCTGTGACGATCGGTATTATGAGTTTATGTGATTTGATGTACCGAAAGTAGTTTGGAGTCCCGGATGAGATCGGGGACATGACGAGGGGTCTTGAAATGGTCGAGACGTAAAGATTGATATATTGGATGACTATATTCGGACATCGGAAAGGTTCCGAGTGATTCGGGTATTTTTTGGGGTACCGGGGAGTTACGGGAATACGAGGAAGAAGTAATGGGCCTCATGGGCCAAGTGGTGGAAGAGAGGAGGCAGGGCGCGCGGCCCCCCTAGCCCAAACTGAATTGGACTAGGGGGCCGGCCCCCCTTTCCTCCTTTTTTCTCCCTCTCCTTCCTTCTCCCTCTCCTCCTTCCTTTCCTCCTCCTAGTAGGAGTAGGAAAGGGGAGTGCTACTCCTACTAGAAGGAGGACTCCTCCTCCTGGCGCGCCCTACAGGGGCCGGCGGGCCTCCCCCCTTGCTCCTTTATATACGGGGGCAGGGGCACCCTAGGACACAACAAGTTGATCATTGATCTCTCCCAACCGTGTGCGGTGCCCCCCTCCACCATAATCCACCTTGGTCATATCGTAGAGGTGCTTAGGGAAAGCCCTGCGTCGGTAGCTTCATCAACATCGTCACCACGCCGTCGTGCTGACGAAACTCTCCCTCGAGCTCTACTGGATCATGAGTTCGCGGGACGTCACCGAGCTGAACGTGTGCTGAACGCGGATGTGCCGTACGTTCGGTACTAAGGATCGGTCGATCGTGAATACGTACGACTACATCAACCGCGTTGTCATAACGCTTCCGCTTAACGGTCTACGAGGGTACGTGGACGACACTCTCCCCTCTCGTTGCTATGCATCACCATGATCTTGCGTGTGCGTAGGATTTTTTTTTGAAATTACTACGTTCCCCAATAGTGGCATCCGAGCCAGGTTTATGCGTAGATGTAATATGCACGAGTAGAACACAAGTGAGTTGTGGGCGATACAAGTCATACTGCTTACCAGCATGTCATACTATGGTTCGGCGGTATTGTTGGATGAAGCGGTGCGGATCGACATTATGCGTACGCTTACGCGAGACTGGTTCTACCGACGTGCTTTGCACATAGGTGGCTAGCGCGTGTCAGTTTCTCCAACTTTAGTTGAACCGTGTGTGACTACGCCCGGTCCTTGAGAAGGTTAAAACAACACTAACTTGACGAACTATCGTTGTGGTTTTGATGCGTAGGTAAGAACGGTTCTTGCTCAGCCCGTAGCAGCCACGTAAAACTTGCAACAACAAAGTACAGGACGTCTAACTTGTTTTTGCAGGGCATGTTGTGATGTGATATGGTCAAGACATGATTTGTTGTATGAGATGATCATGTTTTGTTAAAGTTATCGGTAACTGGCAGGAGCCTTATGGTTGTCTCTTTATTGCATAAGATGCAAGTGTCATGTAATTGCTTTACTTTATCGCTGTGCGATATCAATAGTTGCAAAAGAAATAGCTGGTGAGACGACCATGTGACGACACGTTGATAAAAGATCAAGATGATGGAGATCATGGTGTCATGCCGGTAATAATAGAGATCATGACAGTACTTTGGAGATGGAGATCAAAAGCACAAGATGATGATGGCCATATCATGTCACATATTTTGATTGCATGTGATATTTATCTTTTATACATCTTATTTTGCTTAGTTCGGTGGTAGCTTTATAAGATGATCCCTTACTAAATTTTCAAGGTATAAGTGTTCTCCCTGAGTATGCATCGTTGCGACAGTTCTTCGTGCCGAGACACCACGTGATGATCGGGTGTGATAAGCTCTACGTTCACATACAACGGGTGCAAGCCAGTTTTGCACACGCAGAATACTCGGCTTAAATTTGAGAAGCCTAACATATACAGATATGGCCTTGGAACACTGAGACCGAAAGGTCGAGCGTGAATCATATAGTAGATATGATCAACATAGTGATGTTCACCATTGAAAGCTACTCCATCTCACGTGATGATCGGACATGGTTTAGTTGATATGGATCACGTGATCATTTAGATGACTAGAGGGATGTCTATCTAAGTGGTAGTTCTTAAGTAATATGATTAATTGAACTTTAATTTATCATGAACTTAGTCCTGGTAGTATTAGGATATCTATGTTGTAGATCAATAGCTCGCGTTTAGCTCCCCTGTTTTATTTTTGATATGTTCCTAGAGAAAACTAAGTTGAAAGATGTTAGTGGCAATGATGCGGATTGGATCCGTGATCCGAGGATTATCCTCATTGCTGCACAGAAGAATTATGTCCTTGATGCACCACTAGGTGACAGACTGATTGCAGGAGCAGATGCAGACGTTATGAACGTTTGGCAAGCTCGATATGATGACTACTTGATAGTTTAGTGCACCATGCTTTACGGCTTAGAATCGGGGCTTCAAAGACGTTTTTGAAACGCCACGGAGCATATGAGATGTTTCAAGAGTTGAAATTAGTATTTCAGACTCATGCCCAAGTCGAAAGGTATGACACCTTTGTCAAAGTACTTTGCCTACAAGATGGAGGAGAATAGCTTAGTTAGTGAGCATGTGCTCAGAATGTCTGATTACTGCAATCACTTGAATCAAGTGGGAGTTAATCTTCCAGATAAGAAATTGATTGACAGAGTTCTCTAGTCACTATACCAAGTTACTAGAACTTTGTGATGAACTATAATATGCAAGGGATAACAGAAACAATTCCCAAGATCTTCGTGATGCTAAAATCGACGAAGGTAGAAATCAAGAAAAACATCAAGTGTTGATGGTTGACAAGACCACTAGTTTCAAGAAAAGGGCAAAGGGAAGAAGGGGAACTTCAAGAAGAACGGCAAGCAAGTTGTTGCTCAAGTGAAGAAGCCCAAGTCTGGACCTAAGCCTGAGACTAAGTGCTTCTACTGCAAAGGGACTGGTCACTGGAAGCGGAACTACCCCAAGTATTTGGCGGATAAGAAGGATGGCAAAGTGAACAAAGCTATATTTGATAGACATGTTATTGATGTGTACTTTACTAGTGTTTATAGCAATCCCTCGGTATTTGATACTAGTTCAGTTGCTAAGATTAGTAACTCGAAACGGGAGTTGCAGAATGAACAGAGACTAGTTAAGGGTAAAGTGACGATGTGTGTTGGAAGTGGTTCCAAGATTGATATGATCATCATCGCACACTCCCTATACTTTCGGGATTAGTGTTAAACCTAAATAAATGTTATTTGGCGTTTGCGTTGAGCATGAATATGATTTGATCATGTTTATTGCAATACGGTTATTCATTTAAAGTCAGAGAATAATTGTTGTTCTGTTTACATGAATAAAACCTTCGATTGTCATACACCCAATGAAAATAGTTTGTTGGATCTCGATCGTAGTGGTACACATATTCATAATATTGAAGCCAAAAGATGCGAAGTTAATAATGATAGTGCAACTTATTTGTGGCACTGCCGTTTAGGTCATATTTGTGTAAAGCACATGAAGAAAATTCATGCTGATGGGCTTTTGGAATCACTTGATTATGAATCAGTTGATGCTTGCGAACCATGCCTCATGGGCAAGATGACTAAGACTCCGTTCTCCGGAACAATGGAGCGAGCAACAGACTTGTTGGAAATAATACATACTGATGTATGTAGTCCGATAAGTGTTGAGGCCCGCGGCAGGTATCGTTATTTTCTGACCTTCACACATGATTTGAGCAGATATGGGTATATCTACTTGATGAAACATAAGTCTGAAACATCTGAAAAGTTCATATAATTTCAGAGTGAAGTGGATAATCATCATAACAAGAAAATAAAGTTTCTACGATCTGATGGTGGAGGAGAATATTTGAGTTATGAGTTTGGTCTTCATTTGAAACAATGCGGAATAGTTTTGCAACTCACGCCACTTGGAACACCACAGCGTAATGGTGTGTCCGAACATTGTAACCGTACTTTATTAGATATGGTGCAATCTATGATGTCTCTTAACGATTTACCACTATCGTTTTGGTGTTATGCATTAGAGACAGCTGCATTCACGTTAAATAGGGCACTATCTAAATCCGTTGAGACGACACTATATGAACTGTGGTTTATTAAGAAATCAAAGTTGTCGTTTCTTAAAGTTTGGGGTTGCGATGCTTATGTGATAAAGTTTCATCCTGATAAGCTCAAACCCAAATCGGAGAAATGTGTCTTCATAAGATACCCAAAGGAGACTGTTGGGTACACCTTCTATCACTGATCCGAAGGCAAGACATTTGTTGCTAAGAATAGATCCTTTCTAGAGAAGGAGTTTCTCTCGAAAGTGGGAGGAAAGTAGAACTTGATGAGGTAACTGTACCTGCTCCCTTATTGGAAATAGTCCATCACAGAAATCTGTTCCTGTGACTCCTACACCAATTAGTGAGGAAGCTAATGATGATGATCATGTAACTTCAGATCAAGTTACTACCGAACCTCGTAGGTCAACCAGAGTGAGATCCGCACCAGAGTGGTATGGTAATCCTGTTCTGGAGGTCATGTTACTTGACCATGACGAACCTACAAACTATAAGGAAGCGATGATGAGCCCAGATTCCGCGAAATGGCTTGAGGCCATGAAATCTGAGAGGGGATCCATGTATGAGAACAAAGTGTGGACTTTGGTTGACTTGCCCGTTGATCGGCAAGCCATAGAAAATAAATAGATCTTCAAGAGGAAGACGGACGCTGATAATAGTGTTGCTATCTACAAAGCTAGACTTGTCGAAAAAGGTTTTTGACAAAGTTCAAGGTGTTGAGTACGATGAGATTTTCTCACTCGTAGCGATGCTTAAGTCTGTCCGAATCATGTTAGCAAATTGCCACATTTTATGAAATCTGGCAAATGGATGTCAAAACTACATTCCTTAATGGATTTCTTAAAGAAGAATTGTATATGATGCAACCAGATGGTTTTGTCGATCCTAAAGATGCTAACAAAATGTGCAAGCTCCAGCAATCCATCTATGGACAGGTGCAAGCATCTCGGAGTTGGAATATACGCTTTGATGAGTTGATCAAAGCATATAGTTTTATACAGACTTGCGATGAAGCATGTATTTACAAAAAAGTGAGTGGGAGCACTACAGCATGTCTGATAAATATATGTGAATGACATATTGTTGATCGGAAATAATGTAGAATTTTCTGGAAAGCATAAAAGAGTATTTAAAAGGATTTTTTCAAAGAAAGACCTCGGTGAAGCTGCTTACATGTTGTGCATCAAGATCTATAAAGATAGATCAAGACGCTTGATAAGTTTTTTCAATTAGTACATACCTTGACAAGATTTGGAAGTAGTTCAAAATGGAACAGTCAATGAAAGAGTTCTTGCCTGTGTTACAAGGTGTGAAATTGAGTAAGACTCAAAACCCGACCACGGCAGAAGATAGAAAGAGAATGAAAGTCATTCCCTATGCCTCAGCCATAGGTTCTATAAAGTATGCCATGCTATGTACCAGATCTATTGTATACCCTACACTGAGTTTAGCAAGGGAGTACAATAGTGATCTAGGAGTAGATCACTGGACAACGGTCAAAGTTATCCTTAGTGGAATAAGGATATGTTTCTCGATAATGGAGGTGGCAAAAGGTTCATCGTAAAGGGTTACGTCGATGCAAGTTTTGACACTAATCCAGATGACTCTAAGTCTCAATATGGATACATATTGAAAGTAGGAGCTATTAGCTAGAGTAGCTCCATGCAGAGCATTGTAGACATATAAATTTGCAAAATACTTATGGATCTGAATGTGACACACCCGTTGACTAAAATTATCTCACAAGCAAAACATGATCACACCTTAGTACTCTTTGGGTGTTAATCACATAGCGATGTGAACTAGATTACTGACTCTAGTAAACCCTTTGGGTGTTGGTCACATGTCGATGTGAACTATGGGTGTTAACCACATAAAGATGTGAACTATTGATGTTAAATCACATGGCGATGTGAACTAGATTATTGACTCTAGTGCAAGTGGGAGACTGAAGGAAATATGCCCTAGAGGCAATAATAAAGTTATTATTTATTTCCTCATATCATGATAAATGCTTATTATTCATGCTACAATTTTATTACCCGGAAACATAATACATGTGTGAATACATAGACAAACATAGTGTCACTAGTATGCCTCTACTTGACTAGCTCGTTGATCAAAGATGGTTGAGTTTCCTAGCCATAGACATGAGTCGTAATTTGATTAACGGGATCACATCATTAGGATAATGATGTGATTGACTTGACCCATTCCGTTAGCTTAGCCCTTGATCGTTTAGTATGTTGCTATTGCTTTCTTCACGACTTATACATGTTCCTATGACTATGAGATTATGCAACTACCGAATACCAGAGGAACACTTTGTGTGCTACCAAATGTCACAACGTAACTGGGTGATTATAAAGGTGCTCTACAGGTGTCTCCGATGGTGTTTGTTGAGTTGGCATAGATCGAGATTAGGATTTGTCACTCCGATTGTCGGAGAGGTATCTCTGGGCCCTCTCGGTAATGCACATCACTATAAGCCTTGCAAGCAATGTGACTAATGAGTTAGTTGCGGGATGATGCATTACGGAACGAGTAAAGAGACTTGCCGGTAACGAGATTGAACTAGGTATTGAGATACCGACGATCGAATCTCGGGCAAGTAACATACCGATGACAAAGGGAATAACGTATGTTGTTATGCGGTTTGACAGATAAAGATCTTCATAGAATATGTAGGAGCCAATATGAGCATCCAGGTTCTGCTATTGGTTATTGACCGGAGAAGTGTCTCGGTCATGTCTACATAGTTCTCGAACCCGTAGGTCCGCACGCTTAAAGTTTTGTGACGATCGGTATTATGAGTTTATGTGATTTGATGTACTGAATGTAGTTCGGAGTCCCGGATGAGATCGGGGACATGACGAGGAGCCTCGAAATGGTCGAGACGTAAAGATTGATATATTGGACGACTATATTCGGACATCGGAAAGGTTTCGAGTGATTCGGGTATTTTTCGGGGTACCGGGGAGTTACGGGAATACGAGGAAGAAGTAATGGCCTCATGGGCCAAGTGGTGGAAGAGAGGAGGCAGGGCACGCGGCCCCCCTAGCCCAAACCGAATTGGACTAGGGGGCCGGCCCCCCTTTCCTCCTTTTTCCTCCCTCTCCTTCCTTCTCCCTCTCCTCCTTCATTTCCTCCTCCTAGTAGGAGTAGGAAAGGGGAGTCCTACTCCTACTAGGAGGAGGACTCCTCCTCCTGGCACGCCCTACAGGGGACGGCCGGCCTCCCACTTACTCCTTGATATACGGGGGCAGGGGGCACCCTAGGACACAACAAGTTGATCATTGATCTCTCCCAGCCGTGTGCGGTGCCCCCTCCACCATAATCCACCTCGGTCATATCGTAGCGGTGCTTAGGCAAAGCCCTGTGTCAGTAGCTTCATCAACATCGTCACCACAGCGTCGTGTTGACGAAACTCTCCCTCGAGATCTACTGGATCGTGAGTTCGCGGGACGTCACCGAGCTGAATGTGTGCTGAACGCGGAGGTGCCGTACGTTCGGTACTGAGGATCGGTCGATCGTGAAGACGTACGACTACATCAACTGCGTTGTCATAACGCTTCCGCTTAACGGTCTACGAGGGTACGTGGACGACACTCTCCCCTCTCGTTGCTATGCATCACCATGATCTTGCGTGTGCGTAGGATTTTTTTTTTTGAAATTACTACGTTCCCCAACACATTGTCCCTTGTTCCCCATCGATTGTAGACCCACAGCTCGGGACCCCCTACCCTGAGGTCTATCGGTTTTGACACCGACCTTGGTGCTTTCATTGAGAGCCCCACTATGGGGTCGCCCAAGGATCGATGGCTCGCCTAATCATAGGAGAAGGCATTAGCTCCGGGGACCTCTTCGTCCCCGGGCAGCTCTCCACGTTTGGTAGCATCGTGCTGCATGCTGACCCGACTGGTCGTCTGGATCAGATCGATAACTTCGCTCTTGAATACCAAACTCGATTCGGCAATCTGGAATACGTTGCAGATTTGCACTGCGATCTAGTATTCGCTGAATTCACTGCCCTCTCCCGCACCCACGCAGGCCTTGTCGCGCCCGCTCAGGAGTCCCCATCTGATCCGATCTACGGATCGGCCCAGTCCTCCAAACAGCTTCGAGCCAGGAGGGCTCCCCTCCAAGCGGGGACGAGACTCCACCTTCAGACGGACTCACCATATCCGCGGAGGACCTATCTTCGGCCCTCGAGGCGAAACTGGGAGACGGAAACCAAGAGTCAATCTCGGCCGAACCCTTCCTTCACAACCCTCTGCTGGCCTTGAGCCCTTGCGACGAGTCCACGACCGATGGCCGGGGGTCACCCCCGGCCCTAAACGGCTCGACCTCAAATCCTGGCATGGAAACTATATGTGAGGACCAAGGCCCACCCTCAGTCTCCTGGGATAATCCGGCCCCCCTTGAGGATCCGGTCCCATATCCCGAAATAGCTCGGCCCGCGGAGGCGAGGGATCGGCTAGGCCACAGACAGCCCCCGCCCCGTTACAACGGAATTTGGCCTAGAGCCCTCAAATTCGATGACCCTCGATATGTTAAGCAAGGCACTGGACCGAATCCAGAGAATGACCATCGGGGAGAACCAGCCTTTAGCCCACAATCAGCGGCCCTTCGAGGCATACCATAGGGAATTTTACATCCCACCCACCACCCACTTGGTAGCCACTGCCGAAGATTTAACGACACGCTAGTTTATAATTTGGAAAACGCCAAATATATGGACGAGGATAGCAGAGCCACGGTTAGCACCGATGTTGGGCCCCCGTCACCGGCCACTTGTCGGCCACGTCTACCTATGATATCGACGTGGTGGACACCCCCAAGGATGATGACATCGCTCCCAATCAGGACAATAACAAGCCCGGAGATGAGCCGCCCAAACACCTCAGACAACACCGCTAGTCAAAGGCATGTCGAAGCCATCCGAGCAACACAGACTCCGTGGAAAACGGTACCGCAAATAATACAGATGACCTCGCAGGAGCCACAACCGATGAATATCAGCAGGATGACCCCGCGGGGCAGGAGGACCCGCCCAATCCAGGAGACCTTGAAGAATCCGAAGACATCAACTACCTCCCATCCTCTAAAGAGGAGGCCAGCCTCGGGGATGAAGACTTCCACGTCCCCGAAGACCCGCTGGAGCAGGAACAGTTCAAGCGAAGGCTTTTAGCCACCACCTGTAGCATGAAGAAACAATAACGCAGGATCAAGGCCGAGCAGGAAACCCTCAACGACCGATGGACTAAAGTCCTAGCCGCCGAAGAGGGGTACGGTCACGAACGACCAATAAAAAGTTATCCAATGTGACAATTACTGCCGCAATTCGACGACGAGGCCGTAGAGCCAATGCGTTCAACATACACCTACGCTGAACAGCTGGACCGTCCCCCTAGAGGGTGGGACAGAGAAGCTGACGAGGCCGAGCACCCTGCCGCCCCAGCTCGCCGTTATGGTAAGGATAAAGCGCGGACTGCCTACGAATATGACCTTCGTTGTGACCTGGACGCTCGGGCAGGCCATACCAGGTCCATCTACGGACCCAAAGAAGACCCGCGTACTTACCGGGAAGGATATTACGACCGGCTGAAACGAAACGATAGAGTTCGGGAGCAGCAAACTCGGATGGCCGAAGACCTCCGACGCGATATAGTCCGAGCTCGGGGCCCGTCACACCCCCTGTGCTTGACAGAAAGGGTGATGCGGCACCAATTCCCGGAAGGCTTCAAGCCTGTGAACATCGAACCATACGACGGAACCACAGACCCGGCCATATGGATAGAAGACTTCCTCCTTCACATTCATATGGCTCGAGGAGATGATCTCAACACCATCAAGTATTTGTCGCTAAAGCTTAAAGGACCAGCTCGACAGTGGTTGACCAGCCTTCCCGAGGACTATAGGCTGTTGGGAAGAGCTCGAGGACGCTTTTCGAGCAAACTTTCAGGGCACCTATGTCCGGCCTCCCGACACCGACGACCTAAATCGCATAACACAATAGCCCGGGGAATCTGCCTGACAATTCTGTAACCGATTCCTGACAAAGAAAAACTAGATTGTCGACTGTTCGGATGCCGAAGCCTTCGCCGCTTTCAAGCATAGTGTCAAGGACTAATGGCTCGTGCGATAGCTCGGCCAGGACAAACCAAGAATGATGGCAGCCCTTACTTCTCTCGTGACCCGCTTTTGCACAGGCGAGGACAGTTGGCTCGCTCGTAAAAACACCAACCCTGATACACCCGGTACCTTTGAGTTTCGGGACACAAACGAAAAGCCACGGTGCAGCAAGAATGAACGTCGCCACAATGACGGCAATGGTGAGGATACGACAGTAAATGCTGAATTCCTAAACCCTAAGTCTGGATCCTGAAAGAAAGACCCTCAAGGAAACATTGATGGCCCATCTAGATTAGGCGCAATTCTGGACAGGCCCTGCCAGATCCACAACACACCAGAGAAACCTGCCAACCACTCCAACCGTAACTGTTGGGTGATAAAACAAGCCGGCAAGCTCACAGCCGAAGACTCTGGCAAAAGCCCATGGAGCAAGGACGATGATGTGCCCTGCATGCTGGACAGTGGAGGCCAGAAACCCTTCCCTTTCGAGGTTGAAATGGTAAACATGATCTACGCAACCCACATACCAAAGACGGAGAGGAAGTGAGCGCTACGGGACGTATATGCCGTCGAGCCCGTGGCGCCGAAGTTTAACCCATGGTCAGCCTGCCCGATCACTTTCAATCGCAGGGATCACCCGACCAGCATACGCCATGGAGGGTCTGCAGCCTTAGTGCTCGACCCTATCATTGACGGATTCCACCTCACCAGCGTCCTCATGCACGGAGGCAGTAGCCTCAATCTGATATATGAAGACATAGTGAGGAAGATGGGGATCGACTCGTCAAGGATCAAACCTAGTAACACCACCTTTATCACGCCCAATATGCGATCCTATCCGAGAGGAACTTGAAGGTCCCACCAAGGATAGAGCCGCATATTGAAACGCTTTGCAAGGTGGATATCATTACATCATACCAAGTACATAATTGTTGGGGATACATACAAAGACATACAATTGCCTCACCAATACATCAAACATCATACATGAGAACAACATCCGACTATGGATGAAACACAAACAGACACTCAAATGACATCCACCCTGCTAGCCTAGGCTGCCGACCCAGACCAATCCCCTGATCGAAGAACAAGCAGAAGAAGAACTCCAAAACAAGTAAACATCGCTCTCACGTCATGAGCATCGCATTACCTGTACCGGCAACTGTAATTTTAGTAATCTGTGAGCCACGAGGACTCAGCAATCCCATTACCATGGGTACCAAGACTAGCAAAGCTTAATGGGTATGGAAAGGATAAGTGGTGAGGTTGCAGCAGCACTAAGCATTGTATGGTGGCCAACTTACGAGTGCAAGAGTAAGAAGAGCAACTACACAAACGGTCGCAAACTAATAATGATAAAAAAGTGACCCTGAACTACTTACGTTCAAACATAACCCCACCGTGTTCTCTTCTCTACTCACTCGAAAAGAGACAGTCATGGTTACACACACGGTTGGTGTATTTTAATTCGGATCTGGTGTCAAGTTCTCTACAACCGGATATTAAAAATTCCCATCTGCCACATAACCGCGGGCACAACTTTCGAAAGATCAAACGCTGCAAGGGTGTCCCAAGTTAGCCCATGACAAGCTCTCACGATCAACGGAGGAAAATCCTCCTCCCGAGACAACCCGATCAAACTCGGAATCCCGGTTCACAAGATATTTTGACAATGGTAAAACAAGTCCAGCAAGACCTCCCGGCGTGCTGACACCCTGATAGTAGCTGCGCGTATCTCGTCTCAGGCCATGACCGGATGAGCGCAGCGTAAGCGAATGAGGCCCGAGTTTCCCCGGGGGAAGCCGCACACAACTCTAGTTTGGACCAGCGCCAGCAGCACTGGCCCCCTGTATTATGTTGAATAACCGAACCTCGGGTAGCGCTAACTCCCTATGCGTCAAGTTTATTATCATGTTTAGTTATTATTTGAGCAAATGGTAAAACCAATGTTGGGTCTTGCTGGAGGAGTTTTATTCAAAGCAAACTGTCAAGGGGGGGCCATAAACCCAACCGTGTTAGGAACGCAAAATCAAGGAATATAATACTGATATGACGGAAACTAGGGTGGCATGAGTGGAACAAAACACCAGGAAAAAGGCCGAGCCTTCCACCCATTGCCAAGTATATATGCATTAATTAAATAAGAGATATTGTGATATCCCATGATATCCATGTCCCAACATGGAACAACCTGCACTGCACCTCCAACTAGCAACGCTATAAGAGGGGTCGAGCAAAGCGGTAACATAGCCAAACAACGGTTTGCTAGGATGGTGAAAAAGGTTAGAGGCTGTCATGGCAATTTGGGAGGCTTGATAAACAAGTGGTAGGTAGCGCAACATAGCGATAGCATCGAGACAACTAGCATAGCAAATATAGTAGTGAGATCCAAGGTGACGGTCATCTTGCCTGAAATCCCGCTAGGAAGAAGAATGAGTTGATACGTCTCCAACGTATCTATAATTTATGAAGTATTCATGCTATTATATTATCCATCTTGGATGTTTATGGGCTTTATTATGCACTTTTATATTACTTTTGGGACTAACCTATTGACCCAGAGCCCAGTGCCAGTTCTTGTTTTTTCCCTTGTTTCAGTGTTTCGAAGAAAAGGAATATCAAACGGAGTCGAAACGGAATGAAACCTTCTGGAGAAGTTATTTTTGGAAGGAAAGCAATCCAGAGGACTTGGAGTCCACGTCAAGAAAGCAACAAGGAAGGCACGAGGCAGGGGGGCGCGCCCACCCCCCGGGCGCGCCCTCCACCCTCGTGGGCCCCTCGTGGCTCCCCTGACGTACTTCTTCCTCCTATATATACCCATATACCCTAAAACCTTCGGGGAACAGAATAGATCGGGAGTTCCACTGCCGCAAGCCTCTGTAGCCACCAAAAACCAATCGGGACCCTGTTCCGGCACCCTGCCGGAGGGAAGAACCCTCACCGGTGGCCATCTTCATCATCCCGGCGCTCTCCATGACGAGGAGGGAGTAGTTCACCCTCGGGGATGAGGATATGTACTAGTAGCTATGTGTTTGATCTCTCTCTCTCGTGTTCTTGAGGTGATACGATCTTGATGTATCGCGAGCTTTGCTATTATAGTTGGATCTTATGTTTCTTCTCCCCCTCTACTCTCTTGTAATGGATTGAGTTTTCCCTTTGAAGTTATCTTATCGGATTGAGTCTTTAATGATTTGAGAACACTTGATGTATGTCTTGCCGTGTGTATCTGTGGTGACAATGGGATATCACGTGATTCACTTGATGTATGTTTTGGTGATCAACTTGCGGGTTCCGCCCATGAACCTATGCATAGGGGTTGGCACACGTTTTCGTCTTGACTCTCCGGTAGAAACTTTGGGGCACTCTTTGAAGTTCTATGTGTTGGTTGAATAGATGAATCTGAGATTGTGTGATGGATATCGTATAATCATACCCACGGATACTTGAGGTGACATTGGAGTATCTGGGTGACATTAGGGTTTTGGTTGATTTGTGTCTTCAGGTGTTATTCTAGTACGAACTTCAGGGCTGTTTGTGACACTTATAGGAATAGCCCAACGGATTGATTGGAAAGAATAACTTTGAGGTGGTTTCGTACCCTACCATAATCTCTTCGTTTGTTCTCCGCTATTAGTGACTTTGGAGTGACTCTTTGTTGCATGTTGAGGGATAGTGATATGATCCAATTATGTTATTATTGTTGAGAGAACTTGCACTAGTGAAAGTATGAACCCTAGGCCTTGTTTCCTAGCATTGCAATACCGTTTGTGCTCACTTTTATCACTAGTTACCTTGCTGTTTTTATATTTTCAGATTACAAAAACCTATATCTACCATCCATATTGCACTTGTATCACCATCTCTTCGCCGAACTAGTGCACCTATACAATTTACCATTGTATTGGGTGTGTTGGGGACACAAGAGACTCTTTGTTATTTGGTTGCAGGGTTGTTTCAGAGAGACCATCTTCATCCTACACCTCCCATGGATTGATAAACCTTAGGTCATCCACTTGAGGGAAATTTGCTACTGTCCTACAAACCTCTGCACTTGGAGGCCCAACAACATCTACAAGAAGAAGGTTGTGTAGTAGACATCAAGCTCTTTTCTGGCGCCGTTGCCAGGGAGTTGAGTGCTTGAAGGTATATCTTTAGATCTTGCAATCGAATCTTTTAGTTTCTTGTTTTATCACTAGTTTAGTCTGTAAAAGAAAGCTACAAAAAATGGAATTAAGTTTGTCTCATATGCTGCATCTTTTTAATTTCTTTCGTGAAAATGATGGGAAGGAAAATTGTGCTCAAGTACTAGAAGAAGAATTACATAGAATGCTTGGCATAAAATATGCGAATGATGAGCATGATTGCAATGTTGTTAGTATGAATTCTTTGAATACCCATGATGCTAATGATATGCAAGGCCACAAGCTTGGGGATGCTATGTTTGATGAAGATGATATTTTTAGTCCCCCCAAGTTTGGATGAGCAAATTTATTATGATGAAAGCATGACTCCTATTTATGATGATTATTGTGATGACACGTATGCTATAAAGAATAAAGATAACCATGAAACTTGTCATCATGATTTTAATTTTCAATTGGATTATGCTTCACGTGATAGTTATTTTGTTGAGTTTGCTCCCACTACTATTCATGAGAAGAATTTTTCTTATGTGGAGAGTAACAAAAATTCTATGCTTATGCATCATGAAAAGAGTGCTTTATGTGATAGTTATATTGTTGAATTCATTCATGATGCTACTGAAAATTATTATGAGGGAGGAATATATGCTTGTAGGAATTGCAATAATATCAAGTTTCCTCTCTACGTGTTGAAAATCTTGAAGCTATACTTGTTTTGCCTTCCTATGCTAGTTGATTATTGTTCCCATAAGTTGTTTGCTCACAAAATCCCTACGCATAGGAAGTGGGTTAGACTTAAATGTGTTAGTCATATTCTTCATGATGATTTTTTTTATGTTTCAATTCTTATCTTTTATGTGAGCATCATTGAAATCATCATGCCTAGCTAGGGGCGTTAAACGTTAGCGCTTGTTGGGAGGCAACCCAATTTTATTTTAGTTTCTTTCTTTTTGGTTCTGTTTAGGAATAAATAATCCATCTATCCTCTGTTTATATGTGGTTTTATGTTTTAATTAGTGTCTGTGCCAAGTAGAACCTTTGGGAAGACTTGGGTGAAGTCTTTATGATCATGCTGTAAAAAACAGAAACTTTAGCGCTCACGAGATTAGCTTCAACGTTTTACTGGAGAGTGCTATTTAGTTGATTCTTTTTGCAGATGATTACTAGACAAATTCCTCAGGTCCACCAATTTATTTTAGAATTTTTGGAGTTCCAGAAGTTTGCGTTAGTTACAGATTACTATAGACTGTTCTGTTTTTGACAGATTCTGTTTTTCGTGTGTTGCTTGCTTATTTTGATGAATCTATGGCTAGTAAAATAGTTTATAAACCATAGAGAAGTTGTAATACAGTAGGTTTAACACCAATATAAATAAATAATGAGTTCATTACAGTACCTTGAAGTGGTGTTTTGTTTTCTTTCGCTAACGGAGCTCACGAGTTTTCTGTTAAGTTTTGTGTTGTGAAGTTTTCAAGTTTTGGGTAAAGATTCGATGGACTATGGAATAAGGAGTGGCAAGAGCCTAATCTTGGGGATGCCCAAGGCACCCCAAGGTAATATTCAAGGATAACCAAGCATCTAAGCTTGGGGATGCCCCGGAAGGCATCCCCTCTTTCGTCTTCAATCATCGGTAACTTTACTTGGAGCTATATTTTTATTCACCACATGATATGTGTTTTGCTTGGAGCGTCATTTTATTTTCTTTTGCTTTGCTTGCTGCTGGAATAAAATACCAAGATCTGAAATTCTTAAATGAGAGAGAGTCTTCGCATAGCTATATAATTATTTAACTACTCATTGATCTTCACTTATATCTTTTTGGAGTAGTTTGTCATTTACTCGTGTGCTTCACTTATATCCTATGAGTAAATGGTTGAATGATTTGAATGTCATAAATCTGAAATTATATATGTTTCATATGCTTTTCCCATGGGGAGTAATGCCTTTACATATAAGAAGTAGAGGTGGTAAATTTATTGAAGGTTAGCAAACATTGTATTGGTCACTTGAACAATTCATGAAAGAATATTGACGGAAGAGAGATTTCACATATAAATATACTATCTTGGACATCTTCTATGATTGTGATCCCCATTAATTATTTTCAAACCTGAGCAAATTAGTTGAAGTTGGACAAGGAAGACAACATAATGAGTTATGCTTGGGTATATATGTATAAGTTATATTGTTTTGGATCCTCTAACATGTGGTGCTTGCTATTTAGAATCCTTTGCTAGCCAAAATATCTGTACTAAGTGGGAATACTGCTTGTGCATCCAAATTCCTTGAACCAAGTTTCTTCCATGAGTGTCCACCATATCTACCTATATGCGGTATTTACCTGCCGTTCCAAGTAAATTTGCATGTGCCAAACTCTAAACCTTCAAATAATAATCTGTTTTGTATGCCCGAATCGCTCATGTAGCGACTACGGGTTAGCAGTATCTTCCATGCTAGGTGGGTTATTCTCACGATGAGTGGACTCCGCTCATCATTCATGAGAAAATGGCTGGTAACTGGGATGCCCAGTCCCATGATCAAAAGATCGAAATCAAGTCAAAAATAATTGCAAACAAAACTCCCCCAGGCTTGATGTTAGTTGGAGGCACCCGTTGTTTCGGGCAAGCCATGGATTGATGATTGTTGGTGGAGGGGGAGTAAAAATCTTTACCTTTATGTTTGGGAACCGCCTATAATGTATGTAGTATGGAAGATATTGGTAACTCTTGGTCGTTATGTTGACAATGAAAGCATACCTCTCAAAATTATTTTCATCTCTGTTTCTGCTTCGAGCTCTGGCACCTCTGCAAATCCCTGCTTCCCTCTGCGAAGGGCCTATCTTTTACTTTTATGCAAGAGTCAGTAGTATTCCTTCTCATTCCAACCCACTCTTTAGTTGGCAAGCATCATATGATGGAAAGATCTAAGCATATATGGCCATTCAAATGTATTTGAGCATGAATTATTATTGTTGACATTACCCTTGAGGTAAAAGGTTGGGAGGCAAAACATTAAGCCCCTATCTTTCTCTGTGTTCGATGAATACTATTTGTTCTAAAAATATGCTTTGACTGGTAGTAATCGTGGAAGACTAAAAGATAGTTGAGTATGTGAAGTTTGCTGAATCAAAGCTCTGACATAGACTCTTCCTGAAAATAAGATGAATTGTAATTGTTTGATGACTAAGAACATAGTTTGTTAGTTTTCAAGAAAGTTTATGATCTATGCTGTAACATGTGAATAGTTTGTTACTTGATCATGAAAAGTTCTATGAGTTGAACTACTGTTATGACATATGATGATGCTAGAAAAGGTGATTGAAATTATCATTGATCAAACCTATGCACCAGCTAGCATTCACACTTCATAAATTCTTTCTTTTATCATTTACCTACTCGAGGACGAGCAAGAATTAAGCTTGGGGATGCTGATACGTCTCCAACGTATCTATAATTTATGAAGTATTCATGCTATTATATTATCCATCTTGGATGTTTATGGGCTTTATTATGCACTTTTATATTACTTTTGGGACTAACCTATTGACCCAGAGCCCAGTGCAAGTTCCTGTTTTTTCCCTTGTTTCAGTGTTTTGAAGAAAAGGAATATCAAACGGAGTCGAAACGGAATGAAACCTTCTGGAGAAGTTATTTTTGGAAGGAAAGCAATCCAGAGGACTTGGAGTCCACGTCAAGAAAGCAACAAGGAAGGCACGAGGCAGGGGGCGCGCCCACCCCCTGGGCGCGCCCTCCACCCTCGTGGGCCCCTCGTGGCTCCCCTGACGTACTTCTTCCTCCTATATATACCCATATACCCTAAAACCTTCGGGGAACAGAATAGATCGGGAGTTCTGCCGCCGCAAGCCTCTGTAGCCACCAAAAACCAATCGGGACCCTGTTCCGGCACCCTGCCGAAGGGGGGAACCATCACCGGTGGCCATCTTCATCATCCCGGCGCTCTCCATGATGAGGAGGGAGTAGTTCACCCTCAGGGCTGAGGGTATGTACAAGCGGCTATGTGTTTGATCTCTCTCTCTCTCTCTCTCTCTCTCTCTCTCGTGTTCTTGAGGTGATACAATCTTGATGTATCGCGAGCTTTGCTATTATATTTGGATCTTATGTTTCTTCTCCCCCTCTACTCTCTTGTAATGGATTGAGGTTTCCCTTTGAAGTTATCTTATCGGATTGAGTCTTTAATGATTTGAGAACACTTGATGTATGTCTTGCCGTGCGTATCTGTGGTGACAATGGTATATCACGTGATTCACTTGATTTATGTTTTGGTGATCAACTTGCGGGTTCCGCCCATGAACCTATGCATAGGGGTTGGCACACGTTTTCGTCTTGACTCTCCGGTAGAAACTTTTTGGGGCACTCTTTGAAGTTCTATGTGTTGGTTGAATAGATGAATCTGAGATTGTGTGATGCATATCGTATAATCATACCCACGGATACTTGAGGTGACATTGGAGTATCTAGGTGACATTAGGGTTTTGGTTGATTTGTGTCTTAAGGTGTTATTCTAGTACGAACTCCAAGGCTGTTTGTCACACTTATAGGAATAGCCCAACGGATTGATTGGAAAGAATAACTTTGAGGTGGTTTCGTACCCTACCATAATCTCTTCGTTTGTTCTCCGCTATTAGTGACTTTGGAGTGACTCTTTGTTGCATGTTGAGGGATAGTGATATGATCCAATTATGTTATTATTGTTGAGAGAACTTGCACTAGTGAAAGTATGAACCCTAGGCCTTGTTTCCTAGCATTGTAATACCGTTTGTGCTCACTTCTATCACTAGTTACCTTGTTGTTTTATATTTTCACTAGTGCAAGTATATCTACCATCCATATTGCACTTGTATCACCATCTCTTCGCTGAACTAGTGCACCTATACAATTTACCATTGTATTGGGTGTGTTGGGGACACAAGAGACTCTTTGTTATTTGGTTGCAGGGTTGTTTGAGAGAGACCATCTTCATCCTACACCTCCCACGGATTGATAAACCTTAGGTCATCCACTTGAGGGAAATTTGCTACTATCCTACAAACCTCTGCACTTGGAGGCCCAACAATGTCTACAACAAGAAGGTTGTGTAGTAGACATCATGAGTCCATGAAGAAGACGAACCAACATAGCCGAACGAATCCTCACGATCCCAATGGAACAGGAATTATCGAGAAGAAGCACAACCGAAAAGAAGCAAACGACACGGTAAACACGCAACACATAACATGGCATGATGCTCATCCAAGTATGATGCATGATAAGGCTACATGATGCTACTCATGGAAGAGATGACGCATACAAGAACCCCACATCAAAGCAAGTTTAAATGAGGCCGGAATCAACATACAATATTTCCGGAAACTACCCATATGCAAATTTCGAAATTGGTCCAGATCTGAATAACACATTATGTTAATGTTGTTAACCAGCAAGTTAAAGTGCACCATGATGATCTACGCGTCTTTCTAGTCAATTTACATATAAGGTTCAATTACTTCGGAGCTACGGCCTAGAAGATATGAGCAAAACAAGTTAAACATGACATTGATGCAACGCAAGCAAAACACAATCACAAACACTCCAAAACATGGATGCAACATGGTATGATGAAACTACATGCAAAATCAAGCAAGTTTCATATAGAGCATGATCAAAGCGGAGCAACGGTTCAACACATACACACGAAACAAGATGTAACAACATCTGCCTAAACAGCAACTAGGCACTTTGCAATCATCAAAACAACATGCTACAGGAACCATATGAGCGCGAATTTGATATGCACTTCAAGTACAGATAACATGCTTCAAATAACATTAAGTTCAGGTTCATAGGCATCAATATTAAACCAACATGATCAATGCAACAAGCCACTTTACAACACAGATTATGATAGTGAAAAACAGGGCATACATGTGAGCAGAAATAACATTTGACATGTTGGAGGCATGAAACAATGATGCTACGGTGCAAGATCATAGCAACCAAAAGCATGGAATTAAAGTATAGGTTATACATAACAAAACATGATTACTAAGCATCTCCATATAACATCTAGATCAATGGCATTCATCAAGACAAATAGGCAAGTCATAACAGATTCCCAGACTGAAAAACAAAGGCTGGAAACAGACATGATGCATACTTTGAGACAACAAAAGTATACACTATAGGAACTTATCATGGCATAAAAGAGCATGGCAAGAATTTACTATACACCCTTAACAAAACATCATTACTGAGCATGATCATTGGAGCAATGGATTTGATGATAGCTTCAAGTGAACATGGCAAGATGATATAACAGACTTGGTGAAAACTGGGCATGCTGACAGTTATATTTTTAAGCAATTTAAGGGCACCAAAATAGCAAGCTACAATAGGTTATAATTGAAAACAAGGGCCTGGATGGATATATAATAAAATGGGCATCAAAACATGATCAATGAATATCTCCATATTATTCATAGATTTGATGGTAGCATCAAGCAAACATGGCATCACAGTATAACTGTTTCAGACTTAACAGAACAGTAACAGCAAGTACCCTACTTCACAAGATGGTGCTAGTCACCACAGGGTATATCACGAAGAATGGATTACACCACTACAAAGATGACATGATCATTCTTCTAACATATAGGCATGATGCTCAAAAGAAAATCAGATAAAATGCTATGAAAAAGGCAAAATGACATGTTGCAGCAGCTTCCAACAGATTATATCACTTAGCACTTTTGCAACGATAATTAAGGCAGCAAGATGGATAACAACGTGCATGCAGAGTACACCATCTTGTAGAGCAGCAAGAGGGGAACAGTTTGGCATATCATACACTCAAATCAGAGCAACATGCACAAAGTTATGGCAGGTAAAACATGCACAGATGATATGCAGATCCAGGGACAGACGAAATCAATCTCGCTGAAGCGTGGACGGGGAGGACCCGGGATGGAGTGGTACGACGCGGTGGAGGCGTTTGGTTCGGAGGAGTGGTGGATCTCGTCCATTCCCCGGATCTGGCGATGGGGAGGCCTCCGGCGAGCTCTTCGGCGAGGGAGGCGAGGACGGCAAGGCGCGGGGGCGAGGCGGACGACGGCGGCGGCGAGCTCAGACGGCGGTGGGGTCGTGCGGGGCACCGGAGACGTCGGCGAGCGGCGCCAGCAAGGAGGCGCGCGGGCGGCGCGACTCGGGAGGCGCTGGCGGCGGGGCGCGGCGCGGATCTGGGCCGGGAGGGCCCGATCCGGGCCCGGCGGGCCATGGCGGCGCGGTTGCCCATAGGGACGTGTGGCCGTGCGGGGTTGGACGGGGCGGTGATGTGGCGCGGCCCGATTGGCTGGAGGGCGGCGACGCGGTGGCGGCTGGCCGCTTGGCCGTCGCCAAGTGGCGAGGAGGGGCTGGCCCGCGTGGAAAACGATGGGGAAGGTGGCTGGCGGCTGCAGGGATCCCGAGGAGGAGGCTAGAGGTAGGTGGAGGGGGGTTTAGGGTTCCAAAATTGGTAGGGGAAGGTGATTATATAGGGAAAGGAGCTAGAGGAGGGGAGTTTTGCTCTGTTTCAGAGCCGTTCGATCGCCATCGGACGGTCCGGAGTGGAGGGGTAGGTAGGTGGGCTAGTGGGCTGTGCAGGAGGCCTTGGCCTGAGAAGAGAGGGAGAATGGCAGCCCGACACGGGTTTCTGGAGACCGAAAACGTCCGACGGTTTGACCGGCTATAATGCCGCTATAATTATAAGTTGGGGCATCAAACGGACTCCGAATACGATGAAACTTGGCAGGCGGTCTACCGACAACATAACTACGCCGCACGCCAATTTTCATCCATTCCGAGAAAAAATTTATCCCACTTAAAAAATTAATATTTCGGAGGTGCCGCGGGCATGTGCGAATGTTGTTGGGCTCAGAATAGACAACGGAGAGAACTGGGAAACCCGAACGGATGCAAGTTTTGAAAACATGCAGATGAAATGCACATGATGACATGGCAAAGTGCAACACACTAGCGAATGACATGGCAACAAGGGCGAATAACTGGAAGACATCTGGCACATCGGTCTCGGGGCATTACAACCTTCAAGTGTGTCATTCCGGGAGTGGAGGCCCGCTGCACGGGCACAATAACGCTTGAAGTAATGTTCGCCTCTCCGGACAACTTCGAAAGCGAGGACTTGATCTTCAATATCGCACCTTTTCGCAGCGGCTATCACGCCCTCCTCGGCCGAATGGCGTTCGCTAAATTCAATGTCGTTTCGCACTACGCGTACCTCAAGTTGAAGATGCCCAGACCTTCGGGCGTCATAACTGTTAATGGCAACACGGAACACTCACTTTGGACCGAAGAGCACACTGCGGCCCTAGCGGCTGAACAAACAACCGGACCGTAGGGGTCCGGATACCGGCCTGCCGTAAAGGCCGGCGACAATAGAAAATAGGTCCGAACCCATTCCCCGTCATGGGAACCCACATGCGTTGGCCGCAAATAGGGATGCGTGCCCCACGGCACACCCAAAATCTTCGCGCTCCACATGCCTCGTCAGCACAATTTCGCGCTCAAAATACCATGGGCAGCCGTGAGACCTACGTCAATAGATCTGCACCACATGTTCGGATAGCCCGAACTTCAGATCCACCTTGTCTTCGGATGGTACATAGGTCAATTCCGGACCCCCCAGCATTAAGCTTCATCGGAAGACCCTCCCCCCTCAAGGTTTTATTGAAGGTCCCAACCCCCACTTCTCAGAAACAAAGGCACAGACGTGCAGCAGGGCACAGTTAAGGCTTCAACTCATGCATCAAGGCCCTGCGTAAACCTTTACTCTGTAGAATTTTTTGATAAATGTCTTTGGAGTTCGAATTGTACGGTTAGGCATCTTGAGCCTATGAGAAATAATAAAAATACCCTTTACGGTGTTCGGATACCCGCATCTTGCGATTGCCTCCCTCCTTTCCAATCCCCCTCTCGCTCTTCGAACAGCCTGGCATGGTGATGTAATCCACCCTCTAAAAGCATGATTTCTCATCAGCTCCACGTACCAAGTCCGACACTGCTTTCCGCGGAGTGTTCAGCGTCTCGGATATTGCACTATATGCATCAGTTCTGAACTATGTCTTGGGTCAATAGTTGGGTTGCCCGGCTCCTGTGTTTACCCCTTATGTTCCACATGTTCGGCTAAGAGGGTAAAGGGAAAACAACTGCGATTGTGCTTCTGGCTAGCCCAGTAAAGTACCTCGGGAGGAGAAAGGCGAAAACTGACAGTCATAGTAAGTGTGAACTGGTCAGCGATCCGATGACGAGGGTTTGACTCCAAAACTCATTGGCGATTTCACCGTGTCACATGAAGGGTTGGTCTTAACACTAACTACGTGAGTGGAAAGGGAAGGCCTCAGCTCCCAAGTACATCACAAAGCATTGGGGATTAGTCCTTAGTCCCACCATCAAGCTCCTATGGCTAAGTGAAAGCAATAAAACAGAATAGTCTGATTACCTAGTCTCGCTCCCGCACTACCGCCTTCGGGTACCAAGACGTTTGCTAAGAGTAACAGTGCGGCGATGAAACACCCCTTATGATATTCACCTGGAGGCTAAATCCGACGACTGGTAACTTTCAAAATAAACATACGGCCTCACATGAGTCAAAATTAAACCATGACAAAATAAAGTCCGGAGGCCGCATTATAAAGCATAAGGTCCGTATCATAAAACTTAATACAGTCACTCAATGATTTCATCTTTAGAACACTGGCCCTCTATTGCCCGCGTGCCATTCATCACCTGTGTAAAGTACTGCTCCAGACGGCGATGTTCCTTTCCCTTCGGTGGAGGACCAGTGGCCATGTCCATCGGGTTAATCTTCGGCCAGTGCACCATGGTCTTCCCAAATGCCATCCTAGCTCCCTCAAGGCATGTTGACCGCTTCATGGCGTCAATGCGGAACGGCGCATCCCGCATCTTCTGCACTAAGCCAAAGTAGCTCTCCGGAATCAGCTCGACCGGCCACAGCTGGACACATAGATCCTTCAGCGCCAGTTCGGTCATCCGATGCAGCTCCATCAGCTGCTTCATTTGGTTGCTGAGGAGGGGAGGTTGCTCGGAGGCCGAAAACTGTGACCAGAGCAACTGCTGCTTGGAGTCCTCCTCATGAGCGGAATAATGTTCCATGGCGGCCGCCACATTCTTTGGAAGCTCGCCGAAGACGCCTGCGGAGCGCCAGACCCGCGTCAGCAGGGCGAACCTATTGCCTCCGAACACACTCTGTAGTAAGTATTTCTTACTATTTGCAATTTGCCCGACTTGTCGAAGCTCTTCATGGACACCTCGCGCTTTGGTACTCGCCTCCTAGAGCTTGTTCTCTGCCTTGGACAGCTGAGAGGATCCCTCCCGCTGCTCCTTCTCAAGGACCTCAAGCTTCTTAACGGCATCCTGGAGCTCCACTTGCACCTCAGCTACTCGAGCCTCGTGCTACTCACCAAAGAGCTTGCCTTTCTTGAGCTCGGGCACTGCCTTGTCAGCGGCCGTTTTCTTTACGGCCGTCTCTGCCTCGGCTTTCTTCAGGGCCTCTCTCAAGCCCTCGACCTCGGCGGCGGCAGCTGCAGGATCATCACATTAAAAAATTAGCATACAGTTCAGATCGTGAATATCCGGTACCAATCAATGTAGCGACCCGACCCGAATGGATCAAGTCTCTGTGCTTAAGTGTCATCCCTGGATCGGTATGCTGACACACACAATACTCGAGGATTTATAACAGAGGTAAATCACATATATAAGGTAACGTAAATACTATTACCTCAATCCAAATAGCGGAAGTAACTACAAGGTTGTGGATTCCCATCAACACCAACGGCAAAGGAGTGTAGAAATCATAACCCTAACGTATCACTTACTCGTCGTAAGATTCCTGCAACATGAGACGTTGCAGCCACAAAGGGTCGGTACATTGAATGTACTGGCAAATTCACACCATAGGATAATGATGAATAATAACTACCACTACATGCATATAAGGCTGGTGGAGGCTCTATGGTTATAATGTTTTTGCGAAAAGCCAATTTTCCCTACTGCAAAGGAATATATTTTATTTAACTACAAAGTTTGTTGAAAAACATTGAGAATGGTAAATCCCCATCTCAGTCCCAATTAAAAGGTAATTAATAACCCAACAAAATTAATTTAGAGTGATGAGATCAACATGATAATCCAAGAACCAGATACTCAAGATGTCCATAACCGGGGACACGGCTAACCATGATTAGTTTGTACACTCTGCAGAGGTTTGTGCACTTTTCCCCACAAGACTCGATCTCCTCCGTTGGATTTCTTGCACTACATGGTGTTTGAGAAACGGATGACCGAGTCACAGTCTTTCAGAAGCATTAACTCTAACCCCGGGTATATAGTACCAACCTACACCCCCTACATCTGCTAGCCTACCACTGGAAGAGGTCATGCAACATACTCAACTATGCTAGAGCCCATAATAGCTTGTGGCTGCACACGGAAGTTTCTAGCATGAATAATCTTATGATCCCTTTGAGCCTGGGTGGCGAACCATAGGATGATCACACGGGTTCCCCGGGATCTCCTAGGACAACACTGGTATATCCCCAGGTGTCCGGGCAAGTCCACTGGTATATCCCCAGGGTGCCCCTACCAATCCACCTAGATGTGTATTAAAGTAGCCACCTTAAGTCAAACCTTAGTTAACAATAATCTCTCACATCTTTTATGAATTCTCTCAAACCAATCCACGTCTACGAGCATAGCATAGCAGTATGAGCATAACGTAAAATTAACTTCCAAGGTTTGAATGCAGGACAATAGGTTCCTACCTCATCAACTACTTCCCAATACCCACATGTTATCATTTCCTAACCATGCAATGTTTGAGGGTGAAACTAATGCATAAAAACTGGGTATGAAAGGGATATGATCAAAGTGTGAACTTGCCTGTACTGTTGATGAAGATGATTCACACTCATAACTCCTGATAGTTCTACTCGTCACACTCCGTTCAATCTATCGAAAGCAAACAATAGTAACCACACATAAGCAATCATGCAAAAGAATCGAAGAAAAGATCTCGGAAAACTTCGAAAACAAGCAATTTACTCTTGCAACATAAAACAATTTCTAATAGTACCAAAATTAAGTGGATTTGGCCTTATCAGAAAGTTTAGGTCAAGAGCTTCGATTTGCAAAAAGAATCAACTCAAACGGAGTTATAAAACTCAAGTTATGAACAAAAGAAGTTTGAATTCAAATCTGTTTGAAAACAAATTCTAAACTTTCAAAAACATGTTTAAGTTGTTTTACTGGATAGAGGGGATCATGGCGAAGAATTTGGCGTTGGTTTCGTTGAATTTGGACAAACGAGCGAAAAGTAGTGAACGTTTGAAGAACAGAGACTAATCTGTAAATAAAATATTCATGGATGGGTCCCTGGCCGAAATTAAAACAGAAAAAGAAAAATCTAAAGAACGATCGTTCGCTACAAATACTAATCTAGCGAAAACCGTTCGCTACAAACCTAAACTAGTGAGCATTCACTAATTAGATCTAACTAAAAAGAAAACCGATCTAAAAACAAAATAAACCAAACTAAAAAAACAGGGCGGGTTTACGGTCTATACCGGTGCACCCAAAAAACCGGCGACGGCGGTGGTTACTCCGGTAAGATGGGACGGCGGCACGGCGGCTCCGGCGAGGTGCGGCAGCGACTTGCGGCGCGGCTTGCGGCGCAGGGCAAGGCGGCGGCGCAAGCGGCAGCAGCAGCAGTGACAGTGGCGGCGAGGGCGTTGGGCGGCGGCGCTAGATGCGGGTGGCGGCGTCAGGAGCGAACGGAGGCTCTGTGCGAGGAGAGAGAGGCGGGGCCGGGGCCGGCCTTATATAGGAGGAGGGGGAAAGGCGGCAGCTTGGAGGAGGGGCCAAAGAGGCGGCGGCGGGAGCAAGTCCGCGGCGGACACGGCAGCGGCGATGCCGTGCGGGCGCGGGAGTTCTACGGGAGGTCGAGGACGAGCGCGATTGGGCCGGCCTGGCGCTCGCTTGGGCCGGTTGGCTCGGCCTGGCGCCGTCGGCAAGGCCTCCTTTTTTTTAAACAAACAGACAAGGTAAACAAAAAAATCAAAAATATAATATAGGCATATTATATATCAAAATTTTCAAAAAAAGATTTTCTACGACTTGAACATTTTTCTACCTTCAAATAAAATCCACAAAATGTTAAATAAAGCAAACAGTGCTACTGTTGCAATAAAACCCAATAAAAATCATTTTCAAAATACCTAAATAATTTCAAATCTATTTCTCTCCAATTTTCTATTGTAGGGAATCATTTTACCCTAATTTCTATATATTTTATTTTTGGAGAAAAATAATTTGAATAAAACCCAAATAACTCCAAATTCAAAATAATTTCCAAAAGGACTTTAAATTTGATCCTTTTAAACTTCCAACTCACATTTCATATGTTTTGAAGAAGTCATTTTATCTTCTCTGATGAAAATCATTGAGTTGCATAAAGTTTTTGAATTTGAAATATTTCCAAATGAAATTCAAATATTTTCAGAAACCATTTTCATTTTATAATGGAAGAAGTCATGTCATCTTCTCTCTAGGGTTTTGTATCTGAAAAGAATTTGAATTCATGGAGATCATAAATGCAAAATGAAAGTTTGGGAAAGTCCTTTTATTTCCTCACATTTAACTTTCAAAAGTTTCAAATTTCGGTAGTAGTTGATGAGGTAGGAACATATTGTCCTGCATTGAAACCTTGGGAGTTACTTTTACATTATGCTCATACTGCTATGCTATGCTATGCTTGTAGACGTGGATTGGTTTGAGAGAATTCATGAAAGATGTGAGAGATTATTGTTAACTAAGGTTTAACTTAAGGTGGCTACTTTGATACACATCTGGGTGGATTGGTAGGGGCACCCTGGGGATATACCAGTGGACTTGCCCGGACACCTGGGGATATACCAGTGTTGTCCTAGGAGATCTCGGGGAACCCGTGTGATCATCCTATGGTTCGCCACCCAGGCTCAAAGGGATCATAAGATTATTCATGCTAGAAACTTCCATGTGCAGCCACAAGCTATTATGGGCTCTAGCATAGTTGAGTATGTTGCATGACCTCTTCCAGTGGTAGGCTAGCAGATGTAGGGGATATAGGTTGGTACTGTCTACCCAGGGTTAGAGTTAATGCTTCTGAAAGACTGTGTCTCGGTCATCCGTTTCTCAAACACCATGTAGTGTAAGAAATCCAACGGAGGAGATCGAGTCTTATGGGGAAAAGTGCACAAACCTCTGCAGAGTGTACAAACTAATCATGGTTAGCCATGTCCCTGGTTATGGACATCTTGAGTATCTGGTTCTTGGATTATCATGTTGATCTCATCACTCTAAATTGATTTTGTTGGGTTATTAATTACCTTTTAATTGGGATTGAGATGGGGATTTACCATTCTCAATGTTTTTCAACAAACTTTGTAGTTAAATAAAATATATTCCTTTGCAGTAGGGAAAAATTGGCTTTTCGCAAAAACATTATAACCATAGAGCCTCCACCAGCCTTATATGCATGTAGCGGTAGTTATTATTCATCATTATCCTGTGGTGTGAATTTGCCAGTACATTCAATGTACTGACCCTTTGTGGCTACAACGTCTCATGTTGCAGGAATCTTACGACAAGTGATACGTTAGGGTTACCATTTCTACACTCAACTTTGCCGTTGGTGTTGATGGGAATCCACAACCTTGTAGTTAGTTCCACTATTTGGATTGAGGTAATAGTATTTACGTTACTTTGTACATGTGATTTACCTCTGTTATAAATCCTCGAGTACTGTGTGTGTCAGCATACCGATCCAGGGATGACACTTAAGCAGAGAGACTTGATCCATTTGGGTCGGGTCGCTACAAGATGGTATCAGAGCACATGTTGACTGTAGGACGTGACCCTACAGATTGGCAAGCCCATAGGAAATATTTTTCTCTAAAACTTTATTTTCAAAAGATATTTTCCTCCCTTATTTTCTGAGCTTTATCAAATATTCCCTTTTAGTTAGACTATACCCCTTTCCCCTTTTGACCACGAAGATTCGGCTGATGAGACCACTCCAAGAAGTATAAGATATCGGACAACTAAGACCACTTCAAAATGAAGAGGATTTACCGCGCATTAGAATAATGGAAACTGCAACGGTTTAAGGCTCCGAAGACTAGGAGAATTTGAAGGCTCTGAAGAATTCCCAGATTTGTATGACCTAGGAAGGCTACCCTTATGTAACTTGGCAGACTATGGAAGCTGTCAATACTCGAGATCAAGGTGTATCGGAGAAAGACCGGAACATGGAGCATTAGAACTCATAGTTTCGTCAAGAAAACCCTAAGACAGGAGATATCAACTATGGAATGATAGCTCATGGAAATGACAAGAGCAGAAACACGGCTATCCATGATGTTATCGCCCGCTTATTCTATTGTCACCGTGCTGAGATAAGCATGCATTTCTTCGAAAGGATTGGATGGCAGAAGGCTGATGGAGCATCTATCAGCAAAGGATGCAGTTTTAACCTTAGCTGGTGTATCGCCATGATCTGGAGTATTACATCAGGAAGTTTAAGATGAACCTTCAGGAAGCTGTATTTGACAAGGAAGCATTTCGTGAAGAACTCAGGACCTAGAAGCTGAAAGTAGCCAAGCTGGAGGAGCAAAACCTCGAGATACCGGAGATTCGTCAGGAACTGAAGGACAGTAGGACCATGGTTCATGCAAGGATGTTGAAACCTAGAAGTTTGAAATGCAACTCAGGAATAGGACGTCATGAGAGACTTCGCGTCAACAGAGATGATCTGGCAAAAGAACTTGAGAAGGACAAGCACGATCGGAAGAAGCCATCAGAGACATGAGCAAGACTTGAAGAGTTTGGCGACTTTGAAGATTTATTGACCTTTAGAAGACCAAACCCCTGTTATATACCTACGTTAGATGCGATGATTGTAAGCTGTCATTTGATTGATGTTTTTTCGACGGCCACAAATAAAATCTGCCTTTTCAAAACTTTTGTATGTATTGTGTGCATCCCTCTCGATCTCTCTTATCCCACCCCAAAAACCCATGGACCCAATAGAGGATGAATGGAGATGAACTCATATTTTCTGGACCGATAAGTCAATTGGAGACGGACCGATGGATTCAGAACATGGAGGATCACATGAAGAATAACCCTATAGTCCGAAAGGATATGACCCAGCATGCTCTTTAGTGCTTGGAAAGAGGTGCTGCTACTTGGTGGATATTGTACCAAACCATCAATGGAGGGCAAAGAGTAACCACTTGGGAAGAATTTAAGTTGACATTGTTAAAGTCTTGGCTTGTGTTCCAGAAATTAAAGCCTTATGGAAATGATATGAAGAAGCCTTGTGCATGCAAGCTCTGTGGGAAATAGGACACAACCATAAAGAGCCCAAGGATGAATGCCCTAATTGTGAAGAAAGTCACCTAGAGGAAGAATGCCCCACTAGGCAGGTAACTTGTTTCTTGTGTGAAGGGACTACCCACTACCCTGCTCAGTGTCACATTTACCCCATGGTACAAAGAACCATCTAGCAGAAGAAAGAAGCAATGAAAGGAGCCCTTATGGAAATTTTAGAAGAAATTGTGATGAAGGAAGAGGTGGAGGACACACCTAAAGAAGAACCAATTAGACCTTGCACCAAGTCTTGCTATTCATGTGGAGAAGAAGGACACATCTCCCAGAATTGTCTGAATGGGGATCTAGTAGAATTCCCAACAGTGGAAGTAGAGTATGACCCACAGGAAATAGAAGCCCTGATTGGAACGGAAAAGTCCAGGAAGAGAAGTAGATTGGATTCCAGGAAGGAACTGAGTCATATCATCTGTTTCAGGTGCAACGAGTCAGGGCACTACTTCAGCAGTTGCCCAAAAAGGAAGCCGAGGACCCAAGGAGGCTATGTAGTCATAAAGAAACCACGAGACTTGTCGGAAGTAATATTTTTTCGTTGTAATGAAGCAGGGCACTTTGCCAGAGATTTTCCCAAGGAGAAGGAGACTTGTGATAATTAGTTGTGTCTATGAGAAGTCTAGTAGTAGTAGAGGGAACATTTCTTTTATATTGAGGTGTTGAGTTGAGGCATGTAATGGAAATGCAGGAGAATGTAATAATTTGGGAATCAATAAAAGTTGGCATCGTTGGTACTGATTTGGATTTTATGAAGAAAGGTTTTGACCATTTTCGAGGATATGAGAAATATGTTCTATGGAAGAAACGGAGTATTTTAAGGGTGGTAGTACCCTGTGAGAACCCTTGACCCCTGGAAAAGATAATGATATTCCACGGGTGGACTATGGACAATAAGTACGAGTTTTATCTCGATATGTTGGATACCCCAAGAATATGAAGGGATGAAGTAATATTGGATATAAAGGAGGTAGAATGTTGGTTATGGAGCAATTGTAACTCCATGATGAGTTTGAGTAATCACGTCTTAGTTTGGTGCCAATAGAAGGAGGAGAGACAGTACAATTGGATGGATTTTAAGTATGCTAGGAAGCTGGATGTTGGAATAATGATCAGTTGCCCCCGATGATGAGTTCAAGGTTTACAAGTGATGAGTTGGGCCATAACCCACAGGCCCCAGGACCTGCCAAGAAGCAAGCACACTCTTGCTGAAGGAAAAACCCTGGAAGAAGATATGCCTTTATCGACAGACGATCTTTTAGGAGTAACGCAAAACCTGAGAGTTGTGAAGGGACGATAGATGTTTGTTTGGCTTGCAGAATCAATGGATTTATCCGAACCCAGTTCGTGAACAAGAGAAATTCTGCAATGCTTGTGAGGATGACCAAGTGTTAGAATGCGAGATTCGCTAAACCATGTACAAGGTAATGATTTGGGTGCGGGATGGATTGATCACCATACCGACTTAATCTTATTATTCGCCTTGCTATGTGGAATGCTAAATCTGAGTGACTTGCCTATAGTATAGAGACGACGATCAAAACCTTGTTTGAACCTTAGAATGGTATAAGTATTTTTTTCCCTTGTACAAGCCAGTTGTTGCCAATCGTAGGTCATACGGTGAGAACGAAGCCCAGACCCATTTTCCTGCAGGAGAAACCATAAATTGTTGACCACCATGAGATATCGATAGTTGTTTAGTTTTGGCACCAGACCCGTCAGCTAAGAAGACCCAGTCTCAGAAGGACCTTACCAAGATAAAAGGACACAAGAATTGTGGTAAAGGTTATTCCACTACCGGAAGAGCCAGAGAAGGAATTATACTGAAGATCTGAGAAGACAGGCCCTGTCAAGAATAAGGAAGGAGTATGTGAGTATTTATGGGACCGTAACCATGCTTCTAAGGGTGGTAGCACCCAGACCCCCTGCGACGATCGATGGATTTTGAGAAGACCCCCAAACCTAACCTATTTCTTTCTAGCCTCTCCGAATCTCGAGGAAGAGATTCATTTTAAGGGTGGTAGGTTTGTAACATCCCAAAATTCTGAATTTTGGAATGTTATATTAAATAGATAGTTTTGATTGTTTGTTTAATTGTTGTGTGATTGATTGACTGAAAGTGTGTGAAATTTGAAATATTTCCAAATGAAATTCAAATATTTTCAGAAACCCTTTTCATTTTATAATGGAAGAAGTCATGTCATCTTCTCTCTAGGGTTTTGTATCTGAAAAGAATTTGAATTCATGGAGATCATAAATGCAAAATGAAAGTTTGGGAAAGTCCTTTTATTCCCTCTCATTTAACTTTCAAAAGTTTCAAATTTCACTCACTTTCAGTCAATCAATCACACAACAATCAAACAAACAATCAAAACTATCTATTTATTATAACATTCGAAAATTTAGAGTTTTAGGATGTTACAAGCAATTACACATCTTATCAAAGGGCTTACCTTGCGCCTCGTCAAGTCGCTTGTTGACAAGGTCAAGCTCCTTATCAGAATGCTTGAGCTTCTGATCCATCTCCTGCAGAGCCGTAGCATTAGCTGTCACGGCCAAAGAAGATGCCTATGGCATTAAACAAGTTCACACCACTTCAAAAAATGGTCTGTAGAATGCAATCCTCCACAGGTTTTATTTGCAAACCTTGCAGAGTCCTGGGGGCAACTACAGATATGGCATACTTAAACTAAGGACTAAATCCAACTTACGGGAAAAGAGTATTACTTGACTTACCTCAAAGCATGTTACAAGGCCTTGGACAATGTCGTTCTGTCCAGATTGGATGAACCGAACTCCTTGCATGACCGCACTCATAAGATTGCGGTGCCCATCAACGATGACGGAGTTGTTCACGAATTCCTCCAGCTCGTCTAGCCAGCCAGCCGCCACCCGTTTGGAGGTGTTCGGCGCTGGCATTGGCTCCCCCACCCCTTCCCCACTGGAAGGAGGAACATGTGCCGTCGAGGGTCTCGGGGGCTCGGGAGCAGACGACTGATGGGGTCCGAATGGTCCGGACTCCCTTTCCGCACCGTCTAGGATGGAAGCGCCCTCCTGGTCTTCGGCAACCAAGGAGTTAACCTCGGCCATGATGGTCTCGACCTCCCCCTCTTTGTTCACAGGAGGAGGAGTCCTTCGGGACCGCGCCTCCCCGACCTCTTCAGGGATCAGGGGAGGCGTAGAGCGTGACGCAGACCAACTGTCTAGCTAGGGGCTGACGCAGACCCCGGTTCAGCGGGCGGAGATGTCCCGTCTAAGGTCTGCTCGGCGGGGCGGTCGCGTGGAGGGCTGCAATTCTAAAGAGTTAGCCTCTGACCAGAATGAATTACTAAAAACAAGGTAGCTAAAAATACCAGCTCCATACCTGCCGGCTGGGGTCTTGACCCTGGGTTCCTTCTTCGAAACCTTTTCAGACACTTCGGACTCCGTGTCCGAGCTGTCAGACAGGACCAGCTTGGGCCGGTACTGCCTCTTCAGGGCCTGTGGGGATTGGACCTCTTCAATGTCCTCGAACGCTGCCCTCTTCTTGGAATGCAAGGAGGCACTTTCCTCCTCGTCCCCATCCTGTACGGATGAGGCCGCAGCATCCCCGGACCGGTTGCCCGGATGAGCCCTATGGAGGAGGCCCTCCCTGGGCTCCAGTACCTCCTTCTTCTTGTCCTTCTTGTCAGGTGCCTTATAAGGCACCACAACCAACAGCTTCTCCAGCTGCTCTGATCGGGGCTCTTCGGGCGGCTGCGCTGGGCCATTGATCTTCTCGGCCTTGGTGATCCAGCCATGCAAAATCTGCATAGAGGTTTAGACCGAATCATGCGCGGTGTGAATATCCGAACACACGTTAAAGATGAATGCTACTCACCTCCTTTCACTACAAAAAAATACACTTCCGTGATGATACGTGTTTGTCACAGTAGGTCACATTTTCTGTCATGCATGTACATCCATGACGATTTTATGACAGAATCAAGATAGTCATACCTGTGCTATCGTAGAAGTGTTCCATGACATTACTAAAATTATCATCACGGAAGTGTCCACTTCCATGACAAAAAATTGCGCGTCATAGAAGTGCTTTCATCAAGGGTGACCGACACGTGGCATCCACCGTAACGGAACGCCGTTAAGCTATCGGGTCCGGTTTTGGATCCGATAACCCGTTAACAGCCCAGACCAATGGCGATTTTCCACGTGTAAAATCATCATTGGCTGGAGCAAACATGTGTCAGCTCCCCGTTGGCACAGGTGTCACTCATCCAATGGGCGAGATGCGCTTATGAAATGTTGACACATGGACCGGCCCAAAAATGGCCCATAAAGTTTAAATGGGCCGGCCCAACTAAAGGCCCACAAGATTTTGCGGTCCATAATGGGCCGGCCCAGCAAAAGGCCCACGAGATTTTGCGGACCATAATGGGCCGTCCCAGCTAAAGGCCCACAAGATTTTGCGGGCCATAATGGGCCGGCCCAGCTAAAGGCCCGCGAGATTTTGCGGACCATAATGGCCGGCCCAGCTAAAGGCCCACAAGATTTTGCGGACCATAATGGGCCGACCCAGCTAAAGGCCCACGAGATTTCACCGACCATAATGGGCCGGCCCAGCTGAAGGCCCAAAAGATTTTGATGACACTAGTAGGCTGCCATGTTTTGGGCCAAATGCCGGCCCATATTTGATCTGGTCCATTAACAGTCTGCCATGTTCCGAGCCTAATAAAGGCCCATATGAGATCCGGCCCGTTAAAAGCCTACCATGTTCTGGGCCAAATTACGGCCCAGATTAGGTCCGGCCCTTTGAGAGGCTTTGGGCTAAATTATGGCCCATATAAGATTCGGCCCGTCAACTAGACGCTATGCTTTTGGGCCCACTTGATAAAGGCCCATTTAGTAACTCGGCCTGATATTAGTTTCGGCCTATTAAAGGCCCGTTTAACATTTCGGCCCTATAATATTTCGGCCTGTTAAAAGCCCGTCATATAGTTGGGCCTAACTACGGCCCCGGTTGCATCCGGCCTGCTCACAGACGATAATCTGATTAGGCCAAACAAGGACTGAGACAATTTTGGCCTGTTATAAGCCCATGATTTGATTGGCACAATCATGGGCCGGGGTCTATTTTGGGCTGCTGCCGGCCCGTGAGCTGTTCGGCACTTTCCAGGCCCAACCTACTTTTCAGCCTCCTAAAAGCCTATTGAGTTTTCTTGGGAAAATAGGGCCGGCGGTTTACTCGGCTTATTAAAGGCCCGAATCTACTAGTGGGCCAGTTTACATTTAGGCGTATTAACGGACCAAGATGACGGGGCTCATGATGCGGATCATACATAGAGATTTGCATGACGGCCTGATTATGTACCATAATTTTATGGTTTGGCCGGTTTACTGCGAAGACAGGATATATATATATACAGTAAAATAACTGCAGCATCGTGAATAAGAAAAAAAACCTAGACTATACAATAAAGAATTTACGGCATATTACATCCACTGGGCATCAAAGTTCGCCACTATGATAAAAAAGCACAAGCAGACAGCAGATTACATACACTGGGCATCAAAGATCGCCACCAGTGCAATTAAACATGCCGATAAAATAATATACAAAACCGACATCACTTCAATAGAGTTCAAGAAAGGTTAGCCCTGCTCGGGAGCGGCAGCGCAAGCAGCTGAGCAAGCTGATGAGACTGCACTTGTTTGACACTTATATCCTCCTCACTCTGAAAGATAAACAAGCAGACAGATGACAGGTTTTGCACATATAAGTATCAGTGCTCACAATTCATCACATTTCTTACTGATGAATAAAGTGACACAGTTTAAAATAGCATTAACACAATATGGTATTGTTCAGGTCAAGACATGGCAGGAAATGACATTGGAAGGAGTTGGCAGCTTCACGACACCACTGGATTACAGATCAAGAACTCATAAGTATCAATGGTTAGTGTGCTGTCAATTTATCCCATTTCATATTGGCAAAATAAGATCACTTGCTCTGTATAGTTTAATTTACATGGTATGAAGAAGGAACTTAGTTGTACAACTGAAAACTTAAATTGAGAAGGACAAACTTTTGTTTATGAAGTACATAATAAACTTTAAACATGCAATTTGATGCAAACACCAAAAATAAACAGCTGCTGCAGTCATGCCTAACCAAATATACACAACAAAGTTTGAAGGCTTGAGAAGGTCAAACTTACATTATTGGTGAAGGCAGGCTCTATAAAGCCCTTGTCCATGCTGATGGGGGGGCAATTCAAGAAGTTTACCACAGAATCTTCTTCATAAGCATTGCCTTTATTCTACATTTTGTTAAGAGTAAATATAGATGTGACAATATAAGAAAAAATGGAGAATATTTAAGATAAGATGAAGAGTGATGCTACATAACCAAGTAGCTATAAATGTAAGTACAGCGATACAGGCAAAAGGTACAGCCAAGAGCAATGCAGAGCTAAACTTCTTCAGTATCACCGGTGTTATCCAACCTTATGGTAAGAGTAAATATAGATCTTATGTGTAGAAAATGGAGGGCAAAGGAAAATAAGCTGCAGAGTGATGGTACATGAACAACTCCCTATCAATATAAGTACACTGATAAAGGACAACATGTACTTACAAGAACAATGCAGAGCTAAAAAAATTCATTGGCATTGGATATATTCTACACTAATGTAGCCATTCATACAAATCAGATAATTTGGAGCGAACAATTGATAAGCAAGCTATCATTACTGCTGTCACATAATGAACCAGGTATGTATGCAAGTACAGTGATACAGGACAACAGGTACTAACAAGAGCAAAGCAGCGGGCAGCATATTTTCCATATCTTGTCGTTCTTTTCAAACCGGAATTCCTTTTCGAGCAGATTTCCTGCAAAAAAGATCCGTAAGGCACATGCGGAAAAGTAGAAGTTCAAATTGTCATGCGATATCATAGACAGTACCTCATCCTCGGAACGAGGCCAGTGCATAACAAGGTTTTTCCATTCAATGTCTTCTAAATTTAGCACAGGAGACTTCACCAGAAATTCGTTTATAGACTTGCCATCAAAGTGTGATTTCCTCAGGTAACACCTGTCAGATCACGGGTTCCGGCAAAACCCTCAAGGTTCGAACACTGGGGTGCGCACGAAGATCTCCCCCTACCGATCCACGACCTAGCTTCGCTGAGATCTCAAGGGCTAACTCGACGAGCTCGCAACACAAGGGACACGAGATTTATATTGGTTCGGGCCACCGTTGGGGTGTAATACCCTACTCTAGTGTGGTGGTGGTGGATTGCCTCTTGGGCTGGGGATGAACAGTATAAGGGGAAGAATAGCCTCCTGAGGCGAGGTGTTCTTGTGCTTGGTGAACTTGTGTGGGTGAGGATTACTCGAGATGAGATGAGATGTCTCCAAATGAGTTATCTCCTACGGTGGTGGCTAGTCCTATTTATATAGGCCCTGGTCCTCTCCCCAAATATTGAGCGGGAAGGGAGCCAACAACGGCCAATTTGAAAGGGGACAGCTAGTACAGCTTATCCTGACAAAAGCAATCTTCGCCTGCAAAAGGCTCTGGTGGTGACGCCGCCTTGGGCTCCATGGTGACCTCCGTGTTGCCGTCCTACTGGTCTTGGTCTCGTTGCACCGATATGGAAACCTTTTCTTGATGCCTTGGTACTCCGCGCCTGCGCTTGCCTCCTTAGCACCAAAGAGGAAACAAGGACACTGTGTGCGCTGGGGCCCGCCTGGCGCATGCCTGGTCTTGGTCGTCATGGCTCACGTCACGAGAACCTCGCGAGGTTTGCCTTGCCTTGATCTCTCCGCCCCTCGGAAGCCAACCTGGTGAGGCCACTCCCGAAGGGGTCTTGCGCCGTCCGCCTTGCGAGGCTTGGCCCCTCGCGAGGGTCTTGAGTGCTTTGGTGAAGATGGGCCATACGGGCCCGCTCGTAGAGCCACGCCATGGGCCGCAGGCAGGCAAGTCTGGGGACCCCCGTTCCCAGAACGGCGATAGTAGCCCCCGGGCCCAAGGCGCGCTCGGGCTTGGCTTCAAGGTGAAGCCAAAGGTCAAGTGCGGAGTGCTGCAGGCCCCAATAGCATGCGGCCTCGGTTGACGGATGGCGGTTGATTGGACGTGGGCGTCTCCGCTTCCCACGCTGCCTTGGCAACTGCCCGACTTGACAAGTCCCTGTGACATGCAAGGAAAAACCATCATTACCTATAATCATGGGGGGCGCTGGTTGGCCTTCTCCGGCTATAAATGGGGAGGGGAAGCGGAGCCCCCATCTCCCATCTCTTCCCATTCACTTGCTTCTTCCCCCTTGCTCCATTGCTAGCAGCGACACCAATGGACGCGAAGAAGGGG
Organism: Aegilops tauschii subsp. strangulata; assembly: GCF_002575655.3. Taxonomy (NCBI): domain Eukaryota; kingdom Viridiplantae; phylum Streptophyta; class Magnoliopsida; order Poales; family Poaceae; genus Aegilops; species Aegilops tauschii. The sequence continues at coordinate 275,151,156 of NC_053037.3, read as the reverse complement.
AAGGCCCCTCGCGAGGGGCCCGGCTCTCCAGCGCCCAAGCGTGGACGCGGCTGTCCCCGCAAGCACACTGCGACCCCCGCCGTGGCCCCCCGTTCCCGGGTTGGCGCCGCTGCGCGTGGCAGGGGTCGCTCCGGTCGTGGCAGCCCTGCCGATGAAGGGAGACATGTTGTGGTTGCGCGGCCTCCCCGGCCGCGCTTCCACTCAGCGGAGGTGCTGCCAGAGTTCGTCGTCTAGTCGGAGAACCCGGCCGGCAACTGGCTTCAGCTCCCGCGCTTCTTCGTCGACGAGCTGCGAGCCTCTGGTCTAGGCGTGTTCTGGCTGCAGGCGGACGGTTGCTCCAGCAGGGCTTCTTGGGTCGCGGTCAAGGTCTCCGCCGCGGGCAACATAGCTTTCGCCCATGGTTGGCAGACGTTCGCCCGCGCGCGCGGCCTGGGCAGGCGGTGCACCCTCCATTTCAAGTATGACGGTGATGCGACCCTCTATGTGAGGGTGTTTGGGGAAGATGGTCACCGCGCCGGGTGCTACCCCGAGGTGAACGACGGTGAGGAGGTGCTTGGCCTTGGCGACGGCCGCGACGAGGATGAGGGAGAACCCACCCTTGGTGCCGACTGCGTCTCGTCCAGCTACGGCGGCTCTTCCCTCGGTCATAGCTCCAGCAGTGGTGGCTATGACCAGCCGCCACGCCCGCTTCGAAGGCGGTAGCGGATCGTTTCGTCGACGCGCCTCCATGAAGTGCGAGGAGGGGTCTGGCTGAGCTCAGGACGGCGCCAGGAGCCTGCCCCCATGGACCGCTGTAGGGGCAGGCGCCGCTTTTATTTTGTTCTTCCTTTCCTTCCTGCATCAAAAAGAAACCAGTATGGGCCCCGGAGGGGCGTGTATCGAACTATGATTTCTCAATCATTATGCTATGTTTGTTGTTTCCGTGGTGTGTCGTTATTTTGTGTAGAGGTAACTTAGCTTGGCACGTTTGGGGCAGCCTCCTCTTCATGAGGGACTTGCTTCCTGGTGCTTGTGAAGGCCTTCCTTGACTTGGCGGGTGCTAGGGAACTGCAAAAAACTCGTTAGGAAGCTCGCTAGGAGGCTTATCGTTCACCCGAGCCTTGACCCAGTGCTTCGTAACGCGATACCCGAGGGGCACGGATTAGGAGAGGTGCGCCAGCTTGTGGGCTCGAACGAGGATGCCTCGTGAAAAAATAGACAAAGGGCAGAGGAAAGGAAAAACGCTCGCGAGGGCACCTGCCTAGCCCCCTCCCGAGGTATGCGAGAGAGAGAACAGGTTAAACTGGAGCTGGAAACAGCGGAAAAAGGCGACGAAACCAAACCAGCAAGGAACACCAGAAGCAAACTTCAATTAAAAGGAGGCGAGCCAACTACGGAAAGCAAATGAAAAGCCGCGTCCAGCACCTAGTCTTCAAGTCTTCTCACCAGCGCGGAGCTAAGTGCTGCCACTAGGATGTGGGAGGGAGCCCCCGAGGCCCGAGGGCGGCACTCCTGAGACTCCGGGGCGTGTACATCCCCACTCGTTATTACGTGAGAGTGTCACGGGCGGCGATCTTCACAGGCACTGGGCCTTCTTCACAGGCGCTGGGCCTTTCTTCATGGGTAGAACTTCCGGAGGTGCTGGATGTTCCAGGCGTTCTGGATGGGTACCCCGTCCTGTGTCTCCAGGCGTGTGGCGCCAGGCCTGGAGACATGGACGACCTTGAACGGGCCCTCCCACATGGGTGAGAGCTTATGCAGCCCTTCCCTGGAGAGGACCCACCTCAGGATGAGGTCACCCGCCTCGAGCGTCCTGGAGCGGATGTTGCGGTAGTGGTATCGCCGCAGCGCCTGCTGATACCTTGCCGCCCGTAGTGCGGCTTCGCGGCGGCATTCCTCCCCCAGCACGAGGTCCATCCCCCGCGTGGCGTCCTGTTGCATTTCATCAAAGGCCAGGACTCGTGCGGAGCGATGCTTGACCTCGTGAGGGAGGACCGCTTCTGCTCCGTAGACGAGGAAGAACGGGGTCTCGCCCGTTGGCTTGGTGGTGGTGGTGCGGATGGACCAAAACATGGACTAGAGCTCGTCGTACCAGCCCCTGCCGCAGGCCTCGAGCTTCTTCTTGAAAGTCCTGGTCTTGAGGCCCCTCAAGACCTTTGCGTTGGCGCGTTCGGCCTGACCATTGCTCCTAGGGTGCGCCACCGAAGCGTAGCAGATCTGCGTTGCAAGGTTAGCACAGTATGTTTTGAAGAGATTACTAGTGAATTGCGAGCCGTTATCAGTGATGATGCGGTTGGGGACCCCGAAACAGCTCACGAGACCCTTGATGAACTTGACCATGGAGCCAGCTGGGATGGTGCGGACGGCTTCCACCTCCGCCCACTTGGTGAACTTGTCGATGGCGACGTAGAGGTAGCGGTAGGCCCCAGGCGCTCGAGGGAACGGGCCCAAGATATCCAGCCCCCAGACCGTGAACGGCCATGTGAGTGGGATGGTCTGGAGGCCCTGTGCCAGCTGATGGATCTGCTTGCGTGGAACTGGCAGGCTTCACAGGACTTCACCAACTCGGTTGCGTCGTTCAGCGCCGTGGGCCAGTAGAATCCGCTGCGGAATGCCTTGCCGACGAGGGTCTGCGATGACGAGTGGTGCCCGCAGTCCCCACCGTGGTCGGATAGCAACTCCTTCCCCTGGTCTCTGGAGATGCAACGCAGTGAAACGTCATTTGGTCGCTTCCTGTATAACTCACCGTCCCGGATGCAGTATGTCGTGGCTTACCGGGCCACGCACTCCGCGTCCTCCTCCTTCTCCGGCAGCGTCCCTTGCATCAGGTATTCCTTGAATTCCTTGGTCCAGCATTCCTCCTGGGGCTCGAGCGCCAAGAGTAGGCACGTTCCCGAAGTCGGGCCATAGGCTAGGGCTCCTGTGGCAGGCGGCTACGGGAGTTCCTCCCGAGGCAGAGCTGTCCTTGAAAGTGGTGGTGTCGCTGATGGCTTGAAGAGCCGCTCCTCGAAAACGCCAGGCTCTTGGGGCTGCCGCTTGGATGCCCTCCTGGCGATGTCGTTAGCTTCCTTGTTGGTCCCACGGGGCACGTGCTGCAATTCTAGGCCCAGGAACTGCTTCTCCATCTTGCGCACCTCCGCGAGGTATGCCTCCATGTGCTTGTCCTTCGGCTCGTACACCTTGTTGGAGAAATTGACGAGAAGCTGTGAGTCGCCCCTAACGGTGAGGCGCTTCACCCCCAGGGCTGGCGCAGCTTTCAGGCCAGCTATGAGGCCTTAGTATTCTGCAATGTTGTTGGAGACCTTCTTGCCCCGCTGAAAGCAGAGCTGCACGGCGTAGTAGAGCTTGTCTTGAGTGGGCGAGATGAGTACTGCTCTAGCCCCCGCGCCCTGGTGCGCGAAGGCGCCATCGAAATACATGGCCCAGCCGTCAGGCGCCTCACTTCCCAGCGAGGTGGACTGGTCCTCGCCTACTTCAAGCGTCGGGGCATCCGTCCATTCTGCCACGAAATCAGCGAGTGCGGCTCCCTTGATGACCCTGGTAGTGCTGAACTCCAACTGGAATGCCTGCAGCTTGATGTTCCACTCAGCGACCCTTCCGGCAGAATTGGGGCTTCTGAGCACTCTCTCCAATGGGTAGGCTGAGACGACCTTGATGGGGTGGCCCTGGAAGTAGTGCCGCAACTTCCGCGAGGCCACCAAGAGCACGAGCAAGAGCTTCTGAGGTATGGGGTATCGTGCCCTTGCATCCCGCAACACCGTGCTGACAAAATACACCAGATGCTCAATGAGGGCTGGTGTGCCGGTGAGGCTCGCGTCTTGTGGAAGTTGGGGCATTTCTTGAGGAAATGGAGCTCCCAACGCTTGATCGTTTGTCGGGGTCTCGGCGGCGTCGTCCTGCTGAGCTTGACTCCCCGCTGATGCTGCTACGGCCCTTGCGGCACCTTGCGTTGTCTCAACTGGTGGCGTAGCCTGGCGCGACACGCCCTTGGCTTGGTGCTCCTCCCGAACCGCCACTAGAGCCGCGCTGGCGGAGTGCGGGGTAGCAGCAAGATAAAGCACTAGGGGCTCGAGGGGCCATGGCGCCACCATTACTGGAGGGCTGGTCAGGTATCTCTTGAGGTCTTGAAATGCTCGGTCGGCCTCCGGGGTCCACTCGAAGGGGCCCTTCTTCTTCATCAGCTTGAAGAAGGGTAGGGCACGCTCTCCCAGCTTGGAAATGAAGTGCCCCAACGCGGTCACCCGACCAGCAAGCTTCTGCATCTCCTTGAGAGTTTGCGGTGGGCTCATGTCTTTAATGGCCTTGATCTTTTTTGGGTTCGCCTTGATCCCTCTGTGGGATACGAGGAAACCCAAGAGCTTGCCGGAAGGGACACCAAACACGCAGTTCTCCGGGTTAAGTCACAAGTTCACCTGGCGTAGGCTCGCGAAAGTCTCCTCCAGATCTTGGATCAAGGTTCTCGCCTCCCAAGACTTCACCACAATGTCGTCGACGTAGGCCTCCGTGTTTCTCCTGAGCTGCCGCCCTAAGGCGATGTGCATCAACCGCTGAAAGGTCGCGCCCGTGTTACATAGTCCGAAAGGCATGCAAGTGTAGCAGTACACCCCACACGGGGTCAGGAAGGTTGTCTTATCTACATCTTCTACCGCCATCTTGATTTGGTGATACCCTAAGAACGCATCCAGGAAGCACAGCAGGTCGCACTCGGCGGTGGAGTCGACGATCTGGTCAATGCGTGGAAGCGAGAACGAATCTTGGGGGCAGGCCTTGTTGAGGCTGGTGAAGTTGACGCACATTCGCTCCTTCCCGCCCTTCTTCGGCACAACGACGGAGTTTGCCAGCCATTCGGGGTACCGAACCTCGCGAATGGCACCCGCTGCCTCTAACTTGCAGGTTTCTTGGACGATGAAGGCCTGCTTCTCCGTGGACTGCCGTCTCGCCCACTGCTTCACAGGGCGTACATTGGGGCACACCCTTAAGTGATGCTGAATCACCTCTCTCGGGACCCCCACCAGCTGCTTGGGTTCCCATGCGAATATCTCCTTATTTGCGCGCAAGAACTTCACCAACGCTTCCTCTTGGCTTGGGTCGAGGTCGGCCCTATGGTAAAGGTGGCCCCTGAGGACCCGTCCTTGTCGACCGGCACCTGCTTGGTTTCTGCCTTGTCGACCGGCACCTGCTTGGTTTCTGCCTTGTCTTGGGTGAACAGCTGCTTCTTCTTGGTCGGTGCGGCTCCCTCGGCCTCGGAGGTGTCCGCGCCGGCGGGCTGTGCCACCGCGGCGGTCTTGAGGGCAAGCTTGAGCACCGCCAGGGCCTCCTTGGCGTCCCCCTTGACGATGAGGACGCCCTTGCTTCCAGGCATCTTCATGAGGTTGTAGGCCGGATGGGTCGCTGCCATGAACTGGGCCAGAGCTGGGTACCCGAGGATGGCGTTGTAAGGGAGGCCGATGCGGGCGATGTCGAAGTCGACCAGCTCGGTGCGTAGTTGTCGCGCATGCCGAAGGTGACACGGAGGCGGATCTGCCCCAAGGAGTGGGCGGTGCCGCCGCCAACTCCTGAGAAAGGCTTGCTGAGGCTGAGCCGCTCGAACGGCACATGAAGAAGGCTGAAGGCCTCCATGGAGAGCACGTTGAGGCCGGCGCCGCCGTCGATGAGGGTTTTGGCGATGGCCACATTGCAAATGGTGGGCGTGCAAAGCATCGGGAGCATACCCAAGCCGGCGGTGGTGACGGGGTGGTCTTCTGAGTCGAAGGTGAGGTCGGCCTCGGGCGTAGCCCAGCCTGGCGGAGCCCCCGAGCGCCTGGAAGCGGCGCCGATCTGGCGAAGGAATGGCTTGAATGGCGATTTGAAGGCAGTGCTTGAGAGCCGCCTAGTAGGGCCGCGACCGCGTGGTGCGCCGGTGCCGCGTAGCGCGCAGTGAAGAGGCCGCGTAGCTCCTCCCAAGATGCCACCGTGGATCTGGGGAGGTTGAGGAGCCAGGCACGCGGCGCGCCAGTGAGGGCCATGGGAAGCCAGTTGGCCATGACCTTGTCGTCGTCCCCGGCCTCGAAGACAGCCTCCTCGTATGCCAGCAGGAAAGCCGACGGGTCGGCCGCGCCGTCGTAGCGCGGCGGCATCTCCGGCTTGAACTTGGGCGGCCACTGCACCTGCCACAAGGCGGGGGCAAGGGCTCGGAGCCCCTTGGCCCCGTCGTCGGCGTCAACCATCGGAGCCGGGAGCGAGACACCTGCCATGAGGGCGGAGTGCAGTGGCGGCGTAGCGCAAATCGACAGAAGGGAAGCTACGGCGCACCCCTACCTGGCGCGCCAAATGTCGGATCACGGGTTCCGGAAAAACCCTCAAGGTTCGAACACTGGGGTGCGCACGAAGATCTCCCCCTACCGATCCACGACCTAGCTTCGCTGAGATCTCAAGGGCTAACTCGACGAACTCGCAACACAAGGGACACAAGATTTATACTGGTTCGGGCCACCGTTGTGGTGTAATACCCTACTCTAGTGTGGTAGTGGTGGATTGCCTCTTGGGCTGGGGATGAACAGTACAAGGGGAAGAACAGCCTCCTGAGGCGAGGTGTTCTTGTGCTTGGTGAACTTGTGTGGGTGAGGATTACTCAAGATGAGATGAGATGCCTCCGAATGAGTTATCTCCTATGGTGGTGGCAAGTCCTATTTATATAGGCCCTGGTCCTCTCCCCAAATATTGAGCGGGAAGGGAGCCAACAATGGCCAATTTGAAAGGGGACGGCTAGTACAGCTTATCCTGACAAAAGCAGTCTTCGCCTGCAAAAGGTTCTGGTGGTGACGCCGCCTTGGGCTCCATGGTGACCTCCGTCTTGCCGTCCTGCTGGTCTTGGTCTCGTTGCACCGATATGGAAACCTTTGCTTGACGCTTCGGTACTCCGCGCCTGCGCTTGCCTCCTTAGCACCAAAGAGGAAACAAGGACACTGTGCGCGCTGGCACACGCCTGGCGCATGCCTGGTCTCGGTCGTCATGGCTTACGTCACGAGAACCACGCAAGGTTTGCCTTGCCTTGATCTCTCCGCCCCTCGCGAGCCAACCTGGTGAGGCCACTCCCGAAGGGGTCTTGCGCCGTCCGCCTCGCGAGGCTTGGCCCCTCGCGAGGGTCTTGAGTGCTTGTTGGTGAAGATGGGACATACGGGCCCGCTCACAGAGCCATGCTGTGGGCCGCAGGCAGGCAAGTCTGGGGACCCCCATTCCCAGAACACCGACAACACCGATATTGCTGCAATGCTTCCTTGAAAAGCGCAAGCAAGCTTTGCTCGTCATGACTATCCAAATTGACCCTCGCCTACTTACAACAATGTAATGTAAATCATTGATTTGTTCAATCAGCAGAAACAGGAAAATAATCACCATGAATAATAGCACTTACACGTAAGTGGGACAGGAAGATGTGAAAATGGTGTTTGTCTTCACTATAATCTTCCCATGGTGGGAATATATGCACGTAGTCCCTAACAACATTGAAAGCATTGTGTTTTAAACTGGGAATAACTGGAATGGTGTTCCAATCTACAGGATTTGGCCGTCTCTGCAGTTGGGATAGGTCTTTGGCCAGTGGACTTGCTGTACTTTTTGCTGGAGTGGGATTTTTCTGTGGTACGGCTGGTGCTATGGCAACTGAAATCGGCATACCTTTTGCTGGAGTGCAGGTCCTGTGTGGTGGGGCTAGTGGTGTGGCCAATGAAGTATGGGTGCAGTCTGCTGGAGTCGGTCCTACATTTTGTGTCACTGGTTGTACAGCCAATATAAGTGGGGTGATGTCTGATTTCTCCGGCACAACCACGTTTTTCAAGGACTTTGCTGGTGCTCCTTTAGGTTCGGCAATCACCCTCTTCCTTTTTGATGTCTGGTGCACAGGAACAGCATTTGAGTGGAAAAACATGGTATGATGACAGATGGAATATGTATTCATAATGGATGGGCATGGCATCTCGACATATATGATGAGTAAACTAAGCAGATGGCGGTGCAACAAAGTAGAAGAAATGCAAGACAACATATGCAAGATACGCGCAATCAATAAAACCTTGCCAAATTAGAACAGGCACCTTGATGGGTGAACAGGACAGGCCATCTGCCTTTGACTCCTCGAGGTTAGAGTAGTCATTAGGATCATATTCTGAACAAGAATCAACAGGTGGGGAGCGTATGAGTTTCATTGCATCCAGAATGGCACTCAATGCCTTGGTGCCAATTTTGTAAGTCATTGCAGTTTTTAGGTTCAAGAGTGGACTGCTGCTAGTGCGACACAAAGCAGCTACACAGATCATAGTGTAGATATAACGGGAAAATCGTAAGCCTTAGAGTAAAATCAGCAAAGTGGAACTTGCTGGAATATATGTGCTAGTATTGCCGGTATGGCTAGAAAGGCTTCGGATACCAGCTCTCTTCAACTGAAGGTGCGGTACTGTTAATATCAGTTCAACTCTCAAAGGCGACACAGCTTGTCGAGGAAACGACACCTATGGGATCACTGGAATCCCTTCTACGGTTGGCGGGCGCGGGGTTGTGAGAAGAGCAGGTTTAGGAGCTAGCACAAAGATCGTTTACCCAGGTTCGGGCGGGGAGGATGCGTAATACCCTAGTCCTGGTTTGGTGTGTATTTCAGAGTGTTCTTGAGCTCTCGAACTAGCTACGGTGGCTGCATAGTTCCAAAGAGCTGAATCCCTCTCCTGGTCGCCTCGGGCCTCCTTTTATAGGCAAAAGGGGTTGCCACAGTGGCACACAGGAGGTGGAAAGGTGTACAGTTGATAAGCCTATCCTCTGGAACCGTAGGAAAAACACATTTAATGCGCTTCCGACGTGTCCCCCTTGCTTTATCAGGGACGGCAAGGAAGCATGTCCCAGCTGTCGCCGCCTCGCCTGGCCTTGACACGCGTCCGAGTTGACAAGGCGTCGCGGCGCCATGTTGGCTGGCTGCTGGGCTGGCGCGGTGGTGGAGCCTTCACGAAGGGTTGCATGCCACCACGCAGGTGCTTGCTGAGTCGGTGTAGAGGCCGCCCGTCGCCACGCAGGTGCCTGCCCAGCTAGTTGAGCTAGCAGCTGCTTGGGGACGGCGGTGGAGTCTTGGCTAGTGCGGGCCTGGCAGTGGCCCCGCTAATGCCCTCGGCAAGGGTCTTGCCGGGGGCCCGGCAAGGGTCTTGCCGTGGCGTTGCAGTCGTCCCAGGCAAGGCGCTTGCAGGGGGTCTTGTGGATTTCCTCGGCCTGGATCCTGCCGAGGGTCGCCATCTTCTGGTTCTCATCTGATTTCACATGTTTATGATCTTGACGAAGATCTGCATGCCACCACAGAGGCGCCTCCCGAGCCTTGGTTCCAATGTAGTTGGTTGGGTTGGAACCCGTGGGCTTAAGGGTGGCTTGCTCCGCTGGCATTGGGCAGGCTGCCCCGGCAAGGCTCTTGTCGGGGCTGCGGAGGCAAGGATCTTGCCGAGGGAGTCTACCTAGCCCTCTTGCCCTCCTGTGTTTCTGGTCTTGGCGTTGCCTTGGTTGTCTTGTGCTTTGGCTTCTCTGTGGCTTCCCTCCTCTGCCTTGTTAAGTGTGGCCCCGGGTGCGGCTCTGACTGCCCGTGCACAAGTAAAGGGGTCAAAAGGAGAGCCCCTACTTTTGTACACCGACAGGAGCCCCCGGGCCTGGGCCACACATAAGCGCGACGTGTTGTTGGGCTAGGCCCAGAACAGTGTGCGGGCAGGTGGGGCGGATTTTACCGCAGTTACTTTTCGTCCGCTGCACTTCTCCGCAACCCGCGTTGAACGCGCGACGTGGAGGGTCATGCGTGACGTGGGGGTCATGCGTGGGGCGGTCTCCGCACGCATGCGTCACATCACAGTTAATGGGAAAAGAGGCGGCCCGCGCCTTCCCCGTAAAAAGGAATAACCGCGGGTGCGCTCCTCATTTACCCACTGCGCCTTCTCCAATCTTGGAACCGCCGTCCCCTTCTTCCTCCCTCTCAAGCTTTTGGCCCCTCTCGCCGCCGCCGCACCTTTGTGCTCCTCAACTGCCATGGCGCCCAAAATTAGCAGAGGCAAGGGGGCGGCCAAGGATGCCGGGGAGAAGGAGACGCCGGAGAGTGAGTTGGCGGTGTGGCGGACGCAGCACGCCTACTTTCCGTCAACGGTTGACGCGGTCGAACTCCGGGACTACTTCAAACACCTGTGGGGGTGCAAGACAGGGGGCGAGACGACGGGGCATCCGGCCACACGCGTTATCCCCGCCGCTTTCGCAGAAGCCGGCCCAAATCGGTACCGATTCTTCATCGATCACTTCTCCTGCGGCCTCTGCCCCCCTTCTCTGATTTCTTCAATGACGTCGTGCACACCTACGGCTTCCACCTTCTGGATTTTACTCCAAATGCCGTGGCATGCATGGCTCTTTTTGCACACCTCTGCGAGGGTTTCGCCGGGGTGCATCCCAACACGGTGCTCTTCCGCCACTACTTCTTCCTCGGATCCAAAAGGGGGGCGCCATTTCCGGTTGTGTCGCCTGGATCCCAAGGTCCAAGGGGACATACCCGGAGGGCGCTCACAAGGAGAGGTGGGAGGAGTGGCGGGGCCGGTGGTGCTGGATTGAGGAAGATGATCCACAAGACTTCTGCCGGGTTCGCCAGGCGCCGCCGGTTCGTCGAAATGACTGGAGCAATGTGGGCGCCGACGACGCGAAGCTCACGGTTGCCACCACCAGGATTCTCCGCCTCACCAAGGCCAGCTCACCCTTGAGATGATTGGGGCGGATTTCATCTGCTGCCGAATAGCTCCGCTGCATAACAAGGGGAGGCCGACCTAGCTTTTTACGAACGCGGCTGACATCATGAGGCTTCGCCCCGGCCTCGACCACAACTTCACGGTGATGGGGCACGCCCACTTCTGCCAGCGGCTCTTCCAGCTCGACGCGAACCGTGACGGCAAGGTCGAGCCGTTCGGCAAGGCCGCAAAATCCGGCAAGGTCACCAAAGGGCCCTTGTTCGGGTTGCCGGCGGGGGTGGTCCTGCTGAGCAATAACTCACGCCGAAAACGACATCATCGCCATGATGCCAGAGTTCAACGCGCACGGCCTCGTCTCAACTTGGGCCGAGCTGCCAGAGGATCAAGTGCAGGAGTTTTTTGACACCTTGGAGGAGAAGTACGTCAGCGCCGAGCCGCGGCTCATCCAGGACACCACCCAGGTGGAGCTGGACTACATCGCCGCTAGGGCGGCGGAGGCGGAGCTCGCCAGGGAGGCCGGGAGCGCCGGCGGTGTGGAGGACAAGGCCGCGGCGAAGGAGAAGGAGCTCGCCCAGTGGGCGGAGGCCGTTGGGGAGGCCAGCAGCGCCGGCACTGGGGCCCCTCTTATCGAAGATGTGGTCGACGAGCTGTCGGAGGAGGAGGTCGAGACTGTCGACCCCCCGGCAACAGGGAGAGGGAAGTCCTGCGGCGGGCCAGCTCTGGCGAGCCGGTCCGGCTTGGCAGGGCCGGGCAGCCGCAGCAAACCTAGGGGCGTCAGTGCGCCAGACGAGGGCCGTAGTGGCGATGAAAGTGGTGAAAACCGCGGTGGCGAAGAAGAAGGCAACTGCCTCTGCTTTGTCCAAGCATCCACGGACCCCATCTACTTCCCCTCCTCCCGCAGATGACGACATGGAGATTGTCTTCGATTTTGGGTCCCTCAGCCCAAGGAGGAAGAGGAAGGCAACAGAGGAGGAGGTGGAGGACGAGTAAGTATCTTGTTCCCTTTTTCTTGCCATCTCTGCTTCCTCAAACCGTGCCGCTTATCTTGATTTGTTTCTTTCATTGTAGGGACACGGAGACACTGGCCCAGAGGGTGAAGAGGGCCAGGGCTTCGGTGAGTGGCCTGCCCCTGGCAGGTACTTCTGGTACACCGCTGGTGGTGTTGAGCAGCCCAGACAGCAGCCCCCGGCGCAGCCCCCAGCATAAGCTCATCACTCACCCCTCGTCGACGTGTGTCAGGGGTATGATCCTTTGGCACTGACATTGTCGTGGTTGCAGGAGGAGGGCAGCAGCAGGAGGAGCCACCGAGGGCTACGCCCAATACGCTGCCCCCATTGACCACGCGGCCCCGAGGGGCGTCCCTGGCAAGGGCGCCAGGCACCGAGCCCATGCACACGGAGGAGGAGGAGGCAAACTCAGGCGCTGGTGGCTTTGCCTCAGCGCCAGATGTTGGCGGGGATGGGGCCTCTTCTTCCCAGCCCGGCACGGGTAAGTCACTCGCTTTCCGTCCTTTCTGAATCTTGGTCTCGGCTTCACCTCATCCCCTTCTCGGTATCCAGATCCTCCCTCGGCGGACCAGGAAGACATAGACACCGTCATCGAGGACGTCGCCGAAGATGTCGCGGCGGAGGCCGAGAAGATCGCCACCGAGAAGGCCGCTAAGGATGCTGCTGAGGGCGCCGCCAAGGGGTTCGCCGGGGAACCCGGCAAGGCTGCCGCCGAGGAGGACGGAAAGGGGCCTGCCGGGGAGGCCGACAAGGCCGCTGCCGAGGAGGAGGTGGTTGACGACCAACCCTCCTCCTGCGTTGCCTCTAGCTCCGGCAGGTATCTGAAGGTGAATGATGACCTGTTCATCCACCTCCCAGGGACGGCAAGCACCGGGGCGCCCGTCGAGGGGGAGGTGTTTGACGACGAAGTGCTCGCCGCCGCCGGGTTTGAGGTTGTTGACGAGCCGAGCGCTGGCGGCGGTGGTTCTCAGGAAGAGCGGCTCCTCCGGGCCATGAGTGCTAACTTCCAGAAGCTCCAGGCGCTTCACCGTGCCCGCCTAGACAAGGTCAATTCCAGGATGGAAGTGGTGAACAAGGCGGAGGCGGACCTCGAGGGGCGTGCCGCCGAGGCGCAGGCTTGGTTCCGCCAGGCCCACAAGGACCTGAAGGCCGCCCAGGACGCGCTGGCTAAGCGCGACCTGGCGCTCGTCATGAAGCAGACCGACATCGAGAAGGCCCAGGAACTGGCGAAGCAGGAGGCCGCTCAGGCCGAGGTCGCTCAGCACCAGCAGCAGGCTGCGCTAAACTCCCAGGAGGAGGACCTTGCCGCGCGCGAGGAGAGGCTCGCTGCAATGCTCCGTGGCAAGGACGAGGAGGTGGAGAAGCTTGTCGTGCAGTGGACCCAGGAGCTAGAGCAGAGGCACAAGGAGGCACTCGATGCCCAGGCTCTGGCTCATGTCGGCAAGGCAAAAGAGCTGGAGGTGGAGCGGGACGGGCTGAAGGATCAGGCCCTGAAGCTGGCCAAAGAGAAGGACACGCTCAACGGTGCCCTGGTGGAGGCGCAGGGCGCAGTCCTCGGCAAGGCTGAACAGCTCTCCAGGGCCAACGACTCCATCAAAGATCTGAAGCTAAAGCTGGAGGGTCTTGAGAGGACGCTCTCGGAGGCCAAGGCCCGGGAGGGGACCCTGGCCAAGGATCTGGAGGCCGAGAAGCAGCTGCGGAAGAACGATGCCGCCAACCACAAGGATTTTGTGGAGGGCGAGAACCGCTGGATCGGCCGCCTCGAAGATGTCGCCAGCAGGATCACCATGCAGCTGGCCACCATGGGGATGCCAAATGTGAAGTACACCCCGGAGCGCAAAGCGAGCCCCAACGCCAAGCTGACCCTGTTCTTCGAGGGTGTTCTCGGAGCCCTGGAGCATTTCCGCTCCACTAGGGCGACTTTCGGCCAATGAGGCCCGAAGGCTTTGCCGGGGTGCCATGACCAAGGTTCTCACCGAGGTGGCATACTGGAATCCCAACCCCGACTTCGACGCTGCGCTGGAGAGTTTGCCGGAGGATGTGGACCTCGTGCCGCTCAAGGAGCGTATCGAGCCCGTCATCAGCCGCATCGATGGAGTCCAGAGGGTAGAGGGCCAGCGCCGGGACTAGGCACCCCGTTTCTTATCGCTGCTGCAAGTTCATTACCAAGACAATTTTTATCTCTAGTTAGAACTGCGGCAACAAGTGATGCAATATAACTCTGCGGTACTCTTAAATTGACGCATATTATTTTCCTGTTCAATCTCTCTTTTTGTATGTCCACCCTTCGTTTCCTTGGGTAGGCTGGTCGGCGCGTAAACCAAAGCCGCGGCGCCCCGAGGATGGATCCTCGATCGCCTGCCGGGTGTGCTTGCTGCCAGGCAAACCACCTTACCACTCTCAACGCGGCCGCTCGAACTGTCGAGCTTGACTCGAGTTAGAATCGAGAGCGTTGCCAATTGTGGAAGGCTACCGTGCAGTTCTCGACGCGGCCGCTTAAGCTGTTGAGCGGACTCAAAACAGAGTAAGGGCGTTGCCAATAGCGGAATGGCCCCATTGCGTGCAGGTTTTCCATACGAAGAACGAGATCTCTGAGGGGAATAACCTTATATAAAAAGGAAATATTTAAAGTTCGGCATGACTTAGCTTTCCTGTCGCTGCACTGGCGCCCTTCGCGCTTACAGGCGGCACCGTTCTCTTGGCCGTCTTCTTCTTTAGAAGCCATGGGCATGAGGAACTGCTAAGCTGGCTGCTAAACCATATTATCACAACTGCGCCCCCCACCTGGCGCGCCAAAGATGTCGAGGAAACGACACCTATGGGATCACTGGAATCCCTTCTACGGTTGGCGGGCGCGGGGTTGTGAGAAGAGCAGGTTTAGGAGCTAGCACAAAGATCGTTTACCCAGGTTCGGGCCGCGAGGATGCGTAATACCCTAGTCCTGCTTTGGTGTGTATTTCAGAGTGTTCTTGAGCTCTCGAACTAGCTACGGTGGCTGCGTAGTTCCAAAGAACCGAATCCCTCTCCTGGTCGCCTCGGGCCTCCTTTTATAGGCAAAAGGGGTTGCCACAGTGGCACACAGGAGGTGGAAAGGTCTACAGTTGATAAGCCTATCCTATGGAACCGCAAGACAAACGCATTTAATGCACTGCCGATGTGTCCCCCTTGCTTTATCGGGGACGGCAAGGAAGCACGTCCCAGCTGTCGCCGCCTCGCCTGGCCTTGACACGCGTCCGAGCTGACGAGGCGTCGCGGCGCCACGCTGGCTGGTTGCTGTGCTGGCGCGGTGGTGGAGCCTTCATGAAGGGTTGCATGCCACCACGCAGGTGCTTGCTGAGTCAGTGTAGAGGCCGCCCGTCGCCACGCAGGTGCCTGCCAAGCTGGTTGAGTTAGCAGCTGCTTGGGGACGGCGGTGGAGTCTTGGCTGGTGCGGGCCTGGCAGTGGCCCCGCTGATGCCCTCGGCAAGGGTCTTGCCAGGGGCCCGACAAGGGTCTTGCCGTGGCGTTGCAGTCGTCCCCGGCGAGCTCCTTGCTGGGGTCTTGTGGAGTTCCTCGGCCTGGATCCCGCCGAGGGTCACCGTCTTCTAGTTCTCATCTGATTTCACATGTTTATGATCTTGACGAAGATCTGCATGCCACCACAGAGGCGCCTCCTGAGCTTTGGTTCCAATGTAGTTGGTTGGGTTGGAACTCGTGGGCTCAAGGGTGGCTTGCTCCGCTGGCATCGGGCAGGCTGCCCCGGCAAGGCTCTTGTCGCTGCTGCGGAGGCTGCCTCAGCAAGGATCTTGCCGAGGGAGTCTACCTTGCCCTTTTGCCCTCCTGTGTTTCTGGTCTTGGCGTTGCCTTGGTTGTCTTGTGCTTTGGCTTCTCTCCGGCTTCCCTCCTCTGCCTTTCCTTGCTATTCTTATAGAATTCAAGTGGGCAGGCCACTACAAATCCTATTCCCATGTTTACAAAATCCTACGAATCAAAGAGGCCCGAAGAGTTCAAAGTGTCCATCACAACCGACCGTATAGACCTCTACACTGCAAATGTTCCTGCTCATCTTGACTACAAGGAACATACTGTACTACTATCATACTCCCTCCGTTCCAAAATATAAGTCTTGGTAGAGATTTCCACTATGGATCACATACAGATGCATCTAGATACATTTTAGAGTGTAGATTCACTCATTTTGCTCCATATGTAGTCCATGGTGGAATCTATACAAAGACTTGTATTTAGGAACAGAGAGAGTACTTATTAAAGAAGAACGGAAGAGGAACATGCTAAAGAAGAGCAAGCAGATTTTGGATAATAAAATGTTCGTGCGTAGTGATGAACCAGAGCGCATTAAGAAAGCAACTCCCTGCTGTCTCTCTATATGTGGTGCACGTACTTTTCGAAAGTAAAGTAGGAACATTAGCTGACCAATTAAATGTTATATGTTTTAGTAATATCAGCATCATATCAAATTCGTACTTGAGCAACAAGTTTGGAATTATGAGTGGCACGTTGTTTAGCTTGATGGATTCAGGAGCAGTGCTAAGCCAGGTATGATGATGGTACTGAATATAAAGGCATGTCTACATGCAAGTCGCGTGACTTTTGTCATTTGGGCCAGTCAAATATTTTAGGCGGTTGGATGAAGATCCTATGTCTCCTAACCCTTCTTCTTCCTCATCTCTGATTCTTCCCATACAGAACACCGCACGGGCCGCCGGCCGGACCACCGGGCCCCACCGCCTGTGTTCCTCCGCCACCCCCACCCCCGCCCCCACCCGCGTCGAGTTTTGTTCGTTGGGCGAGGCCCCACCACTGCCCCCCCACAACCACCGTCCCCACCCGAGCCCCTTCGTTGGCACCGGCGAGCTCTGAAAACCCGATTGACCCAATTTTGAAATTTAGTCTACTATGATTTATCTAGTGTGGAATATAAAAGGGGAAAACCATAAGCATTGGGAGTATAGTGTTGAGCGTGCCATGGCGGATCTGAAGGTCCAAACCGGACAAAGGCAACTTCGCAACCAATCTTTGCTTTCAACTAGCAAGTAAGTGATGGACAAGAAATCAGAGTAAAGCAGTGGCGATCTATTTTCTTGCTGCGATAAGTAAGTTGAGCAGATACGAAAAGAGTACCGCCTCTGGTGCGGCGCCGAGTATGCATCTGCAGAGAATTTGACGGTACTGCGGTAGCGATGGCTGTTGATACGTCTCCAACGTATCTATAGTTTTTGATTGTTCCATGCCATATTATATTCTGTTTTGGACATTATTGGGCTTTATTATACACTTTTATATTATTTTTGGGACTAACCTATTAACCGGAGGCCCAGCCTAGAATTGCTGGTTTTTGCCTATTTCAGAGTTTCGCAGAAAAAGAATATCAAACGGAGTCCAAACAGAATGAAACCTTCGGGAACGTGATTTTTGAAACGAACGTGATCCAAAGGACTTGGACCCTACGTCAAGACATCAACCAGGAGGGCACGAGGTAGGGGGGTGCGCCTACCCCAAGATTTTCTGCTGAGTTTTGTGTTGTGAAGTTTTCAAGTTTTGGGTGAAAGATTTGATGGATTATGGAACAAGGAGTGGCAAGAGCCTAAGCTTGGGGATGCCCATGGCACCCCAAGATAATCTAAGGACACCTAAAAGCCAAAGCTTGGGGATGCCCCGGAAGGCATCCCCGCTTTCGTCTACTTCCATCGGTAACTTTACTTGGAGCTATATTTTTATTCACCACATGATATGTTTTGCATGGAGCGTCTTGTATTATTTGACTCTTTATTTGTTAGTTTACCACAATCATCCTTGCTGTACACACCTTTTGAGAGAGTCACACTTGATTCGGAATTTATTAGAATACTCTATGTGCTTCACTTATATTTTTTGAGCTATATAGTTTTGCTCTAGTGCTTCACTTATATCTTTTAGAGCAAGATGGTGGATTTGTTTTATAGAAACTATTGATCTCTCATGCTTCATTTATATTATTTTGAGGATCTTATAATAGCATGGCAATTTGCTTTAGTTAATATCATGAGAAATTTGATGTGTGATAATTGTTTTGAGATATAAAGGTGGTTATATCATAGTTGTGCTAGTTGAGTAATTGTGGAATTAGAAAATACATGTGTTGGAGTTTGTGATTCCCGTAGCATGCACGTATGGTGAACCGTTATGTAACGAAGTCGGAGCATGAGGTATTTGTTGATTGTCTTCCTTTGTGTGGCGGTCGGGATCGCGTGATGCTTAACTCCTACCAACCCTTCCCCTAGGAGCATGCGTAGTAGTACTTTGCTTCGAGGGCGAATAATTTTTTGCAATAAGTATATGAGTTCTTTATGACTAATGTGAGTCCATGGATTATACGCACACTTACCTTTCCGCAATTTTCTAGCCTCTTCGGTACCGTGCATTGCCCTTTCTCACCTTGAGAGTTGGTGCAAACTTCGCCGGTGCATCCAAACCCCGTGATATGATACGCTCTATCACACATAAACCTCCTTATATCTTCCTCAAAACAGCCACCATACCTACCTATCATGGCATTTCCATAGCCATTCCGAGATATATTGCCATGCAACTTTCCATCGTTTCGTTTATCATGACACGCTCCATTATTGTCATATTGCTTTGCATGATCATGTAGTTGACATTGTATTTGTGGCAAAGCCACCGTTCATAATTCTTACATACATGTCGCTCTTGATTCATTGCATATCCCGGTACACCGCCGAAGGCATTCATATAGAGTCATATTTTGTTCTATGTATTGAGTTGTAATTCATGAGTTGTAAGTAAATAAAAGTGTGATGATCATCATTATTAGAGCATTGTCCCAAGTGAGGAAAGGATGATGGAGACTATGATTCCCCCACAAGTCGGGATGAGACTCCGGACTAAAAAAAGAGGCCATAAAAAGAAAGAAAGAGAAAAGGCCCAAATAAAAAATTGAGAGAAAAAGAGAGAAGGGACAATTACTATCCTTTTACCACACTTGTGCTTCAAAGTAGCACCGTGATCTTCATAATAGAGAGTCTCTCATTTTGTCACTTTCATATACTAGTGGGAAATTTCATTATAGAACTTGGCTTGTATATTCCAATGATGGGCTTCCTCAAATGCCCGAGGTCTTCGTGAGCAAGCAAGTTGGATGCACACCCACTTAGTTTCTTTTTGAGCTTTCATACACTTATAGCTCTAGTGCATCCGTTGCATGGCAATCCCTACTCCTCGCATTAACATCAATTGATGGGCATCTCCATAGCCCGTTGATTAGCCTCGTTGATGTGAGACTTTCTCCTTTTTTTGTCTTCCCACATAACCCCTACCATTATACCTTATTCCACCATAGTGCTATATCCATGGCTTGCGCGCATGTATTGCGTAAGAGTTGAAAAGGCTGAAGTGCGTTAAAAGTATGAACCAATTGCTTGGCTAAAACCAGGGTCATACATGATATGAATATTTTGTGTGGGGAAGATGGAGCATAGCCGGACTATATGATTTTGTAGGGATAACTTGCTTTGGCTATGTTATTTTGATAAGACATAATTGCTTAGTTAGTATGCTTGAAGTATTATTGTTTTTATGTCAACATTAAACTTTTACCTTGAATCATATCAAATATGAACATTCATGCCACAATAAGAAGAATTATATTGAAATTATGCCAAGTAGCATTCCACATCAAAATTTATGTTTTTATCATTTTCCTACTCGAGGACGAGCAGGAATTAAGCTTGGGGATGCTTGATACGTCTCCAACGTATCTATAATTTTTTATTGTTCCATGCTATATTATATTCTGTTTTGGACATTATTGGGCTTTATTATACACTTTTATATTATTTTTGGGACTAACCTATTAACTGGAGGCCCAGCCCAGAATTGCTGTTTTTTGCCTATTTCAGAGTTTCGCACAAAAAGAATATCAAACGGAGTCCAAACGGAATGAAACCTTCGGGAACGTGATTTTCAGAACGAACGTGATCCAGAGGACTTGGACCCTACGTCAAGACATCAACCAGGAGGGCACGACGTAGGTGGGCGCGCCTACCCCCCCCCCCCCCCCCAGGCGCACCCTCCACCCTAGTGGGCCCCACGTTGCTCCACCGATGTACTCCTTCCTCCTATATATACCTACGTACCCCCGAACTACCAGATACGGAGCCAAAAACCTAATTCCACCGCTGCAACCTTCTGTACCCGTGAGATCCCATCTTGGGGCCTATTCCGGAGCTCCGCCAGAGGGGGCATCGACCATGGAGGGCTTCTACATCAACACCATAGCCTCTCCGATGATGTGTGAGTAGTTTACCTCAGACCTTCGGGTCCATAGTTATTAGCTAGATGGATTGTTCTCTCTTTTTGGATCTCAATACAATGTTCTCCCCCTCTCTCATGGAGATCTATTCAAGGTAATCTTCTTTTGCGGTGTGTTTGTTGAGACCGATGAATTGTGGGTTTATGATCAAGTTTATCTATGAACAATATTTGAATCTCCTCTGAATTCTTTTATGTATGATTGGTTATCTTTGCAAGTCTCTTCGAATTATCAGTTTGGTTTGGCCTACTAGATTGATCTTTCTTGCAATGGGAGAAGTTCTTAGCTTTGGGTTCAATCTTGCAGTGTCCTTTCCGAGTGACAGTAGGGGAAGCAAGGCACGTATTGTATTGTTGCCATCGAGGATAACAAGATGGGCTTTATATCATATTGCATCAGTTTATCCCTCTACATCATGTCATATTGCTTAAAGCGTTACTCTGTTCTTATGAACTTAATACTCTAGATGCATGCTGGATAGCGGTCGATGTGTGGCGTAATAGTAGTAGATGCAGGTAGGAGTCGGTCTACTTGTCTCAGACGTGATGCCTATATACATGATCATACCTAGATATTCTCATAACTATGCTCAATTCTGTCAATTGCTCAACAGTAATTTGTTCACCCACCGTAATACTTATGCTCTTGAGAGAAGCCACTAGTGAAACCTATGGCCCCCGGGTCTATTTTCCATCATATTAATCTTCCAACACTTAGTTATTTTTATTGCCTTTTATTTTAGTTTGCATCTTTATCATAAAAATACCAAAAATATTAGCTTATCATATCTATCAGATCTCACTCTCGTAAGTGACCGTAT
The DNA here is from genome assembly GCF_002575655.3 of Aegilops tauschii subsp. strangulata. NCBI lineage: Eukaryota > Viridiplantae > Streptophyta > Magnoliopsida > Poales > Poaceae > Aegilops > Aegilops tauschii. The sequence continues at coordinate 275,130,318 of NC_053037.3, read as the reverse complement.
TGGGATTGACAACCCCTTATCGCGTTGGTTGCGAGGATTTATTTGTTTGTGTAGGTGCGAGGGACTCGTGCATGGTCTCCTACTGGATTGATACCTTGGTTCTCAAAAACTGAGGGAAATACTTACGCTGCTTTACTACATCACCCTTTCCTCTTCAAGGGAAAACCAACGCAGTGCTCAAGAGGTAGCAGCTGTCGGCGGTGTGGAAGCAGATCTAGGAGGGTAGACGGTGGCGGCAGGGCGCGATGGACGAGACGGTCGTAGGAGCGACGCCGACAAGGTGGACGGCGGCGGGTATGAAGTGAGAGGACGGGATGCAGGGATCCCGGTCCGAAGCCGTGGATGAGAGAGGTCGATCTCTTGTAATGGACGGCGGCGTCGGGGTATCAGCTCCGGCATGGTGGAGGAGGACGGCGGTGAATGGGGTGGCAGACGGAGGAGGCTGGGGTGGAGAGGGTGTTTTGGCGCCCACGGAGTACGAATGGGGAAATGGAGGTAGAGAGGAAGGGGAGAACCATGTCTTCAGGGCACGCTTGTCTCAAATGCGAGGAAATTTACAAACGTAGCCCCCGTTTCAAATTTCCTACATCAGAGCAATATTTGTCGGTTGGGGATAGGACGGTAATCTCGCATACACCGAATATTTGCCGACGAGAGTTTGTTTTTGGCGCCCACCGTGTATGAATCGGGGAGGGAGTCAATTTCGGCCAAGGACACACTGTGTTTTGGCGCCCACCGTGTATGAATCCGGGTGAGAGGCGGTTATGTCACGTTTGAGTGAAATTACAAACCTACCCCTATCGAAACCTATAGAAATCGAGTAGATAGGCTTTGCGTGGCAGGGATAGGCAGTAGTAATTTCCATCTCGTAGATTTTGGTTTCGGGTGGTTACTGCGACTTTCCCCGCTTCGTTCAAATTTTGCAGAGTGCACGTTTACCGTGCCAGCTCAATTCGAATCCCGTTGGTATTCTATTTTCGATTGGAATAAAATTCTATATACATCATTATTTTACATATACTTTCAAAATCACAACACCCTTTATACATAAATATGGTTTACAAATGGCATGATCTCAGATTCATAAGGTTGTATCCATCAATTTGGATTTTCAAATATTTGTAACCACTTTATGTTGAAATCCAATGTATGCATTCCTCGCTAACTGTCTCCAATTAATGTGTGTTTCGTGCGGGGTTTTTTTACTTCTCAAACATGTATAATGTGTTTCACACACGCAACATATAGTGTAATCCCGTTTAGACATTAATTGCATATAAACCATGCATTGTTTCTAATTAATAATCTATGGATCACCAATATTAATAAACTATATAACATTACACGTGTCCCCAAATTCAAATGAATATGCATGTTTGATACACGAATTTGCGTTATGATATTATCGATGTCGTGATCTCCAGTTTAAATATTTGAATCCCATTTAATCCAGATATTCGTCTCATATAACTATCACTCATGCTTATATAGGACTATCTCTCTAGACCTATACGCATTCATCGTCTCTTGGGTATCTCTCGTGCTACCTGTATGTCGACAATGATCTTTTATCTTCGTAACACACTGAGGGTACTCTCTCCCTCGACCTTCATCACTCTATCTCTCTCTAAGTATATCTCACTCCCTGCTATGTGTCTCTAACTATGATTCTCCATGTGGAATCTCTTTCTCTCACACAAACACAAAACTTTGTCTCCCGGGGTCTCATTTCTCTCTACTATTCCCCTGTGTGCCACTCGCACACCCCTCATACAGAGATGTCTTTCACTCCTTAGGTATGAGAACCTATGACTCGTGCTCTTAAATATCTCTTTCTCACACACAAATACAAACTCTGTCTCCTAGGGTCTCATATTTCTCCACTGTTCTCTTGTATGTCGCTCACACACACTCTCTCTCCCTAGATATATCTTGCGTTCCCTCATATGTCTCTCTAGCTATCACTCTCGTTGTGAAATATCTGTCTCTCTCGCAGACACAAAACTCCGTCTCTCGGGATCTCATTTCTCTCCGATATTTGTTTGTATGTGAGTCACATGCACCCTATCTTCATCTCTCTCACACCCACACACATAACTCAGCCTTCTGATCCACTCGACTCCTATCTCTAACGCACAGTAGCTAGCATCTTTATCTTTCTATTTATCTGTTTCTCCATCAACCTTCTTTCATTTATAGGTTGAGCTATTTTGCACAATCGTTGTGCCTCACTGCCTCTGCTCGCCATAGATGCATGCTCCAGCCCACGCCACTATCTCTTAAAGATAAAAATACATGCTCAATTGTCGGGCCTTCTTCCCTGCATTCTCACATGCATGCATATTGTCATACCGATCCGTCTCTCCCATGTCGTTGATCTTATGACTTATGTCTTCTTTCTTTTATCTCGATCATGTGCGCGCACACACACACACACATCCCACGTATACATGTATACCTCTCACACATGCACGTTCAAGGTCTCCATGTCTCCACGCATAGTTAATTACCCTCAACCCTAACGCCACATCGAATCGTTCTCTTTTTGTGTGCACATAACTTCCGCCTGGATGGGTAAAACACACACTCACACTTAACAATCTCCTTCTAGCTACCCACCTCTCACTCTTCCCCTATATCCCCGAAACCAATAAGATCATCCCTTCGTTTAATTCCCGCCTACATACACCATCGACATATAGTAGTCTTCCTCGGTGTCTCTCGAACAAACACGTTCTCTCGATGTCGACTCCTCTCATGCGCACACACCTTCTCTTCCCTCTCTACGGGCATTTTCTCTCTCGCACCCCATCGTTGGTGGCCTCTGCCATACACATCACCTCTCTATGATGAAGCCATGCACACTTAAATTACATCCGCCACCGAGGACCCCGCGACACACACACACCCACACACATACACACCCACCCACCACACACAAACACACACACACACACGCACGCACGCACCCACCTACCCACACACACACACACATACACACACTAAGACTCCATCACACACACACGCACACACACACACTAAGACTCCATCTCTCTCTCTCACACACACACACAAACACACACACACTAAGACTCCATCTCACACACACATGCTCTAGGTGGAGCATTTGTTCCTACCACCCTTCATCCAACCTTACCCGTATGATAAACAATCACCTTAATTTACTTGTATAACATGGACAAATTCCACTTTACTTTAGTAGTTAGCAAACTTATTATCTGTACCCTTATAAAAAACCGAGTTGGTGATGATGGTGTGCATGCCATCTTGTAATATAAACCTGTTATCTATATCTGACGGATAGAAAGCAAACTATGATACAAAAGATACCCGCACCTCTCTCCACATCCTTATCTCCCACAACCTCATTGCTGAGCAATTAAAAAAGAAAGTCTCTGGAACAATCTAGCATGGTGGCCGCTGCCGCCTGCCGGCGCCGTCCATCCCCATGCCTCCGCCCATTCCGACCACCAGTCACCACCACGCTCCACTCCTCCTCACCTTATCTCTCATCTTTCATTTTTTCGATGACATTCTCGAGATACCAGTTTTCCGATTAAATTCTCGAAATATCATTAGTTTTTACACATGGGATTACTCCTGCATGGGTAAATCACAACATGTGTTTTGTAAAAAAATGCATATTGATGTTCCGTGCAATGCACGAGCATCTTGCTTGTAATTATATAACGCAAATCACGAGCAGGAAGTGTCATTTTTTTACACAACCACGTTAACATGGCCACGTAAATCACTAGCTAAAGTAAATACCATTATACTTATATCCCGATGCAAAAGGTTGAGTACATGTCCGAAGAGTAGAGTCGCACACACGCACTCTGTCTCTCAGAATCTCACACACACACACACACACCAGTTACGTGACGCCCACTTAAGCATACACGTATGTTACAATTTGTGCACCCGCGGGTACACGTGATGCTGCGCATTTATTTAAGCCGGACGGCGAACCCAAACAGTAGCTGCATTCATTCCCCTCCCGCTGCCTCTTCTCTGGTCGCCGTCGCCCGGTAGCCATGGCCCGGCCGAAAGTAACAACATACGCCATACTCCCACCGGAGCGGCGCTTTAATCTGGAAATTTTTGTGGTCATGCATGCATCTTTTTGTGCTAGCACTCCTATATAAGGGTTGATCGGTTGCTTCCCGCGGACGTGCGCGGGCGGTGGAAGAGGAAGGAGAAGGGAAGCGGGCTGTGGAGTAACGTTTTTACCACAATTTCTTAGGAAACTGAGTGCAACAATTGAGTAGTTTGGCAAACTACCAGTACTACACCTGAAACAGTTCAAAACCTATACTCCCTTGCCAGCGCGCGCTTCCCACGTGAAACGGTCAGCGTCGCCCTGGAGCGTCAGTGCCGCATTAATGCCCAACCAGAGCGGAGGCGACCTCTCACTGGCACCGACTTTCTAGCGGCGCGACGGCCGAGAGAGCGCTGCTTCCCGGTGCGCGCGACTGCTCCGCATCGAGGCTGGCCATAGGCCCTGTTTGGATCCATGGGTTAGAGTTAGTTTGAGCTAGTTGGGGCTCAAATAGCCCTAAAGTATCCAAGCATGAGGGCTTAAATTGGAGCAAGTTGCACTGAACCCACCAAAAAAACTATCCCACCCAAGAGGTGCTAACTGGAGATAGTTCTCATTGGGACCACTGAAAAATCACTTTTCTCTCTCCATCAAGTGCATTTATTGTCAATCTAACCCTGTCACCCAAACACCTCTTTGCCTATAGTTAGTTCAGGGTTGGTCATGAGTTAGTCTAACCTCTAGCTAAGTTAGAGTATCCAAACAGGAGCAGTATAGGACATGCAAGTTGCTCAAAGCATACAGTCAAATTCATACGTGAAAGGATTTTTTTCTTTTTGAAAACGGAACATGAAAGGAATTTTTTTTTAGAATCCTCTTGGAATGTCTCTAACATGTGATGAGTTAACCGACCTCAATAGACGGCAAAAACTCCAGCCCGCCGCACTTTGAGACAGACGAGGAGGGAGAAGCGATACGGGCTACTAGATTACTAGAGATAGGTGTCGCACGGAAGCCAAGAAATATGGTGATAGCGTGGGCTAGCCATGTACTAGTATGATGTAACTACACTGGGCTGCCGTGTTTCGTACTCTTCCAGTCCACAGTGGAGATGATTGGTTGATTTTATATCGCTGAATAATATAAAATATTATGAGTGGAGACGCTCCACCACGAGGTTCCTTGCTCCTTCTCGGTCGTCGGGAATCTATGTTCTTCCACTCTTTTTTTACGTGAGCTTTGTTCATCCTTTTGCCACCAGGCGAGACATCTAGCATCAAGGTGCACGTGTCATGCAAGGATCGCTCCATCTATATGAAGAACACGTGGGACTGGAACTACGAGACGGACATGTACCCAGGAGTGGACGTGCGAACCTGTGAAATGTAGCGCAGTAAGTGAAGTAGAAAGGCACAAATTGTCAGATGTGGGGTTCCGGCAAACCCTTAAGGTTCGAACACCGGGGTGCGCGCGAAGTCTTTCCCTCCTACCGATCTACGCCCTAGCTCACTAAGATCTCGCGGACGAACTCGATGAACTCACAACACAGAAACACACGAGGTTTATACTGGTTCGGGCCACCGTTGTGGTGTAATACCCTACTCAGTGTGGTGGTGGTGGATTGCCTCTAGGGCTGATGATGAACAGTACAAGAGAAGAACAGCCTCCTGAGGTTGAGGTGTTCTTGTGAGTAGGCTCTCGATCGGGTTGGATCAAGCTAAGATGATAACTCCCTACTATGGTGGCTAGCTCTACTTATATAGGCCCTGGTCCTCTTCCCAAATATCAAGTGGGATGGGAGCCAACAACGGCGGGCAAATTTGAAGGGGGACAGCTAGTACAAGCTATCCTGACAAAACTGGTCTTCGCCTGCGAAAAGCTCTGGCAGTGACGCTGCCTTGGGCTCCAGATGACCTCCGTCTCGCCGTCCTCCTGGTCTTGGTCTCGTTGCACCAATATAGCAACATTTGCCTGATGCCTCGGTACTCCTCGCCTGTGCTGGCCTCCTTAGCACCAAAGAGGAAATAAGGACGCTGCGCACGCTGGCGCCCGCCTGGTGCCGTTCGTCATGGCTCACGTCACGAGATCCTCGTGAGGTTTGCCCCGCCTTGATATCTCCGCTCCTCGTGAGCCTGCCTGGCTAGGCTACTCCAGAGGAGGTCCTGCCTCGTACGCCTCGCGAGGCTTGGACCCTCGCGAGGGTCTTGGATGCCTTGTTGATGAAGATTGGCCGTACGGCCTGCTGGCTTAGCCACGCTGTGGGCCGCAGGCAGGCAAGTCTGGGGACCCCCGTTCCCAGAACACCGACGGTAGCCCCCGGGCCTAGGGTGCGCTCGGGCTTGGCTTCACGGCGAAGCCAAGGGTCAAGTTCGGAGCACCGCGGGCCCCAAAAGCCTGCGGCCTCAGTTGACGCGTGGCGGTTGATTGGACGTGGGCGTCTCCGCTTCCCCACGTTGCCTCGGCAACTGCTTGACCTGACAAGTCCCTGCAACATGCAAGGAAAACCATCATTACCTGCGATCATGGGAGACGTCGGTTGGCCTTCTCTTGCTATAAATGGGGAGGGGGCGGAGCCCCCGTCGCCCATCCCTTTCTCGCTTGCTTGCTCCTTCCTCCTCGCTCCACTGCTGACAACAATGCGCCTATCAGAAGGTTTTCTGCCGAAGAGAAAGGAAAGGCTTCCCGTGATGATCCGGGGCCTCTTCCGCCGAATAAGAGGTCGATCCATCGCCGTGATGAAGCGGCGATGCAGGTGCTGTCGAGGCCTTGGTGCGAGCGGCCTCCTCCGGGGTACCCGCTACCCTTGTACGCCCGAGCCAAGGGCTCGGGAGGTCGGAGCGACGAGCAGCGCCACCCACGCCGTGCCTGGGGTCGCCGTGCCACGGCGACGCGTGCCGTCGCCCCTGGGATCCATGCCACGGACTCCTCGCGCGAGCTGGTGCTGTGGGCGCCAATGCCTCCTAGTTCCTAGATCTGCTTCCCACGGTTCTTCTCCGACGTGATGCCGCCAAGGGGGCCTCTCGAGCACTGGTTACAGCACGCCGACTGCAGCGCTCCGGCGACCGGAGCGGAGATCGAAGCGGTCCCCACCGGCAAGATCTTCATGACTCGTGGCTGGGGCGAGATCACGCTGGTCTGTCGTGCGAGGGGTGCCCTTGCGATCCACTTTGAGTACGACAGCGTCTCCACGCTCTTCTTCAAGGTCTTCGACGCCGAGGGCCGCCGCCTGGAGTGCTGCTCCAGAGAGGAGCGTGAGGCTGACGCGCGTCCCGCTCGCGGCCACTCCAGCAGCAGCAGCCCTTGGGAGTCCAGCAGCTCTCCTGAGCTCTATGAGACTCCAGAGGCGAGCGATGACAGCTACGTGCCCCCGAGCTCTCGCCGCGCTCGGAGCAGAGCTGCAGCGTCCGGCCGTCGCCACCGCTGATCTGGATGGGGTTAGCGCTGGCCCCCCGTGGCCCACTGTTGATGATGGCGTCCTCCACGGAAGGTTGTAGATAGGATTCCCCTTAGTATCAGCTTTTGTTTCCTGCGAAGAATCATGAATCACCCTGCGGGGGTATGTAAGGGTTTGTAATGTCTTAGGTTCCTATCTTCCCTGTTATGAGAATTTGGTGAACGCATGTCCCGTTAAGGCTCGGTCCCCCCTTTCTTTCCTCGCGATAGCTTGTTGCTCTACGCTGACAGGTCCCGGTCCCCAGGCAGGCTACAGTCGTCGCTGGTATGCCAGGTCGCGTGCCGTGGTCAAGGCCAGGAGGTGTGCAGCCCGAGGTCCAGTAAGAGCCCCTGAGGCGCGATGCTCAGGAGGTCCCCCTTAGCTCTCAAGCATCCATGGTAAGGTGAGAAAGGGAGTCGACGTGGCTGCAACGGGGTTGTGGCAAGGCGTGAGTGACCATTAGGCCCAGACATGTAGCCGATCCGAGTGCGGGACTTATCTTGTTGATTCTGTGGCGAGTCCTGACGTTGCGCTAGGGCTGCGCGCCTACTCGTGCGGCATAGCTAGGTCGGCCCATACAAGTTTCCCTCCCCTCGTGCTCTCCTTAGTGCTCTACGTCCTCAGGTCCCGGCCCTCGAGCGAGCTCAGCCGCCACTGGTATGCTAGGTCGTGATGCCGTGGTCAAGGCCAGGGGGTGAGGGCTGGAGAGCCAGTAGGAGCTCCTGAGTCGCGATGCTCAGGAGCCCCCCTTTTAACGCGCAAGAAAATTGCACGAGAGAAAAGGAGACTCGCGGTGCCGCCTGCTATCCTTCCCACGGGATCCCTGTGAACAGGCGCAAGAAGAAACACGGTTTGCCGTTACAGCTGTCAGCCTGCCGCTGGTTGCTCTGGATGAGGTGAAGGCACTGAGGGCCTGGTGAGGTGACGTGCGCGGGGCGTGCCACGAGCCAGAGCTCGACCACTCAGATTTGTTGACGTGACAAGGACGGACCCATGCACCAGCATCGTGCCTGTGTGAGGCCTCGGGGGAGGCGATGATCGAGAAGGTGATAGCCGTTGGCAGGTTAAGCATGGAGAGTAGATCAACTTGGATAAATGCAGGAAGATACATGCCACTGGGTCCGGCCCGAGCGGCTTGGGGATGATGCAGCCCGAGGGGCGCCCCAGCAAGGTAAGCTAAAGACATAAGCAAAAAGGATACATGCCACAGGTACGGACCCATGTGGCCTGGGAATATTGCAGCCCGATGGGCGCTCCCAGCTTAAACGAGCTCGGAAGATGTCACCTGGTTCTGTAGACGAAGTAGAGTTGGTGCAGCTGAAGGCGTGCGTTGAAGAAACGACTCCTCATGAGCCACCAGGACCCTGAGCCTCGGGAGGCTCTGGGGACTTGGGAGGTTCCCTGAAGACCGTCTCTATCTCCTCCAGGACGGCGTGGTACCTGGCCTCCTGAGTCCCCAGGACACGTCGCAGGTCGCGTTGATAGGCTGACGCCATGCTCGGCAAGCCGAAGGGCATGCGAACGTAGCTGTGTGGTGGGCCCTTGCCGCGCCCACACGCGATGGCCAGAAGCACTCCTGTGATGCGGCCCTGTTGAGCCCGGGGACGTCGATGCAGACACGCAGCCCAGCATCCTCGCCAGGATGCGGAGCTGCGCCTCGTGAGCGACTGTCGCCGCGCATGGCCCTTGCATCTTGCAGTTCCTGAGTGGTCTTGGTGATGAACTCCTGAGTGGTGGGCACTCATTGCCCTGTGATATCCTGAGGGTCACGTGCCGCGAAGCACGCCTCCAAGTGGTGCCCAAGCGCCTCCCTCGTGAGGTTGGAAAGGTCTGAGGCCCTCCAGAAGAGAGCCCCCGAGCTTTGCCTGAGGAGGGCGTCGGGCGCGCCTTCCTATGCGATGGAGGGAGGCGCCCCTGGAGCGGGCGCTGATCGTGACGAGGCTCCTGCCGCGACGCCATCCTCCCGAGGTCCTGCACGGCGCGGCTGCTTCTTCTTGGGGATGGCCTCCGGAGGGCCTTCATTTCTGCTGTCGGGGTCGTCGATTGCTGCAGCTTGAAAGGCGCGCTCGTGGGAGCACACCGCATCCCTCTCTTCACACGGGACCGTGATGATTCCTCTGCTTCCTGGCATCTTGAGAACATTGTAGCCGTGATGAGTGACTGCCATGAACTTGGCCAGGGCTGGATACCCGAGGATGGCATTGTACGGCAGGCGGATGTGCGCGACGTCGAAGTCGATGCGCTCGGTGCGGTAGTTCTTGCATTCCCTGAAGGTGACAGGCAGGCAGACCTGCCCTATCGGTGTTGTGGAACCATCGGTCACTTCTGAGAAAGGCTTGGTGGGCTGGAGCTGTTCATATGGCACTTGGAGGTTATCGAACGTGTCGACGGACAGGACGTTGAGCCCTGCGCCGCTGTCGATGAGGGTCTTGGTAACCTGCACATTGCTGATGACTGGGGAACACAACATAGGGAGGGCGCCAGCGGTGGCTCCGCACTTGAGCTGATCTGCTGAGTTGAAAGTGATGGCACATTGGGACCACTTGAGCGGGCGCGTGGCTTTGAGCTTGGGGAGCACCGCGTTCACCTCGCGAGCGAACTGTTTGAAGATGCGCTGAGAGGCTAGGGCCTGGGCGCCGCCCAAGATGCAGGCGATTGCACGCGGCTCCTGGAAGCCCCCAGCCCCCTCGTCCTGGTGGTGGTCGTCGTTCCTTCTTGGTGGCGGCAGCGGGGGAAGACCGGTGCTGCCCTGGGGGCGATCCTCACGAGGCGGGTCCCTCCAGGCGCCCTCGCGAGGTTGGTCCTGCCAGCGGTCCTCACGAGGCCGGTCGCGCCAGTCCTGGCATGGGCCACGGTCGTCCCAGCATCCGCCTCCACGTCCTCCTCCGTGGCCGTAGCCCCGGTCGTTGCGCTCGGGGCGTCGACCGTAGCGTCCTTCCCGTATGGCTTTGAGCTCTTGACAGTCACTGGTGTTGTGGTTGTTCAGGTTGTGGAAGGCGTAGAACGGTCGGCCGTTCTTGGATGACTCGGGCTAATCTCTGCCCCGCTTGGTGTCGGGCTCCGCTGCGAGCACAGCTGCCTCCTTGCGCTTCACGTCCTTGGCCTTGGCCTTCTTCTCTTCCGTGCCCACGGCTGGCAGCTCAAGGAGAGAGAGGCGCCCCTCCTCAGCTCTTGCGCACTTGGTCGCCAGGTTGAACAACTCCTGAGAGGTGCGGAGCTCCTCGTGGATGGCGAGCTCTTCCTTCATCTTGATGTCACGGACGCCGTCGGAAAGCGCGGAGATGATGGCCTCGTCCGTGACCTTGGAGATCTTGAGGCGGGTGTTGTTGAAGCGCTGGATGTACTTCTAGAGGGTCTCTCCTGGTTGTTGCTCGATCCGGCGTAGATCACCCGCGGCCGGCGGGCGGTCGCGAGTGACCTGGAAGTTGGCGACGAAGCGGTCGCGCATCTCGTCCCAGGAGGAGATCGAGCCGTGCTGCAGGTTCAGGAGCCAGGAGCGAGCTCCATCCTTGAGAGCCATGGGAAACCAGTTCGCCATGACTTTCTCGTCGCCATTGGCCGCTTCGATGCTCAGCTCATAGAGCAGCAGGAACTCCGCGGGGTCGGCGGTGCCGTCGTAGCGAGGAGGCAGATCCGGCATGAACTTGCCTGGCCAGGCAACGCTACGCAGCTCGGGGGTGAAGGCGCGGCAGCCGGCCATGGTTGCCGAGGCCCGCTTTGAAGGTGGAGCTTGGTCTTGACGAGGTTCGCGCTGTGCCGCTGCGGGTGGTGCGTGGTCATGACGAGGTGGCGTACGGAGCGCAGGTGCTGCTTCTCGCGGCCGCGGGATTTCTTGGCAGCTTCTCTCTTCGCGCGCGGGCGCCGGGCGCGGCGGATCACGCCGCGCGCCTTGGTGCCAAGGCACCGTCATGGGGCTGAGGTGGTGGAGGCACGCCATGAGCTCCGTCGCCCGCTGCTGGTTGAGGGGGAGGCAGAGAGTGGGACGGCGCCGGAGAGCCCCCTGCGGCGCGGACGAGCTCGGTGACGCGGTCGAGCCACTCCTCGTAGAGGTCGTCGACGGGGCGGTAGCGCAGGAGCTCATTCGCCGCGAGGAGCGCGGCCCGTGCCTCCATGGGAGCACGGTGCGTGTGAGACGAAGAACCGACAGGGTTCAGTGATGGAGTAGCGGTGCGGCCGTCCTGCCGCACCAAAGGATGCAGCGAGGACGCCTGCTGCTCGTTCCCCGCCGGGCCGGTGGCAGCGTTGGCAGCGGGAGATGGAGAACGACGAGGTGGCCCGCCAACGGGAGCCGTCTAAGCGACGCGGGCGGTGAGGGCAGCCCGATGCTCAGCTCGAGCACGGCGAGCGTCCACCATGGAGACGGCGGAGCGACGAACTGACGGAAGGGAAGCTACGGCGCACCCCCTACCTGGCGCGCCAAATGTCAGATGTGGGGTTCCGGCAAACCCTTAAGGTTCGAACACCGGGGTGCGCGCGAAGTCTTTCCCTCCTACCGATCTACGCCCTAGCCCACTAAGATCTCGCGGACGAACTCGACGAACTCGCAACACTGAAAGTCACGAGGTTTATACTGGTTCGGGCCACCATTGTGGTGTAATACCCTACTCAGTGTGGTGGTGGTGGATTGCCTCCAGGGCTGATGATGAACAGTACAAGAGAAGAACAGCCTCCTGAGGTTGAGGTGTTCTTGTGAGTAGGCTCTCGATCGGGTTGGATCAAGCTAAGATGATAACTCCCTACTATGGTGGCTAGCTCTACTTATATAGGCCCTGGTCCTCTTCCCAAATATCAAGCGGGATGGGAGCCAACAACGGCGGGCAAATTTGAAGGGGGACAGCTAGTACAAGCTATCCTGACAAAACTGGTCTTCGCCTGCGAAAAGCTCTGGCAGTGACGCTGCCTTGGGCTCCACGATGACCTCCGTCTCGCCGTCCTCCTGGTCTTGGTCTCGTTGCACCAATATAGCAACATTTGCCTGATGCCTCGGTACTCCTCGCCTGCGCTGGCCTCCTTAGCACCAAAGAGGAAATAAGGACACTGCGCACGCTGGCGCCCGCCTGGTGCCGTTCGTCATGGCTCACGTCACGAGATCCTCGTGAGGTTTGCCCCGCCTTGATATCTCCGCTCCTCGTGAGCCTGCCTGGCTAGGCTACTCCAGAGGAGGTCCTGCGTCGTCCGCCTCGCGAGGCTTGGACCCTCGCGAGGGTCTTGGATGCCTTGTTGATGAAGATTGGCCGTACGGCCTGCTGGCTTAGCCACGCTGTGGGCCGCAGGCAGGCAAGTCTGGGGACCCCCGTTCCCAGAACACCGACGGTAGCCCCCGGGCCCAGGGTGCGCTCGGGCTTGGCTTCACGGCGAAGCCAAGGGTCAAGTTCGGAGCACCGCGGGCCCCAAAAGCCTGCGGCCTCAGTTGACGCGTGGCGGTTGATTGGACGTGGGCGTCTCCGCTTCCCCACGTTGCCTCGGCAACTGCTTGACCTGACAAGTCCCTGCGACATGCAAGGAAAACCATCATTACCTGCGATCATGGGAGACGTCGGTTGGCCTTCTCTTGCTATAAATGGGGAGGGGGCGGAGCCCCCGTCGCCCATCCCTTTCTCGCTTGCTTGCTCCTTCCTCCTCGCTCCACTGCTGACAACAATGCGCCTATCAGAAGGTTTTCTGCCGAAGAGAAAGGAAAGGCTTCCCGTGATGATCCGGGGCCTCTTCCGCCGAATAAGAGGTCGATCCATCGCCGTGATGAAGCGGCGATGCCGGTGCTGTCGAGGCCTTGGTGCGAGCGGCCTCCTCCGGGGTACCCGCTACCCTTGTACGCCCGAGCCAAGGGCTCGGGAGGTCGGAGCGACGAGCAGCGCCGCCCACGCCGTGCCTGGGGTCGCCGTGCCACGGCGACGCGTGCCGTCGCCCCTGGGATCCACGCCACGGACTCCTCGCGCGAGTTGGTGCTGTGGGCGCCGATGCCTCCTAGTTCCTGGATCCGTTTCCCGCGGTTCTTCTCCGACGTGATGCCGCCAAGGGGGCCTCTCGAGCTCTGGTTGCAGCACGCCGACTGTAGCGCTCCGGCGACCGGAGCGGAGATCGAAGCGGTCCCCACCGGCAAGATCTTCATGACTCACGGCTGGGGCGAGATCGTGCGGGTCTGCCGTGCGAGGGGTGCCCTTGCGATCCACTTTGAGTACGACGGCGTCTCCACGCTCTTCATCAAGGTCTTCGACACCGAGGGCCGCCGCCTGGAGTGCTGCTCCGGAGAGGAGCATGAGGCTGACGCGCGTCCGGACCGGAGATCGAAGCGGTCCCCACCGGCAAGATCTTCATGACTCACGGCTGGGGCGAGATCGTGCGGGTCTGCCGTGCGAGGGGTGCCCTTGCGATCCACTTTGAGTACGACGGCGTCTCCACGCTCTTCATCAAGGTCTTCGACGCCGAGGGCCGCCGCCTGGAGTGCTGCTCCAGAGAGGAGCGTGAGGCTGACGCGCGTCCCGCTCGCGGCCACTCCAGCAGCAGCAGCCCTTGGGAGTCCAGCAGCTCTCCTGAGCTCTATGAGACTCCGGAGGCGAGTGATGACAGCTACGTGCCCCCGAGCTCTCGCCGCGCTCGGAGCAGAGCTGCAGCGTCCGGACGTCACCGCCGCTGATCTGGATGGGGTTGGTGCCGGCCCCCCGTGGCCCACTGTTGATGATGGCATCCGCCACGGAAGGATGTAGATAGGATTATCCTTAGTATCAGCTTTTGTTTCCTGCGAAGAATCATGAATCACCCCGTGGGGGTATGTAAGGGTTTGTAATGTCTTTTGTGCCTATCTTCCCTGTTATGAGAATTTGGTGAACGCATGTCTCGTTAAGGCTTGGTCCCCCCTTTCTTTCCTCGCGATAGCTTGTTGCTCTACCCTGACAGGTCTCGGTCCCCAGGCAGGCTACAGCCGTCGCTGGTATGCCAAGTCGCGTGTCGTGGTCAAGGCCAGGAGGTGTGCGGCCCGAGGTCCAGTAAGATCCCCTGAGGCGCGATGCTCAGGAGGTCCCCCTTAGCGCTCAAGCATCCATAGTAAGGCGAGAAAGGGAGTCGACGTGGCCGCAACGGGGTTGCGGAAGGCGTGAGTGACCATTAGGCCCAGACATGTAGCCGATCTGAGTGCGGGACTTATCTTGTTGATTCCGTGGCGACTCCTGACGTTGCGCTTGGGCTGCGCGCCTACTCGTGCGGCATAGCTAGGCCAGCCCATACAAGTTTCCCTCCCCTCGTGCTCTCCTTAGTGCTCTACGTCCTCAGGTCCCAGCCCTCGAGCGAGCTCAGCCGCCGCTGGTATGCCAGGTCGCAATGCCGTGGTCAAGGCCAGGGGTGAGGGCTGGAGATCCAGTAGGAGCTCCTGAGTCGCAATGCTCAGGAGCCCCCCTTTTAATGAGCAAGCGAATTGCATGAGACAAAAGGAGACGCGCGGTGCCGCCTGCTATCCTTCCCACGGGACCCCTGTGAACAGGCGCAAGAAGAAACACGGTTTGCCGTTACAGCTGTCAGCCTGCCGCTGGTTGCTCTGGATGAGGTGCAGGCACTGAGAGCCTGGTGAGGTGACGTGTGCGGGGCGTGCCGCGAGCCAGAGCTCGACCGCTCAGATTTGTCGACGTGACAGGTACGGGCCCATGCACCAGCGTCGTGCCTGTGTGAGGCCCCGGGGGAGGCGATCATCGAGCAGGTGATAGCCGTTGGCAGGTTAAGCATGGAGAGAAGATCAACTTGGATAAATGCAGGAAGATACATGCCACTGGGTCTGGCCCGAGCGGCTTGGGGATGATGCAGCCCGAGGGGCGCCCCCAGCAAGGTAAGCTAAAGACATAAGCAAAAGGGATACATGCCACAGGGACGGACCCATGTGGCCTGGGAATAATCACCAGTGATACTATACCATGTGGTTTCCTTGCTCCTCGATATCGGAAAGAATACTTCCGCTCGCCGACATGTGGGACGTCGACCATCCTGGTCCATTTGCCATGCCTGCAGAACTCCAAGGCAGAGTCACCCCGGTCATCGCGCCGCAGTAATTACTAATGAGCCATCAAATAACAGGCGCAACCTTACCCACTGTGAAGTTGCTCGGACGAAGGAACCATCATGACTTCGTTGAATTCTGCTTCTTGAAGAAAACTACTGTACCAGTAGTACTGCTAGCTACAGTAGTTACTCCAGCAGAGGCCTCCTTTGGTTCATAGGATAGGAATTTTATAGGAATATGAAAATCATAGGAAGGGAGATGACATGCATCTCAATTCCTATAGAGAAAGAGATGCCATTTGATGCATAGAATAGGTATTTTTCCATTGAGTCTAGGCTAATGTACTGGTAATTTGCTGTAAAACCTATAGTAGTAACTAGTAGTACTAGTACATGCTCGTAATTAATTAAACAAATGTACGGGCGACAAAGACACACACACTAACTACTAGTACTACTACCTCTCACATGCTGGCCAGACGCCATCGTTCTCCTTCCCGGCTTTGTCGGCGACACCCCACCGTGCTTGGATCTCCGCCGACCTCTCCGCAGCAGCGCGCGCGTCCTCTTCTTTCTTGCGGCGGCGGGCCTCTCTTTTCTTGAGTGTTTTCTGACTTTTCTGCTCCCTCTGTGCGGCTTTGGCCGCCTCTTGCTCTACCGCCCATTCGGCCTTGGCAGCTTCAAATTCCACCCACATAGATGTGAGGTCGCGAGCGGCGATGAACTCGGCACGGTGGGATGCCACCGCTTCCCTACCATTCTGTGTGCGGTCGTGGGCGGCGAGGAACTCGGCGCGGCGCGATGCCATCGCTTCCTTACCGGTTAGTGTGTGGCGCGGTGGCATGAACGGTGCTTGGTGACAGCTCTAGTGGTCGTCGAAGGCTAGCTGGCGACAAGAGCGGTCACAGTTTACCACCACGCCATCGTCTGACCGCCCTGGCCTACCGAAACCCCTTCCATCGCTAGCGCGCGTTTCCCGCCTGAAACGATCACCGTCTCTCCAGAACGTCAATGCCACATTCACTGGCCTTAACTGCAGGTGCAGTTGGTGTGTCACTGACATGCGGGCCAGATGCCCGTTGGGCCCACATGTCAGTGATACAACGCACCTGCGGTTAAGTCACTAAAGCAGCATCCGCATTCACGCCCGACGCGACCTCTCACTGGCGCCGGCATTGCAGCAGCGCAACGGCCGAGAGAGCACCACCCGCGCGGCATCCTGGTGCAAGCGACTGTTCCGTGTTAACGACACCACGGCTATCCTTCCGTCCGCCGCCCACATTAATGGCACGCGGCTGCCGATGAACCTACTCCGGCGCCAGCCGTCCATCCATCTGCCGTGGCTCATTGCCATTCACCCGCTATATTAACTTGAGCCCCAGCTCCCAGCCATAGCCAAAGACCCACACTCATTCTCCTCCGGTTCCTTCCTTCTGTCGACACCACTCCAACCATGGCCTCCTAGCGCTCAAAAGCTCTCTTGGACGTACTGTCACAGGAGCAGACGAAGGACATCGGCGGCCCCGCTCCGGGCGTGCTACAAAGCTCCCCTGGACGTATTGTCGCAGGAGCAGACGGAGGAGATCGCCGGCTCCCCCCCCCCCCCGGCCGCCCTCCGCCGCCACGACCACGAAGCCGGCGTGCGTGTGCGGGCGCAGCCGGCAGCGAGGAAGAGTAGTACACGGTAGGTCGCCACCGCTCTGTTCCCAGGAAGGCCACCGCTCCTCCACTCAGTCGACGCCAAGCTTGGTAGGATAAACATCGGCAGCCGATTAGCCGCTTGACGGCGATGTGGAGGCAGAAATTTTCAGAACTTTGTGCTTCGGAGGAGGAGGTTATCGAGGCGGATGAGGAGGAGGCAAAGGCAATAGCCGGCTTTCTCAGGTTCATGGCCGGACATGGTGGTCGGGCGCCGGTAATCGTTTAGATTAGGTTTACAGTAGGTTTTAGTATGGTTTGTGCGAAATATGTAATGAATTTCGTCCAGTTTATAGGAAAAGTTTTCGAAATGTAATGAATTTCATCCGGTTAATTTGAAATTTGCTTTGTTTGCATGAATTTCGTCCAGTTAGTTCATATAATTGTCGAAAGGTATGCGGGCAGCATTGGATGGCATCCATCAGTGTCCTTGGACAGACGCCGGTGTAAATTTGAGGGCCAGCGCTGGAGATGCCCTAAGTATCATGCTATAATCGCTAACAGTGCTCCATTATTTAGCAGGGAACAATTTTCCCTCGATCAAAATCAGATCCGCCATGTTTCGCACTCCTCCCACATAAGAGTGTAGACTCTTGCTTACATAAAAATGGAGCAAGTGGACGGCACTGCAGCACGTCATATCACTCAAACTAGCCCGCCTAACATGCGGGAAAGGACCGCCCTCGTCATTTTGTTCTGGATTTCTGTGATCGATTGCACGAAAATGTTACGCTTTGCAAGTTCAAAAGGAAAAGGCGACACACTTACGACTCGTACGCGTCGCACCCCCGGCAGTCCGGTTCGCACGCCGCTCACCAGAGGGGACACGCGTTGTCTCGCATTTTCACTAACATGTGGGACTGCAAAACCGTCGATAGCCAAAATCTAATCGCTCGGCGGGCGTCGGCTGAGAAGAGAGAGACGGGGTAGGGAGAAGAGATTGCCCGCCCACCGCGCACAGACTTCAAGAAATATATATGGTGATAATGTGAGGTGGGCCATGGGGGACTGTGGAGTAAGTGAAGTAGAAAGGCACAAATGGTATGAACATGCGTGGCATATAGGGTGTGTTTGGTTGCGTTCTCGTCTCAACATAGTTGTTCCCTCTTCATGCATGCTGAACTCAACACCCCTCTTCATCCATGCTTCTAGTGTGTTTGTGCTAAACTAGTGTGGACTCATGCACCCTCCATACACTCTACCAAACACCCAAAAGTGGGTCGAGAAGGGAACTCTTGGGCGGCATTTGTCTCTTACTACGTACTCCCTCCGTTCCAAATTACACGTCGTGGTTTTAGTTCAAATTTGAACTAAAACCATGACGAATAATTTGGAACGGAGGGAGTACCACTAAATGTTGTACGTGCAATGCACGGTGATGTTATGGAGTACGTGCCTAAGTACTATACTACTACTATATTAGTTGGTGGCACATATTAGCTTTTATGTTTGTTTATGTGTATGCCCCGAGACCTTCCAACTAGAAGTGTCTTTCTCTCCAGGTCGCACTTTGTATCGTTCATACCACTAGTACTACTACGTGTGGTCTCCGACCCAGAAGTGGAAGAAGTGGAGAAGCTCTACCACACTGTTTTTTTTGCGCTGGGCTCTACCACGTTGTTCATGTCCCACTCCTTCCGCTGACGTGTGGGACATCCAGCACGTGCCGTGTTTGGCACTCTTTGTCGTAAGAGTTGAAACGCTAGCATTCATCAGAAATATAAAAAATATAAATCAGCAGTGATACTATTTTTTTGAAAAAATTATCCTGGTCTACCCCGGTCGTATCACAGGCCCAACCTTTCCCACTGTAAGTTGGTCGGACGAAGGAACCATCATGACTTCATTGAATTCCGCTTCTTCAAGAAAACTTACTGTACCCGCAATACTGCTACCACACGCGAAGACTGGATGGCACTGTACCACGTCATATCACTGAAACCCACTAGGCCATCCTCAAAAACAAAACCACTAGGCCAAACTAGCCCGCCTATAGGTCATCTATTTTGGAACGGAGGGAGTACATCTCTGTACTGCTATGATTTTCTGTTGTACGTTTCTGTACTTTTGCTAGTTGGGGCTCAAATAGCCCTAAGTGTCCAAGCATGAGGGCTTAAATTGGAGCAAGTTGCACCGAACCGACGAAAAAAACAATCCCACCCAAGAGGTGCTAACTGGAGATAGTTCTCATTGGGACCACTGAAAAATCACTTTTCTCTCTCCATCAAGTGCATTTATTGTCAATCTAACCCTGTCACCCAAACACCTCTTTGGCTACAGTTAGTTCAGGGTTAGTCATGAGTTAGTCTAACCTCTAGCTAAGTTAGAGTATCCAAATAGGAGCAGTATAGGACATGCAAGTTGCTCAAAGCATACAGTCAAATTCATACGTGAAAGGATTTTTTCTTTTTGAAAACGGAACGTGAAAGGAATTTTTTAGAATGCTCTTGGAATGTTGCTAACATGTGATGAGTTAACCGACCTCAATAGACGGCAAAAACGCCAGCCCACCGCACTTTGAGAGAGACGAGGAGGGAGAAGCGATACGGGCTACTGGATTACTAGAGATAGGTGTCGCACAGAAGCCAAGAAATATGGTGATAGCGTGGGCTAGCCATGTACTAGTATGATGTAACTACACTGGGCTGCCATGTTTCGTACTCTTCCAGTCCACTGTGGAGATGATTGGTTGATTTTATATCGCTGAATAATATAAAATATTATGAGTGCAGACGTTCCACCACGAGGTTCCTTGCTCCTTCTCGGTCGTAGGGAATCTATGTTCTTCCACTCTTTTTTACGTGAGCGTTGTTCATCCTTTTGCCAACACGAGAGACATCTAGCATCAAGGTGCACGTGTCATGCAAGGATCGTTCCATCTATATGAAGAACACGTGGGACTGGAACTACGAGACGGACATGTACCCAGGAGTGGACGTGTGAACCTGTGTAATGTAGCATAGTAAGTGAAGTAGAAAGGCACAAATAGTATGAAGATGCGTGGCATATAGGCATTTGTCTCTTACTACCACTAAATGTTATACGTGCAATACCTGGTGATGTTATGGAAAACGTGACTAAGTACTCTACTACTACTATATTAATTGGAGGCACATATTAGGTTTTATATTTGTTTACGTGTATGCCCCGAGACCTTCCAACTAGACGTGTCTTTCTCTCCGGGGCGCACTTTGTATCGTTCATACCACTAGTACAGTAGTACTACTACGTGTGGTCTTCGACCCAGAAGTGGAGAAGCTCTACCACGTTGTTAATGTCCCACTCCTTTCGCTGAAGTGTGGGACATCCAGCACGTGCCGTGTGTTTGGCACTCCTTCGTCGTAAGAGTTGAAACGCTAGCATTCATCAGAAATAAAAAATAAATATAAATCACCAGTGATACTATACCACGCGGTTTCCTTGCTCCTCGATATCGGAAAGAATACTTCCGCTCGCCGACATGTGGGACGTCGACCATCCTGGTCCATTTGCCATGCCCGCAGAACTCCAAGGCAGAGTCACCCCGGTCGTCGCGCCGCAGTAATTACTAATGAGCCGTCAAATCACAGGCCCAACCTTACCCACTGTGAAGTTGCTCGGACGAAGGAACCATCATGACTTCGTTGAATTATGCTTCTTGAAGAAAACTACTATACCAGCAGTACTGCTAGCTACAGTAGTTACTCCAGGAGAGGCCTCCTTTGGTTCATAGGATAGGAATTTTATACGAATATGAAAATCATAGGAAGTGAGATGACATGCATCTCAATTCCTATAGAGAAAGAGATGCCATTTGATGCATAGGATAGGTATTTTTCCATTGAGTCTAGGCTAATGTACTGGTAATTTGCTCTAAAACCTACAGTAGTACCAGTACATGCTCGTAATTAATTAAACAAACGTACGGGCGACACAGACACACACACTAATTACTAGTACTACTACTTCTCACATGCTGGCCAGACGCCATCGTTCTCCTTCCCGGCTTTGTCGGCGACACCCCACCATGCTTGGATCTCCGCTGACCTCTCCGCAGCAGCGCGTGCGTCCTCTTCTTTCTTGCGGCGGCGGGCCTCTCTTTTCTTGAGTGTTTTCTGACTTTTCCGCTCCCTCTGTGCGGCTTTGGCCGCCTCTTGCTCTACAGCCCATTCGGCCTTGGCAGCTTCAAATTCCACCCACATAGATGTGAGGTCGCGAGCGGCGATGAACTTGGCACGGCGGGATGCCACCGCTTCCCTACCATTCTGTGTGCAGTCGTGGGCGGCGAGGAACTCGACGCGGCGGGATGCCATCGCTTCCTTACCGGTTAGTGTGTGGCGCGGTGGAATGAACGACGCTTGGTGACAGCTCTAGTGGTCGTCGAAGGCTAGTTGGTGACAAGAGCGGTTGCATGGACGCCTGCTTGTCAATACGTGTCGCATACGCTTCAAAGGCTTGTCATCCATGAGTTCACATTTTACCACCACGCCATTGTCTGACCGCCCTGGCCTACCGAAACCCCTTCCATCGCTAGCGCGCGCTTCCTGCCTGAACCGATCACCGTCTCTCCAGAACGTCAATGCCGCATTCACCGGCCTTAACTGCAGGTGCAGTTGGTGTGTCACTGACATGCGGGCCAGATGCCCATTGGGCCCACATGTCAGTGATACAACGCACCTGCGGTTAAGTCACTGAAGCAGCGTCCGCATTCACGCCCGACGCGACCTCTCACTGGCGCCGGCATTGCAGCAGCGCGACGGCCGAGAGAGCACCACCCGCGCGGCATCCCGGTGCAAGCGTCTGTTCCGTGTTAACGACACCACGGCTATCGTTCCGTCCGCCGCCCACATTAATGACACGCGGCTGCCGATGAACCTACTCCGGCGCCAGCCGTCCATCCATCTGTCGTGGCTCATTGCCATTCACCTGCTATATTAACTTGAGCCCCAGCTCCCAACCATAGCCAAAGACCCACACTCATTATCCTCCGGTCCCTTCCTTATGTCGACACCACTCCAACCATGGCCTCCTGACGCTCCAAAGCTCTCTTGGACGTACTGTCACAGGAGCAGACGAAGGACATCGGCGGCCCCGCTCCGGGCGCGCTACAAAGCTCTCTTGGACGTACTGTCGCAGGAGCAGACGAAGGAGATCGCCGGCTCCCCCCGGCCGCCCTCCGCCGCCACGACCACGAAGCCGGCGTGCGTGTGCGGGCGCAGCCGGCAGCGAGGAAGAGTAGTACACGGTAGGTCGCCGCCGCTCTGTTCCCAGGAAGGCCACCGCTCCTCCACTCAGTCGACGCCAAGCTTGGTAGGATAAACATCGGCGTCTGATTAGCCGCTTGACGGCGACGTGGAGGCGGAAATTTTCAGAACCTTGTGCTCCGGAGGAGGAGGTTATCGAGGCGGATGAGGAGGAGGCAAAGGCAATAGCCGGCTTTCTCAGGTTCATGGCCGGACATGGTGGTCGGGCGCGGTGATCGTTTAGATTAGGTTTACAGTAGGTTTTAGTATGGTTTGTGCGAAATATGTAATGAATTTCGTCCAGTTTATAGGAAAAGTTTTCGAAATGTAATGAATTTCATCCGGTTAATTTGAAATTTGCTTTGTTTGCACGAATTTCGTCCAGTTAGTTCATATAGTGGTCGAAAGGTATGCGGGCAGCATTGGATGGCATCCATCAGTGTCCTCAGACAGATGCCAGTGTAAATTTGAGGGCCAGCGCTGGAGATGCCCTAAGTATCATGCTATAATCACTAACAGTGCTCCATTATTTCGCAGGGAACAGTTTTCCCTCGATCAAAATCAGATCCGCCATGTTTCGCACTCCTCCCACGTAAGAGTGTAGACTCTTGCTTACATAATAATGGAGCAAGTGGACGGCACTGTAGCACGTCATATCACTCAAACTAGCCCGCCTAACACGCGGGAAAGGACCGCCCTCGTCATTTTGTTCTGGATTTCTATGATCGATCGCACGAAAATGTTACGCTTTGCAAGTTCAAAAGGAAAAGGCGGCACACTTACGACTTGTACGCGTCGCACCCCCGACAGTCCGGCTCGCACGCCGCTCACCAGAGGGGACACGCGTTGTCTCGCATTTTCACTAACATGTGGGACTGCAATTGAATAAACCGTCGATAGCCGAAATCTAATCGCTCGGCGGGCGTCGGCTGAGAAGAGAGAGACGGGGTAGGGAGAAGAGATTGCCCGCCCGCCGCGCACGGACTACAAGAAATATATATGGTGATAATGTGAGGTGGGCCATGGGGGAGTCCGGAGTAAGTGAAGTAGAAAGGCACAAATGGTATGAACATGCGTGGCATATAGGGTGTGTTTGGTTGCGTTCTCGTCTCAGCATAGTTGTTCCCTCTTCATGCATGCTCAACTCAACACCCCTCTTCATGCATGCTTCTAGTGTATTTTTGCTAAACTAGTGTGGGCTCATGCACCCTCCATACACTCTACCAAACACCCAAAAGTGGGTCGAGAAGGGAACTCTTGGGCGGCATTTGTCTCTTACTACGTACTCCCTCCGTTCCAAATTACTCGTCGTGGTTTTAGTTAAAATTTGTACTAAAACCATGACGAGTAATTTGGAACGGAGGGAGTACCACTAAATGTTGTACGTGCAATGCACGGTGATGTTATGGAGTACGTGCCTAAGTACTCTACTACTACTATATTAGTTGGAGGCACATATTAGCTTTTATATTTGTTTATGTGTATGCCCCGAGACCTTCCAACTAGACGTGTCTTTCTCTCCAGGTCGCACTTTGTATCGTTCATACCACTAGTACTACTACGTGTGGTCTCCGACCCAGAAGTGGGAGAAGTGGAGAAGCTCTACCACGCTGTTTTTTTTTTGCGATGGGCTCTACCACGCTGTTCATGTCCCACTCCTTCCGCTAACGTGTGGGACATCCAGCACGTGCCGTGTTTGGCACTCTTCGTCGTAAGAGTTGAAACTCTAGCATTCATCAGAAATATAAAAAAATCAGCAGTGATACTATTTTTTTTGAAAAAATTATCCTGGTCTACCCCGGTCGTATCGCAGGCCCAACCTTTCCCACTGTAAGTTGGTCGGACGAAGGAACCATCATGACTTCATTGAATTCCGCTTCTTCAAGAAAACTTACTGTACCCGCAATACTGCTACCACACGCGAAGACTGGACGGCACTGTACCACGTCATATCACTGAAACTCACTAGGCCATCCTCAAAAACAAAACCACTAGGCCAAACTAGCCCGCCTATAGGTCATCTATTTTGGAACGGAGGGAGTACATCTCTGTGCTGCTATGATTTTCTGTTGTACGTCTCTATACTTTTGCTACGATTTTCCTACCCCATGAACCAAATGAGGCCTGAATGTATTCGTGTCGACTAAGCCTACAATTTTAGGAGCTTGGGCTATTGGCCGATCGACGACGGATAAGTATAAGCGTACCACGAGCTCATCAGCCCCAACGTTTCTCTTCGGTGAGTGTTTTGCAAGTACTACAGCTCGCACAGTAGCTAGCCTACTAACACCAAGAATCATCAAACAAGCCCTACTGATATGATAAACAGTTCAAACCTACATCTAAGCATGCCATATATATTACATCAAAAGCTGGTGAGGATACATCTGTTTCCATAACTCGGAGAGGGTTCGCATGATTCACTATCAAACAAAAGTAGCAAGTACCGCCCACACAAGACAGTGCACTAGCCCTAAGATGGTTTGATAACACACATCGTTCAGGTAATTAAACACAGGGCAATGGAAACTACCCTAAAGGATTAGCGTGACCAACTATTTCTTGTCATCGATCTCTCGGGCAATGACCACAGCACGGACAGCGGCATGGGAATCGATCTCTGCGGCGATGTCCACAAGACTGACCGCGACATTGGAATCGATCTCTGGGGCAATGTCCACAGGAAGGACAGCGGCATCAGAATCGATCTCTGGGGCGATGCCAACAGCGCGGACCGCAACATCGAAAACGATCTCTGGGGCGTTGTCCATAGGACGGGCCGCGACATCGGAATCATCAAGGACGTCCACCGGCACCTGCACAAACCTAACATATTAGCAAGCACATTGCAAATAATCAAAAACCACAACTATGGTAATAAGCCATTATTTTTTACCTTGTGCAGCTCATCGGGGGATCCCATCCCTCCAGGGGCCATCTCCTCGTCCTCGATGGGGGCCATCACCTTGCCAGGGGAATACTGCTTCTCAACGGCGACTATCTCCTCAAACTCGGCCTTGAGCCTCGCATAGGTGGCCATCAGAGTTTCTGGGGTAGGCACGGTGGGGCCCTTGCTGTTCTTCCAACTTTCTTTGAGGAGTTCGTCTGCCAACGTCGTCAACTCTTTGGCCAGTGCTTGTTTCTTGGAGTTCTTCGTCTCCATGGGTTGGCCCGCCAACATGGTCAACTCGTTGGTCGGTGCTCGCTTCCTGAAGATCGCTGTCTCCAGTGGGTTGTCCGTCGGCAACTCTTTGCCTAGTGCTCCAGGATCCATCAATGAACAAACAAACAAAAAGCAATCGAAAGGAAACGACAACCGCAATGAAAACGGGAAAAGAATAGGCTGTGAGAATCGGTCGGTGCTTCGCAAAAAGAAGATTCTTGGAATGAAAGTATAGCAGCATCATTGATTCGCCCACCTTTCCTTCGTCGGTACAGAAGAAAAATGGCAGAAGTGAGTAGCCTGGAGTGAGGTTTTCTTCAAGAAAGGGGAGAAAGGGCTTCAACGAGCATTCCAGTGAAATGATGGTTGCTTCGTCCTGTCCAACTTCGAGGCCACTTTACCACTGCTGGTAAAGGTGTGGGTTTTGTGATATGACGGGACATGACGGCCACACCTGGGTGACCGATGAGTTTCGACTATAGCACCTCGCTGTGATTTGGTGGATGGCACGCGGGCCCGGATGCTTTGATGTCCCGCATGTAGATAGAGCGGCTAGTCATATAGGAGTGCTCAATATTGTGCACCGCGAGCAAGGCGGAGAGGAAAATGAGAGAACTATGTAATTAAGGCATGAGTTTAATCAGGGTAGTTTTGTGAAGTACGAGATACATTCCTCCAATCGCAAAATGCCTTGGTTGATGAGATTTGAGATTTGAGCCCTATAAACTGGAAGGGAGGGAGTACTACACGCGGTGTAGTCTAGTCACTTGTTGAATTCTCTAGAAAGGCAAATACTCCTTTCCGGTTTACAGGGCTATACTAGCAAGTACTAGTACTACAATAGTGGGCTCAAATAGCAATTTTGTCTCATGCAAGAGCCTGGCTATATACGTGCTCCAAGGCACCGCACCACGCGAGCGTTCGCAACTGCCACGTTCGGGTTGCGCTTGGCTCTTCGCCTCTTCGAGAAGACGAACAATGATGTTACTCCTACTTCTACAGTATCGAATCCACTGCTGCATGTCCGTCCACCTCGTGCGGGAGGGATAGCGTGTAGCGAAAGCTCCTACTAGTCCTGCCAGCCAGCACGCTCATGCGCGAGGGAGGGACGCAGCTTCATTGACTTACTGCTCCTGCCTTTGCGTCTATGACAGGTGGGCCCAACAGGTGGTTGACCCACCTGTCATGCAGCCAAAGGCAGGTGCAGTTAAGGCACCGGAGCTCAGTCCGCGAGGGAGAGGGCATTGTAGTAATCAAACTTCTCGGTCTTGTACGAGTTGTTGCGACACATCAAAGCATTGCACTCGATATAAGTCTTTTTACACATTTCAAATGGACTACAACATACGGATGTATGTAGACATATTTTGCTTCGTATGTAGTCACTTGTTGCAATCAATAAAAAGACTTATATTTGGAAACGGAGGGAGTACAATGCATGCATGCATGCCATGACTTCCCTTTTGATACTTGCATGTGTTGATTTGATGCACCTTGCCAAATTTTGACTATAAATTTAACTAACCAAATTTTCATGCATGTCACAAAAAATTACGTTGCTGTTTGGATTGTGACTATGTTTGTCTTATGTTGCCACATTATTTTTCCCAGACTTGCCACACTTGCCTAACTTGAGTTGCTCAAATTGTTAGACACACTTTGGCTTGCCTAAAGGAATCTTGCCACACTTTTTGTGTCTATGACAAGTGGGGTTCACTTCTAATAAAAAAAATCTTGTCTTAGGTGTGGCTAATACAGAAGACATATATTTAGGAATGGAGGGAGTAGAAAATATAAATAATAATGCATGTTGGGGCAACCCACGTTTCCGATAATTTTAGCCGTGGGCTTGTTCACAATTTTTACGAGGGGGTGGTTGTTCATTTAATGGAGGGACTTGTACCAGACTTGAACGATGCAAAGTACGACCTGGCACATAGTAACACCACTTGGAACAAGCGGGTAGCTATCTCAAAAAACAATCAACAACTAAAAAAAGGCGACCTGGCACATAGTACACAATTTTAAATGATTGTTTTGATGGAGTGAAAAAGGAAAACTACCCCACTACATATATATAGGCCGGAGCCTCCGCGCTTGCTTGCTAGGGTTGCTCTATTCACACACTCTCATCCTCTCCAGATCTAAACAAGATAGGGGTGGTAACACTGTCTTTCTCCCTTCAAAAAACACTGTCTTTCTATCCTCACCGCCAGTTACAGATCCAGATGTATCCCCCTCCGCCGGTGAAGGGGAGGAGGGGCAGCGTTTAGGCCGTCGTCGACAGCAAGGGAGGAGACCCACTGCTGGCCGCACCGTTATCTCTGGCCGAGCGCCGGCGTAGGAGGTCCTCCGATCCCTTCGTCGTTGCCCTAGTGTGGGCGGATGCGGCCTCCCGCCGCCCACCTATACACATCCCGACGACCTTCAGGTATATGTTCCTTCGAAACCGCCTTAGCTCTACTTCCCCAGCTCGCTACGTCGCTGCATGTGCATCATTTTCTACCTCTCAGCCCCTTTCGATCGGATGGTCCAACGTTACCTATTTTTTTCTTCTATTGTTAGAGGTAAAGCTACTTCATGGAGTCGAATTTTGTACTTGGTTCAAACAAGAAATAAAGTGGGGGTGGGGGAATTTAGTATGTACATCAGACTTGGTACAAACAGGAAGGAAAGGGGGTGAAAGTAGTACAGACTGGTCATCCAACTAGTCTCTTGGTCGAAAAGGGAAATATCGGGGTAACGCTATACAGTGGTATGACCAGGACTAGATTTGCTATCCACACATATGAGTAGGTGGCTAGAGTGAACAAAAATGGGACCAACCCAGATATGTTTCTTGGATGTTTGTTTCTCGGGGCAACAAACTCTGAATCACCACTTTATGCCCCTGTTTAGGTACATGGTGCTGGACTGCTGGTGCACCCACTGTCCCATGCCCTTATACCAAATATTTAGCTGTTCTTAATCTAATGCCCCTGGTAAAATGAAGCCATGCCACTGTTATAAGCCATGACAAGTTTAGCCAAATGTTTTTTCTTGTAATTGTTTGAGACATTGACTGTTTGCATTGTAGCTTTTTGTGCAAACAGGGATATCCATTTCACCAGGTTGTTGTTGTGACCTTTTGGTGCACTGCACAAAACACTTCTTAAAAGAAGTGACTTTTGTGTTGTTTAACTGGAATGTCAGAATGGAATAGTTGATTCATTTCGGTGGAACTGCACAAAGGGAAATATGTGTTCCAATCCTCATCATCCGTATTGGCGCCATAACCTTCCTTTAGGTAAGAATGATATTTAATGCATGTGTTCATCTCTATTTTGTGACTCCCATGAGAAAATAATGCTATTGTTTACTAGTACACTTGTACTCCCTCACTGACAAAACCAATTCAGAAATAGAAGGCCAATCATGTACTTGGTTTCACCAACTGGTGAGGAGAAAGAGAAACAGAGGATGAAGAGGAAGAAGAAGAAGAATAAACAGTGCCAAGGTGATCTTGCTGAAGCCAGAGGCCTCAGTCGAGGCCATTCAAGGGCTCCGGCAACGTCTACCTTACATGTGAGATGATCCTCTAGGGAGCCCTTCCACTTCTGCTATCTCTCCTGCAAGGTCACTTAATTAATTATGACTACTTAAGTACCACTAATTTATTGCTGCCTAATTTTCCTGTTGGAGTTAAACAAATCTTTAGTAGCACCTTATGTTGAATCATGTACGTGTGTATGTTTGTCTATGGAGGTGAATCATGTGGTGGAGCAGGGAGGAAATATTATTAGTGTCATGATATAATAGTGCTATTGTTTTGCATGTCAATTTATTTCCATTGGTTTAATGAGGCAATGTTTTGCGTATTGTCCATCATGAATTTGATGCTACTGTTAGAGTAATATGCTAATGTCTTTCTATCCTTTCTCACCAAGCTAATGAAGGTTTCACCTTGTTCCTACTTGTGCAAACAGGGATCATGTTGTGCCAATCATACATTTTAGTGGAACTACACAAGACAATACAATGAACTATATCCCAGCTAGTGCTTTAACTCTTCTGGAAGTTCTTGGTAATCTTTCGATATAATCTCAGCACTGGTAAACAAGAGTGATTTCAACCATACATTTGAAGTGCACAAAAATATACACTATTGAGTGATTCCAGTGAGTGCTTTATCATCTCTTATGGGACTACATGAATAAGCTTTTTTCCTCAGGTTTGTACTGGCCTAAGGCCTTCATCCATATTAGTTTGCTGTCATCTCTATTTGTATCGTGCTACTGTCATGAGAAACTCCATTATCTTTGCACGTGAAAGTTTTGCAACCTATGATACATGGCAATGCTTTGAGTGTTGAGCTAATTGGCACTGATTAAATAAACAAATACCTCTCTTTAAGCAAGACTACTATGTTGCTAACTTTACCTGTTAAGATAATGAGGGTGCTTCTATTTGTTAGTGTATGTTTCATCAACTAGTCCCACTATTACAGTAATCTCGCTCTCTCAATATATGTGCCAACAGGGATGCTCGATTTTGGTGGAACTGCACAAAAACTTTGGGTGCTTCATTGCCTCGACAGCTTCCTTCCTTTCCTGTCAGTCGCTAATCTGGGCTTGCATTCTTCCTTTGTTGTTAGTCGCTTGGCTTATCTCGGCTTCCAGTCAAAGGAAATAGTAATTGATATGCTACCTCACACAGGTTGGTACTGGTCTTTATCTTGATTATTGTGCTTGTCATATGTATTGGTAATTTGGTATTGTGCTACTGTTTGTCGATTTCATAAAAGAGTAACTTGGAGCCTAAACTCGCAGGCAAATCATTACATTGGGTGATTTTAGTAGAACTGCACAAAAAGATCAGATGGACAGGTACTTATGCTGCTGCTATGTACTCCAAAGTTCACTCAGACAAGCATCGATGTTGACAAGAAGAAGTGCCTATATTCATTCGAGTATCAACCGGCGTCAACCAGTTGTCAAACTCCAAGTATTAGGAGAGTGAACGCCAAAAATATTGCTTAGCGCATAGCCCAGAAAAACGCAGTCCAGTCTTTGGTCCAACTTGTGCCTTTTGGTTATCGGCAGATATGGTAGCGAACTGTATGGCATGGAGTCTAAAGATTCCAGGCAACTTGGTTGACACGTATATTCATCTGGCACTTAATCAGTCTACACGCCAGGGATGCTCCATTTCAGTTGAACTGCACACAAAAAATTGGGTGGTTCATTTTCTCAACCGCCTCCTTTCTTGTCTGTAATGTAGAATTTTGGCGAGCTACAGGACCAAGATGAGCCAGTAAACTAGTTGGATGAAAGTAGTGGCCAAGTTGCTCAAACCTCCCTTGGCACGAGGCCACTATTTGAGGATAAACCTACAAGCAAAGTTCAGGTTGTCTGTGCTGCCTCTTATGTACTCGAAAGTTTACTCGTACAAGCATTAATTTTAGCAAGAAGTACCTCCGACTGAACACCATTTACCAGGCTGTACCCTAGGTAATTAAAGTTTGTCCATGGATCATATTGGCTGTAATCTCAATCATTTGGATGCATAAACATACTGAACATGTGTATATCTGAATCTTTTTGTGAATTATCTATGAATATTGTTGTGTGATCTATCAATCATTTGGATCCATAGACATGCTGAACTTGTGTATATATGAATCTTTTGAGTTGTTGATAGTGAATGTTGGCTATGAATATGAACGCGTCCTGTGAACCTGAGTTTGATACGAATGTTTACCTTTTCTGTTGTACTTGTGTGTGAACTTGTTAGTATGCCTACTGTGGGGTATGTGACGTGTGGGTGTCAACGGCACACCTTCTTCCCGAGAAGAATTGCACCTGCTTTGTTAGGGTAGCAACGGCGCATCAGCTCTTTTTAATCTTTTTGCTCTGTCTTGCCCCCTCCCCCGCTCAACCCCTGCCGTAATGTTTTCGGCCTCAAAACAAACATAGTATTGTGTTGTTTTGGGGGCTTGATGAAAAATCGAGTGCTGGTTTCTGTAGGTTGGCCCGCCCAGCAAATGGGCTGCTGGTCCACCACAGACTGGGAGGCTAAAAATACAAGTTGTATGGTGCAGAGGAAAGTAAAAAAACACCATCGAGAGCCATCCACTGAAGAAAAAAAATCGCTCCTGGTGTGCTTCTTCGGTCGTTCCGCCGGCCCCCTCTTTAATCCAGTTTGCTCGGGGATCTGGTATCCTTTTTTTCCAGAGGGCGAACAAGTATCAGCTAGGCCTAGGTTTTGTATTTTAACATGCGTAGCCCATGACATACGGTGGCAGTGGTTTCAACTTATTTTTTGAGGTCCATACCGGCCTATTGGCTTTTTCTTAAAGATCAGCAGCCTAATGTATTTTTTTAACCACATTATATATATTTATATTATTACTATTATCATATATTTTATAGAGACTTATATATACATTATAAAAACATCCCACATGTTATTAACTTATAAAAGTAAATGTTTAACAGAAGTTGGCAAGGAAAAGCCTGGTTGTTTTTGACTCACACGCAAGGAAAATCCTGGTGATTGCGTACAAAAGCTT
Source organism: Aegilops tauschii subsp. strangulata (assembly GCF_002575655.3). NCBI lineage: Eukaryota > Viridiplantae > Streptophyta > Magnoliopsida > Poales > Poaceae > Aegilops > Aegilops tauschii. The sequence goes on along the minus strand of NC_053037.3, from coordinate 275,098,206 downwards.
GCGAAGATTTTAAGGACCAATGTAATAATAACACGCTCATTTTTATTTTGAGCAATAACTCGCTAATTTGTTAATTATGCATATAAAAAACGTGCCTCTCTGGTTTATTTTTTGATATTAATTGCTCCTTCTAACATAACATTATATATATAACGAGTCCAGCTAATTCGTGTATTTGAAGGAAGTGCAAATGGGCTGGGATTCCTTAGAAAATATAAATGGGCCGCATTGACGCGAAATTATTTGTTCACCCAGCCCAGCAAATGGACTGTACATTCTAGAAAACATGGGTTAAATATATGCCACATTTTTGCAGGCTGACATGTGGGCCAATAGGTCGAAGCCTACGCAGGGCATTGTCAATTTGGTCAACAAATGATTATGAATCCACAGCCATTCGATTTATATCCAATGGCCGGCATGCACCTTCAATCTCTCGTCTTCTTCCTCCAGCGTCGACGGGACCGCTTGGTCCGGCCTCCGGCGGCTAGCGGCTCTCCTTAGCACGCATCGCTGCGAAGCGCTACCCCACCGCCGGCCAGGCTATCCCTCCACCCCTCCACACCTCTTGTTATTCTCCACCGACTGTAGCCCCACGCCGCACCAGAACCAGTTATAACCCTTCTCCTCCTCTCAATCTGCGACTCCACTGCCGCGTCTTCCCATCTCCGAGTCGTTCCCGTCCGGGGCCTTGCCGTCGTCCACCACCTGGCTGCGCTCGGTGCGGCGTGGTCACCAAACGAGAGTCATCGGAAGAGGACTGTATGTGGAGAGCCTGACGGCTGGGACCCACGAGGTCCATGGTCGCACGCATGGAAAGTTCCTCCTTATTAAGCTGAAAAAAATATTTCCTCCACCTGACAGCTCGGACCCACCGGCTGTATCTTCGCACGGAAGGAAGTGCCTCCTTGTTATGCGAAAAAATTATCCCTCCCGTTGACAGCTGGGACCCATCAGATTTGGTGGCTGACTTGTGGGCCTACTAAGCGGACGTGTGCGCAGGGCTTTGTCAACTTAATCAACAAATGATTCTAGCAGCTGGACCATTGGATGTTAATCCAACAGCCGTGCTCCTTCTTCGACCTCTATTCTTGCTCCTGTCTCCCGTGGGCGGTACCGCGGCTATGCTGCCGCGCACCCGAACCAGTCAAGTTTCCCACTCCTCTCCATCTGCGACTCCACTGCCCCGCCTTTCCCATCTCTGGGTCGTTCCAGTCTAGGGCCTCGCAGTCGTCCACCGGCCTTGGTGCGCTCGGCACGGTGTGGTCAACATGGTGAACAACCAAGAGTCATCGGAAGATGACTGTACGTGAGAGGCTGACAGTGGGGACGCACCACGCCCATGGACGCATGCATGCAACGGAACGCAGCATGGTCAACGTGGTCAAGGAACGACTTCCATCAGAAGTGTACTGTACATGGAGAGGCTGACAGCTGGGTCCATGGCCGCAGCAAGGAAGTGCCTCCTTATTACGCGGAAAATAATGATTCCTCCACCTGACAGCAGGGACCCACCGGACGGGCCACCGCATTTTGTGAAAAAAAACATTTCCCCCTTGACTGCTGGGTCCCACCGGACGGGCCACCGTATTTTGCAAAAAAAACATTCCCCCCACTGTCAGGTTGGACCCACCGGAAGTGCCTCCTTATTACGCAGAAAAAAAGAATACTCCCCCTGCTAGCTGGGACCCACCTTGGTGGGAGGCTGACTTGTGGGCCTACTAAGTTGACGGGGACGAAGGGCTTTGTCAACTTAGTCAATATGAACGATTCTAGCTCCAGTGGCCGTACGATGTCCATCCAACGGCCGTAGTGCTTCTTCAACCTCTGGTCTTCTTGCTCCAGCAGCCCAAACCAGCGCCGGTCGTGCCGCGTCTCCTGCCTCCTGTGGCTGGCTGTGATGCCGCGGAGGCCTCCCCACCCCTACTACTCCCACCGCTGGCCAGGCCATCCCTCTACTCACCCACACCCCCTGTTATTCTGCGGCGACGGCAGCCTCACACCGCAGCCAAACCAGTGAACCCTCATACTCCTCTACGCGTGGGCATCCACTGCCGCGTCTTCCCCGGCTCCGTGTTGTCCCCTTCCTAGGCCTCGCCGTCGTCCACCGCCCTGGTGCTCTCGGCGCGGCGTGGTCAACGTGGTCAAGGAACGGCTTCCATCGGACGTGGACTGTACGTGGAGAGGATGACAGCTGGGTCCACGGCCGCAGCAAGGAAGTGCCTCCTTATTACGCGGAAAATAATGATTCCTCCACCTGACAGCAGGGACTCACCGGACGGGCAACCGTATTTGGCGAAAAAACGTTTCCCCCCTGACTGCTGGGACCTACCAGCTACATCTTCACATGCAACGAAGTGCGTCCGGGCAAAAATACGATTCGCCCCCCTGACTGGTGGGACCCACCAGCTACATCTTCGCACGCAAGGAAGTGCCTGACAGTCGGGACCCACCTGGTCGAAGCATACGTAGCATTGTCATTCTGGTCACGAATGTGTACGTACATACTGGTCGATGTAGAGGCGTGCACGTAACATGTACACGTACGTATAGCGGCCAGTGAGCAAGAAAGAAAATACGGCAATGTACGTACATATGGGCGGGGTCTCGAACGCCTACTTGTGCATACCTACGGCCAGGGCTCGTGTACATGGCTGGGTCGGAACGGAGAAACTGCGTCGTCGTCGTGTTCATGGGGAGCCAACCGGCTAGGTCGAAACGGAATGCGTCGTCGTGTTCATCGGGAGGGCTTGGACGAAACAGCCGACGGAAACGAGGCCTGGCATACCGCAGAACGGAGGAGACAGCCTTGTGTTCGACCGGCCACGTTCGAAACGGGATCCTGTTCATCGGGAGGGGTCTGGCGTACCGCAAAACGGAGGAAACAGACCTCCTACGGTCGAAACGGGGGTCCTGTTCATCGGGAGGGGTGTGGCGTACCGCAAAACGGAGGAAACAGACTTGTGTTGGAGCGCTACGGTCAAAATAGGGGTCCTGTTCATCGGGAGGGGTGTGGCGTACCGCAAAACGGGACTCCACGGGATACTGTTCACCTCCACCGTCGACCCCCTCCAGCCTCCACGGGCTAGTGTTCATCCACCGTCGACCTCCTCCAACCTCCACCTGCGACTGTTCATCCATGAGCTCCTGTTCATCCAGCCTCCACCGCGCGCTACTCCACCAGCTACTGTTCAACCAGCCCTCTCCATGGGCTCCTGTTCAACCACCCCTCCACGGGCTACTGTTCATCTAGCCCTCCACCGTCTACTGTTCATCCAGCCCTCCACGGGGTGGTCCTGTTCATCCAGCCCTCCACGGGGTCCTGTTCATCCAGCCCCAACCAGCTCGATCGATCGGGGTCCTGTTCATCCACCCCCACCGGGAACTGTTCATCCAAACCCCCCCAGCAACGCTCACTGTTCATCCAGAGGCAGCATCGATCGGCTTCAGTTAGCAGCAGTAGCGAAGGAATCGCTCGATCGGGTTCAGTTAATAGCCATCGATCGATTCCTCGGGTTCAGTAACGCGTAGCCTGCAGTGCAATCGCTCGGGTTCAGTTAGAGCCCAACACCTCGCTCGGGTTCAGTTAGAGCCCAACGCCTCGCACCAACGCACGTCCGTGTACGAGAGAAACGCGCATCGCTCGGCCCCGACCACCCACCGTAACCGGGAACACCCCGATATTTTCCTCGCCCTTGCTTCTACCACGGTTTTTTCCGTCATGGACGGCCCAAAGAATGTCATGCAGCTGCGTCTCCAGCCCGCCCAGGACGAAAAGCCCATTTTTTGTCATGATTTTTTGTCATAGAAGTAGGAGCCCACCACATCTATGATGATACCGGGTTTTGTCAGAATTATCGTCATAGAAGTGTCATAAGTATGACAGAATTTTTTTTCGTTCGACCCAAAATGTCACGGATGTGTCTTTTTTGTAGTGTTTGGGGGGTTCGCGACGTCAAGGCCGATGTCCTTCCCCTCGACCGGCCACTCTTTCCGAGGCTTGAGTAGCAAACCCCATATTTTATCGTGGGTTGTGCCAAAGAGGTGTTGCACGGTAGCCAGATCCTGGGGCTCGTGCTCCCACATTGGCTTGGCCCTCACTTGGCAAGGGTGGAGTCGACGGTTGAGCATGATCTGGACCATGTCAACTAGCTTCGCGCCGGTCTCCATTATGCTGATGACGCGCTTCTGCAGCGCCTTCACATGGGCAATGCAGCCCCATTCCGGACTCTTGGTGGTCCATGAGGCCAGTCTGGTAGGGGGTCCGGACCTGAATACGGGAGCCGCTCCCCAGGCGGCATCCCTTTGCTCGGTAATGTAGAACCATTCCTTTTGCGACACTTTAACGGTGTCAATAAACTTGTCCCCCGGCCACTGGACCCTTGTTGATACGTCTCCAACGTATCTATAATTTTTGATTCTTCCGTGCTATTATATTATCTGCTTTGGATGTTTTATATGGATTAATATGCTATTTTATATTATTTTCGGGACTAACCTATTAACCTAGAGCCCAGTGCCAGTTTATGTTTTTTTCATTGTTTTTGAGTTTTACAGAAAATGAATATCAAACGGAGTCCAAACGAGCTGAAAATTTACGTTGATTTTTTATGGACCAGAAGAGACCCACGGAGCATAAGAATTGGTCCAGAAGACCCCGAGGCAACCACAAGCCTAGGGGGCGCCTCCTAGCTTGTGGTATCCTCGGGAACCCCCTTACTTGTTTCCGACGCAAAAAATTCCTATAAATATAGAAACCTCCGAAATGAAACCTAGATAGGAAGTTCCGCCACCGTAAGCCTCTGTAGCCACGAAAAACCAATCGGGAGCCCGTTCTGGCACCCTGCCGGAGGAGGAAACCATCACCGGTGGCCATCTTCATCATCCCAGCGGTCTCCATGACGAGGAGGGAGTAGTTCACCCTCGGGGCTGAAGGTATGTACCAGTAGCTATGTGTTTGATCTCTCTCTTGTCTTCTTGATTTGGCGTGATCTTGATGTACCACGAGCTTTGTTAGTATAGTTGAATCATATGGTGTTTCTCCCCCTCTACCTTCTTGTGATGAATTGAGTTTTACCTTTGAGGTTTCACTATTATCAGACTAAATATTATTATGGATTTGAGAACACTTGATGTATGTCTTGCGTGGGATACCCGTGGTGACAATGGGGTGTTCTATTGATTCACTTGATGTATGTTTTGGCACTCAACTCACGGATTCCCGAGGTGACATTGGGGTAATCTATGCATAGAGGTTGATGCACGTTTTCGTCCTTGTTTCTCCGATAGGAATCTTGGGCACTCTTTGAGGTTCTTTGTGCTGGATTGAATATTATGAATCTGAACTTGTTTGATGCATATCGTATAATTGACCCACAGATACTTGTGGTGACATTGGAGTATCTAGGTGACATTAGGGTTGATTGATATGTGTCATATGGTATTATTTTACTACGAACTCTAGGGCTGTTTGTGACACTTATAGGAATAGCTCAATGGGTTGATCAGAAAGAATAACTTTGAGGTGGTTTTGTACCCTACAAGCAATTTCATCTTATGTTCTCCGCGATAGAAACTTTGGAGTGATTCTTTGTCACACGTTGAGGGATTGCCATATGATTTAATTATGTTATCATTGTTGAGAGAACTTGCACTAGTGAAAGTATGAACCCTAGGCCTTGTTTTCAAGCATTGCAATACCGTTTTCGCTCACTTTTGTTACCAGTTACCTTGCTGTTTTTATATTTTCGGATTACAAAAACCTATATCTAATATCCATATTACGCTTGTATCACCATCTATTCGCCAAACTAGTGCACCTATACAATTTACCATTGTATTGGGTGTGTTGGGGACACAAGAGACTCTTTGTTATTTGGTTGCAGGGTTGTTTGAGAGAGACCATCTTCATCCTATGCCTCCCACGAATTGATAAACCTTAGGTCATCCACTTGAGGAAAATTTGCTACTGTCCTACAAAACTCTGCGCTTGGAGGTCCAACACGAGTCTACAAGAAGAAGCTTGCTGATCATGGCCCCACTGCAGTCTGCATGGTCGCCGCCCACCACCTTGGGCTTGACATTGAACACCTTCAGCCATAGGCCGGAGTGCAGCCGGACTCGGAGGAGCGCTTCACAGTAGACAATGAAGGTCGAGATGTGGAGGAGGGAGTTGGGGGCTAGATCATGAAAATCTAGCCCATAAATGAACATAACCCCCCTTACGAAGGGGTGTAAGGGAAAACTAAGCCATATGGGGAAATGACAGAGGAACGCAACCCTTTCACCCGGCCTGGGCGTGGGGATGATCTGGACCGACTCAGGGACCCGATGGGCAGTGTTGGCCGACAAGTAGCCGGCCTGCCTCAGCTTTGCGATGTCGCTTTCGGTGACGGTGGACGCGTCCCGCTTCCCGTTGGCACCAGATCCGGCCATGGTAGGAGTGAGCGGGGTGGGATTCGCCTTGAGGCAGAGAGATTGGGCACTGGAGCTCTGGAGGATTGCGTAAGCAACAACGGAAGGTGGGAGAAGGCGTGGGATATAGATTGCAGCTGTCCCCCTTATTTATAAGCCATGGGAGGACCACGAGTCCCTCTTTTCACGTCGTGGGCTTCTCCACTTCCTGATAATTTCATAACGTTATGTGCGAGCGGGGAGTCGGGATCATTGATCATATCCTCAAAAAATATGAAGCATGATTTCCACCTCGATGAGATGTGCCAATAAGGGCTCGGCCTCAAACCGTGCATCAAGAACGGCCTACCACACATAGTTATGACCGGTTGCGGCCCTTAGTTAAAAAATAAAAAGTTGTCAGTCAAGGACACTATTCACACTTGAGCGGCTGTTTTTTCTCCTTTAGGTCTAAGCAAAATATGCGTTTCAGATTCCAAACACCACTTGACTCCAAATATGTGCAGAATGCACTGAAGAACTCACCTCGCAAGCCGAAGACTATCTGCTATGCGGATGCCGAACACAATCCTCGGTGTTGGAGGCTAGTTCAGGGGCTATTGAGGGAGTTATGGACTAAGGGGTCCTCGGGGAGCCGGCCCATCAGATGTGGGCTTGACCGGTGAAGCCGAATAACGACAGAAGACACATGATCGGATAAGGAAAGTTCGGAGTCGTGGTGTTCCCTCCAAGCCAAGAAGTGGCAGAATCATCCTCTCATTGTAATCAGTTTCCTGTAAACCTAACCCTAGCGGTGTCTATATAAACCAAGGGTTATAATCTTTAGGGCAGAGCTTCATATATCACCTCATCGCCTTAGGGTTTAGCTCATGCTGATCTTGAGGTAGATCCACTCTGTAATCATATACACATCCAATATAATCAAGCAGGACGTAGGCTATTACCTCTTAGAGAGGGCCCGAACCTGGGTAAACACCGTGTTCATCGTCCCTTGTTCCCCATCGATTCCAGATCCACTACTCGTGACCCCCCTACCCCGAGGTCTGCCGATTTTGACACCGACAGTATCCACGTTACTATGCTTCTCCTTCCTGTTTTTCTCAAGTGCAAAAGGATTCCTCACATATAGGTGTCTCGGGGAGGAACGAAGGTGGAATGTGGGTTGGCGGTTCGGTCCATTTCATATGATAAGAAGTACAACAAAGAAAGATAAGTTAGAAATTTCCCTTGCACATTTCTATGCTCATATGAAAAACCTGCAAGCTAAGCAATCATGCCGCATCTCGTTTCCGCGCTCCGGTTCTGCCTCGAGTTCAGTCGATGAGATTTGTGCAAGCTGTGTTCGTGGCCGACAACTTACCTTGCCGGTGGTCGCTCCGTGACAGGTTTTCGAACAGCGTAGGGTACTTTAATTAAAGAAAAACGTACGAGGACAAAAATCAAAACAAGGAAGATGATTTCTTTCCATTTATCTGAGCACATTGGATATCATACAAATTTTTGAAGAAAAAAACGAAAAGTGCTCGTTAATGCCTTTCTTGTCCCTCTCCTCCTTGGGTTTACATCGAGTGCAAGGAGGGCAAAAGGAGCGCCTGGACGATGCCCTGACCACCCCCGCCAGGACCAGAGAGACGCGCCTGACGGGAACCCTGGCAGGGAAGACAAAGCTGGATTACACAGGCAGGTGATGGGCCTACCGGGGTCCAGCTGGAGGCGGCGGTAGCGCCTAGGAGAAGCACCACTGGCAAATCGCTCTACCGGGGTACAGCTGCAGATGGTGGTGCTCCCGCTACTTAGCTCGTGATGAAGGTGTTGTCGGTGTTCAGCTGGAGTCTGAGTCGTCGTCTTCAGACTTGACGATCGGAGGCTCGCCGTCGCTGTCTTTACTGTCTGCGTCGTCTCATAGCTGTCGCTCGAGGGGAAGCTTTCGTCGTTGCTCGAGCTCTCCGTGTAACACCCTAGACGAGTGCCTGAAGGCCAGAAGATTTTCACGGAGAGCGCGTCGGCCTCCACCAGCTTGAAGTGGAGGGTGTGCCCCTTCGCCAAGTAACGAGCACGCGCGAAAGATTTCCACCCTCGGGTGAAGAACATGACGCCGTTGGCGGGGAACTCCACATCCACCCAAACGACGCCGTTGATGCAGCCATTCATGCACAGCCACAACCTGATCAGCTGGTCCGTCTCCATCACCCTGGCGAAGGGGCGAGGGAGCCGCAACCTGGTCCTTGGCGGGTCTTGGAGGTCGATGATGAACTAAAGCGCGGTCCCTCCCGTGTGGCCTCGGCCGGAGGCGGGATCATGGGAGGTGGTGTTGGGGAATGTAGTAATTTCAAAAATTTCTTACACACACGCAAGATCATGATGATGCATAGCAACGAGAGGGGAGAGTATTGTCCACGTACCCTCGTAGACCGAAAGCGGAAGCGTTAACACAACGCGGTTGATGTAGTCGTACGTCTTCACGATCCGACCGATCAAGTACCGAACGCACGGCACCTCCGAGTTCAGCACACGTTCAGCTCGATGACGTCCCTCGAACTCCGATCCAGCCGAGTGTTGAGGGAGAGTTTCGTCAGCACGACGGCGTGGTGACGATGATGATGTTCTACCGACGCAGGGCTTCGCCAAAGCACCGCTACGATATTATCGAGGTGTAATATGGTGGAGGGGGCCCCACACACGGCTAAGAGATCAATAGATCAATTGTTGTGTCTATGGGGTGCCCCCTGCCCCCGTATATAAAGGAGCAAGGGGGGAGGCGGCCGGCCAAGGAGGAGGGCGCGCCAAGGGGGGAGTCCTACTCCCACCGAGAGTAGGACTCCTCCTTTCCTTGTTGGAGTAGGAGAGAAGGAAAGAGGGGGAGAGGGAGAAGGAAAAGGGGGCTGCACCCCTTGTCCAATTCGGACCAGAGGGGGGGGGGGTGCGCGCCTCCTTCCTTTTGGCCTCTCTCCTCTATTCCCGTATGGCCCAATAAGGCCCAATACTTCTCCCCGGCGAATTCCCGTAACTCTCCGGTACTCCGATAAATACCCGAATCACTCGGAACCTTTCCGAAGTCCGAATATAGTCGTCCAATATATCGATCTTTACGTCTCGGCCATTTCGAGACTCCTCGTCATGTCCCCGATCTCATCCGGGACTCCGAACTACCTTAGGTACATCAAAACACATAAACTCATAATATAACTGTCATCGAACTTTAAGCGTGCGGACCCTACGGGTTCGAGAACTATGTAGACATGACCGAGACACGTCTCCGGTCAATAACCAATAGCGGAACCTGGATGCTCATATTGGCTCCCACATATTCTACGAAGATCTTTATCGGTCAGACCGCATAACAACATACGTTGTTCCCTTTGTCATCGGTATGTTACTTGCCCGAGATTCGATCGTCGGTATCTCAATACCTTGTTCAATCTCGTTACCGGCAAGTCTCTTTACTCGTTCTGTAATACATCAACCTGCAACTAACTCATTAGTTACAATGCTTGCAAGGCTTATAGTGATGTGCATTACTGAGTGGGCCCAGAGATACCTCTCCGACAATCGGAGTGACAAATCCTAATCTCGAAATACGCCAACCCAACAAGTACCTTTGGAAGCACCTGTAGAGCACTTTTATAATCACCCAGTTACGTTGTGACGTTTGGTAGCACACAAAGTGTTCCTCCGGCAAATGGGAGTTGCATAATCTCATAGTCATAGGAACATGTATAAGTCATGAAGAAAGCAATAGCAGAATACTAAACGATCGTGTGCTAAGCTAACGGAATGGGTCAAGTCAATCACATCATTCTCCTAATGATATGATCCCATTAATCAAATGACAACTCATGTCTATGGCTAGGAAACATAACCATCTTTGATTAACGAGCTAGTCAAGTAGAGGCATACTAGTGACACTCTGTTTGTCTATGTATTCACACATGTATCATGTTTCCAGTTAATACAATTCTAGCATGAATAATAAACATTTATCATGATATAAGGAAATAAATAATAACTTTATTATTGCCTCTAGGGCATATTTCCTTCAGTCTCCCACTTGCACTAGAGTCAATAATCTAGTTCACATCGCCATGTGATTTAACATCAATAGTTCACATCACCATGTGATTAACACCCATAGTTCACATCGTCATGTGACCAACACCCAAAGGGTTTACTAGAGTCAATAATCTAGTTCACATCGCTATGTGATTAACACCCAAAGAGTACTAAGGTGTGATCATGTTTTGCTTGTGAGATAATTTTAGTCAACGGGTCTGTCACATTCAGATCCGTAAGTATTTTGCAAATTTTATGTCTACAATGCTTTGCACGGAGCTACTCTAGCTAATTGCTCCCACTTTCAATATGTATCCAGATTGAGACTTAGAGTCATCTGGATCAGTGTCAAAATTTGCATCGACGTAACCCTTTACGACGAACTCTTTTTGTCACCTCCATAATCGAGAAACATATCCTTATTCCACTAAGGATAATTTTGACCGATGTCCAGTGATCTACTCCTAGATCACTATTGTACTCCCTTGCCAAAATCAGTGTAGGGTATACAATAGATCTGGTACACAGCATGGCATGATTTATAGAACCTATGGCCGAGGCATAGGGAATGACTTTCATTCTCTTTCTATCTTCTGCCGTGGTCGGGCTTTGAGTCTTACTCAATTTCACACCTTGTAACACAGGCAAGAAACTTTCTTTGACTGTTCCATTTTGAACCACTTCAAAATCTTGTTAAGGTATGTACTCATTGAAAAAACTTATCAAGCATCTTGATCTATCTTTATAGATCTTGATGCTCAATATGTAAGCAGCTTCACCGAGGTCTTTCTCTGAAAAACTCCTTTCAAACACTCCTTTATGCTTTGCAGAAAAATTCTACATCATTTCCGATCAACAATATGTCATTCACATATACTTATCAGAATGTTGTAGTGCTCCCACTCACTTACTTGTAAATACAGGCTTCACCGCAAGTCTGTATAAAACTATATCCTTTGATCAACTCATCAAAGCGTATATTCCAACTCCGAGATGCTTGCACCAGTCCATAGATGGATCGTTGGAGCTTGCATATTTTGTTAGCACCTTTAGGATTGACAAAAACCTTCTGGTTGCATCATATACAACTCTTCTTTAATAAATCCATTAAGGAATGCAGTTTTGTTTATCCATTTGCCAGATTTCATAAAATACGGCAATTGCTAACATGATTCAGACAGACTTAAGCATCGCTGCGGGTGAGAAAATCTCATCGTAGTCAACACCTTGAACTTTGTCAAAAAACCTTTTTTCGACAAGTCTAGCTTTGTAGATAGTAACACTACTATCAGCGTCCGTCTTCCTCTTGAAGATCCATTTATTTTCTATGGCTTGCCGATCATCGGGCAAGTCAACCAAAGTCCACACTTTGTTCTCATACATGGATCCCATCTCAGATTTCATGGCCTCAAGCCATTTTGCGAAATCTGGGCTCACCATCGCTTCCTCATAGTTCGTAGGTTCGTCATGGTCAAGTATCATGACCTCCAGAACAGGATTACCGTACCACTCTGGTGCGGATCTCACTCTGGTTGACCTACGAGGTTCGGTAGTAACTTGATCTGAAGCTTCATGATCATCATCATTAACTTCCTCACTAATTGGTGTAAGCATCACTGGAACTAATTTCAGTGATGAACTACTTTCTAATTCGGGAGAAGGTACAGTTACCTCATCAAGTTCTACTTTCCTCCCACTCACTTCTTTCGAGAGAAACTCCTTCTCTAGAAAGGTTCCATTCTCAGCAACGAATATCTTGCCTTCGGATCTATGATAGAAGGTGTACCCAACATTTTCTTTTGGGTATCCTATGAAGACGTACTTCTCCGATTTGGGTTTGAGCTTATTAGGTTGAAACCTTTTTCACATAAGCATTGCAACCTCAAACTTTAAGAAACGACAGCTTAGGTTTCTTGCCAAACCATAGTTCATATGGTGTCATCTCAACGGATTTAGATGGTGCCCTAATTAACGTGAATGTAGCTGTCTCTAATGCATAACCCCAAAACGATAGTGGTAGATCGGTAAGAGACATCATAGATCGCACCATATCTAATAAAGTACGGTAACGACGTTCGGACACACCTTTATGTTGTGGTGTTCCAGGTGGCACGAATTTGCGAAACTATTCCACATTGTTTTAATTAAAGACCAAACTCGTAACTCAAATATTTTCCTCCACAATCAGATCGTAGAAACTTTATTTTCTTGTTACGATGATTTTCTACTTCACTCTGAAATTATATGAACTTTTCAAATGTTTCAGACTTTATGTTTCATCAAGTAGATATACCCATATCTGCTCAAATCATCGGTGAAGGTCAGAAAATAATGATACCCGCCGCGAGCCTCAACACTCATCGGATCGCATACATCAGTATGTATTATTTCCAATAAGTTAGTTGCTTGTCCATTGTTCCGGAGAACGGAGGCTTAGTCATCTTGCCCATAAGGCATGGTTCGCAAGCATCAAGTGATTCATAATCAAGTGATTCCAAAATCCCATCAGCATGGAGTTTCTTCATGCGTTTTACACCAATATGACCTAAACGGCAGTGCCACAAGTAAGTTGCACTATCATTATTAACTTTGCATCTTTTGGCTTCAATATTATGAATATGTGTATCACTACGATCGAGATCCAACAAACCATTTTATTGGGTGTATGACCATAGAAGGTTTTATTCATGTAAACAGAACAACAATTATTCTCTAATTTAAATGAATAACCGTATTGCAACAAACATGATCAAATCATATTCATGCTCAACGCAAACACCAAATAACACTTATTTAGTTTCAACACTAATCCCGAAAGTATAGGGAGTGTGCGATGATGATCCTATCAATCTTGGAACTACTTCCAACACACATCGTCACCTCGCCTTTTACTAGTCTCTGTTTATTCTGCAACTCCCGTTTCGAGTTACTACTCTTAGCAACTGAACCAGTATCAAATGTCGAGGGGTTGCTATAAACACTAGTAAAGTACACATCAATAACATGTATATCCAATATACCTTTGTTCACTTTGCCATCCTTCTTATCCACCAAATACTTGGGGTAGTTCCGCTTCCAATGAACAGTCCCTTTGCAGTAGAAGCACTTAGTCTCAGGCTTAGGACCAGACTTGGGCTTCTTCACTTGAGCAGCAACTTGCTTGCCGTTCTTATTGAAGTTCCCCTTCTTCCCTTTGCCCTTTTCTTGAAACTAGTGGTCTCGTCAACCATCAACACTTGATGTTTTTCTTGATTTCTACCTTCGTCGATTTCAGCATCACGAAGAGCTCGGGAATTACTTTCGTCATCCCTTGCATACTATAGTTCATCACGAAGTTCTACTAACTTGATGATGGTGACTAGAGAATTCTGTCAATCACTATTTTATCTGGAAGATTAACTCCCACTTGATTCAAGTGATTGTAGTACCCAGACAATCTGAGCATATGCTCACTGCTTGAGCTATTCTCCTCCATCTTTTAGCTATAGAACTTGTTGGAGACTTCATATCTCTCAACTCGGGTATTTGCTTGAAATATTAACTTCAACTCCTGGAACATCTCATATGGTTCATGACGTTCAAAATGTCTTTGAAGTCCCGATTCTAAGCCGTTAAGCATGGTGCACTAAACTATCAAGTAGTCATCATATTGAGCTAGCCAAACGTTCATAATGTCTGCATCTGCTCCTGCAATAGGTCTGTCACCTAGCGGTGCATCAAGGACATAATTCTTCTGTGCAGCAATGAGGATAATCCTCAGATCACGGATCCAATCCGCATCTTTTCTACTAACATTTTCAACATAATTTTTCTCTAGGAAAATATCAAAAATAAACACAGGGAAGCAACTACGCGAGCTATTGATCTACAACATAATTTGCAAAATACTATCAGGACTAAGTTCATGATAAATTTAAGTTCAATTAATCATATTACTTAAGAACTCCCACTTAGATAGACATCCCTCTAATCCTCTAAGTGATCACGTGATCCATATCAACAAAACCATGTCTGATCATCACGTGAGATGGATTAGTTTCAACGGTGAACATCACTATGTTGTTCATATCTACTATATGATTCACGCTCGACCTTTCGGTCTCCGTGTTCCGAGGCCATATCTGTTATATGCTAGGCTCGTCAAGTTTAACCTGAGTATTCCGCGTGTGCAACTGTTTTGCACCCGTTGTATTTGAACGTAGAGCCTATCACACCCGATCATCACGTGGTGTCTCAGCACGAAGAACTTTCGCAACGGTGCATACTCAGGGAGAACACTTCTACTTTGATAATTTAGTGAGGGATCATCTTATAATGCTACCGTCAATCAAAGCAAGATAAGAGTCATCTAGATCAGTGTCAAAAACTTGCATCGACGTAACCCTTTACGAAGAACCTTTTGTCACCTCCATAATCGAGAAACATATCCTTATTCCACTAAGGATAATTTTGACCGTTGTCCAGTGATCTACTCCTAGATCACTATTGTACTCCCTTGCCAAACTCAGTGGTAGGGTATACAATAGATCTGGTACACAACATGGCATACTTTATAGAACCTATGGCTGAGGCATAGGGAATGACTTTCATTCTCTTTCTATCTTCTGCCGTGATCGGGCTTTGAGTCTTACTCAATTTCACACCTTGTAACACAGGCAAGAACTCTTTCTTTGACTGTTCCATTTTGAACTATTTCAAAATCTTGTCAAGGTATGTGCTTTGTGAAAGTCCTATCAAGAACTCTTTCTTTGACCCGAGTTGAGCTTATCAGTAAAACTTTTCACATAAGCATCGCAACCCCAAACTTTAAGAAACGACAGCTTTGGTTTCTTGCCAAACCATAGTTCATACGGTGTCGTCTCAACGGATTTAGATGGTGCCCTATTTAACATGAATGCAGCTATCTCTAATGCATAATCCCAAAACGATAATGGTAAATCGGTAAGAGACATCATAGATTGCACCATATCTAATAAAGTACGGTTACGATGTTCGGACACACCATTACGTTGTGGTGTTCCAGGTGGCGTGAGTTGAACTATTCCGCAATGTTTCAAATGAAGACCAAACTCGTAACTCAAATATTCTCCTGTACGATCAGATCGTAGAAACTTTATTTTGTTGTTACGATGATTTTCCACTTCACTCTGAAATTCTTTGAACTTTTCAAATGTTTCAGACTTATGTTTCATCAAGTAGATATACCCATATCTGCTCAAATCATCTATGAAGGTCAGAAAACAATGATACCCGCCGTGAGCCTCAACACTCATTGAACCGCATACATCGGTATGTATTATTTCCAACAAGTCAGTGGCTCGCTCCATTGTTCCGGAGAACGGAGTCTTAGTCATCTTGCCCATGAGGCATGGTTCGCAAGCATCAAGTGATTCATAATAAAGTGATTCCAAAAGCCCATCAGCATGGAGTTTCTTCATGCGCTTTACACCAATATGACCTAAACGGCAGTGCCACAAATAAGTTGCACTATCATTATTAACTTTGCATCTTTTGGCTTCAATATTATGAATATGTGTATCACTACAACTGAGGTCCAACAAACCATTTTCATTGGATGTATGACCATAGAAGGTTTTATTCATGTAAACAGAACAAAAAATATTCTCTAATTTAATGAATAACCGTATTGCAATAAACATGATCAAATCATATTCATGCTCAATGCAAACACCAAATAACATTTATTTAGGTTCAACACTAATCCCGAAAGTATAGGGAGTGTGCGATGATGATCATATCAATCTTGGAACTGCTTCCAACACACATCGTCACTTCACCCTTAACTAGTTTCTATTCATTCTGTAACTCCCGTTTCGAGTTACTACTCTTAGCAACTGAACCAGTATCAAATACCGAGGGGTTGCTATAAACACTAGTAAATTACACATCAATAACATGTATATCAAATATACTTATGTTCACTTTGCCATCCTTCTTATCCGCCAATTACTTGGGATAGTTCCGCTTCCAGTGACCAGTCCCTTTGTAGTAGATGCACTTAGTCTCAGGCTTAGGTCCAGACTTGGGCTTCTTCACTCGAGCAGCAACTTGCTTGCCGTTCTTCTTGAAGTTCCCCTTCTTCCCTTTGCCCCTTTTCTTGAAACTAGTGGTCTTGTTAATCATCAACACTTGATGCTCTTTCTTGATTTCTACTTTCATCAATTTCATCATCATGAAAAGCTCGGGAATCGTTTTCGTCATCCCTTGCATACTATAGTTCATCACGAAGTTCTACTAACTTGGTGATGGTGACTAGAGAATTCTGTCAATCACTATTTTATCTGGAAGATTAACTCCCACTTGATTCAAGCGATTGTAGTACCCAGACAATCTAAGCACATGCTCACTGCTTGAGCTATTCTCCTCCATCTTTTAGCTATAGAACTTGTTGGAGACTTCATATCTCTCAACTCGGGTATTTGCTTGAAATATTAACTTCAACTCCTGGAACATCTCATATGGTCCATGACGTTCAAAACGTCTTTGAAGTCCTGATTCTAAGCCGTTAAGCATGGTGCACTAAACTATCAAGTAGTCATCATATTGAGATAGCCAAACGTTCATAACGTCTGCATCTTCTCCTGCAATAGGTCTGTCACCTAGCGGTGCATCAAAGACATAATTCTTCTGTGCAGCAATGAGGATAATCCTCAGATCACAGATCCAATCTGCATCATTGCTACTAAAAAATTTCAACATAGTTTTTCTCTAGGAACACAATAAACGGGGAGCAACATCGCGGGCTATTGATCTACAACATAGATATGCTAATACTACCAGGACTAAGTTCATGATAAATTTAAGTTCAATTAATCATATTACTTAAGAACTCCCACTTAGATAGACATCCCTCTAATCCTCTAAGTGATCACGTGATCCAAATCAACTAAACCATGCCCGACCATCACGTGAGATGGAGTAGTTTTCAATGGTGAACATCACTATGTTGATCATATCTACTATATGATTCACGCTCGACCTTTCGGTCTCAGTGTTCCGAGGCCATATCTGCAAATGCTAGCCTCGTCAAGTTTAACCTAAGTATTCCGCGTGTGCAACTGTTTTGCACCAGTTGTATTTGAACGTAGAGCTTATCACACCCAATCATCACGTGGTGTCTCAGCACGAAGAACTTTCGCAATGGTGCATACTCAGGGAGAACACTTTTATCTTGATATTTAGTGAGAGATCATCTTATAATGCTACCGTCAATCAAAGCAAGATAAGATGCATAAAAGATAAACATCACATGCAATCAATATAAGTGATATGATATGGCCATCATCATCTTGTGCTTGTGATCTCCATCTCCGAAGCACCGTCATGATCACCATCGTCACCGGCGCGACACCTTGATCTCCATCGTAACATCGTTGTCGTCTCGCCAACTTATGCTTCTACGACTATCGCTACCACTTAGTGATAAAGTAAAGCATTACAGGGCGATTGCATTGCATACAATAAAGCGACAACCATATGGCTCCTGCCAGTTGCCGATAACTCGGTTACAAAACATGATCATCTCATACAATAAATTTAGCATCATGCTTTGACCATATCACATCACAACATGCCCTGCAAAAACAAGTTAGACGTCCTCTACTTTGTTGTTGCAAGTTTTACGTGGCTGCTATGGGCTCAGCAAGAACCGTTCTTACCTACGCATCAAAACCACAACGATAGTTTGTCAAGTTGGTGCTGTTTTAACCTTCGCAAGGACCGGGCCTAGCCACACTCGGTTCAACTAAAGTTGGAGAAACTAACACCCGCCAGCCACCTCTGTGCAAAGCACGTCGGAAGAACCAGTCTCGCGTAAGCGTACGCGTAATGTCGGTCCGGGCCGCTTCATCCAACAATACCGCTGAACTAAATTATGACATGCTGGTAAGCAGTATGACTTATATCGCCCACAACTCACTTGTGTTCTACTCGTGCATATGACATCTACGCATAAAACCAGGCTCGGTTGCCACTGTTGGGGAATGTAGTAATTTCAAAAATTTCTTACGCACACGCAAGATCATGATGATGCATAGCAACGAGAGGGGAGAGTGTTGTCCGCGTACCCTCGTAGACCGAAAACGGAAGCGTTAACACAACGCGGTTGATGTAGTCGTACGTCTTCACGATCCGACCGATCAAGTACCGAACGCACGGCACCTCCGAGTTCAGCACACGTTCAGCTCGATGACGTCCCTCGAACTCCGATCCAGCCGAGTGTTGAGGGAGAGTTTCGTCAGCACGACGGCGTGGTGACGATGATGATGTTCTACCGACGCAGGGCTTCGCCTAAGCACCGCTACGATATTATCGAGGTGTAATATGGTGGAGGGGGGCCCACACACGGCTAAGAGATCAATAGATCAATTGTTGTGTCTATGGGGTGCCCCCTGCCCCCGTATATAAAGGAGCAAGGAGGGAGGCGGCCGGCCAAGGAGGAGGGCGCGCCAAGGGGGGAGTCCTACTCCCACCGGGAGTAGGACTCCTCCTTTCCTTGTTGGAGTAGGAGAGAAGGAAAGAGGGGGAGAGGGAGAAGGAAAAGGGGGCTGCACCCCTTGTCCAATTCGGACCAGAGGGGGGGTGCGCGCCTCCTTCCTTTTGGCCTCTCTCCTCTATTCCCGTATGGCCCAATAAGGCCCAATACTTCTCCCCGGTGAATTCCCGTAACTCTCCGGTACTCCGATAAATACCCGAATCACTCGGAACCTTTCCGAAGTCCGAATATAGTTGTCCAATATATCGATCTTTACGTCTCGGCCATTTCGAGACTCCTCGTCATGTCCCCGATCTCATCCGGGACTCCGAACTACCTTCGGTACATCAAAACACATAAACTCATAATATAACCGTCATCGAACTTTAAGCGTGCGGACCCTACGGGTTCGAGAACTATGTAGACATGACCGAGACACGTCTCCGGTCAATAACCAATAGCGGAACCTGGATGCTCATATTGGCTCCCATATATTCTACGAAGATCTTTATCGGTCAGACCGCATAACAACATACGTTGTTCCCTTTGTCATCGATATGTTACTTGCCCCAGATTCGATCGTCGGTATCTCAATACCTAGTTTAATCTCATTACCGGCAAGTCTCTTTACTCGTTCTGTAATACATCAACCTGCAACTAACTCATTAGTTACAATGCTTGCAAGGCTTATAGTGATGTGCATTACTGAGTGGGCCCAGAGATACCTCTCCGACAATCGGAGTGACAAATCCTAATCTCGAAATACGCCAACCCAACAAGTACCTTTGGAAGCACCTGTAGAGCACCTTTATAATCACCCAGTTACATTGTGACGTTTGGTAGCACACAAAGTGTTCCTCCGGCAAACGGGAGTTGCATAATCTCATAGTCATAGGAACATGTATAAGTCATGAAGAAAGCAATAGCAGAATACTAAACGATCGTGTGCTAAGCTAACGGAATGGGTCAAGTCAATCACATCATTCTCCTAATGATATGATCCCGTTAATCAAATGACAACTCATGTCTATGGCTAGGAAACATAACCATCTTTGATTAACGAGCTAGTCAAGTAGAGGCATACTAGTGACACTCTGTTTGTCTATGTATTCACACATGTATCATGTTTCCAGTTAATACAATTCTAGCATGAATAATAAACATTTATCATGATATAAGGAAATAAATAATAACTTTATTATTGCCTCTAGGGCATATTTCCTTCAGGTGGTACCGCCGATGCCCTAGTCCGGCCTCCTCCACCACGATCGCTGCGACAGCCACGACCTTGTCCAGCGCCTCCGCCCCGAGCGCTGGAACCGGCCTCCGCGACCGCCGCCGAGGTAGAAGCATGGCCCCAAGGGGAAGCTCTTGCCGCCATAGAGGAAGCACGAGCATGGACTCTTCCTGTCGCCATGTCAACAGAAGCTAGTAGGATAAGCGAAGGAGAAGGGGACGGATGAGCATCGCCTCGCGCACCCCTCCCCCTTTTATAGGGGAGGGTGCGGGGGTAGGCTCTCCACTACCGTAGGGAACCGCCCCGCTTCACCAATCTTGCGCCCTACACCCCTGGCTGACACATTACTCCTCCCACCGCCACTACTAGAGAAAACCCTAGTAGAAGCGCTGGAAATAGTGCTAGTTGTAGCGCGGTTGGCCGCGCTACTACTACGACGCTACAGCTAACTTGTAGCAGTAGCGCTGGTCTGACGCGCGCTACTGCTATCCCTACCTAGCGGCAGCGTGTGTTGGTCCAGTGCTACTGCTAGTTAGTTGTAGCGCTGTTCCTTATCCAGCGCTACTACTAAACCAGTGCTACTGCTTGTTGTAAACCAGCGCTACTGCTAACATTACATTTTTAGTACGTATTTGCGCTGTATTTGTATAGGTTTTATACAGTAGTGTAGTCATATCATAAACATACAATATGCTCATCATATCATAGACATAATAGTCTCATCACATCATCCAACACAAATGATGCCGTCTCTCATCATAATCTTGATATAGCGATACAAGTTAAGTGACATGTCTCGAATACAAGCAACTGCATGTTCATGAGATACACATGTTTCATCATCTATATCTAATCAAAGATATAGAAGAGAAGATAGATCACTATGAGCAAGAGCGTGATAATGTAGTAGTTCTTGAGGCGCCGATTCCGATCCCTCTCTCACGCTAGCGTGAACCTCAAGTAACTATATTCCGCTTCGGCTCTGCTCTTGAACCCCTTCGGGCTGCCGCCCGAGTACCCCGACACCTGGTCCTGACACTCTCGCCACTCGTCGTATACTCCTAGAACCTTCCCTACATACATGGTATAACACTTATAGGCCATCGATGATCTATATACCTGCATCATGACATAATGCAATCATCGATAATATGCAACATAATATAGTTGAGAAAAACAAAGAGTTAGAGTTAGCAAAAATAGAAGCAACACATCATAAACATAAATAACAAAGTTCATTGTACCCAAACTAATGAACTAGAGTGTTCGACGCTAGTTGAGGAGGACGGTTTAATTACATCACAAAGTTTTGTCATGCATAAATTCAAAGTTTTCATCATAGAGAAATTGGAGACTAAATAGACACATTGTCATATATCATCAATCACTCCAACATGTCGTAACATCCTTCCAAATCAGGGAGGAAGGACCCGAGCTTCTTGAAAGGCTTGAGGTCGAGACACTGAGTGACTATGCGTGTTCGGACGTCTTCCCGCGACATTTGCCCTTCTTCGTAGAACATCCCTATTTTTAAACGACCTGCTTCATGATGACTTGGGCAAGTTCACGCTGAATGTGATAGAACTCCCTCAGAGTTGATGATCTGGTATGTTCCTAGTTTCTTGGCTGATTGCAGAATATCGGCATCGTCCGATTTAGCTGACATGCGAAGGTTCTAGCAATCCTTTCTGTACTCCAGCGTGTGGTGGATGACATAGAATCCATCACTGAGATTACCTCTCGGTTGCTAGATGCAGCAGAAGTTGGTCTTATGGCCGTGGCAGGGCGCACGGTTCTTTGTCCTCTTGACTGTTTTCTCTCCACCCCGGTGGCCATAGGTTAAGATAGCATTGTCGAGAACACCCTTGATGTGTGTGTAATCCTTTTTCTCGATGTTCTTCGATGAGTCCAAGTAAAGAGCGTGGGAAAATCTAGGGTAAAGAATGATGAGGATGGCATGCCCCTCGCTGCGCAAAATAAGTACACCTCAAATTAGCCTCCACATGCGCAAATGAATGATTGAGATTTACGAAATTATGTATATTTCATACAGGATATCTGCGGATGACTTACATGGGATGATAAGGAAGGAGAATTGTCTCCTTGTCCTTATTAGCGACCATGAAATCCATGATGTAGTTCCTCGCATATTCTCGATGCTCTACGCGGACTGCCAAGAAGCCCTCGTGCATAAAGTATGGGCCAGTGACACAGATATAGGATATTTGCTCGTGCGTGATGATGTACTTCATGTACAAGGCATAAAGGTGGACGGACGTAAAATCCAGCTTTGTCATGTGAAACATGTCGAAGATGTAATCAAATCGAAGGAAGAACTTATCCCCGGGGCATTGTGTGGACGTACAACCTATGCTGCGGCACGTTAACCACGTAGAGCAGGTATCCTGGATTTTTCGAGATGATAAGGCTTTTCTCTCTCAACAGCACATCGTCATGAAGTCTCCTTAGATCACCGTCTATGGCCTCTAGTGCTCCCTTAGGTCACCGTGGACATGGTATTTCACTGCACCTTTGATAGGTATACGGTCTACAACCCGAGGCTGCGGAGGCGGCTGGCTCATAGAAGAAGCTTTGGCGCTAGTAGGGCCTTTCTTCGGTCTGTTCCTATGCTTCTTTGGTACCGGAAGTGAGCCTATCATACCACACCTAACCACCGCCCTAGTGTTTTTGAGCTCAATATTAATGCACAACCCTCACATTGTAGTTGTTGGGTTGAGGCGGCATCTGGAGGCGTGTCCTGCGAGGATTGCAGGAAGAGAGACTTCTTGCAATCAGCCTTAAGACGATCCTACTCCGGCAATTCAAGCATCAACTCACCACGCTCAAACCCTGAGTCATACTACTGAGCCATCAATCCTTCGTCGTCATAGCCGCCGATATTGAGAAACTGTAGAGGGTCATCATCCTCGTCCATGGCATCTTCCATTGGGGGCGCGACGGCGGGGACATCATCAGACACTAATGGAGCCTCTTCCACACGCTGTCCTCTATCACCTGGCACGATAGGCGCCGCTAATTGGGTAGGTGGGGTGTTGGTTTTCATACCTTCAATACAAAAAAAGACACATCCGTGACATTTTGGGCCGAACGAAAAAAATTTCTGTCATACATATGACACTTCTATGACGATAATTGTGACAAAACCCGGTATCATCATAGATGTGGTGGGCTCCTACTTCTATGACAAAAAATCATGATAGAAAATGGGCTTTTCGTCTTGGGCGGGCCGGAGACGCAGCTGCATGACATTCTTTGGGCCGTCCATGATGGAAAAAACCATGGTAGAAGCGAGGGCGAGGAAAATTTTGGGGAGTCCCCGGTTACGGTGGGAGGTCGGGGGCCGAGCGATGCGCGTTTCTCTCGTACACGTACGCGGTGTGTGCGTGGCGTTGGCTCTAACTGAAACCGAGCGAGGCATTGGGCTCTAACTGAACCCGAGCGGTTGCACTGCAGGCTACGCATTACTGAACCCGAGCGATCGATCGATGGCTGTTAACTGAACCCGATCGAGCGATTCCTTTGCTACTGCTGCTAACTGAAGCCGATCGATGCTGCCTCTGGGATGAACAGTGAGTGTTGCGGGGGGTTTGGATGAACAGTGAGCGGTGGCGTTGCCTCTGGATGAACAGGACCCCGTGGTGTGGTGGAGGGCTGGATGAACAGTAGACGGTGGAGGGGTGCCCGTGGAGGGGTGGTTGAACAGGACCCCGTGGTGTGGAGGGCTGGATGAATAGTAGACGGTGGAGGGGTGCCCGTGGAGGGGTGGTTGAACAGGACCCCGTGGTGTGGAGGGCTGGATGAACAGTAGACGGTGGAGGGGTGGTTGAACAGTAGCCGGTGGAGTAGCGCGCGGTGGAGGTTGGATGAACAGGAGCCCGTGGAGGCTGGAGGAGGTCGACGGTGGAGATGAACAGTATCCCGTGGAGTCCCGTTTTGCGGTACGCCACACCCCTCCCGATGAACAGGACCCCCGTTTCGACCGTAGGAGGTCCGTTTCGTCCGTTTTGCGGTACGCCACACCCCTCCCGATCAACAGGACCCCCGTTTCGACCGTAGGAGGTCCGTTTCCTCCGTTTTGCGGTACGCCACACCCCTCCCGATCAACAGGACCCCCGTTTCGACCATAGGAGGTCTGTTTCGTCCGTTTTGCGGTACCCACACCCCTCCCGATCAACAGGACCCCCGTTTCGACCGTAGGAGGTCCATTTCCTCCGTTTTGCGGTATGCCACACCCCTCCCGATCAACAGGACCCCCGTTTCGACCGTAGGAGGTCCGTTTCCTCCGTTTTGCGGTACGCCACACCCCTCCTGATCAACAGGACCCCCGTTTCGACCGTAGGAGGTCTGTTTCGTCCGTTTTGCGGTACGCCACACTCCTCCCGATCAACAGGACCCCCGTTTCGACCGTTGGAGGTCCGTTTCCTCCGTTTTGCGGTACGCCACACCCCTCCCCATGAACACGACGCATTCCATTGCCTCCCCATGAACACGACGCATTCCGTTGCCTCCCCATGAACACGACGACGACGCTGTTTCTCCGTTCCGACCCGGCCATGTACACGAGCCCTGGCCGTACGTATGTGCGAGTAGGCGTTCGAGACCCCGCCCGTATGTACACATACGTGGCCGTATTTTCTTTCTTGCACCCTGGCCGCTGTACGTACGTGTACATGCTACGTGCGCGCCTCTACTACGACACGTACGCGCCTCTACTACGACACATGCGCGCCTCTACATCCACCAGTATATATGTACATACACGTTCGCGACCAGAATGACAACACTACGTACGCTTCGACCAGGTGGGTCCCGACTGTCAGGCACTTCCTTGCCTGCGACGATGTAGCTGGTGGGTCCCAGCAGTCAGGGGGCGAATCGTTTTTTTCTTGCCCGGACGCACTTCCTTGCGTGCGAAGATGTAGCTGGTGGGTCCCAGCAGTCAGGGGCAAACGTTTTTTTTTGCGAAATACGGTGGCCCGTCAGGTGGGTCCCCGCTGTCAGGTGGAGGAATAATTAATTTGCACGTAATAAGGAGGCACTTCCTTGCTGCGGCCGTGGACCCAGCTTTCAGCCTCTCCACGTACAGTCCATGTCCGATGGAAGCCGTTCCTTGACCACATTGACCACGCCGCGCCGAGAGCACCTGGGCGGTGGACGACGGCGAGGCCTAGGAAGGGGATGATGCAGAGCCGGGGAAGACGCGGCAGTGGATGCCCACGCGTAGAGGAGTACGAGGGTTCACTGGTTCGCTGCGGTGTGAGGCTGCCGTCGCCGCAGAATAACAGGGGGTGTGGGTGAGTAGAGGGATGGCCTGGCCAGCGGTGGGAGTAGTAGGGGGCGGCGAGGCCTCCGCCGCATCGCAGCCGGCCACGGGAGGCAGGAGCACGAGGCACGACCGGCGCTGGTTTGGGCGGCTGGAGTAAGAAGACCAGAGGTTGAAGATGCACTACGGCCATTGGATGGACATCGTACGATCACTGGAGCTAGAATCGTGCATATTGACTAAGTTGACAAAGCCCTCCGTCCCCGTCAACTTAGTAGGCCCACAAGTCAGCCTTCCACTATACTGGGTCCCAGCTAACAGGGGGAGTATTCATTTTTTGTGTGCGTAATAAGGAGGCACTTCCTTGCGTGCGAAGATATAGCTGGTGGGTCCGAGCTGTCAGCAGCGGTAACATTTTTTCGCGAAATACAGAGGCCCTTTCGGTGGGTCCCTGATGTCGGGTGGAGGAATCATTATTTTGCGTGTAATAAGGAGGCATTTCCTTGCGTGCGGCCGTGGACCCAGCTGTGGTCCTCTCCACGTACAGTCCACTTCAGATGCATGTCGGTCGTTGACCATGTTGACCAGGCCGCGCCGAGAGCACCAGGGCGGTGGACGACGGTGAGGCCTAGGAAGGGAACGACACGGAGGCAGGGAAGACTCGGCAGTTGTTTCCCACGCGGAGGGGAGTACGACTGTACGAGGGTTTACTGGTTCGTCCGCGGGCGCCGGAGAATAACAGCAGGTGTGGGTGAGTAGAGGGATGGCTAGGCCAGCGATGGGAGTACGGTGGGGCGGTGAGGCCTGCACGGCAGCAGAGCCGGCCGCGGGGAGGAGGGAGCAGGCAGTCCCGCCGGCGCTTGTTTGAGCGGCTGGAGCAGGAAGAGAAGAGATTGAAGAAGCACGACGGCCGTTGGATGGCCATCCAACAGTCACTGCTTGTGTGTCAACCTTTTATTTAGGAAAGCCTCAAATCTGTGGAAAACAGCATACAGCCCATCTGCCATTATTTCTAATAATTTACAGCCCATTTGCTAATTATTAAGGTTTTTGTGGAGCCCATATTCTTTTTGTTAGCATTACAGCCCATATTGTGGCCATGGTTAAAAAATTATACGAACTGTTTTTAATCCCGAAATTTCGACTCACATTCAAACTGATTTAAAAAATAAATGTATCAATATAAAATCCAACAATTCTCCACGCATAAAAATTAATGTAATTTAAAATCTCGAAATGAAAAAAAAGATATTTGAAACTAATTGCCGGTTTGATGTGTTTTAAAAATGTACAGCCCATTTCTCATTACTGATGGGCCATTTTCTCGGCCAGCCGAATTAAAGCTCTCCTCGTCTTGAAAGATTTGCAGCCCAACAGGCCTGACAAAGCGACTTACTTGGCAAATCACAAAAAAACTGGGCTGTGGTCGTGGACCCAGCTGTCAGCCTCTCCACGTACAGTACTCTTCCGATGGAAGTCGTTCCTTGACCACGTTGACCATGCCGCGCGGAGAGCACCACGGCGGTGGACGACGGCGAGGCCTAGGAAGGGGACGACGCGGAGCCGGGGAAGACGCGGCAGTGGAAGCCCGCGCGGAGAGGAGTACGAGGGTTCACTGGTTCGGCTGCGGTGTGAGGCTGCCGTCGCCGCAGGGCCTGGCCAGCGGTGGGAATAGTAGGGGGCGGTGAGGCCTCCACGGCAGCACAGCTGGCCACGGGAGGCAGGAGCATGCGGCACGACCGGCGCTGCTTTGGGCGGCTGGAGCAAGAAGACCAGAGGTTGAAGAAGCACTACGGCCGTTGGATGGACATCGTACGGTTACTGGAGCTAGAATCGTTCATATTGACTAAGTTGACAAAGCCCTTCGTCCCCGTCAACTTAGTAGGCCCACAAGTCAGCCTCCCACCAAGGTGGGTCCCAGCTAGCCGGGGGAGTATTATTTTTTTGTGCGTAATAAGGAGGCACTTCCGGTGGGTCCGAGCTGACAGCGGGAGGAATGTTTTTTTCATGAAATACGGTGGCCCGTCAGGTGGGTCCCAGCAGTTAGGGGGCAAATGTTTTTTTCGCAAAATACGGTGGCCCGTCCAGTGGGTCCCTGCTGTCAGTTGGAGGAATCATTATTTTCCGCGTAATAAGGAGGCACTTACTTGCTGCGGCCGTGGACCCAGCTGAGACTCTCCACGTACAGTATACTTCCGATGGAAGTCGTTCCTTGACCACGTTGACCTCGCCGCGTTCCGTTGCATGCATGCGTCCATGGGCGTGGTGCGTCCCTACTGTCAGCCTCTCACGTACAGTCATCTTCCGATGACTCTCGGTTGTTGACCACGTTGACCACACCGTGCCGAGCGCACCCAGACTGGAACGACCCGGAGATGGGGAAGACGGGGCAGTGGAGTCGCAGATGGAGAGGAGTGGGAAACTTCACAGGTTCGGGTGCGCGGCAGCACAGCCGCGGTGCCGCCCACGGGAGACAGGAGCAAGAATAGAGGTTGAAGAAGGAGCACGGCTATTGGATTAACATCCAACGGTCGAGCTGCTAGAATCATTTGTTGATTAAGTTGACAAAGTCATGCGTACACGTCCGCTTAGTAGGCCCACAAGTCAGTCACCAAATCTGACGGGTCCCAGTTGTCAATGGGATGAATAATTTTTTTCGCAAAACAAGGAGGCACTTCCTTCCGTGCGAAGATACAACTGGTGGGTCCCAGCTGTCAGGTGGAGAAATAATTTTTTTCACAAAACAAGGAGGTCCCACCTGTAGCTGGTTCGAATCCAAACCTAGACTATGACTATATATGGTGCTATGCTACTCTGCAAGTAATAAAACTGACATATCCAACGTTCGCTTCTCATCTTCTCTACTTACTCTGCCTAGCATCAGAAGCTCTGGCCGCAGCAAGCATGTCCGCTGGCTGCTCGTCCACCTGCTCTTCAGCAGGCAACAACCAGATATGCGCCAAGTCGCCACCCGTACCATCGCCTGTGGGTCTCATCACACCCCCGCCGGCACGCGCACCGCAGCCGATTGCTCATCGCAACCCGCTGCCGTTGGTGTGGTGCCACTGCTGCAAATCACGCAGAGTCATCCGTCGCGTCTCAACCACAATCCGCAACCCTGGCCGAGTCTTCTACAAATGCCCGAATCATGGGGTAATAATATGTTTAAGTGTTGTTCTGCTGCTTTTAGTTGCTGATTTTTTAATAGTTCGGTTGATGATCATCCAATTTGATTCGTGCAGAAAAGGGAAGATTCGTGTGATTTGTATTTCTGGGAAGTTGCTGATGTGGGGGAATGCAACTACGCTGATTATTTGGTTATCCGAGGAATCCCAATACCAGCAGGTTGGGGTGTTGGACAAGTAACTGAAGGAACGGTAGAAGAGGAAGATGCAGAGCAGAAGGTTAAAGATGCAGTTCCTCTGATCATGGCCAAGCAACAGCTGTTGAACGGCCTTGACAGCAATGAGGAGATGAAAGAGCTTGTGAAGATAATGGGCAAAATCGATGTGCTCTGTAGGATGATTGTCTCTTTATTTGCAGTGTATGTAGCACTCGTGATGTATTCAGTGGCTACGACATGAGCACTTTGCTGAAACTAGTAATGAATGAAACCTGTGTAGTAGGCTGGGCGTAGTGTTGTGAACATCT
Source organism: Aegilops tauschii subsp. strangulata (assembly GCF_002575655.3). Lineage (NCBI taxonomy): Eukaryota > Viridiplantae > Streptophyta > Magnoliopsida > Poales > Poaceae > Aegilops > Aegilops tauschii. Next base: position 275,069,076 of record NC_053037.3, on the reverse strand, counting down.
AATGATTTCTATTAACGGAAATCAGGGGGTATCCCCTTTTGCTCATATAAATAAATAAATAGCAGAGGCCCTGTCGGGTCAGCTTTGTTCTCATTCGAAGACGTCGAGCAAATTGCAGTCCAACAGCAAACTATGTCATCAAATTCAAGTTTCACAGCCAAATATGAGTACAACTAAACAACAATGTCATCATGTTTTAGTTGTCATACAATCACCAAACACAAATCAGCATACATAACAAGTGATGTTCTCACAGCAAAATACTAAACAACATGTTCATCAGGTTTCAGTTGTCATAGCAAACACAATTTCACATAGTAGATAAAAAAACGTCTTCTGACAGGCAAATACGACAAAAGCAATGTAATCATCATCCGCAGCAGCAGCGTCAACATCTTCGCCATGTGTATCAGTCTGAATCATAATTCCCCACGGTGTCATCTTCTTCTTCGTCCTCAACATCCTCGAACGTTGGCTTCTTCTTGATCAACTCTTGTATGTCCACAGCACGACAGGCAATCTTTTCGCCGGCGTCATTGACGTGATGGTTCTCAAAGATATTAGGAACATCTGTGTTATCTTGTACATCAGGAGCAGTGTAAGCATCATCTTGTTGTGCAACTTCATTAAACGAATTCCTCTATTCAAACCTTTGCAATACTCTCCAGTCATCGCTACGTGCAAATGTGTCTTCCAAGAAAAATATCTGTGTTGCTTGATTTGCCAAAATAAAAGGCTCGTTCATCTGGTACACCGCCTTGACATTGATGAATTTGAAATAATCATCAGCTCTGGGTTTTGCGATCCTGGAAAACAGGTTATACCAACGACAGCACAACAGAACTACACACCGATGATCCTCGAAACTGGAGATATACTGCAACTGAACAATGTCTGTTATGTTAGCATACATTTCAGTTGTCTCTTTGTCATACGTATCCGTGCTCATGATGGCACTGTTTTGTGTCTTCCTGCCTTCGTCTCGTGCAAGGGTGTTGTAGCGCACATCTCCAACAACGCAAGATTCATAATGTCTTACCCGAGTATCAGGACCCATTGCTAGTGAGTAAAGGGCATCATCAACTGCCTGCCCATCCTCCCGCATCTTCTTAACCTATGGTTAGAAAATAGACAAGCTGATCATCTTATGTACTCAATATATTAAAAAAACTGACAGTGCACTTCAAAAGCTTACATGGTTCTTGAACCATTTCGCAAATCCTGCCATAACCAGTTTGTCAATGTTTCTTGGATTTTGCATCAGTAACTCCTCTTTGTAGATGCTGCACAACATAGTGATCGCGTCAAACATCTAAATATATAAGAATGTGCTGCAAGTTTAGTAGATTATGATGTATAAGCTGCAGTACTGCACTTACTTGATATAAGGTAGTATCTCAGGACAGTTATTCAACACATACCAAACCATTTTGTCCAAATCTTTAGGTTTGTCCTCTTGTCGACTCTTCCCTGTAACTCGAACAGAATAATCGAAAACATTGAGCCCGGGATTGTCTTCACCCACCTCTTTGCTAAGCTGATCAGCTGTTTCAATGTATTTTGAGCAGAATGTCAACGCTTCTGTAGCAATGTAGGCCTCTGCAATGGAGCCTCGGGTCTAGCTCTGTTCCTAACATAGCCCTTGAAAGTGCCTAGCCGCCTTTCAATAGGGTACATCCAGCCATACTGTACTGGACCTCTAAGTAGTGCCTCATCAGGTAGATGAACAGCCAAATGCACCATCACATCAAAGAAGGCTGGAGGATATATCTTCTCAAGGTCGCATAGGATAGTTGGTATCTTGTCTCTAAGATGCTCCAAAGCATCTATCCTGATATTCCTACTGCAGAGTTCCCTGAAGAATTGTCCCAACTCTGCAACTGCTCTGTATAAGTCAGGGCGGCCCAATCCTCTAAGGATAACAGGTAAAACCCTTTGAAGTAGGACATGGCAGTCATGAGTTTTCAACCCTTGTACCTTGTTTCCATCTGCACTGAATCTCCTTTCAGGGTTGGAATCAAATCCATGTGGGAATCTCACACGTGACAGGACCTCGCAGAATTCTTTTCTTTTTACCTTGTCCAAGACGTACACAGCTGGTGCCATATCCCGTGGTTTACCTTCATCTTGCACCTGCAAATCCTTTCTGATACCCAGGTGTGTCAAATCAATCCTAGATTTTAAGGTATCTTTCGTCTTGCCTTCAATATTAAGAAGTGCACCGATAATGCTGTCACATATATTTTTCTCGATGTGCATCACATCAAGATTATGCCGCAGATCCAAATCTTTCCAATACTCCAAGTCCCACAAAGTGGACCTACGGGTAAACAATAATCTCTCTTCTACCCTACCACGCTTCCTTTTCCCGCTACCATTACCAGGATGGTTTCCTGGTGTAATATGCCTGACCTTCTCTAATTCCACTTGCAACTCATCGGCGGTGAGCCTCTTTGGTGCATCACGGTTTTCATGCTTTGCATTGAACACATGTCTTTGGTATTTTCTAGGATGCGGCTTGTCCTTGGCAAGGAAACGGTGGTGTCCAATGTAACAGATCTTGCTAAGTATTGCGTATGACAGAGGATTCCTGTCACAGCGAACACATGCATTGTAATCATGTGTCGTTCGCCCTGACATAGTGCCCAAAGCCGGATAATCATGGATGCACCAAATTATAACAGCACGTAGAAAGAAATCAGCTGGTGGGCTGCTATATAGGTCTCGAGTGAGAACACCCTTCCATAGGTGTTGAAGTTCCTCCACAAGAGGCTCCATGAACAAATCAAAATCCTTTCCAGGACTTTTTGGACCTGGGATGAGCAAGGCCATCTTGTAGTTTGATTCTTTGGTGCAGACATTTGGAGGAATGTTGTAAGGGATAACAAGCACTGGCCACATGCTATATGTGGCGCTTTGGTGGCCAAATGGGTTAAATCCATCTGAAGCTAAGCCAAGTCTAATGTGTCTCGGGTCAGCAGCAAACTCTTTGTGTTTATCATTGAAGCTTTTCCACTCACTACCATGAGATGGATGGCTGTCACGACCGGTTTTTCAATAAAATAATTATTGAGAAACCAATCCCTGTTACGGACCAGCGAGGAAGAATTCCTTCTCACTGATAGACAATACATTGGTCACAGAAGAAAAATACCAGGAGTACTAAATATAATACAAAGTTGAGCAGAGACTGCCCAACAATTTATTACATGCACGCCGATAAAACAATACGGCGGATAGGGTGGCAAACTTCTAACTCACGATAATAACGGTGGTGGAAATATCACTGCCAAGCGAGTGACATGATTCCAGAAAACTACAACTCATCGAGCGTCGGAGTGAGGCTCGAGAAGACTTATTGCGGGGGGAGGAAGCGTAAACAACATAAGTGACCAATATCCGGGATCGCGCAGGACTGACTGGGACTCCTCTAGGCATCGGACGCGCTATCAAACTCTTCATCCAAGAGATCGCCTTCGTCAACATCTGGCCAAATCAACAAGCCAGGTGAGTACTATGAAAGTACTCGCAAGACAGTTCGGACATAAGGTATAACAAATGCAAACATGAAACACATGAACAAGTTAACCAGAGTGATCAGACATAGAGATAATAAATACTGGGTGCCAAGCGAGGGTCTGAATGACGCCTTGAGCGGAAACTGCAGAATAGTAATGCGGGTGCCAAACGAGTGTCTGAAAGACTCCTCGAGAGGAAAATGCGGAATAATAATACAGGTGCCAAACGAGTGTCTGAAAGACTCCTCGAGCGGAAAATGCGGAATAATAATACTGGTGCCAAACGAGTGTCTGAAAGACTCCTCGAGCGGAAAATGTGGAATAATAATACTGGTGCCAAACGAGTGTCTGAAAGACTCCTCGAGCGGAAAATGCGGAATAACAATGCCGCAGTCGGGCGTCGGGGCGACACCACATAAAGGGCTTATAACAGAAAATAAAGACAGTACATGCCACAGTCGGACGTCTGAGCGACATCGCATAAAGGGCTTATATTTAAAGTGAGAAACGAGTACACGCCACAGTCGGACGTCTGCGCGACGTCTCATAAAGGGCTTATATTGTAACACAACAATACAATAGTTCGGGAATATAACTTATCACAAGCACGAGACAAATATAATGTTAGTCCATCCACAGGAATAACAATGAAATTTAATTTACCACTTGAGCTTGTTCACCAGGGACAAGTTTTTCACACGGATAGATTTGGATATAAAGTCTACATTACTGATCATGGATACGATGATTTGGAAAGAATTGACTCTGCAGAGTTTGTACTTAACCACAGCCAACGGATTTCAGTAGTCACGGGGACTAGTTCCGTCTACGGTGTTCTGGAAGGAACACGTCTAACCAGTACACACCCAATTTAACCATCCGAAGCCCGGGATCACCCTCGGCAACATTCAAGAAAAACCTTGAGTCGGGGAGGCTACAACCTCGCGTAGCATGGGATCAAATTTCTATACGCGCGCTATAAGGGGGTGCCCCCCCTCTCGGTCCCAACCGGAAACACCCATGCCCCTGACCGAATGACTGGCTTTAATCCTGGGCCAAGGTACCATCATCCCGGCCTCTCTGTTTGGTGTGTACACGGAAAGAGGTTACCAACTTACTAAACCGTATCCTGGCAATGAGACATGTGGTAGCACGGAAAGGGGAAGGGACGATAACACGGCTCCAACCATGTTAACGTCGGAAAAGTCGGATGACACAAGGCTGGCATGCTACAACAGTACCACCTTGCTGCCCTTCATGTCACCACATGATTAGGCCACCTCTCATCAGAGGTCATCGCAACTTTGGAACATGCGGGAAAAGATCGATAACGTGGCTCCAACCACGTTAACGTCGAAGAGAGTCGGATGACGCAAGGCTGGCATGCTACAACAGTACCACCTTGCTGCCCTTCATGTCACTACATGATTAGGCCACCTCTCATCAGAGGTCATCTCAACTTCGGAACAACCGGGTCGTTGCCTTACAAGCAACGAGGTATTTATCGACACTCACATGCCACGCACAAACTTTCACATGAACCTGCAAAACATCTGCCATATCAAATGTTCAAACATGCTTGCCTGGTTCGGAGAAGTCGGAGTCTAGCTCGGCGAAGTTCGCGGCTCCGTCGCCTCTCCCGGAACCTACGACAATCACGAAACGGGTTCTAACGTGAAAAACCAACACATGCACAGAAACTTTTCCAAATATTTTTCAAATAAATCCCATAAAAAACTAGACAAAATTTGAAGATTGCCAAAAAAAGAATCACTCAAAAATACCTTTTTATTAAAAAGTTATAAAGGTTTCTGTCCAGGGACTTATCTGTAATGAAACAGAAAAGTTCCAGGGTTTTAACTGAGAAAATAGAAAACGCTTCGGCTGGGAATGCGCAAGCGCAAAGGGGAAAACGTATTTTGCCCGAAGGCGCCAATAGAAAACGGTTCAGGGAAAATAAAACAGAGGCTGACACGCGGGGCCCGCATGTCAGGTTTGAAAAGGCTCGCCGGCGCCCGAAGACGGCGATGGACGCCGGCGTCGAACCACGGCGAGTTAGGAGAAACGGAGGGTACCAAGAGCTTCAGTGTCTTCTTCCGCGTCGGTGGGTGGTGGACTCGTCCAACGGGGAGCACCACGTCGACGGCGACACTTTCTCCGGCGGACGGCGGTTCGGGTGAGGATGGGGAACTCCGGTGGAGGGCTGCAAGCTTCAAATTGAAGTGCGGGTCAGAACGAGAGATGCATGGTGAAGTTACTGGCAAGAGAATGGAGGCTGCGGAGCACACACGGGGGCGAATCGGGCTGGATCCCGTGGCGGGTCGCGGCGGCCGGAGTCGAGGAAGGAGACCTCCTCGGGGCTCTTCCAGTGGCTAGGCGTGCTCTAGGGGAAGTGTAGGGCTGGTGGGTGCTCGAGTTGAAGCTCGGGGCCCCTATTTATAGGCAGATCGACGGGGTGGCCGTGAACGGAGAATCTCCGGCGAGCGATTACGGCGGAGCAGTGGGTTGGCAGGGGGTTTGAGCGGTCGAGCAGCATCAGTGGATGTTACTGGACTCGATTTGCAGCTGAACGGGGTTGGTCTTGGCGTAATGGTGTCGGTCCACGGTGAGGTGACCGCACGGGCTCAACGGCGGCAGAGAGCGCGCTCCGCGCCCTGCGGTTCACGACGAGAGCGGCAGCGCGTTCGGGGGAGTGGAAGGCCACGCGGCGGGCTCCGGTGGTTTGGGCGGTGCTGGGTGGCGTCGTCGGCGCCGTGTCTCCCGCTGGCGCCCGCAAAGCCGCCGCCGGCGTCGGTCACGGGACGGCGCACCTTCTGCTGCTCGTCGCCAACGCCCGTAAGATGCCAGGCACTCGTGCGGTGCAGGAACAAGAGGGCGAGGACAAGGAGCAAGGCGACGCGATGGCACTGGCGAGATCGATGCCCGTCTCTGAAGAAAACGACAGTGAGCACTGACTGAACTCTGAAGTTAACTGAACTTGACAGTGACCATGCACTGCAGGTGTTCGATAGAAGGATTTGGTAAAGAGATAAATTTTTCTGGAGCTGTAACTTGGTGAGACGATCACTCAAAGCACCCAGGGGCTGCCTGAATTTACTTGGAATTTTTGGAGAAGGTTTTGAATGAATTTCACCAAATTTGCCAAATCTGGTCCAAACTTGCAGCTGATGTAGTTTGAAAATTTTGAACTGGAGATCAGTGGATCTTCATGGTTCTAGGTTGAGGGTTCAAAGGACTAGGAGGGGAAAGAAGTTTGGTGGTAAAAGTCCAAACAGGAAATGGAGTTCCTTTGTAAATCTCCAAGAGGTAGAATAGAAGGCAGAAAATATTTGAATGAAATTTGAATGGAAATAAATACATGGGGAGGTTCAACTTGCTGGATTTGATGCAAATCATGATCCAGAGGTGAGGGAAGGGTTAGGAGAGAGGATTTGCACTTATGCCATGGCAAGAAGGAATAGTTGAAAGTGGCAAAGTACTTTCCAAAAGCCATAGTGCAAATTCAAGAAAAGGTTTTCAAAAGTTATTCTCTCAAATGAAAAACATTTTGTCTTGAGCCCAAATGAAGAGCAAGAACTCCCAAGGTCAAAGGCAGATCTTGGGTGAATCCAAATAAAATTTTTGCCATAAAGAAAATATATGAGAGGGAGAGTTCTCTTGAAGAAAAAATTTTAAATCACTCCCTTCAAGTCAAAAAAAATCTTTTTGAAAAATTCAATAGAAACTTGGGTGTCACAACACCTACCCCCTTAGGAAAAATCTCGTCCTCGAGATTTCTGCTGATCCTCAAATAGATATGGATACTCTACTCAAAGGAAATCCTCCCTTTCCCATGTAGCTTCATCCTCAGTGTGGTTGCTCCACTGGACCCTGAAATTTTTTGTCGTTTTCTGACGGGTCCTCCGTTCAGACTCTTCTAAAATCTTTACTGGCCTTTCTCTGTAGGTGAGATCTGGTTGCATATCAATGTCCTCATGAGGTACATGTTTCTCCGGGTTACTCACACATTTCCTCAACTGCGAGACGTGGAATACGTCATGGACGTCTGACAGCTCCTTGGGTAGGTCTAGCTGGTAGGCTACCGTGCCTCTTCGTGCCTTCACACAAAATGGTCCAATAAATCTTGGGGCTAGTTTCCCCTTTATTTTGAACCGTTGCAGACCCCTCATAGGAGATACTCGGAGGTATACGGAATCACCAGGTTCAAAGCTGACCTCACGATGCTTCTGATCATAGTAGCTCTTTTGTCGGCTCTGTGCTGTCTTGAGTCTGTCCCTGATTTGTTTAACTTTTTCCTCGGCCTCCTTAAGCATATCTGGGCCGAAGATACGGCTGTCACCTGTTTCTGACCAATTCAATGGGGTACGACACCTCCGTCCGTACAATGCTTCAAAGGGTGCCATTTGCAAGCTGGCTTGGTAACTGTTGTTGTACGCAAATTCGGCATAGGGCGAACTCTCTTCCCAACTGGATCCATAGGTGAGCACACAGGCTCTTAGCATATCCTCTAGGATTTGGTTTACACGCTCTGTTTGCCCATCTGTCTGAGGGTGGTATGCTGTACTGAAAGCCAGTTGTGTGCCCAGAGCTTGTTGTAGGTGTTCCCAAAATTTGGAGACGAATTGGGTGCCTCGGTCAGATATTATAGTCTTTGGGACTCCGTGCAAGCAAACTATACGGGAGAGATAGAGTTTTGCCAGTCTTTGTGTGGAGTAGGTAGTCTTCACGGGAATGAAGTGTGCAACCTTGGTTAGTCGGTCTGTGATGACCCAGATGGCGTCATTTCCATGCTGTGACCGGGGTAATCCGACAATGAAGTCCATTCCGATTTCATCCCATTTCCACTCCGGTATCCTGTTAGGCTGGAGTAGCCCTGCTGGCTTTTGGTGCTCGGCCTTGATGCGCTGACATGAATCGCAACAAGCAACGAATGTGGCTATATCTCTTTTCATACTCCTGGTTCCTAGAATGCCACAGTACATCCTCTCTTGTTTCAGCATCATGAAACAACCTCTGCAATCTTGGTATAATTGGAAAATGTCTCAGAACATTATGAGGAATCCTCTTCACAGCATCGCCATCTTTCCATCTTGATGATTTGCATTTCGGGCATTCACTTAAGTTGGCATAATCCTTCCGGAACAGAACACAATTATTCTTACAAACATGGATCATATCGTATCCAATTCCAACTGCACGAAGGAAATTCTTCATTTTACTGTAGGTCTGTGGCAGCTCAGACGCATCTAGGAAAGATTCACGGAAAGCAGCCAACATCGCATCGAATGATTTGTTAGTCATCCGCTCAGATGTCTTCACCTGAAGAAAGGTGACCATAGCTGAGAATACTGACAGCTTATTTCCTGGGGTGACAGCAACGTTGCATTGTTCCAACATGCGGGCCCACCGTTTTTCTTCTGCAGGTGAAAGTTCACGGAATGCACGAGCATTTCGTAGCATTGTTTCAATGTTGGTCAAACTCACTGGCTCCGCCACCACCACCTCCTCCTCCTCTTCCACCTGAGCATCAGGCAGATCAAGATGGTGATCTGCTGCTTCCACGTAGTCAATAACATTGACGTTCACAGCTTCACCATGATGAACCCACCTAGTATATGTGACCGACATCCCATACAAGTGTAGATGATTTTGCACAGTTGACTGGGGTCTTGTAACTGAATTCATACAACTGCTACACGGGCAGAGCACATCTGATTTCGGACCACCGTACTCAGCTCTGATAAAGTTCATGAAGTTTTCAACCCCCTCGACATATGCAGTGGAGAATCTTCGAGCAGAAGTTATCCAAGTCCTGTCCATCTGTTAGACATACAAATTAGTTCTTCTACTAGATATTACAGGAAAAACATATATGCTTTTTTATGAAGTCCAGAAAAAAAATACCTAGGTCGATGTCTAAAGCTATGGCAAGACATTTGGACGAGCAGATCTAAGTAACGAAATATATGCAAAGCTAATTCAGCAAACAGATTTGAGTGTCAAATTATGGCAGGTTGTTTCAGCAGTCAATGAGGCCGAGCACACAGCCATCGAACTATCGAAGGCCATCGCAGCAACAAAGATCGAGTATAAAACGGTGTAGAGCTATTTCACCTAACAGATTGGCTACTAGACCATGGCAATCTACGTCACAATAAATATATGGCAGGATATTTTAGCAACTAATCGCCCTTGTCATGCCATCTCAGCTAAGCAGATTGAGTGCAGAATAGGGCAAGGAAGCTTCTTAAGCAGAGCATATTGACAGTAAACTACTTCGGCAAACAGTGAGATTAACAGCGTCTATCAGCTAACATTCAGCGCTACACCAACATGAACGGGGCCTCGGTCTAGAATGCGTGTACCGTGGGAGAAGCTGACCGCCGTGCGTCTCCACACGAACGTCCCCAGCGGTGGCGGCGTTGACCGCCGTGTGCCTCCACAAGAACGTAGCCAGAGGTGGCGGCGCGGCTAGAGGACGGCAGTCTATGAGAGCGTACTGTGGGAGCGAGAGGATCGCCGAACCGTGGCGCCAACGTATCGGCGCGGCGGGGAGGGCGGCTTTGGCAGAGCGAATGGAGTGGAGGGGGACAGGGGGGAGGGGGGTTTGGGGAATATTATTGGCTAGTTGGCCGAAGGGCAGTTGAATCGGATTTGGGGGGAAATTTTGGGTGTGGGGGGGGAGGATTTTCGTGCGGTGGGCGGGGGGAGTTTGGCGCATGGTCGGTTTCTCCAAGTGCAGTCCCACGTGTCAGTGAAGAGGCAAGCCGAAGCGCGTTCCGTTTGCGTGAGCCGTGTGCAGGACCGAACGTGTGTGGGGTGCAATGCGACCGCGACAAGAGTGATGTGAGTGTACCGCCTTTTTTCCTTTTAAACTAGGTGCTTCGCCCCCTCAAAAAAAAATTGTTGCTTCGGGCGATCCATCGATACTACTACTAGTAATCCGGTAATCCCGACTAAAACGGCGCGGCCGGGTCTTTTCCCGTGCGATATGCTGGGAGGTTGGCTTAGTTGGGTTTTTTAGGACGAGTAATGCTACACCTACGTAATCCCAGTTACGTAATTAACGTAATGTGAAATGTGTGAGCTGTTGATTGTAGATTGGGGGAGGGAGGGGCCCACCACCATGAAAATCAGGGGAGGAGAGAGAGAGGCAATTTACGTTAACCCTTTCGTAGGTTCCCGTAGATGTAGAAAGATGTGAAATGCGTGAATGTGTAGTGGACGTACTATTGGAGTGCCTAAGATAATTTGTGTATGTATAGACCCTATGTGTTTATTTTACTTCGCATGTTAGATTTGTCTTGGTTCAATAAAAAGCAGAGTTGGTGATGATGGTGTGCCTGTCATCCTGCAATATAGGTCGTCCGATCTATATCTAACGGATAGGAAGGAAACTATGACAATTTACCCGCACTCCTCTCCACATTTGCAGATAAGGCTTTCCCTCGTTCATCCTTTTCTCCCACAAGATCTTGATCTTCCGTGCAACGCACGGGCATCTTGCTAGTACTCCTACAATATGTATATTATTGTGAAAGTTCATATACACCGACCGAGATTAATGCAAACAAGGGCAGATTTTCATTACATTTCGAACTTTTATAGGATAGAAAAATAAAAGAAACCCGACCCTAAACCTATTCTACGGGACCGACGTCCTCCATCTGCGATCTATATGTACGGGGGCGGGGTTCAAGACCCGTGAAGTGAAGGTAAGGTCTCCGGCGAGGAAGGGTGGAACACGGGATACGGACCGGCCAGTTGGCACACCATGCCCTGCCGCCTCCCATGCCCTACTCATCCTCGGAGGAGTCCCCGACCTCGGCGGTGCCGGACGTTGGACGGCGGCAAGTAGGACGCGTGGCTAACGGTGCTCCCGTCGTCGGCCGCCAGCGTGGCCACCGCTTGTGCGGTCGCGTCCGCGTCCGGCTACGCCGCTATTGCGTCGCGAGAGGCGACTTGAGCGAGGGCGGCGACCTCGAGCTTCATCCCCGAAGACAAGCTCTCCCGCAGAGCGTTCGCACTTGCGGTCATGGCGGATGTGGTGCCAGGTAGGAGGACGATGCGCTATGGTGTGGAGGTTAGCTGGGCATTGCCGCTTTAAGTAGCGCATTCCGGTGAGGCCAAGCGTCCGGGTGCGTCATTAAGTCACCGGAGTTGGTTCCTCGGGTACCGAGCCTCTTAACGACGACATACGAACGGATGGCATGAATGCGGGCAGCTGGCGCCGGCTGGGAACGCACCGCGCGACGACGCGAGGGACGAGGGTTTTGGTGTGCCAGGGTAGTCAGCTGCGGTCGTGGCAACATTGGAGATGCCCTTTGCTCACATGCGATCCCCGCATGTCATTGAAAAAGCAAGACGACCCGGCATGGTCTCAGGTCCAGAGGATGCAGTTGGCCGTGCTATACCACTCCACGGACGCGTCGTGGCGCCCCGTGCATCCTCGACGAGCCGGGTGTTGGGGTGTGTTTGGATTGTGGCCAAAGTGCACCTTACCAAAATTTTGGTCATGACCCAAAGATTGGTCTTTGTTTGGATGGTTGCCATTTTTTTGGCATGCCAATGAACTCGAGCCAACTCTAGTTCATTTTTCTTGCCAATGTCGGCCAAATCATGGGCAACCAATACCTTAACCAAAATATTGGTCATGACCCAAAGATTGGTCTTTGTTTGGATGGTTGCCATTTCTTTGGCATGCCAATGAACTCTAGCCAACTCTAGTTCATTTTTCTTGCCAATGTCGGCCAAATCATGGGCAACCAATACCTCAACCAAAATTTTGGCTACCCAATGATTTGATGGGGCAACCTTGGGCACAAACCAAACATACCGTTGGTCGTGCCACAGCACTAACGCCACCCTCGGCACACTAAAACCGACCGTGTCTAGCGACGATATGAGCGTGTCGCTCACCGCGGTCGCCGTGTCCAGAGGCGGTGCTGGAGCTGCGCCCCGTTGTTGGCCCCAACGACCCACATGAACGGTTGTCGGTGGCGAGGAGGTCGTGGGCCAGCTCCTTCATTGGACTAGTCTGCGCTACGTCATCCCGACGGGTGTGCCCCACATGTCGGTTTCCCTATTTTCCCGGCCATATTCGAGCGTCAGTGCTCCGCGTTGCGCATTAGGCCTTTCACTATGTAGGCCAAGCGAGACAACTTATTATTTATTTGAGCCGTTCAAGTATAATCATGTGGCATTTGCTTATTTCTCATTCCTCTCCAACCCTCTTCTCCATCGATCATGTCGCCCTCCAGTCGAGTCCATCCTCCCGCATGCCTCATTTGAACATTCCGCCGAGTATCATTCGCATGTACCCACCCTAGTCCTCTTTCAATAGATCTCCGGACCCCGAGATGAAATCGAGAGAGAACGAGTGGGGGCACGTGATACCTAAGGCGGATTCAAAATTTTGAACCGGTGATCATAGCATCCGCAAATCATATATAAAGGGTATTCAATGTTCGTTTCGTTTTTGAACGTACAATATACTCCCCCTATCCTTTCTAGTTTACATATAAGTTTTATGTGTAGTCAAAGTATCTCTACTTTGATCAAAAAGGTATCAACATTCAACAACGCCCAATCAATATTGTTAGATTCGTACGTACTCCTAGATTTGTACTCGAGATGGTTTCCAATTTGACTATTGACAAGATTAATAGTACATGAGATGTATAATGTGAAAATTATATCATTGGAAACTCCTTTCACATACGAATTTGACCGTATGCTTTGTGTAAGTTGCATGTCATATATTGTTACTCTAACATTTGGTCAAAGTTAGCCTCAAAAAACGCATTAGACCCCGTATGCTTTGTGTAAGTTGCATGTCATATATTATTACTCTAACATTTGTGTAAGTTGCATGTCATATATTATTACTCTAACATTTGGTCAAAGTAGTATAGTGGAAGTGGATCCTCTGACGTAGGTATCCCTGCCTTACCCTCCCTTTCGGTAACTTACTGGCGGACCCCATGCTTGCTAGGCCCCGCATGTCAGTTACTCAATGGGTTCGGCCACGTCAGAGGATCCTCATCCATAGTATACTCCCTCTGTTTTTATTTACTCCGCATAAAACGGAGGGAGTGGTGGTATAATAAATGACGCGGGCGGGGGAGGGGGAGGGACATCAGTTTGCTCTCAACTGCGGTCCCACAAGCGAGCGAAAACGCAAGACGAAGCACGTTCCATTCGGTGAGCGACGTGGAGGGTCCAGCGTGCCGGGCTGCTACGCGAACGCGACAAGAGTGATGTAGAGTCAAAACCGATTGACCGGTCGTCACCGGAACCACTATTCACACCAGAACCTTCGCTGCTCGGCCTACGCCAGCCACTGCCCTAGAACCACACCAAATCTCCTGCCCATTCCCCCACCTTTCGATCCCCTAGCCCGCATCAAGCGTCCCCTAGTTCGCCGGAAAGCCATGGTGCGCCGCAAGATCACTTACTACAAGATGCTGACGCCGGAGCGCCGTGTAGAAATCGCAGCAGCGGTCGGCGCCATAGACCTCCGTTCCCAAGCTCGCTTTGCGGCGGGCCAATCCCCGAGTTCTCTGGAGCCAAGCTACGAGGAGGAGGAAGCCGATCCAATGTTCATGGCGGAGGTCACGGCGCAGAAGGCCCCCGATGGGTATGAGACGATGGACGTCGACTTCGTGCCGGCGTCTGAGTCCCCCATGGTGCAGGCGGACCAGCGGTTCAACATGGCGATACTAAAGGAGGACCGGGAGGCAGAGGCTCAACTCGACGCGGAGCGCGCGCATGCCACTGCCATCGAGGCTCTCCTACAGGCGGAACCGGATGTCGTGGATGTGAACCGGGCGGCGGAGGCTCAACTTGAGGCGGAGTGCGCGGATGCCGCTGCCATCGAGGCCCTCCTGCAGGCGGAACCGGACGTCCTGGACATGAATCGGGCGGCAGAGGCTCGACTCGACGCAGAGCGCGCGGATGCCGCTCTCATTGACGCCCTCCTGCAGGCGGAACCGGACGTCCTGGACTTGAACCGGGCGGCGGAGGCTCGACTCGACGCGGAGCGCGCGGATGCCGCTGCCATCGAGGCCCTCCTGCAGGCGGAACCGGACGTCCTCGACTTGAACCGGGCTGTGCTCTCGTCCGTGCAGAGCGCCCGCACGCTCCGCTTGAACGAGTAGCTGGAGGCCGAGGACAACCACGGTGCGGAGACACACGTCGACAGCGACGGCTGGTTCGCGCCAGCAGCCAAAGACGACGAGGCCGTCTCTTTCCGCGAGCAGTGATAGTTTTTCATTATGTTGTTGTTTTTATGGATCTTTTGCTGTGTAAAAACATATATTTGTTATGCAAGTCGCCTGACTTGGGTCAGTCTACCATTTCAGGCGGTTGGATGAATATCCTACGTCTCCTAACCCTTCTTTCCTTCTTCCTCACCTCTTCTTCTTCCCCAACAGACCACCGCACAGGCCATACGGATACTCCCCAACATGCGGTTGGATAAACATACTCTATGAACGAAAATTATGTGTCAGCGATAGGATGGCTGAGTTTGGTTTGTTCACATGCGACAACACGTGTCAGTGAGGGTGCGTTCCCTTGGTTGGGTTTGCGGCATGCAGGAGCGACTGTGTGAGGGTGCGGTGCGACCGCGGCATGCAGGAGCGACCATGTGAGGGTGCGGTGCGACCGCGACAGCCGTGCGCAAGTGTACCTCCTTCTCATTTTGAAAACTTTAGGCAAGCTTGGCAAAAATATGTGGCGAAGTTTGGCAATGCAAGGCCTAGACCCAAACAGGATAAGTACGTACGTACTAGGAGTACTAGTGTTAAAAAAGAAAGGCGGGGTTTTCCTTCGCGGGATTTAATCGATACAAATCCTCGTTTCACGTGTCAATTAATGTGTATTTTTTTCTCCAAAGACCAAAGAGCTAACCATCTCACTCCTCATCGCTTGATTAATGCAGCGCCATGCAAACCAACCTTCTCACTTCCGCATGCATGCAGGGGATATTAATGTCCTTGGTTGCTAACCCCATCAATTTTGCCTCGATTAGTGTTAGTGGCCCTTTGCAAATTGTAATTTGATATACTGGCCTTGTGTACAAAAAAATGGAGGTAGTAACTATATTTGACTTCCTTCCCCACTGCGGTGACGTCGACGATATCTTTTTTTTTGGTGGTTTGGCGAAGTGCGTTCGACGGAGAACACCATTGAGGGAGACCGCGGTAAGTCGTTCGCAAGTGCCGCCTGCAAGCCGAGACAACCGCCTTATTTGCATCCAGGAAGTCCTTTACTAGTACTACTAGGAGTACTAGTGCGGTGAGATGGTTTCTCGAAGAAGACGATGGAGAAGCGGAGTCAGCGAAGAGTGAAATGATGGTTGCTTCGTCCGTGCTTTTGTGATTTGACGCCTCACTGCTTTGTGATTTGTGATAGAAGGGACAGGGGAGTAGACTCTGTGCTCTATACTGTACTACATGCGTCCAAGCATGGGAGAAAGAGGAGAGACGTTGCATTTTTCTATTCCTTCAATCAATCAATCAGGGAGCTTCGGTTCCATCTTTTTGGCTTTGGCAACACTGTCCACAATGGTTCCCACGATGCCAAAAGCTATTTTCAAATTTGGCTACACATTGTGGATGCCCTTAACCGTACCACTTGGTTTTGCTCCTGTGTGCTATCTATACAAATCTCAATTATATTGATCTAAAAAATTATAGAATCAAGATTAGTAAAAAGGAGGTGATTTTGCCGCGCAGATGGCGGGGGAGGTTTCTTATTTGAGCAATGCTACATCCACGTAATGGTTTACGTAAAGTTACGAACTGATGTGATGTGGGACTATTTGATTGGATTAAAGGAGAGGATTAGGCCCACCCCACCTGAAAATCAGGGGGGCATATATAGATTAGATGGAAAGTATACTTAGCAGCTACGTAGCCCTTTGTAAGTCTAGGATTAAGCTTCTTATTTTCGGAGGACGTTGTCCTGGCGGTTTGCTAACAGGCGGTCCCACGTGTCAGTGCTTTACCAAGCCGATCCGCGTCACACATGAGGCAGAACAACGGCAGAAGCAACACGTGGTTAAGTTGAAGAAGATGAGGGAGAAGCGGATTCAGCAACGAGTGAAATGATGGTTGCTTCGTCCGTCCAACTTAACTGCGGGAAAGGTGCAGCTTTGTGATTTGACGCCTCATTGCTCATTACTACGCCGGCGCCATGACTGGGATGCTTCACCCCGGCTGCTCTGCACTGTATTCCGGTATGGCACGTGGACCCGGTAGCTTGATGTCCCACATGTCGGCGAAAGGGGCTAGAATATTTATGAAAGCGAGCGCCCCACTCTTACGACGGAGGAGTAGACGACACGACGGCCCAGTGAACTGTCACTTGTAGTACTATATAGTACTATAGTTTTGCTGTTTCGCATGATCCATCGATACAAACCCGATTAAACAGGAAAGGGCGGGATTTTTCCCACGCGGTAGATGATACTGGCCATACATTTCAAAGGCAATTTTAATGTATGCAAACTGAATAATTATAAGTAACAATATGATATCTAGTAAAACTAAAAACACATATGATTTATTGTGTTAGAGTGTAGTAGTAGTGCTGTATTGCATAGTTGTTAGATGTAACATGCAAGAACGTGTAGAGATGTAGTTTTGGAGGGCCTACAGAGAGAAAAGCGTAATACGGTCACCGAACTTCAGAATAAGCTGATTACGGTCACTATATACGTTTTGCGGTGATTATACGGTCACTTGCTCACAGTTCAGCATCGGATTGCACTCTGTTGACCGGCCAAATAGCCTGCGTGGCACCATGTTGACTAGTTAAATTGACCACCTTCCTTGTGGGTCCCACCTGTCAGTTCGCATAGGCAAAAGGTCAGATAAACACAAATTTACGCAGGCGCGACAAGGCTCCAACCCGTGCGCGGGAATCACCTGGTTGTGTATGTGTCTGTCAGGGCCTGATGTGTGCGCATGCACGTGTAGGTTGAGCACTTGAGCGTGAGAGTGTGTGTTAGTCGTGTGGTGTACTGGTGTGTGGATGCATGCGTGCGTGTGTGCGTGTGAGTGTTGCGTGCGTGCGTGTGAGTGTTGCGTGCGTGCATGGCTGCGTGTGTACATGTGAGTGTTGCGTGCGTGCGTGGGTGCATGTGTTTGTGTTAGTGTTGCGTGGATGCAGTTCGTGTGCATGCATGTGTGTATAATCACCACACCAGCTCCTATGTGTTAAAACAGACGGCTCAGCATACCAATACAAGGCCACCTTGTCCGCTGTGCCCGCGGTCATGACTTCGAACCACCGTCCAAATATTTTTTTGTCGTTTGTTTTCATTCTTACTAGCAAGATGCCCGTGCGTTGCACGTAACATCAAGATGCATTTGTATGACTTGTTTATCTTGTGAGAGAAAAGAATGAACGAGGGAAAGCCTTATTTGCAAATGTGGAGAGGTGTGTGGGTACCTTTTTGCAAAATTGCCATAGTTTCTTTCCTATCCGTCAGATATAAATCAGACGGCCTATATTGCAGGATGGCAGGCACACCATCATCACTAACTCTATTTTTTATAAGAGTGTATTTTATGTATTTTATAAGAGTGTAGATGTAGAGTAGATACAAGTCGACAGGTGGGCACAATGGTAGTGAGATAATGTGATGCAACACTAGAGGTGCCACGTGGAGCGTTTAACTGGTCACCTAGTCTTGTCATGAGCAAATACAGAGTTGTACGGTGAGCCCGTGACTGTATAATAACCACTAAACGTAAATGGTGACCGTAATGAGTGGATTCTGAAGTCCAATGTACGTATCGTGCTATCGCTTCAAATACAATGATCGTCATTGCATATATCGCGAGAGAAAGATGAAACATGCGTGAATTTTCTGGAGGCTTACTTTTAGAGGACCTGGAGATAGTTTTGTGTGCATACGTGAAAGGGGCGTACAGGGGGGTATGCGATGGAGAGAGCGATGCTCTTCGTTTCTCTTTATTATGACTAACTTTGTATATAGTATAAAAATATACAAATTCACAATGCGGAATAAATATCATTGTGGGCACCATGCAATGCAAATTAGCGTTCATACTCCTCCATATAACTTTGTAATGTTGTATATATGTAGAAACTCTAAAATAATTTTTTGGCCACACTTTATTCAAAAGGAATGTTGTATGCGAAATAAACGTGAAGAGAGGGCTTTTTAGATCAATGGGGTACATGATGTAACATGTGTGAATGTGTAGTTGATGCATTTGGCGGGGCCTAGAGAGGTATGTGTGTGTATTACGTATTCGAGAGAGGCATGGATAGAGGGGCCGACGGGGGGGCATGGGAGAGATAGCACGAGAAATGAGAGTGGTCTAGAGAGAGAGAGACGAATATGATGTCACGACAAGAGATTCCATTCCCTTGAGTGTGTATATGCAAGGGGGGAGGGAATAGAGGCACCAGGAGAAATTTTATGTGTGTGTGGTGTTTGTGTTGGTATGTGTGGGTGTGAGAAGATAATGAGACGTGGGGGCAGATGGTGTGTCACCGTGTGAGGTCCGGTGGGTCGAGGTGAGGCCCTTCATTCGGTTCCGACCTGCGCCACATTGGTCGGCCC
The DNA here is from genome assembly GCF_002575655.3 of Aegilops tauschii subsp. strangulata. Taxonomy (NCBI): domain Eukaryota; kingdom Viridiplantae; phylum Streptophyta; class Magnoliopsida; order Poales; family Poaceae; genus Aegilops; species Aegilops tauschii. Next base: position 275,049,954 of record NC_053037.3, on the reverse strand, counting down.
ATGACGCATTTAGGAAGACCCATGGATGACTAGTCGTACAAGACAAAGATAGCAGAATTGTGAAGGACTCTGTGTCCACTGACAAAGCCAGCTAGGATTTGTAACCCTAGGTTCTCGGACTAAGGTAACCCCTTTATCTCTGATATTACTATTCATCCAACCTAACTTTAAGGGGCATCCTACAGAATGCTCTGCTAGAATCATACTCGTCAATTAGGAAGAGAGGTGTGAGACAATGCGTGAGAGATAGGCGTAAAGATAATGTGCGTACATGAGACACGTAGGCAGGTCCATGTATATAGAAAGGGTCGATGAGGATTGTGCGTGTGTATGTTTGCGAGAGGAAGAGTGCTTGTGATAAAGGTTAGTGAAAACAGTTGTAAATGGTTACGAGAGGGAGGGAGGGTTATATCTAGAGCATGCGTGCGAGAAAGACACCTCGGGAGAGAGTGTGTGAGCATGTGTGGGAGACCACCGATGGAGAGTGAAACTACACGTAAAAGACTGCTCTACACATTGATTAAAGATATAAATTGTATCCAAATATTAGGATGGGATCATGATATTTGCAATTCGCGTAAGGAGCGGTCATCGATCCATCAGACATCTAGATTCTATCGAATTTGAGCATGTCTATGTTATTATTCGACACAATTGATCCACATAGTTAGTATTTTGAACTCCAGACAATGCATCGCTTTAGCAATCGAATATAAACGTGAGTATAGTTCATGTTGTGTGTGTAAAGCACATTATACATACGAAAGTTACACAATGGACATTATAAATAGCTACCTATGAACTAGCATACATTTGAATTCAACTTAAGGTGGTTTAAAAAAAATCGAATTCAACATGAAGTCCATTCAATTATTTGAATTTGATATCATGGCATTTGTAAACCATACCTAAATTATGGGGGCACCAATCTTTGCTCTGATTTTGTACATAATAGCATATGTAGTCGTGTACAAAATAGATTCAAATTTAGCTCCTCCATTCCAAAATAATCGTAGTTATAGGATTTTCAAGTGTCAAAATTTCAAAAAGAAGCGGATAATTTAATGAGGTTTTCAAACATACAAGGTCAAATATAACGTTGTCTATTTAGGTCAATCCTCATAGTTCAAGAGTACAGTAAACGTGAATGCTTGTGTTTCAAAATTTCGAACGAAGCGCCAAAAGAGCCTCTACTCGCCCGAAACCGCGTGAGATCAATGTTTGGTAGTACAAGGAAATTACTTTTCTAATAACTCCGACCCGTGAAACCTACCGGCCCGACGTCCAAAGGTCTAAACCGGGGTAGGTTTGTAGCTTCATCTAGACGCCACACAACCGCATCCAAAAAACATTCACACACAATGGCCGCCTAAGCATACATGCGCGCGGCCGAAATCGCTCCCGCCCACTATTTGGGACACCTGGGATTACCATCCTACCCCCGACCCGCAGTAGGTCCAAAATTTAAGAGGGGGGCAAAGTTTGTACTTTCCCCAAATTTCAAACAAGCGCGTCCCATCTTCTGTTCAAAAAAGCCAAAAACAAGCGCGTCCCAGACCGAAACATGGTTCCCCCCCACCCGTCTGATTCCCCATTCATACTCCGTGGGCGCCAAAACTACCTCTCCACCAGCCGCGAAACCCCGGCGACCTCCGTCCGCCACCCCATCCCACCCATCAACCGCCGCCCTCCTCCATCACGCCGGAGCCGATACCCCGACGTCGTCGTCCACCGCAACCTCAACCACAACGCCCTCCACGGCTAGTAGTTGAAGTCGAGGCCAAGCCGTCCGTACCCGAGCCAGTTCAACCACGCCGTCCTGCGCCTCACCGCTGCTGCTCCAACTTCGCCACCCTCCACCGCACCGGAGCTATTCCTGCTATGCCGTCCTTCGCCGCCTCGGATCTGCTTCCCCTCCGCCGACATACGGCCACGGCAACACAGTCAACAATTTGGCCATGGGTTCGTCCAAGCCTGCACCCTCCAGAACATCGGTTTCCCCGGTAAAAAGAAGAAGATCGGCGCGACATGTGGAGGTGACCACACCGGCAACCGAAAAAGGTACTCCTCTTCCCTTATTCGTGCAAATCTTACGTCTCTGCTTGCACGGTATTCATCCCACAGAAGACACTAGTTGACCGCTTCTTCTTGATACTAGATGTTCCTAGTAACTCGCGATGCACAAGGTTTCTCCTCATATACTATTTCACCTTAGCTAGAGGTCCGTCGCCCCCCTGAATTTCAATTTCTGGCCAGTTGATTCCCAATTAACGGAAGCATTCCCTGGCGTAACAGGCGCTAGTACGCCTATTACGCCGGGGAAGCAGCGCCTTGGTGTTTATCTTAGGGGCGTGTGCGGCCTAGAGCTACTGGCGCCCGATCTGGAGGTCGGCCGGGATTAAAGGGATGGCCTGGGGGCGCTGCCAAGCACGGCGGTGGTGTGAGGTCGATGGGAGGGCGGGGCGGCGGAGGCAGGGGTCTGGGCCGGTGGTCGCTGGCGGTTCGAGAAAGATCGTCAACAGTGACTGGCGGGAGGTAGACGAAGGCCATCTGCCCATTCCTTATAGATCGGACGGTTCATTAAAAAAATCGACTGACCTATTTATTTTCAGTCGACTGTTATCTTAGATATGACCACATGTGGTGGTGTGCTGGAGGAGTACCTGCATTTCATGTGCTCATATATTACAAAATCATACGGAGTAGAATCTAATTTTGTTTGCCATGCAATGTTGTAGAGCTATCGTATGTCTCCTGTCATTTATTTTTCAGCCACCTGCTATCTGCTACTTTTACAGTGCACTAGTTCTGCACACACTTCACCCTTACTCTCACTATTGTGTTTTTATGCAAGGGTATTTCAGACTCTGCTGCCATGAGAGAAGCCAAAAAGAAAAGAGAGAAGTCGCTCCAGCTTCGTATGCGGGTAGGCAAGACACGTTACAGCGCTATAAAGGGTGCAGTGTCAGCAGATGGAGACGGTAAACGTAGCTCTGGAGTTGATGACCTCGCTCGCAATGAACCACCATCCCAGGTGCTTGCTTTAACTTCGCGGTGTCATATGTGGTTGCATGTTCCATATGGTGTCTAGCTTGTATTCGAAAGGCCGAAGTCGGTAAGATAAGGAAAGATATTTTTTTACATGAACCACCATCCCGTGAGCACCAGAAGACAAATAGCTAGTCAGGGCACCGGCCGAGCCGGTGACAAGCCCAGCAAAGATAGGCATCACTTGGAAGCCAACTAAAAAGCTGCGATGGTGGCGAAGCAGCCCACCTCCCACCAGGCTCTCAGGTCCTAGATGATCATGCTCACCACTCCAGCCGGATGTCTAGCTTGTATTGCTTCCAATTTGGTTAAATTGCATCTGCTTAGCTTACACATTATACCTTTGAATATGACATGCCTTTCTGTTTTTGCTACATACTAGTACATCTGTGTATTAACCATGTTCTTACATCAAACTAATGTTCTTGTGTATCCCTTATCAATCACTTATGACGAGGCAGGCAGGCAAGGGGACTACTCCTCATTTAAAGAATGCAGCGTCAGCCTCCCGACATGATTCTCAAGAAACAGAAATGCTAGATGAAGATAGTGAACGTAGCTCTGTAGTTGATTACAGCATTTCCCCTACACTAGCATCGCAGGTGCTTGCTCTAACTTGGTAGCGTGATATGTGGTTGCATGTTGCATATGGTGTCTAGATTGTAATTCTTCCAATCTGGTTAAACTGCATGTGCTAGTCTGCTTAGCTTATACATTATACCTGTTAATGTGACATGCCTTCCTGTATTTAGTACATAGTACATCTGTCTATTAAGCATGTCCTTACATAAACTATTGTTTTTTTGTATCCCGCATCAATCAACATGACGAGACACCTTTAGTATATGTAGTGCGATATTAGTTGCATCTTTCATATGATTTATAGCATGCGCTGCTTCTAATTTGTTGAAATTCCATTTATGATGGGACGCTTTTAACTTGGCAGAGTCATATTGGTTGCATCTTTCATGTGGTGTCTAGCTTGCATTGCTTCTTATTTGCTGGAATGGTTTCTGCTTAGTTTACACAAACAGTTGTGAACATGCCATGCCGTCTTGTTTTTCATACATATTCCATCCTGGTATCATGTGTTTGCCTTACATCAAAGTAGTGATTGTCAATATCATGCATGAATGAGTTCTGAAGAGAGAATTTATTGCTTTTTCTTGTCGGTTTTACTTGACAATTCAAAATCAATAAAGCGGAAGGAAGTTAGCAAGGCAGCGGATAAAGGTGCTCCTTTCAAATGGAGGGCCTCTACAGTTTCTACTCCTCCACACCCCCAAGATGATTTCCAAGACAACACATGCATAGACACTCAACAATGTTGTGTTTATGATGAGCACGTCTCCCCTAGTGCAGCATCACCGGTGCTCCCTCTAACTTGGCACTGTTATATGTGGTTGCATGTTATGTGTGATGTCTAGCTTGTATTGCTTTACACATTATACTTGAATAAGACACGTGTTCCTGTTTCTAGAACATACAATATCTGTCTATCACACCATGTTCTTACATCAAATTACTACTGTTGTGTAACCTGCAACAATCACTTATCATAAGACACGTTTGACTTCGGAGTGTGATATAGGTTACATCTCACATTCTTTTCTAGCTTGTACTACTAATTTGTTGAAATGGCACTTATGACGAGACAGTTTTAACTTGGTAGAGTGATATTCGTTGCATCTTTCATATGGTGTCTAGCTTTCATTGCTTCTAATTTGTTGAAATGCCTTCTCCTTAGTTTACACATCATAAGCTGTGAATATGCAATGTTGTGAATATGCAATGGCACTAATGACGAGAGACCTCTAACATGGTAGTGTGATGTTGTTTGCATCTTGCATATGATTTATTTCTTGTACTTCTTCACATTTGTTTAAATGCCATTTATGATGAGACACTGTTAACTTGGCAGAGCGATATTTGTAGCATCTTTCATATGGTGTCTACCTTCCATTGCATTGCTTCTAATTTGGTGAAATGTCTTCTTCTTAGTTTACACATCATAGTTCTGGTTATCTCTTCCGTCCTGTTTTTCATACATATTACATCCTCCTATCATGTGGTTGTCTAACATCAAAGTTCAGTTCGTCTGCATCACGCATCAATTTGTTCTGAAGAACTAAATTGTTATTCGTTTTTCTTGTCGGCTTGACTTAACATGGCACAGAGAAAGAGGAAGAAACACAGAATGGCAGGGAATGAGAAGCGGATGAATCCTGCAGATTCTGCTAGTACTGATGGTGCAATAGAAGGTCAAAGTCCAGCGGAAAATTCTACAAACACGGCATCCCATGCTACACGAGTTGCAAAAAAAGCCAAACAGAAACAAATAGCTGCCACCAAACAAGCAGAGACAGCCCTAGTTCTTGCAACACCTACCACAGTACTACCAGCTGCACGGCTTACTCGTGCATCAACTGAGCTAGCAGCACATTCCCAAGCTCCCTTGCCACCTGAGACTACTTCCCAAGCACTCTTGACACAAGACGAGTTGGCAATATCAGATGAACCTTGTGAGCTTCAACAGCAAGAAGGTAGTTGCTGGAGTCAAGTTACAGTTGCATGCTTCTTTATATGTAGTCTCACAGTTTGATGTACACTGACACTTCCTATGTTCGTTGTTGGACTAGCACCTAGGCGCAAGAGGAAACAAACATCAGGGATAATGCTCGATAGGTTAACTAAATCTAGAGGAGGAAGAATGGAGATCCATTTTGAGGCAGGTTTAAAAAGGCCATGTGATGCCACAGAGTCAGCCAAGTTAGTATCAGAGGCAGCGGTTGCCGTTAGGTGTCATGTATGTATCCTCCCAACATGGATTCAGTACAGGAATGACAAAGACGAAACCCAGTTCAACACCTTCCTCGACCATTTATCTGTAAGTATGGTTATGTATGGAAACTAGTAATATCGTCTTGCTCTGTCCCATACTTTCTAGGTTGCTGATAATGAGACTCCCATAATTTTCAACAGATGAGGTTCAAGTTGGATAGCCAAGATGATGCAACCAGACAAGCTTGCACCCATGTTTTCAAGTCTGCTCTACGACAGTATCGGTATAACTTGAGGAAAACTCACTTTGAAGGCAAGGCTAACAGTGAACTTTCCCAAACATCTCCAGTGGAAAATATATCGGATGAAGACTGGAGGGGCCTTGTTAAACACTGGTCTGATCCGAAGTATCAGGTACATTATATATATGTGATCAGATCACATGTTGAAGTCCTATTTACGCATGTGCCACACAAATCTATCTTCTTGTAGGTGAACTGTTCAAAGAACAAGGCCAACCGCACGAAAGTGAAATTCCAACATACGACAGGATCTCGTAGCTATATTGCACACTGCGAGGCTCTTGTAATTAGCTGCTGTTTCACACTTTTTGCTGTACCATATTATCAGATCTATATTGACTTGTTCGAAATGCAGAGGAAAGCCCGCAAGGACCAAAAAGTACCTGAACCAAATGTTGTGGAAATCTTCAAGGACTGTCACACCAGCAAGAAGAAGGGCATGACTACACCAGTCAAAGCCGTTGTTGTAAGTCCTTAATCCTCGTGCCTTTTAACTACTACTTACTCTGACTTGTGCCTTGAACTGCATGGTTTGCAGCCAATGTCTATTACTCTTTTCAATTTTATACACAATTGTCTTAGCGTATCATTGCACCTTACAAGGTTTAAAAGAGAGGAGTGATGTTCCTTTGATCTTGACCCGTAATCTAGTTCCGTGCTGGACTTGCCCACACAACGTTACAATTGCCTGTTTGTCTGTTCTCAGTTATTTTGTGATATGAATGATGTCATACTATGCTTACCGTATTATAAACTTCGTCTCTTTATCCTTAGCCCTCAATACAATGTGAAGAAATAGACAATATATTAGCGATGGTACATGGTCATATGTTTGGAACCTGGTTTTATTATGTACTTTGCAATAAAATACAACTAATATTTTACATGGGTTCACCAGAATAAGTTCTGTATATAGATCAAAGCTATTTTGTTTGGTTTTTCTGCCTCCTTAATATCTTCTGTTCTGGTACTACTAATGTAAAACCTCAACTTTTCAGCGAGCTATGGAAAAAATGGTGGAACCGCCACCTTCTGAAGGTGGCGAGGCAACTATAACCGCAATGTCAGCTCTTGCTGCAGTGGGTCAGTACCTGTCCACGAACAGTGCCAAAAGCACGTTCCTGCGTAATACTGGGTTGGTTGTTAAGGCAGTATCGTCCAAACTGCCTCATGATCAAGATATGCAAGCTCAAAGCAATGTTGCATCTGCGCTCCAGACACAAGTCCATTCCCTAACAGAGACCCTTTGTGAAACAAGGAGAAACATTGCTCAATGTCGTCAAGATATGCATGGTTTTGAAACCAGACTATCAGACATTTGCTATGTTGTTCAGGAGCCTAGGGGAAATGAAGGCGAGGGTTATGGTGCTCCATTGGACAATACAGCATGAAAACGTAACAGTCAGGTCAAATGAACTGAGCTTCTAACTTCTGGTGGTGCATTTATCTGCTAGACTGTTAAGTTTTATGCCAACCTTCCTTTTGTTATATGGTTGTAATTTGTTTTGGTGCGATACAAAATTTATTCTTAACATGCAGCCACCGGCTGAAGAAAACAGCAAGCCATTTTTGTATAGTGTAGGGTGTTTCCTATATTTGCACTGGTGGCGATCTTTGATGCCGAGTGGATGTAATCTGTGCAATCGCCTTAATAGCCTAGCGTTAGTTTCGGCCCTATTTATTTCCTAGTCTTCTTTTTCCCTGGTTTGCTAGTGGCCGCAACTACCATGGGCCATATACGGGCCGTGGGATCCATGGGTCTCCTACGGGCCATCGATAAATGGGCTTGTAATCGGTGGGCCTCGGGCCGTCGGATAAATGGGTCTACATGGGTCGTAATCGGGCGTAATTGGTATCGGCCCAGCACGGTAACAGGCCGTTAACATGCCGTAGGACAGCAAAGGCTTAATTCTGTCACAGGCATAACGGGTCGTTAATGGGCCAGAATATAGGACGGGCTGGAAACGGCGCAACGGGTTAACATGCCAGAAACGGGCCGACTCTTGCCATGGGCCGAATTTGGCCCATTAGGGTAACAGGCCAGTAACGGGCCGACTCTTGCCATGGGCCGAATTTGGCCCATTAGGGGAACAGGCCAGTAACGGGCCGACTCTTGCCATGGGCCGAATTTGGCCCATTAGGGGAACAGGCCAGTAACGGGCCGGAAGTAATCGAGGGCCGAAAAGGAGCCCAAGAACGTATGGGCCGTCAATAGGCCGAAAGCTAACACGAGCTGGAAACGGCCCATGTAAATCACGGGCCGTTAACGGGTATAAAGAAAATTACTGTTCATTATGGGCTAGAGTCACCGTGGGCCTGTAAAGGGCCGAAAGATACGAAGGCCTCATATGGGCCGAAAGACGTCGTGGGCCATACATGGGCCGAAAGTGAAATGGGCTGGTGTTATATTCGACGGCCCACATGACGTTGTTGGGCCGATTTCCTTTAGGGCCTAACGGGCCATGAGTTAACGGGCCGTAAAATGGGCTATTTGCGAAGAGACCGTTAACAGGCTTTTCATGGGCCAGCCCGTTAACTTTTGACCAAGTCAAACGGGCCGGCTTTGTAAGCTAAATGGGCCAGTGGTGGGCCGTGGCACGTGTCGACATATCATAGGCGCCTATCTGACCCATTGACGAGCTGACACGTGTTTCGTCCGGCCAATAAGAATTTTACACGTGGAAATTTCCCATTGGTCGGGGCTGTTAACGGGTTATCGGATCCAAAACCCGACCCGATAGCTTAACGGCGCTCTGTTACGGTGGATGCCATGTGTCGGTCACCCTTGACGAAAGCACTTCTGTGACGCGCGATTTATCGTCATGGAAGTGGACACTTCCGTGATGATAATTTTGGTAATGTCATGGAACACTTCTACGACAGCACAGGTATGACTATCTTGATTCTGTCATAAAATCGTCATGGATGTACATGCATGACAAAAAACGCGACCTACTGTGACAAACACGTATCAACACGTATCATCATTGGTGTGCTGCCGACCGCCTCCAGATGAAGGAGACTCTTCGACCACAATAGGACCCAACTTGTCGGCATTCTGGGAACGGAGGTACCCAGACTTGCCTGCGTGCGGCCCACGGCGTGGCTCCGTCACTTTAGCAACAACTACCCAAGACCCTCGCGAGGGGCCAAGCCTCGCGAGGCGGGCGACACCAAGACCTCCTTGGGGGGCGGCCTCGCCAGGCTGGCTCCCAAGGAGCGGAGATATCTATGCAAGCTGCACCTCGCGAGGTTCATGTGACATGAGCCGTGACGACCAAGGCTAGGCGGGGGCCAGCGAGTGCAGTGTACCAGTTTCCTCTTTGGTGCTAAGGAGGCAAGCGCAGACGCAGGGTCCGGAGGAATCAAGCAAAGGTTTCCATTCCGGTGCAACAAGACCAAGACCGCCAGGACGGCAGGACGGAGGTCATCGCGGAGCCCACCGCGGCATCGCCACCAGATGCTTTTGCAGGCGAAGACTACTTTTGTCAGGATAGCTTGTACTAGTTGTTCCCCTTTGAAATTGGTCATTGTGGGATCCCTTCCCGCCTACATTTGGGAAGAGGACCAAGGCCACTATAAATAGGACCTAGCCACCACCATGGAGGGGGATCGGATCCATTCGACCCCGATGAACTCACCAGCTCATCGAGCTCAAGAACACCTCACCTCCTGAGGCTGTTCCGCCACTGTACTAGTTCATCCTCAGTCCCTCGAGGCAATCCACCACAAACCTGGAGTAGGGTGTTACACCGCAAGGTGGCCCGAACCAGGATAAACTGCTGTGTCTCTTGTCCATTAGATTCATCGAGTTAGGCTGTGGATTCGGTGAGCAGGCAGACTTGGGAGGATGAGTTCTTCGCACACACCCCAGAGTTCGAACCTCTCAAGTGTCTGCGGAACCCTAAATCCGACATTTCGCGCGCCAGGTATGGGTGCGTCGGAGCCTCTCTTCCGCCGGTAGACTCGCCACCGCTTCCATGGCTGACGCTCGTCGAGCCCGTGCTGAGCGTCGGGCCACCCTCGCCGCTCGCATCGCCCAGACGGCGCCCGCCGGCGGGCCTGCCTGTCGTTCTCCATCGCCTGCTGCAAACGCCGCCACCGGCCGTGCGGGCCACGAGTAGCAAGCTTCGTCGCTGCACCCCTCCATGCACCGTGACAAACGCACCGCCACCCCGTCGCTGACTCCGGCTGGCTCGTCGTCTCACGCTCGCCGTGGGCCGGCAGACGTGCAGGCTGCGCTACTCATGGCGCGCAAGCTCCTGCACTACCGCCCCGTCGACGACATCTACGAAGACTGGCTGGACCGCATCGCCGAGCTTGCCAGCACCGCTGGGGTCTCCCCTGCGCCGTCTCTCTTGCTGCCTCGCCCCCCGCCTACCGTGGGCGACGTAGCCCATGGAGCACCTCCGCCACCTCTTCGTCAAGACGTCGCCCTCGGACCAAGGCGCGCGGCCCCACGGCGAGACGCGCCGCGCAGGGCGCCCGCGCGTGAAGAAGAAAGCTGCCAGGAGGTCCAGCGGCCGCAAGAAGATGCTCCTGCGCTCCCAGCACCACCACGTCAAGACTACGCACCACCAGCGGTGGTGGCGCGTGAGCGCCAAGATCAGGCTCCACCTCCACGACGGGCTCCCGTGACCACAGCGTGCTGCCGCGCCTTCACTCCCGAGCTATGCAACGTCGTCTGGCCGGGGAAGTTCAAGCCCGACCTACCTCCACGCTACGATGGCACCCCCAACCCTGCTGAGTTCCTGCAGCTCTATGAGCTGAGCATCGAGGCGGCCAATGGCGACAAGAAGGTCATGGCGAACTAGTTTCCCATGGCCCTCAAGGATGGTGCACGCTCGTCGTTCCTGGACCTACCCGCGGGATCGATCTCCTCCTGGGGCGAGATGCGAGAACGTTTCGTCACCAACTTCCAGGGCACCCGCGACCAGCCACTGGCTGCGGGTGACCTGCGGTGCATCAAGCAGCAGCCTGGGGAGACCTTGCAGAAGTACATCCAGCGCTTCAACAACGTTCGCCTCAAGATCCCCAAGGTTTCGGACAAGGCCATCATCTCGGCGTTCTCTGATGGCGTCCGCGATGTCAAGATGGAGGAGCTCGCCATACACAAGGACTTGTGCACGGCTCAGGAGATGTTCAACATGGCGACCAAGTGTGCGGGAGCTGAGGAGGGTCGCCTCTCCCTCCTGGAGCTCCCGGGGGCTGACCCGGAAGACAAGAAGGCCAAGGTCAAGGAAGTGAAGCGCAAGGGTGGAAATGAAGCGTGGCTGCGACCACCCGGAGTCATCCAAGGGCAGCCGTCCATTCTGCGTCTTCCACAACGTACACAGCCACAACACCAATGACTGTCAGGAGCTCAGGGCCATCCGCGATGGGCGCCTCGGCCGTCGCCCCGAGTGCAACGATCGAGGCTACGATGGTGGAGGAGGCCGCAATGGAGGACGTTGGGACGACCGCGGCCCCTGCCAGGAGTGGCGCGACCAGCCTCGCGAGGAACACTGGCAGGGCCAGCCTCGTGAGGGCCCCTGGAGAGATCAGCCTCGTGAGGACCATCCTCAGGGCAACGCCGGCCTACCTCCGCTGCCACCACCACCAAGAAGGAATGACGACCACCACCAGGACGAGGGGGCTTCCAGGAGCCTCGTGCCATTGCCTGCATCCTGGGTGGCGCTCAGGCCCCAGCCTCTCATCGCTTCTACAAGCAGTTCGCCCGTGAGGTGAACGCGGCCCTCCCTAAGCTCGAGGCCACGCGTCTGCTCAGGTGGTCCAAGTGCATCATCACCTTCAGCTCGTCCGACCAGCTCAAGTGTGCGGCAACTGCCGGTGCCCTCCTGATGCTTTGCTCGCACGTCATCAGCAACGTCCTCGTCACCAAGACCCTCATCGATGGCGGTTTGGGGCTCAATGTTCTTTCCATCTAGACATTCGACCACCTTCAAGTGCCCTACGATCAGCTGCAGCCCACCAAGCCTTTCTCAGGAGTGACCGATGGCTCCACCACCCCGATTGGGCAGATCCGCCTCCCTGTCACCTTCGGAAAGTGCGACAACTACCGCACCGAGCTCATCGAATTCGATGTCGCCCACATCCGCCTTCCGTACAATGCCATCCTTGGGTATCTGGCCCTGGCCAAGTTCATGGCGGTGACTCATCATGGTTACAATGTCCTCAAGATGCCAGGGAACCGTGACATCATCACGATCGCCTGCGAGGAGAAGGACGCGGTGTGCTCTCTCGAGCGCGCCTACCAAGATGCAGCGGTCGAGAACCTAGATGATGAAGGCACCATCTACCCTCCTGAGGCTGTCCCCAAAAAGAAGAAGCAGCTGCTCCGCCAAGAGCCTTAGGAGAGCGGTGTGTCCAGCGGCACCACCTCAGGACCTGCACCCACGGATGGGGCGCCTCCCTCTCTCACATAGGAAGGCGCGCCTAGCGTCCCTCTTAGGCTGGGCTCGGGGGCTCTCCTCTGGATGGCCGCTGACCTAGCCCACGTCACGAGGGAGGTGCTCGGGCACCACGTGGAGGCGTGCTTCAGCGCGCGTTTCCCCAACGAGGGCACAAGGCATGGGATGCCAGGTGCTCAGGAGTTCATCACCAAGGCAACCGAGGAGGTTCAAGAGGCGAGAGCCATGCGCGGCGACCACCGCCCACCACCTGGCGCGGCTCCTTGTCCTGGCGAGGACAGCGAGCCACGCGTCTGCGTCAACATCCCAGGACTCAACAGGGTCGCCCCTCAGCGGCTCTACTGGCCGTCGCGTGTCGGCCGGTGCGAGGGCACCCCTCACAGCTACGTTCGCATGCCTTTCGTCCTGCCGAACGCGGTTGTTACCTTCCAGCACTGCCTACGGAGCGTTCTAGCGGCTCAGGAGGCCAGGCACCAGGCGGTCCTCGCGGGGATGGCGACGACCCTTCACGAGCCCCCTGAGCCTCTGGAGCCCCCGCGGTTCAGGACCCAGGCGGCTCATGAGGAGCGACTTCTTCAGCACGCGTCTTCAACTACTTCAACATCTCTTCAGCAATGGTGCCAGGTGACATTTTCCGGTTTATTCAGTTGGGGGCACCCCTCGGGCTGCATCATCCCCGAGCCGCGTGGGTCCATCCCTGCGGCGTGTATCGTTTTGCATCTATCAGAACTAGCTTTACCTCCTTCCATGAGTCACCTTATGATTATCATCTGCCTGTCCGGTACTTCGTTGCCATGAACCTCGTACGCCCTTGCAAACCCACCCACAACTGCCTCATGATTAAGGACTGGCACGGCGTCTGTGCTCTGGTCCGTCCCTGTAGCGTTGCTAAACCCAAGAGGCTGAGCTCTGGCTCGCGAGCCAGCTCCCGAGTACGTCACCTCCCAGGGCCCTTAGTGCCTTGTTCTCGCATGAGCTAATCGCAGGCGGACGAGATAGGGCGCGCGACCCGCTGCCTCGTCACCACGGGAGCCGTGCGCCGGTTGTCTTTCTTCAGGATTGTTGCATGAGAAGACTGGGCACGGCGTCTGTGCTCGGGTCTGTCCCTGTAACGTCGATAAACCCAACAACCGAGCTCTGTCTGGCGGGCCTGTCGGCGTCCTGGGTATGGGGGTACCCAGACTTGCCTGCCTGCAGCCCACGGCGTGGCTCCACAAACAGCCTGGTACGGCCCAGCTTCAGCAGCAACAACTCAAAACCCTCGCGAGGGGCCAAGCCTCGCGAGGCGGACGACACCAAGACCTCCCTGTGGGTGGCCTCGCTAGGCTGGCTCCTGAGGAGCAGAGATATCTATGCAAGGGGCACCTCGCAAGGTTCACATGACGTGAGCCGTGACGACCAAGGCCAGGCGGGCGCCAGCGGGCGCAGTGTACCAGTTTCCTCTTTGGTGCTAAAGAGGCAGGGCAGGCGAGGAGTCCCGAGGCATCAGGCAAAGTTTCCATATCGGTGCAACGAGACCAAGACCAGCAGGATGGCAGGACGGAGGTCATCGCGAAGCCCACAGTAGCGTCACCACCAGAGCCTTTGGCAGGCGAAGACTACTTTTGTCAGGATAACTTGTACTAGTTGTCTCCCTTCAAAATTGGCCATTGTGGGATCCATTCCCGCCTACATTTGGGAAGAGGACTAGGGCCTCTATAAATAGGACTAGCCACCATCATAGGAGGCAAGTCATCTTGGACTGGATCCATTCCACCAAGACCACCTCACCAGCTCATAGAGCTCAAGAACACCTCTCTTCCTGGGGCTGTTCACCCATTGTATTAGTTCATCCTTAGCCCTCGAGGCAATCCACGACCACCACACTGGAGTAGGGTATTACACCACATGGTGGCCCGAACCAGTATAAACCTCTGTGTCTCGTGTTCTTCGGGTTCATCGAGCTAGGCCGTGGAATCGTTGGGTATGCAGGCTGGGGAGAGAGAGTCCTTCGTGTGCACCCCAGAGTTCGAACCTCTCATGGGTCGGCGGAGCGCCGAATTCCACATTTGGCATGCCAGGTAGAGGTGCGCCAAAGCTTTCCCTCCATCGATCCATGCTCCACCGCTCCACCGGTTCCATGGCTGACGATCGTCGAGCCCGTGCTAAGCGTCGGGCCGCTCACAACGCCCGCGTTGCCCAGACGGCGCCCATACGCACGCCTTCCCGTCGCTCTCCATCACCTACTGCCAACGCGGCCACCGGTCCGGCAGGGAACGAGCAGCAGGCTTCGTCGCTGGACCCCTCCGTGTGGCGGGACGGATGCACCGCCACCCTGTCGCTGACTCCGGCTGGCTCATCATCTCATGCTCGTCGCGGGCCCGTGGACGCGCAGGCCGCACTGCTCACGGTGCGCGAGCTCCTGCGCTATTGTAAGTGCATCTAGTGCCCCTTAGTGATTTTGGTGTATTGAAGACTTATAGGTTAAGGGACTAATGTGTTTGCGAGTGTACACAGGTCTATAAGTCTATGAGGAGTTTGATATTTACAGAGAAAGTCGACCCCTAAAAATGATGTTCTTCGACTGAAGACTTTGGTATTTCTGAAGACTTTGAAAGTGAAGAAATTGGTGTGACCTTGAAGACTTGGTATTCATTTGAGGAACATGAAGCGTGAAGACTTTTGTTTTCGTAGTTTCATTTTCTCTTTCTTGAGTCATAGGAAACACCGTACTGTTAAAGGGGGTCGAGGAAATACTAAGGAAAAATTTCCATGTGATGCTCAACTCAAAATCCTACACCTACCAATCCCTTCGAGTGAAGCCATTGGAAATCTCATACAGTTCAGTCATATTCTTCAGTGACAGAGACGAAGTTTTTCTGGTCCCTGAGGAATTTGTTCTGACTGAGGAGTTAGGAATTTGCCAGTGTGGATTGCCTACACAGTGAGGAACATGATAGCCCTGAGGAATTTGATACTCAAATTTCCGACCGTTGTTGTGCTATGCGCCAGCTGTCCCAAAATATCTACCCACCTAACGATCATATCATTGAAGGGCATTTATGTCCTATCATGTTGGGCTGCTCCCTAGGCTATAAATAGCCGCCCCCTACAACCACTAGCTGGTTGGCTGCTCTGAGAGAAACTGACACTTATCATTTGAGAGCATCCCATCCTCCGAGGACTTTGAGCGAAAATCATCAAGTGAGGAAAACGCCAAACCCAAACACCTACAAACCCAAAGTGATTGGGCATCACTGAAGAGATTGATCCTGCGTGGATCCGACGCTTGTTACCTTTGAAGACTGTGCTCCTTCCAGACGGTTAGGCGTCATGGTCTAGAGCATCCAAGAGGAAATTGTGAATCGCCGAGTGACCGAGTTTGTGAAGGTTTGGAAGTCACCTGAAGACTTACCATGAGTGATTGGACGAGGTCTGTGTGACCTTAGTTCAAGGAGAATACGGTGAGGACTGTGTGTCCGGGACTGTGTGTCCTCAGGTTTAAATACCTAGTCGCTCCAACCAGACGTACAACTGAGACAGCAGTTGGAACTGGTCTACCAAATCATTGTCTTCACCAAGCCAACTGGTTCTATTTCCTCAACTCTTTCATTTCCTCATTCCTGTGTTGTGCACTTGTTCATATCTGTGTTTGAAGACTTTGACTGAAGACTTTCTCAATTTCCTTAGTTCAATTTCCTCAGTCGGTTTGTCTTCATCCCGTGTTATCCTGTGTTTACGCTTTCTGTACTCTGTGCTTGTTTTCACTTCATCATGATGACTATGCTTGTGTTTTGCTAAGCATACTTTTGAGTACTTATTCCGCTGCAAGTAGTTCTTCGCAAAGGAATTTCCTCACCCACAAATTCCTTAGTGAAGAATTCATAAAAATTGCCTATTCACCCCCCCTCTAGTCGATATAACGCACTTTCAGCTATCGCCCAGTCGACGACCTCTACGAGGACTGGTTGGACCGCATCACCGAGCTCGTCAGCTCCGCCGGGGGCTCTCCTGCACTGTCCCTCTCGCTGCCTCGTCCGCCTCTCGTTGCGGGCGACGTGGCCCACCGAGCGCCTCCGCCACCTTCGCGTCAAGACGTCGCCCTTGCACCAAGACGCGTGGCCCCGCGGCGTGATCCACCGCGCAGGGCGCCCGCGCCTGAAGAAGGAAGCTGCCAGGAGGTCCCTCGGCCGCAAGAAGATGCTCTTGCATTCCCAGCACCGCCACGTCAAGACCGTGCGCCGCCTGCGGTGGCGGCACGTGGGCACGAAGACCAGGCTCCGCCCCCGCGACTGGCTCCAGTGACTACAGCAGGCTGTCGCGCCTTCACTCCCGAGCTGCGTAGCGTCGTCTGGCCCAGGAAGTTCAAGCCCGAACTGCCTCCATGCTACGACGGCACCCCCGACCCTGCTGAGTTCCTGCAGCTCTACGAGCTGAGCATCGAAGCAGCCAACGGCGACGAGAAAGTCATGGCGAACTGGTTTCCCACGGCCCTTAAAGATGTTTCGCGCTCGTGGCTCCTGAACTTGCCTGCGGGATCGATCTCCTCCTGGGGCGAGATGCGCGAGCGTTTTGTCACCAACTTACAGGGCACTCGCGACCGCCCGCTAGCCACGGATGGCCTGCGGCGCATCAAGCAGCAGCCAGGGGAAACTCTGCAAAAGTACAATCCAGCGCTTCAATAGCGTTCGCCTCAAGATCCCCAAGGTAACGGACGAGGCCATCATCTCCGCGTTCTCTGATGGCGTCTGCGACGTCAAGATGAAGGAGGAGCTCGCCATCCATGAGGACCTATGCATGACCCTGGAGATGTTCAACATGGCGACCAAGTGTGCGAGAGCTGAGGAGGGGCACCTCTCCCTCCTCGAGCTTCCAGCTGCCGACCCAGAAGACAAGAAGGCCAAGGCCAAGGATGTGAACCGCAAGGGAGAGGCCGTGCTCGCGGCTGAGCCAGAGATGAAGCGCGGCCACGACCACCCGGAGTCATCCAAGGGCGGCCGCCCATTCTGCACCTTCGACAACGTACACAGCCACAACACCAGCGACTGTCAGGAGCTCAGGGCCATCCGCGATGGGCGCTTCGGTCGACGCCCCGAGTGCAACGACCGAGGCTACGGCCGAGGAGGAGGACGAGGCGGAGGATGCTGGGACGACTGAGGCCCTTGCCCGGAGTGGCGCGATCAGCCTCGTGAGGCCCACTGGCAGGACTAGCCTCGCGAGGGAGCCTGGAGGGACCAACCTCGTGAGGACCGTCCTCAAGGCACGGCCAGCCTCCCTCTGCTGCCACCACCGCCACGAAGAAACGACGATCATCACCAGGACGAGGGGGCTGGGGGCTTCCAGGAGCTGCACGCCATCGCCTGCATCTTGGGTGGCGCTCAGGCCCCAGCCTCCCAGCGCATCTTCAAGTTGTTCGCTCGCGAGGTGAACGCGGCCCTCCCCAGGCTCGAGGCCACGCACCCACTCAGGTGCTCCAAGTGCGCGGCAACTGTCGGCGCCCTCCTGATGCTCTGCCCGCCCATCATCAGCAACGTCCTTGTCACCAAGACCCTCATCAATGGTGGTGCGGGACTCAATGTTCTCTCCATCGATACGTTTAACCACCTCCAAGTGCCATCCGATCAGCTGCAGTCGACCAAGCCCTTCTCAGGAGTGACCGACCACTCCACCACTCCGATAGGGCAAATCCACCTCCCTATCACCTTCGGCAAGCGCGAGAACCAGCACACCGAGCTCATTGACTTCGACGTCGCCCACATTCGCCTTCCCTACAACGCCATCCTCGGGTATCCAGCCCTGGCCAAGTTCATGGCGGTAACTCATCATGGTTACAACGTCCTCAAGATGCTAGGGAGCTGCGGCGTCATCATAGTCGCCTGCGAAGAAAAGGACGCGGTGTGCTCTCTCAAGCGCGCCTACCAGGCTGCGGCGGTCGAGGACCCGGACAATGAAGGCACCATCTACCCCCCCCCCCCGAGGTTGTCCGCAAGAAGAAGAAGCAGCTGCTCCACCAAGGGCCCCAAGAGAACGGCGTCTCCGGCGACGCCTCCTCAGGACTTGCGCCCACGGATGGGGCGCCTCCCTCCCTCGCATAGGCAGGCGTGCCCGGCGCCCTCCTCAGGCTGGGCTCGGGGGCTCTCTTCTGTAGGGCCTCATACCTAGCCAACGTCACGAGGGAGGCGCTCGGGCACTACATGGAGGCATGCTTCGCCGCACGCTTCCTTCATCAGGGCACAAGGCATGAGGTGCCAGGTGCTCAAGAGTTCATCACCAAGACCACCAAGGAGCTTCAAGAGGCGAGAGACATATGCGGCGACTGCCGCTCACCACCCGGCGCAGCCCCTTGTCCTAGCGCGGACGACGGGCTGCGCGTCTGCGTCGACATCCCAGGGCTCAACAGGGCCGCATCTCAGGAGCGCTTCTTGTCGGATCATGGATTCCGGCAAAACCCTCAAGGTTCGAACACTGGGGTGCGCACGAAGATCTTCCCCTACCAATCCATGTCCTAGCTTTGCTAAGATCTCACGGACTAACTCGACGAACTCGCAACACAAAGAACACAAGATTTATACTGGTTCGGGCCAACGTTGTGGTGTAATACCCTACTCCAGTGTGGTGGTGGTGGATTGCCTCTCAGGCTGAGGATGAACAGTTACAAGGGGAAGAACAGCCTCCTTAGGTTGAGGTGCTCTTGTGCTTGGCGAACTTGTGTGGGTGAGGATGATCTGAATCCGTCCCCTACTGTGGTGGCTAGTCCTATTTATAGAGGCCCTGGTCCTCTCCCCAAATATTGAGCGGGAAGGGAGCCAACAACGGCCAATTTGAAAGGGGACAGCTAGTATAGCTTATCCTGACAAAAGCATTCTTCGCCTGCCAAAGGCTCTGGTGGTGACGCCGCCTTGGGCTCCATGGTGACCTCCGTCTTGCCGTCCTGCTGGTCTTGGTCTTGTTGCACCGATATGGAAACCTTTGCTTGACGCCTCGGTACTCCGCGCCTGCGCTTGCTCCCTTAGCACCAAAGAGGAAACAAGGACACTGCGCGTGCTGGCGCCCGCCTGATCTTGATCGTCATGGCTCACGTCACGTGAACCTCGCGAGGTTTGCCTTGCCTTGATCTCTCCGCCCCTCGCGAGCTAGCCTGGCGAGGCCGCTCCTAAGGAGGTCTTGTGTCGTCCGCCTAGCGAGGCTTGTCCCCTCGCGAGGGTCTTGAATGCCTTGTTGATGAAGATGGGCCATACGGGCCCGCTCATAGAGCCACACCGTGGGCCGCAGGCGGGCAAGTCTAGGGACCCCCATTCCCAGAACACCGACAGTAGCCCCCGGGCCCAAGGCGCGCTCGGGCTTGGCTTCGAGGCGAAGCCAAAGACCACGTGCGGAGCGCCGCGGGCCCCAATAGCCTGCGTCCTTGGTCGACGCGTGGCGGTTGATTGGACGTGGGCGTCTCCACTTTCCCATGCTACCTCGGCAACTGCCCGACTGTCAAAAGGCTGGCATAGACAACGCTTGCCTTCACTGCTTCCTTTCGCCTTGCTCAGATCCCCTTTCTTGCGCCCCGCCTCCGAAATCCCCAGATCTGCTTCCGTCCTCCACCGCATCAACGACCAATGGCGCCGCGCAAGGTCAAGCCCTCCTCGTCGCCGGCTTGGTATGAACCAGCTCTCGACGCGCCCAACGTCTCGGAGAAGAGCCTCGCCGCCACACGCTTGCTGACGGCGGGGGAGAGCAACAAGAGGGGGAAGACGGAGCTCCGGGTTGCCTCCGACACGCCGGAGCCTGAGGGGAGTACCTTTTTCCCCTTCTTCACGAGTAGCTTCGCCGCGGGGCTGGTTCCCCCCTTTTTTGAATTCTTCTATGAGGTCCTTGGCCACTACGGGCTGCACGCGCTGCACCTTCATCCCAACTCCATCCTTCTCTTGTCCATCTTCGCCTACTATTGCGAGGCGTATCTGGGCGTGATGTCGTCTGTGGCTCTGCTGCGCCACCTCTTCTTCCTCCGCGTCAGCGAGGGCCATATCTCTGGGTGCGCCAATTTTATCGCGGCCGGCAAGGCCAACTCAATCTCGAATACCGGTAAGAAGGCCGACAACCTCAGGGCCAAATGGGTCATGATGGGCCCCAAGTGCGTCCACCCATGTTTGGCGCTGTCGACGGAGATGCCCCAGTCCGACAAGGGGTGGTCTTGTGCGAAGCTTACTGACAAACGGGCGTTGTCGGTGTTGGAGCAGATGAAGGCCGACTTGAAACCGGGCAAAATGAGGGCGGCCAAGGTGACGGGGGCCATGCTCCTGAGGGGGTTCTTGACGCTGCGCGTTGCTCCACTTCAGGTGCGTGCGCACCCCTTGTGGAGGCTCGGAGATGAAGAGGACAAGATTCGCCTGAGCCCGGAGGCCTTGCCTGATGATGAGTTGTCCGCAGTTTTGCGCCTCTTGGTCGGGGACAATCAGGAGTACCCGCCGAGCGCCTTCGTTCCCCTGTTCCGCCGCAAGGACTGGGAGCAAATCATGGCTTCCAGGCCGACTTTTGACGATCGCGGGCTGGTGCCGCCGGCGCCTACCGGGGCCCCTGCGGCGCTGAAGCCGGTGGAGCTGTCTTCTGACGAGTCCCGCGGGGAGGAAGAGGGGAAGGAGGAAGACTCGGAGGTGACCCCCGAAGGGATGGGGGAACCTCTCCCTTGAGCAAAGCTGACATCCTCCGCGCCCTGCCAGACGACGCTGAGGCCGACGCCCGCCAGGAGGAGGGGGAGCTGCCCGTCATCCCGACAAGGGGCAGATCGTCGCTGGTCTCTCAAGATGACACCCCCACCTTGGCGCCGTCTGAAGCTGCTTCCGGTCCCTCTGCTGCGCCATTTTCTGCTCCTGGAGCCAGCGCGCCCGCACCTCAAGCCTCGAGGCTCTCGAGCTTCAGGCTCACCAAGCGGAGGGTGGACTACGCCGCGGTGGACCAGTAAGTGCTCGAGCTTTGCCTTGTCCTTGCTTATGCTGCCTCCTGACGTTCGTCCCTGGTTGTCCAGGCCGTTGCCTTCGGCGAAGAAGAGGAAGGAGGATGCAGCGGCCACGCCCCCCTTCGCGGAGAAAGGAGGCGACAGCACCCGCACCTCCCCGGCCCGGTCGCCCTTGCGAGACCAGGAGGAGCGTCGTCACGAGGAGTCAGCCCCCGAGGTCCCGCTGGCTCCGGAGGTGCCGATGTCCGGCTTGGCTGCCGAGGTTCCAAAGGCTCAGGAGCCCTTGGTCTCCCAGGCCTTGGTGATGGCGTCGCCTCCTTCTCCTGCCGCGCCATTGCTCCCAGGTTCTTCTGCCTCTTCTGTTGTCTTGGAGCATGCCCTTTCAGAGATGACCCAGATGCGGGAAGATCTCCTAGGCACGGATCCGCGCCTGGTAGCCAGGCGCTTGGAACTGGCATCCGGCTGGCTTCAGTCTGACGCAGCAGTCCGAGCAACGCTGAGCCAGGACGCAGCGTCCTCTGAGAAGGAGAAGCGGGCCGCTGCTCAAGCTGCGGCCGACCGCGAGGCGGCGCTAAAGGACGCCAAAGACGCCCACGACCGCTGCCTGGTGCTGGAGGACGAGCTGAAGAGTCTGCGTGATGAGCGCGCAGAAGAGGCTCGCGGCCGCTAGTCGAAGGAGGAGGAGATGAGGGCCCGGGAGGACGCAATCAAGAACCACGACACCGAGCTAGGGGAGTTGGCGAAGACGCAGGCTGCTGAACGCGGCTGGCTGGAGGAGCTGGAGCGGAAGGTGGAGGTGAAGAAGGCCGATCTTGGCGCCAACGTGAAGGTCCTGGCTGAGGACCGCGCAGCCTTAGCGCTTCTCGAGAAGAGGTCCCGCGAGGCTCTAAAGTCACTCTATGAAAAGGACTTGGAGAGGCCACTGACCACCGATGAGGACGGCCCCGCTCAGCTGCTTCCCTACCTGGTTGCTGCGCTTGAGGAGGTCGTGGCCGGCGTCAGTCCTATGGCCGAGGCGGAAGCCCGCGTTCTCTCCTTAGCTGCACTGACACGCGTCTTCAGTCACCTCCATCTTCGTGACCCCAGCGCTCGTCTTGACGAGCTGCAGGAGCCTGTGGCTGATGAACACTGCACGGCTGCCGCCGCAGCCGTGAAAGGTCAGGTGGAGGCCCTGCTGAAGAAGTTCCGCGGCTTCATTTCCACGCCTTCGACCGAAGGCGCCGCCACTCCTGCAGCTCCGACCGGTGGCCAAGACGAAGGTGATGCCATCAAGGGAGGAGTGCCTCTCACGGGCGTCGATGGTGTTCAGGGATGACCTGCGGCTCGTTTCCTGTTTTATTCCTGCAATATGCACCATGCCTCGTGGAGGCGTTAAACTTGCGTTTGATATTGTGAGAACAATATGTCTTGTAATATTTGCTTTGAGATTTTGCGATTTTTCTTCCTATTTGCTTGCGTTCTGCGTCAGCAGAGCCCGGCCCCGCGCATACCTCAGCTGCCGTTGGGCCGACCGGAGACCAGGACGGACCCAAGGAGTGAGGGGCTATGTGACCAGTTAGGCTCCTGAGTCACGATGCTCAGGAGTCCCCCTTGACGCGCAAACAGCTTATAGGAAGGAGACGCGGGGATAGGTTTCGTGTTCTACGTCGGCAGAGCCCGACCCCGCGCATACCTCAACTGCCGTTGGGCCGACCGGAGACCAGGACGGACCCAAGGAGTGAGGGGCTACATGACTAGTTAGGCTCCTGAGTCGCGATGCTCAGGAGTCCCCCTTGACGTGCAAACAACCTTCATACCTTTGCCCTCGCCGAGGCTCGGCTCGGGAGGGGCGCGCGACGACCAGGTCCGGGGGACCTGGCTAGGTGGCGTACGCTTGGGCGTGACCCAAGCGCAGCCCCATGCCCAGCCCCCTCATGCGACTCTCCCGAGGGGAGGGTGTTGCGGTGAGGCCAGACACCGAGCTCTGGGGCTTCCTGAGGTTGGTGCGGCCGTGAGGCCGCCCTCAGTTGTTTATCACCAGCGCGGAGCATAGTGCTTCCGCTTTTGCATGGGCATAGCTGCTCCTCGGCAGTGTCGACGGCCAGCGCGGAGCATGGTGCTTCCATTGGTGCGTGGGAGGGGACTCCCTACTGCGGAGAGCCCCCGGGGCGTGTACAACCCCGCCCTGACACGTGGCTTGCACGGCATGGCTAGACGAGGTGTATCTGGGCACTCGTGAGCTAGCGCGGGACTCACGAGGCCCTAGCTCAAGGCGGGTTGCGCCTGGTCTTGGGTATTTGTTCGATGTGCTGGTCCTGTGAGGTGGTCAGACAACCTGCGCCGAACGAATCTCCTGAGGTTATCGCGTGAGAAGGACAAGCACCAATGGCCCCCGGAGATGACGTGAACGGGGCCGGCCAGCCAGACAGAGCTCGGCCGCTAGATTTATCGACGCTGCAGGGACGGGCCCGAGCACAGACGTCGTGCTTAACCTACTCACGTGAAGGATCCCGAAGAAAGACGGCCGGCGCGCAGCTCCCATGGTGGGTGACGATCGAGCAGGTAATAGTCATAGGTAGACTAAGCACGGAAAGCAAACTGGCTTAAGTAAGTGTAGGGAAGATACATGCCACTGGGTCAGGCCCGAGCGGCTTGGGGATGATGCAGCCCGAGGGGCGCCCCCAACAAGGTAAGCTAAAGACATAAAAAGGGATACATGCCACAGGGACGGACCCACGCGGCCTGGGAATGATGCAGCCCGAGGGGTGCTCACAGCTAAACGAACTTGGAAAATGTCACCTGGTTCTGTTGATGAAGGGATCTTGGAGCAGATGAAGGTACGCGGCGAAGCGGTCGTTCCTCACGAGCCACCGGGTCCCTGAGCCTTGGGAGGCTCTGGGGATCCAGGCGGTTCCTTGAGGGCTGTCTCCATCTCCGTCAGGACGGCGTGGTGCCTGGCCTCCTGAGATGCCAAGGCGCGCCGCAAGTTGCGCTGATAGGCGGACGCCACGCTCGGCAGGCCAAGAGGCATGCGAACGTAGCTGTGCGGTGGACCCTCGTAGCGGCCTACGCGCGAAGGCCAGAAGAGCTCCTGAGATGCGGCCCTGCTAAGCCCTGGGATGTCGATGCAGACGCGCAGCCTGGCATCCTCTCCTGGATGGGGAGCTGCGCCTGATGAACGGCGATTGCCGCGCATGGCCCTCGCATCTTGCAGCTCCTGGGTGGTCCTGGTGATGAAATCCTGAGCGGTGGGCGCCCCTCGCCCTGTGTTCTCCTGAGGGAAACGTGCCGTGAAGCACGCCTCCAAGTGATGCCCAAGCGCCTCCCTCGTGATGTTGGGAAGGTCCGAGGCCCTCCAGAAGAGAGCCCCCGAGCCCTGCCCAAGAAGGGCACCGGGCGCACTTTCCTATGCAATGGAGGGTGGCGCCCCAGGTGCGGGCGCCGATCCCGACGAGGTACCACTCGCGACACCACCCTCCTGAGGTCCTGCGCGGAGCAGCTACTTCTTCTTCTTGGGGTGACCTCAGGAGGGAGCTCGCCCTTGCTGTCGGGGTCGTCGATTGCTGCAGCTTGGAAGGCACGCTCGAGGGAGCACACTACGTCTCTTTCTTCGCATGGGACTGTGATGACTCCGCCGCTTCCCGGCATCTTGAGGACATTGTAGCCGTGATGGGTCACCGCCATGAACTTGGCCAGGGCTGGATACCCGAGGATTGCATTGTACGGCAGATGGATGTGCGCAACGTCGAAGTCGATGAGTTCGGTGCGGTAGTTGTTGCGCTCTCCGAAGGTGACAGGTAGGCGGACCTGCCCTATCGGTGTGGTGGAACCATCGGTCACTCCTGAAAAAGGCTTGGTAGGCTGAAGCTGGTCATACGGCACTTGGAGGTTGTCGAACGTGTCGACGGACAGGACGTTGAGCCCTGCGCCACCGTCAATGAGAGTCTTGGTGACTTGCACATTGCTGATGACTGGTGAACAGAGCATGGGGAGAACGCCAGCAGTGGCCGCACACTTGAGCTGATCTGCCAAACTGAAGGTGATGGCGCACTTGGACCACCTGAGCGGGCGTGTGCTTCAAGCTTGGGGAGGACTGCGTTCACTTCACGGGCAAGTTGTTTGAAGATACGCTGCGAGGCTGGGGCCTGAGCTCCGCCCAAGATGCAGGCGATAGCACGCGGCTCCTGGAAGCCCCCAGCCCCTTGATGGTGGTCATCGTTCCTTCTTGGTGGTGGAGGTAATGGAGGAAGACCGGCGTTACCCTGAGGACGTTCCTCACGTGGTTGGTCCCTCTAGGCGCCCTCGCGAGGCTGATCCTGCCAGCGGTCCTCAAGAGGCCGGTCGCGCCACTCCTGGCGCGGGCCACGGTCATCCCAGCATCCGCCACCACGCCCTCCTCCTCGGCCATAGCCCCGGTCATTGCGCTCGGGGCATCGACCGAAGCGTCCTTCTCAAATGGCTCTGAGCTCTTAACAGTCGCTGGTGTTGTGGCTATGCAGGTTGTGGAAGGCGCAGAACGATCGGATGCTCTTGGATGACTCGGGCTGGTCTCTGCCGCGCTTGGTGTCTGGCTCCGCCGTGAGCACGGCTGCTCCCTTGCGCTTCACGTCCTTGGCCTTAGCTTTCTTCTCCTCCGGGTCTACAGCTGGGAGCTCGAGGAGGGAGAGACGTCCCTCCTCAGCTCTTGCGCACTTGGTCGCCAGGTTAAACAGCTCCAGAGACGTGCACAGCTCCTCGTGGATGGCGAGCTCCTCCTTCATCTTGACGTCGTGGACGCCATCAGAGAACGCGGAGATGATGGCCTCGTCCGTCACCTTGGGGATCTTGAGGCGAACGTTGTTGAAGCGGTGGATGTACTTCTGGAGGGTCTCTCCTGGTTGTTGCTTGACGCGGCGTAGGTCGCCCGCGGCCGGTGGGCGGTCGCAAGTGCCCTGGAAGTTGGCGACGAAGCGGTTGCGCATCTCGTCCCAAGAGGAGATCGAGCCTGGAGGCAGGTTCAGGAGCCACAACGAGCGCCGTCTTTGAGTGCCATGGGGAACCAGTTCACCATGACTTTCTCGTGTCCGTTGGCCGCCTCGATGCTCAGCTCGTAGAGCTGCAGGAACTCTGCGGGGTCGGGGGTGCCGTTGTAGCGAGGAGGCAGATCCGACTTGAACTTACCCGGCCAGGCGACTCTACACAGCTCGGGGGTGAAGGGCGGCAGCTAGCCGTGGTCACCGGGGCCCGTCTTGGAGGTGGAGCTTGGTCTTGGCGCCCGCGCACCGCCACGGCAAGCGGCGCGGGGCCCTGCCGCGGCAAGCGATCCAGACGCGGAGGTGCAGGGAGTGGTGGAGCGTTCTCTTGCGGTCGAGGGACTTCTTGACAGCTTCTTTCTTCACGCGTGGGCGTCGAACGCGGTGGGTCGTGCCGTGGAGCCGTGCGCCTTGGAGACAGGGCGCCGTCTTGGTGCAGAGGTGGTGGAGGTGCTCCGTGAGCTACGTCGCCCGTGGCTGGCGGAGGGCGAGGCAGCGAGCGGGACGACGCTAGGGAGCCCCCTGCGGCACTGACAAGCTCGGCGATGCGGTCGAGCCAGTCCTCGTAGAGGTCATCGACTGGGCAGTAGCACAGGAGCTCGTGCGCCACGAGGAGCGCGGCCCATGCGTCTGTGGGAGCGCGACGAGCGTGAGACGACGAACCAGCGGGAGTCAGCGATGGAGTGGCGGTGCGGCCGTTCTGCCGCACCGAGGGGTGCAAACGAGGATGCTTGCTGCCCATTCCCCACCGGGCCGGTGGCGGCGTTGGCGGCAGGCGATGGAGAATGACGGGGTGGCCCGCTGACGGGAGCTGTCTGAGCGACGCGGGTGGCGAGGGCTGCCCGGCGCTCAGCGCGAGCGCGGCGTGCGTCCGCCATGGAGACGATGAAGCAATGGGATGCAGAGCGACGGAAGGGAAGCTGCGGCGCACCCCTACCAGGCGCGCCAAATGTCGGATCACGGGTTCCGGCAAAACCCTCAAGGTTCGAACACTGGGGTGCGCACGAAGATCTTCCCCTACCGATCCATGTCCTAGCTTTGCTACGATCTCACGGACTAACTCGACGAACTCGCAACACAGAGAACACAAGATTTATACTGGTTCGGGCCACCGTTGTGGTGTAATACCCTACTCCAGTGTGGTGGTGGTGGATTGCCTCTCGGGCTGAGGATGAACAGTTACAAGGGGAAGAACAGCCTCCTGAGGTTGAGGTGCTCTTGTGCTTGGTGAACTTGTGTGGGTGAGGATGATCTGAATCCGTCCCCTACTGTGGTGGCTAGTCCTATTTATAGAGGCCCTGGTCCTCTCCCCAAATATTGAGCGGGAAGGGAGCCAACAACGGCCAATTTGAAAGGGGACAACTAGTACAGCTTATCCTGACAAAAGCAGTCTTCGCCTGCCAAAGGCTCTCGTGCTGACGCCGCCTTGGGCTCCATGGTGACCTCCGTCTTGCCGTCCTGCTGGTCTTGGTCTTGTTGCACCGATATGGAAACCTTTGCTTGATGCCTCGGTACTCCGCGTCTGCGCTTGCTCCCTTAGCACCAAAGATGAAACAAGGACACCGCGCGCGCTGGCGCCCGCCTGATCTTGATCGTCATGGCTCACGTCACGTGAACCTCGCGAGGTTTGCCTTGCCTTGATCTCTCCGCCCCTCGCCAGCTAGCCTGGCGAGGCCGCTCCTGAGGAGGTCTTGTGTCGTCCGCCTCGCGAGGCTTGGCCCCTCAAGAGGGTCTTGAATGCCTTGTTGATGAAGATGGGCCGTACGGGCCCGCTCGTAGAGCCACGCCGTGGGCCGCAGGCGGGCAAGTCTTGGGACCCCCGTTCCCAGAACGCCGACACTTCTGGCCATCACGCGTCGGCCAATGCGAGGGTCCACCTCACAGCTCTGTTCGCATGCCATTCGGCTTGCTGAACGCGGCTGTCACCTTCCAGCGCCACTTGCGTTCTGGCGGCTCAGGAGGCCAGGCATCACGTTGTCCTGGCGGAGACGGTGACGGTTCTTCATGAGCCGCCCGGGCCCTCGGAGCCTCCCGAGGCCCAGGAACCAGGCAGGTCGTAAGGAACAACTTCTTCAGCATGCGTCGTCAGCTACCCCAACACCTCGTCGACCATAGTTCCAGGTGACATTTTCTGGTTTATTCAGCTGGGAGCGCCCCTCGGGCTGCATCATTCCCACGTCGCACGGGCCCGTCCCTACGACGTGTGTCCTTTTGCATCCTTAGCTTACTCTGTTGGGGGCGCACCTCGGGCTGCATCGTCGCGAGGCTGCATGGGTCCGTCCCTGTGGCATGTATCGTTCTTGCATTTATGTTGAGTGTGAAAGCTGCAGTTTCTAGATCGTATCCCCAGAATGACAAGGGTAAATCCGATTTGCTCATCGTTGACCGAACCATGTCCAACAAGGTCCTATTCCGACACACCATTTCTCTGTGGCGTACCTAGAGGTGTGAGCTTAGGTACTATACCTCGGCTTTTCAGATGATCATCAAACTCCTGGCTCATGTACTCACCTCCATGATCTGATCGTAGAAGCTTTATAGTCTTGTGAGCTGATTTTCAACCTCGTTCTGAAACTCTTTGAATTTTTTAAAAGTTTCCGACCTGTGCCTCATCAAATACATATATCCATATCTTGGTAAAAGTCACAAAGTACTGATAGCTGGCACCGACAGTTGTGCTCATTGGGCCACACACATCATTGTGTATAAGCTCCAACCGCTCGAACGCTCCCTCACAACTCTTTACAAAAGGAGACTTAGTCATCTTGCCGAGAAAGCATGATTCACATGTGTCAAACTGTCGCAGGAAATCACAGCCACCTATGGGACCAAAGGTCCCTTGCTGGTTCGACGGGGGGATGGCACGTTGCACAAAGAGCAGAGGAGCGTCGGACAGCACGACAGAGATCACACGGGCAGTTTACATAGGTTCAGGCCGCAGTGAGATGTAAAACCCTACTCCTGCTTTGGTGGATTAATGGTGGAAAAATGGTGGTGGTCGTAGCCCGTTTGCCCGACAGGGTTGCCTCAGGGCGAAATGGCTATGTGCGTATGAAATGTCAGGGGGTGGATTCACTGACACAGGTTCCAACCCTTTCTAAGGTTGCCTTGGGCCTCCTTTTATAGACTAAGGGGTCATCATAGTGGCAAATTAGTCATTATGCACTCATAAGATAGCAAATAGTGCTATCATACCTAACTCTACAAGCTGACAGAGCGCATTAAATGTGCCGCTCAACGTCACATCATCGCTTGCCCGGCAAGCCTTGCTGGGCTGTTTTGCCAGCTTCGCGCCTGCTCGCTCGACACGTTGCAGGACGGGTGTCGTCTGTAGGTATTTCCTGTAGAAAGAAGCTGCCATGTGGCGAATGGCTGCCACTTAGTCACTTTGCGGCTTGACACCGCACTGATCTACGACGTGTGTCGTGGTGAGGTGGCTCTGCCTCTGCGAGTCTCGGTAGGCCCTGTTGGGGTGTCTTGGAGGTTTTCTTCCGGGGGTGACCCCGTCCTTGCCAGGCTCATCTTCCCGACAAGGGAGGTTTCTCTCTTGGCTGTATCTGACTCCTCTGACTTGGTCTTGGTCCTCTTGATCTGCACGTTGGTCCTTTGAAGATATTGATCTCTCGTACTTTGACCTGATCTTGGTGTTGTAATCTTGCTCCCATGCCTGTGCATAGTCTGGGCAACAGACCCAGGGTTTGCTGCACGGACAGAAGCCCCCGGGCCTGCCCTGAACGCGTTGCCGAGCATTGTCAGGGCAGGCCCTAATAAGTGCACAGGCAGGGGTGTGGAAGAGGCTGGCCCCTTGGGGCCGTCTTTGCTTCTTCATTAATCTTGAGCCCGGGCCAGTTTCCGGTTTTCCCGCGTGTCGTGTAAAGCCAATCGTGGTGGGGCCACCCTTGTAATGGCCCGTGAATGACTTTAACACACGGGGTAGAAACTGCCAATTCACTCTTCCCGTCACGCCCTTATCCTTGGCCACGTATGATGCATGCATCGCGCGGGGTAGGTAATGGAGGCGCGTGGTGCCGGAGAGCATCAAGGCAGGGACCCGGTTTTCTTGAATTGGTGGAGGAGGGCGGCGGTCGCTTGTTGAGGGAGTGGCTCTCCTCCTTGGCCCGCCTATTAAAGGAGGGGCGAGGGGAGATCGGAGTCATCCATCTTTGCATCCCTTCTCCTCCATTTTGTACCTCCTGCTGATTATGTTGAAGAGAAGAGCCTGGGGCCAGGCCCCGGGCTCCAGCCAGGGGTTGGTGCCACCAAATGTTTGTGTTGACGCTTGGGGAGTGAGTCTGGTCCATGCTTGGAGAAGACGCCATGGACAAGCCGCCCGTGGAGTGGGAGATACCAAGCTTCCCCATTGTGGGGAAATGCTTGCCCCTTCCGCCACGGTCGGTTGCCCATCGGGGAGTGCGGCATTCAGCCCCGGCCTGCTGCTACTTGTTGGCTTGGCGATCAGGTTCTCTATGTCTTTGATGCTCACCTGGGAGGCAGGGCTGGGGTCGTTGGTATTCCCGACACTGCCCCTTCCAGAGGTCCTAGGGCTGATGTTGACAAGAGGCGCGCCTTCCTGCCCGCCAAGGTGGGGAGCGGCGCGCCCCAAGCCCCCTGGTCGTCTTGGTCGCTCGCCGTCTCTCCAGGGAAGGTGCTGGACTGGGGTCCTGGCGCTTCTCGGGAGTAACGGTTATATATGGAGAGAAAACGAGGGAAGACGGAGAAGGCGGGTGGCGGGGCGTCAGGTCGGAGTACGATGGCGTGGATGCCTTCGCCTCCGACCGGCGACCTGCCGCCTCGTCTTTGCGCTCTTCCCCTCCCTCCCTGGCACCATCATCGCCAGTCTCTTTGGGTGATAGCCGGGGAGGGATGTTCCCTTGGTGCCTTCGCCTCTCCTCCAGCAATCTTCCGACTGAGCTTTGGTGGATGACTCCACCGGTGCCCGAGCCGGGGCTTCTTGCTGGCCCTGGAGGTGATGACCAGGACAGCACTGCTCTGCTCTCCGTTAGGCCTGGGCATAAAAACCGACGAACCGAAGACCGAACCGAAGCCGAAACCGAATAAACCGAATTTTCGGTTTTTAGTGCTACCAAAGAAATTTTCGGTTTCTACATCTGCTAACCGAATTAAATTCGGTTGGTTACAGTTTTTACTACGGTTAACCGAAGAAACCGAGAATATGTCACAGCCAGCGCTCGTGAGTTGTTTCCGCGCTAGCCGCCAGTAGTCCTCGTGCGACAGCGACGAAGATTTTTGCATGGGCCAAGTCAACCACCCGCGTGCAAGGCCCAAGCTATTCTAGGCTTTTTCCCCTGATGTGAGCCAGTTGTGCTCAGTTTGCACGTACGTGCACGTACGGGAAAGCAGATGAGGGCACAGGCGATGTTGGTTTAGTTTAGTCCCACCTCGCGCAGTCAAACAAAATCAGATGAAGGGCTCGCCTATATAAGAGAGAGAGAGCGTGCATGTGTAGAAAACCACACTGCAGAAATTCTTTTGCGACTTTTATAGCAAGATAGGGTATTAACCGTACACCGAACGGAATAACTCGGTTAACCTAATTTTCGGTTAATTAATTTTTTATGTCTTTTTCGGTTTTCATATTTGTTAACCGAATTTACGAAAATACCAAACGGTAGAAACCGAAAATTCAGTTTATACCGAATGCCCAGGCCTACTCTCCGTGCCCCTCCTTCGCAGCCCCGCCACTTCTGATCTTGTCAGGCCGCGCCCGGCAGGTCGCGGCGGGACCGGGATGTGCTCCTGATTGGGTGTCCTTTTCGTCCTCTCCTCTTCCCACCACAATACCTGGTGGAGGGAAAACTAAAAGAGGAGATTACAGGGCACTTATCTTTTTTCAATCTTAAATCTGTCGGCACTTGCCAAATTTTAGTTCAAACAATGTAATCTCTTGAGTCCATGTTTGTGTTCTGCAAGGTTTGTACTAGTTTGATCAGCATATTAATGAAACAGATGAACCTTGTCGGGAACTCATGCATGTATATGTCCATGCAGAGGTGGAATGCCTCTTTACTTTAAATAAACGAGTTTTCCCTGACAGGTTATCCTGCCGGTACCCTTTTATTTTTTTGCCGAAGAACTGAGCCTACCGAGCATAAATAAAGGGACCAGCCCCCCGCCAATCTCTTTTCACCAAAGGCCACTGCGACCATCCTGGCCGAAGCAACATTCGAGTCCAGGGATGGGAGCACCTAAGTTTCAAAGAGCGGCGAGGTTTTCTCATGCACAAGTTTTCAGCGTACAGAACACTTACGGACAAGAGGTAGAACTTATGTGTTTGGCTTGCCGGAGATCGTAGGGCTGGTTCATCTTCCCAATTCCCTGTAGAGGCCAAGCTCGCGACAGAACCTGCAACCTTATGCAAATGGGAATGATGCAAGATGCGACTAGGGCTGGACCAAAACCTTGTAGCTCGCGACCTTAATGAGTGCATGATAGTTTGGCTCGTTAAGCTCAGAGCTCACTTCTTAATGAACAGAGCCAATCATTGATTTCAACTCGTTAAGCTTAACGAACGAGCTAACAAGTTTCATGAGTAGCTCATTAAGCTCATTAGTAACAACATAACACATATTTTCATCTTATGTGACAAACTTTTTGTACCACCTCAGCGCATCAATTAAATCTAATCGACATATAAGGCAACAAACTAGTGCATTTCTTTTTGTAGTTACCATATTTCATCTTGAAACCACACCTACACATTCATCCTATATGTCATAACACATTATAATCTGTAAACGAGCGTTCGCGAGTGCTCACGAGCTTAAAGAGTTTCAAACGAGCCGAGCCGAGCAGGGTTTTCTGCTCGTTAATCTTAACGAGATTAATGAGCCAAGCCTTAATGAGTACGAGCTTAACGAGCCGAGCTGCTCGTTAGTCCACCCCTAGATGCGACTTTATCTATATGCATATGCAATGATCATGGAATGCTTACGCAATGCTCTTGAAATGCTCATGCATGCATGCAACTTGTCGGGGGCCTCCAACGCTTCATTTATTTCTCTGTTGGTTAGGGCCTGCGCCTGGCTTTGTACAAGGGGTTACATGCAACTGAGGCAAGGCCTGTACAAAAGGATGGCTGCCGGGCAGGGCCCGACAGCCGAGCCTTACGGGTAGAAAATACGGAGATGTTCAATATTCCATGAGTTTTGCAATTGAATGCCATCTCCGGTCTCCAGACTGCGCCAGGTCTGGTGACTCGAACTACCCGGTAAGGGCCTACCCACTTCGGCGTCAACTTGTTTGTACCCTTGGCTGACTGAACAGGCCTAAGGACAAGGTCGCCTTCCTCAAAACAACAGGCATGAACCCTGCGGCTGTGGTAGCGACGTAGGGCTTGTTGATAGCGTGTAACACGCGTAGCAGCCCGGAGACGGTTCTCCTCGAGTAGCACAACGTCGTCACGCTGGTGCTGATCTTGCACTACTTCATCGTAGGCAAGCACTCGAGGTGACCCATAAATGAGTTCCATGGGGATAACTGCTTCTGCCCCATAGACTAGGGCGAAGGGAGTCTGCCCGGTAGCTCGATTTGGTGTCGTTCTGAGGGACGAGAAAACTACCGGCAGCTCATCAATCCACCGCCTGTCGTGCTTCCGTAGCGTATCAAAGGTTCTTCTCTTGAGTCCTCACAGCACTTCAGTGTTCGCCCACTCAGCTTGCCCATTGCTTCTGGGATGCGCGACAGAGGCAAATGAGATCTTGCTTCCGAGGGCATGAACATATTGCATGAAGGCGTGGCTCATGAACTGGGTGCCGTTGTCGGTAATGATCCTTGCCCGGACCGCAAAACGACACACCAATTCTTTCAAGAACTTGATACCTGACTGAGCAGTCGCCTTTCTCACGGCAGCTACTTTCGGACACTTTGTAAATTTGTCGATAGCGACGAAAAAGAATTCAAAGCCCTCGGCAGCTCGGGGGAAAGGGTGAAGGATATCGAGCCCCCAGACAGAAAACGGCCATGACAAAGGGATTGTCTGAAGAGCTTGTGCAGGCAGGTGGATGTTTTGGGAATGGAACTGGCAGGCTTCACATTTGGTGACTAGCTCAACCGCATCTTGGACGGCTGTGGGACAATAGAATCCTTGCCGGAATGCTTTCCCAACTAATGCCCTTGATCCAATGTGGGAGCCGCACATGCCTTTGTGTATCTCAGCCAGCAGTTCCTTTCCTTCTTTCTGGTAGATGCACTTCAATTTCACACCGTTGGGCCTCCTTCTGTATAGAGTGTCATCGACAAACTGATACATACTGGCCCTCCGAGCTACTCTTTCAGCTTCATCTTGGTCATCGGGAAGTTCTCCGGTTTGGAGGAAATGGATTATGTGCCTTGCCCAAGTTGGAGCCTGGGGCTCGGCAACAAGGACTAGCGGCACCTCCTCAACTGCGGGGGCACGTTCCTCGTTCGTGGGGACCATAGGCCTGGCTGGAGGGTGCGGTCCGACAAGTGATGGGGAGTTGTTTCCGGCAGGGTCCCTACCAGGAACCCCGGGAGGCTCTACCGGGAGAGGCTTACCGGAGTCCATCTTTCTCCTTTTTCGGGCCATTGTTGCTGGGGTTACGGAGGGCTGAGTAAGATGGAGAACAAAAGTTCCTGGTTCCACAGGAAGCTTATGCGCAGCACACTTTGACAGATGATCAGCTATGTTGTTTTCTGCACGGGGTACGTGCTCTGTTTGCAATCCGTCAAAGTGCTCCTCCAATCTTCTCACTTCATCAACGTATGCCTCCATCAATGGACTTTGGTAATCCTTGTTGACTTGTCTCACCACAAGCTGTGAATCTCCTCGAATGAATAGCTTCTTGATTCCCAATTCTGCGGCAATCCTAAGCCCGACAAGGAGCCTTCCGGGCAAAGTGCATCTGGACGACGTACTTCAAGTGCTCCCCGGAGGGGGCAACGAGAAGCACGCCATCCCCTGCACCTTGTAGGGAAAAGGCACCATCGAAATACATGATCCATTCTTGGGGCGCTTCCTTGCCGTGGATAACTGTTTCCAACACTTACTCATCAGGGGTTGGCGTCCATTCTGCAATAAACTCTGCTAATGCCCTGCTCTGAATTGTTGATGTGCTCTCAAACTTCATACCAAAGCTGGATAACTCCAAAGCCCACTCCACTATTCTGCCGGTAGCCTCAGGGTTTCGGAGTATCCTTTTCAACGGGAAGCGAGTGGCAACCATGATCTCATGGGCTTGGAAGTAGTGGCGCAGTTTCCTTGAGTCCATGATGAGACCAAAGATCAATTTTTGCACACCAAAGTACCTCAATCTAGCTCCTTGTAGCAGGGAACCGACGAAGTATACTGGGCGATGCACCACTTTCTCCTTTGCCGTGTCCTTGGGGTCGCCCTCGCTGCCATGCTCATTTCTGTCCTGACCCTTATCTGACTCTGCCAGGCCTTGCTCACTTTCTGCTTCTTCCACTCCCCGCTGTGCCACTAAGGCTGCACTAACCACTTGATTGGTTGCCGCCACGTATAGCAGCAACGACTCTTGTGGTTTGGGGGCAACCACGGTGGGAACAGAGGATAAGTAGGCCTTCAGCTCTTGCAAAGCTACATCTTCTTCTCAGGTCCACTTCATGGGCCCTGCCTTCCTCAAGATTTTGAAGAACGGAGAGCGCGCTCGGCAGACTTGGAAATGAATCTGCTTAGCGCGGCAACGCACCGTATCAGACGCCTCACATCCTTGACTGTCCTAGGCGCCTGGATCTGCTCGATAGCTTTGATCTTGTCAGGTTTGGCTTCGATCCCCTGGTGGTATACAAAGAACCCAAGTAGCTTGCCGGAGGGAATGCCAAACACACACTTCTTCGGGTTGAGCTTCAAGTTGATCTTGCGCAGATTAGCAAATGTCTCCTCCAAATCTTGGATGAGGGTCGTTCTGTCCTTGGTCTTGACCACAATATCATCCATATAAGTCTCAATGTTTCTGTGCAGCTGTGGCTCAAAACAAATCTAGACTGCCCTTGCAAAAGTAGACCCGACACTCTTTAATCTGAATGGCATGCGGACAAAGCAGTACATACCACATGGGGTGATGAACGAGATCTTCTGTTTGTCTTCTTTCAACATGAAGATTTGATGATATCCAGAATATGCATCCAAAAAGGAGAGCAAATCGCAACCTAGAGTGGAATCCACAATCTGATCGATGTGCGGCAAGTGAAATCTATGCAAAGCCTCCATTTCCCGTTAGCTTTGCGAACGACCACTGGATTTGCTAACCATGTTGGATGTAGCACTCCTCTGACCAAACCAGCTACTTCAAGCTTCTTAATCTCCTCTGCAATAAACTGCTGCCTCTCCAAGGCCTACTTCCGAACTTTCTGCTTGACAGGTCGGGCATGTGGGCAGACAGGAAGGTGGTGCTCGATTACCTCCCTGGGAACACCAGGGATATCATATGGTTGTTAGGCAAACACATCGATATTCTCCCGCGGGAAGGCAACGGGCGCGCTTTCCTATTTGTCGTCAAGGGTGGGGAAGTGGATGGGGATGGGGAAGTGGAAATTGCAGTGAAGTCCACGGCTTCCCCATAAAAAAGGACGTGGTCGGGGGCCGTCTGGGTGGCTGACTTGCGAGCCCAACCATCCGTGCGCATTGACTAGGGTCGGTGGGAGGTGGTTGGACGACCGACACGCGGGCCCGAGGCGAACACCGAGACGCCACGTGCCAGTTCGTTTGTTGTCCGTGACCGTAAAGCTTGCTCAACTATGCGCCTGGAGTGGTCGAGCCAAAAAACGGACACAATTTAAGGATAGGACGGGGATGCGCGTTGGGCCGGCTCGTCTGTCCGTTTGGGTCCAAACGGACACGCCCGGACCATTGGAGTTGGCCTTAGAGCATCAGTTTTTGGATCCGTCTCCCGTCCTCCCCCCGTCGGACATGTGGTTCTCAAATTTTAGAGCATCCGTTTTTGGGTTGCTCGAAAAGCAAAAACATTTCTCACCTCGCCTATAGCCATTTTTAGGGCTTCAAATTTTTGGGCATCCGTGGAGATGTTCTTAGTTGTACATCGGACACATAAATATCCAAGTTGTTATTGCAAGGTAACGAAAACAAATGATGTACTATATCTTGAATTCTTGATCATACTGTTTACGAGTAAATAAAAGAATCAAAATTAAGATATCCAGACATATGGAACAAGCACTCTACCTTCAAGAAAATTGTAGTACGTAGAAGAACAATGATTTTAACACACATAATGCACACCACATACAAGCTAAATTACATGCAACTACTCCCTCCGTCCCATAATGTAAGACGTTTTTTGACACTAGTGTCAAAAAACGTCTTACATTATGGAAAGGAGGGAGTATTATCTTACTGCAGGGTAGAGGCTAGCTAGCTTCTCGAAGCCTCTTGATAAGGGTATCCAGAGATTTCTTCTTTGGATTCTGCCTAGCACCCCTAGTTCCAAATGTTGAGAAATAGCTCTCTGAGGTATCCCTGAACTTCTCCGAGATAATTGCCACCTTTTTATAATCAAGCTTATTGTAGCTCTTCTCACGGATCACTGGGTTAAGGAAGTTCTCTGGGCTGTTGCTCATAAGAAGATTCACCAGCTGCCTCGGCTCCACCAGTGCAGACTTCATTTCACTTGCTGCAGAATCCTGATGAGAGTCCAGGAACAGGCTCGACATGTTCTCTGCGAATGACTCAAACATTTTAAGATCAGTATCTATACCGATGACCGCGCTAGCACTAAACCGCTTCACTGAGTCATTCAAGAATAGGGCAATAATCCTCTCAGAGATATGCACAAGAACTGCAACAAGAACACGACGGAGCACTGGAAGCGGAAGGATCTGTTGAGCAGTTGAAGTAAGAGTCTCCAGATAGATAGTGACCTCATTGGCATACTCATTGCCCCCAGCAGGTGGGTCATCAGCTATCCAGTTGACACCATCAGATTGCCGCATGAATTCATCAACCTTGGAACACAATAGCCGCAGCAGAAGCGCCTCTGCAGCATCACGAGACTTGCGAAGTGGAAAGTCACGCCGCCCACGCTCTACTGCGCGTAGAGGCACACCACACAATTGCGCTGCATGGCGTGTAAAAAACTCACACGCACGCTCCATTATGGACATGTTTGCAGCAACCTGCATTGCCTGAGAGACACTGAGACCACTGCCTGAATCCACAAGCTTCTGTATCGAAGCATTCACAACCTCTGAGAGTATCCGACCAAGGTACTTCTTCACCGCTGCATATGTGTCACCACCGCCCCCATGCGCCATGAAGCTCACCGAGTCCTCAATGAATGACCGCACAATACGACAAATATCTGGCACAGTGCATGAAAACGGCGCGACATATGGGAATGCCGGTGTGATATCAGAGCTCTGAATCCCAAAAGCAAGCACATTCATTGAATACTCATACTCCTTCCTCATGAGCATCTGATCAAACTTATCTGCAGCCAGTGCCTCTGCCACCTGTCTCCGGCAATCAGCAAGCAGCAAGTCATGGTACTTGTCCCGATGCTTAGCCAGCACGTCGAGTAGCATCCCAACTGGATAACTATATCTCCTCATTGTGGCAGCAAGCAAGGCAGCATAATCAGTTATGAGAAGCAGATGGTTTGCTGTCTGCATCCTGGAGAAGTTATCTTCCAGCACGGAGATCATCTTTCCTAGTGCAGCCTCCCACAATGCATCTACATCCACCCGGGATGTAAGTCCACCCCCTGTTCGAAACACACGGTCCTCGACAATAAAAAATCCAGCAATCTGCGCGAAGAACACCTGATGAGACTCGAGGAATGGTGTTGCCGCAATCACATCGAAGTCGGATGTTAGCTGGAGCTTCCTGTTCTCCAGGTAGTACTTCTTGAATCGCTCCCCAAGCGCCAGTGTCTGGTGTATGTGCATGGCACGGTAGAGCTGTGTGAGGTCAAACGATGCTGCAGCGGCACCATCCGACCCATCAGACGTCGCCGTGGCTGCAGCAAAGTCGTCGAGGTCACCAGCTCCGTCATCGTCCAGGGTGATCGACTCCTCCAGCGGGCGGTGCTTGGAGCGGAGCTCCTCCTGGCGCTGCCTAGCGGCAGCTGAGCGGCCAATGGCCACTTGTCCAAGGTGCCGCGAAGCAGCCCGGATGCTGACCATCCAGTCGGCGAACTCCCTGGAGATCTCGCGCTCAGCGTGGACGCGCACCGCGGGTACGAGGCTGAGCAGCATGCGGCGAAGGGCAGGAAGAGGCAGCGGGTCGGGGC
Organism: Aegilops tauschii subsp. strangulata; assembly: GCF_002575655.3. NCBI lineage: Eukaryota > Viridiplantae > Streptophyta > Magnoliopsida > Poales > Poaceae > Aegilops > Aegilops tauschii. Next base: position 275,010,255 of record NC_053037.3, on the reverse strand, counting down.
GAGAGGCAAGGTTGAGATCAATGGCATCGACGGCGCGGAGGGCGAGGTAGAGACTGTGGTTGCCGGCCTGGAGGTGGTCATTAGCCCGAGCGGCGAGCGCGAGCAGGCGGACGCAGCGGTGGGAGGAGGCGAGAGCGGATGAGAGGTTCCCGGCGAGAGCTCGCGCGGCAAGGAACGACTCGAGCGAGGCAAGCAGCGGCGCTGAAGATGACAGGAGTGCGGAGTGGGAGGCGGAGAGGGAGCCCTTGAGCACCTCGGCGTCGGCGAGAAGAGAGCGGAGGTCGTCGACGGCGCGGATGAAGTCGTGGAAGTGCGCGCGACAGAGCTCCTCGATCTCGGACTCGCGGTCCCGCGCGACGGCGCGGAGCGAGGATAGAAGCGGCTCCGGCCGCCCGCAGGCGAACGCACGCCGGACAAACGGGCCCAGGTCCTCCCCCGCCGAGATGGCGGTGGAGAGCTGCGCCAGGTCTGCTTCGGACGGGGCTGAGCCGCCGCCGGCCGAAGCCGACGCTGGCGCGTCGCCGGCGAGCTTGCGCCGCATCGAGATCTGGAGGAGCTGGGGTTGTGGGAGAAAGGGAAGCTGCCGAGTTGGGCAGGACAGGGGAAAAGGAACTGTTGGTATTGCTACCAGAAGAAACAGGGGGTCGTCGGGGCAACTCGCGTGGAGTGGCTGGAAGGTGGGACCAGATAATACAGAAGTATGCGCGTGGACTAGTTGGCATGTCGGACCCATGTGTCAATTAGAGCATCCTGAATAGATGACGTATATTTTGATGCTTCAAACCGATGACGGACCTATGTCAATTAGAGCATTTCCAACACATGATGTATATTTTGATGCTCCAAATCGGTGATGTAAAAATTTAGGCCAACTCCACCGCGCGACCCCATCCTGTCCGCACGCGTTCGTTTGGGATAAAACGGACGAACCAGACGGCCCAGCGCGTGGGCGCAAACGGACTTTTGTCCGTTTTCTGTCCGCTTTCGACCCATCCCGGCCCAAGTTTGCGCCGCTTTTGGGGTGAAACGGACAGCACGCGGACGCGCGGGCCGTCTGCGCGTGTCCACCCCCTCCCTCCTTCCGGCCGCACACCCTCCATTCTTCTCCACTCTTCCCTCGCCGCCGCCGCTGCTGCCATTGTAGCTGTGCAGCTCGGACGCGCGCTCGCCCAACCCCTTCCCCCTCGGCGCCCCCGAGCTACCCAACCACGGCCACCTGATTTGCGCACCCGCTGGCCGGATTTGGGGCGGATCCAGTCGATCTTGAGCTCGCCCGGCTGTGGCAGGCCACGCCGCGCCATGGACTGGCCGGGCACCGGGCCGGAAGGCCCTGGCAGGGCCGCAAGGCCACATGCAGGCAGTGGCTTCTCCTCTAGCCGTTCGGATCTACACCGTCGGTGGTCCGCCAGCAGATACACGAATGGCGGTCGGCCGGGCTCGGTGCTAGCCCAAAAGCTCGTCGGCGCACCGTTGCCGCTCATTAAGTGCGACCACTGCCTAAAGAAGGTCGTGCGCCGCGTGTCTACAACGCCGGAACATCCCGGATGGGTGTTCATCAAGTGCTTAAACGATGGGGTATGTGCTCTTTTTAGCTTCGGTTTGTGCTCTAGATTTGACTAGTTGTGCTAACTTCAAATTTTGTTGTGTAGAATGGATGCAAGTTTTGGTATTGGGAAGAAGAGTACATCGATATATTAATAGAGCGCAATTTAGTAGGTGTTCGTGCACTTTTAGCTAGCATAGAGGCTATAGATGAGACAAGTGCACTTGTTGCTAGATTAGAGGCTAGACACGAGACTAGATGCGAGGAAGCAACCTCTACTTCTTTAGACTCGAAGAAGAAAGAAACATGCAAGATGGAGGCGGCTCTTCCGCAGATCAACAATGAATACATCGAGAAGACACTAATCCAACTTACAGGAGTAGTTATGGAAGTTGGATATCTTCTAAAATGTATTCTTGTGGTTTTTGTTTTCTTTGGTCTCGCTTTTTTAGTCAAAATTTGGTGATGTATTCCCATGTACCAAGAATGAATGATGAAAAACGTTTAAGGGCTTGTAAAGAAAAAGTACATGGACAGGATGCGACCAGGATGCGTCCGTGTTGGGCGCACGGCCACCGCATCCCAGAAACGGCCAGACACGACCCATTGCCCTACCCAAACGGACAGAATCCGGGCAAAACGGACGTCCGTTTAGGGTCGCGCGGTGGAGTTGGCCTTACATCACCAAAAAGTACTTTTTACATGTCCGAAAAAGGCTCAACTCCAACAGATGGTCCAAAACAGAGATGTAAGAACATCTCCAATAGATGGTCCAAATGTAAAACTAACTAACTTTTGGACCGTCTGAGGCCAAAAACGCAGCTCCAACAAACGGTCCATATGTAAAAAAAATGGACCGCGACCTCCTTGTGATGTAAAATACAACACCTCACGGTGCAAATTTACATCACAAGGTGCATCTGGTCCAAAACCAGCCGCCGCCTGCGAACGCCCAACCGCCAGTTCCTTTTCTTTCCCGCCCGCCCGCGACCTCCCGCCCGTCAGCCGCCGCCCCGCCGCACGCCGCCCGCATCAGATCTGGCCCCGCCCCACCCCCCGCCGTTGTTTCCACGCCGCCCGCCCGCCGCGGATCCGGTCGCGGCCGCAGCGCACGCCGCCACCCCGTCCGCCCCCGCCCCGTCCGCCGCAGCTCCAACCGGCCCCGGCCCGCCGTCGTAGCTCCGACCCACCCTGGCTCCGTCCGCCACCGCCCGGCTCCGTCCACCACCGCCCCTCAGCTCCGCTCCGCCCCGCCCGGCTCCGCTCCGCCCCGCCCGGCTCCGTCCGCCACCACCCCGGCCGCACGCTGCCGCCGCTCCAACGCTCTCACCGCTCTCCGATGGCGCCGAAGAAGACGCCGAAGGGCAAGTCGGGCTTCTTCAGCATGAGGCAAAAGCCCTCCGATAACTTCAGAGTGGAGTTCTCCGACGCCAGGAGGCGTTGGTGGATCGGCACGTACCCCTCTGCCCACAGGCCGCGCGTGCCTAGGACGTGGCGGTGTGGCGTGCCGAGAGGCCTCGTGAGCACCTCAACTTCCCAGAGATCGAGAGTCAGGCGGAAGCGGAGATGCTTGTGCCGCAGGGCATCAAGATGAAGGAGATCCCGATGAAGAAGAAGACGACGAAGAAGCCGTCGGTTGTCATCAGTGCCGGCGAGACCGACGAGGAGGCGATGGTGAGGTTTGCTCGGGAGCATCCGGAGTACGTCCAGGCCGAGCTGGAGTACTACTGGAAGCGTGAGGTGAAGCAAAAGAAGAAGAAGGGGGCAAAGAAGGAGGACGAGGCCGGTCCCTCGACGGTGATCCCCATCGAGTCTGTCGGATTACGGGTTCCGGCAAACCCTTGAGGTTCGAACACTGGGGTGCGCACGAAAATCTCTCTCCCTCTCTAGCTCACTCGCACAATGATCTCAAAGCCAAGCCCGCCGAACCCAAGGAACAAGGGACACAAGAATTTATACTGGTTCCGGCCACCGATGTGGTGTAATACCCTACTCCAGTGTGGTGTGGTGGATTGCCTTGTAGGCTGAGGATGAACTAGTACAAAGGGTGAACTACATCAGGAGGAGAGGTGTTCTTGAGTTCTATGAGCTGGTGAGGATGGTCTTGGTGGAATGGATCCGGTCCAAGATCAGTTGCCTCCTATGGTGGTGGCTAGTCCTATTTATAGAGGCCCCGGTCCTCTTCCCAAATGTTTAGGCGGGAAGGGATCCCACAACGGCCAATTTGAAGGGGGACAACTAGTACAAGCTATCTTGACAAAAGGTGGTCTTCGCCTGCCAAAGGCTCCGGTGGTGATGCCGTCATGGGCTCCGCGATGACCTCCGTCCTGCTGGTCTTGGTCTCGTTGCACCGATAGGGAAACCTTTGCCTGATGCCTCGGGACTCCTCGCCTGCCCCTGCCCCTTTAGCACCAAATAGGCAACCGGTACTCCGCGCCTACTGGCGCCCGCCTGGGCTTGGTCGTAATGGCTCACGTCACGGAAATCTCGCGAGGTGCCCCTCGCCTTGATCTCTCCGCTCCTCGCGAGCCAGCCTACTGAGGTTGCCCCTGAGGAAGTCTTGTGTCGTCCGCCTCGCGAGGCTTGGCCCCTCGCGAGGGTCTTGAGTGTTAGCTGATGAAGATGGGCCGTACCAGACTGTTAGTGGAGCCACGCCGTGGGCCGCAGGTAGGCAAGTCTGGGGACCCCCATTCCTAGGACGCCGACAGTAGCCCCCGAGCCCAAGGCGCACTCGGACTTGGCTTCGAGGCGAAGCCAAGGGGCAAGTGCGGAGCGTCGCGGGCCCCAACCGCCCGCGGACTTGATTGACACGTGGCGATTGACGGGACGTGGGCGTCTCCACTTCCCCACGCTGCCTCGGCAACTGCCCGACTTGACGAGTCCCTGGTGCGATCGTGGGGGTCGTCGGTTGGCCTCCTTCTGCTATAAATGGGGAGGGGGCGGAGCCCCCGTTGCTCATCTCTCCCCCATTTCTCTCGCTTCTTCTTCCTTGCTTCACTGCCTCGCCGCTCCACCCATGCCGCCGATACGGAGGTTCTCCGCCGCTGAGAAGGGAAAAACCCCCCGTGAAGAGCTTGGGCCACTCCCGCCGAAGAAGAGGCTGGTCCGTCTTCGCGACGCCATCTTGAGGCGGCAGGTGACGAGGCCATGGTACGAGCGGCCTCCCCCCGGCTACCCGTTGCCTGTTTATGCCCAGGCGCAAGGCCCCGGAGAGGGAGGAGGCGGCTCGCGGTGCTCGCGCTATGGCCGTGGTAGCCATGCTATGGTGACGCGCGCCGCCGTCCCACGAACCCATGCCGAAGGCTCCTCGCGTGAATTTGTGGTGTGAGCGGCGATGCCACCGTGCACGTGGATCCGATTCCCGCCGTTCTTCGCCGTGGAGATGCCGCCGAGGGGGCCTCTCGAGCTGTGGCTGCAGCACGCCGAGTGTGGCAACCCGGCGACGGCGGTGGAGGTTGAGGTTGTCGCCCCAGGCAAGATCTTCATGACTCGCGGATGGGGCAAGGTCGCCCGTGTCTGTCACGCGGAGGGCGCCCTCGCCATCCATTTCGAGTACGATAGCGCCTCCATGTTATTCTTTAGGGTCTTCGACGGGGAAGGCCGCCGGCTGGAGTGCTGCTCTGGAGGGAGCCTTCAGGGGGGGGTGCCTGGCGCCGGCCCCGCCGACAGTCCCTCCGGTAGCAGTGATGGCACCGGGGAGTCCAGCGGTTCTCCTGAGCCTGACGAGACCCCGGAGACGAGTGACGACAGCTACGTGCCCCCGAGCTCCCACCGTGCCCAGAGCGCGGCGGCAGCGTCCGCTCATCGTCGCCGCTGATCTGGATGGGGTTGGCATCGGTCTCCAGTGGCCCACTGTTGATGATGGCGTCGGTGGTGATGCCCGTATATATAGCTTCCGATAGTCTTCTCCTTTTGTTCCCTGTGAGGAATCAAGATGAACCCCACAGGGGTGTGTAAAGAATATGTAGTGCCTTTGGTGTTAATAGCATCCCCATTATGAAAGCTTGTGTTCGCGCGTCTTGCTTCGGCTTGGTTCCCCCTTTCCAACCTTGCGGCAGCCTGGCGCTCTACACTGACAGGCCCCAGTCCCCAGGCAGGCTTCAGTCGTCGCTGGTATGCCAGGTCGCGATGCCGTGGTCAAGGCCAGGAGGTGAGCGGCCCGAGGTCCGGTAAGAGCCCCTGAGGCGCGATGCTCAAGGGGTCCCCTTTAGCATGCAAGCAACTCCTGGAAGGCAGGAAAGGTAGGTGGCGTCGCCGTAGCAAGGCTGCACGGGCTAGGAATCCTGCGTTATGGTACTGGGCTGACTCGACAGCGTGACTTATCTTTAGTGATCTTGGATCAATTCCTTAGGCCGCGCCTGACCTGCGCCTCTGCGGTCGTGGTATTGTCAGGTCGGGACCGCTTCAGGTCCTTCCCCCTCTTGCGCTCTCCTAAGTGCTCTGCATTCTCAGGTCTCGACCCTCGAGCAAGGCTCAACCGCCGCTGGTATGCCAGGTCGCGATGTCGTGGTCAAGGTCAGGGGGTGAGGGCTGGAGAGTCAGTAAGAGCCCCTGAGGCGCGATGCTCAGGAGCCCCCTTTCACGCGCAAGTGAATCGCATGAGGAGGAATGAGCTAACGGGACCACCTGCAGCTAGTGCTTCGGAGGTTCCTGCAAGTTAGCTGAAGAGGGAACATTGCCCGTGATCGCGCCGGTTACCCAGAGGTAGATCGTCCCGTAGAGAGACGGGGGCACTGAGGATCGGGTGAGGTGACGTGCGCGGAGCGGGCCGCGAGCCAAAGCTCGATCTCTCAGATTTGTCAGTGTTGCAGGGCGGACCCGAGCACAAGCGTCGTGCCGACGTGCGGGGCTCTCGCTGCGGGGCAGCTAGGAGATTGGTTAGCAGCGCGGGATGCCGCGAGGTGCAATCAGGCAAGTGATAATCATAGGGAAACCACGCAAGGAGACAATCTATTTTAAATAAATGCAAGGACGATACATGCCACCGGGACGGACCCGAGCGGCCTGGGGGTGATGCAGCCCGAGGGGCGCCCCCGGCAGAGTAAGCTAAAGATGCAAAAAGATACATGCCGCAGGGACAGGCCCGCGCGACCTGGGAATGATGCAGCCCGAGGGGCGCTCCCAGCTGAGTAAACCAGAAAATGTCACCTGGTACCGTTGTCGAAGGAGTGTTGAAGTAGCTGAAGGTGCGCGCTGAAGGAGTCGCTCCTCATGAGCCACCAGGGCCCTGAGCCTCAGGAGGCTCCGGGGGCTCGGGTGGTTCCTTGAGGACTGCCGCCATCTCCGCCAGGACTGCGTGATGCCTGGCCTCCTGAGCCACCATGATGCTCCGTAAGCGACGCTGGAAAGTGACAGCCGCGTTCGGCAGGCCAAATGTCATGCGAACATAGCTGTGAGGTGGACCCTCGCACCGGCCAACACACGAAGGCTAGAAGCGCTCTTGAGATGCGGCCCTGTTGAGTCCTGGGATGTCGATGCAGATGCGTAGCCCGCCGTCCTCGCCAGGATGGGGAGCTACGCCGGGTGGTGGGCGGCGCTCGCCGCGTATGGTCCTTGCCTCTTGAATCTCCTGGGTCGCCTTCTCGATGAACTCCTGAGCACCGGGCATGCCTCGCCCGGTGCCCTTCTGGGGGAAATGTGCGGCGAAGCACGCCTCCACATGGTGCCCGAGCGCCTCCCTCGTGATGTTGGCTAGGTTTGAGGCCCTCCAGAAGAGAGCCCCCGAGCCTTGCCCGAGGAGGGCACCGGGCACGCCTTCCTATGCGAGGGAGGGAGGCGCCCCAACTGCAGGCATGGATCCTGAGGTGGTGCCGCCGGAGACGCCGCTCTCCTGAGGCCCTGGGTGGAGTAGTGCTTCTTCTTCTTGGGGATGGCTTCAGGAGTGTACAGGGTGCCTTCTTTGTCGGGGTCTCCGATCGCAGCGTCTTGGAAGGCGCGCTCATGGGAGCACACCGCATCTCTTTCTTTTGCAGGGGACCGTGATGACTCCGCCGCTCCCTGGCATCTTGAGGACGTTGTAGCCGTGGTGGGTTACTGCCATAAACTTGGCCAATGCTGGATACCCAAGGATGGTGTTGTACGGCAGACAGATGTGGGCGACGTCGAAGTCAATGAGCTCGGTGCGGTAGTTGTTACGCTGGCCGAAGGTGACAGGGAGGCGGACCTGCCCTATCGGGGTGGTGGAGCCGTCGGTCACTCCTGAGAAAGGCTTGGTAGGCTGCAGCTGATCGTATGGCACCTGGAGGCTATCGAATGTCTCGATGGACAGGACATTGAGCCCTGCGCCGTCGTCGATGAGGGTCTTGGTGATTTGGACGTTGCTAATGACGGGCGAGCAAAGCATCGGGAGGGCGCCGGCAGTAGCCGCGCATTTGAGCTGGTCCGACGAGTTGAAGGTGATGGCGCACTTGGACCACCTGAGCGGGCACGTGGCCTCGAGCCTGGGAAGGGCCGCGTTCACCTCATGAGCAAACTGCTTGAAGATGCGCTGGGAAGCTGGGGCCTGAGCACCGCCCAAGATGCAGGCAATAGCGCGCGGCTCCTGGATGCCCCCAGCCCCCTCGTCCTGATGGTGGTCGTCGTTCCTTCTTGGCGGTGGCGGCAACGGAGGGAGGCCGGCATTGCCCTGAGGACGGTCCTCACGAGGCTGGTCCCTCCAGGCGCCCTCACGAGGCTGGTCCTGCCAGTGGTCCTCGCGGGGCCGGTCGCGCCACTCCTGACGGGGGCCGCGGCCGTCCCAGTGTCCTCCACTTTGTCCTCCTCCCCGGTCGTAGCCTCGGTCGCTGCGCTCGGGGCGTCGACCAAAGCGTCCATCTCGAATGGCCCTGAGCTCCTGGCAGTCGTTGGTGTTGTGGCTGTGCACGTTGTGGAAGGCGCAGAACAGGCGGCTGCTCTTAGATGATTCGGGGTGGTCCCGACCGCGCTTTGTGTCCGGCTCCGCTGCGAGCACGGCAACTCCCTTGCGCTTCACGTCCTTGTCCTTGGCTTTCTTCTCTTCTGGGTCGGCAACAGGGAGCTCGAGGAGGGAGAGGCGCCCCTCCTTAGCTCTTGCGCACTTGGTCGCCATGTTGAACATATCCAGAGCCGTGCATAGCTCCTCGTGGATGGCGAGCTCCTCCTTCATCTTGACGTCGCGGACACCATTAGAGAACGCTGAAATGATGGCCTCGTCCGTCACCTTGGGAATCTTGAGGCGAACACTGTTGAAGCGCTGGATGTACATTTGCAGGGTCTCTCCTGGCTACTGCTTGATGCAGCGCAGGTCACCCGCGGCCGGTGGGCGGTCGCGAGTGCCCTGGAAGTTGGCGACGAAGCGGTCGCGCATCTCACCCAAGGAGGAGATTGAACCCGGGGGCAAATTCAGGAGCCATGAGCGAGCACCATCTTTGAGAGCCATGGGAAACCAGTTCGCCATGACTTTCTCGTCGCCGTTGTCCGCCTTGATGCTCAGCTCGTAGAGCTGGAAGAACTCCGCAGGGTCGGGGGTGCCGTTGTAGCGCGGGGGCAGGTCTGGCTTGAACTTGCCTGGCCAAACGACGCTACGGAGCTCTGGAGTGAAGGCACGACCGCTTGCTCTGGCCACCAGGTCCCGTCGCAGGGGCGGAGCTTGATCTTGATGCTCACGCACCGCCGCCGCAGGCGGCACACAGTCTTGACGCGGTGGCGCCGAGAGTGCAGGAGCATTTTCTCGCAGTCGGGGAACTTCTTGGCAGCTTCCTTCTTCGCGCGCGGGCACCCGGTGCGGCGGGTCGCGCCGAGGGGCCGCGCGTCTTGGTGGTAGGACGCCGTCTTGGTGCAGAGGAGGCGGAGGCGCTCCATGAGCTACATAGCCCGCAGCAGGAGGAGGGCGAGGCAGCGAGAGAGATGGTAGAGGGGAGCCCCCAGCGGCGCTGATGAGCTCGGCGATGCGGTCCAGCCAGTCCTCGTAGAGATCGTCGACCAGGCGGTAGCATAGGAGCTCGTGCGCCATGAGCAGCGCGGCCTGCGCGTCCGTGGGCGCGCGACGAGCGTGGGAAGATGAGCCGGCCGGAGTCAACGACGGGGTGGCGGTGCGGCCATCCCGCCGCACAGAGGGGTGCAGCGATGATGACTGCTGCTCATTTCCCGCCAGGCCGGTGGCGGCGTTGGCGGCGGGTGATGGAGAACGACGGGGAGGCCCGCTGACAGGAGTTGTCTGGGCGACACGAGCAGCCAGGGCGGCCCGGCACTCAGCGCGGGCTCGGCGTGCATCCGCCATGGACGCGGTGGAGCAATGGAGCGTGGATCGACGGAAGAAAAGCTTCAGCGCACCCCTACCTGGCGCGCCAAATGTCGGATTACGGGTTCCGGCAAACCCTTGAGGTTCGAACACTGGGGTGCGCATGAAGATCTCTCTCCCTCTCTAGCTCACTCGCACGACGATCTCAAGGCCTAGCCCGCCGAACCCAAGGAACAAGGGACACAAGAGTTTATACTGGTTCGGGCCACCGATGTGGTGTAATACCCTACTCTAGTGTGGTGTGGTGGATTGCCTTGTAGGCTGAGGATGAACTAGTACAAAGGGTGAACTGCCTCAGGAGGAGAGGTGTTCTTGAGTTCTATGAGCTGGTGAGGATGGTCTTGGTGGAATGGATACGGTCCAAGATCAGTTGCCTCCTATGGTGGTGGCTAGTCCTATTTATAGAGGCCCCGGTCCTCTTCCCAAATGTTTAGGCGGGAAGGGATCCCACAACGGCCAATTTGAAGGGGGCAGCTAGTACAAGCTATCCTGACAAAAGGTGGTCTTCGCCTGCCAAAGGCTCGGGTGGTGACGCCGTCGTGGGCTCCGCGATGACCTCCGTCTTGCCGTCCTGCTGGTCTTGGTCTCGTTGCACCGATATGGAAACCTTTGCCTGATGCCTCAGGACTCCTCGCCTGCACCTACCCCTTTAGCACCAAAGAGGCAACCGGTACTCTGCGCCCGCTGGCGCCCGCCTGGCCTTGGTCGTCATGGCTCACGTCATGGAAACCTCGCGAGGTGCCCCTTGCCTTGATCTCCCCGCTCCTCGCGAGCCAGCCTAGTGAGGCCGCCCCTGAGGAAGTCTTGTGTCCTCCGCCTCGCGAGGCTCGGCCCCTCGCGAGGGTCTTGAGTGTTAGCTGATGAAGCTGGGCCGTAGCAGGCCGTTAGTGGAGCCATGCCTCGGGCCGCAGGCAGGCAAGTCTGGGGACCCCCGTTCCCAGGACGCCGACAGAGTCCTCTTCCGAGGAGGACTGGGCAGACTTCTCAGAGGAGGAGGAGGAGGAGGGGTGCAACGACCCGGAGAAGGAGGAGTTCTGGGCGCAGTTCCGCAGCTCCGACGATGAGGAGTAGTTTATCTATTAGTTTGAATAAGTAGTAGTTGAAGTTCATGTATGAAACTATGTTGAATTTGATGTTTGAACTATGTTGAATGGACTAGTAGTTTGTCGTTTTAAGAAATTTACATCTTCATTTTGGACCATCTATTGGAGTTACTCATTTGGACCATCAATTTGGACCATCTGTTGGAGTTGAGCTTTTTTCGGAGCTCCAAAACGCACTTTTTGGCGGTCCAAATTTTACATCTCCGGTTTTGGACCGCCAAATTTTGGACCATCTATTGGAGATGCTCCAAAAGAACAACTCCAACAGATGGTCCAAAACGAAGATATAAAATTCTGGAAAGGACCAACTACTACTTCATCTCATCATAGTTCAAACGTAGATGACATAAATTTAAAGTAGCAGAACTACTCGTCGTCCGAGGGCATCCAATACGACTCTTCGGAGTCATCCGAGAGCCCCCAGAACTCCTCGTCTGATGTCTACTACGCAACCTTCTTCTTGTAGACGTTGTTGGGCCTCCAAGTGCAGAGGTTTGTAGGACAGTAGCAAACTTCCCTCAAGTGGATGACCTAAGGTTTATCAATCCGTGGGAGGCGTAGGATGAAGATGGTCTCTCTCAAACAACCCTGCAACCAAACAACAAAGAGTCTCTTGTGTCCCCAACACACCCAATACAATGGTAAATTGTATAGGTGCACTAGTTCGGCGAATAGATGGTGATACAAGTGCAATATGGATGATAGATATAGGTTTTTGTAATCTGAAAATATAAAACTAGCAAGGTAACTAATGATAAAAGTGAGCGTATACGGTATTGCAATGCTAGGAAACAAGGCCTAGGGTTCATACTTTCACTAGTGCAAGTTCTCTCAACAATAATAACATAATTGGATCATATAACTATCCCTCAACATGCAACAAAGAGTCACTCCAAACTCACTAATAGCAGAGAAGAAACGAAGAGATTATGGTAGGGTACGAAACCACCTCAAAGTTATCCTTATTCAAGAGTCCGTAGTAAAATAACACGAAGCTATTCTTTCCGTTCAATCTATCATAGAGTTCGTACTAGAATAACACCTTAAGATACAAATCAACCAAAACCCTAATGTCACCTAGATACTCCAATGTCACCTCAAGTATCCGTGGGTATGATTATACAATATGCATCACACAATCTCAGATTCATCTATTCAACCAACACAAAGAACTTCAAAGAGTGCCCCAAAGTTTCTACCGGAGAGTCAAGACGAAAACGTGTGCCAACCCCTATGCATAAGTTCACGGAACTCGCAAGTTGATCACCAAAACATACATCAAGTGAATCACGTGATATCCCATTGTCACCACAGATACGCACATGCAAGACATACATCAAGTGTTATCAAATCCTTAAAGACTCAATCCGATAAGATAACTTCAAAGGGAAAACTCAATCCATTACAAGAGAGTAGAGGGGGAGAAACATCATAAGATCCAACTATAATAGCAAAGCTCGCGATACATCAAGATCATACCACCTCAAGAACACGAGAGAGACAGATCAAAAACATAGCTACTGGTACATACCCTCAGCCCTGAGGGTGAAATACTCCCTCCTCGTCATGGAGAGCGCCGGGATGATGAAGATGGCCACCAGTGAGGGATCCCCCTCCGACAAGGTGCCGGAACAGGGTCCCGATTGGTTTTTGGTGGCTACAGAGGCTTGCGACAACGAAACTACCGATCTATTCTGTTCCCCGATGTTTTTAGGGTATATGGACATATATAGGCGAAAGAAGTCAGTGAGGGGAGCCACGAGGGGCCCACGAGGGTGGGGGGTGCGCCCGGGGGCAGGCGCGCCTCCCTGCCTCGTGGCCACCTCGAAGCTTCCCCGACTTCAACTCCAAGTCTCCTGGATCACGTTCGTTCCAAAAATCACGCTCCCGAAGGTTTCATTCCGTTTGGACTCCGTTTGATATTCCTTTTCTATGAAACACTGAAACAAGGGACAAAACAGAAACTGGCACTGGGCTCTGGGTTAATAGGTTAGTCCCAAAAATAATATAGAAGTGCATAATAAAGCCCGTAAACATCCAAAACAGATAATATAATAGCATGGAACAATCAAAAATTATAGATACGTTGGAGACGTATTAGCATCCCCAAGCTTAATTCCTGCTCGTCCTCGAGTAGGTAAATGATAAAAACAGAATTTTTGATGTGGAATGCTACCTAGCATATTTCTCAATGTAATTTTCTTTATTGTGGCATGAATATTCAGATCCATAAGATTCAAGACAAAAGTTTAATATTGACATGAAAACAATAATACTTCAAGCATACCAACAAAGCAATCATGTCTTCTCAAAATACCATGGCCAAAGAAAGTTATCCCTACCAAAATCATATAGTCTGGCTATACTCTATCTTCATCACACAAAGTATTTAATCATGCACAACCCCGATGACAAGCCAAGCAATTGTTTCATACTTTTGATGTTCTCAAACTTTTTCAACCTTCACGCAATACATGAGCGTGAGCCATGGACATAGCACTATAGGTGGAATAGAATGGTGGTTGTGGAGAAGACAAAAAGGAGAAGATAGTCTCACATCAACTAGGCGTATCAATGGGCTATGGAGATGCCCATCAATAGATATCAATGTGAGTGAGTAGGGATTGCCATGCAACGGATGCACTAGAGCTATAAGTGTATGAAAGCTCAACAAAAGAAACTAAGTGGGTGTGCATCCAACTCGCTTGCTCACGAAGACCTAGGGCATTTTGAGGAAGCCCATCATTGGAATATACAAGCCAAGTTCTATAATGAAAGATTCCCACTAGTATATGAAAGTGACAACATAGGAGATTCTCTATCATGAAGATCATGGTGCTACTTTGAAGCACAAGTGTGGTAAAAGGATAGTAGCATTGCCCTTCTCTCTTTTTCTCTCATTTTTTTTTGTTTTTTGGGCCTTCTCTTTTTTGGCCTCTTTTTTCCTCTTCCTTTTTTTTTATTTTTCGTCCGGAGTCTCATCCCGACTTGTGGGGGAATCATAGTCTCCATCATTCTTTCCTCACTTGGGACAATGCTCTAATAATGATGATCATCACACTTTTATTTACTTACAACTCAAGTATTACAACTCAATACTTAGAACAAGATATGACTCTATATGAATGCCTCCGGCGGTGTACCGGGATGTGCAATGACTCATGAGTGACATGTATGAAAGAATTATGAAAGGTGGCTTTGCCACAAATACGATGTCAACTACATGATCATGCAAAGCAATATGACAATGATGAAGCGTGTCATAATAAACGGAACGGTGGAAAGTTGCATGGCAATATATCTCGGAATGGCTATGGAAATGCCATGATAGGTAGGTATGGTGGCTATTTTGAGGAAAGTATATGGTGGGTGTATGATACCGGCGAAAGGTGCGCGGTATTAGAGAGGCTAGCAATGGTGGAAGGGTGAGAGTGCGTACAATCCATGGACTCAACATTAGTCATAAAGAACTCACATACCTATTGCAAAAGTCTATTAGTTATCGAAACAAAGTATTACACGCATGCTCCTAGGGGGATAGATTGGTAGGAAAAGACCATCTCTTGTCCCCGATCGCCACTCATAAGGAAGACAATCAATAAATAAATCATGCTCCGACTTCATCACATAACGGTTCACCATACGTGCATGCTACGGGAATCACAAACTTTAACACAAGTATCTCTCAAATTCATAACTACTCAACTAGCATGACTCTAATATCACCATCATAATATCTCAAAACAATCATAAGGAATCAAACTTCTCATAGTATTCAATGCACTTTATATGAAAGTTTTTGTTATATCCCTCTTGGATGCCCATCATATTATGACTAAATTCATAACCAAAGAAAATTACCATGCTGTTCTAAAGACTCTCAAAATAATATAAGTGAAGCATGAGAGTTCATATATTTTTTCAAAATAAAGCTACCGCCGTGCTCTAAAAGGATATAAGTGAAGCACTAGAGCAAACGACAAACTACTCCGAAAGATAGAAGTGAAGATCAATGAGTAGTTTAATAATTATGCAACTATGTGAAGACTCTCTAACACTTAAGAATTTCATACCTTGGTATTTTATTCAAACAGCAAGCAAAACAAAATAAAATAAAATGATGCTCCAAGCAAAACACATATCATGTGGTGAACAAAAATATAGCTCCAAGTAAAGTTACCGATGAACGAAGACGAAAGAGGGGATGCCATCCGGGGCATCCCCAAGCTTAGGCTTTTGGTTGTCCTTGAATATTACCTTGGGGTGCCTTGGGCATCCCCAAGCTTAGGCTCTTTCCACTCCTTATTCCATAGTCCATCGAGTCTTTACCCAAAACTTGAAAACTTCACAACAGAAAACTCAACAGAAAACTCGTAAGCTCCATTAGTACAAGAAAATAAATCACCACTTAGGTACTGTTGTGAACTCATTCTAAATTCATATTGGTGTAATATCTACTGTATTCCAACTTATCTATGGTTCATACCCTCCGATACTACTCATAGATTCATCAAAATAAGCAAACAACACATAGAAAACAGAATCTGTCAAAAACAGAACAGTCTGTAATAATCTGTACCAAACCTATACTTCTGGAACTCCAAAAATTCTTCCAAAATAGGAGGACCTAGATAATTTGATTATTGATCTACTTCAATTGGAATCAGTATTTTATGACTTACTGGTGATTTTTAACAATTGTTTTCGTGAACAGAAAGTTTCTGGAATTTTCAGCAAGATCAAATAACTATCATCCAAGAAGATCCTATAGGTTTAACTTGGCACAAACACTAATTAAAACATAAAACCACATCTAAACAGAAGCTAGATGGATTATTTATTACTAAACAGAACCAAAAATTAAAGAACTAAAAACAAAAATTGGGTTGCCTCCCAACAAGCGCTAACGTTTAACGCCCTTAGCTAGGCATGATGATTTCAATGATGCTCACATAAAAGATAAGAATTGAAACATAAAGAGAGCATCATTAAACACATGACAAGCACATTTAAGTCTAACCCACTTCCTACGCATAGGGATTTTGTGAGCAAACAACTTATGGGAACAATAATCAACTAGCATAGGAAGGAAAAACAAGCATAACTTCAAGATTTTCAACACATAGAGAGGAAACTTGATATTATTCAATTCCTACAAGTATATATTCCTCCCTCATAATAATTTTCAGTAGCATCATGAATAAATTCAACAATATAACTAGCACTTAAAGCATTCTTTCCATGATCTACAAGCATAGAAATTTTATTACTCTCCACATAAGCAAATTTCTTCTCATGAATAGTAGTGGGAGCAAACTTAACAAAATAACTATCATGTGAAGCATAATCCAACTGAAAATTAAAATCATGATGACAAGTTTCATGGTTATATTTATTCTTTATAGCATACATATCATCACAATAATCATCATAGATAGGAGGCATGCTTTCATCATAATAAATTTGCTCATCAAAACTTGGGGGACTAAAAATATCATCTTCATCAAACATAGCTTCCCCAAGCTTGTGGCTTTGCATATCATTAGCATCATGGATATTCAAGGAATTCATACTAACAACATTGCAATCATGCTCATCATTCAAATATTTAGTGCTAAACATTCTATAGACTTCTTCTTCTAGCACTAGAGCACAATTTTCCTTTCCATCATTCTCACGAAAGAAATTAAAAAGATGAAGCGTGTGAGGCAAACTCAATTCCATTTTTTTGTAGTTTTATTTTATAAACTAAACTAGTGATAAAACAAGAAACTAAAAGATTCGATTGCAAGATCTAAAGATATACCTTCAAGCACTCACCTCCCCGGCAACGACGCCAGAAAAGAGCTTGATGTCTACTACGCAACCTTCTTCTTGTAGACGTTGTTGGGCCTCCAAGTGCAGAGGTTTGTAGGACAGTAGCAAATTTCCCTCAAGTGGATGACCTAAGGTTTATCAATCCGTGGGAGGCGTAGGATGAAGATGGTCTCTCTCAAACAACCCTGCAACCAAACAACAAAGAGTCTCTTGTGTCCCCAACACACCCAATACAATGGTAAATTGTATAGGTGCACTAGTTCGGCGAATAGATGGTGATACAAGTGCAATATGGATGATAGATATAGGTTTTTGTAATATGAAAATATAAAACTAGCAAGGTAACTAATGATAAAAGTGAGCGTATACGGTATTGCAATGCTAGGAAACAAGGCCTAGGGTTCATACTTTCACTAGTGCAAGTTCTCTCAACAATAATAACATAATTGGATCATATAACTATCCCTCAACATGCAACAAAGAGTCACTCCAAAGTCACTAATAGCAGAGAAGAAACGAAGAGATTATGGTAGGGTACGAAACCACCTCAAAGTTATCCTTATTCAAGAGTCCGTAGTAAAATAACACGAAGCTATTCTTTCCGTTCAATCTATCATAGAGTTCGTACTAGAATAACACCTTAAGATACAAATCAACCAAAACCCTAATGTCACCTAGATACTCCAATGTCACCTCAAGTATTCGTGGGTATGATTATACGATATGCATCACACAATCTCAGATTCATCTATTCAACCAACACAAAGAACTTCAAAGAGTGCCCCAAAGTTTCTACCGGAGAGTCAAGACGAAAACGTGTGCCAACCCCTATGCATAAGTTCACGGAACTCGCAAGTTGATCACCAAAACATACATCAAGTGAACCACGTGATATCCCATTGTCACCACAGATACGCACATGCAAGACATACATCAAGTGTTCTCAAATCCTTAAAGACTCAATCCGATAAGATAACTTCAAAGGGAAAACTCAATCCATTACAAGAGAGTAGAGGGGGAGAAACATCATAAGATCCAACTATAATAGCAAAGCTCGCGATACATCAAGATCATACCACCTCAAGAACACAAGAGAGACAGATCAAAAACATAGCTACTGGTACATACCCTCAGCCCTGAGGGTGAACTACTCCCTCCTCGTCATGGAGAGCGCCGGGATGATGAAGATGGCCACCGGTGAGGGATCCCCCCTCCGGCAGGGTGCCGGAACAGGGTCCCGATTGGTTTTTGGTGGCTACAGAGGCTTGCGGCGGTGGAACTCCCGATCTATTCTGTTCCCCGATGTTTTTAGGGTATATGGACATATATAGGCGAAAGAAGTCGGTCAGGGGAGCCACGAGGGGCCCACGTGGGGCCCACGAGGGTGGGGGCGCGCCCAGGGGGGCAGGCGCGCCTCCCTGCCTCGTGGCCACCTCGAAGCTTCGCTGACTTCAACTCCAAGTCTCCTGGATCACGTTCGTTCCAAAAATCACGCTCCCGAAGGTTTCATTCCGTTTGGACTCCGTTTGATATTCCTTTTCTGCGAAACATTGAAACAAGGAAAAAAAAGAAACTGGCACTGGGCTCTGGGTTAATAGGTTAGTCCCAAAAATAATATAAAAGTGCATAATAAAGCCCATAAACATCCATAACAGATAAATAATAGCATGGAACAATCAAAAATTATAGATATGTTGGAGACGTATCATCGTCCTCCTCGGACGATGACTCGATGGGGATTACCGTCGAGGGGCCGGCCTCGTCCTCCTTCTTCACCTCCTCCTCCTCCTCCTTCTTCTTCCCCTCGGCATCACGCTTCCAGTAGAACTCCTGCTAGGCCTGGACGTACTCGGGATGTTCCCACACAAACCGAGCCATCGCCGCCTCATCGCTCTCGCCGGAAGTGACGGCAACCGCCGATCTCTTCTTCTTCTTATTCGTCGGCATCTCCTCCATCTGGATGCCCTGCAACATTAGCCACTCCGCCACTGCCCGGATCTCGATCTCCGGGAAGTTGAGGTCCGTCTTCGGCCGCCCAGCACGCCACACCGCCACGTCGTAGGCACGTGCAGCCTCATCGGCAGTGGGATACGTGCTAAGCCACCAACGCCGCCCGGCGTCGGAGAAGTCCACTCCGAAGTTCCCGGAGGGCATCGCCCTCACACCAAAGAAACCCGACTTGCCCTTCGGCACCATCGGATGGCGGCGGCGGCCAGAGCGAGTCGAGGCGGCGGCGGGTGGAGAGAGGTCGGGGCGGCCGCCGAGCGGGGAGCGGGCGGCGGCGTGCGGCGCGGGGCGGAGGCGGACGAAGCGAGACAGCGACATGCGGTGCGGGCGAGGGCGGGCGACAGTGGCGTGCACTGCGAGCAGGGGCGGGCGGAGGCCGGAGCGGAGGCGGACGAGCCGGGGCGGGGCGGAGGCGGACGGGGACGGGGCGGCGACGGCCCGATCCTCCCATACGACGGCGAGCGGCGGCCCAGTCGGGGTGGAATGGGCGGCGGGGGTAGGGGCGGGGCTGGATTTGCGGCGGGGCGACGTTGGGGAGCTGTGGTGGGGCAGCGGCCGAGCGAGGAGCCACGGCGGGAGGGGGGAGGGGCGGCGGGCGGGAGGAAGAAGGGGGAAATGAACTGAAGGGCGGTTGGAGGTTAGCGTGCGGCCGCAGTTTTTACATCTCCTGCCTCCGGAGATGTAAATTTGCACTAGGAGGTGTTGCATTTTACATCTCCGGGAGGCGAAGATGTATTTTTTTTGCATATGGACCATCTGTTGAAGAGCTGTTTTTTGCCTCAGAAGATCTAAAAGTTGGTTATTTTTGACCGTCTCTTGGAGATGATCTTAGGTTACCAGTTAGAGCATCTCCAATGCATGCAAATTTGGAAATGTAAAAATAAGATGTAAAAATTTATATCTTCAAAATATGCTTCTTGCAGCTTCATAAAAGGGCCAACTCCACCAGATGATTCCAAACGGAGATGTAAAACTGCAACTTCAATAAGGGATGTAAACTAGACAAGTGAAAAGATAGAAACTTCAAATTTACTTCATTTCAAACATAATTCAAACATAGTTCGTTCAACTACTACTTCATTTCAAACATAATTCTAATTTGAACGACTACTACTAGTTCAAACTACTACATCCATCAAACTACTACTCCAATGACTACTACTAGTTCACACTACTACAACTCGAAGATGAAACTACTCCTCATCGGAGCTGTTGAGCTGCTCGCAGAACTCGTCCTTGTCCGGGTCGTCGCACCCCCCGTCCTCCTCCTTCGAGTCACCCCAGTCCAACGAATCAGACTCGACGGGGATCGTCGTTGAGGCGTTGGCCTTATCCTCCTCCTCCTCCTCCTCGACGTCGCGCTTCCACCAGAACTCCTGCTCGGCCTGCACATACTCCGGATGCTCACGTGCGAACCTCGTCATGGCCACCTCGTCGCTATCGTCGGGACTGACGATAATGGCGGGCCTCTTCTTCATCTTCATCATCTTCTTCATCCTGATCTCCTCCATGCGAATGCCCCGCCCCCTCGACACGAGCAACTCCGCATCCGCATGGGTCTCAAAATCCGGGAAGTTGAGGTGACATAGTTTCAAATAGTGGAGATATCATCCGCTATTGCGTCCGCTATACCGCTAGCACAATAGCATCCACTATTGCTTAAATTAAATATCATTACATTTTGTTAAGGATCTAGAAACATAACCAATAATCTAGTGATTTTACAAATACGCTAGGCGGACATAGCGCCTGCAATATCGCCCGCTATCCGCATCTCGCTACGCGGACCCCAATCCGCTACCAGCCCGATATCTGCTATTTAAAACTAGCACGCCACACAAACACGTCGTAGGCACACATGGCCTCGTGGACAGTGGGGTAGGTGCCGAGCCAAAAGCGGCGGCCGGCGTCGCTGAACTCCACCTCGAAGTTGCCCGAGGGGTTCGCCCTCACGCCGAAGAACCCGTCTTGCTCTTCGGGGTCTTCCTCGGCGGCATGGCGATGGCGGGCCGGGGCGACCGAAGTGCGGTGGTCGAATTGGGCCGGCGGCGGCTGGAGGGGTGGCAGCGGCGACGGCTAAAGGTAATGGCGGTGGTTGTGGGGCTGGGCGGTAGTGCCTGGCGGACGAATCGCGCAACGGCGGTGGTGTGGTGGGCAGGCGGGCGACCAAATCGGGCGGTTGCGTGGCGGGAGGGGATGCGGCCGATCCATGGTGTGTGGGCGGGGCGGTGGTGTGATGATGATGGGGCGGAGGCTTGGCGGCCGGGTGGTGGCTGCGGTGACGGCGGACACAGCGATGGGGTCGAATCAGGCGGCGCCGGTGGTGGCAGAGGGAAAACTCCTGATTCGTGGCGAGTGGCGGCGGGCAGTAGCCGAAACGCGCTGGAACCAACAGCGGGGGTGGTGGAAAGGCCGGATCTGGCGTGGGGCGGCAGCGGCGCAGTGCGGTGGGCGGGCGGGTGGCGTCAGCAGTGCGGCTGAGCGGCGGGAGGAAGGCGAAGTGGGTGGGGAAAGGAAGTGAAACGGCGGTTGGCATGCGACTAGCTATTTTACATCTCTTGTAGGCCAAGATGCAAATTTGCACCGCAAGGTGTTGTAGTTTACATCTCAGGGAGGCGCAGATGTAATTTTTTTTGCATCTAAACCATCTGTTGGAGAGGTGTTTTGGCCCTCAGAGATGCAAAAGTTAGGTATTTTTGCATCTACATCTTCTATTGGAGATGCTCTTAGAGTGGAGAAGTGTAAAAGATGGGACGAAAGAAGAGGAGGTGACCACGTTTGAACATGGACATCGAATGTAGCGTGCTCCTTCGTCTCAAGTATAGGCCAACTCTAGTGCGTGACCCATTTGGTCCGGTTGCGTCCGTTTGGGTCGTCCCGTGGTGATAAATCTGACAGTAAGTAATAGGGATACGAATCAAGGATAAATCTAACTATGACGCAATTGTGACAGAAGGTTTTACGAGTTCGGGCCCCTCTCGATGGAGGTAAAGATCCTACGTCTCGAGCTCTAGAGCTAGTTTTCTGTTATGTCTGGATGATACAATGGATCTCGAACCCGGGCTATGGGGCTGTAGGGTGGCTTATATAGAGCTCATCGGACCCTTGAATGCTAATTCTACAAGGGAGAGTAATGTTACATTAATGCCTTTCGCTATACATGGCAACTAACGGAGAGAAGAGTGGTGACGCTCTAGCGGTCTAGATTCTGTCGACGCCTATACATCTTTCTTTATCTGGGCACCGCACGCTTACACCAAGTGGAGCTGAGCCATCCGAGTGGAAGGAGGTGCTACTTGTGAGCTGCGTTGGGATTTTCTCCGAAGAGGAGGGGGGTGCAGTACAATAGAGATAAATATTTTCCTTAGTGAGAACCAAGGTTTATCGAACCAACAGGAGAATCATGCAAAGCCTCATGAACAACACCTGCACACACAAAAGCAAATAGTTGCACCTAACGTGGGCAGGAGGGTTGTCAATCCCCTTGAACTCGTTACTTGCAAGGATCAAATCTTGTATAGGTAGATAGGTAAATTGCAAAACAAAATATAAAAAATGCAACAAAGGAATTTTCGTTTTTATAATATGATAAAGGTAGACCCGGGTGATACGCCCCATATCTACTTTTCCAAACACTTTTGCTCTTGTTTTGGATTCTAATTTGCATGATTTGAATGCAACTAACCCGGACTGAAGTTGTTTTCAGCAGAATTGCCATGGTGTTGTTCTTGTGCATAAATAAAAGTTCTCGGATTGAGCAGAAAATTTACAGAGAATTATTTCAGAATATACAAAAAATATTGGCGGAAGTAATTACGACAGGAGGGCCACCAGGGCGCCACAAGCCTAGGGGCGCCCCCTAGGGTGCGCCCTGCAGGCTTGTGGGCCATTGGCAGCCCCCGCAACCCTAACTCCAACTCCATAAGTACCTATTCGCCAAGAAAAAAATCAAAGAAAAGGAATCATCGCATTTTATGATATAGAGCCGCCGCCACCTCATGTTCTTCATTGGGAGGGCTGATCTGGAGTCCGTATGGGGCTCCGGAGAGGGGGATTCAATGCCGTCGTCATCATCAACCTTCCTCCATCACCAATTTCATGATGCTCACCGCCGGGAGTGAGTAATTCCTTCATAGGCTTGCTGGGCGGTGATGGGTTGGATGAGATTTATCATGTAATCGAGTTAGTTTTGCTAGGGCTTGATCCCTAGTATCCACTATGTTCTGACATTGATGTTGCTATGACTTTGCAATGCTTAATGCTTGTCACTAGGGCCCGAGTGCCATGATTTCAGATCTAAACCCTTTATATGTTTTCACGAATATATTTGTGTTCTCGATCCTATCTTGCAAGTCATACGCACCTATTACATGTTATGATCGGCATACCCGAGGGTGACAATAATTGGGATTCTTTCCGATGATTACCGTAGTTTGAGGAGTTCATGTATTCACTATGTGCTAATGCTTTGTTCTGGTTCTCTATTAAAAGGAGGCCTTAATATCCCTTAATTTCCTTATGGACCCCGCTGCCACGAGAGGGTAGGACAAAAGATGTCATACAAGTTCTTATCGCAAGCACGTATGACTATATATGGAATACATGCCTACATTACATTGATGAATTGGACCTAGTTCCGTGTCGCCCTAGGTTGTAACTGTACATGATGAATATTATCCAACATATTTATCCATCACCGATCCAATGCCTACGAGCTTTTCACATATTGATCTTTGCTAAGTTACTACTGTTGCTGATGCTGTCACAAGTGCTACAAAACTACTGCTACTACTATTACCGTTACTGTTGCTACTATTACCACTTCTATCAAACTACCATATTACTGTGCTACTGATCACTCTATTGCAGATATTTTAGTCTCCAGGTGTGGTTGAATTCATAACTCAACTGCTAATACTTGCAAATATTCTTTGGCTCCCCTTGTGTCGGATCAGTAAATTTGGATTGAATACTCTACCCTCGAAAACTATTGCGATCCCCATACTTGTGGGTTATCAAGACCTTTTTCTAGCGCCGTCGCCGGGAAGCATAGCTCTATTTGCTGAGTCACTTGGGATTTATATTTTTTAATCACTATGAAGAATCTTAAGGATGATAGAACCAAGATCGTTCCCTCTAGGATGAGGGGAGGTAAGGTACTGTTATCTAGCTCTGCACTTGATTCACCTTCTGTTTTGTGTAAGCTTGCAACACCACGACCTGCTATTAATTTTGATGTGTCGCAAGTAATTCATGATGCTACTTCTGCTAT
The DNA here is from genome assembly GCF_002575655.3 of Aegilops tauschii subsp. strangulata. Lineage (NCBI taxonomy): Eukaryota > Viridiplantae > Streptophyta > Magnoliopsida > Poales > Poaceae > Aegilops > Aegilops tauschii. The sequence continues at coordinate 274,986,256 of NC_053037.3, read as the reverse complement.
GAATGATGTTATTGATGATGCTAGTACTTTGCCTGATGATACTATGCCACTAGGTGAATTTCTTGATGAACAACTTGCTTGAGCTAAAGAATTTGAGAATGTTGAAACTGATGAAATTATTGAAACTAAAAATTATGAAACACCTATTAGACCTAGATCTCCTAGATATGAATTGCCTAAGATACCTGAGGGTTATGTTATGGATGGAGAGATAGCTAGGGAATTTCTTGCTTGTAATGATAGTGATGATCTTAAGAAATTACTAGGTAAGATGAAATAAAAATCTTTGAATGCTAGAATAAAATATGATCCTAAGTTTGCTACTTCACCTATCTTTGTGACTGATAAGGATTAAGAATTCTCTGTTGATCCTGAGTTAATTACTTTGGTCGATCTGATCCTTTCCATGGTTATGAAACTGAAACCGTAGTGGCACATCTTACTAAATTGAATGGTATAGCCACCCTATTTGCTCATGAGGAAAAAATCCACTACTATTCTATTCTTAAGTTGTTTCCTTTCTCGTTAAAGGGCGATGTTAAGATATGGTTTAATACTCTTCTTCCTGGTTGTGTGCGTAGTCCCCAGGATATGATATATCACTTCTCTGAAAAATATTTTCCTGCTCATAAGAAACAATCTACCTATATACGATATTACCCTGCCATTCTAAGTAAATTTGCATGTGCCACCTCTAAACATTCAAATAAACATATGTTTTGTGTGTCCGTACCGCTCATGAAGTGACACAGGGCGGTCAGTATCTTCCATGATAAGCGGGTTATTCTCATGATGAGTGTTTATTCACTTGTCCTTACACGAGAGGGGCTGGTAATCGGGATGCCCAGTGTGGCGGGAAACAACGATCACCTATGGGACCAAAGGTCCCTTGCTGGTTCGGCGGGGGGACGACACGTTGCACAAAGAGCAGAAGAGCGTGGGGAAGCATGGCAGTGATCACAAGGGCAGTTTTACCCAGTTCGGGCCGCCGTGAGGTGTAAAACCCTACTCCTGCTTTGGTGGATTGATGGTGGAAAAATGGTGGTGGGTGCAGCGCGTTTGCCCGGCAGGGTTGCCTCAGGGCTAAACGGCTACATGCGTATGGAATGTGAGGGGGTGGATTCTCTAACATAGGGTCCAACCCTTTCTAAGGTTGCCTCGGCCTCCTTTTATAGACCAAGGGGTCACCACAGTGGAAAATTAGTCATTATGCACTGATAAGATAGCAAACAGTGCTATCATACCTAACTCTGCAGGCTGATAGAGCGCATTAAATGCGCTGCTCAACGTCACATCATCGCTTGCCCGGTAAGCCTTGCCGGGATGTTATTCCAGCTTCGCGCCTGCTCGCTCGAAACGTCGCAGGACGGGTGTCGTCTGTAGGTATTTCCTGTAGAAAGAGGTTGCCATGTGGAAAATGGCTGCCACTTAGTCACTTTTCGGCTCGACACCACATTGATCGACAACGTGCGTTGTGGTGAAGTGGTTTGGTGAGGTGGCTCCTCCTCTGCGAGTCTCGGCAGGACCTGCCTGGGCGTCTTGGAGGTTTTCTTCCGGGTGTGACCCCGTCCTCGCCAGGCTCGCCTGCCCGGCAAGGGAGGCTTTTCTCCTGGTGGTTACTTAGTTCTCTGGCTTGGTCTTAGTCCTCTTGATCTGCACGTTGGTACTTTGAAGATCTTGGTTTCTTGCACTTTGGCCTGATCTTGGTGTTGTAGTCTTTCTCCCGCGCCTGTGCACAGTCTGGGCAACGGACCCAGGGTTTGTTGCACCGACAGAAGCCCCCGAGCCTGCCCCAAACGCGCTACTGAGCATCGTCGGGGTAGGCCCTAATAAGTTCACAGGCAGGGGTGCAAAAGAGGCTGGCCCCTTGGGGTCTTCTTTGCTTCTTCATTAATCTTGAGCCGAGCCAGTTTTCGGTTTTCCCGCGTGTCGTGTAAAGCCAATCATGGTGGGGCCACCCTTGTAATGGCCTGTGAATGACTTTAACGCACGGGGTAGAAACTGCCAATTCACTCTTCCCACCATGCCCTTATCCTCTGCCACATATGCTGCATGCATCACGCGGGGTAGGTAACGGAGGCGCGTGGTGCGGGAGAGCATCAAGGCGAGGGCCCGGTCTTCTTGAATTGGTGGAGGAGGGTGGTGGTCCCTCATTGAGGGAGCGACTGCCCTCCTTGGCCTGCTTATAAAAAGAGGGGTGAGGGGAGAGCGGAGTCATCCATCCTTGCATCCCTTCTCCTTCGTTTTCTGCCTCCTGGTGGTTATGTTGAAGAGAAGGTCCTGGGGCCAGGCCCCGGGCTCCAGTTCAGAGCTTCGCACAGACCCAAGGGGGGCACTCGGGCGGCGTGGTAATAACACCGGAGGTGGCGACTTCGGTGCGCTTGTCGCCGGGTCACTCGTAGACTTGATTCTAGTGAGAGGGGACGCGAACGACATCAAGCGGAGGCCTGTAGTAGGCACGGAGCGTGGTAGTCGGTCGCTCCCCATTCTTCCTTCCTTCGCGACGCTGGGGAGGGGTCACGGAAAGGGTTCGCCGCTAGCAAAGGCGAACCTGACTCCCCCTAGGTGTCATCCTCTTGTCGTGCAGGAGGTCTTTTTGCTCCCATACACGTCTTCGAAACATGCGATGGTTCCTGATGTCAGGGCTGTTGGGGACGACCATGCCCTCTGTGGGATAAACCATAGAGCATGGTGTCCGACGCGGCTGCCGTGCTGAGGTCTTCGGGTGGCAGTGATGCAGACGGTGGCGGCAACCCATGACGATTCAAGAACGGGGACGAACGTTCCGACGAGTCGTGTTTGACGGTGACCCCGTGTCCCCCATCTGGTCCTCCGGTAGTGTCACCATCCGCGCCTGCCCTCTGGCACCAATATATTCCCCAAAAGTCGAAAGCTAAGCGTTAATGGTTTTGTGAAATCTTCTAGGATGTTATTTCTTCCTCCTTGCCGAGGAGCGGCACCATCCTGATCCTAGGGAGGCGCCGAATCCCAGCTAGGTCCGCCCCGGCCTCCTCGACCACTTCCTGAAGGAGATGGACAAGGGCAAAGGCATCACGAGGCACTTATCTTTTTCAATCTTAAATCTGTCGGCACTTGCCAAATTTTAGTTCAAAGAATGTAATCTCTCGAGTCCATGTCTGTGTTCTGTAAGGTTTGTACTTGTATGATCAGCATATTAATGAAAAAGATAAACCTTGCCGGGGACTCGTGCATGTATATGTCCATGTAGAGGTGGAATGTCTCCTTACTTTAAATACCCCGGCAGGCTTATCCTGCCGGTACCCTTTTATTTTGTTGCCGGAGAACTGAGCCTACCGAGCAAAAATAAAGGGACCAGCACCCTGCCAATCTCTTTTCACCAAAGGCCACTGTGACCATCCTGGCTGAAGCAACGTTCGAGTCCAGAGATGGGAGCACCTAAGTTTCAAAGAGCGTCGAGGTTTTCTCATGCACAAGTTTCAGCTTACAGAACACTTATGGACAAGAGGTAGAACTTATCTGCTTAGCTTGCCGGAGATCGCAGTGCTGGTCCATCTTCCCAACTCCCCGTAGAGGCCAAGCTCACGGCAGGAACCTGCAGCCTTATGCAGATGGGAATGATGCAAGATATGACCTTATCTATATGCATATGCAATGCTCATGAAATGCTTATGCATACATGCAAGTTCGTCGCCCCCTAGCGCTTCCATTATTTCTCTATTGCTCAGGGTCTGCGCCTTGCTTTGTACAAGGGGTTACATGCAGCTGAGGCAAGGCTTGTACAAAGGGGTGGTTGCTGGGCAGGGCCCGACCGCTGCACCTTACGGGTAGAACTTGCGGAGATGCTCAATATTCCATGAGTTTTGCAATTGAATGCCATCTCGGTCTCCAGACCGACTGCGCCAGGTCTGGTGACTCGAACTACCCGGTAAGGGCCTTCCCACTTCGGCTTCAACTTGTTTGTACCCTTGGCGGATGATGACCCACAAGTATAGGGGATCTATCGTAGTCCTTTCGATAAGTAAGAGTGTCGAACCCAACGAAGAGCAGAAGGAAATGACAAACGGTTTTCAGTAAGTTATTCTCTGCAAGTACTGAAATTATCGGTAACAGATAGTTTTGTGATAAGGTAATTTGTAACGGGTAACAAGTAATGAAAGTAAATAAGGTGCAGCAAGATGGCCCAATCCTTTTTGTAGCAAAGGACAAGCCTGGACAAACTCTTATATGAAGGAAAACGCTCCCGAGGACACATGGGAATTATCGTCAAGCTAGTTTTCATCACGCTCATATGATTCGTGTTCGTTACTTTGATAAGTTGATATGTGGGTGGACCGGTGCCTGGGTACTGCCCTTTCTTGGACAAGAATCTCACTTATGATTAACCCCTATTTCAAGCATCCGCAACTACAAAAGAAGTATTAAGGTAAACCTAACCATAGCATGAAACATATGGATCCAAATCAGCCCCTTATGAAGCAACGCATAAACTACGGTTTAAGCTTCTGTCACTCTAGCAACCCATCATCTACTTATTACTTCCCAATGCCTTCCTCTAGGCCCAAATAATGGTGAAGTGTCATGTAGTCGACGTTCACATAACACCACTAGAGGAAAGACAACATACATCTCATCAAAATATCGAACGAATACCAAATTCACCTGACTACTTATAGCAAGACTTCTCCCATGTCCTCAGGAACAAACGTAACTACTCACAAATCATATTCATGTTCATAATCAGAGGGGTATTAATATGCATAAAGGATCTGAACATATGATCTTCCACCAAATAAACCAACTAGCATCAACTACAAGGAGTAATCAACACTACTAGCAACCCACAGGTACCAATCTGAGGCTTTGAGAGAAAGATTGGATACAAGAGATGAACTAGGGTTTGAGAGGAGATGGTGCTGGTGAAGATGTTGATGAAGATTGACCCCCTCCCGCTGAGAGGATCGTTGGTGATGACGATGGCGATGATTTCCCACTCCCGGAGGGATGATTCCCCGGCAGAACAGCTCCGCCGGAGCCCTAGATTGGTTGCGCCAAGGTTCCGCCTCGTGGCGGCTGTGTTTCGTCCCGAGAGCTTCCTCTAATTTTTTCCAGGGTAAAAGACTTCATATAGCAGAAGATGGCCACCGGAGGCCTGCCAGGGGGCCCACGAGGCAGGGGGCGCGCCCAGGGGGGTAGGGCGCGCCCCCCACCCTTGTGGATGGTGGGTGGCCCCCCTCTGGTTGATTCTTTCGCCTGTATTTTTTATTAATTCCAAAAACTGCCTCCGTGAAGTTTCAGGACTTTTGGAGCTGTGCAGAATAGGTCTCTAATAGTTGCTCCTTTTCTAGCCCAGAATTCCAGCTGCCGGCATTCCCCCTCTTCATGCAAACCTTGTAAAATAAGAGAGAATACGCATAAGTATTGTGACATAATGTGTAATAACAGCCCATAATGCAATAAATATCGATATAAAAGCATGACGCAAAATGGACGTATCAACTCCCCCAAGCTTAGACCTCGCTTGTCCTCAAGCGGAAGCCGATAATGAAAAATATGTCCACATGTTTAGAGATAGAGGTGTTGATAAAATAAAATATGGACATGAGGGCATCATGATCATTCTTATAACAGCAACATATATAAATATTGTCATATGATTTCTTATGCTCAAGTAATAATCTATTCACAATGTCAAGTATGAATCAGAAACTTCATTGAAAACTAACAAACTATAATCTTAGTCATTGAAGCAATTGCAATTTATCATAACATCGGAAAGAGTCATTATAAGAGCTTTTCAGCAAGTCCACATACTCAACTATCATTTAGTCTTCCACAATTGCTAACATTCACGCAATACTTATGGTTATGGAGTTTTAATCAGACACAGAGAAAGATAGGGGCTTATAGTGTTTCCTCCCACCCTTTTACCTCAAGGGTAATGTCAACAATAATAGTTCATGCTAACTTATATCCAATTGGGTATATATATCAGGATCTTTCCAACACACTATGCTTGCCAAAGGATAAAGTGTAAAAAGGAAAGGTGAAGATCACCATGACTCTTGCATAAGGTATAAGACAAAAGTAAAAGATAGGACCTTCGCAGAGGGAAGCAGAGGTTGTCATGTGGTTTTATGGTTGGATGCACGAAATCTTAATGCGAAAGAACGTCACTTTATATTGCCACTTGTGATATGGACCTTTATTATGCAGTCCGTCGCTTTTATTGCTTCCACATCACATGATCGTATAAAGCTTATTTTCTCCACACTAATAAATCATACATGAGAGCAATTTTTATTGCATGCAACAATGACAGCTTACTTGAAGGATCTTACTCAATCCATAGGTAGATATGGTGGACTCTCATAGCAAAACTGGTTTAAGGTTATTCAGAAGCACAAGTAGTATCTCTACTTGGTGCAAAGAATTTGGCTAGCATGAGAGGGAAAGGCAAGCTCAACATGTTTGATGATCCATGACAATATACTTTATTTCGGATATAGGAAAACATAACCCATTACGTTGTCTTCCTTGTCCAACATCAACTCTTTAGCATGTCATATTTAAATGAGTGCTCACAATCATAAAAGATGTCCAAGATAGTATATTTATATGTGAAAACCTCTCTTTCTTTATTACTTCCTATTAATTGCAACGATGACCAAAACTATGTTTGTCAACTCTCAACAACTTTTATTCATCATACTCTTTATATGTGAAGTCATTACTCTCCATAAGATCAATATGATCTCTTTTATTTTTATTATTTCTCTTTTATTTTATTTTTATTCCCTCAAGATCATAGCAAGATAACCAAGCCCTCGACTCAAAACTAATCTTTATTATATATAGCTCACGGACTCGATTACATAGAGGGATCATAAAGCAAAACTCAAAACTAGATCATACTAAAACTTTATTCTACTAGATCAAGATATTACTAAAAGGATCGAACTAAGAAAAAGGGTAAAGATAGGGGTGTGATGGTGATACGATACCGGGGCACCTCCCCCAAGCTTGGCAGTTGCCAAGGGGAGTGCCCATACCCATGTGTTTATGTCTCCTTCTTCGGAGGTGGTGATGATGGAGTTGTTGACGATGACAATTGTGCCTTCAGCTTGTTCATACTGTAATTTAGAAGAGCAATTTCCTCCTTTAAATCATCGACCTCCGATTCCAGCTTCAAGATCTTGTCACATAAATCTCCTTTGCTTTTCTGTCGAAAACGAGAAGGAATAGATTGGTTGTTAGACAGTTTAGCCCTCTTAGGAAGACTAGACTTCTTGAACTTCACGTGCATATCCCCAGGTTGAGGTAGAGGGACATCCTCCTCCTCCGAACTTGAATCATTGATCCTCATCAAATGAGCATCCTCCTCATCATCCGTTGTTCGACCACAAGGAGATAGATCCCCATAGGTCTTTGGGTCAGCAACGAGATGTGAGACATAGCTCTCTCCATCAGAATCCTGAGATGACATCTTGCTCCTGCTACAAAAACAGCTCGAAACAGAAATAGAGGATATTTGCATGGTACGATGGTCAAAACCTTCGGGAGATTTTATAATGAATTTTTACCGACCAAAAGAAGTATCGTGCAAGAAAACGGAGTCCGGAGAGCACACGAGGTGCCCACGAGGCAGAGGGGCATGCCCAGGGGGTAGGGCGCGCCCTCCACCCTCGTGGATGCCTCGTGTCCTTCTCGTACTACTTCTTATTTTCCTATTTTCTTAAATATTCCAAAACGGAGAAAAATTGCCATTAGAACTGTTTTGGAGTCGTTTACTTACCGTACCACATACCTATTCCTTTTCGGAGCCTGAAACGTTCTGGAAGGTGTCCCTTATGTACTCCTCCGGGGTCACGGTGTCAATAACATTAGTTTCAACATTTATAGGATTACCTGAGATATAATGTTTGATTCTTTGACCGTTCACCACCTTCGGATTTGTGCCTTCGAAGTTGTTGATTTTTATGGCACCGGAACGGTAGACCTCCTCGATAACGTAAGGCCCTTCCCATTTAGAGAGAAGTTTTCCTGCAAAAAATCTTAAGCGAGAGTTGAATAGCAACACATAATCACCTACATTAAACTCACGCTTTTGTATCCTTTTGTCATGCCATCTTTTAACTTTTTCTTTAAACAGTTTGGCATTCTCATAGGCCTGGGTTCTCCATTCATCAAGTGAGTTAATGTCAAATAGCCTCTTCTCCCCAGCAAGTTTGAAATCATAATTGAGGTCTTTAATGGCCCAATATGCCCTATGTTCTAGTTCGAGAGGTAAGTGACATGCTTTACCATAAACCATTTTATACGGAGACATACCCATAGAATTTTTATATGCAGTTCTATAGGCCCATAATGCATCATCAAGTCTCTTGGACCAATTCTTTCTAGATCTATTAACAGTCTTTTGCAAAATTAATTTAAGCTCTCTATTACCCAGTTCTACTTGACCACTAGACTGCGGGTGATATGGAGATGCAATTCTATGATTACATCATACTTAGCAAGCATTTTACGAAAGACACCATGAATAAAATGTGAACCACCGACAGCCTTCATATCTCAGAGACAAGGATAAACAGATGGAGCACCTCCACCCCCAGCACCGCTCCTCTACCACCACCACACCATGGAGCACCTTGATATAGGAATTCATGGAGGGCCTTCTACATTGGGACTTCTCGCCCGGCCTCGCGGTCGCAGCTCAGGTGCATCGACGTTTTGGATCTTCTGTGCATTTCTCCCCCGATGGATCGACCAAGGAGTTTTTTTTGGTTGTGTACTTTTCATCGGCCTCCTTCTCTTTGACTGAAGAATCAGTGGCCATTGCTCTACAATGCTGCATCGGAGGTTTACCTTCTGGTCTTAATGTGCAACATATTGAGGGTAGATCTTTTCACTTTTCTGTGGCGTCCAGTCGTGTGGGACATTATGTCTATGGCCTCAAGGATCGAATTTGGGCGGACTTTGTTTGTCATTTTCAACTCTATCGCCCTAGTTACATTCGATCAAAGTGTTTGGACAATGTTTGGCATTCTGATGTTCATAGCCCTGAGGTGGCTTCTCGTTCCCCGATTGCAATAAAGTCTAACCTCTCTTTCCTTGCCAATGGACATGCAAATGATAATAGTGCACTTGAGGAACTCCAAAAGTTTGACCTTGTTCTGCCGTTAACCATGGTGGCCGCGCCAGAATCATCCTCATTGCCGGCGAAGGACTTTTCTGCAAATGAGACAATTTCAAATTCTTTTGGTAAGGCGCCATCCACGGGGCAGGGTTCATCATCATTAATGACCGACATAACTTTTGGTAGCCTTCCATCTATTCATTGTGGCAGAGTTATGGCACATAATGCAAAATTTGAAGGTTGTCGGTATAAGTGGGACACTTGGCAATCTATCCCTAATTTCATTCTGTTGCATATTCTGGATTTTCGACGCGTCGGTCACTCGGAGCAGCACATTGCCACTGTCTGGAAACTAACAAGTGTCCCCCACAAGATTATATTTATAGGAGATTAAACTTATGTGCCTCGTGCATGGCCACGGGACACTTGTGTCACGCCCACGATGCGGCTATATCTCCCACGTGTCGAGGCATGACTTAGAGGCATAACCGCATTGTGGTTTTGTCGCAAGAAGGGTCATCTTCACACAATCCCATGTAATGAACAAGAATGGGATAAAGAGTTGGCTTACAATCGCCACTTCACACAATACATAAATATAATTCATACATCATCCAAAATACACACATAGACCGACTACGGTCAAGATCCAAATGAAAATAAGATAACCCCAAATGCTAGATCCCCGATCGTCCCAACTGGGCTCCACTACTGATCATCAGGAAAAGACACATAGTAACGACCACGTTCCTCATCGAACTCCCACTTGAGGTCGATCCCATCATCTGCACTGGCATCGTCGGCACCTGCAACTGTTTTGGTAGAATCTGTGAGTCACGAGGACTCAGCAATCTCACACCCGCGAGATCAAGACTATTTAAGCTTATAGGAAAAGATGGTGTAATGAGGTGGAGCTGCAGCAGGCACTAAGCCTATATGGTGGCTAACATACGCAAGAGAGAGCGAGAAGAGAAGCAACGGAACGGTCGTCAACTAGTAATGACCAAGAAGTGATCCTGAACTCCTACTTACATCATTCATAACTCAAACCGTGTTCACTTCCCGGACTCCACCGAGAAGAGACCATCACGGCTACACACACAATTGGTGTATTTTAATTGGGTCAAGCGACAAGTTCACTACAATCGGACATTAACAAATTCCCATCTGCCTCATAACCGCGGGCACGGCTTTCGAAAGATATTACCCTACAGGGGTGTCCCAACTTAGCCCATCATAAGCTCTCACGGTCAACGAAGGATAAACCTTCTCCCGGAAAGACCCGATCAGTCTCGGAATCCCGGTTTACAAGACATTTCGACAATGGTAAAACAAGACCAGCAAAGCCGCCCGAATGTGCCGACAAATCCCGATAGGAGCTGCACATATCTCATTCTCAGGGCACACCGGATAAGCGAAGCGTACAGGTACCAACATAACCCAAGTTGCCAAGGGACGGTCCCGCACGGTGCTCTAGTTTGGACCAGCACTCAGAGGAACACTGGCCCGGGGGTTAAAATAAGATGACCCTCGGGCTCGCGAAAACCCGGGGGAAAAGGCTTAGGTGGCAAATGGTAAAACCAAAGTTGGGCCTTGCTGGTGGAGTTTTATTCAAGGCGAACTGTCAAGGGGGTCCCATAAATCACCCAACCGTGTAAGGAACGCAAACTCAAGGAACATAATACCGGTATGACAGAAACTAGGGCGGCAAGAGTGGAACAAAACACCAGGCATAAGGCCGAGCCTTCCACCCTTTACCAAATATATAGATGCATTAATATAATAAGAGATATTGTGATATCCCAACATATCCATGTTCCAACATGGAACAAACTTCAACTTCACCTGCAACTAGCAACGCTATAAGAAGGGCTGAGCAAAAGCAGTAACTTAGCCAACCAACGGTTTGCTAGGAAAAGATGGTTAGGGGCTGACATGGCAATATGGGAGGCATGATAGCAAGTGGTAGGTAGTGCAGCATGGCAATAGAACGAACAACTAGCAAAGCAAAGATAGAAGTGATTTCGAGGGGTGGTCATCTTGCCTGCAAGGTTCTCAGAGTTGTCGAAAGCTTGATCCTCGTAAGCGTACTCAATAGGTTCCTCGTACACGAACTCGTCTCCCGGCTCTACCCAAGATAAGAACACAAGCAATGGAACCACAATCAATCACGGGAAAATGCACAAGCAACATGATGCGAAACATGAATGGTATGCGAGATATGATATGCGATGCGTATGCGTGCTCCGGGAGGAAAATGATGAACAAGGCAGTAACTCGGCAAACCAAGCATGCCACTGGAAATATGAGATGATTTCGGTCGAAATCGATATAAAGATCACCGGAAATGGATGCACGGTTTGCAAATGGCAAGCAAAACAAGAATGACACGAATCTGCGATTAACAACATGATAGCACTTAGAATGCAACAAGTAACAATGCTACAGCACTCCAACGTAGTAACAAAGCATATGGCAGTAATATACAGGAGATGCTTGACAAAAGATGAACACTGAGCTACGGCTAGTTCATAACATAACAAGCTCAAACAAGCATGGCAAAAGTGCAAAAGAAATCAGGTTCACAGACTTGGTGAAATTACTGGACATGACAGAAAACAGCATCAGGTAGCAATGTTCAGAGCACAAAATCAACATGCTACAGGAACTTAACATGGCAAAACAAGACATGGAAGTGTTCTACTAAATGCACATGACAAAAGTCCCTTACTGACCATAAGCCAGAAAGGACCAGAAGATATGATGGCAACCATGTGAACATAGCAAGTTTCGTTAACAGATCTCAGACTTAGCAGAAAACAGAGCATGGCAGAAACAACAATATGAAGGCACATTGGTGAGCTTGATGCACTCACCACAAAGCAATGCATGACAAAAAAAGCATACCTACAGCAAGATGGCATGTTTATGAGGCTATCCATGGCAAGAGCAAGTACATAGCATGTATGAAACAACTACAACAAGCTTGGCAAAATTGAATATCATGTTAACAATCTGCCAGAAATATTTTATAGCAAAAGTAGAGCAAGATTGAGTCATGCTATGGCACTCCATAATTGCAAAAAAGGGCAGTAATGGATCAATTACAGCAATATCTACAAAGCATTCTTAATGAACATCTTCAAAATATGCATGGATCTCTCTGTAGCATCAAGTTTACATGGCAACAAAATAACAGCAGACAAAGACTTAGAGAAATCACTAAGTCCCTGAAATCAGAAACATTACGGAGCCTAGTTTGCATGCTTGTGCTAGTCACCACAGAGATCACAAAAATACATGCCATACACCACTGGAAATATGGCATGACATACAACAATACACATGTAGAGCTCATGCCCATAAGATGCACAGATTAAATGATACAAAAATAACAAATCTCCAAGTTCTGCTAAGAACCAGCAGATAACAGCAACTAGCACTCTTGCACCAGAGATTTGGGCATCAAGATGGCCTCTAATGAACATGGCGCAATTGAACGAAATGTAGAGCATCACGAGACGAACATTTCGATATATTACACGCGTGAAACGGAGCTATATGCAAAGAGTTATGCTGCTATGAACATGGGCACATGCTGTAAAAATAAAAGACTTGGGAAAAATTCGGGGGTCTCGGGAAAAAGTCAACGCACGGGTGCTGCTCCAGATCCGATCGAGGCCGGCTCGCCGGAGCGAGGGAGGACGCCGGAGGAGAGGAAGGAGGAGGCCGGGGCTCGGGCTGCGTCGGGCGCCGGAGGAGGACGCCGGAGGGGGCGCCGGAGCGGTGGTGCTCGGGCGCGGCGGCAGTGGTCGGCGACGAGTTCGGTGGCGGGGCGGCGCGGAGAGGCGGTGGGGCAGCTGGGGGCTCGCGCGGAGGAGGAGGGCGCCGGGCGCGCGGGCTGGGAGGGCCTCCCGCGGGCTTCGGCGGGCCACGGGCGTGCGGGCGTGCGGGCGGCAGCGCGCGGTGACGTGGCAGCGTGTGATTGGACGAGGGCGGCGGCGCGGGCTTCGTCCGACGGTGGCGGACGCGTCCGGCCGCGGAGAGGTAGATGGCTAGGGTTTGGACTGTGAACGTTTTCGGGAGGGGAGGTGTGTATATAGCTAGAGGGAGCTAGGAGAGTCCAAATGAGGTGCGGTTTTCGCCCACACGATCGTGATCGAACGACCTAGAGAATGGAAGAGAGTTTGGTGGGTTTTGGGCTGGTTTTGAGGGGGTTTTTGCTGCAACACACAGAAGGCATCTGTGGTTACCCGGTTAACCGTTGGAGTACCAAACGACCTCCAAATGGAACGAAACTTGACCGGTGGTCTCCCGGTGGTATACTAGGGCCACTTGACAAGCCTCGGTCCATTCCGAGAATGTTTGACACCCGCTCACGAAAGAAAACAAGAGGGGTGCGCCGGAGGAGATGGGAGCGCCGGATTGCAAAACGGACAACGGGGAAAATGCTCGGATGCATGAGACGAACACGTATGCAAATGCAATGCACATGATGACATGATATGAAATGCATGACATGGACAAAATGCAAAACGAAAGACAAAACCCGACCACGAAGGGAATATCATAACACATAGCCGAAAATGGCAAGAGTTGGAGTTACAAATATGGAAAGTTACATCCGGGGCATTACAACTTGGCAGACTCTTGCCCTGGTATTTTTTGCACCACTTGTGAGTGCACGCCTTGTACTTGTGACACGGTACTTCGCTCTGAAAACTCCAATGCACCAAACCAGATGTGTGCCCTGTCTCGAAGCCCAACTACCGGCCCAACTTGTTATATTTGTGGCTCCCATACCCATTACAATTTCTGCTGTCCAAGAGCTTTTCATTGTAGCTTTTGCTCCTTATTGGGCCACACCGCTTCAAATTGTTCTGATTACAAGGCCGATCGTTACTATTGGAGGCCCAAACTCAGTCAGGCCCATCAGTCCTCTGCTCCCTCTAAAATACATGGAATTTTGGATAACTCTCGGCAGGTTTCATATGGCTCTTGGGAAAGTAATCGTGATATTCGATTAATTTCCTCTACTAAGGAATCTTTGCCTCTTTGGAAAAAATTCTCTCTCCTTACATGGCCACAAATCAGGCCCGATCCAGGTTGATAATTTGGGCAAGGGAAATATCATGCACATCATATAGATCCACAGAATCAACAAACTGATTTACCACCACCATTTACCGCACCTACCAACCTTGGCTTGGGAACGCCGCGGCTGACAGGAACCCTTCGATGTAACAACTGTGGACTTGGCGGACACGTGGCTTCATCCTGCTATACCCGACGCGAGAGAAAGGGGTGGCGTTGGGTCCCCAAGTCTCTCCCAAAGGCCGCCTCTATGCATTCCGCCTCGACCTCCACACCATCCTCTACTCCGCTGCAGAACACCACAACAATGGCCAACTTTCCCATCAATGTCATCCCCTACCTCCCGCCGGGCATGACCGTCGAGCTTGGGCCGCCAGATCGAAGGGTGCGCGACGACATGGTGATCGGCCCGATCCCTCCGCTGCGCCAAGACTTCCTCGCCATTGCTGAAGCAAACAGGGTCATCCCCTTTCACCGTAAGGCGGCTCTCCGTCACATCATTGAAGGTTTGCTCCATGAATCAGAGTTTTTCCCCACAGAAGTAGGCGACCACCCACTTGGTGTTGGTATCTTTGGATTTTCCCATACGGTCACTAGAGATGCAGTAGTTGGCACCACGTTTGAGCTTGATGAAGATGAGTTTGATGAGCATGTTGTGATTTCTTTTGTTCCACATGATGCTGCTTTGAACATGCGTGTAACTTCTTTTGGGACGGAGATCTGGTTGCACTACATTGGTTTCCCATATGACTACCAGACAAATCACTATATGCATAAATCTGTTGATAAGTTCGGTCAGTTGGTTGAATGGCATAATCCTAGAGGGGACCGTAGATTTGTGCTTCTGAAGGTCAGAGTGATCCATCTTAAGTTTGTCCCTAAGAGTCTGGTCATGCGTTAGCTTGGGGGCGCCCGCCAGAGTTGGACTGTGGCCGTAACTATGCTGCGTAGCAGCGATTGGAATGCCCACATTCCAGATGTGCCGCCGGCTACAGAGGATCCACCACCAGAGGATGGAATTCCTCATCCCCTGCATGGTGACAACCTGACTGCTGAACAGATTTATCAAATGCAGCTGCACAATTGGATTGCCCAAAATGTGGTAGCCAATGCACATGACCAACCAGGTAATGCCAATGCTGAACAGGAACAAGATGCAGAGGTTCACTTCCAGCCATAGTGGGGGGTCTGGCCCCCTTCCCCACCGCACACACCGCCTGCAATGTTTAACTTTCAAGCCTGGCTGGCTGGAGAAGGGTTGCAGGTACACCATGGTATCCCTCCCCCCAACAATCTGCAAGATAGCCCGGCTGCTGCCTGGAATGACTCAATCTCCATCTTCAGCAGCTCGGACTCCAGTGCTACTTATCTGATGGCTAAGCTGTGGTTCCTCTGAATATTTTCAACCAACTTCTTTCTGCCAGTGGTACTGCAATTGGTGTTCTGTCTGCAGATGCATCTCAGTCCAGTGATTCTGTTCATGGACCAGAGCCTGCTATACAAGAGGTAAATACCATGGAACTGTCTCTCACTTTATCCAATGCTGGTCTGCAATTCTCCATGCTATCCAATGAGGACACACATGCCTCTCTACTTCTCAGTGACTGTGTGCCCATGCTGCGGCTGAACACTTATCTCTTAGCTGCTATCAAGCCTATCATTGTAGCTTATGGTCCTTGGAGTTCAGGGTTTGGTTTTCATGACATCTCAGTGCAGCTCAATGTAAGTATTGCTGAAATACATGGACAATTCTCTGTTTTGTCAGCTTCCAAAACTATCCAACACTCTGTTGATTCAGTCTCCTACACTGGTCTGATCCCCGGATGTACTTCTTGGTCCCTGTCCCCTGGGACTGAAGAGCTTTTGCCACTTGTGGACACTGACAATGGACACAGGGCTCCTACTTCCAGTGTAGTAATTACTGAAATAGTGGATGAGCCTAATCAAGCAACACCCGTGGATGCAATCAGCCCTGATGATCTGAGCCTGACAGTACGTGATGATGTAGTGCTTCCTCAACAGCCTTCTGTTCCCTCTACTGATGGTGCTCTAACTGCTTCTCGAGCTGCTCCTATGAGCTCGGGCACTTCAGTGTCTCGGAAAGGGAAAGCCAAAGCTCCTGCTTCTGTGGTTGAGGTTCGTCGAAGCAATTGCTCCAATAAATATGATGGCTTCAAGATACCCTCTGTCTCTGATACTAAGTCCAAAGTATCCAAAGTTAAGCCCCGAATTGTTCCAACTGCTGCTGCTGCTCAAGTGGATCCAGCTGATCCGGCCGTCAAACAGGGGGACTGCATCCCTCCACCCACTCCTGTCCAGGAGCTGCAACACATTGGAGTCAACAAATGTGCCATTCTGCCCGAAGAAGTTTCCGATGAAGCTCTCATGGCGGAACCTGACGACGGTCCGTCTCACGCTTGAAGTATCTGAAGGCGCCTGCACCACTGCTTTCATATTTTGCTATAGCTTATCATGTCGCTTATGTTGAACTGGAATATTTTATGTTGGAATGTACGCGGTTTGAACTCTGAACCTAAACTTCTGGCTCTCTCTAATGCTATCTCTTCCAGTGGTTGCGCTATAATTTGTCTGCAAGAAACGAAAAAACCCACCATTGATAATTTGTTCATTAAGTCTTGTTGCCCAAAGAGATTTGATAAATTTGCATACATCCCATCTCATGGTGCATCCGGAGGCATCGTCACCATTTGGAACAGTGCCATCTTTACTGGTACAGTGATCATGGAGGAAGATTTTGCACTGGCCATTAAATTCCGCTCCACACAGTCCCCCCAGGAATGGACCCTAGTAAATATATATGGCCCATGTCAAGGTGATTCCAGAGTGACTTATACCGAGTGGCTTCATAATCTCAATATACCATCTAATGAAGATTGGCTTCTGCTGGGGGATTTTAATTACCTTCGTGGCCCCGACAATAGAAACAAACCTGGAGGTAATCCGAATGACATGATAGCTTTCAATGACATCATACGCTCTCAACAGTTAATTGAGTTGCCAATTAAAGGTCGGGCCTACACATGGAGCAACATGCAGGTTGACCCACTCCTCGAGCAATTGGACTTGTTCCTTACTTCCAACAACTGGACAACTTCTTACCCAAACACTATTGTCATGCCCTTGGGAAAACCAGTTTCAGACCATATCCCGTGTGCTGTCAAAATTGAAACCTCCATTCCTCACAGTAAAATTTTCAGGTTTGAATCTTACTGGATAGAACATCCTGGATTTTTTGAATTGGTGCAATCTGTCTGGTCAAGGACATTTAAGAATAACAACAATGCTGCCACATTACTTGCCAAAAAGTTCAAGGCCCTCCGATATGAATTAAAACGTTGGAGCAAACGAATCTCTAAATTGTCAGCGGCAATTGAGAACTCAAGTCTTGCGTTAACCAACCTTGATGCTCTTGAAAACCTCAGAACCCTTACCATTCCAGAGCAAAATTTCAGGAAAATTCTGAAGAAACATCTCCTACGTCTATTGAGCTACCAACGACAATATTGGCAAAAGAGATGTACTATTAGATGGGTCAAATTTGGTGATGAAGACCCTAAATTTCTGAAAGCATTGGTCTCAGAGCGATACAGGAGGAACACAATACCAACACTTAAAATATCAGATGGTACGGTGGTAGAGGACCACGCTGGCAAGGAGGTTGTCATATACCAAACATTTAAAGAGAGATTGGGCAAGTCAGGAGAGTTCCAAATGAAATTTAACCTACAAAACATCATCAAAAAAGTGGAGGGGCTGGACCAACTTACTGTTCCCTTCACCAAGGAGGAGATTGATACTGTCATCAAAGAAATGTCGGCCGATCGTGCACCAGGTCCAGATGGATTCTCTGGTATCTTCATCAAGAAATGCTGGCATATTATTAAAGAGGACTTTTATGAGCTTTGCAATCAGTTCTATGAGGGGGGGACTCAATATTGAAAGTATTAATGAGGGGTTTATTACACTAATTCCTAAAGTTCGGTCCCCGGAAACAGTCTCTGATTTCAGATCCATCACATTGCTCAATTATTGTCTCAAGATTCTTACCAAACTCCTTGCAAACAGACTCCAGAAACTAATACTCAAAATTGTCCACCGAAATCAATATGGCTTCCTCAAAGGCCGGTCAATACAGGACTGTTTAGCTTGGGCTTTCGAATATATCCACCAGTGCCAAGCCTCCAAAGAAAGGATCATCCTCCTGAAACTAGATTTCGCCAAAGCATTTGACACGATTGAACATGATGCCATGCTTACGAGTATGGAACATATGGGCTTTGATGATAGGTGGCTTTGCTGGGTTAAATGCATCTTCTCCTTTGGCAAGTCGGCGATGCTGTTAAATGGTGTCCCAGGTAGACAATTCCTCTGTAAATGTGGGGTGCGCCAAGGAGATCCCTTCTCACCTTTGATCTTTGTGCTTGCCAGTGACCTCCTACAAGCTGCCATCAATGATGCCTTCAGGCAACGAAGAATCCATCTTCCGTTCCAACGACAGAACCAAAATGATTACCCCGAGATCCAATACGCGGACGACACGATCATCATTCTTCCCTCCTGCCCTGATCAAGCCAGAACGATTAAAAACATCCTTTCTGACTATGCTGCCTCCATTGGGCTGAAGATAAACTTCCATAAATCCACACTAATCCCAATCAATTGTGATGCCAACTGCTATAATGAGCTCTCCACTATCTTTGGCTACAATGTTGGGTCCATGCCATTCACATACCTAGGGCTACCTCTTGGGACTACCAAGCCATCGGTTCAAGATCTCATGCCACTAGTTTGCACGATGGAGAGACGGATGACAAGCACTCTCGCATTTATGTCTTATGGAGCCAAACTCTCGCTCCTCAATACAATGATCACATCTCTAGCCATCTTTGCTCTGTGCACTCTCAAACTGCCCCAAAGATCTTGGAACTTCTCAACAAACTAAGAAGGAAATGCCAGTGGACAAAAAAGACAGAACAAGGGGACAAATGTAACTCGCTGGCGGCCTGGAGCATGGTTTGCCAGCCAAAGCAATGTGGAGGTCTTGGAATCATAAACCTGCGTATACAAAGTGAAGCTCTCCTCCTCAAGTACCTACACAAATTCTATAACAAACACAATGTGCCATGGGTTGAGCTTATATGGTCGACTTATTACACAAACAAGATTCCCCATTCCACGGAGCCTTGCGGATCTTTCTGGTGGAGGGATATCCTCAAGCTTACCTAGATTTACAAAGGGATATCCAAAGCAAATGTACATGATGGCAGCACGGTACTTATGTGGAAGGATCTGTGGTTGGACAACACTTTGGATGAAACATACCCACGCGCGTTCTCCTACGCAAAAAATGAGGATATATCGGTTAAAGCATTCTTGGGCTCCACGTCACTGCATGAAACGTTCCACCTTCCACTCTCAGTTCAAGCACTGCAAGAAGTCCGTGATCTGCAACAAAACGTGATCAATGTTGGTAACAATGATGACCCGATCCCCCATGACACCTGGACATACTGCTGGGGATCAAAGGAATACAAAGCAAACAGATACGGGATGTACATGCACATCGATCATACCATTGGCTTTGGAAAGCGAAGACAACGTTGAAAATCAAGGTGTTTGGGTGGCTACTACTCTCTGATCGCCTAAACACACGCAACATGCTCAAGAGGAGGCACTACAACATTGGAGATGACTACAATTGCCTTCTACGTGATCAACAAATGGAAGAGGATGTGGAACATATGGTTTTCCAATGCCCTTTCAGTAAACAATGTTGGTCCATCCTTGGGATCACATGGCAAGACTCTGGATCGAGACTTCAATGGATTAGTCAGCTGGAACAAATTGGAACAAACCCATGTTCATGGAAACATCCCTACAGGTAGCTTGGAGCATCTGGAAAGAGAGAAATAACAAGCACTTCAGAAGCATCACCCCCACTTTGCTCTCCTGGCTTGAGCGTTTTAAGCATGATTTTAGCCTCCTCCAGCATAGAACTAGGACTGATAAGAGAGACTTTATTCTCTCCTTTATACAAAACTTAGAACCTCCTTGACTCTTCCACCATTAAAAGTAGCTGCTAATCCCTCCCAAAGTGGAGGATTAGCACCCTGTAACTGCACCATGTACATTGTATCCTAGTTTTGAGTAATACAAACACAGTGGGAGCCTCTCCCACTGTCTGGTTTCTCAAAAAAAAAAGTGAACCACCATCAGTCATTAAATATCTAGGGAATCCAAACCTCGGAAAAAATAACTTCTTTAAGCATCTTAATAGAGGTGTTATGATCATCACTACTAGTTGGAATAGCTTCTACCCACTTAGTAACGTAATCAACAGCAACTAAGATATGTGAATACCCATTAGAGGAAGGAAACGGTCCCATATAATCAAAGCCCCAATCATCAAATGGTTCAATAACAAGTGAATAGTTCATAGGCATCTCTTGACGTCTGCTAATATTACCAATTCTTTGACATTCATCACAAGACAAGACAAACTTGCGGGCATCTTTGAAAAGTGTAGGCCAGTAAAAACCGGATTGCAATACCTTATGTGTAGTTCTATCTCCAGCGTGGTGTCCTCCATAAGCTTCGGAGTGACACTTGCATAGGGTCTATTCCTGTTCATGCTCAGGTACACAACATCTAATAACACCATCTACTCCTTCTTTATAAAGGTGTGGGTCATCCCAGAAGTAATGTCTTAAATCATAGAAAAACTTTTTCTTTTGTTGGTATGTGAAACTAGGTGGTATAAATTTAGCAACAATGTAATTAGCATAATCAGCATACCATGGAGCAGTACGAGAAGCATTTATGACAGCTAATTGTTCATCAGGAAAGGTATCATCAATAGGTAGTGGGTCATCAAGAACATTCTCTAACCTAGATAAGTTGTCCGCAACGGGGTTCTCAGCTCCCTTTCTATCAATAATATGCAAATCAAATTCTTGCAGCAAGAGAACCCATCTAATAAGTCTAGGTTTAGCATCTTTCTTTTCCATAAGATATTTAATAGTAGCGTGATCGGTGTGAACAGTTACTTTAGAATCAACAATATAAGGTCTGAACTTATCATAGGCAAATACAACTGCTAAAAATTCTTTTTCAGTAGTAGCATAATTTCTCTGGGCACTGTCTAGAGTTTTACTAGCATATTGGATAACATTTAATTTCTTATCAACTCTTTACCCTATAACATCACCTACAGCATAATCGCTAGCATCACACATAATTTCAAAGGGTAAATTCCAATCAGGTGGCTGAACAATAGGTGCAGAAATCAATGCTTTCTTAAGTATTTCAAATGCTTCTACACAATCATCATCAAAGACAAAAGGAACATCTTTTTGTAAGAGATTAGTTAGAGGCCTAGAAATTTTTGAGAAGTCCTTAATGAACCTCCTATAAAAACCGGCATGACCAAGGAAACTTCTTATACCTTTAATGTCCTTAGGACACGACATCTTTTCAATAGCATCAACTTTAGCTTTATCAACTTCAATACCTCTTTCAGAAATTTTATGCCCCAAGACAATACCTTCATTAACCATAAAGTGGCACTTTTCCCAATTCAAGACAAGATTAGTTTCTTCGCATTTCTGCAAAACTCGATCAAGGTTGCTCAAGCAATCATCAAAAGAAGTTCCGTATACGGAGAAATCATCCATGAAAACCTCAACAATCTTTTCACAAAAATCAGAGAATATAGCCACCATGCATCTTTGAAAGGTAGCAGGTGCATTACATAATCCAAAAGGCATACGTCTATAAGCAAAGGTGCCGAAAGGGAAAGTAAAAGTGGTCTTTTCTTGATCCTTTTTTGACACAGGTATTTGAGAGAAACCGGAATAACCATCTAGAAAGCAAAAATGTGTGTGTTTGGATAAACTTTCTAGCATTTGATCAATGAAAGGTAAAGGGTAATGATCCTTTTTAGTAGCTTTATTTAGTTTGCGGAAATCAATTACCATTCTATAACCTGTAACAATTCTTTGTGGGATCAATTCATATTTATCATTAGGAACAACAGTAATACCTCCCTTCTTGGGGACACAATGGATAGGACTTACCCACTGACTATCAGCAATGGGATAAATTATACCTGCCTCTAGAAGCTTTAGTATTTATTTTCTTACCACTTATTTCATCTTAGGATTTGACCATCGTTGGTGATCAACAACCGGTTTAGCATCTTTCTCCAATTTTATTTTGTGCTGACATAAAGTGGGACTAATGCCCTTAAGATCATCAAGAGTATATCCAATAGCAGCACGGTGCTTCTTCAGAGTTTTCAATAATTTCTTTTCTTCATGCTCTGAAAGGTTAGCACTAATAATAACATGATATATCTTTTTCTCATCAAGATAAGCATATTTAAGAGTATCAGTAATGGTTTAAGCTCAAACACGGGATCACCCTTGGGTGGAGGAGGATCCCCTAGGATTTCAACAGGCAAGTTGTGTTTCAAAATAGGTCCCTGTTTAAAGAATACTTCATCTATTTCACTTCTTTCATTCATAAACATATCATTTTCATGGTCTAGCAAATATTGTTCTAAAGGATCATTAGGAGGCACGGCAATAGAAGCAAGACCAATAATTTCATCTTTACTAGGCAATTCTTTATCATGGGGTTGTCTACGAAATTTAGCAAAATTAAACTCATGAGACATATCCCCCAAACCAATAGTAACAACATCCTTTTTGCAGTCTATCCTAGCATTAACAGTATTCAAGAAGGGTCTTCCAAATATAATGGGACAAAACTTATCTTGTGGGGAACCAAGAACAAGAAAATCAGCAGGATATTTAACTTTCCCACACAAGACTTCAACATCTCTAACAATCCCAACTGGTGAAATAGTGTCTCTATTGGCAAGCTTAATTGTAACATCAATTTCCTCTATCTCAGCAGGTGCAATATCATGCATAATTTCTTTGTATAAGGAATGAGGTATTGCACTTGCACTTGCACTAGCACCCATATCACACAAGCCATGATAACAATGATCTCCTATTTTAACAGAAATAACAGGCATGCCTACAACAGGTCTATGCTTATTTTTAGTATCAGGTCTAGCAATTCTAGCAGCTTCATCATAGAAGTAAATAACATGCCCATCAATATTATCAGCCAAGAGATCTTTAACCATAGCAATACTAGGTTCAACTTTAATTTGCTCAGGGGGTGTAGGTGTTCTAGTATTACTCTTACGAACCACGGTTGAAGCTTTAGCATGATCCTTTATTCTAACAGGGAAAGGTGGTTTCTCAATATAAGCAGTAGGAACAACAGGATCAACATTATAAGTAATAGTCTTTTCTTCAACTTTAATAAGTGCAACTACTTTTACTTCAATGGGAGGATTATATTTAAACCACTTCTCCTTAGGGAGGTCAACATGAGTAGCAAATGATTCACAGAAAGAAGCTACTATCTCAGAGTCAAGTCCATATTTAGTGCTAAATTCATGGAAAACATCGGTATCTATAAAAGATTTAACACAATCAAACTTAGGTGTTATACCTGACTCCTTAACTTCGTCGAGGTCCCAATCTTCTGAGTTGCGTTTAATTCTTTCCAATAAATCCCATTTGAATTCAATAGTCTTCATCATAAAAGAACCAGTACAAGAAGTACCGAGCATGGAGCGATTATTGAGAGAAAGCCGAGCATAAATTTTTTGAATAATAATTTCTCTTGAGAGCTCATGATTGGGGCATGAATATAACATTGACTTAAGCCTCCCCCAAGCTTGAGCGATGCTTTCTCCTTCGCGAGGCCAAAAATTATATATATAATTGCGATCACGATGAACAAGATGCATAGGATAAAACTTCTGATGAAATTCCAATTTCAATCGGCTGTAGTTCCATGATCCCATATCATCACATAGCCTAAACCATGTCAATGCCTTTCCCTTCAAAGATAAAGGGAAGACCTTCTTCTTGATAACATCCTCGGGCATACCTACAAGCTTAAATAATCCACAAACTTCATCCACATAGATTAGGTGTAAATTGGGATGCAATGTTCCATCTCCTGTAAAAGGATTAGCTAGCAGTTTCTCTATCATACCCGAAGGAATTTCAAAGTAAACATTTTCAACAGGTTCAGTAGGTTGAGGAGCAACTCTTTGCTCTACTGGTCGGGGTGAAGATACCCCGAACAAGCCCCTCAAAGGATTATGTTCCATAGTAACAAGTGACAATGAATTTCAGCACACTATATAAATTTTTCCTTACCAAATTCCTTCTACCAAAGGCGCTTCACTCCCCGGCAACGGTGCCAGAAAAGAGTCTTGATGACCCACAAGTATAGGGGATCTATCGTAGTCCTTTCGATAAGTAAGAGTGTCGAACCCAACGAGGAGCAGAAGGAAATGACAAGCGGTTTTTAGTAAGGTATTCTCTGCAAGCACTGAAATTATCGGTAACAGATAGTTTTTTGATAAGGTAATTTGTAACGGGTAACAAGTAATGAAAGTAAATAAGGTGCAGCAATATGGCCCAATCCGTTTTGTAGCAACGGACAAGCCTGGACAAACTCTTATATGGAGGAAAACGCTCCCGAGGACACATGGGAATTATCGTCAAGCTAGTTTTCATCACGCTCATATGATTCGCGTTCGTTACTTTGATAATTTGATATGTGGGTGGACCAGTGCTTGGGTACTGCCATTTCTTGGACAAGCATCCCACTTATGATTAACCCCTATTGCAAGCATCCACAACTACAAAAGAAGTATTAAGGTAAACCTAACCATAACATGAAACATATGGATCGAAATCAACCCCTTACGAAGCAACACATAAACTAGGGTTTAAGCTTCTGTCACTCTAGCAACCCATCATCTACTTATTACTTCCCAATGCCTTCCTCTAGGCCCAAATAATGGTGAAGTGTCATGTAGTCGACATTCACATAACACCACTAGAGGAAAGACAACATACATCTCATCAAAATATCGAACGAATACCAAATTCACATGACTACTTATAGCAAGACTTCTCCCATGTCCTCAGGAACAAACGTAACTACTCACAAATCATATTCATGTTCATAATCAGAGGGGTATTAATATGCATAAAGGATCTGAACATATGATCTTCCACCAAATAAACCAACTAGCATCAACTACAAGGAGTAATCAACACTATTAGCAACCCACAGGTACCAATCTGAGGCTTTGAGACAAAGATTGGATACAAGAGATGAACTAGGGTTTGAGAGGAGATGGTGTTGGTGAAGATGTTGATGAACATTGACCCTCACCCACTGAGAGGATCGTTGGTGATGACGATGGCGATGATTTCCCCCTCCCGCAGGGATGTTTCCCCGGCAGAACAGCTCCGCCGGAGCCCTAGATTGGTTCCGCCAAGGTTCCGCCTCGTGGCGGCGGTGTTTCGTCCCGAGAGCTTCCTCTGATTTTTTCCAGGGTAAAAGACTACATATAGCAGAAGATGGCCACCGGAGGCCTGCCAGGTGGCCCACGAGGCAGGGGGCGCGCCCAGGGGGTGATACGTCTCCATCGTATCTACTTTTCCAAACACTTTTGCCCTTGTTTTGGACTCTAACTTGCATGATTTGAATGGAACTAACCCGGGCTGACGCTGTTTTCAACAGAATTGCCATGGTGTTATTTTTGTGCAGAAATAAAAGTTCTCGGAATGACCTGAAACTTCACGGAGAATATTTTTCGAATTAATAAAATATACTGGCGAAAGAATCAAGGCCAGGGGCCCACACCCTGTCCACGAGGGTGGGGGCGCCCCCCTGCCTCGTGGGCCTCCTGGTGCTCCACCGACCTCAACTCCAACTCTATATATTCACGTTCGGGGAGAAAAAAATCAAAGAGAAGGATTCATCACGTTTTACGATATGGAGCCGCCGCCAAGCCCTAAACTCTCCCGGGAGGGCTTATCTGGAGTCTGTTTGGGGCTCTGGAGAGGGGAACCCGTCGCCATCATCATCATCAACCTTCCTCCATCACCAATTTCATGATGCTCACCGCCGTACGTGAGTAATTCCATCGTAGGCTTGCTGGACGGTGATGGGTTGGATGAGATTTACCATGTAATTGAGTTAGTTTTGTTAGGGTTTGATCCTTAGTATCCTCTATGTTCTGAGATTGATGTTGCTATGACTTTGCTATGCTTAATGCTTGTCACTAGGGCCCGAGTGCCATCATTTCAGATCTGAACCTATTATGTCTTCATGAATATATGTGAGTTCTTGATCCTATCATGCAAGTTAATAGTCACCTATTATGTGTTATGATCTGTTAACCCTGAAGTGACAATAATCGGGATACTTACCGGTGATGACCGTAGCTTGAGGAGTTCATGTATTCACTAAGTGTTAATGCTTTGGTTCGGTACTCTATTAAAAGGAGGCCTTGATATCCCTTAGTTTCCAATAGGACCCCGCTGCCACGGAAGGGTAGGATAAAAGATGTCATGCAAGTTCTTTTCCATAAGCACGTATGACTATATTCAGAATACATGCCTACATTACATTGATGAATTGGAGCTAGTTCTGTGTCACCCTATGTTATAACTATTGCATGAGGAATCGCATCCGACATAATTCTCCATCACCGATCCAATGCCTACGAGCTTTTCACATATTGCTCTTTGCTTAGTTACTTTACCGTTGCCACTGTTACAATTACTACAAAACTATTACTGTTACTGCCACCGTTACCGTTACTTCCATACTACTTTGCTACTAAATACTTTGCTGCAGATACTAAGTTATCCAGGTGTGGTTGAATTGACAACTCAACTACTAATACTTGAGAATATTCTTTGGCTCCCATTGTGTCGAATCAATAAATTTGGGATGAATACTCTACCCTCGAAAACTGTTGCGATCCCCTATACTTGTGGGTTATCAAGACTATTTTCTGGCGCCGTTGCCGAGGAGCATAGCTCTATTCTTTGAGTCACTTGGGATTTATATCTGCTGGTCACTATGAGGAACTTGATAGACGAAAGAACTAAGATTTTTCCCTCAACTACGAGGGGAGGTAAGGAACTGCCATCTAGCTCTGCACTTGATTCTCCTTCTGTTTTGAGTAAACTTGTGACACCTAAACCTGCTTCTGCTATTAATTCTGATATGTCGCATGTTATTGATGATGCCATTTCTGCTATGCATGATACTTATGATGAAACTACTTCTATGCTTGATACTACTGTGCCACTAGGTGAATTTCTTGCTGAACAACTTGCTAGGGCTAGAGAGAATGAAATTATTGAAACTGATAATATTGATGAAATTGATGATGAAGATTCTCCCCCTAGATATGAATTGCCTGTTGTGCCTGAGGGTTATGTTATGGATGAAGAAACTGCTAGAGACTTTCTTGCTTGCAATGATAGATATGATCTTAAGAAATTGTTAGTTAAGCTGAAAGAAAAATCTTTGAATGCTAGAATGAAATATGACCCTGCTTTTGCTACTTCACCTATCTGTATTTCCGATAAGGATTATGATTTCTCTGTCGACCTGAGATAAGTACTTTGGTTGAATCTGATCCTTTTTATGGCTATGAATCTGAAACTTTTGTGGCACATCTTACTAAATTAAATGATATAGCCACCCTATTTACTAATGATGAGAAAACTCGCTACTACTATATCCTTAAATTATTTCCGTTCCCATTAAAGGGTGATGCTAAAACATGGTTTAATTCTCTTGATCCTGGTTGTGTGCGTAGTCCCCAGGATATGATTTATTACTTCTCTGCTAAATATTTCCCCGCTCATAAGAAACAAGCTGCTTTAAGGGAAATATATAATTTTGTGCAAATTGAAGAAGAGAGTCTCCCACAAGCTTGGGGGAGGCTTCTCCAATTACTTAATGCTTTGCCTGATCATCCTCTCAAGAAAAATGAAATACTTGATATCTTTTATAATGGACTAACCGATGCTTCCAGAGACCACTTGGATAGTTGTGCTGGTTGTGTTTTCAGGGAAAGAACAGTTGATCAAGCTGAATTGCTATTGAATAATATGTTGACTAATGAAAATAATTGGACACTTCCTGAACCAACTCCTAAGCCAACTCCGAAGAAAAGGGGTATTCTATTTCTCAGTCCTGAAGATATGCAAGAGGCAAAGAAATCTATGAAAGAAAAGGGTATTAAAGTTGAAGATGTTAAGAATTTACCGCCTATTGAAGAAATACATGGTCTTGATAACCCGACACAGGTAGTAAAGGTAAATTCTCTCTATAGATTTGATGAAGGTGATATTCCTCGCTATAAGTCTGCTATCCAATGCTTAGATGAGTTTGATAATTTTATTGTTAAACAAGAAAACTTCAATGCTTATGTTGGTAGACAATTGAAACGAAATGCTTATATGATTGAACACTTGAGTGATTATATGTCTAGAGTTAAAGGTGAACTTAAACTCATTAGTAAACATGCTTCTATGGTTACCACTCAAGTAGAACAAGTGCTTAAAGCTCAGAATGATTTGCTCAATGAATTAAATAATAAGAAGAAAGATAATGTTGTTAGAGTTATGACTAGAGGGGGTAAAATGACTCAGGAACCTTTGTATCCTGAGGGCCACCCCAAGAGAATTGAGCAAGACTCTCATAGAACTAATGTTGATGCACCTAGTCCTTCTAAAAATAAGAAAAAGAACAATGATAGGACTTTGCATGCTTCTAGTGAACCTGTTGTAGACACACCTGAGAATCCCAATGATATTTATATTTCTGATGCTGAAACACAATCTGGTGATGAACATGAACCTAGTGATAATGTTAATGATAATGTTCATGTTGATGCTCAACCTAGCAATAACATTGATGTAGAGACTGAACCTGCTGTTGATGTTGATAACCCACAATCAAAGAATCAACATTATGATAAGAGAGACTTCGTTGCTAGGAAGCACGGTAAAGAAATAGAACCATGGGTTCAGAAACCCATGCCTTTTCCCCCTGAACCATCCAAGAAAAAGGATGATGAGGATTTTGAGCGCTTTGCTGAAATGATTAGACCTATCTTCTTGCGTATGCATTTGACTGATATGCTTAAAATGAATCCTTATGCTAAGTATATGAAAGAAATTGTTACAAATAAAAGAAAGATACTAGAAGCTGAAATTTCCACCATGCTTGCTAATTATACTTTTAAGGGTGGAATACCAAAGAAACTTGGAGATCCAGGAGTACCAACTATACCATGCTCCATTAAAACAAACTATGTTAGAACTGCTTTATGTGATCTTGGAGCCGGTGTTAGTGTTATGCCTCTCTCTTCATATCATAGACTTGATTTGGATAAGTTGACACCTACTAAAATATCTTTGCAAATGGCCGATAAATCAACTGCTATACATGTCTGTATTTGTGAGGATGTGCCTGTTGTGGTTGCAAACGTTACTATTCTAACGGACTTTGTTATTCCTGATATTCCGGAGGACGATAGTATGTCGATTATCCTTGGTAGACCCTTTTTGAATACTGCAGGGGCTGTTATTGATTGCAACAAAGGCAATGTCACTTTTCATGTTAATGGTAATGAGCATACGGTACACTTTCCGAGGAAACAACCTCAAGTCCACAGTATCAATTCTATTGGAAAAATTCCAACAATTACCTTTGGAGGTTTTGAATTTCCTCTTCCTACTGTCAAGAAGAAATATGATATTGTTATTGTTGGGGATGTCCATATCCCTGTTGAGGTAACCTAGTGTTATTCGAAATTTCTCCGGTTCCATGTTATTTGAAAAGAGTTTGTTAACAAGACTTGATCAACCTTGTTAGTGGATTCCTTTTGATGAGCATGAGATGGATGAAGTTAGAAAGCACAACCTTCTGTACCCTCCTTTTACTTTCTGTTATTTAGATTAAATAAAGCAAAAATAGTATTTTCTGTCTGTTTTCTGAATTATCTGTGCAATAAAAAAATACCCCAAAAATAAAAGTTCTCCAAATGCCCTGAAAATGAAATATGATTTTTCTAGAATATTTGAGAATATTTGGCACTGAGAACACATCAGGGGGAGCAAGCACCTGGCCACGAGGGTCCAGGGTGCGTCCCCCTTCCTCATGGGCCACACGTGGCCCCCTCCAGTTATTCCTGCACCCACACACTTCGTCTTCCTCCCAAAAAAATCACCAACTAGCTCAAGCACGAGTTCTAGCTCATCTTGCTTCCATTTTCGATCTCCTTGCTCAAAGCTCCACTCACAAAACTGCTTTGGGCGATTGTTCTTCAGTATGTGACTCCTCCAATGGTCCAATTAGTTTTTGTTCTAGTGCTTTATTCATTGCAAATTTTTGCTGCTTAGGTGACCCTGTTATTGAGCTTGCATGTCAAATTTATTTGGTCCCAAGTAGTTCTAATGCATGATATAGTCTCTAGGCACTTGTGGGAGTAGTTGCTATCAATATTATTGAGTTTGGTTCACTTTTATTTTGAGTTACTAAAATTTTCAGAAAATTTTCAGAGGAAGAAATATGTTTAGGAAAATGTACCAAGGTGGTTCTTCAAGGAAGCAAGGACCCATGCCCGCAATACGTGAGCCGGGCCATGAACTACCAAGAGAAGCTCAAGTGCGGCCTTGTGAATGGCCATCAGAAGACTTCATGGTCCGAGCAGGAATTAAGGAGGAATTTGACGCATATGTGCGTAATGCTGAACTTGAGGGCTTCATGCTAGATAAGTGCCCTCAGTATTATCACCTAACTGATTCCTTTGTGAGAAGGTTCAAATTTACATCTTCACGCAATTCTCACAATGTCCTATTTTATCTTTATAATAAATCTTATACCATGGACTTAGAAGATTTTAACACTGCTTGTAAATTCCTGCAATGGGGTAGTGCTAGTGAACCTCGCAAATCTGAGTTCAAAGATTTTCTTGCTAGTATCACTGTGGGGGAATCTAGAGAGATAACACAACCTACCATAGGGATCATTCATTTTCCTGCTATACATTATTTTGCTCTCTTTATAGGTAGATGCATTAACGCCAAGGACGAGGCATGTCACATGTGTGTTCCTGACCTTAGTGTTTTCAAGAGTGCCATATTAGGAGATAAACAATACAACTTGGGGGCCATCGTTGCACGAAGGTTGCATCTTAATAGTTTAAGTGGAGATTTGTTTGGTGGAATTTATGCAACCCGTTTAGCTAATTATCTTGAGATACCCATACATGAAAATGATATGGAACTACCTCCTGCTTATTTAGATTATAATGCTATGGTTCGTCATCAGTTTGTTGAAAGGAATGAATAGTTCCTCCAATACCGACTAATCTTTGACAGACGCCGCACTGTCCATATTACTCTCCCTACTCCTACTTTCTTTGAATTTCAGGCAAAAGGGAGATATATTATAACCAGGGAGGAGGCGAACGAGTATGAGAGGAGGACGAAGGCAACTCGCCTCCAAGCTGCAGCTCATCAGGCAATAGTCGCTGCATCTCAGTACGACCCCAGTTACAACTTTGGATATCCGCCAGGCCAGCCATGGCCATAGACCAACTTAGGCCAAAAGCCTTACCTTGGGGGAGTACGTATTTCTCACTGACATTACATTCATGTTCACACACTCATGCTAGTTGTCGGTGCTCATACTTTTTCATTGTAATATCCATGCTAGTTTATTTTCTTTTTCTAGCTTTCTTCTTGTGTGTTTGAATAACTTTAAGAAAAACAAAAAAATAGTTGTAGCTTTTAGTTAGTTTACTTTCCATGCGTGTAGTAGTAATAATTAAAAAGAAAACCCAAAAATATTTCTTGTTCTTCTTTTACTTGTTGGGAGCTTTCCCGTGTAAATAGTTTTATTTTATTTCTTTTCTTTGGGGGTCGAGAGGAGAAGACCATAATGAAAATGTTTAGGTGGGTCTTGTATGCATTATTGTTGATTTAACCAAGAGCCATATTACCTTGTCTTCTCCCTTGTATTAAATGCTTGCAGATTCCAGCTTAGTCCAATGCACGTGCACTATTATTATTATCCACACCGTTCGGTCGTGCAAGTGAAAGGCAATAATGACGATATATGATGGACTGATTGAGATGAGAAAAGCTGGTATGAACTCGACCTCTCTTGTTTTTGTAAATATGATTAGTTCATCGTTCCTGATTCAGCCTATTATGAATGAAACATGTTTGCAATGACAATTAGAGATTATAGTTGCTTATGCCATGCTTAATTAGCTAGGAGTTTATAATGGTTTACCTTGCGTGCCAACATGCTATTAAAATGGTTGTGATGTGGTATGATAGGGTGGTATCCTCCTTTGAACGATTCGAGTGGCTTGACTTGGCACATGTTCACGCATGTAGTTGAAACAAAACCAACATAGCCTCCACGATATTTATGTTCATGGTGGATTATATCCTACTCATGCTTGCACTCAATTGTTATTAATTGTAATGCATGTTCATGACTGTTGTCGCTCTCTAGTTGGTCGCTTCCCAGTCTTTTTCTAGCCTTCACTTGTACTAAGCGGGAATACTGCTTGTGCATCCACTTCCATAAACCCCAAAGTTATTCCATATGAGTCCACCATACCTTCCTATATGCGGTATCTACCTGTCGTTTCAAGTAAATTTGTATGTGCCAAACTCTAAACCTTCAAATGAAATTCTGTTTTGTATGCTCGAATAGCTCATGTATCAACTAGGCTGTGTGTATCTTCCATGCTAGGCGGGTTATTCTCAAGAGGAGTGGACTCCGCTCCTCACTCACGAGAAAATGGCTGGTCACCGGAATGCCTAGTCCCTTCCTCAAATCAAATCAAAATAATTGCAAACAAAATTCCCCCAGGACTGTTGTTAGTTGGAGGCACCCGTTGTTTCGGGCCAGCCATGGATTGATGCTTGTTGGTGGTGGGGGAGTATAAACTTTACCATTCAGCTTGGGAACCGCCTATAATGTGTGTAGCATGGAAGATATCGAGATCTCTCGGTTGTTATGTTGACAATGAAAGTATGCCGCTCAAAATATTATTTATCTCTATTTCAAAACCGAGCTCTGGCACCTCTACAAATCCCTGCTTCCCTCTGCGAAGGGCCTATCTATTTACTTTTATGTTGAGTCATCACCCTCTTATTAAAAAGCACCAGTTGGAGAGCACCGCTGTCATTTTGCATCAATTACTATTAATTTATATTGAGTATGACTGGATCTCTTTTACCATGAATTACAACGTTTAGTCAGTCCTTGATCTTTAGAGGTGCTCTGCATTTATGTTTTGTGGTCTCAGAAAGGGCTAGCGAGATACCATCTTGTTATATCATATTATGATTGTTTTGAGAAAGTGTTGTCATCCAAGATTTATTATTATTGCTCGCTAGTTGATTATGCCATTGATATGAGTAAATGTGAGACCTAAATGTTATTGTGAATATGGTTAGTTCATAATCTTTGCTGAAAACTTGAATGCTGGCTTTATATATTTGGAACAACAAGAGCAAACAGAGTTTGTAAAAGTTTTTCTTTATCACTTTCAGTTTGTCAACTGAATTGCTTGAGGACAAGCAAAGGTTTTAGCTTGGGGGAGTTGATACGTCTCCATCGTATCTACTTTTCCAAACACTTTTGCCCTTGTTTTGGACTCTAACTTGCATGATTTGAATGGAACTAACCCGAACTGACACTGTTTTCAGCGGAATTGCCATGGTGTTATTTTTGTGCAGAAATAAAAGTTCTCGGAATGACCTGAAACTTCACGGAGAGTATTTTTGGAATTAGTAAAATACTGGCAAAAGAATCAAGGCCAGGGGGCCCACACCCTGTCCACGAGGGTGGAGGCGCGCCTACCCCCTTGGGCGCGCCCCCTGCCTCGTGGGCCCCCTGGTGCTCCACCGACCTCAACTCCAACTCTATATATTCACGTTTGGGGAGAAAAAAAACTGAGAGAAGGATTCATCGCGTTTTACGATACGGAGTCGCCGCCAAGCCCTAAACTCTCTCGGGAAGGCTGATCTGGAGTCCGTTCGGGGCTCCGGAGAG
Source organism: Aegilops tauschii subsp. strangulata (assembly GCF_002575655.3). NCBI lineage: Eukaryota > Viridiplantae > Streptophyta > Magnoliopsida > Poales > Poaceae > Aegilops > Aegilops tauschii. Next base: position 274,952,022 of record NC_053037.3, on the reverse strand, counting down.
GGGAATCCATCGCTATCGTCATCATCAACCTTCCTCCATCACCAATTTCATGATGCTCACCGCCGTGCGTGAGTAATTCCATTGTAGGCTTGCTGGACGGTGATGGGCTGGATGAGATTTACCATGTAATCGAGTTAGTTTTCTTAGGGTTTGATCCGTAGTATCCACTATGTTCTGAGATTGATGTTGCTATGACTTTGCTATGCTTAATGCTTGTCACTAGGGCCCGAGTGCCATGATTTCAGATCTGAACCTATTATGTTTTCATGAATATATGTGAGTTCTTGATCCTATCTTGCAAGTCAATAGTCACCTATTATGTGTTATGATCCGTTAACCCCGAAGTGACAATAGTCGGGATACTTACCTGTGATGACCATAGTTTGAGGAGTTAATGTATTCACTAAGTGTTAATGCTATGGTCCGGTACTCTATTAAAACGAGGCCTTAATATCCCTTAGTTTCTAATAGGACCCCGCTGCCATGGGAGGGTAGGACAAAAGATGTCATGCAAGTTCTTTTCCATAAGCACGTATGACTATATTCGGAATACATGCCTACATCACATTGATGAATTGGAGCTAGTTCTGTGTCACCCTATGTTATAACTATTGCATGAGGAATAGCATCCGACATAATTCTCCATCATCGATCCAATGCCTACGAGCTTTTCACATATTGCTCTTTGCTTAGTTACTTTACCGTTGCCACTGTTACAATTACTACAAAACTATTACTGTTACTTTTGCCACCGTTACCGTTACTTCCATACTACTTTGCTACTAAATACTTTGCTGCAGATACTAAGTTATCCAGGTGTGGTTGAATTGACAACTCAACTGCTAATACTTGAGAATATTCTTTGGCTCCCCTTGTGTCGAATCAATAAATTTGGGTTGAATACTCTACCCTTGAAAACTGTTGCGATCCCCTATACTTGTGGATTATCAGGGGGTAGGGCGCGCCCCCGCCCTCATGGATGGTGGGTGTCCCCCCTCTGGTTGATTCTTTCGCCAATATTTTTTATTAATTCCAAAAACTGCCTCCGTGAAGTTTCAGGACTTTTGGAGCTGTGCAGAATAGGTCTCTAATATTTACTCCTTTTCCAGCCCAGAATTCCAGTTGCCGGCATTCCCCCTCTTCATGCAAACCTTGTAAAATAAGAGAGAATAGGCATAAGTATTGTGACATAATGTGTAATAACAACCCATAATGCAATAAATATCGGTATAAAAGCATGATGCAAAATGGACGTATCAGCGGACTGAATGCGCCTAAGGACAAGGTCGCCTTCCTCAAAACACCGGGCATGAACCCTGCGGCTGTGATAGCGACGCAAGGCTTGCTGATAGCATGCAGCACGCGTAGAAGCCCGGAGACGGTTCCTCGAGTAGCACATCGTCGTCACGCCAGTGCTGATCTTGCACTACTTCATCGTAGGCAAGCACTCGAGGTGACCCGTAAATGAGTTCCGAGGGATAACTGCTTCTGCCCCATAGACTAGGGAGAAGGGAGTCTGCCCGGTAGCTCAATTTGGCGTCGTTCTGAGGGACCAGACAACTACCGGTAGCTCATCAATCCACCGCCTGCCGTGCTTCTGCAGCGTATCAAAGGTTCTCGCCTTGAGTCCTCACAGCACTTCAGCGTTCGCCCTCTCAGCTTGCCCATTTCTTCTGGGATGAGCGACAAAGGCAAATGAGATCTTGTTTCCGAGGGCATGAACATATTGCATGAAGGCGCGGCTCATGAACTGGATGCCGTTGTCGGTAATGATCCTTGTCGGGACTCCAAAATGGCACACCAATTCTTTCAAGAACTTGATAGCTGACTGAGCAGTCAGCTTTCTCACGGAAGCTAGTTCCGGCCACTTTGTAAACTTGTCGATAGCAACGAACAAAAATTCAAAGCCCCCGACAGCTCGGGGGAAAGGGCCGAGGATATCAAGCCCCAGACCAAAAACGGCCATGACAAAGGTATTGTCTGAAGAGCTTGTGCAAGTAGGTGGATGTTTTTGGAATGGAACTGGCAGGCTTCACATTGGTGACTAGCTCAATCGCATCTTGGAGGGCTGTGGGCCAATAGAATCCTTGCTGGAATGCTTTCCCAACTAATGCCCTTGATCCAATGTGGGAGCCGCACATGCCTTTGTGTATCTCAGCCAGCAGTTCCTTTCCTTCTTCCCGACAGATGCACTTCAATTTCAAACCATTGGGCCTCCTTCTATATAAAGTGTCATCGACAAACTGATACATACTGGCCCTTCGGGCTACTCTTTTAGCTTCATCTTGGTCATCGGGAAGTTCTCCGGTTTGGAGGTAATGGACTATGTGCCTTGCCCAAGTTGGAGCTTGGGGCTCGGCAACAAGGACTAGCGGCACCTCCTCAACTGCGGGGGCACGTTCCTCGTTCGTGGGGACCATAGGCCCGGCTGGAGGGTGCGGTCCAGCAAGTGATGAGGAGTTGTTTCCGGTAGGGTCCCTACCAGGAGTCCCGGGAAGCTCTACCGAGAGAGGCTTGCCGGAGTCCATCTTTCTCCTTTTCCGGGCCATCGTTGCTGGGGATACGGAGGGCTGAGTAAGATGGAGAACAAAAGTTCCTGGTTCCACAGGAAGCTTCTACGCAGCACACTTTGATAGATGATCAGCTATGCTGTTTTCCGCACGGGGTACGTGCTCTGTTTGCAATCCGTCAAAGCACTCACTGGTACGCGTCGGTGCTATACAAACGGTTTTTAACCCCTTTCCGCGAGAGCATTTGGAATCGTCGCCAAGTGAGTGTGGGCGATAGGGGGTCCTTCCCACACGACCCAGAAACCATCGGGGATAGGCCCTCCTGGGACATAGGCTGGGGCAAAATGAGCTCGTGTGCGATCGGGCGAGGCATCTAAACCCAATCATTTCCGTTGGTATGTACATCCGACACGGTGAATCCCAGAAAAACATTTCCGTTCGTATGTATATCACACACAGTCAATCCAAGGAATACGTTTCTGTTCTTATGTACATCCCACATAGTCAATCTAGGGAAAACGTTTCCGTTCGTATGTATATCACACACAATCAATCCAAGGGATACGTTTCCGTTCTTATGTACATCTCACACAGTCAATCCAGGGAAAACTTTTCCGTTCGTGTGTACATCCCACACAGTTTTATGTATAGGCCCATGTGTGAAAGGTGTAACTATCACACATGCTCTGCCTTGGTTAACTGTTTGCTTTTATCAACTACATCACACACAATTTGATGAAGAAAACTATGTGGCATTGTGTCGTTGACTTAACACGACAGATGTCCTAGCGAAAGGACTTAGTCGTGGAGCCATCGCAACTAGGTTAGCTTAAAGGGATTAATCGGGACAAAGGACATAGAGAGTTTATACTGGTTCAGCCCCTCGCGGTGGAGGTAAATGCGTACTCCAGTTTGGGATTGTATTGCTTGGGTTTCGATTACCAGGGAGCGAATACGCTTGACCTAGTTCTCGATCTCTTGTTTCTTGAGTTAACCCGCCACCGGGTCACCCCTTTATATACACAGGGTCATGCCCGACAGCTTACAGGGCCCCGGCCGGCCCATACACAATGTGCCCGGCTCGGTGACTAACTAAGCTTGCCTTACAATAGAGGTTATACATGTGGGGGCTCATCCTCTTGGGCCTCAAGTCGCCTCTGGGTCTTGGGCCGTCAATAGGCTTGCTACATGTCCCGCCATCTTCATTGATAAGTCACCAGTGGTATGACCCGGCCCCTCCTGGGCGGTTCATACCCAGTAGTTATATCCCCAACATTAGGCCCCAGGTTGATTTGAACTTGTTCACATCAATCTTCAATACTCAACTTAGCAGAATCTCTCATTGTCAATTTTATGAATTTTCTATAACCCGCCGTGACTTCCGCTCACCGAATCATGTTAACCCGCCATGATGTCATCTTGCATTAACTTCGCACAAAGCCCAGAATATCTTCAACAGATCTTTATCTTTAATGGTTCTTCCGAATATCGAGGCGCCCGTGCAGCCACATAATCATTATTTTTTGGCTTCCTTGATTTCCCCCCTTGCCTCCTCGCCTTCATCTTCTTCTCTGTGACGCGACCCACGTGCTCGAGCTCCGCCGTCGCCGACCTTCGTCCACTGCACCAACTCAGGCCGCTGCATCAACCTGACTGGACCAGAGAGCGCCGGCGCGCCACCACTGTTCATCAGCATCTGTAAGTGCTCATCTCCCCAGGTCTCAGATCTGTACTAGGGTTTGGGCAGTTCGTCGGTGTTCTTGCCGTTCTTCACCGTTCTTTGTTTCCCCCCTTTGAATCGAGCATCTTCCAATCTGAACATAGAACAAAACTTGCGCGATAGCCACTTAACACACATTTTTAATATCAAAATACCTTCCTTTCATACCAGATCTCATATGAACATACGAACTTCTCTGCTGCCGCCACCTTAGGTTTAGGATTTTACTTCATTTTCTGACCAGCCATAGATCCAAAATTATACCTCCCATCTGTGAAATCTGTTTGTCCATCACTTAGCAAAATTTTCACTAATAGATTTGAACGACCATAACTGTCATGGCGGCTTATATCATAAACCGTGACCCGCCATACAACATTAGGCCCCGTTTAAGCCGCCATCATACGCTTCATAATTTGTATAATCCGGCAATTTTCTCCGGCTTAACCATGCTTGCTTATTCATCTTCATAATTTGGTTCTGCACCATGTACTTGGCTTTTAACCTCTGGCCGGTTTAACAGCATAATCCTTAACCCGGCAGGTACCATTAGCCTCCTTTTAAGCTGCCAATATGAATATTTGCGTACTTTAATGTTCATTTTCCGGCTTAACACATCAGCTGTTTATAGCGCTTTACTTTTGAATCACTGGTCCGACGTAACAGCATAATCTTAAACCGGTAATATTTCTTTCTTTTAGGCATTTTTCCTCAAAAATGGGCAAAACTGTCACTGCCTGCAACTGGGTCGTTTCCCGGGTCACCGAGGAAGACTTGAATGAATATGTTCAGACTGGCGTCCTAGCCAAAAAAGATGTCATCCATTGGAGGGTTCCAGGCACTGAAACTCCTCCTGAGCCCAAGGATGGTGAAATAATTGTCTTTACTGATCATATGCTCCAGGGCTTCAGCCCTCCCAGCTCAAAGTTCTTCCGTGATGTGCCGCATTTTTTCAAGCTACATCCACAAGATATCGGACCAAACTCCGTTTCAAACATCTGCAACTTCCAAGTATTCTGCGAGGTGTACCTTCAACAGGAGCCCGCCGTAGAACTATTCAGGGAGTTCTGTTACTTAAACCGGCAGAACGAGTTCACAGACGGGCCCAGCCTAGAGCTAGGCAGCATTTCTATACAGCGACGGAAAGAAGCCACTTTCCCAGCCGCCACTCTGCCCAGTCATCCCAAAGACTGGAACCAAACCTGGTTTTATTGCAAAGACACTTCTCCAGAGGGGGAAAATCCTCTGCTGGGTTATCGCAGTAGCCGTCTTAGCAACAAACATCCTCTTCCAGATCGCATTAGCATAGCAGAGCGGAAAAAGTATATGCCAATCTTTTCACAGATCCGAGCCTTGATGGCCAACGGCTTGACTGGAATTGATCTTGTTCGATGTTGGGTCGCCTAGAGAGTCTTGCCTTTAAGCCGCCGTCCCGTCCTAATGTGCGAGTACACCGGGGAGTTAAAAGATCCTCAACGCCACTATCAGATTGAATTGACTGACGAAGACATCAATAATATGACCAAATCTCTGTTAAATGAGAGCTTGGAAGACTGCAGTACAATCCGGTTAAATCCCTTCTGTGTTCTCAACAAACCGCCAGCTGTAAGCTTTTAACCAATTTCGCAATTGAATCATATCTTCACTTAGATTGCCTTTTCATACCCATTTTAATGTTTTGCAGTCCGATTCACCTTTTTGGACCAAGAAGCTGCAGGATAAGCCGGCCAAGAAACCTCGGACAAAGACCAAGGCTATTAAAAAGCCGGCCAAGAAGAAATCCAATCCTTTGGAGTTATTTGACTTGGACGATAATGATGAGTCGAAGGTAACACTTGACTCCCTTGGCTCATTTTTTGTACATCTTATTGATAATGATCACTATCAGGATGATGCGGAGGGAAGCCAAGCCAATGCTAAAGAGGTAACTATCCTTTCCTCCGACTCTGAACCTCTGCCAAGACAGAAAATTCGTCAAGCAAGCCGGAAAGTAAGATTTTTCCCATCCTTTAGCTTATTTGGATCCCAACTTTCTTTTGAAGAAGCAGCAACATGAAGCTCACACACAACCCGGAACAGCGGCAGCGGAATTCTTTCCTCCGGCTTACCCAACACCCCAGCACCTCACAAGCGTCGACCGGAGGTTTCAAATATTTCTGACTTATCTTATCCCAAGGGGGGTCTTTTTCGACAACCTCTTAACCCGTCTGATTCAAATTATCAGGGAACATCTCATTCCTCCTTCGACGACTCAACTGGGACTCAAATCCCGGCTTTCAAGACTGTGCCTAGGTGAGAATATTAAATCTATCTGCTTTGAATCATGCACTTAATTGTCATTTTAACTATGTCTTATGATTCCTTTTTAGTGATATGGCAAAGCCCAGCAAAAAGCAGAAAATTGAAAAACCGGCTGAAGAGCCCAAAAATGTCGATCCGGAATGCCACAACTGATACTTTGCATCAAGTGTCAGAAGCTGTTATGGATGATCCTCCTCCAGAAGACCAACCCGTTATCCAAGATGCCATGGATGCTGATCCAGAAAATGATAAACCGCCCAGTCCTACTCAGCCAGCTCAGGAATCTGATGATACAATGATCACTGGGACGGCTTATCAGGCCCCAGGCAACCCCATTTCCCTATCCAAACACAGCGCCAAGGAGGAGTTCTCTGCTGTTGACAAGGGAAAATGGAAAATTGACTTGGAAGGCTATGCTCAATTTAGTGCTCAAGAGATTCACTCTGGTTATTTGAACCGTCTTCACACCAGCCGTGACTTCGAAGCCCGCTTGGTCAACGTGATGAAGGAGCGCTTTGAGGTAATCCAACACAATCCTCCTCATAAATATACCTCTATCAGCCGCCAAGTCTATAGAACATGATAGCATTGAATGCACTGTAGACTTTTAGATAGTCATAAATATGTGAAGATCAAACTAGTAGCCCCAAGGGCCGGCTTACATTATCAAGTTAAGCCGGGACTTCAACTAACATCGATCAACTTTGCACCTGTAGCCCCCAAGGGCCGGTTTAATCAGCATGAATAAGCCGGGACTTAACACCATTGCTATAAATAAAAAACAAGCTGCATATCCCCCGTGAGTCGGCTATAGTCCTAGAAGTATAGCCGGGTCATCATAGAATTGTCTTTAAAAAAAAGAGCAATATGCATTAGCCCCCAAGTGCCAAGTAAAATACTTGTATTGTGCTTGGGACTTCAAATAATATGATCATAATGCTTCCTGTCTTATTCATGTTGCAGGCTGAATTAAGCACGAAGGAATCCCAAGTCAACGATTTGAGGGCCAACATTGAAACCCAACAATCTGAGACTTCAAAAGCCAAGTCAGAGCTGAAGACTGCATTGGAACACATTGAGCAGTTGAAACAAAGCTTCAATACTGACAAATCTGGCTGGGAAACCGAGAAAGCAGCTCTATTGAAAAGAGCGGAAGATGCCGAAGCAGCCCTTAAACCGGTAATTGACGAGTTGTCCGGTTTAATGCATCAAATCAACATCGGCCATCTTCGGTAAGTAGCAAAAAGAATATTCTCATTTGTACCAACAACATATCATAACCATCTACCGGTTTACCAATAATTTTACTGATGTAGGCTCCCGAAGTGCCAAGTTGGGTATAGACATGCGCATCAAGCTTAAAGCTGTTTATACCCTGGTAGAACAACTATACACCGGCGCTCAACGAACAATTGTTGCTGCTATTCATAAGAAACATCCGCCCTCCCTCATCAAGGAAACACTGGAGAAGCTATCAGTACTGCCCCAAAGAATTGAAGATTTAAAGCGATCAGCCGCCAGAGCCGGTGCCATGACTGCCCTAAGCCGGGCAAAGGCATGGCAAGCAGATCTTGATCCAGAGGATTTAGCCAATGGCTGCCCTTGTGTGAAAGAACACGGGTCTCCCTTCAGTGCTGATGATTTTGCACAAATAGCAAGGTAAATGCGTCCAGTAGCAAGCAAGCTGGCCGAAGAAACAGATCTATCCCAATACCAGGCGGCTTATGATTCTGAGAACAAGAAGGTGAAAGCACTGGTTCATCAGGAGGTGGATCTCATCCTGCCGACTCGTAAGCACACCTTCGCTCCTGACATTGATCCATCAAGTCTTATAAATGACGAGGCTGTGTTTAGAGCTTTGACCGATATCAACCGGGCTTCGCCTGACTTCCAGCCAATGGATAACCAAGGAGAAGAAGAAGCAGCGCAGGATGACCCGGAGGCTTCGACCCGCCAAGACTAGAAGTCTTAATTCATGAGCCGGTTTCTGAGTATCTCAAAAACACCTTATTGCTTTGCGGCCATATGATGACTTGTAATAGGCTAGTTTGAACAATCCTGGTCTGTCACGCCATCGTGCGTGTTTATTTGCATAACATTGCCGATCCATTATTTGAAGACCTGCCACTTATGCTTATAATATCATCAATTATGCAGACCATGCTTATCATTTTTCCCTGCGCATAAGCAGATCACAAGTGCCCTGGTGGTTCACCCCTGGGAGGGTCACAATACCCCATACAAAAACCATTGATGACTAAATAGTCCATAACCAGGGCCGGTTTATCAAAACCTCATATAATCGTAACAAAATAAATATCATACCTATGATATTTGTTCACACTGCCGGCTTATCATGCGTCGTGCAGTAAGGGTAACAGCCCAAAGATTGAGAGCACAACGCCCTGTTCAACTTATTCATACCGCCGGCTTACAATGCCATATGTAGCAAGGGTAACATCCCAAAGCTTAGAGCATAGAACTCCAAGCACATAATCATCATACACTGGCGACTTAAAGTCCAAAGCCAGGCCGGGTTAACAAAAACTTCAGATAGATTCATATATGAACCATAAGGCAACGTGGCCCTTGGCAGTTTTCAACCATATAGCAACATGGCCACAAAAGACGAACCTCAAAAAATATTTAAATCAAATATAAATCAGAAAAACAAGGCATTCATAGGCTGCCGAGCCTCAATGTCAAGTGCTATTCAAGGGCCGCACAACTGCTGAGTTAAACCTTAATTCAAACCCGTAAGTCGGACCTCACATGGCTAATCGCCATTTTAACTTTGACAAATTCAGGGTCTTTATAAGATTGATTGTCAAGAGTACGGCGAGTCATTCCAGGATTACGTGGTCGGAGTGGCAGGCAAACAAAGGCAGGATAAACCGGATTTTTGGTGAATACACCTGGCGTCCAAGCCTATTACAAGGGACAACAAAGCTGTGTTCATTAACAAAGAGCCCCCAAGTAATATGTCATTCTAGGCGTATAAGCCGGATTAATAGGGTAATCATAGCTATGCTCAATGAGCAGGAAGCCCCCAAATATTTTGTAATCATGGCATACAAGCCGGATCAAGAGGGTAGTCATAGCTATGCTTAATAAGCAGGAAGCCCCCAAGTGATCGTATGAAGGGACAATAAAGGTGCATATTCTCATAAATGAAACGACAGAGGCCATGAATTATCAGGGATGCTGACTCTATTATATTCATCATAATATATACATGGACAAAGTATGTACATCACAAGAGCCGATGGCTCAGGTGTAATAAGGATGAAGATGAGCAATGTTCCATGGCTGACGGGTCTCCTCCTCAGATTTGCGTGAGTCCTTGTGCTATCGAACATCAATGAGGTAGTATGATCCGTTGTTCAGATTTTTGCTGACCACAAAGGGCCCTTCCCAAGGTGGGGATAGCTTGTGCATGTCAGTTTGATCCTGGATAAGCCGGAGCACCAACTCTTCTTCTTGAAAAGTTCTGGTTTTAACCCGGTGGCTGTGATAACGACACAGATCTTGCTGGTAAATCGCCGAACGAGCCGCCGCAAGGTCACGCTCCTCATCCAACGGGTCAAGATCATCCTATCGTGCTTTTTCATTATTAGCTTCAACATAAGCCGCCACACGGGGTGAGTCGTGACGGATGTCACTAGGGAGAACCGCCTCTGCTCCGTAAACCATGAAGAAAGGCGTGTAACCCGTAGATCTATTGGGGGTAGTATTGATACTCCATAGCATCGAGGGCAATTCCTCCACCCAACAACCCAACGTCCTCTGCAAAGGGACCATAAGCTGGGTCTTGATGTCTCTCAAAATTTCTTGATTGGCTCTTTCAGCTTGGCCATTGGATTGGGGGTGGGCCACTAATGACACATCAAGACGAATATGCTCTCGTTGACAGAATTCTTTCATAGCACCTTTGGACAGATTAGTGCCATTATCTGTTATAATGCTGTGAGGATAGCCAAACCAGAAAATCACCTTTTTGATGAATTGAACCGCTATTGCCGCGTCACACTTATTGACCGGCTCTACCTCAACCCACTTCGTGAATTTGTCAACTGCCACCAAAAGGTGGGTCTTTTTATATTTGGACCTTTTGAAAGGTCCAACCATATCCAGCCCCCAGACTACAAACGGCCAAGTAATTGGAGTCATCCTCAACTCTTGAGCCGGCACATGAGCTCGTCTTGAAAATTTCTGACGGCCATCACATTTAGTGACCAAATCCTCTGCATCAGCATGAGTTGTCAGCCAATAAAACCCATGACGGAAAGCCTTGGCTACGAGAGACTTAGAGCCGGCATGATGACCACAATCTCCTTCATGAATCTCTCATAAGATCTCACGGTCTTCCTCAGGAGAAACACAACATTGAAACACCCCTGTGACACTGCAATGATGCAACTCTCCATTGACAATAGTCATTGACTTAGACCGCCGGGTTATCTGCCTGGCCAAAGTTTCATCTTCAGGTAACTCGCCCCGGGTCATATAAGCCAAATATGGAACTGTCCAATCAGGAATAGCATGAAGAGCCGCCACCAATTGTGCCTCCGGGTCAGGAATAGCAAGATCTTCCTCCGTAGGCAATTTGACTGGTGGGTTATGTAGAATATCAAGAAAAACATTAGGTGGTACCGGCTTACGCTGAGACCCTAACCGGCTCAAAGCATCAGCCGCCTCATTTTTCCTGCGATCAACATGTTCCACTTGATAACCCTTGAAATGACCAGCAATAGCATCAACCTCGTGGCGGTAAGCCGCCATGAATGGGTCCTTAGAATCCCAAGTGCCTGAAACTTGCTAAGCCACCAAATCTGAGTCTACACCAAAACATCTCACCCGACTTAAATTCATCTCTTTAGCCATCCGAAGACCATGGAGTAAGGCCTCATACTCAGTTGCATTGTTAGTACAAGGGAACATCAACCTTAAACATAACAAAATTTATCACCTCGTGGGGAAGTCCAAATAACTCCAGCCCCCGAGCCTCCCAACTGCTTGGATCCATCAAAGTGAATAGTCCAATATGTGCTATCCGGCTTCTCCTCAGGCATCTGCAGCTCAGTCCAGTCATTGATAAAATCCACAAGTGCTTGCGACTTGATAGTTGTCTGAGGCATATACTTCAAACCATGGGGTCCAAGCTCAATGGCCCATTTGGCTACCCGACCTGTGGCTTCTCTGTTTTGAATAATATCCCCAAGGGGGCAGAACTGGCCATAGTGATGGGGTGACCAAAGAAATACTACTTCAGCTTACGACTAGCCATGAACACTCCATATACCAGTTTCTGCCAATGTGGATACCTCTGCTTGGATTCAATGAGGACCTCACAGATATAATAAACCGGCCGCTGAACCAGATATTCCTTGTCTGATTCCTTCCTTTCCAACACAATTGCTACGCTGACAGCTCGGCTATTGGCAGCCACGTATAACAATAAGGGCTCCTTATCAATAGGAGCAGCAAGGATCGGCGGTTCAGCTAACTGTTTCTTCAAGGCTTCAAACACCTGATCAGCAGCATCACTCCAAACAAAGTGATCTGTTTTCTTCATCATCTGGTACAGAGGGATAGCTTTTTCTCCCAACCGACTTATGAACTAGCTTAAGGCCGCACTATGACTTACCAGACGCTGAACATCATTAATACACGCCGGTTTAGCCAAGGAAGTAATAGCCTTGATTTTCTCCGGGTTAGCTTCAATGCCTCGTTCAGAAACCAAAAAACCCAAGAGCTTGCCTGCTGGCACCCCAAAAACACACTTGGTCGGGTTAAGCATCATCTTTAGACCTGGAGGTTGTCAAAGGTCTCTTTCAAATCATCTATCAAGGTCTCCTTCTTCCTGGATTTTACAACAATATCATCCGCATAAACATGAACATTTCGTCCAATCTGGTCATGGAGGCAATTCTGAACACATCGCTGGTAAGTCGCCTGGGCACTCTTGAGCCCAAAAGGCATAGACACATAACAGAAGGCTCCAAAGGGATTAATGAAAGCTGTCTTCTCCTGGTCCTTAACTGTCATCTTGATCTGATGATAACCAGAGTATGCATCCAAAAAAGTCAAACGCTCACAACCCGCCGTAGCATCAATAATCCGATCAATATGGGGAAGAGCAAAAGGATCAGCCGGGCAGGCCTTATTAAGGTCTGTGTAATCCACACACATGCGCCAGGTACCATTTTTCTAAGCACCAGCACCGGGTTAGCCAACCATTCAAGATGAGAAACTTCAACAATGAACCCTGCTGCCAAGAGCCGGGCCACTTCTTCACCAATGGCCTTACGCCTCTCTTCGTTAAAGTGACGAAGGAATTGCTTGACCGGTTTAAACTTTGGATCAATATTGAGAGTGTGCTCAGCGAGTTCCCTCGGTACACCTGGCATGTCTGAAGGCTTCCATGCAAAGATGTCCCGGTTCTCACGGATGAACTCGATGAGCGCGCTTTCCTATTTCAGATCCATATTAGCACTGATACTGAACTGCTTGGATGAATCGCCAGGAACAAAATCAACCAATTTAGTGTCATCTGCCAATTTAAACTTCAACAGAGGGTCATGCTCTGTGGTTGGCTTCTTCAAAGGTGTCATATCTGCCGGGTCAACATTATATTTGTAAAACTTCAACTCTTCTGTTGCACAAACAGACTCAGCATAAGCAGCATCGCCTTCTTCACACTCCAAAGCTATCTTCCGATTCCCATGCACTGTGATGGTACCCTTGTAACCCGGCATCTTAAGCTGCAGATAAACATAACAGGGTCTTGCCATGAACTTAGCATAAGCCGCCCCAAAGAAAGCGTGATAAGGGCTCTTAATCTTAGCCACCTCAAAGGTCAATGTGTCAACTCTGGGATCATGATCATCACCGAAAGCCACTTCCGAAGCTATCTTCCCCACTGGATATGCCGACTTGCCAGGCACCACCATGAAAAACAGTGTTTGACGAAAAGTTTTGTAGTAAAGTATATTGATGCTGCTGCCTCCATCCATGAGCACCTTAGTGAACTTGTTACCTCCAACCTGAGGCGCAACCACTAAAGCCAAGTAACCCAGATTGTCAACCCGGGGCGGGTGATCCTCACGGCTCCAAAGAATAGGATGTTCAGACCATCGCAAGTAACGGGGAATCGCCGGCTCAACTGCGTTCACCGCCCTTCTATGAATCTTCTGGTCTCGTTTACATAAACTCGTGGTGAACACATGATACTGTCCACTATTCAACTGCTTCGGATTACTCTGATAACCAGATTGCTGCTGCTGATTCCCTTGATCAGACTGCTAATTAAAACCACCTTGATTGCCTTGGCCCTGGAAGCCAGAATTTGAACTGCCACCACCAAAGCTAGGCCCGTGAGAGCCGGATCCTGAGCCGCCATTCGGGCCATGATTGTTCTGGAAAAAATTGGAATTCCTATACTCCCTCATGATGAAGCAATCCTTCCATAGATGATTGGCGGGCTTCTCTTGCATACCATGCTTTGGACAAGGCTGATTCATCATCACCTCAATATTAAATTTTGGCCCTCCAAGCCGGGGTGGCTTTCCCTTGCGTTGCTGATTATTATTCTGTGTATTGGTGTTAGCCACAAAATCTAAATTGCCATCAGCCTTGCGCTTACCATTGCCACTGTGACCCGCCGTGTTATGCTGCTGCCCCTTCGTATTGCCGCTCTTCTTCCCCTTACCCGCCTTCTCTTCATCAGAGTCGGGGTCTTTGGTACTATCAGAGTTGGCATATTTGATGAGAGCTGCCGTGAGCTCCCCCATGTCATTGCAGTGGCGTTTAAGCCGCCCCAGTTTCTGCTTAAGAGGGAGGAAACGACAATTCTTCTCCAACATCAGGACTGCTGGACCGGCGTTGATACTGTCCGATGAGTGTATAACAGCTGAGATCCGGCGCACCCAATTGGTTGTCGACTCGCCCTCACCTTGGACGGAAGAGTCTAAATCCTGAATGGACATGGGCTACTTGCATCTGTCTTTAAAATTCTGGATAAAACGCATTTTTAGCTCTGCCCATGATCTAATGGAGTTAGCAGGCAGCCCTTTCAACCAAGTACGAGCTGGCCCATCCAACATCATGGTGAAATACTTAGCACACGCGGCATCAGTAACATCCAACATCTCCATAGCCATCTCATAGCTCTCAATCCAAGCCTCTGGGGGCTGATCTGCTGTGTAATTAGGCACCTTACCAGGACCCTTGAAATCCTTAGGCAACCGCTCGTTGCGTAGAGCCCGCACCAAACATGGCACACCCAAAGTTCTAGAGCTTACTCCTGCCTCCACCGATGCTGATGGATAAACCGGAGATTGCTGTTGAGCCGCCAGATGAGCCGCCAGCTCCGCCTCCCGACGCGCCCTGCCCTGATCCACCAAGGTCTGAGCATCGACACCACCGCGCGCCGGGTCATGCCTTCGAGACTGGTTATGGTGCTGTTCACTGCTTGAAACTGCTGGCGAGTCAATGTGCCTGCTATAACTCCGGCTTGGTCGAGGGGTTGAGTGAATCTGTTCACGGCTATATGAATAAGCCTCCTGTTGAGCCACGGCCATCTGAAGAAGTTCTCTGGCCCTCCGCGTCTCTATCACAGCTGGAGACTTGCCTTCAACTGGGAGAGCCGCCAATCGTGTCGCCGCAGCGATCATGTTATCCAAAGGGTTAGAATAATGACCCGTCGGTGTCGGAACATGCTGAGGCGGTGTCGCATCCAAACGAGGCGGATCCATAGAACGTGGCTGAACTGGCGCTCCGGTCACGGGCACCTCAACTGCCCGGTTCACCACAGGCGGGTCACTGGTCCCTGCCCCAGGCGTGTCGAAGAGGTTTCCTGCATTGTAAACCGGAGGTAAACAACTCTGTTGCCTCCTTCTCATGATGGTATTTGATGCGTTTTGATCCAAGGTGAGCCGGAAAGAGTCTGCCTGAATCCGTTGTGCCTAAGCGTCCAAAGCAGCTCGCTCCGTGGCCATCCTAGCGTTTTCAGCCGCCAGGGCTTTCTTGGCTTGGGCTATCTCACCTGTAGCCTTGCAAGATCCACCTTATGCTGTTTTTGAGTGTGCGGGGTCACCTCCACCCCCATCAAAGTCGCCAAAGCCTCCCACAACTCTGCCGGAACCTAAGCCGGCGGGTGTCCAGAGCCGCTAGCACCAGCCGTCACCGCAGCCGTTGAGCTGGAGGTCATAGCCGCGGCGGTCGTTGAGCCGAGCGCCGGCTGCGTACCGGCCATGAAGATCGCAACCCTGTTCGGCGACTCATAGGGGTCCAGAATACTGTCGCTATCGGAACAACCCCCAAGCCGGCCGTCCTGCAGTTGATACATTGAACTGGTCTCACCGGTTGACGATTCACCATCAGAGTAGACAGCCGTCTCACCGGTTGACGATTCACCACCAGACACATATCCTTCCTCAAATTCCGCCCCATGGATGAAACCAACAAAGGCACGCTTCACAGCGGCCTAAACCTTGGTGGGTCATGCACGCTGAGCCGTCTCGATGATGTCGGTGCAGGTGTCCGGCTCAGGGCCCGATTCACCGATCTTGCCGATGAAGACGTGGATTCTGCCGAAGGAGACCCAGTACCCATACTCAATTGAGCCAGCCTCAGGGCCCCAGCCTACGTCGTCGATGTAGAGCTTGCCACGATGACTCTTGGTCATCCAGCCCACAACGTATCCCTTGATCCCTGCGAAGCTGCCCTTCAAGAACTCAAAACCACCGTGCGCTGGCCCCACGGTGGGCGCCAACTGTCGTGGACTTAACACGGCAGATGTCCTAGCGAAAGGAGTTAGTCGTGGAGCCATCGTAACTAGGTTAGCTTAAAGGGTTTAATCGGGAGAAAGGACACAGAGAGTTTATACTGGTTCAGCCCCTCGCGGTGGAGGTAAAGGCCTACTACAGTTTGGGATTGTATTGCTTGGGTTTCGATTACTAGGGAGCGAATACGCTTGACCTAGTTATCAATCTCTTGTTTCTTGAGTTAACCGCCGCCGGGTCACCCCTTTATATACACAGGTTGATGCCCGACGGCTTACAGAGTCCCGGCCGGCTCATACACAACATGTCCGGCTCGGTGACTAACTAAGCTTGCCTTACAAGACAAGTTATACATGTGGCGGTTCATCCTCTTGGGCCTCAAGTCGCCTCTGGGTCTTGGGCCATCAATAGGCTTGCTATGTCCCGCCATCTTCATTGATAAGTCGCCAGTGGTATGACCCGGCCCCTCCTGGGCGGTTCATACCCAGTAGTTATATCCCCAACACATTGGGCTATCCATCACAAGCGCTTTTACTGCCAGAACCGTTTGCAAAGTTCCATGACCGTCTGTTCTCCTTTTACATCGCACACGTTGTTTTCTTTCTAACTGTGTGCACATTATTTTATTAGCTCCTGTATATTTTTATTTTTGCATGTAATTAAATATTCAAATTGGAAATTTTGAAATATGAAACCTGCAATTCAAATTCTCAGCACAGTGGTTCAACAACGAATCCATAAATAAAATTGCCAGTACAATATGTTCAGTAACTATAGGATTAGACAGCAATTAACTATGATGAACCACAATATTTAAAGGCAGTAAAGGTGAAGAGACAGGTCTAAATAATTTTGACTGCCGATGGTCTTGAAGAAGCAGAATGCCCATAATGTGCCTTCCTGCATGCCATAGGCATGAACCACTTTTGTCCAACCCCTTGTGACGATCGCCCGCCCATCCTTCACCGCCTTCAGGAAGACTTCTAGACCATTATCATGGTAGTATGAATTATATACTTTAACCTTAGTTGCCTCCACTTCGGTCATGTAGTTTGCAAGGTAATCATCAGTAAATTGCTTCGGAAACCACTAAAAAGAGTAAACTTTCATATATTCATGTCTAATAGAGTAACTCGTTTCTTTCACTGTTGTCTTGGACAAAGTGTAAATAAAGAGCTTAATTCCAATCACCCGTTTCTTTCACCTAACAATCTTTCTTAGTTTCCTCACTTGACGCTTGTTCATGAATATCTCATTGCCCCATATGCAAAAGGGATCGAAGCGTGGATCAGTACTGCTCATATATGTACCTACAAGCAACCAGTAAATGTTAGAAGCTAAACTGAGATTGCACAAATGATGTAAAATACAACTACCTATGTTCCTAAATACAAGTATTTTTTTAGAGATTTGAATATGAACTACATACGGATGTATATAGAATTATAGATATAGTTTAGATTAGAATATAGATTCACTCATTTTGCTCCTTATGTAGTCTATATTGGAATCTCTAAAAATACTTATATTTAGGAGTAGATGGTGTATAAGACATGGGATGCAGCTAACCTCGACGGCAAAGAACAACATCGCCCATTGTAGCCCTGTGTAAGTACATGGAAAGCCAATGTTAACTACAACAGGGTTAACATCCACCAAAAATAGCAAATGGTAATAAAACGGCAGCATCTGTAGTGATATCTTCATTTCGAAAGAGTAGCACGGTAGCAAAGGGCCGAATTAAAAAAATGGATACAACTGTTAATTGCAACATGCTTAACAGCATCCTAATTCATGTTTTGTAAGTTTGTAGCCACTGAAATACAACTCTTTAAAAATGGATACAACTGTTAATTGCAACGGGCTTAATGGCCATTGAAACCGGTACTGATAAAATGTAATTGCTAGAGTTAAACATCACAAGGCAGGTGCTGCCAGAGCAGATAATGGCCCAGTTGTCTATAAAAAGGTAGGGAAAATAGCTAAAACGTGTTAGGCATGTTTACTACAACATGCTTAATATATCGACCGTACAAAACATAGCCATTAATTGCAACTGGTATTGGTAAGATTGAACTGGTGAGTACATACTTGGTAAGTCTTGAGAGGTAGTTGCTGGGGCACTTCATCTTGGCCAGAGCCCGCCCAAAGTCAGCAGCGACGGAGGCGAGCTGTTCCTCCGGGTCAATGCGTGGATCAGTGCCACTGACATGTGTACCTACAGGCAACCAGTAAATGGTAGAAGTTAAACTGCAATTGCACAAATGATGTGAAATACTGTAAGACATGTGATGCAGCTAACCTCGACGGCAAACAACAACATTGGCCGTTATGACCCTACGTAAGTACATGGACATGCATGTTAAGTACAACAGGGTTAGCATCCACCAAAAATAGCAAATGAGCATCATCTCTAGTATATCTTCATTGCGGAGAGTAGCATGGTAGCAAAGGGACATATTAAAAAATGGATACAGCTATTAATTCCAACAGGCTTAACAACATCCTAAGTCATGTTTTGTAAGTTTGTAGCCATTGAAATACAACTGTTTAAAAATGGATTCAACTATTAATTGCAACAAGCTTAATAGCCATTGAAACCGGTACTGATAAAAATGCAATTGGCATAGTTAAACATCACAAGGCAGGTGCTGCCAGAGCAGAGAATGGCCCAGATGTCTATAAAAAGGTAGGGAAAGTAGCTAAAACGTGTTAGGCATGTTTACTAGAACATGCTTAATACATCGACCGTACAGAACATAGACATTAATTGCAACTGGTATTGATAAGATTGAACTGGTGAGTACATACTTGGTAAGTCCTTAGAGGTTGTTGCTGGGGCACTTCATCTTGGCCAGAGCCCGCCCAAAGTCAGCGGCGGCAGAGGCGAGCTGTTCCTCCAGGTCGAAGTGTGGATCAGTGCCACTGACAAACTACAATTGCACAAATGATGTGAAATACTGTAAGACATGGGATGCAGCTAACCTCGACGGCAAGCAACAACATCAGCCATTATGACCCTGCGTAAGTACATGGACAGGCATGTTAAGTACAACAGGGTTAGCTCCACTAAAAATAGCAAATGGGCAACATATCTAGTGATATCCTGAGTCATGTATTGTAAGTTTGTTGCTGGTATTGGTGAAATTGAGCTGGAGACGGTAATATTTGAACATCACACAATGTGCAGTACTGAAACAAACAAGGCACAAACATGCTTAATATATCAACCATACAAATCATAGCCATTGCAAGTGGTATTGGTAAGATTTAGCTGGTCAGATCTTACCTGTTAAGTCCTGGGGGGTAGTCGCTGGGGCACTTCATCTGGGCCAGAGTCTGCACCATGTCGGCGGCGGCGGAGGCGAGGTGTTCCTTCGGGTCAACACGTAGAACGGCCATCACGCCATGGACCGCCATCAGCTCCTGGCGGTGGGGATTTGAAGGCATGAGGATGTTTCGCAGGCGCCATTTAAGCAATCAGGCCGGGGCCGTGATAGAGATTGGTGGGTTACCTGACTGGATCCGAGCAGAACGTATATGTGGTTGAAGTTGTGGTTGCGGCGGCGGCGGTTTGAGATACCGGTAGGGGGAGGGGGGGAGATATTGAGGGAATTTGATGGGTGGGGATGTCGTTGGAGGAATAAATTCTGAAATCGCGCGCCTAATGTAAATCTCGCTGCAGAACTTGAAACTTGGGCGGGGGAAACACACAACGCAGACGATGCGCGTAAAATACTCGTGTGCGAGAAAACATAAAATTGGCAGGTCCTGTCTCCAAAAAATGTACACGTGTAGTTGATTTTTTCGGTCAATGGTACGCCTGGTTTATTAGGAAACATCGCTTAGGTAACTGACTTGTGGATCATTAACGCAAAAAACGCAGACGGGTACGGCATAGAAATCGTGTGTTCTGTGATCTTCTAATGATTAACGCAAAAAAAACGCACACGGGCACACATGCTAATCAACACTCAAAGCCCTCAAAGGATGCTCTTACCGACATTCTACGTAAATACTACAAACTTAAAGTACTACTGGTAATTTGCTCTAATACTACAAACTTAAACAACTTCTCACATACTTCCATCGGGGCATGCTGGCCAGACGTCGGCGTTCTCCTTCCCGGCCTTGTAGGCGGCATCCCACCGTGCTTCGATCTCTGCCAAGCTCTCCTCACCATGGCGTGCGGCTTCTTATTTCTTGCGGCGGCGAGACTCTCTTTTCTTGACTGCTTTCTGCCTTTTCTGCTCCTTCTGTGCGGCTTTGGCCGCCTCTAGATCCACCACCCATTCGGCCATGGCAGCTTCAAAGTCCTCCCATGTAGTGGCCGTCGGCGGCGATGAACTCGGCGCGGCGAGATGCCATCGCTTCCTTACCATGTCTGCGGTCGCGGGCGGCGAGGAACGTGGCACGACGGGATGCCATCACTTCCTTAGCAGTTACTATGCGTCGTGGTGCCATGGACGACGCCTGGAGAGAGCTCTGGGACGGAGGGGCCGGGCAGCTGTACAATGCGGTGGTATTCAAGAGCTCAACGACAAATGACAACAGAAATTTGGCTTTCCTTACAATTTTTCTCGTTCATTATCGCACACGGTTCATCTCCGCCGCTTCCGGAAACAGTGTGCGCTGGGCCTATTGTGTGTTGCATTATGATTGGCCGGAACCACAGCCACGTGGATCGCGTGTGCGCACTGTAGGATGCACCGTGATCGAATGGCAATCCACGTCCCTCACATCACACCCGTGCAGCTGTAGTTGGATTGGATTATATGCGCTAAATGCCTAGAAAATGCACATAATCCCCTAAATATGGTAAATGAGCCCGAAAAATGCCAAATTGAACACGGTGATTTGTAGGGTGTATGTTCGTCGTAGAAAAAAACTCCAGGGCAAAGAACGAAGAAAATTTGGATTCCCCTTCAATATTGGTGATTTCCCTCTCGAAAGCATGGAACTTCTTTGGTGATGGTTCGATTTATGAAGGGCGGACGACATAAGCCAAACCTTCTCAAATTTTTACCAGGGCATGGTGAGGTCATAGCATGGCACACCATGCCAGGCGTCATGTTTTTCAAGCATTTATTTCATTTTTTCTATAGTTGAAACCCAATAAACAAACGTTTGTGGTTGACTATTGCCACACATTTCATCGAAATATCTATCCATTCCTTGTAAAAGGCATGAGAATTTACTAAATGGCACGAGCATGGTTTTCCAGGCTGTTCTTGTGCACCCTATCACGCACCGATTGTTTGAACTTAAATTATGTGCATTAATGCCGAGGAAATGCACATAATCTTCTAAATATGGTAAATGAACCCGGAAAAGTGCCAAATTTGAACACGGTGATTTGCAGGGTGTATGTTCAACGTAGAAAAAACTCATGGACAAAGGACAAAGGAAATTTGGATCCCCCTTCAATCTTGGTGATTCCCCCCTCGAAACAATGAAACTTCCTCGATGATGGTTCGATTTATGAAAGGCATGCATCACGACATAAGGAAAACATTCTCCATTTTTTACCAGGGCACGGTGAGGCCATACCATGGCACCACGCCAGGCGTCATGTTTTCCAACCATGTATTTCATTTTTTGTATAGTTGTTAACCCAGTAAACGACACGTTTATGGTTGACTATTGCCACACATTTCCTTGAAATATCTGCCCATTCCTTGTAAAAGGCTTGAGAATGTACTAAATAACACGAGCATGGTTTTCCAGACCGTTCTTGTGCATCTTTTCATGCACCGATTGTTCGAATTTGAATTATGTGCATTAATGCCTAGAAAATGCACATAATCCCATAAATACGGTAAATGAGCCCGGAAAAATGTCAAATTTGAACATGTTGCATTTGAGGAGGTATGTCGATCGTTGGAAAAAAACTGAATGACAAACTAGGATGGAAATTTGGATTCCCCTTCAATCTTGGTGATTTCCCTCTCGAAAGCATGGAACTTCCTCGGTGATGGTTCGATTTATGAAGGGCGTGCATGATGACATAAGCCAAACCTTCTCAAAGTTTTACCAGGGCATGGTGAGGTCATACCATGGCACCATGCCAGGCGTCATGTTTTCAAGCATTTATTTCATTTTTTCTATAGTTGAAACCAAGCTTTTAAATCATGGCCGATATGACCGATATATAGGACGATATATCACTTTTGGGGCTCTATCAATATAGACATAACATATCATTTTGTAAATATCATTTTCAAACATATCACCCTATATGGACTGAAATATCAACCGTTATGGCCGATATCTAGCCCGATATGTCCACCGATATAGAACCATACGTAGATAACAATAGTTCTTTATTAAATAATAGTGAAATAAGATTATGCATTTACAACTTTGACATATATTATCAAAGTCATGCACAATGTTTCGTACAAATGCATACATATCGTATTGTTTTTAATCAATGAGTAAGAATTTTGCGAATCTTTCCTTAATAGTTTCTTAATTAACAAGTTAATAAACTAGGAATCTAAAAGTGTTATGTTAAAGTATTGACATCATACATTTTGTTTCACTAAAAATACATGTTTTGAACCAGAATAATGAAAAAAAATGACATGTTTTCTCCGATAAATCTACATATCGTCCGATATATAACCCGACTTCCGACATCCGATATGTCGAAGCCAAACCGATACGAATCCGATATCCGATATTTTGAAGCTTGGTTGAAACCCCAACAAACAAACATTTGTGGTTGAATATTGCCACACATTTCATCGAAATATCTGTCCATTTCTTGTAAAAGGCATGAGAATTTACTAAATCGCACGAGCATGGTTTTCCAGGCTGTTCTTGTGCACCTTTTCATGCACCGATAGCTTGAACTTGAATTATGTGCATTAATGCCTAGGAAATGCACATAATCCCCTAAATATGGTAAATGAACCCGAAAATGTGCCAAATTTGAACACGGTGATTTGCAGGGTGTATGTTCATCGTAGAAAAAAACTTGTGGACAAAGGACAAGGAAATTTGGACCCCCCTTAAATCTTGGTGATTTCCCCCTCGAAACCATGAAACTTCCTCGGTGATGGTTCGATTTATGAAAGGCATGCATGAAGACATAAGGAAAACATTCTCAAATTTTTACCAGGGCACGGTGAGGCCATACCATGGCATGACACCAGGCGTCATGTTTTCCAAGCATGTATTTCATTATTGTATAGTTATTAACCCAGTAAACGACGCGTTTATGGTTGACTATTGCCACACATTTCCTTGAAATATCTGCCCATTCCTTGTAAAAGGCATGAGAATGTACCAAATAGCACGAGCATGGTTTTCCAGACCGTTCTTGTGCACCTTTTCATTCACCGATTGTTTGAATTTGAATTATGTGAATAATTAATGCCTAGAAAATGCACATAAACCCCTAAATATGGTAAATGACCCTGAAAAAATGTCAAATTTGAACATGTTGCATTTGAGGCGGTATGTTGATTGTTGGAAAAAAACTGAATGACAAACTAGGACGAAAATTTGGATTCCCCTTCAATCTTGGTGATTTCCCTCTCAAAAGCATTGAACTTCCTCGGTGATGGTTCGATTTATGAAGGGCGTGCAAGACGACATAAATCAAACATTCTCAGCTTTTAACCAGGGCACGGTGAGGCCATACCATGGCACTATGCCAGGCGTCATGTTTTTCAAGCACATATTTCATTGTTCTATAGTTGATAACCCAGTAAATGACGCATTTGTGGTTGACTATTGCCACAGATTCCCTTGAAATCTCTGCCCATTCCTTGTAAAAGTCTTGAGAATTTACTAAATACCATGAGTATGGTTTTTCCAGACTGTTCTTGTGCACCTTTTCAAGCACCAATTGTTTGAATTTGAATTATGTGCATTAATGCCTACAAAATGCACATAATCCCCTAAATATTGTAAATGAACCCGGAAAAGTGTCAAATTTGAACACGGTGATTAGCAGGGTTTATGTTCATCGTAGAAAAAAGAACTCATGGATGAAGGACAAAGGAAATTTGGATTCCCTTTCAATCTCGGTGATTTACTAATGCACACGATTCATCTCCGTCGCCTCTGTGAACCATGTGTGTCACTCACACATGCAAAAGGAAAAAGAAAACCCTCGCCCACTTCGTCCCCACCCACTCGCCGCGGACTCCTCCGCAACTCTGCACCTCATCAACTTCTATCACGGCAGCCATCCTAAGCTCGACGGCTGTTGTCGGCGGGCGTAGGTCGCGCTCCAAACGGCACGGGATTTCGCCCCTGCCGCTTTCTGATGCCTATCTGCACCGACATTCTAGACTCTGGTGGACTGAGGTTTTCTGCAGGATTGGGCCGGGGATTTTTCTCATGGAGAAGGTAATCAACTTAGCAAAATATTCACTCATCTCTTATCGCAGTCCGTCCGTCACTGTTAATCAACTGGCGGAAATTTTGATACGTGGGTGTTTGATACGTCCATTTTGCATCATGTTTTCTTACTGCTATTTAAGATGTATTTATCCATAATAATGCTTTTTGGAGTAATTCTAGTGCCTTTTCTCTCATAATATGCAAGGTATACACAAAGAGGGAGAATTCCAGCAGCTGGAAATCTGGACCTGGAAAAGCTACGTCAGGCTACCTATTCTGTACAACTCCAAACAAGCTGAAACTTCACGGAGATTTTTTATGGAATATTTGAGGAATATTGGAGCAAATAACTACCAGAGGGGGCCCACCAGGTGGGCACAACCCACCTGGGCGCGCCAGAGAGCCCAGGCGTGCCCTGGCGGGTTTTGCTCACCCAGGCCCACCTCCGGCGCCCATCTTCTGGTATATAGGTCATTTCTACCTAGAAAAAATGAGGATAGGAATTTCAGGACGGAGTGCCGCCGTCTTGAGGCGGAACTTGGGCAGGAGCACTTTTGCCATCCGGCGGAGCGATTCCGCCGGGGGAACTTCCCTCCTGGAGGGGGAAATCATCGTCATCATCATCACCAACAACTCTCCCGTCTTGTGGAGGGAAATTTCCATCAACATCTTCAACATCACCATCTCATCTCAAACCCTAGTTCATCTCTTGTGTTCAATCTTGTTACCGGAACTATAGATTGGTGCTTGTGGGTGACTAGTAGTGTTGATTACATATTGTAGTTGATTACTATATGGTTTATTTGGTGGAAGATTATATGTTCAAATACATTATGCTATTTAATACCCTCTAATCTTGAGCATGATTATCATTTGTGAGTAGTTACTTTTGTTCTCGAGGTCACGGGAGAAATCATGTTGCAAGTAATCATGTGAACTTGATATGTGTTTGATATTTTGATAGTATGTATGTTGTGATTCCCTTAGTGGTGTCATGTGAACGTCGACTACATGACACTTCACCATATTCGGGCCTAAGGGAATGCATTGTGGAGTAGCAATTAAATGATGGGTTGCGAGAGTGACAGAAGCTTAAACCCCAATTTATGCACTATTCCGTAAGGGACCGATTGGATCCAAAAGTTTAATGCTATGGTTAGAATTTATTATTAATATTTTCTCGTAGTTGCGGATGCTTGCGGGAGGGTTAATCATAAGTAGGAGGTTTTTTCAAGTAAGAACAACACCTAAGCACCGGTCCACCCACATATCAAATTATCAAAGTACCGAACACGAATTAAACCAACATGATGAAAGTGACTAGATGAAATTCCCGTGTACCCTCAAGAACACTTTTCTTATCATAAGTGACCGTTTTGGCCTGTCCTTTGCCTCAAAAGGATTGGGCTACCTTGCTGTACTTTTGTTACTACTATCATTACTTGCTCGTTACAAATTATCTTGCTATCAAACTACTTCGCTACTTACAATTTCAGCACTTGCAGACATTACCTTGGTGAAAACCACTTGTCATTTCCTTCTGCTCCTTGTTGGGTTCGACACTCTTACTTATAGAAAAGAGCTACAGTTGATCCCCTATACTTGTGGGTCATCAAGGCTATTTTCTGGCGCCGTTGCCGGGGAGTGAAGCGCCTTTGGTAAGTGGAATTTGGTAAGGAAACATTTATATAGTGTGCTGAAATTTATTATCACTTGTTACTATGGAAAATAATCCTTTGAGGGGTTTATTCGGGGTATCTTCACCTCGATCGGAACCACAATTAGCTACCCCTCAACCTACTGCACCTACTGAAAATATTGAATATGAAATTCCTTCGGGTATGATAGAACAACTGCTAGCTAATCCTTATGCAGGAGATGGAACCGAACATCCTGATATGCACTTGATATATGTAGAACAAATTTGTGGATTGTTCAAGCTTGCAGGTTTACCCAGGGATGAAGTTATGAAAAAGGTTTTCCCTTGATCTTTGAAGGGAAAAGCATTGGCATGGTGTAGGCTATGCGATGATATTGGATCTTGGAATTGATATCGTTTAAAATTGGAGTTCCACCAAAAAAAATTATCCTATGCATCTAGTTCATCGTGATCGGAATTATATATATAATTTTTGGCCTCGTGAAGGAGAAAGTATCACTATAGCTTTGGGGAGGCTTAAGTCAATGTTATATTCATGCCCCAATCATGAGCTCTCAGGAGAAATTATTATCCAGAACTTTTATGCTCGGCTTTCTCATAATGATCAAACCATGCTTGATACTTCTTGTGCTGGCTCTTTTATGAAGAAGACTATTGAATTCCGGTGGGATCTTTTGGAAAGAATTAAACGCAACTCTGAAGATTGGGAACTCGACAAAGGTAAAGAGTCAGGTATTAAGCTTAGGTATGATTGTGTTAAATCTTTTATGAATACCGATGCTTTTCAAAAGTTTAGCACTAAATATGGACTTGACTCTGATATAGTAGCCTCCTTTTGTGAATCATTTGCTACTCATGTTGATCTCCCTAAAGAGAAGTGGTTTAAATATCACCCACCTATTAAAGAAGAAACTAAAGAACCGGTACCAGTTAAAGAAGAAACTATACTTTATAATGTTGATCCAGTTGTTCCTTCTGCTTATATAGAGAAACCACCTTTCCCTGTTAGGTTAAAGGAACATGCTAAAGTTTCAACTGTGGTTAACAAAAGCTATATTACAACACCTAAACCTGATGAACAAATTAAAGTAGAACCTAGTATTGCTATGGTTAAAGATCTCTTGGAAGAAGATATGGATGGGCATGTTATTTACTTCTGTGAAGAAGCTGCTAGAATTGCCAAACCTGATAAAAAAGATAAACATAGACCTGTTGTTGGCATGCCCGTCATCTTAGTTAAAATAGGAGATCACTGTTATCATGGTTTATGTGACATAGGTGCTAGTGTGAGTTCTATCCCTTACACCTTATATCAAGAAATTATGAATGACATAGCACCCGCAGAGATAGAAGACATAGATGTTACTATTAAACTTGCTAATAGAGACCCATATCACCAATTGGGATTGTTAGAGATGTTGAAGTCTTGTGTGGGAAAATAAAATACCCTACTGATATTCTTGTTCTTGGTCCCCCACAAGATGACTTTTGTCCCATTATCTTTGGTAGACCTTTCTTGAACACCGTTAATGCTAAAATAGATTGTGAGAAACAAACTATCGGTTTAATTTTGGTGACGAGTCTCATGAGTTTAATTTTTCAAATTTAGTAGAAAACTTCATGAAAAAGAATTGCCTAGTAAAGATGAATTAATTGGTCTTGCTTCTATTGCTATGCCTCCTACTGATCCATTAGAACAATATTTGCTAGACCATGAAAATGATTTTCATATGCATGAAAGAAATGAAATAGATAAGATTTTCTTTGAACAACGTCCTCTGCTTAAACACAATTTTCCTATTGAAACTCTAGGAGGTCCTCCTCCACCTAAAGGTGATCTTGTGTTTGAATTAAAACAATTGCCAGACACTTTGAAATATGCTTATCTTGATGAAAAGAAGATATATCCTGTAATTATCAGTGCTAACCTTTCAGAACATGAAGAGGAAAAATTATTGAAAGTTTTAAGGAAGCACCGAGCGGCTATTGGATATACTCTTGATGATTTAAAGGGCATTAGTCCCACTCTATGTCAGTACAAAATTAATATGGAACCTGATGCTAAACCCGTTGTTGATCACCAACGTCGGTTCAATCCGAAGATGAAAGAAGTGGTAAGAACGGGAATATTAAACTTCTGGAAGCAGGTATAATCTATCCTATAGCTGATAGTAGATGGGTAAGTCCTGTTCATTGTGTCCCTAAGAAAGGAGGTATTACTGTTGTTCCTAATGATAAGAATGAACTTATTCCACAAAGAATTGTTACATGC
The DNA here is from genome assembly GCF_002575655.3 of Aegilops tauschii subsp. strangulata. Taxonomy (NCBI): domain Eukaryota; kingdom Viridiplantae; phylum Streptophyta; class Magnoliopsida; order Poales; family Poaceae; genus Aegilops; species Aegilops tauschii. The sequence goes on along the minus strand of NC_053037.3, from coordinate 274,923,416 downwards.
TATAGAATGGTAATTGATTTCAGGAAATTGAACAAAGAAACTAGAAAAGATCATTACCCTTTGCCTTTTATTGATCAAATGCTTGAAAGAGTATCTAAGCACACACATTTTTGCTTCCTTGATGGATATTCTGGTTTTTCACAAATACCTGTTTCTCAACCTGATCAAGAAAAGACCACTTTTACTTGTCCCTTTGGAACTTATGCTTATAGACGTATGCCTTTTGGTTTATGTAATGCACCTGCTACCTTTCAAAGATGTATGACTACTATGTTTTATGACTTTTGTGAAAAGATTGTTGAGGTTTTCATGGATGACTTCTCTGTTTATTTGAAGTCTTTTGATGATTGTTTAAGCAATCTTGATCAAGTTTTGTAGAGATGTGAACAAACAAATCTTGTCTTGAATTGGGAGAAGTGCCACTTTATGGTTAATGAAGGCATTGTCTTGGGTCATAAAATTTCTGAAAGAGGTATTGAACTGGACAAAGCTAAGGTTGATGCAATTGAGAAAATGCCATGTCCTAAAGATATAAAAGGTATTCGTAGTTTCTTAGGTCTTGCTGGTTTCTATAGGAGATTTATCAAAGACTTTTCTAAAATTTGTAGGCCTCTTACTAGTCTTTTCCAAAAGGATATTCCTTTTGTTTTTGATGATGATTGTTTAGAAGCCTTTGAAACACTCAAGAAAGCCTTAATTTCTGCACCTATTGTTCAACCACCTGATTGGAACTTGCCTTTTGAAATTATGTGTGATGCTAGTGATTATGTTGTTGGTGCTGTTCTAGGGCAAAGAGTTGATAAGAAACTTACTGTAATTCATTATGCTAGTAAAACTCTAGACAATGCTCAAGGAAATTATGCTACTACTGAAAAAGAATTCTTAGCAGTGGTGTTTGCTTGTGACAAATTTAGACCTTATATTGTTGATTCCAAAGTAACTGTTCACACAGACCATGCTGCTATAAAATATCTTATGGAAAAGAAAGATGCTAAACCTAGACTTATTCGATGGGTTACCTTGTTACAAGAATTTGATTTATATATCATTGATAGAAAAGGAGCTGAGAACCCCGTAGCTGATAATTTATCAAGGTTTGAAAATGTGCCTAATGACCCACTACCTATTGATGATAGTATTCCTGATGAGCAGTTAGCTGCAATAAATGTTGCTCACAGTACTCCTTGGTATGCTGATTATGCTAATTACATTGTTGCTAAATATTTACCACCTAGCTTTACATACCAACAAAAGAAAAAATCTTCTATGATTTAAGACATTAATTTTGGGATGACCCACATCTTTCTAAACAAGGAGTAGATGGTATTATTAGACATTGTGTACCTGAGCATGAATAGGGACAAATCCTACAGAAATGTCACTCTGAAGCTTATGGAGGGCATCATGCTGGAGATAGAACTGCTCACAAGGTATTGCAGTTTGGATTTTATTGGCCTACTCTCTTCAAGGATGCCCGTAGGTTCATCTTATCTTGTGATGAATGTCAAAGAATAGGTAATATCAGTAAGCGTCAAGAAATGCCTATGAATTATTCACTTGCTGTTGAACCATTTGATGTTTGGGGATCTGATTATATGGGACCTTTTCCTTCCTCTAATGGGTATACACATATTTTGGTTGCTGTTGATTATGTTACTAAATGGGTAGAAGCTATTCCAACCTATAGTGCTGATCACAACACCTCTATTAGAATTCTTAAGGAAGTTATTTTCCCAAAGTTTGGAGTCCCTAGATATTTAATGACTGATGGTGGTTCACACTTTATCCATGGTGCTTTCCGTAAAATGCTTGCCAAGTATGATGTTAACCATATAATTGCATCACCTTATCATCCTTAGTCTAGTGGTCAAGTTGAACTTGGCAATAGAGAAATAAAATTAATTTTGCAAAAGACTGTCAATAGGTCGAGCAAGAATTGGTCACTTTGGGCTTATAGAGCAACATATGAAAATCCTATGGGTATGTCTCCTTATAAAATGGTTTATGGAAAAGTTGCCATTTGCCTCTTGAGTTAGAACATAAAGCATATTGGGCCATCAAAGAGCTCAATTATGATTTCAAGCTTGCTGGTGAAAAGAGGTTATTTGATATTAGCTCACTAGATGAATGGAGAACCCAAGCTTATGAAAATGCAAAATTATTCAAAGAAAAAGTTAAAAGATGGCATGACAAAAGAATCCAAAGCGCGAGTTTAAAGTTGGAGAATATGTTCTTTTGTACAACTCTCGTTTTAGATTCTTTGTAGGAAAACTCCTCTCAAAATGGGATGGCCCCTATGTTATCGAGGAGGTTTATCGGTCTGGAGCCATCAAATAAAATAATTCCGAAGGTACTAACCCGAAGGTTGTCAATGGGCAACGGATAAAACATTATATCTCAGGTACGCCCATTAATGTTGAAAGTAATATTATCCAAACTTTGACACCGGAGGAACACATAAAAGAGTCCTTCTGGAACACTCCAGAATCGTGAAAATAAGGAGGTACGTGATGTGGTAAGTAAACGGACTCCGAAAAATCCACAAAAATATTTTTTATCAGTTTTGTAATATTTAAAAATTTAGGAAATAAAGAAACTTCCAGGAAGCGTACCCTGGTGGGCACAAGACACCAGGGCGCGCCAGGCTTGGCTGGCGCGCCTAGGTGGGTTGTGCCCACCTGGGACACCTTCCGGACTCCATTTTTCTACAGCTTGCTTGTCCCCCAAGATAAAAAATCTATATATACTTCCCGAACCTGTTAACCACCGTATCGAGGAGAAATCCTCTGTTCTCTTTTCTTCCTATTTTTGGTCAGATTTATCAAGCCAGGCATCATGTCTTCCTCCTCCTCCAACAACATGGAAGAAGATGCTTGGTTGATGAAGATCGAGATGAAGAGGGTGGATCCCACGGACGGCGTCAAGTGAGACAAGGGCAACAAAGGCTACCGTAGATCCATCCTTGGTGGCAGAACAAGCACTGCCGGCAGAGGAAGAAGAAGAGGAAGATATCCTTAAGCCTTACCTCACTCAACTTACTGCTGCTGAGATTGAAGCCTTTTGTATCATTGAAATAGTTCGCATATAAAATAAGTATCTTACTTGCGAAAATATTCTGCATCAAGAGCATATCATCCATCTCCGGAGCGTCATCCGTCGATTGGAGAATCTCTTGAGCCTTAAGGACAAGATCGCTTCATCACCAACATCATCTTCTTCACCACCAAAGGATAATTGAGTATCGGGTATGGGCACTCCCCTTGGCTTCTGCCAAGCTTGGGGAGGCGCCCTGGTATCGTATCATCCCACTATCTTTTTACCTTTACTTATTTTAGTTCGATCGTTTGCTTTGGAAGAATAAAAGTTTAGTTCGATCCTTTCTTCTTTGAGAGTTTGCTTAGTGATCTATCCTTGTAATCGTGTGCAAGTTATATAATAAAGTTTAGTTTGAGTTTTTGCTTTATTTACTTTCATGTCGCAAATAAAAGAAAAGAAATAAGGAAGAAAAAGAGAAAGGAAATAAATAAAAGGAAAGAAATAATGAAAAAGATCATGTACTAATATTATGGTAGGTGATGACACCACGTAAGGAAAAGTATAAGTAGAAAATTTTATTAGAGATTGACAAACATAGCATTGGTCAATGATGCAACTCATGAAAGAATTAATAAGGGAAGAGAAGATTCACATATAAATATACTATCCTAGAAATCTTTTGTGATTGTGAGCCCTCATCAAAATATTATATGCCAAAATTGTTGACGTCGGACAAGGAAGACAACTTAATGATGTTTATATTCACATACAAGTCATATTGTCATAGATCCTTCAACATGTGGTGCTTGCCCCCTATCTTTGCTAGCCAAAAATTCCGCACTAAGTAGAGATAATACTTGTGCATCCAAAAACCCTTAAACCCAAATCTTATTTTCAAGTCTCCACCATACCTACCTAGGGATTGAGCAAGATCCCTCAAGTAAGTTGTCATCGGTGCAAAAAGGCAATAAAAATGCTTCTAAAAGTGTGAGATCATTTAGTGTAAGAGAAAATTTAGCGTTGCACGAACTTGTGATGGTGAAGAATAAAAGCAACAGACTGCATAATAAAGGTCGCTATCACAAGGGGCAATGCAACGTGACGTTATTTTGCACTAAGGGTTGAGCATACAAACAAATAAGCGCATGGCAACCTCTGCTTCCCTCTGCGAATGGCCAATCTTTTACTTTTATGTATTTACTTTTATGCAAAGAGTCAAAGTTTTCCTTCTATTCCTTTTTATTTTTCTCCTTTGGCATGCATCATGTGGTGAGGAAAGATCTAGGCATACATGTCTAGTTGAATATGGATAGCATGAATTATTATTGTTGACATCACTATTGAGGTGAATACGTTGGGAGGCGAAACTATAAGCCCCTATCTTTCTATGTGTCCGGTTGAAACGTTTTGCTCATGTGTATGCGGTGAGTGTTAGGAATCATAGAAGACTATATGATGGTTGAGTATGTGGACTTGCCTAACGGCTCCGATACGTGACCCTTCCTGAAAAGATAATGAATTATAGTTGCAAAGTTGACTGAGAACATAGTTTGTTGGTTTTTAATAGAGTTTTTGCTTTATACTTTGATTGTGTGATGAATTGTTACTTATTCATGAGAAGTATATGATAAAAGTCCTATGATAAAAGTCCCATGATAAAAGTCCTATGATAAAAGTCTTATGTTTAAATTTGTTGTTGTTATAATAATCAACATGATGATTCTATGTCTGTATTTTGCTTTTATCGACTCCTCTCTCTCAAAGCATGTGGACATGTTTTTCGATTTCGGTTTTCGCTTGAGGACAAGCGAGGTCTAAGCTTGGGGGAGTTGATACGTCCATTTTGCATCATGTTTCGTACTGTTATTTAAGATGTTTTTATCCATAATAATGCTTTTTGGAGTAATTCTAATGCCTTTTCACTCATAATATGCAAGGTATACACAAAGAGGTAGAATTCCGGCAGCTGGAAATCTGGACCTGGAAAAGCTACGTCAGGCTACCTATTCTGCACAACTCCAAACAAGCTGAAACTTCACAGAGATTTTTTATGGAATATTTTAGGAATATTGGAGCAAATAACTACCCGAGGGGGCCCACCAGGTGGGCACAACCCACCTGGGCGCGCCAGGGAGCCCAGGCGCGCCCTGGTGGGTTGTGCTCACCCAGGCCCACCTCCGGTGCCCATCTTCTGGTATATAGTTCATTTTGACCTAGAAAAAAAATGAGGAGAGGACTTTCGGGATGGAGCACCGCTGTATCGAGGCGGAACTTGGCAGGAGCACTCTTGCCCTCCGGTGGAGCGATTCCGCCGGGGGAACTTCCCTCCCGGAGTGGGAAATCCTCGTCATCATCATCACCAACAACTCTCCCATCTTGGGGAGGGCAATCTCCATCAACATATTCAACAACACCATCTCATCTCAAACCCTAGTTCATCTCATGGGTTCAATCTTGTTACCGAAACTATATATTGGTGCTTGTGGGTGACTAGTAGTGTTGATTACATCTTGTAGTTGATTACTATATGGTTTATTTGGTGGAAGATTATATGTTCAGATCCATTATGCTATTTAATACCCCTCTGATCTTGAGCATGATTATCATTTGTGAGTAGTTACTTTTGTTCTTGAGGTCACGGGAGAAATCATGTTGCAAGTAATCATGTGAACTTGATATGTGTTCCATATTTTGAAAGTATGTATGTTGTGATTCCCTCAGTGGTGTCATGTGAAGGTCGACTACATGACACTTCACCATGTTTGGGCCTAAGGGAATGCATTGCAGAGTAGCAATTAGATGATGGGTTGCTAGAGTGATAGTAGCTTAAACCCTAATCGAATATAGTTCATCCGAGTGAACCGTATGCTGTATATCGCACACACAATGATATGGCTGCCCGTTTCTATTGTTCTGCCTATTGCAAACAGTTTGAATTGATTAACCGTGTGCCCTGCATCGCACACGCAACTAAAATCTGAACCGTGTTTGATGGCTCTGCCATCGCAAACGTTTTGCACGAACAGTGATGTTTTTTTACACCACTGTTCGTGATTATTGCATCGCACACAGTTTCGTCAAAGGGTCTCTGATCGTAGTGTCGCGTTAGCAGTATCCTGTAGTAGTGGCTCCTCCAATCTTCTCACTTCCTCAATGATAGAGGCAAAGGTGTCCCGTCTTTCGATGAGATGGTGGCTATCATTTTGGAGGAAGTCGACTTTGACGATCCGACTACGAACGTGCGAGGACGTCGCGCCTTAGCAATCGCTAAACCAACTCCGAGAGGTTATTGACCACGCCAGAGCACGATCAACCTGACCACGAAGGTCTGTTTCCTGTAGGAAAACGAAGAACAAGCAAGAAACTAAGATTGTAATCTTGATATTGCGAATATAAGAGGAAAGCTTTATTGATCAAGGTGGGGTTCTGTGACGCCTTTGTCTGGTCGTTGAACACAAACGAAGTATGCGAAGTTGCAGCTATGGCGAACTTTAATCTAAACAAAACCCAAAGTCTAAACAACGCCCTAAGGGCTGTATATATGGAGGAATAGGGGGAAATTTCGTGGCCCTTGTGGGAGGGGTCCGAATCCAACCCTAACTCTTGTTTCCCCACACATACAGACTCTAAAAACAACCTATACTTAAGTATTTTGAAATTACATGGGCCTAGCCCAATAATAAGGTGACACAACACCTAGAATAGCCTCTGGACGGAATTTATGAAGTGGCATCTTGTATATTTCGTCCAAGGCTTCATGCACTCCTTATGGTGGCTTCAAAGTCCTGAAATCATCACTTGTAACTCCGTTCTTGTTCCCCTTGCGCATGCCATCATCTCCAGGCTTGGTCTTGCTCCAGTGTTCATCCCTCTTATCCATGTCAGGCCCTTCATTTGTAAGCAAAACAAATGTATCCAATTTAGGCAGCATCATATTCTCATGAACATTAGAATCATTACCAAGAAACGAAAGTACATGGTAATTCAATTGGCGTGCGTGAGCTCTAGTAATTGGTCCAGTATGTATAGCAGCAGGGGCTGTGGGTGTAACAATGGTATTGATGTCCTCATCATCCTCTCCTTCTTGAAATGAAGTCGTCCTCCACGGAAGCTCATCTTCCTCACCCAAATAAGGCTTCAAATCTGCAATGTTAAAAGTGGGACTAACCCCAAAATCTGCAGGCAACTCAAGTTTATATGCATTATCATTTATTTTCTCTAACACCTTAAAAGGACCATCAGCACGTGGCATTAGCTTTGATTTGCGCAAATTAGGAAACCTATCCTTACGCAAATGTAACCAAACAAGATCTCCAGGTGCAAAGACAACATGTTTTCTACCCTTATCTCCATCAAGTTTATATTTACCATTCATACGCTCAATGTTTTCCTTAGTTAACTCATGCATTTTTAAGATCAATTCAGCACGTTTTTTAGCATCAAAATTAACCTTCTCCGAAGATGGAAGATGCAACAAATCAATGTGTGCACGAGGTAGGAAACCATACACAATTTTAAAAGGGCACATCTTAGCAGTAGAATGCAACGAACGATTATAAGCAAATTCAATATGAGGCAAGCATTCTTGCCACATTTTCTTATTATTCTTCAAAACAGCCCTAAGCATAGTAGACAATGTTCTATTGACTACTTCAGTTTGACCATCAGTTTGGGGGGTGACAAGTAGTACTAAAAAGCAGTTTAGTCCCCAACTTAGCCCATAAACATCTCCAAAAGTGGCTAAGAAATTTAGTATCACGATGTGAAACAATAGTATTTGGCACACCATGCAAGCGAATAATTTCACGAAAGAACAAATCAGCAACATTAACAACATCATCGCTTTTATGACATGGTATAAAGTGTGCCATTTTCGAGAACCTATCCACGACAACAAATATGCTATCCCTCCCCTTCTTTGTTCGAGGTAAACCTAAAACAAAGTCCATAGATATATCCTCCCAAGGAACAGTAGGTACAGGCAAAGGCATATATAAACCATGAGGATTGAGTTGTGACTTAGCTTTTTGACATGTAGTGCAGCGAGCAACAAAACGTTCAACATCACATCTCATCTTTGGCCAAAAGAAATGTGTAGCAAGTGCATCCTCCATCTTCTTCACGCCAAAGTGTCCCATTAATCCTCCTCCATGCGCCTCCTGCAACAACAAAAGACGAACAGAGTTAGCTGGGATGCATAGCTTGTTAGCACGGAACACAAAGCCATCATTAATAATGAACTTGTTCCATGTTCTTCCTTCTTTACAATTCTACATTACATCTTTAAAATCAGCATCATGCACATATTGATCTTTGATGGTCTCCAAACCAAATATTTTGAAGTCAAGTTGTGAAAGCATAGTATAGCGACGAGACAATGCATCAGCAATAACATTTTCTTTACCCTTCTTGTGTTTAATGACATAAGGGAAAGTCTCAATGAATTCAACCCATTTAGCATGTCTACGGTTCAGTTTTGCTTGACTTTTTAATGTGTTTCAAAGATTCATGATCAGAATGTATAACAAATTCTTTGGGCCATAAACAATGTTGCCATGTCTCTAAAGTCCGAACAAGAGCATATAATTCTTTATCATAAGTAGAATAATTCAGACTAGGCCCACTCAATTTTTCGGAAAAGTATGCAACAGGTTTGCCATCTTGTAATAACACACATCCTAATCCAATTCCACTAGCATCACATTCAAGCTCAAAAGTCTTATTAAAATCAGGAAGTTGGAGTAAAGGAGCATGTGCCAACTTATCTTTCAATACCGTGAAGGCTTCTTCCTGTGCAGTACCCCAAAAAAAGGCACATCCTTCTTTGTAAGCTCGTTGAGAGGTGCAGCAATGGTGCTGAAATCTCTCACAAAACGCCTATAGAATCCAGCGAGGCCAAGAAAACTCCTCACTTGTGTGACCGTTTTGGGCTGCGGCCAACTCTCAATAGCTTCAATCTTGGCTTTATCAACTTCAATTCCCTGTGGAGTAACAACATAGCCAAGAAAAGATACTCGGTCAGTGCAAAAGGTGCACTTCCCAAGGTTACCAAACAAACGTGCATCACGTAGAGCAATAAAAACAACACGTAAATGTTCCAAATGTTCTTCCAAAGATTTGCTATAAATCAGTATATCATCAAAATAGACTACCACAAATCATCCAATGAAAACACGTAAAACTTCATTCATTAGTCTCATGAAAGTACTAGGTGCATTAGTTAACCCAAAAGGCATGACTAGCCACTCATATAATCCAAACTTAGTTTTAAATGCTGTTTTCCATTCATCTCCCAATTTCATACGAATTTGATGGTATCCACTACGGAAATCAAGTTTGGAGAATATTGTAGAGCCACTCAATTCATCAAGCATATTATCTAGCCTAGGAATAGGATGACGATAATGAATAGTAATATTATTAATGCCTCTACAATCAATGCACATACGGGACGTACCATCCTTTTTCGGCACTAAAATGATAGGAACATCACAAGGACTAATGGATTCGCGTATATAACCTTTGTCGAGCAGCTCTTGTACTTGACGCATAATCTCCTTCGTCTCCTCTGGATTGGTACGGTAAGGTGCACGGTTGGGTAATGATGCACCGGGAATTAAGTCAATTTGATGATCAATCCCTCGAATAGGTGGTAATCCCGGTGGCACGTCTTGTGGAAAGACGTCAGCGAACTCCTGCAAAATGTTAGTGACAGCAGGAGGAAAAAAGGAAGGCACGTCCTCGAATGAAAATAATGCCTCTTTGCACACAAAAGCATAGCAAACAGATTTGCTAAAATCCAGATCATCAATATAAGATTTGGTGGCAAGTAAACATGCACTTTTCAATTTAATTTCAGAAGCAACACTAGATGGTTTATTATTAGGCTTCATTTTTTGCTCAAATTCTTTTGCCACAATCTTATTTTCACTCTTATTTTGCTCCTGTTTTGCTTTATTAGCTCTATTAATATCATATTTCAAAATGGAATCAGGAGTCATAGAAAGCAAAGTAATATTTTTGTCCTTATGAACAAGAGTATACTGATTGTTTCTACCATGGTGTACAATTTTTTTATCAAATTGCCATGGTCTACCAAGTAATAACGAACATGCTTGCATAGGTACCACATCACAATCAACATAATCAGCATAAGTAGAGATACTAAAATGCACACGAACAGTACGTGTTACCTTAACCTTGCCGCTGTTGTTGAACCATTGGATGTAGTAAGGATGTGGATGTGGTCTTGTGGTGAGAGATAGCTTCTCCACCATCTCCATGCTAGCCAAGCTATTGCAGCTCCCTCCATCTATGATGGCGCGAACAGAATGTTCCTTCACAACTCCCTTTGTATGGAACAAAGTATGCCTCTGATTTTGCTCAGCTTGTGTAACCTGCACACTCAAAACACGTTGAGCAACTAAACATTCATACCTGTCAGCATCTTCAACAGCCATGTATTGCGTCTCATGATCAGAATCATCTCCACCGTATTCTTCACGTGTAATAAGAGCCAAAGTCTCCTCATCATAGTCACTGGCGGACTCATACCCACCATCCTCAGTAGCAATCATCACACGCTGAGATTTGCATTCTCTCGCAAAATGTCCTCTTCCCTTACAACGACGACAAATAATATCACTTGTGTGCCCTGTTGATGCCATGGAAGAAGAAGAGTTCCGCGCAGCCCCGACAGGTGTGCTCTTGGCAGATAGTGGTGGTTGTGCCTGTTTTCTTGTATCACGGCTGGAGGTGGCACCTGATGGAGGTGCTGGTGCAGTGGAAGTAGAGGATGCACGTGGTGTCCATGATGGAGATCGACCTGCAGAAAAGTTAGTTCGCGCCAATGCCTGTCGATCCTGCACTTCACGTTCAGCTTTACAAGCAAGATGGAATAAACGAGTGATATTATTATACTCCTTATAGTCTAGAATGGTCTGAATCTCTCTATTTAATCCACCCATAAAACGCGCAAGCATAGCTTCATTCTCCTCAACAATACCACATCTAATCATGCCAGTTGGTAATTCCTGATAATATTCTTCGACATAATTTTTTCCTTGTCTCAAACACTGCAATTTTTGAATTAATTCACGTTGATAATATGGTGGAACCCAACGAGTACGCATAGCAGTTTTCAAAGCAGCCCAAGTAGCTGGAATAGGATATAATCTACAATGTTCAGACCACCAAACACATGCAAAGCTAGTGAAAGCACAAACAGCAGCAGGAACACGTCTCTCCTCAGGATACTGTAAACATGTAAATCATTGTTTAGTTTCTAACTACCAAGAAAGATATATATCAGGAACATATCTACCCTCAAATGGTGGAATATTCAATTTCAGTTTTGGAAGATGGTCATGATCTCGTACCTGAGGGAAAGCCCTACCATTGTGATTATTTGCATGTGGACGACCTGGTGGTTGTGGTGCTGGTGGTTGCACGTAGTTTTGATTTTGATCAACCTCATCCTCGTAATCTCCCGCATAATCATCCTCCGCATCAGTAGCAGGAGCCACAGAAGTATCAATAGCAGCACCGACAGTTTGGCCAGGCTGAAGAAGGACACGGCTCGCTCGGCGGAGGGCTGTTTCGCGACGTGGAGGTAGTAGTAGTTTTTGTTGTTGTTGTTGTTGCAGAGGTGCGGCAGGTGCAGCCGGTGGTGGAAGATGCGCAAGCAGTTCATTAAATCTGTTATCGAGCTTTGTTTCGAACGTCTTCTCAAGGCCAGTGATCTTCTCCATGGCCTCTTCAAAATTGTTCAGCACATCTTGCACCTGTTCGGTCATCATTTGCTGAAACTTATCATGAAGCTCCATGTTCGTTAAGTTCTCCCAGTAAATCTCGTCGGCTTCTGATCCTGGCATGGTTAGTACCAATAGAAACACACAAGAATATGATCCTACAGACTACTAAACAGTGGTGGTGGTGGGTGTCACAAATCCGTCAAGCAAAACTCAAATTCTTACCAGTTCTTACCCAGCAGCAGGCGGTGATCGGCAACCGTTGTAGTCAAAACCCTCAAAGCTTGGATAGAGCGATTACCAGGGAGAGTCAAACGCATGACGTAGATGTATGTGGAGCTGGGAAGGCTTATAATATGGTAGCAAAAAGGGTCAGCAATAATCAATTCAGACATGCAAAGTTGAATAAACGCTCAACGACGGTACTGTGCTGGTCCTAGGCTAGACCGTGCTAGAGGCGCGAGCCTAGAACACTAACAAAATCACGGCGCTGCACGTAAACAAGGGAAAAGCACACTATGGAAAAAATCGCTCTTTTTTTTGCGAAAAATCACTATAATGGCGAGTGTCTCAAAACTTTTCCTAGGTCAAACTGACAGGATGGGCACGAAATTTTTTTGACATTTTTTTTTCGAAAATCAGTGCAGCGACGATGAAAAAGTGCGACAAAAAATCACTATGATGGCGAGTGTCTCGAAACGCTCTGTGGGACCTAAAAATAGGATAGGGAAAAATATTTTTGGTTGCCGAAAATTTGGCCTAAAAACTGCCCGGGGGTCTCCAGACTCTTTTTTTTCGAGAGCTACTCAGGCAAGGAAACACAAAACGAAAACTAGATGGATCTCGAAAACAAACCTAATATGAAAAGAATTCGGATTGGTGGTGGACAAGCAGATGTATATGTAGACTCGGATTGGTGGTGGACATGCGGATGTATATGTGGACTCGTATCGGTGGTGGACAGGCAGATGTATATGTGGACTCGGATTGGTGGTGGATAGGCGGATATATGGCAGCGGTAAGGAATATGTGGGTGGTGGTGGTATATGGTAGGAACGATGACGATGGTGCGGTGGCGGCGTGACAACTTGTGAACAGAACTTGAAACTCTAAGGGAAACCAGACGCTAAGACCAGCAACTTGACACGACGATGCAACCACAAATTCAACAAAGCAAATACAGAAAAGATTATGCAAAGGCTCAGATTGGTTTGGATAGGATGAACTGACCCTAAATTGTTTTGGCTTTTTTCGTGGACTATAGGTATGAAGAACAGACTCGATCTAAACTACACGAAACAGTAAAATCTCACCGAGCAACCTGGAAATCTGATACCACTTGATAGAGGCAAAGGTGTCCCGTCTTTCGATGAGATGGTGGCTATCGTTTTGGAGGAAGTCGACTTTGACGATTCGACTACGAACGTGCGAGGACGTCGCGCCTTAGCAATCGCTAAACCAACTCTGAGAGGTTATTGACCACGCCGGAGCACGATCAACCTGACCACGAAGGTCTGTTTCCTGCAGGCAAACAAAGAACAAGCAACAAACTAAGATTGCAATCTGAATATTGCGAATATAAGAGGAACACTTTATTGATCAAGGTGGGGTTCTATGACGCCTTTGTCTGTGTCATGACCGGTTTTCCAATAAAAATATTTATTGAGAAAACGGTCCCTTTTACGGACCAGCAGAGGAGAATCTTTCTCACTGGTAGACAATATCTTGATCACAGAAGAGAAAACCAGGAGTACTGAATATAATACAAGGTTGAGCGGAGACTGCTCAACATCTTATTACAAACACGCCAATGACACATAAAGGCGGATAGGGTGGCATAACTACTAACTCACAATAAAAGCGGTGGTGGAAATATCACAGCGAAGTGGGTGACATGACTCCTAAACCTAACAACCCTTCGAGCGTCGGAGTGAGGCTCGAGGAGACTTATTGCGGGTGGCGGAAGCGTATATAATACAAGTGACCAATATCCAGGATCACACGGGACTGACTGGGGCTCCTCTAGGCGTCGGACTCACTATCAAACTCTTCATCCATGAGATCGCCTTCGTCAACATCTGGCCAAATCAACAAGCCAGGTGAGTACTATGAAAGTACTCGCAAGACAGTCCGAACATAAGATATAACAAATGTAAACATGATGCGTATGAACAGATTAACAAGCGCATCAGACAATGAGATAATAATGCATGGGAAATAAAAGGGAAGTCGGGCGGTAGTCCTCCCGAAATCCCAAAGTAATACTGAGGGCCAATCGAGTGTCTGAATGACTCCTCGAAAGGATACAAATGAAATAACAATGCCGCAGTCGGGCGTCAAGGCGACACCACATAAAGGGCTTATAAAGGAAAAATAAATAACAGTGCATGCCACAGTCGGACGTCTGAAGCGACATCACATAAAGGGCTTATATCAAAAGTAAATAGCTGGCGTGCCACAGTCGGACGTCTGAGCGACATCACATAAAGGGCTTATATTGAAAGTAAATGACAAGAGTGCCACAGTCGGACGTCTGAGCGACATCACATAAAGGGCTTATATTGAAAGTAAATGACAATAGTGCCACAGTCGGACGTCTGAGCGACATCACATAAAGGGCTTATATTGAAAGTAAATGACAAGAGTGCCACAGTCGGACGTCTGAGTGACATCACATAAAGGGCTTATATTTCACAACTTAATATTCCAGTAGCTTATGAATTTAATTCATTTCAAGGGAATATTCAGGTACGAGATAAAATAAAGGTTAGTCCATCCACAGGAATAACAATTCAAATGTGTATACCACTCAAGCTTGTTTACCGGGGATTTACCATGACGATTGACATAGATATGGATATACTGGCCATGGTCCTTGACCATGGACACGATGACTCGGAAGGATTTGACTCTGCAGAGTTTGTACATTAACCACAACCAACGGATTTCAGTAGTCACGGGGACTAGTTTCGTTTACGGTGTTTTAGGAGAAACACATCTAACTAGTACACACCCATTCAACATTCCGATGCCAGGAATCACCCTCGGCAACGTTCAAGAAAAACCTTGAGACGGGGAGGCTACAACCTCGCGTAGCATGGGATCAAATTTATATACGCGCGCTCTAAGGGGTGCCCCCCTCTCGGTCCCAACCGGAAACACCCATGCCCCCTGACCGGATGACTGGCTTTAATCCAGGGCCATGGAACCCTCATCCCGGCCCCTCTATTTGGTGTGTACAAGGAAAGAGGTTAACAACTTACTAAACCGTATTCTTGCCAGAAAACATGTGGCAGCACGGAAGGGGAAGAACGATAACGTGACTCAGTCCACGTTAACGTCGGAGTTTATCGGATGTCGTAAGGCTGGCATGCTACAATAATACCACCTTACTGCCTTTCATGTCACCACATGACTAGGCCATCTCTCATCAGAGATCACAGTAACTTCGGAACACACGGATAGTTGCCTTACATGCAACGAGATACTCACCGATGCTCATATGCCATGCACAAACCATTCAAGCAAACATGCAAAACACCTATCATATCGAAGGTTCAAACATGCTTGCCTGGTTCGGAGAAGTCGGGGTCTAGCTCGGCGAAGTTCGCGGCTCCGTCACCTCCTCCGGAACCTACGGTATAGCGAAAACGTACACTAACGTGAAAATCATCGCGTGCATAAAGTTTGTTCCAAATTTTTTCCAAATAAATACTATAAAAAACTAGACAAAAATATAAGACTGACAGAAAAAGAATCAATAAAAAATCATCTTTTATTAAAAAGATATAAGGGTTTTAGTCCAGGGACTAATCTATGATGAAACAGAAAAGATCCAGGGACTTAACTGAGAAAACAGAAAACGGTTCGGAAAGAAATGCGCCAGCCCAAAGAGAAAACGCATTCTGCCCGAAGGCGCCATCAGAAAACGGTTCGAGGGAAATAGAAGAGAGGCTGACCGGGGGGGGGGGTCCACACGTCAGGTTTAAAAACTCCATCGGAGCTCGCCGGCGCCCGAAGGCTGCGGTGGTCGCCGGCGTTGAACCACGGTGAGATAGAGAGATCGGAGGGTACCAAGAGGTTTAGTGTGTTCTTCCGCGTCGGTGGGTGGTGGACTTGGCCGACGGGGAGCACCACGTCGACGGCGACACTTTCTCCGGCGGACGGTGGTTCGGGCGATGGTGGAGTACTCCGGTGGGTGCTGCAAACTCCAAATTGAAGCGCGGGTCAGCAGAGTGGATGCACTAGAAAGCTACTGGCAAGCGCTGAGGGGTAGGGGTGCACGCACGGGAGCGAATCGAGCTGGGTCCCGTGGCGGGTCGAGGCGGCCGGAGTTGGGGAAGAAGGCTCCCTCGGGGCTCTTCCAGTGGCTTGGCGTGGTATTGGTGGAGTGCAGAGGTGGTGCGGGTTCGAGTTCGAGCTCGGGGCCTCTATTTATAGGCGATCCGAGGGGGTGGCCGTGAACGGGGTAGCTCCGGCGAGCGATTACGGCGAGGCAGGGGTTGGGAAGGGGATTTAGGAGGCTAGGCACCATCAGGGTGGTTCACTGGTGCCGTTCCCCCGCTAAACCTTGGTCGGGCTTGGCGTAATGCGCCGATCCTCGACGGGGCGGCCGTACGGGCACGGCGGCGGCAGAGAGCACGCTCCGCGCCTAGCAGTTCACGATGAAGGATGGCAGCGCGCACGGGCGAGTGGGTGGCCACGCGGCGGCCTCCGGTGGCCTGGGCGGCGCTGGACGGCGCCGTCCACGCTGCGCCTCTTTCTGGCAGCCGCAAAGCCGCTGCTGCCGTCGCTCATGGGTGGCGCACCTCCTCCTGCTCGTCGCCGATGCCCGCAAGCCTCCAGGAGTTCGTGCGGCGCAGGGATAAGAAGGAGAGAACAGGGAGCAAGGCGCCACCGCGGTACTGGCGAGATCGAGAACGGACTCTGAAGAAAACGACAGTGCTCTCTGAAACTGTATCTCTGAATTTTCTGAACATGACAGCAACAGTGCCCTTCAAGTGCTCGACGAAATGATTTGGCATGAAGAAATTTTTTTCTGGGGCTGGGACTTGGTGAGGTGACCTCTCAATGCACCCAGAGGCTGCCTGAATTTTCTCAGATTTTTAGGAGAAGAATTCAAATGAATTTCATCAAATTTGGTAAATATGGTCCAAACTTGCAGCAAGCACAATTTGAAATATTTGAACTGGAGACCAGTGGATCTTCATGGATCTTGGTTGAGGGCTCTAAGGACTAGCCAGGGAAAAAGGTTTGGAGGCAAAACTCAAAGTAGAAATGGTAGTTCCTTTGAAAACCTCCAAAGATCAAAATAGAAGGCAGAAATTATTTTTGATAAGAATTAAATGGAAACAAATACATGGAGAGGTTCAACTTGCTGGATTTGAAGTATAACTTGGCACAAAGATGGGGAATGGATTTTGGGAGGGGATTTCCACTCACGTCATGGCAAGAGGAGATTTTGAAAAGGGGAGAAGATCACTCCAAATGCCATAGGGCAATTTAAAAGATTTTTCAAAAGAAATCTCCCAAGTGAAAAGCATTTGGTTTTGAGTCCACATAAGAAGGAAAAACCTCCAAGACCAAAATCAAGTCTTGGGTGAATCCAAAACAAAACACTTGTCATAAAAGAAAATATTTTGAGAGGGAGAGTTCTTCAGAAAATTTTAAATAACATCCCTTAAATCAAATAAAAGTTTGAAAAAGCCAAACAAATTTTTTGGGTGTCACAGTCTGGTCGTTGAACACAAACGAAGTACGCGAAGTTGCAGCTATGGCGAACTTCAATCTAAACAAAACCCAAAGTCTAAACGACGCCCTTAGGGCTGTATATATATGGAGGAATAGGGGGGAATTTCGTGGCCCTTGTGGGAGGGGTCCGAATCCAACCCTAACTCTTGTTTCCCCACACATACGGACTCTAAAAACAGCCTGTACTTAAGTATTTCGAAATTACATGGGCCTGGCCCAACAATAAGGTGTCGCAGCACCTAGAATAGCCTTTGGACGAAATTTATGAAGTGGCATCTTGTATATTTCGTGCAAGGCTTCATTCGCTCCTTATGGTGGCTTCTGTCGGCGTTCTGGGAACGGGGGTCCCCAGACTTGCCTCCCTGCGGCCCATGGCGTGGCTGTACTGCAGGCCTGTACGGCCCATCCTCATCAGCGAGGCATTTGAGACCCTCGCGAGGGGCCAAGCCTCACGAGGCGGACGACGCAAGACCTCCTCAGGAGCAGCCTCACCAGGCTGCCTCGCGAGGAGCGGAGAAATCAAGGCGGAGCAAACCTCACGAGGCACTCATGACGTGAGCCACGACGATCAAGATCAGGCGGGCGCCAGGCAGGCGCCAGCGTGCGCAGCGTCCTTGTTTCCTCTTTGGCGATAAGGAGGCAGGCGCAGGCGCGGAGTACCGAGGCATCAAGCAAAGGTTTCCATATCGGTGCAACGAGACCAAGACCAGCGGGACGGCAGGACGGAGGTCACCGTGGAGCCCAAGACGGTGTCATCACCAGAGCCTTTCGCAAGCGAAGACCGCTTTTGTCAGGATAAGCTGTACTAGCTGTCCCCTTTCAAAATGGCCGTTGTTGGCTCCCTTCCCGCTCAATATTTGGGGAGAGGACCAGGGCCTATATAAGTAGAACTAGCCACCATAGTAGGGGCATCTGATCTTGAGCCAATCCTTAGCCACACACCGAGCACAAGAACACCCCAACCTCAGGAGGCTGTTCTTCCCCTTGTATTGTTCATCATCAGCCCAAGAGGCAATCCACCACCAGCACACTAGAGTACGGTATTACACCACAACGGTGGCCCGAACCAGTATAAATTTTGTGTCTTTGTGTTGTGAGTTCGTCCGCGAGATCTTAGAGAGCTAGGGCGTAGATCGGTAGGGAGGAAATCTTCGCGCGCACCCCAGTGTTCGAACCTTAAGGGTTTTGCCGGAACCCATGATCCGACATTTGGTGCGTGAGGTAGGGGTGCACCGGAGCTTCCCTTCCGTCGTTCGCGTCCTGTTGCTCCGTCATCTCCATGGCGGATGCTCGCCGTGCTCGTGCTGAGCGCCGGGCTGCCTTGGCCACCCGCGTCGCTCGGACGGCTCCCGTCGGTGGGCCACCTCGTCGTTCTCCGTCTCCTGCCGCCAACGCCGCCACCGGCCCGGCGGGGAACGAGCAGCAAGCATCCTCGCTGCACCCCTCGGTGCGGCAGGACGGCCGCACCGACACTCCATCGCTAACCCCGGCCGGCTCCTCGTCCCACGCTCGTCGCGCTGACATGGACGCACGGGCCACACTCCTCATGGCGCACGAGCTCCTGCGCTACCACCCGGTCAACGATCTCTACGAGGACTGGCTCGACCGCATCGCCGAGCTCACCCGCGCCGCAGGGGCTCCCCTGCGCCATCGCTCTCTTCGCCTCACGCTCCGCCGGCTACAGGCGACATAGCTCACGGAGCACCTCCGCCACCTCTGCCCCAATATGGCGCCTTGGTGCCGAGGCATGCGGTTCCGCGACGCGATCCACTGCGTCCAGCGCCCGCGCGTGAAGAAGGAAGCTACCAAGAAGTTCCTCGATCGCAAGAGAACGCTCCACCCCTCCTCGCACCACCGCGCCAGGATCGTCAGCCGCGGCAGGGCCCCGCACTGCTTGCTGCGGCGGCACGTGGGCGTCAAGACCAAGCTCCACCTCCAAGACGGGCTCCGGTGACCACGGCCGGCTGCCGCGCCTTCACCCCCGAGTTGCGTAGCGTTGCCTGGCCGGGCAAGTTCAAGCCAGATCTACCTCCTCGCTACGACGGCACCCTCGACCCCGCGGAGTTCCTGCAGCTCTACGAGCTAAGCATCCCCTCTTAATAGCGCGGGATCCCTATAACTCAAGAATCATAAAAGAACTATACTAGATTGCTTCCGGAAACTCATTCTTCAGCATATACCCTTTTCGATGGTCATCGATCCTCACATCTAAAGCCAAAGGAACTAATACCTTTGACTAGAGCCTTTCACTTGAGCTTTATATTGATGTTTCTTCATGGCTCAAGTTGAAGGCAAGACATTGGAGAAGTCTTCAAGTAGCCCCCCCATACACAACGTGGAAAGCTTTGCTTTGCATTCATCTTTACTTGTCCATCAACATTAATTACTTGATGACATACTTTGATGAGCACCAAGCTTTCTTATAAGCACCAAGCTCATGAGAATTACCTAACCCACATAACATAAACAACACATAGTATGGGTTAGTACACAAAGTGCAATTGGTCAATTCTTACCATACCACAAGATCTCATGTGGCACATGATATGCGCTTGTGTGTTGACCATCTTAGAGGTCAATCTTTGATCTTCATCTTGGTCAACATTTATCTTTGCTCCATGATTAATATTGATGTCTTGAAGGCCCTATTGATATCTTCACTATGCTTCATTTCTTCAAGACATAATAACCAATATCTCAATTCACCATGACCATATCAAGTTTCTCCTTGAATATCATATTGGACATCATTTGCTCGTTCTCATGCTCCAACATAGTATCTTGAGAGGCACAATGAATTCTTCACTTGAATTACTTGCTTCAAGACATAATAATCCATGACTCAACATATGAGCTCATAATGATCCCATCTTCAAGCATATGTAGAATTCTTCTGTTTAATCATTCTCTCAAGATCTTGATCCATCATGGTTCAACCCATAAGCCTTGATGCATGCACAACAATATGTATATGGCATTCATTTCGAATCCATTCTATCTCCTTCTTGCATCACCATGGAACAAACATCCTTCAGTTCATCCAATATTCTTCATGCATTGGAAATGGAACTTTCCTTCAAATGTATAACTCAACGCAAACAGTAGTCCATTAGGATTGTCATCAATTACCAAAACGACACATGGGGACTACATGTACTTTCAGCTATACACGCCCCGGGGGCTCTCCTCAGAGGGAGCCCCCCTCCCATGCACAAGTGGAAGCACCATGCTCCGCGCTGGCCATCGACACTGCCGAGGAGCGGCTATGCCCGTGCGCAAGCGGAAGCACTATGATCCGCGCTGGTGATAAAAAACTAAGGGCGGCTTCATGGTCGTACCAACCTCAGGTAGCCCTAGAGCTCAGTGTCCGTCCTCACCGCAACACCTCCCCTCCGGAGAGCCGCGCGAGGGGGCTGCGCACGGGGGCTGCGCTCGGATCACGCCCAAGCGTACACCACCCAACCAGGTCTCTCGAGCCTGGGGGCTGCGCTCGGGTCACGCCCGAGCGCACGCCGCCCAAACAGGTCTCCCGGACCTGGTCGTCGCGCGCCCCTCCTGAGCCGAGCCTCAGCGAGGACAAAGGTATGGAGATTGTTTGGACGTTAAGGGGGACTCCTGAGCATCGGGACTCAGGAGCCTAACTGGTCACGTAGCCCCTCACTCCTTGGTCCATCCTGGTCTCCGGTTGGCCCAACGACGGTTGAGGTGTGCGCCGGGCCGGGCACTGCCGACGTAGAACATTAATCTATCCTCGCGTACTCTCCCTATAAGTTGTTTCACGTCAAGGGGGACTCCTGAGCATCGCGACTCAGGAGCCTAACTAGTCATGTAGCCCCTCACTCCTTGGTCCGTCCTGGTCTCCGGTCGGCCCAACGGCGGTTGAGGTATGCGCGGGGCCGGGTTCTGCCGACGCAGAACACAAAGCAGATAGGAAGAAAATCGCAAAATCTCGAAGCAAATATTACAAGACATATTGTTCTCACAATATCAAGTGCAAGTTTTAACGCCTCCACGAGGCCCGATGCATGATTGCAGGAATAAAACAGGAAAGGAGCCGCATGTCACCCCTGAGCACCATCGATGCCCGTAGGCGGCACTCCTCCCTTGGTGGCGTCGCCCTCGGTCAAGGGCGCGGAAGCAAAGCCACGAAACTTCTTCAGCAGGGCCTCCACTTGACCTTGCACGGCTGCGGCGGCAGCTGTGCAGTGCTCACCAGCCACAGGCTCCAGCAGCTCGTCAAGACGAGCGTTGGGGTCGCGAAGGTGCAGGTGCCTGAAGACGCGAGTCAACGCAGCTGAAGAAAGAACACGAGCCTCCGCCTCTGCCATGGGACCGACGCCCTCCACAACTTCCTCGAGCACCTCCACCAAGAAGGGAAGCAGCTGAGCAGGGCCGTCCTCATCGGTGGCTAGCGGCCTCTCCAAGCCGTTCTCGTAGAGTGTCTTCAGTGCCACGCGAGACCTCTCCTCGAGATCAGCAAAGGATGCACGGTCCTTAGCCAGGACCTTCGCCTTGGCGTCAAGATCGGCCTCCTTCGCCTTCAGCTCCCGCTCCATCTCCTCTAGCCGGCTGCGCTCAGCAGCCTGCGTCTTCTCCAGCTCCCCCAACTCGGCGTCACGGTTCTTGATGGCGTCCTCCCGGGCCCTCATCTCCTCTTCCTTCACCTGGTGGCCGCGTGCTTCTTCCTTGTGTTGGTCGCGCAGACGCTTCAGCTCGTCCTCCAGCTCTCGGTAGCGGTCGTGGGCGGCCTTGGCGTCCTTCAGTGCCACGTCGCGATAAGCCGCGGCTTTGGCGGCGCTCTGCTTCTCCTTCTCGGAGGACGCCGTGGCCTAGCTCAGCGTCGCTCGGACCGCCGAGTCAGAATGAAGCCAGCCGGAGGCCAGTTCCAGGCTTCCGGCTACCAGGCGCGGGTCCGCGCCCAGAAGATCTTCCCGCAGCTGTGCCATCTCTGAAAGAACGCGCTCCAGGGCGGTGGAGGAAACAGAAGAGCCTGGGAGTAGTGGCGCGGCAGAAGGAGGAATCGACGTCGTCACCAGAGCCTGGGAGATCAAGGGCTCCTGAGCCCTTGGGACCTCATCAGCCGGGCCAGGCGCTGGCACTTCCGGAGCCAGCGGGGCCACGGGGGCTGACTCCTCCTGACGTTGCTCCCCTTGGCCTCGCGAGGGCGACCGGGCTGGGGAGGTGCGAGTGCTACCGCCTCCTTTCTCCGATGAGGGGGGCGCGGCCGCCGTGTCCTCCTTCCGTTTCTTCGCCAAAGGCACCGGCCTGGTCAACCAAGGGTGAACGTCAGGAAATAGCAAGTATAAGCAAAAGCAGAAGGGCCGGAGGCAGCTCCGGCCGGTGTCAAGGCAGAGGCAGCATCCCAAGGAATCAGCGACGACCTGCTCCTTGTCGGGACGACGAGCAGTTCTCCAACCTCCTGGCGGGCATCGACCTCGGCGTCATCAGGAAGGGCGCGGAGGATTTCAGCTTTGCTCAAGGGAGAGTTTTCCCCCATCTCCTCGGGGGTCGCCTCCGAGTCCTCCTCCTCTTCTTTCCCCCCGCGGGACTCTTCAGAAGATAGCTCCACTGGTTTCGGTACCGTGGGGGCTCAGTTGAGCACAGGCGGCACCAGCCCGCTCTCGTCAAAGGTCGGCCTGGAGGCCACGAGTGGCTCCCAGTCCTTGGGATGGAACAAGGGAGTGAAGGCGCTCGGCGGGTACTCCTGGTTGTCCCCAACCAGGAGGCGTAGGACAGCAGTCAGTTCGTCGTCAGGCAGGGCCCCCGGCCTCAGGCGGGTCTTGTCTTCTTCATCTCCAAGCTTCCACAAGGGGCGCGCGCGTGCCTGGAGCGGGGCGACGCGCAACATCAAGAATTCCCTCAGGAGCATGGCCCCTGTGACCTTCGCCGCCTTCGCGTTGCCCGGCTTCAGGTCGGTCTGCATCTGCGCCAACACCGACGACGCCCGCTCGTCAGTGAGCTCTATGCGAAGCCACCCCTTGTTAAACTGGGGCGCCTCCATCGGCAACTCTAAGCGCGGGTGGATGCACTTGGCGTCCATCATGACCCATTTGGCCCGGATGTTGTCGGCTCTCTTCCCGGTGTTCGAGATCGAGTTGGCCTTTCCGGATGCGAAGAAATTGGCGCACCCGGAGACATGTCCATCACTGACGCGAAGGAAGAAGAGGTGGCACAGAAGAGCCAAGGACGGCATCACGCCCAGATACGCCTCACAGTAGTAGGCGAAGATGGACATGAGGAGGATAGAGTTGGGATGGAGGTGCAACGCCTGTATCCCATAGTGATCGAGGACCTCATAAAAGAAATCGGAGAAGGGAGGAACCAACCCGGCGGTGACGCTGCTCGAGAAGAAGGGGAAGAAGGTGCTTCCCTCAGGCTCCGACACGTCGGAGGCAAGCCGGAGCTCTGTCTTCCCCCATTCATTACTCTCCCCCGCCATCAGTAAGCACATGGAGGCGAGGCTCTTCTCTGTGACGTTGGGCACTTCAAGAGCTGGCTCGTACCAAGCCGGCGCCGAGGAGGACTTGACCTTGCGCGGCGCCATTAGTCGCAGATGCGGAGCAAGATTGGAGCAGATCTGGAGGTATCGGTGGCGAGGAGCGAGAAAGGGGATCTGAAGCAAGGTGAAGGGGAACAGTGAAGGCGAGCGCTGTCTGCGCCAGCCTTTTGTTAAGTCGGGCAATTGCCGAGGCAGCGTGGGGAAGCGGAGACGCCCACGTCCAATCAACCGCCACGCGTCGACCAAGGCCGCAGGCTTTGGGGGCCCTCGGCGCTACGCGCTTGACCTTTGGCTTCGCCTCGAAGCCAAGCCCGAGCGCGCCTTGGGCCCGGGGGCTACTGTCGGCGTTCTGTGAACGGGGGTCCCCAGACTTGCCTGCCTGTGGCCCACGGCGTGGCTGTGCTGCAGGCCTGTACGACCCATCTTCATCAGCGAGGCATTCGAGACCCTCGCGAGGGGCCAAGCCTCGTGAGGCAGAGGACGCAAGACCTCCTCAGTAGCGGCCTCACCAGGCTGCCTCGCGAGGAGCGGAGAAATCAAGGCGGGACAAAGATCGTGAGGCTCTCGTGACGTGAGCCATGACGATCAAGATCAGGCAGGCGCCAGGCGGGCGCCAGCGGGCGCAGCATCCTTATTTCCTCATTGGCATTAAGGAGGCAGGCGTAGGCGCGGAGTACCAAGGCATCAAGCAACGGTTTCCATATCGGTGCAACGAGACCAAGACCAATAGGATGGCAGGACGGAGGTCACCATAGATCCCAAGACGGCGTCATCACCAGAGCCTTTCGCAGGCGAAGACCTCTTTTGTCAGGATAAGCTGTACTAGCTATCCCCTTTCAAATTGGCCGTTGTTGGCTCCCTTCCCGCTCAATATTTGGGGAGAGGACCAGGGCCTATATAAGTAGAACTAGCCACCACAGTAGGGGCATCTGATCTTGAGCCAATCCTTAGCCACACACCGAGCACAAGAACACCCCAACCTCAGGAGGTTGTTCTTCCCCTTGTATTGTTCATCATCAGCCCAAGAGGCAATCCACCACCACCACACTGGAGTAGGGTATTACACCACAACGGTGGCCCGAACCAGTATAAATCTTGTGTCTTTGTGTTGTGAGTTCATTGAGTTCATCCGCGTGATCTTAGAGAGCTAGGGCGTAGATTGGTAGGGAGGAAATCTCCGCGCGCACCCCAGTGTTCGAACCTTAAGGGTTTTGCCGGAACCCGTGATCCGACAGCTTTAAAGTCCTAAAATCATCACTTGTAACTTCGTTCTTGTTCCCCTTGCGCATGCCATCATTTCCAGGCTTAGTCTTGCTCCCTCTTATCCTTGCCAGGCCCTTCATTTGTAAGCAAAACAAATGTATCCAATTTAGGCAGCATCATATTCTCATGAACATTAGAATCATTACCAAGAAACGAAAGTACCTGGTAATTCAATTGGCGTGCACGAGCTCTAGTAATTGGTCCAGTATGTATAGCAGCAGGGGCTGTGGGTGTAACAATGGTATTGATGTCCACTCAACGTATGCCTCCATCAATTGACTTTGGTAATCTTTGTTGACTTGTCTCACCACAAGCTGTGGATCTCCTCGAATGATCAGCTTCTTGATTCCCAACTCTGCAGCAATCCTGAGAGCCGGCAAGGAGCCCTTCATATTCTGTTGTATTGTTGGTCGCCTCTTCCCGGTCAAAGTGCATCTGGACAACATACTTCAAGTGCTCCCCGGAGGGGGCAACGAGAAGCACGCCAGCCCCTGCACCTTGTAGGGAAAAGGCACCATCCAAATACATGATCTATTCTTGGGACGCTTCCTTGTCGGGGATAACTATTTCCAGCACTTACTCATCAGGGGTTGGCGTCCATTCCGCAATAAACTCTGCCAATGCCCTGCTCTGAATTGTTGATGTCCTTTCAAACTTCAGGCCAAAGCTGGATAACTCCAAAGGCCACTCCACTATTCTGCCAGTAGCCTCAGGGTTTCGGAGTACCCTTTGCAATGGGAAGCGAGTGACAACCGTGATCTCATGGGCTTCGAAGTAGTGGCGTAGTTTCCTTGAGGCCATGATGATACCAAAGATCAATTTCGGCACACCAGAATACCTCGATCTAGCTCCTTGTAGCCGGGAACTGACGAACTATACTGGGCGCTGCACCACTTTCTCTTCTTTGCCGCGTCCTTGGGGTCGCCCTCGCTGCCATGCTCATTTCTGTCCTGATCCTTATCAGGCTCTGCCGGGCCTTGCTCACTTTCTGCTTCTTCCACTTCCCGCTGTGCCACTAAGGCTGCACTAACCACTTGATTGGTTGCCGCCAGGTATAGCAACAACAACTCTTGTGGGTTGGGGGCAACCAACGTGGGCACAGAGGACAAGTAGGTCTTCAACTCTTGCAAAGCTGCATCTACTCCTGGGGTCCACTTCATGGGCCCTAGCTTCTTCGTGATTTTGAAGAACGGCAGGGCGCGCTCGGCAGACTTGGAAATGAATATACTTAGTGCGGCAATGCACCCTGTCAGAGGCCTCACATCCTTGACTGTCCTTGGCACCTGGATCTGCTCGATAGCTTTGATCTTGTTAGGGTTGGCTTCGATCCCGTGACGGGATACAAAGAACCCAAGTAGCTTGCCGGAGGGAACTCCAAACACACACTTCTCAGGGTTGAGTTTCAAGTTGATCTTGCGCAAATTAGCAAATGTCTCCTCTAAGTCCTGGATGAGGGTCGCTTTGTCCTTGGTCTTGACCACAATATCATCCATATAAGCCTCAATGTTTCTGTGTAGTTGTGGCTCAAAACCAATCTGGACTGCCCTTGCAAAAGTAAACCCGACACTCTTTAATCCGAATGGAATGCGGACAAAGCAATATGTACCACACGGGGTGATGAACGAGGTCTTCTCTTCGTCTTCTTTGGACATGAAGTTTTGATGATATCCAGAATATGCATCCAAGAAGGAGAGCAAATCACAGCCTGAAGTGGAATCCACAATCTGATGGATGCGCGGCAAGGGAAATGGGTCCTTTGGGTAACCCTTGTTGAGATCTGTGAAATCTATGCAAAGCCTCCATTTCCCGTTAGCCTTGCGAACAACTACTGGATTTGCTAACCATGTTGGATGTAACACTCCTCTGACCAAACCAGCTACCTCAAGCTTCTTAATCTCCTCTGCAAAAAACTGCTGCCTCTCCAAGGCCTGCTTCCGAACTTTTTGCTTGACAGGTCGGGCATGTGGGCAGACAGCAAGGTGGTGCTCGATTACCTCACTGGGAACACCAGAGATATCAGATGGCTACCAGGCAAACACATGATATTCGCCCGCAGGAAGGCAACAAGCGTGCTTTCCTATTTGTCATCAAGGGTGGCGCTAATAGTGAAGGTACCATCAACGCCAGCCAGCTTGCCGGGACCTTCTTCACTTGTGGTGCAGCAACCTTGGATCTCTTGCTGTTGGAACTCTCCGGCAGATCATCAACAGGTGCAACACACTCCGAAGTGGTATGCTTCCCGGATCCCTTGGTAACCTTCTTGTTTCCTCTGTTCTCCTTAGCAGGAACTGTTGCTGCCGCTGCCTCTGCCGCGACTGCGTCCCGGTACATCTTATCCACGCAAATGATTGCGTCCTTCTCATCTGATGGGATGGAAATGACTCCTACCGGTCCAGGCATCTTCAAGGTGTTGTAGGCATAGTGGGATGCCGCCATGAATTTAGCCAGGGTTGGGCGTCCAAGGATCCCATTTTACGGCAGGGGGAGGCCGACCACATCAAACACAATCTTCTCAGTCCGATAGTTCAGTTCTCCCCCAAATGTCACCAGCAACGTGATCTTTCCCTTAGGATTGATAACCCACAAGTATAGGGGATCGCAACAGTTTTCGAGGGTAGAGTATTCAACCCAAATTTATTGATTCGACACAAGGGGAGCCAAAGAACATTCTCAAGTATTGGCAGCTGAGTTGTCAATTCAACCACACCTGGATAACTTAGTATCTGCAGCAAAGTGTTTAGTAGCGAGGTAATATGATAGTAGTGGTAACGGTAACAAAAGTAACGGAAGCAAAAGTAATATTTTTGGTGTTTTGTAGTGATTGTAACAGCAGCAACGGAAAAGTAAATAAGCGAAGAACAATATGTGAAAAGCTCGTAGGCATTGGATCGGTGATGGAGAATTATGCCGGATGCGGTTCATCATGTAACAATCATAACATAGGGTGACACAGAACTAGCTCCAATTCATCAATGTAATGTAGGCATGTATTCCGAATATAGTCATACGTGCTTATGGAAAATAACTTGCATGACATCTTTTGTCCTACCCTCCCGTGGCAGCGGGGTCCTAATGGAAACTAAGGGATATTAAGGCCTCCTTTTAATAGAGAACCGGAACAAAGCATTAGCACATACTGAATACATGAACTCCTCAAACTATGGTCATCACCGGGAGTGGTCCCGATTATTGTCACTTCGGGGTTGCCGGATCATAACACATAGTAGGTGACTATAGACTTGCAAGGTAGGATCAAGAACACACATATATTCATGAAAACATAATAGGTTCAGATCTGAAATCATGGCACTCGGGCCCTAGTGACAAGCATTAAGCATAGCAAAGTCATAGCAACATCAATCTCAGAACATAGTGGATACTAGGGATCAAACCCTAACAAAACTAACTCGATTACATGATAGATCTCATCCAACCCATCACCGTCCAGCAAGCCTTTGATGGAATTACTCACGCACGGCGGTGAGCATCATGCAATTGGTGATGGAGGATGGTTGATGATGACGACGGCGACGGATCCCCCTCTCTGGAGCCCCGAACGGACTCCAGATCAGCCCTCCCGAGAGGTTTTAGGGCTTGGCGGCGGCTCCGTATCGTAAAACGCGATGAATTCTTCTCTCTGATTTTTTTGAGCGGCATACTTTCATTGTCAACATAACAACCAAGAGATGGCGATATCTTCCATGCTACACACATTATAGGCGGTTCCCAAACAGAATGGTAAAGTTTATACTCCCCCTCCACCAACAAGCATCAATCCATGGCATGCTCGAAACAACGAGTGCCTCCAACAAGCAACAGTCCCAAGGGGAGTTTTGTTTGCAATTATTTTGATTTAGTTTGCATAAAGCATGGGACTGGGTATCCCGGTGACCAGCCATTTTCTCGTGAGTGAGGAGCGGAGTCCACTCCTCTTGAGAATAACCCGCCTAACATGGAAGATAAGGGCAACCCTAGTTGATACATGAGCTATTCGAGCATACAAAACAGAATGTTTATTTGAAGGTTTAGAGTTTGGCACATACAAATTTACTTGGAACGGCAGGTAGATACCGCATATAGGAAGGTATAGTGGACTCATATGGAATAACTTTGGGGTTTAAGGGATTGGATGCCTAAGAAATATTCCCGCTTAGTACAAGTGAAGGCTAGCAAAAGACTGGGAAGCGACCAACTAGAGAGCGACAACAGTCATGAACATGCATTAAAATTAATAAACTTTGGATGCAAGCATGAGTAGGATATAATCCACCATGAACATAAATATCGTGAAGGCTATGTTGATTTTGTTTCAACTACATGTGTGAACATGTGCCAAGTCAAGTCACTTAAATCATTCAAAGGAGGATACCACCCCATCATACCACATCACGACCATTTTAACAGCATGTTGGCTCGCAAGGTAAACCATTATAACTCATAGCTAATCAAGCATGGCACGAGCAACTATGATCTCTAATTGTCATTGTAAACATGTTTATTCATAATAGGCTGAATCAGGAACGATGAACTAGTCATATTTACAAAGACAAGAGAGGTCGAGTTCATACCAGCTTTTCTCATCCCAGTCAGTCCATCATATATCATCATAATTGCCTTTCACTTGCACGGCCGAATGATGTGAATAATAATAAGAGTGCACGTGCATTGGACTAAGCTGGAATCTGCGAGCATTCAATAAACATGAGAAGACAAGGCAATATGGGATCTTGGTTAAATCAACAATAATGCATATACGAGCCACTTCAACAATTTAATCATGGTCTTCTCCTATCGACCCCCAATGAAAAGAAAAGAAATAAAAGCTATTTACATGGGAAAGCTCCCAACAAGCAAAAGAAGAACGGGAAATATTTTTGGGTTTTCTTTTTAATTATTACTACTACAGCAAGAAAAGTAAACTAGCTAAAAGCTACACTAATTTGTTTTGGTTTTTCTTAAGGTTTAACAAACACACAAGAAGAAAGCAAGAAAAAGAAAATAAACTAGCATGGATATTACAGTGAAAAAGTATGTGCACCGACATCTAGCAATGAGTGTGCATAAACATAAATGTAATGTCGGTGGGAAATACGTACTCTCCCAAGCTTAGGCTTTTGGCCTAAGTTGGTTCATTGCCACGGATGGCCTGGCGGATACCCATAGGTGTAGCTGGGGTCGTACTGAGATGAAGAGGACTCTGACTGCCACTGGCTGGCAGTCATCTCCGGATCCCAAAAGTAATCAGACTGTCGTGGAGGCTCAAATTGTGGTTCCGGCTCCGGGGCTGGTGTAGGGTTCCGGTAAGCTTGAATGGCCGCCCACGGAACGAGATACGGACCTTCAGATAAATTAAACAAGGAAGGAGCAAGCAAGGTAATAGTCTCAGGGTGATGTTTATCAAAGAACAATTTGTATTTAAGCTCCCCTTCCCTATTCTTAACAATAAAGTCATGCGCTAACATACTCTTATAATCTAAATAAGCATTGGGCAACAATTTTTCTTCTTTCTCATAGAGCCTAATAGGTATGTTATAATGCGCAGCTAGGCATGAAGCATAAATACCTCCAAAGATGGGGCCCTTAGTACGGTTCAGACTTAACCGTTTAGCAATAATACCGCCCATACTAACAGTGTTATCGGAATATAAACCATGGAGCAAAATGATAATATCAGGGACACTAAGGTTTCCACAGTTTCCGCGACCAATTAAGCAACGACTAGCAAATATAGCAAAGTAGCGTAAAACAGGAAAATGTATGCTAGCGATTCTTGCATCGGAAACCTTCCTGGTTTCCCCCACAGTAATAGTGTCAATAAACCCGTCCACATCTTTGCGATGTGGTTCATCTAAGGTACCCTCGAAGGGTATTTTGCAAACCTCGCAAAATTCATCTAGTGGCATCTTCTTAACAACATCATATAAATGAAACTCTACTGAGGGAGGTGATTCCTTAGGAAAATAGTAGAAGTTTTGCACAAAAGTATTGGTGAGTAAGAGATACTGATGACGTTGGTCGCGGAGGAAGTCGGTGAGGCCAGCATTCTCAGCCAATGAATAGAAATCATCATAAATCCTGGCTTTTCTCAAGAAATCATCGGAAGGCCATTCACACGGCCGGACCTCCACGGTGCGAGGCAAATTATATTTGGGCCTCTGTGCTTCTTCATTTTGCTTTTCCTTCGAGCTTCGGCTCGACGAGCCCCTCAAAAATCTCTTCATTATTTTCTGAAATATTCTGAAATTTTTAGTAACTTCAAACAAAAGTGAACCAACCTCAATAAAATTGATAGCAACTACTCCTACAAGTGCCTAGAGACTATATCATGCATTAGAACTACTTGCAACCATATAAATTTGACATGCAAGCTCAAGAACATGGTCACCTAGGCAGCACAAATTTGCAATGAATAAAGCACTAGAGCAAAAACTAATTGGACCAATGGAGGAGTCACATACCAAGGAACAATCTCCCCAAGCAGTTTTGTGAGAGGTGCTTTGAGCAAGGAGATCGAAAATCGCAGCAAAATGAGCTAGAACTCGTGCTTGAGCTGGATATTGGTGTTTGTGGGAGGAAGGAGTGTATGGGTGTAGGAATAAGTGGAGGAGGACCACCGTGGGCCCACGAGGCAGGGGGGTGCGCCCTGGGGGGTAGGGCGCGCCCTCCACCCTCGTGGCCAGGTGCTTGCCCCTCCTGCTGTGTTCTCAGTGCCAGAAATTCTCAAATATTCTAGAAAAAATCATATTCCATTTTCAGGGCATTTGGAGAACTTTTATTTTCGGGGTATTTTTATATTGCACGGATAAATCAGAAAACAGACAGAAAAATACTATTTTTACTTTATTTCAACTAAATAACAGAAAGTAGAAAGAGGGTACAGAAGGTTGTGCCTTCTAGTTTCATCCATCTCATGCTCATCAAAAGGAATCCACTAACAAGGTTGATCAAGTCTTGTTAACCAACTCATTCCGAATAATCATGGAACCGGAGAAATTTCGAATAACACTATGTTACCTCAACAGGGATATGCACATCCCGATAATAAGAATATCATATTTCTTCTTGACAGTAGGAAGAGGAAATTCAAAACCTCCAAATATAATTGATGGAATCTTTCCAATAGAGTTGATACTATGAACTTGAGGTTGTTTCCTCAGAAAGTGTACCGTATGCTCATTACCATTAACATGAAAAGTGAAATTGCCTTTGTTGCAATCAATAACAGCCCCTGCAGTATTCAAAAAAGGTCTTCCAAGAATAATAGACATGCTATCGTCCTCGGGAATATCAAGAATAACAAAGTCCGTTAAAATAGTAACGTTTGCAACCACAACAGGAACATCCTCACAAATACCGACAGGTATAGCAGTTGATTTATCAGCCATTTGCAAAGATATTTCAGTAGGTGTCAACTTATTCAAGTCAAGTCTACGATATAAAGAGAGAGGCATAACACTAACACCGGCTCCAAGATCATATAAAGCAGTTTTAACATAATTTCTTTTAATGGAGCATGGTATAGTAGGTACTCCTGGATCTCCAAGTTTCTTTGGTATTCCACCCTTAAAAGTATAATTAGCAAGCATGGTGGAAATCTCAGCTTCCGGTATCTTTCTTTTATTAGTAACAATTTCTTTCATATACTTAACATAAGGATTCATTTTGAGCATATCAGTTAATCGCATACGCAAAAAGATAGCTCTAATCATTTCAGCAAAGCGCTCGAAATCCTCATCATCCATTTTCTTGGATGGTTTGGGAGCAAAAGGCATGGGTTTCTGAACCCATGGTTCTCTTTCTTTACCATGTTTCCTAGCAATAAAGTCTCTCTTATCATAACGTTGATTCTTTGATTGTGGGTTATCAAGATCAACAGCAGGTTCAATTTCTACATCATTATCATTACTAGGTTGAGCATCATCATGAACATCATCATTAACATTTTCACTAGGTTCATGTTCATTACAGGTTGTGTTTCAGCATCAGAAATAGAGATATCATTTGGATTCTCAAGTGGTTCAGCAATAGGTTCACTAGAAGCATGCAAAGTCCTATCATTTTTCTTTTTCTTCTTTTTAGATGAACTAGGTGCATCAATATTATTTCTCTGAGAATCTTGCTCAATTCTCTTAGGGTGGCCTTCAGGATACAAAGGTTCCTGAGTCATCTTACCAGTTCTAGTAGCCACTCTAACAGCATAATCATTTTTCTTACTATTCATTTCATTGAGCAAATCATTTTGAGCTTTAAGCACTTGTTCTAATTGAGTGGTAACCATAGAAGCATGTTTAGTAATGAGTTTAAGTTCACCTCTAACATCAGCCATGTAATTACCCAAGTGTCCAATCATATAAGCATTTTTTTAATTGTCTACCAAAATAAGCATTGAAATCTTCTTGCTTAACCATAAAGTTATCAAACTCATCCAAGCATTGGCTAGCAATTTTAGTAGGAGGGATTTCAGCTCTATCATATCTATAGAGAGAATTTACCTTTACTACCTGTCGGGTTATTAAGACCATGAGGTTCTTCAATAGGTAATGGATTAAGATCATATGTTTCTTCAATAGGCGGTAGATTAAGACCATGTATTTCTTCAATGGGAGGTAAATTCTTAACATCTTCAGCTTTAATACCTTTTCTTTCATAGATTTCTTTGCCTCTTGCATATCTTCAGGACTGAGAAATAGAACACCTCTCTTCTTCGGAGTTGGTTTAGGAATAGGCTCAGGAATTGGCTCTGGAGCTGGCTCAGGAAGTGTCCAATTATTTTCATTGGTCAACATATTATTCAATAGAATTTCAGCTTCATCCGGTGTTCTTTCCCTGAAAACAAAACCAGCACAACTATCCAGGTAATCTCTGGAAGCATCGGTTAGTCCATTATAAAAGATATAAAGTATTTCATTTTTCTTAAGAGGATGATCATGCAAAGCATTAAGTAACTTGAGAAGCCTCCCCCAAGCTTGTGGGAGACTCTCTTCTTCAATTTGCACAAAGTTGTATATTTCCCTCAAAGCAGCTTGTTTCTTATGAGCAGGGAAATATTTAGCAGAGAAGTAATAAATCATATCCTGGGGACTACGCACACAACCAGGATCAAGGGAATTAAACCATATCTTAGCATCACCCTTTAATGAGAACGGAAATATTTTAAGGATATAAAAGTAGCGAGATCTCTCATCATTAGTGAACAGGGTGGCTATATCATTTAATTTAGTAAGATGTGCCACAACAGTTTCAGATTCATAGCCATGAAAAGGATCAGATTCAACCAAAGTAATTATATCAGGATCAACAGAGAATTCATAATCCTTATCGGTAACACAGATAGGTGAAGTTGCAAAATCAGGGTCAGGTCTCATTCTATCATTAAGAGATTGCTGATTCCATTTAGCTAATAATCTCTTGAGCTCATATCTATCTTCGCAAGTTAAAATAGCTAAGGAAGCTTCTTTATCAAAAACATAACCCTCGGGAATAACAGGCAAGTTTTCATCATCACTTTCATCAATATAATCAGTTTCAATAATTTCTTCCTCTCTAGCCCTAGCAATTTGTTCATCAAGAAATTCACCAAGGGGTACAGTAGTATCAAGCATAGAAGTAGTTTCATCATAAGTATCATGCATAGCAGACGTGGCATCATCAATAACATGCGACATATTAGAACGAATAGCAGAAGCAGGTTTAGGTGTCGCAAGCTTACTCAAAACAGAAGGTGAATCAAGTGCAGAGCTAGATGGCAATTCCTTACCTCCCCTCGTAGTTGAGGGATAAATTGTTGTCTTAGCGCCTTTCAAGTTCTTCATAGTGACCAGCAGATATAAATCCCAAGTGACTCAAAGAATAAAGCTATGGTCCCCGGCAACGGCGCCAGAAAATAGTCTTCATAACCCACAAGTATAGGGGATCGCAACAGTTTTCGAGGGTAGAGTAGTCAACCCAAATTTATTGATTCGACACAAGGGGAGCCAAAGAATATTATCAAGTATTAGCAGCTGAGTTGTCAATTCAACCACACCTGGATAACTTAGTATCTGCAGCAAAGTGTTTAGTAGCAAAGTAATATGATAGTAGTGGTAACGGTAACAAAAGTAACGGAAGCAAAAGTAATATTTTTGGTGTTTTGTAGTGATTGTAACAGCAGCAACGGAAAAGTAAATAAGCGAAGAACAATATGTGAAAAGCTCGTAGGGTTCATCATGTAACAATCATAACATAGGGTACACAGAACTAGCTCCAATTCATCAATGTAATGTAGGCATGTATTCCGAATATAGTCATACGTGCTTATGGAAAAGAACTTGCATGACATCTTTTGTCCTACCCTCCCGTGGCAGCGGGGTCCTAATGGAAACTAAGGGATATTAAGGCCTCCTTTTAATAGAGAACCGGAACAAAGCATTAGCACATACTGAATACATGAACTCCTCAAACTATGGTCATCACCAGGAGTGGTCCCGATTATTGTCACTTCGGGGTTGCTGGATCATAACACATAGTAGGTGACTATAGACTTGCAAGGTAGGATCAAGAACACACATATATTCATGAAAACATAATAGGTTCAGATCTGAAATCATGGCACTCGGGCCCTAGTGACAAGCATTAAGCATAGCAAAGTCATAGCAACATCAATCTCAGAACATAGTGGATACTAGGGATCAAACCCTAACAAAACTAACTCGATTACATGATAGATCTCATCCAACCCATCACCATCCAGCAAGCCTACGATGGAATTACTCACGCACGGCGGTGAGCATCATGAAATTGGTGATGGAGGATGGTTGATGATGACGACGGCGACAGATCCCCCTCTCCGGAGCCCCGAACGGACTCCAGATCAGCCCTCCCGAGAGGTTTTAGGGCTTGGCGGCGGCTCCGTATCGTAAAACGCGATGAATTCTTCTCTTTGATTTTTTCTCCCCGAAAGCAAATATATAGAGTTGGAGTTGAGGTCGGAGGAGCTCCAGGGGGCCCACGAGGTAGGGGGCGCGCCCTAGGGGGGAGGGCGTGCCCCCACCCTCGTGGACAGGGTGTGGGCCCCCTGGTCTTCATCTTTTGCAAGGATTTTTTATTATTTCCAAATAGACGTTCCCTGGAGTTTCAGGTCATTCCGAGAACTTTTGTTTCTGCACATAAATAACACCATGGAAAGTCTGCTGAAAACAGCGTCAGTCCGGGTTAGTTCCATTCAAATCATGCAAGTTAGAGTCCAAAACAAGGGCAAAAGTGTTTGGAAAAGTAGATACGACGGAGACGTATCAGGATGACTCCTGCCGGGATTAACTCCTTGCAACGTGCCCGTGACCTTTAGCTCTTCGTCTACTATCTGGAGTTTGCTGATGACCTTTGGAGAAATCAGATTCAACCCGGCTCCGCCGTCAACCAACATCTTTGTGACCTTGAGGTTGCGAATTGTTGGAGAGACCAACAATGGCAAGCATCCTAACGTAGTGGTACGGTCAGGATGGTTCTGTTTGTCAAAGATGAAGGGCGTGCGTGACCATTTGAGCGGCTTCCGAGCCTCTGTCGCTGGCTCCACGTCAGTGACCTCACGTGCCCACCGTTTGAGTTGGCGGTAAGAGGAGTGCAGGGATGCACCCCCGTCAATGCACACAGCGTCAGTGGCCTTCTGGAACTCCTGCTCACTGGTTTCCTCTTCATCCCCTCCATCACTCTCATCATTGCAAGCTTCCTTCTCTCGACCTCTGGCGGGTTTTCCTTGGTTCCAGAAGGTTGCCGGGCCGATTTGCTTCACCACCTCGGTCCTTCCTGCCAACAGTATTCTGACTTTCTTCCCTATCACGCTTCTCGTATTCTGCTCTCTACCTCTTGGCAAGCTGCTCAACCTGATGACACTCTTGAAGATCGTGGCCCTTGGTCCGATGAATCTTGCAGTACGGCCCATCGCCTTTCATGGTCTTCTTGCCAGCTGCAGCTTCCTGACAGTCAGCGCACACGGCAGCTTCCTTGCCGGGGGTTTCGGCTCTAGCCTTCTTGCCGGTACTAGGTGTGCCCGATCCTTCGACAGTCATCACTGCATTATCCTTGTGCCTCTTGCTGCGCTTCTTGCTCTTCTTCTGACTGGTGGATTCCTCGTCATCCTCTTAGTCGACGTTGATGCAATCCTCCTCTCCAGGTAGTTTCCTTCCTTCCTCCATCCGAGCACACTTTTCCACCAAAGTGTAGAGCTCCTTGACAGTCTTGGGAAACCGCACGTTCGTCTTGGAACGAATCCTGCGGTTGTGCACATTGGATTGGAAGGCAGCTATCACAGCTGCTGGATGGATATTCAGGATGTTCCTGTGGACTCTGCTGAATCACTGCAAGTACTTCCGGAGAGTCTCTTCTTCTTTCTGTTGGAGAAGCTGCAAGTCGCTGGGTTGCCCTGGTTCATGATGGCTGCCAGTGAAGGCACCAATGAACTCATGGCAAAGGTCAGCCCGTGACGAAATGGAGTTCTCCGGCAGGTGCATCAGCCAAGATCTCACATTGGAGTTGAGTGCCAAAGGGAAGTAGTTGGCAAGCACCTTCTCATCTCTTCCCCCGGCAGCTTGAACAACGATGGTGTAGATGCTCAGAAAATCTGCTGGGTTTAGCCTCCCATCATACTTCTCGGGTATCTCTGGCTTGAACATGCGAACGGACAGCCAACAGACTTGCCGCTGCTCATGAGTAAAGGCAGGGCACCCAACCTCGAAAGGTAGGCACCCGCCAACCTCGAGCGCAGGCTCGTCAACGTCGGGACCATCGCACCCATTGGTCTGATGGTGGTCGTCGCTCAATGACGACGCGCGCGTCTCCCCTCCGCCTGTCCTCTGGGGCTCGACGTTGGCCTGGACATGCTTGAGGGTCAGAAGAGGCCATTGAGACGTTGTTAGGTTCTTGATTCTGCCACGCTCGCGCTGGTTGCCGTGGTGGGGACTGTACTGTGGGGGTGGCCCCTTCCGTACGACCAGCAGCGCGAGCTTTCGTCATCGCTTGGGGAGGTCGTGGCGGGCCAGCTCGCTGTGAGCCCCCAGCCTTGGCGAAACCAAGCAGACTCTGGATGGTGGCACGCCACTCGTCCATCTGCTCGGCCGTCGGCGGAAACCTCAGTAGCAGCTAAGCCCGCACGATGGCCTCCGTAGCAGTGCTTGGCATGGGTGATGATGATGTGGACCGCACCATCGATCGGCTCCTGACG
Source organism: Aegilops tauschii subsp. strangulata (assembly GCF_002575655.3). Lineage (NCBI taxonomy): Eukaryota > Viridiplantae > Streptophyta > Magnoliopsida > Poales > Poaceae > Aegilops > Aegilops tauschii. Next base: position 274,884,922 of record NC_053037.3, on the reverse strand, counting down.
GTGCCAGCGGCGGCAGCACCACGTCCTCGCTGTTGCGAGGCAGCCATTTGGATGGCATGGTGATGCGGTGAAGGCGCTAGAGGGCCAGCGGCTCCATTGGGCGCAGCGACCTGGTCTACTCGCCTCGGGGGAGGTGCACGCGCTGCAGTCGCTCCCGGGGCGGGGGGCGGCCGGAGGGCGGCGATTCGCCCCGGACCGAGCACCACCGCTGTGGTTGTGCCCATTGGCGAGAGGAAGGGGCACATATGGAATAACCGCTTCACCCGTACCTCATGGAGCATGGGCATCAGGATGTTGCTGATGCTGCTCTCCTCCAGTGTCTCCTGCTCCTACTTCGGCTGCGGGGGAGGTGGTGATGGCGCCGCCTGCTCCGGCCACCTCCCCACCAGCGTCCACATCCTCGAGTGCCTCCGCACCCCCCGTAGCATTGGTGGCTGCGGACGGCGGAGCCCTCGAGGTGGACGGGTGAGCCGAAGAACCGGATTTCTTCTTGGGCGCCATGGTCGATGGCGCCGTCGAAGATGAAGATGGCGATGAAGATGACGCGCTGCTCACGCTTTCAAGTTCGCGCAAGTGAGTCCCCTACCTGGTGCGCCAAAGATGTCGCGGGAAACCAAGGCAATGCTGAGACGGTTCTCCCGCCTCCGGTTGTCGCGACGATCCTCGTCTGTGATAAGCCACGGCAGATGCGCGAGCTCCTGCGCCCACTCCCACGTCGGCACGCTGGGGAAGTTCAATGTTCTATGAGGCCACCGGAGGCGCCACGCCATTGCGTCGTACGCTCGGGCGGCCTCGTGGGCGGTATCAAAATTGCCGAGGCCGAGGCGCATCCCGCGGAACCGGATCTCGGCGGAGACGGAGGGGCGCGCGCGAACGCCGCGGTATCCCCAAGTTTCCCGGTGACGCGGCGGCATGGTGGCGCGGCGGTAGCGAGGCGAGAAAGAGCGGGAGAGAGCGGTGGCGAGGCACAGAGCGGGGAGAGAGCGGTGGCGAGGCACAGAGCGGAGAGAGAGCGGTGGCAAGGCATAGAGTGGTGGGAGGGCGTTGGATTTTATAAAGCGCGCCGGACGCCGCGCGCCCGACCGCTTTTTCCCACGCGCGCGCATTCCTTTCCAAACGTCCCGGCTATCTCTACTCTCTTCTCTATTGTTATATTTATTTTACATTTAATATTTATCTCTACTTCTCTACTCTTTTAAAAAACAGAGTTGGTGATGATGGTGTGCCTGCCATCCTGCAATATAGGCCGTCCGATTTATATCCGACGGATAGGAAGGAAACTATAGCAATTTTGCAAAAACATACCCACACCCCTCTCGAGATTTGCAAATAAGGCCTTCCCTCGTTCATCCTTTTCTCTTGCAAAATAAACTACTCATACAAATGCATCTTGATGTTCCGTGCAACGCATGGGCCTCTTGCTAGTTCTAAAAAAACTTTCCATCATTTGCCACACTACTTGTTGCAGATGAAGAACCTACCCAAGCACAACGCGATATAGGAGCAACACACAATTACAAGCTGATATTCTGTTGGACAATGGAGGCTATAACCAATTACTTTTACGGGAACAATAGCAAACAGGAAATTTGAAGGGTAGGTATGAACCAAATTGGAACTGCACATGTACTGCTAAGAGATTCAATACACACATTACCAATCGAGGAGGAGAACGATGGTCGCGGCGGCCTCTGTGCATCATGGTCGGCAATGGGGTCAGTTCATTGTCCACGATGGTGGTGCTTCTGCGCTTGGCGTCGGCTTCCGGGAAGCAGATCCGAGACCGTGGAAGACGGTGCTGGGGAAGAGGCTCCGTTTACGACGACGACAGTGGACCGCCTCTAGTGCGTCATACAAGGTCATCGATGAGGCAGATGCGCTGCGGTGGACGAGTGCGCCGATGTAGAAGGGGAGGAGCAGGAAGGCTGTGGTGCCGTGGAGAAGTCTATTTTGCGGTGGGGATAGAAAATGGGAAGTATTCAGGTGTACTACTCTGGGTGCTGGGGTGGGGTTGGCTGGGTAGGGTGTGTTGGAAATATGCCCTAGAGGCAATAATAAATTGGTTATTATTATATTTCCTTGTTCATGATAATCGTTTATTATCCATGCTAGAATTGTATTGATAGGAAACTCAGATACATGTGTGGATACATAGACAACACCATGTCCCTAGTAAGCCTCTAGTTAACTAGCTCGTTGATCAATAGATGGTTACGGTTTCCTGACCATGGACATTGGATGTCGTTGATAACGGGATCACATCATTAGGAGAATGATGTGATGGACAAGACCCAATCCTAAGCCTAGCACAAGATCGTGTAGTTCGTTTGCTCAGAGCTTTTCTAATGTCAAGTATCAGTTCCTTAGACCATGAGATTGTGCAACTCCCGGATACCGTAGGAATGCTTTGGGTGTACCAAACGTCACAACGTAACTGGGTGGCTATAAAGGTGCACTACAGGTATCTCCGAAAGTGTCTGTTGGGTTGGCACGAATCGAGACTGGGATTTGTCACTCCGTGTAAACGGAGAGGTATCTCTGGGCCCACTCGGTAGGACATCATCATAATGTGCACAATGTGACCAAGGAGTTGATCACGGGATGATGTGAGTTACGGAACGAGTAAAGAGACTTGCCGGTAACGAGATTGAACAAGGTATAGGGATACCGACGATCGAATCTCGGGCAAGTAACATATCGATAGACAAAGGGAATTGTATACGGGATTGATTGGATCCCCGACATCGTGGTTCATCCGATGAGATCATCGTGGAACATGTGGGAGCCAACATGGGTATCCAGATCCCGCTGTTGGTTATTGGCCGGAGAACGTCTCGGTCATGTCTGCATGGTTCCCGAACCCGTAGGGTCTACACACTTAAGGCTCGATGACGCTAGGGTTATAGGGAATAGATATACGTGGTTACCGAATGTTGTTCGGAGTCCCGGATGAGATCCCGGACGTCACGAGGAGTTCCAGAATGGTCCGGAGGTAAAGATTTATATATGGGAAGTCCTGTTTTGGTCACCGGAAAAGTTTCGGGTGATATCGGTAATGTACCGGGACCACCGGGAGGGTCCCGGGGGTCCACCAAGTGGGGCCACCAGCCCCAGAAGGCTGCGTGGGCCAAATGTGGGAGGGGACCAGCCCCAGGTGGGCTGGTGCGCCCCCCCCCCCCACCAAGGCCCAAGGCGCATGGGAGAGTGGGAGGGGGCAAACCCTAGGTCCAGATGGGCCTTAAGGCCCACCCTAGTGGCGCCCCCCTCTCTCCTCCCCTTGGCCGCCCCCTAGATGGGATCTAGGGCTGGCCGCCAGCCCTTGGGGTGGAAACCCTAGAGGGGGCGCAGCCCCCCCTATATATAGTTGAGGTTTGGGGCTGCCCAAGACACAAAAACGTCTCTCTTTCGGCGCAGTCCTACCCCTCTCCCTCCTACTCCTCTCCCGGGGTGCTTGGCGAAGCCCTGCAGGATTGCCACGCTCCTCCACCACCACCACACCGTCGTGCTGCTGCTGGACGGAGTCTTCCCCAACCTCTCCCTCTCTCCTTGCTGGATCAAGGCGTGGGAGACGTCACCGGGCTGCACGTGTGTTGAACGCGGAGGCACCGTTTCTTCGGTGCTTAGATCGGAATCAACCGCGATCTGAATCGCTACGAGTACGACTCCCTCATCCGCGTTTTTGCAACGCTTCCGCATCGCGATCTACAATGGTATGTAGATGCACTCCCCTTCCCCTCGTTGCTAGATTACTCCATAGATTGATCTTGGTGATGCGTAGAAAATTTTGAATTTCTGCTACGTTCCCCAACAGTGGCATCATGAGCTAGGTCTATGCGTAGTTTCTATGCACGAGTAGAACACAAAGTAGTTGTGGGCGTCGATGTTGTCGATGTTGTCAAGCTTACGTGAGACAGGTTCCACCGACTGACATGCACTAGCTGCATAAGGTGGCTAGCGGGTGTCTGTCTCTCCCACTTTAGTCAGAACGGATTCGATGAAAAGGGTCCTTATGAAGGGTAAATAGAAATTGGCATATCGCGTTGTGGTTTTACGTAGGTAAGAAACGTTCTTGCTAGAAACCTATACAAGCCACGTAAAAACTTGCAACAACAATTAGAGGACGTCTAACTTGTTTTTGCAGCATGTGCTATGTGATGTGATATGGCCAGAAGATGTGATGAATTATATATGTGATGTATGAGATTGATCATATTCTTGTAATAGGAATCACGACTTGCATGTCGATGAGTATGACAACCGGCAGGAGCCATAGGAGTTGTCTTTATTTTTTGTATGACCTGCGTGTCATTGAATAACGCCATGTAAATTACTTTACTTTATTGCTAAGCGCGTTAGCCATAGAAGTAGAAGTAATCATTGGCGTGACAACTTCATGAAGACACAATGATGGAGATCATGGTGTCATGCCGGTGACAAAGATGATCATGGTGCCCCGAAGATGGAGATCAAAGGAGCAAAATGATATTGGCCATATCATGTCACTATTTGATTGCATGTGATGTTTATCATGTTATGCATCTTATTTGCTTAGAACGACGGTAGCTTAAATAAGATGATCCCTCACTAAAATTTCAAGAGACGTGTTCCCCCTAACTGTGCACCGTTGCGAAGGATCGTTGTTTCGAAGCACCACGTGATGATCGGGTGTGATAGATTCTAACGTTCGAATACAACGGGTGTTGACGAGCCTAGCATGTACAGACATGGCCTCGGAACACATGCAAAACACTTAGGTTGACTTGACGAGCCTAGCATGTACAGAGATGGCCTCGGAACACAAGAGACCGAAAGGTCGAGCATGAGTCGTATAGAAGATACGATCAACATGGAGATGTTCACCGATGATGACTAGTCCGTCTCACGTGATGATCGGACACGGCCTAGTTTGACTCGGATCATGTATCACTTAGATGACTAGAGGGATGTCTATCTGAGTGGGAGTTCAATAATCAGATGAACTTCATTATCATGAACATAGTCAAAAGGTCTTTACAAATTATGTCATACGCTTTAGTTCTACTGTTTAAGATATGTTCCTAGAGAAATTGTAGTTGAAAGTTGGTAGTAGCAATTATGCAGACTGGGTCCGTAAACTGAGGATTGTCCTCATTGCTGCACAGAAGGCTTATGTCCTTAATGCACCGCTCGGTGTGCTGAACCTCAGCGTCGTCTGTAGATGTTGCGAAACATCTGGCATACACGTTTTGATGACTACGTGATAGTTCAGTGCGTAATGCTAACGGCTTAGAATTGTGGCACCAAAGACGTTTTGAAACGTCGCAGAACATATGAGATGTTCCGAAGACTGAAATTGGGATTTTAGACTAGTGCCCACGTCAAGAGGTATGAGACCTCTGACAAGTTTCTTAAGCCTGAAGACTAAGGGAGAAAAGCTCAATCGTTGAGCATGTGCTCAGATTGTCTGAGTGGCACAATCGCTGGAATCGAGTGGGAGTTAATCTTCCAGATGAGATAGTGATGGTTCTCCATAGTCACTGCCACCAAGCTATTAGAGCTTCGTGATGAACTATAACATATCAAGGATACATGATGATCCTTGAGCAACTCGCGATGTTTGACACCGCGAAAGTAGAAATCAAGAAGGAGCATCAATTGTTGATGGTTAGTAAAACCACTAGTTTCTAGAAGGGCAAGGGCAAAAGGGATACTTCATGAAACAGCAAGTCATTTGCTGCTCTAGTGAAGAATCCCAGGGTTGAACCCAAACCCGAGACTAAGTGCTTCTGTAATGAGGGGAACGGTCACTGAAGCTGTACTACCCTAGATACTTGGTAGATGAGAAGGCAGGCAAGGTCGACAGAAGTATATTGGATATACGTTATATGAATGTGTACTTTACTAGTACTCCTAGCAGCACCAGGGTATTGGATACCAGTTCGGTTGCTAAGTGTTAGTAACTTGAAATAAAAGCTGCGGAATAAATGGAGACTGGCTAAAGGTGAGATGACGATATGTGTTGGAAGTGTTTCCAAGGTTGATGTGATCAAGCATCGCATGCTCCCTCTACCATCGAGATTGGTGTTAAACCCAAATAATTGTTATTTGGAGTTTGCGTTGAGCATAAACATGATAGGATTATGTTTATCGCAATACGGTTATTCATTTAAGGAGAATAATGGTTACTCTGTTTATTTGAATAATACCTTCAATGGTCTTGCACCTAAAATGAATCTCGATCGTAGTGATACACATGTTCATGCCAAAAGATATAAGATAGTAATGATAGTACCACATACTTGTGGCACTGCAATTTGAGTCATATTGGTATAGAACGCATGAAGAAGCTCCATGTAGATGGATCTTTGGACTCAGTCGTTTTTGAAAAGATTGAGACATGCGAACCATGTCTATTGGTATATATGCATGAAGAAACTCCATGCAGATGGATCGTTTGGACTCACTTGATTTCGAATCACTTGAGACATGCAAATCATACCACATGGGCAAGATGACTGAAAGTCCTTGTTTTTCAGTAAGATGGAACAAGAGAGCAACTTATTGGAAGTAATACATTTTTGATGTATGCAGTCCAATGAGTGCTGAGGCATGCAGTGGATATCGTTATGTTCTTACTTCACAGATGATTTGAGTAGATGCTGAGTGTATTTACTTGATGAAACACAAGTCTGAATTATTGAAAGGTTCAAGTAATTTCAGAGTGAAGTTGAAGATCGTCGTGACAAGAGGATAAAATGTCTGTGATATGATCATAGAGATGAGTATCTGAGTTACGAGTTTGGCACACAATTAAGACATTGTGGAAAGTGTTTCACAATTAATACCGCCTGGAACACCATAGTGTGATGGTGTGTCCGAACATCATAACTGCACCCTATTGGATATGGTGCATACCATGATGTCTCTTATCGAATTACCACTATCGTTTATGGGTTAGGCATTAGAGACAACCGCATTCACTTTAAAGGGGCACCACGCAATTCCGTTGAGACGACACCGTTTAGAGAAACCTAAGTTGTCGTTTCTTAAAAGTTTGGGGATGCGATGCTTATGTGAAAAAGTTTCAGGCTGATAAGCTCGAACCCAAAGCGGATAAATGCATCTTCATAGAATACCCAAAACAGTTGGGCATACCTCCTATTTCAGATCTGGAAGCAAAAGTAATTGCCTCTAGAAACGAGTCCTTTCTCGAGGAAAAGTTTCTCTCGAAAGAAATGAGTGGGAGGATGGTGGAGACTTGATAAGGTTATTGAACCGTCACTTCAACTAGTGTGTAGCAGGGCACAAGAAGTTGTTCCTGTGGCACCTAAACCAATTGAAGTGGAAGCTTATGATAGTGATCATGAAACTTCGGATCAAGTCACTACCAAACCTCGTAGGATGACGAGGATGCGTGCTACTTCAGAGTGGTACGTGATCCTGTCTGAGATATCATGTTGTTGGACAATACTGAACCTACGAGCTATGGAGAAGCGATGGTGGGCCCATATTCTGACAAATGGTTAAAAGCCATGAAATCCGAGATAAATGGATCTTTAAGAAGAAGACGGACGTGGACGGTAATGTTACCGTCTATGAAGCTCGACTTGTGGCAAAGAGTATTTTCACAAGTTCAAGGAGTTGACTACGATGAGATTTTTCTCATCCGTAGCGATGCTTAAGTCTACGAGGTCTATACAATTCAATAGTTACAATCATTATGGAATTCCAAGATGTATACGAGGTCTATAGTACTTCACAATATGCTCAAACTCACATAATCCCAGTTAAATGAGAATCTAAATGCATTTCATAGTTATTACTTTGTAGGATGCAACAAAACCAACCATAACTCTACATCATCCATTATAAAAGCAACAGTTTGAACACATCCCAATGTGTGAATGAAACGTGTAGAGAGAGCTTGCGAAGATGGAGCAGATAGGGCGGGAAATATTGTATGTATGTGGACGAGAGAGTAGGAGACAAAACTAACGAGAGATAGAGATAGAGAGAGAAATAGAGAGGAAGAAGTTAGGTCTCTGAGAAAGATGGAGACATGTAATATACGTGTGCATCCGGATTCTGTACACGTGGAAGGAGAAGAGACAACAGGTTTGATGAGAGAGCTGGAAAAACATGGACGAGAGGGGAAGGATCTCGTGGGACGAGGGATTGATAATTTTGTGCAGGAGAGAGAGGGATTGGTAATTTTGTGCGGGAGAGAGGGGGGGAGGAGTCAGTCAACCGTCGTCATGTCATCCTGCTTCCAAATGGCCCCGCATTCTCTAGTGCAGTGTGGTCGCCGTCTTCAATCTCCTCGCTGCCCTCTTTGAAGATTGAGGTGGTGTGCATGCTGGGGTGCAGAGAAGCACAAGCGAGAGTGGTTGCCATATAACCTTGAAGGGGGATGAATTGTGTGCTCGGGGGAGGGGGAGTGTGTGTGCAGTGTGTGTCTGTGTGTGTGTGTGTGTGTGTGTGTGTGTGTGTGTGTGTGTGTCAGATATTGAGAGAAAAGAAACCTATGGAGAGAAATGTGTGTGTATGTGACGGAAAGCTACATGTTAAATAGGGTTTTCACAAAGAGATTGTGCGTGCGAGATAGAGAGCGATGTGCGGGCCTTGAGGTGGGTAGGGGCTGGGTGAGGGTGTCAAAATGTGTGCGTTGATGCATGTGTTACATGCGATCGTGCGAGGGACGGACGAATCGAGAGAGATGGTTGTTGTGTTACGGATGCTCCTCTCTCTCTCTCTCTCTCGCACACACACAAGTACAAATAGAAGACCGTTCTCTCATGTATAAACAACGTATCCACATCTCTCTATGTCTCACTCATGCATGATCATTTGCACATTCACACCTCTCTATGTCTCTATCACACGCACACCGTCTCCACATTGCCCTTCCGCGACAACACATATGGACACATACACACGTTCTCTCTCAGTCACACACACAAAATCAGTATTAAAAAAAACTAGGGCGCACCTAAAACGTCCAAATCCAAATAAACACGAACTGAAGCTAAATTCAAATATATGCAAATATTGTAGCATGAAGAACTTTTCCAGGAAAAAAAGTTGAGTAATATTCGGGGATTGTTTTCACACACACAAAAAGGTTTGGTGGATGTACTTCGAGCACGACACGGTGATGCACCGTTTGATCGACCGCGCGGCCGCGGTTCACGCGCTTGCACATGATTGCGTATCGTGGCTGTGGTAACTAATATAAGCGCTGCCTCAGTCTAATGTTTACGTGTACTAGTACGGTTTTCTTTTAAGTTTGACCAACCCTATATAAAACTAAACTAAGCACCCATACACGAACTCATCAATATGCCGCCGCCGCCGTTGCGCATGCCAGCGCCCGCCTGCTCCAGCCAACCATTTCTCGCCCGTCACCACCGTGTCGCCGCCATCCCTGTGCCATGAAGCCGAAGGCTCGCCCGCTCATGTCGTCCGTAGTCCCTCCTCGCGATGCTGCCGCACTTCCAAGCACGCGAGCAGCTGGTGGAGCCGCGTCTATGCATGCAGCGTACGAAGAGGAGGACGAGCGCGTGCTCCAGCACGCTGGCGAGGAGGAGCTAGCATGTCATTGTCGTCTCCGCCCACGCGGAGGAGGCGCGCATGGTGGCTGTCGCGGCGGAAGCCGGTCGCGCCCGCGTCGAGCCCGCAAACCGGGTGCGGACGCGGAATCTACCTTCGAGACCATGAATGCCACGTGGATCCGGCAATCTAAAGGAGCAATTTGGGTCAGTCAACTCTTGTGAGCCGTTGGATGCAACATGGATGGCCAGAAGGGCTTCTTCAACCTCCGAAATTGATGCACTGTTCATCTTCTCTCTCAGGCATCGAGCCGCCAGCCAGCCACACGCCTAACCACCTACCGCCGCCGCCCCGCCCTCCCCTGAACCGCCTGCCACCGCCATGCTCCCCCCACCCCCGCCATTCGTTTAACCCCGGGCACGATCCATTTTTTCCGGCGAACTGCATTCCACACCCAACACTCATAAGATAGATCATGGGCACCCTGCCACCCTAATATAGATACTGGGGTAGCTTCTCTGCCGTCTTCTTCCTTCGCTCCGTCGAACTTCTTTCACAAATCGACTGACCCAAATTATACTACTAGTACGGACATATTAAGTACAGTAGGAACACGAAGATACGAGCAGTAGTACCAACTACAAGAAGAACAGTAGTAAGACATACTAGTACTACTGTACGTACTAAAGAGTTCAAATAACGAGAAAGAACATAAACATAGTTCTGCTGGGGGCTCAGCACAACACCCCTGAAATAAAACTAAGCAACTAGTCCGCTTGACACTGCAGTAGAACCAGCATGAGCGACGACACTGCCACCTTACTCGGAGTCCGAGTCCATGTCCTCGACTTCGTCCTCGTCCCTCTTCCTCTTCCTCTTCGTCGACGCTTCTTTGCTTGAACCGGACACTAGGCTTTGCTTCTTCATCCAACCCTTGTAGATATTTAAACAAAGGTAGGCATCCATTGCTGTGTATAGGATGTGATCTTCATCTATTGTCTTCGACTCCCATGCATGATGAAACTCGTGGTGAGGTTTCTTCAGTTGAGTGTACGAAGGATCAATCATGGCTGCTGCCAGGGTCAGCATTGAAGGATGAGAGGAGGACACCAGGCTTGCCTTCAGGAGATCGAAGGGCTGGCCTACAATGAGGCCTATCCGACCCAGGACATCCCTGTCGTTCCTAAAGTCTATAGTAACGAATTTCACTCTTTCGTCCTTGAGGAAGTTCTTAAAATCCTGGCAATCAACATCGGCATGGCACATGTGGTAAACCAAGCACACGTTATGTACGCAAACCTGGATCACGGCGAGCTTCTTCTTCTCTGCCTCCTTTAGAATCTTCTCGCTTTCCAGGACTGTGGTGTACTCAACATCTAGCCCAGCGACCCACTCATCCTTTGAACTGTTGAACATGTGTAGGAAGCGAGCAAGGCATGCTTCCACCGTCGTGGATCCACGGGTGTAGATGATGATGAACTCATCGCCGGTGATGGCTCTAACCTAGTACTCAGCAGCGACCATGGAGGTTTGGGAGGCCATGGATTTTGGAGGAGGGTTAGGAGAAGTTGAACTGGTGTAATGTGAAAGGATGGGATGACTGGGAGCAAACTATTTTAAGGTAGAAGACGGGGACGAGTAGGGCGTGCGAACGGTGTGGGGTTGTTGGATTGCCCGGTGGATAAACAGCTGCAAGCCCCCAAAGAGTTCTCGAGTACTTTGCGGGACCCACTAGATGTCATGTCTACTAGACCCATATCGTAGGCCTAACGGTATAGCTTCTGCGTGTTCGCACACCATGCCGGCGCGTGGATGTAACTTCACTTAATTCCGTCAACCGTCGCACCTCCCACGACCTTCGCCTCCCTCGCGTGGTCGCGCCCTTTGAGACTTCGACCGACTATAAATGAGCAATTTTTTTGCCTACTCCGCATGCATGATACTCCCTCTGGTCCTTTTTACTCCATGTAAGATTTGTGTCAAGTCAAAGTTTGCAAAGTTTTCATCTAAAAAAAGTTTGCAACGTTTTTGACCAAATTGATACTAAAAATATCAATATCTACAATACTGATTATAATGAGTATAAAAACTACGTTTTATAATGAGTATAAAAATATTGATTTGACATTGTGAATGTTGATACATTTTTCTATATGTTTGGTCAAAGTAGAGGTACATTGACTTCAGACAAAACTTAAATGCACAATGCAGACTAGTTCCTCCGTCCAGGTACGTGCCATGTCCTATCTAGTCATCACAACAAGGTTAGCTATTAGAGTACTACTACCTCCCTTCTAGTTTAAAGGGCTCGATTCAAAATTTTCACATACTCTTACCAAGATAGAGGCGGTGGAATAGTTTTTGTAGTGGTTTCTAGAGTCTGGACTCCATCTTCAGGAACCTTCGCCGCTGCCGGCAAGAGTGCAAGGAGATGAACCAGAAAGGAAATGAGGCTGGAATTGAGTAGTTTCGTATTTTATACAGTGGCAGAGGTGGGTAAATATCTGCTACCTCCGGTGGCAAGGCCATGTCTCTATGCACACACATCTCAGTCGTTGGTTCCAAGTAGATCGAACGGCTCACGTTGTCCAGAGGCAGACACACCATCACCACCAACTGAGATTTTTATAGGAGTAATATAAATATATAGAGTAGAAAATAGAGATAAGAGTCGAGATAGAGAGTAGAGATTAATCAATATTCTCTTTAGGCTACTCATAGTAGAAAGTATCATATACTAGTATCATGTGCATGATACTAGTGTACCTTTATAGTCCCATGTATGACACAAAGTAGCATAGTATTTAACATGATACGATATCTACCTATGTTACTCTAACCCCCCTCTCTTCTTTAATTCTTTGTCACATCAGCATGTTTGCTATTCCCGTGTGCATGATACCAGCTAGTAAGATACCACATTACCACCACTATGGCCAGCCTTAATCATCGCATGCAATAATTTAGTGCACCTTGAAATCTGAACGCCTTCTTGACTCTCCTTCTCCCTCCGGCAGTCCCACCACTCCACCCCGTGTGGAAAAAATCTACATGCATGACTCTCCTCCCCCCGCGCTCGTCCAATCCGTTGTGACCAGCAATATTTCCACCCCTTCCCTCCCCCGTAATTTACTCGAACAAATATGCCCACGTAGTTGTTACATTAATCACGCAACATATCTTATGGGACGCTGCTTCAGTTACTTAACTGCAATCTGCAGGTGCATTGGGTCACTGACATGTGGGCCCAACAGGCATCTGGCCCACATGTCAGTGACGCAACTGGACCTGCAGTTAAGTTAGTCAAGCTCAGTCCATATCTTACATAGGTGTGCCATTTCCCACTATAAATACTGCGCCTCCCATGGCATTCGGAAGAACGCTCACGTTCATCGCTATCTCCCCCCTCCCTCTCACGTCGACCACCATGGCATCGCCCCTCCCAAGCCCTATGCGCTCCTCGCTGCATCGCGCGGACGGTCACGCGTCGTTGTTCCGTTCCTCGCTGCCACTAGTCGAGGAGGACGCGTCGGCATTCTGCTTCTCACCGCAACGCGTCGAGGTGGACGCGTCGGCGTTCCCAATCTGTCCAGCACGCGCATCGGAGGACGTGTCGGCTCCCCGCTACGAGGAAAACACCGCGCGGCCCGTCGAGCCCCCCCAGCCTTGAGGAGCTTTGGAAAGAAATGGATGCCTCCTTGTGGGAGGCTTTGCCTCCGGCAGAGCGCGCCAAAATAGAGGCGGAGAAGAAGGTCGAGGAAGAGAAGCGCGCCGCGGGGCAAGCTGCCTGGCAGGCCTATGTTGCGTCCGAGAGAGTCAGGCAATTGGCTCTTTGGTAGAAGGATCATGCGAGGGCCGTGAGGGTGGCGGAGGACGCCCGTGCCAAAGCCCTGAGTGCAGTCGGGCCCAAGCGCCCCATCTACGCTTGGCGGTACGTGGACTGGGTGCACGCTTCCAGCGAGGAGGAGTACCTGTTGGCGCCGGATCACCACACCGGTGAGATCACGCTCGCCCGCCGGCAAGCCGCCAATCAGCACCTCGCGAGTTGCGAGCCTGAGGAAGAGGCGTTGTGTCGGCGCGCTGGGAAACGGCCGCGCACCACGGCACTCGTGGCGCACCACAAGCACTCCTGCGAGCGTCGTGGCTTTTAGGAATATAATTTAGTTTCGTAAGGCAATCTCATTAGTTTTGGGATGCAAATGATAAATCCGGAACATTCGGGAATTATTAGCGTCTTTAATTAAGTTTGTAAAAGAAAAAGTTTGGAAACCTTGTGTATCCATACGCATTTTGTAAGTACGTGCATATAGCACAAACTTTACTATATACTATCGCACTACACGTCTCTCTCTATATATGCTTGCAGACTCTGCTACTCCCTCCGTCTAGGTGAATAAGTCATCTTTGGTTGTGCACTGTGACCAAGAAGGAGGGAAGACTTATAAACCTAGACGGAGGGAGTACTACTATTACTTATGTACGTGCAAATGAACGTTTTAACATTACGATACGGTTTTTGTAAAAGTAGAAAAACAACACTAGTCAAGCTTGTGAAATGATTCAATGAAAAACAAATGCAAAAATGCTCATTTGATTGTTTACTTTTAGCTTCCTTCTCTGTGGTTATTTCTCTATCGTACTTTGTCCAGAGTATCTCACTGATCGGGAAGGCATGCAAATTCCCAAACCACTTCCTACACCCTGTATCGAATTTTTTGCCAAACAAGTTCTGCCGTGTTGGAATTCCAACTTGAGTACTACTACCAGGAGTACCAGGGGCCAGTTATTTTAGGCTTCTAGATTAGTAATCCCATAACTACTACCTCCGTCCTGGTTTATTTGTCCCCATTGTAATCTGTGTCAAATTTTGACCATAAATTTAACTAATGAAATGTTTGTGCATGTCACATGCACTAACATTTTATCAGTTAAATCTTTGGTCAAAATTTAGCACAAATTACAATCATGATGAATAAACCAGGACGGAAGTACTAGTAGTTTAGAAGCCCAAATAAATGAGTGAGGCGCCTTAATGTTACTCTCCACTGTGACTAGTCTTATGGGAAAAGCTGGGGAAGAGACGGCTTATTTTTTAAGCCGCCAAAAGAACTGGCCCTAGGAGTAGTAGCTAGGGATACTAGTAGTAGTAGCTAGGGATCGAGTGTGCGAGATGAACCGAAGAAAGTAAATGCAGAGTGATGAAATGCAAAAAAGACGGAGGGATGTGATGGTTGCTTGTCCGTTTATTTTACAAAGCCACTTATTACTGGGAGTGCTGGGGTTTTGTGATATGATGGCTTTACTGCCGCGCCACGAGCGGGGTCAGACTCCCAAGCAGCGCCACCCTCTACACTAGTACTACATCGGTCGTGGTTTATTAGTCCCCCATTGAATTTGACTGAAGATTTGACTGACAAAATGTTAGTGCATGTCAACAAAAACTATATTGTTGGATTCGTATTTGAACAGAGTTTTCAATGATATAATTTTAGGTGACATGCATGAGCATTTATCGTACTATATATAATGTTAGTTAAAAAAATTGTCGTACTAATCCATAGTAAGGTGCCCGTGCATTGCACGGAATAGTAAAATGCATTGATCGGGGAGTTGTTTATTTTGACAAAGGATGTGGGGGTCATCTCATGTGTAACGGGTATCGATAGGTTTCTTCAGATATTATTTCAATTCTAGAGCTCACAAACATCCGGGTGAAATAGATAAAAAGGTATCTTTTGCAAACAAAAGCGTTCAACTGTTCAACCTGTATCCAAACCTTGTGAAGAAATAACACTTATTGTGCTTTGCAAGAAATGATCTTTAAGTATTAGTTTTTGAGTATCGATTGTTATACATGTTGGCTACAGATGACATGGCACTTTCTTATAGTCAACAGTTGGCTATACTATTAAGTATTAACCATGCTCTTATACACCTAGACGGAGGGATTAAATCAGGATGACTTGGAAGGGGGCAGAGGAGATGTAAGAAATGGTTCATCATAAGTCTTTCACCAGTACTGTAGTAAAAATTCTTAGTTAATCTCATAAATGGCAAGCGAGAACTCTAATGGCGCAAAAGCATACATGGAAGATTCTAGACTAAACCATAAATGGATAAACTTTTATTCAAGCGCGATACTCTTTTTTTAGGGTTTCAAGCGCGATACTCTAATAGAGCAAGATCATGCATGGAAGGTTCTATACTATATAAATAAGAAGTCTCCACATGCTTAGACAGTGGATTACATTGAACGAAGACTAATGATCATCATTTAACTTGGTAATGCATATGTCCAGGTGAACCTCCTTGGAGTCCCCGTGCACCATGTTGGGGGGGGGGAATCATACCATGCGTCTTCCATGTCCACATTGGCGGGAAGGTCCCAGCTCGGCACAGTCCGAGTCAATGTCATGGAGCGGGTGTGGGCGCCCACGTACCTCTGAGGGGCAGTAACAGTGAACATGCACCCGTACATCGGCCTCGTGTCAGTGTCAGCGTCAGCGGCGTCGCCCCTGACACACACTACAGAGACGGGGCAGCGGCCTGTGTGGGCCTCGCCGGTGCCCACTATCAAGAGGAAGACGTTGCCGTCCTCCTCTGAGACTAGCAGTCGGTGGTGATCCTCCAGTGACTCCGACATGGCGAACCGGTAGCACGTCTTGTACTTGATGTTCTTCGCCATGGGCCAGTAGTGATCGACGGACGCCTGCGTGAGGTGATGCACGAGGTCTGCCGGCGAGCCCCAAAACGGCATCGGGCACTCATAGCAGTAGACGAAGGGCTCCTTGGAGGCATCGACCAGGCCGTCCATGAAATGGGAGTGGCTGTAGGGGATGTTGCGCCAGTTGAATATATGAGCAAGTTACTATGAGATTTAGTCCGAATAAGCACAAAATAAATCATGACGGCTATAACAGAGATTAAACTAATCATGTGGACTAGCATAGTAGATGAACAGATCGAATCTAGGACACAGACAAGAAACATGAATTCTACCACTATTTCCAACAGGAAGGACAGAAACACATACGGTGCAATGGGAGCAGCACCGTTGGCGTTGAGGTTGTTGCCCATGTCATTGAGGAAGAGGTTGCCGAGGTCGAGGAAGAAGTTGTCATCGGTGAAGTCGTCGCTACCAGCAGTCGCGCGAGTGCGCTCCCCAAATTTCAACAGCGCTCGCTGAATGGAGAGCAGGAGGGAGTGGCTGTAAGGGACGTTGCGGTCGCCGAATGGAGCGCAGGAGTAGCACACGAAGCAGTAGATGGTGCTCCTCCCTAGTCTCTATCTCTACTCTTATCTCTATCTCTACTACTCTTCTTTCTTTTTTATAATATAGTAGTAGCTGTCAAATCGAATAGTACTGCGCCGCCCGCTGCACGCCAGGCTGAACACGCCCCTCGCCTCCATCAAACGCCTCTGTTAAACCCGCATGCAAACTGAGAAACCTACTCCGGCCCGCGGGAGAAAATTTGCCGGTTGCCGTTGGAGAATAATAGAGTCACGCCCAATCCATTTGAGTTAATTGCGTGTATGATTCTCCCTCTATAAAAAGTTAATTGCATCCTTAATCTTCTATTCTATGTACTCTGTGGGTTCCACTGTCAGTACAGTGTACATGACTTGCAGGCTGGCTACAGATTCGTACAGAAAGTTAAAAAGAAACAAATCCATCCTTAATCCTGTATTGTAAGTACTTTGTGGGTTCCAATCCCAGTACAGTAGTGAAAGAAGTATATATTAAAAAATACAAAAAGCTAAAGTTTAGGACAGAATTCAAACTCAGGTAATTGCGCTGCGAGCATCCGGCCCGGACCAGTACACCAGGTGTTCATTGTGGACGATGCAAGAGATAAACCTTTATAGCAATGAGCCCGTCCGTTGCAATGGATCCAAAGTAGAATAATACATATTCACAAATTTGAAAGAAAACAGTTTAGCTTTGATATACATATCACTAAAAATATCTTATGTTTCACTCCAAATATATTCTTGGGCTGTTTTGATGAGGTAAGGGAGGAATGTGGTTGGTTTCAAGATACTAAGGGGTTTTGTGTAAACTGGAGCAGAGAAGTGGGAATTGTTGCAAAAGGCCACAACTTACATCACAGCCGTTAGATGCACATCTAATGGTCAGAAATGGCGGATGGCAGACACACCATCATCGCCAACTAAGTCTTTTATAGGAGTAGGAGTAGAGAAAAAACCGAGTGGGTGATGATGGTGTGCCTGCCATCTTATAATATAGACCGTCTAATCTATATGTGACGGATAGAAAGCAAACTATGGCAATTTTACAAAAGATACCTGCACCTCTCTCCACATTTACAGATAAGGCCTTGCCTCGTTCATCCTTATCTCCCACAACCTCATTGCTGAGCAATTAAAAAAGGAAGTCTCTGGAACAATCTGGCATGGCGGCCGGTGCCGTCCATCCCCATGCCTCCGCCCAGTCCGACCATCAGTCACCACCACGCTCCACTCATCCTCACCTTATCTATCATCTTTCTCGAGATATCATTTTTTTGATGAAATGGTCGAGATGCCATTTTTCCAATAAAATTCTCGAGATATCATTAGTTTTTACACATGGGATTACTCTTGCATGGGTCAATCACAACAGGTGTTTTGTGAAAAAAAATGCATCTTGATGTTCCGTGCAATGCACGGGCATCTTGCTATTTTTTTGCATATAATTCCAAACACCACGTAGACACGGTCTTTGACCATTTTACAACTATGTTAGTATCATTGTTAGTGGTCACCCAGTGCATGTTATAGCCCCGGGTGTTTTAACCTTTTTTTAGTAATGATATCTGGCGATTGTTTGCCACGAGCTCAATCCTGGCGAATCCCACGTAACCGTCAGATTTCCATCCGACGGTGGCCTGTTTTTAAGCCATAGTATTTGACAAAACTGCCACCCTTACACACGTATTGTAACTGCGTCGCGGGCGTTTGCAACTGCCATGTCTCCCAGCGAACATTTGCTGGGGATTGTAGTTAGGATCGATGGCGGTTCATAGTCGTTCCACGCTTGGGCATTGAAGTTTGTAACTATTTTAGATTAGAATATACTACTCCTCCGGTGCTAGTAGTAGAGCAGAGTCCTACTCCACTACTACTCTACTCAAGCAAGTTAGGGCATAGTAGTAGGTACTGTAGGGAGTACCCGTACTGTGATCACAAGCAAGTTGTCTGGCACCGATAAGACCCTACGCTGTTGGTATGTGTCTCGTAAGTCAAGCGGCGTGATGTAGTCATCATCACATATCCACTTCCCGTAGCACATATTCGCTTCTCCATCTTTGTCTGCACATAATTGTCCAATCTTCCATCCCCGCTAAGGAGCCTCCCCCCTCTTCCGAAACCCAAGCACTAACAATGACAGAACCGAGCAGCGTCCGCCAAAAGAGTGGCTGGAATTCGCTCCCCAAAGAGGTAATCAAGCTCATTGTTTCGCGTGTGGACAATCTCAGTCCCATGCCGCTCGCCGCGTGCTCGTCGGGGCTGTACCGTTTACTCAAAGCCCTTAGGCCGGAGCTTTTTAAGCCGGCTCCTTGCTTGCTGATGCCGCCTGATCTTCAGAAACGGCGTGTCACGCAGCATAACGATCGTCGGGAGGCGTGGTACGAGGCGGCGGTGTGGACGGCAGCGACGACACCCGTGCTCCCCGCCATGTCGACGTGGAGCAGCTCGCCGCTCCTTGTCGAGCTATCCTAGAGTAGCGAGTTGCTGAACCATGCGCCGGCTTGGGGCGGCAACTGGCTCCGTCGGGCGAGGGGAGGGAGGTGGATCAGCGAGCTGCATAGCTCGTATCCGGCGGGCTCGGCGGGCCACCTAGACGGCTTGGATGCCGGATAACTACTCTTCGTAAGCCATTGTAAGAGTGGAGAAAATGGTGAAGAAGGAGATAGGGGAGCGGCGGAGGTGTGTGATTCTTGGCCAGCGTCTGGCCTCATTTAAAGAGGAGATTAAATAGACGGCGGATGGGAGGAGCTCGGCTGGCGTTGCTTTTAATGTCGGCCCGGTCATGAAAGGACGTGTGGCCGGAGTGGGTTTCTCGGCTTCCACACGGGTTTCATGGAGGCGTTTGAATGCGGCAAGGAGGTGTGTTCAGCCGGGCGTGTAGCAAGCGGCGCCCTCGACTCTGACGTACAACACCGCGCCATTCTTCCACTGACGCTTGGGCTCATTGGGTACCTAGCCTGCATGTCAGTGACCCAACGCAGGCAGCTCACGGCAGAGGAGGTTTTGGTGGACCAGGGCGGTGAGAAGCAGGCATTTCATAAACCGATGATTGTTCATTGAGTGTGACGTCATCTAATTCATGTAGGTTGATAAGCCTACTATATAATGTAAGAGAATTTTAAAATTTTCATATATACGTTGATATCCCGTTCGATACGTTGTGATTCATAAAGACCGCTGCAAACATCATTGTTCTACTTATCACAGATAAGACTGATTAATACCCGTAACAATCCATGTCCTTAACAAAGGGTGCATGCACATATAGGTTGTGCGTGTGTCTTGCGCCATGTGTTGTGTGCATTCAGGCGTGTGAGTGTTGCGTGCGTGCATGTGTATGTTTCATTGTTGCATGCATGTGTGCGTGCGTGCGTGTGTTCATGAGTGCATGTGTACGTGTCAGTGTTGCACGCCTGCATGCGTGTGTGTGTTCGTGTGAGTGTTGCGTGCGTGCATGTGTACGTGTGAGTATTGCATGCATGCATGCGGGCGTTGCGCGCATGTTTGTGTGCATGTGTGATGTGTTTGTATTAACCATAGTGGCTCGTGCGTGCGTGCAATTAAAACGGTTGGCTCAGCATATCATCACAAGGCGACCTTGTTTGTTGTGGTTAGGGCACGCGGGCTTCCAACCAGAGGTCTCACGACTTCGAATACCCACCGACCACTAATTTATTACCATTCCTGTCTTTCATATACACGCTGGCGGGTGGGCCCTATGATAATGTGCGTTGGTGAACGTGGACCATTTGACTTGTCAATTGTTTGTGTCATCAACAAATTACGGAGCTGTATGGTGAGCCATTGACCGTATGATCAACATAAAATGTATTTTATTAACACAGTACACACGCAAGCTACCATTTCTTTGTTTCATATATGCGCTGACAGGTGGGCCCCATGGTTACATGCGCTGATGGTGCAACACTAGTTGCGCCACGTGGAACATTTGACTGGTCAATTGATCGTGTCATCAACAAATTACGGAGTTGTACGGGTGATCCAGTGACCGTATAATCATGACATGTATTTTTTAACACAGTACAGACGCAAGTGCTCATATATATGTGCAAACACTCACCGCTATAAGCACACACATGCACACCCTACCCCTATGAGCACCTTCGAGACAGTGAGCCAACATATGATCTTGAGATTTTACAAAGTCGCCATAGGCGCCTCGTAGTCGAGGGTAACGTCTCCTCCCACTAAACGCACATCGCCGGAAAATACTGAAATTAATACAGGATAAATGCGAGCACCAGGACTTTAACCCTGGTGGGCTGGGGAAACCACTGTCCTCCTAATCATCCAACCAAAGGTTGGTTTGCACCACAAAATGTATATGGTGACCGTGATGATCTTATTCTGAAGTCCAATGACCGTATCGTGCTTTCGCTTCAAATACAATGACTGTAAGTGTCATCAAAAAAATATGGAGCATGCATCAAATACAATGTCCGTCAGTGTCATCAACAAAATACGGAGAGGTATTGTGAGATACTGTATGATCACCACGAGAATGTATACGGTGACCATAATGAGCATATTCTAAAGTCTAGTGACCGTATAGTGCTTTTGCTTGAAATACAATGATCCTCATGCGTGAATGTGTCAGGGGCATACTTTTAGAGGGTCAAGAGATAGTTTGTGTGCATACGTGAAAGCACTACAAAAAACACACTTCCGTGATGATACATGTTTGTCACAGTAGGTCACGTTTTCTGTCATGTATGTACATCCATGATGATTTTATGACAGAATCAAGATAGTCATACTTGTGCTGTCGTAGAAGTGTTCCATGACAATACCAAAGTTATCATCACGGAAGTGTTCACTTCCATGACGATAAATGACGCGTCATGGAAGTGCTTTCGTCAAGGGTAACTGACACGTGGCATCCACCGTAATGGGTCGCCGTTAAGCTATCGGGTCCGGTTTTGGATCTGATAACCCGTTAACAGCCCGGACCGATGGGGATTTTCCACGTGTAAAATTCTCATTGGCCAAAGGAAACACGTGACAGCTCGTCATTGGGTCAGATAGGCGCCTATGATACGTCGACACCTGTGACGGCCCTACACTAGCCCATTTAGCTTACAAAGACCGGCCTGTTTGACTTTGTCAAAACTTAGCGGGTCGGCCCATGAAAATCCTGTTAACGGTCTGTTCGCATATAGCCCATTTTATGGCCCGATAACTCACGGCCTGTTAGGCCTTCCCGAAATCGGCCCAACAGCTTCATGTGGGCCGTCGAATATAACACCAGCCCATTTCACTTTTGGCCCATGTATGGCCCACGACGTCTTTCGGCCCATATGAGGCCTTTCGTATCTTTAGGCCCTTTAGTGGCCCATGGTGACTCTAGCCCATAATGAACAGTAAATTTATTTGTACCTATTAATGGCCCATGATTCACATGGGCCATTTCCAGCCCGTGTTAGCTTTCGGCCTACTGACGGCCCATACATTCTTTGGCTCCTTTTCAGCCCTCGATTACTTCCGGCCCGTTACTAGCATGTTCCCCTAATGGGCCAAATTCGGCCCGTGGTTAGAATCAGCCCATTTGTGGCTTGTTAACCCGTTGTGCCGTTTCCAGCCCGTCCTATATTCTGGCCCATGAACGACCCATTATGTCTGTGACAGAATTAAGCCTTTGCTGTCTTCCGGCCTGTTACCGGCCCGTTACCGTGCTGGCCCAATACAATTACGCCCGTTTACGGCCCATGTGGACCCATTTATCCGTCGGCCCGAGGCCCACCGATTCTACGGCCCGTCGGAGGCCCATTTATCCGATGGCCCGTAGGAGGCCCATGGATCCTACGGCCTGTAGCAGGGTCAAGGTCCGTATATGGCCCATGGTTGTTGCGGCCACTAGCAAACCAAGGAAAAAGAAGACTATGAAATAAATAAGCCCGAAACTAATGCTAGGCTATTAAGGCGATTGCACATATTACATCCACTGGGCATCAAAGTTCGCCACCAATGCAAATATAGGGAACACCCTACACTATACAAAATGGCTTGCTATTTTCTTTAGCCGGTGGCTGCATGTTAAGAATAAATTTTGTATCGCAACAAAACAAATTACAACCATATAACAAAAGGAAGGTTGGCATAAAAGTTAACGGTCTGGCAGATCAATGCACCACCAGAAGTTCAGAAGCTCAATTCATGTGACCTGACTGTTACATTTTCATGTTGTATTGTCTGATGGAGCACCATAACCTTCGCCTTCATTTCTCCTAGGCTCCTGAACAACATAGCAAATATCTGATAGTCTGGTTTCAAAACCATGCATATCTTGATGACATCGAACAATGGTTGTCCTTGTTTCACAAAGGGTCTCTGTTAGGGAATGGACTTGTGTCTAGAGCGCATATATAACATTGTTTTGAGCTTGCATATCTTGATCATGAGGCAGTTTGGACGACATTGCCTTAACAACCAACCCAGTATTATGCAGGAACATGCTTTTGGCACTGTTAGTGGACAGGTACTGACCCACTACAGCAAGAGGTGACATTGCGCTTATAGTTGCCTCGTCACCTTTAGAAGGTGGTGGTTCCACCATTTTTTCCATAGCTTGCTGAAAAGTCGAGTTTTTACATTAGTAGTACCAGAACAGAATATATTAAGGAGGCAGCAAAACCAAACAAAATAGCTTTGGTCTAGATACAGAACTTGTTCTGGTGAACCCGTGTAAAATATTAGTTGTATTTTACTGCAAAGTACTCCCTCTTTAAACTAATATAAGAGCGTTTAGATAACTAAAATAGTGATCTAAACACTCTTATATTAGTTTACGGAGGGAGTACATAATAAAACCAGGTTCCAAACATATGACCATGTACCATGGCTAATGTATGTCTATTTCTTCACATTGTATTGACAACTAAGGATAAAGAGACAAAGTTTATAAAACGGTAAGCATAGTATGACATCATTCATATCACAAAACAACTGAGAACAGACAAACATGCAATTGTAACATTGTGTGGGCAAGTCCAGCACAGAACTAGATTACGGATCAAGATCAAAGGAACATCACTCCTCTCTTTTAAACCTTGTGAGGTGCAATGATACGCTAAGACAATTGTGTATAAAATTGGAAAGAGTAATAGACATTGGCTACAAACCATGCAGTTCAATGCACGAGTCAGAGTAAGTAGTTGTTAAAAGGCATGAGGATTAAGGACTTACAGCAGTGGCTTTGACTGGTGTAGTCATGCCCTTCCTCTTGCTGGTGTGATAGTCCTTGAAGATTTCCACAACATTGGTTCAGGTACTTTTTGGTCCTTGCGGGCTTTCCTCTACATTTGGAACAAGTCAATATAGATCTGATAATATGGCACAGCGAAAAGAGTGAAACAACAGCTAATTACAAGAGCCTCACAGCGTGCAATATAGCTACGAGATCATGTCGTCTATTGGAATTTCACTTTCGTACGATTGGCCTTGTTCTTTGAACAGTTCACCTACAAGAAGATAGATTTGTGAGGCACATGCGTAAATAGGAGTTCAACATGTGATCTGATCACATACATATAATATACCTGATGCTTTGAATCAGACCAGTGTTTAACGAGGCCTCTCCAGTCTTCATCCGATATATTTTCCACTAGAGATGTTTGGGCAAGTTCACGGTTAGCCTTGCCTTCAAAGTGAGTTTTCCTCAAGTTATATCGATACTATCGCAGAGCAGACTTGAAAACATGGGTGCAAGCTTGTCTGGTTGCAACATCTTGGCTATCCAACTTGAACCTCATTTGTTGAAAATTATGGGAGTCTCATTATCAGCAACCTAGAAAGTATGAGACAGAGCAAGACGATATTACTAGTTTCCATACGTAACCATACTTATAGATAAATGGTTGAGGAAGGTGTTGAATTGGGTTTCGTCTTTGTCATTACTGTACTGAATCCATGTTGGGAGGATACGTGCATGACACCTAACGGCAACCGCTGCCACTGATACTAACTTGGCTGACTCTGTAGCATCACGTGGCCTTTTTAAACCTGCCTCAAAACGGATCTCCATTCTTCCTCCTCTAGATTTAGTTAAACTATCGAGCATTATCCCTAATGTTTGTTTCCTCTTGCGCCTAGGTGCTAGTCCAACAACGAACATAGGAAGTGTTAGTGTACATCAAACCATGAGACTACATATAAAGAAGCATGCAACTGTAACTTGACTCCAACGACTACATTGTTGCTGTTGAAGCTCACAAGGTTCATCTTATCTTGCCAACTTGTCTTGTGTCAAGAGTGCTTCGGAAGTAGTGTCAGGTGGCAAGGGAGCTTGGGAATGTGCTACTAGCTGAGTTGACAAACGAGTAACTCGTGCAACTGGTGGTACTATGGAAGGTGTTGCAACAACTAGGGTTGTCTCTGGTTGTTTGGTGGCACCTATTAGTTTCTGTTTGGCTTGTTTTGTAGCTCATGTAGCAGGGGATACCGCGTTTGTAAAATTTTCCGCTGGACTTTAACCTTCTATTGCACCATCAGTACCAGCAGAATCTGCATAATTCTTCAGCTTCCATTTCCTGTGTCCTTAGTACCAACACCATCCCCAGTCATTCTGTGTTTCTTCCTCTTTCTCTGTGCCGTGTTAAGTCAAGCCAACAAGAAAAAGGAATACAAATTTAGTTTTTCAGAACAAATTGATGCGTGATACAGACGAACTAAACTTTGATGTTAGACAACCACATGATAGGAGGATGTAATATGTATGAAAAATAGGATGATATGAGATAATCAGAACTATGATGTGTAAACTAAGAAGAAGGCATTTCAATAAATTAGAAGCAATGCAATGGAAGGTATACACCATATGAAAGATGCTACAAATATTGCTCTGCCAAGTTAACAGTGTCTCATCATAACTGGTGTTTAAACAAATGTGAAGCAGTACAAGAAATAAATCATATGCAAGATGCAAACAACATCTACCAAGTTAAAGGTCTCTCGTCATTAGTGCCATTACATATTAACAACATTGCATATTCACAGCTTATGATGTGTAAACTAAGCAGAAGGCATTTCAACAAATTAGAAGCAATGAAAGCTAGACACCACGCAACGAATATCACTCTACCAAGTTAAAACTGTCTCGTCATTAGTGCCATTTCAACAAATTAGTAGTACAGGCTAGAAAATAATGCGAGATGTAAACTATATTAGACTCCCAAGTTAAATGTGTCTTGTGGAAAGTGATTGTTGCAGGTTACACAACAGTAGTACTTTGATGTGAGAACATGGTGTGATAGATAGATATTGTATGTTCTAGAAACAGGAACACGTGCCTTATTCACAAGTATAATGTGTAAGTAAGCATAAGTAATTCAAAAAAATAGAAGCAATACAAGCTAGACATCATACATAACATGCAACCACATATAATAGTGCCATGTTAGAGGGAGCACCTGTGATGGTGGACAAGGGTAGACGTGCTCATCATCAACACAGCTACTTTAATCAAATTACGAGGAATACAAGTGAGACACCATATGCAACATGCAAGACAATATCACATTGCCAAGCTAGAGAAAGCACATGGGATGCCGGTTTCGCCAGAAGATGGCCTTCAGTCCCTGCCTTATTTCTTTCCTTCCTATTTCTTAATTGTATTGCCTTTTCAAGTCAAACCCACAAGAAAAATGAAACAAATTGTCTCGTCATAAGTGCCATTTCAACAAATTAGAAGTAGTACAAGCTAGAAAAGAATGCGAGATGTAACCTATATCACACTCCCAAGTCAAACGTGTCTTATGATATGTGATTGTTGCAGGTTACACAACAGTAGTACTTTGATGTAAGAACATGGTGTGATAGACAGATATTGTATGTTCTAGAAACAGGAATACGTGTCTTATTCACAAGTACAATGTGTAAAGTAAGCAGATGGAATTCAACAAAATTAGAAGCAATACAAGCTAGACATCATACATAACATGGAACCACATATAACCGTGCCAAGTTAGAGGGAGCACCTGCGAGGGTGCACTAGGGGAGACGTGCTCATCATCAACACAACTACGTTGAGTGCTTATGCATGTGTTGTCTTGCAAATCTTCTTGGTGGGTGGCCGAGTAGAATCTATAGAGGCCCTCCGTTTGGAAGGAGCACCTTTATCCACTACCTTGCTAATTTCCTTCCGCTTTATTGATTTTGAATTGTCAAGTAAAACGGACAAGAAAAAACAACAAAATGCACTCTTCAGAACTCATTTGTGCATGATACTGACAATCACTACTTTGATGTAAGGCAAACACATGATACCAGCATGGAATCTGTACGAAAAACAGGACGGCATGGCAGATTCAGAATTGTTTGTGTAAACTAAGCAGAAGCCATTTCAACAAATAAGAAGCATTCAAGCTAGACACCACATGAAAGATGCAACCAATATGACTCTGCCAAGTTAAAAGCGTACCATCATAAATGGCATTTCAACAAATTAGAAGCAGCGCATGCTACAAATCATATGAAAGATGCAACTAATATCATACTGCATATACTAAAGGTGTCTCGTCATATTGATTGATGCGGGATACAAAAAAACAATAGTTTTATGTAAGGACATTCTTAATAGACAGATGTACTATGTACTACAAATAGGAAGGAAATGGGTACCCGCTACCCGCGAACCCGGCGGGTAAAAACCCTATTAGGGCAAGGGTATGGGAAATAAAATACCCATGGGTTTCTAAATGGGAAAAAAGTTGTACCCATCAGGTAAGGCGGGTACGGGTACGGGAAGGCAATACCCATACCCGTGAACCTGCAAACCCGTATACTACCACACCATGTCAAGTAGGTCCCATGTATCATTGACTAGATTCAGAAAAAAAAAACTAAGTTACTAGGTGCTAAGTACAACTTGTCAAGTAGATTTGTTTTCGTCTCCCTCCTCGCACCTCCAGCCACCTTCAAAAGGGAAAATATCCGGGTGCCGTGGCGACTACAAGGTGGGACATGGTCTTGGTCACGGATGCACTATGCAATGTCTGGCTACTCTTATGAGAACATATGTGCTCTGCCAATGGCAAGGGCAGAGCATGACAAACATCCAATTTGGTTATGCTCCGCACTTAACACTTTTTTTGAATATCTATGTTGCATGAATGTGTTGATGATTGGTCTATTGATGAATGTGTATGGTGTATGAATGGATTATTTGAATGCCTTCATGATTGTTTAGTTAACTTTGTTTAGTTAACTTTGAACATGCTGATCTAAATATCGAGATGGCTATTTTTACCCGCGGGTATTACCTGTTCCCAGCCGGGTACGGGTATGGGAACAATTTCAAACCCGAGGTGCGGGTACGGGTATGGGTTTGGGCGGAAAATATTGAGATGGGTATGGGTTTGGGCACGCATTACCCATACCCATACCCTGCGGGTGCCATGTTGAATCCCGGCCGACCTCCAGAACGGGTGCCAGCAGCTCCTAGGCCCCACACACCCCTAAGATAAACACCGAGGTGTTGCTTCTCCAGCGTAATAGGAGGACTTGCGCCTGTTACGCCAGGGAATGCTTCCTTTAATTGGGAATCAACTAACCAGGAATTCAAATCCAGGGGGCGACAGACCTCTAGCTAAGGTGAAACAGTATATGAGGAGAAACCTTGTCCATCGCGAGTTACTAGGAACATCTAGTATCAGGAAGAAGCGGTCAACTAGTGTCTTCTGTGGGATGAATACCGTGCAAGAAGACACATAAGATTTGCACGAATAAGGGAAGAGGAGTACCATTTCCGGTTGCCAGTGTTGTGTCCTCCAGATGTCGCGGCGATTTTCTTACTTTTACCGGGGGAACCGATGTTTTGGAGGAGGGTGGAGCCTTGGACGAACCCATGGCCAAATTGTTGACTGTGTTGCGGTGGCCGTCTGTCGGCGGAGGGGAAGCAGATTCGAGGCGGC
This sequence comes from Aegilops tauschii subsp. strangulata, assembly GCF_002575655.3. Lineage (NCBI taxonomy): Eukaryota > Viridiplantae > Streptophyta > Magnoliopsida > Poales > Poaceae > Aegilops > Aegilops tauschii. Next base: position 274,856,216 of record NC_053037.3, on the reverse strand, counting down.
AAAGGACGGCGTAGCAGGAACAGCTCCGGTGCGATGGACGGTGGCGAAGTTGGAGGGGCAGCAGTGAGGCGCAGGACGGCGTGGTTGAACTGGCTCGGGTATGGTGCCGTCGGCGTCCTGGAGGCATCTCGGCCTCGGCTTCAACTACTAGCCGTTTAGGGCGTTGTGGTTGCAGTTGCGGTGGATGATACGTCTCCAACGTATCTACTTTTTCTCACACTTTTCCTCTTGTTTTGGACTCTAATTTGCATGATTTGAATGAAACTAACCCCGGACTGACGCTGTTTTCAGCAGAACTACCATGGTGTTGTTTTTGTGCAGAAATAAAAGTTCTTGGAATGGAACGAAACTTTGCAAGGATTTTTTATATCCATAATAAGAATTTATGGAGCCAGGACCTGCCGGAGAGGGGCACCTGGGTGGGCACAACCCACCAGGGCGCGCCCCCCTCTCCTGGCGCGCCCAGGTGGGTTGTACCCACCTGGTGGCCCCACTGATGACCCCCTGATACTATAAAATCACATATTTCTAGAAAAAAAAATCAAGGAGAAAGCATTATCGCATTTCACGAGATGGAGCCGCCGCCAAGCCCTGTTCTTCCTCGGGAGGGCAGATCTGGAGTCCGTTTGGTGCTCCGGAGAGGGGGATCTTTGTTCTTCGTCATCACTAACCAATCTCCATTGCCAATTCCATGATGCTCTGCACCGGGAGTGGGTAATTCCTTCATAGGCTCGCTGGTCGGTGAGGAGTTGGATGAGATTCATCATGTAATCGAGTTAGTTTTGTTAGGGCTTGTTCCCTAGTATCCACTATGTTCTTAGATTGATGTTGCTATGACTTTGCTATGCTTAATGCTTGTCACTTTGGCCCCGGGTGCCATGAACTCAGATCTGAACCGTTTATGAATTCATCATTATATCCATGTTTTAGATCCGATCTTGCAAGTTATAGTCACCTACTACGTGTTATGATCCGGCAACCCCGGAGTGGCAACAACCAGGCCCACTCCCGATGATGACCGTAGTTTGAGGAGTTCATGTATTCACTATGTGTTAATGCTTTGTTCCAGTTCTCTATTAAAAGGAGGCCTTAATATCCCTTAGTTTCCAATATGGACCCCACTGCCACGGGAGGGTAGGACAAAAGATGTCATGCAAGTTCTTTTAATAAAGCACGTATGACTATTTACGGAATACATGCCTACATTATATCGATGAACTAGAGCTAGTGTTGTATCACCCTATGTTATAACTATCACATGATGAATATCATCCAAAAAGTCACCGATCCAATGCCTACGAATTTATCTTATATTGATCTTGCTGCGTTAATATTGCTATCATCACTGTTACACTTGCTACAAAATTACTGCTATCATTGTTACTATTACCGTTGCTGCTATCACTACTATCAAAACTATCAAACTACTTTGCTACTGATCACGTTGATGCAGATAATTAATCTCTAGGTGTGGTTGAATTGACAACTCAGCTGCTAATACCTTCAAATATTCTTTGGCTCCCCTTGTGTCGAATCTATAAATTTGGGTTGAATACTCTACCCTCGAAAACTGTTGCGATCCCCTATACTTGTCGGTTATCAAGACCTTTTTCTGGCGCCGTTGCTGGGGAACATAGCAATATTTGTTGAGTCACTTGGGATTATTATCATATTATCACTATGAAGAATCTAAAGGATCCAAAGACTAAGATATTTCCCTCAAAGACGAGGGGAGGTAAGGAACTGCCATCCAGTTCTGCTTTAGATTCACCTTCTATTTTGAGTAAACATGCAACACCACCACATGCCATGAATTCTAATATGTCGCAAGTTATTGATGATGCTACTTCCACTATGGATAATGCTTATGATGATGCTAGTACCTTGCTTGATAATGATGATGTGCCACTTGGTGATTTTCTTGGTGAACAAATTGCTAGAGTAATACAACATGATGTTGTTGAATCTGATGATGAGCTTGAAACCGAATCTCCTAAAACACCTGCTAGAACTAGCCTTCCTAGATATGAAATGCCTAAGGTACCGGAAGGTTATGTTATGAGTGAAGAAATAACTAGAGATATTCTTGCTTATAAGGATAGAGATGATCTAGAGAAATTACTATGCAAGTATAAAGAAAAAACTCTGAATGCTAGAATGAAATGTGATCCTAAGTTTGCTACTTCACCTATCTTTATTGCTGAGAAGGATTATGAATTCTCTGTCGACCCAGAGTTAATTACTTTGGTTGAATCTGATCCTTTCCATGGTTATGAAACTGAAACTGTTGTGGTACATCTTACTAAGTTGAATGATATAGCCACCCTTTTTACTCGTGATGAGAAAACTTGCTATTACTTTATTCTCAAATTATTTCCTTTCTCATTAAAGGGTGATGCTAAAGCTTGGTACAATACTCTTGCTCCTGGTTGTGTGCGTAGTCCCCAGGATATGATTTATTACTTCTCTGAAAAATATTTTCCTGCTCATAAGAAACAAGTTGCCTTACAGGAAATATTTAACTTTGCTCAAACTAAAGAAGAGAGTCTCCCACAAGCTTGGGGGAGGCTTTGCCAGTTACTTAATGCTTTGCCTGATCATCCTCTTAAGAAAAATGAAATACTTGATATCTTCTATAATGGACTAACCGATGCTTCTAGGGACCTCCTAGATAGTTGTGCTGGTTGTGTTTTCAGGGAACAAACTATTGCTCAAGCTGAAGAATTATTGCATAACATATTGAAAAATTATGATGATTTGACTATTCCTGAACCACCGGCAAAACCCACTCCAAAGAAGAGGGGTATATTATATCTCAGTTCTGAAGATATGCAAGAGGCAAAGAAATCTATGAAGGAAAAAGCTTTTAAAGCTGAGGATGTTAAAAATTTACCTCCTATTGAAGAAATATATGGGCTTAATACACCACCACTGCCTAAGATGGTAGAGGTAAATTCTCTTACGAAGTTCAATGAAAATGATAATCCTCACAATATGCATCCTAGTCAATGCCTTTATGAGTTTGAAAACTACATTAGAAAACAAGATCACTTCAATGCAAATGTTATGAAACAATTGAAACACAATTCGGATACTATTGCTCGCTTGAGTGACTTGCTATTTAGAATCTCAAATGATGTTAGAGGTGTTGGAAAACATGCTTCTATGGTTCAAACTCAACTAGAACAAGTTGCTAAATCACAAAGAGAATTACTTGATGAAATGAATCATAACATGCATGCCTTTGCTGTTAGAGTTGCAACTAGAGGAGGTAAAATGACTCAGGAACCACTTTATCCAGAGGGACACCCAAAAAGAATTGAACAAGATTCACAAAGAAATAACACTAGTGCACCTAGTCCTTCTAGAAAGAAAAAGAAGAATAAAAATGATAGGACTTTGCACACTTCTAGTGAACCTGAAATAGAAAAACCTCCTGATAATGAAAATGAAACTTCTATCACTGATGCTCAAACTCAATCTGGTAATGAACACTCACCTAGTGATAATGAAAAAGATAATGATGAGCTTCATGAAGACACTCAACCAAATGAAAAAGAACCAGACAATGATGTTGAGATAGAACCTCCTGTTGATCTTGATAACCCACAACCTAAGAATAAAAGATATGATAAAAGAGATTTTGTGGCTAGGAAACACGGTAAAGAAAGAGAACCGTGGGTTCAAAAACCTATGCCTTTTCCACCCAAGTCAACTAAAAAGAATGATGATGAAGAATTTGAACGCTTTGCTGAAATGTTGAGGCCAGTCTTTTTGCGTACTCGCTTGACTGATATCTTGAAAATGCCTCCTTATGCAAAGTATATGAAAGACATCATCCCTAATAAGAGAAAAATACCGGAAGCTGAAATCTCCACTATGCTTGCTAATTATACTTTCAAAGATGGAGTAACCAAAAAACTTGGAGATCCGGGAATACCCACTATACCTTGCTCTATCAAAAAGAATTATGTGAAAACTCCTTTGTGTGATTTAGGAGCTGGTGTTAGTGTTATGCCTTTCTCTTTATATAAAAGACTTGACTTAAATAAACTCACACCTACTGAAATATCTTTGCAAATGGCTGATAAATCAACTACCATACCTATCGGTATCTGTGACGATGTGCCTGTTGTTATTGCTAATGTTACTATTTTGACTGACTTTGTTACACTTGAGAAGCCCGAGGATGACAACATGTCGATTATCCTTGGTAGACCCTTCTTGAACACTGCAGGGGCTGTTATTGATTGCAATAAAAGCAAGGTCACTTTTCATATTAATGGTAATGAGCATACGATGCACTTTCTGAAGAAACAATTCCAAGTGAATGGTATTAATGTTATTGAAAAATCTCCGACAATCACTATTGGAAGTTTTCAAATACCTTTACCTGCTGTCAAAAAGAAATATGAAATGCTTATTGTTGGGGAGATGCATATCCCCATTGAGGTAACTTAGTGATTTACGAAAGTTCCTCGGTTTCATGCTAATCGAAAGTGGTTGTTAATAAGACCTGATCAACCTTATTAATGAATCATTTTTGAGCGGTATGAAGTTGATGACTTTAGTAAGCACTAATTTCTGTCCCTACTTTCTATTCTCTGTTTTTAATAGTTAAATAAAATAAAATGCCTTGTTTTGTCTGTTTTCTGAATTTCTCGTGCAATAAAAAAATGACCCAAAAATATAAGTTCTCAGAATGCCCTGAAAATTTTATATGATTTTTCTTTGAATATTTTAAGAATTTTTGGTGCAAATAATACCAGAGGGGGGGTGCACCAGGTGGGCACAACCCACCTGGGCGTGCCAGCATCCCCTGGCGCGCCCTGGGGGTTGTGGTCCCCATGTGGGCCCCCTCACTTACCTCTTCATCCCACATCATCACTCACCTCTAGAAAAAAGATCCCCACTGCTCTCTCTCCCATGTTCTTGAGCTCAAACCCGCGGATTTCAATCTAGTGGTTTATACTTTGAATAAATAGCTACTCTTGGTGCTGCTGTAGATGTGCTTGCATGTTGAATTCTTAGTGTTCTAAGTAGTTTGAATGCTTGCTATGGCCTCTATGTATCCCTATGAGTAGTTGCTATCAATTTTGTGAAGTTTTGTTGGAAAAATTTTGTGAACTGAAAATTCAGATTTTTGTTCATAGGAAATATTGTACGCGGACATGAATATCTTCGGGAAATTTGGCTCTAAGAAGAACTCCAAGGGTGTTATTGGGGAGTCTTCTGACAGTGATATCCACCCTCGGAGGTTGGCGGACGTACGACCGTGCGAATGGCCGCACACCCCGTTCCTGCAAGAGGCTGGAATTCATGAGGAGTTCATGCAATTTATTGCTAATGCCGGACTCACCGACTTCATCGTAGATGAGTGTGACCAACACCAAATCCTCACAAACATCTTTGTTCAAAGTTTTACTTTCTTGCCTAGGAATAATCCTCCTGAAGTGAGCTTTAACTTATATGATGAAAACCATCAGATACCACTTACTGAGTTTTGTGACATATGCATGATCCCGTATGATGGGAGCTTGGCTGAGCCTAGGCCGGCTGAGTTTGAGGCCTTCTGTCGCACTTTGACAGTGGGCGATGACAGAGGAGTGTCAGCCATCACTGCTGGTGGCTTGCATTTTCCTGCTGTTCGTTACTTTGGACTCTTCATTACCAAATGCTTGCTTGCTAGAGAGAAGGTGGGTGCGCTCAGTTCACCAGACCTTGCTGTTTTACGTCGTGCATTAGCGGGCGACAACACTTATAGCTTGGGAGATATCATGGCTCGTCGCCTGCATCTTAATAAATCTCAAGGTAAAATACATGGTGGGATTTTTGCTACTCGGTTGGCGGCTCACTTCGAGGTTGAGATACGCCCTCATGATTACCCCCTGACCAAGGTTTACCTAGACCGAGCAGCCATGGATCACCATCACTATCTTGCACATGATCGTCCTGACATTGCCATTCCTTCAACCTGGTCTATAGCGTTGAAACTCGTGATGTTATTCCATTGCCTGCTCCTGCTTTTGTTTGATTCTGTTGCCAGGGGCGGATACCAGATTATGCCTGCAGACATCATCGCCTACTGGAACGCTCACGCTGCTGCAGAAGCTGCACAGGCACCTTAGCAGTGGGATGAGTGGATGCCCGCTCCTCAGGATCCCTACTACCCTCCAAGCTACTGATCGATTACCAACTTAGGCCAAAAGCCTAAGCTTGGGGGAGTACGTGTTTCACACCGACATTACATTTATGTCTACTTATCATTCTATTTGTCGGTGTTCACACTTTTTCATTGTATTTCCATGCTTAGATTTATTTTCTTGCTTTCTTCTTTTGTGTTTGACAAACTTTAGAAAAACCAAAAAAATTAGTTGTAGTCAATTTACTTTATATGCATGCTTAGTAGTAATATTAAAAAGAAAACCCAAAAAGATTTCCTTGTTCTTCTTTTGCTTGTTGGGAGCTTTCCTGTGTAAATTGTTTTTCTCGTTTTTGCTTTTTATTTGCTTGTTGAAGGAAACCAAAAACTCCAAAAATATTTCAGTGTGTTTCTCTGAATTTATTTTCCTTTTATTCGAGTGGTACCAAGGAGAAGACCACGATGAAAATGTTGAGTGGCTCTCACATGAATAATTGTTGAACTAATAAAGAGCCCATTTTACCCTGTCTTCTCCTGTTGAATAAAATGTTTGCAGATTCCAGCTTAGTCCATGGCACTCTTGCACTATTATTATTTTCATATCATTCGATCGTGCAAGTGAAAGGCAATAATGACGATATTCGATTAGCTGACCGTGGCAAAGAGAAACTGGTATGAACTCGACTTGTTCTGTTTGTGTAAATATGTTTAACCTAGTATCCAGGCTTCAGCCCATTATGATTAAACATGTTTGCAATGACAATTAGAGATTATAGTTTCTCATGCCATGCATAAGTAGCTGGGAGTTGATAATGATTTATCTTGGATATCAACATAGCGTTAAAATGATTGTGATGTAGTATGATGATATGGTATCCTCCTCCGAATGTTCGAATGGCTTGATTTGGTACATGTTCATGCATGTAGTTGAATCAAAACCAACATAGCCTCTATAATATTTATGTTCATGGTGTTCATATCCTACTCATGCTAGTGTCCAATGTTACTTATGCATAATGCCTGATTACGATCGTTGTTGCTCTCTAGTTGGCCGCTTCTCAATCTTAATTGCTAGCCTTCGCCTGTACTAAGTGGGAACTCTGCTTGTACATCAAAAACCTTGAACCCAAAGTTATTCCAGATGAGTCCACCATACCTACCTATATACGGTATTACCCTGCCGTCCTAAGTAAATTTGCATGTGCCACGTCTAAAAACTTCTAAAAATTATCCTTTTTGTGTGCCTGGATCGTTCATTGAACGACAGGAGGTGGTCGATATCTTCCGTGCTAAGCGTGTTATCCTCAGGTCGAGTGTTTATTCACTCGCCATTGCACCAGGAAATGGGCGGTATTAGGGATGCCCAGTCCCAAACTGCAAACATGAAAAAGAGTTCATCTCTTGAATAATCAAACAAAAACTCACAATGGAGTTAAAACCTTTACTTTTATTGCTTGGGAACCGCCACTAGCGTGCTTAGCATGGAAGATGTTGATAGTTGATAGTCGTGAAGTGAATGAGAAGGGTGCATGTCTCAAAATATCATTTATCTCTGTTTTAAAAATTGAGCTCTGGCACCTCTGCAAATCACTGCTTCCCTCTGCGAAGGGACTTTCTATTTACTTTTATGTTGTGTCATCACCTTTTAAAAACAAGCGCCAGAAACTGAGTAGAGCAGTTGTCATGATTTATGCATTGTGTATAGCTAATGTTGGGTGCATCATGACTGGATCTTTTCTACCATGAATTACAATGTTTAGTCGCTGCTTGAACTTTGGAGGTGCTCTGAATTTATGTTTTGCGGTCTCAGAAAGGGCTAACGAGATACCACTATTGTCATATTATATCATGGTTGTTTTGACAACATGTTGTTGTTTTAGATATCTTATTATTGCTCGCTAGCTGATTATGTCATTGATATGAGTTAATATAATATTTAAATGTTATTGTTAACATGGTTAGTTATAATGTTGGCTGAAAACCTGGGTGTTGTTTAAGCTTATTTATGCAAACAAGAGAAAAAGAGTTCACAATAGTTTTTCTTTCTCACTTTCAGTTTATCAACTGAATTGCTTGAGGACAAGCAAAGGTTTAGGCTTGGGGGAGTTGATACGTCTCCAACGTATCTACTTTTTCTCACGCTTTTCCTCTTGTTTTGGACTCTAATTTGCATGATCTGAATGAAACTAATCCCGGACTGACGTTGTTTTCAGCAGAACTACCATGATGTTGTTTTTGTGTAGAAATAAAAGTTCTCGGAATGGAACGAAACTTTGCGAGGATTTTTTATATCAATAATAAGAATTTCTGGAGCCAAGACCTGCTAGAGAGGGGCACCTGGGTGGGCACAACTCACCAGGGCGTGCCCCCCTCTCCTGGCGCGCCCAGGTGGGTTGTACCCACCTGGTGGCCCCGCTGATGACCCCCTAATACTATTAAAATCACATATTTCCTGAAGAAAATCAGGGAGAAAGAATTATTGCGTTTCACGAGACGGAGCCGCCGCCAAGCTCTATTCTTCCTCGGGGGGGAGGGGGCAGATCTGGAGTCCGTTTGGGGCTCCGGAGAGGGGGATCTTCGTTCTTCATCATCACCAACCAATCTCCGTTGCCAATTCCATGATGCTCCCCACCGAGAGTGAGTAATTCCTTCGTAGGATCACTGGTCGGTGAGGAGTTGGATGAGATTCATCACGTAATCGAGTTAGTTTTGTTAGGGCTTGATCCCTAGTATCCACTATGTTCTTAGATTGATGTTGCTATGACTTTAATATGCTTCATGCTTGTCACTTTGGGCCCGGGTGCCATGAACTCAGATCTGAACCGTTTATGAATTCATCATTATATCCATGTTTTATATCCGATCTTGCAAGTTATAGTCACCTACTACGTGTTATGATCCGGCATCCCCGGAGTGACAACAACCGGGCCCACTCCCGGTGATGATCGTAGTTTGAGGAGTTCATGTATTCACTATGTGTTAATGCTTTGTTCCGGTTCTCTATTCCATAATAACCCTTAGTTTCCAATATGGACCCCGCTGCCACGGGAGGGTAGGACAAAAGATGTCATGCAAGTTCTTTTAATAAAGCACGTATGAGTATTTACGGAATACATGGCTACATTATATCGATGAACTGGAGCTAGTGCCGTATCGCCCTAGGTTATAACTGTCACACGATGAATATCATCCAACAAGTCACCGATCCAATGCCTACGAATTTATCTTATATTGATCTTGCTGCGTTACTATTGCTATCATCACTGTTACTCTTGCTACAAAATTACTGCTATCACTGTTACTGCTACCGTTGCTGCTGTCACTACTATCAAAACTATCAAACTACTTTTCTACTGATCACATTGCTGTAGATAATTAATCTCCAGGTGTGGTTGAATTGACAACTCAACTGCTAATACCTTCAAATATTCTTTGGCTCCCCTTGTGTCGAATTTAAAATTTGGGTTGAATACTCTACCCTCGTAAACTGTTGCGATCCCCTATACTTGTGGGTTATCAGTGGACGATGATGTCGGGGTATCGGCTCCGGTCGTGATGGAGGAGGGCGGCGGTTGATGGCTGGGATGGGGTGTTGGACGGAGGACGCCAGGGTTTCGCGGCTAGTGGAGAGGTAGTTTTGGCGGCCACGGAGTACGAATGGGGAATCAGACGGGGGGGAGCGGGGGGAGCTAAGGGAGAACCATGTTTCGGTCTGGGACGCGCTTGTTTTTGGGTTTTTTAACAGATGGGATGCGCTTGTTTGAAATTTGGGGAAAGTACAAACTTTGACCCCCTCTTAAATTTCGGACCTACTGCGGGTCGGGGGTAGAGTGGTAAACCCAGGTGTCCCAAATAGTGGGTGGGAGTGATTTCGGCCACGCGCATGTGTGCTTAGGCGGCCATTGTGTATGAATGTTTTTCGGAGGCGGTTGCGTGGCGTCTAGATGAAGCTACAAACCTACCCCGGTTCAGACCTTTGGACGTCGGACCGGTAGGTTTCACGGGTCGGAGTTAGAACAGTAATTTCCTGCTACCAAACATTGGTCTCACGCGGCATCGGGCGAGTAGAGGCTCTTTTGGCGCTTCGTTCGAAATTTTGAAACAGAAGCATTCACGTTTAGAGTACTCTTGAACTTTTAGGATTGACCTAAATAGACAACATTAAATTTGACCTTGTATGTTTTAAAACCTCATTAAATTATGCACTTCTTTTTGAAATTTTGACACTTGAAAATCTCATAACTACGATTATTTTGGAATGGAGGAGGTAAATTTGAATCTATTTTGTACGACTATATATGCTATTATGTACAAAAGCAGAGAAAACATTGGTGCCCCCATAATTTAGGTATGATTTACAAATGCCATGATATAGAATTCAAATAATTGAATGGACTTCATGTTGAAATCGAATTTTTTGAACCACCTTAAGTTGAATTCAAATGTATGCCAGTTCATAGCTAGCTATTTATAATGTTCATTGTGTAACTTTTGTATGTATAATGTGCTTTACACACACAACATGAACTATACTCATGTTTATATTCGATTTCTGAAGCGATGCATTGTCTGGAGTTCAAAACACTAACTCTGTGGATCAATTATGTCGAATAATAACATAGACATGCTCAAATTTGATAGAATATAGATGTCTGGTGGATCAATGACCGTTCCTTATGTGAACTGCAAATATCATGATCCCATCCTAATATTTGGATACAATTTATATTTTTAATCAATGTGTACATCAGTCTTTTATGTGTAGTTTCACTCTCCATCGGTGGTCTCTCACACATGCTCACACACTCTCTCCTGAGGTGTCTTTCTCGCAGACATGCTCTCCATATAACCCTCCGTCCTTCTCGTAACCATTTACGACGGTTTTCACTAACATTTATCAGAAGCACTCTTCCTCTCACAAGCATACACACGCACAATCCCCATCGACCCTTTCTATATACATAGACCTGCCTACGTGTCTCCCGCACGCACATTATCTTTAGGCATGTCTCTCACGCATTGTCTCCACCTCTCTTCCCAATTGACGAGTATGATTCTAGCAGAGCATTCTGTAGGATGCCCCTTAAAGTTAGGTTGGAGGAATATTAATATCAGAGATAAGGGGTTACCTTAGTCCGAGGACCTAGGGTTACAAATCCGAGCCGGCTTTGTCAGTGGACACAGAGTCCTTCACGACTCTGCTATCCTTGTCTTGTACATTTAGTCCTCCATGGGTCTCCCTAAATGCGTCACGGGCCGACCAATGTGGCGCGGGACGGAACCGAACCAAGGGCCTCACCTCGGCCCACCGGACCTCACGCGGTGACACACCCTCTACCCCAGGTCTCGTTATCTTCTGACACCCACACATACCAACACAGACACCACACAAAATATTTTCTCCTCGTGCCTCTATCCCCTCCTCCCTTGCATATACACTCTCAAGAGCATCTCTCGCCGTGACATCATATTCGTCTCTCTCTCTCTCTAGACCTCTCTCATTTCTCGTGCTAGCTCTCCCACGTTCCCCTGGCCGTCCCCTCTATCCATACCTCTCTTGAATACGTAATACACACACATACCTCTCTAGGCCCTGCCAAATACATCAACTACACATTCACACATGTTACATCATGTACCCCATTGATCTAAAAAGCCCTCTCTTCACATTTATTTCGCATACAACATTCCTTTTGAATAAAACCACACAAAGTGTGGCCAAAAATTATTTTAGAATTTCTACATATATACAACATTACAAAGTTATATGGAGGAGTATGAATGTTAATTTGCATTGCATGGTGCCCACAATGATATTTATTTCGCATTGTGAATAGTTATATTTTATTACTATATATAAAGTTAGTATAAAGAGAAATGAAGAGCATCTCTCTCTCCATTGCATACACCCTCTCTACGCCCCTTTCACGTATGCACACAAACTATCTCCAGGTCCTCTAAAAGTACGCCCCCAGCACATTCACGCATGTTTCATCTTTCTTGCGCGATATATACAGTGACGATCATTGTATTTGAAGCGAAAGCACAATACATACATTGGACTTCAGAATCCACTCATTACGTTCACCATTTATGTTTTGTGGTTATTATATAGTCACGGGCTCACCGTCCAGCTCTGTATTTGCTGAAGACACGACTAGTTGACCAGTTAAACGCTCCACGTGGCACCTCTAGTGTTGCATCGCATTATCTCACTACCATTGGGCCCACCTGTCGGCGTGTATAAGAATGAAAACAAACGGTAAAAAAAATATTGGACGGTGGTTCGAAGTCATGACCGCGGGCACAACGGACAAGGTGGCCTTGTATTGGTATGCTGAGCCATCTTTTTTAACACACAGGAGCTGGTGTGGTAATTATACACACACGCACGCATGCACACGAATTGCATGCACACAGCACTCACACGACCACACGCAGCCATGCACGCACGCAACACTCACACGTACACACACAGCCACGCACGCACACAACACTCACATGTACACACAGAGCCACGCGCGCACGCAACACTCACACGCACACACGCACGCATGCATGCACACACCACACGACCAACACACACTCTCACGCTCAAGTGATCAACCTACACGTGCATGCGCACACATAAGACCCTGACAGTCACATACACAACCAGATGGTTCCCACGCACGGGTTGGAGTCTTGTCGCGCCTGCGTAAATTTGTGTTTATCGACCTTTTTCCTATGCGAACTGATAGGTGGGACCCACAAGGAACGTGGTCAATTTAACTAGTCAACATAGTGCCACGCACACTATTTGGCCGGTCAACAGAGTCAATCCGATGGTGATTGGTGAGTCAGTGACCGTATAATCACCGGAAAACATATATAGTGACCGTCATGAGTGTATTCTGAAGTCCGGTGACCGTATTACGCTTTTCTCTTGAAATACACTGACTGCCCGTGTATTTATCTCTTCTCTCGCTCTCTCTGTGGAGCCGAGTAGGCCAATGTGCCAGTGCCTAAATTGGTGCATGCCACCCCATTATTGTTGTAGTGGTTTCGTAAGAGCGAACAAGAATTCACGTCTACTGTACAAACTATAGATATGAGTTACAAATGCTATGAAGATGAATACAAATATTAGAATCCACTTTATGCCCAATTTCTCTCTGTAGGCCCTCGAAAGTACATCTCTACACGTTCTCGCATGTTACATCTAACAACTATGCAATACAGCACTACTACTACACTCTAACACAATAAATCATATGTGTTTTTAGTTTTACTGGATCTCATATTGTTACTTAATTATTCAGTTTGCATACATTAAAATTGCCTTTGATATGTATGGCTAGTATCATCTACCGCGCGGGAAAAATCCCGCCCTTGCCTGTTTCATCGGGTTTGTATCGATGGATCGTGCGAAACAGCAAAACTATAGTAGTACTACAGTACAAGTAATAGTTCACTGGGCCGTCGTGTCGTGTACTCCTCCGTCGTAAGAGTGGAGCGCTCGCTTTCATAAATGTTCTAGTCCCTTTCGCCGACATGTGGGACATCAAGCAACCGGGTCCACGTGCCATACCAAAATAACAGTGCAGAGCAGCAGGGGTGAAGCACCCCAGACATGGCGTTGATGTAGTAATGAGCAATGAGGCGTCAAATCACAAAGCTACACCTTTCCTGCAGTTGGAGGGACGAAGCAACCATCATTTCACTCGTTGCCGAATCCGCTTCTCCCTCATCTTCTTCAAGTTAACCACATGTTGCTTCTGCCATTGTTCTGCCTCATGTGGGACGCAGATCAGCTTCGTAAAGCACTGACACATGGGAACGCATGTTAGCAAACCGCCAGGCCAACATCCTCTAAAAATAAGAAACCTCCCCCGCCATCCGTGCGGCAAAATCACCTCCTTTTTACTAATCTTGATACTATAATTTTTTAGATCAATATAATCGAGATTCGTATAGATAGCACATAGGAGCAAAACCAAATGGTACGGTTAAGGGCATCCACAATGTGTAGCCAAATGCGAAAATAGCTTTTGGCATCGATGGGAACCATTGTGGACGGTGCTGCCAAAACCAAAAAGATGGAACCGAAGGTCCCTAATTGATTGATTGAAGAAATAGAAAAATGCAACCTCTCCCCTCTTTCTCCCGTGCTTGGATGCCTGTACAGTATAGAGCAGACAGTCTACTCCCCTGTCCCTTCTACCACAAATCACAAAGCAGTGAGGCGTCAAATAACAAAGCACGGACGAACCAACAATCATTTCACTCTTCACTGACTCCACTTCTCCATCGTCTTCTTCGAGAAACCACCTTGTCGCACTAAGCTGGACGGACGATGCTATTGTGTAGTACTAGTACATTTATGCGTCCTTTGGTTCAACGGACTTCCTGGATGCAAATAAGGCAGTTGTCTTGGCTTGCAGGCGGCACTTGCGAACGACTTACCGTGGTCTCGCTCAATGGTGTTCTCCATCGAATGCACTTCACCGAACCACTACGGTCGAGATATCGTCGACATCACCGCAATGGGGAAGGAAGTCAAATAGTTACTACCTCCATTTTTTCTACACAAGGCCAGTATATCAAAATTACAATTTGCAGAAGGCCACTAACACTAATCAAGGCAAAATTGATGGGGTTTGCCTCATACTAGCAACCGAGGACATTAATATACCCTTGCATGCATGCGGAAGTGAGAAGGTTGGTTTGCATGGCGCTGCATTAATCATGCGATGAGGAGTGAGATGGTTAGCTCTTTGGGCGTTGGAAAAGAAAATACGCATTAATTGACACGTCAAATGAGGATTTGTATCAATCAATCCCGTGAAGGAAAACCCCTCCTTTCTTTTTTAACACAAGTAGTACTCCTACGTACGTATTTCTATCCTGTTTGGGTCTAGGCCTTGCATTGCCATACTTTGCCACACATTTTTGCCAAGATTGCCTAAAGTTTTCAAAATGAAAAGGAGGTACACTTGCGCACAACTGTCGCGGTCGCACCGCACCCTTACACGGTCGCTCATGCACGCCACAAACCCAACCAAGGGAACACACCCTCACTGACACGTGCTACCGCATGTGATCAAACCAAACTCAGCCATCCTACCGCTGACACATAATTTTCGTTCATACAGTATGTTTATCCAACCGCATGTTGGGGAAGATCCGTACGGCCCGTGCGGTGGTCTGTTGGGGAAGAAGAAGAGGTGAGGATGAAGGGTTAGGAGACGTAGGATATTCATCCAACCGCCTGAATTGGTTGACTGACCCAAATGATGAAAGTCAGGCGACTTGCATAAATATATGTTTTTACACAACAAAAGATCCCTAAAAACAACAACATAAAGAAAAACTATCACTGCTCGCAGACGAGACGGCCTCGTCGTCTTTGGCTGCCGGTGCGAACTAGCCGTAGCTGCCGATGTGTGTTGCCACACCGTGTTTGACCTCGGCCTCTAGCTACTAGTTCACGCGGAGGGTGCAAGCGCTCTGCACGGACGAGAGCACCGCCCGGTTAAAGTCCAGGACGTCCGGTTCTGCATGTAGGAGGGCCTCGATGGCAGCGGCATCTGCGCGCTCCGCGTCGAGTTGAGCCTCCGCCGCTCGGTCAACTCCAGGACGTCTGGTTCCGCCTGCAGGAAGGCCTTGATGGCAGCGGCATCCAGGCGCTCCGCATCGAGTTGAGCCTCCGCTGCCCAGTTCAAGTCCAGCGCATCCGGTTCCGCCTGCAGGAGGGCCTCGATGGCAGCGGCATCCGCACGCTCCGCGTCAAGTTGAGCCTCCACCGCCCGGTTCACATCCACAACATCCAGTTTCGCCTGCAGGAGGGCCTCGATGGCAGTGGCATGCGCGCGCTCCGCGTCGAGTTGAGCCTCCGCCTCCCGGTCCTCTTTTAGTATCGCCAGGTTGAACCGTTGGTTCGCCTGCACCATGGGGGACCCGGACGCCGACACAAAGTCAACGTCCATCATCTCATACGCATCGGGGGCCATCTGCGCCGCAACCTCCGCCATGAACATTGGATCGGCTTCCTCCTCCTCGGAGCTTGGCTCCATAGAACTCGGGGATTGAACCGTCGCAAAGCGAGCTTGGGAACGGAGGTCTGTCGTGCCGACCGCCGTCGCGATTTCTGCGCGGCGCTCCGGCATCAGCATCTTGTAGTAAATGATCTTGCGGGGCACCATGGCTTTCCGGTGAACTAGGGGACGCTTGATGCAGGCTAGGGGATCGAAAGGTGGGGGAATGGGCTAGAGAGGAGGTGTGGTTTTGGGACAGTGGCTGGCGTAGGCCGAGCAGCGAAGGTTCTACTGTGAATAGTGGTTCCGATGATGACCGGTCAATCGGTTTTGACTGTACATCGCTCTTGTTGCGTTCGCGTTGCACCCCGGCACACTGGACCCTCCACGTCGCTCACCGAATGGAACGCGCTTCGTCTTGCGTTTTCGCTCGCTTGTGGGACTGCAATTGAGAGCAAACCGACGTCCCTCCCCCCCCCCCCCCCGCCCGCATCATTTATACTACTACTCCCTCCGTTTTATGCGGAGTAAATAAACAGAGGGAGTATACTACTAGTACTATGAGCACTGCATACTCTACTGCAGATGTTGTCAGTACTCCACTAGTACTATTGGACAGGAAGCTTAAAAAAGTTAATATTGGACTGGCTATACGTGGGGAAATCCTAGTAGGAAGAGCATGCGCGAGAACAAGCACATTCACGTGTTTGAAAACAAATTGGAAACCATCGCTGTTTGAATACAAATCTAGGAATACGTACGAATCTAACAATATTGATTAGGCGTTGTTGAATGTTGATAGTTTTTTCTATAAGCTTGATCAAAGTAGAGATACGTTGACTACACATAAAACTTATATGTAAACTAGAAAGGATCAGAGGGAGTATATTGTACGTTCAAAAGCGAAACGAACATTGAATACCCTTTATATATGATTTGCTGATGCTATGATCACCGGTTCAAAATTTTCAATCCGCCTTAGGTATCACACATGCTCCCACTCATTCTCTCTCGGTTTCATCTCGAGGTACGTAGATCGATTGAAAGAGGACTAGGGTGGGTACAGTACGTTCGTTTCGCTTTTGAACGTACAATATACTCCCTCCGATCCCCACAGACCCCCCGGGTCATTTCTATCATAGAAACAGACCAAACCTTTATCTCCTTGCATGACACGCAATTGATCTCTCAACATCAATCGATCTCGTCAAGATGTGTCGGGCATGAACCGAATGGGATGTCAAATCTAAGACGGGAAGCGACACGTAATGGATGCAAAGTGAAACTTTAAACGAGCTGTTTGTGTGTATGCATGTCGGACAAATTACAACATTGGAAATACAAGCATGGTCTAGGCCCACATGCGATTGATACTCAGCGGAATGTTCGAATGAGGCATGCGGGAGGATGGACTCGACCAGAGGGCAGCATGATCGATGGAGAAGAGGGTTGGAGAGGAATGAGAAATAAGAAATGCAACATGATTATACTTGAACGGCTCAAATAAACAATAATTTGTCTCGTTTTCCCTTCCATCTGGGCCACGAACTAAGATACTCCCTCCATTTTTATTTACTCTGCATATTAGGTTTGACTGATGTCGGGGTAATCTAGCGACAGATACCAGGGGTGGCTTATCATGGATGGGGACAGGAGTACGTCGTCGGGCCCTAGAAGTGGGAGTGAGCGAGATCTCGAATGAACACGAGTCTTACCCAGGTTCGGGGCTCTCCGAGGAGATAACACCCCTAGTCCTGCTCTGCGGGGTCTCCGCATGGTGACTATGAACAATGGAGTGGCTACAATCGTGCTCCTTGAGCTGTATTGCTAGAGGAAGAAGAAGGGCGAGGCTAGCTCCTTTTCTTATCCTAGCTATGTGTGTGTGAATGGCATGGGTGCTGAACCCTTTGCATGGGTGAGCCTGGGGGGTTTATAAAGGCCTACCCCCCAGGCATACAATGGTAACACGGCCGAGTGTAGGACCCGGACGTCAGTGTCTGGGGGGGCGGGTTCTCCGCCGGCTGCTGGGGCTCGCCGCCTGGTGGGTCCCGCCGGCTGCCGTGAACTCGGCCGACAGGTAGGGCCCGCCGCCTGTGGACCATGCTGATTGCCTTTTGTTGTAGCCTCGCCCTTGATGACGAAGGCCTTGCCGAGAGATGCATGGCTACAGTCCCGCCGCCTGGTGTGCGCTCACTGTAGCCATGCTCTGTCTCATCGGATTAATGGCGCACGGACTCCGAGAGGAAGGAGGGCCGGCTGCTGGAGGCCGGCCTGCCCCCGAGGCCGCCTTCTTGGGGTACGTCGTCTTCTGGTTGCTCACGGACAGGTAGGGCCCGCCACCTACGGGCCGTACCAATGGCCCATCATGGGAGCAGGGCCCGTGCTGACGTTGGCCATGTCATGAGCCATATGGCTACAGTGTCGTGTCGGGCAGGCGGGTGACCGCTTGGTCGGCTCACACTGTAGCCACGCTCCTCTGTGATTTGGGAAAGTGGGTGGCCCTGTAGCCACGCCCCATCTTGTTGTAATGAATGGGCGTAGACTCCGAGGGGAGGAAGGCCGTCTGCTAGGAGCCGGCCATCTGAGGCTGCCTTCTAGGAGTTCGCCGTCTTCTGGGAGCCGGCCTCCTGGTCCAGCTGGCCCAAGGAGCCAGCCGCACGTCCGGAAGGTGCGAGGAGCTTTGCTAGTCCTGATGTCTTGAAATGCTATGGGGTGTAGATGAGACTACCCGTGGTCAATCCCTCCGACAGTAGTCCCCGAAGCTGGTGAGGCGCCGCGGCTCGAGCCAGAGTGCCTCAGCAGCTTCCTACTCCGAGAGGTCTTGCGTCTTTACTCCGCCCGGCTTTGGAAATGCCGTCTGACAAGAGCTGTCCGAGGCTGGGTCGGGCGCCTGGTGAGTTTGAATCGGCACGGCGGGAGCCAGTGTCGGCGGGAGCCAGTGTCGGCGCCATCGGGTGACGTGCTTGCCAACCGTTGCTCGCTTGCCACGCGGCGCCATCAGGCTAGGCCGGCCTACCAGCCCACGCACGCGATGGGACGTCTCGGTGGAGGCCGGAGCAGGCGGCCCCGGGTGGCGCGCCTGCCAACCATTGCTCGCCCGCCACGCGGCGCATGCAGGCCAGGCCGGTCTGCCAGCCCACGCGTGCGATGAGACGACGCAATAGGCCTGGGCCCACCACTACAGGGCCTCGGCGCGCGCCCGGATCCGCTGCCGTCGAAGCCGGCATTTTCCCTTTCGGGGCGCATTAATCATGCGCCTTTAAGGCACGGAATACACGGGGTCGTGCGGGGCGTGGGCGCAGTTGATCCCCACGCCCCCCATGTCTTGCCTTTTCGGCTCCGCCGCCGCGGGCGTATAAATAGGAGGGAGGGGGCAGCAGAACGCATGCCCCCCCCCGCTCTCTATCTTCTTCCTCCTCTGCTTCCATCACTGCCATGCCGCCCCGCAACCAAAGAGCCACCGTAGCTCGCCTTCGCCTGTCTTCTCCACGCCGCCGCAACCTCGCTATCACCCGCCCATGCCGCGCCATCGCCAAGTCACCAAGAACCATGGCACGAGGCGAGTGGGACGGCTCCAATGTCCACGACGGGCACATCGATTTCCACCGCCAGACGCGGAGGATGCCCAACGAGGCGTGCTTGGGTACGCGCCTCCCGGACGAGCGGGAGATCTCGCCGGCGCCGCAGGCCAGCAAGTTTGTCGTCTTCTGCAGCCACTTCCTTCGCAGCTTCAGTTTGCCGACAAGCGGCTTCTTCCGGGAGTTCCTCGACTTCTACCGGCTGCAGCAGCACCACCTCACGCCAAATACGGTGGTTCTTCTCTCCACCTTCATCATGCCGTGCGAAGGTTACCTCGGCATCCTGCCCACACTCGAGCTGTGGGGCAGGTTCTTCTACCTCAAGCTCGGCACCGCGGCCAAGGGTGGGCCAGCCCAGTGCGGTGCTTGCGTCGCCGTGCAGCGCACCCCCTCCGGGACTCGGTTTCCGCCTGTCACCCTGCACGAGTCAGCCAAGTTGTGGTAGAAATCGTATTTCTACGTCTGCAACATCCACCCGACCAACGACTACGTCAACCTGCCGATATTCGCGCCCGGCCCGCCTCCTGGGATGTGGAGCAACTGGGGCCAGCAACCCGGCAAGCCGCTGCCGGCTGCCATCACCAACTCCCTCGACCGGCTCCAGGAGATGACGGAGTCGGAGGGGCTCAAGCCGGCGGATCTGCTGGCCGCCTTTGTCCACCATCGAGTGTCGCCCCTCCAGCTCTGGCCGCATCCCATCTGCGACATGAGCGGTAGCCTGGACCCTTGCCGAATGTCGACGAAGGAGCTGCCGATCGAAGAGGTGGTCCAACATGTGAACTATTTTTCCAACAGCCAGCTCAGCGAAGAGGACTGGAGCTTTGGCAAGCTGCCGTACAGCCGCGCCAACCCTCCGCCTATGGTGAGTGTCTGGTCCCCTTTCTTTGCTCACGCCATTCTCTTCATCCACCCTGATCATTCGAACACGGCGCAGCCCTTTGCTGGCCAGGCGAACGCCGCTGGGCCAGCTCCTGGCCACCAATGGATGGCGGACAGGGAGGTGAGCGACGTGGGCGACCCCGAGCTGGGGGAGGCTACGCTAGAGAACGACGACGCCATCGAAGGTGGCGGCGATGGAGCAGGCGGAGCCGTAGGAGGTGGCGCGGGAGGAGGCGGCGATGTCCGGGACTGGCCGGATGATGACGAAGACGGCAATGGACAGCGTCGCCCTGAAGGCGCCGCCAAGGCGGTAGCAGGCTCCTTGTCAACGCGACCGACAAGTGGGCGCCGACTGGCGCACCTGGCGCGTCTAAGAGCCACGCCGACGCGGGGCTGTTCGGCAGCCGGCCGACCAAGAAGGCCAAGTCCACTATCGCTGCGACCAAGCGGCAAGAGGCCGCAAAGGTGGCCGCCATCCGGAGGACCCCGAAGCTGCGCCCGATGGCGTCCGTGTAAGTGTTCTAACTGTTCTTGTCTTGATTATTTTCGTCTTGGCTTGGTTTTTCTTCTCTTGCGAGTCTTCTGCCTTGTGCTTGCTTCTTTCTCGCAAACTCTTATCTTTGCCTGCCTCGCCGTGCAGGGCTCCCCTTTCTGTGTCACGGGCCCCATCCGCCTCAGTGCTTGGGGCGGCAGGCGGCCCCGAGGATGCCCGCCGCGTGGACCCGGCCACCGCCCTCCAAAGAGGCGACGGAAAGGAATGCGTGGGAGGCGCGGGAGGAGCGGGACATCGCAGCTCGGGAGAGGCGGAGGCGGCAGACGCGGCGCGGGCGGAGGCCGACGCAACAGCCAAGGCTCAAGCGGACGCGGCGGCCAAGGCGCAGGCGGAAGCCAATGCCAGGGCCGCGGAGGACCCGACCCGCAGCGTGGTTCCAAAGGCCACCGACTCGTAGCAGCCGGAGCTGCCGGTGGTGGAGGGCCGGACGCCAAAGCTGGCCAGACGGCCCCGGAGCGGGAGGGGACCGACCCCATCGTCCCGGAGGTGGAGGTGACTCTACGTGCGCTGGATGCTGGCGAGCGGGATCGCCAGCCCGAAGTGCCAGAGGTGCCGCCGTCCAGCGCCGAATTGGTAGTGAGCCAGGCCAAGATGGCACGCACCCCCCGTGCCAGCGCCCATCGCGGGCCGCTTCTGCGGCGAAGCCCATGGAAGTTGGGGCCGCGAGTTCGTCGCCACCCGACACGGAGGCCACAAGCTCTGCTCCGCTTGACTGGACGTCGGGAGCGGGATCGGCCGTCCTCAACATCGCTGTGAAGGACGTCCTGGACCAGTTCAACGCCCACGGCACCACCCTCCAGAAGGCCAGGAACGAGCTATTGCTGATGCAAACGGTCGTCCGAGTACGCTCTCGATCTTGCTTTGAATTCTTGTAATCTTTAGTGGGGGTGCGCCAGCGCACCCACTAGGTGTAGCCCCCGAGTTCCAAGTCGGCTGCTGAGCAGGCGGGTTGGAACTACATGGCGTGCTTCCGAATGCTGAAGTGTTGCTCTCATCGCAGGACTACCACAACTTGCATGCGGCCGCCTACAACTCCCAGAATTAGGCGCTGGCTAAGCGGACTACTGACTTGAATCAGAGCCGTGGTAGGTACGTAGGCCGTCTTTCAGTGGGGGCGCGCAAGCGCACCCGCTGGGTGTAGCCCCCCAGATTCGGGCCGACTGCTGAGGGGTCGGACCGGATCTTCCGGCAACTTCTTGTTTTTTGTTGATGCTGACATTTCTTTCTTGCTTTGGCAGAGGTCGCTGCTCAGTTGCGGACGCGCGTGGGCGAGCGCGAGACTGAGCTCCATGCCAAGGAGTAGGAGCACAGCCAGGCGGCCGCAGAGTGTGATCGTCTTGCGAAGGAGCTGGCGGACCATGCGGAGAAGCACAAGGCGGAGGTCCGGCAGCTGAAGGACAGGGAGGCACTCCTCAAGGCCGAGTTCGAGACTGAGCGCTTGGACTGGGCCAAGAGAGAGAAGTTGTTGTCGGATGGCTACGAGGTGATCGAGGACATGGTCGAAGGTAAATCCTTTCCAATTTTATTGCTTAGTTGCCGGCTACTGCAGGAGGCCGACTTATAAATCTTTTGTCTTCTCTTGGACAGAATTTTTTCCCGGCCGCTCCATTGCCATCTGCCAGGCAATTGAAGTGCGGCGCAACCAGCGGAGGAGGACGGGCGCGGACATTCCGCAGAACCAGCGCCGGAATCTGGGCGAGCAGCTCATGGCCATCAAGATGCGCCTTTAGCCAGCGCACCGCCTGCTCCATCGTCTTCAGTGCGCCGGGTCACAGGTCTTGGCGGGGCTCTGGCCTGATGCTCGGATTCCTCGGACTCCCGGTCGGACTGCCGACTGGCTGGAGGTGGCGGTCGAGTGGTTCGAAGCCTGGAAGGGTGCCGCGGTTCGGGCAGGCGCCAGGTCGACGCTGGAGTTCATCAAGGCCTGGTATCCGGACGTGAGGTTGGCCAAGCTGGCCACCTTCCGTCAAGGAGACTGGGCCGGATCTGGAGGCGACGCACGATGAGATCGGCAAACGCACGGTGGCCCTTGCCGACTACGCCGACACCAGCATCTTCATCCCAGAGCTGGCGGAAGACGGCACCGAGGTGCCGCCCTCTTGGTTCGGGCTGAACCCGGACGAGGGGGGGACTCGACGGAGGAGATCGCCTCCAGTGGCGAGGCCGAGGAGGACAAGGACAAGGAAGGCGAGGTCATCGCACCGGACACTAGAGCGACCAGCCGGACTCAGCATGATCGGGCCTCAGCCAGCGAGCCACGGGAGACTACGTCAATCGCCGCCTACGCCTACCAGGCCGAGACCCGACAGCCAGACACCCCACCAGCCGGCGCCTCAGCCACCGCCGACCTGTCCACACCGCCCGCAACGCCCTTGGCCTAGGCGGCCCTTTACCTTTAAATTTTCTCTGTCTTGTACTCGAAAAACAAGTTAATCATGCCAATTCCACCCACTGGGGGTGTATTTCAAACTCTGTTGAATGCTGGCCTTGGGCCTTTTGCTAATGTAAATAATTTATTTTCACACATGCTTGTGTCTTTTGCCGAGTTCTGGATTGGTTTTCCTTTGCTCTATTTGGCTTTTTCCTTTGCCGTCTTCCTTTGGCTGCCAGCCGGACAGCCGCGCTGCGGTCTGTGGCTGGGTTAGGGACTTGGCCGTTTAGAATAGGCAAGTTACTTTGGCCGCCTAGAGAGAGCAATTCTAACAAGTCATGGCATTATTTTGGCTCTCTCAAATAGGTGTGTCCAGCAAAGATTCATGACTTAAAATACAAAGCAAAACAAGCAAAGACTCATATCATACAAGACGCTCCAAGCAAAACTCATAGTATGTGACGAACAAAAATATAGTTCCGAGTAAAATTCCGATGGTCGTTAGAAGAAAGTTGGGATGCCACTCGGGCATCCCCAAGCTTAGTTGCTACTTCTCTTTGGATAATAGCTTGGGATGCCATGGGCATCCCCAAGCTTAGGCTCTTCTTACTCCTTATTCCTTCATCCATCGTAACATCACCCAAAACTTGAAAACTTCAATCACACAAAAATCAACAAAACCTTCGTGAGATCCGTTAGTATAAGAAAACAAATCACTACTATAAGTACTGTTGCAAACCAATTCATATTTTATTCATGCATTATATCTACTGTATTCCAACTTTTCTATGGCAAAAACTCTTCAAAGAAAACCATAGAATCATCAAAACAAGCACACAACGCAAAGAAAACAGAATCTGTCAAAAACAAAACAGTCTCTAGCAATTCTGAAAAATTAGGACCACGTGCGCAATTTGTATATTAATCTTCTGCAAAATGAATTGGTATTTTATCGCGCTCATGTTAAAAATGAGAATTATTTTCGTGAGCGCAAAAGTTTCTGTTTTCAGCAAGATCAAATCAACTATCACCCAACATAATCCTAAAGGCTTTACTTGGCACAAACACTAATTAAAACACAATCATAACAGTAGCATAATTGTGCAAACACTCAAGGATAGAAAGCAAAAGACAAAAATAAATTTTATTCATTGGGTTGCCTCCCAACAAGCGCTATCGTTTTGTGCCCCTAGCTAGGCATAATGCACGGATCTACGCGTTGTCATCTTTGTTCTCCAACTATCAATCAAACACTTAGAAATTTTCAGGGATTTAGCATATAGATTTTCAATGACAATACTCCTAGGAACTAGTTTAAAGAATTCATTATTGCCCAAAGGATCTCTTATAATTCAACAAAATCTGGGTGAATACTAATCATCTTAAGATCCTCTTTGCTTTTATTACTAGGAGTTGCACCCTTGTTCTTAGTAACTTGAGTAATCTTGCTAATCTTTACGGGAGTTTTCTCAATAGTTATAGGCAAAAGCCGTGCTTAGATTACTAAAGATTTCTTCCAGTTTATCAATCCGAGACGGGCTTTCTTCAATTGTTCATGAATTACGGTCCCCTTTTCTTTTAACAGCTTAAATACTTCTCCAGGTTTTGACCCAATTTTAGTAGCAAAATTATGCATCATCTTATCCAAGTTTTCAATATGCTCTTCAGTAAGAATTTTCTTTTCAATAGAATCTAGTCTTTCCATGACATGCTCAAGAGTCAAAGTTGTTTCATAATCATAAGAGGTGGTGATCCCACTAAATTTCCCATAGCATTATAAGCATCAAGAGAGGGACACATCAAGAAATTTCCACCGGTAATCGTATCAAGGACGAATCTATAGCCAGTGGTGATGCCCACATAAAAACAGCGAAGAAGAACGATGATAGACTGCTTACGGATAGATCTATTATGAGCATTGCAAATCCTATACCAAGCATCTTTTAAATTCTCTCCTCCCCTTTGTTTAAAGTTGAGAACCTCGTTCTCGGGAGTGCATGCAATAGAGGAAGAACTATCCATAATGACAAAAGTAGCAAACAAGATTGCACACAAAACAGAACCGGCAAGAAAACGGCGAACGAAAAAGAGGGCGAATAAAACGGCAAATTTTGTGAAGTGGGGAAGAGGAAAATGAGAGGCAAATGGCAAATAATATAAATTGCGAGGAGATGAGATTTGTGATTAGGAACCTGGTAGAAGTTGATGATGTCTCCCTGGCAACGGTGCTAGAAATTTGTTTTGATGTGTGCTAGAACTACGTTGGTATTTCCCAAAGAGGAAGGGATGATGCAGCACAACAAAGGTAGGTATTTCCCTCAGTGATGAGATCAAGGTTAGCGAACCAATAGGAGAACCACGCAACACTACGTGAACAACACCTGCACACAAATAACAAATACTCGTAACCCGGTGTATTAAAGGGGTTGTCAATCCCTTTCGGGTAACGGCGCCAGAAATTGGCAAATGAACGTGAGAAAGTTGTAATAAATTGATAGATAGATATCACGGGAACGCGAGATAAAATAAATAAGTAAAAATTGCAGCAAGGTATTTTTGGTTTAATAGATCTGAAAATAAACGAAAGAAAAAACAGATCGTGAAGGCAAATATAATAAAGAAGAGACCCAGGGGTCGTAGGTTTCACTAGTGGCTTCTCTCGAGAAAAAATAGCAGACGGTGGGTAAACGAATTACTGTTGGGCAATTGATAAAACTTCAAATAATCATGACGATATCCAGGCAATGATCATTATATAGGCATCACATCCAAGATTAGTAGACCGACTGCTGCCTGCATCTACTACTATTACTCCACACATCGACCTCTATCCAGCATGCATCTAGTGTATTAAGTTCATGAAAAAACGGAGTAATGCAATAAGAATGATGACATGATGTAGACAAGATCTATTTATGTAGAAATAGACCCCATCTTGTTATCCTTAATAGCAATGATACATACGTGTCAGTTCCCCTTTTGTCACTGGGATCAAGCACCATAAGATCGAACCCATCACAAAGCACTTCTTCCCATTGCAAGATAAATAGATCAAGTTGGCCAAACAAAACCCAAATATCAGAGAAGAAATACGAGGCTATAAGCAATCATGCATATAAGAGATCAAAGAAGACTCAAATAACTTTCATGGATAAAAAGATAGATCTGATCATAAACTCAAAGTTCATCGGATCCCAACAAACACACCGCAAGAAGAGTTACATCATATGGATCTCCAAGAGACCATTGTATTGAGAATCAAAAGAGAGAGAGGAAGCCATCTAGCTACTAACTACGGACCCATAGGTCTACAAAGAACTACTCACGCATCATCGGAGAGCCACCAATGGACATGATGAACCCCTCCATGATGGTGTCTAGATTGGATCTGGTGGTTCTGGAACTTGCAGCAGCTGGAATTGATTTTTGTCGACTCCCCTAGGTTTTCTGGAATATTGGGGTATTTATAGAGCAAAGAGGCGATTTGGGAGGCCACCAAGGTGGGCACAACCGACCAGGGCGCTCCTAGGCCTCCATGCGCGCCCTGGTGTCTTGTGCTCACCTCGAGCTCCCTCTTCAGCGCTTCTTTGGCCCACTGGATGTCTTCTGGTCCAAAAAATCCACAAAAAGTTTCGCTATGTTTGGACTTCGTTTGATATTGATTTCCTGATATGTAAAAAACATGCAGAAAACATCAACTGGCACTTGGCACTATGTCAATAGGTTAGTACCAAAAAATGATATAAAATGACTATAAAATGATTGTAAAACATCCAAGAATGATGATATAACAGCATGGAACAATTGAAAATTATAGATACGTTGGAGATGTATCAAGCCCTCGTACAACAACGCACCAAGGAGTTGGAAGACAAGCACAAAGCTGCCCTAGACGCCCTCACAACTAATTCTACTGCTCGATTGAAGAAACTCACTGATGATCTAGTTGTCGCATCCGCTGCCAAGACTGACCTCCACCAACATGTGACTAAGCTGACCGAGGAGCTTGCCGGGAGTAGCAAGGAGGTGGAGGACCTCAAGGAGGAAGTGCGAAAGACGGAGGTCCTCCTGAACAATGTGCAGTCACCGCTTTCCTCCAGGATCCAAAGTCTTGAAACCGCCAACGGCACCATCGCGGATCTGAAGGCCAGGATTGACACCTTGGAAAGTGCGGCAGAGTCCTACGGATCCCGCCAATAGCAGCTGTCCAAAGATCTGGACACTGCCCAACGTCTCCGAAAGGATGCAGAAGACAAGCTGGCGAATCAATCCGAGCAGCTTAACCTCTGGATCAGGAGCCTGATTGATATCGCCATGCATCTTGCTGCCCAGACCGTAGAGATGGGCATGGATGGGCCAGCCTTTTCAGTCAGCAGACATGAAGTCCCAAGCATCAAGCTGGGAGTTTTCTTCAACGAGATAATTGACAAGCTGAAGGTGCATGAAGAGGGGAGGGCCAAGCACTTCGCGACCGAGTCCCGGAAGCTCGCCCATGATGCCATCCTCATGGTCTTGAGTAACATCGCCTGTCGTCATCCGGATCTCGACCTCGCTGACGGTTTCAGGAAGCCGCCGGTGGGTGTCGATGTCTCAGCTGCCAAAGAAAAAGCAGCCCCTCTGGCCGCCAAGGCCCTCCGCATCCCAACGGCTTCACATAGTCGTCAGGCTAAGCGTTGAGCCATTGTCGTTCTCGTGCTATCCTGCAACAAAACATGGTGTATGCTTTGTGGTTAGGTATCATACTGTTTTATGCTTGCGTGGAACTGATGTCCTTTGCTTAATCTTAAATGCGCGTTTATCCCTCTAAGCTTATATGCTTGTGTTCGTATGATTGGTCCTTATGTATGTTCTGGTTGCTTGCCGGTATCATATTGCCGCAATTATCATAAGGGTCCGGCCCTTAACACTCATCTTGGCGTGGATGCATCCCGGCAAGTTTTCCATTGGTAGCTCTCGACGCAGCCGCTCATTCTATGAGCAAGGCTCGGGATAGAATGAGGGTGCAGACAAAGAACTAGCCAAGGTACCATCACACGAAGGATTTCATAGTACGAACACATACTAAAGCCGAGGGATAAACGAATGCAAAAATCTAGGATTCATCAAGAGGAAATGATTGTGTGGACTTAGCTTTTGTCCTTGTTCCTTCCCATCCCTTCTGGCTACGTGCCTTTGGTGTGCTCGAGATATCCGGAAAGACGGAGGCCAGGCGAATAACTCTCTGGTTCCCGGTAGGGACCAATACACGTCATGTGTGTCTGGCGGGCGGCAGGATATGGTGCCGGGCTTTCCCGGTCCCTCTTTCTTCCCTCCACACCTTCGAACAATCCGACAATGGCTAGCGCAAGAATCACGCCAGTGCAGATGGCCTTGCCGGAGCATACTTGCCGGGGCATCGATCAATGGAGTCATACTGGTGTTTTACTCAGGATTTCCCTAAGCAGGGTAAATGCTGAACTGAGTATGGCGCGGTACTCATCGACATTGATGATGCCAGGGCCAGAACAGCTCGATTGCCGAAGAGGGAGAGAGATGGAAAAGAGGAACCTCATTCTCGCGCGCCTTGCCCCTTCCCGGAACGGTGCCCGAGCGGCGCTCACGCCGCCTAGGCTGCCTGGGAGGAGCATATCACCGCCGGCACTAATCTTCTCCGCGGCTGCGAACACGATGGGATGAGATGATGAATAAAGCATGTGCGGAGACGGCCCCGCTTCCCCGCTTTGTCTTCATATCTCCACGGGCACCACTGACGCCAAAAGCTTTGGTTGGGCTGCAATGGAGACGATACGCTGCTGACGCTCTCGGGTCCGCGCAAGTGATCCCCCTACCTGGCGCGCCAAAGATGTCGTGGGAAACCATGGCAACCTATGGGACCAAGAGTCCCTTTCTAGTTCGGCGGGGGGATGGCACGTTGCACAAAGAGCGGAAGAGCGTAGAACAGCACGGCAGAGATCACACGGGCAGTCTTTACCCAGGTTCGGGCCATCGCGAGGCGTAAAACCCTACTCCTGATTTGGTGGATTGATGGTGGAAAAATGGTGGTGACTGCAACACGCTTGCCCGGCAGGGTTGCGTCGGGGCGAGAACGGCTAAGCGCATATCAGTGCATGAGGGTGTGGATTAGCCAACCCACTGACCCACCCCCTCTACGGTCAGCATGGGCCTGCTTTTATAGATTAAGGGGTCACCACAGTGGAAAATTAGTCATTATGTACTGATTAGATAAGGCTCACAAAGCACATTAAATGCGCCGCTCAATGTCACATCATAGCTCGCCCAGCAGGCGCTGTCGGGCTGTTTTGCTAGCTTCGCGCCTGCTTGCTTGACACAT
This sequence comes from Aegilops tauschii subsp. strangulata, assembly GCF_002575655.3. NCBI lineage: Eukaryota > Viridiplantae > Streptophyta > Magnoliopsida > Poales > Poaceae > Aegilops > Aegilops tauschii. Next base: position 274,826,346 of record NC_053037.3, on the reverse strand, counting down.
CTCAGGACGGGTGTCGCTTGGAGGTATTTTCTGTAGGATGTGGCTGCCATGTGGCGAATAGCAGCCACTTAGTCACTTTGGAGCTTGACACCGCACTGATCGACAACGTGCATAGTGATGAGGTGGTGTGGTGGAGTAGTTCTGCCTCCGTAGGCCTGCCGGGATGACCCAAAGGCTTGCTTCCGAGGGTAACCCCATCCTTGCCAGGCTTGCCTGCCCGGCAAGGGAGGTTCTTTCCTTAGCGACAACTTGCTCTTCTGGCTCTTCTTGGTCTTCCTGATCTATACTTGGATCCTTTAAAGTACTGGTCCCAGTGTTGGAAATATGCCCTAGAGGCCATAATAAAATGGTTATTATTATATTTCCTTGTTCATGATAATTGTCTATTATTCATGCTATAATTGTATTAACCGGAAACTGTAATACATGTGTGAATACATAGACCACAACATGTCCCTAGTGAGCCTCTAGTTATCTAGCTCGTTGATCAATAGATGGTTGTGGTTTCCTGACCATGGACATTGGATGTCATTGATAACGGGGTCACATCATTGGGAGAATGATGTGATGGACAAGACCCAATCCTAAGCATAGCACAAGATCGTGTAGTTTGTTTGCTAGAGATTTTCTAATGTAAAGTGTCTTTTCCTTAGACCATGAGATTGTGCAACTCCCGGATGCCATAAGAATGCTTTGGGTGTATCAAACGTCACAACTTAACTGGGTGACTATAAAGGTGCACTACAGGTATCTCCGAAAGTGTCTGTTGGGTTGCCACGAATCGAGACTGGGATTTGTCACTCCGTATGACGGAGAGGTATCTCTGGGCCCACTCAGTAATTCATCATCATAATGATCTCAATGTGACTAAGGAGTTAGTCACGGGATCATGTGTTATGGAACGAGTAAAGAGACTTGCCGGTAACGAGATTGAACAAGGTATAGGGATACCAATGATCGAATCTCGGGCAAGTAACATACCGATGGACAAAGGGAATTGTATACGGGATTGATTGAATCCCTGACATCGTGGTTCATCCGATGACATCATCGTGGAACATGTGGGAGCCAATATGGGTATCCAGATCCCGCTATTGGTTATTGGCCGGAGAGATGTCTCGGTCATCTCTGCATGGTTCCCGAACCCGTAGGGTCTACACACTTAAGGTTCGGTGATGCTAGAATTGTAATGGGAAATTGTATGTGGTTACCGAAGGTTGTTCGGTGTCCTAGATGAGATCCCGGACGTGACGAGGAACTCTGGAATGGTCCGGAGGTGAAGACTGATATATTGGACGAAGGGTATTGGAGTCCGGAATTGTTCCAGGGGTACCGGGTGACGACCAGCGTGGCCGAAAGGGGTTTCGGAGGCCCCGGCAAGCGTTGGGAGGACTTATGGGCCAAGGGAAGGGGGCACACCAGCCCACTAAGGGGTTGTGCGCCCCTCCCACCCCATCTCACGTAACCTGGAGAGGTGGGGGCGCATCCCCTAGTGCAGCGGCCCCTCTCGGCTTGGGGGCCAAGTCATTTAGGGGTGGGGGCACCCAAACCCATCTAGGGTGTCCCCTCCGGCCGCCGCCCCTCCCCTAGGGAAACCCTAGGGCGCCTCCTCCTTCCCCCTTTCCCCTATATATAGTGACGGGGTGGGAGGGCAGCAGCACCCTTCCCCTGGCGCAGCCCTCCCTCCTCCTACACCTCCTCCTCCTCCGTAGTGCTTAGCGAAGCTCTGTCGGAGAACCACGAGCTCCACCGCCACCACGCCGTCGTGCTGCCAGAGATCTCCCTCAACTTCTCCTCTCCCCTTGCTGGATCAAGAAGGAGGAGACTTCCCCGGGCTGTACGTGTGTTGAACGCGGAGGCGCCGTCCGTTCGGCCCTTAGATCGGATCTTCCATGATTTGAAACGCCGCGAGTATGACTCCATCAACCGCGTTCTTGTAACGCTTCCGCTTAGCGATCTTCAAGGGTATGAAGATGCACTCTCTCTCTCTCTCTCTCGTTGCTAGCATCTCCTAGCTTGATCTTGGTGACTAATAATCGCCAAGTGCAGGGAATCATCTAGCAATTCCCAAAGGTGGAAGTGATTAGTATGGAGTGTCGAACCCACAAGGAGCTAAAGGTAAGATCAATATTCTCTCAAGTCCTATCTGCCACTGATACGACTCTACGTACACCGAACGTTTGCTTCCAACTAGCAACGAGAAATAAAACTACATTGTGGGTATGAAGAGGATAACTTTGCATGATATCGGAGAGCTAAAATATAAAAGTAGGTGCTGTTATCATAAAGTTAGAATATATTACTAAATATTATAAATAGCGAGTGGGGAATAATGATGGATCGGTGTGCCGAATTGTCCTAGGCAATTGTTAACAAGACCGGTAATCACTATTGCAATTTCATATGAGGGAGAGGCATAAGCTAACATACTTTCCCTTCTTGGATCATATGCACTTATGATTGGAACTCTAGCAAGCATCCGCAACTACTAAAGATCATTAAGGTAAAACCCAACCATAGCATTAAAGCATCAAGTCCCCTTTATCCCATACGCCGTGACCCACTTATCCGTGTTTATGCTTCTGTCACTCAAGCAATGCAGACAATAAGTAAACCATGGACATATTGCAACACCCTACAGCGGGAATCCCTCACGCGTGCGCGACACAGAGGGCACAATAGGACAGCACCAAAATAAAACATACAACTCATACCAATCTAGATCATCAATCAACCCAAAGACAAAGGATACTACTCAAAACATCCTAGGATGGCGACACGTCATTGGATCATAATATGTGGCATAAAGCACCATGTTCAAGTAGGGATTACAGCGGGGTGCGGGAGAGTGGACCGCGTAAAAGAGATGAGGATGGTGATGTTGATGAAGACGATCACCGCGGTGATGATTCCCCTCCCGATGGCACTCTGGCACCACCGAGAGAGAGGAGGAGAGGTTCTCCCCCATGTGCTTCCTCCTCCATGGCCTCCCCCTCTGGTCCTTGGCCTTCATGGCGATGATGGCCCCTCTGGGATCCTCCTCCATGGCCTCCGGTGATGATGGCCCCCTCCGGCAGGGTGCCAGAGAGGGCCTAGATTGATTTCTCGTGGCTACAGAGGCTTGCGGCGGCGGAACTTCCGATCTAGGTTAATTTCTAGAGGTTTGGGTATTTATAGGAGAGGTTGGCGTCGAGAACAAGTCAGGGGCCCCACGGGTAGTCCACGAGGCATAGGGGCGCGCCTAGGGGGGTGGGCGCGCCCCCCACCCTTGTGGGGCCCACGGGACTCCCCTCCGGTAGATTTTTGTTCCGGTATTTTTCATATTTTCCAGAAAAATTCTCCGTTGATTTTCAGCGCATTCCGAGAACTTTTATTTCTGCACAAAAACAACACCACGGTAGTTCTGCTAAAAACAACGTCAGTCCGAGTTAGTTCTAATCAAATCATACCAAAATCATATAAAACTATTATAAACATGGCATGAATACTTCATAAATTATAGATACGTTGGAGACATATCAGCATCCCCAAGCTTAATTCATGCTCGTCCTCGAGTAGGTAAATGATAAAAGAAATAATTTATGAAGTGTGAATGCTAGCAAGTGCACAAGTTTGATCAATGATAATTTGAATCACCTTTTCTAGCATCATTATATGCCATAACAGTAGCTCATCTCATAAAACTTTTCATGATCAAGTAACAAGCTATTCACATGTTAAAGTATAGATCATAAACTTTCTTGAAACTAACAAACTATATTCTTAGTCATCAAACAATTGCAATTCATGTTATTTTCAGGAAGGGTCTATGTCAGAGCTTTGATTTAGCAAACTCCACATACTCAACTATCATTTAATCTTTCACAATTGCTAACACTCACGTGATATTTATGGGTTGAAAGTTTTAATTGGACACAGAGAAAGATAGGGGCTTATAGATTCGCCTCCCAACCTTTTACCTCAAAGGTAATGTCAACAATAATAGTTCATGATAACTTACATCCAATTGGATATATATATCAGAACTTTCCAACACAATGTGCTTGCCAAAGGATAAAATGTAAAAAGGAAAGGTGAAGATCACCATGACTCTTGTATAAGGGTAGAAGGTAAAAGTAAAAGATAGGCCCTTCTGTCACAGCCCTAGAATACCTGAGTGAAATAGTTGCATCTGCACTCATGCATCATGTCTAAAATTCCTGAAAATTGAATTGGGGAAAGTGGAAAGCCTCAGAAATCATTTCAGAAATAATCAACATTAAAAATCTCCTCAAACAAGCCCAAGAAAATGTTCCTGTTAATATCTGGAAATATTGGCAAGAGATAAAATTCAAACCAATATTTTTAGAATCTCAGGAAAAATTATTTTGGACCCTTGAATTAATCCAATAAATATTTGAATTGGATTTATATTTATTGTATAAAAAATATATGTTCAATAATTCTAGAAATTGTTGTGTGGTTTGGGTTAAAGACCACTTAGTTCACACAACTATTTTCATGAAGTTTTGAAGTGGTTTAGTATTTTTGCTAAATCGGAAAACAAAGACAGAAATAGAAAACAGAAACAAATAGAAAAAAAGGAGAGAGAGAAAGGCTAGAGGCCACATACCTGGCGCCCCACCACGGCCCAGCAGAGGCCCAGCCCACTGGCCTCTGCCAGTCATCACCAACCTCCCGCCAGGAGGACAGCGCGCGCGTGGCCGCCGCGGGCGAGCACACGCCCCGCCACCTCCTGCTTGCCGCCGAGCATCTGGACGCCCTGGATGCCGACACGCACCCCCTGGAACCCTTTCACTCTCTCCCAACCTCTTCCCCCTCCTCTGCTCTCTCTCCCTCTTGCGCCCGAGCGCCGCCGCAGCCGCGCCGCCGTAACGCTGCAGCCATCGTGCTCCCCTCGCCTCCCCGTGTTGTCCATTACCTCCGCCGCGACTCCCTCGACCTCCTCGACGAACCGCACGCTGCCGGACGCCCCACAGCGTCGTCATCTTCAACATCTCCATCACCGGCCGCCGGAGATCCCCTTCGCCGCTCCGCTCGCTCCGGTGCTTCCTCGAGCTCGTCGACCCGCCCAACGTGCTCACCGTGAGCTCATGTCCCAAACCCCCCTCTCTTTTGCCTTGCTTGCACGTCGTAGCCACCGCGTTGCCTGTGCCCGAACACGCCGCCGCCTGCGCTCGCCGCCGACGCGCCTCCGGCGACCATTTGGTCCACCGGGCGTGTCCATCGCCCTCCCCGCATCGCGCACGCACACACCAGCACTCCAGCTCTCCCGCACGTGCACCACAGTGCCGCTCGCGCCTCACCCGGGCTCCGGCCACTGCGGCCGAGCTCCTAGCTGTCGCCTCCGGCCATCCCAGGCCCGGCTGGCACCACCGCCTGACGCGCGCTGGTCTCGGCTCTCGAACGAGCCCAGCCACGCTACGAACGGGGCACCATAGCCCGTTTCCGCGGCGCTCCGCCACCTCTGGTCGTCGCCGGCGGCTTAACGCTGGCCTAACCCTGTTTAGGTTAGTGCTAATGACCCCCCCGGCTAATTAAGTTAGGTTAGTTGAGTTAGAGGCTGACAAGTGGGCCCAGGCCCTAATTAACCTAGGTTAGTGCTAACCTAACACTAACCAACTCTGTTAGCTAGTTGTTACACCGACATGTGGGTCCCAGCCGTCAGGTTTGACTTGGGCTGGCGCCTTTGACCTGCTGACGTCACCCCGACGTCATGCTGACGCAGTTAACCTTTTTCTGGATTTATTCTTTTTCAGGAAATTCCAGAAAATATCACAAACTTCAAAAATTCATAGAAATTAATCTGTAACTCCAAATGCAAAGATTTATATATGAAAATTGATCAGAAAAATTCAATCTTTCCATCTGTACTAGTTTCATGCATGTCAAAACAATTTAACCTTGCTGTTTAGATGAAACAAGCTGATGCACTAATATGACCTCTTATTTTGGGTTTGCATTTGGATCTTTGATTCAAATGAGCTCAAACCAACCTGTTCTAAGTTGCATTAGCCAAAACACATTCATTTTTCCATGTCATGATCATGCATCATATTGTTGCATTGCATTGATTGTGTTCCCTCTCTGTTGCCGGTAATTGTTCCCCTCAGTAGACGTGGTACCGACGATGAGATCGATGACACCGATGAAGAGCTATTATTATCTTCAGAAGTGCCAGGCAAGCAAAACCCCCTTGTTCATTCCGATACAATCCCACTCTCTCGCTCCTGCTCTCTTTTACTGCATTAGGACAACAAGATTCATCTGTTACTTGATGTGGTAGTTGAACCCCTTATCCTCTGCATGACCTGTCATTGCCACAGTAAATAGATGAAACCCACTAGCATGATTAGGAGTTGTTTGAGCCCTGATGTGCCTACTCATTCATGCTTGTTTGTCATGCCTGCTACTGCTTAGAGTTGAGTCAGGTCTGATTCATCGGGAATGAATTGGAATGGTGATGAACATGTCCTACTGTGTGTGAGTTAAGTGTGTGAACACGATTTGGTAAAGGTAGCGGTGAGAGGCCATGTAGGAGTACATGGTGGGTTGTCTCATTGAAAACGTCCTTAGGAACTGAGTTCTGTGTTTGTGATCCATGAACAGCTACTACCACGCGTTGGGTCCGAAACCAATGGACCCTCTCGACTTATTAACTGCCTTGATCTCTGTCTAGGAGTTGCAACTAGTTTCTGGTGTTTGTAGGATATGTGTTGGAGGCCGTGCGTAGCGCTGACCCTAGGGGTGGGCTATGATGCGGTAGATACACCATGGCACAATGTACCGGGCGCCCGTTTGGTGTCTTGGGAACCCTGCACACATCGTTTGGGGCTGTGAGCGAAACCCCGGCCGGATCTCCTCGCGGATGGAACCCGAATAGGCAATAAACCAGGACTAGAGACTTGTTGGTTAGTCAGGTTGTGGCCAACTCCCTCGCCAGGCTTCCGCTTGAAGGTTGCCGAGATACACGACGTGTACATGGTGGTAAGTGGTGAGAGCGTGTGTGAAGAAGTACACCCCTGCAGGGTTATAAATGATCTATTCGAATAGCCGTGTCCATGGTAAAGGACTTCTGGGTTGCCTGTACAGTTCATAGACAAGTGAAAGTGGATACTCTAAAACTCACAAGATAAGCGTGAGTGCTATGGATGGCCTTCTCGTAGGGAGACGGGAGCGGATCCATAGTGGTGTATTGATATGGTGAATATGTGGACTCGTGTGCGCCACCTCAAAAGAGTTACTTGCAGTCATAGTTTAGGAAAGCCACTGAGTCAAAGCTGGCTTGCTGCAGTCAAACGCCACCACCCCCTTTGTTGATACTGATGCATATGTAGCTAGTTCTGATGTAAGTCTTGCTGGGTACACTTGTACTCACGTTTGCCTATCATATGTTTTGCAGAGAGACGTCAGTCTCGCTAGTAGTTCCGCGTGGACTTCGACGTTTAGCTTGTTACCTCAGCTACGATCTTGTACCCTTGGGAGGGTCTTGTAGATAGTCAGGCTTCTCAGCCTTTTTCATTTGTATTTGTCTGTACTCAGACATGTTTATGCTTCCGCTCGATGCTTGTATGCTCTGTATGTTGGGTCATGAGACCATGATTGTAATACTTGGCTCCTCAGAGCCTAATGAATAAATACTTGAGTCATAGAGTTATGCTGTGATGCCATGTTGTATTTACACATATCGAGCATATTGTGTGTATGATTGAAATGCTTGGTATGTGTGGGATCCGACAACCTAGTTGTTTATCCTTGGTAGCCTCTCTTATGGGGAAATGTAGTCTTGTGCTTCCATGAGCCATAGTAGTCCGCTACAGCCCGGTTCACTTGGTAGCCCAGCAGTACTGCTCCGGAACACTTGACTGGCCGGCATGTGATTCACTTCATTCCTGTGTCTATCCCTTCGGGGAAATGTCACACGGTGACATCCGGAGTCCTGCCTAGCCTGCTACAGCCCGGTTCACCGGAGTCCTGTTAGCCCAGTGCTACAGCCTGGATTCGCACGCTACTGACTGACATGCTCGATGTTGATTCATGTATGCATGTCCCCGTAAGTTAGTGCCACTTTGGGTTCACGACTAGTCATGTCGGCCCGGGTTCTCTGTCATATGGATGCTAGCGACACTATCATATACGTGAGCCAAAAGGCGCAAACGGTCCCGGGCCATGGTAAGGCGACACCCGTGGGAATACCGTGCGTGAGGCCGGAAAGTGATATGAGGTGTTACCGGCTAGATCGATGTGACTTGGAATCGGGGTCCTGACAACTTTGGTATCAGAGCCTGACTACCTGTAGGATTACCAAGCCAAACTGGTCGAAGTTGAGTCTAGAAATGCTTTAGTTATATGTAGGGGAATTTATTGTGGGAAGGAACGTAAGGCTCTTTTTACTCCTTTACCCTATGGCCTTCTGATCTGAGTCATCCTCTTCTCTTCTACGGGGATTAAGAACTAGGCTTCTCATCTTTCTATCAGGATCACGTGTTACTAATCCGTAGACTTACAGGATTGATGGTTACAAGCCTCATTTCAGTTCCTATTACTTCCTTGTGTTGACCGTTGATTACGGAACCTTGATATTGTGATGTTGAGTGGTTATGCCACCATTTTGCAGGATGTCCCAAATATTTTGAGCATTTACAGCCGTTATGCTGTCCGAGTCATCGCAGGTTTCTAAATAGTCTGATGCATTTGCAAATCCCATCTTTCCGTTCCGATGTTCCTTTGGGCCAATTCAACCACACTAATCGGTGAGTTGAGGTACTCTATTGACTCGACATATATGTTGGAGCTATTATTATGACCCTAGGTGTTTTAGGGAGTCACCTAGTAATCTAGCCATGTTTTGTGTTCTCAGTGTGATGATTCTGGCTACCATTATTCTCAAAAGCATCCCGTGATGCCATTTAGTTAGTAGGCATTCTATTTCTGGGTTCTTGAACCCAAGATTCACTCTACTTAATTCGTGTAGATAGTGTTGCTCGTTCCTTTAGGATATTAGTAACCTTTGCGATAGTCCTCGAGGTCCATGGTATATCGTCCTTCCAATCCCATGAACCATTATGACAGAAGTTCTGTTGAACCAAAAGATCACAACCAGAGTGCTCTTGATGAGTTCTCGATTCTATGTTGTGACTCTGCCAATCCTACCTCTCTGCATGGGTTATCCGAAAGAAATATGTTGAATTTTTTCGGCATACTAATCCATGCATCCACAACTCAGAAAACATATGTTCCTTGAGTTCTCCCTCTTTAGTTGTCTTCTGACCTTCGTCTATCAATTGATAGTCAAGAGTATGCGTGCATTCGTTCATCGGTGTCTATCGTTCTTGTGGTCCGTCAAGCCATTCTAGTTCAGAGTGACTAGGAGAAACAAACTCCAATACCTCATCCATTTCTAGGATTGGGTCAAAGTAGTTGTATTCCGCAGATCAAATGCAATCAAGCTTTTGGTCTGTTCTACCCTGAAGTATTACCCACTTTATGTCAGGAATGTCATGAGAATTGCACCTTCTCTTCTGATTTCTTGACGTAGTGATACCTCTCGCCATCATTGTTCATTCCTCGGTGTCGTGTTGTCGCAACCGGAATGCCGACAAGTGAATTATGATGCGTGAAATCAATAATCCTAGCAACTGTGTTGCCTGGTAGTTCATGGACAATAATCTTATCCTTAGCGTGTTGGTTATTGAATCATCACCCTAAGGTTTATCGTGCTACCTAGTCCTTATTTCCAGTGCACTTTTCGATCAATGAGTTAGGATAGTATCAATCCTTACTTATTTGATCATATCGCCTTGCCTGAAAAGCAAGATTGTTCTCGAGCTTAGTGACATATCGGTGGTTCGTGATTTTCCGTATATCTTCTCGGAAGTATAACCAGGTTGTCACCTGACTGCTATGTTGAGTTCGTGATCAAGTTGGTTTCTTATAAACCACCCCTTCTCCAAGAATCTGTGTTGGATACCCCTGAGCTAGTTGGTTAAGCTAAACAACAACTTGGAGAGTTGGAAGATAAAAAGCTTTGCCGAATTTGGTTCTTTCTAAAGGGATATCTTTGTGTTTGTGTGTGTGTTGAAGAAAGATGATATCTTCACCAATTGGTCCTCGTGATCAGTTGTTGGATCTATTGTCTTGTCAAAACTTTGACTTGAGTATGGGCAATCGTCAAGTCAAATCAGAACCAACGATATTCGTAATGTTGTCTTACTCGTGGTTGATCCCTCGAGCATACACCATTACATCTTTTGGTCTGACCAATGCTATCACCGTTTTCACATAATGGTGGAAGTCCAGTGATATGGAAATTCCGATGAGTTGCTGTTAAGCCCATCAGCAGCATTTTGTCTCCTCCATGATTCGTGCTGAACATCCAGCTAGTGTTGGAAACTTGTGTAAGCATTTTCTTCATGCCCCATTCATGAAGAATATGTTTGGATGAAAGTCGTGACTTCATCTAAGTTCATGTGCAATCGATGCAAGTTGCCGCCGTGAATTCGAGGGAGCTTGTTTTTGCTTCCTTTGGAACCATCCCAAGTCAGTCATGCATTCGTGCGAAGTATTATGTGGTTTGCTAGATTAATTACCTCCACTCCATATGTGTTCCTAGCACACCAAGCCACTGATTGACTTGTTCAAGGAGAAGAAGTTCCTTCTTAAGAGCATGCCTTATGCAAGGACTTTGATATCCTCGTTGATGGTCCCCAACCAGAACTCGGTAGTGTTTTCTTGTAAGACTATTACATGGTCATGCTTGTCTTGGACAACGTGTTCGCATGTATGTAGCAGAACCAACTCATGTTTTGGAGCTTGCTATCGTAGTTCATCTCCCGAGAATCTCGCAACGTCATCTCGTCGGTTTGTGTTGCAAACTTTCTTTCTAGACACGTTGTCTGAATTATCCTGTTACCAACCAGATTTAAATCTCAGGCAGATATGATGGTTGGAACTTCTTCCGAGAACTATGATATAGGTTCCAGTGAAGTGGACGCACCTAGCTGGAAGCACTATTGTTGTAGTATCTTGATTAAGCCGTTTGGTCACCTCCCATGGGGATTTTGCATGACTTATTCTAGAAGTTGTTCCTTATGGATCCTGTGCTCCCGAAGTCCGACCTTTACTTGATGGCCATGTTGATGCTTCTTAAGCATGGCCGTGGTAGCTAGAACATCAAGGAGAACATTAGAAGCAGAGTGTTAAATGTCTCTCGGTCTATCATCCAGATTTTGTTTCCTTGGCCTCACTAAGGTGAAATCTGAGAAGTTGTTATCTCGCTTTGCATCTGCACCCTCCATCACTATTCGTCATGGTAGTATGTTGTGTTGCCATGATCCTTGACATGGATGTTGCTAAGACCTTGATGAGTACGGAAATGCTCAAGTTCTTGAGAGCACGCTCGGACACTAGGTTATATCCTCGGTATCAACTGGAATGTGCCTTCAGTTTGCTGAGTTGTCTTATAACTCTAGTTTTCTTTCCAACTGAGTATGCCATTTCTCCGAACTCCTTCAAATGACCGTTCATGATTTTCCTTAGGCTGGTTTAGAGAGTTTCAATGATCTATGTATCAAAAGTAATTCTTTTTGCCGCTTAAGGGGATAACTCTATGAGTCACCTTTCCTAAGGTGCCCCGCTAGAGAATCATAGCAATTATTTCCTCGCTACCTTGACACCATCCACCATCTTCTTAAGCATGGAATTTTTGCCCACCAAATCAAACTTCCTCGTTTGTTCTTCCATCCCTCTCGATGTGTGTTTTGTATCTCAACTCAAGATGTTTCAACATCTCATTCCACGAGTTGATTTTGAATAGCTCGATCTTCGGGAAGATCAAACCTAGTAGAGTTTCTTTCTGTCGTCATCGCGTGGATGAAGATCTCAAAAGCGAGGATGCCAAGATTAACGTGATGCAACGAATCAACAATCTTATGAAGTGCAACCTGGATCGTGAAGATTGTGTTGGTCTTGTGTCCCCTCTGTCTTCTTACCTCACGACTTGAATCTTGGGACGAGATTCTTGTTTAGTGGGGGTGAGTTGTCACAGCCCTAGAATACCTGAGTGAAATAGCTGCATCTGCACTCATGCATCATGTCTAAAATTCCTGAAAATTGAATTGGGGAAAGTGGAAAGCCTCAGATCTCATTTCAGAAATAATCAACATTAAAAATCTCCTCAAACAAGCAAGAAAATGTTCCTGTTAATATCTGGAAATATTGGCAAGAGATAAAATTCAAACCAATATTTTTAGAATCTCAGGAATAATTATTTTGGACCCTTGAATTAATCCAATAAATATTTGAATTGGATTTATATTTATTATATAATAAATATATGTTCAATAATTCTGGAAATTGTTGTGTGGTTTGGGTTAAAGACCACTTAGTTCACACAACTATTTTCATGAAGTTTTGAAGTGGTTTAGTATTTTTGCTAAATCAGAAAACAAAGACAGAAATAGAAAACAGAAAATAATAGAAAAAAAGGAGAGAGAGAAAGGCCAGAGGCCACTTACCTGGCGCCCCACCACGGCCCAGCAGAGGCCTAGCCCACTGGCCTCTGCCAGTCATCACCAACCTCCCACCAGGAGGACAGCGCGCGCGTGGCCGCCGCGCGCGAGCACACGCCCCGCCACCTCCTGCTTGCCGCCGAGCTTCTGGACGCCCTGGACGCCGACACGCACCCCCCTCGAACCCTCTCACTCCCTCCCGACCTCTTCCCCCTCCTCTGCTCTTTCTCCCTCTGGCGCCCAAGCGCAGCCGCAGCCGCGCCGCCGTAATGCCGCAGCCACCGTGCTCCCCTCGCCTCCCCGTGCTGTCCATTACCTCGGCCGTGACTCCCTCGACCTCCTCGATGAACCGCACGCTGCAGGATGCCCCACAGCATCGTCATCTTCGACATCTCCATCACCGGCCGCTGGAGATCCCCTTCGTCGCTCCGCTCGCTCCGGTGCTTCCCCGAGCTCGTCGACCCGCCCAACGTGCTCACCGTGAGCTCATGTCCCGAACCCCCCCTCTCTTTTGCCTTGTTTGCACGCCGTAGCCACCGCGTCGCCTGCGCCCAAACGCATCGCGGCCTGCGCTCGCCGCCGACGCGCCTCCGGCGACCATTTGGTCCATCGGGCGTGTCCATCGCCCTCGCCGCATCGCGCACGCACACACCAGCACTCCAGCTCTCCCGCACGCGCACCACAGCGTCGCTCGCGCCTCACCCGGGCTCCGGCCGCCGTGGCCGAGCTCCTCGCTGTCGCCTCCGGCCACCCCAGGCCCGGCTGGCACCACCGCCTGACGCGCGCTGGTATGGGCTCTCGAACGAGCCCAGCCACGCTGCGAACGGGGCACCATAGCCCGTTTCCACGGCGCTCCGCCGCCTCTGGTTGTCGCCGGCGGCTTAACGCCGGCCTAACCCTATTTAGGTTAGTGCTAATGACCCCCCGGCCAATTAAGTTAGGTTAGTATTAACTAAGCTAGGTTAGTTTAGTTAGAGGCTGACAAGTGGGCCCAGGCCCTAATTAACCTAGGTTAGTGCTAACCTAACACTAACCAACTCTGTTAGCTAGTTGTTACACCGACATGTGGGTCCCAGCCGTCAGGTTTGACTTGGGCTGGCGCCTTTGACCTGCTGACATCACCCCGACGTCATGCTGACGCAGTTAACCTTTTTCTGGATTTATTCTTTTTCAGGAAATTCCAGAAAATATCACAAACTTCAAAAAATCATGGAAATTAATCTGTAACTCCAAATGCAAAGATTTATATATGAAAATTGATCAGAAAAATTCAATCTTTCCATCTGTTACTAGTTTCATGCATGTAAAAACACTTTAACCTTGCTGTTTAGATGAAACAAGCTAATGCGCTAATATGACCTCTTATTTTGGGTTTGCATTTGAATCTTTGATTCAAATGAGCTCAAACCAACCTGTTATAAGTTGCATTAGCCAAAACACATTAATTTTTCCATGTCATGATCATGCATCATATTGTTGCATTGCATTGATTGTGTTCCCTCTCTATTGTCGGTAATTGTTCCCCTCAGTAGACGTGGTACCGACGATGAGATCGATGACACCGATGAAGAGCTATTATTATCTTCAGAAGTGCCAGGCAAGCAAAACCCCCTTGTTCATTCCGATACAATCCCACTCTCTCGCTCCTGCTCTCTTTACTGCATTAGGACAACAAGATTCATCTGTTACTTGCTGCGGTAGTTGAACCCCGTATCCTCTGCATGACCTATCATTGCCACAGTAAATAGATGAAACCCACTAGCATGAGTAGGAGTTGTTTGAGCCCTGGTGTGCCTACTCATTCATGCTTGTTTGTCATGCCTACTACTACTTAGAGTTGAGTCGGGTCTGATTCATCGGGAATGAATTGGAATGGTGATGAACATGTCCTACTGTGTGTGAGTTAAGTGTGTGAGCACGATTTGGTAAAGGTAGCGGTGAGAGGCCATGTAGGAGTACATGGTGGGTTGTCTCATTGAAACCATCCTTAGGAATCAAGTTCTGTGTTTGTGATCCATGAACAACTACTACCACGCGTTGGGCCCGAAACCAATGGACCCTCTCGACTTATTAACCGCCATGATCTCTGTCCAGGAGTTGCAACTAGTTTCTGGTGTTTGTAGGATATGTGTTGGAGGCCGTGCGTAGCGCTGACCCTAGGGGTGGGCTATGATGCGGTAGATACACCATGGTACGGTGTACCGGGCACCGTTTGGTGTCTCGGGAACCCTGCACACATCGTTTGGGGCTGTGCGCGAAACCCCGGTCGGATCTCCTCGCGGATGGAACCTGAATAGGCGATAAACCTGGACTAGAGACTTGTGTGGTTAGTCAGGTCGTGGCCGACTCCCTCACCAGGCTTCCGCTTGAAGGTTGCCAAGATACACGATGTGTACATGGTGGTAAGTGGGGAGAGCGTGTGTGAAGAAGTACACGCCTGCAGGGTTATAAATGATCTATTCGAATAGCCGTGTCCACGGTAAAGGACTTCTGGGTTGCCTGTACAGTTCATAGACAAGTGAAAGTGGATACTCTAAAACTCACAAGATAAGCGTGAGTGCTATGGATGGCCTTCTCGTAGGGAGACGGGAGTGGATCCATAGTGGTGTATTGATATGGTGAATATGTGGACTCGTGTGCGCCACCTCAAAAGAGTTACTTGCAGTCATAGTTTAGGATAGCCACTGAGTCAAAGCTGGCTTGCTGCAGTCAAACTCCACCACCCCCTTTGTTGATACTGATGCATATGTAGCTAGTTCTGATGTAAGTCTTGCTGGGTACATTTGTACTCACGTTTGCCTATCTTATGTTTTGCAAAGAGACGTCAGTCTCGCTAGTTGTTCCGCGTGGACTTTGACGTTTAGCTTGTTACCTCAGCTACGATCTTGTACCCTTGGGAGGGTCTTGTAGATAGTCAGGCTTCTCAGCCTTTTTCATTTGTAGTTGTCTGTACTCAGACATGTTTATGCTTCCGCTCGATGCTTGTGTATGTTGGGTCATGAGACCATGATTGTAATACTTGGCTCCTCGGAGCCTAATGAATAAATACTTGAGTCGTAGAGTTATGTTGTGATGCCATGTTGTATTTACACATATCGAGCATATTGTGTGTATGATTGAAATGCTTGGTATGTGTGGGATCCGACAACCTAGTTGTTTATCCTTGGTAGCCTCTCTTATGGGGAAATGTAGTCTTGTGCTTCCATGAGCCATAGTAGTCCGCTACAGCCCGGTTCACCGGAGTCCTGCTAGCCCATCACTACTGCTCCGGAACACTTGACTGGCCGGCATGTGATTCACTTCGTTCCTGTGTCTGTCCCTTCGGGGAAATGTCACGCGGTGACATCCGGAGTCCTACCTAGCCTGCGACAGCCCGGTTCACCGGAGTCCTGTTAGCCCAGTGCTACAGCCCGGATTCGCACGCTGCTGACCGACATGCTCAATGTTGATTCATGTATGCCTGTCCCCGTAAGTTAGTGCCACTTTGGGTTCACGACTAGTCATGTCGGCCCGGGTTCTCTGTCATATGGATGCTAGCGACACTATCATATACGTGAGCCAAAAGGCGCAAACGGTCCCGGGCCATGGTAAGGCAACACCCATGGGAATATCGTGCGTGAGGCCGCAAAGTGATATGAGGTGTTACCGGCTAGATCGATGTGACTTGGAATCGGGGTCCTGACACCTTCGCCGAGGGAAGCAGAGGTTGTCATGCGATTTTAAGGTTGGATGCACAAAATCTTAATGCAGAAGACGTCACTTTATATTGCCTCTTGTGATAGAGACCTTTATTATGCAGTCTGTCGCTTTTATTTCTTCCCTATCACAAGTTCGTATAAAGCTTATTTTCTTCGCACTAATAGATCATACATATTTAGAGAGCAATTTTTATTGCATGCACCGATGACAACTTACTTGAAGGATCTTACTCAATCCTTAGGTAGGCATGGTGGACTCTCATGGCAAAACTGGTTTAAGGGATGTTTGGAAGCACAAGTAGTATTTCTGCTTGGTGCAAAGAATTTGGCTAGCATGAGAGAGAAAGGCAAGCCCAACATGTTGGATGATCCAAGACAATATAATGTTTCAGATATAGGAAAACATAACCCATTAAGTTGTCTTCCTTGTCCAACATCAAATTTTTAGCATGTCATATTTTAATGAGTGCTCACAATTACAAAAGATGTCCAAGATAGTATATTTATATGTGAAATCTCTCTTCCTTCAATATTCTTTCATGAATTGTTCAAGTGACCAATTCTACGTTTGCTAACTTTCAATAAGTTTACTACCTATACTTGTTATGTGTGAAGTCATTACTCCCCATGGTATAATCATATGAAACATATATAAATTCAGATTTATGATATTCAATTCATTCAACCGTTTACTCATAGGATATATGTGAAGCACGTGAGTCAATGACAAACTACTCCAAAAGATATAAGTGAAGAACACTGAGTAGTCAAATAATTAACTAGCCATTGGAGGATTATTTTTCGTTCAAGATTTCAGATCCAATGAAACAGCAAGTAAAATTGAAAATACGCTCCAAGCAAAACACATATCATGTGACGAATAAAAATATAGCTCCGAGTAAGGTATACCGACAGTTGTGAAGACGAAAGAGGGGATGCCTTCCGGGGCATCCCCAAGCTTAGGCGCTTGAGTCTTCCTTGAATATTACCTTGGGGTGCCTTGGGCATCCCCAAGCTTAGGGTCTTTCCGCTCCTTATTCTCCTCATATCGATATCTCACCCAAAGCTTGAAAACCTCAATCACACAAAACTTAACGGAACTTCGTGGGATAGGTTAGTATGATAAAGAGTAAACCATTCACTTTGGTACTGTCAAAGACAAAGTTCATAATTGTTCTCACACGATTCCTACTGTACCATATCATTTCTACAATTTATATTGAGAAATATAATTCATAGAAACTAGAAAACAAGCAAACTATGCAATGAAAACAGAATCTGTCAGAAACAGAACAGTCTGTAATGATCTGAACAGAAACCATACTTCTGCTACTCCAAAAATTATGAAATAAACTTGTGGACGTGAGGAATTTGTATATTAATCTTCTTCAAAAAGAATCAACTCAAAAGCTCTCTTCTGTAAAAAATGGCAGCTAATCTCGTGAGCGCAAAGTTTCTGTTTTTTACAGCAAGATCACATTAACTTTCACCCAAGTCATCCCAAAGGTCTTACTTGGCACTTTATTGAAACAAAAGCTATAAACATGATTACTACAGTATATTAATCATGTAAACACACAAAAACAGTAAGGGTAAATATTGGGTTGTCTCCCAACAAGCGCTTTTCTTTAGTGCCTTTTAGCTAGGCATGATGATTTCAATGATGCTCACATAATAGAAAAGAATTGAAACATAAAGAGAGCATCATGAAGAATATGACTAGCACATTTGAATCTAACCCACTTACTATGCCTAGGGATTTTGTGAGCACATAATTTATAGCAACAAGAATCAACTAGCATAGGAAGGCAAAACAAGTATAACTTCAAAACTTTAAGCACATAGAGAGGAAACTTGATATTATTGCAACTCCTACAAGCATATATTCCTCCCTCATAATATTTTTCAGTATCATCATGAATGAACTCATCAATATACCCATCACATAAAGCATTATTTTCGTGATCTACAAGCATAGAGAATTTTCTACTCTCCACATAAGCAAAATTCTTCTCATTCGGAATAGTGGGGTCACTAATTCCTAAAGTTGACACACTTCCAAACCCGCTTTAGATGATAGTATTTTTCATACTCCAAAAAATATAAGTGAAGTTCATGGATCATTCTACAATTAATATATTCTAACCAATATCCAAGCTCAAAATATGTAAGTGAAGCACACGAAGCATTCTATAAAACCATACTCAAAAGATTTAAGTGAAGCACAAAGAGCATTCTATAAGGTCATACTCAAAAGATATAAGTGAAGCACATGAATCATTCTATAAATTGATGAAGGGAAATCTCATACTAGCATGGTTCTTAAAGAGAAAGAAAAACACAAAGGACACAAATCATGTGAACAAAACAAAAACCGAGGTATACCGATAATTGTTGAAGAAGAAAGACGGGATGCCAATCGGGGCATCCCCAAGCTTAGATGCTTGAGTATCCTTGGAATATTTACTTGGGGTGCCTTGGTCATCCCCAAGCTTTAACTCTTGCCTCTCTTTATTCTTCTCACATCGGTAACTCCTCGCTCTTCGAACACTTCATCCACACAAAACTTTAACAAAAACTTTGGGAGATCCGTTAGTATAAGAAAGCAAACCACCACTTTAAGGTACTGTAATGAGCTCATTCTTTATTTATATTGGTGTTAAACCTACTGTATTCCAACTTCTCTATGGTTCATAACCCCCGATACTAGCCATAGATTCATCAAAATAAGCAAACAACACGCGAAAAACAGAATCTGTCAAAAACAGGACAGTCTGTAGTAATCTGGAAGTTTAGTAAACTTCTGTAACTCGAAACATTATGAAATAAATATGAAAATTTGAAAAATTTGTACATAAGTAATGTGCAAAAAGTTTCAGACCCATTTGACCTTCCAGTAAAAAAATTAAAATCACGCGCTACAGCCAAAGTTTCTGTTTTTGTTCTGCACATAGTAAACAAGCAATCTAATCATCCTAAAACCAAAGCTTGGCACATTATTTTTATAATACAATGGATATATACAAGGGGATAATTATTTACAGAGAAACTTCCATGAAAAATTCTACATTGTTTCCATGAGCATGAACACAAGTGCTCAAGGTCGACCCTCACTTCTTCAATGCATAACTTTCCAATCACTTCTCTTTTTGAAAAACTTTTTAGGCATGATAGGCAAGTAATTTTTTTTGTATTTTCATTTTTTAATATATTTTTTATGTTTCACCCACAACTAAATAGAAACAAAAAAGGAAAAACAAAATCTACTTAGTGAAGAAAGCAAACAAGCACACACGAGAATATCAACCCCACGCTATTGCTCCCCGGCAACGGCGCCAGAAAAGAGCTTGATAATCCCCAAGTGCAGGGAATCATCATAGCAATTCCCAAAGGTGGAAGTGATAAGTATGGAGTGTCGAACCCACAAGGAGCTAAAGGTAATATCAGTATTCTCTCAAGTCCTATCTGCCACTGATACGACTCTACGTACACCGAACGTTTGCTTCTAGCTAGCAACGAGAAATAAAACTACGTTGTGGGTATGAAGAGGATAACTTTGCATGATATCGGAGAGCTAAAATATAAAAGTAGGTGTTGTTATCATAAAGTTAGAATATATTACTAAATATTATAAATAGCGAGTGTGGAATAATGATGGATCGGTGTGCGGAATTGTCCTAGGCAATTGTTAACAAGACCAGTAATCACTATTGCAATTTCATATGAGGGAGAGGCATAAGCTAACATACTTTCCCTTCTTGGATCAGATGCACTTATGATTGGAACTCTAGCAAGCATCCGCAACTACTAAAGATCATTAAGGTAAAACCCAACCATAGCATTAAAGCATCAAGTCCCCTTTATCCCATACGCCGTGACCCACTTATCCGTGTTTATGCTTCTGTCACTCAACCAACGCAGACAATAAGTAAATCATGGACATATTGCAACACCCTACAGCGGGAATCCCTCATGCTTGTGCGACACGGAGGGCGCAATAGGATAGCACCAAAATAAAACATACAACTCATACCAATCTAGATCATTAATCAACCCAAAGACAAAGGATATCTACTGATAACATCATAGGATGGCGACACATCATTGGATCATAATATGTGGCATAAATCACCATGTTCAAGTAGGGATTACAGCGGGGTGCGGGAGAGTGGACCGTGTAAAAGAGATGAGGATGGTGATGTTGATGAAGACGATCACCGCGGCGATGATTCCCCTCCCGATGGCACTCCGGCGCCACTGAGAGAGAGGAGGAGAGGTTCTCCCCCTTGTGCTTCCTCCTCCATGGCCTCCCCCCTAGATGGTGAGAGGTTCTCCCTCTGGTCCTTGGCCTTCATGGCGATGATGGCCACTCCGGGATCCTCCTCCATGGCCTCCGGTGATGATGGCCCCCTCCGGCAGGGTGCCAGAGAGGGCCTAGATTGATTTCTCATGGCTACAGAGGCTTGCGGCGGTGGAATTTCCGATCTAGGTTAATTTCTGGAGGTTTGGGTATTTATAGGAGAGGTTGGCATCGAGAACAAGTCAGGGGGGCCCATGGGTAGTCCACGAGGCACAGGGGCGCGCCCAGGGGGTGGGCGCGCCCCCCACCCTCATGGGGCCCACGGGACTCCCCTCCGGTAGATTTTTGTTCCAGTATTTTTCATATTTTCCAGAAAAATTCTCCATTGATTTTCAGTGCATTCCGAGAACTTTTATTTCTGCACAAAAACAACACCACGGTAGTTCTGCTAAAAACAACGTCAGTCCGGGTTAGTTCTAATCAAATCATACCAAAATCATATAAAACTATTGTAAACATGGCACGAATACTTCATAAATTATAGATACGTTGGAGACGTATCAGTGACACGAAGGAAACACTACCAAAAAAAGACACATCCGTGACATTTTGGGCCGAACGAAAAAAAATTCTGTTATACATATGACACTTCTATGACGATAATTGTGACAAAACCCGGTATCATCATAGATGTGGTGGGCTCCTACTTCTATGACAAAAAATCATGACAGAAAATGGGCTTTTCGTCCTGGCCGGGCCGGAGACGCAGCTGCATGACATTCTTTGGGCCGTCCATGACGGAAAAAACCGTGGTAGAAGTGAGGGCGAGGAAAATTTCGGGGAGTTCCCGGTTACGGCGGGAGGTCGGGGGCCGAGCGATGCACGTTTCTCTCGTACACGTACGCGCGTGTGTGCGAGGCGTTGGCTCTAACTGAACCCGAGCGAGGCATTGGGCTCTAACTGAACCCGAGCGATTGCACTGCAGGCTACGCGTTACTGAACCCGAGCGATCGATCGATGGCTGTTAACTGAACCCGATCGAGCGATTCCTTCACTACTGCTGCTAACTGAAGCCGATCGATGCTACCTCTGGGATGAACAGTGAGCGTTGCGGGGGGGGGGGGGGGGGGGGGTTGAATGAACAGTGAGCGGTGGCGTTGCCTCTGGATGAACAGGACCCCGTGGTGTGGTGGAGGGCTGGATTGTGACACCCAAAATTTTATTTGGCTTTTTCAAAACTTTTATTTGATTTGAGGGAGGTGATTTAAATTTTTTCTTGCTTCTAAAGAACTCTCCCTCTCAAAATATTTTCTTTTATGACAAGTGTTTTATTTTGGATTCACCCAAGACTTGATTTTGGTCTTGGAGGTTTTTCCTTCTTGTGTGGACTCAAAACCAAATGTTTTTCACTTGGAAAAATGTCTTTTGAAAATTCTTTTAAAAAGCCCTATGGCTTTTGGAATGATCCTTTCCACTTTCAAAAATCTCTCTTGCCATGACCTAAGTGTAAATCCCCTCCCATAAGCCTTTCCTCATCTTTGGATCATGATGTACTTCAAATCCAGCAAGTTGAACCTCTCCATATATTTGTTTCCATTTATTTCTTATCAAAAATTATTTCTGCCTTCTATTCTAGCTCTTGGAGTTTTACAAAGGAGCTACCCTTTCTGCTTTGATTTTTGTCTCCAAACCAATTCCCCTAGCTAGTCCTTTGAACCCTCAACCAGGATCCATGAAGATCCACTGGTCTCCAGTTCAAATTTTTCAAAGTATACTTGCTGCAAGTTTGGACCTTATTTGCCAAATTTGATGAAATTCATTTGAATCCTCCTCCTAAAAATCTGAGAAAATTCAGGCAGCCTCTGGGTGCATTGAGAGGTCACCTCACCAAGTCCCAGCTCCAGAACAAATTTTCTTCATGCCAAATCATTTCGTCGAACACCTGCTGGACACTGTTGCTATCATGTTCAGTAAATTCAGAGATACAGTTTCAGAACTACTATCGTTTTCTTCAGAACTTGTTGTCGATCTCGACAGTGCCGCGATGGCGCCTTGCTTCCTGTCCCCTCCTCCTTATCCTCTGCGCCGCACGATCGCCTGGAGGCTTGCGGGCGTCGGTGACGAGCAGGAGGTAGTGCGCCACCCCGTGAGAGACGGCAGCGGCGGCTTTGCGGCCGCCAGAGAGAGGCGCAGCGCAGACGGCGCCGTCCAGCGCCGCCCAAGCCACCGGAGGCCGCCGCGTGGCCATCCACTCCCCCGTGCGCGCTGCCACCCTTCGTCGTGAACCGGTAGGCGCGGAGCACGCTCTCTGCCGCCGCCGTGCCCGTACGGCCACCCCGTCGAAGACCGGCGCCATTACGCCATGCCCGACCAAGTTTAGCAGTGGAACGGGACTAGTAACTCTCACTGATGGTGCCTAGCCTCTTAAACCCACTGCCCAACCACTGCCTCGCCGTAATCGCTCGCCGGAGATTTCCCGTTCATGGCCACCCCCTCGAATCGCCTATAAATAGAGGCCCCGAGCTCAAACTCGAACCCACACCACCTCTACACACCTCCAACACCACGCCTAGCCACTGGAAGAGCCCCGAGGGAGTCTTCTTCCTCAACTCCGGCCGCCTCGACCCGCCACAGGACCCAGCTCGATTCGTTCCCGTGCGTGCACCCCTACCCCTCAGCTCTTGCCAGTAGCTCTCTAGTGCATCCATCCTTCTGACCCGCGCTTCAATTTGAAGTTTGCAGCACCCACCGGAGTTCTCCACCATCGCCCGAACCGCCGTCCGCCGGAGAAAGTGTCGCCGTCGACGTGGTGCTCTCCGACGACCAAGTCCACCACCCACCGACGCTGAAGGACACGCTGAACCTCTTGGTACTCTCCATTCTCCCTGTCTCGCCGTGGTTCAACGCCGGCGACCACCGCAGCCTATGGGCGCCGGCGAGGATTTAAACCTGACATGTGGGACCCCCACGTTAGCCTCTCTTCTTTCCTCCCCCTCGAACCGTTTTCTGTTGGCGCCTTCGGGCAAATACGTTTTCCCTTTGGGCTGGCGCTTTTCTTTCCGAACCGTTTTCTGTTTTCTCAGTTAAGTCCCTGGATCTTTTCTGTTTCATCACAGATTAGTCCCTGGACTAAAACCCTTATAACTTTTTAATAAAAGATGAGTTTTGAGTGATTCTTTTTCTGTCAGTCTTGTATTTCTGCCTAGTTTTTTATAGTATTTATTTGGAAAAAATTTGGAACAACTTTTATGCACGCGATGATTTTCACGATAGTGTACGTTTTCGCTATACCATAGGTTCCGGAAGAGGTGACGGAGCCGCGAACTTCGCCGAGCTAGACTCCGACTTCTCCGAACCAGGCAAGCATGTTTGAACCTTTGATATGATAGGTGTTTTGCATGTTTGCTTGAATGGTTGTGCATGGCATATGAGCATCGGTGAGTATCCCGTTGTATGTGAGGCAACTATCCGTGAGTTCTGAAGTTACTGTGATCTCTGATGAGAGATGGCCTAGTCATGTGGTGACATGAAAGGCAGTAAGGTGGTATTGTTGTAGCATGCCAGCCTTACGACATCCGATAAACTCCGACGTTAACGTGGACTGAGTCACGTTACCGTTCTTTCCCTTTCGTGCTACCACATGTTTTCTGCAAAGGATACGGTTTAGTAAGTTGATAACCTCTTTCCGTGTACACACCAAATAGAGGGGCCGGGATGAGGCTTCCATGGCCCTGGATTAAAGCCAGTCATCCGGTCAGGGGGCATGGGTGTTTCCGGTTGGGACCGAGAGGGGGGCACCCCTTAGAGCGCGCGTATATAAATTTGATCCCATGCTACGCGAGGTTGTAGCCTCCCCGTCTCAAGGTTTTTCTTGAACGTTGCCGAGGGTGATTCCTGGCTTCGGAATGTTGAATGGGTGTGTACTGGTTAGATGAGTTTCTTCCAAAACACCGTAAACGGAACTAGTCCCCGTGACTACCGAAATCCGTTGGCTGTGGTTAAAGTACAAACTCTGCAGAGTCAAATCCTTCCGAGTCATCGTATCCATGGTCAAGGACCGTGATCAGTGTATCCATGTCTGTGTCTAATCCTCGTGGTATTTTTTCCCCCGGTGAACAAGTTTGAGAGGTAAATTGGTTGAACGTTATTCCGTGGATGGACTAACCCTGTTATTTATTTCATACCTGATTATGCCCTTGGAATGATTTAAATTCTTGAGCTACTGAGATATCGAGTTGTGAAATATAAGCCCTTTATGTGATGTCGCTCAGACGTCCGACTGTGGCACTCTTGTTATTTACTTTTGATATAAGCCCTTTATGTGATGTCGCTCAGACGTCCGACTGTGGCACTCTTGTTATTTACTTTTGATATAAGCCCTTTATGTGATGTCGCTCAGACGTCCGACTGTGGCACTCTTGTTATTTACTTTTGATATAAGCCCTTTATGTGATGTCGCTCAGACATCCGACTGTGGCACGCACTGTCATTTATATTCTATTATAAGCCCTTTATGTGGTGTCGCCTTGACGCCTGACTGCGGCATTGTTATTTCTTTTGTTTCCTCTCGAGGAGTCATTCAGACACTCGTTTGGCCCTCAGTATTACTTTGGGATTTCGGGAGGACTACCGCCCGACTTCTCTGTTATTTTCCATGCATTATTATCTCCATATCTGAGTGCGCTTGTTAATCTGTTCATATGCATCATGTTTACATTTGTTATATCTTATGTCCGAACTGTCTTGCGAGTACTTTCATAGTACTCACCTGGCTTGTTGATTTGGCCAGATATTGACGAGGGCGATCTCATGGATGAAGAGTTTGATAGTGAGTCCGGCGCCTAGAGGAGTCCCAGTCAGTCCCGTGCGATCCTGGATATTGGTCACTTGTATTATATACGCTTCCGCCACCCACAATAAGTCTCCTCGAGCCTCACTCCGACGCTCGAAGAGTTGTTAGTTTCAGGAGTCTTGTCACCCACTTCGCTGTGATATTTCCACCACCGCTTTTATCGTGAGTTAGTAGCTATGCCACCCTATCCGCCATTATGTTTTCTTGGCGTGCTTGTAATAAATTGTTGAGCAGTCTCCGCTCAACCTTGTATTATATTCAGTACTCCTGGTATTTTCTTCTGTGACCAAGATATTGTCTACCACTAAGAAGGAATTCTTCTTTACTGGTCCGTAAAAGGGATCGGTCTCTCAATAAATATTTTTATTGGAAAACCGGTCGTGACAAGCTTGGTACCAGAGCCAGGCTGACTGTAGGAAGCCACTAGGTGTGATCGCTAATCGGTTATTAGCGTCTTTAGTGCTCTTTCAGCATTTTGCAAATGTAGCTATTTTCTGTTGGTCATCATAAATTTATGACTTGACTACTCAGAATTTTTGCCTAGTTTTGTAGATGGCTGGCAACAACTGCGAGACTCGGGTGTTCACTAATGTGCCTGAGGGGTTTGTCAAACTCCTCGTCTCCATCACCAAGCTCGCGATCGGGCCAGCGACTCGTCCGGAGTTCACGCTTTACCAGCACAAGCTCAGCGACGACGTGTCTATGCACCAGGCCGTGGTGCAATTCAAGGGAGGACGTTCTGGGTCTCGCCACTTCCGTTTTGTGGGAAGGGCCATGCCTACGGAGAGGCATGCCATGCAGATGGCTGCCCGTGAGGCGATAGCTCGCCTTCGGGACATTCTTCCTATGATGAAGACTCGTCGCTACCGCTACCTCCCATGCCATGTGCCATATACTTGTCACTATGCATTCGCCTGCCATAGGGGAGAGCGAGATGAAGCCATCGAGATGGTTGTTGAGTACCTCAAAGCCCTGGAGGAATCTTTCGACAACCTCGTGGACGATCTTGTGGCTGCCCGTATGGACTTAGTTCGGGGCGGTCCTGCCAGCAGGAAGGAGTTTCTCCACATGTCACCGCCACTGACTTTCGTCTCGTCCTCAGCATCATATGCACCAGCCATTTTGGCCACTGAGGAGTTCGACCGAGTCATCGCTCCTACTCCAGTCAGAGCTGCACCGCCTGCCGCACCCACACTGCCGCCTGTCGCACCCGCGCCATCACCTCAGCGCAGTGCTACGCGCCTGGAGCCTACTAGGGAGGAGGTGGAGGTTGAGTCTCCTGCACCGCTGGGTCTTACCCTCGGCAAGGGGAAGGACATCTTCACCATCTCCGACTGAGAGCGCCGAGTAGCCGCGCGTTGTGTCTGCATGTATGTTATGTTTTATTTGTACGTTAGTTTGTAGTAGTTGTGTACGCTGCTTTCCGGAGGAGTATGCTAGTCTAAATAACATGTCAGGAATGTGTACGCACATCCTGAGTGATGTATCGTATGTTTGCGTTTCGCGTGTAAGATTTGTGCTAAGCGGTCCTTCTCCATGCGAAATCGTTTGTGTTTTCTTGAAAAATCTTGGGGTCTTTTAAATTTTTGCCTTTGCAAGATTTTCCTTGTACCACACAGTTCTTCTCATGAGTTTTGCAAAATAATACCCCAGAGTGGAAAATGTCTCGTCCATGGACTCGTTCCATGCCCAATCAACCAGAAGAAGTTTATGGAACACAGACCAGCAATAACTTCACTCAGGGATAGTCTAGTCAACAGGACAGCGAAGCGGCCTTATCTCAAGTATGCCGCCTTTTCGAACAAAGCCAACAGCAACACCAAGAAATGATGAATCACGTCATCAATATGGGGAATCACCGTGAGCCATACCAACCACACTCCAAGTTGTCTGAACTGCAGAAGACACGCCCTTCAACGTTTGCTCACACTGATAGGCCACTTGAAGCCGATGATTGGCTTCGTGACATCAAAAGAAAGCTGATTATTGCTCAGTGTTCAGATCATGAGAAGGTGCTTTATGCACCTCACTACCTCACTGGAGCAGTTGCAGCATGGTGGGAAAACTTCCTACACATGCATCCCAGTGAACACAACATCACCTCGGAAGAGTTTAAGGAAGGCTTTCGTGGGGCACACATCCCCAGGAGCATCATAAAAATCAAGAAAAGAGAATTTGATGACCTCAAGCAAAGAGGCATGTCAGTGACAGAATACAACGGTCAGTTCACCCAGCTATCTCGTTATGCCTACGATGAGCATATGACTAAGAACAAAAGGATGGAAAAGTTTTTGGACGGCCTGGCGCCAGCACTAAGATGCCAACTGGTCGTACACACTTTCCCAGATTTAAAAACTCTGGTTGACAAAGCCATTACCTTGGAGAATGAACGACGTAGTCTGGAAGACATTCGTAAGCGAAAGAGGGACAAGACGACTCTTGCTCGCAACAACCGAAGCAAGACTGATGTTCAGAGGGTTGAAGCAAGAAAATCCACGACTACTGATCTAAGGCCAACCAGACAGTTTCATTCCAGGGACAAGGACTTCACATACCGTCCAGGGGTCACTTGCTATGCTTGTGGTGAAGAAGGGCACTATGCCAAACAGTGCCCAAAGCCAAGGAACTCGGCCCCCAAACCGAACAATGGTGGAAACAATCCAGCCCCCAAGCGCAACAATTTCAATCCCAACAACAACCACAGGAAGGGTCACCTGAACCATGTGACCAGGGAAGAAGCGCAGAATGCCCCAGACATCGTGCTCGGTACGTTCCTTGTCAACACAGTACCTGCCACGGTTTTGTTTGATTCTGGAGCTTCTCACTCGTTCGTTTCGAAGAGTTTTGTTTTGCAACATGGTTTTCCGATACTTCCCTTGGAAAAATCTATGACCATCAAGTCCCCCGGAAATAAGCAGATCGCTCAAAGTTACTGCCAAGGAGTGATCATTGAGTTCGAAGGACTAAAGTTTCAAGCTAATCTCATCGTGTTGGAAAATAAGGGATTGGATGTCATCCTAGGGATGGACTGGTTGACCACCAATAAGGGATTTATTGACTGTTTCAATCGGACTGTGATTCTCACTCACCATCACGGCAAGACAATAAAAGTTACCGCTCAAGAGAGACCACGGTCACGACAACCAAAGCTGAACAAAGTGGACATTTCAGAATTGAGAAAAGTTCCAGTGGTGTGCGAGTTTCCAGACGTATTTCCTGAAGAACTACCAGGCATGCCACCAGACCGAGAGATAGAGTTCAGCATTGAACTAGCACCTGGCACCACTCCCATCTATAAGAAACCTTATAGAATGGCACCCTCAGAATTGGTAGAATTGAAGAAGCAGATAAAGGAATTACTGGACAAACGATTTATTCGAGCCAGCTCCTCACCTTGGGGTTCGCCAGTATTATTCGCCAAGAAAAAGGATGGGACACTGAGATTGTGTATAGACTATCGAGCTCTCAATATGGTCACCATCAAAAACAAATATCCGATGCCACGGATAAATGATTTGTTTGACCAGCTCGCTCAAGCCAAGGTGTTCTCAAAAATTGATTTGAGATCGGGATATCATCAATTAAAAGTACGGACAGAAGATATCCCTAAAATAGCATTCACCTCCAGATACGGATTATACGAGTTCACAGTAATGCCGTTTGGACTGACGAACGCCCCCGCATATTTCGTCCACCTCATGAACAAAGTGTTTATGAAATTCATGGACAAATTTGTCGTGGTATTCATTGATGATATTCTGGTATACTCAAGGACACCAGAAGAGCATGCTGAGCATCTCAGAATTGTTTTGGGAGAATTAAGGAAATATAAATTGTACGCCAAATTTAGCAAGTGTGAATTTTGGCTAAGGCAAGTTGGTTTCGTAGGCCATATATTAAACCAAGAAGGCGTGATCGTAGACCCAGGAAAGGTCAAAGCCATACTTGACTGGAAACCACCAGCCAACGTAACAGATGTGCGGAGTTTCCTAGGAATGGCCGGATATTACAGAAGATTTATTGAAGGATTCCCCACTGTGGCAAAACCAATGACACAGTTGCTCAAGAAAGACAAGAAATTTGTATGGACGGAAGCATGCGAGAAAAGCTTCCAAGAACTCAAGAAGAAACTAACAACCGCACCGGTCTTAACTGTGCCAGACATACACAAGAGTTTTGAAGTGTATTGTGACGCATCTCGGAAAGGCCTCGGATGTGTGCTGATGCAGGATGGCAAAGTTGTCGCGTATGCTTCCAGGCAACTACGGAAGCATGAGGAGAATTATCCGACTCATGACTTGGAGCTAGCAGCGGTCATCCATGCACTCAAGGAGTGGAGGCACTTTCTGTTGGGAAATCGTTGTGAAATATATACGGACCATAAGAGCCTTAAATATATTTTCACACAACCAGAGCTAAATTTACGCCAACGACGCTGGTTGGAATTGGTCAAGGACTATGATGTCGGCATTCACTACCATCCAGGGAAAGCCAATGTAGTGGCAGATGCTCTTAGTCGGAACCCCAGCCCGAGCAACGACAGTCCACAGAACTTGAGGCCTGAGTTTCAGCAAGAGTTCGTTAGACTCAACATGGTGTTAGTCTCTGAGGGCACCGTATCAAATCTGGAGATACAACCCACCCTAGTGGAACAAATTAAGAAGGCTCAGCAGGGACATCCCAGCATCGAGGGTATAAAGAGGAAAATGAACCTTGGCAAGGCTTCAGAGTTCGTCACAGACAGTGAAGGAATATTATGGTACGGGGACAGACTTTGCGTACCTAACATTGAGGAACTCAAGCAACAAATACTAACCGAAAGCCACACCGCTCCATACTCGATCCACCCTGGAGGAACCAAAATGTACAAAGACATTCAGGAAAGGTTTTGGTGGCATGGTATGAAAAGGGATATAGCCCCATTCATTGCTTGTTGCGATTCTTGCCAACGCATAAAAGCCGAGCATCAAAAGCCCGCTGGGCTACTCCAGCCTAACAGGATACCGGAGTGGAAATGGAATGAAATTGGAATAGACTTCATCGTCGGACTACCTCGATCGCAACGCGGAAATGATGCCATATGGCTCATCACAGATAGGCTAACCAAGGTGGCACATTTCATTCCCGTGAAGACGACCTACTCCACTCAAAGACTCGCCAAGCTTTATCTCTCCCGTATAGTTTGTTTGCATGGAGTCCCAAAGACTATAATATCCGACCGAGGCACTCAATTTGTCTCAAAATTTTGGGATCACCTGCAACAAGCCCTGGGCACACAACTAGCTTTTAGTACAGCGTACCACCCTCAGACTGATGGACAAACGGAACGCGTGAACCAAATCCTAGAGGACATGCTGAGAGCCTGTGTGCTCACCTATGGATCCAGTTGGAAAGAAAGTTTGTCGTATGCCGAGTTTGCTTACAACAACAGTTACCAAGCCAGCTTACAAATGGCACCCTTTGAAGCATTGTACGGACGGAGATGTCGTACCCCACTGAATTGGTCAGAGACAGGTGACAGTCGTATCTTCAGCCCAGACATGCTCAAGGAGGCCGAGGAGAAAGTTAAACAGATCAGGGACAGACTCAAGACAGCTCAAAGCCGACAAAAGAGCTATTACGATCAAAAACATCGTGAGGTCAGCTTTGAACCCGGTGATTACGTATACCTACGAGTGTCTCCTATGAGGGGCCTGCAACGGTTCAAAATTAAGGGGAAGCTTGGCCCGAGATTTATTGGACCATTCTGTGTAGTTGCACGAAGAGGCACAGTGGCCTACAAACTAGACCTACCCAAGGAGCTGTCAGACGTCCATGACGTGTTCCACGTCTCTCAATTGAGAAAATGTGTAAATAACCCGGAGAAGCATGTATCTCATGAGGGCATTGACGTGTAACCAGACCTCACCTACAGAGAGCGGCCCGTAAAGATTTTGGAAGAGTCTGAAAGGAGGACCCGTCAGAAAACAACAAAAAATTTCAAGGTTCAGTGGAGCAACTACACCGAGGATGAAGCTACATGGGAAAGGGAAGATTTTCTCCAGGAAGAGTATCCCCATCTATTCGAGGATCAGCTGAAATCTCGAGGACGAGATTTTTCCTAAGGGGGTAGGTGTTGTGACACCCAAAATTTTATTTGGCTTTTTCAAAACTTTTATTTGATTTGAGGGAGGTGATTTAAAAATTTTCTTGCTTCTAAAGAACTCTCCCTCTCAAAATATTTTCTTTTATGACAAGTGTTTTGTTTTGGATTCACCCAAGACTTGATTTTGGTCTTGGAGGTTTTTCCTTCTTGTGTGGACTCAAAACCAAATGCTTTTCACTTGGAAAAATGTCTTTTGAAAATTCTTTTAAAAAGCCCTATGGCTTTTGGAATGATCCTTTCCACTTTCAAAAATCTCTCTTGCCATGACCTAAGTGTAAATCCCCTCCCATAAGCCTTTCCTCATCTTTGGATCATGATGTACTTCAAATCCAGCAAGTTGAACATCTCCATATATTTGTTTCCATTTATTTCTTATCAAAAATTATTTCTGCCTTCTATTCTAGCTCTTGGAGTTTTACAAAGGAGCTACCCTTTCTGCTTTGAGTTTTGTCTCCAAACCAATTCCCCGAGCTAGTCCTTTGAACCCTCAACCAGGATACATGAAGATCCACTGGTCTCCAGTTCCAATTTTTCAAACTATACTTGCTGCAAGTTTGGACCTTATTTGCCAAATTTGATGAAATTCATTTGAATCCTCCTCCTAAAAATCTGAGAAAATTCAGGCAGCCTCTGGGTGCATTGAGAGGTCACCTCACCAAGTCCCAGCTCCAGAACAAATTTTCTTCATGCCAAATCATTTCGTCGAACACCTGCTGGACACTGTTGCTATCATGTTCGGTAAATTCAGATATACAGTTTCAGAACTACTGTCGTTTTCTTCAGAACTTGTTGTCGATCTCGACAGTGCCGCGGTGGCGCCTTGCTCCCTGTCCCCTCCTCCTTATCCTCTGCGCCGCACGATCGCCTGGAGGCTTGCGGGCGTCGGCGATGAGCAGGAGGTAGTGCGCCACCCCGTGAGCGACGGCAGCGGCGGCTTTGCGGCCGCCAGAGAGAGGCGCAGCGCAGACGGCGCCGTCCAGCGCCGCCCAAGCCACCGGAGGCCGCCGCGTGGCCATCCACTCCCCCGTGCGCACTGCCACCCTTTGTCGTGAACTGGTAGGCGCGGAGCGCGCTCTTTGCCGCCGCCGTGCCCGTACGGCCACCCCGTCGAAGACCGGCGCCATTACGCCAAGCCCGACCAAGTTTAGCAGTGGAACGGGACCAGTAACTCTCACTGATGGTGCCTAGCCTCTTAAACCCACTGCCCAACCACTGCCTCGCCGTAATCGCTCGCCGGAGATTTCCCGTTCACGGCCACCCCCTCGAATCGCCTATAAATAGAGGCCCCGAGCTCAAACTCGAACCCACACCACCTCTACACACCTCCAACACCACGCCTAGCCACTGGAAGAGCCCCGAGGGAGTCTTCTTCCTCAACTCCGGCCGCCTCGACCCGCCACGGGACCCAGCTCGATTCGTTCCTGTGCGTGCACCCCTACCCCTCAGCTCTTGCCAGTAGCTCTCTAGTGCATCCATCCTTCTGACCCGCGCTTCAATTTGAAGTTTGCAGCACCCACCGGAGTTCTCCACCATCGCCCGAACCGCCGTCCGCCGGAGAAAGTGTCGCCGTCGACGTGGTGCTCTCCGACGACCAAGTCCACCACCCACCGACGCGGAAGGACACGCTGAACCTCTTGGTACCCTCCGATCTCCCTGTCTCGCCGTGGTTCAACGCCGGCGACCACCGCAGCCTTCGGGCGCCGGCGAGGATTTAAACCTGACATGTGGGACCCCCACGTCAGCCTCTCTTCTTTCCTCCCCCTCGAACCGTTTTCTGTTGGCGCCTTCGGGCAAATACGTTTTCCCTTTGGGCTGGCGCTTTTCTTTCCGAACCGTTTTCTGTTTTCTCAGTTAAGTCCCTGGATCTTTTCTGTTTCATCACAGATTAGTCCCTGGACTAAAACCCTTATAACTTTTTAATAAAAGATGAGTTTTGAGTGATTCTTTTTCTATCAGTCTTGTATTTCTGCCTAGTTTTTTATAGTATTTATTTGGAAAAAAATTGGAACAACTTTTATGCACGCGATGATTTTCACGATAGTGTACGTTTTCGCTATACCATAGGTTCCGGAAGAGGTGACGGAGCCGCGAACTTCGCCGAGCTAGACTCCGACTTCTCCGAACCAGGCAAGCATGTTTGAACCTTTGATATGATAGGTGTTTTGCATGTTTGCTTGAATGGTTTGTGCATGGCATATGAGCATCGGTGAGTATCCCGTTGTATGTGAGGCAACTATCCGTGAGTTCCGAAGTTACTGTGATCTCTGATGAGAGATGGCCTAGTCATGTGGTGACATGAAAGGCAGTAAGGTGGTATTGTTGTAGCATGCCAGCCTTACGACATCCGATAAACTCCGACGTTAACGTGGACTGAGTCACGTTACCGTTCTTTCCCTTTCGTGCTACCACATGTTTTCTGCAAAGGATACGGTTTAGTAAGTTGATAACCTCTTTCCGTGTACACACCAAATAGAGGGGCTGGGATGTGGGTTCCATGGCCCTGGATTAAAGCCAGTCATCCGGTCAGGGGGCATGGGTGTTTCCGGTTGGGACCGAGAGGGGGGCACCCCTTAGAGCGCGCGTATATAAATTTGATCCCATGCTATGCGAGGTTGTAGCCTCCCCGTCTCAAGGTTTTTCTTGAACGTTGCCGAGGGTGATTCCTGGCTTCGGAATGTTGGATGGGTGTGTACTGGTTAAATGAGTTTCTTCCAAAACACTGTAAACGGAACTAGTCCCCGTGACTACCGAAATCCGTTGGCTGTGGTTAAAGTACAAACTCTGCAGAGTCAAATCCTTCTGAGTCATCGTATCCATGGTCAAGAACCGTGATCAGTGTATCCATGTCTGTGTCTAATCCTCGTGGTATTTTTCCCCCGGTGAACAAGTTTGAGAGGTAAATTGGTTGAACGTTATTCCGTGGATGGACTAACCCTGTTATTTATTTCATACCTGATTATGCCCTTGGAATGATTTAAATTCTTGAGCTACTGAGATATCGAGTTGTGAAATATAAGCCCTTTATGTGATGTCGCTCAGACGTCTGACTGTGGCACTCTTGTTATTTACTTTTGATATAAGCCCTTTATGTGATGTCGCTCAGACGTCCGACTGTGGCACTCTTGTTATTTACTTTTGATATAAGCCCTTTATGTGATGTCGCTCAGACGTCCGACTGTGGCACTCTTGTTATTTACTTTTGATATAAGCCCTTTATGTGATGTCGCTCAGACATCCGACTGTGGCACGCACTATCATTTATATTCTATTATAAGCCCTTTATGTGGTGTCGCCTTGACGCCCGACTGCGGCATTGTTATTTCTTTTGTTTCCTCTCGAGGAGTCATTCAGACACTCGTTTGGCCCTCAGTATTACTTTGGGATTTCGGGAGGACTACCGCCCGACTTCTTTGTTATTTTCCATGTATTATTATCTCCATATCTGAGTGCACTTGTTAATCTGTTCATATGCATCATGTTTACATTTGTTATATCTTATGTCCGAACTGTCTTGCGAGTACTTTCATAGTACTCACCTGGCTTGTTGATTTGGCCAGATATTGACGAGGGCGATCTCATGGATGAAGAGTTTGATAGTGAGTCCGGCGCCTAGAGGAGTCCCAGTCAGTCCCGTGCGATCCTGGATATTGGTCACTTGTATTATATATGCTTCCGCCACCCACAATAAGTCTCCTCGAGCCTCACTCCGACGCTCGAAGGGTTATTAGTTTCAGGAGTCTTGTCACCCACTTCGCTGTGATATTTCCACCACCGCTTTTATCGTGAGTTAGTAGGTATGCCACCCTATCCGCCGTTATGTTTTCTCGGCGTGCTTGTAATAAATTGTTGAGCAGTCTCCGCTCAACCTTGTATTATATTCAGTACTCCTGGTATTTTCTTCTGTGACCAAGATATTGTCTACCAGTAAGAAGGAATTCTTCTTTACTGGTCCGTAAAAGGGATCGGTCTCTCAATAAATATTTTTATTGGAAAACCGGTCGTGACAAGGATGAACAGTAGACGGTGGAGTGGTGCCCGTGGAGGGGTGGTTGAACAGGACCCCGTGGTGTGGAGGGCTGGATGAACAGTAGACGGTGGAGGGGTGCCCGTGGAGGGGTGGTTGAACTGTAGCCGGTGGAGTAGCGCGCGGTGGAGGCTGGATGAACAGGAGCCCGTGGAGGCTGGAGGAGGTCGACGGTAGCCCGTGGAGGCTGGAGGAGGTCGACGGTGGAGATGAACAGTATCTCGTGGAGTCCCGTTTTGCGGTACGCCACACCCCTCCCGATGAACAGGACCCCCGTTTCGACCGTAGGAGGTCCGTTTCATCCGTTTTGCGGTACGCCACACCCCTCCCGATCAACAGGACCCCCGTTTCGACCGTAGGAGGTCCGTTTCGTCCGTTTTGCGGTACGCCACACCCCTCCCGATCAACAGGACCCCCGTTTCGACCGTAGGAGGTCCGTTTCCTCCGTTTTGCGGTACGCCACACCCCTCCCGATCAACAGGACCCCCGTTTCGACCGTAGGAGGTCCGTTTCCTCCGTTTTGCGGTACGCCACACTCCTCCCGATCACAGGACCCCCGTTTCGACCATAGGTGGTCCGTTTCCTCCGTTTTGCGGTACGCCACACCCCTCCCCATGAACACGACGCATTCCGTTGCCTCCCCATGAACATGAATACGACGTTGTTTCTCCGTCCCGACCCAGCCATGTACACGAGCCCTGGCCGTATGTATGCGCGAGTAGGCGTTCGAGACCCCGCCCGTATGTACACATACGTGGTCGTATTTTCTTTCTTGCACCCTGGCCATTGTACGTACGTGTACATGCTACATGCGCGCCTCTACTACGACACGTACGCGCCTCTACTACGACACGTGCGCGCCTCTACATCCACCAGTATATATGTACGTACACGTTCGCGACCAGAATGACAACGCTACGTACGCTTTGACCAGGTGGGTCCCAACTGTCAGGCACTTCCTTGCCTGCGAAGATGTAGCTGGTGGGTCCCAGCAGTCAGGGGGGCGAATTGTTTTTTTGCCCGGGCGCACTTCCTTGCGTGCGAAGATGTAGTTGGTGGGTCCCAGCAGTCAGGGGCAAATGTTTTTTCGTGAAATACGGTGGCCCGTCCGGTGGGTCCCCGCTGTCAGGTGGAGGAATAATTATTTTGCACGTAATAAGGAGGCACTTCCTTGCTGCGGTCGTGGACCCAGCTGTCAGCCTCTCCATGTACAGTCCACGTCTGATGGAAGCCGTTCCTTGACCATGTTGACCACACCGCGCCGAGAGCACCAGGGCGGTGGACGACGGCGAGGCCTAGGAAGGGGACGACGCGGAGCCGGGGAAGACGCGGCAGTGGATGCCCACGCGTAGAGGAGTACGAGGGTTCACTGGTTCGCTGCGATGTGAGGTTGCCGTCGCCGCAAAATAACAGGGGGTGTGGGTGAGTAGAGGGATGGCCTGGCCAGCGGTGAGAGTAGTAGGGGGCGGTGAGGCCTCCGCCGCATCGCAGCCGGCCACGGGAGGCAGGAGCACGACGCACGACCGGCGCTGGTTTGGGCAGCTGGAGCAAGAAGACCAGAGGTTGAAGAAGCACTACGGCCGTTGGATGGACATCGTACGGTCAATGGAGCTAGAATCGTGCATATTGACTAAGTTGACAAAGCCCTCCGTCCTCGTCAACTTAGTAGGCCCACAAGTCAGCCTGCCACTATACTGGGTCCCAGCTAATAGGGGGAGTATTCATTTTTTTGTGTAATAAGGAGGCACTTCCTTGCGTGCGAAGATATAGCTGGTGGGTCCGAGCTGTCAGCGGCGGTAACGTTTTTTCGCGAAATACAGAGGCCCTTTCGGTGGGTCCCTGATGTCAGGTGGAGGAATCATTATTTTGCGCGTAATAAGGAGGCATTTCCTTGCGTGCGGCCGTGGACCCAGCTGTCGGCCTCTCCACGTACAGTCCACTTCAGATGCATGTCGGTCGTTGACCACGTTGACCAAGCCGCGCCGAGAGCACTAGGGCGGTGGAAGACGGCGAGGCCTAGGAAGGGAACGACACGGAAGAAGGGAAGACTCGGCAGTTGTTTGCCACGCGGAGGGGAGTACGACTGTACGAGGGTTTACTAGTTCGTCTACCGTCGCCGGAGAATAACAGCGGGTGTGGGTGAGTAGAGGGATGGCCAGGCCAGCGATGGGAGTACGGTGGGGCGGTGAGGCCTGCGCGGCAGCAGAGCCGGCCGCGGGGAGGAGGGAGCAGGCAGTCCCGCCGGCGCTTGGTTGAGCGGCTGGAGCAGGAAGAGCAGAGATTGAAGAAGCACGACGGCCGTTGGATGGCCATCCAACAGTCACTGCTTGTGCGTCAACCTTTTTTTTAGGAAAGCCTCAAATCTGTGGAAAACAGCATACAGCCCATCTGCCATTATTTCTAATAACTTACAGCCCATTTGCTAATTATTAAGGTTTTTTTGGAGCCCATATTCTTTTGTTAGCATTACAGCCCATATTGTGGCCTAGGTTAAAAAATTATACGAAATTTTGCATATTTCGGTGCGGTCTGAACTGTTTTTAATCCCGAAATTTTGACTCACATTCAAACTGATTTTTTAAATAAATGTATATCAATATAAAATCCAACAAA
Source organism: Aegilops tauschii subsp. strangulata (assembly GCF_002575655.3). Taxonomy (NCBI): domain Eukaryota; kingdom Viridiplantae; phylum Streptophyta; class Magnoliopsida; order Poales; family Poaceae; genus Aegilops; species Aegilops tauschii. Next base: position 274,788,205 of record NC_053037.3, on the reverse strand, counting down.
TTCTCCACGCATAAAAATTAATGTAATTTAAAATCTTGAAATGAAAAAAAAAAGATATTTGAAACTAATTGCCGGTTTGATGTGTTTTAAAAATGTACAGCCCATTTCTCATTACTGATGGGCCATTTTCTTGGCCAGCCGAATGAAAGCTCTCCTCGTCTTGAAAGATTTGCAGCCCAATAGGCCTGACAAAGCGACTTACTTGGCAAATCACAAAAAAACTGGGTTGTGGCCGTGGACCCAGCTGTCAGCCTCTCCACGTACATTACTCTTCCGATGGAAGTCGTTCCTTGACCACGTTGACCACGCCGCGCGGAGAGCACCACGGCGGTGGACGACGGCGAGGCCTAGGAAGGGGACGACGCGGAGCCGGGGAAGACGCAGCAGTGGAAGCCCGCACGGAGAGGAGTACGAGGGTTCACTGGTTCGGTTGCGGTGTGAGGCTGCCGTCGCCGCAGGGCCTGGCCAGCGGTGGGAATAGTAGGGGGCGGTGAGGCCTCCGCGGCAGCACAGCCGGCCACGGGAGGCAGGAGCATGCGGCACGACCGGCGCTGCTTTGGGCGGCTGGAGCAAGAAGACCAGAGGTTGAAGAAGCACTACGGCTGTTGGATGGACATCGTACGGTCACTGGAGCTAGAATCGTTCATATTGACTAAGTTGACAAAGCCCTTCGTCCCCGTCAACTTAGTAGGCCCACAAGTCAGCCTCCCACCAAGGTGGGTCCCAGCTAGCCGGGGGAGTATTCATTTTTTGTGCGTAATAAGGAGGCACTTCCGGTGGGTCCGAGCTGACAGCGGGGGGAACGTTTTTTTCGCGAAATACAGTGGCCTGTCAGGTGGGTCCCAGCAGTCAGGGGGCAAACGTTTTTTTTGCAAAATACGGTGGCCCGTCCAGTGGGTCCCTGCTGTCGGTTGGAGGAATCATTATTTTCCGCGTAATAAGGAGGCACTTACTTGCTGCGGCCGTGGACCCAGCTGAGACTCTCCACATACAGTATACTTCCGATGGAAGTCGTTCCTTGACCACGTTGACCTCGCCACGTTCTGTTGCATGCATGCGTCCATGGGCGTGGTGCGTCCCCACGGTCAGCCTCACACGTACAGTCATCTTTTGATGACTCTCGGTTGTTGACCACGTTGACCACACCGTGCCGAGCGCACCCAGACTGGAATGACCCGGAGATGGGGAAGACGGGGCAGTGGAGTCACAGATGGAGAGGAGTGGGAAACTTCACTGGTTCGGGTGCGCGGCAGCACAGCCGCGGTGCCGCCCACGGGAGACAGTAGCAAGAACAGAGGTTGAAGAAGGAGCACGGCTGTTGGATTAACATCCAACGGTCCAGCTGCTAGAATCATTTGTTGATTAAGTTGACAAAGCCGTGCGTACACGTCCGCTTAGTAGGCCCACAAGTCAGTCACCAAATCTGACGGGTCCCAGCTGTCAACGGGATGAATAATTTTTTTCGCAAAACAAGGAGGCACTTCCTTCCGTGCGAAGATACAGCCGGTGGGTCCCAGCTGTCAGGTGGAGAAATAATTTTTTTCGCAAAACAAGGAGGTCCCTCCTGTAGCTGGTTTGAATCCAAACCTAGACCATGACTATATATGGTGCTATGCTACTCTGCAAGTAATGAAACTGACATATCCAACATTCGCTTCTCCTCTTCTCTACTTACTCTGCCTAGCATCAGAAGCTCTGGCCGCAACAACCATGTCCGCTGGCTGCTCGTCCACCTGCTCTTCAGCAGGCAACAACCAGATATGCGCCAAGTCGCCACCCGTACCATCGCCTGTGGGTCTCATCACACCCCCGCCGGCACGCGCACCGCAGCCGATTGCTCATCGCAACCCGCTGCCGTTGGTGTGGTGCCACTGCTGCAAATCACGCAGAGTCATCCGTCACGTCTCAACCACAATCCGCAACCCTGGCCGAGTCTTCTACAAATGCCCGAATCATGGGGTAATAATATATTTAAGTGTTGTTCTGCTGCTTTCAGTTGCTAATTTTTTTAATAGTTTGGTTGATGATCTTCCAATTTGATTCGTGCAGAAAAGGGAAGATTCGTGTGATTTGTATTTCTGGGAAGTTGCTGATGTGGGGGAATGCAACTACGCTGATTATTTGGTTAGCCGAGGAATCCCAATACCAGCAGGTTGGGGTGTTGGACAAGTAACTGAAGGAACGGCAGAAGAGGAAGATGCAGAGCAGAAGGTTAAAGATGCAGTTCCTCTGATCATGGCCAAGCAACAGCTGCTGAACGGCCTTGACAGCAATGAGGAGATGAAAGAGCTTGTGAAGATAATGGGCAAAATCGATGTGCTCTGTAGGATGATTGTCTCTTTATTTGCAGTGTACGTAGCACTCGTGATGTATTCAGTGGCTACGACATGAGCACTTTACTGAAACTAGTGATGAATGAAACCTGTGTAGCAGGCTGGGCGTAGTGTTGTGAACATCTAATGATTTCTATTAACAGAAATCAGGGGGTATCCCCTTTTGCTCATATAAATAAATAAATAGCAGAGGCCCTGTCGCGTCAGCTTTGTTCTCATTCGAAGACGTCGAGCAAATTGCAGTCCAACAGCAAACTATGTCATCAAATTCAAGTTTCACAGCCAAATATGAGTACAACTAAACAACAATGTCATCATGTTTTAGTTGTCATACAATCACCAAACACAAATCAGCATACATAACAAGTGATGTTCTCACAGCAAAATACTAAACAACATGTTCATCAGGTTTCAGTTGTCATAGCAAACACAATTTCACATAGTAGATAAAAAACGTCTTCTGATAGGCAAATACGACAAAAGCAATGTAATCATCATCCGCAGCAGCAGCGTCAACATCTTCGCCATGTGTATCAGTCTGAATCGTAATTCCCCACGGTGTCATCTTCTTCTTCGTCCTCAACGTCCTCGAACGTTGGCTTCTTCTTGATCAACTCTTGTATGTCCACAGCACGACAGGCAATCTTTTCGCCGGTATCATTCACGTGATGGTTCTCAAAGATATTAGGAACATCTGTGTTATCTTGTACATCAGGAGCAGTGTAAGCATCATCTTGTTGTGCAACTTCATTAAACGAATTCCTCTGCTCAAAACTTTGCAATACTCTCCAGTCATCGCTACGTGCAAATGTGTCTTCCAAGAAAAATATCTATGTTGCTTGATTTGCCAAAATAAAAGGCTCGTTGGTCTAGTACGCCGCCTTGACATTGATGGATTTGAAATAATCATCAGCTCTGGGTTTTGTGATCCTGGAAAACAGGTTATACCAACGACAGCACAACAGAACCACACATCGATGATCCTCGAAACTGGAGATATACTGCAACTGAACAATGTCTGTTATGTTAGCATACATTTCAGTTGTCTCTTTGTCATACGTATCCGTGCTCATGATGGCACTGTTTTGTGTCTTCCTGCCTTCGTCTCGTGCAAGGGTGTTGTAGCGCACATCTCCAACAACGCAAGATTCAGAATGTCTTACCCGAGTATCAGGACCCATTGCTAGTGAGTAAAGGGCATCATCAACTGCCTGCCCATCCTCCGCATCTTCTTAACCTATGGTTAGAAAATAGACAATCTGATCATCTTATGTACTCAATATATTAAAAAAACTGACAGTGCACTTCAAAAGCTTACATGGTTCTTGAACCATTTCGCAAATCCTGCCATAACCAGTTTGTCAATGTTTCTTGGATTTTGCGGCAGTAACTCCTCTTTGTAGATGCTGCACAACATAGTGATCGCGTCAAACATCTAAATATATAAGAATGTGCTGCAAGTTTAGTAGATTACGATGTATAAGCTGCAGTACTGCACTTACTTGATATAAGGTAGTATCTCAGGACAGTTATTCAACACATACCAAACCATTTTGTCCAAATCTTTAGGTTTGTCCTCTTGTCGACTCTTCCCTGTAACTCGAACAGAATAATCGAAAACATTGAGCCCGGGATTGTCTTCACCCACCTCTTTGCTAAGCTGATCAGCTGTTTCAATGTATTTTGAGCAGAATGTCAACGCTTCTATAGCAATGTAGGCCTCTGCAATGGAACCCTCGGGTCCAGCTCTGTTCCTAACATAGCCCTTGAAAGTGCCTAGCCGCCTTTCAATAGGGTACATCCAGCCATACTGTACTGGACCTCTAAGTAGTGCCTCATCAGGTAGATGAACAGCCAAATGCACCATCACATCAAAGAAGGTTGGAGGATATATCTTCTCAAGGTCGCATAGGATAGTTGGTATCTTGTCTCTAAGACGCTCCAAAGCATCTATCCTGATATTCCTACTGCAGAGTTCCCTGAAGAATTGTCCCAACTCTGCAACTGCTCTGTATAAGTCAGGGCGGCCCAATCCTCTAAGGATAACAGGTAAAACCCTTTGAAGTAGGACGTGGCAGTCATGAGTTTTCAACCCTTGTACCTTGTTTCCATCTGCACTGACTCTCCTTTCAGGGTTGGAAGCAAATCCATGTGGGAATCTCACACGTGACAGGACCTCGCAGAATTCTTTTCTTTTTACCTTGTCCAAGACGTACACAGCTGGTGCCATATCCCGTGGTTTACCTTCATCTTGCACCTGCAAATCCTTTCTGATACCCAGGTGTGTCAAATCAATCCTAGATTTTAAGGTATCTTTCGTCTTGCCTTCAATATTAAGAAGTGTGCCGATAATGCTGTCACATATATTTTTCTCGATGTGCATCACATCAAGATTATGCCGCATATCCAAATCTTTCCAATACTCCAAGTCCCACAAAGTGGACCTGCGGGTAAACAATAATCTCTCTTCTACACTGCCACGCTTCCTTTTCCCGCTACCATTACCAGGATGGTTTCCTGGTGTAATATGCCTGACCTTCTCTAATTCCACTTGCAACTCATCGGCGGTGAGCCTCTTTGGCGCATCACGGTTTTCATGCTTTGCATTGAACACATGTCTTCAGTATTTTCTAGGATGCGGCTTGTCCTTGGCAAGGAAACGACGGTGTCCAATGTAACAGATCTTGCTAAGTATTGCGTATGACAGCGGATTCCTGTCACAACGAACACATGCATTGTAACCATGTGTCGTTCGCCCTGACATAGTGCCCAAAGCTGAATAATCATGGATGCACCAAATTATAACAGCACGCAGAAAGAAATCAGCTGGTGGGCTGCTATATAGGTCTCGAGTGAGAACACCCTTCCATAGTTGTTGAAGTTCCTCCACAAGAGGCTCCATGAACAAATCAAAATCCTTTCCAGGACTTTTTGGACCTGGGATGAGCAAGGCCATCATGTAGTTTGATTCTTTGGTGCAGACATTTGGAGGCATGTTGTAAGGGATAACAAGCACTGGCCACATGCTATATGTGGCGCTCTGGTGGCCAAATGGGTTAAATCCATCTGAAGCTAAGCCAAGTCTAATGTGTCTCGGGTCAACAGCAAACTCTTTGTGTTTATCATTGAAGCTTTTCCACTCACTACCATGAGATGGATGGCTCATTACATTCTGATCTCTGTACTCCTAGTTCCTAGAATGCCACAGTACATCCTCTCTTGTTTTAGCATCATGAAACAACCTCTGCAATCTTGGTATAATTGGAAAATGTCTCAGAACATTATGAGGAATCCTCTTCACAGCATCGCCATCTTTCCATCTTGATGATTTGCATTTCAGGCATTCACTTAAGTTGGCATAATCCTTCCGGAACAGAACACAATTATTCTTACAAACATGGATCATATCATATCCAATTCCAACTGCAAGAAGGAAATTCTTCATTTTATTGTAGGTGTGTGGCAGCTCAGACGCATCTGGGAAAGATTCGCGGAAAGCAGCCAACATCGCATCGAATGATTTGTTGGTCATCCGCTCAGATGTCTTCACCTGAAGAAAGGTGACCATAGCTGAGAATACTGATAGCTTATTTCCTGGGGTGACAGCAACGTTGAATTGTTCCAACATGCGGGCCCACTGTTTTTCTTCTGCAGGTGAAAGTTCACGGAATGCACGAGCATTTCGTAGCATTGTTTCAATGTTGGTCAAACTCACTGGCTCCGCCACCACCACCTCCTCCTCCTCTTCCACCTGAGCATCAGGCAGATCAAGATGGTGATCTGCTGCTTCCACGTAGTCAATAACATTGACGTTCACAGCTTCACCATGATGAACCCACCTAGTATATGTGACCGACATCCCATACAAGTGTAGATGATTTTGCACAGTTGACTGGGGTCTTGTAACTGAATTCATACAACTGCTCCACGGGCAGAGCACATCTGATTTCGGACCACCGTACTCAGCTCTGATAAAGTTCATGAAGTTTTCAACCCCCTCGACATTTGCAGCGGAGAATCTTCGAGCAGAAGTTATCCAAGTCCTGTCCATCTGTTAGACATACAAATTAGTTCTTCTACTAGATATTACAGGAAAAACATATATGCTTTTTTATGAAGTCCAGAAAAAAATACCTAGGTCGATGTCTAAAGGTATGGCAAGATATTTGGACGAGCAGATCTAAGTAACAAAATATATGTAAAGCTAATTCAGCAAACAGATTTAAGTGCTAAATATGGCAGGCTGTTTCAGCAGTCAATGAGGCCGAGCACACAGCCATCGAACTATCGAAGGCCATCGCAGCAACAAAGATCGAGTATAAAACAATGTAGAGCTATTTCACCTAACAGATTGGCTACTAGACCATGGCAATCTATGTCACAATAAATATATGGCAGGATATTTTAGCAACTAATCGCCTTGGCATGCCATCTCAGCTAAGTAGATTGAGTGCAGAACAGGGCAAGGAAGCTTCTTAAGCAGAGCATATTGACAGTAAACTACTTCGGCAAACAGTGAGATTAACAGCGTCTATCAGCTAATATTCAGCGCTACACCGACATGAACGGGGCCTCAGTCTAGAATGCGTGTACCGTGGGAGAAGCTGACCGCCGTGCGTCTCCACATGAACGTTGCCAGAGGTGGCGGCGCTGACCGCCGTGCGCCTCCACAAGAACGTAGCCAGAGGTGGCGGCGCGGCTAGAGGACGGCAGTCTACGAGAGCGTACTGTGGGAGCGAGAGGATCGCCGAACCGCGGCGCCGACGTATCGGCGCGGCGGGGAGGGCGGCTTTGGCGGAGCGAATGGAGTGGAGGGGGACAGGGGGGAGGGGGGTTTGGGGAATATTATTGGCTAGTTGGCCGAAGGGCGGTTGAATCGGATTTGGGGGGAATTTTTGGGTGTGGGGGGGAGGATTTTCGCGCGGTGGGCGGGGGGAGTTTGGCGCATGGTCGGTTTCTCCAAGTGCAGTCCCACGTGTCAGTGAAGAGGCAAGCCGAAGCGCGTTCCGTTTGCGTGAGCCGTGTGCAGGACCGAACGTGTGTGGGGTGCAATGCGACCGTGACAGGAGTGCTGTGAGTGTACCGCCTTTTTTCCTTTTAAACTAGGTGCTTCGCCCCCTCAAAAAAATTGTTGCTTTGCGTGATCCATCGATACTACTACTAGTAATCCAGTAATCCCTACTAAAACGGCGCGGCCGGGTCTTTTCCCGCGCGATATGCTGGGAGGTTGGCTTAGTTGGGTTTTTTAGGACGAGTAATGCCACACCTACGTAATCCCAGTTACGTAATTAACATAATGTGAAACGTGTGAGCTGTTGATTGTAGATTCGGGGGAGGGAGGGGCCCACCACCATGAAAATCAGGGGAGGAGAGAGAGAGAGGCAATTTACGTTAACCCTTTCGTAGGTTCCCGTAGATGTAGAAAGATGTGAAATGTGTGAATGTGTAGTGGACGTACTATTGGAGTGCCTAAGATAATTTGTGTATGTATAGACCCTATGTGTTTATTTTACTTCGCATGTTAGATTTGTCTCGGTTCAATAAAAAGCAGAGTTGGTGATGATGGTGTGCCTGTCATCCTGCAATATAGGTCGTCCGATCTATATCTAACGGATAGAAAGGAAACTATGACAATTTACCCGCACTCCTCTCCACATTTGCAGATAAGGCTTTCCCTCGTTAATCCTTTTCTCCCACAAGATCTTGATCTTCCGTGCAACGCACGGGCATCTTGCTAGTACTCCTACAATATGTATATTATTGTGAAAGTTCATATACACCGGCCGAGATTAATGCAAACACGGCAGATTTTCATTACATTTCGAACTTTTATAGGACAGAAAAATAAAAGAAACCCGACCCTAAACCTATTCTACGGCAGCGACCGACGTCCTCCATCTGCGATCTCTATGTACGGGGGCGGGGTTCAAGACCCGTGAAGTGAAGCTGCGGTCTCTGGCGAGGAACAGTAGAACACGGGATACGGATCGGCCAGTTGGCACACCATGCCCTGCCGCCTCCCATGCCCTACTCATCCTCGGAGGAGTCCCCGACCTCGGCGGTGCCGGACGTTGGACGGCGGCAAGTAGGACGCGTGGCTGACGGTGCTCCCATCGTCGGCCGCCAGCGTGGCAACCGCTTGTGCGGTCGCGTCCGCGTCCGGCTACGCCGCTATTGCGTCGCGAGAGGCGACTTGAGCGAGGGCGGCGACCTCGAGCTTCATCCCCGAAGACAAGCTCCCCCGCAGAGCGTTCGCACTTGCGGTCATGGCGGATGTGGTGCCAGGTAGGAGGACGATGTGCTATGGTGTGGAGGTTAGCTGGGGGTTGCCGCTTTAAGTAGCGCATTCCGGTGAGGCCAAGTGTCCGGGTGCGTCATTAAGTCGCCGGAGTTGGTTCCTCGGGCACCGAGCCTCTTAACGACGACATACGAACGGACGGCATGAATGCGGGCAGCTGGCGCCGGCTGGGAACGCACCGCGCGACGGCGCGAGGGACGAGGGTTTTGGTGTGCCAGGGTAGTCAGCTGCGGTCGTGGCAACGTTGGAGATGCCCTTTTCTCACATGCGATCCCCGCATGTCATTGAAAAAGCAAGATGACCCGGCATGGTCTCAGGTCCAGAGGATGCAGTTGGCCGCGCTACACCACTCCGCGGACGCGTCGCGGCGCCCCGTGCATCCTCGACGAGCCGGGTGTTGGGGTGTGTTTGGATTGTGGCCAAAGTGCACCTTACCAAAATTTTGGTCATGACCCAAAGATTGGTCTTTGTTTGGATGGTTGCCATTTTTTTGGCATGCCAATGAACTCTAGCCAACTCTAGTTCATTTTTCTTGCCAATGTCGGCCAAATCATGGGCAACCAATACCTCAACCAAAATTTTGGTCATGACCCAAAGATTGGTCTTTGTTTGGATGGTTGCCATTTCTTTGGCGTGCCAATGAACTCTAGACAACTCTAGTTCATTTTTCTTGCCAATGTCGGCCAAATCATGGGCAACCAATACCTCAACCAAAATTTTGGCTACCCAATGCTTTGATGGGGCAACCTTGGGCACAAACCAAACATACCGTTGGTCGTGCCACAGCACTAACGCCACCCTCGGCACACTGAAACCGACCGTGTCTAGCGACGATATGAGCGTGTCGCTCACAGTGGTCGCCGTGTCCAGAGGCGGTGCTGGAGCTGCGCCCTGTTGTTGGCCCCAACGACCCACATGAACGGTTGTCGGTGGCGAGGAGGTCGTGGGCCAGCTCCTCCATTCGACTAGTCTGCGCTACGTCGTCCCGACGGGTGTGCCCCACATGTTGGTTTCCCTGTTTTCCCGGCCATATTCGAGCGTCAGTGCTCCGCGTTGCGCATTAGGCCTTTCACTATGTAGGCCAAGCGAGACAACTTATTGTTTATTTGAGCCGTTCAAGTATAATCATGTGGCGTTTGCTTAGTTCTCATTCCTCTCCAACCCTCTTCTCCATCGATCATGTCGCCCTCCAGTCGAGTCCATCCTCCCGCATGCCTCATTTGAACATTCCGTCGAGTATCATTCGCATGTACCCACCCTAGTCCTCTTTCAATAGATCTCCGGACCCCGAGATGAAATCGAGAGGGAACGAGTGGGGGCATGTGATACCTAAGGCGGATTCAAAATTTTGAACCGGTGATCATAGCATCCGCAAATCATATATAAAGGGTATTCAATGTTCGTTTCGTTTTTGAACGTACAATATACTCCCCCTATCCTTTCTAGTTTACATATAAGTTTTATGTGTAGTCAAAGTATCTCTACTTTGATCAAAAAGGTATCAACATTCAACAACGCCCAATCAATATTGTTAGATTCGTACGTACTCCTAGATTTGTACCCGAGATGGTTTCCAATTTGACTATTGACAAGATTAATAGTACATGAGATGTATAATGCGAAAATTATATCATTGGAAACTCCTTTCACATACGAATTTGACCGTATGCTTTGTGTAAGTTGCATGTCATATATTATTACTCTAACATTTGGTCAAAGTTAGCCTCGAAAAATGCATTAGACCATGTATGCTTTGTGTAAGTTGCATGTCATATCTTATTACTCTAACATTTGGTCAAAGTTAGCCTCGAAAAATGCATTAGACCATGTATGCTTTGTGTAAGTTGCATGTCATATCTTATTACTCTAACATTTGGTCAAAGTAGTATAGTGGAAGTGGATCCTCTGACGTAGGTATCCCTGCCTTACCCTCCCTTTCGGTCACTTACTGGCGGACCCCATGCTTGCTAGGCCCCGCATGTCAGTTACTCAATGGGTTCGGCCACGTCAGGGGATCCTCATCCGTAGTATACTCCCTCTGTTTTTATTTACTCCGCATAAAACGGAGGGAGTGGTGGTATAATAAATGACGCGGGCGGGGGAGGGGGAGGGACGTCGGTTTGCTCTCAACTGCGGTCCCACAAGCGAGCGAAAACGCAAGACGAAGTGCGTTCCATTTGGTGAGCGACATGGAGGGTCCAGCGTGCCGGGCTGCAACGCGAACGCGACAACAGCGATGTACAGTCAAAATCGATTGACCGGTCGTCACCGGAACCACTATTCACACCAGAACCTTCGCTGCTTGGCCTACGCCAGCCACTGCCCTAAAACCACACCAAATCTCCAGCCCATTCCCCCACCTTTCGATCCCCTAGCCCGCATCAAGTGTCCCCTAGTTCGCCGGAAAGCCATGGTGCGCCGCAAGATCACTTACTACAAGATGCTGACGCCGGAACGCTGCGCAGAAATCGCGGCGGCGGTCGGCGCCACAGACCTCCGTTCCCAAGCTCACTTTGCGGCAGGCCAATCCCCGAGTTCTCTGGAGCCAAGCTACGAGGAGGAGGAAGCCGATCCAATGTTCATGGCGGAGGTCGCGGCGCAGAAGGCCCCCGATGGGTATGAGACGATGGACGTCGACTTCGTGCCGGCGTCCGAGTCCCCCATGGTGCAGGCGGACCAGCGGTTCAACATGGCGATACTAAAGGAGGACCGGGAGGCAGAGGCTCAACTCGACGCGGAGCACGCGCATGCCGCTGCCATCGAGGCTCTCCTGCAGGCGGAACCGGATGTCGTGGATGTGAACCGGGCGGCAGAGGCTCAACTTGAGGCGGAGCGCGCGGATGCCGCTGCCATCGAGGCCCTCCTGCAGGTGGAACCGGACGTCCTGGACTTGAACCGGGCAGCAGAGGCTCGACTCGACGCAGAGCGCGCGGATGCCGCTCTCATCGACGCCCTCCTGTAGGCGGGAACCGGACGTCCTGGACCTGAACCGGGCGGCGGAGGCTCGACTCGACGCGGAGCGCGCGGATGCCGCTGCCATCGAGGCCCTCCTGCAGGCGGAACCGGACGTCCTCGACTTGAACCGGGCTGTGCTCTCGTCCGTGCAGAGCGCCCGCACGCTCCGCTTGAATGAGTAGCTGGAGGCCGAGGACAACCACGGTGCGGAGACACACGTCGGCAGCGACGGCTGGTTCGCGCCGACAGCCAAAGATGACGAGGCCGTCTCTTTCCGCGAGCAGTGATAGTTTTTCTTTATGTTGTTGTTTTTATGGATCTTTTGCTGTGTAAAAACATATATTTGTTATGCAAGTCGCCTGACTTGGGTCAGTCTACCATTTCAGGCGGTTGGATGAATATCCTACGTCTCCTAACCCTTCTTTCCTTCTTCCTCACCTCTTCTTCTTCCCCAACAGACCACCGCACGGGCCGTACGGATACTCCCCAACATGCGGTTGGATAAACATACTCTATGAACGAAAATTATGTGTCAGCGATAGGATGGCTGAGTTTGGTTTGTTCACATGCGACAGCACGTGTCAGTGAGGGTGCGTTCCCTTGGTTGGGTTTGCGGCGTGCAGGAGCGACTGTGTGAGGGTGCGGTGCGACCGCGGCGTGCAGGAGCGACCGTGTGAGGGTGCGGTGCGACCGCGACAGCCGTGCGCAAGTGTACCTCCTTCTCATTTTGAAAACTTTAGGCAAGCTTGGCAAAAATGTGTGGTGAAGTTTGGCAATGCAAGGCCTAGACCCAAACAGGATAAGTACGTACGTACTAGGAGTACTAGTGTTAAAAAAGAAAGGCGGGGTTTTCCTTCGCGGGATTTAATCGATACAAATCCTCGTTTCACGTGTCAATTAATGCGTATTTTTTTCTCCAAAGACCAAAGAGCTAACCATCTCACTCCTCATCGCTTGATTAATGCAACGCCATGCAAACCAACCTTCTCACTTCCGCATGCATGCAGGGGATATTAATGTCCTTGGTTGCTAACCCCATCAATTTTGCCTCGATTAGTGTTAGTGGCCCTTTGCAAATTGTAATTTGATATACTGGCCTTGTGTACAAAAAAATGGAGGTAGTAACTATATTTGACTTCCTTCCCCATTGCGGTGACATTGACGATATCTTTTTTTTGGTGGTTTGGCGAAGTGCGTTCGACGGAGAACACCATTGAGGGAGACCACGGTAAGTCATTCGCAAGTGCCGCCTGCAAGCCGAGACAACCGCCTTATTTGCATCCAGGAAGTCCTTTACTAGTACTACTAGGAGTACTAGTGTGGTGAGATGGTTTCTCGAAGAAGACGATGGAGAAGCGGAGTCAGCGAAGAGTGAAATGATGGTTGCTTCGTCCATGCTTTTGTGATTTGACGCCTCAGTGCTTTGTGATTTGTGATAGAAGGGACAGGGGAGTAGACTCTGTGCTCTATACTGTACTACATGCGTCCAAGCATGGGAGAAAGAGGAGAGACGTTGCATTTTTCTATTCCTTCAATCAATCAATCAGGGAGCTTCGGTTCCATCTTTTTGGCTTTGGCAACACCGTCCACAATGGTTCCCACGATGCCAAAAGCTATTTTCACATTTGGCTACACATTGTAGACGCCCTTAACCGTACCACTTGGTTTTGCTCCTGTGTGCTATCTATAAAAATCTCAATTATATTGATCTAAAAAATTATAGAATCAAGATTAGTAAAAAGGAGGTGATTTTGCCGCGCGGGTGGCGGGGGAGGTTTCTTATTTGAGCAATGCTACATCCACGTAATGGTTTACGTAAAGTTACAAACTGATGTGATGTGGGACTATTTGATTGGATTAAAGGAGAGGATTAGGCCCACCCCACCTGAAAATCAGGGGGGCATATATAGATTAGATGGAAAGTATACGTAGCAGCTACGTAGCCCTTTGTAAGTCTAGGATTAGGCTTCTTATTTTCGGAGGATGTTGTCCTGGCGGTTTGCTAACATGCAGTCCCACGTGTCAGTGCTTTACCAAGCCGATCCGCGTCCCACATGAGGCAGAACAACGGCAGAAGCAACATGTGGTTAAGTTGAAGAAGATGAGGGAGAAGCGGATTCAGCAACGAGTGAAATGATGGTTGCTTCGTCCCTCCAACTTAACTGCGGGAAAGGTGCAACTTGTAATTTGACGCCTCATTGCTCATTACTACACCGGCGCCATGACTGGGGTGCTTCACCCCGGCTGCTCTGCACTGTATTCCGGTATGGCACGTGGACCCGGTAGCTTGATGTCCCACATGTCGGCGAAAGGGACTAGAAGATTTATGAAAGCGAGCGCTCCACTCTTACGACGGAGGAGTAGACGACACGACGGCCCAGTGAACTGTCACTTGTAGTACTGTATAGTACTATAGTTTTGCTGTTTTGCACGATCCATCGATACAAACCCGATTAAACAGGAAAGGGCGGGATTTTTCCCGTGCGGTAGATGATACTGGCCATACATTTCAAAGGCAATTTTAATGTACGCAAACTGAATAATTCTAAGTAACAATATGATATCTAGTAAAACTAAAAACACATATGATTTATTGTGTTAGAGTGTAGTAGTAGTGTTGTATTGCATAGTTGTTAGATGTAACAATGTGAGAACGTGTAGAGATGTAGTTTTGGAGGGCCTACAGAGAGAAAAGCGTAATACGGTCACCGAACTTCAGAATAAGCTGATTACGGTCACTATATACGTTTTGCGGTGATTATACGGTCACTTGCTCACAGTTCAGCATCGGATTGCACTCTGTTGACCGGCCAAATAGTCTGTGTGGCGCCATGTTGACTAGTTAAATTCACCACGTTCCTTGTGGGTCCCACCTGTCAGTTCGCATAGGCAAAAGGTCAGATAAACACAAATTTACGCAGGCGCGACAAGGCTCCAACCCGTGCGAGGGAATCACCGGTTGTGTATGTGTCTGTCAGGGCCTGATGTGTGCGCATGCACGTGTAGGTTGAGCACTTGGGCATGAGAGTGTGTGTTGGTCGTGTGGTGTACTGGTGTGTGCATGCATGCGTGCGTGTGTGCGTGTGAGTGTTGCGTGTGTGCGTGTGAGTGTTGCGTGCGTGCGTGGCTGCATGTGTACGTGTGAGTGTTGCGTGCGTGCGTGGGTGCATGTGTTTGTGTGAGTGTTGCGTGGATGCAGTTCATGTGCATGCATGCGTGTGTGTATAATCACCACACCAGCTCCTGTGTGTTAAAACAGACGGCTCAGCATACCAATACAAGGCCACCTTGTCCGCTGTGCCCGCGGTCATGACTTCGAACCACCGTCCAAATATTTTTTTGTCGTTTGTTTTCATTCTTACTAGCAAGATGTCCGTGCGTTGCACGTAACATCAAGATGCATCTATATGACTTGTTTATCTTGAGAGAGAAAAGGATGAATGAGGGAAGGCCTTATTTGCAAATGTGGAGAGGTGTGTGGGTACCTTTTTGCAACATTGCCATAGTTTCTTTCCTATCCGTTAGATATATATCGGACGGCCTATATTGCAGGATGGCAGGCACACCATCATCACCAACTCTGTTTTTTATAAGAGTGTATTTTATGTATTTTATAAGAGTGTAGATGTAGAGTAGATACAAGTCGACGGGTGGGCATGATGGTAGTGAGATAATGTGATGCAACACTAGAGGTGCCACGTGGAGCGTTTAACTGGTCAACTAGTCATGTCATGAGCAAATACAGAGTTGTACGGTGAGCCCGTGACTGTATAATAACCACTAAACATAATTGGTGACCGTAATGAGTGGATTCTGAAGTCCAATGTATGTATCGTGCTTTTGCTTCAAATACAATGATCGTCATTGCATATATCGCGAGAGAAAGATGAAACATGCGTGAATTTTCTGGGGGCTTACTTTCAGAGGACCTAGAGATAGTTTTGTGTGCATACGTGAAAGGGGCGTACAGGGGGGTATGCGATGGAGAGAGAGATGCTCTTCGTTTCTCTTTATTATGACTAACTTTGTATATAGTATAAAAATATACAAATTCACAGTGCGGAATAAATATCATTGTGGGAACCATGCAATGCAAATTAGCGTTCTTACTCCTCCATATAACTTTGTAATGTTGTATATATGTAGAAACTCTAAAATAATTTTTTGGCCACACTTTATTCAAAAGGAATGTTGTATGCGAAATAAACGTGAAGAGAGGGCTTTTTAGATCAATGGGGTACGTGATGTAACATGTGTGAATGTATAGTTGATGCATTTGGCGGGGCCTAGAGAGGTATGTGTGTGTATTACGTATTCGAGAGAGGCATGGATAGAGGGGCCGACGGGGGGGCGTGGGAGAGATAGCACGAGAAATGAGAGTGGTGAGAGAGACGAATATGATGTCACGACAAGAGATTCCATTCCCTTGAGTGTGTGTATGCAAGGGGGAGGGAATAGAGGCACCAGGAGAAATTTTCTGTGTGTGTGGTGTTTGTGTTGGTATGTGTGGGTGTGAGAAGATAATGAGACGTGGGGGCAGAGGGTGTGTCACCGCGTGAGGTCCGGTGGGTCGAGGTGAGGCCCTTTGTTCGGTTCCGACCTGCGCCACATTGGTCGGCCCGTGACGCATTTAGGAAGACCCATGGATGACTAGTTGTACAAGACAAAGATAGCAGAATTGTGAAGGACTCTATGTCCACTGACAAAGCCGGCTAGGATTTGTAACCCTAGGTTCTCGGACTAAGGTAACCCCTTTATCTCTGATATTACTATTCATCCAACCTAACTTTAAGGGGCATCCTACAGAATGCTCTGCTAGAATCATACTCGTCGATTAGGAAGAGAGGTGTGAGACAATGCGTGAGAGACAGGCGTAAAGATAATGTGCGTACATGAGACACGTAGCCAGGTCCATGTATATATAAAGGGTCGATGAGGATTGTGCGTGTGTATGTCTACGAGAGGAAGAGTGCTTGTGATAAAGGTTAGTGAAAATAGTTGTAAATGGTTACGAGAGGGAGGGAGGGTTATATCTAGAGCATGTGTGCGAGAAAGACACCTCGGGAGAGAGTGTGTGAGCATGTGTGAGAGACCACCGATGGAGAGTGAAACTACATGTAAAAGACTGCTCTACACATTGATTAAAGATATAAATTGTATCCAAATATTAGGATGGGATCATGATATTTGCAATTCGCGTAAGGAGCGGTCATTGATCCATCAGACATCTAGATTCTATCGAATTTGAGCATGTCTATGTTATTATTCGACACAATTGATCCACATAGTTAGTATTTTGAACTCCAGCATCGCTTTAGCAATCAAATATAAACGTGAGTATAGTTCATGTTGTGTGTGTAAAGCACATTATACATACGAAAGTTACACAATGGACATTATAAATAGCTACCTATGAACTAGCATACATTTGAATTCAACTTAAGGTGGTTTAAAAAATCGAATTCAACATGAAATCCATTCAATTATTTGAATTTGATATCATGGCATTTGTAAACCATACCTAAATTATGGGGGCACCAATCTTTGCTTTGATTTTGTACATAATATCATATGTAGTCGTGTACAAAATAGATTCAAATTTAGCTCCTCCATTCCAAAATAATCGTAGTTATAGGATTTTCAAGTGTCAAAATTTCAAAAAGAAGCGGATAATTTAATGAGGTTTTCAAACATACAAGGTCAAATATAACGTTGTCTATTTAGGTCAATCCTCATAGTTCAAGAGTACTCTAAACGTGAATGCTTGTGTTTCAAAATTTCGAACGAAGCGCCAAAAGAGCCTCTACTCGCCCGAAACCGCGTGAGACCAATGTTTGGTAGTACAAGGAAATTACTTTTCTAATAACTCCGACCCGTGAAACCTACCGGCCCGACGTCCAAAGGTCTAAACTGGGGTAGGTTTGTAGCTTCATCTAGATGCCACGCAACCGCATCCGAAAAACATTCATACACAATGGCCGCCTAAGCACACATGCGCGCGGCCGAAATCGCTCCCGCCCACTATTTGGGACACCTGGGATTACCATCCTACCCCCGACCCGCAGTAGGTCCCAAATTTAAGAGGGGGGCAAAGTTTGTACTTTCCCCAAATTTCAAACAAGCGCGTCCCATCTTCTGTTCAAAAAAGCCAAAAACAAGCGCGTCCCAGACCGAAATATGGTTCCCCCCCACCCGTCCGATTCCCCATTCGTACTCCGTGGGCGCCAAAACTACCTCTCCACCAGCCGCGAAACCCTGGCATCCTCCGCTCGCCACCCCATCCCACCCATCAACCGCCGCCCTCCTCCATCACGCCGGAGCCGATACCCCGACGTCGTCGTCCACCGCAACCTCAACCGCAACGCCCTCCACGGCTAGTAGTTGAAAAGCCGAGGCCGAGCCGTCCGTACCCGAGCCAGTTCAACCACGCCGTCCTGCGCCTCACCGCTGCCGCTCCAACTTCGCCACCCTCCACCGCACCAGAGTTGTTCCTGCTACGCCGTCCTTCACCGGCTCGGATCTGCTTCCCCTCCGCCAACATACGGCCACGGCAACACAGTCAACAATTTGGCCATGGGTTCGTCCAAGCCTGCACCCTCCAGAACATCGGTTTCCCCGGTAAAAAGAAGAAGATCGGCGCGACATGTGGAGGTGACCACACCGGCAACCGAAAAAGGTACTCCTCTTCCCTTATTCGTGCAAATCTTACGTCTCTGCTTGCACGGTATTCATCCCACAGAAGACACTAGTTGACCGCTTCTTCTTGATACTAGATGTTCCTAGTAACTCGTGATGCACAAGGCTTCTCCTCATATACTATTTCACCTTAGCTAGAGGTCCGTCGCCCCCCTGAATTTCAATTTCTGGCCAGTTGATTCCCAATTAACGAAAGCATTCCCCGGCGTAACAGGCGCTAGTACGCCTATTACGCCGGGGAAGCAGTGCCTTGGTGTTTATCTTAGGGGCGTGTGCGGCCTAGAGCTACTGGCGCCCGATCTGGAGGTCGGCCGGGATTAAAGGGATGGCCTGGGGGCGCTACCAAGCACGGCGGTGGTGTGAGGTCGATGGGAGGGCCGGGCGGCGGAGGCAGGGGTCTGGGCCGGTGGTCGCTGGCGGTTCGAGAAAGATCGTCAACAGTGACTGGCGGGAGGTAGACGAAGGCCATCTGCCCGTTCCTTATAGATCGGACGGTTCATTAAAAAATCGACTGACCTATTTATTTTCAGTCGACTGTTATCTTAGATATGACCACATGTGGTGGTGTGCTGGAGGAGTACCTGCATCTCCTGTGCTCATATATTACAAAACCATACGGAGTAGAATCTAATTTTGTTTGCCATGCAATGTTGTAGAGCTATCATATGTCTCCTGTCAGTTTTTTTCAGCCACCTGCTATCTGCTACTTTTACAGTGCACTAGTTCTGCACACACTTCACCCTTACTCTCACTATTGTGTTTTTATGCAAGGGTATTTCAGACTCTGCTGCCATGAGAGAAGCCAAAAAGAAAAGAGAGAAGTCGCTCCAACTTCGTGTGCGGGTAGGCAAGACACGTTACAGCGCTATAAAGGGTGCAGTGTCAGCAGATGGAGACGGTAAACGTAGCTCTGGAGTTGATGACCTCGCTCGCAATGAACCACCATCCCAGGTGCTTGCTTTAACTTCGCGGTGTCATATGTGGTTGCATGTTCCATATGGTGTCTAGCTTGTATCCGAAAGGCCGAAGTCGGTAAGATAAGGAAAGATATTTTTTTACATGAACCACCATCACGTGAGCACCAGGAAACAAATAGCTAGTCAGGGCACTGGCCGAGCCAGTGACAAGCCCAGCAAAGATAGGCATCACCTGGAAGCCAACTAAAAAGCTGCGATGGTGGCGAAGCAGCCCGCCTCCCACCAGGCTCTCAGGTCCTAGATGATCATGCTCACCACTCTAGCCGGATGTCTAGCTTGTATTGCTTCCAATTTGGTTAAATTGCATCTGCTTAGCTTACACATTATACCTTTGAATATGACATGCCTTTCTGTTTTTGGTACATACTAGTACATCCGTGTATTAACCATGTTCTTACATCAAACTAATGTTCTTGTGTATCCCTCATCAATCACTTATGACGAGGCAGGCAGGCAAGGGGACTACTCCTCATTTAAAGAATGCAGCGTCAGCCTCCCGACATGATTCTCAAGAAACAGAAATGCTAGATGAAGATAGTGAACGTAGCTCTGTAGTTGATTACAGCATTTCCCCTACACTAGCATCACAGGTGCTTGCTCTAACTTGGCAGCGTGATATGTGGTTGCATGTTGCATATGGTGTCTATATTGTAATTCTTCCAATCTGGTTAAACTGCATGTGCTAGTCTGCTTAGCTTATACATTATACCTGTTAATGTGACATGCCTTCCTGTATTTAGTACATAGTACATCTGTCTATTAAGCATGTCCTTACATAAAACTATTTTTTTTGTATCCCGCATCAATCAACATGACGAGACACCTTTAGTATATGTAGTGCGATATTAGTTGCATCTTTCATATGATTTATAGCATGCGCTGCTTCTAATTTGTTGAAATTCCATTTATGATGGGACGCTTTTAACTTGGCAGAGTCATATTGGTTGCATCTTTCATGTGGTGTCTAGCTTGCATTGCTTCTTATTTGCTGGAATGGTTTCTGCTTAGTTTACACAAACAGTTGTGAACATGCCATGCCGTCCTGTTTTTCGTACATATTCCATCCTGGTATCATGTGTTTGCCTTACATCAAAGTAGTGATTGTCAGTATCATGCATGAATGAGTTCTGAAGAGAGAATTTTATTGCTTTTTCTTGTCGGTTTTACTTGACAATTCAAAATCAATAAAGCGGAAGGAAGTTAGCAAGGCAGCGGATAAAGGTGCTCCTTCCGAACGGAGGGCCTCTACAGTTTCTACTCCTCCACACCCCCAAGATGATTTCTAAGACAACACATGCATAGACACTCAACAATGTTGTGTTTATGATGAGCACGTCTCCCCTAGTGCAGCATCACCGGTGCTCCCTCTAACTTGGCACTGTTATATGTGGTTGCATGTTATGTGTGATGTCTAGCTTGTATTGCTTCTAATTTTGTTGAATTCCATCTGCTTACTTTACACATTATACTTGAATAAGACACGTGTTCCTGTTTCTAGAACATACAATATCTGTCTATCACACCATGTTCTTACATCAAATTACTACTGTTGTGTAACCTGCAACAATCACTTATCATAAGACACGTTTGACTTCGGAGTGTGATATAGGTTACATCTCACATTCTTTTCTAGCTTGTACTACTAATTTGTTGAAATGGCACTTATGACGAGACAGTTTTAACTTGGTAGAGTGATATTCGTTGCATCTTTCATATGGTGTCTAGCTTTCATTGCTTCTAATTTGTTGAAATGCCTTCTCCTTAGTTTACACATCATAAGCTGTGCATATGCAATGCTGTGAATATGCAATGGCACTAATGACGAGAGACCTCTAACATGGTAGTGTGATGTTGTTTGCATCTTGCATATGATTTATTTCTTGTACTGCTTCACATTTGTTTAAACGCCATTTATGATGAGACACTGTTAACTTGGCAGAGCGATATTTGTAGCATCTTTCATATGGTGTCTACCTTCCATTGCATTGCTTCTAATTTGGTGAAATGTCTTCTTCTTAGTTTACACATCATAGTTCTGGTTATCTCTTCCGTCCTGTTTTTCATACATATTACATCCTCCTATCATGTGGTTGTCTAACATCAAAGTTCAGTTCGTCTGCATCACGCATCAATTTGTTCTGAAGAACTAAATTGTTATTCGTTTTTCTTGTCGGCTTGACTTAACATGGCACAGAGAAAGAGGAAGAAACACAGAATGGCAGGGAATGAGAAGCGAATGAATCCTGCAGATTCTGCTGGTACTGATGGTGCAATAGAAGGTCAAAGTATAGCAGAAAATTCTACAAACACGGCATCCCATGCTACACGAGTTGCAAAAAAAGCCAAACAGAAACAAATAGCTGCCACCAAACAAGCAGAGACAGCCCTAGTTCTTGCAACACCTACCACAGTACTACCAGCTGCACGACTTACTCGTGCATCAACTGAGCTAGCAGCACGTTCCCAAGCTCCCTTGCCACCTGACACTACTTCCCAAGCACTCTTGACACAAGACGAGTTGGCAATATCAGATGAACCTTGTGAGCTTCAACAGCAAGAAGGTAGTTGCTGGAGTCAAGTTACAGTTGCATGCTTCTTTATATGTAGTCTCACAGTTTGATGTACACTAACACTTCCTATGTTCGTTGTTGGACTAGCACCTAGGCACAAGAGGAAACAAACATCAGGGATAATGCTCGATAGGTTAACTAAATCTAGAGGAGGAAGAATGGAGATCCATTTTGAGGCAGGTTTAAAAAGGCCACGTGATGCTACAGAGTCAGCCAAGTTAGTATCAGAGGCAGCGGTTGCCGTTAGGTGTCATGTACGTATCCTCCCAACATGGATTCAGTACAGGAATGACAAAGACAAAACCCAGTTCAACACCTTCCTCGACCATTTATCTGTAAGTATGGTTATGTATGGAAACTAGTAATATCGTCTTGCTCTGTCCCATACTTTCTAGGTTGCTGATAATGAGACTCCCATAATTTTCAACAGATGAGGTTCAAGTTGGATAGCCAAGATGATGCAACCAGACAAGCTTGCACCCATGTTTTCAAGTCTGCTCTGTGACAGTATCGGTATAACTTGAGGAAAACTCACTTTGAAGACAAGGCTAACAGTGAACTTTCCCAAACATCTCCAGTGGAAAATATATCGGATGAAGACTGGAGGGACCTTGTTAAACACTGGTCTGATCTGAAGTATCAGGTACATTATATATATGTGATCAGATCACATGTTGAAGTCCTATTTACGGATGTGCCACACAAATCTATCTTCTTGTAGGTGAACTGTTCAAAGAACAAGGCCAACCGTACGAAAGTGAAATTCCAACAGACGACAGGATCTCGTAGCTATATTGCACACTGCGAGGCTCTTGTAATTAGCTGCTGTTTCACTCTTTTCGTTGTACCATATTATCAGATCTATATTGACTTGTTCGAAATGCAGAGGAAAGCCCGCAAGGACCAAAAAGTACCTGAACCAAATGCCGTGGAAATCTTCAAGGACTGTCACACTAGCAAGAAGAAGGGCATGACTACACCAGTCAAAGCCGCTATTGTAAGTCCTTAATCCTCATGGCTTTTAACTACTACTTACTCTGACTTGTGCCTTGAACTGCATGGTTTGCAGCCAATGTCTATTACTCGTTTCAATTTTATACACAATTGTCTTAGTGTATCATTGCACCTTACAAGGTTTAAAAGAGAGGAGTGATGTTCCTTTGATCTTGACCCATAATCTAGTTCCACGCTGGACTTGCCCACACAACGTTACAATTGCCTGTTTGTCTGTTCTCAGTTGTTTTGTGATATGAATGATGTCATACTGTGCTTACCGTATTATAAACTTCATCTCTTTATCCTTAGCCCTCAATACAATGTGAAGAAATAGACAATACATTAGCGATGGTACATGGTCATATGTTTGGAACCTGGTTTTATTATGTACTTTGCAATAAAATACAACTAATATTTTACATGGGTTCACCAGAATAAGTTCTGTATATAGACCAAAGCTATTTTGTTTGGTTTTGCTGCCTCCTTAATATCTTCTGTTCTGGTACTACTAATGTAAAACCCCAACTTTTCAGCAAGCTATGGAAAAAATGGTGGAACCGCCACCTTCTGAAGGTGGCGAGGCAACTATAACCGCAATGTCAGCTCTTGCTGCAGTGGGTCAGTACCTGTCCACTAACAGTGCCAAAAGCACGTTCCTGCGTAATACTGGGTTGGTTGTTAAGGCAATATCGTCCAAACTGCCTCATGATCAAGATATGCAAGCTCAAAGCAATGTTGTATCTGCGCTCCAGACACAAGTCCATTCCTAACAGAGACCCTTTGTGAAACAAGGAGAAACATTGCTCAATGTCGTCAAGATATGCATGGTTTTGAAACCAGACTATCAGACATTTGCTATGTTGTTCAGGAGCCTAGGGGAAATGAAGGCGAGGGTTATGGTGCTCCATCGGACAATACAGCATGAAAACGTAACAGTCAGGTCAAATGAACTGAGCTTCTGAACTTCTAGTGGTGCATTTATCTGCTAGACTGTTAAGTTTTATGCCAACCTTCCTTTTGTTATATAGTTGTAATTTGTTTTGGTGCGATACAGAATTTATTCTTAACGTGCAGCCACTGGCTGAAGAAAACAGCAAGCATTTTTGTATAGTGTAGGGTGTTCCCTATATTTTCACTAGTGGCAATCTTTGATGCCGAGTGGATGTAATCTGTGCAATCGCCTTAATAGCCTAGCGTTAGTTTCGGTCTTGTTTATTTCCTAGTCTTCTTTTTTCCTGGTTTGCTAGTGGCCGCAACTACCATGGGCCATATACGGGCCGTAGGATCCATGGGTCTCCTACGGGCCGTCGATAAATGGGCCTGTAATCGGTGGGCCTGGGGCCGTCGGATAAATGGGTCTACATGGGCCGTAATCGGGCGTAATTGGTATCGGCCCAGC
This sequence comes from Aegilops tauschii subsp. strangulata, assembly GCF_002575655.3. Classification (NCBI taxonomy): domain Eukaryota; kingdom Viridiplantae; phylum Streptophyta; class Magnoliopsida; order Poales; family Poaceae; genus Aegilops; species Aegilops tauschii. Next base: position 274,763,981 of record NC_053037.3, on the reverse strand, counting down.
ACGGTAACAGGTCGTTAACAGGCCGTAGGACAGCAAAGGCTTAATTCTGTCACAGGCATAACGGGTCGTTAATGGGCCAGAATATAGGACGGGCTAGAAACGGCGCAATGGGTTAACAGGCCAGAAACGGGTCGACTCTTGCCATGGGCCGAATTTGGCCCATTAGGGTAACAAGCCAGTAACGGGCTGACTCTTGCCATGGGCCGAATTTGGCCCATTAGGTGAACAGGCCAGTAACGGGCCGACTCTTGCCATGGGCCGAATTTGGCCCATTAGGGGAACAGACCAGTAATGGGCCGGAAGTAATCGAGGGCCGAAAAGGAGCCCAAGAACGTATGGGCCGTCAATAGGCCGAAAGCTAACACGGGCTAGAAACGGCCCATGTAAATCACAGGCCGTTAACGGGTATAAAGAAAATTACTGTTCATTATGGGCTAGAGTCACCGTGGGCCTGTAAAGGGCCGAAAGATACGAAGGCCTCATATGGGCCGAAAGACGTCGTGGGCCATACATGGGCCGAAAGTGAAATGGGCTGGTGTTATATTCGACGGCCCACATGACGTTGTTGGGCCGATTTCCTTTAGGCCCTAACGGGCCGTGAGTTAACGGGCCGTAAAATGGGCTATTTGCGAAGAGATCGTTAACAGGCTTTTCATGGGCTAGCCCGTTAACTTTTGACAAAGTAAAACGGGCCGGCTTTGTAAGCTAAATGGGCCAGTGGTGGGCCGTGGCACGTGTCGACATATCATAGGCGCCTATCTGACCCACTGACGAGCTGACACGTGTTTCGTCCGGCCAATAAGAATTTTATACGTGGAAATTTCCCATTGGTCGGGGCTGTTAACGGGTTATCGGATCAAAAACCCGACCCGATAGCTTAACGGTGTTCTGTTACGGTGGATGCCATGTGTCGGTCACCCTTGACTAAAGCACTTCTGTGACGCGCGATTTATCGTCATGGAAGTGGACACTTCCGTGATGATAATTTTGGTAATGTCATGGAACACTGCTACGACAGCACAGGTATGACTATCTTGATTCTGTCATAAAATCGTCATGGATGTACATGCATGACAAAAAACGCGACCTACTGTGACAAACACGTATCATCACGGAAGTGTATTTTTTTGTAGTGAAAATTTTGAATTATTACTACGTTCCCCAACAGTGGCATCATGAGCCAGGTCTATGCGTAGATTCTATGCATGAGTAGAACACAAAGTAGTTGTGGGAGATGATTTGGTCAATTTGCTTACCGTTACTAGTCTTATCTTGATTCGGCGGCATTGTAGCATGAAGCGGTCCGGACTGACCTTACACACACGCTTACGTGAGACAGGTTCCACCGACTGACATGCACTTGATGCATAAGGTGGCTAGCGGGTGTCTGTCTCCCCCACTTTATTCGGATCGGATTTGACGAAGAGGGTCCTTAAGAAGGGTAAATAGCAATTGGCATATCAACGTTGTGGTTTTTGCGTAGGTAAGAAACGCTCTTGCTAGAAACCCATAGCAGCCACGTAAAACATGCAACAACAATTAGAGGACGTCTAACTTGTTTTTGCAGGGTATGTTACGTGATGTGATATGGCCAAAAGGATTTGATGAATTATATATGTGATGTATGAGATTGATCATGTTCTTGTAATAGGAATCACGACTTGCATGTCGATGAGTATGAAAACCGGCAGGAGCCATAGGAGTTGTCTTAATTTATTGTATGACCTACGAGTCAATATAAACGCCATGTAATTACTTTACTTTATTGCTAGTCGTTAGCCATAGTAGTAGAAGTAGTAGTTGGCGAGACAACTTCATGAAGACACGATGATGGAGATCATGGTGTCATGCCGGTGACGATGGTGATCATGTCGCGCCTCGAAGATGGAGATCAAAAGCGCAAGATGATATTGGCCATATCATGTCACTTTATGATTTGCATGTGATGTTTATCATGTTTACATCTTATTTGCTTAGAACTACGGTAGCATAAATAAGATGATCCCTCACTAAAATTTCAAGAAATGTGTTCCCCCTAAGTGTGCACCGTTGCGAAGGTTTGTTGTTTCGAAGCACCAAGTGATGATCGGGTGTGATAGATTCTAATGTTCGCATACAACGGGTGTAAGCCAGATTTACACATGCGAAACACATAGGTTGACTTGACGATCCTAGCATGTACAGACATGGCCTTGGAACACGAGAGACCGAAAGGTCGAACATGAGTCATATAGTAGATGCGATCAACATGGAGATGTTCACCATTGATGACTAGTCCGTCTCACGTGATGACCGGACACGGCCTAGTCGATTCGGATCATGTATCACTTAGATGACTAGAGGGATGTCTATCTGGGTGGGAGTTCATTGAATAATTTGATTAGATGAACTTAATTATCATGAACTTAGTCTAAAATTGTCTTTACAATCTATCCTGTAGATCCACTGGCCCACACTAATGTTGCCCTCAACTTCAACGCGTTCCTAGAGAAAACCAAGCTGAAAGACAATGGAAGCAACTATATGGACTGGGTCCGTAACTTGAGGATCATCCTCATAGCTTCCAAGAAAGCATATGTCTTTGAAGCACCGCTAGGTGACGCACCCATTTTCCCAGCAACTCAAGACGTTATGAACGCCCGACAGTCGTGTAGTGATGATTACTCCCTGGTTCAGTGCGGCATGATTTACAGCTTAGAACCGGGCCTCCAAAAGCGTTTTGAGCAACACAAAGCATATGAGATGTTCCAAGAGCTGAGAATGGTTTTCCAAGCTCATGCCCGGGTCGACAGATATGAAGTCTCCGACAAGTTCTACAGTTGTAAGATGGAGGAAAACAGTTTTGTCAGCGAGCATATACTCAAAATGTCTGGGTTGCACAACCGCTTGTCTCGGCTGGGAGTTAATCTTCCAGATGACTCGGTCATTGACAGAATCCTCTAGTCGCTTCCACCTAGCTACAAGAGCTTTGTGATGAACTACAACATGCAAGCGATGGAGAAGTCCATTCCTGAGTTATATTAAATGGTGAAATCAGCGGAGGTGGAAATCAAAAAGGAACATCAAGTGTTGATGGTGAATAAGACCACTAGTTTAAAGAAAGGCAAGGGTAAGAAGAACTTCAAGAAGGACGGCAAGGGAGTTGCCGCGCTCGGTAAGTCAGTTGCCGGGAAGAAGCCAAAGAATGGACCCAAGCCTGAGACTGAGTGCTTTTATTGCATGGGAAATGGTCACTGGAAGCGGAACTGCCCCAAGTACTTAGCGGATAAGAAGGCCGGCAACGCCAAAGGTATATATGATATACATGTTATTGATATGTACCTTACCAGCACTCGTAGTAGCTCCTGGGTATTTGATACTGGTGCGGTTGCTCACATTTGTAACTCAAAACAGGAGCTGCGGAATAAGCGGAGACTGGCGAAGGACGAGGTGACGATGCGCGTCGGGAATGGTTCCAAGGTCGATGTGATCGCCGTCGGCACGCTACCTCTACATCTACCTTTGGGATTAGTTTTAAACCTTAATAATTGTTATTTAGTGCCAGCTTTGAGCATGAACATTGTCTCTAGATCTCGTTTAATACGATATGGCTACTCATTTAAATCCGAGAATAATGGTTGTTCTATTTATATGAGAGATATGTTTTATGGTCATGCCCCGTTAGTCAATGGTTTATTTTTATTGAATCTCAAACGTGATGTTACACATATTCATAGTGTGAATGCCAAAAGATGTAAGGTTGATAATGATAGTCCCACATACTTGTGGCACTGCCGCCTTGGTCACATTGGTCTCAAACGCATGAAGAAACTCCATGCAGATGGCCTTTGGAGTCTCTTGATTATGAATCATTTGACACGTGCGAACCATGCCTCATGGGCAAAATGACCAAGACTCCGTTCTCCGGAACAATGGAGCGAGCAACCAACTTGTTGGAAATAATACATACTCATGTATGCGGTCCAATGAGTGTTGAGGCTCGCGGTGGCTATCGTTATGTTCTCACCCTCATTGATGACTTATGTAGATATGGGTATGTCTACTTAATGAAACACAAGTCTAAGACCTTTGAAAAGTTCAAGGAATTTAAGAGCGAGGTAGAGAATCAACATGATAGGAAAATAAAGTTCTTACGATCAGATGGTGGAGGAGAATATTTGAGTCAGGAGTTTGGCACTCACTTAAGGATATGTGGAATTGTTTCACAACTCACGCCGCATGGAACACCTCAGCGCCATGGTGTGTCTGAACGTTGTAATCGCACTCTATTGGATATGGTGCGATCTATGATGTCTCTTACCGATCTACCGTTATCATTTTGGGGTTATGCTTTAGAGACTGCCGCATTCACTTTAAATAGGGCACCGTCTAAATCCGTTGAGACGACACTGTATGAATTATGGTTTGGGAAGAAACCTAAGCTGTAGTTTCTGAAAGTTTGGGGATGCGATGCTTATGTCAAGAAACTTCAACCAGAAAAGCTCGAACCCAAAGCAGAAAGGTGTGTCTTCATAGGATACCCTAGGGAAATTGTTTGCTATACCTTCTACCTCAGATCTAAAGGCAAGATCTTTGTTGCCAAGAGTGGATCCTTTCTGGAGAAAGAGTTTCTCTCGAAAGAAGTAAGTGGGAGGAAAGTAGAACTTGATGAGGTACCCCCTCTTGAACCGGAGAGTAGCGCAGCTCAGGAAGATGTTTCTGTGGTGCCTGCACTGACTAGAGAGGAAGTTAATGATGATGATCATGAAACTTCAGGTCAAGTTTCTACTGAACTTCGTAGGTCCATGAGGAAACGTTCCACACCAGAGTGGTACGGCAACCCTATCCTGGAAATCATGTTGTTAGACAACGGTGAACCTTCAAACTATGAAGAAGCGATGGCGGGCCCGAATTCCAACAAATGGCTTGAAGCCATGAAATCCAAGATAGGAAACATGTATGAGAACAAAGTATGGACTTTGGTGGACTTGCTCGATGATCGGCAAGCCATACAGAATAAGTGGATCTTTAAGAAGAAGACTCACGCAGATGGTAATGTGACTGTCTATAAGGCTCGGCTTGTCGCTAAGGGTTATCGACAAGTTCAAGGGGTTGACTACGATGAGACCTTCTCACCCGTAGCGAAGCTGAAGTCTGTCCGGATCATGTTAGCAATTGCCGCATTCTATGATTATGAGATCTGGCAAATGGACGTCAAAACGGCATTCCTTAACGATTTCCTTAAGGAAGAATTGTATATGATGCAGCCGGAAGGTTTTGTCGACCCTAAGAATGCTGACTAAGTATGCAAGCTCCAGCGCTCCATCTATGGGTTGGTGCAAGCATCTCGGAGTTGGAACATTCTCTTTGATGAAATGATCAAAGCATTTGGGTTTATACAGACTTATGGAGGTATTTACAAGAAAGTGAGTGGGAGCTCTGTAGCATTTCTCATATTATATGTGGATGACATACTGTTGATGGGAAATGATATAGAACTTTTGGAAAGCATAAAGGCCTAATTGAATAAGTGTTTTTAATGAAGGACCTTGGAGAAGCTGCTTACATATTAGGCATCAAGATCTATAGAGATAGATTGAGACGCCTCATTGGTCTTTCACAAAGCACATACCTTGACAAGATATTGAAGAAGTTCAATATGGATCAGTCCAAGAAGGAGTTCTTGCCCGTATTGCAAGGTGTGAGATTGAGCGCAGCTCAACGCCCGACCTCGGGAGAAGAAAGAGAAAAGATGAGTGCCATCCCCTATGCCTCGGCCATAGGCTCTATTATTTATGCCATGCTGTGAACCTTGCCATAAGTTTGGTAGGGAGGTACCAAAGTGATCCCGGTATGGAACACTTGACAGCGGTCAAGAATATCCTGAAGTACCTAAAAAGGATAAGGATATGTTTCTCGTTTATGGACATATCGAAGAGCTCGCCGTAAAGGGTTACGTCGAAGCTAGCTCTGACACAGATCTGGATGACTCCAAGTCACAAACCGGGTATGTGTATATTTTGAATGGTGGGGCAGTCAGCTGGTGCAGTTGCAAGCAAAGCGTCATGGGGGCATCTACATGTGTTTGTAAAGTACATGCGGATCTGAATGTCGCAGATCCGATTGACTAAACCTCTTCCACAAGCAAAACATGATCAGCACCAGAACTCTATGGGTGTTCGATTCATCACAATGTAACTAGATTATTGACTCTAGTGCAAGTGGGAGACTGTTGGAAATATGCCCTAGAGGCAATAATAAAATGGTTATTATTATATTTCCTTGTTCCTGATAATTGTCTATTGTTCATGCTATAATTGCATTAACTGGAAACCTTAACACATGTGTGAATAGATAGACCACAACATATCCCTAGTGAGCCTCTAGTTGACTAGCTCGTTGATCAATAGATGGTTGTGGTTTCCTGACCATGGACATTGGATGTCGTTGATAACGGGGTCACATCATTAGGAGAATAATGTGATGAACAAGACCCAATCCTAAGCATAGCACAAGATCGTGTAGTTCGTTTGCTAGAGCTTTTCTAATGTCAAGTATCTTTTCCTTAGACCATGAGATTGTGCAACTCCCGGATGCCGTAGGAATGCTTTGGGTGTATCAAACGTCACAACGTAACTGGGTGACTATAAAGGTGCACTAGAGGTATCTCCGAAAGTGTCTGTTGGATTGGCACGAATCGAGACTGGGATTTCTCACTCCGTATGACGGAGAGGTATCTCTGGGCCCACTCGGTAATGCATCATCAAAACGAGCTCAATGTGACTAAGGAGTTAGTCACGGGATCATGTGTTACGGAACAAGTAAAGAGACTTGCCGGTAATGAGATTGAACAAGGTATAGGGATACCAACGATCGAATGTCGGGCAAGTAACATACCGATGGACAAAGGGAATTGTATAAGGGATTGATTGAATCCCCGACATCGTGGTTCATATGATGAGATCATCGTGGAATATGTGGGAGCCAATATGGGTATCCAGATCCCGCTATAGGTTATTGGCAAGAGAGATGTCTCGGTCATGTATGCATGGTTCCCGAACCCATAGGGTCTACACACTTAAGGTTCAGTGACGCTGAGTTGTAATGGGAAATTGTATGTGGTTACCAAAGGTTGTTAGGAGTCCTGGATGAGATCCCGGACGTGACGAGGAACTCCGGAATGGTCTGGAGGTGAAGCTTAATATATTGGATGAAGGGTATTGGAGTCCGGAATTGTTCCGGGGGTACCGAGTGACGACTAGCGTGGCCGAAAGGGGTTTCGGAGGCCCCGACTAGCGTTGGGGGGCCTTATGGGCCAAGGGGAGGGGGAACACCAGCCCACTAAGGCGATGTGCGCCCCTCCCACCCCATATCACGTAACCTGGAGAGGTGGGGGCACCTCCCCTAGGGCAGCCGCCCCTCTCGGCTTGGGGGCCAAGTCACCTAGGGGTGGGGGCGCCCAAACCCATCTAGTGTTTCCCCTGTGGCAGCCCCCTCCCCTAGGGAAACCCTAGGGCGCCTCCTCCTTCCCCCTTTCCCCTATATATCGTGAGTGGGTGGGCGGGCAGCCGCACCCTTCCCCTGGCGCAGCCCTCCCTCCTCCTACACCTCCTCCTCCTCCGTAGTGCTTAGTGAAGCTCTGCCGGAGAACCACGAGCTCCACCGCCACCATGCCGTCATGCTGCCGGAGTTCTCCCTCAACTTCTCCTCTCCCCTTGCTGGATCAAGAAGGAGGAGACGTCCCTGGGCTGTACGTGTGTTGAACGCCGAGGCGCCGTCTGTTCGGCCCTTGGATCGGATCTTCCGCAATTTGAATCGCCGCGAGTACGACTCCATCAACCGCGTTCTTGTAACGCTTCCGCTGAGCAATCTTCAAGGGTATGAAGATGCACTCTCTCTCTCTCTCTCTCGTTGCTAGCATCTCCTAGATTGATCTTGGTTACACGTAGGAAAATTTTGAATTATTACTATGTTCCCCAACACCCAGGTGTCTTGTGCCCACCAGGGTACGCTTCCTAGAAGTTTCTTATTTTCCTAATTTTCTAAATATTCCAAAACTGATAAAAAATATTTTTGCGGATTTTTCGGAGTCCGTTTACTTACCCTATCACGTACCTCCTTATTTTCACGATTTTGGAGTGTTCCGGAAGGACTCTTTTATGTGTTCTTCCGGTGTCAAAGTTTGAATAATATTTCTTTCAACATTAATGGGCATAACTGAGATATAATGTTTTATTCATTGTCCATTAACAACCTTCGGGTTAGTACCATCGGCATTATTTATTTTGATGGCTCCCGACCGATAAACCTTCTCGATGACATATGGGCCTTCCCATTTTGATAGGAGTTTTCCTGCAAAGAATGTGAAACGAGAGTTGTACAAAAGAACATATTCTCTGACTTTAAACTCACGCTTTTGGATTCTTTTGTCATGCCATCTTTTAACTTTTTCTTTGAATTTTTTTGCATTTTCATAAGCTTGGGTTCTCCATTCATCTAATGAGCTGATATCAAATAACCTCTTTTCACCAGCAAGTTTGAAATCATAGTTGACCTCTTTGATGGCCCAATATGCTTTATGTTCTAACTCAAGAGGCAAATGACAAGCTTTTCCATAAACCATTTTATAAGGAGACATACCCATAGGATTTTTATATGCTTTTCTATAAGCCCAAAGTGCATCATCTAATTTCTTAGACCAATTCTTCCTGGACCTATTAACAATCTTTTGCAAAATTAATTTTATTTCTCTATTGCTAAGATCAACTTTACCACTAGACTGGGGATGATAAGGTGATGCAATTCTATGGTTAACATCATACTTGGCAAGCATTTTACGGAAAACGCCATGAATAAAGTGTGAACCACCATCATTCATTAAATATCTAGGGACTCCAAACCTTGGGAAAATAAATTCCTTAAGCATTTTAATATAGGTGTTGTGATCAGCACTGCTGGTTGGAATAGCTTCTACCCATTTAGTAACATAATCAACAGCAACCAAAATATGTGTATACCCATTAGAGGAAGGAAAAGGTCCCATGTAATCAAATCCCCAAACATCAAATGGTTCAATAGCAAGTGAATAATTCATAGGCATTTCTTGACGCTTACTGATATTACCTATTCTTTGACATTCATCACAAGATAAGGCGAACTTACGGGCATCCTTGAAGAGAGTAGGCCGATAAAATCCAGATTGCAATACCTTGTGAGCAGTTCTGTCTCCAGCATGATGCCCTCCATAAGCTTCGGAGTGACATTTCCGTAGGATTTGTCCCTGTTCATGCTTAGGTACACAACGTCTAATAATACCATCCACTCCTTCTTTATAAAGATGTGGGTCATCCCAAAAGTAATGTCTTAAATCATACAAGAATTTTTTCTTTTGTTGGTATGTAAAGCTAGGTGGTAAATATTTAGCAACAATGTAATTAGCATAGTAAGCATACCAAGGAGTACTATGAGCAACATTTATTGTAGCTAAGTACTCATCAGGAAAACTATCATCAATAGGTAGTGGGTCATCAGGCACATTTTCAAGCCTAGATAAATTATCAGCTATGGGGTTCTCAGCTCCTTTTCTATCAGTGATCTGTAAATCAAATTCTTGTAACAAGAGAACCCATCGAATAAGTCTAGGTTTAGCATCTTTCTTTTCCATAAGATATTTAATAGTAGCATCGTCTGTGTGAACAGTTACTTTGGAATCAACAATATAAGGTCTAAATTTATCACAAGCAAACACCACTGCTAAGAATTCCTTTTCAGTAGTAGCATAATTTCTTTGAGCATTGTCTAGAGTTTTACTAGCATAATGAATAACATTCAGTTTCTTATCAACTCTTTGTCCTAGAACAGCACCAACAGCATAATCACTAGCATCACACATAATTTCAAAAGGCAAGTTCCAATCAAGTGGTTGAACAATAGGTGCAGAATTAAGGCTTTCTTGAGTGTTTCAAAGACTTCTAAACAATCATCATCAAAAACAAAAGGAATCTCCTTTTGCAAAAGACTCGTAAGCGGCCTAGAAATTTTAGAAAAGTCTTTGATAAATCTCCTATAGAAACCAGTATGACCTAGGAAACTACGAATACCTTTTATATCTTTAGGACATGGCATTTTCTCAATTGCATCAACCTTAGCATTGTCCACTTCAATACCTCTTTTATAAATTTTATGACCCAAGACAATGCCTTCATTAACCATAAAGTGACACTTCTCCCAATTCAAGACAAGATTTGTTTGTTCACATCTCTGCAAAACTCGATCAAGATTGCTTAAACATTCATCAAAAGACTTCCCATAAACAGAGAAGTCGTCCATGAAAACCTCAACAATCTTTTCACAAAAGTCAGAGAATATAGCAGTCATACATCTTTGAAAGGTAGCAGGTGCATTACATAAACCAAAAGGCATATGTCTATAAGCATAAGTTCGAAAGGGACAAGTAAAAGTGGTCTTTTCTTGATCAGGTTGAGAAACAGGTATTTGTGAAAACCAGAATATCCATCAAGGAAGCAAAAATGTGTGTGCTGAGATAATCTTTCAAGCATTTGATCAATAAAAGGCAGAGGGTAATGATCTTTTCTAGTTGCTTTGTTTAGTTTTCCAAAATCAATTACCATTCTATAGCCTGTAACAATTATTTGTGGAATAAGTTCATTCTTATCATTAGGAACAACAGTTATACCTCCTTTCTTAGGGACACAATGAACAGGACTTACCCATCTACTATCGGCTATAGGATAGATTATACCTGCTTCCAGAAGTTTTAGTATTTCCGTTCTTACCACTTCTTTCATCTTCGGATTTAACCGGCGTTGGTGATCAACAACGGGTTTAGCATCAGGCTCCATATTAATTTTGTGCTGACATAGAGTGGGACTAATGCCCTTTAAATCAACAAGAGTATATCCAATAGCATCTCGGTGCTTCCTTAGAACTTTCAATAATCTTTCGTCTTCATGTTCTGAAAGGTTAGCACTAATAATAACAGGATATATCTTCTTTTCATCAAGATAAGCATATTTCAAAATGTCTGGCAATTGTTTTAATTCAAACACAGGATCACCTTTTGGTGGAGGAGGACCTCCCAGAGTTTCAATAGGAAAATTGTGTTTAAGCAGAGGACGTTCTTCAAAGAAAATCTTATCTATTTCATATCTTGCATGCATATGTAAATCATTTTCATGGTCTAGCAAATATTGTTCCAATGGATCAGTAGGAGGCACAGCAATAGAAGCAAGACCAATTAATTCATCTTTACTAGGCAATTCTTTTTCATGAAGTTTTCTACTAAACTTGGAAAAATTAAACTCATGAGATTCATCACCAAAACTAACACCGACAGTTTGTTTCTCACAATCTATTTTAGCATTAATGGTGTACAAGAAAGGTCTACCAAAGATAATGGGACAAAACTCATCTTGTGGGGAACCAAGAACAAGAAAATCGGTAGGGTATTTTATTTTACCACACAAGACTTCAACATCTCTGACAGTCCCAATTGGTGATATAGTGTCTCTATTAGCAATTTTAATAGTAACATCTATGTCTTCTATCTCTGCGGGTGCTATGTCATTCATAATTTCTTGATATAAGGTGTAAGGGATAGCACTCACACTAGCACCTATGTCACATAAACCATGATAACGGTGATCTCCTATTTTAACTGAGATGATGAGCATGCCAACAACAGGTCTATGTTTATCCTTTTTATCAGGTTTGGCAATTCTAGCAGCTTCTTCACAGAAGTAAATAACATGCCCATCCATATCTTCTTCCAAGAGATCTTTAACCATAGCAATACTAGGTTCTACTTTAATTTGTTCATCGGGTTTAGGTGTTCTAATATAGCTTTTGTTAACCACGTTTGAAACTTTAGCATGTTCATTTATCCTAACAGGGAAAGGTGGTTTCTCAATATAAGCAGAAGGAACAACTGGATCAACATTATAAAGTATAGATTCTTCTTTAACTGGTACCGGTTCTTTAGTTTCTTCTTTAATAGGTGGGTGATATTTAAACCACTTGTCTTTAGGGAGATCAACATGAGTAGCAAATGATTCACAAAAGGAAGCTACTATCTCCGAGTCAAGTCCATATTTAGTGCTAAACTTTTCAAAAGGATCGGTATCCATAAAAGATTTAACACAATCATACTTAAGCTTAATACCTGACTCTTTACCTTCGTCGAGTTCCCAATCTTCAGAGTTGCGTTTAATTATTTCCAAAAGATCCCACCAGGATTCAATAGTCTTGTTCATAAAAGAACCAGCACAAGAAGTATCAAGCATGGTTTGATCATTACGAGAAAGCCGAGCATAAAAATTCTGGATAATAATTTCTCTTGAGAGCTCATGATTGGGGCATGAATATAACATTGAATTAAGCCTCCCCTAGTCTAGAGCGATACTTTATCCTTCACGAGGCCAAAAATTATATATATAATTCCGATCATGATGAACTAGATGCATAGGATAAAAAAATTGGTGGAACTCCAATTTCAGACGATTCCAATTCCAAGATCCAATATCATCGCATAGCCTATACCATGCCAATGCTTTTACCTTCAAAGATAAAGGGAAAACCTTTTTCATAACTTCATCCCTGGGCAAACCTGCAAGCTTAAACAATCCACAAATTTGTTCCACATATATCAAGTGCATATCAAGATGTTCGGTTCCATCTCCTGCATAAGGATTAGCTAGCAGTTGTTCTATCATACCCGAAGGAATTTCGTATTCAATATTTTCAATAGGTGCAGTAGGTTGAGGAGTAGCTAATTGTGGTTCCGGTCAAGGTGAAGATACCCCGAACAAACCCCTCAAAGGATTGTTTTCCATAATAACAAGTGACAAGAAATTTCAGCAAACTATATAAATGTTTCCTTACCAAATTCCACTTACCAAAGGCGCTTCACTCCCCGGCAACGGCGCCAGAAAATAGGCTTGATGACCCACAAGTATAGGGGATCAATTGTAGCTCTTTTTGATAAGTAAGAGTGTCGAACCCAACGAGGAGCAGAAGGAAATGACAAGTGGTTTTCAGCAAGGTAATGTCTGCAAGTGCTGAAATTGTAAGTAGCGGAGTAGTTTGATAGCCAGATAATTTGTAACGAGCAAGTAACGATAGTAGTAACAAAAGTGCAGAAAGGTAGCCCAATCCTTTTTTAGGCAAAGGACAGGCCAAAATGGTCTCTTATGATAAGCAAAGCGTTCTTGAGGGTACACGGGAATTTCATCTAGCCACTTTCATCATGTTGGTTTGATGTGTGTTCGCTACTTTGATAATTTGATATGTGGGTGGACCGGTGCTTAGGTGATGTTCTTACTTGAACAAACCTCCTACTTATGATGAACCCTCCCGCAAGCATCCGCAACTATGAGAAAAGTATTAAGAATAAATTCTAACCATAGCATTAAACTTTTGGATCCAATCGGTCCCTTACGGAATAGCGCATAAACTGGGGTTTAAGCTTCTGTCACTCTCGCAACCCATCATCTAATTGCTACTCCACAATGCATTACCTTAGGTCCAAATATGGTGAAGTGTCATGTAGTCGACGTTCACATGACACCACTAAGGGAATCACAACATACATACTATCAAAATATCGAACACATATCAAGTTCACATGATTACTTGCAACATGATTTCTCCCATGACCTCAAGAACAAAAGTAACTACTCACAAATGATAATCATGCTCATGATCAGAGGAGTATTAAATAGCATATTGGATCTGAACATATAATCTTCCACCAAATAAACCATATAGTAATCAACTACAAGATGTAATCAACACTACTAGTCACCCACAAGTACCAATCTATAGTTCCGGTAACAAGACTGAACACAAGAGATGAACTAGGGTTTGAGATGAGATAGTGTTGTTGAAGATGTTGATGGAGATTGCCCTCCAAAGATGGGAGAGTTGTTGGTGATGATGATGACGATGATTTCCCCCTCCGGGAGGGAAGTTCCCCCGGCGGAATCGCTCCGCCGGAGGGCAAAAGTGCTCCTACCCAAGTTCCGCCTCGAGACGGCGCCGCTCCATCCCGAAAGTTCTCTCCTTGTTTTTTTCTAGGTCAAAATCACATATATACCAGAAGATGGGCACCGGAGGTGGGCCTGGGTGAGCACAGCCCACCAGGGCGCGCCTGGGCTGCCTGGCGCGCCCAAGTGGGTTGTGCCCACCTAGTGGGGCCCCTCTGGTAGTTATTTTCTCCAATATTCCTCAAATATTCCATAAAAAATCTCCATGAAGTTTCAGCTTGTTTGGAGTTGTGCAGAATAGGTAGCCTGATGTAGCTTTTCCAGGTCCAGATTTCCAGCTGCCGGAATTCTCCCTTTTTGTGTATACCTTGCATATTATGAGAGAAAAGGCATTAGAATTTCTCCAAAAAGCATTATTATGGATAAAAACATCATAAATAACAATAAGAAAACATGATGCAAAATGGACGTATCAGTAATCTATGCATAGGGGTTGATGCACGTTCTCGTCTTTTGTTTCTCCGGCAGAAATCTTGGGGCACTCTTTGAGGTTCTTCGTGCTGGATTGAGTATTATGAATCTGAATTTGCTTTGGTATTATTTTAGTATGAACTCTTGATAGATCGACCAGAAAGAATAACTTAGTGTTATTTTAGTACGAACACTTGATAGATCGACCGGAAAGAATAACTTGGTGTTATTTTAGTACGAACTCTTGGATAGATCGATTAGAAAGAATAGCTACATACAATTTCTTCTTATGTTCTCCGCTAGATAGGAACTTTGGAGTGATTCTTCATCGCACGTTCAGGGATGGTTACATGATCCAATTATATTAGCATTGTTGAGAGATTGCACTAGCGAAAGTACGGACCCTAGGCCTCGTTTTCAAGCATTGCAATACATGCACCTATACAAATTACTGTTGGGAAACGTTCCATGGAAAACAAAAAAATTAGAACGCACACGTAAGATCTATCCATGGAGATGCATAGCAATGAGAGGGGGAGAGTGTGTCTACGCACCCTCATAGACCGTAAGCGGAAGCGTTTCACAACAGGGTTGATGTAGTCGAACTTTGTTCGCAATCCAACCGATCGAGTACCGGACATACGGCACCTCCGCGTTCAGCACACGTTCAGCTCGGTGACGTCCTCCACCTTCTTGATCCAGCAAGACGACGAGGTAGTAGATGAGTTCCGGCATCACGATGGCATGGTGACGGTGATGGTGAAGTGATCTTCGCAGGGCTTCGCCTAAGCACTACGAATATGACTGGGGGTGTAAACGGTGGAGGGGGGCGCCGCACATGGCTTGGCAATTGTCTATTGTGTGCTAGGCGCTCCCCTCCCACATATATATAGGTGGGAGGGAGGGAGGAGCAGCCAAAGGAGGCGCCCAAGTAGGAGGAATCCTACTTGGGGTCCCTCCCAAGCCGCGCCCCCCTTTCCTTATGTCCAAACAAGGGAGGGGGTGCACCAGCCCCCTTGTGGGCTGGTCTGTCCCCTCCTTTGGCCCATAATGCCCATAACTTGCCGGGGGGTGCTGGGAACACCTTCCGGTGACCAGATTCCTTCTCGGTACGTCCCGAAACACTTCCGGTGTCCAAATACAATCGTCCTATATATCAATCTTTACCTCTCGACCATTTCGAGGCTACTCGTCATGTCCGTGATCTCATCCGGGACTCCGAACAACATTCGGTCACCAAAACATATAACTCATATAACACTATATCGTCAACAAACGTTAAGCATGCGGACCCTACAGGTTGGAGAACTATGTAGACATGACAGAGACACCTCTCCGGTCAGTAACCAATAGCGGAACCTGGATGCCCATATTGGCTCCTATATATTCTACGAAGATCTTTGTCGGTCGAACCGTTATGACAACATACGTAATTCCCTTTGTCCATCGGTATGTTACTTGCCCGAGATTCGATCGTCGATATCTTCATACCTAGTTCAATCTCGTTACCGGCAAGTCTCTTTACTCGTCCCTTTATACATCACCTTGTGACTAACTCCTTAGTCATTTGCTTGCAAGCTTATGATGTGTATTACCGAGAGGGCTCGGAGATACCTCTCCGATACTCGGAGTGACAAATCCTAATCTCGATCTAAGCCAACTCAACAAACACCTTCGGAGATACCTGTAGAGCATCTTTATGATCACCCAGTTATGTTGTGATGTTTGATAGCACACAAGGTATTCCTTCAGTATCCGTGAGTTGCATAATCTCGTAGTCGAAGAAATATGTATTTGACATGAATAAAGCAATAGCAATAAACTGAACGATCATTATGCTAAGCTAACGGATGGGTCTTGTCCATTACATCATTCTCCTAATGATGTGATCCCGTTATCAAATGACGCCCCCGATTCAATTATACACTAATCATGCACGCAAACGTGTACGATCAAGATCAGGGACTCACGGGAAGATATCACAACACAACTCTAAAAACATAAATAAGTCATACAAGCATCATAATACAAACAGGGGCCTCGAGGGCTCGAATACAAGTGCTCGATCATAGACGAGTCAGCAGAAGCAACAATATTTGAGTACAAACATAAGTTAAACAAGTTTGCCTTAAGAAGGCTAGCACAAACTGGAATACAGATCGAAAGAGGCGCAGGCCTCCTGCCTGGGATCCTCCTAAACTACTCCTGGTCGTCGTCAGTGGCCTGCACGAAGTAGTAGGCACCTCTAGTGTAGTAGGAGTCGTCGTTGACGGTGGCGTCTGGCTCCTGGGCTCCAGCATCTGGTTGCGACAACCAAGAAGAAAGGAAAGGGGGGAAACGGGGAGAAAAGCAACCGTGAGTACTCATCAAAAGTACTCGCAAGCAAGGATCTACACTACTTATGCATGGGTATCTGTGTAAAGGGCAATATCGGTGGACTGAACTGCAGAATGCCAGAATAAGAGGGGGATAGCTAATCCTATCGAAGACTACGCTTCTGGCAGCCTCCATCTTGCAGCATGTAGAAGAGAGTAGATGGTAAGTTCACCAAGTATCATCGCATAGCATAATCCTACCCGGTGATCCTCTCCTCGTCGCCCTGTTAGAGAGCGATCACCGGGTTGTATCTGGCACTTGGAAGGGTGTGTTTTATTAAGTATCTGGTTCTAGTTGTCATAAGGTCAAGCTACAACTCCGGGTCGTCCTGTTACCGAAGATCACGGCTATTCGAATAGATCAACTTCCCTGCAGGGGTGCCCCACATTACCCGACACGCTCGATCCCCTTTGGACGGACACACTTTCCTAGGTCATGCCCGGCCTCAGAAGATCAACACGTCGCAGCCCTACCTAGGCACAACAGAGAGGTCAGCACGCCGGTCTAAATCCTATGGCGCAGGGGTCTGGGCCCATCGCCCATTGCACACCTGCACATTGCGAGGGCGGACGGAAGTAGACCTAGCCTCCCTAATACAAGAGCAGGCGTTCCAGTCCAATCCGGCGCGCGTCGCTCAGTCGCTGACGTCACGAAGGCTTCGGCTGGTACCACGACGCCGGTTGCCCATATCTTGTCCCACGTGGTGGTTAGTGCGTATAAGGTCAACGACCCAACTCAGATCAAATACCAAGATCTCGTTAATCATGTTATTATGAAGTAATCTTGAACACCGACCAGGACCAGGCCCACCTCTCCCCTAGGTGGTCTCAACCTGCCCTATCGCTCCGCCACAAAGATCCACTCGTGGGTACTCTATGAGCCAACCCGACTTTAGTCACCACAGGTATCATATAATATGTATATAAGTATATACCCATGATCGCCTCCCGAGTGATCATGACCCGATAGTATAGCATGGCAGACGAACAAGAATGTAGGGCCATAGATGGAATACTAGCATCCTATACTAAGCATGTAGGATTGCAGGTAAAGGTAACAACAGTAGTAGCAAGGACAGGCTATGCATCAGGATAGGATTAACGGAAAGTGGTAACATGCTACACTACTCTAATGCAAGAAGTAGAGAGAAGAATAGGCGATATCTGATGATCAAGGGGGGGCTTGCCTGGAAGCTCAGCCGAGAAGGAGGGGTCGTCAACACCGTAGTCGTACTGGGTAGCAGCGGCGTCGGTCTCGGAGTCTAGCGAGAGAAGAGGGGGAAGAAACAATAAATATAATGCAAACATATGCATGACGATGCATGACATGACAATGAGCGTTGCTAGTGGTGCCCAATCGCAGTAGTAGGTGATACCGGCGAAGGGGGAAAACATCCGGGAAAGTATTCCCGGTGTTTCACATTTCTGGACAGATGAACCGGAGGGGGAAAGTTGCGTGTTTGCTATGCTAGGGATGTGTGGCGGACGAACGGGTTGCGTATCCGGATTCGTCTCGTCGTTCTGAGCAACTTTCATGTAGAAAACATTTTCATCTGAGCTACGGTTTATTTTCTATGTTTTTCTAAAGTTTTAATCATTTTCTGATTTTAATTATTTATTTAAATTCGAATTATCCAGAATAGTAAATGATGACGTAAGCATGACATCAGGGTGACATCAACAAGTCAAATGGTCGGTTGACCAGTCAAACCAGACAGGTGGGTCAAGTGGGACCCACATGTCATTGTCAGGGGCACTAACATGGGGTTTAGACTAACTAAATGGGTTAATTAGCGGATGGGGCCCAATAGTCAGTGAGGGAATAGGGTTTTAGTTAACTAATTTAATTAATTAGCAATTTATCTATTTATTTTTATGCGTTTATGGCGTGGGCCCCGCATGTCAGTGCCACTGTGCTGCCCAGTCAGCACGTTGACTGGGCCAACCCAGTCAACGGGGCCCCCATGGCCCACTGGCAGTGACCCAGGGGTGGGGCCCGCCTAGCCACGTCGGTGGATGGCGCCGGAACGACGCCGACGAGGCAAAATGCGGCGGCGCGGCTCGGGAGGTGGCCGGAAATCCGCTGTGGTGGTCCGTTCGCCATGTTTTTGGTCGCGTTCCAAAGCTGGAACCGGGCCGCATCAAGTGGGGGTGGTGGCGATGCCGGAGACGCACCGCAGCGGCGTCAGCGAGCAGAGAGGCAGACGCCGGAGTTCGGCCGCGAGAGGGAACAGCGATGCGGCGCGGTAGCAAGCTCTCTATAAGGCCAGGAGGCCTCTACGTGTGCGTACGAGCACAATGGGCACGAGCCCGGGACCAAAAGGTCACCGGACGGTTGCCGGCGACGAGCGCGTGCGGCGATACGTACGGGAGCTCGAGGGAAACAGGGCTACGACGAGCTAGCGGGTAAATGGAGAGGCTGGGAAGGATCTACAGGGCGCGGTGAGTGCAACCGGCACCGGCCCATGACCAATTGGTCACCGGAGACTCGTCGGCGATGAGCTCCGAGGTGCTGCGTTCGGGCGCGTCGGCGGCCGCTAGCTAGGGCGCGCGAGAGCAAACGGTGAGCAAGAGGTAGCGGAGCTCACCGAGCGGCACACGCGGTGGCCCTTGGGGGTTTAGTAGCAGCAGGGGGCGTCGCCGGAGTTGGTGAAGAGCGGCGACGACCGGAGATGAGGAAGAAGGGAACCGTTGCAGCAGCGCCTCCGAGCTCCAGCTGCGGCCACCGGTCGATGAGGAGGACGATGGTGGAGACGACGGACACGTTGGCGAGGCGAGGCGGTGGCTGTGGTCGCGCGATTTATGGCGGCGAGTCCATGGCAGCGCTCGGATGCGGTGGGAAAGGAGGAGTGGCGAGGTGGATCTGAGGGGAGAGGGAGAGGTCGAGAGGGAGCGCGGTGTGTAGTGGGAAGGAGACCCGAGGAGGCGCGGCGCTGGCGATCTTATCCCCTCGGCGGTGTCGGCGAGGTGGTGCGACGGGGACGCGCCCCTATTCCTCCTGTTCATGGCGCGGTCGGGGGAACAGGGCGCGGGGAAGGAGGCGACCGGGGGAACAGGGGGAGTGGGCCGACCTGGCTGGGCCGGTTTTGGCTGTTGGCTAGCTGGGCCAGTTGGCCCAGGGGGGGTTGGGGGGGTTTCTTTTCTCTCTTTTTTCTTTTGTCTTCTGCTTTTGTATTTTCTTTTCTTTTATTTCTTTTCCTTTTATGTTTTATTTAATTTAGGGCATTTAAGTATTTTATAAAATTGTGTCTTCTACACCATAATTACCTATGCCATATTTGGCACTGTCCGAACAATTTTGTTTCAACTTTTGAAAACTTTGGGTGTTTGTCACTAATTCATTTTTGAATTTGAAATGTTTTGAACTAACACGTGATTAGCAACAGTAATGGGGGTGACGTGGCATCATTAGCATAGGTTCACTGTAGCATAATTATCCGGGCGTTACAATTCTCCTCCACTACAAGAAATCTTGTCCCGAGATTTAGGAGGTAGAAGAAAACAGTGCGGGGTATTCATCACGCACGCGATCCTCGCGTTCCCAAGTGGCTTCATCTTCAGAATGGTGCGACCACTGGACCTTGAGGAACTTGATCGCCTTTTGACGTGTGCGGCGTTCAGCTTGGTCGAGAATGCGGACCGGATGCTCTTTATAGGAGAGGTCCTATTGCAATTCGAGCACTTCATGATCCACTGCTCGGATTGGGTCCTCGAAGCAACGGCGGAGCTGTGACACATGGAACACATCGTGAACCTGAGAAAGGTTCGGCGGAAGCTCCAGTTGATATGCCACTTTTCCACGCCTCTCCAGAATAGTGAATGGGCTAATATAGCGAGGAGCTAGCTTGCCCTTGATCCCGAAGCGGTGAGCACCCTTCATTGGTGTAACTCGAAGATGGGCCTTTTCGCCAGGTTGATAGACCATGTCTTTATGATGATGGTCATACTAACTCTTCTGACGCGACTGAGCAGTCTTGAGATTCTCATCAATAATGCGGACTTGTTCTTCGGCATGTTGGATAATATCCGGACCAAAGAGTGGACGTTCCCCAGTTTCTGACCAGTTCAGAGGGGTTTGGCACTTTCGTCCATATAACACTTCGAAGGGGGCCATCTTCAGACTAGCTTGATAGCTATTATCATAGGAGAACTCAGCATACGGGAGAGATTCCTCCCATTTCTTGCCGAAGGAAATAACACAAGCTCGAAGCATGTCTTCGAGAACTTGGTTGACATGTTCAACTTGCCCTTGCGACTGAGGATGAAATGCAGTACTGAATGACAGATGAGTTCCCATAGCTTCTTGGAAACTTGCCCAGAATCTTGAAGTGAATAAGCTGCCACGGTCTGAACTGATAACCAGTGGAATACTGTGAAGTGAAACAATTCTGGACATGTAGAGAGTTGCAAGCTAACTAGCAGTGTTCGTTTCTTTGACCGCCAGAAAATGTGCAACTTTAGAAAGCCGGTCAATGACGACAAGAATAGCATCATTACCTTTCTGTGATTTGGGAAATCCAGTGACGAAGTCCATTTCAACATGGTCCCATTTCCATTCAGGAATAGAGATAGGTTGCAGAGTTCCAGCAGGCCTTTGATGTTCTGCTTTGATACGACGGCAAACGTCACACTCAGCAACATAGCGAGCAATGTCTTGCTTCATATTTGACCACCAGAATCTCTGACGAATGTCTTGGTACATCTTGGTGCTACCGGGATAAATAGACAGAGGCGTATCATGAGCTTCTTTCATAACCTCTTGTGTCATATCCAGGTTTTTCTCCTTACACGGCACCACTAGGCGGCCTTTGAAGTACAAAGTGCCATCATCAGCAACAGTGAAGAATGAGGGCTTTCCTTCTGCGAGGTAGTGTTTAATCTTCTCAACTTGAGAGTCATAGCCCTGAAGCCTCTTGATGGATTCCAAGAGATCTGGTTCGACAGCCAGGGTATTGAGGGAACCCTGGGTAAGAACACGGAGGTTCATCTTGGGGAAATCTTCGGGAGGGGGAGCGAGTGCACCCGGAGGAACAATATGGAGGTTCAGCTTTCTGAATTCTTCAACAAGCGAGGGCTGAACTTTGTGAACCTGGAGGTGGTTGCAGTAAGACTTGCGGCTCAAGGCATGAGCCATTACATTAGCCTTGCCTGGTGTATAGGAAATACCCAAGTCAAAGTCTGCAACAATCTCCATCCATCTCTGCTGACGGAGGTTCAGGTCTGGCTGAGTAAACAGATACTTCAGACTTTGGTGGTAAGTGAAGATCGCGCAACGATTACCGAGAAGGTAATGTCGCCACTGCTTTAGTGCATGAATGACAGCAGCAAGCTCGAGGTCGTGAACTCGGTAGTTATGTTCGTGAGGGCACAATTGGCGAGAGGCATAAGCAATCACCATGCGGTCTTGCATTAGGACACAGCCTAATCCTTGACGGGAAGCGTCGCAGTAAATGACGAAGTCCTTCTTAGTATCAGGTGGAGCTAGCACTGGCGCAGAAGTCAACTTGTCTTTAAGTGCCTGGAAACTTTCCTGACATTTGTCTGTCCATTGGAACTTGACGCCCTTATGCAACAGGTTAGTCAGAGGCCTGGCGATCTTGGAGAAGTTCTCGACGAATCGACGGCAATAGCTGGCGAGTCCGAGAAAACTTCTGACTTGCTTAATGTTCTTCGGAGGAGTCCAATCAAGAATAGCTTGGACTCGTTCAGGGTTGACGGCAATACCATCCTTAGAGATGACATGCCCAAGATAGGTTACTTCGGGTAGCCAGAATTCACATTGAGAGAACTTGGCATATAGTTGATGCTCTCATAGCTTTTCTAGCACAAGACGAATATGTTCAGCATGCTCTTCTTTGTTCTTGGATAATACCAGGATATCATCCAGATAAACCACGACAAACTTGTCGAGGTATTCCATGAATATATAGTTCATCAGACGAGAGAAGGTGGCTGGAGCATTGGTTAAGCCGAATGACATGACGGTGTACTCGTATGAACCATATCGAGTTACGAAGGCGGTCTTTGGGATATCCTCTTCACGAACACAGATCTGGTGGTAACCCAACCTCAAGTCAAGTTTAGAGAACACCGATGAACCAGCCAGTTGATCATACAAATCATTGATCCGAGGAAGAGGATATTTATTCTGAATAGTAGCTTGGTTTATAGGATGGTAGTCTTGGACTAATCGGTTTGTCCCATCCTTCTTCTTGACAAAGAGAGAAGGTGCTCCCCAAGGAGAGCAACTTGGGCGAATGAAACCACTGCGAAGAGATTTGTCGATTTCCTCCTTAAGCTCAATGAGTTCATGCGGCGGCATCTTGTAGGGTCGCTTGGCTATAGGAGTGGTGCCTGGTTTCAAGTCGATGATGAATTCGACAGCTCTAGCAGGGGGAATCCCTAGAAGTTCTTCAGGAAAGACCTCTTGGAATTCGCGAACGACGGGAATGTTTTCAATGCCCTCGAGTGGTGCAGCGTTCAATGCATTCAAGGCATAAAGCCTTGCCTCG
Organism: Aegilops tauschii subsp. strangulata; assembly: GCF_002575655.3. Taxonomy (NCBI): domain Eukaryota; kingdom Viridiplantae; phylum Streptophyta; class Magnoliopsida; order Poales; family Poaceae; genus Aegilops; species Aegilops tauschii. The sequence goes on along the minus strand of NC_053037.3, from coordinate 274,740,641 downwards.
GCATTCTGAACCAGTCGAGCATTGTAGCTTATTATTTTATCAGAAGGGTGTAGCAAATGGACGGTCTTAGTGGCGCAAACAATTGAAGTAGTATGCGCTCTTAACCAATCCATTCCCAGAATGAGATCAATGCTACAGGACTTCAGTACGATGGGAGAGACAAGGAATTCTAGTCCTTCGATTTTAGCAGGGACGTCGTTGCAAATCATGGAGGTTCGACATTGGCCCGCAGAGGTGTGTACTAATAGCGAAGCATTCATGTCTTCGCTTTTAATGCCATTCATGAATGCAAAATCTTATGACATGAATGAATGCGATGCACCTGTATCAAATAAAACAAATGCTGGTACTGAATTTACGAGGAGTGTACCCATCACAGTAGCAGGCTGGTCTAGAACTTCATTGAGATCAACGTGGTTGGCATGAACACGACCATAAGACTTGGCATTGTTGTTGCGGGGCTGGTTGCTTCCACGGCCAGCTGCGGGAAGGGCCAGTTGATTCTGGTTCTGGTTGCATTCCTTAGCACGGTGTCCCGATTGTCCACACCTGAAGCACAGACCATTATTGGGAGTGGGAACAGGAGCTCGGGGTGGTGGTGCTGGAAGCCTTGGCTGCCTAGATGGTGGAGGAGGCAGACGAGGTGCAGCATAGGTCTGCCTTGGGGCAGGTGCAGTTGGCTGGTACATCCTGTTGGGAATCCATATCTTACACTTCTGCGAGGGTGGGCCCGAAGATGAGCTCGTGTCACGGTTGTGCCTATGAGAGCTCTGGTGTTCCTGCAGACCAGTCTCGACATTGATAGCCTTGTTCACCAAGGTGGCGAAATCAGCAAAGTCATGCACTAGAAGTGCGAGCTTGATGTCAGCTTGAAGGCCGCCACGGAACTTCTCCTGTTTGCGAGCATCAGTTGCAATGTCTTCTTCAGCATAGCGGGATAAGTCCAGAAACTCCCGCTGATAAGCTTCCACAGTTTTGTTTCCTTGGGTGAGGTTGCGGAACTCACGCTTCTTCCGGTCCATGACTCCCTGAGGAATGAAGCGGGCACGGAAAGCGGCTTGCAAATCTAGCCAGGTGATGATTGTTCCAGCTGGCAGAGTGCGCCTGTGGCTGTCCCTGTAAGTGCATCTAGTGCCACCCCTAGTTGCTTTTGGAGTATTGACGACAAACCTGGTTGAGGGACTAATATGTTTGTGAGAATTGCAGGATAACACAGGTAGTAGTCCCTCATTAATTCGGTTTACCTACCGGAGATGACCCCTAAAAATGTATGAAGACATTGAAGACAATGGTGGTATGTGAAGACAATCACACCGAAGCTTATGACTCGAGAAGACATTCACGTGAAGATTATGGAGTACGAAGACATAGTTGTTTCGTAGTTTCCTTTTCTTCTTTGTTGAGTCATAGGAACCACCGTACTGTTAAGTGGGGTCCAAGTGAACAAAGTCAGAGTGACTGAAGTGATGCTCAACCAAATCCTATGTCTTCGAGCGAAGACAATGAGAGCAAATCTTATCCAAAGCTGGATGAGTCAGCTTTACTTGTAGCCCAAGTCAAGCTGTCGCGTGTGTTTGAAATCTGACCGTTGGAACACGTGTCAGTTCCTTAGTGACCCAGGGTCATTTCGGACAAATCAGGTCGGGTTGCCTAGTGGCTATTGAGGGAGTCCTGGACTAAGGGGTCCTCGGGCGTCCGGCCTGTTATTCATTAGGTCGGACTGATGGGCTGTGAAGATACGAAGGCCGAAGACTATACCCGTGTCCGGGTTGAACTCTCCTTGGCGTGGAAGGCAAGCTAGGTGACCGGCTGTGAAGATTCCTTCTTATGTAACCGACTCCATGTAACCCTAGATCTCTCCGGTGTCTATATAAACCGGAGAGCATAGTCCGGGTAAGACATTCATTACCATATTCACATAGGCTAGGCTTCTAGGGTTTAGCCATTACGATCTCGTGGTAGATCAACTCTTGTAACACTCATATTCATCAAAATCAATCAAGCAGGAAGTAGGGTATTACCTCCATAGAGAGGGCCCGAACCTGGGTAAACACCGTGTCCCCCGTCTCCTGTTACCATCGATCCTAGACACACAGTTCGGGACCCCCTACCCGAGATCCGCTGGTTTTGACATCGACATTGGTGCTTTCATTGAGAGTTCCACTGTGCCGTCGACAAAAGGTTTGATGGCCCCTTCAATCGTCAATGATGATGCTATCCAGGGAGAAACCTTTCTCCCCGGATAGATCTTCGTGTTTGGCGGCTTCGTACTGCGGGCCAACTCGCTTGGCCATCTGGAGCAGATCGACAGCTACGCCCCTGGCCATCAGGTCAGATTCGGAAGCTTGAACTACGTTGCGAACATCCATGGAGACTTGATCTTCGATGGATTCGAGACCGCGTCAATCGCTCCCTGCCGCCCCGATGGACATGGCTTAAACCTGTCATCGGGCCGCATCCAGGAGAGAGCTCCTGCAGCAACTCTGGCCTTAGATCCGGAGCAGATCAAGTCCCCCGAAGATGGGAAGCTCAACCCCACCGCGGGGCTACCGATTCTGCGGCGTTGGAGCCACTCGCAAATTCCACTGCGTACGGCATCTTCATCAACGGAACCCCGGATTTCTTAAAGAAGAGTTGTATATGATGCAACCAGAAGGTTTTGTCGATCCTAAAGGTGCTAACAAAGTGTGCAAGCTCCAGCGATCCATCTATGGACTGGTACAAGCATCTCGGAGTTGTAATATACGCTTTGATGAGGTGATCAAAGCATATGGTTTTATACAGACTTTCAGAGAAGCCTCTATTTGCAAGAAAGTGAGTGGGAGCTCTGTAGCATTTCTAATATTATATGTGGATGACATATTGTTCATTGGAAATCATGTAGAATTTCCGGATAGCATAAAAGGATACTTGAATAAGAGTTTTTTCAATGAAAGACCTTGGTGAAGGTGCTTATATATTGGACATCAAGATCTATAGAGATAGATCAAGACGCTTAATAGGACTTTCACAAAGCGCATACCTTGATAAAGTTTTGAAGAAGTTCAAAATGGACCAGTTAAAGAAAGGGTTCTTGCCTGTGTTACAAGGTGTGAAGTTGAGTCAGACTCAAAACCCAACCACGGCGGAATATATAGAGAGAATGAAAGTCATTCCCTATGCCTCAGTCATAGGTTCTATAAAGTATGTCATGCTATGTACCAGACCTATTTGTGTGCCTTGCCATGAGTTTGGCAAGGCGGTACAATAGTGATCCAGGAGTAGATCACTGGACAGCGGTCAAAATTATCCTTAGGTACCTAAAGGGGACTAAGGAAATGTTTCTCGGTTATGGAGGTGATAAAGAGTTCATCATAAAGAGTTACGTCGATGCAAGCTTTGACACTGATCCGGATGACTCTCAGTCTCGATCTGGATACATATTGAAAGTGGGAGCAATTAGCTAGAGTAGCTCCATGCGGAGCATTGTAGACATAGAAATTTCCAAAATACATACGGATATAAATGTGACAGACTCGTTGACTAAACCTCTCTCACAAGCAAAACATGATCACACCTTACTACTCTTTGGGTGTTAATCACAGATGTGAACTAGATTATTGACTCTAGTAAACTCTTTGGGTGTTGGTCACCTGGCGATGTGAACTATAGGTGTTAAATCACATGGTGATGTGAACTAGATTATTGACTCTAGTGCAAGTGGGAGACTGATGGAAATATGCCCTAGAGGCAATAATAAAATGGTTATTATTATATTTCCTAATTCATGATAAAGGTTTATTATTCATGCTAGAATTGTATTGATCAGAAACCTTAATACATGTGTGAATACATAAACAAACATTGTGTCCCTAGTGAGCCTCTACTTGACTAGCTCGTTGAGCAAAGATGGTTAAGGTTTCCTAACCATGGACATGAGTTGTCATTTGATAACGGGGTCACATCATTAGGAGAATGATGTGATGGACAAGACCCATCCGTTAGCTTAGCATAATGATCGTTCAGTTTTATTGCTATTGCTTTCTTCATGTCAAATACATATTCCTTTGACTATGAGATTATGCAACTCCCGGATACCGGAGGAATGCCTTGTGTGCTATCAAATGTCACAATGTAACTGGGTGGTTATAAAGATGCTCTACAGGTATCTCCGAAGGTGTTTGTTGGGTTGGCATAGATCGAGATTAGGATTTGTCACTCTGGGTATCGGAGAGGTATCTCTGGGCCCTCTTGGTAATGCACATCATAAGAAGCCTTGCAAGCAAAAGTGACTAATGGATCCGTTACTCGAATAGCTGGACTGGTTTTTCACTAGCAATAATTGGACATCTTCTTACCCAAAAACATGGGTTAAACCGCAGGGCAAACCTGTGACAGACCACACACCGTGCGTAGTCACCATTGAAATAGCAATTCCGAGATCAAAAATATTTTGTTTTGAGTCATACTGGTTGCAGCACCCTGGATTTATGGAGGTGGTCTCGACATCCTGGGCCAAACAAGTTCACTCGAACAACTCAGCCACGGTTCTTAGATGAAAATTCAAATGCCTTCGACACGATCTCAAAATTTGGAGCAAGGGTATCTCCAAACTCTCGGTGGCCATTGAAAATTCAAACAAGGCTCTCAATGAAATCGATACACTGGAAGATAAAAGACCACTCTCCACACCTGAACACAACTTCAGAAGAGTTTTAAAAGCTCATATCCTCAGACTTCTTAAATACCAGCAAATCTATTGGAAAAAATGATGCACTATACGCTGGGTTCAATTTGGTGATGAGAACTCCAAATTCTCCCAAGCCCTAGCGTATGAAAGGTACAGAAGAAATAACATTTCCTCGCTTTGCACTTATGATGGGGATACGGTTGAAGATCATGCTGGTAAGGAATCCATAATCTTCCACACTTACAAAAATAGACTGGGCTCCTCAACTCCTCACGACATGAAATTTGATCTGACGAGAATTATTAAAAAATGTGATGGGCTAGAAGAGCTAACCTCACCTTTCTCCCATGAGGAAAATGACAAAGTGATCCGTGAAATGCCTGCCGAGAGAGCACCTGGCCCCGATGGCTTCATTGGGATATTTTTAAAACATTGCTGGTAAATCATTAAGGAGGACTTCTACATGTTGTGTAATCAATTCTTTGAAGGGGGCCTAAACCTCGAGAGTATTAATGATGGTTTCATTACCCTAATCCCTAAAATCAGTTCTCCAGAGACCATTAATGACTACAGGCCCATCACGCTGCTCAATTGATGTCTTAAGGTGATCACCAAACTTCTAGCCAATCGATTACAAAAAGGCATCCTAAAGATTATCCACAAAAGCCAGTATGGATTTCTCAAAGGACGATCGATTCAAGACTGCCTTGCATGGGCATATGAGTACATATATCAATGCCAAACCTCGAAGAAAGAAATTGTTTTGCTAAAACTAGACTTTGCCAAGGCATTCGATACGATTGATCACGATGCAATGATTGAGACTATGAGAAGTATGAGCTTTAATAAAAAATGGTTAGGATGGATTAAATGCATCTTCTCTTCTGGCAAATCCCCAGTATTGCTAAATGGCACACCTGGGCGGCAGTTCTTTTGCAAATATGGCGTCCGACAAGGTGATCCCCTCTCTCCGCTCATCTTTGTACTAGCGGCGGAATTACTTCAATCAATGATGCATTTGCACATGGCCAAAATCAGCTGCCTTTCCCATCCACAACTCAAAAAGACTACCTGGTCATCCAGTATGCCGACGAACACTCATAATCCTTCCTGCATGCACGCAACAAGTGGCCACCGTCAAAAAGATCCTCACTGATTACGCCAACTCCATTGGGCTCAAAATTAACTTCAATAAATCTACGCTTATACCTATCAACTGTGATGCAACAAAATGCGATGAACTGGCTAATATACTTGGATGTGTGGTTGGAAAAATGCCCTTCACTTACCTAGGCCTCCCATTGGGCACAACAAGACCCACTGTGCAAGAGCTGATGTCGCTAGTGTGTAGCATTGAGAGGAGATTGTCAGCCACGCTGAACATGATTTCTTATGGAGGCAAACTATCACTCTTAAACTATGTCATTACTTCACTCGCAATATTTGCTCTATGCACACTCAGGCTCCCGACAAAAATTATTGAGCTTCTTGATAAGATTCGACGGAAGTGTCTCTGGACCAAAAAAACAGAACAAGGAGACAAAAGCAACTCCCTGGCTTCATGGGATATGGTCTGACGGCCAAAGGAATGTGGCGGCCTAGGATTTCTAAACCTAAGAATTCAAGGTGATGCGTTGCTCTTGAAATATCTGCATAAATTTTACAACCACTTTGATTTGCCTTGGGTGGAGCTCATCTGGTCCACATACTATGAAAACAAGATACCTCATGCCACAGATGCTTGTGGCTCATTCTGGTGGAGAGATGTCTCCAAGCTAATGCCCACATTCCGAGGAATCACACAAGCACAAATAGTTAGAGGTGACACGGTGCTGTTCTGGAAAGATCTTTGGGGAGAACACATTTTGGCAGAGGACCATCCGAGAGTGTTCTCCTTCACAAATAACGAAGATATATCCGTTAGAGATTTCTTGGGCATCACGTCTCTCGGAGAGGCGTTTCATCTACCACTATCTCCTCAAGCGCATGCAGAGGTCGGGCAGATGCAATTGGCCACCGCAACAGTCACCCTCTCCGACAGCCAACTAGAACATGATCATTGGACCTATGTTTGGGAGTCCACCACCTTCACGGCACATAAATATTACTCCTTCTACTTCCGGGACATACAGGCGCATCAATCCTTTTGATGGCTATGGAAATCAAAATCAACCATGAAGATCAAAGTTTTTGGATGGCTGCTCCTTTCTGATCGCTTAAACACAAGGAATATGCTTAGGAGAAGACATTACAACATTGGAGATGATCATGACTGCATCCTGTGTGGCGTTGATAGAGGCGAGGTGTCCCATCTTTCAATGAGATGGTGGCTATCATTTTGGAGGAAGTCGACTTTGACGATCCGACTACGAACGTGCGAGGACGTCGCGCCTTAGCAATCGCTAAACCAACTCCGAGAGGTTATTGACCACGCCGGAGCACGATCAACCTGACCACGAAGGTCTGTTTCCTGCACGCAAACGAAGAACAAGCAAGAAACTAAGATTGCAATCTGGATATTGCGAATATAAGAGGAAAGCTTTATTGATCAAGGTGGGGTTCTGTGACGCCTTTGTCTGGTCGTTGAACACAAACAAAGTACGCGAAGTTGCAGCTATGGCGAACTTTTAATCTAAACAAAACCCAAAGTCTAAACGGTGCCCTAAGGGATGTATATATGGAGGAAGAGGGGGGAATTTCGTGGCCCTTGGGGAAGGGGTCCGAAACCAACCCTATCTCCTGTTTCCCCACACATACGGACTCTAAAAACAACCTATACTTATGTATTTCGAAATTACATGGGCCTAGCCCAATAATAAGGTGACGCAGCACCTAGAATAGCCTCTGGACGAAATTTATGAAGTGGCATCTTGTATATTTCGTCCAAGGCTTCATTCACTCCTTATGGTGGCTTCAAAGTCCTGAAATCATCACTTGTAACTCCGTTCTTGTTCCCCTTGCGCACATCAACTCCATGCTTGTTCTTGCTCCAATGTTCATCCTTCTCCAAGCTAGGCCCTTCATTTGTAAGCAAAACAAAAGTATCCAATTTAGGCAGCATCATATTCTCATGAACATTAGAATCATTACCAAGAAACGAAAGTACCTGGTAATTTAATTGGCGTGCGCGAGCTCTAGTAATTGGTCCATTATATGTAACAGTAGGGGTTGTGGGTGTAACAATGGTTGTAACAGTAGGGGTTGTGGGTGTAACAATGGTATTGATGTCCTCATCATCCTCCCCTTCTTGAAATGAAGTCATCCTCGACGGAAGCTCATCTTCCTCACCCAAATAAGGCTTCAAATCTGCAATGTTAAAAGTGGGACTAACCCCAAAATCTGCAGGTAGCTCAAGTTTATATGCATTTTCATTTATTTTCTCTAACACCTTAAAAGGACCATCAGCACGTGGCATTAGCTTTGATTTGCGCAAATTGGGAAATCTATCCTTACGCAAATGTAACCAAACAAGATCTCCAGGTGCAAACACAACATGTTTTCTACCCTTATCTCCAGCAAGTTTATATTTAGCATTCATACGCTCAATGTTTTCCTTAGTTAACTCATGCATTTTTAAAATCAATTCAGCACGTTCTTTAGCATCAAAATTAACCTTCTCCCAAGATGGAAGAGGCAACAAATCAATTGGTGCACGAGGTAGGAAACCATACACAATTTCAAAAGGGCACATCTTAGTAGTAGAATGCAATGAACGATTATAAGCAAATTCAATATGAGGCAAGCATTCTTCCCACATTTTCTTATTATTCTTCAAAACAGCCCTAAACATAGTAGACAATGTTCTATTGACTACTTCAGTTTGTCCATCAGTTTGGGGGTGACAAGTAGTACTAAAAAGCAGTTTAGTCCCCAACTTAGCCCATAAACATCTCCAAAAGTGGCTAAGAAATTTAGTATCATGATCTGAAACAATAGTATTTGGCACACCATGCAAGCGAATAATTTCATGAAAGAACAAATCAGCAACATTAACAGCATCATCGCTTTTATGACATGGTATAAAGTGTGCCATTTTCGAGAATCTATCCACGACAACAAATATGCTATCCCTCCCCTTCTTTGTTCGAGGTAAACCTAAAACAAAGTCCATAGATATATCCTCCCAAGGAACACTAGGTACAGGCAAAGGCATATATAAACCATGAGGATTGAGTCGTGACTTAGCTTTTTGACATGTAGTGCAGCGAGCAACAAAACGCTCAACATCCCGTCTCATCTTTGGCCAAAAGAAATGTGTAGCAAGTATATCCTCCATCTTCTTCACGCCAAAGTGTCCCATTAGTCCTCCTCCATGCGCCTCCTGCAACAACAAAAGACGAATGGAGCTAGCTGGAATGCATAGCTTGTTAGCACGAAACACAAATCCATCGTTAACGACGAACTTGTTCCATGTTCTACCTTCTTTACAATTCTGCAATACATCTTTAAATTCAGCATCATGCACATATTGATCTTTGATGGTCTCCAAACCAAATATTTTAAAGTCAAGTTGTGAAAGCATAGTATAACAACAAGACAATGCATCAGCAATAACATTTTCTTTACCCTTCTTGTGTTTAATGACATAAGGGAAAGTCTCAATGAATTCAACCCATTTAGCATGTCTACGGTTCAGTTTTGCTTGACTTTTAATGTGTTTCAAAGATTCATGATCAAAATGTATAACAAATTCTTTGGGCCATAAATAATGTTGCCATGTTTCTAAAGTCCGAACAAGAGCATATAATTCTTTATCATAAGTAGAATAGTTCAGACTAGGCCCACTCAATTTTTCAGAAAAGTATGCAACATGTTTGCCATCTTCTAATAACACACCTCCTAATCCAATTCCACTAGCATCACATTCAAGCTCAAAAGTCTTATTAAAATCAGGAAGTTGGAGTAAAGGAGCATGTGTCAACTTATGTTTCAATACCGTGAAGGCTTCTTCCTATGCGGTACACCAAACAAAAGGCACATCCTTCTTTGTAAGCTCGTTGAGAGGTGCAGCAATGGTGCTAAAATCTCTCACAAAACGCCTATAGAAACTAGCGAGTCCAAGAAAACTCCGCACTTGTGTGACCGTTTTGGGCTGCGGCCAACTCTCAATAGCTTCAATCTTGGCTTTATCAACTTCAATTCCCTGTGGAGTAACAACATAGCCAAGAAAAGATACTCGGTCGGTGCAAAAGGTGCACTTCCCAAGGTTACCAAACAAACGTGCATCACGTAGAGCAATAAAAACAGCACATAAATGTTCCAAATGTTCTTCCAAAGATTTGCTATAAATCAGTATATCATCAAAATAGACTACCACAAATCGTCCAATGAAAGCACGTAAAACTTCGTTCATTAGTCTCATGAAAGTACTAGGTGCATTAGTTAACCCAAAAGGCATGACTAACCACTCATATAAACCAAACCTAGTTTTAAATGTTGTTTTCCATTCATCTCCCAATTTTATACGAATTTGATGGTATCCACTACGCAAATCAACTTTGGAGAATATTGTAGAGCCACTCAATTCATCAAGCATATCATCTAGCCTAGGAATAGGATGACGATAACGAATAGTAATATTATTAATGCCTCTACAATCAACACACATACGCGACGTACCATCCTTTTTAGGCACTAGTATAATAGGAACAGCACAAGGACTAAGAGATTCACGTATATAACCTTTGTCGAGCAGCTCCTGTACTTGACGCATAATGTCCTTCAGCTCCTCTGGATTGGTACGGTATGGTGCACGGTTGGGTAGCGATGCACCGGGAATTAAGTCAATTTGGTGCTCAATCCCTCGAATAGGTGGTAATGCCGGTGGCACGTCTTGTGGGAAGACGTCAGCGAACTCCTGCAAAATGTTAGTGACAGCAGGGGGCAAAGAGGAAGGCACGTCCTCGAATGAAAATAATGCCTCTTTGCACACAAAAGCATAGCAAATAGATTTGCTAAAATCTAGCTCATCGATATCAGATTTGGTGGCAAGTAAACATGCACTTTTCAATTTAATTTCAGAAGCAACACTAGATGGTTTATTATTAGGCTTCATTTGTTGCTCAAATTCTTTTGCCACAATCTGATTTTCACTCTTATTTTTCTCCTGTTTTGCTTTATTAGCTCTATTAATATCATCTTTCAAAATGGAATCAGGAGTCATAGGAAGCAAAGTAATATTTTTATCCTTATGAACAAGAGTATACCGATTGTTTCTACCATGGTGTACATAATTATTATCAAATTGCCATGGTCTACCAAGTAATAAGGAACATGCTTGCATAGGTACCACATCACAATCAACATAATCAGCATATGTAGAGATACTAAAATGCACACGAATAGTACGTGTGACCTTAACCTTGCCGCTGTTGTTGAACCATTGGATGTAGTAAGGATGTGGATGTGGTCTTGTGGTAAGAGATAGCTTCTCCACCATCTCCATGCTAGCCAAGTTGTTGCAGCTCCCTCCATCTATGATGACGCGAATAGAACGTTCCTTCACAACTCCCTTTGTATGGAACAAATTATGCCTCTGATTTTGCTCAGCTTGTGTAACCTGCACACTCAAAACACGTTGAGCAACTAAACATTCATACCTGTCAACATCTTCAGCAGCCATGTATTGCGTCTCATGATCAGAATCATCTCCACCGTGTTCTTCATGTGTAATAAGAGCCAAAGTCTCCTCATCATAGTCAGTAGCGGACTCATACCCACCATCCTCAGTAGCAATCATCACACGCTGAGATTTGCATTCTCTCGCAAAATGTCCTCTTCCCTTACAACGACGACAAATAATATCACTTGTGTGCCCTGTTGACGCCATGGAAGAAGAAGAGCTCTGTGCAGGCCCGGTAGGTGTGCTCTTGGTAGATAGTGGTGGTTGTGCCTGCTTTCTTGTATCACGGTTGGAGGTGGCACCTGAAGGAGGTGATGGTGCAGTGGAAGTAGATGATGCATGTGGTGTCCATGATGAAGGTCGACCTGCAGAAAAGTTAGTTCGCGCCAATGCCTGTCGATCCTGCACTTCACGTTCAGCTTTACAAGCAAGATGGAATAAATGAGTGATATTATTATAATCCTTATACTCTAGAATGGTCTGAATCTCTCTATTTAATCCACCCATAAAACGTGCAAGCATAGCTTCATTCTCCTCAACAATACCACATCTAATCAAGCCAGTTTGTAATTCCTGATAATATTCTTCTACAGAATTTTTTCCTTGTCTTAAGCGCTGCAATTTTTGAAGTAATTCACGTTGATAATATGGTGGAACCCAACGAGTACGCATAGCAGTTTTCAAAGCAGCCCAAGTAGCTGGAACAGGATATAATCTACAATGTTCAGACCACCAAACACATGCAAAGCTAGCGAAAGCACAAACAGCAGCAGGAACACGTCTCTCCTCAGGATATTGTAAACATGTAAATCGTTGTTCAGTTTCTAACTCCCAAGTAAGATATATATCAGGAACATATCTACCCTCAAATGGTGGAATATTCAATTTCAGTTTAGGGAGATGGTCATGATCTCGTACCTGAGGGGGAGCCCTAACATTGCCATTATTTGCATGTGGACGACCTGGTGGTTGTGGTGCTGGTGGTTGCATGTAGTTCTGATTTTGATCAACCTCATCCTCGTAATGTCCCGCAGAATCATCCTCCTCCACATCAGCAGCAGGAGCCACAGAAATATTAATAGCAGCACCAGCAGTTTGGCCAGGCTGAAGAGGGACACGGCTCGCTCGGCGGAGGGCTGTTTCCCGACGTGGAGGTAGTCGTTGTTGTTGTTGTTGTTGTTGTTGTTGCAGAGGTGCGACCGGTGGTGGAAGACGCGCAAGCAGTTCATTAAATTTGTTATCAAGCTTTGTTTCGAACGTCTTATCAAGGCCAGTGATCTTCTCCATGGCCTCTTCAAAATTGTTCAGCACATCTTGCACCTGTTCAGTCATCATTTGCTGAAACTTATCATGAAGCTCCATGTTCGTTAAGTTCTCCCAGTCAATCTCGTCGGCTTGTGATCCTGGCATGGTTAGCAGTAATAGAAACACACACAAATATGATCCTATAGACTACTAACAAGTGGTGGTGGTGGTGGGTGTCACAAATCCGTCAAGAAAATCTCAAATTCTTACCAGTTCATACCCAGCAGCAGGCGGTGATCGGCAACCGATGTAATCAAAACTCTCAAAGCTTGGATAGAGCGATTACCAGGGAGAGTCAAACGCACGATGTAGATGTATGTGGAGCTGGGAAGGCTTATAATATGGTAGCAAAAAGGGTCAGCAATAATCAATTCAGAGATGCAATGTTGAATAAACGCTCAACGACGGTACTGTGCTGGTCCTAGGCTAGACCGTGCTAGAGACGCGAGCCTAGAACACTAATAAAATCACGGCGCTGCACATAAACAAGGGAAAAAGCACACTCTGGAAGAAAAAAAATCGCTCTGTTTTTTTTTTGCGCTCCTCTTTTTTTGCGAAAAATCACTATAATGGCGAGTGTCTCAAAACTCTTCCCAGGTTAAACTGACAGGATGGGCATGAAATTTTTTTGACTATTTTTTCGAAAATCAGGGCAGCGACGACGAAAAAGTGCGACAAAAAAATCACTATGATGACGAGTGTCTCAAAAGACTCAGAAAAGCCTAAAAATAGGATAGGGAAAAAATATTTTTGGTCGCCAAATTTTTGGCCTAAAAACTGCCCGGGGGTCTCCAGACTTTTTTTTGGATTTTTCGTGGACTGTAGGTATGAAGAACAGACTCGATCTAAACTACGAAAAACTGTAAAATCTCACCGAGCAACCTGAAAATCTGATACCACTTGATAGAGGCGAGGTGTCTCGTCTTTCGATGAGATGGTGGCTATCGTTTTGGAGGAAGTCGACTTTGACGATCCGACTACGAACGTATGAGGACATCGCGCCTTAGCAATCCCTAAACCAACTCCGAGAGGTTATTGACCACGCCAGAGCACGATCAACCTGACCACGAAGGTCTGTTTCCTGCAGGCAAATGAAGAACAAGCAAGAAACTAAGATTGCAATCTGGATATTGCGAATATAAGAGGAAAGCTTTATTGATCAAGGTGGGGTGCTGTGATGCCTTTGTCTGGTCGTTGAACACAAACGAAGTACGCGAAGTTGCAGCTATGGCGAACTTTTAATCTAAACAAAACCCAAAGTCTAAACGGTGCCCTAAGGGCTGTATATATGGAGGAAGAGGGGGGAATTTCATGGCCCTTGGGGAAGGGGTCCGAAACCAACCCTATCTCTTGTTTCCCCACACATACAGTCTCTAAAAACAGCCTATACTTATGTATTTCGAAATTACATGGGCCTGGCCCAATAATAAGGTGACGCAGCACCTAGAATAGCCTCTGGACGAAATTTATGAAGTGGCATCTTGTATATTTCGTCCAAGGCTTCATTCACTCCTTATGGTGGCTTCAAAGTCCTGAAATCATCACTTGTAACTCCGTTCTTGTTCTCCTTGCGCATGCCATCAACTCCATGCTTGTTCTTGCTCCAATGTTCATCCTTCTCCAAGCTAGGCCCTTCATTTGTAAGCAAAACAAAAGTATCCAATTTAGGCAGCATCATATTCTCATGAACATTAGAATCATTACCAAGAAACGAAAGTACCTGGTAATTTAATTGGCGTGTGCGAGCTCTAGTAATTGGTCCATTATATGTAACAGTAGGGGCTGTGGGTGTAACAATGGTATTGATGTCCTCATTAGGCATGCACATTGATGAAACCATTGAGCACCTGTTCTTCGAATGTCATTTCAGCCAACTTTGCTAGGCCAGCTTGGGTTTGTCGTGGCAGCAAGGAGGGACCAGGCTACAAAATATTGTTACTACCAAGGATAGGTGGGCACGACCGCTGTTTATGGAAGCTTTCCTGCTGGCAGCCTGGAGCATTTGGAAGGAACGTAATAACAAACACTTCAGAGGGATAGCACCATCCAGAGACTCCTGGTTGTAAGATTCAAAGAGGACTATTCGCTCCTAACTTATAGGGTTGAGGAGAAACACAAGCATCTCATCCCCGCTCTATTAGACACCTTGTATTAACCCCCCCCCCCCCCCACAAAAAAATGGGGTGGTTGTAAATCATCATGTAATTTTGAGACTCATATTATATTAATTTAATTGTAGTAGGAGGTGCTCCTACTGTTTCAGGTTCAAAAAAATGAGTTAGTTGCAGGATGATGTATTACGGAACGAGTAAAGAGATTGCCGATAACGAGATTGAACTAGGTATGTAGATACCGACGATCGAATCTCGGGCAAATAACATACCGATGGACAAAGGGAATAACGTATGTTGTCATAACAGTTCGACCGATAAAGATCTTCGTAGAATATGTAGGAGCCAATATGAGCATCCAGGTTCCGCTATTGGTTATTGATCGGAGAGGTGTCTCGGTTATGTCTACATAGTTCTCGAACCCGTAGGGTCCGCACGCTTAACGTTCGATGACGATATTGTATTATATGAGTTATGTGATTTGGTGACCGGATGTTGTTCGTGAAGGAAATATGACCTAGAGGCAATAATAAAGTTATTATTTTATTTCCTTATATCATGATAAATGTTTATTATTCATGCTAGAATTGTATCAACCGGAAACTTGATACATGTGTGAATACATAGACAAAACAAAGTGTCCCTAGTATGCCTCTACTAGACTAGCTCGTTAATCAAAGATGGTTAAGTTTCCTGACCATAGACATGTGTTCGCATTTGATGAGCGAGGTCACATCATTAGGAGAATGATGTGATGGACAAGACCCATCCGTTAGCTTAGCATAAATGATCGTTTAGTTTTATTGCTATTGCTTTCTTCATGACTTATACATGTTCCACTGACTATGAGATTATGCAACTCCCGAATACCGGAGGAACACCTTGTGTGCTATCGAACGTCACAACGTAACTGGGTGATTATAAAGATTCTCTATAGGTGTCTCCGAAGGTGTTTGTTGGGTTGGCATAGATCAAGATTAGAATTTGTCACTCGTGAATCGGAGAGGTGTCTCTGGGCCCTCTCGGTAATGCACATCACTATAAGCCTTGCAAGCAATGTGACTAATGAGTTAGTTACGGGATGATGCATTACGGAACGAGTAAAGAGACTTGCCGGTAACGAGATTGAACTAGGTATGAGGATACCGACGATCGAATCGCGGGCAAGTAACATACCGATGACAAAGGAAACAACGTATGTTGTTATGCGGTTTGATTGATAAAGATCTTCGTAGAATATGTAGGAGCAAATATGAGCATCTAGGTTCCGCTATTGGTTATTGACCAGAGATGTGTCACGGTCATGTCTACATAGTTCTCGAACCCGTAGGGTCCGCACGCTTAACATTCGATGATGATTTGTATTATGAGTTATGTGATTTGATGGCCGAAGTTTGTTCGGAGTCCCGGATGAGATCACGGACATGAGGAGTCTTGAAATGGTCGAGAGGTAAAGATTCATATATTGGAAGGCTATATTTGGATATCGGAAAGGATCCGAGTGATTTGGGTACTTTTCGGAGTACCGGGGAGATACGAGAATTCGCCGGGAAAAGTAATGGGCCTTATTGGGATTTAGTGGAGAGAGGGGAGAAGGGCCAAGAGGTGGCACGCGCCTCCCCCCTGCCCAAATCGAATTGCACAAGGGGTGGGGGCGCAGCCCGCCTTTCCTTCTCCCTCTCCCTCTCTTTCCTTCTCTCCTACTCCGAATAGGAAAGGGAATCCTACTAGGACTTGGGAGTCCTAGTAGGACTCCCTATGCTTGGCGCGCCCCTAGGCCGGTCGCCTCCTCCCTTCCTCCTTTATATATGAGGGAGGGGAGCACCCCAAAGGGACTCAAGATTTTTCTTAGCCGTGTGCGGTGCCCCCCTCCACAGTTACACACCTCGGTCATATCGTCGTAGTGCTTAGGCGAAGCCGTGCGCCGGTAACTTTATCATCACCGTCACCACGCCGTCGTGCTGACGGAACTCTCCCTCGGCCTCAACTAGATCAAGAGCTCGAGGGACGTCATCGAGCTGAACGTGTGCTGACCGCGGAGGTGCCGTACGTTTGGTGCTTGGATCGGTTGGATCGCGAAGACATTCGACTACATCACCTGCGTTACTAAACGCTTCCGCTTTCGGTCTACGAGGGTACGTGGACACACTCTCCCCTCTCGTTGCTATGCATCTCCTAGATAGATCTTGCGTGATCGTTGGAATTTTTTTGAAATTACTGTGTTCCCCAACAGTGGTATCCGAGCCAGGTCTATGCGTAGATGTTATATGCATGAGTAGAACACAAAGAGTTGTGGGCGATAATAGTCATACTGCTTACCAGCATGTCATACTTTGATTCGGCGGTATTGTTGGATGAAGCGGCCCAAACCGACATTACATGACCGCGTTCATGAGACTGGTTCTACCGTCGTGCTTCGCACACAGGTGGCTAGTGGGTGTCTGTTTCTCCAACTTTAGTTGAATCGAATGTGACTACGCCCGGTCCTTGTTGAAGGTTAAAACAGCACACTTGACAAAAAATGGTTGTGGTTTTGATGCGTAGGTAAGAACGGTTCTTACTAAGCCCGTAGCAGCCACGTAAAACTTGAAACAACAAAGTAGAGGACGTCTAACTTGTTTTTGCAGGGATTGATGTGATGTGATATGGTCAAGACGTGATGATATATAAATTGTTGTATGAGATGATCATGTTTTGTAAAAGTTATCGTCAACTAGCAAGAGCCTTATGTTTGTCGCTTTATTGTATGAAATGCAATCGCCATGTAATTGCTTTACTTTATCACTAAGAGGTAGCGATAGTCGTAGAAGCAATTGTTGGCGAGACGACAACGATGCTTCGATGGAAATCAAGGTGTCAAGCCGGTGACGATGGAGATCATGACGGTGCTTTGGAGATGGAGATCAAAGGCACAAGATGATGATGGCCATATCATATCACTTATATTGATTGCATGTGATATTTATCCTTTATGCATCTTATTTTGCTTAGTACGCTGGTAGCATTATAAGATGATCTCTCACTAAATTTCAAGGTATAAGTGTTCTCCCTGAGTATGCACCGTTGCGACAATTCGTCGTGCCGAGACACCACGTGATGATTGGGTGTGATAAGCTCTACGTTCACATACAACGGGTGCAAGCCAGTTTTGCACACGCAGAATACTCGGCTTAAATTTGAGAAGCCTAACATATACAGATATGGCCTTGGAACACTGAGACCGAAAGGTCGAGCGTGAATCATATAGTAGATATGATCAACATAGTGATGTTCACCATTGAAAGCTACTCCATCTCACGTGATGATCGGACATGGTTTAGTTGATATGGATCACGTGATCATTTAGATGACTAGAGGGATGAATATCTAAGTGGTAGTTCTTAAGTAATATGATTAATTGAACTTAAATTTATCATGAACTTAGTCCTGATAGTATTTGCATATCTATGTTGTAGATCAGTTGCTCGCGTATAGCTTCCCCGTTTTATTTATGATATGGTCCTGGAGAAAAATAAGTTGAAAGATGTTAGTAGCAATGATGCGGACTAGCTCCATGATTTGAGGATTATCCTCATTGTTGCACAGAAGAATTATGTCCTTGATGCACCGCTAGGTGACGGACCTATTGCAGGAGCAGATGCAGATGTTATGAACGTTTGACAAAGCTCAGTATGATGACTACTTGATAGTTTAGTGCACCATGCTTTACGGCTTAGAACCGGGACTTCAAAAACATTGTGAACGCCACAGAGCATATGAGATGTTCCAAGAGCTGAAATTGGTATTTCAGACTCATGCCCGAGTCGAGAGGTATGAGACCTCTGACAAGTACTTTGCCTACAAGATGGAGGAGAATAGCTCAACCAGTGAGCATGTGCTCAGGATGTCTGAGTACTACAATCGCTTGAATCAAGTGGGAGTTAATCTTCTAGATAAGATAGTGATTGACAAAGTTCTCTAGTCACTGTCACCAAGTTATTGGAACTTCGAGATGAACTATAATATGCAAGGGATGACGAAAACGATTCCCGAGCTCTTCGTGATGCTGAAATCAGCGAAGGTAGAAATCAATAAAAGCATCAAGTGTTGATGGTTGACAAGACCACTAGTTTCAAGTAAAAGGGCAAGGGAAAAAAGGGAACTTCAAGAAGAATGGCAAGCAAGTTGCCACTCCCATGAAGAAGCCCAAAGCTAGACCCAAGCCTGAAACTGAGTGCTTCTACTGCAAAGGAAATGGTCATTGGAAGTGGAACTGCCCTAGATACTTGGCGGATAAGAAGGATGGCAAAGTGAACAAAGGTATATTTGATATACATGTTATTGATGTGTACTTTACTAGTGTTTATAGCAACCCCTCGGTATTTGATACTGGTTCAGTTGCTAAGAGTAGTAACTCGAAACGAGAGTTGCAAAATAAACAGAGACTAGTTGAGAGCGAGGTGATGATGTGAGTTGGAAGTGATTCCAAGGATGATAAGATCACCATCGCACACTCCCTTTACCTTCGGGATTAATGTTGAACCTAAAATAAATGTTATTTGGTGTTTGCGTTGAGCATGAATATGATTGGATCATGTTTATTGCAATACAATTATTCATTTAAGTCAAAGAAAAATTGTTGTTCTATTTACATGAATAAAACTTGCGAACCATGCCTCATGGGCAAGATGACTAAGACTCCGTTCTCCGGAACAATGGAGCGAGCAACTGACTTATTGGAAATAATACATACTGATGTATGCGGTCCGATGAGTGTTGAGGCTCGCGGCGGGTATCGTTATTTTCTGACCTTCACGGATGATTTGAGCAGATATGGGTATATCTACTTGATGAAACATAAGTCTGAAACATTTGAAAAGTTCAAAGAATTTCAGAGTGAAGTGGAAAATCGCCGTAACAAGAAAATAAAGTTTCTACGATCTGATCGCGGAGACGAATATTTGAGTTACGAGTTTGGTCTTCATTTGAAACAATGTGGAATAGTTTCGCAACTCACGCCACTTGGAACACCACAGCATAATGGTGTGTCCGAACGTCGTAACCGTACTTTATTAGATATAGTGTGATCTATGATGTCTCTTACCAATTTACCACTATCGTTTTGGGGTTATGCATTAGAGACAGCTGCATTCACGTTAAATAGGGCACCATCTAAATCCGTTGAGACGACACCAAATGAACTGTGGTTTGGCAAGAAACCTAAGCTGTCGTTTCTTAAAGTTTGGGGCTGCAATGCTTATGTGAAATAGCTTCAACCTGATAAGCTTGAATCCAAATCGAAGAAATGTGTCTTCATAGGATACCCAAAGGAGATTGTTGGGTACACCTTCTATCACAGATCCGGAGGCAAGACATTCGTTGCTAAGAATGGATCCTTTCTAGAAAAGGAGTTTCTCTTGATAGAATTGAGTGGGAGGAAAGTAGAACTTGATGAGGTAATTGTACCTGCTCCCGAATTGGAAAGTAGTTCTTCACAGAAATCAGTTCCTGTGATTCCTACACCAATTAGTGTGGAAGCTAATGATGATGATCATGAAACTTCAGATCAAGTTACTACCAAACCTCGTAGGTCAAACAGAATATGTTCCGCACCAGAGTGGTACGGTAATCCTATTCTGGGAATCATGTTACTAGACCATGACGAACCTACGAACTATGAGGAAGCGATGATGAGCCCAGATTCCGCGAAATGGTTTGAGGCCATGAAATCCGAGATGGGATCCATGTATGAGAACAAAGTATGGACTTTGATTGACTTTCCCGATGATCGGTGAGCCATTGAGAATAAATGGATCTTCAAGAGGAAGACGGACGCTGATAGTAGTGTTACTATCTACAAAGCTCGAATTGTCGCAAAAGATTTTCGACAATTTTAAGGTGTTGACTACAATGAGATTTTATCACTCGTATCGATGCTTAGAGTCTATCCGAATCATGTTAACAATTGCCGCATTTTATGAAATTTGGCAAATGGAAGTCAAAACTGCATTCCTTAATGGATATCTCAAAGAAGAGTTGTATCTGATGCAACCAGAAGGTTTTGTCGATCCTAAAGGTGCTAACAAAGTGTGCAAGCTCCAGTGATCCATTTACGGACTGGTGCAAGCCTCTCAGAGTTGGAATATACGCTTTGATAGTGTGATCAAAGCATATGGTTTTATACAGACTTGTGGTGAAGCCTGTATTTACAAGAAAGTGAGTGGGAGCACTATAGCCTTTCTGATAAGTATATGTGAATGACATATTGTTGATCGGAAATGATGTAGAATTTTCTGGAAAGCATAAAGGAATGTTTGAAAGGAGTTTTTCAAAGAAAGGCCTCGGTGAAGCTGCTTACATATTGAGCATCAAGATCTATAGAGATAGATCAAGACGCTTGATAAGATTTTTCAATGAATACATACCTTGACAAGATTTTGAAGTAGTTCAAAATGGAACAGTCAAAGGAGTTCTTGCCTGTGTTGCAAGGTGTGAAGTTGAGTAAGACTCAAAATAGAAAGAGAATGAAAGTCATTCCCTATGCCTCAGCCATAGGTACTATAAAGTATGTTATGCTGCGTACCAGACCTATTTTGTACCTTGCCATAAGTTTGGCAAGAGGGTACAATAGTGATCCAGGAGTGGATCACTGGACAGCGGTCAAAATTATCCTTAGTGGAATAAGGATATGTTTCTCGGTTATGGAGGTGATAAAGAGTTCGTCGTAAAGAGCTACGTCGATGCAAGCTTTGACACCGATCTGGATGACTCTGAGTCTCGATCTAGATACATATTGAAAGTGGGAGCAATTAGCTAGAGTAGCTTCGTGCAGAGCATTGTAAACATAGAAATTTGCAAAATACATACGGCTTTGAATGTGGCAGATCCTTTGACTAAATTTATCTCACAAGCAAAACATGATCACACCTTAGTGCTCTTGGGTGTTAATCACATAGCATTGTGAACTAGATTATTGACTCTAGTAAACCCTTTGAGTGTTGGTCACATGGCGATGTAAACTATGGGTGTTAATCACATGGTGATGTGAACTATTGGTGTTAAATCACATGGCGATGTGAACTAGATTATTGACTCTAGTGCAAGTGTGAGACTGAAGGAAATATGCCCTAGAGGCAATAATAAAGTTATTATTTTATTTCCTTATATCATGATAAATGTTTATTATTCATGCTAGAATTGTATCAACCGGAAACTTGATACATGTGTGAATACATAGACAAAACAAAGTGTCCCTAGTATGCCTCTACTAGACTAGCTCGTTAATCAAAGAAGATTAAGTTTCCTGACTATAGACATGTGTTGTCATTTGATGAACGAGGTCACATCATTAGGAGAATGATGTGATGGACAAGACCCATCTATTAGCTTAGCATAAATGATCGTTTAGTTTTATTGCTATTGCTTTCTTCATGACTTATACATGTTCCTCTAACTATGAGATTATGCAACTCCCGAATACCGGCGGAACACCTTGTGTGCTATCAAATGTCACAACATAACTGGGTGATTATAAAGATGCTCTACAGGTGTCTCCGAAGGTGTTTGTTGGGTTGGATAGATCAAGATTAGGATTTGTCACTCCGTGAATCGGAGAGGTATCTCTAGGCCCTCTCGGTAATGCACATCACTATAAGCCTTGCAAGCAATGTGACTAATGAGTTAGTTACAGGATGATGCATTACGGAACGACTAAAGAGACTTGCCGGTAATGAGATTGAACTAGGTATGAGGATACCGATGATCGAATCTCGGACAAGTAACATACCGATGACAAAGGGAACAACATATGTTGTTATGCGGTTTGACTGATAAAGATCTTCGTAGAATATGTATGAACCAATATGAGCATCCAGGTTCCGCTATTGGTTATTGACCAGAGATGTGTCTCGGTCAGGTCTACATAGTTCTCGAACCCGTAGGGTCGGCACGCTTAACGTTCGATGATGATTTGTATTATGAGTTATGTGATTTGATGACCAAAGTTTGTTCGGAGTCCCGGATGAGATCACGGACATGAGGAGTCTTGAAATGGTCGAGAGGTGAAGATTCATATATTGGAAGGCCATATTCGGACATCGGAAAGGTTCCGAGTGACTCGGGTACTTTTCGGAGTACCGGGGAGTTACGGGAATTCACCGGGAGAAGTAATGGGCCTTATTGGGCTTTAGTGGAGAGAGGGGAGAAGGGCCAAGAGGTGGCACGTGCCTCCGCCCTGCCCAAACCGAATTGGACAAGGGGTGGGGGCGCGGCCCCCCTTTCCTTCTCCCTCTCCCTCTCTTTCCTTCTCTCCTACTTCGAATAGGAAAGGGAATCCTACTAGGACTTGGGAGTCCTAGTAGGCCTCCCTATGCTTGGCGCGCCCCCTAGGCCGGCCGCCTCCTCCCTCCCTCCTTTATATACGAGGGAGGGGAGCACCCCAAAGGGACTCAAGATTTGTCTTAGCCGTGTGCGGTGCCCCCTCCACAGTTACACACCTCGGTCATATCGTCATAGTGCTTAGGCGAAGCCCTGCTCCGGTAACTTCATCATCACCGTCACCACGCCGTCGTGCTGACGAAACTCTCCCTTGGCCTCAACTAGAGCAAGAGCTCGAGGGACGTAATCGAGCTGAACGTGTGCTAAACACGGAGGTGCCGTACGTTCGATGCTTGGATCGGTTGGATCGCGAAGACGTTCGACTACATCAACCGCGTTACTAAACGCTTCCGCTTTCGGTCTACGAGGGCACGTGGACACACTCTCCCCTCTCGTTGCTATGCATCTCCTAGATAGATCTTGCGTGATCGTAGGAATTTTTTTGAAATTACTGCGTTCCCCAATAGTTCGGAGTCCCGGATGAGATCACGGACATGACGAGGAGTCTCGAAATGGTCGAGAGGTAAAGATTGATATATAGGATGATAGTATTCGGACACCGGAAGTGTTCCGGAGTGTATCGGGTATTTATCAAAGTACCGGAGGGGTTATCGGAACCCCCGGGGGAAGTATATGGGCCATAAGAGGGGAGCACACCAGCCCACAAGGGGTGGCGCCCCCCCCCTTGGCATGTGGCCGAATTGGAGAAGGAAAAAGGGGGGTTCGGCCCCCTTCCTTTCTCTCTTCCCCCTGCCTTTCTTCTCCGGTGCAAAAAGAAAAGAGGGGGCGCCACTTGCGGAAACCCCAAGTAGGATTCGGATCCTACTTGGGGAGCCCCTGGCTGCCTCTCCTCCCCTCACACCTATATATATGTGGGGAGGGGGCGCCTAGAACACAAAACATCAATTGTTAGCCGTGTGCGGCGCCGCCCTCCACGGTTTACACCCCCGGTCATATTCTCGCGATGCTTAGGCGAAGCCCTGCGCGGATCACTTCACCATCACCGCCACCACGCCGTCGTGCTGACGGAACTCATCTACTACCTTGACACCTTGCTGGATCAAGAAGGTGAGGGACGTCGCCGAGCTGAACCTGTGGAGAACTCGGAGGTGTCGTACGTTTGGTGCTTGATCGGTCGGAGCTAGAAGAAGTTCGACTACATCAACTGCGTTATCAAAACACTTCCGCTTTCGGTCTACGAGGGTATGTAGACACACTCGCCCCTCGTTGCTATGCATCTCCATGGATAGATCATTGCGCGTGCGTAGATTTTTTTTCCATGCAACGTTTCCCAACAATTTGCCCTTCTCAAGTTCATCTTGTCGGTCGCGTGTTTACAAGGTTCAGGGCTAGGATCCGCGATGAAGAGATGGTGTGTGTAGCTCTTGCTTGTTGAATTTGTGGTATAGTTTTCGTTTTATCCGTACCATATTAATCTTCTTAGTCACCGGATGATTATTATAAGACCTCTATTTTACAATTATGCTTCTTTGTAGTAGTATTACTTGGTGAACACTTGTTACTTTTTGTGAAAGGAGAAGAGCAAAGCTAGTGAGAATGCAGAAACCGGCTCATATGCTGTAGGAACCGCAGACCTAAAAGCACAATGTTGTCATGAGGTAATTTTATTTCTGCCTTTTCAACATTATGAATATCAGTTCTAGCACAAGGTTCATTGTAAGTGTGGATGTATTGTAAATTTGTAATATTATGACCTCTCATGGAATTTGTATTGCCTTCACCTTTGATTCCTTGATGATATACCCGCTGTATTTTAATATTCTGACCTCCCATGGAACTTTTATTGCCTTTGCCTTGATACAGATTCAGTATTTCAGTTTTCCTTTGTTGCATTTGCAGCTTCATGGATCTGGAAGTACTGATATTGATGGTTCCAAGAGATGAAAAGGTGCTAAATATTTTTTTTCTCTATATCGTCCGAGCTAAACAAAACTGATTGTTGAACAGTGCTTTGGAAACGACAATTTAGGGAACTTTGCATACCCTTTCTAACTGAGTTACTAATCTGTGAAAACCAAGTGCAACCACATATGAATCTTGGAAGAAATGAT
Source organism: Aegilops tauschii subsp. strangulata (assembly GCF_002575655.3). Classification (NCBI taxonomy): domain Eukaryota; kingdom Viridiplantae; phylum Streptophyta; class Magnoliopsida; order Poales; family Poaceae; genus Aegilops; species Aegilops tauschii. Next base: position 274,715,507 of record NC_053037.3, on the reverse strand, counting down.
ATTCACTGAATTTGTATATTCTCGGATTTTTGGCTTCGTAAATATTTGTTGTTTAATTGGACATCTAAATGTATGTTTTGTTGTTTACATTTTTTGTGTATTCTCTTCTGTTGAACTATAATATAGAGAAAATGTAAAAAAAACATTTATATGAGTAGATATATCAGTTCTACCCTTCAAATATTCCTAATGTTTCTCTGAATATTGCTATTTTTTGGGATGCCATGATGTGATCCTTTGCGAAAGAGTAGACCTATGAAGAAAAGGCTGAACACAGTACATTGGAAACCAATCAGATTCCTCTCTTCAGTTGCATACCATTATTTTGGAAAATGGAGCGTACAAGCACAAGCTGCAAGAAAGCGAAATAGTTCAAAGCACTTGAAACAAATGTATATTATAATAGCCAACACACTTCGTATGCTTAACAATCACAAGAGCTCAAAACGCTGAAAATGTATAAGGATTATTTCATATATCTAACAATTATAAGAGCCAAAATAGACGGGCGTGGCAACGCGCGCCATCAACGATCTAGTATCTTTTAGAGCATGGCGGTGGTTGTATTTTAAAGAAATAGTTGCACTCTCTTGCTTCACTTGTATATTTTTTATAGTCTAATAAATAGTAATGGCAATATGCATGCATGGGTTATGAAATTGGTCCTGATATAATAGGTATTCAAGAGGAATATAATAAAAACTTTCGTGTAGATCACTAAATATGACATGTTTGATTCCTTGCAATAGTTTTGCGATATTGAGATGGTAATATGTGGGAGTTACTAGTGGATGATTGTGTTTTAGTAAGAATATTGGTGTTAAGGTTTGTGATTCCCGAAGCATGCACGTGTAGTCTTTACTTATGCTAAGAAGTTGGAGCATGATTTATTATTGAGTGTCTTCCTATGCATGGAGGTCGGGGGGCGCGATGGTTAACTCCTACCAACCTCCCTCCTAGGGGCATGCGTAGTACTACTTTTGTCGGAATCAGGGCTCCGCGGACCCAAAGAAAGGTTCGAACACAGGGGTGTGCGTGAAGAACTTCACTTGGCTATAGCTCGCTACTCGTTGCCTCATGGACGAACTCCGACGTGTTCGCGCAAGCAGGACGAAGAGTTGGACACGGTGATTTACCCAGGTTTGGGCCACCTTGCGGTGTAAAACCCTACTCCTGCTTTGTGGTGGATTGTCTCGCGAGGAGGATGAGTATGAACTAGTACAAGTGTGAGCGGCCTCGTGAGGGCTCAGGAGGGTGGATCACTCTCTCGCGGTCTCGATCCTTCTCTATGGTGAAGACTAACCTATATTTATACTAGCAGCGGTCCTCTTCCCCCAAAGCTTAGGCGGGAAGGGATACCACAATGGCCAATTTTGAAGGGGGACCAGAGTACACCCTATCCTAACTAAAGGTGGTCTTTGCCTGCAAATCTTCTGGTCGTGATGCGCACGTGGGCTAGGTAATGACCTCCATCTTGCCGAGCATGTGGTCTTGGTCTTGTTGCACTGGAACGGCAACCTTTGGGGGATTCCTTGTGAACCCGCGTACGTCCTTGCCTCCTTACCCCGAAGAGGAAACTGTCCTCGCCTGCGCTCGCTGGCGCCCTTCTGGCTCCGTCATCATGGCTCATGTCACCCGCGCCTGGTGAGGTGGGGTGCGTGCCTAGAGATGTCCGCCCCTCGGGAGGCAGCCTCGAGAGGCCGCTCCTTAGGATGTCTTGATGTAGTTTGCCTCGCGAGGGCCTTGCTTGTGAAGTCTTGATGCTGGGCCGCACCGGGCCGTTCGTGAAGCCACGCACTAGGCCGTAGGCAAAAGGGTCTGGGTACCCCCGGTCCCAGAACCCCGACTGTAGCCCCCGAGCCCACGGCACGCTCGGTCTTGCTTCGAGGCGGAGGCGAAGAAGGGAAGGTGAACCAACGTGGGCCCCAACTGCCTGCGGGCTAGGCTCGACGCTTGGCGCACAGCTGGACATGGGACACCCCCACTTCCCCATGTTGCCTCGGCAACTTCCCAGACTGGCATAAAGCCTGGCGCACGCTGTGAGGCCATCATTGCTCCTCCTCGTCTTCATCTTCCTCATCCTGCTGCGATCCCCTTTCTCTCGCGTGAGGCTCCTCCAGATCCAAACAGAGCGCCGCCTTGCCTCCTTCCTCGTCAGTGTCAACGGTTCCGCGAATGGCGCCCCCCGGGAAAGCGAAGCCCGCCGCCCCGGTTGCGAGCTCCTCCTCCCTCACGCCGGTGCTCTCACCCTTCTCCATCTCTAAGGAGGAGGACCTCAATCCGGTGCTCCCGCTGACGGCCGGCGACCGCAATGAATGGGGCGCGACCCAGATCTGGCCCAGCTCCATGGCGCAAAGCAGCCTGGCGGGGTCTGTCTACCCCTTTTTACTCCACAGTGTCTTCGCCAAGTTGGTTCCGCCCTTCTTCGAGTTCTTCTACGCCATCCTCGAGCACTACCAAATCCGTGCCCTTCACCTTCAGCCCAACTCCATTCTCCTCTAGCCTGTCTTCGCCTTCTACTGCAAGGCTTTTGTGGGCGTGAGGCCCTCGGTGTCGCTCTTCCGCCACTTCTTCAACTTGCGGTTCACCGCCCGAACCCAATGATCCACGTGTGTCTCCTTTGTCAACGTGCTCAGCAAAAACACGCTGCTGAAGGCCGGGAAGTAAGTGGAAGGCTTCCGATAGCGCTAGGTCTTCCTGGACGCTTGCAGCACCGACCAACGCCTGGTGCTTCCGGAGGTGCTGCCCGAGCAGTCCCCTGAATGGGGCTCCGCAAAGCTCACTAACCCCCGAGCAAAACCCGTCCTGAAGAAGATAGCTTCGCATATGAAGCTGAAGCTGCTGACAGGGGCGATGATCATGAAGGAGTTCCTGGCGCAGCGCCTCGCGCTGCTCCAATCGCATTCGAAGCCCTTGTGTGAGTACGAAGGCGCGGGGATGCGATGAGGCTGCACGTCGCCGGCCTGACAGGTGAGGAGCTGGACGTGGCCTTGTTCACCTTGCTTGGCCATATTCCAGGGGACATTCCCGAGGCCGCCGCCCCGCTGTACAGCCGCAACTACATGGAGGAGCTGGTCGCGGCCATGCCCACCTTCAATGAGTGGGGGCTTGAGCCGCATGACCACCACGATTCACCCCGTGGTGCTGTCCTCTGGCCATAGTGATGGTGACGAGGAATCGGAGGAAATGAAGGATGACGACCTCGAGAGGGCATCCCCGCCGTCACAGCGCCAACTCCTCCTCGGCCTCGACGATGATGACGATGCTAACGAGCTCCCGGCCGCGGATTCCCCAGGTCCCGTCAGGGCATCCAGGAGGGCAGAGTCTGCTCCCTCGACTGCGCGAGCGTCTGGCGAGGCGGCCCTAGGTGTGGGGGCGGTAGCACCCCCTCCTGAAGGCTCTCCACACCCCATCGGGGAGGTCAAGGAAACGGGCCTTGTGCCGCAAGATGCGTGGCCGACGATCATGCCGACCTCCGCCAAGACGGCCGTAGTTTCACCAGCCAAGGCCCCTCAGGGGGAGGCCATCGCCCCTACGGACGGTGGTGCCGTAGCGGGGCATGCCGGGGGTCACTCCAACGGCCCCCGAAGCAAGGCCAGGGCCACGTCGAGGAAGGATGGGGGCGCATCGTCCTCCGAGGAGGAGAAGAAGAGGAAGTGGGCTACGCCAGACGAGTAAGTATCCTGGCCTTACCTTTTGGTTGCACACTTGTAGCCTGTATGTTCATATAGCCCCTCATCGCGCTGAACAGGGGCGAAGGCGCGGAGAGGAAGAAGAAGAAGAAGAACATCCTTGCGAATGTGCCTTTCGCCCTGAAGGCGGTTTTGGCGCTTGGTCGCAGCTCTGGCGGGCGCGGGGGCGCGCAACACGGACCCGACGCCATTCTCGGGCACACGGGCACCACTGCAACTGGGCGTGCGGGTGCGCCATCTCCTCTTGGCGCTTCACCAGCGCCGCTAGGAGGGCCGGCCAACAAGGATGTGGTGGCTAGTTACACGGCGCCCCTTGTCACGGTCACGGCAGCTCCAGCCATGGCCCGGGGAGAGACGCCTCACCCCCCGCTGGTCGAACTCGACTCAGGGCGCGCCGCGGCGTAACCTCAAGCGGCGCCAACCCCCGGGACTCAGCTGGCCGAGGCTGTAGTCGCCCTGGTCGTGCCACGGACACTAAGCGCGGGGAAGGACCTAGGGCCCCCGGCGCCCAAAGTAGATCGTGTCGAGACCTCGTTGGCCGCGGTCCCAGCTAGCGCGCCGGCGCCGCTCCCTCATCAGGTCCTCGCGCTTGTGAACTGCGGCGCCCTGATCGGGCACGGGCCCCTGGCCGACGCTTACACCTCGCTCGACCGGTTCAGGGCGGATCTCCAAGATGCCGACAGATGCCTCGCTAGGGAGCGTCTTGGACTCGCCTCAGCGTGGCTCCAGATTGAGAGGTGATGGCTCGTGTTCGCGTCAGTATTTTCCCCGAAGAGGAAGGGATGATGCCGCACAACTATGGTAGGTATTTCCCTCATTGATGAGACCAAGGTTATCGAACCAGTAGGAGAACCACGCAACACTATGTAAACGGTACCTGCACACAAAGAACAAATACTTGCAACCCGACGCGTAAGAGGGGTTGTCAATCCTCCCGGGTAAAAAATAGATTGTTTATAGTACATTGGATAAATAGATCTCGCGGAAACGCGAAATAAAATAAATAACAAAAATTTGCAGCAAGGTATTTTTGGGTTTTTGGAATAAAAGATCTGAAAATAAAAGAGGCAAATAATAGATCAGAAAGCAAATATGATAAAGAATAGACCCGGGGGCCGTAGATTTCACTAGTGGCTTCTCTCGAGAAAAATAGCATATGGCGGGTAAACAAATTACTGTTGGGCAATTGATAGAACTTCAAATAATTATGACGATATCCAGGCAATGATCATTATATAGGCATCACGTCCAAGATAAGTAGACCGAATCCTGCCTGCATCTACTACTATTACTCCACACATCGACCGCTATCCAGCATGCATCTAGTGTATTAAGTTCATGGAGAAATGGAGTAATGCAATAAGAACGATGACATGATGTAGACCAGATCTATTCATGTAGGAATAGACCCCATCTTGTTATCCTTAATAGCAACGATACATACTACGGTAAGTAAACGGACTCCAAAAAATCCGCAAAATATTTTTTGTCAGTTTTGGAATATTTAGAAAATTAGGAAAATAAGAAACTTCCAGGAAGCGTACCCTGGTGGGCACAAGACACCAGGGCGCGCATGGCTTGCCAGGCGCACCCAGGTGGGTTGTTCCCACCTCGGGTACCTTCCGGACTTTGTTTTTCTATAGTTTGCTTGTCTCCCAAGATTAAAAAAATCTTTATATACCCCCCGAACCTATTGACCACCGTATCACGGAGAAATCTTCTGTTTTCTTTTCTTGTTGTTTCCCTAATTGATCTAAAAATATGTCATCCCAAGACTCCGAGGGTGAGAGCTATGTTGTTGATTTCATCGCAAACCCCAAGTCTTATGGGGATGTGGAGCACTATAGTTGGACTTCCAAAGAGGATGAGGACGAATCAGTTCCTCCCCGTTTCAAAAACGAAAGCATGGAGGCATTATGCAAGAGGATAATAAAGCTAGATATGGAGAATGATGAGTTGAGGGTAGATAACTTTATCCTCCGGAGTACGCTAGAGGAAAAGAAGGGCAAACCTTTTACTTCTTCATCACCGCCACCATCTTCTTCATCACCAAAATAAAATTGAGTATCGGGTATGGGCACTCCCCTTGGCTTCCGCCAAGCTTGGGGGAGGTGCCCCGGTATCGTATCATCCCCACTATCTTTTGCATTACATATTTTAGTTTGATCTTTTGCTTTAGATGAATAAAAGTTTAGTTCGATCCTTTCTTTTCGAGAGTTTGCTTAGTGATCTATCCTAGTAATCGTGTGCGAGATATATAATAATGTATAGTTTGAGTTTTTGCTTTCTTTACTTTCATGTTGAAATAAAAAGAAAGGAAATAAATAAATAAAAGGAAAGGAAATAAATTAAAAAGATCATATGCTAATCTTATGGTAGGTGATGACACCACATAAGGAAAAGTATAAGTAGAAAATTTTATTAGAGATTAACAAACATAGCATTAGTCAATGACGCAACTCATGAAAGAATTAATAAGGGAAGAGAAGATTCACATATAAATATACTATCCTAGAAATCTTTTGTGGTTGTGAGCCCCCATCAAAATATTATATGCCAAAATTGTTGACGTTGGACAAGGAAGACAACTTAATGATTTATGTTTGTTCATATCCACATAGAAGTCATATTGTCATAGATCCTTTAACGTGTGGTGCTTGCCCCCCATCTTTGCTAGCCAAAAATTCCGCACCAAGTAGAGATACTACTTGTGCATCCAAAAACCCTTAAACCCAAATCTTATTTACAAGAGTCCACCATACCTACCTAGGGATTGAGCAAGATCCCTCAAGTAAGTTGTCATCGGTGCAATAAGGCAATAAAAATTGCTTCTAAAAGTGTGAGATCATTTAGTGTAAGAGAAAATTGAGCATTGTACGAACTTGTGATGGTGAAGAATAAAAGCGACAAACTGCATAATAAAGGTTGCCATCACAAGGGGCAATACAACGTGATGTTCTTTTGCACTAAGGGGTTGAGCATACAAAAAAATAAGTGCATGGCAACCTCTGCTTCCCTCTGCGAAGGGCCTATTTTTTACTTTTATGTATTTACTTTTATGCAAAGAGTCAAAGTTTTCTCTCTATTCCTTTTTATTTTCTCCTTTGGCAAGCACCATGTGGTGAGGAAAGATCTAGGCACATATGTCCAGCTGAATATGGGTAGCATGAGTTATTATTGTTGACATCACCATTGAGGTGAATACGTTGGGAGGCGAAACTATAAGCCCCTATCTTTCTATGTGTCCGGTTGAAACGTTTTGTTCATGTGTATGCGGTGAGTGTTAGCGATCATAGAAGACTATATGATGGTTGAGTGTGTGGACTTGCCTAAAGGCTTCGATACGTGACCCTTCCTGAAAAGATGATGGATTGTAGTTGCAAAGTTGACTGAGAACATAGTTTGTTGGTTTCTAATAGAGTTTTTGCTTTATACTTCAATTGTGTGATGAATTGTCACTTATTCATGAGAAGTCTATGATAAGAGCCTTATGTTTAAGTTTGTTGCTGTTATAATAATCAACATGATGCTTATATGTCTGTATTTTGTTTTTATCGACACCTCTCTCTCTCTCTAAGCATGTGGACATGTTTTCCGATTCCGGTTTTCGCTTGAGGACAAGCGATGTCTAAGCTTGGGGGAGTTGATACGTCCATTTTGCATCATGTTTTCCTACTGATATTTATGATGTTTTTATGCATAATAATGCTTTTTGGAGTAATTCTAATGCCTTTTCTCTCATAATATGCAAGGTACGCACAAAGAGGGAGAATTTCGGCAGCTGGAAATCTGGACCTGGAAAAGCTACGTCAGGCTACCTATTCTGCACAACTCCAAACAAGTTGAAGCTTTACGGAGAATTTTTATGGAATATATGAATAATATTGGAGCAAATAAGTACCAGAGGGGGCCCACCAGGTGGGCACAACCCACCTGGGCGCGCCAAGGAGCCCAGGTGCGCCCTGGTGGGTTGTGCTCACCCAGGCCCACCTTCGGTGCCCATCTTCTGGTATATAAGTCATTTTGACCTAGAAAAAATGAGGAGAGGACTTTCGGGATGGAGCGCCGCCGTCTCGAGGCGGAACTTGGGCAGGAGCACTTTTGCCCTCCAGCGGAGCGATTCCGCCGTGGGAACTTCCCTCCCGAAGGGGGAAATCATCGTCATCATCAACACCAACAACTCTCCCATCTTGGGGAGGGCAATCTCCATCAACATCTTCAACAGCACCATCTCATCTCAAACCCTAGTTCATCTCTTGTGTTCAATCTTGTTACCGGAACTATAGATTGGTGCTTGTGGGTGACTAGTAGTGTTGATTACATCTTGTAGTTGATTACTGTATGGTTTATTTGGTGGAAGATTATATGTTCAGATCCATTATGCTATTTAATACCCCTCTGATCTTGAGCATGATTATCATTTGTGAGTAGTTACTTTTGTTCTTGAGGTCACGGGAGAAATCATGTTGCAAGTAATCATGTGAACTTGATGTGTGTTCGATATTTTGATAGTATGTACGTTGTGATTCCCTTAGTGGTGTCATGTGAACGTCGACTACATGACACTTCACCATATGTGGGCCTAAGGGGATGTATTATGGAGTAGTTAATAGATGATGTGTTGCGAGAGTGACAGAAGCTTAAACCCTAGTTTATGTGCTATTCCGTAAGGGACCGATTAGATCCAAAAGTTTAATGCTATGGTTAGAATTTATTCTTAATACTTTTCTCGTAGTTGCGGATGCTTGCGGGAGGGTTAATGTGATGCCCGGATAATTAAGCTACAGTAAACCCCTGCTAATGGTGCCACGTCATCACATTACTGTTGCTAATCCTCACTTTATCCAGATCACAATTCAAATTCAAATTCAAATTAAAGTCCAATATTCAAATTTCTCAAACATGCAAAATAAAATGCTCAAAGTGTGGCAAATAATTCCTGGATATTTGTCATGTTGGAACCAACCTCATTTGAATTCCAAAAATGCCCTTGGAAATTTATTCAGTGGATCATCAGCCAATTATCTGACCTTTTCAATTTCTAAAAATAGTTGAACACTCCCAAATGCTTTGAAACTTTTGTACCAACACAGAATATTGCGATGTATTATTGTGCCAAGTTTTGTATTAAACAAAACTCATTTAGTAGTTCCATTAAAATGCAAAGTAAGAAAGAAATAAAAGAAACAGAAAAGAAAAATATGAAAGGACCTAAACTACTGGTGGACTGGGCTCTAGGTCAACAGTGGGAGACAAGCCCACCTTGCCACCTCCTCCTTCCTACTGCTCACCAGGAGCGCCGTGTACACGCGCACCCCGTCCATGCCTGCGCCTGGCCACGTGCAGCCATCCCCGCGGCTCCCCCTCGCCTACAAGTCCTGCCCCGAGGATCTGCCCGAACCCTAGCTGCCCCATTCCTCTCCCCCCTCGCCCGTGCTCTCTACCCCTCATATCCGCCCGCCCACGGGTGTGTCCGTGGCCGAGCCGCTGGAGTAACTGCGGCCGCCGTCGTCCCTGTGGCCCTCCGACGCGTCCCCGAGCACCGCCGTGCTCCGCTACATCTTCCCTGGCCCCGAACTCGAGCTCGCCGCCTCTACTTCGACCCCGAATGTCACTGTCTTCCTCCCCGGGCCGCCGCACACCGTCGATGGCTCCGGCCACCTCGAGTCCAGGCCATCCCTGCAATGGCAGTGAGCCCCCGTTCGATTCCCCTCCTCCCCCTCTCGAATCCATTCCGTAGGCCGCCGTAAGCCACTGTCGTCCACCGCGCGCTCACCAACCGTCGCCCGCGCCCCGGGCTCCCCTGTCGCATCCTGACCGCGTCCCGCAGCGCCTAGCCGACCCCCGCGCGCCCGCGTCCTGCACGCGTGGCCGCCCAGGCCGGGCTCACCGCGCCGCCGCTACTGCTTCCCCTGCTGCTGCCTCTTCTGCCCGACGACCGCCGCCGCCGCTTCAGGTCACCGCCGCCGCCGCTAGAGTCATCCCTGGTGCCAGCCGAAGCCACCGTTGGAAGCGCCGCTTCGGCAGCTTTCCAACGGGCCTAGTCGTGCGCCCTCCCGTCGCGTGAGTCGACCGAACGGCCATCGCCGGCGCATTCTGTCATCGCCGCAGTTAGCCGCCGACGTGGCTGGCTTAATTAGCGCTAACCCAGCCCTTAATCCCCATTGACAACCGGGCCCCATGCGTTTTATATTTAGCTAATAAAAAATGTTTTGTTTAATTAAACAACTGACAGGTGGGGCCCAGATTTAACTGTTCAAAAGGATAAGATCTGCTGAGTCAGCATGCTGACTCAGCACCAGGGCCCACCAGTCAGCCTCTGGTTGACTGGTCTATTGACCCAGTCAGTAGGGCCCACCAGTCAGCCCCTGAGTGTGCTTACTGGGTACAATTCTTGATGCGCATAGCAATTTGTCCTTTTTTTAATTTCAAAATAATAATAAATCCAGAAAATGGTTTAATCTTTGAAAATTCATAGAAAATAAACCGTATCTCGGATGAAAATGTTTTATATATGAAAGTTGCTCAGAAAAATACAACGAATCCGAATACGTGGTCCGTTCATCTGTCACATGCCCCTAGCATGCTGAACTTGGAACTTTCCCCCTCTTTTCCTTTGTCCGGAATCCACCTAACGTCGGGAATTCATCCTCGGATGTTTATCCCCTCCGTCTGCAACGTGTAGTACTATGTTAGGTCGACCCTAGTTCTGCTTATCGTCATGTCATGCTTAGCATTGCACCTGTTTGCTTATATTTACTGTTTCTTCCCCCTCTTCTCTCCGGTAGACCCTGAGGCCGATGATGCCCCGGTGATCGACTACGTCGACGACGACCCCTCCTTGCCAGAGCAACCAGGCAAGCCCCCCCTTTGATCATCCCGATATCGCCCATTCCATTCTATCATGCTTGCATTAGATTTTGCTACTGTTATTGTTTGCTCCTATTCTGATGCATAGCCTGTTTATTGTAACCTATTGTTGTTTCCTACCTGCTTATCCTAAATTGTTTAGTATAGGTTGGGTAGAGACCCATCAGAGACCCCCACTTTGTCCCGACTGCCCCGCTGGATTATCAGAAGACCCGATCAACGGGATTGAAGACCAGGCCCCGGCACCGCACATCACTTTCCCCTTAGTTGCTCGACACTACTGGGTTACTATCGAGTGCCGAGGGTGAGACCTCTACGGCACTTCTGATGTTAACCCTATAGTGTAGCTATTCGGTCATGGTCATCGAGGGTGATTCCGCCTTAACCACTTCCGATACGACTCTGTCATGCAACCCCTCAAGTGTGAACCTCGGGGGTGGTTCCTCTTACGTTCACCTTGATGATTACATCGAGTGGAATTCACCGGGGGTGATTCCTCGGGTTTTCCCCTTGATGTTTGGACACACAGATACTTGGACTTTACAACTGCTACTTGGAAAGGCGGGTCGACCCTGAGGGGTACCCGCGAGTGATGTGGAGACGGGTTGACCTGGAGGGTGCCCGCGAGATAATTACGAGGCGTGGCCGGGCATTCCTAGCCCTTGCCGCAAGTCCTCGAGGGTGCCTACTACCACGTGGAGACCGCCGACGACCGGGAGTAGTTAAGAGGCTCCGAGGGAGGAGGCCTTGCCTTTTCGATCGTAGATGCTTTTGTGCTGGCCTTCTTAAGGCAAACTTGTTTAACTTATGTCTGTACTCAGATATTGTTGCTTCCGCTGACTCTTGTGTATTCGAGCCCTCGAGGCCCCTGGCTTGTAATATAAAGCTTGTATTACTTTATTTTGTGTCTAGAGTTGTGTTGTGATATCTTCCCGTGAGTCCTTGATCTTGATCGTACACATTTGTGTGTATGATTAGTGTACGATTGAATCGAGGGCGTCACAGTTAATCATAAGTAGGAGGTTTGTTCAATTAAGAACATCACCTAAGCACCGGTCCACCCACATATCAAATTATCAAAGTAGCAAACACAAATCGAACCAACATGATGAAAGTGACTAGATGAAATTCCCGTGTACCCTCAAGAACGCTTTGCTTATTATAAGAGACTGTTTTGGCCTATCCTTTGCCTCAAAAGGATTGGGCTAGCTACCTTGCTGCACTACTATTATCATTACTTGCTCGTTACAAAATATCTTGCTATCAAACTACTCTGTTACTTGCAATTTCAGCACTTGCAGATATTACCTCGCTGAAAACCACTTGTCATTTCCTTCTGCTCCTCGTTGGGCTTGACACTCTTACTTATCGAAAAGAGCTACAACTGACCCCCTATACTTGTGGGTCATCACTTAGCCACCATTCATCACTATCATACATGTTATGCTAGTATCATTGCACATCCTGGTACACTGCCAGAGGCATCCATATAGAGTCATATGTTTCAGTTTTATCAAGTTGTAATATTGAGTTGTAAGTAAATAGAAGTGTGATGATCATCATTATTAGAGCATTGTCCCAGTGAGGAAATAAAATAAATTTTAAAAAATAAGAAGAAAAGAAATAGGCCAAAAAGATCCCAACAAAAAAACGAGGGAAAAGAGAGAAGGGGCAATGTTACTATCATTTTCCACACTTGTGCTTCAAAGTAGCACCATGTTTTTCATATAAAGAGTCTCCTATGTTGTCACTTTCATATACAGCTCATTTGGCACCCAGGTTTTTATTTCATTTGGTGGAAATGAAATGAAATCCCATTCCTAGAAGGATTTCATTTGGTGGATTTTTAATTCCAAGTTGAATTTTCTTGTTTGGCTGCCAGCGGATTTGTGAAATGAATGTTATATGTTGTTTGGCTGCTATGTTGAATTGTAATCACTATCAAAATGCATATCTCAGCATGTACATTCACACATTTAAAATCTAAAAATGATAATCAACCAAAAAATAACTGTTTATTTTCTTCAATGATCAAGAACAAAAAGTTCTAGACAGCATCATCGTCATTCACACATCCAAATATGTCAAATATAATCATCTAAAATGCAGATGATAATAGTGATAAGATCTTTGAAGGACCATAAAGCAGAAATCGACATATTTAAATTCAATTACAACTACCATGTCCATCTCCATAAAGCACAAAATGTAGTACAACACAAAAAAAACAAAGCTTCATTAAGCTTCAAAGTTTGTAGTAAGCAAGGTTTGGAAGATAAAATACTGCAGCTTATAATCACAAGTGCATTACAACAATAAAAACTAAAAATTTGCATCCAATTAAGGTCATATAGCTTGACTCGAGGACCCGTTTCTTTTCCATTCGACTTGAGCATGATGTCATAGACTGCCAACATGTCATCTTCTAGCTCAAACAATCACCGCTGCCCGCTTTCTTGTCTTTGTCTTCTCACCCATTGAACTAGCAAAATTAGGAGCAAGACATCAATTTGGCATCAATGAAAGGTAATGCATACTCATCAAAGAATAATATATTGTTCATTAAGAAAACTGATGGACAATTACGTGTGCCATTTTAACAGTGTGCATGAGTTAACATTAGAGAACGACATGTCATAAAACAATTATAACATTTTAGCATATGAAGTTTCAGAACCTGAAAATAACCCTGTTGGATAGCTTGTTTCCTTCCAGAATTATTGTTGCTGCTGCGACAGAATATGGTCTATCATGGTAGTCTATTGTTGAGTGAATTTCTTTATAAATTCTAGCTTCAGCGGCAATAGCAAGTACATGCAGAAGAGTCAGTTGTGACCAACAGTTTTTGTGGAATAGCTCGACTGATTGATGTCCATAGAGAGAATCCGGAAAAAATAAAAAACTAACGAATATGGCTTTGGCAATGTGCATGGTGTTATGTTAAAAGTTGTTAACCATTCTGGAGAAAGAAGGCCAACAGTAAATAATTTTTGTGTGGTCAAATATCCTTCTTTCTGCTGTTGTGAGCAATATGAGGTGTCCACTGAAGTCAGCTATCTGATATGTGTGCAGTCCTAGAAAGGTTATTCACACACACCAACTGGCTCCACTTACTTGTTACAAAGGTTATTCACAAACACCAACAAAGAGTGCATCAACCAATGGTCTAATAGCACTCCAATATCACTATGAAGAATTAATATGTCATGGAATTACTAGTACTCACCAACGCACATAGGTTACTTCAGGACACTACTCGAGTGAGTGCATCAACCAATTGCTTGCTCGACTTACTTGTTGCTTATCTCCAACATCATCTGATGTAATTAGCAAAAAAGAAAAAATAAACTATTAAATACCCTCAATAGACTGAGAGGCAAAGACTTGAAGATACAAACAAGAAACTGAGTTAAGAACTTAAGCAGGCACGCTGTTCATTATACAATGTTGGCAAAGCTTCATAGGGAGTGGCATTAGGTTAAAGAGTATACTATTACCTGCCCTTCACTACATATAATGTTGTTGGCAAGACTTAGATTACACCGCCAAATTTGTCATAACTATAAGTACAAATTGGTCAATAGCTTTTTCTTCCATAGATTTAGCACTAGTAATTTGTAAATTGTTAGGTTAAATTTGTAAGGTTGTCATCCTATTTTTAATTGCATCAGGTTCCATACATTATACGTACAACCTGAGTAAACAAAAAGCTATACATCAGGTTAAGGATTATACTGTACACGTGCAAATTACAACAAGAACGCGCTCATTAATTGTTTCTATATCCAATAGCATTAATTAAGCAGCCACGCCATGGATGGAGCTTACTCGCCGAAGGTGGATGAAGTTCATGGCTTGGACATCAGGATCCGACAAGGGGTGGATGGATCCGGCAATGGATGAGAGCAGATGGACGAGGATGACGTCCTGCCGTCGATCGAGTGGACTGGGTTAGGGCTGTGAGATGCAATAGAAGATAGTGGGAAGAAGAGGCAGAGGAGAAGCATACCGACGGCGAGAGGGATAGGTTACAAGTTACCTTGACATCGGGGTGTCCTTGCGACCTTGCCCGAGGGGTACGGTGGGACATGGGCGGAGGAGAGGGAGCAGGAGGGGGCGACCTTGACGGCGGAGAGGGAGCAGGATGGGGCGACCGTGCCGGAGGAGAGGGAGCAGGCCGTGGTGACCTTGCCAGAGGAGAGGAAACGGGGCGGGGTGACCTTGCCGGAGGAGAGGGTGGCGGCGAGGTGGAGTCATTGGCGTCGGGGGATAGGGATCGGGAGAGGAGGGCTCCGTCGAATCCATGCAAATGACAATGTCCCAGGAGGGATTTCGGTCCAGGCAAGGTTCCTATTCGCTGGAATTAATAAATGAATTCCAAGCTCCAATTCCATGACAGCAAAACAAGTTGGGGTCGGAATTAAGAAATGAAATCCGCGAATTCCGACCCAAATGAAAGGAGCCAAACGAGCTGTTATAGAACTTGGCTTGTATATTCTGATGATGGGTTTCCTCAAATGCCTGACGTCTTCATGAGCAAGCAAGTTGGATGCACACCCACTTAGTTTTCAAATTGAGCTCTCATACACTTATAGCTCTTAGTGCATCCATTGCATGGCAATCCCTACTCCTCGCATTGACATCAATTGATGAGCAACTCCATAGCCTCGTTGATTAGTCGTGCCAACGTGAAACTATCTTCCTTTTTGCCTTCCCCATATTAACCTCTATCACCGTATTCTATTCCACCCATAGTGCTATGTCCATGGCTTACGCTCATGTATTGCATGGGGGTTGAAAAAGCTGAAGTGCGTTAAAAAGTATGAAACAATTACTCGGCTGAGGGTTGTACATGATTTATATTTCGTGTTAAGAAGATGGGGCATGGCAAGGTTAAATGATTTTGTAGGGATAGCATTCTTTAGCATTTTTATTTTGAAAGGCATGATTGTTTGTTGGTATGCCTGAGTATTGATGTCTTCATATCAAATATAGACTATTGCTTTGAATCATTCGGATCTTAATATTCATACCGTAAAAGAAAGATTACATGATTAACATGTTAGGTAGTATTCCACATCAAAAATGTTGTTTTTACCATTTACCTACTCGAGGACGAGCAGGAATTAAGCTTGGGGATGCTTGACACGTCTCCAATATATCTATAATTTTTTATCATTCCATGCTATTATAGTATCAATCTTGGATGTTTTATATGCAATTATATGTTATTTTATATCATTTTTTGGGACTAACCTATTAAGCCTAGTGCCAGGTGCTGCTTTTTTGCATGTTTTTGTTTTTTCGGGAAATTAGTACCAAACGGAGTCCAAACGCTACGAAACTTTTTGACGGTTTTTTTCTGGACAAGAGAGACCCTAGAAGCTTCAGGAGGAGACCAAACGGCAACCGAGGAGATGACAAGCCAACAGGGCGCACCCAGGGGGTAGGCGCGCTCTATCTTGTGGGCCCCATAGGCCTGACCTAATTCCACCTCTATAAATACTCTAAAATCGGGAAACCAATAGAGAGCCACGCAAAACACATTCTTTGCCGCCCCAAGTTTCTGTTCTTCCTTGGTCCCATTTGGAGGCCTTTTCTGGCACTCTGCTGGAGGGGGAATCAATCACGGAGGGCTTCTGCATCATCCATCCTTGCTACCCTCCGATGATGCGTGAGTAGTTCACTACAGACCTACGGGTCCATAGCTAGTAGCTAGATGGCTTCTTCTCTCTCTCTCTCTTTGATCTTCAATACAATGTTCTCGTCGATGTTCTTGGAGTTCTATTCGATGTAATCTTCTTTTGCGGTGTGTTTGTTGGGATCCAAAGAATTAGGGGTTTATGATCTGAATAATTGTGAATATTAATGGAGTCTTTTCTAAAATTTATTATGCATGATTGTTATAGCTTTGTATTTCTCCTCGATCTATCCGTTTGGTTTGGCCAACTAGATTGATTTATCTTTAGCGGGAGAGGTGCTTTGTAATGGGTTCAATCTTGCGGTGCTCTATATCCCAGTGATAGAAAGGGATAAACACGTATTTGTATTGTTGCCACTAAGGATAAAACGGCGGGGTTTATTAATATTGATTGGGTTTACTTTGTTCGCGTCATGTCATCTTGCTCAAGTGTTACTCTGATTTATACTTAATACCCTAGATGCATGTTGGATACCGGTCGATGGGTGGAGTAATAGTAGTAGATGAAGGCAGGAGTCAGTCTACTTGTCTCAGATGTGATGCTTGTATACATGATCATTGCCTTGAATATTGTCATAACTATGCGCTTTTCTATCAATTGCCAAAAGTAATTGTTCACCCATGGTATGCTATGTGTTCGAGAGAGAAGCCTCTAGTGAAAACAATAGCCAACGGGTCTACTTTTATCATATATAAAAACATAAAAATACTCTGCTGTAATTTTCTATTTTATTTTATCTTTATAATTTATCTATCTACAACTATGAGCTTTAATCCTTGCAAGTAACCGCCGAGGGGATTGACAAAGCCCTTGTTTGCGTTGGGTGCAAATATTTGCTTTTGTGTGTGCAGGTGTTGTTCACGAGGCTTTGCGTGATTCTCCTACTGGATTGACAACCTTGGTTCTTAACTGAGGGAAATACTTATCTCTACTGTATTGCATCATCCTCTTCTTTTCGGGGAAATCCCAGCGCAACTCACAAGTAGCACCCGTTGATGGAAATGCATGAAAATCATTCAACGTAAAACATAAAAGATTTGTTGCAGATCCCCATAAATTGAGTTTAGGATTTGCAACTTATGGATTCAATCCCTTTGGATACATGAGCAGTGCATACAGTATGTGGCCTGTTTTTGTCATTCCATACAACTTCCCACCCTGGATGTGCATGGACTAATCCAGTTTCATGATGGCATTGTTGATCCCTAGAAAATACTCACCAGGAAAGGATTTTCATATGTTGTGGGATGGTGTGGAAACGATGGACGTATGCATGCCAAAACCTTTCAATCTGCGTGCGATGCTTATTTGGTCCATTTATGATTATCCTGCATATGGCACTACCTCAGGTCGAAGCACAAAGGGTTATTTGCCATGGCCATTGGGCCGCCATCCTCAAAACTTTGAAGAGTGACTCAGTTCATTCACCTAATCGATTATGATTACCATCTTCCCCATGCGACCAACACGGTTGCTTCCTAATAACCCTAGCCGGCTCCACCCTTGACAATGGCTTAAACATAGCCTTTGGCGTGCCACCCTATGCCTCCTCATTGTCCAACGATCCGTCGACAACTTGTCTGGACGACCCCTCTTTGATGACATGGACGTGAGACATATGACCATGATGTAATAAAAGAATTGTGAGCGTGAAGAGAAGAGCCAAACAAATGCAAAACTCAACTGCACAAGGAACAACTTGGTGGCTCGCAACTTCGTCCTCCACTTGTGATAAGAAAAACATGAGCATTTAATATGATCACCGACAGTACATCCCATGCACAGGGATTGGGTTAGGGAGATGGGAAAATAAATTAGGGTCGTCGGCCATCGGGAGCGCATCCTTTTATGCAGCCACCAAAGCGACACAACCACCTTAAGAAAAGATAAAAAAGTCCATGGAATCGGGTCGGTCTGTCAGCGTCTTCGCCCCCCGGGTGGCTGGTTTAGTCGCGCCATCCAGGTGCGTCCGTGCGTGCTTGTCAGTTGTTTGCCGTTTTGCTATGGAACTTGGGTCGTTGGGCTCACACCACGCGTGTTGCTTTCGCGTACCCAGTTGGGCCCAACGAAACAAACCGAAACAGGCCACCACGAGGCGAATGACCCTTACTGGCTACACCACACGCGAGCCCGCGCTGCGGGCGCGACGAAGGACCCAACTGGTGCGAGCGAACCAGCTCGACAAAGGGTAAATGATCCTAATAGGCCGGACCCAAGCGTGCAGCGGTGCAATCGGGCCTGGAGCCCGTCCCGCTTGTTGCAACCAAACCAGCTCGACAGGTGCGACGCAGAGCAAGCGACGTCGACATGTGCGTCCAGCATCCCCTTCACGCGTGAGCGACCTCGCGAGGCACCGCATGCGGGCACCACCGACACCGTCGCATGACAGTGGCCCATGCGCGTCCACGGTCCACCCGTCATAGATCCCCGAGGCTGGTCGCCCGGATACATGATATGTCTCAAATGTATCAATATTGTTTGATTGTTTCACGCTATTATATTATCATTTTTATATACTTTTATTATTATTTTATATTATTTTTCTGGACTAACCTATTAATTTAGTGCCCAATGCCAGTTTTTTTTTCTGTTTACTTTTTGTTTCGTAGAAAACCAATATCTATGGAGGTCAAAATACGTTGTCGATTTAACATGATTATTTTGGGCAATGGGAAACACAGGAAGCTTCAGGAGAGATTGAGAAGAGCCATGAGGGGGCCCACAAGGGCAGGTGGCGCGACCATGAGGGTGGCCGCACCCCTGAGCTTTTGGGCCCCACAGAACCGACTTAACCTGATTCCACCGCCATGAAATCCTGTAAATCCCAAAACCATTCGTCATACCTCCAAAAGAGTTTTATTGCCGCAACAAGCTCTGTTCCGAATAGGCCTCATCTGGAGCCCTTTCCAGAGCTCTACCGGAGGGGGAGGCCATTGGAGGGGCCATATTCATCAACCTTGCTGCCTCCATGATGATGTGTGAGTAGTTCCTTTATGACATGGAGCATCCTTCGGTCACCCAAGGCACCAGATGGACCGATGACAAGGGCTCGTGCAAGAGCTATTGAAACCAAGGTAAACTCCCTTCTCGCTCAACTTCCTTTCGAATCACATGACTACTACCTCAAGCGGAGACACTTTGCATACTCAGGTACCAAGGAACCAACCATGGAGAAGCTAAGGAGCAAGGCCGGGTGATGGAAGAATAAGATCATGAAGACACATAGCAAACGGTGCAAGACAACACCTACCCGATGATCCGAACCTCCTCTCGGATCACCCGAACGATGCTCGGACGGTCCGGCTAAAGCGCCTGAAGGCAACAACAGCCTCTCCACGAAGTCGGATCATCCAGATGAAGTCGGATCATCTGGGACTCCTCCCAGATCATCCGGACGGAGTGTAGACAACCGAACGAGGTCCCGGACATCCGGACCAGCCACAACATCAGCGACATAGTCGGACCATCCGAGTGACCACCCGGATCATCCGGACATTGCACGGATCATCTGGGCCAAACCACAGATCATCTGGCCTTTGCCTGCGTGCATGACTCGGGCCGAGGCCCATGTATCCCTTCCCTCACCACACTATATATACTCGTCCCCTACCTCCGTTTTAGGGTTAGCAAAGTGATATCTCATAGTCACATCTGGAGATTGAGTTTTGTTCATCCACTACCTCTCCCATGGAGATCAAGACCTCCATATGAGAAGCTCCCCTAGTGGAATCAAGACCCCTCCTAGGCAAGATCCTCTTGGATATCAAGCCCTCAATTCCTCTAATGATTGTTATGAACTAGTTCCTCTTTTTCCTGCTTTGTTGGATTTGGACCCTTGTATCTCTTTATGTGTACGTGGATGCACCACATGTGTGATTGGATCTTTGTCAATTGAGTGTTCATCTTGTGTTCTTCTCTTGATTTGCTCCTTTACCCACCTCCAAGTGTGAAAAGACTATGAACTAGGGTTCCACCCTACACAACTTTAGGACCTACGGGTCCATAGTAGTAGGGAGGTGGTTCTTTCTCTCCCATTTGGATCTTTAATACCAGTTCCCCACTCCCTTGTGTAATTGGGCTCAATCTGATGTAATTTCTATGGTGTGTTTGTCGGGATCCGGTGAATTGTGGATTTATGACCAGATGGTTCATTGAATATTATTGAATATTTCGGAGTTTCTTTGTTGTATAATTGAGTAGCTATGTATACTTTTCTATCTATTTCGTCTTCTCTGGCCAAGATGGGTGGGTAGTTCTTCATAGGAAGTGGTGCATAGTAGCGGGTTTAATCTTGCGGTGTTCTATATCCCAGTGACAGAATGGAGACAAGACACTCATTTGTACTGTTGCCACTAAGGATAAAACGACAAGGTTTAATCTTATTTGCTAGATTTCTTTCTGTCTACATTATGTCATCTTACTTGTTGTGTTGCTTTGTTTCTAGTAAACTTAATACCTTGAGATGCATGCCGGTTAGCAGTTTCGGGATGGAGTAATAGTAGTAGATGCAGTTGGATAACGCTCTACTTATCACGGATGAATGTCTATAGGGCCAGTTCTTTTGGGCGGCTTAAAAAAAGCTACCTCTTCCCAGTTTTAAAAATAAGCCGCTCCCTAAATTTGTTGAGACTTCTACATTAGTTATCTCATAACTAGTTTAGAAGCCCCAATGAATAAGAAGGATGGTTTATAGGAGAGACTGGGGGTGGAGGCGGCTTATTTTTTAAGCTGCCAAAAGAACTGACGCTATACCATATGAATGATCATAGTTATAAATACTACTTTTCTATTAATTGTCCAACAATAATTTATCCACCTGCCATTTGTTGCTTTCGAGAGAGATACCCCTAGTGAACCTATGCCCCCAGGTCCATTCTTCATAAATACTTTCTGCTACTAAAATGGCTCTTTTAGTTTATTTATCGTATCACTTTATCACTATATATCTATTTGTTTTTAACCTTGTCACTGGCGAGTACAAGGGGAATGACAACCCTCTTGTCGTGTTGGGTGCAAGTATTTTATTTTGTTTGTGTGAAGGTGCTGCTTATCTTTGTAGTCTAGAAGCTCCTAATAGTTTGATAAATCTTGTTTTTTAACCGAGGAAAAACTTTGCTGCTATCTACATCACCCTTCCTCTTTGGGAAATCCAACAACTCCTGCGGGAGTAGCAATGCGCGCTGTCTGGGTGGATCGGGTGGCGCTAAGATTCCCCGAGAGGCCCCGTGACACGCCACCGGGAAATGGGCGACGCGGAGGGTACTCTCGCTCGCGAAGCACTCAGACGACATGTACTGCAACATCAGTTATACTAGATGATACCCCGTGTTTTGTTGCGGGAATTTGTAGCATCATATAGAAGGAGGGTTTATGAAGCACGACATGATGAAACCATTGAAATAATATAAATGCAGGTTTATTTGAACCTTTGGTGGAATGATATTGAAATTTTAAAAAAGCATATTGAAGAGTATCTCCATGTTTGTGTAATTAGAATGCATCGCTGACATAAAAGGGAACTCATAATAATTCAAGATAATATAATATGGTTATCTATTAGAAGTGCATTAGAGTAAGAAACAAAGAGACTTCATGCTAATTTGAGAGCTTTTTGCGGTGTTAATGCATTGAAATAGGTATTATCTTGCATTGCTCACCATAATCCATTTTTAGCGTGCAGCAGGGGAAGGACAAACAATATAAATCACATAATTGAATCACTCCAGTATTAGATCGACCCCATAACAATCATAGCAGAATAAACTGCGAGGGAACAACGCACCTGAAAAAGAACTTGAATATGCCATATGCTCTTATTCTAGAAAATAATTTTAGAAAAAACCATACTAAATTAACATGAGAGAGGGAGAGATTTAGGATTGTACTTGTGCATAGTTATTGGTACCGAACATGACTGTAGTTATTCGTAGGCAACTAACCTGAATGGTAGATAGACTGGCTTGAGATAGAATAAAGTTTCGTACTACTAAAAGTAGCCTTACTGCAACACATAAATCCGATCTTCCAACCAATCTACTAAATAAAAAAACTCGTTCATATTCAAGGAGATAGAAGGGAAGGTGAGTCCCCACCTCTGGCGTAGGTAATGTTGCAGGAGGATGCTGGCAGTGGCAAGTGTGGAACTGTGGATCGTCATGAGCCTGATTTGACGCCGGGATGTGGGGCTTCGCCCATCCGAGCCCCTCATGGTGGCTGCCACGGGGCCTGGATCAACAACAGTCCGGATCTTTGGTGGCGAGGGCCCGTGAAGGCTTGGCTGTCGATGGCGCAGTATTGAGAGCAAGAAACACGATCTTCTTCTGCTCTGACGCCATTAGCACCATCGCCACCGACAGTGAGGTATTTTTTTGCTATTCTTTGTAGCGGCTAATGCAATGGTAGTTCCGTCGCATTGTCATGGCTTGTTTGAGGGAAGATGAAGGAAACCATAGAGGACGACACATGACTTCTGGCAGAAGGAAATCCATCGAATCATCGGAATTTCTTTACGTGAGCGGTACCAAGCAGATGAAGAGAGAGGACAATAGTGGAAGATCCATGGCCTGGATTTGTGGCGACGTGTTGAAGCATGACGTCAGCAACTACAAGCCTCGCCATCGGCCTTTGTCTTTTTGCTGTGTATGTGGTGGATTGGCATGCTTGGGGGGTTGTCAACGAGGAGGCTACTGCAGCGGGGAGGCTGCCGGAGTGGCGTGAGATGGGATCCCAACCGTCGAGTCTGGCTATATAGAGGGGAAAAGGGAATTTGATGAGTTCAGTTGAATCGAGGGAGGGAGACATCCGTCCTGTATGCTTGTCTCGTTGTGGTCGGTCCCTCTGTTGGTAACCGATCACTGAGGTGGTTGTTCTCTACGCTACTGAATTTTGGTTGGTCCCACCTATAAGCCGGTTGTAGAAAGATGATGTGGCTGACTTGCTGATGTGCATAGGTTGCATGTCAATAGAAATAAAATAGCGGGACAAACTATTTAGGTATTATAGATTATAGATTATACTCCCTATGTAGTATATATTGAAATTTCTAAAATGACTTATACTTATGAATCGGAGGGAGTAGATGAGTAATTATACAATTGAGGTTTGAATAAAAAACCCTGTTTCATTTCATCACGTGAAAAGCCAAAATTAGTTTCTATTTTTCGGGCACAAGACAGGCTGTACTTTTTCCCAGGCATGGAGCCGGGCAGAGGGGGAAAATATCTGGTGCACCGGAGCTTGTGGTACTACCGGTGCACCGAACTCACATTGTGTTTTTAAAATTTCAAAAAATTCTGAAAAAAATTTAGCACACTCACACAACATTAATGTAGGTTCTCACAAAATTTTGAGTCAAAATTCGAAAC
The DNA here is from genome assembly GCF_002575655.3 of Aegilops tauschii subsp. strangulata. Classification (NCBI taxonomy): domain Eukaryota; kingdom Viridiplantae; phylum Streptophyta; class Magnoliopsida; order Poales; family Poaceae; genus Aegilops; species Aegilops tauschii. Next base: position 274,691,879 of record NC_053037.3, on the reverse strand, counting down.
ATAACTCGAAAAACAAAAATGACAAATTTCAACCCTGAATAGTACATAATATAATTTGGGCTTTAGATTTGGCCCAGTATCATACTGATGTCAACTTTATCTTTTTGTATCTCAAAAAATATTTCAAATTTTTATACGAAATTTTGTGACATCGTACATTGATATTGTGTTAACATGCTAATTTTTTTTTCAGATTTTTTTAAATATTCTATGGCATCCGGTGCACCGGTAGCACCACAAATCCGGGTGCACAGGATACATTCCCCGGGCAGAGGACTCTACCCAAACTGCTGCTCTTTCTCCCCGGCCCGTGGGACTTGGGAGTGCGTGAGAGTGAGGGACTCAGCAAAACCCTAATTTTCACCCCAATTCGCCCCTTCCAAACCCTAACCCTAATACGCTCGATGTTGTAATCCCGCCGCGTTTGCCATGGCTCTAGAGGGGCCCGCGGAGCGACGGGACGAGGGCCAGCAGGGAGGTATGGCGAACGGGAATGGCGTGGCTCCGCCGCCGTCGCGCATGGCCGGCCGGCCGTTGGGGGCGGCTGCGTACTCTGACAGGCGGCTGCGCCTCAATCCGAACACGGAGCACAAGCCGCAGGACTACACCGACGTGCGCGGCGAGTACGCGCCAGCCGTGTACAGCGCCCTGGAGCGGCACCTCCCACCTAGCCTCCTTGAGGCCGACCGTGATGTCAAGCTACACTTCATGCGGGACATACTCGCGCGCTATTGGCCCCATGGCGAGCGAAACAAGGTCGAGCTCTCGATCCCTCTTTAGCTACTGATTTATGTGTATATGGGACATATGGACATACTGTTTAGCAGCGGTCGACAGTATCATTCGGCAGTGGGGCCTTGTGGAGGAGAGTTGGCCATGAGAGGAAGTCCGGGGTAATATTGGCACCACTGGTCGCTGGAGGCGGTGGGCGAACTAAGGGTATCTCCAACACGGATCCTCGAAACGCCTGCATACATCCGGACTGAGCTGCCCGGAAGCACTTTGCCATCCAACGCGGATCCGTATTTGTCCGTCCGCAAACCGGAAGCAAACCAGGGGCTTTGCGGGAGTCCGGACATTTGGCGGAAGCATTGCTAAAGAAGGTGATTAGTTAGCATGTAATCTACTGATATGCATTAGAAAATGACCATTACTCCACTCAAGAATCAACATTAGGCATATTCTTTTTTAAGTTAAGTGTCAGACATTTGAGGTATAGAGTTGGATGGCAGGCTCCCGTATCGTGTCCGTGGAAGCATCCGGACGCGGTCTGCAGACGGATAGTGTGTCCGTTTTGGGGGATAGCGTTCGAGGTGCCCTAACTGCTGCAACTTGCAGAGCAGAAAGCAAGCAGATGCGATGGAAGATAGCAGTCCCGCCAATGGCATCTTTGGGTGATGGGGCAGGTGGGACTTGGTGAGGAAAAAAGATTTGCGGTTGGTAGGAGTGTCAACTGATGAATTGGATGCATATTTGTCAAGGGGCACTCATGAATTTGAATAGGATGTTCTAGCAAGTGCAATAATACATATCTATTCAATTTGGTTGTATTCTATTCCTCTGTGAATAAATATAAGATGTTTTAGATCACCAAAGTAGTGATCTAAAATGTTTTATGCACGTTTACAGAGGGAGTACTATTTAGATACCCCTATAACTTAGGTGATGACACGCAACACGTTCCTTATAGCTCACCTTGTTAGTACAATTTATTTCTATCACCTAAAGGAATATGGCATAACATTGAGCTAAAAGATACCATCCAGATATGTATATTGCTTTATCAAATTTGAAGATGGACATGAATAGTTTTAAAAAGACAATTTAGATTAGGAATGTTCAGATCTTGCATCGTACTATATTTCCATTCATAATTTTATGCAATTTCAAACACAACTATAAATCTGGAAAAAATTGTTAATCGGATGGGAAAATAACAACCATATTTGTATTCTCTCAAAAGGGTAGTTGAATATTACAGGTATTTTGTATCCATTTGGCAGCCCTATGAGTGGGTACTAACATGGAAGCAGTCTAGTGGCTAGAAAATTACATGACTTGTTTTGTAGAAAGGTTATATGTGGTCCAGACAATCCTTTGTTTCCTTTTGCGTGTTAAATTAAATTTTGCAAAATGTTTGTTTAGCTATTGGTTTTGCTTGATTTTAAGGGAGCGATAGTCTGTCATCTACCAGTGGCAACTGAATGTGATAAGGCTGTCTCTTATCTGAGTAACAGTCTCTCATCTACCAGTGGCAACTGAATTTGTTTAATGAGAGTTATTGCAAACGCCATTCTCATAAGCCATTAATTCTTGTGCACATATAATTTACATGCATCCATGAATAACTTGTGGTAATTTTTTTTGAGTTGTGTAATCGAGTGCTTTATACTTTATTTATTGTTCCATCTGTCATAAATAAGTCACATTCATACGTGGATCTAGTATGACTACTGTTCAGTTTTTACCCAGTCGATTGATTCTCTTCAATGAGTCAACTACATGCATGTGAAGACATAATATTTTTCTCCTGAATGCATCTACCACATTCAAGCTTTTTAAGCTGAGTAATCTAGCTGTGTGGTGATGTGGTTTTATAACTGATTGATCAAACCTTATGAGAAATTATGTTCATGATATGAACAAGCTTTGGTAGATTTAAGATTATATACCGGTAAGCTCTTTTTAAAAGCAACATCATTAGGATTTATTGGGGTTAGTTTGACATGCTAACATTGTTTTGTCCCACACACATAATTAGCTACATTGTTTTGTCCAGGACATTTTAGCTACAACCGGGTGTAGTTACCCCCTACCTATTTGCTTGCCATGTGACCCATATTCTTCCACCCAAACGGGTTAGAGGATAGGTGGAAAATCCAATAGAGTTAGCACACATGCAACTGACCGGATATCTTATTTATTCTTTCAGAAAAAAAATCTAAACAACCTGCCGGGTATCATATATAGGGCATGCTAGCGTGACAAGCTTATACTCTCTAAAAGTTACAGTATATATACTCCACACTTCCTAATACTAAGGTTGTACTATATTATCTAAGCTCTCTGCAGAATCCTAATATCCTCCATACTTTTACTCAATTACCCAATCATGTCTACATACTCCATATTCTCCAGAACATATCTTGGTATATACTCCATACTTCAATTCTCCAAACACAATGGGAGTATATGTATTGTCATCTGGGCCCAGAAAGCAAATTTTCAATGGTATTTCTTAACCTGGCCCGTATTGGCCCTCCCAGAAAAGTGACTGTAGCTTCGCCACTGCACAGGTACAGCCTGATTCAACAAGAGCGATATAGAAAATCAATCTACATGTCATATAGATGCCTCTAAATGGAAGACCATGGTGCATACCTTTTTTCTGTTGATGTCGTTTTGATCTGGTTGGAAGGGAGGAGTTGTTTGGATTGCATGCGTCATCTAGATCGAATCTTCTTTAAATACTACGTATAAGATAAGAGACAACCTAACCGGTTGGTTGAGCCAAGAAAATCGGAAGCTCAACAAACCACCAAAGAGGGTGCAAATAAATCGACCTTTTCTCCACCCATGGCCCGTTAAGGTAAGCTCCGATCTTGGTGCAATCGGATGGTGGCGGAAGTGAAGGTAACTACACCTGGTAGTAGTATGTATTTTCCTTATATATATATATATATACTCCCTCCGTTTCAAAATAAGTGAAGGTAACTTCATCAGTACAAAGTTGTAAAAGTTGTACTAAACTTGAGACACTAATTTTGGGGCAGAGGGAGTATATATTATTCCTAAACAACGTATATTATGATGCGCGTGATATATACTTATCTAGCATAGCAATAAGCACAAGTACAAAAGAGAAGTAATTCAAGTTTTTACTACAATTTTTAATTTTAGTTATCACGGACATACTACTATTTTCCTTCACTTGTAAGTTGTAACATCAGTTTTTTTCTAAATCTAGGTTTTCTTAGATTTAACGATTTGATTAGGTTGGGTACTTGGGAATTTTTTTTTTTGGGAATGAAACGTAATTCCGAGAAGGGGAGCCTTGGTGCAGCGGTAAAGCTGTTACCTTGTGACCATGAGGTCACGGGTTCAAGTCCTGGAAACAACCTCTTGCAGCAATGAAGGGAAAGGCTGCGTACTATAGACCCAAAGTAGTCGGACCCTTCCCCGGACCCTGCGCAAGCGGGAGCTACGTGCATCGGGCTGCCCTTTAATGAAACGTCATTCTGAACACTTGGGTAGTAGGAGTAGAAGTTGCAGGTAAAAATAATGTCCTTTTAACTTGTGATATTACTTGTACCTGCAATATCGGTATGGACTGGCAAGTGGCAACACAGCTAGCCATACAACGACAGTTTTGTTTGCCAGGTCCAATATTTAATCAACTAAGCTGTAGAAATGTGGGGCTATATTTATTACTTAGCAGCAGTAGGATTTGTTAGTACATATTTAGGCAATTTAGACGGAGTTGTTGCTTAGAGATACTAGATTAGAACAACAATATTGCATCCTTCATACTCGAGCTCAGTTTTCATTACAAAGTCTGATTGTTACACTGGAAGTGAGCTTTGTTCTTTGTAATTGGTGTTGATTCCTTTGTTGCATGTTTAAACCTTCATCAGTGTATATTCACAACTGGATTATGAAAATGTCAAAGCAAAACAGTGTAGGGAGTGTTTGGTTCCATTGCTTAGTTGGGCAATAGCTCGGCTAGCTCATCTAGCAGCTTTCACTTTGATAACCTTGCTTGGTCAAGTCATTTGGTTCTTTTCCTTTACCAGCCTTATCGTGAAAACTATTGTCAGGAATGGGTCATAGACTTTTCCGCGAGAAGTTCGCCGTTGGAAGCGAGCCGATTTGGCTCTCCTGAGCAAGCAAGGTTTTCCTAGCCCACCTAAGTCAGCTGGCCCACAAAAGCTAAGATATTTAAATAGTCCCAAACACTTAACCTTGCCCGGCAAGGCTATAAGTACTCTTGCCAAGGATCTAAACGCTCCCATTGTAGTTGAATTTAGCTTTGGCTTGCTTCCAGCATTTTAACCTTGCTTCTTGTTGTGTCCTGTTACTTAAGTGAGCTTACTCATATGATGTATTATTTCTGGTGTAGGTTCATAGGCACAAAGAATACAGGCAGAAGATAGTCCACCTCTATAAGGTTTGCAATTTAGCATCGACTTACATTCTAAATATTTTGAGATGGATAACTGCCAATTTTATTCTCGTGTGCACATACACTTGCAATTAGAAATATCCAACATGCATATAAGTATACCATTTGGTTTACAATTTTTGTTTTTTTAATGAATTGTGCGACAACAAATGTGTATGGCGCAACGTGTTTGTCTTGTACAACCTGCCGTATGTTAGAATCGACACGTGTTTTGCAAAGTTTGTTGTTTGTTCTGTGGGCTGGATTGGATAGAAGCCTGTCTAGTGCGTAGGGTGTTTGAATTTTCATAGTTAAAAAGTTACAATCCATCATGCCATGTGAATTTCATACTTATAAATGTTCTTATCGAGCATGCCATATATGTGGAGATCCTTTTAGTTAGGCACATGCATATAGAAGTAAAGATGAGTTGAATTACATGCAACTTAGTCATAGATGTAAGTATTTTAGTGTAAGCATTAAGTTGACAATATTATTTATCTCAGTACAATATCTCGACAAGGCATAGCTATTAGAACCCCCATGCATGTAGATGGGCACAAACACTTTCTAATTGTAGTTAAGGCCTCAATTTGCTAACTAAGTAGAAGAGAACTATCGAACGTGGAGTATCTGCTCCTGAGCTCAAATGCTCCCTGATTAACAGTAAAATTGAAAAAAATAGTAAAAATTTCAAAAAATTATGAGTTTTTTTTGGTAAACTTCGACAAATGTTTTGTATGCTTGCAAAATTTCAGCACGAAATGACATTGATGGAAGTCGTGGCAAAAGAAAAACAAAATTGATGTCCCAATAAATGCTAGATTTGAGAACATTTTGGAGTGCTGATTTTGTTTTATATAGATAATGTTGTAACAAGTGTTCGAACAAGTGACGGCGACACTGATGACTTCCCGATTAAAATAGGACTGCACCAGGGGTCAGCTTTGAGCCCTTATCTTTTTTGCTTCGGTGATGGATGATGTCACAAGGGATATACAAGGAGATATCCCATGATGTATGCTCTTTGCGGATGATGTGGTGCTAGTCGACAATAGTCGGACGGAGGTCAATAGGAAGTTAAAGACAAACATTGGAATCGAAAGGTTTAGGCTTAGTAGAACTAAAACCGAGTACATGAGGTGCGGTTTCAGTACTACTAGGCATGAGGAGGAGGTTAGCCTTGATCTCAAGTGGTGCCTCAGGACACCTTTCGATATTTGGGGTCAATGTTGCAGAAGGATGGGGGTATTGAAGATGTGAACCATCGAATCAAAGCCGGATGGATGAAGTGGCGCCAAGCTTCTGGTATTCTCTGTGACAAGAGAGTGGTGACAAGAGAGTGCCACAAAAGCTAAAAGGCAAGTTCTATAGGACGGTGGTTCGACCCGCAATGTTGTATGGTGCCGAGTGTTGGCCGACTAAAAGGCGACATGTTCAACAGTTAGGTGTGGCGGAGATGCGCATGTTAAGATGGATGTGTGGCCACACGAGGAAGGACCGAGTTCGGAATGATGATATCAGAGATAGAGTTGGGGTAGCACCGATTGAAGAGAAGCTTGTCCAACATCGTTTGAGATGGTTTGGGCATATTCGGCGCACAGAAGCTCCAGTGCATAGCGGACGGCTAACGCGTGCTGATAATTCAAGAGAGGTCGGGGTAGACCCAACTTGACATGGGAGGAGTCCGTAAAGAGAGATATGAAGGATTGGAATATCACCAAAGAACTAGCCATGGACAGGGGTGCGTGGAAGCTTGCTATCCATGTGTCAGAACCATGAGTTGGTCGCGAGATCTTATGGGTTTCACCTCTAGCCTACCCCAACTTGTTTGGGACTAAAGGCTTTGTTGTTGTCGACTTCACGAATTTCATTTCATGCTGAAATTTGGTAAGCATGCAGAACATTTGTCAAAGTTTACCACAATTTTTTTTTCAGATTTTTTGTTTTTTTAACTATTTTTTGGATTTTACTGTTGATCAGGGTGCATTTGAGCTCGGGAGAACAGAACTTTCGAGGACTACACAGTTAATTTGAGGAAAACTGTCTGAAAACCGAGATTGCAACATGGCCAAAGACAGGGCAACCTTGGCCCACATGGCCACCAATGTAGAGTTGACATACACTACGAAGGAACCAACCGGTTGAGGCTGTCCGCATCATTGCCATTACCTATCACTCTTGATCTGGCCATTTTGACTTTGCGATGGACAACCATCAACACACCAATCATCATGGGAAACTATCAATGTTTCGGGGAGAAGTCCTTTGGAACGAACAATGCATAATTATGGCTCGCCCAACACAAGTATCATCATAGGCATGTACTACCTCCGTCCGGGTTTAAAAGACCCTGAAGCCAAATCATCAATACCAAGACGCGTCGTACCCGAGATTCCTCAAAACTCACTCTTGGTCCAACCAACCAGAGCGCTTCGCTTCCCATTAATTCCCCGCTTGGTAACCTCCCACCATTAGCAGCAGCGCGTACCTCACCGTTGCATGGCAAAAGGTTACCCATGCATTGACTGCCTTTTGACCGTGGCTGCTTGATTTGGCTCGAAAGTAGGAACGGCCGCTGCATGTCTCAGTTGGAATTAACTGCCCAAGGCATGGAACAATGCGAACGAGCGAGACTAACATAAGCGGCCTAGTAATTACGAACGGGGCTTTGTGGCTTTCGGGCCCAATAAACCCGGACGGAGGTAGTAACAAACATGGAACATGGCAATAATAAATATCTCCACCAAGCTTGCAAACATACATAGAAGAAATATAAGGATGGGTCATGTATAATGCAAAGCATGGGTCACAAGTGCATGCCCGTATGATATAGGAATGATCATGACATGCAAAATGAACATGGTAAGGTAGGCACAAAGTGTGAAATGAACAATACCCCATAACCATGCGAGTGCCATGTAGAATAAGGTCCCGAAGTCGCGTTGCAAAAAGGAATGGAGGATAAATACTCCGTGGTAGAGCACATCTTGGTTGCTCTCAAGAGCTCGTTTCGTCAACTCGTGTGCTTGCGAGGTTGACGAATAAGCGTGGGTGCCTACACAACATTGAAAAAGAAACAATGTGTGCGTGTGATGTATGTACACATCATCTATCATGGTGTGTATGTGTACGTTGGGTGTTAGCACAAGATATGCAATGCTCAAATAAGTTTGATGCATGATATAGAAATACGACATCCATCATGAAATGATTGTTGTTATGCATAGCACAATGGGGATTCAAAGTGTAGCAACCATAGTGCATCAATATCAACACGGGTATTCGTATTCATGATAAGCATATCGTGCACACAATGATGGGAATCATGCAACACATAAGGTCAGTCAAATTCTCCTAACATGTTTGAGGAAACTATGGGGGCTTCTTCATGAGTAAGTGTAAGCATGTTGCAAGCAAGACAAGTACTAGAAGCAAACACGTGGAGAAATTGGATTGACATATAAAGTAATGCATGTTCAAAGCAAAGTGGTCATGGCATGGCATATGACAAATAGTATTTGTAGGATGCAAAGCATGCAGTATGTTCACACTTAACAAGTCATGCAAATGCCATTAACCACAAATTTGTCATCCATGCCATATTTGCAAATTAAATTGCATTTTATGGGATAGGCATAGTTACTATGATAAGATGTCAATGATGTAAGTCAACAATCTTATCCATAGCATATGACAAAGCAAGAGGATTATCAAACATGATGTGACCTAATGAATTCTCATAAGATATCCTATGCAACATAGGATAACAACTAATAGACTCCACATGATATTATCATACTGATCATAAATGGGTAACAAGTCATCACATGAGAAAGTCAAACTAGCATGAGGCATGACAATAGGGAGACCATCATAATGCAAGCAATCAATATCATGATAGTCCACTAGTGGGACAAGAGCATCACCATTACCTGTAGTGTTACCTTTGAAGATCCACTCATGTGGTGTATTTGTGGTGGAAAGGACCATCTTGTGGTCATCTACATCATCTTGATGGAACCATGTGTGTGTGTGTGTGTTGGGGGGGGGGGGGGGTCTCTTCTTTCACCATGGCCATTGTCTTGTCCAAAGGAGGAGCGAAGTTGTTGAGGATCAGGGCGTCATCGTCCACGAGACCTAGCATTAGAAGACACAATAAAGGTAGAGGCTAAGTTGTTAGAATGAGGGATGGCCTCACATGACCTATCAACTACTTCACTCTCTCAATATGGTGGCTCACTCCCTCCCTCAAGGTTGGTGCACTCAGTCACATATGGTGGAGTCACACATCTAACTCATGTGATGGTGGTAGCTCTCACATGGAAACTGGAGCATCTAATCAAACATAGGGGTGGTAGTGAACTCTATTGCTCTCTCAAAGTGGAATGCACTCAATCTCACATATGGTGGAATGGCTCTCATCCTCACATGGGATTTGGTCCATCTTGTAGAACTTGGAGCTTGGAGTAGCATTGGCGCACACGTCTCCATAGTCATCATACACTGCCGTGGTTGAAGGGAAATTCCGATGCTCAACCATCTCATCACCTTAACCCATAGATGAAGGCCATGTGGTGTGGCTCATCATCATTTGCCTCCATGACCGAAGGGAATATCCCATGGGCGGCCATCTGGGCACTTCCGAAGATGGAATGGTCACCCTTGTAGTTGGTGGTCGACGTGATGTAGTCGTCGGAGCTTCTTGTAGGTGATTGTGTCGATGTCGGTGTGATCTTGAAGAGGATGGTAGCTCAGAAGCATGCGCACTTGAGCATCGTCATGAAGATGATGTTGAAGATGTGGACGACTTGCATTTGTTGAGCATGTTTTTGATGAGCTCAATTTGTGCGTCCATCTTGGCGCCGATGTAATCCCACATGGCATCGAAGTGGTTCTTGTTGGTGTAGATTGGAGGTGATGTGCCTTCCCTATCCATATTAACACACTAGCTAGGTATGAATGGAAGAAATGAACAATACCAAAGTTACCTCTTTTCGATATTGTATATGGGTCAAGGGATCTCACAATTGACAATATGAAATGAGTGCACTTGGTAATGGACCTTGTCCAATCTCACGCCTACACAATAGGCTTATAGTGGAGCTTGGTAGGGATTAGTGGCACGAAATCAAGCAATTTGAAGTCCCAAGATATGTAAAAGTTGGAAGAAAACCACAACGAACTCAAAATGCTATGCAAGTTTTCACAAAAGATATAGAGGCAAAAGGAAGCTCACACGCCAAGATAATGGGGCTTGTGTAGCCAAAGAAATGAGCATACAAGATTTACCTAACAAAGATTAAGCTCGTGTTGGACAAACACAAGGAGACGATAGCTTGGTTGTGCGATAGAACTTGGCACCAAATCCTACAAGACAAGTGTAACATTTTCCTATCAAATGTATCCTTGGTACAAGTATCTTTGTTGCACAACTCTTTTGCTTATAAGCTCTTTCGTGACTATTGCTCTTTTTTTGCCCCTTTTCTTCCTTCCACCACTTCCATTGGGCCTTCACCAAATATGCACGACAAGTATCACAATATGATGCATGAGAGTCACTAAGGTGCTCAAGTTCACCAGGCCCGACAACACTTGGATAGCTAGTCTCAATGGGTGTAAAGGTATGCTCAACTAATGGTGGGGCTATCAAGGGTAATGGCAGGGGAAGATAAGTATGTGTTACAATGGATACCTTTGTCAACGCAATACCTTCGTCAAGGCTTGAGGTTAACTGACCTTGCTTCCATTGTTGGTGTCAAAAGTATGGATGGTTGAAGTCGTTGGTGAGCTTGTTGGTTCCTTTACTCGATGGAGAGGTACCAGCTTTCCTTGGTGAGGATCCCCAAGGTCGAAACCGACGAAGATGCACGATTTTGAGTCATCATGGTCGAAGGCCTAGGCGAAGATGCCAATCTGCCAACAATTGGTTCGAAGCAAATGATGTGGAAACCTAAATGATGACCTTGGGCACATGGATAGCTTCAAAACGAGCCCAAGACCGCTCAAATCGAAGTCCAGAATCAACACTGGCAAGTGTGACCGCACAATGCCACACCGGCAAGAACCACAACCAATAGTGCAAAGAGAGTCAAGCTGGGGCCAGATAGCAAAGCTTTGTGTGTAGAACTCATCAATAGTGGAGTCACCTCGCTGAGGAGCATGCTCTTGGCGAACCACAAACATGTATAAGGCATCACCAAAAGGCTTATAGCGCTGGCAAAGAGAGCCCACATTTCAAAGACGTAATAAGGCCCATAAAATCAGAAGCAAACTGAGGCAACACACTAGATGTGAGAACATCCGCAGCACGAGCATCATCATCTTGAGTGTAACTGTGTAAGAAGACAGAGCATCCTACTAACTACTAAGTGGGAAGAACCTCCTCATAGGCCAAGACTTGCTGTTCATAAGCATGAATTGCAGCATCATTAACAACCTTAGCTGCATCCTCATTAGTAGCCTGAGAAGCATCTGCAACAAGAGCCGGTGGTGTCGGCGGGGTAGCAGCAACAGGAGGAACCGGTTGTGGTGGCTAGGGGACCTCGCCGGACAGAATGCCCCGAAGACGAATGCCACGCATATGAATGTGCATAAAGGCAATGGACTCGATGTAATTAGTACCATAAAAAAATCACCGGGCATCGAGGAATGGCGACATAGCCCGATGACGAAGACATTGGATCTTTTTTTATCTTATTTTTTCTTTTCACGGAGAACCGACACCCAAGTCAATATAGGCAACCAAACCGTGTCCCAAATCAACCGCTCGATCCGGCGACGGACCAACTTGGGCAGGGTCCAGACCAGCGGGTCAGCGCAGGATGCTGCTAGGCGGGCGGACCAATCGGGCGGCAACGCGATCGAGTCAAACAGGACGGGTGCCTGCGTCAACGAATCGAGGTAGGGAAGGGAGCCGGGTGGCTGATCCAGCGGGCGTTGGTGTGCTTCAGCTGATCCAACAAGAAGACGTGGGCGAGCTAAGCAAGTTAGGCGGGTGTTGACCGCAAGCCTATCTAGTGGGCGCCATGCGGCAGTCGTGTTGATGGGCGGCGGTTGAAGGTCGAGATACGACGGCCTTCACGGGAAACGGCGGTGGGGAGACGTGGTGGGTGAAGTGGGCAACAACAGCCGTAACCGCAATGGTGGGGAAGTGGAAGGAGCGAAGATCGGCAAGAGATGACGACGGCGTGATGGAAGATTCAAGCATGAGTTGTGCGTGCACAAAAATTAACGTAGGCTCTAATACCATGTTAGGAAATATGTAACTTGTATTTCCTGGGGGTCAACAACTTTCATCGTACTCTGCTCTTCAAAGAGCAACTCTTCTCAAAATCTCAAGAAAAAAGGTGCTGACTTGGATTCCCATTCTAAGGATTCTTGTGGTTCCGGGAATCCGGTTACAGTAGAACCATGAATGGGGAGCTCTCCCCTTTTTCCGCCAAAATTAAAATTTGCTCCTGCTACTCAGCCTAGAGCCTTGAGCATTATACAAGGACGTGCTGTCGGAGGAACTGCCACGACATGGGCATTCTTCTTAGAGAGAATTATTGCAGTAGGATAGTGGTTAGGTATATTTCTAGGTTTTCACAGTTTTGGCCTGTACTTTCATAATGATACCATGTGTGCTTTAGACCGTCCACAAGATATGTTTTCGGATGTCTATAGGGTAAATACATCCTACCACCCGGTGGTAGTTACCCCACATGTCTCATATACTATCATGTAGTAGTATATATACTACTTTATCATTCTACATATATTAATATACTATATCTAAGATATTTCAAAGCAAGTTACACGAAAAAATTGCATATGAGCCCATAGGTTTTGTTATATTTGTGAAATACCTACATATTTGTACGTGAAAAAGAGTATGCTCAAAATATGGTACATACTACCTAAAAAGTAGTATATATACTACCTAAACATTGTTATATACTACATACTACACGTATATACTCTCGGTTTTGACAGATAATACATACACGGGCGTAGAGTGCTAGCCCTTCGTTACTGTAGCAAACAGTGCCACACTGTAGCTACAGTGTTCACTGTACTGACGAAGCTGGGCCTGGGTCGTGGGGAAATCCTAGCTACAGCACTGACTACATAGAACATACAAAACACAAGTGGTGGTAACTACCACTGGTGGTAGGAAACATTTGTCATACATACATACATACATACATACATACATACATACATACATATATATATATATATATAGAGAGAGAGAGAGAGAGAGAGACACACACACACACGGATAGGCGGTAAATATGCAGAAAACCCCTTACAATGGGGAAAATATACAGGCTGAGCATGATATAACTCTAAAAGTATTGGCTATCATGTGCCACAGGAGTCAGGACTCAACATCACCATTTTGTCGGATCTTTTAAAATACTTTAGATAGAAGTGTGGCTAGTAACTGGCCATGGTTTTATTTTTTGGAGGACTATTTCTTTCCTGTTTGCTTGCTTGTAATTCACTTTTTTGCCAACTTACAGCCACTTCATCAAGAATTATACAGCATGCATCCTTCGGCTTTCTTCTTACCAACATTCCTTGAAGCAGTAAGAACCAATACAGAAGAAAGCATTGCAAGTATAATGACTGAACCAATTCCTGGTGTTTTTTCATTTGCTATGTTACAGCCCAACTTTTGTGACATGCTATTGGAGGAGGTATGGTAAAGTAATTAACACCCAATTTAGCTCTTATGAAGGCTTTTGCTACAATGTGAAAGCAATTATTTACACCTTTGTAGGTAGAGAACTTTGAAAAGTGGGTTCATGCAATGAAATTTAAGATAATGAGGCCTAATACAATGAATAAGTATGGTGCTGTCCTTGATGATTTTGGCCTGGAAGCTATGCTGAATCAGTTCATGGAGGAGTTCATAGCTCCAATTTCTAAAGGTTATTTGATTTATTGCTGTACTGTTGTAGATAGGAAGAATCACTATTGGTTTAATTGTTTCAGCATACCTTCCCTTCCACATTAATATTATGTTCTTTGTGTCAACCTTCAGTTTTTTACCCTGAGGTTGGTGGAGGAACATTGGACTCTCATCATGCTTTTGTTGTTGAATATGGGAAAGACAGAGATGTTGAACTAGGTAAAGTTACCATTGTTTTTTTCCAAGGATGCCGCCAGAAAATTTTGAAGTTCTCTGTTCTTGAATTGTGCATGTCTGGATGGGTGCCTTTTAGAGGGATACTCGTGCTGTAAAATAAGTAGGGTTACTATCTGTGCCCGCCCCCGCCCCCCGCTCTTTATATTGAGGATAGCACATGCGGCAACCTCTTGGGCCTTCTTTCAACTCATATATCTGTTTGAACAAAGTAAAGCCACATATTAGATCTATATGTGGAAGACACTCATAGTGGGACGCGGCTAATCTGCACCCGAGCTCAAATGAGCTCGGGTGAACAGTAAAATCGAAAAAAATTCGAAAAGATTCAAAAAATTCCAAATTTTTTTTGAGAGAAACATTGACAAAAGTTCTAAGTGCCTGCAAAAATTTGTCATGAAATCACATTCCTATAAGGCGTGGCAAAAAAAACAAAAACAGTACTCTGAAAAAGCTACTTTCAAACGCATTTTGAAGCACTGAATTTGTTTTTTTTGCCACGCCTTACAGGAATGTGATTTCATGATGAATTTTTGCAGGCACTTAGAACTTTTGTCAATGTTTCTCTCAAAAAAATTTGGAATTTTTTGAATTTTTTTCGATTTTACTGTTCATGCGGGAGCATATGAGCTCGGGTGCAGAATGGACTTTTCGCTCATAGTGGCTCTTTCTACCAAACGTGAAGGACATAGCTTATTTGGTTAATGTGGACTGATACAATCTTGCTGTGGTACTATTGATTTTTAGTTTTACCATCGTGATGATCATGGTCTGCAAGAAGTGTATATATCCACTATAAAAACTGGTGCTCTTAAACTGGCCATAGCTGTCTTGTGATTTTCTGTTTCCTGCCTAGTGTACCAGTGACTCTCATTTGTCTTAGAATAGAAGCTCGTTTTCATGTCAACTCCATATTCCACACCCTAAGTGTGTCTTTTTTCATCTCCCTCTCTTATATTATAGTGGTGATGTTCTAGTATTTGTTTCATATTTTTTGAGAACTTTTGAACTGTCGAAACTTTATCAAGCCTTAACGGGTTTTCCAGACAACATTGATACACACAATTGTACATATATAGGAGGATTTTCTATCAATAGTTACCACATAACCTGTTTAAGAATTCAAGATTGTAGAAGTTCCCAAAATCATGACAAAAATACTATGACACTAGGACTATAATGTAAGATGATCTAATGGATTGATTGAAAAACCACGACTTCCTGTGACCTGGACAGAAAAACAAAAACAAATAGTTGAGTTCATATATATGTCGAACTGAGCTGAAATGATTGTAATTTTTGCCGAGGGCACATAAAGTCATATTTTCCCAATCACTCCGTTGGATCATCTTATATCATAATGGTGATGTTCTAGCCTTAACGGGTTCTGCAGACAACATTGATACACACAATTTTACCTTGTAGTATGCCTTGTATGATCCAACATTATGGCAAGGTGACCTTTTTTGTTTGATAATTTTCAAATCAATTAGTATGCTCTGTTATTCTGTGCTCGTTTCTTTGAAAATATATGATGTACTTTTGGTTCACAAGCATAGCTGCCTGCATAATTGCATAGGGTGTATCTGATATTCTAGCGCAAAATAAGTGCGTTGGTCCCTCTATACCCCACTATATTTCCTACATGCATCTTCGAATACAACACTTAAGATATAATAATTAGGGGTATTGGGTCACTTTCAACGTTCTCTTGGTTTATGCGCAAGAGAAAATATGCCCTGATTTTTGGAAAGGAGAGCTGTAATTACCAGAACTTTCATTCCTTCTATTTTTCTCTACTTACATTTTTTTTGGTCACTTCTCGTGTGACACTTTCTGCAAGACAAGTCCATCTGCTTTGCCACCTCTTTAGTGCCTAGAGATACCATCTAAGCAAGTCAAATATTTGTTTCTCTGTTGGCTTAAACTGGCTTACGAAGCCTTTTATCCCAAACAAGTTGGGGTAGGCTAGATATGAATCCCTTTCACGAGGACTTCCCAGGAGGTCACCCATCCTAGTACTACTCTCGTCCAAATGGGTTTCATACCCAAAAGACTGGCTAGTTTTTACGTTGGCTCGCCAAGCCTATCACAACCCTTAGATATGAAACCCTTTCACGAGGACTTCCCAGGAGGTCACCCATCCTAGTACTACTCTCGCTCAAATGGGTTTCATACCTATGGGACTGGCTAGTTTTTACGTTGGCTCGCCAAGCCTATCACAACCCTCCTCCTTTACCCGGGCTTGGGACCGGCTATGCCTAGAAGACATAGGCGGAGTTATTTGTTTCTCTGTTGTAAGCTATTAATACTCGGACTTGCAGGTTTCCATGTTGATGATTCTGAGGTCACATTAAATGTTTGCCTTGGCAAGCAATTCTCAGGCGGTGAATTATACTTTCGTGGCATTCGTTGCGAGAATCATGTGAACTCAGAAACACAGCACGAGGTACATGGTGTTTGGTAACTACTGTGAACTAACACAATTATTGTATTTCTTCTTTTAAGATTTATATGGTTCTCATTTGTTTGTCCATGTGCCCATGCATGCTGGGTTTTGCCATCTTTGTTGATACTGATTAACTTGAATGCATTACTTCTAAAATTCTCGCGCATGGAATTTGACATCAGCTGTTGGCAAGATAGGGATGTTGAGCTGTTCACATCAGTTATACAGTACCTGCAAATCAATATAGTTCATACTTTACCTTTTTTCAAAGAAATAATTATCAAGTATAGGAGGAAGCAATTTCAACCAAGTATTCCCATGCCTGATCTTGGCTGCAGGAAATGTATGATTACTCTCATGTTCCTGGACGAGCTGTACTTCACCGTGGCCGTCATAGACATGGTGCTAGACCGACATCATCAGGGCTCAGAATGAATCTGCTTTTGTGGTGCAGAAGGTATTCAAATCTCTCCTTGCAATTTCAATTTTGTCCCAAGATTTCTCAGTGGCCTATTTTTGCATCCGGACATGTCCACTCTCTCTAGCCTTCATCGCCATAGTTAAATAATTTGCCATACATGCATTTATATACTGTGTTATTATCGTACTTCCCCACTATGATATTTTTTTAATGTTCATATCTTAATGGTTTTGTGGGTTACTTATATTTTTTATTCCTTTTTGTATTTATGTTGCTTGTATTTGAGTTATGCAACTTTCCGTTGTTGCCAAGAGTTCATAGCCGTAAGACTTGAGCATTTATTTGGTTAAAGCAATTTCATTATTAGGATTTGTGCGCTAATCTCAAGCCTCTTTAACAAGCCTAATATTGAAATAGCAACTTAACATATTCCATGGCCTCTAGCCAATATAGCATGTACATGAGAAGTAGTAAGATAGGAAACCGTATTGAATAGGAAATACATAAGAGAGCATACAAGACTACCTTCAACTGAAACTAATGTTGAAAAAGTGGATAGACAAAAAAATCTGGAGAAGCTCCAGGGAAAGACCGAGCATAGAAGGGACATGGTTCATCAAAAAGAATATACCCTCAGAAACCGACATCTATAGGCCAACATGACAATAACAATGATATTCCTTATGCTCAGTACTGTAGCATATACAAACACTCTCAACAGACTGAGTGGTCAGCATAGTGTGCTCACAGGGTGCTACAATCACATGCATAGCACACACAATCAAAGAGCTGAAGCCTAGACTAAACAGGTACGCTGCTACAAAGATTCTTAGAGCAGGAGAAGGCTGAATATTAGTCAAGTTGGCAGTAGAAATGGCCCAAGCCCCAGTCTGAAAAAGAGGTGGAACAGCAGAAGCAACCATTAGAGCAAGAAGATGACGCGTACCTGAGCATGAGGACCAGGGCAAGGAACTGAGAAAGGGTGCCCTGCACAGAATGACAGCGACAAAGTGGTCTACGTAAATTGCATCCTCCAGAATCAACAAGAAAAGCAGGAATAGTGGCAATTTTTAATCGTGTACGGATCATTGTGGTGGAACTCCTGTAGATAGATAATATCTCACTAGGGAAGACATGAACACACACACACGCACACACACACACATGGTGAGAAAAATCGTCTGAGTATATACAAAGCAGAAGTGAAGTAGCACCAAATTTAGATAATAAGGGAAGCAGATGCTTTTAGGTCATTAATAGGATGTAAAACAAAATTGGTTCCATTTGACCCTGTGGCATGTCGTATAACTGTTGCATGTCTACCGCGTGCTCAGATGGTTGTTGAAATGAGAACCCAGCAGCTTTCCGTGTATGCATGAAGTATTTTAACATTGCTGTTACTTTTAGGACGTGTTTCGGAGTTTTTCATCCGTCATCTGATTACAGCGTCAATGCATACCGATACATCTGTTTGGCAAACATTGTCTTGTAAACAATACCCTGTAAACTGATCCGGCACTATTCACGGGCTATTCTGCCCGAGCACCCCCCCCCCCCCCCCCCCCCCCCCCATCGGTTCCCGTTACCGCAACGAAGCTCTCTCTCTCCCTGCAGATTTCCAGCGAGTGCTCCCTCCCCCGTCCCATCTGCCCCGATCTTCTCCGTTGACCCTCCTACTCTCCTGTGGCGAGCAGCAGCGTCTTCTTCTACCCGAATCTCCTCTGCAATCTGCTTACTCCATGGATCCCCTCTGCCGCCGATCTTCTCTGTCGACCCTCCTCCAATGAGGAGCAGCACGAGCACCCGCACTGTTCTCCGTTTTTGTCACTCGAAGTGCTTGTTGCGAGCAGCCCAGCCATGCGAGGACCAACCAGCGGCCCGCCTGTTCCCTGCAGCCCCATGGGCCTTCCGTGCGCCATTACCGATACATGTGTCGAGCCAAACAGATTTCAGTTTTTACCAATACAGTTAACAGTGCCGCTGTAATCTGATTACCTTTACGTTTACATTACCTTTTCCCAACCAAACACATCCTTAGTTATTACAATTTAATGTTACTAACAGGAGTCTACACAGCTGAATTATTGCTTCTTTTGTTCAGCTCCGTGTTCAGGGAGATGAAGAAATACCAGATGGATTTTTCTAGCTGGTGCGGTGAGTGCCAGCGTGAAAAGAGAGAGAGGCAGATTCAGTGCGTCAAAGCGACCAAGTTGGTAAACTACTCTTTAGAACACTCGTACGCTGTCCATTTGGCAGCTAACATTCTGTTATTAGCTTCTAACACATTTCTGCTTTACTTCCGAACAGGCATTTCTTAGGGGTGCTGGAGGGGCAATGATTTAAGTCATATTTACTGCATGTATTTTATGCAATCCTGTATTATATTAAACATCCTTTGATCATTTGGAAACATCTAGTATAATTGTTGTCAAATTTCCAGCTCGTATGTTTGTCAGTGTCATTGCATCTTATGTAAATCTGAACTTTCCTGCTGCATTGCCACATAAGCAATGGGTTTAACTTTTATAGTGTTTCAGTTTTACTGGTGTATAAAGCATGAGTAATGCTAGAGTTACAGAACCCCCTTCTATGTATTCTACGGATTCTAGTTAGGTGTCTGTTTCATATTTGGAGATTAAAGGGGAGGAGGGGCCACCCCCCCTTTAATATCCTCATATATACGTAATACGTCTAGGATTATTGGTAAATCATCTATAGCAACAAGATAAAAAATATCTATGGGTCGGATACAAAGCAAGGTGTGTACTCGTGTGAGGAATTGTTTGTTTCCACTGTAGCTGTGACAAAATGACTTCTGTGATGAAGGTTGGTTATTTGGTAACGTAGGTATGGGAGTGTCGAGATCGTTGTAAAAAGAGAGCAAATTTACTTTGTAGTCATATCTTCAGTCCATATAATTAGAGTGGTGGTACAATCTAAAGAGACATATAACTAAATAAAGAGAACAAAAGGATTTGGTAGTAGTATTCTGTATGTATAATTAAATTTTTATACATATATCCTTTTATATATATATATACATATACAATTCTATCTAGTTTGCCGTGAGGTCATATAAGAGCATCTTCAACCACTTCCCTATTTTAGGGCATAACCGCTGTTTAGGGATCCTATCACGTGTAATGCTTTTCTTCAAAAACGGCATGACGTGTGCCAAATCAAATAGCTTAGACGAGTTTATGGAACAACTTATTGGTCCAAAAACTCTTTTGACATGTCCCAAATCACATAGCCCGCGTTGAATAGCATAGATGTGATTATGAAACAGCATATTTGTCCAAAACCTCCATGACATGTCCTAAATCACATAGTACGTGCTAAATAGCATAGACGTGATGCTTTCATCCAAAACAGTGTTTTTGTCCAAGACCATGACATGTCCCAGATGTCTTTTAGGGCTCATTCGGTTTGGAGGAAATCAAAATGTAGGAACTAGGAGTAGTATAGGAATTTGATATCGTTTCTACGCGTAAAATGAGTTTTGAGTGGATGTGTAATTTCCTTCAAAAACATAGGAAATGATTAGTATTCCTACGAAATTCCTGTACGCATTTCCTACAAACCGAATGCATATATAGGAAATTTTCCTCCGGAATCTTTGTTACTATGTTTTTTCTACAAAAATCCTCCAAACCGAATGAGGCCTTAGAAAAGGAGGATCACCTCGTCCCTCTTCATCATGACATGTCCCCCTCCTAGATAACATGGCTCATGCTTTTCTGCGAAGAAGACATCTTCCATGCACGCATGTGGTAGTAGCTTTAAGAGGGAGTCTTTTGTGTTTGGTATATAAGCACTGAAGCTTTGTTGGATGGCAAATGAGCCATTGCAGATGTTGTCGATGGTATAGAAGCAATTTTCTCTACTATCTTCATAGTGGGTAGTGTTATATGTGTAATAACACGGAAAGCTTGATTTATTACTTTGTAGAGCCATTTTACATTGGGAACCGTTGTGTGATGGTAACATATTGTGTTACTTGATCTACATCTCTCATTAATTACTTGTCACATCATATTTTTTGCCTACATGGTATGCATTGTACTACTTATGTTGCTCCTACTATGAGGAGACTTATTCTCCTCTTAGAGAGGTGCAATCATGAATAAAGTTAGCCGTACAAGAATCATCATTCAAATCAACATGAGGGACGGAAGTAAGAGCCTTAACGGTAGTAGTTTTAAGTTGAGCATAAGATTCGGTGAGAGCAATGAGATCACGTTTGAATACCTTGTGATGTAGGTGGAAACCCGCGGGCCAATCTTTCACGAAATGGAGTGGGTCCTACGAAGAACATGAAGAACATGAGGGGAAACACGAGGGAAAACACGAGCGGAAACACTCAAATCAACGAGAACAATCACACATGTGCTAGATCCATGAACATAAAGAGTGATAAAGATCCAAACGCAACAAAGGGCGATACACGAGGCGGTAGTTCTTCTCCGTGAGGAGGTCTTGAGGGGTCTTCCCGTGAGGGGTCTTGAATCCACTTGGGGGATCTTCTCTGTAGAGGTCGTGAACTCCGATGGAGAAGGTATCAAGCGGATGAGCAAAGCTCTATCTCTCAAATGAGCTAATCCTTTTGCTAACCCTAGAAGGAGGGAGGATGAGTATATATAGTCTAAGTGGACGAAGGGATACATGGGCCTCGGCCCAACACGCGGTGCACGCACAGTGATGAGGACATGACTACCTTGGATACGACCAAAAATATTGCATACATGCATATTTATCAGGTGATTTGTAGTGCAAACTATTCAATAATCTATTTATGTTATTCAGAACAAAAATACTTCACACACTTTTGTGTTTTGTCTAATTGCAGGTGTATGGGATATTTGTACAATCCACATATGAAGATAGGGGAAAAGGAGAAGTTTAGGTTCTGTTCAAAAAGACCTCTCACGTCACTTTTGGGCCAAGAGAAGATAAAGTCAAGTCTCTCACGTTCTGGATTCAGATTCGGACTGCACAGACATACCTGACTCAAAACGCCAACAACTTTTTCATACGGACTCCGAATTGGGTGATTCTTTTTTGTTGGAAAGTAGATTTCGTCCTCTTTCCAACCCAATTGGATTCACCTTTAAATTCGTCCGGAGCGTTGAGATATGGACGAAACAATCTGACGCTGCAGCAGAATCCGAGTCAAACAACAAGTCCAAAGGTGTTGCATCACCTCCACTTGGGCCCATGAGCCTTGTACGACCTAGGGTTGGTTTTAGGCTGCCTTGGGACGTCCTCCCACCTCCTTGGCCGCCACCCCTTGCTCCTATATAAGTAGATCCATCTAGTAGCTTTTTCCTTGGGATTTGTTTAGTTAAAAGTTAGCCATTGCAACTTCGTGTACTTCGTTTGTGTCCAACGACCAGACCAAGACCGCTTACGGATCCCCACCTTTATCAATACTTCATCTATATTCGCAATATTCAGATTGCATTATCATATTCTTGTTTGTTCTTCGATTGCGTGCAGGAATAGACCTTCGTGGTCAGGCTGATCGTGCTTCCGGCATCGTCAGTAACCTCAGGAGATTGGTTTAGCAATTGCTAAGGCGCAACGTCGTGCACGTTTGTAGTCGGATCGTCAAAGTTGTCTCCACCAAATCGATAGTTATCATCTCATCGAAAGATCGGGACACCCTCGCCTTTATCAAGTGGTATCAGTTTTCAGGTTGCTCGGTGAGAATTTCCAGTTATCCCTAAATTAGATTTATTTTCTTACCTATTGTCCAAGAAAAAGCCATAAAAAAGTTAGATCTATTCATCATTTGTCCTAGCCAGTCTGAGCCTTTGCAATTTTCTTTTCATTGTTTGCATTATTGAATTATCGGTTGCATCGTCGTGTCGAGTTGTTGGTCTTAGTGTCTAGTTCGTTTAGAGTTTCGAGTTCTGTTCACATAAGTCACGTCGCCGCTGCATCGTTATCCCTTCCGCTGTCCACCATCCATCCATCAATTTCCACCACGTGCTACCCATCGTTCATTGTCATAATCATAGTTCAGATCGTTCACATCTTTGCTTGATCCAATCTGCATCTTATCTAGTTTGTTTTGGAAAGAGGGAGAGAGAAAAAAAAGAGACAGAAAAAAAGAGAAAAAAGTAAAAAAAAAGAGTCAGAGAAAAAAAGGAGAAAGGAAAAGTGTCAGGAAAAAAAAGAGAAGAAAAAAACAAAATTCGAATCTATCTAGACTCAATCTCGTAGTTGAATTCGGATTGGAATCTGTTTTGTACACTGATCAGTAAAACAGGCGTAACTTCCTCATACGAAGTCCGTTTTGGCTCCGCGAGTACTCAAATGAAAGCTAGCGACAAGCCGCATCTAAATAGTTACAAAAGTTAGTTCAATATTAGAAACCTCAAAATCGGCTTCTAAATAGGTGTTTTTGCCCTCCGAAGTTCACGAACAGAGCTTGTTTCAGTTTTTCAAGCCAGTTTCAATTTTTTTTGACTCCTCGTATCAACTCGGAATTGAGCGATTCTTTTTGCATTGGAAAGCTTGAGTTAGTAGCATTCTTTGAAAAAAGTTATCAAAAAATTGGCTCAAACTTTTCAAGAGGAAAGTTGGAGAGAGAGTTGTTGTATATCCTGCTTGGCAGTTGTTTTTCATCATTATCTTTACTGCCGTTGTGATCTTCACTTATATCTTGCTGTCCAGAGCTACTTAGTATCCTTCATTGATGCTAGTTGTGCTACGCCGTGATCTCATTAGTGTTCTAGGCTCGCGTCTCTAGTCCGGTCTAGCCTAGGACCAACACAGTACCGTCGTTGAGCGTTTATTCAACATTGCATCTTTGAATTGATTATTGTTAATCTTTTGCTACCATATATAGCCAACCCAGCTCCACATATTTCTATACTGTGTATACGTACGTTCCCCTGGCAATCGCTTTACACAATCTTCGGAGTTATTTGACACCGCTGGTTGCCTGTCACCACCTGCCGCATGGTAAGAACTTGTAAGATATTGATATTTGCTTTACTGTGAGCACTTTACAACCACATCCTAGTAGTTCATAGGAACATTATTCTCAAATTTTGTTTCTTGTTTCTACTAATCATGACAGGTTCCTAAGGTAGAAGTTCTTGGACGACGGACACATCATCACCATCACGAGAGTTGGGACAACACACACAAGCACATGGTCAGGTTATCTCTTTATCGTCATTTGAGGGTAGATTTAATCCTGCTATTTATCTAGATTGGGAGCTTGAAGTAGAACAAGTTTTTAGTCACCATGACTTTTCTGAACTTGAGCGAGTACGAGCTGCCACTAGAGCATTTACTGGTTTTGCTTCTGTTTGGTGGAGTGTGCATTGTAAGAAAAACATTGATAACCAACCCACAACTTGGAAAGATTTGAAAGATGTAATGAGACCACAATTTTTCCCTCCTTACTATCGTCGTGAATTGCTTGGCAAATTTGAACAATTTAAACAAGGCAACAACACTGTTCATGCTTACTACCAAGAGTTCAAATCTTATATGCATCATTGTGACATAGAAGAATCTGAGGATGATACAATGAATAGATTTTTTGGTGGTTTGAACCATGATATTCAGGCACGATTTCAGTATATTCCTCGTTGCATTACTGGTATGTATGTTCGTGCTTGTACCTTTGAGAGACAATTACAGGAGGATGCATTGGGTGACTACAACAACTACTATTCTAGTTCATGCTCACCACCACCGCTTGGTTCCTCCACCGTTGCACCTACTAGAGCAGCCACACCTCAGATTATGAGCGCGACATCATCTCAAGAGTATGGTACATTGCCATCATCCGTACCTACATCAGCTACATCTTTGCGACAAGGTAACTGTAAAGGTATTGATGATATAACTTCACATGAGAATGATGCATGCCTAGTTAACTTGAATACATCATGTGTTGAGTTACCTGTTGATTTGAGCGCATCACCTATTTTAGAGAATCATGTTACTGTCATGAATGCGTCATGTGATCAAACAACTGAAATACCAACAATTTTGAGTGCACCCAATGAATTAACTGTTGATGCAAAAGAACCAATGTTTAATTATTTCGATATGACCTCTAATCTTGGTGATGATTATGTGTCAAATGACTTATTGCATGTTTGCTTATTTAAGCATGTGGTAGCATGTAAATTTGATTCAAGTAAGGTTTATTCACCAATGTTGGGATGGTTTAATGATGAATATTGTCAATCTTTTCATATGAATAAGAGCTTCACTTATATGTGTAAACTGAGTTGCAATACTTTCATGCCTTCTACTTCTTGTGATAATATTTTGGCTTTATATTTTATTAACTATGAAAGTTACTCATGTATACATGTGTCATATGTGCAAAATCCACGGGAAGTAAAAAGGGATGACATATACATATACAACATGTACACCTTGTCTATTTTGTTAGCCACATTTCAGATTAAGCAACGCCGAGGACGGCTTTATTTTCAAGAAGGGGAGGATGATGAGGACATGACTACCTTGGATACGACCAAAAATATTGCATACATGCATATTTATCAGGTGATTTCTAGTGCAAACTATTCAATAATCTATTTATGTTATCCAGAACAAAAATACTTCACACACTTTTGTGTTTTGTCTAATTGCAGGTGTATGGGACATTTGTACAATCCACATATGAAGATAGGGGAAAAGGAGAAGTTTAGGTTCTGTTCAAAAAGACCTCTCACGTCACTTTTGGGCCAAGAGAAGATAGAGTCCAAGTCTCTCACGTTCTGGATTCAGATTCGGACTGCACAGACATACCTGACTCAAAACGCCAACAACTTTTTCATACGGACTCCGAATTGGGTGATTCTTTTTTTTGGAAAGTAGATTTCGTCCTATTTCCAACCCAATTGGATTCACCTTTAAATTCGTCCGCAGCGTTGAGATATGGACGAAACAATCTGACGCTGCAGCAGAATCCGAGTCAAACAACAAGTCCAAAGGTGTTGCATCACCTCCACTTGGGCCCATGAGCCTTGTACGACCTAGGGTTGGTTTTAGGCTGCCTTGGGACGTCCTCCCACCTCCTTGGCCGCCACCCCTTGCTCCTATATAAGTAGATCCATCTAGTAGCTTTTTCCTTGGGATTTGTTTAGTTAAAAGTTAGCCATTGCAACTTCGTGTACTTCGTTTGTGTCCAACGACCAGACCAAGACCGCTTACGGATCCCCACCTTTATCAATACTTCATCTATATTCACAATATTCAGATTGCATTATCATATTCTTGTTTGTTCTTCGATTGCATGCAGGAATAGACCTTCGTGGTCAGGCTGATCGTGCTTCCGGCATCGTCAGTAACCTCAGGAGATTGGTTTAGCGATTGCTAAGGCGCAACGTCGTGCACGTTTGTAGTCGGATCGTCAAAGTCGTCTCCACCAAATCGATAGTTATCATCTCATCGAAAGACCGGGACACCCTCGCCTCTATCACACAGGTGTCGGACATCCGACAACTACCGGACGTCCGGTGGCTCGTGAGGGTCCGGACGTCCGGTACTTGTCGGAAGTCCGACATTTTGGCTCGGGATGATCGGCGTTGGATTTCTGGCCCGATGTCGGACGTCCTGGCGTCGGTTGTCCGGTATGCCTCGAGCTTCCGACGTTTTGGCTCGGACGCGCCTATGTCGGATTTCCGAAGGAGGTCGGTCGTCCGGTGGCTGGAGGGCGTCGGACGTCCGGTCCTTGTCGGTCGTCCATCCGCTGTAGCGTTCGCAGGTTGGGACTTTGGCTGGCTGGAGCTTCAGGTGTCGAACGTCCGACAAGTCTCGGTCGTCCGGTGGCTGGAGATTTTCTGGCAGCTTCTCTTCTTGTTCCTTGTACTTGGTGTCCTCACTGTCTTGTCCATTGGATGTAGTTGCTCCATGGCTATCCTCTAAGTACCTGATCATGCATAGGGTTTCCGCTTGAGGTAGTAACCATGTCTCATGTGAAGAAAGTGGTAGTTCGGAGAGGAGCGAGTTCACCTTATCTTCGATAGCCTTTGCTCGAGCTCTTGTCATTGGTCCAAGTGATGTCGTGGGAGACGCAGGTAGGTCCATGGGAATGACCAAAGGATGCTTCGCATTATCTCCCTCCCTGGAAAAGATCCGACCTCGGATCAAAATCCTCATCACCATGGTAGGGAGAGAGATCTTTGACGTTGAAGATATCGCTCACGGAGTACTTGTCACGTGGTAAGTCGATCTTGTACGCATTGTTGTTGTAGCGCTCGAGCACCTTGAAGGGTCCTTCGGCTCGTGGTCGTAGCTTGGACTTGCGTTCGTTGGGGAAGCGTTCCTTGCGAATGTGTAGCCATACAAGATCTCCAATGTTGAATATCATGGGTTGCTTGTTGATGTTTAGCTTGGTTGCGAGTCGTTGTACTTGACGCTCGATGGTGTGCCTTGTATCTTCATGCATCTTCTTGAGATAGTTCACTCGTGCACTCGCGTCCATGTTGATGCACTCTTGTAGTGGAAGAGGTAGAATGTCCAATGGGGACAACGGGTTGAAGCCGTAGACGACCTCGAAGGGGGGACTTGTCGGTAGTAGAGTGTCGTGCTCGATTGTAGGCGTACTCGGCGATGGGTAAACACTCTTCCCACTCCTTGATGTTCTTCTTGATCAACATGCATAGGAGGGTAGATAGCGTCCGGTTCGTGACCTCTGTTTGGCCGTCAGTTTGAGGATGGTATGCCGAAGAGAACAAAAGCTTGATTCCGAGCTTGGCGCATAAGGTCTTCCAAAAGTAGCTTAGGAACTTGACGTCGCGGTCCGAGACAATCATCTTTGGCACTTCGTGTAGGCGCAAGATTTCCCTACAAAAAAGATTCGCAACATGTGAAGCATCGTCTATCTTGTTGCATGGGATGAAATGAGCCATCTTAGAGAATCGGTCCACAACAACAAACACGAAATCTTTGCCATTTCGAGTTCTAGGCAAACCAAGTACAAAGTCCAAACTAATATCTTCCCATGGGTGATACGGAATAGGAAGTGGCATATAGAGACCATGGGATTGAGCTTTAGACTTAGCTTTGAGACATCTAGAGCATCGGTTGGTGAAGCGTGAGACGTCGCGGAACATATTGGGCCAAAAGTAGTTTTTGGAGAGCGTGGCAAATGTCTTGTCACGTCCTAAGTGTCCCATAAGTCCTCCATGAGATTCTTGCAAAAGTAACAAACGAAGAGAAGACTCGGGGATACATAGTTTGTTAGCTCTCATAAGAATACAAGATAATCATCTTTGATGTAATAGCGTTCCCAAGATGTATGTGTCAAACATTTGTCATATGGAATAGCAAAAGTAGGATCATGCGCATACAAGTCTTTTATGTGCTCAAAGCCAATGACATTCAATTCAAGTTAGGTAACAAGCATGCATCTATGGGAAAGCGCATCCGCCACAACGTTCTCTTTGCCTTTGATGTACTGGATGACATAAGGAAATGACTCAATGAATTCACTCCACTTAGGGTGATGCTTGTTCAACTTAGTTTGACCCTTAAGATACTTAAGTGTTTCATGATCGGTGTGGAGAATGAACTCATGAGGGCAGAGATATGCTCCCAAACATGCAAGACTCTAACTAAAGCATATAGTTCTTTGTCATAGATGGGGTAATTGAGTTGTGCTCCAGAAAGTTTTTCACTAAAGTAAGCTATGGGGCGCTTCTCTTGCATCAACACACCTCCTATGCCATAACCGCTAGCATCGCAATGTATTTCAAATGGTTTATCAAAGTTGGGTAATGCAAGCAAAGGGGCATGTGTAAGCAAATTCTTAAGCTCATTAAATGCGATATCTTGGGATGGTCCCCAAACAAATGGTGCATTTTTCTTACTCAAAGCATGTAAAGGGCATGGAATAGTGCTAAAGTCCTTAACGAATCTACGATAGAAGCCGGCTAAGCCAAGGAAACTTCGCACTTGTTGCAGGTTGGTTGGTTGAGGCCAAGTTTTAATAGCATTGATCTTAGATTCATCTACACGAACACCCTTAGAAGACACAACAAAACCAAGAAAACAAGCTTATCAACACCAAAAAGGAATTTGTCCATATTAGCATAAAGGCGCTCTTTTCTAAGAGTTTGCAAAACGGTCCTAAGATGGGTGACATGATCTTTGAGAGAGAATATCGTCAAAAGAGACCACAAGAAATACGCCAATGTAAGGGCGAAGAACAAAATGCATCACACGCATAAAGGTGCCGGGTGCTTCGGATAAACCCATTGGCATGACCAACCATTCATACAAGCCAAACTTGGTTTTAAAAGCGGTTTTCCATTCATCACATTCTTGGATGCGTACTTGATAGTATGCACTTTTAAGATCAATTTTAAAGAAAATTGTGGCTCCGCTAAGCTCATCTAGCATTTCGTCTAAGCATGGAATGGGGTAGCGATATCTAACAGTGATAGAATTGATAGGACGACAATCGGAACACATGCGATATGTACCATCTTTCTTGGGAACAAGGATTACCGGGACGACACAAGGGCTCAAGCTTTCTCGTACATGGCCATTGTCGATGAGTTGTTGTACTTGCCATTGAATCTCCCTGGTTTCCTCGGGATTGACGCGGTAGGGAGCGTTGTTAGGAAGGGGTGCTCCGGGTATGAGGTCGATGTGGTGTTCAATGCCTCGTAGTGGAGGTAGGCCCGGAGGTAACTTGTCGACGAATACATCTTGGAATTCCTGCAATAGAGAAGATAACACTAAAGGTGGATTGTGAGAGGTGTTAGTTTTAGGTGCCTCGTCCTTGCACAATGGGACATAGTGCATAACACTTGATTGGTTCTCACACACTTCTCTCAGCTCAGTTTTGGTAGCGAATAGCACTAGGTTTTTCTTGTCACTCATCGTGGAGACACTCAATTTTGGCTTTTGGCGCTCACTCTCTTTTTGGTGGTTCGCTCTCTCACTATTTTCTCCATGATGGTTGGTAGCTTGCTTGTCGGCGATCACTTGGCTTGGAGACATAGGTCGTAGCACGTACTGCTTCCCTTTCATCTTGAAGCTATAGTGATTGGTTCGCCCGTTGTGGATGATGCCGCAGTCAAATTGCCAAGGTCGTCCAAGTAGGAGGTCGCAAACGGACATAGGAACAACATCACACTCCAAAGTGTCTTCATATGCTCTGATCTTGAAGGAGACTTGGACCATGTGTTCCACTTGAATTGTGCTGGGGTCGCTAAGCCATTGGACCTTATAGGGATGCTGGTGCTTCATCTTGACCAATTGGAGCTTGGAGCATAGTTCTTCACTTGCCAAGTTATGGAAACTTCCTCCGTCGATGATGATCTTCACGAATCTTCCATTGATGCCCGCCTTTGTGTGGAAGATATGGCATCTTTGGTCTTGGTCTTGTTAATGTTGAAGAGTCAAGACCTTGGAGACAACAAGAGCGGGGCTCAAATCTTCGTCACAAAAAATTGGTCATCTTCATCTTCATTCACTTGCCGGTGCATAGCCACATTCTCAAGGGCTTCTGTTTCTCCTTCACTCATGGAGTCGTATGTACCGTCGTCGTTGAGAATCATGGTACGCTTGTTGGTACACTCGAAGGACTTGTAGCCTCGGCCGCCGCATGTGAAGCATTTGATGGAACTTGACTTGATGGTCTCATCCAATGGAGTTGTAGATGATGAAGCTCTCGGCTTGAAGTTGCTTGTAGTAGGAGGACGACTTGAGGTTGTCAAAGTTTTCTTGTAACTTGACTTGTCGCCGTTGCTTGTACAAGGTTTGGTTGAGGTTGAAGGTGTTGTAGCCATTGAAGCTCGATTGTATGAGCCATATGTCTTGGAAGAGTAGTTGACATACTTGAAGTCATCTTGCACTTGTTGCTCCACTTTAGTAGCTTGATGCACTAGCTCGATGAGGTTTGAGTAAGGTTAGAAGTCGGCGATTTTCTTGATAGGGTGATTGAGTCCATTCAAGGAACGTGCCATAGTTTGCTCATCATATTCCGTGCATTAGCTTGTATCATGGCAATCTCCATTTCCTTGTAGTACTCTTCAACGGTCTTTGTTCCTTGCTTGAGGAGTTGTAGTCGCTTGAAGAGGTCCCGGTTATAGTATGTTGGCACAAAGCACGCTCTCATGACATCCTTCATTTGATCCCAAGTTGTTATTGGTGGTTCACCTCTTGCTTCTCGACGCTCAATGACTTGCTCCCACCAAATGTGGACATAGTCTTGGAACTCAAGGGATGCCATGGCGATTTTCTTCTCTTCCTCATAGTTGTGCAAACGAAAGATCTTTTCAACCTTCAATGCCCATGAAAGGTACTCTTCGGGATCATTGCTTCCGGTGAACTTGAGTTTGCCATAGCGTTGCTCTTCATTGTGTTGGAGTCGAGGGTGATGACGTCCTTGACATGGAGGATTTTCGCCCTCAACTTGCTCTTGATGTGGAGGATTCCCATTGTCTTGTTGCTCTTGGCGAACTTATGGTTCTTATCGAGCTTGTGGAACTTGTCGGTGCAATCGTGCTTGATAGTTCCTCTCTTGAATTTCATCGCGAAGTGCTTCTTCTTGCTCGCGAGTATGTCGGTTGTGTGCGGCGACGACACGACTTGTGTCTTGGAGGGCACGTTGCACCTCAAGTGCTTGAGCTTCTTGTCGTTGTTGTTGTTGACGAAGAGCTTCAGCATCTTGCTTGTCTTGGTGTTGGTGTGCTCGCTCTTCCTCTTGTTGGCGTAGGCGTTGCCATTCTTGTGCTTGCGCAAAGGTAGCTTGATTTTGACGATGTCGATGTTCTTGCGCTAGAAGTTGTTCTTGAGGATCGGTGTCGTGTAGAGGATTGCGGTTTGCTTGACGGTCTGACTGAAGGAAATATGCCCTAGAGGCAATAATAAAGTATTATTTATTTCCTTATATCATGATAAATGTTTATTATTCATGCTAGAATTGTATTAACCGGAAACATAATACATGTGTGAATACATAGACAAACAGAGTGTCACTAGTATGCCTCTACTTGACTAGCTCGTTAATCAAAGATGGTTATGTTTCCTAGCCATAGACATGAGTTGTCATTTGATTAACGAGATCACCTCATTAGGAGAATGACGTGATTGACTTGACCCATTCCGTTAGCTTAGCACCCGATCGTTTAGTATGTTGCTATTGCTTTCTTCATGACTTATACATGTTCCTATGACTATGAGATTATGCAACTCCCGTTTACCGGAGGAACACTTTGTGTGCTACCAAACGTCACAACGTAAATGGGTGATTATAAAGGTGCTCTACATGTGTCTCCAAAGGTACTTGTTGGGTTGGCGTATTTCGAGATTAGGATTTGTCACTCCGATTGTCGGAGAGGTATCTCTGGGCCCACTCGGTAATGCACATCACTATAAGCCTTGCAAGCATTGTGACTAATAAGTTAGTTGCGGGATGATGTGTTACGGAACGAGTAAAGAGACTTGCCGGTAACGAGATTGAACTAGGTATCGAGATACCGACGATCGAATCTCAGGCAAGTAACATACTGATGACAAAGGGAACAACATATGTTGTTATGCGGTCTGACCGATAAAGATCTTCGTAGAATATGTGGGAGCCAATATGGGCATCCAGGTCCCGCTATTGGTTATTGACCGGAGACGTGTCTCGGTCATGTCTATATAGTTCTCGAACCCGTAGGGTCCGCACGCTTAAAGTTACGATGACAGTTTTATTATGAGTTTATGTATGTTGATGTACCGAAGGAGTTTGGAGTCCCGGATGAGATTGGGGACATGACGAGGAGTCTCGAAATGGTCGAGACATAAAGATCGATATATTGGACGGCTATATTCGGACTTCGGAAAGGTTCCGAGTGATTCGGGTATTTTTCGGACTACCGGAGAGTTACGGGAATACGTATTGAGCCTTATTGGGCCATACGGGAAAGAAGAAAAAGGGCCTCAAGGGTGGCCGCACCCCTCCCCTTGGTCTGGTCCGAATTGGACTAGGGAAGGGGGGCGCCCCCTTCCTTCCTTCTCTTTTTCCCTTCCTCTTTTCCTATTCCATATGGGAGGTGGAATCCTACTAGGACTAGGGAGTCCTAGTAGGACTCCACACTTGGTGCGCCTCCTCCTAGGGCCGGCCTCCTCCTCCCTTGCTCCTTTATATACGGGGGCAGGGGGGCACCTCAGAGACACAACAATTGATCCTTGAGATCTCTTAGCCGTGTGCGGTGCCCCCCTCCACCATATCACACCTCGATAATACCGTTGCGGAGCTTAGGCGAAGCCCTGCGTCGGTGGAACATCATCATCGTCACCACGCCGTCGTGCTGACGAAACTCTCCCTCAACACTCGGCTGGATCGAAGTTCGAGGGACGTCATCGAGCTGAACGTGTGTAGAACTCGGAGGTGCCGTACGTTCGGTACTTGATCGGTCGGATCGTGAAGACGTACGACTACATCAACTGCGTTGTGATAACGCTTCCGCTGTCGGTCTACGAGGGTACGTGGACAACACTCTCCCCTCTCGTTGCTATGCATCACCATGATCTTGCGTGTGCGTAGGAAATTTTTGAAATTACTACGTTCCCCAACACTTGGCGGGCGGCTCGACGAAGAGTGTTTGACGTCGGTGTACTTGAGCCGAAGATGGTGTCGTCGGAGTGTCGACTCGAGCGGCTTCGTCTTGAATATGACGAAGTGGTAGAAGAGTGGTTGACCAACAAGGCACGAATCTCGTCTATTCTTGCATTGTTATCTTGTTTTTGTTCGTCGAGCTTGTTGTCGAAGTAGTCTATTGTATGTTGCTCGGAATGTCGCAAGTCGGTGGCGAGATTGTCAATGCGGTCGCTCAATGCTTGTTGTTCTTGACGCAATGCTCTTTGTGCGCCGAAGAGGTGGTTCTTGGTGACATAGGTGTTCGGGTCCTCGTCTTGCTCGATGAAGAGTGGGTTGGTAGAAGTAGTTGGCCTATCCATCATTTGAAGTAAATGAGTGAGTGGAAGAAAGGAAGAACAATACCAAATGTACCTTGAGCGATGTTGAGAATGGATCAAAGATCACTCAATGATGTAACAAGGAAATAGCACAATTGGTATCATATCTCGTCAATCTCTCACACCTACACAAATAAAGCCTTTTGTGGAGCTTGTTAGGATGGTGGCATAAAATTTGATGCGAATGTTAGCAAGACTCGATAATGTTGAAAAAGAGTAGCAAATTCGCAAATGCAACAAGTAGACCAATAGCAAGATATGGCACACGGAAACACACCCACGAATAGTTAGATGGGGTCGTGCAACCAAGGAATGAGCCAAAATGTGGAATCCACGAAATGCTCTTGTTGCACAACGCTAGAGAGACGCTAGCTCGATTGCACAATAGGCGGATACGAGACTTGTGCACAACCTACTAAGCAAAATGCAATGACTTCTATCCCGAGTATGCTATATGTATGTGATGACCCACAAGTATAGGGGATCTATCGTAGTCCTTTCGATAAGTAAGAGTGTCGAACCCAACGAGGAGCAGAAGGAAATGACAAGCGGTTTTCAGTAAGGTATTCTCTGCAAGCACTGAAATTATCGGTAACAAATAGTTTTGTGATAAGGTAATTTGTAATGGGTAACAAGTGACAAAAGTAACCAAGGTGCAGCAAGGTGGCCCAATCCTTTTTGTAGCAAAGGACAAGCCTGGACAAACTCTTATATAAAGGAAAACGCTCCCGAGGACACATGAGAATTATCGTCAAGCTAGTTTTCATCATGCTCATATGATTCACGTTCGTTACTTTGATAATTTGATATGTGGGTGGACCGGTGCTTGGGTACTGCCCTTCCTTGGACAGGCATCCCACTTATGATTAACCCCTCTTGAAAGCATTCGCAACTACAAAAGAAGTATTAAGGTAAACCTAACCATAGCATGAAACATATGGATCCAAATCAGCCCCTTACGAAGTAACGCATAAACTAGGGTTTAAGCTTCTGTCACTCTAGCAACCCATCATCTACTTATTACTTCCCAATGCCTTCCCCTAGGCCCAAACAATGGTGAAGTGTCATGTAGTCGACGTTCACATAACATCACTAGAGGAAAGACAACATACATCTCATCAAAATATCAAACGAATACCAACTTCACATGACTACTTATAACAAGACTTCTCCCATGTCCTCAGGAACAAACGTAACTACTCATAAATCATATTCATGTTCATAATCAGAGGGGTATTAATATGCATGAAGGATCTGAACATATGATCTTCCACCAAATAAACCAACTAGCATCAACTACAAGGAGTAATCAACACTACTAGCAACCCACAGGTACCAATCTGAGGTTTTGAGACAAAGATCGGATACAAGAGATGAACTAGGGTTTGAGATGAGATGGTGCTGGTGAAGATGTTGATGGAGATTGACCCCCTCCCGATGAGAGGATTGATGGTGATGACGGTGGTGATGATTTCTCCCGGAGGGATGTTTCCCCGGCAGAACAGCTCCGCCAGAGCCCTAGATTGGTTTCGCCAGGTTCCGCCTCGAGACCGCGACGCTTCGTCCCAAAAACTTCCTTCTGATTTTTTCCAGGGCGAAAGACTTCATATAGCAAAAGATAGGCACCGGAGGCCTGCCAGGGGGCCCACGAGGTAGGGGGCGTGCCCAGGGGGGTAGGGCGCGCCCCCACCCTCGTGGACAGGGTGTGGCCCCCTCTGGTGGTTTCTTTGCTCAATATTTTTAATATATTCCAAAATTGACTTTCGTGGAGTTTTAGGACTTTTGAAGTTGTGCAGAATAGGTCTCTAATATTTGCTCCTTTTCCAGCCCAGAATTCCAGCTGCGGGCATTCTCCCTCTTCATGTAAACCTTGTAAAATAAGAGAGAATAGGCATAAGTATTGTGACATAATGTGTAATAACAGCCCATAATGCAATAAATATCGATATAAAAGCATGATGCAAAATGGACGTATCAACTCTCCCAAGCTTAGACCTCGCTTGTCCTCAAGTGGAAGCCGATAACGAAAAATATGTCCACATGTTTAGAGATAGAGGTGTCGATAAAATAAAATACGTACATGAGGGCATCATGATCATTCTTATAACAACAACATATATATATTGTCATATGATTTCTTATGCTAAAGTAACAATCTATTCACAATGTCAAGTATGAATCAGAAACTTCATTGAAAACTAACAAACTATGATCTCGGTCATTGAAGCAATTGCAATTTATCATAAAATCGGAAAGAGTCAATATAAGAGCTTTTCAGCAAGTCCACATACTCAACTATCATTTAGTCTTTCACAATTGCTAACACTCACACAATACTTGGAGTTTTAATCGGACACAGAGAAAGATAGGGGCTTATAGTGTTGCCTCCCAACCTTTTACCTCAAGGGTAATGTTAACAATAATAGTTTATGATAACTTACATCCAATTGGATATATATATCAGGATCTTTCCAACACAATGTGCTTGCCAAAGGATAAAGTGTAAAAAGGAAAGGTGAAGATCACCAAGACTCTTGCATAAGGCACAAAAATAAAAGATAGGCCCTTCGCAGAGGGAAGCAGAGGTTGTCATGTGCTTTTATGGTTGGATGCACAAAATCTTAATGTGAAAGAACGTCACTTTATATTGCCACTTGTGATAGGGACCTTTATTATGCAGTCCATCGCTTTTATTGCTTACATATCACAAGATCGTATAAAGCTTATTTTCTCCACACTAATAGATCATACATATTTAGAGAGCAATTTTTATTGCCTGCAGCAATGACAACTTACTTGAAGGATCTTACTCAATCCATAGGTAGGTATGGTGGACACTCATGGCAAAACTGGGTTTATGGATATTCGGAAGCACAAGTAGTATCTCTACTTGGTGCAGAGAATTTGGCTAGCATGAGGGGGAAAGGCAAGCTCAACATGTTGGATGATCCATGACAATATATTTTATTTTGGATATAAGAAAACATAACCCATTACGTTGTCTTCCTTGTCCAACATCAACTTTTTAGCATGTCATATTTTAATGAGTGCTCACAATCATAAAAGATGTCCAAGATAGTATATTTATATGTGAAAACCTTTATTTCTTTGTTACTTCCTATTAATTGCAACGATGACCAAAACTATGTTTGTCAACTCTCAACAACTTTTATTCATCATACCCTTTTATATGTGAAGTCATTACTCTCCATAAGATCAATATGATATCTTTAATTCTTTTTATTCTTTCTTTTATTCCCTCAAGATCATAGCAAGGTAACAAAGCCCTTGACTCAAAACTAATCTTTATTATATATAACTCACTGACTCGATTACATAGAAGAACCATAAAGCAAAACTCAAAACTAGATCATACCAAAACTTTATTCTACTAGATCAAGATATTACCAAAAGGATCGGACTAAGAAAAACGGTAAAGATAGGAGTGTGATGGTGATACGATGCCGGGGCACCTCCCCCAAGCTTGGCAGTTGCCAAGGGGAGTGCCCATACCCATGTATTTATGTCTCTTTTTTCGGAGGTGGTGATGATGGAGTTGTTGATGATGTAGGCTTGTCGTCCATCTTCCAAGGCATAGGCTCACCATCATAGAAGGATGATCGAGTCTCCGGGATCCTCAAATATGCAGCCAAACTCATCCTCTTGAATCTATATCATACTCACAGTTTTGGTTTGTAGGTCATAGATCTGGGTGCTACCTCTTGAGCACTGCGTTGGTTTTCCCTTGAAGAGGAAAGGGTGATGCAGCAAAGTAGCATAAGTTTTTCCCTCAGTTTTTGAGAACCAAGGTATCAATCCCGTAGGAGGCTACGCGCGAGTCCCTCGCACCTACACAAACAAATAAATCCTCGCAACCAACGCGATAAGGGGTTGTCAATCCCTTCACGGTCACTTACGAGACTGAGATCTGATAGATATGTTAGGATAATATTTTTGGTATTTTTATGATAAAGATGCAAAGTAAAATAAAAGCAAAGTAAAAAGCAAAGGAAATAACTAAGTGTTGGAAGATTAATATGATGAAGATAGACCCGGGGCCATAGGTTTCACTAGTGGCTTCTCTCAAGAGCATAAGTATTTTACGGTGGGTGAACAAATTACTGTTGAGCAATTGACAGAATTGAGCATAGTTATGAGAATATCTAGGTATGATCATGTATATAGGCATCACGTCCGAGACAAGTAGACCGACTCCTGCCTGCATCTACTACTATTACTCCACACATCGACCGCTATCCAGCATGCATCTAGAGTATTAAGTTCATAAGAACAGAGTAACGCCTTAAGCAAGATGACATGATGTAGAGGGATAAATTCATGCAATATGATAAAAAAAAACCCCATCTTGTTATCCTCGATGGCAACAATACAATACGTGCCTTGCTGCCCCTACTGTCACTGGGAAAGGACACCGCAAGATTGAACCCAAAGCTAAGCACTTCTCCCATTGCAAGAAAGATCAATCTAGTAGGCCAAACCAAACTGATAATTCGAAGAGACTTGCAAAGATAACCAATCATACATAAAAGAATTCAGAAGATTCAAATATTGTTCATAGATAAACTTGATCATAAACCCACAATTCATCGGTCTCAACAAACACACCGCAAAAAGAAGATTACATCGAATAGATCTCCACGAGAGAGGGGGAGAACATTGTATTGAGATCCAAAAAGAGAGAAGAAGCCATCTAGCTAATAACTATGGACCCGAAGGTCTGAGGTAAACTACTCACACTTCATCGGAGGGGCTATGGTGTTGATGTAGAAGCCCTCCGTGATCGATGCCCCCTCCGGCGGAGCTCCGGAACAGGCCCCAAGATGAGATCTCGTGGGTACAGAAGGTTGCGGCGGTGGAATTAGGTTTTTGGCTCCGTATCTGATCGTTTGGGGGTACGTAGGTATATATAGGAGGAAGGAGTACGTCGATGGAGCAACAGGGGGCCCACGAGGGTGGAGGGCGCGCCTGGGGAGGGGGGGGGGTAGGCGCGCCCCCCTACCTCATGGCTTCCTCCTTTATTTCTTGACGTAGGGTCCAAGTCTCCTGGATCATGTTCATTCTGAAAATCACGTTCCCGAAGGTTTCATTCCGTTTGAACTCCGTTTGATATTCCTTTTCCGCGAAACTCTGAAATAGTCAAAAAACAACAATTCTGGGCTGGGCCTCCGGTTAATAAGTTAGTCCCAAAAATAATATAAAAGTGAATAATAAAGCCCAATAATGTCCATAACAGAAGACAATATAGCATGGAGCAATCAAAAATTATAGATACGTTGGAGACGTATCAAGCATCCCCAAGCTTAATTCCTGCTCGTCCTCGAGTAGGTAAATGATGAAAACAGAATTTTTGATGTGGAATGCTACTAGGCATAAGTTCAATGTAATTCTTCTTAATTGTGGTATGAATATTCAGATCCGAAAGATTCAAGATAAAAGTTTAATATTGACATAAAAAATAATAATACTTCAAGCATACTAACTAAGCAATTATGTCTTCTCAAAATAACATGGCCAAAGAAAGTTAACCCTACAAAATCATATAGTCTGGCTATGCTCTATCTCCACCACACAAAGTATTTAAATCATGCACAACCCCGATGACAAGCCAAGAAATTGTTTCATACTTTTGACGTTCTCAAACTTTTTCAATCTTCACGCAATACATGAGCGTGAGCCATGGAAATAGCACTATATGTGGAATAGAATGGTGGTTGTGGAGAAGACAAAAAGGGAGAAGATAGTCTCACATCAACTAGGCGTATCAACGGGCTATGGAGATGCCCATCAATAGATATTAATGTGAGTGAGTAGGGATTGCCATGCAACGGATGCACTAGAGCTATAAGTATATGAAAGCTCAACAAAAGAAACTAAGTGGGTGTGCATCCAACTCGCTTGCTCACGAAGACCTAGGGCATTTTGAGGAAGCCCATCATTGGAATATACAAGCCAAGTTCTATAATGAAAAATTCCCACTAGTATATGAAAGTGATAAAATGAGAGACTCTCTATCATGAAGATCATGGTGCTACTTTGAAGCACAAGTGTGGTAAAAGGATAGTAGCATTGTCCCTTCTCTCTTTTTCTCTCATTTTTTTATTTGGGCCTTTTTTATGGCCTTTTTTTTCGTCCGGAGTCTCATCCCAACTTGTGGGGGAATCATAGTCTCCATCATCCTTTCCTCACTTGGGACAATGCTCTAAAAATGATGATCATCACACTTTTATTTACTTACAACTCAACAATATCAACTCAATACTTAGAACAAAATATGACTCTATGTGAATGCCTCCGGCAGTGTACCGGGATATGCAATGAATCAAGAGTGACATGTATGAAAGAATTATGAACGGTGGCTTTGCCACAAATACGATGTCAACTACTCCCTCCGTTCCAAATTACTCGTCGCAGAAATGGATGTATCTAGAACTAAAATACATCTAGATACATCTATACCTGTGACAAGTAATTCGGAACGGAGGGAGTACATGATTATGCAAAGCAATATGACAATGATGGAGCGTGTCATAATAATCGGAACAGTGGTAAGTTGCATGGCAATATATCTCGAAATGGCTATGGAAATGCCATGATAGGTAGGTATGGTGGCTGTTTTGAGGAAGGTATATGGTGGGTGTATGATACCGGCGAAAAGTGCGCGGTATTAGAGAGGCTAGCAATGGTGGAAGGAAGAAAAGTGC
Organism: Aegilops tauschii subsp. strangulata; assembly: GCF_002575655.3. Lineage (NCBI taxonomy): Eukaryota > Viridiplantae > Streptophyta > Magnoliopsida > Poales > Poaceae > Aegilops > Aegilops tauschii. The sequence continues at coordinate 274,651,028 of NC_053037.3, read as the reverse complement.
GTATAATCCATGGACTCAACATTAGTCATAAAGAACTCATATACTTATTGCAAAAATCTACAAGTTATCAAAGCAAAGTATTACGCGCATGCTCCTAGGGGGATAGATTGGTAGGAAAAGACCATCGCTCGTCCCCGACCGCCACTCATAAGGAAGACAATAAATAAATAAATTATGCTCCGACTTCATCACATAACGGTTCACCATACGTGCATGCTACGGGAATCACAAACTTTAACACAAGTATCTCTCAAATTCACAACTACTCAACTAGCATGACTCTAATATCACCATCTTTATATCTCAAAACAATTATCAAGCCTCAAACTTTTCTTAGTATTCAACACACTCATAAGAAAGTTTTTACTAGTCTTGAATACCTAGCATATTAGGACTATTTAAGCAAATTACCATGCTATTTAAGACTCTCAAAATAATCTAAGTGAAGCATGATAGATCAATAGTTTCTATAAACAAATCCACCACCATGCTCTAAAAGATATAAGTGAAGTACTAGAGCAAAACTATATAACTCAAAAGATATAAGTGAAGCACATAGAGTATTCTAATAATTTCCGAATCATGTGTGTCTCTCTCAAAAGGTGTGTACAGCAAACATGATTGTGGTAAACTAAAAAGCAAAGACTCAAATCATACAAGACGCTCCAAGCAAAACACATATCATGTGGTGAATAAAAATATAGCTCCAAGTAAAGTTACCGATGGAAGTAGACAAAAGAGGGGATGCCTTCCGGGGCATCCCCAAGCTTTGGCTTTTAGGTGTCCTTAGATTATCTTGGGGGTGCCATGGGCATCCCCAAGCTTAGGCTCTTGCCACTCCTTGTTCCATAATCGATCAGATCTTTCACCCAAAACTTGAAAACTTCACAACACAAAACTTAACAGAAAATCTCGTGAGCTCCGTTAGCGAAAGAAAACAAAAGACCACTTCAAGGTACTGTAATGAACTCATTATTTATTTATATTGGTGTTAAACCTACTGTATTCCAACTTCTCTATGGTTTATAAGCTATTTTACTAGCCATAGATTCATCAAAATAAGCAAACGACACACGAAAAACAGAATCTGTCAAAAACAGAACAGTCTGTAGTAATCTGTAACTAACGCAAACTTCTGGAACTCCAAAAAATCAGCCAAAATAGGAAGACCTAGGCAATTTGTTTATTGATCAGAAGCAATTGGAATCAATATTTTATCACATTCTGGTGATTTGTAACAATTATGTTCGTGAACAGAAAGTTTCTGGAAATTTCTGCAAGATCAAATAATTATCATCCAAGAAGATCATGTAGGTTTAACTTGGCACAAACACTAATTGAAACATAAAAACACATCTAACCAGAGGATAGATGAAATATTTATTCCTAAACAGAAGCAAAAAGCAAAAAACTAAAAATAAAATTAGGTTGCCTCCCAACAAGCGCTATCGTTTAACGCCCCTAGCTAGGCATAAAAGCAAGGTTAGATCTAGGTATTGCCATCTTTGGTAGGCAATCCATAAGTGGCTCTCATGATAGATTCATATGGCAGTTTTATTTTCTTCCTAGGGAAGTGTTCCATGCCTTTCTTTAATGGAAATTGGAATCTAATATTCCCTTCCTTCATATCAATAATTGCACCAATCGTTCTAAGGAAAGGTCTACCAAGAATTATAGGACATGAAGGATTGCAATCTATATCAAGAATGATAAAATCTACGGGCACATAATTCCTATTTGCAACAATAAGAACATCATTAATTCTTCCCATAGGTTTCTTAATAGTGGAATCCGCAAGGTGCAAGTTTAGAGAGCAATCATCAAAATCACGGAAACCTAGCAAACCGCACAAAGTTTTGGGAATAGTGGAAACACTAGCACCCAAATCACATAAAGCATAGAACTCATGATCCTTACACTACTGGAATCAGCTAATTTGCCATCTGCCAGCTCTTTGCCATCAGCTACCCAAAAGCAGACGGCAAAGAAATGGCAGACGACAAAACAGGTCTTTGCCATCTGCCGGCTCTTTGCCGTCAGCCAGCAGGCGGCAAAGAATCTTTGCCGTCCGCTGGCTGACGGCAAAGAGAGAGATGGCCCCCACCCCCCCGCCCGTTTAAAAAAACTTAACGCCCCACCTCTTTGCCGTCTGCTAGCAGACGGCAAAGAGACATAAAGGCGGACGGCAAAGATTGGCGGACGGCAAAGAGGAGACTAACTAACGGCCCCTACCCCCCGCCCGTTACTCTCTCTTCTCTCCCTCTCTCCTCCCCGACGCGCCCCGCCACCACATCCTACCCCACCGCCGCCGCCGCCGCCCCGTCGCCCCGCCACCCGCCGCCCAGCGCCGCCCCATCGCCTCCTCGGCCCCGTCGCCCCCCACCCCTCCGCCCCCACCCCACCCGCCGACGCCCCGCCGCCGCCGCCCCCGCCGCCCGGCGCCACCCCCGACGCCCCGTCGCCCCGCCTCCCGCCGCCCGGCGCCGCCCCCGCCACCCGGCGCCCCCCCGCCACCGCCCCCGCCGACCGTCCCATTGCTCCGGTGAGGGACTAGTGCTTTTTTTCCTTCTGTTTTTTCATTTTTTTTCTGTTTAATTGTTAGTGCTAGATTGTGTTAGTGTTAGTATTAGAAAAGAATGAGAAGAAGCAGAAGTAGTAGAAGAACTAGAAGAAGAAGAAAAGAGAAGAAGTAGAAAAAAGATGAAAAAAGAAAAAGAAGAAAAGAAGTAGAAGAAGAAGAAAGGAAGAAAAGAAAAGAAGTACAAAAAAGATGTAAAAAGAAGAAGAAGAAAAGAAGTAGAAGAAGTAGAAGAAGAAGAAAGGAAGAAACGAAAAGAAGTAAAAAAGTAGAAAAAAGATGAAAGAAGAAGAAGAAGAAAGGAAAGAAGAAGAAGAAGAATTGAAAGAAAGAAGAAGACCCCTCCGCCCCCACCCCACCCGCCGACACCCCGACCCCGACACGACACCCCGACCCCGACACGACACCCCGACCCCCTGACCCCCTGACCCCGACACCCCGACTCCGACACCACACCCCGACACCCTGACCCCGACACCCCGACCCCGACACGACACCCCGACACCCGACCCCCCGACCCCCTGACCCCCTGACACGACACCCCGACACCCCGACCCCCTGACCCCCTGACCCCCAACCCCGACACCACACCCCGACACCCGACCCCGACTCCACCCCGACACCCGACCCCCTAACCCCCTGACCCCGACATGACACCCCGACCCCCCGACCCCGAAACAGCACCCCGACACCGACACGACACCCCGACCCCCGACACCTCTCGAAAAGGTGTTCTTTGGCCTTGCAGAGGCCGATGGGGTCATATATTTGTGAATTATTAGTTAGGTCATATATTTTTCGATTTTGTTATGAAAACATCATATATAATTGTGTTGATCGGGTAGATTTAAATGTGCAGTTGTTTCATCGCTACGAGGTTTGGTGGTCGACGACCTCGCCGTGCGTTTGACGAGCTCTGCCCCTTCGTTCGTGGGTGAGCACAAATGACATGTCCTCCTCCCCCGTTAATTATTTGCTCTGTTCCAGTGTTCGTGCCGACGAAACTTGATAGCTAGCTATATATGTGTCTTGAATCATCAGTATGCGTAACCAATATGTGTCTCCCGTTCGAAAGCGTCATAGTTATAAATATGCATGCATTTGCATATTTATAACCTTGATTCTTTCGAATTGTCCAACCCTATCCATGGACAACCCGAGTATGTTTAGATTGGGTTCGTTTTCCCATATGCTTTGCTCCGGATCTGACGCATAAGTTTCGTCAGTGCCTCCCCTGTTGTTCTCCGGGTACACATCCTCTCTGTTTATTGCAGAGACGTGTATCAGGAGAACAGTGGGGAGGTGCTGCCGAAATTTTGCGTAGGATCCGGAGCATAGCATGGGAAAATGAACCCAATCTAAACATACTCGGGTGGGATTAGGACCTATCATTACCTATTAGAGTGTAGGTTGCATGGACGTAATAAAATTGACAAAGTAGATCAACTGATGAATATATACATGGTGAATTATATATATATATATTTGTTGTGTGTCTAGTAGCTCTGAAAGTCAAGATGAGTGATCGTGCGTGGATGTACACCGGTCACACTGGTCAGAACAAATGGAGCACTGAATGGTTCACAAAAACCAAGGGGTTTGTGCGAGCCGCATTTGCAAATGGCCAGAGGAAAACCTGGTGCCCCTGTTTACGGTGCGGCAATTGGGAAAAGAGGACAGAGGCTGAAATGGGCAAACACCTGCAGAAGAGTTTTACGCCCGATTATACGGTGTGGACATTTCATGGTGAGTCTGCCCAACGTGACCGAGCTGAGGTGGATCGTCGTCGCACCGACGAGCATGGTACCGGGATGGAAAACATGGTGCAAGACTTCGATGATGCTCGGGATTTGGACGAGGAGATGGAGGAATCTGCAAAGGCCTTCAATGAAATGTTGGAGTCTTCAAAACGTCCGCTCCATGAGCACACTGAGCTTTGTCAGTTGGATGCCATCTCACAAGTAATGGCTCTGAAGGCTCAGTTCAACTTGGGCAGAGAATGCTACGATACAATGATGACGGTATTTGGACGCTTTCTACCCAAAGGCCATGTAATGCCTGCAAACCTGTACCAGTCGGACAAAATCCTTCGTGCACTGAAGATGCCCTATGATAAGATACATGCCTGTGAGAAAGGATGTGTCTTGTTTAGGCTTGACTATGCGGACTTGAACTATTGTCCCATTTGCAAGTCTTCCAGGTATGTTGTGGTAGACAACGGTATGGGTGAGAAGACACAGACCAAAATCCCCGTTAGTGTTCTTCGGTATATGCCAATCGTACCAAGACTTCAACGTCTTTTCATGGTCGAAGAGACGGCCAGACAGATGACATGGCACAAAACGGGCAAAAGAACCGAACTAGATGCAGATGGGAATCTGATGATTGTACACACATCGGATGGTGTTGCGTGGAAAAAGTTTGATGAATTACATGCTGACAAAGCGGCAGATCCGAGGCATCCTCGAGTCGGCATCAGCACGGATGGGTTCAGTGTGTTTGGTATGACGGCAGCCCAATACAGTTGTTGGCCCGTATTTGTCTTTCCACTCAATCTCCCCCCCCCGAACAGATTATGCAAAGAAAGAACATTTTCCTGACGTTGATAATTCCAGGGCCCAACTATCCGGGGAAAAATATGAATGTGTACATGCAGCCGCTTAAGGACGAATTGCAAGAAGCCTGGGATAATGGGTTCAAGACATACGACGCCTATAGCAAACGGAACTTCATAATGCGTGTCTGGTACATGTACTCGACGCATGACTTGCCGGCGTATGCGCTATTCGTTGGCTGGTGTGTGCATGGAAGGTTCCCGTGCCCCACATGCAAGGGAGCTCTTGAGTTTCGTTGGCTTCAGGCCGGTCGCAAGTTTTCTTGCTTCGACATGCATAGACAGTTCCTGAATCCTCGCCATAAGTTCAGGAAAGACAAGAAGAACTTCATCAGAGGTAGAGTTGTCAAAAACTCTGCACCACCTGCATTGACAGGCCAACAGACCCTGGATCAGTTAAATGCTCTCGAGCCAGATCCAGAGCATCCAAGGTACTTCAAGGGGTATAATTCTAAGCATGCCTGGACTCACAAAACATGCTTATGGGATCTGCCTTACTTCAAAGACCTCCTTTGCCCACACAACATCGACGTGATGCACACTGAGAAGAATATTGCCGAGGCACTTTTTGGTACATTGTTCGGCATAGATGGGAAGTCAAAGGATAATACTAAGGCTAGAGTCGATCTGGAGGCGCTATGTGATAGGCCGTTACAAAACATGAAAGAACCGAAAGGAAAGCAGAACTAGACGAAGCCAAAGGCATGGTTCAATCTTGGAAGGCCAGCTATGAGGAAAATTATCTTGTGGGTGAAAATGCAGTTGATGTTCCCCGATGGGTATGCAACGAATCTAAAGAGGGGAGCCAGTCTTGATAAATTGAAGATATTTGGTCTCAAGAGTCATGATTGGCACATATGGATTGAGCGGGTAATGCCGGTGATGTTGCATGGCTTCATCCCTGAGGATGAATGGCTAGTACTGGCAGAACTCAGCTATTTCTTCCGTGTTCTTTGTGCGAAAGAACTATCGCCTGGCGTGCTAGAATAAATGGAAGAGTTGGCGCCGGAGTTGATCAGCAAGTTAGAGAAGATCTTTCCACCGGGATTCTTTAATCCAATGCAACATTTGATTTTGCATCTCCCGACCGAGGCAAGATTGGGGGGCCCGTGCAAAATCGTTGGTGCTACCCAACTGAGAGGATGCAGAAGACGCTTCGACAAAAATGTAAAAATAAACGTAGAATTGAAGCATCGATGGCTGAGGCATTCATCACTGAGGAGGCGACAAACTTCGTGACAGCACACTACGAAGCCAAAAATCGTCATTTGCATAATCCGAAGCCTCGGTACAATGCTGACGACCCTAAAAAGGGTGGATCCAACCTCAGCCTATTCAAAGGGAATCTCGCACCAGCCAGTGCTTCAAATCCAGTATCTTTGGATAGCGAACAATGGCGGACCATTTCGTTGTATATCTTCAACAACCTGATAGAAGTGCGGCCGTACATCGAGTAAGTTCTCGGTACATTGTTTCGCAACTTCTATTTCCTTTGAACTGCTCTTATTCCTGGATATTTCATACAGTCGATACGTCGCCTTATTCTCGTATGGAGCGGTGATCCAAAAGGATTCTGTCGAAGAGTATGAGCTTCTCGCAAAGCAAGGAGGCGGCTATCCCGGTTTCATCTCTTGGTTCAAACAAACGGTAATTTCTATTAGACAATTTCATTTCATTCGCTAATTTGTGCGTAATGCAACAATCCTTTCATATTAAACTTGTAGGCTAATTCAGAGTCTATGGACGCCGAATTGAGACAAGTCGCTAATGGTTTTGACTATAAGGTCTGTTCATTTGACAAATATGACATCAACGGGTATCGCTTTCGTACCTATGGCAAAGAGCTATCTATGGCCGACCGAAAGTCTACAAATTGTTGTGTATCTGCTATCGGCGAAGGAGGTACTGAGTATTATGGGAGAGTTGAAGCAATTTATGAACTTCTATTCTATGGTGAAAACCCACCGAATGTCGTAGTCTTCAAATGTTATTGGTTTCAGCCGAAGGAGACTAGAAGGACTCATGAACATATAGGGCTAGTTGAAATCAACCAAAGCACCCATTTAGATGTTCCTGATGTCTATATTACGGCTCAACAGGCGACCCAAGTATTCTATCTACCGTGGGCCTGCCAAACTAATTCAAATCTGAAAGGTTGGGATGTCGTTTATGAAGTGCCGCCACGTGCTAGACTATCTCCCCCAAAGGTAGAGGATTATGAACCTCACATTAACCCAGACACATATGAAGGAGAATTCTTCCAAGAGACACGTCTTTCCAAAAAGCGTTTCAAGAACCGCTATACTTCACCCCAAAACATTGAAGTAGACAGCGACAGTGAATCCGACATCACCCCAGAGGAGGAACAAGAAGAGCCGGAACAAGAAGAGGTTACTGCTGCGGATGACCTGTCATTGCTTGACCGATTACGTCAAGGTGGCCTTCCACATGTTGATGCCACTGAACCCTATGAGCCCGTCATTGATTATAGTGATGATGATGATTATGCATTTATTGATGATACTGATCGAGATTATTAGTAGTGTCAGGTATTAAATTTTTTTATGTTGTACTTGATGATGATACACTTAAGTGATACACATATTATTATTCATGTCGGTCTTTTTTTTATGTTGTACTAATTTCGTTTACTGTTTGTCATGGCAGGTGTTGAAAGATGGTGGGCGCTGGTCGGGAGCGCGCCAAGGCCCCTTCTTCGTCGGCGCGTGGTGTGAGGTCTTCCATTCCAGACGCACCTCTCCGCCGAGCGTTGCTGGACAGTATGGCGACACCGTCGGGCCTTTCTTCGTCGACCGCGGTGCCCAGCAGGGGACGAGGTAGGAAGAGAGGAGGTGGGGCACGTGGTCGCGGGAGAGGAGGTAGGGTGACTGCTACGGCGCCTTCCTCGCCGCCACCCCCAGCTGTTTCACCCGAGCACGTGACTGCTAGGGTGGACTCGTCCGAGGAGGAGGCTACACGGACTCCGGTCCACGAGCCTCCGGTCCACGGGTCTTGGGCCCACAAGCCTCGGGTTGACTGGCCTTCAGCCCACGAGAGTTCGGCCCACGAGACCCCGGAGGAGCACACGTCTGGATGGGGTACCTGGCCGGATCAGCCCGAGGAGCCGAGTGGCCATGCTGATGATGGCGAGGAGCCGACTGATATTGAGGAGGAGGGGGCACCGTCTACCAGCGTGGTGCTACACGGCTCCCGTCCGTGCCGACGACCCGCGAGCAGAGGTGGTTGATTTTCCCTGATGGGGAGAGGTAAGTGCATTTAATATTTTTGTACCTTCTGCATTCACGTTTCTTCAAATAACTAATGTGTTGGCCTTGTCATGCTGCAGGGGTTGGGACCACCATCATAGTGTCCGCCGGCCCAACTCCGTCCTTGGAGTTCTTTGCCGGCAAAACTTCCCGGGGTTTGTCACGTTGCCTGGTGAGGGTCGGCTTCCAGAGCTTGGATTGAGCTGGGAGCACTACTTGGCTGCCCCGGCCCCGCCGGATGAGATTATCGACGGTGTCTTGTGCGACACGAGGGCAGACGTGGTGATCAGAAAGTTCTGGGTAATTTCTCCTTTACACATTTAAAAATCTTCAACTAGCTAGTTATTAATTATACTAATCAATATTGTCTCATTTGATTGCAGACATTCTACAGGTGTGAGGAGGGATACGAGGAGGACGCGGCACAGGTTATCGAGAACGTCTGCAAGCGCCTACTACAGAACTTACGGCACGAGGCTCGGGTGCAGGCTGTTCGAGACTACTACGCCTTGCGTGGTATCAAGAAGACCAAGCCGGCGTGCCGCGATAAGTTCCTGAGTAAGGAGCAGTACATGAAGGTAATTCTTAAGGCCTTCTACTTAAGTTCCTTCATTTAGTAATTCTTAGCCGTAGCGCTCAAGTTTCTATTTGCTAACTTAGGCGCCTCCGAGATGGTGTGCGGATCGGATGGATTGTTGGGAGGTGTTGGTCAATGAGTGGTGCTCAAAAGAATGGCTAGCCCTCCACAACGAGGCCAAGGACAAACGTGCCCAAATGGAAGGTGTGCCACACCATCAAGGCAGCTCCAACTTATATCAGTTCGGGCAGAACTGGGTATGTGGTTTGCTTCATGATTCATGCAATTCATTCATCATGCTAGCTTGAGCCCTTTAATTACTAATTTACATTGTTTCTCTCTTTCAGGCACGCCACAATAAGGTGGATAAGGTGCCAGAGGTGTACGACCTGTATGCCATGGCCCACACTACCTCTTTCAAGAAAGTCAAGGCATTCTCTCCGTCTGACCTCGATGATGCAAACAACTTCACCAACATCTCCTCCCACAACAAGCTCGTGAGATATAGAGATGAGGGGAAGGCGAGGAAAGGGGAGGACTTTAACCCGAGCCAGGGTCCCATTGATCCAGAGCTGGTGATGAAATCTGGTGGCGGGAGGTCCCATGGCTCCATAGCCATTGGAGATGGACTTATCCGTTGTCCTAGCACTCTCCCGGAGATCAAGGCGCGCCAGTCGAGCTCCGCTCCTGAGATAAGGCCTCGTGAACGACCAGTGCAACTCGCCATCAAGGTTAGTGATACGTACTCAGCTATCTTTCTCCATTACATTGTGTGCGCTTCCATCAATGATTAAAAATGGTCATGTGAGTGGTGTTGCAGGCTGCTATACAGAGTGAGAGAGATAGAACGGAGAAACTTCTGGCGGAGGCGGCGGAGAGGCAGCGGGAGTTGGAGGAGAGGACGACAAAGATGTTGGAGGAGGAGAGGGCACGGAATGACATGCAGGCAAGGGCCATGTACGAGCTCCTTGTGGTAAGTTTCTTCTGCAGATTAGCCAAAACATTCATGTAGTGTTTGTCTCATTACTAACTAGTATGACTGAGTCGTCAAAACCAAATGTGCAGTCTGTGTGCGAGAAGACCGGTCAGACCGCTCCGCCGATGCCAGTGATTGCTCCTGGGACCACGGTGAGTTTAATTTGAATGGACATTACTTGCTAGTCTTAACATTTGAGTGTCATCATGCTAACAAGACATTGGAAATGATCTTTGGTGCAGCGTAACTCCAGACAAGCATCGCACGATCCTTCTCCAGCTACCGACACGAGCCAGCCCGCTCCTACACCTCCTGGATCATGGTAAGTTTATCTAGTGTTTTGCTTAACACATGCATAAAGACCTAGACTTAGCTTTATTTCCTCCAATGCTTACCATAATGACCTAGACTTAGCTTCTTCTCCTCCAAAATGACTTAATAAGCTTACTGACCTCCAAAACCATCCATTTTACCTAAGTTAGCTCTAAAACGATCTGTACTTAGCTTACTTATGTCAAAAATTGCATAATTAGCTTAGTTAGCTCATAAACGATCCATTTTACCTAAGTTAGCTCTAAAATGACCCATTTTACCTTGGTTAGCTTATAAATGATCCAGTTCATCCAAGTTAGCTAAAAAATGACCCATTTTACCTAGATTAGCTCCTAAATGATCCATTTTACCTACGTTAGCTTTAAAATGACCCATTTCACCTAGGTTAGCTCCAAAATGACCCATCTTACCTAGGTTATCTCATAAACGATCCATTTCAACTAATTTAGCTCATAAACGATCCATTTCACCAAGTTAGCTAAAAAACGACCCATTTCACCTAAATTAGCTCTTAAATGATCCATTTCACCTAAGTTAGCTCAAAAAGATCCATTTCAACTAAATTAGCTCATAAATGATCCATTTCACCTAAGTTAGCTAAAAAACGATCCATTTCAACTAAGTTAGCTCATAAATGACCCATTTCACCTAAGTTAGCTAAAAAACGATCCATTTCACCTTAGTTACCTCAAAAACGATCCATTTGACCTTAGTTAGCTCATAAACGACCCATTTCAACTAAGTTAGCTCATAAATGATCCATTTCACCTTAGCTAGCTCATAAACGACCCATTTCCACTTAGTTAGCTCATATATGATCCATTTCACGTAAGTTAGCTCATAAATGACATACTCTTCTTGTTCTAGTCTTCTTCTTGTTCTACTCTTCTTGTTCTAGTCTTCTTGTTCTACTCTTCTTGTTCTAGTCTTCTTCTTGTTCTACTCTTCTTGTTCTACTCTTCTTCTTATTCTACTCTTCTTGTTCTAGTCTTCTTATTCTAGTCACCTATTTCTAACTTTCTTATTTTGCCATTTTGCAGATTTCATTCACTTCATGGAAGCTAGCTTGCTATGGAGTGCTTGTTTATGTATGGATGGAACTTGCTTATGTATGAATGGATGGATGGAACTTGCTTATGTAATATGTATGGATGGAACTTGCTTATGTATGAATGGATGGAACTTGCTTATGTATGAATGTATGGAACTTATGTGCTGGATATATGTGATATGTTTGATGTTAAATAGGCCTGTGAAATATATCTATATATGTCATATATATTTGCTGTGAAAATTGTTGGATTTAATCAAAAACAGAAAAAAGAGCCAATATGCAGGCTCTTTGCCGTCTGCCACCGACGGCAACGGGCTCTTTGCCGTCAGCCGCAGACGGCAAAGAAGCCACGTGGCAGCCAACTGTGCTTCCTGGGAGCTGACCCATTTGGTCAGTTTGCCTACAGTGGCAGACGGCAAAGACACTAGAAAGTTTGCCTACAGTGGCAGACGACAAAGACATTAGAAAGTTTGCCTACAGTGGCAGACGGCAAAGACACTAGAAAGTTTGCCGTCACCGGCGGACGGCAAAGGCCTGCCGTTAGCCACTTAACGGACTGACAGCGCAATTATTGCCATCTGCTCTCTTTGCCGTCCGCTGCAGACGGCAAAGGCCCTTTGCCGTCAGCCGCCAGGAAGCAGACGGCAAAGTAGCTCTTTACCGTAGCCTACTTTGCCGGAGCCTTTTGCCGTCCGCGGCTGACGGCAAAGGACTTTGCCGTCCGCCGTGGCAGACGGCAAAATAGCTGATTTCTGTAGTGTTAATCTTAATTTTAATAGTAGGTTCCCACTCATCATAAAGTTTTCTAGGGATAGAAACTTCCAACTCAAGTTTTTCTTCATAAGATTGCATCAAAGCATCAACGATATGTTTGGTAAAAGCTTTATTTTGACTATAAGCATGAGGAGAATTAGCACGGATTGCAACAAGGAAATACAATCTCTCAAAGAGCAATTATCATAATTAAATTCCTTGAAATCCAAAATAGTGCGTTTATTAACATCTAATGTTTAGATTTCTTCAATCCCACTTTTATCAATTTTAGCATCAAGATCTAAAAACTCCGAATTTTTGGAACGCCTTCTAGGTAAAGGTGGATCATATTTAGTCCCATCATTATCAAGATTCATATTGCAAAACAAAGATTTAATAGGGGACACATCAATAACTTTTAGATCTTCATCTTTATTTTCATAGAAATTTGAAGAACACGCTTTCATGAAGCAATCTTTCTTAGCACGCATCCTAGCGGTTCTTTCTTTGCACTCATCAATGGAAATTCTCATGGCTTTGAGAGACTCATTGATATCATGCTTAGGAGGAATAGATATAAGTTTTAAAGAATCAACATCAAGAGAAATTCTATCAACGTTCCTAGCCAATTCATCAACTTTAAGCAATTTCTCTTCAAGCAAAGCAGTGAAATTCTTTTGCAAATTCATAAACTCTTTAACACTAGTCTCAAATTCAGAGGGCATCTTATTAAAATTTCCATAAGAATTGTTGTAGGAATTACCATAATTATTAGAGGAATTGCTAGGATAAGGCCTAGGATTAAAGTTTCCTCTATACGCGTTGCTACCAAAATTATTCCTACCAACAAAATTCACATCCATAGATTCATTATTATTCTCAATCAAAGTATACAAAGGCATATCATTAGGATCAGAAGAAACACTCTTACTAGCAAATAATTTCATAAGTTCATCCATCTTTCCACTCAAAACATTAATTTCTTCTATCGCATGCACTTTTTTATTAGTAGATCTTTCAGTGTGCCATTGAGAATAATTAAACATAATATTATCTAGGAGTTTAGTAGCTTCTCCTAAAGTGATTTCCATAAAAGTGCATCCCGCGGCCGAATCTAAAAGATTTCTAGAAGCAAAATTCAATCCGGCATAAATTTTTTGTATAATCATCCACAAATTCAAACCATGAGTAGGGCAATTACGTATCATTAATTTCATCCTCTCCCAAGCTTGTGCAACATGTTCATGATCAAGTTGCTTAAAATTCATAATGTCGTTTCTAAGAGAGATGATCTTAGCGGGAGGAAAATACTTAGAGATAAAAGCATCTTTGCACTTATTCCAAGAATCAATACTATTTTTAGGCAAAGACGAAAACCAAGCTTTAGCATGATCTCTAAGCGAAAAGGGAAATAGCTTCAATTTAACAATATCATTGTCCACATATTTCTTCTTTTGCATATCACACAAATCAACGAAGCTATTTAGATGAGTAGCGGCATCTTCACTAGGAAGGCCGGCGAATTGATCTTTCATGACAAGATTCAACAAAGCAGCATTGATTTCACAAGATTCAGTATCGGTAAGAGGAGCAATCGGAGTGCTAAGGAAATCATTATTGTTGGTATTGATAAAGTCACACAATTAGGTATTATCTTGAGCCATTGTGACAAACACGCAATCCAACACACGAGCAAACGAGAAACAAGCGAAAAAGAGGCGAACGAAAAAGAGAGGGCGAATAAAACGACAAGGGTGAAGTGGGGGAGAGGAAAACGAGAGGCAAATGGCAAATAATGTAATGCGGGAGATAAGGGTTTGTGATGGGTACTTGGTATGTTGACTTTTGCGTAGACCTCCCCGGCAACGGCGCCAGAAATCCTTCTTGCTACCTCTTGAGCACTGCATTGGTTTTCCCTTGAAGAGGAAAGGGTGATGCAGCAAAGTAGCGTAAGTATTTCCCTCAGTTTTTGAGAACCAAGGTATCAATCCCGTAGGAGGCTACGCGTGAGTCCCTCGCACCTACACAAACAAATAAATCCTCGCAACCAACGCGATAAGGGGTTGTCAATCCCTTCACGGTCACTTACGAGAGTGAGATCTGATAGATATGTTAGGATAATATTTTTGGTATTTTTATGATAAAGATGCAAAGTAAAATAAAAGCAAAGTAAAAAGCAAAGGAAATAACTAAGTGTTGTAAGATTAATATGATGAAGATAGACCCGGGGGCCATAGGTTTCACTAGTGGCTTCTCTCAAGAGCATAAGTATTTTACGGTGGGTGAACAAATTACTGTTGAGCAATTGACATAATTGAGCATAGTTATGAGAATATCTAGGTATGATCATGTATATAGGCATCACGTCCGAGACAAGTAGACCGACTCCTACCTACATCTACTACTATTACTCCACACATCGACCGCTATCCAGCATGCATCTAGAGTATTAAGTTCATAAGAACAGAGTAACACCTTAAGCAAGATGACATGATGTAGAGGGATAAATTCATGCAATATGATAAAAAAAACCATCTTGTTATCCTCGATGGCAACAATACAATACGTGCCTTGCTGCCCCTACTGTCACTGGGAAAGGACACCGCAAGATTGAACCCAAAGCTAAGCACTTCTCCCATTGCAAGAAAGATCAATCTAGTAGGCCAAACCAAGCTGATAATTCGAAGAGACTTGCAAAGATAACCAATCATACATAAAAGAATTCAGAAGATTCAAATATTGTTCATAGATAAACTTGATCATAAACCCACAATTCATCGGTCTCAACAAACACACCGCAAAAAGAAGATTACATCGAATAGATCTCCACGAGAGAGGGGGAGAACATTTTATTGAGATCCAAAAAGAGAGAAGAAGCCATCTAGCTAATAACTATGGACCCGAAGGTCTGAGGTAAACTACTCACACTTCATCAGAGGGGCTATGGTGTTGATGTAGAAGCCCTTCGTGATCGATGCCCCCTCCGGCGGAGCTTCGGAACAGGCCCCAAGATGAGATCTCGTGGGTACAGAAGGTTGCGGCGGTGGAATTAGGTTTTTGGCTCCGTATCTGATCGTTTGGGGGTACATAGGTATATATAGGAGGAAGGAGTACGTCGGTGGAGCAACAGGGGGCCCACGAGGGTGGAGGGCACGCCTGGGGGGGGGGGGGTAGGCGCGCCCCCTACCTCGTGGCTTCCTCCTTTATTTTTGACGTAGGGTCCAAGTCTCCTGGATCATGTTCGTTCTGAAAATCACGTTCCCGAAGGTTTCATTCCGTTTGGAATCCGTTTGATATTCTTTTTCTGCGAAACTCTGAAATGGGCAAAAAACAACAATTCTGGGCTGGGCCTCCGGTTAATAGGTTAGTCCCAGAAATAATATAAAAGTGAATAATAAATCCCAATAATGTCCAAAACAGAAGATAATACAGCATGGAGCAATCAAAAATTATAGATACGTTGGAGACGTATCACTGGGCTTGGAGATGCTCGATTTTCTCGTGAAGCTTGAAGATGGTCTCCCCAATGTTCTTGGCATCCAGCTTGTGGTTGTTGGTGAACTCCGCGATCATCATGTGGTTGGCGTTGAGCCCGCGTTCCACCATCCCGTGGCACTGGAAAACTTGTTGCTCCATTGCTTCGAGTCTTGTCTCCACGCTTCCGGTCCTCCTTGGTCCCTCGACATCGCGGATGTGCAGCAACCCATCATGCATCTCAATTGTTTGAGGGTGTTGCAGCACCTCCGCGAGGTAGGGGTTGATAACCTTCTAGAAAAACTTGTCCTTGGGGGCGTTTGAAGACGTCATGATGATCTAGACCTGTCAGAAAAACAGCTCGAAACAAAAATAGAGGATATTTGCGTGCTACGGTGATCAAAACCTTCGGGAGATTATATAATGAATTTTTACCGACCAAAAGAAGTGTCATGCAAGAAAACGGAGTCCGGAGAGCACACGAGGTGCCCCTGAGGCAGGGGGCGCCCTCCACCCTCGTGGATGCCTCGTGTCCTTCCCGAACTACGTCTTATTTTCCTATTTACTTAAATATTCCAAAACGGAGAAAATTGCTATTAGAACTGTTTTGGAGTCAGTTTACTTACCGTACCACATACCTATTCCTTTTCGGAGTCTGAAACTTTCTGGAAAGTGTCCCTTATGTATTCCTCCGGGTTACGGTTTCAATAACATTGGTTTCAACATTTATGGGGTTACCTGAGATATAATGTTTGATTCTTTGACCATTCACCACCTTCGGATTTGTGCCTTTGAAGTTGTTGATTTTTATGGCACCGGAACAATAGATCTCCTCGATAACGTAAGGACCTTCCCATTTAGAGAGGAGTTTTCCTGCAAAAAATCTTAAACGAGAGTTGTATAGCAAAACATAATCACCTACATTAAACTCACGCTTTTGTATCCTTTTGGCATGCCATCTTTTAACTTTTTCTTTAAACAGTTTGGCATTCTCATAGGCCTGGGTTCTCCACTCATCAAGTGAGCTAATGTCAAATAGTCTCTTCTCACTGGCAAGTTTGAAATCATAATTGAGCTCTTTAATGGCCCAATATGCCTTATGTTCTAGTTTGAGAGGTACGTGACATGCTTTTCCATAAACCATTTTATATGGAGACATACCCATAGGATTTTTATATCCAATTCTATAGGCCCATAATGCATCATCAAGTTTCTTGGACCAATTCTTTCTAGATCTAACAGTCTTTTGCAAAATTAATTTGATTTCTCTATTACTCAGTTCTACTTGACCACTAGACTGTGGGTGGTATGGAGATGCAATTCTATGATTAACATCATACTTAGCAAGCATTTTATGAAAAGCACCATGAATAAAATGTGAACCACCATCAGTCATTAAATATCTAGGAACTCCAAACCTCGGAAAAATAACTTCTTTAAGCATCTTAATAGAGGTGTTATGATCAGCACTACTAGTTGGAATAGCTTCTACCCACTTAGTAATGTAATCAACAACAACCAAAATATGTGTGTACCCATTAGAAGGAAACGACCCCATATAATCAAAGCCCCAAACATCAAATGGTTCAATAACAAGTGAATAGTTCATAGGAATTTCTTGACATCTACTAATATTACCAATTCTTTGACATTCATCACAAGACAAGACAAACTTACGAGCGTCCTTGAAAAGAGTAGGCCAATAAAAACCGGATTGCAATACCTTATGTGCAGTTCTATGTCCAGCGCGGTGTCCTCCATAAGCCTCGGAGTGGCACTTGCGTAGGATCTGTTCCTGTTCATGCGCAGGTACATAGCGTCTAATAACACCATCTACTCCTTCTTTATAAAGGTGTGGGTCATCCCAGAAGTAATGTCTTAAATCATAGAAAAACCTTTTCTTTTGCTGGTATGTGAAACTAGGTGGTATAAATTTAGCAACAATGTAATTAGCATAATCAGCATACCATGGAGCAGTACGAGAAGCATTTATGACAGCTAATTGTTCATCAGAAAGCTATCATCAATAGGTAGTGGGTCATCAAGAACATTCTCTAACCTAGATAAGTTGTCTGCAACGGGGTTCTCAGCTCCCTTTCTATCTATAATATGCAAATCAAATTCTTGTAGTAGGAGAACCCATCTAATAAGTCTAGGTTTAGCATCTTTCTTTTCCAGAAGATATTTAATAGCAGCATGATCAGTGTGAACAGTTACTTTAGAATCAATAATATAAGGTCTGAACTTATCACAAGCAAATACAATTGCTAAAAATTCTTTTTCAGTAGTAGCATAATTTCTCTGGGCACTGTCTAGAGTTTTACTCTAGCATATTGAATAACATTTAATTTCTAATCAACTATTTGCCCTAGAACAGCACCTACAACATAATCACTAGCATCACACATAATTTCAAAGGGTAAATTCCAATCAGGTGGCTGAACAATAGGTGCAGAAATCAAGGCTTTCTTAAGTATTTCAAATGCTCCTACACAATCATCATCAAAGACAAAAGGAACATCTTTTTGCAAGAGATTAGTTAAAGGTCTAGAAATTTTTGAGAAGTCTTTAATGAACCTCCTATAAAAACAGGCATGACCAAGGAAACTTCTTATACCTTTAATGTCCTTAGGACACGACATCTTTTCAATAGCATCAACTTTAGCTTTATCAACTTCAATACCTCTTTCAGAAATTTTGTGCCCCAAGACAATACCTTCATTAACCATAAATTGGCACTTCTCCAATTCGAGACAAGATTAGTTTCTTCACATCTCTGCAAAACTCGATCAAGGTTGCTTAAGCAATCATCAAAAGAAGTTCCATACACGGAAAAATCATCCATGAAAACCTCAACAATCTTTTCACATAAGTCAGAGAATATAGCAGTCACACGTCTTTGAAAAGTAGCAGGTGCATTGCATAAACCAAAAGGCATACGTCTATAAGCAAAGGTACCGAAAGGGCAAGTAAAAGTGGTATTTTCTTGATCCTCTTTTGACACAAGTATTTGAGAGAAACCAGAATAACCGTCTAGGAAGCAAAAATGTGTATGTTTGGATAATCTTTCTAGCATTTGATCAATAAAAGGTAAAGGGTAATGATCCTTTTTAGTAGCTTTATTTAGTTTGCGAAAATCAATTACCATTCTATAACCTGTAACAATTCTTTGTGGGATCAATTCATCTTTATCATTAGGAACAACAGTAATACCTCCCTTCTTAGGGACACAATGGAAAGGACTTACCCACTGACTATCAGCAGCAGGATAAATTATACCTGCCTCTAGAAGCTTTAGTATTTATTTTCTTACCACTTCTTTCATCTTAGGATTTAACCGTCATTGGTGATCAACAACCGGTTTAGCGTCTTTCTCCAATTTTTTTTGTGCTGGCATAGAGTGTGACTAATGCCCTTAAGATCATCCAGAGTATATCCAATAGCAGCACGGTGCTTCTTCAGAGTTTTCAATAATTTCTCTTCTTCCTGCTCTAAAAGGTTAGCACTAATAATAACAGGATATATCTTCTTTTCATCAAGATAAGCATATTGAAGAGTAACAGGTAATGGTTTAAGCTCAAACACGGGATCACCCTTGGGTGGAGGAGGATCCCCTAGAATTTCAACATGCAAGTTGTGTTTAAAAATAGGTCCCTGTTTAAAGAATACTTCATCTATTTCCCTTCTTTCATTCATAAACATATCATTTTCATGGTCTAACAAATATTGTTCTAAAGGATCATTAGGAGGCACGACAATAAAAGCAAGACCAATAATTTCATCTTTACTAGGAAATTCTTTATCATGGGGTTGTCTACGAAATTTAGCAAAATTAAAATCATGAGACAGATCCCCTAAACCAACAGAAACAATATCCTTTTTGCAGTCTATCTTAGCATTAACAGTATTCAAGAAGGGTCTACCAAATATAATGGGACAAAAGTTATCTTGTGGGGAAGCAAGAACAAGAAAATCAGTAGGATATTTAATTTTCCCACAGAAGACTTCAACATCTCTAACAATCCCAACTGGTGAAATAGTATCTCTATTGGCAAGCTTAATTGTAACATCAATACCTTCTAACTCAGCAGGTGCAATATCATGCATAATTTCTTCGTAGAAAGAATGAGGTATTGCACTCGCACTAGCACCCATATCACATAAGCCATGATAGAAATGATCTCCTATTTTAACAGAAATAACAGGCATGCCTACAACAGGTCTATGTTTATTTTTAGTATCGGGTCTAGAAATTCTAGCAGCTTCATCACAGAAGTAAATAACATGCCCATCAATGTTATCGGCCAAGAGATTTTTAACCATAGCAAAACTAGGTTCAACTTTAATTTGCTCAGGGGGTGTTGGTGTCCTAGTATTACTCTTACGAACCACAGTTGAAGCTTTAGCATGATCCTTTATTCTAGCAGGGAAAGGTGGTTTCTCAATATAAGCGGTAGGAACAATAGGATCAACATTATAAGTGATAGTCTTTTCCTCAACTTTAATAGGTTCAACTACTTTTACTTCAATGGGAGGATGATATTTAAACCACTTCTCCTTAGGGAGATCAACATGAGTAGCAAAGGTTTCACAGAAAGAAGCTACTATCTCAGAGTCAAGTCCATTTTTAGTGCTAAATTCACGGAAATCATCGGTATCCATAAAAGATTTAACACAATCAAACTTAGGTGTTATACCTGAGTCCTTACCTTCGTCGAGTTCCCAATCTTCAGAGTTGCATTTATTTCTTTCCAATAAATCCCATCTGAATTCAATATTCTTCATCATAAAAGAACCAGTACAAGAAGTATCGAGCATGGAGCGATTATTGAGAGAAAGCCGAGCATACAATTTTTGAATAATAATTTCTCTTGAGAGCTCATGATTGGGGCATGAATATAACATTGACTTAAGCCTCCCCCAAGCTTGAGCGATGCTTTCTCCTTCGCGGTTCCAAAAATTATATATATAATTACGATCACGATGAACCAGATGCATAGGATAAAACTTTTGATGAAATTTCAATTTCAATCGGTTGTAGTTCCATGATCCAATATCATCGCATAGCCTAAACCATGTCAATGCCTTTCCCTTCAAAGATAAAGGGAAGACCTTCTTCTTGATAACATCCCCGGGCATACCTGCAAGCTTAAATAATCCACAAACTTCATCCACATAGATTAGGTGCAAATCGGGATGCAATGTTCCATCTCCTGTAAAAGGATTAGCTAGAAGTTTCTCTATCATACCCGAAGGAATTTCAAAGTAAACATTTTCAGTAGGTTCAGTAGGTTGAGGAGCAACTCTTTGCTCTACTGGTCAGGGTGAAGATACCCCGAACAAGCCCCTCAAAGGATTACTTTCCATAGTAACAAGTGATAGTAAATTTTAGCACACTATATAAATTTTTCCTTACCAAATTCCACTTACCAAAGGCGCTTCACTCCCCGGCAACGGCGCCAGAAAAGACTCTTGATGACCCACACGTATAGGGGATCTATCATAGTCCTTTCAATAAGTAAGAGTGTCGAACCCAACGAGGAGCAGAAGGAAATGACAAGTGGTTTTCAGTAAGGTATTCTCTGCAAGCACTGAAATTATCGATAACAGATAGTTTTGTGATAAGGTAATTTGTAACGGGTAACAAGTAACAAAAGTAACCAAGGTGCAGCAAGGTGGCCCAATCCTTTTTGTAGCAAAGGACAAGCCTGGACAAACTCTTATATAAAGGAAAATGCTCCCGATGACACATGTGAATTATCGTCAAGCTAGTTTTCATCATGCTCATATGATTCGCATTCGTTACTTTGATAATTTGATATGTGGGTGGACCGGTGCTTGGGTACTGCCCTTCCTTGGACAAGCATCCCACTTATGATTAACCCCTCTTGCAAGCATCCTGTGACACCCAGTTGATTAAGCTACAGTAACCCTCTACTAATGATGCCACGTCACCTCCGTTACTGTTGATAATCTCGTGTTACTTCAAAACCGATTCGAAATTCAAATTCAAAATCCAGCAAACAACAAAAGTTTTCAAACTTTAAAACTAAAGTGTTCGGGTTGTTCCAGATAATGCGTAGGTAATTGTGATGAAGAACCCCCTTTTATAAAATGTTTAGATACTCTAAGGTGAATAAAACAATAACAAAAAACAAGATCTAAATGCTTTTGTAATTAATAAAATACTAAACTAAATTGTTTTGGGGCAAAACCTTTTGTGGCAGTGCATTTTGTGGTATTACTAATTTAGGGATCGTTTAACTACTAAGTAAAAACTAAACTAAAAAGAAAGTAAAAAAATAGAAAAGAAAAAAAAGCAAAACAGAAAGAATGAGTAAAAAGAAAAGAAAGCAAGAACAACAAAACAAAAACAAGAGCACCCCTCGCTGGGCCTCGGCCCAGCTGGCCACTGGGCTAGCCAGGCCGGCCCAGCCGGCGCCCCACTCCCCTCCTCCATATCCCCACTCCGGGGGAAACCCTAACCCGTAACCCCCACTCCCCCACGATTCCCCTTTCCCCCTTGTCTCCTTCTTTGGCGCCCCCGATCCAGATCGGGCACGGCCCCGCCGCCCACCGCCGACCTCTGTCGCCGAACCCCGACGCCGCCCAGTTCGGCCCCGCTGTCGTCGGCGCCCGCCTCCTCAACCCTCCTCCCCGCCGGACCGCCCCGAGCCAGGAGCCGCTTCTGACCCCATCGCCTCGACGCACATCGCCCTCCTCGACGCCCCTCACCAGAGCACCACCACCATCGCCCTGCTGCCTCGCCGTCGCGCGTCTCCGTTCTCCTCCCCAAGCCACGCTGCCATTGCCCTACAACTACCTCATGAGGCCCCCTCCTTCTCCTCTTTCTCGCGCCCACGCATGCGTTCTCCCTCTCGCTGGTGCAACCTCCGTCCCGCGCGCTCGCCCGTGCCTCCCCGCGCGTCGCGTTCATTCTGCTGCTGCCGGACGCGTCCGCGCATCGGCCTCCCCGTCCACTCTCTCTGTCCCGCTCGCGAACCCCGCTCCGACCGACCGCCGCGCCCCACCCCGGCCTTCCTCGCTCGTCGACTGCGCTGCACGACCATGGCCGCGCACCGTCCAGCCTCGCACGCGCGCGCTCGACGCCGCGTCCTGCCCTGCCGCACGCGCCTGCACCCGGCGCCCGCTGGCACGCCCTGCCCGAGTAGCTCCCTGCTCCGGCTCGCCCGCCACGTCGTGGCCACGCCGGCCGTCCGCGCCCGCGACACCGCCTCCCAGCTCGCCGCTCCCCGCTCGCTCCAGCGTCCAGCGCCCCGGGGCTCCACTCCGGCCTCACCCGCACCCCCGGGGCTCCGTCCGATAACACGACGCCTAGCGCCCGTTTACCCGCCCCGGTTGGGCTGGGTCAATGACTAGAGGGGCCGAGCCTCTGTTAAAAAAAAGAAGATAAAAAATGAAAACTAATTAATTAATTAATTAAACAATTAATTAACTTAATTAATTCTGTTTAGATAACTAATTAAACTTAATTAGCCTACTAACTAAAATAACTAAATGTTAATTAGTTGTAGTCTATGACAACGGGGACCCACAGACCCAGTCAACGCCCCGTTGACCGCTGACGTCATGCTGACATCATGATGATGTCATCATACACTATTCTGGATAATGTTGATTTAAAATAATTAAATAAATTCTAAAAATGATTAGATCTTTTAAAATTAATATAAAGTAAACCGTACCTCGGATGGAAAAACTTTGTACATGAAAGTTGCTCAGAACGATGAGACGAAACCAGATACGCAGCCGTTTGTCCGCCACACATCCCTAGCATAGCGAACATGCAACTTTCCCCCTCCGGTTCATCTGTCCGAAAATGCTGAACACCGGGAATACTTTCCCGGATGTTTTCCTCCTTCGCCAGTATCACCTATCCCTGCGTTAGATCACCCCTGGCACCGCGTATTGCCTTGTTATATTTAGTGATGCTTTGTTTGCTCTGTATTCATTGTTTCTTCCCCCTCTTCTCTTCGGCAGACTACGAGACGGACGTCGCTGCTGCCTCGATCGACTACGTTGTTGACGACCCCTCCTTGCCAGAGCAACCAGGCAAGCCCCCCCTTGATCACCAGATATCGCCTATTCCTTCTCTCTACTACTTGCATTAGAATAGTGTAGCATGTTACTGCTTTCGGTTAATCCTATTCTTCTGCATAGCCTATCTTTGCCACTACTGTTGTTACCTTTACCTGCAATCCTAAATGCTTAGTATAGGATGCTAGTATTCCATCAGTGGCCCTACACTCTTGTCCGTCTGCCATGCTATACTACTGGGCCGTGATCACTTCGGGAGGTGATCACGGGCATATGCTATACACTTTATACTGTTACATTACTTATGATACTGTTCGGAGATGGGGGCTGAAGGGGCAGGTGCCTCCATCCCGATAGAGGTGGGCCTGGGTTCCCGACGCCCCCCGACTGTTGCTTTGTGGCGGAGCGACAGGGCAGGTTGAGACCACCTAGGAGAGAGGTGGGCCTGGCCCTGGTCAGCGTCCGCGGTTACTTTAAAATAACACGCTTAACGAGATCTTGGTATTTGATCTGAGTCTGGCCACTGGCCTATACGCACTAACCAGCTACGCGGGAACAGTTATGGGCACTCGACGTCGTGGTATCAGCCGAAGCCTTCATGACGTGAGCGACCGAGCGGCGCGACGGGTTGGACCGCGTAACGCAACTTCCTTTGAAATGGAGGTTGCTAGGTCTGCTCTCCGGCCGCCCACGCAGCGTGCAGGTGTGCAATGGGAGATGGGCCCAGACCCCTGCTCGCATAGGATTTAGACCGACGTGGTGACCTCTCTGTTGTGCCTAGGTGGGGCTGCGACGTGTTGATCTTCCGAGGCCGGGCATGACCCAGGAAAGTGTGTCCGGCCAAATGGGATCGAGCGTGTTGGGTAATGTGGTGCACCCCTGCAGGGAAGTTTATCTATTCGAATAGCCGTGATCCTCGGTAACAGGACGACCCGGAGTTGTACCTTGACCTTATGACAACTAGAACCGGATACTTAATAAAACACACCCTTTCAAGTGCAAGATATAACCCGGTGATCGCTCTCACACAGGGCGACGAGGGGAGGATAGCCGGGTAGGATTATGCTATGCGATGATACTTGGTGAACTTACCATCTACTCTCTTCTACATGCTTCAAGATGGAGGCAGCCAGAAGCGTAGTCTTCGACAGGACTAGCTATCCCCCTCTTATTCTGGCATTCTGCAGTTCAGTCCGCCGATATTGCCCCTTTACACGGATACCCATGCATATGTAGTGTAGATCCTTGCTTGCGAGTACTTTGGATGAGTACTCACGGTTGCTTTTCTCCCTCTTTTCCCCCTTTCCATTCTTCTCGGTTGTCGCAACCAGATGCTGGAGTCCAGGAGCAGGAGGACCCCGAGGATGATTCTACGTGGAGTTCGACTCCGAGGAGTAGTTTAGGAGGATCCCAGGCAGGAGGCCTGCGCCTCTTTCGACCTGTATCCCAGTTTGTGCTAGCCATCTTATGGCACCTTGTTTAACTTATGTCTGTATTCAGATATTGTTGCTTCCGCTGACTCGTCTATGATCGAGCACTTGTATTCGAGCCCTCGAGGCCCCTGGCTTGTATTATGATGCTTGTATGACTTATTTTATTTTAGAGTTGTGTTGTGATATCTTCCCGTGAGTCCCTGATCTTGATCGTACACGTTTGCGTGCATGATTAGTGTATGGTTGAATCGGGGGCGTCACAAGTTGGTATCAGAGCCGACTGCCTGTAGGAATCCCCCTTCCACATTCCTTGGCCGAAGTCGAGTCTAGTCACTACAAAACTTTTACTAACATGGCCGTGAGTCTTACGGGCCCACGTCGCCATTGGGTGGTACTAGGATCTTTTACTCCTCGATCTATACTCTGGGACTCTGAACTCTCTTCTATTCGGGTTTAAATGGTTTTACTAACTCTAACATTAGGATCTCGTGACCACTTCTTCCCGGAGAGCCCATTAGTACAAATGATCGCCTGCTACACCAGAGGATTCCGAAGATACTTTATAGTGTTCTCTCAAGACTTTGTGTCATCGCTTTTTGCATTCCCTACCACTGTTATATCCTTAGGGATAACTGCATACAGTTGCCAGTCTTACGTTCAACCCCATTGATCTTGTTAATACAAGATGCCTCGAACTGCTCTTTGTTATTCCGAGAATCCTTTGAGCTTACCGCCTTGTAGTTCTTGCCCCATGAATACCCCCTACGGATAATCCCTCGCACTTACCGGGTATCCGTTCTTCCCCCGTTGTTCATATGATTCACAAGATACATTGAAATACCTTCGCTAAAACCGTATGAACCCGAAAAGTTTTCACAAGTCATGCCCTTCTGGTGTTTTACTAGATAATTTTCTACCATACTACTTTGAAATGAGGAGTGAATGAAAGGTTATGCATTGGAGCAGTGGGAGTCGACCTTGAACTTTGTGTTCATGCCCATGGACACGATGTAGGTCTTATCATTAAAGCTTCTCTTAAACTAATTATTCATTTGGTATAAGTTCATCTTATATCTGGGATCTGGTCTTCTGCAATCGTGGTTTCAACCATGGTCTCGTTTAAATACCATTTCTCCTGCAAGTTTAAGCACTTGTCTTCTGCAGAGCAATACCCCAGTCCAACCTATACTTTGATCTGTCGTCGAGTATTACCCCCTGGTATCTCAAGATTATCATGAAACTGCATAACTTCTTATGAGTTCTTCATCAAGTACTACATTCTCACTGATTCCAATTTTTCACGGGCTCTGAGTTATTAAACACTCAAAGACACCGATAACTGAATCGAGTTCGTACCGCGATTAAACAACTCTTGGTAACCTTCATTACTTACGAATTTGAACTCGATCACGTAAGTCCTAGCCTGCTCGGCTATATCATTATCGTGCTAAATTTTAACTGTGCTACCTGGTTCTTCTCCTCGGAGCACAAAATTCGACGGTGAGCTAATCTTACGTCGATCTTTCTCGTCATATCATTTCTTCTTGAACAGCAAACTTGATTTCAAGTTTGTGTCGTACCCATGGTTCCAATAACCTTTTGCTTCATCATTCCTTTGACTTGATGTCATCGCCGACCGATTACATCTTCATGAAACCTCTCGACAAATGTGTCGTGATCATAATCAACATTCTAAGCGTTTCCAGGATACAATCGAATTCATGATGAGAGATATCATCCTTGCCCCCACGATGATTGTGTTAACATCGACAACATACTTGCATTTCCGCAGCACAAAACTGGTTCATGGTTTGTGTTGTACCTTGAGTTCCTTGCTATCCAGCATTTGTTCTTTACCTTGGAGTATCACCATATTTTATGTCAAGAATGTTGTGAGAATTTCAGCACCTCTTAAGAAATTCTTGATATAGTAATACTTATCGCCGTCTCCATTCATTCTTGGTCTCCGTGTTGTTTCAAACCGGAGTACCCACAAATGGACTATGATGTGTATAATTCAAAACTTCCAGCAACCCTATTACTTGTAAGTTAATGAACGATAGTTTCATTCCTGGTGTATTGGTTATCGAATCACCATTCTAACATTGATCATGCTACCTAAGCCCATATTTTGGGTGCACCCTTCAACCAATGTTTACTCGTGGATGTTCTCCTCGGGCATACATCATTATATCATTTGATCTGACAAATGTTATCTCCTTGTTCACATAATTGTGGGAATCCATCGTCGCTAAGTCCATCAACCACCTCCTCATCCTCTCCTTGGTTTAATGATGAACTCTTGTTTCGGAACTCGCTTCCATAGTTCATTTCCCGAGGGTCTTGCAATGCCATCTCATCAAATTAAGTTGCGCCTTTTTCTTCTCAGGCATCCTAAGTCTGAGGTGTCCTGACCAATCGAATCTGAACCTCGGTCAGATATGATGGTTGGAATATATTTCCAAGAGTTATAAGATTGGTCTTTTATATGACCCGGTAAGATGATGTCCTCCCTAGCACACCTGGCCGTAGGCCCTATTGTTATAGTTTCCCTTTCAGCAAGGTTATCCATTCTTCCATGAGGAAATTGTAAGACTTATTCTACAAGTTGTTCTTGATAGATCCTTTGTGCATCCAAATTCTGACCCTTACTTGATGACCATGTCAATGCTATCTCGAAGCATGTCTGTGGTAATCAGATTTTCAATAAGAGCATTTGAAGCACAATGCTAAATTTTCTTTATCATTTATCCTAACACCGTTGTATGGGTAGTGTCATGAAACTTCTCTCTCCCTACCTAAGGGGTTTTCTACTTTATATCTGTAGCGACAAGACCTCAAATGGCATGTGCTGCTGTGCACCAGTGTCATCTCTGGATCAGTAATGCTGACACGCACAGTACAAATGGAGGATTTATAACAGAGTAGCAATCACACACTTATTACATCGAATATCTCCGAAGATATTAAGTATGATAAACATGGCTTAAGGCCATCTAATAACGATAACAGCGGAAGACTTGGAAGATAAGTGAGTCCATCACTCCAGCGGCATCACTGAGTATAAGACCACGACCTAAGGCACCTTACTCGTCGTCTGAAAAGTCTGCAACATGAAACATTGCAGCCCGAAAATGGGTCAGCACATAGAATATGCTGGCAAAGTAACACATAGAGAGCAATGAACAATAATAATGCTATACTATATGCATATATGGCTGGTGGAAAGCTCTATGGTTGCAGTTTTGCGAAAAGCCAATTTTATCCTACTTCAAAGGAATAAATTTTATTTAACTATCATGGTGGTTGTGAAACATTGAGAAGGTACCTCCAACTCAATCCCAATTAAGTGTCATCATTAACCCAACAAAATTAATTATAAGTAACATGGTGATGAGATTCAAATGATAATCCAGGTACTAGATACTCAAGTTGTCCATAACCGGGGACACGGATAACCATGATTAGTTTGTACACTCTGCAGAGGTTTGCGCACTTTTCCCCACAAGACTCGATTGCCTCCGCTTGATTCTCACACTATATGATGTTTGAGAAACGGATGACCGAGACACAGTCTTTCCGAAACAATCACTCTTTACTCTGGGTGGACCGGTACACCTACTTTCCCCTACATCTGCTAGTCCACCTCTTCAAGAGATCTTGTAACCTACTCAACTATGCTAGAGCCCATAATAGCTTGTGGCTGCACAAGGAAGTTTCTAGCATGAATAATCTTATGATCCCTTTGAGCCTGGGTGGCGGTCCTTATACATACAGACAACACTGGGTTCTCCAGGTGCCTCAATCCACCCAGATGTGAGTTTTAGTTGCCACCTTAAGTTGAACCATTATTAACAATCTCACATCTGTTATGAATATCACTCAAACCCAAATCCACGTCTACGAGCATAGCATGGCAATAATAAAAGCAACGTAGAAGTAACTCCCAAGGGTTTGATAAGAAAAATAGGTAATAGGTACTACCTCAACTACTTCCCAATACCCACAATTTAATTAGATCCTAATCATGCAAGTGTTTGAGGAAAACAGATCTAATGCAGTAAAACTGGGTATGAACGGGATATGATCAAAGTGTTACTTGCCTTGCTGATGATCCGCAAAACCTAACGAGTCGAAGTAACAAGCGGCACACTCCGGGTACTCTATCGCAAACAAACAAGCATACAATCAGTACTCATCTAATGCACAGGTAAAACTCGAATGAAAGATCCAACCAGAAAGTTCAGCTTAAGAACTCCGGTTTGCAAAAAAAATCAACTCGAAAGAAGCAACGAAAGTCAAACGACGAAAGAAAGAAACTTCGTTTGCTAATCTGGATCTAGGTCAAATTTTACTGTTGCAAAAACTTGTTTGAGTAGGTTAAACGGAAAGAGAATTTCGAGATGAAACTCTAGGCGCTTGAATCGCCTGATTTCGATAAACGAGCGAGAAGTTAAACAGAATCGAAGATTCGATCAGAAATCGAATCTGAGAAAATAACGAGAAAAATCCGACGAAAAAGAAAAACGGATGAACGGTTAAATAACGGACGTTCGTTAACAGAGAAAAACCGACGAACGCGTTCGTTAAAACGAACGGTTCGGTGAACGCTCGCAAAATAATAAAACCAAAAAAAAACCGATCTAGGGTTTTTTTTAAAACGAACGGTTTTTTTAAAAGAAAACCGGCAACGGCGAGGTGCGGCTACCTCGGGGATGGGCTCCGGCGAGGCTCCGGCGACGGGGCTCGGGGCTCGGGCGGCTCGGGGGCGAGGGGCGGCGGCTCCGGCGAGCGGCGGCGGCGGGGCAAGGCGGCGGCGGCGCGGATCCCGTGCGGGTGGCGGCGGGCGAGGCGAGTGCGGCGGCGGCGGCTTGCGGTGAGGGAGAGGGGGGGGGCGGCGGCAGTATAAATAGGGGGGGTGGAGGTGACTTGGGGGAGGGGGTGGCCGGCGGGAGCCGTGCGGGAGCCGGACTCGGCCATGGCGGCGGCGGCGTCTCGTGCGCGAGGAGGAGAGGGGCGCGGGGTGGGCCGGCGGCCTGGCTGGGCTGCGGCCCGGTCGGGCGCGCGCAGTTTTTTTAATTTTAAATAAGTTCCGCGGTAAATAATTCGTAGAAAAATAAATAAAAATCAGAAAAATATGAAATAAATTTTCCCCGTCTAGTTAGAAAATCTAGAATAGGGTGAACATTTTTTAACACAAAATGAATATTTGGAAAACATGCAATATTTTTAATGCAATAAAAATTGCAAATAAAATCCAAATAAATTCCAAATAATGATTTTAACATTTTTCCTCCAGTATTTCAATTGTTTTGGAGAAGTCATATTTTCTCCTCTCGTTTATTTTAAAATGAAATATTTTTCCGGAGAGAAAATAATTAAAACCAAAATCCTCGTCTTATTATTTGATAAAAATCAAATATGAAAATTTAAGAAAAATCCCCAACTCTCTCCGAGGGTCCTTGAGTTGCTTAGGATTATCGAGGATTTGTCAAAATGCAATAAAACATGATATGCAATGATGATCTATGTATAACATACCAAATTGAAAATTTGGGATGTTACAATATCCTGTCATGGATATCATGCTCTGCTTGTCCTTGGGAAGGATATACCCTGAAATATGTGTTTAAACACATTTCCTTTCCATTGTTTCTGTTTAATCTGATAATCACATTTTCCTTTCCATTGTCTTGTTTAACCTTTCTTGAGGTCTATATGATCTAACCAGCAATAATTCGCTGCTTATGTAAACACCCTGGTGTACAACCTTGTCCGTAAGACCATGTTACTATTGCTGGTGACATTTTGGTAACCACCGATGGACGAGAACTTTGCCTATTGGTCCGCCTCATTCAACGAGCAGGAATGGTTCTCTTCGTCCCTCGCCCTTGGTATCGATGTTGTTGCCAACATAACTAACATGCTAACCTCTGACATGCCTTGCTATCGTGACCGTGCAAGATGTCAGCCCCCTTTTCTACTTTAACCCACATGGTGGGCCCATAACCCACAGTTCCACAGGATCGAGACTTGACTCTCATGTACACCCTGTTGCCAAAGTTATTCCTAGAGCTTGACTTCGTATGTAGTTCACGGGCCACCTGCCTAGTGATCTATTCTGGTATCAGACGCAATACTTATTCCCATTGCTTTGAACCCCTTTCACATTTCGTATCAGGCAATGAATGATTGCCTATGCGCTTGAAAAACTTCTACTTTGCACCTTCTTGCTTTTCTCTCGATAATTTCTTAAGTTTCAATTCGAGAGTTACTTTTCGCCACCTTCCCTAATGTTATCTACCGGATAAGCAACCGTGCAGAGTTCTGTTCTTTCGAGTTACCCCTTATCCTTTTACGTAAGTATGATGGAGTTCCCGAAGAAAGGATGACAACTTCGTCCCGACGCACAGAAGTAGAGGAATGGAGGGATAAACATCATGGAGCAAACTCTTTGAGAAGAGCAACCAAGACCGAGAAAATTCGTTAGAATTTCGTAACGACACATTTCCCCCTTACTCCCCCTCTTAAATCTCGGGATGAGATTTCTTGTAGTGGAGGAGAATTGTGACACCCGGTTGATTAAGCTACAGTAACCCTCTACTAATGATGCCACGTCACCTCCGTTACTGTTGATAATCTTGCATTACTTCAAAACCGATTCAAAATTCAAATTCAAACTCCAGCAAACAACAAAAGTTTTCAAACTTTAAAACTAAAGTGTTCGGGTTGTTCCAGATAATGCATACGTAATTGTGATGAAGAACCCCCCCCCCCTTTTATAAAATGTTTAGATACTCTAAGGTGAATAAAACAATAACAAAAAACAAGATTTAAATGCTTTTGTAATTAATAAAATACTAAACTAAATTGTTTTGGGGCAAAACCTTTTGTGGCAGTGCGTTTTGTGGTATTACTAATTTAGGGATTGTTTTACTATTAAGTAAAAACTAAACTAAAAAGAAAGTAAAATAAAAATAGAGAAGAAATAAAAAAGCAAAACAGAAAGAATGAGTAAAAAGAAAAGAAAGCAAGAACAACAAAACAAAAACAAGAGCACCCCCTCGCTGGGCCTCGGCCCAGCTGGCCACTGGGCTAGCCAGGCCGGCCCAGCCGACGCCCCACTCCCCTCCTCCATATCCCCACTCCGGGGGAAACCCTAACCTGTAACCCCCACTCCCCCACGATTCCCCTTTCCCCCTCGTCTCCTTCTTTGGCGCCCCCAATCCAGATCGGGCACGGCCCCGCCGCCCACCGCCGACCTTCGTCGCCGAACCCCGACGCCGCCCAGTTCGTCCCCGCCGTCGCCGGCGCCCGCCTCCTCAACCCTCCTCCCCGCCGGACCGCCCCGAGCCAGGAGCCGCTTCTGACCCCATCGCCTCGATGCACGTCGCCCTCCTCGACGCCCCTCACCAGAGCACCACCACCGTCGCCCTGCTGCCTCGCCGTCGCGCGTCTCCGTCCTCCTCCCCAAGCCCCGCTGCCATTGCCCTACAACTACCTCGTGAGGCCCCCTCCTTCTCCTATTTCTCGCGCCCACGCACGCGTTCTCCCTCCCGCTGCTTCAACCACCATCCCGCGCGCTCGCCCGTGCCTCCCCGCGCGCGCGTTCGTCCTGCTGCTGCCGGACGCGTCCGCGCATCGGCCTCCCCGTCCACTCCCTCTGTCCCGCTCGCGAACCCCGCTCCGACCGACCGCCGCGCCCCACCCCGGCCTTCCTCGCTCGTCGCCTGCGCTGCACGACCGCGGCCCCGCACCGTCCCGCCTCGCACACGCGCGCTCGACGCCGCGTCCTGCCCTGCCACACGCGCCTGCACCCGGCGCCCGCTGGCGCGCCCTGCCCCGAGTAGCTCCCTGCTCCAGCTCGCCCCGCTACGTCGTGGCCACGCCGGCCGTCCGCGCCCTCGGCACCGCCTCCCAGCTCGCCGCTCCCCACTCGCTCCGGTGTCCAGCGCCCCGGGGCTCCACTCCGGCCACACCCGCACCCCCGGGCTCCGTCCGATAACACGACGCCTAGCACCCGTTTACCCGCCCCGGTTGGGCTGGGTCAATGACTAGAGGGGCCGAGCCCCTGCTAAAAAAAAGAAGATAAAAAAATGAAAATTAATTAATTAAACAATTAATTAACTTAATTAATTCTGTTTAGATAACTAATTAAACTTAATTAGCCTGCTAACTAAAATAACTAACTATTAATTAGTTGTAGTCTATGACAACCGGGACCCACAGACCTAGTCAACGCCCTGTTGACCGCTGACGTCATGCTGACGTCATCATACACTATTCTGGATAATGTTGATTTAAAATAATTAAATAAATTCTAAAAATGATTAAATCTTTTAAAATTAATATAAAATAAACCGTACCTCGGATTGAAAAACTTTGTACATAAAAGTTGCTCAGAACGACGAGTCGAAACCGGATACGCAGCCCGTTTGTCCGCCACACATCCCTAGCATAGCGAACACACAACTTTCCCCCTCCGGTTCATCTGTCCAAAAACGCTGAACACCAGGAATACTTTCCCGGATGTTTTCCCCCTTCGCCAGTATCACCTATCCCTGCGTTAGATCACCCCTGGCACCGCGTATTGCCTTGTTATATTTTGTGATGCTTTGTTTGCTCTGTATTCATTGTTTCTTCCCCCTCTTCTCTCTAGTAGACTACAAGACGGACGTCGCTGCTGCCTCGATCGACTATTGTTGACGACCCCTCCTTGCCAGAGCAGCCAGGCAAGCCCCCCCTTGATCACCAGATATCGCCTATTCCTTCTCTCTACTGCTTGCATTAGAATAGTGTAGCATGTTACTGCTTTCGGTTAATCCTATTCTGCTGCATAGCCTGTCTTTGCCACTACTGTTGTTACCTTTACCTCCAATCCTAAATGCTTAATATAGGATGCTAGTATTACATCAGTGGCCCTACACTCTTGTCCGTCTGCCATGCTATACTACTGGGCCGTGATCACTTCGGGAGGTGATCACGGGCCTATGCTATATACTTTATACTGTTACATTACTTATGATACTATTCGGAGATGGGGGCTGAAGGGGCAGGTGGCTCCATCCCGGTAGAGGTGGGCCTGGGTTCCTGACGGCCCCCGACTTTTACTTTGTGGTGGAGCGACAGGGCAGGTTGAGACCACCTAGGAGAGAGGTGGGCCTGGCCCTGGTCAGCGTCCGCGATTACTTTAAAATAACACGCTTAACGAGATCTTGGTATTTGATCTGAGTCTGGCCACTGGCCTATACGCACTAACCAGCTACGCGGGAACCGTTATGGGCACTCGACATCGTGGTATCAGCCGAAGCCTTCGTGACGTCAGCGACTGAGCGGCGCGCGCCGGGTTGGACCGCGTAACGCAACTTCCTTTGAAATGGAGGTTGCTAGGTCTGCTCTCCGGCAGCCGACGTGCAGGTGTGCAATGGGTGATGGGCCCAGACCCCTGCGCGCATAGGATTTAGACCGACGTGCTGACCTCTCTGTTGTGCCTAGGTGGGGCTGCGACGTGTTGATCTTCCGAGGCCGGGCATGACCCAGGAAAGGTGTGTCCGGCCAAATGGGATCGAGCGTGTTGGGTAATGTGGTGCACCCCTGCAGGGAAGTTTATCTATTCGAATAGCCGTGATCCTCGGTAACAGGACGAACCGGAGTTGTACCTTGACCTTATGACAACTAGAACCGGATACTTAATAAAACACACCCTTCCAAGTGCAAGATATAACCCGGTGATCGCTCTCACACAGGGCAACGAGGGGAGGATCGCCGGGTAGGATTATGCTATGCGATGATACTTGGTGAACTTACCATCTACTCTCTTCTACATGCTTCAAGATGGCGGCAGCCAAAAGCGTAGTCTTCGACAAGACTAGCTATCCCCCTCTTATTCTGGCATTTTGCAGTTCAGTCCGCCGATATTGCCCCTTTACACAGATACCCATGCATATGTAGTGTAGATCCTTGCTTGCGAGTACTTTGGATGAGTACTCACGGTTGCTTTTCTCCCTCTTTTCCCCCTTTCCATTCTTCTCGGTTGTCGCAACTAGATGCTGGAGTCCAGGAGCAGGAGGATCCCGAGGATGATTCTACGTGGAGTTCGACTCCGAGGAGTAGTTTAGGAGGATCCCAGGCAGGAGGCCTGCGCCTCTTTCGATCTGTATCCCAGTTTGTGCTAGCCATCTTATGGCACCTTGTTTAACTTATGTCTGTACTCAGATATTGTTGCTTCCGCTGACTCGTCTATGATCGAGCACTTGTATTCGAGCCCTCGAGGCCCCTGGCTTGTATTATGATGCTTGTATGACTTATTTTATTTTAGAGTTGTGTTGTTATATCTTCCTGTGAGTCCCTAATCTTGATCGTACACGTTTGCCTGCATGATTAGTGTACGATTGAATCGGGGGCGTCACACATCCGCAACTACAAAAGAAGTATTAAGGTAAACCTAACCATAGCATGAAACATATGGATCCAAATCAGCCCCTTATGAAGCAACGTATAAACTAGGGTTTAAGCTTCTGTCACTCTAGCAACCCATCATCTACTTATTACTTCCCAATGCCTTCCCCTAGGGCCAAACAATGGTGAATTGTCATGTAGTCGACGTTCACATAACACCACTAGAGGAAAGACAACATACATCTCATCAAAATATCAAACGAATACCAAATTCACATGACTACTTATAACAAGACTTCTCCCATGTCCTCAGGAACAAACGTAACTACTCACAAATCATATTCATGTTGATAATCAGAGGGGTATTAATATGCATGAAGGATCTAAACATATGATCTTCCACCAAATAAACCAACTAGCATCAACTACAAGGAGTAACCAAAACTACTAGCAACCCACATGTACCAATCTGAGGTTTTGAGACAAAGATCGGATACAAGAGATGAACTAGGGTTTGAGATGAGATGGTGCTGGTGAAGATGTTGATGGAGATTGACCCCCTCCCGGTGAGAGGATCGATGGTGATGACGATGGTGATGATTTCCCCCTCCCGGAGGGATGTTTCCCCGGCAAAACAGCTCCGCCGGAGCCCTAGAAGTGTTTCGCCAGGTTCCGCCTCGAGACGGTGGCGCTTCGTCTCGAAAAATTCCTTCAGATTTTTTCCAGGGCGAAAGACTTCATATAGCAAAAGATGGGCACCGGAGGCCTGCCAGGGTGCCCACAAGGTAGGGGGGCGCGCCCAGGGGGTAGGGCGCGCCCCCACCCTCGTGGACAGGGTGTGGCCCCCCTCTGGTGCTTTCTTCGCCCAATATTTTTAATATATTCCAGAACTGACTTTCGTGGAGTTGCAATACTTTTGGAGTTGTGAAGAATAAGTCTCTAATGTTTGCTCCTTTTCCAGCCCAGAATTCCAGCTGCCGGCATTCTCCCTTTTCGTGTAAACCTTGTAAAATAAGAGAGAATAGGCATAAGTATTGTGACATAATGTGTAATAACAACCCATAATGCAATAAATATCGATATAAAAGTATGATGCAAAATGGGCGTATCAGTATGGTGTTCCTATGATATGATCCGAGATGATCAAGTATGACAATCTTAATGTAGTATGATGTTATGGTTCTTTCTTAAAAGGTCTTTGCTTATCTTTTCCTTTTGCTTAAAAAGCTTGTGTGGCTCTTTCTCTTTTGAGATCTTTCTTTGGCCTCCGATGCAAAACTTCACGAACCAAGATAGCAATTGTGTATATGCGATGACAATCTTGTGACACAAGATATGATACCAAGATATGTACCAAGATGATATGGTATGTATGCAATGGGAGCTATGATCACTAATGTGCACAAGTAACGTTGCCAGCAATATTCAATGGCTAGTCTCGATAGGAAAGATACGCAAAAAATGGGCTATGGGGTTATCAATGCAATGGCAAGGGCATACACAAACGTGTTGTCTAAGTTACCGTCCTTGCTTACGGTAGAAGGTGTCAAAATGGTGGAGCGGTTGTTGTCGATGACGAGTCCGTGGCGAAGATGAGCGGCGGTGATGTCATTGTCGAACCGTCCCTAAGTTGCCGAAACGCGTTAGGAAACAGAAAACCACAACTCAAATTCTCATAGAACAAAACGTGTCAAAATTGTCGGAGTTGGGAAATGGGTAAGCTGTGGTGGTTGCGGAAAGCGGTGGTGGCAAAGTGTATGCGGAAGTGGAAATGGGCCGGTGGGACTGAATAAAATTCAGTTTTGTCAGGGTTCGTCGGACGTCTGGAAATGGTAGGACGTCCGGAGACTGTCGGACGTCCGGTGCCTGGGTGAAAACTACCTGCCACACACGAAATCCACGGATCAAATGCAACAAAATTCATCACACCAACAAATCACAAAAAAAAAATTTGGGGCTATTTTTGGTGGGGAATTTTCGAAATTGTGACAAAATCAACAAAACAAGGCTAGGAAACAAGGGTAGGGGCTCCAAATTCATGATCAACCAAGGCTCATGATACCAAGATGATGTAGGGTGGAAACCCTCGGGACGATCTTTCATGAAATGGAGTGGATCCTATGAAGAACACGAAGAACACAAGGGGAAACACGAGGGAAAACACGAGCGGAAACACTCAAATCAACGAGAACAATCACACATGTGCTAGATCCATGAACATAAAGAGTGATACAAGATGCAAACACAACAAAGGGCGATACACGAGGCGGTATTTCTTCTTCGTGAGGAGGTCTTGAGGGGGTCTTCCCGTGAGGGGTCTTAAATCCACTTGGGGGATCTTCTCTGTTGAGGTTGTGAACTCCGATGGAGAAGGTATCAAGCGGATGAGCAAAGCTCTATCTCTAAAATGAGCTAATCCTTTTGCTAACCCTAGAAAGAGGGAGGAGGAGGAGTATATATAGTCTAAGTGGACGAAGGAGTACATGGGCCTCAGCCCAACACATGGTGCACGCACAGGAGTCGGACGTCCGACGACTACCGGACGTCCGACAACTACCAGACGTCCGGTGGCTCGTGAGGGTCCGGATGTCCGGTACTTGTCGGAAGTCTGACGTTTTGGCTCGGGATGGTCGGCGTCGGATTTTCGGCTGGCTTTGGATGTCTGGGGGGTCGGTCGTCTGGTATGCCCCGGGCTTCTGACGTTTTGGCTCGGACGCGTCTGTGTGAGATTTCCGGAGGAGGTCGGTCGTCCGGCGGCTGGAGGGCATCAGACGTCCGGTCCTTGTCGTTCGTCCGGCTGCTGTAGAGTTCACAGGCTGGGACTTTGGATGGCTGGAGCTTCAGGCGTCGGACACCCGACAAGTCTCGGTCGTCCGGTGGCTGGAGATTTTCTGGTAGCTTCTCTTCTTGTTCCTTGTACTTGGTGTCTTCACCGTCTTGTCCGTTGGATGTAGTTGCTCCATGGCTATCCTCTAAGTACCTGATCATGCATAGGGTTTCTGCTTCAGGTAGTAACCATGTCTCATGTGAATAAAGTGGTAGTTCAGAGAGGAGTGAGTTCACCTTATCTTCGATAGCCTTTGCTCGAGCTCTTGTCATTGGTCCAAGTGATGTCGTGGGAGACGTAGGTAGGTCCATGGGGATGACCAAAGGATGCTCCGCATCACCTTGGAACTTTCATGGAGCTCATATTCCTCAACAAGTCTTGTGTTATCAACTATAAGATTTTCATTTTTACTTGTAAGGACATCTTTATTATCAAGAGCAATTTCCAAGGCATCATTAGTTTTAACAAAGTCAATTTGGTAAGTTGCTTGGGTTTCCTCAAGTGAAGCCCTCATGGCTTGCTCCTCATTGAGTTCGTGCTCGAGGAGTTCTACTCTCTCGTTTTCCTCTATAGGGAGGTTTTCAACATTCTCAATAAATTCATCGTGTTCGGCGAGTGACTTAAGGAGATCGCCAAAATGAGCACGCGCCTCACCATGAAGAGTTTTCAAGATCGCCAAAATGAGCACGAGCCTCGCCATGAAGAGTTTTCATGAAGGCCATCAAGGATTCATCATCATTATCCAGATATTCATCACACTCATCCC
The DNA here is from genome assembly GCF_002575655.3 of Aegilops tauschii subsp. strangulata. Classification (NCBI taxonomy): domain Eukaryota; kingdom Viridiplantae; phylum Streptophyta; class Magnoliopsida; order Poales; family Poaceae; genus Aegilops; species Aegilops tauschii. The sequence goes on along the minus strand of NC_053037.3, from coordinate 274,611,921 downwards.
CCAACTCATCGCATGATGCATTGGGAGTGTGGAAGGAGGGCTTAGGAGAGTTTGACTTTGTTATTACCTCTTTGTCCATGAGACAACAATGAGTGATGGGCTTGTTCTCGTTGGGGGATTCAAAGATCGGTGGTGGAGGAGAGGGTAGTGGCGTGTACAACAATGGGGACCGTACCCACATGATCATCATCACCATCATCTTCATCTCCGGACATGTACTCCTCACGAACATGCGCCTTATCATCTTTTCTCTTGGTGAACTTCGAGAATTTCTTCTTCTTGAGCACAAGATTCTCGGACTTGTCTTCACATCTCCCATATGGGCAATCATGCACAAAGTGTCTTGGGCTATCAGAATTGTAGCACTTTCTTCTTCCAAAAGATTTTCCATTAAGATTCTTCCCCTTGTTTGCATGGTACCCGAATATTTCTTGACCAAAAGAGTTGTTAGGGTATATTTACCCCTTAGTGGTTTTGGTGATTGATGACAATGCGTTTTGCGGACTAACTGTGTGCATTGAGTATTTCAGAGAATATCCTAGATGGCACGAGATAGTTTATTTCCCCTCAGTGGTTAAGAGTGAAGACGGTTATTTTTCGACGATTTATTTTCGGTGATTTGAGTCATAGGGAATACATACTATTAAGAGGGGGTCCGTGTTGGAAAGGTATGGGTGGAATCAACACGTACACAACCTCATATGCACTCACATTTCCTTGCAGGAACCTAGGAGCCATCTTGCTGCTTTATTGAGAAGCTCGAGGTAGCACACAAGCGGTAGTACCGCCAGTAATTACCGCTGGGCACTACTGCGCGTGTACCGCTTAGGGGGTTCCTGCGAGTGCAACTCTCTGTTGCCAGCTCCTAATTCACAGTAGTAGCACGGTAACAAGTGGTACTGCCGCTCCTACTACTTTTGCCAGTACCGCTTGCATTTTCTCCCCTGTGGAACCTTTTGTTGCTAAACCAAATTTGTTAAGAAAAGCTAAAAAATGGTAGTTGCCTATCCACACCCTCTAGTCAACCATATCGATCGTTTCAATTGGCATCAGACCCTCGTCTCTTTTAAGGGCTTAACCGCCTAATGAGTATGATTGATGATGTGTCAAGCGGTGGAGGTCTACCCACAGTCGAGGCGGTGGCCATGATCACACGAGAGGACCTAAATGAGGCTATGGCTTCACTTAGGACCTCTATGATGACCGAGGTCAAATCCTTGTTTAAGGAATTACTTGAGGGTCCTAAACTTCCCAGCGATCCATTGCAAGTGGTTAAACCCACTACCTCAGATTCGGATGCCGACTCCAGCAAGGAGGTGGCTAATAGTGATAAACTTACCACCCCTCAAGGTAAGAATGGGACGGGCACCCATGCCACGATTACCCCTCCCCCGGTCTATGGAGGACCGGTCCATGCACCTCATATCAACCACCTTGGTCCTCCTCCTAAGCTTGTGCTAAATGATTTTCCTAATTGTGTTTTCATATCAAGTCTCATTTGAATCACAACTCAACACATCTTTTGAGAATCATTGAGCAAGGCTACAACCCACATGATCCAAACAACTTCACTCCAAGAGAAGAAGTGGACAATCAATACAACCATTCCGCTTTGTTCATTCTTCAAGCCGCTATGCCTCCTGAAGAGCTCGCTCACTTGCGCCCATTCACTCTTGCAAAAGATGCATGGGAACACATTATCTCTTTGTACAAGGGAAGCTCAAGCATTCAACGCTCAAACTTCAAGGTGATCCTTGATGAGCCCGATGAGTTTGTGATGAATGAAGATGAGGATCCTCGTGAGATCTACCGACGGTTGACAACTCTTGCAGTCTCACTCCTAGGTCATGGGAGCAAGCATACGGATGATAGTTGGATCAAGCAGAAGTTCCTCAAGGCCATCATGCCATTCAACAAGGCCATGTCCTCCCTGATCCGTCAAAGACCGAACTTCCACTGTAGCGACACGACCTCAAACGGTCAAGCCCCTGTGTATCTGTGCCATCCCTTGTTTAGTATGCTGGCACACATAGTACATCGATGTATATATCAAAGTGCAATCACATGTACAAATAACGTAAAAACTGATATATATACCTCATAAGTCTCAGCGGAAACAATCAAATGGGTGTGGAGTCCCATCAACGCCAACGGCAAGTTGAGTGTAGACCGTAACCCTACAAAGTAACTCTTACTCGTCGTAGAAATTCCTGCAACATTAGACGTTGCAGCCATGTAGGTCAGTACATTGAATGTACTAGCAAGTCACATCATGAGTATAACGAACCTATTTGTACATGCAATTTGGCTGGTAGAAAGGCTCTAAGTTAACTTTGCATAAAGCCAATTTTACCTATCATAAAATAATTTACTCTACTTCTACATGAAAGTAGCATAAGATTGAGATGGCAACCCCAACTCAATCCATTCCCAAAGTTTCATTTAAACCCAACTATTTAATTTAATGGTGATGAGATCTCCTGGCATTTCCACTACTAGATGCTCAAGATGTCCATAACCAGGGACATGGCTAATCGATTAGATTTAACACTCTGCAGAGGTTGCACACTTTTCCCCAGAAGACTCGACCATCTCCATGATCGAAATATCGAGACATAGTCTTTCGAAAGTATTCCCCCTTAACCCACGGATAGGCCGGTACACCTACATATTCTACATCAACTAGGCTATCCCAGAAGGGGTCACACTATCTACTCAACTAAGCCAGAGCCCATATTGGCTTGTGGCTGCACACATAAGCTTCTAGACATGAAAATACGTTTGATCCCTTTGATCCTGAGCGGACGGACCACTTGCGGTGCACCACCATGGATTTCCCATGCATGCTCCCACTGTACTTTGCCACCATTTGAACCAGTTTCCACCCAGGTAGTTCATTAATTAACTTAGGTCCTGTTTATTACATTGTCACTCATACTTTATGATGGATCACTCCCCAATCCACGTCTACTTTAGCGAAGCAAAAATAATGTAAAACAGTGGCAACAATGATGTAAGGTTCAGACCTACCTCAATGAACTACCGGGTGTAAAGCATATCCATCAATTCCTACCATGCAATCCTACCACAAAGGACTAAGTGCATATATAAAAACATAGGTAATTGAAAGAATGGTCAAATGTGAACTTGCCTGGTAATAGTTGATGAAGATTATATCGCTCTTAGAATTTACTTAATAGAACTATTCTTCACTCTCCAATGAAAATCTATAATGTCAAACATTGGATTCACATAAGCAATCATTTTAGAGAACCAAAACAACATGCACAACAAAAGGCTCACAAAACCAAATGAGAATACATCACACTTAGCTATCACAAAATAATATATTCTAAGTGTAAAACAACATATGGCATAACTTAAAAAAATGTGATGTGAACTAAAGTGCACACCTGGCGTACGAGTAAAATATTCATGTACAGATCCTAGTGCGTGATTATATTGTGAGATTGGTCCAAGTCATAGAGTTTGGCTACGGTGTTAAAATGCAAAAAGAATCAACTCAATCTGAGCTATAGTTTAGGAGATTTGGCCAATTGAAGTTTGAATTCAAATCTGAATAAATTTCAAATTTTAATCTAACAAAAGTTTGCAAAGATGATATTACTGAATAGATCTAAACTTGACGAAGAATTTTCCCCTGGTTTCATCGAATTTGGATCTACGGTTGAAAAGTTGTGGCCAATCTAAGTTTAGGGGCTAATCTGCTAATTTAAAGGACTAAACAAAAAGAAAAATAATCGCGAGCAGGTCCTCGGCCACGTGGCGGCTCGTGGCTGGCCGAGCAGCGTCCACTGCGGAAGATATACCGCGAACGACCACTAAATAAAAAAACAACTACCGCGGCTAGAAAAATAAAATAAACCGAGATCAGTTTAACTAAACTGATCGGTTTACTAAAACCATGGTTAACCAATCTAATCCAAAAAAACTAAACGAACGGGAGGGTTCGTCTTATGATGGCAACGACGACAAACAGGAGACGGTGGAGCAGGCATCGGGCGGTGGACGGGGCGGCGGCTGCGGTGCTCCTCGGAGGCGGGGAATGAGTCGGGGAGGTCGGGCGCATTGAGGGGTGTCACGGGGGTGGTGGCGGCTCACGTCCGGGACGTCGGGGTCGAGCTGTGAGGTTGGGGCGCTCTGGTGCTCCGCCGAGGGTGCGATGTCGTCAAGATGGTGTTTCGGCGAGACCTAGGGGCCAACAAATATGTCAAACGGATGCGGAAGGGAGAGGCAAAGTGGTTGAATGAGAATAGAGGGCTCGGGTGCGCCACCGGTGACAGAAACGACGACGAGGTTCCTCAGCTCCGGCGAGATCCAAATGACGAAGGCGACGGCTGCGAGGGGCGAGGGGACGGGCGAGTTGGTATAACGGAGAGAGGGGGTCTAGGGGATTTTATAGATGCGGAGTGGAGGCTCTGGAGCTGCGGGATAATGCTTATCCATGCGAGAGCCGAGCGGCTGTTGCAGGCGGTGAGCTCGCGAGCTCTATCCTGAGCTGGAGGCGCGAGAGGTTGGGGACGATGGCCGTGGCTGGGGCCCACCAGTGAGTGCCTGCGGCGTGTGAGTGAGAGAGAAGCGAGGAGCGGGCGAGCGAGGCGAAGCCTTTGGGCGCTGGGAGCAGGCTGCGGGCCAAAAGTGCGGGCAGGCCGGCTCGTGTGCCCCTGGGCCGAATTGGTTTTGCTCCAGGCGGGTGCAGAAGTGTTATTTTTTGATAGAAAACAAAAGTGGCCCTAAATAAATTCAAATGAATTTATGAAAATACCACACAAAAGCCCTAAATTCATTTTTGAATATCTACAACACAGTGAACATTAGTTCAAGCACAAAAGATTTTGAAAAATGTTTTCCTAATGCATTTAACGCACTTTTTGCAAATAAAATAAATACCAAATAAACTCTAAAAACTCAAACTAATATTCAAATGAAATTTCCAACTCTTTTATATTTCGGGAAGCCACTTTATCCTCTCTCTCTTATTTTTCTAGAGTGGAAACATATTTGAATATTTCAGAAAACTCCAAAATGCAATAAATCATGAGATGCAAATGTTTTAAAATGTTTTCAAAATAACTTCTATTGGTTTCATAATCCATTTCCATATTTTCTTGCTGATATTTGAAGGAGTCATATTTCCCTCTCTCTTTATTTTATTTGAATACAAGGAAATGATTTTGAAACTCAAAATGGAAAACTTTTCAAAAGTGAACCAAATGAAATTCAAAAATGCTCTTTATCACTTCACACTCTATTTCATATATTTTGAAGAAGTCCTATTATCTCCTCTCATGAAAATCCTTGAGTGGCATAAAGTTTCTGAGTTGGACTATTTTTCAAATGGAATTAAAATCTTTTTTTCAGAACCCCTTTTCATTTCTTTAAATGGAAGAAGTCATATTATCTTCACTGTAGGGTTTTGTGATGAAATGAATTTGAATTCATGGAGATCAAAATGCAAGATGAAAGTTTTGGGAAAGACTTTATTCCCTCTCATTCAACTTTCAAAAAGTTTCAATTCCACTCAATTTCACACAATCAATCACACAACAATCAAACAAGAAATCATAATTATTTATTTAATATAACACTCCAAAATTTAGAATTTTGGGATGTTACAAACTACCACCGTTAAATAGAATCTCGTCCTCGAGATCCGAAGAGGCTAGAAAGAAAGTTAGATTTTTTTGGGGGAGGGGGGTCTTCTTGAAAAATCCAGTCATCAACACAAGGTATGGGGTGCTACCACCCTTAGAAGTATAGTTACGGGTCCAACAAAACTAATGTACTCCATCCTTTGGGTTGACAGTGTCGGTCTTCTCATATTCTCTGGGATACCTCCTTCACTGGTGCTCTTGTGGTAAGGGCATGACCTTTTCCTCAAAATGTGGAGTCCTCGCATCAAAATAAGATCCTTCCGAGTCTGGGTCTTCTTAGCTGATAGGTCATTCACCAATGCTAAACAACTATCGAAAATCTCATGGTGGTCAACAATTACTGGTTTCTCCTGCAGGAAATGGGTCTGGGTTAAATCTCACCGTATAACCTACGATTCGCAGCGGGTGCCTGTACAGGATTTCCATCGTCCTGCCATTGTAAGATTTTTGGCTTGTTGTCTCGACACTCTTCTAGGGTTTTAAGGCTCTCTGATTTTCCATCAACATATGATAGTTTATGAGAGAAGTCTCCAGTATGGGGGCCAATCCATCCTGCACTTGAATCATTACCACATACGCAGATAGTGAATCACATATTCTAACACTTGGGCATCCTCACAAGCATTGCAGAACTTCTCTTCTCCATGAACTGGGTTTGGATAAATCCATTGGTTCTGCAAGACAAACAAAACCTCTGTCGTTTCTTCACAACTCTTGGGTTTACGTAACCTCCTATGAAACGTCTGCTGATGAAATCAGAGCTTTTTCCAGAATTCTTCCTGAACAAGGTTGTGCTTGCTCTTTTTCAAATCCTAGGTCATGTGGGTTATGGGCCCACTTCAACACTTGTATATATTTAACTCATCCTTGGAGTTACTATTGTTCCATATTCCGACATTACATCTCCTTTAAATCCAATAGTACTTCATTCCCTCATACTCTTGTGGTAACCATCATAACAAAAACAAAACTCTAATGTATTTTGTCCAAACTCCAGTCTACGGAATACATTTTCCTTTCCATTGGTCAGGTGTTCTCACAGGGTATTACCATTAAAATAAAATGTATTGGTTCATCCATAATTCATATTCTCTTCATATCAAATCCTTTCACTACTGCAAGATGCTGCTAACGCGACACTATGATCAGAGACCCTTCGAGAAACTGTGTGCGATGCAATAATCACAACGGTGGTGTATGAAAACCGTCAAAAAAGGTGAAAACGTTTGCGATGGAGGACGCATCAAACACGGTTCAGATTTTAGTTGCGTGTGCGATGAAGGGCATACAGTTCAGTTCAATTAACTATTTGCGGTGAGGAGGAAAAAAAGAAACGGGCAACCAGATGAAGGCATGTGCGATACACAGGATACGGTTCACTCGGATGAACTGTTTGTGATTAGGCAACACAAAAGAAACGGGCAGTCAGATAAAGGTGTGTGCGATATACATCATACGGTTCACTCAGATGAACTGTTTGTGATTAGGCAACACAAAAGAAACGGTCAGCCATATCAAGGTGTGTGCGATATACGGCATGCGGTTCACTCGGATGAACTGTTTGCGTTGACACAAGAGAACAAAAACGGTTCAACTTGACAAGACGTGTGTGTTGTGCGATGGGATTGCATGCGGTTCACTCGGCCCTTGTCGTCAGTGTGTGACCTCTGTGGCAACCGTTCACTCCCCAGGCGGCTCTTCGTGTACCGTGGCAACCGTCCACCGACGCTTCGCCTTTCCCTCTTGATTTGGAACCGCTGTCGCACGCTAGCTCTTCCTCCCTCCTCCATTTGCCTCCACCCTTCCTTCTGCCATTGTTTGATCGTCTTCTCCATGGAGGGAACAAGCCGGAAACGACCCCGTTATTCTTGCCCCGATTTGAATGATGACGCGGTGGAGGAACTCATTGATTGGTGCGACGTCATCACCTCGGCTAGCATGGCAGGTTCATTCAAGACCATTCTCGACTCAACTAATAACATCATTACAAGGAACCCAAGGGTCCAGGAGCAGTTTGATCTCCCCTATCTTCTTCGCCGTGACCCTGCTGACTAGCGCGGGGACGAGGGAAGCCTCGCCTTGTGTAAGTTGATGCCGCTTGATAATGATACGTATGATGTTAGGATGCCATCGCTTGAGGGCAAGGCTTGGGCAGGCGCAAATGGAGATTGGGTTGTTTATATTGGGTACAACTGCAAGTGGGAACTTGTGAATGTGTACACTCATCACCGGGTTCCACTTCCAAAAACCTCAGACGACTACCCAAAGGTTGAGTACACCGGTATTCTACGTGAGTTCAAATATGATCATGCTGACTGTCGTCTACAGAAGATATCAATTTGTCGAGTTCCCAACCGCTCTTGGGATTACACGAACTATGAAGTTGTTGCTATCTTCGACAAGCTTGCTGTCCTTACTTCCACGCCTCGATGGATATTGCTAAAAAAATCAATTTCTGTACACGGATTAGTACTGTGATGCAATTCAATACGAGGGTCTTGTGTTTGCTGCCACCACTCGTGGCACTGTTTTTGCATGGAATCTTGATGCTTTCGGTACGTTTGTCTTCCATCATAATTATAATTGTTTCAATCACATGCATGCGGGTTAGCTAGTTTCCCTTTACTCAAGGACCTATTCCAACATCCGTTGCAGGGTATTCGGGATGGATACTAGTGTACTAGCGCCAACACCTTCTCCATGGTTCATTATTGAAAGTCTTGGAGGAAACTCGTTCTTCCTTGGACAAAACTATCCAATGATGGTGGAAGGCGATCCAGCTGCTGTTGACACAACGTTACTATCATTTATGAGAAGCATCTGTATCTATACCTTGGACATTACTATGCTTCCCTACCGTCCCAATATGGGTCCTGACATAGGCCGCTTCAGCCTCGATGATCAGTCCTGCGTTGGTCTCGAGATTGACAGTAGCTGGCCCTTCCTAGAGGATCACTTCTGGTTCAAAGCAAGCGTTTCCAATGACGACGAGTGGTTGAGCTGAAGTTCATTTCATCGCTTTGTTATTTATTGTGTGAGAAAAACTTTACTAGAATGTTTTGTTGGAAATGATCTATAATCCAACGTGTATCCTCGTTGTCGTTGTGGGTTGATGACTTGTTGTATGTAATCAATGGTACATTTGCATATGCGTCCATCAACTCACGCCTGCTAGTGGTGTCCATATGAACAGTGCTAGTGATTTTAGTTGCAAAAATTAGATAGTTCTAGTGATTTGTAGCTGCATATTTTGACAAATCGCAGTGTTACAAGGTTGACAAATGGCAATGTTACTAGATAAACAAATGTCAATCTTTCCAGTTTAAGAATTGGCAACATACCCAAAATGACAGATATGCAAATCTTACCCAATTGTTTGTACGTGGTTGCACACGGTCATGAAAAACAACCGTTTGCGTTGAAGGGATGCATAAATCCTGTTCCACATTTTCCTTTGGCTTCCTGGGGAAGCTGTCGGTTTGCATACGGGTGTTCTAACTAAAACGTTTGCGATGAGTATTTTATATTTAAAAACCATTGACGTTTTTTAAAAAGAAAATCGTTTGATAAGTCTGTACGTTAAGAGAGAAAAACGCAAGTTCGTTCAAACCATATCTTTCATTCAGTCACACTGCGAATTTATATTCATATGATCGAGAATTCGAGATACAGTATTAAACCCCAAAAAAACTATTTCCGGCGGCGGCGGAGGCGGCGTGCCGTGCCGTCGTTGTCGTTGTCGTCCTCCGGGACGCCATTGTTGAAGTCTTCAAGGCAGCACAAAATGTTCTTCACTTGTAAATCAAACATCATGTCGTCGCGCGACCGACGGGCAGGGTGCGGGAAGACGACAACTGGCACCGCTGAGAGGTAGCGGTCGACGGCAGCGTCCCATGCCGCAGAGGGGGGAGGGCACACGGGCACGGGCACGTGCGCGACGGGTGCAGCCAAACGCATGGGGACCGGCGCCACGGTGGGTGGAGGGGCGCGCATGGGCGCGGCGGGTGCAGCCAAACGCACGGGGGCCGGCGCCACGGTGGGTGGAGGGGCGCGCACGGGCACGGGCGCTGGCGCTGGCATGTACACGAGCTCACGCGGGTCTGCGGAGACCTCGCTGACGCCCGCGGCTTCGAGCTTTGCGATAGTGCTCGGCGACTAGCCCGTCAATGCTACGGGGATGGTTGCCGGCGCGGGCGCGGGGATGGGAGCTGGGACAGGAGCGGGGGCAGCAACCGCCGTGGCCAGCTCATTCTAGGACATGTCCATGAGGCCCCATTCCTCCTTATTTTCTATCTCCTCTGGCTCGGAGTCGACTTCACCAAACTTGAAGACCAGTGGCAGATGATCATTCTGCGCCATGGCGGTGGAGGTCTGCGGGGGGGGGGGGGGGGAGGGGAATGGGAGGCGAACAGTAAGGCCGCCCGTATTAAATAGCGGCTCGAGCGCCATTAATGCAGAGGAAGGCGGGCGGCCATGGAAGTCAAAGGGCTCGCTTCCCAGTGAGCCCGCGTAGCGTACAACTCGCATGCTTCCCGGTGAGCCTACGCATTGGAGAACAGTTAGCACGCCTCTCGGTCAGCCTGCGCACCAGACTGCGCTCGCACTCTGTAGGATCAAAAGTATGTCTAGAGGGGGGGTGATTAGACTACTTGACCAAATAAAAATCTAGCCTTTTTCCCAATTTTAAGTCTTGGCAGATTTTAGCAACTTAGCACTAGTCAAATAATCAACCTACACATGCAAGTCTAAGAGTATAGCAGCGGAATGTAAAACATTGCACATGAAGGTAAAGGGAGGAGTATGGAGGGAGCAAACACAATGTAGACACGGAGAATTTTTTATCCGTGGTTCCGATAGGTGGTGTTATCGTACATCCACGTTGATGGAGACTTCAACCCACGAAGGGTAATAGTTGCGCGAGTCCACGGAGGGCTCCACCCACGAAGGGTCCACGAAGAAGCAACCTTGTCTATCCCACCATGGCCATCACCCACGAAGGACTTGACTCACTAGGGTAGATCTTCACGAAGTAGGAGATCTCCTTGCCCGTACAAACTCCTTGGTTCAACTCCACAATCTTGACGGAGGCTCCCAAGTTACACCTAACCAATCTAGGAGACACCACTCTCCAAAAGGTAATAGATGGTGTGTTGATGATGAACTCCTTGCTCTTGTGCTTCAAATGATAGTGACCCCAACACTCAACTCTCTCTCATAGGATTGGATATGGTGGAAAGATGATTTGAGTGGAAATCAACTTGGGGAAGGCTAGAGATCAAGTTTTATGTGGTTGGGATGGAATATCTTGACCTGAACACAAGTGTAGGTGGTTCTCTCTCAGAAAATGTATGTTGGAAGTGTAGGCATGTTCTGATGGCTCTCTCCACGAATGAAGAGTGGGTGGAGGGGTATATATAGCCTCCACACAAAATCTAACCGTTATACACAAATCACCAAACTCGGTGGGACCGAATAATGAAACTCGGTCAGACCGATTCAGTTCATAATGTGACCGTTAGGCATTTCGGTGGGACCGACATGTCAACTCGGTGGGACCGATTTCATTAGGGTTAGGGCATAACGTAATCTCAGTGAGACCGATTACACAAACTCGGTGGGACTGATTTTGGTAATAAGCTAACCAGAGAGTTGGTCAGGCAAACTCGATGGGACCGATTCGCTCATCTCGGTGAGACCGAAATGTTACGAAGGGGAAACAGAGAGTTTGCATTGCGAACTCGGTGGGACCGATCGCTCATCTCGGTTGGACCGAAACATTACGAAGGGAAACAGAGAGTTTGCAATCCCATCTCGGTGAGACCGAGATCCTTATCAATGAAACCGAAGTGACTAGGGTTTGTGGCAGTGTCTATGTCAACTGAACTCGGTGGCGCCGGATAGGAAGTTTCGGCGGGGCCGAGTTTGACTTTGGTTTGGGACATGTGTGGATGTGAGAAAGTGGTTGAGGGTTTTGGAGCATATCACTAAGCATTTTGAGCAAGAAACCCATTAAGCAGCACCTCATCCCCTTTTAATAGTATTGGCTTTTCCTATGGACTCAATGTGATCTTGGGTCACTAAAATGAAAATGTAGAGTCTTGAGCTTTAGAGCTTGAGCCAATCTTCTGTCCTTAGCATTTTGAGGGGTCCACATTCCTAATCGACGCCATGCCAATCACTGAACTTTGTTGAAATATTTATCTTGAAATGGCATTACTTCAATGAGCTATATGTTGTTAGTAATTACCAAAACCACCCAGGGATAGTTGCACTTTCACACGCCTCCCGTTCAGTCAAGGTCAAGCAGCTGTCCGCACGGCACCTCCTATAGCCATTAAAACCAAGACACATGGCGTCACATGAATGGTTAACAGCACGCACACGTTTTGAATTATACAAACGTTTGAGATATTAAAGTGGCAGCTATTTTTTCAAAATGCCATTGTTGGCTGTCATTATTCGAGTGCGCATTCTCTCAAAATGGACACGAAAAATACCACATCATGTCAGGTGTCATTCCATGATAGCATGCCATGTTCCATGAATTTCAGACGAGTTTTGGATTTACTAGAATTTAAAAACCAGGCATCTCAATGTTTTGTCGGCAATCAACGGTGCCCTGGTGTTTGAAATTCATTCCCATTTCTTGCATGGGACCTAAGCATGCACCCAAGGACACATATTTGTTTTTTCAACCAATTTATATGCACTGGAGCATGTGCATGTAGTTCAAATTTGAATTATGCACATAAATGCATTGAAAACTTAGTTAATGCATAAAAATGTCCAAAAGAACCCCGAAAAATCACAAAAATTGACACAACACTCTTGTTGTTCTATGTTGACACGAGAAATTTTTTGGAAGCAATAAGAGGCAGTGGATATCGTTTCGTCCCCAAAGGTGGGACGTTCCCTACCGAAACCATGATGCTTGTTGTGAGAAGCTCTGGTTTGTGAGAAGCACATACCCAAACCTGCCCCAAATGGGATAAAAAATTTACCACGGCATGTTGATGCCGCTCCATGAATGCATGCCAAGTTTCATGAATTTCAGATGAGTTTTGAATTTACTAGAATTTTAAAACGAGGCAGCTCAATGTTTTGCCGGCAATCAACGGTGCGCTGGTGTTCGAAATTCACGCCCATTTCTTGCATGGGACCTAAGCATGCACCCAAGGACACAGATTTGATTTTTCAACCAATTTATATGCACTGGAGCATGTGCATGTAGTTCAAATTTGAATTATGCACATAAATGCATTGAAAACTCAGTTAATGCATAAAAATGTCCAAACGAACCCCGAAAAATCCCAAAAATTGACACAACACTCCAGTTGTTCTATGTCGACATGAGAAATTTTTTGAAAGCAATAAGAGGCAATGGATATCGTTTCGTCCCCAAAGGTGGGACGTTCCCTACCGAAACCATCATGCTTGTTGTGAGAAGCTCTGGTTTGTGAGAAGCATATACTCGAACCTGCCCCAAATGGGACAAATTTTTCAACATGGCATGTTGATGCCGCTCCATGATAGCATGCCAAGTTTCATGAAATTTAGACTAGTTTTGGATTTACTAGAATTTAAAAACCAGGCATCTCAATGTTTTGTCGGTAATCAACGGTGCCCTGGTGTTTGAAATTCATTCCCATTTCTTGCATGGGATCTAAGCATGCACCCAAGGACACAGATTTGATTTTTCAACCAATTTATATGCACCGGAGCATGTGCATGTAGTTCAAATTTGAAATATGCACATAAATGCATTGAAAACTTAGTTAATGCATAAAAATGTCCAAAAGAACCCCGAAAAATCACAAAAACTGACACAACACTCTTGTTGTTATATGTTGACACGAGAAATTTTTTGGAAGCAATAAGAGGCAGTGGATATCATTTCGTCCCCAAAGGTGCGATGTTCCCTACTGAAACCATGATGCTTGTTGTGAGAAGCTCTGGTTTGTGAGAAGCATATACCCAAACCTGCCCCAAATGGGACAAATTTTTTACCACGGCATGTTGATGCCGCTCCATGAATGCATGCCAAGTTTCATGAATTTCAGATGAGTTTTGGATTTACTAGAATTTTAAAACGTGGCATCTCAATGTTTTGCCGGCAATCAACGGTGCGCTGGTGTTTGAAATTCATGCCCATTTCTTGCATGGGCCTTCAACCAATTTATATGCACTCGAGCATGTGCATGTAGTTCAAATTTGAATTATGCACATAAATGCATTGAAAACCCAGTTAATGTATAAAAAAGGCCAAACGAACCCCCAAAAATCCCAAAAATTGACACAACACTCCTGTTGTTCTATGTTGACACGAGATTTTTTTTTGAAAGCAATAACAGGCAATGGATATCGTTTCGTCCCCAAAGGTGGGACATTCCCTACCGAAACCATCATGCTTGTAGTGAGAAGCTCTGGTTTGTGAGAAGCATATACCCGAACCTGCCCCAAATGGGACAAATTTTTTAACATGGCATGCTGATGCCGCTCCATGATAGCATGCCAAGTTTCATGAATTTCAGACGAGTTTTGGATTTACTAGAATTTAAAAACCAGGCATCTCAATGTTTTGTCGGCAATCAACGGTGCCCTGGTGTTTGAAATTCATTCCCATTTCTTGCATGGGACCTAAGCATGCACCCAAGGACACAGATTTGATTTTTCAAGCAATTTATATGCACTGGATCATGTGCATGTAGTTCAAATATGAATTATGCACATAAATGCATTGAAAACTTAGTTAATGCATAAAAATGTCCAAAAGAACCCTGAAAAATCACAAAAATTGACACAACACTCCTGTTGTTCTATGTTGGCACGAGAAATTTTTTGGAAGCAATAAGAGGCAGTGGATATCGTTTCGTCCCCAAAGGTGGGACGTTCCCTACCGAAACCATGATGCTTGTTGTGAGAAGCTCTGGTTTGTGAGAAGCATATACCCAAACCTGCCCCAAATGGGACAATTTTTTTACCACGGCATGTTGATGCCGCTCCATGAATCCATGCCAAGTTTCATGAATTTCAGACGAGTTTTGGATTTACTAGAATTTTAAAACGAGGCATCTCAATGTTTTGTCGGCAATCAACGGTGCGCTGGTGTTTGAAATTCATGCCCATTTCTTGCATGGGACCTAAGCATGCACCCAAGGACACATATTTGATTTTTCAACCAATTTATATGCACTGGAGCATGTACATGTAGTTCAAATTTGAATTATGCACATAAATGCATTGAAAACTCAGTTAATGCATAAAAATGTCCAAACGAACCCCGAAAAATCCCAAAAATTGACACAACACTCCTGTTTTTCTATGTTGACACGAGAAATTTTTTGAAAGCAATGAGAGGCAACGGATATTGTTTCGTCCCCAAAGGTGGGACGTTCCCTACCAAAACCATCATGCTTGTTGTGAGAAGCTCTGGTTTGTGAGAAGCATATACCCGAACCTGCCCCAAATGGGAGAATTTTTTTAACATGGCATGTTGATGCCGCTCCATGATAGCATGCCAAGTTTCATGAATTTCAAACGAGTTTTGGATTTACAAGAATTTAAAAACCAGGCATCTCAACGTTTTGCCGGCAATCAACAGTGCCCTGGTGTTTGAATTTCATTCCCATCTCTTGCATGGGACCTAGAAATTCACCCAAGGACATATATTAGATTTTTCAACCAACCTTAGTGCATTGGAGCATGTGCTTGTAGTTCAAATTTGAATTATGCACATAAAATGCCTAGAAAACCCAGTTAATGCATAAAAATGTCCAAACGAACCCCGAAAAATCAAAAAAATTGACAGCACTCCTGTTGTTCTATGTTGACACTAGAATATTTTTGAAAGCAATAAGAGGCAATGGATATCGTTTCGTCCCCAAAGGTGAGACGTTCCCTATTGAAACCATCATGATTGTTGTGAGAAGCTCTGGTTTGTGAGAAGCTTATACCCGAACCTGCCCCAAATGGGACAATTTTTTTACCATGGCATGTTGATGCCGCTCCATGATAGCATGCCAAGTTTCATGAATTTCATACGAGTTTTGGATTTACTAGAATTTAAAAACCAGGCATCTCAATGTTTTGCCGGCAATCAACAGTGCCCTGGTGTTTGAATTTCATTCCCATCTCTTGCATGGGACCTAGAAATTCACCCAAGGACACACATGTGATTTTTCAACCAACTTTAGTGCATTGGAGCATTTGCTTGTAGTTCAAATTTTAATTATGCACATAAATGCCTAGAAAACCCAGTTAATGTATAAAAATGGCCAACGAACCGTGAAAAATTCCAAGATTGAACACAACACTCCTTTTGTTCTATGTTGACACTAGAAAGTTTTTGAAAGCAATAAGAGGCAATGGATATCGTTTCGTCCCCAAAGGTGGGACGTTCCCTATCGAAACCATCATGCTTGTTGTGAGAAGCTCTGGTTTGTGAGAAGCTTATACCCGAACCTGCCCCAAATGGGCCAAACTTTTTACCATGGCATGTTGATGCCGCTCCATGATAGCATGCCAAGTTTCATGAATTTCATACGAGTTTTGGATTTACTAGAATTTAAAAACCAGGCATCTCAACGTTTTGCCGGCAATCAACTGTGCCATGGTGTTTGAATCTCATTCCTATCTCTTGCTGGGACCTAGAAATTCACCCAAGGACACGCATGTGATTTTTCAACCAACTTTGGTGCATTGGAGCATGTGCTTGTAGTTCAAATTTGAATTATGCACATAAAATGCGTAGAAAACCCAGTTAATGTATAAAAAAGGCCAAACGAACCCCGAAAAATTCCAAGATTGAACACAACACTCCTGTTGTTCTATGTTGACACTAGAATTTTTTTGAAAGCAATAAGAGGCAACGAATATCGTCTCGTCCCCAAAGGCGGTACGTTCCCTATCGAAACCATCATGCTTGTTGTGAGAAGCTCTGGTTTGTGAGAAGCTTATACCCAAACCTGCCCCAAATGGGACAAAATTTTCACCACGGCATGCTGATGCCGCTCCATGATAGCATGCCAAGTTTCATGAATTTCAGACGAGTTTTGGATTTACTAGAATTTAAAAACAGGTATCTTAACGTTTTGTCGGCAATCAACAGTGCCCTGGTGTTTGAAATTAATTCCCATCTCTTGCATGGGACCTAGAAATTCACCCAAGGACACACATGTGATTTTTCAACCAACTTTAGTGCATTGGCGCATGTGCTTGTAGTTCAAATTTGAATTATGCACATAAAATGCCTAGAAAACCCAGTTAATGTATAAAAAAGGCTAAACGAACCCCGAAAAATTCATTCCCATTTCTTCCATGGGACCTAAGCATGCACTGAAGGACACAGATTTGTTTTTTCAACCAATTTGTATGCACCGGAGCATGTGCATGTAGTTTAATTTTGAATTGTGCACCTGAAATGGCTAGAAAACCAGTTTAATGTATGAAATGTCCAAACGAACCCTGAATAATTCCAATTCTTTTACGACACACATACAGTTGCATGTTCACTGCAGATAAAAGGTCTAGCAATTCAAACACCGTCCATTGCCGCTATGACCCCATTTTGTAATTCAAATCAAGTAGATCCCACACAGTTTATTCTCACCAATCGTGTGAGATGTAGTACAAAATATCTTGGAGCACCGTCGGTGTATAGTACGCCTATGGCTTACGCGAGAAGGTGCGTCGGCTACAGTCCACAGCCGGCGTGTCAAGCACACTAGCTTGCTCCCCCAAAACTCCGGCCTCGGCATCCCTCGCATTCTCGAAAATATCTACCGCCTGGAAGGTTTTAATGTTTGATAGCACACGATTAGTATGTGCGTACCGTGTGCAATGTCTGTTATGTGCGTACCGTGTGCAATGTCTGTTACTCCCGCTTTGCTTCAGTCCCTTGATTCAAATTTTCAGTAGCCCCGGCATTTTACTCCCGCCTCTGCATCCCTCGCAATCTCAAAAATATTTGCTTGCCCTTTGTCCAAATTTTCAGTAGCCCCGCCTTGTTACTCCCGCCTAGTAAAATTTTCAGTTGCCGCAGTATTTCCTCAAACACAACCTCCGCTAACACAGACACACACAACCCTCGAAACCATTGGTAGGTCACCACCATCGCCGGTGCCTCCATCCTCAATCTCTGCCTATGTGTCGGGGAGCTTGAGTAGCCAATGGCCAAAAAGAGGTTTATCGCGGCCTTTTCGCCCGACGCCGGCGAGGTGGCCGCCGAGGTGTCCCCGTCGTCCTCCACGGGCCCGATACGCCGTCGCCGGTCCCCCGATCCGCCCGCCGCCGCGCCCCTACGCTGGTTCGAGGACTTCCCCGTCCTCCCCCGGACCCGACAGCCGACGAAGTACTACCTCGGGGTCCGGCAGCGGCGGTGGGGGATGTGGGTCACCGAGATTACAGATCGAGAGACCAACACCCGCCAGTGGCTCGGTAGGTTCCACACGGCCGAGCTCGCGGCCATGGAGTACGACCGCTGGCAGGTCCGCTACCACGGCGCGGCGGCTAGGCTCAATTTCCCCTTCGGCACACGTCCGATCCACCTCCTTCCGCCGGAGCCAGGGGTGGTGAGCTCCGCTATGGCGCGGGAGGACCGCGAGGCGTGGGAGCGTCTCGAGGCCGAGGCCGCCGACGAGGCCTACATGCAAGAGCTCCGCCAGCAGCACCCGGAGCTCATGGAGGTGGAGCGGGCGATCTTTGCCGGTGCGGAGGGCGGCGAGGTTATCGCTCTCTCCTCCGATGACGAGGTCGCAGGCGGCGAGGACGGCGGCGCGGAGGGTGGTGAGGTTATCGCGCTCTCCTCTGATGATGAGGTCGAAGGCGGCGGCGACGGCGGCGTGGAGGGCGTCGAGGTGGGCCCCGAGGACGAGGAGATCGACGTCGACGAGTGGAGGAGTGCCTTCCCCAATGACCCCGACGACGGTACTGGCCCGGACCCGGCTCGCGGCACACCGTACAAGACGAGGAAGGATTGGCTCGACCTCTACTTCGACCGAAAGTAGTTTAGCTTAGTTTAAATTTATGTTTTATGTTTGGTTATGCAAAACTATCTATGTTTATGTTTGAATGCATGCTACTTTCGATTGAACCTGTTTTGAACTTGAACAAATTGAAGTTTACAACCTTAAGTTTAGGGGATCGACTAGAAAAGGCCAAAAATTGCTGGAGTATATATATATATATCCACTAAGGGTTTTAGTCCTTTAACTTTTTAAGGATCGCTTAGAGATGTCCTTATGACTTGTTTATTTCAGTTCTTCATAATGTGATGCTCTATATGTGCAACTATTTGCTGTGCAGTTCAATTTCATCAATAACAGTTTCAACAATACCACTATGAATTACGATATTTGGTTCCTGTTAAGGATATTGCAGTTAACATGCCTTTTCGTTTTCCAATTGTTGTTTAGAAACATGCATTGTACTGAATGACTAAATATGCAATCCCAGGCTACATAGCAACAAGGAAGAGTGTTACGTTAATGTTCTGATGATGTCTAGATATACATGTAATACAATCTTATATAATGGGATGGATGGAGTGTTGTACTACATCATTTTTCAATTTTTGTTTAGCTTCTAATATTAACTTGGTGCTTTTAGGTACATATATCATTGCCAAAGATCCACACTTCGACCCTTTCTGCGTATGGGGCAATGAGATATTCATGAACCAGCATCAAGTGAGGAAACTGATAAAGATTGTTACTAAAATGGGTCAAAAGATGTTAATCGAACTATTTGTTTACACTTTATGCAAGACAACAGTGAACTGCAGGATGGTAAGTAAGAACCCTGTAGCCTTCTTTTTACTGCCCGTAATGAGTTGTGTTAGATGACAATATGTGAATCCTTTTTCTTTTGCAGTGGATCCTGAAGCAGTTTACTCAAGATTACCTCTCAAACTACATGATTGGCGGCCGTCCATCACAAGGGGTTGGACTAGAGTCATGCATGCCTTCTGCATCCAGGAGAGCACAATAGGGCCATTCCGCTTCACCTTGTTCAGCAACTGGAATGTCTGTCGCCTCTTTCTTTACCATCTGTAATAGTACAAGTATAGAACCCTGGTACATCATTCTTTATTTGGTGCTTCTGTAATTCTTAAACATATGTACCTGTGAATCGAAAATGCATTGGTTGTTTGAACCTGATGGATATGAATAAAGCTATAGCCTACTTTCAAGTTTAAATTAGGTACAATTTTAAATAGCAACAAGTAAATTAGGGCGAAATTATGTTGTGCAGGTCATTACGACACACACGGTTGGTAAAACACAAACGTTTGTGATGTACACTATAATTCGAGACGGTTCACAGAGAGGAAATGTGTGCAAGCATGCACACAGTTGCCGTTCGCAAAGCGTGTGTGATGTCAGACACTATCACATACGGTGTGGGAAAACTAAATGTGTGTGATTGTCTACTTATCGTACACGGTTTATAATCATGAACTGTTTGTGATGTGCCAGGCATCGTAAATCTCCCGTGCCTGGAATCTGCCTAGAATCTTCCTGGAAAGCTCCCGTGCCTAGAATCTGCCTGGTTTTAGGCAGAACCACAAAACCCCCGACTGCGATGGCAATGCGAGCACAAACGAGTAGCAAGGATGAAGTGTTTGGGATATTCGAGATATCGGAAACGGTTATGTAGGGACAACTGTATGCATCAAGGCTCCCTATCCCCGACGGTTTCTGGATCGTGTGGGAAGGACCCCCCTATCGCCCACACTCACTTGGCGACGGTTCCAAATGCCGTCGCGGAAAGGGGTTTTAAACCGTTTGTTTAGGACCGACGCGCACCAGTGTTTATTACATCCTTAACCACTACTAAAAACTCAAATTTCAAAAGTATTTTATTACAAATGTTGCCATCCACATAGTTTGGTATAGTCAAGCATTACTTCCATCTATTTGCCCTTCCTGAAGAAGCTTCAGTCCCATCAGAATTGTGCGATGTGATACTTGAAATCATCGATCTTTTGCTGGCCATGAGCTTCATCTCCATAATCTCGGCATGCACCTCTCTCAGGTATCCCTGAGTGTGATGGAGTCTTGCTTCAAGTGTTTCTCCAATCTAACGTATGGCTTCCATAGCAGCTTCATGAACAGAGTCGAAGAATGTTGCTCGTGGTACCCAAGAAATGAAAAAGTATTGCCCCATAGTCTTTGGGCAAACTCCTTTCACACGGTGTGTACCTCCACGTACCAAAGTTTGACTCCATTCTCCATGAAAGGATAACCCTTGTAGACCGCATCTCCTTCAAGATGAATATGCTTCATCATGTCCTTCAGGATCTTTGGGTAATCCTGATAAGTAGTCAGGGTCATGATCATTTCCGGGCCCTTGAGAAAAGACTTGTAAAGGGTTGTCATCTGCATGTATAAGATAAAAGGGGTACTCAGGATAATGTATGTATTTCCTTGGGTGAAATGTTGTTATTTTTTCGGGAAAGGTTTGGGGTCAGCTTGTCCATGGGTTCAAGGTTTAAGTTTGGGTGAGATAGTGAGAGAGGCACTCACAATCAACAAACAACTCATAACATTTCATACAAGATTCCAAACATGTCAACTTTTATTGCTGCACGAACTATTACAATTTCCATTCCATATGTGGCACCCCGATCCGCATGGAGCAGGGGGCCTTCGCACGTCAGCCCATGATAACACCTAACACACGACAGGTCCATGATACAGCATTCCAGGTACAAGAATATTCATCAAACACATGTGTATATGATTACATGATTGATGAATACAATTATCCGGCATAGCCCTAAGGCTATTTAAATGGCGGCGGAAGACTTGGTTTGGCAGCATAACAACTCTGGCTGGGCTCCACAACTCACAGGACTGGCAAGATTATGTCCTAGCACGACGGAACAAGCGAACAAGTCAGGCACGACCTACAAAACTGGCATGACACGCCAAGTCAGTACGTTGAATGTACTTGCAAGACAACAAAATACATAGCGTCCAAACGAACAGATGACAAAGCAAGAACCAAGCGTCTGCAACAACCTATCTCATAGCAGAAACTAAGCATGGCATGATATTAACTAGAGACATGGATCATAAATAAGCATGAACAACATCATGGCATCTACTAGCATGGAAATAGCAGGGTATATCAAACTTACTTCTAACATGGCAACGACAAGACATAGCATAGCATTTCAATCATAACATGACGTAATCTAAACATGACATAAGTTCAGTCAAAACATGGCATGGCATCATGAAACTATGCTGAAAATAAACTACCAGTCATATCCAATGCAGACATGTTACCTTTATGCAACCATCTCCAATTTTACCATGGTTCCTTAAATACAAATAACAACTTACTACTCATGCAATGCAACCAAACTTGTGCACTGAGTCCCTCGGACTCTCTTACCAACGGATTGCCTCGCAACCAAGTGATGATCATTCACATATCACAAACGGAACCACACTTGGTTCAACACTCACCGAGACCTCGCCTCGTGATCATATCAACACATCACCGTGATTTCTCACGGCTATCTCATAGTCCAAGTCATCACATTACTTTATTGCACATTATTCATCAACTTAGTTATTTCAGGTTTATCCTCCATTTCGACCAAGACCTGATAGTGTGACCTACTACAAACTGTGCCCATGACCGAGGACGCGGCTATCGATAGATTAAACACACACTCTGCAGAGGTAGCGCACTGTACCCACACCACAGAACCCATGGCCTCGTTCTCCCATTCGGGTGGACCAACGACGTTTCGACAAAACCGATCTACTGCCCTGACACTCCCCCGGCCACTCCGACCAACTCCCCTTTGGGCTAAGTCATGGGTGGCCCCGTGCCTACCAAAGGCACCAACGGCCACCGTCGTGGCAAAACAAAAACGGTCCCAAACGGGGACATGTGCACATAACCAAACTCGGGCTCACAAGGCTTATGTCCGCCTACCTGATCAGGGTAGCGCGCGCCCATAACCTTCCCTAATTGGAGGCACCAGCGAGAGGCATGACAATAGACCCAGCTAGGACATCCCATAAAGGTAAATGGGGTTGCACCGGAGAAAGCTCGATTTGGTGGCACCATGACTCGATCCTATCGATGACGGAGGAGGTTTATTATTAAGTCATGTTATCATCAACATTAAGAACATATTTAACAAGGATGCAACAATGAACATGCAGCAACAAATGCATTAACAAATATCAGGCTTTTCGAGTGAACAGGTATAGCATATGAAACATGACAATACCGGGTACTAGCTTATCGACGGTGTAACCAAAATCATCATAGCATCGATACTACTGGCATGAAACTAACCAAACACAAGTATGATATTAACAACAATATAACTAGCATGGCAAGTGCTATCATGAAAGGCAAGCATGACATGGCAAGCAGTACTGATATAAAGCACAACTGAATTCATGGCAGACGAAACAGACGAGGACTACTACAACTAAGCACACACACGAGGTACCAGCAAAGTCAACATGCAATTTCAGGGCTCATGATAAGAGATTGGCTTGCCTGGGGGTCGAGGATTACTCCGGGAGTGTGGTCAACTCTCGGAAAAATTTGCCGGAGAACGGTTCTCTCTCAAAGGGGCTGAATTAGGGCAAGGAAAAAATGGGCATTTTCATAATGTAAAAACACAAAGAAAATGGACCCATCGAAAAGAGCTCGACGAATAGAGAACGTGAACGTTGGACTCACCTCAATCGGAGTTACGAGCGCAAAGTTGTGGCCGGTCGTTCGTTAGGCAGAAATCCAATAAAAATATATTCATTTCTGGCCTTAAATGGTGGACGTTCACAAAATAACCGGTTCGGTCGGCGGGGCTGAAAACAGAAAATGTAAAATTGAGAATACGTTTTCGTTGAGAAGGAAGCGTAAAGTGGCTGGGGGCACTTCCACTTACGCTGACGTGGCATCTCCCAGTCGCCGACTGGTGGGGTCGCTTGGGGAGGGGCCCGCCTGGCCTGACCGCCTTCAACCTCCCGCTCCGACGCGCGCCTGGCCGAGGGAGTGGCTTGCCTCGACGGTGATTGCCGGCGTTCTCGACCATGGCTGGGGGTGTAGAACCTACCCACGTGATCAGTGGAGAGAGACGCATCTCCGGGTGAAGGTCTCTGCCGCTGGCGAGCGCTGCAGCGGGAGCAGCAGGACCCGCGGCGGAGAGGGAGCTTTGGTCGCCGGGGAAGTAGGGGTTCCGGTAGGGGAAAAGGACGGGCTGCGAGCCAGGGAGGGTCACTGGGGTGTGGCGCATCCATCCAGGGTGCGCACGGGGCGCGGGGGTGCTCGGGAGCTAGGAATGGTGGCGGAGCCGAGGACGGAGGTCGCCGGAAATCCTCGCGCTACGGTGATGGATTGGGTCGGGCTCAAGCACTGGAGTGCTCTGGAGGGAGGGGGAGGGGGCTTGAGAGAGCTGGCTTGCTCGGGGAGGCCCGGGCTCTGGCTATTTATAGCCGAGGCGAGGAGCACCCGAGGCGGTCGCCGCCGTGCGAGTTCGGCCAGGGCTCTGGCACGCTCAGCAGTCACGGGGGGCACGGGAAGACGACGAGGGGGAAGCGGACGAGGTACAGACGATCACGAAGATGAGCAGAGCTCGGGGACAGGAGGAGGAAGAGGACACCGGGGTGGAAGACGACGTGCTCACGAGCGCGTACTGTGCAGCGACGGCGACGACACGCCTAGGAAGAAAACGAAGGGGGAAAGGAGTCCAGGGGGAAGAAGACGTCGCGGGGAGGCGGTTGGACACGCTCAGACGAACCAGGTCCGGCCGGAGTAGGCCTAACGACGACTACAGGAACTAGACCACCGTTTTGGCCGGCTACACCCATGGTCACCACGGACAAGGCGTACTCTGGCCTTCTACATTGTGCCAAACCTTGTCAGTGGTGGAGTCCTTCCAAGGCTCATTAAAAATGACGTGATGGCACGACCAGAAGTGTAGTGAGCAGAGGGAAACAAGCTCGAGAAGTTTGCTGTTGCAAGCTTGGCCACATCTTGGTGATCAAACTAGTGGGATTAAGCACTAAAATTGATGTCTGGGAGATTTTAGCTAGCAAGGACTACGGTCCTGGGAAGTTGGAGGGGATTTGGGCAAGGATTTAGCATAGTTGCTTTGCAACTGCTAAAATTGGTTCATAAAACAAATGAGGAAGGAGCACTCACTAGGAGTGTTGGATAGGGCTACCACTTGGCAAATCTTGCTGATTTGGTCATATGTAGATGCTGAAAAAAGATCATACCAAATGGACTTGCCAAATTGGTACTTGTTTCACAAGCATCACATCTGACCAGAAACTTGGGAAAAATCTAGGAAAATATTGGCTACATGAAATGAGCCAAACTCTTGTGTAGGTGGGTTATAATGATAGGAGAAGGCTTGGGAATATTTTCAGCCATAATGGAGCAAGATAAAATATACTTACTTCGCAAACTAAAAATTTGGACAAGAAACAAGAATTGCTCCTGTGCCCATATAGATCAATGAAATGAGCTGAATTTGGGTGAAGGCTAACTATTTGGAATACTTTAGAGGATGGCAAAGTTTCATCCCATTTGGAAACTCTATGAAGGTACTTCCTTCACAAAGTTGAAATCTGGTCAGAAACTTTGAAAAATGCACAAGGAGCTAGGATGAAAGGATTGAGCTCATTTTGGGTATCCATGGGTGATTTATCCATGTTAATCACCCTGCCAAATTGCAGCTCAAATGGAATTAGGAATAAAGCACTTCCTTTGCAAAATTTCAGAGAAGGTAGAAACTTGCATTCGATCATGTGCCAAATTTTTGATCTGTGGAACATGAGATAAGGATGGAACTAGTGATTATATAGCAAGGACAAGCTCCACAATTTATGTGGGAATTTTCTCGGCTATAAAAATAGTAGTTCCTTTAGAAAGTGGCAGAAATGCAATATTGGCATAAAATAAGAAAAGGCAACTTTCCTTATTTAATTATGGACAATATCCTTGCCAGAGCTTGGAGTAGGCATAAATATCAACTCCACCAATTCACATGAATTTAGGAGAGGTTTAGCTATGCCTTTGGATTTTATTCCTAAGAAATGCAAGAAAAGGAATAAATCATAATTAAAAATATTGCATGGGACTTGGCAATATTTTTGCATTTCCAAGGGTTAGGAGGATAGGAGGGTCTCTGGGAACAGATGGGATGATCAACAGATCAAGAAAAATGATAGCTCCTTTGTAATCACAAAGGCCATATTCAAATTCCAAAAATTTGGAATTAGGGTTTGAGAGGGTTTGAGCTGATGCAAATGAGGTCTTGCCCACTGACAAAGACATGAGCAAGGTTTTGAAAGGTTGGAAATGACAAGAATTCTCAGAGTCATGCAACAAACTCAGGAGGAATATTTTGAAAATGAGTGCCAGGAAGGAATAACAGCACAAAAATTGATAACCTAATTTTGGGGCTGTTACAATTCTTCCCCCCTTAAAAAGAATCTCGTCCTCGAGATTCCTTGGGTTACAGCACAATTGAAAAGATAACCACTCCGGGGAAAAACCTCTGGGTTAATTTTAACCCTTTGGTCAAATTCGAACGAGTTGGGGGCACCGATAATTGGTACACCCAGGGAGAGATATGGGCAAACACGGTTATATCCACGGCTAGGGGCACTCGAGATCAAACTCTCAAAAAATTGCTAGATGCACCCCAGTGAACAGTGGTTTCACCTGCGGACACGTGGGTCCAGGGCCCACTGGCAGCCTCCTCCTTCTACCTCCGGCTAGCTGCTGCTCCTACGCTGCTGCTCCGCGTGCGGTTTGGCGCAGTGCGCATCTAGCTACTAGGGCGATGAGGACCCTAGTGCCGTAGTGCGCGGCGTGCACGGCGCCGGTGCAGCGAGCACTCACGTCGCAGGCTAGCACCTTGTCGGCACTGCTCGCGGATTCGCCTCCTGGACGCCGGTGATCGGGCGACGAGCGGTTTTCCTGGACCTCGCTCACCGTACACCGGGGTTGGGCTATAAAAACGGCAGCGCGGCTCTCTTCCAACACACAAACACAATGACGCTCTACTACCTCTTTGGTTTGGAAGGGATCGAGCCGAGCTCCTTCGGCGAGGCTGTGTTCCTGGTGGCGCTGCGGTGGTTCCTAGCTGCGATGCTGGGCACGCTGATCGGCTCGTTGTTCCTCCTGGTGATACTCATCAGGAACGAGCGGGCTCGAGGCAACGCGCGACTGGGTGCGGTGGCTCGAGGTGTGGATGAAGATGGTGCACGGGGTGGTCCTCCGCCACGCTTGATTCTCTGACGCTTCGCGCCGGCGGAGTAATCGCGGGCTGCGGTGGAGCGGTGGTGGCGACTTGCCTGTGCCACGCAAGGCAGTGACGGTGGCGAGGATGGGGTTCGGATGCGGATGAGGTGGCTGCGCCAGCTCAGGAGTGACACTAGGGCACGGATAAAGTTCACGGATTGCTCCACGAAATGTAGGCGTCGAGGTAGAATCGCAGTTGAAATCTATATCGGGGAGTTGTACTGGATCGAGTGAAATAAAGCTGGCAGCATTTCTCCGGAAACGCAATTGGGTTAACGAAAAAGAGTTTAGGGACGAGAAATCGCCAGATAAAAAGGCCTCTTCGAGGTTCTAGGTTTAAAAACCTGGCACATGGGGTATGCACATATAGAGATAGGGAGGTGACTTTGCATTTCCTGGGTACTGCGCAAATGTACTCGTGGGTAAACCAGGGCTGCGTGCAGAATGCAATGCAGTCTAAACTAACAATAGACAGATGCAATATACATGCAACGGAAAAACACACCGGACAAATCACCCTAAGGTGTTTTAATGCCAGTGGGTATATGTACTCCTGGCATACATATACCTACACCAGCGCACATTTTATTATAGACTCGGAACGAGCCAATATGGTTTTTAGTGTATGTGCTCTACTGATTAAAATCTTGTTAGCACACATTGCCAACCCTGTCAAACATTTCTGTTTGACAGAGAGACAAACAAAAACAAACACGAAAACATACATAGAACACAGCATACGGATTACAACAGTACCAGCATACAACAAAGCACGAACGCGCTACGCGCTAAATGAAAGTACTCACTCCGGAATACATGGTTGTATCCTCATATCGGGGATGAACCGACAGACCGACCTACTAGCAGAAACAACTGATTGCACGACTGAGGTCAAGCTGAGGACTGGCCTTGCTGGGGCTCTCCTGGAGGACGAGGACTGAGCCAATCTCCATCTTCATCGTCCGACACTACTATGGGTTGGGGCTCTTCTGCTGGAGGTGTAGCTGAAATCGATCCAAGCAAATGCAGCTGGTGGATCCGGTAAAGAGCCTTGTCGAGGGTGACGATGTTTGGCTTAGGCCACAACACAAGCTGAGAGGGTAGCACTGGTTCGGATGGCATGGGGTGAACGGCTTGAGATGCGAATTTACGAGCCTCACGATAAGCTTCCTTGGCAACTCGTACCGCATCGTTGTCCAGGGTTCTAAATTCGGCAAGCATCTTTGAAATCATCATCCCCTGGGCAGTGATATATTGCACCAGGCGAGCGATTGCGGGGTCATCTCCTTGGATAGTGGGAGAAGGCTGAATTCCTGCTTCTGCCACAATGGGGAAAAAGCACAACTCCCGCCTTTGTGCCACCTGCGGAAACTTGGTTCGGAGGTACAGGATAGCCTCCACAGCAGCGGCTTGAATGGCTAAATCAGTGGTAGGCATGGCTCTACCCTGAAAAACCAAAGGGTGGCCATCTACTGCGGGACCTGGGCCATGTGCACTCTTGCATCATAGCGGTGAAGGTGAGGGACGGGTGTCGGTTGGAAAACCAGGTAATCGGGGCTAGCATTGCAGCCAAAGGCTTTGGTGAGCATCTCGGCAAGAAGGGGTGGAAAGCCAGTATGGTTGACGGCAAAGGTGCGGGTGTAAAACTTGGGAGCTTTGAGGGCGCTAGCCATGGCTAGAGTGTTGCTAGCTAGGCTTCTCTGCAGAGACATGGCTGACTTAGGGGTGAGCGATACGGCTAGTGGAAAAGGGATTTATAGGCAGCTACGCGGGACATGCCCGCATGGTGTGGCCCCTTTCCCTTAATGGCGAAGGGTAAGCGGTGCGGCCAACCAGAAAGGATAGGGTTGCTATTCATTCCACGGATGACTAGGCGGGGACAGCGGGGTGAGGACGTGTCGGTCCCGACTGCGCCACCTGTTGATTAACAGTGGCCACGCCGGATGCCAGGGATGGGTCAAATCTCTTAGGGTCATTACGGGTTGATGGTATCGGTGATCTAATGCTAGGATAACCTATGCCACCCTAGCTGCTCTGATACCATCTCCTGTGGCACCCCGATCCGCATGGAGCAGGGGGCCTTCGCACGTCAGCCCAGGATAACACCTGACGCACGACATGTCCATGATACAGCATTCCAGGTACAAGCATATTCATCAAACACATGTGTATATGATTACATCATTGATGAATACAATTATCCGGCATAGCCCTAAGGCTATTTAAATGGTGGCAGAAGTCTTGGTTTGGCAGCATAACATCTCTGGCTGGGCTCCACAACTCACAGGACTGGCAAGATTACGCCTAGCACGACGGAACAAGCGAACAAGTCGGGCACGACCTACAAAACTGGCATGACACGCCAGGTGAGTACGTTGAATGTACTTGCAAGACAACCAAATACATAGCATCCAAACGAACAGATGACAAAGCAAGAACCAAGCGTCTGCAACAACCTATCTCATAGCAGAAACTAAGCATGGCATGATATTAACTAGAGACATGGATAAAAAATAAGCATGAACAACATCATGGCATCTACTAGCATGGCAATAGCAGGGTATATCAAACTTACTTCTAACATGGCAATGGCAAGACATAACATAGCATAGCATTTCAATCATAACATGATGTAATCTAAATATGACATAAGTTCGGTCAAAACATGGCATGGCATCATGAAACTATGCTGAAAATAAACTACCAGTCATATCCAATGCAGACATGTTACCTTTATGCAACCATCCCCTGTTCTACCATGGTTCCTTAAATGCAAATAACAACTTACTACTCATGCAATGCAACCAAACTTGTGCACTGAGTCCCTCGGACTCTCTTACCAACGGATTGCCTCGCAACCAAGCGATGATCATTCACGGATCACAAACGGAACCACACTTGGTTCAACACTCACCGAGACCTCGCCTCATGATCATATCAACACATCACCGTGATTTCTCACGACTATCTCATAGTCCAAGTCATCACATTATTTTATTGCACATTATTCATCAACTTAGTTATTCCAGGTTTATCCTCCGTTTCAACCAAGACCTTATAGTGTGACCTACTACAAACTGTGCCCATGACCGAGGACGCGGCTATCGATAGATTAAACACACACTCTGCAGAGGTAGCACACTGTACCCACACCACAGAACCCATGGCCTCGCTCTCCCATTCGGGTGGACCAACGGCGTTCCAACAAAACCGATCTACTTCCCTGACACTCCCCCGGCCACTCCGACCAACTCCCCTTTGGGCTAAGTCATGGGTGGCCCCGTGCCTACCAAAGGCACCAACGGCCACCGTCGTGGCAAAACAAAAACGGTCCCCAACGGGGACATGTGCACATAACCAAACTCGGGCTCACAAGGCTTATGTCTGCCTACCTGATCAGGGCAGTGCACGCCCATAACCTTCCCTAGTTGGAGGCACCGGCGAGAGGCATGACAATAGACCCAGCCAGGACCTCCCATGAAGGTAAATGTGGTTGCACTGGAGAAAGCTCGATTTGGTGGCACTATGACTCGATCCCATCGATGACGGAGGAGGTTTATTATTAAGTCATGTTATCATCAACATTATGAGCATATTTAACAAGGATGCAACAATGAACATGCAGCAAACAAATGCATTAACAAATATCAGGCTTTTCGAGTGAACATGTATATCATATGAAACATGACAATACCGGGTACTAGCTTATCGACGGTGTAACCAAAATCATCATCGATACTACTGGCATGAAACTAACCAAACACAAGTATGATGTTAACAACAATATAACTAGCATGGCAAGTGCTATCATGAAAGGCAAGCATGACGTGGCAAGCAGTACTAACATAAAGCACAACTGAAATCATGGCAGATGAAACAGACGAGGACTACTACAACTAAGCACACCCATGAGGTACCAACAAAGTCAACATGCAAGTTCGGGGCTCATGATAAGAGGTTGGCTTGTCTGGGGGTCGAGGATTACTCCGGGAGTGTGGTCAACTCTCGGAAAAATTTGCCGGAGAACGGTTCTCTCTCAGAGGGGCTGAATTAGGGCAAGGAAAAAATGGGCATTTTCAGAATGTGCAAACAAAAAGAAAATGGACCCATCGAAAAGAGCTCGACGAATAGAGAATGTGAGTGTTGGAATCACCTCAATCGGAGTTACGAGCGCAAAGTTGTGGCCGTTCGTTCGTTAGGCAGAAATCCAATAAAAATATATTAATTTCTGGCCTTAACGAGTGAACATTCACAAAATAACCGGTTCGGTCGGCGGGGCTGAAAACAGAAAACATAAAATTGAGAATACGTTTTCGCCGAGAAGGAAGTGTAAAGTGGCTGGGGCGCTTTCACTTACGCTGATGTGGCGTCTCCCTGTCGCCGACACGTGGGTTCACTTGGGGAGGGGGCCGCCTGGCCTGACCGCCTTCAACCTCCCGCTTGGACGCGCGCCTGCCGAGGCAGTGGCTTGCCTTGCCGGTGATTTCCGGCGTTCCCGACCACGGCTGGGGGCGTATGACCTACCCACGTGATCAGTGGAGAGAGATGCATCTCCGGGTGAAGGTCTCTACCGTCGGCGAGCGCTGCAGCGGGAGCAGCAGGACCCACGGCGGAGGGGGAGCTTCGGTTGCCAGGGAAGTAGGGGTACCGGTGGGGGAAAAGGACGGACGGCGAGCCAGGGAGGGTCGCCGGGGTGTGGCGCATCCATCCAGGGTGCGCACGGGGCGCGGGGGTTCTCGGGAGCTGGGAATGGTGGCGGAGCCGAGGACGGAGGTCGCCGGAAATCGTCGCGCTACGGTGATGGATTGGGTCGGGCTCAGGCACTGGAGTGCTCTGGAGGGAGGGGGAGGGGGCTTGATAGAGCTGGCTTGCTCGGGGAGGCCCAGGCTCTGGCTATTTGTAGCCGAGGCGAGGAGCACCCGAGGCGGTCGCCGCCGTGCGAGTCTGGCCAGGGCTCTGGCGCGCTCAGCAGCCACGGGGGGCACGGGAAGACGACGAGGGGGAAGCGGACGAGGTCCAGACGATCACGGAGACGAGCAGAGCTCGGGGACAAGAGGAGGAAGAGGACACCGGGTGGAAGACGACGTGCTCAAGGGCGCGTACTGTGCGGCGACGGCAACGGCACGCCTAGGAAGAAAACGAAGGGGGAAAGGAGTCCAGGGGGAAGAAGACGTCGCGGGGAGGCGGTTGGACACGCTCAGACGAACCAGGTCCGGCCGGAGTAGGCCTAACGACGACTACAGGAACTAGACCACCGTTTTGGCCAGCTACACCCATGGTCACCACGGACAAGGCGTGCTCTGGCCTCCTACATTGTGCCAAACCTTGTCAGCGGTGGAGTCCTTCGAAGGCTCATTAAAAATAACGTGATGGCACGAGCAGAAGTTTAGTGAGCAGAGGGAAACAAGCTCGAGAAGTTTGCTATTGCAAGCTTGGCCACATCTTGGTGATCAAACTAGTGGGATTAAGGACTAAACTTGATGTCTGGGAGATTTTAGCTAGCAAGGACTACGGTCCTGGGAAGTTGGAGGGGATTTGGGCAAGGATTTAGCATAGTTGCTTTGCAACTGCTAAAATTGGTGCAGAAAACAAATGAGGAAGGAGCACTCACTAGGAGTGTTGGATAGGGCTACCACTTGGCAAATCTTGATGATTTGGTCATATGTAGATGCTGCAAAAAGATCATACCAAATGGACTTGCCAAATTGGTACTTGTTGTACAAGCATCACATCTGACCAGAAACTTGGGAAAAATCTAGGAAAATATTGGCTACATGAAATGAGCCAAACTCTTGTGTAGGTGGGTTATAATGATAGGAGAAGGCTTGGGAATATTTTCAGCCATAATGGAGCAAGATAAAATATACTTACTTCACAAACTAAAAATTTGGACAGCAAACAAGAATTGCTCCTGTGCCCATATAGATCAATGAAATGAGCTGAATTTGGGTGAGGACTAATGATTTGGAAATTGGAATACTTGAGAGGATGGGAAAGTTTCATCCCATTTGGAAACTCTATGAAGGTACTTCCTTCACAAAGTTGAAATGTGGTCAAAAACTTTGCAAAATGCACAAGGAGCTAGGATGAAAGGATTGAGCTCATTTTGGGTATCCATGGGTGACTTATCCATGTTAATCACCCTGCCAAATTACAGCTCAAATGAAATTAGGAATAAAGCACTTCCTTTGCAAAATTTCAGAGAAGGCAGAAACTTGCATTGGGTCATGTGCCAAATTTTTGATCTGTGGAACATGAGAAGGATGGAACTAGTGATTATATAGCAACGACAAGCTCCACAATTTATGTGGGATTTTTCTCGGCTATAAAAAAGTAGTTCCTTTAGAAAGTGGGAGAAATGCAATATTGGCATAAAATAAGAAAAGGCAATTTTCCTTATTTAATTATGGCCAATATCCTTGCTTGAGCTTGGAGTAGGCATAAATATCAACTCAACCAATTCACATGAATTTAGGAGAGGTCTAGCTATGCCTTTGGATTTTATTCCTCAGAAATGCAAGAAAAGGAATAAATCATAATTCAAAAATATTGCATGGGACTTGACAATATTTTTGCATTTCCAAGGGTTAGGAGGATAGGAGGATCTCTGGGAACAGATGGGATGATCAACAGATCAAGAAAAATGATAGCAGCACTGACAAAGACATGAGCAAGGTTTTGAGCTGATGCAAATGAGGTTTTGCCCACTGACAAAGACATGAGCAAGGTTTTGAAAGGTTGGAAATGACAAGAATTCTCAGAGTCATCCGACAAATTTAGGAGAAAGTTTTGAAAATGAGTGCCAGGAAGGAATAACAGCACAAAAATTGATAACCCAATTTTGGGGTTGTTACACCATAACTCAACTCAACATCCCCAATGAAAATAAAAGTACGTTCCACATTTATTACATTCTTTATTCCAAATATCAAGATCTCAACTACTCAGCCCAAGCTTTCCGTGGGTCTGAATATTCGCTGGAAAAATGTCCTACTCCTTTGCAGCGTAAACAAATGACGTCAGACAAATCCAGGGGCTTCCTAGAGGTTATCTTGGCTCCTTGGGTTCTTGGCTTCCTTTCTGGGCATTTGCTTGCGTAATGACATGTATGCTTGCACTTGAAAGTTGAAACATGTGATATGACTCTGGTCCTTCTTTCCTGAAACTGGTTTGTTCAGGGGATACATGCTCTTTCTCTTCCTGGACTTCATCTTTCCGATCAATTCTTCTATCTCTTGTGGATCAAACTCCACTTCTTCTATCGGGAAGTCTCCCAGACACTCTTGGCTTTGCTTCATGCAATACCGTGAAAAATGTCCTTCTTTTCCCCATGAATAGCAAGCATGGGAGTAAAATCTGGTTAGGCCTTCTCCATCAGGGTCGTCAATATCTTCCTTCATCACATGTTCTCTTAAGCTCTCCCCAAGGGCTTCTTTCATTGTTTCCTTCTGGTGCTTGGTAATTTCTTGTACCCTGGGGTAAATATGACACCGAGCAGGGTAGTGCGTAGTTCCATCACACAAGAAACAAGTAACCTGCCTAGTTGGGCATTCTCTAGCTCGGTGATTTCCTTCACAATGAGGGCATCCTTGTGTTCTTCATGGGTGTTTCCTATTTCTCTGCATATCTTGCAGGCACAAGGATTCTTCATCGGGTTATCACCGTGCTTCCGGATATGACAAGATCCCAATAGAGTCTTCTTGAATTCCTCCCAAGTTTTTGCTCCATTACATCCTTGTATGGCTTGATGCATTCTCCACCAGGTTGCAACATTTTTTGTAAAGTACTGAAGAGCATATTGAACTTCATACTTCCTGGCAACCAAATTGCTATCGATGTGGTTCTCCATGTTTTGAATCCATAGCTCTGCCTCCAACTGAGTCATCGGTCCAGAGAATGCAAGTCCATCTTCATTCATCATCTATTGGGTCCAAGGGTTTTGGGGATGAGATAAGAGAGGGAGAAAGATGCCCAACCAACATAGTATTGAAAATAGGTTTTCTTTGTTGCTATCAGAAAACACACACAAAATATGACAGCTCATGAATCATCGCATCTAACATGAGTATACAACAAGGGTTTGGTCTTCTAAAGGTCTTATAAATATTGGAATTCTTCAATGTCTTCAAATTCTTCGAGTCTTCAACTGTTGTAGCGTCAATCCTTCTAGTGTATTGTGAAGTCCCCATTACTCTGAAGTGATCCTCAGTTATCTAATATATTGTCCTTCTCGTAGTGGTCTCATCAGTTGATCTTCAGTGTGGTCAAAGGGAAAAGGGTGTTGTCTAACTATTTGAGGTAAAAGGGAAGATTTGATAAAGCTTAGAAAAGAAGAGAAGCAAAGGATTTTTTGAAAATAAAGTTTTAGAGAGATCCTTTCCTAAGGGCTTTCCAGTTTCTAGGGTCACGTCCTATAGTCAACCTGGCTCTGATAACATCTGGTAGCGCCCCGACCTCAAACGGTCAAGCCCCTATGTATCTGTGCCATCCCTGGATCAGTATGCTGGCACACATAGTACATCGATGTATATATCAAAGTGCAATCACATGTATAAATGACGTAAAAACTGATATATACCTCATAAGTCTCAGCGGAAACAATCAAATGGGTGTGGAGTCCCATCAACGCCAACGGCAAGTTGAGTGTAGACCGCAACCCTACAATGTAACTCTTACTCACCAGAGAAACTCCTGCAACATTAGACGTTGCAGCCATGTAGGTCAGTACATTGAATGTACTGGCAAGTCACATCATGAGTATAATGAACCTATTTATACATGCAATTTGGCTGGTAGAAAGGCTCTAAGTTAACTTTGCATAAATCCAATTTTTCCCTATCATAAAATAATTTACTCTACGTCTACAAGAAAGTAGCATAAGATTGAGATGGCAACCCCAACTCAATCCATTCCCAAAGTTTCATTTAAACCCAACTATTTAAATTAAGGGTGATGAGATCTCCCGGCATTTCCACTTTTGTAACATCCCAAAATTCTAAATTTTGGAGTGTTATATTAATAAATAATTATGTTTTCTTGTTTGATTGTTGTGTGATTGAATGTGTGAAATTGAGTAGAAATTGGAACTTTTTGAAAGTTGAATGAGAGGGAATAAAAGGACTTTCCCAAAACTTTCATCTTGCATTTTGATCTCCATGAATTCAAATTCATTTCAGCACAAAACCCAAGAGTGAAGATAATATGACATCTTCCATTTAAAGAAATGAAAAGGGGTTCTAAAAATGATTTGAATTCCATTTGAAAAATAGTCCAACTCAGAAACTTTATGCCACTCAAGGATTTTCATGAGAGGAGATAATAGGACTTCTTCAAAATATATGAAATAGAGTGGGAAGTGATGAGGAGCACATTTGAATTTCATTTGGTTCACTTTTGAAAAGTTTTCCATTTTGTATTTCAAAATCATTATCATGTATTCAAATAAAATAAAGGGAGAAGGAAATATGACTCCTTCAAATGTCAGCAAGAAAATATGGAAATGGATTATGAAACCAATGGAATTTTTTTGCAAAACATTTTAAAACATTTGCATCTCATGATTTATTGCATTTTGGAGTTTTCTGAAGTATTCAAATATTTTTCCACTCTAGAAAAATAAGAGAGAGAAAGAGAGGATAAAGCGACTTCCTAAAATATAAAAGAGTTGGAAATTTCATTTGAATATTAGTTGGAGTTTTTAGAGTTTATTTGGTATTTATTTTATTTGCAAAAGTGTATTAAATGCACTAAGAAAATATTTTCAAAATTTTCTATGCTTGAACTAATGTTCACTGTGCTGTAGATATTCAGAAATGAATTTAGGATTTTTGTGCGGTATTTTTATAAATTTATTTGAATTTATTTAGGTCCACTTTTGTTTTTTGTTAGAAAAAAACAAGCGTGCACCCGCCTGGACCAAAACCAATTCAGCCCAGGGGCACACGAGCCGGCGTGCCCGCAAATTTGGCCCGCAGCCTCCTCCCAGCGCTCGAAGGCTTCGCCTTGCTCGCCCGCTCCTCGCTTCTCTCTCGCTCGTGCACAGGCACCACTGACTGGTGGGCCCCAGCCCCACCCATCGTCCCCAACCTTCCGCGCCTCCCGCTCGGGATAGAGCTCGTGAACTCACCACCAGCAACAGCCGCTCGACTCTCGCATGGATAAGCATTATGCCGCAGCTCCTGAGCCTCCACTCCGCGCCTATAAACGCCCCTAGACCCCCTCTCTCCGTTCTGCCAATTCGCTCGTCCCCTCGCCCCTCGCAGCCGCCGCCTTCGTCATTTGGATCTCGCCGGAGCCGAGGAACCTCGCCGTCGTTTTCGTCGCTGGTGGCGCACCCGAGCCCTCTATTCTCAGTCAACCACTTTGCCTCGACCTTCCGCATTCATTTAACATATTTGTTTGCCCCTAGGTCTTGCTGGGACGCCATCCCACCGATATCGCGCCCTCGCCGAAGCACCGGAGCACCCCGGCCTCACAGCTCGACCCCGGCGTCCCCGACGCGAGCGGCCACCACCGCCGTGACCCCCTCGACGCGCCCGACATCCCCGACTCCTTCCCCGCCACCAAGGAGCACCGCAGCCGCCGCCCCGTCCACCGCCCGATGCCTGTGCCGACGTCTCCTGTTCGTCGTCTTTGCCACCGTAAGACGAACCGTCACG
Source organism: Aegilops tauschii subsp. strangulata (assembly GCF_002575655.3). NCBI lineage: Eukaryota > Viridiplantae > Streptophyta > Magnoliopsida > Poales > Poaceae > Aegilops > Aegilops tauschii. The sequence continues at coordinate 274,574,297 of NC_053037.3, read as the reverse complement.
TTCGTTTAGTTTAGTTTTTCTGGATTAGATCGGTTAACCGCGGTTTTAGTAAACCGATCTCGGTTTATTTTTTTAGCCGCGATAGTTGTTTTTTTATTTAGTGGCCGTTCACCATATCGCTTCCGCAGTGGATATTACTCGGCCAGCCACGAGCCGCAACGTGGCCAAGGACCTGCTCGCGATTATTTTTCTTTCTGTTTTGTCCTTTAAATTAGTAGATTAGCCCCTAAACTTAGATTGGCACAACTTTTTAACCGTAGATCCAAATTCGATGAAACCAATGGCAAATTCTTCGTCATGTTTATATCTATTCAGTAATTTCATCTTTGCAAACTTTTTTAGATTCAAATTTTAAATTTATTCATATTTGAATTCAAACTTCAATTGACCATATCTCCTAAACCGTAGCTCAGATTGAGTTGATTCTTTTTGCATTTTGTCACCGTAGCCAAACTCTATGACTTGGACCAATCTCACAATATTTGCATGCACTTGGATCTGTACATGAATATTTTACTCGTATGCCAGGTGTGCACTTTAGTTCACATCACATTTTTTAACCTATGCCATATGTTGTTTTACACTTAATTTTTTTTTGTGATAGTTAAGTGTGTCGTATTCTCATTTGGTTTTTCCGAGTCTTTTGTTGTGCATGTTGTTTTGGTTCTCTGAAATGATTGCTTATGCGAATGCAATGTTTGACTTTATAGATTTTCATCGGAGAGTGACGAATAGTTCTATTAAGTAAATTTCTAAGAGCGATATAATCTTCCATCAACTATTACCAGGCAAGTTCATATTTGACCATTCTTTCAATTACCTATGTTTTATATATGCACTTAGTCCTTTGTGGTAGGATTGCATGGTTGGAACTTTATGCCGGATGGCTATGCTTTACACCTAGTAGTTCATTGAGGTAGGTCTGAACCTTACATCATTGTCGCCACCGTTTTACATTATTTTTTCTTCGCTAAAGTAGACGTGGATTGGGGAGTGGTCCATCATAAAGGATGAGTGACAATGTAGTAAACATGACCTAATTTAATTAATGAACTACCTGGGCGGAAACTGGTTTGAATGGTGGCGAAGTACAGTGGGAGCATGCATGGGAAATCCATGGTGGTGCACCACTAGTTGTCCGTTCGCTTAGGATCAAAGGGATCAAATGTATTTTCATGTCTAGAAGCTTACGTGTGTAGCCACAAGCCAATATGGACTCTGGCTTAGTTGACTAGATAGTGTGACCCCTTCCGGGATAGGCTAGCTGATGTAGAATATGTAGGTGTACCGGCCTATCCGTGGGTTAAGGGGGAATACTTTTGAAAGACTATGTCTCGATCTTCTGATCATGGAGGTCGTCGAGTCTTGTGGGGAAAAGTACGCAACCTCTGCAGAGTGTTAAAGCTAACCGATTAGCCGTGTCCCCAGTTACGGACATCTTGAGCATCTAGTAGTGGAAATGCCGGGAGATCTCATCACCCTTAATTTAAACAATTGGGTTTAAATGAAACTTTGGGAATGGATTGAGTTGGGGTTGCCATCTCAATCTTATGATACTTTCTTGTAGAAGTAGAGTAAATTAATTTATGATAGGGAAAATTGGCTTTATGCAAAGTTAACTTAGAGCCTTTCTACCAGCTAAATGGCATGTACAAATAGGTTCATTATACTCATGATGTGACATGCCAATACATTCAATGTACTGACCTGCATGGCTGCAACGTCTAATGTTGCAGGAATTTCTACAACGAGTAAGGGTTATGTTGTAGGGTTACGGTGTACACTCAACTTGCCGTTGGCGTTGATGGGACTCCACACCCGTTTGATTGTTTCTGCTGAGACTTATGAGGTACATATATATATATATATATATATATATATATATATATATATATATATATATATATCAGTTTTTATGTTATTTATACATGTGATTGCACTTTGATATATACATGGATGTACTCTTTGTGCTAGGCTGCCAGCATACTGATCCAGGGATGGCACAGATACACAGGGGCTTGACCGTTTGAGGTCGGGTCACTACATCGACACCTTGTCCTCAAGCGATGTGTTGGATGAGTTTATTGCCATGAAGATCTTGAACAAGACCGCCAACAACGCTCTAGCTCATGTCCAACGGTCAAAGAAAGCCTCACACAATCTAGATTTGAAGGCCAAGGCAATTCCGGAAGAAGAAGAAGAAGAAGAAGAAGAAGAAGAAGAAGAAGAAGAAGAAGAGGAAGAAGAAGAGAGTTGCCCCGAAGACACCAAATATGCTTACCACGAGCACATGGCTCTTGCATCAAGGCAATTTTGGGGCAACAAGAGAAACTCAAGGCTCAACTTCTCCAAGAACAACTCAAGTGGCTCCGAGGGCAAGCAATGCGTGAGAACATGCTACAATTGTGGCAATGTGAGTCACTTTGTGATGGATTTCCCCTACGAGAAGAGGGAAGACAATGGTGGCAAGCTTAGTCACAAAGACAAGGCCAAGTCCTTCCCCAACAAGAACAACTTCACCAAGAAGGTGACACGAAAGGGGTTGGTTGCACATGAAGAGTACATCTTCGATGATGATGATGATGATGCAAGTGGCGAAGGAATGGCGACGACCTCCATGGCCATTGCCACCTCTTCCCCAACCAAGGTGTCACTCTTTCACCCTCCCAACAAGAACCTCATCCCCATGTGCCTCATGGCTAAAGGCATCAACAAGGTAACCTCCAACATCAAAACTTACATCACTACTAATCCTTCTTTTTGGATTGTGTGGATGAACATGAGGACAAGTTGGCGTGTCTGTAACAGAAGGCACTTTGAAACCGTCATATTTGGTCGAGCGAGTACTCCTGCGCAAAACAATGAAGCCACAACAGCTACTGCACCACCACCGCCCACCCCAATACAGGTGATTCAGCATATTGGCACAGCCCTCTGTGCCATCCCGGCTTCGGAGCTCTCGGAGGAAGCTCTCCTTTCTGATAAGGAGACGGGGCCATCTTCGGCCTCTGCCTAGCCTTCCTTTTCTTCTTCTGCTCTCGCTACTTTTTATGGTTCTGTCAGTCAATTGGAACGTTCTTTGCTGGAATGTCTGGGGTTTGAACTCTCCTGCTAAGCAGCTAGCCCTGACCAACGCCATACACTCTAGTGGGTGTGCTGTGATTTGCTTGCAAGAAACTAAAATGGCCTCTTTTGATAATGCGTTCATTAAATCCTGCTGTCCAAGACGCTACGATAAGTTTGCTTTTGTCCCCTCCAGGGGAGCCTCTGGTGGTCTCGTGACAATCTGGAACAGCTCCATTTTTCATGCCGATATTGTTTCTTCTGTTGATTTCGCTCAGGTCATCACTTTCAAATCAATGCAATCCGCTCACCGTTGGACTCTTGTGAATGTTTATGGTCCTTGCTAGGGGGAACAGAGAATTGCATTCATCCAATGGCTTGTCCAATTAAACATCCCTCACCATGAAGATTGGTTGTTAGTCGGCGATTTCAATTACATCAGAAGCCCTGACAACCGCAATAAACCAGGTGGTAATCTTAATGACATGATAACATTTAATGATTTCATTCGTTCACAAGCCCTCATTGAACTACCTATTAAAGGTCGATCGTTCACATGGAGTAATATGCAAACCGACCCCCTCCTAGAACAACTAGATTGGTTCTTTACTAGCTCCAATTGGACCACTTCTTTCCCCAAGACCATGCTTAAACCTCTAGGGAGACCAGTTTCGGATCATATACCTTGTGTTGTCACAATTGAGACCTCCATTCCAAGATCAAAGGTGTTTCGGTTTGAATCTTATTGGGTACAGCATCAGGGTTTCTTCGCTATTGTCCAGCAAGTTTGGGGCAGACAGATTCGGTCTGACAATATGGCTACTGTACTTTGCCGAAAGCTAAAGGCCCTCAGACATGCTCTTAAGATTTGGAGCAGAGGGATTTCTAGACTTTCTATTGCCATTGAAAATTCCAATAAGGCACTTCTTGAACTTGATGAGTTGGAAAACAAACGCCCACTATCCTTACCAGAAGCAAACTTTAGGAGGATTCTCAAGTCACATATACTTCGTCTCCTCTCTTATCAGCAGCAATATTGGAAAAAACGTTGTACTATACGTTGGGTTAAATTCGGAGATGAGAATTCCAAGTTCTTTCAAGCAATGGCCTCTGAAAGGATGCGAATCAACAACATTGCCTCCCTGACCACTGACAATGGCACCATCGTGGAGGATCATGCTGGAAAAGAGGCACTCATCTTTAACACCTTCAAGCAAAGATTGGGCTCGGCATCACATCATGAGATGAAATTCAATCTGGACAGAATTATTAAAAAAGTTGATGGGTTAGAGGAGCTCACTGTTCCATTCACCACGGATGAGATCGATAATGTCATTAAGCTCATGCCTGCTGACCGTGCACCTGGCCCGGATGGCTTTAATGGTGCGTTTCTAAAATCTTGTTGGCACATTATCAGACATGACTTCTATAAGCTCTGCTTCCAATTTTTTGATGTTTATCTTAATCTTGAATGCATTAATGAGGGTTTCATCACGTTAATACCCAAAAATAATGCCCCATCATCAATCAATGATTATAGGCCAATCACTTTGCTAAACTGCTGTCTCAAAGTCATCACAAAGCTTCTAGCCAACCGACTGCAAAGAGTGATCCTACGCATCATTCATCGAAACCAATATGGATTCCTCAAAGGCCGCACTATACAAGATTGCCTTGCTTGGGCATTTGAATACATTTACCAATGCCAGGCCTCTAAGAAAGATATTGTGTTACTAAAGCTTGATTTTGCCAAGGCATTCGACACTATTGATCATACAGCCATGCTTACAATAATGCAGAATATGGGCTTTAATGACAAGTGGCTGGGCTGGGTACAATGCATCTTTGGATCTGGTAAATCTGCGGTTCTCTTGAACGGTGTACCTGGACGGCAATTCCATTGTAAATGCGGAGTCCGGCAAGGCGATCCCTTCTCGCCTTTGGTATTTGTATTGGCGGCGGATCTCCTGCAAGTAGCAATCAATGACGCCTACACTAGAGGAGCAATCCAGCTGCCTTTCCCCACGACCATTCAAACGGACTACCCTGTCATTCAATATGCGGACGACACTATTCTCGCCATGCCAGCATGCACAACACAAGCAAGGATCATCAAAGATATTCTCTCGGACTATGCTACCTCTATCGGTCTCAAAATCAACTTCCACAAGTCTACTTTGATCCCCATAAACTCATGAAGACACGTACAACTGCATTGCAACCATATTCGGGTGTGTGGTGGGTAAGATGCCCTTCACATACCTTGGTTTGCCTATGGGGACGACCAGGCCATCTGTGCTAGATCTGTTCCCTCTTGTTTGTCGGGTAGAACGGAGGCTCTCTGCTACACTCAACATGATCTCCTATGGGGGGAAACTATCACTCCTTAACTCGGTCATAACCTCCCTAATCATCTTTGCTCTTTGTACTCTCAAGCTGCCAGTGAGCATTATTGAACTTTTGGACAAAATCAGACGCAAATGCTTATGGACCAAAAAAACGGAGAATGGGGATTCTTGCAACTCTCTTGCGGCTTGGGACATGGTTTGCCAACCCAAGGCTTCGGGAGGCCTCGGTGTCATTAATATCAAGGTACAAAGTGATGCCCTCTTGCTCAAATACCTCCACAAATTCTATAACCGCTGGGATTTACCTTGGGTGGAGCTCATTTGGAACACGTATTATAGCAACAAGATCCCCCATGCAGCTGATCCCTGCGGGTCCTTTTGGTGGCGAGATGTGATGAGACTAATGCCAATTTACCGAGGGATTACAAAAGCCAAAGTTCACACGGGGAATGACATTCTCTTTTGGAAGGATCATTGGATGGATGGGATTCTGGCAGAAACACACCCGCGGGCTTTTTCGGTTGCCACCCAGGAGGATATTTCGGTCAGTGATTTCTTGAGGGCCACGACTTTGCGAGAAACGTTTCATTTACCGCTTTCGTTCCAGGCGCATACAGAGACTAGAGATCTTCAATGTCTTGTACGTGACATTCAACTACATGATAGCCTCTCGGGGAATGATAGCTGGAACTGCACTTGGATGACTCAGAAATACTCGGCCAGCAAATACTAGAACTTTTACTTCAGGGAGGTTCGGGCCCATCAAACTTATGCCTGGCTTTGGAAGTCCAAGGTTACAATGAAAATAAAGGTTTTTGGGTGGCTGCTTCTTTCTGATAGACTTAACACCAGAAACATGCTGAAGCGAAGACACTACAACATTGGCAATGACTATACTTGTCCCCTCTGCGAGTCAAACGTGGAAGAAACACTTGAACATCTTTTCTTTGGTTGTGCTTTCAGCAAGGACTGCTGGTCTGATATTTCCATTTGCTGGAGCTCTCAGGGTTCACGATTGGATTGGATAAGCACATCTAAAACTATATGGAACAAGCCAATGTTCATGGCAATATTTTTACAAGCTGCTTGGAGCATCTGGAAGGAACGAAATAATAAAGTCTTTAGAAGAATAGCACCCACAAAAACATCCTGGATCTCAAGATTAAAGGAAGACCTATCTCTCCTAACCCATAGGGTTGGAGATAAACATATCTCCTTTCTAACCTCCTTTGTAGCTACCCTTTGACTTGTTACTTTCCCACCCCCCAACCATCCCCAAAGGGGATGGCATGTAGAGATCCATATGTAAATCCCCCCATTTATTAATTTAATTACACAGTAGGAGGCTCTCCTACTGTTTTAGGTGTCAAAAAAAAACATGAGGACAAGTTTGACAAGTTCGTGGGTAAGCTCAAAGGTGAGACCAAGAAGCACTTTGTTTGCTCTCTTGGAACAACTAGGTGTGTCCAATGATATAATTGAGTATCATGAGGAAACCATCACTAAGATGGAGGGGCATAGCCGTGACTATGCCGATGAGATAGCGGATCTTTGCATTGCTCTTGAGGAAGACGAGGTCTTCATTTGGCTCTTGAGGAGTCACACTGCGATGACCTTGCTAAATTACATAAAGGTCATGATCATGCTCTTATTCTTGCTCGTGTGCTTAAATTTGAGAAAGTTGAACTTGGGGTTGGCCATGATAGACTCAAGGAAGAGTCTGACGCACTTGACAAGGCTCACAAGGCCTTCAAGTGTGCTCATGCTTCTCTCAAGGAGTCTCATGATCAACTCCAAGTGAAGCTCACCAAGGAGATAGCCACTTGCCCTCCGTTCGTATTGATTGATAATGCCCATGGTACTAACCCTTGTAGTGAGCATGTGCACCTCGTGGAGGAGAATGCCAAGTTGAAAGAGCAACTTGAGAAAGGCCTTGCGATTTGCCTACAAGGTGAGAAGAACCTCAGTGACCTTGTGAGCAATCAAAAGAAAGTTGTGGCGAAGGAAGGGCTTAGATTTGTACCCAAGTCAAAGAAGAAGAGGAACAAGACCAAACAACCTCTCCTGCTCAAGGAAGTATTCGTCAAAGTGGGAGATGGTGCCCATGAGAAGAAGAAGGAGAAGGGTGTGGGTGGTAATGCCACGAAGGGCAAGACCGCTCCTCCCAACAAAGCCGACGACTTTAACCCCTCTTATGTATTATGCCGTGCTAGTGATGGGCATGATTATGCCAAATTTGTTGGTTTCTCTTATGAGTATATTGAATGGTCTATTTGGGTTTCTAAGACCCTTGTTGCTAACATCAAAGGACCCATTCAAAATTGGGTACCTAAATCCAAGCATTAATCTCTTGTAGGAGTTTGCTTCCCATGGGGTGTCATGCACTGGTACAACGAGGTGCTATACAAACAACTTTTAACCCCTTTCCGCGACGGCATTCTGAAGCGTCGCCAAGTGATTGTGTGCGATACGGGGGTCCTTCCCACACGACCTAGAAGCCGTCGGGGATAGGCCCTCTGGTAACACACGCTGGGCAAAATTGGTTTCGGTCGTAGGTACATCCCACACAGTCAGTCCCAGACAAACGTTTCCGTTTGTTATGTACATTCCACACAGTCAATCTAAGGAATACGGTTCCATTCTTATGTACATCCCACACAGTCAATCCTAGAGGTAGGTTTCCGTTCGTATGTACATCCCACACAGTCAATCCAGGGAAAACATTTCCATTCGTATATGCATCCCACACAACTTTATGTATACCCTCATGTGTGATAGGTGTAACTATCACACGCGCTCTGCCTCAGTTAGCCGTTTGCTTTTATTCAACTACATCACACACGGTTTGATGAAGAAAACTGTATGGCATTGGGCTATCCATCACAACCGCTTTTACTGATAGAACCGTTTGCAAAGTTCCATGACCCATTTAGCAGGTTTATTAGTTTACAATTAATAATTCCAATACTATGCAAATTCACATTTGATATCGAACAACTGTTTGCCAATTTCATATCATGCACATAAATATTTTTTAACATCACAGTATGATAGCAACCTGAAAACAACACAGTACATCATATAGCTAGTTCACCTTCATAAGAACAATATTAGAACAATATATTCATTTCCCTAATCGAGATCATCGAGGCTCGCCTTATCCACCTCTGCTTTTAGTTCAGTAAGAACCTGTTTTGCACTGACCAACTGGGAAAGTGCCTCCTCCTTCGCCAACACCATCTTAGCAAAGTCTAATTTAAAAAAAATATGAGCTCATTCTCCATCTTCCTCTTTTTTCCCGCATCTTGAAATATTCTTTAGCGTTGACAAAACTTTCTCTAAGCCTACCTTTGTTCTCTTCCTCATACATGCTCAAGAGCTTTGTTAGGCACATCTTCAAAGACTGTGGCCACTCTTGATCAACCCACTCCAGGTAACAACACTTCGATTCATCCTATAATATTTAAAACTAGATCAGTAACAATTGCAGGGGAAATGGGTTTCTAGCAACATAGAAAATCACCAAATACATATTTTGAAAAACTGAATAAACAGGTTAATTATGGCATATCTTCTCAAAAAGATCAATGTGCAAATGAATTAATTGCTACCGAGACAACAACCAAATTCTGAAACATCAGAAGCTATAGTTAATTACAACAACGCTACAAGTTCTTAATCATGTACTATAAATGACAAATTGAACATTTTATGAGGAAGCTAAATATAACTTCAACAACATAGCGACAATGTTTGGATGACATCAAATTAATACTAACAGGTGTGTAGATGCACAAATTTAGTAACATAGAACTAATAGCACTAAGGTCGTCCCCTATGTATGCCAAAACCGGTGTCAAGACAACTATTGCTACATTTGGCACCCGTGCCCTGCACTGGTGAGCCGATGCAGCGGAAAAAATTCATGGAATCAGACTCCGGAGCACCTAGTTGCTCCGATGCCCAGTTCCTTTGTTCCATAAAGATTTAGTATTTTACTGCTTGGCTGCTCGGATGTGTGGACCAAAGTTGGCCGCACAAACTGCTGAAGTGGTGCCAAATAATTTTCTAATGGCACCGCTGATGAGATGGCAACATTTTTAGATACTAGGTACAAACTGTGACACTGTCTTAACATCCAGAATAACATAGCACCGTGACAGTGTCTGAATCACATCTAAAAAATGATTTGTAACAACGAAAGTGGGGCTAACCTTCTCTGCACATTCCAAAAACTTCCTCCCACTGTCCACAGATTCAAACGCAACTAACTGCACACATGGATATTGATGGTGACAACAAGCAGGCAGATCTTCAGCGACCCCGCTCCATTCGTTGCAGCCGATGGTCCTAGGGAGCTATATGAGGAAGAAATGGCTAAAATTGACCGCCGGGTTAAAATCCGTCATTCCAAGTCATAACCCGAGAGAGAGAGAGAGAAGAGAGGCATATCCGGGTGGTGAAAGAGTCATCGTCGTCGGAGGAACCGCTGGAGAGGTCATTGAAGAAGACCATGGCAACCCCGGTGGTAGGATGCGAGACGGCGAGAGCGAGGAAGCGGCTATAGCTTCGGAAGGAAGGAAGGAGGAAACAGGGGAAATGTGACTTGTGGTCGGGGAGAAAAGGGGGTGGGGAAGGGGGGGTTAGATATTTCGGCGGTAGGCCAAATTTTTTGAAATGTGGAGGGAAACTTTGCTTGCGGTGTCGCCGAAGACCATTCACTTTGAACGATTGTGTGCATCCCAAAAGATTCTTCTGCTTTACACGCAAGGGATGAGTTTGATAATTCAAATTTTGGTGGAAGTTTCCCTGGGTACAGTTGATAGAGGCAAAGGCGTCCCGTCTTTCGATGATTAGGTGATTATCATTTCGGAGGAGTAGACTTTGACGATCCGACTACGAACGTGCGAGGACGTCGTACCTTAGCACTCGCTAAACCAACTCTGAGAGGTTATTGACCACACCGGAGCACGATCAACCTAACCACGAAGGTCTATTTCCTGCTATAACAAGAAAGAAACTAAGATTGCAATCTGGATATTGTGAATATAAGATGAAAGCTTTATTGATCAAGGTGGGGTTCTATGATGTCTTGGTCTAGTCGTTGAACACAAACGAAGTACGCGAAGTTGTAGCTATGGCGAACTTTTAATCTAAACAAAACCCAAAGTCTAAACGATGCCCTAAGGGCTGTATATATGGAGGAAGAGGGGGGAATTTCGTGGCCCTTGGAGGAGGGGTCTGAAACCAACCCTAACTCTTGTTTCTCCACACATACGGACTCTAAAAATAGTCTATACTCAAGTATTTCGAAGTTACATGGGCCTGGCCCAATAATAAGGTGACGCAACACCTAGAATAGCCTCTGGATGAAATTTATGAAGTGGCATCTTCTATATTTAATAGCCATTTAATGACCGTAATTCAAATTTGAACTACATCTACATGCAACGGCTAACCATAACGGTTTGAAAATCATATTTGTGTACTTGTGTGCGAGTTAATTCCATGTGCAGTAAATTAGAAGGAATTTTCAAACATATTGGTCTCACGGCATGGGCACATGCATGGAGTGCCATGGCATTTTAATTCCAAAAAATAAAAAAATGATCAAAAAAACATGAAACCTTGCTTGATGTAATGTCATGCCACCAAGATGATGTGGCAAAAAAAATTGGCCTATTTGACGAAAGTTTGGACACACCCCCCTCACAAACCGGAGCAACTCACTAGAAGGCTCGTGGTTCCGAGAGGGAACAATGCATGTTTGATGACGAACGGGAGATAGCTTCCTCTTACGGCCTTCAATATTTTTCTACATTTAACGTGCACTAATACAACTGTCATGTGAAAATTTGGAAATTTTCAGGGTTCATTTGACCTTTTAAAGACATTTAAGTGATTTTCTAGCCATTTAATGACCGTAATTCAAATTTGAACTACATCTACATGCAATGGCTAACCATAACGGTTTGAAAAATCATATTTGTGTACTTGTGTGCGAGTTAATTACATGTGCAGTAAATGAGAAGGAATTTTCCAACATATTGTTCTCACGGCATGGGAACATGCATGGAGTGCCATGGCATTTTAATTCCAAAAAAATAAAAAATGACCAGAAAAACATGAAACCTTGCTTGATGTAATTTCATGCCACCAAGATGATGTGGTAAAAAAATTGGCCTGTTTGACGAAAGTTTGGACACACACCCCTCACAAACATGAGCAACTCACTAGAAGGCTCGTAGTTCCGAGAGGGAACAATGCATGTTTGATGACGAATAGGAGATAGCTTCCTCTCACGGCCTTCAATTTTTTTCTACGTTTAACGTGCACTACTACAACTGTCATGTGAAAATTTGGAAAATTCTAGAGGTCATTTTACCTTTTAAAGATATTTAAGTGATTTTCTAGCCATTTAATGATCGTAATTCAAATTTGAACTACATCTACATGCAACGGCTAACCATAACGGTTTGAAAAATCATATTTTTGTGTAATTGTATGCGAGTTAAAAAATCATCAGACGATGTAAATATCTGGTGTTCAAAAATCGAAATGTAAAGATCTGGCAAGACAACCGCCCCCCACACGATTGGCACTCTATCTAGCAAATCGAGGTTTGGTAGGTGAGTGGTGGGGGTAATTAATTAGACACGGTTCTGTATTGGAAACCGTCAGCTATTATGTTCACACACGGATATTGCCGTGGGAATCATGTGTAATTCAAAATACAGTACACGTAAATTCCAGTGACCGACGTGTGTACTATTCCCGTCGATCTAGATTCCGGCCGCCAATAAATACTACCTTGCTCACGTCGTCCCGCCTGCATTCTCATCTACATCCTCCCCTCGCTCTCCCTCTCTCGCTCTCTCTATCTCTCTCTCTCTCTCTCTCTCTCTCAAATCTTTGCCATGGCGCCGCTGGTCTGCCCACGCGCCGACGAGGAGTCCCCCCCCCCGAGGACGCTCACTCGAATAGTAGTGATGAGGACCCCTACACGCCGCCGGACGAGGTTGCGCCGGACCCCACAACTTTGGATTGGTTTTGGGGCCAGTACAATCTTTGCCTGTGGAAGTCGCTGCCGCCGGCTGAGAAAGCCAGGAAAGTGGCGTTCAAGAAGGAGATGGCAGAGGAGGAAGCCAGGTACCAGGCGGCCTGTGAAGCCTGTGATGCCGCCTGGAAAAAGGAGGCGGCGGATCTTTGGGGGCAGGCGCGTCATTGTGCGGAGGAGGTGTACGAAGACGGGTAGTTTGTGAGGAAGGTCAAAGGCGCTGGGCGCCTTGTCGCTGCGTGGAGGTGGGCCGATAAGCTCCAGCGTGCCATCGACGAGGAGCTCCGGTGGGCGCCCAATGAAATTGCAAGATCGTTCGCGCTCGTCCGCCAGCAAGAGGTAGATCGGTACGTCAAGCGTTGCGAGGCGGAGGAGGCGGAGTACTGCCTGCGCACTGGGAAGAGGCCGCGCACCAGGGAGCTGCTGGCGAGGGGCAGCCGGAATACTGGCCCCAGGAGGGATTATTAGTTTTAGTATTGTTCGTTTTCAATTTTATGCATTGTACCTAGTAGTTAAGTATCATCACGTATATGTGATGATATTATATATATATATTCTGTGATGAACTATTGAACAATTAATATATATATATATATTATGAATTCCATTTTCTATCTATTTTTGTATACTAATTTGAATCTAGCTGTTATCATCCACATTTACAGAATGGAAAGCGTATATACACACATTCAAACAGAACATATAAGAACGAAAAACAGAGTACACACATTGAAACAGAGCAATAAGCAAAGCAATACTATGATTGATGTGAATACATAGCTATCCACGTCGAAATGACTCAACAAAATCAAACGCGTCCATGAGACCATGACCAGCAGCCCTTGCCTACTGTAGCTCTTGGCTCTGCCTGAACTCGTGCAGGCGTTCGTCCAAGCGGTCGACACGCTCGCAGTACATCTGGAGTGCGATCTCGAGCTCCAAGTTGGCTATTTCATCGGAGATCACCCGCTCGAGGATGCGACGGCCATGTTCCTCTACTGCGCCCAGGTGGACACCTGGGCCAAGGAGGCGGTCGAGCCTACCGACTAGCACGTTGGCATCGAGCGGGTCGCGGACAAGGCGAACGGCGCGACCCATGCGAACGACGTGGCGGGCGTCCGGTGCAAGTACGGGGCGGGCGGCCTCTGGTGCAAGTACGGTGCAGAGGGCCTGTGCCCACTCCTGGCGAGGAATGGGGGTACTGATGGAACGTGTACCCAGCTGCGATGCCGTGTTGACAGCAGGCAATCGCCGATGGATCCGCTCTTGTTGTGTGGCGCGCCGCGCCTCTCGCTCTGCGGCGCTCCAATGGTCTCGCCATGCGGCGAGCCGCACCTTATCAGCGTGGACGCACCTAGCTTGCTCTGCAGCGCGCCATCGATCATGTTGCATGGCGAGTTGCAGCCTCTTGGCGCTGACATGCCTATATTGATCCGCGGCGCTCAAGCACCATGCGCCAAGGGTCTGCTTAACCCTGGCGATGACGCGCATCATGGCGTCGTCCATCACGTTGCCGGGGAACGCCTCGGCCTCGACGGGCCGTGGCGCCTGCTCGTTTTCCTCGTCGACGAGGTTGGTGGTAGAGGCGGCGCTTTGGTGGGTTGGCATGCTTGGAAAAGGTGGATGTGCTACAGGCTGCGCTTGTCGCCTCCATGCGTCGCGCGCCGCCTAGGTTTATGCGCAATATCGCTGGGTGGCGGGAAACAGGTGAGGAAATGGCGGGAAACGGTGGCGTGTTCATAAAACACCATCAATTAATGGAAACTTAGCATAGAAGGAACATCGAGCTAGCACAAGAAGTAGATGACGATCAGATGAACATGGACCACACTGGGGAACCCGTCGGTGATGAATTCATCAATCGCAAACGGCTGTATACTAGCAAGCGTTTTCCCACAACACACACGGCTTATTCCATCACAAATAGGTCGGATGGATCAACTGTATGCCACGTATCGCATATTGTCAAAAAGTAATGCGGTAGACCTTCTTTAACATGAGTTAAAGAAACAAGGACCTCGAGGTTAATTTAACTCATGGGATGGATCATAGAGTTCATTTAATTTGATCTTTATGACCCATCCTATCAGTTAATTTAACATCAAGACAACTTCCCATCCAGTCACCCATCTGATGGCTGCTCCAGCCTGAGCACAGTTAACTTGAGAGTTCTCTTAGATGAGCTATTGGTGGAACAGCTAGTCCTTGCTGATATAGGATGCCTCTTCGCATCCTTATGGCCAATAGATGTTGTGTGGACAGAGCATATCACATACGTCTTATTAGAAGCAATCGTCTGTGTTATTATCGGTCTTCGCACACATTTCTGTTTACAGACCTATTTGCCGCGTATCGCACACATCTTGTTAAATTGAACCGTTTCTGTTCTCTTGGCTCAAAGCAAATAGTTCATCCAAGTGAACTGCATGCCGTATATTGCACACACCTTGATCTGGCCGACCGTTTCTTTTGTGTTGCCTAATCACAAACAGTTCATCCGAGTGAACCGTATGTTGTGTATCGCACACACCTTCATCTGGCTGCCCGTTTCTTTTCTTCTTCCTCATTGCAAACAGTTCATTGAACTGAACCGTATGCCCCACATCACACACGCAACTAAAATCTGAACCGTGTTTGATGTACCCGCCATCACAAATGTTTTGCACCTTTTTTGACGGTTATTTTACACCACCGTTTGCGATTATTGCATCGCACACAGTTTCGTCGAAGGGTCTCTGATCGTAGTGTCACGTTAGCAGCATCCTGCATTAGTGCATGCATGGAGTGCCATGGCATTTAAATTCAAAAAAATTGAAAAAGATCAGAAACACATGAAACCTTGCTTGATGTAATGTCATTCCACCAAGATGATGTGGTAAAAAATTTGGCATGTTTGACGAAAGTTTGGACACACACCCCTCACAAACCGGAGCAACTCACTAGAAGGCTCGTGGTACCGAGAGGGAACAATGCATGTTTGATGACGAACGGGCGATAGCTTCCTCTTGTGGCCTTCAAAAAAATTCTATAGTTAACGTGCACTAATACAATAGTCATTTGAAAATTTGGAAAAT
Organism: Aegilops tauschii subsp. strangulata; assembly: GCF_002575655.3. Taxonomy (NCBI): domain Eukaryota; kingdom Viridiplantae; phylum Streptophyta; class Magnoliopsida; order Poales; family Poaceae; genus Aegilops; species Aegilops tauschii. The sequence goes on along the minus strand of NC_053037.3, from coordinate 274,558,755 downwards.
TCCAGGGGTCATTTGACCTTTTAAGACATTTAAGTGATTTTCTAGCCATTTAATGACCGTAATCCAAATTTGAACTACATCTAAATGCAACACCTAACCATAACGGTTTGGAAAATCATATTTCTGTAATTGTCTGTGAGTTAATTCCATGTGTAGTTAATTGGAAGGAATTTACAAACATATTGGTGTCACGGACCAGACACATGCATGGAGTGCCATGGCATTTAAATTCCAAAAAATTAAAAAAAAAGATCAAAAACACATGAAACCTTGCTTGATGTAATGTCATGCCACCAAGATGATGTGGTAAAAAATTTGGCATGTTTGACGAAAGTTTGGACACACACCCTTGACAAGCCGGAGCAACTCACTAGAAGGCTCGTGGTTCCGAGAGGGAACAATGCATGTTTGATGACGAACGAGCGATAGCTTCCTGCGGCCTTAAAAAAATTCTAAAGTTAACATGCACTAATACAACTGTCATTTGAAAATTTGGAAAGTTCCAGGGGTCATTTGACTTTTTAAAGACATTTAAGTGATTTTCTAGCCATTTAATGACCGTAATTCAAATTTGAACCACAACTACATGCAACAGCTAACCATAACGGTTTGAAAAATCATATTTGTGTATATTGGTGTCACGGCCTGGACACATGCATGGAGTGCCATGGCATTCAAATTCAAAAAAAAGATCAGAAACACATGAAACCTTGCTTGATGTAATGTCATATCACCAAGATGATGTGGTAAAATTTTTGGCTTGTTTGACAAAAGTTTGGACACACTCCCCTCACAAACCGGAGCAACTCACTAGAAGGCTCGTGGTTCCGAGAGGGAACAATGCATGTTTGATGACGAACGGGAGATAGCTTCCTCTTTGGTGTAAATATCTGGCGTTCAAAAAAGAAAATGTAAAGATCTGGCAAGACAATCGGGCCCCACACGATTGGCACTCTATTTCGTGCCTCGAGGTTTGGAAGGTGAGTGGCGTGGGTTATTAATCAGACATGGTTCTGTATTGGAAACAGTCAGCTATTAAATTCACACACGGCTTTTGATGCCGGAATCGTGTGTAATTCGAACTATAGTACTCGTAAATTCCGGCGACCAGCGTGTGTACTATTTCCGTCGATCTAGATTCCGGCCGCCAATAAATACTACCTTGCTCATATCGTCCCGCCTGCATTCTCATCTACACTCTCCCCTCGCTCGCCCTCTCTCTCTCAAATTTCTGCCATGGTGCCGTCGATCTGCCCACGCGCAGATGAGGAAGCGCCACCCCCAAGGATGCTCGATCGAAGAGCAGCGACGTGGAGGACCCCTACGTGCCGCCGGACGAGGTTGCGCCGGACCCCCCAACTTTGCAATTGTTTTGGGGCCAGCACAATCTTTGTCCGTGGAAGTCGCTGCCGCCGGCTGAGAAAGCCACGCAAGTGGCGTTCAAGAAGGAGATGGTGGAGGAGGAAGCCAGGTACCAGGCGGCCTGTGAAGCCCGTGATGCCGCCTGAAAAAAGGAGCGGTGGAGCTTTGGGGGCGGGTGCTTCATCGTGCGGAGGAGGTGTACGAAGACGGGTACTTCGCGAGGACGGTCAAAGGCACTAGGCGCCTCCTCGCTGCATGGAGGTGGGCCGATAAGCTCCAGTGTGCCACCAACGAGGAGCTCCGGTGGGCGCCCAACGAAATGGCAAGATCATTTGCGCTCGTCCGCCAGCAAGAGGTAGATCAGTACGTCAAGCGCTGCGAGGCGGAGTACAGCCTCCGCGCCGGGAAGACACCGCGCACCAAGGAGCTGCTGGTGAGGGGCTGCCAGAATACTGCTCCCAGGAGGGATAATTAGTTTTGGTATTGTTCATTTTCTATTTTATGCATTGTACCTAGTAGTTAAGTATCATCACGTATATGTGATGGTATTATATATATTCTCTGATGAACTAATGAACAATTAATATATAATATGAATTACATGTTCTATCTATTTTCGTATACTAATTTGTATCTAGCTATTACCATCCACATATACAGAATGGAAAACATATACACACACATTAAAACAGAACATATAAGAACGGAAAACAGAGTACACACATTGAAACATAGCAATAATATGATTTCTGTGAATACATAGCGATCCACGTTGAAACAACTCAACAAAATAAAATGCGTCCATGAGACCATGACCAGCAGCTCTTGGCTCTGCCTGAACTCGTGCAGGCATTCATCCAAGCAGTCGACACGCTCGCGGTACATCTGGAGCGCGATCTCGAGCTCCAAGTTGGCTATTCATCGGAGACCACCACCTCGAGGATGCGACGACCATGTTCCTCTACTGCGCCCAGGTGGACACCTGGGCCAAGGAGGCGGTTGAGCCTAGCGACCAACGCGTTGGCATCGAGCGGGCCTCGGACAAGGCGAACGACGCGACCGATGTGAACGGCGCGGCGGGCGTCCGGTGCAAGTACGGCGCGGCCGACTTCTGGTGCAAGTACGTCGCAGGCGGCCTCTGCCCACTCCTAGCGAGGAATGGGGGTACTGACGTGACATGTACCCAGTTGCGATGCCCTGTCGACAGTAGGCAAGCGACGATGGATCCTCTCTTGCCGTGCAGCACGCCGCGCCTCTCGCTCTGCTGTGACGCCCCTGATTCAATCGTACACTAATCGTACACGCAAATGTGTACAATAAAGATCAAGGACTCACGAGAAGATATCACAACACAACTCTAGACACAAAAGTAATAATACAAGCATTATATTACAAGCCAGGGGACTCGAGGGCTCGAATACATAAGCTCAATCATAGACGAGTCAGCGGAAGCAACAATATCTGAGTATAGACATAAGGTAAACAAGTTTGCCTTAAGAAGGCTAGCACAAAAGCAACAACGATCGAAAAAGCAAGGCCTCCTGCCTGGGAGCCTCCTCACTACTCCTGGTCGTCGGCGGCCTCCACGTAGTAGTAGGCACCCTCGGTGTAGTAGTAGTAGTCGTCGAAGGTGGCGTCTGGCTCCTGGGCTCCACCATCTGGTTGCGACGTCCGAGAAGAAAGGAAAAGGGGAAAAAGAGGAAGCAAAGCAACCGTGAGTACTCATCCAAAGTACCCGCAAGCAGGGATCTACACTACATATGCATCGGTATCAATGAAATGGGTAGTATCTGTGGACTGGACTGCAGAATGCGACAAGAGAAGGGGAAAGTCTAGCCTATCGAAGACTAGCATCTTCAAGCAGCTCCAAGCATCTGGCAGCATTCAGAAGAGTAAAGAATAGCAGTTTATATTCAGCAAACATGTTGTAACAATAGCGCCCAGAGATCCTTTCTCGACTCTATGCGAGAAAGCAATCCCGGAGCCATCATATCCATTTCTCATGCCTCATCATCCAGTTCTAGTTGTATCGATCGGGAAACAACTCTGAGCTTCCGTTACCGTGGACCTGGCTATTCGAATAGATCAATCTTCCCTGCAGGGGTGCACCAACTTACCCAACAAGCTCGATCAACTCCGGTCGGACACACCATCTGGTCATGACCAGCCTCGACCGATCAACACAACGCAGTCTAACCTAGGCTCAATAGAGAGGCCATCACGCCACTCTACATTCTAAGCGCGTAGGGATCTTGGGCCCATCGCCCTTCGCACTCCTGCACGTTGCGTACGCGGCCGGTGAGCAGACCTAGCCCCCCCTATACAAGCGACGCGTTCTAGTCCAACCCGGCACCCGCCTCTCCATCGTCGACGTCTGCTCAGCTTTCGACTGATACTTACGACGCATAGTGCCCATACTTATTCCCGCGTGGTGGTTAGTGCGAAAAAGGCCAGAGGCCTACTCGGATAAAATATCCAAACAATTAGTGCCTCGGTAGTGCGCGGTAACGAGCAGAGACTCACGATCATGTGACCCCGTCGCCCCTTCTCGTGGACTTACGACAAGGGCTAAGAATGCCCGGCCGTGCCACGTAAGTATCTCTTGGGTACCCTCCAGGTCAACCCGACTTCAGATCACTCGCGGGTACCCCTCGGGGCCGACGCGATGTCATCATGGTTCTGTGGTAAGTCAAAGTAACTGTATGTCCGAAACAGCAAGGGGAAAACCCGAGGAATCACCCTTAATGGATTCCCACTCGATGTAACCATCAAGGTGGACATGGAGGAATCACCCTCGTTGGTCCGCACTAGAGGGGTTGCACAACAGAGTCGTTATCGGGAGTGGTGAAGGAGGAATCACCCTCGACGACCACGACCGAATAGTTACACTACAGGGTTAACATTAGAAGTGCTGATGAGGTGTCACCCTCGGCACTTGATAGTAACTCTGCAGAGTCGTACAACTAAGGGGGGTGATGTGAGGTGTCGAGGTCTGGACGTCGATCACGTTGATCGAGTCATCGGTCATCAAGCAGGGGCGACTGGGACAAGGAGAGGGGTCTCTGGTGGATCACCAACCAACCTATACTAAGAAGTTTAGGATAAACATGTAAGGTATGAAAGTAGGTAACAAAAACAGGCTATGCATCAGAATAGGATCATACAAAAGCAGTAGCAGTTCTAATGCAAGGATGAGAGGGAAAGAAATGGGCGATATCGAAATGAACAAGGGGGGTTTGCTTGCCTGGAAGCTCTGCTACAAAGGAACAGTCGTCGGTGATGGTCATAGGGGCAACATCGGTCTCGGGGTCTACCAGAGAGAAGAAGGGGAAGAAACAGTAAATACAGAGCAAACAGACGCATCACTAAGCATGACATGACGATATGCAGAGCTAGGGGTGTTCTAACGCGGTACTACACGTTGCAGACGGAGAGGGAAAACGTCCGAAGGGGTTTTCCCGGCGTTTGGCAATTTCCGGACAGACGAAAGAGAGGGGACATTTCCATCTTCAGCATGCTAGGGGTAGGTGATAGATGAATGGACCACATATTCGGATTGGTTGGATATTTCTGAACAAGTTTCATATATAGATTATTTTCATCGGAGTTACGATTTATTTTCTATTAAATTTCAAAGTTTTAAATATATTTTGAAAATTCCAGGATTTAAATTTAATTCGAAAATAGACACATAAGGCTAAGTAAACCCACTGTGGGCTAGCCACAGAGGCTGACTGGTGGGGATCCAGTGGCAAGGTTGACCCAATCAACATTGAGTAGTCAATATGCGAATAGTGCAGGCGGGACCCGGTTGTCATTGACTTAAGTTCTTTTAATTAAATTTAACACTTAACTAACAGTAGTGGGGTCCACATGTCATAGGGTAAGACATAATTATTAAAACTAATCGTAAACTATACAAGGGCCGCCCCCCAGATACAGAGGGCCAACGGGGGCGCAACGAACGGCTGGACCCGGCGACGCGCCAGCGGCCAGGGCTAGTAGGCCGCGCGGGCGGCATGAGCTGCCCAAGCGGCAGGGAGCAGAGGAGGCGGCACGGCTGGCGTGGGTGGCAGCAGTGGGAGAGTAGCGAGTGGCAGCGCAACGGGAACAAGCACGGGAGGCGCTTCGACGGGCGGCAAACAACAGTGAGGGGAAGCGGGCGCGGGATGCGGGGGACGACGGGCGCGTCTGTGGCGGCAGCCATGGGCGTCAGTGACAGCAACTGTACTAACAACAGGCGGCAGCGAGCCTAGCGGGGGGCGGCTATGGTCTGCAGGTGGCGCACGCGTAAGTACGGCAGACAGGGGCACGACGGACGTGGTCGGGGAAGGCGCGGGCCAGCGGGGCGCGCGGCGAGCACAACCCCGACGGGGCGATGCGTACGGGGCGAGCGCGTACTGGCGGCGTGGGGAGCATAGCTCCTTCCATGGCGGCTGTGAGAGCATACGGGGGAGGCGACCAACGCGAACATGGTGAGCTATGGCAAGGCGGAGGAGGGGTGGAACCTCACCAACGTTGCTGAGAAGGCCCGGGGAGGACTTGCCGGAGCGGACGACGGCGACGAGCTCGGCGTCCAGAGGAAGAAGTGGTCGGGGCGGTGTTGCGGCTCGCGTGGCTTGGCGTAGGCATCGAGGAGGTCGAGGCGGAGCTCCTGGCGTGGTCCTAGGCGAAGGGGACGACGGAGAGTGCGTAGAAGGCGGCGGCCATTGCGGCGGTGCGGGCGGCGAAGGGAGAGGGGAAAAAGGGATCTGGGTTAGGCGGAGGAGGAGAGAGGAGTGGGGAGAGGCGAGTGGGCGAGTGGGAGAGAGGATCGAGGGGGCGCTGGCTTATCCCCTCGCCCATGACGCCGGCATGGTGGGTTCGGTGGGGACGCCCCTGTTGCGGTTCGAGACCGAGGAACAGGAAGGGAGAGACCGGTGTGGGGGGAGTGGGCCGGCCTTGTTGGGTCGGCTGGCTCGGGTGGGCCGAAGCCCAGGTGAGCAGGGGGCTTTTTCTCCCTTTTTACTTTTCTTTTGCTCTTTTCTTTTTACAGAGAATGCTTTGCAATATTTTAGCTGCCAAAAGGATTCTGTAAAATGTTGGACTTGGCCACATAATTACATCGAAATAGTTGGCACTACCACAAGAAGATTTTGAGGCTTTTGAAATAGTTTGCAACTTTTATAATTTGAAAAGGCATTTAATCTATTGTTTTAGCCACTGTTTTAAATAGTTTAGTGCACTTAAACACTTTGCAAAAATGTTGGTCCACCACCAATATTAACAAAGGATTGTTTGGCACATGATGAACATTTTAGTTTTCATGTTTGAGCAAATTTTGAATTTCACTCAGAATTTGAAATTGAATTCAACTAGGATTTGAAAGAGATAGGAGAAAATGATGATCAAACACTTGTTTAGCAAAATGATTAACTTAACCCGAGGGGTTACTATAGCATCATTACACAGGGGTGTTACAACTCTCCTCCTCTAAAAGAAATTCTCGTCCCGAGACTCAAGAGGTAGAAGGGAAAAGATCACAGTATTCAGCACGGAGGTTATCCTCGCGTTCCCAAGTGGTTTCATCTTTAGTATGATTCGACCATTGCATCTTGAGGAACTTGGTAACCTTCTGATGGGTTCGACATTCAGCTTCTTCAAGAATGTGAATCGGATACTCTTTATAAGTGAGATCATCTTGCACTTCAATCAGTTTCAGATCCACTTCGCGTTTCGGATCCTTGAAGCAACGGCGAAGTTGCGACACGTGGAAGACATCATGTACGTGAGAGAACTGAGGTGGCAAGTCCAATTGATAAGCCACCTGTCCACGATGGGCGAGAATATGGAAGGCACCAATGTAGTGAGGAGCTAGCTTGCCCTTGACTCCGAACTGATGGGTGCCTCTCAAAGGAGTGACACGCAGTAAGCTTGTTCTCCAGGTTGTTAAGTTGAACCCCAGTGTTTCCGGTCATAGTTGCTCTTCTGGCGGGACTGGGCCGCCTTGAGATTACCCCGGACAATGCGAACCTGCTCTTAACTTGTTGAATAATGTCTGGACCAATGAGCGTCCGTTCCCCAATTTCTAACCAATTCAGAGGGGTTCGGCACTTACATCCGTATAGCACTTCTAAGGGTGCCATCTTCAAGTTGGCTTGATAAGCTTTTGTTATAAGAGAACTCCACATAAGGGAGAGATTCTTCCCACTTCTTGCCGAAAGAAATAACACAAGCCCGAAGCATGTCTTTAAGAATTTGATTGACTCGTTCGACTTGGCCTTGGGATTGGGGATGATAAGCAGTGCTCCAGGTAATATGAGTTCCCATTGCCTCTTGGAAACTATCCCAGAACTTCGAAGTGAAAATACTGCCACAGTCTGAATTGATCTCCTTCGAAACACCGTGGAGTGACACAATTCTGGAGATATACAATTTGACTAGCAGTGATTGTCTCCTTAACTGGCAGAAAGTGAGCAACCTTTGAGATTTGGTCGATGACGACAAAGATAGCATCGTTACCTTTCTGAGACTCGGGAAGGCCAATAACGAAGTCCATTTGGATCTTATCCCACTTCCACTCAGGAATCGGAAGCGGTTGTAGAAGTCCAGCCAGTTTCTGATGTTCTGCTTTGACGCGACGAGAAACGTCACACTCTTTGATATATCGAGCAATGTCTTGCTTCATCTGAGACCACCAATACTTCTAACGGATGTCTAGATACATCTTGGTACTTCCCATATGAATAGAGAGAGGGGTGTCATGCGCTTCTTTCATCACCTTCTCTGTCAGAAGCTCGAACCGAGGAACCACAATGCGATTCCTAAAGTACAAGGTTCCATCTTCACCAAGTGAAAAATCTCTGGATTTCTCTAAGGTAAGATCCTTTTTCATCAGATCAACGTGAGCATTATCTTTGGCTTGAGCAGACTTAATAGCTTTCAGAAGAGTTGGTTCCAGGACAAGGTTATTCAGAGAACTCTGTGGAACTAGTTGAAGGTTCAGCTTGCATAGCTCTTCATAAAGGCGGGGTTGAGCTTTGAAGACCATGTGGTTGTTGCAATAAGACTTGCGGCTCAGGGCATCGGCCATGACATGAGCCTTGCCAGGTGTATAAGATATACCGCTTTTAGTCAGCAATAGTTTCCATCCATCGCTGTTGACGGAGGTTCAGATCTAGCTGAGTAAACAAATACTTCAGACTCTGATGATCGGTGAAGATCTCGCAACGATTACCGAGAAGGTACTGTCGCCATAGCTTCAGTGCATAGATAACCGCAGCAAGCTCGAGGTCGTGAACTGGGTAGTTCTCTTCGTGAGGACGCACTTGACGGGAGGCATAAGCAATCACCCTGCACTCTTGCATTAGGATACAGCCTAATCCTTGACGTGAAGCATCACAATAGATGACGAAGTCCTTGCGAGTATCAAGAGGAGAAAGCACTGGCGCAGAAGTTAGCTTGTCCTTGAGTGCCTGGAAACTTTCCTGGCACTTTTCTGCCCAATCAAATTTAACGGCTTTGTGTAGCAGATTGGTCAGTGGCTCGGCGATCTTGGAGGAGTTCTCGATAGAATGACGGCAGTAGCTGGCGAGTCCAAGAAAGCTTCTGACTTGCTTGACAGTCTTCGGAGGGGTCCAGTCAAGAATAGCCTGAACTCGCTCTGGATTGACGGCAATACCATCCTTGGAGATGACATGCCCAAGGTAGGTTACTTCGGGAAGCCAGAATTCGCACTTGGAATACTTGGCATAAAGTTGATGCTCTCAAAGCTTTTCCAGAACAAGATGAAGATGTTCAGCATGTTCTTCTTTGTTCTTGGAATAAACAAGGATATCACCCAGATAAAGCACGACAAACTTGTTGAGGTATTCCATGAATATATAGTTCCTCAGACGAGATAATGTAGCTGGAGCATTTGTTAAACCGAATGACATGACGGTGTACTCATATGAACCATATCGAGTAACGAAGGCAGTCTTGGGAATACCCTCTTCACGAATACGGATCTGGTGGTAACCCAATCTCAAGTCGAGTTTAGAGAATATCGATGAACCAGCCAGTTGATCATACAGATCATTGATTCGAGGAAGGGGATATTTATTCTGAATAGTTGCCTGGTTGATAGGATGGTAGTCTTGGACCAAACGATTCGTTCCATCCTTCTTCTTCACAAAGAGAGAAGGTGTTCCCCAAGCAGAGGAAGTTGGACGAATGAAACCCTTGCGAAGAGATTTGTTGATTTCCTCCTTAAGTTCAAGGAGCTCATGAGGTGGCATCTTCTAGGGCCGTTTGGCAATGGGAACGGTGCCTGGTTTCAAGTCGATGACGAACTCGACAGCCCGAGCATGGGTATTCCTGGAAGTTCTTCTGGAAAGACGTCTTAGAAGTCGCGAACGACTAGAATCTTTTCAATTCACTCAAGAGGTGCTATGTTCAACGCATTCAAGACATAAAGCCGTGCTTCAGCATTTTGAACAATCTGAGCATGGTAGCTTACTATCTCATCGGAAGGATGTAGGAGATCAACGACCTTGGTGGCGCAAACGACAGAGGCAATATGTGCTTTCAACCATTCCATCCCCAGAATGAGGTCAATATTGGAAGACTCCAGAATAATGGGAGAAACAAGGAATTCCAGCCCGTCAATCTCAATGGGAACGTTGCGGCCAATCATGGTAGTTTGACATTGGCCTGCAGGGGTCCGTACCACTATCGGAGTGTTCATGGGCTCGCATCAAATGTCGTGTGCGTATGCGAAATTTTCTAACATGAATGAATGTGATGCTCCTGAATCGAATAAAACGGAAGCCAGTACTGAATTAACGAGAAGAGTACCCATCACAGTGGCAGGCTGGTCTTGGGCTTCATTCAGATCAACATGATTAGCCTGACCACGACCATAAGGTCTGGCATTGCCGTTGCGGGGCTGGTTGTTACGACCAGTTGGAGGCAAAGCCAGCTGGTTCTGTTTCTGATTGCACTCTTTGGCAAGGTGACCTGGACGACCACATATGACGCACAAACCATCATTGGGATTGGAAGCAGGAGCTCGGGGTGGTGCAGTCCGAAGAGGATGCCTATGTGGCGGAGGAGGCAGATGTGGAGCAGCATAGGACTGTCTTGGTGCAGGTGCAGTTGGACGATACATGCTGTGAGGGATCCAAATCCGACGCTTCTGCGAGGGCGGACTCGAAGATGAGCCAGCGTCACGGTTGCACCTAAGGGATTCTGATGTTCCTACAGACCAGTCTCAACCTGAATAGCCTTCTTCACCAAGGTGGCGAAGTCGGCAAAGTTATTAACGAGCAGTGCTAGCTTGATATCAGGGTGAAGTCCGTCATGAAACTTTTCTTGCCTGCAAGCATCAGTAGTAATGTCTTCTTCAGCATAACATGACAAGTACAAAAACTCACGTTGATAAGGATGAAATGTCTTGTTGCCTTGGGTGAGGTCGCAGAACTCGCGCTTCTTCCTGTCCATGATCCCGTGAGGAATGAAGCGGGCATGGAAAACAGCTTGGAAATCTGGCCAAGTGATGATTGTTCCAGCCGGCAGAGTACGCCGGTGGCTGTCCCACGATTGAGCAGTGGGTCCATTTAGGAAGAAGGAAGCATAGGTGACATAGTTGGCAGGGGCTACATCAGCAGACTACATCTCATAGATGATGTCACGGAGCCAATCATCAGCATCCAGAGGCTGAGTTGAGCTGCGGTAGATGGTTGGGTTGAGGCGCATGAAATCCTGCAGAGTTACTGGGGTTGGCTGTTGATTCATGTTGGGGCGAGGAAACTGAGCCATCATTCCTTCCATGAATTGGTGATTCATCTCAAACTGCTACATCATTCCAACCATAAATTCAGGCGGCGGTGGAGCGTTGCCACCACGGCCACGAGCACCAGGTCTAACCATCCTGCTAGATGTAACAGGGGTAGTTTAGCATTAATGATTTTGCAAAGACAAAGGATCATTGATGAAACATGCATAATGAAAGAGGTACGATGGATACCACATAGTAGTCAACACGGCAGTGTGTGTACTATTTAAAATACTATTCTAAGGAATAACTATGGCTTATCCAACTTTGGGGTGAATGTGGTCGCGGGATCCTAATGTTAGAGTTAGTAAATTCGTTTAACCCGAATTGAAGAGAGATCAGAGTCCCAGCGTATAGACGACGAGTAAAAGATCCTAATACCACCCAATGGCAATGTGGGCCCGTAAGACACACAACCATGTTAGTAAAAGTTTTGTAGTGACTAGACATGACTTCAGCCAAGGAGTTGGAAGGGGGCTACCTACAGGCAGTCGTCTTTGATACCAACTTGTGACGCCCCCGATTCAATCGTACACTAATCATACACGCAAATGTGTACGATCAAGATCAAGGACTCATGGGAAGATATCACAAGACACAAATAAAATAACACAAGCTTTATATTACAAGTCAGGGGCCTCAAGGGCTCGAATACATAAGCTCGATCACAGACGAGTCAGCGGAAGCAACAATATCTGAGTACAGATATACGTTAAACAAGTTTGCCTTAAGAAGGCTAGCACAAAAGCAGCAATGATCGAAAAGGCAAGACCTCCTCCTGGGAGCCTCCTAACTACTCCTGGTCGTCGGCGGCCTCCACATAGTAGTAGGCACCCTGGGTGTAGTAGTAGTCGTCGTCGAAGGTGGCGTTTGGCTCCTGGGCTCCACCATCTGGTTGCGACGTCCGAGAAGAAAGGAAAAGGGGAAAAAGAGGAAGCAAAGCAACCGTGGGTACTCATCCAAAGTACTCGCAAGCAAGGATCTACACTACATATGCATCAGTATCTATGAAATGGGTTGTATCTGTGGACTGGACTGCAGAATACCAGAAGAGAAGGGGAAAGCCTAGCATATCAAAGACTAGCATCTTCAAGCAGCTCCAAGCATCTTGCAGCATTCAGAAGAGTATAGAATAGCAGTTTATATTCAGCAAATATGTTGTAACATTAGCACCCAGAGATCCTTTCTCGACTCCCTGCGAGAAAGCAATCCCGGAGCCATCATATCCATTTCTCATGCCTCATCATCCAGTTCTAGTTGTATTGATCGGGAAACAACTCTGAGCTTCCGTTACCGTGGACCTGGCTATTCGAATAGATCAATCTTCCCTGCAGGGGTGCCCCAACTTACCCAACACGCCCGATCAACTCCGGCCGGACACACCATCAGGTCATGACCGGCCTCGGCCGATCAACACACCGCAGTCCTACCCGGGCTCAACAAAGAGGCCAGCATGTCGGTCTACATCCTAAGCGCGTAGGGGTCTTGGGCCCATTGCCCTTCGCACTCCTGCACGTTGCGTACGCGGCCGGTGAGCAGACCAAGCCCCCCTATACAAGCGAGGCGTTCCAGTCCAACCCGGCGCGTGCCACTCCATCGCTGACATCCGTTGAGCTTTCGGCTGATACATACGACGCAGAGTGCCCATACTTATTCCCGCATGGTGGTTAGTGCGAAAAAGGCCAGAGGCCTACTCAGATCAAATATCCAAACCGTTAGTGTCTTGGTAGTGCACAGTAACGAGCAGAGACTCACGATCATGTGACCCCGTCGCCCCGTCTCGTGGACTTACGACAAGGGCTAAGAATGCCCGGCCGTGCCACATAATTATCTCTTGGGTACCCTCCAGGTCAACCCGACTTCACATCACTCGCGGGTACCCCTCGGGGCCGACCCGATGTCATCGTGGTTCTATGGTAAGTCAAAGTAACAGTGTGTTCGAAATAGCAAGGGGGAAACCCGAGGAATCACCCTCAATGGAACTCGATGTAACCATCAAGGTGGACTTGGAGGAATCACCCTCGTTGGTCCACACTTGAGGGGTTGCACGACAGAGTCGTTATCGGGAGTGGTGAAGGAGGAATCACCGGATCACCCTCAATGACCATGACTGAATAGTTACACTACAGGGTTAACATCAGAAGTGCTGACGAGGTATCACCCTCGGCACATGATAGTAACTCTACAGAGTTGTACAACTAAGGGGGTGATGTGCAGTGTCGGGGTCTGGACGCCGATCACATTGATCGAGTCATCGGTCATCACGGGGGCGACTGGGACAAGGAGAGGGTCTCTGGGGGATCACCAACCAACCTATACTAACCAGTTTAGGATCAACAAGTAAGGTATGAAAGCAGGTAACAAAAATAGGCGATGCATCAGAATAGGATCATACAAAAGCAGTAGCAGTTGTAATGCAAGCATGAGAGGGAAAAAATGGGCGATATCAGAATGACCAAGGGGGTTTGCTTGCCTGGAAGCTCTGCTTCAAAGGAACGGTCGTTGGTGACGTAGTCGGTCACAGGGGCAGCACTGGTCTCGGGGTCTACCGGAGAGAAGAGGGGGAAGAAACAGTAAATACAGAGCAAACAGATGCATCACTAAGCATGACATGACGATATGGAGAGCTAGGGGTGTTCTAACGCGATACTACACATTGCAAACGGAGAGGGAAAACGCCCGGAGGGGTTTTTCCGGCGTTTGGCAATTTCTGGACAGACGAAAGAGAGGGGATCGTTCCATGTTCAGCCATGTGACAGATGAACGGACCACGTATTTGGATTCGTTGGATTTTTCTGAACAAGTTTCATATATAAATTATTTTCATTGTAGTTATGGTTTATTTTCTATTAAATTTCAAAGTTTTAAACATATTATGAAAATTCCAGGATTTAAATTTAATTCAAAAATAGACAGAGAAGGCTAAGTAAACCCACTATGGGCTAGCCAGAGAGGCTGACTGGTGGGGTCCGGTGGCAGGGTTGACCCAGTCAACATTGACAAGTCAAAAGGAGAATAGTGCAGGCGGGACCCGGCTGTCATTGACTTAGGAAATTTTAATAAATTTAACACTTAACTAACAGCAGTGGGGTCCACATGTCATAGGGTAAGACCTAATTAGTGTTAAAACTAATCGTAAACTATACAAGGACCGGCCCCCAAATACAGAGGGCCAACGGGGGCACAGCGAGCGGCCGGACCCGGCGACGCGCCAGCGGCTAGGGCCAGTAGGCCGCGCGGGCGGTATGAGCTGCCCAGGCAACGGGGAGTAGAGGAGGCGGCGCGGCTGGCATGGGCGGCAGCAGTGGTAGAGCAGCGAGCGGCAGCATAGGGTGAACAAGCACAGGAGGGGCTTCGACGGGCGGCAAACAGTGGCGAGGGGAAGCGGGCGCGGGGCACGGGGGAAGACGGGCGCGTCGGTGGCGTCGGCCTTGGGCGTCAGCGGCAGCAGCTGTACTAACAGTAGGCGACAGTGAGCCTAGCAGGGGGGCAGCTATGGTCTGTAGGTGGTGCGCGCGTAAGTACGGCGGACAGGGGCGCGGCGGACGCGGTCAGGGAAGGCGCGGGCCGGCGGGGCGCGCGGCGAGCTCAACCCCGACGTGGTGAGTGCGTTCGGGGAGAGCGCGTGAGGGAGGCTACGGTCTTGCGGGACCGGCAGCGTGGGGAGCATAGCTCCGTCCATGGTGGCCGCGAGAGCATACGGGGAAGGCGACCAACGTGGGCATGGTGAGCTATGGCAAGGTGGAGGAGGGGCGGAACCTCGCCAACGTTGCTGAGAAGGCCCCGAGAGGACTTGCTGGAGCGGACAGCGGCACCGAGCTCGGCATCCAGAGGAAGAACTGGTCGGGGCAGTGTTGCGGGACCGTCCCGGCTCGCGTGGCTTGACGTAGGCATTGAGGAGTTCGAGGCGGACTCCTTGGCGCGGTCCTAGGCAAGGGGACGGCAGAGAGCGCGTAGACGGCGGCGGTGCGGGTGGCGAAGGGAGAGGGGAAAAAGGGATCTGGGCTAGGCGGAGGGGGAGAGAGGAGTGGGGAGAGGCGAGTGCGCGAGTGGGAGAGGGAATCGAGGGCGCGCTGGCTTATCCCCTCGTCCACGACGCCGGCGAGGTGGGTTCGACGGAGATGCCCCTCTTGCGGTTTGAGACCGAGGAACAAAAAGGGTGAGACCGGTGAGGGGGAGTGGGCCGGCCTTGTTGGGTCGGCTGACTTGGGTGGGCTGAAGCCCAGGTGAGGCAGGGGGCTTTTTCTCCCTTTTTGTTTTTCTTTTGCTCTTTTCTTATTACAGAGAAAGCTTTGCAATATTTGAGCTGCCAAAAGGATTCTGTAAAATGTTGGACTTGGCCACATAATTACATTGAAATAGTTGGCACTACCACAAGAAGATTTAGAGGCTTTCGAAATATTTTGCACCTTTTATAATTTAAAAAGGCATTTAATCTATTGTTTTAGCCACTGTTTTAAATAGTTTAGTGCACTTAAACACTTTGCAAAAATGTTGGTTCACCACCAATATTAACAAAGGATTATTTGGCACATGATGAACATTTTAGTTTTCATGTTTGAGCAAAATTTGAATTTCACCCAGAATTTGAAATTGAATTCAACTGGAATTTGAAAGAGATAGGAGAAAATGATGATCAAACACTTGTTTAGCGAAATGATTAACTTAACCCCAGGGGTTACTGTAGCATCATTACACATGGTTGTTACATCTGCGGTGCTCCAATGGTCTCGCTGTGCCGCGAGCCGCAGCCTATCGACGCGAACGCGCCTAGCTTGTGCTGCGGCACGTCATCGATCATGTTGTGCGGTGAGCTGTAGCCTCTCGGCGCTGACATCCTAATCGTGATCCGCGGTGCTGAAGCGCCATGCGCCAAGGGTCTTCTCAACCCTGGAGATGACGCGCATCACGGTGTCATCCATCGCGTTGCCGGGGGGCGCATCGGCCTTGACGGGCCATGGCACCTTCTTGTTTTCCTCATCGAGGAGGTTGATGGCAGAGGCAGCGCTTTGGTAGGTTGGCATGCTTGGAAAAGTTGGATGTGCTACAGGCTGTGCTTATTGCCTCCATGCGGTCTGCGCCACCTAGGTTTATGCGCAATATCGCTGGGTGGCGGCGGGAAACCGGTGAGGAAATGGTGGGAAACGGTGGCGTGTTCATAAAACGCCATCAATTAATGGAAACTTAGCATAGAGTGAACATCGAGCTAGCATGACGCATGCGGGCACATTGCTCGCCCAAGCCTGATCGATATACTTGTGTGCGCAACAGAGCACGCTATTCACAGTAAAGAATAATGTTCCATTTATCCTAGTAGAGCAGTGGCGGCAAGCGTCACAAGAAGTAGATGGTGATCAGATGGTCGTTTATTCTAGTTAATTATGCATGTAATAGTTTACTTTGGTGTGTGGAAATGTCATGTGTGTACTAGCCATGTATGTAATTGGATGTTTGCCATGTATCACACACATCTTGTTTACATGAAATGTTTCTGTTCTCTTGGCTCAACACAAACAGTTTATCGGAATGAACTGTATGCCCTCCATTGCACACACCTTGATCTGGCTGAACCGTTTCTGTTGCGTTGCCTGATCAAAAACAGTTCATCCAAGTGAAATGTATGCCGTATATCGCACACACCTTGATCTGGCTGACCGTTTCTTTTATGTTGCCTAATCACAAACAGTTCATCTGAGTGAACTGTATGCCGTATATCGCACACACCTTTCTCTGGCTGCCCGTTTCTGTAGTTCCGCCTCATCACAAACAGTTTATCCGAGTGAACTTTATGCTGTATATCGGACACACCTTCATCTGGCTGCCCGTTTCTATTGTTCTACCTCATCGTAAACAGTTCATTGAACTGAACCGTACGCCCCGCATCGCACATGCAACTAAAATCTGAACCGTGTTTGATGTATCCGCCATCGCAAATGTTTTGCATCTTTTTATGGTTTTTCTACATCATCGTTTGCGGTTAATGCATCGCACACAGTTTCGTCAAAGGGTCTCTGATTGTAGTGTCGCGTTAGCAGCATCCTGTAGTAGTGATGGTTGCTCGATAGTGGAGCAACAAATCATATGACCGGGAGCAAGGATTTGGTGGTGGACGTGCACCAAGCCCATCTATGCCCACCCATGTCCAATTTGGTGATGCTTCAACATCTAAGGTATTAGGTCTTGGCAAGGTGGTTATCTATCAAGATTTATCTATTGAGAAGGTCATGCTTGTTAAGACCCTTGCATACAATTTACTTTCCGTTCGTTAACTTGCACTCATGGGATTTGCAACATTTTTTGATGTTGATACCGTGGCCCTTTTGTGGAGCAAGATACTTAACTTAGCTTTTGTTGGGCATGTCAAGAACGGTCTTTATGTGGTTAACTTTTCGGAGAGACCCACTAAGACTACAACTTGCCTAATGGCTAAAGTTGACGTGGGGTGGCTTTGGCATCGCCATTTAGCCCACGTCAATATGAGATATTTGCAAAGTCACCTGAAAGGGGATCACATTCACAGACTAACAAATGTGAGTATTGCCACAGATCATGCTTGCAGTGCTTGTATTGAAGGAAAGCTACATGAAACGGCTCACCGACCCACGACTATCATCTACTCGAAGAGGCCCTTGGAGCTCCTTCACATGGATCTCTTTGGTCCTCCATCCTTTGATAGTCTTGGGGGAAGAAAATATTGCTTGGTGATTGTGGATGATCACTCAAGATACACATGGGTATACTTCTTCAAGAGGAAGAGTGAGACCCAAAAAACCGTCATTAACTTTGGAAATGAAGCTCAACGTCAACATGATGCAAAGATATTGATGATTAGAAGTGACAAGGGAACCAAGTTCAAGAACTACACCTTGGATGAGTTGCTTAGTGATGAGGGGATCAAGCACCAATACTCTACACCATATACCCCTCAACAAAATGGTGTTGTAGAGAGGAAAAACCAGATGTTGATGGATGCAGCAAGGACCATGATGGCAGAATTCAAGTCTCCGTACAACTTTTGGGCCGAAGCCATCAACACCACATGTCATGCACCCAATCGGCTCTACCTCCGCAAAGGCTTGAACAAGACTCCATATGAGATACTTACCGGCAACACGCCCAACCTCAAGTACTTTCGGGTGTTCGGGTGTAAGTGTTTCATGATAACCCACAAGTATAGGGGATCAGTTGTAGCCTCTTTTGATAAGTAAGAGTGTCGAACCCAACAAGGACCTAAAGGTAGAACAAATATTCCCTCAAGTTCTATAGACCACTGATACAACTCTACGCACGCTTAACATTCGCTTTACCTAGAACAATTATGAAACTAGAAGTATTTTGTAGGTGTTATAGGATAGGTTTGCAAGATAATAAAGAGCATGTAAATAAAAACTAGGGGCTGCTTAGATAAATAAACAATTAAGTTAGTATAGAAAGTGTGGAAAAGTGGTGGTAGGAGTTGCGGAATTGTCCCTAAGCAATTGACTACGTTAGTAGACCGATAGCAAGTTTTATGTGGGAGAGGCTACTGCTAGCATGTCATCCCTTACTTAGAATTCTATGCACTTATGATTGGAACTATTAGCAAACAACCGCAACTACTAACATTCATTAAGGTAAAACCCAACCATAGCATTAAGATATATATTGGTCCCCCTTCAATCCCATATGCATCAATTTCTATGCTAGGCTGAAGCTGCTATCACCCTTGCCCTCCAATACATAGTCCTATCAACATACAAGTAACCCTATGGTGTGATCCACATGGACGCTCATATGAGGGGCACCAAAGGACAGCAACATAACCACAAGCAAATTAAACCAATCATAGCAATTCACCAATCACCGATAGGACAACAAATATCTACTCATAGGGGGAGTGTTGGGGAACGCAACATGCAATTTCAAAAAAATTCCTACGCTCACGCAAGATCTATCTAGGAGATGCATAGCAACAAGAAGGGGAGAGTGTGTCCGCGTACCCTTGTAGACCAAAAGCTGAAGCGTTAGGTTAACGCAGTTGATGTAGTCGAACGTCTTCACGATCCAACCGATCCAAGTACCGAACGTACAGCACCTTCGAGTTCAGCACACGTTCAGCTCGATGATGTCCCTCGAACTCTTGATCTAGCAGAGGGTCAAGGGAGATTTCCATTAGCACGATGGCATGGTGACGGTGATGGTGATGTGATCCACGCAGGGCTTCGCCTAAGCACTACGACACTATGACCGGAGGAGTAAACTATGGAGGGGGGAACCGCACACGGCTAAGGGAACAATTGATGTGCCTTTGGGGTGCCCCCACCCCCGTATATAAAGGAGGGGAGGAGGAGGTGGCCGGCCCTAGGGGTGGCGCGCCATGGGGGGAGTCCTACTAGGACTCCACTCCTAGTAGGATTCGTCCCCCTTCCTTCCAATGGAGAGGGGAAAGGGGAAAGAGGGGGAGAGGGAGAAGGAAAGGGGGGCCGCGCCCCCCACCCCTTGTCCAATTCGGATTGCGAAAGGGGGGGGCACCTCCTGTGGCCTGCCTCCCTCTGTCCACTATGGCCCATGAGGCCCATTAACTTTCCCGGGGGGTTCCGGTAACCTCCCGGTACTCGGAAAAATCCCCGAACCTCTTCGGAACCATTCCGGTGTCCGTATATAACCTTCCAATATATCAATCTTTACCTCTCGACCATTTCGAGACTCCTCGTCATGTCCATGATCTCATCCGGGACTCCGAACAAACTTTGGTCACAAAAACACACAACTCATAATACAAATCATCATTGAACGTTAAGCGTGCGGACCCTACGGGTTCGAGAGCTATGTAGACCTGACCGAGACACATCTCCGGTCAATAACCAATAGTAATGAGACTCCTCGTCATGTCCATGATCTCATCCGGGACTCCGAACAAACTTCGGTCACAAAAACACACAACTCATAATACAAATCATCATCGAACGTTAAGCGTGCGGACCCTACGGGTTCGAGAGCTATGTAGACCTGACCGAGACACATCTCCGGTCAATAACCAATAGCGGAACCTGGATGCTCATATTGGTTCCTACATATTCTACGAAGATCTTTATCGCTCAAACCGCATAACAACATACGTCATTCCCTTTGTCATCCGTATGTTACTTGCCCGAGATTCGATCGTCGTTATCCTCATACCTAGTTCAATCTCGTTATCGGCAAGTCTTTTTACTCGTTCCATAATGCATCATCCCACAACTAACTCATTGGTCACATTGCTTGCAAGGCTTATAGTGATGTGCATTAGCGAGAGGGCCCAGAGATACCTCTTCGATACACGGAGTGACAAATCCTAATCTTGATCTATGCCAACCCAACAAACACCTTCGGAGACACTTGTATAGCATCTTTATAATCACCTAGTTACGTTGTGACATTTGATAGCACACAAGGTGTTCCTCCGGTATTCGGGAGTTCCATAATCTCATAGTCAGAGGAATATGTATAAGTCATGAAGAAAGCAATAGCAATAAAACTAAACGATCATTATGCCAAGCTAACGGATGGGTCTTGTCCATCACATCATTCTCTAATGATGTGATCTCGTTCATCAAATGACAATACATGTATATGGTCAGGAAACTTAACCATGTTTGATTAACGAGCTAGTCAAGTAGAGGCATACTAGGGACACTCTGTTTTGTCTATGTATTCACACATGTACTAAGTTTCTGGTTAGTAGAATTCCAGCATGAATAATAAACATTTATCATGATATAAGGAAATATAAATAACAACTTTATTATTGCCTCTAGGGCATATTTCCTTAGAGAGAGCCGCCCTCCTTCTTCCTTGGCCTCCCCCCTATATGGGAGGAGGGTTTCCCCTCTGGTCCTTGGCCTCCATGGCGGCGGAGGGGCGGGAGCCCCTCCAAGATTGGATCTCTCTCTCTCTCTCTCTCTCTCTCTCTCTCTCTCTCTCTCTCTCTATTTCCTTCTTTTTCTGCGTTCCTCGATTCTGGCCTTTCACAGTTTCTTAAATTCCCGGAGATCCGTAACTCCGATTGGGCTGAAACTTTAACACAATTTTTATCCGGATATTATCTTTCGTGCGGCGAAAGAAGTTCACCAACCGCCTTACGGGGTGGGCACAAGCATACCAGGCGTGCCCTGGGTATGGGGGCGCGCCCCTAGGGCTTATGGGCTCCTCGGGGATCGTCTCGCGTTGATTCTTTTTCCCAAAAATCAGATATATTCCAAAAAATCCCCATAATTTTTATCGCGTTTGGACTCCGTTTGATATGGATATTCTGCAAAACAAAAAACATGCAACAAACAGGAACTAGCACTGGGCACTGGATCAATATGGTAGTCCCAAAACTAGTATAAAAAGTTGCCAAAAGTATATAAAAGTTGTAGAATATTGGCATGAAACAATCAAAAATTATAGATACGACGGAGACATGTCAGCATTCCCAAGCTTAATTCCTGCTCGTCCTCGAGTAGGTAAATGATAAAAAGATAATTTTTTATGTGTAATGCTACCTAGCATAATCTTGATCATATAATCTAATCATGGCATGAATATTAGGACACAAGTGATTCAAAGCAATAGTCTATCATTTGACATTAAGACAATAATACTTCAAGCATACTAATAAAGCAATCATGTCTTCTCAAAATAACATGGCAAAAGAAAGTTATCCCTACAAAATCATATAGTCTGGCTATGCTCCATCTTCATCACACAAAGTATTTCATCATGCACAACCCCGATGAGAAGACAAGCAATTGTTCCATACTTTTAATGTTCTCAAGCTTTTTGAACTTTCACACAATACATGAGCATGAGCCCTGGATATAACACTATAGGTGGAATAGAATATGATGGTGGAGGTTGTGTGGAGAAGACAAGAAAAGGAGAAAGTTTCACATCGACGCGGCTAATCAATGGGTTATGGAGATGCCCATCAATTGATGTCAATGCGAGGAGTAAGGATTGCCATGCAATGGATGAACTAAGAGCTATAAGTGTATGAAAGCTCAAACTGAAAACTAAGTGGGTGTGCATCCAACTTGCTTGCTCATGAAGACCTCGGTCATTTGAGGAAGCCCATCATCGGAATATACAAGCCAAGTTCTATAACGAAAATTCCCACTAGTATATGAAAGTGATAACTCAAGAGACTCTCTATATGAAGAACATGGTGCTACTCTGAAGCACAAGTGTGGTAAAAGGATAGTAGCATTGCCCCTTCTCTCTTTTTCTCTCATTTTTTTTGTTTTTTTGGGATCTCTTTTTTTGGTCTCTTTTTTTTTTTCATTCGGAGTCTCATCCCGACTTGTGGGGGAATCATAGTCTCCATCATCCTTTGCTCACTGGGACAATGCTCTAATAATGATGATCATCATACTTTTATTTACTTACAACTCGCTATCTAGAACAAAAATATGACTCTATATGAATGCCTTTGACAATGTACCAGGATGTGCAATGATCTAGCATAGCATAGATATCAAAAAATGGACAAGCCATGAAAATATCATGCTAGCTATCTTACGATCATGCAAAGCAATATGACAATGAATGCTCAAGTCATGTATATGATGATGATGGAAGTTGCATGGCAATATATCTCGGAATAACTATGGAAATGCCATGATAAGTAGGTATGGTGGCTGTTCCGAGGAAGGTATAAGGATGGTTTTATGCACTGGCGAAAGTTGCACGACATGAGATAGGCTAGCAATGGTGGAAGGGTGAGAGTGCGTATAATCCATGGACTCAACATTAGTCATAAAGAACTCACATACTTATTGCAAAATTCTATTAGCCATCAAAGCAAAGTACTAATACGCATGCCCCTAGGGGGATAGATTGGTAGGAAAAGACCATCACTCGTCCCCGACCGCCACTCATAAGAAAGAAAAACAAAAAATAAATCATGCTCCGACTTCATCACATAACGGTTCACCATACGTGCATGCTTCAGGAATCACAAACCTTAACACAAGTATTTCTACCAATCCACAATTACTCACTAGCATGACTCTAATATCACCATATTTATATTGCAAAACTATTGCAAGGAATCAAACATATCATATTCAGTGATCTACAAGTTTTTATGTAGGATTTTATGACTAACCATGTGAATGACCAATTCCTGTTAACTCTCTAAATAGATATAAGTGAAGCAAGAGAGTTTAATTCTTTCTACAAAAGATATGCCCACTCTCTAACAAATATAAGTGAAGCAAAAGAGCATTCTACAAATGGCGGTTTTCTACGTGTAGAGAAACATGCAATCCAAACTTCAAATGATATAAGTGAAGCACATGAAGCATTCTATAAAGCCATACTCAAAAGATATAAGTAAAGTGCAAAGAGCATTCTATAAATCAACCTAGGACTATCTCATGCCAGCATGGTGCATAAAAGAAAAGGAAAAATAAACATAAAAGATGCTCCAAGAAATTACGCATATCAAGTGAGGAATAAAAATATAGCTCCAAGTAAAATTACCGATGGTCGTTAGAAGAAAGAGGGGATGCCTCCCGTTCATCATCAAACATGCATTGTTCCCTCTTGAAACTACGAGCCTTCTAGTGAGTTGCTCCGGTTTGTGAGGGGTGTGTGTCCAAACTTTCGTCAAACATGGCAAATTTTTTACCACATCATCTTGGTGGCATGACATTACATCAAGCAAGGTTTCATGTGTTTCTGATCTTTTTTAAAAAATTTGGAATTTAAATGCCATGGAACTCCATGCATGTGTCCAGGGTGTGAGACCAATATGTTTGAAAATTCCTTCCAATTTACTGCACATGGAATTAACTCGCACACAAGTACACAAATATGATTTTTCAAACCGTTATGGTTAGCCATTGCATGTAGATGTAGTTCAAATTTGCATTACGGTCATTAAATGGCTAGAAAATCACTTAAATGTCTTAAAAAGGTCAAATGACCCCTGAAATTTTCCAAATTCTGACATGACAGTTGTATTAGTGCACATTAACTGTAGAAATTTTTTGAAGCCCGTAAGAGGAAGCTATCGCCCGTTCGTAATCAAACATGCGTTGTTCCCTCTCGGAACCACGAGCCTTCTAGTGAGTTGCTTCGATTTGTGAGGGTTCTTTGTCCAAACTTTCGTCAAACATGCCAATTTTTTTACCACATCATCTTGGTGGCATGATATTACATCAAGCAAGGCTTCATGTGTTTCTGATCTTTATTTTTATTTTTTTGGAACTTAAAAGCATGGCACTCCATGCTTAATTGTGTCATAGTTGTAAGACCAATATGTTTGAAAATTCCTTCCAATATATTGCACATGGAATTAACGCGCACACAAGTACACAAATATCACTTTTCAAACCGTTATGGTTAGCTGTTGCATGTACATGTAGTTCAAATTTGATTAAATGGCTAGAAAATCACTTAGATGTCTTAAAAGGTCAAACGACCCCTGAATTTTTCCAAAATTTGACATGACAGTTGTATTAGTACTACAAATTTTCTCGTACATTTAAAACACCATCCATTGCCACTTTACTCCAAATTCGTCTTTCACAGCTAATAAAAAATATCAACAACATCACACAAAGTTTTTTTTGTAGGAACCGTTTGCGACGAAAATTCGTGGGTCTATTTAAGTCTTCCTCCTTAAGCTTCGCCGGCTCGTCTGCTCCAGTGCCGGCAACCCCCGAATCCACGTATCCCGATCCCCATTCCCAAAACCACTTCTTGCAAAAATGACGTCGTGGAAACGCTTGGTGAAGGCCCGTACGGTGGCCATGTCCTCCCCGAGCGTGGCTGCCTACGCCGAGAGTGCGGCCACCTACGCCAAGAGTGCCGCCGCATCTGCATTAAGCGCAGCCGCATCCGCCAAGAGAGCGTCTGCGGCAGCCGATAGGGCAGCTGTAGCAGCCGAGACGGCTGCAGCAGCTGGTGCGATGGCGGCTGCAAATGCCGAGAGCACTTGAGCTGCCATCTGTGCCGCCGATGTCGCCCTGGCCCGGGTCGAGGCCATCCACGCCAAATCGAGGACGCACATGCCAAGATATTCCAGGCCACCTCGGAATTCAGAATGCAACCCATGTACGAAAAGGTGGCGGTGGCCATGGAACACCTACTTCCTCATGAGATCGCCGAGCGGGAGCTGGAGATGCAGGAGGCTCCAGAGATCGTGGAGCGCCGGGAGGAGGAGTTGCGCGTGGCCGAGGTCGAGGTAGAGAAGAGTCTCTCCGTCGAGGAACGGGCGGTGGTGTACCAACACGAGCTCTGGCACAACCACTACTACGAGTACTAGAACCTTGAGGGCGGCGCCGAGGATGAGGACGAGCACACGGTCAACTTCAGCAGGGGGGATGCGGAGTCCACCAATGGCAGCATGTCACCAGGACAAGTCATCGACGTCTCATCTCACACCGGTGATGCATAGGCCGACGCGACGGCTTTGTTAAAATATGCGTACTTAGGCTTTGTTTTTAATGCAGCTCTTTTGTTAGAGCAATGTTTAGGTCAACTGGCTCTGTTTAATTACTAAAATTGCTCGATTCAGTAAGTGTGGTCTGTGTGCTGTACGCTCTTTTGTGTGCCCAAATTGGCAAGCGATGTTAAATTATGCAATGACGTGGATGAGGACAGTACCCAGGGATATTTCCACCAAAATTTGAATTATCAAACTCATCCCATGCGCGTAAAGCAGAAGAATCGTTTGGGATGCACACAATCGTTCAAAGTGAATGGTGTCCGGCAGCACCGCGTGCAAAGTTTCCCTCCACATTTTGAAATTTTTGGCCTACCACCGAAATATTTACCCCCGCCCCCTTCCCCACCCCCTTTTCTCCCTGCCCACAAGTCACATTTCCCCTGTTTCCTCCTTCCTTCCTTCCTAAGCTATAGCCGCTTCCTCGCTTGCTTCCTCGCTTGCTTCCTCGCTCTCATTGTCTCGCATCCTACCGCCAGGGTTGGCATGGTCTTCTTCAATGACCTCTCCAGCGGTTCCTCCTCCTCTGATGACTCCTTCACTTCCCGGGTATGCTTCTCTTCTCTCTCTCGGGCTATGACTTGGAACGAAGGATTTTGACCTGACGATCGATTTGAGTCATTTCTTCCTCTTGTAGCCCCTAGGACCAGAGTTGCAACGAATGAAGGGGGGTGGCTGAAGATCTGTCTGCTCGTTGTCACCATCAATCTCCATGCGTGAAGCTAGTTGCGTTTGAATCTGTGGACAGTGGGAGGAAGTTTCTGGCATGTGCAGAGAAGGTTAGCCCCACTTTCGTTGTTACAAATCATTTGTTAGATATGATTCAGACACTGTCACTGTGCTATGTTATTCTGGATGTTAAGACAATGTCACAGTTTGTACCTAGTATCTAAAAATGTTTCCATCTCATCAGCGGTGCCATTAGAAAATTAGTTGGCATCGCTTCAGCTGTTTGTGCAGCCAACTTTGGTCCACACATCCGAGCAGCCAAGCAGTAAAATACTAAATCTTTATGGCACGAAGGAACTGGGCATCGGAGCAACTAGGTGCTCCAGAGTCCGGGTCCCTGATTTTTTCCGCTACATCGGCTCGCCAGTGCAGGGCACCGGTGCCAAATGTAGCAACAATTGTCTTTACACCAGTTTTGGCATACATAGTGGACGACCTTAGTGCAATTAGTTCTATGTTACTAAACTTGTGCATGTACACACCTGTTAGTATCAATTTGCTGTCATCCAAACACCGTCGCTATGCTGTTGCAGTTATATTTAGCTTCCTCATAAAATGTTCAATTTGTTATTTATAGTACATGAGTAAGAACTTGTAGCATTGTTGTAGTTAATTATAGCTTCTGAAGTTTTAGAATTTGGTTGTTGTCTTAGTAGCAATTAATTCATTTACACATTGATCTTTTTGAGAAGATATGTCATAATTAACCTGTTTCTTCAGTTTTTCAAAATAAATATTGGTGATTTTCTATGTTGCTATAAACCCATTCCCCTACAATTGTTACTAATCTAGTTTTGAATATTATAGGATGAACGGAAGTGTTCTTACCTGGAGTGGGTTGATCAAGAGTGGTCATAGTCTTTGAATATGTGCCTAGCAAAGCTCTGGAGCATGTATGAGGAAGAGAATAGAGGTAGGCTTAGAGAAAGTGTTGTCAACGCTGAAGAATATTTGAAGATGCGGGATAAAAAGAGGAAGGTGGAGAATGAGCTCAGATTTTTTAAACCAGACTTTGCTAAGATGGTGTTGGAGAAGGAGGAGGCACTTTCCCAGTTTGCCAGTGCAAAACAGGTTCTTACTGAACTGAAAGCAGAGGTCGATAAGACGAGCCTGGATGATCTCGATTAGGGAAATGAATATATTGTTCTAATATTGTTCTTATGAAGGTGAACTAGCTATATGCTATACTGTGTTGTTTTCAGGTAGCTATCGTACTGTGATGTTAAAATATATTTATGTGCCTGATATGAAATTGGCAAACAGTTGTTCAATATGAAACATGAATTTGTGTAATACTGGAATTATTAATTGTAAACTAATAAACCAGCTAAATGAGCCATGGAACTTTGCAAACGGTTCTAGCAGTAAAAGCGCTGGTGATGGATAGCCCAATGCCATACAATTTTCTTCATCAAATTGTGTGTGATGTAGTTGAATAAAAGCAAACGGTTAACCAAGGCACAGCGTGTGTGATAGTTACACCTATCACACAGGAGCCTATACATAAAACTGTGTGGGATGTATACACGAATGAAAATATTTTCTCTGGATTGACTGTGTGGGATGTACATATGAACGGACACGTTTTCCCTGGATTTACTGTGTGGGATGTACATAAGAACGGAAACGTATTCCTTGGATTGACTGTGTGGAATGTATATAACAGACGGAAATGTTTGTTTGGGACTGACTGTGTGGGATGTACTAACGACCGGAACCGATTGGGCCCGTATAACCATATTTGATCGCTCGCCCATCGCACAGGACCTTGATACGTCTCCAACGTATCTATAGTTTTTGATTGCTCCATGCTATATTATCTTCTGTTTTGGACATTATTGGGCTTTATTATACACTTTTATATTATTTTTGGGACTAACCTATTAACCGGAGGCCCAGCCCAGAATTGCTCTTTTTTGCCTATTTAAGAGTTCCGCAGAAAAAGAATATCAAACGGAGTCCAAACGGAATGAAACCTTCGGGAACGTGATTTTCGGAACGAACATGATCCAGAGGACTTGGACCCTACGACAAGAAAGCTACCAGGAAGCCACGAGGTAGGGGGGCGCGCCTACCCCCCTGGGCGCGCCCTCCACCCTCATGGGCCCCACGTTGCTCCACCGATGTACTCCTTCCTCCTATATATACCTACGTACCCCCAAACGATCAGAGACGGAGCCAAAAACCTAATTCCACCGCAGCAACCTTCTGTACCCGTGAGATCCCATCTTGGGGCCTGTTCCGGAGCTCCGCCGGAGGGGGCATCGATCACGGAGGGCTTCTACATCAACACCATAGCCTCTCCGATGAAGTGTGAGTAGTTTACCTTAGACCTTCGGGTCCATAGTTATTAGCTAGAGGGCTTCTTTTCTCTTTTTGGATCTCAATACAATGTTCTCCCCCTCTCTTGTGGAGATCTATTCAATGTAATCTTCTTTTGCGGTGTGTTTGTTGAGACCGATGAATTGTGGGTTTATGATCAAGTTTATCTATGAACAATATTTGAATCTTCTGAATTCTTTTATGTATGATTGGTTATCTTTGCAAGTCTCTTCGAATTATCAGTTTGGTTTGGCCTACTAGATTGATCTTTCTTGCAATGGGAGAAGTTCTTAGCTTTGGGTTCAATCTTGCGGTGTCCTTTCCCAATGACAGTAGGGGCAGCAAGGCACGTATTGTATTGTTGCCACCGAGGATAACAAGGTGGGGTTTATATCATATTGCATGAATTTATCCCTCTACATCATGTCATCTTTCTTAAAGCGTTACTCTGTTCTTATGAACTTAATACTCTAGATGCATGCTGGATAGCGGTCGATGTGTGGAGTAATAGTAGTAGATGCAGGCAGGAGTCGGTCTACTTGTTTCGGACGTGATGCCTATATGCATGATCATGCCTAGATATTCTCATAACTATGCTCAATTCTGTCAATTGCTCAACAGTAATTTGTTCACCCACCGTAAATACTTATGCTCTTGAGAGAAGCCACTAGTCAAATCTATGGCCCCCGGGTCTATTTCCATCATATTAATCTTCCAACACTTAGCTATTTCCGTTGCCTTTTATTTTACTTTGCATCTTTATCACAAAAATACCAAAAATATTATCTATCATATCTATCAGATCTCACTCTCGTAAGTGACCGTGTAGGGATTGACAACCCCTTATCACGTTGGTTGCGAGGATTTATTTGTTTGTGTAGGTGCGAGGGACTCGCGCGTAGCCTCCTACTGGATTGATACCTTGGTTCTCAAAAACTGAGGGAAATACTTACGCTACTTTGCTGCACCACCCTTTCCTCTTCAAGGGAAAACCAACGCAGTGCTCAAGAGGTAGCAAGAAGGGTTTCTGGCGCCGTTGCCGGGGAGTCTACACAAAACTCAACATACCAAGTACCCATCACAAACCCTTATCTCCCGCATTACATTATTTGCCATTTGCCTCTCGTTTTCCTCTCCCCCACTTCACCCTTGCCGTTTTATTCGCCCTCTCTTTTCCGTTCGCCTTTTGTTCGCTTGCTTTTTGTTTGCTCGTGTGTTGAATTGCTTGCTTGTCACGATGGCTCAACATAATACCAAATTATGTGACTTTACCAATACCAACAACAATGATTTCCTTAGCACTCCGATTGCTCCTCTTACCGATACTGAATCTTGTGAAATCAATGCTGCTTTGTTGAATCTTGTCATGAAAGATCAATTCGTCGGCCTTCCTAGTGAAGATGCCGCTACCCATCTAAATAGCTTCGTTGATTTGTGTGATATGCAAAAGAAGAAAGATGTTGACAATGATATTGTTAAATTGAAGCTATTTCCTTTTTTGCTTAGAGATCGTGCTAAAGCTTGGTTTTCGTCTTTGCCTAAAAATAGTATTGATTCTTGGAATAAGTGCAAAGATGCTTTTATCTCTAAGTATTTTCCTCCCGCTAAGATTATCTCTCTTAGAAACGATATTATGAATTTTAAGCAACTTGATCATGAACATGTTGCACAAGCTTGGGAGAGGATGAAATTAATGATACGTAATTGCCCCACGCTTGGTTTGAATTTGTGGATGATTATACAATTTTTTTATGCCGGATTGAATTTTGCTTCTAGAAATCTTTTAGATTCGGCTGCGGGAGGCACTTTTATGGAAATCACTTTAGGAGAAGCTACTAAACTCCTAGATAATATTATGGTTAATTATTCTCAATGCCACACTGAAAGATCTACTAATAAAAAAGTGCATGCGATAGAAGAAATTAATGTTTTGAGTGGAAAGATGGATGAACATATGAAATTATTTGCTACTAAGAGTGTTTCTTCTGATCCTAATGATATGCCTTTGTCTACTTTGATTGAGAATAATAATGAATCTTTGCATGTAAATTTTGTTGGTAGGAATAATTTTGGTAACAACGCATATAGAGGAAACTTTAATCCTAGGCCTTATCCTAGTAATTCCTCTAATAATCATGGTAATTCCTACAACAATTCTTATGGAAATTTTAATAAGATGCCCTTTGAATTTGAGACTAGTGTTAAGGAATTTATGAATTCGCAAAAGAATTTCAATGCTTTGCTTGAAGAGAAATTGCTTAAAGTTGATGAATTGGCTAGGAACGTTGATAGAATTTATCTTGATGTTGATTCTTTAAAACTTAGATCTATTCCTCCTAAGCATGATATCAATGAGTCTCTCAAAGCCATGAGAAGTTCCATTGATGAGTGCAAAGAAAGAACCGCTAGGATGCGTGCTAAGAAAGATTGCTTTATGAAAGCGTGTTCTTCAAATTTCTATGAAAATAAAGATGAAGATCTAAAAGTTATTGATGTGTCCCCTATTAAATCTTTGTTTTGCAATATGAATCTTGATAATGATGGGACTGAATATGATCCACCTTTACCTAGAAGGCGTTCCAAAAATTCGGAGTTTTTAGATCTTGATGCTAAAATTGATAAAAGTGGGATTGAAGAGATCAAAACATTAGATATTAATGAACCCACTATTTTGGATTTCAAGGAATTTAATTATGATAATTGCTCTTTGATATATTGTATTTCCTTGTTGCAATCCGTGCTAAATTCTCCTCATGCTTATAGTCAAAATAAAGCCTTTACCAAACATATCGTTGATGCTTTGATGCAATCTTATGAAGAAAAACTTGAGTTGGAAGTTTCTATCCCTAGAAAACTCTATGATGAGTGGGAACCTACTATTAAAATTAAAATTAAAGATGATGAATGCTATGCTTTGTGTGATTTGGGTGCTAGTGTTTCCACGATTCCAAAAACTTTGTGTGATTTGCTAGGTTTCCGTGATTTTGATGATTGCTCTTTAAACTTGCACCTTGCGGATTCCACTATTAAGAAACCTATGGGAAGAATTAATGATGTTCTTATTGTTGCAAATAGGAACTATGTGCCCGTAGATTTTATCGTTCTTGACATAGATTGCAATCCTTCATGTCCTATTATTCTTGGTAGACCTTTCCTTAGAATGATTGGTGCAATTATTGATATGAAGGAAGGGATATTAGATTCCAATTTCCATTAAAGAAAGGAATGGAAAACTTCCCTAGGAAGAAAATAAAATTACCATATGAATCTATTATGAGAGCCACTTATGGATTGCCTACCAAAGATGGCAATACCTAGATCTATCCTTGCTTGTATGCCTAGCTAGGGGCGTTAAACGATAGCGCTTGTTGGGAGGCAACCCAATTTTATTTTTAGTTTTTTGCTTTTTTCTTCTGTTTAGGAATAAATATTTGTTCTAGCCTCTGGTTATATGTGTTTTTATGTCTTAATTAGTGTTTGTGCCAAGTTTAACCTATAGGATCTTCTTGGATGATATTTATTTGATCTTGAAGAAAATTCCAGAAACTTTCTGTTCATGAAAATAATTGTTAAAAATCACCAGAACGTGATAAAATACTGATTCCAATTGATGCTGATCAATAAACAAATTGTCTAGGTCTTCCTATTTTGGCTGATTTTTTGGAGGCCAGAAGTTTGCGTTAGTTGCAGAGTACTACAGACTGTTCTGTTTTTGACAGATTCTGTTTTTCGTGTGTTGTTTGCTTATTTTGATGAATCTATGGCTAGTAAAAGAGTTTATAAACCATAGAGAAGTTGTAATACAGTAGGTTTAGCACCAATATAAACAAAGAATTAGTTCATTACAGTACCTTGAAGTGGTCTTTTGTTTTCATTCGCTAACGGAGCTCACAAGATTTTCTGCTGAGTTTTGTGTTGTGAAGTTTTCAAGTTTTGGGTGAAAGATTTGATGGATTATGGAACAAGGAGTGGCAAGAGCCTAAGCTTGGGGAGGCCCATGGCACCCCCAAGATAATCTAAGGACACCTAAAAGCCAAAGCTTGGGGATGCCCCAGAAGGCATCCCCTCTTTCGTCTACTTCCATCGGTAACTTTACTTGGAGCTATATTTTTATTCACCACATGATATGTGTTTTGCTTGGAGCGTCTTGTATGATTTGAGTCCTTGCTTTTTAGTTTACCATAATCATCTTTCTGTACACACCTTTTGAGAGAGACACACATGATTCAGAAATTATTAGAATACTCTATGTGCTTCACTTATATTTTTTGAGTTATATAGTTTTTGCTCTAGTACTTCACTTATATCTTTTAGAGCACGGTGGTGGATTTGTTTTATAGAAACTATTGATCTCTCATGCTTCACTTATATTATTTTGAGAGTCTTAAACAGCATGGTAATTTGCTTAAATAATCCTAATATGCTAGGTATTCAAGATTAGTAAAAACTTTCTTATGAGTGTTTTGAATACTAAGAGAAGTTTGATGCTTGATGATTATTTTGAGACATGGAGGTAGTGATATCAAAGTTGTGCTAGTTGAGTAGTTGTGAATTTGAGAAATACTTGTGTTAAAGTTTGTGATTCTTGTAGCATGCACGTATGGTGAACCGTTATGTGATGAAGTCGGAGCATGATTTATTTATTGATTGTCTTCCTTATGAGTGGCGGTCGGGGACGAGCGATGGTCTTTTCCTACCAATCTATCCCCCTAGGAGCATGTGCGTAATACTTTGCTTTGATAACTTGTAGATTTTGGCAATAAGTATATGAGTTCTTTATGACTAATGTTGAGTCCATGGATTATACACACTTTTCTTCCTTCCACCGTTTCTAGCCTCTCTAATACCGCGCACTTTTCGCCGGTATCATACACCCACCATATACCTTCCTCAAAACAGCCACCATACCTACCTATCATGGCATTTCCATAGCCATTCCAAGATATATTGCCATGCAACTTTCCACCGTTCCGTTTACTATGACACGCTCCATCATTGTCATATTGCTTTGCATGATCATGTAGTTGACATCGTATTTATGGCAAAGCCACCGTTCATAATTCTTTCATACATGTCACTCTTGATTCATTGCATATCCCGGTACACCGCCGGAGGCATTCACATAGAGTCATATTTTGTTCTAAGTATTGAGTTGTAATTGTTGAGTTGTAAGTAAATAAAAGTGTGATGATCATCATTTTTAGAGCATTGTCCCAAGTAAGGAAAGGATGATGGAGACTATGATTCCCCCACAAGTCGGGATGAGACTCTGGACTAAAAAAAGAGGCCATAAAAAAAAGAGAAGGCCCAAAAAAATGAGAGAAAAAGAGAGAAGGGACAATGTTACTATCCTTTTACCACACTTGTGCTTCAAAGTAGCACCATGATCTTCATGATAGAGAGTCTCCTATGATATCACTTTCATATACTAGTGGGAAATTTTCATTATAGAACTTGGCTTGTATATTCCAATGATGGGCTTCCTCAAAATGCCCTAGGTCTTCGTGAGCAAGCGAGTTGGATGCACACCCACTTAGTTTCTTTTGTTGAGCTTTCATATACATATAGCTCTAGTGCATCCGTTGCATGGCAATCCCTACTCACTCACATTGATATCTATTAATGGGCATCTCCATAGCCCGTTGATACACCTAGTTGATGTGAGACTATCTTCTCCTTTTTTGTCTTCTCCACAACCACCATTCTATTCCACATATAGTGCTATGTCCGTGGCTCACGCTCATGTATTGCGTGAAGATTGAAAAAGTTTGAGAACATCAAAAGTATGAAACAATTGCTTGGCTTATCATCGGGGTTATGCATGATTTAAATACTTTGTGTGGTGAAGATAGAGCACAGCCAGACTATACG
The DNA here is from genome assembly GCF_002575655.3 of Aegilops tauschii subsp. strangulata. Lineage (NCBI taxonomy): Eukaryota > Viridiplantae > Streptophyta > Magnoliopsida > Poales > Poaceae > Aegilops > Aegilops tauschii. The sequence continues at coordinate 274,524,220 of NC_053037.3, read as the reverse complement.
ATTTTGTTGGGATAACTTTCTTTGGCCATGTTATTTTGAGAAGACATAATTGCTTAGTTAGTATGCTAGAAGTATTATTATTTTTATGTCAATATTAAACTTTTGTCTTGAATCTTTAGGATCTGAATATTCATACCACAATTAAGAAGAATTACATTGAAATTATGCCAATTAGCATTCCACATCAAAAATTCTATTTTTATCATTTACCTACTTGAGGACGAGCAGGAATTAAGCTTGGGGATGCTTGATACGTCTCAAACGTATCTATAATTTTTGATTGCTCCATGCTATATTATCTTCTGTTTTGGACATTATTGGGCTTTATTATACACTTTTATATTATTTTTGGGACTAACCTATTAACCGGAGGCCCAGCCCAGAATTGCTGTTTTTTGCCTATTTCAGAGTTTCGCAGAAAAAGAATATCAAACGGAGTCCAAACGGAATGAAACCTTCGGGAACGTGATTTTCGGAACGAACATGATCCAGAGGACTTGGACCCTACGTCAAGAAAGCTACCAGGAAGCCACGAGGTAGGGGGGCGCGCCTACCCCCCTGGGCGCACCCTCCACCCTCGTGGGCCCCATGTTGCTCCACCGACGTACTCCTTCCTCCTATATATACCTACGTACCCCCAAACGATCAGATACGGAGCCAAAACCCTAATTCCACCGTCGCAACCTTCTGTACCCGTGAGATCCCATCTTGGGGCCTGTTCCGGAGCTCCGCCGGAGGGGGCATCGATCACGGAGGGCTTCTACATCAACACCATAGCCTCTCCGATGAAGTGTGAGTAGTTTACCTCAGACCTTCGGGTCCATAGTTATTAGCTAGATGGCTTCTTCTCTCTTTTTGGATCTCAATACAATGTTCTCCCCCTCTCTTGTGGAGATCTATTCGACGTAATCTTCTTTTGCGGTGTGTTTGTTGAGACCAATGAATTGTGGGTTTATGATCAAGTTTATCTATGAACAATATTTGAATCTTCTGAATTCTTTTATGTATGATTGGTTATCTTTACAAGTCTCTTCGAATTATCAGTTTGGTTTGGCCTACTAGATTGATCTTTCTTGCAATGGGAGAAGTGCTTAGCTTTGGGTTCAATCTTGCGGTGTCCTTTCCCAGTGACAGTAGGGGCAGCAAGGCACGTATTGTATTGTTGCCATCGAGGATAACAAGGTGGGGTTTATATCATATTGCATGAATTTATCCCTCTACATCATGTCATCTTGCTTAAAGCATTACTCTATTCTTATGAACTTAATACTCTAGATGCATGCTGGATAGTGGTCGATGTGTGGAGTAATAGTAGTAGATGCAGGCAGGAGTCAGTCTACTTGTTTCGGACGTGATGCCTATATACATGATCATGCCTAGATATTCTCATAACTATGCTCAATTCTGTCAATTGCTCAACAGTAATTTGTTCACCCACCGTAAATACTTATTCTCTTGAGAGAAGCCACTAGTGAAACCTATGGCCCCCGGGTCTATTTTCCATCATATTAATCTTCCAACACTTAGCTATTTCCGTTGCCTTTTATTTTACTTTGCATCTTTATCACAAAAATACCAAAAATATTATCTTATCATATCTATCAGATCTCAGTCTCGTAAGTGACCATGTAGGGATTGACAACCCCTTATCGCGTTGGTTGCGTGGATTTATTTGTTTGTGTAGGTGCGAGGGACTCGCGCGTAGCCTCCTACTGGATTGATACCTTGGTTCTCAAAAACTGAGGGAAATACTTACGCTACTTTGCTGCATCACCCTTTCCTCTTCAAGGGAAAACCAACACAGTGCTCAAGAGGTAGCAGACCTCACTTTGTCGAGTGTGTGTGACCGGAGGGCCTATCCACAACGGTTTCTGGGTTGTGTGGGAAGGACCCCCCTATCGCAGTCACTCACTTGGCGAGGGTTCAAAACGCCATCGCGGAAAGGGGTTAAAAACCGTTTGTATAGCACCTTGTTGTACTAGTGAAAAGGTTTACCTCCCAATTCTATTAGTTCATGGGCGGAGTCGAAGGCGCGTTTCATAAAAAAATCAAGGGACATGCAAGCATCCTTTGACCATTGTTGATCTGGATCACCGCGTGCAGCCTGAGGATGAGTTGGCCCACCATTGGGTCCGGCGGGTCTCCGCTATTTTTCAGTCGTCTAATAGTATTGTGGTAGGTCATGCAGTTCTAATCTTAGAGAAGAACTTTCACTTTGTCCCCCTTAAGCAGAAGCTCAGGCGGCTCAAGCGCACTTGCTTGGACATAGGGGAACTCACTCTCATTAAATATGCAGACTCTGATAGCACAAAGGACCCTGGTTCCGATGATGATAAATCCAACAAAGGCAAGAAGAACGACAATGGTAAGGGTAAGTTGCACAATGTAGCAGGAAGTAATGGCAACAACCAGGGTAATGGTGGTAAACGGAGACACCCCAATGGCGGGTCAGATCTAGTGGCTAACACCAACACTGGATATAAAAACGAGCACCGCAACGGTAATGGTAAGCTGCCTTTTGGTGGACCAAAACCTTTCAATCTTGAGGCAATGCTTAATGACCCTTGCCTGAAGTACCGTTTTCCCTACAAGCTGTCTACTCATGCCTGGAAGGATTGTTACATTATGGAGGAGTTCAGGAATCACAACCTTAACCAGCACCATGGTAACGACAATGGGCTGTCTGGCGGATCAAATTCTAGTTATCAGGGCCAAGGTAATTATAGTGGTCATAATCACAGTCTGGTCAGGGTAACCAGCAGCAAAATAATCAGTCAGGTTATCAGAGTAATCCAAAGCAGCTTAATGGGGGCCAGTACCACGTTTTCACTACAAGTCTTTGCAAACGGGGCGAGAAGGTTCATAAGCGGGCGGTTCATGCAATAGAGATGGCTGTTCTGCATATTTGAGACGGTATGAGCACACGATATCGTGGAGCAGGGCGGATCACCCGCTACGGGTTGATAACCTGGATCACTTAGCCCTTGTGGTGGCCCCTCAGGTAGGTGGCTATAAATTCACTAAGGTACTTATGGACGGTGGTAGCAGCATCAACATCCTGTACTATGATACTTTTCGTCGGACGAATCTGTCTGACAAGAATCTCAAGTTGTCCTCCACAGTTTTCCATGGCATGGTGCCTGGTAAGTCAACCTACTGATGACCCACAAGTATAGGGGATCAATTGTAGCTCTTTTCGATAAGTAAGAGTGTCGAACCCAACGAGGAGCAGAAGGAAATGACAAATGGTTTTCAACAAGGTAATGTCTGCAAGTGCTGAAATTGTAAGTAGCGGAGTAGTTTGATAGCAAGATAATTTGTAACGAGCAAGTAACGATAGTAGTAACAAAACCTCCTACTTATGATTAACGATAGTAGTAACAATAGTAGTAACGATAGTAGTGCTGAAATGGTTTTCATCTAGTCACTTTCATCATGTTGGTTTAATTCGTGTTCGGTACTTTGATAATTTGATATGTGGCTGGACCAGTGCTTAGGTGGTGTTCTTACTTGAACAAACCTCCTACTTATGATTAACCCTCCCACAAGCATCTGCAACTACGAGAAAAGTATTAAGAATAAATTCTAACCATAGCATTAAACTTTCGGATCCAATCGGTCCCTTATGGAATAGCGCATAAACTAGGGTTTAAGCTTCTGTCACTCTCGCAACCCATCATCTAATTGCTACTCCACAATGCATTCCCTTAGGCCCAAATGTGGTGAAGTGTCATGTAGTCGACGTTCACATGACACCACTAAGGGAATCACAACATACATACTATCAAAATATTGAACACATATCAAGTTCACATGGTTACTTGCAACATGATTTCTCCCGTGACCTCAAGAACAAAAGTAACTACTAACAAATGATAAACATGCTCATGATCATAGGAGTATTGAATAGCATATTGGATCTGAACATATAATCTTCCACCAAATAAACCATATAGCAATCAACTACAAGATGTAATCAACACTACTAGTCACCCACTAGCACCAATCTATAGTTGCGGTAACAAGATTGAACACAAGAGATGAACTAGGGTTTGAGATGAGATGGTGTTGTTGAAGATGTTGATGGAGATTGCCCTCCCCAAGATGGGAGAGTTGTTGGTGATGATGATGCCGATGATTTCCCCCTCCGGGAGGGAAGTTCCCCCAGCGGAATCGCTCCGCCGGAGGGCAAAAGTGCTCCTGCCCAAGTTCCGCCTTGAGGCGGCGGCGCTCCGTCCCGAAAGTCATCCTCTTATTTTTTCTAGGTCAAAATGACCTACATACCAGAAGATGGGCACCAGAGGTGGGCCTGGGTGAGCACAACCCACCAGGGCACGCTTGGGCTCCCTAGCGCGCCCAGGTTGGTTGTGCCCACCTGGTGGGGCCCCTCTGGTAGTTATTTGCTCCAATAATTCTCAAATATTCCATGAAAAATCCTTGTGAAGTTTCAGCTCATTTGGAGTTGTGCAGAATAGGTAGCCAGATGTAGCTTCTTTAGGTTCACATTTCCAGCTGCCAGAATCTCCCTCTTTGTGTATACCTTGCATATTATGAGAGAAACGGCATTAGAATTACTCCAAAAAGCATTCTTACGGATAAAAACATTATAAATAATAGTAAGAAAACATGATGCAAAATGGACGTATCAACTCCCCCAAGCTTAGACCTCGCTTGTCCTCAAGCGAAATCCGAAATCGAAAAACATGTCCACATGCTTTGAGAGAGAGGTGTCGATAAAAACAAAATACAGACATAGAAGCATCATGTTGATTATTATAACAGCAACAAAATTAAACATAAGACTTTTATCATATACTTCTCATGAATAAGTAACAATTCATCACACAATTGAAGTATAAAGCAAAAGCTCTATTAAAAAGCAACAAACTATGTTCTTAGTCAACTTTGCAACTACAATTCATCATCTTTTCAGGAAGGGTCACGTATCGGAGCCTTTAGTCAAGTCCACATACTCAACCATCATATAGTCTTCTATGATTGCTAACACTCACCACGTACACATGAGCAAAACGTTTCAACCGGACACATAGAAAGATAGGAGCTTATCGTTTCGCCTCCCAACGTACTCACCTCAAGGGTGATGTCAACAATAATAACTCATGCTATCTATATTCAGCTGGACATATGTGCCTAGATCTTTCCTCACCACATGATGCTTGCCAAAGGAGAAAAATAAAAAGGAATAGAAGGAAAACTTTGACTCTTTGCATAAAAGTAAATACATAAAAGTAAAAGATAGGCCCTTCGCAGAGGGAAGCAGAGTTGCCATGCGCTTATTTGTTTGTATGTTCAACCCCTTAGTGCAAAAGAACGTCATGTTACATTGCCCCAGTGTGACGCCCCCGATTCAATCGTACACTAATCATACACGCAAACGTGTATGATCAAGATCAGGGACTCACGGGAAGATATCACAACACAACTCTAAAAATAAAATAAGTCATACAAGCATCATAATACATGCCAGGGGCCTCGAGGGCTCGAATACAAGTGCTCGATCATAGACGAGTCAGCGGAAGCAACAATATCTGAGTATAGACATAAGTTAAAAAAGTTGCCATAAGATGGCTAGCACAAACTGGGATACAGATCGAAAGAGGCGCAGGCCTCCTGCCTGGGATCCTCCTAAACTACTCCTAGTCGTCGTCAGCGGCCTGCACGTAGTAGTAGGCACCTCCGGTGTAGTAGGAGTCATCGTCAACGGTGGCGTCTGTCTCCTGGGCTCCAGCATCTGGTTGCGACAACCAGGTAGAATGGAAAGGGGAAAAGAGGGAGAAAAGCAACCGTGAGTACTCATCCAAAGTACTCGCAAGCAAGGATCTACACTACATATGCATGGGTATCTGTGTAAAGGGGCAATATCGATGGACTGAACTGCAGAATGCCAGAATAAGAGGGGGATAGCTAGTCATGTCGAAGACTACGCTTCTGGCAGCCTCCATCTTGCAGCATGTAGAAGAGAGTAGATGGTAAGTTCACCAAGTAGCATCGCATAGCATAATCCTACCCGGTGATCCTCTCCTCGTCGCCCTGTGTGAGAGCGATCACCAGGTTATATCTGGCACTTGGAAGGGTGTGTTTTATTAAGTATTCGGTTCTAGTTGTCATAAGGTCAAGGTACAACTCCAGTTGTCCTGTTACCGAAGATCACGGCTATTCAAATAGATAAACTTCCCTGTAGGGGTGCACCACATAATCCAACACGCTCTATCCCATTTGGCCGGACACACTTTTCTGGGTCATGCCCGGCCGCGGAAGATCAACACGTCGCAGCCCTACCTAGGCACAACAGAGAGGTCAGCACGCCGATCTAAATCCTATGGCGCAGGGGTCTGGGCCCATCGCCCATTGCACACCTGCACGTTGCGAGGGCGGCCGGAAGCAGACCTAGCCTAGCAGGCATTCCATTCCAATCCGGCGCGTGCCGCTTAGTCGCTGACGTCACGAAGGCTTCGGCTGATACCACGACGTCGAGTGCCCATATCTTTCCCGCGTAGTTGGTTAGTGCGTATAGACCAGTGGCCAGACTCAGATCAAATACCAAGATCTCGTTAAGCGTGTTAATTGAAGTATCCGCGAACGCCGACCAGGGCCAGGCCCACCTCTCTCCTAGGTGGTCTCAACCTGCCCTGTCGCTCCGCCACAAAGTAACAGTCGGGGTCCGTCGGGAACCCAGGCCCACCTCTACCGGGATGGAGCCACCTGCCCCTTCAGCCCCCATCTCCGAACAGTATCATAAGTAATGTAACAGTATAAAGTATATAGCATATGCCCGAGATCACCTCCCGAAGTGATCACAGCCCAGTAGTATAGCATGGCAGACGGACAAGAGTGTAGGGACACTGATGGAACACTAGCATCCTATACTAAGCAGTAGGATAGCAGGTAAGGGTAACAACTATAGCAACAATGACAGGCTATGCAACAGAATAGGATTAACCGAAAGCAGTAACATGCTACACTACTCTAATGCAAGCAGTATAGAGAAGAATAGGCGATATCTGGTGATCAAGGGGGGGGCTTGCCTGGTTGCTCTGGCAAGAGAAGGGTTCGTCGTCGATGTAGTCGTACTCGGTGGCATCAGCGCCGGTCTCGGGGTCTACCGGGGAAGCAGAGGGGGAAGAAAGAGTAAATACGGAGCAAACAAAGCATCACAAAACATAACGAGGCAATACGCGGTTCTAGGTATGCCCTAACGCGGTAGGAAGTGATACCGACGAAGGGGGAAACATCCGGGAAAGTATCCCCGGTGTTTCGCGTTTTCGGACAAATGAACCGAAGGCGAAATGTTTCAGGTTCACTATGCTAGGGATGCGTGGCGGGCGAACGGGCTGCGTATCCGGATTCGTCTCGTCGTTCTGAGCAACTTTCATGTACAAAGTATTTTCATCCGAGTTACGGATTATTTTCTACGAATTTCTAAAGTTTTAATAACATTGTGGAATTATCTTTAATCCAAAAATGGAATTATGATGTCAGCCTGACGTCATCACGACGTCAGCAGTCAACAAAGCATTGACTGGTCAAACTGACGAACGGGGCCCACTTTCATTGTCACAACAGCTAATCTATCAGTTTAATTGGACTAATTATGTAATTAGGTTAATTAAGCATAGTTAATTACGTTAATTAATTAATCACTTAATGGCAATTTATTTAATTTTTAATTAATTTTTTATTCTTTTTTCGATGGGCGGGCCCCACGTGTCTGTGACTATGGGGATAGCTTAGTGGGGGGGGGGGATTAGCCCCGCTAATCAGAACAGGGGGGAATCTGGTTGGGCACGCGTAGCAGGAGCCACGGCCAATGCGCGGCCGCGAAGGCAAGCGGCGCCGGCAGCGGCCCGGCGGAAGTGGCGCCAGGGGCGGCGATCGGCGCGGTTTAGGCCGTGGGTGGTCGCGGTCGCGGGCGCAGCCACGGCGCGGCAAGAGGCGGCCAAGGCGCGCGGGTGTCGCCAGGAGCCCACGAAGGCGGAGCTCCGGCCCTGGCGGACGGCAGCGCGGGGGCGGCGTTGAGCAGCGGCAGGCGGCGGGGTGATGTGGGCGAGCAATGAGCGCGGTGGTCGCGGGCATCAGCGAGCGGCCGACGGAGCACGACGGCAAGCAGGGGCGCAGCAGCGGGCGTGCCCAGATGCGGGCGGGCGCGCGCGGGGAGTAGGGGAACAGGGCGCGGCAGATGCGGGGCTGGGCACAGTCAGAATTGATGGCGGGGACCACGTCCAGCGGCGGTGGAGCTACAGACGCGGCTGCGAGTGCTCGAGCTCGAATCCGAGCTCGGGAAAAGGCGGGGAGGTAGGCGGGGCTCACATTGAGGGGAAGACGAGCTCGGGGAGGCCGGGAGGTCGGTGGTGGAGTGGAGCCATGGCGGGGCAGAGGCGGCTTCCGCCGAGGGAATCGACGCGGGAGATGGCGCGGCAACGTCTCGGTCCAAGCTAGCTGGCGCAGGCGATGTGGACGACGATGGAGGTCCACCTGAACATGCGTGGGCGTCGTGGGGAGGCAAGTGGCCGCGGGATCGAGCGACGCATGTCGACGGCAGCATCGGGCGAGGGAAGAGGAAGAGGGGAGAGGCGAGAGGGTGAGTGGGGCTAGGGTTCGACAAAGGGGTCGACGACGACCTTGTAGGGTGGCGGGGTGGTGTGGATGGCCGCCATGCATCATATCCGCGGCATGGACGCATGGACGGCGTCCAGCGCGCTCCGTGAACAGGGAAGACGATGGGTAAGTTGGGCTGGGCTGGAGTGTTGCGCGGCTGGGCCAAGTGCACAGTGCAGCCAAGCCTTTTCCTTCACTTTTCTTTTTAGTTTTTGTTTTTCTTTTAAATTCATCAACCCATTCTATTTTGCAAATTGTTAGGCCTCAGAAATACTTTTGTAAAATATGGAATGGTGCCACCTAATTACTTTGCATCATCTAGCATTGTCATAAAATGGTTTGGTATTTAATACAAATGCTTGGTAATTTTTATAATTCAGAAGGCATTTAAATTATCGCTTTAGCCACTGCTTACTTACTATAGCGCAATTAAATATTTAATAATAATGTGGTTTCTTCACCATATTTACTTATGAATTATTTGGCTCACTCCGAACATTATAGTTTTAATGTTTGAAAACTTTTGTTGTTTGCCATATTTTCAATTTGAATTTGAATCGGTTTTTGAACTAACGCGAGATTTGCAACAGTAATGGAGGTGACGTGGCATCATTAACAGAGGTTCACTGTAGCTTAATTATCCGGGCGTCACAATTCTCCTCCACTACAAGAAATCTCGTCCCGAGATTTAGGAGACGGAGTAAGAGGGAAAGATCTGGTTACGAATTCTAACGAGTCTTCTTGGTCTTGGTTACTCTTCTCGAAGAGGTCGATCCATTACTTGAGGTCTTCATTTCTCTGCTTCAAGTCATCATGACGAAGTCGGCATCCTTTCTTCGGGAACTACATCGTACTTACGAAAGAATAAAGGGTGGGTATATTCCAGGAGAACGGACCTTCAAGGTCAACTATCTGGCAGATAACTCAGGGAATGTGGTAGAAAGTAACCCTCGAATAGATACTTAAGAAAATATCGAGAGTAAAGTAAGAAGGTACCATGAGAAGTTTCCAATGGGCAAGCAATCATTCGATGGCCTAATCAGAAGGTGAAAGGGGTTCAGAGCAACAAGAATAAGTATTGCGTCTGATACCAGAATTGATGATATCTCGGAAGGTGGCTCGTGAATTACATATGAGGCCACGCGCGAGGAATAACATTGGAAATAGGGGGTGTATAGGAGAGTCAGGTTTCGATCATGTGGAACTGTGGGTTATGGGCCCAGCATGTGGGTTAAAAGCAGGAAGGCGCTAACATTTGCACGGTCAAGATAGCAAAGTATGTCAGAGGATAGCTTGTCAGTTTTGTTGGCAACAACGTTGGTACCAAGGGCGAGGGACGAAGAGAACCATTTTCCTGCTCGTTGAAACGAGGCGGACCAATAGGCAAGGTTCTCATCCATCGGTGATTACCGGAATGTCATCAACAATAGTAACAAGGTCTTACTGACAGAGTGGTACAACGAGGTGCTTCCCTAAGCAGGAAATTATCACTGCTCAGCTAAGTCAGATTACAAGAAACGTTAATCCAAACAATGGAAAGGAAAATGTGTTAAAACACATATTTTAGGGGTATATCCTTCCCAAGGAAAAGCAAAGAATGATATCCATGAGAGGATATAATCTAGAAAACCCTTTAGGAAAGGGGAGAGAAATTTCATGACATTACCCATACAACGGTGTTTGGATAATTGAGCAAGAAACATTTAGCATTGGGCTTCAAATGTTCTTGTTGAAAATCGAAGTACCATAGACATGCTTCGAGATAGCATTGACATGGTCATCATGTAAAGGTCGGACTTTGGATACACAAAGGATCCATCAGAATCAACTTATAGGATAAGTCTTACGATTTTCTCATGGAAGAATGATTAACCTTGCTAAAAAGGAAGCTATAACAATAGGTCCTCCAGCCAGGTGTGCGAGCCATGACATCACCTTACCGGGTTATATAAAGGCAAATGTTATAACTCTTGTATACATGTTCCAACCATCATATCTGACGAAGATTCAGATCTGATTGGTGTCAGGATACCTCGGACTCAGGATGCTTCAAAAGAAAAGGTGCAACACCAATTGACGAATTAACGTTGCAAGATTCTCGGGAAATGGCGTCCAGAAGCAAGGCTCTGAAACAAGGGTTCATCATTAAACCAAGGAGAGGATGATGAGGTGGCTGATGGGCTAAGGACAATTCATCGAGATTTCCAAAAGATGGATTTGCACAATTATGTGAACAAGGAGATAACATTCGTCAGATCAAATGATATAATGATGTATGCTCGAGGAAAACATACACAATCAAACATTGGTTGAAATGTGCGCCCGAAATATGGGCATAGGTAGCATGATAAATGTTAGAATGGTGATTCGATAACCAATGGTCTAAGAATGAAATGTCAACAATAACTTCAAAGCAATAGGGTTGCTAGAAGTTTTGAAGTCGCACATCATAGTTCGATTGTCGGTTTTCCGGTTAAAAATAACACGGGGACCAAGGAATGAACGGATATGGCAAAAGGTATCACCTGCATCAAGAATTCTTAAGAGGTGCTGAAATTCTCACGACATTCTTGACATAAAAGATGGTAATACTCCAAGGTAAAGAAGAACAAATGCTGGATAGCAAGGATCTCAAGGTATAACACAAAACACGAACAAGTTTGTGTTGAACGGAAGGCAATCGAGTGGTCGATGATAACACAAATCATCGAGGGCAAGGATGGTATTTCTCATCATGAATTCAATTGATATCCTGGAAGAGCTCAGAATGCTGATGATGATCACGACACATTTGTCGAGAGATTTCATGAAGATGTAACCGATTGGCGATGACATCAAGTGAAAGGAATTATGAAGCAAAAGGTTATTGAAACCATGGGTACGACACAAACTCGAAACCAAGCTCGTTGTTCAAGGCGGAAGGATATGACAAGGAAGAGCGGCGTAAGCTTAACTCATCGTCGAAAATTGTGCTCTGGGAAGAAGGACCGGATAGCACAGTTAAAATTTAACATGGTAATGATATAGCCGATCAGGCTTGGGATGACTTGAAGGATTATTAAACTCGTAAGCAACGAAAATTACTTAGAGTTATTGAATCAAAGTGCGGACTTGATTCACTATTTTGTGTTCTCGAGTGTCTAACAACTCAGAACCCGGGGAAAATTGGAATCGGTGTGAAATAATACTTGAAGAACTCATAAGAAGTAATATGGTTCTATGCTATTATCGAGATACCACGGGGTAATACTCGAAGGTAGATCATAATAGAGGTTGGACGGGTGTATTGATCTGCAGAGGACAAGTGGTTCAACTTGTCCGAGAAAAGGATCAAAGATGATCAATCATGGTCGGAACCATGGTTGCAAAGGACCAACATAGATACAAGATGAACTTATAACAAGGGGACCATTATTAATACAAGAAGCTTCCATGATAGATTCCACATCGGGTCCATGGGCATGAACACAAAGTTCAAGGTCGACTCCCACTTCTCCAAAGCAGAACCTTACATTCACTTCTCATTTGATAATGGCATTAGTGTTGAAAGTTTTACCTGGTGAAATACCAGATGAGTATGGCCCGTGAAATCCTTCGGGCTCACATAGATTAGTTAAGGCATTGGTTCAACCCATCGAGGCATCTTAGAACATATACCATGAACTTTAGGATCAAATAAGACATGCTCGAAGCAGAGCATGGTTGACAAAGGCATAGGATATTACTTGCCAAAGACAAAAGACACAATTTACCAAAGGCATTATGTATCAAGGGAGAAACTCTCAAGGTTATTGGATATGAAGGACACTGTCGGATAATAACCAAGCAATTGGTCTCCCATACCACAAGGAATCTAATGTGAGTATCGGTACTCAATCAGAAGGAAAAAGAATGCAAAGGCATCAGATTATAGAAACAACTAACTAATTCAAAGCTCAAATGCAAATGAATTATGATTTCCAAATCAAAGGATCAGAAGCAAACACTCTGATTAAGAATGGATAAGTTGAATAGACTTAGGGTACATTCGACGACAACTTGATTGGTCGAGGACCAGCTCATGTTATAAATGACGTCTTAGCCGGAAGGACGAATTATAGGATTTGACTGACGAAAGCAAGCATCCTCAACATATTGAATCAACGTACTTAAAATGATAAAGACAAAGGATGCCAATAAGATTACGAGACTGATGGGATTAACCATAATGCAAGCAAGCAAGAATTTCAAGAGCAATAGGTTGCTCAGGATTTTCGGAAGATCGAATGGTATTTCGGAGTCTTTTGCGACACACATGAACAACTGAGAATGAGCGGATACTCGATAAGTGCGAGGAATTATCCGTAGGGATATTCACACGGCAAAGATCTGTAAGGCAGTGGCTCAAAAGATTATTAAAAGTCGAAGAATAATTCGATGCATCTTGTAATAACAAGCGCAGCTGGGAATGAAAGTAAGAAGGACAGGTGTATGTATTTATCCATAGGGATACATTAGTGGTACGGGATTTGAAAAAGCGACGGGCACATAGTCTCGAGAGAAATTTAGAGAGTATCTTCGGAATCTTCTGGTGTAGAAATCGATCATCTGGAGTGAGGGGCTCTCCGGGAGAAAGTAATTTCGAGAACCTAAAGTTAGTTTTTTTTAACAAAAACATTTCACCCGAATAGAAGAGAGATCAGAGTCCCAGAGTATAGGAATAAAAGATCCTAATACCACCCAATGGCGACGTGGGCCCATAAGGCACACAGCCATGTTAGTAAAACAGTTTTCATCGACTAGACTTGACTTCGGCCAAGGAGTGTGGAAGGGGGATTCCTATAGGCAGTCGGCTCTGATACCAACTTGTGACGCCTCCGATTCAATCGTACACTAATCATACACGCAAACGTGTACGATCAAGATCAGGGACTCATGGGAAGATATCACAACACAACTCTAAAAATAAAATAAGTCATACAAGCATCATAATACAAGCCAGGGGCCTCGAGGGCTCGAATACAAGTGCTCGATCATAGACAAGTCAGCGGAAGCAACAATATCTGAGTATAGACATAAGTTAAACAAGTTGCCATAAGATGGCTAGCACAAACTAGGATACAGATCGAAAGAGGCGCAGGCCTCCTGCCTAGGATCCTCCTAAACTACTCCTAGTCGTCGTCAGCGGCCTGCACGTAGTAGTAGGCACCTCCGGTGTAGTAGGAGTCATCGTCAACGGTGGCGTCTGACTCCTGGGCTCCAGCATCTGGTTGCGACAACCAGGTAGAATGGAAAGGGGGAAAAGAGGGAGAAAAGCAACTGTGAGTACTCATCCAAAGTACTCGCAAGCAAGGATCTACACTACATATGCATGGGTATCTGTGTAAAGGGGCAATATCGATGGACTGAACTGCAGAATGCCAGAATAAGAGGGGGATAGCTAGTCATGTCGAAGACTACGCTTCTGGCAGCCTCCATCTTGCAGCATGTAGAAGAGAGTAGATGGTAAGTTCACCAAGTAGCATCGCATAGCATAATCCTACCCGGCGATCCTCTCCTCGTCGCCCTGTGTGAGAGCGATCACCAGGTTATATCTGGCACTTGGAAGGGTGTGTTTTATTAAGTATCCAGTTCTAGTTGTCATAAGGTCAAGGTACAACTCCAAGTCGTCCTGTTACCGAAGATCACGACTATTCGAATAGATAAACTTCCCTGCAGGGGTGCACCACATAACCCAACACGCTCGATCCCATTTGGCCGGACACACTTTTCTGGGTCATGCCCGGCCGCGGAAGATCAACACGTCGCAGCCCTACCTAGGCACAACAGAGAGGTCAGCACGCCGATCTAAATCCTATGGCGCAGGGGTCTGGGCCCATCGCCCATTGCACACCTGCACGTTGCGAGGGCGGCCGGAAGCAGACCTAGCCTAGCAGGCGTTCCAGTCCAATCCGGCGCGCGCCGCTCAGTCGCTGATGTCACGAAGGCTTCGGCTGATACCACGACGTCGAGTGCCCATATCTTTCCCGCGTAGTTGGTTAGTGCGTATAGGCCAGTGGCCAGACTGAGATCAAATACCAAGATCTCGTTAAGCGTGTTAATTGAAGTATCTGCGAACGCCGACCAGGGCCAGGCCCACCTCTCTCCTAGGTGGTCTCAACCTGCCCTGTCGCTCCGCCACAAAGTAACAGTCAGGGGCCGTCGGGAACCCAGGCCCACCTCTACCGGGATGGAGCCACCTGCCCCTTCAGCCCCCATCTCCGAACAGTATCATAAGTAATGTAACAGTATAAAGTATATAGCATATGCCCGAGATCACCTCCCGAAGTGATCACAGCCCAATAGTATAGCATGGCAGACGGACAAGAGTGTAGGGACACTGATGGAACACTAGCATCCTATACTTAGCAGTAGGATAGCAGGTAAGGGTAATAACTGTAGCAACAATGACAGGCTATGCAACAGAATAGGATTAAACGAAAGCAGTAACATGCTACACTACTCTAATGCAAGCAGTATAGAGAAGAATAGGCGATATCTGGTGATCAAGGGGGGGGCTTGCCTGGTTGCTCTGGCAAGAGAAGGGTTCGTCGTCGATGTAGTCATACTTGGTGGCATCAGCGCCGGTCTCGGGGTCTACCGGGGAAGAAGAGGGGAAGAAAGAGTAAATACGGAGCAAACAAAGCATCACAAAACATAACGAGGCAATACACGGTGCTTGGTAGGAAGTGATATCGACGAAGGGGGAAACATCCGGGAAAGTATCCCCGGTGTTTCGCGTTTTCGGACAAATGAACCGGAGGTGAAATGTTGCAGGTTCGCTATGCTAGGGATGTGTGGCGGGCGAACGGGCTGCGTATCCGGATTCGTCTCGTCGTTCTGAGCAACTTTCATGTACAAAGTATTTTCATCCGAGTTACGGATTATTTTCTACGAATTTCTAAAGTTTTAATAACATTGTGGAATTCTCATTAATCCAAAAATGGAATTATGATGTCAGCCTGACGTCATCACGACGTCAGCAGTCAACAAAGCATTGACTGGTCAAACTGACGAACGGGGCCCACTGTCATTGTCACAACAGCTAATGTATCAGTTCAATTGGACTAATTATGTAATTAGGTTAATTAAGCATAGTTAATTACGTTAATTAATTAATTGATTAATTAATCACTTAATGGCAATTTATTTAATTTTTATTTTAATTTATTTTTTTATTCTTTTTTTCCATGGGCGGGCCCCACGTGTCTGTGACTATGGGGATAGCTTAGTGGGTGGGGGGGGGATTAGCCCCGCTAATAAGAACAGGGGGGAATCTGGTCGGGCAGGCGTAGCAGGAGCCACGGCCAACGCGCGGCCACGAAGGCAAGCGGCGCCGGCAGCGGCCCGACGGAAGTGGCACCAGGGGCGGCGATCGGCGCGGTTTAGGCCGTGGGTGGTCGCGGTCGCGGGCGCAGCCACGATGCGGCAAGAGGCGGCCAAGGCGCGCGGGTGTCGCCA
Source organism: Aegilops tauschii subsp. strangulata (assembly GCF_002575655.3). Taxonomy (NCBI): domain Eukaryota; kingdom Viridiplantae; phylum Streptophyta; class Magnoliopsida; order Poales; family Poaceae; genus Aegilops; species Aegilops tauschii. The sequence goes on along the minus strand of NC_053037.3, from coordinate 274,508,125 downwards.
GGAGCCTGCGGAGGCGGAGCTCTGGCCATGGCGAACGGCAGCGCGGGGGCGGCGTTGAGCAGCGGCAGGCGGCGGGGTGATGTGGGCGAGCAATGAGCGCGGTGGTCGCGGGCATCAGCGAGCGGCGGGCGGAGCACGACGGCAAGCAGGGGCGCAGCAGCGGGCGTGCCCAGATGCGGGCGGGCGCGCGCGGGGAGTAGGGGAATAGGGCGCGGCAGATGTGGGGCTGGGCACAGTCAGAATCGATGGCGGGGACCACGTCCGGCGGCGGTGGAGCTACAGACGCGGCTGCGAGTGCTCGAGCTCGAATCCGAGCTCGGGAAAAGGCGGGGAGGTAGGCGGGGCTCACATTGAGGGGAAGACGAGCTTAGGGAGGCCGGGAGGTCGCGGTGGAGTGGAGCCATAGCGGGGCAGAGGCGGCTTCCGCCGAGGGAATCGACGTGGGAGATGGCGCGGCAACGTCTCGGTCCAAGCTAGCAGGCGCATGCGATGTGGGCGACGATGGAGGTCCTCCTGAACATGCGCGGGCGTCGTGGGGTGGCAAGTGGCCGCGGGATCGAGCGACGCATGTCGACGACAGCGTCGGGCGAGGGAAGAGGAAGAGGGGAGAGGCGAGAGGGTGAGTGGGGCTAGGGTTCGACAAAGTGGTCGACGATGACCTTGTAGGGTGGCGGGGTGGTCTGGATGGCCGCCATGCGTCAGATCCGCGGCATGGATGCACGGACGGCGTCCTGGGCGCTCCGTGAACAGGGAAGACGATGGAGGGGGTAAGTTGGGCTGGGCTGGAGTGTTGCGCGGCTGGGCCAAGTGCACAGTGCAGCCAAGCCTTTTCCTTCACTTTTCTTTTTAGTTTTTGTTTTTCTTTTAAATTCATCAACCCATTCTGTTTTGCAAATTGTTAGGCCTTAGAAATACTTTTGTAAAATATGGAATGGTGCCACCTAATTACTTTGCATCATCTAGCATTGTCATAAAATGGTTTGGTATTTAATACAAATGCTTGGTAATTTTTATAATTCAGAAGGCATTTAAATTATCGCTTTAGCCACTGCTTACTTACTATAGGGCAATTCAATATTTAATAATAATGTGGTTTCTTCACCATATTTACTTATGAATTATTTGGCTCACTCCGAACATTTTAGTTTTAATGTTCGAACACTTTTGTTGTTTGCCATATTTTCAATTTGAATTTGAATCGGTTTTTGAACTAACGCGAGATTGGCAACAGTAATGGAGGTGACGTGGCATCATTAACAGAGGTTCACTGTAGCTTAATTATCCGGGCGTGACACCTTGTGATAGCGACCTTTATTATGCAGTCTGTCGCTTTTATTCTCACCATCACAAGTTCGTGCAACACTCAATTTTCTCTTACACTAAATGATCTCACACATTTAGAAGCAATTTTTATTGCCTTTTTTGCACCGACGACAACTTACTTGAGGGATCTTGCTCAATCCCTAGGTAGGTATGGTGGACACTTGAAAATAAGATTTGGGTTTAAGGGTTTTTGGATGCACAAGTAGTATCTCTACTTAATGCGGAATTTTTGGCTAGCAAAGATAGGGGCAAGCACCACATGTTGAAGGATCTATGACAATATGACTTCTATGTGAATATAAACAAACATAAACCATTAAGTTGTCTTGTCCAACGTCAACAATTTTGGCATATAATATTTTGTTGAGGGCTCACAATCACAAAAGATTTCTAGGATAGTATATTTATATGTGAATCTTCTCTTCCCTTATTAATTATTTCATGAGTTGCATCATTGACTAATGTTATGTTTGTCAATCTCTAATAAAATTTCTACTTATACTTTTCCTTATGTGGTGTCATCACCAACCATAGGATTAGTATATGATCTTTTCATTATTTCTTTCCTTTTATTTATTTCCTTTGTATTTTTATTTCTTATTTCTTTTCTTTAATTGCAACAAGAAAGTAAAGAAAGAAAAAAATCAAACTAAACTTTATTATATAACTTGCACACGATTACAAGGATAGATTACTAAGCAAACTCTCAAGGAAGAAATGATCGAACTAACTTTTATTCATCTAAAGCAAAAAGATCAAACTAAAATAAGTAAAAGCAAAAAGATAGTGGGATGATACGATACCGGGGCACCTCCCCCAAGCTTGGCGGAAGCCAAGGGGAGTGCCCATACCCGATACTCAATTCTCCTTTGGTGGTGAAGAAGATGATGTTAGAGATGAAGAAGGGATCTTGTCCTCGGATTTCCATGGCACTAGTCCACCATCATAAAGGAGGAGTGAGTCTCACAGGTCCTGCAACTTGCAGCCAAACTCATACCTTTAAACCTTGCCTCATATTCAAAGACTTGGTTTTGGAGGTCATAGATCTGGCTTTGGAGGAAGTTGATTTGCTCATTGAGGATGAAGACGATGTCCTTCATGGGCTTGCCATCCACCTTGAGATCACGGGAGAGGTCTGTGATCATAAGGTGATTGGCGTTGAGTCCACGCTCCACCATCCCCTTGCACAGGAGACGTCCTGCTCCATGGCTTCAAGCCTGGCCTCCACGGTTCCCGTCCCCTTTGGACATGGCACATCGCGGAGGTGAAGCACCCCCTCATGCATCTGGATGACCTGAGGGTGCTGCACCACCTCCCGAATGTATGGGTTGATGAGGTTCTTGAAGAACTTGTCCTTGGAGGAGCTTGAAGCGGCCATGGTAGATGCGATCTGACAGAATACAGCAAGGAAAAGAAAACAGAGGATTTCTTCGCGATACGGTGATCAACATGTTCGGGAAGTATATATAGATTTTTTTATCTTGGAGGAGAAGCATACGGTAGAAAAACGGAGTCTCAAAGGTGTCCCAGGTGGGCACAACCCACCTAGGCGCGCGCGCCCTGGTGTCTTGTGCCCACCGGGGTACGCTTCCTGGAAATTTCTTTATTTCCTAAATTTTTAAATATTCCGAAACTGATAAAAAATATTTTTGCGGATTTTTCGGAGTCTGTTTACTTACCGTACCACGTACCTCCTTATTTTCACGATTCTGGGGTGTTCCGGAAGGACTCTATTATGTGTTCTTCCGGTGTCAAAGTTTGGATAATATTACTTTCAACATTAATGGGCGTACCTGAGATATAATGTTTTATTCGTTGCCAATTGACAACCTTCGGGTTAGTACCTTCGGAATTATTTATTTTGATGGCTCCAGACCAATAAACCTCCTCGATGACATATAGGCCTTCCCATTTTGAGAGGAGTTTTCCTGCAAAGAATCTAAAACGAGAGTTGTACAAAAGAACATATTCTCTGACTTTAAACTCACGCTTTTGGATTCTTTTGTCATGCCATCTTTTAACTTTTTCTTTGAATAATTTTGCATTTTCATAAGCTTGGGTTCTCCATTCATCTAATGAGCTAATATCAAATAACCTCTTTTCACCGGCAAGTTTGAAATCATAATTGAGTTATTTTATTGCCCAATATGCTTTATGTTCTAACTCAAGCGGCAAATGATAAGCTTTTCCATAAACCATTTTATAAGGAGACATACCCATAGGATTTTTATATGTTGTTCTATAAGCCCAAAGTGCATCATCTAATTTCTTAGCCAATTCTTCCTGGACCTATTGACAGTCTTTTGCAAAATTAATTTTATTTCTCTATTGCTAAGTTCAACTTGACCACTAGACTGAGGATGATAAGGTGATGCAATTCTATGGTTAACATCATACTTGGCAAGCATTTTACGGAAAGCACCATGAATAAAGTGTGAACCACCATCAGTCATTAAATATCTAGGGACTCCAAACCTTGGGAAAATAACTTCCTTAAGCATTTTAATAGAGGTGTTGTGATCAGCACTACTGGTTGGAATAGCTTCTACCCATTTAGTAACATAATCAACAACAACAAAAATATGTGTATACCCATTAGAGGAAGGAAAAGGTCCCATGTAATCAAATCCCCAAACATCAAATGGTTCAACAATGAGTGAATAATTCATAGGTATTTCTTGACGCTTACCAATATTACCTATCCTTTGACATTCATCACAAGATAAGACGAACTTACGGGCATCCTTGAAGAGAATAGGCCAATAAAATCCAGACTGCAGTACCTTGTGAGCAGTTCTATCTCTAGCATGATGCCCTCCATAAGCTTCGGAGTGACATTTCCGTAGGATTTGTCCCTGTTCATGCTCAGGTACACAATGTCTAATAATACCCTCTACTCCTTCTTTATAAAGATGTGGGTCATCCCAAAAGTAGTGTCTTAAATCATGGAAGAATTTTTTTTCTTTTATTGGTATGTAAAGCTAGGTGGGAAATATTTAGCAATAATGTAATTAGCATAATCAGCATACCAAGGAGTACTGTGAGCAACATTTATTGCAGCTAAATGCTCATCAGGAAAACTATCATCAATAGGTAGTGGGTCATCAAGCACATTTTCAAGCCAAGATAAATTATCAGCTACTGGGTTCTCAGCTCCTTTTCTATCAATGATATGTAAATCAAATTCTTGTAATAAGAGAACCCGTCGAATAAGTCTAGGTTTAGCATCTTTCTTTTCCATAAGATATTTAAAAGCAGCATAGTCTGTGTGAACAGTTACTTTGGAATCAACAATATAATGTCTAAATTTATCACAAGCAAACACAACTGCTAAAATTCTTTTTCAGTAGTAGCATAATTTCTTTGAGCACTCTCTAGATTTTTACTAGCATAATGAATTACATTAAGTTTCTTATCAACTCTTTGTCCTAGAACAGCACCAACAGCATAATCACTAGCATCACACATAATTTCAAAAGGCAAGTTCTAGTCAGGTGGTTGTACAATAGGTGCAGAAATTAAGGCTTTCTTGAGTGTTTCAAAGGCTTCTAGACAATCATCGTCAAAAACAAAAGGATTATCCTTTTGCAAGAGACTACTAAGAGGCCTAGAAATTTTTGAAAAGTCTTTGATAAATATCCTATAGAAGCCAGCATGACCTAAGAAACTATGAATACCTTTTATATCTTTAGGACTTGGCATTTTCTCAATTGCATCAACCTTAGCTTTGTCCACTTCAATACCTCTTTCAGAAATTTTATGACCCAAGACAATGCCTTCATTAACCATAAAGTGGCACTTCTCCCAATTCAAGACAAGATTTGTTTGTTCACATCTCTGCAAAACTCGATCAAGATTGCTTAAAAAATCATCAAAAGACTTCCCATAAATAGAAAAGTCATCCATGAAAACCTCAAAAAATCTTTTCACAAAAGTCAGAGAAGTATAGCAGTCATACATCTTTGAAAGGTAGCAGGTGCATTACATAAACCAAAAGGCATACGTCTATAAGCATAGGTTCCAAAGGGACAAGTAAAAGTGGTCTTTTCTTGATCAGGTTGAGAAACAGGTATTTGTGAAAAACCAGAATATCCACCAAGGAAGCAAAAATGTGTGTGCTTAGATAATCTTTCAAGCATTTGATCAATAAAAGGCAGAGGGTAATGATCTTTTCTAGTTGCTTTGTTTAATTTTCTAAAATCAAGTACCATTCTATAGCCTGTAACAATTCTTTGTGGAATAAGTTCATTCTTATCATTAGGAACAACAGTAATACCTCCTTTCTTAGGGACACAATGACCAGGACTTACCCATCTACTATCAGCTATAGGATAGATTATACCTGCTTCCAGAAGTTTTAATATTTCCGTTCTTACCACTTCTTTCATCTTCGGGTTTAACCGACGTTGGTGATCAACAACAGGTTTAGCATCAGGTTCCATATTAATTTTGTGCTAACATAGAGTGGGACTAATGCCCTTTAAATCATAAAGAGTATATCCAATAACAGCTCGGTGCTTCCTTAGAACTTTCAATAATCATTCTTCTTCATGTTCTGGAAGGTTAGCACTGATAATAACAGGATATATCTTCTTTTCATCAAGATAAGCATATTTCAAAGTGTCTGGCAATTGTTTTAATTCAAACACTGGATCACCTTTAGGTGGAGGAGGACCGCCTAGAGTTTCAATAGGCAAATTGTGTTTAAGCAAAGGACGTTGTTCAAAGAAAATTTTATCTATTTCATTTCTTTCAGGCATATGTAAATCATTTTTATGGTCAAGCAAATGTTGTTCTAAAGGATCAGTAGGTGGTACAGCAATACAAGCAAGGCCAATTAATTCATCCTTACTAGGCAATTCTTTTTCATGAAGCTTTCTACTAAACTAGGAAAAATTAAATTCATGAGACTCATCACCAAAACTAACACCGACAGTTTGCTTCTCACAATCTATTCTAGCATTAACGGTGTTTAAGAAAGGTCTACCAAAGATAATGGGACAAAAGTCATCTTGTGGGGAACCAAGAACAAGAAAATTAGTAGGGTATTTAATTTTCCCACACAAAACTTCAACATCTCTAACAATCCCAATCGGTGATATTGTGTCTCTATTAGCAAGTTTAATAGTAACATCTATGTCTTCTATTTCTGCAGGTGTTGTGTCATTCATAATTTCTTGATATAAGGTGTAAGGAATAGCACTCACACTAGCTCCTATGTCACATAAACCATGATAATAGTGATCTCCTATTTTAACTGAGATGACAGGCATGCCAACAACAGGTCTATGTTTATCTTTCTTATCAGGTTTGGCAATTCTAGAAGCTTCTTCACAGAAGTAAATAACATGCTCATCCATATCTTCTTCTAAGAGATCTTTAACCATAGCAGTACTAGGTTCTATTTAAATTTGTTCATCACATTTAGGTGTTCTAATATTGCTTTTGTCAACCACAGTTGAAACTTTAGCATGCTCCTTTATCCTAACAGGGAAAGGTGGTTTCTCTATATAAGGAGAAGGAACAACTGGATCAACATTATAAAGTATAGTCTCTTCTTTAACCGGTATCGGTTCTTTAATTTCTTCTTTAATAGGTGGGTGATATTTAAACCACTTCTATTTAGGGAGTTCAACATGAGTAGCAAATGATTCACAAAAGGAAGCTACTATCTTAGAGTCAAGTCCATATTTAATGCTAAACTTTTGAAAAGCATCGGTATCCATAAAAGATTTAACACAATCATACTTAAGTTTGATACCTTTTACCTTCGTCGAGTTCCCAATCTTTAGAGTTGCGTTTAATTCTTTCCAAAAGATCCCACCGGAATTCAATAGTCTTCTCCATAAAAGAGCCAGCACAAGAAGTATCAAGTATGGTTTGATCATTACGAGAAAGCCGAGCATAAAAATTCTGGATAATAATTTCTCTTGAGATCTCATGATTGGGGCATGAATATAACATTGACTTAAGCCTCCCCCAAGCTAGAGCGATACTTTCTCCTTCACGAGGCAAAAATTTATATATATAATTCCGATCATGATGAACTAGATGCATAGGATATTTTTTTGGTGGAACTCCAATTTCAAACGATTCCAATTCCAAGATCCAATATCATCGCATAGCCTATACCATGCCAATGCTTTTCCCTTAAAAGATAAAGCGAAAACCTTTTTCATAACTTCATCCCTGGGTAAACCTGCAAGCTTAAACAATCCACAAATTTGTTCTACATATATCAAGTGGATATCAGGATGTTCGGTTCCATCTCCTACATAAGGATTAGCTAGCAGTTGTTCTATCATACCCGAAGGAATTTCATATTCAATATTTTCAGTAGGTGTAGTAGGTTGAGGGGTAACTAATTGTGGTTCCGGACGAGGTGAACATATGCCGAACAAACCCCTCAAAGGATTGTTTTCCATAGTAACAAGTGACAATAAATTTCAGCACACTATATAAATGTTTCCTTACCAAAATCCACTTACCAAAGGTGCTCCACTCCCCGGCAATGGCGCCAGGAAATAGCCTTGATGACCCACAAGTATAGGGGATCAATTGTAGGTCTCTTCAATAAGTAAGAGTGTCGAACCTAACGAGGAGCAGAAGGAAATGACAAGTGGTTTTCAGCAAGGTAATGTCAGCAAGTGCTGAAATTGTAAGTAGCAGAGTAGTTTGATAGCAAGATAATTTGTATGAGCAAGTAACGATAGTAGTAAAAAAAGTGCAGCAAGGTAGCCCAATCCTTTTGAGGCAAAGGACAGGCCAAAACGGTCTCTTATGATAAGCAAATCGTTCTTGAGGGCACACGGGAATTTCATCTAGTCACTTTCATCATGTTGGTTTAATTCGTGTTCGATACTTTGATAATTTGATATGTGGGTGGACTGGTGCTTAGGTGCTGTTCTTACTTGAACAGACCTCCTACTTATGATTAACCCTCCCACAAGCATCCGCAACTACGAGAAAAGTATTAAGAATAAATTCTAACCATAGCATTAAACTTTTGGATCCAATCTGTCCCTTACGGAATAGCGCATAAACTGGGGTTTAAGCTTCTGTCACTCTCGCAACCCATCATCTAATTGCTAGTCCACAATGCATTCCATTAGGCCCAAATATGGTGAAGTGTTATGTACTCGACGCTCACATGACACCACTAAGGGAATCACAACATACATACTATCAAAATATCGAACACATATCAAGTTCACATGATTACTTGCAACATGATTTCTCCCGTGACCTCAGGAACAAAAGTAACTACTCACAAATGATAAACATGCTCATGATCAGAGGAGTATTAAATAGCATATTGGATCTAAACATATAATCTTCCACCAAATAAACCATATAGTAATCAACTAGAAGATGTAATTAACACTACTAGTCACCCACAAGCACCAATCTATAGTTCTCGTAACAAGATTGAACACAAGAGATGAACTAGGGTTTGAGATGAGATGTGTTGTTGAAGATGTTGATGGAGATTTCCCTCCCCAAGATGGGAGAGTTGTTGGTGATGATGATGACGATGATTTCCCCCTCCGGGAGGGAAGTTCCCCCGGCGGAATCGCTCCGCCGAAGGGAAAAAGTGCTCCTGCCCAAGTTCCGCCTCCAGGCGGCGGCACTCCGTCCCGAAAGTCCTCCTCTTATTTTTTTTCTAGGTCAAAATGACCTATATACCAGAAGATGGGCACCAGAGGTGGGCTTGGGTGAGCACAACCCACCAGGGCGCGCCTGGGCTCCCTGGCGCGCCCAGGTGGGTTGTGCCCACCTGGTGGGCCCCCTCTGGTAGTTATGTGCTCCAATAATTCTCAAATATTCCAAAAAAATCCTCGTGAAGTTTCAACTCATTTGGAGTTGTGCAGAATAGGTAGCCTCACATAGCTTTTCCAGGTCCAGATTTCCAGCTGCCGGAATTCTCCCTCTTTGTGTATACCTTGCATATTATGAGAGAAAAGGCATTAGAATTACTCCAAAAAGCATTATTATGGATAAAAACATTATAAATAATAGTAAGAAAACATTATGCAAAATGGACGTATCACCTACCCTGTTGGGAAGATATCACTAGAAGTGGCTTTTGGTGACAAGAATAATTATAGAGCAGAGACGTTGTTGTTTTGAGGTGGTCAAGATCAAGAGTCCTTATCATGCTCTGTTCAGGCGGCCAGCTTATGCTCGGTTTATGGCCCGCCCTTGTTACATTTACGTGTAGCTTAAGATGCCTGGGCCAAATGGGACAATTACGGTACATGGTGACCGGAAAGTCGCCCTGGAGTGTGAGGAAGGCGATGCAGCTTATGTAGAATCTGCCTGTGCTACCGAGGAGCTCAAGTTTTATAAGGACAATGTTGACCCAGCTGATATGACCCCTCTGAAAAAGCCTACTACTGAACAGGACCCTCTACTGAAATTTAAGTCGGTTGATGATACCAAGCAAGTGGATTTTGTCCCTAGCGAATCATCTGAGCAGTTCACTGTGGGGGCTAATATGGATCCCAAATAGGAAAGCGCGCTCATCGAGTTCATCCATGAGAATCGAGAGATCTTTGCATGGAAACCTTCTGACATGCCAGGTGTACCGAGAGAATTCGCTGAGCACCACCTTAATGTGGATCCCAAAGTTAAGCCGGTCAAACAGTTCCTCCGTCGTTTCAGTGAAGAGCGACGTAAGGCTATTAGAGAATAGGTAGCCTGGCTCTTGGCGGCCGTGTTTATCATGGAAGTTTTTCACCCTGAGTGGTTGGCTAACCCTATGCTTGTACTTCAGAAAAATGGCACATGGCGTATGTGTGTTGATTACACATATCTCAACAAGGCTTGTCCCGCTGATCCATTTGCTCTTGCCCGTATCGACCAGATCATTGATGCAACGGTGGGTTGTGAGAGCTTATGTTTCCTGGATGTTTATTTTGGTTATCATCTGTAACATCCAAAATTCTAAATTTTGGAATGTTATATTAAAATAAATATTTATGATTGTTTGTTTGTTTGATTGTTGTGATTGCTTGTGTGAAATTGAGTGGAATTTGAAACTTTTTGAAAGTTGAAAGAGAGGGAATAAAAGGACTTTCCCAAAACTTCCATCTTTGTATTTTGATCTCCATGAATTCAAATTCATTTTATCAAAAAACCCTAGAGTGAAGATGATCTTCCATTTAAATAAATGAAAAGGGTTTTGAGGAGATTTGAATTCCATTTGGAAATATTTCAAATTCAGAAACTTTATGCAACTCAATGATTTTCATGAGAGAAGATAAAATGACTTCTTCAAATTATACGAAATATGAGTTGGAAGTTTAGAAGGATCAAATTGAAAGACTTTTTGAAGGTATTTTGAAACCCACTTTCAATTTGGAGTTATTTGGTTTTTATTCAAATTATTTTTCTCCTAAAACTAAATAAATGGAAATAAGGGTAAAATGATTCCCTTCAATTTAAAATTAGGAGAAAATAAATTTGAAATCATTTTGGTATTTAAAAAATGATTTTATGGGGTTTTATTGCAATAGGAGCACTATTTGACTTTTCTGATTTTTTTGTGGATTTTATTTGCCTCTGAAAATATGTTCATGTTTAAGTAAATCTTTTTCTAATTTTTTTGATATATTATATGTCTATGTATAATTATTAATATTTTCACTTTCTGTATTAGTTTTATTTTGTGCCTTTTTTACAAAAAAGGAGGCCGAAGCCACTTTCGCCCAGCCCACCAGCCAGCGGCCCACCTATGCTAACCAGCCAGCAGGCCCACCAGCGCAGCCCCGCGCCGAAAACCTTTCGCCCCGGCAGCCCGACCCTCTCTCTCCCCCACGGTCGCTGACAGCGGGCCCCGCCCCTCTTCTTCTTCCTCTGCACGCAATGACGCGCCAGAGCACGCCCGACGCGCCGCCGAATCCCGTTTCTCGCGGGATCATGATCTCGAGCTTTCCCCTCGCCCAAGTTGATGCCTTATAAATACCTCGAGGCTCCCTCTCTTGTTTCCCTTCAGCAACTTCGTCCGAGACCACCCATATCGCGCGCCGTGGCCGATTGGATCTCCCCGGAGCCGAAACCTTCCGCTGACGAATCCGGCGCCGGTGAGCCTCCCGAAAACTCCTCCCTCTGTCAATACTTTCCCATATCCATCGCGCACTCGTTTGACAACTTATTCTTGCCTCTATCCTTCTGCAGTGTCCTCCCCGAGATCACCCGTTCCTTGCCAGAGCTATAGCTCACCCGAGCTTCGACGAGCACGCGCCGCTCCCCAGAGACGTCCACGCGCCCAACCGAGGCCACCCCTGGACGCCCCACTCACCGCCGCACCCGCCCGTGACCTCGAAGATGCCGGGGACCCATGGGAAGCGTGGCCCGCATCACCGCCCGACGGCCACCTCGCCGGAGCACCCTGCCGCCCGCTGTAAGCCACCGGGAAATCCCCTCCACCGTCCGATCTATTTTATATGGCCCTGATTAGATTAAACGAATAGGTAGTTTTTATTTATTAGATTGGGTTTATTTACGGTTTAGTTGGTTTAGATCGAACCGGTTCGCCAGTTACTTTTTATTAAACGCGCATGCATGGTTTTGTTAAGTTACGACCGAGCACCTTATAGTCTAGATCACCCATCGCTTAGGCCCAGTAGTAGCCCACGTGTAGCTCCTGCCCGTTTGTTTTTGTTTTTTGTTTCCGTTTTAAAAACAGAAATAGTTTCAATCTTAGATCCAAATTGAGTGATTCTTTTTGCACTGTGTCAAAAATTGGTTGAAGTTTCTGTTTGTACCATTAGTTTTCAAATTTGAGTAGCTTAAATTTGAGTTTGATGAAATTTGTTCAAATCACTATTTAGGCCATATCTTGAGTTTTATAAAATATTTTTGATTGATTCTTTTTGCTATTGTTTCATTGTTGTTTTGTCTATCCAGTAGCATATAGTGATTTATTTTAGTTTATTTTAAATTAGGGTTTTAGGCAAAACAGTACTGTTTTAGTTCTAGTTTTGTTTTAGTCATTTCATTATAGTTTTAATTGTTTTTAAATTATTCCCTTTTGTCACTTTTGACAAATTTAGTTTGTTTCTATTATTTTAAAAATTTATTTTCTTTAGTTTTGTAAGAAAACTTGTATAGGTCATAGTTAGAGTTTTATAAAAGCTTTTTTATTTACTTCTTTTTCTATTAAAATTTTATGAAAAATACTTTCTGTTAAATTAGTTGTTTTACATTTTCTTTTCTGTTAATTTATTAGTAGATCTTTATTTAGCTGTTAAGTTTTATGTAGGACAAAAACTATTTTTTATTGTTTGTAGTAAAGTCTTAGACTTTCCTTAGTAGTTTTTCCATGTAGTTTTATTTGAAGTTTTCTTGAATTGCAATTGAGTTTTATTAATGAGTCTTTGTTGTCTTGATTGTTGTTTGAGTGCTAGAATTGTTTGCTATGATGCTTGCTTATGCGAATGCTATGTCTGTTTAATATAGATTTTTCAACAGAGTGACGAATAGTTCTACCAAGTCTTTATTCTGAGAGCGTTATTATCTTCATCAAGTAATATCAGGCAAGTTCACTTTGTAGTTTATTCTGAGAGCGTTATTACCCATGTGTTTTATTGCATTTAGTATCACCATGATCCCTCCAGTAGTGTTACTGACTTCTGGTAGTTGAGTAGAATGCATGAGGTAGGAACCCATCTCCCTGTTATCAAGTCGGGACGTTATGTAGTTTAAATGCTACGCTATAGTAGACGAGGTTGGTATGAGTGCTCGGGAGTGGTGTGAGTATGAAGGACCCCCTATGTCAATGGCGACAACTTCATGATCGCATCGGCATCTTCAGGACTTCAAGACCTCAAGATTTCGAGACTCGAGACAAGAATTCAATACACACTACTGGGTGAAGGATGGATTTGATGGGCACCCTGGAGCAACAAGTGGATGGCCGAGATACATGGAGAAGTGCCATGACATCTTGTGGAAAGCTTCACCAGACTCAAAGACGGAAGAATACTTCATCCCCGGAAGATTACCTGTGCAACCGCAAGTCATTATGGGCTCTGGCTTGGTTGACCTTAGTTGTGACTCTGGCTGGGACGGTGCTAGCAGGTGTAGAACTATGGCAGGATTGGATGAGCACCGGACAGTGGTCAGATGAACTCTTCGGAGGACCATGTTTCGGTCATCTTGTTCTCAAACACCCTGAAGTGCGAGAACGTGAAAAGAGGGATCGATTCTTGTGGGTGAAGTGTACAAACATCTGCAGAGGGTTAAAACCTAATCGATTAGCCGTGTCCCCAGTTACGGACAATCTGAGCATCTGGACTTGGATCTATCTCGGAACTCTCAACACCGGACTAATAACATAATTGTGGGCAACTTATGATGATTTTGGGGATATGAGACATCGGTTGGCGGAACCATGTCATGATAGAAAACTCCGTAGTACAGACTCCGGTTATTTCCTTTGTTGTAGGGAAAATAAAATCAGCTTTTATGCAAAAACAACTCAGACACAGAGCCATACGGCCATATTGCATATAGTATAGTTTTTACCATCTGTTTCTCTTGTTAGTGATCTTGCCGGTACATTCAATGTACTGACCTACACAGCTGCAATGTATTATGTTGCAAGATTATTTCTATGACGAGTGAGTTTCGTTGTTGGGGTTACGGTCTACACTCAACCATCCGATGGCATTGATGGGACTCCACACCCGATTGTTAGTTTCCGCTGAGAGTTATGAGGTATATATCAGTTTTACGTTATTTATACATGTGATTGAACTTTGATATGTACATTGATGTACTGTGTGTGCCAGCATACCGATCCAGGGATGGCACAGATACACAGAGGCTTGACCGTTTGAGGCCGGGTCGCTACATATATGGTATCAGAGCACATGTTGACTGTAGGACGTGACCCTAGAAACTAGAAAGCCTTAGGAAAGGATCTCTCTAAAACTTTATTTTCAAAAATATATTTTACTTCTCGTCTTTTCTGATTTTATCAAACACTCCCTCTTACCTCAATAGCTGGAGTATACCCCTTCTCCCTTTTGACCACACAAAGGGTCAACTGAAGCCGCTCCAAGAAGGACAAGATATCGGCCAACTGATGACCTCTTCTAAGTAAAAAGGATTTCACCATGCACTAGAAGAGTTGAAGCTACAACAGTTGAAGACTCCGAAGACTTGAAGAATCTGAAGATTCATTTGACCTTTAGAAGACCAAACCCCTATTATATACTTACGTTAGCTGCGACTATTTGTGAGTTGTCATTTGTTTGACATTTTCCGACAGCCACAAAATAAAACCCATTTCTTCAAAACTATTGTTTGTATTGTGTGTATATCTTCCTTCTCGCATATCTCATCCCAAAACCCTTGGACCCAATAGATGAGGAATGAAGTTGGACTGGTATTCTCTGGACCAATGACTCAGTTGGAGGCAGAGCTATGGATTCAAAACAGGGAGGATCACTTCAGGAAAAATTTGATTGCAAAGAAGTATGAGGTTCAATACGCACTTCTGTACTTTACCGAAAGTGCTACAACCAGGTGGAAAATGCATCAAGCCATACAAGGATGTAACAGAGCAAAAACATGGGAGGAATTCAAGAAGACTGTTGAGATCTCATCTTATCCGGAAGCACTATGATAACCCGAAGAAGAAACCTTGTGCCTGCAAGATTTGCGAAGAAATGGGACACACCCATGAGGAACACAAGGATGGATGCCCTTATTGTGTGGAAAATCACCCAAAGGAAGAATGCCCAACTAGACCGGTGACTTGTTTCCTGTGTGAAGGAACTGCGCACTACCCTGCTCAGTGTCACTTTTTCCCTAAAGTACAAGAAATTATCAAGAAGCGGAAATAAACCCTCAGGGAAAGTTTAGAAGAACCCGTGATGAAGGAAGTTACTGAAGACCCTAATGAAGAAGGCCTAAACAGATTTTATGCTCATGCCTGCTATTCATGTGGAGAAGAAAGACATTTTCCCACAGTATTGCATGAAGGAAAGAGAAGAGTATCTGGGAGATTTCTTGATAGCAGAAGTGAAGTTTGACCCTCCAGAAATAGAAGCTCAGATCATTACAAAGAAACCCAGGAAGAGAAAACGAAGGCATCCCCGGAACAACCCAATGTCTGCAGAAAAAGACCTGAGTTATATCACATGTTTCAAGTGCAATACCTTAGGTCACTATGCCAGTATGCATCCGGAGAAGAAGCCAGAGAAGAAGCCAAGAATCCAAAGAGCAGACACCATCTCCAAGAAGCCCTGAGACATGTCGGAAGTCATTTGTTTTCGCTGCAAGGAAGTAGGACATTTTTCTAGGGAATGTTCAGATCAGATGAGTAGTTGAGATTTTGATATGGATAATCAGAGTAGTACAAAGCAATTTTATTTTCATAAGTTTGATGAGCTGAATTATGTAATGGAAGCCTCAGAGTTTGTAATGAATTCATGTTTCATATGTCATATTATATGAGTTTTTACTCTCTGAACAAAGATTTTGGACCAGTTTCGAGGATATGAGAAATATGGTTTATGGATGAATTTGTGAATTTCATTATTAGGGTGGTCGTACCCCGTGAGAACATTTGAAAAAAAAGGGTACTCCATAGAGTGTAGTTCTAAGTTTTTGTTGGTTACCCCAAGACTATGAAGGAAATGGAGTACTATTGGATTTAAAGGAGGTGTAGTATGGAACAATATAACTCAAAAGGATGAGTTAAAGTTGTACTAGTGTTGAAGTGTGCCATAACCCACAGGCCCAGAAATTAATAAGGATCAAGTACCCCCTGGAAGAAGAAATATTGGAAGAAGATATGATCTGATCAGTAGACGTTTCGTAAGAGGATACGAAAACCTGAGAGTTGTGAAGTAAAAATAGATGTTTCATTCAGCTTGCAGAAATCAATGGATTTATCCGAAATCAGTTCGTCGACAAGAGAAATTCTGCAATGCTTGTGAGGATGCCCAAGTGTTAGAATACATGATTCACTGTCTGCGTATGTAGTAATGGTTCAAGTACGGGATGGATTGGCCCCCATACCGGAGACTTTTATCATGAACTATCATATGTTGATGGAAAATCATAGAGCCTTGAAAACCTTAGAAGAGTATCAACACGATAAGCCAAAAACCATAGAATGGCAGGACGATGGAACCCTCTACAGGCAACCATTGCCAACCGTAGGATATACGGTGAGATTCAACCCAGACCCTTTCCTGCAGGAGAAACCATTAATTGTTGACCACCATGAGATTTCGATAGTTGGTTAGAATTGGCGACAGACCCGTCAACTGAGAATACATTGTCTCAGAAGAACCTTAATTACCATGATGCAAGGACAAAAGAAATTGTGGAAAAGGTATGCCTCTACCGGGAGAACCCCAGAGTAGGAGTTATCCCAAAGAAATAAGAAGACCGACACCGTCAACCCAAAAAGTGGAGTACATGAGTTTTGTCGGAACCATATCCATGCTTCTAAGTGTGGTAGCACACTAGACCATACCGATCAATGGATTTGCTAGAAGACCCCCCAAACCCTAACCTTTCTTGCTAGCCACTTCGAATCTCGAGGAAAAGATTCATTTTAAGTGTGGTAGGTTTGTAACATCCCAAAATTCTAAATTTTGGAATGTTATATTAAGATAAATATTTATGATTGTTTGTTTGATTGTTGTGTGATTGCTTGTGTGAAATTGAGTGGAATTTGAAATTTTTTGAAAGTTGAATGAGAGGGAATAAAAGGACTTTCCCAAAACTTTCACCTTTGCATTTTGATCTCCATGAATTCAAATTCATTTTATCAAAAAACCCTAGAGTGAAGATGATATGACTTCTTCCATTTAAATAAATGAAAAGGGCTTTGAAAAGATTTGAATTCCATTTGGAAATATTTCAAATTCAGAAACACCTCAAGGCGGACAGCTCGCACCAATGTATTGGTAAAATAGTAGTTTTGTTGCAACAAGTACAAGAAGCCAAAAGATGATGATGGAGGACAGTGATGAGGAAATGGAAGATGAACCTGTCCTAGACCCTATACCAGATCCAAAACCTGTTGACAGTGATGAGGAAATGGAAGATTAACCTCCAATCTTTGCTGAAGAGGAGGCTGGTCCTAGTAAGAAAAAGAAGAAACGGAAACACGAGACAATAAAGTAGACTCAATGCAAGGCAAACATGTTAGTGAAGCTACTAGATGGGCGATGGGAGGTGACACACTTTGTTCATGACACAATCATCCACTGGTGAACAAACCTTCGTTGTCCAAATACTTGAGATCCCACCAAGGCATCTCTCCTGGTGAAAAGGAGTTTTTGCACATCTTGTATAACTGCAACTTGACTACAGGTGTGTTTCTATATCCCTTACAGAATTAAGTTTCCCTCTAGGCAGTCCAGTGTGCAACTGTTATGGTGCTGGTGTGCAACTAAAATGTCTTAAGTGTGCAAGTAGTGTCCAACTTCCCATGTTGTTTCTATATCACTTTGGTGTTTGTTGTGCAACTAGATTACCTTCACTGTGAAACTACCCGATGTCATGTGTGCAAAGTGCAAGTTTTTTTAAAAGGTGCAGCTAGGTGTCCATTTGCTGCAATTATCCTCTGTGCCAACACATGTCATATTACTGTGCAGATGGATGTGTGGATTCGTGTGACTAAAATAAGATACATTGTTTCTTTTTGTATTATGCAGGACGTATGATGCATATAAAGGCAGAGTTCTATGGATCTAAGTTGATGGTGCCGTTCGGACCAAAGGCAATAACAAATCCGCGTACAAGTTTCCCTAGAGATGACACAAAGGAGGGTGACATGATTGAGATAATTGTGCACTTCAAGGATATACAGAAAACCGATCCAGACTTCTTCTATATATAAGGTAAAATATGATGAAGAGGACAGAGTTGTCAACATATTTTGGGTGGATGGCTTAGCTCGAAAAGCTTATGCGGAGGCGTACCATGATTGCATATCGTTTGACACCACCTACATGACCAACATGTACAATATGCCGTTCGCCCCCTTTATCGGAATAAACTGACATGGCCAATCTTTCATGCTGGGTTGCGCATTTGTGAGGCAGGAGTTGACATCGAGCTTTGATTGGATCTTCCGAGCATTCCTAGAGGCTATGGGTGGCAAACCTCCTGATAACTTCATAACCGATCAGGATGGTGCGATGAAGCAGCCAATAGAGAGCATATTTCCCACCACCGTGCATTGCTGTTGTTGATGTCACATCATGAAAAAGGCTCAGGAAAAAGTTGGTTGGCTGCTGTGCCAGAATCCAGGGTTGTCTGATGATTTCAACTATTGTGTTGACTTCAGCTTCACTCCAGAAGAGTTTGAGCAGTGTTGGGCTGGGTTAATGATGAAGTATGAGACTATGACACACACACACACACACACACACACACTTTGAGAAGTTGTACGAATACAGGTCAACTTGGGTGCCCTGCTACTTCAAACATAGGTTCTTCCCCTTCCTGTAGTCTACACAGCGTAGTGAGGGGTTCAACGCCGTCCTAAAAATATATGTGAACCCACACAACTCAATGCTAAACTTCGTCAAGCAATATGAAAAAATTCAAAACCACATCCTTGCCAAGGAAGGCTGCAATGATTACAGGACAGAACACCATGAGATTGAGCTATGGTCCAACTTCCCAATGGGGAGGCAAGCTTACGAAACCTACACTAGGGACCTTTACCATAAGTCCCGAGAAGAGTTTGAGCTGATTGGATGTTATAATGCGTTTCAAGTTGGTGCTGATATTTTTGAGCTCAGACCGAACCAGTAATTTGTTGCCAAATATGGTTCTCGAAACTACTTGGTGTAGGCAAAGCTGGGGGAGGTTCCCTATTTGTGTGAGTGTTGCAAAATGAACAAGGACGACATGCTCTGTTGCCACATCCTCAAGGTGTTCACCCATCTTGGAGTTGATGTCTTACCAGAAAGGTACATGCTCCAACGGTGGACACCTACTGCTGTCCCTAGTGCGCCAGGGACTGGGTATGAGCAACCGGATGAAATGCCTCCTCAATCAAAGAAGCAGATAAGGGAGAGAAACATGACATACGATTTTTGGAAACTAGCCAAGTTTGTGAGTGGCTCTGATGCAGCACCGGCCATTGTATACAAGCATATGCGTGGAGCACCTACCGAGATCAGCCACCTGAACAAGTCCAAGAGAAAAAACTGGCTGCTGCTATGGGGCCATCAGATGATGGCAACCCTGGAGGACCTCTCTAGGCCTTACGCGGCATGCTCCGCCACCTCCTCCCCCGCCTGGCCCAATAAGCAATGCCCCGAGTGCTCCTCCCAATGGCCCTACAGGCAGTACTCAGGGGCCTCATCATCCAGGTAATTACCTGCCCCAACTCCCCATCTAACTAGGTGTGTAACTTCAGTTGCACACATCATGGTGCCCAGTTGCGCAAAACAGGCTACCCAGTTGCGCACGCGCGCAAACTCATTCGGCCTACGTGCACCACCCCAAAACCCTGTTGAGCGCGCTATGTTACTTAGAGCATGAACATGAACCACTAACTTGTTTTTTCTGTTCTGGCTATAGGTGATTACCATCCAAGTGCCATGACGGGCCGTGCTCCTACATGTTTTCTTTTCAACTTAACTTACACACAGCAACCAGTTAGTTGCACATCATGAGTTGTGTGGTTGCCGAGAACATCAGTCCTAGTTGCGCAAAAAAACTAAACTTTTTATATCATTATTCCACAGGTGATTGAACATAGCCTCGTGCAGGTCCAGCGCCCACGCACACTGGCCCTACTGCCCCGTTGGTGGCTGCATCCCCTGCACAAGCCTCTGATGATTTTGTGCCCAAGGATCCTCCAAGGTCTACTACAAAGGGTAGGGCGAAGAGTCGACGGTACAAATCGGCGCTCGAGCTACACCCAAAGAAGAAAAACAAATGCAGCCGCTACCAATCTACAGAGCACACTACCGGTGTATGTCCACTGAGGCTGCTGTGATTCTCTTGTATGGAAAAGGGAAAAAGGAAAAGAATGATGGTTCTTGAGCAATGTTGGCTCCAAATGGACACATTCAGCATCTATGCTTTCTCTTCTCTAAGTTGTTTTCCTTGAATTAGTTCATGCACTGTGTAATGGTTGCTATTTGTGCCTTTGTTGGCAAGTGGTTTAATATTTAGTTGTTGAACAGTTGTATGCCCAGTGCTCCTAATGTGTCAACAAAAGTGATGACATTGAGTTGCAACAGAATGACTACTAGTGTGCAACTACAGATCTGTCGAAAAATTGTGCAAACCAGCAAGGCATTGAAAAAAGGGCAGAGCATAAAAAGAGTACTGACCTAGTCCTCGTCGTATCTCAGCAACTTCCTCCATGGGGCGGAGTTGTGCGTACTGGTGACCCAATCATATGTCAACTTCTTCCCGATGTTGAGTACTTCCTTGGGACCATAGTTGGGCAGTTGGCTACCATTCCACTCAGTGGCGTTAAGCAGTGCGAACAGCCCACACTCATTGCTGTGGGGGGGGGAGGAAAAATTATCACAGGAATTAAAAATAATAAGATGATGCACTCTGTGGCACTGTGCAACTAATTATGTGCCACTGTGCAACTACTGGTGTTCCACTGTGCAACTGGCTAGATAATCCATGAGAAAAACATAAAAATGAAGAGATTGCAAACTAGTTGTGTGTCTTAAAAAACTATAGATTGTACATCTATAAAACAAATAATCATTTAAACAAAAGAAAAAACTGTACATCTAGAAAATTTTAAAACTATAGATTGATGAAAAAATTGAGAAGAATGTCATGCTTCTTGTCTTACTTGCCGCGTTGCTTTGGTACATCCATGTCAATAATCTGGAAGTGCTCGATGCTGTACTTTGGGTAATGCTTCCTCCATAGCAGGCGTACTTCCCCCGTGATGGTAGAGGTGGTGTTCATCAACTCAATGTTGTCTAGCTTCCTGCTTGAATCAAGAACTTCGAAACGTCCATCCCTCAAATTGACGTTGAAGACCCAATAGTGCCTACCTCCTTCACGGCTGTTTATATCAGCGCACTCAAGTACTGGCAGCATGACCTGCACGTGAACGATTCCGATACAGAGACACGCTGTAGGTAAGAAACAGTAAAAAATAGTGAAGTTAAACAGGTTGCCAGAAAGTATTTGCCAACTAATAGATGTGTCATGTGCAACTGAACATGCTATGAGTGCCAACTAAGAGATGTATCATGTGGGCACAGCACTGACCAAGTCTTGCTTGTCGAGACAGTTCTTGTATTCGAAATGCTTGTTTATCTCAGTCACATTGTGGATCCCTTGCTGTAAATTGATCTACAGAAATTATAAACATGTGGAAAACTCCTTATTAGATAAAAGGACTCCTTGAATTGGTCAACAAAAGTGCTACAAAAAAGAAGAGGGTAAAAATGTTTTGAAAATCTTACAGAAAGCCTCAGTGGCATAACGACCTTCTTTGACCCTTCTGATAAGTTATCCATGATGTGTATGATTCCAATCTCAATATTCTTGACAGCCATTGAACAGGCTTCATGGAATCAACTAACACCTTTATAGAAATGTAGAAACCACCCTACCTGATTATATCAGGGCTGAATTTAAAAATAAAATAAAAGACAAGTTAGCTTGACGGGTCACAGCAACAAAAAATTGTGTATAAAAAAAACAAGAGTGTGCAACTAAAAGCACTGTTCTGTGCATCATGCTCTTCTTGTTGTGCAACTAAGTGGGTGCTACTATGCAACTGAAAGATATGTGTATAGGTTGTGGGGAGTTGGTTTACCTGGTGTCAGGATCATCTGCTCGTAGGTGATGCCTGACCCAATACAAGAGGGTAGCGTAAAGCTTGTTGACTGCCTCATTGGAGTTGAATGTCTTCTTTCTGTTGTAATCAATGAATGGGGACCTTTGAGATGCTCCATGCCTTATTACCCTCCTCTGTCTTCATGCAACGGGTGGTCCTGAAGAACCGCTCATGCCAACTGCTGGTTCTATGCATATCGGGGTGTGGTAGCTGTCTGGTGATCCAACATCTGGCTGGTGAGCTAATCCCTTGCCAGCATCAGCAGCAAGACATCCTTCATTCACAGTTGTTGGGTCCAACTCATCCTCATCTAAGACAACCACATTAGCTTCCCCTATTTTTGCTGCTGGAGCAAGTGCTGCAGTAGGCTCAGCAACATCATCTATACCCAGGTCAATAGTTGGTGCATTGCAGCACCCGTCACCATGGTAGCTGTACGAGTTTGATCTGTGTATGGGTTGAAGGCCCAGGGCATCTCCTTGCGGCACATTCACTGGTGCATCGTTTGCTGACTTGGTTCGCAATAATGTTGTAGTTGGCGGCCTAGGAGGCTTGCACCTGCTTACAATGTTGAACACCTCCTCTTGTGTTAATGTGTGCTGAAAGTCAGCTCTTGGTGATGCAGGCTTGGTTGGATGTTGTGTGTTAGCTCTTGGAGATGGCAGTTTGGCAGATTGATGACCTCCTTCCGTGTTTGGCATTGAAGTATCTCTATGGGTTGGCACCTTGGGGCTTGCAGTTGCAGTGGTGTCTTCCTGAGCAACAGTGGTAGTTTTGACTGTGACCCCGCTGCAAATTGACACTTCAGTTGGTATAGTAGTATCTGCAGTTGGCATCTTTCCAGCCTCAGTTGGCGGCAATCTAGCTGAACTTGGCACTCCTGCATCGATGGTTGTCACATGTTGTTATGTCTCGTGTCTGAACACCACACCTTTTGTGCCCTGTTCCCCCTTTGTGCCCTTGGCAAATTTAACAATATTTTGCTGCTTAGCTGGTTTTGGTCGGACTGTTGACAAAGGAGTCTTCCCCTTGATCTGTTGAACTCCGGTGATGGTTGTAGGCTCAACATGCATTGATGTCTCCTGTTGAGTGGTGGTTGGCTCTCTCCTCACTACAGTTGGCACCACAGCTTCCTTCTCCACATTTATTTCAGCATCTGCCCTCAGCATCTGTTGCTTGGTTTGAGGCAACTTCAGATTCTTCTTCATTGAAACTGCTTTGCGCTTATGGACCACATGAGGGTTGTCCACGGATGCTGCCTTGCTCTTGTTGGAGCTTATATCTAGAAGCTGCTTCAAATATTCATTGTATTTTTGCCTTCAAATGAATCCAGTCAAGACCCTTTCCTGCTTCCTCCATGTCAACTTGATTCTTTTCAGCCTCACTCAATAAGAACAGCTTCTGATCAATGGCAAAATCGATGTTATGACACATCTCTTGGTGATTTTAGTCTGGCACAGGGAAAGTGGTTGGCAAAGCTAGCTTCAAGTTGCACAACTTGAACATATCAATGCTCCCCTGAGACTCCGCTTCGTCATTTTTCTTTGACTTCGGAAAATGCTCATCTTTCCAGCAACTTTTATCCATCTACATATGTAGTGTCTTCTTGCTGCTCATTGAGTTGTTGCTGCTGCTAGGGGTGACAGTGCTGCTAGTCCCCCTAGTTGTTTTGCCACCTGTACCCCCAGAACCAGGGCCCTTTTCATCATCGTCATCGCTGCGCTCACTGTCTCCATTGGACCCCCCTTGATCATCACTATCAACATCCTCGTCTTATTCCTTGTCATCTCCTTCCACCTCACTGCCATCAACTGTTGCACCTTTTTCTCCACCCCCTCTTTGGCCTCATCTTCTTCTTCCTCCTCCTCTACCTCATTATCTTCTTCTTTGTCCTCCTCCTCTCCTTTGTCCTCTTCTTCTTTGTCATCCTCGTCTTCTTCCTCCTCTTCTTCCTACTCCTCCTCATCTTCTTCTTTGTCATCCTCCTCTTTGTCCTCCTCCTCTGATTCATCCTAATTTTTGTCCTTGTCATCTTCAACATCTTGCGCTGCTTCCATGTCGTCATCTTCTTTTGACTCCTCCTCAACAAACTCTTCTTCTTCTTGTATAGGTGAAACCCGTCTCTTTCTTTTTGGAGCACGGCGTGACATGCCGGTTCCCGTTGATGGATTTTGTACGTAGGGATCAATATCCGGCTACTCGTCATTGATCTTGGCGACTGCTTCAATGAAGGTGCCAACCTGTTCAGTTACTACCTTGCATAGGTCATTAACCACTTTGGCAATCTTTGCCTTTTTCTGCATCAGCACAAAAAAGATTCAGTACTAATTCAATTAGAAAACATTTAAAAAAAGAAAATGTTGGTAACTGATCCAAACTCCTTTATGCAAAGACTTACCTGCAGATTGTAGGTTACTGGTAACTTGGATGCCACAAATGCTTCAGCTTGCAAAAGACCACCAAACAGTGGTGTCTACTCCGTGCCCGTATACTCCTCTTTAAGCTGATGTGAAAAAGAGAAAAGAAAAAGAACAAGGTTATCAAACAGATTTTGTGTTGACCAAAAACAATTATTATAACCTGTGCAACTACAACAAAAATGATGGGCAGACCTGATTCTACATATATGCAACTGCACAAACCAAATAAATTGTGCAACCCACATGACACAAAATAACGTTTCTGCCAACTGATGTCACACATCTGTGCAACAAGATAAGTAAAACTGTGCAACTTGAAACAAATGATGTGCCAATTAAAAATGAACATGTGTGTAGATGCCAAACAAAAGCTACAAGCTGTGCAACTACAGGCATTGTTGTGCCAACTGAACACAATTTTTGTGCAACTACCAAAAAGTGTTGAAAGCTGATCTGAAAAGCATATGTGCAGCTACCAAGGAATTAAAAACTGAGCAGACATGAATAGAACATAAAAAGAGCCACTGTTGGAAAAAACAAAGAGAACTCACTTGTAATTTGCCGAACACACCAGGAGAGATTGAGTCCTACTTGATCACCTTGGCAATTAGGCTACTATCCCATGCATTCACTCGTATGGCGCAGTTGCTTACTGCGATATCATGAACGAGCGCATCAAGGTATAGGATCTGCCGCAGAACCAAAAAAGGAAACCCAACTTCAGTTATTATAAGGAGTATTTCAGAAACTATAACTGCAGAAAGAAGAAAAACACATGGAAGTGCTTGTTTTCACTCACCATCAAGTGATACAAGCAGCAGCAAACGGTTTGCTTCTCCTAGTCCATGTTCCGGAAAGCTTCATTTATGTGTTCTGCTACAAAGAGGCAGATGTTTGTGTTCTTGAGCATTTCATGATCTAGCACAAGTCTATAGCACTTTGGGCTCAACTTCAGGGTCGTGGTTGGTGCTAGAAAAGTGCTGAATGCAACCGCAAACCAAGCCATATAGAATGTGTCATCCGTTTTTCCCACCATATCATTAATCATCTTGCACCATGTACTAAACTGGGGATGAGAATTTCCAGTTATATTGAAAGCCTCTTTGAATATCCTAGTTGCATCCTTGTCAATAACATATCTGACTTTTTGATCCCTGTTTGGGAGATCAAATACCCTGTGAACATTGTCAGAATCGACATAGATCCTTCCCCTGCCTAGGAACACCATTTCAGAGCTCTCTAGCTGGTAGGACTGCACCAGGAATTTAGTGAGGTCCGCTGGAAGTGTCTCTGATAACTTCAAGAGGCTCCCAAACAACCTTGAAACTAATTCAGACTTCTGCAGTGGGGATAGCGAGCTGTTGAACTTTGCAAACCACCCTGGTGATGCCCTTATCATGCCCGCTTGTGATGGTCACTCCACATCTTCCCCTGCACCCACCTCAACTCCTTCACCGCTGCCCTGTTGATGAGAAAATAAAAAGATTAAACACAAGACAAAAAACTAGACTAAAAATGAAACTAGGAATGATCATTTGGGTCAGTATAGCAAAAAAAATGAGGGCCAACTACTTTGTTAAAACTATATAAACATAAAATGGATGGTGCCAACTAATATGATGTTCTTGTGCAACTATGAAAGCTCACGATGACAACTGCAGACTACCAGTGTACAACCTGCAAAAAAACTAAGAAATATACTTGACTTGACAACTACAAAAAGTTCTAGGGGATGTGCAACGATATACATGATATTGCAAGAACATATCAGCAACTAAAAAAAGTTTGCAA
This sequence comes from Aegilops tauschii subsp. strangulata, assembly GCF_002575655.3. Classification (NCBI taxonomy): domain Eukaryota; kingdom Viridiplantae; phylum Streptophyta; class Magnoliopsida; order Poales; family Poaceae; genus Aegilops; species Aegilops tauschii. The sequence goes on along the minus strand of NC_053037.3, from coordinate 274,481,773 downwards.
GAAACCGTTCAATAGCTCATAAACACAAAAAAATACCCACATACCTCAGCATCTGCTGCGAAAGATGAGGCAACTCCTCCAGCAACTCCTGCATGCACAAATGGTGGTATAGAAAAGATCACATGTAAAAAACAAGGAGCATACCGACTAATACAAAAAAATATTCTACACCAATGAAAAACAGAGCATGCCAACTCATGTCAATTTCTGGGGAAACTCTATTTAGATCAAGATGACCAGTGATGTCAACTACAAGATGGTTATTGAGCAACTACAACAAATAGTGGTGCCAACGGCTGCATAATTTCATCAGCGTCTAAAAAGCGAGAAACACTAATATTCAAGGATTTATTTACCCTAATAGACGATTCAGCTCCCCTTGCAACTGCTGCACATCTAGTCCGCTTTACAACCCGAAACGGATCAACATCCTAAGAAAATAAAAAACATGGGCATGGGAAAAAACAAAAAAAATTATATGACCCAAACAAAACCAAAATAAGGTGCTTGTGTCATCAGTATGACACTTACCTCAACTTCCTCTCCGCGCTGAACACTACGCGCAGAGCGTGGCTGGCGATTAGCAACACACTTCGAGTTCCGGCGAAGGGACTGACCAACTACTACAGTATATAAGCTACATGGATAAGTTGAAAACAACTCAAAGACACAGAAAAAAATGAAAAAATACATCTTCTTCATTCCCATCCGCATCTCCTCCTATTATAACCATTTTTAGCCTGCGGGGGAAATACAAGAAAAGAAAACATAGTTAGAAGATGCGCAAACAAACTAGAAAAAACATAAAAGGTTGCATAAGTAGGACACCTAGTGCAAAAACTGTAGAACATGTGGACAACCAACTACTACAGTGATGCAGCCAACTGGGCAGTCAACCTTGTGCAACTGGACAACATATAAGCCAACTAGTTTCACTAAGACAAGTAATAACAAGGCAGAAAAATAGTTAACTAAAGAAAGCCAGCTGAGTATGATAACTTGTAAAACTGGGACAAACAAAAGAAGTACTAGGACAAAATAAATGCATAGCCAGCTAGAATATATGGACAAGTAGGTGCACCAGCAGGGCACCTACTAGGGCAACTTGAACACGGAAGCAGAGCAACTTGTGCAACTCAACAACACATAGACAACATGGAGAAGTCGCGGGCGAGCATACCTCCGAAGCCGACTGTAAGTGCATCTAGTGCCCCTTAGTGATTTTGGTGTATTGAAGACTTATAGGTTAAGGGACTAATGCGTTTGTGAGTGTACACAGATCTATAAGTCTATGAGGAGTTTGATAAATTACAGAGAAAGTCAGCCCCTAAAAATGAAGTTCTTCGACTGAAGACTTTGGATTTCTGAAGACTTTCTGAAGACTTTGAAAGTGAAGAAATTGGTGTGACCTTGAAGACTTGGTATTCATTTAAGGAACATGAAGCGTGAAGACTTTTGTTTTCGTAGTTTCATTTTCTCTTTCTTGAGTCATAGGAAACACCGTACTGTTAAAGGGGGTTGAGGAAATACTAAGGAAAAATTTCCATGTGATGCTCAACTCAAAATCCTACACCTACCAATCCCTTCGAGTGAAGCCATTGGAAATCTCATACAGTTCAGTCATATTCTTCAGTGACAGAGACGAAGTTCTTCTGGTCTCTGAGGAATTTGTTCTGACTGAGGAGTTAGGAATTCGCCAGCGCGGATTGCCTACATAGTGAGGAACATGATAGCCCTGAGGAATTTGATACTCAAATTTCCGACCGTTGCTGTGCTATGCGCCAGCTGTCCCAAAATATCTACCCACCTAACGGTCATATCATTGAAGGGCATTTATGTCTTATCATGTGGGCTGCTCCCTAGGCTATAAATAGCCGCCCCCTACAATCACTAGCTGGTTGGCTGCTCCGAGAGAAACTGACACTTGTCATTTGAGAGCGTCCCATCCTCCGAGGACTTTGAGCAAAAATCATCAAGTGAGGAAAAACCCCAACCCCAAACACCTACAAACCCAAAGTGATTGAGCATCACTGAAGAGATTGATCCTGCGTGGATCCGACGCTTGTTACCTTTGAAGACTGTGCTTCTTCCAGACAGTTAGGCGTCATGGTATAGAGCATCCAAGAGGAAATTGTGGATCGCCGAGTGACCGAGTTTGTGAAGGTTTGGAAGTCACCTGAAGACTTACCATGAGTGATTGGACGAGGACTGTGTGACCTTAGTTCAAGGAGAATACGGTGAGGACTGTGTGTCCGGGACTGGGTGTCCTCAGGTTTAAATACCTAGCCGCTCCAACCAGACGTACAACTGAGACAGCAGTTGGAACTGGTCTACCAAATCATTGTCTTCACCAAGCCAACTGGTTCTATTTCCTCAACTCTTTCATTTCCTCATTCCTGTGTTGTGCAATTGTTCATATCTGTGTTTGAAGACTTTGACTGAAGACTTTCTCAATTTCCTCAGTTCAATTTCCTCAGTCTGTTTGTCTTCATCCTGTGTTATCCTGTGTTTACGCTTTCTGTACTCTGTGCTTGTTTTCATTTCATCATGATGACTATGCTTGTGCTTTGCTATGCATACTTTTGAGTACTTATTCCGCTGCAAGTAGTTCTTCGCTAAGGAATTTCCTCACCCACAAATTCCTCAGTGAAGAATTTATAAAATTGCCTATTCACCCCCCTCTAGTCGATATAACGCACTTTCAACTGGTATCAGAGCAAGGTACTCCCTTGTTCTGTGTGATTTTGGTTTAACCACCTGGAGTTTTAGTTATGTCGACCGCAGGTATGATCAAGGTCTCTGCTGGGTGTCCTACCTTTGATGGGACGGACTACCCCTACTGGAAGAATAAGATGCGAATGCATCTTGAGGCAATTGATAACGATCTCTGGTATGTTGTGGAAAAAGGTGTTCCCTCTGTCTCACCCTCACTGAACGCTGCCGATGTGAAGAGATTCAAGCAACTCGATTCTCAAGCAAAGAATATCATATGTGGCCATCTGAGCAAAGGACAGTATGGAAGAGTGAGTGCTTTGGAAACTGCTAAGCTTATCTGGGATAGGCTGTCCAAAGTAAATGAAGGAGTCTCAACACAGCGTAACTCTCGAGTTGATGTTCTTCGCAATCTCTTCAACCGCTTCAAAAGACTCGACAATGAGAATGTTCAACAAACCTTCGATCGCCTCACTGACATCTCAAATGAGCTTCAAGCACTTGGTGCCACTGACATCACCGACCACGAGGTGGTGAAGAAACTGCTGAGATCGGTTGATTCCTCATTTGACACCCTGACCTTGATGATACAAGAGCGTGCTGATTACAAGTCACTTGATCCCGCTGATATCCTTGAAAGGCTAAACACTCATGAGTTCCAGCTTGCTGAAAAGAGAGATCTCTATGGTTCGAGCTATGGCAGATCACGTGCACTGAAGGCCAAGGCAGTTTCTGAGTCTGAAGATGAAGACTCTGAAAGCAATCTTGGTGATCCTGAAGAACTGAGCCATGATCTAGGACTGCTTGTGAAGAAATTCCAGAAGCTCTCAAGACGTGGTCGCTTTGGAAGACCCTCAAGGAGCAATGATTCCTCATCCAGTGACTACAAGAAGAGGCTCTGTCACAAATGCAAGAAACCAGGACACTACATTCAAGATTATCCTCAGTTGGAAAAGGAATCAAAGAAGAAGAAATACAAGGATTACAGTTCTGATGATATGAAGAAAAAGAAGAAATCCTCAAAATCTTCATCATCAAAATCCTCAAAGTCTTCATCTCACAAGAAGAGTAGCTCCAAGAAGGCTCGGGCATTCATTGGCAAGGAAATGGACTCTGAGGCTGAATCTAAAGAAAATGAGGAAGAGGAGGCATCTGAGGATTCCGAATCCGGTGTGGCGAGCCTAGCCCTCACTACTGCATTCGTCAGCAAGTCTATCTTCAACTCTGAAGAAAATGACCTCACCAACAAGGCTGATGAAGGCAATGATGACTACGCTCCCTCCTATTGCTTCATGGCAAAGGGTGCCAAGGTACTCAAATATGCCTCATCTGAATCAAGTGAAAATGAATCTGATGAAAACCTTAAGCCTAGCTATTCTAAACTTGCTAAGATTGCTGTGAAACAACAAAGGGCCCTTGAAAAGGTTCAAAACATGCTAGACAAGAGTGATGATATGTTGGGTGAAGAAATGGATCGCACTAAAACCTTGACTGAAAATCTTCAGAGACTTCAGACTAGGTATGACAACCTTCAAGGTCATCATAACACTCTCTTATCTGATCATGAGAAGCTTTCTTATGAATTTCTTCAAAGAAAGCAAGATCTTGAGAAGCTAAGAGTGAGTTATGAAGATCTTCAGAAGGAGCGCGATTCATTACTTGCCCAACAAATCAGCGCTGCTCAAGAAGAATTTGTTCCTCCATGTATGAAATGCATTGAACGTGAATCTGCTAATTCTTCACCTGAATGTTCAAATGCTTCTAATGCTACAAGTTCTTCAACTGTCTCTACTATCACTATTCCTCATTTGAGGACATTGCTAGTATCACTGACGATGCAGGGCTGAAGGAATTGTACATGGCAGGCATGTACAAAAGCCTCAAAGGGCATCAGACTCTTTGTGATGTGCTTAAAAAGCAGATCCTCAACAGGAACCCTAGAAAAGAGGGTATTGCCTTTGAGAGGAAACTCAATGCTGATGGTACATATTGGAAGCCTGAGCAGTACCCTAAAACCTCATGGGTTGCTGCAAAGGGACCTCCAGTTGATCCATCTAATTTATCTGGCTTTACATGTGAATCTTCTCATTCTTCTGATGAGTCATTTGACTCCAACTATAAACTGTTCAAAAATCAGAATGGTGAAGTATTTGCTAGATATGTTGGCACTAACTGCAGGAACGGTTCCCCTATGAAGAAAATCTGGGTTCCCAAAAGGTGCCTTGAAAGTCTTTAGGTAAATGTCCTCATGACACCACCTGTGAGGAATAGGAACCCCAAATCAAATTCTTCATATGGATCCAAGTCCTCATACGGACCAAATTCCTCAAGAGGATCAAAGTCCTCATATGAACATCATCGTGCTAACAACTCTGTTTCGCAGGGAAGAGCCAAGGGCTATGAATATGAGCATTATTCTTCTAATCATTATGTTCATAAGTCCTCAAAGAATTTCTCTTCTTATTCATATGCTTACCCTAACTCCTCTTATGTGAAACAAAATGGATTGGCTTCTATGCCACCTTTCTCGTATGGAGCTTGCAGAGTGATGAACTCTTTGCCACCCCCAGATGTGGGTGGTGAAGAAAAAGAACTAATCTCTTATGCAGGGTCAGGTCTCCAGACGTACTTTAACGTCTGAAGAATTTGCTGGGACCTGACAAATTGCCTGAAAGGACGCAGGCTAATCATGAAGAAATGAACTTTCATTTCTCACGTCCTCATACTGCTTTATCTGTTCTATTGCTTGATGAAATTGATCTGATGAATTGATGTCATATTCTTCACTGATGAAGTATATGAAGTTCGTAAGCTGCACTAATTCATCTGCAGGATGATCAACCCAAAGCCACTGAGTGGGTCCTCGACAGTGGATGTACAAATCACATGACTGATGACAAGAATCTATTGATTAATGCTCCCTTGTCACCATCGCATCTGAAGCATATCATCTTCGCTGACAAAGGCAAAAGTCAGGTATTGGGTCTAGGTAAGGTTGCGATCACAAAGGATCGACACATGGACAAAGTCATGCTTGTCGAGTCCTTAGGATACAACCTCATGTCTGTCTCAATGCTTTGTGATCTTGATATGGTAGTTGTCTTTGGCAAGTATCGTTGTGTTGTGGTTATGGAAGCTGACAATTCCAAAGTCTTCAAAGGCTTTAGGAGAGGAGACTTGTATATTGTTGATTTCTCTACAGGACCGCAACCAGCCGTGTGTACTTGCAAAAGCTTCAGAAGGATGGCTATGGCATCGACGACTTGGTCATGCAGGCATGAGGAATTTGCACACGCTTGCGAAGAAGAAGCATGTCATTGGCTTTGAGAATGTCAAATTCCTCAAGGATCACCTATGTGGAGCTTGTGAAGCTGGAAAGATGACCAAGGCTAAGCATCCAACGAAGACTATCATGACCACTACTCGACCATTCGAATTGCTTCACATGGACCTCTTTGGTCCAAACCATTACTCAGCTGTCACAAATGACGCATCTCTGTATGGGCTTGTTATTGTTGATGATTACTCTCGTTACACATGGGTACACATTGTTACTTACAAACATGAAGTGCAGGAAGTCTTCAAACGATTTTCCTCGAGGGCTTCAACCAAATTTGGTGTGAAGATCAAGCACATCAGAAGTGACAATGGAACTGAGTTCAAGAATTCTGGTCTTGTTGACTATCTTGATGAACTTGGTATTACTCATGAGTTATCTGCTCCTTACACTCCTCAACAAAATGGTGTCGTGGAGCGCAAGAACAGAACTCTTGTTGAGATGGCTCGCACTATGCTTGATGAGTACAAGACGCCTCGTCACTTCTGGATTGAGGCAATTTATACTGCGTGCCACATCATCAACAGGGTATATCTTCACAAATTCTTCAAGAAGACTGCCTATGAACTCCTCACTGACAAAAAACCCAATGTGAGTTATTTCAAAGTCTTCTGTGCTAAATGTTGGATTAGAGATCCTCATCACAATGCTAAATTTGCACCGAAAGCACATGAAGGTTTTATGCTTGGTTACGGAAAGGACTCGCACACCTACAGAGTCTTCAACACCATTCTTCACAAGGTTGTTGAAACTGTAGATGTGCGGTTCGATGAAACTAATGGCTCGCAAAGAGAGCACCTACCCTCTGTGATAGATGAACCAGCACCTGAGGAAACTATCAAGTTCAAGGCTACTGAGGATGTCATTCCTACCGAAGAATTTGCTGAAGAATTCATTCCAGAACGTGAAGAACGTCGAGCTAATGCACCTGAAGAAATTGCTGAAGAAAATGGTGCTGAAGAAAATGCTGATCAAATTCCTCGACGACAACCTACTCATCCTCGCGTTGCAAAAGAAGTGCAAGTTGAGAAGATCATCGATGACATTGAAGCACCAGGTCCTCTCACACGCTCAAAAGCTTCACATTTATCTAACTTTTGTGGGCACTATGCTTTTGTCTCTATCTCAGAGCCCAATAAGCTAGATGAAGCATTTCTGGAGCCTGAGTGGATTCAGGCCATGCAAGAAGAATTACATCAGTTCAAGCTCAACAATGTTTGGGAACTGGTCAATCGTCCAGATCCTCGCAAACACAATATCATTGGCACAAAGTGGATCTACCGCAACAAGCAAGATGAAAATGGCCTTGTGGTGAGGAATAAGGCACGGCTAGTAGCTCAAGGCTACACACAGGTTGAAGGAATTGATTTCGATGAAACTTTTGCACCTGTTGCTAGACTTGAAGCTATTCGCATATTACTTGCTTATGCTAACCATCATGATATCACCTTATATCAAATGGATGTGAAAAGTGCATTCCTCAATGGTAAGCTTGAGGAAGAAGTATATGTTGCTCAACCCCCAGGTTTTGAAGATCCTAAGCATCCTGACAAAGTCTTCAGACTAAATAAGGCCCTCTATGGCCTCAAGCAGGCCCCTCGGGCGTGGTATGATAATTTGAAGGAATTCCTCATGAAGAAAGGCTTCAAACCCGGTTCACTCGACCCTACTCTTTTCACTAAATCATATGATGATGAATTGTTTGTATGCCAAATATATGTTGATGACATCATCTTTGGCTGTACTGACCAACGTTATAGTGATGAATTTGCCTATATGATGAGTGGAGAATATCAAATGTCTATGATGGGAGAGTTGAAATTCTTCTTAGGTCTTCAAATTCGTCAACAACGCAATGGCATACTCATATCTCAGGAGAAATACCTCAAGGATGTACTGATGAAATTCGGCATGCAAGATTGCAAAGGCGTCAAAATTCCTATGCCCACAAATGGCCATCTGTGCACTGATGAAAATGGTATTGACTTTGATCAAAAGGTATACCGCTCCATGATTGGTTCTTTATTGTACTTATGTGCATCTAGGCCAAATATTATGCTTAGTGTTTGCATGTGTGCCCGATTTCAAACTACACCGAAGGAATCACACCATAAGGCTGTGAAGCATATTCTTCGATATCTAGCTCACACACCAACACTAGGATTATGGTACCCCAAGGGCTCGGCTTTTGATCTCGTTGGACATTCTGACTCTGACTATGCTGGTGATCGTGTGGATAGCAAGTCAACATCTGGTACATGTCATTTCCTCAGACGATCTTTGGTCTGTTGGTCCTCCAAGAAACAGAACTGCGTATCACTGTCTACTGCTGAAGCTGAGTACATTGCTGCTGGTTCTTGCTGTGCTCAATTGATGTGGATGTAGCAAACCCTCAAGGACTACGGCGTCAACGTGAAGAATGTGCCTCTCTTCTGTGACAATGAGAGTGCCATCAAGATTGCTCACAACCCAGTTCAGCACTCGAAAACAAAGCACATTCAGATTCGTCATCATTTTCTTCGCGATCATGTGTTGAAGGGAGAAATTTCTATTGAGCATGTGAAGACTGAAGAACAGCTAGCCGATATCTTCACAAAGCCCTTGGATGAGAAGAGATTTAGCAAGCTGCGGTGTGAGCTAAATATCCTAGAATCTTCAAATGTTCTTTGAAAAGGACACTCATCCTAACACTTATGCAAAATTGATGACTTAGATGTGCAACACATGAAGAAACGTTTTTCTTCAATCAATGAAGAATAACACTCTAAGTGTGAAGAAATTAATGAAGAATTTGATTCTCAGAACCCTACGACAATTGTACGCGGTGTCTAAAATCATCATTCTTATACGGTGGGTCACGCCACCACAAAAGTTGAAAATCTTCAATTTGAGTTTTTCCTCAGTTTTTGAAATTCCTCAGTTGTTCATATTCTTCAACTTTGCAAAATCTTCACTATTTCCGTCGTTTCTCTTCATTGGCTATATAGATATATATGAGTTTATGTCCTCTACAGCATTCACTTATGACTAATTCTTCAAGTTGCTATTTCTGCTAAGTGAATGTGATCGGACCCTTCCCCCTCTATGCTATACCCAACCCAATCTATTCACAAATTCTTCATATGCGTTCTATTTGAAACTCGTTCAAAATCTTCACTGTGTCCTTGTCAGCTGTAGAATTTGCGAACGGAACTTTTAACTTATCTTATCCAAATTTTTGGCTTTGCCGCTCAAACCGTTCTGCTTCCCACGATATACTTATCTATTCACCCACGATCTAACACGATCTCCACCTCTCAGTACGTGGGTGACACATGTCATGCGAATGAGAAGGGTCAGGGGCACGTTCGTCCAATTTCTTCGGGCGAACCGTTTTTCACCGTGGCTATAAATACCCCCTCTCCCCTTCCTCACTTCTTTTACTCCGCTCGACCTCTCTCCAGCTCGAGCTTCTCAAACCCTAGCGCCGCCGCTACATCATCGTCGCCGATGAGGAAGAGCTTCACTGCCTCGACCTCGTCGCCGCCGTACTCACGCCGGCCGCGGAAATCTTCACTCCGCCGCCGCCGTAGCCGTCTTCCTCCGCCAAGTTAGGGCGTCGAAGATCTGCACAGACGAGCTTCACTTCTCCACATCCCAGTTCGTCGTGTTCTTCGTTCAGGGTAATTAAAAGTTACTTTTACTGCCCACTTTGATTCAAATGTTTACTACAATATCTTCAAAGGTGTTTTTCTTCAAATCCTCACACACTAAACACCTCACATATCATCTGTTCTTGATTCATTTCTCTAAGCATCACTTTTCTTCAAGATTCCTCAATTGTGTGGATCTTTGATCTATACAACTCTGGAACCTAAGACAAGGAACGCTTAGTGAAATTCTTCAAGACTCATCTGGTCAAATTCCTCAAACTTGTTCTTATTGAAAAACCTTCTAAGAACGCATATGACCTCTCCAAATTCCTCACAACTATACTCTGTTCACAGGTACTCATGTCCGCTGCTGAATCACTAGGTTCTCATCAACTTAACTCATTTGCAGCGTTCCTTGAAGAAAAGTTGCATACTTCTTCAGAGAGTTCAATTGTTCAAATTCCTCAACTGAAGAAAATGGCTAATGAAAAGAGGCCACAGAAAGGAGGAAAGAAGCCTGAGCTCAATACTGCCTTTGAAATCCCTGAGGACATTTATGCGGGGTACTGCACACCCCCTGAGGAAGATAAAAATCAGCGCAAGGTGCGCATTCAGAGGATAGAAAGGAGATGGGCAAAAGAGTGGAGGGAGTACAGGTATGTGACTCCAAAATACATGAAGAAATTCGCTGTTACTCCTCCATGCTCAAGACCTCCATTGGCACCTGGCCAAGAGGCAGATCCCACTAGCATCAAGCGCGGTGAGGATTTTCCTGAAGAATGGGCCAAGCGCCAAGCCAAGCTGGCCAAACAGGCAAAAGATGCAGTGAAGAAATTCAACGAAGATTCCACTCTTGCTGCTGCTGAGGCCTCTATACGGGCGAAGAAATCCATGGCAAAGAAGCCTGCGCACAAGCCAAGTGCCTCTTCGACAATGCCCTCACGGCCAATTTCCTCAGTTCAACCCTCATGGCCAATTCCTCAAGCTGCTCCTGCTCCTCCAAAGTCCTCAGCTGCTCCAACAAAATCCTCAGCACCTGTGCATCTTGCCACGTGCCAAAGGACTACAGGCATCTCTATTGCCTCAGCAGCTTCAACTAGTTCCTCAGCTGCACCAAAGTCTTCAACAGGACCCTCTCTGCTGAAGACAAAGACAACTGCTGGACGAGGCTCTCGCCCAAATCCTCAGAAGAAGCAGGTCGCCTTCCAAGTACCGTATGATGAAGACGAAGCTGATGATGAAGAACTTGCTGAAATCATCAGAGACAGGCAAGTTAGGGCCGCTAGAGCCAAGGGCACAGAAGTGCCACTGCTTTTGGATCCAAAGCCGATCCTCGACTATATTGATCTCTGGCACAAGGACCCAAACACTCCTATGCCTGATTTCAAGTTGATACCTGGCCAAAGTCACATGTTGACCCATTTCATCAGTGAAGAAAAATGGAAATATGAGAAGGCCAGGCAACTCAAGAAAGGACAGTACAGGAAGGAGAAGTTCCTGAAGAACAATGTTGTCTCTATGACAACTGATGAACTTGTAAAGCTCTAGTCTGAGATCAAAGTCCTCAGCGATGATTTCAATGCTTACTATGCTGATTGGAAAGGAGCCAAGGTCAGGTTCGTTAATCTGACGAAGACACTCACTTCAAGTGCCGCGGCCCCTGTGCATATTGAAGTCACTCCGGCTGAAGCATTTGCTCAGCAAACTGAAGAACATGCCAGCACCGCTGATGACAATCAGGCTCCTGAAGATAATGTGAGTTCCAGGGCACCCACTAGAGGTGCGCCTGACGAAAATGAAGAGGTCAGGGCAACTGCATCAGTTGTGCCTGAAGAAACTGCACCAAATTCCTCTGCTCCACCTGTGCCTACTCCAACTCCAATCCTTCCATCTGCATCTGATGTGAAGAAGACCAAGGCTGCAGAGCATGCAGCAGTGAAGAAAAGGAAAGCATCAGCTTCTTCAGATTCTTCTGCTCCGAAGAAAATGAAGCCTGTGACCAGCTCTTTTGCAAACCCGATTGATGCTGTTCCAATCTCAACCATGCCATCAAAGGACCTTGTTCCTTTTGGTGAAGAATATGTGATCCCTAGCGGATCTGATGAAGAAACTCCTTCTGCTGCTACGTCAGGGCAGATGGATGAAGAAATTTAAGTGGATGAAATCCCTTCAACCCCAGTTGTTTCCTCGCCTGTGCCTCAGTTTACTGCTGAAGAGGCCGGCATTAAAGAAATTGAAGATGTGGATAGTGGTTGTACCACACCTGTGATGAATGATGACTTTTGGGAAAGTCAGCACCCCAATTCTCCACTCTTCACTCCACTGTAGCAAATTCCTCAGTCCCCAGTCACTACAGTTCAAATGGGATCTGATGAAGCTCATGAAGACATTCCAGCCGCTAGTGCTGAAGAAACTGAAAATGAAGAATTCAAGAACCAGGCTGCCACTGAAGGGGAAGCAGAAATTCCTCAGCCTGAAGAACCTGAGATTGTGATTCCTGAGGTTGTGATGCAACTCACTGAAACTCCTCTGCCCAAACCAAAGGATCCTTTCTCCAGGAAGCAAAAATTCAAGACTGATGCCTTCTTTGGCGAGCATGTATTCTTCACTGATTACAACCCCTATGACTCTGCTCGCATAAGGAAGAGGCGTTTCTGGACTGCCAGCCAGGCAAATTTCTATTCCTCAGTGTTGTTCGACAAAGACAAAGTCTTCGATCATGAGCACATTCCTCACGTGGACATGGAATCTCTGCCGTGCTTCGTGCCAGTCCTCAGTGTTCTTCATGATGCTGGACTGTTAAATTTCTGCACTGCCATTTGTGATTGGAATGAAGAACTTATTCTTCAATTCTATGCAACACTGCACATCACCAGCAACTCTGAAGATGTGAATTCATGGGTACTGGACTGGATGTCTGAAAACACTCACTACAAGGCACCTGCTTCTGAATTGCTTCGTGCCTTACCTCTAAGTCCGCCCCTTGAAGGTGCTTGTTGCGTCTACAATGAACCTGAGCTAACCGATCACTACATGCAAGTGCTGATGAAGCCTTTGAAGCCAGGTCAGACCTCAAGAACAAAATTCCTTGTGAAGGAATTGCTGTATGTGCCTCGGACTGTCTATCACATTCTGACGAAGACATTGAGTCCAATCAAGGGCCACGACTCAAATGAAGAAGAAGTCGTTGGCATCATGAAGAATCTGCTTTTTAATATCATTCATGGCATTCCCATCAACTTCCATGATTTCTTCATGAGGACTCTGGCTAATGTCGCCATGTCACCATTTGAGTTGAAGCCTTATGCACCTTGGATTATGAGATTCATCAGGACAAGGTCTTCACTCAACTATAAAGCTGATACACTGAACCATTGCAGCTACTTGCCCCCAATTGAAGTCGTCAAACGGACATTTTCCTCAGCTGATGAAAAGGGCAAGGCTACTGCTGTAATTGATGAAGGCATTCATCCATTGGATGGACAATTTCGCAAGGCTGCATCCTACTCCACCAATGATGACTCTGCCACCCATGACTCTGCCACCAACGCACCCAAGCAAAATCCTCAAGGCACAGCACCCAGGGTGATGACTGACCGTGAGCTTCTCCTCAGTCTTCACCAGAAGGTTGATCGCAATCATAAATGGGTCAAGCGTCAGTTTGGTTCAATTCTTCACAACATGACTGCTACCCACAATGCAGTGAAGAAAAACCACTACTACCTTCATGAAATCCTCAACCGCACCTGGGCTGTTCTGTCTCAAGTCTATAGTGAAGAAGATCTGAAGACAATGGGTCTCAAGGACGATCTTGACTGGGCTGCACCTCCTCCGAAGAAGTACAAGAAGGTCAAGGTTCCTTCCTTGGTGGCCAGCTCCTATTCTTCATCACGTGACACTGATGAAGAAAATGAAGATTTGGACGACACTGTGGCAGACCCTACTCCAACAACCGACCCCAACAACGCTGACGCTCCTTCATCACCTTGATATTCTTCAGGGGCGTTAGTCCTCATTTTCGACCCTTTTGGTCATCTGATGACAAAGGGGGAGAAATTTGAGTTAGTCTTGAAGCGGGTCTATTATATGGGCGTTTTTTTCTAAGTTGCAACTCTCGTTCTTTTGAAGACTTTGCTGGATCGAGTTGTAAACTTAAACTCTATGGTGGCCTGATACTTTTGTTGTTTCTTCTGCATGCTTATTCCTTGTTAATGTTATTGCACGCATGCTGAATTACATCAGTCACCATATTTCATCATGCATTTCAAATTCTTCATATATTATGTAAAATGCGTGTATGAATTACAAGATATAGGGGGAGATCTCCATGATTCAACTCTTCAAGTGTGCATTGCTTCAAAAGCAAATTCCTCACTATGCACATCTTCAGGGGGAGTTCTTCTATATCTTGCAATCAAATTCCTCAATATTAGTATTTACACTTCATATTTTTATCCCCGTTGAAAACTTAACCTATATTGTCATCAATCACCAAAAAGGGGGAGATTGTAAGTGCATCTAGTGCCCCTTAGTGATTTTGGTGTATTGAAGACTTATAGGTTAAGGGACTAATGCGTTTGTGAGTGTACACAGATCTATAAGTATATGAGGAGTTTGATAAATTACAGAGAAAGTCGGCCCCTAAAAATGAAGTTCTTCGACTGAAGACTTTGGATTTCTGAAGACTTTCTGAAGACTTTGAAAGTGAAGAAATTGGTGTGACCTTGAAGACTTGGTATTCATTTGAGGAACATGAAGCGTGAAGACTTTTGTTTTTGTAGTTTCATTTTCTCTTTCTTGAGTCATAGGAAACACCATACTGTTAAAGGGGGTCGAGGAAATACTAAGGAAAAATTTCCATGTGATGCTCAACTCAAAATCCTACACCTACCAATCCCTTCGAGTGAAGCCATTGGAAATCTCATACAGTTCAGTCATATTCTTCAGTGACAGAGACGAAGTTCTTCTGGTCTCTGAGGAATTTGTTCTGACTAAGGAGTTAGGAATTCGCCAGTGCGGATTGCCTACGCAGTGAGGAACATGATAGCCCTGAGGAATTTGATACTCAAATTTCCGACCGTTGCTGTGCTATGCGCCAGCTGTCCCAAAATATCTACCCACCTAACGGTCATATCATTGAAGGGCATTTATGTCTTATCATGCGGGCTGCTCCCTAGGCTATAAATAGCCGCCCCCTACAATCACTAGCTGGTTGGCTGCTCCGAGAGAAACTCACACTTGTCATTTGAGAGCGTCCCATCCTCCGAGGACTTTGAGCGAAAATCATAGTGAGGAAAAACCCCAACCCCAAACACCTACAAACCCAAAGTGATTGAGCATCACTGAAGAGATTGATCCTACGTGGATTCAACGATTGTTACCTTTGAAGACTGTGCTTCTTCCAGATAGTTAGGCGTCATGGTCTAGAGCATCCAAGAGGAAATTGTGGATCGCCGAGTGATCGAGTTTGTGTAGGTTTGGAAGTCACCTGAAGACTTACCCCGAGTGATTGGACGAGGACTCTGTGACCTTACTTCAAGGAGAATACGGTGAGGACTGTGTGTCCGGGACTGGGTGTCCTCAGGTTTAAATACCTAGCCGCTCCAACCAGACGTACAACTGAGACAGCAGTTGGAACTGGTCTACCAAATCATTGTCTTCACCAAGCCAACTGGTTCTATTTCCTCAACTCTTTCATTTCCTCATTCCTGTGTTGTGCAATTGTTCATATCTGTGTTTGAAGACTTTGACTGAAGACTTTCTCAATTTCCTCAGTTCAATTTCCTCAGTCTGTTTGTCTTCATCCTGTGTTATCCTGTGTTTACGCTTTCTGTACTCTGTGCTTGTTTTCATTTCATCATGATGAATATGCTTGTGCTCTGCTATGCATACTTTTGAGTACTTATTCCGCTGCAAGTAGTTCTTCGCTAAGGAATTTCCTCACCCACAAATTCCTCAGTGAAGAATTTATAAAAATCGCCTATTCACCCCCCTCTAGTCAATATAATGCACTTTCACCGACGAGCACCAACGGTTCCTCCCGCGGAGATCCACCCGCAAGCTCGCCGTCGACTTGAGGACTCCGCCGCGCCTCCCCGTATCGCGCCCGTTCGGTGGAGAGACTGGCGAGGATGAAGACGAAGATAAAATGGGGAGAGAGCACCATCGCGAGGGATTTCAAGCACATATTTTGAAAACCGCTCTCCTCCCCCCTCTACGGCTTACATGTGGGCCTCCCCACGTCCGGATATGGACAAACCGCCCACGACCGTGCGGCGGACCCAATCCAGACCAGGTGGCACCTGGCCCACGCGATCGTGCGGCCAGGACGCGGCCGCCCGTTTCTGTTAGATGGTGCGCGTGCACTTTTAATGATTTAGGCTTTTTTTGTGTTACTAACGCGGTGGTACAGGTTTTAGAATCGGCATTTATTGTGAGGAATTTTTTGAACGTTGCCAAAAGAGATAAGGAAATAAGTAAAGAAAAAGGAAAGTGCCAATCGGTTTGGTTGGTGGCTGATTTGGTTTCCTTGTGTGGCACGTTTGTTGTTAAATAAAAAAGAGCAGATTGCATTACGGGAGAGGCGGAGATCGCAGCAAAGAAAAAAAGAAGAAAAAAAGGACGAATTGTTTCCAGATCTGTTTCCTTTGAGACTACTAATTCGTTTGGGACATGGAGATAAAAAAGATTTTGTTCCCTCGAAGTAGTGCTCCTTGGTTTGGATTATAGTTTTTTTAAGAGAATCACGTGGCCCTCATTTTTTTGGGGGAAGTTGAGATCTTGTTTTTGATTTGTTTTTCTATTTTGCCACGTTGGAATTTTGAGAGAGAGTAAAAAAAGGATAAAGTGTTTGGAAAGAAACAAAAAGTTGTTCTTTTGGGTTCGGTTGCAGAGTTGACTTGGATAAGAGAGAGAAAAGACACCTGACTAGTCCTAGTACTAGTTTGTTTGGAGAGCTGAGATTCTTTCTCAAATACAACATTCACACGCACTGTATTTTTGGTATTGGACATCTGACTAGTCCTAGTACTCGATTTGACTGGAAACAATTGGAGTGTCAGTTAATTTGTTCAGCGAGTGTTACATTTCATCTGTCTGCTGGCCATTGCTCAAGAGGACAACTTGCTAGTACTTGAAATTTATTTGTGTTTTAGGCCCGCGTCTCTAGTATGGTCTAGCCTAGGACCAGCACTCGACCACTTTGAGCGAATTTTCAACTTGCATTAATTAACGTGGTTGTAGCATTTTCTTTACACATATATAAAGCCAACTCAGCTCCACATATTTCTACACTGTGCCTACATATGCTCACTTGGAAATCGCTTTACACAACTTTTGGAGTTATTTGACACCACTGGTGGCCAGTCACCACCTGCTGCGTGGTAAGAATTTGTAATACTTTGGTATTTGCCATACTGTGAGGGTTTTACCACCACATCCCAGTAGTTCATAGGAACATTATTTTTGGATTTTGTTTCTTGTTTTTACTAATTATGACAGGATCCACGGTCGATTCATGGGCTTTGTCGGTTGTGGGAGATGTGCCACCACCTAAGCAAATACCACAACCGTCATGAGAGGTGGACAAACATCCAATTGCACATGAGTAGGTTATTGTTTCTATACCACCATTTAATGGCCGTTTTAGACCTGCTTTATATATTGAATGGGAGTTCGACATAAATAATATATTTTCTTCCCATAATTTTGATGAACGTAAAAAAGTTAAGGTTGCGGTTGGTTCTTTCACTGGTTATGCTTTAGTTTGGTGGAGTGAATATTGTCGGTTACACCCTAGTGATATACCTACTACTTGGGATGATTTGAAACTTGCCATGCGACATACATTCGTTCCCGCTTATTATACTCATGACATGATTAAAAAGTTGCAACATTTAAAACAAGGTAGTGACACCGTAGCGAAATATTATGATGCTTTACAACTACCTTGTTGAATTCCTCTTTAGAAAAAGTGAAGAAGATTTTATGGATAGATTTTGGGGAGGATTAAATCGTGACATTCAGGAGATACTAATTCATGAAGAGTGCTATCCTCTGGACCATTTGTATCGTCTTGCTTGCAGAGCTCGATCGAGTTCGAGCTCTTCGCAGAGCTCGTCTTCGTCGAAGCACCTTACGTCCCGGCAAGAGTCAAAGCTGCCGGAGAGCTCCATTCCCCCGCCCCAAAAGAGGGGCAGGGCCTCTACGCCTCCCATGGAGTTTGAGCTAAACTCCATGTTTATGGATGAAGAGTAAGGAAGACCACTCCGTCCCTTTCTCCTTCTCTTGTAGCAACTCCAGGATGTGTGCCTATATTTGTCAACTGATCTCGCTTGTTGTTGCCGACATGGAGGAGAAGGAGGAGATGGAGACCCTCGTCCACCAGACCAGGCGGCTCAAACGCGCGGAGCCACCAGCGATGGTAGAAGGGACGTGCCCGACATGGACTAGCACGAGCGCCCCGACATCGAGCCCCCAGCTCAGCCCCCGACCCAAAAGTGCAGAGGAGATTCATCCTTTCGGGGACGGTGGTGGACAGACCCCCTCCATTGAGGTCAAAGGAGGAGAGGGGACCATTCAAGACGAGCCCCTTCGGGAGGGGCCCATCCCGCCCATTGCTAGAGTCGATGGATCCCTGCCAAGGGTCCCCACAGAAGAGTCCCCCTAGGGCGACGTCGTGGTTCCCGAGGGAGGAGACGGCAATCCTGACCCGACAGCTGATGTGCCGGAGAAACTGAACCTCCTGCCCGGCAAACCTCTTCGGGTAGCTTATCTGCTTTTCTTCTCATGCTTTCTCTTATCAGTTTGCTTCATATTCCTGATACCCTTTCCATTGATTGTTGGATCTGATCGCAGCCCCTTTGAGCGAAGAGCCAGATTTGTTGGATGAGGTGGCCAGCATAGGGAAGGATGCTGCCGAGGAGGCCGCCAAGATTGCTGCCACGGAAGGATGGGAACATGCTGCCGGGGGTGCTCTGGGATTCTCGAAGGAGCCCGAGAAAACCCTTGGTAGCACGTCAGGGACGGTGGTTGTGGTTGAAGAGAAGATACCCCTCCAAACCATGGGCCCCCTACCCTCATTTGGTACCTTGGCAGAAGTCGTGCCATCATCTTCGAGCAACTTGGCGCTGGTGCTCGCGCAGCTCGGACTTGGAGCCCCCGGCTCGTCAATGGCGACGAGCACGGAACTCGATGAAGAGCTTCAGCGCATACTAGCGTCATTGTACCAAGGAGTCGAAGAGGTGGACGACTCGATCGCCGTTGCCATGGACCTATGCTTCATGGAGTCCATGGTGGCGGGTCTCAAAGAGATGCAAGAGCGGCATAGTCGAAAGTGGCAGGAGCTCAAGGAGCAGCGCCAGTGTCAGGACCCCGATCCTAAGCCACATCGATCTAGCATGTAACACATCATATCACTTTGCAGCCTCACGCACGGTATTCCACGGGTGCCACCTTACCTGGCCCGGGACCGTTTGCGCCTTTTGGCTCACGTATATGATAGTGTCGCTAGTATCCGTGTGACAAAGAACCTGGGCCAACATGACTAGTCGTAAACCCAAAGTGGCACTAACTTACAGGGACAGGCATACATGACCCAGCAACGAACGTGTCGGTCATCAACGAGTGAATTCGGGCTGTAGCAACTGGGCTAGCAGGACTCCAGGAATCCGGGCTGTAGCAGGCTAACAGGACTCCGAAAGACACCGCGTGACATTTCCACGAAGGGACAGACACAGGATCGAAGAAGGACACATGTCGGCCAGTCTAAGTGTTCCGGAGTAGTAGTAACTGGGCTAACAGGACTCCGGTAAACCAGGCTGTAGCATACTACCATGGCTCAGTGGAAGCACTAGACTACATTTCCCCATAAGAGAGGCTACCAAGGATAGACAACTAGGTTGTCGGATCCCGCACATACCAAGCATTGCAACAACATACATGCAATATGCTCGATATGTGCAAATACAACATGGCATCACAACATGACTCTACAACTCAAAGTAGTTATTCATTAGGTTCTGAGGAGCAAGATATTACAAACATGGGTCTCATGACCCAACATTCAGAGCACACAAGTCAAAGCACATGCGGAAGCTTAACATCTCTGAGTACAGACATCTACAAATGAAAAAGCTGAGAAGCCTGACTATCTACAAGACCCTGCCGAGGGCACAAGATCGTAGCTGAGGTAACAAGCTAAATGTCGAAGTCCACGCGGAACTACTAGCGAGACTGAAGTCTCTCTGCAAAAACATAAGTTAAGAAAACATGAGTACAAATGTACCCAGCAAGACTTACATCAGAACTAGCTACATATGCATCGGTATCAACAAAGGGGGTGGTGGAGTTTAACAGCAGCAAGACAACTTTGACTCAGTGGCTACCCTGAACTACGACTGCAAGTAACTCTTTTGAGGTGGCGCACACGAGTCCACATATTCACCATATCAATACACCACTATGGATCCGCTCCCGTCTCCCTACGAGAACGCCATCCATAGCACTCACGCTTATCTTGCGCATTTTAGAGTATCCACTTTCACTTGTCTATGAACTGTATAGGCAACCAAGTAGTCCTTTACCACGGACACGGCTATTCGAATAGATGATGTTAACCCTGCAGGGGTGTACTTCTTCATACATGTTTCCACCACTTAGCGTCTGCACACGACATGTGCTCGGCAGACTTCAAGCAAAAGCCGGCGTCGGTGTAGACCACGACCTGACTAACCACACAAGTCTCTAGTCCAGGTTTATCGCCTATTCGGGTTCCATCCGCAAGGAAATCCGGCCGAGGTGTCCTCAACGGCCCCATACGATGTGTACAGGGTTTCCGAGACACCAAACGGGTGCCCGGCATACCCGGCCACGTACCTACCGCATCAAAGCCCACCCCGAGGGTCAGCTCTGCGCACGGTCTTCGGTATACTACAAACACCAGAAACTACTTACAACTCCTGGACAGAGGACAAGGGCGGTCAATAAGTCGAGCGGGGTCATATTTCAGGGCCCAATGCATGGTAGTAGCTGAATCTTAAATCACACATACAGATCTCAGTGCTTAAGGACGGTTTCAATGAGACAACCCACCATGTACTCCTACAAGGCCTCTCACCGCTACCTTTACCAAATCGTGTTCACACACTTAGCTCTCAACAGTAAAACATGTTCACACACCTCCAATTCATCCCCGATGAATCAGACCTGACTCAACTCTAAGCAGTAGCAGGCATGACAAACAAGCATGAATGAGTAGGCACATCAGGGCTCAAACAACTCCTACTCATGCTAGTAGGTTTCATGTATTTACTGCGGCAATGACAGGTCATGCAGAGGAAAGGGGTTCAACTACCGCAGCATGTAATAGTTGAATCGTTGTTGTCCTAATGCAGTAAAAGAGAGCAGTGGCGAGAGAGTGGGATTGTATCGGAATGAACAAGGGGGTTTTGCTTGCCTGACAGAGTGGTCGAGGGGTACTGCCCTTCAACTGGATACTCGTGAATATCCTCGGGAGCAGAACCTACCACGGAGATTACACCGGTAACACAATCAATACATGGCGATATGCAACAATATGATGCATGCACATGAGATGGCAAAATGAGTGTGTTGGGCTAATGCAACTACAACCAGATGGGTTTGAGCCATTTTGAACCAAAGGTTCAACCCCAAACTCATCTTAAGAATTTAAATAGTGCGTTATCATGTTTTGATATAAAAAGCAGGTTTAAGTTGCTTTAACATGCATGAAACCAGTACAAATGGATAGATTTTATTTTTCTGATCATTTTTCATATATAAATCTTTGAATTTGGAGTTACCGATTAATTTCTATGATTTTTAGAAGTTACCACTATTTTCTGGAATTTCCTGAATAAGAATAAATCCAGAAAAGGCATTACTGCGTCAGCATTGCGTCAGCACTGCGTCAGCAGGTCAACTGTGCGGTCCAGGTCAAACCTGACCAGTGGGACCCATTGGTCAGTGACCCAGCGTCAGTTAGAGGCATAGACAGGTGGGTCCGGTCAACAGCCACGTCAGCGAGGTCAACGCCGACGCGTGGGGCCACTGTGATTAACTTAACTTAAACAGAGGTTAAACCGTCATTAGTTAAGGGCGTGGGGCCCATATGTCATCGACATGGGTCACTAACTAAACGTGATTAGCACCTAAATTAATGGTGCCACGTCAACCACCAGAGTCTCGCCGGCGACGACCACGGCCGACGGCGGAGGTGTGCCGTGCGCTCACTACGGAGCACCATTCGATGCGCGGTTTGCTCCTACAGGTTCCTGGGAGTGCGGCGCATCCAAAGCAACAAGCGACAGCAGCTGGGGCGGCCGGAGACGACGGCGGCAAGCTCTAAGGTGGCGGCCGGAGTTCGGGTGAACTCGGGTTCGGCGTTAGGGAGCACGACAGGTGGCAAGGAGGGGTGCTACGACCACCTGGGGGTGCACTGAGCACGGCTGTGTGCTCGGTTGCAGCTCTGGGCAACGGTGGCCACGGCGGCGACATGATCGCCGGAGCCAAGCTCTCGGGCTCGACGGCAACGGCGTTAGCGGGAGGGGAGAGAGCCAGGGAAGAGGGGGAATCGACGCAGCAGCTGACAACGGTTGCAACGGAGGCCTCAGCGAGCTCGGGGAGGGGCTGGAGCGAGCGGGGCGGCGAGGGGGATCTCCGGCGGCCGACGGCAAAGATGAAGATGATGGCGTCACTTCGGGCGTCCCGCGGGCGCGTGCTTTGGCGTGAAGCTCCACGGCGTTGAGGCGGAGCTAGAGGGTCTGACGGCGAGGCGAGGCGTGCGCGGTGGCTACGGTGGTGCTCGTCGGCATGCAGCGGGGTGTTCGGGCGCGCTGCAGAGAGGAAGCGGAGGAGGGGAAAGGACGAGGGAGTGGGCGAGAGGGCCCAGGGTGGTGAGTGGCGTCGTCCAGACGCGCCGAGGAGGGAGCCAGACAAGCAGGAGGTGGCCAAGCGCAACGTCGGCGCTCGCCACCGAGCTGCTTCGTGCGCTGGCACGGGGAAGAAGACAGGCATGCCCCTGGTGGGCTGGGCCGCCTTCTCCACTGGGTCAGGTAAGTCAGGTGAGTTTCTGCTCTGTTTTATTTTTCTATTTTGTTTTCTTTTATTTATTTATTTGCCACCGTTTAAATTCACAAAAGAATTCAAACTCATGCCAAATCTTTCTGAAATATTTTATGTTGCATACATGGACCTAGCCACATGCCCATAAATTATTTCAGGAGCATTTGAAGATATTTCTAGTTATATGAATATAAATTCAAATTCAAAATACAATATGATTTAAAATCAGTGCCCAAAATTATTCTTTAAAAAAATGTTCATTATTTTTGGTTTGGATCAAGACCATTGCCAAAAATATTAAACATCAATGAAGAGCATTTTGGGTTCATTGAATGCAATTTTTAGTGTTCTTGCCCTTCTTTTAATTAAATTTTTGAGGCTTTCAATTTTCCTCAGTTCGACTTTTTAGAATTTAGACATGATGCATCACTCTAATGCAAGCACTGACTAGGGTTGTGACAGCCAGTCCGCCAACAAGGTGGATCGGAAGCTAAAGGATAAGGGGATGGTGCTACGCGACTGTTACGGCAAGCAGTTCCAGGTCCTTCCGAGGCAGCAGGAAACAATCTTGATGATGAAGGAGGACGTCATCGCCCGAGAGACGCGCCTGGCAGAGCACAAGGCGCTTCTGGACACCAGGGAATAGAGCATTGCTCTCCGGGAGGAGAAACTCGAAGCCGCTCTCCGTGCCAAGGATGACGATCTGGAGGCCCTCGTGCAGCAGCGCACCAAAGAACTGGGGGACAAACACAAGGTTGCCCTGGACTCCCTTACTATCGACTCAGCTGCTCAGTTGAAGGAGGTTGCCGATGACCTCGCCGCTGCCTCTACTACCAAAGCGGATCTCGACCAGCAAGTGGCTGAGCAGACGGAGAAGCATGCCGGGAGTAGCAAGGAGGTCTCGGCCCTCAAGAAGGAGACGCAGAAAGCAGAGTCCCTCCTGAAGGACACGCAATCGCAGCTCTCCTCCAAGAGCCAAGGCCTCGAGGCTGCCAACGGCACCATCAAAGATCTGAAGGCCAAAATTGGCTCCTTGGAGAGCTCAATAGAATCCGTCGAGGCTCGCGAGAAGCAGTTGTCGAAGGATCTGGACACAGCAAGGCGCCTCCAGAAGGATGCGGAGGACAAGCTGGAGAACCACTCTGGTCAAGTCGACCTCTGGATCAAAAGCTTGATCGACGTCGCTGATCGCCTTAGTTCCGGGACCATGGCGATGGGCATGGAGGGGCCGGTCTACTCGGCCAGCAAGCAGGAGGCCCCCAGCGCTAAGCTTGGGGTTTTCTTCAATGAATTGATCGACAAGCTGAAGGTGCATGAAGAGGGAAGGGCTGGCCGCTTCGCGACTGAGTCCCGGAAGCTTGCCCGCGACGCCCTCTTCATGGTCTTGAGCAACATCGCCTGCCGCCATCCGGATCTCGACATTGCCAACGGTTTCAGGAAGCTGCCAGAGGGAGCAGACGTTTCTGCCGCCGGGGAGAAAGCCGCCCCACTTGCCACCAGGGTCCTCGATGTCCCGGCAGCTTCACGAAGCCGCCAGGCCCGGCGATGAACTATCCTTGCCACCGTGTTGACCTGTAACCAAAACAATGATGCATGTCCTGTGTTTAGACGTCGTTCTGTTTATGCTTCATGTGGTGCTTGATACTTTTTCTTAATCTGAATTGCATATTTATCCCTTTTGAGTTTTATCCATGCAGTGTTCGTATGATTAGTCTCTATTGCACATTCATGCTGGCTGCCGGTATCATATTGCCGCAATGGTCGTAAGGGTCTGGCCCTTAACAGTTATTTTGGTGTGGATGCGTCCCGACAGGTTTTTCCTTAGTAGTTTCCGACGCAGCCGCTCGTTCCGCGAGCAGGCTCTGATCGGAATGAGGGTGCAGACAAGAATCTAGCAGAGGTACCATCTTGTGAAAGATATCATCGCACGAACACTTCGGTACTCAAGGGGTAAACGAAGAATGTAAATCGAAAAGGACCCATAATAATGTGAGGATGACATGAACTTAGCTCTTATCCATCCACTCCTTTCCGTCGTGGCCGCTTGTTGGGCTCGTAGGCTTTGGGAAGGATGGTGTCGCACGTGCATCTATCTTCAGCCCCTGGCAGGGGTCGGTCAAAACCATATATATCTTACAGGCGGCAAGACACGGTGTCGGGCACAACGAGTTTCTATCCCCTTCTCTTCACGCCTTGTGAACAATCCAACGGCTATCGGCACAAAAGTCACGCCAACGTGGACGGCCTTGCTGGAGTGTACTTGTCGGGGCATCGATCAATGGATTCGCACTGGCGCTCTACTCAGGACTTCCCTAAGTAGGGTAAGTGCTGAACCAAGTGTCGCACGGACTCATCGACGTTGATGACTCTAAAACCCAGAGTAGCTCGATTGTCACAAAGGGAGAATGGCAGAGAGAGAGAAACCCTGTTCCCCTGCGCATCGCCCACTTCCCCGAACAGGGTTCACGGTGCACCCACGCTGCTTGATCCGCCGGGGGCGGTCTCGTCGCCCTACTTGTCGGCTTTCCTCGTTGCTGTGGCCGTGACGGAAAGAGGCGATGGAGTTCAGATAGGACCGGAGGGGGAGCGATGTTGTTCTCCCGCTCCGTCCCTGCCCTTCTCTGCCTTCTCTTGGGCGCCATTAAACAATGATGTTGTCGATGGAGAAGGTGATGAAGATGACGCGTTGCTTATGCTCTCGGGTTCGCGCAAGTGATCCCCCTACCTGGCGCACCAAAGATGTCGTGGGAAACCACGGCCACCTATGGGGCCATGAGCCCCTTTTGGTTTGGCGGGGGATGGGCACATTGCACGAAGAGCGGAGAAGTGTAACACAGCACGACAGAGATCACACGAGCAGTTTTACCCAGGATCAAGCCGCCGCGAGGCGTAATACCCTACTCCTGCTCTAGTGGATTCTGGTGGAAAATGGTGGAGAAACGCAGTGCTCTTGCCCGGCAAGGCTGCCTCGGGGCGAGAGTGGCTACAGGCGTATGAATGTCCGGGGGTCCGAATCCTTTCTACGGTTGCCATGGGCCTCCTTTTATAGATAAAGGGGTCACCACAGTGGCAAATCAGTCTTTACATACTGATTAGATAGCAAATAGTGCTATCATACCTAACTCTGCAGGCTGACAGAGCGCATTAAATGCGCCGCTCAGTGTCACATCACAGCTTGCCCGGCAGGCCCTGCCGGGCTGTTTTGCTAGCTTCGCGCCTGCTTGCTTGACACGTCTCAGGACAGGTTTCTCTTGGAGGTATTTTCCATAGGAAGTGGCTGCCATGTGGCAGGGAGCAGCCACTTAGTCACTTAGGAGCTTGATACCGCACTGATCGACGACGTGCGTCGCTGTGAGGTGGTGTGGTGGTGTGGTTTGCCTCCGTGAGCCCCGGTAGGCCTGCCGGGGCGATCTTGGAGGCTCACTTTCGAGGTAACCCCAACCTCGCCAGGCTCACCTGCCCAGCAAGGGAGGTTCTTCTCG
Organism: Aegilops tauschii subsp. strangulata; assembly: GCF_002575655.3. Lineage (NCBI taxonomy): Eukaryota > Viridiplantae > Streptophyta > Magnoliopsida > Poales > Poaceae > Aegilops > Aegilops tauschii. The sequence continues at coordinate 274,455,527 of NC_053037.3, read as the reverse complement.
TAGTGGTATCTTGTCTCTCTGGCTAGTCTTGCTCTTCTTGATCTGCACTTTGGTCCTTCGAAGAACTGACCCCTCGTGCTTTGATCTGATCTTGGTGTTGTAATCTTGTTCTTGGGCCTTTTGTCCATGCACAAGTCAGGGGAAAACATACGACCTCGTTTGTGTTCCCCGACACCAAGCACCGAAAACCATACCAAATAAACCGGTACCAAACCCGAATTCACCGAAACTGAGTACTTCGTTCAAATTTTTGGTTGGCAATCACGGGAAACCAAAGTTTGTTTGGTGATTTCAGTTGCATGCGTCTGGTACCCAAAGTCCCAATATACACCGGAGTACTCTCTCTTTTAAGAATGGGAGGAGAAAGAGGCTCAACTGTAGTTAAACTTTTGCAACCCACTTTGTTATGTTATTTTGACCCCAAGTAATCCACTACGATAAAACAATCCTTCCTATAACTGCCGCACCGCACCCTAGCACCACTATTTCTGTCCGTCCCTTAAGCCTTGTCTTATCCCCACCGCCACGTCCCTCAAACCGTCTAGTCAGAACTCATCAAGCAGCGCGTCGAGGTTGCAGGGACGCTTGCGGACGAGCATTCCTTTCTTGTCCCATCTCTCTCACCAAGCAAGGTTTGACCTATGGTGGCAACTGGAGAGGGCAAAGGGAAGTGCCCTCCCCATCAAATTTATCATTGCTTTCTTGCAGATCAGTTCTGCTCGGTCTTAACCGAGGACCGAAGCAAAGTTCCAGTGGACTGAATTCTCGGTTGTTGCTTTTGGAGGAATCCAATCAGTCTACAATGTCAGTAAACCAAATTTCACAATTACCCGAAGCACCGAACCAATCGGTTCGGGGGAACTGAATGCCTAGCCCTAACTGTTATATGTAACATTTCGATGTGGATGGGCTCTTCACCCTCTCTCCTTTAATATATAATACACATGCTTGCATATTCAAGAAAAAAAATGCTGCAAGAATCTGGTTTTTGATAATTATTTACCACAATACCAAGTTTAAAACCATCTTTTCACCATTTTGTACACAGCCGCAACTTCAACAGGTCATTCATATGATAGTCCAGCTAATCTGATGTGATTGTCTTCTTCCACACTAGGTCCATGGTGTGCTACAGTGCCCCGATTTCGAGTTGGATGTGAAATGAAGCAATGTTTGACAGTGCATGGTAGAGTAAACTTTCAAAATCCTCTCTAGATTTATTTCACAACACACCATAGCATCACAAGGAAATCTATTAGGGGAAAGAAAATGCTTAGTGTAGATGGAAGAATGAAAAATTCTAGTCAAAGAAATATCACAAAAACAGAAAAGAGTTCCATTAAACCAACTCTCAATAATAATAGACTAAAAAACTACAAATGGGAAAACGAAAAGGCATTGTTTTCACTATGTATAGATAAAATTATTGACTCATCAAATATTATGCAATAAAAATGAAAATATTGTGATTTAGTTTGCTCGCTTGTAACATTGGTGATAATATTGGTGGTCTTTTGAGAAGCAACAACTTTTAACTTGTTCCCTATATCTAGCAAAAGTAAGCTTCGCATATGTTGCTTCTGCTCTTTTCGACTAGCAGTTTTGCTCAAATAGTCATCAAAAGCTAGCAGATCTTCCTGCTTCATGTCTGAGAGGGATAGAAGAACCTACATGCAAGTACTTATTATTAGTCTAAATGTTCAACAGTTACATGATTAAAATGCCCTACTATTAGTAATGAAAATAAAAGTAGTAGCAATCAAGGCACAAGAACATGGCAAATTCAACGTATTTTCACTTACACTGTACCGGAGTCCCTTAAATGTTTCCACATAATCAACCTCTAATAAGGTTTAACCAATGTCATGGCATGGTCCACAAACACAACTTGCAGCTTACTCAAAATATTATTTATTATTACTCAAAAGTGCATGATTGTTCTTGTATTTCATAAAGAACCAGGAATGCCCCATTTATAAGAAAAAAACAGGCCAAAAACCTTACAAATGACCAGTTTATCAAAAACCGGCTTAACCTATGATAGAGGCGGGGGTGTCCTGGTCATTCGACGAGATGATAACTATCCATTTGGTGGAGCCAACTTTGACGATCCGACTACAAACTTGCACGACGTTGCGCCTTAGCAATTGCTAAACCTATCTCTTGAGGTTACTAACGATGTTGGAAGCACGATCAGCCTGACCACGAAGGTCTGTTCCTGCACGCAATCGAAGAACAAGCAAGAATATGATGATGCAATCTGAATATTGCGAATATAGATGAAGTATTGATAAAGATGGGGATCCAAAAGCAGTCTTGGTTTGGTCGTTGGACACAAAAGAAGTACACGAAGTTCGAATGGCTAACTTTTAACTAAAGAAATCCCAAGGAAAAAGCTACTAGATAGATCTACTTATACAAGAGCAAGGGGTGGCGGCCAAGGAGGTGGGAGGACGTCCCAAGATAGATTAAAACTAACCCTAGGTTGTACAAGGCTCATGGGCCCAAGTGGAGGTGACGCAACTCCTTTGCACTTGTAGTTTGACTCAGATTTTGCTGCAGTGTCAGATTGTTTCGTTTATATCTCAACGCTCCGGATTAACTTGAAGGTGAATCTAATTGCGTTGGAAAGAGCATGAAATCTACTTTACAACAAAAAAAGAATCACCCAATTCGGAGTCCGTATGAAAGAGTTCTTGGCGTTTTGAGTCGGGTATGTCTGTGCAGTCTGAATCTGAATCCAGAACTTGGGAGACTTGGACTCTATCTTCTCTTGGCTCAAAAGTGACGTGAGAGGACTTTTTGAACAGCACCTAAACTTCTATTTTCACTTATCTTCATATGTGGATTGTACAAATGTCCTGTACACCTGCAATTAGACATGGCACAAAAGTCTGTGAAGTATTTTTCTCCTGGATGACATAAATAAGTTATTGCATAGTTTGCATTAGAAATCACCTCACAAACATACATGTACGCAATATTTTTGGTCGTATCCAGGGTTGTCATGTCCTCATCAACCTACCTCAGGTTGCCACCGCAATGTTCGAAGAAACCACACCATGCAAGATCATAGACGACGCCAAGGCACTATATTTGTTAACAAGGTTCAGCCCTAGCCTACATCCCCAGGGCAATGACTCTGGGCACTCCTCCCCAAGATATCGCAATAGTAGCTGCCTAGGATCCGGGGCATGCTGCTTCACGTCGCGTGGTTGTTGGTATCACGTTTCATGAGTTACGGCATCCCCCCAACCCCCTATATAGGAGGCTTGGGGTGCCAAGTGTCCGGCGCTATCCACATGATTATAACTCAAGTCCAAACATAACCCCACATTCTCAACCACCTTGAAGTCATCCATACCTCAAACCTGCACATAGACCGGGCTTTGGTTGTGGAACATCCATGTACATACATCGGACTTTGCGTTGTCTTCTTTGTAACCCTACCTAGATGATTTATTTGGTCTCAGACCTGCAGCTATTGTGGGACGCCATTGCTGCTCCTGCAAGTCAACTCTTCATGGATCCAGTTGAAGTAGTGCTCCCTTCACTACAAAAAAAAGACACATCCGTGACATTTTGGGCTGAACAAAAAAAATGTTGTCATGCTTATGACACTTCTATGATGATAATTATGACAAAACCCGGTTCATATGTGGTGGGCTCCTACTTCTATGAAAAAAAAATCATGACATAAAATGGGCTTTTCATCCTGGGCCGGCCAGAGATGCACCTGCATGAGACTCTTTGGGCCATCCATGATGGAAAAAATCGTGGTAGAAGTGAGGGCGAGGAAAATTTCAGGGAGTTCCCGGTTACGATGGGTGGTCGGGGCCGAGCGATGGACGGAGGTTTGCGTGTTTCTCTCATACACAAACGCGTGTGTGTGCGATGCGTTGCGCTCTAACTAAACCCAAGCGAGGCGTTGGGCTCTAACTGAACTCGAGCGATTGCACTAGCTACGTTACTGAACCCCGATCGATCCCTTGCTATTCATTGAACCCGAGTGATTCCTTCGCTACTGCTGCTAACTGAAGGCGATCGAAACTGCCTCTTGATGAACAGTCCCCGGTGGGGGTTGGATGAACAGTTCCCGGTAGGTGTTAGATGAACAGGATCCCGTGGTAGTAGAGGCCGTTGCTGCTGGATGAACATGACCCCGATCGAGGAGGTGGGGTGGATAAACAGTAGCCGAGGAAGAGACCCCGTGGAGGGCTGGTTGAACAGGACCCCGTGGAGGCTGGATGAACATGACCCCGTGGAGGGCTGGTTGAACAGTAGACGGTGGAGGCTAGATTGTGGGCGTTCTGGGAATAGGGGTCCCCAGACTTGCCTACCTGCGGCCCACGGCGTGGCTAGGCCAGCAGGCCGTACGACCCATCTTCATCAACAAGACATCCAAGACCCTCGCGAGGGTCCAAGCTTCGTGAGGCGGACGACGCAAGACCTCCTCAGGAGTGGCCTAGTCAGGCAGGCTCACAAGGAGCGGAGATATCAAGGCGGGGCAAACCTCACGAGGCTCTCGTGACGTGAGCCATGACGATCGACGCCAGGCGGGCGCCAGCGCGCGCAGCGTCCTTGTTTCCTCTTTGGTGCTAAGGAGGCCAGCGCAGGCGAGGAGTACCGAGGCATCAGGCAAAGGTTGCCATATCGGTGCAACAAGACCAAGACTGGAAGGACGGCAAGACGAAGGTCATCGTGGAGCCCAAGACGGCGTCACCACCAGAGCCTTTCGCAGGCAAAGACCACTTTTGTCAGGATAGCTTGTACTAGCTGTCCCCCTTCGAATTTGCCCGCCGTTGTTGGCTCCCTTCCCGCTCAATATTTGGGGAGAGGACCAAGGCCTATATAAGTAGAGCTAGCCACCACAGTAGAGGGGATCGAGCAGTTCATCCAGCTCTCACCCGCTAAGTTCACCAAGCACAAGAACACCTCAACCTCAGGAGGCTGTTCTTCCCCTTGTACAGTTCTTCGCCAGCCCAAGAGGAAATCCACCACCACCACACTGGAGTAGGGTATTACACCACAACGGTGGCCCGAACCAGTATAAACTCGTGTCTTTCTGCGTTGCGAGTTCGTCGAGTTCGTCCGCAAGATCTTAGCGAGCTAGGGCGTAGATCGGTAGGAGGGAAAGACTTCACGCACACCCAGTGTTCGAACCTTAAGGGTTTGCTGGAACCCCACATCCGACATTTGGCGCGCCAGGTTGGGGTGCGCTGGAGCTTCTTCTCCGCCAATCGACTTGTCGACGCTCCACGGTCAAGATGTTCGGCGACCCAAGAGCTGCTCCGACCGCTAGGCAGCCTGGCCGGCCCGGGCGACGACGCCCGCTCATGAAGACCTCGACCCCGTGCTCCAGGCGGCGCGGGCGTCGTCCAACGCTGCGTGGCATGGGCGACGCGGCCAGGCGGCTTCCACCCCCACTCCACGACAGGTACGAGCCGCTGCAAGGGCAGCAAGCCATGCCGCGGCAACGGCGCCGCACTCGCGGCAAGAGTAGGCAAACATGCGGGCAGCACTCACCGTGGCAAGGGAGCTGCTGCGGTGCCGGCTGATGGAGAGCGGCCGGGACGCGCTGCCGGAACGCGTTGCTGAGCTGCTGGACGCCGCGGCCTCGGGAGCGCCGCCTTTCTACTATTGTCTCCCTTCTCAGGCCGTTACGGGGACTCATGGCGGGCCTCGCCGCAGCCACGCGCCGTCAGGCGCGCATGGGGGCTTCATCAACACCTGTGCGACTGGCAGCGCCGGATGCTCCGCCGCCCCCATACCGCCCGCAACAAGCACGGGCACAAGCGTCACCCCCCACGGTCCCGGCGAGATGCAACGCTACTATCCTCAGGATGCCACGCTGGGCCGGGCAACATGGAGTGTGGGGCACTACGGCGAGGTGTTCGGGGTAACAGCCCCGGAAGCCTACGTGCCCCGCATGACGGACCAGGAGTACACACCGGAGGACAACCCCGGCTCGTTCGTTGGAGAAGATTGGGAAGAAGGGGCGCTAGGAGTCGAAGCCTTCCAGGAGCCGCCGGGGAACCACCATGACCGCGTGTGCAACGGCCACTACAGGGTACCCCTAATCCCTTAGGAGCAAGCTTACGCTAACCATGAGTCGCAGGGGGAACAGATCACCACAACGGCCGGCGGCCCCAACTCGGAGGCCTCCCTGCCGGCAAGGGGATCGCGTTGGGGGTTGCACGAGAGGGGTCGGGAGCCAGGCCCCTCCCCACGGCGCGCGAAGCCAGGGGACACCCGGAGGTAGGCCCTCTGCCGGGAGGCTTCAACGACCCTTCCCCCTGCAGAGGACCTGTGGTCGCCGAGGGCACCGCTGGCGTCCCCTTTCCCTCTTTTGTGTCGTCCTGGTAACCGGTCGGCTCAAAGGAGGTCAAGGGTGGCGCAAGGCGGGGCCCTCGTCTGGCGATATGAAGCAAGGCCGGTACCTGTGAAGAAGGCCCAGTGCTTGTGAAGCTCGCCGCCCGTGACACTCTCACGTAATAATGAGTTGGGGCTGTACACGCCTCGGAGTCTCAGGAGCGCCAGCCTCAGGCCCTGGGGCTCCCTCCCACGCCTAGTGGCAGCACTTAGCTCCACGCTGGTGAGAAGACTTGAAGACCGAAAGACTAGACTAGGTACCGGACGCGGCCTTTTGCTTTGGATCTCTCTTTCTGTAGCTTTGCTTTCTGGATCTGGATTTAAGTTGAAGCCGGATTTTTATCGATGCGCACGGGGGGTGCCTTTTCTCGTTCGAGCAATTTCTTGCCTTCTGGATCTTGTTTTGTCTGGGACTCATGTCCGTCGCCTTCCCCTCATGAGCTCCTCGCGAGCTGGACCGCACGAAGCGCATGCTCGCCAAGCGCGCCAGCGCTGCGGCTGGTGCTCACCTCTTGTGGGGCCCTTTCAGACGGGGCGATAAGCTCCGCAGGATTCTCAGAAACTCGTCGCTTCACGACCCAGCTCGAAGCTGGCGCTGACTAAGGTAAACCACAACGGAAAACTCGCCCCCGGATTCACGAGTTCACGAGGACACATACTCACATCGCATAGGAAAGTAAAAACTGCAATTTGCTTACATGAGGGGCTCCCCCTCTCAAAATGCTCTTACAAGTTTTCCAAGGGCCACGCCCGAGTTTTGTGTGCAGGGTGAAACGACAGGAGAACATGGGATCAGCCAGAAATGTCACTCGCTACATCACCCTCGGACGCGTCACTCGCGTCGTCATCATCTTCGTCAGCACCGTTGCCGCCATCGGCGGCGCCCCCATCGCCGTCGTCAACCACGCCGCCTTCGTCTGCGACGACCACCACTGCGTCATCCTCCGAAGTGAAGGCCCTGACCAACGCGTCCACATTGTCCTCAACCCAACGCGCCAGGTCGCCCCGGACGGCCGTGGGTACGGGGGCGATGGCGGCGTCGAGATCAAAGTTGGGGTCGGCATTCAGAAGGTGGCTGAAGACACGGGAGAAAGCGCGCTCAAGCAGGCCACGACCCCTTTCCTCCACAAGCTGGCGAGCTCTGTCAGATCGAGCCTCCAGGCGTGTCACCACCTCGGTGAAGAAGGTCAGGTGGCTGGCATAGTCATTCGAGGGAGGGGCCGGTGCATCCTCGTTGCAAATATGGCCCAAGGCGGTATTGGCCCTGTTCCAGAGATCCTGAAGCATGGGGGCATGCTCGCGCTCCAGCGTTCGTCGTTGGAGCACTTCCTCCCTGTTTTGCCGTGCGACGGCCTCAGCGTCATCAACCCACCTCCGAAGAGAAAGCAGCTCAGCGCGGACGGAGGCCAAGTCCGCCTGCGCCGTAACCAGGGCGGCGGCCGTGGCTTCCGCACGCCTCTCAGCCTCATCCAACCTGGGCCTGAGGGCAGCAGCCCTGCCCGCATCCTCCATACCCGCGAGCTTCAGCTTCAGGTCGTACCTACCCTCCAGGTCTGCGCGAACCTCGGCCACCCGGCGATCGACCTCCTCCTCGACTCTGGCCTCGCGAGCCCCGACGGCATCTTCTGCTTGAGCAAATTGATGCTCCCTCGTCTCCAGTTGCTCGAGCTCGAGGCTGCGCTCCACGGCTTCCAGGGCCAGCGCCTCCTCGCGCTTCCGGACCTCCTCTTCCTCTGCGGGTGTCCCCCTCAGTGATGCAAGAGCAGCCCTGCGCGCCTCCACCTGCTGCTCAAGGGACACGTTCCAGGCCTGGAGCTCTCACGCGCGCTTCTCCGCAGCCTCGCGACGGCGGTCAGCCTCCCGAGCCTCTTCCAAGGCCCGCGAGCGGGCTTCATAGGAAACCTTGAGGGACGCCTCGGCCTTCGCGTTCTGAAGGTCACGCTGATAGCGGCCGAGGTTGATGGCCACCCTCAGCTTGCGCCACTCCTCCACCAGCCAGAGACCTTCAGCCTCAAGGTGCGAGTTCACACCCGCGAGCTCTTCACCAAGTCGACTCATCGCGCCCATCGCCTCCTGGAAGAGCTCGTGACGAACTACGCTCCGCCCGCGCTCGAGCTCGAACGCTCGGCCCACCTCGTCCTCCACTTCGGGGGCTGCGGGCGGGGCGCCAAGCGGCGCACCACCTCCCGGCAGGGGGCTGGGGGCTGGCACCGCACGTGACGTCAGCCAGTCCTTGCGAGGAGCCCAAGCCAATCGGGGCTCGCTACTTGAAGAGGAGCCGAAGATCGAAGCCAACCAGCTACTGTCCATAAGCAAAGGAGGAGTCTTGGGCATGCCCACCAAGATCCACGCCAGACCATGGGGGAGGGGTGACCAAGCCGCGGGCTCAGCGCGCCACGAAGGCAGAAACGCTCCCTCAACCGACCCTGCTCTAGGGGCGGCAGGCGGACCAGGAACGCTTAAGGCCGATGGGGGAATTGACGGAGGAGGAGGCCGCTTCTCAGAAGACGCAACAACTTCAACGGAAGGAGCCCTGAAGGACAGAAGTCAGGATAAGAAGACCACACGCAAGAAGACATGGCAATAAGATACTTACGCGTCAATGGCGATGTACTTTCGTCGCTTCAATGGCCCAAAGATATTGCTGCTGCTGGGGGATCCCTTCCTCTCACGGAGCTCCTCGAAGTCCACACAAAGACGACCGGAGTGCTGGACGAGACGGCCAGTGCGCGGCGGGCCGAAGAAGAGCTTGGAAGGATGGCTTCAGGGGTGCCCAGTTGCGGCGAACAGCCGAGCGCCGTCTCACCACAACCTCCCGAGGCTGCTGGAGCCTTGGCCTCGGGAGCCGCATGCTGCGTCTCCTCAGCGACCGATGCCTGAGGAGGGGGGTCGCAGGCCCCCGAGGACGACGCCCCAGGATCACCACTCGGCATGTGCTCCTCAGCACTCGAGCCACCGGCTCCCGTCGGAGCTCGCCCTCCCGCACCTTCACCGGCGGTGAGGAAGGGAACCACGACGACGGGGTTCTCGCGGGACCCCACCAGGCCGATTGGGCGCAGCCCCCACTCAACAAAGGAAGGCATGCTCGCGGCAAATGTGGCTTTGTTCTCGCAGAGGTACAACATGCAGCTATTCCTGGGCATGTTGTCCGACAGAGGGACACCCGATAGGATCATGAGCACCGTTGGCCGTGCCGCAAGAGGAAGCCCCTTCTCCTGAAACCTCATATGGTCCTGGCTGCTGAGCAAGTCCCACATCGGGCGGGAGTGGCGCTGAAGTGGAGCGACCCGACGCTTGATGAACTCCTTCACCACCATAGGCGCAGTCACGCCGTGGTCTTTCAACCACCTCAGCCTGGCCCAGATGGGGGCAAGGCGGGGGCTCGTGAGCGTCTGATGGCCCCAGCCGGAGTTTGGAACAGCAGGCCCCGCCGGAACTTGGAGCAGAGGGATGGGCACGCCGGCGTCAACAAACACCCATCGTGTACGAAACTCGCTCGTGGATGAAGGAAGCTCGAAGTCAATGCCTGCGCCCGCTGTCGCGACCACGGCTTGGAAGCCCACGCACCCCGAGCTCTGTCGGGGACCGGTCAGATGCAATGAGAAGAAATGGCGGAGGAGGGCCACGGAAGGAGCGATGCCCACCATGGCCTCGCACAAGAAGGCGAAGACGGCACGAAGGGTCATAGATTGAGGGTCGAGATGAAGCATGTGGATCTGATAATGCTCGAGCACCGCGTTGAAGAAGGCGGAGAAGGGAGGAATCAGGCCAGCCCAGATGGCATCTATGAAGATCGGGACCTCAGTGGCTGCCCGAGCCATGCAAGTGCGAGACGCGGGCCAAGCCACCGTCTCTCCCCACTCGTTGAAACTGGAGGCAAGCATGGGGCGCACCTTGTCCATGGCCTCGTCGTTGAGCACCCGAGGCCGGCCGAGCGTCGGATCAAAGGACAGAGGCGCAGTTGGCAAAGATAGAGGTTTCTTCCCCTTTTCAGCCTGTTTCGGCGCCATGGCGATGAAGCAGGCGGAGCGCAAGTCAGATTGGAAGGGCGAAGCAGGGCCTCGAGGAAGCAGGGAGATTGGAAGAGCCAGGCATGGGCGAAGTAAGAATAACTGTGTGAGATGCGGGGGCCGCATAGCCAGGCAGATTCAAGGGCAGCGTGGGGAAGTGGAGACGCCCATGTCCAATCAACCGCCACGCGTCAACCGAGGCCGCAAGCTTTTGGGGCCCGCGGCGCTCCGTACTTGACCCTTGGCTTCGCCGCGAAGCCAAGCCCGAGCGCACCTTGGGCCCGGGGGCTACTATCGGCGTTCTGGGAACGGGGGTCCCCAGACTTGCCTACCTACGGCCCACGACGTGGCTAGGCCAGCAGGCCGTACGGCCAATCTTCATCAACAAGACATCCAAGACCCTCGCGAGGGGCCAAGCTTCACGAGGCGGACGACGCAAGACCTCCTCAGGAGTGGCCTAGTCAGGCAGGCTCACGAGGAGCAGAGATATCAAGGCGGGGCAAACCTCAAGAGGCTCTCGTGACGTGAGCCATGACGATCTGCACCAGGCGGGCGCCAGGCGGGCGCCAGCGTGCGCAGCATCCTTGTTTCCTCTTTGGTGCTAAGAAGGCCAGCGCAGGCGAGGAGTACCGGGGCATCAGGCAAAGGTTGCCATATCGGTGCAACAAGACCAAGACCGGAAGGACGGCAAAAGGGAGGTCATCGTCGAGCCAAAGACGGCGTCACCACCAGAGCCTTTCGCAGGCGAAGACCACTTTTGTCAGGATAGCTTGTACTAGCTGCCCCCCTTCGAATTTGCCCGCCGTTGTTGGCTCCCTTCCCGCTCAATATTTGGGGAGAGGACCAGTGCCTATATAAGTAGAGCTAGCCACCACAGTAGAGGGGATCGAGCAGTTCATCCAGCTCTCACCCGCTAAGTTCACCAAGCACAAGAACACCTCAGCCTCAGGAGGCTGTTCTTCCCCTTGTACTGTTCTTCGCCAGCCCAAGAAGCAATCCACCACCACCACACTGGAGTAGGGTATTACACCACAACAGTGGCCCGAACCAGTATAAATCTTGTGTCTTTCTGTGTTGCGAGTTCGTCGAGTTCGTCCGCGGGATCTTAGCAAGCTAGGGCGTAGATCGATAGGAGGGAAAGACTTCGCGCGCACCCCAGTGTTCGAACCTTAAGGGTTTGCCGGAACCCCACGTCCTACATGGATGAACAGTAACCCGTGGATGAACAGTATCTGGTGGAGGTAGGAGGATGACACGGTGGATGAACAGTGCAGATGGAGGCTGAAGGAAGTTGATGGTGGGTGAATAGTAGCCCGTGTAGTCCCATTTTGCGGTACGCCACACCCTTCCGATGAACAGGACCCCCGTTTCGACCGTAGTGCTCCAACACAAGTCTGTTTCCTCCGTTTTACGGTACGCTACACCCCTCCCGATCAACAGCACCCCATTTCAACCGTAGGCACTCGAACATAAGTCTGTTTCCTCCGTTTTGTGGTACGCCAGACCCTTCTCGATGAACAGGACCCCGTATCGACCGTACGCGGCCAAACAGAAGGCCTCCATTTTGCGGTACGCCAGACGTCGTTTCGGCTGTTCCGTCCAAGTCGGTTGGCTCCTGATTAAAACATGATGCTGTTTACTCCGTTCCGACTCGGCCGGTTGGCTGCCGATGAACAGGACAACGTCGCTGTACGCGTTAGAAACCCCGCCCGTATGTATGTACGTAGCCGTATTTACTATCTTGCAGCATGGTCGTACATACGTGTACATGATATAGACGAGACTGCGTGACATGCTACGTCGGCACCTCTACTTCAACACGTGCCGCTCCTTACTCGGCCACGGTACGTTGCTGCAGAGATATTGATCGACCGCTATGTACTGATACGTCCATTTTGCATCATGCTTTTATATCATTATTTATTGCATTATGGGCTGTTATTACACATTATGTCACAATACTTATGCCTATTCTCTCTTATTTTACAAGGTTTACATAAGGAGGGAGAATGCCGGCAGCTGGGATTCTGGGATGGAAAAGGAGCAAATATTAGAGACCTATTCTGCACAACTCCAAAAGTCCTGAAACTCCACGAAAGTTATTTTTTGAAATAAAAAAAAATACTGGAAGAAGAATCCACGTCAGGGGGGCCTCCACCTGTCCACGAGGGTGGGGGGCGCGCCCTACCCCCTTGGGCGCGCCCCCTGCCTCGTGGGCCCCCTGTTGGCCCTCCGGTGCCCATCTTCTGCAATATGAAGTCTTTCGTCCGAAGAAAAATCATAAGCAAGCTTTCGGGACGAGACTCCGCCGCCACGAGGCGGAACCTTGGCGGAACCAATCTAGGGCTCCGGCAGAGCTGTTCTGCTGGGGACACTTCCCTCCGGGAGGGGGAAATCATCGCCATCGTCATCACCAACGCTCCTCTCATCGGGAGAGGGCAATCTCCATCAACATCTTCACCAGCACCATCTCCTCTCAAATCCTAGTTCATCTCTTGTATCCAATTCATGTCTCATGGTCTGGGATTGGTTCCTGTAGGTTGCTAGTAGTGTTGATTACTCCTTGTAGTTGATGCTAGTTGGTTTATTTGGTGGAAGATCATATGTTCAGATCCTTTATGAATATTAATACTCCTCTGATTATGAACATGAATATGCTTTGTGAGTAGTTACGTTTGTTCCTGAGGACATGGGAGAAGTCTTGCTATTAGTAGTCATGTGAATTTGGTATTCGTTCGATATTTTGATGAGATGTATGTTGTCTTTCCTCTAGTGGTGTTATGTGAACGTCGACTACATGACACTTCACCATTATTTGGGCCTAGAGGAAGGCATTGGGAAGTAATAAGTAGATGATGGGTTGCTAGAGTGACAGAAGCTTAAACCCTAGTTTATGCGTTGCTTCGTAAGGGGCTGATTTGGATCCACATGTCTCATGCTATGGTTAGGTTTACCTTAATACTTCTTTTGTAGTTGCGGATGCTTGCAATAGGGGTTAATCATAAGTGGGATGCTTGTCCAAGTAAGGACAGCACCCAAGCACTGGTCCACCCACATATCAAATTATCAAAGTACCAAACGCGAACCATATGAACATGATGAAAACTAGCTTGACGATAATTCCCATGTGTCCTCGGGAGTGCTTTTCTCTATATAAGAGTTTGTCCAAGCTTGTCCTTTGCTACAAAAAGGATTGGGCCACCTTTCTGCACTTTATTTACTTTTGTTACTTGTTGCTCGTTACAAATTATCTTATCACAAAACTATCTGTTACCTATTATTTCAGTGCTTGCAGAGAATACCTTGTTGAAAACTGCTTATCATTTCCTTCTGCTCCTCGTTGGGTTTGACACTATTACTTATCGAAAGGACTATGATAGATCCCCTATACTTGTGGGTCATCATGTACATACACGTTCGCGGCCGGACAGATAATGCTACCTTTGCTTCAACCTGGTGGGTCCCAGCTGTCAGGGGGGAATTTTTTTTTGCGAAATACAGAGGCCCTTCGGTAGGTCTGAGGTGTCAGGTGGAGGAATCATTATTTCACGCGTAATAAGGAGGCTCTTCCTTGCGTGTGGCCATGGACCCAGCTGTGAGCCTCTCCACTTACAGTCCTCTTCTGATGGCTGTCGTTCGTTGACCGCATTGACGATGTCGTACCGCCCGAGTGCACCAAGGTGGTGGACGACGGCGCGACCTATGAAGGGAATGACCCAGGGCTAGGGAATATGCAACAGTGGATGCCCACGCGGAGGGGAGTACGAGGGTTGATTGCTTCGGCTGCGGTTTGAGGCTGTCGTCTCCGGAGAATAACAGAGGGTGTGGGCGAATAGAGGGAAGGTCTGGCCAACGGTGGGAGTAGGGTGGGGTGGTGAGACCTGCGTGGTAGCACAGCCGGCCACGGGAGGCAGGAGCAGGCGGCACGGCCGGCGCTGATTTGGGCGGCAGGAGCAAGAAGACCAGAGGTTGAAGAAGCACGACGACCATTGGATGGACATCGTACGGTCACCGCAGCTAGAATCGTTTATATTGACTAAGTTGACAAAGCCCTACGTCCGCGTCAACTTAGTAGGCTGACATGTTAGCCTCCACATATGGTGGGACCGACCTAGCAGCGGGGGTATTCATTATTTTTGTGCGTAATAGCTGGTGGATCCGAGCTGTCAGCGGGGGGAATGTTTTTTTCGCGAAATACGGAGGCCCTTCCGGTCGGTCCCAGCTGTCAAGAGGAGGAATCATTATTTTGCGCGTAATAAGGAGGCACTTCCTTGCGTGCGGTCGTGGACCCAGCTTTCAGCCTCTCCACGTACAGTCCTCTTCTGATGGATGTTGTTCGTTGACCATGCCGTGTCGAGAGCACCAAGGCGGTGGACGACGGCGAGGCCAAGTAAGGGAATGACCCGGAGCCAAGGAAGACTTGACAGTTGTTTCCCACGCGGAGTGGGTACAAGGGTTTACTTGTTCGACCGTGGTGTGAGGCTGCCGTCGTCGGAGAATAACATGAGGTGTGGGTGAGTAGAGGGATATCCAGGCTAGGGATGCGAGTATGGTGGGGCCATGAGGCCTGCCCGGCAGCACAGCCGGCCACGGGAGGCGGGAGCAGGAGGTTCTGTCGGCGCTGGTTTGGGCGGCTGGAGCAGGAAGATCAGAGCTGAAGAAGCACGATTGTCGTTAGATTGACATCTAACGGTCTGACGCTGGTAGAGTCGATTGTTGACTAAGTTTCTTTTTTTTGAGAAACCTTGTGTACGCATCAACTTAGTAGGCCCACAAGTCAGCTTCCAAATCTATGGCAGACAACATAGAGCCAATTTGCTATTTTATTTATAATTTGCAGCCCATTTGCTAATCTTAAGGAATTTATTACAGCCCATTTTCTGCCCAGGACCACGGTCAAAAAGTTCAACCTTATTTTGCATATTTCGATGGAGTCCGAACTATTTTAATCCTGAAATGATAAACATTTATTTTTAAGAAATTATTGATTTGCCAAATAAAATATCGTTTTGTTTTTGTAAGCTAATAAGACGTGGGACAATTGAGTTGGTTTTAGGGAAAATCAGTGGTAAAAAAATCAGCGCTGGGAGGGAAAACAACACAACAAAAATAAGGATGTAAAGATGAAAAGGGAACTTTATATATTTTCAATATAATAGTACGTGTATATGAACTAGTAAAACTATAGGTAGTGGTTAGAAAACGGAAGTAGGACATGGCGTTTCAAGAGGAAAATAGAACGGGGTTGTGTGTTTGATTTAGTAAAAAAACTGCCTGCGGATGTTCTAAGACAAAATATAACTAAGGCTGGCGGGCCAGAGGCCAGTTGATACTTGCAGGATCTTTGTGCCCTGTTGTCTTCATGGGCTGGGCCTGTTAAAAACAAAACCAAACCTGGGCAGTCTACAATCCAGTTGAAACTTGCTCGACCAAAAAAACAATATACCTGCTGGATCCCAGTTATCAGTTTGTACTTGCAGAATTCTCTCGTTTATTGACTATGTTGAAAACTTCATGGGTTTCACCATCTCGGATGTCAGCATTATTTTTCCATCGTGATAATAAGTGCATGCACTTGCTTGCATACTGCCATGGACCTGCTGGTTCCGTACAGTTAGGCTCTGTATGGACAACCGTCTTGTGGTTCCCCGGATGAATTTCATGTCAATCGGATGGTTTTTAGTGAAAGCGGACTAAATTCATTGCATTTTACATATTTATTTTCATTATGGAATATTTTACATATTTCAACTAATAATAACGGACTAGGCCTTTTTAAGTCCATGCAGGCGCTTCACGATCGAGGTCGCGACACTTACCTGTTTTGGAACGCCCAAATCCATCGCTCCTCTCTTTTAACAATTTGCAGCTAGGCTTGGCATGCCACAGCCAAGTTCCGACGTGCTGCGTCCAACTATCAGCCTGTGAAACCGGATGGATCCCCTGCGTACTTCGAAGATATAAAAAAATTTGGAGAACTGGGAATTCGAACTGTAGGTGCTTATGCTACCCATCAAATAAAAATCAGGTGCCTAAAAATTCGTTTTGAAACAAATGATTCAGCTTTATATCCACGTCGACCCTCGACATGATGGTTGGAAGCAAGTGCCAAGTTCATACCGAAAGATCCTTAACAACAATACCAACTTGCATACGGCCAGGTAGTACAAGTACCAATACCAAACTAACTTATAATCTTTTTAGTCCTGGCCCTAGTGTTCGTCTGGTTGAAATCTTGCAGAGGACTAGCTCCCACTCCTTCTCTTGCTCCAAGTCCCCGAGGTGGTACTGGTGCATCGCCCAGTTAGTCCTCTGCTGTTCGAAGTTATCGGATTTCGGGCTCCGCAGGCCCTTGAGAGATTCGAACTCTAGGGTGCATGCGAAGAACTCAACCTCCCCAGTCTGACTACTCGCCAATCTCACCGCCTAGCTCGATGAATGGGAAGGAAATGGGACACAACAGTTTACCCAGGTTCGGGCCACCCTGCGGTGTAAAACCCTACTCCCACTTTGTGGTGGATTGGCCTCGAGGGGCTGAGGATGAACTAGTACCATGGGAGAACAACCTCAGGAGGAGGCGTGTTCTTGTGCTTAAGTGAGCTGGTGGGTCGACCAATGATCCACCCTCTCTACGTGGTGGCTAGGCCCTATTTGTAGTGGCCTTGGTCCTCTTCCCAAATGAAGGCGGGAAGGGATCCCACAAGGGCCAAATTCTAAGGGAGACAACTAGTACATCTTATCCTGACAGAAGTAGCCTTCGCCTGCAAAGCCTCTAGTCGTGATGCCGTGGTGGGCTCGGCGATGACCTCCATCCTGCCATCCTAGCGGTCTTGGTCTTGTTGCACAGGAATGGAAACCTTTGGCTGATTCCTCGGGACTCCGCGCCTGCGCTTGCCTCCTTAGCAGTAAAGAGGAAACTGCAGTCATGTGCCCACCATGGCTCACGTCTTCTAAACCTCACGAGGTGAGGCTTGCATAGAGATCTCCACTCCTCAGGAGCCAGCCTGAGGAGGTCGCTCCTTCTGGAGGCCTTGGTGTCGTCCGCCTCACGAGGCTTGTCCCCTCGCGAGGGACTTGAGTTGTTGATGCCGAAGGTGGGCCGTACCAGGCCATCGATGGCGCCATGTCATGGGCCGCAGGCAGGCAAGTCTGGGTACCCCCATTCCCAGAATGCCGATAGTAGCCCCGGGCCCAAGGCGCACTCGAACTTGTCTTCAAGGCAAAGCTAAAGGGCAAGTGCGGAGCGCCGCGGGCCCTAACCGCCTGCGGCCTTGGTCGACGCGTGGCGATTGATGGGACATGGGCATCTCCGCTTCCCCACGTTGCCTCGACAACCATTTCGACTTGACAAGAGCTTGCTGCATGCAGAGAAAGATCATCATTGCATGGGATCGTGGAGGACGGCGGTAGGCCTCCCTCCGGATATAAATGAGGGGAGGGGCGGAGCCCCCCTTGCTCATCTCCATCTTCTCGCCGCCCGCTCCTTCTTCTTCTTCTTTGTCCTGCCGTCTTGTTGAAGTGCTCATGGACCGACAAGGAAGTTCTCCGCCGTACAGAAGGGGAAGGCCCCCAAGGAAGGGCCAGATTTGCCCCCGCTCAAGAGGGGCCGCGGACGTCCCGCAAGTACGCCGCGACCCCGGTGGTGGCCCCCCAGGGGCGCAGGCGCACTCCTCCAAGAGCGGGCGCTGCCTCCGGCGGTCGTGGTGGTGCTTCTTCCTGCGGCGGGACACGCTGAGGACGAGGCAGCTATTGCGATGGGGGAAGGCAAGCCGTGGTCGCCCAGCCTCCTCGGTCACGCTTCCACTCCGCGGACGCGTTCCTGGCTCCCGCTTCCGCGCTTCTTCGCGGGCGAGCTGCCTACCGTGGGGCCTGACGGCCTCTGGCTGCAAGCTGACGGCTGCTGTAGCAGGGCCTCACGAGCCGGGGTCGAGGTCACCGCCGCAGGCAACATGGCCTTGACCCGCGGTTGGCAGGCTTCGCCCGCGCACAAGGCCTGAGCGGGAGGTGCACCCTCCATTTCATATACGACGGCTGTCGGATTCTGGGTTCCAGCAAACCCTTGAGGTTCGAACTCTAGGGTGCGCACGAAGAACTCTCTCTCTCTCTAGCTCGCTCTCGCAATGATCTCAAGGCCTAGATCGCCGAACCCAAGGAACAAGAGACATGAGAGTTTATACTGGTTTGGGCCACCATTGTGGTGTAATACCCTACTCTAGTGTGGTGTGGTGGATTGCCTTGTAGGCTGAGGATGAACAAGTACAAGGTATGAACAGCCCCCTGAGGAGAGGCGTTCTTGAGCTCGGGGAGCTGGTGTGGTAGCCTTGGTGGAGTGGATCCAATCCAAGATCAGGTCCCCTCCTATGGTGGTGGCTACTCCTATTTATAGGCCCTGGTCCTCTTCCCAAATGTTAGGCGGGAAGGGATCCCACAACGGCCAATTTTGAAGGGAGACAACTAGTACAAGTTATCCTAACAAAAGGTGGTCTTCGCCTGCCAAAGGCTCTGGTGGTTACGCTGCTGTGGGCTCCGTGGTGACCTCCGTCCTGCCGTCCTGCTGGTCTTGGTCTTGCTGCACTGATATGGAAACCTTTGCCTGATGCCTCGGGACTCCTCGCCTGCGCCTGCCTCTCTAGCACCAAAGAGGAAACTGGTATACTACGCCCGCTGGCACCTGCCTGGCCTTGGTCGTCATTGCTCACGTCACGCGCACCTCGCGAGGTGCCCCCTGCCTTGATATCTCCACTCCTCGGGAGCCCGCCTAGTGAGGCTGCCCCTGAGGAGGTCTTGCGTCGTTTGCCTCGCGAGGCTTGGCCCCTCGCGAGGGTCTTGTGTGGTTGCTGCTGAAGATGGGCTGTACCAGGCCGCTGGTGGAGCCACGCCGTGGGCCGCAGGTAGGCAAGTCTGGGTACCCCCATTCCCAGGACGCCGACAGTAGCCCCCGGGCCTAAGGCGCGCTCGGACTTGGCTTCGAGGCGAAGCCAAAGGGCAAGTGCGTAGCACCGCGGGCCCCAACCGGCTGCGGCCTTGATTGACGTGTGGCGATTGACAGGATGTGGGCGTCTCCGCTTTCCCACGCTGCCTCGGCAACCGTTCGACTTGACGAGACCCTGCTGCATGCAGAAGAAAACCATCATTACCTGCAATCGTGGAGGCCGGAGGTTGGCCTCCTTCTGGCTATAAATGAGGAGAGGGGCGGAGACCCGTCGCTCATCTCTTCCTCCATTCTGCCTGCTTCTTCTTCTTCCTCCTTGCTTCACCGCCTTGCTGTGACACCCATGGCGCCGATAAGGAGATTCTCCGCCGCAGAGAAGGGAAAAACCCCTCGCGAAGAGCTAGGGCACTCCCACCGAAGAAGGGGCTAGCCCGCCGTCGCGACGCCGTTGCGAGGCAGGAGGTGACGAGGCCTTGTACGCCCAGGTAGAGGGCTCTGGAGGAAGAGGTGGCGGCCCGCGCCGCTCGCGCCACGGCCGCGGCGGCCACACTGCGGTGGCACGCGCCGCCAGCCCACGAACTCATGCCGAGGGCTCTTCGCGTGAGTTCGTGGTGTGGGTAGCAATGCCCCCGCGCACATGGATCAAATTCCCGCAGTTCTTCGCTGAAGAGATGCCGCCGAGGGGGCCACTCGAGTTGTGGCTGCAGCACGCCGAGTGTGACACCCCCGCGACGGGAGCAGAGGTTGAGGTCGTCTCCCCGGGCAAGATCTTCATGACCCGTGGACGTGGTGAGGTCGCCTACGCCTGCCGCGCGGAGGGGGCCCTCGTCATCCATTTTGAGTACGACGGCGCCTCCACGCTGTTCTTCAAGGTGTTCAACGAGGAAGGACACCGCCTGGAATGCTGCCCGGGTGGGGGTAGCCAGGACGGTGCGGCGGCTGGCGTTGGGCCCGCCCTTGGTCCTGCCCACAGCTCAGCCAACAGCAGCGATGGTGCCTGGGAGTCCAGCGACTCCCCCAACCCTTACGAGACTCCGGAGACGACCGACGACAGCTACGTGCCCCCGAGCTCTCGCCATGCCCGGAGCATGGCAGCGACGTCCGCCCGTCGCCGCCGCTGATCTAGATGGAGTTGGCACCGGTCTCCCGTGGCCCACTGTTGATGATGACATCGGCGGCGGCGCCTGTAGATGTGGCTCCTGGAAACCTTCTTCTTTTGTTCCCTGCGAGGAATTGAGGTGAACCCCGTGGGGGTGTGTAAAGAATCTGTAGTACTTTTGTAGTGATCTTATTCCCATTATGAAATTCATGATTGCGCGTCTTGCTTCAGCACTGCTCCCCCTTTTTGTCCTCGCGGCAGCTTAGTGCTCTACGCCAACAGGTCCCAGTCCCCAGGCAGGCTTCAGCCGTCGCTGGTATGCCAGGTCATGATGCTGTGGTCAAGGCCAGGAGGTGAGTGGCCCAGGGTCCGGTAAGAGCTCCTGAGGCGCGATGCTCAAGAGGTCCCCTTGGCATGCAAGCAGCTTCCTAAAGGCAGAAAAGGAAGGCGACATTGCTAGAGCAAGGCTGCAGGAGCCGAAAATCCTAAGTCACATGCTGGGCTTGACTTGAATACGCGACTTATCTTATCAAGCCTGAGGTGGTTCCCTTGTGTAGCGTCCAATTCATGCATTAGCGATGGTGGTATGGCTGGGTTAGGCCCGTGGCAGCTTCCCTCTTTTTCACGCCGCTCCAGGTCCCGGCCCTCGAGCGAGCTCAGATGCCACTGGTATGACAGGTCGCGGTGCCATGGTCAAGGCCAGGGGTGAGGGCTGGAGAGCCAGTAAGAGCCCATAAGGCGCGATGCTCAGGAACCCCCCCTTTAACACGCAAGCAAATTAGGCTTCGGAGATTCCTGCAGGTTAGCGCGAGGGAGGAATACAGATTGCCATCGCGTTCGCTGGCTTGCCGCTAGTCTTTCCGCAAGAAGATGAAGGCACTGAGGGCTTGGTGAGGTGACGTGTGCGGGGTGTGCCGCGAGCTAGAGCTCGACCACTCAGGTTTGTCAGCGTTGCAGGGACGGACCCGAGCACAAGCATCGTGCCAACATATGTAGCCCCCGTTGCGGGATGAGCAGGAAGCCGGCCAGCAATGCGGGTGGCCACGAGGGGCAACGAGTAAGCAGGTGACGATCATGAAATAACTCAAGCAATGAGGCAAGTTAGTTCTAATAGATGCAAGAACGATGCATGCCACTGGGACGGACCCGAGCGGCCTGGGGATGATGCAGCCCGAGGGGCGCCCCCAGCAGAGTAAGCTAAAGATGCAAAAGGATACATGTCGCAGGGACAAGCCCATGCGACCTGGGGATGATGCAGCCCGAGGGGCGCCCCCAACTGAATGGACCGGAAAGAGTCACCTGGTACCGTTGCTGAAGAGGCATTGTAGTAGCTGAAGATGCATGCTGAAGGAGTCGCTCCTCACGAGCCGCCAGGCTCTTGAGCCTCAGGAGGCTCTGGGGGCCCAGGTGGTTCTTGAAGAACCGTCGCCATCTCTGCCAGGACTGCGTGATGCCTGGCCTCCTGAGCCGCCAGAATGCTCCGCAAGTGGCGCTGGAAGGTGACAGCCGCGTTCGGCAAGCCGAAGGGCATGGGAATGTAGCTGTGAGGGCGACCCTCACACCGACCAATGCGCGAAGGCTAGAAATGCTCCTAAGATGTTGCCCTGTTGAGTCCAAGGATGTTGACGCAGATGCGCAGCTCGTCGTCCTCGCCATGACGCGAAGCTGCGCCAGGTGGTGGGCGGCGGACGCCGCGTATGGTCCTTGCTTCCTGAAGCTCCTCAGTTGCCTTGGTGATGAACTCCTGAGCACCAGGCGCTCTATGCCTTGTGCCTGAAGGAAATATGCCCTAGAGGCAATAATAAAGTTGTTATTTATATTTCCTTATATCATGATAAACGTTTATTATTCATGCTAGAATTGTATTAACCGGAAACTTAGTACATGTGTGAATACATAGACAAACAGAGTGTCACTAGTATGCCTCTACTTGACTAGCTCGTTGAATCAAAGATGGTTAAGTTTCCTAACCATTGACATGAGTTTTTATTTGATTAACGGGATCACATCATTAGAGAATGATGTGATTGACTTGACCCATTCTGTTAGCTTAGCATTTGATCGTTTAGTATATTGCTATTGTTTTCTTCATGACTTATACATGTTCCTATGACTATGAGATTATGCAACTCCCGAATACCGGAGGAACACTTTGTGTGCTACCAAACGTCACAACGTAACTGGGTGATTATAAAGGTGCTCTACAGGTGTCTCCG
Source organism: Aegilops tauschii subsp. strangulata (assembly GCF_002575655.3). NCBI lineage: Eukaryota > Viridiplantae > Streptophyta > Magnoliopsida > Poales > Poaceae > Aegilops > Aegilops tauschii. The sequence goes on along the minus strand of NC_053037.3, from coordinate 274,432,898 downwards.
ATGGTACTTGTTGAGTTGGCATAGATCAAGATTAGGATTTGTCACTCCGATTGCAGGAGAGGTATCTCTGGGCCCTCCCGGTAATGCACATCAATATAAGCCTTGCAAGCAATGTGACTAATGAGTTAGTTGCGGGATGATGCATTACGGAACGAGTAAAGAGACTTGCCGGTAATGAGATTGAACTAGGTATTGAGATACCGACGATCGAATCTCGGGCAAGTAACATACCGATGACAAAGGGAACAACGTATGTTGTTATGCGGTTTGACCGATAAAGATCTTCAATATGTAGGAGCCAATATGAGCATCCAGGTTCCGCTATTGGTTATTGATCGGAGACGTGTCTCGGTCATGTCTACATAGTTCTCGAACCCGTAGGCTCCGCACGCTTAACGTTCGATGACGATCGTATTATGAGTTTATGTGTTTTTGATGTACCGAAGGTAGTTCGGAGTCCCGGATATGATCACGGACATGACGAGGAGTCTCGAAATGGTCGACACATAAAGATCGATATATTGGACGACTATATTTGGACATCGGAATGGTTCCGGGTGAGATCGGGCATTTACCAATGTACCGGGAGGTTACTGGAACCCCCCGGGAGGTATATGGGCCTTATTGGGCCATAGTGGGAGAGAGGAGAAGGGAGCAAAGGAGGGGGCGCGCCCCCAAGCCCAATCTGAATTGGGAAGGGGGCCGCCCCCCTTTCCTTCCTCCTTCCTTCCACTTCCTTCTCTCCTAATCCAACTAGGGAAGGGGGGATCCTACTCCCGGTGGGAGTAGGACTCCCCCTGGGGCGCGCCTAGGAGGCCGGCCCCCTCCCCCTCCTCCACTCCTTTATATACGGGGGAGGGGGGCACCCCATGGACACACAAGTTGATCATTGATATCTTAGCCGTGTGCGGTGCCCCCCTCCACCATAATCCACCTCGGTCATATCGTTGCAGTGCTTAGGTGAAGCCCTGCGCCGGTAGCTTCATCATCACTGTCATCACGCCGTCGTGCTGATGGAGCTCTCCCTCGATACTCTGCTGGATCGTGAGTTCGTGGGACGTCACCGAGCCGAACGTGTGCAGATCGCGGAGGTGCCGTACTTTCGGTACTAGGATCAGTCGATCGTGAAGACGTACGACTACATCAACCGCGTTATCATAACGCTTCCGCTTACGGTCTACGAGGGTACGTGGACAACACTCTCCCCTCTCGTTGCTATGCATCACCATGATCTTGCGTGTGCGTAGGAAATTTTTGAAACTACTACGTTCCCTAACAGTGGCATCCGAGCCAGGTTTATGCGTAGATGTTATATGCACGAGTAGAACACAAGTGAGTTGTGGGCGATACTAGTCATACTGCTTACCAGCATGTCATACTTTGATTTAGCGGTATTGTTGGATGAAGCAGCCCGGACAGACATTACGCGTACGCTTACGCGAGACTGGTTCCACCGACGTGCTTCGCATACAGGTGGCTGGCGGGTGTCAGTTTGTCCAACTTTAGTTGAATCGAGTGTGGCTACGCACGGTTCTTGTTGAAGTTTAAAACAACACATACTTGATGAAATATCGTTGTGGTTTTGATGCGTAGGTAAGAACGGTTCTTGCTCAGCCCGTAGCAGCCACGTAAAACTTGAACAACAAAGTAGAGGACGTCTAACTTGTTTTTGCAGGGCATGTTGTGATGTGATATGGTCAAGACATGATGCTAAATTTTATTGTATGAGATGATCATGTTTTGTAACAAAGTTATCGGCAACTGGCAGGAGCCATATGGTTGTCGCTTTATTGTATGAAATGCAATCGCCATCTAATTGCTTTACTTTATCACTAAGCGGTAGCGATAGTCGTAGAAGCAATAGTTGGCGAAACGACAACGATGCTACGATGGAGATCAAGGTGTCGCGCCGGTGACGATGGTGATCATGATGGTGCTTCGGAGATGGAGATCAAAGGCACAAGATGATCATATCACTTATATTGATTGCATGTGATGTTTATCCTTTATGCATCTTATTTTGCTTAATTCGACGGTAGCATTATAAGATGATCTCTCACTAAATTTCAAGGTATAAGTGTTCTCCCTGAGTATGCACCGTTGCGAAGGTTCGTCGTGCCGACACACCATGTGATGATCGGGTGTGATAAGCTCTACGTTCACATACAACGGGTGCAAGCCAGTTTTGCACACGCAGAATACTCGGGTTAAACTTGACGAGCCTAGCATATGTAGATATGGCCTCGGAACACTGAGACCGAAAGGTCGAGCGTGAATCATATAGTAGATATGATCAACATAGTGATGTTCACCATTGAAAACTACTCCATCTCACATGATGATCGGACATGGTTTTGTTGATATGGATCACATGATCACTTAGATGATTAGAGGGATGTCTATCTAAGTGGGAGTTCTTACGTAATTTGATTAATTGAACTTTAATTTATCATGTACTTAGTACGTGATAGTATTTTGCATGTCTATGTTGTTGTAGATAGTTGGCCCGTGCTTTTGTTCCGTTGAATTTTAATGCGTTCCTAGAGAAAGCTAAGTTGAAAGATGATGGTAGCAACTACACGGACTGGATCCGTAACTTGAGGATTATCCTCATTGCTGCACTGCCAAACCCGCAGCAGGAGCAACGCCAGATGTTATGAACGTCTGGCAGAGCAAAGCTGATGACTACTCGATACAGTGTGCCATGCTTTACGGCTTAGAACCGGGACTTCAACGACGTTTTGAACGTCATGGAGCATATGAGATGTTTCAGGAGTTGAAGTTAATATTTCAAGCAAATGCCCGAATTGAGAGATATGAAGTCTCCAGTAAGTTCTACAGCTGCAAAATGGAGGAGAATAGCTCTGTCATTGAGCATATACTCAAAATGTCAAGGTATAACAATCACTTGATTCAACTGGGAGTTAATCTTCCTGATGATAGTGTCATTGACAGAATTCTTCAATCACTGCCACCAAGCTACAAGAGCTTCGTGATGAACTATAATATGCAAGGGATGGATAAGACAATTCCTGAGCTCTTCGCAATGCTAAAGGCTGCAGAGGTAGAAATCAAGAAGGAGCATCAAGTGTTGATGGTCAACAAGACAACCAGTTTCAAGAAAAAGGGTAAAGCGAAGAAGGGGAACTTCAAGAAGAACGGCAAGCAAGTTGCTGCTCAAGTGAAGAAGCCCAAGTCTGGACCTAAGCCTGAGACTGAGTGATTCTACTGCAAAGGGACTAGTCACTGGAAGCGGAACTGCCCCAAGTATTTGGCGGATAAGAAGGATGGCAAGGTGAACAAATGTATATGTGATATACATGTTATTGATGTGTACCTTACTAATGCTCGCAGTAGTGCTTGGGTATTTGATACTGCTTCTATTGCTAATATTTGCAACTCAAAACAGGGACTACGGATTAAGCGAAGATTGGCTAAGGACGAGGTGATGATGCGCGTGGGAAATGGTTCCAAAGTCGATGTGATCGCGGTCGGCACGCTACCTCTACATCTACCTTCGGGATTAGTTTTAGACCTGAATAATTGTTACTTGGTGCCAGCGTTGAGCATGAACATTATATCTGGATCTTGTTTGATGCGAGACGGTTATTCATTTAAATTAGAGAATAATGGTTGTTCTATTTATATGAGTTATATCTTTTATGGTCATGCACCCTTGAAGAGTGGTATATTTATGTTGAATCTCGATAGTAGTGATACACATATTCATAATATTGAAGCCAAAAGATGCAAAGTTGATAATGATAGTGCAACTTATTTGTGGCATTGTCGTTTAGGTCATACTGGTGTAAAGCACATGAAGAAACTCCATTCTGATGGACTTTTGGAATCACTTGATTATGAATCACTTGGTACTTGCGAACCATGCCTCATGGGCAAGATGACTAAAACGCCATTCTCCGGAACAATGGAGCGAGCAACGGATTTATTGGAAATCATACATACTGATGTATGTGGTCCGATGAATGTTGAGGCTCGTGGCGGGTATACCTTCACAGATGATTTGAGCAGATATGGGTATATCTACTTGATGAAACATAAGTCTGAAACATTTGAAAATTTCAAAGAATTTCAGAGTGAAGTGGAAAATCATCGTAACAAGAAAATAAAGTTTCTACGATCTGATCGTGGAGGAGAATATTTGAGTTACGAGTTTGGTCTTCATTTGAAACAATGCAGAATAGTTTCGCAACTCACGCCACCCGAAACACCACAGCGTAATGGTGTGTCCGAATGTCGTAATCGTACTTTACTAGATATGGTGCGATCTATGATGTCTCTTACTGATTTACCGCTATCGTTTTGGGGTTATGCTTTAGAGACGGCTACATTCACGTTAAATAGGGCACCATCTAAATCCGTTGAGACGACACCTTATGAACTGTGGTTTGGCAAGAAACCAAAGTTGTCGTTTCTTAAAGTTTGGGGTTGCGATGCTTATGTGAAAAAGCTTCAACCTGATAAGCTCGAACCCAAATCGGAGAAATGTGTCTTCATAGGATACCCAAAGGAGACTGTTGGGTACACCTTCTATCACAGATCCGAAGGCAAGACATTCGTTGCTAAGAATGGATTCTTTCTAGAGAAGGAGTTTCTCTCGAAAGAAGTGAGTGGGAGGAAAGTAGAACTTGATGAGGTAATTGTACCTGCTCCCTTGTTGGAAAGTAGTTCATCATAGAAATCTATTCCTGTGACTCCTACACCAATTAGTGAGGAAGCTAATGATGATGATCATGTAACTTCAGATCAAGTTACTACCGAACCTCATAGGTCAACTAGAGTAAGATCTGCACCAGAGTGGTATGGTAATCCTGTTCTGGAGGTCATGTTACTTGACCATGACGAACCTATGAACTATGAGGAAGCGATGATGAGCCCGGATTCCGCAAAATGGCTTGAGGCCATGCAATCTGAGATGGGATCCATGTATGAGAACAAAGTGTGGACTTTGGTTGACTTGCCCGTTGATCGGCAAGCCATCGAGAATAAATGGATCTTCAAGAAGAAGACTGACGCTGACGGTAATATTACTGTCTACAAAGCTCGACTAGTTGCGAAAGGTTTTCGACAAGTTCAAGGAGTTGACTACGATGAGACCTTTTGACCCGTAGCGATGCTTAAGTCCGTCCGAATCATGTTAGCAATTGCCGCATTTTATGATTATGAAATTTGGCAAATGGATGTAAAGACTGCATTCCTGAATGAATTTATGGAAGAAGAGTTGCATATGATGCAACCTGAAGGTTTTTCGATCCAAAGGATGCTAACAAAGTGTGCAAGCTCCAGCGATCCATTTATGGACTAGTGCAAGCATCTCGGAGTTGGAATAAACGTTTTGATAGCGTGATCAAAGCATATGGTTTTATACAAACTTTTGGAGAAGCCTGTATTTACAAGAAAGTGAGTGGGAGCTCTGTAGCATTTCTAATATTATATGTGGATGACATATTGTTGATTGGAAATGATATAGAATTTCTGGATAGCATAAAACGATACTTGAATAACAGTTTTTCAATGAAAGACCTCGGTGAAGCTGCTTATATATTGGGCATCAAGATCTATAGAGATAGATCAAGACGCCTAATTGGACTTTCACAAAGCACATACCTTGATAAAGTTTTGAAGAAGTTCAAAATGGATCAAGCAAAGAAAGGGTTCTTGCCTGTGTTACAAGGTGTGAAGTTGAGTCAGACTCAATGCCCGACACTGCAGAAGATAGAGAAAAAATGAAAGGTGTTCCCTATGCTTCAGCCATAGGCTCTATCATGTATGCAATGTTGTGTACTAGACCTGATGTGTGCCTTGCTATTAGTTTAGCAGGGAGGTACCAAAGTAATCCAGGAGTGGATCACTGGACAGCGGTCAAGAACATCCTGAAATACTTGAAAAGGACTAAGGATATGTTTCTTGTTTATGGAGGTGACAAAGAGCTCGTCGTAAACGGTTACATTGAGGCAAGCTTTGAAACTGATCCAGATGACTCTAAGTTACAAACCGGATACGTATTTATATTGAACGGTGGAGCTGTCAGTGTCGGTGTCAAAACCGGCAGATCTCGGGTAGGGGGTCCCGAGCTGTGTGTCATGGATCGATGGGTAACAGGAGACAGGGGACACAATGTTTACCCAGGTTCGGGCCCTCTTAATGGAGGTAATACCCTACTTCCTGCTTGATTGATCTTGATGAATATAGAGATTACAAGAGTTGATCTACCCCGAGATCATATGTTGTGGTCTAAACCCTAGGGGTATGATGATTAATCTCATAATGATCTATCCACTAGCCTGGCCTTGGCTTATATAATGCACCAGAGGACTAGGATAACAAGAGTCCTAGCCGAATACGTTGGTGGAGAGGAGTCCTTGTGTTGATCACCAAGTCTTGTGGAATACTCCTTGTATGCGGCATGGGCTGCCCGAAGTGGCCCATGAGTGAACCACCATGGGGGTCCTCGGCCCGATCCACCTAGTCGGGAGACGATGTGGTGAATACCCCCTAGTCCAGGACACCATCAGTAGCCCCCTGAACCATTCTTCAAGTTGGGGACGCTCCTCGATCCTTCCGAACTGTTCTTCATCTTCGGTTGTCGGTCTTGAATACTGGTTCAACAAATCTTCTCATCTTAAATCTTGAGGATCGCCGAAGTAAATCCGAAGAGTTTACACGTCGGGTATCTGAGGAGCCCCTTTAAGTTATTGGCCTTTATCAATGCCTGGTTATTTTTACGCCCACCTCGGGTTTGAAGTTGTTCCCGTGTAGCGGTGTCCTCTTGCATCCGAGCCCCAACGCCGGACTGCATTCGAGGTATCTTTTGCAGCCGAGCACCAACGCCAGACTGTATCCGAGCTTCAACACCGGACTGTATCCGAGCTCCAACGCCGGACTATATCTGAGGTGTCATAGATCACCTTGGTTCAAAAAGTTTTAGCCGAGCTTAATGACGGAAATCCCCTCTAAGGAGCCAGCCACTTGCATCCGAGCTATATGCCAAACTGCTTCTGAGGTGGCTCAGCACCTCGGTCATGGGCTGATTGTTTGCGGATTTTATTTCCGATGCGTATAAATTTCTTTGCGGACAAGATGTATTGCCAGTAGCCCTCAAGGTGTCTGTCGGCCTAAAATCCGAGATGCACCTGAAGGAAATATGAAACCGTTGATCCTAGTAGCTTCTGAGACTCAGGTCGTGAAATCGGCCTGAGGATCAACTCCTAGCTCGGCAGCATACATAGGAATAGACACACAGTATAATATATTAGAGGTAATAGTGATCGGCGGACGGGCCCCTGAGAGAGGGTCGTGAGAAGTCGCCGTGATATATCAGCTTGATGCCGGATAAGTCCCATATGGTACTTATTGTCATCCGAAGACGCGCTTGTCCATAGTTCAATTATGCCGAACACTGAGCACTTTGAATTTTCTACATTGAATAGGCAGTAGCCCCCGAGCCACTGGTCGGGTGGCAACACTAGATCAGGGGATCGATGTGCCCCTTTAATATTTATAAATAATGAGCGCAAAACCAAGTAGCCCCCGAGCCTTAATATGGGCACGGGTGGCCGAATTAGGGATCGATATCCGTTTGACAGAAAAAAATTGTTGTGTTTAACACAAACTTCTCGAAAAGAGAATAAAGATCTCTTAAAGGAGCTAGAGCCAGCGAAAGCTGGGCTTGCCAAGGTTGGCCCCAAGGGGCTTAATAGATAGGAAATCGATGCCACTTGGGATTTAGGAGAGCTTTATGTAAGTTGCTCGGTTGTCTCAGCGAGGTGAGGCTTGCATAGAGATCTCCTAAATCTCCTAAATAAAAAACTGTTGCATAATTAATAATTTATGCAAAGTGAGTAATAAAAGAAATATGGCCTGTGTGCCGAACACTCGATGAGGTAGAGCTCCCTCAGCGATGCCGAAGTCCCGAGGCAACCGAACATGTCGGGATGGCAATTCGACCAACAAGGTGATCACGTGAGCCGATTTACGCCGATTGGGACAACGACGTCGGCTTGCCGAAGTGACCGCGTGACGCAGTCGAAGTCGATTACCTACAGATGTAAAATAGTGCAGTCCAACAATAATAATATAAATATATAAAAATCCTCGCGTAATTAATTTACGCAAAATAATTTATTTAAAGATGTGTGGCCTGGCGCCGAAGTCAATGTTGATGCAAGGCGTCGGCGTGATGCAGTGAAGGCGTGACAAAGCCTAAATTTGCAGGGCGGTCCGGGCTCTAGATGCGGTGTTCGCCGAACTGCGGACGGGAAACTGACCGAACCATCACGCAACCATCGTTAATGCGGCCATCATTTGACAGACCTGTGTAAAGATGATGGAACAAACCAGAGTAATAATTTCTTGGAAAAAATAAACCCAAACAAGCAAAAATTGCTAGGGTTAACAGCACCTGGCTTATTTGTTGTAGCAGTTCGAAGAAAAGTGACTCCAAAATTGGGAATCGATCCGCACACCCATTGCCTGATGGACGGTGAAGCGACGGCATGGCGATGCTGGTAAAGGTCGGCTCGCCAAGGCAAAGCTCCCGGTCCGGCTAATGTGACGAAGCTGGTCAACGGGTGACGCCGAAGTCTCCGGAGTAGGTTGGTGAAGAGATGATGAAGCCCCCGGTCTAGCCGAGGTGACGGAGCGGGTCAGTAAGGAGACGTTGCAGCTGCCATGTCAGCCGAGGTATTGGAGCAGTTCGGCGTGATGGACATCGGCTTGAAGAAGCAACAGTGCGGTCATGCCGACGCTGGACATAACTTGTGACGCGATCAAAGCCGGATTGATGAAGTGACCGAATGGCGATGCCAGTGTGCCCATTCTGTGTAATCCGTGGGGCGGCGTTGTTGGTGATAATTTATCCTTCACGATGCCAAACTCTTTTACGGCTCGCCGAGATGATGATCCGAAGAAGATGAGCTTGGATCAACAAAGCGACGACGTGTCTAGCGTAGGTCGACAGCCGTGGAGCAATGTTACCGGACTGGTTTGACACCAACGTGAGGGTGAAGAGTACCTCAGAGAAGGCTTAAAATTTTATGGGCACATGTTAAGAACAACGCACAATACCCTAGAAGAAAATTCCTTTAAAAAGGTTGTCCAATATCACGTTCATAAAGAAACATGAATTCGGGTCGGATCCGTATTCGCGGAGAAAACACATAAGAAAATTGGTCCACTCATTGGAAGGTTCCCGGAGTTTGAACCGTCGGATCGAGCTGAAATTTTGAGGGGTGGTATATATTGGAATTCCGCAGCAGATGAACGGTTGGATCTTCCAAAGTACCTCCGAGCTTGGCTCTGGAGACCACGCCCTAAACTCGTCCAGATTCCCGTCTAGATTTGACAAGGCTCCGGTATATCGTAGATTGCCGGAGATTTCTCCATCGGAACTCGACGAAATTTTGCATGGTTGTTGTAGACTTAATTCCGCACATTTCCACTGAAGCAATCGTTGAAACGACACTTGAGGAGGCGGTGGCGGTGGATAAGAGTTCGCTGTCCAGAAAAACAGCACGGTCGCTCAAGGGCAATATTTACATTGAGCCCCCGAGCTCCATGGATGATTCCTCCATGATCATGATAGAGATCGGAGTTGATGTTGATGAAGGCCCTTATCCGAACATGACGATCGGAGGTAGGGCGCAGTGCTCGGTCAAGGCAAGGTGACCAGTCGAGCCGACGACGAAGATGCCGACGTCGCAGTTGATCTGCAGTCGAGCCATTGATCCTTTATCGATCACACAGCGGAACTCTCAATGAAACACCATTGTCGGTGTCAAAACCGGCAGATCTCGGGTAGGGGGTCCCGAGCTGTGTGTCATGGATTGATGGGTAACAGGAGACAGGGGACACGGTGTTTACCCAGGTTCGGGCCCTCTTAATGGAGGTAATACCCTACTTCTTGCTTGATTGATCTTGATGAATATAGAGATTACAAGAGTTGATCTACCCCGAGATCATATGTTGTGGTCTAAACCCTAGGGGTATGATGATTAATGTCATAATGATCTATCGACTAGCCTGGCCTTGGCTTATATAATGCACCAGAGGCCTAGGATAACAAGAGTCCTAGCCGAATACATTGGTGGAGAGGAGTCCTTGTATTGATCACCAAGTCTTGTGGAATACTCCTTGTATGCGGCATGGGATGCCCGAAGTGGCCCATGAGTGAACCTCCATGGGGGTCCTCGGCCCGATCCACCTAGTCGGGAGACGATGTGGTGAGTACCCCCTAGTCCAGGACACCGTCAGTCAGTTGGTGCAAATCTAAGCAAAGCGTCGTGGCGGGATCTACGTGTGAAGCGGAGTACATAGCTGCTTCGGAAGTAGCAAATGAAGGAGTCTAGATGAAGGAGTTCATATCCGATCTAGGTGTCATATCTAGTGCATTGGGTCCAATGAAAATCTTTTGTGACAATACTGGTGCAATTGCCTTGGCAAAGGAATCCATATTTCACAAGAGAACCAAGCACATCAAGAGACGCTTCAATTCCATCCGCGATCAAGTCAAGGAGGGAGACATAGATATTTGCAAGATACATATGGATCTGAATGTTGCAGACCCGTTGACTAAGCCTCTCTCACGAGCAAAACATGATCAGCACCAAAACTCCATGGGTGTTAGAATCATTACTGTGTAATCTAGATTATTGACTCGAGTGCAAGTGGGAGACTGAAGGAAATATGCCCTAGAGGCAATAATAAAGTTGTTATTTATATTTCCTTATATCATGATAAATGTTTATTATTCATGCTAGAATTGTATTACCGGAAACTTAGTACATGTGTGAATACATAGACAAAGAGAGTCTCACTAGTATGCCTCTACTTGACTAGCTCGTTGAATCAAATATGGTTAAGTTTCCTTGCCATTGACATGAGTTGTCATTTGATTAACCGGATCACATCATTAGAGAATGATGTGATTGACTTGACCCATTCCGTTAGCTTAGCATTTGATCGTTTAGTATATTGCTATTGCTTTCTTCATGACTTATACATGTTCCTATGACTATGAGATTATGCATCTCCCGAATACTGGAGGAACACTTTGTGTGCTACCAAATGTCACAACATAACTGGGTGATTATAAAGGTGCTCTACAGGTGTCTCCGATGGTACTTGTTGAGTTGCCATAGATCAAGATTAGGATTTGTCACTTCGATTGTCGGAGAGGTATCTCTAGGCCCTCTCAGTAATGCACATCAATATAAGCCTTGCAAGCAATGTGACTAATGAGTTAGTTGCGGGATGATGCATTACGGAACGAGTAAAGAGACTTGCCGGTAACGAGATTGAACTAGGTATTGAGATACCGACGATCGAATCTCGGGCAAGTAACATACCGATGACAAAGGGAACAACGTCTGTCGTTATGCGGTTTGACCGATAAAGATCTTCGTAGAATATGTAGGAGCCAATATGAGCATCCAGGTTCCGCCATTGGTTATTGATCGGAGACGTGTCTCGGTCATGTCTACATAGTTCTCGAACCCATAGGCTCCGCACGCTTAATGTTCGATGACGATCGTATTATGAGTTTATGTGTTTTTGATGTACCGAAGGTAGTTCGGAGTCCCGGATATGATCACGGACATGACGAGGAGTCTCGAAATGGTCGACACATAAAGATCGATATATTGGACGACTATATTTGGACATCGGAATGGTTCCGGGTGAGATCGGGCATTTACCAATGTACCGGGAGGTTACCGGAACCCCCTGGGAGGTATATGGGCCTTATTGGGCCATAGTGGGAGAGAGGAGAAGGGAGCAAAGGAGGGGGCGCCCCCCAAGCCCAATCAGAATTGGGAAGGGGGCCGGCCCCCCTTTCCTTCCTCCTTCCTTCCCCTTCCTTCTCTCCTAATCCAACTAGGGAGGGGGGGGGGGGGGAATTCTACTCCCGGTGGGAGTAGGACGCCCCTTGGGGCGCGCCTAGGAGGCCGGCCACCTCCCCATCCTCCACTCCTTTATATACGAGGGAGGGGGGCACCCCATGGACACACAAGTTGATCATTGATCTCTTAGCCATGCGCGGTGCCCCCTCCACCATAATCCACCTCGGTCATATCGTTGCAGTGCTTAGGCAAAGCCCTGCGCCGGTAGCTTCATCATCACCGTCATCATGCCGTCGTGCTAACGAAGCTCTCCCTCGACACTCTGCTGGTTCGTGAGTTCGTGGGACGTCACCGAGCCGAACGTGTGCAGATCGCGGAGGTGCCGTACTTTCGGTACTAGGATCGGTCGATCGTGAAGACGTATGACTACATCAACCGCGTTGTCATAACGCTTCTGTGACAGCCTGGATTTTGCCTTCTCTCTTTTTCCGGACTTGCCTTCTCTCTGTTTCCGGACTTGGTTTTTGCCTTGCCTTGATTTGGATTTTGGAATCATTTCAAATGGACTTGTCACTTGGGCATACCCTTGACTTTCACCCAAGTGACCTATCTACTTCCCATTCAACCTTATCTCTCTGATATCCCCAAAATAATCAAATGAATATTTTTCATAAAGGAAAAATATTCATTTTCCTCCCTGAAACCCTTTTCAGAAACTTGTGCTCCAAAGCAACCCTCATTTTTAATACTCCTAAAAATCTGAGATAATTCCTGAATATTTTTTGGACCTTGGCACACCTTCCCAAGCAAAAATATTGCCTGACTTTTTGTAATATTTTTGCTATAGAAAATCATTTCTCTTCTGGACCAAAAATGCACATTGTACAACAAGTGCATTTTTCCTTGATCTTTTGGCCCTGATCTTTCTTGAGCTTAACTACCCTCCTAAGAGAACCTAAACCCCAGGAGATCAGCCCTAATGGCCTTCTAGAAGCCAGCCAAACTTGGCGACCAAGTTTCTGGTCAGAAACTTGCCAGCTTGGTTGAGTCAATTCTGGTCGGCCTGGGTATGAGCTTTCAACTTTCCTAGACTAAACACTGCGTGGACTAGAGCATAGACAAGGTTTGGCCGCGTTTGGGCGTCGTCTTGACCATGCCAGCGTGGTGACCGCGTGAAGACACGGTGCCTGGCAGCTACTCGACGCGCTCTGGGTGTCACCATCTCCTCTGTTCAACGCGTGCTCGATCCAGCGCTCGCCGATGACTGCCGTGCCGCGCCACTGTCCCCAACCCATCACCCTTGCCCCCTCCATCGGAGACACCAAACCCTAGCCGCCGTCAACCTCGCTCCCCGCCGACCATGGATTTCTGGAAGTGGCACCCCGGCGAGAAGACCAAGCACGACCATGAGGCGTGGTCGTCATCCGCCTCGTCTGGAAGTGCGGCCAGCCACTCCTCCTCGCTGGCATCTTTCTCCATCTCCCCTCCGGCGGTCGTGCCACGCTACAGGCTGTACGTGAAGGTCGAAGTCTGCCGCCGGTACTGGGAGACCGGCACCCCGCTGCTGTGGTCAGATGCCCACCTCCCCAATGAGTGGCATCTGAGCCTGGATCGGGTGCCCATTCCCCCCGTCCCGGCGAGTGGCCGTGCCCGCCTCCAGGAGATCGCCCATCATCGAGCCAGGATTCCACGCCAGCTCCTCACCAACCGCAGGTACAACGTCGACTAGCCCCTCTGGGACACATGGTTCAGGGCCAGCACGACATGTGTTGACAAACCTTTTTTGCCGGCCGTGGTTGTACACTGGTAGTTTGACTTTTGAAGTCGAACGGACGTGTCACACCACAATTTGGGTGCACTGGATAGCCTAGCCACGTGAACGGGTTTTCCTCCCATCATCTCGTGGCTCGCGTACTAGAGTAGTACTCCTATATATCAATTCACACCATGCAAAGTTTCTCGCCCGCGTGCTTGCCCTAGCCACACCTCGCTTCCAGCTTCCTCATCAGCTAGCATATTTAAACTAGCGCCTCCCAATTAAGCCTGAGGAGCCAGAAAAGCCTGGCGCGGCATTGGGAACTATGCAATATGGCTCTGTACGTAAAGTGCTAGTACTCTACTACTCTGTAGCTTGTGGCTGCATGCATGGACTTCGCTCCATTACCGGCTCTATAAAAGAAATTCCTCTTGACATCATTTGTTTTTTTTTGAAACGGAGGCAAAAGCTTTGCCTCGTCTCATTCATAAAGAAGGAACTACTAACAAAGTTCGACGAGATCCATTACACCTCTACAAATGGAAGCGAAAAGCCTAGTCTCGCTGTATCAAAGAACTTAATGTACCGCACCCGCAGTAACCATCGCTGATAAACAGGCTGCTAGTGTGTGCGTGAGAGGAGTGGCTGAGTAGGCCAGCTACGCGCTTGAATAGAGTATGGAGAGTACGCACTACGCAGGTGTACTTTTCCTGCATTGATAGTACAGCGATGGTTCTCTTGAGATTCAAGAGTTCAACACTGGTGCACTATAGAAGTACAGTACATCACACTACTAGTTGAGAAAGTAGTACTCTGTACTACTACTACTACTACTACTACTACTACTACTACTACTATAGTACGAGTACGTAGTAAATAATAGCCTCACCATCGCGGGGCACGAGGCACTACCACTATGCCTGCCCGCATAATTTCCTTAGCAAAGGGATGAGGCCCTGCGGTTACTACGCTCTTATCTCCTCCTCGCTAGTTCCCCTCCCCCCGAAGAGAAGGCAGTTCGTCGCTCCTCCCATGGATTCGCCAGGCAGTTTTCCTCCTCGTCGGGGCTGGGAGACCTTGGACGACAATCCTGTAACGATCAAACCTCGAAGGATTTGAGTCTCTGTGCTTACCGTGCTAGTCCCTGGATTGAACTCGCTAGTACACACAATATAGACGAATACCAGAATAGCAAGTGCATCATTTATTACAATGTATGATCCAGTGTATATAAAATAAAACAATCTGCATAGCACTCGGCTACCTTTATTCAATCAAACAGCGGAAAGTAGCAGAAAATAACGATGAGTCCCATCATAGCCCACTGGCGATGCTGAGTGCAGACTCGCGACCCTAACGGTACCTTACTCTTCGTCTGAATATCCTGCAACATGAGATGTTGCAGCCATATAGGTCAATACTTTGAATGTACTGGCAAGTTACATAGGAGCAATAATAAAACAAACCTACATGTATATGCATAGTACAACAAAAGAAAGGCTTGAGGGTTTATTTTACAGAAAGCTGATTTTGTCCTCATAACTACCTAATAGTCAAATTTTTATTTAGTTCTTTTATTACTACATTTAAATACACAAGGTTGAGTTGGCAAAAACAACTCCAACCTACCCTTTATTAAGTTTTCCCACAAATATTATTAAGTGTCACATCTGTCAAGATCATCCAACAACTGTAATGGCATAGTCGCTCAAAATTGTCCATAACCGAGGACACGGCTAATCATGATTAGTTTTAATACTCTGCAGAGTTTCGCACACTTTACCCACTAGACTCAACCCGAAGATTGAGACAAAGTCTTTCAGAAGTAGTCACCTCCACCCACCGGCAGCTGGTACACCTACTCATATCTACATCTACTAGCATACCTGGGCGAGGATCCCATGACCTACTCAACTAAGCTAGAGCCCATTTAACTAGTGGTTGCGCATGGAAGCTACTAGTCACTAAGTCTGTGTGATCTTTTTGAGCCTGGGCGGCCGTCCACTTACATTCAGAGGGTATAAACCATGATGTTCTTGAAACCACCCATCAATACCAGTTCCACCCAGACGTGAGTTAAATCCTTAATTACTACTCAATTTGTTATATATAATCCTCACGTAAGCTCAATGAATACACGAACCACCCCCGTCTACAAAGCATAGCAAACTACAACTACCATGATTTGCAAAAGACGGGAAGATAGCTCAACAACATAGCAAAATTATATAGTAATCCTATACATGCATATATTCATAGTGTGATACAACTACATGCATAGAAAACAATAGGTAAAGGATGATCAACATGTAACTTGCCTTGGTTCTGGTTCAAAAGGTCACACTCCTGACAATAGCTCGCGTCGCACTCCGGACAATATACACGTTTCACACAATCAACAATCAATCACCGAAACTCAAATAACACCAAAATAAAACCAACAGCAAGAAATCATTTTAAAACTCCAACAACAGTATCATAATAGCAGGAACAAATCATCTACAATGCACTAGAAACACAACGCAAAAAGAATCACTCGATTCCAACAAACGGTTTGAAAGTTATGGCCCGCGGAAGGTTTGATTCAGATTCGAACGAATTCAAATTTGAAAAGTGCAAACATGTGAGATTTTGGTTGTCATATTCTCCTGGTCATTGTGAGTGCAGAGGAAAAAGAATCACCTAAAAAGGATCTGTAGACTAAAACATATAGCTATTTGAATTTTAGTTGAAAATCTGAAAATAAAACAAAAAGAAATAGAAAACTCCTGGTCTGTTCATGCGTTTACAGTAGTTGTCGCCACGTGGCAGCTCGTGATTGGCCGGGGTTTGCTGTGCACGCGTGTGCTTACCAGAAACGGAGGAAAAAAAGGCGGCAGCGGTCTCGGGCATTGGCGGCGGCGCTCCTCCGGTGGGTCTCCGGCGAACGCGAGGTGACGGATGGGTGCGTTGTGCGGTGGCGGTGATGATGGTGGTGCTCAACAGCGGCGTTGCTCCCTCTGTAGGCGATGGCGACGAGGTGAACCACGACGTGCTCCGACGGCGGCGGGTCGGCCTATTTCTGTCGCTCTGCAGCGAGTTGGGCAAAGCCAGGGCGTCAGGCAGGTGCGCGATAGAGAGGGGGTTCGAGTGGGGCAGTCTGCACGGCCGGGGTGATCTTACAGCGATGAAAATGACTGGTGAAACGGCGGCGGCTCGAGCTCCTCCGGCGAGATCCAAATCGCCTGCGGAGTCCGTATGGTCGAGGGAAAGTGGGGGAAGGGCCTCGGTAGGGTTACGTAGGGGTTTGGCTCGCGTGCGGCGCTCCTGGAGGTCATGGGATCGAGTAGGGCGCCGGGTCGAGTCGAGTTTGGCCTCGGCGTGCGTGCGGTGCGGCTGCGTCCGGCTCGGGGTGGAAGAAAGTGGCGCGGGGTCCACCCATCAGTGGGTCAGGGCGTCGGCGGGTTTCGGGCGTGGGTCGGGCGCAGCGGTGTTGCATGCCGCTTCGCGGGAAGCTGGGCCGCGGCTGCGCGCGGTTGGTGGGCTCGCCGTCGGCCAAAAGTGGCCACGGCGGTGCTGCGCACTGCCTGCGTTTTTTAAACAACAGTTACATAAACACAATTAACTAAAATAAAAACACAAGAATAAATTCTAAGAAAAATACATAGACACACAGTAAAAATAACCCTACTAATATAAACTACAGGAGCACTAGCTCCTCACCTAATGCAATTTTGGAAATTCATTTTCATGCAATAGGCCACACAACAGCAACAAAACACTCAAATAAAATAATTTGGAGATTATGAAAAATACCAGAACATATGAGATGAACTGGAAATAATATTCTGGACATTATGAACATTTTTAAAACATGGGAGAAGTCATGTTATCTCCGCTCCAATAAATTGCCTTTAGTTGCATAATGAAAAGAATATTTCAGAAAAGCAAATAATGCATGAAAAAATATGAGATGCATATGAATGATCTATTAACATCCAAATTGGGAAAATTGGGATGTTACAAACCTACCCCCAGTAAGATGAATCTCGCCCTCGAGATTCGGGTTGGCTAGCAAATAGGTGTGGGTGATCCTGCCTGAGATTTTCCTCTCGTTCCCAGGTACCTTTCTCCTCTGTATGATGATCCCACTGAACCTTGCATAACTTAATTGTCTTGGTGCGAGTAACTCTCTCTGCTGTCTCCAGAATCTTAATAGGCTTCTTCTAATATGTCAAATCACTCTCCAACTGAATTGCCTCAAGTGGCACCGTGTCCCTAATGGAACATCCATCATCTCTGCATGGCACTTCTTCAACTGAGATACCTGAAACACATTATGAACTCCAGACAAAGATTCTGGCAACTCCAGCTGATAAGCTACCTCTCCTCTACGCTCCAAGGTCTTGTAAGGCCCCACAAAACGTGGTGCTAACTTACCCTTAGTTCCAACCCTCTTAATTCCACGAAGTGATGAAACCCTAAGATATGCACGGTCTCCTACCTCATATGTCACCTCCTTACGTTTTGCATCTGCATAACTCTTCTGCCTAGACTGTGCTATCTTCAACCTGTCACGGATCAAGTTGACCTTCTCCTCAGCATCTCTGATCAAGTCTGGTCCAAAGAACTGACGCTCTCCAACCTCATCCCACATCAATGGTGTCTTGCACTTTCTACCATACAATACCTCAAACGGTGCCATCTTCAGACTAGCCTGATAACTGTTATTATATGAGAACTCTGCATAAGGTAAATTATCATCCAACTGGACCCATAGTCCAAAGCACAAGCTCTCCACCTATCCTCCAAAATCTGATTTACCCTCTCTATCTGCCCATCTGTCTGTGGATGGAAAGCTGTACTGAATTCCAGCCTGGTGCCCAAAGATTCATGTAACTGACGCCAAAACTTAGATGTGAACCGAGTACCTCTACCAGACACTACCTTCCTTGGAACTCCATGCAGACAAACAATTTTAGACATATAAATCTTTGCTAGCTGAGCACTGGTATAAGTAGTCCCTAGCGGGATGAAGTGAGCGATGTTAGTCAAACGATCAATAACTACCCAAATAGAATCATAACCTGACCGAGTCCTGGGTAAATATGTAATGAAATCCATACCAATCTCATACCACTTCCAGTCATGTATAGGCAATGGCTGTAACAAACCTGCCGGTCTCTAATGTTCTTCCTTAACTCTCTGGCACACATCACATGTTGCAATATACCCAGCAATTTCCCTCTTCAGGCTAGGCCACCAAAATCTTTCCCTCAAATCCAAATACATCTTAGTATTACCTGGGTGAATAGAATAAGGTGAATCATGCGCCTCCTGAAGAATCAACTTCCTGATATCTGCATCTTGAGGTACACAAATACGCTTCTCAAACCATATGGCTCCGTGTTCATCCTCATGGAAACCTTATGCCTTACCTTTAACCATGTTCTCTTTTATCTCAGCAATCTCCTTATCACCCTTTTGAGCTTCTCTGACCCCGTCAAGCAAAGTAGGCTTTACCTCAAGTATTGCCAAATATCCCTTAGGAACCATCTCCAACCTGAGATTCCTGAACTGTTCACATAATTCAGGTGGGATATTATCAACATTAATTGCATTAGCATGGCTCCTACGACTCAACGCATCAGCAACAACATTAGCCTTACCAGGATGACACTGCACATTCAAATCATAATCCTTAATAAGCTCCAACCATCTCCTCTGCCTGAGGTTCAAATCCTTTTGCGTAAAAATATACTTCAAGCTCTTATGATCAGTAAATATATCACAATGATTACCAATAAGATCTGGCCTCCAAGTTTTCAATGCATGCACAACTGAGGCTAACTCCAAATCATGGGTGGGATAATTATGCTCGTGATTCTTAAGCTGATGTGAAGCATATGAAACAACTTTACCTTCCTGCATCAAAACACTCCCAAGTCCTTGATGAGAAGCATCACAATATACCTGGAAGTCCTTATGTATATCTGGCAGTGTTAAGACTGGTGCTGTAACCAAACGCTGCTTCAATTCCTGAAAGCTGGCTTCACATTCACCAGTCCAAACAAACTTCTTCTCCTTCAACAATTCAGTCATAGGCTTTGCAATCTTGGAAAAGTTTTCAATAAACCTCCTGTAATAACCTGCAAGGCCCAAAAAGCTGCCAATCTCCCCAACTGTCGTGGGTGCCTCCCACTCTGTAACTGCAACAACCTTAGATGGATCAACTGCAACTCCATTACCTGTCACAACATGTCCAAGGAATGCTACCTCATCGAGCCAAAACTCACATTTGCTGAACTTGGCATACAACTAATGTTCCCTCAGTTTCTCCAATACCAAACGCAGATGCACCTCATGCTCTTGCTTATTCTTGGAGAACACCAATATATCATTAATGAAAACAACCACAAATTTATCCAAGAACTCCATAAACACATTGTTCATCATATTCATGAAGTATGCAGGAGCGTTAGTCAATCCAAATGACATAACAGTATATTCATACAACCCATACCTCGTAGTAAAAGCAGTCTATGGAATATCTTGCTCACGAATCTTTAATTGATGATAACCAGAACGAAGATGAATCTTAGAAAACACAGTAGCTCCCTCCAACTAGTCAAATAGATCATTTATCATAGGCAAAGGATACTTATTCTTAATGGTTACCTCATTCAACGAACGATAATCAACACACATCCTCAAGGTGCCATCCTTCTTCTCCACAAACAAAGATGGAGCTCCCCAAGGTGATGAACTTGGGCGAATAAATCCTTGTGCCTGCAATTCTCTTATCTGCTTCTTCAATTCCTCCAACTCTCGATGAGGCATTCTATGCGGTCTCTTTGCAATAGGTCCAGTGCCTGGTATTAAATCAATAAGAAACTCAATATCTTTATCTGGTGGCATACCTGGAAACTCCTCTGGAAACACATCTGGGTAATCCCTCACAACTGGCACCTCTTCCAGGCTACCCCCTTAAGAGAGTTCACCTGCACCTGCTTATGCTTATACTGACATACATATTTGATCCTCCTCCCTCCTGGTGCACTGAGAGTAATAGATTGACTGGCACAATCAATAAGACCCTCATACTTGATCATTCAGTCCATACCCAAGTAATATCCAGACCTTGTGACTTCAGTATAATCAAATCTGTAGGAAAAACATGCTTCCCAATAGACAAAGGCATCTGAAAACAACCCAAACTTGCTGCCATCTCAGCCCCAAGAGAACTTACTAGAATAGGTGACTTAAGTACTACGGTAGTAAGTTTATGTTTATCCACAAATACCCATGATATGAATGAATGCGATGCACCAGAATAAAAAAGAACAAGCGCAGGTATTGAATTGATCAAAAACTTACCAATCACTACATCAGGTTCATTATAGACCTCCTCCGACATGACCCTTTTGGAAGGGGTTTGGCTTGCTCACTCCTGAATTCCCATTACCATTCTTGCTCTCTGGACAAGCATTGGAGTAGTGTCCCATCTGCCTACACTTATAGCACTGAACCTGGCTAATATCCCTCTGCACAGGCATACTCTGGTGGCTCTGGTTATTATTCTCTCCATTACCATTACCTCTACCATTGCCATTGTTACTCTTGTGCCCATTGTGATGATGGTGGCCATTATGGTTGTGGCCATTCCCTCCATGATGATTATGTCCATTACCTCCATGATGATTAGGTTCATTACCTCCATTACCATGATATGAAGTGCGTGGCTTCTGCTGTGGTCCTGAATTATACCTGTTATTGTTGTTGTACTTCCTCTTGCGATTCTCTATGGCTTGTTGCTTTCCCTCCAGCACAATAGCCTTATCAATCAAATCCTGGCAATTCCTAAAAGTGGCCACTGTCAACTGAAGGCTCAACTCATCATTTAGGCCCTCCAAGAATTGCTCCTGCCTAGCTGCATCAGTGTTAACATCATTAGGAGCATAATGTGCAAGATTATTAAGTTCCTCCACATAAGCATTAACTGTGCGACCTCCCTAGCGCAAACTGCGAAACTCCTTCTTTTTCAGACTCATAGCACCAACAGACACACGTGCAGCACGGAAAGCTGCCTGCAACTGTACCCAAGTGATACTAGCAATGGGATAAGTGACCAAGTAATTTTCCCACCAAGCTGCAGTAGGACCCTCCAGCAAATGTGAGGCAAACCTCACCCTCTCTGCATCTGTGCATCCAACCGTCTCTAGGTTCCTATTGATTGCACGGAGCCAATCATCAGCCACAATAGGTTCAGGGGAACTGGAGAACCTTTGAGGATTCAACCTCAAGAACCTGGTAAGCATATCCACAGGCGGCGGTGGCGGCGGATTGTTGTTGTTATTGTTCTGGTTCTGAGCAAGCAACTGGATCAACTGGGCCTGTCCCTCAATAACCTGCTGTATGTATACTGGTACTTCATTGCCATTGTTGTCTCCTCCTGAACCATTGCGTCTATTCCCACGCCTCGGTGGCATCTAGTGGGCAGGAATAGAAGAGTTATAGATATAATAGGGCCAAAGACTATGTATATATAAATATATTCTACCCATATGCATAATATGATCAAGGCAATAAAACACAACAACGAATAACACCAACAAGCAAACAACAAACAATATAATATATATATAGTCGAATAATTTCGACAAGATATAATTTAACAAACAAACTACCAATCAAGCAAACAATCTAGTATCTTCATACCACGAAAGTGGGCATAATCAGATACGCTAACACGATAAAGTTGCAATATAAAACAAGCATGAATGGTGGTCTCAGCACTAGTACCTACTTAACTGGTCATACTTGAGGGGTTAACTAATAAATAGTAAGAAGTATAACTAGTTTATAAAATAATTTTCACTCCTATGGCTTTTCTAATCCATTTTCTAGGGTCACGTCCTACAGTCAACACACTGCTCTGATACAATCTGTAATGACCAAACCTCGAAGGATTTGAGTCTCTATGCTTACCGTGCTAGTCTCTGGATCGAACTCGCTAGCACACACAGTATAAATGAATAACAGAATAGCAAGTGCATCATTTATTACAACGTATGATCCAGAGTATATAAAATAAAACAATCTTCATAGCACTTGGCTAGCTTTATCCAATCAAACAGTGGAAAGTAGCAAAAAATAACAATGAGTCCCATCATAGCCCACTGGCGATGCTGAGTGCAGACTCGCGACCCTAACGGTACCTTACTCTTCATCTGAATATCCTGCAACATGAGACATTGCAGCCATATAGGTCAATACTTTGAATGTATTGGCAAGTTACATAGGAGCAATAATAAAACAGACCTACATGTATATGCATAGTACAACAAAAGAAAGGCTTTAGGGTTTATTTTGCAGAAAGCTGATTTTGTCCTCATAACAACCTAATAGTCAAAAAAAAATTAGTTCTTTTATTACTACAATTAAATACACAAGGTTGAGTTGGCAAAAACAACTCCAACCTACCCTTTATTAAGTTTTCCCACAAATATTATTAAGTGTCACATCTGTCAAGATCATCCAACAACTGTAATGGCATAGTCGTTCAAAATTGTCCATAACCGGGGACACGGCTAATCATGATTAGTTTTAATACTCTGCAGAGTTTTGCACACTTTACCCACTAGACTCAACCCAAAGATTGAGACGAAGTCTTTCAGAAGTAGCCACCTCCACCCACCGGCAGCTGGTACACCTACTCATATCTACATCTGCTAGCATACCTGGGCGAGGACCCCACAACCTACTCAACTAACCCAGAGCCCATTTAGCTAGTGGTTGCGCATGGAAGCTACTAGTCACTAAGTCTGTCTGATCTTTTTGAGCCTGGGCGGCCGTCCACTTACATTCAGAGGGTATAAACCATGATGTTCTTAAACCACCCATCAATACGAGTTCTGCCCAGAGGTGAGTTAAATCCTTAATTACTACTCAATTTGTTATATATATATAATCCTCACATAAGCTCAATGAATACACGAACCACCCCCGTCTACAAAGCATAGCAAACTACAACTAATGATTTGGAAAAGACGAGAAGATAGCTCAACAGCATAGCAAAATTATATAGTAATCCTATACATGCATATATTCATAGTGTGATATAACTACATGCATAGAAAACAATAGCTAAAGGATGATCAACATGTAACTTGCCTTGGTTCTGGTTCAAAAGGTCACACTCCTGACAATAGCTCGCGTCACACTCCGGACAATCTACATGTTTCACACAATCAACAATCAATCACCAAAACTCAAATAACACCAAAATAAAACCAATAGCAAGAAATCATTTTAAAACTCCAACAACAGTAGCATAACAGCAGGAACAAATCATCTACAATGCACTAGAAACACAACGCAAAAAGAATCACTCGATTCCAACAAAATGGTTTGAAAGTTATGGCCTCCGGAAGGTTTGAATCAAATTCGAACGAATTCCAATTTGAAAAGAGCAAACATGTGAGATTTTGGTTGTCATATTCTTCTAGTCATTGTGAGTGCAGAGGAAAAAGAATCACCTAAAAAGGATCTGTAGACTAAAAGATATAGCTATTTGAATTTTAGTTGAAAACCTGAAAATAAAACAAAAAGAAACAGAAAACTCCTGGTCTATTCATGCGTTTACTATAGCTGTTGCCACGTGGCAGCTCGTGATTGGTCGGGGTTTGCTATGCACGCATGTGCTTACCAGAAATAGAGGGAAAAAACGGCGCGGCGGTCTCGGGCGTTTGCGGCGGCGCTCCTCCGGTGGATCTCCGGCGAAGGCGAGGTGACGGGTGGGTGCGTTGTGCGGTGGAGGTGACGATGGTGGTGCTCAACGGCGGCGTTGCTCCCTCTGTAGGCGACGGCGACGAGATGAACCACAGCGTGCTCCGGCGGCGGCGGGTCGGCCTTTTTCTCTCGCTCTGCAGCGAGTTGGGCAAAGCTAGGGCGTCAGGCAGGTGCGCAATTGAGAGGGGGTTCGAGTGGGGCAGTCTGCGCGGCTGGGGTGATCTTACAGCGACGAAAACGACCGGTGAAACGGCGGTGGCTCGAGCTCCTCTGGCGATATCCAAATCGCCTGCGGAGGACGTATGGTCGAGGGAAAGTGGGGGAAGGGCCTCGGTAGGGTTGCGTAGGGGTTTGGCTCGCGTGCGGCGCTCCTGGAGGTCACGGGAT
Organism: Aegilops tauschii subsp. strangulata; assembly: GCF_002575655.3. Taxonomy (NCBI): domain Eukaryota; kingdom Viridiplantae; phylum Streptophyta; class Magnoliopsida; order Poales; family Poaceae; genus Aegilops; species Aegilops tauschii. Next base: position 274,408,127 of record NC_053037.3, on the reverse strand, counting down.
CGAGTAGGGCACCGGGTCGAGTCGAGTTTGTCCTCGGCCTACGTGCGGCGCGGCTGCGTCCGGCTCGGGGTGGAAGAAAGTGGCGCGGGGTCCACCCGTCAGTGGATCAGGGCGTCGGCGGGTTTCAGGCGCGGGTCGAGCGCAGCGGTGTTGCGTGCCGCTTCGCGGGAAGCTGGGCCGCGGCTGCACGCGGTTGGTGGGCTGGCCGTGGGCCAAAAGTGGCAGTGGCGGTGCTGCGCGCTGCGTGCATTTTTTTAAACAACAGTTACAGAAACATAATTAACTAAAATAAAAACACAAGAATGAATTCTAAGAAAAATACAGAGACACACAGTAAAATAACCCTACTAATATAAACTATAGGAACACTAGTTCCTCACCTAATGCAATTTTGGAAATTCATTTTCATGCAATAGGCCACACAACAGCAACAAAACACTCAAATAAAAATAATTTGGAGATTATGAAAAATACCAGAACATATCAGATGAACTGGAAATAATATTCTGGACATTATGAACATTTTTAAAACATGGGAGAAGTCATGTTATCTCCGCTCCAATAAATTGCCTTTTGTTGCATAATGAAAAGAATATTTCAGAAAAGCAAATAATGAATGGAAAAAATATGAGATGCATATGAATGATCTATTAACATCCAAATTGGGAAAATTGGGATGTTACAGATCCTCTGGTAGAAATCGCACCCCGCTCCGTCGTCCTCACCGCCGCAAGACTCGGTGCTTCCTGCACCAACTTTTTTAAGACGGTGCTTAAACAGGTTGGGAAAAGGCCATGCTTGTTGGTCTTCCATGCGTCCTCGAGGAGAAGGTTATTCTATGGGACAATCCTTCGAACAGTCCACCACTCCCTGGCCATCGTTGCACGTTAACTCCGCTAGAGTTGCCGACGTTGAGAGGTAGTTAGATTTTGTTCGATGAGCAGGTCAGTCATGGAGTTTGATCATGTAGTGCTTAGTTATTCCATCCCGTAATTTATCCGCTGCCCACCATCTTATATATAGGTCGGGTTGGTGCCAACGGAGATTGGCTTGCATACCTCCGGCCGGATACCACCATAATTTTGCACAACATCCACAGCAGTGCAGCTGTTCTAGTAGACCCCTTCTCCACCATTGGGACCGGCCTTCCGGACTGGCTGGGCTTGAATACGTATGGTGACGCCTACATGAGATTGAAGAAGATAGCAATTGCAGACCCGCCGACAAAGCGACGCGGCTACGACGATTACTATCTCATCGCGGTGTTCGACATAAGGATTGACATCAATACAGGAGGCACTAACGACAGAGGCTGGCACATGTTGGCCATGGCAGATTTCTACCCCTACACGTTCGAAGACGCCGTGCGCCATGTAGGCCACATCTTCACGGTGACAAGCCAAGGGACTTGTTTCATCTGGTTTCCATCCTACGGTACGGGAGATTACAGACGGAATGCACAAATGATCATTTGCATCCCTAACGGTACTCCATTATTTTGCAGGGACCAGTCATCCCCCGATCAAAATAAGATCGCCGATCCTGGATGTGCTTTTGCATCCGCAATTCGGTCTAACCTGGAACCTTGTAGCTGACTTTGGCATATTGGAATCAACTATCTTAGCAGTCGTTACCCATGGTACCACTGATGTGCCACATGGTCACATAATCTACCACGATCGGACCTTCACCATCTACCCAGGTATTCAATTTTCTCATTGCTGTGTGTTAGAGTAGTAGAGTAGTACTTTTTAGTTATTTTCTTTTCTTGACTGGGACATGTTTACTATACTAGTAGTACAATTTAGTATTATATTTTTTTAACCCTCTCGCCTTCTCTTTCATTGTTGTACTACTTACTAGTACTGGTAGGAGTACTTTTTACCTTGGAGGACGCATATAGCTAGCTAGGCCCTTGAAGACTTGAACCCACTAGCTCCCACCATTTTTATTTTTCCATGTCTTACTATCTCATCCATGTAGCCAAAAGTGGCTATATATAATAAGCCGGTTATTTTACTTCCTCTAAACCGGAGTAGTACTATTTGCTGCATAGTATTACTGACCGCCATATTTGAGCACAACATTATTATGCATGGGCCTTGACTATATATGCCACCATGTGTCCAGATCTGAGGTGCCGCGTGTACCAGATGAACGGCGCCGAGTTCGACCCCCGTGGTGCTATGTGGGTGCCGAGGAACACTCTTGGAGAGTACTCACTTTTCATTGGGGACAGCTACCCCATTTTGAAGCGGATGCCACCTTCCGTGCACGACACCGAAGGCCCGCCATTCATGAAGCATGGTCGTGTCTTCAGTGTGCACCGCCGGATGAACGACATGCTGGGACACGCTATCCCTGATTTATGCCGCTTCTTCTTGGATGACTCTCCATCATGTGGAACCGGACTAGAAAGTTGCGACAATGATTCCCGTTACCCACCACTTTGGATCATGCCATCCATGAAGAACACCTGGGACTGGAACCTTGAGGTGGACATGGAGCCCATTTGTAATGTGTAAGTGGAGTATGGTAAATTGTGAATGGTAGCGCTGTGAATATATGTAGACTAGTCGTGCACAAGTTTATCACATGAAGTGGAGATGAACTTGTGTGACATACTGGCATTTGTCCTTTAGAATTTATGACTAGTAAATGTGTTATGTGTAGGTGCAACTTGTGTTGTTGTTGCACGGGCTCCAACACGCTCTTTGAGAAAAAAAAGGTGGCACGGCTTTGGACATAGGTGACGTGGCTGCATCATACAGTAGCATCGCTCACTATAGTTGTAGTACTCACACTAGGATGAAAGCTCCTATAAAACCTTGCTCTTGGCTCTTTGCCTCTTCGGGAGGTTCAACAGTTTGTACTTGTGTGAACCTTGCACTTGGCTCTTCGCCTCTTTGGAAGGTCCAACAATGATGATACTACAGTACAATATTCTTCTAGCGATCTGACACCGAATGAACTGTTACACGTCCACCGCGAGGGCGAGGGAGAGGGAGAGGGAGCTGTAGTTAAAACCCTCTCCTCGTCCTGTGAGCCACCGTGCGCGTGGGCGAGGGAGAGGGCGTAGGCGTATGTAGTAAGCAAGCTTCTCCTCGTCCTGTGAGCCACCATGCGTGGGCGAGGGAGAGGGTGTAGCAAGCAAGCTTCTCCTCGTTCGGCGAGTTGACGAGACACATCAAAGCAGTACTAGTCCATACTGCATCCTTTCCGGTTAATATGGCTTAATTTGAAATGAGAAAAGTACACTGGCGTCCAACGTATGTAACAATACGCTCATTACGGTCACTATATAGTTTTGCGGTGATCATACAATCACTAGCTCACACTAGAGCACCGTATTGCACCCTACTGACCGGCCACATAGTCGACATGGCACTTTGTTGGCTGGTTAAATTGAGACCTGGTTTCTGGGTCCCACCTGTCAGTTGGCAGAGCAAAGAAATCAGTTAAACAAAACTTTACGTAGGACGTCCTCCGTTCACATTTTAGTGAATCCCAACTGGTGTCACATTAAGCACCGGCGCAAACTTGTGCACCGAGCGCTAGGCTCGTTTTCTTTCCTCATCAAGCGCTCTAGGTGGTTTAGTTGACAAGCCAAAAGATTTCTGTAGACCGGGGCGCTTACATGCCTTTTTTATATTTTTTATATTGTAGATGCCCTTAGGGGATTGCTTTAATTTGTGTAGAAATTTTAGTATATATATCATGGATTTCTTTGTGTCATGTAGAATCCAAAGTTAGTTGCATGTATTGCTTTATGTAATAGAAATTGTAGCTAGTGACAATTACTAGTGTAGAAATTTTGTTTATTTGTGTATGTAATTACTAGTGTACAAAGTGTTTATATACTTAGGCCCCAATCCGTCACCATCCGTTTGTACCTACTTGTTAAATTACTGTGGTTTTCCAATACTTTAATTTGTCAATACTTCGCTATCACTACAAAAAAATACACTTCCGTGATGATACGTGTTTGTCACAGTAGGTCACGTTTTCTGTCATGCATGTACATCCATGACAAATTTATGACAGAATCAAGATAGTCATACCTGTGCTATCGTAGAAGTGTTCCATGACATTACCAAAATCATCATCACGGAAGTGTCCACTTCCATGACGATAAATCGCGCGTCACAGAAGTGCTTTCGTCAAGGGTGACCGACACGTGGCATTCACCATAACGGAACGCCGTTAAGCTATCGGGTTCGGTTTTGGATCCGATAACCCGTTAACAACCCGGACCAATGGGGATTTTCCACATGTAAAATTCTGATTGGCTGACGGAAACACGTGTCAGCTCCGCGTTGGCACAGGTGTCACTCATCCAATGGGCGAGATGCGCCTATGATATGTTGACACGTGGACCGGCCCAAAAGTGGCCCATAAAGTTTAAATGGGCCGGCCCAACTAAAGGCCCACAAGTTTTTGCGGTCCATAATGGGTCGGCCCAGCAAAAGGCCCAGGAGATTTTGCGTATCATAATGGGCCGGCCCAGCTAAAGGCCCATGAGATTTTGCGGGCCATAATGGGCCGGCCCAGCTAAAGGCCCGTGAGATTTTGCGGACCGTAATGGGCCGGCCCAGCTAAAGGCCGACAAGATTTTGCAGACCATAATGGGCCGGCCCAGCTAAAGGCCCACGAGATTTCGCCGACCATAATGGGCCGGTCCAGCAGAAGGCCCAAAAGATTTTGATGACACTAGTAGGCCGGCCCATTAATAGGCTGCCATGTTTTGGGCCAAATGCCGGCCCATATTTGATCTGGTCCATTAACAGGCTGCCACGTTCTGGGCCTAATAAAGGCCCATATGTGATCTGGCCCGTTAAAATCCTACCACGTTGTGGGCCAAATTACGGCCCAGATCAGGTCCGGCCCTTTGAGAGGCTTTGGGCTAAATTATGGCCCATATCAGATTCGGCCTATCAACTGGACGCTATCCTTTTGGGCCCACTTGATAAAGGCCCATTTAGTAATTCGGCCTGATATTAGTTTCGGCCTGTTAAAGGCCCGTTTAACATTTTGGCCCTATATATATTTTGGCCTGTTAAAAGCCCGTCATATAGTTGCGCCTAACTACGGCCCCGTTTGCATCCGGCCTGCTCACAGACGATAATCTGATTGGGCCAAACAAGGACTGAGACAATTTTGGCCTGTTATAAGCCCATGATTTGATTGGTACAATCACGGGCCGGGGTCTATTTCGGCCTGCTGCCGGCCCATGAGCTGTTCAGCACATTTCAGGCCCAACCTACTTTTCAGCCTCCTAAAAGCCTATTGAGTTTTCTTGGGAAAATAGGGCCGGCGGTTTACTCGGCCTATTAAAGGCCCGAATCTACTAGTGGGCCAGTTTACATTTAGGCATGTTAACGGACCAAGATGACGGGGCCCATGATGCGGATCATACATGGTGATTTGCATGACGGCCCGATTATGTACCGTAATGTTACTGTTTGGCCGGTTTACTGCGAAGACAGGATATATATACAGTAAAATAACTGCAGCATCGTGAATAAGAAAAAAACCTAGACTATACAATTAAGAAATTACGGCATATTACATCCACTGGGCATCAAAGTTCGCCACTATGATAATAAAGCACAAGCAGACAGCAGATTACATACACTGGGGATCAAAGATCGCCACCAGTGCAAATAAACACGCCGACAAAATAATATACAAAACCGACAGCACTTCAATAGAGTTCAAGAAAGGTTAGCCCTGCTCGGGAGCTGCAGCGCAAGCAGCTGAGCAAGCTGGTGAGACTGCACTTGTTTGACACTTATATCCTCCTCACTCCGAAAGATAAACAAGCTAACAGATGACAGGTTTTGCACATTTAAGTATCAGTGCTCACAATTCATCACATTTCTTACTGACGAATAAAGTGACACAGTTTAAAATAGCATTAACACAATATGGTATTGTTCAGGTCAAGACATGGCAGGAAATGACATTGTGAAGGAGTTGGCAGCTTCACGACACCATTGGATTACAGATCAAGAACTCATAAGTATCAATGGTTAGTGTGCTGTCAATTTATCCCATTTTAGATTGGCAAAATAAGATCACTTGCTCTGTATAGTTTATTTTACATGGTATGAAGAAGGAACTTGGTTGTACAACTGAAAACTTAAATTGAGCAAGACAAACTTTTGTTTATGAACTACTCCCTCTGTCCCATAATATAAGAATGTTTTTTACACTACACTAATGTCAAAAATGTTCTTATATTATGGGACGGAGGGAGTACATAATAAACTTTAAACATGCAATTTGATGCAAACACCAAAAATAAACAGCTGCTGCAGTCATGCCTAACCAAATATACACAACAAAGTTTGAAGGCTTGAGAAGGACAAACTTACATTATTGGTGAAGGCAGGCTCTATAAAGCCCTTGTCCATACTGATGGGCGGGCAATTCAAGAAGTTTACCACAGAATCTTCTTCATAAGCATTGCCTTTATTCTACATTTTGTTAAGAGTAAATATAGATGTGACAATATAAGAAAAAATGGAGAATATTTAAGATAAGATGAAGAGTGATGCTACATAACCAAGTAGCTATAAATGTAAGTACAGCAATACAGGCAAAAGGTACAACCAAGAGCAATGCAGAGCTAAACTTCTTCAGTACCATCGGTGTTATCCAACCTTATGGTAAGAGTAAATATAGATCTTATGTGTAGAAAATGGAGGGCAAAGGAAAATAAGCTGCAGAGTGATGGTACATGAACAACTACCTATCAATATAAATACACTGATAAAGGACAGCAGGTACTTACAAGAACAATGCGGAGCTAAAAAAATTCATTAGCATTGGATATATTCTACACTAATGTAACCATTCATACAGATCAGATAATTTGGAGCGAACAATTGATAAGCAAGCTATCATGCATACTGCTGTCACATAATGAACCAGGTATGTATGCAAGTACAGTGATACAAGACAACAGGTAGTAACAAGAGCAAAGCAGCGGGCAACATATTTGCGATATCCTGTCGTTCTTTTCAAACCGGAATTCTTTTTCGAGCAGATTTCCTGCAAAAAAGATCCATAAGGCACATGCAGAAAAGTAGAAGTTCAAATTGTCATGCGATATCATAGACAGTACCTCATCCTCGGAACGAGACCAGTGCGTAACAAGGTTTTTCCATTCAATGTCTTCTAAATTTAGCACAGGAGACTTCACCAGAAATTCGTTTACAGACTTGCCATCAAAGTGTGATTTCCTCAGGTAACACCAATACTACTGCAATGCTTCCTTGAAAAGCGCAAGCAAGCTTTGCTCGTCATGACTATCCAGATTGACCCTCGCCTACTTACAACAATGTAATGTAAATCATTGATGTGTTCAATCAGCAGAAAACAGGAAAATAATCAACATGAATAATAGCACTTACACGTAAGTGGGACAGGAAGATGTGAAAATGGTGTTTGTCTTCACTATAATCTTCCCATGATGGGAATATATGCACGTAGTCCCTAACAACATTGAAAGCATTGTATTTTAAACTGGGAATAACTGGAATGGGGTTCCAATCTGCAGGAATTGGCCGTCTCTGCAGTTGGGATAGGTCTTCGGCCGGTGGACTTGCTGTACTTTTTGCTGGAGTGGGATTTTTCTGTGGTACGGTTGGTGCTATGGCAATTGAAATCGGCATACCTTTTGCTGGAGTGCAGGTCCTGTGTGGTGCGGCTAGTGGTGTGGCCAGTGAAGTATGGGTACAGTCTGCTGGAGTCGGTCCTACATTTTGTGTCACTGGTTGTACAGCCAATATAAGTGGGGTGTTGTCTGATTTCTTCGGCACAGCCACGTTTTTCAAGGAGTTTGCTGGTGCTCCTTCAAGTTCGGCAATCACCCTCTTCCTTTTTGATGTCTGATGCACAAGAACAACATTTGAGTGGAAAAACATCGTATGATGACAGATGGAATATGTATTGATAATGGATGGGAATGGCATCTCGACATATATGATGAGTAAACTAAGCAGATGGCGGTGCAACAAAGTAGAAGAAATGCAAGACAACATATGCAAGATACGCGCAATCAATAAAACCTTGCCAAATTAGAACAGGCACCTTGATGGGTGAACAGGATAGGCCATCTGCCTTTGACTCCTTGAGGTTAGAATAGTCATTAGGATCATATTCTGAACAAGAATCAACAGGTGGGGTGCGTATGAGTTTCATTGCATCCAGAATGGCACTCAATGCCTTGGTGCCAATTTTCTAAGTCATTGCGGTGTTTAGCTTCAAGAGTGGACTGCTTCTAGTGCGACACAAAGCAGCTACACAGATCATAGTGTAGATATAACGGGAAAACCGTAAGCATCAGAGTAAAATCAGGAAAGTGGAACTTGCTGGAATATATGTGCTAGTATTGCCGGTACGGCTAGAAAGGCTTCGGATACCAGCTCTCTTCAACTGAAGGTGAGATACTGTTAACATCAGTGTAACTCTCAAAGGCGACACAGCTCCCGCATTTCCTTGCTATTCTTATAGGATTCAAGTGGGCAGGCCACTACAAATCCTATCCCCATGTTTACAAAATCCTACGAATCAAAGAGGCCCGAAGAGTTCAAAGTGTCCATACCAACCGACCGTATAGACCTCTACACTGCAAATGTCCCTGCTCATCTTCACTACAAGAAACATACTGTACTACTATCATACTCCCTCCGTTCCAAAATATAAGTCTTGGTAGAGATTTCCACTATGGATCACATACAGATGTATCCAGATACATTCTAGAGTGTAGATTCACTCATTTTGCTCCATATGTAGTCCATGGTGGAATCTATACAAAGACTTGTATTTAGGAACGAAGAGAGTACTTATTAAAGAAGAACAGAAGAGGAACATGCTAAAGAAGAGCAAGCAGATTTTGGATAATAAAATGTTCATTGAGCAGTGCTCACACATGATGAACCAGAGCGCATTAAGAAAGCAACTCCCTGCTGTCTCTCTATATGTGGTGCACATGCTTTTTCAAAATTAAAGTAGGAACATTAGCTGACCAATTAAATGTTATCTGTTTTAGTAATATCAGCATCATATCAGATTCGTACTTGAGCAACAAGTTTGGAATTATGAGTGGCACGTTGTTTAGCTTGATGGATTCAGGAGCAGTGCTAAGCAGGTACGATGATGGTACTGAATATAAAGGCATGTCTGCATGCAAGTTGCGTGACTTTTGTCATTTGGGTCAGTCGACCATTTCAGGTGGTTGGATGAAGATCCTACGTCTCCTAACCGTTCTTCTTCCTCGTCTATGATTCTTCCCATACAGAACACCGCACGGGCCGCCGGCCGGACCACCGGCCCCCACCGCCTGTGTTCCTCCGCCAGCCCCACCCCACCCTCGCCCCCACCCGCGTTGAGTTTTCTTCATTCGGCAAGGCCGCACCACCGCCCCCCACAACCAAAGTCCCCACCCGAGCCCCTTCGTTCGCACGGGCGAACTCCGGCGAGCTCTGAAAAATCGACTGACCCAATTCTGAAATTTAGTCTACTGTGATTTAACTAGTGTGGAATATAAAAGGCGAAAACCATAAGCATTGGGAGTATAGTGTTCAGCGTGCCATGGTGGATCTTAAGGTGCAAACCAGACAAAGGCAACTTCGCAACCAATGTTTGCTTTCAACTAGCAAGTAAGTGATGGACAAGAAATCAGAGTAAAGCAGTGGCGATCTATTTTCTTGCTGCGATAAATAAGTTGAGCAGATACGAAAGAGTACCGCCTCTGGTGCGGCGCCGTGTATGCATCTGCTGAGAATTTGACGGTGCTGCGATAGCGATGGCTGTCGGCGGCGTGGAAGCAGATCTAGGAGGGCAGACGGTGGCGGCAGGGTGCGGTGGACGAGATGGTCGTAGGAGCGGCGCCGGCAAGGTGGACGATGGCGGGGATGAAGCGAGAGGACGGGATGCAAGGATCCCGGTCCGAAGCCATGGATGAGAGAGGTCGATCTCTTTTAATGGACGCCGGCATCGGGGTATCAGCTCCGACATGGTGGAGGAGGACGGCGGTGGATGGGGTGGCGGACGGAGGAGGCTCGGGTGGAGAGGGTGTTTTGGTGCCCACGGAGTACGAATGGGGAAATGGAGGTGGAGAGGAAGGGGGGAACCATGTCTTCACGGCGCGCTTGTCTCAAATGCGAGGAAATTTACAAACTTAGCCCCGTTTCAAATTTCCTACATCACAGCAATATTAGTCGGTTGGGGATAGGATGGTAATATCGCATACACCAAATATTTGCCGACGAGAGTTTGTTTTTGGCGCCCACCATGTATGAATCAGGGAGGGAGTCGATTTCGGCCGAGGACAGACTGTGTTTTGGCGCCCACCATGTATGAATCCGGGTGAGAGGCGGTTATGTCACGTTTGAGTGAAATTACAAACCTACCCCTATCGAAACCTATAGAAATCGAGCAGATAGGCTTTGCGTGGCAGGGATAGGCAGTAGTAATTTCCATCTCGCAGATTTTGGTTTCGGACGGTTACTGCGACTTTCCCCGCTTCGTTCAAATTTTGCATATTGCACGTTTACCGTGCCAACTCAATTCGAATCCCATTTGTATTCTATTTTTTTCGGGCGGGATCCATTTTCGATTGGAATAAAATTCTATATACATCATTTTTATATATACTTTCAAAAGCACAACACCCTTTATACATAAATATGGTTTACAAATGGCATGATCTCAGATTCATAAGGTTGTATCCATCAATTTGGATTTCAAATATTTGAAACCACTTTATGTTGAAATCCAATGTATGCATTCCTCGCTAACTGTCTCCAATTAATGTGTGTTTCATGCGGGGTTTTTTTTACTTCTCAAACATGTATAATGTGTTTCACACACGCAACATATAGTGTAATCCCGTTTAGACATTAATTACATATAAACCATGCATTGTTTCAAATTAAAGAATCTATGGATCACCAATATTGATAAACTATATAACATTACACGTGTCCCCAAATTCAAATGAATATGCATGTTTGATACACCAATTTGCGTTATGATATTATCGATGTCGTGATCTCCAGTTTAAATAGTTGAATCCCATTTAATCCAGATATTCGTCTCATATAACTATCACTCATGCTTATATAGGACTATCTCTCTAGACCTATACGCGTTCATCGTCTCTCGGGTATCTCTCGTGCTACCTGTATGTCAGCAATGATCTTTTATCTTCGTAACACACTGATGGTACTCTCTCCCTCAACCTTCATCACTCTATCTCTCTCTAAGTATATCTCGCTCCCTGCTATGTGTCTCTAACTATGATTCTCCATGTGGAATCTCTTTCTCTCACACAAACACAAAACTTTGTCTCCCGGGGTCTCATTTCTCTCTACTATTCCCCTGTGTGCCACTCGCACACCCCTCATACAGAGATATCTTTCGCTCCTTAGGTATGAGAACCTACGACTCTTCCTCTTAAATATCTCTTTCTCACACACAAACACAAACTCTGTCTCCCAGGGTCTCATATTTCTCCACTATTCTCTTGTATGTCGCTCACACACACTCTCTCTCCCTAGAGATATCTTGCGTTCCCTCATATGTTTCTCTAGCTATCACTCTCGTTTTGAAATATCTTTCTCTCTCACAGACACAAAAATCCGTCTCTCAGGATCTCATTTCTCTCTGATATTTGTTTGTATGTGAGTCACATGCACCCTTCATCTCTCTCACACCCACACCCATAACTTAGCCTTCTGATCCACTCGACTCCTATCTCTAACGCACACTAGCTAGCATATTTATCTTTCTATTTATCTGTTTCTCCATCAACCTTCTTTCATTTATAGGTTGATCTCTTTTGCACAATCGTTGTGCCTCACTCCCTCTGCTCGCCATAGATACATGCTCCAGGCCACACCACTATCTCTTAAAGACAAAAACACATGCTCAATTGTCGGGCCTTCTTCCCTGCATTCTCGCATGCATGCATATTGTCATACCGATCCGTCTCTCCCATGTCGTTGATCTTAGCTTATGACTTATGTCTTCTTTCTTTTATCTCGATCATGCGCGCGCACACACACACATCCCACATATACATGTATACCTCTCACACATGCACGTTGAAGGTCTCTATGTCTCCATACGTAGTTAATTACCCTCAACCCTAACGCCGCATCGAATCGTTCTCTTCTTGTGTGCACATAACTTCCGCCTGGATGGGTAAAACACACACTCACACTTAACAATCTCCTTCTAGCTACCCCCCCCCCCCTCTCACTCTTCTCCTATATCCCCGAAACCAATAAGACCATCCCTTCGTTTAATTCCCGCCTACATGCACCATCGATATATAGTAGTCTTCCTCGGTGTCTCTCGAACAAACACGTTCTCTCGATGTCGACTACTCTCACGCGCACACACCTTCTCTTCCCTCTCTATGGGCATTTTCTCTCTCGCACCCCATCGTTGGTGGCCTCTGCCATACACATCACCTCTCTATGATGAATTACATCCTCCACCGAGGACCCCGCCACACACACACACACCCACACACACACACAAACACGCACGCACGCACCCACCCACACACACACACACACAAATACACACACGCACACGCACACACTAAGACTCCATATCTCTCTCTCTCTCACACACACACACACACCCACACACACACACACTGAGACTCCATCTCACACACACATGCTCTAGGCGGAGCATTTGTTCCTACCACCCTTCATCCACCCTTACCCGTATGATAAACAATCACCTTAATTTACTTGTATAACATGGACAAATTCCACTTTACTTTAGTAGTTAGCAAACTTATCATCTGTACCCTTATAAAAAACCGAGTTGGCGATGATGGTGTGCCTGCCATCTTGTAATATAGACCGTCTGATCTATATCTGACGGATAGAAAGGAAACTATGATAATTTTTCAAAAGATAGCCGCACCTCTCTCCACATCCTTATCTCCCACAACCTCATTGCTGAGCAATTAAAAAAGAAAGTCTCTGGAACAATCTAGCATGGTGGCCGCCTGCCGGCGCCATCCATCCCCATGCCTCCTCCCATTCCGACCACCAGTCACCACCACGCTCCACTCCTCCTCACCTTATCTCTCATCTTTCATTTTTTCGATGACATTCTCGAGATACCAGTTTTCCGATAAAAATTCTCGAAATATCATTAGTTTTTACACATGGGATTACTCCTGCATGGTTAAATCACAACATGTGTTTTGTTAAAAAATGCATATTGATGTTCCGTGCAATGCACGAGAATCTTGCTTGTAATTATATAATGCAAATCACGAGCAGGAAGTGACATTTTTTTTACACAACCACGTTAACATGGCCACGTAAATCACTAGCTCAAGTAAATACCATTATACTTATATCCCGATGCAAAAGGTTGAGTACATGTCCGAAGAGTAGAGTCGCACATACGCACTCTGTCTCTCAGAATCTCACACACACACACCAGTTACATGACGCCCACTTAAGCAGACACGTATGTTATAATTTGTGCACCCGCGGGTACACGTGATGTTGCGCATTTATTTAAGCTGGACGGTGAACCCAAACAGTAGCTGCATTCATTCCCCTCCCGCCGCCTCTTCTCTGGTCGCCGTCGCCCGGTAGGATGAGGATCCCCTGACGTGAACAATCCTACCATTCTATCACTGACATGTGGGACCCCCAAGCGTGGGTCCCACCAGTCAGCGAAGGAAAGGCAGGGTAAGGCAGTGATAGCCACGTCAGAGGATCCATGTCCCGCCCGGTAGCCATGGCCCGACCGAAGGTAACAACATACGCCATACTCCCGCCGGAGCGGCTCTTTATACTGGAAATTTTAGTGGTCATGCATGCATCTTTTTGTGCTAGCACTCCTATATAAGGGTTGACCGGTCGCTTCCCGTGGACGTGCGCGGGTGGTGGAAGAGGAAGGAGAAAGGAAGCGGGCCGTGGAGTAACGTTTTTTACCAAAATTTCTTAGGAAACCGAGTACAATAATTGAGTAGTTTTGCAAACTACCAGTACTACACCTGAAACGTTTCAAAACCTATACTCCCTTGCCAGCGCGCGCTTCCCATGTGAAACGGTCAGCGTCGCCCTGGAGCGTCGGTGCCACATTAATGCCCGGCCAGAGCGGAGGCGGCCTCTCACTAGCACCGGCTTTGAAGCGGCGCGACGGCCGAGAGAGCGTCGCTTCCCGGTGCACCGACTGCTCCGCGTCGAGGCTGGCCATAGGCCCTGTTTGGATCCATGGGTTAGAGTTAGTTTGAGCTAGTTGGGGCAGAAATAGCCCTAAAGTATCCAAGCATGAGGGTTTAAATAGGAGCAAGTTGCACCGAACCCACCAAAAAAACTATCCACCCAAGGGGTGCTAACTAGAGATAGTTCTCATTGGGACCACTGAAAAATCACTTCTCTCTCTCCATCAAGTGCATTTATTGTCAATCTAACCCTGTCACCCAAACACCTCTTTGGCTACAGTTAGTTCAGGGTTAGTCATGAGTTAGTCTAACCTCTAGCTAAGTTAGAGTATCCAAACAGGAGCAATATAGGACATGCAAGTTGCTCAAAGCATACAGTCAAATTCGTACGTGAAAGGATTTTTTCTTTTTGAAAACGGAATGTGAAAGGAATTTTTTTAGAATGCTCTTGACAAGTCGCTAACATGTGATGACTTAACCGACCTCAATAGACGGCAAAAACGCTAGCCCGCCGCACTTTGAGAGAGATGAGGAGGGAGAAGCGATACGGGCTGCTGGATTACTAGAGATAGGTGTCCCACGGAAGCCAAGAAATATGGTGATAGCATGGGTTAGCCATGTACTAGTATGATGTAACTACACTGGGCTGCCGTGTTTCGTACTCTTCCAGGCCACTATGGAGATGATTGGTTGATTTTATATCATTGAATAATATAAAATATTATGAGTGCAGACGCTCCACCCCGAGGTTCCTTGCTCCTTCTCGGTCGTCGGGAATCTATGTTCTTCCACTCTATTTTTTTACGTGAGCTTTGTTCATCCTTTTGCCAACACGTGACACATCTAGCATCAAGGTGCACGTGTCATACAAGGATCGTTCCATCTATATGAAGAACACGTGGGACTGGAACTACGAGACGGGCATGTACCCAGGAGTGGACGTGTGAACCTGTGTAATGTTGCGCAGTAAGTGAAGTAGAAAGGCACGAATAGTATGAACATGCGTGGCATATAGGCATTTGTCTCTTACTACCACTAAATGTTGTACGTGCAATGCCTGGTGATGTTATGGAGTACGTGACTAAGTACTCTACTACTACTATATTAATTGGAGGCACATATTAGGTTTTATATTTGTTTACGTGTATGCCCCGAGACCTTCCAAATAGACGTGTCTTTCTCTCCGGGTCGCACTTTGTATCGTTCATACCACTAGTACAGTAGTACTAATACGTGTGGTCTCCGACCCAGAAGTGGAGATGCTCTACCACGCTGTTCATGTCCCACTCCTTTCGCTGACGTGTGCGACATCTAGCACGTGCCGTGTGTTTGGCACTCCTTCGTCATAAGAGTTGAAACGCTAGCATTCATTAGAAATAAAAAATAAATATAAATCACCAGTGATACTATACCACGCGGTTTCCTTGCTCCTCGATATCGGAAAGAATACTTCCGCTCACCGACATGTGGGACGTCGATCATCCTGGTCCACTTGCCATGCCCGCAGAACTCCAAGGGAGAGTCACCCCGGTCGTCGCGCCGCAGTAATTACTAATGAGGCGTCAAATCACAGGCCCAACCTTTTACCCACTATGAACTTGCTCGGACGAAGGAACCATCATGACTTCGTTGAATTCCGCTTCTTGAAGAAAACTACTATACCAGCAGTATTGCTAGCTACAGTAGTTACTCCAGCAGAGGCCTCCTTTGGTTCATAGGATAGGAATTTTATAGGAATATGAAAATCATAGGAAGTGAGATGACATGCCTCTCAATTCCTATAGAGAAAGAGATGCCATTTGATGCATAGGATAGGAACTTTTCCATTGAGTCTAGGCTAATGTACTGGTAATTTGCTCTAAAAACTACAGCAGTAACTAGTAGTACTGTTACATGCTCGTAATTAATTAAACAAACATACGGGCGACACAGACACACACACTAACTACTAGTACTACTACTTCTCACATGCTGGCCAGACGTCGTCGTTCTTCTTCCCAGCTTTGTCGGCGACACCCCACCGTGCTTGGATCTCCGCCGACCTTTCCGCAGTAGCGCGTGCTTCCTCTTCTTTCTTGCAGCAGCGGGCCTCTCTTTTCTTGAATGCTTTCTGACTTTTCCGCTCCCTCTATGCGGCTTTGGCCGCCTCTTGCTCTACCGCCCATTCGGCCTTGGCAGCTTCAAATTCCGCCCACATAGGTGTGAGGTCGCGAGCGGCGATGAACTCGGCACGGCGGGATGCCACCGCTTGCCTACCATTCTGTGTGCGGGCGTGGGCGGTGAGGAACTCAGTGCGGCGGGATGCCATCGCTTCCTTACCGGTTAGTGTGCGGCGCGGTGGCATGAACGACACTTGGTGACACTCTAGGGTGGAGTGGCCGGACAACCGTAAAGTGCATTGGTTTGTCAAGAGCTCAAGGACAGAAGACGAAGGAAATTTGGACTCCCCTTCAATCCTGGTCATTTATTACCGAGTAAAATGCATTGGCGGTCATTGAACTTGTCTTGATAGCTCACTTTGATCATTGTATACGAGATACTCCCTCCTTTCCGGTTTATAAGGCTTATCTCAAATTTTTCGTTTTCCCGATTTAAAGGGCTCATCTCCAACTCCTATTGAGATTCCGAGGCGCATTAAATCTTTGCATGCAATAATTCAAAACGAACTCACCAATGCATGCAATGTTCCTACTCATCTAGTGGCCAAGCATGCATGCAGTGTAATTAATCCACATTAATGCATTAGTTTAATTTGGGTAGTTTTATAAAGTACGAGATAGATTCCTCCACTCATCATCTGCCTTGATAGATGAGATTTTAGATTTGAGCCCTATAAACCGAAAAGGAGGGAGTATGGTGATTATACGGCTGGCTCAGCGTATAGCTCCGTATTTGTCTAGTTGACCAGTCAAACAGTCCGCATGCGCCTCACAGCTCGTGTTCTTTATCTATCTATCTATCTATGCGGGCCTACCTGTCAGTGGAGAAAGAAATAAAAACCAAAATTATGCGTATGTGACATTACTGTTTAGACGTTTGTTGGACGCCTTCGCGAACACCGAGCGTGTATTCACCTGGCTCAACACCAACGGTCATACTCGTGACTCGGCGCCTTGCTCATGTATGTCGTCCATCACAACGAAAATCTATAAAACAGCCTAGCTAGAGAGGGTACTATGGTGCGGAGTCTATACTATCGTGAGCAACCGATCATAGTGCCACTGCACACGAGTGTGTGTCTGATCGATTCGTCCATTATTCGTAAGTTATGTATGGTTGTGTGGTGTCTAATGGTGGTCGTCGAATGCTAGCTGGCGACAAGAGCTGTTGCATGGACGCCTGGTTGTCAATATGTGCCGCATACGCTTCAAAGGCTCGTCATCCATGAGTTCACATTTTACCACCACGCCAGCGTCTGACCACCCTGGCCTACCGAAACCCCTTCCATCGCTAGCGCGCGCTTCTCGCCTGAAACGATCACTGTCTCTCCAGAACGTCAATGCCGCATTCACCAGCCTTAACTGCAGGTGCAGTAGTGTCACTGACATGCGGGCCTGATGCCCGATGGGCCCACATGTCAGTGAGACAACACACATGTGGTTAAGTCACTGAAACAACGTCCGCATTCACGCCCGACGCGACCTCTCACTGGCGCCGACATTGCAGCAGCGCGACGGCCGAGAGAGCGCCACCCGCGGGGCATTCCCGGTGCAAGCGACTGCTCCGCGTTAATGACACCACGGCTGCCGATGAACCTACTCCGGGGCCAGCCGTCCATCCGTCTGCCGCGGCTCATTCCCATTCGCCCGCTATATTAACTTGAGCGCCAGCTCCCAGCCATAGCCAAAGACCCACACTCATTCTCCTCCAGTCCCTTCCTTCTGTTGGCACCACTCCAACCATGGCCTCCGGGCACTCCAAAGCTCTCGTGGACGTACTGTCGCAGGAGCAGACGAAGGACATCGGTGGCTCCGCTCCGGGCGCGCTCCAAAGCTCTCTTGGATGTACTCTCGCAGGAGCAGATGAAGGAGATCGCCGGCTCCCCCCCCCCACCCGCCCTGCGCCACCACGACCACGAAGCTGGCGCACGTGCGCGGGCGCAGCCGGCAGCGAGGAAGAGTAGTACACGGTAGGTCGCCACCGCTCTGGTCCCAGGAAGGCCACCGCTCCTCCACTCAGTCTACGCCAAGCTTGGTGTGATAAAAATTGGCGGCCGATTAGCCGCTTGACGGCGACGTGGAGGCGGAAATCTTCATAACCTTGTGCTCCGGAGGAGGAGGTTATCAAGGCGGATAAGGAGGAGGCAAAGGCAATGGCCGGCTTTCTCGGGTTCATGGCCGGACATGGTGGTCGGGGCCCGGCGATCATTTAGATTAGGTTTACAGTAGGTTTTAGTACGGTTTGTGAGAAATATGTAATGAATTTCGTCCAGTTTATAGGAAAAGTTCTCGAAATGTAATGAATTTCATCCGGTCAATTTGAAATTTGCTTTGTTTGCACGAATTGCGTCCGATTAGTTCATATAGTTGTCGAAAGGTATGTGGGCAGCATTGGATGGCATCCATCAGTGTCCTCGGACAGATGCCGGTGTAAATTTGAGGGCCAGCGCTGGAGATCCCTAACTATCATGCTATAATCGCTAACAGTGCTCCATTATTTCGCAGGGAACAGTTATCCCTCGATCAAAATCAGATCCGCCGTTTTCGCACTCCTCCCACGTAAGAGTGTAGACTCTTGCTTACATAAAAATGGAGCAAGTGGACGGCACTGTAGCACGTCATATCACTCAAACTAGCCCGCCTAACGCGCGGGAAAGCACCGCCCTCATCATTTTGTTTTGGATTTCTATCAATCGATCGCACGAAAATGTTACGCTTTGTAAGTTCAAAAGGAAAAGGCGACACACTTACTACTCGTACGCGTCGCGTTCACGTCGCACCCCCGACAGTCCAGCTCGCACGCCGCTCACCAGAGGGGACACCCGTTGTCTTGCATTTTCACTGACATGTGGGACTGTAATTGAATAAACCGTCGATAGCCGAAATCTAATCGCTCGGCGGGCGTCGGCTGAGAGGAGAGAGACGGGGGAGGGAGAAGAGATCGCCCGCCCGCTGTGCACGGACTCCAAGAAATATGTGGTGATAATGTGAGGTGGGCCATGCGGGAGTCCGCACCGCTTCCAAGCCCGCTTCTTACCACCTTGGCCCACCAGAACCCCTCCCCCACCCCACCACCTCCCCTCGCGCGCTCCCTCCTCAGAGGCTAGCTGCCCGCATTCATAGCAAGTACTATAGCTCGCACTAGTAAAATTCTGGGCTATAAAGGGCATGTACAATGGTTGATAAGATAGTCTTATCATAAGTCTTGCATGTAATTTAGAGATGACAAAAAAACATGTGTACAATGGATCATCTCTTAGCCTTATCTTCAATAACTACTTATTCCTAAAGACATGGTGAAACATATTGTGCTAAGAGATCATCTCTTGTCTTCTCGACAAGCCCGCTTATGTGGAGGAGAGAGAGGCATTGACAAAGTCAAGGAGTGGGATCTGCAGGAGCCCGTCTCTACACGTGCTCCTAGGTATAAAAAAACTAATTCTAAAAAAAGAGGCATAAAAAACAATTGTGTCTAAAAAAGAAAGGTAAAAAACATTTGAGAGGAAATGGATAGAGAGAAAGTGAGAAAAAGTTGTAACCTTATAGTCAACACTATGGTAGTATAACATGAGGAAGCAGGGAGTGCTGCACATGCCAAGTTCACTGGGCTGCCGTGTTTCACACTTCTCCATCGTAACAGTGGAGACAATAGGTTTCATCAAAAATAACCAATGAATACTCGTTGCTCGTCCACTATATCAGAAAGAATACTTTCATTCGCCGACATGTGGGACGTCGACCATCCTCGTCCACCTGCCATGCACAAAATTATCCTGGACCACCTACCATGCACAAAGTTAGTCGGACGAAGGAACCATCATGACTTCGTTGAATTCCGCTTCTTCATGAAAACTTACTCTACCCGCAGTACTGCTACCACACGCGAAGACTGGACGGCACTGTACCACGTCATATCACTAAAACCCACTAGGCCAAACTAGCCCGCCTAGGATTTGTACTCCCTCCATTTCAAAGTTAGTAGTACAAAGTTGACTCATCTATTTTGGACCCGAGGGACGTCTCTGTACTGCTATGATTTTGTGTTGTACGTCTCTGTACTTTTGCTATGATTTTCCTACCCTATGAACCAAATGAGGACTGAATGTATCCGTGTCGACTATTGTCTGATCGATCGCTAAGCCTACAATTTTAGGAGCTTGGGCTGTTGGGCGATCGAGGACGGATCAGTATAAGTGTACCACGAGCTCATCAGCCCCAACATTTCTCTTGGGTGATTGTTTTGCAAGTACTATAGCTCGTACAGTAGCTAGCCTACTAACACCAAGAATCATCAAATAAGCCCTGCTGATATGATAAACAGTTCAAACTTACATCTAAGCATGCCATATATTACATCAAAAGCTGGTGAGGATACATCTGTTTCCATAACTCGGAGAGGGTTCACATGATTCACTATCAAACAAAAGTAGCAAGTACCGCCCACACAAGACAGTGCACTAGCCCTAAGATGGTTTGATAACACACATCGTTCTGGTAATTAAACACAGGGCAATGCAAACTACCCTGAAGGATTAGCGCGACCAACTATTTCTTGTCATCGATCTCTCGGGCAATGACCACAACACGGACAGTGGCATGGGAATCGATCTCTGGGGCGATGTCCACAGGACTGACCGCGACATCGGAATTGATCTCTGGGGCGATGCCCACAGGATGGACAGCGGCATTGGAATCGATCTCCGGGGCGATGCCAACAGGATGGACCGCGACATCGAAAACGATCTCTGGGGCGTTGTCCATAGGACGGGCCGCGACATCGGAATCATCAAGGACGTCCATCGGCACCTGCACGACCCTAACATATTAGCAAGCACATTGCAAATAATCAAAAACCACAACTTTCGGTAATAAGCCATTATTTTTTACCTTGTGCAGCTCACCGGGGGATCCCATCCCTCCGGGGGCCATCTCCTTGTCCTCGATGGGGGCCATCACCTTGCCAGGGGAATACTGCTCTCAACGACGACTATCTCCTCAAACTCGGCCTTGAGCCTCGCATAGGTGGCCATCAGAGTTTCTGGGGTAGGCACGGTGGGGCCCTTGCCGTTCTTCCAACTTTCTTTGAGGAGTTCGTCCGCCAACGTCGTCAACTCTTTGGCCAGTGCTTGTTTCTTGGAGTTCTCCGTCTCCATGGGTTGGCCCGCCAACATGGTCAACTCGTTGGTCGGTTCTTGCTTCCTGGAGATCGCTGTCTCCAGTGGGTTGTCCGCCGGCAACTCTTTGCCTAGTGCTCCAGGATCCATCAATGAACTGACAAACAAAAATCAATCGAAAGGAAACCACAATCGCAATGAAAACGCGAAAAGAATAGGCTGTGAGAATCGGTCGGTGCTTCGCAAAAAGAAGATTCTTGGAATGAAAATATTGCAGCATCACTGATTCGCCCACCTTTCCTTCGTCGGTACAGAAGAAAAATGGCAGAAGTGAGTAGCCTGGAGTGAGGTTTTCTTCAAGAAAGGGGAGAAAGGGCTTCAACAAGCGTTCCAGTGAAATGATGGTTGCTTCGTCCAGTCCAACTTCGAGGCCACTTTACCACTGCTGGTAAAGGTGTGGGTTTTGTGATATGACGGGTCATGACGGCCACACCGGGGTGACCGGTGAGTTTCGACTGTAGCACCTCGCTGTGATTTGGTGGATGGCACGTGGGCCCGGATGCTTTGATGTCCCGCATGTAGATAGAGCGGCTAGTCATATAGGAGTGCTTAATATTGTGCACCGCGACCAAGGCAGAGAGGAAAACGAGAGGACTACGTAATTAATGCATGAGTTTAATTAGGGTAGTTTTGTAAAGTACGAGATACATTCCTCCAAACGCAAAAGGCCTTGGTTGATGAGATTTGAGATTTGAGCCCTATAAACCGGAAGGGAGATTTGAGATTTGAGATACTGCACGCGGTGTAGTAAACTCACTTGTTGGAATCTCTAGAAAGACTTATACCTGATTCTTTGCTCCTTCTTACTACTACGTACTACTTCGTCGACATGTGGGACAGCCAGCAGCATCTAGGTCGACGTAATACGTGTCATGCACCAGATTAGAGTGCGGAACGGAAGGGGGGCATCACCCCGGTCGTACCGCCTGGCCCTGTTTGGATACTCTAACCCAGTTAAAGGTTAGAGTTAGATTCTAATCCTGAACTAACCCTGAAGTAACTCTAGCGAAAGAGGTGTTTGGATGACAGGGTTAGATGGAGCGCGGATACGGTGAGGTGCCTTCATGGGCGGTGCGAGAGGGAGGGAGGGAGAGGACGAGAACCTTCGAGGAAGTGGGGAGGGATCTGCTGCGGGGAGAGCGAGAGAAAAATGTGTTTTTAGTGTCCCAAGAAGAACTAACCCAAATAAGCACCTCTAGGGTGGGTTAGATTTTTTTGGGTTAGTTGAGTTCAAACTAACCCAAACTAACTCTAACACATGGATCCAAACAGTAACCCAAACTAACCCTCCTGTTTCGATATTTTTTGGTTAGTTGAGTTCAAACTAACCCAAACTAACTCTAACACATGGATCCAAACAGTAACGCGCCGTCAAATCGCACATCCCGACCTTTCCAGCAGTAAGTAAGTTGAATCCGCTACTCCCTCACCCTCCTCGCCTCTCTGTTAAACCGCCCACGCGAAAACTGGCGCGCGTACTGCCCGGGAAAAGCCCCGCCCTCAACTTTTAACTACGCGAAAATAGTTCGAGCTTGTTCGTTCTATATAAATACTAGTATTGTATGTTTATTCACCTGTGGGGTTGTTCAATGAATGGAGGGTCGGGGAGCACAAGTGAACAATACTACTATTAGTAGTAGTAAGTAGGAGTCGTACAGGTAGTCACCATAAATAGAGAGTTTCTTTTCTTTAACGCCACGTACACAAATTGAAACGCTTGTTGTGGAGAGAAAAAGATAATCACTCCACTATATATGTACGCAGGGGCCTGAGCGCTTGCTTTACTAGGGTTGCTCTCTTCATTCTCTAGTCCTCTCTAGATATAAACAAGACAGCGGTAGCGAATTTTTCTCTCTGCTCACCGCTGGTCACAGATCCGGCCGGATCCCTTCGGCTGGTGTGTGTAGAGGACTAGGTGCATCGTTCACGCGGTCATCGCCGGCGAGGGAGGAAACCCACAGCTGCCGGAGGGGCCCGATCCTCTGCCCGTGCCGTTCTCTCCGACACAGCGCCGGCTCGGGAGGTCCTCCGACCCTTCTTCCTCCCTGCCGTATTGTCCGCAGATCCGACCTGCCGCCACCGACATCCCGACGACCCTCAGGTATAAGTTCTTCGAAAACGGCCTTGCTCTACTGCCCCAGCTCCCCACGTGTCTGCATGTGCATCTTTTTCTACTCCCATCAGCTCTTCCAAAGCCACCTAAATTTTTAGTATTATTAAAGGTAAAGCTACTTCATGCATTCGAATCTAGGGCTTTGTTCAAACAACGAAGAAAGGGGGAAAGTTGTAGCATGAATCTAGGACTTGATTCAAAGAGGAAATAATATGGTGAAAGTAGTAGAGACCGGATACCCAACCGGTCTCTTGGTTGAAAAGGGAAATAATGGGAAAACGTAGTACAAACTGGATAAGGAATAGATCTATTATTGGTTGAAAAAAGGATAGAAAGTGGTGGCTGGTGGACAAGTCAACAGAGTATGTCCAGGATTAGATTTGTTGCCCTCACATAGTAAAAGGTCTCCATGATTAGAATTGCTGCCCTCACATAGTAAAAGGTCTCAGGATTAGATTTGCTGCCCTCACATAGTAAAAGGTCTCCAGGATTAGATTTGCTGCCCTCACATAGTAAAAGGTCTCCAGGATTAGATTTTCTGCCCTCACATAGTACAAGGTCTCCAGGATTAGGTTTGCTGCCCTCACATAGTAAAAGGTCTCCAGGATTAGATTTGCTGCCCTCACATAGCATGAACAAACTCGGCATCACCACTTTATGCCTCCTTGTAGGTACATTGTGCTGATGCGTCCACTGTCGCATGTCCTTATACCAACCTTTTGCTGTTGTTAATGTAAGGGCACATGTAAAATGAAGCGATCACACTGTTACCTTAGGGACATGTCTAAACAGTGTTATTGTTAATCTAATGCCTCCAGTGATAAGATGCAATTAAAATGTGTTACAAATGGCACTCCTGTTGTTTTCCCTAGTATGATAAGTAAGTTGCTCCTTTACGCTATTGAGTGTCCTGGTGTCCCCACGGTCCCATGCCCTTAAACCAACTCTTTAGCTGCTGTTGATTTACTGTATCTGGTAAACAAGCAATGCCACCATTAAAGTAATCCCATATTTGAGGAATCTCATTGTTGATCGTAATGCTTCTGGTAACATGAAGCATTGCTGTCTTTTTAAAATTTCTACTGTCCTTGCATGATTGCCATGAACATAATTAAGATGCTTCTTTTCATTTCGTATATGTTTCATATATTCTTATTGACCAGCAACTGTTTACTTTCTATCTTTTTGTGCAGATAGGGATATCCATTTCACCTTGTTGCTATTGTGACCTTTTGGTGAACTACACAAAACACTTTTTTGGAATGAGTGTCTTGTGCAGTTCAACTAAAATGTCACGTGGGCAACATCTCTCAATTTTGGTGGAACTGCACAAAATGGTGATTGGAGTTTCCAAAATCTCCGTCAAGTTCTGCTGGTAATCTCGTGCAACATTTTATTAGCCTTTGCAAGATGAGCCATCACTGTCACCACAATGGCACTTTATTTTAGTGGAACTGCATAAAAGGAGTAAGAAAATTATAGTTGCACCTTACATGAGCCGGATAGCCAACCTTAATGTTCCTCAATTTTAGTGCAACTACTGAAGAAGAACCTGCCAGCTCACGAGAGCAAGTACTTCTTGCTAGCTGAATGATGCAATCTTTGCTTCATTTCAGGTGAACTGCAGAAAAAGGCGCATGAATTGAATCATGGAACTCCAGGCAGGCCTCATCCGAGTGGAGCCGCAGGTTGAGTTCAAGGAGGCTACTATTAAAGTGAAATCATGCTCTTCTTGTTTGTGCTATGCAAACAGGAATACTCAACTACAGATGTTGTGACGGTCAAGAGCATTCGCCAAGTTCTTCGATTGTATGACATGGCTAGCCAAGATGGATTTAATGCCGATATTCACTTTATCAAAAGGCTCTAATGGGTTGGTTCTGAATCTTGCAAGCTGGGAATCAATGAGATGTGTAGGCATCTTTGTTGTACTTATTATTTGAATCTTATTTGTTGGTTCTGAATCTTGCAAGCTGGGAATCAATGAGATGTGTAGGCATCTTTGTTATACTTATTATTTGGATCTTATTTGTTGGTTCTGAATCTTGCAAGCTGGGAATCAATGAGATGTGTAGGCATCTTTGTTGTACTTATTATTTGGATCTTATTTGTTGGTTCTGAATCTTGCAAGCTAGGAAACACGGCATGATGATGCAGAGGACAACAACCATAACAAACAATTCAAACTTGGTAGTATTATCTTTGTGAAAGTGCGGCAAATGTGTTGATCGTGTGCGTCCTGAGAATAATAATTCTAATTGTTGTGCATGTTGATCCTGTGGCACTGATAGAACGAGCCAATGCATTGCTTGTTTTAAGTATAAATTTCTATTAAAGCTAATTAAATTTAAGTAAAGTGACCACTAACTCCTGTTATTACAGTACCAATACAGACCCGCTCGTGAACCGACGTATGGCCAGAGTAGGTTTCTTAATGGAGGCGTTTGAATGCACCGAGGGTGCATCTTCTGCCGGGCTTGCAGCGGGCGAGGGAGGGGTAGTAACAGTTGTCGCCTATACACACTCAGTTTACTGTTGAATCCAGTTCCCCAAGAGCTGAAAAATGAACTGCTGCCGCCGCCTACACACTCGTTCACTTGAAGAGACTCCAATGGCGATCCGAGGGGTGAGCCTGCTGGATATGAACTTCAGCAAGGAGTTCCCCTTTGAGTTCGCCGTTCAGTCCTATGGCTGCACCAAGTTGAATGTGATGTACACCAACGATCCGGACTCGGTGAAGCTCTGCCTCGACGAGTTCAAGCAGTACCTACAGGACGAGAAAGCACAAGGTTGCAGGACTAGACCTTGTGCCCATACATTCATCTCCTTACAGGGACCAGCGGATAGCCGTCGCCCAGGTATGTGTGTGGGACGAGGTTCTCATCTACCACTTTTGTAGGGCCATCAGAGGTTCTGGAGCATTCCCCCGTTTCATCGGCAGCGCCGACTGAACCTTCGCTATGGTGGAGAGAAGGAAGAACGCGACGATTCGGCCATCTGGTGCAACAAGCTTGTCGACATCCAGAAGCAATACAAGATCATCAGCAACGGGCAGGAGAAGGACTCCATGGTTGACCTCGCCGAGACCATCATCGACCCCTGATACGCCAACATGAAAGAAGACAACGATACCAAGGACCTGAACACGTGGGAGATACCTCCGAATCTAGCCTACATAACCTACGCGGCCAAGGACGCATACGCATGCTACGACATGTACAGGCAGATCTTGGACATGAGGGTGTGTCTGCTTCCCGTAACCGACGAGTACACGGACAGCCGCAGCGTCATGATCAAGCGTGCCAGGAAGGTCTAGATGTTGTACTTTCTCTGTTTATAAACACCTTTATCATCTGAGTGTTTCATGCATTAGCCTATGTGTCGTAATTATCTGTTTTGTCTGAAATATTTCTTTTAAGAACCCATTAACATGTTTGCTTTTTTTAGTGGCTATTTGCTTATGTATGTAACTAGTTCACTTGTCCGTTAAAAAAACAAGTCCACTCGGCTGCCGTGCTTTGAATCTCCTTCCTCCCAACATATTCCCCTCCTCGGGTGGACCCAACAGGTCTCGTACATAGACATATGGGACCAACCACCTATTCATTTGTATTTCTTTATTTTGTTCAATCTTTCGTCCTCTTCCTATACAGCGGCTGGCCATCATAGCCTATGGCGTTGGCCAGGCCATCCCTCTACTACCACACATTGTCCGGCGGCGGCGGCTCCACTGGCCCACCCTACACCCGAACAAGTCAACCCTCGTACTCCCCTTCGCCTGCGTCTTCCCCCGCTCCGGTTCGTTCGGTCCGAGGTCTCGACGTCGTCCTCCGCCTTAGTGCTCTAGCCGCGGCGCCGCCGTCTGTCATTCCCAACATGGTTAGCAAAACAAGAGGAATCGGGAGACAACTGTTCGTCGAGAGGCTGACAGTCCCGGGCCCACCAAGTCCATGGCCTAGGTTTTGTTGTTTAACATGGGAAGCCCACGACATGTTTCAACATTTTTTGGATCCAGCAGGTATCAAGCGGCCTCTGGGCCTCCCAACCTAGCTTGTCTATAACATCAGCAGCCCAAGTTATGTTTGTTTTTTCAAGATGACGCCCAGCTCAGTTCTATTTTTCTATAAGAATGCAAAACTGAACCTGTTTTCTATAAGAATGCAAAACTGAACCTATATTTATATCTTATTTTATTACATATATATATATATTAGAAACAACATAAGTTTCCATTAAACCTGTCATTCATCCAACCATTTTATAGACCTTCCCACTTCCTTTATTTTTTGTTTTCATTAATCCTATATCTGAATTTTCTCCCACTTTCTTTTTCAATGTAAACTGAGTTTTCTCCCAGTACTTTTCCCTAGAACCAACTCAACTGTCCCACATCTAGCCTAAAAAATAATAATACCCCACGTACTATTAACTCATCAAATTAAAATAATATTTTATTTCATAAGTTGAAAGTTCTTACAAAATAATAATAATAATAATCATTTATATATAACTTGGCAAGTTAACTCCTAGTGATTGCGTACATAAGCTTGCAAAGATTTTACTGACCAATGCAGTAATAGACATGCAATCATGTGTTTATGTTTTTATAACATTTCTCCGTCTAGACCAACATGATATTTTCACCCAGCCCAGCAAGTCCGCGGATTTCGAGAAAAATGCAAATGGGCTTTAAATTCTACCATATATATAAACGGGCTGGATAGATGCTACATCATTGTTTCACCCAGCCCACCAAATGGACTGGCTGACATGTGGGCCAGTAGGTCAAGCCTAAGAAGGCGTTGGATTTACATCCAACGACCGGCATTCTTCTTCAATCTCTCGTCTTATTCCCCCAGCGCTGCCGGGACCGCCTGCTCCAGCCTCCGGCGTCCAGCCGCGTTGTTTTGCGCTCCTCAGCGAAACGCTACCCCGCCGACGGCCAGGCCATCCCTCCACTCTGCACCTCCTGTTATTCTCTGACGAGTGTAGGCCCACCCCGCACCCGAACCAGTCAAGTTTCCCACTCCTCTCCGTCTGCGACTCCACTGCCGCGTCTCCCCCATCTCCAGGTCGTTCCAGTCTGGGGCCTCGCCGTCGTCCACCGCCTCGGTGCGCTCGGCGCGGCGTGGTCAACATACGAGAGTCATTGGAAGAGGACTGTACGTGGAGAGCCTGACGGCTGGGACCCACGAGGTCCATGGTCGCAAGCAAGGAAAGTTCCTCCTTATTACGCACTGTACGTGGACTGTACGTGGGAAGGGCTTCTGTATTTTGCGAAAAAAGTCCCCCCCCCCCCCCCCCCCCCGCTGACAGGTCGGACCCACCAGCTATATCTTCGCACGCAAGGAAGTGCCTCCTTATTAAGCACAAAAAAATGAATACCCCCTGCTAGCTGGGACCCACCATAGTGGGTGGCTGACTTGTGGGCCTACTAAGTTGACGGGGACGGAGGGATTTGTCAACTTAGTCAATATGAACGATTCTAGTTCCAGTGACCGTACGATGTCTATCCAACGGCCATAGTGCTTCTTCAACCTCTGGTCTTCTTGCTCCAGCCGCCCAAAGCAGCGCCGGTCGTGCCGCCTGCTCCTGCCTCCCGTGGCCGGCTGTGCTGCCGCGGAGGCCTCATCGCCCCCATACTACTCCCACCGCTGGCCAGGCCATCCCTCCACTCACCCACACCCCCTGTTATTCTGCGGCGACGGCAGCCTCACACGACAGCCTCACCAGTGAACCCTCGTACTCCTCTCCGCGTGGGCATCCACTGCCGTGTCTTCCCCGGCTCTGCGTCGTCCCCTTCCTAGGCCTCGCCGTCGTCCACCGCCTTGGTGCTCTCGGCGCGGCGTGGTCAATGTGGTCAACGACCGACTTCCATCAGAAGAGTATTGTATGTGGAGAGGCTGACAGCTGGGTCCACGGCCGCAGCTGGGTCCACGGCCACAACCCATTTTTTTGTAATTTGCCAAGTAATTCGCTTTGTCAGGCCTATTGGGCTGCAAATCTTTCAAGACGGGGAGAGCTTCATTCGGCTGGCCGAGAAAATGGCCTATCAGTAATGAGAAATGGGTTGTACATTTTTAAAACACATCAAACCGGCAATTAGTTTCAAATTTCTTTTTTTCATTTCAAGATTTTAAATTGCATTGATTTTTATGCGTGGACAATTTGTTGGATTTTATATTGATATACATTTATTTTTTAAATCCGTTTGAATGTGACTCAAAATTTCGGGATTAAAAATAGTTCGGACCGCACCAAAATATGCAAAATTTCGTACAATTTTTTAACCGTGGCCACAATATGGGCTGTAATGCTAACAAAAAGAATATGGGCTCCAAAAAAACCTTAAGAATTAGCAAATGGGCTGTAAATTATTAGAAATAATGGCAGATGGGTTGTATGCTGTTTTCCACAGATTTGAGGCTTTCCTAAAAAAAAGGTTGACGCACAAGCAGTGACTGTTGGATGTCCATCCAACGGCCGTCGTGCTTCTTCAATCTCTGCTCTTCCTGCTCCAGCCGCTCAAACAAGCGCCGGCGGGACTGCCTGCTCCCTCCTCCCCACGGCCGGCTATGCTGCCGCGCAGGCCTCACCGCCCCACCATACTCCCATCGCTGGCCTAGCCCTCCCTCTACTCACCCACACATGTTGTTATTCTTCGGCGACGGCAGACGAACCAGTAAACCCTCGTATAGTCGTACTCCCCTCCGCGTGGGAAACAACTGCCGAGTCTTCCCTGGCTCCATTTCGTTCCCTTCCTAGGCCTCGCCGTCGTCCACCGCCCTGGTGCTCTCGGCGCGGCTTGGTCAACGTGGTCAACGACCGACATGCATCTGAAGTGGACTGTACATGGAGAGGCGGACAGCTGGGTCCACGGCCGCACGCAAGCAAATGCCTCCTTATTACATGCAAAATAATGATTCCTCCACCTGACATCCGGGACCCACCGAAAGGGCCTTTGTATTTCGTGAAAAAATGTTACCGCCGCTGACAGCTTGGACCCGCCAGCTATATCTTCGCACGCAAGGAAGTGCCTCCTTATTACGCACAAAAAAATGAATACTCCCCGTGTTAGCTGGGACCCAGTATAGTGGCAGGCTGACTTGTGGGCCTACTAAGTTGACGGGGATGGAGGGCTTTATCAACTTAGTCAATATGCACGATTCTAGCTCCAGTGACCGTACGATGTCCATCCAACGACTGTAGTGCTTCTTCAACCTCTGGTCTTCTTGCTCCAGCCGCCCAAACCAGCGCCGGTCGTGCCTCGTGCTCCTGCCTCCCGTGGCCGGCTGTGCTGCCGCGGAGGCCTCACCGCCCCCTACTACTCCCACCGCTGGCCAGGCCATCCCTCCACTCACCCACACCCCATGTTATTCTACGGTGACGGCAGCCTCACACCGCAGCCGAACTAGTGAACCCTCGTACTCCTCTCCGCACGGGCTTCCACTGTCGCGTCTTCCTCGGCTCCGTGTCGTCCCCTCCCTAGGCCTCGCCATCGTCCACCGCCCTGGTGCTCTTGGCGCGGCGTGGTCAACGTGGTCAAGGAACGACTTCCATCGGAAGAGTATTGTACATTGAGAGGCTGACAGTTGGGTCCACGGCGGCCGCAAGGAAGTGCCTCCTTATTACGCGCAAAATAATTATTCCTCCACCTGACAGCAGGGACCCACCGCACGGGCCACTGTATTTCGTGAAAAAAAAACGTTTCCCCCTTGACTGCTGGGACCCACCAGGTACATCTTCGCAGGCAAGGAAGTGCCTGACAGTCGGGACCCACCTGGTCGAAGCGTACGTAGCATTGTCATTCTGGTCGCGAACGTGTACGTACATACTGGTCGATGTAGAGGCGCGCACGTGTTGTAGTAGAGGCGCGCACGTAGCATGCACACATACGTACAGCGACCAGTGTGCAAGAAAGAAAATACGGCCACGTACGTACATACGGGCAGGGTCTCGAAGCCTACTCGCGCATACGTACGGCCAGGGCTCGTGTACATGGCTGGGTCGGAACGGAGAAAATGCGTCGTCGTCGTGTTCATGGGGAGCCAACCGGCTGGGTCAGAACGGAATGCGTCGTCGTGTTCATCGGGGGGGCTTGGACGAAACAACCGATGGAAATGAGGCCTGGCGTACCGCAGAACAAAGGAAACGGCTTTGTGTTCGACCGGCCACGTTCGAAACGGGATCCTGTTCATCGGGAGGGGTCTGGCGTACTGCAAAACAGAGGAAACGGACCTCCTATGGTCAAAACGGGGGTCCTGTTGATCGGGAGGGGTGTGGCGTACCGCAAAACGGAGGAAACGGACTTGTGTTGGAGCGCTACGGTCGAAACGGGGGTCCTGTTCATCGGGAGGGGTGTGGCGTACCGCAAAACGGGACTCCACGGGATACTGTTCATCTCCACCGTCGACCCCCTCCAGCCTCCACGGGCTACTGTTCATCCACCGTCGACCTCCTCCAACCTCCACCTGCGACTGTTCATCCACAGGCTCATGTTCATCCAGTCTCCACCGCGCGCTACTCCACCGGCTACTGTTCAACCAGCCCTCTCCATGGGCTCCTGTTCAACCACCCCTCCATGGGCTACTGTTCATCCACCCCTCCACCGTCTACTGTTCATCCAGCCCACCACGGGGTGGTCCTGTTCATCCAGCCATCCACGGGGTCCTGTTCATCCAGCCCCAACCGGCTCGATCGATCGGGGTCCTGTTCATCCAGAGGCAACACCATGGGGTCCTGTTCATCCACCCCCACCGGGAACTGTTCATCCAACCCCCCCAGCAACGCTCACTGTTCATCCAGAGGCAGCATCGACTGGCTTCAGTTAGCAGCAGTAGCGAAGGAATCGCTTGATCGGGTTCAGTTAACAGCCATTGATCGATCGCTCGGGTTCAGTAACGCGTAGCCTGCAGTGCAATCGCTCGGGTTCAGTTAGAGCCCAACGCCTCGCTCGCGTTCAGTTAAAGCCCAACGCCTCGCACCCACGCGTGTGCGTGTACGAGAGAAACGCGCATCGCTCGGCCCCGACCACCCACCGTAACCGGTAACACCCTGATATTTTCCTCGCCCTCGCTTCTACCACGTTTTTTCCGTCATGGACGGCCCAAAGAATGTCATGCAGCTGCGTCTCCGTACCGCCCAGGATGAAAAGCCCATTTTCTGTCATGATTTTTTGTCATAGAAGTAGGAGCCCACCACATCTATCATGATACCGGGTTTTGTCACAATTATCGTCATAGAAGTGTCATAAGTATGACAGAAAAAAAATTCGTTCGGCCCAAAATGTCACGGATGTGTCTTTTTTTTGTAGTGTATCAAACACGGCCTTAGTTTCAATTATATTATATGTAGAATGGAGCAGTCTATCACGCCCAATATGTGACCCTATCCGAGAGGAACTCGAAGGTCCCACCAAGGATAGACCCGCATATTGGAAACGCTTTTGCAAGGTGGATATCATTACATCAACATTACATAATAGATGGGGATACATACAAGGCATACAAATGCCACAGGAGTACATCAATACATCATACATAAGATCAACATCCGACTACGGATGAAACACAAACAGAATCTCAAACGACATCCACCCTGCTAGCCCAGGCTGCCGACCTGGAACCTATCCCCTGATCGAAGAAGAAGCAGAAGAACTCCAAAACAAGTAACATCGCTCTCGCGTCAGGATCATCGCAAACCTGTACCTGCAACTGGTGTTGTAGTAATCTGTGAGCCACGAGGACTCAGCAATCCCATTACCATGGGTATCAAGACTAGCAAAGCTTAATGGGTAAGGAAGGGGTAAAGTGGTGAGGTTGCAGCAGCGACTAAGCAATGTATGGTGGCTAACATACGCAAATAAGAGCGAGAAGAGAAGCAACGGAACGGTCGTAAACTAGTAATGATCAAGAAGTGATCCTGAACTCCTACTTACGTCAAACATAACCCCATAAACCGTGTTCACTTCCCGGACTCCGCCGAGAAGAGACCATCATGGCTACACATGCGGTTGATGCGTTTTAGTTAAATCAAGTGTCAAGTTCTCTACAACCGGACATTAACAAATTCCCATCTGCCACATAACCGCGGGCACGGCTCTCGAAAGTTTATACCCTGCAGGGGTGTCCCAACGTAGCCCATTATAAGCTCTCACGGTCAACGAAGGATATTCCTTCTCCCGGGAAGACCCGATCAGTCTCGGAATCCCGGTTTACAAGACATTTCGACAATGGTAAAACAAGACCAGCAAAGCCGCCCGATGTGCCGACAATCCCGATAGGAGCTGCACATATCTCGTTCTCAGGGCAACACCGGATAAGTCAAGCTACGAGTAAAACCATGCCTCGAGTTTCCCCGAGGTGGCCCCGCAGGCTGCTCGGTTCGGACCAACACTTAGAGAAGCACTGGCCCAGGGGGGTTAAATAAAGATGACCCTCGGGAGCGCGACTCCCAAGGGAAAAGAAATAGGTGATAGGCAAATGGTAAGACCAAGGTTGGGCCTTGCTGGAGGAGTTTTATTCAAAGCGAACTGTCAAGGGGGTCCCATAAATCACCCAACCGCGTAAGGGACGCAAAATCAAGGAACATAACACTGGTATGATGGAAACTAGGGCGGCAAGAGTGGAACAAAACACCAGGCATAAGGCCGAGCCTTCCACCCTTTACCAAGTATATAGATGCATTAATAATATAAGAAATATTGTGATATCCCAACATAAACATACTCCAACATGGAGCAAACTTCATCTTCATCTGCAACTAACAACGCTATAAGAGGGGCTGAGCAAAAAGCGGTAACATAGCCAAACAACGGTTTGCTAGGAAGGGTGACAAAGGTTAGAGGTTCATGGCAATTTGGGAGGCTTGATAAGCAAGTGGTAGGTAACGCAGCATAGCAATAGAACGAAGCAACTAGCATAGCAATGATAGTAGTGAGATCCAAGGTGACGGTCATCTTGCCTGAAATCCCGCTAGGAAGAAGAACGAGTCCATGAAGAAGATGAAGCCACGAAGACGAACCACGCGTAGACGAAAGAATCCTCACGATCGCAATGAAACGGGAACTATCGAGAAGAAGCACACAACATGTTAAACACACCACACATGAACAAGGCATGATGCTCAACCAAGTATGATGCATGACAAGGCTACATGAGGCTACTCAGGGCAAGAGATGATGCATACAAGAACAACACATCAAAGCAAGTTTAAATGAGGCCGGAAACAACATATAACAAATCCGGTAAGTCCTCATATGCAAATTTCAAAATTGGTCCAGAACTGAATAAACCTTATGTTCAAGTGGTTAAACAGCAAGTTAAGATGCACCAAGATGATCTACACGAAACTCTAGTCAAGTTACATATAAAGTTCATTAGATTCGGAGCTACGGCCTAGAAGATATGAGCAAAACAAGTTAAACATGGCATTGATGCAAAATGCATCCAAACATCAAGAAAACACCTCAAAACAAGGATGCAACATGATAATATGAAACTACATGCAATTCTAAGCAAGTTTCATATAGAGCATGCTCAAAACGGAGCAACGGTGCAACACATACACTCCAAACAAGATATAGCAACAATCTTTCCAAAACAGCAACTAGGCATCTAGCAAGCATCAAAACAATATGCTACAGCACCTCAACATGAAAACAAAAGGCATGGGCATGATGACAGGTAAAGCACAACAAAACATGAACAATGAGCTATCTCCAAAAATCACTAGAGCATGCTCAAAAGGACATGACAAGATTGCAAATAATAACAGTTTCACAGACTTAGCAGAAAATCACTGGGCATGGCAAAAATAACATCAGGTTGCAATATTTAGAGCTATGAAACAACATGTTACAGGAACAGATCATAGCAAACAAAGGCATGGCATGAATCTAATTCATAGAACGAAAGTCCCTTACTGATCACGAGCCAAAAAGGCACATAAGATATAATGGCACCCATGTAAACATAGCAAGTAATATGACAGATTCAGACAGTGAAAATAACAGTGCATGGCAGAAACAACGATAAGTAGGCATGTTGGTGAGCTTGAACCACTCACCACAGAGCAATACATGGCATGAAAAGGTAACCAACAGTAAGATGGCAATTTGAAGCTAAGCATGGCAATAGCATAGTCATAGGTTACATGGATCACTAGCAAAACACATGGAAAGTACTGGACTTAATGTTCACAGGCTGACAGCAACATTATTTAGCAAGTTTAGAGCATGATAACAACAAGCTACATCAGATATAAATGCGACCAAGGGCATGGATGGATAGATCATAACATTTATAACAAAACATACTTAGTGAACATCTCAAGATTATGCATAGAACTCATGGTGACAGCAGGTTTACATGGCATCACAATGTTACAGCTACAGACTTGGCAGAAATTACTAAGTCACAGAAATCAGCAACATCACGGAGGCTACTTTGCATGCTTGTGCCAATCACCACATATAACACAAAAATACAAGACAAGAACCCCTGTAAAGATGACATGATTTAGTTCAAAACACATGTAGAGCTCATGCTCATAGGATGCAGACACAAAATGCAACGAAAAAGACAAATCACCAAGTTATAACAGTTTCAGCAGGTTAATATCATATGGCACTCTTGCAACGATGATTAGGGCCTCAAGATGAACTCTAATGAACATGACCCAATGGAACAAAATGAAGCGCATCTCACAATGAACATTTTTATATATTATGCACGCAAAACGGAACTATGTGCAATAAGTTATAGTAGGTCAAACATGTGCAACCGATGTTGAAAATCTGGGACTTAGAAGAAAAAAATGGACCTCGGGGAAAGTTGGACGGGGCGGTTCGGGGACGAGCAGATCCGGGACGGCGGGGGCGTTTGGTTGGTGGTGGTGGTGGATCTCATCCAGAACCGGGGGACCTCGCCGGAGTTGGCCGGGGAGGTGGCCGGAGATGGCGGGGAAGAGGCGGAGGAGGCGGATCCGGGACCTGGGAGACCTCCTCCGGCCGGATCCATGGCCGCCGGGGTCGGGGCGGACGACGGCGCTCGAAGGCGGCGGCTCCAGCGGCATGGCGGCGAAGGCGGGCGGCGGGGAGGCATCGGCAACGAGGCGGCGGACGACGGGGCGGTTCCCGGCGCGGGGCGGCGAGGCCGCGGCCGGAGCGACGAGCGGCGGGACCGGGGCGCTCGGGCGGCGGGGTTGGAGGGCGCGGCCTCCAGCGAGGGCTCGGGGTCGCCGGCACGGCGAGGTGGCGGGTCCGGCGGCGGCGCACTGCCGAGGCGGCGGGCGGAGCGATGGGCGGTGGAGGTGCGGGCTCCCTCGGGCCAGATCTGGGCTCCGCGGGCCCGGCGGCGGAGGGAGGAGAGAGAGGGCCGACGGGGCGACGTGGCGGCTTCGGATTGGCCGGCGGCGACGGGCGGACACGTCCGGTGATGACGCGGACATGTCCGGCGGCGGGAGGAGGAAGAGGGCTAGGGTTAGGGGTGGATTCATCCACAAATTTCGGGGAAGATGGTTTATTTGTAGGTAGAGGGAGCTAGGAGAGTCCAAATGGGGTGCGGTTTTCGCCCACACGATCGTGATCGAACGACCGAGAGCATGAAGGGGGTTTTACTGGGTTAGTGGGCTGATTTGGAGGGGTGTTGGGCTGCAAGACAAAAGGGGCTTTCGGTTAGCTCGGTTAACCGTTGGGGCGTCAAACGACCTCCAACTGGAATGAAATTTGGCGGGCAGTCTACCGGTGATATACCAAGGCCACTCGGCAAATCTCGGCCCATTCCGAGAACGTTTTTCTCCCGCTCACGAAACAAGGTCTGAGAGGGGCCACGGGCGCGAGGGAGAGTGTCGGATCGCGAAACGGAGAACGGGGAAAAGGACCGGATGCAAGTTTTGAAAAGCATGCAGATGATGACATGGCAAAATGCAACACGCAAGCAAACGACATGGCAACAATGACGAATAACTGGGAGACGCCTGGCGCATCGGATCCGGGGCGTTACACAGTCGCCACCATGTCCAGTGTGCAAGTCAAGGTGCGCAATCGACCTTTCAAGTGGCACGCTGTTTGGCATCTACTGCCAGACGTGCTTTGTTCCTGCAGTGATAACACATTACATGAACCTTCTATAACATTTTTTATTTTGTTTTTTTGCTATTTCCCATAATGCAATGTGTTTGCTTTTTGGTTTTTTTACACAGATCGTCCCTTGCAATGTGAGACTGGGGTTCAATGAGCTCATTACCGAAGACACTGTGATCTTCGACGCTCCAGGGGGGCCCTACACTATGAGGTCCACAAGGGACGAAAAACATCCCAGAAATTGGAGGAGATGACTGGAATCGTTTCATCAACCACATGCATCTCACTAGGGGTGAACTTATCACCTTCTCCTTCAGAAGGGAAACTGCAAGGCTGGCTGTTATCTACATCAATAATGACGAAGATGATGACCCACTTGATGAAGCCCTCTATGCTAAAGGAATTAGGCTAGCGAGGACAAATCGGGCAACCTCTAGTACATACTTCCTCCACGTGATGACTACGTCGGGATGCCATTCGTGACCCGCCTGACAAGGACAAATGTGTGTCGTCATGTCATGGTATGTTACTTGTTAGTGTAGAAATTTGGTATGCTTAGTGTTGAAATTTGATGGTATATATGCTTAGTTGTGACATGCTTGTAGTAATGTGATATGCTTAGTGTAATAATGTGTTGTGATATATATATATATATATATATATATATATATATATATATATATATATATATATATATATATGCTTAGTGTGTAGTAATGTGATATGCTTAGTGTAGATTGTGATGAATGCTCAACTACGGTGTAGTAATGTGATATGCTTACTAATGTGTTGTGATATATATATATATATATATATATATATTTGCTTATTAGTGTAGAATTTGAGGATATATATGCTTAATGTGTAGTAATGTGATATGCTTAATTACTGTAGAACGTGATGAATATGCTCTTAGCTAGTGTGTAGTAATGTGATATGCTTACTATATAATGTGTTGTGATATATATATATGCTTAGTGTAGAATTTGAGGATATGCTTAGTGTGTAGTAATGCGTGATATGCTTAATTAATTAGCTAGTGTGCAGCAACGTGACATGCTCATTTACCATATTTGTTTTTTTCTCAGGAATTACCTAAGAGGCTAAGTGACAGTTGTGGCATCGAACCGGATGAAGGCATTGCTGGACTACGCCTTACCGCAAGGGGCCCCATCACGAACTGTGCTTACACACTGGACACGGACGGTCGCACTGTGTTCAGCGCCATGGGATGGAACAATTTCCTTGCTGGAAAGAATCTCCAGATTGGACAGGCCATCTTAGTCACCATCAGGAACACCCGATGCCATGGCTTGAGGATGATGATGGTCATCGACCTCATTTAGAACTATGTGTGTGGCGGGGCAGTACGTGAATGAACTGTATAATTATGTATTAGCGCTATGTACTAGTACTATTTTAGCTCGTAATGTTTCTATTAACTAGTTATGTTTGTAAGATCTAGCTAGCTACCAGCCACGTAATTAAATATCAACTCCTAATGTTCTATTATCTGGTACTGTTCTACTTTGTAATATTATCTAATATGTAGTTAGTGTTAATGTGAAATGCTAAATGTTAAATGGTGTTGAAAAACCTTTTTTTTGCATGAAATGTTCGTGGCATGAAAATGACATTGTGCGCCGCTAGGTGAGTCAATATAGTGGTGGTGTTGCAAACATCATACGCCAGAAACACGTACAATACTACTGATGTAGGCTCCAGCGCCACCACTATTTTTTAACACTGGCGCCATGTTGGTGGTGTGGGGCTCCTACGCCAGCAAGGCTGTTTTTGGGACGCCATAGCTAGGCTTTTCTACGCTAGTGTGAGTTTGCCAATAATGTGAAGGATGCCATTCTTTTCATCATATTGTAGATTGCTTAGACCTCGATATGCCAAATGTAATGACATGAAATATACAGTAAAAGCCAATGTGATGTGTGTTGCTACAACTAGTCTGACAACAGTCCTCATATAACATATCAAGGATGCACCATCTTATCAGTTTAACCATTCAACTTGCTAATGCAGTGTGGGAAGAAACACGTACTAACAACTTGCCAACCCGTCCTCATATAACATATCAAGGACGCACCATCTAGTCTAACAACCCGTCCTCATACAACATATCAATGAAGTATCCAAGCAATTGATGCCATGGACTCCTTCGTAGAACCTTGTAAGCGAAAAAGAAGTTGAAGTGTGCCTGTACAAAGAGCTAGCGTAAGTTCAGTTACCTGCTTCTTGGAATGTTAGTTAGCCACTGATTGCAAAATTGTTCAAGTATGTTGCTTGGCTTACTTTAGTTTGCTACTGATTACATAATGCCATAGCCTGTTAATCCTATTATAGATTGTGCCTATCTATGTGTTTGATACTTACTGTAAAGAATTACCTATTTGCCTGAACCTAAATAGCTAGTTAAGCACATAGATAGCTGGTCATATGTACTTCTAGGGTGCAGCAAAATTCACGTGTAATTTACATTCTGATACCCTGTTTGTTTAAATGGTTTGTTGTTATCACTTGTAGCACTAGTAATGTTTGCATGTTCATAGATAGACAACTGTCAGGTTTATATGAGGGACAATGTCTTTTTAACTTATATATATATGTGTGTGTGTGTGTCGGAATCATTTTGCTTACATCAAAGAAATTTACAGATCTCTGTGTTGCTGGTAAACGGTACCGACTTGTTACTTTAATACGTTGCCAAGAACTTGTTAGTTTTACTAGTTCATGTGTAATTAAATACGTTGCCAAAACTGGTTAGTTTTACTAGTTTGATGTTAGTTTCTTATGGCTCCTGCAACACTTTATTTATGATTGCTAACATTCAAGTTAGCAGGATCCAACTAAAACTCCGTTGGCACAACACGTATGTTTTTAGAAACTTCCTTGTTTACCTGGTTTGCTGATGTAACTTGTTGTTGTCATCTTACCAACTTCAAGTTTTCAGGATCCAATTGGAAGTCCAATTGCACAGCAGGTACATTTTCAAAAATATATTTGTGTAACAGGTTTGCTGTTGTAACTTGTTGCTCTAATCAAGTTACTGACTACTGAACTTTTCAGGATCCAAGAGAAACTCTAATGCCACAATAGGTTCCTTTTGCAAAACTTGTTTGTTTAACTGCTTTGCTACACGGTTCCTCTAATCATGTTACTGGCTACTCAACTTTTCAGGATTCAAGAGAGACTCCAATGCCACAATAGGTACCTTTTGCAAAACTTGTTTTTTTAACTGTTGTGCTGCTGCAACCGGTTACAATGATGTTAATAACTACTTTTCAGCATCCAATCGAAACTCTTTAATTCCTTGTTTGTTTAACTGGTTTGTTGTTCTAACTCCCAGTTGAGATGTTTTGCTAACTGCAACTTTTCGGAATCCAATGCAAACTTTAATGGAAAAACAGGTTAGCCCAAGATCAAAGAGCGAGGTCCCCAAGGACGTTGTATCATCCCATAGCAATGGCACCGGCCCAATCGTGCATCATGAACTGCCAACTGTTGATGATCTAGAGGCTAAACTATTGGTAGAAAGAGATTCTTCTTCTGCACTTAGAGATGAAGTTGACCTTTTGAGGAAGCAAACAGCACAATCACAAGCAGTACTCAAGACAACCATTAAATATTTGGTGGATTTCAAAATGAAGCAAGTTGAGACTGACCACATTGTTAAGGTTCTGAAGGAAAAAAACGAAACTAAATTCCCACTTGGTAAGTCATAGGTGAATTTTTTTCCAACGTTGAATAACCTTTGTGTTCTTTGTTCATGTAATCGATCAAACCATTTGTTTTAGAGATCATGTAATAATTATTTTTTGTTTTTTGGTTTGTAATTTTTTTAGCACGAGTCTGTGTTAGGTTATAAGACTCTGAGACATTTCATTTTGATTGTTGTTCCAGACCTACAAATATACCAATCGGGCTGAATTTGCATTCAGCAATAATAGTAGTATAGATGGTCCTTAAGTGGCACGCATCTGAAAGGGCCAAGATGTTGTACTAGCTTCGCTAAAAAATGATGATCTTCTAGCAAAAAAATGTACAACGGCCTGGCTTATGTATGTTAGTTGATATTATTGATCCATATACTCTGTAAGTGTTTATGTGTCTATTAGTTTTGTACATTATTGGTTGATTGACTCAGTATTTTGAATCTTGAGACATCGCTTTTGTACATATCTAAATGGGAGTACACATTATGGTGCGTGTGTCATACATGTTACACTTGAGTTGGACATAAAATGGTTTCAAATATTCGAATCCACCTTAAACTGGATTCTAGCTTCTGAATTCGAGTATCGGCATTTGCAAATCATATTCATATCTGACAGTGGAATACATATTTGTTGTTCTTTTGAAGATATATAAAAAACATAGAATGATTTATAAAGATTCATATAAGAATACAAAATGGATTCGAATTTAGTTGCCAGGGTAAACGTGGATGCTTATTGTCCCAAAATTTCAAAGAAGCGGCAAAATATCCACTCCCACATCGGCTGCCCGAAGCCAGTGTTTGGGAGACGGAAATTGCTGCCTACCCCTTACACGGACAATCCATCGGCCCGATTTCCACTGCTCTCAATAGGGGTAGGTTAGTAACTTCAATTAGACGTGACACGACCGCCTCTGAGCCCATTTAGACACGGTGGGAGCCAAATGTGGGCAGTAAAACATATTTGATTCAAGCTCGTCTGAAAGACCTCTGTCTCTCCCTCCATTTCCCCATTCATACACAGTGGGCGGCAAAACAAACTCAACTCGGCCGAAATTAATGTAGGCAAATATTTTCAATAGGGGCAGGTTTGTAACTTCACTCAGACGTGACACAACCGCCCTACCTATCAGCCTCGTTCATACACCGTGGGCGCCAACCATGGGCGCCAGAGCACCCTCTCCTCACCCGAAATCGCTTTGGGCAAATATTGGGGAGATGCGAGATTACCGTGCTATCCCCAACCGATGAGACGTCCAAATTTTAAACGGGGGCTAAGTTCGTAACCTCCCCATATTTCAGACAGGTGCATCCCAAAGACATGGTTTCCCGTACCTCTCCTTCCATTTTTC
This sequence comes from Aegilops tauschii subsp. strangulata, assembly GCF_002575655.3. NCBI lineage: Eukaryota > Viridiplantae > Streptophyta > Magnoliopsida > Poales > Poaceae > Aegilops > Aegilops tauschii. The sequence goes on along the minus strand of NC_053037.3, from coordinate 274,365,298 downwards.
CATTCATACTCCATCCATGCTAGAACACCATCCCCACACCAGCCTCCTCCGTCGCCACCCCATCCATCGCCGCCGACCTCCACCCCATCCATCGCCGATGTCCTCCACCATGCCGGAGCGCCTACCAAGACCGTGTCATCCGCTGCTAGAGATGGACGTTTCTCATCCACGGCAACGGACCAGGAGCCTTGCATCGCGTCCTCTCGCTTCATCAACGCCATCGTCCTCCTTGTCGGGGCCGCTCCCATGACCTTCTCATCCACCGTAACGGGACTTATCCCCCAATGCACCCATCTACCATCGCAGATCTGCTTCAATGCCACCGACAGCCTCGCACCCCCGATGCCTACACGGCGCCACAAGAGAGGTGGTACTACTTCATATCTAGTCAACTCTTTGATCTCAACCAGAAAATAGTTCGTAACTTGCTTATTGTACTTTCTTTTCAGCTCTTAGAATTTAGTTCTTAGTTTGAAGCAAACAATGGTTGCTAAATAGCATTTCTGCGGTTTGCAGCTTCAAATCTACCATGGCACAGTCATAATAGGGTTTAATTGATCATGCGTAGGGTTTCCCCCCTTTTATGATCAATATACGATCAGCATACGTGCTTCGTGTCATAATAGCACTACTCCACCCATCAAGCTAAACAAGCTTAGTTGTTCATATACGAATCTGATATTATTAAAACATAGTCGTTTAATTGGTCAGCTAAATGTTCCTAATTTAGTTTTGAAAATGCATCTACGCCGCTGGGGTGTGGATCTACAGGGTGCCCACGTTGGGCCGCGGTCCACCCTGGGATTTTGGGTCAGCCTAGACCCCGTTTCCCCTCTGTTCTGTTGCGCTTCCGATCTCTACTCGCCCCCAGCCGCCTGCCTTGACGGCGACTTGCCGTCCCCGGACGGCATGACTCTAGGAGGAGACGCTGAACTAACAGGAGGTCAGGAGCCGCTCGCCCAACAGCGTCACCGCTGCCTGGGCGGGCCACTGTGCCTACCTTCCCAGTCTCTTCAGGGCACAGGCGTGCAGCAGCCACTAAGCCAACCCGATTTATCCTGAGATACGTCCTCAACACTCAGCAGCCACTCCTCATCACCCATTTTCTAATTGATTCATTACTCATTAAGCAGGATTGTCATTAGGGTTTGTTGTGTACTGAGTGCTACCTACACTTAATGGTTCATATTTTCAGTAATCTTTAGTACCTGTAAAGTTCATAGGGTTTCAAAATTCTGGCCCTAGGAATACACACTAGTCATGTTGGATTGTTTGGTCATAGGACATTGACCCAGATTACTACTCTAGGCCAGGTTTGTTGACAATTTTACTTGTCTTTCTTACTCATTCGATATGATATCCAATTATTTATGTCAATTAGTTGCAAACAATAAGTGCTAGACCAACTTCTTGATTTAGATTTTGGACGGTCTCTTAGTGCAGTTGCAATTCTGCATACTTGTCCTAGTAAGCTCACAAGTAATGATTGATTCACTACCTCTATGCTTGCCTTGTCATATTTGTTTTCAATATTCTTTTAGGGTGGACCACCCTGTTTCAAAACACTGGAACAATAGACATGAGTGAAAAGTATTTTATGTGTGATCTCTTCCATCATGTGTGGGCAACGAACACTGCATTCTGTAGAAAGAAAGTGTCATATCCATCTTTTACATAGACTATGATCTTTTACATGGAATACAATCTTCCTACTTGCTTTGTGTCGCACTACCAGCACACTACTTGCTTCTAATGTTCCTACTTCAGTTTTGAAATGTGTGTCCGCCTGTTATAGAGACATAAGAGTTTTGTATTTTTGTCTGTGGTCTGGTCAGCACGGTTGGGGGATGAACTTTGTATACGCAAGGGTTTGTAGGGAGACACTCTTCGAGTTGAATCCGCAATGCATTCCAAAGATAATCTGACTACTTTTTATGTTTTCATGAATCTCAGGTACTGAACAGCATCATAATGATTATGAGCTTTCGTGCATGAAAAGAACAAAGCAGAACAATGCCATGGGTGTCAAACTTGGTATTAAGGGACTGAAATCAATTCTGGATGCAATGCAATGCAAACGCTCTCCACCTATAGATTCATGCTCAGAATATGATCCTAACAATGATTCTGAGATAGAGGGAGACCTAAGTCAATGTAGCTCCCTAGTGGAGGAGTCAGAGGCAGATGCCCTATCTTATTCACCCATCAAGGTGCTTGCTCTAACTTTCCAAGGTTATATTGGTCACACATATCTTGCAACTGGTGCTTTGCATTGCTTCTACTTTGTTGCACTGCCATTAGCTTAGTTTACACATCGTGTATGTGAATACGCCCTGCCTATCCATCTTCAGTACATATTCCATATGTCATCATACCAATTTATCAATTCAAATGTTGTTCTTGTGTATCAGACGTTCAAAAGGAAGAGGGCGATTACTGATCATGGAGGAGCACGTACAAAGTTTATGGAAAAGGTAGTGGCACCTGATAAATGAAATAGCCCATTAGGTGTAGTTGCAATATCACCAGACCCAGAAAACACGGCCACAACTCTAGCTAGCAGACTCTAGCCCTACTACACTAGCCATCTCTCATGCCCCAACTCAGCAGACCCCAACTGTAGCAAATAGTATGATGATGCCAGGTAACATAGCACCAGCTCTACGACGCAAAACCCCCATTCCAGCAAAGAGTACACCAAATCCAGTTGCCAAATCCCTTTTCGAACGAGAGAGAGCCCCAATTGCAGTAAATAGGACCCCTGTTCCACTTCTTCCTAGTTTAGAAGACGAATCTTTTATTGTTGTCAGGAACTTTGTGCGCATCTTTCCTTCATGGAAAGATTATACCACAAACAAGAACAATTTCCAATCTTCCTCCACAACTTACGCGTAAGTATTGTACTAATGTTATTCATGGTAATTACTGCATATGTTTCTGCTGACAGAAGACACAAGATTTCATTCTTTTAAATAGGCGAGGACCAAACTAGATAGTTAAGACGAGCAAGGGTTGGTTGCGCTTTTCAAGCACTCGTTGATGAAGTATCATTCCTACCTGAGGCAAGAGCACTTCTATGGCAAGCCTCTAAATGAAATTTATGTGAAGTCTCCGGTGCTACATTTATCAGACAGTGACTGGAATAATCTTGTTACACATTGGTCTCATCTACAGCGTAAGGTACTGTCTATGATATCACATCACAATTTGAACCACATTTTTGCATGTTCCTTAACGTCTCACTTGTACAAAAACTGTTTGCAGAAGAACATTCATTCTCAAGGGACCACACTATCTCGCAACTATACGGCACACTGCATTGCTCTTGTGAGTACCTCTTGCCCTATATGACCATACTTACTTTCATAGCTGGTTGATTATTTGGCATCACTGCACATGTTAGCCTCGTTATCCTCCATTTGGTGGACATTATAAGATCCGTATCGACTCTTACATAAATTTAGAATCAACCCAATGCTTTTGAAGAGGTTTAGCTCTGCAGTCCTCTTGTAAGGACTGAACGTCGTCTATCACTATACTTACATTAACAGCTACTCCCTCCATCCCATAATATAAGAGCGTTTTGTACAGTACACCAGCGTACAAAACACTCTTATATTATGGGAAGGAGGGATTGCTTCATTGTGTAGCATTCTGCATCTTATCTCCCTCTCCCACCATTTACTAAAAAATATCAGATCTATTTAATCTTACCAAAAAGTTGAATACACAGACAATGCCAGTGCAGAAGTGTAGCCCATTGCTCTTGTCAATACATTTTGTCCTGTAACGCTTGTGCTTACAAGGATTGGTAGTTGATTATGTAGCATCAATCTGCATCTTATCTTCATTATCCTCTATCCCTTCCAGTATTATCATATTTATAATTATTCTCTAAAAAATGTAGAGTATAGGCAATGCTTATGAAGAAGATTCTGTGCTAAAATTCTTGAGTTATCCTTCCCTTGACATGGAGAAGGGCATTATAAAGCCAGTGTTAACTGTTAATGTAAGTCAGTCCTTCTAAAGCCTTTATCCTCAAGTACTGTTTAATTTGCTCATACTCCCTATTGCCAACTATTGTTTAATTTGCTGTTTCTATCAAAATGCATGTTCGCAATAACTGTAAGTTCCAAGTTTTAGTTGTAGAACCAAATTTCTTATTCATACCATGCACATTACTCAGTACTTCCTATACGTATGCTTGTTTTTGTGGATCTATAATCCAGTGTAGTTTGTTCTTTCTATCAAAATGCATGTTCGCAACAACTGTAAGTTCCAAGTTTTAGTTGTAAACCCAAATTCCTTATTCATACCATGCACATTACTTAGTACTCCCTATATGTATGCTTGTTTTTGTGGATCTATAATCCAGTGTAGTTTGTTGTTTCTATCAAAATGCATGTTCGCAAGAAGTGTAAGTTCCAAGTTTTAGTTGTAAAACCAAATTCCTTATTCATACCATGCATATTACTCAATACTCCCTATATGTATGCTTGTTTTTGTGGATCTATAATCCAGTGTGAGGTGAAGCAGTCCACGTTTCCACCTTGTCCTCTCCTGTTTTGTCTTACTGATGTGGCTGATGATATGAACAACATGCCATGCACATTAACCAAAATAGGCACAATGATTGTCTTTGCCCTTCATCTATGCCTGTTTTGTTGACATGGTAATCAAGTAGTGTGGTGAAGCTCCCCGCATTATGAACAATGCCAAATTATGCTATTGATATTTTGAACTGACTCTTTATTTTCTAATTTGAAATTGGATGGAATTGACAGCACAGTTACCATCTTTGTTTATACACGTGCAAAACATGTCATCTCTCTGCTTGTTTCAGGGTGATATGCCTGATGACATGCACAAGTCTGCTGAAGGTTGTGAGACAAACCCAACATATATTGCAGCAAAGAAGGCAAAACATCATGAAGATAGCGAGACAACCCCTAAGTCATGTCTTGATGCAGTGTTCAAGTTACATGAGACTAGCCGTCAGACAAGCTCACAGAATTCGCTATCTGAATCAGTTCGACTTCTTCAGTCCCAAGTTCTAGCAGAAAGGCATTCTGCAACTCAACTTCGACTTGAAGTCCTATCTCTAAGGAAGATCGTGGAGAACACCAATGGGAACCTCATTACTAAAAAGCTACACTTGGAAGCTATGACCGACATGCTAGGCCGGTCTCACAACCTTGCTCAGCAGCTTGCGCAGCAGCTCCCGCGGAGGGCTAACCTTTCTTGAACTGTCTTGGAAGTGGTCTTGTTTCAGTATTATTCTATTACGCTACAGTGGCGCCCAGTTTTTGTAATGTGCTTCTTCGTTGCACTTTATGATCACTGGTGGCGAACTTCGATGCCCAGTGGATGTAATATACCATAAATCCTTTATTGTATAGTGTAGGTTTATTCTAAGTTACTATGCTATAATTTCTTTATTGTATAGAGGAGGTTTGTTCTTAATTCCTACTAGTTACCATATAAGCCATCATTCGCTATCTGAAAGAAACGACGAAAATCTGATGTAGTCGACCGGGCAGAAACATTCTCCTCCATCGGGCCTGCATTTTAGTGGGCCACAATTGGGCTGGCCCGCAACTTTCTTGGGCCTGAAAGACCATTGGGGCTTTCACACTTTGCGCGAGGCCCACAACTTACACGGGCCTACATTTAGCCCAAAGTTGAGTTGGGCCTTTAGTGGACCTAGCGCTTAGTTGGACCCATGTAGCTTCGGGCCATTAACAGGCTGAATATTCTGGTGGCTTGTTATGGCCCAGAAGATACCATGGGCCTTTACCAGGCTGAAATACATGTTGGGCCTCAATTTTCAATAGTCGTCCACGGGCCTTTAGCAGGCTGAAATGTAGACCGGGCCATTATTGGCCCAGTTATATGACGGGCTATTACCAGGCCGATACATATTTCGGGCCTTAGTTGGCCCACTGATATCCCGGGCCTTTAATAGGCCGAAAGCTTAGTAGAGGCATCAATGTGCCGAATTTTACGACAGGCCTAAAGTCACGTTAGGCTGAACTGCTGCCACCTTGATCACGGGCCGTTAGTGGGTTGGATGTCAGGTCATACCATATATGGCCCATGGGCAGTGCGGGCCATTCCCAGGCCGAAAGGCACACCGGGCTGAAATGGACCCATGTCTACATCGGGCCTCTAACAGGTCGAAATGTCACTGGGCCGTAATTGGGCCCAAATACTCGGCGAACAATTAACAGGCCAGATCTGGCTTTGGGTCGCAAATGGGCAAGGTTTAAGCAGGCCGTTAGTGGGTTGGCCCACTAGTACCTGAGTAAATTGTACGGGCCTTTGACTGGGCCGGCCTTTTTAACCTATATGGGCCTCTATTGGGCTGTTAATGGGTGGATGTACATGGAAAATCCCCATTGGTCCCGGCTGTTAATGGGTTATCAGATCCAAATCGGAACCCGATAGCTTAACGGCGACCTGTTACGGTGGATGCCACGTGTCGGTTACCCTTGATGAAAGCCCTTCCATGACGCGCCATTTATCGTCATGGAAGTGGACACTTCCCTGATGATAATTTTGGTATTGTCATGGAACACTTCTACGACAGCACATGTATGACTATCTTGATTCTGTCATAAAATTGTCATGGATGTACATGCATGAAAGAAAATGTGACCTACTGTGACAAACACGTATCATCACGGAAGTGTATTTTTTTCTTTAGTGGATGCGATTTGTAGCTCACTGAAGACATATTTTAACTCCAAAGTCGTTAGACTAAAATGAGCAGAGTCAAGGAGTACCTTCCTTTGATACCAATTGTAGGAACGAGGTATGTCTACCAGAGAGGGGGTGAATGGGAGTTTTAAATTTTCTTCAGAAACCTTAAATCTCTCATAACCCAGCAACGGAATGAACAAAAAGGATTTAGTGAACTGAAACAAAGTACCGAAAGGAGACTAAGACATGCATTGATACAAATCATACGAATGAAAACGAATTGAAGGTAAACATGAGTGATAAAGATAACCTAAGATGCTCGATGGCGACAAGGTATTTGTTCGACCAGTTCATCCTTCTGCACAAGGACTACGTCTGGTTGGAGGGGCTATGACTTAACACGGAAGATAAATTCACTTCACCCTATTCTCCTCAACAATCGATTCGTCAACCGATGCCGATTACTCATGGTAGATACTTGAAGGCGATCTCCGAACCTTTACAGACTTCTTCTTCGAGAACCACAATCACTCTTGGTCTCTGAAGAATTTGACACCTAACCGTCTAGATAGTTTGCAGCTCTCAAGAGTAATAGGTGGAGCGTACTAAACTTAGATTCTAGTGATGCTGAACCACTATCTAATTCTTCGGCTCTAGGGTTTTTCTCTCGGTGGATTTTAAACTCAAACCACTCAGAGAGTGGGTTGCTCAACAATCTTCTCAGAATAAAACTGAGCAGCCACCGGACAAAGCCCACGCGGGGTGCCTATTTATAGCCGCAGCCTTCCCAGATGGGAAATGACCATTTTGGACACGAGGTCCAGCCAAAGGCCAACCGACACGTTTGCAGCGGTCGGATTTTGGAGCAACGGTAACATTACTTGAGGAACAAGCAATGCTAACTCCTCGTTCCGAGTCAAATCTCTCGCGGTGAAGAAGGTCACAATCTCTTGCTGGCAAGTATTTGCTCGGAGCACAAAGAGATTTCTCTCACAGCTTTCATAGGATTTGGGTTTAGCATCAGAGAATCAAAGCTTCGAACGCTACACCCCTCTTAATAGTACGGTGGTCCTATGACTCACTGGAAGAAGAAGATTTACGAAACAAATGCTATGTCTTCACTTCGTCTTCCTTCTTCCTCAAACGCAATCATATGCTCCGAGCAGACACCAAACCAATTGCTTGAACTTCAGCAATTTTTAGGGTTCACTCTTGTTAGCTTCATCTTCAGTGATAACCTTCGCCGCAGTGCCAAGAGATTATCTTCGTCGTTTGTATCAAACTCCTCGATACTTCAGGGACATATTACTCTGTGTGCACTAGCAAACACATAAGTCCCATGCTGTTTATGTCAACAAACTCCAAAACATAAGTGGCATATCATTGCACAAACAGAGTACCTCTGAAGGCATGTTAAGCACAACAGGCAAAACATCAACCAAATATATCCATTGTAGACAACATAATCTCCAAATGATAGCTTCAGTGTGCAGGTTTAAGCACGCTAGTTAAACAGAACAAGAAGTGGAAAGGTGTGTTAACTTTAATAGGCATAACATTTAAAAACAAGCAAATATAATCATTCAAACTGGTATTGTGCAAGTCTAAAGTACACTGGTTATTGTAGAAAAAATGGAAATGCGTGTTAACTTCAACATCCTTAACATCAACCAAATATCGTAATTCTTAGTGGTATTGTTGAAACTATTATTGATGATATTGAACTGCACGGCAAATAGTTGCACATATAGAGCATCACATTGTGACTAAAATAAACAAGGCATAATGCCATCTCTAGCCGATTCCCTAAAAGTTAACAGAGTAAAACCCTTAGTAAGTATATATATACGCCAGCAGTTTTTTGCCTTTTCTAGTCGATCCCCTAAACTTAACGTTGTAAACTTAAATCTGATCAGGTTCAAAGCAGGTTCAACCGAAAGTAGCATGCATTCAAACATAAACAAAGATAGTTTTGCATAACTGAACATAAAACATAAATTTAAACTAAATAAACTACGTTCGGTCGAAGTGGAGGTTGAGCCAATCTTTCCTTGTCAGGTACGGTGTGCCGCCAGCCGGGTCCGGGCCGGTGCCGTCATCGGGGTCGTAGGGGAAGACACTCCTCTTCTCGTCGACGTCGATCTCCTCGTCCTAGCCGCCCACCTCCATGCCCTCCGCGCCGCCGTCCTTGCCACCTTCGACCTCATCATCGGAGGAGAGCACGATAACCTCGCCGCCCTCCGTGCCAGCAAAGATCATCTGCTCCGCTTCCACGAGTTTCGTGTGCTGCCGACGGAGCTCTTGCATGTTGGCCTCGTCGGCGGCCTGGGCCTCGAGGCGCTCACACGCCTGGTAGTGCTCCTGCGCCATAGCCGAGCTCACCACCCATGGCTTCGGCGGGACGAGGTCGACCGGATGTGTGCCGTAGGGGAAATTGAGCCTAGCCACCGCGTCGTGGTAGCGGACCTGCCAGCGGTCATACTCCATGGCCGCGAGCTCGGCCGTGTGTAAGCTACCGAACCATAGGCGGTGTGGGTCTCCTGATCCTTAATCTTGGTGACCCACGTCCCGCACCGCAGCTGCCAAACCCCGAGGTAGGACCTCGTCGGCGGCCGGGACCGAGGGAGGACGAGGACGTCATCGAACCGGCGTAGGGGCGCGGCCGTGAGCGGATCAGGCGACCGGCGATGGCGGCTCGATAAAGAGCCCACAGAGGATGACGGGGAAACCTCGGCGGCCACCTCGCCGACGTTGGGCGAAGAGGCCGCGATAAACCTCTTTTGAGCCATTGGCTCCTCGAGCTCCCCGGCACACAGGCAGAGGTTGAGGATGCAGGTGGCGGCGGTGAGGGGTGGTGTGTGTCTGTGTGAGCGGAGGTTTTGGGGGGCGTGGAGAGGGGCCCAAGGTGGTCTTTGAGGAAATACCGCAGGAACTGAAAATTTTACTAGGCGGGAGTAAAATGCTGGGCTACTGAAAATTTGGATCAAGGGCGAGCAGATATTTTTGAGATTGTGAGGGATGCAGAGGCGAAGTAAAATGCCGGGGCTACTAAAATTTTGGATCAAGGGCGAGCATATATTTTTGAGATTACGAGGGATGCAGAGGCGGGAGTAACAAGCCGGGGCTACTAAAAATTTGAATCAAGGGCCAGCAGATATGTTTGAGATTGCGAGGGATGCAGAGGCGGGAGTAACATGCTGGTGCTACTGAAAATTGAATCAAGGGATTGAAGAAGAGCGGGAGTAACAGACATCGCACACGGTCCACACATACTAATCGTGTGCTATCAAACATAAAAACTTTCCAGGCGGTAGATATTTTTGAGATTGCAAGGTTGTAGATATTTTCGAGAGCGGGAGGCAAGCCTCGTGGAGACCAATCTACTGTGCTAATGTGAGTGACTGTAGGGGCAGGGGCGTGGCACACGGGTAGTCTGACCAAACCGTGTCTGTTGCGTCCTGAATCGCAGACGGTTGCTGCATCCAACTCGTGTACTGTTTATAAATTTGTCAAAAGGAATAACGCAGGAAACGGTAAGAACACGAACACACTTGCATGTGGACCAAATATATGTATGAAAAGGGTGGTTTGATGTTCAAATACCCAATGCACAACTTTGATGTGGCACCTGTCGCACAAAGCGCACAGTATTGCTAGTCAGCCACCCCCTACGAAGCCCACTTCGTGTCGGCGGTAGGGAATCCTAGCTACGAATGCATGCCCCCAAATAGCTAGGTCCGAAATCTCACCCTACCGTAAAACAAAACCTATAGGAGTCCATCATATATATGGTCAAACTTCCCCTTTCGCTTCCGGACAAAGGTGACCGTATGTCGACCCACAAATGTGTGCTTGTGGCGCGAGATGGGTGAGACCACATACGAACCACCTGCGGGTGGCCCTAGTATATGTATGAAAAGGGTGTATTGTGATATTTAACTACCATTCACAACTTTGATGTGGCACGTATGCCTCGCAAATTAACCAGACTTCTCTGGCCCCATGGAGGTTGCAGGTAGTGAAAAGTAGCCCCCACCCCCCCACCCCCCACACACGTCGGGGGGGAGGGCATCGGACCAAGCAGAATCCAACTTGGTCGTATAACATCTCTAGCTCGTTGTTGGTCAAAGTGATGGACGTCCACACGGCCCTGCAAAATGGGCTAGCTTGTCGCCGATAACCTCGTGAGGGAGTACTGTCTGAAGACAAAACCCACTCTGTGCATGTGGCCCAATTATGTATATGGAAGTGGTGTGTGTGGTGTTTGAATACCCAATGCGCAAATTATATGTGGCACCATGCTTTGGAACCATAAAATCCCCACACTGATTGAGGGTTCACGACGCGTAGCATGCGCTCAAACTTAATTAGGCCTAGAATGATTAACCTACTATATGGTAACACGAACCAAAGAAGAAGAATCCACCCTGGTAACCTTTCTCGTCGTCGATCGAAATGATGGACGTCCACACGGGCGCACGAATATATATAGGCTTGCCGCCCATAACCAAGCGAGTGAGAGTGTGTCCAAAGACAACCATTGCAAGCATGTGCCCCGAACATACTTATGGAGGTGCATGATGCATGCATATGTGTTGAATACCCAATGCACAACATTTATGTGGTGCATGCGCTGAAAATCGCAGAGTTCCCCACAGAGAGCAAGAGGTTCAGGACGTGTCGTGTGCTCGCCCCCCCCCTTCGATCCAGCGGGATGGATTCATGTGTACACATGCGCTATTATATATGTAATCTCAGATCATGACCTATATCATGAGAAAAAAAATAATCCCCTCCTAAGTCAAATTAATTAACCTCTCTCGCTGTCGGTGAAAGTGATGGACCAAGCGGGCCGACAGATGGAAGCATTGCCGATAACCGCATGAGAGACTGCCAGAGGACAACCACCATCGCTTGCATGTGTGCCAAAACATATATGTGGAGAGGTGCGTGGTTGTGATGTTTTGAATACCTAATGCACAACTTTGATGTGGCATTTGCCTCAAAAATGACAAAGTCTCCACACAGAGTGAGGTTCATGTGACACCTAGTATATGTTGGTCCCATCCCCCCTTCGACACGTACTATACTCCTACTGTAACACAACCCTAATAGAATTAATCCTCCTTGCTCATCAAACGTACCTCTCTCTCTCTCTTGGGTCAAAGTGATGGACGACGACCTCGCGAGCCCACAGGAGCGAAGCGTACGTCGCACGTGCGTGAGCTTCCTATATAGGACTATGTACCACCGCCTCCATGTGGCCCAAAGAGGTGTTTGTGTGATGTTTCAATACGCAATGCACAAATTTGATGTGCCACCATATATATACCTCGGAAACCGAAAAGTCCCCACAGAGAGCAAGGTTCATGATGCGTGGTACGTGCTATGCCCCCATTCGACACGTGGTGTATATATACTTCTATTGTATAGCACAAACCAAAAAGAATCATTCCTTGATGGTCAAATTAACCTCTCTCTCGTTGGGTCAAAGTGATGGAGGAAAACCTCGCGGGCCCACAGATGGAAGAGCCGCATGCGAGTGAGTTCCTATAGAGCAACCACTGCCTGCATGGTATTGTGTGATGTTTGAATACCAATGCACAACTTTGATGTGGTACCAGCCTCAGGAACCCAAAATTCCCCACATGGTGTGAGGTTATGACGCATATATATACAGTATACATGTTGCCCCCTCTTTGACATTTACTACATACTCCTACCGTGCATATACGTAACACAAACCAAAAAATAACCATCCTTGTTGGTCAAATTAACCTCTCTCCCGCTGTACATTCAACTAATCAACAACGACCTCGCGGGCCCACATAGAGTGTCACACGCGAGTGAGTCTCATAGGACAACCGCCACATGCATGTGCTCGTGTGTTGTGTGATGTTTGAATACCCAATGCACAACTTTGATGTGGCACATGCTTCACAAACCGGAAATGCACTACACCACGATGCGTAGCCCCCCACTTCGAGCCGGTGGGAGGGACTCATGTGTATACACGTGCCAAAACTTCGATATGGAATCTCACCATCATCCACACCGTAGTACACATGCCAAGATGAATCCACCTTTGGTCAAATTCCTCTCATTGTCGGTGGAAACTAAAAACCTTTGCGGGCTAACGAATGGGCACGTCGCTGATAACCGCACGAGGGAGTATCCGAGAGGACCACCAGTGCATGCATGTGGACCAAACATGTATGTGTGAAAGGGTTGTGTAATGCTTTAAATAACCAATTCATGACTTTTATGTGGCATATATTACTCACAAAATGATCAATAATCCCACACGGAGGCTCATGACTCTTAGTGTACTGCCAGACCCCCCCCCCCCAAACACACACACATAGACACACACATCCCACACCACCATCGCCACTCTGAGGCATGTCAAACTTTTTCTGCAGTGGACATGTGACCAAAGGAGTGTCGTGTTAAAATTAAAAAAAAAGATCATTCGACCCGTCTTATACATTGACTGATTTCCTAGGGATTTAATGTGCAAAAATCAAATTTGAGCTACATGTGCACCAAAATGGATTGCAAAATCATATGTGTGTCCCTGAGTGCATGTTTCCCCGTGAAAGAGATTTCAAAACATTGAGAATATTGATTTTTAAAATTCAGTAAATCCAAAACTTAGTTGAATTCATGAAACTTATCGTGGTGTCATATTGGACACCAGTAGACTGTGATATTGTATTTTTCGTCAAATTTGAGACATGTTTTGATATAATCTTCTTACAAATGGGAGATTGTTAATAACTGGCAACCAATATCTCATACGAATTATTTATTTGGACTATGTGTGTTAGACCGTGCCATGCTTCGGTTATGCAGTAAAGCGGTAGAAGGAATCATCAAAAAACAGAAAAATATACGTGCCAACATGCGCCCCGTGTGCCGTGCGAGTACGCGTGAGTTCACGGGACGCATGCGAGCAGTCCGCTGTGCAGGCAGACCGGGAGGCGTGCGTGCAGGTGTGTGAAATGACGGGAGGAATTTTCGCTACGCAGTGTCACCAAGAGGCGTGCAAGTAGCTGTTTGAAATGATGGTAGGAATGCCAGAAGTCCGCCACGCAGGCTCACCGGGAGGCGAGACAGCCTTTGACCGCCGCCCGCCTCGCTACCACTCGTCCGTATTAATGGCGTGCCTGAGCCGCTGGCCATAATAGGTGGCCGCACCCCCGATCCATAGTGGTCACCAATGTTTGGACTCTGGAGAGTATGAGGATGCCGCCGAAGCGCACCATCGGAGGGAGTGGCGACGCCGAGGCTGGTGAAGCACCCGTGCAACGTGCGAAGTTGGGCATAGAGGTTGCCATCACCGCCGACGAGGTCTCATGCAGGCAGCAGCATGAACTTGACTTCATCAGCGACGTCGTGCCCCCGCCCCCCAACTAGAGCCGGAGGTCAAGAACAACTCCGGTAATGACTGCGACTCCGACGGAAAACCGGTTAGTCATCTATACCCATTTGTGCGGCAAACATATCATGTGTTTTCTCTGGTTACCCGCCCTCCCCCCTCTAATTTTTGTGGAATACAAATCCTATGTTATGTTCTCTCAGTCCATGAAATTAGAGTAATTAAGATCCATTAGATGCATGTAGTGCATTGATTGTTGGAATGGTATCCATATAGGGTTAGTGATTAATTGTTTGTTCTGTACAAAAGACTTTTTTTCTAATAATCCGACTAGGGTTAGCATAATTTGTCGCCAGATCTTGAGAATTGATTTTGAATGTCCTACACATATGTTTGTGCCTCTATTTCTTCCACGTCTTGAGAAATGATTTTGAATGTCCTATATGTATGTTTCTGCCATTTTTTCAGATTGGTATGTACATAGATGAGGCTCCGGCCAGGGGTGCCGCTGGTTGTAGATCTTGGACCCGGCAGCGGGGCCAGATATGTCTCCAACGTATCTATAACTTTTTATTGTTCCATGATATTATATTATTTGTTTTGGATGTTTTATGTGCATTAATATGCTATTTATATGATTTTTGGGACTAACCTATTAACCTAGAGCCTAGTGCCAGTTCCTGTTTTTCCTTGTTTTAGAGTTTCGCGAAAAAGGAATACCAAATGGAATGAAACTTTGGCGATGATTTTTCTTGGACCAGAAGACATCCAGAGGGCTTGGAGTGCACGTCAGGAAAGCCACGAGGTGGCCACAAGGTCGGAAGGCGCGCCTAGGGGGTAGGGCGTGCCCCCACCCTAGTGGGCCCCTCGTGACTCCATCGACCTATTTCTTCCGCCTATATATTCTCAAATATACCAAAACCTTCTAGGCGAGCCACGAAACCACTTTTCCACCACCGAACCTTCTGTACCCGTGAGATCCCATCTAGGGGCCTTTTCTAGCATCCTGCCGAAGGGGGATTCGATCACGGAGGGCTTCTACATCAACACCATTGCCTCTTCGATGAAGTGTGAGTAGTTTACCTCAGACTTACGGGGCCATAGCTAGTCGCTAGATGGCTTCTTCTCTCTCTTTGATTCTCAATACAAAGTTCTCCTCGACGTTCTTGGAGATCTATTCGATGTAATACTCTTTTGCGGTGTGTTTGCCGAGATCCGATGAATTGTGGATTTATGATCAGCTTATCTATGAATATTATTTGAATCTCCTCTAAATTCTTATATGCATGATTTGATATCTTTGCAAGTCTCTTCGAACTATCGATTTGGTTTGGCCAACTAGGTTGGTTTTTCTTGCAATGGGAGAAGTGCTTAGCTTTAGGTTTAATCTTGTGGTGCTCGGTTTTAGTGACAGAAGGCGAACCGACACGTATTGTATTGTTGCCATCGAGGATAACAAGATGGGGTTTTCATCATATTGCTTCAGTTTATCCTGCTACATCATGTCACCTTACTTAATGGGTTACTCTGTTATATGAACTTAATACTCTAGATGCGGGCAGGACTCGGTCGATGTGTGGAGTAATAATAGTAAATGCAGGCAGGAGTCAGTCTACTTAATACGGACGTGATGCCTATATTTTTAGGAGGCAACCCAACTTTATTTTTGTTTTTGCTTTTTAGGTTCTGTTTTGCATTAAATAATTCATCTAGCCTCTGGTTAGATGTGTTTTTGTGTTTTAATTAGTGTTTGTGCCAAGTAAGACCTTTGGGATAGCTTACGGTAATAGTTGATTTGATCTTGCTGAAAAAACAGAAACTTATGCGCTCAGTCCCAGAATTTTTTAAATTCACGGGAGAGTCGAAAATTCTGAATTTTTTACAGTAGATTGATATACAAATTTCTTAGGTCTTCCTAATTTTTCAGGATTTTTGGAGTTACAGAAGTATGCGAACTATTTAGATTACTACAGACTATTCTGTTTTTGACAGATCTGTTTTTCGCGTGTTGTTTGCTTATTTTGATGCATCTATGGCTAGTATCGGGGGGTATGAACCATGGAAAACTTGGAACACAGTAGATATTACACCAATATAAATAAAGAATGAGTTCACAACAGTACCAAATGTGGTGATTTATTTTCCTATACTATACTAACGGAGCTTACGAGATTTTCTGTTGAGTTTTGTGTTGTGAAGTTTTCAAGTTTTGGGTAAGGATTTGATGGACTATGGAATAAGGACTGGCAAGAGCCTAAGCTTGGGGATGCCCAAGGCACCCCAAGGTAATATTGTAGTGACCCGACCCAAATGGATCGAAGTCTCTATGCTTAAGTGTATACCCCTGGATCGGTATGCTGACACACACAGTACTCGAGGATTTATAACAGAGGTAAATCACATGTATAAAGTAACGTAAATACTATTACTTAATCCATATAGCAGAAGTAACAACGAGGTTGTAGAGTTCCCAACAACACCAACGGCAAAGTTGAGTGTAGACATCGTAACCCTAATCGTTTCACTTACTCGTCGTAAGATTCCTGCAACATGAGACATTGCAGCCATGTAGGTCAGTACATTGAATGTACTAGCAATTTCACACCATAGAATAATAATGAGAATTGTGTATCTCTATATGCATATTTCAGTGGTGGAGGCTCTAAGTTTAATTTTGCATAAAGCTAATTTTTTCCTACAACAAAGGAATAAATTTTATTTTCTACTAAGTTAAATTACCCATATTGAGAAGGTAACCCCAACTCAATCCCAAAATCACCAAATCATTAATAACCCAATACATTAATTAAGTAACGTGATGAGACCAACCAATAATTCAAATACCAGATACTCAAAATGTCCATAACCGGGGACACGGCAAATCATGATTTGTTTATACACTCTGCAGAGGTTTGCGCACTTTCCCCACAAGACTCGATCTCCTCCGTTGAATTTCTCGCATTACATGATGTTTGAGAAACGGATGACCGGGACACAGTCTTTCCGAAGCATTTACACTTTACTCTGGGTAGACAGTTACACCTACTTTCCCCTACATCTGCTAGCCTACCACTGAAAGAGGTCACACAACAAATCACGCAAGCAATCATTATTACTTAATTAATATAACATTCCAAAATTTAGAATTTTGGGATGTTACAAACCTAGCACCCTAAAAATGAATCTCGCCCTCGAGATTCGAAGAGGCTAGAAAAAATAGGTTAGGTTTGGGGGTCTCCTCAAAATCCATCGATCGTCACAGGGGGTCTGGGGTGCTACCACCCTTAGAATCATGGTTACGGTTCCATCAAAACTCAGGTCGTACATCCTTATTCTTGATAGTGTCCATCTTCTTGGATCTTCGGGATAATTCCTTCTCTGGGTTCTTCTGGTAGTTGCATAACCTTTTCCTCAATCCTTGTGTCCTTTCATCTTGGTACGGTTCTTCTGTGACTGGGTCTTCTTAGCTGATGGGTCTGGCGCCCATACTAAACAACTATCGATATCTCATGGTGGTCATCAAACAATTTGACTGGGTCCCTGCAAGAAATGGGTCTGGGTTGAACCTCACCGTATGACCTACGGTTGGCAATAGCTGCCTTGTACAAGGGGAAAATTGTCATACCATTCTAAGGTTCAAACAAGGTTTTGATCGTCGTGGCTCTACTATGGGTTAGTCACTCAGATTTACCATCCCATATAGCAAGGAGAATAATAAGAGTAAGTCGGTATGGTGATCAATCCATCCCGCACCCAAATCATTATCTTGTATATGGTTTAGCGTATCTCGCATTCTAACACTCGGTCATCCTCACAAACATTGCAGAATTTCTCTTGTCCACGAACTAAGTTTGGAAAAAATCCATTGATTCTACAAGCCAAATGAACATCTATTGTTTCTTCAGATCTCTCAGGTTTTGCGTTACTCTTATAAGATCATCTGTTGATAAAGTCGTAACTTCTTCCAGGTTTTTTTTCCTTCAGCAAGAGTGTGCTTGCTTCTTGGTAGGTCCTCGAGTCTGTGGGTTATGGCCCACCTCATCACATTTATAGCTTTAACTCATCCTGGGGTTACAATTGCTCCATATTACCAACATTATACCTCCTTTATACCCAATAGTACTTCATCCCTTCATATTCTTGGGGTATCCCATATATCGAGATAAAACTCGTACTTATTTTTGTCCGAAGTCCACTCCGTGGAATATCATTATCTTTTCTAGGGGTCAAGTGTCCTCACAGGGTACTACCACCCTTGAAATGCACAAATTCTTCCATAGACCATATTTCTCATATCCTCGAAAATGGTCAAAATCTTTCTTCATAGAGTAACTACTCAAAAATCCAAATCAGTACCAACGATGCTAACTTTATTGATTCTCAAATTATTACAATCTCCTGCATTTCTCATTACATGCCTCAACTCAACACCTCGGTATAAAACAAATGTTCCCACTACTACTACTATATTTCTTTTTCGACACAACTATTTAGCACAAGTCTCCTTCTCTTTGGGACAATCTCTGGCAAAGTGCCTTGCTTCATTACAATGGAAACATATTACTTCTGACAAGTCTCGAGGTTTCCTTATGAATACTTAGCCTCCTTGGGTCCTTGGCTTCCTTTTTGGGCAACCGCTGAAGTAGTGCCCTGAATCTTTGCACCTAAAACATGTGATATGACTCAGGTCCTTCTTTTTAGAAATTGGGTTGTTCCTGGAATCCAATCTATTTCTCTTCCTGGACTTTTCCGTGCAAATTAGGGCTTCTATTTCCTGTGGGTCATACTCTACTTCCTCTGTCAGGAATGCTACTAGATCCCCCTTCAGACAATTCTGGGAGATGTGTCTTTCTTCTCCACATGAATAACATGACTTGGTGCAGGGTTTAATTGGGTCTTCTTTGGGTGTGTCCTCCACCTCTTCCTTCATCACAGGTTCTTCTAAAATTTCCATGAGGGCTCCTTTCATTGCTTCTTTCTTCTGCGAGATGGTTCTTTGTACCATGGGGAAAATGTGAAACTGAGGAGGGTAGTGGGTAGTCCCTTCACACAAGAAACAAGTAATCTGCCTAGTTGGGCATTCTTCAGCTGGGTGACTTTCTTCACAATGAGGGTATTCATCCTTGTGTTCTTTATGGTTGTGTCCTATGTCTCCAAGAGCTTGGATGCACAAGGTTTCTTCATATCATTTCCATAAGGCTTCAATTTCTGGGACACAAGACGAGACCTTTGCAGAGTCAACTTAAATTTCTTCCAAGTGGTTACTCCTTGCCATCCATTGATGGTTTGGTACATCCTCCACCAAGTAGTAGCACCTCTTTCAAAACACTGAAGAGCATGCTGGGCCATATCCTTTCCGGCTATAGTGTTATTCTTCATGTGATCTTCCATGTTCTGAATCCATCGGTCCGTCTCTAATTGAGTCATCGGTCCAGAAAATATGGGTTCATCTCCATTCATCCTCTGTTGGTTCCAAGGGTTTTTGGGGTGAGATAAGAGAGATAGAGAGGGATACACACAATACAAACAATAGTTTTGAAGAGACAGATTTTTATTTGTGGCTGTCGGGAAAACATCAAACAAATGACAGCTCATAATCATCGCATCTAACGTAAGTATATAACAGGGGCTTGGTCTTCTAAAGGTCAATAAATCTTAAAATTCGCCAAACTCCTCAAGTCTTGTTCATGTCTCCGATGGCTTCTTTTGATCATGCTTGTCCTTCTCAAGTTCTTTTTCCAGATCATCTCTGTTGACGCGAAGTCTCTCATGACGTCCTTTAATATTCTGGAGTTGTCTTCCAAACTTCTGGGTTTCAACATCCTTGGCATGAACCATGGTCCTACTGTCCTTCAGTTCCTGACGAATCTCCGGTATCTTGAGGTTTTGCTCCTCCAGCTTGGCTACTTTCAGCTTCTGGGTCCCGAGTTCTTCACGAAATGCTTGCTTGTCAAATAAGGCTTCCTGAAGGTCCATCTTAAAATTCTCGATGTAATACTCTAGATCCTGGCGATACACCAGCTAAGGTTAAAACTTCGTCTTTTGCTGATAGGTGCTCCATTAGCCCTTTTGTCATCCAATCTTTTCGAAGAAATGCATGCTTAACTCAGTACGGTGACGATAGCATGAGCGAGCGATAGCATCATGGATAGTCGTGTTTCTGCCCTTGTTGTTGCAATGAGCTATCATTCCATAGTTGATATCTCCTGCTGTCATGGAATTGTCACGGCAGATGTCCTCGAGCTAGGACTTAGTCGTGGAGCCATCGCAGCTAGGAAGCTTAAAGGGGTTAAACGGGACAAGGAACACGGGGGTTATACTAGTTCGGCCCCTTACGGTGAAGGTACAAGCCTACGTCCAGTTGAGGTGGTATTGATTATGGTTTTGATGACCAGGGAGCTTAATCGCTATGCCTGGCTCTCGACGAGATCTTACTTGTCCCAAACCGCCGCTGGGTCGTCCCTTGATATAGAGAGGTTGACGCCCAGCGGCTCTCAGAGTCCCGGCCGGCTCATAAGAGTGTCCGGCTCGGACTCTCAACTATTCTTGCCTTACACTACAAGTCTTGCCATACGGCGGTTTATCACTACGGGCCTTAAGCCATCTCCGGGTCTTAGGCCCATCATTGGCCCGCCGTCTTCAAGCTCGGTACTGGGCTTCGCGTGATGACCATTATGAGTAACCCGGCCCCTCCTGGCGGGTGACTCTAAGGGTTATATCCTCAACATTAGGCCCCAGATTGATTTGAACCGGTTCATGTCAATCTTCAATTCCTTTGGGAGAAAAAAGTCTTCGGGCTTATGGTCGTGCGAAGGTTATAACCCGCCGTGACGTCATCTTCTGGAGTCCTGGTAACCCGCCGTGACGTCATCTTCCATTAAGTTCATTCTTTATTCCACCATATCCGCAACGGATCTTATCTTTAATTGCCATCCCGAAAATCGATGCGTTTTTTGTGGCGAGATAACCACGCCGTGGCCTCCTCGTTTCTCGCGCCCACTTATGAGCCTCACCTTATAAATAGCCCGGCCCATGAGGCTCCAGTTACTCGTCGCCTCCATCGTCTTCCCCGACTCAGGCCGCTGCATCAACCTGACGTGACCAGAGAAACGGCGGTGACCTCCGCAACTCTCCAGCACCCGTAAGCCCTTGCCACTCCATAGAATAGATCCGCATTAGAGTTCTTTCCTGTTCTTCCCGTGTTCGTCGCCGTTCATCGCGAGCTCTTGATAGATTTCATTATTACCACCTTTTCTTGATCTTTAGACTGTACAGAACTGCTGTGGTAGCTGTTTCATGCCCATTCCCAATGTACATAGATCCCCTTTCATTGCATAAAGGCTCCGTTCAAACCCTTGAACTTTTCCTGTGTCTGTTCTAGGTCTAGAAATTTTTCCTTTTAGCCGACCGTTTGATCCAAAATAATTACTGCGATCTGTGAAACTTGTTTTCACCACACTTAGTCAAAAATTGCATCTGCTGAGCTATGGCGGCTCACATTTCCGGCTTAAAAGAAGCCACACTCCGCAAACTTTCCGGCTCATTTAATCATAAAGATGTAGACAATTTGAATTACTCAAGATACCTTCAGCGGCTTAGATAACCCGATGCACTTAACCATATGTCATTAGGCCCCTCTCATAAGCCGCCATTTGAGTATTAAACTGTAGACGTCTGCCGGCTTATAATTGAACCGGACATTTTCCTTTTGTCATAGGCTTCAGCTTTCACAATGCCTCCCAAAGCTCCCAAGGCACCCATCACGTGCAACTGGATGAGATCCAATGTCACCGATGACACTTTAGCTGATTTCGTAAAGACGGGTTACTTGCCCAAGAAGGAAAATCATGTCTTATCGTGCCCCTGACCCGTCGGAGGAGAGACCTCAACCTAGAGATGGTGAGGTGGTGATATTTGCTGATCACATGAGCCGGGGCTTCGCACCGCCCGGCTCAAAATTCTTTAGGGATGTTCTGAACTTCTTCGATCTGCGGCCGCAAGACATAGGACCCAATTCCGTGTCAAATATATGCAACTTCCAAGTATTCTGCGAAGTCTATCTTGGAGAAGAGCCCAGCCTGCTGCTCTTCAGAGAGCTATTTGATCTGAACCGCCAGAATGAGTGCGCCAACGGGCCGAGCCTGGAACTTGGTGGAATCTCCATTCAACGCCAGAGAGATTGCCTCTTTCCTTATGCTGAGCTGCCAAGCCATCCAAAGGACTAGAACCAGACGTGGTTTTATTGCCAGGACACTTCTCCGGCTGACGAGAGCCCTCTGCCCGGCTTTCGTGCCCTGCGTCTGGAGCCAAATCACCCTTTGCCAGACAAACTCTCTCAAGCTGAGCGTCAACCTCTGATCCCCACCATCAATAAGATCAAGGCTCTCCTGGGAAACGGCCTCAACGGCATTGATCTGGTCTGGGTTTGGATCTCTTGGCGGGTGATCCCCTTGAGCCGCCGCCCCAGCTTAATGTGTGCTTACACGGGCCGGAAGGATGACCCCCTGCGGCACAGCCCCAACGATCTTCCTGAGGACGTCGTGGATGACATGACTAAGTCTCTCCTGAATGAGAGCTTAGCCGATTGTGGGAGAACTGGCCTGAACCCCTTCTGCCAAGCTAACCCGGCTCCGGCGGTAAGCCACTGACCTGAACACCTTGGTTTTCTTTTTAATAGTTTCCATCTGGACCTTAAGAAATCTTTGCTGTATGTTTCAGGCTAATGACAAGTTCTGGAAGGTCAAATATGACCATGAAGCGGCCAAAAAAGCCAGGAAGGCCAAGAAAGCCGCCAGGAGAGCCGCTCCCCGCAAGAAGGGAAGCAGGCCTACTGCCTCAGAGCTGCTTCAGCTAAGTGACAGCTCCGAGTCAGAGGTAACCCCTGAATCTGTAGGCTCTTGTTTTGTTTCTTGTTTATTCCTATCCACCTTATCGATACTGATCATCAGCAGGATGACACCGGAGCAAGTAACCCGGTGACTGAAGAGGTAACGACACTTTCCTCCGACTCGGAGCCCTTGCCAAGGCTGAAAGTCCGAAGAGTAACTCGGAAAGTAAGATTTTCACATCCTTTAGCTTATCAAGATCCTCAATTTCTTTTGAAGCAACAGATTCATGAGAGCCGGCGGCACACCCGGACCAACAAGGATGCAGACCTCTCCTCCGGCTTACCTGAAACATCAAGGAAGCGCCGGACCGAGGTTATCTTCAACTTATATATTTTTCATCCTTTGGCGGGCGTTACTCGTCAACCACTCAATTCTTTTGATTCAAATTATCAGGAAACTTCACCTTCCTCTGGTGATTCTATGCAATCTAACCTACCGGCTTTCAAGACCGCACCCGGGTAATGATGATCATCTTGTGTTGTGCTTATCTTTACTCATGTTTTTGTACTAACCTTTTGTCCTTTCAGTGCCCAGGCAAAGCTCAGCAAGAGGGCGAAGAAGAATAAACCTGTCGAAGAGCCGGTCTTGACTGAGCCGGAGGTTTCAGCTCAAGAGCCGCCAGCTGCCTCTGCTCCTGAAGCGATCGCTCCAACCGACGAGCCAATCACAGAGACTTCTGCTAACCCGGAGATCTCCAGCCCAGCTCAGCCGGCCGATGACCCGGACGTGGTAATCACCCGGACGGAATTTGTCGAGCCGGGGAGACCCACTGCGCTGGCTAAGTGCTCTTCCAAGGAAGAGTTGCTAGAGCGCCGCAGGGCCAAGCTGGACATCACCAACTACGCTAACTTGAGCATTGGAGATATCATCTCCGGCTATGTCAATCAGGTGCACAACAGCCGGGACCTGGAGATCGACATGGTGAAGCAGATACAGCAGAAATCTGAGGTACCACTCTCTTGCTTACTGCATAGTCATCTTTACCATACTAGCCCCCAAGTCTACTACTTATGATAGAATATGTTGTAGACTTAACTTCCGGCTTACTTTCATGAACCGGCAATTTGTAGATAGAACCTTTCAGCATACATTAGCCCCCAAGTGCCAAGTGTCTTTTCTTGGAAAGTGCTTGGGACTTTAAAGTTGTATAATAATTATTCATACTATAACCCGGAAATTATATAGGCTACTTGCAAGAAATTTGAGGCTGATATCTCTGATCTGAAGAACCGCCTGAAGACTCAAGAAACTAAGACCCGGAAGGCCAACACTAAATTTGAGTCCAGTGTTGCTGCTCAAGAGAAGCTGAAGAAGAAGTTTGAAACCGAAAGGAAGACTTGGGCCGAAGAGAAGGCTGCTCTGGTCAGCCGGGCCGAACAGGCGGAGGCGGCTCTGACGGAGAGAACCGCCGAACTCTCCGGCTTAAAGCGCCATGTGTCACAGATGGTCGCCGCAATCTTTGGTAAGTCATTCTGCAGACTTTCAACAAGTTTACATTCTCTATGTCTCATAAGTCCCATCATTGCTAGCGGCTTGCCTGACGTTGTAAAACATGTCCCAGAAGCGCCAACCTCAATCAAAATGTGCTGACCAAGCTGAAGGCCGTGTACACCTTGGTGGAGCAACTCTACACCGGGTCACAGCGCGCCTTGGTCGTTGTGGCCCTGTCCAATGAGGTTCCGGCTCACCTGGCGGACGTACTTCGGCGGCTTGCCGTTCTTCCTCAGCGCTTCCAAGAGCTACGACGGGCCTCTGCAAGAGCCGGAGCCAAAGCTGCTCTGAGCCGGGCCAAGGCTTTCCTTCCAGAGCTAGACCCGGCTGACATCACACTTGGATACCCCAGCCTGAAGGAAGACGGCACTCCCTTTGATCAAAAAGACTTCGCGGCCTGTGTGAAGAGTGTGCGCCCGGTGGCTACCCCGATTGGGAATGACACCGACCTCACCAAGTATCAGTCGGGCTATGACTCGGAGAATCAGAGGATCCCCACTCCACGCTACGAAGCAATCAGCTTGATCCCTCCGACTCGTAAGCATACCTTCGCCCCAGAAGTTGACCCGGCGGGGTTAATTGACGAGGAGGCTCAATTTGAAGCTTTGAGCGGCATTGACTGGAAATCGTCAACCTTCCAGGTCATGGGAACAGCCGGAGGAGCGGAGAGGGATGAGCCGGAAGCTTCGACCCAGCAAGCATCTTGACTCTTAGGCGGCCCATGGTTACGCCTTTAAAACAATGCCTCATCTTTTGGACTCAGGGAGTCTTGTAATAGAGTAGGACAAACATTTTAACCTTGTCGTGCCATCGTGCACGTGTTGAATGCTTAAATCCCTTGAAATTGCTTCCTTATATTCGTCCGGGTCATAATTGATGATTTATTGTCCTTAAGCTCGAACAGCTGTCTTTAACCATCCTGCATAGAAAACAAGTCACAAGTCTCTAGGTGGCTTACCGCACTGAGAATCATAGGCCTTATATATATATAACCCGGAATATGAATTAAAAAGCACCAAAGACTGGCCCTCAATCATATCTTTGATTCAACCATAACAGCATACTTACAAGCCTTCAAGTATATTTCCGGTTTATGTAACCCGAATAACGAGGTGAAGACCTCAACTCCGGTTTACCAGCATCAAGAATACTTACTATGTGTTATCAATGTTGTGAATCAAAATTAAGTCGGCAAAAGAAGAGCCGCCCTTGCCCACTGTTGATGTGACCAACAGAACTTGTTGTAAGTCAGAAGATCAAAAGCTTAGGGGCTTCCGGTTCAAATACGACCAGAGAACCGTCCCAAAGGGGTTAAGCTAAGATTCGAATGCGATCATATAGCCCCCAGTGGCTTTGGCGATGCCAACCAAGAGGGTACCGACAACTATGTTCTCTTTGGTTCGAATATGACCCATGTTTGAACAGGAAGCCCCCAAATGACCTTAAGAGTTGTTTAACGACGCTGATTCGAATACGATCCACGTCGGTTCCCAAAGGGGGTTGAGCTATGATTCAAATATGATCAACAAAAACTCCCCAATGAGCTCGGCACTTTGCCAATCAAATGGGTATCGACAGCTATGTTCTCTTTGGTTCGAATACGACCTATGTTTGAACAGGAAGCCCCCAGGTGATTATATTGGTTACGGCCAGATTCGAATACGATCATAAGCCGGATCCACCTCCAAGTGACCATGTGATGTTGTAATGGAAATAACACGTTTACCTTTGGAGGAGGAAAGGACAGAGGTCCTGCTTTATTATTTAACATAATATATACATGGCTACAGAAATATGTACATTATGAGAGCCGGTGGCTCAGGTGTAATAAGGCCGAAGCTGAGCTATGTTCCACGGCCGACGGGTCTCTTCCTCCGACTTGCGTGAATCTTTATGCTCCCGAACGTCAATAAGGTAGTATGACCCATTGTGCAAGTTCTTGCTGACCACAAAGGGCCCTTCCCAAGGCGGGGATAGTTTGTGTGCATCTGTTTGATCTTGGATGAGCCAGAGCACCAGATCACCTTCCTGGAAGACCCGGGACTTAACCCGGCGACTGTGATAACGGCGCAGGTCTTGTTGGTAAATCGCTGAGCGAGCTGCTGCCACGTCACGCTGTTCGTCCAACAAGTCAAGAGCATCTTGGCGCGCCTATTCATTGTCCGCCTCAACATAAGCCGCCACTCGAGGCGAGTCATGACGGATGTCACTGGGGAGGACTGCTTCCGCTCCATAAACCATGAAGAAAGGCGTGTAACCCGTAGACCTGTTTGGAGTAGTATTGATGCTCCATAACACGGAGGGTAACTCCTCCACCCAACAACCCGGCGTCCATTGCAAAGGGACCAAAAGCCGGGGCTTAATGCCCTTCAAGATCTCCTGATTAGCTCTCTCAGCTTGACCATTGGATTGAGGATGAGCCACTGATGAAACATCAAGTCTAATATGCTCTCGTTGACAAAACTCCTCCATGGCGCCCTTAGACAGATTGGTACCATTGTCAGTTATAATGCTGTGTGGAAAACCAAAGCGAAATATCACCCTTTTCATGAACTGAACCGCCGTGGCTGCGTCACACTTGCTAATTGGCTCTGCCTCAACCCACTTTGTGAACTTGTCAACTGCCACCAAAAGGTGGGTCTTCTTATCCTTGGACCTTTTAAAAGGCCCAACCATATCAAGCCCCCAGACAGCAAATGGCCAAGTGATTGGTATCATCCTCAGCTCCTGAGCCGGCACATGAGCCCGTCGCGAGAACCTCTGACAACCGTCACATTTACTGACCAAGTCCTCCGCATCAGCGTGAGTCGTCAGCCAATAAAAACCATGACGGAAAGCCTTGGCCACAAGAGATTTTGAGCCGGCATGATGGCCACAATCCCCCTCGTGAATCTCACGCAAAATATCTTGGCCTTCCTCAGGGGAAACACAACGCTGGAAAGTTCCTGTAACACTGTGACGATGCAGCTCGCCATTGATGATGACCATTGACTTAGACCGCCGGGTTATTTGTCTGGCCAAAGTTTCATCCTTAGGCAAATCTCCCCGGGTCATATAAGCCAAGTATGATACTGTCCAGTCTGGGGTGATGTGGAGAGCCGCCACCAACTGCGCTTCCGGGTCAGGGACATCCAAGTCTTCCTCTATAGGTAACTTAACAGAAGGGTTATGCAAGATGTCCAAGAAAGTATTAGGCGGCACCGGTTTTTGCTGAGAGCCCAGCCGGCTTAATGCATCAGCCGCCTCGTTCTTCCTGCGATCGATGTGCTCTACTTGGTAACCCTGGAAGTGTCCAGCAACGGCTTCAACTTCACGGCGATAAGCTGCCATGAGAGGGTCCTTGGAATCCCACTTGCCTGATACTTGTTGAGCCACTAGATCTGAGTCGCCCAAACATCTTACTCTGCTCAAGCTCATCTCCTTAGCCACCCGAAGACCATGGAGCAAAGCCTCGTACTCAGCCGCATTGTTAGTGCATGGAAATATCAACCGTAGCACATAATGGAACTTGTCACCTTTAGGGGTCAACACGACTCCAGCCCCCGAGCCCTCCAATTGCCTAGACCCATCAAAGTGAATAGTCCAATATGTATTATCCGGCTTTTCTTCAGGCACTTGTAGCTCTGTCCAATCGTTGATGAAATCCACCAAAGCTTGAGATTTAACAGCAGTGCGCGGTACGTACTTCAGACCATGAGGCCCGAGCTCTATAGCCCACTTAGCCACTCTTCCTGTGGCTTCTCTGTTTTGGATGATATCTCCAAGGGGAGCAGAACTAACCACAGTGATAGGGTGACCCTGGAAATAATGCTTAAGCTTCCGGCTTGCCATGAACACACCATAAACAAGCTTCTGCCAATGTGGATACCGTTGTTTGGACTCGATGAGCACTTCACTGACGTAATAAACCGGCCACTGAACCGGATACTCCTTACCCTCTTCCTTGCGCTCCACCACCACAGCCACACTGACGGCTCGTGTGTTAGCAGCTACATACAGTAATAAGGGCTCCTTGTCAACCGGAGCAGCAAGGACTGGGGGCTCAGCCAGCTGCCTCTTCAAATCCTCAAAAGCAGTATTAGCAGCATCATTCCAGACAAAGTCATCGGTTTTCTTCATCAACTGGTACAGTGGCATGGCCTTTTCACCCAACCGGCTTATAAACCGGCTCAAAGCAGCGATGCGGCCTGCTAGACGTTGGACGTCGTTGATGCACGCCGGCTTAGACAGAGAGGTGATTGCCTTTATCTTTTCCGGGTTAGCTTCAATGCCTCTGTTAGAAACCAGGAAACCCAAGAGCTTGCCTGCAGGAACACCAAAAACACACTTGGCCGGGTTAAGCATCATCTTGTAAACCTGGAGATTATCAAAGGTTTCTCTAAGGTCATCAACTAGAGTCTCCTTTTCCCTGGACTTAACCACGATATCATCAACATAGGCATGAACATTGCGCCCAATCTGGTTATGAAGACAATTCAGCACACAACGCTGGTAAGTCGCCTGTGCACTCTTGAGTCCAAAAGGCATAGACACATAACAGAAGGCTCCAAAGGGAGTGATGAACGCCGTCTTCTCCTGGTCCTTAACTGCCATTTTAATCTGATGGTATCCAGAATAAGCATCCAAGAAACTTAAGCGTTCGCAACCCGCCGTAGCGTCAATGATTTGATCAATACGGGGGAGAGCAAAAGGATCAGCCGGACACACCTTGTTTAAGTCCGTGTAGTCCACACACATCCGCCAGGTGCCATTCTTCTTGAGCACGAGCACCGGGTTAGCTAACCATTCTGGATGAAAAACTTCGACAATAAACCCGGCCGCCAAGAGCCGGGCCACCTCCTCACCAATGGCTTTCCGCCTCTCTTCATTAAACCGCCAAAGGAATTGCCTGACTGGCTTAAATTTTGGATCAATATTGAGAGTGTGCTCAGCGAGTTTTCTAGGTACACCTGGCATGTCATAAGGTTTCCATGCAAAAATGTCCCTGTTCTCACGGATGAACTCGATGAGCGCGCTTTCCTACTTTGGATCCAGATTGGCACTGATGCTAAACTGCTGAGATGAGTCACCTGGAACGAAATCAACAAGTTTAGTCTCATCAGCCGACTTAAATTTCATTGTCGGCTCATGCTCCGTGGTCGGTTTCTTCAGAGATGTCATATCTGTTGGGTCAACATTGTCTTTGTAAAATTTCAACTCCTCTGTTGCACAAACAGACTCTGCATAAGCCGCGTCACCTTCCTCACACTCCAAGGCTATCTTTCGGCTGCCATGAACCGTAATGGTCCCATTGTGACCCGGCATCTTGAGCTGTAAGTATATGTAACACGGCCGTGCCATGAACTTGGCGTAAGCCGGCCGCCCAAATATGGCATGGTACGGACTTCTTATCTTGACCACCTCAAAGGTCAATTTTTCCACCCTGTAGTTGTATTCATCTCCAAAGGCCACTTCCAATTCGATCTTACCAACTAGATAAGCCGACTTACCAGGCACCACACCATGGAAAACAGTATTGGACTGGCTGAGGTTCTTATCAATCAACCCCATACGACGGAAGGTCTCATAATAGAGGATGTTGATGCTGCTGCCTCCATCCATGAGCACCTTAGTGAACTTATATCCTCCCACCTGAGGAGCCACCACCAAGGCCAAGTGACCCGGATTATCAACCCGGGGAGGGTGATCCTCCCTACTCCACACAATAGGCTGCTCAGACCATCTTAAATAGCGTGGAACCGCCGGCTCAACAGCATTCACAGCCCTCTTGTGAAGCTTCTGATCTCGCTTACACAGACTGGTGGTAAACACATGATACTGTCCACCATTGAGCTGCTTTGGATTGGTCTGGTATCCCCCCTGTTGCTGTTGATGACCCTGGCCGGACTGCTGATTAAAGCCCCCTTGAACATTCTGAGGATTGGAATTTGAGCCGCCGCCCGGGCCATGAAAGCCGCCGGCGCCTGAGCCGCCGCCCGAGCCATTATTGCCATTAAAGGCATTGGAATTCTTAAAGGCCTTCATGATTGCACAATCTTTCCATAGATGAGTAGCTGGCTTCTCCCTGGAGCCATGCCTTGGACAAGGCTCGTTCAACAACTGCTCAAGCGTTGGGCTTGAACCGCCGGCTCGGGGAGGTGGCCTCCCTTTACGTCGCTGGTTGTTACCCTATGAGCTGGCATTGGCCACAAACTCCATGCTGCCATCAGCCTTACGCTTGTTACCTCCTTGGTTTGCCGGGTTATGCTGAGGACCCTTGTCGTTGCCGTTCTTTTTTCCCTTCCCTGTCCTTTCATCATCTGAAGCGGGGTCCTTGGTACTATCAGAGTCGGCGTACTTGACGAGAGCCGCCATCAGCGTACCCATATCATTGCAGTCGCGCTTGAGCCGCCCGAGTTTTATCTTCAGGGACAGGAAACGACAATTCTGCTCCAACATTAAGACTGCAGAACCAAGTTTTGAATGAACCGGGCTTTCAGCTCAGCCCAAGACCCGATAGAATTCGGCGGCAGCCCTTTCAACCAAGTGCGGGCAGTCCCATCTAACATCATGGTGAAGTACTTGGCCATCGCCGCTTCGCTGACCTCCAGCAATTCCATGGCCATCTCGTAACTCTCGATCCAAGCTCCGGGTTGTAAATCAGCCGTGTAATTAGGCACCTTCCTAGGCCCTTTGAAGTCCTTGGGTAGACGTTCATTGCGGAGAGACGACAGTAAACAAGGGACACCTCCAGTCCTCGTAGGGATACCCACGTTGATGGAAGCCGTCGGATAAGCCGGGGGTGTCTGGTAAGTCGTCACCTGAGGCACCTGCTCCGCCTCTTGCCGTGCTCTGTCTTGGTCTGCCGCGTGAAAGGCCCCGTTATGAGCCGGGCCGTGTCCAGGTGGCAAGTCACGGCGTCGGACATTACTTGAGCCGGTCGCTGAGACCATGTGTCTGCTATAACTCGGGCTCCGGCCTGGACGCGGGGTTGAATGGATCCTGTCCCGGCTATACGAGTACGCCTCTTGCTGTGCCAGAGCTGTCTGAAGGAGTTCTCTAACCCGGCGGGTTTCAACCGCCGTTGGAGAGTCGCCATCAATTGGGAGAGCCGCCAGCCGTGCCGCTGCGGCGACCATGTTTTCCAGCGGGTTGGCATAATGACCCAGTGGTATTGGCACGTACTGAGGCGGGGCAGGGTTCACCCGGGGAGGTCCCATCACTTGGGGCTGGATTGGTGTCCCAGCCCCGGGCACTATGATCTCCGGCAGGTTACTAGACCCTGCACCCAGCGTGTTGAAGAGATTTCGAGGATCGTAAACCGGAGGGAGTCGAGATTGGGCCTTTTGATGCCTCCTTCTCATGACCTCATTGGATGCGTTTTGATCCATCGTGAGCCGGAAGGACTGTGCCTGAATCAGCTGAGTCTGGGCGTCGAGAGCCGCCCTCTCTGCAGCCATCCTGATCCCCTCCGCCGCCAGATCCTCCTTGGCCTTTGCTAGATCCAACTTTAACTGTGCCACCTCTGCGTCATGCTGAACTTGATCCGCCGGAGCCACCGTAGCGGTCAACAGGACCGTCAGCTTGTCTGTGAGATCCATCAGCACCTGAGCCGGTGAAGGCACCGGGCTTCCTGACCCGGAGGCGGGGTTTTGAATAGGCTGCGCGCCGGCCATGAAGATTCCAACCCGGCTCGGCGGTTCAAAAGGGTCCGGAACGCTGTCGCCATCGGAACAACTCCTAAGCCTGTCGTCCTGAAGTTGATACAACGAATTTGACTCATCCGTAGACGACTCGCCGTCAGAGCCGGCAGCCGTCTCATCGCCAGATCCAGACCCTTCAGAGAGCCCTCCATGAACACATCCCACAAAAGCATGCTTCAAGGCGGGTAGAGCCCGGGCGGGTCGTGCACGCTGAGCCGTCTCGATGAGATCGGCGCAGAGGTCCGGCTCAGGGCCCGGCTCACCAATCTTGCCAATGAAGATATGAATTCCGCCAAAGGGGACCCGGTAACCATACTCAATTGAGCCAGCATCGGGCCCCCAGTTTGCATCATCGATGTAGAGCTTGCCGCGACGACTCTTGGTCATCCGGCCCACAGCGTATCCCTTGAGCCCTTCGAAGCTGCCCTTCAAGAACTCAAATCCACTGTGCGCTGCCCCCATGGTGGGCGCCAACTGTCGTGGAATTGTCACGGCAGATGTCCTCGAGCTAGGACTTAGTCGTGGAGCCATCGCATCTAGGAAGCTTAAAGGGGTTAAACGGGACAAGGAACACGGGGGTTATACTGGTTCGGCCCCTTACGGTGAAGGTAAAAGCCTACGTCCAGTTGAGGTGGTATTGATTATGGTTTCGATGACCAGGGAGCTTAATCGCTATGCCCGGCTCTCGACGAGATCTTACTTGTCCCAAACCGCCGCCGGGTCGTCCCTTTATATAGAGAGGTTGACACCCAGCGGCTCTCAGAGTCCCGGCCGGCTCATAAGAGTGTCCGGCTCGGACTCTCAACTATTCTTGCCTTACACTACAAGTCTTGCCATACGGCGGTTTATCACTACGGGCCTTAAGCCATCTCCGGGTCTTAGGCCCATCATTGGCCCGCCATCTTCAAGCTCGGTACTGGGCTTCGCGTGATGACCATTATGAGTAACCCGGCCCCTCCTGGCGGGTGACTCTAAGGGTTATATCCTCAACACCTGCCTTAGGGTTTTCTTGACAAAAACTTTGAGTTTTAACGCTCCATGTTCCGGTCTTTCTCCAACACACCTTGATCTCGGGTATTGACAGCTTCAATAGCCTGACAAATTCCATAAGGGTAGCCTTCCTAGGTCATACCAATCTGGAAATTCTTCAGAGCCTTCAAATTCTCCTAGTCTTCGGAGTCTTCAACCGTTGTAGTTTCCATTATTATCATGCACAGTAAAATCATCTTCATTCCAAAGTGGTCTTAGTTGCCCGATATCCTCTCGGAGTGGTCTCATCCGTCGAATCTTCATGTGGTCAAAAGGGGAAAGGGTATAGTCTAACTAAAAGGGAATATTTGATAAAGCTAAGAAAAGAATTGAGGTAAAAGATCTATTTTAAAATAAAGTTTTAGAGAAAATCTTTCCTATGGGCTTGCCAGTTTCTAGGG
Organism: Aegilops tauschii subsp. strangulata; assembly: GCF_002575655.3. Taxonomy (NCBI): domain Eukaryota; kingdom Viridiplantae; phylum Streptophyta; class Magnoliopsida; order Poales; family Poaceae; genus Aegilops; species Aegilops tauschii. Next base: position 274,331,724 of record NC_053037.3, on the reverse strand, counting down.
GTCACGTCCTACAGTCAACATGTGCTCTGATACCATCTTGCAGCGACCCAACCCAAATGGATCGAAGTCTCTGTGCTTAAGTGTCATCCCTGGATCGGCATGCTGACACACACAGTACTCGAGGATTTATAACAGAGGCAAATCACATGTATAAAGTAATGTAAATACTATTACCTCAATCCATATAGCGGAAGTAACAACAAGGTTGTGGAATTCCCAACAACACCAACGGCAAAGTTGAGTGTAGACATCGTAACCCTAATCATTTCACTTACTCGTCATAAGATTCCTGCAACATGAGACGTTGCAGCCATGTAGGTCAGTACATTGAATGTACTGGCAATTTCACACCATAGAATAATAATGGGAATTGTGTATCTCTATATGCATATTTCGCTGGTGGAGGCTCTAAGTTTAATTTTGCATAAAGCTAATTTTTTCCTACAACAAAGGAATAAATTTTATTTCCTACTATGTTAAATTACCCATATTGAGAAGGTAACCCCAACTCAATCCAAAAATCACCAAATCATTAATAACCCAATACATTAATTAAGTAACGTGATGAGATCAACCAATAATTCAAATACCAGATACTCAAAATGTCCATAACCGGGGACACAGCAAATCATGATTTTTTTATACACTCTACAGAGGTTTGCGCACTTTTCCCCACAAGACTCGATCTCCTCAGTTGAATTTCTCGCACTACATGATGTTTGAGATATGGATGACCAAGACACAGTCTTTCCGAAGCATTTACTCTTTACTCTGGGTAGACAGTTACACCTACTTTCCCCTACATCTGCTAGCCTACCACTGAAAGAGGTCACACAACAAATCACGCAAGCAATCATTATTACTTAATTATTATAACATTCCAAAATTTAGAATTTTGGGATGTTACAAATATTCAAGGACAACCAAGAGCCTAAGCTTGGGGATGCCCAGGAAGGCATCCCCTCTTTCGTCTTCGTCTATCGGTAACTTTACTTGAGGCTATATTTTTATTCACCAATGTGTTTTGCTTGGAGCATCTTGTATGATTTGAGTATTCGCTTTTTAGTTTGCCACAATCATCCTTGCTGTACACACCTTTTGAGAGAGACACGCATGAATCGTGATTTATTAGAATACTCTATGTGCTTCACTTATATCTTTTGAGCTAGGCAAATTTGCTCTAGTGCTTCACTTATATCTTTTTAGAGCATGACGGTGGGTTTTATTTTATAGAAATTGATGAACTCTCGCACTTCACTTATATTATTTTGAGAGTCTTTAAAACAACATGGTAATTTGCTTTGGTTATAAATTTAGTCCTAATATGATAGGCATCCAAGAGGGATATAATAAAAACTTTCATATAAAGTGCATTGAATACTATGAGAAGTTTGATTCCTTATGATTGTTTTGAGATATGAAGATGGTGATATTAAAGTCATGCTAGTGAGTAGTTGTGAATTTGAGAAATACTTGTGTTAAACTTTGTGAGTCCCGTAGCATGCACATATGGTGAACCATTATGTGATGAAGTCAGAGCATGATTTATTTATTTATTGTCTTCCTTATGAGTGGCGGTCGGGGACGAGCGGTGGTCTTTTCCTACCAATCTATACCCCTAGGAGCATGCGCGTAGTACTTTGTTTCAGTGACTAATAGATTTTTGCAATAAGTATGTGAGTTCTTTATGACTAATGTTGAGTCCATGGATTATACACACTCTCACCTTTCCGCCATTGCTAGCCTCTCTAGTATCGCGCAACTTTCCCCGGTACCATAAACCCACCATATACTTTCCTCAAAACAGCCACCATACCTACCTATTATGGCATTTCCATAGCCATTCCGAGATATATTGCCATGCAACTTTCCACCGTTCCGTTCATATGACATGCTCCATTATTGTCATATTGCTTTGCATGATCATGTAGTTGACATCGTATTTGTGGCAAAGCCACCGTTCATAATTCTTTCATACATGTCACTCTTGATTCATTGCACATCCCGGTACACCTCCGGAGGCATTCATATAGAGTCATATTTTGTTCTAAGTATTGAGTTGTAATTCTTGAGTTGTAAGTAAATAAAAGTGTGATGATCTTCATTATTAGAGCATTGTCCCGTGTGAGGAAAGGATGATGGAGACTATGATCCCCCCACAAGTTGGGATGAGACTGCGACGAAAAAAAAGAGGCCAAAAAATGAGAGAATGCCCAAATAAAAAAAATAAGAGAAAAGAGAGAAGGGGCAATGTTACTATCCTTTTACCACACTTGTGCTTCAAAGTAGCTCCATGATATTCATGATAGAGAGTCTCCTATGATATCACTTTCATATACTAGTGGGTATTTTCATTATAGAACTTGGCTTGTATATTCCAATGATTGGCTTCGTCAAATTGTCCCAGGTCTTTGTGAGCAAGCGAGTAAGATGCACACCCAATGGGTTTGTTTTTGAGCTTTCATAAACTTATAGTTCTAGTGCATCTGTTGCATGGCAATCCCTACTCACTCACATTGATATCTATTGATGGGCATCTCCATAGCCCGTTGATATGCCTAGTTGATGTGAGACTATCTCCTTCTTTTTGTCTTCTCCACAACCACCGTCTATACCACCTATAGTGCTATGTCCATGGCTCACGCTCATGTATTGCGTGAAAGTTGAAAAAGTTTGAGAACGTTAAAAGTATGAAACAATTGCTTGGCTGGTCATCGGGGTTGTGCATGATTTAAATATTTTGTGTGATGAAGATGGAGCATAGCCAGACAATATAATTTTGTAGGGGTAAGCTTTCTTTGGCCATAATATTTTGAGAACACATAATTACTTTGTTAGTATGCTTGAAGTATTATTGTCTTTATGTCAATATTAAAATTTTGTTTTGAATCATCCGGATCTGAACATTCATGCCACAATAAAGAGAATGACATGGATAAATATGTTAGGTAGCATTCCACATCAAAAATTCTGTTTTTATCATTTACCTACTCGAGGACGAGCAGGAATTAAGCTTGGGGATGCTTGATACGTCTCCAACGTATCTATAATATTTTATTGTTCCATGCTATTATATTATCTGTTTTGGATGTTTTATATGCATTAATGCTATTTTATATGATTTTTGGACTAACCTATTAACCTAGAGCCCAGTGCCAGTTCATGTTTTCCCCTTGTTTTAGAGTTTCACAGAAAAGGAATACCAAACGGAGTCCAAACGGAATGAAGCTTTGGCGATGATTTTTCTTGGACCAGAAGACATCCAGAGGGCTTGGAGTGCACGTCAGGAAAGCCACGAGGTGGCCACAAGGTCGGAAGGCGCGCCCAGGGGGTAGGGCGTGCCCCCCACCCTTGTGGGCCCCTCGTGACTCCACCGACCTATTTCTTCCGCCTATATATTCTCAAATATCCCAAAACCTTCCAGGGGAGCCACAAAACCGCTTTTCCACCGCCGAACCTTCTGTACCCGTGAGATCCCATCTAGGGGCCTTTTCCAACATCCTGCCGAAGGGGGATTCGATCACGGAGGGCTTCTACATCAACACCATTGCCTCTTTGATGAAGCGTGAGTAGTTTACCTTAGACCTACAGGTCCATAGCTAGTCGCTAGATGGCTTCTTCTCTCTCTTTGATTCTCAATACAAAGTTCTCCATGATGTTCTTGGAGATCTATTCGATGTAATACTCTTTTGCGGTGTGTTTGCCGAGATCCGATGAATTGTGGATTTATGATCAGCTTATCTATGAATATTATTTGAATCTCCTCTGAATTCTTATATGCATGATTTGATATCTTTGCAAGTCTCTTCAAACTATAGATTTGGTTTGGCCAACTAGATTGGTTTTTCTTGCAATGGGAGAAGTGCTTAGCTTTGGGTTCAATCTTGTGGTGCTCGGTTTTAGTGATAGAAGGGGAACCGACACGTATTGTATTGTTGCCATCGAGGATAACAAGATGGGGTTTTCATCATATTGCTTCAGTTTATCCTGCTACATCATCTCATCTTACTTAATGGGTTACTCTGTTCTATGAACTTAATACTCTAGATGCGGGCAGGAGTCGGTCGATGTGTGGAGTAATAGTAGTAAATGCAGGCAGGAGTCGGTCTACTTAATACGGACGTGATGCCTCTATTCATGAGCATCGCCTTAGAGATCGTCATAACTTTGCGCTTTTCTATCAATTGCTCGGCAGTAATTTGTTCACCCATCGTAATATTTACTATCTTGAGAGAAGCCTCTAGTGAAACCTATGGCCCCGGGTCTACTTTCCATCATATAAGTTTCCGATCTACAATTTAGTTTCCTATTTACTTTCTTTGCAATCTTTTACTTTCTGTTCCATAAACCAAAAATAACAAAAATATTACTTTACCGTTTATCCATCCCTATCAGATCTCACTTTGCAAATAACCGTGAAGGGATTGACAACCCCTTTATCGCGTTGGGTGCAAGTTGGTGTTTGTTTGTGCAGGTATTCGGTGACTTGTGCGTTGTCTCCTACTGGATTGATACCTTGGTTCTCAAAACTGAGGGAAATACTTACTCTACTTTGCTGCATCACCCTTTCCTCTTCAAGGGAGAAACCAATGCAAGCTCAAGAAATAGCACGGCCAGAAGCGGCCATGGCCCCTTGGATCCAAGGAACCTGTAGAATCTCCGGCGGACCGCATCAGCGATCTCCCAGACGCCATCCTTGGGGAGATCATCTCCCTTCTCCCCACCAAGGATTGCTGCCGCACACAAGTCCTCGCATCTCGATGGCGCACTCAGTGGTGCGCCGCGCCTCTTAATCTTGACTGTCATTAGCTATCTGTCGATGATGATTCTAAACTCCCCAGAGTCATCATCTCCTCCCACCAAGGCTCCATTCAACGCATTCGCATCCCGGCATGCTACCTGCTGGACATACCCCGCACGGTGGGCGCCTGGCTGACATCTCGTCAATTCAAAAACTCAAGCAGCTTGAGTTCTACAATTACTACAGCGATAGGTTACCACCAATCGCTGCATCTGTGCCCTCACCACCGATGTCCATCTCATGGTTTTCCTCCTCTCTCTCCACACTGCCACCTTGACCCTATGCCATCTAGTAGACAATCTTGTACAAATGCTTTGACTTCCACTGCTGAAAAAACTTGCGCTTGTGTTGGTTGATCCGTCGGAGGCCTCACAGCACAGCAACACCCACTCCAACTGCCCTGCCTTGGACCGTTTGGTGCTTGTTTTTTGGAAATGGAATCCATATCCCTTGCCTCAAAATAAAGTTGCCTCACCTTGAAAGCATTGGAATTCGTTTTGAAGGACATGAGCTCAACATCGAAGATGCCCCTTCACTACAAAGGTTGCTTCGTGATTCTTGTTATAAACCTTCGCAAATAACTGTGGTCTCTGCGCCTAAACTGGATACCTTGGGTGAAATTCGTGATCCGTTTAAATGTTACAAGATGGTGGTTGGCTCCACACTTATTCATGTACTGTATATTATCCATATACACTTTTGTAATCTGCATTTTTCATTTGTGTGCATAAGTTAAATATCATCTTGGATTACACTTTCGGTGCTAATATTATGTTATATGCTGAATGAAGAGCTTGTCCATGGATGACCTATCAGGGGTGCTAGATTCTGTCAAGACCTTATATGTTCATATAGGGTATCTTGATCTAAACACCACCATTGGCTTGTTAAGATGCTTTCCATGTTTGGAGAATTTTATATAGAGGTGATGATTTCACACACATTGAAAGCCCATATATAATTTACTAGAATCAACCATTCAGGTGTCGCTCCTTCGACATACTCTATTTTAGACATTAACTATTTTCAATCTTCATGTTTATTTAATTGGGTACTAGGACTTCGAGAAAAAAGGTCTAACCAATCAATGGCAAAGGAAGCACAAGGATTTTCTCAGATCTCATGACATTCATTTGAAGATAATAACGGTGGAAGGATATGCATCCAACCCTGCAAATACTAGCTTTGTCACATTCTTCATGTTGAATGTGAGGACACTATTGTCCGTGAGGATTAAGTCTTTCGACAAGAAATTTCTCACGGATGGACATGTTGAACAGCAAAAAACAAGTTTCAGGTGGACAAAAGGGCTGCTGGACGTGCTCGGCTTCTATTTACAACAACTTGTCATCATCATGGACCAGTAGATCTTTTGTGTCGGGATCTTGATTTTATGGATTGGACCGATCCATTTGCTTGTGACTGCCGAAAACTTTGGTTGAGTTAGATGTTATTGCCCTCTTTAATCTGGGTTTTGTCTAAACCTGATGAACAATTAATCCTCGTGCTTTTGTACTTTTGTAAGTTGGAGTTAGATATTGTTGCCCTTTTCAACTCGGCTTTCACCCATATTTTCTTTCATACTGGGCCAATGGCTTGCCATTTCTTTAATTAAGACATAAATATTATAAGCAATCACAACATAGGGAAATAACATCATTCTTGCGGGATCCTTGAGATCATTGTTCATTATAGAACCTGCAAGTTCTTAGCGCCCGCCAACACCCACAAACTTATTTTCAGCTAGCACACCAAATGGGTTGTAATTCTTAATAAGAAAAGATGCATGGTAATGACAGATTTGGATTTTAACATTTGGGATCCGCGAGGAAAAAGCCTATCCAAGCCGATGTCGACTCGATAGTAAACATTGAGAAACCTGGTTTTAAAATTACTATAAATACGAAAATCGCTTGAAAATCATGAACTTGGCATGGTATTATGACATGGTACCAACATGTTGTGGAAAAAATTAGTCCAATTTGGGACAAGTTTTGGTATAAACTTACAAACCGGATGAAAGGATCGAGAAAAGGGGTCTAGAAAGGGGTGATTAGACCCTCAACAAGCAAAAGTGGCAGTTTTTAAGTTCTTCAAGTTGAGGTGGAGTTTTAGCACAAGTTTAAGCATTCACAATACATTTCAACCAAGCATGGCAAGAGTATGAGCAGCGGGAAGAGTTAAGCATGCTAGTTGCAAGAAAGTAAAGGGATGGGATTGGAGTGTCCAAACGCAATGAGGACTCGGAGATTTTTGGCGTGGTTCCGATAGGTGGGGCTATCGTACATCCACTTTGATGGAGACTTCAGCCCACTAAGGGTAATGATTGCACGAGTCCATGTAGGGCCCCACCCACGAAGGCTCCACGAAGAAGCAACCTTGTCTATACAACCATGGCCATCGCACACTAAGGACTTGCCTCACTCGGGTAGATCTTCACGAATTAGGTGATCTCCTAGCCCTTACAAACTTTTTGGTTCAACTCCACAATCTTTTCGGAGGCTCCCAAGCGACACCTAACCAATCTAGGAGACACAATTGTCCCAAAGGTAATAGATGGTGTGTTGATGATGAACTCCTTGCTCTTGTGCTTCAAATGATAGTCTCCCCAACACTCAACTCTCTCTCACAGATTTGGCTATGGTGGAAAGATGATTTGAGTGGAAAGCAACTTGGGGAAGGCAAGAGTCCAAGATTCTTGTGGTAGGATTGGAATATCTTGGTCTCAACACATGAGTAGGTGGTTCTCTCTCAGAAAATGAGTAGTGGAAGTGTAGACATGTTCTGATGGCTCTCTCACATATGGAGAAGGGGGTGGAGGGGTATATATAGCCTCCACAGAAAATCCAACCGTTACACACATTTGACCCAATTCGGTCAGACCAAATAGCGGCGAGACCGATTCAGTCCAAAATGTGAATGTTAGGAATCTCGGTGAGACCGACTGGAACAACTCGGTGGGACCGATGTGCTAGGGCTAGGGAAAAACCTCATCTTGGTGAGACTGATTGCTTGAACCCGGTGAGACCGATTTCAACAAAAATTAAACAGAGAGTTGGTCAAGCAAACTCGGTGGGACCGATTGCACATTTCGGTAAAACCGAAATAATTGCAACAGGCAATAGAGAGTTTGCAGGGCCATCTCGGTGAGACCGAGATCCGTATTGGTGTAACCGAATTGCTAGGATTTCTGGCAGTGGCTATGTCAACTGAACTCGGTGGCGCCGGATGGATCAAATCGGTGGGGCCACTGTTCAAGAATTCATCCGATTAATCAATTAATGGACCAATTAATCACTACTCATAGGATGACTGAATTGAATAACACATATTCATCGTATTAACTTGTTAGGCCGATTAATTGGCCAGTTACACCAATTAATCGGTTGTTAGGCCGATTAGTCGCTGCTGACCCATTAACTTCTGGGCAAACAAAGCCCAAATTTTTTCCCTGTAACCCCTCCCATCCCCCTCTCGCTCCTCAGTAGCTAGGATCGACCAAACAATATCATATTTTGGTATATTACATAGTTGAGAGTATGGTATAATACATAAAAAAACTAGATACATGTTGGCAATTCCTATTTAATCTACCGATTAATGGTCGACCGGTTAATCCAGTTAATAGAATGATTCACCGATTAATCACTACTCCCAAGCCGACTGAGCAGCTACCAGTTACCGATTTCATGAACAATGGGCGGGGTCGAGTTTGACTGAGTTTTGGACATATTTGGAAGAGAAAGTGGCTGAGGGTTCTTGGAGCAATATCACTAAGTACTTTGAGCAAGTAGACCATTAAGCAACACCTCATCCCCTTTTAATAGTATTGGCTTTCCTATGGACTCAATGTGATCTTGGATCACTAAAATAGAAATGAAGAGTCTTGAGCTTTTGCCAATATGTGTCCTTAGCATTTTGAAGGAGTTGCACATCCTTTTGTCCTTACCACGCCATTGTTGAACTCATCTAAAATATACTAGATAAAAGTATTAGTCCAACAAGAGATATGTTGGCATTAAGTACCAAAATCACCCAGGGAGCACTTGTGCGTACAATCTCCCCCTTTTTGGTAATTGATGACAACATACTTCAAAGTTTTAGATAGAAGATATAAAGATTAACAAGTAAAGCTTTGGAAAGACATGTAAGATGCATAGGCTCCCCCTACATGTATGCAATCATGTAAATATAGAATATAAGAACATGTGAATGCGTAAGCATGACAGAGCAAGCAATGAGTTACATGCATCTTGGCTATATGCATCAGAGCAAATTATGTGTATAGGAAGTGTACCTCCATGTTCATGAATCCTTCTTGCAAACAATATGTACATCAACAAGAGATCATCATGCACATGAGTATGATGCATATACTTACCTTGTGGTCTTGGGCTGTCTTTAGAAGGAGTGGACTTGAGAAAACAAGGTTAGGTAACACAAGAACACTCTAGATATAAAGCAATTTCAGGAAACCACAAGAGTACCAAGACTGGATGACATGTACTGGGTGAGTACTACATACTCTATTTAGATACTGACATGTCCCCAAAGATTTTAAAGATATGCAATGAATTCCAAAGATTTTCTTCCCTTGATATGGACTCTTTCTCCCCCTGAACCTGATACTGGATAATGGGAGAAGGTAGGGTGAGAGAAAATCAGAGCAAGAAATGGTGTAGTCAACCAAAGGTAGAGCAATAAGGATATGAAATAATAATAACTAAGATTAAACATATTGACATGTCTTTTCCCTCTAAAAGACATGTGACTTCTCGCCTCTTTGTTTTACTAGCATCTGGAAGAGCTTAGATCTGCTCATATGGTAAGCTTTGATGTGCTCTATCTTCCCCTTTGACATCAATTTCCAAGAAGGGTACTTTTGGAGCATGAGTCAAATAGGTTTGGTCCTTGAGATACACCACAAAACAGCATGTAGCTTAAGATGCAAGTAGAGGATAAGAATCATTGAGTGGAGCTGGAGAAGAAATTAAATATGCTGTCAGATTCAGGGCTCCGCAGACCCAAGAAAGGTGCGAACTCTGGGGCGTGAGCGAAGAAATCAACCTCTCCAGCCAACTAGTTTGTCACCCCCACGACCTAGCTCGATGAACAAGAAAGAAGATGGACACAGCAGTTTACCCATGTTCGGGCCACCTTACGTTGTAAGACCCTACTCCTGCTTTGTGGTGATTAGCCTCACGAGGAGCTGAGGATGAACTAGTAGAAGGGAAGAACCACCTCGCGAGGTCAGCTCTGGTGTGGGTTTGATCTAAAGAGAGCCCTCTCCCTATGGTGGTGGCTAAGCTATATTTATAGTGGCCTCGGTCCTCTTCCCCCAAAACGTAGACGGGAAGGGATCCCACAATGGCCAATTTGAAACGGGACAAGTAGTACATCTTATCCTAACGAAAGGTGGTCTTCGCCTACAAAGCTTCTGGTCATGACGCTGCGGTGGGCTCGGTGATGACATCCGTCCTACCGTCCTGGCGGTCTTGGTCTTGTTGCACGAGAATGGAAACCTTTGGTTGATTCCTCAGGACCCCGCGCATGCGCTTGCCTCCTTAGCACCAAAGAGGAAACATGCTCCTCTGCGCCCCTGGCGCCCGCCTGGCCTTGGTCGTCATGGCTTGCGTCACCTCAACCTCATGAGGTGGGCACCTCCATAGAAATCTTCACTCCTCAGGAGCTAGCCCGGGGAGGCCGCTCCCTCCGGAGGTCTTGATGTCGCCCGCCTCGCGAGGCTTGGCCCCTCGCGAGGGTCTTGTCTTGATGGTGTCGTAGATGGGCTGTACCAGGTCGTCGATGGAGCCATGCCAAGTCTAGGTACAATAGCCCCCGGACCCAAGGCGTGCTCGGACTTGACTTCGAGGTGAAGCCAAAGGGCAAGCGCGAAGCACCGCGGGCCCCAATCACCAGCGGGCCGAGTTGATGCATGGCGCTTGATGGGACGTGGGCGTCTCCACTTTCCCACGTTGCCTTGGCACCCGCCCGACTTGACAACTGCCAGATGCATGCAGAAAAGCCATCATTGCCTGGAATCATGAGAGGCTGGCGATTGGCCTCCCTCCAGCTAAAATGAGAGAGGGGGCGGAGGCCCCAGCTCATCTTCATCTTCTCGCCGTTCGCTCCTCCTTCTTCCTCTTTGTCCCACCGTCTTGCCAGAGCGTCCATGGCGCCAGTGAGGAGGTTTTCCGTCGCAGAGAAGGGAAAGGCTCCCAAGGAAGGACCGGGCTTGCCGCCGCCCAAGAGAGGCCGCGGACGCCCCTGCAAGTATGTTGCGACGCCGATGGTGGCTTCCTGAGGGCGCGGGCGCACCCCCTCGAATGCTGGCACCACCTCTGGCAGCCGTGGGGGTGTGTCCTCCCGCAGCAAAATTTGCCGCGGTCGGGGTGGTCGTGGCGACACGGTGAGGCATGTGGCAGCCGTTCGGCCACCGCGCCCGCGATCCCACGCGGTCGACGCGTCCTCGGAGTTCGTGGTGTTAGTGGACAGGCCTGCAAGCTTCTGGTTCCCGCTCCCGCGCTTCTTTGCGGGCACGCTACCAGCCAGGGGACCTGGTGGCCTTTGGCTGTAGACCGATGGCTGCTGCAGCAAGGCCTCCTGGGTGGAGGTTGAGGTCACCACCGCCGGCAACGTGTTTCTGAACCGCGGGTGGCAGCCGTTTGCCCACACGCGCTGCCTGCAAAGGTGTAGCCTCCACTTCAGGTACGATCGCGCCGCGACCCTCTACGACAGGGTCTTTGGGGAAGATGGCCGCCACCTGGGGTGCTTCCCGGAGAGTGACAATGATGATGACGATGACGACGACGGCCGGAGGGGCGGCATCATCGCTGGCGGTGAGCTTGCTCTTGGCGACGGTCATGCCGTCTCCAACAGCAGCGACTCCTCTTCTGGGGAGAGCACGAGCGACGGCGACTATGATGAGCCGCCATGCCACCGGGCTTGGACCGAGGAGGGGGACGAGCTGCCTCGCCGGCGCGCCCCGGTGAAGCAGGAGCTAGGTCTCAGGAGCCGCTGTAGTTGTGCGGCTGCTTTTGTTTCTTTTTTCTCCTGCATCAAAAAAGGTAGAAGGCCCTGTCGAGGCGTGTAATGAACCATGGCGCTTGCACCATTATGTTATCATTTTTATATTGCGTCGTGATATCCGTGTTGCTGCTGATTGTGATTGGGATAACTCAGTTTAATATGCTTGTGGTAGCCTCCTGTGCCGCGAGGGCATGCCTCTCTAGGACTTGGATTTCTTGCACGCCCTTATTCCTGAAGATTCGGAAGTCGTTAAGCCTCGGGAGGCACCTTGTGGCTGCAGGATTAGGAAACCTCCGGAGGTGCCACGCCTCGTGTGAGCCCCCCAGCATGGGCTGGCCGCCACTGGTACGTCATGTCGCGATGCCCAGAGGCACGGACTCAATAGGGCACGTGTGCCCGTAAGCTCGTTTGAGAGCGTCACGCGAGGATAAAGGCGCCAAAGGCTACATTGAGGCTTCGGCGAGGTGTGTTCGCGGGCGGGCCCAAGCGCGCACACCACACCCAGCCCCCGCGCGTGAGACGCGCAAGGGAGAGCAACGGGCAACTACCACTCTCCCTAAGGCAAAACCTGGAAGAGAGAACGATGCAAGGAGAAAAATTTCCCAACCCTCTCAAAAAGAAGACGCAAAAACTTCAAATTTCATTCAAGAAGTTGCAAACCAGCTACAGAAAGCAAGTAAAAGAACAGTCGCGTCCGGCACCTACACTAGTCTTCTTGTCTTCCCACCAGCGCGAAGCATGGGGCCTCCACTAGGACGTGGGTGGGAGCACTCGTGAGGCCCAGGGGCGGCACTCAGGAGACTCTGGGGCGTGTATAGCCCCAACTTATTATTACGTGAGAGTGTCACGAGCGGAGACTTGAGAGGCGCAGGGCCTTGATCATGGATAGAACTTCCGGAGGTGCTGGATTTTCCAAGCATTCTGGATGGGGACCCCGTCATGTGTCTCCAAGCGCGCGGCGCCAGGCCTGGAGACACGGGCGATCCTGAACAGGGCCTCCCACATAGGTGAGAGCTTGTGAAGCCCCTCCCTGGAGAGCACCTGCCTCAGGACGAGGGCACCCACCTCGAGGGTCCTGGAGCGGATGCTACGGCAGTGATACCGCCGCAGCGTCTGCTGGTACCTCGCTGCATGGAGCGAGGCTTGACGGGCACGTTCCTCCCCCAGCACGAGGTCCATCCCCTGCGAGGCATCCTGGCGTGTCTCATCAGACGGCAAGACCCGCGGGGAGTGATGTTTGACCTCATGAGGGAGGACCGCCTCAGCCTCGTAGACGAGGAAGAACGGGGTCTCGTCCGTGGGCTTGGTCACGATGGTGCAGATGGACCACAACACGGACTGGAGCTCATCGAGCCAGCCCCTACTGCAGGCCTGGAGTTTCTTCTTGAAGCTCCTCGCCTTGAGGCCCCTCAGGACCTCTGCGTTGGTGCGCTCGGCTTGGCCGTTGCTCTGTGGGTGTGCCACCGAAGCGTAGCATATCTGCGTTCCAAGGTTAGCACAATACATTTTGAAAAGGTTGCTCGTGAACTGAGAGCCATTGTCGGTGATGATACGGTTGGGGACGCCAAAGTGGCTCACGAGGCCCTTTATGAACTTGATGGCCAAACCAGCCGGGATGGTGCGCACGGGCTCCACCTCTGCCCACTTGGTGAACTTTCCGATGACGGCGTAGAGATAGCGGTAGCCCCCGGCTGCTCGAGGAAACGGGGCCAGGATATCCAGCCCCCAGACCGCAAACGGCCATTAGAGCTGGATGGTCTGGAGACCTTGAGAGGGCTAGTGGATCTATTTGGCATGGAATTGACATGCCTCACAGGATCTCACCAGCTCATTGGCGTCGTTGAGCGCTATGGGCCAGTAGAACCCGTTGCAGAACGCCTTGCCCATGACGTGCGCGACGAGGAGTGATGCCCGCATTCCCCGCTGTGGATGTCAGCCAGCAACTCGCACCCCTGCTCCCTAGAGATGCATCACAGAGAGATGCCATTTGGGCGCCTTCGGTAGAGCTCGCCGTCTTGGATGTTGTAAGCGGTGGCCTGGCGGGCCACACATTCTGTGTCTTCCTCCTTCTCTGGCAAGGTGCCTCGGAGTAGGTACGCCTTGAACTCCTCGGTCCAGCACCCCTCCTGAGGTTTGAGCGCGAGGAGTAGGCGGGCCCCCGAGGTCGGGCCATAGGCCGGGGCGCTCGAGGGTGGTGCCATGGGCGGATCCTCCCAAAGCAGCGCTGGTCCTGCAGTGGGGGAGCCGCTGATGGCTTGAAGGGCCGTTCCTTGTACACGCCAGGCTTCTGGGGCTCGCGTCGAGACGCCCTCTTGGCGATGTCGTCTGCCTCCTTGTTCGTGCCACGCGGTACGTGCTGCAATTCCAAGCCCAAGAATCTTTTTCTATTTTGCGTACCTCTTCTAGGTATGCCTCCATGTGCTCGTCCTTCGGTTTGTAGTACTTGTTGGAAAAGTTGGCGAGGAGCTGGGAGTCGCCTACTACGCAACTTTATCCTTGTAGATGTTGTTGGACCTCCAAGTGAAGAGTTTTGTAGGACGGTAGCAAATTTCCCTCAAGTGGATGACCTAAGGCAAGTGGATGACCTAAGGTTTATCAATCCATGGGAGGCGTAGGATGAAGATGGTCTCTCTCAAACAACCCTGCAACCAAATAACGAAGAGTCTCTTGTGTTCCCAACACACCCAATACAATGGTAAATTGTATAGGTACACTCGTTCGGCGAAGAGATGGTGATACAAGTGCAATATGGATGGTAGATATAGGTTTTTGTAATCTGAAAATGTAAAAACAGCAAGGTAGCAAGTGGTAAAAGTGAGCAAAAACGGTATTGCAATGCTTCGAAACAAGGCCTAGGGTTCATACTTTCACTAGTGCAAGTTCTCTCAACAATGATAACATAATCAGATCATATAACAATCCCTCAAGGTGCAACAAAGAGTCACTCCAAAGTCACTAATAGCGGAGAACAAACGAATAGATTATTGTAGGGTATGAAACCACCTCAAAGTTATTCTTTCTGATCGATCTATTGGGCTATTCCTATAAGTGTCACAAACAGCCCTAGAGTTCGCACTAAAATAACACCTTAAGATACACATCAACCAAAACCCTAATACTCTAATGTCACCACAAGTATCCACGGGTTTGATTATACGACATGCATCACACAATCTCAGATTCATCTATTCAAACCAACACAAAGAACTTCAAAGAGTGCCCCAATGTTTCTACCAGAGAGTCAAGACGAAAACGTGTGCCAACCCCTATGCATAAGTTCACAAGGTCACATAACCCGCAAGTTGATCACCAAAACATACATCAAGTGGATCACGTGAATATCCCATTGTCACCACAGATAAGCACATGCAAGACATACATAAAGTGTTCCCAAATCCTTAAAGACTCAGTCTGATAAGATAACTTCAAAGGGAAAACTCAATCCATTACAAGAAGGTAGAGGGGGAGAAACATCATAAGATCCAACTATAATAGCAAATATCGCGGTACATCAAGATCATGCCAAATCAAGAACACGAGAGAGAGAGAGAGAGAGAGAGAGAGAGAGATCAAACACATAGCTACTAGTACATACCCTCAGCCCCGAGGGTGAACTACTCCCTCCTTGTCATGGAGACCGCCGGGATGATGAAGATGGCCACCGGTGATGGTTTCCCCCTCCGGCAGGGTGCCGGAACGGGCTCCCGATTGGTTTTTTGTGGCTACAGAGGCTTGCGGCAGCGGAACTCCCGATCTAGGTTTCTTTTCAAGGGTTTCTGTATTTATAGGAATTTTTGGCGTCGGTTTCACGTCAGGGGGGTCCACGAGGAGGCCACGAGGATGGAGGGCGCGCCCAGGGGGTAGGGCGCGCCCTCCACCCTTGTGGAGGCTTGGTGGCTCTTCTGGCCCAACTCTTTTGCCTCGGGGGCTTCTTCTGGTCCATAAAAAATCACCGTAAATTTCAGCTCATTTGGACTCCGTTTGATAGTCCTTTTCTGCGAAACTCAAAAACAAGGAAAAACAGAAACTGGCACTGGGCTCTAGGTTAATAGGTTAGTCCCAAAAATCATATAAAATAGCATATAAATGCATATAAAACATCCAAGATAGATAATATAATAGCATGGAACAATCAAAAATTATAGATACGTTGGAGACGTATCACATGCCTACGAACAACATCGATCAATTATATATTTTTCTTTATTTGTACACCTTCTCACAACTTTGTCTTTAGTTGTGATGTGAATATTGGCGTTGATCTGTGAACCATTGAGATGCATTAGCAGCCATGGTAGTTTCATTTGTATTTGATGGAATGTTGTAACGAGACAATCTTGAGGCAAGAGGACACATGAATCCTAAGTTGAAACCTTTTTTACCGCGGGAACCAAAGCTGAAACCTTCATAGCATCATAGTACAATTTCATTATGCTGGAAAATTATGCGTACATATAAACAAATCCTGAATGATTGATAGCAATGCCAAAAACAATTCAACTTCGTTTCCCCAACATATGGGACGTCCTTTATCCGGCTCCACCTGCCATGCAGCAGTATTGAGTGCACAACTGCAGGGAAGATTCACCCCGGTTGTTGCGCCGCAGTAATAATGACTAGTGAGCAGTCAAATCACAGAGCCCCACCTTTGCCATAGTAAGTTGCTCGGACGAAGCAACCATCATTTCTCTCTTCATTGAATTCGCTGGTACTCCAATATTCCCAGAGTAATAAGTTGCTCGGGCGAGGCAACCATCACTTCACCTTTACCACAGTAAGTACTACCTCCTTTTTTATTCTAGAAACAACCACACGCAAATATTGGACGGTAGCAGCACAGCAACTGAATCAAAAATCGAAACCAACCAATGAACTACTACTAATGGTCAGCGTTTGCTAGTATCATGTACTCCGTATGTCCATGTATATAGGGCTTAATGCGTTTTCTGAGACTAACTTTGGCCCTGTTTGGATCCATGGTTTAGAGTTAGTTTTAGCTAGTCGGGGCTCAAATAGCCCTAAAGTATCCAAACATGAGGGTTAAATTGGAGCAAGTTGCACCAAACCCACCAAGAAAACTATCCCACCCAAGAGGTGCTAATTGGAGATAGTTCTCATTGGGCCCACTGAA
Source organism: Aegilops tauschii subsp. strangulata (assembly GCF_002575655.3). Taxonomy (NCBI): domain Eukaryota; kingdom Viridiplantae; phylum Streptophyta; class Magnoliopsida; order Poales; family Poaceae; genus Aegilops; species Aegilops tauschii. The sequence goes on along the minus strand of NC_053037.3, from coordinate 274,314,763 downwards.
AAATCACTTTTCTCTCTCTATCCCCCCAGCCAAATGGTGCTAATTGGAGCTAGTTCTCGTGGGCCCACTGAAAAATCACTTTTCTCTCTCCATCAAGTGCATTTATTGTCAGTCTAACCCTGTCATCCAAACACCTCTATGGCTAGAGTTAGTTCAGGGTTAGTCATGAGTTAGGCTAACCTCTAGCTAAGTTAGAGTATCCAAACAGGAGCAGTATAGGACATGCAAGTTTCTCAAAGCATATCGTCAAATTCGTACATGAAAGGATTTTTTTTTGAAACAGAACGTGGAAGGATCTTTGAATGATATAATTTTCAAATTATATAAAATATTATCAATAGTCAAAGGCAACCTCGAAGAATACATTAGGCCCTATATAAAATCTTATCAATAGTCAAAACCAAGTGTTACTACTACACCAAACAAGTTCAAAACGAAAAACTGGACCCACTCACGGTATGGCATGCCTATCTCATTTGGTCCGTCGGTCAAAGCGTTTCCTCTCCTTGGCATAACAATAGAGTACAGTAATATTTTTTTGAATGCTCTTGGCATGTCGCTAACATGTGATGAGTTAACCGACCTCAATAGACGGAAAAATCGCCAGCCAGCCGCACTTTGAGAGAGACGAGGAGTGAGAAGCGATACGGGCTGGTGGATTACTAGAGCTAGGTGTCGCACGGAGGCCAAGAAATATGGTGATAGTGTGGGTTGGCCATGTATGATGTAACTACACTGGGCTGCCATGTTTCAGACTCTTTCGGTCTACTGTGGAGAAGATTGGGTAGATTTTATATCGCCAAATAAAAATATTAAAGAGTCCAGATGCTCAACCGCGAGGTTTCTTGCTCCTTCTCAGTCGTCGGAAAGCGTTCTTCTAAGTTCTGTCGACACATGGGACATCCAGCATCCAGGTCCACGTGCCATGCAAGAAAATGGAGTTAAGTATAGTAGGAGAGACTCACCAATAGTCACGAACGTAGGTGGAGTATGTGCACGAATCACCCAAAAAAAGGAATACAAGCACGAAGAGAAGAGGTGCAGGCACCGACGCAGGTACTCTTTGCCTCTTTCCCTAATACTCACGCGCGGGTACATGGTGAGCTCATTTCTGTACGAAGAGGCAGCTCACCAGATAATTTGGCGAGTGTAGTAGTTGTTCATGGGAACCACGCGTGGACGAATCAAAGTTCGATCATGACGCGGTGGCGCGTTTTTTATAAATTAAGTTATTTTATTCGATGGCACATACGCAACATTATTTTCTCAATGGAACGTGAATCGTGCACGCACTGAATGATGGAGCATGGGATGGTACCCATGGACAAGGGTCTATTTGGTTTATAGCCTAAGGTTGCCACGTCTAACCTTAGTCGTGCCACAACATCTTAGGCATGTGTTTGGTTTGTTGCCACACTTGTGGCTTGCCACACTTTTCTAGCAACATGGTCCACATGTCATAGGCTCAATTTTTGCCAAATCTTGCCACACTTGTGGTGGTCATTTTGTTAGCCACACTTTTTGTGGCAGCCACACTTTGCCTAAGCTTAGTTGTAGCAAAGTTAGTCATGAACCAATCAGGCACTAATACACTACTTTTGATGTGTCCCGTCAACTCGCAAACGAGGAGAAGCTTTGCTTACTACTAGTACGACCTCTCCCTCGCTCACGCGCGCGCGGTGGCTCGCGGGACAAGGAGAAGCTTTTGCTTTACAATAGTGCGCTTAATACAAGCGGTGGACGTGCAGAAGTTCATTCGGTGTCAGATTGCCATAAGTATCTATACTATAGTACCATCATCATTGTTCGACTTCCGGAAGAGGCGAAGAGCCAAGCGCACGGTCACCTACTCACAGTATAACCAGCCGTGTTTGCACGAATTTTTTAACGTTGTACAATCTGAGTGGATTGCTCCAGTGGTCAGCACACGTGAGCCAATCGATTCACACCCTCCCGCGCTCCATTTTGCCTTGTGTTCCTTCCTCCGTCCAACACGCTGACAAGTGGGCCCCATGCTCATGTATGCCAACGTGGTAGTCAATTATTTTGCCAGAGTTAGCTATCACACCCTTTCGATGCCACGTCAATGTACCCACTAAAAACAAGTTAGACTTGTTCGGTTCAACCGCCTCCCTAGGTGTTTGGAGAGGAATTGGCCGTCGCGAGGCGGTTCTATAGGTGGGCAGGCGGCAAAAACAGGGGAAAACGCGCGAACCAGTTAGACGAGAGATTTGTTTGATTTTATATCGCTTAATAATATAAAATATTGTGAGTGCAGATGCTCCACCGTGAGGTTCCTTGCTCCTTCTCAGTCGTCCGGAATCTATGTTCTTCCACTCTCTTTTTTGATGTGAGCTTTGTTCATCCTTTTGCCAACACATAGGACATCTAGCATCAAGGTGCACATGTCATGCAAGAAAAGGGAGATAAACAGTGTGTGAGTTGTGCACTTCGATGGCACCTAGTACTACGCAATATTTTTTCTCCTCGATGGCACGTGAATAGTGCACGTACTCAATGACAGAGCACGGGATGGTAGCCATGGACATGGCCGGCCCTTTTTTGAGAGAGTACTAAATAACTTTGATGTGTCCCGTCAACTCGCAGAACGACGAGAAGCTTGCTTACTACGCCTTCTCCCTCGCCAACGCGTGCGCGGTGGCTCGCAGTACGAGGAGAAACTTTTGCTTACAAGTGGTGGACATGCAGCAGTTCATTTGGTGTCAGATAGCCAGAAGTGCTACTGTAGTACAATCGTTATTGTTCTACTTCCGAAAGAGGAGAAGAGCCAAGCGCAAGGTCACCTACTAACCTAGTACAGTAGTATACTATAGCCAAAGTTGTTCCACCTTTTTAGAGCATGGTTAATTAATATAGGCGGCTCTTGCAGCGCGACATCATTTAGAGCAAATACTCTCTTCTTAGGAACTTAAAACGCAGGAATAGGAAAAATAAAGGATTGGAGTGGCATGTCCACTTGAATCCCATAGCATTAACATGGTGTTCCCCTAAAAAAACAGAGTGTTTGACACGGGAAAAACAAAGAAAGTGAAAAATAAGTTGGAGTGTTTAACACATGATTACATAGGGAAAAATCCTATAGCATTCTATCCTATGAATCAAACGACCAATGTAGGAAAATTATGAGGGGTCTCTCCAAAAGTGTTCCTCGGCTCGCACCTAGCATCACGGTGGTCGAACTTGGAGTCATTCATCTGGTACACGTGGCATCTCAGATCTGGACACAAGGTGACGTACACCGTCAAGGATAATGTTGTCCTCAAAGCCGGATGTACACGGTCAAGGTCCACAGTCAAGGGGGTAAGGGCGGACGCGACCTCTCACTGCGTCCGCCATTTGAAGCGGCGTGCCGGCCGAGGGCGCCGCCCGAGGGCACCGCCCACTGCACTCCTAGTTGTACCCGCCTCCTCGCCGCATTCAAAAACCTACATTTACTAGCAAGATGCCCATGCGTTGAATGAAACATCAAGATGTATTTGTATGAGTAGTTTATCTTGTGGGAGAAAAGGATGAACGAGGGAAGGCCTTATTTGCAAATGTGGAGAGGGGTGTGGGTATCTTTTTGAATTTCCATAGTTTCCTTCCTATCCGTCAGATATAAATCGGACGGCCTATATTGCAGGATGGTAGGCACACCATCATCACCAACTCTGTTTTTTATAAGAGTAGAGATAGAGAAACCCGCGTGGAATGCGAGAAACCCACTCTGGCCACACACACGTCCGTTCAGGAGCAGGACGCCGGCCAAGCTCATCCTTCCACCATTTTCTCCACTCTTTCGGCAGCATCCGACGAGCAGGAAGAGCAATTCTCCGACATAAAAGCCGTCTGGGTGGCCCGCCGAGCCCGGCAGTTACGAGTGAGGCAGCTCGCTGCTCCACCTACCTCGCCTAGCCTGTCGGAGGCAGTTGCCGCACTAAGCCAGCGCGTGGTTCCGTGGCTGGCCGCTCCAATACAGCATGAGGAAGAGTGTCGACTTGCTCCACGCTGGCTTGTCGGTGAGCACGGCTCCATGGGCATTGTCGCTGCCCTCGATGCTGCAGTGCCATATAGCTCCTCCAGTGCCTGCGACTGCGCCATCCGCGGTCGATGCGCGCGTAGACGCGCCATGCAGGCAGAGAAAGAAGTCATCGCGAATGTCGACGAGGTGACGCGGCTATGCAGATGTCGATGAGGTAACGGCCAACACGTCCCCGCCCGCCGCCATCATCGAGGAGAAGTAGAACACGGGAGGCCACCGCCTATTATATCCCATGAAGGCCACCGCCGAGGCGACGCCAGCAAAAAATGTCGGTGTCTTGCACGATTCTTGTTCAGCCGGATGCTGGAGGAGGAGAAAGAGATCTAGCGGCGACCATTTAGATTAGGTATACTAATTCTACCAGGCTGGTTGTAATGGGAGTATCATAAGTAGTATCATGCATGCCAACCAGGCAAATTTGATGAGGTGGCGTAGAATTAAATGAAGAAAGAAAGGGTTGAGTATCATATTATGATACCGTATGGAATCAAGTTACTCCCACTGTGGTTAGTCTTAGGCCTTGTTCGGTTCAACCTCCTCCCAAGGGGTTTGGAGAGGAATGGAGGGGAATTTGGCTTGTACATGATTTAATCCCCCACGATCCCTGTTAATCCCCTTTAAAACCCCTTGAACCGCACATGCCCTTGTTATCACATGGTCATAATGCAATTGTTATGCATGTTAATGTAAGCCCCCGTTAATCTAGTGCCAGTGTTGATCTGATGTGATGGCACTCCTTAGATAATGGCACTTTTTCATACTGTCATTGTAATGCCATTGATAACATATGAGATGTTGTTGTTAATCATATGCCGCTGCAAAAAAATGACACTGCTTAAATAACCCTATTACATATTTGTGCAAAGAGGGTTGTCTATCTCCATATGGTCTCTATTTGTGCAAACGGAAGCACAAACCTCAATTTTAGTGGAACCTACTGTCAGCTGACCTCACGGTGCTCCAGGTATTCCTACATTCTTAACTAGGTAGAATGACCAACGCAAGATGAAATAAGCTTATTCGTACGTTGACCGATGAGGAGCCATAATTAAGCTGGAGGCATCTCTTATTTTCTTTTGAATGGGCAATAAGCTGGAGAGCTGGAGAGTGTCTCTAATGGGCTGCCTCTAGTGTTCAGGCCTTCCTGTACGAAATCCGGGCAGCCGACTGGGCCGATACAAAAGCCTATCCATCTTAAAGCCCATTTGTTTTTGTTTTTTGCGAGGAGAAGCCCATATTTCTTGAAGAGGGGGCGATCCCAGAAAAACCCTCCTCCCTCCTCGCTTCCATTTATACTACAACTCGCAAATCTCAAAACAAAAACTTATACTGCAGCTCGCTGGACTCTCCCACTTCCATCGCCCCCCAATTCCTCCCGCTCCCCATCTTCCTCACTTGTACAGAAAACCCCCACTCACCTTCTTCCTCACTCGTACAGAAAACGCCAGGTCCTCTTCTTCCACTCCTACAGAAAACCCCAGCCCTCCTTCTTCCCCACTCGCACTGCCACTAGGCTCGTCTCTGGCTACTCTGCTCAAACCCAAGAGCTCAGTGCGACGCCTGCAAGGAAAATGGAGTCGGCTGGCCCCAGCGCCAAGAAGATGAGGCTCCCGCCAGCGGCGACGCCGGTTGTAGATCCCGCACCCGGCAGCGCGGGGAGAAGCGGCGAGCCCCCCCCCCCCCCTCTGAGGGAGTCCTAGATTAAGGGGTCCTCGGGCGTTCGAGCTATGTGACGTGGGCCGGACTAATGGGCCATGAAGATACAAGACAGAAGACTTCCTCCCGTGTCCGGATGGGACTCTCCTTTGCGTGGAAGGCAAGCTTAGCGTTCGGATATGAAGATTCCTTCCTCTGTAAACCGACTATGTGTAACCCTAGGTCCCTCCGGTGTCTATATAAACAGGAGGGTTTAGTCCGTAGGGGCAATCAGAATCAGAATCATACAGGCTAGACTTCTAGGGTTTAGCCATTATGATCTCGAGGTAGATCAACTCTTGTAACCCCATATTCATCCAAGATAATCAAGCAGGAAGTAGGGTATTACCTCCATCGAGAGGGCCCGAACCTGGGTAAAACATTGTGTCCCTGTCTCCTGTTACCATCGATCCTAAGACACACAGTTCGGGAGCCGGTTTTGACACCGACATTGGTGCTTTCATTGAGAGTTCCACTGTGTCGTCGTCAGAAAGTTCGATGGCTCCATCTGTCATCGACAACAATGCTGCCCTGAAGGAGGTCTTCCTCCCCGGCCAGATCTTTGTGTTCGGCAGCTTCGCACTGCGGGCCAACTCGCTTGGCCATCTAGAGCAGATCGACAGCTACGCCCCAGGTCACCAGATTAGCTTTGGAAATCTGGATTATGTCGCCGATATCTGAGGAGACTTGGTCCTCAAAGGGTTCGTGACCCCAACTTTCGCTCTGGCCCTAGATCCGGAGCGCATCACTAGGTCCGAAGACGGGATTCCCGATCCCGCCGGACTCTCTGCGGCTGTTGAGCCTAGTACGGGAGAATCGGAGGAAGTAGCATCACCAGGAATCATCTTGAAACCGGACTCATCTCCGAACACTGGGCTCCAAATCCTCGGAGTCGGTACCGTGTGAGCTCGGCCAAGGGGTTTCCTTCCCACCATACTGCACGGACTCTCTTCTCCCTGGCCAAACCTCGCCTTTAAGCAAGGCCCTAGACTTAATGCGATCCCTCGTCATTACAGAGGGGTGACGTCCGAACTACGCCCAGCCCGAACTAGGGGCTGTGATCGGGGAATTTTTCGTCCCACCCACCACCCACTTCATAGCCACTATTGAAGAATTAACTGACATGCTCGACTATGGCTCCGAAGACATCGACGGTATGGACGACGATGCCGGAGAAGAGCAGGCCCAAAACCCGTCGTTTACCGGACGCTGGACGGCCACCTCTTCGTGTGACGTGTACATGGTGGATACACCCAAAGAAGGTAACGGCGATAACGAGAAAAATCCAGTTGAGGATACACCTCCTGAGATACAACCAAAGCGCCGACATCAGCGGCGCCACTCTAAATCACGCTGTGGAAAAGACAGCAATACCGGCACCGGAGACAATAATACTCCGGACGATGCCGAAGACCAAGAAAACCCCATCGAGCCAACCTCCGAACAGGATGACCAGGAAGATGGGCAAATTAGCCCTGACGAACAGGCTGCAAACAAAGACTCGGAGGACAGTAATTACCTTCCACTCTCCGAGGATGAATTGAGCCTCGACATGGCTACCTTGGATACGACCAAAAATATTGCATACATGCATATTTGTCAGGTGATTTCTAGTGCAAACTATTCAATAATCTATTTATGTTATCTAGAACAAAAATACTTCACACACTTTTGTATTTTGTCTAATTGCAGGTGTATGGGACATTTGTACAATCCACAAATGAAGATAAGGCAAAAGGAGAAGTTTAGGTTCTGTTCAAAAAGTCCTCTCACGTCACTTTTGGGCCAAGAGAAGATAGAGTCCAAGTCTCTCACGTCCTGGATTCAGATTCGGACTGCACAGACATACCTGACTCAAAACGCCAACAACTTTTTCATACGGACTCCGAATTGGGTGATTCTTTTTTTGTTGGAAAGTAGATTTCGTCCTCTTTCCAATCCAATTGGATTCACCTTTAAATTCGTCCGGAACGTTGAGATATGGACGAAACAATCTGACGCTGCAGCAGAATCCGAGTCAAACAACAAGTCCAAAGGTGTTGCATCACCTCCACTTGGGCCCATGAGCCTTGTACGACCTAGGGTTGGTTTTAGGCTGCCTTGGGACGTCCTCCCACCTCCTTGGCCGCCACCCCTTGCTCCTATATAAGTATATCCATCTAGTAGCTTTTTTCCTTGGGATTTGTTTAGTTAAAAGTTAGCCATTGCAACTTCGTGTACTTCGTTTGTGTCCAACGACCAGACCAAGACCGCTTACGAATCCCCACCATTATTAATACCTCATATATATTCGCAATATTCAGATTGCTTTATCATATTCTTGCTTGTTCTTCGATTGCTTGTAGGAATAGACCTTCGTGGTCAGGTTGATCGTGCTCCGGCGTGGTCAATAACCTCTTGGAGTTGGTTTAGCGATATGCTAAGGCGCAATGTCGTGCACGTTTGTAGTCGGATCGTCAAAGTCGTCTCCACCAAATCAATAGTTATCATCTCATCGAAAGATCGGGACACCCTCGCCGTTATGAAGTGGTATCAGTTTTTAGGTTGCTCGGTGAGAATTTCCATTTATCCCTAGATTAGATTTTTTTTTGACTGGGAACTGTAGGGGAAACCCCCACAGCATATCAAAACTTTATTGAGAAAATATATACAGTACAGGTATAGAAAAAGGGGGGGATTACAAGAGGTAATCAAAGAATCTAGGGGAAGAAGAAAAAGAACAGGGTAGAAAATACTATTAAAGACCTCAAGGTGGCAGGAATGAAATCCAACGTAAAAGATCATCTTTGTAGGCAGCTTTCACTCTATATTGCATTAAGCTGATGTCATGTATAAAAGCAGACCTCCATTTATTAAATCCAGCCCTCTCATGCCTGAAGACCTTAGCATTCCTGATGATCCAGATATTCCAGCAAGCAATGAACACCACTTCAGTGAAGAAGGGCTTCCTAAAACTCCTGCTAGCATTAAGGACCAAATGAGCCATGGAGTCACCAGAAGACCAATCAATTTGCAGATAGTTCCAAACTCTGACACTAAAGTTGCAATTGAAGAACAAATGATCTCTTGTCTCCCTAGTCTGCAAAGGGCAAAGGACACAGCTCACTCCACCCTCCAAGTGCCAATGCCTCCTCTCCACCATGTCCTTGGTGTTCAACCTGTCCATAATAAGCATCCAAGCAAAGACTTTGATTTTCATTGTACAAGAGGACTTCCAGATCCAAGCTGTCAAAGGGTTGAAAGATGCAGAGACAAAAGTATGTGAGTAAAACAGCTTTGGTGAGTATCCCTTGGCAGTGCCCTTCCAAAACCAAATATCCTTGGACCCAGGTGCTCTAATAAGGCCATCCAACATAGACTGGAGAATAGTCAGTTCATCAAAAGCCTGGCTGGACAAAGGGAGGTGGAACTGCTGGAAAATGTCCTGAGAGCCCAAGAATTCCATAGCAGTAACCCAGGGGTCCTTAACATAGGAGTAGAGCCTGGGAAATCTGAGCTGAAGGCTAGACACCTGACCATCAAACTACAAGTTATCTGACCACATGAGGGCAGTGTTCCCTGCATTAATCTGAACCCAAGCACACTCTCTAAAATGATGCATGACCTTGCAAATATCCTTCCACCAGAATGAGCCACAATCAGAAGTTCCCTGAGGGACCCTATTATGGTAGTAAGTATCCCAAATTAAAGAAACCCAAGGAAGATCCTTTTTATTAAGGAAATTATTGGCATGTTTGATCAAAAGTGCAACATTCTGGGAACCAAGGTTGAGGATGCCAAGACCTCCCCTGTTTTTTGGCCTACAAATAAGGTCCCAAGCAGCTAGGGAGGGAGCAGGCTGACCCCTATTCCTCCTCCAGAGACATTGCCTCTGGATTCTTTCCAATTGTTTAAGAATTCCAGCTGGGACAGCCAAACTGCACAAGTAGAAAATGGGCATAGATGACAAAGCAGAATTAAGGAACTGCAGCCTTTCCCCCTGATTCAGAAAAGATGAACTAGCTGTCATTCTCCTCTCCATGCAATCAACCAGTGGCATAAAATCCAGCATTTTAGGCCTTGTAGTTCCCACTGGCAACCCAAGGTAGGTAAAAGGCATTTTCCCAATCTGGCATCCAAAAGCAGAGGCTAATTCAGCCATGACAGCAGTGTCCACATTGATGGGAATAATAAAGGATTTATGATAGTTCACATCCAGACCAGTGGACTCAGAGAAGATCCTGAGCATATCCTTTAGGGCTAAGAGTTGATCCTTGTCAGCAGGCAAGATAATAAGAGTATCATCAGCATACTGAACTACAGGATAATCCTGATCATGACAAGGAATAGGTAACTGAAGAAGGCCCCTTCTGAACATATCATTAATTACAGTCTGCAGAAGATCAGCAGCTAGGACAAACAAGAGAGGAGAGACTGGATCACCCTGTCTGACACCCTTTTTGCACCTGAACTTCCTACCAGGGACACCATTAAGCAGAACAGAGGAGGTACCTATGGAGAGAAGCTGCTTCATCCAAAGGATCCACTTCTCATTAAAGCCCTTATGTCTCAGAATTTGCACAATGGCCTCATGCTCAAGGGAGTCAAAAGCCTTTTCAAAATCCAACTTTAGAATCACAATAGGTTTCTTGGACTGATGACACTAGTGCAAATACTCAAAGGTCCACCCAATACAATCCTGAATTGTTCTACTTTTTATGAAACCATATTGGTTCTTGTGAACACACTGCATAATCACCTCTTGAAACCTATTGGCTGCCATTTTAGACAGAAACTTAAGACCCATTCCTGTTAAAGATATAGGTCTGTAGTCACCCACCTCCTCAGGGGAGGGCTTCTTGGGCACCAAAGTTATGTAGGAGTCATTGATATTCTCCAGATGGGCAGTACCCTGAAAGAAAGCCTGGGCCAGTTCATAGAAATCCTGAGAAATAATGTGCCAGCATCTTTTGAAGAAAAGACCATTAAATCCATCTGGACCTGGAGCTTTATCAACTGGCATGTGCTTGATAATCAAGTCCATTTCCTCCTTCTCAAAAGGCTTAGTGAGAACATCCAGTCCCACAACAGGTTCAATAAGGGAAGAAAGATCAAAGCCCATTTTAATTCCCCTGGAAGAACCCATTCTGTTCTTGAAACAATCCCAGATAATACCCTCCATTTGGGAATGATCAGTGACCACCGTACCATCATGCAGTTTTAAGCTAGCAATAGAATTTCTTCGGTATCTCTCCGTGGCCATAGCATGAAAGAACTTAGTGTTCTCACCACCCACTTTTATGTACCTGATAGTACATCGTTTCCTCCAATAAAGACATTGAAGGTGGAGCAATTTCTCAACATGATATTTAACCACAATCCTGAAATTTGATTCCTGTCTGTAGAGTGTTCTATATTCCTCAAGCTCATCCAAGAGCAGGATAACACTATTGCATTTACAGATTAGAGTTTTCAGTTTAGAAATGCTCTTCTGCCACCTTTTAAGACACATTCTCAAGGACTTAAATTTGTCAGCTATCCTGGCAGTAATATGGCCCTTTCTGGATTGTTTCTGCCATGAGGAATCCACACAATCCATAAAACCCTCCAACTCTAACCAATAGTTCTCAAACCTAAAGATATTAGACTTGGGAATAGAAGTTTTAATTGTAACCATACAGGGCACATGGTCAGAAGCAGTCCTGGCAAGAGGTAAGACCTCAGTCATGGGGTAATCGGAGATCCAATCAACAGAAGTGAAAAACCAGTCAAGCTGCTCAAGAAGTGGATCATCCTGCAAATTGGACCAAGTGTAGGACCTGCCTTTGATGGGCAACTCCAAAAGGCCGAGGTGTCCAATTATCTCATTAAAGATGAACATGTCATTCAGGTCACCACCAGGTAGATTCCTGTTATCCATAGACCGTAAGAAGTTAAAATCCCCCAATAACAGCCAATTCTCATCCACAGGAATGTTCAGGTGATATAACCAGTTTACAAAATTATTCCTGGCTTCCCCCTGACAAGGTCCATAGACCACCACAAGAGTCCAGCGCTCATTGTTGTGCCTAGAAACAAACTCAATTACCACTGCAAATTGTTGGACTTGCAATAAAGTCCCCCCAAATATAGACGAATTCCAAACAACTAAAATTCCACCAGAGGCCCCCAAGGAAGGAGAGAAAGCAAAGCTGTCAAATCTCTTGGGGCAGAAACTTTTAATCATGAGGGAATCGAATGAAGCACATTTAGTTTCTTGCAGGCAGGCAATAGCACAGTGGCTTTCATCAATCTTTTGTCTAACAGCTCTTTGCCTAGCTTCAGAATTTAAACCCCTGACATTCCAGCACAGTACATTCCAGTTTCTACAGAGATTATTCATAAAGGAATAATATAAACAAGTTACCCATGCACATGACACACAGTGCCAGATGCCCAAAAGCACATAAGAGTTTCAAACCAGCATTATTACATAGCCCCAGACCAGAAAAAGAAAACCAAACACATAAAGCATATTTGTGGGCTTGCCAAACCCAACAGTATTGGAGTGCACTATTCATTGGAGTCTTGAGTTGTAGCAGCAGAGGGGTCCACCATAAGTGCATCCTCCGTGAGCAGAGCTGCATCAATCTCCAGGTCCTTGCCAATAGCTTGCAGGTGACTGATGGGAGTAGGCGGAGGAACATCTCCAAATGCAGGGTCTTCAGACTTGTCAGCAGAGAGGGGCATGGCCTTGGGCTTCTTCTTCTTGGGCTTCAGAACCAGCTCATGGAAAGTGGGCTTAAACCCATCCCGCTGGGCCGAACTTCTGGTACACCTACGAACAGAAGTTTCAACGAGTGGAGTAGGCGCCAAAACTTTGCGTGGCCTCCTTGCAGGTGCACGCTCAGGAGGAGGAGAGAAAACAGTCACAACCCTGTCAGTTTCATCCACAAAAAGTGCTCTAGCCACAGGTCGAGCAGGTACCGACTCCTTCCATGTCAGCAAAGGAAGGGCATCCTGCTGAAAAGCAAAGTCCCAGGTTCTCTTGCTCAAAATGACAGGCGACAGGGGCTGCAGCAGTATAGGTTTAGGCACCTCAAACACCATTGGAGCAGTCAGCAAATTTTCAAACGAACGCCTCCAAATCATTTCCGGCGGCAGAGGGGGACCAAAAGGAATCGGAACCACAGGCCGCTCCAGAGCGCGGACATCAAAAGGGGGAGGTTGATACACCACAATGGCCCAATTATTAGCATCCTCCATATCCGGTGCTGCCATTTGATCATTCGAATTAACAGGAGAAGCCCCATCAAAAATAACGATAGGAGCAGGGGGCACCTGGGGTTGATCTTCAGAACTAGGTTGTGCCGAGGCATTCAAAACCACAGATTCTTGATCCTCCACAGCAGGCTCCGCAGCAGGTTCCTCCCAGTTGCCCCAATTGTCCTCATGCACTTCATTCTGCGCAGGTTCAGGCGGAGGTGGTGGCACATCGTTCCACCCCAAGGCCGGGAATGGAGGCAAAATAAAAGGTGGCATCTCCGGGAAGGGAACACCAGGCATGGGATGGGGATTGCCATTAATGGGCATCCAATCTTCATCCTGGGGCATCTGTTCAGCAAAATTGGCCCCCAGGATATACAGAGGCACCGTCCAAGACACCTGGGCACCACCCCAAGCAGCATAATCCATGAACACCACATCTCGTGGTACTAAAATATCTTCTGGAAAAGACGCAAAAACCAAAGTGCGCACAAGGTAGGGATCCTCACTAATCCAATGCTGAAACTTCCCAAATGTGTTGACCGCTGCCCGAATATTCCCCTCATTGCGAAGATCGAGGGGAATCCCCAAGAACATGAGCAGACCCTGACGGAAACCCTGAGCACCTCGAAACGAATCACCCTCATCGTGCTTCATAAAACGCACAAAACGATCGTTGCCTAGAGGTTGGGGCGGCATCTGAAGAAGAGAAAACCTGACTGCAGCATCCCGAAGCTCGAAAAGACCCACCGATCTAATCCATGGCTGAGCGACCTCACCAAAACCCCATGAGCTTGCAACCACTGGACCACTTTCTCCCTAGCAGCACCAATCTGATCGGGAGGGGGGATGGGCATTACCTCAGCAAGCATGAATTCCTCATGGCGGCGCACAAGTGGGGTATGTGGCGTCACATAGGTCCGAGGCAGACGAGCATCACCGCCGTCTACAATGTGATGGCCAGCCGGCACATACAGCATGGGGTCGAGAGGGAAGTTAGCCATCGGAGAGGAACAGCCCGGGCTGGAAGCAGGTGGCAAGAAGTCCGGTGGGGGAGGGGTCTCAGGCGGCGCTGTCGAAGGCGTTTTGGGACCGGAACTGATGGAACAAGGCGAAGCAGTAAATGCAGAAGTGCAAAAGGAGTCCAAGTTGGGTAAAAGCTGTGCCAGAGAGATATTCTCGGTGGGAGCTGAGCGATCCTCGGAAGTTGCAACGTTACCGGCTTTTGGTTTCCAAACCAAACCCAAAATGCTAGCAAACTTGTTACAATCCTTTTTACCATGCCCCATCCGCAGACAAGAGGTACAACGCAATTTAGACGTGCACGCCGCAGCAAAATGACCCTTAGATAAGCAAATCTGACACGTTAAAATTTCATCTACCATGCCCGTAACCAATTTATCAAAATCTTCGTCTGCTTGCTGAGAAGACGGAATGGAAAGCCCAGAAGATAGCACTGCCTCCACCTGGACCGTGGACCGTGAAGAAGACGGCCCAACATGGGAAGGCACATTCACATTCGGAGAGCCAAAGTTTCCGCCCGAGATAGGCGGCGACCCATTCGCAGCTGGTTGAAGATCTCTAACCGTTCCAAAGGAAATGGAGGGGGTAGTTGTCGTCCACCAGAGCTCAGCCGGCGGCGAAGGGTGGATGACCACCCGTTCATGCGCAGAAAGCGTGTACCCCGCCTCCTCAACAGTTTGAATGCAAGACTGCGTGGCTGGATAACGATAACCATGACAAGCAGGATAAGTATGGAACTGTGAAAATGAGAGCTTCTTGGCAGGGCCATGCGATGATTTTATCGAAGATTTACGGGGCTTGGTGTGCATAGCCAGCATGCCAAGGGTAGCTCGACGTTTAGAAGGACTAACAATGATCCACTCAGCATCACATTCCAATTTCCAAAGCTTGAACTCACGGCCCCAATTTGGACCACCATTACCCCAAAGGTGAAAGAAGCATTTAAAATGATCACAGGAGAAAGAACGGAGCCTGAGAATGAGTAAAGCCACAGCCTTGCAAGAAACATGAAAACCAAAAACCCTCTCCGTGATCATAAAACCATGAATTCAATAGCGGAACCCCCGATGGCCGCCTCAAGCGCCGCTGCCACCGAATCCTCAGTCAAACGAAAATCATGCCGGCCAAAAGAAATTACCATGGTGAAGGAGCCCGTGTCATCCATGGGGTGCACCGGAAAACCCGTAGATTGAAAAACCTTCTCCGCAAAAACCAGACCCTTGGAGAAGTCCAAGCCAAGGGTGGATCCATCAGCAGAACCCATAGAGATGGGTATGAAAACGTAGATCTCAGTGCGCCAGAGAGATCTATTGGAAAGGAAATGAAATTTGGTGGCTAGGGGAGGAGATCACCGGAGGTGGTGGCGATCGCCAGGGTGGGGGTGGGAGCGCCTACCATGACTAAATTGCTTACGTTGATAGATTTATTTTTTTACCTATTGTCCAAGAAAAAGCCACAAAAAGTTAGATCTATTTATCCTTTTGTCCAAGCCAGTCTGAGCCTTTGCAATTTTCTTTTCATTGTTTGCATTATTGAATTATCGGTTGCATCGTCGTGTCGAGTTGCTGGTCTTAGTGTCTAGTTCGTTTAGAGTTTTGAGTTCTGTTCACATTAGTCACGTCGCCGCTGCATCATTATCCCTTCTGCTGTCCACCACACCATCCATCTATTTCCACCACGTGCTACCCATAGTTCATTGTCACAATCATAGTTGAGGTCGTTCACATCTTCGCTTGATCCAATCTGCATCTTATCTAGTTTGTCTTGGAAAAGGGAGAGAAAAAAAGACAGAGAAAAAAAAAGAGAAAAAAGAAAAAAATCAGAGAGAAAAGGAGAGAAAGAAAAAGAAAAAAAAAGTGTGAGGAAAAAAAGAGAAAAAAAAAACAAAATTCGGATCTATCTAGACTCAATCTCGTAGTTGAATTCGGATTGGAATATGTTTTGTGCACTGTTTAGTAAAACAGGCATAACTTCCTCGAACAAAGTCCGTTTTGGCTCCGCGAGTACTCAAACGAAAGCTAGCGACGAGCCGCACCTAAATAGTTTCAAAAGCTAGTTCAATATTTGGCACCTCAAAATCATCTTCTAAATAAGTCTTTTCGCCCTCCAAAGTTCGCGAACACAGCTTATTCCAGTTTTGAAGCCAGTTTTAGAATTTTTTGACTCCTCATATCAACTCAAAATTGAGTGATTCTTTTTGCGCTTGAAAGCTTGAGTCAGTGGCATTTTGAGAAAAAATATTAGAAAACTAGCACAAACTTTCCCGAGAAAAGTTGGGGAGAAAGTTGTTGTATATCCTGCTTGGAAGTTGTTTTTCATCATTATCTTTACTGCCGTTGTGATCTTCACGTATATCTTGCTGTTCAGAGCTACTTAGCGTCCTTCATTGATGCTAGTTGTGCTACGCCGTGACCTCATTAGTGTTCTAGGCTCACGTCTCTAGTCCGGTCTAGCCTAGGACCAGCACAGTACCGTCGTTGAGCGTTTATTCAACATTGCATCTCTGAATTGATTATTGCTAATATTTTGCTACCATATATAGCCAACCCAGCTCCACATATTTCTGCACCGTGTATACATACGTTTCCCTGGCAATCGCTTTACACAATCTTCAGAGTTATTTGACACCGCTGGTTGCCTGTCACCACCTGCTGCTTGGTAAGAACTTGTAAGATATTGATATTTGCTTTACTGTGAGCGCTTTACCACCACATCCTAGTAGTTCATAGGAACATTATTCTTGAATTTTGTTTCTTGTTTCTACTAATCATGACAGGATCTAGAGTCAATTCATGGGGTTTGTCGATCGTGGGAGACGTGCCATCACCTATGCAAATACCACAACCGTCACGAGAGGTGCACAAACATCCAAATGCACATGATCAGGTTAATGTTTCTATACCACCATTTAATGGCCATTTTCGACCTGCTTTATATATTGAATGGGAGTTTGACATAAATAATATATTTGCTTCCAATAATTTTGATGTACGTAAAAAAGTTAAGGTTGCGGTTGGTTCTTTCACTGGTTATGCTGTAGTTTGGTGGAGTGAATATTGTCGGTTAAACCCTAATGATATACCTACTACTTGGGATGATTTGAAACTTGCCATGCGACATACATTCGTTCCCGCTTATTATACTCGTGACATGATTACAAAGTTGCAACATTTAAAACAAGGGAGTGACACCGTAATGAAATATTATGATACTTTACAAACTACCTTGCTGCATTGCTCTTTAGAAGAAAGTGAAGAAGATTTTATGGATATATTTTGGGGAGGATTAAATCGTGACATTCAGGAGATACTAATTCATGAAGAGTGTTATCCTATGGACCATTTGTTTCATCTTGCTTGCAAAGCTGAACAGGAAATAAAACGACGTGTTGCCCACAAGGAGAACAAGCGCGAGATGCACATTCCAAGAGTTGATACGGTTGTCCCTTCAACTACTAGGCATACTATGACAACCACATCTGTTGTTGTGAGGACTACATCACCTCCACCATGTGACACATCATCACCGAGAGTGCCTACATCATCTGAGTTGATCATAAAAGGTAATGACAAAGGTACTAATCTTCCACCTCCACATGATTATGATGAATGTCTTGTCAATTTAAGTGCACCATGCGGTGAGCTACCCACTACTTTGATCACACCAGCTACTTTAGAGGACTACGTTGATGATTTGACTTTGCCATGTGATCAAACAATTTTGAGTGAACCCATTGAATTAACTATCGATGCAAAAGAATCAAGTGAATCAGGGAATAAATCAGATTTGGATCAAATATGTTTGAAAATAATTGTGCCAATGTTTAATCATTTTGATATGACCTCTAATCTTGATGATGGTTCATCAATGTTGGGATGGTTTAATGATAAGCATTGTCAATCTTTTGATATGAATAAGAGCTTCACTTATATGTGCAAACTGAGTTGCAATATTTTCATGCCTTTGACTTCTTGTGATAATATATTGGCTTTACATTTCACGACTTTTGAAGGGTGCTCTTGTATAACTGTGTCACATGTGCACCAAATGAGATCGGTAAAAACGGATGACATATACATATACAACGTGTACACCTTGTCTCTTTTGTTAGCCAGGTTTCAGATTAAGCAACGCCGAGGACGGCTTTGTTTTCAAGAAGGGGAGGATGATGAGGACATGACTACCTTGGATACGACCAAAAATATTGCATACATGCATATTTGTCAGGTGATTTCTAGTGCAAACTATTCAATAATCTATTTATGTTATCTAGAACAAAAATACTTCACACACTTTCGTATTTTGTCTAATTGCAGGTGTATGGGACATTTGTACAATCCACATATGAAGATAAGGCAAAAGGAGAAGTTTAGGTTCTGTTCAAAAAGCCCTCTCCCGTCACTTTTGGGCCAAGAGAAGATAGAGTCCAAGTCTCTCACGTTCTGGATTTAGATTCGGACTGCACAGACATACCTGACTCAAAACGCCAACAACTTTTTCATACGGACTCCGAATTGGGTGATTCTTTCTTTGTTGGAAAGTAGATTTCGTCCTCTTTCCAACCCAATTGGATTCACCTTTAAATTCGTCCGGAGCGTTGAGATATGGACGAAACAATCTGACGCTGCAGCAGAATCCGAGTCAAACAACAAGTCCAAAGGTGTTGCATCACCTCCACTTGGGCCCATGAGCCTTGTACGACCTAGGGTTGGTTTTAGGCTGCCTTGGGACGTCCTCCCACCTCCTTGGCCGCCACCCCTTGCTCCTATATAAGTAGATCCATCTAGTAGCTTTTTTCCTTGGGATTTGTTTAGTTAAAAGTTAGCCATTGCAACTTCGTGTACTTCGTTTGTGTTCAACGACCAGACCAAGACCGCTTACGAATCCCCACCATTATCAATACTTCATATATATTCACAATATTCATATTGCTTTATCATATTCTTGCTTGTTCTTTGATTGCTTGTAGGAATAGACCTTTGTGGTCAGGTTGATCGTGCTCTGGCATGGTCAATAACCTCTCGGAGTTGGTTTAGTGATTGCTAAGGCGCAACGTCGTGCACGTTTGTAGTCAGATCGTCTAAGTCGTCTCCACCAAATCGATAGTTATCATCTCATCGAAAGATCGGGACACCCTCACCTTTATTAGGCGACGAAGACTTTATCATGCCTGAGGAACCCCTTGAGCAGGAGCGCTTTAAGCGTCGGCTGATAGTCACTGCAACCAGCCTGAAAAACAAACAACAGCAGCTTCAAGCTGACCAAGATCTGCAAAACGACAGGTGGACTAATGTCCTGGCAGCCGAGGAATACGGCCTCGAGCGCCCAACCAAGAGTTACCCAAAGCATAAGTTGCTACCTCAATTCGACGACGAGGCGCTGGAGCCCGTACCATCAACGCATAACGCGGCGGACCGACCACCATGTGGCCGTGACAAGATGGCAGCTCAAGCCGAACACCAGCCCGCACTACCTCGCCGTAAAGGTAGAGACACAACAGCTCGGGGATATACGTATGACTTACGGCAGGACCTGGAAAATAGAGCAGGTCAGACCAGATCGATCTACAGATCGCGGGGGCGTGCCCCGACGCGCGAGGACGGCTATCTAGCCGGGCGCAACAAGCATAACCACATCCAGGCCGAAAACCGCAAACAGACTCCATCCGAACTGCATCGCGACTTGGCCCGATATAGAGGCGCCGCACACCCCCTCTACTTCACTGACGAAGAAATGGAGCACGAATTCCCAGAAGGGTTTAAACCCGTGAATATCGAATCATATGATGGAACAACAGATCCCGCAGTATGGATTGAGGACTTTCTTCTCCATATTCACATGGCTCGCGGTGATGATCTTCATGCCATCAAATACCTCCCGCTAAAACTCAAAGGACCAGCTCGGCATTGGTTAAACAGCCTGCCAGAAAACTCCATTGGCAACTGGGAGGACCTGGAAGACGCCTTCCGCGACAACTTCCAGGGTACATACGTCCGACCTCCGGATGCCGATGACTTAAGTCACATAGTTCAAAAGCCAGGAGAGTCGGCCAGGAAATTCTGGATTAGGTTCCTAACTAAGAAGAACCAGATCGTCGACTGTCCCGATGCCGAAGCCCTAGCGGCCTTTAAGCATAGCATCCGTGACGAATGGCTCGCCCGACACCTCGGCCAAGAGAAGCCGAAGTCTATGGCAGCCCTCACGGCACTTATGACCCGCTTTTGCGCGGGCAAAGATAGTTGGCTAGACCGCTGCAATAATAATGCAAGTGAACCTGGCACCTCTGAAGCCAGAAATAACAACGGCAAGCCGCAACGCAACAGGCACAAGCGTCGAAGCAACGGTGACAATACCGATGACACGGCGGTCAACGCCGGATTCAGCGGCTCCAAGTCCGGCCAGCGGAAGAAGCCATTCAAAAGAAACAATCTGGGCTCATCCAGCTTGGACCGAATCCTCGATCGACCATGTCAGATCCACGGCACCCCCGATAAACCTGCCAATCATACCAACAGAAGCTGTTGGGTCTTTAAACAGGTCGGTAAGTTAAATACCGAGAATAAGGAGAAGGGGTCGCCAAGTGAGGAGGATGACGAGGAGCCCCGTCCACCGAACACAGGGGGACAGAAGAAATCCCCCCCCCCCCAAGTCAAAACGGTGAACATAATATACATCACTCATATCCCCGAGAGGGAGCGCAAACGCGCGCTCAGGGACGTCTATGCGATAGAGCCATTCGCCCCAAAATTCAACCCATGGTCATCCTGCCCGATCACCTTCTATCGCAGGGACCATCCGACCAGTATCCGTCATGGCGGTTCAGCCGCACTGGTCCTCGACCCAATCATTGATGGATTCCACCTCACGCGAGTCCTCATGGACGGTGGCAGCAGCCTTAACCTGCTCTATCAGGACACAGTCCGTAAGATGGGCATCGATCCGTCAAGGATCAAGCCCACAAAAACTAACTTTAAAGGAGTAATACCAGGTGTAGAGGCCCGCTGCACGGGCTCAATCACATTGGAAGTCTTCTTTGGATCGTCGGACAACTTCCGAAGCAAAGACTTAATCTTCGACATCGTCCCTTTCCGCAGTGGCTATCACGCACTGCTCGGGCGAACCGCATTTGCTCGCTTCAATGCGGTGCCACACTATGCCTATCTCAAACTCAAGATGCCTGGACCACGCAGCATCATTACAGTCAATGGAAACATGGAACGCTCCCTTCGTACCAAGGAGCACACCGCAACCCTGGCAGCAGAAGTACAGGGCGGCCTGATCAAGCAGAACATCAATTCAGCGGCCAGGTCCCCGGACACTATTAAACGAGTCCGGACTACTCCGCAACATGACAGTCCAGCTCGTCATGAGTTTGACTAGCAATTCGGCCTCAGTCTCAGTCCTGACCGAATGGCGGCATACGTACCGCACGTACATAACTACGCACTCAAAATACCATGGGCAAAGACAGAGGCATAACTCGATCATGGTCCACAATGTGGCTCGACCTCACCTGGGCACACATACTTTCCCTTTTCTTTTCATCCTTTTTAGGTTTCCTTTCCACAGGCCCCTCAAGATGGCCTGATCATCGATCCTTTCGAAGGATGGACGTACCAAGGCGACAAGCTGCATAGACGTGCAGTAGAATATTTAGATGGTCTTCTTGACGATCACTTTACCTGTTTTCAGGACCCGCACGCAGCTCCCCCTTGGTCTCGGCATGTTAAATAGCCCTGTTGCTTATTGCACTATTTGTACAAATACGCTTGGACGTATCAATAAAATTATAATGGAAACAGTTTGCGGCCTAACTTATGCGGCACTGGCTTACTCCTTCATTATATTTCACTATTTTTATCGATTGCACCCATACACTTTGGTACGACTTAACTCACCAGGGGCTCCATTGTGCTCCATACGTTGGCAACAAGCCCGAACACTTTTTACAGTATAGTTCGGCACCCCGAATATAGCATTATATGCATCGGCTCCGAATCATGTCTTTGGTCAATAGTTGGGTTGCCCGGCTCCTGTGCTTGCTACCTTACGTTCCGTCTTATCGGCTAGGGTAGTAAAGCGAGAACTACTGCGATTGTGTTTCTGGTTTGTCCGGATAAACACCTCAGTAGAGAAAGCCGAAAACTGTCTGTCATGATGCGGCGAGAGCTGGTCAGCTATTCGGAGGCTAAACTTAAATCTCTTGTGATTTTTTCCGCATTATGCGACGGATCGGCCTTCACTCGATCAGGTGTCTACAGCACCCTAGTTCGGATAAACAAATACTAACTAGGGGCTGCTCCTACACCCCTATTATAAAACTTCTATTGCTAAGTGAGGGTGATAAAGCCACATAGTCCGATTGCCTGGTTCACCGCGCTAAACACCTCCTTCAAGGACCAAACTCTTGGGTCAAGAGTGTTTAGGTTCCAACCCGAACACCCCTGTACTACCTACGTGGGGGCTGAAGCCGACGACTGGCCAACTCTCGGATTTAATAAAACGGCCGCACAGGAGGAAATTTTTTCAAAAAAATAACAAGCAATATATTACATATAGGCTTTGTTCCATAATACAGGACTGGATAACATGAATGTATTCATTCAAAGATAATGTCCTTCGCTCACTGGCCCTCCACAATGTGGGACCCTCCAGGACATCATCAAAATACTGCTCGGGCGTGCGATGCTCCTTGCCCGCGGGCGGTCCCTTGGTCGCAAGCTTGACGACGTTCATCTTCGCCCACTGTACCTTGACACGGGCGAAGGCCATCCGCGCACCTTCGATGCAGACCGACCGCTTTATGGCATCAAGCCGAGGGCAGGCATCGACCAGCCGCTTCACGAGCCCGAAGTAGCTGCTGGGATGGCTTCGGCAGGCCATAGACGGATTATCAAATCCTTCATGGCCAATTCGGCCACCCTATGCAGTTCGGTCAGCTGTTTCAGGTGGTCGCTAAAGGGCACCGGATGCTCTGGCGCAAGGTATTGCGACCAGAATAGCTTCTCCATTGAGCTCCCCTCTTCGGCTCGGAAGAACTCCGCAGCATCAGCAACGCTACGAGACAGATCCGCAAACGCTCCCGGAGAACTCCAAATCCGGGTCAGTAAGAGGTACCTCTTCTTCACAAATTTGCTCTGCATAATAAAGGCCTTACCCACCGCAATCTGCTTGGCCTCCTGGATTTCCCGGAGAGCGCCCCGGGCTTCAACCCAGGCCTCTTGTGCGCTTTGGCAGGCCTTAGAAAGTTCGGACTCTTGGTCCACAATCTTGCGCTCCAAGGACTCACATTTCTTTACGGCATCCTGGAGCTCCTGCTTAACCTCCCCGACCCTTGCCTCGTGTTTTTCGCGGGCGGCCTGCTCCGTCGCCGCCTTCTTCTGGGCCTCAGCCAGCGCGTTCTTGAGGGACTCCACCTCGGCCGCAGCTCCTACGAAACATCATAATAATATGATGAACAAAAACAATTCATATCATTTTTGATCTGCATAGGCCATTGCATACCTTGCTTGCCCTCTAGCTGTTTCTTGACACGGCCGAGCTCTTCATTGGCCTGCTCCAGACTCTGCTTTAGTTTGGAGACTTCAGCGGCATGGGAGGTCGCAGCCAGCATCGACACCTGCTTATTCACATAGACACATATGATAAGTCTCCTGCGAAAATTATTCGATCCTCTGTCCGGCCTTTCCTTTCGAACACCGGACAGAGTCTCAGGGGCTACTGTCTATACTACGGCATTCTTTTTGCGTAATTGCTTGACATACCTCAAAGCATGTTAGAAGGCTAGTGCAGGCTTCAGTCAGTCCGATCTTAGCGGACTGAACCCTCTCAACCATCGTACCCGTAAGGATACGGTGTTCCTCAACAATGGAAGCACTTTGCAGTGCTTCCAGTAGAGTATTCGGTGCCTCTGGATGGACGGAGGTCATCGGCGGAATAGGTCCACCTCCTTCTTTCGAAGGAGGCTACCTACCTGATTCCGGAGCCGTATGGGCCTCCAGAATAGTATTCGGCTGGGGGCCGAATTGGATATGGCCCCCATCGCCAGTCTCCAGGGGGATCTGCTCCCCCATGTGTCCGGCGGCCGAGGTATCACCCTCTGGCGCCACCCTGACGGCCTCATGCACCTCTCCCTAACCTGGGAAGGTCCTTCGTGACAAAACCTCGGCATCGTCCGTGGCCTTAGGAGAGGAGGCCACCGAAAGTGACCCGCTGTCCATCACATTTGGATCCAGCGAATTCCCCGAGGATGAGGATCGCTGGGGGCGGGCGTGAGCCGGACTGCCGCACATGATTTAACATATTAAAACCACGAAGTAAAGAAGCTGGATATATATGTTTATAAGTGCCCTTGAGTACTTACGATTCGGCCAGGGACTTCTCCCTGGGACGCCACTCGAAGCTGCTATCGGTGTCCAACGCGGAGTCATCCGCAAGGGAGACCCTCCCTTCTTGGACGCCTCTGCCTCTAGAACCGTGGAGGCCGCCCTTTTCTTCCTTCCCCCCTCGGGGGGAGAGTTGCTTTCCTCCTCCTCCTTGTCATCCTCGGCGGCGGGGGAGGAGTGGGTTTCGGCGTCTTCGTACGTCACGTCCGAAGTGCCTTTACGGTGAAGGCCGCTTCTTCCCGCCTGGACCTTCTTCTTGGCCTTCTTCTCCGGCGCCTGGTAGGGCGCCGGAACCAGCATCTTCATCAGAAGTGGGATAGCTGGGCTCTCGGGCAACGGAGCCGGACACTAGATCCACTCCACCTTCTTTGTCTAGCCCTGAAAAGATAAATGGAGAAGCTTAGACATCTTCCATGAAATGCATAGGTATAGTATACACCTGGAAATACGAAAAACTTACCGGACTGGATGGATGGGTCAGATTGTACCCACGGTCCTTGGTCGTCTTCGGCCATGTCTCATTGGCCTTAAAAAGCACCTTCCAGATGCCTTCGTGTGTAGCACCGAAGAACTGTTGCAAGGTCTGGTGCTTGGCCGGATCGAACTCCCACAAATGGCAAGTCCGGCTTTGGCAAGGAAGGATCTGGAGAAAAAGCATCACCTGGATCACGTTGACAAGCTTAATGTTCTTGTCCACCATGCTCTTAATGCGCGTCTGCAGCGCTGTCACCTCGTCCGACGAAGCCCAGTCTAGGCCCTTCTCTAGCCAGGAGGTGAGCCGCATCGGGGGCCCGGACTTGAATTCGGGAGCCGCAGCCCAGGTGGCGTCACGAGGCTCTGTGACGTAGAACCACTGCTGTTGCCACCCTTTGACGGTCTCCACGAAGGTGCCTTTGGGCCATGTGACGTTGGACAACTTGCTCACCATAGCGCCTCCGCACTCTGCGTGTTGACTACCCACCACCTTCGGCTTCACATTGAAGATCTTTAGCCACAATCCGAAGTGGGGTGGGATGCGGAGGAAGGCCTCGCACACGACAATGAATGCCGAGATGTTGAGGAAAGAATTTGGGGCTAGATCGTGGAATTCTAGCCCATAGTAGAACATGAGTCCACGGACGAAGGGGTGGAGAGGAAACCCTAACCCGCGGACGAAGTGGGAAATGAATACCACCCTCTCATGGGGCTCCGGGGTGGGGACGATCTGCCCCTTGGCTGAAAGCCGATGGGCGATTTCCTGGGCCAAGTACCCCGCCTCCCGGAGCTTCGAGATGTCCTTCTCCGTGATGGAGGAAGTCATCCACTTGCCCTGCGCTCCAGATCCAGACATGGTCGGAGTGCTTTTTGAGGCGGAAAGGATGGAAGCTTGGGCGCTAGAGCTCGAGAGCGGATAGGCAGAGAGGAAGAAGGTGTGGGTGAAAGAGTGGATCCTTATCCTCTTATAAAGGCAGCGAACATCAAGCGCCTCCCCACTTGCCTTAAAACTCGCCTATTCCCCAAGGGTCGTGCGGATGGCACGGTTGGATTACCCACGCCCATTTTAATGAGAATCCCGCGATAAGGGGACACGATCTGTGCTTCGACAAGACATGCCAATGAAAACTGCGTCTTGAAATATGGAGTGGGAGGCTGAAAAATGGTTCGAAATGATGATCGGGTAGGGATAAAACGTCTCGCTACAAAAGATGTCAGTAGATGGGACTTGTTAAATATTATATTCTTCGCGGCTGTGTGTGGAGCTTGTTTTGCAGAGTCGGGCACATTTTCTGTGTTCGGGGACTACTTTAAAGTATTCGGAGGAGGAACCCGCCTTGCAATGCCGAAGACAATCTGCGCGCCGGACACATCGTCATTGAAGCCTGGTTCAGGGGCTACTCAGGGAGTCCTGGATTAAGGGGTCCTCGGGCGTCCGGGCTATGTGACGTGGGCCGAACTAATGGGCCATGAAGATACAAGACAGAAGACTTCCTCCCATGTCCGGATGGGACTCTCCTTTGCGTGGAAGGCAAGCTTAGCGTTCGGATATGAAGATTCCTTCCTCTGTAAACCGACTACGTATAACCCTAGGTCCCTCCGTGTCTATATAAACCAGAGGGTTTAGTCCGTAGGGGCAATTAGAATCATAATCATACAGGCTAGACTTCTAGGGTTTAGCCATTATGATCTCGAGGTAGATCAACTCTTGTAACCCCATATTCATCCAAGATAATCAAGTAGGAAGTAGGGTGTTACCTCCATCAAGAGGGCCCGAACCTGGCTAAAACATTCTGTCCGTGTCTCCTGTTACCATCAATCCTAAGACGCACAGTTCGGGACCCCCTACCTGAGGTCCGCTGGTTTTGACACCGACACCCCCCACCCGGATCTGAGGAACCAGTAGAATCTCCGGTGGACCGCATCAGCGATCTCCCGGACGACATCGTTGGGGAGATCATCTCGCTTCTCCCCACCAAGGATTGCTGCCGCACACAAGTCCTCTCAACTCGGTGGCGCCCTCTATGGCGCACCGTGCCCCTCAATCTCAACTGTCGTTAGATATCTGTGCTTCCTGAATTTGATCTCCTAAGAGCCATCGTCTCCTCTCACCAGTAGGGCCCCGTTCAATGCCTCTGCATCCCGACACGCTACCTGCTGTCCATACCCTACATGGTGGACGCTTGGCTGACATCCCTTGAATTCAAAAAACTCCAGCAGCTTGAGTTCTACCATCACCACGAAAGTTTCATACCACGTACCGAACACAAAGAATTTGTGCCCACACCTCCATTGTCCATCTCATGGTTTTCCTCCTCTCTCCACACCGCCACCTTCGCCCGGTTCCATCTACCAGACGATCTAGTACAAATGCTTCGACTCCCACTGCTAAAAAAACTTTCGCTTGTGGTAGTTTATCTATCGGAGGCCTCACTGCACAGCATCATCCACTCTAGTTTCCCTGCCCTGGAGCGCTTGCTGATTGTTTTCGGAATAGAAATCCCTATCAGTTGTCTCCAAATAAAGTCGCCTCACCTTAAAAGCATTGGAATTTGTTTTGAAGGACAGCAGCTCATCATCGAAGATGCCCCTTCACTTCAAAGGTTGCTCCTTCATTATTGTTATAAACCTTCATTATTGTTATAGACCTTGGGTGTAATTCGTGATCCATGTAATGATCACGACAAGTTGGTGTTTGGATCCTCACTTTTTCAGGTACCGTATATTATCATCTACACATTTGTAATCATAAGCTTCATTTTTCATTTGTGCGCATAAGTTTTATATCATCTTGGAGTACACTTTGGGTACTAATATTATGTTATATGCTCAATGAAGAGTTCGTCCATGGATAGCCTATCAATGCTGCTAGATTCTGACAAGATCTTATATATCGGAATGTTTAGTTATGATTTGAACATAATCATTGGCTTGCTTTGATGCTTTTGATGTCTGGAGAATTTATATATAAAGGTGATGTTTTCATGCACATTGAAAGCCCGTATATATTGTACTAGAATTAACCGTTCAGCTGTCGCTCTTTCGACATACTCTTTTTTCAGACCTTAACTGTTTTCAATCTTCATGTCTACTTAGGCACTAACACATGGAGAAAAACATATAACCAATAGGTGGCGTAATAAGCACCAGGATTTTCTCAGTTCTCATGAATTCGTTTGAGGACAATAACGATGGAAGGATATGCATCCAACCAGGCAAACAGAAGCTTTGTCACATTCTTCCTGTTGAATGCGAGGTTACTATTGTCCATGAGGCTTAAGTTTTTCAACAAGAGATTTCTCATGGAAGGACATGTTGAACAGCAAAAAAAGAAGTTTTAGGTGGACAAATGGGCTTCTGAACGCGCTCGGCTTCTATTTACAACAACTTGTAGTCATCCTCCAATAATTTTTTTTGCACAGGATGTTGATTTTATGGATCAGACCGATCCATTTGTTTGTGACTGCAAAAAATAGGGGTTGGGTTAGATGTTATTGCCATGTTCAATCTGGGTTTTGTCTAAATTTGATGAACAATTAATCCTTGGGCTTTTTGTACCATTTGTAAACTTGAGTTACATGTTGTTGCCCTCGTAGTCTCCTCCGCCTGCCACTACACTGCGCATCTTCCATGGCTCCTGTCCATTCCCATCTGAAGCCTCGCCGTCGTTCTCCGCCTTGGTTCGCTCGCTGTGCCTGCCGCCGTCTAGCGTTGTCAACATGGTCAACAACCGAGAGGAATCAGAAGATGACTACACGTGGAGAGGCTGACAGTAGGGACCCACCAGGGTCATTGCATTACGCAAGTAGGTGCCTCGTTATTATAAGCCAAAAAATACTTCCTCCTAATTGTTTGACAACTAGGTCCCACGCCATTGTGAATGTAGTCAATAAACGAGAAAATTACACAGCGAACGGATAACACCAGGGACCGAGCAGCTCACCCAGTTGTTTTTTAGTTTTAGAGACGGAGCTCAAATGCGCGCTGTGCGGGGGCTGTGGCCCGTCTAGCCCACTCTTACGCTTTTATTTAAGCACATGATGAGCCCAGTTGATATCTTTTTTCTTTCTGAAAATGGCTAGCCCATTTTTTTGGAGAATACACAACCGAGGCCTACTTGCTTTTCTCAGCCCTGCTGGGCTGCAAATCTTTCAAGACGAGGAGCGATGTAAGTAGTAAGAAATGGGCTTCCCCAGAAAATGGGCTATAAGTAGTAAGAAATGGGCTGTAAATTTTTAAACCAAAGCCAACCGGCAATTACATTCAAATCTCGTTTTTTCAGGATTTCTCTACTCTTACAAAAAGCAGAGTTGGTGATGATGGTGTGCCTGCCATCCTGCAATATAGGCCGCCTGATCCATATGTAACGGATAGGAAGGAAACTATGACAATTTACCCGCACTCCTCTCCACATTTGCAAATAAGGCCTTCCCTCATTCATCCTTTTCTCCCACAAGATAAACTACTCATACAAATGCATCTTAATGTTTTGTGCAATGCATGGGCATCTTGCTAGTCAAGATTTTAAATTTCATTCATTTTTTTGCGGAGAACTTTTTTTAATTTTATTTTGATATAAGTTTTTAAAAATTATTTTTAACGTGACTCGAAATTTCGTGATTAAAAGAGTTTTGACCCCACCGAAATATGCAAAATTTTGTTGAATTTTTTAGCGGTGCCCAGAATATGGTCTGTAATGCTAATAAAAAGAATATGGGCTTCAAAATATCCTTAAGATTTAGCAAATGGGCTGTAAATTATTGAAAATAATGGCTAATGGGTTGTATGCTGTTTTCCACAGATTTGGAGGCTGGCTTCTAGGCCTGCTAGGTTGACGATGACGCTGTCCTAAAAAAAATTGACGCGTACGCAAGGCTTTGTCAACTTAGTCAACACATAGCAGTGACTGTTGGATGTCCATCCAACGGCTGTCTTGCTTCTTCAATCTTTGATCTTCCTGCTCTAGCCGCCCAAACCAGCGCAGGCGGGACTACCTACTCCCTCCTCCCGTGGCCGGTTGTGCTGCCGCCAGGACATCCCTCTACCCACCCGCACATCCTATTATTTTCCGGCGACGTCAGGCTCACCCCACAGCCGACCAGTTAGCCTTCGTACTCCCCTCAGCGTGGGCATCCACTGTTGTGGCTTCGCCGGCTCCGTGTTGTTCCCTTCCTGGGCCTCGCCCTCGTCCACCGCGTTTGTGCTCTCGGTGTGGCGTGGTCAACATGGTCAACAAACAACAGCCATCGTAGGATGTAAGTGGAGAGGCTGATAGTAGGGACCCACACAACAAGTGCCTCCTTATTGCACGAAAACAGTGGGGCTTCTCTGGGTCGTTCCAGTCTAGGGCCTCGCCGTCGTCCACCACCCCGGTGCTCCCGGCGGCGTGGTCAACGTGGTCAAGGAACGACATCCATCGGAAGAGGACTGTACGTGGAGAGGCTGACAGCTGGGTCCATGGCCGCACGTAAGGAAGTGCCTCCTTATTACACGCAAAATAATGATTCCTCCACCTGACAGCTGGGACCCACCGGAAGGGCCTCTGTATTTCGTGAAAAAAAATGTTCCTCCCGCTGATAGCTCGGACCCACCAGCTATATGTTCGCACGCAAGGAAGTGCCTCCTTATTACGCACAAAAAATGATACCCCCTGCTAGCTGGGACCCACCATAGTGGGAGGCTGACTTGTGGGCCTACTAAGGGCCTGTTTGGTAATCCACCAGCTCCACGAATCTGGCGGAGCACCTATTCCACCGCTCTAGAAATTTGAACTACAGCCTGCTCCGCTCTGTGGCAGAGTTGTGGAGCGGAGGGGTTCCGAACGGGCACTAAGTTGACGCTGACGGAGGGCTTTGTCAACTTAGTCAATATGAACGATTCTAGCTCCAGTGACCGTACGATGTCCATCCAACAGCCGTAGTGCTTCTTCAACCTCTGGTCTTCTTGCTCCAGCCGCCCAAACCAGCACAGGTTGTGCCGCCAGCTCCTGCCTCCCGTGGCCGGCTCTGCTACCACGCAGGCCTGACCACCCAACCCTACTCCAACCTCTAGCCAGGCCATCCCTCTACTCACCCACAACCCCTGTTATTCTGCGGTGACGGTAGCCTTACACCACAGCCGAACCACTCAACCCGCGTACTCCTCTCCGCGTGGGCATCCACTGCCGCGTCTTCCCCGGCTCCGCGTCGTCCCCTTCCTAGGCCTCGCGGTCGTCTACCGCCTTGGTGCTCTCGGCGCGGCGTGGTCAATCTGGTCAAGGAACGACTTCCATCGGAAGAGTACTGTACGTGGAGAGGCTGATAGCTGGGTCCATGGCCGCAGCAAGGAAGTGCCTCCTTATTACGCACAAAATAATGACTCCTCCACCTGACAATAGGGACCCACCGAACGGGCCACTGTATTTCGCAAAAAAAAACATTTTCCCCCTGACTGCTGGGACCCACCAGCTACATCTTCACACGCAAGGAAGTGCGTCCATATTACGGGCAAAAAATATGATTCTCCCCCTGACAGCTGGGACCCACCAGCTATATCTTCGCATGCAAGGAAGTGCCTCCTTACCTCCCTGACAGCTGGGACCCACCCGGCCGAACCGTACGTAGGGTTGTCTATCTGATCGCGAACGTGTACGTACATACTGGTCGATCAGTCTGTCTGCAGGCTGCAGCGATGAACCGTGGCCGAGTAAGGAAGGGCACGTGTCGTAGTAGAGCCGCGGACGTAGCATGTGACGCAATCACGTCTATATCGTGTACACGTACATACAGCCAGGGTGCAAGAAAGTAAATACGGCCACGTACGTACATACGGGTGGGGTCTCGAACGCTTTCTCGTGCATACGTATGACCAGGGCTCATGTACATGGAGAGGCAGCGGAGAGCAGCGACGGCGTGCTGTTCATCGGCAGCCAACCGGCTGGGTCAAAATGGAGAAATTGCGTCGTGTTCATCGGGAGGCAACGGAATGCGTCCTGTTCATCGGGAGTCGACCGGCTTGGATGGAACAGCCGAAACGAGGCCTGGCGTACCGCAGAACGGAGGAAACGGCCTTATGTTCGACCGCCTACGATCGAAACGGGATCCTGTTCACCGGGAGGGGTCTGGCGTACCGCAAAACGGAGGAAACGGACTTCTCTTCGACCTCCTACGATGGAAACGGGGTCCTGTTGATCGGGAGGGGCGTACCGCAAAGCAGAGGAAACAGACTTCTCTTCGACCTCCTACGGTCGAAACGGGGGTCCTGTTGATCGGGAGGGGTGTGGCATACCGCAAAACGAGACTCTGCAGGATACTATTCATCCACCATCTACTGCCTCGCTCCAGTCTCAATGGGCTACTGTTCATCCACCGTCGACCTCCTCCAACCTCCACCTGTGACTGTTCATCCACTGGGTCTCCCTCCTGCCTCCACCAGCTACTGTTCATCCACAGGCTCCTGTTCATCCAGCCTCCACCGGCTACTGTTCAACCAGCCCTCCACGGGCTACTGTTCATCCAACCCTCCACCGGCTACTATTCAACCAGCCCTCCACGGAGTCCTCTTCATCCACCCCAACTGGCTCGATCGAGGTCCTGTTCATCCAGCGACAACGGCCACTACTACCACGGGGTCCTGTTCATCCAACCCCCACCGGGAACTATTCATCCAACCCCCAACAACGCTCACTGTTCATCAAGAGGCAGCAGGTTCGATCAGCTTCAGTTAGCAGCAGTAGCGAAGGAATTGCTCGATCGGGTTCAGTTAACAGCCAGGGATCGATCGATCGCTCGGGTTCAGTAGGCGTACGCCTCGCTCGGGTTCAGTTAGAGCCCAACGCCTCGCACCCACGCGCGTTCGTGTATGAGAGAAACGCACAATCCCTCCGTGCATCGCTCGGCCCCGACCACCCACAGTAACCGGGAACTCCTCGATATTTTCCTCGCCCTCGCTTCTACCACGGTTTTTTCCGTCATGGACGACCCAAACAATGTCATGTAGCTGCGTCTCCAGCCCACCCAAGACAAAAAGCCCATTTTCTGACATGATTTTTTGTCATAGAAGTAGGAGCCCACCACATCTATGATGATACCGGGTTTTGTCACAATTATCATCATAGAAGTGTCATAAGCATGACAGAAAAAAATCGTTCGGCCCAAAATGTCACGGATCTGTCTTTTTTGTAGTGAAGGTTCATGAATTTCAGCATTTTGGATTTACTAGAATTACAACAGCAAGTACCTCAATGTTTGCCGGAGAGCCACGGTGTTGTGGTGTTCGAAATTCATCCCCATTTCTTGCATGGGACATAAGCATAAACCCATGGACACATATATGATTTTACAACCCATGTTGGTGCACCGGAGCATGTGCATGTAGTTTAATTTTGAATTGTGCACCTGAAATGGCTAGAAAACCAAGTTAATGTATAAAATGTCCAAACGAACCCTGAATAATTCCAATTTTTTTACGACACACCTATAGTTGCATGTTCACTGCAGATAAAAGTTCTAGCAATTCAAACACCCTCCATTGCCGATGTGACCCCATTATGTAATTCAAATCAAGATGAAAAATCAAGTAGATCGCACACAGTTTATTATCAGGCTTACGCGAGAAGGTGCGTCGGCTACAGTCCACAGCCAGCGTGTCAAGCACACTAGCTTGCTCCCCAAATATCATTTCACTGTTCAATCGTCGCCGGTGAAAGATGGGGACGTGGACCCACGTCATGATCCCACTACGACGAGAGCGCGGCCGCGGCCGCCGTGCGCATGCTAAGAAGGTGCATGAGCACCACCGCAATCTGCGACCGGGCGGCCAAGGCAGCCCAAACGGTCGTTGTTGCTTCTCAGGTGGCGGCAACAATATCTGCCTCGGGGATAGCAACTGGCGAGAGCGGCACAACAGTTGTCCATCCGCAGCGGTGGCCTTAGCCCTGATGGAGGCCGCCCATGACCATGTCGAGGCCGCCCACACCCAGCTCATGGCGGTCACCACACAAATTGAATGAAGCTTGTCCGATAACGGTCGGCAACCCACGGCCGAAGAGTTGGCAATCGCCGAGAGCGTTCGAGCAGCCGTCTGTTCCTCCGCCGCATACCTTGCCACGATGGAGCCCGTCCAAGCGCAGATTGTGGACGCCCACGCCTAACTCGTGGCGACCTTTTCCAAAGGGATGGTGAACACGGATTGCGAGATGCTTGCCGAGTATGGTGCGATGAATGCCATGGAGCCCCTTCCCCAGGAGAGTGTCGGGCGCGAGCTGGACATGGAGGAGGCGGCGGAGATCGATGAGCACCAGCCGTAGTAGTACTCTTTGTTTTGTTTAATTAAGAGCGTCGGTCTTTAATTTGTTAGAGTAATGTTTAGGTCATCTAGCTCTGTTTAATTGCTGAACTTGCTCGATTAAGAAGTGTGGGTGTGCTGTAGTCTCCTTTGTGTACCAAATTATGCAATGACGATGATGAATACCGTAACCAGGGAAATTCGAACCAAAACTTGCACGTTCAAACTCATCACACACGGGTTAAGCTATATGAATCATTTGTGATGTTCACATATCGTACACAGTGCTGAATAAGGGACCGTGTCTGATGACACTTTGCGAGCCAGTTTTTTCGCTGCACCGATTCAAAATTTTCGGCTTCCGCAAAAATATCTACCTCCCCGCCCCCTCCCTCTTACCAAAAGCCACATTTCCCATGTTTCCGCCTTCCTTTCCAAGTTGAAACCTTCACTCCTTGCTTGCAGCGCCGCCTCCTCGCCGGCGACCCTCCCTCACGCTGCTCGGCCTCGTCTATCCAGGCACGTAATCCACACCTCACCCCCATCCTCCTTCCACATCCCACATGCCCCGACCGCCGGCGCGACACCTTCCACCCAAATCACCGACCCCTCCACCAAATAAGCGTCGCCCTAAGCCATGGTGCACGCAGTATAGCCAGGAGCTCAAGGAGCATTTGGCAGCGGAGAAGCAAATCGCGGCCGCACACGCGAATGAGGTCGCGATGGCTGCCATTTGTGCTGACCCCCAGATCTTGGAGGAGCACCTCGCCGCAGAGGCCACCGTCGACGCCTCGCGCACCGACGCTGCGACGCGGTTGGCTGCTTTAAACAAAAGTTTGTGGCATTTTCTTGAGGCCACCCTCGGTGCCTTCGACGAAGACTACGAGGTGTTTTCTCAGCGTGCACATGCTTACCTCAACTCGAGAGCCAGCACATAGTAAGTGAGCACAATTGCGCGACATATAATCGTTGGAGATATAAAGTGAAATGTATATGTTAGTTCATACGTTGCATAACTATTAGTTGACATAATGCATATTTCATATGCATATTTCAGATTCTATTAGTTGACGTAATGCATATTTCACAATTGTATGACCTATAAACACTGCATATTTCACAATTGTATGAACTATAAACATTGCATATTTCAGACTCTATAATGAAATGCACATGTTAGTTCATACGTTGCACATGATGTTGAAATGCCCCTTAAATCTGGTCAGTCAAGTGATGGTCTTTAAGCCTCCTTCTATGCTTCTTTTCTTGAAATGTAATTCAGTGTTGTGCAAGATTTGCTCACACATCTGTTCAATTGCTTGTTTGTATAAGCCAGCCATACTAGGACTATTTGCTTTGATTACTTGTTGTTCTTGACCTAACAGAGCTTGTCAACAATTTAAACACTAATGGCTGCTGTAGTGGGGGCTTGTATAACTCATAGGACATAAAGGTTTGGTTGTACACTAAATTAGGCTCTCCAAGAGTACCTAGAGATCCAGTTCGAAGGTATGCCTAGTTTTTACACAGTGCACACATAGTAAATGCTCGTTCCATTGTGTGCAAGAGATGTGGCATGTTTCATTATGTGGTGTTGTTTTGTTATAAACTCATCCTTTTGTGTTCTTCACAGACTGGAAAGTATGCATATTTATCTTCCAAGGAGACCAGTAACTAGTTTCTGTCACCTTGTAGAGGGGGTGCAATGAAGATAAGATTGAGGATTTCCAAGTACAAGATGTTAGGAAGGAGCCTTGCAAGAGAAGGAGGAGCAGCGCTGAGCCTGTTCAACCAGTTATGGTAAGTCACTGTATTACAATTACCAGGACATCCTATTTGTCTGACATTGTGCTTGCGTAGGGTTCTTCACGTGTAACCCAGTCATTGGGCCATTGATTAAAACCCCCTTCGCTCACTACTATATGATGTTCTAACTTTTTTGTAAATCACATGTATGTAAACACATTTTAATGTGTCTATTCACTCATTATGGATGTAGTCTACTTTTAAATATCTCAAACATCTTATAGTAGTGAACGGTGTGAAACTGCTTCCCGCTATGGTAGAGTTGTCGATGTCATAAATGTCATAACCAAGCGCATATTCACATCATTAGCCTCCCTATCATTACTAGGATCTTGATTACATACTAGTCGAGATACTTCATAGGGGGCAAACAATATTACATTACTTGTTCCTTTATATAGTAAGTGTAGTTAGGCCATGGATGTTATTGAGGCGTGCATGTATGCATGCTGCCAACTCAACAGTTCAATTGCTTGTTTGTTTCAGGCGTAGTTAAATTGCTCTTTTCAATTGCTTTATTCGTTCTCAGTTAATGAGATGCCCAAACAATGATGACTGGTGTTGGGTACTTGTATAACTATTAGTTGACATAATTAAAGGCCTTACCTTTTAATTACTCTAGCGAAGTGTGCCTGAAGCTTTGAAGTCTATTAACCAACTATTAGTGCATGAGGCTCACAATCTAGTTTATACAAGGCTAATGAGTGCATAGTTTTGTTTGCTGTAGTAGATTTGTATGAATCTCTCTGCTGTTCATTATGCTCCCTAAGACCTTAATTGAGCTACAGAATGGCCAACTGCTTGCTTACTTATACGCAAGATATATATATATATATTATATATATATATATATATAATGTTCAGTACGTAGCTGCGTGTGGTCTAAATTTGCAACCTGTTTGTGTTTTGGATTTGGCCCCAACATCATGTTCCTCTGGTGAGATAAGAGAGATTTATGTATGCGGTCTGCATAGACTACCATTTTTATAATTTTTAAATATCACCTGCTTATGCCTCGTGACGTATAACATTATTGTTAGTCCTGTTTTGCCATGTACAAAATAGTTTGTCTTGCTTACTTCACTGTTGTAGCTATATTTTTGCCCTAGTCATGTGTACTTACAAAAACATTTCAGGATGAAGTGGCATCACACAAAGATCTGAGAGCAGTGTGGCATGGCCGTTACCAAATGATTATAGATTGAAATTGGAATGTGTTGATGTTCGCGAGCATCAACTAGAGGTGGCAAGACAACATGTACATGATTCTCAACATGTAATCAACATGTTGAGACTGGAGTTGCAGGTATTAGATGCGGGAGTCAAAAAAATGAAACAAGACACTGAGGTAACCACAAAGGAATTGGAGGTTTTGCAGACTGAAATTTGTGTTATCTGAATCGGGACAATCCTATTTTCTGAAGAGATTATAGTTCAAATGGTAAGCTCTGTTGATGTGTGTCCATGATGTATGACCTTTATTTGCCCAGTGTATCTAATTTGATGTTTGTGTACGCTTTGTTATCACTGGTGCCGAACTATAATGCCTAGTGGGTATAATCTGATGTAATTTCTTTATTGTATAGTGTAGGATTATTCTTTGTTTCTATGCCTTAGTCTCTTTATTGTATAGTGTAGGTTTTTTAGAGGCGATAGTATAGAGTAGGATAATCCTTTGTATATACTATATCGTTGAAATGGGGGCCAACACGCCCAAACATTACCTGGACGCCATCCGAACGAACAAACATGTGTAGTCAAAGTGGGCCTTAATTGGGCTGGTCAACTTAATATTTAGTGGATCCCAAACGATGTGGCCCACCGTAACAACGGCTCTTAGCGGGCCGTTAACAGCCAAAAGCTCGATAGGGCCGTATAAATGGAAATGACCCGCGGGCCTCTAGCAGGCCGAAATAAATGTCAATTTTGTCTCGGCCCTTTTACTTGACGGGCCAGTAAGAGGCCGAAAGTGTTTTGGGACATATGAGGCCCAATTTGCGAACTAGGCTTTCAACCAGCCAAAATTCGCGTCGGACTGAAATTGTGCCCTGCGGAACGTGGGCCGCTAACGGACCCAAAATCAGGTTGCACCGTCAAAGGCCCAACTGTTGTGCGGGCCGTTAACAGGCTGAAATACAAAATGGGCTAGAAATTGGCCCATTTACTGAATGGGCCGAGGAAAGGCCGAAAGTCACAACGGGCTAGAAGTTGGCCCAACTGCAGAATGGGTCGAGAAAAGGCCGAAAGACGTACCAGGCCGTTAACGGGCTGGAAGTGACAATGGGCTACTAACAGGCCGAAAGAAGGTCGGTCCATAATCGGGCCCAAAGACGTAGCGGGCCGTTAACAGGCTGGAACTGACGATGGGCTGAAAATTGTCAAATCTAGAATGGGCCTTTGATGGGCCCATTCTGTGTAACTTGTATGGGCCGTGCTTGTGAATGAGCCCGACTCAAGTAGGCCGCTAATGGGCCGGCCCACTTATTTTGACAGGCCCGACCTTTTAACCTAAACGGTCCACTGTTGGGTTGAGCCATGTGTCGACGTACCATAGGCTCTGAAGGAAATATGCCCAAGAGGCAATAATAAAGTTATTATTTATTTCCTTATTTCATGATAAATGTTTATTATTCATGCTAGAATTGTATTAACCGGAAACTTAGTACATGTGTGAATACATAGAAAAAACAAAGTGTCCCTAGTATGCCTCTACTTGACTAGCTCGTTTATCAAAGATGGTTATGTTTCCTAACCATAGCCATGTGTTGTCATTTGATGAACGGGATCACATCATTAGGAGAATGATGTGATGGACAAGACCCATTCATTAGCTTAGCATTATGATCGTTACAGCTTCATTGCTACTGCTTTCTTCATGACTTATACATGTTCCTCAGACTATGAGATTATGCAACTCCCGAATACCGGAGGAACACTTTGTGTGCTATCAAACATCACAACATAACTGGGTGATTATAAAGATGCTCTACATGTGTCTCTGAAGGTGTTTGTTGGGTTGGCATAGATCGAGATTAGGATTTGTCACTCCGTGTATCGGAGAGGTATCTCTGGGCCCTCTCGGTAATGCTCATCACTATAAGCCTTGCAAGCAATGTGACTAATGAGTTAGTTGCGGGATGAAGTATTATAGAACGAGTAAAGAGACTTACCGGTAACGAGATTGAACTAGGTATTGAGATACCGACGATCGAATCTCGGGCAAATAACATACCGATGACAAAGGGAACAACGTATGTTGTTATGCGGTTTGACCGATAAAGATGTTCGTAGAATATGTAGGAACCAATATGAGCATCCAGGTTCCGTTATTGGTTATTGGCCGGAGATGAGTCTTGGTCATGTCTACATAGTTCTCAAACCCGTAGGGTCCGCACGCTTAACGTTCTGTGACAATTTGTATTATGAGTTATGTGATTTGATGACCGAAGTTTGTTCGGAGTCTCAGATGAGATCGAGGACATGACGAGGAGTCTCGAAATGGTCGAGACGTAAAGATCGATATATTGGAAGGCTATATTCGGACATCGGAAAGGTTCCGAGTGATTCGGGTATTTTTCGGAGTACCGGAGAGTTACGGGAATTCGTATTGGGCCTTAATGGGCCATACGGGAAAGGAGAGAAAGGCCTCAAGGGTGGCCGCGCCCCTTCCCCATGAACTGGTCCGAATTGGACTAGGGAAAGGGGGCGCCCCTTCCTTCCTTCTCCTTCTCCCTTCCCTTTTTCCTATTCCATGTGGGAGGTGGAATCCTACTAGGACTAGGGAGTCCTAGTAGGACTCCACACTTCGGGCGCGCCCTATGAGGGTCGGCCTCCTCCGCCCTCCATCCTTTATATACGTGGCCAGGGGGCACCCCATAGACACACAAGTTGATCATTGATCTCTTAGCCGTGTGCGGTGCCCCCCTCCACCATAATCCACCTCGGTCATATCGTCGCAGTGTTTAGGTGAAGCCATGCGCCGGTAGCTTCATCATCACCATCATCACGCCGTCGTGCTGACGAAGCTCTCCCTCGACACTCTGCTGGATCGTGAGTTCGTGGGACGTCACCGAGCCAAACGTGTGCAGATCGCGGAGGTGTCGTGCGTTCGGTACTAGGATTGGTCGATCGTGAAGACGTACGACTACATCAACCGCGTTGTCATAACGCTTCCGCTTACGGTCTATGAGGGTACGTGGACAACACTCTCCCCTCTCGTTCCTATGCATCACCATGATCTTGCGTGTGCGTAGGAATTTTTTTGAAATTACTACGTTCCCCAACAGTGGCATCCGAGCCAGGTCTATGCGTAGATGTTATATGCACGAGTAAAACACAAAGAGTTGTGGGCGATAATAGTCATACTGCTTAACAGCTTGTCATACTTTGATTCGGCGGTATTGTTGGATGAAGCGACCTAGACCGACATTACGCGTACGCTTACGCGAGACTGGTTCTACCAACATGCTTCGCACACAGGTGGCTGGCGGGTGTCAGTTTCTCCAACTTTTGTTGAATCGGGTGTGACTACGCCCGGTCCTTGTTGAAGGTTAAAACAGCACATACTTGACGAAAAATCGTTGTGGTTTTGATGCGTAGGTAAGAACAGTTCTTGCTCAGCCCGTAGCAGCCACGTAAAACTTGCAACAACAAAGTAGAGGATGTCTAACTTGTTTTTGCAGGGCATGTTGTGATATGATATGGTCAAGACGTGATGAGATATAAATTGTTGTATGAGATGATCATGTTTCGTTGAAGTTATCGGCAACTGGTAGGAGCCTTATGGTTGTCTCTTTATTGCATAAGATGCAAGTGTCACGTAATTGCTTTACTTTATCGCTATACGATAGCAATAGTTGCAAAAGCAATAGCTGGTGAGACGACCATGTGACGACACGTTGATAAAAGATCAAGATGATGGAGATCATGGTGTCATGCCGGTAACAATGGAGATCATGACAGTACTTTGGAGATGGAGATCAAAAGCATAAGATGATGATGGCCATATCATGTCACATATTTTGATTGCATGTGATGTTTATCTTTTATACATCTTATTTTGCTTAGTTCGGCGGTAGCTTTATAAGATGATCCCTTACTAAAATTTCATGGTATAAGTGTTCTCCCTGAGTATTCACCGTTGCGACAGTTCTTTGTGCC
This sequence comes from Aegilops tauschii subsp. strangulata, assembly GCF_002575655.3. Lineage (NCBI taxonomy): Eukaryota > Viridiplantae > Streptophyta > Magnoliopsida > Poales > Poaceae > Aegilops > Aegilops tauschii. Next base: position 274,273,690 of record NC_053037.3, on the reverse strand, counting down.
GAGACACCACATGATGATCGGGTGTGATAAGCTCTACGTTCACATACAACGGGTGCAAGCCAGTTTTGCACACGCAGAATACTCGGGTTAAACTTGACGAGCCTAGCATATGCAGATATGGCGTCGGAACACTGAGACCGAAAGGTCGAGCGTGAATCATATAGTAGATGTGATCAACATAGTGATGTTCACCATTGAAAACTACTCCATCTCACGTGATGATCGGACATGGTTTAGTTGATATGGATCACGTGATCACTTAGATGATTAGAGGGATGTTTATCTAAGTGGGATTTCTTAAGTAATATGATTAATTAAACTTTAATTTATCATGAACTTAGTCCTGATAGTATTTGCATATCTATGTTGTAGATCAATCGCTCGCGTTTAGCTCCCCTATTTTATTTTTGATATGTTCCTAGAGAAAACTAAGTTGAAAGATGTTAGTAGCAATGATGCGGATTGGATCCGTGATCTGAGGATTATCCTCATTGCTGCACAGAGGAATTATGTCCTTGATGCACCGCTAGGTGACAGACCAATTGCAGGAGCAGATGCAGACATTATGAAGTTTGGCAAGCTCGATATGATGACTACTTGATAGTTTAGTGCACCATGCTTTACGGCTTAGAATCGGGGCTTCAAAGACGTATTGAACGCCACGGAGCATATGAGATGTTCCAAGAGTTGAAATTAATATTTCAGACTCATGCCCATGTCGAAAGGTATGAGACCTTTGGCAAGCACTTTGCCTACAAGATGGAGGAGAATTGCTCATCTAGTGAGCATGTGCTCAGAATGTCTGAGTACTACAATCACTTGAATCAAGTGGGAGTTAATCTTCCAGATAAGATAGTGATTGACAGAGTTCTCTAGTCACTATCACCAAGTTACTAGAACTTCGTGATGAACTATAATATGCAAGGGATAACGGAAACGATTCTCAAGCTCTTCGTGATGATGAAATCGACGAAGGTAGAAATCAAGAAAAACATCAAGTGTTGATGGTTGACAAGACCACTAGTTTCAAGAAAAGGGCAAAGGGAAGAAGGGGAACTTTAAGAAGAACGGCAAGCAAGTTGCTGCTCAAGTGAAGAAGCCCAAGTCTGGACCTAAGCCTGAGACTAAGTGCTTCTACTACAAAGGGACTGGTCACTGGAAGCAGAACTGCCCCAAGTATTTGGCGGATAAGAAGGATGGCAAAGTAAACAAAGGTATATTTGATATACATGATGTGTACTTTACTAGTGTTTATAGCAACCCCTCAATATTTGATACTAGTTCAGTTGCTAAGATTAGTAACTCAAAATGGGAGTTGCAGAATGAACAGAGACTAGTTAAGGGTGAAGTGACGATGTGTGTTGGAAGTGGTCCAAGATTGATATGATCATCATCGCACACTCCCTATACTTTCGGGATTAGTGTTGAACCTAAATAAATGTTATTTGGTGTTTGCGTTAAGCATGAATATGATTTGATCATGTTTATTGCAAAACAGTTATTCATTTAAAGTCAGAGAATAATTGTTGTTCTGTTTACATGAATAAAACCTTCAATGGTCATACACCCAAGGTGAATATTGAATCTCGATCATAGTGATACACATATTCATAATATTGAAGCCAAAAGAGGCAAAGTTAATAATGATAGTGCAACTTATTTGTGGCACTGCCGTTTAGGTCATATTGGTGTAAAGCGCATGAAGAAAATCCATGTTGATGGGCTTTTGGAATCACTTGATTATGAATCAGTTGATGCTTGCGAACCATGCCTCATGGGCAAGATGACTAAGACTCCGTTCTCCGGAACAATGGAGCGAGCAACAGACTTGTTGGAAATAATACATACTGATGTATGTGGTCCAATGAGTGTTGAGGCTCACGGCGGGTATCATTGTTTTCTGACCTTCACAGATGATTTGAGCAGATATGTGTATCTCTACTTGATGAAACACAAGTCTGAAACATTTGAAAAGTTCAAAGAATTTCAGAGTGAAGTGGAGAATCATCGTAACAAGAAAATAAAGTTTTCTGCAATTTGATTGCGGAGATGAATATTTGAGTTACGAGTTTGGCCTTCAATTAAAACAATGTGGAATAGTTTCACAAACTCATGCCACCCGGAACACTACAGCGTAATGGTGTGTCTGAACGTCATAACCGTACTTTATTGGATATAGTGCAATCTATGATGTCTCTTACCGATTTACCACTATCGTTTTGGCGTTATGCATTAGAGACAGTTGCATTCACGTTAAATAGGGCACCATCTAAATCCATTGAGACGACACCTTATGAACTGTGGTTTGGCAAGAAACCAAAGTTGTCGTTTCTTAAAGTTTGGGGTTGCGATGCTTATATGAAAAAAGCTTCAACCTGATAAGTTCGAACCCAAATCGGAGAAATGTGTCTCCATAGGATAACCAAAGGAGACTGTTGGGTACACCTTCTATCACAGATCCGAAGGCAAGACATTCATTGCTAAAAATGGATCCTTTCTAGAGAAGGAGTTTCTCTCGAAAGAAGTGAGTGGGAGGAAAGTAGAACTTGATGAGGTAACTGTACCTGCTCCCTTATTGGAAAGTAGTTCATCACAGAAATCTATTCCTGTGACTCCTACACCAATTAGTGAGGAAGCTAATGATGATGATCATGTAACTTCAGATCAAGTTACTACCAAACCTCATAGGACAACCAGAGTAAGATCCGCACCAGAGTGGTACAGTAATCCTGTTCTGGAGGTCATGTTACTTGACCATGACGATCGTACGAACTATGAGGAAGCGATGATGAGCCCAGATACCGCGAAATGGCTTGAGGCCATGAAATCTGAGATGGGATCCATGTATGAGAACAAAGTGTGGATTTTGGTTGACTTGCCCAATGATCGGCAAGCCATCAAGAATAAATGGATCTTCAAGAAGAAGACTGACGCTGACGGTAATGTTACTGTCTACAAAGCTCGACTTGTTGCGAAAGGTTTTCGACAAGTTCAAGGAGCTGACTACGATGAGACCTTCTCACCCGTAGCAATGCTTAAGTCCGTCCGAATCATGTTAGCAATTGCCGCATTTTATGATTATGAAATTTGGCAAATGGATGTAAAGACTGCATTCCTGAATGGATTTCTGGAAGAAGAGTTGTATATGATGCAACCTGAAGGTTTTATCGATCCAAAGGATGCTAACAAAGTGTGCAAGCTCCAGCGATCCATTTATGGACTGGTGCAGGCATCTCGGAGTTGGAATAAACGTTTTGATAGTGTGATCAAAGCATATGGTTTTATACAGACTTTTGGAGAAGCCTGTATTTACAAGAAAGTGAGTGCGAGCACTACATCATTTCTGATAAGTATATGTGAATGACATATTGTTGATCGGAAATAATGTAGAATTTTCTGGAAAGCATAAAGGAGTATTTAAAAGGAGTTTTTCAAAGAAAGACCTCGGTGAAGCTGCTTACATATTGAGCATCAAGATCTATAGAGATAGATCAAGACGCTTGATAAGTTTTTTCAATGAGTACATACCTTGACAAGATTTTGAAGTAGTTCAGAATGGAACAGTCAAAGAAAGAGTTCTTGCCTGTGTTGCTAGGTGTGAAGTTGAGTAAGACTCAAAGCCCGACCACGGCAGAAGATAGAAAGAGAATGAAAGTCATTCCCTATGCCTCAGCCATAGGTTCTATAAAGTATGCCATGCTGTGTACCAGATCTATTGTATACCCTACACTGTGTTTGGCAAAGGAGTACAATAGTGATCTAGGAGTAGATCACTGGACAGCGGTCAAAATTATCCTTAGTGGAATAAGGATATGTTTCTCGATTATGGAGGTGACAAAAGGTTCGTCGTAAAGGGTTACGTCGATGCAAGTTTTGACACTGATCCAGATGACTCTAAGTCTCAATCTGGATACATATTGAAAGTGGGAGCAATTAGCTAGAGTAGCTCCGTGCAAAGCATTGTTGACATAGAAATTTGCAAAATACATACGGATCTGAATATGGCAGACCCATTGACTAAACTTCTCTCACAAACAAAACATGATCACACCATAGTACTCTTTGGGTGTTAATCACATGGCGATGTGAACTAAGATTACTGACTCTAGTAAACCCTTTGAGTGTTGGTCACATGGCGATGTGAACTATGGGTGTTAATCACATGGTGATGTGAACTATTGGTGTTAAATCACATGGCGATGTGAACTAGATTATTGACTCTAGTGCAAGTGGGAGACTGAAGGAAATATGCCCTAGAGGCAATAATAAAGTTATTATTTATTTCCTTATTTCATGATAAATGTTTATTATTCATGCTAGAATTGTATTAACCGGAAACTTAGTACATGTGTGAATACATAGACAAAACAAAGTGTCCCTAGTATGCCTCTACTTGACTAGCTCGTTTATCAAAGATGGTTATGTTTCCTAACCATAGACATGTGTTGTTATTTAATGAACGGGATCACATCATTAGAAGAACGATGTGATGGACAAGACCCATTCGTTAGCTTAGCATTATGATCGTTACAGTTTCATTGCTACTGCTTTCTTCATGACTTATACATGTTCCTCAGACTATGAGATTATGCAACTCCCGAATACCGGAGGAACACTTTGTGTGCTATCAAACATCACAACATAACTGGGTGATTATAAAGATGCTCTACATGTGTCTCCGAAGGTGTTTGTTGGGTTGGCATAGATTGAGATTAGGATTTGTCACTCTGTGTATCAGAGAGATATCTCTGGACCCTCTCGGTAATGCTCATCACTATAAGCCTTGCAAGCAATGTGACTAATGAGTTAGTTGTGGGATGAAGTATTACAGAACGAGTAAAGAGACTTACCGGTAACGAGATTGAACTAGGTATTGAGATACCGACGATCGAATCTCGGGCAAGTAACATACCGATGACAAAGGGAACAACGTATGTTGTTATGCGGTTCGACCGATAAAGATGTTCGTAGAATATGTAGGAACCAATATGAGCATCCAAGTTCCGTTATTGGTTATTGACCGGAGATGAGTATCGGTCATGTCTACATAGTTCTCGAACCCGTAGGGTCCGCACGCTTAATGTTCTATGACGATTTGTATTATGAGTTATGTGATTTGATGAACAAAGTTTGTTCAGAGTGCCGGATGAGATCGGGGACATGACGAGGAGTCTCGAAATGGTCGACACGTAAATATCAATATATTGGAAGGCTATATTCGGACATCGGAAAGGTTCCGAGTGATTCAGGTATTTTTCAGAGTACCGGAGAGTTACGGGAATTCGTATTGGGCCTTAATGGGCCATACGGGAAAGGAGAGAAAGGCCTCAAGGGTGGCCGCGCCCCTTCCCCATGAACTGGTCCGAATTGGACTAGGGAAAGGGGGCGCCCCCTTCCTTCCTTCTCCTTCTCCCTTCCCTTTTTCCTATTCCATGTGGGAGGTGGAATCCTACTAGGACTAGGGAGTCCTAGTAGGACTCCACACTTTGGGCGCGCCCTATGAGGGTCGGCCTCCTCCGCCCTGCATCCTTTATATACGTGGCCAGGGGGCACCCCATAGACACACAAGTTGATCATTGATCTCTTAGCCGTGTGTGGTGCCCCCCTCCACCATAATCCACCTCGGTCATATCGTCGCAGTGCTTAGGCGAAGCCCTGCGCCGGTAGCTTCATCATCACCATCATCACGCCGTCGTGCTGACGAAGCTCTCCCTCGACACTCTGCTGGATCGTGAGTTCGTGGGACGTCACCGAGCCGAACGTGTGCAGATCGTGGAGGTGTCGTACGTTCGGTACTAGGATCGGTCGATCGTGAAGACGTACGACTACATCAACCGCGTTGTCATAACGCTTCCGCTTACGGTCTACGAGGGTACGTGGAAAACACTCTCCCCTCTCGTTGCTATGCATCACCATGATCTTGCATGTGCGTAGGAAATTTTTTGAAATTACTACATTCCCCAACAGGCTCGTCCTGTCCACTCGCTTGATGACACCTGTCCCAACGCGGAGCTGACACGTGGATACTAAGGCAAATCAGAATTTTGCACGTGGAAAATCCCCATTGGTCCGGGCAGTTAACGGGTTATCAGATCCAAATCGGAAGCCGATAGCTTAACGGCCACCCGTTACGGTGGATGCCACGTGTTGGTTACCCTTGACGAAACCACTTCCATGACGCGCCATTTATCGTCATGGAAGTGGACACCTCCGTGATTATAATTTTGGTATTGTCATGGAACACTTCTACGACAGCACAGGTATGACTATCTTGATTCTGTCATAAAATCGTCATTTATGTACATGCATGACAGAAAACGTGACCTACTATGATAAAGACGTATGGAAGTGATTTTTTTGTAGTGCAAGCTTGAGCATTGTATTGCAACATCTTCAATTCTTCTCCGATCGCTTCACGATCCGGTTCTCTACCATCCTCAAACAATTCACCTTGCAAGCTAATATGTCCAAGAATATGCATTTTCATCTTATACTTCCAACTAGCAAAATTTGTACCATCAAAATAAGAACCTCTACGGTGATAGTTACCCTCACTAGACACCATACTCTCCTAGGTTGTGAAACCAAGGCTATGATCACCAAAGCAATGGAAATCAAGGCTTACGGAGACCAAAGCTCTGATATCACTTGTAGGATTGAAAGTATATCTAGAGGGGGGTAATTAGACTACTTGGCCAAATAAAAATCTTTCATTTACCAATTTTAGTTGTGGGCTGATTTTAGCAATTATGACAAGTCAATCAATCAACCTACACATGCAATTCTAAGAGTATAGCAGCGGAATGTAAAACATTGCATATGAAGGTAAAGGGAAGGGTTTCGAGAAGGCAAACGCAATGAGGACACGAAGATTTTTGGCGTGGTTCCGATAGGTGGTGTCGTACATCCACGTTGATGGAGACTTCAACCCACGAAGGGTAACGGCTGCGCGAGTCCACAAAGGGTCCACGAAGAAGCAACCTTGTCTATCCCACCATGGCCATCGCCCACGAAGGACTTGCCTCACTCGGGTAGATCTTCATGAAGTAGGCGATCTCCTTGCCCTTACAAACTTCTTGGTTCAACTCCACATCATGTCAGAGGCTCCCAAGCGATACCTAACCAATCTAGGAGACACTACTCTCCAAAAGGTAATAGACGGTGTGTTGATGATGAACTCCGCCCTTGTGCTTCAAATGATAGTCTCCCCAACACTCGACTCTCTTTAACAGATTTGGCTATGGTGGAAGAAGGATTTGAGTGGAAAGCAACTTGGCGAAGGCTAGAATTCAAGGTTCAAATGGTAGGAATGGAATCTCTTTATCTCAACATATGAGTAGGTGGTTCTTTCTCAGAAAATGAATGGTGGAAGTGTAGGAACATTCTAATGGCTCTCTTCTCTGAGGAAGAGGGGTGGAGGGGTATATATAGCCTCCACACAAAATCCACCCGTTACACACTTTTGACCCATCTCGGTGGCACCGATTAGAAAACTCGGTGGCACGGATCTGTGTAAAAATATGAACGTTAGGAATCTTGGTGGCACCGACGGGAACAACTCGGTGGGACCGATGTGCTAGGGCTTAGGGAAAACCTCATCTCGGTGGCACCGATTGCATCACTCGGTGCGACCGAAGTGAAGTAATAAGGTAACAGAGAATCAGTTAAGCCATCTTGGTGGGACCGATTGCAACATCTCGGTGAGACCGAAGTGATTACAACAAGTCACAGAGAGCTAGCAAGGCCATCTCGGTGGGACCGAGATCCGTATTGGTGGAACCGAATTGTTAGGGCTTTGGCTGTGGCTAAGTCAAGATGAACTCGGTGGCTCCGGATGGGAAGTTTCGGTGGGGCCGAGTTGGGAATTAGGGTTTGGACATATTTGAATAGAGAAGGTGGTGAGGGTTTTGGAGCAATATCACTAAGCACTTGAGCAAATAGATCATTAAGCAACACCTCATCCCATTTTAATAGTATTGGCTTTCCTATGGACTCAATGTGATCTTGGATCACTTAAACAAAAAATGTAGAGTCTTGAGCTTTTGCCAATCCTTGTCCTTAGCATTTTGAGGGGTCCACATCTCTAGTCCATGCCATGCCAACCATTGAACTTCCTGAAATATTTATCTTGAATGGACATTAGTTCAATGAGATATATGTTGTTATGAATTACCAAAACCACCCGGGGATTAGTTGCACTTTCAGGTATGGATTGAGGCAAGAGCCTTGCAACCCTCTATATTTGTTGTGGGGATCATTGGAAGGGCTTTGAATTAACGTCCCATCTGCGTGAAATAAAATTGTTCTGTAGATGTCTCTTTTCTCGAATGTGTTCTTGATCCCTGCAGGTACCCAGGATCATGAAGAGCGAGCCATAGAGAGGCTAAGGGCAGGGAGACAGTGAAGTGTTATTCTGAACACCAGTGACAAAAAGGTTTAGTATGGTAACACGAATCCTAACTCTAGGGACTCAAGAGGTGTAGTCATTAAATGCCCAAAGCTCTTGTCTGATTATTGTGATCTTAATTATCAAGGCAACCTCACGAGATACATAGGGCCTTTGGTTGGACAACTGACTCTTGATGCAGGACACGTGTCGGTCAAGATGTAATTTGGACACATCCCCCCACTTCGGTTCGTGACAAGAACATCTCGATGGATGACTTCCAACACACAAATTAAGATCATATTTGGTCCCAACACAAATATATGGTTGTAAGCATTAAGAACTCATACCCATGCCTCTTTTTCATAAGTGTTCCCCTTCAGTTTGTTTGAATCTGATCCAACCAAAAGCTGGAATTGTTATTTAACAAAAGATTGCTTGAGACCCTGGCTTCAAGGGGGCATTCCTCCCATGGGTTTTATAACTCAGGGTCACCTCTGGGGAAATAGGCGAGAATCCTTTCTCGTCCATTTCTGGATCACCAAAGAAAGTAATTAGTAGCCAAGAAACACACAGGGAAGGGAGCATGGAGCAAGATTATGCAGAGTGGTGGCGGCGATTCTAGGATAGCAGAGATAGTCTAAGATGCCGAGATCGTCATAGGAGGGTGGCGCACTAAAGGGGAGACGATGGGGCGAATAGTGCCAGTGGGAATGAAAAGTTCGGATGCTCACAAGAATAGTGGCGATGGCGAGCGCATCCGTCCAAAACCGGGGCGGCATTTGAGCACGAAACAAAAGTGTGCACACGTAATCATTCAGAGTACAAAGAATGCATTCAGCGTGACAATTTTGCTACGAGGTCTAAGGACAAGTCAGATGAAAGATGGTGCCATGGTGGGCGAGGAGGGTGTGAATGGTGATGTTATCGATGTAACGCCCACGATGCGGCTATATCTCCCACGTGTCGAGGCACGACTTAGAGGCATAACTGCATTGTGGTTTTGTGGCAAGAAGGGTCATCTTCACACAATCCCATTTAATGAACAAGAATGGGATAACGAGAGTTGGCTTACAATGGCCACTTCACACAATACATAAATATAATTCATACATCATCCAAAATCCACACATAGACCGACTACGGTCAAATACAAATGAAAATAAGATAACCCCAAATGCTAGATCCCCGATCGTCCCAACTGGGCTCCACTACTGATCATCAGGAAAAGAAACATAGTAACGACCACGTTCCTCGTCGACCTCCCACTTGAGCTCGGTTGCGTCATCTGCACTGGCATCGTCGGCACCTGCAACTGTTTTGGTAGAATCTGTGAGTCACGAGGACTCAGCAATCTCACACCCACGAGATCAAGACTATTTAAGCTTATAGGAAAAGGATGGTGTAATGAGGTGGAGCTGCAGCAAGCACTAAGCATATATGGTGGCTAACATACGCAAATGAGAGCGTGAAGAGAAACATCGGAACGGTCGTCAACTAGTAATGACCAAGAAGTGATCCTGAACTCCTACTTACGTCAAACATAACCCAGAAACCGTGTTCACTTCCCGGACTCCGCCGAGAAGAGACCATCACGGCTACACACGTGGTTGATGTATTTTAATTAAGTCAAGTGACAAGTTCTCTACAACCGGACATTAACAAATTCCCATCTGCCTCATAACCACGGGCACGGCTTTCGAAAGATAATACCCTGCAGGGGTATCCCAACTTAGCCCATTATAAGCTCTCACGGTCAACGAAGGATAAACCTTCTCCCGGGAAGACCCGATCAGTCTCGGAATCCCGGTTTACAAGACATTTCGACAATGGTAAAACAAGACCAGCAAAGCCGCCCGAATGTGCCGACAAATCCCGATAGGAGCTGCACATATCTCGTTCTCAGGGCACACCAGATGAACACTACATACAACTAAAACCAATCCTCGAGTTTCCCCAAGGTGGCGCTGCAAGTGGCTCTAGTTTGGACAGCACTCAAAGGAACACTGGCCCGGGGGTTTAAATAAAGATGACCCTCGGGCTCGCGAAAACCCAAGGGAAAAAGGCTTAGGTGGCAAATGGTAAAACCAAGGTTGGGCCTTGCTGGAGGAGTTTTATTCAAGGCAAACTGTCAAGGGGGTCCCATAAATCACCCAACCGCGTAAGGAACGCAAACTCAAGGAACATAATACCGGTATGACGGAAACTAGGGCGGCAAGAGTGGAACAAAACACCGGGCATAAGGCCGAGCCTTCCACCCTTTACCGAATATATAGATGCATTAATTAAATAAGAGATATTGTGATATTTCAAAATACCCATGTTCCAACATGGAACCAACTTCAACTTCACCTGCAACTAGCAACGCTATAAGAAGGGCTGAGCAAAAGCGGTAACTTAGCCAACCAACGGTTTGCTAGGAAAGGATGGTTAGAGGCTTGACATGGCAAATATGGGAGGCATGATATAGCAAGTGGTAGGTAGCGCAGCATGACAATAGAACGAACAACTAGCAAAGCAAAGATAGAAGTGATTTCGAGGGTATGGTCATCTTGCCTGTAAGGTTCTCAGAGTTGTCGAAAGCTTGATCCTCGTAAGCGTACTCAACAGGTTCCTCGTTCACGAACTCGTCTCCCGGCTCTACCCAAAACAGGAACACAAGCAACGGAACCACAATCAATCACGGGAAATGCACAAGCAACATGATGCAAAACATGCATGATATGCGAGATATGATATGCGATGCATATGCGTGCTCCGGAAGAAGAAGAATGAACAAGGCAGTAACTTGGTAAACCAAGGATGCCACTGGAAAGATGAGATGATTTCGGTCGAAATCGATATAAAGATCACCGGAAACGGATGCACGGTTTGCAAATGGCAAGCAAAACAAGAATGACACGATTCTGTGATTAACAGCATGATAGCATCTAGAACGCAAGAAGTAACTATGCTACAGCACTCCAACATAGCAACAAAGCATATGACAGTAATCGACAGGAGATGCTTGACAAAAGATGAACACTGAGCTACGCCTAGATCACACCACAGCAGGTTCAAACAAGCATGGCAAAAGTGCAAAAGATATCAGGTTCACAGACTTAGTGAAATTACTGGACATGGCAGAAACAGCATCAGGTAGCAATGTTCAGAACAAGAAAAACACATGCTACAGGAACTTAACATAGAAAAAAAAGGCATGGCATGAATCTACTAAATGCATATAACAAAAGTCCCTTACTGACCATAAGCCAAAAAGGAACAGAAGGTATGATGGCAACCATGTAAACATAGCAAGCTTCGTTAGCAGGTTTCAGACTTGGCAGAAAACAGAGCATGGCAGAAACAGTATTATGAAGGCATCTTGGTGAGCTTTATGTACTCACCACAAAGCAATGCATGACAAAACAAGAATACCTACAGCAAGATGGCATGTTTATGAAGCTATTCATCGCAAGAGAAAATACATAGCATTTATGAAACAGCTACAACAACCTTGGCAAAATTGAATAACACGTAAACAATCTGCCAGAAATATTTTATGGCAAAAGTAAAGCAAGATTAAGACATGCTATGGCACTCCATAATTGCAAACAGGGGCATGGATGGATAGAGCACGACTATACCTACAAAACATACTTACAGAACATCACCAAAAGGAGCATGGATATCTCTGTAGACACATGGATACATGGCAACAAAATAACAGAAGAAACAGACTTGGTGAAATTACTAAGTCCCTGAAATCGGAAACATCATGAAGCCTAGTTTGCATGCTTGTGCTAGTCAGCACAGAGATCACAAAAATACATGGCATACACCTCTGTAAAGATGGCATGGCATACATCAAAACACATGTAGAGCTCATGCCCATAAGATACACACATCAAATGCAACAAAAATAACAAATCCTCAAGTTCTGATAAGTAACAGCAGTTAACAGCATATAGCACTCTTGCACCAGAGATTTGGGCATCAATATGGACTCAAATGAACATGGCATAATGGAACAAAAAGAAGAGCATCTCGAGACGACCATTTCGATATATTACACGCACGAAACGAAGCTATATGGAGAGAGTTATGATGCAATGAACATAGCAAGATACTGTAAAAATCAGAATACTTGGAGAAAATCGGGGGAGGGGAAAGTCAACCTAGCAGCGGATGGATATGGATCGGGATCCCGCGCGGCGGTGGCGCGAGCTCGCCGGAGCAGTGGCGCACGGCGGAGGGAGGTGGAGAGGAGGCGAAGAGAGCTCGGGGAGACGGGGCCGGAGCGGAAGAGGATGGCGACGGCGGCGCGGGACGGCGGCGAGAGGCGCGGCGACGAGCGGGCGATGGCGGCGCCGGCGAACGGCGGCACGGGCGGGCGCGGCGAGGCGCAGGCAGAGGGCGGCGGCGCCGGGCAGGCGAGCGCGCGGGGTTCGGGCGCGGAGGAGACCGGGCCGCGGGGGCCGGCCCCGGGCCTCGTCGGGCCGCGGCGTACGGGCGACGGGGAGGCTGACGTGGCGCGCCGCGGTTGGCCGAGCGCGGCGGCGGGGACGCGTCCAGCCGGCGGCGGACGTGTCCGGCGGCGCGGGGGCGATTTTTGCTAGGGTTAGGGTGGTTTTTGCCCGAGATTTCGGAGGGGAGAGGTATTTTTATAGGTAGAGGGAGCTAGGAGACTCCAAATGGAGCACGGTTTTCGCCCACACGATCGTGATCGAACGACCTAGAGCATGGAAGTGACTTAGAGGGGTTTTGGGCTGTTTGGAGGGGGGTTTTGCTGCAACACACAAACGGACTTTGCGGTTGCCCGGTTAACCGTTGGAGCACCAAACGACCTCCAAATGGAACGAAACTTGACAGGTGGTCTACCGGTGTTATACCAAGGCCACTTGGCAAGCCTTGGTCCATTCCGAGAACGTTTAACACCCGCTCACGAAAAGAAACAAGAGGGGTGCGCCGGAGGAGGTGGGAGTGCCGGATTGCAAAATGGACAACGGGGAAAATGCTCGGATGCATGAGACGAGCACGTATGCAAATGAGATGCACATGATGACAAGATATGAGATGCATGACATGAACAAAATGCAAAGCGAAAGACAAAACCTGACCACGGAAGGAATATCATAACACATAGCCGAAAATGGCAAGAGTTGGAGTTACAAATATGGAAAGTTACATCCGGGGTGTTACAACACTCCACCACTACGAGAGGATCCCGTCCCGAGATCTAGGACTGTAAGAACTCCGGATATTCGGAACGGAGGTGGTCCTCGCGTTCCCAGGTGGCCTCTCGGTCGGAATGGTGCGACCACTTCACTTTCAGGAATTTGATTGACTTGTTGCGAGTCTTGCGCTCAGTTTCTTCAAGAATAGCAACGGGGTGCTCATGATAAGACAGATCTTCTTGGAGGTCAATCTCTTCGAACTTGATGGTGCGCTCAGGAGTCTTGAAGCACTTGCGGAGCTGTGACACGTGGAACACATCGTGCACGTTCGCGAAGTTGGAGGGAAGCTCAAGTTGATCAGCGAGGTCGCCTCTTTTGCCAATGATCTTGAAAGGACCCACGTATCTAGGGGCAAGCTTCCCTTTGATACCGAAGCGACGAGTGCCTTTCATTGGAGAGACGCGGAGGTAGACATGGTCTCCGATCTCGTAAGCCAAATCACGGTGCTTACTATCATAGTAACTCTTCTAGCGCGATTGCGCGGCTTTGAGATTTACACGGATGACTTTACACATTTCTTCAGCCTCTGTGATTAAGTCATTGCCAAGAAGTTGGCGTTCACCAGTCTCTGACCAATTGAGAGGAGTACGGCACTTTCTACCATAGAGAATCTCGAATGGGGCCTTGCCGAACTCGCTTGGAAGCTGTTGTTGTAGGAGAATTCGGCATATGGAAGACAATCTTCCCATTTCATGCCAAAGGAAATGACACAAGCCCTGAGCATATCTTCAAGGATTTGATTGACTCGCTCTACTTGGCCACTAGTTTGAGGATGGAAAGCTGTGCTGAAGCAAATGTTGGTGCCCATGGCCTTCTGGAAGGAGTCCCAGAACTTAGAAGTGAAGATGCTTCCACAATCTGAAGAAATCAATTGTGGAATGCCGTGCAACGAGACAATCCTGGAGGTGTATAGTTCTGCCAACTGAGCTGCTGTGATAGATTCTTTGATTGGAAGAAAAGGAGCCACTTTAGTAAGCTTGTCAATGACAACGAAGATAGCATCATTTCCACGCTTGGACTTGGGAAAACCAGTCACGAAGTCCATTTCGATATGATCAAACTTCCATTCTGGGATAGCAAGAGGTTGGAGGAGACCAGCTGGTCGTTGGTGTTCTGCTTTCACCCTTCGACAGACATCACATTCATTCACGAATTGTGCGATTTCTCGCTTCATTCGAGTCCACCAATACGACTGCTTGAGGTCATGGTACATCTTCGTACTTCCAGGATGAATGAAAAGAAGAGAATTGTGTGCCTCGTTCATAATGACTTTCCTTAGATCACCTTTAGGAACCACAATCCGGTCCTCGAAGAATAAAGTGTCTCTGTCATCAATGCGATAGCACTTGTATTTGGAAAGACCCTTGTCGATACCACGTTTCACCTTCTTCACCATGGTATCCAGGAGTTGTGCCTCACGAATTTGATCTTCCAAAGTAGGAGAGACTATGAGGTTGGCAAGAAAGCCTTGAGGAACAACTTGGAGATTCAGCTTGCGGAAAGCTTCACAAAGATCCGGTTGGAATGGCTTGAGAATTAAGCTGTTGCAATAAGCCTTCCTGCTCAAAGCATCTACAATGACATTGGCCTTGCCTGGAGTATATTCAATACTCGGATTGTACTCTTGAATCATTTCGACCCATCGAGTTTGCCTGAGGTTGAGGTTGGGCTGAGTGAAGATGTACTTGAGACTCTTGTGATTAGTGAATATGTCCACTTTCCTTCCCAACAAGAGATGTCTCCATGTTATTAATGCATGGACAACTGCCGCCAACTCAAGATCGTGAGTGGGGTAGTTCTTTTTGTTGGGCTTCAATTGACGAGAGGTATAGGCCACAACTTTCTTCTCTTGCATTAACACAGCACTGAGACCTTGAAGAGAAGCATCACAGAAAACTTCAAATGGCTTGGATTCGTCAGGAGGAGTTAAGACAGGAGCTGTGACGAGTTTCTCTTTGAGAGTGTTGAAAGCAACGTCACACTCAGGAGACCAGACATACTTCACATGCTTCTGGAGGAGGTTGGAAAGAGGCTTTGCAATCTTAGAGAAATTCTCAACGAATCTTCGGCAATAGCTTGCAAGACCAAGAAAACTGCGAAGCTGCTTGACATTCTGAGGAGGTTCCCAATTCACAATTGCAGACACCTTCTCGGGATTAACCGCGATGCCCTTGGCAGAGATGATATGACCCAGGTAAAGAACTTCATCGAGCCAAAACTCACATTTGGAAAACTTCGCATAGAATTGATACTCTCTGAGCTTGTCGAGCACCAATCGCAAATGTTTGGCATGATCCTTCTTATTCTTGGAGAAGACCAAGATATCATCGAGATACACCAGGACGAATTCATTGGTATAGGGGTTGAAGATGAAATTCATCATCCGAGAGAATGTTGGAGGAGCATTGACAAGGGCGAAAGACATGACAGTATATTCATAAGAACCAAAGCTTGTTCTGAATGCTGTCTTGGGAATATCTTCTTCACGAATGTGAATCTGATGATAACCCATACGAAGGTCAAGCTTGGAGAATACTTTAGCACCTTTAAGTTGCTCGAATAGCTCATTGATGTTGGTAAGTGGATACTTGTTCTTGATTGTCTTCTTGTTCAATGGACGGTAGTCGACACAAAGTCGGTCCGTGCCATCCTTCTTCTGGACAAAAAGAAAACCACAACCCCATGGAGATGAACTCGGTCTGATCGAACCTAGACGCTCTTGTTCATCAAGCTGTTTCTTCAATTCCTCCAGCTCCTTGGGTCCAAGCTTGTATGGACACTTGCAAACGGGTTCAGTGCCCGGCTCAAGATCGATAACGAACTCAACTGGCCGATGAGGAGGCATACCCGGAAGCTCTTCTGGAAAGACATCTTGGTACTCACAAATGACTGGAATCTGAGAAATGGCATTCAATTCGCCCTTCTCATTGAGAGAAAATAACCGAATGGTTTCATCACGAGCGGCATAGATGATAACATCCTCAGAAGAGTGTGTCAATTGAATTTCCCTGGCAGCACAATCAAGTTGAGCCTTGTGCTTCGAAAGCCAGTCCATCCCGAGAATTAGATCAATATCCGAGTCACCAAGAACAATTGGTTTAGACAGAAATTTATAGTTTCCCATCTTGATGGAAACATCCGGGACACAATTATTAGATGTCATTTGCTTACCCGGGGACACAATCTTCAACGGGATAGGAATCTTTTCCGTCACAAACTCATGCTTGGCAACAAAAGGTCTTGAAATGAAAGAAAGAGATGCACCAGTATCAAATAAGACTTTTGCAGGAATATCATTAACTGAGAGATTACCCATTATCACATCAGTAGATTCCTCCGCTTGAGCTGCATTCATCATGTTCACCTTTGCAGACTTTGGATTATGCTTGACCACTGCATTGCTGGAAGATCTCACAGGAGGAGGAGGCGGAAGACGCCTTTGGTTGAAGCACTTGTTAGCATAGTGACATTTCTGCTGACACTTGTTGCAAGTCACCTCTGAGAGTGGACGATGATAAGGAGCATTCGACTTTGGAGCTTGATTCTGAGACTTGTTCTGATAGCCAGAGTTGGAAGAGTGGGAAGATCCATGGCCACCTTTGTTCTTCTGCTGGTAAGGCTGACGAAACGGAGGAGGAGGAGGCAACCAGAACTTCTGTTGCTTAGCAGCCACTAGTGAGGAAGAAGAAGACTGAACTGCGTCCCTGACTCTCTTCTTAGAAGCCTCACACTTGAGCTGAGCAGTCTCTTGTTTCAGTGCCATGTTATAGAATTGATCAAACTGAGTAGGCTCAACAAGAACGAGAGCTAACTGCGGATCCTCTCTAAGGCCACCTCTGAAGTGATAGATCATGCTCTTTTCATCAGGAACGTCTTGTTTAGCAAAGCGAGCAAGTTTCTGAAACTGGATGTTGAATTGATACACAGACATGTTGCCTTGCTTGAGATTGCGAAACTCCTCACGCTTGCTCTCAACAACACTTTGTGGAATGTGGTGCGCTTTGAAGTCCCGATAGAAGTCAGTCCAAGTGATCACACGGCCTCCTCTGGAATCTTTGTATTGTTGATACCAATCAGCAGCTTGGTCCTTGAGCTGAAAAGAAGCGAACTTGACAAAGTCCTCAGGCCTGACATTGCTACATTCAAAATGCTTGTTGATGTCCACGAGCCAATCATCGGCATCTGTGGCCTCGGCACAGTAGCTGAAAGACTTGGGCTGATTTGCGAGAAACTGGTTGAGGGTAGCTAAATGAGGCTGATTGTTGCCTTGGCCTTGATTTCCTTGGTTGCCTTGCCCTTGGGTGCGTTCTTGCAAGAGTTGCAGAATCATTTGAGCATTGGCGTTGGTGGCTGCCATGATAGCTTGCCATGCCTCCGGAGGCGGAGGTGGTGGCGGAGGGTTCGCCTGACTCCCTTCATTGCGTTCCGGATTCTGACGCGTTGGCGGAGCCACCCTGAAGAGGGTGACATCCGTTAGCATCTTGATAGACAAATAGACAAGTAGAATCAACGGATAGAAATTGCAACATATAGTCTTCCCAATAAACACTCGAACGAGGATGAACGAATGAATTCCATAGTAAATCATCACACTTCCATTAAGTTGAGAAGCCACTTAGAAAAAAGGTATGGAACCAATATTTGACTTCGAAGCAACTCGAATACCACAATTCAAAACAAAACAAAGTATTGGCTTGCAGAATAAGCCGGTGTTGGGGAACGTAGTAATTTCAAAAAAAAATCCTACGCACACGTAAGATCATGGTGATGCATAGCAACGGGAGGGGAGAGTGTTGTCCACGTACCCTCGTAGACCGACAGCGGAAGCGTTATCACAACGCGGTTGATGTAGTCGTACGTCTTCACGATCCGACCGATCAAGTACCGAACGCACGGCACCTCCGAAGTTCTACACACGTTCAGCTCGATGACGTCCCTCGAACTCCGATCCAGCTGAGTGTTGAGGGAGAGTTTCGTCAGCGCGACAGCATGGTGACGATGATGATGTTCCACCGACGCAGGGCTTCGCCTAAGCTCCGCGACGGTATTATCGAGGTGTAATCTGGTGGAGGGGGGCACCGCACACGGCTAAAATATCGTATATCAAGTGTGTTTAGAGGTGCCCCCCTGCCCCCGTATATAAAGGAGCAAGGGGGAGGCCGGCTGCCTATGGGCGCGCCAAGGAGAGGGGGGGAGTCCTCCTCCTAGTAGGAGTAGGACTCCCCTTTCCTAGTCCTACTAGGAAAAGAAGGGGGGAAGGAAAGAGAGGGAGAGGGAGAGGGAAAGGGGGCTGCGCCCCCCTCTCCTAGTCCAACTAGGACTCCTCCTGGGAGGGGGTGCACCACCTCCTGGTTGCTGCCCTCTCTCTCCCCTCAAGGCCCACTAAGGCCCAATACTTCCCCCGGGGGGTTCCGGTAACCCTCCGGCACTCCGGTTTAATCCGAAACTTCTCCGGAACATTTCCGGTGTCCGAATATAGTCGTCCAATATATCAATCTTTACGTCTCGACCATTTCGAGACTCCTCATCATGTCCGTGATCACATCCGGGACTCCGAACAACCTTCGGTACATCAATACATATAAACTCATAATAAAACTGTCATCGTAACTTTAAGCGTGCGGACCCTTTGGGTTCGAGAACTATGTAGACATGACCGAGACACCTCTCTGGTCAATAACCAATAGCGGGACCTGGATGCCCATATTGGCTCCCACATATTCTACGAAGATCTTTATCGGTCAGACCGCATAACAACATACGTTGTTCCCTTTGTCATCGGTATGTTACTTGCCCGAGATTCGATCGTCGGTATCTCGATACCTAGTTCAATCTCGTTACCGGCAAGTCTCTTTACTCGTTTCGTAATACATCATCCCGCAACTAACTCATTAGTCACAATGCTTGCAAGGCTTATAGTGATGTGCATTACCGAGTGGGCCCAGAGATACCTCTCCAACAATCGGAGTGACAAATCCTAGTCTCGAAATACACCAACCCAACAAGTACCTTTGGAGACACCTGTAGAGTACCTTTATAATCACCCAGTTACGTTGTGACGTTTGGTAGCACACAAAGTGTTCCTCCGGTAAACGGGAGTTGCATAATCTCATAGTCATAGGAACATGTATAAGTCATGAAGAAAGCAATAGCAACATACTAAACGATCGGGTGCTAAGCTAACGTAATGGGTCATGTCAATCACGTCATTCTCCTAATGAGGTGATCCCGTTAATCAAATGACAACTCATGTCTATGGCTAGGAAACATAACCATCTTTGATTAACGAGCTAGTTAAGCAGAGGCATACTAGTGACACTCTGTTTGTCTATGTATTCACACATGTATTATGTTTCCGGTTAATACAATTCTAGCATGAATAATAAACATTTATCATGATATAAGGAAATATATAATACTTTATTATTGCCTCTAGGGCATATTTCCTTCAGTCTCCCACTTGCACTAGAGTCAATAATCTAGATTACATAGTAATGATTCTTACACCCATGGAGTCTTGGTGCTGATCATGTTTTGCTCGTGGAAGAGGCTTAGTTAACGGATCTGCTACATTCAGATCCGTATGTATCTTGCAAATTTCTATGTCTCCCACCTGGACTAAATCCCAGATGGAATTGAAGCGTCTTCTGATGTGCTTGGTTCTCTTGTGAAATCTGGATTCATTTGCTAAGGCAATTGCACCAGTATTATCACAAAAGATTTTCATTGGTCCCGATGTACTAGGTATGACACCTAGATCGGATATGAACTCCTTCATCCAGACTCCTTCATTCGCTGCTTCCGAAGCAGCTATGTATTCCGCTTCACACGTAGATCCCGCCACGACACTTTGCTTGGAACTGCACCAACTAACAGCTCCACCGTTCAATGTAAATACATATCCGGTTTGCGATTTCGAATCGTCCGGATCAGTGTCAAAGCTTGCATCAACGTAACCCCTTACGATGAGCTCTTTGTCACCTCCATATACGAGAAACATATCCTTAGTCCTTTTCAGGTATTTCAGGATGTTCTTGACCGCTGTCCAGTGATCCACTCCTGGATTACTTTGGTACCTCCCTGCTAAACTTATAGCTAGGGACACATCAGGTCTGGTACACAGCATTGCATACATGATAGAGCCTATGGCTGAAGCATAGGGAACATCTTTCATTTTCTCTCTATCTTCTGCAGTGGTCGGGCATTGAGTCTTACTCAATCTCACACCTTGTAGTACAGGCAAGAACCCTTTCTTTGCTTGATCCATTTTGAACTTCTTCAAAACTTTGTCAAGGTATGTGCTTTGTGAAAGTCCAATTAAGCGTTTTGATCTATCTCTATAGATCTTAATGCCTAATATATATGCAGCTTCACCGAGGTCTTTCATTGAAAAACTCTTATTCAAGTATCCCTTTATGCTATCCAGAAATTCTATATCATTTCCAATCAGTAATATGTCATCCACATATAATATCAGAAATGCTATCGAGCTCCCACTCACTTTCTTGTAAATACAGGCTTCTCCAAAAGTCTGTATAAAACCAAATGCTTTGATCACACTATCAAAGCGTTTATTCCAACTCCGAGAGGCTTGCACCAGTCCATAAATGGATCGCTGGAGCTTGCACACTTTGTTAGCTCCCTTTGGATTGACAAAACCTTCCGGTTGCATCATATACAACTCTTCTCCCAGAAATCCATTCAGGAACGCAGTTTTGACATCCATTTGCCAAATTTCATAATCATAAAATGCGGCAATTGCTAACATGATTCGGACAGACTTAAGCATCGCTACGGGTGAGAAGGTCTCATCGTAGTCAATTCCTTGAACTTGTCGAAAACCTTTCGCAACAAGTCGAGCTTTATAGACAGTAACATTACCATCAGCGTCAGTCTTCTTCTTGAAGATCCATTTATTTTCAATGGCTTGCCGACCATCGGGCAAGTCAACCAAAGTCCATACTTTGTTCTCATACATGGATCCCATCTCGGATTTCATGGCTTCAAGCCATTTTGCGGAATCTGGGCTCACCATCGCTTCTTCATAGTTCGTAGGTTCGCCATGGTCTAGTAACATGACCTCCAGAACAGGATTACCGTACCACTCTGGTGCGGATCTTGATCTAGTTGACCTACGAAGTTCAGTAATAACTTGATCTAAAGTTTCATGATCATTATCATTAACTTCCTCACTACTTGGTGCAGATGTCGCGGAAACTGATCTCTGCGATGATCTACTTTCCAATAAGGGAGCAGGTACGGTTACCTCATCAAGTTCTACTTTCCTCCCACTCACATCTTTTGAGAGAAACTCCTTCTCTAGAAAGGATCCATTTCTAGCAACAAACATCTTGCCTTCGGATCTGTGATAGAAGGTGTACCCAACGGTCTCCTTTGGGTATCCTATGAAGACACATTTCTCCGATTTAGGCTCGAGCTTATCAGGTTGAAGTTTCTTCACATAAGCATCGCAACCCCAAACTTTAAGATACGACAACTTTGGTTTCTTGCCAAACCATAGTTCAAAAGGCGTCGTCTCAACGGATTTCGATGGTGTCCTATTTAGAGTGAATGCAGCTGTCTCTAAAGCATAACCCCAAAATGATAGCGGTAATTCAGTAAGAGACATCATAGTTCGCACCATATCTAATAAAGTACGATTACGACGTTCAGACACACCATTACGCTGTGGTGTTCCGGGTGGCGTGAGTTGCGAAAATATTCCGCATTGTTTCAAATGTAGACCAAACTCGTAACTCAAATATTCCCCTCCACGATCAGATCGTAGGAATTTTATTTTCTTGTTACGATGATTTTCAACTTCACTCTGAAATTCTTTGAACTTTTCAAATGTTTCAGATTTATGTTTCATTAAGTAGATATACCCATATCTGTTCAAATCATCTGTGAAGGTGAGAAAATAACGATATCCGCCACGAGCTTCAATATTCATCGGGCCACATACATCTGTATGTATGATTTCCAACAAATCTGTTGCTCTCTCCATAGTTCCGGAGAACAGTGTTTTTGTCATCTTGCCCATAAGGCACGGTTCGCAAGTACCAAGTGATTCAAAATCAAGTGATTCCAAAATTCCATCAGTATGGAGTTTCTTCATGCGCTTTACACCGATATGACCCAAACGGCAGTGCCACAAATAAGTTGCACTGTCATTATTAACTCTGCATCTTTTGGCTTCAACATTATGAATATGTGTATCACTACTATCGAGATTCATTAAAAATAGACCACTCTTCAAGGGTGCATGACCATAAAAGATATTATTCATATAAATAGAACAACCATTATTCTCTGATTTAAATGAATAACCGTCTCGCATTAAACAAGATCCAGATATAATGTTCATGCTCAACGCTGGCACCAAATAACAATTATTTAGGTCTAAAACTAATCCCGAAGGTAGATGTAGAGGTAGCGTGCCGACGGCGATCACATCGACTTTGGAACCATTTCCCACGCGCATCGTCACCTCGTCCTTAGCCAAACTTCGCTTAATCCGTAGCCCCTGTTTCGAGTTGCAAATATTAGCAACAGAACCAGTATCAAATACCCAGGTGCTACTGCGAGTATTAGTAAGGTACACATCAATAACATGTATATCACATATACCTTTGTTAACCTTGCCATCCTTCTTATCCGCCAAATACTTGGGGCAGTTCCGCTTCCAGTGGCCAGTCTGCTTACAGTAGAAGCACTCAGTTTCAGGCTTAGGTCCAGACTTGGGTTTCTTCTCCTGAACAGCAACTTGCTTGCTATTCTTCTTGAAGTTCCCTTTCTTCTTCCCTTTGCCCTTTTTCTTGAAACTAGTGGTTTTACTGACCATCAACACTTGATGCTCCTTTTTGATTTCTACCTCCGCTGCCTTTAGCATTGCGAAGAGCTCGGGAATCGTCTTATTCATCCCTTGCATGTTATAGTTCATCACGAAGCTCTTGTAGCTTGGTGGCAGTGATTGAAGAATTCTGTCAATGACGCAATCATCCGGAAGTTGAACTCCCAGTTGAATTAAGTGATTATTATACCCAGACATTCTGAGTATATGCTCACTGACAGAACTATTCTCTTCCATCTTGCAGCTATAGAACTTATTGGAGACTTCATATCTCTCAATCCGGGCATTTGCTTGAAATATTAACTTCAACTCCTGGAACATCTCATATGCTCCATGACGTTCAAAACGTCGTTGAAGTCCCGGTTCTAAGCCGTAAAGCATGGCACACTGAACTATTGAGTAGTCATCAGCTTTGCTTTGCCAGACGTTCATAACTTCTGGCGTAGCTCTTGCAGGAGGCCTGGCACCTAGCGGTGCTTCCAGGACGTAATTCTTCTGTGCAGCAATGAGGATAATCCTCAAGTTACGGACCCAGTCCGTGTAATTGCTACCATCATCTTTCAACTTAGCTTTCTCAAGGAACGCATTAAAATTCAACGGAACAACAGCACGGGCCATATATCTACAATTAACATAGACAAGCAAGATACTATCAGGTACTAAGTTCATGATAAATTTAAGTTCAATTAATCATATTACTTAAGAACTCCCACTTAGATAGACATCTCTCTAATCATCTAAGTGATTACGTGATCCAAAGCAACTAAACCATGTCCGATTAACACGTGAGATGGAGTAGTTTCAATGGTGAACATCACTATGTTGATCATATCTACTATATGATTCACGCTCGACCTTTCGGTCTCTGTGTTCCGAGGCCATATCTGTACATATGCTAGGCTCGTCAAGTTTAACCTGAGTATTCCGCGTGTGCAACTGTTTTGCACCCGTTGTATTTGAACGTAGAGCCTATCACACCCGATTAACACGTGGTGTCTCAGCACGAAGAACTTTTGCAACGGTGCATACTCAGGGAGAACACTTTTATCTTGAAATTTTTGTGAGAGATCATCTTATAATGCTACCGTCAATCAAAGCAAGATAAGATGCATAAAGGATTAACATCACATGCAATCAATATAAGTGATATGATATGGCCATCATCATCTTGTGCTTGTGATCTCCATCTCCGAAGCACCGTGCTTGTGATCTCCATCTCCGAAGCACCATCATGATCACCATCGTCACCGGCTCGACACCTTGATCTCCATCGTAGTATCGTTGTCGTCTCGCCAACTTATTGCTTTTACGACTATCGCTACCGCTTAGTGATAAAGTAAAACTATTACATGGCAATTGCATCTCATACAATAAAGCGACAACCATATGGCTCCTGCCAGTTGCCGATAACTCGGTTACAAAACATGATCATCTCATACAACACATTATATCACATCATGTCTTGACCATATCACATCACAACATGCCCTGCAAAAACAAGTTAGACGACCTCTACTTTGTTGTTGCATATTTTACGTGGCTGCTACGGGCTTAGCAAGAACCGTTCTTACCTACGCATCAAAACCACAACGATAGTTTGTCAAGTTGGTGCTGTTTTATCCTTCGCAAGGACCGGGCGTAGCCACACTCGGTTCAACTAAAGTGAGAGAGACAGACACCCGCCAGTCACCTTTAAGCAACGAGTGCTCCGAACGGTGAAACCAGTCTCGCGTAAGCGTACGCGTAATGTCGGTCCGGGCCGCTTCATCTCACAATACCGCTGAACCAAAGTATGACATGCTGGTAAGCAGTATGACTTATATCGCCCACAACTCACTTGTGTTCTACTCGTGCATAGCATCAACGCATAAAACCAGGCTCGGATGCCACTGTTGGGGAACGTAGTAATTTCAAAAAAAAATCCTACGCACACGTAAGATCATGGTGATGCATAGCAATGGGAGGGGAGAGTGTTGTCCACGTACCCTCGTAGACCGACAGCGGAAGCGTTATCACAACGCGGTTGATGTAGTCGTACGTCTTCACGATCCGACCGATCAAGTACCGAACGCACGGCACCTCCGAAGTTCTACACACGTTCAGCTCGATGACGTCCCTCGAACTCCGATCCAGCCGAGTGTTGAGGAGAGTTTCGTCAGCGCGACGGCGTGGTGACGATGATGATGTTCCACCGACGCAGGGCTTCGCCTAAGCTCCGCGACGGTATTATCGAGGTGTAATCTGGTGGAGGGGGGCACCGCACACGGCTAAAATATCGTATATCAAGTGTGTTTAGAGGTGCCCCCTGCCCCCGTATATAAAGGAGCAAGGGGGAGGCCGGCTGCCTATGGGCGCGCCAAGGAGAGGGGGGGAGTCCTCCTCCTAGTAGGAGTAGGACTCCCCTTTCCTAGTCCTACTAGGAAAAGAAGGGGGGAAGGAAAGAGAGGGAGAGGGAGAGGGAAAGGGGGCTGCGCCCCGCTCTCCTAGTCCAACTAGGACTCCTCCTGGGAGGGGGCGCACCACCTCCTGGTTGCTGCCCTCTCTCTCCCCTCAAGGCCCACTAAGGCCCAATACTTCCCCCGGGGGGTTCCGGTAACCCTCCGGCACTCCGGTTTAATCCGAAACTTCTCCGGAACATTTCCGGTGTCCGAATATAGTCGTCCAATATATCAATCTTTATGTCTCGACCATTTCGAGACTCCTCATCATGTCCGTGATCACATCCGGGACTCCGAACAACCTTCGGTACATCAATACATATAAACTCATAATAAAACTGTCATCGTAACTTTAAGCGTGCGGACCCTTTGGGTTCGAGAACTATGTAGACATGACCGAGACACCTCTCTGGTCAATAACCAATAGCGGGACCTGGATGCCCATATTGGCTCCCACATATTCTACGAAGATCTTTATCGGTCAGACCGCATAACAACATACGTTGTTCCCTTTGTCATCGGTATGTTACTTGCCCGAGATTCGATCGTCGGTATCTCGATACCTAGTTCAATCTCGTTACCGGCAAGTCTCTTTACTCGTTTCGTAATACATCATCCCGCAACTAACTCATTAGTCACAATGCTTGCAAGGCTTATAGTGATGTGCATTACCGAGTGGGCCCAGAGATACCTCTCCGACAATCGGAGTGACAAATCCTAGTCTCGAAATACGCCAACCCAACAAGTACCTTTGGAGACACCTGTAGAGTACCTTTATAATCACCCAGTTACGTTGTGACGTTTGGTAGCACACAAAGTGTTCCTCCGGTAAACGGGAGTTGCATAATCTCATAGTCATAGGAACATGTATAAGTCATGAAGAAAGCA
This sequence comes from Aegilops tauschii subsp. strangulata, assembly GCF_002575655.3. NCBI lineage: Eukaryota > Viridiplantae > Streptophyta > Magnoliopsida > Poales > Poaceae > Aegilops > Aegilops tauschii. Next base: position 274,246,909 of record NC_053037.3, on the reverse strand, counting down.
ATAGCAACATACTAAACGATCGGGTGCTAAGCTAACGTAATGGGTCATGTCAATCACGTCATTCTCCTAATGAGGTGATCCCGTTAATCAAATGACAACTCATGTCTATGGCTAGGAAACATAACCATCTTTGATTAACGAGCTAGTTAAGCAGAGGCATACTAGTGACACTCTGTTTGTCTATGTATTCACACATGTATTATGTTTCCGGTTAATACAATTCTAGCATGAATAATAAACATTTATCATGATATAAGGAAATATATAATACTTTATTATTGCCTCTAGGGCATATTTCCTTCAGCCGGAACAAACATATGATAGAGATTTCGTCCGAAGTTTTCGTGGTGGGGCCCACACGGGCTCGATCGTACAGCACCATCATGTACAAGGCAGTGCACATGACATACGAAGCGTCCCCGAGTCGGCATAGCCAAGGACTCTTTAAGACACTACGAGACCATTGTAAAACCAACCGTGGAAAGGCGGACCACTAGACGTCGAACCCCAATCTCATATCATGCGTCTGTCGGAAAGATATCCTAGGAGCTACTTGAATTCCCACTTATAAACTCCCGAAACTTTCTGGTTATGCAATCTGGTGTTGGGGATACAGGGGACACAAAATATATCACCCAAACTAGCAATCCCTAAATCCAGTTGTATCCATCCGTCAACACATACCCAAGAAACCTTCGGAAATCGTGTACCTCAACCTTCAAAAAGTATCCGTTATTCGAGTTATGGCAATACTCCCGAACTCCTGCCCCAGTACTGGGTGGCGTCGAGGTGATCTCACCAACAACTGCATAAAAGAGATTTCGATGTCGGCGAAACTCAGGTATTCCAGAACTGCAACGATAAAATTGTGACGACAACACCTCGGAGCTCAACTCCCCGGGACACTGCCACAACCCCTAAATGTCAGGAGGCACTAAGAACAATGTTCTCGTCACAAAACCATCGGAACGATTCTAAGATACCCGCGTGATCCTAAAAATTTTTTTAGTGAAATCTGAGGAGAGAAGAGTCAAAACTTCTACGTCAGGAGGCCTCACCAGAGCGACGAAGAGACTGAGGAGTAAAAAGAATCCTAATCTCCGATATATATAATCCTAAGGCTCAAAACATTTTTGTTCTAGACTCAACAACGCCAGCGATTCGATCAAGCAGGGGGCTCCTAAGTCGCGGATGGCTCTGATTACCAACTTGTAACGCCCACGATGCGGCTATATCTCCCACGTGTCGAGGCACGACTTAGAGGCATAACCGCATTGTGGTTTTGTCGCAAAAAGGGTCATCTTCACACAATCCCATGTAATGAACAAGAATGGGATAACGAGAGTTGGCTTACAATCGCCACTTCACACAATACATAAATATAATTCATACATCATCCAAAATCCACACATAGACCGACTACGGTCAAATCCAAATGAAAATAAGATAACCCCAAATGCTAGATCCCCGATCGTCCCAACTAGGCTCCACTACTGATCATCAGGAAAAGAAACATAGTAACGACCACGTTCCTCGTCGAACTCCCACTTGAGCTCGGTTGCGTCATCTGCACTGGCATCGTCGGCACCTGCAACTGTTTTGGTAGAATCTGTGAGTCACGAGGACTCAACAATCTCACACCCGCGAGATCAAGACTATTTAAGATTATAGGAAAAGGATGGTGTAATGAGGTGGAGCTGCAGCAAGCACTAAGCATATATGGTGGCTAACATACGCAAATGAGAGCGTGAAGAGAAACAGTGGAACGGTCGTCAACTAGTAATGACCAAGAAGTGATCCTGAACTCCTACTTACGTCAAACATAACACAGAAACCGTGTTCACTTCCCGGACTCCGCCGAGAAGAGACCATCACGGCTACACACGCGGTTGATGTATTTTAATTAAGTCAAGTGACAAGTTCTCTACAACCGGACATTAACAAATTCCCATCTGCCTCATAACCGCGGGCACGGCTTTCGAAAGATAATACCCTGCAGGGGTGTCCCAACTTAGCCCATTATAAGCTCTCACGGTCAACGAAGGATAAACCTTCTCCCGGGAAGACCCGATCAGTCTCGGAATCCCGGTTTACAAGACATTTCGACAATGGTAAAACAAGACCAGCAAAGCCGCCCGAATGTGCCGACAAATCCCGATAGGAGCTGCACATATCTCGTTCTTTGGTCACACCGGATGAACACTACGTACAACTAAAACCAATCCTCGAGTTTCCCCAAGGTGGCGCTGCAAGTGGCTCTAGTTTGGACAGCACTCAGAGGAACACTGGCCCGGGGGTTTAAATAAAGATGACCCTCGGGCTCGCGAAAACCCAAGGGAAAAAGGCTTAGGTGGCAAATGGTAAAACCAAGGTTGGGCCTTGCTGGAGGAGTTTTATTCAAGGCAAACTGTCAAGGGGGTCCCATAAATCACCCAACCGCGTAAGGAACGCAAACTCAAGGAACATAATACCGGTATGACGGAAACTATGGCGGCAAGAGTGGAACAAAACACCGGGCATAAGGCCGAGCCTTCCACCCTTTACCGAATATATAGATGCATTAATTAAATAAGACCGGGGAGGCTGACGTGGCGCGCCGCGGTTGGCCGAGCGCGGCGGCGGGGACGCGTCCAGCCGGCGGCGGACGTGTCCGGCGGCGCGGGGGCGATTTTTGCTAGGGTTAGGGTGGTTTTTGCCCGAGATTTCGGAGGGGAGAGGTATTTTTATAGGTAGAGGGAGCTAGGAGACTCCAAATGGAGCACGGTTTTCGCCCACACGATCGTGATTGAACGACCTAGAGCATGGAAGTGACTTAGAGGGGTTTTGGGCTGTTTGGAGGGGGGTTTTGCTGCAACACACAAACGGACTTTGCGGTTGCCCGGTTAACCGTTGGAGCACCAAACGACCTCCAAATGGAACGAAACTTGACAGGTGGTCTACCGGTGTTATACCAAGGCCACTTGGCAAGCCTTGGTCCATTCCGAGAACGTTTAACACCCGCTCACGAAAAGAAACAAGAGGGGTGCGCCGGAGGAGGTGGGAGTGCCGGATTGCAAAATGGACAACGGGGAAAATGCTCGGATGCATGAGACGAGCACGTATGCAAATGAGATGCACATGATGACAAGATATGAGATGCATGACATGAACAAAATGCAAAGCGAAAGACAAAACCTGACCACGGAAGGAATATCATAACACATAGCCGAAAATGGCAAGAGTTGGAGTTACAAATATGAAAAGTTACATCCGGGGTGTTACAATCGAACTCTTTCCTGCATTGTGAGTTTGAAGAGCATGTATAGGCCTACGAAATTGTGTGGCAACATAGGAGTAAAAGGAAGTGAGGGTAGCGGGAACGTCGAATTTCTAGCGTAATGTGAATGTCCACACACAATGCGAGTAATCATCCAAAATGAGAAGATAGTAGAGAAAAACGGAATTACTCGGGCGAGGTCCATACATCACTATGAGTCAACTGAAATGGAAAAGATGCAATTGTGGAAGAAGAACTAAATGGAAGGCGAACATGTTTTTCAACACGAAATGCTTCACGAGTATGAGCACCCGCTTTATTACAGAAAAAGGAAAATCATCGCACTTTTTTATGAAAAGTGGTGGAGCGAGGGTGGTCGAGGCATGCGTGCTAGAGGTCAATGCGGGCGGAGAGAGCAATAGGTCCAGCGGAATATGATGATGATGAAGGTGGTTGGACAGGGTACAAATCTCCGGGGTTGTCACATCAGTGCAGGACCATCCAAGTATGAGCATCCTTAACAGAAAAACCGAATTCATCAAATTCCACAGTTTCAGAATTATCACGAGAAAGAGAATGAACATGCACTAAGTTTTGAAGCAAGTGCGAAAGGGGTACAGTAGGGTGGTGACCCTGACGCTAGCACTAAGACTGCCTCGGGAATCTCCTCAATCATTGAAGAGTGCCTCGGAAGTTGAATAAAAGAACTGATATCCATATAATCCTACAATTATGCTCTATTCTCTTGAAGAGAAGACACTTGAACTTCGTCATGTGCTATTGATCCTTTTGAACCTAAATTCACATTGGCTCTTTTTGGCATACAGCTTTTGTGGGTAATGGGAAGGGAGGAACCTTTACCTAAGATGATACGAGGGGTGGTAGCAGTGGAAAAAGAAACAAAGAGATTACCCGGGTTGCAGGCCATCAGAGAGGATGCACCCGTATCCATGTGCCAGTCACCACCGCCACCATAGGAAGCAGGAGTGGGGGCAGACTGCAGAGCAGTCAGCAGCATGGGTCCCACGATGGTGGCGTCGTCGACAATAGCACGAAGTAGCCGGGAGGCGCTGTCGGTGGAGGCGCGCCAGAGTAGACGGGCACGGCGGCATAGGCGGGCGGCGCACTAGACTGAGGCATCGCGAGAAACGCTTGGTGCATGGCCGAACGGGGCTCGGAGAGACCCGAGATAGGGGTGTGCGGCACCAGCATGGTGTACGCGTGCACAACCCATGTCCGTGGGTTGTGACCCGTGGTCCACGGCGGAGTCGGCTGGTGCTGCGGGGCGATGCGCGGCTTCCTACGATTGTCGCCATTGTGCTAACCGTCGTTGCCCCCGTGGTCGCGCCGATGCTGGAGGTTGCGGTCTAGAGACGCCCTGATGCTGGAGGTTGCGGTCTGGAGGCGCCTGGCCAACAGGAGCTGACTGAGGCGGGTAATGCACCAGGGGCACCAGAGGTTGCGACTACGGCGTCGCAGGTGGCGGAGCAGGGGCGCCGCGGGAGAGACCAGCGGCGAATGCGGTGTGAACCATGTGAGAGCACAACTGCTTCAGCAGGCGCTCCTCAAGGCGAAGGTACGCCACAACCTTCTCAAAGGACGGCGTGGTCAGCAGCATGAGGTTGGAGGCGGCGTTGCTAAGGACCTCATTGAGACCGGTTGTCAGCATGGACAGGAGGAGCTCATCGGATAGCTCAAACTCCAAGTCTCGCAACTCATCAACAAGAGTTTTGAGACGCATGCAGCACTCATCGATAGAGGAGTTGTTCTAGTGTAAACCAAAAAAACTCCTAAAGAAATACGATGCGCTGCAGCCTATTGTGGGTGAAGAGGCCAGTAATTTTTGGTCCACACCGTATGCGTAGTGTCACCGTCATGAATGACGGTGTGGAAAATCTCCTTGAAAACGGTGAGGAAGAACCACCATATGATGGTGCCACCGCTGGCCGTCCACTCGGCGTCGTGATGCAGGACCAGGAGATCGGCCTTACCGTCAATGTGGTCGTGGAGATCATACTCGCAAAAGAGAAGACCAAAGTATGTCTTCCACGAGTAGAAGTTGGCCTCCGAGTGGAAGGGCTTCACCGGGACGCGCTAGAATTTTGGGACATAGGTAATATAAGTTTGGGACATAGGTAATATAATTTTGAGAGCCTGGTGTTTGATTTCCGGTAGCAAGAGGAAAGAACTGCGGTGTCATTGTTGACAGTTCTACAAATACTATGATACCAGTGGCTTTTTGGGGGGGAGGCCATCATGGCTAGCTTTGTTAAGATCAAACAACGATTACATCATTCGCTAGTCCAACTATTATTATATTTATTACAAAAACTAAATTTAGTTAGCTCATGAGCTGTCGAATTTGCATCGCGAAAACAATGACTAAAGATGACCTTTCCTATTGATGTAGCCACATCTGTGCATTCAGCAAAGATGGCAGCAGCTGCATCCCACCATTGGTTTTGTCCCTGGCAACATTTCACAATGTTAAGCGAGTCAGACTCCGCTTCCACCCTGTTACAGCCCAAGCTGTTCGCCAAGTTTAGCCCGTCACACATCGCCATGGCTTCGGTTGTGACTGCATCCGCTGCATAATGAATATATTTGCACTGTGCCGCTATGAATCGTCCTCGTTCATCCCGTATAACTGCAGTCGTTGCTCCTGACCCCTCATCCGAATGATAGGACGCGTCGACATTTAACTTAACAAATCTCGTCTCGGGCCTCTTCCATTTGTGCTCAATCACCTCTCTCTTCTGGCTAACAGATTTTACACAGTTAGCAACAATTGACAGAATTGAGGTAGTCCATGTGGTAGCCGGGGGCATGAATCATGGCGAGTATGACACCTCCGTAGCCACCAGAGGTACCAACAGGTCGCTGCAATCACTTCCTTGTAATTTAAACTTGGCATGATACTCAAGGGTGAATCAGGTTCCAGGAGAAGAAACTCAAAGACCACCGATCCCGATCTGTCCACTAGCACGGCGTGGTTTATGCGATCCATGAGTCCCAACCCGGTCCATAGTTTCCTAGCAATATCACACTGGAACGGCATATGTCGCATATCTTCAGCATCCCTGTTGCAGATCGGGCATTCCCCACTGATGGGAATATGTCTATTAGCAAGTACAGATTTTAATGGGACGATTCCTCGAAGAGCACGCCAACAGAATATTTGGATCTTCCTGGGCACTTGCAAACACCATAGCTGCTTCCAAATCGCTAATTGCAGGGTACTACTAGACATCAGATCACCAAGAGAATGGTTCCTGTACTTATGTGACCATTGTTCCATATATGCACTTTTCACTGAAAATTTCCCATGTTTAGTCAAGTGCCAAGCAATGAAGTCATCAAAGGCCTGAAAGTTGATCGGTATTTGCAAAATCCTATTGGCATCCACTGGATAGAATATGTCTCGAATCAACTGTTCATCCCATTGTGTGGTGACTGGATCAATAAGCTCAACTACTCTTGATATCACCGTATGGCCTCGCGGGGTTATTACTTTCCTATCCGGACTCGAGGGAATCCACGGGTCATCCCAAATATTTACATTCTCCCCCGAGCCGATTCGCCAGATAAAACCTCTTTTAAAAGTAGCTAGTCCTGCAACGATGCTCTGCCAAGTAAAGGAAGCACCATTTTTGGGACCTGCATGCAACAAATCAGTGCTTGGAAAATACTTTGCCTTCAGAATCCTTGCACAAATAGAATCTGGGTTGATAATCATTCTCCAACACTGTTTTGCAAGAAGTGCCAAGTTGAAAGAATGTAAGTCTTTAAATCCCATGCCCCGTCACTCTTTGGGATACACAATTTTCACCATGAAAACCAATGCATTATTTTATTTTCCTCATCATCTCCCCACCAATATTGAGCAATAACATCCGTGATATCCTTGCATACTTCTTTTGGCAAGAGAAAAACTGACATAGCAAAAACAACAATAGACTAGGCTACTGCTTTTAACAAGGTTTCTTTCCCTCCTGTTGACAAATTTTTCTCCATCCATCCTTGTAACAATTTCTTTATCTTTTCACAGAAATGTTTAAAACAATCACTTCTGTCTGCCCCCACCATAGAAGGCAAACCAAGGTACTTATCAGAAATAGCTTGGTTATTAATGTTCAGATGTTGACATATTTCATCTCTGGTTTGCGCATGAGTGTTTGGGCTAAAGAAAATACTAGATTTCCCCAAACTTGCCAACTGTCCAGAATTGTTGCAATAGATCTCCAACAGCTGCTGTAAGGAAGTTGCATTCAACATATCTGCTCTCATGAGAGTCAGAGAATCGTCAGCAAATAAAAGGTGTGATACTGACAGTGCATTCCTCCACACTCTTATCCCATCGATGCCACCAACTTCTTCTTCATACTGCAGCAAGCTAGAAAGACCCTCCGCACAAATTAAGAACAGGTAAGGTGATAATGGGTCACCCTGCCGAATCCCCCTTGAAGGTATAAACATTTCCGTTTCTTGGGAATTAAACCGGACTTTATATCTAACTGAGCTCACACATGCCATAACAAGATCAATCCACTGACTATCAAAGCCTAGTTTATGCATCATATTTCTCAAGAAAATCCATTCAACTCTATCATACGCTTTATGCATATCCAACTTAACAGCACACACTCCTGATTTCCTGGTATTCTTAATCTTATGGATGCATTCATAGGCTACCAAGATGTTGTCAATAATCGTTCTACCCGGGACGAAGGCACTTTGGGTAGGAGATATTATATCTGGAAGAATACTTTTCAAACGAACAGAAAGCATCTTTGAAATAATCTCGTACAAAACATTGCAGAGGCTAATGGGGAGGTATTGTGTTACCAACTCAGGAGAATCTACCTTTGAAATCAAAATGATGGACGAGTCATTCCGTTCCGAAGGAATTTGCTTTGAATTTATAGCATTCAAGACAGCAACAATAATTTCCTCTCCAAGAATGATACCAGTGGCTGATTGTTTCGTTTTGTGGCATCAAAGAACAAAAACTTGTACCACTTGCTGTGCGCCAAGTTTCAAGCAGGCCCATGTATCGGTGGTGGAACGGCACCCCCTACGGCAGGGGATCCTCGTCTCACATATACATGTACTCTAATCTTTGTCAATCTCATTAGAGTCTAGTCTTGGACATGATGATCTCCCTTGTATCCATATATTGGCATTGGATGCCCATGGATATACGACGTGTGCTGCATCCTATTGTGTCTCCACATTGTATCAGCCTAACCCGATAGCGCCGCCGCTGCCGCTATCCTATCTCGCTGCGCTGTTGCTGCTTCACTGAAGCCGCACCGTTGCATCGCTACTGTTGTCGCTGCATCACGACACCCGCCACTACACTCCTCCGTAAAGAAATACTCCCTCCGTCCCATAATAATAAGAGCATTTTTTATACTACACTAGTGTCAAAAAGTTCTTATATTATGGGACAGAAGGAGTATAAGAATGTTTAGATCACTATATTAACTGTTAGCTTCCTCATCTGCAAAATACCCATTAGAAAGAAAGGAAACAGCTTAGATCACTATATTAACTGTTAGCTTCCTCATCTGCAAAATACCCATTAGAAAGAAAGGAAACAGCTACTCCCTCCGTCCCATAATGCAAGATGCTTTTTGACACTACACTAGTGTGAAAAAACGTGTTACATTATAAGGAGGAGGGAGTACTTTCTAATCCTGACGTGCAAGTTCAAATTTTTCCACACCTAATCAGGAATATGTTTCAGACTCTCTTTCTCAATAGTCTTTCGTGGTTCCTTTCTGCTCCATGTGTTTCCTGAACTTAGGGAAGTCATTCCTACAGCGCTAAAACGTGTCTAGATACATCCGTATCTAGACAAGTAATCAGGCGGAGGGAGTATAATACTACCATCACACGATATTCTCAATGACCAACAATGAGACAAAATTTGTATTAGTCAACAATGATACAAACTATTAACTGTTAGCTTCCGCATCTGCAAAATTACCCATTGGGAAGAAAGGAAACAGCTACTTTCTAATCCTGACGTGTAAGTTCAAATTCTCCACACCTAGTCAGGATCATATGTTTCAGGCTCTCTTCCTCAGTATTGTCTTCCGTGGTTCCTTTCTGCTCGGTGTGTTTCCTGAACTTAGGGAAGTCATTCCTACAGCGCTCTGGTACAAGTCCTTCAGCCTATGGCATCATGATATCATATAAAAGCAGTTCCTACAACCATGATTACTTAAGTTTACATAAAGAGGCTGGTCATGATATAGCAACCAACCTTGGCATACTGATCACGACTGTAACAACAGAAACTCCAACAATAAGAGGAAAAACTGGGGCTGGGGTCAGTTCCTGCAAGAGATAGCAATTAGATGATACATAAACACAAAATTTAGGAACACGTTAAAGATTTTCCAACAACAAAACATATAAATGCATGGAGTACAAAGATATCTTTGGTTCTGGTTAAATAAAACCTTGAAATTTTCTACTGTATCATTCATTTGCAGACAGGCAAAGGAATGGTTTCAAAAAGCTAATTTCTTCAATTCTTACCTCAAATTTCCCAGTTTGAGAAGACAAACAAATAAAGTATATGTCATTGTGATGCAATGCTGACGCAAGTGCATGAAAAAGGTTACCTGTTTGTGATGCCGCTCTTCCAGTTTATATTTAAGAGGACCAACATGAATCTGAGGTTGCTTTTCTAGGTCAACTTCAACCAACTCAGATTCAAATATATGGGTATGTGATGGAAGGCCAGACCGAAGCTGAACAAAATGCTTTCCTTTGGGTAAATTTCTTACTTCGACGTGGTAGGAAAGAGGAACAGGAACTACAGATTCTATTCTAGAAGGGTCAACAGCTGATCTAATTTCAACAGATAAATGTGGCTGCAACATATCAATGTCATTTCCTTCCACGTGACAGCTCAAAATTGTTGCTTCTGGGCGTTCAAAAACCACAAAACCAATACCAGAGATGTCCTCCTCATCGACCTGATTAAAAAAAAGAGCAGTGCCTCTGTCATTAGTGACAAGATTGCAGTACGCAAATGTGCACAAAGGACATCAAGAGTGACTTACATCAACTGATACAGATTCTGGTGAAGCACGCTCAACTGCTGCCAACCTGAGATTATCTTTTGCAACTACTCTTATTGAGTAAGATGAGCCAGGGACAAGTCCTCTCAAGCGGAACCTACCAAAAGAATCTGTAGTAGCTTCCTCATAATAACCTCTTGATTCAGATCTAGCTTCAACAAAAACACCTTCCTTTGGTTGGCCAGTTAACAGTGTAACAGAACCCATGGCACTACATTGAAAAGCAGGTTTAGGTAGTAGCATAAAATTGGTTTAGTGAAAAAGCGTGTGCCAGAACTGCTATATTGATTAATTTAGAACTTCGTGAGCACATTCGCGTCATGTGGGAATCATGCAGGAAACATAATTTCAAAAACATTAGTGGTAGGTCCACTGCTGCACTTCAGCACTCATACCGAGTATAAAAGTTACATTTCCCAGAATAACACTAGTAATATTAAATGTATTACTCCTATTGTGTGCATACAGCTAAATATGAGGGCATAACCATGATTATTTGAGTGGCCTCTTTAGAACTGGAAAATTTCTCAATGGTATATATGTTATCATCTCGTGAGCATTACATAGCCTAATTGATACTCAAATATATGTGCATGAATTATCTGCAGACTGTGAGATGGTTCCTTTCAATAGATGGCAAAAGATGGGAACAAATTAGAACATGCATGCAAATCAAATTGCATATGTTAAAAATCAAACAAACCTGAAGGCAACACGGGTTGCACGGAACTCAACCGCTCTAGACTCTCCAGAATTGAGATCAATAGCAACTGTTGATGGAGTAAATTTATATTCCTACAAGAAAACCACCAAACCATCAAGGGCTCTCCAACCAATAAACTTGTATATGATGCCCAATTACAGTTATGTTGTGCAGTGTATATGACATATCTGGTAGTGTGCCAACATAACTATCATTATATGCCCACCCAGCTTTAAAAAAAACTCAGAAAGTAGTGGAAACTCAAGGGGATGCAGCTCAGGCTTTCAAGGACAGGGTTATTAAGGAGGGACCTTGGGAGGAAGGAGGTGATGCAAACAATATGTGGATGACGATGGCGACTTCCGTTCTAAAGGTGGCTTCAGAAGAGTTTGGGGTGAGGGGAAGTAAAGTGAAACTAAAGATGCCCAGTGGTGGAACGATGTTGTCCAGAAGGCTGTTAAGGAGAAGAAAGACAGTTTTAAACGCCTACACCTAGATAGGGGTGCAGACAACATAGAGAAGTACCAAGGCGGCAAACACCGCAAAACGAGTTGTGAGTGAAGTGAAGCAGCACAAAGGTTGTGGAGGAGCAACTCCACCTTGCTGCTACAATGTGTACAACACAAGTGTTGAAGGAACAACTTCAACGTGCTGCGCTAGATATCGCTCTAGAGGCGATTGTAGGCCGATATGGCAGCAAGAGTTCAATCCAGAACTCCTAGAGCACAAGATCTACTCCAAGATCTTACATAAGAACAACAAGTTCTATTATAGGTAGTGGGTACATCGTCTGGTTACAAAGTAGAGGAGAGGACCTCTATTTATAGGGTTTTGGGAAGCCTTCACATACTTCTACTTATAGCTGGAACAATCTAGAAAACATTATTTAGGATTCACCATTCTACTCACAGCTACTTATAACTAGGGAACTCTAGAAACAGTAGGTAGGGTAAAGAAAAGAAAAGAAATACTACACTAGAGTGGAAGTATCTAGAAGTAGTCAAACAGATCTGGCATGTGTTTTGTTTTTCTCATCTATTGTTCCTCATCATTCTCCCCTGGTTGTTTGGAACTCGCCCTCGAGTTATCGTCGTAGAGCACTTCTTCTGGATGGTAGAGAGTCAAGTCCGCAGAATTTAAGTGTTGGATATGCCCATGTCGCTTGGAAGATCTATCACATATCATTTATATTCCTCGTGATAGAGAAGGGCCCATACCTTCGTTGCCTAAGCTTCCCCTTAACACCTAAAGGCAGCCTCTCTTTTCGGAGGTAGACCATAACCTTATCACCAACTTAGAAATGATTTTGGCCTCCTTTTGCAATCAGCAAGTTGTTTATATTACTGATTTTGTGCTTCCAAAGCACCACAAATCTCTTCAAATAACCCAGTGTAATTAACAACAAAGGACAATGCTGATTTTGAGTTTCCCTTTGATGGTAGCTTCACCAGGTACACCACATGTGTTGGAACTTTAGTGTAGACAATGGAAAAAGGGCTCCTTCCCGTGGATCTATGCTTGGAGTTATTGTAGGAGAACTCTGCAGGAAATAAAGCCAAATCCCATTCTCCCTTTTTTTCTCCATAAATGCAACAGATCGGATTACCCATAAACTTGTTCACCACTTCCAACATGGCCACTAAGTTGAATGGAGTTCTCTAATTAGTTTGTCACACAAAGAACTTCTTGGGATGCACAAACGATCATTTTTCAAGAGATAGCCATCCTGCACCAAATAGTCGTCACCTAATGGTTGGCCCCTGATGTGCTTCACCCAAACATGGCCAAAGTCTTCATCATTCTGATACAACTCCTTTATTTGATTCATGCCTGGAAGTTCAGCCTCAAAAGAAGTCAAGAGGCATGCACGACGACTCAAAGCATCAACCACTCGGTTAGTTGTCCCAGATTTATGCACGATGAGATAGTTAAACCTCTCCAGATATGTTGCCCATCTCGCTAGCATGCGGTCAACATGCTTTTGATTTCTAAAATGCTTCAAGGATTGATGGTCACTATATACAACGAACTCTTTAGGCAGCAAATAAACTTCCCAAGTTTTCAAGGCTTTGAAAACGGCATACAATTCTTGTTGATAGGTACTCCATTTCTGTCTAGCTTCTCTTAACTTCTCACTATAGAAAGCAATGGGCTTCCTTTCTTGAGATAGAATAGCTCCAATGCCTACTCCACTTGCATCACACTCCAACTCAAAAGTCTTGTTGGAATCAGGTAGCACCAAGACAGGAGCTTGTGAGAGTTTTTGCTTGAGCTCATTGAAACTAGTTTCAGCCGCTTCTGTCCATTGAAACTTCCTTTCTTCAGGCACTTCGTAATTGATGCCATGATAGTGCTGAAATTCTTTACAAATCGTCTATATAAAATTGCAAGGCCATGAAAACTTCTTTCTTCAGGCACTCCGTAATTGGTGCCATGATAGTGCTGAAATTCTTTACAAATCGTCTATATAAAATTGCAAGGCCATGAAAACTTCTTACCTCAGAAATGGTCTTTGGAGTTGGCCATTCTCGGATTGCTTCAACCTTGGGAGTCATCAACACGAATACCGTCACATGTTATGACGAATCCTAGGAAAAGAAGTTGTGTTTGCAGGAAAACACATTTCTTCAAGTTGACGTAGAGCTCATTTTCGCTTAGTACTTCTAGCACCTTCCGAATGTGATCAAAGTGCTCGTTCTCATCCTTGCTATAGATCAAGATGTCATCAAAATAGACCACAACAAAGTGGGATAAGAAGGGTCAAAGGACTTGATTCATCAAGTGCATAAAGGTTTGCATTTGAGAGTCCAAATGGCATGACTAGCCATTCAAACAACCCTTCTTTTGTCTTCAAGGCTGTTATCCATTCATCCCCGGGTCTGATACAGATTTGATGATATCCACTTCTTAAATCCAGCTTTGTGAACACTCTTGCTCCACTAAGCTGATCTAACATATCATCCAAACGGGGAATAGGGAACCTATACCTTACAGTGATCTTGTTAATGGCTCTATTGTCCGTACACATGCGCCAAGGAAACCATCTTTCATTGGCGCGAGCAGGGCTAGTACAGCACATGGGCTAATACTTCCTCGAATTGCCCCTTCTGCAGCAATTCCTCCACTTTCTACTTCAATATATCATGCTCTTTTGGGCTCATTCGATAGTGTGGAAGATTAGGAAGACTTGCTCCCGGAATTATGTCGATTCTATGTTGAATTCCTCTCATCAGTGGCAGGCCTTGTGGCTCTCCAAGTATGTTATAAAATTCTGCTAATAAGCCACGTACCTTTGCTGGAATTTCAACAACCACGTGCTCTTCTCCTTTTACTATAAGTGCAGCACACAAATCTGCCTCCTTCAAGTCTTCCATACACTCATTAGAGGTGTGGGAGATAGTTAACATACTTTTCCCCTCCTCCTTAGAGATATTACGATCAGTTTTATTTGGTAGAACAATGATCTTTCTCTTGTTCCAAATGAAAGAGTGAGAATTTTCCCTGCCCTTGTGTGCAGTATCCACACCAAATTGCCAAGGTCTCCCACATGGCTGGCGTCCGCGTCCATATCGACTACGTCACACAACACATTTGAGCGATAATGCTTGCCCAAAGGAAGTGGCAGTTGCATTGTTTGGTGATCCTCGTATTCACTCCTTTCTTGATCCATCCAATAGTGTAGGGATTTGGATGATCATGGGTTTCAAGCTTTAAATGGTTCACCAACTTCTGGGAGATAAGATTATCCCAGTTGCAACTATCAACCACTAATTTGCATACCTTGCCATTCACCGTGCATTTGCTCTCAAATATTTTCTTCCGTTGTGTGTCGTCAGGTTGTGGTGTGAAACATAAGAGACGCTCAATCACACATACACCTCTTCACCTTCTTCTTGACAAACCTCTTGTCCCCCTACATCTTCAAGTATTCTTCCTCGTCGCCTTCACCATCATGGATAGTTGCGTTAACGAATTTCCCTTGTGGGCAACCGCTAGATATGTGTCCCTCTTCACCACATTTATATCATTCTGGGCCTTCATTGGACTTACCCTTGCCTCTAGTTTGCTTCGGGATTGGTTGTTTTGCCTTAGGTGGAGCGGGCTTTTCTTCCACTCTATTAGGGTGATCCCTACACAAGCCTTCGGTATGAGAATATGGAGGATATGGAGTCTTAGTTGTCTTTCTTGTCCTCACAAACCTCTCGGCCTTTAAGGCTAGAGCTTGTACTTGATCAATGGACCAGATTTGTTGCATCATCAATCGATCTTGAATAGCATCATTGACACCATTGATGTACCTTACAACTTGTTGATCTTCAGTTTCAGCAAGGTTGCACCTCACTTGAAGCCTTAGAAACTCCTCCGTGTAATCTGAAACAGTCATATTTCCTTGAGCACAATTTTAGAATTGGATAAATAGGATCTGATCATAATCAGCTGGTAAAAATCTCCCTTTCAAAAGGCTTTTCATTTGCCGCCAAATTCTCACACGAGGTTCTCCTCTCAACCTGCGTTCTTCTTGAACACGATGCCACCATGCACCGGCTCCTCCTTTCAGCTTGTACGCGACCAAAGGAACTCTACGATATTCCGGAACTTCCATGACCTCAAAGAAAGTCTCCACTTCATATAACCAATCAAGGCACCCTTCAATATCAGTATTTTCATTAAAAGTTGGGATCCCAGCTTTCACCTTGTATGTATCCCTTGCATATGTAGGGTTTGGTACTCTCCAATAAGCATAGAGATCAGGTTCTTCAAGGGGATCATCATATTCTTCACCTTCAAAAGCTTCAACATAAATTGGCCTCCTTGAAGCACGTTGAACAACACGTTGTTGTGGCAGTCTTGCTCCAAGATTACCTCTCCTTCTTTGTTAAACATCTTCTTCTTTAGATGAATCTCCTTCATTGGCAGTAGGGGGGACACCCTTTCTTATCATCCCAACCAGGTGGTCAAATCTCCGATTAAGATCTTCATGCAGCTCTTTGATTTGTTGTTCTGCAACATCCATCCTCTCCTCCAATTGCTCCATTGCTTGCTGCAGCTTGCTCTCGAAGAGGAAAGCAAGAACGATTATGGGTCAACCTGACGCTGATGCCACCTGAAGCAGCACAAAGGTTGTGGAGGAGCAACTCCACCTTGGTGCTACAATGTGTACAGCACAAGTGTTGAAGGAACAACTTCAACGTGTTGTGCTAGATATCGCTCTAGAGGCGAATGTAGGCCGATATGGCAGCAAGAGTTCAATCAAAAACTCCTAGAGCACAAGATCTACTCCAAGATCTCAGATAAGAACAACAAGTTCTATTATAGGTGTGGGTACATCGTCTGGTTATAAAGTAGAGGTGAGGCCCTCTATTTATAGGGCTTTGGGAAGCCTTCACATACTTCTACTTAAAGCTGGCACTCTAGAAAACATTATTTAGGATTCACCATTCTACTCGCAGCTACTTATAACTAGAGAACTCTAGAAACAGCAGGTGGTAAGCTAAAGAAAAGAAAATAAATACTACACTAGAGTGGAAGTATCTAGAAGTAGCCAAACAGAACTAGCATGTGTTTTTTTTTCTCATCTATTGTTCCTCATCATGAAGCAAGGGGTCGAGCATATGAGGACCTCTACCAGTGTTTAAACACGAAGGAAGGCGAAGGGGACATGTATAAGATGGCCAAGATCCAATAGAGGAAAACAAGGGATGTCAACCAAGTCAAATGCAGCAAGGATAGAGCAGATTGGCTTCTGGTGAAGGGTGAAGAGATCTAGCATAGATAGCGAGAGCACTTCAACAAGTTGTTCAATAGGGAGGATGAGAGCTCTACCATTGAGCTGGACGACTCCTTTGATGATACCTACAGACGTTTTGTGTGACGAATCCAAGAGTCTGAGGTTAGGGAGGTTCTAAAAAGGATGAAAGGAGGCAAGGAGATGGGCCCTGATTTTATCCCAATTGAGGTGTAGAGAAGCCTTGCAGACATAGTGATAGTATAGCTAACTAAGCTTTTGAACCTCATTTTTTGGTTAAACAAGATGCTCAAAGAATGGAGGCGGAGTAGGTCAGTACCAATCTTCAAGAACAAGGGGGGGGGGGGGGGGAGGTGTTCAAAGTTGTACTAATTACTGTGGAATTAAGCTTATGAGCCACACAATGAAGCTATGGGAGAGTCATTGAGAACCACTTAGGCTTTGTTCGGTCGTCGGGGATCCAATCCCCTAGTGGATTCAATCCGCCTAGGGTTTGGGTGATCCCCACCCCGTCACCCAATCCCCACTAATCCTTTCCTGCATAATCCCTGTCTACGTATAGTTGTTCGTTTATACCTCTCTTGGCAGACGAGCTGGAAGAATAGAAATTAAGGACAAGGAGAGGGGAAAGAAGATGGCAAGATAATTTTTGGGAGGAGCGGACGCCAAAGATGGGGGTCGCTGCGGGCGCCGCCGTGCTCGCACCGCTGCACCTCGAGATCGCCTTTGAGCTCATGTCGGGATGGAAGAAGAGGGTCGCGCCGAGGATCTACTGCTGGGGAGAGGAAGGTGAGGTAGAAGGCAGCAGCCGGTTTTCAATGGAGGTTTGAGTTCATCTCTCCGGCTCCTTCCCCGCTGCCGCCGCCCCTCTTCTCCTTTTTCTTTCGAGACGAGACGAGACGTGGTTTTCTTCCACGCGGAGGAAGAAATGGCTCAAAACCCGGTGGAATCCCTGCGCTTTGGGGGGGGGGGGGGGGGGGGGTGGATGGCAAATAAACCCGTCCGGGTTTAACCAAATATGCATATAAGCTAAGCGGGGGTCCAACCCCTGCAAGGGTAAAACCAACGGGGTTCGAGACAAAACCCTCCGATCCCGGCGGGGGTGGGGACTAAACGAACGAAGCCTTAGGAAGAATGACAAGCATGACAAAATATCAGTTTGGTTTCATGCACGGGAGGTCGACCATGGAAGCCATTTTCTCGACAGGACAACTTATGGAGAGATACAAGAAGCAATAGGACTTGCGTATGGTGTTCATTGACTTGGAGAAGAGAAGGCCTGCGATAAGATACCACATAATGTCATGTGGTGGGCCTATGGAGAAACACAAAGTCCCAACAAAAGTACATTACCCTTATCAAGGACCTCCATGATAATGTTGTGGCAAGTGTTCAAACAAGTGATGGCAACAAAGATGACTTCCCAACTGAAATAGAACTGCACCAAGGATCAGCTTTGAGCCCTTATCTTTTTTGCTTTGATGATGGATGAGGTCACAAGGGATATACAAGGATATATATCCCATGGTGTATGCTCTTCGCAGATGATGTGGTGATAGTCGACAATAGTCGGACAAGGGTTAATAGAAAGTTAGCTGTGGTGACAAACTTTGAAATCAAAAGGCTTTAGACTTAGTAGATCTAAAACCGAGTACATGAGGTGCGGTTTCAGTACTACTAGGCATCATGAGGAAGAGGTTAGCCTTGATGGGCAGGTGGTACCTCAAAAGGGCGCCTTCCGATATTTGGGGCCAATGCTGCAGAAGGATGGTGATATCGATGAAGATGTAAGTCATCAACTCAAGAGTGTACCACAAAAGCTAAAAGGCGTGTTATATAGGACGGTGATTAGGGGTGCAGAGCGGCGCCCGAACCCGTCCCGCTTCGTATGGAAGAGAAAAAGTTAGTTCTAGCTGGATCGGAATGTGCTAGTTCAATTTGTTCTAGCTTCGGTTGTTGGCGGGTCTTGGCGGGACGCCGCTTTGCACCCCTAACAGTGATTCGACCTGCGATGTTGTCTGGTGTTGAATGTTGGCCAACTAAAAGGCGACATGCAACGGTTAGGTGTAGCAGAGATGCGCTTGTTGAGATGGATATGTTGCCACACTGTTAGAAATAGACTACAGTAGAGGAGCAGAAGGGAGCTGGGGCTGAACACAGGATAGTTTTGATTTCTTGAAGTTGTTGCTTGTATTGCTGCACTCAGCTCTATTGAACATGCTTGATCCTGAAACCTGAACATATAAATGCATATAAATGCAGATTTTACGTCCATGTGGTGGACAGGCCACCCCTCATGGGTAGCAGAGTGAGAAGCCAAACGGACTCGAGGTGTGCTATGGGGGTGAAGACTTCATCGAAGTCGATCCCGGGCTGCTGCACATAACCTTTGGCGATGAGTCGTGCCTTTTGTTTGACGACGGCGCCGGCCTCGTTCTTCAATTTTAAGACCCAACGCAGGCCAATTGGGCGATGGTCGCGTGGTATGTCTACAAGCTTCCGGTGTTGTTCCGCTCCATGGCATCCATTTCTTCCTTCATGGATGCACGCCATGATGCGTCGCGCTCAGCCTTGGCAAAGGAGCTTGACTCTCCTTCACACACAAGGTAGAGTGTGTCATTGACGAGCTCGCTTGATGCCTGTCCATGAACAGGGTTGCTGAATATCACATTGGCAATGCCACGGTAGTGCAACAGTGTGTCATCATGAGCTGCGTCCAGCCACTCGTTTTCATTGGGCGATGGTGACACAAACTCAGGTTGCATAGGTTGTGGAGATTGTCTTGGTGAGATGGCTGTGCAGCAGGAGATGGTGCAGGAACAAGGGAAGGTGCTCCCCCTGCAGCTGCACTTGGTGTGGAAGGAGCAACTTGTTGGGTCTTCGTGATGATGAAGTCGCTGCATGGTGGATCTGAGCTGACAGCCGTCCAATCCCAGCCGGCCTCTTCATCGAAGATGACATCATGGGTGATATGGACACGCTTGTTCACTGGATCGTATGCGCGATAGCCCTTAACGCGCTCGTCGTAGCCGATGAAGACCATGGCGGAGCTGCGGTCATCGAGCTTGCAAAGCTGCGGGCGCACCTCCTTGAGGTACACCACACCCAAAGGTGTGCAGGTGCTGGACAGCGGGCTTCCTCCCGTGCCATGCCTCAAATGGTGTCATGCCAGCCAGACTTTTGGTGGGGGCTCGGTTCAGCAGGAAAACTGCAGTTGTGACCGCCTCCCCCCAAAATTCTGCTAGCAGCTTCCTTTGTTTCAGCCGGGCACGAGCAATGGCGACCACCGTCTGATTCTAGTGTTCTACCGACCATGCAGCTCTAGCAGTTTTTTTTTTTGAGTTGCTGGTACATGCAAAAACCAAACTGACTACTGCTGTCTAGATGCATACACTACCTTACTAAGGAAGCTCCACCCGACCTACTACTACTCCCTAGCTAAGTAAATACTGCTAACACACACAAGAAAGGGTTGGGTCCGAAATGATGATATACGTGATAGTGTTGGGGCATCACCGACTGAAGAAAAGCTTGTCCAACATCGTCTAAGATGGTTTGGGCATATACAACACAGGCCTACTGAAGCGCCAGTGCATAGCGAACGGTTAGACTATGCTGATAATGTCAAGAGAGGTCGGGGTAGACCAAACTTGACATGGGAGGAGTCAGTAAAGAGAGATCGGAATGACTAGAATATCACCAAAGAATTAGCCATTAGCTATGGACAGGGGTTCGTGGAAATTAGCTATAAATGTGCCAAAACCATGAGTTCAAGATCTTATGGGTTTCAACTCTAGCCTACCCGAACTTGTTTGGCACTGAAAGGCTTTGTTGTTGTTGCAATCAGTTCGAGTGTGAATTGTGAAGCGAGCAAGTCTACCTGGTGACGAAGTCAAATAAAGATCAGGAAGACTAAAAAATCAACAAGTCATTGATTTTTACAAATTAGTATCTTCTTAGCCAAGTGACCCTTTGTATCCTCGCCACATTAAGCTTGAACTATAAATATATCTCTCCCTATTCTTTGATATCCGTATGTCAGAAATGTTGAGAAGTTAGTTCACTCGAGGCCTAGAGAGAATCGGATATTATTTCAGATGAAGGCTATCAAAACTCACAGCTAAGAAATAGGATGCAGTTTGGTCAAGGTCAAGTCACTCAAATGTAGACGTCAGTACATGTTACGAGCAAATAAGACAATAATTATGAATATTTTATGACGTCATATTAACATATGAACAACCCACTGATATATTTAGACACATTGTTGAAAACTAGTAAAATCTGATGTGAAGATTTCAGATTATTTAGAAGAACTGTGGTACAGTACAAACTAGAACAGAGAGTGTGAATAACAACAAAGTACCTTAAGAAGAGCGCGGAGATAATAACTCCTAGGAAATAAGTTATCGAAGCTGAAAGTTCCACCAGAACCACTGACTGAGTTTTTTCTGTAACCTCCTTCACCACTCAAGGATAATAATACTGCCGGTAACATCTCTGTATCATTTTCGCCATAAATATGAACTAATATCTGACCAAGTTTCTGACAAGCAAAGCTGTATGGGCCAGTTTGCTTGAGATGATAGCCAGCCTGAAGGAAGGAGTGATATCAGATATAGGATATTAAAGAAAACACACGTTTTTGGTTGCTGATTCTAAAAGTTCCCTTCCCAGTTGTGGTTAAATGTAACTACGGCATACTATATTGAACAGTGCACTGTTTAAGCTTGAATGAACAAGACTGGAACCACTTCTGACTAAGCAGTTTACAAGAAATCACATTGACTAGTCTAGTGCAAAGGTAAATAAAATAAAGTGGTGCTCCATGCAAACATCACTTGCTACGTCTTTCTTATTTGAAAAAAAGAGTGACTGGAAAACAGTTTGTGAAAACTGAGAAATCATGCTAATACACTGTAGTTCGGTACACAGTTGCAGCATATGACCATGAAGTCAACACCGGAGGTCAACACCCTAACGATTACACATAATGTGTGTGCAGAAAAAAGTATAGACCTTTGAGGCTTCGACTTCATATACTATATCCTCATACAAGGGCCCTGCAAAGAATGACCCATCGGAATTTGTCTTTGTCTCTGTTGCTATATCACCTTTCTTCAGCATCGCATACTTGCTATTTCCAGCTGCCAGAATCGTGATACGAACATCAGGAGTTGCAGGTGACACTGATCCTTCAAGGTATAGACCCATTTTAGCAGTGATTGAAGGAACAGCATCTTGGCATCCGCTTGCAGACACTGAGAACTGCAGTTTAAATATTAATGATGGTTTCACCATTCAAGTTCAGAAGTTTTTTTTAATAAACCATCGCTCACCTGATGCCGTGATGGATAAAATAGGATTTTTTTCCTCCTAGTGCTGTATTACAGAAAAGTATAATAGATCAATAATCGAGAAAGGGAAACATACAAAACAAGAGTTAGAGGTAGAAGGAATTTGCAACTATTGAGAAATTCTGACTGTTGGTGCAAAACCAAAAGGACTACGAGTAAAAATTATACCTGGAATCACGAGGGACAAAAATGAAGTCTTCCCCAAGATCAGTCCAAGTAGAGTACTCAAAAACAGTAATACCATTTTGATAACTCTTTGCAAAAACAGGCATGGTAGATATTTCGTCGATAGAGCTCCCATTACTCTTGAAGGCATCAACAACGATATCTTCTAATAAATCAATCTCTTCCAGAGGAGAGCTTATGTCCACATGGATTTCACCTCTTACAAGATACTTCTTTGCACTGATGTGAACCAACTAGGGGGGAGGGTAACTTTTTGCATTAGGGTGCCAAACTGAACTTTACATGGATAAAGATAAAAACCAAAGTACATGAGCAGCTCACCACTGGGTTCTGTGTATCAAACACAATAGGCGAGGTCCCAAAGGAAATGCAAGAATTAACTAAATAAAGCTCATGTTGCCCAGGAGTTTCGATGCACATTCTTTGTGACCCTTCCTGTGTAGGATAAAAAGTGGACGGATTAACAAAAAATTGTATT
This sequence comes from Aegilops tauschii subsp. strangulata, assembly GCF_002575655.3. NCBI lineage: Eukaryota > Viridiplantae > Streptophyta > Magnoliopsida > Poales > Poaceae > Aegilops > Aegilops tauschii. The sequence goes on along the minus strand of NC_053037.3, from coordinate 274,224,086 downwards.
AATTCAAATATATTGTAGATTTAATAAGTCCAAGTATGGACCTTTATCAACAATTCAAGTTTAGAAGAGTCTGGTTGACGAATGTATGCTTCAGTGTCATGACTTGAGACTAGCTCTATCCAATAACCCTTTTGTACAAATACAATATTTGTCACATCATCATTACCGACATCTACATCCAAGGTATTTTCGTCCCAGCACCAGTCATCGTTTGCAGGAGCCTTGGATGAAGAATGTTTCACCTAGAAGGGATTTTCACAAAATAGCCAAGAGTTTAGACAGAATAGTGAAAATTCAATATTGTTGATCAAATTACAAGATTTTACCTCCAGACGATATTTTCCAGGAAATACTTTTGTGAACACAAAATTAGCATTATCTTGCTCCAAACTGGTTGTCTTCGTTTCATGCTTGACACCCCCAGCTAATCTAACAAGCAAGAGCAGAATATTTTGGTTGCATTTCTCTTTGCAGAGGATCTTACCATGAACATTGACTTGTGACTGTTTACAAAGAGGTAATACTCAGATACAATCAAGTCAGAGTATCCATCAACTTGATGAAAGTTAAATAATGTTGAAAAATCACCAGAATAGGTGAAGAAATACTCATTTACCTGAGAGAACTCAACATCAAGCAACGGGCACTTGACATTGACATCGATATATCCTGGAGAAAACAAAAGATTGGAAGAACCTTCGGAATCTACAGGTAACACAGATAATCGGTATTCACCAGTAGAAACCTGCATATTGCAAGAAAGGAAGAAGAACAGATAATTTCGTCATATAACTTTAAATTGAGTTACTTGAATGAATGAAATAATGCTGGAGCTCACATCACAAGCTGGTTTGTGTAAGATCAGACCAAACTTCACAATGATATAAATAACCATTCAAGGCAGGTCTATGCAAAATTCCTATTCCTACTCACACATAGAACACGGCTAGTGGTAAAAAAAGGCTTAGTACGGCATCCCAATTTGCATTACATTTGTTCAAACTGTAAACATTGAAGATAATAATGCATCTAATAATTCTGAAGTGAGACATGTTCAAATTGCAACATACAGTGCACGAAACTATGTTCATACAAAAAAGTAGCAAAAAGGAATGACACATCATTAGCTCAAAGTTTATTTCCAGCAACAAAACAAGAAATAACCATGTACCTCAAAGCAGAATCTTCCATTTTCGCTGACAATTTTCCTCTGCGGCTTTACATTTTCAGGCCCATGTGTTAAAGTTACCTAACAACCCCACACAAATTGTAAGGATGAAGTTTTCATGGTAATCTCAATGAAACAAAAGACCATATCAAGATATTACCATGGCTTTAGAGTTTGGAGTTACTGTTTGAACAACACCACATACATCATATCGAACTGATTTGATATCATCAATGCTTTCCATGTTTGGCAAAATCTAATGAAAAGGACAGTATTTAGCCACAAAGGGGAAGCTAAGGCACTTGATCTGGAGATTTAACAATTTAAGGTGTTCCCTCAATCAGGCACTTTTTACCATGAAGTTCTCCAAACGGTTGAACTTATAATGATCCTTCTCAGCAACTATATCATACTTCTTGGATGTAACCTACACACAGGCGAAAAGATCAAAATGACAAGTTTAAACTCAAAAATATGAGGTAGCATAAGTATCCTTGTTTCTTTCTTTACATGAGAATTAGAAGAATTAAGTGCTTGCAAAGACAAAATTCTGTACCTTCTATTTCAGTAATCTGCGTATCCTAGATCCTGTCATTTTATGACAAGAACTAACAGTAAGAATATACAGTTTTCTTAGTGTCTGTTGACCAGATTGTGTTTTAAAGCTGTCTAGTTTGAAGATTTACTAAAAACCAGATGAAGGGAAATTGATGTTGGCTACAGTGCCACAGTCATGTTGAGAAAACTTTCAACTAAATTGTCCAAGACTTGAGTTCTATTTGGACTTTTGGAGTATAGACATAAAATTAAAAACAAGAGGGCGTAATAAAGCAGTAAATGGTGCAAGCCATTGTTCTAAAGACTAAACGTCCAAATGTTCCACCCATACCAAGATAATACAATACAAAGTTTACTGCTTCAAAGGTAGTAAATTGCTTGCTCTTAGGAGTTTTAGTTTCCAGCAGTACATTTGTCCATTCCTTTAATCAAGAAATTTGCAGTTCAAAAAATGTTTGCAATGTGACAATTTGTGCCATAACAGATTAGGGTGTTTTACTGCAAAACAGTAACAGAAACTAAACTAGCTTATATGTTAGAACTACTAGGTTCTCTCACAAGGATCCACTCACTGTTTTTCTCTCATAACAAATGCACATATGACACACATATGCACTTACATTCGTTCATGCTTGAGGGGCTACATCCTGCCACAAACTTATCTTACATAGATGGATACATGTCCTTATATATGACTTTACAAACCGACCTATAGCTCATACAACTCATGTCCTTCAGTCAATGCATCCAATGTCCAGCTTAGGTGCATGCATGCATTGAGCTTGCCATTACCTTTTCTACTTCCTTATCAAGATAACAAGCAGTCAAAAGGATTGTGACTGTTCCTACCGTCATATTAGAGATGCCTTGCCTTCTTTCTTGCTGTAGAAAGTCAGCTGAAATGCAAGCTAGTGCACATTTATCTGCATGCATTGCATCACCTCATGCATGCAGCACCAAATTACCATATGACAAATTAATGCTAACATTCTAGGCTTGTTCATAAGAGAAAACCTAGACGTGCTCTGTTTGGAACCTCTCATATAAGTTTGGAAAACGAATGTCCTCACCCGGCTGATTTGAGAATGACGTTGAGTCGCCTACGGAACCAACTACATGTTCAGGCCTACCACGCATGCTTTCTTGTAAGCACGCTTAGGACGTGAGTCGTCCCCATGGGCAGCTGATTCCTGTCCACGATTGTCCTTAACTTCGGGTGCTTCCACACACATACACACCTGTTAATGTACTGCTGCTGTGTACTAGTGCTCTAGTAGTACTAGCTAGTAGATACTGCGGCTGTTTTTTTTTCCTCGAAATGGAGGCATAAGATCAGCCCTAAGACTCGAGCAAAGAGTAGGGACAAGAAGAAGTGGAAAAGAAGCTGTGCAGAATTTGCACTACCAGTCTGTCCAGCATAAATGCTTCGGGCAAAACCTTCTGGAAGCAATGGACTGTATGGTCCTAGGGACCAGACTGTCCAGTCTGAGCAACCAGACTGTAGATGGACGGTGCGCGCGGCCTAACTCTCCGGACTCAATGGACTGTCCGGCCCTGAGGACCGAACTTCCGATCGGCCGCTGTTTACACTACCACAGTCTGGTGCGTCAGACCGGAATCAACCGGTTTGCACACCAATTCAGGCTAAGAAGCCCATGTAGCCCACCGGGCCCGTACCTATTGCGCAACCTCCTCTCAATTTTTAGGGCTAGCAAAGCATATACTTAGAACTTGAGAGAGCTTTGCTCCTTATATCTCCTCCTTTTTGGTGTCAACTGATGGGTTTGGCTCTATCTTCACCATCGGCCTGCAGCTTGCCAGCCTGCAGCTTGCCTCACAGACATCACTCGTTGTAAGACATCACTCATGGTAAGCCGGCTCCTCACTTCTATGGACAAAATATGGATTTAAGTTCTCTCCTGTCATTGCATGTTCTTTTTCATGTGCTGCTTACGTTTATCTTTTCATGTGCTGCTTACGTTTATCTTTTTATGTTGTGTGCATGGAGCGGACGAAGGCGACAAAGGGCGGTGTCGACCCCTGAGAAGACGATCCGAACGGCAAACACAGACACGAGCGGATACGTTTATTTTGCAACAAAGGGCATGTCGCAATTGAAACAAGGCTCTTATTGCAGAAGGGCACTATTGCAGCCTCGCAAAAAAAACTGCGACAACACCTTTGTTGCGAAAAATTCTGCAACAATACCTCTATTGCGAAATTTTTCTGCAATAAGACCTCTGTCGCAGAAAATATTGCAACAGCTCATTTGTTGCATAGATGGCTGGTCACTTGGGTAGATAGGATGGGCATCAGCAGCTCCATCCAATAATCAGGGACCCGGTCGGTCTTTTTCTCTTATCTGCTCCATTCAATGATCTGGGACCGGTCTGTCTTTCTCTCTTATCCGCCTGCCAACGTGTACCGTTGCCCTGCCACAAATGGATGTTCAATTGTTGCAAGACTTTTGATTGATTTTGATGCGTTCGCGAGAGAAAATGTTTTTGTTGTATGTGCAGTTTTCATGTTGCAGCAGGAAGAATAGTCGAGCAACAGCGGTGGCATGCTGCAAGCTGGGGCATACGATGTTGCATGCTGAGACGAAGATGCTGCAATGTCGGGTCGATGACGATGCAAGTGAGTACAAAGCTGCAAGGTAGGTCCACCATTGCTGCAAATGACGGAATCACGATGCTGCAAGTCCAGTCCAGCGACACTGTGAGCTGGACACGCGATGCTGCAAAGCCAGCTGCCGCGGATGCAAGCCTGACAACACTGCTCCAACAAGCATCTTCGTTGGAGACCGTAGCTCACGCTGGAGCGACACCAGCAAGTACCAAACAATAAGAAAAATGTTTGGAACTATGCGCATGCACACGATAAAAGATGAATAGTTTTGCATGCATGTGTTAAAATGTTGCAGAAAAAAATTGACGGTGTTGTGGCAGCGGCATAGGAACCGTACTTCGCCGTTACATAGCGTGGCTGCTACACTTTTCAGTGGGCTGCAGCTGTTTGTGGCGAGCGGTGCATGAGGTGGGATTAGAGGCTGGGATAGGTAGACTACACAGAGTAGAAAACCGGGATTAGAAAGGTACACCACATTGGCTGAAAACTGGTCACGTATCCAACTGATCAAATGATCAATTCAACCGCGGTTGAGCTGGCTGATCCCGCGCATCTAAGTTATAACGCACTACTTGCAGTTCCTATAGCATACATTCTAGCCTCTATACTGGAGTTCAAACTTTTCTGTTGTTTTTAGTAACTTTGTTATTTTTATCGTATTTTCCTAAATTTAATATATAAGAACCAACATAGCTAATTTTGGTCAACAACCAATCTACGAGCCCTCAACCAGCTTGAATGACTAAGCGGACTAGTGGTGCTAGTGATCTGTACACAAATAAACCATGCTATACCTTGAGATACAAGTAAAGATACAAATAAAGAGAAAAGAAACACCCTAGATAAACAGATGCACTAATTAAAATTCTGATCAGATAACAGTACCTGATCAAGTCTGTAATACCCAAGATTATCTGTTACAGCTCTCAACTGACCATCGACTATAACCTTGGCACCTTCAATGCCAGCACCATAGCCATCAACAACATGTCCACCAACAGAAAACCCAGTAACCTAGCAAGATAAATGTGGAAAATTGGTGGAGATCAGGTTTGCATACAAAGAGCAAGGAAAATAACTACTGAAGCTGAATGTGCACAAACATGTTCAAAATCACAGCAAATAAAGAACATGTTCAAGCTCAAATTGCTTAAGCAGCTGAAAGTTCTCAAGTCTAGGTTGTTACAGTATATGTGGATTGCACTAGCCCTTTCCACAAGTTCTGACTTTTGGTTGCGTTGGCTAGTGCATGAAGCTTAACATGGTATCAGAGCTAAGGTCTTGAGTTCAAGTCCTAGCTTTCGCAATTTACCTAAAAAATTGCTGCTACCCCCCTTTGTGTCCACGTATAGGCCTCTTGAGTCATACATGAGTTTCGCGCGCCGTTGGTCTCTTCCGATTGCACGTGTTGACTTGTCTTCCCCGTCACACGTAAGAGGGGGTGTTACAGTATATGTGGATTGCACTAGCCCTTTCCATAATTTCAGACTTTTGGTTGCGTTGGCTAGTGCATGAAGCTGAACATAGGTTAAGCTATCACGTTATAGCACGGTGCCCATGAATTGCTGCGAAAAAACATCTAGAAATGCAACAAGGACCATAGGCATGGGGGTCGCCGGAAGAGCCTTAGTGTCTTACAACCGTTGTGTGGTCTCGGCAAGAAAATGAGGGTGAAAACCCAGGGATATGGGAGCAACAAAAACGACCATTAGGTGGTATTACAAGGTTCAAAGAGAGCAAATTTTAATTTTTCAAACGAGGAACGTTGGGCAGTAATGAGATGTGGAAAGAGGACAGCAATCAAGGAAGAAAACCGCAGGAGAATGGAATCCTCCGTTATGCCAGAATAAATAAATTGCTCGATGATGCATGCTACGATATAGACCGAGGAAAATTGGTTTAGTGGGGAAAGCTAAAAAATCTAGAGCAAGATTCTGCATTAGGAGTGGCTTTTCACATTTGTCTATTTGTGCCAATTAGAGGAATGTTGGTTCCTATGAGAGTAACAGCCCGTTTGGATGTAGGCATTGGTGGCGGGAATTCGTAATTGGCATTGGGCTGACCCGAATGCAGCTGTTTGGATGGCCTAGACATTCAGGCGTGGTATTCGGGCTCAATATTGAAGCGTTTTTCTGAACACACGCACGGCCCTCCGCAAATTCAGACCCCCAGAGTTCGATATTCCCTGGAATCGTTCGCCTCGCTACCCCTTCGTCATTCCCTGCACGCGAAGAAAAGAGATCGAGGTCGAGGCCAGCCCGCTCCAGCAGCCGTCTCCAAGACCGGCGGCTTCTCCGCCGAATCAAGGTGGACGCCGTCCCCTACGCTCTTTACCCATCCTCTTACAACCCCTCCGCACGCCTACCCCACGCACGCCAAGGATGCAACAATGGCCAATCACGCGCCTTTCTGTGTCCTACTCCACGTCCGGCAATGGCAGCAGCCCCTCGCTGGCCGCCTCCGTCAAGAACTTCTCCGCCGTGCTGGTGCTCTCCTCTGTGCTACTCTATTCGGTGGCCACATCCCCAGGGCGAGACGACCCAGGCGGAGCTCGATGACGGCACTCCTCCGGCCATCCCCACCTCGCCCCCATGCTCCCCACCTCGCCCCCATGCTTCCCCCGTGCACCCTATCTAGCTCCGGTGTGATTCGCCATGCCCCGTATCTCCCCGGCATGGGATCTGCCTTGGCTGGAACAGGTGGCGCGATGAGACCGACTGGAGATGGGCTGCTAGTTCGGCTGGAGATTGGCGGCGACGTCGAGTCTGGCAATGGAGATACAATGTCCAGCAACGCGTGTGTGGCTATGTGTGCAGCATTGCTTGCATGCGCTGCTGCATGAACATTCATTGCTCTGTTCATACTTCATACACTTGTACATGTGCAATTCAACATCTGACCATCCAAACAAGAAAATTGTGGCTTATGATGGATTCCAGGTGCCAAATATATGACCATCCAAACACTAAAATTGATATTGAAGCTCTCAATGTCATGGATATTTGGCATTAAGTCAATTCAGTTATTCAATGCCATGCCTTTGAATGTCTACATCCAAACAGAGCATAAGAGTATATTCATTTATTTTTGCCTTTTGCAAGAATACAGGTCCCACGTTTGAACATAATAGTGCATTTTTTATTGATTGCGAGATCTTTTGCATGAGTGGTGATCCCACATGTGAAGATGAATATATTTGTTTATTTGATTCATTTGTAAGTTACTTGCCCCACATATACTATGCCCAAGAAAAAATGGAGGGAGAGTGAACTCACCGACAACTCTAGACTTTACAAGTAGGAAAGATATTTTGTTTATATCCATGAAAGTATACATGCTAATCAATTAGTGGTAAACTTCAAGTAACATCTACCCAGCTTTAAATTATAGGTAGCCCTCTTGTCAGCCATCCTCGCAAAAATAGCTTCATCCATAACTTTACAGTCCAAATTATGAGATGTATAGTAAGTTAAAAATTACCTGGAATTTTTGGGGGATTGTCATGTGACTATGCTCAAGGGAAACATGTAATGAAGAAGGTGAAACATCAAAAACAGTGTTTTCCCCTCTGTAGTATGGCAACAGATCATAGCTACCTGCAAAATTATACAAGATAATGAAAATTTCTATGCTTGGTGTTTACACATCACCTCACCTTCACAAGCATTATAACACGTGAAAAATGTCGATTAGCAACAGAATTGCAATGCTAATAACGCATCAAGTAACTTTAGTGCCATAAATAAAAATATGAACTCATATTTACAGCATTTGGAAAGGGACCATGTGAAGGAGTGTCTACAACTTGATGCACTAACCCCCAATGATACTTGCGCATTTACACCAAACAAATTTAATAAGGCAACCTCATGATTTACATGGCTGAAATACTGTGCAGTTCTCATGTAGGTTCCTTTATATACGGATCTGGCAAAAACAGAACAAGACTTCCTATGGGAAACAACCATAAACAGAATGTCTACAACTTGATGCACCAACACCAATGATACATTCACATTTAGAAAGTGTAATAAAACAAAAATATAGTAGCCTAAAGGTTTATATGAGTGAAATACAATGCAAGTTCTCATGTAGACCTGGCAAAACAAAAGAAGACTTTCCATGGAAAACAACCATAAACAGCTAGCATACATAATTTACAGTCCATGCTGCATGAGGACAAGCAGTTCCTTATAGGAGAAGATTATTACTCCCTCCGTTCCGAAATAATTGTTGCTGGAGGTTTCTAGTTCAACTTTCGTCTAGTTCAGAAATATCCGCACTTTCCAATTTTGCCCTCAGAGTCGCTCACTCGCCCAGCCGCACTCACTCGCTCGTACTCTCCCAACCGCCCTCTCTCCCACGCTTCTCGCCGCTCGCCGGCCTTCCCCTTCTCGCCTGCCTCCCTCCGTTCCGAAATAATTGTCGCTGGAGGTTTTTAGTTCAACTTTCGTCTAGTTCAGAAATATCCGCACTTTCCAATTTTTCCCTCAGAGTCGCTCACTCGCCCAGCCGCACTCACTCGCTCGTACTCTCCCAACCGCCCTCTCTCCCACGCTTCTCGCCGCTCGCCGGCCTTCCCCTTCTCGCCTGCCTCCCCTCTCCCCGTCGCTCGCCGGCCTCACCCTCTCCCCGTCGCCGACCTCTCCCTCTCCCTTTCCACCGCCCCCTTTATCTCCACCACCCCGCCTCCACTCACACCCCGGAGGTCAAAAAATCTAATCTTTTGCGCCGACGACGAGCTTCTACTCTGGAGGCGTGGATGTGGAGCACAAGCGCTGGATCTGGGCGACGGAGGCGTGGATGTGGAGCGGCACCCGAGTGGCGGATCTAGAGCAGCGGCGAATCTGGAGCGGCGTCTTCGTCCTCACGGTGCCCACGTCGTCGGCGGCGGCGGCGGAGTAGCTGCTTCCTCCCCTGCCCAACGTAAGTAATCCCCTGCCCAACGCCGGAGTACTTAGTACTGTAGTCTTTCCTCCCGCCGGTCGATTTGTTTGATCTGAAACAATTAGCTTCTCTGTTGTTTGGTTGGCAATTAGCTTCTCTGTTGTTTGGTTGGTTGGATACCAACAGTGAAAAGGGAGAGCGAGAGGAAGGGGCAGATGCTGTATCCTGAGGCAGAACAATCTTGTGAGCTTGGGCAAACCAGTGCTATTTCTCTGAATCCATGAGCTAACAGTTTTCCTGATGCCTCCCAGCCCCGGATGCTAACCAGTGTAATCACAATATAAACAATACCAACAGTGAATAAAGTCAATTATTTTTGCAATTTCTTCCACAGATGGAGTATAAAGCTAATTGGTTGTACTGTTAAACATCTTCTTTTTTGAGAAAGTACTGTTAAACATCTTGCGCATGTGGTTGCATCTGCTTGTGTTGAGCTATGCTATTCAGGACAGCCAAAAAAGCAAGAGTACTCATCTTGAATTGCTACTGTGAGAGGAACATGCAAGTACTCTGAACATTTGTTTTTAGAAACATTTGGATTGCAGCAATAGAACCCTATTCCTATATAGGAGTAGTTTAGTTCCCGGTAGGGTAGTTCTTGCTAAAGATTTGTATAGAGGAGTAATTTAGTTGGAGCCATCTTTGGACCATAGGCAGCGTCAACTTCCACATCAACGACGTCGCCGGGACGTCCGACAAATCATTGCGTCTCTTAAACTCGCCTTGGTGCGGGTCATCTGTGTGTGCGCGCTTTGATTTGCAATATGCAGGAGGCTAGAATAAAGTGCAGAAATTTGAGTGCCTAGTTCTCAGGTCTCAGCTCCGAGCTACTCATGTTATTAAGTCTAAACCAGTAAACATATACTCCGACTACAGAGGAAAATTGTACTCCGAGTACGTTTCTGTAAGTTAACTTGCATCTAAACAGAGGCAACTCTGCATTGTTTCTGAATCACATTTCATTAAAAAATTACTCCACAGAAATTTAGACCACATTGCTTGTTGACACTTAAACTGCAATATATCAGGCCTTAATTCAAATGGATTAGTAGGAGTAGGAGTAAAAATAAAAGTTTCTCTTCTTCTCTCTTCTTAATACATCAGACCACATTTCAGTTTATTGTTACTGAAACTGTCCATTCACTTAAACTAAAGTGCAGTCAAAGTGAAGTAAATAAAAATAAACTTACTTTTGGTTTGCTTGTCTGAAATGAAATGAAGTAAACTAAAGTGCAGTCCATCTTCACCTTTCCTTGCTTCCTTGTTTTGATTTGATTGTAAATAAATAAGATCTCATTCCATTTGGTTTGCTTGTGTCAGGGAAAAGAAGCAAGGATCCATCCTGTGAGTGAGACCATCGACACACACACTATGTTTTACAAGGAACACACACTATGTCAACAGAGTAAGTGATCCCATATTCCCATTGGATTGAGATACCTCTTTTTCCCCATTATTAGAAGCATGTGGACATTGTTGTCACAAAATTACATGGCAAAATGTTGCCACCTTGCCCTGGATGGCTCTATAAGTATAGTTTGGAATAGTCATGAGATTAAACCTGATACTCCCTCGGTGTAATCATGACAAGACTAATCTTTCATTCACACTTTTCACAAATTTCATTCTTATTTACTGTCAAGACTGTTGGCTTTTCTTACTGTTGGCTTCATTCATCAGGATACACAGCTTTTTTATGAAGTTCTTTAAATATCCAAGTATTGATCTCAAATGGTGTATTGAATTTGTTTCCATTGACTCGCAGAAACTTTAGGCATGTTTGCAATTGGACAAATGGTGTATAACAATGATCATCATCTCTAAATTGGACAATTGGACAACATCAGCAGGAGGACAGCAACAACATTTTCTCATGCATTATAGGTTTCCCAATTGATCATTACACTCCAGTAATTTCTTCTGATGCCAATTGTGAGGGTGATGATCTTGTCTGATTGCTATAATTATTGATCTTAACAAATTCTTCCTGATTGAATGTCTCCTGATCAATTTTACAGACTATTGTACCTAAAAGCATCGACGAATTCTCCCAGTTCTGCTGTAAATTTCAGTGCACCTGCCGAAAACTGATAAGAATTGGGAGCAGCGAGGAGTACCTGGCTAGGACCAGGCGGGGGAGCAGCAAGGACCAAATTGGGAGCGGTGGTGGCGGCGGCCAGGCTGGGGCGGCGGCGATCAAATTGGGAGCGGTGGCGACCAAACTGGGCAAGGACGACGGGGAAGAGACTGGCGAATGAGGAGGAGGTGGCCGGACTAGCAGCTGAAGGAGGTGGAGGGCGGAGGAGGAGGTGGCCGCCCTGGCGGAGGAAGACGACGACGAGGAGCGTCGCGGAGGAAGACGACGACTCACGTTTTCAAATCAGGGGTATTTTTGTACTTTTGCTCGTTTTCACCTGGTCGGAATAACCCCCCAGCGACAATTATTTCGGAACGGAGGGAGTATTAGTTAATTAGATACACAAATTACATGTACAACTGTTGTTGTTTTTGTCCTGGAAGACATGTCAAATAAGAGGACATGTCAAAAGGAAACTTCCACAGCATGTTAACTACAGAATTTTATGTACCAGTTGCATTACAGTGTGATGAACTATGGGCAAGTTAACTTACCACAGGGCATTGATCTAAATAAGAACTTCCCATCCACACCAGATACTGCATGGCAAAGAGCACCTTCCCTGGGTGCGTCGGTCAAACCTTGCGAGCAAGGAACTTCCTTTACATCATTTGAATATAAATACAGGTGAACTCCCAAGATTGGATTTCCCTGGTACAAGAAATGCTTAGTATATGTTAATCTAAAAATCCAGCAAACAAGAAAATCACAACCCTGAAGCTGGCAATTTCAGTCATATGCTTACAGCATTGGTTATAACTTATTGCCAACATACAGATTCCTTCAGTACCTGTGCAACTACAGAGCCATGAATATTGTAACCTGATACGAAGAAAACATCATCTACTACAGCATTTCCAAATCGCAAGTCCACCTACATACAGAAAACAGACTCCACTATAAGCAATACATGTGTGTGATAACATATATTGGCAGATAAGCAACGATGAAATCCTAACCTCTGATGAACCTGTCATCTCAATTTCATAATCAGGATGAGATGCACGCAACCTGTAGAGTCCTGGAAAAGATCAAAGACACACATAAATGAACAAAGGTGCCGCGTAGAAGCAAACAAGTAAATGCATGTCAGGTACTAAGCTCAAATGAGAAGGGGGAGAAACAAGATATACATGGCTATCATTTGTAAATGGGTGCAAGTACGAGTCTGACCAGACTAATCCATTAATGGATACCACTATAATAAAAAGCTGAGCTAGAAATGTTGTGTTTGGACCATAGTTACCAGATCCGCAATTAGCTCGATTCACAATTTGATTTCACGATCACAAATCGGGTTCACTAGGGGGTATACATTTCCAATTCGCAAATTGGGAATCAGATTCATGCATTCGTTATTTCCGTTTCGAAATCGCTGTACACAACATATTTTTATCAAGAGCTAGAAGTACCAAATATTTCTATTCACTCAAAGATCCTGAATTATTGAAAGTAAAAAAGGAAGCTGAATAGGAAAAAAGGCACAAAAATTTTAAGCACTTAAAGCATAAGGCAAGGCTACACATAAATATATAACATATGACAGCCGATTGGGAGATTTAACAGCTAGCATTAACATAAATGCACCACAAGTTGCATAACATGATAACTGTCAGCAAAGCATAGGCCTCAAATCATCTTGTGTAGATGACAGAACGGCGACTGAGCGCCTCTTTTCCTCTTCTCCTTCACCGACAAGGCCGGCCGGAGTGAGGATAGGATGGGAGTGTGGATCCTCGTTGTATATAGTATAGTAGGTGTAGGTCTAGGTTAGGGCGGCCTTCGTGGTGTTTGGCGTCATGCCGGACTGGAGCTTCTCACGGCACTCAAGCTGCGTCGGCTGGTTGCCTTTCACCTCTTCCAGCTGTCTTCCATGGGGGAGGACAGCTGCTGGAGGTGGATCCAGCGGGGGCTCCACAATAAGCTCCTGTGGCAGCCCAATCTGGTGGAGTCTGAAGCTTCTTCTTTCCCTCTTCATCACTGAGGTGGTGGAAGGAAGTATCGGGCTGGATTTGGCTTCAATCCATGCAAATCTGGTGTACCAACAGGAAAGGAAGCTGGCTTTGGTGATTCTCATTTTCCAAGATGCACAGCCACGACCTCTTTGACTGCCGCATTCATGGTTCTTCCGGACAAGCTTTGGTCATTCAGATGTCTCCAGTTTGCTCCGACAAGAGCTAGGGTTGATCGCCAGCTTCAGCCTGTCGCAGATCATCTGCGCGCTCCTTTTCAACTTCCATGCTGGGAGGCCCTCTTCTCCTTGCATAAAGATGGCAAGGCAGTAGCCTCTCCGGCAAGATCGGATTATGCTCCAGGACTCGCTTGCAATCCAAGTGTCTATGCTGGGTTCTTGTTTGCAAAAAGGAAGTATGTGTCTATAATCTTCTTTTTCTTTGGTGTCCTTCTGTAAGCTGTGTTGTACAATTCTGCTCTTTTAATGCCAATTTCAGAACCTCGGGTCCCTTCCCGCTGTTCAAAAAAAAAAAATCCAAATCCCTCCCAGATTCACTAAGCTTTACTCCATGATCCCAACTTTCAAAGGCCAAAGCACTGGAGGTCTCTGTACATACATCCACGCAGCACCGGCCGCCGCCAAAGTTCACCAGCGTCACAACCTACTCATGCGCCACGCTGCTGCAGCGCTTTCCTCTATCGACCATGCTGGATCAGAGCCTGTCCACCACTAAGCTAGCTGCTGATGCTTGTGATTTTGTGCATGGAGATCGGCAACTTGGTAGTGAATTCCGAGCGAACTGGACTGAAACTATGGTTGAAGAAACAGTTCGCTGCAATAGGTTTCCCCCAAATGTCTGGGTCATATTTGCAAAGGATGGAGAGGGGGTGAGTGAGACATTTGAGGCAAAGTTACTACCATGTCTCTGCTGATGTATTGTGGGGTGGGAGTGGGTCTCGTGGTGCAGATGCCTCCGGTGGAACACCAAAGGAGGGAAATGATCTCTTGGCTCTAGGGTTCAACATAACCATGAGAGAGATTGCAGGTACGGTTTGCCATGACACTAGATTCTAAAAGACTTTTTTAGCAACTTAAGTAGACAGATTGAGAAGTTATTCCAATCAGAAACACACGCCAACATAATGAGCCAATTGCACATCTTTTACAGAGGACTTGATCCGTACAAATGGAATAATAAAAAAAACAGATTGAACAACCTATACAAATATAAATATGGGATCTACGGTTCGTGGTACACATGCCTCCGGTGGAAAACCAAAGGAGGGAAATGATTTCTGGGCTCTAGGGTTCAACACAACCATGAGTCCATGAAGGGAGCAGGTATGGTTTGCCATGACACTAGATTCTACACGAATTTTTCACCACTTAAAAAGACTGGTCAAGAAGTTATTCGAGTCAGAAACTCATGCCAACATAACGACCCAATTGCATATCTTTTCCAGAGGACTTGATCCGAACAAATGCAATAATATAAAACAGATTGAACAACCTATAAAAATTTAAATATGTTGGCATGTCATTAACAAGAGTAAATTAAGCATCTAATATATTCAAATGAAACAAAAAAGAAAGACACGTTGACAAATTTTAATTAAAGTCACATCATACAAGTCCTTAATAGGGTACTCCGTAGCTACTGATAACATGAGTAAGAGATGAACTCACAGGAAATGACCAATACTTCTCACATCAGACTATATACACGCATATGCTGTGGTTTTCTAATGATGAATGTGAGGCTAACCAGGAATTATGTTCACAAACGCATATCCTCCTGTTGATGATGTCAAAGCAGATGCAACTAACTCATCCAAATCTGATAACAGCTCAACTTTCACACCAGAAGGTCCTCCATCTTTTGAACAGCTCTTACCACCAACAGCTCCCACTATTTTACCAGATACTGTAAATCTGCATGACGAATTCAACAGTTAAAACTTGAATCAGATAATTATCCACACCAAAAAAAAGTACTAAATAAATGGTCAAAGCAACAGACCCAGTGAATTGAAAGTTTATATCTGCATTTCCATTGCATCCATTTTGATCAATGACAACAGGAACCTGAAAATGTTAATTGATGACTTATCTCACACAATAGATGGAAGTCAAAGCCAAGCAGATAACTAAGACAGAAAAAAGGGAAGAACAAAAAGATTCAGTCGACAAATCAACTTACAGTTTCAGGCTTCCAAGACCATCCCTTAGGCCCCTTAACTCTGACGATAAATGAACCCTGTGGAGAGACAACAAGCCAAAATCAAACAGATTAGGGTCCACAACTGTTTCAATGGGAATGCAGCGCTCACTATTGAAATATCATACACATCACAAAATTAGCTATTACTGTTATATCTAGATAACTCATAATGAAGAAAACCTACACTAAAGGCAAGCATCACCCACAAGTATACCTTGTCATAGACTGGAATGAAATAGTAGCCATTAGGAGCACATTGGGTGCTTTCTTTCACCAAACCATCAACAGTACACAGCTCAACCTGATTCAAAAAGTTTAGGAGGCAATGAATTTGTGCATACCAGATACCACAAAAACAAAAGCATAAAGTAGAATATATGGCCACCAAAAGTAATCTGGAATTAATAATTATACTGCAGATGTAGAATTAGTCTCTATGGCTTTGATATGCATATAAGCAACTATAGCGAAGATATGAGATTTTCTCACTGATGTAGTACGATACATCTTATGCATAACCAGGGTAAAATGACACAGGGTATGTTATTGTTAGAAAAATCCTTGGGGAAACAGATTCAATTAGCTCAAAAATAATTAATGGCAGAGAATATAAACCCACCATCATGATTACAACTGAACCTGTCAATCATGAGTACAACTATTGTTGACAGAGACTATTGTTGACAGAGTTTCTAGCACCTCCAACATTTTTTACTTGCGCCAAGCTTTGCAAATGCATGGAACTTGCTCAAAAGTCACAACCTCCATTTCATTTTTCATGTAAAACTGCGTAATCAAGTCACCAGAGCAGTCACCTAATCCCAAGCAAATCTGGTGACCACCATCACTAGCAGCAACAAAATACAACATACATATGGTTGCAGGCAACGAAACATTAGCATTATAATTCTCCGCAACCCAGTATTCATTTTCGCCATGGGAAGAAAGCAAAAGTAGTTTAGTCCGATTGATAGCAACCAGTAGCAGGTAGCCCCATTGCACAAAGCATCTAGCAATTTGTAATTATATAAACAATTGGCCCAAACTAGCAGCGCCACTGGAACCAGTGGCATCCAGCAACTAGAAAAATCCACAAGGTATCAGTTCAGGTGAACTATCTCAAGCAACAAAACGTATCCCTGCTGAAGCACCCATTAACTACTAGCAGAGACTAGATCAAGTGCAGCAACGTAGATCGCATACCGTTATGTCAGAGTGAGGGGGTGCAGCAACTCCCTCACATCAGAGTGCGGCAACATAGTGCAGCAACTTGATCGACAACAAGTACAGAACGCAACGATAATTTACGAAATAATTAGAGTGCGGCATGTATCGCATACCGTTATGTCAGAGTAGTCGAACTTGGACTCCGACGCCCTCTTCGACTTGGCCAGGCCCGAGCTCGCCTGCACCAAGAGCCCAATCAGAAAATGCATTAGAATCAAGCCAACCCAAGCCGAAACTGAAGCTTAGCGAGTAACACGAGGAATACTTCGACAAAACCGCCGCATCCGTCGATCTCGTCGGAAGCAGCGGAGAAGGCGGCGAGGGTGAGGAGGAGGAGGAAGGGGAGGAGGGGGTCCATAGATCGGATCTAGTGGGCGCAGAGCATGCCAGGGAGATGACGAGTTTGAGGAGATGTGCGGGGGGTGGGGGTAGGTGTAGTAATAGCAGTGGAGTTGCGACTTGATCCTGGAGTAAAATGCATCAACCGTCCCTGAACTTGCTCGCGAGGACCAAAACGGCCCCTAAGCCCTAAAACTGATCCAATACGGTCCCTAAACTCTGAAACTGATCAAATACGGTCCCTAAATTCAATCTAAATCCTTCAAAGTGCACGCGCACTATCTAACCAAACCGGGCGGCCGCTTATCGCGCCCGGGTGCGCCAGGTTTGTCCATATCCGGACGTGGGGAGGCCCACATGTAAGCCGTAGAGGAGGGAGGAGTGAGGGTCGTGGGCGGCGGTTTCGAATTCTGTGCCTGAAATCCCTCGCCCGCAGCGGTGCTCTCTCCCCATTCCATCTTCGTCTTCGTCCTCGCCAGCCTCTCCACCAAACGGGCGCGATACGGGGGAGTCGCGGCGGAGTGCTTAGGTCGGCGGCGGCTTGCGGGTGGTTCTCCGTGCGGGGGAATCGCTGCTGCTCCTCGACATCGGAGGTATGCTCGCGGGGCGCGGATGTGCCGATATGTGGGGGGAATGCTTTCTAGGGTTCGGGAACGGCGCGAACTACCCCCGCTTATGCTCGATTTTGGTCATGTTGAGTTCCTTTCTCCTCTCTAGTAGCACGCACCCAACGGTGGTCGGGATCTATAAGGACCCGTCTAGTGGGGTTGTTCAGGGCGCGGGGTGGCTGGCCAGGGCCAAGGTGTAGTTGGCCAGGGCACGGGGTAGTCGATAGGTAGCAGGGGATGCACGTCCACGACGCCCGTTGCGCGATTTTAGGACGATTGGTAGTGTTGTTTAGTTCATGTTCAATTGGCAGGGGTTTGAGATCTGTTCATGATTTCGAGTCCTTCTCCAATTTGTATTGTTTGTTATTAGATGTGCGCAATGTTGTGTGCAATGCATTGGCTGATTTGAAGTTGTTGTACAGAGATTTAGGTAGAGATTTTTGGTTAGTTGCACAAAATTCTCCCCAGTTGGCTGCATCAATATAGTAGTTGGCTGTCCATATGCTCTGCAGTTGCACCAGTTGTCTTGGTCAGTTGGCTTACTGTTTGTATTAGTTGGTTATCTACACAGTGTTCAGTTGCACAAGTTGGCTGTTCATATGTTATACACTTGCGCTAGTTGCCCTACTTAGTTGGCTTGTTGTTTCCCCCCTACTGTGTGCAACTAGGGACCCTTGTTTGCGCAATTTAGCACCAATGCTTGTCAGTTTTCCAATATAGTCTACCCAATCTGCCAGCCTTGTGGTGGATGTGATGGTTCATGTGTTTTTCTCCTGCTGTGTGCAAATAGGGACCATCACTTGTGCAAAATAGTACCAATGGTTGCCAATTTTCCAATATAGTCTACTGATTTTTCTGCCAGCCTTTGTGTTGGATCTGGTCGTTCGTGTGTGTTTCCTCCTGCTGTGTGCAACTAGGGCCCCTTGATTGTGCAAATTAGTACCAATGCTTGCTAATTTTCCAATATAGTCTACCCAATCTGCCAGTCTTGTTGTGGATGTGGTTGTTCATGTGTTTCCCCCTGATGTGTGCAACTAGGGACCCTTATTTTTGCAAATTAGTACTAATGCTTGCCAATTTTTCAATATAGTATGCCCAATTATTTTGCTGGATATTTGGTTATGCATTTTTTGTTTGTCCCAATTGCACAAGTTATCATACTCAGCTGGTTGCCTTTATTTTTAACTATTTTCTGCCTAATTATTACTTGCCACAGTTAAACTTAGTTGGCTTATATGTTGTCCAGTTGCACAAGGTTGACTGCCCAGTTGGCTGCATCATTGTAGTAGTTGGTTGTCTACATGTTTTACAGTTTTTTGCACTAGGTGTCCTGCTTATGTGTAGAGGTCTGCAGATCAAAGCAACCTGAAAGCACAAGTGCTCCCTGGGTGGTTTTGGTAATTAATGTCAACATATCTCTTTGTTGGACTAATGTTTTCATCTAGTGTATTTCAGACAAGTTCAACAGATGGAGTGGCGTGGACAAGAGGATGTGGAACCCCTTCAAGATGCTAAGGACAAAGGATTGGCTCAAGCTCAAAAGCTCAAGACTCTACATTTTACTTTTAATGATCCAAGATCACATTGAGTCCATAGAAAAGCCAATATTATTAAAAGGGGGTGAGGTGTTGCTTAATGGCTTACTTGCTCAAAGTGCTTAGTGATATGCTCCAAAACCCTTAACCACTTTCTCATATCCACATATGTCCCAAACCAAAAGTCAAACTCGGCCCCACCGAAACTTTCTATCTGGCGCCACCGAGTTCATTCGACATAGCCACTCCCAGAAACCCTAAGCAATTCGGTCTCACCGATGGGATCCCGGTCTCACCGAGATGGGTTTGCAAACTCTCTGGTGCCTGTTGCATTTATTTCGGTCCCACCGAGATTTGCAATCGATCTCACCGAGTTTTCTTGACCAACTCTCTGGTTATCTCATTACCAAAATCGATCCCACCGAGTTTGTGTAATCGGTCAAACCGAGATGAGGTTTTACCCTAACCCTAGCACATCGGTCCCACCGAGTTGATAATATCAGTCCCATCGAAAAGCCTAATGTTCACATTTTGAACTAAATCGGTCTGACCGAGTTTCATTATTCGGTCCCACTGAGTTTGGTGAATTATGTGTAACGGTTAGATTTTGTGTGGAGGCTATATATACCCCTCCACCCACTCTTCATTCACGAGGAGAGCCATCAGAACATGCCTACACTTCCATCATACATTTTCTGAGAGAGAACCACCTACTCATGTGTCGAGGTCAAGATATTCCATTCCAACCATATGAATCTTGATCTCTAGCCTTCTCCAACTTGCTTTCCACTCAAATAATCTTTCTACCAAATCCAAATCTGTGAGAGAGAGAGTTGAGTGTTGGGGAGACTATCATTTGAAGCACAAGAGCAAGGAGTTCATCATCAACACACCATCTATTACCTTTTGAATAGTGGTGTCTCCTAGATTGGTTAGGTGTCACTTGGGAGCCTCCGTCAAGATTGTGGAGTTGAACCAAGGAGTTTGTACGGGCAAGGAGATCGCCTACTTCGTGAAGATCCACCCTAGTGAGGCAATTCCTTCGTGGGCGATGGCCATGGTGGGATAGACAAGGTTGCTTCTTCATGGACCCTTTATGGGTGGAGCCCTCCGTGGACTCGCGCAACCGTTACCCTTTGTGGGTTGAAGTCTCCATCAACGTGGATGTACGATAGCACCACCTATCGGAAACCACGCCCAAAATCTCCGTGTCTTCAATTGCGTTTGCACACTCCAATCTCATCCCTTTACATTCTTGCAACTTGCATGGTTTACTTTCCGCTGCTCATATACTCTTGTCATGCTTGCTTGATATGTATTGTGATTGTTTAAAATTATGCTAAAACTCCACCTCAACTCAAAGAAATTAAAAACTGCAACTTTTCTTGATTAGAGTCTATTCACCCCCCTTCTAGACACCTCTTCTCGATCCTTTCAATTGGTATCAGAGCATTGGTCTCCATTGCTTTGGTTTAAACACCTTTGAAGGAAGATGGATGTGTCTACGTTGGGGAGTCTTAGACATAAAGTGCCTATACTTGATGGAGAGTACTTTCATGAGTGGAAAAATGAGATGCTTGAGATTTTCAATGAATATCACTTGAACAAGTACATTACTAGTCCTTGCATTACCCCTTGTGATCCTTTGCATCCCTCTCCTGATGAGGATCTTGGCATGATTCGCAATTTTATAACTATCAATCTTATCATTAGAGGATTGCCCAAAATTTTGATTGCTAGCTTACCTACTCTTGATTGTGCTTACACTATATGGAGATTTCTTGAGGAACGATTTCCAAACTATTCCTTGCAAAACTTAGATGAGATCCTTCATAAGTCTATTGCCTTGAGTAAGATGAATTCCAATGATCCTAGGTTTAGTGATTGTCTATTTGAACTTACTAATCTCATGCGTGCCGAAGGAGATGTTGGAATCATTAGCAATATCATCTCCGAAGTCATTAGAATTCATAAAGATGATTATTGTGATGATCATTTATCTAATGAATCACTCTCTCTAGGAATTGATCCATCACAAGACGATGTTGAACATGGATACTATGATGAGGATGATGATAGTGACTTTGATCTCGATGAGTCTATGAGACACTTTGGTCTTATGGCTAATCTTCGCGGCTACATGGCTGGAGGAAAGGAATGGGTCCTTGACAGTGGATGTACTGATCATATGACCGGAGATAAGGATATGTTTCGTGAGCTTGCTGAAAACGACGGCCCTCGGAAGTATGTCACCTTTGGTGATAACTTAAAGGATAAGGTGGTTGGCCTTGGTAAGGTGGCCATCTCACATGATAGCTCCATACAAAATGTTATGCTCGTTGAATCTCTTGGCTACAATTTACTTTCCGTATCTAGACTTGCTGACTTTGGTTTCAATGTCCTATTTACTGAAGTAGATTGCCAAGTGTTTCGTAGATATAATCATAAAATGGTCTTTACCGGTATACGTAGAGGTGATCTTTACATTGTTGACTTCACTAAAAAGCTCAACCTAGAACTTGCTTTATTGCTAAATCTTCAAAAGGTTGGTTCTGGCATAGAAGGTTAGGTCATGTGGGCATGCAAAATCTTGATAAGCTTATTAAAGGTGATCATATCCTTGGAGTAAAAGATGTTATATTTGACAAGGATAGATTGTGCAGTGCTTGTCAAGCAGGAAAACGAGTAGGAGGAAGTCACCTCGTGAAGAACATCATGACCACGAGAAGACCGCTCGAGCTACTTCATATGGATCTTTTTGGTCCCAATGCCTACAAGTCTCGGTGGTAACTCATTCGGTCTAGTCATAGTCGATGATTTTTCAAGATTTACGTGGGTGTTCTTTCTTGATGATAAATCGCAGGTTCAAAAGATCTTCAAGAGCTTCGCTAGGAAGGCCCAAAATCAATTTGAACTGAAGATCAAGAAGGTTCACAGCGACAACGGAATGGAGTTCAAGAACACAAATGTGGATACCTTTCTTAACGAAGAGGGGATTTCACATGAGTTCTCGGCTACATACACGCCTCAACAAAATGGAGTTGTTGAGAGGAAGAACCGAACTCTTATTGAGATGGCAAGAACGATGCTTGATGAGTACAAGACTTCAAAACACTTTTGGGCGGAAGCGGTTGAGACGGCTTGTCACGCAACAAATCGCTTGTATCTTCACAAGCTACTCAGCAAGACGACATACGAGCTCCTCACCGGTAACAAACCCCACGTTGGATACTTTCGAGTATTTGGCTCAAAGTGTTACATTCTTGATAAGCATCGTCATTCTAAATTTGCTCCTACATCTCATGAGTCAAGAATGGAATATTCCAAAGCATTCACTCCTGAAAGAATTTGAACTAATTGTGCCACAGTCGAGCGTTTTTGTCCAGTTTCCTACTTGGTTATGGCTCAAACTCTCACACTTACCGTGTCTACAACAATTTCACCCAAAAGGTTGAAGAGACAGTAGATGTGAAGTTTGATGAATCTAATGGCTCGCAAGTAGAGCAATTGCCAATTGATGTAGGAGACAAAGACCCTTCGGAAGCAATCCAAGACTTGTCTATTCGCAAGATTCGTCCAACGGAGGTGAAGGAGAGTACCTCGTCCGTCCAAGTGGAAGCTTCTACCTCACGACAAGGTGAACCAAGAGTTGACACGGAAGCATCCACAAGTGGGACACATCAAGATGAAGAAAACAAGGAAGTACACAAAGATGAACCTCATCAATCTCCTTCTCCACCACGACAAGAGAACGATAACATCAACAATGAAGAAGGCCAAGAAGAAGAACAAGATGATGAAGAAGATGTTCCACCCCGACCCAAGCAAAAGCTCTCACGAGTTCGAGCAAGAGTCTCAAGAGACCGTCCCGTCGAACAAATCTTCAATGATATCCAAATCGGGAGAATCACTCGCTCTAAAACTCGTTTGGCTAATTTTTGTGAACATTATTCATTCATCTCTAGCATTGAACCTATGAAGGTTGAAGAAGTATGGAAGATTCGGATTGGATAAATGCTATGCATGAAGAGCTACACAACTTTGAGAGAAATCAAGTGTGGACATTGGTCGAGAAGCCCGACAACAACCACAACATCATCGGTACCAAATGGGTGTTTCGCAACAAGCAAGACGAAGATGGTCAAGTCGTTCGCAACAAAGCACGTCTCGTCGCCCAAGGCTACACTCAAGTCGAAGGTATGGACTACGGTGAGACATATGCCCCCCGTTGCTAGACTTGAGTCCATCCGCATCTTACTTGCCTATGCTAATCACCATGCTATCACCTTGTACCAAATGGACATTAAAAGTGCTTTTCTAAATGGTGAAATTGAGGAGGAAGTTTATGTTAAACAACCTCCCGGCTTTGTCAATCCTAAGAAACCCGATCATGTTTACAAACTTCACAAAGCTCTTTATAGTCTTAAACAAGCTCCTAGAGCGTGGTATAAATGCTTGACCAAGTTCCTTATTGAGAAAGGATTTGAGATTGGAAAAATAGATTCTACTCTTTTTACTAAAAGGGTTAATGGTGAATTATTTGTGTGCCAAATTTATGTTGATGATATCATATTTGGTTGGACTAACCCTCATTTTAGTGAAAAGTTTGGAAAGCTAATGTCTAAGAAGTTCGAGATGTCTATGATGAGTGAACTCAAGTTCTTTCTTGGTTTGCAAATCAAGCAAACTAAGGAAGGCACATTTGTTTCTCAAACAAAGTACACCAAGGACTTATTCAAGAAGTTCAACATGCAAGAAAGCAAAGGTATGAAAACTCCCATGCCTACTAGTGGACATCTTGACTTGACCAAGGATGGCAAATCGGTTGACCAAAAGGTTTACCGCTCTATGATTGGTTCATTGTTATATCTATGTGCCTCTCGTCCCGATATTATGCTAAGTGTGTGCATATGTGCACGATATCAAGCGGCCCCCAAAGAATGTCATCTTAAGGCTGTGAAAAGGATAGTGAGATACTTAATATACACCAAAATTTGGCATTTGGTATCCTAAGAGGTCCTCTTTTGATCTTGTTGGCTATTCCGATTCAGACTATGCCGGAGACAAGGTTGATAGAAAGTCCACTTCGGGTACCTGTCGATTTCTTGGTAGATCTCTTGTGTCTTGGTCCTCCAAGAAACAAAAATCGGTATCCTTATCCACCGCCGAAGCGGAATACATTGTCGCCGGTTCATGTTGTGCTCAATTACTTTGGATGACCCAAACTCTTAAAGATTATGGGATCAATGTGAAACATGTTCCATTGCTTTGTGACAATGAGAGTGCTATTAAGATTGCTCACAATCCCGTGCAACATTCTCGAACTAAGCATATTGAAGTTCGTCATTATTTCATTCGAGATCATGTTGCTAATGGGGACATTGATCTTAAGCATGTTCGTACCGATAAGCAATTGGAGGACATATTCACCAAACCGCTTGATGAGAAAGTCTTTTGCCGTTTGAGAGGAGAATTGAACATCATTGATGCTTCAAACTTGGAGTAGGAACTCCATTTGGATACATGCAAGGCATGAGCCTATGACTAATCCTTGACTTTTTCTCTTCTGATGATGATCATATGTCTTGGATACATTTGTACCCTTGTATGCTATCTAACCCTTGTAGGTACTTCGACGAATCTAAATCCATGGGATTGCAACTCACTCACATCTTGAGCAGTCTCTACATCACCAAGTCCCTACACCGTGGTGGTTGAAGACAAGGAAGCATGAAGCCCTTCAACATATCCTTCGGCGAATTCTATATATCAAATTTCATTTGGTATCAAATTTCATGATTGTCATGTTGGATACACAAGTGCTCTTCCTTGCAAATACTAACCCATGTAGGTAGATGAACTCAAATCCAAGTGTGCTCCCAATTCTTGATGAGCTACATCAACCTTGAGCAACTCACACAAGTTCAACTACAACACCACTATAACACCCCGCATGTAACTTTCCACATTTGTAACTCCGACTCTTGCCATTTTCGGTTTCGTGTTATGATATTCCCTTCGTGGTCGGGTTTTGTCTTTCGTTTTGTATTTTGTTCATGTCATGCATTTCATATCATGTCATCATGTGCATTGCATTTGCATACGTGTTCGTCTCATGCATCCGAGCATTTTCCCCGTTGTCCGTTTTGCAATCCGGCGCTCCTATCTCCTCCAGCGCACCCCTCTTGTTTTCTTTCGTGAGCGGGTGTCAAACATTCTCGGAATGGACCGAGGCTTGTCAAGTGGCCTTGGTATACCACCGGTAGACCACCGGTCAAGTTTCGTTTCATTTGGAGGTCGTTTGGTACTCCAACGGTTAACCGGGCAATCGCAAAGGCCATTTGTGTGTGCAGAAAAAACCCCTCAAAAACCAGCCCAAAACCCACCAAACTCTCTTCCATGCTGTAGGTCGTTCGATCACGGTCGTGTGGGCGAAAACCGCACCTCATTTGGAGCCTCCTAGCTCCCTCTACCTATTTATATGCTTCTCTCCCGAAATTACGTTCGCAGTCTAACCCTAGACAAACTTCCCTCCGCGCCGCCGGACGCGTCCGCCGTCGGCCGGACACGTCAATCTCCTCCGCCGCCGCCACGTGTCGCCGCCGCCTTCGCCGTCGCCGCCGGCCCGCCCGAGCCCACGGGGAGCCCTCCCGGCCCGCGAGCCCGAGCCGGCGCCCTCCTCCTCGCGCCGCCGCGGCCTCCCCGCCGCCGCCATCGCCGGCCCGGCGCCCGCGCGAAGCTCCGTCGCCGCACTCCGATCGCCGCCCGACCACCCGCCGCCGGCGCGGCCCTGCCGTCCCCGGCCGACGCCGCCCCTCCGGCGCCCGACCTCCGGCCTCTCCCTCCTTTCTCCGGCGAAGGCCGCCCGCGCCGCCGCTTGGGACCCCGGCCTCGATCTGGATCGGATCTGGAAGAACGTACGTTGACTTTCCCGAAGCCCGAGAATCTTCCAAGTTTTTTCTGTTACAGCAAGTGCACATGTTCATAGCATCGTAACTCTCTGCATATAGCTCCGTTTCGCGCGTGCAATATGTCAAATTGTTCGTCTCGTGATGCACTACATTTTGTTAAATTGCACCATGTTCATTAGGGGCCATCTGGATGCCCAAATCTCTGGTGCAAGAGTGCTAGTTGCTGTTATCTGCTGGTTCTTATCAGAACTTGGAGATTTGTCATTTTTGTATCATTTAATCTGTGCATCTTATGGGCATGAGCTCTACATGTGTTTTGTTATATGCCATGCCATCTTTCCAGTGGGGTATGCCATGTATTTTTGTGATCTCTGTGGTGACTAGCACAAGCATGCAAAGTAGGCCCCGTAATGTTTCTGATTTCAGGGACTTGGTGATTTCTCTAAGTCTGTCTGCTGTTATTTTGTTGCCATGTAAACTTGATGCTACAAAGAGATCCATGCATATTTTGGGGATGTTCAGTAAGGATATTTTGTAGATATTGTTGTAATTGATTCATTTCTGCCCTTGTTTGCAATTATGGAATTCCATAGCATGACTCAATCTTGCTCTACTTGTGCTATAAAATATTTCTGGCAGATTCTTAACATGATATGCAATTTTGCCAAGCTTATTGTAGTTGATCCATACATGCTATGTATTTGCTCTTGCCATGGATAGCTTCATAAACATGCCATATTACTGTAGGTATGCTTGTTTTGTCATGAATTTCTTTATGGTGAGTGCATCAATCTCACCAACATGCCTTCATATTATTATTTTTGTCATGCTCTGTTTTCTGCTAAGTCTGAAACCTGATAACGAAACTTGCTATGTTTACATGCTTGCCATCATATCTTCTGGTCCTTTTTGGCTTATGGTCAGTAAGGGACTTTTGTCATATGCATTTAGTGGAATACTTCCATGCCTTGTTTTGCCATGTTAAGTTCCTGTAGCATGTTGTTTTCGTGCTCTGAACATTGCTACCTGATGCTGTTTTCTGCCATGTCCAGTAATTTCACTAAGTCTGTGATCCTGTTATCTTTTGCACTTTTGCCATGCTTGTTTGAGCTTGTTATGTTGTGATCTAGCCGTAGCTCAGTGTTCATCTTTTGTTAAGCATATCCTGTAGATTACTGCCATATGCTTTGTTGCTATGTTGCATTTTTGTATCATTTAATCTGTGCATCTTATGGGCATGAGCTCTACATGTGTTTTGCCATGTTAAGTTCCTGTAGCATTGTTACTTGTTGCATTTTAAGTGCTATCATGCTGTTAATCGCAGATTCGTGTCATTCTTGTTTTGCTTGCCATTTGCAAACCGTACATCCGTTTCCGGTGATCTTTATATCGATTTCGACCGAAATTATCTCATCTTTCCAGTGGCATGCTTGGTTTGCCAATTTACTGCCTTGTTCATCATTTTCCTTCCGGAGCACGCATATGCATCGCATATCATATCTCGCATATCATACATGTTTTGCATCATGTTGCTCGTGCATTCCTCGTGATTGATTGTGGTTCCGTTGCTTGTGTTCTTGTCTTGGGTAGAGCCGGGAGACGAGTTCGTGAACGAGGAACCTGTTGAGTACGCTTACGAGGATCAAGCTTTCGACAACTCTGAGAACCTTGCAGGCAAGATGACCACCCCTCGAAATCACTTCTATCTTTGCTTTGCTAGTTGTTCGTTCTATTGCCATGCTGCGCTACCTATCACTCGCTACATCATGCCTCCCATATTGCCATGTCAGCCTCTAACCATCCTTTCCTAGCAAACCGTTGTTTGGCTAAGTTACCGCTTTTGCTCAGCCCTTCTTATAGCGTTGCTAGTTGCAGGTGAAGTTGAAGTTGGTTCTATGTCGGAACATGGTTATGTTGGGATATCACAATATCTCTTATTTATTTAATGCATCTATATATTCGGTAAAGGGTGGAAGGCTCGGCCTTATGCCTGGTGTTTTGTTCCACTCTTGCCGCCCTAGTTTCTGTCATGCCGGTATTATGTTCCTTGAGTTTGCGTTCCTTACGCGGTCGGGTGATTTATGGGACCCCCTTGACAGTTCGCCTTGAATAAAACTCCTCCTGCAAGGCCCAACCTTGGTTTTACCATTTGCCACCTAAGCCTTTTCCCCCGGGTTTTCTAGAGCCCGAGGGTCATCTTTATTTTAAACCCCCGGGCCAGTGTTCCTCTGAGTGCTGGTCCAAACTAGAGCCCTTTGCAGCGCCACCTTGGGGAAACTCGAGGATTGGTTTTAGTTGTACGGACTGCTCATCCGGTGTGCCCTGAGAACGAGATATGTGCAGCTCCTATCGGGATTTGTCGGCACATTCGGGCGGCTTTGCTGGTCTTGTTTTACCATTGTCGAAATGTCTTGTAAACCGGGATTCCGAGACTGATCGGGTCTTTTCGGGAGAAGGTTTATCCTTCGTTGACCATGAGAGCTTATGATGGGCTAAGTTGGGACACCCCTGCAGGGTATTATCTTTCGAAAGTCGTGCCCGCGGTTATGAGGCAGATGGGAATTTGTTAATGTCCGGTTGTAGAGAACTTGTCACTTGACCCAGTTAAAATACATCAACTGTGTGTGTAGCCGTGATGGTCTCTTCTCGGCGGAGTCCGGGAAGTGAACACGGTTTGAGTTATGATCGACGTAAGTAGGAGTTCAGGATCACTTCTTGGTCATTGCTAGATGACGACCGTTCCGTCGCTCATTTGTGGCAGAAGTTGTCATTTTCTTCTACATTCTTGATTCCAAGGATCTATCTTCTATTATTTATTTTTTCCGGAGGCATTGTGATGTTG
Organism: Aegilops tauschii subsp. strangulata; assembly: GCF_002575655.3. NCBI lineage: Eukaryota > Viridiplantae > Streptophyta > Magnoliopsida > Poales > Poaceae > Aegilops > Aegilops tauschii. The sequence continues at coordinate 274,195,011 of NC_053037.3, read as the reverse complement.
CTCTCTTCACTCATCTTCTCGGTTTGTGAGGACCGTGCTCTTTTTGTGCTTATCAATTTCCAACTGGAGTGTCGTGCCCTCTTTTCAAGTTCTTCCCATTCTGGCAAGTTTTGCCTCCCTTCTCAACCGGAGTGCTGTTTGAAATCTTTCTTACCCCTTGTGCCATTCTTTCATTAGTTCCGGAGGCAATGTGTTGTTAATTTCATCGAGTATCCTCTCATCTTGTCAAGATCATGTTCAATTCCTTCCATTTACAGTCGGAGTGCTGCCCAAATTATATCATTCTCATTCCTTCTTTATCTTGTTTTAACCGGAGTGGTTTAAATATCTATTGTGTCACTTAACCTCAAGGTTCTCATGGTGTTCCTTGTCTCTCTTTTCTACCGGAGTCTTCTCAATTTTGTTCACCTCTGTCGTGTCATTTCTTCAAGCTTTGCGACCTCTCAAGGTTCTTTGTTTTCACTCGTTTGTCAAAGAAGCAACTTAGCTTTACCTTTTCTCTTCCTCTTCCGTTTTTCTCCGGTGCCATCCTAGATCTCGGGACGAGATCCTCTCGTAGTGGTGGAGTGTTGTAACGCCCCGAGACCGACGCTCCGATTGCCTTCCTTGTTTTGCGAGTCAGCTGTGTTTTATTTGTGTGTTGCATTCATCATCGCATCATTCGCATTGCATCGGCACTCTGTTGCCGTCATTGTTTTTCAAACTTGCATCCGCTCGTAGTTGCCGCGTCCCCCCTTGCGTTCGTTGACCGTTCTGAGTCTAACCGGATTTTCGATTCTCTCTTGTATGACCGTTTGACCCTCTCTGCACAACCACCGACCCCCTCCCGCGCGTCCGAAAGTTGTCCCGTACCCGACCCGGGTTGTTGTTACCGTTTAGTCCGGATCATCCCCTAACGTCTACAAAACATCACCGTTTTCTTTGTTGGACTCTCCTAGCCTATTTTCCTCGAGCGTCCGATTTAAATCGGAGGGCCCAAATATCCTCTAATCTAATCCCATGAGATATATATTAGTCCAACCCTAGAAATTAGGAGCCTTGTCCCATCCAGCCGCCGCCAGCATCTCCCACCTCGGGATCCCTCCAGATCCACTCTCTCTCCTTCCCTCGTTTTCCCCACCGGACCAATCCATCTCCCACCTCGACTCCGAGCGCCCTGCAGCCTCCCGCGTCTGATCCAGGGAGAGCAGCACCCTCCCGAGCTCCTCCATGTCGTGCTCCTCCTCGAGCCCGAGGACGTGCCTCCTTTGCTCAATCCCCACCGCGACAAGGCCAGCCCCCGTCGCCCTTCTCCTTTTCCTCCGTCCTTCTCCACATCCCTAATCTCTCTACTCCCTCTCTGCTGCTATGGTCAGGTGCCTCGTCGTCCGCGCCAAGACCAGCTAGCAGGCGTTCGTCGTCTTGAACCTCGCTGGGATCCACCTCCCCTTGTCCAGATCGGCTGGTCTCCGCCATCCCCGTCTTCATCAACTGCGAGGAGCACCGACGCCTATCTTCGTCGCCACCCACAGGAGCTTCCCCGCCGCCGGATCGGGCCGCCTCCGCTCGGTTCCTCTCGCGCCGTCGCCCCGGGTGCTCTGCCCGTCGCCATGAACGCCCGCAGGAGCACCAACACCACCAGCAGCCGTGCGCCTCCTCCCTCTTCCCAGCGGAGCCCCGTCCTCCCCGCGCCTGTCCCGTGCGCCCGGCGCGACGCCGGCAAGCAGCAGCAGCACCCAGGTCGTCGTGCCTCCTCCTCCCGTCCTTCTCCTGCTCGCCTTCTCTCTGCTTCCCTTCATCTTTTCCCTCTCTGAATCCTCTCTCTGTCTTTTCCTTCTTCAGGAAACAACAACAGCCACCGCCCTCCTTGGAGCTCCCATGGCCGACGCCTCAAGCTTGTCTCCGTCGGATCCGCGCCCGCGCCCTGTCCCTGGTCGCCTCCACCTGGATCCGTTCCACCTCGCCTCGCCGTCCCCGTCCTCAAGTCCGGCCGTGGTCATCGCCCCCTGCATCCTCTGCTTCGAGCAGGAGGACGACCGCTCGCGTTGACCCAGTCTAGCGCCCACCTCGGCCTTCCCTCCAGCCGGCCTGCATGCGCCCCTCTTGGGCCTCCTCCATCGACCGGGCCTCAGCCCATGGTGAGCAGCGCCCAGTGCCCGCTCCTGTGCACCAGTGGGCCAGCCAGTTTAGGCCCGCAGTGTTTTTTTTCGCTGCTGCCAATTTCCTAATTATCCAGAGACTGCCAGTTTTACAGAAAACCCCTTGCACTTCATGCATATAATAACTCTTTAACCGTGCATCGGTTTAAAATGATTTAAACATGTAAACTGCTTAGAAATTTGTGTAGTTTAATAATATGCCATTTTCAGCCATGTTAAAATTGTTTAAAATGCTGTTTGATTAAATTTGCTCAAATAACATGTTAAAATGATTTATTTCATAACTAAATAACCGTAGCTCGGATTTTAATAAATTATATATGTAAATGGGGTAGAAAAATGCATAGATTAACATGGTGCACTTCATTTTGCTGTTTAACAATATTAAAATTGTGTTTATGGCAGAACAGTACCAAATCTAAAATATGCACATGAGGATTTTCCGGAATTGTTGTTTGTTGTTCCGGCCTCATTTAAATTGCCTAAAATAGGTAGTTTCCTTATGCTTCACCTCTTGCCATGGTTAACAACATTTAACATTGTTGGGTACATAAACGAGAGAGAACTAAATAATTGATGTGGTGTTTCGTCAGTATGCAACTCGTTGCATATTGAGCTCCACTTAATTTGTAGTGGGGTTTGTTGCATTTTCCCATGCCATACCTCATTTAAACCGGACATGCATCATACTTGATTGTGCATCATGCCATGTGTATGTGGTGGTTGTTCACTATGTTGTTTGTTTCTTTCCGGGTTGCTTCTCTCATTACCTTCGGTTTCGTTCCGGAGTTGAGAGGATTCGTTCGACTACATCCGTTTGTCTTCTTCATGGACTCGTTCTTCTCCCTAGCGGGATTTCAGGCAAGATGACCATACCTTCGAAATCACTTCTATCTTTGCTTGCTAGTTGTTCGCTCTATTGCTATGCCACGCTACCTACCACCTGGTATATCATGCCTCCCATATTGCCATGTCAAGCCTCTAACCATCCTTTCCTAGCAAACCGTTGTTTGGCTAAGTTACCGCTTTTGCTCAGCCCTTCTTATAGCGTTGCTAGTTGCAGGTGAAGTTGAAGTTGGTTCCATGTTGGAACATGGATATGTTGGGATATCACAATATCTCTTATTTAATTAATGCATATATATATATATATATATATATTTGGTAAAGGGTGGAAGGCTCGGCCTTATGCCTGGTGTTTTGTTCCACTCTTGCCGCCCTAGTTTCCGTCATACCGGTGTTATGTTCCTTGATTTTGCGTTCCTTACGCGGTTGGGTGATTTATGGGACCTCCTTGACAGTTCACTTTGAATAAAACTCCTCCAGCAAGGCCCAACCTTGGTTTTAACATTTGCCACCTAAGCCTTTTTCCCTTGGGTTCTGCAGACTCAAGGGTCATCTTTATTTTAACCCCCCGGGCCAGTGCTCCTTCGAGTGTTGGTCCAAACTAGAGCTGTTGAGGATATAACCATTAGAGTCACCCGCCCAGGAGGGGCCGGGTTACGTCATGATGGTCATCACGCGAAGCCCAGTACCAAGCTTGAAGACGGCGGGTTAGATAATGGGCTTAAGACCCGGAGGAGGCTTAAGGCCCATAGTGATAAACCGCCGTATGGCAAGACTTGTAGTGTAAGGCAAGAATAGTTGAGAGTCCGAGCCGGACACTCTTATGAGCCGGCCGGGACTCTGAGAGCCGCTGGGCGTCAACCTCTCTATATAAAGGGACGACCCGGCGACGGTTGAGGGACAAGGAAGATCTCTTCGAGAGCCAGGCATAGCAATTAAGCTCCCTGGTCATCGAAACTGTAATCAATACCACCTCAACTGGACGTAGGCTTTTACCTTCACCGTAAGGGGCCGAACCAGTATAACCCCCGTGTTCCTTGTCCCGTTTAACCCCTTTAAGCTTCCTAGCTGCGATGGCTCCACGACTATGTCCTAGCTCGAGGACATCTGCCGTGACAATTCCACGACAGTTGGCGCCCACCGTGGGGCCAGCGCACGGTGGATTTGAGTTCTTGAAGGGCAGCTTCGAAGGGCTCAAGGGATACGCGGTGGGCTGGATGACCAAGAGTCGTCGCGGAAAGCTCTACATCGACGATGCAAACTGGGGCCCCGACGCCGGCTCAATTGAGTACGGGTACCGGGCCCCCTTTGGCGGAATTCATGTCTTCATTGGCAAGATTGGTGAGCCGGGCCCTGAGCCGGATCTCTGCGCCGATCTCATCGAGACGGCTCAGCGTGCACGACCCGCCCGGGCTCTACCTGCCTTGAAGCACGCTTTTGTGGGATGTGTTCATGGAGGACTCTCTGAAGGGTCTGGATCTGGCGATGAGACGGCTGCCGTCTCTGACGGCGAGTCGTCCACGGATGAGTCAAACTCATTGTATCAACTTCAAGATGGCAGGCTCAGGGGTTGTTCCGACGGCGAGAGTATTCCGGACCCCTTTGAACCGCCGAGTCGGGTTGGCATCTTCATGGCCGGCGCACAACCTGTTCAGAACCCCGCCTCCGGGTCAGGAAGCCCGGTGCCCTCACCGGCTCAGGTGCTGATGGATCTTACAGATAGGATGACGGTCCTGTTGACCGCTACGGTAGCTCCGGAGGATCAAGTTCAACATGACGCGGAGGTGGCACAGTTAAAGTTGGATCTAGCGAAGGCCAAGGAGGATCTGGCGGCGGAGGGGATCAGGATGGCTGCAGAGAGGGCGGCTCTCGACGCCCAGACTCAGCTGATTCAGGCACAGTCCTTCCGGCTCATGATGGATCAAAACGCATCCAATGAGGTCATGAGAAGGAGGCATCAAAAGGCCCAATCTCGACTCTCTCCGGTTTACGATCCTCGAAATCTCTTCAACACGCCGGGTGCAGGGTCTAGTAACCCGCCGGAGATCATAGTGCCCGGGGCTGGGACACCAATTCAGCCCCAAGTGATGGGACCTCCCCGGATGAACCCTGCCCCGCCTCAGTACGTGCCAATACCACCGGGTCATTATGCCAACCCGCTGGAAAACATGGTTGCCGCGGCGGCGCGGCTGGCGGCTCTTCCAATTGATGGCGACTCTCCAACGGCTGTTGAAACCCGCCGGGTCAGAGAACTCCTTCAGACAGCTCTGGCGCAGCAAGAGGCGTACTCTTATAGCCGGGACAGGATCCATTCAACCCCTCATCCAGGCCGGAGCCCGAGTTATAGCAGACACATGGTCTCAGCGACCGGCTCAAGTAATGTCCGACGCCGTGACTTGCCACCTGGCCACGGCCCGGCTCATAATGGGGCCTTTCACGCGGCAGACCAAGACAGAGCACGGCAAGAGGCGGAGCAGGTGCCTCAGGTGATGGCTTACCAGACACCCCGGGCTTATCCGACGGCTTCCGTCGACGTGGGTATCCCTACGAGGACTGGAGGTGTCCCTTGTTTAGTGCCGGCTCTCCGCAATGAACATCTACCCAAGGACTTCAAAGGGCCTAGGAAGGTGCCTAATTACACGGCTGATTTACAACCCGGAGCCTGGATCGAGAGTTACGAGATGGCCATGGAATTGCTGGAGGTCAGCGAAGCGGCGATGGCCAAGTACTTCACCATGATGTTAGATGGGACTGCCCGCACTTGGTTGAAAGGGCTGCCACCAAATTCTATCGGGTCTTGGGCTGAGCTGAAAGCCCGATTCATCCAAAACTTCAAAGATACCTGTAGGCAGTCTATGTCAATTGTGGATTTGACTAATTGTAAACAGCAGGAGGGTGAGTCTACGACACATTGGGTTCGCCGGGTCAAAGAGATAGTACATTCATCTGATAAGATGGATGCCGGCTCTGCAGTCTTGATGTTGGAGCAGAATTGTCGTTTCCTGCCCCTGAAGATGAAACTCGGGCGGCTCAAGCGCGACTGCAATGATATGGGTACACTGATGGCGACTCTCGTCAAGTACGCCGACTCTGATAGTACCAAGGACCCCGCTTCAGATGATGGAAGGACAGGGAAGGGAAAAAAGAACGGCAATGGCAAGGGTCCTCAGCATAACCCGGCAAACCAAGGAGGTAACAAGCGTAAGGCTGATGGCAGCATGGAGTTTGTGGCCAATGCCAGCTCACAGGGTAACAACCAGCGACGTAAAGGGAGGCCACCTCCCCGAGCTGGCGGTTCAGGCCCAACGCTTGAGCAGTTGTTGAATGAGCCTTGTCCAAGGCATGGCTCCAGGGAGAAGCCAGCTACTCATCTATGGAAAGATTGTGCAATCATGAAGGCCTTTAAGAACTCCAATGCCTTTAATGGCAACAATGGCTCGGGCGGCGGCTCAGGCGCCGGCGGCTTTCATGGCCCGGGCGGCGGCTTAAATTCCAATCCTCAGAATGTTCAAGGGGGCTTTAATCAGCAGTCCGGCCAGGGTCATCAACAGCAACAGGGGGGATACCAGACCAATCCAAAGCAGCTCAATGGTGGACAGTACCATGTGTTTACCACCAGTCTGTGTAAGCGAGATCAGAAGCTTCATAAGAGGGCTGTGAATGCTGTTGAGCCGGCGGTTCCACGCTATTTAAGATGGTCTGAGCAGCCTATTGTGTGGAGTAGGGAGGATCACCCTCCCCGGGTTGATAATCCGGGTCATTTGGCCCTGGTGGTGGCTCCTCAGGTGGGAGGATATAAGTTCACTAAGGTGCTCATGGATGGAGGCAGCAGCATCAACATCCTCTATTATGAAACCTTCCGTCGCATGGGGTTGATTGATAAGAACCTCAGCTAGTCCAATACTATTTTCCATGGTGTGGTGCCTGGTAAGTCGGCTTATCCAGTTGGTAAGATCAAACTGGAAGTGGCCTTTGGAGATGAATACAACTACAGGGTGGAAAAATTGACCTTTGAGGTGGTCAAGATAAGAAGTCCGTACCATGCCATATTTGGGCGGCCGGCTTACGCCAAGTTCATGGCACGGCCGTGTTACATATACTTACAGCTCAAGATGCCAGGTCACAATGGGACCATTACGGTTCATGGCAGCCGAAAGATAGCCTTGGAATGTGAGGAAAGCGACGCGGCTTATGCAGAGTCTGTTTGTGCAACAGAGGAGTTGAAGTTTTATAAAGACAATGTTGACCCAACAGATATGGCATCTCTGAAAAAACCGACCACGGAGCATGAGCCGGCGATGAAATTTAAGTCGGCTGATGAGACTAAGCTTGTTGATTTCGTTCCAGGTGACTCATCTCAGCAGTTTAGCATCACTGCCAATCTGGATCCAAAATAGGAAAGCGCGCTCATCGAGTTCATCCGTGAGAACAGGGACATTTTTGCATGGAAACCTTCTGACATGCCAGGTGTACCTAGAGAACTCGCTGAGCACACTCTCAATATTGATCCGAAATTTAAGCCGGCCAGGCAATTCCTTCGGCGGTTTAATGAAGAGAGGCGAAAAGCCATTGGTGAGGAGGTGGCCCGGCTCTTGGCGGCCGTGTTTATTGTCGAAGTCTTTCATCCAGAATGGTTAGCTAACCCGGTGCTTGTGCTCAAGAAGAATGGCACCTGGCGGATGTGTGTGGACTACATGGACTTAAATAAGACGTGTCCGGCTGATCCTTTTGCTCTCCCCCGTATTGATCAAATCATTGATGCTACGGCGGGTTGTGAACGCTTAAGTTTCTTGGATGCCTATTCTGGATACCATTAGATTAAAATGGCAGTCAAGGACCGGGAGAAGACAGTGTTCATCACTCCCTTTGGAGCCTTATGTTATGTGTCTATGCCTTTCGGACTCAAGAGTGCACAGGCGACTTACCAGCGTTGTGTGCAGAATTGTCTTCATAACCAGATTGGGCGCAATGTTCATGCCTATGTGGATGATATCGTGGTTAAATCCAGGGAAAAAGAGACTCTGGTCGATGACCTTAGAGAAACCTTTGATAATCTCCGGGTCTACAAGATGATGCTTAACCCGACCAAGTGTGTTTTTGGTGTTCCTGCGGGTAAGCTCTTGGGTTTCTTGGTTTCTAACAGAGGCATTGAAGCTAACCCGGAAAAAATCAAGGCAATCACCTCTCTGGCTAAGCCAGCGTGTCTAAACGACGTCCAGCGTTTAGCAGTCCGCATTGCTGCTTTGAGCCGGTTTATAAGCCGCTTGGGTGAAAAAGCCATGCCACTTTACCAGTTGATGAGGAAGACTGATGACTTTGTCTGGAATGATACTGCTAATACTTCTTTTGAGGATTTGAAGAGACAGCTGGCGGAGCCCCCAGTCCTTGCTGCTCCGGTTGACAAGGAGCCCTTACTACTGTATGTAGCTGCTAACACACGAGCCGTCAGTGTGGCTGTGGTGGTGGAGCGCAAGGAAGAGGGTAAGGAATATCCGGTTCAGCGGCCGGTTTATTACGTCAGTGAAGTGCTCATCGAGTCCAAACAGCGGTATCTGCATTGGCAGAAGCTTGTTTATGGTGTGTTCATGGCAAGCCGGAAGCTTAAGCATTATTTCCAAGGTCACCCCATCTCTGTGGTTAGTTCTGCTCCCCTCGGAGATATCATCCAAAACAGAGAAGCCACAGGGAGAGTGGCTAAGTGGGCTCCACGCACGGCTGTTAAGTCTCAAGCTTTGGTGGATTTCATCAACGATTGGACAGAGCTACAGGTGCCAGAAGAAAAGCCGGATAATACATATTGGACTATTCACTTCGATGGGTCCAGGCAATTGGAGGGCTCGGGGGCTGGAGTTGTATTGGCTTCCCCTAAAGGTGACAAGTTTCATTATGTGCTACGGTTGATATTTCCTTGCACCAACAATGCGGCTGAGTACGAGGCCTTGCTCCATGGTCTTCAGATGGCTAAGGAGATGAGCTTGAGCCGGGTAAGGTGCTTCAGCGACTCAGACTTAGTGGCTCAACAAGTATCAGGCAAGTGGGCTTCCAAGGACCCTCTCATGGCGGCTTATCGCCGTGAAGTTGATGCCATTGCTGGACACTTTCAGGGTTACCAAGTAGAGCACATCGATCGCAGGAAGAACGAGGCGGATGATGCATTAAGCCGGCTGGGCTCTCAGCAAAAACCGGTGCCGCCTAATACTTTCTTGGACATCTTGCATAACCCTTCTGTTAAGGTACCTACAGAGGGAGACTTGGCTGTCCCTGACCCGGAGGCACAGTTGGTGGCGGCTCTCCACATCACCCCGGACTGGACGGTGCCATACTTGGCTTACATGACCCGGGGAGATTTGCCTGAAGATGAAACTTTGGCCAGACAAATAACCCGGCGGTCTAAGTCAATGGTTGTTATCAATGGTGAGCTGCATCGCCGCAGTGTTACGGGAGCGTTCCAGCGTTGTGTTTCCCCTGAGGAGGGTCAAGAAATCTTACGTGAGATTCACGAAGGGGATTGTGGCCATCATGCCGGCTCAAAATCCCTTGTGGCCAAGGCTTTCCGTCATGGTTTTTATTGGCTGACGGCTCATGCTGATGCGGAGGACTTGGTCAGTAAATGTGACGGTTGTTAGAGGTTCTCGTGACGGGCTCATGTGCCGGCTCAAGAGTTGAGGATGATACCAATCACTTGGCCATTTGCGGTCTGGGGGCTTGACATGGTTGGGCCTTTTAAAAGGTCCAAGGATAAAAAGACCCACCTCTTGGTGGCAGTTGACAAGTTCACAAAGTGGGTTGAAGCAGAGCCAGTTAGTAAGTGTGACGCAGCCACGACGGTTCAGTTCATGAAAAGGGTGATATTTCGCTTTGGCTTTCCACACAGCATTATAACTGACAATGGTACCAATCTATCTAAGGGCGATATGGAGGAGTTTTGTCAACGAGAGCATATTCGACTTGATGTTTCATCAGTGGCTCATCCTCAATCCAATGGTCAAGCTGAGAGAGCTAATCAGGAGATTTTGAAGGGCATTAAGCCCCGGCTTTTGGTCCCTTTGCAACGGACGCCGGGTTGTTGGGTGGAGGAGTTACCCTCCGTGTTATGGAGCATCAATACTACTCCTAACAGGTCTACGGGTTACACGCCCTTCTTCATGGTTTATGGAGCGGAAGCAGTCCTCCCCAGTGACATCCGTCATGACTCTCCTCGAGTGGCGGCTTATGTTGAGGCGGATAATGAACATGCGTGCCAAGATGCTCTTGACTTGTTGGACGAACAGCGTGACGTAGCAGCAGCTCGCTCAGCGATTTACCAACAAGACCTGCGTCGTTATCACAGTCACCGAGTTAAGTCCCGGGTCTTCCAGGAAGGTGACCTGGTGCTCCGGCTCTTCCAAGATCAAACAGATGCACACAAGCTATCCCCGCCTTGGGAAGGGCCCTTTGTGGTTAGCAAGAACTTGCACAACGGGTCATACTACCTTATTGACGTTCGGGAGCATAAAGATTCACGCAAGTCGGAGGAGGAGACCCGTCGGCCGTGGAACATAGCTCAGCTTCGGCCTTATTACACTTGAGCCACCAGCTCTCATAATGTACATATCTCTATAGCCATGTATATATTATGTTAAATAATAAAGCAGGACCTTTGTCCTTTCTCCTCCAAAGGTAAATGTGTTATTTCCATTACAACATCACGTGGTCACTTGGAGGTGGATCCGGCTTATGATCGTATTCGAATCTAGCCGTAAGCAGTATAATCACCTGGGGGCTTCCTGTTCAAACATAGGTCGTATTCGAACCAAAGAGAACATAGCTGTCGATACCCACTTGATTGGCAAAGTGCCGAGCTCATTGGGGAGTTTTCTTTGATCATATTTGAATCATAGCTCAACCCCCTTTGGGAACCGACGTGGATCGTATTCGAATCAGCGTCGTTAAACAACTCTTAAGGTCATTTGGGGGCTTCCTGTTCAAACATGTGTCGTATTCGAACCAAAGAGAACATAGCTGTCGGTACCCTCTTGATCGGCATCGCCAAAGCCACTGGGGGCTATATGATCGCATTCGAATCTTAGCTTAACCCCTTTGGATGGTTCTCTGGTCGTATTCGAACCGGAAGCCCCTAAGTTTTGATCTTATGACCTACAACAAGTTCTTTTGGTCACATCAGCAGTGTGCAAGGGCGGTTTTTGGCTCCGCCGGCTTAACTTTGGTAACACGCAATAAGCCTTATCGATACTGGTGAACCGGCATTGAGATTTTAACCATACTATTCGGGTTACATGAACCGGAAGTATGCTTGAAGGTTTGTAAGTATGTTGTTATGGTTACATCAAAGATATAATTGAGGGCCAGTCTTTGGTGACTTCATTCATATTCCGGGTTATATATATAAGGTTTATGATTCTCAGTGCGGTAAGCCTCCTAGAGACTTGTGACTTGTTTTCTATGCAGGATGGTTCAATACAGCTGTTCGAGCTTAAGGAAAATAACTGATCAATTATAACCTGGAGGAATAAGAAAAAGCAGTTTCAATGGAGCTAAGCATTCAACACGTGCACGATGGCACGACAAAATTAAGTATTTGTCCTACTCTATTACAAGACTCCCCGAGTCCAAAGGATGAGGCATTGTTTTAAGATGTAGTCATGAGCCGCCTACAAGTCAAGATGCTTGTTGAGTTGAAGCTTCCGGCTCATCCCTCTCCGCTCCTCCGGCTGTTCCCATGACCTGGAAGGTTGACGATTTCTAGTCAATGCCGCTCAAAGCTTCAAATTGAGCCTCCTCGTCAATTAACCCGGCCGGGTCAATTTCTGGGGCAAAGGTGTGCTTACGAGTCGGCGGGACCAAGCTGATGGCTTCATAACGCGGAGTAGGGATCCTCTGATTCTCTGCATCGTAGCCCGGCTGGTACTTGGTAAGGTCGGTGTCATTCCCAATCAGGGTGGCCACCGGGCGCACGATCTTCACACAGGCAGCAAAGTCTTTTTGGTCGAAGGGGGTGCCGTCTTCCTTCAGGCTGGGGTATCCAAGTGCGATGTCAGCCGGGTCTAGCTCTGGAAGGAAAGCCTTGGCCCGGCTCAGAGAAGCTATGGCTCCGGCTCTTGCAGAGGCCCGTCACAGCTCTTGGAAACGCTGAGGAAGAACGGCAAGCCGCCGAAGTACGTCCGCCAGGTGAGTCGGAACCTCATTGGACAGGGCCACAACGGCCAAGGCGCGCTGTGACCCGGTGTAGAGTTGCTCCACCAAAGTGTACACGGCCTTCAGCTTGGTCAGCACGTTTTGATTGAGGTTGGCGCTTCTGGGGCCTGTTTTACAACGTCAGGTAAGCGGCTAGCAATGATGGGACTTATGAGACATAGAGAATGTAAACTTGTTGAAAGTCTGCAGAATGACTTACCAAAGATTGCGGCGACCATCTGTGACACATGGCGCTTTAAGCCGGAGAGTTCGGCGGTTCTCTCCGTCAGAGCCGCCTCCGCCTGTTCGGCCCGGCTGACCAGAGCTGCCTTCTCTTCGGCCCAAGTCTTCCTTTCGGTTTCAAACTTCTTCTTCAGCTTCTCTTGTGCAGCAATGCTGGACTCAAATTTAGCGTTGGCCTTCCGGGTCTCAGTTTCCTGAGTCTTCAGGCGGTTCTTCAGATCAGAGATATCAGCCTCAAACTTCTTGCAAGCAGCCTGTATGATTTCCGGGTTATAGTATGAATAATTATTATACAACTTTAAAGTCCCAAGCACTTTCCAAGCAAAGACACTTGGCACTTGGGGGCTAATGTATGCTGAAAGGTTCTATCTACAAATTGCCGGTTCATGAAAGTAAGCCGGAAGTTAAGTCTACAACATATTCTATCATAAGTAGTAGACTTGGGGGCTAGTATGGTAAAGATGACTATGGAGTAAGCAAGAGAGTGGTACCTCAGACTTCTGCTGTATCTGCTTCACCATGTCAATCTCCAGGTCCCGGCTGCTGTGCACCTGATTGACATAGCCGGAGATGATATCTCCAATGCTCAAGTTAGCGTAGTTGGTGATGTCCAGCTTGGCCCTGCGGTGCTCTAGCAACTCTTCCTTGGCAGAGCACTTAGCCAGCGCAGTGGGTCTCCCCGGCTCGACAAATTCCGTCCGGGTGATTACCACGTCCGGGTCATCGGCCGGCTGAGCTGGGCTGGAGATCTCCGGGTTAGCAGAAGTCTCTGTGATTGGCTCGTCGGTTGGAGCGGTGGCTTCAGGAGCAGAGGCAGCTGGCGGCTCTTGAGCTGAAACCTCCGGCTCAGTCAAGACCGGCTCTTCGGCCGGTTTATTCTTCTTCGCCCTCTTGCTGAGCTTTGCCTGGGCACTGAAAGGACAAAAGGTTAGTACAGAAGCATGAGTAAAGATAAGTACAACATAAGATGATCATTGTTACCCGGGTGCGGTCTTGAAAGCCGGCAGGTTCGATTGCCTAGAATAACCAGAGGAAGGTGAAGTTTCCTGATAATTTGAATCAGAAGAATTGAGCGGTTGACGAGTAACTCCCGCCAAAGGGTGAAAAGGATATAAGTTGGAGATAACCTCGGTCCGGCGCTTCCTTGAGGCTTCAGGTAAGCCGGAGGAGAGGTCTGCATCCTTGCTGGTCCGGGTGTGCCGCCGGCTCTCATGAATCTGTTGCTTCAAAAGAAATTGAGGATCTTGATAAGCTAAAGGATGTGAAAATCTTACTTTCCGGGTTACTCTTCGGACTTTCAGCCTTGGCAAGGGCTCCGAGTCGGAGGAAAGTGTCGTTACCTCTTCAGTCACCAGGTTACTTGCTCCGGTGTCATCCTGCTGATGATCAGTATCGATAAGGTGGATAGGAACAAACAAGAAACAAAACAAGAGCCTACAGATTCAGGGGTTACCTCTGACTTGGAGCTGTCACTTAGTTGAAGCAGCTCTGAGGCAGTAGGCCTGCTTCCCTTCTTGCGGGGAGCGGCTCTCCTAGCGGCTTTCTTGGCCTTCCTGGCTTTTTTGGCCGCTTCATGGTCATATTTGACCTTCCAAAACTTGTCATTAGCCTGAAACATACAACAAAGATTTTTTAAGGTTCAGATGGAAACTATTAAAAAGAAAACCAAGGTGTTCAGATCAGTGGCTTACCGCCGGAGCCGGGTTAGCTTGGCAGAAGGGGTTCAGGCCGGTTCTCCCACAGTCGGCTAAGCTTTCATTCAGGAGAGACTTGGTCATGTCATCCACAACGTCCTCAGGAAGATCGTTGGGGCTGTGCCGCAGAGGGTCATCTTTCCGGCCCGTGTAAGCACACATTAAGCCGGGGCGGCGGCTCAAGGGGATCACCCGCCAAGAGATCCAAACCCAGACCAGATCAATGCCGTTGAGGCCGTTTCCCAGGAGAGCCTTGATCTTATTGATAGTGGGGATCAGAGGTTGACGCTCAGATTGAGAGAGTTTGTCTGGCAAAGGGTGATTTGGCTCCAGATGCAGGGCACGAAAGCCGGGCAGAGGGCTCTCGTCAGCCGGAGAAGTGTCCTGGCAATAAAAACACGTCTGGTTCCAGTCCTTTGGATGGCTTGGCGGTTCAGCATAAGGAAAGAGGCAGTCTCTTCGGCGCTGAATGGAGATTCCACCAAGTTCCAGGCTCGGCCCGTTGGCGCACTCATTCTGGCGGTTCAGATAAAATAGCTCTCTAAAGAGCAGCAGGCTGGGCTCTTCTCCAAGATAGACTTCGCAGAATACTTGGAAGTTGCATATATTTGACACGGAATTGGGTCCTATGTCTTGCGGCCGCAGATCGAAGAAGTTCAGAACATCCCTAAAGAATTTTGAGCCGGGCGGTGCGAAGCCCCGGCTCATGTGATCAACAAATATCACCACCTCACCATCTCTAGGTTGAGGTCTCTCCTCCGACGGGTCAGGGGCACGATAAGATATGATCTCCTTCTTGGGCAAGTAACCCGTCTTTATGAAATCACTAAAGTGTCGTCGGTGACATTGGATCTCATCCAGTTGCACGTGATGGGTGCCTTGGGAGCTTTGGGAGGCATTGTGAAAGATGAAGCCTATGACAAAAGGAAAAAGTCCGGTTCAATTATAAGCCGGCAGACGTCTACAGTTTAATACTCAAATGGCGGCTTATGAGAGGGGCCTAATGACATATGGTTAAGTGCATCGGGTTATCTAAGCCACTGAAGATATCGTGAGTAATTCAAATTGTCTATAGCTTTATCATTAAATGAGCCGGAAAGTTTACGGAGCGTGGCTTCTTTTAAGCCGGAAATGTGAGCCGCCATAGCTCAGCAGATGCAATTTTTGACTAAGTGTGGTGAAAACAAGTTTCACAGATCGCAGTAATTATTTTGGATCAAACGGTTGGCTAAAAGGAAAAATTTCTAGACCTAGAACAGACACAGAAAAAGTTCAAGGGTTTGAACGGAGCCTTTATGCAATGAAAGGGGATCTATGTACATTGAGAATGGGTGTGAAACAGCTACCGCAGCAGTTCTGTGCAGTCTAAAGATCAAGAAAAGGTGGTAATAATGAAATCTATCAAGAGCTCGCGATGAACGGCGATGAACACGGGAAGAACAGCAAAGAACCCTAATGCGGATCTATTCTATGGAGTGGCAAGGGCTTACGGGTGCTGGAGAGTTGCGGAGGTCGCCGCCGTTTCTCTGGTCACGTCAGGTTGATGCAGCGGCCTGAGTCGGGGAAGACGAGGAGACCCGCGGCGGCGGCGGCGGTGGAGCTCGAGCGGCAGTACAGTGGCAAGAGGAGGAAGATGATGGAGGCGACCAGTAACTGGAGCCTCATGGGCCGGGCTATTTATAAGGTGAGGCTCATAAGTGGGCATGAGAAACGTGGAGGTCACGACATGGTTATCTCACCACAAAAATGCCTCGATTTTCGGGATGGCAATTAAAGATAAGATCCGTTGCGGATATGGTGGAATAAAAAATGGACTTAATGGAAGATGACGTCATGGCGGGTTACCAAGAATCCAGAAGATGACGTCACGGCGGGTTATAATCTTCGCACGACCATAAGCCGGAAGATCCTTTCTCTCAAAAGAATTGAAGATTGACATGAACCGGTTCAAATCAATCTGGGGCCTAATGTTGAGGATATAACCATTAGAGTCACCCGCCCAGGAGGGGCCGGGTTACGTCATGATGGTCATCACGCGAAGCCCAGTACCAAGCTTGAAGACGGCGGGTTAGATAATGGGCTTAAGACACGAAGGAGGCTTAAGGCCCATAGTGATAAACCGCCGTATGGCAAGACTTGTAGTGTAAGGCAAGAATAGTTGAGAGTCCGAGCCGGACACTCTTATGAGCCGGCCGGGACTCTGAGAGCCGCCGGGCGTCAACCTCTCTATATAAAGGGACGACCCGGCGGCGGTTGAGGGACAAGGAAGATCTCTTCGAGAGCCAGGCATAGCAATTAAGCTCCCTGGTCATCGATACCGTAATCAATACCACCTCAACTGGACGTAGGCTTTTACCTTCACCGTAAGGGGCTGAACCAGTATAACCCCCGTGTTCCTTGTCCCGTTTAACCCCTTTAAGCTTCCTAGCTGCGATGGCTCCACGACTAAGTCCTAGCTCGAGGACATCTGCCGTGACAATTCCACGACAAGAGCCCCTTGCAGCGCCACCTCGGGGAAACTCGAGGTCTGGTTTTAGTTGTACGTAGTGCTCATCCGGTGTGCCCTGAGAACGAGATATGTGCAGCTCCTATCGGGATTTGTCGGCACATTCGGGCGGCTTTGCTGGTCTTGTTTTACCATTGTCGAAATGTCTTGTAAACCGGGATTCCGAGACTGATCGGGTCTTTCCGGGAGAAGGTTTATCCTTCGTTGACCGTGAGAGCTTATGATGGGCTAAGTTGGTACGCCCCTGCAGGGTATTATCTTTCGAAAGCCGTGCCCGCGGTTATGTGGAAGATGGGAATTTGTTAATATCCGGTTGTAGAGAACTTGACACTTGACCTTATTTAAAACGCATCAACCGCGTGCGTAGCCGTGATGGTCTCTTCTCGGCGGAGTCCGGGAAGTGAACACGGTTTCTGGGTTATGTTTGATGTAATTAGAGGTTCAAGATCACTTCTTATCATTGCTAGTTCACGACCGTTCCGTTGCTTCTCTTCTCGCTCTTTTTCGTATGTTAGCCACCATATATGCTTAGTACCTGCTGCAGCTCCACCTTATTACACCATCCTTTCCTATAAGCTTAAATAGTCTTGATCTCGCGGGTGTGAGATTGCTGAGTCCTCGTGACTCACAGATACTTCCACAACAGTTGCAGGTGCCGACGATACCAGTGCAGATGACGCAACTGAGCTCAAGTGGGAGCTCGATGAAGATCTTGTCCGTTGTGTTGTTTCGTTTCTTGTTGATCAGTAGTGGAGCCCAGTTGGGATGATCAGGGATCTAGCAGTTGGGTTGTCTTATTTTCTTTTGGTTCCGTAGTCGGACCTACGTGTGTACTCTGATTGATGTATGTTTTATTTATGTATTGTGTGAAGTGGCGATTGTAAGCCAACTCTTTATCCCATTCTTGTTCATTACATGGGATTGTGCGAAGATGACCCTTCTTGCGACAAACCACAATGTGGTTATGCCTCTAAGTCGTGCCTCGACACGTAGGAGATATAGCCGCATCGTGGGCGTTACAAGTTGGTAATCAGAGCCATCCCCGACTTAGGAGCCCCCTGCTTGATCGAATCGCTGACGTTGTTGAGTCTAGAACAAAAATGTCTTGAGTCTTAGGATTATATATATCGGAGAGTAGGATTCTTTTTACTCCTCAGTCCCTTCGTCGTTCTGGTGAGGCCCCCTGACGTAGAAGTTTTGACTTTTCTCTCCTCAAACTTCACTAAAATTTTTTTAGGATCACGCGGGTATCTTGGAATCGTTCCGATGGTTTTGTGATGAGAACATTGTTCTTGGTGCCTCCTGACATTTAGGGGTTGTGGCAGTGTCCTGGGGAGTTGAGCTCCGAGGTGTTGTCGTCACAATTTTATCGTTGCAGTTCTGGAATACCTGAGTTTCGCCGACATCGAAATCTCTTTTATGCAGTTGTTGGTGAGATCACCTCGACGCCACCTAGTACTGGGGCGGGAGTTCAGGAGTATTGCCATAACTTGTATAACGGATGCTTTTCGAAGGTTGAGGTAAACGATTTCTGAAGGTTTTTTGGTTATGTGTTGACGGATGGATACAGCTGGATCTAGGGATTGCTAGTTTGGGTGATATATTTTGTGTCCCCTGTATCCCCAACACCAGATTGCATAACCAGAAAGTTTCGGGAGTTTATAAGTGGGAATTCATGTAGCCTTAGGATATCTTTCCGACAGACGCATGATATGAGATTGGGGTTCGACGTCTAGTGGTCCGCCTGTACACGGTTGGTTTTACAGTGGTCTCGTAGTGTCTTAAAGAGTCCTTGGCTATGCCGACTCGGGGACGCTTTGTATGTCATGTGCACTGCCTTGTACATGACGGTGCTGTACGATCGAGCCCATGTGGGCCCCACCACGAAAACTTCGGACGAAATCTCTATCATATGTTTGTTCCGGCTTATTCTGCGAGCCAATCCTTTGTTTTGTTTTATTTGTGGTATTCGAGTTGCTTCGAAGTCAAATGTTGAATCCATACCTTTCCTAAACGGTGTTCTCATATTTCTATATGGATACTAATCCTTTTTGATCTCGAGGTCGTCATGTTAAATTCTTTTCCAACCGGTGTGTTTCTCTTCAAGTGGATCCAATCATTTCAACATTCGCAAGATCACCTCTCAGTTTCCCAACATTGTTCGTTTCATCCGTATCCAAGTTGTCTTTGTTTTTTTCCGCCCTCCCACCCTTTTTCTTGAAACACTCAGATTTCTTAACCAAGTATCCATTTTATTCACGTGAAGTCCCTTCATTCTTTTCTATCAATGTTCTTACCCGGTGGTTCTCATGAAGATGTTCTTCAAGTTTTTCATTCTTCATTCTTTTTCTTCTCCAGTGGACTAAATTCAAGCCTTCAATGTTGGTCACATTCCTTTCCCTGTTTCAAATGTTTTCTCGTGTCGGTGTATCTCTTAATCATCCACCGCTTGCTATTCATGTTTTTTTTGGAGTGCTGAAGATATCTCAGGAGACTCGCATTTCCATTCCCAATCCGTTCAAGCTATCTCGAGGTTGTTATCTCTTTTGAGCCATTTAATTCAACCGGTGCAATCTCCTTTTCAAGTAATCATTTCAACGGTGTATCTTTTGAGTGGGCCCTAACCCACATGTCTTTTTCCAGGATCTTACCTGACTCTTCTAATTCTTTTCGGAGCTATTCCTAAATTCTTTTCGAAGTTTGACGTAAGAATGAATTATCATCAGTCATGTCTTTCTCCAAGATCTTTTAAATTCTTTTCATTGTTGATTCAACCTTTCTATTCTTCATGGTTCCAGAGTGCCTCAATAATTCATGGTGGTGCTTATCATCATCATTCTCAACATTTGAAGACCGAAGAAGAGTTCCTCTTAAATCCTTACCCGTTCTTCCAAAGATTCATGGTTCTAACTTGTTGCCATCCTCTCAAATTGTTTCCAATCGCGCAATTCTTTTCTTACCCATCCGGAGCATTTCAAAGTTGTTTTCATTTCTTGATCATCCAAAGGCCATCATTTCAGAAGATTTCTTCGTTCAAAGTTTTTCAGCCTCGTTCTCCAATTATTCTAAATTGATGTCTCTTCGTTCATCTCCATATTATTCCGGTGCATCGTCCAAGTATCCTCTAATAAGTTCACGATCTCTTCGTTCTCATGTATCTAAATCCCCTCAAGCATCTTCATTCGTTTTTCCAATTCTTCCCGGTGAATTGCGCCTTTGCTACTTTCTTTTCCAATTCTCGCGGTGGTTCGTTCAAGATTTTCTCTCCCTTCGTTATCATATCAATTCATTCGTTGTTTCCAAATCCACCGGTGGTTCGATGAAGACCTTCTCAAGTTTGTGTTATATCTCTCTTAATCCTTTCTACGAGAATAAGTAGTATGACAAATCCATTGCCCTGGATGAGCAAGACGTCGGGTTGGCATAGACCCTGGTTGCCCAGGGGGCGCCGGACATCGCTCGGTTTGGACCAGCACTCGAAGGAGAACTGGCCCGGGGGGGGGGGGTAAATAAAGATGACCCTTGAGTCTGCAGAACCCAAGGGAAAAAGGCTTAGGCAGGCGAATGGTAAAACCAAGGTTGGGCCTTGCTGGAGGAGTTTTATTCAAGGCGAACTGTCAAGGGGGTCCCATAAATCACCCAACCGCATAAGGAACGCAAAATCAGGGAACATAACACCGGTATGATGGAAACTAGGGCGGCAAGAGTGGAACAAAACACCAGACATAAGGCCGAGCCTTCCACCCTTTACCAAGTATATAGATGCATTAATTAAATAAGAGGTATTGTGATATCCCAACAGAGTTCATAATATCCATGTTCCAACAAGGAACAAACTCCATCTTCACCTGCAACTAACAACGCTATAAGAGGGGCTGAGCAAACGCGGTAACATAGCCAAACAACGGTTTGCTAGGAAGGGTGACAAATGTTAGAGGTTCATGGCAATTTGGAAGGCTTGATAAGCAAGTGGTAGGTAGCGTGGCATAGCAATAGAGCGAACAGCTAGCAAGCAAAGATAGAAGTGATTTTGAGGGTATGGTCATCTTGCCTGAGATCCCGCAAGGAAGAAGAACAAGTCCACGAAGTAGACAAGCGGACGTAGTTGAACGAATCCTCACAACTCCGGAACGAAACCGAAGCTAACGAGAGAAGCAAACCGGAAAGAAGCAAACAACATAGTAACCAACCACCACATAAACATGGCATGAAGCACAATCAAGTATGATGCATGTCCGGTTTAATGAGGCATGGCATGGCAAAGTGCACAAACAAAACTACAAGTTAAGTGGAGCTCAATATGCAACGAGTTGCATATTGACGAAACACCACATTTAATTATTTAGTTCTCTCTCGTTTATGGACCCAACAATGTTAAATGTTATTAACCATGGGAAGAGGTGAAGCATATGGAAACTACCTATTTTAGGCCATTTAAATGAGGCCGAAAATAATCAACAACAATTCCAGAAAAATCCTCATATGCATATTTTAATTTGGTACTGTTCTGCCCTAAACACAGTTTTAATGTTGTTAAACAGCAAAATGAAGTGCACCATGTTAAACTACGCATTTTTCTACCCCATTTACATATAAAGTTTATTTAAATCCGAGCTACGGTTATTTAGTTATGAAATAAAGCATTTTAACATGGCATTTGAGCAAATTAAACAAACAGCATTTTAAACAATTTTAACATGGGTGAAAGTGGCATATTATTAAACTACACAAATTTCTGAGCATTTTACATGTTTAAATCATTTTAATTCGATGCACGGTTTATTAGTTATTAAATGCATGAAGAACAGGGGGGTTTCTGCAATTCTGTTTTCTCAGCATTAATAGGCAAAAATCGCAGACAGAGAAAAAACAACACTGGGCCGAAACTGACTGGGCCAGCGGTGCACATGGGCGAACAGTGGCTGGGCTGAGGCTCACCAGAGGGCCTTGGGCCGCTGGTGGAGCTGGGCTGGACGCAGAGTGGGCCTTGGCGCGGCTTGGCTGGCGGGCCACGTGGAGGACGACGGGTCAACGGGCACAGGCAAATCGAGCAGGAGGAAGCGCTCGTTCGTCTCTGTCTCGCACGAGAGGAAGCAGGCGGCGATGGACTTGGCGGGGCGGCCTGGAGGAGCTTTGGTCTCCGATGACGGGCGGCGCGACGGAGAGGCTACGCGGGGGAGGCCCGGATCTGGCGGCAAGCTCCTGGGACGGCGCTAGATCAGAAGAAGAGGAGGGCCTCGGCGTGGTCTTTCCGACGAAGCGGCGGCGCGGGGAAGATCCCGACGATGATGAGGAGGCAGCAGCAGAGGACGCTTGAGGCAGGGCCGGAACCTGCCGGCGTCGACGCGGACGAGCGCAAGTCAGAGGAGGCGGGGATGGCGTTGCGTCTCTTGCGGCGGCTGCAGCAGAAGCTTGGGGCGCGGCCATGGCTTGGCGTCGGCGAGGGACGGCAGGGAAGGCGGGGGATGACCGGATCCTTGACCGGCGAGCGGGAAGAGGCAGCACCGGCGCGGGACTCATCTGCTGGTGATGCTTGATGGCGGAGGGAGCTCCGGTGGAGAAGGGGAGCGGGGCGGCTGCGCCGTTGCGGGCGACGAACTGAGCAAGGCGGCGACGATGGCTGCTGGATGGAGACGCGAGGACTGCGGCTGCGGATGTCGGTGCTCCGGAGCTTGTCGGTGGCGGAGGAACGACGACGGGGCCGAGCAGAGGGAGCGTACAGGAGGGGCTCCAGAAGAAACTCCCCTTCGGGAGCGCGAGGAGAATTTCCTCTCCTTGGATAGTGTGCGCTAGGCAGAGCAGGAGGGGATCGAGCGCTGCTCCTGGTTGGATCGGTCGCAACTTCGAGGAGGGGAAGGTGGTGGCTGCTGATCTGGAGCGGGGGAGATCCCGAGGAAGAGGAGGATGGAGGGAGTGGCGGCGGCAGAGAAAGGATGGATGGGACAAGCCTCCTAAAAACTAGGGTTAGGCTATTTAAATAGCTAGGTGGACTAGCTTAAGGCAAAACGGACCCTCCGATCAAAATTGAACGGTCGAGAAAAAAAGGCTGTGGAGAGTCCAACAAAGAAAACGGTGATGTTTTGTAGATGTTTGGGGATGATCCGGATCCAATGGTGACAACAGTCCGGGTCGGGTTCGGGGAAGTTTTCGGACACACGCCAGAGGGGGTGTCGGTGGTTGTGCAGAGAGGGTCAAACGGTCAGACAAGAGAGAGGCGAAAACCCGATTGGTCTGGAACGGTCAACACAGGCAAGGCGATCCGAGGGAAGGTGATGAAGGCAAAGGGAGAAACGTCAACGAGGAGCGAATGCAAGTTTTAAAACATGACGGCAACGAAGTGCCGATGCAATGCAAATGATGCGATGATGAATGCAACACACAAATAAAACACATGCCGAACACGAAATATATGGAAGGCGTCTGGAGCGTCGGTCTCGGAGCGTTACAACACTCCACCACTACAAGAGGAGTCTCGAAATGGTCGAGACGTAAAGATTGATATATTGGATGACTATATTCGGACACCGGAAGTGTTCCGGAGAAGTTTCGGATTAAACCGGAGTGCCGGAGGGTTACTGGAACCCCCCGGGGAAGTATTGGGCCTTGGTGGGCCTTGAGGGGAGAGAGAGGGCAGCAGCCATGAGGTGGCGCGCCCCCTCCCAAGGGGAATCCTAGTTGGACTAGGAGAGGGGGGCGCAGCCCCCTTTCCCTCTCCCTCTCCCTCTCTTTCCTTCCCCCCTTCTTTCCTAGTAGGACTAGGAAAGGGGAGTCCTACTCCTACTAGGAGGAGGACTCCCCCTCTCTCCTTGGCGCGCCTAGGGCAGCCGGCCTCCCCCTTGCTCCTTTATATACGGGGGCAGGGGGGCACCTAAGAACACACTTGATATACGATATTTTAGCCGTGTGCGGTGCCCCCCTCCACCAGATTACACCTCGATAATACCGTCGCGGAGCTTAGGCGAAGCCCTGCGTCGGTGGAACATCATCATCGTCACCACGCCGTCGTGCTGACGAAACTCTCCCTCAACACTCGGCTGGATCGGAGTTCGAGGGACGTCATCGAGCTGAACGTGTGTAGAACTTCGGAGGTGCCGTGCGTTCGGTACTTGATCGGTCGGATCGTGAAGACGTACGACTACATCAACCGCGTTGTGATAACGCTTCCACTGTCGGTCTACGAGGGTACGTGGACAACACTCTCCCCTCTCGTTGCTATGCATCACCATGATCTTGCGTGTTCGTAGGATTTTTTTGAAATTACTACGTTCCCCAACAGTGGCATCCGAGCCAGGTTTTATGCGTTGATGCTATGCACGAGTAGAACACAAGTGAGTTGTGGGCGATATAAGTCATACTTCTTACCAGCATGTCATACTTTGGTTCAGCGGTATTGTGAGATGAAGCGGCCCGGACCGACATTACGCATACGCTTACGCGAGACTGGTTTCACCGTTCGGAGCACTCGTTGCTTAAAGGTGACTGGCGGGTGTCTGTCTCTCTCACTTTAGTTGAACCTAGTGTGGCTACGCCCGGTCCTTGCGAAGGTTAAAACAGCACCAACTTGACAAACTATCGTTGTGGTTTTGATGCGTAGGTAAGAACGGTTCTTGCTAAGCCCGTAGCAGCCACGTAAAACTTGCAACAACAAAGTAGAGGACGTCTAACTTGTTTTTGCAGGGCATGTTGTGATGTGATATGGTCAAGACATGATGTAATATAATTTGTTGTATGAGATGATCATGTTTTGTAACCGAGTTATCGGCAACTGGCAGGAGCCATATGGTTGTCGCTTTATTGTATGAGATGCTATCACCATGTAATAGTTTTACTTTATCACTAAGCGGTAGCGATAGTCGTAAAAGCAATTATTTGGCGAGACGACAACGATACTACGATGGAGATCAAGGTGTCGCGCCGGTGACGATGGTGATCATGACGGTGCTTCGGAGATGGAGATCACGAGCACGGTGCTTCGGGGATGGAGATCACAAGCACAAGATGATGATGGCCATATCATATCACTTATATTGATTGCATGTGATGTTAATCCTTTATGCATCTTATCTTGCTTTGATTGACGGTAGCATTATAAGATGATCTCTCACTAAAATTTCAAGATAAAAGTGTTCTCCCTGAGTATGCACCGTTGCAAAAGTTCTTCGTGCTGAGACACCACGTGATGATCGGGTGTGATAAGCTCTACGTTCAAATACAACGGGTGCAAAACAGTTGCACACGCGGAATACTCAGGTTAAACTTGACGAGCCTAGCATATGTACAGATATGGCCTCGGAACACAGAGACCGAAAGGTCGAGCGTGAATCATATAGTAGATATGATCAACATAGTGATGTTCACCATTGAAACTACTCCATCTCACGTGATGATCGGACATGGTTTAGTTGCTTTGGATCATGTAATCACTTAGATGATTAGAGAGATGTCTATCTAAGTGGGAGTTCTTAAGTAATATGATTAATTGAACTTAAATTTATCATGAACTTAGTCCTGATAGTATTTTGCAAATTATGTTGTAGATCAATAGCTCGCGTTGTTGCTTCCCTGTGTTTATTTTTTGATATGTTCCTAGAGAAAAATTATGTTGAAAGATGTTAGTAGCAAAGATGCGGATTGGATCCGTGATCTGAGGATTATCCTCATTGCTGCACAGAAAAAATTATGTCTTTGATGCACCGCTAGGTGACAGACCTATTGCAGGAGCAGATGCAGACGTTATGAATGTTTGGCTAGCTCAATATGATGACTACTTGATAGTTTAGTGCACCATGCTTAACGGCTTAGAATCAGGACTTCAAAGACGTTTTGAACGTCATGGACCATATAAGATGTTCCAGGAGTTGAAGTTAATATTTCAAGCAAATACCCGAGTTGAGAGATATGAAGTCTCCAACAAGTTCTATAGCTAAAAGATGGAGGAGAATCGCTCAACTAGTGAGCATGTGCTTAGATTGTCTGGGTACTACAATCGCTTGAATCAAGTGGGAGTTAATCTTCCAGATAAAATAGTGATTGACAGAATTCTCTAGTCACCATCACCAAGTTAGTAGAACTTCGTGATGAACTATAGTATGCAAGGGATGACGAAAGTAATTCCCGAGCTCTTCGCGATGCTGAAATCAACGAAGGTAGAAATCAAGAAAGAGCATCAAGTGTTGATGGTTAATAAGACCACTAGTTTCAAGAAAAGGGCAAAGGGATAGAAGGGGAACTTCAAAAGAATGGCAAGCAAGTTGCTACTCATGTGAAGAAGCCCAAGTCTGTACCTAAGCCTGAGACTAAGTGCTTCTACTGCAAAGGGACTAGTCACTGGAAGCGGAACTACCCCAAGTATTTGGTGGATAAGAAATATGGCAAAGTGAACAAAGGTATATTGGATATACATGTTATTGATGTGTACTTACTAGTGTTTATAGCAACCCCTCAGTATTTGATACTGGTTCAGTTGCTAAAGAGTAGTAACTCAAATCAGGGAGTTGCAGAATAAACAGAGACTAGTAAAAGGCGAGGTGACGATGTGTGTTGGAAGTAGTTCCAAGATTGATATGATCATCATCGCACACTCCCTATACTTTCGGGATTAGTGTTGAAACTAAATAAGTGTTATTTGGTGTTTGCGTTGAGCATGTATATGATTTGATCATGTTTATTGCAATACGGTTATTCATTTAAGTTAGAGAACAATTGTTGTTCTGTTTACATGAATAAAAACCTTTTATGGTCATACACACCAACGAAAATGGTTTATTGGATCTCGATCGTAGTGATACACATATTCATAATATTGAAGCCAAAAGATGCAAAGTTAATAATGATAGTGCAACTTATTTGTGGCACTGCCGTTTAGGTCATATTGGTGTAAAGCGCATGAAGAAACTCCATACTGATGGGATTTTGGAATCACTTGATTATGAATCACTTGATGCTTGCGAACCGTGCCTCATGGGCAAGATGACTAAAACTCCGTTCTCCAGAACTATGGAGAGAGCAACAGATTTGTTGGAAATCATACATACAGATGTATGTGGTCTGATGAATATTGAGGCTCGTGGCGGATATCGTTATTTTCTCACCTTCACAGATGATTTGAGCAGATATGGGTATATCTACTTAATGAAACATAAGTCTGAAACATTTGAAAAGTTCAAAGAATTTCAGAGTGAAGTTGAAAATCATCGTAACAAGAAAATAAAATTCCTACGATCTGATCATGGAGGAGAATATTTGAGTTACGAGTTTGGTCTACATTTGAAACAATGCGGAATAGTTTCGCAACTCACGCCACCCGGAACACCACAGCGTAATGGTGTGTCCGAACGTCGTAATCGTACTTTATTAGATATGGTGCGAACTATGATGTCTCTTACTGATTTACCGCTATCGTTTTGGGTTTACGCATTAGAGACAGCTACATTCACGTTAAATAGGGCACCATCAAAATCTGTTGAGACGACGCCTTATGAACTGTGGTTTGGCAAGAAACCAAAATTGTCGTTTCTTAAAGTTTGGGGTTGCGATGCTTATGTGAAAAAGTTTCATCCTGATAAGCTCAAACCCAAATCGGAGAAATGTGTCTTCATAGGACACCCAAAGGAGACAGTTGGGTACACCTTCTATCACAGATCCGAAGGCAAGACATTCGTTGCTAAGAATGGATCCTTTCTAGAGAAGGAGTTTTCTCTTGAAAGAAGTGAGTGGGAGGAAAGTAGAACTTGATGAGGTAACTGTACCTACTCCCTTATTGGAAAGTAGTTCATCACAGAAATCTGTTCCTGTGACTCCTACACCAATTAGTGAGGAAGTTAATGATGATGATCATGTAACTTCAGATCAAGTTACTACCAAACCTCGTAGGTAAACCAGAGTAAGATCCGCACCAGAGTGGTACGGTAATCCTGTTCTGGAGGTTATGTTACTAGACCATAACGAACCTACGAACTATGAAGAAGCGATGGTGAGCCCAGATTCCGCAAAATGGCTTGAGGCCATGAAATCTGAGATGAGATCCATGTATGAGAACAAAGTGTGGACTTTGGTTGACTTGCCCGATGATCGGCAAGCAATTGAGAATAAATGGATCTTCAAGAGGAAGACGGACGCTGATAGTAGTGTTACTATTTACAAAGCTAGAATTGTCGCAGAAAGGTTTTCGACAAGTTCAAAGTGTTGACTACGATGAGAGTTTCTCACTCGTATCTATGCTTAAGTCTGTCCGAATCATGTTAGCAATTGCCGCATTTTATGAAATATGGCAAATGGATAAACAAAACTGCATTCCTTAATGGATTTATTAAAGAAGAGTTGTATATGATGCAACCAGAAGGTTTTGTCAATCCTAAAGGTGCTAACAAAATATGCAAGCTCCAGCGATCCATCTGTGGACTGGTGCAAGCATCTCGGAGTTGGAATATACGCTTTGATAAGTTGATCAAAGCATATAGTTTTATACAGACTTGCGGTGAAGCCTGTATTTACAAGAAAGTGAGTGGGAGCACTACATCATTTCTGATAAGTATATGTGAATGACATATTGTTGATCGGAAATAATGTAGAATTATTCTGCAAAGCATAAAGGAGTGTTTGAAAGGAGTTTTTCAAAGAAAGACCTCGGTGAAGCTGCTTACATATTGAGCATCAAGATCTATAGAGATAGATGAAGACGCTTGATAAGTTTTTCAATGAGTACATACCTTAACAAGATTTTGAAGTAGTTCAAAATAGAACAGTCAAAGAAAAGAGTTTCTTGCCTGTGTTACATGGTGTGAAATTGAGTAAGACTCAAAGCCCGACCACGGCAGAAGATAGAAAGAGAATGAAAGTCATTCCCTATGCCTTGGCCATAGGTTCTATAAAGTATGCCATGCTGTGTACCAGATCTATTGTATACCCTACACTGATTTTGGCAAGGGAGTACAATAGTGATCTAGGAGTAGATCACTGGACAGCGGTCAAAATTATCCTTAGTGAAATAAGGACATGTTTCTCGATTATGGAAGTGACAAAAGGTTCGTCGTAAAGGGTTACGTCGATGCAAGTTTTGACACTAATCTAGATGACTCTTAGTCTCGGTCTAGATACATATTGAAAGTGGGAGCAATTAGCTAGAGTAGCTCCGTGCAGAGCATTGCAGACATAGAAATTTGCAAATATACTTACGGATCTGAATGTGACAGACCCGTTGACTAAAATTATCTCACAATCAAAACATGATCACACCTTAGTACTCTTTGGGTGATAATCACATAGCGATGTGAACTAGATTATTGACTCTAGTAAACCCTTTGAGTGTTGGTCACATAGAGATGTGAACTATGGGTGTTAATCACATGGTGATGTGAATTATTGATGTTAAATCACATGGCGATGTGAACTAGATTATTGACTCTAGTGCAAGTGGGAGACTGAAGGAAATATGCCCTAGAGGCAATAATAAAGTATTATATATTTCCTTATATCATGATAAATGTTTATTATTCATGCTAGAATTGTATTAAACGGAAACATAATACATGTGTGAATACATAGACAAACAGAGTGTCACTAGTATGCCTCTACTTGACTAGCTCGTTAATCAAAGATGGTTATGTTTCCTAGCCATAGACATGAGTTGTCATTTGATTAACGGGATCACCTCATTAGGAGAATGACATGATTGACTTGACCCATTACGTTAGCTTAGCACCCGATCGTTTAGTATGTTGCTATTGCTTTCTTCATAACTTATACATGTTCCTATGACTATGAGATTATGCAGCTCCCGTTTACCGGAGGAACACTTTGTGTGCTACCAAACGTCACAACGTAACTGGGTGATTATAAAGGTGCTCTACAGGTGTCTCCAAAGGTACTTGTTGGGTTGGCATATTTCGAGATTAGGATTTGTCACTCCGATTGTCGGAGAGGTATCTCTGGGCCCACTCGGTAATGCACATCACTATAAGCCTTGCAAGCATTGTGACTAATGAGTTAGTTGCGAGATGATGTATTACGGAACGAGTAAAGAGACTTGCCGGTAACGAGATTGAACTAGGTATCGAGATACCGACGATCGAATCTCGGGCAAGTAACATACCGATGACAAAGGGAACAACGTATGTTGTTATGCGGTCTGACCGATAAAGATCTTCGTAGAATATGTGGGAGCCAATATGGGCATCCATGTCCCGCTATTGGTTATTGACCGGAGAGGTGTCTCGGTCATGTCTACATAGTTCTCGAACCCAAAGGGTCCGCACGCTTAAAGTTACGATGACAGTTATATTATGAGTTTATGTGATTTGATGTACCGAAGGTTGTTCGGAGTCCCAGATGTGATCACGGACATGACGAGGAGTCTCGAAATGGTCGAGACATAAAGATTGATATATTGGACGACTATATTCGGACACCGGAAGTGTTCCGGAGAAGTTTCGGATTAAACCGGAGTGCCGGAGGGTTACCGGAACCCCCCGGGGAAGTATTGGGCCTTGGTGGGCCTTGAGGGGAGAGAGAGGGCAGCAGCCATGAGGTGGCGCGCCCCCTCCCAAGGGGAATCCTAGTTGGACTAGGAGAGGGGGGCGCAGCCCCCTTTCCCTCTCCCTCTCCCTCTCTTTCCTTCCCCCCTTCTTTCCTAGTAGGACTAGGAAAGGGGAGTCCTACTCCTACTAGGAGGAGGACTCCCCCTCTCTCCTTGGCGCGCCTAGGGCAGCCGGCCTCCCCCTTGCTCCTTTATATACGAGGGCAGGGGGGCACCTAAGCACACACTTGATATACGATATTTTAGCCGTGTGCGGTGCCCCCCTCCACCAGATTACACCTCGATAATACCGTCGCGGAGCTTAGGCGAAGCCCTGCGTCGGTGGAACATCATCATCGTCACCACGCCGTCGTGCTGACGAAACTCTCCCTCAACACTCGGCTGGATCGGAGTTCGAGGGACGTCATCGAGCTGAACGTGTGTAGAACTTCGGAGGTGCCGTGCGTTCGGTACTTGATCGGTCGGATCGTGAAGACGTACGACTACATCAACCGCATTGTGATAACGCTTCCGCTGTCGGTCTACGAGGGTACGTGGACAACACTCTCCCCTCTCGTTGCTATGCATCACCATGATCTTGCGTGATCGTAGGAATTTTTTTGAAATTACTACGTTCCCCAACAGGGAGAAACGTCAATGACGAGCGAATGCAAGTTTTAAAACATGACGGCAACGAAGTGCCGATGCAATGCAAATGATGCGATGATGAATGCAACACACAAATAAAACACACGCCGAACACGAAATATATGGAAGGCGTCTAGAGCGTCAGTCTCGGAGCGTTACAGAGAGAGAGTTCACATCAAAGCTTAATGAGAGAATGCTTCAAACAGGGGAGAGAGGAATCACATGCCCCAGATGCTTGGTGTTCAAGAGGAGAGAAGTCACATGTCTTTAAGAGGGGAAAGACATGTCTATGTTATGTCTCTGTGATCTGATCTATTTTTGTTCTGCTCTGATTCCGTTTCCCTACTTTCTTCCATTATCCAATATAAGATTCAAGGGGAGAAAGACTGCTAGGGAAGGAAGTCTTTGGATTCATTGCATATCTTTTACCTTTGGGAACATGTCTGTATTCAATAGAGTACCCAGTACTCACTCTCTACATGTTATCCCAATCTTGGTACTCTTGTGGCTCTTTTGTTGCTATGTCCAGTAGATGTATCTGCGTTATCTAACCTTGTTTACTCAGGTTCATCCCTTCCTAAGCCAGCTCAAGACCACAAGGTAAGTATATGCATCACACTCATGTGCATGGAGATTTCTTGCTAATGTACATATTGTTTGCAAGAAGGAATCATGAACATGAGGTTACACTTCATATATTCATATCATTTGCTCTGATGCATATAGCCAAGATACATGTAACTCGTTGCTTGCTCTGTCATGTCTATGCTTTCACATGCTCTTATATTCCTTATTTACATGATTGCATACATGTAGGGGGAGCCTATGCATGTTACATGTCCTTCCAAAGCTTTACTTGCTATTCTCTTTATCTTTACCTAAAGCTTTGATGTATGTTGTCATCAATTACCAAAAAGGGGGAGATTGAAAGCACAAGTGCTCCCTAGGTGGTTTTGGTAATTAATCTCAACATAGCTCTTGTTGGACTAATGTTTTCATCTAGTGTATTTCAGACAAGTTCAACAAATGGAGTGGCGTGGACAAGAGGATGTGGAACCCCCTCAAGATGCTAAGGACAAAGGATTGGCTCAAGCTCAAAAGCTCAAGACTCTACATTTTACTTTTAGTGATCCAAGATCACATTGAGTCCATAGGAAAGCCAATACTATTAAAAGGGGGTGAGGTGTTGCTTAATGGCTTACTTGCTCAAAGTGCTTAGTGATATGCTCCAAAACCCTCAACCACTTTCTTATATCCACATATGTCCCAAACTAAAAGTCAAACTCGGCCCCACCGAAACATTCTATCCGGCGCCACCGAGTTCATTTGACATAGCCACTTCCAGAAACCCTAATCAATTCGGTCTCACCGATGGGATCCCGGTCTCACCGAGATGGGCTTGCAAACTCTCTGGTGCCTGTTGCATTTATTTCGGTCCCACTGAGATTTGCAATCGGTCTCACCGAGTTTGCTTGATCAACTCTCTGGTTAGCTCTTTACCAAAATCAGTCCCACCGAGTTTGTGTAATCGGTCAAACCGAGATGAAGTTTTACCCTAACCCTAGCACATCAGTCCCACCGAGTTGATAATATCGGTCCCACCGAAAAGCCTAACGTTCACATTTTGAACTAAATCGGCCTGACCGAGTTTCATTATTCGGTCCCACCGAGTTTGGTGAATTGTGTGTAACGGTTAGATTTTGTGTGGAGGCTATATATACCCCTCCACCCACTCTTCATTCGCGAGGAGAGCCATCAGAACATGCCTACACTTCCATCATACATTTTATGAGAGAGAACCACCTACTCATGTGTTGAGGTCAAGATATTCCATTCCAACCATATGAATCTTGATCTCTAGCCTTCTCCAACTTGCTTTCCACTCAACTCATCTTTCCACCAAATCCAAATCTATGAGAGAGAGTTGAGTGTTGGGGAGACTATCATTTGAAGCACAAGAGCAAGGAGTTCATCATCCACACACCATCTATTACCTTTTGGAGAGTGGTGTCTCCTAGATTGGTTAGGTGTCACTTGTGAGCCTCCGTCAAGATTGTGGGGTTGAACCAAGGAGTTTGTACGGGCAAGGAGATCGCCTACTTCGTGAAGATCTACCCTAGTGAGGCAATTCCTTCGTGGGCGATGGCCATGGTGGGATAGACAAGGTTGCTTCTTCGTGGACCCTTCGTGGGTGGAGCCCTCCGTGGACTCGCGCAGCCATTACCCTTCGTGGGTTGAAGTCTCCATCAACGTGGATGTACGATAGCACCACCTATCAGAACCATGCCCAAAATCTCCATGTCTTCAATTGCGTTTGTACACTCCAATCTCATCCCTTTACATTCTGTCAACTTGCATGCTTTACTTTCCGCTGCTCATATACTCTTGTCATGCTTGCTTGATATGTATTGTGATTGTTTAAAATTGTGCTAAAACTCCACCTCAACTCAAAGAAATTAAAAACTGCAACTTTTCTTGATTAGAGTCTATTCACCCCTCCTATAGACACCTCTTCTCGATCCTTTCACAACCTTTTATGATTTCTCTAGTTTGTTTGCGCATCTTCTAACTATGTTTTCTTTTGTTGTATTTCCCCCCGCAGGGCAAAAATGGTTATAATAGGAGGAGATGCGGATGGCAATGAACAAGATGTATTTTTTCACCTTTTTTGTGTTTTTGAGTTGTTTTCAACTTATCCATGTATGCTAATGTCCTTTTTTCATGTTTTTTTGGTTCCTTAATCAGCGTTCTGGAAGTCAGTCCCTTCGTCGGAACTCGAAGCGTCCTGCTAATCGCCAGCCACGACTTGCGCGTAGTGTTCAGCAGGGAGAGGAAGTTGAGGTAAGTGGCATGCTGATGACACAAGCACCTTATTTTGGTTTTGTTTGGGTCATATAATAATTTTTTGTTTTTTCCCATGCTCATGTTTTTTATTTTCTTAGGATGTTGATTAGTTTCGGGTTGTAAAGCGGACCAGACGTGCAGCAGTTGGAAGGGGAGCTGAGTCATCTATTAGGGTAAGTAAATTCTTGAATATAAGTGTTTCTCGCTTTTTAGACATTGATGAAATTATGCAGCCGCTGGCACCACTATTTTTGTTGTAGTTGGTCAATAAGCATCTTGTAGTTGACATCACTGGTCATCTTGATCTAAATATAGTTGACATTAGTTGACATCTTGTAGTTGACATCACTGGTCACCATTTGTGCAGGCAGCATTTGCTGGAGGAGCTGCCGCATCTTTCGCAGTAGATGCTGAGGTATGTGTGTTTTTTTTGTTCAGAGTCACAAGGCACCCATGTGAAGAAAGTAAACACACATACTTAGTAGTAGAGCAGAAAGAAATTAGCATACAAGCAGAACAGATTGCAATCCACACTAGCACACACAAACCACACTATGGGATCAAAGGAGAAGAGGCCCTTCCAGCATCGAACCTGTTTCTTCCCAGCAGAAAGAGAATCTTGTAGCATTGTCATCGTCCTCTTGCTCATCTCCTTTTGCTCAGCCTTAAGGTTTCTAGCCCATAAGTTTAAGGCCAAGCTTGTTTTTATGCTTTTTGATGCCCTCTCTCGCCTCATCGGGGACTTGGCCATCATTGAACTCAAGCTCCTTCAAACTGGGAAGTTTGTGGATACCGGAGAGGGATGTGGCCCCTAGAACTTTTTGTAGTTGTCAGGTCTAGTACATTTTCTTAGTTTTTTTGCAGGTTGCACACTGATAGTCTTCAGTTGTCATCATGAGCTTTCATAGTTGCACAAAAACATCATATTAGTTGGCATGATCCATTTTATGTTTATATAGTTTTTGCAATACTGATCCAAATGATGACTGCTAGTTTTTTTCCAGTCCGTTTTTTTGTCTTATGTTTAATGTTTCCTTAATGTTTTTATTTTCTCATCAACATGCCAGCGGTGAAGGAGTTGAGGTGGCTGCAGGGCAAGATGTGGAGCGACCATCACAAGCGGGCAGGATAAGGGCTTCACCAGGGCGGTTTGCGAAGTTCAACAGCTCTCTATCCCCACTGTTGAGGATATAACCATTAGAGTCACCCGCCCAGGAGGGGCCGGGTTACGTTATAATGATCATCACGTAAAGCCCAGTACCAGGCTAGAGGATGGCGGATCAATAGTGGGCTTAAGACCCGGAGGCGGCTTAAGGCCCGTAGTGATAAACCGCCGTTATGGCAAGACTTGTAATGTAAGGCAAGAGTAGTTAAGAGTCCGAGCCGGATACTGCTATAAGCCGGCCGGGACTCTGAGAGCTGCGGGCGTCAACCTCTCTATATAAAGGGACGACCGACGGCGGTTCAGGATGAGAGACAACAGATCGAGAGCCGGGCATAGCGATTAAGCTCCCTGGTCATCGAAACCCTAAGTAATACCACCTCAACTGGACGTAGGCTTTTACCTTCACCGTAAGGGGCCGAACCAGTATAACCCTCGTGTTCCTTGTCCCGTTTAACCCCTTTAAGCTTCCTAGCTGCGATGGCTCCACGACTAAGTCCTTGCACGAGGACATCTGCCGTGACAATTCCACGACAGTTGGCGCCCACCATGGGGCCAGCGCACGGTGGATTTGAGTTCTTGAAGGGCAGCTTCGAAGGGCTCAAGGGATACGCTGTGGGCCGGATGACCAAGAGTGCTTTCGTAGGATGCGTCCATGGAGAGCTCTCAGAAGGATCTGGATCTGGTGATGAGACGGCCGCTCGCTCTAACGGCGAGTCATCCACAGAGGAGACCGATTCGTTATACCAACTTCAAGATGGCAGGCTCAGGGGTTGTTCCGATGGCGACAGTATTCCGGACCCCTTTGAGCCGCCGAGCCGGGTCGGAATCTTCATGGCTGGCGCACAACCTATTCAAAACCCCACCGCCGGGGCAGGAAGCCCTGTGCCCTCGCCGGCTCAGGTGCTGATGGATCTCACAGACAAGATGACGGCCCTGTTAACCGCTACGGTCGCCCCAGCGGATCAAGCTCAGCATGACGCGGAGGTGGCACAGTTAAAGTTGGATCTAGCAAAAGCCAAGGAGGATCTGGCGGCGGAAGGGATCAGGATGGCTGCGGAGAGGGCGGCTCTCGACGCCCAGACTCAGCTGATTCAGGCACAGTCTTTCCGGCTCACGATGGATCAGAACGCGTCCAATGAGGTCATGAGAAGGAGGCATCAAAAGGCCCAATCTCGACTCCCTCCGGTTTACGATCCTCAAAACCTCTTCAACACGCCTGGTGCAGGGCCCAGTAACCTGCCAGAGATCACGACGCCCGGGGCTGGAACGTCAATTCAGCCCCAAGTGATGGGGCCTCCCCGGGTGAACGCTGCCCCGCCTCAGTATGTGCCAATACCACCGGGTCATTATGCCAACCCGTTGGAAAACATGGTCGCCACGGCGGCGCGACTGGCGGCTCTCCCAATCGATGGCGACTCTCCAACGGCGGTTGAAACCCGCTGGGTCAGAGAACTCCTTCAGACGGCTCTGGCGCAGCAGGAGGCATATTCTTATAGCCGGGACAGGATTCATTCAACCCCTCGTCCAGGCCGGAGCCCGAGTTATAGCAGACACATGGTCTCAGCGACCGGCTCAAGCAATGTCCGACGCCATGACTTGCCTCCTGGCCACGGCCCGGCTCATAACGGGGCCTTTCACGCGGTAGACCAAGACAGAGCACGGCAAGAGGCGGAGCAGGCGCCTCAGTTGACGGCTTACCAGCCACCCCCGGCTTATCCGACGGCTTCTATTGATGCTGGTATACCTACGAGGACTGGAGGTGTCCCTTGTCTGGTGCCGGCTCTCCGCAATGAACGTCTGCCCAAGGATTTCAAAGGGCCTAGGAAGGTGCCTAATTACACGGCTGATTTACAACCCGGAGCCTGGATCGAGAGTTACGAGATGGCCATGGAGTTGCTGGAGGTCAGTGAAGCAGCAATGGCCAAGTACTTCACCATGATGTTAGATGGAACTGCCCGCACTTGGTTGAAGGGACTGCCCCCGAACTCTATCGGGTCTTGGGCTGAGCTAAAAGCCCGGTTCATCCAAAACTTCAAAGATACATGTAGGCAATCTATGTCAATTGTGGATTTGACTAATTTCAAGCAGCAGGAGGGTGAGTCTACGACCCATTGGGTTCGCCAGGTCAAAGAGATAATCCATTCATCTGATAAGATGGATGCCGGCTCTGCAGTCTTAATGTTAGAGCAGAATTGTCATTTTGCGCCCCTGAAGATGAAGCTCGGGCGGCTCAAGCGCGATTGCAATGATATGGGGACGCTGATGGCGGCTCTGGTCAAGTACGCCGACTCTGATAGTACCAAGGATCCCGCGTCGGATGATGAAAGGACAAGGAAGGGAAAACGGAATGGCAATGGCAAGGGCCCCCAGCATAACCCGGCGAACCAAGGAGGTAACAAGCGTAAGGCTGATGGCCGTATGGAATTTGTGGCCAACACCAATTCACAGGGTAACAACCACCGGCGCAAGGGGAGACCACCTCCCCGAGCCGGCGGGTCAGGCCCGACGCTTGAACAATTGTTAAATGAGCCCTGCCCGAGGCATGGCTCTAGGGAAAAGCCGGCCACTCACCTATGGAAGGACTGCGCAATCATGAAGGCCTTTAATAATTCCAATGCTTTCAATGGCAATAATGGCCCGGGCGGCAGCTCAGGAGCCGGCGGCTTTCATGGCCCGGGCGGCGGCTCAAATTCCAATTCTCAGAATGTTCAAGGGGGCTTTAATCAGCAGTCCGGCCAGGGTCATCAGCAGCAGCAGGGGGGATACCAGACCAATCCAAAGCAGCTCAATGGTGGACAGTATCATGTGTTTACCACCAGTCTGTGCAAGCGAGATCAGAAGCTTCATAAAAGGGTTGTGAATGCTGTTGAGCCGGCGGTTCCACGCTATTTAAGATGGTCTGAGCAGCCTATTGTGTGGAGTAGGGAAGATCACCCTCCCCGGGTTGATAATCCGGGTCACCTGGCCCTGGTGGTGGCTCCTCAGGTGGGGGATATAAATTCACTAAAGTGCTCATGGACGGAGGCAGCAGCATCAACATCCTCTATTATGAGACCTTCCGTCGTATGGGGTTGATTGATAAGAACCTCAGCCAGTCCAATACTGTTTTCCATGGTGTGGTGCCTGGTAAGTCGGCATATCCAGTTGGTAAGATCGAGCTGGAAGTGGCTTTTAGAGATGAGTACAACTACAGGGCGGAAAAATTAACCTTTGAGGTGGTTAAGATAAGAAGTCCGTATCATGCTTTATTTGGGCGGCCGGCTTACGCCAAGTTCATGGCACGACCGTGTTACGTGTATTTGCAGCTCAAGATGCTGGGTCACAATGGGACCATTACGGTTCATGGCAGCCGAAAGATAGCCTTGGAGTGTGAGGAAGGTGACGCGGCTTATGCAGAATCTTTTGTGCAACAGAGGAGTTAAAGTTTTACAAGGACAATGTTGACCCGACAGATATGACGTCTTTGAAAAAGCCAACCACGGAGCATGAGCCGGTAATGAAATTTAAGTCCGCTGATGAGACTAAACTTGTTGACTTTGTTCCAGGCGACTCATCTCAGCAGTTCAGCATCAGTGCCAATCTGGATCCGAAATAGGAAGGCACGCTCATCGAGTTCATCCGTGAGAACAAGGACATCTTTGCATGGAAACCTTCTGACATGCCGGGTGTACCTAGAGAACTCGCTGAGCACACTCTCAATATTGATCCGAAGTTTAAGCCGGTCAGGCAATTCCTCCGGCGGTTTAATGAGGAGAGGCGGAAAGCCATTGGTGAGGAGGTAGCCCGGCTCTTGGCGGCCGGGTTTATTGTTGAAGTTTTTCATCCAGAATGGTTAGCTAACCCGGTACTCGTGCTCAAGAAGAACGGCACCTAGCGGATGTGTGTGGACTACACGGACTTAAACAAGGCTTGTCCGGCTGATCCTTTTGCTCTCCCCCGTATTGATCAAATCATTGATGCTACGGCGGGTTGTGAGCGCTTAAGTTTTTTGGATGCTTATTCTAGATACCATCAGATTAAAATGGCAGTTAAGGACCAGGAGAAGACGGCGTTCATCACTCCCTTTGGAGCCTTCTGTTATGTGTCTATGCCTTTTGGACTCAAGAGTGCACAGGCGACTTACCAGCGTTGTGTGCAGAATTGTCTTCATAACCAGATTGGGCGCAATGTTCATGCCTATGTGGATGATATCGTTGTTAAGTCCAGGGAGAAGGAGACCCTGGTAGATGATCTTAGAGAAACCTTTGATAATCTCCGGGTTTACAAGATGATGCTTAACCCGGCCAAGTGTGTTTTTGGTGTTCCCGCAGGCAAGCTCTTGGGTTTTCTGGTTTCTCACAGAGGCATTGAAGCTAACCCGGAAAAGATCAAGGCAATCACCTCTTTGGCTCAGCCGGCGTGCATAAATGACGTCCAGCGTCTGGCGGGCCGCATCGCTGCTTTGAGCCGATTTATCAGCCGTTTGGGTGAAAAGGCCATGCCACTGTACCAGTTGATGAAGAAAATAGATGACTTTGTCTGGAATGATGCTGCTAATGCTGCTTTTGAGGATTTGAAGAGACAGCTGGCTGAGCCCCCCGTTCTTGCTGCTCCTGTTGACAAGGAGCCCTTATTGCTGTATGTAGCCGCTAACACGAGCCGTCAGTGTGGCTGTGGTGGTGGAGCGCAAGGAAGAGGGTAAGGAGTATCCGGTTCAGCGGCCGGTTTACTACGTCAGTGAAGTGCTCATTGAGTCCAAACAACGGTATCCACATTGGCAGAAGCTTGTTTACGGGGTATTCATGGCAAGCCGGAAGCTTAAGCATTATTTCCAGGGTCACCCTATCACTGTGGTTAGTTCTGCTCCCCTAGGAGATATCATCCAAAACAGAGAAGCCACAGGAAGAGTGGCTAAGTGGGCTATAGAGCTTGGGCCTCATGGTCTGAAATACGTGCCACGCACTGCTATCAAATCTCAAGCATTGGTGGATTTCATCAACGATTGGACAGAGCTGCAGGTGCCTGAAGAAAAACCGGATAATACATACTGGACTATTCACTTCGACGGGTCTAGGCAATTGGAGGGCTCGGGGGCTGGAGTTGTATTAACTTCCCCTCGAGGTGACAAGTTTTGCTATGTGCTACGGTTGATGTTTCCCTGTACTAACAATGCGGCTGAGTACGAGGCCTTGCTCCATGGTCTTCGGATGGCTAAGGAGATGAGCTTGAGCCGGGTAAGGTGCTTTGGCGACTCAGATTTAGTGGCTCAACAAGTGTCAGACAAGTGGGATTCCAAGGACCCTCTCATGGCGGCTTATCGCCGCGAAGTTGATGCCATTGCTGGACACTTTCAGGGTTACCAAGTAGAGCACATCGATCGCAGGAAGAACGAGGCGGCTGATGCATTAAGCCGGCTGGGCTCTCAGTGAAAGCCGGTGCCGCCTAATACTTTCTTGGACATTTTGCATAACCCTTCTGTTAAGTTGCCTACAGAGGAAGACTTGGCTGTCCCTGACCCGGAGGCACAGTTGGTGGCGGCTCTCCACATTACCCCAAACTGGACAGTACCATACTTGGCTTACATGACCCGGGGAGAATTGCCTAAGGATGAAACTTTGGCCAGACAAATAACCCGGCGGTCTAAGTCAATCATAATTATCAATGGCGAGCTGCATCGTCGCAGTGTCACTGGAACTTTCCAGCGTTGTGTTTCCCCTGAGGAAGGTCAAGAAATTTTACGTGAGATTCACGAGGGGGATTGTGGCCATCATGCCGGCTCAAAATCCCTTGTGGCCAAGGCTTTTCGTCATGGTTTTTATTGGCTGACGGCTCATGCTGATGCGGAGGACTTGGTCAGTAAATGTGACGGTTGTCAAAGGTTCTCGCGACGGGCTCATGTGCCGGCTCAGGAGCTGCGGATGATTCCAATTACTTGGCCATTTGCGGTCTGGGGGCTTGATATGGTTGGGCCTTTTAAAAGATCCAAGGATAAGAAGACTCACCTCTTGGTGGCGGTCGACAAGTTCACAAAGTGGGTCGAAGCAGAGCCAGTCAGTAAGTGTGATGCAGCCACAGCGGTTCAGTTCATGAAAAGGGTGATATTTCGCTTTGGTTTTCCACATAGCATTATAACTGACAATGGTACCAATCTGTCTAAAGGCGCCATGGAGGAGTTTTGTCAACGAGAGCATATTCGACTCGATGTTTCATCAGTGGCTCACCCTCAATCCAATGGTCAAGCTGAGAGAGCTAATCAGGAGATTTTGAAGGGCATCAAGCCCCGGCTTTTGGTCCCTTTGCAACGGACGCCGGGTTGTTGGGTGGAGGAGTTACCCTCCGTGTTATGGAGCATCAATACTACTCCTAACAGGTCTACGGGTTACACGCCTTTCTTCATGGTTTATGGAGCGGAAGCAGTCCTCCCTAGCGACATCCGTCATGACTCGCCTCGAGTGGCGGCTTATGTTGAGGCGGATAATGAGCGGGCGCGCCAAGATGCTCTTGACTTGTTGGACGAACAGCGTGATGTGGTAGCAGCTCGCTCGGCGATTTAGCAACAAGACCTGCGCCGCTATCACAGCCGCCGGGTTAAGTCCAGGGTCTTCCAGGAAGGTGATCTGGTGCTCCGGCTCATCCAAGATCAAACAGATGCACACAAGTTATCCCCGCCTTGGGAAGGGCCCTTTGTGGTCAGCAAGAACTTGCACAACGGGTCATACTACCTTATCGATGTTCGGGAGCACAAAGATTCACGTAAGTCGGAGGAAGAGACCCGTCGGCCGTGGAACATAGCTCAGCTTCGGCCTTATTACACCTGAGCCACCGGCTCTCATAATGTACATATTTCTATAGCCATGTATATATTATGATAAATAATAAAGCAGGACCTCTGTCCTTTTCTCCTCCAAAGGTAAATGTGTTATTTCCATTACAACATTACATGGTCACTTGGAGGTGGATCCGGCTTACGATCGTATTCGAATCTAGCCGTTAACAATATGATCACCTAGGGGCTTCCTGTTCAAACATAGGTCGTATTCGAACCAAAGAGAACATAGCTGTCGATACCCACTTGATTGGCAAATTGCCGAGCTCATTGGGGAGTTTTTCTTGATCATATTTGAATCATAGCTTAACCCCTTTGGGAACCGACGTGGATCGTATTCGAATCAGCGTCGTTAAACAACTCTCAAGGTCATTTGGGGGCTTCCTGTTCAAACATAGGTCGTATTCGAACCAAAGAGAACATAGCTGTCGGTACCCTCTCGATCGGCAACGCCAAAGCCACTGGGGGCTATATGATCGCATTCGAATCTTAGCTTAACCCCTTTGGGACGGTTCTCTGGTCGTATTCGAATCAGAAGCCCCTAAGTTTTGATCTTTTGGTTTGCAACAAGTTGTTTTGATCATATCAACAGTGTGCAAGGGCG
Organism: Aegilops tauschii subsp. strangulata; assembly: GCF_002575655.3. NCBI lineage: Eukaryota > Viridiplantae > Streptophyta > Magnoliopsida > Poales > Poaceae > Aegilops > Aegilops tauschii. The sequence continues at coordinate 274,152,831 of NC_053037.3, read as the reverse complement.
GTTCTTACTCCGCCGACTTAACTTTGATTAACAATGTTGATAGCACACAATAAGCATTATTGATGCTGGTGAACCGGAGTTGAGTTCTCAACCTCATTATTCGGGTTACATAAACCGGAAGTATACTTGAAGGCTTGTAAGTATGCTATTATGGTTACCTCGAGGATATAATTGAGGGCCGGTCTTTGGTGACTTTGGTTCATATTCCGGGTTATATGTAAAGTATATGACTCTCAGTGCGGTAAGCGCCCAGAGACTTGTGATTTGTTTTCTATGCAGGACGATTAAAGACAGCTTTTTAACTTAAGGAAAGTAGATGATCGAACATAACCCGGAGGAATATAAAGGAGCAGCTTCAATGGAGTTAAGCATTCTACACGTGCACGATGGCACGACAAAATTAAGTGTTTGTCCTACTCTATTACAAGACTCCCCGAGTCCAAAAGGTGAGGCATTGTTTTTAAGGTGTAACCATGAGCCGCCTAAGAAATCAAGGTGCTTGTTGGGTTGAAGCTCCCGGCTCATCCCTCTCCGCTCCTCCGGCTGTTTCCATGACCTGGAAGGTTGATGATTTCCAGTCAATGCCGCTCAAAGCTTCAAATTGAGCCTCGTCATCAATTAACCCGACCGGGTCAACTTCTGGAGCGAAGGTATGCTTACGAGTCGGAGGGATCAGGCTGATTGCTTCATAGCGTGGGGTGGGGATCCTCTGATTCTCCGTGTCATAGCCCGGCTGATATTTGGTAAGGTCGGTGTCATTCCCAATCAAGGTGGCCACCGGGCGCACGCTCTTCACACAGGCGGCAAAGTCTTTCTGGTCAAAGGGGGTGCCGTCTTCCTTCAGGCTGGGGTATCCAAGAGCGATGTCGGCCGGGTCTAGCTCCGGTAGAAACACCTTGGCCCGGCTCAGAGCAGCTATAGCTCCGGCTCTTGCAGAAGCCTGTCTCAGCTCTTGAAAGCGTTGAGGAAGTACGGCAAGCCGCCTGAGTACGTCTGCCAGGTGAGTGGGAACCTCATTGGACAGGGCCACAACGGCTAAAGCACGTTGTGACCCGGTGTAGAGTTGCTCCACCAAGGTGTAAACCGCCTTCAGCTTGGTCGGCACGTTCTGATTCAGATTGGAGCTTCTGGGACCTGCATAATAACGTCAGGTGAGCTGATGGCAACGATGGGACTTATGAGACATGAAGAATGTAAACTTGTTAAAAGCTTACAGAATAACTTACCGAAGATTGCGGAGACCATCTGTGACACATGGTGTTTTAAGCCGGAGAGTTCGGCGGTTCTTTCAGTAAGGGCAGCCTCCGCTTGTTCGGCCTGGCTGAGCAAGGCAGTCTTCTCGTCGGCCCAAGTTTTTCTTTCCGTTTCAAATTTTTTCTTCAGTTTTTCTTGTGCAGCAACACTGAACTCAAACTTGGCATTGGCCTTCCGGGTCTCAGTTTCCTGAGTCTTCAGGCGGTTCTTCAGCTCAGAGATTTCCGATTCAAATTTCTTGCAGGCAGCCTGTACAAATTCCGGGTTACAGTTTGAGTGGTTATCATGCAACATTAAAGTCCCAAGCACTTTGCAAGCAAAGACACTTGGCACTTGGGGGCTAATGTATGCTGAAAGATTCTATTTATAAGTGCCGGTTCATGAAGGTAAGCCAGAAGTTAAGTCTACAACATATTCTATCATAAGTAATAGACTTGGGGGCTAGCATGGTAAGGATGACTATGGAGTAAGCAAGAGAGTTGTACCTCAGATTTTTGCTGTATATGCTTCACCATGTCAATCTCCAGGTCCCGGCTGTTGTGCACTTGACCAATATAACCAGAAACAATGTCTCCAATGCTCAAGTTAGCATAGTCAGTGATATCCAGTCTGGCCCTGCGGCGCTCCAGCAGTTCTTCTTTAGCAGAGCATCTGGCCAGCACAGTGGGTCTTCCCGGCTCAACATATTCGGTCCGGGTAATCACCACATCCGGGTCATCGGCCGGGTGAGCTGAGCTGGGGATCTCCGGGTTGTCAGAACTCTCCATGGCTTGTTGTTCAGTTGGAGCGGTGGTTTCTGGAGCTGGTGCAGACGGCGGCTCAGAAGCAGAGGCGTTGGGTTCAGTCAAGACCGGTTCTTCGACTGGGTTACTTTTCTTTGCCCTCTTGCTGAGCTTTGCTTGGGCACTGAAAGTCAAAAGGTTAGTGCAGAAACATGAGAAAGATAAGCACAACATAAGCTGATCATCATTACCCGGGTGCGGTCTTGAAAGCCGGCAAGTTAGATTGCATGGAGTCCCCGGAGGAAGGTGAAGTTTCCTGATAGTTTGAATCAGAAGAATTGAGTGGTTGACGAGTGACGCCCGCCAAAGGATGAAAAGGATATAAGTTGGAGATAACCTCGGTTCGGCGCTTCCTTGATGCTTCAGGTAAGCCGGAGGAGAGGTCTGCATCCTTGTTGGTCCGGGTGTGCCTCCGGATCTCATGAATCTGTCGCTTCAAAAGAAATTGAGGATCTTGATAAGCTAAAGGATGTGAAAACCTTACTTTCCGGGTTACTCTTCGGACTTTCAGCCTTGGCAAGGGCTCCGAGTCGGAGGAAAGTATAGTTACCTCTTCAGTCACCGGGTTACTCGCTCCGGTGTCCTCCTGCTGGTAATCAGTGTCGATAAGGTGGTTAAGAACAAACAAAAAAGAGCATAAGAATCAAGGGCTACCTCTGACTCGGAGGAGTCATCCAGCTGAAGCAGGTCTAAGGCGCTAGGCTTACTCCCCTTCTTGCGGGGAGCGGCTCTCCTCGCGGCTTTTTTAGCCTTCCTGGCTTTTTTAGCAGCCTCATGGTCATACCTGACCTTCCAGAACTTATCATTAGCCTGAAAAATACAACAAAGGTTTCTTGAGGTTAAGACGAAAATCGTTAAAATGAAAAGTAAAGTGCTTAGATCAGTAGCTTACCGCTGGAGCCGGGTTAGCTTTGCAGAATGGACTTAAGCCGGTCCTCCCGCAATCTGCTAAGCTCTCGTTCAAAAGGGATTTGGTCATGTCATCAATGACGTCTTCAGGTAAGTCGTTGGGGCTGTGCCGAAGAGGATCATCCTTCCGGCCGGTGTAATCACACATTAAGCCGGGGCGGCGGCTTAGAGGGATCACCCGCCAAGCAATCCAGACCCGGACTAGATCAACACCGTTAAGGCCGTTTTCCAGAAGAGCCTTAATCTTGTTGATGGTGGGGATAAGCGGTTGTCGCTCAGCTTGAGATAATTTGTCTGGCAGGGGGTGATTTGACTCCAGACGCAGGGCGCGAAAGCCGGGCAGAGGGTTTTCATCAGCCGGAGAAGTATCCTGGCAGTAGAACCATGTCTGGTTCTAGTCCTTTGGGTGGCTTGGCGGCTCAGCATAAGGAAAGAGGCAATCTCTTCGTCGTTGGATTGAAATTCCGCCAAGTTCCAAGCTAGGCCCGTTGGCACACTCGTTCTGGCGGTTCAGATAAAACAGCTCCCTAAAGAGCAGTAGGCTGGGCTCTTCTCCGAGATATACCTCACAGAACACTTGAAAGTTACAAATATTCGACACGGAATTGGGTCCAATGTCTTGAGGTCGCAGATCAAAAAGTTCAGAACATCTCTGAAGAATCTTGAGCCAGGAGGAGCAAAGCCCCGGCTCATGTGATCAGCAAATATAACAACCTCTCCGTCTCTTGGTTGAGGTCTTTCTTCGGACGGGTCAGGGGCACGATAGGACATGACCTCCTTCTTAGGCAGGTAACCCGTCTTCACAAAGTCATCTAAAGTATTATCAGTAACATTGGATCTCACCCAGTTGCACGTAATGGGTGCCTTGGGAGCCTTGGGCGGCATGGTGAAAGACGAAAGCCTATGACAAAAGAAAATGTCCGGTTCAAATATAAGCCGGAGGAAGATTTCAGTTCAGTATTCAAGATGGCAGCTTATGAAGGGGCCTAATGATATATGGCTAAGTGTGTCGGGTTATCCAAGCCGCTGTGGATATCATAAGTAATTCAAGTTGTTTAAAGCTCTATCATGAATAAGCCGGAAGTTTCACAGCGCATGGCCTCTTTTAAGCCGGAGATATGAACCGCCATGGTTAACAGATATAGGTTTTTGTCTAAGTGTTGTACAAACAGGTTTCACAGGTTGCAGGGATTATTTTGGATCAAACGATCGTCCAAAAAGAAAAAATTTCTAGACCTAGAAAGCTGATACAGGGAAGTTCATGAGCTCAGAACGAGGTCTTTCTGCGGACAAAAGGGATCTACTAGCATAAAAATGAGTGCGAAACCACTATCGCAGGAGTTCTACCCTGTTTTCCGGATCAAAAGGGGTCGCGGTGGAAGAACTGTGAAGAACTCGAGATGAACTACGAAGAACAGGGGAAGAACGACAGAACCCTAATGCGAATCTACTGTATGGAGTGGCGAGGACTTACCGGCGCTGATGAGATGCGGAGGTTGCCGCCGTTTCTCTGGACCGGTTCAGGGTGATGCAGCGGCCGAGGTTGAAGAAGACCAGGGGTGCGGCGGCGGCGGCGGAGCTCGGGCTCTGGAGCGTCAGGGGAGGAAGACGATGGAGGAGAAGAGTGACGAAGGCTTATGGGCCGGGCCTATTTATAAGGGACGGCTGATAAATGGGCGCGAGAAACGAGGAGGCCAAGACGCGATTATCTCGCCACAGAAACGCCTCGATTTTCGGGATGGTCATTAAAGATAAGATCCGTTGGGATATGACGGAATAAAAAATGGATTTAGTGGAAGATGACGTCACGGCGGGTTACCAAGAATCTAGAAGATGACGTCACGGCGGGTTACCAAGAATCCAGAAGATGACGTCACGGCGGGTTATAGCCTTCGCACAAGCAGAAGCCGGAAGATTTTCTTTCAAAGGGATTGAAGATTGACATGAACCGGTTCAAATCAATCTGGGGCCTAATGTTGAGGATATAACCATTAGAGTCACCCGCCCAGGAGGGGCCGGGTTACGTTATAATGATCATCACGTAAAGCCCAATACCAGGCTAGAGGATGGCGGATCAATAGTGGGCTTAAGACCCGGAGGCGGCTTAAGGCCCGTAGTGATAAACCGCCGTTATGGCAAGACTTGTAATGTAAGGCAAGAGTAGTTAAGAGTCCGAGCCGGATACTGCTATAAGCCGGCCGGGACTCTGAGAGCCGCGGGGCGTCAACCTCTCTATATAAAGGGACGACCCGACGGCGGTTCAGGACGAGAGACAACAGATCGAGAGCCGGGCATAGCGATTAAGCTCCCTGGTCATCGAAACCCTAAGTAATACCACCTCAACTGGACATAGGCTTTTACCTTCACCGTAAGGGGCCGAACCAGTATAACCCTCGTGTTCCTTGTCCCGTTTAACACCTTTAAGCTTCCTAGCTGCGATGGCTCCACGACTAAGTCCTTGCACGAGGACATCTGCCGTGACAATTCCACGACACCCACCGCAGAAGTCTGAGCTAGTTTCGAGGTTGTTTGGGGGCCTCTTGAACTTATCAGACACACTTCCAGCGAACCTCACTAAATTCCTGATGCAGTCCTACCAGCCAGAGAGCTCTGAAATGGTGTTCCCTGGCAGGGGAAGGATCCGTGTCGATGCTGACAGTGTTCACAGGGTATTTGATCTCCCAAACAAGGGTCAAAAAGTCAGATATGTAGTTGACAAGGATGCAACTAGGAGATTCAGAGAGGCTTTCAACATAACTGGAGATTCTCATCCCTAGATCACTACATGGTGCAAGATGATTAAGGATATGGCGGGAAGAATGGATGACACATTCTTTATGGCCTGGCTTGCGGTTGCATTCATCACTTTTCTAGCACCAACCACCGCCCTGAAGCTGAGCCCAAAGTGCTACGGACTTGTGCTAGATCATGAAATGCTCAAGAACACAAACATCTGCCTCTTTGTAGCAGAACACATAAATGAAGCTTTCCGGAACATGGACCAGGAGAAGCAAACCGCCTGCTGCTGCTTGTATCACTTGATGGTTAGTGAAGACAAGCAATTCCATGTGTTTTTCTTCTTTGTGCAGTTATAGTTTCTGAAATACTCATCATAGTAACTGAACTTTGGGTTTCCTTTGGTGGTTCTGGTGCAGATACTATACCTTGATGCGCTCGTTCATGATATCCCAGTAAGCAACTGCGTGATACGAGCAATGCATGGGACAGTGTGCTAATTGCCAAGGTGATCAAGAAGGACACGATCTCTCATGGTGTGTTTGGAAAATTACAAGTGAGTTCTCTTTGTTTTTTCCAACAGTGCCTTCTTTTTATGTTCTATTCATGTCTGCTCACTTTTTGGTAGTTGCATAAAAACTGTGATCAGTTGGCACAACAGTGCCTGTAGTTGCACAGCTTGTAGCTTTAACTTTGGCATCTGCACACATGTTCATTTTTAATTGGCACATCATCACTTTTAAGTTGCACAGTTTTACTTATCTTGTTGCACAGATGTGTGACATTAGTTGGTAGAAACTTTTTTTAGGTGCCCTGTGGGTTCCATAGTTTTTTGGTTTGTTCAGTTGCATATATGTATAATCCATTTGTCTACCCAGTATCTTGTTGTAGTTGCACAGGTTATAATGTTTGGTTTTCGTTCAACACACAAATCTGTTTTGATAACCTTGTTCTTTTCTTTTTCTCTTTTTTACATCAGCTTAAAGAGGAGTATAGGGGCACGGAGCAGACACCACTGTTTGGTGGTATTTTGCAAGCTGAAGCATTCGTGGCGTCGAAGTTACCAATAACCTACAATCCACAGGTTAGTCTTTTGCATACAGAAGTTTGGATCAGTTACCGACATTTTCTTTGGCTGGGATGTATGTTCAGTTGCACATATATGCTTTTTTAGTTGTGAGAATACATGATTTAGTTGGCTGGGATGTATGTTCAGTTGCACATATATGCTTTTTTAGTTGCACACATTCTTTGGACAGTCAATGTGTTCGTTTTGCAAACAATAACTTCAACTTGGTAGAATGGATGTTTAGTTTTGGCTACAATGCATGTTTAGTTGGCTAGAATCATGTTTTTAGTTGGCCAGAAAATGTGTCTTAGTCGGCTTGTTGTACACATCATGGTCAGTTACCGACATTTTCTTTTTAAAAATGGTTTATAACTGAATCAGTACTGAATCTTTTTTTGTGCTGATGCAGAAAAAGGCAAAGATTGCCAAAGTGGTTAATGACCTGTGCAAGGCAGTAACTGAACAGGTTGGCACCTTCATCGAAGCAGTTGCCAAGATCGATGACGAGGAGCCGGATATTGATCCTTTCGTACAACAGCCATCAATGGGAACCGGGACGTCACGCCGTGCTCCAAAAAGAAAGAGACAAGTTACACCTATACAAGAAGAAGAGTTTGTTGAGGAGGAGTCAGAAGAAGATGAGGAAATGGAAGCAGCGCTAGATGTTGGAGATGACGAGGACACAAATGCGGATGAATCAGAGGAGGATAAAGATGAGGATGACAAAGAAGAAGATGCAGAGGAGGAGGAGTGTAACACCCATGATGCGGCTATATCTCCCACGTGTCGAGGCACGACTTAGAGGCATAACCGCATTGTGGTTTTGTTGCAAGAAGGGTCATCTTCACACAATCCCATGTAATGAACAAGAATGGGATAACGAGAGTTGGCTTACAATCGCCACTTCACACAATACATAAATATAATCCATACATCATCCAAAATACACACATAGACCGACTACGGTCAAGATCCAAATGAAAATAAGATAACCCGAAATGCTAGATCCCCGATTGTCCCAACTGGGCTCCACTACTGATCATCAGGAAAAGACACATAGTAACGACCACGTTCCTCGTCGAACTCCCACTTGAGGTCGATTGCGTCATCTGCACTGGCATCGTCAGCACCTGCAACTGTTTTGGTAGAATCTGTGAGTCACGAGGACTCAGCAATCTCACACCCGCGAGATCAAGACTATTTAAGCTTATAGGAAAGGATGGTGTAATGAGGAGGAGCTGCAGCAGGCACTAAGCATATATAGTGGCTAACATACGCAAAAGAGAGCGAGAAGAGAAGCAACGGAACGGTCGTCATCTAGTAATGACCAAGAAGTGATCCTGAACTCCTACTTACGTCATTCATAACTCAAACCATGTTCACTTCCCGGACTCCGCCGAGAAGAGACCATCACGGCTACACACGCGGTTGATGTATTTTAATTAAGTCAAGTGACAAGTTCTCTACAACCGGACATTAACAAATTCCCATCTGCCTCATAACCGCGGGCACGGCTTTCGAAAGATATTACCCTGCAGGGGTGTCCCAACTTAGCCCATCATAAGCTCCCACGGTCAACGAAGGATAAACCTTCTCCCGGAAAGACCCGATCAGTCTCGGAATCCCGGTTTACAAGACATTTCGACAATGGTAAAACAAGACCAGCAAAGCCACCCGAATGTGCCGACAAATCCCGATAGGAGCTGCACATATCTCGTTCTCAGGGCACACCGGATGGGCAAGACGTCGGGTTGGCATAGACCCTGGTTGCCCAGGGGGCGCCGGACATCGCCCAGTTTGGGCCAGCACTCGAAGGAGCACTGGTCCGGGGGTTTAAAATAATGATGACCCTCGGGCTCGCGAAAACCCGGGGGAAAAGGCTTAGGTGGCAAATGCTAAAACCAAGGTTGGGCCTTGCTGGAGGAGTTTTATTCAAGGCGAACTGTCAAGGGGGTCCCATAAATCACCCAACCGCGTAAGGAACGCAAACTCAAGGAACATAATACCGGTATGACAGAAACTAGGGCGGCAAGAGTGGAACAAAACACCAGGCATAAGGCCGAGCCTTCCACTCTTTACCAAATATATATAGATGCATTAATATAATAAGAGATATTGTGATATCCCAACATATCCATGTTCCGACATGGAACAAACTTCAACTTCACCTGCAACTAGCAACGCTATAAGAAGGGCTGAGCAAAAGCGGTAACATAGCCAAACAACGGTTTGCTAGGAAAGGATGGTTAGAGGCTGACATGGCAATATGGGAGGCATGATATAGCAAGTGGTAGGTAGCGCAGCATGGCAATAGAACGAACAACTACCAAAGCAAAGATAGAAGTGATTTCGAGGGGTGGTCATCTTGCCTGCAAGGTTCTCAGAGTTGTCGAAAGCTTGATCCTCGTAAGCGTACTCAACAGGTTCCTCGTTCACGAACTCGTCTCCCGGCTCTACCCAAGACAAGAACACAAGCAACGGAACCACAATCAATCACGAGAAATGCACAAGCAACATGATGCAAAACATGTATGATATGCAAGATATGATATGCGATGCATATGCGTGCTCCGGAAGGAAAATGATGAACAAGGCAGTAACTTGGCAAACCAAGAAAGCCACTGGAAAGATCAGATGATTTCGGTCGAAATCGATATAAAGATCACCGGAAACGGATGCACGGTTTGCAAATGGCAAGCAAAACAAGAATGACACGAATCTGCGATTAACAGCATGATAGCACTTAAAATGCAACAAGTAACAATGCTACAGCACCCCAACATAGCAGCAAAGCATATGGCAGCAATCTATAGGCGCTGCTTGACAAAATATGAACACTGAGCTACGGCTAGTTCACAACACAACAGGTTCAAACAGTCATGGCAAAAGTGCAAAAGATAACAGGTTCACAGACTTAGAGAAATTACTGGACATGGCAGAAACAGCATCAGTTAGCAATGTTCAGAGCACGAAATGAACATGCTACAGGAACTTAACATGGCAAAACAAGGCATGGAAGTATTCCACTAAATGCATATGACAAAAATCCCTTACTGGCCCTAAGCCAAAAGGGATCAGAAGATATGATGGCAACCATGTAAACATAGCAAGTTCCGTTAACAGGTTTCAGACTTGGCAGAAAACAGAGCATGGCAGAAACAGACATTATGAGGGCATCTTGATGAGCTTGATGCACTCACCACAAAGCAATGCATGAAAAAACAAGCATACCTACAGCAATATGGCAAGTTTATGAAGCTATCAATGGCAAGAGCAAATACATAGCATGTACGGATCAACTACAATAAGCTTGGCAAAATTGAATAACACGTAAACAATCTGCCAGAAATATTTTATAGCACAAGAAGAGCAAGATTGAGTCATGCTATGGCAGTCCATAATTACAAACAAGGGCATGAATGGATCTATTACAACAATATCTACAAAACATCCTTACTGAACCTCACCAAAATATTCATGGATCTCTCTGTAGCCACATGGATACATAGCAACAAAATAACAGCAGTCACAGACTTGGAGAAAATACTAAGTCTCTGAAATCAGAAACATTACGGAGCCTAGTTTGCATGCTTGTGCTAGTCACCACAGAGATCACAAAAATACATGGCATACACCACTGGAAAGATGGCATGGAATACAACAAAACACATGTAGAGCTCATGCCCATAAGATGCACAGATTAAATGCAACAAAAATAACAATTCTCCAAGTTCTGCTAAGTAACAGCAGATAACAGCAACTAGCACTCTTGCACCAGAGATTTGAGCATCAATATGGACTCAAATGAACATGGTGCAATGGAAAAAAATGTAGAGCATCACGAGCCGAACATTTTGATATATTACACGCATGAAACTGAGCTATATGCAGAGAGTTATGATGCGATGAACATGGGCATGTACTGTAAGAATAAAAGACTTGGAGAATCGGGGGAAGAGGGAAAGTCAACCCGAGGGCTTCTCAGATCCGATCGGGGCTCGGGGCTGGAGCTGCTGCCGGCGTGATGGAGACGGCGGTGCGGCGGCCGGAGGAGAGGAGGAGAGGAGCTCGGGCGCGCGGTGGAGGGGCGTGGCGCCGGCGAGATCCGGCGGAGGCGGAGAGGCGACAGTAGGCGGCGGCGCACGGCGACCGGTGGCGGCGAACAGCGGGAACGGCGGCGGCGTTGGCGGCGGGGCCGGCCGGTGCGGGCAGCCGCGGGAGGAAGAAGGGGCGCGGGGCGCGGGCTGGAGGAGCGGGCTCGGGGGCCTCGCACGGGCCCCTGCGGGCCGGCGGCGATGTGGGCGCGGGGCGCCACGTGGCGGCGTCCCGTTGGCTGCGGGCGTCGGTGGAGAAATGTCCGGCCGGCGGCGGACGTGTCCGGCGGCGCGGAGGAGCGGGTTAGGGTTTGGACTGCGAACGTATTTCGGGAGGGATGCATATATATAGCTAGAGGGAGCTAGGGGACTCCAAATGGAGTGCGGTTTTCGCCCACACGATCGTGATCGAACGACCTAGAGCATGGAGATGACTTAGAGGGGTTTTGGGCTGTTTAGAGAGGGGTTTTGCTGCAACACACAAACGGACTTTGCGGATGCCCGGTTAACCGTTGGAGTACCAAACAATCTCCAAATGGAACGAAACTTGACCGGTGGTCTACCGGTGGTATACCAAGGCCACTTGGCAAGCCTCGGTCCATTCCGAGAGCGTTCAACACCCGCTCACGAAAAGAAAACAAGAGGGGTGCGCCGGAGGAGGTGGGAGTGCCGGATTGCAAAACGGACAACGGGGAAATGCTCGGATGCCAGAGACGAACACGTATGCAAATGCAAAGCACATGATGACATGATATGAGATGCATGACATGAACAAAAAGCAAAACGAAAGACAAAACCCGACCACGAAGGGAATATCATAACACATAGCCGGAAATGGCAAGAGTTGGGGTTACAAATATGGAAAGTTACATCCGGGGTGTTACAACACTCCACCACTACGAGAGGATCTCGTCCCGAGATCTAGGACTGAAGAACTCCGGATATTCGGAACGGAGATGGTCCTCGCGTTCCCAGGTGGCTTCTCGGTCAGAATGGTGCGACCACTTCACTTTCAGGAATTTGATTGACTTGTTGCGAGTCTTGCGCTCAGTTTCTTCAAGAATAGCAACGGGGTGCTCATGATAAGACAGATCTTCTTGGAGGTCAATGTCTTCGAAGTTGATGGTGCGCTCAGGCGTCTTGAAGCACTTGCGGAGCTGTGACACATGGAACACATCGTGCACGTTCGCGAAGTTAGAAGGAAGCTAAAGTTGATAGGCGAGCTCGCCTCTTTTGCCAATGATCTTGAAAGGACCCACGTATCTAGGGGCAAGCTTCCCTTTGATACCGAAGCGACGAGTGCCTTTCATTGGAGAGACGCGGAGGTAGACATGGTCTCCGATCTCGAAAACCACATCACGGTGCTTACTATCATAGTAACTCTTATGGCGCGATTGCGCGGCTTTGAGATTATCACGGATGACTTTACACATTTCTTCAGCCTCTGTGATTAAGTCGTTGCCAAGAAGTTGGCGTTCACCAGTCTCTGACCAATTGAGAGGAGTACGACACTTTCTGCCATAGAGGATCTCGAATGGGGCCTTGCCCGAACTCGCTTGGAAGCTGTTGTTGTAGGAGAATTCGGCATATGGAAGACAATCTTCCCATTTCATGCCAAAGGAAATGACACAAGCCCTGAGCATATCTTCAAGAATGTGATTGACTCGCTCGACTTGGCCACTAGTTTGAGGATGGAAAGCTGTTGAAGCGAATGTTGGTGCCCATGGCCTTCTGGAAGGAGTCCCAGAACTTAGAAGTGAAGATGCTTCCACGATCTGAAGAAATCAATTGTGGAATGCCATGCAAGGAGACAATCCTGGAGGTGTATAGCTCTGCCAACTGCGCTGCTGTGATAGATTCTTTGATTGGAAGGAAATGAGCCACTTTAGAAAGCTTGTCAATGACAACGAAGATAGCATCATTTCCACGCTTGGACTTGGGAAATCCAGTCACGAAGTCCATTTTGATATGATCAAACTTCCACTCTAGGATAGCAAGAGGTTGGAGGAGACCAGCTGGTCGTTTGTGTTCTGCTTTCACTCTTCGACATACATCACATTCATTCATGAATTGCGCGATTTCTCGCTTCATTCGAGTCCACCAATACGACTGCTTGAGGTCATGGTACATCTTCGTACTTCCAGGATGAATGGAAAGAAGAGAATTGTGCGCGTCGTTCATTATGACTTTCCTTAGATCACCTTTAGGAACCACAATCCGGTCCTCGAAGAATAAAGTGTCTCTGTCATCAATGCGATAGCACTTGTATTTGTGAAGACCCTTGTTGATACCATGTTTCACCTTCTTCACCATGGTATCCAGGAGTTGTGCCTCACGAATTTGATCTTCCAAAGTAGGAGAGACTATGAGGTTGGCAAGAAAGCCTTGAGGAACAACTTGGAGATTTAGCTTGCGGAAAGCTTCACAAAGATCCGGTTGGAATGACTTGAGAATTAAGCTGTTGCAATAAGCCTTCCTGCTCAAAGCATCTGCAATGACATTGGCCTTGCCTGGAGTATATTCAATACTCGGATTGTACTCTTGAATCATTTCGACCCATCGAGTCTGCCTAAGATTGAGGTTGGGCTGAGTGAAGATGTACTTGAGACTCTTGTGATCGGTGAATATGTCCACTTTTCTTCCCAACAAGAGATGTGTCCATGTTATTAATGCATGGACAACTGCCGCCAACTCAAGATCGTGAGTGGGGTAGTTCTTCTCATTGGGCTTCAACTGACGAGAGGTATAGGCCACAACTTTCTTCTCTTGCATTAACACAGCACCGAGACCTTGAAGAGAAGCATCACAGAAAACTTCAAATGGCTTGGATTCATCAGGAGGAGTTAAGACAGGAGCTATGACTAGTTTCTCTTTGAGAGTGTTGAAAGCAACGTCACACTCAGGAGACCAGACATACTTCACATGCTTCTGGAGGAGGTTGGAAAGAGGCTTTGCAATCTTAGAGAAATTCTCAACGAATCTTCGGCAATAGCTTGCAAGACCAAGAAAACTGCGAAGCTGCTTGACATTCTGAGGAGGTTCCCAATTCACAATTGCGGACACCTTCTCGGGATTAACAGCGATGCCCTTGGCAGAGATGATGTGACCAAGGTAAAGAACTTCATCAAGCCAAAACTCACATTTTGAGAACTTTGCATAGAATTGATACTCTCTGAGCTTGTCGAGCACCAATCGCAAATGTTTGGCATGGTCCTTCTTATTCTTGGAGAAGACCAAGATATCATCGAGATACACCAGGACGAATTCATTGGTATAGGGGTTGAAGATGAAATTCATCATCCGAGAGAATGTTGGAGGAGCATTGACAAGGCCGAAAGACATGACAGTATATTCATAAGAACCAAAGCTTGTTCTGAATGCTGTCTTGGGAATATCCTCTTCACGAATGCGAATCTGATGATAACCCATACGAAGGTCAAGCTTGGAGAATACTTTAGCACCTTTGAGTTGCTCGAATAGCTCATTGATGTTGGGAAGTGGATACTTGTTCTTGATTGTCTTCTTGTTCAATGGACGGTAGTCGACACAAAGTCGTTCCGTGCCATCCTTCTTCTGGACAAAAAGAACACCACAACCCCATGGAGATGAACTCGGTCTGATCAGACCCAGACGCTCTTGTTCATCGAGCTGTTTCTTCAATTCCTTCAGCTCCTTGGGTCCAAGCTTGTATGGACGCTTGCAAACGGGTTCAGTGCCGGGCTCAAGATCGATAACGAACTCAACTGGCCGGTGAGGAGGCATACCCGGAAGCTCTTCTGGAAAGACATCTTGGTACTCACAAACGACTGGAATTTGAGAGATGGCATTCAATTCGCCCTTCTCATTGAGAGAAAATAACCGAATGGTTTCATCACGAGCGGCATAAATAATAACATCCTCAGAAGAGTGTGTCAATTGAATTTCCCTGGTAGCACAATCAAGTTGAGCCTCATGCTTAGAAAGCCAGTCCATCCCGAGAATAAGATCAATATCCGAGTCACCAAGAACCATTGGAGAAGATAGAAATTTATAGTTGCCCATCTTGATAGAAACATCTGGAGCCATCATTTTGGTATTCATGAATAATCCCGGAGAGGAAACCGCTATCGGCTTAGGTAGATCAACAGTATGCAAATTGTTCATGGATGCAGAAGGTCTTGATATGAAAGAAATAGATGCACCAGTATCAAACAAGACTTTTGCAGGAATATCATTAACAGGAAGATTACCCATTATCACATCAGTAGATTCCTCCGCTTGAGCTGCATTCATCATGTACACCTTTGCAGACTTGGGATTATGCTTGACCACTGCATTGCTGGAAGATCTGACAGGAGGAGGAGGCGGAAGACGCCTTTGGTTGAAGCACTTGTTAGCATAGTGACCTTTCTGCTGACACTTGTTGCAAGTCACCTCTAAGAGTGGACGATGATAAGGAGCATTCGACTTTGGAGCTTGATTCTGAGACTTGTTCTGATAGCCATAGTTGGAAGAGTGGGAAGATCCATGGCCACCTTTGTTCTTCTGCTGGTAAGGCTGACGAAACGGAGGAGGAGGCAACCAGAACTTCTGTTGCTTAGCAGCCACTAGTGAGGAAGAAGAAGACTGAACTGCGTCTCTGACTCTCTTCTTAGAAGCCTCACACTTGAGCTGAGCAGCCTCTTGCTTCAGTGCCATATTGTAGAATTGATCAAACTGAGTAGGCTCAACAAGAACGAGAGCTAACTCCAGATCCTCTCTAAGGCCACCTCTGAAATGATAGATCATGCTCTTTTCATCAGGAACGTCTTGTTTAGCGAAGCGAGCAAGTTTCTGAAACTGGATGTTGAATTGATACACAGACATGTTACCTTGCTTGAGATTGCGGAACTCCTCACGCTTGCTCTCAACAACACTTTGTGGAATGTGGTGCGCTTTGAAATCCCGACAGAAGTCAGTCCAAGTGATCACACGACCTCCTCTGGAATCTTTATATTGTTGATACCAATCAGCAGCTTGGTCCTTGAGTTGAAAAGAAGCGAACTTGACATAGTCCTCAGGCCTGACATTGCTACATTCAAAATGCTTATTGATGTCCATGAGCCAATCATCGGCATCCGTGGCCTCGGCACAGTAGCTGAAAGACTTGGGCTGATTTGCGAGAAACTGGTTGAGGGTAGCGAAATGAGGCTGATTGTTGCCTTGGCCTTGATTTCCTTGATTGCCTTGCCCTTGGGTGCGTTCTTGCAAGAGTTGCAGAATCATCTGAGCATTGGCGTTGATGGCTGCCATGATAGCTTGCCATGCCTCCGGAGGCGGAGGTGGTGGCGGAGGGTTCGCTTGACTCCCATCATTGCATTCCGGATTCTGACGCGTTGGCGGAGCCATCCTGAAGAGGGTGACATCCGTTAGCATCTTGATAGACAAATAGACAAGTAGAATCAACAGATAGAAATTGCAACATATAGTCTTCACAATAAACATTCGAACGAGGATGAACAAATGAATTCCATAGTAAATCATCACACTTTTATAAGTTGAGAAGCCACTTAAAAAAAGATATGGAATCAACATTTAACTTCGAAGCAACTCGGATACCACAATTAAAAAAAAACAAAGTATTGGCTTGCAGAATAAGCCGGAACAAACATATGATATAGATTTCGTACGAAGTTTTCGTGGTGGGGCCCACACGGGCTCGATCGTACAACACCATCATGTACAAGGCAGTGCACATGACATACGAAGTGTCCCCGAGTCGGCATAGCCAAGGACTCTTTAAGACAATATGAGACCACTGTAAAACCAACCGTGGAAAGGCGGACCACTAGACGTCGAACCCCAATCTCATATCATGCGTCTGTCGGAAATATATCCTAAGAGCTACTTGAATTCCCACTTATAAACTCCCGAAAATTTCTGGTTATGCAATCTGGTGTTGGGGATACAGGGGACACAAAATATATCACCCAAACTAGCAATCCCTAGATCCAGCTGTATCCATCCGTCAACACATAACCAAGAAACCTTCGGAAATCGTGTACCTCAACCTTTGAAAAACATCCGTTATACGAGTTATGGCAATACTCCCGAACTCCCGCCCCAGTACTAGGTGGCGTCGAGGTGATCTCACCAACAACTGCATAAAAGAGATTGCGATGTCGGCGAAACTCAGGTATTCCAGAACTGCAACGATAAAATTCTGACGACAACACCTCGGAGCTCAACTCCCTGGGACACTGCCACAACCCCTAAATGTCAGGAGGCACCAAGAACAATGTTCTCGTCACAAAACCATCGGAACGATTCTAAGATACCCGCGTGATCCTAAATTTTTTTTAGTGAAATTTGAGGAGAGAAGAGTCAAAACTTCTACGTCAGGAGACCTCACCAGAGCGACGAAGGGACTGTGGAGTAAAAAGAATCCTACTCTCCGATATATATAATCCTAAGACTCAAAACATTTTTGTTCTAGACTCAACAACGCCAGCGATTCGATCAAGTAGGGGGCTCCTAAGTCGGGGATGGCTCTGATTACCAACTTGTAACGCCCATGATGCGGCTATATCTCCCATGTGTCGAGGCACGACTTAGAGGCATAACCGCATTGTGGTTTTGTTGCAAGAAGGGTCATCTTCACACAATCCCATGTAATGAACAAGAATGGGATAACGAGAGTTGGCTTACAATCGCCACTTCACACAATACATAAATATAATCCATACATCATCCAAAATACACACATAGACCGACTACGGTCAAGATCCAAATGAAAATAAGATAACCCCAAATGCTAGATCCCCGATTGTCCCAACTGGGCTCCACTACTGATCATCAGGAAAAGACACATAGTAACGACCACGTTCCTCGTCGAACTCCCACTTGAGGTCGATTGCGTCATCTGCACTGGCATCGTCGGCACCTGCAACTGTTTTGGTAGAATCTGTGAGTCACGAGGACTCAGCAATCTCACACCCGCGAGATCAAGACTATTTAAGCTTATAGGAAAGGATGGTGTAATGAGGAGGAGCTGCAGCAGGCACTAAGCATATATAGTGGCTAACATACGCAAAAGAGAGCGAGAAGAGAAGCAACGGAACGGTCGTCATCTAGTAATGACCAAGAAGTGATCCTGAACTCCTACTTACGTCATTCATAACTCAAGCCGTGTTCACTTCCCGGACTCCGCCGAGAAGAGACCATCACGGCTACACAAGCGGTTGATGTATTTTAATTAAGTCAAGTGACAAGTTCTCTACAACCGGACATTAACAAATTCCCATCTGCCTCATAACCGCGGGCATGGCTTTCGAAAGATATTACCCTGCAGGGGTGTCCCAACTTAGCCCATCATAAGCTCTCACGGTCAACGAAGGATAAACCTTCTCCCGGAAAGACCCGATCAGTCTCGGAATCCCGGTTTACAAGACATTTCAACAATGGTAAAACAAGACCAGCAAAGCCACCCGAATGTGCCGACAAATCCCGATAGGAGCTGCACATATCTCGTTCTCAGGGCACACCGGATGGGCAAGACGTCAGGTTGGCATAGACCCTGGTTGCCCACGGGGCGCCGGACATCGCCCAGTTTGGGCCAGCACTCGAAGGAGCACTGGTCCGGGGGTTTAAAATAAAGATGACCCTCGGGCTCGCGAAAACCCGGGGGAAAAGGCTTAGGTGGCAAATGGTAAAACCAAGGTTGGGCCTTGCTGGAGGAGTTTTATTCAAGGCGAACTGTCAAGGGGGTCCCATAAATCACCCAACCGCGTAAGGAACGCAAACTCAAGGAACATAATACCGGTATGACAGAAAATAGGGCGGCAAGAGTGGAACAAAACACCAGGCATAAGGCCGAGCCTTCCACCCTTTACCAAATATATAGATGCATTAATAGAATAAGAGATATTGTGATATTCCAAAATATCCATGTTCCAACATGGAACAAACTTCAACTTCACCTGCAACTAGGAACGCTATAAGAAGGGCTGAGCAAAAGCGGTAACTTAGCCAAACAACGGTTTGCTAGGAAAGGATGGTTAGAGGCTGACATGGCAATATGGGAGGCATGATATAGCAAGTGGTAGGTAGCGCAGCATGGTAATAGAACGAACAACTACCAAAGCAAAGATAGAAGTGATTTCGAGGGGTGGTCATCTTGCCTGCAAGGTTCTCAGAGTTGTCGAAAGCTTGATCCTCGTAAGCGTACTCAACAGGTTCCTCGTTCACGAACTCGTATCCCGGCTCTACCCAAGACAAGAACACAAGCAATGGAACCACAATCAATCACGGGAAATGCACAAGCAACATGATGCAATACATGAATGATATGCAAGATATGATATGCGATGCATATGCGTGCTCCGGAAAGGAAAATGATGAACAAGGCAGTAACTTGGCAAACCAAGCATGCCACTGGAAAGATGAGATGATTTCGGTCGAAATCTAAATAAAGATCACCGGAAACGGATGCACGGTTTGCAAATGGCAAGCAAAACAAGAATGACACGAATCTGCAATTAACAACATGATAGCACTTTGAATGCAACAAGTAACAATGCTACAGCACTCCAACGTAGCAACAAAGCATATGTCAGTAATCTACAGGAGATGCTTGACAAAAGATGAACACTGAGCTACGGCTAGTTCACACCACAGCAAGTTCAAACAGTCATGGCAAAAGTGCAAAAGATAACAGGTTCACAGACTTGGAGAAATTACTGGACATGGCAGAAACAGCATCAGATAGCAATGTTCAGAGCACGAAATGAACATGCTACCGGAACTTAACATGGCAAAACAAGGCATGGAAGTATTCTACTAAATGCATATGACAAAAATCCCTTACTGACCCTAACCCAAAAAGGATCAGAAGATATGATGGCAACCATGTAAACATAGCAAGTTCCGTTAACAGGTTTCAGACTAGCAGAAAACAGAGCATGGCAGAAACAATAATATGAAGGCATCTTTGTGAGCTTGATGCACTCACCATAAAGCAATGCATGACAAAACAAGCATTCCTATAGCAAGATGGCAAGTTTATGAAGCTATCCAAGGCAAGAGCAAGTACATAGCATGTATGAAACAACTACAACAAGCTTGGCAAAATTGAATATCATGTTAAGAATCTGCAAGAAATATTTTCTAGCAAAAGTAGAGCAAGATTGAGTCATGCTATGGCACTCCATAATTGCAACCAAGGGCATGGATGGATCAACTACAACAATATCTACAAAACATCCTTACTGTATATCTCCAAAAGAAGCATAGATCTCTCTGTAGACACATGGATACATGGCAACAAAATAACAGCAGTCACAGACTTGGAGAAAATACTGTCTCTGAAATCAGAAACATTACGGAGCCTAGTTTGCATGCTTGTGATAGTCACCACAGAGATCACAAAAATACATGGCATACACCTCTAGAAAGATGGCATGGCATACAACAAAACACATGTAGAGCTCATGCCCATAAGATGCACAGATTAAATGCAACAAAAATAACAATTCTCCAAGTTCTGCTAAGTAACAGCAGATAACAGCAACTAGCACTCTTGCACCAGAGATTTGGGCATCAAGATGGACTCAAATGAACATGATGCAATGGAACAAAATGTAGGGCATCACGAGGCGAACATTTCGATATATTACACGCACGAAACGGAGCTATATGCAGAGAGTTATGATGCGATGAACATGGGCATGTACTGTAAGAATAAAAGACTTGGAGAATCGGGGGAAGAGGGAAAGTCAACCCGAGGGCTTCTCAGATCCGATCGGGGCTCGGGGCTGGAGCTGCTGCCGGCGTGATGGAGACGGCGGCGCGGCGGCCGGAGGAGAGGAGAAGAGGAGCTCGGGCGCACGGTGGAGGGGCGTGGCTTCGGCGAGGTTCGACGGAGGCGGAGAGGCGACAGGAGGCGGTGGCGCACGGCGACCGGTGGCGGCGAACAGCGGGAACGACGGCGGCGATGGCGGCGGGGCCGGCCGGTGCGGGCAGCCGCGGGAGGAAGAAGGGGCGCGGGGCGCGGGCTGGAGGAGCGGGCTCGGGGGGCCTCGCACGGGCCCCTGCGGGGCGGCGGCGATGTGGGCGCGGGGCGCCACGTGGCGGCATCCCATTGGCTGCGGGCGTCGGTGGAGAAATGTCCGGCCGGCGGCGGACGTGTCCGGCGGCGCGGAGGAGCGGGTTAGGGTTTGGACTGCGAACGTATTTCGGGAGGGATGCATATATATAGCTAGAGGGAGCTAGGGGACTCCAAATGGAGTGCGGTTTTCGCCCACACAATCGTGATCGAACGACCTAGAGCATGGAGATGACTTAGAGGGGTTTTGGGCTATTTAGAGAGGGGTTTTGCTGCAATACACAAACGAACTTTGCGGATGCCCGCTTAACCGTTGGAGTACCAAACGACCTCCAAATGGAACGAAATTTGACCGGTGGTATACCAAGGCCACTTGGCAAGCCTCGGTCCATTCCGAGAGCGTTCAACACCCGCTCACAAAAAGAAAACAAGAGGGGTGCGCCGGAGGAGGTGGGAGTGCCGGATTGCAAAACGGACAACGGGGAAAATGCTCGGATGCAAGAGACGAACACGTATGCTAATGCAAAGCACATGATGACATGATATGAGATGCATGACATGAACAAAAAGCAAAACGAAAGACAAAAACCTGACCACGAAGGGAATATCATAACACATAGCCAAAAATGGCAAGAGTTGGGGTTACCAATATGGAAAGTTACATCCGGGGTGTTACAAGGAGGAGGAGGAGGAGGAGGAGGAGGAGGGGGAGGAGGGGAGGAGGAGGAGGAAGAAGAGGAGAAAGAAGAGGAGGACAAAGAAGAAGAGGACAAGGGAGAGGAGGAGGAGGACAAGGAAGAAGATAGTGAGGCAGAGGAGGAGGAAGAAGAAGATGAGGCCTAAGAGGGGGACAGAGACAAATGTGCAGCAGTTGATGGCAGTGAGGGGGAAGGAGATGACGATGAAGAAGACGAGGATGTTGATGGTGATGATCAAGGGGGATCCAATGGAGGCAGTGACAACAGCGATGACGATGATGACAATGCCCCTGGATCTGGTGGTATAGGCGGCAACACATCCAGGAGGACTAGCAGCTCTGCCAACCCTGCCAGTAGCAGCAATTCATTGAGCAGCAGGAGCACACTGCAGATGTTGATTGACAAAACTTGCTGGAAAGACAAGGATTTGCTGAAGTCAAAGAAAAATGACGAAGCAGAGTCTCAGGGGAGCATTGATATGTTCAAGCTGTGCAACTTGAAGACAGCTTTGCCAACCACTTTTCCCGTGCCAGATTTTAGTGACAAAGAGATGTGTGAGAACATCAACTTTGCCATTGATCAGAAGATGTTCTTATCAAGTGAGGCTGAAAAGAATCAAATTGACATGGAGGAAGCAGGAAAGGGTCTTGACTGGGTTCGTTCAAAGAAAAAATACAAGGAATATTTGAAGCAGCTTCCAGATATAAGCTCCAGCAAGAGCAAGGCAGCATCCGTGGCAAACCCTCATGTGGTCCAGAAGTGCAAAGCAGTTTCAATGAAGAAGAATCTGGAGTTGCCTCAAACCAAGGAGAAGATGGTGAGGGCAGATGCTGAAATAAATGTGGTCAAGGAAGTTGTGGTTCCAACTGATATGCCAACTGTAGTGAGCAGAGAGCCAACCACCACTCAAGATGTGACAACAATGCATGTTGAGCCTACAACCATCACAGAGTTCAACAGATCAAGGGGAAGACTCCTCTTTCAGCAGTCCCACCTAAACCAGCTAAGCAGCAAAAGATTGTCAAGTTTGCCAAGAGCACAAAGGGGGAACAGGGCACAAAAGGTGTGGGGTTCAGACACGAGACGTAACTACGTGCCACAGCCATCGATGCAGGGGTACGAAGTTCTGCTAGATTGCTGCCAACTCATACTGGAAAGATGCCAACTGCAGATACTAGTGTACCAACTGATGTGTCAGTTAGTAGTGTGGTCATAGTCAAAACCACCGCCACTGCTCAGGAAGGCACCACTGCAACTGCAAGCCCCAAGGTGCCAACTCATATAGATACTTCAATGCCAAACACGAAAGGAGGTGACCAAACTGCCAAAGTGCCGTCTCCAAGAGCTAGCACACAGCAGTCAAGCAAGCCTGCATCACCAAGAGCTGACTTTCAGCACTCATTAACACAAGAGGAGGTGTTCAACATTGTAAGTAGGTGCAAGCCACCTAGGCCACCAACTACAACACTATTGCGAACCAAGTCAGTGAATGATGCACCTGTGTTTGTGCCGCAAGGAGATGCACTGGGCCTTCAACCCATACGAAGATCAAACTCTTACAGCTATCATGGTGACGGGTTCTGCGATGCACCATCTTTTGACCTGGGAATAGATGGTGATGCTAAGACTGCTCCAGCACCTGCTCCAACAGCACAAACAGGGGAAGCCAGTGCGGTTGTCATAGATGAGGGTGAGTTGGACCCAACGGCTGTGAATGAAGGATGCGCTGCTGCTGATGCTGGCAAGGGAATAGCTCAAGAGCCAGATGTTGGATCACCAGACAGTTGCCACACCCCAATATGCGCAGAACCAACAGTTGACACGAGCAGCTCTTTAGGACCACCTGTTGCACGAAGACAGAGGAGGGTAATAAGGCTCGCAGCATCTCAAAGGTCTCCATTCATTGATTACAACAAGAAGAAGACGTTCAACTCCAATGAGGTAGTCAACAAGCTTTATGCCGCCCTCTTGTATTGGGTCAGGCATCACCCATGAGCAAGTGATGAAGCTACCAGGTAAACCAACTCCCCACAGCCTACATACATATGTTTTTCAGTTGCACAGGACCACCCACTTAGTTGCACAGAAAGCAGAGCATATTGCACAGAACAGGGCTTTTAGTTGCACACTGTTTTTTTAATACACATTTTTTATGTTGTTGTGGCCCTTCAAGCTAACTGGTCTTTTATTTCTTTAAAAAAATCAGCCCTGAGATAATCAGGTATTGTGCTTTCCACATTTCTTTGAAGGAGTTAGTTGATTCCATGAAGCCGGTTCAATGGCTGTCATGGATAACTTACCAGAAGGGTCAAAGAAGGTCGTTATGCCACTGAGGTTTTCTGTAAGTTTTTTCAAAACCTTTTTTACCCTCATCTTGTTTGTAGCACTTTTGTTGACCAATTGAGGGAGTCCTTTCATCTAGTAAGGAGTTTGAGGCATGCTTATAATCTCTGCAGATCAATTTACAGCAAGGGATCCACAATGTGAGTGAGATAAACAAGAAGTTTGATTACAAGAACCGTCTCAACAAGCAAAACTTGGTGAGTGCTGTGCCCACATGATCCATCTCTTTAGTTGGCACCCATAGCATGTTCAGTTGCACATGACACATCTGTTAGTTGGCAAATACTTTGTTGCAACCTGTTTTTAACTTCACCATTTCTTTACTGGTTTTCTTTACCTACATCGTGTATCTGCGTCTGAATCGTTCATGTGTGCAGGTCATGCTGCCAGTGCTTGAGTGCGCTGATATAAACGATAAGGAGGGAGGGAGGAATTATTGGGTCTTCAATGTCAACTTGAGGAGCGGACGTTTCGAAGTTCTTGATTCAAGCAGGAAGCTGGACAACATTGAGCTGATGAACACTACATCTACCATCGCGGGGGCAGTACGCCAGCTATGGAGGAAGCATTACCAAAAGTTCAGCATCGAGCACTTCCAGATTATTAACATTGACGTACCGAAGCAGCACGACAAGTAAGACAAGAAGCATGGCATTCTTCTCAATTTTTTACCATCAATCTGTTGTTTTTAAAATTTTCTACATGTACAATCTATAGTTTTTTAAGACACACAACTAGTTTGCAATCTGTTTTTCATTTTTATGAGTTTCTCATGGATTATCTAGTCAGTTGCACAGTGGAACAT
This sequence comes from Aegilops tauschii subsp. strangulata, assembly GCF_002575655.3. Classification (NCBI taxonomy): domain Eukaryota; kingdom Viridiplantae; phylum Streptophyta; class Magnoliopsida; order Poales; family Poaceae; genus Aegilops; species Aegilops tauschii. Next base: position 274,128,081 of record NC_053037.3, on the reverse strand, counting down.
CAGTAGTTGCACAGTGGCACATAAGTAGTTGCACAGTTCCACATAGTACATTATATTTTTTGGTGTTAAATTTTTGTGACAAATTTTCTTTTTTGCCCACCGCAGCAATGAGTGTGGGCTGTTCGCACTGCTTAACGCCACTGAGTGGAACGGTAGCCAACTGCCCAACTACGAACCCAAGGAAGTACTCAACATCAGGAAGAAGATGGCATATGATTGGGTCACCAGCACGCACAACTCCCCATGGAGGAAGTTGCTCGGATATGACAAGGACTAGGTCAGCACTCTTTTTAATCTCTGCCCCATGGAGGAAGTTGCTGGTTTGCACAATTTTTGAGCAGATTTTGTAGTTGCACACTAGTAGTAATTCCGTTTGCAACTCAATGTCATCACTTTTGTTGACACATTAGGAGCACTGGACATACAATTGTTCAACAACTAAATATTTAACCATTTGCCAACAAAGGCACAAATAGCAACCATTTTTACACAGTGCATGAACTAATTCAAGGAAACCAAATTAGAGAAGAGAAAGCATAGATGCTGGATGTGTCCACTTGGTCCCAACATTGCTCAAAAACCATCAATCTTTTCCTTTTTGTCAGAAAGATACAAACGATGCAAGAGAATCATAGCAGCCTGAGTGGACACACACCAGCAGTGTGCTCTATAGATTGGCAGTGGCTGCACTTGTTTTTATTCTTTGGGTGTAGCTCCAGCACCGATTTGTACCGTCGACTCTTCGCCCTACCCTTTGTAGTAGACCTTTGAGGATCCCTGGGCACAAAATCGTTAGAGGCTTGTGCTGGGGATGCAACTGTTGGGGATCGTAGCAGAAATTAAAATTTTCTACGCATCACCAAGATCAATCTATGGAGTTTACTAGCAACGAGAGGGGAGGAGTGCATCTACATACCCTTGTAGATCGCGAGCGGAAGCGTTCAAGAGAACGGGGTTGATGGAGTCGTACTCGTCGTGATCCAAATCACCGATGATCCAAGCGCCGAACGGACGGCACCTCCGCGTTCAACACACGTACGGAGTGGTGATGTCTCCCACGCCTTGATCCAGCAAGGAGGAGGGAGAGGTTGAGGAAGAAGGCTCCAACAGCAGCACGACGGCGTGGTGGTGGTGGAGTGACAGTTCTCCGGCAGGGCTTCGCCAAGCACACGCGGAGGAGAGAGGTGTTGGGGAGGGGAGGGGCTGCGCCTTGGATGTGGTGCTGCAGCCCTCCCCTCACCCCTCTATTTATAGGGAGAAGGGGGAAGGGGGCCGGCCCCTCTAGATGGGATCTAGAGGGGGGGCGGCGGCCAAGGGGGAGGTGGCTTGCCCCCCAAGCAAGGGGGGGGGGGGCGCCCCCCTTTAGGGTTTCCCCCAAACCCTAGGCGCATGGGCCCTAGGGGGTTTGGCGCCCAGCCCACTAAGGGCTGGTTCCCTTCCACCTACAGCCCATAAGGCCCTCCAGGGCAGGTGGACCCTCCCGGTGGACCCCCGGAACCCCTCCGGTGGTCCCGGTACAATACCGGTATACCCCCGAATATTTCCGGTGACCGTATGGTGACTTCCCATATATAAATCTTTACCTCCGGACCATTCCGGAACTCCTCGTGATGTCCGGGATCTCATCCGGGACTCCGAACAACATTCGGTAATCACATACAAACCTTCCTTATAACCCTAGCGTCATCGAACCTTAAGTGTGTAGACCCTACGGGTTCGGGAATCATGCAGACATGACCGAGACACCTCTCTAGCCAATAACCAACAACGGGATCTGGATACCCATGTTGGCTCCCACATGTTCCATGATGATCTCATCGGATGAACCACGATGTCGAGGATTCAAGCAATCCCGTATACAATTCCCTTTGTCAATCGGTACGTTACTTGCCTGAGATTCGATCGTCGGTATCCCAATACCTCGTTCAATCTCGTTACCGGCAAGTCACTTTACTCGTTCCGTAATGCATGATCCCGTGACTAACTACTTAGTCACATTGAGCTCATTATGATGATGCAATACCGAGTGGGCCCAGAGATACCTCTCCGTCATACGGAGTGACAAATCCCAGTCTCGATCCGAGCCAACCCAACAGACACTTTCGGAGATACTTGTAGTGCACCTTTATAGCCACCCAGTTACGTTGTGATGTTTGGTACACCCAAAGCATTCCTACGGTATCCGGGAGTTGCACGATCTCATGGTCTAAGGAAATGATACTTGACATTAGAAAAGCTTTAGCAAACGAACTACACGATCTAGTGCTATGCTTAGGATTGGGTCTTGTCCATCACATCATTCTCCTAATGATGTGATCCCGTTATCAATGGCATCCAATGTCCATGGTCAGGAAACCGTAACCATCTATTGATCAATGAGCTAGTCAACTAGAGGCTCACTAGGGACATGTTATGGTCTATGTATTCACATATGTATTATGATTTCCGGATAACGCAATTAAAGCATGAACAATAGACAATTATCATGAACAAGGAAATATAATAATAACCATTTTATTATTGCCTCTAGGGCATATTTCCAACAGTCTCCCACTTGCACTAGAGTCAATAATCTAGTTACATTGTGATGAATCGTACACCCATAGAGTTCTGGTGTTGATCATGTTTCGCTCGTGGAAGAGGTTTAGTCAACGGATCTGCGACATTCAAATCCGTATGCACTTTACAAATATCTATGTCTCCATTTTGAACATTTTCACGAATGGAGTTGAAGCGACGCTTGATGTGCCTGGTCTTCTTGTGAAACCTAGGCTCCTTGGCAAGGGCAATAGCTCCAGTGTTGTCACAGAAGAGAGTCATCGGCCCCGATGCATTGGGAATAACTCCTAGGTCGGCAATGAACTCCTTCATCCAGATTGCTTCATGTGCTGCCTCCGAGGCTGCCATGTACTCCACTTCACATGTAGATCCCGTCACGACGCTTTGCTTGCAACTGCACCAGCTGACTGCCCCACCATTCAAAATATATACGTATCGGTTTGTGACTTAGAGTCATCCAGATCTGTGTCGAAGCTAGCATCGACGTAACCCTTTACGACGAGCTCTTCGTCACCTCCATAAACGAGAAACATATCCTTAGTCCTTTTCAGGTACTTTAGGATGTTCTTGACCGCTGTCCAGTGTTCCATGCCGGGATTACTTTGGTACCTTCCTACCAAACTTACGACAAGGTTTACATCAGGTCTGGTACACAGCATGGCATACATAATAGACCCTATGGCCGAGGCTCTCATCTTTTCTCTATCTTCTGCCGTGGTCGGGCATTGAGCCGTGCTCAATCTCCCACCTTGCAATACAGGCAAGAACCTTCTTGGACTGATCCATATTGAACTTCTTCAATATCTTGTCAAGGTATGTGCTTTGTGAAAGACCTATGAGGCGTCTCGATCTATCTCTATAGATCTTGATGCCTAATATGTAAGCAGCTTCTCCAAGGTCCTTCATTGAAAAACACCTATTCAAGTAGGCCTTTATACTTTCCAAGAATTCTATATCATCTCCCATCAATAGTATGTCATCCACATATAATAAGAGAAATGCTACAGAGCTCCCACTCACTTTCTTGTAAACACAGGCTTCTCCATAAGTCTGTGTAAACCCAAACGCTTTGATCATCTCATCAAAGCGAATGTTCCAACTCCGAGATGCCTGCACCAGCCCATAGATTGAACGCTGGAGCTTGCATACTTTGTCAGCATTCTTAGGATCGACAAAACCTTCGGGCTGCATCATATACAATTCTTCCTTAAGGAAGCCGTTAAGGAATGCCGTTTTGACGTCCATTTGCCATATTTCATAATCGTAGAATGCGGCAATTGCTAACATGATTCAGACGGACTTCAGCTTCGCTACGGGTGAGAAGGTCTCATCGTAGTCAACTCCTTGAACTTGTCGATAACCCTTAGCGACAAGTCGAGCTTTATACATGGTAACATTTCCATCCGCGTCCGTCTTCTTCTTAAAGATCCATTTATTTTCTATCGCTCACCGATCATCGGGCAAGTCTGTCAAAGTCCACACTTTGTTTTCATACATGGATCCTATCTCGGATTGCATGGCTTCAAGCCATTTGTTGGAATCTGGACCCACCATTGCTTCTTCATAGTTCGAAGGTTCACCGTTGTCCAACAACATGATTTCCAGGACAGGGTTGCCGTACCACTCTGGTGCGGAACGTGTCCTTGTGGACCTACGAAGTCCAGTGGTAACTTGATCATGATCGTCATCATTAACTTCCTCTCTAGTCGGTGCAGGCACCACAAAAACATTTTCTTGTGATGCGCTACTTTCTGGTTCGAGAGGGGTCATCTCATCAAGTTCCACTTTCCTCCCACTTACTTCTTTCGAGAGAAACTCTTTCTCCAGAAAGGACCCGTTCTTGGCAACGAAGATCTTGCCTTCGGATCTGAGGTAGAAGGTATACCCAATGGTTTCCTTAGGGTATCCTATGAAGACGCATTTTTCCGACTTGGGTTCGAGCTTTTCAGGTTGAAGTTTCTTGACATAAGCATCGCATTCCCAAACTTTGAGAAACGACGGCTTAGGTTTCTTTCCAAACCATAATTCATACGGTGTCGTCTCAACGGATTTCGACGGAGCCCTATTTAAAGTGAATGCGGCAGTCTCTAAAGCATAACCCCAGAATGATAGCGGTAGATCGGTAAGAGACATCATAGATCGCACCATATCCAACAGAGTGCGATTACGACGTTCGGACACACCATTACGCTGTGGTGTTCCAGGCGGCGTGAGTTCTGAAACAATTCCACATTTCCTTAAGTGTGTGCCAAATTCGTGACTCAAATATTCCCCTCCACGATCTGATCGTAAGAACTTTATTTTCCTGTCACGTTGATTCTCAACCGCACTCTGAAATTCCTTGAACATTTCAAAGGTCTCAGACTTGTGTTTCATTAAGTAGACATACCCATATCTACTCAAGTCATCAGTGAGGGTGAGAACATAACGATAGCCACCGCGAGCCTCAACGCTCATTGGACCGCACACATCAGTATGTATGATTTCCAATAAGTTGGTTGCTCGCTCCACTGTTCCGGAGAACGGAGTCTTGGTCATTTTGCCCATGAGGCATGGTTCGCACGTGTCAAATGATTCATAATCAAGAGACTCCAAAAGTCCATCTGCATGGAGTTTCTTCATGCGTTTGACACCAATGTGACCAAGGCGGCAGTGCTACAAGTATGTGGGACTATCATTATCAACCTTACATTTCTTGGCATTCACACTATGAATATGTGTAACATGACGTTCGAGATTCATTAAGAATAAACCATTGACCAGCGGGGCATGACCATAAAACATATCTCTCATATAAATAGAACAACCATTATTCTCGGATTTAAATGAGTAGCCATCTCGCATTAAATGAGATCCAGATACAATGTTCATGCTCAAAGCTGGCACTAAATAACAATTATTGAGGTTTAAAACTAGTCCCGTAGGTAAATGTAGAGGTAGCGTGCCGACGGCGATCACATCGACCTTGGAACCATTCCCGACGCGCATCGTCACCTCGTCCTTCGCCAGTCTCCGCTTATTCCGCAGCTCCTGCTTTGAGTTACAAATATGAGCAACCGCACCGGTATCAAATACCCAGGAGCTACTACGAGCACTGGTTAGGTACACATCTATAACATGTATATCACATATACCTTTGGTATTGCCAGCCTTCTTATCCGCTAAGTACTTGGGGCAGTTCCGCTTCCAGTGACCGTTTCCCTTGCAATAAAAGCACTCAGTCTCAGGCTTGGGTCCATTCTTTGTCTTCTTCCCAGCAGCTTGCTTACCGGGCGCGACAACTCCCTTGCCGTCTTTCTTGAAGTTCTTCTTACCCTTGCCTTTCTTGAACTTAGTGGTTTTATTCACCATCAACACTTGATGTTCCTTTTTGATCTCCACCTCCGCTGATTTCAGCATTGAATATACTTCAGGAATGGTCTTTTCCATCCCCTGCATATTGAAGTTCATCACAAAGCTCTTGTAGCTGGGTGGGAGCGACTAAAGGATTCTGTCAACGACCGCGTCATCCGGGAGGTTAACTCCCAGCTGAGACAAGCGGTTGTGCAACCCAGACATTTTGAGTATGTGTTCGCTGACGGAACTATTCTCCTCCATCTTACAACTATAGAACTTATCGGAGACTTCATATCTCTCGACCCGGGCATGAGCTTGCAAAACCATTTTCAGCTCTTGGAACATCTCATATGCTCCATGCTGCTCAAAACGCTTTTGGAGCCCCGGTTCTAAGCTGTAAAGCATGCCGCACTGAACCAGGGAGTAATCATCACTACGTGACTGCCAGGCATTCAGAACGTCTTGAGTTGCTGGGAAAACAGGTGCATCACCTAGCGGTGCTTCAAGGACATATGCTTTCTTGGCAGCTATGAGGATAATCCTCAGGTTACGGACCCAGTCCGTGTAGTTGCTACCATCGTCTTTCAGCTTGGTTTTCTCTAGGAACGCGTTGAAGTTGAGGGCAACATTAGCGTGGGCCATTTGATCTACAAGACATATTGTAAAGGTTTTTAGACTAAGTTCATGATAATTAAGTTCATCTAATCAAATTATTAACGAACTCCCACTCAGACAGACATCCCTCTAGTCATCTAAGTGATACATGATCCGAGTCAACTAGGCCGTGTCCGATCATCACGTGAGACAGACTAGTCATCATCGGTGAACATCTTCATGTTGATCGTATCTGCTATACGACTCATGTTCGACCTTTCGGTCTCTTGTGTTCCGAGGCCATGTCTGTACATGCTAGGCTCGTCAAGTCAACCTAAGTGTATTGCGAGTGCAAATCTGGCTTACACCCGTTGTATGCGAACGTTAGAACCCATCACACCCGATCATCACGTGGTGCTTCGGAACAACGAACCTTCGCAACGGTGCACAGTTAGGGGGAACACTTTCTTGAAATTTTAGCGAGGGATCATCTTATTTATGCTACCGTCGTTCTAAGCAAATAAGATGTAAAACATGATAAACATCACATGCAATCAAATAGTGACATGATATGGCCAATATCATTTTGCTCCTTTTGATCTCCATCTTCGCGGCGCCATGTTCATCATCGTCACCGGCATGACACCATGATCTCCATCATCGTGTCTTCATGAAGTTGTCTCGCCAATTATTACTTCTACTACTATGGCTAACGGTTAGCAATAAAGTAAAGTAATTACATGACGTTTCAGTTGACACGCAGGTCATAAATAAATTAAGACAACTCCTAGGCTCCTGCCGGTTGTCATACTCATCGACATGCAAGTCATGATTCCTATTACAAGAACATGATCAATCTCATACATCACATATATCATTCATCACATCCTTCTGGCCATATCACATCACATGACACTTGCTGCAAAAACAAGTTAGACGTCCTCTAATTGTTGTTGCAAACTTTTACGTGGCTGCTATAGGTTTCTAGCAAGAACGGTTCTTACCTACGCCAAAACCACAACATGATATGCCAATTTCTATTTACCCTTCATAAGGACCCTTTTCATCGAATCCGATCCGACTAAAGTGGGAGAGACAGACACCCGCTAGCCACCTTATGCAACTAGTGCATGTCAGTCGGTGGAACCTGTCTCACGTAAGCGTACGTGTAAGGTCGGTCCGGGCCGCTTCATCCCACGAAGCCGCCGAATCAAGATAAGACTAGTAACGGCAAGTAAATTGACAAAATCAACGCCCACAACAACTTGTGTTCTACTCGTGCATAGAAACTACGCATAGACCTAGCTCATGATGCCACTGTTGGGGATCGTAGCAGAAATTAAAATTTTCTACGCATCACCAAGATCAATCTATGGAGTTTACTAGCAACGAGAGGGGAGGAGTGCATCTACATACCCTTGTAGATCGCGAGCGGAAGCGTTCAAGAGAACGGGGTTGATGCAGTCGTACTGGTCGTGATCCAAATCACCGATGATCCAAGCGCCGAACGGACGACACCTCCGCGTTCAACACACGTACAGAGAGGTGACGTCTACCACGCCTTGATCCAGCAAGGAGGAGGGAGAGGTTGAGGAAGAAGGCTCCAACAGCAGCACGACGGCGTGGTGGTGGTGGAGTGACAGTTCTCCGGCAGGGCTTCGCCAAGCACACGCGGAGGAGAGAGGTGTTGGGGAGGGGAGGGGCTGCGCCTTGGATGTGGTGCTGCAGCCCTCCCCTCACCCCTCTATTTATAGGGAGAAGGGGGAAGGGGGCCGGCCCCTCTAGATGGGATCTAGAGGGGGGGCGGCGGCCAAGGGGGAGGTGGCTTGCCCCCCAAGAAAGGGGGGCGCCCCCCTTTAGGGTTCCCCCAAACCCTAGGCGCATGGGCCCTAGGGGGTTTGGCGCCCAGCCCACTAAGGGCTGGTTCCCTTCCACCTACAGCCCATAAGGCCCTCCGGGGCAGGTGGCCCCTCCCGGTGGACCCCCGGAACCCCTCCGGTGGTCCCGGTACAATACCGGTATACCCCCGAATATTTCCGGTGACCGTATGGTGACTTCCCATATATAAATCTTTACCTCCGGACCATTCCGGAACTCCTCGTGATGTCCGGGATCTCATCCGGGACTCCGAACAACATTCGGTAATCACATACAAACCTTCCTTATAACCCTAGCGTCATCGAACCTTAAGTGTGTAGACCCTACGGGTTCGGGAATCATGCAGACATGACCGAGACACCTCTCTAGCCAATAACCAACAACGGGATCTGGATACCCATGTTGGCTCCCACATGTTCCACGATGATCTCATCAGATGAACCACGATGTCGAGGATTCAAGCAATCCCGTATACAATTCCCTTTGTCAATCGGTACGTTACTTGCCCGAGATTCGATCGTCGGTATCCCAATACCTCGTTCAATCTCGTTACCGGCAAGTCACTTTACTCGTTCCGTAATGCATGATCCCGTGACTAACTACTTAGTCACATTGAGCTCATTATGATGATGCAATACCGAGTGGGCCCAGAGATACCTCTCCGTCATACGGAGTGACAAATCCCAGTCTCGATCCGAGCCAACCCAACAGACACTTTCGGAGATACCTGTAGTGCACCTTTATAGCCACCCAGTTACGTTGTGACGTTTGGTACACCCAAAGAATTCCTACGGTATCCGGGAGTTGCACGATCTCATGGTCTAAGGAAATGATACTTGACATTAGAAAAGCTTTAGCAAACGAACTACACGATCTAGTGATATGCTTAGGATTGGGTCTTGTCCATGACATCATTCTCCTAATGATGTGATCCCGTTATCAATGACATCCAATGTCTATGGTCAGGAAACCGTAACCATCTATTGATCAACGAGCTAGTCAACTAGAGGCTCACTAGGGAGATGTTATGGTCTATGTATTCACATATGTATTATGATTTCCGGATAACACAATTAAAGCATGAACAATAGACAATTATCATGAACAAGGAAATATAATAATAACCATTTTATTATTGCCTCTAGGGCATATTTCCAACAGCAGCCTCCAACGGGGCAGTAGGACAAGTGTGCGTGGGCGCTGGACCATCACGTGGTTGTGTTCGACTACGTGTGGAATAATCATATAAAAAATTTAGTATTTTTTTGCGCAACTTGGACTGATGTTCTCTGCAACCACACAGCCCATGCTGTGCAACTAACTGGTTTCTGTGTGCAAGTTAAGTTAAAAAACAAAACTGTAGTAGCACAGCCCGTCATGGCACTTGGATGGTAATCACCTATAGCCAGAACAGGAAAAACAAAGTTAGTTGTTTATCTTGATGCTCGAACTAACATAGCGTGTGCAGCTGGGTAGCCTGTTCTGTGCAACTGGGCACCATGATGTGTGGAACTGAAGTTACACACCTAGTTAGATGGGGAGTTGGGGCAGGTAATTACCTGGATGATGAGCCCCCTGGGTACTGCCTGTAGAGCCATTAGGAGGAGCACGCGGGGCACTGCTTGTTGGGACAGGCGGGGGAGGAGGTGGCAGAGCATGCCGTGTAGGGCCTGGAGGTGGAGGAGGTCCTCGAGGGTTGCCATCATCTGATGGCCCCGTAGAAGCAGCCGATTTTTCTTTTTCTTGGACTTGTTCAGGTGGCCGATCTCGGTACGTGCTTCGCGCATATGCTTGTATACAATTTCCTGTGCTGCATCGGAGCCACTTGCAAACTTGGCTAGTTTCTGAAAATCGTATATCATGTTTCTCTCCCTTATCTGCTTCTTTGATTGAGGAGGCATTTCATCTGGTTGCTCATACCCGGTCCCTGGCACACTAGGGACATCAGTAGGTGTCCACCGTCTTAGCGTGTACCTTTCTGGTATGACAGCAACTCCAAGATGGGTGAACACCTTGAGGATGTGGCAAAAGAGCATGCCGTCCTTGTTCATTTTGCAGCACTCACACAAATAGGAACCCTCCCCCACCGTTGGCTGCACCAAGTAGTTTCAAGAACCATATTTGGCAACAAATTCCTGGTTCGGTCTGAGCTCAAAAAAGGTCAGCACCAACTTGGAACGCATTGTAACGTCCAATCAGCTCAAACTCTTCTCTGAACTTGCGGTAAAGGTCCCTAGTGTAGGTTTCATAAGCTTGCCTCTCTATTGAGAAGTTGGACCATAGCTCAATCTCAAGGTGTTCTATGCTGTAATCATTGCAGCCTTCCTTGGCAAGGATGTGGTTCTGAATTTTTTCATATTGCTTGATGAAGTTCAGCATTGAGTTATGTGGGTTCACATATCTTTTTAGGATGGTGTTGAACCCCTCACTACGCTGTGTAGACTGCAGGAAGGGGAAGAACCTGTGTTTGAAGTAGCACGACACCCAAGTTGACCTGTATTCGTACAACTTCTCAAAGTGTGTGTGTGTGTGTGTCATAGCCTCGTACTTCATCATTAACCCAACCCAATTCTGTTCAAACTCGTCTATAGTGAAGCTGAAGTCAACACAGTAGTTGAAATCATTAGAGAGCCCTGGATCCCGGCACAACAGCCAACCAACTTTTTCTTGAGCCTTTTTCATGATGTGCCATCGACAACAATGATGCACTGTGGTTGGAAAGATGCTCTGTGTTGACTGCCTCATTGCACCATCCTGATCGGTTATGAAGTTGTTAGGAGGTTTGCCATCCATAGCCTCTAGGAACGCTCGGAAGACCCAATCAAAGCTCGATGCCAACTCCTGCCTCACAAACGCGCAACCCAGCATGAAAGATTGGCCATGTCGGTTTATTCCGATGAAGGGCGCGAACGACATATTTTACATGTTGGTCATGTAGGTGGTGTCAAACGATATGCAATCGTGGTACGCCTTGGCATAAGCTTTTCGAGCTGAGCCATCCACCCAAAATATGTTGACAACTCTGTCCTCTTCATCATATTTTACCTTATAGAAGAAGTCTGGATCGGTTTTTGTATATCCTTGAAGTGCGAATTGTCTCAATCATGTCACCTTCCTTTGTGTCATCTCTACGGAAACTTGCACATAGATTTGTTATTGCCTTTGGTTCTAATGACACCATCATCTCAGATCCATAGAACTCTGCCATTACATGCATCATATGTCCTGCATAATACAAAAAGAAATGATATATCTTTTTTTAGTCGCACGAATGCACATATCCAGCTGCACAATAATATGACATGTGTTGGCACAGAAGATAGTTGCAGGAAATGGACAACCAGCTGCACCTTTTAAAAAGCACTTTCATTTTGCACACAGGACATTATGTAGTTGCACAGTGAAGGTAATCTAGTTGTACAGGACATTATGTAGTTGCACAGTGAAGGTAATCTAGTTGCACACTTAAGGCATTTTAGTTGCGCACCAGTGCCATAACAGTTGCACACTGGACTGCCTAAAGGGAGACTTAATTCTGTAAGGGATATAGAAACACACCTGTAGTCAAGTTGTAGTTATACAAGATGCGCAAAAACTCCTTTTCATCAGGAGAGATGCCTTGGTGGGATCTCAAGTATTTGGACAATGAAGGTTTGTTCACCAGCGGATGATTGTGGTCACTAACAAAGTGCGTCACCTGCCATCGCCCATCTATCAGCTTCACCAACATTTTTGCCTTGCATTGAGTCTGCTTTATTGTCTCATGTTTACGCTTCTTCTTTTTCTTACTAGTACCAGCCTCCTCTTCAGCAAATATTGGAAGTTCATCTTCCACAACACTGTCAATAGGTTTTGGATCTGGTATAGGGTCCAGGACAGGAGGAGCCTCAGCCCTCCATCATCAGCTTTTGGCTTCTTGTACTTGTTGCAGCAAAACTGCTGTTTTACCAATACATTTGTGTGAGCTTTTTGCCTAGAGGTGTTCATTTTGACAGAGAAACCCATCCGTAGGGCGTAGCTATTGTAGTGATCCTTAGCAATTTGAAGGCTGTCAAACCTCATGCCAACATAGGGTTCCATTGTCTGAGAACCAGCCTCATCATCTCCTTCTTCTCCTTGCACAACACCGTCAACAGCACCAGCTCCGAGCTCAGTCCTGGTTGGACCAGGAACATTTGCCGCGGTGCCCGTGTCATCAAGAGTATGGCTCTCTGACTACAAAGACACTACTACAGGGGCACCACGGGTTGATGACTGCCCCGCCACATTGTCATGGCCCATAGGGTTAGGCCCATGACTTGTCTGCGTGTAGTAAACAGAGTGCCCATTTTCTGTCCAATTTCCTTGTGGTATGTTGGGTTGCTGCTGATCCATATCATGAGGAAGCTCATTGAGATCAGGAGGCAACTCATTGAGATCAAGCATATTTTTCCTTTTTTGGGCCGCTGCCACACACCCCCTGCATATAAAAAAGAAGGAAGTGATGTCATTAGTTTAATCATGAAAGAGTGTTTTCAAACAACCTAAAAGCTTAGTAAATAGCCAGTTGCACACCATTATGACAATCTTAGTTCCAAAAGCAACATGTCTATAGCAGAATCTTTATTATAACAGGTATGGTTTTTTTGTTTGCACAGAGTTGTTATGTTAGTTGCACAGTTTGCAGTAAATAGCTGGCAAGAACATGACTTTTTTTACTACAGAGTTTTTCTGACTTTTTCCTCTGTTTGTTGCAATGATCCGCAGGTTCCTGTTGGCAAGGAGCTGATTCAGATTTTTCTGCACATAGTTTGATGCTACAATTGAGATGGAAAATCCAGGTGAAAGAAGAAAGAAGAATTGGATGACAGACTATAGATATATGTTTTTCATCGCCGTTTCTATTTTTACTTGTAGTATATTGAACATATTTTTACACTATAGCTTTGCAATAGGTGTGGTACCAGAATATATGTGTGGGACAAGAATATATGTGTGACTACTTTAATATGGTTTGTGGCTTCAATAGCCTTGTTTATTTCTCTGTTGCACAAATTGCTGGAGAAGTTTCTATTGATCATTGTGTGGTTTTCACAAAAGTTCTTGTGTTTTAGCTGTCGTACTGCAGAATTTTGGTTTTGGCTAGAATAGATCTTTCAGTTGGCCAGGATGCATATATCAGTTGGCCAGCATGCATGTTTAGTTGGACAGTCAATGTGTTCAGTTGGCTAGAATAGATGTTTCAATTTCCCAGGATGCATATATCAGTTGGCCAGCATGCATGTTTAGTTGCACAGTCAATGTGTTCAGTTTGGCTAGAACAGATGTTTCAAATTCCCAGGATGCATACATCAGTTGGCCAACATGCATGTTCAGTTGCACAATCAATGTGTTCAGTTTGGCTAGAATAGATGTTTCAAATTCCCAAGATGCATACATCAGTTGGCTAGCATGCATGTTCAGTTGCACAGTCAATGTGTTCAGTTGGCTAGAATAGATGTTTCAGTTTCCCAGGATGTATATATCAGTTGGCCAGCATGCATGTTCAGTTGCATAGTCAATATGTTTAGTTGGCTAGAATAGATGTTTCAGTTGGCCAGGATGCATATATCAGTTGGCCAGCATGCATGTTCAGTTGGCTAGAACCATGTTTAGTTGGCCAGAAAATATGTCTTACTTGGCTTGCTGAACACATCCAGGGGGGAGGGGAAACTTGCCTGGCATGCATGTTAGAAAACTTGTTCAGTTTTGATCTCAAACCATGTTTAGTGTGCAGATGCACTCATGAGGGGGTGGGGGTGGTGTGATGTTGACAATGGGGTGATGTGGTAGATCCACTCCTTTTTTGAAGTAGCTTCTCCATGGATTTGCTGATAGATCCATGGAGAAGGGGTTTTACAGATGCAGTACAAGAAGGGGGGCCTGAAGAGGGGCAGAGGGGAATTACTTGCCTGATGTTGCTGCCTAGTATGGCTCTGATCACCCTGCCCTTAGATCTATTTCTTGAAGCAGTTTTCTTCTACTTTTGGGCTGCAATGGCGGTTGTACAGGAGGAGGAAGAAGGGCCTTGGATCCCCTTCTTTTCATGGAGAAGAAGAAGGCAGCGTGGGAGGGGCTGGGGCGTGGGGCGAGCGGGCGTGGGAGGGGCTGGGACGCTGGGTATGGACAGCTAGCCACGTGGGAGGCAGCTTTTCAGTTCGGGATTGGCCGCTCGATCGGTTTAGTTTGGTGGCCGCATGTCCTTCCTTTTCTGTACCGCGGGGGGACAGGGGCTTACCTATTCTAGCTGGCCGCTCGATCGCACTAGTGGGCAGCCGGCCGCCCACTAGACGCGTCCTAAATTCAATACGGTCCTGGTGCGAGCACTCCTAGGTTACGTACGCGGTACGCGTGTGCTACTTCTGTACGCCACGGTGGCCACGTCAGCCAACTGATGCGGGTGGGTGGTGTTTTTGCGTTCGCCCCCTTGGATCTTCGCTTTGTCACTCATCCGCCCTCCCCTATTCCACTCGTGAAAATAGAAGCTCTCCTGACCCTGGACGGCGGCGGCCGCGTGATGATCGTCGGCAGGTCCAGCACTTGAGCTTCCCAGGGACGTCGGGACGAAGCGGCTTGCCGACGCATCTGCCGGCTGTGCTCTGCGGTGCCGAGGGGCGCCCCCATAGGGCGGCAGGATGGGGTTGCAACGCCCACGTACGGTTAGTGGAATTCTCCCAGTGTGGCTAGGTATTTTTGTTAAGATCGCGTCATTTCACGATGGATTAAGCAGTGATTTCTAGTTTCCCTATGTTCTGTTGTTCAATTAGATGGAATTTCATACGTATCTATTAACCCTATAAAAGCACGAATCTATCTACTGCCCCTATAAAAGCACGAAGTGCGGAGATCCAAATTCATCTTATCCATCCATACAACAGATCGTGCAACCTATATTCTTTCAATCTTTAGCGTAAATTGCAATTAGCGTTGTGTTTTCCCCCAAGCCCACGTCTCCCGAAACGCCCCCCCAGCATTGCCCTGTGCATGCGAGGGAAAATGCACCTTGGGTGCTCTCATTGCATTGAGCTCAATATATAGGGGTCGTACATGTACAGGGCGCCATAGCGCATGTGAGAGAGAGGGAGGTGAGGCGACGTGCGAGAGGTGGAGGACGTGCATGGCCATGCAGCCTAGACTAGCAACCGCTAACACCCCGCCGCAGCTGAAGTATCCGATGGCCGGATGCATAAGCTGGACCGGAAGTCTTGGAACGCCGGCACCTGGAGCCCCTTCCTCAACACATCAGCGAATAGGTGCTTGGTTGGCACATGCAGAACGCGGAGGTGACCAAGGGCGACCTTCTCTCGTACGAAGTGGATGTCGAGCTCGATATGTTTCGTGCGTCGATGGTGGACGGGGTTGGCAGCCATGTAGATGGACGAAATGTTGTCGCAGAAGATGATGGTGGCCTTGGGCAGGGTGATGCGCAGTTCACCAAGGAGTTGTCGAAGCCAGTAGCATTCAGCAACGGTGTTGGCGACAGCGCGTTACTCCGCTTCCGTGCTGGAGCATGAGACCGTGGCTTGGCGCTTTGAGGACCAAGAGACCAAGGAGTCACCGAGTTAGACGGCATAACCAGAAGTGGAGCGTCTGGTGTCTGGGCAACCCGCCCAGTTCGCTTCTGAGTACGCGGTGAGCGTGGCAATGACGGGTGCAACAGGAGACCGTGCTCTGCAGTGCCTCGAAGGTAGCACAGGATGCGCTTGACCAGCGCAAGGTGCGGGGCACGCGGAGAGTGCATGACTAGGCAACATTGCTGAACGGCATAGGCGATGTCGGGACATGTCATGGTCATGTACTGGAGCATGCTGGCCAAGCTACGGTACTCGGAGGCGTCTTGGACAGGCTCGCCGTCTGTGGCAGAGAGCTTGGAGTGGGTGTCGATCGGCGTGGTCACCGGCTTGCAATGCGT
Source organism: Aegilops tauschii subsp. strangulata (assembly GCF_002575655.3). NCBI lineage: Eukaryota > Viridiplantae > Streptophyta > Magnoliopsida > Poales > Poaceae > Aegilops > Aegilops tauschii. The sequence goes on along the minus strand of NC_053037.3, from coordinate 274,111,784 downwards.
CATGTTGGCGCGTTCCAACAGCTCCTCAACATACTTGTGTTGGGAGAGGAAGAAGCCGTCGGCCGTCCTAGTGACAGCAATGCCGAGGAAGTAGTGGAGGGGGCCAAGGTCCTTCATCGAGAATTCCGCAAACAGGAACTACTGAAGTCGGTGAAGAAGCGCGGGCGTGGATGCAGTGAGCATGATGTCGTCGACGTAGAGGAGGAGGTACGCCGTGCCCGTGCTGCCGTGGAGGATGAAGAGGGATGGATCCGAGCGGGAGTCGATGAAGCCGATCCCACGAACGAACACGGTGAACCGCGTGAACCAGGCGCGTGGTGCCTGCTTCAAGCCATAGAGGGACTTGGTGAGGAGGCACACTGGTCGGGGCGGCTGGCGTCGACGAACCCGGCCGGCTGCTGGCAGTAGACGCGCTTGGCAAGACGGCCATGGAGGAAGGCGTTGTTCACGTCCATCTGGTGAACAGGCCACTTGCGAGCGGCGGCGATGGTGACGACGACGGATAGTGGCCACCTTGACGACAGGTGAGAATGTCTCATCAAAGTCCACACCAGGCCGTTGCGAGAATCCACGCACGACCCACCGCGCCTTGTACCGTTCCAGCGTGCCGTCGACCTTGAGTTTGTGGCGAAACAACCACTTGCCGGTGACGATGTTAGCGCCCGGCGGGCGTGGGACGAGGCTCCACGCCCGGTTCTCCATTAGTGCCCTGTACTCCACCTGCATTGCAGCTAGCCAATGGGGGTCACGCAACGCAGCACGCACGGGCTTAGGTATGGGGGAGATGGCGGAATCGGCAGTGGATGTGGTTAGGGCTTGGTTGTATTTAGGGTTGGGAAGGAACTTGCTTGCCTGAGCTCGGGTGACCATGGTGTGTGTGGTTATAGGGGCTGGCCGCCGGAGGGGGGTGTTTGGCACGGGTGGGCGGAGGCGATGGGGTTGGCTGGTGTAGGAGGGGAGCTCGGACCTGATTCGGCAGTGGGAGAGGCTGCTATGGCAGGTGGGTCGGGACTGGGTGGAGACGCTGCTGTGCCAGCGTTTGCGAGCACGGGATCTGCTGCCGTGGGAGCGTGATCGGCGGGCGCTGCCATGGTAGGTTTTGGGATGCAGGGCACACGAGGTAGGGTAGAACGGTGCTGTTGCGGCATGGGTGGCTGGTAGTGTAGCTCGGGAGGGTCTGGGCTTGGTGTGGGCATGGGCTGGGAGAATGGGTACTATTGTTCATCAAATATCACGTGTCGAGAGATGATGAGTTTGCCCGTGTCGCGGTTTAGACACCGATATCCTTTGTGATTGGGTGAGTACCCAAGAAATATACAAGCAGCCGATCGTGGGGCTAGCTTGTGCGGAGTGGTGGCGCTAAGGTTTGGATAACAGAGACACCCGAAAACCCTAAGAGCATTGTAGTTAGGTTCAATGCCGTAGAGAAGGAAGAAGGGCTGTGGTTGTGTCGTGGGCGACAAGGGCGTCTATTTAGGAGGAAGGTGGCCATCTGCAGAGCTTCCGCCCAATATGTGAATGGCATGGATGCATGAATGATCTTGGAGCGAGTAGTGTCGTTGAGTGTGGGTAGTATTCTTGCAGCACGCCCATTCTGTGGGGAGGTGCAGGGGCACGACAGGCATTGAGCGATCCCTAGCGAGGAGAAGAGCTCACGAGATGTTAGGTTGTCGAATTCCTTGCCATTGTCTGTCTGGATGGCGAGGATGGGTAGGTGAAACTGGGTACGTATGAAACTAGGGAAAGTGCGTAGAGTGGGGAGGACCTCAGACTTATGACGTAGGGGGAACGTCTAGGTAAAATGGTTGTAATCATCCACGACAACAAGATAGTACTGGCAACCGGAAATGCTCATAACGAAAGAGGTCCAAACGTCACAATGTACAGGCTGAAAAGGGAAATAAGATACATGATCGGATGTGCTATGGCATACACACACTCTTTCCTAAGCGACAAGCATTGCAGGTGGGGCGGGATACATCGGATGGACGAATGTGGGAGCACTTGAGGGTGTGATCTAGAGCATCATCGCCGAGATGCCCGAGTCGGCGATGCCATGTGTCACGGGAGATGGCGAGCAGGGCTTGGTGTTGGGTTGGTGGCGCGGTCACGGGATAGAGCTCGTCCGGTGAATCACATCGGAGTATCACCGTCTTTGTTCTTCGATCCTTGATAACATAACCAATTTCATCAAATTCCACGTTAATAGGATTATCGCAAGTTAAGGTTTTAACAGAAATGAGGTTTTTGATGAGGTAAGGAGAGACGAGGACATTGTTTAGGGAGAGGGGTACGATGGTGGTGGGGATGGAGTGATGACCTGAGTGCATAACTGTGAGCGTCGATCCATCGCCAACAGTAATGCCAGAAGAGAAACAGGGCTGGGAGGAGGTGAGTATACCTGACGACGAGACCATGTGCGTGGTGGCGCCGGTGTCTAGGTACCATTCTGCACCGGATGCGCCCGACTGCCCCTGCTGGACCTGCATGTTGTTGAGGGTGTGTATCAATGCGGTGTGGTCCCATGCGGCACTGGCGGAGTTGGGTGGGACGCCGCCCGCGGGTCTACCGACGGGAGCGCCAGTGGGAGCACCAGCAGGAGCTCCGTACACGGGGTGCGCGGGGACGACGCCCGGGTGCCAGACGACGGGCGGAGTAGAGCTGGGTACCCCACCGTAGTGGGACGCGGCGCCGGCGAAGGGTTGGACCCCACTCGGGCGCGGGCCAAGCATGCCCGAACCAGGAGCGTGCGGACGCCAGGGCATCGCCCATGCGTGAACCATGCCGGTCCACGGTGCCGATGCAGGAGGCCGAGGCGCGACGACGCCCCCGTCGGAGTTGGAGGACTAACCGCCGCCCGAGCCGCCGGACCTGCCTCTGCCCAGCCACGCCCACCGTGGTTCTTGTTGCCGCGCCTGTTGGAGTTGTTGCCAGCGCCCCGCCGTGGTTGGGCTATGCCGGCACCCGAGACGCGTGGAGGGCAGTCTCAGTGGGGCGCTCGTCCGCCTGACGGCTTTCCTAGAGCATGAAGAAGGCGCGGCACCGGAGAAAGGTGGGGAACGGTGTCTGCATGGTCAGGATGGGTATAGTAGCGAAAACGCGGGTGCAGTCCACGGAACATGTTCAGCACCTGGTCGTGATCAGTGATGGCCGCGCCGAGGTCGGCGAGGCGATCGATGCACTCCTTGAGGCGCGCGAAGTAGGCGACGATGGAGGAGGATCCTTGCTTGATGAGTTGGTAGTCGGTGGAGAGGAAGACGATCTGATGCTCCGCGTTCTCGAGGAAGAGGGTGCAGATGGCGGACCAGACCTCAGCAGCGGTGGCGCCGCAGCGATGGATGAGCCCAAAGATTTCAGGGCTCACCCTATTGTAGAGCCACGAGGACGATGTGTGCATCAGCACGCCGTGCCCCGGTGAGATGCTCCTGAACGCCATACTTCTGGAACATGACCTCAAACAAGGTTCGCCATTGGGAGAAGTTGGGGCGGGGGGGGGGGGTTGAGGGAGAGCACCAGCGGCACATGTTGGTTGATGAACACCACCGCGAGTGGAGACTGCAGCGGTAGCGTCGAGGAGGAGGAAACACCGGGGTCCATGACGAAGAGCGGATACCCGATAGTGCCGCGAGAGAACATGGAAGGGGTGGGCAGAGACTAGCTCACGTGTGAGGGGCGAACCGGGGTAGCAGGTGTGGCCAGCGCAGCGCCGGTGGTGTACGAGGGAGGAGGTGGGGGGGTGGAGGAGGAGGTGGGGTGGGGTTCGCCATGGAGGTGCAGTTAGAGGGAGGCAGCAGAAGGAGGGCCTAAACTGGCGTCTGATACCATGTATGCGAGGGAAAATGCACCTTGGGTGCTCTCATTGCATTGAGCTCAATATATAGGGGCCATACATGTACAGGGCTTCGTAGCGCATGTGAGAGAGAGGGAGGTGAGGCGACATGCGAGAGGTGGAGGATGTGCATGGCCATGCAGCCTAGACTAATCCGAACTAGAGTACAAAGAATCCTTTGGGAGGGAAACATCCTTGGGTGTCATATCCACTGAAAACCTGTGAAAATGAGACGAATCCGAATATGCTATCCACCTACCTGTCACATGCCCCCAACACAGCGAACATGGAACCTTCCCCTCCAAATCATCTGATCGATAAATGCCTCGAGCTGGGATATTTTCCTACTTCGTCTGTAACGCGTAGCACCGCGTTAGGTCACCCCTAGCACATCATATTGCCATGTCATGCTTTGTTATGCATTTGATTTCTCTATTATTTACTGTATTCCCCCTCCGTTACTTGTTTTTTGGTAGACCCAGAGACTGTTGTTGATCCGGTGATCGACTACTTCACCATCGCGGGTCCGTATCTGTCCGCAGAGCTTCCAAGCAAGCAAACTCCCTTGATCATTCCTACATCGCCCATTTCCTTATCTCTCATGCTTGCATTAGATTTTGCCACTCTTGTTTGTTTGAACCTATTTTGATGCATAGCCTGATTTTGTAACCTCCTATTGTTACCTACCTGCTCGTCCTATATGCTTAGTATAGGTTGGTTAGTGATCCACGAGTGACCCCTCACCTTGTCCGTGTTGCCCCCGCTTTATGATCAATGATGTTGGCGTTCTGGGAACCAGGGTACCCAGACTTGCCTGCGTGCGGCCCATGACGCGGCTCCATCGACGGCCTGGTACGGCCCATCTATGAGACCACCAAGACAAGACCCTCGCGAGGGGCCAAGCCTCGCGAGGCTGACGACACCAAGACCTCCGGAGGGAGCGGCCACCCTAGGCGGCCTCCTGAGGAGCAGAGATTTCTATGCAGGTGCCCAAACTCATGAGGTTTTGATGATGCAAGCCATGATGACCGAGGCCAGGCGGGCGCCAGCGGGCGCTGAAGAGGCAGTTTCCTCTTTGGTGCTATGGAGGCAAGCGTAGGCATGGGTTCCCGAGGAATCCGGCAAAGGTTTCCATTCCTGTGCAGTAAGACCAAGACCGCCAGGACGGCAGGACGGATGTCATCGTCGAGCCCACCGCGGCGTCATGACCAGAAGCTTTGCAGGCGAGGACCACATTTCGTCAGGATAAGATGTACCACTGTCCCCTTTCAAATTGGCCGCTCTGAAATCCCTTCCCGCCTATGTTTTGGGGGAAGAGGACCGAGGCCACTATAAATATAGGCTAACCACCACTATGGAAAGTGATCGACTCATTCCCTCACCAGAGCAGACCTCGCGAGGTTGTTCATCCCTTGTACTGGTTCATCATCATCCCCTCGTGAGGCTAATCCACCACAAAACAGGAGTAGGGTCTTATACCGCAAGGTGGCCCGAACCTGGGTAAACTACCGTGTCCATCTTCTTCCTTGTTCATCGAGCTAGGTCGTGGAGCAACGAGCCGGTTGGCTGGATAGGTTGAGTTCTTCGCACACGCCCCAGAGTTTGATCCTTTCTTGGGTCTGCGGAGCCCTAAATCCGACATTTGGCACGCTAGGTAGGGGCGTGTCGAAGATCCGCCTCTTCATCAGCTGTGCTCTGCCCGCGCTGCGTGGTTGCCATGGCAGGCGTCGCCCCACCCGCCGGGCCGCCGGGAGTGTTCGGAGGCATCGCGGGCCTTTGTGCTTTTCCCCCGCCCTGCGACAAGTACGGTGGCCCCCTCCTCGGGCGCTCTAGCCTATGGTCCGACCTTTGGAGCCCGCTTGCTCCTGGCGCTCGAACCTCAGGAGGGGTGCTGGACCGAGGATTTCAAGGCATACCTGCTCCGAGGCACCTTTTCGGAGAAGGAGGAAGACGCAGAACGCGTGGCCCGTCAGGCCACCGCTTACTACTTGCAGGACGGCGAGCTCTACCGAAGGCGCCCAAACGATGCCTCGCTGCGGTGCATCTCCAAGGAGAAGGGTTGCGAGATACTAGCTGACATCCACGGCGGGGATTGTGGGCATCACTCTTCGTCACGCACCCTCGTGGGCAAGGCGTTCTGCAGCGGGTTCTACTGGCCCACGATGCTCAACGATGCCACTGAGCTGGTGAGATCCTGTGAGGCCTGTCAATTCCATGCCAAACAGATCCACCAGCCTGCTCAGGGCCTCCAGACCATCCCGCTCTCATGGTCGTTCACGGTCTGGGGGCTGGATATCCTGGGCCCGTTTCCCCGAGCGGCCGGGGGCTACCGCTACCTCTATGTCGCCATCGACAAGTTCACGAAGTGGGCGAAGGTGGAGCCCGTGCGCACCATCCCAGCTGGCTCGACTGTCAAGTTCATCAAGGGCCTCGTTAGCCTCTTTGGGGTCCCAAACCGTATCACCACTGATAATGGCTCTCAGTTCACGAGCAACCTCTTCAAAACACATTGTGCTAACCTTGGAACGCAGATATGCTACGCTTCGGTGGCGCACCCATGGAGTAACAACCAAGCCGAATGCACCAACGCGGAGGTCCTGAGGGGCCTCAAGGCGAGGAGCTTCAAAAAGAAACTCGAGGCCTGCGGTAGGGGTTGGCTCGATGAGCTTCAGTCCGTGCCGTGGTCCATCCGCGCCACCGCGACTAAGCCCACCGGCGAGACCCCGTTCTTCCTTGTCTATGGGGCTGAGGCAGTCCTCCCTCATGAGGTCAAACATCGCTCCCCGTGGGTCTTGGCGTTTGACGAGGCATGCCAGGACGCCTTGCGGGTGATGGAAGTCATGCTCGGGGAGGAGGGCCGCCGCCAAGCCTCGCTCCGTGCCGCGAGGTACCAACAGTTGCGGCGGTATCATTGCCGTAGCGTCCGCTCCAGGACCCTCGAGGTGGGTGACCTCATCCTGAGATGGGTGCTCTCTAGGGAGGGGCTTCACAAGCTCTCGCCTATGTGGGAGGGCCCGTTCAGGATCGCCCATGTCTCCAGGCCTAGCGCCGCGCGCCTGGAGACACATGACAGGGTCCCCATCCAGAATGCCTGGAACATCGAGCACCTCCGGATGTTCTATCCATGACCAGCGAGAGCCATGCGCCTCTCAAGCCTCCGCCCATGACACTCTCATGTAATAATGAGTGGGGTTGTACATGCCCCGGAGTCTCCTGAGTGCCGCCCCTGGGCCTCACGGGGGCTCCCACCCACGTCCTAGTGGAAGCCCCATGCTTCGCGCTGTCAGGAAGACCAAGGTGCCGGACGCTGCTATTCTTTTGCTTGCTTTCTATAGCCGATTTGCCACTTCTTGGAATGAAATTTGAAGTTCTCGTGTCTTTATTTGAAAGGGTTGGGATTTTTTTCTCCTTGCAGCATTCACTCATTTAGGTCTCGCTTTAGGGAGAGTGACAGTTGCCCGTCGCTCTTCCTCGCGCGTCTCGTGCGTGGGTGCTGGGCACAGTGTGTCCGCTTGGGCCCGCCCGCGAACACACCTCGCCAAAGCCTTGGTGTCATAGCCTTTGGCGTCTTAATCCTCGTGCGACGCTCTTAAACAAGCCAACGGGCATGCACACCCTCCCGAGTCCGTGCTTCAGGGCATCGCGACACAGCATACCAGCGGTGACCAGCCCACGCTCGGGGGCTTGCGCGGGGCACAACACTCCGGAGGTCCCCTAACCCTGCAGCCACCGGGTGCCTCTCGAGGCCTGAGGACCGTCGAATCCTCAAGAAGGAAACCCCTGCTAGAACCTCTCTGGAACGAAGGGCGCATGAGGTACAAGCTCCAGAGAAGCACGCTCTCGCGGCACGGGAATCTACCGCAAGCACACTAAGCTAAGTCATCCCAATCATCATCAGCAAGAACCCGTCAATTAGTAGAAACAGGATGCCAGGACGCAATATAAAAACAATAATATAACGGCGCAAGCGCCATGGTTCATTAGATGCCCCGGCAGGGCTTTCCACTTTTTGATGCAGAAAAAAGAAAGAAGCAAAAGCGGCCGTGCGACCACCACGGCTCCTGAGACCCGGCTCCAGCAACGCCCACGCTCAGTCGGAGTCCTCCTCCTACTTCACTGGGGTGCGGTGGCGAGGCGGCTCGTCGCCCTCCCCGGTCTGAGCTCGGCGGTGTGGCGGCTCGTCGTAGTCACAGTCGCTTGTGCTCTCCCCAGAGGAGGAGCCGTTGCTGCTGGAGGCATCGCGACCTCGCCAAGGGCAAGTTCACCGTCGGAGATGCTACCGCCCCTCTTGCCGTCGTCGTCGTCGTTGTTGCGCTCCGGGCAACACCCCAGGCGCCTGCCGTCTTCCCCGAAGACCCGGACGTAGAGGGTCGCAGCACCGTTGTGCCTGATGTGGAGGGTACACCTCCCTTGCAGGCCGTGTGCACAGGCGAACGGCTACCACCCGCGGTTCAGGAACACGTTGCCGACAGGGGTGACCTCGACCTCCACCCACGAGGCCTTGCTGCAGCAACCATCGGCCTGCAGCCAGAGGCTGCCAGGTCCCCCGGTCGGCAGCGCGCCCGCAAAGAAGCGCGGGAGCTGGAACCAGACGCCTGCGGGCCTCCCCGCCCACACCACGAACTCTGAGGACGCATTGGCTGAATGGGATTGTAGGTGCGGTGGCTGAATGGCTGCCACATGCCCCCTCCTTGGCCGCGGCCACCCTGGCCGCGGCAGCCTCCACCACAGGAGCGAGCACCCCCACGACTGCCGGAGGCGGTGCCAACCTTCGAGGGGGTGCGCCCATGCCCTTGGGGAGCCACCACTGGCGTCGCGGCATACTTGCGGGGACGGCCGCGACCCCTCTTGGGCGGTGGCGATCTTGGTCCCTCCTTGGGAGCCTTTCCCTTCCCGGCGGCCGAGAACCTCCTCACTGGCGCCATGGATGCTCTGGAAAGATGGCGGGACGAAGAAGAAGAAGAAGAAGCGAGCGGTGAGAAGATAAAGATGAGCCGGGGGCTTCGCCCCCCTCCCCATTTATAGCCGAAGGAAGGCTGGCCGCTGGCCTCCCACGCTCCATGCAATGATGGCCTTTCTGCATGCACCAGGTAGTTGTCAAGTCGGGAAGTTGCCGAGGTGGCGTGGGGAAGTGGAGACGCCCATGTCTCATCAAGTGCCATGCGTCAGCCTGTCCTGCAGGCGTTTGGGGGGCCGTAGCACTTTGCCCTTGCCCTTTGGCTTTGCCTCGAAGCCAAGTCCGAGCGCGCCTTGGGCCCGGGGGCTGCTGTCGGTGTTCTGGGAACCAGGGTACCCAGACTTGCCTGCCTGCGGCCCATGACGTGGCTCCATCAACGACATGGTACGACCCATCTATGAGACCACCAAGACAAGACCCTCGCAAGGGGCCAAGCCTCGCGAGGCGGACGACACCAAGACCTCCAGAGGGAGCGGCCACCCTAGGCAGCCTCTCGAGGAGCGGACATTTCTATGCAGGTGCCCAACCTCATGAGGTTGTGATGGTGCAAGCCATGACAACTGTCGTGGAATTGTCACGGCAGATGTCCTAGTGTGAGGACTTAGTCGTGGAGCCATCGCGACGAGGTTAGCTTAAAGGGGTTAAACGGGACAAAGCACACGGGAAGTTTATACTAGTTCGGCCCCTTGGAGTGAAGGTAAAGGCCTAATCCAGTTGAGGTGGTATTGCTGATGTTTCGATTACCAGGGAGCAATTACGCTTGACCTAGCTTTCAATTTGTTCTCTCTTGCCCTAAGTCGCCGCCGGGTCATCCCTTTATATACACAGGTTGACGCCCGGTGGCTTACAGAGTCCCGGCCGGCTCATAAATAACGTGTCCGGCCTGGTGACTAATTACACTTGCCTTACAATACAAATCATACATATATTGCGGTTTACACTTATGGGCTTTAAGCCGCCTTTGGGCTTTGGGCCTTTTAACAAGTCTCTTTCATGAACCGCCATCTTCAACATCTTCATGGGCTTCGTCTTGATGAACCGCCATTGGGATAACCCGGCTCCTCCTTGGTGGGTCACACCCAATAGTCATATCCCCAACATTAGGCCCCAGGTTGATTTGAACTTGTTCATGTCAATCTTCAACACTTAGAAAAAATCCTTCTTTGTTTGTTCTCACGAGATATTGTAACCCGCCATGACGTCATCTCCTAGAAATACAGACCCGCCATGACGTCATCTGTCATTAATTTTGCACAATACCCAACATATCGTAACAGATCCTTATCTTTAATAACCATCCCTAAAATCGAGGCATTTCCATCGTCACTTATCCATTTTTTGGTTTCCTCGATTCCCGCGCATGCCACTTATCCTTCCAACCTTATAAATAGGGCCAGGGTCCCTTTCTTTTTTCCCCTCTGCCTCTTCATCTCTTTCTTCTTCCTCGTATCACTCCAGCGCCCGAGCTCCGCCGCCGTCCTCGACCTCAGCTGCTGCATCGATAACGGCCGCTGCATCAACCTGATCTGTCCAGAGCTTGGTCCCGCGCCTCCGCTGCTTAACAGCTCAGGTAAGTTTTCCTCCTTCCCTTTCCTCTAGATCTCATTAGGGTTTCCTACAAGTTCATCGGAGTTCATCCCTATTCTTCGCTGTAGCTTGTAGTTTTGATTCAAACCTAGCACTCCCCCTGCACGGCGGTAATCGTGATACTTGTCTTTGCTATTAGACCATCTCCTTCGCGTAAGAAAAACCAATGTGAACATATGAACTGCTCGAGCACCGTAATTTAGGTCAAAAATATTTTCCATTATCTAAAGTGTCGCAGATCCGAAATCCTAGCACCAATCTGTAAAACCTGTTTGCCTCAACACCTAGCAGAATTCACTCTTGATAGATCTTGAATACCATTGCTATCATGGCGGCTTACATCACCAGTTATAATTTAGTCATATGTCATTAGGCCCCGTTTAAGCTGCCAGTCTGAATAGATACTGTAGCATTTAGTTCCGGCTTAATGAATCAACTTAAACTGGCAAAATTTCTTTCTTTTAGGCTTCTTCCTTCACAATGCCGCCGAAGACAGTCACTTCATGTAATTGGGTTCCTCTTATCGTCACTGAAAACACACTCAAGGACTTTGTTAAAATCGGCTTCTTACCAGCAAAAGATATTCTGCATTGGCGTGCTCCCAAGCAATATGAGGAAAAACCTCAGCCACAGGATGGTGAGATCATTGTTTTTACTGATCATATGAACCGGGGCTTCTCACCACCCGGATCTAAATTTTTCCGAGACATTCTGCACTTCTTTCAATTGCATCCTCAAGACATCAGACCCAATTCCGTGTCAAATATCTATAATTTCCAAGTCTTCTGTGAAGTATACCTTCAAGAGGAACCCAGTGTTGATCTCTCTAGGTAATATTTTTATCTGAACCGCCAAAATGAGTTTACTAACAGATCCAGCTTAGAACTTGGCGGGATCTCAATTCAACGAAGAAGGGATGCCATCTTCCCCTATGCTCGCTTGACGAGTCACCCCAAAGATTGGAACCAGACATGGTTTTACTGCAAAGGTACCTCTCCGGCTGACGAGAATCCACTGCCGGGTTATCGTGTCCAGCGTCTTGACCCAAAGCATCATCTTCCCAAAAAGCTTACCACTGCTGAACGTGCAAAGCTTGCCCCCACTATTGCAAAGGTCAAGGCCCTGCTGGGAAATGGATTAACTGGTATTGACTTGGTTCGATGCTGGGTTTCTTGGCGAATCATACCCTTGAGTCGCCGACTCGGCTTAATGTGCACTTACATGGGTGGTGTAAAAGATCCACTGTGCCACAGCTCCGTGTGTTTAACTGATGATGCAACCAATGAAATGACAAAGACCCTTTTGAATGTAAGCCTGGAAGACTGCAGCAAAGTGGGTCTGAACCCTTTCTGCAAACTTAACCCGCCACCAGATGTGAGTCTCTAAATTACTTACTTTTCCTTATTATTCAAATGCTCTTTTAACTCAACTTTAATGACCTTTACAGGCTGACTCCAATTTTTGGAAGAAGGAATATGACCATGAAGCGGCCAAAAAGGCAAGGGGCAAAGTGAAAGCCGTCAAGAGAGCCGCCAAAAAGAATAAGAAGAAATCGAGAACTTCCGAGATGTTTGAGCTGCACGACAGTTCTGAGTCAGAGGTAGCCTTGATTCCCTTGGCTCCTTTTTCAACCATCTTATTGACACTGATTATTATCAGGATGATATGGGGGCCAGTCAAGTGGTTGAAGAAGAGGTAACTATTATTTCCTCTGGCTCAGTGCCTTTGCCAAGACAAAAAATTCGACGGGTAACCCGGAAAGTAAGCTTTTCACACCCCTTAGCTCATTTGGATCCTCACTTTCTTTTGAAGCAACAGCAGCACGAGAACCGGCGACAAACTCGGACCACTGGAGGTGAAGTCTTCCGGCTTACTGAATACTCCAGTTCCGCGGAAACGTCGAAACGAGGTCCTTCCAAACTTAAACTCTTTTTACCCACTGGCGGGACTCATTCGCCAGCCACTTAATTCTTCCGATTCGAACTACTAGGAGGCTTCTCGCTCTTCTTCTGGCGACTCATCACAGACCCAGTTGCCGGCTTTCAAAACTGCTCCTGGGTAATAACAATTTCTTATTTTTCCCTATATCCTTATGTCCTTATACTTATACTGACCTCTCATAACCCATGCAGTGGAAAAGCAAAGCCTAGTCAGAAGGCAAAGGTGATCAAGCCGGCTGAAGATCCCAAAGTCCATGAGCCAGAACAGCAAATTCCAGCATCTGACACCTCCGTGCTACAACCTGACGAGCCTGTCCATGATGTACCGCCAGAAATTCCTGACCTCTCCAGCGACCAGACAAACCTCAATCCTTTGAGTACTGAATCAACAAGCCCAATTAAACCGTCGGGAACACATACCGATGATGTTGTGATCACTGGGACCGGCTTTACACAATTGGGAAATCCTACTGTCCTGGCCAAGCATTCCGCCAAACAGGAATTCATTGAAAAGTGGAAAGTGAGATTTGATATCGCCAATTATTCTCAATTGAGTATTGATGAAATACTCTCCGGCTACCTCAACCAAGTGCACACCAGCCGTGACCTTGAAATTGATATGGTGAAGCAGATGCACCAAAATTATGAGGTATACATTCCTCCTTTAATACATTATGCATATCCTGTCAGCCCCCAAAGTCTACTGTGTATGATAAGACCGAATATGCTGTAGACTTAGAATAACCATGAAAAAGCATCTTTGGTAGTATCCTTCCAAGGCCGGTTTTCACCATCAGGGTTAAGCCGGATTTTGAACAATTAACATTGCATCCGTAGCCCCCAAGGGCCGGTTTAATCAGCATGAATGAGCCGATCCTGTTCACCACTATTTATAAAGGAAAACTTACTTGTGAAGCCCCCATGAACCGACCGTGATTGTTTACAGCATAACCGGGTCATCACAAAGTAGTAAGGAGACGCAAGCAATATGCATTAGCCCCCAAGTGCCAAGTACTCTTGCTTGCAAAGTGCTTCGGACTTATTCCTATAAGCCGTTGTATGAAGAATTTTTCGGCAGGCATTAGCCCCCAAGTGCCAAGTGTTGTTGCTTGCAAAAGGCTTGGGACTTATATTCCTGTAACCCGGATATGAATGTGTTTACAAATCTGTGTTTGTACAGGACGCCACTACTCAACTACAATCGCAATTGGTTGATGCAAAGACCCGATTCGAGAATCAAGAATCTGAGACTCGGAAAGCCGACTCAATATTCCAATTTACCTTGGCGGTTTTAAACACCGTGTATCCCAGATGGTTTCTGCTATCTTTGGTGAGTAGTCGTGCCAGCATCAAAATTGACTTACTTCTTTGATGGTATAAACCATCTCTAACCAATCCATAATTCTTACTTCAGGTCCTAGGAGCAGCAATCTTAGCCAAGAAATGCTTGTGAAGCTCAAGGCTGTATACACACTTGTTGAACAACTATATACTGGAACTCAGCGCGCACTGGCAATGATTTCTCCAACTAATCAAGCACCCACTCTTTTGAGTGATGTCTTGAAAAACTCTCTATTCCACCTGCGAGAATTGATGAAATGAAGCGGTCCTCTGCAAGAGCCGGTGCCGTTACGGCTTTAAGCCGGGCCAAGGCATGGCAAGCAGAGCTAGACCCGGCCGAACTAGCCACTGGGTATCCAAGCTTAAAAGAAGATGGCACCCCCTTTGATAAAAAAGACTTTGCTGTCTGCGTGAAGGAGATACGTTCCCTGGCCAGCCTGATTGCAAGTGAAACAGATCTTTCAAGATACCAACCGGCTTATGATATGGAGAATCAGAAGATGCCTACTCCGGCTTATAAAGTGATGGATATGATACCCCAATCCGTAAGCATACTTTTTCCCCTGAAGTTGATCCGTCTGAACTTATAGATGATGAAGCTGAATTCCAAGCCTTGTGTGGCATCGATTGGTCATCACCAAATTTCCAGACGGCGGAGGAGGACGAAGAACCGGAGAAGGATGATCCAGAAGCTTCAAATCGTCAAGGCCAAGAAGATTGACCCGCTGGGCGGTTCATATATTTGGTCCTCTGAAAACACTTGATATTTTGGCTTGCTGAGTCATGTAATAGACTAGCGAAACTTTGATCTGCCGTGCCATCATGCACGTTTTGTTTTGCACAACATTGCTTGATCCGCCATTTGAAAAGCTACCACTTTATGTTTATGATAACACCGATTTATGAAGATGAGATTTAGCATTACCCTGCATACAAACAGATTACAAGTGCCCTGGCAGTTTACCGCAGGACGGGTCATAATACCCTATATAAAACAACTGGTGACTAAAACAGTTCATAACCAGTGCCGGTTTAAGCATAACCATATATAATGAAAATATCATACCTTTGATATTTAATCATACTGCCGGTTTATCATACAAGTGCGGTAAAGGTGACAATCCAGAAGATTGAATACATAATGCCATGTTTAATTATCATGTACAACCAGCTTACCATGCTGCATACAGATTTGGGTAATATCCAGAAACTCAGAGCACAATGCTTCCAAGTACATAATATCATCATATAGTGGCGACTTATAGTCCAGGCCAGGCCGGGTTATTAATACCCCGGATATGCTCAAATATGAGTCATAGAGATAGAGGCTACATGGCCTGAAACGTTTTAAACCATATGTCAATATGATATAAAGATGAAAGCAAAGAATTTCAAAGGAAAAAGACAAATCAGAAAAAACAAGGCTTTTATAGGCCGCCAAGCCTAAATCTCAAGTGCTTTCAAGGACCGCACAACCACTGAGTTAAACCTTCATGCATACCTTATAAGCCGGACCTCACATAACCAATCGTCGTTTTAACTTTGACAAGTTCAGGGTCTGTGTAAGATTGACTTGTCAAAAGTACTGCGGGTCATTCCAGTCAATCTGGGCGGAGTGGCAGACTTAAAAAGGCAGGATAACCCGGGTTTTTAGGTGAATACACCTGGCTTCCAAGCCTGGCTTTTATAGCCTATTACGAGGGTCATAATAACTCTTGTCCGTTGAACAAAGAGCCCCCAAGTAATATTTTCTTACAGGCATATAAGCCGGATCAAGAGGGTAATCAAGGCTCTGCCCTTTAGGCAGGTCGCCCCCAAATGATATTAAAACAGGGTACCTATGTTTGAGTCGTGCTTTGCAACAAAATCTCTTTGGTCCCTTTAACCTGGGTAGCAAGCCCCCAAGTATTTTATAATCATGGCGTATAAGCCGGATGAATGGGTAATGACAGCTATGCTCAATGAGCAGGAAGCCCCCATGTGACCATATGAAGTACCAATAAAGACTCATTATTATCAGAAATGAAACAACAGAGGCCCTGCTTTAACAGGAATGCTCACGACTCCACACAATGGGCTGCTCAGACCATCGCAAGTAACGGGGAACCACCGGCTCAACGACGTTCACAACTCTTTTACGGAGCTTCTGGTCTCGCTTGCACAAACTCGTGGTGAAGACATGGTACTACCCACTATTCAACTGCTTTGGATTACTTTGATACCCAGATTGCTGTTGCCGATTCCCTTGACCGGACTATTGATGATAACCACCCTGATTGCCTTGATTGCTTGGGTGACCCTGGAAACCGGAGTTAGTAGAGTTGGCAGGTAGCCCTTTCAGCCAAGTACGAGCCGTCCCATCCAACATCATGGTAAAATACTTAGCACACGCAACGTCTCTAACATCGAGCAGCTCGATGGCCATCTCATAACTCTCAACCCATGCCTCAGGGGGTAAGTCAGCTGTGTAGTTGGGGACCTTACGAGGGCCCTTGAATCCTTGGGCAAATGTTCATTACGCAGAGCCGACACTAAACATGGCACACCCAAAGTCCTAGAAATCACACCTGTCTCCACTGAAGTGGTCGGATAAACCGGAGAGTGCTGATGAGTCGCTCGCTGAGCCGCCAGCTCAGCCTTCCGACATGCTCTGCCCTGATCCACCAAATCCTGAGCACCATCACGCGCCGGGTCATAACGACGAGGTTGGTTACGGCGCCTGTCACTTCTTGAAACGGCTGGCGAGTCAATGTGTCTGCTATAACTCCGGCTCGGGCGAGGGGTTGAATGAATCCTTTCACGACTGTAAGAATAAGCCTCCTGCTGTACCAGCGCTGTCTGAAGAAGCTCTCTAGCCTTCCATGTTTCAATCGTAGCCGAAGACTCACCTTCAACTGGGAGAGTCGCCAATCGTGTCGCCGCAGCGATCATATTATCCAAAGGGTTAGAATAATGACCCGATGGCGTCGGCACATACTGTGGCGGGGTATTATTCAAACGAGGCGGATCGGTTGTGCATGGCTGAGCTGGCGCTCCAGCCCTAGGCGTGGTTACCACCCGGTTTATCTCTGGCTGGTCAATGGTCCCTGCACCAGGTGTGTTGAAGAGATTCCTCGCCTCGTAAACCGGGGGTAGATGACTCCGATATCTCCTCCTCATGACTTCGTTTGACGCATTCTGATCCATCGAGAGCCGGAAGGAATCAGCCTGGATCCGTTGTGCCCAAGCATCCAGAGCGGCTCGCTCCGCAGTCATCCTCGCGTTCTCAGCCGCCAGATCTTCCTTGGCTTGAGCTATCTCATCTCTCAGCTTTGCGACTTCCGCATTATGCTAAACTTGATCTGCCGGGTTAACATCTGCTGTTAACAATGCTGTCAAATTGTCCAGTAAGTCGGTCAAAACCTGAGCCGGCGGGCGCACAGGGCCTCCTGCCCCGGCAGCCGTCGCCGTCGCTGACCCAGAAATTATTGTTGCCGCAGTCAAAGAATTCTGTACTGGTTGTGTACCGGCCATGAAGATTGCGACCCTACTCGGCGGCTCATAGGGGTACGGAATACTGTTGCCATCGGAATAACCCCCAAGCCGGCCGTCTTGCAGTTGATACAACGACTCAGTTTCTCCAGTGGACGACTCGCCATCAGAGTAGACAACCATCTCACCACCAAACACAGATCTGTCCTCAGATTCCGCCCCATGGATGAAACCTACGAAGGCACGTTTCACGGCGGGCTGAACTCGGGCGGGTCGTGCATGCTGAGCCGTCTCGATGATGTCGGCGCAGATGTCCGGCTCAGGGCCCGGTTCACCGATCTTGCCGATGAAGACGTGAATTCCGCCGAAGGGGACCCGGTACCCATACTCGATTGAGCCGGCCTCGGAACCCCAGCCTACGTCGTCGATGTAGAGCTTGCCGCGACGACTCTTGGTCATCCGACCCACAACATATCCCTTGATCCCTTCAAAGCCGCCCTGTAAGAACTCGAAACCACCGTGCGCTGGCCCGCGGTGGGGGCCAACTGTTGTGGAATTGTCACGGCAGATGTCCTAGTGTAGGGACTTAGTCGTGGAGCCATCGCGATGAGGTTAGCTTAAAGGGGTTAAACGGGACAAAGGACATGGGAAGTTTATACTGGTTCAGCCCCTGTAGTGAAGGTAAAGGCCTAATCCAGTTGAGGTGGTATTGCTGATGTTTCGATTACCAGGGAGCGATTACGCTTGACCTAGCTTTCGATTTGTTCTTTCTTACCCTAAGTCGCCGCCTGGTCATCCCTTTATATACACAGGTTGACGCCCGGTGGCTTACAGAGTCCCGGCCGGCTCATAAATAACGTGTCCGGCCTGGTGACTAATTACACTTGCCTTACAATACAAATCATACATATATGGCGATTTACACTTATGGGCTTTAAGCCGCCTTTGGGCTTTGGGCCCTCAATAAGTCTGCCTTATGAACTGCCATCTTCAACATCTTCATGGGCTTCGTCTTGATGAACCGCCATTGGGATAACCCGGCCCCTCCTGGGCGGGTCACACCCAATAGTCATATCCCCAACAACAACCGAGGCCAGGCGGGCGCCAACGGGCGTAGAAGAGGCAGTTTCCTCTTTGGTGCTAAGGAGGCAAGTGCAGGCGTGGGTTCCCGAGGAATCTGGCAAAGGTTTCCATTCCTGTATAACAAGACCAAGACCGCCAGGACGGCAGAACGGATTTCATCGCCGAGCCCACCGCGGCGTCATGACCAGAAGCTTTGCAGGCGAAGACCACCTTTCGTCAGGATAAGATGTACCACTTGTCCCCTTTCAAATTGGCCACTGTGGAATCCCTTCCCGCCTACGTTTTGGGGGAAGAGGACCGAGGCCACTATAAATATAGGTTAGCCACCACCGTGGAAAGTGGTCGACTCATTCCCTCACCAGAGCAGACCTCCTCAGCAGAGCAGACCTCGCGAGGTTGTTCATCCCTTGTACTAGTTCATCCTCAGCCTCTCGTGAGGCCAATCCACCACAAAGCAGGGGTAGGGTCTTACACCGCAAGGTGGCCTGAACCTGGGTAAACTACTGTGTCCATCTTCTTCCTTGTTCATCGAGCTAGGCTGTGGAGCGACGAGCCGGTTGGCTGGATAGGTTGAGTTGTTCGCACACGCCCCAGAGTTCGAACCTTTCTTGGGTCTGCGGAGCCCTGAATCCGATAGATGACTCGATCAACATGATCGACGTCTAGAGCCTGACACATCACCTCACACACCCTAGTTGTACGACTCTGCAGAGCTACCATCGAGTGCCGAGGGTGATACCTCGTATATTACTTCTGATGAGATCTCTGTAGTGTAGTTAATCGATCGTGGTCTACGGAGGGTGATTCCTCCTTCACCACTCCCGATAACGACTTTGACATGCAACACCTCAAGTGTGAACCCTCGAGGGTGATTCCTCCAGGTTCACCTTGACAGTTACATCAAGTGGAATCCATCGAGGGTGAGTCCTCGGATTCCCCCTTGATGTTATGGACACAGAGTTACTTTGACTTTACCCCAATCCATGATGAAGTCGGGTCGGCCCCAAGGGGTACCCGCGAGAGAAATGTGAAGTCAGGTTGACCGTGAGGGTACCACGAGTGATGTGGAGTCGGGTTGATCTGGAGGATACCCGCAAGTTAATTACGCGGCACGGTCAGGCATTCTTAGCCCTTGTCGTAAGTCTGTGAGGCGGGGCGATGGGACCGCAGATCGTGGATCATTTATCATCTCCGCGCGCTCCTAAGATACTAACGGTTTGGGTATGTGATCAAATAGGCTTCTGGACTTTTCGCACTGACCACCACGCGGGAATTAGTGTGTCACTCTCATCGTACGTTTCTCCGAAAGCTCTTTTGACGTCAACGATCGAGAGGCACGCGCCTGGGTGGTCCGCGTAAGCACCTGCTTTGTATAAAGAGGTAGACAGGACTGATCCCGGTCGTCCATGCAACGTGCAGGAGTGCAAAGGGCGATGGGCCCAAGACCCGTGCGCGCTTAGGATGTAGATCGGCGTGCTGGCCTCTCTATTGAGCCTAGGTAGGACTACGACGTGCCGATCAGCCAATGTCGGGCATGACTTAGGAAAGTGTGTTTGGCCGGATTTAATCGAGCATGTTGGGTAAGTTTGTGCACCCCTGGAGGGAAGTTAATCTATTCAAATAGCGGTGTCTAGGGTAACAGACACTCGGAGTTGTATCCCGATCTATACAACTAGAACTGGATGCTGAGGCATGAAATGGATATGTGGCTCCGAGATTGCTTTTTCGCTGGGAGTCGAGAAAGGATCTCTGGACGTTGTTACAACATACTTGCTACTTTATATTATGCTAATCTGCACTCTTCTAATGCTGGAAGATGCTTCAAGATGCTAGTCTTCAATAGGCTAGGCTTTCCCTTCTCTTCTGGCATTTATGTAGTTCAGCCAAAGATATAGCCCCATTCCATTGATACCGATGCATACTTAGCATAGTTCTGATGTAAGTCTTGCGAGTACTTTGGATGAGTACTCACGGTTGCTTTGCTACTTCTTTTCCCCTATACCATGTCGGTGCAACAAACATGAGTGTTTGCCGCCCTGACTTATGCACAGGCACGTTGTGAATTCTGATGTCAAGTACCAAGCCTCATATACCACTAAACCAGAGAAGCCGCTCTTCGTGATATCAAGGAGAGCATTAAGAAGACCAGGCCTAGGAACAAGCTACAGATATCACTGCGAAAGCAACCAACACCGGCAGGAAAGAGCCAGCAAGCCAAGCCCCGACAAGCCCCATGGGCATGGGCTCCCCGCCAACATCGGCGCTGCGCCTCTCTGACCAGCTGGTCGTTGATAATGAGGTGTTGGGGCCGCAGGTGTCTAGGTGGACGTAACACGTGCGTGTCAACTTACTGGGAGGGTAAATCACCTTTATTGACACCCGTCCTGAGTGTATGTCATGCTAATAGGAGGTAGTTGGATAAGCGGCGCTGAAACCTTGTCGGGCTTCAACCTCCACGTGACACCTAGAAGCGCGTTTAATGCGTTTTGTCCTAACTGCCAGAGTTAGGTATGATAGCTCTGTATCAGTCTAATCACCCATGTAATGACCTTTTTGCCACGGCGGTAACCCCTTGAACTATAAAAGGAGGGCCAGGGCAACATTAGAAGGGGTTCGAACCTTTGCAAACCTCAAGCATAGGTAATCATGTAGCTGCTCTCTTCCCACCTCTTGCCGGGGGAGAGCGCTCCGTGTAGTTGTGCACACACCACCAATACACCCAAAGGCAGGAGTAGGGTTTACGCCTCCGGGCGGCCCGAACCTGGGAAAAATCGTGCGCTCCTCGTTGTGTTTGCTCTCTACGTCGATAGTCACTCCTCGTCAACCAGTAAAGGGGCTGCATTGCCGCATAGATCACCGGCTTCACGACGACATCTTTATTTGTTCCTCAACAAGAGAAGTATGATCCCACTTCTTTCAAGGGAACACAAGCTCAAGATGATCTTCCACCACAAGACCACAAGTTAAAAGGCAAGGACAAGCTTCAAGAGGAGATTGATGCATTTGAAGAAGCTCCTAAGGCCTTGGTCAAGTGGTTCCCCTAGACTACATCAAGTTCTACTTCATCAAGTACGACTACAACTCCAAGGATTCCCATCAAGATGATGTGGATCCCAAAGAAGAAGAACTAGAGAGTTCTTGAGGGTGAGTCCGCCAACATAATTCACTCATATTCATTTTGGCAAGGACAAGTGCAATCAACTTCCACATCTTACACTAGTTCAAGGAGTCACAAACCCTCTTGTTGGTAAGACAAGGGACAAGAACCTAATGCTTTCATGGACAACATCATGTGTGAATTTCACTCTATGTCTATATATATCCTTGTGTGTTCCTTGTGGGACTAACCCATGTAGGTATTGAAAGTGCAATGCACTCCAATGGATTGCTCCAAATGATCTACATCAAGATTGAGCATCTACATCTTCAACACCTACACGAAGTCACCATCGACAAAACCCAAGGTTAGTTCATCCCTCCTAGGGGGGATATCACATCTAGGGGGAGCTTTGCTATAAGAATTGAGCTAAAGCAACTCTAATGGTGTGAACACAACAATGCTTTATGTAAAAGTGGTAACCCCACTTGTGCTCAAACGATGAGTATGACCTACGATCAAATGTTCTCATTTGACTCCTCAGTCAATATACTCATATATAGATGACCTAGTCATCGCCAATTGCTTGATAGATGCTAGAGTGTTTGTGCATGCTTTGTCACATATTTCATTTGCTATCTTATTGTGTGAGCATGTTGGTTGCATATTTTTATCATTCGAGAACATCCATTTGGTGCTTTGTTTGTTTGGATTTTCTTTTTTGCCAAATGGATGGACAAGAATGCCTAAGAACTCCCTCTAGCTATCTATGATTTTCTCCTCTCAAACTCTATTCATGCTGAATCACAAAGTTTGATCAAGTCAAATTCGGACCCTCTGGGTGAGGAGCACTCGGAGCCACCGATCCGTCAAGGGCTTAACTTCCAAAACCTCTCAATGACATCTCGATCTGACCGATTCATTCCCTTCGATCTCACAGAATTCATTGGGTTGATCTAGGTTTTCACCTCCGTGCAACCAATTAGAACTGTTCAGTCTCACCAAGTTGCGGCAAGCGCTTGTGATTCTGCATCTCGGTGCCACTGAGTCATTCCACTCGGTCACACCGATAGTGACTGGGTATATATATCCGCGGGTTGAAATTTGGAAATTTCTCCAAACACTTCGTCCGCGCCTCCCTGCTCTGCCGCCCACTTGGTCTCCGGATCGTCACTGTCATCGCCAGCGACCTCCTGCCGCTGGTCTCCGTCGCCGTCAACGGAATCTTCGCCGCCGTTGCCGCCATAGCGAGTTCATCACCAAGTTAGGATATGAACTCGACCCCTTGTGTAATCTTTAACTCCGATTCTCGCACTAAGGACAATGCCATATTCTTGCCACGATTGAAATACTTCTATCCAGCCAAAAACTTCCTCTAGATTAGTTTTGATCCAAAAACTTAGGTTTAGGTTTCCATCAAACTCATCTCGGACCGACCGATTTGAAGAATTCGGTCTCACCGATTTGGCCTAGGCCATTGCACATGTACTACTCGGTCTGTCCGAAGTGTACAAATCGGTGTGACCGAGTTCACTTTCTCAGTGAAACCCTAGCATCTCGGAGTAACCGAACTGTGTCTCGGTCTGACCGATTTCACATGTTTAGACTCTAAATTTGCTTCGGTGTCACCGAGTTTGTCATATTGGTAGCTCCGAAATGCTTTCTGTAGAAATCTAAAATTAAGTTTTTGTGTCATTCCTTTTGCCAAAACAGTTGTACTTTATGATGCTCATCTACTCTATCTGTTCACAGGGTCAGTTTCAGCCATGTCAGACCAGAGTGACAGCCATAACAGGTCAGAGGAGCACCAGAATCTCAGTGAGGGCACTAGTCCCTCCAACAGCAGTTATGATGAGGGTAGCAGAAGCACCCCAAGCAACCTGCCTAAGGCTGCAACTAGGCAGAGGAGGAAAAGGAACTTGGAATCTGAAGATGAAGATTTGGTGGTTAATGACGAGGTCACTTCCAAGAAGAAGGTGATCAAGAAGGAGCAAGTAGCTGCTGCTGGCATCAAGCCAGGAATGAAGAAGAAGGCTCCTGCTCAGAGGAAGCCCATGTCTAAAGCCAGAGCCTCAACTCAGGAAACCATGGAGTTCACTCTTGAACCAAGAGAAGAAGAGGCTGCTGGAGACAAGAAAAGGAAAGAAAGGGTCAAGAAGACCATGGCCAGAGTGATTGGGAGATCCTCAATGATGAAAGATCCAGATGAAGACGAGGAAGAGGAAGAAGATGCTGCACCAGCTCCCAAGTCTCGGAAACTTATGTGATGCTATTAAGTCTGGGGCTGCACCATCCAAGTCCAAGACCGCTCCCAAGTCATCAGCTCAAGCTCCAAAGCCAACACCACCCAAGAGATCCACAAGGAATACCTCAGTTGCAGAGAAGAACAAGGCCCCAATGCTTGAGGTTCAAGAAGAGGAAGAGCCCCAAGCGCTCAGGAAGCTCAAGCCTAAGATACCAGATCATGATGACAATCATCCTATTGCTGAAAACATGAAATTGAGGAAATACGCAGGTCTCAGACTATGGAGGCAGATAGACCCATATGCAACAAGAAGAAGAACTGCTGTGGATTACAGGTTTCACACCAAGGAGCGGCAGGACTTCTATGAGACAGTCCTCTTGGATAAGAAGCCCATTGTGAGTGATATGAGGTGGGTCGACTGGGCATTCATTGATGACAATGAAGACTACTTTTCTGGAGTTCATGAGAGCTTCAGAATGAATGGAGTGGACACATTTGTGGGTCAAATATTGACCAAATGGAATGATGAGATGGTGATGCAATTCTATTCCACTGCCCATTTCTACCCAGATGGCAAGATAGTCTGGATGGCTGAGGGTACTAGGTACCAATCCTCCATTGCTGAGTGGGCCGAGCTGATCAATGCTCCTGCAGAGGCTGAAGATGATACAGATGTATATGCTAAGCCCAGGAAAGGCCACAACTCCATGGCACATATGTACAAGTAGATACCTGATGATGTCTTGGAGACACACAAATTTGGCTCCATTTACTATTTGTTGTCAGGGCTGCCAACCATCAACACCATATTGAGGCATACTTTGTTGCCCAAATCAGGAGACGACAGGATGATCAGAGGGCACTCAATCAACTTGCTACATATGTTTGATGTGCCAGAGAAGTTCAAGGTGATGACCTTGATTGTTGAAACGATTAAGAGGACTGCAGCAGATCAAAAGAGGTCATGTGGATATGCCCCACACATCCAAATGCTCATCAACTCCAAGGTGGGCACAGGCACATATCTGCTAGACAGAGAGCACCTTCCCCTAAGGCCAGACTTTGAGTACAATACAGTTGTCATGGATGCTTCACATCCTACATCTGTAGAGGCTCAGGAGAAGAGAGAGAAGGCAAACGCAGCAAAGACTTCCAAGATTCCAGATGCCTTAGCTGCAAATCTCAAGACCAAGCAGGATCAGCTTAGCTATCTGCTTGAGGCCACAATGAGGATTGAGAAAGGACTAGCCACCCTGACTCAAAATCAAGAAAGTCTTGAGAGGATCATTGAAACAAAATTTTATGATCTAGACTTGAAGGTCACAGAGATTCAGACCACAGTTGAGCAACTTCAAGAAGAAGCAGAGGACATGAGAGGAAGAACTACCACAGAGGCATATTAGAGAGTGCCTAGAGCACATAGGTCTGCAGTTGTGCCAGTCAGTGACACAAGAGCTACAACATCAGCACCTGCAGCCACTGCCCCAGTTGCCCCTCCAGTTGCAACTCCTCCAGCTCCTCAGACATCATCAGAAGCTTTTGCAGATGTTGTCCTCTCCATGCCATCTTCGCACCCCGGAACTCCCGGAGATCGTGCTTAGAGTGCCGCATAGCACCATGCATTTTCAAGCTTTTTGGTAACTTGTTGCCAAAGGGGGAGAAAGTGTATAGATCATAGGCTTCGAGAGAGAGAGAGAGAGAGAGAGAGAGAGTGTTTTGCTTTTATTTGCCTCTCTTGCTACTTGTTATTTGCTACAATATTTGTGCTTGTGTGTGAGATACTCTTATGATCATGTGATTGATCATATTATGCTTTAATGCATGTGCTTGAGTGATGATATCTTATTACTTGTGTATGATCAATTATGTTTGCCTTGGTGATGAGTTAATGCTATTTATATTGTATCATTTTGAGCGCTCCATCAAGATGTATGTGACATGGAAGAGTAACCCATGACCCTAATCGATTGTGCATTTGCATTCAAAAGCAAATCATAAATAATGCACAAATTTAGGGGGAGCTCATGCTTATCACATACTTCTCAAAGCGACGATATGTTTCATTCTTATTATGATTTGTCGAAGCTTTGATCTATATGTTGTCATCAATTACTATTGGGGATTTGACTATTGGGTATGACCCGCCCAAGAGGGGTCGGGTCATCTCAATGGCGGTTCATCAAGACTAAGCCCATGAAGATGTTGAAGATGGCGGTTCATGAAAGAGACTTGTTAAAAGGCCCAAAGCCCAAAGGCGGCTTAAAGCCCATAAGAATAAACCGCCATATATATAGCTTGTATTGTAAGGCAGGTATAATTAGTCACCGAGCCAGACATGTTTATGAGCCGGCCGGGACTCTGTAAGCCGCAGGGCGTCAACCTGTGTATATAAAGGGATGACCCGGCAGCGGTTTAGGGCAAGAGAGAATAGATCGAAAGCTAGGTCAAGCGTATTTGCTCCCTGGTAATCAAAACATCAGCAATACCACCTCAAACTGGATTAGGCCTTTACCTTCACTTCAAGGGGCCGAACCAGTATAAACTCCTTATGTCCTTTGTCCCATTTAGCCCCTTTAAGCTAACGTCGTTGCGATGGCTCCACGACTAAGTCCTCGCACTAGGACATCTGCCGTGACAATTCCACGATAGTTGGCGCCCACTGTGGGGCGAGCGCACAGTGGTTTCGAGTTCTTATAGGGCAACTTCGAAGGGATCAAGGGATATGCTATGGGCCGGATGACCAAGAGTCGTCACGGCAAGCTCTACATCGACGATGCAGGCTGGGCCCCCGAGGCCGGCTCAATCGAGTACGGGTACTAGGTCCCCTTCTGCGGAATCCACGTCTTCATCGGCAAGATCGGCGAACCTGGCCCTGAGCCGGACATCTGCATCGACATCATCGAGACGGCTCAGCGTGCACGACTCGCCCAGGATCAACCCGCCGTGAAGCGCGCCTTTGTTGGATTCATCCATGGGGTGGAATTGGAGGAAGGATCCGTGTCTGGCGGTGAGACGACCATCTATTCTGATGGTGAATCGTCCACAGGCGAGACTAATTCAATGTATCAGCTGCAAGATGGCCGGCTTGGGGGTTATCCTGATGGCGACAGTATTTCGGACCCCTATGAGCCACCGAATAGGGTTGCAATTTTCATGGCCGGTACACAGCTAGCGCAAAATTCTACGACTACAGCGGCGATGATTTCCGGGTCAGCAACGGCGACGGCAGCTGGGGCAGGAGGCCCTGTGCGCCCGCCGGCTCAGGTCTTGACCGACTTGCTGGATAGTCTGACAACATTGTTAGCAGCAAATGTTAACCCGGTGAATCAAGATCGGCATAACGCGGAGGTTGCTAAGCTGCATGACGAGATGGCGCAAGACAAGGAGGATCTGGCAGCTGAGAACGCTAGGATGACTGTGGAGCAAGCTGTTTTGGATGCTCAGGCACAGCGAGTTCAAGCGGATGCTTACTGGCTCACAGTTGATCAGAACGCTTCAAACGAGATTCTAAGGAGGAAGCACCGGAGTTGTCTACCCCTGATTTACGATCCGCGGAACCTTTTCCCAACGCCTGGAGCGGGGACCAGTAACCCGCCAGAGATAAATCGGGTGGTGACCATACCTAGGATCGGAGCGCCGGTTCAGCTGCGCGCAACAGATCCGCCTTGTCTGAATAATACCCCGCCACGATATGTGCCGACACCACTGGGTCATTACTCTAACCCGTTGGATAACATGATCGCTGCAGCGACACGATTGGCGACTCTCCCAGTTGAAGGCGAGTCTCTAGCTGCGATTGAAACGCGGAGGGCGAGAGAGCTTCTTCTGAAAGCTCTGGTACAGCAGGAGGCATATTCTTACAGTCGTGAGAGGATTCACTCGACCCCTCGCTTAAGCCAGAGTTATAACGGACACATGGATTCACCGGCTGTTTCAAGCAGTGACAGGCGCCGTAACCAACCTCGTGGACATGACCCGATGCGCGATGGTGCTCAGGATTTGGTGGACCAGGACAGAGCACGTCAAGAAGCTGAGCTGGCGGCTCAGCAAGCGACTCATCAGCATCTTCCGGCTTATCCAACGACTTTGGTGGAGGCAGGCGTGACCTCTAGAACCACGGGCGTACCATGTTTGGTGCCGGCTCTGCGCAATGAGCGTCTGCCCAAGGATTTCAAAGGACCTCGTAAGGTGCCTAACTATACAGCCGACTTGCCCTCTGAGGCGTGGATTGAGAGTTACGAGATGGCCATGGAGCTATTGGAGGTCAGCGATGCTGTGTGTGGCAAGTACTTCACCATGATGCTGGATGGGATGGCCCGTACTTGGTTAAAAGGGTTGCCCGCCAATTCCATTGGGTCGTGGGCCGAGTTAAAAGCCCGGTTTATCTAGAATTTTAAAGATACGTGTAAGCAGCCCATGTCGATTATGGATTTGGATGCCTGCGCCCAAGAAGAGGGCGAGTCAACAACCCGTTGGGTGCGCCGGGTCAAAGCTATCCTGCACTCGTCAGATAACATCAATGCCAGCTCAGCAGTCCTAATGTTAGAGAAAAAATGATGTTTTTTGCCCCTTAAATAGAAGCTAGGGCGGCTCAAGCGCCACTACAATGATATGGGGGAGCTGATGGCGGCTCTAATTAAATATGCTGACTCTGATAGTACCAAGGACCCCGAGTCTGATGATGAAAAGATGCGAAAGGGAAAGAAGAGTGGCAATGCCAAGAGCCAGAATCATAACCCGGCGAGCCAGGGGGGCAACGGTAAGCACAAGGCCGATAATAATTCAGATTTTGTGGCCAATACCAACATGCAGAACAATGGTCAGCGTCATAAGGGAAAGCCACCTCCTCGGGTAGGAGGGTCAGGTATAAATCTTGAGTACATGCTGAATCAGCCTTGCCCAAAGCATGGTACGTGGGAAAGAACATCCGGTCACCTTTGGAAGGACTTCCACATTATGAAGGAGTTCAAAAATTCCGATCTGTTCCAGAACAATCATGGGCCGGGCGGCGGCTCAGGTTCCAGCTCTCATGGTCCGGGCGGCGGCGGCGGCTCAAGTTACGGTGGTGGCGGTTCTAATTCCGGTTTCCAGGGTCACCCAAACAATCAAGGCAATCAGAGTGGGTATCATCAACAGTCCGGTCAGGGGAATCAACAACAACAATCTGGGTATCAAAGTAATCCGAAGCAGTTGAATAGTGGACAGTACCACGTCTTCACCACGAGTTTATGCAAGTGGGACCAGAAGCTCCGTAAAAGAGCTGTGAACGCCGTTGAGCCGGTGGTTCCCCGTTACTTGTGATGGTCTGAGCAGCCCATTATGTGAAGTCGTGAGGATCACCCGCCCCGGGTTGATAATCCGGGTCAATTGGCTTTGGTGGTGGCACCTTAGATTGGAGGATATAAGTTCACTAAGGTACTCATGGATGGAGGCAGCAATATTAATATCCTTTATTATGATACTTTCCGTCGTATGGGATTAACTGACAAAAATCTTAATCCATCCAATACTGTTTTCCATGGAGTGGTGCCTGGTAAGTCGGCATATCCGGTAGGCAAGATTGCTTTGGAAGTGGCCTTTGGAGATGAACATGACTCCCGGGCTGAGACGCTAACCTTTGAAGTAGTCAAGATTCAGAGTCCGTATCACGCTCTGTTTGGACGGCCGGCTTATGCCAAGTTCATGGCACGGCCTTGTTATGTTTCTCTACAGCTCAAAATGCCGGGTCACAAGGGGACCATCACAGTGCATGAAAGCCGGAAGATAGCTTTGGAGTGTGAAGAGGGCGACGCTGCTTATGCTGAGTCTGTCTGTGCAACAGAAGAGCTGAAGTTCTGTAAAGACAATGTTGACCCGGCAGATATGACATCTTTGAAGAACCCAACTACGGAGCATGATCCGGTCTTGAAGTTTAAGTCGGCGGATGACACTAAGCTAGTTGATTTCGTTCCTCGTGATTCATCTAAGCAGTTCAGCATTAGTGCCAATCTGGATCCGAAATAGGAAGGCGCGCTCATCGAGTTCATCCGTGAGAGCCGGGACATCTTTGCATGGAAACCTTCTTACATGCCAAGTGTACTGAGGGAACTCGCTGAGCACACTCTTAATATTGATCCGAAGTTTAAGGCGGTCAAGCAATTCCTTCGTTGTTTTAATGAAGAGAGGTGTAAGGCCATTGGTGAAGAAGTGGCCCGGCTCTTGGCGGCTGGGTTCATTGTTGAAGTTTTTCATCCTGAGTGGTTGGCTAACCCGGTGCTGGTGCTTAAGAAGAACGACACTTGGCGTATGTGTGTGGATTACACAGATTTAAATAAGGCTTGTCCGGCTGATCCTTTTGCTCCCCCTCGTATTGATCAAATTATTGATGCTACGGCGGGTTGTGAGCGTTTGAGATTTCTGGATGCTTATTCTGGTTATCATCAGATCAAGATGGCAGTTAAGGACCAGGAGAAGACAACTTTCATTACTCCGTTTGGCACCTTCTGCTATGTGTCCATGCCCTTTGGGCTCAAGAGTGCCCAGGCGACTTACCAACGGTGTGTGCAAAATTGCCTCCATAATCAAATCGGGCGTAATGTTCATGCTTATGTGGATGACATCGTGGTGAAATCCAGAAAGAAGGAGACCCTGATTGATTATTTGAAGGAGAACTTTGACAATCTCCAGATTTATAAGATGATGCTTAACCCGGCCAAGTCTGTTTTTGGTGTACCAGCTGGTAAGCTTTTGGGTTTTCTGGTTTCTGAACGAGGTATTGAAGCTAACCCGGAGAAGATAAAGGCTATCACCTCTCTGGATAAGCCGGCATGTATTAATGATGTTCAACGTTTGGCGGGTCGTATTGCGGCCTTAAGCCGGTTCATAAGCCGGTTGGGTGAGAAGGCTATCCCTCTTTACCAGATGATGAAGAAGACAGATCACTTTGTTTGGAGTGAAGCTACTAATCAAGCGTTTGAGGATTTGATGAAACAGTGGGCTGAGCCGCCTGTTCTTGCTGCTCCCATTGATAAAGAACCTTTCTTGTTGTATGTGGCTGCCAATAGCCGAGCTGTCAGTGTAGCCATTGTGGTGGAAAGAAAGGAGCCAGGCAAGGAGTATCCGGTTCAACGGCTGGTTTACTACATCAGTGAGGTACTTATTGAGTCCAAGCAGAGGTATCCGCATTGGCAGAAGCTAGTGTATGGGGTTTTCATGGCTAGCCGGAAGCTTAAGCAGTATTTTCTGGGTCATCCTATCACTGTGGTTAGTTCTGCCCCTTTAGGGGATATCATTCAAAACAGAGAAGCCACAGGTCGGGTAGCCAAATGGGCCATTGAGCTTGGACCTCATGGTTTAAAGTATGTGCCTCATATAGCCGTCAAATCTCAAGCACTTGTAGATTTCATCAATGATTGGACAGAGTTGCAGATGCCTAGGAGAAGCCAGATAACACATATTGGACTATTCACTTTGATGGGTCCAGGCAGTTGGAAGGCTCGGGGGCTGGAGTTGTATTAAATTCCCCATGAGGTGATGAATTTTCTTATGTTCTCCGGCTGATGTTCCCTTGTACTAACAATGCAGCTGAGTATGAGGCCTTGTTCCATGGTCTTCGGATGGCTAAGGAGATGAACTTAAGCCGGGTGAGGTGTTTTGGTGACTCAGATCTGGTAGCTCAGCAAGTTTCTGGCACTTGGGATTCTAAGGATCCACTCATGGCGGCTTATCGTCGAGAGGTTGATTGCGGGTCACTTTAAGGGTTATCAAGTTGAACACGTTGATCGCAGGAAAAATGAGGCGGCTGATGCTTTAAGCCGGTTAGGGTCCCAGCGTAAGCCAGTGCCACCTAACACTTTCCTGGATATTCTGCATAACCCTTCGGTCAAATTGCCTACAGAGGAAGATCTTGCTATTCCTGACCTGGAAGCACAATTGGTGGTGGCTCTTCATGTGATTCCTGACTGGACAGTTCCATATTTGGCTTATATGACCCGGGGCGAGTTACCTGAGGATGAAACTTTGGCCAGACAGATAACCCGGCGATCTAAGTCAATGACTATTGTCAATGGAGAGTTGCATCATCGCAGTGTCACATGGGCGTTTCAACATTGTGTTTCTCCTGAAGAAGGCTGTGAGATTCTACGAGAGATTCATGAAGGAGATTGTGGTCATCATGCCGGTTCTAAATCTCTCGTAGCCAAGGCTTTCCGTCATGGGTTTTATTGGCTGACGGCTCACGCTGATGCTGAGGATCTAGTCAGTAAATGTGATGGTTGTCAGAAGTTTTCACGGCGAGCTCATGTACCGGCTCAAGAATTGCGGATGATTCCTATTGCTGGGTCGTTTGCAGTCTGGGGGCTTGATATGGTTGGGACTTTTAAAAGGTCCAACGACAAAAAGACCCACCTTTTGGTGGCAGTTGAAAAATTCACAAAGTGGGTCGAAGCAGAACCAGTCAGTAAGTGTGACGCGGCAACAGCGGTTCAATTCATCAAAAAGGTGATTTTCCGCTTTGGTTTTCCCCATAGCATTATAACTGATAATGGCACTAATCTGTCCAAGGGTGCTATGAAAGAGTTTTGTCAACGTGAGCATATTCGACTTGATGTGTCGTTAGTGGCTCACCCCCAATCCAATGGTCAAGCTGAGAGAGCCAATCAAGAAATTTTGAGAGGCATCAAGCCCCGGCTTATGGTTCCTTTGCAGAGGACACCGGGTTGTTGGTTGGAGGAGTTACCCTTAGTGCTATGGAGTATCAATACTACCCCCAACAGATCTACGGGTTGCACGCCCTTCTTCATGGTTTACGGAGCAGAGGCGCTTCTCCCTAGTGACATCCGTCACGACTCGCCAGGGGCGGCTTATGTTGAGGCTGACAATGAAAAGCACGCCAGGATGCACTTGACCTGTTAGATGAGGAGCGTGACATCGCGGCGGCTCGTTCGGCGATTTACCAGCAAGATCTTCGCCGTTATCACACTGGTGCGCGTCGGTCCTAAACAAACGTTTTTTACCCCTTTCCACGACGGCATTTGCAACCGTCGCCAAGTGAGTGCGTGCGATAGTGTGTCCTTCCCACATGACCCAAAAATCGTCGGGGATAGGCCCTCCTGGGACCCAGGCTGGGGCCGTGTGCAATCGGGCGAGGCATCGAAACCCAATCATTTCTGTAGGTATGTACATCCCACACGGTAATCCGAGCAAATCATTTCCGTAGGTATGTACATCCCACACGGTAATCTGAGAAAATCATTTTCGTAGGTATGTACATCCCACACGATGAATCCCAAAAAAACATTTCCGTTCGTATGTATATCACACACAGTCAATCCAAGGAATACGTTTCCGTTCTTATGTACATCCCACACAGTCAATCCAGGGAAAAGGTTTCCGTTCGGATGTACATCCCACACGGTTTTATGTATATGCTCGTGTGTGAAAGGTGTAACTATCACACACGCTCTGCCTTGGTTAACCGTTTGCTTTCATTAACTACATCACACACGATTTGATGTAGAAAACTGTGTGGCATTGGGCTATCCATCACAAGCGCTTTTACTGCTAGAACCGTTTGCAAAGGTCCATGACCGTCTGTTCTATTTTTATTTTTGCCTGTAATTTATTATTCTAATTGGAAATTTTGAAATACAAAACGTGCAATTCAAATTCTCAGCACAATGGTTCAACAACGAATCCATAAATGAAATATTTTCAGTAATTACAGGATTAGGCAGCAATTAACTATGATGAACTGCGGTATTTAAAGGCGGTAAAGGTGAAGAGACAAGTTTAAATCATTTTGACTGCCGACGGTGTTGAGGAAGCGGAATGCCCATAATGTGCCTTCCTGCATGCCATAGGCACGAACCACTTTTGTCCAACCCCTTGTGATGATCGCCCGCCCATCCTTCACCGCCTTCAGGAAGACTTCTGGAGCATTATCTTGGTAGCATGAATTATATACTTTAACCTTAGTTGCCTCCACTTCGGTCATGTAGTTTGCAAGGTAATCATCAGTAAATAGCTTCGGAAACCAGTGAAAAGAGAAAAATATCAGATACTGAGGTCTAATAGAGTAACTTGTTGTGGGCAGGGGGAAAAGGCAACACATTACTTACCATCCTAAAGTTCACAGTTGTCTTCGACAAAGTGTAAATAAAGAGCTTAATTCCAATCACCCGTTTCTTTCGCCTAACAATCTTTCTTAGTTTCCTCACTTGACGCTTATTCATGAATATCTCATTGCCCCATACGCAAAAGGGATCGAAGTGTGGTCAGTACCCCTCATATATGTACCTACAAGCAACCAGTAAATGTTAGAAGCTAAACTGAGATTGCACAAATGATGTAAAATACAACTACCTATGTTCCTAAGTACAAGTATTTTTTTTAGATTTCAATATGAACTACATACGGATGTATATAGAATTATAGATATAGTTTAGATTAGAATCTAGATTCACTCATTTTGCTCCTTATGTAGTCTATATTGGAATCTCTAAAAATACTTATATTTAGGAATAGATGGTGTATAAGACATGGGATGCAGCTAACCTCAACGGTAAACAACAGCATCGCCCATTGTAGCCCTGTGTAAGTACATGGAAACCCAATGTTAACTACAACAGGGTTAACCCACCAAAAATAGCAAATGTTAATAAAACGGCAGCATCTGTAGTGATATCTTCATTTCGAAAGAGTAGCACGGTAGCAAAGGGACGGATTCAAAAATGGATACGACTATTAATTGCAACAAGCTTAACAACATCCTAATTCATGTTTTGTATGTTTGTAGCCATTGAAATACAACTCTTTAAAAATGGATACAACTGTTAATTGCAACAGGCTTAATGGCCATTGAAACCGGTACTGATAAAAATGCAATTGGCAGAGTTAAACATCACAGGGCAGGTGCTGCCAGAGCAGATAATGGCCCAGTTGTCTATAAAAAGGTAGGGAAAATAGCTCAAACATGTTAGGCATGTTTACTACAACATGCTTAATACATCGACAGTACAAAACATAGCCATTAATTGCAACTGGTATTGGTAAGATTGAACTGGTGGGTGCATACTTGGTAAGTCCTGAGAGGTAGTTGCTGGGGCACTTCATCTTGGCCAGAGCCCGCCCAAAGTCAGCGGCGGCGGAGGCGAGCTGTTCCTCCAGGTCGAAGAGTGGATCAGTGCCACTGACATGTGTACCTACAGGCAACCAGTAAATGGTAGAAGTTAAACTGCAATTGCACAAATGATGTGAAATACTGTAAGACATGGGATGCAGCTAACCTTGACGGCAAACAACAGCATCAGCCGTTATGACCCTGCGTAAGTACATGGACAAGCATGTTAAGTACAACAGGGTTAGCATCCATCAAAAATAGCAAATGGGGCAACATCTCTAGTATATCTTCATTGCGGAGAGTAGCATGGTAGCAAATGGACAGATTAAAAAATGGATACAACTGTTAATTGCAACAGGCTTAACAACATCCTAAGTCATGTTTTGTAAGTTTGTAGCCATTTAAATGCAACTGTTTAAAAATGGATTCAACTGTTAATTGCAGCAGGCTTAATAGACATTGAAACCGGTACTGATAAAAATGCAATTGGCATAGTTAAACATCACAAGGCAGGTGCTGCTAGAGCAGAGAATGACCCAGATGTCTATAAAAAGGTAGGGAAAGTAGCAAAAACGTGTTAGGCATGTTTACTAGAACATGCTTAATACATCGACCATACAGAACATAGCCATTAATTGCAACTGGTATTGGTAAGATTGAACTGGTGAGTACATACTTGGTAAGTCCTGAGAGGTAGTTGCTGGGGCACTTCATCTTGGCCAGAGCTCGCCCAAAGTCAGCGATGGCGGAGGCGAGCTGTTCCTCCGGGTGGAAGCGTGGATTAGTGCCACTGACATGTGTACCTACAGGCAACCAGTAAATGGGTAGAAGTTAAACTGCAATTGCACAAATTATGTGAAATATTGTAAGACATGGGATGCAGCTCTCACCTCGACAGCAAACAAAAGCACCAGCCATTATGACCCTGCGTAAGTACATGGACAGGCATGTTAAGTGCAACAGGGTTAGCATCCACTAAAAATAGCAAATGGGCAGCATCTCTAGTGATATCCTGAGTCATGTATTGTAAGTTTGTTGCTGGTATTGGTGAAATTGAGCTGAACACGGTAATATTTGAACATCACACAGTGTGTAGTATTGAAATAAACAAGGCACAAACATGCTTAATACATCAACTGTACAAATCATAGCCGTTGCAAGTGGTATTGGTAAGATTTAGCTGGTCAGATCTTACCTGTTAAGTCCTGGGGGGTAGTCGCTGGGGGACTTCATCTGGGCCAGAGCCTACACCATGTTGGCGGCGGCGATGGAGGCGAGGTGTTCCTCCGGGTCAACACGCACAGCGGCCATCACACCATGGACCGCCATCAGCTCCTGGCTGGGGGGGATTTGGAGGCATGAGGATGTTTCACAGGCGCCATTTAAGCAATCAGGCCGGGGACGTGATAGAGATCGGTGGGTTACCTCACTGGATCCGAGCAAAACGTAGATGTGGTTGAAGCTGTGGTTGCGGCGGCGGCGGTTTGAGATGCCGGTAGGGGGAGGCGCGAGGGAGGGGGATACTGAGGGGAAGGGGATGTGGTTGGAGGAATAAATTCTGAAATCGCGCGCCTAATGAAAATTTCGGTGCAAAATTTGAAACTTGGGCGGGGGAACACACAACGCAGACGAAGCGCGTAAAATACTCGTGTGCGAGAAAAAAGAAAGTTGGCAGATCCCATCTCCAAAAAAATGTACACGTGTACTTGATTTTTTTCGGTCAATGGTACGCCTGGTTTATTAGGAAATATCGCACAGGTAACTGACTTATGGGTCATTAACGCAAAAAACGCAGACGGGTACGGCATAGGAACCATGTGCTTTGTGATCTTCTAATAATTAATGTAAAAAAACGCACACGGGCACACATGCTAATCAATGCTCAAAGCCCTCAAAGGATGCTCTTACCGACATTGTACGTTAATACTACAAACTTAAAGTACTACTGGTAATTTGCTCTAATACTACAAACTTAAACTACTTCTCACATGCTGCCATCAGGGCATGCTGGACAGACGCCGGCGTTCTCCTTCCCGGCCTTGTAAGCGGCAGCCCACCGTGCTTCGATCTCCGCCAAGCTCTCCTCACCATGGTGTGCGGCCTCTTTTTTCTTGCGGCGGCAGGACTCTCTTTTCTTGACTGCTTTCTGCCTTTTCCGCTCCTTGTGTGCGGCTTTGGCTGCCTCTAGATCCACCACCCATTCGGCCATGGCAACCTCAAAGTCGCCCATGTAATTGTCTGGCCGCTGGCGGCGATGAACTCGGCGCGTCGAGATGCCATCACTTCCTTACCATGTGTGCGGTCGCGGGCGGCGAGGAACGCGGCGCGGAGGGATGCCATCGCTTCCTTACCAGTTATTGTGCACCGCAGTGCCATGGACGACGCCTGGAGAGAGCTCTAGGACGGAGGGGCCGGGCAGCCGTACAGTGCGGTGGTATTCAAGAGCTCAACCACAAACGACAACAGAAATTTGGCTTCCCTTACAATTTTGCTCATTCATTATCGCACACGGTTCATCTCCGTCGCTTCCGGAAACAGTGTGCGCTGAGCCTATTGTGTGTTTCGTTATGATTGGCCGAAACCCCAGCCACGTGGATCGCGCGTGTGCATCGTTGGATGCGCCGCGATCGAACGACAATCCACGTCCCTCACATCACACCCGTGCACCTGTAGCTGGATTGGATTTATATGCGCTAAATGCCTAGAAAATGCACATAATCCCCTAAATATGGTAAATGAGCCCGAAAAAATGCCAAATTTGAACACGGTGATTTGCAGGGTGTATGTTCGTCGTAGAAAAAACTCTAGGGCAAAGAACGAAGAAAAATTGGATTCCCCTTCAATCTTGAGGATTTCCCTTTCGAAAGCATGGAACTTCCTCGGTGATGGTTCGATTTATGAAGGGCGTGCATGACAACATAAGCCAAACCTTCTCAAATTTTTACCAAGGCATGGTGAGGTCATATCATGGCACCATGCCAAGCGTCATGTTTTTTAAGCATTTATTTCATTTTTTCTATAGTTGAAAACCCAACAAACAGACATTTGTGGTTGACTATTGCCACACATTTCATCGAAATATCAGTCCATTCCTTGTAAAAGGCACGAGAATTTACTAAATGGCATGAGCATGGTTTTCTAGGTCGTTCTTGTGGACCCTTTCATGCATCGATTGTTTGAACTTGAATTATGCACATTAATGCCTAGGAAATGCACATAATCCCCTAAATATGGCAAATGAACCCGGAAAAGTGCCAAATTTGAACACGGTTTGCAGGTTGTATGTTCATCGTAGAAGAAAACTCGTGGACAAAGGACAAAGGAAATTTGGAACCTGTCGTGGGTTTGTCACGGCAGATGTCCTAGCGAAAGGACTTAGTCGTGGAGCCATCGCAACGGGTTATCTTAAAGGGATTAAAACGGACAAAGGACACGAGAGGTTTATACTGGTTCGGCCCCTTGCGTTGAAGGTAAAGCCTACGTCCAGTTGTGGTGGAATTGCTGTGGTCTCGAGGATCAAGGAGCGGAATCGCTTTACCTAGATCTCGAGTTGTTGTTTCTTCTCCCTGAACCGCCGCCGGGTCGTGCCTTTATATACACAGGTCGATGCCCGCCGGCTTACAGAGTCCCGATGCCGGTTTATACACATACCAGCTCGGTCTCTACTTTGTCATACCTTACAATACAAGTCATGAATTACATGGCGGTTTATAGCTACAAGCCTTAATCTACCTTTGGGCCTTGGGCCTTCGAGTCTCTGTAGTAAACCGCTTTATTCCTTGTCTTCATGGGTTTTAAGTATAAACAATCCATTATAGGGATAACCCGGCTTCCTTGGCCGGTTTACACCTAGTAGTAATATCCCCAACATTAGGCCCCAGATTGATTTGAACTGGTTCATGTCAATCTCCAAAACCTTGAGAAATATCTTCTTCCATGTCTTTGTATAAATCTTGTAAACCGCCATGATGTCACCATCCAGTATCATGATAAACCGTCACGACGTCACCTGTTATTTAAAATGGTATATACCTCACCTTCATTAATGAGCCTCCGACAATCGAGGCGACAACTGTCACATATCCAACCTTTAGGCTCCTCGATTCTCGCGTCTGGCACTTATCCTTTCACCTTTATAAATAAGGCCGAGGGTCCTTTCCATTTCCCCCCCTTGCCTCTTGGACTCTTCTTCTTCCTCGCGACGCCTCAGAGCCCGAACTCCGCCACCGCCGTCGACCTTCGTGTCTGCACCAACCAAGACCGCTGCATCAACCTGTTTCGACCAGATAACCGCGACGCACCTCCGCTGCTTAGCAGCACCAGTAAGTATTCCTCTTCTCGAATGTCAGATCTGCATTAGGGTTTCCAATGTCCGTCGGTGTTCTTCATTGTTCGTCTTTTTCTTTCCTAGATCGCATAGTTTGATCTGAATCTGATAGCAAAGGCGAGCTATAGTAGTTTAGCACCCCTTTTAAACCTCAGAAAGTACCCTTTCCTACATAAGATCCCATCCAAGCATATGTGTTCTTCCACTGTCACGGCTTTAGGTTAATTTTTTTTAAACTGTGGCAGATCCAAATTTATACCACCGATCTATGAAATCTGTTTGCGCCATACTTAGAAATTTTTGTAAATCTGTAGCCTCTATACCATTGTGGGCGGTTTATCCTTTAAACATTGATAACTCATCATATACCATTAGCCCTCTGTTAAACCGCCAACCTGCTTTAAATGCTGAAATCCGGTTTAGTACACCCAAATGTTTGAGATATCATTGTCTTCCATCATTGCACCGGTTTGTAAGTTGTAACCATGAACTTTAAACCGGATATCATGCTTTTTTTCCAGCCTGTCACCAAAAATGGCCAAACAATTCTGTTCCTTTAATTGGGTTCCTTCCCGGGTTACAGAAGCGCAGCTGGCTAGTTGTGTTGCAACGGGCGCTTTAGCAAATAAAGACACTATCCATTGGCGAGTCCCCGGTCCAGAATTTCCTCCTGAACCCCAAGACGGAGAAGTTATTGTATTTGCTGATCACCTGAACCGAGGCTTCACTCCTCCCGGGTCGAAATTCTTCCGTGACGTGCTCGCCGACTTTCAAATCCATCCCCAAGATCTCGACCCAAACTCCATATCCAATATTTGTGACTGGCAAGTATTCTGTGAAGTGTACCTGCAAGAGGAACCTACTGTTGATCTGTTCCGGGACTTCTTTTATCTAAACCGCCGTACTGAGTTTACGGATGGCCCCAATACTGAATTAGGCGGGGTTTCAATTCAGAAGAGGAGAGATGTCAATTTCCCTCATGCCAAGCTTCATAGTCATCCTAAGGACTGGAATCAGACTTGGTTCTACTGCCGCAACACAACGCCAGCCAATGAAAATCCTTTGCTGGGTTACTGTTCACACCGGCTTACCCAAGCTCATCCCTTTCCTCAACGGTTGACCGCCCAAGAGCGAGCAAAATATGCCCCTCAACTGGCAAAGCTCAGAGCCTTTGTTGCAAATGGGCTGACAGGCGTGGATTTTGTCCGATGCTGGGTTTCATGGAGTGTTTCACCTTTAAGCCGGCGGCCCGGTTTAATGTGTGAATATACAGGGGATCTGAAAGACCCGCAATGCCATATTGACATCCAGCTAACTAATGATGAAGTCATCGAAGCTGTTAAAAAGATGCTTAATGAGCCAATAGACGTATGCAGCAAAACCGGGCTCAGTCCTTTCTATGCCGCCAATAAACCGCCAAAGGTATAATCTACCGTATTTCTGCCTTTATCCATCCTTTGTTAAATTTCTCCTTTGATGACTTACTATTTGTCTATGCAGGCGATGATCCATTCTGGAAGAAAAAATCACAAGATAAACCGGTAAAGAATCCTCAGCTTAAGACCAAGGTTTCAAAAAAGCCTATGAAAAGAAGGAACGTTGAACCGTCCGAGCCCATTATTGATGATGCTCTGGATAATCCGGATTCAGAGGTAGAACTTGACTTTCTCGGTTCATTTTTTTATACACCTTATTGACAATGATCATTATCAGGATGAAGCGGAAGCCAGCCATGTTGATGAGGTAATTATTCTTTCTTCTGGTTCTGATCCTGCGCCAGTACCAAGAATCCGTCGAGCCATTCGGAAAGTAAAATTTTCATGCCCTCTTTGTTATTTGGACCCGCACTTTCTTTTAAAGACGCAGTAGCATGAAGCTCGTCGCACAACTCGACATAGCGGCCAAGTGGTGACCTCCTCCGGTTTACCAAATTCGCCGGTTCGCAAACGCCGCCAAGAGGTTGCTTATATTCCTGACACCCTTTACCCTAAAGCAGGTTACATCCGATATCCTCTTAATCCATCTGACTCAAATTATCAGGGAACTTCCCATTCATCTTCCGGTGAGTCATCAGCGACACAACTTCCTCCTCTGAAAACCGTCCCTGGGTAAGCATAACATACTTTTAACTTTTCGGTCTTGTATTATATTGTCATATTGATCTTCATGTCTGCCCTTTTTCAGTGCTAAAGCCAGACCAAGCAAGAAGGCTAGATTGAATAGGCCAGCCGACCATGAACCAACGACTGAGCCGGAGAAAACCCCAGAGGCCATTGACCCGGAGGCTAACACTGTTATTGACAATCCGGACCCTCAAGCAACCGACACACTTGTTGAACCGGTAGAAAATAATCCACCAAGCCAGTCAGCTGATCTACCAAGTCCAACTGTTGATCCGCCGAGTCCGGCTAAAGCATCTGATAAACCGCCAAGCCCTGCCAAGACTATGGACGACGATGTTGTCGTAACTGGCCTTGGTTTCATCTCCCCTGGTCGTCCTGTCGCTTTATCAAAGCATAGCGCCAAAGAAGAAATTTCTACTATGGACAAAGGGAAATGGAAATCCGAGTTATCCAACTATACCAACATCAGCTCTCAAGAGCTTCATTCTGGTTTTTTAAACCGCCTGTATACAAGCCGCGACTTTGAAGCCGGTTTAGTAGGCCTGATGAAGGAGCGGTATGAGGTAAATGTCACTTTTCCTTTGCATAAATATCCCAATAGTCCTTTTGGTCTAACGTATCAACTCCAGTAGCCCCCAAGGGCTGGTTCATAACATTGGTTTGAACCGGGTCTTGAATCGATATTTGCATTTGGCTAGTGTAGCCCCCATGAACCGGCTTATATCTTTTTTAGAATGAACCGGTACATCCTATTAATCTCACCACTTATAATGATGACAATCCA
Organism: Aegilops tauschii subsp. strangulata; assembly: GCF_002575655.3. NCBI lineage: Eukaryota > Viridiplantae > Streptophyta > Magnoliopsida > Poales > Poaceae > Aegilops > Aegilops tauschii. Next base: position 274,069,902 of record NC_053037.3, on the reverse strand, counting down.
TCTGAATCTGAGCGAATACGCATTAGCCCCCCCAAGTGTCAAGTAGATAACTTGTTATGTGCTTGAGACTTTAAATTGATAGCTGATAAGAAGCAATCCGCATTAGCCCCCAAGTGCCAAGTAGATAACTTGTTATGTGGTTGGGACTTCAATGTTGTAATGCTAACTTTTTAGCTGTATTTTGTAGGCTGAGTTGTCCAAAAAAGACTCCCAAATCACTGATCTCCAAGGAAACATCAAGTCTCAGATTGACGAAACTTGCAAAGTTAAGAGCGAGCTGACCACCGCTTTAACAACCATGGAGCAGCTGAAGGAATTCTTCAAAGGCGAACGGGCGGATTGGGAAACTGAAAAAGCCACCTTGTTAAAGCGGGCAGAAGATGCGGAAAACACCCTTAAACCGGCCATAGAAGAGCTGAGCAGCCTGAAGCGGCAAATTGATGCCATGACCTCTGCCATGTTTGGTAACAATCTCTTCACCAATATGTAATAACACCAGTAATAAAAACTTCCGGTTTAATAATAATTTGATCCTTTGCAGGTAGCCGTGTTACCCATCTTGGCGCAGATATGCGCGAAAAATTGAAGGTCGTCTATACTTTGGTAGAGCAGCTTTATACCGGCGCGCAACGGGCCATCTGCACAGCTTCCAATAACCATCCACCCCCGTCGCTAATCAAGGAAACACTGGAAAAATTGTCTATGATGCCTGCCCGGATTGTGGAATTGAAGAAATCCGCTGCTAGGTCCGGTGCCCTTACTGCACTGACGCGCGCCAAGGCCCGGATCTCTGACCTTGATCCGGAAGACGTTGGAAATGGTTACCCAAGCCAAAAAGAGGACGGTTCAGAATTCAGCAATGATGATCTCCGGGCTATCACAAGAGAGATGCGACCACTGGCAAGTAAGTTGGCTGAAGATACTAACTTGTCAATTTACCAGAATGTATATGATGCCAGCGGCAAGCGAATAAGTGCTCCAACTTATGACGTGGAAAATCTGATCCCGCCGATCCGTAAGCACACTTACGCTCCTGACGTTGAACCGTCTGATCTTATACACGACGAAGCTATCTTTCAAGCCTTAACAGGAATTGATTGGACAACTATTGACTTCCAGCCACTGGGTGGAGAGAAGGAGGATGAACCGGCGCAGGAAGATCCGCAACCTTCACATCAACCTGAGGCAGAACCATAATCCGGAAGCCGGTTTAATTTGTGCACATTGTCATCCTTGTGAAAAACAATCATTCTTTTGGGCAGTCGAAACGCCTTGTAATAGGCTAGTTTGAACAACTTTTCTGATATGCCATCGTGCATACTTGTTTCCCACAATATTGTTAATCTGTCATTATGATCTTTATTGGTTTTATACAGCCCTGTTTCTGCATAAAACAAAGTGAAAACTGTCCTGGCGGTTTCCGCCGGACGGGTCATAATGCCCAATATATAGCCAAGGTTGATAACCATAGCTTTAAATAATGAAATATGAAACATATCATACCTGTGATACTGAATCACTTTGTTGGTTTACCACCATTCTTGTAATAAGGGTGACGACCCAAATACTGAGTATGGATAACTCAAACCATGCTATGCTGGTATATAATAAGTGATGCCGGGTTATGATAAACACCGGATGATCATCCTGGCAACTTATAGTTAACTCCAGGCCGGGTTAAATAAACACCGGTTTATACGGATGACTTATAATCAGGCCGGGCCATTAGACGCCGGTTTAGCTCAAAACTTTAACAAGGGAGAAAAACTGACCAATAAAAACCAAAGAAAAAACTTGTAGTTGAGGCTTTTCAAGGGCTGCCAGGCCCAAATGCGAGGCTGTTCATGGGCTGTCAGGCCACTGAGTTAAACCGTTTTACAAAGCCTTTTAAGATGGTCCTCAATCTTTAACCAATCGCCGGTCTATCATTGACAAGTTCAGTGTCATATGCGATTGACTTGTCAAGTTGGCGGGTCATACCAGGCTTACCTGGGTTGAGTGACTTACTTAATGAAGGCAGGTTAACCCGGGGTTTTAGGTGTATACACCAGGCTTCCAAGTCACGGCTTGATAGCCTATTGCAAGTGTAGATTTCTTTGTTCATTGCGATAGCAAAGAATCCCCAAGCAACATTTTGAGCTATGCTCAACGGGTGCCTATGTTTGAGTTGTTCTTGACAACACTGTTTGGCCCCTAAGTAATGGCATTGCGCCAGCCAAAATGTGTAGCTATGGTTGAACACAACCAAGCCCCCAAGTGACTTACTGTCGTGGCTTTTGAGCCAGCCAAGAGGTGTAGCTATGGTTCAAATATGACCAAGCCCCCAAGTGACTTTCTTTTGTGGCCTTTAGCCAGCCAAGAGGTGTAGCTATGGTTCAAATATGACCAAACCCCCAAGTGACTTATATTGATAGACAGCTGTAGAAGATGAATCAAAGGGTAAATCGGATGTCGCTTTCCAGATAGAAACCTCCGTGTAACCACTCATGATATGAGAACAGCAGATACCCCGCTTTAGCTGGGGCTCTGGTTTATTATATTGATCATAATATATACATCGTCAAAATATGTACATGATAGGAGCCTATGGCTCAGGTGTAGTAAGGATGTAGATGAGATATATTCCACGGCCGGATCGTCTCCTCCTCTGACTTGCGTGAGTCTTTATGCTCTCGGACATCAATGAGGTAATATGATCCGTTGTTCAGTTTCTTGCTGACCACAAAGGGCCCTTCCCAAGGTGGGGATAACTTGTGCATATTGGTCTGATCTTGGATAAGCCAGAGCACTAGGTCGCCTTCTTGAAAAGCTCTGGTTTTAACCCGACGACTGTGATAACGCCGCAGGTCTTGCTGATAAATCGCCGAGCGAGCCGCCGCTACGTCCCGTTTCTCATCCAACAGGTCCAACGCATCCTGGCGTGCTCTTTCATTATCTGCTTCAACATAAGCTGCCACTCATGGTAAGTCATGACGAATATCACTTGGAAGGACAGCTTCCGCTCCATAAACCATGAAGAAGGGTGTATAACCCGTAGATCTATTGGGGGTGGTGTTAATGCTCCATAAAACGGAAGGCAACTCTTCAACCCAACAACCCGGCGTCCTCTGCAAAGGAACCATAAGTCGGGGCTTGATCCCCTTCAAGATTTCCTGATTAGCTCTCTCCGCTTGACCATTAGACTGCGGGTGGGCTACTGAAGATACATCAAGCCGGATGTGCTCTCTTTGACAGAACTCCTCCATAGCACCCTTGGAAAGATTCGTGCCATTGTCTGTTATAATGTTGTGTGGAAAACCAAAACGGAATATCACTTTCTTCATAAATTGAACCGTCGTGGCTGCATCACACTTGCTAACTGGCTCTGCCTCCACCCACTTGGTAAATTTATCAACCGCCACCAAGAGGTGGGTCTTCTTATCCTTAGACCTCTTAAAGGGTCCAACCATATCAAGCCCCCGGGTTGCAAACGGCCAGGTAATTGGAATCATCCTCAGCTCCTGAGCCGGAACATGAGTCCGGCGTGCAAACTTCTGACAGCCATCGCACCTTTTTACCAAGTCCTCAACATCAGCATGAGCCGTCAGCCAATAGAAACCATGACGAAAAGCCTTAGCCACCAGGGACTTTGAACCGGCATGATGACCACAATCACCTTCGTGAATTTCGCGTAAAATTTCACGGCCTTCTTCAGGAGAAACACAACGTTGAAAAGCCCCTAAGACACTGCAATGATGTAGCTCACCATTGACAATAGTCATGGACTTGGAACGCTGGATTATCTGCCTGGCCAGAACTTCATCCTCTGGTAACTCACCCCGGTTCATATACACCAAATATGGGATCGTCCAATCCGGGGTGACATGAAGCGCCGCCACCAACTGAGCCTCCGGATCAGGAATAGCTAAGTCCTCCTCTGTGGGTAGCTTGACCGACGGGTTATGCAAAACATCAAGAAAAACATTGGGCGGCACCGGTTTACGCTGGGAGCCCAACCGGCTTAAGGCGTCCGCCGCTTCATTCTTTCGCCGGTCCACATGATCCACCTGATAACCCTTGAAATGACCTGCAACAATATCCACCTCTCGACGATACGCTGCCATGAGGGGGTCCTTGGAATCCCAAGTACCAGAAACTTGTTGAGCCACGAGGTCCGAGTCACCAAAACATTTAACCCGGCTCAGATTCATCTCCTTAGCCATCCGAAGACCATGGAGCAGAGCCTCGTACTCAGCTGCATTATTAGTACAAGGAAACATCAAGCGGAGAACATAACAAAATTTGTCACCTCGAGGGGAAGTAAGAACCACTCTAGCCCCCGAGCCCTCCAATTGCCTGGATCCGTCGAAATGAATCGTCCAGTATGTGTTATCCGGTCTATCCTCCGGCGCCTGCAACTTTGTCCAGTCATTGATGAAATCCACGAGCGCTTGAGACTTGATGGCCGTGCGAGGCATATATTTTAATCCGTGAGGCCCAAGCTCAATAGCCCACTTAGCAACCCGGCCAGTCGCTTCTCTGTTTTGGATGATATCTCCCAAAGGAGCAGAACTGACCACAGTAATGGGATGGCCCTGAAAGTATTGCTTCAGCTTCCGGCTCGCCATAAAAACCCCATATACAAGCTTCTGCCAATGTGGATATCTCTGTTTTGACTCAATGAGCACCTCACTGATATAATAAACCGGCCGTTGAACCGGATACTCCTTTCCTGCCTCCTTGCGCTCCACCACAATAGCCACACTGACAGCCCGAGCATTAGCAGCCACATATAACAACAATGGTTCCTTGTCAATGGGAGCAGCAAGAACAGGTGGTTCGGCAAGCTGCCGCTTTAGAGCCTCAAACGCTTCATTAGCCGCATCACTCCAGACAAAGTTGTCTGTTTCCTTCAGCATTTGATATAAAGGGATGGCCTTCTCCCCGAGACGACTTATAAACCGGCTCAATGCTGCAATCCAGCCTGCCTGTCGCTGAACATCATTGACGCACTTCGGTTTAGCCAGTGAAGTAATAGCCTTGATCTTCTCCGAATTAGCTTCAATGCCCCTGTTAGACACCAGAAAACCCAAAAGCTTGCCTGCTGGCACACCAAAAACACACTTGGCTGGGTTGAGCATCATCTTATAAACCCGGAGGTTATCAAAGGTCTCCTTTAAGTCATCTATTAATGTTTCCTCCTACCTAGACTTCACCACAATATCATCCACATAAGCATGAACGTTGCGCTCAATCTGGTTATGAAGACAATTCTGAACACAACGTTGATAAGTTGCCTGGGCACTCTTGAGCCCAAAGGGCATAGACACATAGAAGAAGGCTCCAAAGGGAGTTATAAAAGTTGTCTTCTCCTGGTCCTTAACTGCCATCTTAATCTGATGATAACCTGAATAAGCATCCAGAAAACTCAAACGCTCACAACCCGCCGTAGCATCAATGATTTGATCGATACGGGGGAGGGCAAAAGGATCAGCCGGACACGCTTTGTTCAAATCCGTGTAATCCACACACATACGCCAGGTGCCATTCTTCTTAAGCACCAGCACTGGATTAGCCAACCACTCCGGATGAAAAACTTCAATAATGAACCCTGCTGCCAAGAGCCGGGCTACCTCCTCACCAATAGCCTTGCGCCTCTCTTCATTGAACCGGCGAAGGAATTGTCGGGCCGGTTTAAACTTGGGATCAATATTAAGGGTGTGCTCAGCGAGTTCCCTCGGTACACCTAGCATGTCAGAAGGCTTCCATGTGAAGATATCCCGATTCTCATGGATGAACTCGATGAGCGCGCTTTCCTATTTCGGATCCAAATTCGCACTGATGATGAACTGTTTGGATGAATCGCCGGGCACAAAATCAACCATCTTAGTCTCATCAGCCGATTTAAACTTCAAGGCCGGATCATGCTCTGTGGTCGGCTTCTTCAAAGAAGTCATGTCCGCCGGATCAACGTTGTCCTTATAGAGCTTCAACTCCTCTGTTGTACAAACCGACTCAGCATAGGCCGCATCACCTTCCTCACACTCCAAAGCGATCTTGCGGCTTCCATGTACTGTGATAGTCCCTTTATGACCCGACATCTTGAGCTGCAGATAAACATAACAGGGTCGTGCCATGAACTTAGCATAAGCTGGCCGTCCAAACAGGGCATGATACGGGCTTTGAATTTTCACCACTTCGAAAGTCAATGTCTCTGATCTTGAGTCATACTCATCTCCAAAAGTGACTTCCAGAGCTATCTTACCAACCGGATAAGCTGATTTGCCAGGTACCACACCATGGAAAACAATGTTCGACGGTTTAAGATTCTTATCTGTCAACCCCATACGACGGAAGGTGTCATAATATAAGATGTTGATACTGCTGCCTCCATCCATGAGCACCTTAGTGAACTTATAACCCCCAACCTGAGGCGCCACCACCAACGCCAAATGACCCGGATTGTCAACCCGGGGCGGGTGATCCTCTCGGCTCCAGATAATAGGCTGCTCAGACCATCGCAAATAACAAGGTACTGCCGGTTCAACCGAGTTCACCGCTCACTTATGAAGCTTCTGATCGCGTTTGCATAAGCTGGTGGTGAAAACGTGGTACTGTCCACTATTCAACTGCTTTGGGTGACTTTGGTACCCTGACTGCTGCTGCTGCGATCCCTGTTGGTTATAACCACTCTGGTTGCTCTGATTGCTTTGATTGCCATGTCCACCCTGATTGCCTTGAAATCCTGAACCGGAGTTGCCTCCTCCATAACCCGGCCCATAGGACCCGGATCCTGAACCGCCGGATGGTCCATGATCATTCCGGAAGAAATCTGAATTTTTGAATTCTCGCATGATATAACAATCTTTCCAGAGGTGCGTGGCCGGTTTGTCCTGTGTTCCATGCTTCGGGCAGGGCTGGTTCAATAGGTAATTCAGGCGCTCCGGATTAGGACTGGGCTCTGCCCTTCTTGGGGGCAGCTTTCCTTTACGACGCTGACCATTACTCTGCGTATTGGTGTTAGCCACAAAATCTAAATTATGATCTGCTTTCCGCTTACCATTATTATTGTGGCCCGTCGGGTTATGCTGCTGCCCCTTGGCATTGCCGCTCTTCTTTCCCTTTCCCGGTTTGTCATCGTCAAACTCAGGGTCCTTGGTACTATCAGAATCAGCATACTTAACCAGAGCAGCCATAAGTGTTCCCATGTCATTGCAATGACGCTTGAGCCGTCCCAACTTCAACTTTAAAGGCTGGAACCAATAATTACCCTCCAATGTTATAACCGCCGAGTCGGCATTGATGCGATCCGAAGAATGTAAGATCTCTGAAACCTGGCGCACCCAATGGGTTGTTGACTCGCCTTCTCCCTGGACGCAGGCGGCTAAGTCCACAATTGACATAGGCTGCTTGCACGTGTCTTTGAAGTTTGCTATAAACCGCGCTTTTAACTCAGCCCATGATCCAATGGAATTAACTGGTAAGCTTTTCAACCACGTGCGAGCTGTTCCATCCAACATCATAGTGAAATATTTCACGCAGACTGCTTCATCCACAACTAACATCTCCATAGCCATCTCATAACTCTCAATCCATGACTCGGGAGGCACATCAGCGGTGTAATTAGGCACCTTATGGGGGCCCTTGAAATCCTTGGGCAGCCGTACATTTGGCAAAGCCGGGACGAGGCAGGGCACCCCCCCCCAAGAGCTGAAAGTAAGGCCTTGCTCTACGGAAGCCACCGGACGAACCGGAGTGAGCTGACGGTCCTGCGCTGCTAACTTGGCCTCTCGACGTGCTCCGTTGTTCACCATATCCTGAGCATTTGCCCCACCACGCGCCGGATTAGGTCCTCGAGGAGCGTCTCGATTCCGCGCACTGCTTGACACAGCCGGTTCATCGATGTGCCTGCTATAACTCTAGCTCGGGCGAGGGGTTGAATGAATTCTGTCTCGGCTATATGAATAAGTCTGCTGCTGCATCATGGCTGTTTGAAGAAGATCCCTAGCACGCCACGTCTCAACCGCCGCTGGGGATTCACCCTCCATTGGAATAGCGGCTAATCATGATGCGGCGGCAATCATGTTATCCAAAGGGGTGGAGAAGTGACCCGGCGGCGCCGGTACATCCTGCAGCGGGTTATGGGTCCGTCGAGGGGGATCCATCACCCGTGGCTGATCCGGTGCTCCGGTCCTCGGCGTCTCAATCCGGTTCACCACTGCCGGATTACTAGTTCCTGCTCCTGGCGTGCCAAAGAGATTCATTGCCTCATAAACCGGTGGTAGTCGTGACCGATGCCTTCTCCTTAACACGTCGTTTGAAGCGTTCTGATCCAATAGGAGTCGATAATTTTCCGCCTGAATCCGCTGTGCTTGTGCCTCTAAAGCGGCCCGCTCCGCAACTATCCTGGTATCCTCAGCAGCTAAGTCGGCTTTTGCCTAAGAGATCTGATCTTTTACTTTCGCAACCTCCGCATTGTGTGCATCCTGATCCGTCGGGTTAACCTCCGCCATCAGCGTTGCCAGCACATCAAACAAATCAGAAAGAACCTGAGCTGGCGGTCGCACAGGGCCTCCTGCCCCGGCTGCTGCCGCCGCTGTTGATCCAGAAATTATCGCTGCTGCAGTTGAAGAGTGGAGCGCTGGTTGCGTGCCGGCCATGAAGATCGCCACCCGGTTTGGCAGATCGAAGGGGTCCGGAATACTGTCGCCATCGGAATGGCCCCCAAACCAGGCATCTTGCAGTTGGTACAGTGACTCGGTCTCCCCGGTGGACGACTCGCCATCTGAGTAGACGACGGTCTCCCCATCGGACGCCGGTTCAAGTTCTGCACCATTGATGAATCCTACGAACGCACGCTTCACGGCGAGCTGAACCCGGGCAAGGCTTGCACGCTGAGCCGTCTCGACGAGGTCGGTGCAGATGTCCGGCTCAGGGCCCGGTTCGCCGATCTTGCCGATGAAGACGTGAATTCCTCCAAAGGGGACCCGGTACCCGTACTCGATTGAGCCGGCCTCGGGGCCCCAGCCTGCGTCGTCGATGTAGAGCTTGCCGCAACGACTCTTGGTCATCCGGCCCACGGCGTATCCCTTGAGCCCTTCAAAATTTCCCTTCAAGAACTCGAAACCATCACGCGATAGCCCCACGGTGGGCGCCAACTGTCGTGGGTTTGTCACGGCAGATGTCCTAGCGAAAGGACTTGTCGTGGAGCCATCGCAACGGGTTATCTTAAAGAGGTTAAAACAGACAAAGGACATGAGAGGTTTATACTGGTTCGGCCCCTTGCGGTGAAGGTAAAGCCTACGTCCAGTTGTGGTGGAAATTGTTGTGGTCTCGAGGATCAAGGAGCGGAATCGCTTTACCTAGATCTCGAGTTGTTGTTTCTTCTCCCTGAACCACCGCCGGGTCGTGCCTTTATATACACAGGTCGACGCCCGCTGGCTTACAGAGTCCCGATGCCGGTTTATACACATACCGGCTCGATCTCTACTTTGTCATACCTTACAATACAAGTCATGAATTACATGGCGGTTTATAGCTACATGCCTTAATCTACCTTTGGGCCTTGGGCCTTCGAGTCTCTGTAGTAAACCGCTTTATTCCTTGTCTTCATGGGTTTTAAGTATAAACAATCCATTATAGGGATAACCCGGCTTCCTTGGCCGGTTTACACCTAGTAGTAATATCCCCAACAGACCCCCCTTCAATCTTGGTGATTTCCCCCTTGAAACCATGAAATTTCCTCGGTGATGGTTTGATTTATGAAAGGCGCGCATCACGACATAAGGAAAACATTCTCCAATTTTTACCAGGGCATGGTGAGGCCATACCATGGTACCACGCCAGGCGTCATGTTATCCAACCATGTGTTTCATTTTTTTGTATAGTTGTTAACCGAGTAAACGACGCGTTTATGGTTGACTATTGCCACACATTTCCTTGAAATATTTTCCCATTCCTTGTAAAAGGCATGAGAATGTGCTAAATAACACGAGCATGGTTTTCCAGACCGTTCTTGTGCACCTTTTCATGCACCGATTGTTCGAATTTGAATTATATCCATTAATGCCTAGAAAGTGCACACAATCCCCTAAATATGGTAAATGAGCCCGGGAAAATGTCAAATTAGAACACGTTGCATTTGAGACGGTATGTTGATCGTTGAAAAAAAACTGAATGACAAACAAGGACGGAAATTAGGATTCCCCTTCAATCTTGGGATTTCCCCTCTCGAAAGCATGGAACTTCCTCGGTGATGGTTCGATTTATGAAGGGCGTGCATGACGACATAAGCCAAACCTTCTCAAATTTTTACAAGGGCATGGTGAGGTCATACCATGGCACCATGCCAGGTGTCATGTTTTTTAAGCATTTATTTCATTTTTTCTATAGTTGAAAACCCAACAAACAAACATTTGTGGTTGACTATTGCCACACATTTCATCGAAATATCTGTCCATTCCTTGTAAAAGGCATGAGAATTTACTAAATGGCACGAGCATGGTTTTCTAGGCCGTTCTTGTGGACCCTTTCATGCATCGATTGTTTGAACTTGAATTATGCACATTAATGCCTAGGAAATGCACATAATCCCCTAAATATGGCAAATGAACCCGGAAAAGTGCCAAATTTGAACATGGTGATTTGCAGGTTGTATGTTCATCATAGAAAAAAACTTGTGGACAAAGGACAAAGGAAATTTGGATCCCCCTTCAATCTTGGTGATTTCCCCCTCGAAACCATGAAACTTCCTCGGATGATGGTTGGTTTTATGAAAGGCACGCATCACGACATAAGGAAAACATTCTACAATTTTTACCAGGGCATGGTGAGGCCATACCATGGCACCACACTAGGCGTCATGTTTTCCAACCATGTGTTTCATTTTTTGTATAGCACGAGCATGGTTTTTCAGACCGTTCTTGTGCACCTTTTCATGCACCAATTGTTCGAATTTGAATTATGTGCATAATTAATGCCTAGAAAATGCACACAATCCCCTAAATATGGAAAATGAGTTCGGAAAAATGTCAAATTTGAACACATTTCATTTGAGGCGGTATGTTGATCGTTGAAAAAAAACTGAATGACAAACTAGGACGGAAATTTGGATTCCCCTTCAATCTTGGTGATTTCCCTCTCGAAAGCATTGAACTTCCTCGGTGATGGTTCGATTTATGGAGGGCGTGCATGACGACATAAATCAAAACTTCTCAGCTTTTAACCAGGGCACGGTGAGGCCATACCATGGCACCATGCCAGCCATCATGTTTTTCAAGCACATATTTCATTGTTCTATAGTTGATAACCCAGTAAATGACGCGTTTGTGGTTGACTATTGCCATGCATTCCATTGAAATCTCTGCCCATTCCTTGTAAAAGGCTTGAGAAATTACTAAATACCACGAGTATGGTTTTTCCAGACCGTTCTTGTGCACCCTTCCATGCACCAATTGTTTGAATTTGAATTACGTGCATTAATGCCTACAAAATGCACATAATCCCTGAAATATTGTAAATGAACCTGGAAAAGTGTCAAATTTGAACATGGTGATTAGCAGGGTTTATGTTCGTCATAGAAAAAAAAACTCATGGATGAAGGACAAAGGAAATTTGGATTCCCATTCAATCTCGGTGATTTACTATCGCACACGATGCATCTCCGTCGCCTCTGCGAACTGTGTGTGTTCACTCACACATGCAAAAGGAAAAGAAAACCCTCGCCTACTTCGTCCCCACTCACTCGCCGCGGACTCCTCCACAACTCTGCACCCTAAGCTCGACGGCTGTTGGTGGCGGGCGTAGGTCATGCTCCAAACGACACCGGATTTCGCCTCCACTACTTTCTGCCGCCTATCTGCACCGACATTCTAGACTCTGGTCGACTGGGGTTTTCTGCGGGATTGGGCCGGGCATTTTTCTCACGGAGAAGGTAATCAACTTAATTAGCAAAATATTCACTCATCTCTTATCGCAGTCCGTCTGTCGCTGTTAATCAACCGGCGGAAATCGCCGTGGAATCATTTTTGTTCTAGTTGATTCGTGGGTGTTCATTCATGTGTGCACAGTGCGAGCACAAATCGGGCAACTGTGGTCATGGCCAGTCGGAAATGAAGTTCTATCTCACCATTCCGGATGACTTCAGGGAGCGCTCCGTATGTTCAATCTCAACCTACCACGGTCGGCATGGCCTAAATTTGTGAACATATACCGTCTGTTGGTACATTATCTATATATTTGCATCAAATCTTTGTTACATTATCTATTTTTAATTCTATATTTTTGTACTTTGCTTGCATCTATATATGGATATGTTCTATGTTACTACCATATTTGCATCTTGCTCGGTTATTTCAACATATCTAATTTACGATCTTAATTTTCATTTCAAGCAGTACATCCCTTGCTTTGCAAGAACAGGAGTAGAAGGAAATCTTGGGCTTTACTTTGCTGATGACTCCCAGGATGTCATATTGACAACGCAACATGGATTTACAATGACGGTTAGCGTAAAACTTGATAAAGATGGTCACTCCTATTTTAATGCGGACCTTTGGAGAAAAATGTTTAAGTATTATGAACTGAAAGCTGGCAATAAAATTCTAGTGCGTGCACCACAGCCTGGTCTAATTAACATGGATGTTTACTTCCCCAACGTCATCAGCCGATCAAAGTCTGATCGAGGTTAGTGTCCTTTCAACTTTCTCCATGCTGTCATATTACTATTTAAGCAACCAATTGATCACTATTTAAGCAACCAATTGTGATATCATATTCTGACTCCGTTCCTAGGCAGTAACAAATTTTGTTTACCAATTTATGCGCACTATATATTCTTCTGCCATGTTCTGAATAAATAATACCTTTCCACCTTTTAAGCAAGATATGTTGGATGCATAGTGAATGATTTGTATGTTACTAAGCGTACCAAATTTCACTGGAAGGACTTGAAGCATGTCATAAACTTTGTTGATAATCTAACAGAGATAGCGCAGCGTATGAACACTGGATTTTGGATGGGATTAATTAGACCTATGGTGCACACACCGAACAAGACCAATTGTGTGCACAAAGCGCTGGTAAAAAGTCTTATTTTAATGTTGATGCTCATAAACTATATAAATCTTCAATGATATGTTACAATTGTTGTTTATTCTACATGTCAACAGAAATTGCCCCCTGTAGCCGTTCCTGGATCGATTTCCCGGCGTGGTCGAATTACACTTGTGCCTGCTAACAACGCCAAAGTGATTGCAAGGTACTGCATTTCCCGCAAAAATGGAACCATTCAAATTAACAAGTTCTCGCTTCTCGTGGCAATGCATCCATATTGGAAAATTGGAGACACTGTTCTACTCCTGCTCTACCAAGGCACAGGAGGGCTCTTCCTTCTCATTGACGAGATGCCGAGTCGCCGTGATCAAGCTGCTTCCAGTGGATAGTTGTGGTTATTGGCCCTCAGCCTCTTAAAATGTGCTAGCTATTACTATATATGTTAAGTATGTAGATATGGACCATATGGTTGTTGGCCCTTAGCCTCTTAAAATGTGATAGTTGTTACTATGTTAAGTATGTAGATATGGACAATATGGTTGTCAAAACCGTGTTACGAAGATCCTCCTTTTGTCGAATAGTGTAACCACTATATATATGTTACTAAAATGTTGTTACCCAACTTCATAAATTTTCATGGAAAGTATTAGTATCGTACATAGTTCATTGAGTTTAAGCGTGTGCCCGATGTCCAGAAGGCATTTGCATATTAACTGTCCATATTGCAAATTCACACACATGTTCACATAAGGAAACGTATGTGTAACATACTAATCATCGCACACGAGTACTCGCAGACGCATCGTGTGTGATACTCCTAGCCACCGCAAGCAACTAGTTTGCATTTTTCAAAGTTTTTTGTACACACAGAATCACACACGAAGTAACTGTATTGACCGTCTGTGTTGTAATTTCTCATTGCAAATAGTTCATCCGAGTTGGCTATTTGCCATGTATCACACATCTTGTTTACATGACTCGTTTGTGTTCTTTTGGCTTATCGCAAACAGTTCATCCATGTGAACTGTATGCTGCATATCACACACATCTTGTTAAGTTTAACCATTTCTGTTGTGTTCCCTAATCGAAAACAGTTCGTCCGAGTTAACCGTATGCCGTATATCGCGCACACATTGATATGGCTGCCCATTTATATTGTTCTACCTCATCGCAAACAATTCGAATGGATTAACCGTGTGTCCTACATCGCACACACATTGTTATGGCTGCCCGTTTCTGTTGTTCTGCCTCACTGTAGACAGTTTGAATGGTTAACCGTATGCCCTGCATCACACACGCAACTAAAATCTTAACCGTGTTTGATGCATCCATCATCGCAAACGTTTTCCACCTTTTTGAAGGTTTTTTACACCACCATTTGCGATTATTGCATCACACACAATTTCGGCAAAGGGTCTCTGATCGTAGTGTCGCGTTAGCAGTCTCCTGCAGTAGTGTCATAGACACCGGGTTAAGACTAGAACTTTTCAAGAAGGTGACTTGGTGCTCCGGCTTATTCAGGATCAGACTGATATGCATAAACTATCCCCACCTTGGGAAGGGCCTTTTGTGGTCAGCAAGAATCTGAACAATGGATCATACTACCTTATCGATGTTCGAGACCACAAGGACTCATGCACGTCGGAGGAGGAGACCCATCGGCCGTGGAATATTGCTCATCTTCGGCCTTACTACACTTGAGCCACCGGCTCTTACGATGTACATATCTTGACAATGTATATATTATGATGATTATAATAAAGCCGGCATCCCTGATAATGCAGGGCCTCTGTCGTTTCATTTCCAAGAATAATGAGTCTTTTTCATTACAAATGGTCACTTGGGGGCTTCCTGCTCATTGAGCATAACTGTGAATATCCCTCTTGATCGGCTCAATGCCACACTTCCAATGGTCACTTGGGGGCTTCTTGTTCATTGAGCATAGCTGTGAATATCCCTCTTGATCGACTCAACACCACAAACCACTTGGGGGCTTCCTGCTCATTGAGCATAGCTGTGAATATCCCTCTTGTTCCGGCTTATATGCCATGGTTACAAAAGCACTTGGGGGCTTCCTGTTCAAACATAGGTGTATTCACCAAAGAGAACATAGCGTTACTACCCTTGTGAGCTGGTTTGGAACACCAGGTGTATTCACCAAAACTTTCCGGGTTCTCCTGCTTTGTAGAAACTGCCACTCCGCCCGGGTAATCCCGGAATGACAAGCCGAACTCTTGACAGTCAATCTTACATAGACCCTAAACTTGTCAATGTTGAAATGGCGGTCATGTGAGGCCAGTTTCACAAAGTGTAAAAGGTTAACTCAGTGGCTTGGCGGCCCATGAAAGCCTCGGAGCTTTAGGCTTGGCGGCCTATGAAAGCCTCGTTTTCTCGCTTTGATTCGTTTCTTGAACATTTTTGGGTTCATCTTGGTACCATATTGACATATGGTTTAAAATGATTCAGGCCATGTAGCCTCAATCCTTATGGCTCATATTTGAGTATATCCATGGTTTCTGATTACCCAGCCTGGCTTTGGACTATAAGTCGCCAGTATATGATGATGTCAAATACTTGGAAGCATTGTGCTCTAAGTTTTGGGCTATTACCCCTTACTGCATTGGTACGGTAAGCCGACAGTTTAATCAAATATCACAGGTATGATACTTTTTGATTATGTCTAGTTATGATTAAACCGGCCCTGGTTATGAACTGTTTTAGTCACCAGTGGTTTTATAAAGGGTATTATGACCCATTCTGTGGTAGACCGCCAGGGCACTTGTGATCTGCTTGTCTACAGGGTAATGATAAATCTCATCTACATAAACCGATGTTATCATAAGCATAAAGTGGTAAATTTTCAAATGGCCGATCAAATAGTGTTGCGCAAAACAAAAACATGCACCATGGCACGACAGATCAAAGTTTCGCTAGTCTATTACATGGCTCAGCAAGCCAAAAGATCAAGTGTTTTCAGAGGATCAAATATATGAACCGCCCAGCGGATCAATCTTCTTGGCCTTGATGGTTTTAAGCTTCTGGATCATCCTTCTCAGGTTCTTCGTCCTCCTCCGCCGTTTGGAAATTTGGTGATGACCAATCGATGCCACACAAGGCTTGGAATTCAGCTTCATCATCTATAAGTTCGGATAGTTCAACTTCAGGGGCGAAAGTATGCTTATGGATTGGGGGGGATTAGATCCATCACTTTATAAGCCGGCGTGGGCATCTTCTGATTCTCCATGTCATAAGCCGGTTGGTATCTTGAAAGATCCGTTTCATTTGCAATCAGGCTGGCCAGGGGACGTATCTCCTTCACACATGCAACAAAGTCTTTCTTGTCAAAGGGACTGCCATCTTCCTTTGAGCTTGGATACCCAGTAGCTATCTTGGCCGGGTCTAGCTATGCTAGCCATGCCTTGGCCCGGCTTAAAGCTGTCACGGCACTGGCTCTTGCAGATGGCTGCTTCATCTCTTTAATCCTAGCAGGCAGAACAGAAAGTTTTTTCAAGATATCACTCAAGAGAATAGGTGCTTGGTTAGTCGGAGAAATCGTGACCAGTGCGCGCTGAGTTCCAGTATATAGCGGTTCAACAAGTGTATAAACAGCCTTGAGCTTCACAAGCATCTCTGGCTAAGATTGCTGCTCCTGGGACCTGAGTAATAATTATGGATTGGTTAGAGGCGGTTTATGCCATCAAGGAAGAGATTCAATTTTGATGCTAGCAAGGCGACTCACCAAAGATAGCAGAACCCATCTGGGATACACGGTGTTTTAAACAGGTAAGCTCAGTTGTCCACCTCTTGAAGAGCCGCCTCCACCTTTTTAGCCCGCTGCGTCAAAGCAGTTTTCTCTTCAGCCTAGGCGTTTCTTTCAGCCTCAAAACTGGTCTTCAACTTTTCCGTTACAGCCACGCTAAATTGGAATTTTGAATCGGCTTTCCGGGTCTCAGATTCTTGATTCTCTAGCCGGGTCTTTGCATCAGCCAATTGCGATTGAAGTTGAGCAGTGGCGTCCTGTACAAGCACAGATTTGTAAACACATTCATATCCGGGTTACAGGAATATAAGTGCCAAGCCTTTTGCAAGCAATAACACTTGGCACTTGGGGGCTAATGCCTGCCGAAAAATTCTTCATACATATGGGAATAAGTCCCAAGCACTTTGCAAGCAAGAGTACTTGGCACTTGGGGGCTAATGCATATTGTTTGTGTCTCCTTACTACTTTATGATGACCCAGTTGTGCTATAAACAATCACAGCCGGTTCATGGGGGCTACATAGGTAAGCTATCCTTTATAAACAATGGTGAACAAGACCAGCTCATTCATGCTGATTAAACCAGCCCTTGGGGACTACGGATGCAATGTTAATTGTTTAAAATCCGGTTTAACTCTAATGGTGAAAACCGGCCTTGGAAGGATTCTACCAAAGATGCTCATGGTTATTCTAAGTCTACCGCATATTCAACCTTATCATACACAGTAGACTTGGGGGCTGACAGGATATGCATAATGTATTAAAGGAGGAATGTATACCTCATATTTTTGGTGCATCTGCTTCACCATATCAATTTCAAGGTCATGTTCGGTGTGCACTTGGTTGAGGTAGCCAGAGAGTACTTCACTAATATTCAATTGAGAATAATCGGCGATGTCAAAACTCACTTTCCGCTTTTCAATGAACTCCTGTTTGCGGAGTGCTTGGCCAAGACAGTAGGATTTCCTGGTTCTTTAAAGCCGGTGCCAGTGATTATAACATCGTCATGTATTTCTGACAGTTTAATCGGGCTTGATGATTCAGAGTTCAGAGGGTTGATGTCTGTGCGATCACTAGAGAGGTCAGGAATTTCTGGTGGAACATCATGGACAAGTTCTTTAGTTTGCAACACGGAGGTCTCATATGCTGGAACTTGTTGTTCCGGTTCATGGACTTTGGGGTCTTCTGCCGGCTTGGTCACCTTTGCCTTCTTGCTAGGCTTTGCTTTTCCACTGCATGGGTTCTGAGAGGTCAGTACAAGTATAAAAACATAAGGATGCAAAGAATAATAAGTAATTGTTTTTACCTAGGGGCAGTTTCGAAAGCCGGCAGCTGTGTCTGTGATGAGTCGCCGGAAGAAGAGCGAGAAGCCTCCTAATAGTTTGAAATCAGAAGAATTAAGTGGCTGGCAAATGAGACCCGCTAGTGGGTAAAAATATTTTAAGTTTGGAAGGCCCACGTTTCGACGTTTCCGTGGAACTGGAGTATTCGGTAAGCCGGAGGATAATTCTTCACCTCCGTTGGTCCGAGTTTGACGTCGGTTCTCGTACTGCTGTTGCTTCAAAAGAAAGTGAGGATCCAAATGAGCTAAGGGGTGTGAAAAGCTTACTTTCCGGGTTACCCGTCGAATTTTCTGTCTTGGCAAAGGCGCTGAGTCGGAGAAAATAATAGTTACCTCTTCTTCGACCGCTTGACTGCCCCCTGTGTCATCCTGATAATAATCAGTGTCAATAAGATGGTTGAAAAAGGAGCCAAGGGAATCAAGGGCTACCTCCGACTCAGAACTGTCATCCAGCTTGAACATCTCGGAAGCGCTCGGTTTCTTTTTATTCCTTTTGGCGGCTCTCTTGGCGGCTTTCACTTTGGCCCTCGCCTTCTTGGCCGCTTCATGGTCATATTCCTTCTTCCAAAAATTGGAGTCAGCCTGTAAAGATCATTAAAGTTGAGTTAAAAGAGCATTTGAATGATAAGGAAAAGTAAGTGATTTAAAGACTCACATCTAGTGGCGGGTTAAGTTTACAGAAAGGGTTCAGACCCACTTTGCTGCAGTCTTCCAGGATTTCATTCAGAAGGGTCTTTGTCATTTCATTAATTGCATCATCAGTTAAACGCACGGAGCTGTGGTGCAGTGGATACTTTACACCACCCGTGTAAGTGCACATTAAGCCGGGTCGGCGACTCAAGGGTATGATTCGCCAAGAAACCCAGCACCGAACCAAGTCAATACCAGTTAATCCATTTCCCAGCAGGGCCTTGACCTTTGCAATAGTGGGTGCAAGCTTTGCATGTTCAGCAGTGGTAAGCTTCTCTGGAGATGATGCTTTGGGTCAAGACGCTGGACACGATAACCCGGCAGTGGATTCTCGTCAGCAGGAGAGGTATCTTTGCAGTAAAACCATGTCTGGTTCCAATCTTTGGGATGACTCGGCAAGCGAGCATAGGGGAAGATGGCATCCCTTGTTCGTTGAATTGAGATTCCACAAAGTTCTAAGCTGGGTCCGTTAGTAAACTCATTTTGGCGGTTCAGATAAAAATATTCCCTGAACAGCTCAACACGGGGTTCCTCTTGAAGATATACTTCACAGAAGACTTGGAAGTTACAGATATTAGACACGGAATTGGGTCCGATGTCTTGAGGATGCAATTGAAAGAAGTGCAGAATGTCTCGGAAAAATTTAGATCCAGGTGGTGAGAAGCCCTGGTTCATATGATCAGTAAAAAACAATGATCTCACCATCCTGTGGCTGAGGTTTTTCCCCATTTTGCTTGGGAGCGCGCCAATGCAGAATATCTTTTGCTGGTAAGAAGCCAATTTTAACAAAGTCCTTGAGTGTGTTCTCAGTGACGATAGAAGGAACACAATTACATGAAGTGACTGTCTTCAGCGGCATTGTGAAGGAAGAAGCCTAAAAGAAAGAAATTTTGCCGGTTTAAGCTGATTCATTAAGCCGGAAGTAAACGCTACAGTATCTATTCAGACTAGCGGCTTAAACGGGGCGTAATGACATATGACTAATGATAACCTGTGGTGTAAGCCGCCATGACCAGATTGGTATGTAAGATCTATCAAGAGTGAAATATGCTAAGTGTTGAATAAACAAGTTTTACATACTGGAGCAGGTGATTTGGATCTAGCGCTGTGTGAAAAAAGAAAATAAATCAAAGCCTAAATATTGCAGCAGCGGAGGAACTAGCACATTGGTGAGATTTCTGCATCTAGGAAGTGTATTCAGTGGTTAAGAGAAGGTACAAAAACAGTTTTCCGCATATTTCAAAGGTTATTTTTGGATTAAAGAAAGGCTCAAACCAAAGTATGATGAAGAACGACGACGAACTCCGAAGAACTTCGGAGAACCGTAATGGAGATCCACAGCGAAGAAAGGAGAGGCACTTACTAGATCCACTGAGCAATGGAGAGGCGCCGCGGTTTCTCTGGTCACGTTCAGGTCGATGCAGCGGCCAGGGTCGAGGAAGTTGATGAGCTCGGCGACGGCAGTGCTCAGGCGTGCAGATGCGTCGCGGAGAGAGGTGGAAGACGAGAAGGAAAAGAGGGGAAAATGAAGAGAGGGCTGCCTGACCCTATTTATAAGGAGAAGGGTAACAGGTGGGTGCGAAAAACAAGGAGGCCAAAGAATAATTATCCAGCTAATCGGACGCCTCGATTTTCGGGATGGTTATTAAAAGATAAGGATCTGTTAAGATATGCTGGGTATTGTGCAAAATTAATGACAGATGACGTCATGGCGGTTTTCCATAATTCCAGGAGATGACGTCATGGCGGGTTACAATATCTCGCAAGAACAAACAAAGAAGGATTTTTTCTATGTGTTCAAGATTGACATGAACAAGTTCAAATCAACCTCGGGCCTAATGTTGGGGATATGACTATTGGGTATGACTCGCCGAGGAGGGGCCGAGTTATCCCAATGGCGGTTCATCAAGATGAATCCCATGAAGATGTTGAAGATGGCGGTTCATGAAAGAGACTTGTTAAAAGGCCCAAAGCCCAAAGGCGGCTTAAAGCCAATAAGAATAAACTGCCATATATATATAAGGCAGGTATAATTAGTCACCGAGTCGTACACGTTTATGAGTCGGCCGGCACTTTGTAAGCCACATGGCGTCAACCTGTGTATATAAAGGGACGACCCAGCGGTGGTTTAGGGCAAGAGAGAACATATCGAAAGCTAGGTCAAGCGTATTCGCTCCCTGGTAATCGAAACATCAGCAATACCACCTCAAACTGGATTAGGCCTATACCTTCACCGCAAGGGGCCGAACCAGTATAAACTCCCCGTGTCCTTTGTCCCATTTAACCCCTTTAAGCTAACCTTGTTGCGATGGCTCCACGACTAGGTCCTCACACTAGGACATCTGCCGTGACAATTCCACGACCATTACGAAAAAGGGGAGATTGAAAGTGCATCTAATCCCCGGGTGGTTTTCGTAATTCATAACAACATATAGCTCATTGAGCTAATATCCATTCAAGTTGATTATTTCAGAAAGTTCAATGATTGGCATGGCATGGACTAGAGATGTGGACCCCTCAAAATGCTAAGGACAAATATTAGCAAATGCTCAAGACTCTTCATTTCTATTTTAGTGATCCAAGATCATATTGAGTCCATAGGAAAAGCCAATACTATTAAAAGGGGGTGAGGTGTTGCTTAATGGTCTACTTGCTAAAAATTCTTAGTGATATGCTCCAAAGCCCTCAACCACTCTCTCAAATCCAAATATGTCCTAAACCTAAAGTCAAACTCGGCCCCACCGATTTGATTCATCCGGCGCCACTGAGTTCTTCTGACATAGCCATAGCCAGAAACCCTAGTCAGTTCGGTTCCACTGATAGGGATTTTGGTCTCACCGAGATGGGATTGCAAACTCTCTGTTTCCCTTCGTAACATTTTGGTCTCACCAAAATGAGTGATCGGTCCCACCGAGTTCGTAATGCAAACTATCTGTTTCTCTTTCGTAACATTTCGGTATCACCAAAAGGAGCAGTCGGTCCCACCGAGATTGCCTGACCAACTCTCTGTTTGCTCATTGCTGAAATCGATCTCGCCGAGTTCATGTAATCGGTCAAAGCGAGAAAAGATTTTTCCCTAACCCTAGCGCATCGGTCCCACCGAGTTGATCATGTCGGTCCCACCGGGAAACCTAACGTTCACATTTTGAACTAAATCAGTCTCACCGAGTTCACCTATTCGGTCTGACCGAGTTGGGTCAAATGTGTGTAACAGTTAGATTTTTTGTGGAGGCTATATATACCCCTCCACCCCCTTCTCTATTCAAGAGAGAGCCATGAGAACGTGCCTACACTTCTACTACTCATTTTCTGAGAGAGAACCACCTACTCATGTGTTGAGACCAAGACATTCCAATCCAACCACAAGAATCCTGATCTCTAGCCTTCCCCAAGTTGCTTTCCACTCAAATCATCTTTCCACCATAGCCAAATCTGTGAGAGAGAGTTGACTGTTGGGGAGACTATCATTTGAAGCACAAGAGCAAGGAGTTCATCATCAACACACCATCTATTACCTTTTGGAGAGTGGTGTCTCCTAAATTGGTTAGGTGTCACTTGGGAGCCTCCATCAAGATTGTGGAGTTGAACCAAGGAGTTTGTAAGGGCAAGGAGGTCGCCTACTTTGTGAAGGTCTACCCAAGTGAGGCAAGTCCTTCGTGGGCGATGGCCATGGTGAGATAGACAAGGTTGCTTTTTCGTGGACCCTTCATGGGTGGAGCCTTCCGTGGACTCGCGCAACCGTTACCCTTCGTGGGTGGAGCCCCCCATGGACTTGCGCAACCGTTACCCTTCATGGGTTGAAGTCCCCATCAACGTGGATGTACGATAGCACCACCTATCGGAACCAAGCCAAAAAATCTCTGTGTCTACATTGCGTTTGCCTTTCGAAACCCCTCCCTTTACCTTCATATGCAATGTTTTACATTCCGCTGCTATATTCTTAGAATTGCATGTGTAGGTTCTTTGCTTGACTTGTGCTAAATTGGTAAAATCTGCCAAGACTTAAAATTGGGAAAAGGCTAGATTTTTATTTGGTCAAGTAGTCTAATCATCCCCCTCTAGACCTACTTTCGATCCTACAGCTGCACCAACCCCGACGGCCACCGGGGAGACGAAATCAAGACACATACCACGTCCATTGCAGGATGAACGTGACAAGACGCCGAGCGATGCTATTGTGCCTCCACAACAGCGTCTGCATGGCAAGTCGCCAGTTGATCAAGTTCAAGATCTCAAGGCGCCACTCCCATCACGCCGGCCCACGGTCTCCCTCACGATTCAGCGACAGGACCGCAACACTACTCCTGCTGGCTCCACCAGGGGTCGAGCGACGCGTTCCTCACACTCCAACATGCCCTGAACGGCGACGGAAGCAATGGCGCTGACGTAGATGCTGCTGGATTTCCCCCTAGTGGCTGACAAGATGGACGAGTGGAGGGCTACTATTCAGAGTTTTATCGAGTTTGCCGACGCTAACATGTCCCAGTTGGCAGAGCCCTCGCGGCGCCCGCTAACTGCGCATGCGCCACAAGCTGAGGACCATGGGGTTGCTGCTGCGCCCATGGTGCAATCCCCTCCCCGACATCAGCCTCAGTGGCAACCACGACTTTCGCAGCAAAACCAGCAAGACGTGCAGCCTGGCGACGCATCCATGGCTTCCTCAGATCCACAGACGCAGCGGGATTAGAGGCAAGTGCTCCTAGAAAGGCAGGCAAAGTACGCCCGCACCACTATCCAGCGGCGTCGGGAGGCGCGCCGTCAATCAGACGAATGCAACGGCCCAGACGTCGATGAGCCAGTGCCCGCTGTTGGCGGGTACCTACCTTACGAGGTTGGGTGCCCTGCCTTCACACGTGAGCTGTGGCAAGTCTGCTGGCCGTCTGTCCGCACATTCAAGCCTGATGTCCGGGAAAAGTACAATGGCAATCAAAACCCAGCAGAGTTCTTGGTCATTTATATGATTGTCGTGCAAGCTGCCGAAGGAAGAGACGAGAAAGTCCTAGCCAACTACTTTTCGTTGGTGCTCAAGCCCAACGTGAGATCTTGGCTGATGAATTTGCCGGAAAACTCTATCGCCTCGTGGTCATATCTTTGCAATGAGTTTGTTGGTGCTTTTACCGGACGATATAAAGGTCCAGGGTTGCCCAGTGACTTGTAAGTGATCCCACAAAAAGAAGGAGAAAGCCTGCACAAGTACATCCAGAGGTTCAGCTGTGTACATCGCAACATACCGAACATCCACCCTGCGACTGTGGTTGTCGCATTCCACACGAATGTGCTCAACAGCAAAATGCGGGATGGAGATGCATGTCCGTTTGCCGAAGACCGTCAACGAACTTTACACGTTGGTGGACAAATGTGCACGTGCTGAAGAAGGGAGAAGGCTTCCCGGGGAGGAAGGCGCTGCTGAGGTCGACTTGACGATGACGATGCAACCGCCCTAGGAAAGAAGAATCAGAGACACAACAGAAAGCATAGAGGCAAGACCTTTATGGCTGTGGAAGGGTCCGGCAACTCCAGGCCCGCCATGAAATCCAAACCGGAGAGTACCAGCAAGAAAGTAGCTTCAGGCGCTGATTGCCAGGTTGTTGCCGCGGGGGAGAAGACTGGCAAGTCTGATGGGCCATATTGCAAGATTCATCGTACCAAGGGCCATGATCTCCAAGAGTGCCGCCAAGTCGAGCAACTAGTTGAGAAGCAGAAGGCAAAGTACGAGAAGTGGGACAAGGAGAAGGGTCAGGAAAGTACTGGTGGATCCGGCAAGAATGGCACGGTGGACGAGGTGGACGCAGCGGCAACACCGGCGAGAAGAAAAAAAACCGCCAGGGGCATAGAAAAGAAAGAAGAAGATGAAGAGAGTGAAGATGATGGTGATGAGTCTAGCGAGCAAGAGTTCTAGAAGGCAATGGAGGACATGTGCATTGACGGAGGTGCATCTTTGCATTCCTCCCACCGTCAGCTCAAGCAATGGGCACGTGAAGTTAATGCAGTGGAACCGGCAATAGATGCACGAAAGCCTGTCAAGTGGTCCCACACACCTATCGTTTTCAATGTCGTGGACCACCCTGATCGCACAATCGCGATCGGGTGTTTGTCGTTGTTGGTCTCACCGACAATATGCAACCTCAAGGTCACGAAAATGTTAGTTGATGGTGGGGCCGACTTGAATTGCGATAGAGTTGGAGATCAAAAAGCTGATCGTCCGAGGAGATTCACAGCTTGTAATGAAGCAAGTAAACAAGGACTACCAGAGCCCGTTGATGGAAGCGTACGTGGATGAAGTGAGAAAGTTGGAAGAACACTTTGACGGTCTGCAAACAGAGCACGTCCCTCGTGCAGAAAATAGCGTTGCTGATCAGCTGTCAAAGTGTGCTGCTCAAAAGCTACCCGTGGAACCAGGTACTTTTGTGCTCCACTTGACTCGACCCACAGTTACCCTATCAACTAGAGCCAAGAAGCGGAGGAAGAAGTACCAGCAACTATTTTCCAGCAGAGCTCCCAGAAGCCACCGGCAAAGCAGATACTGGGAACATCGATGCGCCTGTCGGTGAGCAGCGGCCTCGGGCAGAACTCCAGGTTCTTGCCTTTGAGATCAACGCTCTTGTAGCCGAAGAGATGCATTTAGTCCTTGTCGTCGAGCCCCAGGCTCCGACATGGGTGCAACAGATAGTTCAGTTTCTCCAAACAGGAGAACTCCCCGAAGAGCAAGAGCAAGCTGAGAAAGTAGCCCGTCAGTCAAGTATGTACCAGCTTGTGGATAACATCCTATGCAGAAAGCGACCCAACGGGGTGAAATTGAAGTGCATAACCCGGGAAGATTGACAAAAGCTGTTGGCGGAGATACATGGGGGGGGTATGTGGTTCCCATATATGAGCAAGAACCCTTGTCAGGAAAGCTTTCCGGCAGGGCTTTTATTGGCCCACTGCCCTCCAAGATGCAACTGAGCTAGTAACAAGATGTGAAGCATGCCAGTTCCATTCAAAGAGCATACATCAACCAGCGCAAGCCCTCCAGACAATTCCTCTATCCTAGCCCTTTTCAGTCTGGGGGCTTGACATTTTGAGCCCCTTCCCCCGTGCTACCGGGGGCTTTGAGTTCTTGTACGTTGCCATCAATAAGTTCACAAAGTGGCCTGAAGTGGAGCCAGTGAGAAAGGTAACAACACAGTCGCCCGTCAAGTTATTCAAAGGATTGGTTTGCCGGTTCGGAGTCCCAAACAGGATCATCACTGACAATGACACCAAATTCACGAGCCACGCTTTCAATACACTCATAACGTAAGCATAAACAAAGGAGTGCGACCTCTCTTGCAGACCCATGTACTCCTCAGGTTCATATGCTAAGTTGATGATGGTGATGCAGTTGTGGTGGCTGCTGGCGGCGGGGAAGGAGATCTGAGGCGGCGAAAGACGGTTACGAGTCGTGATGTTTGGTATGGTGGACGCTTCTATCGATGGAGCAGCTCAGGTGAGGTGGACGATGGCGCGGTAGGAGCAGGATAAGACACACAAAGTTTTGTTCAACACCTATCTATACCTGAAGTAATTCTGTAAGGGCTTCTTTGGCTTGTAGGATTCTAAAAACATAGGGATTGGAAAAACACCGGAATAGGATAGGAATCCACGTGGAAAACGAAGAATTTATAAACATAGGATTATGTCAACTTGGATGTTTGGTTCACATGAATTGGAAGAGCATAGGAATGCAAAGAAATATGGCCAAATTAAAGTCAAACCACATGAAAATGTGTACAGATAGAATGTTATTATGCCACTAATGCACTTAGTCTAGTTTTCATGCATAGGATTTTGAAAAGTAGGTCCAGGTGGATGCTAAATTTCTATGTTTTTCCTTTTAAACATACAAACAAGGAAAAAATACTTCAATTTTGTTTTGCTCCATTCCTTTCAACCAAATGCATGAATAATTGAATAGTAGAGTACCATAGGAAAATTTTCTATTGCTATGTTTTTCCTTCACTTTTTCCTTTGAATCAAAATAGCCCTAAGGGATCGACATGAATGTAGAGTAAAAAGTTATGCGAAAAGTGTACAACCTCTTTGGTGTAGCCGTGTCGACCTCAGAATCATTGGGTTGGTCGTTGAAGATGTTGCGGAGGAGGTGGCTGTCGGAGGTTTGAAAGAAGATCTGAGGCTTCTCTAGATGGCATCGAGGCTGTTTCTCTATTGTGATCGATGGTTCTGTCATTCGAGTAGCTCCGGTGAGTTGTAGGACAGCGAGGCTGAAGCAGTACAACACATACATCCTTAATATGAAGTGGGATTCTAATAGCATCTCCAATAGAAGATGTAAAATACATGACCAAAAAGTGCTAGATGTAAAATTTACATCACCAAAAAACACCTAACTCCAACAGATGATGTGAAAACGGTTGACTCAGAACTTAACTGTCAAAATTGAATTTTACTATCAAAACTGAAGTTCAATGTCGAAACTAAATGCACTAGTAGCACAAAAGCGCTTCTCGGGTAGTTTAGGCTGCTCGAGCTCTAGTAGCAAAGAAGTAGTGATCTAAATCAGCAGCCGCTCGACACGGAACGCACTAGCAGATAGCAGCTAGAGCACCAGCACCCAAAGAAGTAACCGCTGAGGGAGCCTTGCACTGGGCGAGAGCCTCCATGGAGGATGTCACCGGCGGCGCCGGTGTCGAGGGAGCCCGTGCCATGGCGAAGCAGGATCGAGCACCGGCGCGACCATGAGGTCGAGTTAAGGAGAAGATGCCATGCGATGAGTGTACAACCTCTTTCGTGACGCCAAGTAGGCCTCAGCTTCATCCGAGGAGTCAGTGAGGATGCTGTAGTTTAGGTGCAGGTTAAGGCCGTGCTGTGGGGATGGAGCAGCCGCGATAGACGAGGCGATCGTCGGAGCAGCTATTTGGAGGTGGAGGACGGGGTGGCTGAACTGTAAGGACGATAAGATCGACGATGGATCCTCATCTGAGGCAGTGTATGAGGGACGTTGAGCTGTTGCGGTGGACGACGTGGTCGGCAAAGAGGCTCCTGGTGGGCAACGGTGGGGTGGTGGATGGAGGAGGGTACAGTTTCACGGCTGGAGGAGAGAGGTTGTGGCGGCCTAGGTTTTTGAATGGAGAAAAGGAGGTGATCGGGTGGAACCATGACTTAGGGACGCGCTTGTACGAAATGTAGGGTGTGTTACAAAATTACCCCCACCAATTTGAACTAGCGCCCCTTCCGACTCAGGGTTAGAATGGGGATTTCGTGTGTCGAGATTTCGCAGCAGGAGGGAGTTTTCGCGTGCGTTTTAAGTTTGGGATAGCAAGGCGCGGGTTGAGAAGGAGGGAGTTTTCGGAGCACCAAGAGACAAAGAGATATCTTGAACTTACAGAATAACAAGGCATGGATTGAAACTTTCGGGACAAGCCTAACGTGTACTATATCAAATCAATTCACACTTCCCTCAATAAAAAAAATAAAAAAATCAATTTGCACCAGACAAGAGAGATTCTTGTCCCGTTTTACTCTACTAATTACTACAAATGCCATTCAAAACTTTGAATCCATGTTTGTTCAATTAAAATATTCCGCTAGGTGTATAATGCAGGTGAACTACTCAAATGAACATTTTAGTGCATTCTAAAAGTATATACTACGTACCGCTGCAATTCGAACTGAATTTGAATTTGTTTATCTATTTGAATAAGAATCTACAATCATGATTGTTGCCCAGTTAAACCATCATCTGTATATTATCTTCACAGCACACCACATGATTACTGTCAAGTTAGATATGAACTATCTGTACTATGGTTTCGAGTTCTTAGAGGGCAACTTCGAAGGGCTCAAGGGATATGCTGTGGGCTGGATGACGAAGAGTCGTCGCGGCAAGCTCTACATCGACGACGCAGGCTGGGGCCCCGAGGCTGGCTCAATTGAGTACGGGTACCGGGTACCCTTCGGCAGCATTCACGTGTTCATTGGCAAGATTGGCGAACCGGGCACTAAGCCGGACATCTGCACCGATATCATCGAAATGGCTCAGCGTGCGAGATCCTCCCGGGTTAAGCCAGCCATGAAGCGTGCCTTCGTGGGAGTCATCAACGGAGTGGAATCTGAGGATAGATCGGAATCTGGTGGTGAAACCGTCGTTTACTACGGTGATGAGTCATCTACTGGAGAGACCGAGTCATTGTATCAGCTGCAGGATGGCCGGTTTGGGGGCTGTTCCGATGGCGACAGTATTCCGGACCCCTTTGATCCGCCAAGCCGAGTTGCGATCTTCATGGCTGGTACACAGTCAACGCCGCAATCTTGGACCGTCGCGGCGATGATCTCCGGTTCAGCAGCGGCGACAGCAGCTGGGGCAGGAGGCCCTGCGCCACCGCCGGTTCAAGTTTTGTCCAATTTATTCGACACCTTGGCAGCACTGCTAGCGGCTGAAGTCAGCCCGGCGAATCAGGACCAGCACAATGAAGAAGTGACGAAGGTGAAAGATCAGATAGCACAAGCCAAGGTGGACCTGGCCGCTGAAAACGCCAGGATGACGGCAAGGCAGGCTGAGTTAGATGCACAGTCTTATCGGCTTATGTTGGATCAGAACGCGTCAAATGAGGTAATGAGGAGGAGGTACCGATCTCATCTGCCTCCAGTTTACGATGCCAGGAACCTCTTCAACATGCCAGGAGCAGGAACCAGCAACCAGCCAGTGCTAAACCGGGTCGAAGCGCCTGGAACGGGGACGCCGGTTCAGCCGCGCGCAATGGATCCCCCTCCTCAGAATATCCCGTCCCAACATGTGCCGGCGCCCCCGGGTCATTACTCCAACCCTTTGGATAACATAGTCGCAGGCGCTTCATGATTGGCGGCCCTCCCAGTCGACGGTGAGTCCCCCGTAGCGGTGGAGACGCGACGGGCTAGAGAGCTCCTTCAGACAGCCTTGACTCAGCAGCAGGCTTATTCATACAGCCGCGAAAGGATTCATTCTACTCCCCGCCCGAGCCGGAGTTACAGCAGGCATATGGATGAACCGACCGTGTCCAGCAGTGCGCGGAATCGTAATCCGCCCCGTGGCCATAACCCGGTAGGTGGCGGTGGTGATGCTCAGGATGTGGTGGATCGTGCTAGGGCACGTCGAGGGGCCGAGTTAGCGGCGCAGCATGAGGCCCGTCAACTTACAGCGGTTCGTCCAACAACATCGGTGGAACCAGGGGTTACCTCCAGTTCTTTGGGGGTACCGTGTCTCGTCCCAGCGATGCGCAATGTACGGCTGCCCAAGGATTTCAAAGGTCCACGTAAAGTGCCGAATTACACTGCCGATTTATCCCCCGAGTCATGGGTTGAAAGTTATGAGATGGCGATGGAGATGCTGGACGTGGATGATGCGGCATGTGCTAAATACTTCAGCATGATGTTGGAAGGAACGGCACACACTTGGTTGAAAAACTTACAACTAACTCTATTGGGTCATGGGCCGAGTTAAGGGCCCGGTTTATTCAGAATTTCAAAGACACGTGTAAGCAGCCCATGTCAATTGTGGATTTGGCTGCCTGTGTCCAGGAGGAAGGAGAGTCAACAACCCATTGGGTGTGCCGGGTTTCGAAAATTTTGCATTCATCAGACCGCATCAACGCTGATACAACAGTTTTAACGTTGGAAGGCAATTGCCGGTTTGCACCTCTGAAGTTGAAGTTGGGACGGCTCAAACGTCACTGCAATGACATGGGGACTCTTATGGCTGCCTTGGTGAAGTATGCTGACTCTGATAGTACCAAGGATCCTGAATCTGACGATGACAAGATAGGAAAGGGAAAGAAGGGCGGCAGCACCAAAGGGTAGCAGCATAACCCGGCGGGTCATGGAAACAGCGGTAAGCGTAAAGCGGATAACAATTTAGATTTTGTGGCTAATACCAATGCGCAGGACAAAGGCCAGCGTCGTAAGGGTAAACCGCCCCCGCGTGGTGGAGTACCAAGTCCCAATCCGGAGCGCCTGTCTCACCTGTTAAATCAGCCTTTCCCGAAGCACGGGTCGCGGGATAAGCCGGCCACGCACCTCTAGAAGGATTGTTATATTATGCAGGAGTTCAAAAATTCAGATTTTTTTGGTATGATCATGGACCGGGCGGCGGTTTAGGCCCCGGATCTCATGGGCCGGGTTACAGTGGAGGCAGTTCCGGTTCAGGATTTCACGGTAATCAAGGCGGACATGGCAATCAAGGCAGTCAAGGCAACCAAGGTGGTTATAATCATCAGGGGAGTCAGCAGCAACAGCAGCAGTCGGGTTACCAGAGCAACCCGAAGCAGTTGAATAGTGGACAATACCATGTCTTCACCACAAGCCTGTGCAAGCGCGACCAGAAGCTGCACAAAAGGGCAGTGAACTCTGTTGAACCGGCGGTGCCCCGTTACTTACGCTGGTCTGAACAACCCATTGTGTGGAGTCGAGAGGATCATCCACCTCGGGTTGATAATCCGAGTCATCTGGCATTGGTGGTGGCACCTCAGGTTGGAGGTTATAAGTTCACCAAGGTACTCATGGATGGGGGAGTAGTATGAATATCCTTTATTATGAAACCTTCCGTCGCATGGGGTTAACAGATAAAAATCTTAAACCGTCCAACACGGTCTTCCATGGTGTGGTGCTTGGTAAATCGGCGTATCCAGTGGGTAAGATAGCTCTGGAGGTTGCTTTTGGTGATGAGCATGATTCAAGATCAGAGACATTGACTTTTGAAGTGGTGAAAATCAAGAGCCCGTATCATGCCCTGTTCGGACGGCCGGCTTATGCTAAGTTCATGGCAAGGCCCTGTTATGTTTATCTGCAGCTCAAGATGCCAGGCCATAAGGGGACTATCATAGTGCATGGGAGCCGCAAGATTGCTTTGGAATGTGAAGAAGGTGATGCGGCATATGCTGAGTCGGTTTGTGCAACAGAGGAGTTGAAGTTCTACAAGGACAATGTTGATCCGGCGGATATGACTTCTTTGAAAAAGCCCACTACAGAGCATGATCCGGCCTTGAAGTTTAAATCGGCTGATGAGACTAAGCTGGTTGATTTTATCCCTGGTGATTCATCCAAGCAGTTTAGCATCAGCGCTAACTTGGATCCGAAATAGCAAAGCGTGCTCATCGAGTTCATCCGTGAGAGCCGGGACATCTTTGCGTGGAAGCCTTTTGACATGCCAGGTGTACCGAGGGAACTCGCTGAGCACACACTTAATGTTGATCCCGAGTTTAAACCGGTCAAGCAGTTTCTTCGCCGGTTCAATGAAGAAAGACGCAAGGCTATTGGCGAGGAGGTAGCCAGGCTCTTGGCGGCTGGGTTTATCATTGAAGTGTTTCATCCTGAGTGGTTGGCTAATCCGGTGCTGGTACTTAAGAAGAACGGCACTTGGCGTATGTGTGTGGACTACACAGATTTAAACAAGGCCTGTCCAGCGGATCCTTTTGCCCTCCCTCGTATTGATCAAATCATTGATGCTACGGCGGGTTGCGAGCGTTTGAGTTTTCGGGATGCTTATTCTGGTTACCATCAGATCAAAATGGCAGTTAAGGACGAGGAGAAGACAGCTTTCATAACTCCCTTTGGAGCGTTCTGTTATGTATCTATGCCTTTTGGGCTCAAGAGTGCCCAGGCGACTTATCAGTGTTGTGTACAGAATTGTCTTCATAATCAGATTGGTCGCAATGTTCATGCTTATGTGGATGATATTGTGGTGAAATCCAGAAAGGAGGAGACATTGATCGATGACTTGAAGGAGACCTTTGATAACCTCCGGCTTTATAAAATGATGTTGAATCCGGCCAAGTGCGTCTTTGGTGTGCCGGCAGGCAAGCTCTTGGGCTTTCTGGTATCTAACAGGGGCATTAAAGCTAATCCGAAGAAAATCAAGGCTATAACTTCTTTGGCTAAACCGAAGTGTATCAATGATGTTCAATGCCTGGCCGGCCGGATTGCCGCCTTGAGCCGGTTTATCAGTCGCCTTGGTGAGAAGGCTATCCCTTTGTATCAGATGCTGAAAAAGACAGATAAGTTCGTCTGGAGTGACGCTGCCAATGAAGCGTTTGAGGACTTAAAGCGGCAGCTAGCCGAGCCACCTATCCTTGCTGCTCCTGTTGATAAAGAGCCCCTGTTGTTATATGTGGCTGCTAATGCCCGGGCTGTTAGCGTGGCTATTGTGGTGGAGCGGAAGGAGGCTGGAAAAGAGTATCCGGTTCAACGGCCGGTTTATTATATCAGTGAGGTACTTATTGAGTCCAAGCAAAGGTACCCACATTGGCAGAAGCTGGTGTATGGAGTTTTTATGGCAAGCCAGAAGCTTAAGCAATATTTCCAGGGTCATCCAATCACTGTGGTCAGCTCTGCTCCTTTGGGGGATATAATCGAGAACAGGGAAGCGACTGGCCGGATTGCTAAGTGGGCTATTGAGCTTGGGCCTCACGGATTAAAGTATATGCCTCGGACGGCGATCAAGTCCCAAGCGTTGGTGGATTTCATCAATGACTGGACAGAGTTACATGCGCCAGAAGAGAAGCCGGATCATACTTATTGGACTATTCACTTTGATGGGTCCAGGCAATTGGAGGGCTCGAGGGCTGGAGTCGTATTAACTTCCCCACGAGGTGATAAGTTTTGTTATGTTCTTCGTTTAATGTTCCCTTGCACTAACAATGCAGCTGAATATGAGGCTTTACTCCCTGGTCTTCGGATGGCTAAGGAGATGAATCTAAGCCGAGTTAAGTGCTTTGGTGACTCGGACCTGGTGGCTCAACAAGTGTCTGGTACTTGGGATTCCAAGGACCCACTCATGGCGGCATATCGTCGAGAGGTGGATATTGTTGCAGGTCACTTCAAAGGTTATCAGGTCGATCATGTGGACCGGTGGAAGAACGAAGCGGCGGACGCTTTGAGTCACTTGGGTTCCCAACGTAAACTGGTTGCACCCAACGTCTTTCTGGATGTGCTACATAATCCGTCGGTCAAGCTCCCAACAGAAGAGGATTTGGCTGTTCCTGATCCGGAGGCTCAGTTGGTGGCGGCTCTTCATTTATCCCGGATTGGACGGTCCCATACTTGGCGTATATAAACTGGGGCGAATTACCGGAGGATGAAACCTTGGCCCGGCAGATAATCCGGCGGTCCAAATCCATGACTATTATCAATGGAGAGTTACATCATTGCAGTGTGACAGGGGCGTTTCAGCGTTGTGTATCTCCTGAAGAAGGCCGTGAAATTTTGCGTGAGATCCACGAAGGAGATTGTGGTCACCACGCCGGTTCAAAGTCCCTGGTAGCTAAAGCTTTTCGTCATGGCTTCTATTGGCTGACGGCTCATGCTGATGCGGAAGACTTGGTGAAAAAGTGCGACGGTTGTCAGAAATTTTCACGCCGAGCCCATGTTCTGGCCCAGGAATTGAGGATGATTCCAATCACTTGGCCGTTTGCAACTTGGGGGCTGGATATGGTTGGGCCCTTTAAGAGATCCAAGGACAAGAAGACCCACCTTTTGGTGGCGGTTGATAAGTTCACTAAGTGGGTGGAGGCAGAGCCAGTCAGTAAGTGTGATGCAGCTACGGCGGTTCAATTCATCAAGAAGGTGATTTTCCGGTTTGGCTTTCCACACAGCATTATAACCGATAATGGTACCAATCTGTCCAAGGGTGCTATGAAGGAGTTCTGTCAACGTGAGCACATCCGGCTTGACGTATCATCAGTGGCTCAACCCCAGTCTAATGGTCAAGCGGAGAGAGCCAATCAAGAGATCTTGAGAGGCATCAAGCCCCGGCTTATGGTTCCTTCGCAACGGACGCCAGGTTGTTGGGTGGAGGAGTTGCCTTCTGTGTTATGGAGCATCAATACCATGCCCAACAGATCCATGGGTTACACGCCTTTTTTCATGGTTTATGGAGCGGAGGCGGTTCTCCCTAGTGACATCCGTCATGACTCGCCTGGTGTGGCGGCGTATGTCGAAGCTGACAATGAGAAGGCACGAAAGGAAGCACTTGACCTGTTAGATGAGGAGCGTGACATTGCAGCAGCTCATTCGGCGATTTATCAGCAAGATCTGCGTCGTTATCACAGCCGCCGGCTTAGAACCAGAACTTTTCAAGAAGGCGATTTGGTGCTCTGACTCATCCAGGATCAGACTGATATGCACAAGTTATCCCCGCCTTGGGAAGGACCCTTTGTGGTCAGCAAGAATCTGCATAACGGGTCATACTACCTTATAGATGTTCGAGAGCACAAAGACTCACGTAAATCGGAGGAGGAGACCCACCGGCTGTGGAATATCGCTCATCTTCGGCCTTACTATACTTGAGCCACAGGCTCCGCTCATGTACATAGTTATGACAATGTATATATTATGATGAATATAATAAACGGAGCCTCAGCTAAAGCGGGGTATCCGTTGTTTTTCTTACATCATGTGTGGTTACATGGGGGCTTCTGTTTATAAAGCGGCATCCGGTTTACCCCTTGATTCAGCTTATAAAAATCACTTGGGGGCTTGGTCGTACTCGAACCATAGCTACACCTCTTGATCGGCGCAAGGCCACCAGAAAAATCACTTGGGGGCTTGGTCGTGTCCGAACCATAGCTACACCAGAAAACTATTTAGGGGCCAAAGAGAGTGTTGCAAAAGAACAAATCAAACATAGGCACCCACTGAGCACAGCTCAAAATATTTCGTGGGGATTCTTTGCTATCGCAATGAACAAAGAATCTACATTTGTAATAGGCTATCAAGCCATGGCTTGGAAGCTTGTGTATACAACTAAAACCCTGGGTTAACCTGCCTTTTTAAGTAAGTCACTCAGTCTAGGTAAACCTGGTATGACCCGCCGAACTTTGACAAGTCAATCTCATAAGACTCTGAACTTGTCAAAGTTAAAACGACGATTGGTTAAAGATTGAGGTCCATCTTAAAAGGCTTTGTAAAATGGTTTAACTCAGCGGCCTGGCAGCCCATGAAAAGCCTCGAATTTGGGGCCTGGCAGCCCGTGAAAAGCCTCGACTACAAGTTTTCATATGCTTCTATTTGCCAAGTTTTTTCTCCTTTGATGAGATTTATAATGTTTTTGATAAACCGGCGTTCCTTAACCCGGCTTGACTCTCAACTACAAGTTGTCAGTACATGATCAGTTATAATCCGGTGCTTATTAACCCGGTCTGGTTTCGACTATAAGTCACCAGTATTATATACGAACAATCCAGTGTTTATCACAACCCGGTACGGTTTTATCATAAACCGGCACAATATGAAAGGATTTGTCATTACTCAGATTGGGGTTATCACCCTCACTACAAAAGTTGGTCAACCAACATTGTGATTCAAGGTCACAGGTATCATTTATTTTCATATTTGATTATCCTTTTACAGCCTTGGTTATAAACCCTGGCTATATATCTGGGCATCATGACCCGTCTGGTGGTAAACCACCAGGACACTTTCAAATTATTGTATGCAGGAATAGCTTGAATAAATCGCTATGGATTATGAGCATCACATGTCTTAAGCATGGCGGATTAACAAATGTCAGGCAACAATAACTATGCACGATGGCATAATAGACCAAGTGTTTTGACTAGCCTATTACAAGGCGTTTCAGTGCCCCAAAGAGTAATTGTTTTTTGGCAAGTATTGTAGCACGCGGAAGGCTAAACCGGCCTCCGGATCATGATTCGTCACCAGGTTGACTTGACGGCTATGGATCATCTTGCACCGGTTCATCATCCTCCTCTCTACCCAGTGGTTGGAAGTCAATGGTTGCCCAGTCGATCCCAGTTAGGGCTTGGAATACAGCTTCATCGCTTATAAGGGTGGACGGTTCAATGTCAGGGGCACATGTGTGCTTACGGATTGGTGGGATAAGATTTTGAGCCTCAGGAGTTGGTGCAGCGACCCGTTTGTTGTTGACGTCATAACTCGCCTGGTAATATGAAAGGTCAGCTTCTTCAGCCAATTAACAAGCCAGTGGACGTACCTCCCGGTTTATGGCTCGGAGGTCATCATTGTCAAACTCTGATCCATCTTCTTTTAAGCTTGGATAGCCTTTACCCACATCCACCAGATCAAGATCAGGCACCCATGCTTTTGCCCGGGTTAAGGCGGTCAGAGCACCAGCCCTTGCAGCAGATCTCTTTAGCTCTTCTACCCGGGCAGGCAACATTGACAACCTTTCTAAGGTCTCTTTGATTAAAGTTGGGGGCGGCTTGTTGTGACAAGCGGTGCTGATGATCCGTTGCGCGCCGGTATATAACTGCTCTATAAGAGTATAGGCAGCCTTCAGTTTCTTCTGCACGTCAGAGCCCAGATGACTAATGCGCGTTCCTGCATCATTACAAACATCAGTAAACTGGCAATGTATGGGATGATATGTTGAAAACTTAAAGCCAGGATATTTACCAAACACAGCAGTAGTCATGGCATGTATTTGCCGCTTTACACCAGTCAGCTCGTCTACCACCGGTTTAAGAGCTGCTTCTGCATCCTCGACTCTTTTTTGCAATGCGGATTTTTCTGTGGCCCAATCCGCCCGCTCCTTGTTGAAACTCTCCTGTAGCTTTTCCATAGCGGCTAAGGCACTGGTCAGCTCGTCTTTGGCTTTGGAGGTTTCTGCTTGCTGGGACTTGATGTTTTCTTACAGATCAGCGGTTGAGTTTCCTTTTTGCTCAGCTCAGCCTATAAGAGGCAGACATATCATGAGTTGGCAGTACATATTTGAAGTACCAAGCACATAACAAGTTATGCACCTGATACTTGGGGGCTAATGCATATTTGCTCATTATCAGAAATTTCTACAAGTCCCAAGCGCAATACAAGTATTACTCTTGGCACTTGGGGGCTAATGTATGTTTGCTCAAAGTAACGTTATGGGTATTCTTCTAAAAGTCCCGGTTCATCTTTATAAGTTAAACCGGCTTCATAATCATGGCTGGTATACAGATGGTTTAAGAAGCCAAAATGAATGTCTTGAGCGCTGAGGTGGGCGTAGCTTGATAAATCGGCATTCCACTTGCCTTTGCTCATAGCAGAAAGCTCGTCCTTGGCACTATGCTTCGATAAAAGCAATAGGGTTGCCAGGAGTGGTGTGGCCGATGCCAGTAATCATAATGTCATCCTCTTGATCACCAGCAGCCTTCATCGGAGACGACGGTTTATCAGCAGCCTTAGCTGGACTTGCCGGTTTATCATCAGTTCGGGCTGGGCTTGTCGTGTTATCAGTGTGGCCTGTGGTATCCACTTCTACTTGTTCAACAATGAAGTCATAATCTTGAGGTGGCGGGTCATCATGTATAACATCATCATTTGTTCCTTCCAGACCTGGAGTCTTCTCCGGTTCAATAGCCACATTTTCATCAGCCGGTTTATTTAAACGAGCCTTCTTGCTGGGTCTAGGCTTGGCACTGAGAAGAACAAACATAATGATCAATACGTCAAGTGAACATAAGGTATTAAGAGTAAATTTAAGGCATAGCTCAC
Source organism: Aegilops tauschii subsp. strangulata (assembly GCF_002575655.3). Lineage (NCBI taxonomy): Eukaryota > Viridiplantae > Streptophyta > Magnoliopsida > Poales > Poaceae > Aegilops > Aegilops tauschii. The sequence goes on along the minus strand of NC_053037.3, from coordinate 274,031,619 downwards.
CCAGGAACTGTCTTGAGGGTTGGAAGTTGTGTGGCCGTTGACTCGCCAGAGGATGAGTGAGGTGTTCCCTGATAATTCGAATCAGACGGATTAAGAGGCTGTCGGAAACAACCCGCCTTGGGGCAAGAGGTGTCAAGAGTATAAGAGACCTCTGATCGACGTTTCTGAACCGGAGTATTCGCTAAACCGGCGGAGGTAACTACCTGGCCGCTGTGCCGGGTTGTGCGGCGAGCTTCGTAATGCTGTGTCTTCAAAAGAAAGTTTGGGTCCAAGTGAGGGGGTGAGAAAATTTTACTTTCCGGTTTGCTCGATGGATTTTCGGTATTGGCAGAGGATCTGAACCGGAGGAAAGAATAATTACCTCTACATCATCAGCTTGACTGCCTTCAGCGTCGTCCTGATAATAGTCATTGTCAATGAGGTGTATGAAAAATGAACCAAGAGAGTCAAGTTCTACCTCAGAGTCCGGATTAGCCAAGTCAGCATCAGCATTGGGTTCGGAAGACTCAGTGGTCCTCTTCTTGGCAGGTTTTTTAACAACCTTGGTCTTGGGACGAGGTGTCTTAGCCGGTTTATCCTGTGGTTTCTTCTTCCAGAACGGATCATCACCCTGTCAAAGATGGACAAAATTTTGAGAGAATATTTCAAAGGAGCAATTTAGAACAAAAAGTTGTGATTCTTACAGTTGGTGGTTTGTTGGAAACGCAGAAAGGACTTAATCCGGTCTGGCTACATGCAGCCTCTGATTCATTCAGTATTTTCTTGACAGCCTTAGTAACTTCAGCTTCTGTTAGCTGAATATCAACATGTCGTTGAGGGTCTTTCACACTCCCTGTGTATTCACACATCAAACCGGGGTGCCGACTTAAGGGCAGAATGCTCCAGGTTATCCAACAGCGAGCAAAATCAACACCTGTTAAACCGTTCGCCATAAAGGCTCTAAGCTTTGACAGTTGTGGAGCGTAGTTGGACCTTTCCTTTGCAGTTAATCTCTGAGGAAAGGGATGTGTATTGCTAAGACGGTGAGGGCGATAACCCGACAGAGGATTTTCATCAGTTGGAGATGTGTCTTTGCAATAAAACCAAGTCTGAGTCCAGTCCTTGGGGTGACTATGAAGCTTGGCGTGAGGGAAACTGACATCCTTCCTCTTTTGGATCGCCATTCCACCAAGCTCAGTGTTGGGTCCGTCTGTGAACTCTGTGCGACGGTTTAAATAGAAGGAATCCCTAAACAGCTCAACTGTGGGTTCCTCTTGAAGATAAGCCTCGCAAAATACTTGAAAATGGCAAACATTGGACACAGAGTTTGGGCCAATGTCTTGAGGGTGGAGTTGGAAGCTAGCAAGTACATCCCGGAAGAACTTTGACCCGGGAGGGCTAAACCCTCGGCTCAGGTGATCGAGAAATACGACTACTTCTCCATCCTTGGGCTCAGGAGGATTTGCTGGACCGGGGACCCTCCACTGAATAACTTCTTTCTTTACTAAAGCGCCAGTTGCGACACATCCATCTAGTTGTGATTCCGTAACCCGGGAAGGGACCAAGTTACAAGCATAAAATTGTTTGGCCATTGCAATGAAAAGCTGAAAAAATATAAATGCCGGTTTAAAATTTATGACGGGCAAGCATAAAGTGATGCAGGATAAGCAGAAGCAGAGGTATATGCATATTGTAAACCGGAGTCTGATATTGCTAAACCGGAGTCTGACAATGGAGGAGGTGCAAAGACAAATGAATCGGCGGTTTAAGAGGGGACTAATGGTATTTACCGGATTATCATTTTTCAAAAAGCTAAACCGCCTATATTGGTATGAAAGGTACAGATCTAAAATACCTAAGTGAGGGAAAAACAAGTTTCACAAATTGGTATGATAATTTCAGATCTGCAGCGTGACCGAAACTAGAATATATTCAGACCTAAACTTCAGGTGCTTAAGCAGTTCATCAGGTTCAGATGAGTTTTTCTATATAAAGGAGATGCTCTAATGAGGAAAAGGGGGATTATGGCTATGGCCGCACAAGAAGTATCAAATCCAAACTAGTTGTCTATGCTACTAAGAAGAACAAGGAAGAACGGCGCCGGAGCTTCAATGAACTCCGATGAACATCAAAACCCTAATGGTGGATCTGGAGCAAGGAAAAGAGAAACTTCCTGATGCTGATGGAACAGCGGAGGAGCGTCGCGTTTCTCTGGTGCGACCAGGTTGATGCAGCGGCTGTCGTTGGGGCGGAAGCGAAGGTTGACGGCGGCGGCAGAGCTCCAATAGTCGGGCGTTGCGAGGAAGAAGACGATGTGAAGGGGCACGAAGGGAAAAAATGAAAGGGACCCCTCGGCCTTATTTATAAGGTGAATGGATAAGTGACCGGCGCGAGAATCGAGGAGCCCAAAAATGGGATATGTGACAGCTCTGTCGTCTCGATTGTCGGAGGCTTATTAATGAAGGTGAGATATATGCAATCTTTAATAACAGGTGACGTCATGGCGGTTTATCATGATCCTGGAAGATGACGTCATGGCGGTTTATGAGACTTACGTGAAGATGCTGAAGAAACTTTCCTAAGTATTGAAGATTGACATGAACCAGTTCAAATCAATCTGGGGCCTAATGTTGGGGATATTACTACTGGGCATAAACCGGCTAGGAGAGGCCGGGTTATCCCCATAATGAGTTATCATATTTGAAGCCCATGAAGACAAAAACGGTGGCGCTTTATGAAGGCCCAGGGCCCAAAGGCGGATTAAAGCCTGTAGATATAAACCGACATTGATATGTAACTTGTGTTGTAAGATAGGAAGAGTAGAGACCGGGCCGGACACAATTATGAGCCGGCCTCGGGATTCTGTAAACCGACCAGAGTCAACCCATGTATATAAGGGGATGACCCGGCGGCAGTTTAGGGATAACAAACAACAACTCGAGAGCCAGGCATAGCAGATTCGCTCCCTGGTCATCGAAACCCTAGCAATTCCACAACAACTGGATTAGGCCTTTACCTTCACCGCAAGGGGCCGAACCAGTATAAACTCTCTTTGTCCTTTGTCCGCTTTAACCCCTTTAAGCTAACCCGTTGCGATGGCTCCACGACTAAGTCCTTTCACTAGGACATCTGCCGTGACAAAACCACGACAGAACTCGAATTCAGATTTTTTGAATCCACTTTATGTTCATTTCAAATAATAGTACATTTCAAGCTCTAGCTAAATCTTCAGAACCTAAACCTTGTTTCATATGTATAATGTGTTTATCACACAAAGTATAGTGCCCCGCCCCCTATGCCTACAAGTATTTAGTTGTGAGATGCAAAAGCCACACATAATCAAAAATTCAAATAAATTTGAGATTGTTTGATATATATAGTATAACATGTTCATAACCACACCATGCGTATCACCATTATATTCATGCATGCATGGGTTTAAACCACTATGACCTCTTATTCAAACATCTGAATCCACATTTGTTAATGAATTATGATCTCTCTTAGTCTTTTACACCCACAAAATCCTCTTCTCTTTGTAGCTAGCACTAACTTTCTCTCGTGCAATCACGCGCCCTCCTCACCTTACCCCTCCCTTGGCATTCTCTCCTTCGTGCACATTCATTACTTTACTTTAGGTCGTTATCCCATAGTCTCTATAGGTCTCCTCGGCTAGTTCTTTCCAGCACACACTGATCGATATACCTCTCTAGCCAGGCTTGCCTACCACACACACACTTCGCCTCTTTTCCTCTCACCGTCCATGCCCCCTATCTCACATATGGTCCCACACAGATGCACATACTCACCCCTCTTTCCATTGATCTCGCTCTCACACACTCCTCCCCCTCTCTATATAGTAGGCCTCTCTCACCACCTCCTAGCTACCCACATCCCTCTCTCTCTCTATCCATCTCTCCGGGCCTTATTCGCCTCTAACACATGCATGTATACCTATCGATCTCCCTCTATACATATAGCTAGGTCGACTATAACTCTTTTTCCCCCACACACCGATCAATCTACTTCACTGGTTATGTCTCTCCCTTTCTCCAACACACGATGATTAATCTACCTATCTAGTTAGGTTTGCTTACCACGGATATATTGTCCCCCCCCCATCATCCATGCATGCCCCCGACCCATCTCTCACACGCACGCGCACACACAGACACGCATCTGGACTCTTATTGATATTGCAGTCGTACCCTCCATTTGTCTAGTAGGCCTCTCCCACCATCTCCGAGAAGCAACTCCACCATCAACCCTTCGGCACTATAGCTCTGTCTCTCTCCCAACCTTATTCCTCTCACACACATATATATGGATGCCGATCAATCTCCCTCAATACATAGCTAGGTCTCTCCTTCTCCACATATGTACCAGTCGATCTACCTCTCCAGTTAGGTCACTGCCCCCCCCCCCCACACACACACACCGCTAGTCAAACGCTCTAGTTAGGTCTCCCTGCACACACACAAACTGCACCTTTCCCCTCTCACGTTCCAGTAGGCCAGCCGCCCTATATCTTTGACGTGCGCACACAATTTCGCTATCTCTCTTTATCGATGTTGCACCCATACACCTCACCCATCTCTTCAATCCTATCGATATCTCACGTAGATGATCCCTCCCCTCTCTTCTCATGGGTCGTCCCTCTATATATGATATATCTAGGCCCCTACTTCACACACATTGCATATGTTACATTTTATTTAAGATATCATCGACACATATTCCTTGTCTATCTCTCACGCACACAAATACACTCACGAAATCACCACCCAATAAACACTCATGAATGCACACACCATCTCTCTCTAGTTTTGTATCTCTCTCACACACAACCACGTAGGTGGGTATGTGCACGAAGAGAAGAGGTGCACGCACGACGCACGTGCTCACGTCTCGTTCTGAACCACACCCGTGTGGATACACGGTGGAGCTCATTCTATACGGAAAGGCAGCCCACGTGATAATTTCACGCATGTAGCGGTTGTGCACTTGATGGAGGGTCGTGTACCACGTGTGAATGAAACAAAGTGTGACTTACATGTTGGCGCATTATTGCTAAATAAAGTTTTAGTCCACAATGGCATGTTCAGAATATAAAACGATTGTTATGGTAAAAAAGGAAACCACTCCACTATACTATATAGGATAGGCAAGAGCCTCAATGCTTGCTTGCTGGGGTTGATCTCTATTCACACTCTCTCACACAAGACGGTGGTGGCCACTCTCTCTCTCTCTCTCTCTAGAAAATCTTTAGAAAATTAAATAGGGATTCAAATGGGAAAATTTGGGAAAGTCCTTTTATTCCCTCTCATTTGATTTTTTTAAGTTTCAAATTCCACTCACTTTCAACCAAACAATCTAGGATACAATCATATTTATTTAATTATTATAACATTCCAAAATTTAGAATTTTGGGATGTTACATATAACTTCTATGCAAATATACCCAAACACAACTCATTACATTGTCTTCCTTGTCCAACTTCAACTAATTTTATCAAGTTTGAAAATATTTAATGGGTATTCACAATCATAAGAACTTGGGCATCTCCAATAGTTGTTGATGATGAAAGGTGGGATGCCTACCGGGGCATCTCCAATCTTAAATGTTTGAGACTTCTTGGAATAAATACTTGGGATGCCTTGGGCATCCCCAAGCTCGAGCTCTTGTGTCTTCTTAATTCCTCTCGTATCTCGGTTTCCTTAAATCTTAAGAACATGCAAATAAACTCAATAAGAACTCGTGAGATAAGTTAGTATAAATCAATGCAAACCATTATTATTATCTACTGTAATAAATAAATAAATTATTATTAAACATTGCATACTTAATTCCTCTACATATTTAATACTCCTATCCTCAAATAGAATCATTTAATAAGTAAACATATGCAAATAATGCAATCATAACAGACATCTGTCTAAACAGGTCAGTCTGTAAAGGATGAACACAGATCTATACTTATTTAACTCCAATTTTTTTTAAGAAAATTTACCACACCGTAGAACATTTATCATAGCTTATTGTGTTAAAATTTCAAGATTTTATCACATTCTAACTTTTCTGAAGAATTCAGACAATAATAGAAAACTTTCTGTTTTCAAACAACAACATATAGACTTGCAAAATAAGCATGGTAAAGGCTATACTTGACACTTTTATTGAAGTAAGAGATACAAAACATTATTCTAAATAACAATAAGAAAACTCAACAAAAAAATGACGCTCCAAGCAAAACACATATCATGTGACAAATAAAAATATAGCTCCAATTGAGGTTACCGATAATGTTGAAGACGAAAGAGGGGATGCCTTATGGGGCATCCCCAAGCTTGTATGCTTGGACCTTCCTTGAATATTACCTTGGGGGGCCTTGGGAATCCCCAAGCTTTGGGTATTGCCACTCCTTATTCTCCTCATATCGATATCTCACCCAAAACTTGCAAACTTCAATCACACAAAACTTAACAGAACTTCGTGAGACGGGTTAGTATGATAAAGAGCAAATCATTCACTTTGGTACTGTCAAGACAAGATCCATAATTATTCTCACATAATTCCTACTCTACCCTACCATTTCTACAATTTGTATTGACCAATATAAGCCATAGAAACTAGAAAATAAGCAAACTATGGATTGAAAACAGAATCTGTCAAGATCAGAATAGTCTGTAATGATCTGAACAATGACCATACTTCTGTAAATCCAAAAACTTCTAAAAATTCAGGACAACATAGGAAATTTGTATATTTAACATGTGTAAAAAATTCAGAATTGTTCTACACTCCAGTGATTTTAAACAATTCTGTTACTGGGCGCAAAAGTTTCTATTTTTGCACAGAATCAAGTCAACTATCATCCACACTACCCCGAAGGCTTTTGTTGGTACTTTATTGAAAAAAGCTATAAAACTTGATTACTACAGTAGCTTAATCATGTGAACTCACAAAACAGTAGGGGTGGATGTTGTGTTGTCTCCCAACAAGCTCTTTTCTTTAATGCCTTTTTTGATAGGCATGTTGATTTCAATGATGCTCACATAAAAGATATGAATTGAAATATAAAGAGAGCATCATGAATCACATGGCAAAGCACATTTAAGACTAACCCACTTCCTATGCATAGGTATTTTGTGAGCAAACAATTTATGGGAGCAAGAATCAACTAGCATAGGAAGGCAAAACAAGTGATACTTCAAAACTTTCAACATAAAGAGAGGAAACTTGATGTTATTGAGATATGTAAAAGCATATGTCCTCTCTCATAATAATTTTCGGTAGCATCATGAGTGAATTCAACCATATAGATATCACATAAAGCATTCCTTTCATGATCCACAAGTATAGAATTTCTATTACTCTCCACATAAGCAAATTTTCTCATTAAGAGTAGTGGGAGCAAACTCAACAAAATAACTATCATGAGATACTTGATTGGCATAATCAATTTGAGCATTAAAATCATGATGACAAATTTCATGATTATCATTATTCTTTATAGCATACATGTCATCACAATAATCATCATAGATAGTAACTTTGTTCTCATAATCCTCAAATGAAACCCCTTCCGCTATAGTGGAATCATTACTAAATAAAGTCATGACCTCTCCTAATCCACTTTTATCATTATAATAAGATTCAACACCCTCCAAAATAGTGGGATAATTATTATCTAAAGTTGACACTCTTCCGAACGTACTTTCATAAATATTGCAAATGATCATAAATAGGAGGCATGCAATCATCATAACAGATCTACACATCAAAACTTGGGGGACTAAAAATATCATCTTCATAAAACATGGCATCCCCAAGCTTATGGCTTGGCGTATCATTAGCATCATGGATATTCAAAGAATTCATACTAGCAACATAGCAATCATGCTTATCATTCAAATATTTTATGCCAAACATTTTATTGAATTCTTCTTCTAAGAATTGAGCACAATTTTCCTTTCCATCATTTTCAAGAAACACATTTTAAAGATGAAGCATAAGAGGCATCCTCAATTCCATATTTTTTTGTAGTTTTATTTTGTAAACCAACAAGTGATAAAACAAGAAACTAAAATATTCAATTTTAAAATCTAAAGATATACCTTCAAGCACTCACCTCCCCGACAATGACGCTAGAAAAGAGCTTCATGTCTACTACACAACTTATTCTTGTAGACTCGTGTTGGGCCTCCAAGCGCAAAGTTTTGTAGGACATCAACAAATTTCCCTCAATTAGATGACCTAAGGTTTATCAATCCATGGGAGGCGTAGGATGAAGATGGTCTCTCTCAAACAACCCTACAATCAAATACACCCAATACAATGGTAAATTGTATAGGCGCACTAGTTCAGCGAAGAGATGGTGATACAAGTGTAGTAAGGATAGTAGATATGTTGGAGATATACCCTAGAGGCAATCATGTATGATGACATTTCCTATGTGTTTATGAATAAAGATAGTCCTTTGATATTATCAATGATGTGTATCAGCAAGTACGTGACTTGTTTGTGGGACTATGCATTGTATGATGACTGTTTTAGAAGGTCCCTAGTCGAAAGGGATGTGTGGACGCGCATCCGACTAGACTAGCATGTGACACGGTGGATGGCTCGGTCTCACTAGCCGTGAATCATTGGATACTAACCAGATAATATGGACTCGGAGGGATCTGGTCGGATTCGATGTAGTTGGATCCGAGTCGAGATAAGGTCTGAGTCAGACAGACCCGAATATGAGACACAGCGATATGCCATATGTGAGTCTCTAGTACAATATACGTTCTATGTCCTAAGACCTCAGTTGGCGCATGTACTCGGGATGGTGACAGACTTGCTTTGGGCCAATCAAACGCTACTCCGTAACTGGGTAGTTACAATGATGGGTTTTGGGCTTGTCCAGACCCATGCTACGAGACATGGTCGAGCAAGATGGGATTTGCCCCTCTAATCAGGAGAGATGTACTCTGGGCCCCTCATGTGATCCAACCGAGATAAGCATTGCCATGCGACAAGGATTATGAGATAATTCATTTTGTGGTCGGCATCACTAGAACGAGAAAGAGGTCGGGCTAGCATAAGGATGATAGACTCGCCTTGAGCCCGACAACATATATCGTGTGGAAAAGGGAACAGAAGTGTGATGTACAAGTTCGCCAAACCAGCTTCATCAGACACTTGGAGTTGGCACGCTTTGCTAGAGACCACTACCGACTAGCCAAGCCGGATGTGATCTGACAAGCAACCAAATGAATGAGAACCTAAGGGGTCGCACGCTTAAGGGAAGGAACCTGAGAGGCCAGATCTGACTCCACGAGTCAGGTGTGATCCTACTCGGACTCGGATCCAGGCCGAACAGACTTTGGGCTTTAGGATCCATGCAAGGCCCAAGTGTTGAGCCCGCGACGGATGCCTATATAAAGTGGAGGTGCGGCACACTCATTTGGTTGATCACTTCGGTGTTGTCACCAGGGCTTTGCATTTGTTGCGAATAGCCACCTCCACTCGTTGCCGACTGTGTGATCGGACCTAGCAGTCCGCCGCACAGTGTTCCTCCTGCACATGCGGATACTGTTACATGCGGTGGACTTGCATCGCTCCGGTGATCCTGTAAGTGGAATCTGACAACCGGTTATTCGAGGGAGATCAGACGAGGAGGAGATGGTCCACGCGGACGCACTGCTCTTACTCTTCTGCCACTGCACGACACTACGCGCCTAGTGGTAACGATCCGTGATCCATCTCCCGTAGCATGTTCCTGTTTGTTCTGAGCATAGGAAAATTTTAGTTTGCAATCGACGCACCCTACCGTAGAACCCAACAGTGGTATCATAGCCTCTCCTATAGGATTTGGATTCAGATAGGATGCATATTTGATATGTGGAGACGACAGATGAGATATGTTGTCGTTTATAAGATCGATTATGTGCACAGTTGATAAGATCAACTGCACATGGGGATCGATGTGGCTATGTTTTCTATCAATCAGTATCGACGAGGTCGTGAAACAACCTACCCCTACCAGTTGGTATCCGCCATCGGGGTTAACAGTGAAACGTAACTCCGAATCGGATTTGCGATGATCGATGGGACCGTCGTGTGCATAGCGCCTTGTATTTCGTACACGATCACTGAAACCGGTAGAATGTGATTCTGTGCATAACTTAATTTTGTAGGTTTGATGCGCATAGTATGGCCCATGTGTATGTGATGCATGTGTGTAGATTATACATGGCCTATGTGTCATGATTTGTCAGCCAGTAGGAGCCAAAGTGTTGTCATTATAATGTATAACGACATGCGTGTCGACTTGTGATTCTCTGTAAAATTCATTACTAGTTGTAGTACTTGGAGGACTGAGATCAAGTTCGAGGCTTTGGCATCCCGGCGTGATGAACTAGATGGAGTTCCTAGATGGTCATCGGAGTCGGAGCCGACCTGGAAGAACATCCATGAAGGAGCCATCCTATTTCACAATATATGTTTATTTGTGATTGATATTGCTTCTTGTTTCTATGCATGTTAAAATGGTAGAAAGATCCCTCTTTAATATCAAGCAAGTTTGCCATTCCCGATGTTGCACCTTCGTACGTCAAGTACGTCTAGTAGTGGGCTCATAAAACTGGGGTGCTACTAGTTGTCCTTGAACTGAAGGGTTCGTGTCGGACACGGACATGCACTGCATTAGGTTAACTTGACAAGGCTATCAATACAGTTATGGGCATTGTGGCAAAGAAGGTTGTGAGCCAGGGTACAACATACCTACCCGACCGACAGGAGTCGTATTGAGATACGATTAGCAAGGAGTTGCTTACCGGATAGGTGTGTTGGCTAGCAATGATGCTAAAGCTCACTAGTCGCATGTGCTAGTCGGATCCTGAAGCACTGAGAGTTTGTAGAGGGATTCCGGCTTTAGTGGGAGTATTTCTGTTTAGGCTTGAATTACTCTACATAAACACATTGCTTAGTGATTGCATATTTTCTATTGCAGATCAATGGCACTACCTTCTCAACCCAACTTTGCTTTGAAATCAACTCTAGAAAAGGATAAACTAAATGGAACAAACTTTACCACCTGGTATAGAAATTTGAGAATTGTTCTCAAGCGTGATAAAAAGGAACATGTTCTAGAGGATCCACTTCCAGAGGAATCTGCCGATAATGCTAATGCCACAACTAGGAATGCTTACCAGAAACTCATTGATGAATCAAATGCGATTAGCTGCCTCATGCTGGCTTGTATGGAGTCTGATTTGGAGCAGCATTTCGAAGATGTTGGGGCTTTCGATATGATCGAGAGTCTCAAGAGCATGTTTCAGGTGCAAGCTAGGACCGAATGGTTCAACGTCTGGCGATCCTTGATGGATTGCAAGATGAAGGAAGGTGATCCACTAAGCCCGCATGTGATCAAGATGGTCAGATATGTGCAAGCTTTGGATCAGTTAGGCTTCCCGCTCTTGGATGAGTTGGCTACAGATGCTGTTCTGGGTTCTCTTCCGCCTAGATATGGGACGTTCATCTCGAACTATCATATGCACGACATGGATAAGAAGCTCACTGAATTGCATGGGATGCTTAAGGTGGCAGAGCAGGATATAAAGAAAGGCACACTCAAGTATTGATGTTGCAGAATTCAGGCAAGTTCAAGAAAAGTTGGTCCAAGAAGAATGCTAAGGCAAAGGGCACGGAGATTGTAACCTCCGCTGCTGCACCAAAGTTAGGACCGGACTCGAAGACCATTTGCTACCATTGCAAGGAAACTGGTCACTAGAAGAGAAACTGTACCAAGTGGCTTGCTGAGCATGGCAAGAAGGCCGGAAATCATTCTTCAGGCAAAGGTACACTTGTAACATGTGTTATAGACATTTACCTTGCTGACATACCTAGTAGCCCTTGGGTATTTGATACCGTATTGGTTGTTCATATTTGCAACTCGATGGAGGGCCTGGTAAGAACTAGGCGTGTTGCACAAGCAGAGATTGACATCAAGGTCGGCAAAAAAGCAAGAGTTGCTGCATTGGAGGTTGGCATGATGCAGCTCCAGCTTCCTTCTGGATTTATTTCGGAATTGAATAACTGTTATTACATTCCTGCACTTAGTCGGAACATTATGTTTGCCTCATGTTTCATGAGTCAGTGTTATGAATTCAATTTAGAGGACAATGGTTGTTTATTTTATTTGAATGGAATGTTCCATGGCTATGCTCCCATTGTTGATCAGCTTTTTATGTTAAATCCGGAATAGGAACCGGTCTATAACATGAATGTCAAGAGGCATTAGCCTAATGAGATAAATCCGACATACTTCTGGCATTGCCGGCTTGGACACATTAGTCTGAAACACATGAAGAACTCCATGATGATGGACTCCTAACTTCGTCTGACTTCGGGTCATTCGAGAGATGCGAATCATGCTTGCTCAGCAAGATGACTAAGTCTCCTTTCGGAAAAAGTTGCAAGAGGGCGTCCGAGCTGTTGGAACTAATACACAGTGATGTGTGTGGTCCAATGAGGACAACTGCCACAGGAGGCTATCAGTACTTCATGACTTTTACCGACAACTTGAGTAGAGGGTGGAAAAGAGTGCTCCATATCCATATATGTGCTTGGAGGGAAGGCCACATCTTTAATTGTATTCTTTTTCGAGGTCATCCTCTTCAGCCTGTTTTAGTAGTGCTACTTTTTCGTTTTTAGTACCTTACGGGTCTATAGAAAGGCTTAGAGGATCCTAAAGTGTCAGTTTATGTTGGAATTGCTTTGCTCTTTTTCAAGCAAATAGGCTTGAAAGAAAGTGCTTTTATTTGAGTTGAAATGAAAGAAGAAATCGTCTATCTAGACAGAGTATGTGTATTATTCGGTCCATGCTTGCCCTTCTAGGCCCTTTAGATCTATATCTATCTTACTATCGAAAAGGGTTTTAGGAGGAGCAGAGCAAGTCGCGTTTAGAGCCAGCAGTTCTTATGGGCGTAACTCCCTCTAGTATTCCAATAATCTCCTTTCCTCCAATATGTCACTAGTATTCAAGTATGCGGCTCGTACTCCTTGCTTCTGGGGACATTGATCCGAAGCTCGAGTACGGTCCGTGCGCCATTTTTCTTCTCTACCATGACGAATCAATTGGTTTTTTTGTAGGCATCCCTCTTTCCTATGTCCTTCCCCCCTTTGGCCTTTCAAAAGTGGTTACTCCCAATCCGGAGCACCCCTTTTCCATTCATAGAGAGATCCAAGGCAACAAAAAAAAGAAAAACTGAAGGAAGTTCCCTTTCCATTCCAACTAAACTAAGTGAAAAAGGGGGAGAGCAAAACAGAAACACAGGAACAAAGAAACTATGTCCAAACGAACGAGTCCTTTGGTCGACTCTAAAGAATGTATCGGGAGTTGGGAGTTAGCCGTCTCATAGGAGTGATAGCTGGGATTTTCACGGAGGTTCTTCGTACGATTGAAAAACAGAGTGCTCTAGGTCAGAGAAAACAAGAAGAAGATTGTTCACCAGTCTATCTCCCAACCTCTTTAAAGCAGCTACCTACCGTGATCTGGTCTTAGGACAGCATTGGCACCCCCGTTTGCTAGATCTTCTAGGCACTCTAAAGCGCTTCCACGAGAGACAGATGGACTTTGAGTTATAGACAGAGAAGAGCCTTTAGAGGATCAAGAGTGATTCCTCAATAAAACAAATGGGATTTTGAGGGAGGGCTGAACGCGATGTACTGAAGGGTTCGTTTTCGCTGATCGGCGCTAGTCTTTCCTGCTGTGAATTTCCCAGGTCAGGAGGGGCCTTTTCCTTCTACCTTACTGAACCCATTCACCAATGATTGGAGGGGGCCATGGAATACACTATTGTAGTAGCTGAAATGGCGGATTCACCTACTACATTAGAATACCTCGCTCCTTATACGGGAGCAGCCCTGGCTGAGTATTTTATGTACCGCGAATGACATACTTTAATAATTTCTTATGATCTCTCCAAACAGGCACAAGCTTATCGCCAAATGTCCCTTCTATTAAGAAGACCTCCCGACCATGAGGCTCATCCAGGGGATGTTTTTATTTGCATTCACGCCTTTGAGGATATATCTATTTGATGAGACACAAGTCAGAAACTTTTAAAAAGTTCAAAGAGTTTCATAACGTGGTTGAGAATCAGCTTGGCAGGACAATAAAGCTTCTACGATCTGATCTTGGAGATGAGTACATGAGCCACAAGTTTGATGATCATCTGAAAAGTTGAGGTATAGTACCTCAGCTCACACATCCAGTTACGCCATGTCGGAATGGAGGAATCGTACCTTGTTAGACATGGCTCGGTCATTGATGAGAAAATCAGATTTACCCTTGTCATTCTGGGGATACGCTCTAGAAACTGCAGCTTTCACACTTAATAGGGTACCATCAAGTTCCTGTTCTGGAAGTCATGTTACTAGACCATGACGAACCTACGAACTATGAAGAAGCTATGATGAGCCCAGATTCCGATAAATGGCTTGAGGCCATGAAATCTGAGATAGGATCCATGTATGAGAACAAAGTGTGGACTTTGGTTGGCTTGCCCGATGATCGGTGAGCCATAGAGAATAAATGGATCTTCAAGAAGAAGACTGACGCTGATGGTAACGTGACTGTCTACAAAGCTCGACTTGTCGCGAAAGGTTTTCGACAAGTTCAAGGAGTTGACTACGATGAGATTTTCTCACCCGTAGTGATGCTTAAGTCTGTCCGAATCATGTTAGCAATTGCCGCATTCTATGATTATGAAATCTGGCAAATGGACGACAAAACTGCATTCCTTAATGGATCTCTAAAAGAAGAGTTGTATATAATGCAACCAGAAGGTTTTGTCGGTCATAAAGGTGCTAACAAAGTGTGCAGCTCCAGCGATCCATCTATGGACTCGTGCAAACATCTCGGAGTTGGAATATACGCTTTGATGATGCCGGGGTAATTTAGCGACATATGCAAGGGGGTGGCTTATCATGGATGGGGACAGGAGTACGTCGTCGGCCCCTGGAAGCGGGATTGAGCGAGATCTCGAACGCCTACGAGTCTTACCCAGGTTCGGGGCTCTCCGTGGAGATAACACCCCTAGTCATGCTCTGCGGGGTCTAGCTGTTCGGCTAGAGGAGGAAGAAGGGCAAGGCTAGCTCCTTTGCCTCTCTAGCTATGTGTGTGTGTGTGTTTGCGTGGGTGTTGAACCCTTTGCATGGGTGAGCCTGGGGGTTTATATAGGCCTACCCCCCAGGGGTACAATGGTAAGACGGCCGGGTGTAGGACCCAAACGTCAGTGTCTTGGGGCGCCTGGTTCTCCGGTGGCTGCTCGGGCCTGCCGCCTGGTGGGTCCCGCCGGCTGCCGCGAACTCGGCCGACAGGTACGGCCCACTGCCTACGGGCCACGCTGATTGCCTTTTGCTGTAGCCTCGCCCTTGATGACGGAGGCCTTGTCGGGGGACGTATGGCTACAGTACCGCCGCCTAGCAGGCGCTCACTATAGCCACGCGTCGTCTCTTCTGGTTAAAGGCGCGCATACTCCGAGGAGAGGGACGGCCATCTGCTGGAGGTTGGCCCGCCTCCGAGGCCGCCTTCTCGGATTACGCCGTCTTCTGGCTGCTCGCGGACAGGTAGGGCCCGTCGCCTGCAAGCCTTACCGACCGCCCCTCATGGGAGCAGGGCGCTGGCTGGCACAGGATGTGTCATGAGCTGTATGGCTACAGTGCTGCCCCGGGCAGGCGGGCGACCGCTGGGTCGGCTAGCACTGTACCCGCGCTCCCCCAGGATACGGGGAAGGGGGTGGTCCTGTAGCCATGCCCCGTCATGTCATAATGAATGGGCGCAAACTCTAAGGGGAAGGGGGGCGCCTGCTAGGAGCCGACCCCCTAAGGCCACCCTCTGAGAGTATGCCATCATCTGGGAGCCGGCCTCCCGGGCTAGACGGCCCAAGGAGCCGGCCGCACGTTCGGAAGGTGCGAGGGGCTTTGCTTGCCCCGATGTCTTGAAATGTTGTGGGGTGCAGATGAGGCTACCAGTGGTCAATCCCTCCAACCTATGAGGTGATCAAAGCATATGGTTTTATACAGACTTTCGGAGAAGCCTGTATTTACAAGAAAGTGAGTGGGAGCTTTGTAGCATTTCTAATATTATATGTGGATGACATATTGTTGATTAGAAATGATGTAGAATTTCTAGATAGCATAAAAGGATACTTGAATAAAAGTTTTTCAATGAAAGACCTCGGTGAAGCTGCTTATATATTGGGCATCAAGATCTATAGAGATAGATCAAGACGCTTAATAGGACTTTCACAAAGCACATACCTTGATAAAGTTTTGAAGAAGTTCAAAATGGATTAGTCAAAGAAAGGGTTCTTGCCTGTGTTACAAGGTGTGAAGTTGAGTCAGATTCAATGCCCAACCACTGCAAAAGATAGAGAGAAAATGAAAGCCATTCCCTATGCCTCAGCCATAGGTTCTATCATGTATGCTATGTTGTGTACCAGACTCGATGTGTGCCTTGCTATAAGTCTAGCAGGGAGGTACCAAAGTAATCCAGGAGTGGATCACTGGACAGCGGTCAAGAACATCCTGAAGTACCTGAAAAGGAGTAAGGATATGTTTCTTGCTTGTGGAGGTGACAAAGAGCTCGTCGTAAATGGTTACGTCGATGCTAGTTTTGAATGGGCGCAAACTCTGAGGGGAGGGGGGCGCCTGCTAGGAGCCGGCCCCCTGAGGCCACCCTCTGAGAGTACGCCGTCTTCTGGGAGCCGGCCTCCTGGGCCAGCCGGCCCAAGGAGCCGGCCGCACGTTTGGAAGGTGCGAGGGGCTTTGCTTGCCCCGATGTCTTGAAATGTTGTGGGGTGCAGATGAGGCTACCCATGGTCAATCCCTCCGACAGTACTCCCCGAAGCTGGTGGGGCGCTGTGGCTCAAGCCGGAGTGCCTCAGCGGCTTCCTACTCCAAGTAGTCTTGCATTCTTGCTTCGTCCAACTTCGGGTGACGCCGTCTGTCAGGGGCCGGCCAAGGCTAGGCCGGCCGCCTGGTGAATTTGAATCGGCATGGCAGCGGACAGGCCCGGCACCACCGGGTGGCACGCCTGCCGACCGTTGCTTGTCCGCCACATGGCACCAGCAGGCCAGGCCGGCCTGCCAGCCCACGCACGCGATAGGACGTCGCCACAGGCCGGGGCCCAACACTACAGGGCCTCGACGCGTGCGCGGATCTGCTGCGGCCAAGGTGGGCGGTTGCCCTCCCCATGCGCAATGATTATGCGCTCTGAAGGGCGTGGAAAACGAGGGGTCATGCGGGGCGTGGGCGTAGTTAATCCTCGTGCCCCCCACATCTTGCCTCTTCGGCTCCGTCACCGCGGGCCTATAAGTAGGGGGAGGAGGGTGCGGCAGAATGCACGCCTGCCCCCTCGTTCTCCATCTTCTTTCTCCTTTGCCTCCTTGCTGTTGCTACGCCGATGCGCTGCTCCACCGTCGACGCGCTGCTACAGCGTGTCGTCCCTTGCCTTCTTCACGTTGCTGCGGCCTTGCCGTCGTCTGTCTTCGCCGCGCCACCGCCAAGTCGTTGCGAACCATGGCGCGAGGTGAGTGGGACAGCTCCAACGTCCACAACGATCACCTCGAGTTCCTCCGCTCGACTCGGCGGATTCCTAGCGCAGCGTGTTTGGGGACGCGCCTCCCAAACAAGCAGGAGATCTCGCCGGCGCCACAGGCTGGCGAGTTCATCGTCTTCTGGAGCCACTTTCTCCATGGCTTCGGCTTGCCGACGAGTGCCTTCTTTCGGGAGTTTCTTGAGTTCTACCGGCTGTAGCCGCACCACCTCACCCCCAACATGGTGGTGCTGCTCTCCGCCCTCGTCACCTTCTGCGAGGGTTACCTCGGCGTACTACCCATACTTGAGTTGTGAGGCAGGTTCTTCTATCCCAAGTTCGGCACCGCGGCCAACGGCGAGCCGGCCCAGTGCGACGCGTGTGTCGCCGTGCGGCGCTCAGGTAGCGGGGTCCGGTTCCCGCCCGTCGTCTTGCATGAGTCGGCGAAGCTATGGCAGAAGTCATACTTCTACATCTGCAACGTCGACCCGGTCCGCGACTACGTCAACTTGCCAGCCTTCATGGTCGGTCCGCCTCCTGGAACGCGGAGCAACTGGGGCCAGCAACCCGGCAAGCCGCTGCCGGCTGCCATCTCCAACGTCCTTGACTGGCTTCAGGAGATGACGGAGTCGAGGTTCTCCAGCCGGCGGACCTCCTGGCCGCCTTGTCTCCTACCGGGTATCACCCCTCCAACTTCGGCTGCATCTGATATACGAGATGAGCGGCCGCCGCGACCCATGCTGCATGTCAACGAAGGAACTGCCCACCGTCGAGGTGGTCCGGCATGTGAATTACTTCTCCAATAGCCAGCTCGTCGAGGTCGAGTGGAGATTCGGCAAGCCGCCGTACAACCGCGCAAACCCGCCGCCTGCGGTTAGTGTCTGGTCTCCCTATTTTGCTTACACTGTTCTCTTCATCCGCCCTGACCACCTAAACGCGGCGAACGCTTTGCTAGCCAGGCGGCAGTTGCGGCACCGGCTCCTGGCCATCAATGGGTGCCGGACCCGGAGGTGAGTGATGTGGGCGACCCCGAGCTGAGGGCGGCCGCGTTGGAGAAGGACGCCGCCGCCGCCGGAGGAGGCGGCGAGAGAGTAGGCGGCTCCGCGGGAGGAGGCGGCGACGTCCAGAACTGCCTGGACGACAATGAGGATGGCGGCGAACAACGCCGCCTAGATGGCGCTGACAGGGCGGGGGGCGGCTCTTCGACGCTGCCGACTGGCGGGGCGCCGATTGGAGCACCCGGCACGTCGAAGCGCTGTGCCGATGGGAGCATGTTCGGCAGTCGGCCGAACAAGAAGGCCAAGTCCACGGTCACAGCAACCAAGCGGCAAGAGGCTGCGAAGGCGGCCGCCATCAAGAGGACCCCGAAGCAGCACCCGATGGTGTCCGCGTAAGTAATTTGGCCGCTTTTCATCTTGGTTTTTCTTCTCGTGTGGATTTCTGTCTCGCGTTTGCTTCCCTCTCGCAAACCTCTTAGCTTCACTTGCCGTGCCATGTAGGGATCCGCTTTCTATGTCGTGGGCCCCGTCCGCCTCGGTGATTGGGTCGGCAGGCGGCCCCGAAGACGCCCGCCGCATGGACCCGGCCGCCGCCCTTCGGGAGGCGACGGAGAGGAACAGGCGGGAAGCGCAGCACCCAGACGCCGCGGCTCAGGCAGAGGCGGAGGCGGCAGACGCGGCATGGGTGGAGGCCGACGCGGCGGCCAAGGAGCAGGCGGATCCGGCGACCAAGGCGTGGGCGGAGGAGCCGGCCCTTAGTGGAGCTCTGGAGGCCACCGGCCCGCAGCAAACGGAGTCGCCGATGGTGGAGGGCCGGGCGCCGACTGGAGGAGCCGGGGCCGACTAGACGGCCCTGGAGAGAGAAAGGGCTGACCCCGTCATCTCGGAGACGGAAGTGCCTCTGTGCGCGCCGACTGCTGGCGAGCGAGGCAGCCGGCCGAGGTGCCGGAGGTGCCGCCATCCAGCGCTGAGCTGGTGGTGAGCCGTGCGGTGGCGACCCTCGTCCCTCACGCCAGCGCCCGGTCCGGGCGGTCTCGGCGCCGAGGCCGATGGAAGTTGGGGATGCAAGCTCGTCGGCGCCCGACACCGAGGCCACCAGCGCCGCTCCGCCCGACTGGACGTCAGGAGCCAGCTCAGCTGTCCTCAATGTGGTGGTGAAGGACATCTTGGACCAGTTCAACGCCCACGGCGCCACCCTCCTGCAGTCCAGGAACGAGCTGCGGGCGATGCAGACGGCCGTCCAGGTATGCTTTTGAATTTTGCTTTGAATTTTTGTAGTCTTCCGTGGGGGCGCGCCAGCGCACCCACTGGGTGTATCCCTCGAGTTCCAGGCCGGCTGCTGAGGAGGCGGGCTGGAACTCCAAGGTGTGCTTCCGAATGCTGAAGTGTCGCTTTTGTTCTAGGACTACCACAACTTGCGTGTTGCCGCCTACAACTCCCAGAACCAGGCATTGGCCAAGCGGACAGTCGACATGAACCAGAGCTGAGGTATGTAGGGCCGTCTTTCAGTGGGGGCGCACAAGCGCACCCACTGGGTGTAGCCCCCGAGATTCGGGCCAACTGCTGAGCAGTCGGGCCGGATCTTCCGGCAACTAATTGTTTTCGGTTGATGCTGATGTTTCTTTCTTGTCTTGGCAGAGGCCACCGCTCAGCTGGGGACACACGTGGGAGAGCTCGAGACCGAGCTCGATGCCAAGGAGCAGGAGCGCAGCCAAGCCGCCAAGGAGTGCGACGGGCTTGCGAAGGAGCTGGCGGACCAGGCGGAGAAGCACAAGGCGGAGGTCCAGCAGCTGAAGCATGGGGAAACGCTCCTCAAGGCCGAGTTCGAGACTCAGCACTCAGACTAGGCTGAGAGGGAGAAGCTGCTGTCAGACGGCTATGGAGTGATCGAGAGGATATGGTTGAAGGTAAATCCTTTCTTCTTTGTTGCTTAGTCGCCGACTGCTTTGGGGGCCGACTTCTAAACTCTCGGTCTTCTTTTGGACAGAATTTCTTCCCGGTCGCTCCGTCGCCGTCTACCAGGCCATCGAGGCGCGACGTGAACAGCGGAGGAGGACGGGTGCAGACATTCTGCCGAATGATCCCCGTAATCTGGGCGAGCAGCTCTTGGCCATCAAGATGCGCCTTGAGTCGGCGCACCGTCTGCTTCGCCGTCTTCAGCGCGCTGGGTCGCAGGTCCTGGCCAGGCTCTGGCCGGATGCTCAAGTTCGTCGCACTCATAGTCGGACTGCCGACTGGCTGGAGGTGGCGGTCGAACAGTTTGAGGCCTGGAAGGGCGCCGCGGCTCGAGCAGGCTCTCAGATGGTGCTGGAGTTCGTCAAGGCCTGGTACCCGGGCGTGGGGCTAGCCCAACTGGCCACCTTCCGTCTAGAGGCCAGACCCGAGCTGGATGCGGTGCACGACGAGCTCGTCAAACGTGCAGCGACCCTTGTTGGTTATGCCGACACTGGCGTCTTTATCCCGGAGCAGGACGAAGACGGCGCTAAGGTGCCGCCTTCCTGGTTCGGGCTGAACCCGGAGGAGGAGGACTCGACGTAGAAGATCGCTTCCAGCGATGAAGGCGAGGACGATGAAGAGGAGGAAGGCGAGGACGTCGCACCGGATGGCGGAGCGACCGGCCAACCTCAGCCCTATCGGGCTTCGACCAGTGAGCTGCGGGAGACCGCGTCGACTGCTGCCGATGCCGACCAAGCCGAGACCCGCCAGTCAGACGCTCCACCAGCCGGCGCCTCTGCCTCCGCCGACCTGTGCATGCCGCCTGCAGCGCCCTTGGCCTAGGCGGCCGCTTATCTTTCAAGTTTTTTCGGTCTTATGCTTTGAACAAACAAGTTAATTATGTGCAGTTCCACCCGCTGGGGGTGTAACTCAAACTCTGTTGAATGCTGGCCATGGGCCTTTTGCTTATGTAAATAATTTAATTTCACACATGCTTGTGCTCTTGCCGGATTCTGGCTTGGTTTTGCCTTTGCTCTATTTGGCTTTTTCCCTTTTGCCACCTTCCTTCGGCTGCCGCCCTGCCAGCCGGACATCCACGCTGCGGTCTGTGGCCGGGTCAGGGACTTGGCCGTTTAGGATAGGCAAGTTACTTCGGCCGTCTAGAGCGTAGCTAGCCAAGCGAGAAGCCGGCCGGCCGGCTGCTGGGCAACCGGAAGGATGAGGCGAGTAGCCAGCTTGGCCTATACTAGAGTTCTTCCTTAGTCGTTTTTCGTGTGGACATCATTTCCTGCCTTTAGCTCTTGCCAGCTGAACAGTCGCGCTACAATCTGTGGCTTAAGGCAAGAGAGGGCTTAGATGTCGACACACTACTTGGCCGACTCCGGGTGGTGCCAACTTAGGTCAAGGCAACGAGCCCCCGGGCCGACTGACCGGACCCGGTGCAGGGCAAAAGAATGAAATAATACATTCATAGGCGAAGTGCATTAACTGTAAAATCGACGGAGAAGATTCGCGTTCCATGGGCGTTTCCTTGCCAGAATCCGCCCTCTTGCGTGCCCTAGGCTTTTGTGCTTCGATGAGGTAGTAGGAGTCGTTGCCCAGGGCCTTGCTGATGATGAAAGGCCCCTCCCAAGGAGCTGAGAGCTTGTGCTGGCCGGTGATACGTCTCCAACGTATCTATAATTTTTGATTGTTCCATGCTATTTAATTATAAATCTTGGATGTTTTATAATCATTTTTAGTCATTTTATATGATTTTTTGGTACTAACCTATTGACATAGTGCCAAGTGCCAGTTGCTGTTTTTTCAATGTTTTTTACATCACAGGAAATCAATATCAGATAGAGTCCAAATGCAACGAAACTTCATGATGACTTTTTATGGACCAAAAGAAAGAAGTTGGGCCCTGGTTGCACCTGGGGGGAGTCCTGAGGAGGGGACAACCCACCAGGGCGCACCAGGAGGCCCTGGCGCGCCCTGGTGGGTTGTGCCCACCTCGGGTGCCCCCCGGACCGCCTCTTTGCTCTATAAATACCCAATATTCCAGAAACCCTAGGCACGTCGACGAAATATTCATCCAGCCACCGCAGAGTCCAGAACCACCAGATCCAATCTAGACACCATCATGGAGGGGTTCACCACTTCCATTGGTGCCTCTCCGATAATGCGTGAGTAGTTCTTTGTAGACCTTCGGGTCCGTAGTTAGTAGCTAGATGGCTTGCTCTCTCTCGTTGAATTCTCAATACAATGGTCTCTTGGATATCCATATGATGTAACTCTTTTCCGGTGTGTTTGTTGGGATTAGATGAACTTTGAGTTTATGATCAGTTATATCTTTTTATATCCATGAAAGTTATTTGAGTTTCTTTGATCTCTTATATGCATGATCTCTTATAGCCTCGTATTTCTTTTCCGATATTTGGATTTTGTTTGGCCAACTTGATCTATTTATCTTGCAATGGGAAGAGGTGCCCGGTAGTGGGTTCGATCTTACGGTGCTTGATCCCAGTGACAGAAAGGGAATCGACACGTATGTATCGTTGCTACTAAGGATAAAAAGATGGGATCTATATCTAACGCAATAGATAAACGGATCTTGTCTACATCATGTCATCGTTCTTATTGCATTACTCCGTTTTTCCATGAACTTAATACACTAGATGCATGCTGGATAGCGGTCGATGTGTGAAGTAATAGTAGTAGATGCAGGCAGGACTCGGTCTACTAATCTTGGACGTGATGCCTATGTAATGATCATTGCCTAGATATCCTCATAATTATTTGAAGTTCTATCAATTGTCCAACAGTAATTTGTTTACCCACCGTTTGCTATTTTTCTCGAGAGAAGCCACTAGTGAAACCTACGGCCCCGGGTCTTCTTTCTCATATATTTGCTTGCGATCTACTCTTTCTTTGCATTTTTATTCAGATCTATTAAACCAAAAATACAAAAATACTTTGCTGCACTTTATTTTATTTGCGATCTATTATTTCAATCTATTACAACTTTCTCCCGTCCATGCATCGTTTCTGGCGCCGTACCCCAAAAGGGATTGACAACCCCTTTAACACATCGGGTTGCGAGTGGCTGTTATTTGTGTGCAGGGGCTGTTTACGTTGTGTTGCTTGGTTCTCCTACTGGTTCGATAACCTTTGTTTCATATCTGAGGGAAATACCTACCGCAGCTATGCTGCATCATCCCTTCCTCTTTGGGGAAATACCGATGTAGCTTCAAGAGACATCAGCCGGCTGTTCGCTGGATCAGCCGGAGCACAAGGTCCCCTTTGCGGAAGGATCGAGGCCTAACCTTCCGGCTGTGGTAGCGGCGCAGGCTCTGCTGGTAGATGGCGGACCGGCTGAGTGCCAGCAGCCGGGCCTCTTCCAGTAGATCGACGCCGTCTGCTTGGGCCTCCTTTGATTCCGCCTCCGTGTACATGGTGACGCGAGGCGAGTCGAACTCGATGTCAGTTGGGATGATGGCCTCGGCCCCGTACACGAGGAAGAAAGGAGTGAAGCTGGTTGCTTTGTTCGGTGTAGTCCGGAGACTCCAAAGGACGGCCGGCAGCTCCTCGATCCAGCAGCCGGCCGAGCGCTCCAGCGGCTCAACCGGTCGGGGCTTGATGTTGGATAGGATGAGGCCGTTGGCTCGCTCCACCTGCCCATTTGACTGCGGATGGGCAACGGACGCTAAGTCTAGTTGGATGCCCTGCGTCGCGCAGAAACATGCCAAGGCGCCTTTGGCAAAGTTTGTGTTGTTGTCGATGATGATGATGTGCGGGATATCGTACCGGACGGTGTTATCCGCAATGAAGGTCACAGCAGTCGGACCATTCAGCTTCTTGATCGGCTTTGCTTCAATACACTTTGTGAACTTGTCCACGGCGACCAGCAGATGGGTCATGCAGCCATGTGCTGTTTTGAATGGGCCCACCATGTCCAACCCTAGATGGCAAACGGCCAAGTAAGGGAGATGATCTTGAGTGCAGAGGCCGGCAGGTGTTGCTTGGAGCTGAAACGCTGGCACCCCTTGCACTTGCGGACCAACTCCTTGGTGTCATCCAAAGTAGTCGGTCAGAAGAAACCATGGCGGAAAGCTTTGGCAACAAGGGATCTGGAGGCGGTGTGGTGGCCGCATTCGCCTTGGTGAATATCTCTAAGGATTGCCATGCCCTTCTCTGGCTCTACACAACGTTGGAAGACACCAGTCACGCTGCGCCTGACAAGCTCTCTGTTCACTATTGTGTATGCTGCTGCCTGGCGTTGCACCTGTCGGGCAAGAATCTCGTCGGCTGGTAGCTCTCGGCTCACCAGGAAGTTGAGGATGGGCTGGTGCTTCTACCACTGTCATGACAGCAACCGGAACCAGGGCGGTTGGGTTGGGAGGCGGCGGGTCAAAGCCGGCCGCTGCTTGCTACGTTGTTGAAGTCCTCGGGCCGACTGCTGCAGTCCCCAAGCCGGGTTCTGAAGTACCCGGGCCGGGTTCGAGTGCTGCAGCCCCTGGGATGCCTGCCAAAGTCCCCGGGCCGACTGCTGAAGTCCCGAGCTGGATCCGACTGCTCCGGGGGCAGCCGGTACGAAGATGGACTCTGATTCCGGTGAAGGCTTGATAGACGGCTTGCGCAGGCACTGGAGGGAGACGCCGGCTGGTATGGCTTGCCGGGTGGAGCCGATCCGGGCCAAGGCGCAGCTTGCTCGTTGTCGGCCCATGGCACGTGAAGGAACTCGCACTCGTCGAAGTGCCCGCTGATCTGCTGGACGAGGAAACGGTAGCTCGCCATGTTTGCATCTTTGGTGTCCCAGTCGTCGAATGATTGCTGGACCACCAAGTCCGAGTTGTCGTAGCACAGCACTCGGCGGATGCCGATCTCCTTGGCTAGCCAGAGCCCGTGGACGAGCGCCTCGTACTCGACCACGTTGTTGGAGGTGGCAAAGTGGATCTGCAGCGTGTACTTGAGCTTGTTGCCCTTGGGAGAGGTGGGGACGATGCCGGCTCCCAAACCGGTGCGCATCTTCGAGCCGTCGAAGTGCATCCGCCAATGGGTGGAATCCGGCGCTGGCGGCAGGTACTGGGTCTCGGCCTAGTCAACTAAGAAGTCGGCCAACGCTTGGGACTTGATGGCGGTGCGGGGCTGGTAGAGGATGGTGTGGGGAGCTAGCTCGATGGCCGACTTTGCCACCCGGCCTGATGCATCTCTGTTGCCTATGATCTCGGCGAGGGGAGCGGTGCAGACAACTGTGATTGTGTGCTCCTCGAAGTACTGCTTGAGCTTCTTGGCGGCAAAGTACACACCATAACACATCTTCTGATAATGGGGGTAGTTCTGCTTGGAGGTGGACAGCACCTCACTCAGGTAGTAGACGGGCCTCTGGACTGGCTGTGCCTTGCCGTCTTCTCGGCGCTCAACCACGATCACGGTGCTGACCACCCGGCTGGTGGCGATGTAGAGGAACATGGGTTCCATGGCAGCCGGAGCGACCAGGACAGGCGGCGTGGTCAGCATCCGCTTGAGCTGGATGAAAGCCTCGTCCGCCTGGTCGGTCCACTCGAAGCAGGTGGTTTTCTTCATGAGCTGGTACAAGGGGAGGGCCTTCTCAGCCAGCCGGCTGATGAACCGGCTGAGAGATGACAAGCACCCGGTGAACTTCTGGACGTCCTGCAGCCGGGTCGGCCTCTGCATCCGCTCAATGGCCTTGATCTTCACGGGGTTGCACTCGATGCCGCGTTCGGAGACAAGGAAACCAAGGAGCTGGCCAGCTGGTACTCCGAAGACACATTTCCCCGGGTTGAGCTTGATTTGAAAACGGCGCAGATTGTCGAAGGTTTCCTTGAGATCCTCCAGGAGGGTCCCGCGCTTCTCCGTCTTCACCACAATATCGTCTACATAGACGTCAGCATTTCTGTCGAGTTGCTTGAGGAGGCACTTCTGCATGCAACGCTGAAACATGGCACCGGAACCGAATGTCATGGTCAGGTAACAGAAGGCTCCAAATGGTGTGATGAAGGCGGTCTTCAGCTGATCGGGCGGGTTCAGCTTGATCTGGTGGTAGCCGGAGTAGGTGTCCAGGAAAGACAGCAGCTCGCATCCGGCTGTAGAGTCAATCACTTGATTTATCCGAGGCAAGGCAAAAGGGTCCTTGGGGCAGGCTTTGTTGAGGCTAGTGTAGTTGATACACATAGGCCACTTGTTATTCTTCTTCAAAATGAGGACTGGTTTGGCAAGCCAGTCCGGGTAGAACACTTCCATGATGAAGCCGGCTGCCAGAAGCTGGGCGATCTCTTCACCAACAATCCTTCTCTTCTCTTTTGACAAGCGGCGGAGGGGTTGCTTGACCAGCTTTGCATCCGATCTCAAATGTAGCTTGTGCTCGGTGAAATCCGTCGGAACACCCGGCATGTCCTTGGGGGACCATGCGAAGATGTCCGAAGGAAATCGACGAGATCGCTTTCCTTTCGCTGTCGAGGTTTGAGCCTATGACAGCAAATCTCTCCGGGTGTGCCGGATCCAAGGCAATCTTCTTGGTTTCCTTGGCCGGATGGAAGGAGCCCTGGGCCTCCGCATCCTTAGGGTCGGATGGCATGTCTGGCTTCTCGCGGGCCATGGCCACCGCCCGGTCAAGGAGACGCTTTTTTCGGCGATGATGAGGGACTCGGCAAGCCGACTGCTGGCAGTGGCGCACGCGAGCGACTTCTGGTAGTCGCCGGCAATGGTGATGATGCCCTTGGGACCCGGCATCTTCATTTTGAGGTAGGCGTAGTGCGGCACAGCCATGAATTTGGCCAGTGCAGGCTGGCCCAAGAGCATGTGGTAGGGGCTGTCTAGATCGACCACCTCAAACCAGATCGGCCCGCGGCGGAAATGGAGCTTGTCGTCGAACAGGACATCAATCTTGATCTTGCCGATGGAGAGCTGGAAAGTCTGGGTACGATGCCATGGAAAACAGTCCGACTGGCAGGAGCTGCTTCTCCTTGATGCCCAGCTTCTCCATGGTGTCGCGGTAGAGGATGTTGATGCTGCTACCGCCGTCTATCAGGATCCGGGAGATGCGGCAGATTGGCCTCTCCGTTGAGAAGGTGGAATCCAGCACCATGGCGTAAGCACCCGACCAATGGCATCACAGCCGGGTGGTCTTCACAGGTCCATCTGATGGGACTCTCGGACCAATGCATGAATTGGGGGACCTCTGAGGCGATAGCATTCACCTCGCGGTGGTGCTGACACCGGCTGTGCTTGTCGTCGGCTTCACTGGTGAAGACGACATAGGTGGCGTTGGCATCAGGGAACTCGTCTTGGAGCATGCCGACTGGCCGGGGAGCCGGCGGGGGAGGAGGCAGCGGCGCCGGCCCGGGTGGAGGAGGCGGCAGACCCTCGCCCTTGGCAATCCGGGTGAGCCAGTGGCACTTTCGGGTGGTGTGGTTGGACGGCTTCATGCCGCTGTGGAATTTGCAAGGAGCGTCTAGGGCTTGCTCGAAGGAGAAGGCGGCCAGCCAAGCGCCCTTGCCGGTCTTCGGACGCTTGGGGCCGGGTTGCCCCTCCGGCTACTGGTCCTCGACTGTTGCCACTTGCCGGCTATTGGAAGCCGGCTGTTGGGCCTTGCGCTCGTTGTCGCCTGGCTGTAGGCGCAGTTAGAGTTACCAGCCGGCGTATGAGGAGCCGGCGGGAGCACCTTCCCGGACGCATCAACCCGGATCTCCGACTTCATGGAGGAGTCGGCAGTGGCGTACTTGTCCACCACAATCAGGAGCTCGTCCAAGGTGGTCGGCTCGTCGCACAAGAGCCGGTGCTTGAGCAGAGTGCCCTCTCTACACCCAGCGGCGAAGTACTCGATGGCCTGCACCTCGTGCACCCCTTCAAAGGAGTTGCGCAACTCGGCCTAGTGCGTCAGGTAGTCGGGTGGACTCAGTCGGGCCTTGGACGCACATGGAGAGCTGGCGAGGCTTGGGAGGCCGCTTGTAGGTGCTGGTGAAGTTGCGGATGAAGACATCGGCAAAGTCCAGCCAGCTGTTGACGTTGTACGGCTTGAGGCTTTTCAGCCACATCCGGGCCGTGCCCTGGAGCATGAGCGGAACATACTTCACAGCAATGCACTTGTTGCCGTTTGCTATGCTGACGGTCGAGGAGTAGTCGGCCAGCCAGTCTTCTGGCTTCACGGAGCCGGTCTACTTGGGAGTATCTTGAGGGAGCTAGAACTCTTTGGGGAAGGGTTCGTCACGGATGCGAGGGCCGAAGCAAGCCGGGCCGATCGCATCTTCTTCTTCTACGGCCAAGGACCGAGCAAGCCGCTCGATCCGGTGGCGCGCGTCGTTCTCTCCGACTCCTTCATGGGGGGCCAACCGGCCTCCGAGGGTCAGATGATCAATAGGCGGCGGGGAAGCACGCCTCTACCTGCCAGGAGGAGGCGGATGGTCATCCTGCCGCTCCTCCACTCGGGGACGGCCATGCTGGCTGCGCACGACCATAAGGCGAGTATGCCGACTGCGGCTAGCAAGCGGCTCCGGGTCTCGCTGACCGCGACCGCCGCCTGTTGGGGACCGGGAGGTCGCTCCATGCTCACAACGAGGGGGGGTCGACTTGCTTGCCAGATTCCATCATGTGGCCTGCGTCCTACTGCGCGGCTGCCGCGTCGAGGAGCTCCTGGATGCGTGCCATCTGGTTGCAATGCTCCTCGCCTTCCAGGTTGTCCAGTTCGTCTGCCGCCGCCTGGGCGGCGCGCAGGTTCTCCATCGAGGTAGCGTAGACTGGGTGTCCGACTCCCAGCATGCTGGCGATAGCCGCGCCGCACTACCGAACCGTGCCTGCTCGGCTAGGCTCGCCAGCAGCCGGCGTGCCACCCGCGATGCGGTCGATCTCGCGCTGGCAGGCTTCAGCGAGGCGCCTCATGGACGACAACTTGTTGGCGTTGTCGAGGAGCGAGACGCGGAATGCCTCCAGCGTCGCCCCGTCAGCGTTGGCAGCGACGGGGGTGGCGAGGCCTTGTAAGGCGGCTCGCGGCGGGTCCTGGGCGGCTCCATCAGAGTCCCCGCTGCAGCCGGTGACCATCACCTCCACGATGAGGCCGGCGCTGGCGCCACTAGCGACAGGAGTGAGTGGGTCGTCGATGATCACCACGTTGCCAGGGAAGGCATCAGTGGAAGCCGCACCGGAGTCGATGAGCATCTCGATGGGCTCGATGAAGGGGTCGGTGGAGCCGACGGACTCTAAGTCGGAGGCGGGCTCGTCGGCGATGCAGAGCTTGCCGAGAGGTCAACGAGGCAGCTCGCGGGGCAGGCTGCTCCCGCATCGGGCACGGGCTCATTGGATAGGCTGATCTTGCCGACGAGCTTGGCGAGGCTATTCGCAGAGCAGGCGGGCTCCGCATCCCGCAGAGTGCTGGTGCGCGTGCTGGCAGGCACACCGGGCTGGCTGATCAGGCCGGCCGCGACATGCTCGCCGGAGACGAAAAGGGTTCCTGTCCAGAACATGTCTCCGGCCAACGGTGCGCTTGGCCCCACGATGGGCGCCAAATGTCGGGGTATGTAGCGACATATGCTAGAGGGTGGTTTATCATGGATGGGGACAGGAGTACGTCATCGGGCCCTGGAAGCGTGAGTGAGCGAGATCTCGAACGCCTACGAGTCTTACCCAGGTACGGGGCTCTCCGTGGAGATAACAACCCTAGTCCTGCTTTGTGGGGTCTCTGCATGATGACTAATGTCAATAGGTAGCTACAAGGTTGCTCCTTGAGTTGTTCGGCTAGAGGAGGAAGAAGGGCAAGGCTAGCTCCTTTGCCTCTCTAGCTATGGGTGTGTGTGTTTGCGTGGGTGCTGAACCCTTTGCATGGGTGAGCCTGGGGGGTTTATATAGGCCTACCCCCTAGGGGTACAATGGTAATACGGCCGGGTGTAGGACCCGAACGTCGGTGTCCTGGGGCGCCGGGTTCTCCGCCGGCTGCTGGGGCCCGCCATCTGGTGGGTCCTACCGGCTGCCGCAAACTCGGCCGACGGGTAGGGCCCGCCGCCTACGGCCACGCTGATTGCCTTTTGTTGTAGCCTCTCCCTTGATGACGGAGGCCTTGTCGGGGGACGTATGGCTATCGTCCTGCCGCCTGGCGGGCGCTCACTATAGCCACACATCGTCTCTTCTAGTTAAAGGCGCGCATACTACGAGGAGAGGGATGGCCGTCTGCTGGAGGTCGGCCCGCCTCCGAGGCCGCCTTCTTGGGGTACGCCGTCTTCTGGCTGCTCGCGGACAGGTAGGGCCCGCCGCCTACGAGCCATACCGACCGCCCGCCGTGGGAGCAGGGCACTAGTTGGCATACGATGTGTCATGAGCTATATGGCTATAGTGCTGCGCCGGGCAGGCGGGCGACCGCTGGGTTGGCTCGCACAGTAGCCACGCTCCCCCGGCATACGGGGAAGGGGGTGGTCATGTAGCCACGCCTCGTCTTGTCGTAATGAATGGGCGCAAACTCTGAGGGGAGGGGGGCCGCCTGCTAGGAGCCGGCCCCCTGAGGCCACCCTCTGAGCTTACGCCGTCTTCTGGGAGCTGGCCCCCTGCGCCAGCCGGCCCAAGGAGTCGGCCGCCCGTTCGGAAGGTGCGAGGGGCTTTGCTTGCCCGATGTCTTGAAATGTTGTGGGGCGCAGATGAGGCTACCCGTGGTCAATCCCTCCGACAGATGAGGTGATCAAAGCATATGGTTTTTTACAAACTTTCGGAGAAGTCTGTATTTACAAGAAAGTGAGCGGGAGCTCTATAGCATTTCTAATATTATATGTGGATGACATATTGTTGATTGGAAATGATGTAGAATTTCTGGATAGCATAAAAGGATACTTGAATAAAAGTTTTTCAATGAAAGACCTCGGTGAAGCTTCTTATATATTGGGCATCAAGATCTATAGAGATAGATCAAGACGCTTAATAAGACTTTCACAAAGCACATACCTTGATAAAGTTTTGAAGAAGTTCAAAATGGATCAGTCAAAGAAAGGGTTCTTGCCTGCATTACAAGGTGTGAAGTTGAGTTAGACTCAATGCCCGACCACTGTAGAAGATAGAGAGAAAATGAAAGCCATTCCCTATGCCTCAGCCATAGGTTCTATCATGTATGCTATGTTGTGTACCAGACCCGAGGTGTGCCTTGCTATAAGTCTGGTAGGGAGGTACCAAAGTAATCCAGGAGTGGATCACTAGACAGCGGTCAAGACCATCCTGAAGTACCTGAAAAGGACTAAGGATATGTTTCTCGTTTATGGAGGTGAGAAAGAGCTCGTCGTAAATGGTTACATCGATGTTAGTTTTGACACTGATCCGGATGACTCTAAGTCACAAACCGGATACGTATTTATATTGAATGGTGGAGCTGTCAGTTGGTGCAGTTCCAAGCAGAGTGTCGTGGCGGGATCTACGTGTGAAGTGGAGTACATAGCTGCTTCGGAAGCAGCAAATGAAGGAGTCTGGATGAACGAGTTCATATCCGATCTAGGTGTAATACCTAGTGCATCGGGTCCAATGAAAATCTTTTGTGACAATACTGGAGCAATTGCCTTAGCAAAGGAATCCAGATTTCACAAAAAAAAACACATCAAGAGACGCTTCAACTCCATCTATGATCAAGTCAAGGAGGGAGACATAGAGATTTGCAAAATACATACGGATCTGAATGTAGCAGACCCGTTGACTAAGCCTCCTCCACGAGCAAAACATGATCAGCACCAAGACTCCATGGATGTTAGAATCATTACAATGTAATCTAGATTAATGACTCTAGTGCAAGTGGGAGACTGAAGGAAATATGCCCTAGAGGCAATAATAAAGTTTTTACTTTATATTTCCTTATTCATGATAAATGTTTATTATTCATGCTAGAATTGTATTGATCCGAAACCATAATACATGTGTGAATACATAGACAAACACTATGTCCCTAGTGAGCCTCTACTTGACTAGCTCATTGATCAAAGATGGTTAAGGTTTCCTAACCATGTACCTGAGTTGTCATTTGATAATGGGATCACATCCTTAGGAGAATGATGTGATGGACATGACCCATCCG
Source organism: Aegilops tauschii subsp. strangulata (assembly GCF_002575655.3). NCBI lineage: Eukaryota > Viridiplantae > Streptophyta > Magnoliopsida > Poales > Poaceae > Aegilops > Aegilops tauschii. The sequence goes on along the minus strand of NC_053037.3, from coordinate 273,999,079 downwards.
TTAGCTAAGCACATTGATCGTTCAGTTTTATTGATATTGCTTTCTTCATGTCAAATACATATTCCTTCGACTATGAGATTATGCAACTCCCGGATACCGGAGGAATACCTTGTATGCTATCAAACGTCACAACGTAACTGGGTGATTACAAAGATGCTCTACATGTATCTCTGAAGGTGTTTGTTGGGTTGGCATAGATTGAGATTAGGATTTGTCACTCCGAGTATCGGAGAGGTGTCTCTAGGCCCTCTCGGTAATGCACGTCATAAGAATCCTTGCAAGCAAAGTGACTTACGAGTTAGTTACAAGATAATGTATTACGGAATGAGTAAAGAGACTTGCCGGTAATGAGATTGAACTAGGTATGTGGATACCGACGATCGAATCTCGGGCAAGTAACATACCGATGACAAAAGGAGTAACGTATGTTGTCATAACGGTTCGACTGATAAAGATCTTCGTAGAATATGTAGGAGCCAATATGAGCATCCAGGTTCCGCTATTGGTTATTGACCGGAGAGGTGTCTCGGTCATGTCTACATAGTTCTCGAACCCGTGGGGTCCGCACGCTTAACGTTCGATGACGATTTAGTATTATATGAGTTATGTATTGGTGACCCAATGTTGTTCGGAGTCCCAGATGAGATCACGGACATGACGAGGAGTCTTGAAATGGTCGAGAGGTAAATATTCATATATAGGATGATAGTATTTGGACACCAGAAGTGTTCCGGAATTTATCGGGTATTTATCGGAGTACCAGGGGGGTTACCGAAACCCCCGGAGGAAAGATATGGGCTATATGGGCCATAGGAGGGGAGCACACCATCCCAGAAGGGGTGGCGCCCCCCTCCCCCCAGGAAGGAGGGCGAGTGGGAGAATGGAAAGAAGGGGTTCGCCCCCCCTGCTTCTCTCCTTCCTCTTCCCTTTTCCCCCTCCGGCAAATATGGAAGAGGGGGAGGCCGAATTGGGGAGGACCCCAAGTAGGATTCCTCCTACTTGGGGTGCACCCTTGCTGCTCCCCTCCCACTCCCACCTATATATGTGGGGAGGGGGCGCCTAGAACACACAACATCAATTGTTAGCCGTGTGCGGCGCCTCCCTCCACAGTTTACACCCCCGGTCATATTCTCGCGGTGCTTAGCCGAAGCCCTACGCGTATCACTTCACCATCACCGTCACCATGCCATCGTGTTGACGGGACTCATCTACTTCCTCGACACCTTGCTGGATCAAGAAGGCGAGGAACGTCGTCGCACTGAACGTGTGTAGAACTCGGAGGTGTCTCGTACGTTCAGTACTTGATCGGTCGGATCTAGAAGAAGTTCAACTACATCAACCACGTTGTCAAAATGCTTCCGCCTTTGGTTTACGAGGGTATGTAGACACACTCTCCCCCTCGTTGCTATGCATCTCCTAGATAGATCTTGCGTGAGCGTAGGAAATATTTTGAAATTGCATGCTACGTTTCCCAACAATTTTTGCGCGATCTCGCAAAGAAAACGAAAATAATTTCAACTTCACAATTGATACGTCTCCAATATATCTATATTTTTTTTATTGTTACATGCTGTTATATTGTCAATCTTGGATGTTTTATACTCATTTTATATCATTTTTTGGTACTAACCTATTGACATAGTGCCAAGTGCCAGTTGTTGTTTTCTGCATGTTTTTTAGATCGCAGGAAATCAATATCAGACGGACTCCAAATGCAACGAAACTTCACGGAGATTTTTTTGGACCAGAAGGAACATAATGGGCCCTGGCTGCGCCTGGGGGTGCCCCGAGGAGGGCACAACCCACCAGGGCTCGCCAGGAGGCCCAGGCGCGCCCTGGTGTGTTGTGCCCACCTCGGGTGCCCCCCCGGACCGCCTCTTTGCTCTATAAATACCCCAATTTTCCCAAAACCCTAGGGGAGTCGACGAAATATTGATCCAGCTGCCGCAGAGTCCAGAACCACCAGATCCAATCTAGACACCATCTCGGATGGGGTTCACCACCTCCATTGGTGCCTCTCCGATGATGCGTGAGTAGTTCTTTGTAGACCTTCGGGTCCGTAGTTAGTAGCTAGATGGCTTTCTCTCTCTCTCGCTGAATTCTCAATACAATGGTCTCTTGGAGATCCATATGATGTACCTCTTTTGCGGTGTGTTTGTTGGAATCTGATGAACTTTGAGTTTATGATCAGTTATATCTTTTTATATCCATGAAAGTTATTTGAGCTTCTTTGATCTCTTATATGCATGATTGCTTATAGCCTCGTATTTCTTCTCCGATATTTGGGTTTTGTTTGGCCAACTTGATCTATTTATCTTGCAATGGGAAGAGGTGCTTTGTAGTGGGTTCGATCTTACGGTGCTTGATCCCAGTGATAGAAGGGGAACCGACATGTATGTATCATTGCTACTAAGGATAAAACGATGGGGTCTATCTCTACATAGATAGATCTTGTCTACATCATGTCATCGTTCTTATTGCATTACTCTGTTTCTCCATGAACTTAATACATTAGATGCATGCTGGATAGCAGTCGATGTGTGGAGTAATAGTAGTAGATGCAGGCAGGAGTCAGTCTACTAATCTTGGACGTGATGCCTATATAATGATCATTGCCTCGATATCATCATGATTATTTGAAGTTCTATCAATTGCCCAACAGTAAATTGTTCACCCACCGTGTGCTATTTTTCCCGAGAGAAGCCACTAGTGAAACATACGGCCCCCGGGTCTCTTTCTCATATATTTTCCTTTGTGATCTACTTTTCCTTTGCATTTATTTTCAGATCTACTAAACCAAAAATACAAAAATACTTTGCTGCACTTTATTTTATTTGCGATTTATTTAGTCAATCTATTACAACTTTCTCCCGTCAATGCACCATTTCTGGCGCTGTTGCCCGAAAGGGATTGACAACCCCTTTAACACGTCGGGTTGCGAGGTGTTGTTATTTGTGTGCAGGGTTGTTTACGTTGTGTTGCTTGGTTCTCCTACTGGTTCGATAACCTTGGTTTCATATCTGAGGGAAATACCTACCGCCGCTGTGCTGCGTCATCCCTTCCTCTTTGGGGAAATACCGACGTAGCTTCAAGTGACATCAAAAGGAATTTCTGGCGCCGTTGCCAGGGAGGATCAAGTCAAGATAGTCTCCCGGCTCCGTGCCATTTCTGGCGCCGTTGCCAGTGAGGATCTTCAACATATACCAGGTTCCAAATCACAAATCTCATCTCCTTGCAATTTACATTATTTTCCATTTTCCTCCAGTTTTCCTCTCCCCCACTTCACAAAATTTGTCGTTTTATTCGCCCCTCTTTTTCCGTTCGCCGTTTTCTTGCCGGATCTGTTTTTGAGTGCAATCTTGTTGTGTAGTCATCATGACTCAAGAGAACACCAAGCTATGTGATTTCTCAAATACCAACAACAATGATTTTATTGGCACTCCGATTGCTCCTCCCGCCATTAGTGCGGAGTCTTGTGATATTAATACTGCTTCTGAATCTTTTTATGAAAGATCAATTTTCCGGTACTCCTAATGAGGATGCCGCGTCCCATCTTAATACCTTCGTGGAATTATGCGATATGAAAAATAAAAAGATATGGACAATGATATGGTGACGATGAAATTATTTCCGTTTTCTTTGTGTGATTTTGCAAAAATTTGGCTCTCTTCTTTGCCTTGCAATAGTATTGATTCTTGGAATAAGTGCAAAGATGCTTTTATCACTAATTATTTTCCGCTCGCAAAAATTATTTCCCTTAGAACCCAGATCATGAATTTCAAGCAGCTTGAACAAGAGCATGTTGCACAATCTTGGGGAAGGATGAAAATGATGCTAAGGAATTGCCCAACACATGGGTTAAATCTTTGGATGATCATACAAAATTTTTATGCGGGGTTGAATTTTGTTTCTCGTAATCTTTTAGATTCCGCTGCGGGTGGTACTTTTATGGAAATTACTTTGGGAAGCCACCAAACTGCTTGATAATATCATGGCAAATTATTCACAATGGCATACCGAAAGGGATCCTACTAGTAAAAAATTAATTCGGTTGACGAAATTTCTTCTTTGGGTGAAAAAGTTGATGCTCTTATGAAATTGGTTGCTAGTAAAAGTGCTCCTATTGATTTTAATGATATGCCTTTGTCTACTTTGATTGAGCTAAATAGTGATGCCATAGATGTGAATTTTATCTCTCGAAATAATTTCAATAACAATGCTTATAGAGGTAATTTTAATCTTAGGCCTTTTCCTAGTAATTCCTCTAATAATTATGGTAATTCCAATGGAAATCAATCTTATAATAATAATAGGAACACCTCTGATCTTGAAAATAATATTAAAGAATTTATTAACACGGAAAAAGTTTTCAACACTTCCATAGAAGAAAAGTTGAGTAAGATTGATGATTTGTCTAGAAGTGTTGATAGAATTGCTCATGATGTGGAAAATCTCAAGATGAAAATATTTGTGCCTAAGGTTGATGAATCAATTAAAGCCCTTTATGTTTCTATGGATGAAAATAAGAAAATAACCGCTATGCTTAGAGCTAAAAGAGAATTTTTAGAAAAAGCATTTTCTAGTGATTACTTTCGTAAAAGTGATGAAGATCTTAAAATGATTGGTGTTTCTTCTACTGATTCATTGTTTAGTAAAGTTAAGATTTATGAAAAAGGGACTGGAGAAGAGTCAACTTTAGGTAGAAGGCGTCCCAATATTTCGGAGGGTGAAAATCGTGTTGAGAAAATTGATAAAAGTGGGTTTCGAGAGGTCAAAACTTTAACTAGTGATATGCCCACTCTTTTGGATTACAGAGACTTTAATTATGATAGTTGCTCTTTGATTGATTGTATTTCTTTGTTGCAATCCATGATAAATTCACCCCATGCCTATGAACAAAATAAAGCTTTTACTAAACATATTGTTGATGCTATGATGAAAGCTTTTGAAGAAAAATTGGAATTATAAGTATCAATTCCTAGAAAATTGCATGGTGAATGGGAACCTACTATCAAAGTCAAGATTAAAAATTATGAGTGTTTTGCTTTGTGTGACTTGGATGCTAGTGTTTCTACAATTCTGAAATCTTTATGTGATGTGCTTGGTCTTACCGATATTGAATCGTGTTCTTTGAATTTGCACTTGGCAGATTCTACTATTAAAAATCCTATGGGAAGAACTAATGATGTTCTTATTCTTGAAAATAGGAGTTATGTGCCCATATATATTACTGTTCTTGATATTTTATTGCAATCCGTCTTGTCCTATTATTCTTGGTAGACCGTTTTTACGCACTATCGGTGCCGTGATTGACATGAAAGAAGACAATATTAAGTTCCAATTTCCTTTGAGGAAGGCTATGGAACACTTTCCTAGAACAAGAATTAATCCACCTTATGAATCAATCATGAGGGCATCTTATGGATCTCGAACCAAAGAAGACAAAACTTAGATCCTTGCTTTATGCCTAGCTAAGGGCGTAAATCTATAGCGCTTGTTGGGAGGCAACCCAATGAATAAAATTTATTTTTGCTTTTTGCTTTCTGTTCTTGTGTGTTTGCACAATTATACTACTGTCATGATTGTGTTTTAATTAGTGTTTGTGCCAAGTAAAGCCTATAGGATCTTCTTGGGTGATAGTTGTTTGATCTTGCTGAAAAATAGAAACTTATGAGCTCACGAAAACAATTGTTAAAAATCACCATGACGTGATAAAATGCCAATTCCTTTTTCAGAAGATTAATATACAAATTACCCAGGTCATCCTATTTTTTCAGAATTTTTGGAGTTACAGAAGAACTCGAAATAGTCAGATTGCTCCAAACTGTTCTGTTTTGACAAATTCTGTTTTCTTTGTGTTGTGTGCTTATTTTGATGGCTCTATGGTTTTATTTGATGAGTTTTTACCATAGAAAAGTTGGAATACAGTAGATATAATGCAAAAACAAAATATGAATTGGTTTGATACAGTACTTATAGTAGTGGTTTGCTTTCTTATACTAACGGATCTCACGAAGGTTTTGTTGAGTTTTGTGTGATTGAAGTTTTCAAGTTTTGGGTTATCTTACGATGGATGAAGGAAGGATAGAAGAGCCTAAGCTTGGGGATGCCCCGGCATCCCAAGCTATTATCCAAAAATGAGCAACCAACTAAGCTTGGGGATGCCCCCGAGTGGCATCCCCTCTTTCTTCTAACGACCATCGGTATTTTACTTGAAGCTATATTTTTATTCGTCACATACTATGTGTTTTGCTTGGAGCGTCTTGTATGATATGAGTCTTTGCTTGTTTTATTTTGTGTTTTAAGTCTTGATCCCTTGCTGGACACACCTATTTGAGAGAGCCAAAATTATTTCATGACTTGTTAGAATTGCTCTATATGCTTCACTTAAATTTTTATGAGCTATGGACTTGCTCTAGTGCTTCACTTATATCTTTTTGAGCACGGTGTGCTTTAGTGTTTTTGAAGAAATGCTCTCTTGCTTCACTTAGATTTATTTGAGAGTTAGTAAAATTTTCAAGAAATTCTCTCTTGCTTCACTTAAATTATTTTGAGAGAAAGAAAAAAAATTATGCTCATGATCTTCACTTATATTTGTTTGAGCTTATGAAAAGCAACACATGAAAATTAGTCCCAAAGTGATATATATCCAAGAAGGATATAATAAAAACTTTCATGAAGATCATTGGACAAAATAAACTTGATTCTTAGTAATATTTTTGAGATATGATGATGTGATATGTGAGTTGTGTTGATAAGTAAGTATGCTTTAGTAAGAATATTGGTGTTAAGGTTTGTGATTGCCTATGCAAGCATGAAAGTCAATAGTCATGCAATGAAATTATATCCTAGTTGTGTTGCATTATTCGGTGTTAATCATGCTTAATGCTCGATTATGAGATTATTCGTTTCTTGGTTGGTCGCTTCTCAATCTTTTCCTAGCCTTCATTTTGCACTAAGTATGATCTCTACTTGTGCATCCAAAATCCTTTAAACCAGTTTTGCCACATGAGTCCACTATATCTACCTATATGCGGTATTCTTTTATCGTTCTAAGCAAATTTGCATGTGCCATCTCTAATTTTTGAAATAAACTTCTCTTTTGTGTGTTCGTTTCGCTCGCGGAGCGGTGATGGGTGGCTAATATTTTCCATGCTGGATGTGTTATTCTCACGATGAATGTTTATTCACTTGTCATTGCACGAGAGTAAGGCAAAGGTTTTAGGGATGCCCAGTCCCAAAATGAAAAACTGAATTTACTTTATGTTGTCAAATAATAAATTCCCTGTAAAGTGTTGGTATGGAGGGCAACCGTGGATACGGCTAGCCATGGAAAGTGAAAGTATGGTGGAAAAAGGAATAAACTTTATTTTCTGTTTGGGAACCACCTATGATATATCTAGCATGGAAAGTGTTGGGAACTCTAAGTCGTTTTCATTGGTGGGATGGATACACCTCCCAAAATGTTTTTATCTCTAAGTTTTTTTCTTTAAGCTCTGGTACCTCTACAAATCCCTACTTCCCTCTGCGAAGGGCCTTTCTTTTACTTTATGCAATTTTTATTTTGAATTTGAGTCTCCATTTTCTCTTATAAAAGCACCAACTAGGAGGCAATATGATCGTACTTTAGTATTGGGTGTAGCTAATATGTGAGTGTGTTTCATGAATGGATCAATGGTTGAGCATGATGGGCTAGGGATAACTTATTTTAGCGTTGATATTTTAAAAGACATGGTTGCTTGTTGATATGCTTGAGTATCTAAATTATCATGTCAAAACTAGAATATTGCTTTGAATCACATAAAAGTCCAAATGTCCATGCTATAAAGGAAAGAATATGATATGACATGATAGGCAACATTCCACATCAAAAATTCTGTTTTATCACTTACCTACTCGAGGACGAGTAGGAGTTAAGCTTGGGGATGCTGATACGTCCCCAACGTATCTATAATTTTTTATTGTTCCATGTTGTTATATTATAAATCTTGGATGTTTCATAGTCATTTTATATCATTTTTTGGTACTAACCTATTGACATAGTGCCAAGTGCCAATTGTTGTTTTATGCATGTTTTTTACATCGCAGGAAATCAATATCAGACGGACTCCAAATGCAACGAAACTTCACGGAGATTTTTTTTGGACCAGAAGGAACATAATGGGCCCTGGCTGTGCCTGGGGGTGCCCCGAGGAGGGCACAACCCACCAGAGCGCGCAAGGAGGCCCAGGCGCACCCTGGTGGGTTGTGCCCGCCTCGGGTGCCCCCGGACCGCCTCTTTGCTCTATAAATACCCAAATATTCCAGAATCCCACCAGGGCGTATTTATAGAGCAAAGAGGCAATGTAGGAGGCCACCGAGGTGGGCATAACCCACCAGGGCGTACCTGGATCCCCAGGCGCACCCAGGTGGATTGTGCCCCCCTTGGGGCACCCCTTTGGTACTTCTTCGGCCCATCTTGTGTCTTCTGGCCCAGAAAAATATACCTCGACGAAATATTGATCCAGCTGCCGCAGAGTCCAGAACCACCAGATCCAATCTAGACACCATCTCAGATGGGGTTCACCACCTCCATTGGTGCCTCTCCGATGATGCGTGAGTAGTTCTTTGTAGACCTTCGGGTCTGTAGTTAGTAGCTAGATGGCTTTCTCTCTCTCGCTGAATTCTCAATACAATGGTCTCTTGGAGATCCATATGATGTAACTCTTTTGCGGTGTGTTTGTTGGGATCTGATGAACTTTGAGTTTATGATCAGTTATATCTTTTTATATCCATGAAAGTTATTTGAGTTTCTTTGATCTCTTATATGCATGATTGCTTATAGACTCGTATTTCTTCTCCGATATTTGTGTTTTGTTTGGCCAACTTGATCTATTTATCTTGCAATGGGAAGAGGTGCTTTGTAGTGGGTTCGATCTTACGGTGCTTGATCCCAGTGACAGAAGGGGAACCGACACGTATGTATCGTTGCTACTAAGGATAAAACGATGGGGTCTATCTCTACATAGATAGATCTTGTCTACATCATGTCATCGTTCTTATTGCATTACTCCGTTTCTCCATGAACTTAATACACTAGATGCATGCTGGATAGGGGTCGATGTGTGGAGTAATAGTAGTAGATGCAGGCAGGAGTCGGTCTACTAATCTTGGACGTGATGCCTATATAATGATCATTTCCTGGATATCGTCATGACGATAGAACTTCAAATAATCATGACGATATCTAGGCAATGATCATTATATAGGCATCACGCCCAAGATTAGTAGACCGACTCCTGCCTGCATCTACTACTATTACTCCACACATCGACGCTATCCAGCATCCATCTAGTGTATTAAGTTCATGGAGAAATGCGGTAATGCAATAAGAACGATGACATGCTGTAGACAAGATCTATTTATGTAGAAATAGACCGCATCTTGTTATCCTTACTAGCAATGATACATACGTGTCGGTTCCCCTTCTGTCACTGGGATCAAGCACCGTAAGATCGAACCCATCACAAAGCACCTCTTCCCATGGCAAGAAAAAACGATCTAGTCGGACTAACTAAACCAAAGATTCGATGAAGAAATACGAGGCTGTAAGTAATCATGCATATAAGAGATCAAAAGACTCAAATAACTTTCATGAATAAAAACATAGATCTGATCATAAACTCAGAGTCCATCGGATCCCAACAAACACACCGCAAAAAAAGAGTTACATCAAATAGATCTCCAAGAGACCATTGTATTGAGAATCAAAAGAGAGAGAGGTAGCCATCTAGCTACTAACTACGGACCCGTAGGTCTACAATGAACTACTCACGCATCATCAGGCAGGCACCAATGAGGATGATGAACCCCTCCATGATGGTGTCTAGATTGGATCTGTGGTTTCTGGAACTTGCGGCGGCTGGAATTGATTTTTGTCGACTCCCCTAGGGTTTCTAGAATATTGGGGTATTTATAGAGCAAAGAGGCAGTGCGGGAGGCCACCGAGGTGGGCATAACCCACCAGGGCGTACCTGGATCCCAGGCGTGCCCAGGTGGGTTGTGCCCCCCTCGGGGCACCCCTCTGGTACTTCTTCGGCCCATCTTGTGTCTTCTGGACCAGAAAAATTCTCCAAAAAGTTTCGTTGTGTTTGGACTCCGTTTGGTATTGATTTTCTGTGAAGTAAAAAACAAGCAAAAAACAACAACTGGCACTGGGGACTATGTCAATAGGTTAGTCCCAAAAAATGATATAAAGTTGCTATAAAATGATTGTAAAACATCCAAGAATGATAATATAACAACATGGAACAATAAAAAATTATAGATACATTGGAGACGTATCAACCACCAGGGAGAGGCGACATTGGAAGCGGAAGCACGAGAGATGTCCTGCCTCACCGCGAAAGCAGCCGACATGTCCCGCCACACGGCCGTAGCAGCACCAAGGTCCCGCTGCCCCGCTGAAGCAGCACGGAGGTCCCGCCGCGCCATCGATGCAGCAGACTGGTCTGGCCGCGCCGCGGAAGTAGCAAAGATGTCCCGTCGCACCGCGAATGCAGCAGAGATGTCCTCCCGCGCCGCGGCGGCCTGGGAAAATGTCTCGCGGGCAGGCGATGACTCTTACAGGCGCATGAATGCGATCGTCCATAGCCAGATGGATCAGATCTCCGGCTGGGCGAGGTTGCAGGACTACATGAAAGCCTCGTTTGAATAGGCTACCGGCGTCATCCGGCAACTAAGGGAGGGCAATGCAAAGCTCCGGCCCGAGTGCGACCTGCTGAGTGCGAGGATTGTCGGAAGTCCGGAGCAGCGGGAGGAGACTACTGCCTTGTTAAAGAGGACCGGTGTCATCGTCAAGAAACTTATGGACAAGAATGACATGCTCCACATCGAGCCCCAATGCTGGTGGAGGAATCCGTGGATGCTCTCAAGCAGCATCTTGAGGACACGAAAGAGCTCATTGCCGCTTGCCGCAGAGACTAGTTCCCACGGCCTACAGCAACGCATCAAGCAAATAGAGATCAGCAAGCCAGGTCACTGTCTTCCTTCTTCTTTTTCCCTTGTGTATTTCGAGCGTTGCCGCATGTGGTTTTTTTTAATTATCTTCCTAAATATGTAAGACAATTATTATCCACCGTCATCATCCTTATATTCATCAGTCTTGCTATAAGTCGCAGTCGATGCTATATAGGTCCGTCGGATCTTACATCAAGATCTGTGCAAAACTTTATTTCCAGATTTTCTTTTTTCTCTCTTAAATCTCAGTGGAGTGAGACATAACCATGCCATGAAGCAGGGGCTCGGGCGCCATTAATGGAGACGTTGGGAGGGAGGTGGGCGGCGGATAGAGGTCAAAGAACTCTCCTCCCGATGAGCATGCGTAGGGGTCTGATCGCACGCCTCCCATACTCAAATAGCTACCCCGCACGGCACCACCTAGCCAATAAAAAAGGGGGCGCATGGAGGATCGTAAATGGTAAGTAGAACGCCCACGGTTTCAACAATACTTGTGTTTCCGATTTGTAACGTGACAGCACTTGTTCCAAAATGACTTTGTTGATTGTTAATGTGTGCACCTTCGCAAATCGGACAAATTTTTTACCACAACATGTTGGTGCCATGTCATGACACCATGCCAAGTTTCAAGATTTTCAGGCGGGTTTTGGATTTACGGGAATTTCAAAACCAAGTTTCTCGATGTTTCCGGCCGAGCCAAGACGCCCAGATGTTTGAATTCCATTCCCACTTCTTCCATGGGACCTAGAAATTCGCCCAAGTACACATAAATGATTTTCCAACTAACTTTTTGTGCACTTGAGCATGCGCTTGTACTTCAAATTTGAATAATGTGCATTAAATGCCTGGAAAATCAATTAATGTATAAAAAGGCCAAACGAACCCGGGATAATTCAGAAATTTAGCACAAAACTCCTATTTGGTCTAAGCTGCCTGTGTAAAAAATCAAGGTGAGAGAAGGTAGTGTATGTCGTTTCGCACACGGAGGTGACACGTTCCCTCTCGGAACCATGAGCCTTCTTAAGAGAAGCTCCGGTTTGCAAGAAGCTTATACCAAAGTTTGTCCGAATTTGCCAAAAAAAAATACCACAACATGTTGGTGCCATGTCATGACACCATGCCAAGTTTCATGATTTTCAGGCGTGTTTTGGATTTACAGGAATTAAAAAACCAAGTATCTCAATATCTCCGACCGAGCCACGACGCCCGGATGTTTGAATTCCATTCCCATTTCTTGCATGGGACCTAGAAGTTCACCCAAGGACACACATGTGATTTTTTAACCAACTTTGGTGCACTGGAGCATGTGCTTGTAGTTCAAATTTGAATTATGCACATTAAATGCCCAGAAATTCAATTAATGTATAAAAAAGGCCAAACGAACCCAGAATATTTCCAAAATTTAGCACGAAACTCTGATTTGTTATAAGTTGTTTGTGTAAAAAATAAGGCGGGAGAAGGCAGTGTATGTCGTTTCACACACGGAGGTGACACATTCCCTCTCGGAACCACGAGCCTTCTTAAGAGAAGCTTATACAAAAGCTTGTCCCAATTCGGCCAAAAAAATTACCACAACATGTTGGTGCCATGTCATGACACCATGCCAAGTTTCATGATTTTCAGGCGTGTTTTGGATTTACAGGAATTAAAAAACCAAGTTTCTCAATATTTCCGGCCGAGCCACGATGCCCAGATGTTTGAATTTCATTCCCATTTCTTGGATGGGACCTAGAAATTCACCCAAGGACACACATGTGATTTTTCAACCAACTTTGGTGCATTGGAGCATGTGCTTGTAGTTCAAATTTGAATTATGCACACTAAATGACCAGAAATTCAATTAATGTATAAAAAAGGCCAAACGAACCCGGAATAATTCTAAATTTTAACACGACACTCATATAGTTCTATGTTGCCTCTGTAAAAAATCAAGGGGGGAGGCAGCGTATATCTTTTCGCACACAAAGGTGACACATCCTCCCACGGGAACCACGAGTCTTCTTGAGAGAAGCTCCGGTTTGCAAGAAGCTTATTCCAAAACGTGTCCAAATGCGGCCAATTTTTTACCACAACATGTTGGTGCCATGAAATGACACCATGCCAAGTTTCATGATTTTCAAGTGAGTTTTGAATTTACATGAATTAAAAAACCAAGTTTCTCAATGTTCCCGGCCGAGCCACGACGCCCAGATGTTTGAATTTCATTCCCATTCTTGCATGGGACCTATAAATTCACCCAAAGACACACATGTGGTTTTTGAACAAACTTTGGTGCACTGGAGCATGTGCTTGTAGTTCAAATTTGAATTATGCACATTAAATGCCTAGAAACTCAATTAATGCATAAAAATGCCAAACAAACCCGAAATAATTCCAAATTTAAACATGACACTCATGTAGTTGCATGTTCTCTGTACATAAATGTTCTAGCAATCCAAACACCATCCTTTCCCTCCGTAACACCATTTTGTCTTTCAAAACACAATGAAAAAAATCAGGTATACCACAAATAGTTTACTAGCAAGAATCGTGTGGGATGCGATATAAAATATCTTGGTGCACCGTCTTGTCTGGCTTACGTGGGAAGCTTCGTCGTCTACAGTCCACCGCCCGCGCTTGAACCACACTTGCGCGCCAGTTTCTCACGGCACCGAGCGAAATTTTTCGGCCACCGCAGAAAATCTATCTCCCCTCCCCCTCCCTCCCACCAAAAGCCACATTTTCACTGTTCCTCCTTGCTTTCCAAGTTCAAACCTTCACTACTGCTTACTGGCAGCTCAGCCTCCTCGCCGGCGACCCTTCTTCTTGCAGCGCCGCCTCCTCCCTGGCGACCCTTCTTCTTGCAGCGCCGCCTCCTCGCTGGTGACCCTTCTTTTTGAAGCGCCGCCTCCTCGCGCCGACCCTTCTTCTTGCTGCGCGGCCTCCTTGCCGCCGACCCTTCTTCTTGCTGCGCGGCCTCGTTGATATGGTTAAGTAATCTACACTCCACCCACACCATCCTCCTCCTTCCCTGTCCCACATCCCCGGACCGACGGTGCGACACCTTCCGCCAAAGTCACTGGCCCCGTCCTCCAATCAAGTGTCGCCCATAGCCATTTTGCACGCAGTATAAAGTGGAGCTTAGTAGCATCTGGCAGCAGAGAAGCAAATCACGGCCACACGCGTGCACGAGGTCGCTATGGCTGCCATGCGTGTCGACCGCCAGATCTTGGAGGAGCACCTCGTCTTCGAGGCCACCGTCGACACCACCGCGCGACTGTCTACTTTAAAATACAGTTCATGATGTTTTCTCGAGGCCACCGCCAGTGCTTCTAGTGATTTGTCCTCTGTAATGTTAATATGCAATCTGATGTTCAGTTAACAGTTTGGTCCTTTGAAATGTAATGTTCAGTTAATAGTTTGGTCCGACAATTGCTACATTTTATAGTACTCTTCTGAAGCATTCTTCGTTTTGTTAACTGCCTTATCTTCTAGTACATGTTTCTATTCTGCAATATCATGCTCAGTTAACTATTTTGGTTCATTCGGTCTGTTGTCCATTTAACTGTTTGGTTCAATTCTGTAATTTGATTTTCATTTGTTCTGGGTACAATTTTGTATTGTTATGCATGTGAGAAATAAATCGAATTTGGCTGTACTCAATACATATTCTACTGATAGTATGGCAACTCTCAGTAAACCTGATCAAGATCTTCCTTATGTGTGTTGCAGGGAAACAATGGGAGAAATTGCGGTTTACCATCGAGGTTTGCTCATGCATGGTCCTTTTGCTAATAGCACATTATTGTGTAGTCGCAGGAATCATTCACTACAAGAATCCTGTTAATACGTGACAGACTCAATCCGTCACAGACCTTCACAAAACTGTCGTGGTAGGGCATGCATGACGGACTTAAAATCTGTCATGTATATCGCGTCATAATCTGATCATTGTACACTCCATGACGGATCTTGTCTGTCATGGATGGAACTTAACGGACATGCTCATAACATTGTTAACTTGACTGCCACGTCAACATGTGACATGGATCTGACATGGCGGCTCATGTAATGCTCAGCCCATTTAAATTTTGGCCCACTAAATTTCAGCTAGATGTAAGAGTAGTGGCCCATATAGTAATCAACCCAATTAGAATATAAGTGCATTAATTTCATCTACGGCCCATTAATTTCAGTCAAGAAAATTAGCTCATCTCTCATTTCTCTCCCTCCATTGAAACTTTAAGCTAATAAGAATTTCTGCCTCCATTGAAACTTTAAGCCAATAAGAATTTTACAAAAAATATATGCTCATGTCACTAAAAAAAGAAAATTACACAAACACAACCAAAAATACACCACTACAGGACCAAAAAGAAAATACCCAAATAACATTAAGTTTACAAGCATGTTTTGGAGAACACTATGCTACTCTATAGCCAACACCGCCCCCATCAATCCGCTTTTCTAGCCACAGATCCGCCCGTCCATACCGAAGTCGTCAAAACACACGTCTTTGTTGCTGAAAATGCTCCCATAAATCAATAGCTGCCAGATGATGAAAATTTTGTCACTTCATAAAATATTAGAGCAAGTAGGTAAACTAGAAGTAGCTTAGTACTCCCTCTGTAAAGAAATATAAGAGTGTTTAGATCACTACTACTTTAGTTATCTAAACGCTCTTATATTTATTTATGGAGGGAGTACATGTTACTACATTCTATATTTTTTCACTCCCAGGGTGCATAGTGCAACAAATTTAATTAAACATGTGAAAAGAAACAACAAGTGGCAACAAGTAGCATGGGACCTAATCATACACATAGTTACAACAGTACATATTTGTATATATGAATAGATTGTAGAAATAAGAGACTTAGAATAAACATAAAAAATGAATTACATGTCAAAAATTCTTAAATCTTGCAATGCCTATAAAAGAGAATAACAAAGTATGTACTATAAAACAAGAATAAACATTGGGTTGCTTAAAATTAATCAAAAGAAATCTGTGTGAACTAAAAATGTAATCAAGTTGACCTATAAGTGACAAAGCAACAAAATACACATCACGGAACTCCCAAGTACTGCAGCAGTAGAGGACATAAATCAGCCAAAAAAATGGCATGACTATGAAACAATATCCACCACACAGACACATGAAACTGAGTGTTTATAGTTCATCTCAAAGCACTGACAATAGTACACAACACTTGCTTGCCGATGATACACTTATTTTATATTTTAGTGTTTGATACACTTATTTTATATTTTAGTGTTTGATACACTTATTTTATATTTTTCTAGTCGATCATACGCAAAAAAGAAATCAATGAAAGAAAAGTCCTATGCCTTTTGTTCCATAAAAAAAGCTTAAAACCACCCTGATTTGCTATTGGGACAGTGGGAGACAGTCATGTGGCCTTCGTAACTCCTCTTTGGCGAATTTTAAGGTACAGATTGTACTATCATGTGTATTTTAGTTTATTTTGTTCTCCAGTTCTGACTTCTATTTTTGACATAAATATTGTTGTGTAGACTGTCAAGTACCATATCAAGTTACCCATATCTTTCCTGGTTCTCTTAGCAGACAATAACTACATTAATTACAGTAAAACCTTATCAGTTAATGTTCTTGACAGAATTTCTGTAGTCCTGAAAACAGTATAATATAATATTTGTAGAGTAAAAAGTGTTACTCCCACCGATCTAAATTAATTCTTGCACTGGAACTATAGAACAGTCCACATTGAAACTAATCCTTAAAGAACTATTTCACCCCAAGCATCTTAATTTACTAACTGAAACAGAACTAAGAAGGAACAAGGTACAGCGGGTGGTGGCGCATTACCTTCCCTTTCTTAATGATGGACTTGACAGGATGGCCCTGAAGCAAATTTCACAAACTTCACGCTCAGCTGAAATGAAAAAAAATCACATATGCACAACACTCACATTCACTTTAAATTCATGACCCATTGAAATATGCATAGCACAAGTACTGTTCAACATATAAATTATAAACACAATGATTTTCTTAGTAAGAGAAAGATAAAATATGCTCTAAGCTCATCATTTTGAGTATGAATTGAATTATAGCCAAAGACAGCGCAACAACAAAAAACAATCATACACAACTGAACATAGAACTCTCAAATGTGTTCCTTGTTTCTAGAGCAAAATGATTTGTTCACTAATGATGTTGATCAACATGTATGGCATATATAATTAATGAAGCCCATGTATGATAGATTGCAAGAACAAAAGTCTGTATGAAAAATCACATATTTGTACAAAATAACAGAGAAGGGGTGGCTTGCATGATGACCAACCACCATCAATTGACAATAAATCAAATACACCTCTATGATGTAAATTTTAGCACAATCAGGTAAAATCACCAGTATATACCACAGCTAGTTGACATTAACATGCATACATGAGAAGCTTCTGTATATGCAGATATATCCGGCAACTTAAGTTTGTGGTCTAGATCATTACTCAAACACAGGTCTATCACGTACGGACACTCAACCAACCACCAGTACATCAATTCAATGCATGTTACCAGAGAAACATCAGAACGTTTTGTGTTAAGCTAGCGGTAACCATCCGTGCAAAAAATCAAGGAATATAAAAGTGGCAGGTTCTAAATTTAGATCCAGTGTCTGCATAGACACATCGGCCATGGAAGAACAAAATCACAAGTTGGTGTGGAAGGGGATAAGCTCACCATGCATATCTGCCGCTGTGCACACTCACCGCAGCTGCCTTGGTACTTACCTTGTTGACAGTATTGCTCTGCCTCCAGTCGAAGGCGTTAGCCGGTAACAAGTGGTGAGTGGCGACTAGAGTTCGCTGCCGCCTCCAGCGAGTCGTCGCGGTAGACCGGCCATCGCACAGCTGCTCTGCTCCAACAAGGCTACTGTCGGTATTGAGATCCATGCCGGATCCAGCGCACCCAAGACGCCATTATCATCGCTGGTCAGCAGGAAAGGTAGAGCATAGGGTAGAGGACGCAGAGGTGCCACTAGGAATGTGAGCGGAGGAGGTACGGGAGAGGCCGGGGAAGAGAAAGGGCTCAGCCGGGAGGTGGGGCAAGGGGTGGTGAAAGGAGCGACCACCAGATGGAGAGGGTGCGGAGGAGCGAGAGGAGGGGATTCGGGATGGGGCGACGGGGCAGGGAGAGGAGATTGGGGATGGGGCGGCGGAGGAGGGAGGAGATTGGGGATGGGGGCGGCGGCGGAGGGAGAAAGAGATGAGGGAGAAAGACAGAGCTTAGGGTTAGGTCTTTATACTGTGAATGGTTCAGATGGGCTTTAGTGGGCTTGAAATTTTTACCACCGCGCGCGCTAATGGAGTTCTACGCGCGCCCTCCCTCCTTTCTTCGCGCGCGCCTTCCTCGCGCAACCCAAATTCAAGCGCGCCCTTCCTTTCCTGCTTTCGTTTTATTTTTCATATATAAATCATCCTACTAACATGTGAGCCAAATAAAGAACATGTACGACACATCAACAAGAGCCACCCGTGACCGTGTGGATTGTGTATAAACAAAGAACAAAGAAAAAAGTGAGGCCAAGCTAGTCGATCGATGACAGTTTTCGTGACGGCTCCTTGATGTCCGTCATGAAGGGGCTACCGCTTTGGCGGCCGTCCGCCTCTTGCTAATCCATGACAGTTTTCATGACGGTTTTCAGGAATGTCATCAGAAATCTATCATGGATTAATAGATTTCTTGTAGTGATTCTAATATTTAGGTTTCTTAGAATTTGGTCTTGCACATGTAGGTCCTGCTGTCAGAGGCTTAGACCCACTGTTCGACCCATTTTGCATATGGGGAAATAAGATGTCCATGAATATCAGTCAAGTCAAGAAACTCAGAAAGATTGTTAGGATGAAGAAACTTGTGATGAATAACAGCAAGATCTTTGTTTGCACAATGAAGAAGACATCAGTCAACTATAGAACGGTACTAACTCTTTTGCCTTGTTTTTACCCCTTGCGCCATTTCAAAATTTATAACCGCGATTTATGCATATCTTTGTTTTCAGTACTTTTCAAAGTAGTTCACCGATGATTACCTCTCAAACCACCTGCATGGTCAAGAGGCGATGAAGGTATTCATTCAATACCCATGGTACAATAATGAAGTCTTCCTAAAGAGGACGAAGGTTGGGCAGGCAATTATCCATATCCACTGGCCTAAAGTTGCAAGGACATTCAACATCACTGAAGGCTTAATATTTGCCTTCCGCTTCTGCAGTTTCCCAGATGAGATTCATCTGCCTATTTACCGTGTATGATGCTACTTTCCAAAGGTTTTTGATGTTCCATGTGAAACTTGGTGTTGTTGTGTAATGGCGTAATTGAGTGCTAAAGCTATCTGATGTAATTCGATTATGAAATCCTGATATCTGGTGTGTTTTATAAGAAATGTCAATTTGATTACAACATGGATTATCAATAATAGGATAATTACCCTACTTATTGGGGTTTTCTATTGCAGATGGTTACTCAGACAGCAACTTGGGCGATGAACTCAAACAACCCACACGGTTTCTAGAAAGTAGGCGTGTTCGATCAACTAACAATCACACACGACTTCCGGCAGAGAACTGTTTGCGTTAGGCCACCTTGCACAAACATTTCCACAAACAAACCTGTGTTTGATATACATACAACAGAAAAGTTTTGCTGGGATTCACCATGTGGGATGTACATACGAATAGAAACAATTGGGTTTCGATGCCTCGCCCGATCGCACACGAGCTCATTTTGCCCCCGCCTATGTGCCAGGAGGGCCTATCCCCGATGGTTTCTAGGTCATGTGGGAAGGACCCCACTATCACCGTCACTCACTTGGCGATGGTTCGAAACACCGTCGCCGAAAGGGGTTAAAAACCGTTTGTATAGCACGTCTCTGCACTAGTGCCCAGGGAGCTCAGATGGTTGCCAAGCAAACACATCGATATTCGCTCGCGGGAAGGCAATGAGCGCGCTTTCCTATTTGTCGTCAAGGGTGGAGCTGATAGTGAACGTACCATCAGCGCCAACTAGCCCTGCCCGGACCTTCTTCAGAGCAGGCGCAACAACCTTTGATCTCTTGCTATTGGAACTTTCCGGCAAGTCATCGACAGGCGCAGAACACTCCGGAGAGGCACTCTTCCCGGATCCCTTTCTGGTATCCTTGCTAGCTTTTCTCCTTTGCTTGTTTTCCTTGGCGAGGACTGTGGCTTCCACGGCCTCGGCAGCGAACGCCTCCCGGTACATCTTATCCACGCATATAATTGCGTCCTTCTTGTTTGACGGGATGGAAATGACGCCCATTGGTCCTGGCATCTTCAAAGTGTTGTAGGCATAGTGGGATGCCGCCATGAATTTTGCTAGGGCAGGTCGTCCAAGTATCCCATTGTACGACAATGGAAGCTCGACCACGTCGAACACAATTCTCTCAGTCCGGTAGTTCAATTCCCCTCCAAACGTCACTGGCAACGTGATCTTCCCCTTTGGACGACTCCTGCTGGGGTTGATCCCTTGAAAGGTGCCAGTAACCTTGAGCTCTTCTTCTGTTATCTGTAGCTTGCTGATGACCTTTGGAGAAATCAGATTCAACCCGGCCCCGCCGTCAACCAACATCTTTGTGACCTTGAGGTTGCGGATCGTTGGTGAAACCCACAACGGCAAGCACCCTACCACGATGGTGCGGTCAGGGTGGTCCTCTTCGATAAAGATGATGGGCGTGTAGGACCACTTGAGTGGTTTACGAGAATGTGCTGCTGGCTCCACAGCATTCACCTCACGCGCTCATTGTTTTAGCTGGCGGCGAGAGGAGTGCAAGGATGCACCTCTGTCAAAGCACAGGGCATCAGTGGCCTTCTGAAACTCCTTCTCGCTGGTTTCCTCTTCATCCCCTTCATCGCTCTCGTCATCGCATTCCTTCTTCTCATGGCCTCTAGCAGGTTTCCCTTGATGCTGAGGGACCTTGCCGGGGCGGCCTCTTCTACCACCTCAGCCCTTCCCGCCAACGCCATCTTGGTCTCTCTCTTTATCACGCTTCTCGTACTCAGCTTCTACTTCTGGACGAGTTGCTCAACTTGATGACACTCTTGGAGATCATGGCCCTTGGTACGATGGATCTTGCAGTACGGCCCATCATCCTTCCCAGCCTTCTCGGCCGCCGCAGCTTCCCGGCAGTCAGTGCGTGGCAACTTCCTTGCCAAGAGCTTCGGTCTTGGCCTTCTTGCCGGTACTAGGAACGCCAGACCCCTCGACAGCCAGAACTGTTTTCTCTTTGCGCTTCTTGTTGCGTTTCTTGTTCTTCTTCTTCTGATTGGTGGCATCGTCGTTGTCCTCTGAATCAATGTCGACGCCATCTTCTTCTCCGGGGAGTCGTCTCCCCTCCTCTGTTCGGGCACACTTATCTGCCAAGGTGTACAGCTCATTCACAGTCCTGGGCAATCAGACGTTCATCTTGGAACATATTCTGCGATTGCGTACATTGGACTAGAATGCAGCAATCACAGCTGTCGGGTGGATGTCTGGAATGTTCCTATGCGCCCGGCTGAATCTCTGCATATACTTCCGTAAACTCTCTCCTTCCTTTTGTGGGAGGAGCTGCAAGTTGCTAGGCCACCCTGGTTCTTGATGGCCTCCCATGAAGGCGCCAAAAAACTCATTTCATAGGTCATCCCAGGTCGAGATGGAGTTCTCCGGCAAGTGCATAAGCCACGACCTCACGTTTGGCTTAAGTGCCAAAGGGAAGTAGTTGGCGAATACCTTTTCATCTCTTCCTCCGGCGGCTTGAACGGCGATGGTGTAAATGCTCAAGAACTCTGCCAGGTTCAATCTTTCGTCATACTTTTCAGGTATCTCTGGCTTGAACATATGAGCAGATGGCCAACGGACTTACCATAGCTCACGAGTGAAGGCGTGGCACCCAACCTCGAAAGGCAGGTATCCGTCTCCACCGGGCACGGGCTCGTCGACATCGGGGCCATTGCGTCTGTCAGACTGGCAGCGGGTTTCGCGGCATCATTCTATGGGGACACGCGCATCTTCCCTCCGCCTGTCTTCCAAGACCTGTCGCTGGTCTCGACGGGCTCGAGCATCAGACGAAGACATCGACACATCGTTGGGTTCTTGGTCGTGTGGCTCTGGCTGCGGCCCCTGCGCTAGCTGCTGTGGAGGGGACTGCACCGTACGAGTGGCCCCTTCGGTACGGCCAACGGCTTGGGCCGTTGTCACTTCCTGTGGAGGCCATGGCGGGCCTGTCCACTGTGATCCTCCCGCCTCAGCGAAACCAATTAGGCTCTGAATGGTGGCTCTCCACTCATCCATTTGATTGGCCGCTGGAGGGAATCTCCACAGGAGTTGGGCTCGCGCCATGGCTTCCGAAGCGGTGCTTGGCATGCACGATAACGCAAACGTTGCCCGACTTCTGACTATGCCGGTAGTGGTGGCGCAGTGTTCTCGTCGCCGCGAGCCAGTCACCATGGTGGCGTGGCAACGAGATGGATGTGCTTGGGGATTGACGGCCCTATTCGGCTCATCGTCTTGGTTAACTTGCCCTAGGGATGGCGCGTGCCCAGTAGCCGCACCCACAGTAGGGGCAGCTGGAGGGTTGCGATTCACACCAAAGTGAGCGCCATCGCTACGGCTGCGTCCATCAGTGAGGTGGAGAGACGGAGATGGAATATTCTCCCACCTGCATCTTGTGGAGCATGGCCGCTAGGGTGTTGTTGATGCTGCCCTCCTCCAGCGCCTCCTACTCCCACTTCGGCCGCAGGGGGAACGGTGATGTCGTGGCGGAACACAATCACCTATGGGGCTGTTGGCCCCTTGTGGTTCAGCAAGGGGGAGGGGCACGTTGCACAAAGAGCGGAGACCGTAGGGGCAACATGACAATGGTAACGCGGTGGTTTTTACCCAGGTTCAGGCCGCTGCGAAGCGTAAAACCCTACTCCTACTTTGGTGGACTAGATGGAGGACCATGACGAACACGCAGCGCTCAAGCCCGGCAAGGTCGCCTCGGGAAGATCAACTACACGCGTAAGAGTGTACAAAGGTCGGAATCCTATTTTAGGTCGCCATGGCCCTCCTTTTATAGGCTAAGGGGTTACCACAGTGGCAAATCAGTCATTACACACTGATTAGATAGCAACAGTGCTATCATACCTAACTCTGTAGACAGGACAAGGTGCATTAAATGCACCGTTTAGTGTCATGTCGCGGGGGTAGCCCGGCAAGCCTTGCCACGCCACTTTAGTTGTCTCTCGCCCTGTCTGCCTGACACGCCTCTAGACGGGTGTCATGCAGGGTGAATCTTCTCCCCAAATGGCTGCCACGTGCCAGAGGACGGCCACTTAATCACTTGCGGGCTCGACACCGCACTGGTAAGTGACTTGAGTCGCTGTGCGGTGGAGCGGTGGTGTCTTGGCGGGGTTAGCGCCCTTCGCGTCCTCGGCAAGCCTGCCGGGGGAGTCTTGAGACTTGTCTTCGATGTGGCCTGGACCTGACTGGGCTCGCCTGCCCGGTAAGGGGGGTTTTTTCCTTATTATATCTTGCTCCTTTGGCTTGTCTTGGTCTTCTTGATCCGCCCTTTGATTCCTCAAAGAGCTATCTCCTTAGCTTGGTCTTGTCTTGTCATTGCAACCTTGCCTCTGTGCCTGTGTATAGTCTAGGCAACATACAACAAGGTTTGTTGCACCGACACGTACCAATGCGTGTACTGCAGTACGGCTGAACTCAAGCCCACCATTTTGTGAGGACTTGTTAGCTTGAGATTGTAACCCGATCAATATGGAATAAAACTCCTTTTAACCTCGCATAAAAAAAGAGTGCGACGTGCCAATATCTAACATAAACATGGCTTGGAAAAGCACAGATGCTCGAATGGTTCCTCAAGTTCTTGCCGACCTGCTGCAGAATATTTTAATCTGTCGGTGTTTCACTTGCACTTTACTTGTTTTTTAAGGGACACTTTACTTGTTTCAGTGTTGCAGCAAATGCTCTACTCAAATAGGAGTAGCTTATATTGGCACTTTTCTAGGGAGTACTCTTTTCTTAAAGAAGCTCCAATCGATTTTTCTTTATTTGTACACATTGTCACAACTTTGTTTTTGGTCCAGAGCTATTTTAGGGTGATTGGCGTAGTACTCAGAGACTCGGCGTACTACCCAGTACTTACCGGTATGATTTTCATTAGCCGTCACACTGATTGTAAGCATGAGCAGATGGAAGATTAGGTTAGTGCAAAGCTTACCTTACCCTATGTAACGCCCACGATGCGGCTATATCTCCCACGTGTCGAGGCACGACTTGGAGGCATAACCGCATGGTGGTTTTGTCGCAAGAAGGGTCATCTTCACACAATCCCATGTAATGAACAAGAATGGGATAAAGAGTTGGCTTACAATCGCCACTTCACACAATACATAAATTAAACATACATCATTCAGAGTACAATCAAGGTTCGAGTACGGAACCGAAATAAAAGAAGACAACCCCAAATGCTAGATCCCCGATCGTCCAACTGGACTCCACTACTGATCATCAGGAAATGAAACATAGTAACGACCAAGTTCCTCGTTGAACTCCCACTTGAGCTCGGTTGCGTCACCTGCACTGGTATCGTCGGCACCTGCAACTGTTTTGGTAGAATCTGTGAGTCACGAGGACTCAGCAATCTCACACCCGCGAGATCAAGACTATTTAAGCTTATAGGAAGGATGGGGTAATGAGGTGGAGCTGCAGCAAGCACTAAGCATATATGGTGGCTAACATACGCAAATAAAGGCGAGAAGAGGAGCAACGCAACGGTCGCGAAGCTAGAAGTGATCCTGAAACTGCTTACGTTCATATATAACCCAAACCGTGTTCACTTCCCGGACTCCGCCGAAAAGAAACCATCACGGCTACACACGCGGTTGATGCATTTTAATTAAGTCAGGTGCAAGTTCTCTACAACCGGACATTAACAAAATTCCCATCTGCCACATAACCGCGGGCACGGCTTTCGAAAGATAATACCCTGCAGGGGTGTCCCAACTTAGCCCATCATAAGCTCTCACGGTCAACGAAGGATATTCCTTCTCCCGGGAAGACCCGATCAGTCTCGGAATCCCGGTTAACAAGACATTTCGACAATGGTAAAACAAGACCAGCAAGACCACCCGTTGTGCCAACAAATCCCGATAGGAGCTGCACATATCTCGTTCTCAAGGCACACTGGATAAGCTAAGCGTACAGGTACCAACGTAACCCAAGTTGCCAAGGGACGGTCCCACACGGTGCTCTAGTTTGGACCAACACTTGGAGGAGCACTGACCCGGGAGGTAAAAATAAGATGACCCTCGGGCTCGCGAAAACCCAAGGGAAAAGGCTTAGGTAGGCAAATGTAAAACCAAGGTTGGGCCTTGCTGGAGGAGTTTTATTCAAGGTGAACTGTCAAGGGGGTCCCATAAATCACCCAACTGCGTAAGGAACGCAAAATCAAGGAACATAACACCGGTATGACTGAAACTAGGGCGGCAAGAGTGGAACAAGACACCAGGCATAAGGCCGAGCCTTCCAACCCTTTACCAAGTATATAGATGCATTAATTAAGTACGAGATATTGTGATATCCCAAAATATCCATGTTCCAACATGTAACCAACTTCATCTTCACCTGCAACTAGCAATGCTATAAGAAGGGCTGAGCAAAAGCGGTCACTTAGCCAAACAACGGTTTGCTAGGAAAGGATGGTTAGAGGCTTGGCATGGCAATATGGGAGGCATGATATAGCAAGTGGTAGGTAGCGCGGCAAAGCAATAGAGCGAACAACTAGCAAGCAAAGATAGAAGTGATTTCGAGGGTATGGTCATCTTGCCTGAGATCCCGCAAGGAAGAAGAACGAGTCCATGAAGAAGACGAATGGACGTAGTCGAACGAATCCTCACAACTCCGGAATGAAACCGAAGCTTTGAAGCGTACGTTTCGGGGCGGACGGGTTCGAAGTGGAAGTAGTTGTTCACGGGTCATCGTGGGAAGTAGTGGCACACGTGGCGGCGTAGTGGAAGTAGTTGTACATGGTAGCAACAGTAGTCGAACTTGGCGAACCGGAGGGGTACACTTAAGTCGTCGTGGGAACTTGATGAATCCGAGGTCTTCGGGGTCGACGGTAGTTGTACGTTTCATAGCAGAACTTGACGGATCCGAGGACTCCGACGTAGTGGTACACGCCCGTAGATGAACTTGACGGGTCGTCGTCATCCTGGTACTTGGTGTCCTCTTGGTCTCGGCAGAGATGAAATGGAACGCAACGGTTGTGGTACATGGCGTCTAGGGCTTCGCGGGTCATCATCCTATACTTGGCGTTCGGTGCGGTGGTCGTTAGGGCGCCGTATGTCGTGGTACTTGGCGGTCTTGATGATTCCAAGGGTCTTGGTGGAGGCCATGGCACTCCCTGGTGGCACCGAGGTGGTCTAGCAGCAGCAAGGGCGCCGTGGAGGTGATGGCCGTGGCGGGACTGCTCGAGGTAGCAGCAGAAGATGGCCGGGTCGGACGTCGGGGTTGACGGTTGGAGAGGTGGAGATGGGGCGGCGGAGCCGCAGGTGAGGTCCAGGGCGCGGCACGCGCCAGATCCGAAGCGGAGGGACTCGAATCCGGCAAGGGCGAGGAAGCAGAGGCACGAGGAGGGCCATGGCGGCATGGGCGACGAAGCAGCAGCGGCACTGGCGCCGGTCCATGTGACGGAGAGGCAAATTAGAGGGGAACGGGATGAGGGCGCGACGCTCCTGCTGGGCGCGGAGGACGACGGCTGCAGGCGCGGGGTCTCGCTCCTCTCCCTGGCGAAGCAAGGAAGAAGGAGGGGATCGAGGGAGAGGGGCGCTGTGGGAAGATGGGGGCGCTGCGGGAAGATGGGGGTGAGATCGAGAGGGGGGGATCGAGCAGGGCTCCCCTGGCTCGATGCATGCGTGTGTGGGTGGCGGCGGAGGGGAATGAGAGGGTTGAGGGGTCAAGCAGCTAGGGTTAGGAGGGTTAGGTGGGCCGGCGCTGGTTGGTTAGGCCCAAGAGGCCGGCTGGGCTGCAAGGCTGTGCTCTCCCTCCCCCTCATATTTCTTTTAATAGAAAAGAAATTAGAGAGAAGAAAAGAAAGAGAGGGTTAGGGAAAGAAGTTGGACATGGGGATTATTTGCCCGGACTCACAAAAATGTTCTTGTTCCGAGAAAATAGAAAAGGCCATGATTAAAAGATTTAAATTCAAACTCATTTTATTTGAATTCAAATGATTTGAATAGGAAGTGAGGGTTGGGAAGGTCCAAAAATGTTCGGATTTTTGGTGGAGCTCCGGAATATGATGAAAGAATATATGGCAAGGTTGGAGACCAAGAATTAAGATAACACAGGCATTGGGATAATTTGCAAGTGTGTTATGGTGATTTCCAAATTAAAGAAATATTTAATATAGCTCCCTAATATTGGGAGGATATGTTATAAAGAGAAGTCACCATATGAATTCCCTCGATTTAAATAGATCAAAAATCTATGCAATTTATTTAGTTGAGTTTTAAAAATTAAATGACATGATGGCATGATGACATGATGCAATGCAAAATAAATAGAGCAAGCAAAAAGAAACACACTGCGATCACGAAATATATGGAAGTCTTCTGGAGCGTCGGTCTTGGGGCGTTACAACACTCCACCACTACAAGAGGATCTCGTCCCGAGATCTAGGATGGCACCAGAGAGAAAAGCGGAAGAGGAAGAGGTAAAACAAAGTTGCTTCTTTGACAAAAGAGTGAAACCAACGAACCTTGAGAGGTCGCAAGGCTTGAAGAAATGATACGACAGAGGTGAACAAAATTTAAAACACTCTGTTCAGCAAGAGGAACAAGGAACATTGCGAGAACCTTGTAGGTTGAAGGACATGAAACAAGAGCTCAACGGATCAAAATTAATATGAAAGCACACCGGTAGAAAAGAGAAACAAGGAACAAGAATGCATAATTTGGACAGCACTCTGATAGAAAATGGAAGGAATTAACATGAACTTGAGAAGATGGGATGATACTTGATGAAATCAACAACACACTGCCTCCGGAACTATTGAAAAAATGGCACAAGGGGTAAGAAAGATTTCAGACCGCACTCTGGTTGAGGAAGGAGGCAAAACTTGATAAGATGCGAGAGCTCGAATGAAAACACGACACTCTAGTTAAATGGATAAGCAAGGAAAAGAACACGATCTCCAAAATGAGATGATGGGCGAATATAACAACATCCCAAAGCCTCTGGAATGAAAGGATAGAAGCTAGATTGTTGTAAAGAAAGAAGGGAGAAACAACTGACAGTTTCTATCTCACTTGAATTTGAAAAGCATCCTTACAAAGAAGAGTTGAACGGAGTTGTTGGAAAACCAACAACGAAAAGAATAAGCTTGTAGTGGGCTTATGGAAACATCTCAACATTATGGGGTGACAAACGGCCACTAAAGGAACCCATTGGTTTGAGTGAGAGCACCAAGGCGATGAAAAACTTCTTTCACCAAGAGGATAGGAGAAAACTTGGATCATTGATAAGCACCATAATAGCAACATTCCTTAGGGAAGGCTTTAGGTGAAACATGACACAAGATAAATCCAACGAAGAGATTGATGGATTTAAAATACCTCATTCTTGACAACATGTGAATCATGAAACATGGGGAGAAATTGCCAAGGATGACATAACACCATCTCAAAAGGTAAGGTAGAAATAATTGCACTTCGGAATGCAAGATGAAGAATACATGAACTCCTCAAAACAAGACATGTGTTGAACACCATGTTAATTTTTTAGTATAGCTTGGCGGATCTTAACTCCGAGAGAAATCTTGAAGAATAATTGAAGAATGAAAGGAATCCTTGACGAACCACCATGTAGAGCCTCCATGAAGAACTTCAGTAAACAAAAGGATGATAGAAAGAAAAGAGAAGTTGAAAGAAAAACGTGAATTCTTGCAATGATTTAGATGGAGCTTCAGGACGATATAATGAGAAAACTTTGAACTCCGGAAAGAAAAGATGAAGCATTTCAAACCGAGAATGTGATATGATGAACAAACTCCGGAAAGAAGAGATGAACAACTTAGAACTGAGAAATTGATACCATTATGAACTCCGGAAGAAGGAATTAATCACTTGGATGAAACAAGAACAAGAATTATGTTATGCTTATCCTTCACCAATTTAGATTGATGACAAGCAACGAATTTGGCATACTACTTATTCTCGTAGAAATGATTAAGATAGATATAGCGCAAACTTGAGAAGGACTTCAACGAACCACCGGTAACAACGGAAGAGAATTTGGAAAGAACGAATGAATTGATATGATAACAACGGAAGAGAATTCTTGAATGAACCACCGTAAGAATTGAAAATGAACGAAGAAAAGATAAAGAAACACCAGGAAGAATTAGAAAACGAACGAAGATACTTGAGAGATTAAGATACATGAGAACGAAGAGATCATGAACTGATTAGAGGATATCTGAAAGCTGAAAATGAATAATTCTGAGATGATGGCCTCCGGAGAATCAAAATGAAAAGACTCCTGAATTGATCTGGATGGGTGAAAAGAATTCTCACAATCGGAAACAATTATGAGAGGATGGCATGAAGCTAGAACCATGAATCTTTGGAAGAACGGGTAAGGGTTTAAGAGGAACTCCTCTTCGGTCTTCAAAATCCGAGAATGACAACGAGAAACACCACCATGAATTGTTGAGATACTCCGGGATGAAAATAAGAAAGGTTGAACCAACGATGAAAAGAATTTGAAAGCGATCTTGGAGAAGGAATATGACTGATGATACTTCATTCCTACATCAAACTTTGAAAAGAATTTGGGAATAGCTCCGGGAAAATTAGAAGAGTCAGGTAAGATCCTGGGAAAAGACCTGTGGGTTAGGGCCCACTCAAAAGATACACCATTGAATGATAAAAAGAAAGATTGCGCCGGTTGAATTAAATGGATCAAAAGAGATAACAACCTCGAGATAGCTTGAACGGATTGGGAATGGAAACGCGAATCTTCTGAGATATCTTCAGCACTCCAGATAACATGAATAGCAAGAGGTGGATGATTAAGAGATGCACCGACATGAGAAAGCATTTGAAACGAGGAAAAGAATACGATCAACACTGAAAGCTTGACTTGAGTCCACCGGAGAAGAAAAGAACGAAGAATAATAGACTTGAAGCTTCATTAGCATCTTCATGAGAAATCACCAAGTAAGAACATGGAGGAAAAGAATGAAGAGACTTCACATCAATAAAAAGGATACTTAATTAAGAAATTCGGGTCCTTGAGAAAAGGGTGGGAGGGTGGGAAAACAAAGGCAACTTGGGTCGGATGAAACGAACACCGTTGAGAAAAAACTGAGGGATGATCTTGCGAATGTTGAAATGATCGGATCCACTTGAAGAGAAGCACGCCGGTTGGAAAAGAGTTGACATGACAACCTCAGTGATCAAGAAGGATTAGCACTCCCATAGAAATATGAGAACACCGTTCAGAAAAGGTATGGAATCCACATTTGACTTCGAAGCAACTCGAATACCACAACTTAAAACAAAACAAAGGATTGGCTTGCAAAATAAGCCGGAAACAAACATATGATAGATCCCATATCGTATCATGTGTCTGTTGGAAAAATATCCTACGAGATACTTGAATTCCCACTTATAAACTCCCGAAACTTTCTGGTTATGCAATCAGGTGTTGGGGATCAGGGGACGCAATATATCTCACCCAAACTAACAATACCTAGATCCAGCTGTATCCATCCTTCAACACATAACCAAGAAACCTTCGGAAATCATTTACCTCAACCTTCGAATAGCATCCATTATACGAGTTATGGCAATACTCCCGAACTCCCGCCCCAGTACTGGGTGGCGTTGAGGTGATCTCACCAACAACTACATAAAAGAGATTTTCGATGTCGGCGAAACTCAGGTATTCCAGAACTGCAACGATAAAATTGTGACGACAACACCTCGGAGCTCAACTCCCCAGGACACTGCCACAACCCCTAAATGTCAGGAGGCACCAAGAATAATGTTCTCGTCACAAAACCATCGGAACGATTCCAAGATACCCGCGTGATCCTAAATTTTTTTTAGTGAAATTTGAGGAGAGGAAAGTCAAAACATCTACGTCAGGAGGCCTCACCAGAGCGACGAAGGGACTGAGGAGTAAAAAGAATCCTACTCTCCGATATATATAATCCTAGGACTCAAAACATTTTTGTTCTAGACTCAACAACGCCAGCGATTCGATCAAGCAGGGGGCTCCTAAGTCGGGGATGGCTCTGATTACCAACTTGTAACGCCCACGATGCGGCTATATCTCCCACGTGTCGAGGCACGACTTGGAGGCATAACCGCATGGTTGTTTTGTCGCAAGAAGGGTCATCTTCACACAATCCCATGTAATGAACAAGAATGGGATAAAGAGTTGGCTTACAATCGCCACTTCACACAATACATAAATTAAACATACATCATTCAGAGTACAATCAAGGTCTGAGTACGGAACCGAAATAAAAGAAGACAACCCCAAATGCTAGATCCCCGACCGTCCCAACTGGACTCCACTACTGATCATCAGGAAACGAAACATAGTAACGACCAAGTTCCTTGTCGAACTCCCACTTGAGCTCGGTTGCGTCACCTGCACTGGTATCGTCGGCACCTGCAAC
This sequence comes from Aegilops tauschii subsp. strangulata, assembly GCF_002575655.3. NCBI lineage: Eukaryota > Viridiplantae > Streptophyta > Magnoliopsida > Poales > Poaceae > Aegilops > Aegilops tauschii. The sequence continues at coordinate 273,967,371 of NC_053037.3, read as the reverse complement.
TGTTTTGGTAGAATCTGTGAGTCACGAGGACTCAGCAATCTCACACCCGCGAGATCAAGACTATTTAAGCTTATAGGAAGGATGGGGTGATGAGGTGGAGCTGCAGCAAGCACTAAGCATATATGGTGGCTAACATACGCAAATAAAGGCGAGAAGAGGAGCAACGCAACGGTCGCGAAGCTAGAAGTGATCAAGAAGTGATCCTGAAACTGCTTACATTCATACATAACCCAAACCGTGTTCACTTCCCGGACTCCGCCGAAAAGAGACCATCACGGCTACACACGCGGTTGATACATTTTAATTAAGTCAGGTGTCAAGTTCTCTACAACCGGACATTAACAAAATTCCCATCTGCCACATAACCGCGGGCACGGCTTTCGAAAGATAATACCCTGCAGGGGTGTCCCAACTTAGCCCACCATAAGCTCTCACGGTCAACGAAGGATATTCCTTCTCCCGGGAAGACCCGATCAGTCTCGGAATCCCGGTTAACAAGACATTTCGACAATGGTAAAACAAGACCAGCAAGACCACCCGCTGTGCCGACAAATCCCGATAGGAGCTGCACATATCTCGTTCTCAGGGCACACCGGATAAGTTAGCATACAGGTACCAACGTAACCCAAGTTTCCAAGCGACGGTCCCGCACGGTGCTCAAGTTTGGACCAACACTCAGAGGAGCACTGGCCCGGGGGATAAAAATAAGATGACCCTCGGGCTCGCGAAAACCCAAGGGAAAAGGCTTAGGTAGGCAAATGTAAAACCAAGGTTGGGCCTTGCTGGAGGAGTTTTATTCAAGGCGAACTGTCAAGGGGGTCCCATAAATCACCCAACCGCGTAAGGAACGCAAAATCAAGGAACATAACACCGGTATGACGGAAACTAGGGCGGCAAGAGTGGAACAAAACACCAGGCATAAGGCCGAGCCTTCCACCCTTTACCAAGTATATAGATGCATTAATTAAGTATGAGATATTGTGATATCCCAAATTATCCATGTTCTAACATGGAACCAACTTCATCTTCACCTGCAACTAGCAATGCTATAAGAAGGGCTGAGCAAAAGCGGTAACTTAGCCAAACAACGGTTTGCTAGGAAAGGATGGTTAGAGGCTTGACATGGCAATATGGGAGGCATGATATAGCAAGTGGTAGGTAGCGCGGCAAAGCAATAGAGCAAACAACTAGCAAGCAAAGATAGAAGTGATTTCGAGGGTATGGTCATCTTGCCTGAGATCCTGCAAGGAAGAAGAACGAGTCCATGAAGAAGACGAATGGACGTAGTCGAACGAATCCTCACAACTCCGGAACGAAACCGAAGCTTTGAAGCTTACGTTTTGGGGCGGACGGGTTCGAAGTGGAAGTAGTTGTTCACGGGTCATCGTGGGAAGTAGTGGCACACGTGGCGGCGTAGTGGAAGTAGTTGTACATGGTAGCAACGGTAGTCGAACTTGGCGAACCGGAGGGGTACACTTAAGTTGTCGTGGGAACTTGATGAATCCGAGGTCTTCGGGGTCGACGGTAGTTGTACGTTTCATAGCGGAACTTGACGGATCCGAGGACTCCGGCGTAGTGGTACACGCCCGTAGATGAACTTGACGGGTCGTCATCATCCTTGTACTTGGCGTCCTCTTGGTCTCGGCAGAGATGAAACGGAACGCAACGGTTGTGGTACATGGCGTCCAGGGCTTCGTGGGTCATCATCCTGTACTTGGCGTTCGGTGCGGTGGTCGTTCGGGCGCCGTATGTCGTGGTACTTGGCGGTCTTGATGATTCCAAGGGTCTCGATGGAGGCCATGGCACTCCCTGGTGGCACCGAGGTGGTCTAGCAGCAGCAAGGGCGTCGTGGAGGTGATGGCCGTGGTGGGACTACTCGAGGTAGCAACAGAAGATGGCCGGGTCGGACGTCGGGGTTGACGGTTGGCGAGGTGGAGATGGGGCGGCGGAGCCGCAGCTGAGGTCCGGGGCGCGGCACGGGCCAGATCCGGAGCGGAGGGACTCGAATCCGGCGAGGGCGAGGAAGCAGAGGCACGAGGAGGGCCATGGCGGCACAGGCGCCGAAGCAGCAGCGGCACTGGCGCCCGGCCATGCGATGGAGAGGCAAAGCAGAGAGGAACGGGATGAGGGCGTGACGCTCCTGCTGGGCGCGGAGGACGACAGCTGCAGGCGCGGGGTCTCGCTCCTCTCCCTGGCGAAGCAAGGAAGAAGGAGGGATCGAGGGAGAGGGGCGCTGTGGGAAGATGGGGGCGCTGCGGGAAGATGTGGGTGAGATCGAGAGGGGGGATCGAGCAGGGCTCTCCCTGGCTCGATGCATGCGTGTGTGGGTGGCGGCGGAGGGGAACGAGAGGGCTTGAGGGGTCAAGCGGCTAGGGTTAGGAGGGTTAGGTGGGCCGGCGCTGGTTGGTTAGGCCCAAGAGGCCGGCTGGGCTGCAAGGCTGTGCTCTCTCTCTCTCTCCCTCATATTTCTTTTAATAGAAAAGAAATTAGAGAGAAGAAAAGAAAGAGAGGGTTAGGTAAAGAAGTTGGACATGGGGATTATTTTTTCGGACTCACAAAAATGTTCTTGTTCCGAGAAAATAGAAAAGGCCATGATTAAAAGATTTAAATTCAAACTCATTTGATTTGAATTCAAATGATTTGAATAGGAAGTGAGGGTTGGGAAGGTCCAGAAATGTTCGGATTTTTGGTGGAGCTCCGAATATGATGAAAGAATATATGGCAAGGTTGGAGACCAAGAATTAAGATACAAAGGCATTGGGATAATTTACAAGTGTGTTATGGTGATTTCCAAATTAAAGAAATATTTAATATAGCTCCCTAATATTGGGAGGATATGTTATAAAGAGAAGTCACCATATCGATTTAAATAGATCAAAAATCTATGCAATTTATTTAGTTGAGTTTTAAAAATTAAATGACATAATGGCATGATGACATGATGCAATGCACAATAAATAGAGCAAGCAAAAAGAAACACACGGCGATCACGAAATATATGGAAGTCTTCTGGAGCGTCGGTCTTGGGGCGTTACACCCTACCACCGTCGTTGAAACGAGGCGAGCGGCGAGGGAACCATGGAGAACGGCGGGGAAGCGATGTCGTGCCATCCGACACTACTACAGGATGGTCCAAACGCGACACTACGGTCAGAGACCCTTCGAAAAAATTGTGTGCGATGCCATAATCACAAACGGTCGTGTAAAAAAAGTCAAAAAAGGTGCAAAACGTTTGCGATGACAAATGCATCAAACACGGTTCAGAATTTAGTTGCGTGTGCGATGCAGGGCATACGGTTCAGCTCAATTAACTGGTTGGGATGAGGAGGCACAAAAGAAACGGGCAGCCAGATGAAGGCGTGTGCGATATATAGCATACGGTTCACTGGGATGAACTGTGTGTGATTAGGCAACACAATGGAAATGGTTCAACTGAACAAGATGTGTGTGATACGCGGTAAACAGGTCTGTAATCTGAAATGTGTGCGAAGACCAATAATAACACAGACGATTGTTGCTAATAAGCCGTGTGAATTGCTCTGTCTACAGTAGAATAACATGTATATATATATAACTGAAATAAACATCCAATTACATAAGTGACTATACAGATCATTCGCACACACCTCAATAAACAATTGCATGCATTATAAAGTAGGAGAAACAATCGTCTAGTCATCTACTTCTTGTGACACTCCCGCCACTGCTATGTGGCTCGATCCCTCGTCTGGGTCAGGAAGAAGATAGTTCCTCATGTCAATGATCCGCCTGTACATCTCGTAGCTTGTGTACGCATCCATGGCCACGTACTTGACATGTTGTTCATCCAGTCTCTTATGCCACACAATGTGCCAGGCGTTCTTGTCCTTATTGCTCTCTTGCTTCATCTTCGCGTAGTAGGGGTCGATGATGGCCGAGGCGAGGTCAACCAGGGAGTTCAGTTTGCTTTTGTCGGTGCCCCAGACCTTGTAGCGGCGCTGGATGTTGACAAGATTCGGGCATTTCAAGTTCGAAACCTTGAGCGCTTTTAGATCGTTGGTGGTGTCCACCGTAGCGGAACTGTAGTCAGAGCTCTTGATAAACCTGGAGAAACGCTCGCAAGGCCTTGTGGCAAGGTGGAAGTGGTAGACGAGGACGTCATGTCACATGCACAACTGGGCGATGGCAACCTTCTGATCATGCCCGGCACGACCGATGGTGTACTCGAGGTCGAAGCCGACCACTCGGTACTTGTCCTCGACAAGGAACTGCTCCATAGTTTGGATGGAGCTCTCCACCGAGACCAGATCGTTCGTGTACACCACCGAGAGGGCCTTCCCCCTCACGTGGGTGTCCACTATGTGATGCGTGGTGCCCGCCGTTGTCGTCGTCGGCCGTTGGGAGCGCCATTGGAGCCACGGGGAGCGCCATTGGAACCGCTGGATGTCCTCTCTGTATGTGTCCTCGTGGGTGTGCTTATTGTGTCGTGTGAGACGAGAGATGAAGGTAAATGGCCGCAGGAATAAAAGGGGGCTGGGCGGCGTGGATTCTCGGCGCGTCCGCATGGCAGTTTTTGCAGTGGGTAACTGCATCGTCGCACCGCGCCCGGCGCAACCGTTTGCACACGAACGTGCGTGATCGTGCACTGGCCCAAAACACTGGCAGCACGCGTGGAGGGACGAGGGCAGAGCACCCGGAGGGACGCGAGAGCAGAGCGCGCCGCGGCCGCCTGAACCGCAAGCAACCACACGCATGAAGCAGTTGAACACGTAGGAAATGGTCGCCTAGAAGCCGGCCGACAGTTGCGTCGCTGCGTAGAGAGCGGCCGTGTGGTACCACCTCCGTCTAGTCTATAGTCTCCTTTATATTCCGTGCCATACTTTGCCCTCAAATTTAACCAACAAAATGTTAATGCATGTTTTAAAAATTATATAATTGGAAACTATGTTTAAATACAAATCAAACTATATAATATTTGGCGACATGCATTCGTATTTTATTAGTTAAATCATACTTATAAACTAGGATGGTGGTATAGTAGGTAATTAAATCGTAAACATTTTTTATTAACCGTATGTGTACGTGGCCTTTCGTCCTCCTCTCGCACGTCTTGTCACCCCGCTGTCGCAGACGGCTTACAGCGCAAGCTTGCGCAGCGCGCGGGGGCGTTCTTTTTGCCAAACGGTGGTGCCAATGAATCGTTGGTGAGCCCGTTCCGGCGCAACCTCGCAGGTTCCCGCGCAAGCTTCCCGCCCGACTCGGTGAAATCCCCCAAAATCCCAGTGTTTACCGGTCTGCTATAAAAACCCTCACGGCCGGCTAGTCCTGCGTCGCATTTTCCCCTCCATCCCTGTAGCTTATCTCGTCTGCTTCTCCCACATTCGCCAATGGCACCGGTCCCTCATCGTCGCTCAGCCACTCCACCGTCATCAGAGGACAGCTCCAGCTGGGAGGCTACACCGCGGCGGCGGTGCAGTCCCCGGCATAGTGTAGTGCGCGTGGCATCCCTGTTGGGTGTGCGCGGAACACCCACCACACGCTCCGCCGCCGGTGCCCGTCGGCAGCTGTTGCTGGCCGCCGTTGCCGCCACACCACCGTCAAAAGCCAGGGCCATCGCCCGCTCCGCCGCCGCGGCCCGAAGGCGGGAGATGGCCGTTGTGGCCGCCACCCCACTGCCGGCCACTGTGGCCATCACCCGCTCCTCCACCGCGGCCCGAAGGCGGGGGGTGGTGGTAGTGGCCGCCACCTCGTGTCGGCCGTCGTGGCCGCCAGCCCACCGTCGACCACCGGGTCATCACCCTCTCTGCCACCGCCGCCCGAAGGCGGGAGGCGGAGGTGGATGCCCGCACGTGCGACAGCGACCTTGCGCGCTACACCGAGTTCCTGCGGGAGGAGGAGGAGCGCCTCGTCGAATACGCAAAGAGCCTTACCGCCGCAGTGGCAGCGCCACACGCCGCCTCAGAGGCGAGGAATCAGGAGATCTACGAGGAGAACCACCGCTTCGAGAGGGGTCATCTTGAGCGGCAGAGGGCGTTCGAGGCGAGCGTCGTTGAAGCTGCATTAGCGGCAGGCACCGCATTGCGGTTGCCCAGCTCGTCGGTAGGATCCTCCGCCGCCGCCTCTTACTGAGTGTGCTCGGCAGAGGAGAGGCAGCCGGAAGTAGTACAAAGCCCCTCCGCAGTAGTAGTAGTAGTAGTATTTAGGGGCTATTTTGTTCAGTTCATCTGACTATAGATGTGGTGGAACTATACAACGTACTTAAAATTAGCTAGTATATATAGTTGAACTAGCTATTTCACTACGTGGTTGGCAACAATTGGGGAAAAGTTTGGTCGGTTCAGCTGTCGAGTTGAACTGTTTGTATAAATGAAGAACGACTACTTAATCTATGAATGAAATCTATGCTTAATTACTGAATTTTAGTTGCAAAAAATTAGATACTGCTAATGATTTTTACCTTCATATTTTGACAAATCGCAGTGTTACAAGGATTGACAAATCTTACCAAATTGTTTGTACGTGGTTCCACATGGGTCATTCAAAACAACCGTTTGCGTTGAAGGGATCCACAAATCCTGCGCTGTTCTCACTTTGCATACGGGTGTTCTATCTAAAATGTTTCCGGTCAAGAGCTGCAGAAATCCTGCTCGGCACATTTTCTCTTGGCTTCCTGGGGAAGCTGTCGGTTTGAATACGGGTGTTCTAACTAAAACGTTTGCGATGAGTGTTTTATATTTAAAAAGCGAATTAAATTGCGGCTTGAGCGCCATTAATGGAGAGGATGCGAGCAAGGCGGGCGGCCAAGGAAGTCAAAGGGCTCACTTCCCAGCGAGCCTGCGCAGCGTACAGCTCGCAAGCTTCCCGGTGAGCCTGCGCACTCAAGGACATCTTGCACGCCTCTCGGTCAGCCCGCGCACCGGACGGCGCTCGCACGCCCCCCATTCAGTCAAGGTCAAGCAGTTGTCCGCACAGCACCTTCTATATCCATTAAAACTAAGACACGTGGCGTCGCGTGAATGGTTAACAGAATTTTGGATTTACTAGAATTTAAAAACCAGGCATCTCAATGTTTTGCCGGCAATCAACGGTGCCCTGGTGTTTGAAATTCATTCCCATTTCATGCATGGGACCTAAGCATGCACCCAAGGAAACATATTTGATTTTTCAACCAATTTATATGCACTGGAGCATGTGCATGTAGTTCTTGAATTATGCACATAAAATGCATTGAAAACTCAGTTGATGCATAGGAATGTCCAAAGGAACCCCGAAAAATCACAAAAATCACACAACACTCCTGTTGTTCTATGTTGACACGAGAAAAAAAAATTGAAAGCAATAAGAGGCAATGGATATCATTTCGTCCCCAAAGATGGGACGTTCCCTACCGAAAACCATCATGCTTGTTGTGAGAAGCTCCGGTTTGTGAGAAGCGTATACCCAAACCTGCCCCAAATGGGACAAAATTTGTACCACGGCATGTTGATGCCGCTTGATGATAGCATGCCAAGTTTCATGAATTTCAGACGAGTTTTGGATTTACTAGAATTTAAAAACCAGGTATCTCAATGTTTTGCCGGCAATCAACGGTGCGCGGGTGTTTGAAATTCATTCCCATTTCTTGCATGGGACCTAAGCATGAACCCAAGGACACATATTTGATTTTTCAACCAATTTATATGCACTGGAGCATGTGCATGTAGTTCAAATTTGAATTATGCACATAAAATGCATTGAAAACTCAGTTAATGCATAAAAATGTCCAAACGAACCCCGAAAAATCACAAAAATTCACACAACACTCATGTTGTTCTATGTAGACATGAGAAAAAAATTTGAAAGCAATAAGAGGCAATGGATATCGTTTCGTCCACAAAGGTGGGACGTTCCCTACCGAAAACCATCATGCTTTTTGTGAGAAGCATATACCCAAACCTGCCCCAAATGGGACAAAATTTGTACCACGGCATGTTGATGCCGCTCCATGATAGCATGCCAAGTTTCATGAATTTCAGATGAGTTTTGGATTTATTAGAATTTAAAAACCAGGCATCTCAATGTTTTGCCGACAATCAACGGTGGCCCGGTGTTTGAAATTCATTCCCATTTCTTGCATGGGACCTAAGCATGCACCCAAGGACACAGATTTGATTTTTCAACCAATTTATATGCACTGGAGCATGTGTATGTAGTTCAAATTTGAATTATGCACATAAAATGCATTGAAAACTCAGTTAATGCATAAAAATGTCCAAACGAACCCCGAAAATCACAAAAAATCACACAACACTGCTGTTGTTCTATGTTGACACGAGAAAAAAATTGAAAGCAATAAGAGGCAGTGGATATCGTTTCGTCCCCAAAGGTGGGACGTTCCCTACCGAAAACCATCATGCTTGTTGTGAGAAGCTCCGGTTTATGAGAAGCATATACCCAAACCTGCCCCAAATGGGACAAAATTTGTACCACGGCATGTTGATGCCGCTCCATGATAGCATGCCAAGTTTCATGAATTTCAGACGAGTTTTGGATTTACTAGAATTTAAAAACCAGGCATCTCAATGTTTTGCCGGCAATCAACGGGGCCCTGGTGTTTGAAATTCATTCCCATTTCTTGCATGGGACCTAAGCATGCACCCAAGAACACATATTTGATTTTTCAACCAATTTATATGCACTGGAGCATGTGCATGTAGTTCAAATTTGAATTATGCACATAAAATGCATTGAAAACTCAGTTAATGCATAAAAATGTCCAAATGAACCCCAAAAAATCACAAAAAATCACACAACACTCCTGTTGTTCTATGTTGACACGAGAAAAAAAATTGAAAGCAATAAGAGGCAATGGATATCGTTTCATCCCCAAAGGTGGGACGTTCCCTACCGAAAACCATCATGCTTGTTGTGAGAAGCTCCGGTTTGTGAGAAGCATATACCCAAAGCTGCCCCAAATGGGATAAAAATTTTACCACAGCATGTTGATGCCACTCCATGATAGCATGCCAAGTTTCATGAATTTCAGACGAGTTTTGGGTTTACTAGAATTTAAAAACCAGGCATCTCAATGTTCTGTCGGCAATCAACAGTGCCCCGGTGTTTGAAATTCATTCCCATTTCTTGCATGGGACCTAAGCATGCACCCAAGGACACAGATTTGATTTTTCAACCAATTTATATGCGCTGGAGCATGTGCATGTAGTTCAAATTTGAATTATGCACATAAAATGCATTGAAAACTCAGTCAATGCATAAGAATGTCCAAACGAACCCTGAAAAATCACAAAAAAACACACAACACCCCTGTTGTTCTATGTTGACACGAGAAAAAAAATTGAAAGCAATAAGAGGCAATGGATATCATTTCGTCCCAAAAGGTGGGATGTTCCCTACCGAAAACCATCATGCTTGTTGGGAGAAGCTTCGGTTTGTGAGAAGCATATACCCAAACCTTCCCCAAATGGGACAAAATTTGTACCACGGCATGTTGATGCCGCTCCATGATAGCATGCCAAGTTTCATGAATTTCAGACAAGTTTTGGATTTACTAGAATTTAAAAATCAGGCATCTCAATGTTTTGCCGGCAATCAACGATGCCCCGGTGTTTGAAATTCATTCCCATTTCTTGCATGGGACCTAAGCATGCACCCAAGGACACAGATTTGATTTTTCAACCAATTTATATGCACCGGAGCATGTGCATGTAGTTCTTGAATTATGCACATAAAATGCATTGAAAACTCAGTTGATGCATAAGAATGTCCAAACGAACCCCAAAAAATCACAAAAAATCACACAACACTCCTGTTGTTCTATGTTGACACGAGAAAAAAAATTGAAAGCAATAAGAGGCAATGGATATCGTTTCGTCCCCAAAGGTGGGACGTTCCCTACCGAAAACCATCATGCTTGTTGTGAGAAGCTTCGGTTTGTGAGAAGCATATACCCAAACCCGCCCCAAATGGGACAAAATTTGTACCATGGCATGTTGATCCCGCTCCATGATAGCATGCCAAGTTTCATGAATTTCAGACGAGTTTTGGATTTACTAGAATTTAAAAATCAGGCATCTCGATGTTTTGCCGGCAATCAACGGTGCCCCGGTGTTTGAAATTCATTCCCAGTTCTTGCATGGGACCTAAGCATGCACCCAAGGACACATATTTGATTTTTCAACCAATATATATGCACTGGAGCATGTGCATGTAGTTCAACGTTGAATTATGCACATAAAATGCATTGAAAACTCAGTTAATGCATAAAAATGTCCAAACGAACCCCAAAAATCACAAAAAATCACACAGCACTCCTGTTGTTCTATGTTGACATGAGAAAAAAATTTGAAAGCAATAAGAGGCAATGGATATCGTTTCGTCCCCAAAGGTGGGACGTTCCCTACCGAAAACCATCATGCTTGTTGTGAGAAGCTCCGGTTTGTGAGAAGCTCCGGTTTGTGAGAAGCATATAGCCAAACCTGCCCCAAATGGGACAAAATTTGTGCCATGGCATGTTGATGCCGCTCCATGACAGCATGCCAAGCTTCATGAATTTCAGACGAGTTTTGGACTTACTAGAATTTAGAAACCAGGCATCTCAATGTTTTGCCGGCAATCAACGGTGCCCTTGTGTTTGAAATTCATTCCCATTTCTTGCATGGGACCTAAGAATGCACCCAAGGACACATATTTGATTTTTCAACCAATTTATATGCACTGGAGCATGTGCATGTAGTTCAAATTTGAATTGTTCACCTGAAATGGCTAGAAAACCAATTTAATATATAAAATGTTCAAACGAACCCTGAATAATTCCAATTGTTTTATGACACACATATAGTTGCATGGTCACTCCAGATAAAAGGTCTAGAATTCAAACACCGTCCATTGTCGTTGTGACCCCATTATGTAATTCAAATCAAGATGAAAAATCAAGTAGACCGCATAGAGTTTATTATCAGCAACCTGTGAGATGTAGTACAAAATATCTTGGAGTACCGTCGGTGTATAGTACGCCTATGGCTTACGCGAGAAGGTGCGTCGGCTATAGTCCATAGCCGGCGTCTCAAGCACACTAGCTCGCTCCCCAAATATCATTTCACTGTTCAATCATCGCCGGTGAAACATGAGCACGTGGACCCGCGTCGTGAGGGCAACTTCGGTCGCCCACTCCGGCTAGAGCGCGGCCGCAGCTGCCATGCGCGTGCTAACAAGGTGCATGAGCGCGGCCGCAGTTTGCAACCAGGCGGCAAAGGCAGCCCAAACGGCCGCTGTTGCTTCTCAGGTGGCGGCAGCAACATCTGCCTCGGGGATAGCAACTGGCGAGAGCGGCACAGCAGCTGTCCGTTCTACAGCGGCGGCCTTAGCCCTGATGGAGGCCGCCCACGACCATGTCAAGGCCGCCCACGCCCAGCTCCTAGCGGTCACCACACAAATCGAACGAAGCTTCTCCGACAACGGTCGGTAACCCACGGCTGAAGAGCTGGCGATCGCCGAGAGCGTTCAAGCAGCCGTCCGTTCCTCCGCCGCATACCTTGCGACGACGGAGTCCGTCCAAGCCCAGATCGCGTCCGCCCACGCCCAGCTCGTGGCGGCCTTTTCCAAAGAGATGGCGGACGCAGATGGCGAGATGCTTGCCGACTATGGTGCGATGGATGCCATGGAGCCCCTTCCCCAAGAGACCGTCGGACGCGAGCTGGACATGGAGGCAGCGGCGGAGATCGAGGAGCACCAGCCATAGTAGTACTCTTTGTTTTGTTTAATTAAGAGCGCCGGCCTTTAATTTGTTAGAGTAATGTTTAGGTCAGCAGCTCTGTTTAATTGCTGAACTTGCTCGATTAAGAAGTGTGGGTGTGCTGTAGTCTCCTTTGTGTACCCAAATTATGCAATGACGTGGATGACCACTGTAACCATGGAAATTCGAACCAAAACTTTTGACGTTCAAACTCATCACACACGGGTTAAGCTACCTGAATCGTTTGTGATGTCCACATATCGTACACAGTTCTGAATAAGGGACCGTGTCTGATGACACTTTGCGTGCCAGTTTTTTGGCTGAAGTGATTCCAAATTTTCGGCTTCCGCGGAAATATATACCTCCCCGCCCCCTCCCCCTTACCAAAAGCCACATTTCCCCTCTTTCCGCCTTCCTTTCCAAGTTGAAACCTTCACTCCTTGCTTGCAGCGCCGCCGCCTCCTCGTCGGCGACCCTCCTTCACGCTGCTCGGCCTCCTCTATCCAGGCAGGTAATCCACACCCGACCCCCATCCTCCTCCTCCTTCCACATCCCACATGCCCCGACCGCCGGCGCGAGCGCGACACCTTCCACCCAAATCACCGACCCCTCCACCAAATAAGCGCCGGCCTAAGCCATGGTGCACGCAGTATAGCCAGGACCTCAAGGAGCATTTGGCAGCTGAGAAGCAAATCGCGGCCACACGCGCGGATGAGGTCGCGATGGCTGCCATTCGTGCCGACTCCCAGATCTTGGAGGAGCACCTTGCCAATTGCTAGCTGCGCCGGTTAAGCATGCTCGGTTTACCCGTTGCGTGTGCTGCTCCTGCCTTTCCTTCACAAAATCTAGTGAATTGTGCTATCTAATTTCACCCTGCAATCTGTTGCTCTAGTGTATATGTTCTATATGTCGTGCAGTGTGGTGCTCACTTATTAACTGTTTTGTTAATTAGTTGTCGTCTTTAGTTAACTGTTTGGTTCAATTATGCAAATGTGATGTTCAATTCTTCAGGCTGCAATTTTGTATTGTCTTCCATGTGAGGAACAAATCGAATTTATCTTTACAAAATTGTGGGTGCATTCTGTTATTGTATACCATGTGAGGAATAAATTGAATTTGGTTGTAGTAAATACATGAGAAACAAATACAATTGCTACAATTGGCTGTAATTAACTGTTTGGTTAACTCTCTGATCTTCTATTAGGAGTATGTTATATTGTGCAATGTGGTGCTCAGTTAATGTTTGGTTCATTTATTGTGGTGTTTAGTTAACTGCTTGGTTCAATGTTATATTGTGCAATGTGGTGCTTAGTTAATGTTTGGTTCATTTGTTGTGGTGTTTAGTTAACTGCTTGGTTCAATTCTGCAATGCGATGTCCAATTGTCGTGGGTAGAATTTTGTATTGTCGTGCATGTGAGGAATAAATTGAATTTGGCTGCACTTAATACATGAGAAACATATACAAGTGCTATATTTCCTAGTTCTTAATCATGCTTGGTTTGGGTAAATGGGTTTTCCGTGTGGCTTCAGTTAATCTGATGAATCTGCAATGTGCTTAGTTTTCGTCAACATATCTTACTGATAGCATGCGAACCCTTACTTAACCTGATGACTAACTACCTTATATGTGTTGCAGGGAAACAATGGGAAGCACTGAGGTTTACAATCGAGGTTAGCACGTGCATGGTCCGTTGTCTAATAGCACATTATTGTGCAATTGCAGGAACCATTCTAATATTTTGGTTTCTAACAATTTGGTCTTGCACATGTAGGTCCTGCTGTCAGAGGTTTTAACCCACTGTTCGACCCTTTTTGCATATGGGGAAATGAGTTGTCCATGAATATCAATCAAATCAAGAAACTCAGAAAGATTGTTAGGATAAAGAAATTAGCGACAAAAAACAACAAGATCTTTGTCTGCACAATGAAGAAGACATCAGTTCACTACAAGATGGTACTAACTATTATACCTTGCCTTTTTTTATTCCTTTGGCCCATTTCCAATATGGAGAAGATATTTATGCACATCCTTGTTTTCAGGCCTTTCCAAAGCAGTTCACTGATGATTACCTCTCAAACCACCTCTATGGTCAGGAGGCGAGGAAGGTTTTCATACAACACCCACGGTTCAATATTGAAGTGTTCCTGAAGAGGACGAAGGACGGACGGTCAATCATCCACAGGCACTGGCCTAAAGTTGCAAAGACCTTCAACGTGAATGAAGGCTCAATATTTGCCTTCCGGTTCAGCAGTTTTCCAGATGAGATGCATCTGTCTATATACCGTCTATGATGCTAATTTTGAAAGGTTCTACATGTTGCATGTGGAACTTGCTGGTGGTGCAGTTGTGTAATGGGGTAGCTGAGTGCTGAAGCTATATCATGTTGTACTCTGATGTATTTAAATTATGAAGTTTTGCTTCCTTAATATGGAAATGAAATATATTGTGTGCTTAATATGAATGTCAATTAGATTAATAAATGGATTATTAATAATAGGGCAATTAGCCTGCTAATGGTGAATTAGCCTGCTAATTGGGTTTTGATATTGCAAACGGTTGTTGAAAAAATACCGTGGGCGATGACCTCAGGCAACGCACGCAGTTTCTAGGAATAAACCGTGTTGGATCAATGAACAATCACACATGACTTTCTCTTGAAAACTGTTTGCGTTAGGCCACCTTGCGCAAACGTTTACCACATAAAACTGTGTGTCATGGACAGCCTTTGCCACACAGTTTCTACTACGGACCGTGTGTGATACATTCAATAATGCAAACAATTTAACGGGAAAATTGTGTGTGATGTACCTGTGAACGGAAACGTTTTCCTTGGAGCGACTGTGTGGGATGTGCATACGAACGGAAACGTTTAGCGGGGACTGACTGTGTGCGATGTACTTGTGACCGGAAACAATTTCGCCGTATAATTGTATTTTTAGCTCTACTGTACGTATTTCCGTATTTGAGTGCTCACCGGTCGCACACGACCTCATTTTGCCGAACGTGTGTGCCAGGAGGGCATATCCCCGACGGTTTCTGGGTCATGTGGGAAGGACCCCCCTATCGCCCACACTCACTTGGCGACGGTTCCAAATGCCGTCGCGCAAAGGGGTAAAAAACCGTTTGTTTAGGACCGACGCGCACCAGTGCGATCTCCTCTTGCGGTGGGAGAACAGATACTCATGTGGCTCCGGTTGGCACTTCACCCTCACGAACGACACACCGTACTTGATCGATTCGTTATCCTCTGGATGCTCGACCTTGGACCTGTACGCCCACCACCTCTGCCTGACTTTTGCCTCGGGCGAATCTGTCTGCTCCATCGCCCAGAGATACTCGATGAACTCGAAGGACTGCGGTGTGACTGTCGCCGGGGAATACATCGCCGCCCTCATCACCGTCGTCTCACTCTTGCTCATACATTAGCACATGGCCTTCACCGTCCTTGAAATCTCCCACTCGTTGCCAAACCAAGTAAGGATCTCCTTCAACCTGGCTAACTTCGCCTGGTCACCGGCGGCGATCTGGCCGATTCGCACCTGCATCCTCTCCATAGATGTGCTTCTGAGAGGTCTAGTGCTGGCTTTGGAAGATGGGAGGAGAGATGGTGGTCTTGCAATGAAGAAGAGGGAGAGGCGAGATGGTGGTTTTGCAATGGAGAAGATGGAGAGGAGAGGGGGTGGTTTTGCAATGGAGAAGAGGGAGAGGCGAGACAGAGGTTTTGGAATGGAGAAGATGGAGAAGAGAGGGGTGGTTTTGCAATGGAGAAGAGGGAGAGGAGCGTGGGGTAGCGATTTAGGATTGGACGAGAGGGCCGGCGCGCTGTGACTGGATCAAAATCAAAATCAATTTACCCTTCAATTAAGAAGCGACCCCACATTAACTAGTCTCCCTTGTATTCTGGGTCATATTTTGACCATCATTTTAACAAATAAAATATATGTTATACATTGCAAAAATAATAGAATTTGAAATTACATTCAGATACGAACTAAACGATACAATTTTTGATGACATGCATTCACATTTTTCTTGTCAAATACAGTACATGGTCAAACTTTGACCCAAAATACGCAAAACAAAAAAATGCTTCCAAGACCACCGCCGCTCCTCTCCTCTTCCATTTCAAAACCACCATCGCTCCTCTCCTGTTCCAATCCAAAACCAGCGCCACTCCTCTCCTCTTCCATTCAAAAACCACTGCCGCTCCTCTACTCTTCCATTCAAAAACCACCGTCGGCGAGTGAATGTACTATGGAGAAGTAGATCGATGGAGGAGTACAACCGATACGTGAGGATCGCAGACGGCGGCCCTGTGAAGCTAGTCAAGATGTTGGAGATACAATATTGGTTTGACAACCAGGACCAATTAGCGGCAATGGCGACAGTGATGGCCAAATATCTGGAACAAAGCGAAAAGGCGGCGATACTCATGGAGGGAGTCGCGCGGGAGTACATAGAGCTGCTCCTCTGGGCCATGGAGCAAACAGATTCACCGAATTCGATAGTGAGGCAGAAATGGTGGGAGTATCGATCCGAGATGGAGCATCCACCAGAGATTCAAGGATCGAGCATCTACATGGTGCCGTTTGTGAGGGTGTTGTGGCAGAGTGAGCCGATGGAGTCTTCGTTGACCGAACCCAACTTCAAGAGGAGAAAAACAGTTGGCGCGATGACGCTTCCCTGCCATCCTCTCCCTCGCCGTTCACCTCGTCTCACGAGGCGACTGTCTGCCACCGAGGAATAGGAGGGGACTGACCCCCTCCCTCCAATAGTCTGAGGAGGAGCTTAGGGTTGTCAGTATTTGTAGGTTGTGAATTGTGTTTTCTGTTGTGTATTTTCAAAGTACTTTCAGATATGAATGTCTTTTGAACTTCAGATTTGTATTGAGCATATGAAGTATTTTATTAATTCTAGAGATCTATTTTTAGCACTTTAAAAAATGTAGTTACATATAAAAGTGCAGACAATGTGATTCTCAGAGAAGAAACTGCAAGTTATAGATGCATAGCATTTATATTAACATGACCTTTTGAAACAGGGATAACATCATGTTAGAAGTTTTATTCATTGTCGAAAGTGGAACTACCAGCCAGTTAACATCATGCTGATCAACATTCATGCATAGCACATCTTCGTATGATGCACAGTAAAAAAAGACATGCTATTTTCAAAATGCCCACACAATGTTGAGTGTGCTAAAAACAGAGAAACCGAGGGACGAAGTTTTGGCAAGTGTTGGAGGTGGTGTGCGTACATGACAATGGGCACCCACATGTCAGAGGCAGAGGCAAAAATTTGGGGATATTTTCACTGCATCAGGTGGAATCGAACCCGGGCGGAGCAGCGGTTGGGGAGTGGAACTTGGCCAGTGGGCTACTCCAGTACTTTTGCTAGAAATTAGGCACAACATCTACCACTACCGTAGCACGTCTTCCCCGGCTCCTGTGCATTCTCGTCCGGGGCCTGAACATTATCCTCCACCTTTGTGCGCTCGCCGCGGCGCCGCTGTCTGCCGTTGTGAACATGCTCAACAAACGAGAGGAATTTGGGGAGGACTGTACATGGAGAGGCGGACAGTCGGGACCCACCAAGTCCATGGCCGTACGCAAGCAAGTGCCTCATTGAGAAAATACTTACTCCTAATGCTATGCTGATGTTGGGGCCCATGGGTTTGCCAACGTAGTTATTAAAGGAGATTAATTTACAACAAAACCAGTCATCGGGGAGCTGGCAGGTATCATTTATTATCAATGGGCCAGCAAGTATCAGCTGGGTTGTGAGCTGCCCAGTCTAGGCTTTCTTTTTTAACAAGCGCAGCCCATGACATGCCGGTTTGTAATTTATTTGAGGGCCGTCATGTACCAACCGGCCTATGGCCCTCCCATCCTAGGTTTTATTTTCTCTTAAACATCCGTAGCCCAACTTGTGTATTTTTTTAAAGAAAACGCAGAGGTCTGTTCTATTTTTCTATATAAGAATAGGAACGCCAAGTCCAACTTATGTTTCCCTTCTAACTATATTATATATATTTATATTATTTTATATGTTATTATATATTATTTTTATTATCATCATATATTTAACAGATACTTACATATATAAGAAAAACAATATCCCACGTCCTATTAACTTATAAAAATAATTTTCTTACAATAAAATCTTGGGGTTTTTTTTACATTAAGGCAACAAAAATCCTGGTGATTGTGTACAAAAGCTTGGTAAGATTTAAGGACCAATGTAATAATAAAGCACTTATTATTTAAATATATTTATAACAAAATGCTCAGCCCCTGTTTATTTTTTGATAACATTGCTGCTTCCAACCCAACATTATAATTACAACTAGCCCAGCAAAATCATGTATTTTGAGAAAGTGCAAATGGGCTGTAATTTTTAGGAAAAAACAATTAGGCCGCATTGATGCTACATTATTTGTTCACTCGGGCCAGAAAATTCATGTATTTCGAGAAAGTGCAAATGGGCTGTAGTTTTTTAGAAAAAGTTGGGCCGCATAGACGCTACATTATTTGTTCACCCAGCCGGACAATGGACTGTAAATTGTAAAAAATGGGTTGAATATGTGCCACATTTTTGGAGGCTGAAATATGGGCCAATAGGTCGAAGCCAACGGAAGGCGTTGTCAACTTGGTCAACAAATGATTCTGACATTGATAGCCGTTGGATTTACATCCAACGGCCGACATCCATCTTCAATCTCTCGTCTTCTTCCTCTAGTGTCGTCGGGACCACCTGCTCCCGCCTCCGGCTGCTAGCAGCTCTACTTAGCATGCTTCGCTGTGAAGCGCTGCCGCACCGCCTGTCGGCGTTTTGGGAACGGGGGTACCCAGACTTGCCTGCCTGCGGCCCACGACGTGGCTCCATCCACGGCTTGGTACGGCCCACCTTCAGCATCGATAACTCAAGACCCTCATGAGGGGCCAAGCCTCGCGAGGCAGACGACACCAAGACCTCCAGAAGGAGCGGCCTCCTTAGGCTGGCTCCTGAGGAGCGGATATTTCTATGCAAGCCTCACCTCGCGAGGTTCGTGTGACGTGAGCCATGACGACCAAGGCCAGGCGGGCTCCAGCGGGCGCAGGACAGCAGTTTCCTCTTTGGTGCTAAGGAGGCAAGCGCAGGCGCGGAGTCCCGAGGAATCATCCAAAGGTTTCCATTCCCATGCAACAAGACCAAGACTGCCAGGACGGCAGGACCAAGGTCATCGCCGAGCCCACCGCGGCATCACGACCAGAGGCTTTGCAGGCGAAGACTACTTTTGCCAGGACGTTGTTCCACTGTACTAGTTCATCCTCAGCCCGCCTCGAGGCTAATCCACCATAAAGCAGGAGTAGGGGTTTACACCGCAAGGTGGCCCAAACCTGGGTAAACTGTCGTGTCCCAATTCTTTCCTGTTCATCGAGCTAGGCTGCGAGATTGGCGAGTAGGTAGACTGGGGAGGTTGAGGAGTTCAAATCTATCAAGGGTTTGCGGAGCCCGAAATCCGACATTTGGCACGCCAGGTAGGGGGTGCGTCGAAGATCCGCCTCTCTATCCATTGCGCTTTGCTGTTCGGCTCTCATGGCGGGGGCTGCTCCATCGACCGGACCGGCGCGAGCCTTTGGCGGAGCCGTGGGCCTTCGAGCTTTCACCCCCGCCCTGCGACAGGTGCAGTGGCCACCCAAGTTCAGGCCGGAGCTGCCACCCCGATACGACGGCGCGGCGGACCCGGCAGGTTTTGTCCGAGCATCCAAGGAGGCTGTTTTGGCAGCCGGCAGCGACGACAAGGCTATGGCGAACTGGCTTCCCATGGCCCTCGCGGGCGCGCCACGCGCCTGGCTTCTCAGCTTGCCAGAGTCTTCGGTGGCCTCCTGGGAGGAGCCGCGCGGCCTCTTCATCGCGCGCTTCGCGACACCGGTGCTCCACGCCGTCGTGGCCCTCGCGGTTCGCAGGCGCCACCCTCGGACCATCACGTCAAGCAATTCTTTCGCCAGGTGGGTGCCGCCCACGTACAGCAGGGAGCTCCTCCGGGCTGGGCGGCGCATAAGGCCGACCTCATCTTTGACTCGAGGGACCACCCCGCGACCACCGCGAGCGCCGACGTGCTCCCGATGCTCTACACCCCCACCATCTACAACATGGCGGTCACCAAGACCCTCATCGACAGTGGAGCCGACCTCAATGTGCTTTTTGTGGAAGCATTCGGCTTGCTTCATGTGCCCCATGGCCGGCCCCGCCCCACCAAGCTTTTCTCTGGAGTCGTCGATGGCTCCACCTGCCCCCTAGGGCAGATCCGCCTCCCCGTCACCTTCGGCACCCGTGACAACTACCGCATCGAGCTTATCAACGTCGACATCGCCCGCATCGGCCTCCCGTACAACGCCATCCTCGGGTACCCGGCCTTGGCCAAGTTCATGGTAGCAACTCACCCCGCCTACAATCTCATGAAGATGCCGGGAAGCAGTGGCATCCTCACCATGGCAGGGGACACCAAGGACGCGCTATTGG
Source organism: Aegilops tauschii subsp. strangulata (assembly GCF_002575655.3). Taxonomy (NCBI): domain Eukaryota; kingdom Viridiplantae; phylum Streptophyta; class Magnoliopsida; order Poales; family Poaceae; genus Aegilops; species Aegilops tauschii. The sequence goes on along the minus strand of NC_053037.3, from coordinate 273,947,154 downwards.
CCCTCAAGCTCGCCTTCAGAGAGGCGGCGGCCGCGTGGCCAAGCGAAGAAGGGACCCTGGAGGCTCCGGGGGTTGCACCAGCAAAGAGAAGCAATTGTTCTCTCAGGATCATGCCGAGACGAAGCAGGTGCCGGTTGATGAAGACGGGGCATCGGGCGCCACCTTCACCATAGGCGCCAGCCTCCCTCTAGATCAAGAAGAGGCGTTGGTCAACTTCTTACGCACGAATAAGGATGTGTTCACGTGGGAGCCCAAGGACCTGGTTGGAATCCCGAGGGGAATAATCGAGCATCACCTGAGGGTGTGCCCTAACGTGCGCCCGGTGAAGCAGAAGACGCGGCGGCAGTCCACAGAGAAGCGGTCATCCATCGTCCAAGAGACCCGCAAACTGCAAGAGGCTGGTGTCATTCGGGAGGTGCGGTGCCTGGAGTGGCTGGCAAACCCGGTTATTGTCCCCAAGAAAGGTGGGAAGGAGCGCATGTGCGTCGATTTCACCAACCTCAACAAGGCTTGCCCTCAGGACCCCTTTCTGCTTCCACGCATCGATCAGATCGTCGACTCCACCGCCGAGTGCGACCTGCTGTGTTTTCTGGACGCCTCCTCGGGCTATCACCAAATCAAGATGGCGGTGCAGGATGTTAAGAAGACGGCTTTCCTGACCCCATACGGGGTGTATTGCTACACCTGCATGCCGTTTGGGCTGCGTAATGCCGGAGCAACCTTCCAGCGGCTGATGCACATCGCTCTGGGCCAGCAGCTCGGGAGGAACACCGAGGCCTATGTCGATGACGTAGTGGTGAATTCTCGAGAGGCAAGGACCCTTATTGAAGACCTGGAGGAAACGTTTGCCATCCTGCGCAAGGTGGATCTGCGACTCAATCTAGAGAAATGTGTGTTTGGAGTCCCCTCTAGCAAGATGCTGGGCTTTCTGGTGTCGCACAGGGGGATCGAGGCCAACCCAGAGAAAGTCAAGGCCATAGAAAGGATGAGCCCGCCACAAACCCTCAAGGAAATGCAGAAGCTGGCGGGCTGTGTGGCCTCGCTGGGGCGCTTCATCTCCAAGCTGGGAGAGCGCGCCCTCCTGTTCTTCAAGCTGATGAAAAATAAAGGACCATTCGAATGGCCTCCGGAGGCTGACGCGGCATTCCAAGACCTCAAGAGGTACCTCACCAACCCGCCGGTGATTATAGCACCACGTCCCCTTGAGCCCTCGGCGCTCTACCTAGCTGCCACGCCTCACTCTGCCAGCGCAGTGCTGGTGGCGATCCTGGAGGAGTGCCTGGCCGAGGGCTCGCGGAGCAGCACCTCGTGCCCGGTCGAGACGCTGCAGCCTCAGGACGGCACCCCAGAAGCCTCGGCTGCCCCAACAGACGACCAAGTTCCTCAGTACGGTGCTCCTGAGGCCTTGGCTGCCCCAACGGACGCGACCCCGCTTGCGGCCCAACCTCGGGAGCCCGTCTAGTCGTCGTGCTCGAGCCTCAGGAGGGGTTCTGGACTGAGGAGTTCAAGGCGCACCTGCTTCAGGGGACCTTGCCGGAGAAGGAGGAAGACGCGGAGCGCGTGGCTTGCCAGGCCACTGCATACTGCATTCAGGACGGTGAGCTCTATCGAAAGCGGCCAAACGACGTCTCTCTACGGTGCATCTCCAGGGAGCAGGGACACAAGCTGCTGGCTGACATACAGGGCGGGGACTGCGGGCATCACTCTTCATCACGCACCCTCATGGGCAAGGCATTCCACAGTGGATTCTACTGGCCCACGACACTCAATGATGCCACCGAGCTGGTGAGATCCTGTGAAGCCTACCAATTCCATGCCAAGCAGATCCACTAGCCCGCTTAGAGTCTTCAGACCATCCCGCTCTCATGGCCGTTCGCGGTCTGGGGGCTGGACATCTTGGGACCGTTCCCTCGAGCGCCCGGGGGCTACCGCTACCTCTACATCGCCATCGACAAGTTCACCAAGTGGGCAGAGGTGGAGGCAGCCCGCACCATCCCAGCCAGCTCGGCAGTCAAGTTCATCAAGGGCCTCATAAGCCGATTCGGGGTTCCTAATCGCATCATCACCGACAACGGCTCACAGTTCACTAGCAACCTTTTCAAAACATATTGTGCTAACCTTGGAATGCAGATATGCTATGCCTCGGTGGCACACCCCAGGAGCAATGGCCAGGCCGAGCGCGCCAATGCGGAGGTCCTGAGAGGCCTCAAGGCAAGAACCTTCAAGAAGAAGCTCCAGGCCTGCGGCAGGGGCTAGCTTGACGAGCTCCAGTCCGTGTTGTGGTCCATCCGCACCACCGTGACCAAGCCAATGGGCGAAACTCCATTCTTCCTCGTCTATGGAGCTAAAGCGGTTCTCCCTCACGAGGTTAGGCATCACTCCGCGTGGGTCTTGGCGTTTGACAAGGCACACCAGGACGCCTCGCGGGGGATGGACCTCGTGCTGGGGGAGGAACGCCGCCGCCAAGCCTCGCTCCGAGCAGCGAGGTACCAGCAGGTACCGCCGCAGCATCCTCTCCAGGACGCTCGAGGTGGGTGATCTTGTCCTGAGGCGCGTGCTCTCCAGGGAGGCGCTGCATACGCTCTCACCCATGTGGGAGGGCCTGTTCAGGATCGCCCATGTCTCCAGGCCTGGCGCCGCGCGCCTGGAGACGCAGGACGGGATCCCCATCCAGAACTCCTGGAACATCTAGCACCTCCGGAAGTTCTACCCATGAAGCAAGGCCCCGTGCCTGTGAAGGTCTCCGCTCATGACACTCTCACGTAATAATGAGTTGGGGTTGTACATGCTCCGGAGTCTCCTGAGTGCCGCCCGCGGGCCTCATGGGGGCTCCCACCTACGTCCTAGTGGCAGCACTTAGCTCCGCGTTGGTGAGAAGACAAGTCTAGGTGCCGGACGTGGCTGTTCTTTTGCTTTCTTTCTGTAGCTCGTTTGCAACTTCTTAAATGAAATTTGGAGTTTTCGCGTTTTTCGTTTGCCAGAGTTGGAATTTTTCTCCTCTTGCTTCGCTCGCTGAGGGAGTCCTTGATTAAGGGGTCCTCGGATGGTCGGGCTATGTGATGTGGGCCGGACTAATGGGCCGTGAAGGTACAAGATAGAAGGCCTTTCCCCGTGTCCGGATGGGGCTCTCCTTGGCGTGGATAGCAAGCTTGGCGGCTAGTCGTATAGTTTCCTTTCTCTGTAAACCGACTTTGTACAACCATGGCCCTCAACGGTGTCTATATAAACCGGAGGATTTAGTCCGTAGAGGCGATCACAATCATCAGGCTAGACATCTAGGGTTTAGCCATCACGATCTCGAGGTAGATCAACTCTTGTAACCCCTATACTCATCAAAGTCAATCAAGCAGGAAGTAGGGTATTACCTCCATTAAGAGGGCCCGAACCTGGGTAAACATCGTGTCCCCCGCCTCCTGTTACCTTCGATCCTCAGACGCACAATTCGGGACCCCTACCCGAGATCGGCCAGTTTTGACACCGACATTGGTGCTTTCATTGAGAGTTCCTCTGTGTTGTCGATAGAAGGATCAATGTCTCGCCTTGTCATCAACGACAAAATCACCTCTGGAAGGGCCCTAGTTCCTGGGTAGATCCTCCAGATCGGTAGTTTCACCATGGGCGCCCGCCCGGCCGTTAAGCCCAAGGCGGTTGTCGGTGTCAAAACGGGCGGATCTCGGGTAGGGGGTCCCGAACTGTGCGTCTTAGGATCAATGGTAACAGGAGACAGGGACACAATGTTTACCCAGGTTCGGGCCCTCTCGATGGAGGTAATACCCTACTTCCTGCTTGATTATATTGGATGAATATGGGGTTACAAGAGTTGATCTACCTTGAGATCGTAATGGTTAAACCCTAGAAGTCTAGCCTGTATGATTATGATTCTGATTGCCTCTACGGACTAAACCCTCCGATTTATATAGACACCGGAGGGACCTAGGTTTATACAGAGTCGGTTTACAGAGGAAGGAATCTTCCTATCCGAATGCCAAGCTTGCCTTCCACGCCAAGGAGAGTCCTATCCGGACATGAGCAGAAATCTTCTATCTTGCATCTTCATGGCCCATTAGTCCGGCCCACATCACATAGCCCGGACGTCCGCGGACCCCTTAATCTAGGACTCCCTCAGTAGCCCCTGAACGAGGCTTCAATGACGATGTGTCCGGCGTGCAGATTGTCTTCGGCATTGCAAGGCAGGTTCCTCCTCCAAATACTTCAAAGTAGTCCTCGAACACAGAAAACGTGTCCGGCTCTCCAAAACAAGCTCCACACACAGCCGCGAAGAGTATAATATTTAACAAGTCCCATCTGCTGACAATTGTTACGGCGAGACGTTATGTCCCTGGCCTGGTTATTATTTTGAATCATCGTTCGGCCTCTCGCTCCACGTTACGAGATGTGGTCTTTATTGACACGTCATGCCAAACAGAGATCGTGCCCCCTTATCACGGGATCCTTATCATTACGGGCATGGGTAATCCAACCGTGTTGTTTGCACGATCCCTGGGGAAGAGGCGAGCTTTAAGGCCCGTGAGGAGGCGTTCAATATTCATCATCTTTATAAAAGAGTACAGACCCGTCTTTTTCCCCCACGCCTTTCTCCTCCCCAGCCTTTCTAACCTCGAGCTCCAGCACCCAGGTCTCAATTTCCTTCATTGCCACTTCGCCTTTCAGCTATGTCCGGATCCAGCTCCCAAGGCAGGTGGGCGGCCTCCTCAGTCAACGAGGAAGATATCGCGAAGCTCCGGGAGGCGAGGTACCTGACCGCGGAAATCCCCCACAGGCTCCCCACCCGGGGACAGGTTGTCCCTACACCAAAATCCGGCGAGAGGGTTGTACTCATCCCTCACTTCCTCCGCGGGCTAGGGTTCGCTCTTCACCCTTTCGTTCGTGGCCTCATGTGCCATTATGGGCTAGATTTTCATGATCTAGCTCCAGGCTCCTTTCTTCACATCTCGGCGTTTATCGTCATGTGCGAGGCTTTTCTCCGCATCCCTCCACACTTCGGCCTATGGCTCAAGACCTTCAATGTGAAGCCGAAGATAGTCGATGGGGAGCAGGCAGAGTGCGGGCCGAAAGGCACGCTGGACACATCGTCATTGAAGCCTCGTTCAGGGGCTACTGAGGGAGTCCTTCACGCCGGTGCTATGGTGAGCAAGCTCACCAATACTATCTGGCCGAAAGGCACCTTCACGGAAACCTCCAACTTATGGCAGCGGGAGTGGTTCTATATCACCGAACCCTGCGGTACTAAATGGGTGGCCACACCTGTGTTCCAATCTGGCCCTCCATTGCAACTCGCGTCGTGGATTAACCAGGGGCTACTGAGGGAGTCCTTCACGCCGGTGCTATGGTGAGCAAGCTCACCAATACTATCTGGCCGAAAGGCACCTTCACGGAAACCTCCAACTTATGGCAGCGGGAGTGGTTCTATATCACCGAACCCTGCGGTACTAAATGGGTGGCCACACCTGTGTTCTGATCTGGCCCTCCATTGCAACTCGCGTCGTGGATTAACCAGGGGCTAGACTGGGGATCAACTGATGAAGTGCAGACGCTACAAAGACGCATCCAGAGCATCCTCGAAATGGACACCGGCCTCATCAACGTGATCCAGGTAATGCTAGTCCGCCGGATCCTCCCGTGCCAGCGACGGCCTCTCCGTATGTGGGAGTTCAATCCAGAAGGACCGCGGACCCTCCAGCAATTCTTTGGCACAACGCATAGAGGGATGTGGAAACTATTCTTCAAGACTCGAAAGCAGTGGCCGGATACAACCGAGAACATCGACCTTGACTGCAACCATCCGGATACCCCGGTAAGCACCCGATTTCAGAATGCAACTTGGTTGATTATCCCATAGCGATGTACTGAGAAACCTATCTTTGACCAGGGCTGGATAAAGAAGGCGGAATGAATTAGGTGTTCAGCTCCACTTCCCAAAAGCTCAGCCGATCCTGTGCTGATGAGGATGCTGGCCCCAGCGCCGTATCAAGTACTGGCGAAGGAGGTCAAGAAGAAAAGCAAAAAGGCCGAAGGTGGCCTCCACTCTAAAGGTATATTGGACGCTACGTCCGTGGAGACTCAAGCTCCCTCTTCTGAAGAGGAAGGGGAAGAAGAAGGCGATATCCCTTCTCCCCTTGGGAGGAAAAGGACTGCCTCCACAGACTTGGAGGCGGAGGCATGCAAGGGAGGGAAGATATCCCTGTCAGATGGTTCGGGTTTGGAAGCCGATGTCGTCGCAAAGTACCTCCGTAAGGACAAGCCCTTCGCCGAATCGTAAGTGAACAAGGTTGCTCTAGACATATCCCGTTCTTTTCGGGTCATAGGGATAACATTCAAACTATATGTTTGCAGTCCGGCTCGCTGTCTTCCTTCACAGTCCTCATCGGGGGACTTGCCTCTGGAGATGATGGAAAGCGAGACGCCTCCACCAGCTTCCTCCCCCTAAGGGCGGACGACCCCGAGGTGTCATCCCGGAGGATCTCCCATGACCATCCAACGGCGAGGGGGACAATGAAGACAGCGCCCGAAGGTGATACTTCGGTCGTCAAGGGTCCAGGGGGCGCAGCCCCCACAGGGACCAACAATGAGGGCCCTGAACTATCCGGTTTACAGCCGAAGACGACTCTAGGGTCGAGTAAGCATATCCCTTGGAAGGGAGTTCGTACTCCCGCAGCAGCCTCCAGGGATCCGGAGGTGCCGGATACTCTGATGGGCGCGTTGCAAAGTGCGTCCATCTCAGAGGAACATCGTACCTTAATGGGTACGTTAGTTGGAAGGATTCTGTCCGCCAAAAGCGGATTGAATGAAGCCTTCACGGGCCTGCTAAGAGGCTTCGAGGTATGCAATGTAATATTTTAACCACTCCTTACATGCAGAATGCACCTGTGTATAGGTAGTAGCCCCTGAGACTCTGGTCGGCTTCCACAGGGAGGCGATCAGAGGATCAAAAATATATGCTCAGGAAGTGACATAATTAATTTGAAAACAGGCTGTTACGTCATTGGCGACCGTCCAAGCTGCGGAAGTTGCAGATCTGAAGCATAAACATGAGATAGCCGAAGAGGACATTACTCTTATTAACACGCGGCTTGACGAGGCACAAGGTATGTTTTGGGACAGCCCGCTTATGCGTGTATAATGATATGAGCATGAAGCTGAAAGTTATACACTGTGACATGCATAATTGTAGATGGTGCAGCCGCGGTTGAGACCCTTCGGGCCAAGCTTGCCCGTGCTAAGGAGCAAGCCAGAGTAAGTAATGCGGCCGCCGAGAAGGCGGCTGCTGATTTAAAGGCCAAACGGGCCATTCGGTGCCAGTGCGAGGAGAGAATATCTACCATAGGGCGAGAGCTGAAGGATGCCACTGGCAAATGCCAATCACTCGAGGAGGATAACAAAGCCAAGGCAGCCGAACTCGACAAGGCCTTACAAGAGGCGAGAGAGGCACGGTCCGAGTCTAGAGCGGCTCGGGAGGAGATCCGGCAAGCTGGGGAGATATCGGCTGGTAAGCCCTTTCTTTTACAGACTAAGTTCGGTGACCCTAAGTATGCTCAACTTAATCAATTGTGGAGTTCTCTAGACGCGTTCTTGGACCTGCCGAAGAGTGTCTCCGATGCGGCGCAGTTTTTCCAAGCGCGGGAAGGACGCGCTGCGGAGAAGCTTTTCAGGTCACAATTCAATGTGCCAAGGCGTCCGTCGTTGCTGAACGAGCAGATGGCCCAGTGGGCCGAGCTCCACAAGATGTCCGGAGCTGCCATGAAGGACGTCGTGGTCTGGCTATGGCCGGCTGAACTAATTCTGACAAGCTATTTCGGCTTGGTGCAGCGACTTGTCGATGCAGTGCCGTGTATCGACGCCGTTAAGCGGTCGGTGTGCATAGAAGGTGCACGGATGGCCTTCGCCCGTGTCAAGATGTATTGGGCAAAGATGAAGGCCACCGATGTTGTAGCGAATGGCCCACCCACAGGCAAGGACCATCGCACACCGGAGCATTATTTGGAAGACGTCCTAGAGGGAGCCCGCTTGATAGAGGGTCAGTGCTCGAAGGATACTTTGTTTGAATAAATGTACCGGAATTGTGAGAACAATATTATGACACATTTGAGGCTCTGTTATATTTATGCCTGTGGCTGAAAGTTATTTCCTCCTGTGCGGCTGTTTATTATAATCTGAAAGTTTTCCAGTCATCGGCTTCAGCCCCCTCGCATATAATACAGGGGTGTTCGGAATAGCACCTGACCACACTTGACCCAACGTCTTGGTCCGTGAAGGAGGTGTCCGTGCGACGAACTAGGAAATCAGACTATAGGGCTTTAACACTTTCACTTAGCCATAGGATTTTGACGACGGGTCTACGATGTAGCCCCTGGTATGTACGCGGTTATCCGAATATGATTGCGTTACACAGGTGACCGGAAAACGGTCCTTCGTGTTATACGAAAGAAATCGCAAGAGATTTTAATAGGTCGCCGAGTGGTTGACCAGCTCTCGCCTCATCATGACAGTCAGTTTTCGGCTTTCTCTACTGAGGTGCTTAACCAGGTGAACCGGAAACACAATCGCAATAGTTCTCCCTTTACTACCCTAGCCGATAAGACGGAACATAAGGTAGTAAGCACAGGAGCCGGGCAACCCAACTATTGACCAAAGACATGATTCGGAGCTGATGCATACAATTCCAAACTCGTGACGCCGAAGTATGATGTAGAGCTATTCGGACTTGTTGGGCAACCAATGTGTTGCCATATCGAGCCCCTGGCGATTAGTGCTGAGGTGTGTGTGAAACAACCGAGGAAGCAGAATACAGTTCTATGAGGAAAGTAAGTACTGAACACGGATTATGTTCAATGGAATCCGATTGATACGTCGAACGCAATCTTACAGACTATAACTATGACGCCCCCGATTTGACCGTACACTAATCATGCACGCAAATGTGTACGATCAAGATCAGGGACTCACGGGAAGATATCACAACACAACTCTACAACATAAGTAAGTCATACAAGCATCATAATACAAGCCAGGGGCCTCGAGGGCTCGAATACAAGTGCTCGATCATAGACGAGTCAGCGGAAGCAACAATATCTGATTACAGACATAAGTTAAACAAGTTTGCCTTAAGAAGGCTAGCACAAAGTAGCAACGATCGAAAAGGCAAGGCCTCCTGCCTGGGACCTCCTAACTACTCCTCGAAGCCGAACTCCATGTAGACTCATCCTCGGGATCTCTAGCTCCTGGACTCCAGCATCTGGTTGCGACAATCAGGTATAGAAAGGGGAAAAGAGGGAGAAAAGCAACCGTGAGTACTCATCCAAAGTACTCGCAAGCAAGGAACTACACTACATATGCATGGATATATGTGTAAAGGACCATAACGGTGGACTGAACTGCAGAATGCCAGAATAAGGGGGGATAGCTAGTCCTGTCGAAGACTACGCTTCTGGCCATCTCCATCTTGCAGCATGTAGAAGAGAGTAGATTGAAGTCCTCCAAGTAGCATCGTATAGCATAATCCTACCCGGCGATCCCCTCCTCGTCGCCCTGTTAGAGAGCGATCATCGGGTTGTATCTGGCACTTGTAAGGGTGTATTTTATTAAGTATCCGGTTCTAGTTGTCATAAGGTCAAGGTACAACTCCGGGTCGTCCTTTTACCGAGGGACACGGCTATTCGAATAGATAAACTTCCCTGCAGGGGTGCACCACATAACCCAACACGCTCGATCCCATTTGGCCGGACACACTTTCCTGGGTCATGCCCGGCCGCGGAAGATCAACACGTCGCAGCCCCACCTAGGCTCAACCGAGAGGTCAGCACGCCGGTCTAAATCCTATACGCGCAGGGGTCTGGGCCCATCACCCATTGCACACCTGCACGTTGTGAGGGCGGCCGGAAGCAGACCTAGCGTAGCATGCGTTCCAGTCCAATCCGGCGCGCGCCGCTCCGTCGCTGACGTCAAGAAGAGCTTCGGCTGATACCACGACGTCGGGATACCCATAACTACTCCCGCGTAGATGGTTAGTGCGTATAGACCAAATGGCCAGACTCAGATCAAATACCCAGAACTCGTTAAGCGTGTTATTTGAAATAACCGCGAACGCCGACCAGGGCCAGGCCCACCTCTCTCCTGGGTGGTCTCAACCTGCCCTGTCGCGCCGCCATAAAGTAACAGTCGGGGGCCGTCAGGAACCCAGGCCCACCTCTACCGGGATGGAGCCACCTGTCCTTTCAGCCCCCTCCTCAGAATCACTTGCGGGTACTCAACGAGCCGACCCGACTTTAGTCACCACATGTGTCATGTATATAATGTATATAGTATATACCCGTGATCACCTCCTGAAGTGATCACGACCCAGTAGTATAGCATGGCAGACGGACAAGAGTGTAGGGCCACTGATGGAACACTAGCATCATATACTAAGCAGTAGGATAGCAGGTAAGGGTAACAACTATAGCAACAATGACAGGCTATGCATCAGGATAGGATTAACGGAAAGCAGTAACATGCTACACTACTCTAATGCAAGCAGTATAGAGAAGAATAGGCGATATCTGGTGATCAAGGGGGGGCTTGCCTGGTTGCTCTGGCAAGTAGGAGGGGTCGTCAACTCTGTAGTCGAACTGGGCAGCAGCAGCGTCGGACTCATAGTCTACCGGAGAGAAGAGGGGGGAGAAACAGTAAATACAATGCAAACATAAGCATGACGATGCGTGGCATGACAAAGAGCGGTGCTAGGTGTGTACTAACACGGCAGTAGGTGGTACCGGCGAAGGGGGGGAACATCCGGGAAAGTATTCCCGATGTTTCACGCTTTCGGACAGACGGACCGGAGGGGGAAAGTTCCATGTTCGCTATGTTAGGAACGTGTGGCTGACAAATGGACTGCGTATTCGGATTCGTCTCGTCGTTCTGAGCAACTTTCATGTACAAAGTTTTTTATCCGAGCTACGGTTTATTTTATATGAATTTTAAAAGATTTAAATTAATTTCTGGAATTTATTTAATTATTTAACATATACATTATCCGAAACAGTGTTGTGATGACATCAGCATGACATCATGCTGACGTCGGCAGTCATCTGACACGTGGGTCCCACATGTCATAGACTGGTTAGGGGTAATTAGGGTTAACTAATTAATTAACTATTAATTAAATTAACTAATAAATTAGATTAATCTAAATAGGGTTAATTAACTTAATTAATTAACTAATTAATTAATTAATTTTATTTTTATTTATTTATTTATTTATTAATTTTTATTAATTAATTTATTATTTTTATTTTTATTATTATTATTATTTTAAATCATTTTTTCTTTTCGTTCTGTGGCCTGGGCCCCACATGTCATTGGCCCCGCAGGGCATAACGGGCGCACGGGCGTTGGGGCGTTGCGGGCAGAGCCCCGTGAGTGTGCGGGCGTGCGGGCAATGGCCTGGGCGTGGCCAACGGGGCGGCTGGGCGACGACGGCAGAGTGCGGCAGGCAGAGGCGGACGCTGGCGTGGTCGGCGAGTGGGAGGGCGCTGGCGGTAGCCGCCCGTCTGCACGAGCGATGGTGGCGCGGGCGAAGCAGAGCCGCGGCGGAGCACTGGCGATGGGAGGCGGTGGCGGGCAGGGGCCCGACGACGGGGTCGGTGCACGGGCGATGCGAGCACAGGGCGGGCGCGGGCGGTGCACGACGGGGTGAGCGGAGGAGGGCGGGATCTGCGGCGGCGGCGGTCGGCGCGGCGGGCGGGCCAGCAACGACATGCATGAGTGGGGGGGCGCCTGCGGGCGCGCACGGGGAAAGCCAGAGCGGGGCTAGCGGGCTGCAGGCGAGCAGGGGGCCACGGCGACGCGCAGGGTGGCAGGCCGCAGCGGTGCAGCAGCGGGAGGAAGGGGAGGCCAGGGGCGCGACACGGGCGCGGCGGAACGGCGGGCGAGCAGCGCAGCGGCAGAGGAGGCGGGCAGACGCGGGCGGCGGCTACGCGGGGGGGCTGCGGGCGCGCGAGCTCGCGCGCAGCCACGGGCGCGAGGCAACGGCGCGGCCGCGCGGCTGGGCGCCGCAAGCGCGGGGCAGAGGAGAAGTGGGAGGGAGGTGCGGCCACGGCACGTGTGGAGGCACGCCGGGCGGGGTGACGCGCGGCCAGGGCGCGGGCCGAACGCGGGGAGCGCGGCGATGCAGGGGAGGGGATGAGCACGGCCGAGGGCCTCACCGCGGGCGTAGGGTCAGGGCAGCGGGGCTCGGGGTGGTCGTCGGCGACGACCGGGCAACGGGGAGGCAGGCCGGCGGGGAGGTCCGGCGAGGACGAGCTCCGGGCGGCGACGGCGTACTGGCGCGGGGTCGGCGGTCTCCTCTCGATCCCGATCCAAATCGGGGGAGAGGGGGAGATATTTCGTGGGGGGGAGTGTCGGTGGAGTGGGTGGGGGTGAGGGGATAAGGGAGGCCGGTTGGGCCAGGGTGGAGCTGGGCCAGGTGGGTCGGAGTGGGCCTTTCGGCCGGGGGGGATGGTGCTGGCCGGCTGGGCCGCTTGGCCCAGTTGGCCAGGAGGGTTCCTTTCACTTTTTTGTTTGTGTTTCTTTTCTGTTTTATTTTAGTTACATTTTATTTTAGTTTTGTAAAATGCCAGATGAGCACCTAAATTAGTATTACTAATTAGTCCACTGCCACAATTAACTTGGCACCTAAAATAAAATATTTTGTAATTGTTTAGTATTTAAAGTATTTAAATAATAGTTTTGCTACTGTTTTATTACCATTTGAATATTTGAACATTTTATAAAAGTGTGGTTCTCCACCATAATTACCTACACATTATTTGGCACAACCCGAACATTTTAGTTTTAAAGTTTGAAAACTTTTGTTGTTTGCCTTTTATACAATTTTGAATTTGAATTGGTTTTTGAACTAACGCGGGATTAACTACAGTGACAGAGGTGACGTGGCATCAATAGCAGGGAATTAGTGTAGTCTAATTATCCGGGCGTCACAATTCTCCTCCACTACAAGAAATCTCGTCCCGAGATTTAAGAGGGGTGTAAGGGGGAAAGTCCTGGTTACGAAAGTCTAATAGATCTTCTTGTCTTTGGTTGCTCTCCTCGAAGAGGTCGATCCATAGCATTGATGTCTTCACTCCTATGCCTCAATGCATCATGATGAAATTGTCGTCCTTCCTTCAGGATCTCCATCGTACTTACGAAAGAATAAAGGGTGGTTATTCTGTAAGAACGGACCTCTGCAAGGTTGACTACCTGGTAGTTCACAGCGGGGAAGGAGGCGAAAAGTAACTCTTGAATTGAAACTTAAGAAAATATCAAGAGTAAGGTAAGGAAGTATCATGGGAAGTTTCGAGCGGGCAGACAATAGTTCGATGCCTGAAACGAAGTGTTGAAGGGGTTTAGAGCGATGTGATTAAGCATTGCATCTGATACCTGAATAGATCAACAGGCTGGTGGCCCGTGAATTACATACAAAGTCAAACGCGATGAATACCTTTGACAACAGGGTGTACAGGAGAGTCAGGTTTCGATCCTGTGGAACGGTGGGTTATGGGCCCACCATGTGGGTTAAAAGTAGGAAGGGCGGTGACGTCTTGCACGATCATGTACGCAAGGCATGTCAGAGGGTAGCCGGTCAGTTATGTCGGCAACAACATCGGTACCAAGGGCGAGGGACGAAGAGAACCATTTTCCTGCTCGTTGAACGAGGCGGACGAATAGGCAAAGTTCTCGTCCATCGGTGGTTACCGGAATGTCATCAACAATAGTAACAGGGTCTTACCGACACGGTTGTACAGCAAGATGTTTACATAAGCAGAAGAACATTACTGCTTAGATCATATAGATCACCAGAAAGGTTAAACAAAACAACAGAAAGGAAAATTTGATCATCAGATTAAACAGAACAATGGAAAGGAAAATGTGTTTAAACACATATTTCAGGGGTATATCCTTCCCAAGGACAAGCAGATGATATCCATGACAGGATAGAAGGTAGAAAACCATTTAGGTAAGGGGACAGAACTTTCCTGACATTACCCATACAACGGTGTTTGGATAATTGATAAGGAAAATTTAGCATTGTGCTTTAAATGTTCTTATTGAAAACCGGAGTACCACAGACATGCTTCAAGATAGCATTGACATGGTCATTGGGTAAAGATCAGAACTTGGATTCACAAAGGATCCTTCAAGAACAACTTTATAGAGTAAGTCTTACCATTTCCTCATGGAAGAATAGGTCCTCCAGCCAGGTGTGCGAGCCATGACATCATCTTACCGGGTCATAAATAGACCAATGTTATAACTCTTGGAAATATGTTCCAACCATCATATCTGACCGAGATTCAGATCTGATTGGTGTTAGGATAACTCAGACTTCGGATGTCTGAGAAGAAAGGTGCAACACAAATTGATGGGATGACATTGTAAGATTCTCGGGAAATGAACTATGAAAGCAAGTTCCGAAACAAGAGTTCATCATTAAACCAAGGAGAGGTGAGGAGGTGACTGATTGACTCAGCGACAATCCATTGAGACTTCCAAAAGATGGATTTCCACAACTATGTGAACAAGGAGATAACATTAGCTAGATCGAATGACTTAATGATGTATGCTCGAGGAAAACATACACAGTTAAACATTGGTTGAAATGTGCACCTGAAATATGGGCTAGGTAGCACGATCAATGTTCGAATGATGATTCATTAAGCCATAGACGTAGAATGAAACTATAGACCAATAACTTCAAAGCAATAGGGTTGCTAGAAGTTTGCTAGAAGTTTAGAATCTACACATCACAAACCACTTGTGGGTACCCCGGTTGGAATCAACACGAGGACCAAGAAAGAATGGCGATGGTGAGAAGTATCATTATAGCAAGAATTCTTAAGAGGTGGAGCAATCCTCACAACATTCTTGACATCAAAGATGGTAATACTCCGCGGTAGAACTTAACATAAGTTGGATAGCAGGGAAATCAAGATACAACACAAAATATGAACAAGTTTGTGTTGGGGGGAGGCAAGAATGTTTTCGATGATAACACAATTCATCGAGGGGCAAGGATGGTATTTCTCATCCTGAATTTCGACACACAACTTGGAAGAAGTCAAATTGTTGACAATGATCACGACAAATTTGTCGAGAGGTTTTCAAGAAGATGTAACTGATCGACGATGACATCAAGTCAAAGGAATGATGAAAGCGAAAGGTTATTGGAACCACGGGTAGGACACAAACTCGAAATCAAGTTTGCTGTTCAAGGAGAAGTGATATGACGAGGAAGATCGACGTAAGATTAGCTCACCGTCGAAGGTTGTGCTCCGTGATTAAGGACCAGGTAGCACAGTTAAAATCAGCACGATAATGATGTAGCCGAGTAGGCTAGGAATGACGTGATCGAGTTCAAACTCGTAAGTAATGAAGGTTACCAAGAGTTGTTGAACCGTAGTGCAACTCGGTTCAGTTATCGGTGTCTTTGCGTGATTAATAACTCAGAGCCCGTGAAAAATTGGAATCAGTGAGAATGTAGCACTTGATGAAGAACTCGTAAGAAGTTATGCAGTTCCATGATAATCTCGAGATACCAGGGGGTAATACTCGACGACAGATCAAGGTAGAGGTTGGACTAGGGTATTGCTTTGCAGAAGACAAGTGCTCAAACTTGCACGAGAAATGGAATCAAGGAGAAACATGGTCGGAACCACGATTGCAAAGGATCAATTCACCGATACCAGATGATATTATACCAGGGAAATAGCTATTATTATAAGAAGCTTCCGTGATAGGATCTACATCGTGTCCATGGGCATGAACACAAAGGTTCAAGGTCGACTCCCACTTCTTCAATGCATAACCTTCCATTCGCCTCTCGTATTTTGATAATGACATTAGTTGTCGAAAGTTTTACCTGGTGCAATACCAGATAAGTATGTCCCGCGAAATCCTTCGGGTTCACACAGATTAAGGAAGGCATAGGTTCAACCCATCGGGGCATCGTAGAAAGATATACTACAAACTTCGGAGTAAATAATACAAGCTCGAAAGTAGAGCATGGTTCACAAAGCAGAGGATACAATTTACCAAAGGCATTATGTATCCGAGGAAAAGCTCACAAGCTTATTTAATATGAAGGACATTGTCGGATAAAATACGACAAAAGGGTCTGGTGGTCCACAAGGGATCTGATTATAGAAACAACTGACTAACTCAAGCTCAATGCAAAGGAAGTATAATTTCAAATTCAAGGGATCAGAAGCAAACGCTCTGATTGAGGATGGGTAAGTCGAATAAACTTACGGGTACAATCGATGGCAAATTTGATTGGTCGAGATCCAGCTCATGTTTAAAATGACGTCTGAGCCGGAAAGATAATTTAAAAGGATCAACTGATGATTGCGTGCATTCACACTCATGTTGAATCAAAAGGATCAAAATGACAGTGCCTAAGGATACTAACGAATATTGCCAGACATATGGAAATCATCCATCATGCAAGCAGACAAGTATTGCAGAGCAATAAGCTACTAAGGATTTTTGGAGGATCGAATAGTATTTCGAAGACCATTGTGAAACACATGAACAACTGGGGAATGAGCGGATACTCGATAAGTGCGAGAATTATCCGTAAGGGTATTCAGGTGACAAAGAACATCAAGGCAGTAAGCTCAAAGGATTCTCGGAGCAGCAAAGAGAATTTCGGGGTATCTTGTAATAACAAGATCAACTGGGAAGCATTGTATGAATGGCGAGTATACGTGGTTATCCACAGGGGTTTATCGGTGGAAGGGAATTGCAAAAGCGACACCATAAAGTCTCAAGAGAACATCGGAGAGTCTCTTCGGATCTTTCTGGTGCAGCAGACGATCATCTGTAATAAGGGGCTCTCTGGGTGAAAGTGATAACGAGATCCTAATGTTAGATTTAGCAAAATTCATTTAACCCGAATAGAAGAGATGTCAGAGTCCCAGAGTATAGGTTGAGGAATAAAAGATCCTACTACCACCCAATGGCGACGTGGGCCCGTAAGCCACACAGCCATGTTAGTAAAACAGTTTTCACTGTTTAGACTCAACTTCGGCCAAGGAGTTGGAAAGGGGGATTCCTACAGGCAGTTGGCTCTGATACCAACTTGTGACGCCCCCGATTTGACCGTACACTAATCATGCACGCAAATGTGTACGATCAAGATCAGGGACTCACGGGAAGATATCACAACACAACTCTACAACATAAGTAAGTCATACAAGCATCATAATACAAGCCAGGGGCCTCGAGGGCTCGAATACAAGTGCTCGATCATAGACGAGTCAGCGGAAGCAACAATGTCTGAGTACAGACATAAGTTAAACAAGTTTGCCTTAAGAAGGCTAGCACAAAAGTAGCAACGATCGAAAAGGCAAGGCCTCCTGCCTGGGACCTCCTAACTACTCCTCGAAGCCGAACTCCATGTAGACTCATCCTCGGGATCTCTAGCTCCTGGACTCCAGCATCTGGTTGCGACAATCAGGTATAGAAAGGGGAAAAGAGGGAGAAAAGCAACCGTGAGTACTCATCCAAAGTACTCGCAAGCAAGGAACTACACTACATATGCATGGATATATGTGTAAAGGACCATAACGGTGGACTGAACTGCAGAATGCCAGAATAAGGGGGGATAGCTAGTCCTGTCGAAGACTACGCTTCTGGCCATCTCCATCTTGCAGCATGTAGAAGAGAGTAGATTGAAGTCCTCCAAGTAGCATCGTATAGCATAATCCTACCCGGCGATCCCCTCCTCGTCGCCCTGTTAGAGAGCGATCATCGGGTTGTATCTGGCACTTGTAAGGGTGTATTTTATTAAGTATCCGGTTCTAGTTGTCATAAGGTTAAGGTACAACTCCGGGTCGTCCTTTTACCGAGGGACACGGCTATTCGAATAGATAAACTTCCCTGCAGGGGTGCACCACATAACCCAACACGCTCGATCCCATTTGGCCGGACACACTTTCCTGGGTCATGCCCGGCCGCGGAAGATCAACACGTCGCAGCCCCACCTAGGCTCAACCGAGAGGCCAACACGCCGGTCTAAATCCTATGCGCGCAGGGGTCTGGGCCCATCGCCCATTACACACCTGCACGTTGCGAGGGCGGCCGGAAGCAGACCTAGCCTAGCAGGCGTTCTAGTCCAATCCGGCGCGCGCCGCTCCGTCGCTGACGTCAAGAAGAGCTTCGGCTGATACCACGACGTCGGGATACCCATAACTACTCCCGCGTAGATGGTTAGTGCGTATAGACCAAATGGCCAGACTCAGATCAAATACCCAGAACTCGTTAAGCGTGTATTTGAAATAACCGCGAACGCCGACCAGGGCCAGGCCCACCTCTCTCCTGGGTGGTCTCAACCTGCCCTGTCGCTCCGCCATAAAGTAACAGTCGGGGGCCGTCAGGAACCCAGGCCCACCTCTACCGGGATGGAGCCACCTGTCCTTTCAGCCCCCTCCTCAGAATCACTTGCGGGTACTCACGAGCCGACCCGACTTTAGTCACCACATGTGTCATGTATATTGTATATACCCGTGATCACCTCCCGAAGTGATCACGGCCCAGTAGTATAGCATGGCGGACGGACAAGAGTGTAGGGCCACTGATGGAACACTAGCATCCTATACTAAGCAGTAGGATAGCAGGTAAGGGAAACAACTGTAGCAACAATGACAGGCTATGCATCAGGATAGGATTAACGGAAAGCAGTAACATGCTACACTACTCTAATGCAAGCAGTATAGAGAAGAATAGGCGATATCTGGTGATCAAGGGGGGGCTTGCCTGGTTGCTCTGGCAAGTAGGAGGGGTCGTCAACTCCGTAGTCGAACTGGGCAGCAGCAGCGTCGGACTCGTAGTCTACCGGAGAGAAGAGCGGGAAGAAACAGTAAATACAATGCAAACATAAGCATGACAATGCGTGGCATGACAAAGAGCGGTGCTAGGTGTGTACTAACGCGGCAGTAGGTGGTACCGGCGAAGGGGGGGAACATCCGGGAAAGTATTCCCGATGTTTCGCGCTTTTGGACAGACGGACCGGAGGGGGAAAGTTCCATGTTCGCTATGTTAGGAACGTGTGGCTGACAAACGGACTGCGTATTCGGATTCGTCTCGTCGTTCTGAGCAACTTTCATGTACAAAGTTTTTTCATCCGACCTACGGTTTATTTTATATGAATTTTAAAAGATTTAAATTAATTTCTGGAATTTATTTAATTATTTAACATATACATTATCCAAAACAGTGTTGTGATGACATCAGCATGACATCATGCTGACGTCAGCAGTCATCTGACACGTGGGTCCCACATGTCATAGACTGGTTAGGGGTAATTAGGGTTAACTAATTAATTAACTATTAATTAAATTAACTAATAAATTAGATTAATCTAAACAGGGTTAATTAACTTAATTAATTAATTATTTTTATTTTTATTTTCTTTATTTATTTATTTATTAATTTATTTATTATTATTTTTATTATTATTATTTTAAATCATTTTTTCTTTTCGTTCTGTGGGCTGGGCCCCACATGTCATTGGCCCCGCAGGGCATAACGGGCGCACGGGCGCTGGGGCGTTGCGGGCAGAGCCCCGTGAGTGTGCGGGCGTGCGGGCGCTGGCCTGGGCGTGGCCAACGGGGCGGCTGGGCGACGGCGGCCGAGTGCGGCAGGCAGAGGCGGACGCTGGCGCGGTCGGCGAGTGGGAGGGAGCCGACGGTAGCCGCCCGTCTACACGAGCGGTGGTGGCGCGGGCGAAGCAGAGCCGCGGCGGAGCAGTGGCGATGGGAGGCGGTGACGGGCAGGGGCCCGACGACGGGGTCGGTGCACGGGCGATGCGAGCACAGGGCGGGCGCGGGCGGTGCACGACGGGGTGAGCGGAGGCGGGCGGGATCTGCGGCGGCGGCGGTCGGCGCGGTGGGCGGGCCAGCAACGACATGCACGAGTGGGGGGGCGCCTGCGGGCGCGCACGGGGAAAGCCGGAGCGGGGCGAGCGGGCTTTAGGCGAGCAGGGGGCCACGGCGGCGCGCAGGGTGGCAGGCCGCAGCGGTGCAGCAGCGGTAGGAAGGGAGGCCAGGGGCGCGACGCGGGCGCGGCGAAACGGCGGGCGAGCAGCGCAGCGGCAGAGGAGGCGGGCAGACGCGGGCGGCGGCTACGCGGGGGGGGGGGCTGCGGGCGCGCGAGCTCGCGCGCAGCCACGGGCGCGAGGCAACGGCGCGGCCACGCGGCGGGGCGCCGCGAGCGCGAGCGCGGGGCAGAGGAGAAGTGGGAGGGAGGTGCGGCCACGGCGCGTGTGGAGGCACGCCGGGCGGGGCGACGCGCGGCCAGGGCGCGGGCCGAACGCGGGGAGCGCGGCGATGCAGGGGAGGGGATGAGCACGGCCGAGGGCCTCACCGCGGGCGTAGGGTCAGGGCAGCGGGGCTCGGGGTGGTCGTCGGCGACGACCGGGCGACGGGGAGGCAGGCCGGCGGGGAGGTCCGGCAAGGACGAGCTCCGGGCGGCGACGGCGTACTGGCGCGGGGTCGGCGGTCTCCTCTCGATCCCGATCCAAATCAGGGGAGAGGGGGAGATATTTCGTGGGGGGAGTGTCGGTGGAGTGGGTGGGGGTGAGGGGATAAGGGAGGCCGGTTGGGTCAGGGTGGAGCTGGGCCAGGTGGGTCGGAGTGGGCCTTTCGGCCGGGGGGGATGGTGCTGGCCGGCTGGGCCGCTTGGCCCAGTTGGCCAGGGGGTTCCTTTCACTTTTTTGTTTGTGTTTCTTTTCTGTTTTATTTTAGTTACATTTTATTTTAGTTTTGTAAAATGCCAGATGAGCACCTAAATTAGTATTACTAATTAGTCCACTGCCACAATTAACTTGGCACCTAAAATAAAATATTTTGTAATTGTTTAGTATTTAAAGTATTTAAATAATAGTTTTGCTACTGTTTTATTACCATTTGAATATTTGAACATTTTATAAAAGTGTGGTTCTCCACCATAATTACCTACACATTATTTGGCACAACCCGAACATTTTAGTTTTAAAGTTTGAAAACTTTTGTTGTTTGCCTTTTATTCAATTTTGAATTTGAATTGGTTTTTGAACTAACGCGGGATTCACTACAGTGACAGAGGTGGCGTGGCATCAATAGCAGGGAATTACTGTAGTCTAATTATCCGGGCGTCACAATAACACCCCTACCCAGGTCATTTTACATGCCAGGGGTCGAAGGCTGAGGAAAAAGGCTTTATACAGGCTTTAAATAGAGTGTTTGGTCTACAAAAAATATTTTGGACCTCCTGTCGCACGTCTGCGCTGCCTTTGCCTTAGCGAAGAGCATTCCTTAAAAGGAGCAATCCTTGGTTACTTGGACGAAACCAAGCTCCGAAAGAGTCCACGCAGGTCCGTAGCATGAACAGGCTTTGATTCACCTATGGCAAAAGATAAGAAATGGTTAGAAAAAAGAGAAGGAGAGTGTAGGAGGGCGAACCGTATTGTAGGCCTGTCCGTATTGTGCCTCCGCCGATGACCAAGGCATTTTAAGTGCATAATTATGTATGCACGATACGAACTTCGCGGGCATATGTGGCGAATGACAGAGGCGGAACTGCTAATCCAGCTCTAAAATTGACCAGTCCTGTGTAGTAGAGGCCGGTGGCTTAATGGCCGATGAGGTGTGCGGTTTGATGAGGCCGCTTTGTACTCCGGTTATGATGGTCGTGGCATGCTCCTCGGTACATAGGGAGCATTCCGTGTTTCCGTTGATCGTGATGACGCCGCGTGGACCGGGCATCTTAAGCTTTGAATAGGCGTAGTGTGGGACCGCATTGAAACGAGCAAAGGCGGTCCGCCCAAGCAGTGTGTGGTATCCATTGCAGAAAGGGGCAATATTGAAGATCAAGTCTTCGCTCCGAAAGTTGTCCGGTGAACCAAAGACGACTTCCAATGTGATTGATCCCGTACAGTGAGCTTCTACGCTGGGTATTACTCCCTTGAAGGTAGCTGTGGTGGGCCTGATCCTTAAGGGATCAATGCCCATCTCGCGAACAGTGTCCTGATAAAGTAAATTAAGGCTACTGCCGCCGTCCATAAGAACTCGCATGAGATGGAATCCATCAATGATTGGGTCAAGGACCAGAGCTACCGAACCTTTGTGACAGATACCGGTCGGGTGGTCCTTCCGATCAAAAGTGATCGAGCAGGCCTCCCGTGGGTTAAATTTTGGGGCGACCGGCTTTATGGCACAAACGTCTCGTAGTGCACGCTTGTGCTGCCTTGTAGGGATATGGATCAAGGATATCATGTTTATTGTTTTTACTTCGGGGGGAAATTGCTTCTGTCCCCCGGTGTTCGATTGGCGAGTATCTTCGTCTTCGCTGTCACTAGGCGGCCCCTTCCCTTTATGCTCGGCATTGAGCTTGTCGGCCTATTTGAAAACCCAACAATTTCTGTTGGTATGGTTGGCGGGTTTGTCAGGGCTGCCATGAATTTGACAGGGCCGATCCAGTATCCTGTCTAAACTGGATGGACCATCTTTGTTTGCCTTGAATGGCTTCGTCCGTTAACCGGATTTGGAGCCACTGAATCCGGCGCTGACCATCGTGTCCTGGGTTCCTATATTATTGTTTCGACGCTTGTTTTTATTGTGCCATGGCTTGCCATTTCCGTCCCTGGCTTCGGAGGAGCCAGGATCGCTAGTGCTATTGCTTCGTCGAGCTAGCCAGCTATCTTCTCCCGCGCAAAAGCGGGTCATTAGTGCAGTAAGAGCTGCCATAGACTTCGGTTTTTCTTGGCCGAGGTGACGGGCCAGCCACTCATCTCGGACGCTATGCTTAAAGGCCGCGAGGGCTTCGGCGTCCCGACAGTCGACAATTTGGTTCTTTTTAATTAAGAACCTAGTCCAGAGTTTCCTGGCTGACTCTCCGGGCTGCTGGATGATGTGACTTAGATCGTCGGCGTCCGGAGGCCGGACATATGTACCTTGGAAGTTGTCGCGAAAGGCGTCTTCCAAGTCTTCCCAATTGCCAATGGAGTTCTCCGAGAGGCTGTTTAGCCAGTGCCGGGTTGGTCCCTTTAATTTTAGTGGGAGGTATTTGACAGCATGGAGATCATCACCGCGGGCCATGTGGATATGGAGAAGGAAATCCTCAATCCATACTGCGGGGTCAGTTGTTCCGTCGTAGGATTCGATATTCATAGGTTTAAACCCTTCTGGGAATTCGTGCTCCATTACTTCCTCGGTGAAGCATAGGGGGTGTGCGGCGCCTCTATACAAGCGACGTCGCGACGGAGTTCAGCGAACGTCCCTATGCGGTTTTCGCACTGAGTGAGGTTGTGTTGATCACGCCGTGCCTGATAGCCATCCTCTCATGTTGGGGCACGTCCCCTTGGCCCGTAGATTGATCTGGCTAGACCTGCCCTAGTGTCCAGGTCCTGCCGTAGGTCGTAGGTGTAGCCCCTCGCCGTTGTCTCCCTACTTTTATGGCGGGGTAATGTAGGCTGGTGTTCGGCTTGGGTAGCCATTCTGTCTCGGCCACGCGGTGGCCGGTCTGGTTTGTCAGCTGCATTACGCGCTGATGCTATGGGCTCCCGTGCCTCGGCGTCGAATTGGGGTAACAACTTGCGCTTCGGGTAGCTTTTGCTTGGTCGTGCAAGGTCGTATTCCGCGGCTGCCAGGACATTAGTCCATCTGTCGTTAAGCGTGTCCTGTTCGGCTTGAAGCCGTTGCTACTTCCTTTTCAGACTCCTTGCGGTTGCGATGAGCTGTTGTTTAAAGCGTTCTTGCTCGAGGGGTTCCTCTGGCACGATGAAGTCTTAGTCGCCGAGGCTTATTTCGTCTTCAAAGGGTGGCATATAATTGTTGTCCTCCGAGTCTTCGTTCCCGACTGGCTCGCCAGGGTTACCCTGCCTCTCCTCCCTATCATCCTGTTCGGATGTTGGTTCAACGGGGGCATCTGGGTCTTCGACATTCTCCGGAGTGTTATCATCTCCATTGCCGGTATTGTTTTATTTGTTGCGGCGTGATTTTGAACGGCGCCGCTAATGTCGCCGCTTTGGAGGTTTATCAGTGTTATTGTACTTGATTGGATCTTTACTGCCTTCATCGCCATCCTCTTTTGGCGTGTTCGCCATGTATACGTCTTATGTGGAGGTAGCCACCCAGCATCCAGTGTGCGGTGGGTTTTGGCTTTGTTCGCTCCGGCATCAATGTTCATGCCATAGATGTCTTCGGAGTTACGATCGAGCATGTCGGTTATGTCCTCGACGGTGGCTATGAAGTGGGTGGTGGGTGGGAAGTAAAATTCCCCGCACTTAGCCCCTAGTCCGAGCTGGGCGTAATTTGGACGTTGCCCCTCTGTAATGACGAGGGGTCGTATTAGGTCCAGAGCCTCGCTTAAAGGCGAGGTATGGCCAGGGAGAAGAGCATCCATGGAGTATGGCGGGAGGGAAAATGTAACGCCCCGAATCCGATGCGCCAGGTGTCTCCCAGTTATTCGCCATCGTTGCCATGTCATTTGCTTGCGTGTTGCATTTTTTCATGTCATCATCTGCATTGCATCTTCATGTTTTCAAACTTGCATCCGGTCCTTTTCCCCGTTGTCCGTTTCGCGATCCGACACTCCCACACACGCCCGTTGCACCTCTCAGACCCCGTTTCGTGAGTGGCTTAAAAATGTTCTCGGAATGGGTCGAAACTTGGCGTGCGGTCTTATTATAGTGTAGAAAGAGCGCCTGTCAAGTTTCGTCGCATTCGGAGCTCATTTGATAGCCCTACCGTTAAACTTATAGCGGCATTGTAGCCGGTCAAACGTCGGATGTTTTCGGTCTCCGGAAACAGTTGTCGGGCTGCACTCCTTTCCTCTCATCTCAGCCCAAGCCTATCTCTCATAGCCCACCTAGTCCCCCTCCGCGCCGGACCGTTAGATCGAGATCCGAGGGTCCGTAAAGGCCTAAAAAAACCAACCCTAACCCCTCCTTCTATAAATAGCAGCCCCCCTTGCCATTTTTGTCGCCCCTAACCTTCCTGCTTGTTTTCCGTGCCACCCCAATCATCAGCCGCCGCATCCTCCCACTTTCTCCTCCGAATCCGGCGCGCCCCAAGCCCCCTCCACCACTTGGCGACTCCCCATCGGCCAGCCGCCGCTTGCGCCGCCATCTTCGGCCATTCCAAAGCCGCCACGTCGCGCCCAGCGCCCCCAAGCCCCGCGGCCCGTCTAGACCCAACCAAGGCCCGCCCGGGCCCGCGCCCCACGCAACCGCCCGCCTCCCGCTCCCAGCCTCGCACCCGAGCGCCTCGCCCCGAGCGCCGCTGCTACCGCGCCGCCTCCGCCGCTCCTCGCCTTCTGCCGCCGCGCCGGACCCCTTCCCCGCCGTCTCCGGCACCGCGCCGCGCCGCCCGGGCCCCGAGCCGACCCGCGCCCGTAGCCGAGCTCTCCCGAGCGCCGTTCGCCGGCCGCCCTGCCCCGTGTTTCCCCGCGCCGCCCTTCACCGGAGACCGGCCGGATCCGCCCGGCCCCGACCTCCCCGGCCACCCTCCGGCACTGCCCCTCTGCCACATCGCCGGAGAAGCCGCCTGCGTCGCCGTTGACCTCGGAAACCCTAGAAACGCCAAGTCCTTTTCCTGAAAGTTTCATATGCCCATGTTCATCGCATCATAACATCATGTGTGCTTCTCCGTTTTGTGCATATAATATGTCAAAATGTTCATCATGGGATGCTCTTCATTTTATTCCATTGTGGCATGCTTGTTTGAGTTCATCTTGGCGCCCTAATCATCGTTGCAAGAGTGCTATATGATGTTAACTGCTGAAACTTGATATAACTTGTTGTTTTGTCATTTTTATTGTATTTTGTGTGTGCATCCTATGAGCATGATGTCTATATGTTTGTGAAGCATCTCCATGCCATCTTTACACTGTGCAAGCCTTGTATTTTTTTATGCCCTATAGTGAGTGCATCAAGCTTGTGAAGTGGGCTACTTGCTGTTAATGTTCTGTCAATGCTGAAACTGTTATATCATGTTGCTATCTTTGCTTGATGCTATCCATTAATCCATGCATATTCTGGAGATGTTCTCTAAGGATGTTTTCTACATGTGATGCTCTATCAATGCATGCCTTTAGTTGCATTCATAGCCTGCTGTAGATTGTTGTAATCTTGCTCTAAAATTGCTAAATAATGTTGTTGTCAGCCTGTTAACATTAAGTTCAGTTTTGCCATGTGTTTTACTAGTGATCCATGCACCCTATGATTATGCTATTGCCATGCTTAGCTTCATGAACATGTCTTCTTACTGTGAGTTGCCTTCACATGCCATGAAATGCTTTGTTATGAGTGATTTGAGCTCGCAAAGATGCCTTCATAATTCTGTTTATGCAATGCTCAGTTTTTCTGCTAAGTCTGAATCTGTTTATGAAACTTGCTATGTTTGCATGGGTGCCATCATATCTTTTGTGCCTTTTTGGCTCGTGATCATTAAGGGACTTTTGTTCTATGCAATTAGTGGATTCATGCCATGGCTTTGTTTGCTATGGTCTGTTCCTATAGCATGTTGTTTGATAGCTCTAAACTTTGCAACCTGATGTTATTTCTGCCATGTCCAGTGATTTCTGTTAAGTCTGTGAAACTGTTATTATTTGCAATCTTGCCATGTCCTTTGGAGCATGTTCTAGTGATTTCTGGAGATAGATCAGTGATCATGTTTTGTCATTCTTTACCTTTAAATCATGTCCATGCCTTTTGTTTTCATGTTGAGGTGCTGTAGCATATTGTTTTGATGCTTGCTAGATGCCTAGTTGCTGTTTTGGACAGTGTCCTTTATACTTGTTTCATGTGTATGTGTTGAACCGTTGCTCCGTTTTGAGTGTGCTCTATATGAAACTTGCTTAGTTTTGCATGTAGTTTCATGTTACCTTGTTGCATCCATGTTTTGAGTGTGTTTGCTTGATGTTTGAACGCATTTTGCATCAATGCTATGTTTATCTTGTTTTGCACATATCTTCTAGGCCGTAGCTCCGAATTAAACGAACTTTATATGTAACTTGGCTAGAATTTCGTGTAGATCATCTTGGTGCATCTTAACTTGCTGTTTAACAACTTGAACATAAAGTTTATTCAGATCTGGACTAATTTTGAAATTTGCGTATGTGGACTTACCGGAATTGTTATATGTTGTTTCCGGCCTCATTTAAACTTGCTTTGATGTGTTGCTCTTAGATGCATCATCTCTTGCCATGAGTAGCTTCATGTAGCCTTGTCATGCATCATACTTGGTTGAGCATCATGTCTTGTTTATGTGTTGAGTGTTCACCGTGTTGTTTGCTTCTTTCTGGTTGTGCTCCTTCTCGTTAGTTCCTGTTTCGTTGCGATCGTGAGGATTCGTTCGTTTACGTGGCTTCGTCTTCTTCTTGGACTCGTTCTTCTTCCTAGCGGGATTTCAGGCAAGATGACCGTCACCTTGGATCTCACTACTATCATTGCTATGCTAGTTGCCTCGATGCTATCGCTATGCCGCGTTACCTACCACTTGCTTATCAAGCCTCCCAAATTGCCATGAACATCTAACCTTTGTCGCCCTTCCTAGCAAACCGTTGTCTGGCTATGTTACCGCTTTTGCTCAGGCCCTCTTATAGCGTTGCTAGTTGCAGGTGAAGATGAAGATTGCTCCATGTTGGATTATGTTTATGTTGGGATATCACAATATCTCTTATATTATTAATGCATCTATATACTTGGTAAAGGGTGGAAGGCTCGGCCTTATGCCTGGTGTTTTGTTCCACTTTTGCCGCCCTAGTTTCCGTCATATCGATATTATGTTCCCGGATTTTGTGTCCCTAACGCGGTTGGGTGTTATGGGAACCCCTTGACAGTTCGCTTTGAATAAAACTCTTCCAGCAAGGCCCAACATTGATTTTACATTTGCCTAACAACCTAAGCCTTTTCCCTTGGGTTTCCGGAGCCCGAGGGTTATCTTTATTTTAGCCCCCCCGGGCCAGTGCTCCTCTGAGTGCTGGTCCAAACCGAGCGATGTCCGGCGCCCCCTGGGCAACCAGGGTCTATGCCAACCCGATGTCTTGCTCATCCGGTGTGCCCTGAGAACGAGATATGTGCAGCTCCTATCGGGATTTGTCGGCACATCGGGCGGCTTTGCTGGTCTTGTTTTACCATTGTCGAAATGTCTTGTAACCAGGATTCCGAGACTGATCGGGTCTTCCCGGGAGAAGGAATATCCTTCGTTGATCGTGAGAGCTTATCATGGGCTAAGTTGGGACACCCCTGCAGGGTTTGAACTTTCGAAAGCCATGCCCGCGGTTATGTGGCAGATGGGAATTTGTTAATATCCGGTTGTAGTAAACTTGAAGTAAACTCTTCTAAAATACACCAACCGTGTGCGTAACCATGATTGTCTCTTTTCGGGGTTGTTCGAGAGGAGAACACGGTTTTTGGGTTATGTTTGACGTAAGTAGGAGTTCAGGATCACTTCTTGATCATTACTAGTTGGCGACCGTTTGCTTAGCTCCTCTTCTCGCTCTTGTTTCGTAAGTTAGCCACCATACTGTGCTTAGTCGCTGCTGCAGCCTCACCACTTTACCCCTTCCTTACCCATTATGCTTTGCTAGTCTTGATACCCATGGTAATGGGATTGCTGAGTCCTCGTGGCTCACAGATTACTACAACAACAGTTGCAGGTACAGGTATTGCGATGATCATGACGCGAGAGCGATGTTTACTTGTGTTGGAGTTCTCCTTCTTCTTCTTCGTCGATCTTGGGTTAGGTTCCTAGTCAGCAGCCTGGGCTAGCAGGGTAGATGTCGTTCGAGTTTCTGTTTGTGTTTCATCCGTAGTCGGATGTTGCTCTCATGTATGATATTTATGTATTCTTGTGGCATTTGTATGCCTTGTATGTATCCCCATCTATTACGTAATGTTGACGTAATGATATCCACCTTGCAAAAGCGTTTCAATATGCGGGTCTATCCTTGGTGGGACCTTCGAGTTCCTCTCGGATAGGGTCGCATATTGGGCGTGACAGAAAATCCTTGGCCGAGCTCAGATGTTGCTGACTCCGAGGGTTCGGAGCCAGTGTTCGGAGAAGAGTCCGGTTTCGTGATGATGACCGGTGTCATAGCTTCCTCCGACTCTCCCGTACTAGGCTCAATAGCCTCAGAGAGTCTGGCGGGCTCGGGAATCTCGTCTTCGGACCTGGTGATGTGCTCCAGATCTAAGGCCAGAGCGAAGGTTGGGGTCGCGAACCCTTGGAAGATCAAGTCTCCTCGGATATCAGCGACATAATCCAGATTTCCAAAACTAATCTGGTGACCTGGGGCGTAGCTGTCGATCTGTTCTAGATGGCCAAGCGAGTTGGCCCGCAGTGCGAAGCCGCCGAACACAAGGATATGGCTGGGGAGAAAGATCTCCCCCAGGGCAGCGTTGTTGTAGCTGACAGATGGAGCCATCGAACCTTCTGACGACGACACAGCGGAACTCTCAATGAAAGCACCAATGTCGGTGTCAAAACCGGCGGATCTCGGGTAGGGTATTACCTCCATCGAGAGGGCCCGAACCTGGGTAAACATTGTGTCCCTGTCTCCTGTTACCATCCATCCTAAGACGCATAGTTCGGGACCCCCTACCCAAGATCCGCCGGTTTTGACACCGACAGCGGTCCCCCAGATTGCCAAAAATCATCTCCGCATCAACTCCCAAAGCATCGATAAGATGGATCCGGTAGGTATCTCGTCTTAAATCGAACTGCTAGATCACATCGCCGCCCTGGGGGTCGCAACAGACTATGATCTAACTGGGCTTAAACCCGATCAGAGGGAAATCAGGTCCCCACCTGTCACCCACCTGGTGACTGTCGTGGAAGAGCAAGTTGAGGATACCGCTCCTCCTATTCTAATAACAAACTATGTTCGGATCTCCGAGCCCTGCGAGCCGGACACCCATCTTCAAGAAGAGACCATCTATCCTCCGAACATAGAATCAGGTGTTGAGCCTAAAAATCCCCAGGACACTCCGGATCCTGGGCCAGTGGCCTCAGAATTTGTTCAAAGTCCGGATTCCACAGTGGGTCAGGGTCCGAATTTGAGCCCACCCGCCCACCACAATCAATACTCTCCAAGCAATTCCGGTCCCCCGGATATATGCAACTTATTGTATATAAGGCAGCAACCTCAGCAAACAGTCCATCACTTTTGGGCTAGATTCCTATTTGTTAAAAACATGATTAAAGATTGTTGCGACGACGATACGGTATCAGTCTTTTGCCGCAACTGTATCAACGAGGGGATCCTCAATGCCCTCAACTGACGCCGCATACTGCACTTTGCAGATTTGGCACACATAGTACAGAAGTATTGCACAATGGAAAGCGCCTGGAAAGCCCAGACAGCTTGGTGGGAACCACCGGCCTTTAAGCCACACACCGGTCGGGCAAAAAGGATGCACCCTCACGGGGCACCTGATCATCACTTCACAGACAAGAAAATTAAGCCCCTAACGGGACATAGAACCGTCCTTGATGAATGGCTTGACAAGCCCTGTCAGATACACACGACGCCGAATTCCGAACCAACACATGGCCTTTAGGCATGTTGGATACTCCGGCAGGTAGCTAAGAGCGGTGAGGCAATCCTCACCAACACTACACCAGAGAAGTACTCCTCGGAGGACAACGATCTCAATGTATTTACAGTCTTTGAGACCTTTTCTTCAAATAATCGGCGTAAAAGGGCGCTCCATGACCTCGCCGAAGTCAACCAAGTAGCTGCAATCAACCCCTGGAACAACATGGCGATAACCTTCAACGCTGCTGACGAACCACGAGCCCGATCAGTCCAAGTTCTAAACCCAATTGTGGATGGCTTTCGGCTCACTAAAGTGCTCATGGACGGGGGCAGCGGATTGAACCTCATCTATGAGGACACGCTCGACAAAATGCAAATGGACAAGAGCCGCATTGAGCAGAGCAGTACAACCTTTTGAGGTATTATCCCCAGTCGAGAAGCGCGATGTTCGGGAAAAATAAAACTTGATGTGGTATTCGGCACGCCTGAGAACTACAGGTCCGTAGAGTTAATCTTCCAGGTGGCACCTTTCAACAACGGATATCATGCCCTGTTGGGGCCAGATGCATTCACACGCTTTCAAGCCATACCTCATTACACGTACATGAAGCTCAAAATGCCCGGGCCCAACGGAGTTATCACTATCACCAGTGATCCGGACATAGCACTCCGCGCCGAAAACAAAACCGCATCCCTGGCCCTTGAAGCACTATCTGAGGCCCTTGCTGTCGAGGAGCTCACCGCTCTGCGTTCCACAGTGGATAGAGATGACGTAATCCTCGACAAAAGGCCTAAATCCACTTCTTTCAAACCGGCAGATGAAATAGTCAAATTCCAAGTTCACCCGACGGATCCTAATAATACAGCAGCCATTGGAGCACAGCTAGATCCGACGATTGACGCCGCTCTAAGAGCATTCCTGTGCGAGAATTGGGACATTTTTGCCTGGCACCCTTCGGATATGCCAGGAATCCCACGCAGACTGGCCGAACATAGCCTCAACATAATAAAGGGGTTCAAGCCAGTTAAGAAAATGCTACGGTGATTTTCCGAACCCAAGCGACAAGCTATGGGGGAGGAGCTAGCCAAACTACTTGAAGCCGGGTTTATTCAAGAAATAAAACACCCGGATTGGCTAGCAAACCTGGTCATGGTGCCAAAGAAAGACAAATCCTGGCGCCTTTGTGTCGATTTTAAAGACCTCAATAAAGCTTGCCCTAAGGACCCCTTCCCACTGCCCCGCATTGACCAAATCATTGATGCAACTGCAGGACACGGTTCACTGTGTTTCCTCAACGCATACTCCGGATACCATCAGATTAAGATGAAGGAATCCGATCAGGCCGCAACGGCATTTATCACTCCATACGGGCCTTTCTGCTTTAACACTATGCCTTTCGGACTCAAAAATGCCTGTGCCACCTACCAACGCATGATTCAAACATGCCTGGAAAAACAAATTGGCAAGACGGTGGAGGTATATGTAGATGATGTAGTCATCAAAACTAAACATGTCGAATCATTGGTGGACGACTTATGTCTTACATTTGACAACCTTCGAACATATGACATACGGCTCAATCCGGAAAAATGCGTTTTTGGCGTTCCGGCCGGAAAGCTGTTCGGGTTCATCGTTTCCAATAGAGGAATCGAAGCAAACCCAGCAAAAATCCGAGCCTTGTCACAGTTGGCAATACCAACAGACCTAAAATAGGTCCAAAAACTAGCTGGGTGTGTGGCAGCCTTGAGCCACTTTATCTCCAGATTGGGAGAGAAGGCGCTGCCGCTATATCGCCTGCTTCGACGTACCGACCACTTTGAGTGGACGGACGTGGCAACAGCCGAGTTGGAAGAAATAAAAACTCTGCTAGCAAACAACCCAATCCTTGCCGCATCTAACATCGGCGAACCTATGCTACTGTATATATCTGCAACTCACCAGGTGGTGAGCGCAGTACTCGTCGTCGAACGAGAGGAAGAGGGACATAAATTCCCACTCCAAAAACCCATATACTACGTATCGGCGGTTCTCACACCATGCAAATCCCGATACCCGCACTATCAAAAGATAGCATATGCGGTTTTCATGGCATCTCGGAAGCTGCAACACTACTTTCAAGAGTGCTCGATCACGGTGGCCTCCGAGGTACCACTCATTGACATCATAAACAATCGAGACGCCACCGTCCGCATTGCAAAATGGGCCATCAAGCTCCTGCCATTTGAAATAACATACAAACCATGCCAAGCCATTAAATCTCAGGTGTTGGCTGACTTCGTCGCCGAATGGACAGAAGCCGAACTCCTAAAGAGTGTGGCACATACTCCAACTAGGTGATGTACTTCGACGGCTCTAAAATGTTAGCCGGATTGGGGGCCGGTGTCATCCTAACATCCCCTACAGGGGACACAGTCCGTTACATATTGCAAATCATGTATACGGACTCCAATAACGCAGCCGAATATGAGGCACTGCTGCATGGTCTCCGGATGGCTGTTTCTATGGGCATACAATGCCTCGAGGTGCGCGGGGATTCAAATCTTTCAATATCCCAAATAAATGGATAATTCGATGCAAAAGATCCAAAGATGGCAGCTTACCGCAATGCCGTGCTCAAAATATCAGCTCGGTTCGAGGGGCTCGAGTTTCATCATGTGGCCCGAGACAGTAACCAAGCAGCGGACATCCTTGCTCGAATGGGCGCTAAACGCGACCCTGTCCCGCCTAACACCTTCGTGGAAAGGCTCTTTAAGCCATCCGTGGTATGGCAGGACGAGAGCGGAAATACCAGTCCGGCGCCGATCATGTCCCCGAGATGCCGAACATGATTCAGACATCATCGGGGGCTCGGGCATAGAACCAACGCCTTCTGCCCATGTAATCATGGTGGTAATCGCTCCATGGACCAAACCCTTCCTGGCCTACCTTAATAGGCGAGAGCCCCTGAGGACCAGAATGAGGTTCGTTGCATCGTTCGATGCTCGAAAGCCTACAAGGTTCATGAAGGAGAACTCTACAAGAAAAGTACTACCGGAGTCCTTCAAAGATGTATCTCCGAAGAGGAGGGGCGGCAGCTCTTGGCCGAAATCCATGCTGGTCTTGGCGGCCATCACGCTGCAGCTCGGGCCCTTATAAGTAAGGCCTTTCGTACTGGTTTTTTCTGGCCCACGGCCCAAGCAGATGCACAGGACCTCGTCCAACACTGTGTTGGATGCCAGCTTTTCGCCAATCAAAGCCATATGCCACCTACTGCCCTACGAACAATCCCCATTACTTGGCCTTTCATGGTCTGGGGGTTGGACATGGTCGGACCCCTTAAAGGAGGAAGCCATAAGAAAAAATACCTACTGGTTATGGTAGATAAATTCACTAAGTGTATAGAGGCCAAACCAGTTAAAACGGTTGAAGCTGGACCGGTGATAGATTTCAAAACTGGTGTCGTACACCGTTATTGTGTCCCACATAGCATCATCATAGACAACGGCTCTAACTTTACAGCGGACGAGGTAAAAACTTGGTGTGCTAATATGGGCATCAAGCTAGATTACGCCTTCGTATATCACCCTCAAACAAACGGTCAAGTCGAACGGGCCAATGGCCTGATAATGAGCGGCATTAAGCCCACACTAGTGTGATCCCTAAAGGAGTTGGACAAACACTGGGTCGAGGAGCTTGACTCCGTACTCTGGGGGCTGCGGACCACACCCAATCGCACGACCGGATACACACCATTCTTCATGGTGTACGGCGCAGAGGCCGTCTTGCCCTGCGATATTATTCATGACTCACCTCGAGTGCGCATGTACGAAGAGAGAGAGGCCAAGCTCGATCGGCAGGACAACTTAGATGGCCTAGAGGAGGAGCACGATGTCGCAAAATCTCGTTCCGCATTCTACCAACAACAAGCTCAAAGATACCAAAGCAGAGAAGTGCAGGCCAAGACTTATAATGTTGGTGAACTCGTTCTACGCCTACCAGAGAAGAAAAAGGACAAGCTCAAGCCCAAATGGGAGGGTCCCTTCATTATAGATGAAGTTCTCACTGGAGGAGCCTATCGCCTTCGCAATGCATTGAACAATCGCTTAGAGCCGAACCCATGGAACGCTGCCAGACTCCGAAGATTCTACGCCTAAGTCTGGACACATTGTTCGTTACCTTTTTTTCTCTTTTTTTTTCCTTTTTCCCTTTTTCTTTTCGTTTCTTTTACGACTTCTAGCGTGTGTTCGGGCAAGCCGCACACTTGAGGGGTATACATCCTTAAATGTACACACGCCACCATAACTGGGGGCTTCCTTCAAATAGAAGCTCTTTATTTTCTCGAGCATAAGGCTCACCACATATATGTGTATTGTTTGCTCATATACGTCCTGTCTTCGCCATTATATGCACCTCTATGACTTAAGTTTTTGCCAAGCTGGGTTGCCTGGCTCCTGTGCTTATGCCCTACGTTCCCGCTTGTTCGGCTAGGGCATAAAGGGAGCACCTCTGCGATTGTTGCAACCGGGTCATCCGGACATGTACCTCAGACGGGTGAAGCCGAAAGCTAGCGTTCTTAAGGGAATAATTGGTCGGCGGACAAAAGATGAATTGCATTCGTAGCAATATAAACTACCAAAAATACAAAGACTCCTGTGATTCTTTCGCATCATGGCTTAGTCATGCATAAACGCATGCCGACCCAGGGAGAGGAACCCTTAACGGAACTATTCTTTCTGGAAGATGTTTCTTACATTAAAAAGTAATATAACATAACTCCCCGAATACAGTTTGTCTGTTCAAGCATTATGACCGGACCGCCTGGTTTCCGAACATACTTGGTGTTTCCCATAGGTATAGTATTCGGAAACACTCCACCCTTGGGTTTCGGAGGTCAAAGCGGAAAGTCTGCCATGACAATCTTTTACAATTCGGCCGGAGATAAGTTTTGCTGATAAAGTGTATTGTCACATAAAATCACACGCCTACTCTTTATCTATGCCATCTATTAGGCTGTCTAGTTTACAGTCCTGCTGTGAAAATTTGGCGGCTATCTTTACTTGGTCGTATACCAAGCTAACCGGAATTTCTTGTCCGTCTGGTCCTCGAGGTCCAACCCGGGCCATATGGTTCGGATCAAGTCCGGTATACTGCGTTTTCACCATGGCCCAGGCCTCTCGTGCACTCTCTCGACATGCTGATGCCTTCCACAGCTCAAAATGAAGACGAGCTCCCTTGAATAACTCCGCGAGCTCCCCCATCATTCCTGGAGGAGAATCGGATGGCCATAAAGCCTTAGCCATATTCCTCATTGCTTTCCGAGCTTGCTCGTGCACTTTGGATAACTCTTGCAGCAAGCCGCCTTGAAATCCGGACACTTCTCCTTCAAGCCGCCCAGTTAACAAACCTACAGGAACAAATCTCGTAATATTTTTTTCATCAGGGGATCTTATGAAAGTTAGGTTCAGGGACATACTAAATATGCCACCTTTCAGCTTTCGATTCTCCTTCAAGGCATCCGACAGTTGGGCTCTTACGTCCTTTAGCTCCTCGGCTCGCTTGATGTTGGCATCATGTAGTTTGTTCTTCTCATTAATGGTCCGTGTTAATACACGTTGACCAGCAGCTTCTTGCCCTTCGGCATGTTGCTTGTCCGCCTGAGCGGCCTTTAGCCTTTCCTCCAACTGATTTGCCGATCCTGCTGCCATAAATAAAACAATCAATATTCAAAAATCCTTGTCAAGACAGGATCGTATTTTCCGGACACTATTGTGCTTACCATCCGAGGCCTTCTGGGATTTCTTCAAATCTTCCAGTTCGGCGGTGGCAACAGCTAGCTTGGTCCGACATTCTTCAAGCTCCTGAGACAGCGTGTTATTTTTCGCCGTAAGTACCTAATAACATTAAACAACCCTTAAACCAGTTGGGTCAACTGCTTCAAGTCTCGGGGGCTACTGGCATATGATTATTGAATCTGCACTAAGTTTTTACCCGCATATCTTTTGAAAGTTGGTGAGTGGCTCTGGCAAGTCCATCCCGAGCAGCTCGGATGTATGCATCCGCTGAGCTGAGGGCATTGAATGCCTCTTCGGTGAAACTTGGGTCGCGCATGGCCTCTTTCCTCCGCCGATGATTCATCGCGCTCTCCACTTCGGAATTGGTGACGGATACATTATTCGAATCCTCTTGGAGATGACAATCCGACATTTTACCCATATCGACCCTAGTCCTTATGGCAGGGTCCGGGGTCGGATTTGTCGATGCACGGCTGGCGAGGTCCCCGGATATAGTCTGGCGTATGCTCCTCCCGCAAGACGGCCCAACAAAAAACGTCATGATTCGATCTGTCCACCGGGTGTGTGTTAGAAACTATACCTCTTCTGTGATGGCAAGGGCTCGGTAGTATCACAGTTGGCCTTTCTTTTCAAAGACTCGCCCCGTGCAGGTGTCGCCTTCTTAGAAGACACCTTTGATACAGCTCGGCGACACGAGCGTCGCCCCTTCGGATCATGAGACATCATGGTGGGTGAGGCGCAATGGGAAAACTCTTTTGGAGGAGACGTCTCCTGGGTACTTACATGGGAGGAAGGGAGAAGGCCGGGGTAATCGGCTGTAATGGCTACTTCCGTGTCGTCATAGCTCGCATGATAAAAAACTCCCTCCTTAAGCTCTATAAATATGTCCGAATCTTCTTCATATCCGGGATCTAGGTCCCGAATATGGTCCTCCGGCTGCGGAGCGGGGCTGTAGATCCCCTCGACGATCTTTCTCCATTCGTGTCAAAAAGCAGCCGGATTAAATTCAACTAGCATAGACTCTGGAGAAAGGTTGAGTAAAGCCAATAATTGAAAAACTCACCCATGGGATGGGGTTGTACATGGAAAAGCCTTCCCGACATGTTAAACGAGCGAAGTCTTCCTTCTCCCCTTTGTACAGATCGACTAAGATAGCGGCCAGGGCGGCAAAATTGTCTGGACCTTTGTGTAGACAACGGGACGCATCGTCCTCCCCATTGTAATTCCACATGGGGAGACCTCTAGATTGGAGCGGCTGAATGCATTGGGTTATGGAAATTGCCATTACCTCAATTATAGACAGCCCGGAGTTGGCAAGTACTCTGATCTTGCTTGCTAGTCTCGAAACCTCCGCACTATCTTCTTCGAGGCTTTGGGAACGCCAGCTGGCGCGCTTCTTTAAGGGGGCGCTGGAGAATTCGGGAAGACCACGCCGGATTGGGTCTGGAAGAATGACGTCTTCAATATAAAACCACTCCGAGGGCCACTCTTTGGATGCCTTCTTCGGAGTGCCGGACAGATATCCAGTCCCGGCTATGCGCCATACTTCGGCGCCGCCCACCTCGAATATAGATCCCTTTTGGGAGCGGGGGACGAGGCAGAAAAACTTCTGCCATAGCTCGAAATGGGCCTCGCAGCCCAGGAACAGCTCGCAAAGAGCAATGAAGCCCACGATATGCAGGATGGAGCCCAGCGTCAGATTGTGCAGTTGAAGGCCGTAATACTCCAGTAGACCTCTGAGGAAAGGATGAATAGGAAATCCTACGCCTCTCAAGAGGAAGGAAACAAAACACACTCGCTCCTCTTTAGAAGGATTGGGGAAATTCTCTGCCAAGGCTTTGCCGTCGATGGAAGTTAATCCAGCCCGAACGGAGACTAGATCCGCGGGAGGAAGGTACCCCTCCGTCTGAAGTTTGCTCAGATGGGCATGGGATACCGAACAACTTTCCCAGTCGCCTTTTTGAGGGCCGTTGGGGCGCGAGGAGGAGCTAGGAGCGCTGGCCATGTTTGGGTGATTTCCTATGGCAAGCTCTAAGGATTTCCGCGTGGTGGGGAATGGTCTCTGAGACCCAATCTCTTTATATAGGCGCCTTTCCCGCCTGGTCGAGGGGTTATTGGTAAAAACACCAAGACTGTTCACATTCATTTGACACGTGGAAGCCGAGGCGACGGCAGTGAAGAAATGGTATTTAATGAGCAGCCGAACTATCATCAATCCGAAGTACAATGGAGAACCCGCCTTGCAAAGCCGAAGACATAAAACCGGATACTACATCATCATTGAAGACAAGTTTGGGGGCTACTGAGGGAGTCCTGGATTAAGGGGTCCTCGGATGGTCGGGCTATGTGACGTGGGCCGGACTAATGGGCCGTGAAGGGACAAGATAGAAGGCCTTTCCCCATGTCCGGATGGGGCTCTCCTTGGCGTGGATAGCAAGCTTGGCGGCTAGTCGTATAGTTTCCTTTCTCTGTAAACCGACTTTGTACAACCCTGGCCCTCTCTGGTGTCTATACAAACCGGAGGGTTTAGTCCGTAGAGGCGATTACAATCATACAGGCTAGGCATCTAGGGTTTAGCCATCACGATCTCGAGGTAGATCAACTCGTGTAACCCCTATACTCATCAAAGTCAATCAAGCAGGACGTAGGGTATTACCTCCATTAAGAGGGCCCAAACATGGGTAAACATCGTGTCCCCCGCCTACTGTTACCTTCAATCCTCACACGCACAGTTCGGGACTCCCTACCCGAGATCGGGCGGGTTTGACACCAACATTGGTGCTTTCATTGAGAGTTCCTCCGTGTTGTCGATAGAAGAATCGATGGCTCGCCTTGTGGTCAACGACAAAATCACCTCTGGAAGGGCCCTAGTTCCTGGGCAGATCCTCCAGATCAGCAGTTTCACCATGGGCGCCCGCCCGGCCGTTAAGCCCAAGGCGGTCCCCCAGATTGCCAAAAATCATCTCCACATCAACCCCCAAAGCGTCGATAAGATGGATCCGACAGGTATCTCGTCTTTAAACAAACTGCTAGATCGCATCGCCGCCCTGGGGGTCGCAACAGACTATGATCTGATTGGGCTTAAACCCGATCAGAGGGAAATCAGGTCCCCACCTGTCACCCACCTGGTGACTGTCGTGGAAGAGCAAGTTGAGGATACTGCTCCTCCTATTCTAAAAACAAACTATGTTCAGATCTCCGAGCCCTACGAGCCAGACACCCATCTTTGAGAAGAGACCATCTGTCCTCCGAACATAGAATCAGGCGTTGAGCCTAAAAATCCCTAGGACACTCCGGATCCTGGGCCAGTGACCTCAGAAATTTTTCAAAGTCTGGATTCCACAGTGGGTCAGGGTTCGGATTTAAGCCCACCCGCCCACCACAATCAATACTCTCCAAGCAATTCCGGTCCCCCGGATATATGCGACTTAATGTATATACGGCAGCAACCTCAGGAAACAGTCCATCACTTTTGGGCTAGATTCCTACTTGTTAAAAACAAGATTAAAGATTGTTGCGACGACGATACGGTATCAATCTTTTGCCACAACTGTACGGACGAGGGGATCCTCAATGCCCTCAACCGACGCTGCATACTGCACTTTGCAAATTTTGCACACATAGTACAGAAGTATTGTGCAATGGAAAACGCCTGGAAAGCCCAGACAGCTCGATGGGAACCACCGGCCTTTAAGCCACACACCAGTCGGGCAAAAAGGATGCACTCTCACGGGGCACCGGATCATCACTTCGCGGATAAGAAAATTAAGCCCCTAACGGGACATAGAACCGTCCTTGATGAATGGCTTGACAAGCCCTGTCAGATACACACGACACCGAATTCTGAACCAACACATAGCCTTCGGGCATGTTGGATACTCCGGCAGGTGGCTAAGAGCGGTGAGGCAATCCTCACCAACACTACCCCAGAGAAGTACTCCTCGGAGGACAATGATCTCAATGTATTTATGGTCTTCGAAACCTTTTCTTCAAATAATCAGCGTAAAAGGGTGCTCCTCGACCTCGCCGAAGTCAACCAAGTAGCCACAATCAACCCCTGGAACGATATGGCGATAACCTTCAACGCTGCTGAGGAACCATGGGCCCGATCAGTCCGAGCACCAGCCGCTTTAGTTCTAAACCCAATTGTGCATGGCTTTCGGTTCACTAAAGTGCTCATGGACGGGGGCAGCGGATTGAACCTCATCTATGAGGACATGCTCGACAAAATGCAAATGGACAAGAGCCGCATCGAGCAGAGCAGTACAACCTTTTGAGGTATTATCCCCAGTCGAGAAGCGCGATGTTCGGGAAAAATAAAACTTGATGTGGTATTCGGCATGCCTGAGAACTACAAGTCCGAAGAGTTAATCTTCCAGGTGGCACTTTTCAACAGCGGATATCATGCCTTTGGGGCGAGATGCATTCACATGCTTTCAAGCCATACCTCATTACGGGTACATGAAGCTCAAAATGCCCGTGCCCAATGGAGTTATCACTATCACCAGTGATCCGGACATAACACACCGCGCCGAAAACAAAACCGCATCCCTGGCCCTCGAAGCACTATCCGAGGCCCTTGCGGCTGAGGAGCTCACCGCTCTACGTTCCATAGTGGATACAAATGACGTAATCCTCGACAAAAGGCCTAAATCCACTTGCTTTCTGAGCTGGTTTGCAACTTCTTAAATGAAATTTGGAGTTTTCGGGTTTTTCATTTGCCAGAGTTGGAATTTTTTCTCCTCTTGCTTCGCTTGCCTCTCCAGTCTTGTCCCAGGAAGAGCGGCAGTTGCCCGTCGCTCCTCCTCGCGCGTCCCGCGCACGGGTATGTACGCCTGGGCTCGCCCGCACCGCAAACACACCTCGCCGAAGCCTCGTTGCCCCAGAGCTCCGGCTTCCTTAATCCTCATGAGACGCTCTCGGATGAGCTCATGGGCGTGCGCACCCTCTTAAGTTCGTGCCTCCGGTAGTGCGACGCGGTGTGCTAGCCACAACCAACCCACACCCGGGGGCTCGCGCGAGGAAGGATGGGACGCCCGGTCAAGCTTTCTAATAACTCTGCAGCTGTACAATGCCTCCTGAGGCCCGACGGCTCCTGAGTCGTCAGGAAGGGAACTTCGCCAGATGTTGTTGGAAAGGCGCACCCTCGCGAGGTGGGAAACTATCGCAAGCATATCGAGCTAAGTTACCCTCAACGCACATGCTCAGAACATCGGTACCACGGCACAATATCAAAATAATAAACATAGCATAGTGGCATAAGTGCCTTGGGGCCGGGGGCTACTGTTGGCGTTTTGGGAACGGGGGTACCCAGACTTGCCTGCCTGCGGCCCATGACGTGGCTCCATTGACGGCTTGGTACGGCCCACCTTCAGCATCGATAACTCAAGACCCTCGCGAGGCGGACGACACTAAGACCTCCAGAAGGAGCAGCCTCCTCAGGCTAGCTCCTGAGGAGCAGAGATTTCTATGCAAGCCTCACCTCGCGAGGTTCGGGTGACGTGAGCCATGACGACCAAGGCCAAGCGGGCGCCAGCGGGCGCAGGACAGCAGTTTCCTCTGTGGTGCTAAGGAGGCAAGCGCATGCGTGGAGTCCCGAGGAATCAGTCAAAGGTTTCCATTCCCATGCAACAAGACTAAGACCGCCAGGATGGAGGTCATCGCCGAGCCCACCGTGGCGTCACGACCAGAGGCTTTGCAGGCGGAGACTACTTTTGTCAGGATAAGGTGTACTAGTTGTCTCCCTTCGAATTTGGCCGTTCTGGGATCCCTTCCCACCTTCATTTGGGAAGAGGACCAAGACCACTATAAATAGGGCCTAGCCACCACCGTAGAAGGGGACAGACGGGATCCATATCACTCAGATCATGCTCTCTCCCACCAGCTCAAGAACACACCTCCTGGGGTCATTGTTCCACTGTACTAGTTCATCCTCAGCCCGCCTCGAGGCTAATCCACCACAAAGCAGGAGTAGGGTTTTACACCGCAAGGTGGCCCGAACCTGGGTAAATTGTCATGTCCCATTTCTTTCATGTTCATCGAGCTAGGACACGAGATTGGCGAGCAGGCAGACTGGGGAGGTTGCGTTCTTCGCGCACACCCCAGAGTTCGAATCTATCCAGGGTTTGCGGAGCCCGAAATCCGACACCGCCGGTGGGCCATCCCTCCACCCCTCCACGCCTCATGTTATTCTCCGCCGACTCCAGAACCACACTGCACCAGAACCAGTTAACCCTCGTACACCTCTCCGTCTGCGACTCCACTGCCGCGCCTTCCCATCTCCGGCTCGTTGTCGTCCGGGGCCTCGCCGTCGTCCACCGCCTTAGTGCGCTCGACGCGGCGTGGTCAACATGGTCAAGGAACGACTTCCATCGGAAGAGGACTATACGTGGAGAGGCTGACAACGGGGTCCACGGCCGCAGCAAGGAAGTGCCTCCTTATACGCACAAAATAATGATTCCTCCACCTGACCGCGGGGACCCACCGGAAGGGCCTCTGTATTTTGCGAAAAAAACATTTCCCCTGACAGCTAGGACCCACTAGCTGCATCTTCGCATGGAAGGAAGTGCCTTCTTACCCCCTGACAGTTGGGACCCACCAGGTTGAAGCGAAGGTAGTGTTATCTGTCTGCCGTGAATGTGTGGAGCTCCGCTCCCACAGCAAGACCATTTCGTACCATTCGCCACATATGAATCTTGACCTGAGCTGGTGCACTAGTTTCCCACAAAGCCATATCCCCTTTATGTTTGGATACAAAGCTAGATGCCTTAGGCTATCCGGTTCTAGCTCTATTCAGAGACATCCGCAAATGATAAGCAGATTTTACCGTAAAGATGTCGTTCTTTGTAAAGTTCCAAGCTAAGAAATCATGAGCTCCCGGGCCCCCAATTGCAATTTGCTTGATATCTAGAGCATCCGTCGGGGTGAACTTGGCCTCCACTTTTTCCTCATTCCATTTTGTTCCATCATCACTCAGAAGGTCAACGGCCTTAGTAATTCCCTGTATGTAAATCTGGCCCAATGGTTGTGAGCATCCACTTCGAGGTATCCAGGGGTCATGGTAAATGTTGATATGAGCTCCATCCCCAATTCTCCAGATCAACCCTTCCCTGAGCAAATCATGTCCGTGTAGTATGCTCCGAAAAGTGTATGTCCCCGACGATGGACAAGTGGCAGACATGATTGTATCATTCATGAAGTACCGGGCTTTTAGCACTCTCACACACACAGAAGTAGGGACTTGTAAAATGCGCCATGCTTTC
This sequence comes from Aegilops tauschii subsp. strangulata, assembly GCF_002575655.3. Lineage (NCBI taxonomy): Eukaryota > Viridiplantae > Streptophyta > Magnoliopsida > Poales > Poaceae > Aegilops > Aegilops tauschii. Next base: position 273,903,565 of record NC_053037.3, on the reverse strand, counting down.
TTGGCCAACAAGGCTTGGTTGAACGCTTCGGGGTTCCGAAACCCCATCCCACCGTCACGCTTGCTAGCACACATCTTCTTCCATGCTATCTAATGAACCTTCCTTTCACCATTCATTGCACCCCACCAGAATTTCGAAGAGATCGAAGTCAGGTTCCGGCACATCTCCTTATAGAGGTGAAAACAACTCATGGTGTAGGTCGGTGTGGCCTGGAGGACAGATTTTACTAGCACTTCTCTGGCTGCCTTCGACAACCCTTGTCCCTTCCACCCGCTAACTTTACCTTTGGAACATTCAGTAACATGCTTGAAAGTGCCATCCTTGGATCTTCCAACCAGTGTTGGAAGCCCCAAATAACGCTCACTAAGAGCCTCGGACTGAATACCAACCGCCTGCTTCACTTGCTCTTGCATCTCGCTCTGACTCCCCTTCCCAAAAAATATAGATGACTTCTGCAAGTTTACTTTTTGTCCTGAAACTTTCTGTCTCATATTTGAAAAGTATCTGCTTGAGAGTCTCCATATTTCCCCTTGAACCCTCAAGGAAAACAATGTTGTCGTCTGCAAACAGAAGATGAGTAACATGGGGGCCAATGCTCCCAAACTTGACTCCTTTAATTTGCTTGTGTTGTTGTGCTTTCTTTAATAGTGGCAAAAAGCCCTCCACACAAAATAAAAAAGGATAAGGTGACAAGGAATCGCCTTGTCTGAGACCACGTGAAGGTGAAAAACTTCTCGAAGAACCCACATTAAGATTAACAGAAAACCTTGCCGACGTAACACATCGCAAGATCATAGAGACCCATTCGGGGGGGAGGGGCAAAACCAAACCGAACCATCACCTGTTCTAGGAAAATCCACTCCACCCTGTCATATGCCTGTTGGGGAACGTAGTAATTTCAAAAAAAATCCTACGCACACACAGGATCATGGTGATGCATAGCAACGAGAGGGGAGAGTATTGTCCACGTACCCTCATAGACCGAAAGCGGAAGCGTTAGCACAACGCGGTTGATGTAGTCGTACGTCTTCACGATCCGACCGATCCAAGTACCGAACGTACGGCACCTCCGATTTCAGCACACGTTCAGCTCGATGACGTCCCGCAAACTCCAATCCAACAGAGCTTCACGGGAGAGTTCCGTCAGCACGACGGCATGGTGACGGTGATGATGTTGCTACCGACGCAGGGCTTCGCCTAAGCACCGCTACGATATGACCGAGGTGGAATATGGTGGAGGGGGGCACCGCACACGGCTGGAATAGATCAACAAATCAACTTGTGTGTCTAGAGGTGCCCCCCTGCCCCGTATATAAAGGATCAGGGGGAGGAGGCCGGCGGCCAGGAGGAGGGCGCGCCAGGGAGGAGTCCTACTCCCACCGGGAGTAGGACTCCCTCTTTTCCTAGTTGGAGTAGGAGGGGGAAAGGAAGGGAAGGACGCGGCCAGCCCTAGCCGCCCCTCCTCTTCTCCACTAAGGCCCATCTTGGCCCATTAAACTCCCCGGGGGGTTCCGGTAACCCCCCGGTACTCCGGTATATGTCCGAAACTCCCCGAAACCATTCCGGTGTCCGAACATAGTCGTCCAATATATCGATCTTTATGTCTCGACCATTTCGAGACTCCTCGTCATGTCCGTGATCATATCTGGGACTCCGAACTACCTTCGGTACATCAAAACACAAAACTCATAATACCGATCTTCATGTAACTTTAAGCGTGCGGTCCCTACGAGTTTGAGAACTATGTAGACATGACCGAGACACGTCTCCGGTCAATAACCAATAGCGGAACCTCGATGCTCATATTGGCTCCTACATATTCTACGAAGATCTTTATCGGTCAAACCGCATAACAACATACGTTGTTCCCTTTGTAATCGGTATGTTACTTGCCCGAGATTCGATCGTCGGTATCTCAATACCTAGTTCAATCTTGTACCGGCAAGTCTCTTTACTCGTTCCGTAATACATCATCCCTCAACTAACTCATTAGTTACAATGCTTGCAAGGCTTATAGTGATGTGCATTACTGAGTGGGCCCAGAGATACCTCTCCGACAATCGGAGTGACAAATCCTAATCTTGAAATACGCCAACCCAACAAGTACCTTTGGAGACACCTGTAGAGCACCTTTATAATCACCCAGTTACGTTGTGACGTTTGGTAGCACACAAAGTGTTCCTCCGGTAAACGGGAGTTGCATAATCTCATAGTCATAGGAACATGTATAAGTCATGAAGAAAGCAATAGCAGAATACTAAATGATCAAGTGCTAAGCTAACGGAATGGGTCAAGTCAATCACATCATTCTCCTAATGATGTGATCCCGTTAATCAAACGACAACTCGGGTCTATGGCTAGGAAACATAACCATCTTTGATCAACGAGCTAGTCAAGTAGAGGCATACTAGTGACACTCTGTTTGTCTATGTATTCACAAAAGTATCATGTTTCCGGTTAATACCATTCTAGCATGAATAATAAACATTTATCATGATATAAGGAAATGAATAATAACTTTATTATTGCCTCCAGGGCATATTTCCTTCAGTCTCCCACTTGCACTAGAGTCAATAATCTAGATTACACAGTAATGATTCTAACACCCATGGAGCCTTGGTGTTGATCATGTTTTGCTCGTGGAAGAGGCTTAGTCAACGGGTCTGCAACATTCAGATCCGTATGTATCTTGCAAATTTCTATGTCTCCCACCTGGACTTGATCCCGGATGGAGTTGAAGCGTCTCTTGGTGTGCTTGGTTCTCTTGTGAAATCTGGATTCCTTTGCCAAGGCAATTGCACCAGTATTGTCACAAAAGATTTTCATTGGACCCGATGCACTAGGTATGACACCTAGATCGGATATGAACTCCTTCATCCAGACTCCTTCATTTGCTGCTTCCGAAGCAGCTATGTACTCCGCTTCACACGTAGATCCCGCCACAACGCTTTGTTTAGAACTGCACCAACTGACAGCTCCACCGTTCAATGTAAACATGTATCCGGTTTACGATTTAGAATCGTCTGGATCAGTGTCAAAGCTTGCATCGACGTAACCTTTTATGACTAGCTCTTTGTCACCTCCATAAACGAGAAACATATCCTTAGTCCTTTTCAGGTATTTCAGGATGTTCTTGACCGTTGTCCAGTGATCCACTCCTGGATTACTTTGGTACCTCCCTGCTAAACTTATAGCAAGGCACACATCAGGTCTGGCACACAGCATTGCATATATGATAGAGCCAATGGCTGAGGCATAGGGAACATCTTTCATTTTCTCTCTATCTTCTGCAGTGGTCGGGCATTGAGTCTGACTCAACTTCACACCTTGTAACACAGGCAAGAACCCTTTCTTTGCTCGATCCATTTTGAACTTCTTCAAAACTTTGTCAAGGTATGTGCTTTGTGAAAGTCCTATCAAACGTCTTGATCTATCTATATAGATCTTGATGCCTAATATGTAAGCAGCTTCACCGAGGTCTTTCATTCAAGTATCATTTTATGCTATCCAGAAATTCTATATCATTTCCAATCAACAATATGTCATCTACATATAATATCATAAATGCTACAGAGCTCCCACTCACTTTCTTGTAAATACAGGCTTCTCCAAAAGTCTGTATAAAACCATATGCTTTTATCACACTATCAAAACATTTATTCCAACTCCGAGAGGCTTGCACCAGTCCATAAATGGATCGCTGGAGCTTGCACAGTTTGTTAGCTCCCTTTGGATCGACAAAACCTTCTGGTTCCATCATATACAACTCTTCTTCCAGAAATCCATTCAGGAATGCAGTTTTGACATCCATTTGCCAAATTTCATAATCATAAAATGCGGCAATTGCTAACATGATTCGGACAGACTTAAGCATCGCTACGGGTGAGAAAGTCTCATCGTGGTCAATCCCTTGAACTTGTCGAAAACCTTTTGCAACAAGTCGAGCTTTATAGATAGTGATAACCCACAAGTATAGGGGATCAATTGTGGCCTCTTTCGATAAGTAGGAGTGTCGAACCCAACGAGGAGCTAAAGGTAGAACAAATATTCCCTCAAGTTCTATCGACCACCGATATAACTCTACGCACGCTTGACGTTCGCTTTACCTAGAACAAGTATAAAACTAGAAGTACTTTGTAGGTGTTTTCGGATAGGTTTGCAAGAATATAAAGAACACGTAAATAAAAACTAGGGGTTGTTTAGATAAAGACACAATAAATTAAATATAGCGAGTGTGGAAAAGTTGTGGTAGGAGTTGCAAAATTGTCCCTAAGCAATTGACTACTTTACTAGACCGATAGCAAGTTTTATGTGGGAGAGGCCACTGCTAGCATGTCATCCCTGACTTGGAATTCTATGCACTTATAATTAAAACTATTAGCAAGCATCCGCAACTATTAACGTTCATTAAGGTAAAACCCAACCATAGCATTAGGATATATTGGTCCCCCTTCAATCCCATATGCATCAATTTCTATGCTAGGTTGAAGCTTCTGTCACTCTTACCCTCCAATACATAGTCCTATCAACATACAACTAACCCTATGGTGTGATCCATGCGCGCGCTCATATGATGGGCACCAAAGGACTGCAACATAACCACAAGCAAATTAAATCAATCATAGCAATTCATCAACCACCGATAGGACAACGAAAATCTACTCAGACATCATAGGATGGCAACACGTCATTGGATAAAAATATGAAGCATAAAGCACCATGTTCAAGTAGAGGGTACAGCGGGTTGCGGGAGAGTGGACCGCTGTAGATAGAGGGGGGAAGGTGATGGAGATGTTGGTGAAGATGGCGTAGGTGTTGGTGAAGATCGTGGTGATGATGATGGCCCTCGGCGGCGTTCCGGCACCACCGGAAGCGAGGCGGAGAGAGCCCCCCTCCTTCTTCTTCTTCCTTGACCTTCTCCCTAGATGGGAGAAGGGTTTCCCCTCTGGTCCATGGTCTCCATGGCGTGGGAGGGCGAGAGCCCCTCCGAGATTGGATCTGTCTCTCTGTCTCTCTCTGTTTCTGCGCTCTCCTCTTCTGCCCTTTCACCGTTTCGTATATATATGGAGATCCGTAACTCCGATTGGATTGAAACCTTCGCCGAGATTTTTTTATTCTGAAAATTAGCTTCCTTGCGGCCGAAGAAGAGCAGCAACCGCCTTACGGGTGGCCCATGAGGGGGGCGGGCGTGCCCCCTGCCTCGTGCCCCTCTCGGGCACCGTCTCGCGTTGATTCTTCTTCCCATATTCTCCAAATATTCCAAAAATATTCTCCGTCCGTTTTTACCCCGTTTGGACTTTGTTTGATATGGGTTTTCTGCGAAACATAAAACATGCAACAAACAGGAACTGGCACTGAGCACTGGATCAATATGCTAGTCCCAAAAATAGTATAAAAAGTTGCCAAAAGTGTATGAAAGTTGAATAATATTGGCATGGAACAATAAAAAATTATAGATACGACGGAGACGTATCAGACAGTAACATTACCGTCAGCGTCAGTCTTCTTCTTGAAGATCCATTTATTCTCAATGGCTTGCCTATCATCGGGCAAGTCAACCAAAGTCCACACTTTGTTCTCATACATGGATCCCATCTCAGATTTCATGGCCTCAAGCCATTTTGTGGAATCTGGGCTCATCATCGCTTCCTCATAGTTCGTAGGTTCGTCATGGTCTAGTAACATGACCTCCAGAACAGGATTACCGTACCACTCTGGTGCGGATCTTACTCTGGTTGACCTACGAGGTTCAGTAGTAACTTGATCTGAAGTTTCGTGATCAATATCATTAGCTTCCTCACTAATTGGTGTAGGTGTCACAGGAACCGGTTTTTGTGATGAACTACTTTCTAATAAGGGAGCAGGTACAGTTACCTCATCAAGTTCTACTTTCCTCCCACTCACTTCTTTCGAGAGAAACTCCTTCTCTAAAAAGGATCCAAATTTAGCAACAAAAGTCTTGCCTTTAGATCTATGATAGAAGGTGTACCCAACAGTTTCCTTTGGGTATCCTATGAAGACACATTTCTCCGATTTGGGTTTGAGCTTATCAGGTTGAAGCTTTTTCACATAAGCATCACAGCCCCAAACTTTAAGAAACGACAACTTTGGTTTCTTGCCAAACCACAGTTCATAAGGTGTCGTCTCAACGGATTTTGATGGTGCCCTATTTAACTTGAATGCAGCCGTCTCTAAAGCATAACCCCAAAATGATAGCGGTAAATCTGTAAGAGACATCATAGATCACACCATATCTAGTAAAGTACGATTACGACGTTCGGACATACCATTACGTTGTGGTGTTCCGGGTGGCGTGAGTTGCGAAACTATTCCGCATTGTTTCAAATGTAGACCAAACTCGTAACTCAAATATTGTCCTCCACGATCAGATCGTAGAAACTTTATTTTCTTGTTACGATGATTTTCCACTTCAGTCTGAAATTCTTTGAACTTTTCAAATGTTTCATTAAGTAGATATAACCATATCTACTCAAATCATCTGTGAAGGTGAGAAAATAACGATACCCGCCGCGAGCCTCAACATTCATTGGACCACATACATCAGTATGTATGATCTCCAACAAATGTGTTGCTCGCTCCATTTTTTCGGAGAACGGCGTTTTAGTCATCTTGCCCATGAGGCATGGTTTGCAAGTACCAAGTGATTCATAATCAAGTGATTCCAAAAGTCCATCATTATGGAGTTTCTTCATGCGCTTTACACCAATATGACCTAAACGGCAGTGCCACAAATAAGTTGCACTATCGTTATCAACTCTGCATCTTTTGGCTTCAATATTACGAATATGTGTATCACTACTATCGAGATTCAACCAAAATAGACCACTCTTCAAGGGTGCATGACCATAAAAGATATTACTCATATAAATAGAACAACCATTATTCTCTGATTTAAATGAATAACCGTCTCGCATCAAACAAGATCCACATATAATGTTCATGCTCAACGCTGGCACCAAATAACAATTATTTAGGTCTAAAACTAATTCCGAAGGTAGATGTAGAGGTAGCGTGCCGACCGCGATCACATCGACTTTGGAACCATTTCCCACGCGCATCGTCACCTCGTCCTTAGCCAATCTTCACTTAATCCGTAGCTCCTGTTTCGAGTTGCAAATATTAGCAACAGAACCAGTATCAAATACGCAGCTACTACTGCGAGCATTAGTAAGGTACACATCAATAACATGTATATCACATATACCTTTGTTCACCTTGCCATCCTTCTTATCCGCCAAATACTTGGGGCAGTTCCGCTTCCAGTGACCAGTCTGCTTGTAGTAGAAGCACTCAGTCTCAGGCTTAGGTCCAGACTTGGGTTTCTTCTCTTGAGCAGCAACTTGTTTGCTGTTCTTCTTGAAGTTCCCCTTCTTCTTCCCTTTGCCCTTTTTCTTGAAACTGGTGGTCTTGTTGACCATCAACACTTGATGCTCCTTCTTGATTTCTACCTCCGCAGCCTTTAGCATTGCGAAGAGCTCGGGAATTGTCTTATCCATCCCTTGCATATTATAGTTCATCACGAAGCTCTTGTAGCTTGGTGGCAGTGATTGAAGAATTCTGTCAATGACACTATCATCCGGAAGATTAACTCCCAGTTGAATCAAGTGGTTGTTATACCCAGACATTCTGAGTATATGTTCACTGACAGAGCTATTCTCCTTTCGGTCTCAGTGTTCCGAGGCCATATCTGCATATGCCAGGCTCGTCAAGTTTAACCTGAGTATTCTGCGTGTGCAACTGTTTTGCACCCGTATTTGAATGTAGAGCTTATCACGCCCGATCATCACGTGGTGTCTCAGCACGAAGAACTTTCGCAACGGTGCATACTCAGGGTGAACACTTTTATCTTGAAATTTTAGTGAGAGATCATCTTATAATGCTACCGTCAATCAAAGCAAGATAAGATGCATAAAAGATAAACATCACATGCAATCAATATAAGTGATATGATATGGCCATCATCATCTTGTGCTTGTGATCTCCATCTCCGAAGCACCGTCATGATCACCATCGTCACCGGCGCGACACCTTGATCTCCATCGTAGCATCGTTGTCGTCTCGCCAACTTATGCTTCTACGACTATCGCTACCGCTTAGTGATAAAGTAAAGCATTACAGGACAATTGCATTGCATACAATAAAGCGACAACCATATGGCTCCTGCCAGTTGCCGATAACTCGGTTACAAAACATGATCATCTCATACAATAAAATATAGCATCATGTCTTGACCATATCACATCACAACATGCCCTGCAAAAACAAGTTAGACCTCCTCTACTTTGTTGTTGCAAGTTTTACGTGGCTGCTACGGGCTGAGCAAGAACCGTTCTTACCTACGCATCAAAACCACAACGATAGTTCGTCAAGTTAGTGCTATTTTAACCTTCTCAAGGACCGGGCGTAGCCACACTCGGTTCAACTAAAGTTGGAGAAACTGGCACCCGCCAGCCACCTGTGTGCAAAGCACGTCGGTAGAGCCAGTCTCGCGTAAGCGTACGCGTAATGTCGGTCCGGGCCGCTTCATCCAACAATACTGCCGAACCAAAGTGTGACATGCTGATAAGCAGTATGGCTTGTATCGCCCACAACTCACTTGTGTTCTACTCGTGCATATAACATCTACGCATAAAACCAGGCTCTGATACCACTGTTGGGGAACGTAGTAATTTCAAAAAAATTCCTACGCACACACAGGATCATGGTGATGCATAGCAACGAGAGGGGAGAGTATTGTCCACGTACCCTCATAGACCGAAAGCGGAAGCGTTAGCACAACGCGGTTGATGTAGTCGTACGTCTTCACGATTCGACCGATCCAAGTACCGAACGTACGCCACCTCCGAGTTCAGCACACGTTCAGCTCGATGACGTCCCGCGAACTCCGATCCAGCAGAGCTTCACGGGAGAGTTCCGTCAGCACGACGGCGTGGTGACGGTGATGATGTTGCTACGACGCAGGGCTTCGCCTAAGCATCGCTACGATATGACCGAGGTGGAATATGGTGGAGGGGGGCACCGCACACGGCTGGAATAGATCAACAGACCAACTTGTGTGTCTAGAGGTGCCCCCTGCCCCCGTAGGTAAAGGATCAGGGGAGGAGGCCGGCGGCCAGGAGGAGGGCGCGCCAGGGAGGAGTCCTACTCCCACCGGGAGTAGGACTCCCTCTTTTCCTAGTTGGAGTAGGAGGGGGAAAGGAAGGGAAGGAGAGAGGGGGAAGGAAAGGGGGCGCCGCCCCCCTCCTTGTCCAATTCGGACTAGAGGGGGAGCGGGCGCGCGGCCAGCCCTAGCCGCCCCTCCTCTTCTCCACTAAGGCCCATCTTGGCCCATTAAACTCCTCGGGGGGTTGTGGTAACCCCCCGGTACTCCGGTCCAAAACTCCCCGAAACCATTCCGGTGTCCGAACATAGTCGTCCAATATATCGATCTTTATGTCTCGACCATTTCGAGACTCGTCGTCATGTCCGTGATCATATCTGGGACTCCGAACTACCTTCGGTACATCAAAACACAAAACTCATAATACCGATCGTCATCTAACTTTAAGTGTGCGGTCCCTACGGGTTCGAGAACTATGTAGACATGACCGAGACACGTCTCCGGTCAATAACCAATAGCGGAACCTGGATGCTCATATTGGCTCCTACATATTCTACGAAGATCTTCATCGGTCAAACCGCATAACAACATACGTTGTTCCCTTTGTCATCGGTATGTTACTTGCCCGAGATTCGATCGTCGGTATCTCAATACCTAGTTCAATCTCGTTACCGGCAAGTCTCTTTACTCGTTCCGTAATACATCATCCCTCGACTAACTCATTAGTTACAATGCCTGCAAGGCTTATAGTGATGTGCATTACTAAGTGGCCCCAGAGATACCTCTCCGACAATCGGAGTGACAAATCCTAATCTCGAAATACGCCAACCCAACAAGTACCTTTGGAGACACCTGTAGAGCACCTTTATAATCACCCAGTTACGTTGTGACTTTTGGTAGCATACAAAGTGTTCCTCCGGTAAACGGGAGTTGCATAATCTCATAGTCATAGGAACATGTATAAGTCATGAAGAAAGCAATAGCAGGATACTAAACGATCAAGTGCTAAGCTAACGAAATGGGTCAAGTCAATCACATCATTCTCCTAATGATGTGATCCCGTTAATCAAATGACAACTCATGTCTATGCCTAGGAAACATAACTATCTTTGATCAACGAGCTAGTCAAGTAGAGGCATACTAGTGACACTCTGTTTGTCTATGTATTCACACAAGTATCATGTTTCCGGTTAATACCATTCTAGCATGAATAATAAACATTTATCATGATATAAGGAAATAAATAATAAGTTTATTATTGCCTCTAGGGCAATTTCCTTCAATGCCTTCATCATATCCAACTTTGCTGCGCACAGACTCTTCTTCTTCCTCCTCCTGGTACGTATTGCATGTACACACTCGTATGCTACAAGACATTATCCGTGATCAAACGTCCCGGAACAAATGCACAAGAAGAAGAAGTCTAAAGAACATCCTCCCTATTCTTATTTCAGAGGAAAAGGCAGAGTAGGTTGAACTGAATAAGTAGGAGAAAAAAAAGGCTTGTTGATGATATAAAATGACTAAGGACTTATTCATGAGAGAAAAGTTGAGAATTGGGAGAATATATGTGTTACTGTTGCGACTTACGGGCATTGTCCTAGTATGTTGAATTTTAACGCTCTTATTGGGTTGAAAATTTTGGCCTACCATGGTAAACGCATGGGCACGTAGTACCGAGGAAAAAAAAGTACTCCACTGGATCGGAGAGAAAAAAAACTGCCCGTTGGATTCGCGAGTCACCGGTTGCCGCTTCTAGCGGCTCCCGAAAATTTGAAAATCCCCCCGAAGGGATGGCTATGGAGCCTGAAACGGCACCAGGCTCCTCCAAAACACCCCAAGCGGTGTGGAGTAAGAGCATCTCCAGCCGTTCGGCCCCCTAGGGCGCCGAAAAACTGCGCCCTGGGGGCGAGCCGGCGCTAGTTCGGCCCCTGGGGGCGGCCTAGCTCCCAGCCACGGCCCCAGGCGCCCCCAGCCTTGGCAAATTCAAACGTAGTTCATCCCGCGCCCAAAAATAAACGCCACAATCCGACGATCAAGCGGTGATCGGCGATCGATGAAAAGTTCGGCGTACAAAAATCAGAACAGAAACGCGCATCAGACGGCGAGGTCGGCCTCCGGCGTCGGCGGAGTCAGCGTGCGCGGGCTTGACGGGGTCTCTGTGCTTGGCGGCGTGGCTTCTGCGCCGCGGGCAGTCTCGGCGGCATCATCGGTCGGGCTTGTTGGCGGCGTTGGCGTGCGCGTGGGCGTGGACGGCGTCGTCGTGGGCGTGGGCGTGGGCGGCGTTGTCGAGGGAAGCTGGTCCAGGATGAGGCCGACATGCGCCCTGTACCACGCCTTGACCGCCTCGGTGGTCTTCTCTTCACGAAGGACGGCCCGGGCCTGTGCGTCGGCGAGGCAGTGCTGGATGGATTCCTGCATGCGAGCGGTGGCCGCGTCGGCGTGTTTCCCCTTCTTGGCACCTTTGTTGCCGTCCGGCCGCCCTTCTGACGCGCCCGGAGCCGGCGCGTCCGGCTTGTATGTCTCCTTGGCCTTCTCGAGGGTGCGCTGGACTTTCGCCCACTTGTCGCACTTGTCAATGCGCTTGTAAACGTGGAGGTACTTGAACTCGGCGTCGTTGTTGCTCTGCCTATACAGGCCGAACATGCACAGCAACTGCGCGGGGACGAACAAACAGTTGGCGGGCGCACACGGCGAAGAGAGACGGGAGACCGGCGTGGCATACCTGATCCTCAATGCTGGCGCCGCTCTCCGGGCGAGCGGCCACCTCCTCGACGACACCATGCCATTTGTTGCACGCCCCCTGGATGCGCCCCCAATGGTTCGCCATCGCCTTCGATCCGCGCTGCATGTGGACGCCTTTGAAGTAGGGGTCGACGAGCTTGCGCTCGTCGAACTCGGCCTTGATGCGCTCCTAGTACGTGTCGATGCTCTGGTTCGCGCCGGTGGTTGGGTCGAGGCAGATGATTTTCCATGCCTCGGCGAGGCATTCCTTCTCCTTGGACGCCCACTTGATGCGCGACTCGGCTGACCTGGCCGTCCGCTTCTTCTTCTTGCGCCTCCTCGCCGGCTCCTCCTCGTCCTCGTCCTCCTCCTCGTCCTCCTGCTCCTCGTCGCCGTAGACGTAGCCGAGCTCGCCGTCCATGCTGCCGCTGAGATCCACCGCCTCATCCGCGGTGAACCCGGGAGACGCGGCGGCTGCGGCCGATCCTTCCACGATGATGTCGTCCATGTCGGTCTCGGTCTCGTCGGCGTCGCCGAGGTGCGAGAAGGGCAGTGCGCAACGGCGGAGAGGGGGCGTCGGGGAGGACGCGTACGCGAGCGGCGAGTAGTTGTATGGAGGGTACTGCACGCCGGTGAAGGCGGGCGAGGGCGTGCGCTGGGCCGGGTGTCCATGGGGGAACGTGACATTTGGGTTGAACCCACCGTGCACGTCCCCGTCGGCGTAGCCCGGCGATCCCCATGGCTGCGGCGTCGGAGACCCGACACCTTGCTGGCCCCAGGGCGCGTATGGCGCGTGGTTGCCGGGGGGATTCATCATCCCCGCGCGTGCCCCAGGGCGCGTACGGCGCGTGGTTGCCGTGGTCACGGGCCTTCTTGGCGAGGGCCCTGTTCCGCCGGTCGGCGATGGCGGCCTCCCGTCGCTGTACTTCTACCCTCCAATCGGCGTTTGTCATGCCCGGCGGCTTGGACGGCGGCGCCCTCGGCTTCCTCTGCTTCGGCTGGGCGACGGAGGCGGTCGCGGTTGCCGCGGCGCGGGGGACGACGTACTTCTTCGGTGCCATGGCGGCCGGCTGGGAGGCGAGCGGGAGAGAGAATGACGGGAGGAAAGGAGAAATGGAAGGGAACTGGGGGAAAAGCGGGAAGAAACGGCGGGAAGAGGCGCTCGACTCGCCGACAGGGCGGACCCACGCGCGCCTTTTTGCTTGTGCCGGCGCCCCAGGCGCCCAGGGCGCCGGGTTCTGCCTGGGTCCGCCGGCATCAGATTCGACCCGAGCCGGCGAAAAACGGGCTTTTGGAGGGCGACTGAGCCGTTTTTTTTGGCACCGGCGCGGCAAAAACGCCTAGGGAGGGCCTGTTGGGGGCGCGGGTGGAGATGCTCCAACCCCCGCAAATCCCCCGAACCCGATCCCCTTTCCCTCGCCGCCGTCCTTCCCCACGAGATGCCGCCCGCCGAGGACGCCTCCGCTGCCGCCCCCCCGCAGGCGCCGACTCCGCCTCCCGCCCATGGGATGGGTCGGCTCGAGGCTGCTGCTGCAGTCGCCGCCGCCTGCGTTCCCGCTCGGCTCCAACGACGACCAGCTCGAGCGCGCTCGCGCTCGCGCCATGGCCCGCGCGGCCTCCGTCCGTCGACGCTCCCTTGCCGCATCTCTCGCGCCCAAGACCCCGCATCCCAACCTCCTCAACCGGGACGAGGTCATGGACCTATTCCATAACTGCATCAAACTCGCCTCGGAGAACGTACGTGCCTCACCCACCGTCAAAACCCTACATCGCTCCTGGATCTTACTAAGCTTGTTTTTTTTCTTCTCTATCTGTGGAAATTTGGCAGAAAATCAACCAGAAGAATACGTGGGAGCTGGGGCTCATCGACCACCTCAGCAAGATCATCCATGCTGGGGAGGAGGAGGACGACGAGACCAACTTCCAGAAAGTGCGCGTGATATGATCTTCCGTTTCCTTTCTTATTTTCAATTTGGGAACAGCTTTGTGTTTCTTTTTCTTATAAAATAATAAGATTGAGGAAACATTATGGTTTTGCGACCAGGCTAGCTGCACGCTAGAGGCTGGCGTCAAGATCTATTCTCTGCGTGTGGATTCGGTGCACTCTGAGGCGTACAAGGTGCTCGGTGGGATCAACCGCGCAGGAAGGGGGGAAGAGGCTGGTATGTATCCACTTGCGTTGTTAGTATCTTCTAATTGTGCACCAATTTGAATTTATTTGTCTCGTTTAAGAGGCTGGTATGTATACAAAGCTAGTACAAAGTTGGGTCATCTATTTTGGAACGGAGGAGTATCTTCTAATTGTGCACCAATTTGAATTTATTTGTCTTGTTTAAGCGGCTTGGTATAAATTGCAAATACTCTTATAATGCTGGAAACCAACTTTGCAAGCTAAACTCTGAAGTAAGCTGTCATACATGATGTCCGTTTGTGGTTTACTGATAAGATCAGTTTCTAAACTGATGCAAAGGAAAATAAGAACATCTTTTAGGTTTTTAATTTAAAAATATCACCATATCAGGACGACCTTAGCACCTTTTTGTTAAGGTAATAATTACAGTGTAATATTACCATTTCTTTGGGAAACCACTCAGTGCTACATTACCATGTTACGCTGGTTTACACGAGTGTGCACTTTGCATGAGGCATCGACCTTCTGAGAATGGCGTAGGTTTGGTTTGGTACATCTTTTTTGTTTTATATTGTTATATGACTATTGTTGTGAATTCCCTATCTGTTTACTATTGTCATAAACTTAGCTTTGTGTTCATAGTTGCAAGTTTAATAACCATAGAAAAATATAAGCTGCACAACTACATTACAGTGTTTTGATTTGGAAATTGTAACAAGATTTGGGAGAAGGTGGCGATGCAGAGCCTGCACAAGAAGAAGGCGTCAACAAAAAGGATGTTGATAGGAGGGTACATTTCTTTAATACGATTTTTCACTACCTGCACTTCACTTGTTCTTTATCTTGCCAATGCTGTTTCGGCTATGCAGATTTCACCTGCTTCGACGCTGGAGCCCTCGTTTGAGGCTCTTAATGTGAAGAAGTTTGATGGTATGTTTCAAGCCTTTTCTCATTGTGCTTCTGTGGAATTTATTAATTCTATAATGGGGCTGAAACTACAAGGTCATTTTATTTGCAATTATAGCTGCCTTTACGGTGGATCCTCTATACCATCAGACCACTGCTCAGTTTGATGAAGGTGGAGCAAAGGGGCTCTTATTGTATAATCTTGGAGTATATGGCAGTTGTTGTGTGCTTTTTGATTCGTTTGAAGCGCCAGACAAATGCATCTTATCTGATCCTGAGAAGGCTGAGGTGATTGATCTTTCATTTGCTAAAGGTAATATCAGTTTGTCGCTCTGCTGTGTAGATGCAGAAGTGGTAGAATTTTTTTTGAAACTGACGAATGTTTTAACATTTTGTAATTCACGAACAACTTTTGAATTTTTATGGTATTTTTCAATTGTTGAATATTTTCCGACTTGACGAAATTTTGTTCAATTCATGAATAATTTTTAATAGACGATATATTTAAAAAATCATGAACATCTTCTATTTCCGTTTTCAAATTTCCGAAGACTTCTTTTAATATGCGAACATTTTTTTAAAAACCGCGAAGATCTTCTAAATGCACAAACATTTAAAAATCGCAAAGACTTAAAAAAAATATTATTTGCAAACTCGGATCTGTTGGGCCAGGCCAAGCCATCAACTACTCCTGGGCCTCGGTCCAGCGGCCTATATGGTCCAGCACAAGGACACGTGTCGGCCTTATGATACTAGGACGAGGACACGCATCGGCATTGCATTGTCTTTGCGGCCCGACTGGATGGTATTGCTGGTTTACAACGCGAGCATCACCGCTCGTTTGGTCAGGGAGATGACGGTATTGCTCGTGGACAAAAGAGCATTACTGTTGTTTTGGTGGCTCGGCCTGGCCACCCCAGGGGCGCGGCCCAGTTTCACCCACTCCACCATGACGAAGAACAGGTCGGCTCCTGTT
The DNA here is from genome assembly GCF_002575655.3 of Aegilops tauschii subsp. strangulata. NCBI lineage: Eukaryota > Viridiplantae > Streptophyta > Magnoliopsida > Poales > Poaceae > Aegilops > Aegilops tauschii. The sequence continues at coordinate 273,887,707 of NC_053037.3, read as the reverse complement.
CTAACTCCGGCGATGGCGAGTCTTCGTCCAGCACCAGCTCATCACAAGAAATGATATCGATGCATGCAACAAACTGACCATTGCATGTCGTGCTAGGCAGTCTCAATTCATTGAAAACATAAGTAGTGAAAAATTGTTGCGGTTGTCATTTCGTCGTCACACTAGGGGTCCGTTACGCCGACGATACAACACTCCCCCGCCGATCGGCCCGGCCCGGCCACCCCGGGGGTCTTGCTCGCCGGCACGATGGTCCGCTCGCCCGCCGACTGGCTCGGCCCGACCACCCCACACTCGAAGAACGGGCCAACTCGAGTTGCTGCTCTACGGTTTGGGCGAAGGCTGCACCTTGAGCTCGGTCTTGCTCGCCGGCACGACGGTCCGCTCCCCTGCCGACTGGCTCAGCCCGGCCACCCCAGGGGCGCGGCCCTGTTTCTCCCACTCCGCCAGGACGGTGGACATCGCCACCGGCCCACCCGGCCAGGTCCGCCACAGGACGACCCGACACGTCTGAACCGCCGAGCGCAAGGGTCCGACGGATGACCCGTTCGTGCCCACCCGTAGACGATACGACTACCCGGACCCCTGGGACTTACTCCACCATCTCCCCCGCCGACTGGCTCGGCCCGGCCACCCCAGGGGCGCGGCCCAGTTTCACCCACTCCACCATGACGAAGAACGGGTCGTCTCCTGTTCTAACTCCGGCGATGGCAAGTCTTCGTCCAGCACCAGCTCATCACAAGAAATGATATCGATGCATGCAACAAACTGACCATTGCATGTCGTGCTAGGCAGTCTCAATTCATTGAAAACATAAGTAGTGAAAAATTGTTGCGGTTGTCATTTCGTCGTCACACTATGGGTCTTGGTAGATACATGCAGTCCTGGTCTCGCTGTGCCAATCGTATGTGACGCTTGGTGGAGAGAGCTCGTCCAACAGTAAGCGGCTTGTCTTGTTGTTCTCCGGTGAGCGTCACATACTACTAGCATTCCTCGCCCACGCCTGCGTCCCATGCTTCCGTCGCCGCCCATGCCGAAGTGGGTGAGCGCCTCGTAGAAGAAGCCATGTAGCGGGACGCGCATGCAGGTCTCCATTGTGCGCAGTGGAGGCCGACGCGGAAGGGCAGAAGAGCGACGTCCACATCAACATCTGGCAATGCTCTTGTCCGTTCCTCTTCCGGTCGTACTCCTTTCCTAATGTCGTACTTCATGCTCGTGGGATCCGGCTGGCACCACTTTTTTTGACAGGGACGGAGTGGAGGCAAGCGACCTCGAGGGCAGCCCGGCCACCCCTATAAAGCTGGGCAATTATTTGCTTTTGATCTAAAAAAACAGACAAATCACAGACTGAATTAGAGCATCGCTAGAGATCAGGAGGCTTGGGGCGTCTCACTCTTAGATTTGTAGTAGAAAGGTCAGACGCCATGCCAATCAAACAACGCATGCCTTTTTTTTGATTGGCATGGCGTCTGACCTTTCTAGGAAGCCGAGAGGCTCTGGCCAACAACAAAGTCATCGAGCAGGGCCTGGGTGCGGGCGAAGATGACATTGCGATTCTTGCCTGCCTGCTTCTTCTCGGTGACAGCCTTCTCCTTCTTCTCGAAGTCAATAGCCGCAGGCTTCTTGAAGTAGGTTATTCTGGGTTGAGAATGCGGGCAGAGAGGTTATGGAAAGCTAAAAAATCAAAGGATTCCTCTGGCCCGGTGCTAGCAGGCGCGTGTGGTCAAGGCCGCATTGGAGATAACATGCACACAGGGGCCGATGCCTCGTCCCCACGAGGCCACAACACCAAAGACGCTCCCAGCGATGAGTTCATGGAGACGTGCGCCTGCCAGCACCTAGCGATTGACGGTAGCATCTCATCCTTCCACCGTGCACTCCTCCTCTCCGACCGGGACGTTGATGCCTCGTCCCCACGAGGCCACAACACCAAAGACGCTACCCAGCAAGCAAAGGTTGAAGATTGTCCGAGAGTTGATCTACAAGAGAGGTTATGGAAAGCTAAACAAGCAAACGATTCCTCTGGCCAACAACAAAGTCATCGAGCAGGGCCTGGGTGCGGGCGAAGATGACATTGCGATTCTCGCCTGCCTGCTTCTTCTCGGTGACAACCTTCTCCTTCTTCTCGAAGTCAATAGCCGCAGGCTTCTTGAAGTAGGTTATTCTGGGTTGAGAATGCGGGCAGAGAGGTTATGGAAAGCTAAAAAAGCAAAGGATTCCTCTGGCCCGGTGCTAGCAGGCGCGTGTGGTCAAGGCCGCATTGGAGATAACATGCACACAGGGGCCGATGCCTCGTCCCCACGAGGCCACAACACCGAAGACGCTACCCAGCGATGGGTTCATGAAGACGTGCGCCTGCCAGCACCTAGCGATTGACGGTAGCATCTCATCCTTCCACCGTGCACTCCTCCTCTCCGACCGGGACGTTGATGCCTCGTCCCCACGAGGCCACAACACCAAAGACGCTACCCAGCAAGCAAAGGTTGAAGATTGTTCGAGAGTTGATCTACAAGAGAGGTTATGGAAAGCTAAACAAGCAAACGATTCCTCTGGCCAACAACAAAGTCAACGAGCAGGGCCTGGGTGTGGGCGAAGATGACATTGCGATTCTCGCCTGCCTGCTTCTTCTCGGTGACAGCCTTCTCCTTCTTCTCGAAGTCAATAGCCGCAGGCTTCTTGAAGTAGGTTATTCTGGGTTGAGAATGCGGGCAGAGAGGTTATGGAAAGCTAAAAAAGCAAAGGATTCCTCTGGCCCGGTGCTAGCAGGCGCGTGTGGTCAAGGCCGCATTGGAGATAACATGCACACAGGGGCCGATGCCTCATCCCCACGAGGCCACAACACCAAAGACGCTACCCAGCGATGGGTTCATGGAGATGTGCGCCTGCTAGCACCTAGCGATTGACGGTAGCATCTCATCCTTCCACCGTGCACTCCTCCTCTCCGACCGGGACATTGATGCCTCGTCCCCACGAGGCCACAACACCAAAGACGCTACCCAGCAAGCAAAGGTTGAAGATTGTCCGAGAGTTGATCTACAAGAGAGGTTATGGAAAGCTAAACAAGCAAACGATTCCTCTGGCCAACAACAAAGTCATCGAGCAGGGCCTGGGTGCGGGCGAAGATGACATTGCGATTCTCGCCTGCCTGCTTCTTCTCGGTGACAGCCTTCTCCTTCTTCTCGAAGTCAATAGCCGCAAGCTTCTTGAAGTAGGTTATTCTGGGTTGAGAATGCGGGCAGAGAGGTTATGGAAAGCTAAAAAAGCAAAGGATTCCTCTGGCCCGGTGCTAGCAGGCGCGTGTGGTCAAGGCCGCATTGGAGATAACATGCACACAGGGGCCGATGCCTCGTCCCCACGAGGCCACAACACCAAAGACGCTACCCAGCGATGGGTTCATGGAGACGTGCGCCAGCCAGCACCTAGCGATTGACGGTAGCATCTCATCCTTCCACCGTGCACTCCTCCTCTCCGACCGGGACGTTGATGCCTCGTCCCCACGAGGCCACAACACCAAAGACGCTACCCAGCAAGCAAAGGTTGAAGAGTGTCCGAGAGTTGATCTACAAGAGAGGTTATGGAAAGCTAAACAAGCAAACGATTCCTCTGGCCAACAACAAAGTCATCGAGCAGGGCCTGGGTGCGGGCGAAGATGACATTGCGATTCTCGCCTGCCTGCTGCTTCTCAGTGACAGCCTTTAGAGTAACATGTCCCAAAAGGCAACATTGATAAACGAGAGTATTTAAAAAATGATCATAGTTTTCAATTTAAAAATTGAAAAATTTGAACAAATTTCAGTTTGAACAATTTTCAATTTGAACAATTTTAAGTCTGAACTCTTTTAAATTTGAACCTTTTCAAGTAAAAGAAACGAACAAAAACTAAATGCGCAAATTTCAGTTTGAACAATTTTCCATTTGAACAATTTTAAGTCTGAACTCTTTTAAATTTGAACCTTTTCAAGTAAAAGAAACGAACAAAAACTCAAGCTCTAATGGAGTGATCTGTGCTGATTGAGGATATGAGTTCACAATTTATTTGGTGCAGTATTATTGTCTTATGGGGTAGTAACAATAGTGGAAAGATTTTTGGTGCAGTATTATTGTCTTATGGGGTAGTAACAGTAGTGGCAAGCTAGATCTCAGCGATAATATCCAAGTGAGCAGCTCGATTTATATATGTCCTTTTTATTAGGTGAGTCTGAACTTATTTTTCGTCCTCTCTTTTGAACTTCTGTTATTCTGAAACTAGCTTCCAGTAGTGTTCCAAAGAGTGGGAGTGACACTGAATTGGAAGTTTCCACATCTTGTGCTTTTTATCATGCTATTAGTTCTTTTTTGGTACATGCACCGTCGACATAAGAATTTAGCTAAAAGTTATTCAGTTTGATCAAAACTAGAGCTAGCAGCAGCAGAACCCAGCAAGCTCAAGTACTCTGCTATAGCCTGCCCCTCGTTGCCAACCTCATAGTCATCCAGAGCGTCCCCCGTCAGCTCATTGGCGAGCTCATTTTCCATCAACCTGTCCCGTACTGGACGTTGATCATTTTAATGGTGTGCTCTTTACATGTTGCTTCCAATGGGATTTCAGTGAGTCGCTACTACTCTTTGACAGAACAAATTGAGCAAATGATAGTTCACATGCCTCTATCCAATGACATCTCTCCTACCTTGAGGGATATCATGGCTCAGTTTGATGAAGAGAATAAAAGGCCATCACATGATGCATCTTCCGGGCAAATGCTGGTGATGGAAGATCAGGTGGTTGACAGTAATGATGACAGCATGCCACCTGATTGTGGAACTTGGGATTTTGGTGGTTGTGATGATCAGGACAGTGCGTATGATGAAAACTGCAACCCAATGAATTTCAACTCAACAAACTATGAAAAGGTACTTGTAAACTAGACAAAATTGAGACATGGTCCTTCAGAAAAATAGTTACTACCTGGTTAGGGAAATATCTGTTGTCTACTTGAGCATTATGTACTTATCCATGCACTCCCTCCATTCCACAATAGAAATCCTCTTAGCCTCTCGAACTTTCCTCAAAATACTGGTCTTTCTAAACTTCCAACGCAACTTTAGTGACGGTGTTCCAGTTTATCGCTTCATCAATGGCATCAAGAAAAGAGTTAATTAATCCTTCTTGACTTCTTGTGCTTCTGTGCCTTGCTTTTAGGAGGAAAAAGAGGCAATTTAATTCCTTGGTGATAAAAAAGATATGGGCATGAAAATAACTGAAGGGTAACATGGACATCTCACTCACACTCTTAACTCTTGTGTCCAACTCCCAAACGATATCTTTTGAAACGAGGGAGTATTTGAAGGCATATGAGGAAAAGTCAATTAGTCATAGGGTAGAATTATTGATTTACATTTTGTATCTTGTACCTCAAGCATTTCTTTTGTTGTTATAATCTGCTGCCTACAACTGAGTATTGCTATTTCTCTTCTATTAGAACAATACCCACATCCAAGGTAGTACAAAAGAACAGTTATAGTTTGTGACAGGTTCAAAGTTCCAAACCTGATTCTACAAATTTGTTGTCTTGACGTGTATTGGTATACAGGGAACCGATGACTATGAGTACACTTTCCAGGGTCCAGACGGTCCTGATGTAGATGAAAGGCTCGAGAAAATTGCAGATTTGTTGTCACTCGGCGCGGGATTCTCTTCCAAAACAAATGCTTGGGCTGGACCCGAGCATTGGAAATATCGAAAAGTTAGAGGTAAACCCTGGCTAGTCCTATTATGATTCCATTTCAAATTAGCTTATTTAATACTGAGTTTACCATTGTCTAGATCTGGAGCCTGCCCAAGCTTCTTCTGGTGATTTGGAAGTAGCAAAAAAGGCAAAGAAGAAGAAAGGCAAAGAGGAGCCTGATATTGATTTCACCAAAGCATTGGAACATGAGAAGGCAAATGTTTTTGCACCTCCCAAGAACCCAAAATCATTGTTGCTGCCTGCAAATAAGGGTAGCTGCAACAATAAACTTCCAGAGGATTGTCATTACCAACCCGAAAGCCTTGTTAAATTATTTCTTCTTCCAGATATTTTGGTAATGCTTACTTTCATGAAAATTATTCTTGATACGGGCCTAGGATCGGGTGTAATAACTGTGCGCCTTTTTTTGCAGTGTCTGGCTCGGAGAAGAAGAAAACCACTTGGTAAGTTTTGTTACATTCTCGCATTCTGTATTTGAATTGAAGATTTTCTCTTCCTGCTTAAGACTTTATTGTGCTTCTTTCTGGACCTGCAAAAATTGAAGCTTGAAAACAATAGGTTTACTTTTTTTCTTTCTATTTATACTATATGTGTCTTTACAAGTTAAAATTGTTGTTCCTCGTGTATCATATTGCATTATTGTACTTCTTTCTGGACTTGCTGGTTTTGATTGAAGACTTTATTGCTCTATTTACACAATCCGGGAAAGATTTAATCTGTTATGAACATTGACGTTAGGTAGCATTCCCTTAGCAGTATGTCTCAGCTTACAGTTGATTTTTGTACAGCAACAACAACAACAAAGCCTTTAGTCCCAAACAAGTTGGGGTAGGCTAGAGGTGAAACCCATAAGATCTCGCAACCAACTCATGGCTCGGGCACATGGATAGCAAGCTTCCACGCACCCCTGTCCATAGCTAGCTCTTTGGTGATACTCCAATCCTTCAGGTCTCTCTTAACGGACTCCTCCCATGTCAAATTCGGTCTACCCCGCCCTCTCTTGACATTCTCCGCACGCTTTAGCCGTCCGCTATGCACTGAAGCTTCTGGAGGCCTGCGCTGAATATGCCCAAACCATCTCAGACGATGTTGGACAAGCTTCTCTTCAATCGGTGCTACCCCAACTCTATCTTGTATATCATCATTCCGGACTCGATCCTTCCTCGTGTGGCCACACATCCATCTCAACATACGCATCTCCGCCACACCTAACTGTTGAACATGTCGCCTTTTAGTCAGCCAACACTCAGCGCCATACAACATTGCGGGTCGAACCGCCGTCCTGTAGAACTTGCCTTTTAGCTTTTGTGGCACTCTCTTGTCACAGAGAATGCCAGAAGCTTGGCGCCACTTCATCCATCCGGCTTTGATTCGATGGTTCACATCTTCATCAATACCCCCATCCTCCTGCAGCTCTTTTGGGTTTCATCTCCATAAGAGTGGCTGAGTTTTTACGTTGGCTCGCCAAGCCTATCACAACCCTCCTCCTTTTCCCAGGCTTGGGACCGGCTATGTTGAGACAACATAGGCGGAGTTTTACAGTTGATTTTTGTAATCTAAAAAAAATGGTAGCCCGGTGCACATATCTTCCGCTTGCGCAGGGTCCGGGGAAGCGTCCGACCACTTTGTCTTTTGTACGCAGCCTTTCCCTGCATTTCTGGAAGAGGCTGTTTCCAGGAAATTATTTTATAATCTGCTGCAGAAAAATAGCCTCAAAAGTAAAAAAAAAATTGTCAAGAAAATGATAATTTTGATAAAATCTGGCTAGATGATCCCACTTAGCAGAATCCGCCGCAATGCGGAACGAAGCCTGCAGCTCATACTAGGTTATGCCTTCATGAGTACTATTTGCCTATATTTCTGTTGATGTGATTTTGTTATTTTTTCTGACATCATTTATCTGGTACAATGGTCCACGGTGCCTTTGACCTCCTTATAGATGATTCAAGGGGCAACAGCGATGACTTTATGCCATCCAGACATTGGGACGATGATGACCTGGGCAATGATCATGTTGATGAAGGGGATGCGGCTAGTGATGTGGAAGAGCCAGTAAATCTTATTGCCAAACCAAGACAGGTGCATCCTCTGCCCCTTCTGCTTTCAAGACATTCATCTCTATGTACTTATATTTGGACGTTGTCCTGTATGTTATCTTTCTGTGTCCATCTGAATGTCAATGGCCAGAAAAATCATCAAATGAACAATATTGTAGGCTTAAATGGCAGATAGTGGTTTAATCTCCACCGAGCAATTACTATCACCAGCTGTATTTAGTGCTCGTGATTGTCTTTGCCATATTATGTTACAAGTTTACAGTAATATACTGATCCAAGGTCAAGACATGTATAGCAAACAATATTGAAACAAGGTTTACGAGTCGACGAGTCGATGAGTCGTTCCGAGGTTGAGACTCGTAGACTAATCGTGACTAGTCTATACTAGTGCTGGACTAGTCGACATGGTACTGTAGTACTCAAATATTAATACCTAGTAGGTGTATGTAGTATGTACTAACAGTACAATATGCAATAAAACGAAGTGCTAGGCGATGCTCGCCAGGCCCAGCCCAGTGCCACGCAGCACCCCCCAGCTGGCCCATTTGGGCCCAAGTAGCCAGCCTACTTAGCCTCCCAGTCACTGGAACCCTAGCTCCCGATCGATCCCAGTGCCGCCGCCAGCACCATCATGCACAGGAGCACGCGCACGCGCGACCCGTGCCTACAGCCGCCTTCCGCCGGCCCCGGCCGCTGCCGCCAACCACAGCCATGCCTCCTCCTCTCCTCTCCTCTATCTCTCTTCTCTCTCGTCCCAGGGCCGCGCACGCCTACGTGTCACGGCCATGGCCGCCGCCCGAGCATGAGCTCCGGCCGGGCTAGGTGACTTCTTCCCTCAAAATTTTGAGTCGCTCGACTCAAATAGCTCGACTAGTCTACGACTAGTCTGTCGACTGCTCAGACTCAACCAAGTAGTCTACACGAGATTTGTAGTCGGCACTCAAGTTGTGACTCGTAGACTAGTCTGTCGACTAGTCTCGACTAGTCTCGACTAGTCCCTCGACTCGTAATCAGTGTATTGAAATAAGCAGTTGGAAATTTGCTACATGGCTCCAAGATACACATTTCCATATTTCACTTTAATTGTTTGAGGATCCAAGTCAGGCAGTGGGTTGTATGCACTAAGGCGCTTATGTGGACTTGTGCACCAAGTTCTATAGTTTACCATATAATGGTATGCAAACCTCTGAAATGACTTGACAACATTCAGACGACATGCATGTAAACATGCCATACAATTTCAGGTCAAAATTTTACCCACACATCAAAGACCAAAAGGGACAAATTCAGCAGTGAATATTTCCAAATCTGAAATGAAACAATGTTCTGGTGCTATCTAGTACTCCCCCCTTCCCAAAATCTTAGGCACATAAACTTCTCTAAAAAAAGCCGAAAATGTAAGGCAGATTTGGAACTCTACCTTCTGGCTCCCAACACACGGTATTCTCTCCCGTACAGCCAGATTGGGAACTCTATGTTGCGGTTAGACAGAGCCCACCTTGCCTAGCTCTTCCCGCGCAATTTCTCCTCTAGAGCCACCCTGTTTGCTATTTTCATGGATCGGACAACCATGTTTGTTACAGGATATCGTCTATAACTGTGCGGTTCAGCAACGACCATCTGCATGCTATTTTTTCTGCCAAAAGTTTACGCGCCATAGATAATCATAAGGAGGGAGTACTATGCTTAGTCAATTTTTTTCTTTTATTGTTTCGTAGTGAGAGGATTGAATCTGGATCTGATTTTTCATTTCATGGTAGATGCATGTAGGAAAAAAAATAGATGTTTTCCTTAACTTTTTGAATGTTGAACTAAAGGTGTGGTGCGCTGAGCCGCTGATTGCACCTAAAATCCTCAGTGCTCTCAAGTCTCTCAAAGGATCTAAGCACAATCTTAGATGTTTTTACACGAAAGGCTTATATAAAGCCCTAAACAGCCGGCACCCAACCATACAAACACCGCACTGAGTTCATCAGTATAACAATTACAGCCCAAAACAAATCAAACAATAAAAGAAATATCAAATGTCTGATACGGCGACAACTTAGCACTCGGCACGAGCTAGGATTGACCCTTAGCCGCCCTAATTATAGAGTGAAGAGCTCTGATTGCTGCCATCGGTGCTCCCAATGGTGCTCTGCTTTCTTCGCCAATGGCATCCTAGTGCCATGCAATAGAGATAAGTTGCTCCTCTAACATGGTATCATGAGCCCTGGTTTAGTTTTTTTTCTCTGGACGTGCAACTCGTCCAAATCAATCTTGATCAAATTCTTCTTTTTCGTCTCGTCACATCTGGATTGTTTCCACAGCTCCATTTTAGTTCATACCCTGTTGTCTTCTCTGTTTTCCTTGCTCAAATCGGATCACGACCTCGACCCGGTGGTGAGATCAGACTGAGTTTTTTCTAACATATAACTATTGGACGAATCGGGCCGTTGCTAGGCCGGGCCTCCAACTCGTACTCTGCCTTCTGGCCCTCGCCGCTGTGACTCATGCCATTTGGGAGCTTGGCTGGCTTGATTTTTTCTTCTGCTGCCACCATTGCCAGTCTCTCTAGCCCGTTGCCTTGTCTAGTATGCGCTTCATAGTTCTATATTTTCCGCTGTGTCCACCAAATTCGTTGCTCTTTCGTGTTTCTCATGCCATGCGAGGCCAGTAGGCCACCAAACCTTTATATGTCTGCCTTCTTTTCTGGTCCTAGTCCATTTCTAATACAACTTTTGTGGTCTTTCTGGTCCTTGTTGTCTTCAATAGGATTGTTATGGCCTCCTTTTGCATCGTCGTCGATCTATGTCCATTTTATTGCCGCCGTGTTTCTTTGCTGCCAGTTTCTTGGGCTATGATTTCTTGCACAATGCTTCATTCTCTTGATGTGCCGTCTTCTTTCGATGACCCATCTTCTCTTGTATCTTCCCATGATGCATTATCTTCTTGTGATGTGCTGCCTTCTCGGTTACCCCCCACCCCCCTGCTTGATTTAACAGTTTTTTTGTCTATCTTACTATACATTTGCCCCATGTGGTATGCAATAGGGGTAAGTTGCTCCTCTAACAGGAATCACCCACTTGATGGTCAACTTGTTTCTAATATTCGACAGAGCCCAACTCTGCTGCGAATCATGTCTAATTGATCCTACGTCATATTGACCTAAGGTGTCCCCACTTAAATCGAAGAAATCACCAAAACAAGAATGGTTCCAGTTGCACATCAGGAGTTCCCTCGCGCAGCTCCACATAAACTTGGTCATCGGGCACCAATACGCAATTCCCGGAACTTGGCCCATTCCCCTTCCGGATCTGATCACTAGAGGGCAAATTGCCTCGAAATAACTTCCGTGGGAAGATCTTAACCTTTAGAGGGATTGATCTTTGTTAGATGTAGCAATCATAAACTTTCAATAACAAAAGAATTGTAGTGTACACAGAAGAGTATTCACAGGAGTGCACCCTCTGACTGCACAACATATGTCCAGGCCACCACATGCACAAAGTAAGTGAGCACATCTATGAAATTGTTCATGATACTGGACCACCGTATTAGATGACATGCCCACTCGGTCTCTTACTGCATTAAAGCAGGGGCAGGAAGTGATAACATTGCAACAGCTACACTCTTCTTGGCACACATTTTGAATAATGCTTAACGGATGTGCAGTGCGAAGCGGAGATGGTGAGTTAAAGCCATTTTGAAGAACTGTCTCTATCTACTTTTTAGCTATTTTGACTTGCGCCAATCCATCAATTGTATTTGGAATTTAACGATGTATCACCCCTATCGATTCAATCTTGTGCATGATCAATCACTTCATATTCAACCTGCACATAAACTTTGCTTTGTGCTGCTTAATAGTTCCCTAGGTTAGGAAATCACATGTTAAATACCTGGGGTGTGTTCCCCACCAAACATTTGGCTAGACAATTTTGATCAAGGTTTTGTGCGCCCAAGAGTTGGCCAACCTTGGCTAAAAAAATTACTAGAGTGGGTAAGGAGCTATTGGCATGCCAAAAAGTTCGCAACCATCCAAACCAAGTCCAAAGTTCTGGCCATGGCCGAAAAATTGGTAAGGCACATGTTGGCTACAACCAAACATACCCTTTAACCTGTTCCACTGATGTCCAAATTTCACTCCTATTCATTGGGCACTGACCCAGGTTGTTTTCTTAGTGTGGGCATATTTCTGTATGCTTTGATTGTATTTTCACTTTTCTGGAATCAATGGCTAATGTGTTAAAAATCACATATGAATGTCTGATGCTTTCATGAGTTCATGGCTCTGCATAGAGTTGTTCAACAATTCGTCAGCCACTTGGGGTATTAGTTTGTCCGACTTAATCAATAACACGGTTTCAATATGCTCTGGATCTTGCCTGTACCTTTGCAATGTTATTGCTAGTATTTTGGTTTGGGTAGTATGTTATCATAAGAATTTGGGTTAAAATGTATTGTCATGATAAAGTTTGAGTCTTAAGTGGCTAGTTCAGTCTGTCCATGGGCATGCTTTGTAATTTAGTAGAATGCAAGGAAATATAATTGTCCTTTTGACCTTTTCCTCATAAAGAGTCTTCTCTATCACCACCACCACCACCACCATCACCACCACAGCCTTTAGCCCCAAACAAGTCGGGGTAGGCTAGAGGTGAAACCGATAAGATCTCGCAACCAACTCATGGTTCTGGCACATGGATAGCACGCTTCCACGCACCCCTGTCCATGGCTAGTTCTCTGGTGATACTCCAGTCCTTCAGATCCCTCTTCACGGACTCCTCCCATGTCAACTCTTCTCTATCACCACTGGTTTATTTTTTCCTACAATCATCTGATCTTGCTTTCAAACCAGCCAATATCTATCGACCCTCTTCTGCACATTATACCCTGTTATGAACTACTGTTTCTGACACTGATGATGCCACATAATGTCTGTGCAACATCGGGTTAGTCTATACTCGACTACCGAGGGCTCCTCCAATCTACAGTTGTTGGCCTTTGGGCAGCGTGCTAAGCCCAAACAGTTATATACAGAATTTTTTATTGTTCCAGGCTGATGACTCTTATAAGTCTGAAATTGACTTATGTTGCTCTTTGTGGTATAACCAATTTACTTTTGGGCTGTTGGTCAGTTCTGAGCTGATGCCTGTTTTCTTTGTGACTGAATCATAGGTCAATAAGATCGATGTACAATATGACAAGGTATCGAAACAAGTCGATGTTCATGCCTTAAAGGAAGTGCTCTGGAATCACATTCATACATCTGCTAAGACTGCTGATCTGGTAATACACGTGCTTTGGTTACTACTAAGTACTATCATCAAATATAGGTCTAACTGTCATTTTTTATGTAGATTAGCTGTGGCATCCCCACTTAAAAGTACTTGTTTAGGCTTGATGGATTATGACTTTTTTCCTATTCATTGCAATGCTACATATCTTGATGGATTTTTTGATATATTACATACGGGGCCACTGTAATCTAATACAGTATATACCAAGTAACAACCATGCTATTGCCATTCACTGGCTTTCTTGGTCCAAAACAGTTTTTGGTAATCAAGTTGCTTAGACTAAGGTGACATTTTGGGTCTGAGTTTTTGTAAGGATATTCTGTTTGTCTTACTGTAATAAGCAATAGCCTTACTGCTCATCGCTGGAATGTTTCAAATTGCTATGGGCGGGATGTCCAACCTTTGAGGGACTGAAAAGAAATATCTTTAGCCGTCGAAAACAAATTTGTTGTGGTTTGACAATTTTTTGGGTGCCACATATTCTTAGTTTGATTTAAGAAAACACAAGAATTTTCGTTGTGACCAAACATGGAATATTTGAAAAAAGGATCATTTGCAACACAGGCAACTGGAGTTATGTAGTACTTACATTCATATGCACCTACATACCTAATACGTTGCCCATGTTTTATTGATACCTTTAAACAAAAAACAAGGGTTTTAATAATAGTATAGTACTTAAAATCAACCCTCCTACTTGACTTTATGCTCCCTCTGTCCGAAAAAGCTTGTCCCAAGCTTGTCTCTCAAATGGATGTATCTAACACTAGGTGCTAGATACATCCATTTGAGGGACAAGTTTTCTTGGACGGAGGGAGTATTCATTAGCAACACGGGCAACTGGAGTTATGAATCTATATTTGTATGCATCTACATACCTACTCCGGTAGTGGCATAGTGCACTCATGCATTTAAACGGGGCCTTAAAAGAACATTGTTACTTAACAGGTTTGAGTACATGTACATTTTTGTCAGGGGAATAGAATAAGTTTACATGTAAACAATTAACATCGCCATGTGCACACATTATATTACATTCTTCACTAATATTATGATTTCCTTACTTTGTTGGTAAGAACCATTTTCCCTTCCCGTCTTCTGGTTTGGGTACGAAATTACTTGTAGTATTTAAGCCTGATTGTACTTGGTCCTGCAGGAAAGAGATGGCATAGAACCGTCTCTGTGCCTGACGAAGGTACTGCATGATCTTCCATGCAGTAACAGAGATGTTTCAACGACTGAAATCTCGCCACACCTCTATTTCATTTGTCTCTTGCATCTGACAAATGAACACAGCTTGACGCTGCGCGACTGCCCGACGTTGGATGAGATCGACATATACATTCTGACTTCACCGCTTGTGAAGTAATCTCTGCTCGTCTGATATTTTATTATGCTACACTGCATTTTGTATCATGTATTTATTTAATGCCATTTCTAATTGATCGGGATTTCCCAGGATGTATATGCTAACCTGCAAGTGCTTGATGGCTATCTGTAATCACCTTTCGTGGCATGGCTTATGTGATGAACATCGACATATTTTGCCATTTTTTTTAGCAAACATGTTTTGCAGTTCTTTTTCCACATGTATCTCGCCAATAGCAAGAGAATTAATGGTTGATCTTTTGGTTGACATGCGTTATTTTCTGAAGACGAGACATGGCTTTATTTGTCACTAAGACATTGCTAATCATCACTAAGGGGATTTTACAACGTGGCTACAGAAGCCAAAGACCAAGCAAATTCGTGGAGTAAACTTGCCTGTAGCATTTCTATGGCACGCATCATATCATTTCTTCACATCAAGAATGTATCATAAACTTGCTGCATGTCTTCTTTTTTAGAAAAGGAGGATGACCCTGGCCTTTGCATCTTCATCTTGAAGATGCATGCAGTCACTTTATTAATTATTCACAAAGATCTTATAAAATAATACACCAATACGTTTGAAGCCATCATCTTGCAACATCTGTTGCTACTCCTATCCATTGATGAAGGGGTGCATAAAGTGTGAGCCGAACACTCAGACTTTTCATCTAGCCTAACAAGCCGGAGGCCCCAACTAAGTCACATACATGGTCTGGGCCACAAACCGGTCTGATGCACTCATAGGTTGTTGCTGCCGTCTTCCATCAACCCATCTTCAGGTATTGATACATCGACCTTGCCAGCCTGTCGTCGACGCCCCCATGGCGCTAGACAATGCCTCCTCCTTATGTGCGTCCATCATCATGCATCCGTCGTTGAGACTTTGTTGCGCCTCACCGCCGAGACTCCATGACGTCGACGCGTCACAGTGAACGCCGCTCCACCGCAAATGTCGTCCACTGGTCCCTCGAGCCTATTGACACCTCCAAGAATGACACCCTTGAGAGGGGTACGACATGTGAGCGCCGCCATCATCCGATCTATTGATTTAGGGTTTCCCCCGAAGGTAGCAGATAGGGGTCTAGAGCTTCTCCACGACGACGCCTTCAAAAGGGGATGACGCAAAAACGCCGCCATCGCCGCCCTTGCAACGTGCCAAGAGTAGGGTTTTCACCCAGATCTGTTCGAGAACCCTTCATCCAGCATCGTGTGCAGGGGACCGCCACCGATCACCGCCGCCGCGCATGGAGCAGGCTGCACCAGCTGGATCAGATCTGACCGGAGACTAGACCCACCATGCCGCTGCCGCAGTTGAGGTCAGATCCCGGCGCCGGCGCGGGGTGCCGTCTCGATGAGGACGCCACCGCCTCTCCATGGGGCTGCCTCCCCGGATCCATGGATCACGGCCGCTACAGCCACACAATCAGCTAGAAAAGGGCCTCGCCGCCACCTTCCCCGGAGCCATCCGAACTTCGCCGGAGGGCGTCTCGGGCGGCGGCGAGGAGAGAAAGGTGCGGCTGGGGAGGAAGATGCAGGAAGGTGGCAGTGGAGGGGAGATCCTGCGTTGGGTGGTGGCGGTGGCAGCGGCGCTAGATCGAGGCTCGCGTGCGTGAGTCGCGAGTCGCCTCAACTCCAGTTTGTCTTGTTGACCAAAACCATTGACTGTAGAGCACTACTAGGGATCAGACTACTGATAGTTTGCATCTATCAGACTAGTCGTAGGCCGTTAGATTGGAAGCAACATGTCCGCCCGATCTGGTAGTTTAGGCCCACAGGAGATTAGCTGTAGCCGCTAATTGAGTGCTTCCTAACTGCTCCCGTAACCCACGCCCTCCACGCAAGGGTTCTCTCTCTCATCCGTTTCTTACTCCCTCAGACGTTGCTTCCTTGATGCAAAGTTATCTTCAGATCAACGAAATATGGCGCACCTAGCCCCTGATATTGGGCGTCCTGCTTCCACGGATAGAAATTGTCTATGGCCTGGTCTGAGTTTAGAAGCAGGAGGTGGTACTGCAGATTGGTCCAATCAGCAGCTTGCAAATCCCACGATTGTTCATGGTGGCGACAGATGATATGTTGTGTATTCCCATGTTTCTGTAGTGCTTCTATTGTGTATTGGGGGTCCTATGGTGTGTCTGATGCATTGTTTTACATCAGCTCATGGTAGATGCGTTTGACGAGAGAGAAGATTAAAATTGGGGGTAACAAGTTCGATGGAAGCACTTTTTATTGAGTAGCGATGCACCAATGTTTAGTTGTAGAAGCAATGTCGGCCTTTAATATATTGAGAAGCAATCAGGTTTAGAGTATGAAGATTTTTTCCCCACCCATGGAGACTGAATGCGCATAGATGAATATGGTCCAATTTGATTTGCGAAGCATCAATTTGTGCTAATTGATGGGCAAAGTTTTGATAAATTTAATTTCAATTAAGAAAAGAAGCACGCGATAAGTAGGGTAGGTAGCACGAATTATTAGGGCATGAAGCATCGAGACAACGCTCTGCCGTCGAGAACTAGAGACCACATAGTAGGTGACCGGGACGACGATGGGTTTCGGAGCTCGCTTGTCCGTGCGCATCATGGCTATTGTCGTGTGCAGCTACCGTATGTTACATCGCACTAGTTTTGGTGCGTCTCACCACCATAGAGGGCAAGATTGCTTCATGGAAGAGAGATCCGAGACGGCAAGGGGATTGGTGCGTTTGTGACGAGAGGGTTTATTGGTTAGGACGTGGAGAGAAAATCAAGCTAGCATGGGTGAGGGCGCACACATCTCTCGATTTTGGAAGCAATCTAGTCCATGGGATAAAAAACGGATCAAAGTGTTTTCAATAAAAAATACTCATAAAACTTGCTTCTAGTGCACAACGATTTTGCTTCGGTGTAACAAAAATGAATCTCCTGTAGCATTTTATTTTGTTTCTAATGCAACAAAAAATTACTTTCACTATGAGATAAATTTGCTTCGACCACAATCAATATTTTTGGGTCCCGATAACTGCCACACGTGTAGTGTATCGGGTGGTTGTGCCGCACGCCTCATGTGGCATGGATAGGAACCCGCCCGCACGACCGCGTCCGGGCGCGCAAAGCCACAGCCCGCACGTCCGGTGTGTGGCAAACCCGCCCACACATCCGGGCCAGACGACCACGCTGCCCGCACGACCCAGCCGTCCCGGCCTCCTTTCGATCCCCAGTCCTGACTGCCGCCATCGTCTCCCACCTCTCGATCCCCTACCTCCATCGCCGGCCTTCTCTGGTTGCCATGGCAACCAGAGCAGATCCGTAGGGCCTTCCCACCGCTAACCACACCACACCCCTCCCCCACCCCCACCCCCCGCCCCCACTCCAACCCCGCCCTCCAAAGACAACCAGCTAAAAGCAGGTGAATCTCCGATCTCCTACTGCTTCTCATCCTTCTTCTGGGCAGAAAATTGCAAATTTACCAACAAAGGTGGCGACTGGATCCACGCTATGGGGGCAAAACACTACATGGTTTTGTGTGTCTTCACGTTTGCCAAGCAGCATACACCAGATCTGCCATGTACTACGCTAGAGTTAAGCTTAAGTTCTCAGTTCGCTTGGTGCAAGTAGTTGGTGATGAATGGATGCGTAGGAATCCCTAAAAAAGGAAGAGAAATGAGAAATTTGGAATAAAGGGGGTAGGAAAATTAGTTGCCACTTGTGTCTAACGTCGGTTGCCACCTATCATTGCCGTTAACTGCCACCATGTTAACTTGTTGCTTGCCATCCTATTGTGGTGGTTGTTGCCATCGAATCGAAAGGATAGCTGGCACCCAGATTTTAGAAAAGAGAGTGGATGTGCATGTCCTACTTGCCATGATGTGTTGGTTGCCTACGCATGAAAATGTGAAGACTGCCGTGTTATCTTGTACGTGCAAGCAGTAGAAGAATACATTTTTTGCGGATTGTTGATGCGTTCTTGTTCATGCAGTGATTGAGAACACATTGGCAGAAACAAAACGCGGAAAGAATGAATCACGAAGATGGCGCTGATCCTTGGGTTTCTCAAAGGCCAGAAACGCCCCCTTGGGATGCAGCAGAGTACAGTCAACTCATTTCTGCAGGGCCGTTGCTGCCACTACTAGAGCAGTACGCAGGCATTGGTATGATGCATGATAACAAAGAAAAGAACATTTGCCATGTTCGCGATGATGAAGATGACATTCTACTTATGTCCTACACTGTCATTTTTCGCAGGTTCTTATGACCAAAACACACTCAGGGGGGCACCATGGCAAGTTCAGTCACAGGGCGCTAACACTGACAAATGTACGGGCAGCCAACTTCAACTAGCTAATGTGGCAAATCAAGGTAAACGCATACGAAAAATGAAACATACTGGTGTGGACATGAAAAATAAACTTGCAAAGGATGGCAAAAGACTCACGAGTTATGTCGGGAAAAATGCAGAACCTTCATGCAGCACGTGGCATCAGGCGGCACCCATGTACCTGCCATCGACGTCATACACAGGTGAGTCCATAAAAAGTGAAGTTGCAGACGGTGAATTAGCAGAAGGAGCATAGTTGACAACTGCAGTTGCCATGACTGAACAACTGCAGTTGCCATCCCTGGACAACTGTAGTTGCCATGTCTGGACAGCTGCAGTTGCCATGTATGGACAACTGCAGTTGCCATGCCTGGACAACTGCAGTTGCCATGCCAGGACAAACTGCAGTTGCCATGTATGATCAAAAATGTGATTGCAATGTACAAACAACCGTGGATGGCAAGTGTGAACAAATCTGTGTGGCATGGTTGGACCACTGCATGTTCCATGTTGAAGAAACTACAGTTGCCATGCATTGACCAACTACTACCATGATTACAGGTTATTACGGTGGTGCTACCTCGGCAAACGTCTCATGGCAAGCTTCACAGATTGCAGACAGAGCACGTCAATTTGGTGTGACAGACCACACAAGATGGGCACATGCGGCACAACAAGGTAAGGAAATTTGAACCACAAAAACAACACTGTATTTGTTTTTGTGGGAATAGCATGTGAGGAAAAGAAGATTTGTAGCAGTGATGGTGGAAAAAATCAAACAGAAAACGCTAACAAGTGGTCATGTGCAATGACTCATATATTGTCTTCGGGATTTGCCAATTGCTAAAAGCATGTGTGCAGCACTAATGATTGATCGCATTTGCCTAGTGAGCTCAAGCATAGAATACAAAGTTTTGATGCTAGAATATACTGGTTGCCATGTATTGGCAACAATATTTGCCATGTATGTAGGACTGCAGCTGCCATTGATATAGAATGCAAGTTTTGGTACTGAAAGGAGCTGGTTGCCATGCATTGGCAAAAGTAGTTGCCATGTTTGTTGGACTGTAGCCGCCATGACTGGAGAACTACATTTGCCATGCATGTCCACATGCAGACTCACGGCTTGCTGTTTGAATGATGTCATGCCAAATCACTTGCAGTTTATGTACTCCGTTACGATGAACATGTCATTCAAGCAAAATCTTACGCTCGTACCTGTTTTTTTATTACAGGGCCTTCAACTACAATCAACAGCGGCGCGGGGACATCTACTGCGGGGAGCTCTGAGCGCACGGAAGACGCGTTCCACCAGCCAGCCAACAATCATGCTGCAAACAATGCCGAGTCAGAGTGGGAAATGGCAATCATTCCAGCAATGCCGACAAGCACACCTTTGAACACAAGCACTGGCAACACTCAAGTAGATGAAAGTGCCGCCGATACTGAAGTGAATGATGAAACTGATGACGAAGCACAAGGGGATGAAGATGGTGGGAAATCAGAGATCATGGTACCCCAGCCACCGTATCTTGGGCAGAGATTTGAATCGTTCGCAGAGGCAAAGGAATTCTACCAGACATATGCAAAGTTCCATGGATTTGCGGTCAACACCGAATACCATAGGAAAATTAAGAAAACTAACGAGTACAACAGAGGTGAGATGAGGTGCCACAAGGCACGAAGGAACAAGAAGGGGAAAGGTGTTGCGCCTGTCGTTCCGGAACGAAAGAGAGGTATCATTCTCAAGACGGAATGCCCTGTCCGGTGTAAGCTAAACGTAGATGGAGCACAGTGGGTGGTCACTGAATATTTTGACGAGCACAACCACAAACTCATAAAGAAGTTCGACCTGGTAAAATTTCTGACCGCCCACAGAGGATTCACCCCCCTCGAGAAGAAATTCATAAAGCTGCTCATGATTGTAACGTCGGTCCATCAAGAATGGTCCAGATACTATCACTCATCCACAACAAAAAAGGGACTTTGAGTAGCATGCCCTACATACCAGCTGACGTCACAAACCTAAAGGCAAAGTACCGTAGAGAGAGCAAGTTGGCTGACATAGAGGCCACAATGGCCTACTTCGATGAGAAAGCGAAGGAAGATCCAGATTTCTTCTACAGGATAAGATTGGACGATGAGGACCGTGTCAGGAACATGTATTGGGTGGATGGTGCTGCAAGAAGAGCCTACAAACATTTCCGAGATTGCATTTCATTCGACGCGACATATCTCACTAATATGTACAAGATGCCATGCGCTCCATTCATAGGAATAAATAACCACAATGAGTCGTTGCAGTTCAGATGCGGGCTCGTTCGGAACGAAGACACGGATGGGTACGTTTGGCTGTTCAAGACCTTCTTGGAGTGCATGGGTGGACTTGCTCCGATGAACATAATAACAGACCAGGATTCTAGCATGCGTGCAGGCATAGAGGAGGTCTTTCCGTTGGCAGTGCACAGGCACTGCAGGTGGCACATTATAAAGAAGGCTGAGGAGACAATAGGACCGTTCTTTGCTGACCGTCCAGACCTGCACAAGGCATTCGAGCTGTTCTTGGACCACAGCTTGACGGTGGAGGAGTTTGAAAGGAGTTGGATGGTTATGATTGAAACATATCAAGTCCAAGACCACGAGACGCTTGCTAGCTTGTGGGAGAAGCGAATGTACTGGGTGCCGGCCTACTTCATGCAGTGCTTCTTCCCGTTTCTGCAGACTACACAGCGCAGTGAGGGGTTCAATGCTGTTTTGAAGTGGTACGTGAGCCCTGGCAACTCATTACTACAGTTTGCCAAGCAGTACACCGCTTTGCAACAAAAAATACTGGGATCCGAGCTACAGCAAGAAGCAAACACTGCGCTCAAGCAGCCAAAATTGCTAACGTATTTACCAATGGAGAGGCAGATGAGCAAGATATACACCAACACGATTTTTAACAAGTAAGTCAGTTGTGTTACAATCTTATTTGCACAAATCATGAAGGTACCAGGTGCCATGTAGAATGCAATGCGGTTGAAATGCTTATTTGAAAATGATGATTGTGTTGAAAAGTAGCCATTAGGTACAGAGTAAACATGATATGTAGCTGTCGTGCTTAATGAACTACAGTTTGCCATGCTTAATGAACTGCAGTTTGCCACGTTCACTCAACTGCAGTTGCCATGTTTGATGAACTGCAATTGCCATGTTTGATGAACTGCAGTTGCCATGTTTAATGAAATGTAAATTCCAATGGCCATGATGGTATGGAATGCAAATGCCAAATTGAAGTTGTTATGTAGTTGCCATGTTTAAATGAAATGCAGTTGCCATGTTTAATGAACTGCAGTTGCCATGTTTACTCAACTGCAGTTGCCATGTTTAATGAACTGTAGTTGCCATGTTTGAACGAATTGTAATTCCATTGGCCACAACAAACAAAAGGTGCTACAAAAAACTTCACACAAGAGTTTAACAAAAACCACACATAACTTGCAGATTCCAGGAAGAAATAAAGCGTGCCAGCATGTACACGGCTTTCCAGGTGGACGAACATACGTTCAAGGTGTGTTCTATCATGGGCATGTCGGATTCAGAACCTGAAGACCCAGACAAGGGAAGGAACTACTTTGTGAAGGCATCGATAAGCGAAGGCGAATACTACTGCCAATGCTGCAAATTCGAACGGGACGGGATTGTGTGCTGTCACATTCTAAAAGTAATGGACTTGAACGCGGTGACACGAATGCCCCGCCATTTCATAAGGTGGCGATGGACTTGGGACGCTGACGACGCATTGGCGCCGCAAACATCAAACGCAGTTTTGGCCGTGCATGACGAGAGACCAGAGTCAACCATGGAAGCCGTGAGGCACGTTGTGTTGACAAAGAACTATGCTGAACTAATTGATGAAGCGTGCAAGAGTGATGAGACAGCAAAGGTCGCAGAAAAACACAGGAAGGCCCTCAAAAGAGAGCTTGATGAGATCAAGAAGAGGAAAGCTAAGGAAGCCTTACACAGGTTCCCCCGCACATCAAGTGTGCCTTCGTCCACAGGGCCATCATCTGAAAACTCGGAGGTAAGATCTGGAACAGCAAGCACACAAACACAAGTTAGGAACCCGCCCCGTTCCATCACAAAAGGGCGTCCAAAAGAGATAAGATACAAATCGGGATTGGAGATTCAAGCAAAACATAAGAAACCAAAGAAAGGGACGGACAATCCGTAAACAACATTGGAGCACTTTGACTTGGTCCATGGTGACATTTTTTTTGTAATCTAGATGTTCTAAATTTTGTAAAGCCTGGAGAATGACTCTTCAGGTGCATCAGAATTTGAAGTAAAAATGCCATGAAGGAATAGCTATAGTTGCCACGTGTATGGCACTGAATTTGCCATGTTACTTGAACTGAATCTGCCATGCAATTTCTACTGAATCTGCCATACCATTTCTACTGAATCTTCCATGCCATTTCTACTGAATTTGCCATGTTATTTTTTTACTAAATTTGCCATCTTATTTTTTACTGAATCTGCCATGTTAGTTGTACTGAACATGCCATGTTAGTTGTACTGAATCTTCACCGCGTAGATTTCCATGTTCAGTCAGCGCATTTTAGTCACACATATTGTATTCTAGTGCAAACAATGGGAAACAAGCTGAAACGGTCTTGTGCAGCAACCGCATAGGTTACTGCTCCGTGATCAAACTACCATGCTAGCCGGTACAGTTAGGAGTGCAAAAAAACTGAAAAAGCCAAACAAGAAAGAACGATAACTTTCACTAACCATGACTGATCTACTACATTTGCCATGTTTTCAGACATCAAGGACGCATTCAAAACACCATGCCGGTACTACCAACCCACAAGCACATAATAATACTGAAAACACATAAAAGTATCTGCTGTCAAACCTAAGTAGGTTCACATCCACACATGTATTACAAACTATTCAAATGTCACTCACACGCCACCACTGTATACTAGGCTACGGGGAGATGCAGTCATAGCATATTACACGGACATAGTTTTGAAAAGACAAGGTAATACCTTACATTCCTCGGCAACAGAATGTAAGGTAGGCGTTCGGTCAGGAGCACCACGTGATCACTTGTACTTCTTGGTGGCTTTCTTCACAGCTTCCTCTATGAACTCACGTGCGTTGGACCGCGTGTTGAAATCTTCATACATCAACCAGTTCCATGTGTAAATTTTGCGGAGCTCGACGACCATTCCAGCTGTGACGACAGGAACCCGTCGACCTTCCCACTTTGCAAGGTATTCCAACATGTGGAAGCCGCAGTCGTGCCTAAACAAGAAAAGCGTCAGGTTAACTCACAAGAACATATAGAAAAAATCATAAACTTCAATTCAGAGGTGACAAAAAAGAGAGGGTGAGCATTGGTTTGGAGGACACATGAGGAAAAGATGGGAAAATACCGGTTTCCTTGCTTCGTAGTCGCCACGTACTCAATTGGAAAATGTCTGATCTGGACCTTTGAGTTTTCATAGTGACGGATCCATGTCTCTTTGAGGTTGTTGATGAAGTATTCAACATGCGTAGTAAGGTCTGCATCAGCTTCTGAACGCATTGAATCAAGCACCTCAAAACGTTGGTTCTTCAGGTCAAGGCAGATCGCGTAGTGGTGACCACACTTGTCGTGTGGGTCGTGTGGTGCAAGCTCCTGGAACATGGGGAACAAGACCTGCAAACAAAAATGAAGGAAAGAAAAGAAGCAGAGCTCACATTAAGAACAGAAATGATGAAGTTGGGAAAATGACATGTAAAGATATCACCGGTTACACTAACAGGCACATGAGTGACTACGAAAGCATCAAGGGGCCAAGAAAAGTGGACAAACGTATAATGTTTAGTTGTAGTGGGTAATTAAAAGAAGTTGCCGTCCATGTATGAACAAAGTTGCCATGTATTTTAGTTTGAAGTTGGCACATAGGTTGTATTAGGAAAGCAAATCAGAAGTCATTTTACATGGCAGCTGTTGCCACATGAAACAGCTGTCACAAAGCAGGGTGTAGCCCACATCTGAACCATAGCTACTGGCAAAAAATAACATGGGAGGAAAAAAATGTGCAAAAAAGGAAGGAGTACTCACACATTTATTCATTGTGAGCTTGAAATCACCATGCGCAGCAAAATGCTTCCTCAGGATTTTGTGGTGGAAGTCACCATCCCATATTTTGCACGTCACAGTGTACTGCATGATTGTTTTGTCGGGAGACATATCCATATGCATGTTGATGAAGTCACACCCACATTGTATGATCTTGGTTCTATCCAAACATGAGCTGTATGAAAATGATATAACATGAAAGAATCATGTCTACTAAGTGAAAAAAGAAATAAAACGTAAACGGAGCATATCTAGAAATATCAAAAAGGATGAATAGTAAAAAGAGCAAAGCAAATGAGAGGTTTATGTGGGTGTGGTCATTACACTTTCAGCTCCTTCATGTGCTTGCTGTTGGACCTCGCATTTCCAAAGCGCTTGACAATATCGTACAGCTGGTTCTGATCCTTTCTGGCCTTGACTTCCGGCTCATAATCATCCGCGGGTGGCGCGTGAACTACCCTACGCTGCCTCACAGAACCAGGGGTGGCACTTCTAATGGTATCCTCAGATACGGACTCAGCAGGCGCGTTGGAACTTGATTGGCCCTGACCTCGTGAGGACCTCCTCTGCAATGCTGCCTCCTCAATCCTGCGGTAAGCTTCATCAAGTGACGGCGTAATCTCCTCAGGGGTGGCTGCAAGGATCAAAAAAGTGGGTTAGGATACCTGGAAAAACAAAACAAATCTAGTTTGAAATGAAGGTTGCAGAATATGAAAATGTAGGCACAGAAAGTAGGGAGTTGCCATGTGCAGGCAACTCCAGTTGCCATGTGCAATGCATTGTAGTTGCCATGTGACAACAACTACAGTTGCCATGATCTATCAACCGCAGTTGCCATGTGCTTGCAGAATGGAAAATGCAGCATGGCGACAGAAAAATGTAGGTGATAGCATGCAAGCAAATCCAGTTGCCATGTCCATCAGATAACATTTGCCATCACAAAAAGTGAGAACCCAAAAAAAATGCTTGGGACAAAAGTCATGCTAAAAAGATGTATACACGAATATGATAAACGCATAAGAAATGTACCTTGCACAACCCGCTCTGCGAACTTCACAGCCTTCCTGCCCTCGACCATTGGTTGCGCCATCATTGGGGCCATGCCTGCCGGGAAAGCAAAGGCAACTAGTGAAGGATCTTGCACCACTGGTTCATCTTGACTGCGATCGATGCCAAGGCTACATCTCGGTGGGGTGAAGGCCATTGGGTGCCTCTCCTGCCTACTGGCCGGACCGCGAACAACTTGCTGGGCAGAATCCAAGGGTGAAAGATCAACAAACATTTCTGCATCGGCCGCTGCAGAATCATTGGGCTTATTCATAGGGCGGGGCGTGTTGTCAGCGGTATCAGTCGCAGCTTTCTTGACAATCTTCTTGTTTGGGCTGTAGGGGACACCGATGTTGACTGGGAGCTTAGAAGTGCGCAGATTTAAGCTGGGGTTATCCACTGCGGGTAAAGACGCAGTCTGCTCCGCACGTTCACCTCCGTCAGTCGTGCCCAGCTTGCCACCTGGGTCGGTTGTACTCCGGTCTTCCGTTCTCTCCATAACATTGCTTCTGGCAGGTGGTGGGAACAGTGTGGACGCTGGCACATAACCAGAGTCATCTTTGCTGCTCCTAGCTACAGCCGGCGCGTTGGGTATGTCTGCAGATTGCTTGCGGGGGCTACGACGCCTAGGTGGAAGACCAGCTCGCGCAACGGTCACCTTGGCAACCTCTGGAGCACCAGAAGCTGGAGCTGTTGTGCCAAGAGTCTCACCTATGGATGGCATATCATTATGAACTGTCGCCTCAGCCCCTTCTTTCATGGACGAAGAAGTGCCACCACCCACGCGCTTGGAATCCGTGTCAGATGAGCGGGAATCTTCCTTGCTTAGGTTGATCTCGGGGGCGTCCACTTCAACACTTGCTGATCGGGTGGCATGGCTCACAGCAGCATCCTTCATTGCTAGCAGAGTGGGCAATATTTCAGCAGTCCTGGCAGATACCGGCTCGTCACTCCCAGGTGTACGGATGCCTGCTGTCATAGCCTGCACATCTGCAACCGGCGGAGATGCTCGGCTGCTTGCATCAGAGGTAGTGGGAACAATGGACGCTGCAGCAGCAGGTTTGTCCAGTGGCGTCTCATGAACGTCTGAGCTGCCACCTGTCGACAACTTTGAGTGTATGCGTTCGAGTGGGTCTCTGGGGTTCTGCTTCGTCACGCGTGTGGTAGTCTTCTTCACCCTGAAAAAAACACACGAACATTGTTAGATGAACAGATGATAGTTTCCATGTAGGTAGAATAAGAGTTGCCATGTGGACCAGTTAGCAGTTGCCATGCGTAACAAGCAGCAGTTGCCATGGTAGACATCTTAAAAAATGTAAGAAATGTGTGATGCGCCAGGAATGCCATTTCAAAACTAGGTGTGGATGAGTGCACAAACAGATGGAAAAGCTGGTAGTTGCCATGTAGGTGGAATAAGAGTTGCCATCTTGACTAGTTAGCAGTTGCCATGCAAAACAAGCAGGAGTTGCCATGTAGTAAAAAGAAATAGAGCATGGGAGAAACAACAGTTGCAAAAATGTGGGACTCATGGCAGAAGCACATGTGGCAAGCTGAACAGCTGCATTGAAAAGCAAAAATATAGCAATATGGCGATGAAAAAGAACAGGGATAACCTACTTCTTGACTGTCTTCCTCAAATCCGGCAACACGACAGGATCACCGGTGTTGGACGTCGACGTACGAGGAGATGATCTAGTGGAAGGCGTGTCACCAGCAATAGGGGCACCCTTGTTCAATCGAGCAGAAACACGGGTGGGCGTTGGTGCTTGTTTCTTCATAACTGCTCGTCCACCAGCTGTCGCCTCACTGCACATATAAGAAACAGGCCAAAAAGGTGCCAAGTGTCAAACACGAAAATCGTTGCCACGCTTAGCAAAAACAAATTGAAAAAAGGGGTCAGTCTGTTTGAAAGGATAGACAAAACAAAACACTAAAATAGAAGTCGAACCTCCTCCTAGCAGCTAAGGGATTGGTCCTAGGTCTCTTGACAGGAGAGCCCTGCCCAACATCCTCTGGATCCCTCCCCCTCTTTGAGGGCGACACCCCCTTGCCTCTCGCAGCTGTATGTTCTTTGACTTTCTCCGGTGAGGGGACATCTGGTGCACCCTTGCCCTTCTTACCACCTGCACGAACTTCAACATGTTCATCATCGTCGGTGTCATGATGCACGTTCTCCATGTCATCGTCATCGTCCTTGTCGAGAGCAGCATCTCCATCTAGTTCATCTTGTGTGTCCAGAAGCTCCTGCGAGCTGTTGTAGTCGTACCGACCACGGCAACCAGTTGGCCGATGTGTCCGTTCCGCAACAAAAGGAGTGAACTGCCTCGCAACCGCGTCGCTGTCAGAGCCATTAAGGGACGTCCAACCCTCAACCAACTTCCCGAGCAAGCTGGTCATTCCGGATGCAAACTGCCCAATTAGATGCTCAACAGGTGCCCTCGCCTATGCACAAAACAAGAAGCAGCAGTAACCAACTGTATTAAAGTCACGTGCACAAGATCAAAATAAACCAAACACAACCATAGATATATATCCTTGATTACCTCAACAGGACAAGACGGAGCTGAGTGCACGTCCATCCACTTTCCAAAGTTTTGAGGCCCACCAAACACGCTGTAGTCTATAGCATGCTTGGCCATGAGCTGGAAAAAACCAAAAAAACAGCTAGCATGTAAAGAGAGAAAACAATGAACACTAACTAACAGTTCATGTATTGCAAAAATAAAAATAAAAAAGAGGAAGAGGATAGAAGTTTCAAAATGGATGGCAGAGTTGCCATGTGGCGTAAGACATGGATACCATGCGCAGACAACCATGGCTAACAAGGTAGTCATCTCTTGTTGGCCACGGGACGGTTGCCGTATGGGGATTTTTTCATATGTTATGCAGCGTCAAAATTGAAAGAATGTCGTGCAAAGAAAGAAGCCAGAACTAACCTACAGTTTCCCGTATTTCGTATCAGTTATCTTGTCCGTGGCAAGCACAACCTTGACAGCATCGTAAGTCCACGCAGAAACAACAAACTTGTGTGGAGGCGGCGGGCCTCCTATCCCAGTAAAGTCCACAGTGGATAGATCAAGACGATCGACGTAAATGAGCTGATGTACAACAATTTAAAAATAAAAAAAATCAGGTGCCATCATGGTATTTTGCAAAAAAGAAGCTAACGTATGTTCCTTCAATCATCAAGTTGGAGGGCATGAAGAAAGGAAAGAGTTGCCATGTATTTCTGTTAGTTGCCAACTAGTTATGTTGGCAGTTGCCATCTAGTTATGTTGGCAGTTGCCATCTAGTTATGTTGGCAGTTGCCATTCTAGTTATGTTGGCAGTTTCCACAATGTCACCATCATGGTTGCCATGGATGCTCAAGGAGCTAGGAGTGTTTGCAAAAGAGTAGTACAAAAATACCATTAAATGGAGTCGACAACCCTTCTGGTACATCTTATTTGAGAATGCATCATGCAGGAAGTCCGCAATGAACTTACACCAATTCATGTTCTTCACTTCTTTCAGTTTTGCCTGTAACATAAATTTCAGGACAAGAAGTTGCTGCATCAGAAATCAAAATGGGAAAACATCAAAAAAACTGGCAGTGACTAGCTTACAGATGACATAGGAGTCAAAAGATTGAAGGAAAAAATGAAGGAGTAGAGATAGAGCATTCACCAAGATGGGGAAGCATTTGTTGCTTGGGCGAAGAGATGTGGTCGGCGCAAAAACAGCTGAGATCAGGTACATGAGTAGCTTCATCTTAAAAACTTCGCCATGGGTTTTCATGCCCTCCAGCGAAGTTGCCAACACGGTCGTGTTCGGCATGGATGTCATCCCAGGAAACAAACGGGCAAACAACGTTTCCTCAATCGTATTATTGACCTCATACGGGACTTTGATTTCTCCACGGGGCACACCCAACATGCAGAACACAGATTCCTCATCTAACGGCAGTCTTCCACGTCCCGGAATCACAAATTCCCTGGAGGCGGGCTCGTAAATCTCACCGAGCCAGTCGCATACAGGGTTCACTAGATTCTTGCACCGAACATCCATCAGAGCCCGCATCCCCAACTCAGCAGCAGCTCCCTTCTGGTCGTCGGTGAATCCCTCGGTCAATATAGTCAGGCGTTCCTGTGAAGCCCTATTGCGATTACGTTTCTTCTTCTGCAAAACAGACAAATGATCATTTGTTGCCATGTTTCACTATCATGAAGGTTTAGACCCTATCAGACGATTGCAAACTCAACATGACATTCAAAACATATGGGGGAAGGGGGCTGGGGGTGTGGACAGTTACCTCATCGCCATCTTTTCTCTGTCCAGTTGCCCGATTCTGCCACGGTAACTCCATGAAATCATCATCATCGTCTTGATGATCGCCGCGAGCCATTCTGCTGAGGTAAGAACAAAGCAAAATGTCAGGGTGAAAAATGAAAGTATGAAGTAAGCAGTTGCCACCTAACAGAATGTACTTGCCACATGGGCTCAATTGAAAGTGGCAAAAAGTTTAGGCAATATCGTATGAACACCCACACCCCCTATGATTGTCCAACAATAAATGTGGCAACAAAACACATTGGCTTCATTTGAAAAAATGTACAGATCATAAGGCACTTGAAACAAAAAGCTGAAGTTGCCATGTTAGCACAAGATAGTACGAAAGAAAGGCACAAATCTTCCACTGCATAAACATAAAATGTGGCAGCTCACACCCTGTCCTCATACAAAAATGAGTTTCCATGTGTCACGCCCAATATGCGACCCTATCCGAGAGGAACTCGAAGGTCCCACCAAGGATAGACCCGCATATTGAAACGCTTTTGCAAGGTGGATATCATTACATCATACCATTACATAATAGTTCGGGATACATACAAGGCATACAAATGCCGCAAGAATACATCAACATACATGAGAACAACATCCGACTACGGATGAAACATAAACAGAAACTCAAACGACATCCACCCTGCTAGCCCAGGCTGCTGACCTGGAACCTATCCCCTGATCGAAGAGGAAGCAGAAGAAGAACGCCAAAACAAGTAACATCGCTCTCGCGTCATGATCATCGCAAAACCTGTACCTGCAACTGTTGTTGTAGTAATCTGTGAGCCACGAGGACTCAGCAATCCCATTACCATGGGTATCAAGACTAGCAAAGCTTAATGGGTAAGGAAGGGGTAAAGTGGTGAGGTTGCAGCAGCGACTAATCAAGTATGGTGGCTAACTTACGCAAATAAGAGCGAGAAGAGAAGCAACCAAACGGTCGTCAACTAGTAATGATCAAGAAGTCCGGGAAGTGAACACGGTTTTTGGGTTATGTTTGACGTAAGTAGGAGTTCAGGATCACTTCTTGATCATTACTAGTTGACGACCGTTCCGTTGCTTCTCTTCTCGCTCTTATTTGCGTAAGTTAGCCACCATACTTGCTTAGTCGCTGCTGCAATCTCACCACTTTACCCCTTCCTTACCCATTAAGCTTTGCTAGTCTTGATACCCATGGTAATGGGATTGCTGAGTCCTCGTGGCTCAAAGATTACTACAACAACAGTTGCAGGTACAGGTTTTGCAATGATCATGACGCGAGAGCGATGTTACTTGTTTTGGCGTTCTTCTTCTGCTTCCTCTTCGATCAGGGGATAGGTTCCAGGTCGGCAGCCTGGGCTAGCAGGGTGGATGTCGTTTGAGTTTTTGTTTATGTTTCATCCGTAGTCGGATGTTGTTCTCATGTATGTTGATGTATTCTTGCGGCATTTGTGTGCCTTGTATGTATCCCGAACTATTATGTAATGGTATGATGTAATGATATCCACCTTGCAAAAGCGTTTCAATATGCGGGTCTATCCTTGGTGGGACCTTCGAGTTCCTCTCGGATAGGGTCGCATATTGGGCGTGACATCGTGATTTTGCATTATCCACAAGTAAAAAGGAAGAATTCCAGTCGCCTCATCAACATATATACAAAATACAGGAAGCATGATGGCAATGTTAAATACAAACAAATCTCTTGAAAATGCAATAGCAAGTACAAACAGAGTGAAATACGTTTCTATTGCCCCAAACTATCTGGATAGAAAAAAGTATACAATAAAGTTAGGAAGCATGGATACTTAGAAGCATCAATTTGTTGTTATCTTGATGTATTTCATAACTAGTGGAAGCATATAATTTTGCAACTGGAAACAAACAATGAGTGTTGCCAACATGTGTGTGCATCATCTAAAAAACATGTGTGTGCATCGATCATTTTGTGATCTATGAAACAATTTCATCCATCATTGACGCAAACAAAGTGGAAAGCCGGAGCACATATCTGATGCTTACAATACAAAGCATGGCTACTGGAAATATTGAATTGAGAATAATCTGTGGGTGGGCACAAGTGATGATGGAACAGTTAGATTCACCCAAAGCAATTCTGACACCCAAGAACTTTCAATCATCGATACACAATGCAAATTTCTACAAATTAATCATGGGCACGCAATGTATTTTAGGAACCAATTGAATTACTGAAATTAAGAACTATCAAACTGAGAATCATCAGAACCTAGGACACAAGGTGTGTGTGTGTGTGTGTGTGCGGGGGAGGTGACACAATAATATACCTCGATTGTCCGGCCGACGTGTGATACGTCGATATATGGGTGATGCCCCGGGGAAATTGGTGAGGCAAGAACGCGGTAGAGATGGAGGCCTCGGACGCCTAGATCTAGTGGCACAGCGGCCAGGTCGCCCAGGGGTTAGCATCATGGACTGGGACAGTGCAGGGGATCAGATCTATTAGCTACGGTCAATGGCGAGCCTGGGGCGACGTGTGTTGGGATCCCGGTGAAACCGGGGATCGATTTTGACCGGAGATGTAGGAAAGGAGGACGCAGTGGAATGAAATCTCGAAGGTGGGCAGCCAAGCTGGTGAGAGGAACGGGGGATTGGAGAGAGATTAAGCGTGTGCGTGATTAGAGGGAGGGGTTATGAGAACATGCACAAAAACTAGTGGTTAGCAACAAAACATGGGGTCAAGCTGTGATTTCTCGTCCGCAGGATGAAGCAAATATCGACAGCTGACAAGTGGTCTGATGAATGCTTCGCATCAGACTACATATATGAAGTGTTTCCCTAGAGCTTTTGACTCGCTGTCCTGGGCGTTTCTTTTTGGAGTTTTTAGACGGAAGGGTTTCCCATCTAAGTGGCCGAATTGGCTGTTGATTTTGCTCCAAACTTCAAGTACGAAGGTAGTGGTAAATGGTGTACTGAGACGAAGGATTAAGTATGTGCGCGGTCTTCGGCAGGGAGATAGTTTCTCGCCGCTCATGTTTGTAATTGCCATATATGTTCTCATGTCCAAGGCCGAGGAGTTGGGCGTGCTCAGTTCCAGACCTACCATAACTAAGTTGCAGCATATATCTACGAAAACACTAATGCCCACACGTCTGGCACTTCCCCAACTCGCCCACACGTCTTGATCGCCGTCGATTTGTTTTTGCACGAATCTTGACACGAGTAGGCAGATTTCGTGTGCCACGTAGGACAAGGCCGGTGTGTGGTGTGTAGTTAGTTCGCCCGCACGCCGTTTCTCCCTCGGACAACAGCGGTTTGCGAGTCGGGTCGTGCGGTGGAACTGCCGTCGCGCCCGCACGCCGCGCACGACTTCGGTTGGCGTCTCTCACGACTCGCCATTCCTCCCCTCGCTGCGGTTCCATTACTCCCATTCGCATTCACTTCTCCCCAACCCACTATCCACAGCAGTTCCATTCGATTGGAGGAGAAGACGTGAGGAGGCGGCAGCGGCGGAAGAGACGACGACATTCGCGGCCGTTGCTGGGGTTCACCGGACTGGAGCGTCGTTGCCGGAGCAGACACAGTGAGAAGGTAAGGCTATAGAAGCTTGTCACATTCCTCCCTGCGAAATCTGTCCCCCTCCCTCCGTGGTCACATTCCCCTCGAGCATTCTCGAGATTCCGGCGGATTTGGCGGCGCTCTGGTGTCCCCGTCAGCGGGGGAGTCGCGTGCGTGCCATTTAGGGCGGCATTGGGTAGTTTCCTCGCCGTCGCGGTGGTAGTCATGCCGGTGAGGCTCGCCCGGTCGTCCACCACATCCGTACATAGGAGAGATTAGTTCCTGCATTTGCCTGTGCGAGATGATTTCTAGTTGTTAGTTTTTATTTTGCCTCGAAGGCTATGGCCATCACTGTTTTTAGGGCGTTTTCTGTTGTTGAATTCAGGGTATGATAGTTGTGAATGAACCCTAGATCTAGTTCGGTGCATTTCAAAGATGTAGGATAATGACAGTCATGGCAATTTCAACACCCTTGTTTTGTCCCCAACTATCATCACTGATGGCGAATAATTTTCTGAATCAACTATGTCAGTTGCCATGTCATATGTGGGATAATGTCAGTTTATGAGATCAAAGTCAGCGAGTAATTTTTGTGTATGATTTCTATATCTAGGTAGTTGCACATTTAATTGTGTGATAATGGCAGTCACGGCAATTTCATTGCATTTGTTTACCTACAACTATCCTCTAAGTGGCAACTAATTTTGTGAATCAACTATGCCAGTTGCCATGTCATATGCAGAGTAATGGCAGTTTGAATGTACAATAGAGTCACTACGTTGCCATGCTGTTTTGTGATAGCACAACATATTTGATTGCATTACATGGCAACTCATGTTTTTACGAGGCCAGGGTGTGAGTTGCCACATTATGTGTTGTAGACTGGAAGTTGTCTGTCCTATTTGAACTGCCTTAGCTACCACATCCTTTGTTTGTTAACATGGCAACTTGAACCTAGTAGATGTGGCCTGTCCTTTTACTAAGCCAATGTGCCATTTGCCACATTACATGTTGGACAATGGTAGATGGGTGTTCCACTTTACTGCCTCAGTTGCCACTTTTATTAGTGCCAACATGGCAACTTGATTCTGCTACATGGCAACTGCTTCCCTAAGAAGCACACACACATCCAGTTGCCATGTTTCTGCATTTGCTTCTCCATTGGTTATTTTCTGCCTATTTGTGCATGTTCAACACATGGCATTTACCTCCTTTTCAGATGCTACAACTTTGGGGTAAAGATGGCAGATTTCATTTTTGTTATCGATGATATCCAGTGAATCATTATTTCGTGCATTTCTGTCCGCATCTGTCGGCTGTGTTTTCATTTTACACTAATGTGTTTTTGTTCTTACCGTAGCACAATGGCTCACGGTGACCATCAACATGATGATGATGACTTCATGGAGTTACCGCCACATAATCATGCGACCGGTCGTACAAAAGATGGCAATGAGGTCACTCTCCCCCTATGTTTTAATTTGACATTGAGTTTTCATTCTTCTGTTGGAACTAACTTTTTACTACATTGAACATGGCAACAAGTGATCCTTTTTGTGTTATGCAGAAGAAGAAACGTCAGCGCAATAGGGCTTCGCAAGTACGCCTAGCTATATTGAACAAAGGATTTACTGATGAGCAGAAGGGAGCTGCCGGTGAGATGGGGATGCAGGCTCTGATGAATGTTCGGTGCACGAACCTAGTAAACCCTGTATGCGACTGGCTCGGTGAGATATATGAGCCTGCATCTAGGGGATTCGTGATTCCGGGACGTGGAAGACTGCCTTTGGATGAGGAATCTGTGTTCTGCACTTTGGGTGTGCCCCGTGGAGAAATCAAAGTCCCGTATGAGGTGAATAATAAGATTGAGGAAGCCTTGTTCGCCCGTTTGTTTCCTGGAATGACATCCATGCCTAATACGACTGTGCTGGCAACTTTGCTAGAGGGCATGAAAACCCATGGCGAGGTATTTAAGATGAAGCTGCTCATGTACTTGATCTCAGCTGTCTTTGCGCCTACCACATCTCTTCGCCCAAGCAACAAGTGCTTCCCTATCCTGGTGAATGCTCTCTCTACATCTTTTCCCCTACAATCTTTTGATCTTGATGTCACGCGGAAGCTAGTCACTGCCAGTTTTTGATGTTTTTATTTTGAATGCTGATGCGGCATCTTTTTGTCCTGAAATTGTGTTGTGCAGGCGAAGCTGAAAGACGTTAAGAACATGAATTGGTGTAAATTCATCGCAGACTTCATGCATGATGCATTCTCAAATAAGATGTGCCAGAAGGGCTGTCGCTTGCACCTAATGGTATTTTTCCCTACTTTTTTGCAAATGCTCTTATCACAGTTCATTCTTTTCTAAATCAACATTGCAGCTGTTCATAAGTGTGAACCAAATTGTTTTGCATTTTTGGTATCTCTATTTGGTCATAATCTGACAACCCAGAGTTTTTGACTGATCTTTTAACCGAATTTTGTATTTCCTTTTTTTGATGGCAACCATAGGAGATCGTGCATGGCAACCCTTTGTTTCATTTCTCTGTGGCTCTTTACATGTGAAAGTGAATTTTGTTTGATCCATGGCATCTGTAGTTGCTGCCTACAAGACAATAGCATTTTTCTACAACACAAATAGTGTTCATTTCCTACATCCTTATACAATCTGGATGGCAACTATCATGTTGAACTTGTGGCAACTACTAGCATAATAGGATGGCAACTGCCAACATAGCATGATGGCAGCTAACATAGATAGATGGCAAATCTTTATTCCTTTCTTTTCACCTTGTGACTCAAGGAAACTGCATAAGCTTTTTTTCAACATAGCATGATGGAAACTAACATAGCTTGCTTTTTATTGTGTATACCAGCTCATGTACGTCGTTCGTCTTGATTTGTTAACTGTCAACTTTACTGAGATAGGAGGCCCGCCGCCTCCACATAAGTTTGCTGTCTCTGCATGGACGTATGATGTTGTCAAGGCTGTGCTTGCCGCAGACAGGATATCTGATACAAAATATGGGAAACTGCAGGTTAGTTCTGCCTTCTTTCTTGCACGACATTCGTGAATTTAGATGTTGGATATAATATGAAAAAATCCCCATACGGCAACCATTTATGGCTAACAAGCGATAAATACGTTGGCAACCATGGTTGTCTGCACATGGCACCCATGTTTGACCCCATACGACAACTCCGCCATTCCGTGTCGAAACTCCTTCCTTTTTCCTTTTTGCAATCCATGAATTGTAGTCACTGCTCCTTATTTCTTTTGACATCTTAGTTGTTTTTGCTGTTTTTTAGCTGATGGCTAAGCATGCTATAGACTACAGTGTGTTTGGTGGGCCACAAAACTTTGGCAAGTTGATGGATGTGCATTCAGCTCCATCTTGTCCTGCTGAGGTAATCAAGGATGTTTATTTGTTTTCTGAAATTATATTTTCTTGCATTTGATATCTCTTTACTGTTGTTTTGGCTTATTTTTCTTACGCACGTGACTCTAATATGTTTGGTTCTTGTTACTTTTTGCTTTCTGCTCAGGCAAGGGCACCTGTTGAGCACCTAGTCGGGCAGTTTGCTTCCGGCATGACCAGCTTGCTCGGGAAGTTGGTTGAGGGTTGGACAACACTTAATGGTTCTAATAGCGACGCGGTTGCAAGGCAGTTCACATCATTTGTTGGAGAACGGACACATCGACCAACTGGTTGCCGTGGCTGGTATGACTACAACAGCTCTCAGGAGCTCCCTGACATGCAAGATGAGCTAGATGGGGATGGTTTTGGTGGCGTGGATGCTGGCCTCGACAAGGACGGTGACGATGACATGGAGAATGTGCCACATGAAACCGATGATGATGAACATGATGAAGTTCGTGTAGGCGGTAAGAACGACAAGGCTGCACCAAAAGTTCCTCCACCAGACGGAGGCATCGATCAAACTGTTGCAAGAGACATGGGGGGTTCGCTCTCAAAGAGGGGTAGGGCTCCAGATGATGCTGGGCAAGGCTCTGCTAGCAAGAGGTGTAGGATCGATCCCGTAGCTGCTAGGAGGAGGTTCGACGTCTATTTAGCGTTTTGTTTGTCCTTCCTTTTTAACAGCCCGACCTTTTTTTATTTTGCTAAGTGCGCCATGATTTTTGTGTCTCACACCTGGTATCTTTTTGACATTTTTCTATGTGCAGTGAGGCGACAGCTGGTGGACGACCAGGTAAGAAGAAACAAGCACCCACGCCAACCCGTGTTTCTGCCCGATTGAACAAGGGGGCTCCCACTGTTGGTGCCACCACTACCACTAGGTCATCTCCTGACACATCGACGCCCAACACCGGGGTTCCTGTCGTGCTGGAAGACTTGAGGCAGACAATCAAGAGGTGGGTTCTCCCTGTTTTTATTTGTTCTAATACATTTGTTTGATGCATTCTAAATCATATACAACCTTTTTACTTGATACATTTTCTGTGGCAACTACTGTCCGCTTTCCATGGCAGCTGTCTAACTTGCCACATGGCTACTCCTATCTGTCCCACATGGCAACTGCTGTTCTTATGATCTAAATTTGCTGCATGGCAACTCCTGCTTCTTCTGCATGGCAACTGCTTACTAGACCACATGGAAAATCTTTTTTCACTCATATGGCAACTGGTAGCTTTCCACTAACTTCCACCACCTACATTTTCATGTGTGCTCATCCATACCTTGTTCTCAAATGGCAGTTCTGGCATATCACACATTTTTCATTTTATGATGACTACCATGGCAATTATTTTGCTCACCTTTTTTGTACTCTTCATGCATTTTCTTGCAGGGTGAAGAAGACTACTACACGCTCGACCAAACGCACTACCAAAGACCCACTTGAACGCATTCACTCCAAGTTGTTGACAAGTGGTACTTCAGATATTCATGAGCCGCCATTCGACAAAATTGCTGCAACACCGTCCACCGTTCCCACTAGCTCTGATGCAAGCGGCCGACCATCTCCGCCGGTTGCAGATGTGCAGACTACAACAACAGGCATCCGTACATCTGGGAGTGACGAGTTAGTATCTGCCAGGACTGCTGAGATATTGCCCACCCTGGTGGCAATGAGGGATGCTATTGTGACCCATGCCACCCGACAACAAGTGTTGAAGTGGACGCTCCTGAGATCAACCTAAACAAGGAAGACTCCTGCTCATCAGATACGGATTCCAAGCGTGTGGCTGGTGGCACTTCTGTGTCCACAAAAGAAGGGGCCGCGGCCACATTTCAGAATGATAGGCCATCCACAGATGAGACTCATCGCACAACAGCTCCAGCGGCTGGTGGCCCAGAGGCTGCTACTGCAACCGTTGCGCGAGCTGGTCTGCCACCTAGGCGGCGTGGCCCCCGCAAGCATCCTGCACAGTTATCCAATGCACCAGAGGTAGCTAAGAGCAGCAGAGGTGACTCTAGTTATGTGCCTGCTTCCACACTGTTCCCACCTTTTTCCAAAAGCAATGTTGTGGAGAAGATGGAAGTCCGAAATACAACAAACGCAGGTGGTAAGCCATGCACGACTGAAGGAGGTGGATGTTCGTAGTAGAGTGCGTCTTTAACCACCATGGAGAACACCAGCTTAAATCTGCGCACTTCTAAACTCCCTGTCAACATTGGTGTCCCCTACATCCCAAACAGGAAGATAGGCAAGAAAGTTGTGATTGAGACCGCTGGCAGCGCGCCCCGCCCTACCAATAAGCCTGATGATCCTGCAGCAGACGAGGAAGACATGTTGTTGATCTGTCACCTCTAGATTCTGCCAAACAGTTTGTTCACGATCCGGTTGGTAGGCAGGAGAGGCACCCCATGGCTTTCACTCCACGGAGCTTTAGTCTCGGCATTGATCGCACTCAGGATGAACCAGTGGTGCACGATCCTGCGCCTGTTGCCTTTGCTTTCCCGGCAGGTACGGCCAACGATGGCGCAGCCAATGGCTGATGGCAGGAAAGCTGTGAAGTTTGCAGAGCCGATAGTGCAAGGTAAATTATTGTGTGCTTATCATTTTGTTTCTAAATTTTTTGTCTGACATTTGTCACAAGCTTTTTTGGTTTCTTAATTGTGATGGCAAATATCATAGGATGCACATGGAAACTACAGTTGTTGCCATGTGGCAACTCCGGTGCAATGCACATGGCAACTGCAGTTGTTGCCACACGGAACCTCCAGTGCAATTCACATGGCAACTGCAATTGTTGCCATACGGCAACTACAGTTGTTGCCACATGGAAACTCCAGTGCAGTTCTCACCTGCGAAACATTTTCCTCTACCAAGTGACATTTGATATTGACACTTTCTTATTAGGACCTACAATTCACAGTCTGGACTTTTTCACAATGACTTGTTGTTTCCAAGTTTCTTGACCCACTTTTTTATTTCTTGCAGCCACCCCTGAGGAGATTTCGCCGTCACTCGATGAAGCTTACCGTAGGATTGAGGAGGAAGCATTGAAGAGGAGGTCCTCACGGGGTCAGGGCAATCAAGTTCTAACGTGCCTGCTGAGTTAGTATCCGAGGATACTGTTAGAAGTGCCACCCCTGGATCTGTGAGGCAGACTAGGGTAGTTCACGCACCCCCAGTGGATGACTTTGAGCCTGATGTTAAGGCCACAAAGGAGCAGAACCATCTATACGATATTGTCAAGCGTTTTGGAAATGCGAGGTCGAACAGCAAGCACATGAAGGAGCTGAAAGCGTAATGTCCACACCACACAACCACTCACTTGCTTTTCTCAGATGTTTTCTTTTCTCTTCTAGCCATGCGTTGTTTATGTTTATTTTTATTTTTTTAGTAGACATGATTTCTTTCATGTTATATCATTTTCATACAGCTCATGTTTGGATAGAACCAAAATCATACAATGTGATGCGACATATGTCGACCTGGGTGATCTTGCCGAGTCTATGAGGCCTACTGGTAAAATGTCGAAGAATGTAGTTGCGTGTGGGATTGACTTCATCAACAGGCATATGTACATTTGTCCCAACAAGACGATCATGCAGTACAGCGTGACCCGCAAAATATGGGATGGTGACTTCCACCATAAAATCCCGAGGAAGCATTTTGCAGCTCATGGTGAATTCAAGCCCACACTGAAGAAATATGTGAGTGTTTCTTCTCGGTGTACATTTTTTGCCTGGTATGTTTTGTCAGTAGTTATACTTCATATGTGGTTAACATACTATTTGTGACAGATGTTTCATGTGGCAACAGCTGCCATGTAAAATAAGTTTGACCGTTTAATGCAACTTATGTGGCAACTTCACTTAAAATATTGGGCAACTTTGTTTATACATGGATGGAAACTTCTTTTAATTACACATGGCAAATAAACATTTTCGATGCGTTCACTTTAACCACTTGATGCTTGGTTATTCATATATCTCTTACTGCATCTGGCAATAATTTTACATATCATTTTTCCAACTACATCACTCTGTTTTGATGTGAACTCTGTTTTTTCTTTCCTCTTTTTTTACTTGCAGGTCATATTCCCCATGTTCCAGGAGCTTGCACCACACAACCCAGATGACAAGTGTGGTCACCACTACGCGATTTGCCTTGACCTGAAGAACCAACGATTTGAGGTGCTTGATTCAATCCGTTTAGGAGAAGACGAAGACCTTACTACACATGCTGAATTCTTCATCAACAACCTGAAAGAGACATGGAACCGTCATTACGAAAACTAAAAGGTTCAGATCAGTCATTTTCCTATCGAGTATGTCAACACTACGAAGCAAGGAAACGGGTAATTACTATCTTTGTCATGTGTCCTCCACATCAATTTTAAACCTTTTCACCTCTTCATCGAAGTTTATCATATTTTTCTATTGGCATAACTTCACCTGTTTCTTTTCGTTATAGGCATGACTGCGGCTTTCACATGTTGGAATACCTTGCAAAGTGGGAAGGTCAACGGGTCCCTGTGATCACAGCTGCAATGGTCGTCGAGCTCCGTAAAATATACACATGGAACTGGTTGATGAATGAAGATTTCAACACGCGGGCTAACGCATGAGAGTTCATAGAGGGAGCTGTCAAAACCGCTAACAAGAAGTACAAGTGATCACGTGATGCTACATACGCATGCCTAACTTACATTCGGTGGCTGAGGAATGTAAGGTATCACCTTGTTCTTTAAAACTATGTCCGTGTGCTATGTTATGACTGCATCCCCCGTAGTCTAGTATATAGTGGTGGCATGTGTGTGCCATTGAATATTTGTAATATAAGTGTGGATCTGAACCTGCTTAGGTGTGACAACAACTACGTTTATGTTCACTACTATTATGTGTTTGTGATTGTGAGTACCAGTTGGGTGTTTGAATGCGTTTATGATGCCTGAAACATGGCAAATATAGTTGGTCAGGCACGGTTAGTGAAAGTAATTGTTTCGTTTTGCTTTTGGGTTTTTTGCATTGATAACTGTATCGGTTAGCATGGTAGTTCATAAGCAACTGTTCTCTGTCGTGTTTTTGCACGTGATCGTTTCAACTAGTTCGTTCAGAGTATGTATACAATACAATATGCGTGAAACAAAAATGCGTGGACTGAAAACAGAAATCTACGCGATGGCAGATTCAGTAGCAATTATGTACATGGCAGATTCGATGGAAGCTACATGGCAGATTTAGTAGCACCTACATGGCATTTTTTAGTCATGCATACATGGCATTTTCTTCAAATTTTGTTGTCCACCAACAGTCATTCTCGCATTTTTAAAATCTTGACCATCTACTTTACAAAATTGTCACCAACACCTAAGTTATAATCCTCCACAGATGCTTACGGATTGCCCATTCCTTTCTTTGTTTTCTTGTGCTTTGCTTGAATTTCCAACCCCGATTTGTATCTCACCTCTTTTGGACGCCCTTTTGTGATGGAACGGGGCGGGTTCCTGACCTGGGTTTGCGTGCTTGCTGTTCCAGACCCTACCTCCGAGTTTTCAGAGGATGGACCCGTCGACGAAGGCACACTTGAGGTGTGGGGGAACCTGTGTAAGGCTTCTTCAGCCTTCCTCTTTTTGATCTCATCAAGCTCTCTTTTCAGGGCCTTCCTGTGTTTTTCTGCCACCCTCGCTGTCTTATCACTCTTGCATGCTTCATCTATTAGTTCAGCATAGTTCTTGGTTAATACAACGTGCCTCACAGCGTCCATGGTTGCCTCTGGTCTGTCATCATGCACAACCAAAACTGCATTTGATGTTTGTGGCCCCAACGCATCGTCAACATCCCAAGTCCATCGCCGTCGTATGAAATGGCGGGGCAATTGCGTGACCGCGTGCATGTCCATTATTTTGAGTATGTGACAGCACACAATCCCGTCCCGTTCGAATTTGCAACATTGGCAGTAGTATTTGCCTTCGTTTATCGAGGCCTTCACAAAGTAGTTTCTTCCCTTGTACGGGTCTTCAAGTTCCGAATCGGACATGCCCATTAGAGAACACACCTTGAATGTATGTTCGTCAACCTGGTAAGTTGTGTACATGCTGGCACGCTTTATTTCTTCCTCGAATCTGCATGTTTTTGTGCTCGTTAAACTCTTATTTGATGTTTTCAGCACCTTATATTGAGGTAGGTCACAACATAGCAAACGTATTAAAATCAATGATGGATTGGAAAGCCTTTTTTCCACATTTTTTTGGATTGTTTGCTTCCACACGACAACTGCATAATATTTAACATGGCAACTGCATAACATTTAACATGGCAAATGCAGTTTGTTTCACATGGCAACTACAGTTCATTTCACATGGCGAGTGCAGTTTTGTCTCACATGGCAACTACATATCATTTCACATGGCAACTACATTTCATTACACATGGCAACTACAGTTCATTTCACATGGCAACTACAGTTCATTTCACATGGCAACTACAGTTCATTTCACATGGCAACTACAGTTTATGCTTACAATGTAATCAATGGCTGTTTTCAATAGATCAACATGTCAAAAAGTTGGCAACTACATTGCATTCTACATGGCAACTACTATCTTCATGGTAGTGCAAATAAGACTGTAAGATAATCCACTTACTTGTTAAAAATCTTGTTGGTGTATATCTTGCTCATCTGCCTCTCCATTGGTAAATATGTTAGCAATTTAGGCTGCTTGAGTGCGGTGTTTGCTTCTTGCTGTAGCTCAGATCCCAGTATTTTCTGTTGCAAAGCTATGTATTGCATGGCAAACTGCATCAATGAGTTGCCAGGGCTCACGTACCGCTTCAAAACAGCATTGAACCCCTCGCTGCGCTGAGCAGTCTGCAGAAATGGAAAGAATGTAACATCCCAAATTTTCAATTTGGAATGTTATATATTAGATCATCATTGCATAGCATATTTTATTGCATTTTGGCAAATCCTCGAAAATCCTAAGCAACTCAAGGACCCTCGGAGAGAGTTGGGGATTTTTCCCGGTTTTCATATTTGATTTTTATAAAATATTGAAACGAGGATTTTTGGTTTTAATTATTTTTCTCTCCGAAAAATATTTCGTATTAAAATAAATGAGAGGAGAAAATATGACTTCTCCAAAATAATTGAAATATTGGATGAAAAATATTAAAATCAAATATTTGATTTTATTTGGATTTTATTTGCATTAGAAAAATTGCATGTTTCAAAACCTGCATTTTTGGGCCAAGAAAATGTTCATTTCGTTCTAATTACTTTAATTAGACGGTGAAAATTTGTTTTGGCATTTTTAGATTTTTATTTATGTTTCTAGGATTTTTTTTAGTTCGGCGGAATTATTAAAAAAAAAAATCGCCCAAGCGCCGACTGGGCCGAAGCCCAGCCGCGCGGCCCAGCAGCCCACCCCGAGTCGTCCCCGACCTGGAGATGGACTCCCGCCGCCGCCCGTGTCCCTCCAGGACACGTCGTCGCTGCCGCCTTGCCCCCTCCCCCTCCTATAAGTACCGCCCGCCGCCGCCCCTCTCCCTCACCCTGTTCCCGCCCCGACCCGCACCAGCCGACGCCGGAGGAGCCCGACGCCGGAGCCGACCCCGCCGCCCGAAGGAGTCGCCGCCCCGGAGCCCGTACGCCACCGCCGAAGCCCCGTTTCGCCGCCCTGACGTCGCCCGAGCCCCGCCGCCCCTCGCCCGACCCGCCGGAGCCC
Source organism: Aegilops tauschii subsp. strangulata (assembly GCF_002575655.3). Taxonomy (NCBI): domain Eukaryota; kingdom Viridiplantae; phylum Streptophyta; class Magnoliopsida; order Poales; family Poaceae; genus Aegilops; species Aegilops tauschii. The sequence continues at coordinate 273,842,849 of NC_053037.3, read as the reverse complement.
CGTCCGACCCCGCCGGAGCCCGTCCCGATGAGGTAGCCGACCTGTTCGAACCGCCCGTTTTTTTAAAACCGCTCGGTTTATTTTTTTGAAACCCTAGGTTTATTTTTTAGATCGGTTTATTTTTTTGGTTTTATTAATTAGTGAACGTTCACCAATCCATTCGTTTTAACGAACGTGTTTGTCGGTTAGTCGCTGTTAATGAACGTCTGTTCGTTTAGCTGTTCGTCAGTTTTCTTTTTCGTCGGTTTTTCCGTGATTATTCCAGATTGCGATTCCTGATCAGATTTTCGTTCTGGTTTATCTTTTCGCTCGTTTATCTGAATCAGGCGATTCAAGCGCCTAGAGTTTCGTCTCGAAATTCTCTTTCCGTTTAACCAACTCAAACAAGTTTTTGCTACTGTAAAATTTGACTTAGATCCAGATTAGTACACGAAGCTTGTTTCTTTTGCCGTTTGACTTTCGTTGCTTCGTTTGATTTGATTCTTTTTGCAAACCGGAGTTCTTAAGTTGAACTTTCTGGTTAGATCTTTTATTTGAGTTTTACCTGTGCATTAGATGAGTGCTTATTGTATGCTTGTTTGTTTGCGATAGAGTACCCGGAGTGCGCCGCTTGCTACTTCGAATCTCTAGGTTTCACGGATCATCAGCAAGGCAAGTAACACTTTGATCATATCCCTTCCATACCCAGTTTTTATGCATTAGTTTCACCCTCAAACATTGCATGAGTAGGATTGATAACATGTGGGTATTGGGAAGTAGTTGAGGTAGTACCTATTGCCCTGTTTATTATCAAACCTTTGGGAGTTACTTCTACGTTTGCTCATATTGCTATGCTATGCTAGTAGACGTGGATTGGGTTTGAGTGTTACCATGACAGATGTGAGATTGTTAATTAATGGTTAACCTTAAGGTGGCAACTAAAACTCACATCTGGGTGGATTGAGGTACCTGGGTATTCCAGGATTGCTTGTTTTTCTTTTGGACCGCCACCCAGGTTCAAAGGGATCATGAGATTATTCATGCTAGAAACTTCCGTGTGCAGCCACAAGCTATTATGGGCTCTAGCATAGTTGATTAAGTTGTGTGAACTCTTACAGTGGTAGACTAGCAGATGTAGGGGATGTAGGTGTACCGGTCTACCCATCGTAAGGTGCTAACGCTTCTGAAAGACTGTGTCTCGGTCATCCGTTTCTCAAACATCATGTAGTGCGAGAATCAAGCGGAGGCAATCGAGTCTTGTGGGGAAAAGTGCACAAACCTCTGCAGAGTGTACAATCTAATCATGGTTAGCCGTGTCCCCGGTTATGGACATCTTGAGTATCTAGTACTTGGATTATCATGTGAATCTCATCATGTTACTTTAATTAATTTTGTTGGGTTAATGATGATACTTAATTGGGATTGAGAATGCTGTCAACCATTCTCAATGTTTAATAATCACCATGATAGTTAAATAAAATTTATTCCTTTGCAGTAGGGAAAAATTGGCTTTTTGCAAAACAGTAACCATAGAGCCTTCTACTAGCCAAATATGCATGTAGTGATAGCATCATTCTGTTCATTACTCTCTATGTGTTATTTTGCCAGCATATTCCATGTGCTGACCCGTTTCGGGCTGCAACGTTTCATGTTGCAGACTTTTCAGACGACGAGTAAGGTGCCTTAGGTCATGGTCTTATACTCAGTGATGCCATTGGAGTTGATGGACTCACTTATCTTCCAAGTCTTCCGCTGTTATCGTTTTTAGATGGCCTTAAGCCATATTTATCATACTTATTTCTCTTTTGAGATACTCGTTGTAATAAGTGTGTGATTGCTACTCTGTTATAAATCCTCCATTTTTACTGTGCGTATCAGCATTACTGATCCAGGGATGACACTGGTGCACAGCAGCACAGACTGTTAGAGGTCTGGTCGCTACAAAGGTGGTATCAGAGCACACGCTGACTGTAGGACACAACCACTAAGCTTAAACCCTAGAACACTACTCTCTTCTCATTTCTGACTCCTCTCCACTTTCTACTCTTTTAGGAATGGGGATGCAAGGAACAAGTTCATGCAACCGGATGAAGAGACACCTTTTGGACGACACTTGAAGGAAGTCACTAAGTACCTGAACATCGGAATACCAAGCTTTACCGGAACCTACAACGCCACACTACCAGAAGAGGAGCGCTGGAAGATTCAAGTTCAAGTTCCAGGAAGGACGTTTACACCAGTCACTGAGCCTATAGAGTTTTCCTTTGATGCACCAACCTGGAGTTTAGGGAAGAACTTGGCAGCCCACATCTCTATGGGACGCATTGGAGAAGTCTACCACAGGGAGCTTAAGAATACTATTTATCAGATTTGTGGACGCCAAGATGAGCAATGGGAGATGATCAGCACCAAGAAGGATGGATCAATTACAGCTTTCATCCAGGAGCAAAACCAACACATTCGTCGTCAGGAGAACCAGATGTGCGCAGACATGATAGAACTGAAGAAGGCATTGGCCAAGATCACGGAGTTGGAGGAAGAACTCAAGTCTACGCACGATGGATATGAGGAGGAGATCGCCACGTTGTTGGAAAAGAATGACGACCTGATAAAGAAGATCGGAGTATTCATGGGAGACCCAGCACCAGGAGGACAAGATGACGATTCTACTTGCCCGGATAACTACATCATCATCGACGACACCGACTCAGACCCCAGTGAAGATGACTTTATTGATGAAGCTGGAGCAGATATCATGGAGTCTTCGACCGATCAAAATTTCTAGTAGACCACCATATCAGTAGTAGTATTCCCCCATGTAAATAGTATAGTCCAAGCACTTTGTAACGATAGTTAGATCGATTGTATGCCTTGTTTGAATTGATTGAGTGATATTGATTGTGTTTGTCTCATGAGCATATGGGTAGTGTTTCCTCTCTAGACCTCATTCTATTCTAAATTCTCATCTTTCTAAACCTATCAGATGCCTCCGAGACGCGACACCGGATTTGTTTTCCCACCGGAGATCACTCAGTTGATTCAGCAGCAGAATGCCCTAATGCAAGTATTAGTACAGAACCAAGGCAACAACAACAACAACAACAACCCACCACCACCACCTGTTGATCACTTAGCCCGTTTCTTGAGGCTAAATCCGCCGGTGTTTTCCAGCAGCACCGAGCCGATTGTTGCAGATGATTGGCTCCGCAAAGTTGGAAGGGAGTCGACCACTGCAGGATGCACAGATGCGGAGAAAGTGCAATTTGCCGCACATCAGCTTGATGGACCCGCAGCATCATGGTGGGAGAATTACACAACCACACACCCTATTGACACTGTCACATGGGACCAGTTTCAGCAAGCTTTCCGTACTGCCCATGTTTCAGCAGGAGCCATGGCTATGAAGAAGCGTGAGTTTCGCAACCTACGCCAAGGAGGACGCACCGTAGGCCAGTATGTGGAGGACTTTAGTAAGTTAGCACGTTATGCTCCAGATGACGTTGCTACAGATGCAACCAAGCAGGAGAAGTTTCTCGAAGGACTGAATGATGAGCTGAGCATGCAGTTGATGGTAGCAACCTTCAACAACTACCAGGAGTTGGTAGATAAAGCTCTCATGATTGAAGGGAAGCAACAACAGATTGAAAACCGTAAGAGGAAGTATGGACAAGGGAAGTACAATTCTGGAGCTCAGCAGAAGCCATGTTTTACCCCGAAATCAGGAGGACAGTTTCAGCATACCCATGGAGGAGGTAGTTCGCACAACCATAATGGCCCCAAGAATGGTAATGGGAATGGAGGAAGCAACGGCCAGAACCGTACCAACCCTTCAACCCTAGCTAAGAGAGACCTGAGCCAAGTCACTTGCTTCAAGTGCCAGAAGACTGGACATTATGCCAATGAATGTCCTGAAGCCCAGAATGGAAATGTCAATGGAAGCTCTGGGAAGAAGCCGAACCCTTTTAACAAAGGACAAGTGAACCACGTTTACGTGGAGGAGGTTGAAGCACAACCTGATGCAGTAATAGGTAAGTTTTTGGTTAAGTCATTTACTGCACTCGTTCTTTTTGAACTGGTGCATCGCATTCATACATATCAAGGGGATTTGTGGATAAGTATAAACTGCCCACCAAGGTTCTTAAAACACCTATGCTAGTAAGTTCACCAGGAGCAGAGTATATGGCAAGCCAAGGATGTTTTCAGATGCCATTGGCCATAGGTAGGCATGTTTTCCCCTCAGATTTGATAATCTTGGAGTCGCAAGGTTTGGATGTAATTTTGGGTATGGATTGGCTATCGATGTATGGAGGAAACATTGATTGCGCCAGTAAGACAATTTTGCTTACCACCCCAGAAGGAAGAAGGATTAAGTATGTATCCCGGCATGTGCCGAAGAGGACTCAAGTGAATTCCTTATCAGGAGTTGTACAGGAGGAAGTACCAGTGGTGAAGGATTACCCTGATGTATTTCCAGAAGAGTTGCCAGGCATGCCACCGGATAGAGACATTGAGTTTTTGATCGAGCTTTTGCCAGGCACAGGACCAATATCTAAGAGACCGTACAGGATGCCCGCAAAGGATTTGGAAGAAATTAAGAAGCAGATTAAGGAGTTACTGGATAAAGGCTATATTCGCCCAAGTTCGCCACCTTGGGGATCACCAGTACTTCTAGTGGAGAAGAAAGATGGATCGTTGAGGATGGTTGTTGATTATCGAGGATTGAATGAAGTGACCATCAAAAATAAGTACCCACTGCCGATGATCAATGATTTGTTTGACCGCTTACAAGGAGCTAAGGTATTTTCCAAGATCGATCTACGATCAGGATACCATCAGTTGAAGATTCGAGAGCAGGATATACCTAAGACGGCTTTTACCACCAGGTATGGGCTATATGAGTATACCGTTATGTCATTTGGTCTGACTAACGCACCTGCCTATTTCATGAACCCGATGAACAAAGTGTTTATGGAGTTTTTGGATAAGTTTGTCATAGTGTTCATTGATGATATTTTGGTCTACTCAAAGAACGAAGAGGAGCATAAGGAGCATTTGCGTTTGGTACTTGAGAAGCTCAGAGAACATCAGTTATACGCCAAGTTCAGCAAATGTGAGTTTTGGCTGAAGGAAGTTGGATTCCTCGGACATGTTACATCCGGAGAAGGAATAGCAGTAGACCTCGCCAAAGTTGACACAGTAACAAGCTGGGAATCACCCGCATCCGTTGGAGAGATCCAGAGTTTTCTTGGACTTGCAGGATACTACCGGAGGTTCATTGAGAATTTCTCCAGGATTGCTAAGCCCATGACAGAGCTGTTAAAGAAGGACACCAAATTCAATTGGACTGAGGAATGCGAAGCTAGTTTCCAAGAGTTGAAGAAACGTTTGGTTACATCACCAGTGTTGATTCTGCCAGATCAACGCAAGGATTATGAAGTATATTGCGACGCTTCACGTCGAGGACTTGGAGCAGTGCTAATGCAGGAGGGAAGAGTTGTTTCATATGCTTCACGACAACTTAAACCCCATGAGAAGAATTATGCCACCCATGATTTGGAGTTAGCAGCCGTAGTGCATGCGTTGAAGACATGGAGACATTTTCTCATCGGAAACCACTGTGAGGTGTACACGGATCACAAGAGTTTGAAGTACATTTTCACGCAGAAGGAGTTGAATCTCAGGCAAAGGAGATGGTTGGAGCTCATTAAGGATTATGATATGAGATTGCATTATCACCCCGGGAAGGCTAACATAGTAGCAGATGCGTTGAGCCGCAAGAGCCATGTCAACACACTCGTGACCGGAGAGTTACCGAAATTATTAGCCAAGGATCTTCGCGAGCTATGTTTGGAGATAGTTCCAAGAGGCTATTTAGCAACGTTGGAGATTCAGTCTACCTTGATGGAAAAGATCAGAAAGCTCATAAGACAGACAAGGAGATTGCAGAAATAAAGAAAAGGATGAGTAAAGGAAAAGCCAAGGGATTTCGTGAGGATGAGCACGATACCTTATGGTTTGAGGACCGCGTTTATGTGCCCAATGATCCGGAGATCAGGAAGTTGATCTTGCAAGAGGCCCATGGTTCACCGTATTCGATTCACCCAGGAAATACCAAGATGTATTTGGATTTGAAGGATACTTTCTGGTGGACCGGAATGAAGAAGGATATTGCGGAGTATGTAGCAGTTTGTGATGTATGTCAGAGAGTAAAGGCAGAACATCAGAAGCCAGCAGGATTGCTACAGCCATTGCCGATACCCGAATGGAAGTGGGATAAACTAGGCATGGATTTTATCACGAGATTGCCCAGGACTCATTCAGGCTACACTCGATATGGGTTGTAGTCGATCGTTTGACGAAAGTAGCTCATTTCATCCCAGTGAAGACCACTTACACCAGTGCTAAGTTGGCAAAGATATACATGACCAGGATCGTATGTCTGCATGGAGTTCCGAGGACCATTGTATCAGATAGAGGAACCCAGTTTACCTCGAAGTTTTGGAATCAGTTACATGAAACTTTGGGTACCAGGCTAGAGTTCAGTACAACCTTTCATCCACAGACAGACGGACAGACCGAGAGAGTCAATCAGATTTTGGAAGATATGCTGAGAGCTTGTGCGCTAGATTATGGATCTAGTTGGGACGACAATTTGCCGTATGTAGAGTTTTCTTACAACAACAGTTACCAATCCAGTTTGAAGATGGCCCCTTTCAAAGCTTTGTACGGAAGGAGGTGCAGAACACCCTTGTTGTGGAATGAAGTTGGAGACCGTCAGTTGTTCGGACCAGATTTGATTAAAGAGTCTGAACAGAGAGTGAAGTTGATCCGCAATAGGCTCAAGGTAGCCCAGTCCAGGCAGAAGAGTTATGCAGATTCTAAACGCAAGGAGGCAGTTCACGAAGTCGGAGACAGAGTTTATCTTCGTGTATCACCACTTCGAGGAGTGAAGCACTTTGGAGTTAAAGGAAAGTTAGCGCCACGTTTTGTCGGACCATACAAAGTTTTGGAGCGTATGGGAGAAGTTGCTTACAAGCTGAAATTGCCTGAAGGATTGTCAGAAGTTCATGATGTATTTCACGTTTCCTAGTTGAAGAAGTGCCACGCAGAGATGGCTGAGATACCACTGAGAGATACAGTTCCACTGGAAGCGATTCAGTTGGAAAGTGATTTGACCTATGAGGAGGAACCAGTTAAGATTCTCGAGTATGCCAGCCGAGTCACCCGCAGCAAGGTTATCAAGTTCTGCAAAGTTTAGTGGAGTCACCACACTGAAGATGAAGCCACCTGGGAGCGAGAGGAAGATCTACGGAAGAACCACTCTCACCTATTTTCTAGCCAACCCGAATCTCGAGGGCGAGATTCATCTTAAGGGGGTAGGTTTGTAACATCCCAAATTTTCAATTTGGAATGTTATATATTAGATCATCATTGCATAGCATATTTTATTGCATTTTGGCAAATCCTCGAAAATCCTAAGCAAATCAAGGACCCTCGGAGAGAGTTGTGGATTTTTCTCGGTTTTCATATTTGATTTTTATCAAATATTGAAACGAGGATTTTTGGTTTTAATTATTTTTCTCTCTGAAAAATATTTCGTATTAAAATAAATGAGAGGAGAAAATATGACTTCTCCAAAATAATTGAAATATTGGAGGAAAAATATTAAAATCAAATATTTGATTTTATTCGGATTTTATTTGCAATTTTATTTGCATTAGAAATATTGCACGTTTTAAAAACTGCATTTTCGGGCCAAGAAAATGTTCATCTCGTTCTAATTATTTTAATTAGACGGTGAAAATTTGTTTTGGCATTTTTAGATTTTTATTTATTTTTCTGGGATTTTTATTAGTTCGGCGGAATTATTAAAAAAACAAAAAAAATCGCCCGAGCGCCGACTGGGCCGAAGCCCAGCCGCGCGGCCCAGCAGCCCACCCCGAGTCGTCCCCGACCTGGAGACGGACTCCCGCCGCCGCCCGTGTCCCTCCAGGACACGTCGCCGCCGCCGCCTTGCCCCCTCCCCACGGCACCCCCTCCCCCTCCTATAAGTACCGCCCGCCGCCGCCCCTCTCCCTCACCCCGTTCCCGCCCCGACCCACACCCGCCGACGCTGGAGGAGCCCGACGCCGGAGCCGACCCCGCCGCCCGAAGGAGTCGCCGCCCCGGAGCCCGTACGCCGCCGCCGAAGCCCCGTTTCGCCGCCCCGACGTCGCCCGAGCCCCGCCGCCCCTCGCCCGACCCGCCGGAGCCCCGTCCGACTCCGCCGGAGCCCGTCCCGATGAGGTAGCCGAGCTGTTCGAACCGCCCGGTTTTTTATAAAACCGCTCGGTTTATTTTTTTCGAAACCCTAGGTTTATTTTTTTTTGAGTTTGGTTTATTTTTTTTGGTTTAATTAATTAGTGAACGTTCACCAATCCATTCATTTAAAGAACGTGTTTGTCGGTTAGTCGCTGTTAATGAACGTCCGTTCGTTTAGCTATTCGTCAGTTTTCTTTTTCGTCGGTTTTTCCGCGATTATTCCAGATCGCGATTTCTGATCAGATTTTTGTTCTGGTTTATCTTTTCGCTCGTTTATCGGAATCAGGCGATTCAAGCGCCTAGAGTTTCGTCTCGAAATTCTCTTTTCGTTTAACCAACTCAAACAAGTTTTTGCTATTGTAAAATTTGACTTAGATCCAGATTAGTACACGAAGCTTGTTTCTTTCGCCGTTTGACTTTCGTTGCTTCGTTTGATTTGATTCTTTTTGCAAACCGGAGTTCTTAAGTTGAACTTTCTGGTTAGATCTTTTATTTGAGTTTTACCTGTGCATTAGATGAGTGCTTATTGTATGCTTGTTTGTTTGTGACAGAGTACCCGGAGTGCGCCGCTTGCTACTTCGAATCTCTAGGTTTCACGGATCATCAGCAAGGCAAGTAACACTTTGATCATATCCCTTCCATACCCAGTTTTTATGCATTAGTTTCACCCTCAAACATTGCATGAGTAGGATTGATAACATGTGGGTATTGGGAAGTAGTTGAGGTAGTACCTATTGCCCTGTTTATTATCAAACCTTTGGGAGTTACTTCTACGTTTGCTCATATTGCTATGCTATGCTAGTAGACGTGGATTGGGTTTGAGTGTTACCATGACAGATGTGAGATTGTTAATTAATGGTTAACCTTAAGGTGGCAACTAAAACTCACATCTGGGTGGATTGAGGTACCTGGGTATTCCAGGATTGCCTGTTTTTCTTTTGGACCGCCACCCAGGTTCAAAGGGATCATGAGATTATTCATGCTAGAAACTTCCGTGTGCAGCCACAAGCTATTATGGGCTCTAGCATAGTTGATTAAGTTGTGTGAACTCTTACAGTGGTAGACTAGCAGATGTAGGGGATGTAGGTGTACCGGTCTACCCATCGTAAGGTGCTAACGCTTCTGAGAGACTGTGTCTCGGTCATCCGTTTCTCAAACATCATGTAGTGCGAGAATCAAGCGGAGGCGATCGAGTCTTGTGGGGAAAAGTGCACAAACCTCTGCAGAGTGTACAATCTAATCATGGTTAGCCGTGTCCCCGGTTATGGACATCTTGAGTATCTAGTACTTGGATTATCATGTGAATCTCATCATGTTACTTTAATTAATTTTGTTGGGTTAATGATGATACTTAATTGGGATTGAGAATGCTGTCAACCATTCTCAATGTTTAACAACAACCATGATAGTTAAATAAAATTTATTCCTTTGCAGTAGGGAAAAATGGGCTTTTTGCAAAACAGTAACCATAGAGCCTTCTACTAGCCAAATATGCATGTAGTGATAGCATCATTCTGTTCATTACTCTCTATGTGTTATTTTGCCAGCATATTCCATGTGCTGACCCGTTTCGGGCTGCAACGTTTCATGTTGCAGACTTTTCAGACGACGAGTAAGGTGCCTTAGGTCGTGGTCTTATACTCAGTGATGCCGTTGGAGTTGATGGACTCACTTATCTTCTAAGTCTTCCGCTGTTATCGTTTTTAGATGGCCTTAAGCCATATTTATCATACATATTTCTCTTTTGAGATACTCGTTGTAATAAGTGTGTGATTGCTACTCTGTTATAAATCCTGCATTTGTACTCTGCGTGTCAGCATTACTGATCCAGGGATGACACTGGTGCACAGCAGCACAGACTGTTTGAGGTCTGGTCGCTACAAAGAAGCACTGCATGAAGTAGGCCGGCACCCAGTACATTTGCTTCTACCACAGGCTAGTAAGTGTCTCGTTGTCTTGGACTTGGTATGTTTCAATCATAGCCGTCCAACTCCGTTCAAACTCCTCCACCATCAAGCTGTGGTCCACGCACAACTCGAATGCCTTGTGTAGCTCTGGACGGTCAGCAAAGAATGGTCCTAGCGTCTCCTCAGCCTTCTTAATAATATGCCACCGGCAGTGCCTGTGCACTACCAACGGAAAGACCTCCTCTATGCCTGCACGCATGCTAAAATCCTGGTATGTTATTATGTTCATCGGAGCAAGTCGACCCATGCACTCCAAGAAGGTTTTGAACAGCCAAGTGTAACCATCTGTATCTTCGTTCCGAACGAGTCCGCAGCCGAACTGCAATGACTGATTGTGGTTATTTATTCCTATGAATGGAGCGTAGGGCATCTTGTACATATTTGTGAGATATGTCGAGCCGAATGAAATGCAATCACGGAAATGTTTGTCGGCTCTTCTTGTAGCACCATCCACCCAATACATGTTTCTGACACGGTCCTCATCGTCCAACCTTATCCTGTAGATGAAATCAGTATCTGCTTTTGCTTTCTCTTCGAAGTAGGCTATTGTGTCTTCTATGTCAGCCAACCTGCTCTCTCTATGGTTGTGACGCCCGGATAATCAGGCTACAGTAAAACTCTGCTAATGATGCCACGTCACCTTGATTACTGTTGCTAATCTCGCGTTAGTTCGAAACCGATCCTAAATTCAAATTCAAAATAAGGCAAGCAATAAAAGTTTTCGAAAAATAAAACTAAAAAGTTCGGGTTGTGCCAAATAATGCGTATGTAATTATGATGAAGAAACCACACTGTTATAGTATATCTAGATACACCAAAATAGTAAAAACAACAACAAAAACATTTATTTTAATACCTTTTGTAATTAATAAAATATCAAACTAGGTTATTTGGGGACTATACATTTTCTGACTATGGACTAAGTTGAAGTACTAATTTAGGTACTAGTGGTAATTTTTATAAAACTAAAAATAAAAGAAACTAGAAATAAAATAGAAAAGGAAAAAGAATAAAAGGGGAAAATCAAAAGCAAAAAAAGAAAGAAGTAAAAGCCCCCCTGCTGGGCCGTGGCCCAGCTGGCCACCGGGCCAACCAGGCCGGCCCAGCCGCGGCCTCCCACTCCCCATTATCCCCCCACTGCCCCGAAACCCTAGCCCACTCGCCCCGCACTCCCGCTCGTCGATCTGGATCGGGATCCCGATCCCCTCGCCCCTCGATCCTGTGCACCCGATGCTGCCCCGCCACCCGTCGTCGGCGCTCCCCCGCCGGCCTGCTTCTCCTCTCCGCCGTCGTCCCCGTCATCCACCTCGCGCCCCGCTGCCAAAACCCTACCGGCCCCGTGAGCTTCCCCTCCCTCATCTCTCTGCCGTGCCGCGTGTCCGCTCCGCCGTGGCCGCGCCCTCTCTCCCCCCCGCCGCGCTCCCACGTCGTCTGCAGCTCCGGCCGCCGCTGCTTGCGGCAGCTCCAATGCGCGCCCTCGACGCCTCCGCCCGCGCCTGCCCCGTCCGTCCTCCAGACGCGCCCCGCGCGCGCCCACGCGGCCACAGCCGCGGCCCCGCTCGCCCGCGCCGTCCCACGCGCTCGCCCTTGCGCCGGCCCACGCCGCTCTCTGCCTGCTCTGCTGCTGTGCTGCTTCCCCTGCTGCGGCTCTGCCCGCGTCGTGCCCCGCCTCCCCTGACCTTGCCGTGGCCCCGGCTGGCCGCGTCCAGGTCCAGCGCCCGCGCGGCGACCGAGCCCGTCCGCGCGCTCGTGCACGCCCACGGCCGCACGCGCGCCCGCTCGCCCGTGCGCCTGCGCCCGCTATGGCCGAGCCCGGACAAGTCCGGTGCCCAAAGGGCCCGGGCGGACATGTCCGCCCCTGGCCTATGACAAACGGGGCCCAGCCCCAGAACGAAATAAAAAAGGAAATAAAAAAATAAAAATAAATAATAAAATTAATTAATTAATTAAGATAATTAATTAACTTATTTAATCATGTTAATATTAATTAATTAAGATTAATTAACCTAATAACTAATTAACCTAATTAACTACTAATAATTAACTAACAGTCACTGACAGGTGGGACCCACCTGTCAGGTTGACCAGATCAACGGTCAACGTTGACTGCTGATGTCATCGTGATGTCATGCTGATGCATTAATTAATTTTCGAATTAATTTAATTTATTAAATTCTAAAAATGATTTAAATCTTTAAAAATTAATATAAAATAATCCGTAGCTCGGATGGAAAAACTTTGTACATGAAAGTTGCTCAGAACGACGAGACGAATCCGAATACGCAGTCCGTTCGTCCGCCACACATTCCTAGCATAGCGAGCACACAACTTTCCCCTCCGGTTCATCCGTCCAAAAACGTCGAACACCAGGATTTCTTTCCCGGATGTCCCCCCCTTTGTCGGTATCACTTCCTACCACATTAGGGCACACCTAGCGCCGCGCTTTGCCGTGTCATGCATCGTCACGCATTGTTTGCTTTATATTTATTGTTTCTTCCCCCTCTTCTCTCGCTAGACACCGAGACCGACGCCGCTGCTACCCAGTACGACTACGGTGTTGACGACCCCTCCTTCTCGGCTGAGCTTCCAGGCAAGCCCCCCCCTTGATCACCAGATATCGCCTATTCTTCTCTATACTGCTTGCATTAGAGTAGTGTAGCATGTTACTGCTTTCCGTAATCCTATCCTGATGCATAGCCTGTCCTTGCTTCTACTGATGTTACCTTTACCTGCAATCCTACATGCTTAGTATAGGATGCTAGTTTTCCATCAGTGGCCCTACATTCTTGTCCATCTGCTGTGCTATACTATCGGGCCGTGATCACTTGGGCGGTGATCACGGGTATATACTTTATACTATATACATGACACCTGTGGTGAATAAAGTCGGGTCGGCTCGTAGGAGTACCCGCAAGTGGATCTTTGTGGCGGAGCGACAGGGCAGGTTGAGACCACCTAGGCGAGAGGGGGCCTGGCCCTGGACGGCGTCCGCGGTTACTTCGACATAACACGCATAACGAGTTCTTGGTATTTGATCTGAGTCTGGCCATTTATTCTATACGCACTAACCATCTGCGCGGGAGTAGTTATGGGTATCCCGGCGTCGTGGTATCAGCCGAAGCCTTCGTGACGTCAGCGACTGAGTGGCGCGCGCCGGATTGGACTGGAACGCCACTAGGCTAGGTCTGCTTCCGGCCGCGTTCGCAACGTGCAGGTGTGCAATGGGCGATGGGCCCAGACCCCTGCGCGCATAGGATTTAGACCGGCGTGCTGACCTCTCTATTGTGCTTAGGTGGGGCTGCGACGTGTTGATCTTCCAAGGCCGGGCATGACCCAGAAAAGTGTGTCCGGCCAAATGGGATCGAGCGTGTTGGGTTATGTGGTGCACCCCTGCAGGGAAGTTTATCTATTCGATTAGCCGTGTCCCTCGGTAATAGGACGACCCAGAGTTGTACCTTGACCTTATGACAACTAGAACCGGATACTGAATAAAATACACCCTTCCAAGTGCTAGATACAACCCGGTGATCGCTCTCTAACAGGGCGACGAGGAGGGGATCGCCGGGTATTGTTGCTTCCGATAAATCTTATTTAACTTATGTCTGTACTCAGATATTGTTGCTTCCGCTGACTCGTCTATGATCGAGCACTTGTATTCGAGCCCTCGAGGCCCCTGGCTTGTATTATGATGCTTGTATGACTTATTTTATTTTTAGAGTTGTGTTGTGATATCTTCCCGTGAGTCCCTGATCTTGATCGTACACGTTTGCGTGTATGATTAGTGTACGGTCAAATCGGGGGCGTCACAAGTTGGTATCAGAGCCGACTGCCTGTAGGAATCCCCCTTCCAAACTCCTTGGCCAAAGTCGAGTCTAGTCATTGAAAAACTTTTACTAACATGGCTGTGTGTCTTACGGGCCCACGTCGCCATTGGGTGGTAATAGGATCTTTTATTCCTCGACCTTTACTCTGGGACTCTGAACTCTCTCCTATCCGGGTTAAATGATTTTGCTAAAAAGACTAACTGTAGGTTCTCGTAAATACTTTCTCCCGGAGAGCCCCTTCCGGCCAGATGATCGCCTGCTGCACCAGAAGATTCTGAAGACACTCTCTGATGCTTTCCCGAGACCCTTGTGCCCTTCGCCATTGCGATCCCTACCACCGATAAATCTTTGGATAAATACATACTTTTATCGTTCATACCTTCATCCCCAGTTGCCCTTGTTATTACAAGGTGCCCTCAAATATTCTCCGATGTTCTCGAGACTTTGTGCTCGTTGCTTTTGCAATTCCCTACCACTGATCTATGGATAAATACTTACACCCGTCGTTCTTAATTTTATTCCAAGTTGATCTTGTTGATACAAGATGCCCCGAACCGCTCTCCATTGTTCCAAGAATCCTTTGAGCTTACTGCTATACAGTTCTTTGTCACCTGAATACCCCTACGGATAATTCTCGCACTTACCGAGTATCCGCTCATCCCCAGTTGATTCAAGTATTTCACAAAAGTGTTCAAAATATCATTCGATCTTCGAAAATCTTCAGGAGCCTTTTTGCTCTTGAAATTCTTGCTTACTTGCATTATGATTAATCTTAAGTCTCGTAATATTATTGGCATCTCTTGCCATTATCATTTTGAGTCCGTTGATCCAATTTGTTGCGAATGCTCGCAATCCTCAATCAGATCCTAGAATTCATCCTTCCGGCTCAGACGTCATTTTTAACATGAGCTGGATCTCGACCAATCAAATTGTCGTCGTTTGTACCCCTAAGCTTACTCAAGTTATCCATCCTTAATCAGAGCATTTGCTTCTGATCCTTTGATTTGGAAACTATAATTCCTTTACATGTGAGCTTTGAGTTAGTCAGTTGTTTCTATAACCTGATCTCCTGGCATTTTTTCTTCCTCTGGTTGAGTACTGATGCTCACATCCGATCCCTTGTGGACCACCAGACCCTTTTGTCGGATTTTATCCGACAATGTCCTTCATATTAAATAAGCTTCTGAGCTTTTCCTCGGATACATGATGCCTTTGGTAAATTGTATCCTCTGCTTTGTGAACCATGCTCTACATTCGAGCTTGTGTTAATTAATCCAAAAAAAATTTGTGGTATATGTTCCTAAGATGCCTCGATGGGTTGAACCAATACCTTACCTAATCTATGTGAGCCTGAAAGATTTCACGGGCCATACTCATCTGGTATTTCACCAGGTAAAACTTTCAACACTAATGTCTTTATCGAATGCGAGAAGTGAATGAAAGGTTATGCATTGGAGAAGTGGGAGTCGACCTTGAACTTTGTGTTCATGCCCATGGACACGATGTAGATCCTATCTTAGAAGCTTCTTGTAATAATAACTATTTCCTTGATATGATATCGTCTAGTATCTGTGTATTGATCCTTTTGCAATCGTGGTTCCGACCATGTTCTCCTTTAAATACCATTTCTCGTACAAGTTTAAGCAATTGTCTTCTATAGAGCAATACCCCAATCCACCCTCTACTTTGATCTGTCGTCGAGTATTGCCCCCTGGTATCTCGAGATTATCACGGAACCGCATAACTTCTTATGAGTTCTTCATCAAGTACTACATTCTCACGGATTACTATTTTTCCTGGGTTTTGAGTGGTTAATCACTCGAGTACCCCGATAATTGAATCGAGTCCGCACTACGGTTCAACAACTTTTAGTAATGTTCCTTACTTACGAGTTTGTACCCGATCGCGTCATTCCTAGCCTGTTTGGCTATATCATTATCTTGATGATTTTAACTGTGCTACCTGGTCCTTATTCCCGGAGCACCACTTTCGACGATGAGCTAAGCTTATGTCGATTTTCCTCGTCATATCGTTTCACCTCGAACAACAAACTTGACCCCGAGTTTGTGTAGTATCCGTGGCTCCAATAATCTTTTGTTGCATCAGTCCTTTTGCTTGATGCAGTCGCTGATCAATTCCTTCTTCGTGGATCCCCTCGACAATAAAATGTCGTGATCATCATCAACATTTTGAGCTCTTCCAGGATATCAGTCGAAATTCAGGATGAGAAATATCATCCTTGCCCCTCGATGATTTGTGTTATCATCGGCAACGTTATTGCCCCCCCTCCAAGTCAGACTTGATCATGTTATGGAGCTCTTTCCTATCTAGCTTATGTTATGTTCTACATTGAAGTATTACTGTCCTTCATGTCAAGGATGTTGTGAGGATTGCCCCACCTCTTAAGAATTCCTGATACAGTAATACTTCTCGCCATCTCCATTCATTTCCAGGTTCACGTGTTGATTCTAACCGGGATACCAACAGGTGAACTGTGTTGTTTAGATTCTGCCCTTCTAGCAACCCTATTCCTTTGAAGTTAATGGTCGGACGTTCATTCTTAGACTATTGATTATTGAATCACCATTCCGACGTTGGTCGTGCAGCCCAGCCCATATTTCGGGTGCACCTTTCAACTGATGTTTAATTGGGTATGTTTTCCTCAACATATCTCATTATATTATTGATCTGACAAATGTTATCTCCTTGTTCACATAATTGTGGAAATCCATCCTTTGAAATTCTGATGAATTGTTGCTGAGTCCATCAGCCACCTCGTCATCCTCTCCTTGGTTTACTGATGAACTCTTGTTTCGGAACTCGCTTCCATAGTTCATTTCCCGAGAATCTTACAATGTCGTCTCGTCAATTTGTTTTGCACCTTTTCTTCTCACGCACCCTGAGTCTGAGGTATCCAAACACCGATCATATCTGAATCTCGGTCATATATGATGGTTGGAACATATTTCCAAGAGTTATAACATTGGTCTTTATATGACCCGGTAAGGTGATGTCGTGCCTAGCACACCTGGCCGGAGGACCTATTGTTACCATTTCCTTTTAGCAAGGCTATCCTTTTCTTCCATGAGGAAATTGTAAGACTTATTCTACAAGCGGTTCCCAATGGACCCTTTTTGTTTCTAAAATCTGATCTTCACCTGATAACCATGTCAAGGCTATCTCGATGCATGTCTATGGTAATCCAATTTTCAACAAGAACATTTGAAGCCCAATGCTAAATGTTTCTCGCTCAATTATCCAAACACCGTTGTATGGGTAATGTCATGAAATTTCTCTCACCTTACCTAAAGAGTTTTCTACATTATATCCTGTCCTGGATATCATGCTCTGCTTGTCCTTGGGAAGGATATACCCTTGAAATATGTGTTTAAATACATTTTCCTTTCCATTGTTCTGTTTACTCTGATAATCATATTTTCCTTTCCATTGTTTTGTTTAACCTTTCTTGTAATCTAACTTAGCCGAGCAGAGATAATTCCCTGCTTAGTTGAGCACCTCGTTGTACCACTCTCTCAGTAGACCATGTTACTTTTGTTGATGACATTTCGGTAGCCACCGATGGATGAGAACTTTGCCTATTGGTCCGCCTCGTTTCAACGAGCAGGAAAATGGTTCTCTTCGTCCCTCGCCCTTGGTACCAACGTGTTGCCGACATAACTGACAGGGTATTCTCTGACATGCCTTGCTATCATGACCGTGCAAGATGTCACTGCTCCTATAAAAAAAACCACATGGTGGGCCCATAACCCACAGTTCCATAGGATCGAAACCTGACTCTCCTGTACACCCCATGTTCCCAAGTTTGTTCCTCGCGCATGGCCTCGTATCTAATTCACGAGCCACCTTCCGATGAGATCATCAATCTGGTATCAGACGCAATACTTATTCCCATTGCTCTGAACCCCTTTCACACTTCGCTTCAGGCAACGAACAATTGCCTATGCGCTTGAAACATCTATTTTGCACCTTCTTACTTTGCTCTTGATAACTTCTTAAGTTTCAGTTCGAGAGTTACTTCCGTCACGTTCCCCGATGTTTGCTACCAGGTAGTCAACCTTGCAGAGGTTCATTCTTCCGGGATAACCACCCTTAATTCTTTCGTAAGTACGATGGAGTTCCCGAAGAAAGAATGCCGACTTCATCACGGTGACCCGAAGCAGAGAAATGAAGACATCAACATAATGGATCGATCTCTTCGAGAAGAGCAACCAAGACCGAGAAGATCCGTTAGATTTTTCGTAACCCAATCCCTCCCCCCTTCTCTACCTCCTAAATCTCGGGACGAGATTTCTTGTAGTGGAGGAGAATTGTGACGCCCGGATAATCAGGCTACAGTAAAACTCTGCTAATGATGCCACGTCACCTCGATTACTGTTGCTAATCTCGCGTTAGTTCGAAACCGACCCTAAATTCAAATTCAAAATAAGGCAAGCAATAAAAGTTTTCGAAAAATAAAACTAAAAAGTTCGGGCTGTGCCAAATAATGCGTATGTAATTATGGTGAAGAAACCACACTGTTATAGTATATCTAGATACACCAAAATAGTAAAAACAACAACAAAAACATTTATTTAAATACCTTTTGTAATTAATAAAATATCAAACTAGGTTATTTGGGGACTATACATTTTCTGACTATGGACTAAGTTGAAGTACTAATTTAGGTACTAGTGGTAATTTTTATAAAACTAAAAATAAAAGAAACTAGAAATAAAATAGAAAAGGAAAAAGAATAAAAGGGGAAAATCAAAAGCAAAAAAAGAAAGAAGTAAAAGCCCCCCTGCTGGGCCGTGGCCCAGCTGGCCACCGGGCCAACCAGGCCGGCCCAGCCGCGGCCTCCCATTCCCCATTATCCCCCCACTGCCCCGAAACCCTAGCCCACTCGCCCCCCCACTCCCGCTCGTCGATCTAGATCGGGATCCCGATCGCCTCGCCCCTCGATCCCGTGCGCCCGATGCCGCCCCGCCACCCGTCGTCGGCGCTCCCCCGCCGGCCTGCTTCTCCTCTCCGCCGTCGTCCCCGTCATCCACCTCGCGCCCCGCTGCCAAAAACCCTACCGGCCCCGTGAGCTTCCCCTCCCTCATCTCTCTGCCGTGCCGCGCATCCGCTCCGCCGTGGCCACGCCCTCTCTCCCCCCGCCACGCTCCCGCGTCGTCTGCAGCTCCGGCCGCCGCTGCTTGCGGCTGCTCCAACGCGCGCCCTCGACGCCTCCGCCCGCGCCTGCCTCGTCCGTCCTCCAGACGCGCCCCGCGCGCGCCCACGCGGCCACAGCCGCGGCCCCGCTCGCCCGTGTCCCGCGCACGCCCGCGCCGTCCCACGCGCTCGCCCTTGCGCCGGCCCACGCCACTCTCTGCCTGCTCTGCTGCTGTGCTGCTTCCCCTGCTGCGGCTCTGCCCGCGTCGTGCCGCGCCTCCCCTGACCTTGCCGCGGCCCCGGCTGGCCGCGTCCAGGTCCAGCGCCCGCGCGGCGACCGAGCCCGTCCGCGCGCTCGTGCGCGCCCACGGCCGCACGCGCGCCCGCTCGCCCGTGCGCCCGCGCCCGCTATGGCCGAGCCCGGACAAGTCCGGTGCCCAAAGGGCCCGGGCGGACATGTCCGCCCCTGGCCTATGACAAACGGGGCCCAGCCCGAGAACGAAATAAAAAAGGAAAACAAATAAAATAAATAAATAATAAAATTAATTAATTAATTAAGATAATTAATTAACTTATTTAATCATGTTAATATTAATTAATTAAGATTAATTAACCTAATAACTAATTAACCTAATTAACTACTAATAATTAACTAACAGTCACTGACAGGTGGGACCCACCTGTCAGGTTGGCCAGATCAACGGTCAACGTTGACTGCTGATGTCATGCTGACGCATTAATTAATTTTCGAATTAAATTAATTTATTAAATTCTAAAAATGATTTAAATCTTTAAAAATTAATATAAAATAATCCGTAGCTCGGATGGAAAAACTTTGTACATGAAAGTTGCTCAGAACGACGAGACGAATCCGAATACGCAGTCCGTTCGTCCGCCACACATTCCTAGCATAGCGAGCACACAACTTTCCCCTCCGGTTCATCCGTCCAAAAACGTCGAACACCGGGATTTCTTTCCCGGATGTCCCCCCCCTTCGTCGGTATCACTTCCTACCACGTTAGGGCACACCTAGCGCCGCGCTTTGCCATGTCATGCATCGTCACGCATTGTTTGCTTTATATTTATTGTTTCTTCCCCCTCTTCTCTCGCTAGACACCGAGACCGACGCCGCTGCTACCCAGTACGACTACGGTGTTGACGACCCCTCCTTCTCGGCTGAGCTTCCAGGCAAGCCCCCCCCCCTGATCACCAGATATCGCCTATTCTTCTCTATACTGCTTGCATTAGAGTAGTGTAGCATGTTACTGCTTTCCGTAATCCTATCCTGATGCATAGCCTATCCTTGCTTCTACTATTGTTACCTTTACCTGCAATCCTACATGCTTAGTATAGGATGCTAGTTTTCCATCAGTGGCCCTACATTCTTGTCCGTCTGCTGTGCTATACTATCGGGCCGTGATCACTTGGGCGGTGATCACGGGTATATACTTTATACTATATACATGACACCTGTGGTGACTAAAGTCGGGTCGGCTCGTAGGAGTACCCGCAAGTGGAACTTTGTGACGGAGCAACAGGGCAGGTTGAGACCACCTAGGCGAGAGGGGGCCTGGCCCTGGACGGCGTCCGCGGTTACTTCGACATAACACGCATAACGAGTTCTTGGTATTTGATCTGAGTCTGGCCATTTGGTCTATACGCACTAACCATCTACGCGGGAGTAGTTATGGGTATCCCGGCGTCGTGGTATCAGCCGAAGCCTTCGTGACGTCAGCGACTGAGTGGCGCGCGCCGGATTGGACTGGAACGCCACTAGGCTAGGTCTGCTTCCGGCCGCGTTCGCAACGTGCAGGTGTGCAATGGGCGATGGGCCCAGACCCCTGTGCGCATAGGATTTAGACCGGCGTGCTGACCTCTCTGTTGTGCTTAGGTGGGGCTGCGACGTGTTGATCTTCCGAGGCCGGGCATGACCCAGAAAAGTGTGTCCGGCCAAATGGGATCGAGCGTGTTGGGTTATGTGGTGCATCCCTGCAGGGAAGTTTATCTATTCGAATAGCCGTGTCCCTCGATAAAAGGACGACCCGGAGTTGTACCTTGACCTTATGACAACTAGAACCGGATACTGAATAAAATACACCCTTCCAAGTGCCAGATACAACCCGGTGATCGCTCTCTAACAGGGCGACGAGGAGGGGATCGCCGGGTAGGATTATGCTATGCGATGCTACTTGGAGGACTTCAATCTACTCTCTTCTACATGCTGCAAGATGGAGGCTGCCAGAAGCGTAGTCTTCGACAGGACTAGCTATCCCCCTCTTATTCTGGCATTCTGCAGTTCAGTCCACCGATATGGCCCTTTACACATATACCCATGCATATGTAGTGTAGCTCCTTGCTTGCGAGTACTTTGGATGAGTACTCACGGTTGCTTTTCTCCCTCTTTTCCCCTTTCTATACCTGGTTGTCGCAACCAGATGCTGGAGCCCAGGAGCCAGACACCACCGTCGACGACGACTCCTACTACACTGGAGGTGCCTGCTACTACGTGCAGCCCGCTGACGACGACCAGGAGTTAGTTAGGAGGATCCCAGGCAGGAGGCCTGCGCCTCGTTCGATCTGTATCCCAGTTTGTGCTAGCCTTCTTAAGGCAATCTTGTTTAACTTATGTCTGTACTCAGATATTGTTGCTTCCGCTGACTCGTCTATGATCGAGCACTTGTATTCGAGCCCTCGAGGCCCCTGGCTTGTATTATGATGCTTGTATGACTTATTTTATTTTTAGAGTTGTGTTGTGATATCTTCCCGTGAGTCCCTGATCTTGATCGTACACGTTTGCGTGTATGATTAGTGTACGGTCAAATCGGGGGCGTTACAATGGTACTTTACCTTTAGGTTCGTTACGTCTGCTGGTATGTAGGGCATGCTACTCAGACTACCATCTCCGCTGTGGATCAGGGACAGTATTTGGACCATTCTTGATGGACCGACGTTACAATCATGTAGCAACTTTATGAATTTCTTCTCGAGGGGGCTGAATCCTCTGTGGGCGCTCAGAAATTTTACCAGGTCAAACTTCTTTATAAGTTCGTGGTTGTGTTCGTCGAAATATTCGGTGACCACCCACCATGCTCCATTTGTGTTTAGCTTCAACCGGACAGGGCATTCCGTCTTGAGAACGATGCCTCTCTTTCGTTCCGGCACGACAAGCACAACACCTTTACCCTTCTTGTTCCTGCGTGCCTTGTAGCACCTTATCTCACCTCTGCTGTACTCATTAGTTTTTTTATATTTTCCTATGGTATTCGGTGTTCACCGCAAACCCATGGAACATTGCATATCTCTGGTAGTATTCCTTGGCATCTTCAAACGAACCAAATCTCTGCCCAACATATGGTGGTTGAGGTATCATGATTTCCGATTGCCCATCTTCTTCCTCCCCTTGCGCTTCATCATCAGTCTCATCATTCACTTCAGTGTGGGCGACTGTTTCATCTGCTTGAGTGTTGCTTGTGCTGGTGCGCACATGTGTGCTTGTCGTCATTGCTGCAACGATTGCCAGTTTCGACACTGATTCTGTATTGTTTGTGGCAGCATTGGTGACTTGCTCGTGGAATGCTCCTTCCGTGTGCTCCGAGGTTCCCGCGGTAGATGTTCCCGCGCCGCTGTTGATTGTAGTTGAAGCTCCTGCAAAAAAACAGGTATGTGTGTAAGCAGAATTGCTTGAATGGCATGTTTATCATAATGGAATATAGCAACTGCATCTGATTTGGCATGATATCATTCATACAACAAGCCGTGGCATCTGCATCTGGCCATGCATGGCAACTGCAGTTTTTCAGCCATGGCAGCTACAGTTCACCAAACATGGTAGCTACTGTTGCCAAGACATGGCAACCAGCATCTTTAACATCAAAACTTGCATTCTAGATATGAGCCCACTAGGCAAATGGAGTTAATCACAAATGGCATACACATGCACACAGTAATTGACAAATCCTGAAGACAATAGACGACTATTGCACGTATACACTTGGTAGCATTTTGTCATTTGCCGCCACCACAGTGACAAATCCACTTTCCCCCATGCTTTTCCACAAAAGCAAATGCACTATTTTTGTTGGTTCACATTTTTTTACCATGTTGTGCCGCATGTGCTAATCGAAGCTGGTATGTCACTTCAATTTGCTGTGCTCTATCTGCAATAGCGATGGCCTGTAACGGTGAAGCTTGCCACAATACCTTTGCTGTTGTGGTTCCACCATAACAACCTGCGATCATGAGCAGTTTGTCAATGCATGGCAACCGTAGTTTCTACAACATGGCATATGTAGTGGTTCAACCATGGCAACCAGAGTTGTTCACACTTGGCATCCAGAGTTGTTTAGACATGGCAATCACAGTTGATTAGACATGGCAACTACAGTTGTCAAGACATGGCAACTGCAGTTGACCAGACACGAGAATTACAGTTGTTCAGACATGGCAACTGCGTTTTGTCGTCACACCACGTAAACACCAATGTCACCTATGTTCCTTTTTCTGATGCACTGTCCACAAAATCACTTCATATGACTCACCTGCGTACAACGTTGATGGCAGGTACCCGGTTGTCGCTTGTTTCCACGTGCTGCATGATGGTCCTGTGTTTTCCCAAAAAACTCGTAAGTCTTGCCATCCTTGCAAGTTTTATTTTTTGGCCACATCAGTATGCTATTTTCTATGCGTTGCCTTGATTTGCGACATCTGCTACTTGAAGTTGGTCTCCTGTACATCTATCAGCGTTAACGCACTGTGTTGGAACTTGCCATGGTATCCCTGCCTGTGTGGTTGTGTCATAAGAACGTGCGAACAAGGACATTGTAGCACATAAGTAGAATGCCATTTTCATGCCCACAAACATGTCAACTGTCGCCTTTTTGATCATGCATTGTACCTATGTTCGCGTACTGCTCTAGTAGTGGCAGCAACGGTCCTGCGGAAATGAGTTGATTGTACTCTACTGCATCCCAAGGGGGCGCTTGCGGCCTTTGAGAAAACCAAGGATCAGTGCCGTCTTCATGATTCATTTTTTCTGCTTTTCTCCCACTGTGTTTTCAGTCACTGCATGAACAAGAACGCATGAATATTCGAAATGCATTTTTGCTGTTTCCACATAAAAGAAAACACGGCAATCTTATCACATTTCTTGCATAAACAACCAATACATCATGGCAAGTAGGACATGCACATTCATTCTCTTTTCTACAATCTGGATGCCAACTATCTTTTTGAACCAATGGCAACAACCAACATAATACGATGGCAAGTAACAACATAACATGGTGGCAGCTAACGGCAAAGATAGGTGGTAACTAACAGCAAATATAGGTGGCAATTAATTTTCTCCCTCCCTATGTACCGCCCAAATTGCTCCTTTCTTTCCCTGATTTTAGTGAATCCTACACATCCTTCTGGAGCACCTACTCGCAGCAACCCAACCTACAAGCTTAGTTCAGATCTAGCATAGAACATGGCAGATCTTGCGTACGTTGGTGGGCAAAGGGGAATAAACACAAATCCGTGGTGTGTTTGCCATGACAATGAAATTATTTGGGACATGGGAAGGAGGAGAAAGAGGAGGAGATCAGAGATCGACCTGTTAGCTCGTCGTCGTGTTTTCCATCGATCGGGAGGGTGCGGTGGCGTGATACGTCTCCAACGTATCTATAATATTTGATTGTTCCATGCTATTAAATTATCTGTTTTGGATGTTTAATGGGCTTTATTATACACTTTTATATTATTTTGGGACTAACCTACTAACCGAAGGCCCAGTGCAAATTGCTGTTTTTTTGCCTATTTCAGTGTTTCGCAGAAAAGGAATATCAAACGGAGTCCAAACGGAATGAAACCTTCGGGAGAGTTATTTTTGGAACAAACGTGATCCAGGGGACTTGGAGTGGACGTCAAGAAAGAAGCAAGGAGGCCACGAGGCAGGGAGGCGCGCCTGCCCCCCTGGGCGCGCCCCACCCTCGTGGGCCCCTCGCAGCTCCACCGACCTACTTCTTCCTCCTATATATACCCATATACCCCGAAAACATCCAGGAGCACCACGAATCCCTATTTCCACCGCCGCAACCTTCTGTACCCATGAGATCCCATCTTGGGGCCTTTTCCGGGGCTCCACCGGAGGGGGAATCAATCACGGAGGGCTTCTACATCAACACCATAGCCTCTCCGATGATGTGTGAGTAGTTTACCACAGACCTTCGGGTCCATAGTTATTAGCTAGATGGCTTCTTCTCTCTCTTTGGATCTCAATACAAAGTTCTCCTCGATCTTCTTGGAGATTGATGTAACTCTTTTTGCGGTGTGTTTGTCGAGATCCGATGAATTGTGGGTTTATGATCAAGTTTATCTATGAACAATATTTGAATCTCCTCTGAATTCTTTTATGTATGATTTGTTATCTTTGCAAGTCTCTTCGAATTATCAGTTTGGTTTGGCCTACTAGATTGATCTTTCTTGCAATGGGAGAAGTGCTTAGCTTTGGGTTCAATCTTGCGGTGTCCTTTTCCAGTGACAGCAGGGGCAACAAGGCACGTATTGTATTGTTGCCATCGAGGATAAAAAGATGGGGTTTATATCATATTGCTTGAGTTTATCCCTCTACATCATGTCATCTTGCCTAATGCGTTACTCTGTTCTTATGAACTTAATACTCTAGATGCATGCTGGATAGCAGTCGATGTGTGGAGTAATATTAGTAGATGCAGAATCGTTTCGGTCTACTTGTTGCGGACGTGATGCCTATATACATGATCATGCCTAGATATTCTCATAATTATGCACTTTTCTATCAATTGCTCGACAGTAATTTGTTCACCCACCGTAATACTTATGCTATCTTGAGAGAAACCACTAGTGAAATCTATGGCCCCCGGGTCTATTTTCCATCATATAAGTTTCCAATCTATTTTATTTTGCAATCTTTACTTTCAGTTTATATTATAAAAATACCAAAAATATTTATCTTATTATCTCTATCAGATCTCACTTTTGCAAGTGGCCGTGAAGGGATTGACAACCCCTTTATCGCGTTGGTTGCAGGGTTCTTATTTGTTTGTGTAGGTATGAGGCGACTTGCGTGTAGTCTCCTACTGGATTGATACGTTGGTTCTCAAAAACTGAGGGAAATACTTACGCTACTTTGCTGCATCACCCTTTCCTCTTCAAAGTCAAGTCAAGATTTGATCTCCCGTCAACTAGCCGATTTCTGGCGCCGTTGCCGGGGAGATCTACGCCAAGTCAAGACATACCAAGTACCCATCACAACTCTTATCCCTCGCATTACATTATTTGCCATTTGCCTCTCGTTTTCCTCTTCCCCACTTCACCTTTGCCATTTTATTCGCCTTTTTTTTCTGTTCGTCTCTTTTCGCTTGCTTCTTGTTGTCTGTTTGCCCTAATGGCCCTGCCTAAAAACGTTGATCCTTACCTTAAAAGGTTGGAAGAAATTGAAAACAACGTCAGAAGCTTTATGACTTTGCAATTTGAGCATAATAATTTCTTTAGAAACGAGCTTAAAGAACAAAAAAGCTTTATGGAGTACATGAATAAAGAGCTTGATGATATGTCTAAGGAATTTTATGGTTTGAAATCTCAATTTGCTTATCTTGAAAAATTAATAGCCCAAATTTCGGATAAGCAGGCCACCTTAGTCAATAAGATGGCCGCCAAACCGGAAGATCTAGAAAGTAATAGGGATGAAGATCTAAAAGTGATTGATGTTTCCCCTATTAAATCTTTGTTTTGCAATATGAATCTTGATAATGATGGGACTTGAGATGAGTCAACTTTAGTTAAAAGGCGTCCCAATAATTCGGAGTTTTAGATCTTGATGCAAAAATTGGTAAAAGTGGGATTGAAGAGGTCAAAACTTTACATAGCAATGAACCCACTATTTTGGTTTCAAGGAATTTAATTATGATAATTTTTATTTAATAGATTGTATTTCCTTGTTGCAATCCGTGTTAAATTCTCCTCATGCTTATAGTCAAAATAAAGCTTTTACCAAACATATCGTTGATGCTTTAATGCAATCTTATGAAGAAAGGCTTGAATTAGAAGTTTCTATCCCTAGAAAACTTTATGATGAGTGGGAACCTACTATTAAAATTAAAATTAAAGATCATGAATGCTATGCTTTTATGTGATCTGGGTGCTAGTGTTTCCACGATTCCAAAAACTTTGTGTGATGTGTTAGGTTTTCGTGAATTTGATGATTGTTCTTTAAATTTGCACCTTGCGGATTCCACCATTAAGAAAACTATGGGAAGAATTAATGATGTTCTTATTGTTGCAAATAGGAATTATGTGCCCATAGATTTCATTGTTCTTGATATAGATTGGAATCCTTCATGTCCTATTATTCTTGGTAGACCTTTCCTTAGAACGATTGGTGCAATTATTGATATGAAAGAAGGAAATATTAGATTCCAATTTCCGTTAAGGAAAGGCATGGAACACTTTCCTAGAAAGAAAACTAAATTACCTTATGAATCCATTATGAGAGCCACTTATGGATTGCATACCAAAGATGATAATACTTAGAGCTATTCTTGCCTTATGCCTAGCTAGGGGCGTTAAACGATAGCGCTTGTTGGGAGGCAACCCAATTTTATTTTTGTTTCTTGCTTTTTGGTTCTCTTTAGTAATAAATAATTCATCTAGCTTCTGTTAAGATGTGTTTTTATGTTTTAATTAGTGTTTGTGCCAAGTAGAACCTTTGGGAAGACTTGGGTGAAGTCTTTGTGATCTTGCCGTAAAAAAACAGAAACTTTAGCGCTCGCGAGATTAGCTACAAATTTTTACTGGAGAGTGATATTTAGTTTATTATTTTTGCAGATGATTAATAGAAAAATTCCTCATGTCCATAAATTTATTTCAGAATTTTTGGAGTTGCAGAAGTATATGTTTGATACAGATTACTACAGACTGTTCTGTTTTTGACAGATTCTGTTTTTCGTGTGTTGTTTGCTTATTTTGATGAATCTATGAGCAGTATTAGAGGGTATGAACCATAGAGAAGTTGGAATACAGTAGGTTTAACACCAATATAAATAAATAATGAGTTCATTACAGTACCTTGAAGTGGTGGTTTGTTTTCTTTCGCTAACGGAGCTCATGAGATTTTCTGTTGAGTTTTGTGTTGTGAAGTTTTCAAGTTTTGGGTAAAGATTTGATGGATTATGGAATAAGGAGTGGCAAGAGCCTAATCTTGGGGATGACCAAGGAACCCCAAGTTAAAATTAAAGGACAACCAAAAGCCTAAGCTTGGGGATGCCCCGGAAGGCATCCCCTCTTTTGTCTTCTTCCATCGGTAACTTTACTTGGTGCTATATTTTTATTCACCATATGATATGTGTTTTGCTTGGAGCGTCTTGTATGATTTGAGTATTTGCTTTTAGTTTACCACAATCATCCTTTCTGTACACACCTTTTGGGAGAGACACACATGAACCGGAATTTATTAGAATACTCTGTGTGCTTCACCTATATCTTTTGAGCTATATAATTTTGCTCTAGTGCTTCACTTATATCCTTTAGAGCACGGTGGCGGTTTTATTTTATAGAAATTATTGATCTCTCATGCTTCACTTATATTATTTTCAGAGTCCTTTAGAACAGCATGGTAGTTTGTTTTGGCTATAAAATTAGTCCTAATATGATGGACATCCAAGATGGGTATAATAAAAACTATCATATAGAGTGCATTGAATATTATGAGAAGTTTGATACTTGATGATTGTTTTGAGATATGAAGATGGCACTACAGGAAACAACTACTTTGCCGTCTGCCATGGCGGACGGCAAAGGCTCGAAAGGCGGACGGCAAAGACCTTTGCCGTCAGCCGCGGACGGCAAAAGGCTCCGGCAAAGAAGGCTACGGTAAACAGCTGCTTTGCCGTCTGCTTCCTGGCGGCGGACGGCAAAGGCTCTTTGCCGTCGGCGGCGGACGGCAAAGAGGGCGGACGGCAATATTTGCGCTGTCAGTCCGTTAAGTGGCTAACGGCAGACCTTTGCCGTCCGCCGCAGACGGCAAAGAGCCTTTGGTCTTTGCCGTCCGCCTTATGATGTCATCTACACGTCACTAGATGGCAGGTTCTTTGCCGTCTGCCACTGATGGCAAAGT
The DNA here is from genome assembly GCF_002575655.3 of Aegilops tauschii subsp. strangulata. NCBI lineage: Eukaryota > Viridiplantae > Streptophyta > Magnoliopsida > Poales > Poaceae > Aegilops > Aegilops tauschii. Next base: position 273,813,489 of record NC_053037.3, on the reverse strand, counting down.
GCAGGTTCTTTGCCGTCTGCCACGGACGGCAAAGTCTTTGCCGTCTGCCACTGTAGGCAAACTGACCAAATGGGTCAGCTCCCAGGAAGCACAGTTGGCTGCCACGTGGCTTCTTTGCCGTCCGCGGCAGACGGCAAAGGCTCTTTGCCGTCGGTGGCAGACGACAAAGAGCCTGCATATTGTCTGTTTTTTCTGTTTTTTATTAAATCCCACAATTTGCAGCACATATCACATATATAAGTTTCATATCCAGCACATATCCAACACATATCTAGCACATAAGTTTCATATCACATATCACATCAGTTTCATCCATACACATTGTTCATACATAAGGAAGTTCCATCCATACACATTGTTCCATCCATATATATATTACAATGCAAAGTGTCATGAAGATAGCAAGCTAGATACAATGCAAAGTTTCATCAAAGGAAAAGCAAGCACTCCATCATAGCAAGCTAGCTTCCATCAAGTGAATGAAATCTGCAAAATGGTAAATAAGAAAGTTAGAAATAGGTGACTAGAACAAGAAGAAGACTAGAACAAGAAGTATATGTCATTTATGAGCTAACTTAGGTGAAATGGATCATATATGAGCTAACTAAGTTGAAATGGGTTGTTTATGAGCTAACTTAGTTGAAATGGATCATTTATGAGCTAACTTAGTTGAAATGGGTCGTTTATGAGCTAACTAAGGTGAAGGGCATCGTTTTTGAGCTAAGTAAGGTGAAATGGGTCATTTTGGAGCTAACCTAGTTGAAATGGATCGTTTTTGAGCTAACTTAGTTGAAATGGATCGTTTTTGAGGTAACTAAGGTGAAATGGATCGTTTTTTAGCTCACTTAGGTCAAATGGATCGTTTTTGAGCTAACTTAGTTGAAATGGATAGTTTTTGAGCTAACTTTGTTGAAATGGATCATTTTTGAGCTAATTTAGTTGAAATGGATCGTTTTTGAGCTAACTTAGGTGAAATGGATCATTTATGAGCTAATTTAGTTGAAATGGATCTTTTTGAGCTAACTTAGGTGAAATGGGTCGTTTATGAGCTAACCTAGGTGAAATGGGTCGTTTATGAGCTAACCTAGGTGAAATGGGTCGTTTATGAGCTAACCTAGGTGAAATGGGTCGTTTATGAGTTAACCTAGGTGAAATGGGTCGTTTATGAGCTAATTATGCAATTTTTGACATAAGTAAGCTAAGTACATATCCTTTTAGAGCTAACTTAGGTAAAATGGATGGTTTATGAGGTCAGTAAGCTTATTAAGTCATTTTGGAGGAAAAGAAGCTAACTCTAGGTCATTATGGTAAGCATATTGGAGGAAATAAAGCTAAGCCTAGGTCTTTATGCATTTGTTAAGAAAAACACTAGAGAAACTTACCGTGATCAGGGAGGTGTAGGAGCGGGCAGGCTAGTGCCGGTAGCTGGAGAAGGATCATGCGATGCGTTTCTGGAGTTAAGCTGCACCAAAGATCATTTCCAATGTCTCGTTAGCATTATGACACTCAAATGTTAAGACTAGCAAGTAATGTCCATTCAAATTAAACTCACCGTGGTCCCAGGAGCAATCACTGGCATCGGCGGAGCGGTCTGACCGGTCTTCTCGCACACAGACTGCACATTTGGTTTTGACGACTCAGTCATACTAGTTAGTAATGAGACAAACACTACATGAATGTTTTGGCTAATCTGCAGAAGAAACTTACCACAAGGAGCTCGTACATGGCCCTTTCCTGCATGTCATTCCGTGCCCTCTCCTCCTCCATCATCTTTGTCGTCCTCTCCTCCAACTCCCGCTGCCTCTCCGCCGCCTCCACCAGAAGTTTCTCCGTTCTATCTCTCTCACTCTGTATAGCAGCCTACAACACCACTCACATGACCATTTGTAATCATTGATGGAAGCGCACACAATGTAATGGAGAAAGATAGCTGAGTACGTATCACTAACCTTGATGGCGAGTTGCACTGGCCGTTCACGAGGCCTTATCTCAGGAGCGGAGCTCGACTGGCGCGCCTTGATCTCCAGGAGAGTGCTAGGACAACGGATAAGTCCATCTCCAATGGCTATGGAGCCATGGGACCTCCCGCCACCAGATATCATCACCAGCTCTGGATCAATGGGACCCTGGCTCGGGTTAAAGTCCTCCCCTTTCCTCGCCTTCCCCTCATCTCTATATCTCACGAGCTTGTTGTGGGAGGAGATGTTGGTGAAGTTGTTTGCATCATCGAGGTCAGACTAAGAGAAAGCCTTGACTTTCTTGTAAGAGCCAGTGTGGGCCATGGCATACAGGTCGTACACCTCTGGCACCTTATCCGCCTTATTGTGGCGTGCCTGAAAGAGAGAAACAATGAAAATTAGTAATTAAAGGGCTCAAGCTAGCATGATGAATGAATTGCATGAATCATGAAGCAAACCACATACCCAGTTGCGCCCGAATTGATACAAGTTGGAGCTGCCTTGATGGTGTGGCACACCTTCCATTTGGGCACGTTTGTCCTTGGCCTGGTTGTGGAGGGCTAGCCATTCTTGTGAGCACCACTCATCGACCAACACCTCCCAACAATCCATCCGATCCGCACACCATCTCGGAGGCGCCTAAGTTAGCAAATAGAAACCTGAGCGCTACGGCTATGAATTACTAAATGAAGGAACTTAAGTAGAAGGGCTTAAGAATTACCTTCATGTACTGCTCCTTACTCAGGAACTTATCGCGGCACGCCGGCTTGGGCTTCTTGATACCACGCAAGGCGTAGTAGTCTCGAACAGCCTGCACCCGAGCCTCGTGCCGTAAGTTCTGGAGTAGGCGCTTGCAGACGTTCTGGATAACATTTGCGCACTCCTCCTCGTATCCCTCCTCACACCTGTAGAATGTCTGCAATCAAATGAGACAATATTGATTAGTACAATTAATAACTAGCTAGTTGAAGATTTTGAAATGTGTAAAGGAGAAATTACCCAGAACGTCCTGATCACCATGTCTGCCCTCGTGTCGCACACGACACCGTCGATAATGACATCCGGCGGGGCCGGGGCAGCCACGTAGTGCTCCCAGCTCAACCCAAGCTTTGGAAGCCGACCCTCACCAGGCAACGTGACAAACCCCGGGAAGTTTTGCCGGCAAAGAACTCCAAGGACGGAGTTGGGCCGGCGGACACTATGATGGTGGTCCCAACCCCTGCAGCATGACAAGGCCAACGCATTAGTTATTTGAAGAAATGTGAATGCAGAAGGTACAAAAATATTAAATGCACTTACGTACCTCTCCCCATCAGGGAAGATCAACCACCTCTGCTCGCGGGTCGCCGGCACGGACGGGAGCCGTGTAGCACCACGCTGGTAGACGGTGCCACCCTCCTCCTCAAGATCAGTCGGCTCCCCGCCATCATCAGCATGGCCACTCGGCTCCTCGGGCTGATCCAGCCAGGTACCCCATCCGGACGTGTGCTCCTCCGGGGTCTCGTGGGCCGAACTCTCGTGGGCCGAAGGCCAGTCGACCCGAGGCTCGTGGGCCCAAGACCCGTGGACCGGAGGCTCGTGGACCGGAGTCCGTGTAGCCTCCTCCTCGGACGAGTCCACCCTAGCAGTCACGTGCTCGGGTGAAACAGCTGGGGGTGGCGGCGAGGAAGGCTCCCTAGCAGTCACCCTACCTCCTCTCCCGCGACCACGTGCCCCACCTCCTCTCTTCCTACCTCGTCCCCTGCTGGGCACCGCGGTGGACGAAGAAGGGCCCGGCGGTGTGGACATACTGTCCAGCAACGCTCGGCGAAGAGGTACGTCTAGAATCGAAGACCTCAGACCACGCGCCGAGGAAGAAGGGGCCTTGGCGCGCTCCCGACCAGCGCCCACCATCTTTCAACACCTGCCATGACAAACAGTAAACGAAATTAGTACAACATAAAAAAAAGACCGACATGAATAATAATATGTGTATCACTTAAGTGTATCATCATCAAGTACAACATTAAAAAATTTAATACCTGACACTACTAATAATCTCGATCAGTATCATCAATAAATGCATAATCATCATCATCACTATAATCAATGACGGGCTCATAGGGTTCAGTGGCATCAACATGTGCAAGGCCACCTTGACGTAATCGGTCAAGCAATGACAGGTCATCCGCAGCAGTAACCTCTTCTTGTTCCGGCTCTTCTTGTTCCTCCTCTGGGGTGATGTCGGATTCACTGTCACTGTCTACTTCAATGTTTTGGGGTGAAGTATAGCGGTTCTTGAAACGCTTTTTGGAAAGACGTGTCTCTTGGAAGAATTCTCCTTCATATGTGTCTGGGTTAATGTGAGGTTCATAATCCTCTTCCTTTGGGGGAGATAGTCTAGCACGTGGCGGCACTTCATAAACGACATCCCAACCTTTCAGATTTGGATTAGTTTGGCAGGCCCACGGTAGATAGAATACTTGGGTCGCCTGTTGAGCCGTAATATAGACATCAGGAACATCTAAATGGGTGCTTTGGTTGATTTCAACTAGCCCTATATGTTCATGAGTTCTTCTAGTCTCCTTCGGCTGAAACCAATAACATTTGAAGACTACGACATTCGGTGGGTTTTCACCATAGAATAGAAGTTCATAAATTGCTTCAACTCTCCCATAATACTCGGTACCTCCTTCGCCGATAGCAGATACACAACAATTTATAGACTTTCGGTCGGCCATAGATATCTCTTTGCCATAGGTACGAAAGCGATACCCGTTGATGTCGTATTTGTCAAATGAACGGACCTTATAGTCAAAACCATTAGCGACTTGTCTCAATTCGGCGTCCATAGTCTCTGAATTAGCCTACAAGTTTAATATGAAAGGATTGTTGCATTACGCACAAATTAGCGAATGAAACCGGGATAGCCGCCTACAAATTAGCCTACAAGTCTAATAGAAATTACCGTTTGTTTGAACCAAGAGATGAAACCGGGATAGCCGCCACCTTGCTTTGCGAGAAGCTCATACTCTTCGACAGAATCCTTTTGGATCACCGCTCCATACGAGAATAAGGCGACGTATCGACTGTATGAAATATCCAGGAATAAGAGCAGTTCAACGGAAATAGAAGTTGCGAAACTATGTACCGAGAACTTACTCGATGTACGGCCGCACTTCTATCAGGTTGTTGAAGATATACAACGAAATGGTCCGCCATTGTTCGTTATCCAAAGATACTGGATTTGAAACACTGGCTGGTGCGAGATTCCCTTTGAATAGGCTGAGGTTGGATCCACCCTTTTTAGGGTCGTCAGCATTGTACCGAGGCTTCGGATTATGCAAATGACGATTTTTGGCTTCGTAGTGTGCTGTCACGAAGTTTGCCGCCTCCTCAGTGATGAATGCCTCAGCCATCGATGCTTCAATTCTACGTTTATTTTTACATTTTTGTCGAAGCGTCTTCTGCATCCTCTCAGTTGGGTAGCACCAACGATTTTGCACGGGCCCCCCCAATCTTGCCTCGGTCGGGAGATGCAAAATCAAATGTTGCATTGGATTAAAGAAGCCCGGTGGAAAGATCTTCTCTAACTTGCAGATCAACTCCGGCGCCAACTCTTCCATTTCTTCTAGCACGCTAGGCGATAGTTCTTTCGCACAAAGAACACGGAAGAAATAGCTGAGTTCTGCCAGTACTAGCCATTCATCCTCAGGGATGAAGCCACGCAACATCACCGGCATTACCCGCTCAATCCATATGTGCCAATCATGACTCTTGAGACCAAATATCTTCAATTTATCAAGACTGGCTCCCCTCTGTAGATTCGCTGCATACCCATCGGGGAACATCAACTGCATTTTCACCCACAAGATAATTTCCCTCATAACCGGCCTTCCAAGATTGAACCATGCCTTTGGCTTCGTCTAGTTCTGCTTTCCTTTCGGTTCTTTCATGTTTTGTAACGGCCTATCACATAGCGCCTCCAGATCGACTCTAGCCTTAGTATTATCCTTTGACTTCCCATCTATGCCGAACAATGTACCAAAAAGTGCCTCGGCGATATTCTTCTCAGTGTGCATCACGTCGATGTTGTGTGGGCAAAGGAGGTCTTTGAAGTAAGGCAGATCCCATAAGCATGTTTTGTGAGTCCAGGCGTGCTTAGAATTATACCCCTTGAAGTACCCTGGACGCTCGGGATCTGGCTCGAGAGTGTTTAACTGATCCAGGGTCTGTTGGCCTGTCAATGCATGTGGTGCAGAGTTTTTGACAACTCTACCTCTGATGAAGTTCTTCTTGTCTTTCCTGAACTTATGGCGAGGATTCAGGAACTCTCTATGCATGTCGAAGCAAGAAAACTTGCGACCGGCCTGAAGCCAACGAAACTCAAGAGCTCCCTTGCATGTGGGGCACGGGAACCTTCCATGCACACACCAGCCAACGAATAGCGCATACGCCGGCAAGTCATGCGTCGAGTACATGTACCAGACACGCATTATGAAGTTCCGTTTGCTATAGGCATCGTATGTCTTGAACCCATTATCCCAGGCTTCTTGCAATTCGTCCTTAAGCGGTTGCATGTACACATTCATATTTTTCCCCGGATAGTTGGGCCCTGGAATTATCAACGTCAGGAAAATGTTCTTTCTTTGCATAATCTGTCCGGGGGGGAGATTGAGTGGAAAGACAAATACGGCCAACAACTGTATTGGGCTGCCGTCATACCAAACACACTGAACCCATCCGTGCTGATGCCGACTCGAGGATGCCTCGGATCTGCCGCTTTGTCACCATGTAATTCATCAAACTTTTTCCACGCAACACCATCCGATGTGTGTACAATCATCAGATTCCCATCTGCATCTAGTTCGGTTCTTTTGCCCATTTTGTGCCATGTCATCTGTCTGGCCGTCTCTTCGACCATGAAAAGACGTTGAAGTCTTGGTACGATTGGCATATACCGAAGAACACTAACGGGGATTTTGGTCTGTGTCTTCTCACCCATACCGTTGTCTACCACAACATACCTGGAAGACTTGCAAATGGGACAACAGTTCAAGTCCGCATAGTCAAGCCTAAACAAGACACATCCTTTCTCACAGGCATGTATCTTATCATAGGGCATCTTCAGTGCACGGAGGATTTTGTCCGACTGGTACAGGTTTGCAGGCATTACATGGCCTTTGGGTAGAAAGCGTCCAAATACTGTCATCATTGCATCGTAGCATTCTCTGCCCAAGTTGAACTGAGCCTTCAGAGCCATTACTTGTGAGATGGCATCCAACTGACAAAGCTCAGTGTGCTCATGGAGCGGACGTTTTGAAGACTCCAACATTTCATTGAAGGCCTTTGCAGATTCCTCCATCTCCTCGTCCGAATCCCGAGCATCATCAAAGTCTTGCACCATGTTTTCCATACCGGTACCATGCTCGTCGGTGCGACGACGATCCACCTCAGCTCGGTCACGTTGGGTAGACTCACCATGAAATGTCCACACCGTATAATCGGGCATAAAACCACTCTTCTGCAGGTGTTTGCCCATTTCAGCCTCTGTCCTCTTTTCCCAATTGCCGCACCGTAAACAGGGGCACCAGGTTTTCCTCTGGCCATTTGCAAATGCGGCTCGCACAAACCCCTTGGTTTTTGTGAACCATTCAGTGCTCCATTTGTTCTGACCAGTGTGACCGGTGTACATCCACGCACGATCACTCATCTTGACTTTCAGAGCTACTAGACACACAACAAATATATATATATAATTCACCATGTATGTATTCATCAGTTGATCTACTTTGTCAATTTTATTACGTCCATGCAACCTACACTCTAATAGGTAATGATAGGTCCTAATCCCACCCGAGTATGTTTAGATTGGGTTCATTTTCCCATGCTATGCCCCGGATCCTACGCAAAATTTCGGCAGCACCTCCCCGCTGTTCTCCTGATACACGTCTCTGCAATAAACAGAGAGGATGTGTACCCGGAGAACAACAGGGGAGGCACTGACGAAATTTATGCGTCGGATCCGGAGCAAAGCATATGGGAAAACGAACCCAATCTAAACATACTCGGGCTGTCCATGGATAGCGTTGGACAATTCGAAAGAATCAAGGTTATAAATATGCAAATGCATGCATATTTATAACTATGACGCTTTCGAACGGGAGACACATATTGGTTACGCATACTGATGATTCAAGACACATATATATCTAGCTATCAAGTTTCATCGGAATAGATCAAATAATTAATGGGGGAGGAGGACATGTCATTTGTGCTCACCCACGAACGAAGGGGCAGAGCTCGTCAAACGCACGGCGAGGTCGTCGAACACCAAACCTCGCAGCGATGAAACAACTGCACATTTAAAACTACCCGATCAACACAATTATATATGATGTTTTTCATAACAAAATCGAAAGATATATGACCTAACTAATAATTCACAAATATATGACCCCGTCGGCTTCTGGAGGGCCAAAGAACACCTTTTCGGGGTCGGGGTCTCGGGGTCGGGGTGTCGGGTCGGGGTGCCGGGTCGGGGTCGGGGTGCCGTGTCGGTGTCGGGGTCGGGGTGTCGGGTCAGGCTCGGGGTCGGGGTGTCGGGGTCGGGGTCGAGGTCGGGGTCGGGGTCGGGGTCTCGGGGTCGGGGTGTCGGGGGTGTCGTGTCGGGGGTCGGGGTGTCGTGTCGGTCTCGGGGTGCCGTGTCGGGGTCGGGGTGTCGTGTCGGTCTCGGGGTGCCGTGTCGGGGTCGGGGTCTCGGGGTCGGGGTGTCGGGTCGGGGTCGGGGTGCCGTGTCGGGGTCGGGGAGTCGGGTCAGGCTCGGGGTCGGGGTGTCGGGGTCGGGGTCGGGGTCTCGGGGTCGGGGTGTCGGGGGTGTCGTGTCGGGGGTCGGGGTGTCGTGTCGGTGTCGGGGGTCGGGGTGCCGGGTCGGGGTCGGGGTGCCGTGTCGGTGTCGGGGTCGGGGTGTCGGGTCAGGCTCGGGGTCGGGGTGTCGGGGTCGGGGTCGGGGTCTTGGGGTCGGGGTGTCGGGGGTGTCGTGTCGGGGGTCGGGGTGTCGTGTCGGTGTCAGGGGTCGGGGTGCCGGGTCGGGGTCGGGGTGCCGTGTCGGTGTCGGGGTCGGGGTGTCGGGTCAGGCTCGGGGTCGGGGTGTCGGGGTCGGGGTCGGGGTCGGGTTCTCGGGGTCGGGGTGTCGGGGGTGTCGTGTCGGGGGTCTGGGTGTCGTGTAGGTGTCGGGGTGCCGTGTCGGGGTGCCGTGTCGGGGTCGGGGTGCTGTTTCGGGGTCGGGGCTTCGGGGTGTCTCCTCCTCCTCCTCCTCCTCTTCTTCTTCTTCTTCTTCTTCTTCTTCTTCTTCTTCTTCTTCTTCTTCTTCTTCTTCTTCTTCTTCTTCTTCTTCTTCTTCTTCTTCTTCTTCTTCTTCTTCTTCTTCTTCTTCTTCTTCTTCTTCTTTCTCCTCCTCCTCCTCCTCCTCCTCTTCTTCTTCTTCTTCTTCTTCTTCTTCTTCTTCTTCTTCTTCTTCTTCTTCTTCTTCTTCTTCTTCTTCTTCTTCTTCTTCTTCTTCTTCTTCTTCTTCTTCTTCTTCTTCTTCTTCTTCTTCTTCTTCTTCTTCTTCTTCTCCTTCTCCTCCTCCTCCTCCTCCTCCTCCTCCTCCTCTTCTTCTTCTTCTTCTTCTTCTTCCCCCTTCTACTTAACCTAAACCTAAACTAACCTAAACTAAAAACCTAAACTAATTAAAACTAAACTATTTAAACTAATTAAACCTAAACTTAAACAGAAAAAAAAACAAAAAAATAGAAAAAAAACAGAAAAAGGGAGGAGGGGCTCACTGTGGGGGAGGGCCGGGGCGGGGTCGGCGATGGAGGGCCGGGGCGGGGCGGTGGAGGAGGCGGGGCGGCGGGGGCCCGGCCGGCGGGGGGGCCGGGGCGGGGCGGTGGAGGAGGCGGGGCGGCGGGGGGATGGGGGGCGGGGGGCCGGGGCGGGGCAGTGGAGGAGGCGGCGGGGGGCGCGGGGCGGCGGGGGGCCGTGGCGGCGGCGGGGCGCGGGGCGGCGGTGGGGCGCGGGGTGGCGGGGGGCCGGGGCGGGGGGGGGCGACGGGGCGGTGGGGCGGCAGGGAGCCGGGGCGGTGGGGCGACGGGGCGGCGGGGGCGACGGGGCGGCGGCGGGGTGGGAGGAGAAGGGCGAGGCGAGGACGAAGTGAGTAACGGGCGGGGGGTACCTGCCGTTAGGCAAGTGCCCTCTTTGCCGTCCGCCAGCCTTTGCCGTCCGCCTTTCTGCCTCTTAGCCGTCCGCTAGCGGACGACAAAGAGGTGGGCCGTTAGGATTTTTTCAAACGAGCGGGGGGTGGGGGCCACCACACTCTTTGCCGTCCGCCAGCGGACGGCAAAGATTCTTTGCCGTCCGCTGGCAGATGGCAAAGAGCTTCTTTGCCGTCAGCCTTTTCTTTGCCGTCTGTTTATGTGTAGCTGATGGCAAAGAGCTTCTTTGCCGTCAGCTAGCAGACGACAAAGATCTGGCAGATGGCAAATTAGCTGATTCCAGTAGTGTGGTGATATTAGAGTCATGCTAGTTGAGTAGTTGTGAATTTGAGAGATACTTGTTCTAAAGTTTGTGATTCCCGTAGCATGCACGTATGGTGAACCGTCATGTGATGAAGTCGGAGCATGATTTATTTATTGATTGTCTTCCTTATGAGTGGCGGTCGGGGACGAGCGATGGTATTTTCCTACCAATCTATCCCCCTAGGAGCATGCGCGTAGTACTTCGTTTCGATAACTAATAGATTTTTGCAATAAGTATTCGAGTTCTTTATGACTAATGTTGAGTCCATGGATTATACGAACTCTCACCCTTCCACCATTGCTAGCCTCTCTAATACCGCACACCTTTCGCCGGTATCTTACACCCACCATATACCTTCCTCAAAACAGCCACCGTACCTACCTATTATAGCATTTCCATATCCATTCCGAGATATATTGCCATGCAACTTACCACCGTTCCGTTTATTATGACACGCTTCATTATTGTCATATTGCTTTGCATGATCATGTAGTTGACATCGTATTTGTGGCAAAGCCACCGTTCATAATTCTTTCATACATGTCACTCTTGATTCATTGCATATCCCGGTACACCACCGGAGGCATTCACATAGAGTCATATTTTGTTCTAAGTATTGAGTTGTAAGTAAATAAAAGTGTGATGATCATCATTATTAGAGCATTGTCCCAAGTGAGGAAAGGATGATGGAGACTGTGATTCCCCCACAAGTCGGGATGAGACTCCGGACGAAAAAAGAGAGAAAAAAGAGGCCATAGAAAAAAAGAGAAAAAGCCCCCCCCCCCCCCAAAAGGGAAACAAAAAGATGAGAGAAAAAGAAAGAAGGGACAATGTTACTATCCTTTTGCCACACTTGTGCTTCAAAGTAGCACCATGATCTTCATAATAGAGAGTCTCCTATGTTGTCACTTTCATATACTAGTGGGAATTTTACATTATAGAACTTGGCTTGTATATTCCAATGATGGGCTTCCTCAAAATGCCCTAGGTCTTCGTGAGCAAGCGAGTTGGATGCACACCCACTTAGTTTCTTTTGTTGAGCTTTCATACACTTATAGCTCTAGTGCATCCGTTGCATGGCAATCCCTACTCACTCACATTGATATCTATTAATGGGCATCTCCATAGCCCGTTGATACGCCTAGTTGATGTGAGACTATCTTCTCCTTTTTGTCTTCTCCACAACCACCATTCTATTCCACATATAGTGCTATGTCCATGGCTCACGCTCATGTATAGCGTGAAGATTGAAAAAGTTTGAGAACATCAAAAGTATGAAACAATTGCTTGGCTTGTCATCGGGGTTGTGCATGACTAAATAGTTTGTGTCATGAAGATAGAGCATAGCCAGACTATATGATTTTGTAGGGATAACTTTCTTTGGCCATGTTATTTTGAGAAGACATGATCGCTTTGTTAGTATGCTTGAAGTATTATTATTTTCATGTCAATATTATACTTTTTATCTTGAATCTTTCGGATCTGAACATTCATGCCACAATAAAGGAAATTACATTGAGAATTATGCTAGGTAGCATTCCACATAAAAAATTCTGTTTTTATCATTTACCTACTCGAGGACGAGCAGGAATTAAGCTTGGGGATGCTTGATACGTCTCCAACGTATCTCTAATTTTTTATTGTTCCATGCTATTATATTATCTGTTTTGAATGTTTAATGGGCTTTATTATACACTTTTATATTATTTTTGGGACTAACCTACTAACCGAAGGCCCAGTGCAAATTGCTGTTTTTTTGCCTATTTCAGTGTTTTGTAGAAAAGGAATATCAAATGGAGTCCAAACGGAATGAAACCTTCGGGAGAGTTATTTTTGGAACAAATGTGATCCAGGGGACTTGGAGTGGACGTCAAGAAATAAGCAAGGAGGCCACGAGGCAGGGAGGCACGCCTGCCCCCCTGGGCACGCCCCCACCCTCGTGGGCCCCTCGCAGCTCCACCGACCTACTTCTTCCTCATATTTATACCCATATACCCCGAAAACATCCAGGAGCACCCCAAAACCCTATTTCCACCGCCGCAACCTTATGTACCCATGAGATCCCATCTTGGGGCCTTTTCCGGCGCTCCGCCAGGGGGGGATCGATCACGGAGGGCTTCTACTTAACACCATAGCCTCTCCGATGATGTGTGAGTAGTTTACCACAAACCTTCGGGTCCATATTTATTAGCTAGATGGCTTCTTCTCTCTCTTTGGATCTCAATAGAAAGTTCTCCTCGATCTTCTTAGAGATCTATTCGATGTAACTCCTTTTGCGGTGTGTTTGTCGAGATCCGATGAATTGTGGGTTTATGATCAAGTTTATCTATGAACAATATTTGAATCTCCTCTGAATTCTTTTATGTATGATTTGTTATCTTTGCAAGTCTCTTCGAATTATCAGTTTGGTTTGGCCTACTAGATTGACCTTTCTTGCAATGGGAGAAGTGCTTAGCTTTGGGTTCAATCTTGCGGTGTCCTTTCCCAGTGACAGCAGGGGCAGCAAGGCACGTATTGTATTGTTGCCATCGAGGATAAAAAGATGGGGTTTATATCATCTCCCTTGAGTTTATCCCTCTACATCATGTCATCTTGCCTAATGCGTTACTCTGTTCTTATGAACTTAATACTCTAGATGCATGCGGGATAGCGGTCGATGTGTGGAGTAATAGTAGTAGATGCAGAATCGTTTCGGTCTATTTGTTGCGGACGTGATGCCTATATACATGATCATGCCTAGATATTCTCATAATTATGCACTTTTCTATCAATTGCTCGACAGTAATTTCTTCACCCACCGTAATACTTATGCTATCTTGAGAGAAGCCACTAGTGAAATCTATGGCCCCCGGGTCTATTTTCCATCATATAAGTTTCCAATCTATTTTATTTTGCAATCTTTACTTTCAGTTTATATTATAAAAATACCAAAAATATTTATCTTATTATCTCTATTAGATCTCACTTTTGCAAGTGGCCGTGAAGGGATTGACAACCCCTTTATCGCGTTGGTTGCAAGGTTCTTATTTGTTTGTGTAGGTACGAGGCGACTTGCGTGTAGTCCCCTACTGGATTGATACCTTGGTTCTCAAAAACTGAGGGAAATACTTACGCTACTTTGCTGCATCACCCTTTTCTCTTCAAGGGAAAAACCAATGCAAGCTCAAGAGGTAGCATGGCGCTATAGATCTGGTCTGGTTGCCATGGCAACTAGAGAAGGAACACGATGGAGGTAGGGGAAGATTGGCCGATCGAGAGCTAGGAGACGACGGCGGCAGGTCGCACCATGGTTCGAAGGCGGATAGGGACGACAGGCACGTGAGGTTGGGCAGGCAGCGGGGTCGTTCACCCGGACGTGTGGGCGATTGTGCCACACACCGGACGTGCGGGCCGTGGCTGGGTGCGCCCGGACGCCGTCGTGCGGGCGGGGTTGTCTCCATGCCACACAGGACATGCGGCACAACCCCTCTAGATGCCACACGTGTGGCAGTTATCGGCGTCCTATATCTATCTATGCGGATGACATTGTCCTCTTCCCGAAACCTACTTCTGTTGATCTTAGGCTGGTCAAGCTGATCGTCAAGGCTTTTGTGGCCGCCTGATGTTCTGATACGAGGAAATGAGGTGGATACTGCCTTGATATCAGTTCATTCCCCAGAAAATGCGCGGGGCTTCAATGGAAAATAACGCTTGGTTCTTGGGTTTATTTTCGTAATTACAGAAAAAGTAAAAAAAATCTGAACCTTTTTCCGAACAAATTTGACCTTATGCTGTACTCATAAAAAAATTATGATGGAAAAACTGCCCATTGACTTCACGGCAAAAGAAACAAAAACAAAATTTCTTTAACAAAAAGTGTGAATAGATTTTGGCTCTGAATCGACGGGAGGAGGTTGAGCGCATGAGTCATGTCCCTTGGGAGGCTAATGTGGATCCATGTTATAAAATCTTCCGCGGAGCCCATAGAGTGAGCCTAACTTAGGGCAAAAGCCTAAACTTGGGGAGTACATTTCTTTACTGACATTTCGTTCATGTTATCATATATATTCATTACACTTGTTGGTGCACTTGATGATCTATGTGTATCTGTACTTTGTTTCATTTCATTTGCTTTGTTAGCTTGTTTTGTTAAAAAATTAAACCCATAAATATTTCTCGTTCTTCTTTGCTTTATTTTGGTTTCAATTATCTTCTTTTGTGTTCCCTTTGTTTTTTTAGTTTCTTTTCCTTTTCTCGCCGTTTACTTTCAAGAAAAGAAAACCCAAAAAGATTTACTTGTTCTTTGGTTCTGTTGTTCTTTTGAAGTTCTTTGAGAAAACAAAAATAACATTTTCTATGTTCTAGTTGCCTTTTCTTTGAAAGTTTATTTAATTGCCTCTTGTTGAAACTTTTAAAAAATATCAGAAAGATTGCCCTTCGTTTCTTTTTTGCATTCTTGTTTTCTTTCTTTAAGAAAAACTAAAAACTCCAAAAATATTTCTGTTGTGTTTCTTTGAATTCTTCTTTGCTTTTTGTGTTTCAAGAAAATCCAAAAGACTTCTCCTTTCATACTCTTATGTTTTCTCTTATGATTTCTTTTTTTCGTTCTTTTTGGCTTTTCTTTGTTGATTCTTTGATCTTTGTGTTTAAATTGTAAACCAAAAATTCCAAAAATTGCATCGTATTGAGTCTTATGTTTTGATGAGAAGAAAAACTATGTCTGGCTCTTATGTGCTTTATTATTGAACCATTGAAAAGACCAAAAATATTTTCTTTGTCTCCTCTTCTTTTGTACAATTGTCAGCAGTTTTCAGCTTCACTCACGATGCCGCTTGCACTATATTATTATTATCCACGCCATTCAAGTTGTGCAAGTGACAAGGCAATAATGATGAATATTAGGTGAAGTGGATGCTGATAGAGGCTAAGGTGTCCCGATGTTTCGATGAGATAGCAATCGTTTTCTGTGGGAGCCGACTTTGACGATCCGACTACGAACGGCGCGAAGAAGTCGCGCCTTAGCAATCGCTAAACCAACTTCCGAGGGGTTATTGGCCGCGCCGGAGCACGATCAACCTGACCACGAGGGTCTATTTCCTGCGAGCAAACGAAGAACAAGCAAGAAACTGAGATTGCAATCTGGATATTGTGAATAAAAGAGGAAAGCTTTATTAATGAAGGTGGGGTTCTGTGACGCCTTTGTCTGGTCGTTGAACACAAACGAAGTACGCGAAGTTGCAGCTATGGCGAACTTTTAATCTAAACAAAACCCAAAGTCTAAACGATGCCCTAAGTATATATGGAGGAGGGAGGGGGAATTTCGTGGCCCTTGGAGGAGGGGTCCGAAACCAACCCTAACTCTTGTTTCCCTAGACATACAGACTCTAAAAACTGCCTATAATCAAGTATTTCGAAATTACATGGGCCTGGCCCAAAAATAAGGTGACGCAGCACCTAGAATAGCCTCTAGACGAAATTTATGAAGTGGCATCTTGTATATTTCGTCCAAGGCTTCATGCACTCATTTTGGTGGCTTCAAAGTCCTGGAATCATCACTTGTAACTCCATTCTTGTTCCCCTTGCGCATGCCATCATCTCCATGCTTGAACTTGCTCCAAGGTTCATCTTTCTTGTCCAAGCTAGGCCCTTCATTTGTAAGCAAAACAAATGTATCCAATTTAGGCAGCATCATATTCTCATGAACATTAGAATCGTTACCAAGAAATGAAAGTACCTGATAATTCAATTGGCGTGCGCGAGCTCTAGTAATTGGTCCAGTATGTATAGCAGCAGGGGCTGTGGGTGTAACAATGGTATTGATGTCCTCATCATCCTCCCCTTCTTGAAATGAAGTCGTCCTCGATGAAAGCTCATCTTCCTCTCCCAAATAAGGCTTCAAATATGCAATGTTAAAAGTGGGACTAACCCCAAAATCTGCAGGCAACTCAAGTTTATATGCATTATCATTTATTTTCTCTAACACCTTAAAAGGACCATCAGCACGTGGCATTAGCTTTGATTTGCGCAAATCAGGAAATCTATCCTTACGCAAATGTAACCAAACAAGATCTCCAGGTGCAAACACAACATGTTTTCTACCCTTATCTCCAGCAAGTTTATATTTAGCATTCATACGCTCAATGTTTTCCTTAGTTAACTCATGCATTTTAAGATCAATTCAGCACGTTGTTTAGCATCAAAATTAACCTTCTCCGAAGATGCAAGAGGCAACAAATCAATAGGTGCACGAGGTAGGAAACCATACACAATTTCAAAAGGGCACATCTTAGTAGTAGAATGCAATGAACGATTATAAGCAAATTAAATATGAGGCAAGCATTCTTCCCACATTTTCTTATTATTCTTCAAAACAGCCCTAAGCATAGTAGACAATGTTCTATTGACAACTTCAGTTTGTCCATCAGTTTGGGGGTGACAAGTAGTACTAAAAAGCAGTTTAGTCCCCAAATTAGCCCATAAACATCTCCAAAAGTGGCTAAGAAATTTAGAATCACGATCTGAAACAATAGTATTTGGCACACCATGCAAGCGAATAATTTCACGAAAGAACAAATCAGCAACATTAATAGCATCATCGCTTTTATGACATGGTATAAAGCGTGCCGTTTTCGAGAACCTATCCACGACAACAAATATGCTATCCCTCCCCTTCTTTGTTCGAGGTAAACCTAAAACAAAGTCCATAGATATATCCTCCCAAGGAACACTAGGTACAGGCAAAGGCATATATAAACCACGAGGATTTAGTCGTGACTTAGCTTTTTGACATGTAGTGCAGCAAGCAACAAAACGCTCAACATCATGTCTCATCTTTGGCCAAAAGAAATGTGTAGCAAGTATATCCTCCGTCTTCTTCATGCCAAAGTGTCCCATTAATCCTCCTCCATGCGCCTCCTGCAACAACAAAAGATAAACGGAGATAGCTGGAATGCATAGCTTGTTAGCACGAAACACAAATCCATCATTAATGACGAACTTGTTCCATGTTCTTCCTTCTTTACAATTCTGCATTACATCTTTAAAATCAACATCATGCACATATTGATCTTTGATGGTCTCCAAACCAAATATTTTGAAGTCAAGTTGTGAAAGCATAGTATAGCGACGAGACAATGCATCATCAATAACATTTTCTTCACCCTTCTTGTGTTTAATGACATAAGGGAAAGTCTCAATGAATTCAACCCATTTAGCATGTCTACGATTCAGTTTAGCTTGACTTTTAATATGTTTCAAAGATTCATGATCAGAATGTATAACAAATTATTTGGGCCATAAATAATGTTGCCATGTTTCTAAAGTCCGAACAAGAGCATATAATTCTTTATCATAAGTAGAATAATTCAGACTAGGCCTACTCAATTTTTCAGAAAAGTATGCAATAGGTTTTCCATCTTGTAATAACACACCTCCTAATCCAATTCCACTAGCATCACATTCAAGCTCAAAAGTCTTATTAAAATCAGGAAGTTGGAGTAAAGGAGCATGTGTCAACTTATCTTTCAATACCGTGAAAGCTTCTTCCTGTGTGGTACCCCAAACAAAAGGCACATCCTTCTTTGTAAGCTCATTGAGAGGTGCAGCAATGGTGCTGAAATCTCTCACAAAACGCCTATAGAATCCAGCGAGGCCAAGAAAACTCCTCACTTGTGTGACCGTTTTGGGCTGCGGCCAACTCTCAATAGCTTCAATCTTGGTTTTATCAACTTCAATTCCCTGTGGAGTAACAACATAGCCAAGAAAAGATACTCGGTCGGTGCAAAAAGAGCACTTCCCAAGGTTACCAAACAAACGTGCATCACGTAGAGCAATAAACACAACACCTAAATGTTGCAAATGTTCTTCCAAAGATTTGCTATAAATCAGTATATCATCAAAATAGACTACCACAAATCGTCCAATGAAAGCACGTAAAACTTCGTTCATTAATCTCATGAAAGTACTAGGTGCATTAGTTAACCCAAAAGGCATGACTAACCACTCATATAAACCAAACTTAGTTTTAAAAGCTGTTTTCCATTCATCTCCCAATTTCATACGAATTTGATGGTATCCACTATGCAAATCAACTTTGGAGAATATTGTAGAGCCACTCAATTCATCAAGCATATCATCTAGCCTAGGAATAGGATGACGATAATGAATAGTAATATTATTAATGCCTCTACAATCAACACACATACGCGACGTACCATCCTTTTTAGGCACTAGTATAATAGGAACAACACAAGGACTAAGAGATTCGCGTATGTAACCTTTGTCAAGCAGCTCCTGTACTTGACGCATAATCTCTTTCGTCTCCGCTGGATTGGTACGGTATGGTGCACGGTTGGGTAGCGGTGCACCGGGAATTAAGTCAATTTGATGCTCAATCCCTTGAATAGGTGGTAATCCCGGTGGCACGTCTTATGGGAAGACGTCAGCGAACTCCTGCAAAATGTTAGTGACAGCAGGGGGCAAAGAGGAAGGCACGTCCTCGAATGAAAATAATGCCTCTTTGCACACAAAAGCATAGCAAACAGGTTTGCTGAAATCTAGCTCATCAATATCAGATTTTGTGGCAAGTAAACATGCACTTTTCAATTTAATTTCAGAAGCAACACTAGATGGTTTATTATTAGGTTTCACTTGTTGCTCAAATTCTTTTGCCACAATCTGATTTTCACTCTTATTTTTCTCCTGTTTTGCTTTATTAGCTCTATTAATATCATCTTTCAAAATGGATTCAGGAGTCATAGGAAGCAAAGTAATATGGCTATCCTTATGAACAAGAGTATATTGATTATTTCTACCATGGTGTACAGATTTTTTATCAAATTGCCATGGTCTACCAAGTAATAAGGAACATGCTTGCATGGGTACCACATCACAATCAACATAATCAACATATGTAGAGATACTGAAATGCACATGAACAATATGTGTTACCTTAACCTTGCCGCTGTTGTTGAACCATTGGATGTAGTAAGGATGTGGATGTGATCTTGTGGTGAGAGATAGCTTCTCCACCATCTCCATGCTAGCCAAGTTGTTGCAGCTCCCTCCATCTATGATGACGCGAACAGAACGTTCCTTCACTACTCCCTTTGTATGGAACAAATTATGCCTATGATTTTGCTCAGCTTGTGTGACCTGCACAGTCAAAACACGTTGAGCAACTAAACATTCATACCTGTCAGCGTCTTCAGGAGCCATGTATTGCGTCTCATGATCAGAATCATCTCACCGTGTTCTTCACGTGTAATAAGAGCCAAAGTCTCCTCATCATAGTCACTAGCAGACTCATACCCACCATCCTCAGTAGCAATCATCACACGCTGAGATTTGCATTCTTTCGCAAAATGACCTCTTCCCTTAGAACGACAACAAATAATATCACTTGTGTGCCCTGTTGATGCCATCGAAGAAGAAGAGCTCTGTGCAGGCCCGGCAGGTGTGCTCTTGGCAGATAGTGGTGGTTGTGCCTGCTTTCTTGTATCACGGCTGGAGGTGGCACCTGATGGAGGTGCTGGTGCAGTGGAAGTAGAGGATGCACGTGGTGTCCATGATGAAGGTCGACCTGCAGAAAAGTTAGTTCGCACCAATGCCTGTCGATCCTGCACTCCACGTTCATCTTTACAAGCAAGATGGAATAAACGAGTGATATTGTTATACTCGTTATACTCTAGAATGGTCCGAATCTCTCTATTTAATCCACCCATAAAACGTGCAAGCATAGCTTCATTCTCCTCAACAATACCACATCTAATCATGCCAGTTTGTAATTCCTGATAATATTCTTCTACATAATTTTTTCCTTGTCTTAAACGCTGCATTTTTTGAAGTAATTCACGTTGATAATATGGTAGAACCCAACGAGTACACATAGCAGTTTTCAAAGCAGCCCAAGTAGCTGGAATAGGATATAATCTACAATGTTCAGACCACCAAACACATGCAAAGCTAGTAAAAGCACAAACAGCAGCAGGAACACGTCTCTCCTCAGGATATTGTAAACATGTAAATCGTTGTTCAGTTTCTAACTCCCAAGTAAGATATATATCAGGAACATATCTACCCTCAAATGGTGGAATATTCAATTTTAGTTTAGGAAGATGGTCATGTACCTCAGGTGGTGGTGCAGCCCTACCGTTGCGATGATATGCATGAGGACGACCTGGTGGTGGTGGTGCTGGTGGTTGCACGTAGTTCTGATTTTGGTCAACCTCATCCTCGTAATGGTCCTCCACCTCTGCAGTAGCAGCAGGAGCTACATAAGCATCAACAGCGGCACCAGAAGTTTGACCAGGCTCAAGGGGAACTCGCTGTGCTCGTCCCACTTGATTTGGAAGGCGATGTTGTTGTTGTTGTTGTTGTAGAGGTGCGAGAGGTGCAGCAGGCGGTGGTTGTGGAAGACGCGCGAGCAATTCATTAAACTTGTTATCGAGCTTTGTTTCGAATGCCTTCTCAATGCCATCTATCTTCTCCATGGCCTCTTCAAATCTGTTTAGCACATCTTCCACCTGTCCACTCATCATTTGCTGAAACTTATCATGAAGCTCCTTGTTTGTCATGTTCTCCCAGTCAGTCTCGTCGCCTTGTGATCCTCCATGGTTAGCAGCAATAGAAACACACAAGAATATGATCCTACAGACTACTAGAAAGTGGCAGTGTGTCACAGATCCGTCAAGCAAATCTCAAATTCTTACCAGTTCTTACCCAGCAGCAGGAGGTGATCGGCAACCTTTGTAGTCAAAACTCTCAAAGCTTGGATAAAGCGATTACCAGGGAGATTCAAAAGCACGACGTAGATGTATGTGGAGCTGGGAAGGCTTATAATATGGTAGCAAAAAGACTAGCAATAATCAATTCAGAGATGCAAAGTTGAATAAACGCTCAACGACGGTACTGTGCTGGTCCTAGGCTAGACCGTGCTAGAGACGCGAGCCTAAAACACTAACAAAATCACGGCGCAACACGTAAACAAGGGAAAAGCACACTCTGAATTATTATTTTTCGCTCTATTTTTTTGGCGCTCCTCTTTTTTTTTGCGGTCCTCTTTTTTTTTGTGAAAAATCACTATAATGGCGAGTGTCTCAAAACTCTTCCCAGGTCAAACTGACAGGATGAGCCTAAAAACTGCCCGGGGGTCTCCAGACTTTTTTTTTCCGAAACCTACTCAGGCAAGGAAACACGAATCGGACATTAGGCGGATCTCGAAAACAAACCTAATATGAAAGGAACTCGGATTGGTGGTGGATATATGGTGGTAGGATATGGCAGCGGTGGTGGTATATGGATACGGATTGCTGGTGGTATATGAATACAGATTGGTGGTGGTATATGGATACGGATTGGTGATGGTATATGGAGGTGGATCGGTGGCGGATAAGCGGTGGTGGTAGATGGCAGGGGCGATGACGATGGTGTGGCGGCGGCGTGACAACTTATGACCAGAACTCGAAACTCTAAAAGACTAGACTCTAAGACCAGCAACTAGACACGACGATGCAACCGCAAATTCAACAAAGCAAAATACTGAAAAGACTATGCCAAGGCTCAGACTGGTTCGGATATGATGAACTAACCCTAAATTTTTTTTGGCTTTTTCGTGGACTGTAGGTATGAAGAACAGACTCGATGTAAACTACGAAAAACTAGAAAATCTCACCGAGCAACCTGGAAATCTGATACCACTTGATGGAGGCTAAGGTGTCCCGATGTTTCGATGAGATAGCAATCCTTTTCTATGGGAGCCGACTTTGATGATCCGACTACGAACGTGCGAAGACGTCGCGCCTTAGCAATCGCTAAACCAACTTCCGAGGGGTTATTGGCCGCGCCGGAGCACGATCAACCTAACCACGAGGGTCTATTTCCTGTGAGCAAACGAAGAACAAGCAAGAAACTGAGATTGCAATCTGGATATTGCGAATAAAAGAGGAAAGCTTTATTAATGAAGGTGGGGTTCTGTGACGCCTTTGTCTAGTCGTTGAACACAAACGAAGTACGCGAAGTTGCAGCTATGGCGAACTTTTAATCTAAACAAAACCCAAAGTCTAAACGATGCCCTAAGGGCTGTATATATGGAGGAGAGAGGGGGAATTTCGTGGCCCTTGGAGGAGGGGTCCGAAACCAACCCTAACTCTTGTTTCCCTACACATACGGACTCTAAAAACTGCCTATAATCAAGTTCAAAATTACATGGGCCTGGCCCAAAAATAAGGTGACGCAGCACCTAGAATAGCCTCTGGACGAAATTTATGAAGTGGCATCTTGTATATTTCGTCCAAGGCTTCATGCACTCATTTTGGTGGCTTCAAAGTCCCGGAATCATCACTTGTAACTCCGTTCTTGTTTCCCTTGCGCATGCCATCATCTCCATGCTTGAACTTGCTCCAAGGTTCATCTTTCTTGTCCAAGCTAGGCCCTTCATTTGTAAGCAAAACAAATGTATCCAATTTAGGCAGCATCATATTCTCATGAACATTAGAATCGTTACCAAGAAACGAAAGTACCTGATAATTCAATTGGCGTGCGCGAGCTCTAGTAATTGGTCCAGTATGTATAGTAGCAGGGGCTGTGGGTGTAACAATGGTATTGATGTCCTCATCAGATGCAGTGAAGAAAGCTGGTACGACCATGTTTTTTGTTTATGTATAGATGTTTTACTTTTAACTTCATGATTGCTTTCCAAGTGTTTGATGACAGTCATCTTGTGCATAATGGGAATTTAGTGATTCGTGCTTTCTCTTGCCGAGTTTCAATTAACTATGAGCATTTATAGTGAGTTATCTTGAATGTTATCTTGAATTTCAACATTGTATTCTCCTCTGGAGCAATCAAGTGTCTTGAGTTGACACATGTTTACATATGATTGGTCAATTCCATTTCAACCTCAAAGGTGTCTATTACTAGCCTCATCTGTACTAAGTAGGAAAACTGCTTGTACATCCAAAATCCTTATCAAAGTTTTTACCATAAAGAATCCACTGTATCTACCTATCATGGCTTGAAAAAGTCATTCCAAGTAAATTATCATCGTCACGCCCCTGTTTTGTTGTCTACGTTTTTTGGGGAGGGGAATGGGTTGTTTTCTACTCTTCTTGTAGTGACTGCAACCAACTAAATCAATTCTGTTCAAAGCTCCAAAAACCCCAATGAAAAAGGGAAGTGCAAATTACAAAAAGTAGCCATTATAAGAAGAATGGGGATAAACATGTCTAACAATTCTCCAAACTCTGAAATCAACATTCCAAAATACAACATCACAAGTTTGTATTTTTTCTAAAATTAAATGCATGCAAACCCTGCTTCCCTTTGCAAAGGGCATATGTATTTACCTTTATGTTGTGTCATCACCTTCCTAGAGCACCTACGCAGAGAACAAATTTATCATTCTTATTTTAACAGGTATTCTCTCTAAGTAGCATTATGTGATGAAGGTACTAAATAATAATATTTAGTCGCTGCTTGAACTTCTTTGGTGTCTTGCATTTATGTTTTGCTTCACAAAAACACAAGCAGGATACCATGTTGTCATATTTGCATCATGTCCATTTTTATCATGTTGATGTTTGAGATGGTTTATTAAAACTTACTAGTTGGTTGGAATCTTATCATGAGGGAACATGGTTACATAGTTTTTTTGTCCATGGGGTTACTTTCATAAGATGTTTGAAAAGTGATCATGGACTAAATTTCTATGCATACACATAAAAAGCGATTGTACAAGTTTTGTTTGTCACGTCAGTTTGTCAACTGAATTGCTTGAGGACAAGCAATAAGCTAATCTTGGGGGCTCTGATGCATCTCAAACATATATACTTTTCCGAGCACTTTTGCTATGTTTTGTCCTCTAACTTGCATGATTTGGATAAAACTAACCCGGACTGACGCTGTTTTTAGCAGAATTCTCCATGGCATTATTTTGTTCAGAAATAAAGTTGTCCGGAAAAGGCCAAAAAAATTACTGAATTATTTCCTGAAGAAAAGGGCCACAGAGCCAAAAGGGTAGCCAGAGGGGCCCCACCAGGTGGCCATGTGGCCGCACCATGCAGCCCAGGGGGCATGGGCGGCGGGGGGGGGGGGGGTGGCCCCTGGTTAAAGCCTTATGCCCTCCTTTGGCTATAGATTCACTCCTGACCTAAAAACGTCATGGATTTTATCCGAGAATTTTTTGTGATACGAAGCCGCCGCCACCTCTGTTCTTCGTCGAGAGAGCTAATCTAATGGCTGATCCTGGCCTACGAAGAGGGGAATTCATCGCCATCGTCATCACCAACTTCTTTTCATCACCACCATCATGCCCAACTCATATGTGAGTAATCTCCTTGTAGGCATGTGGGTTGTATGGGAATTGGATGAGATCTCCTATGTAATATATGCCGAATTTGTTAGGGTTTGGTTCCTAGTACATTATATGGTCTGAGATTGATGTTGCTATGACTTTACTATTCTTAATGCTTGACACTAGGGCCCGAGTGCCATGAATTCAGATCTGAACTATTTATGTTTTCATGAATATATATGCATAGATGTTTTTGGATCTTATCCGCAAGTTATATGCACTTGTTATGGTTTTGAGCCCTAGATCTTGAAGTGACAATAATCAGGGTATCGATAGGGATGACTATGATGTGAGGATCACATGCATTCATTGATTGCTAATACTTTGCTCCCGTGCTTTGTAAAAGGACTACCTTAATTACTCTTAATTTCCATTAGGATCACGCTGAAATGGAACATAGGTAGATATCGTAACATAATAAATGTGATGCTACTATGTGTCATGCATGGCAATAAATGAGACCATCTATGATACTAATCTCGATACTATGCACTATGGATGTAGTATCATACACTAGTATCATATGCATGATACTAGTATATGATACTCCTCACTATGACTAGCCTTAGGCTGGTCATAGTGAATAGTAACATAGACTAGTACTAACATGCATATGTTACTAGTCTATGTTACTACCTTCATAGTGGGTAGTGTCAGAATATGATAATATAGATGTCTTCATTTATTACTTTGTAGACTCATTTTGCATTGGAAACCGCCATATGTTACTCTACATGCATATTTATGTTACTCTATTTGCCTCTCCTCATTAATTACTTGCCACCTCATCATTTTTGCTTATGTGACATCTATGTTACTACCTATGTTACTCCCACTATGACCAACCTTATGCGCAGAGAAATTAGGATCAGAGGGAGTACTACTAGTAGTACTACTACTTTAATGTGTCGCATCAACTCGCACAAGTAAGCAACACTTCCTGAACAAACAAGCATATAAGCTGTTATACTTCTTACCCAAAGGATCTTTATATTCAACAGACACAAAATATCCGTTCGACTGTTGGAAAATACTTTAACTGCCGATTTGATGTCGAAGTAATTGTTGCATCGCCACCAAAACCCACCATCTCTTAAGCTAAAGTAGACAAAGCTAACCCCTATATTAGCATATTACTAAGAGAATCATTTAGGACGTGAGCTTGTTAATCTGAATGTGGAGGGACATCGGCTTAGCCCTGACCAGCAGCTTGGGCGGAACTATGAAGAAGGTCAGCTCCTGCACGGCGACGTCGCCGGGATCCTTGCTGCTTGTCACCTCCATTTCCACCTTGACAGCGTCGGTCCTGCCTTTGGGCTCCCCCGGCGGGCCGTTCGCCCACAACTTGGCCACATAGTGCGGCAGTGGGGATGATCCCGCTCTGATGCAGACAACCGATAGGGCGATAGGCGCGCCGATGTCGAGCATGCCGCCGACCAAGAAAAACGTGCGGCCGTCCTCCTCCGCGAACAGCAAGAGCCGTGGCTCCGACAGTGGCACTTGCAGCTGGAGCACCTTGCCATACTGGATCCTGTGCACGGGCATGGGATGCACGGTGCTGATGTGGTGGGAGAGCGCCGGCTGTGGGCCTTCGTAGCCATAGACAGGCACATGGCATTTGCAGGGCGCGAGCGGACACACGCTCTGGTGATCGGCGAGTTTGTGGTAAGTGACGTAGAGCCCACAGACTTCGTGCGGGCACTCCACCCTCACCGAGGAGAGGACGGCGTCCACCGCCGTGTTCTACACGTCGAAGCCACCGCCGTGCTCGCACTTCTGGCACTGCCGCTGGTTCCCGGTGCGCGCGACAGTCTGCACAGGCCAGGTGCCCTCCCTTGCAGTGCACAAATCAATCGAACAACACATCAATCAAGAAACTTGCACCTTGCTCGATCAGCCGAACGGACGACGTGTATTCGAACCGCATACACTGGAGGCTTCAAGGGGCGGAGGCACAAGGGACAGTGGAGCAAGGTGAGGTCCATCGAGACCATAGAGATCTCCATCGTCGGGTCCTGTTCCTTCTGCATGATCTCACCCTCCTCGTGCACAACCATCTCTCACTTTAGGGCCGGGGCATTACAAATCTTTACCGTCACATATTCATACTACTTCAAGGTGCATTAAATCAACACATGCAAGTATCAAAAGGAGAGACACGGCATGTATGCATGCATTGTAATTAATGTATTGGTAAACGCAAATTATTGAAATATATCGAGTGCAGTGCTTTGATGTGTCGCGTCAACTCATACAAGACCGAGAAGTTTGATTACTACAATGCCCTCTCCCTCGCGGACTGAGCTCCAGTGCCTTAACTGCACCTGCCTTTGGCTGCATGACAGGTGGGCCACCCACCTGTTGGGCCCACCTGTCATACACGCAAAGGCAGGAGCAGTAAGTCAATGAAGCTGCGTCCCTCCCTCACCCATGAGCGTGGTGGCTGGTAGGACTAAGAGAAGCTTTCATTACACGCTCTCCCTCCCGCACGCGGTGGACATGCAGCAGTTCAATAGGTGTGAGATGACCAGAAGCATACTGTAGTACTCCTCCACTGCAGTAGTACTCCATCATTGTTCGACTTCCCGAAGAGGCGAAGAGCCAAGTGCAGCCCGGAAGCTCGTGTGGCAGTTTCATGTGTAGAGTAGTCTAGGATAGCGTGTACCGTGCCTGTAAGCTTAAAATCGTTGGGGTCGGCTCCATGCTATGAGGCCGCCTCGAAGGTTTTTTTAATTAAAATAATCTTCTGGCCCTACCTGTCATCCTGGTGATTGTAGTTTGCATGCTCATCTGGTTAAGAGAGGAATCTATATTTTAATTTGTGGTGGGGCAAATGTTAGAGGTTGCAGCAAATATATTGTACACTGCAGGTCTTTCAGCCAAGTTTAGAGGCAACCATGTGGGGCCAGTGCTATGATGTGTCGCGTCAACTCGTGCAACGAGGAGAAGCTTGATTTTACTACTACACGCCTTCTCCCTCGCCCATGCGCGCAGTGGCTCGCAGACGAGGACAAGCTTTTGCTTATAGTACTACAACAAGCTATCCCTCCCGCTCGCGGTGGACGGACATGCAATAGTGGATTCGATACTGTAGAAGCAGTAGTAGTAACATCATTATTCATCTTCTCAAAGAGGCGAAGAGCCAAGCATAACCCGAACGTGGCAGTTGCGAACCTTGGAGCACTCATATAGCCAGGCTCTTGCATGAGACAAAATTGCTATGTGAACCCACTATTGTAGTACTTGCTAGTATAGCCCTGTAAACCACAAAGGAGTATTTGCCTTTCTAGAGATTTCAACAAGTGACTAGACTACACCAAGACGGAGTACACATGGAGCAAAATGAGTGAATCTACACCATAAACAAATACGTAGTTCTCTCGTTTTCCTCTCCGCCTTGGTCGTGGTGCACAATATTGAGTATACTAGTACTGACTAGTCTCTTTTTGACACACATTTATGTTTTTCTAACACAGTACAGACGCAAGCGCTCATATACACGTGCATACACTCACCCCTATGAACGCACACACGCACACCCTACCCCTATGAGCACCTCCGAAAGACTGAGCCGGCATACTCCCTCCTTTCCGGTTTAGAGAATGGTTAATAGTATAGCCAGCTGCTAGCTATAAGCCAGTACCATGTCATCTATAGCCCATCTTATGGCCAACATGTACAATAGTAGATCAAAAGAGTGTACTACTTTTTTATTATGTGGCTCACCTTTCATTCTCACAAAGTGCCTAGGAGCACGTGCTAGAGCTGGCTCTTCACGAAGAGCCCGCTTACCTTCTCTCTCCTCTTCTCTTTCCTCCAACTAAGCAGAAATATACTAGTTTATTCCTTATAGCCCGCTGACTCAGCTCTATTGTACTTACTCTTTTATCTCAAAATTTTAGTTTTCCCATTTTATAAGTCTCAATTTGGTTGTTCATCACCACATCTTCAGATTTCAAGGTGCAATAAATCATTGCATGCAAGTATTAAGAGAAAATTGACCAATGCATGTAATTTATGCATGCATGCTTTGCAATTAATGCATTGGTAAACACAATTTTTGAGGAAAACAAGCACATTAATTGAGTGGTTTTGCAAACTACAAAAATTGTTTAACCACTCACCATCTACCTTGGTTGGTGAGATTTTTGAATTGGGCCCTATAAACCGGAAAGGAGGTAGTACTATCATCTTGAAATTTACGAAGTCGCCATAGGCACCTCGTCGTCGACGGCAAGGTCTCCTGACACGCGATAGACGCGAGCGGCAGTCGCCTCCATAGGTGCTTGAATGCCAAGGAGGGAGAGGGTAGCGGTTCCCGAGACATTGAACTGTCAATGATGCATCCTCAATTACATGCAGAGGGAATTAATTGGAGAAGCAGAATAGAGCCAGCACGATGTGAATGCAACAGAGTTTGGACTCTCATATAGGCGCCCCACCACTCCAATCCATCTACTCCTAATCTCTACGCAACACTGCTCACTCCAATCCAAGACCAAGTGACCAGAAGCCACAAGCACCTATGGAGGCGATGGACGCGAGCGGCAGTCGGCTGTGCCATATCATCCAAGGCGCCGGCCTGCGGCCCCGCACCGCGCAGCGTTTCCAGACGGTGCTGGCGACTGCCGGCGTCGTAGCCCTCGCCGACGCCGGCTTCGCCTCTCGCATGGACGACATGATGGTCAACTCCATCCGCAAGTTCACCGCCGTCAAGAAGCGCGCGGACGACCTTGCCGTACTGCTCCAGCTCGCGCGCCCAGGCTCCTCATTGCCTGCCACCCTCATCGGCCTCCATGGTGACGAACTCTTTCAAGCCCTGGTGGCCCTGCAGGTGCCGGAGGTCGCGACGAAGAATGTGCACCTCGAGGCCGCGCTCGCCGCGCAGCGCCTCGCCATGCAAGAAACCGTCGACCTGCACATCCACGTCTACGAGGAAATTGTCTACATAGGCCACTACAAGGCCAGCGAGGACAGAAAGACGTTGGCCTTCTTCCAGCGGCTGGAATCTTTGGACGCCATTGTTCAGAAGCACGTCGACCTGGCCACGAAAGCCGCTGCTACTTAGCCGCCGTTCGGTGGGCCGGCGCCCTAAGTCGAGGAGGTGGACGTCATCGATGGGTGCATCTCTTCTTCTTGCCTCCTGTAACCAACACTGCATCGCCTCGTGGCCTTAATGTTTTATTAGTATAGTATTCCCTCCGTTCCCAAATATAAGTCTTTCTAGAGATTCCAGCAAGTAACTACATACGGAGCAAAATGAGTGAATCTATACTCTAAAATATGTCTACATACATCTGTATGTTGTATTCCATTTGAAATATCTAAAAAGGCTTATATTTAGGAATGGAGGGAGTATATGGCATTTTTATTCCAGTCGTAACGTATTCACTGTGAGGTGGGGCCGCAGTTGAGCAAACCGACCATCGGCAAATCCCCACCCCACCCACCGTGCGTCGGCTGAGTTTAGAATTAGAAGAGAGAAACGAGGGAGAAGAGCTAGCTATAGCACGGACGCTGTTGTCAGATGGGACTCGTGTTGATAGAATAGGAGTACTGAGCACTCGTACCTCTTTTTTAGGGAAAAAGTAGTCGTATGTCTAGTACCTCTAGTTGGGTGTGTGCGACCTATACGTGTCATCACTTTAGGTCTCTTTTCGAACCGCAACTATGCTTCACTGTACGTATTTTTTCACGCATTTATCCTCCTATATGTACTCCTAGGCTATTTCCACGTGCTCCCTTTCGCCGACATGTGGGACATAGAGCATCTGGGTCGTAGTGCATGCACGACTCGGAGCATATGCCAGGGTACTTTACATTTCAGACCTCACGAATTACATGCAAACCCCCCGCAGAAGAATAAATAAATAAATGAATTACTACATGAAACTGGATTATTTTCATAGAAACCGGAGCACGTTCATTAAATTTTGGACATAACACGTTTATAAAAAACGACCGGATCTAAACCAGTCTAAGGGCCTCTTTGATTCGCAGGATACTGAAAACACGGGAATGGGGAAAGTATGATGGCGATGAACCGAGACGAGGAGAACTCTAACTCAGTTAGAGGTTAGAGTTAGATCCTAAGCCTGAACTAACCCTGAACTAACTCTAAACCAAAGAGGTGTATGGATGGCAGGGTTAGATTGACAATAAATGTTCTTTCTCAATCATTTGACTACTTTGGAACCTATTTCCTGCCGGATTTGGTGTGGCCGGCTCTTGTGTGGCCTCCTCCCGCTCACAATTGACATAAACGAACCATCTTTACAAATCAAGCATGCAAAACATGATAAATTTTACTTTGTCCATACAAATGAGATATCCCACTTAAACATACAAGTCGTCAATCAAGCTTCACAAAAAAACACACTCCATGAAACAAAGCATGAGCTAACTCATCACGGAAGTCATTCACGATAGGGAGGGAGCCCGGAGCCCCTCACGTACGCAGGGAGGAGCTCATCATCGTCGCTCTGGAGGAAGGCTCTATAGAGCCCAAGCCCCGGGAACCCCTCCAACGCTGGTGCTTGCGAGTTGAGGTCGACACTGGCATGGGTAGCAGGGCCACTTGCCGACCACTGCGACCCGAATCTTTGGGCCTCTAGAAATAATGCTAGCCTGAAACTGAAATACCTAGAAAGGTGAACTGAATCTTTGGACCTCTAGAAATAATGCAAGCCTGAAACTGAAATACCTAGAAAGGTGAACTGAATCTTTAGGCCTCTAGAAATAATGCAAGCCTCAAACTGAAATACCTAGAAAGGTGAACTGAATCTTTGGGCCTCTAGAAATAATGCAAGCCTGAAACTGAAATACCTAGAAAGGTGAACCGACTCTTTGGGCCTCTAGAAATAATGCAAGCCTGAAACTGAAATACCTAGAAAGGTGAACTGAATCTTTGGGCCTCTAGAAATAATGCAAGCCTGAAACTGAAATACCTAGAAAGGTGAACTGAATCTTTGGGTCTCTAGAAATAATGCAAGCCTGAAACTGAAATACCTAGATAGGTGAACTGAATCTTTGGGCCTCTAGAAATAATGCAAGCCTGAAACTGAAATACCTAGAAAGGTGAACTGAATCTTTAGGCCTCTAGAAAGATTTATTACCTCCTCAAGCAGCATCAAACAATTCCATGCGTGCACCACAAATTCTATACCAAGTTTAATCAGGATCTACTTTTCCAAATCAAAATTAGTGCTAGAGCGAGCAAGATCAATGATATGGCTGTGAGACAGAGAAGGAGCGAACAAACTCACCCCTCTCGCGACCTCCCTAGTAGATGCGTCGCCGCCGCGCACGACAGAGGGAGAAAAATGACCGGTGAAGGGGGAGCGGGGCGAGCTTCGAAGGCCGGAGGGAGAGGGCGGCCGAAGGAGAGAGAGGGTAAGCGGCGGAGCGGTGCTTGGGCGGGCAGCCCGATGGGGAACAGAGAGGAGCCGTGCGAGGGTGGGGCGCGGAGGGAGTGATCTGGTGCGGGCAGGGGAGATTTTTTAGTTCTCTTTTAGTGGGCCCGAGGAGAACTAACCCAATTAGAACCTCTCCACTAGGCTAGTTTTTTTAGTTGGGTTAGAGCAAACTAGCTCAAACTAACCCCTCCTGTTTGGATAATGTGAGGCTATTTCAACCCAAACTAGCTCTAACTCAGGGATCCAAACAAATAGGAGTAGTACTGTACATGCTACAGTCTGGACCGTAGCACATTGTTTTTTATGGCCATATCACCACATTGTTTTGTACTGCTGGTTCACTGGGCTGCCGTGGTTCACACTGCTGGTTCACTAGGCTGCCGTGGTTCGCACTCCTCCGTCGTGAGTAGTAGTACCACTAGTATATACCGCATGATTCTTTACTCCTTCTTACTACTACGTACTTCACCGATATGTGGGAGAGCCAGCATCCGGGTCGACGTGTCATGCACCAGATTAGAGTGCGGAATGGAAGGGGGGCATCACCCCGGTCGTACCGTCAGTAATTCATGGCTATATTGAGTAGTCATATCACAAGTCTTTCTAGCAGTAACGCGCTGTCAAATCGCACAGCCCGACCTTTCCAGCAGTAAGTAAGTTGAATCCGCTACTCCCTCACCCTCCTCGCCTCTTTGTCAAACCACCTACGTGAAAACTGCCAGGCGTACTGCCCGGGAAAAGCCCCACCCTCAACTTTTAACTACGGGAAAATAGTTCGAGCTTGTTCGTTCTATATAAATACTAGTCGTGTATGTTTATTCACCCGTGGGGTTGTTCAATGAATGGAGGGCCGGGGAGCACAAGTGAACAATACTACTACCAGTAGTAAGTAGCAGGAGTCATACAGTTAGTCACCTTAGATAGAGAGTTTCTTTTCTTTAATGCCACGTACACAAATTGAAACACTTGTTGTGGAGAGAAGAAGATAATCACTCCACTATATATGTATGCAGGGGCCTGAGTGCTTGCTTTACTAGTGTTGCTCTCTTCATTCTCTCATCCTCTCCAGATCTAAACAAGACAGTGGTAGCGTCATTTTCTCTCTGCTCACCGCTGGTCATAGATCCGGCCGGATCCCTTCGTCCGGTGTGTGTAGAGGACTAAAAGGTGCATCATTCACGCGGTCAACGCCAGCGAGGGAGGAAAGCCACAGCTACCGGCGGGGCCCGATCCTCTGCCCGTGCCATTCTCTCCGACACAGCACCGGCTCGGGAGGTCCTCCGACCCTTCTTCCTCCCTGCCATATTGTGCGCAGATCGGACCTGCCGCCGCCGACATCCCGACGACCCTCAGGTACAAGTTCTTCGAAAGTGGCCTTGCTCTACTACCCCAGCTCCCCATGTGTCTGCATGTGCATCTTTTTCTACTTCCATCAGCTCTTCCAAATCCACCTAAATTTTTAGTATTATTAGAGGTAAAGCTACTTCATGCATTCGAATCTAGGACTTGGTTCAAACAACGGAGAAGTGGGGGAAAGTGGTAGCATGAATCTAGGACTTGATTCAAAGAGGAAATAACAGGGGCAAAGTAGTAGAGACCGGATACCCAACGGGTCTCTTGGTTGAAAAGGGAAATAATGGGAAAACTCAGTACAAACTGGATAAGGAGCAGATCTATTATTGGTTGAAAAAGGATAGAAAGTGGCGGCTGGTGGACAAGTCAACAGAGTATGTCCAGGATTAGATTTTTTGCCCTCACATAGTAAAAGGTCTCGAGGATTAGATTTGCTGCCCTCACATAGTAAAATGTCTTTAGGATTAGATTTGCTGCCCTCACATAGTAAAAGGTCTCCAGGATTAGATTTGCTGCCCTCACAGAGCTTGAACAAACTCGGCATCACCACTTTATGCCTCCTTGTAGGTACATTGTGCTGATGCGTCCACTTCGCATGTCCTTATACCAACCTTTTGCTGTTCTTAATGTAAGGGCGCATGTAAAATGAAGGGATCACACTGTTACCTTAAGGACATGTCTAACAAGTGTTATTGTTAGTCTAATACCTCCAGTGATATGATGCAATTAAACTATGTTACAAATGGTACTCCTGCTGTTTCCCCCAGTTGATAAGTAGGTTGCTTCTTTACGCTGCTAAGTGACCTGGTGTCCCCATGGTCCCATGCCCTTAAACCAACTCTTTAGTTGCTGTTGATTTACTTTATCTGGTAAACAAGCAATGCCACTATTAAAGTAATCCCATATTTGACGAATGTCATAGTTGATCATAATGCTTCCGGTAACATGAAGCATTGCTGACATTTTAAAATTTCTACTGTCCTTGGGTGATTGCCATGAACATAATTAAGATGCTTCTTTTCATTTCGTGTATGTTTCATATATTCTTATTGACCAGCAACTGTTTACTTTTTATCTTTTTGTGCAGATAGGGATATCCATTTCACCTTGTTGCTATTGTGACCTTTAGGTGAACTGCACAAAACACTTTTTTCTGGAATGAGTGTCTTGTGCAGTTCAACTAAAATGTCACGTGGGCAACATCTCCCAATGTTGGTGGAACCGCACAAAATGGTGATTGGAGTTTCCAAAATCTCCATCAAATTCCGCTGGTAATCTCGTGCAACATTTTATTAGCTTTTGCAAGATGAGCCGTCACTGTCTCCACAATGGCACTTTATTTTAGTGGAACTGCACAAAAGGATAAGCAAATTATAGTTGCACCTTACATGAGGAGGACAACTAACCTTAATGTTGCTGAATTTTAGTGCAACTACTAAATAAGAACGTGCCAGCTCACGAGAGTAAGTACTTCTTGCTAGCTGAATGATGCAATCTTTGTTTCATTTCAGGTGAACTACAGAAAAAGGCGCATGAATTGAATCATGGAACTCCAGTCTGGCCTCATCCGAGTGGATTTGCAGGTTCACCACATCGAGTCGTGGCGGCATAGGGCCCCTCACACCGGTCAGTATTATCCTTTATCAACATGATTGTGCTTTGTCATACTGTGCTAATGTTCTATTTTTTAAATAAAGCTATTCTATCGCAATCTTTTCTCATTTTGGAAATAAAGTTTGCTTCAACTAGTGCTACTATTATAGTAATCATGCTCTTTCTTGTCTGTGCAAACAGGAATACACAATTACAGATGTTGTGATGGTCAAGAGCATTCGCCAAGTTCTTGGGTTGTATGACACGGCTAGCCAAGATGGATTTAATCCCGATATTCAGTTTATCAAAAGGCTCTAATGGGTTGGTTCTGAATCTTGCAAGCTGGGAAGCAATGAGTTGTGCAGGCATCTTTGTTGTACTCATTGTTTGAATCTTATTTGTTGGTTCTGAATCTTGCAAGCTGGGAATCAATGAGATGTGTAGGCATATTTGATGTACTTATTATTTGAATCTTATTTGTTGGTTATGAATCTTGCAAGCTGGGAAACACGGCATGATGATGCAGAGGACAGCAACCATAACAAACAGTTCAAACTTGGTAGTATTATCTGTGTGAAAGTGCGACAAATGTGCTGATCGTGTGCGTCCTGAGAATAATAATTCTAATTGTTGTGCATGTTGATCCTGTGGCACTGATAGAACGAGCCAATGCACTGCTTGTTTTAAGAATAAATTTCTATTAAAGCTAATTAAATTTAAGTAAAGTGACCACTAACACTTGTTATTACAGTACCAATACAGACCCACTCGTGAACCGACGTGTGGCTGGAATAGGTTTCTTAATGGAGGCGTTTGAATGCGCCGAGGGTGCATGTTTTGACGGGCGTGCAGCGGACGAGGGAGGGGTAGTAACTGTTGTCGCCTGTACACACTCATTTTACTGTTGAATCTAGTTCCCCAAGAGCTAAAAAACGACTGCCGCTGCCTATCCACTCGTTCACTTGAAGAGACTCCAATGGCGATCCGAGGGGTGAGCCTGCTGGATATGGACTTCAGCAAGGAGTTCACCTTCGAGTTTGCCGTTAAGTCCCATGGCTGGACCAAGTTGAATGTGATGTACACCAACGGTCCGGACTCGGTGAAGCTCTGCCTCGCCGAGTTCAAGCAGTACCTATAGGACGAGAAAGCACAAGGCCACAGGACTAGACCTTGTGCCCATCCATTTATCTCCTGACAGGGACCAGCAGATCGCGGTCGCCCATGTATGCGTGCGGGACGAGGTTCTCGTCTACCATTGCTGTAGGGCCATCAGAGGTTCTGGAGCATTCGCCCGTTTCATCGGCAGCGCCGATTGCACCTTCGCTAAGGTGGAGAGAAGGAAGAATGCGACGATTCGGCCACCTGGTGCAACAAGCTTGTCGACATCCAAAAGCAATACAAGATCATCGGCAACGGGCAGGAGAAGGACTCTGTGGTTGACCTCGCCGAGACCATCATCGACCTCAGCTACGCCAACATGAAAGAAGACAACAATACCAAGGACCTGAACACGTGGGAGGTAACTCTGAATCTAGCCTACATAACCTAGACAGCCAAGGATGCATACACATGCTACGACATGTACAGGCGGATCTTGGACGTGAGGGCGTGTCTGCTCCCCGTAATCGACAAATACACGGACAGCCACAACGTCATGATCAAGCATGCCAGGAAGGTCTAGATGTTGTACTTTATCTGTTTATAAGCACCTTTATCATCTCAGTGTTTCATGCATTAGCCTATGTGTCGTAATTATCTGTTTTGTCCAAAATATTTCTTCTAAGAACCCATTAACCTATTTGCTTTTTTTGGT
This sequence comes from Aegilops tauschii subsp. strangulata, assembly GCF_002575655.3. Lineage (NCBI taxonomy): Eukaryota > Viridiplantae > Streptophyta > Magnoliopsida > Poales > Poaceae > Aegilops > Aegilops tauschii. The sequence continues at coordinate 273,776,490 of NC_053037.3, read as the reverse complement.
GGCTATTTTCTTATGTATGTAACTAGTTCACTCGTCCGTTTCAAAAAAAAACTAGTTCACTCGGCTGCCGTGCTTTGAATCTCCTTCCTCCCAACATATTCCCCTTCTCAGGTGGACCCAGCAGGTCTCGTACATAGACATATGGGACCAACCACCTATCCATTTGTATTTCTTTCTTTTGTTCAATCTTTCGCCCTCTTCCTATACAGCGGCTGGCCGTCGTAGCCTATGACGTTGGCCAGGCCATCCCTCTACTCCCACACATTGTGCGGTGGCGGCAGCCCCACCGGCCCACCCTGCACCCGAACAAGTCAACCCTCGTACTCCCCTCTGCCTGCGTCTTCCCCCCGCTCCGGTTCATTCGGTCCGAGGTCTCGACATCGTCCTCCGCCTTGGTGCTCTCACTGCGGCGCCGCCATCTGTCATTCCCAACATGGTCAACAAAACAAGAGGAATCGGGAGACAACTGTTCGTCGAGAGGCTGACAGTCCCGGGCCCACCAGGTCCATGGCCTAGGTTTTGTTGTTTAACATGGGCACCCACGACATGTTTCAACATTTTTTGGATCCAGCAGGTATCAAGCGGCCTCTGGGCCTCCCAACCTAGCTTGTCTATAACATCAGCAACCCAAGTTATGTTTGTTTTTTCAAGACGACGCACAGCTCAGTTCTATTTTTCTATAAGAATGCAAAACTGAACCTATGTTTTCTATAAGAATGCAAAACTGAACCTATATTTATATCTTATTTTATAACATATATATAATAGAAACAACATAAGGTTCCATTAAACCTGTTGTTCGTCCAACCATTTTATAGACCTTCCCACTTCCTTTATTTTTCGTTTTCATTAATCCTATATCTGAATTTTCTCCCACTTTCTTTTTCGATGTAAACTGAGTTTTCTCCTAGTACTTTTCCCTAGAACCAACTCAACTGTCCCACGTCTAGCCTAAAAAATAATAATACCCCACGTCCTATTAACTCATCAAATTAAAATGGTATTTTATTTCATAAATTGAAAGTTCTTACAAAATAATAATAATAATTGTTTATATATAACTTGGCAAGTTAACTCCTAATGATTGCGTACATAAGCTTGCAAAGATTTTACTGACCAATGCAGTAATAGACGTGCAATCATGTGTTTATGTTTTTATAACATTTCTCCGTCCAGCCCAACATGATATTTTCACCCAGCCTAGCAAGTCCGCGGATTTCGAGAAAAATGCAAATGGGCTTTAAATTCTACCATATATATAAACGGGCTGCATAGATGCTACATCATTGTTTCACCCAGCCCACCAAATGGACTAAAAAATGGACTGGCTGACATGTGGGCCAGTAGGTCGAAGCCTAAGCAAGGCGTTGGATTTACATCCAACGGCCGAAATTCTTCTTCAATCTCTCATCTTCTTCCCCCAGCGCTGCCGGGACTTCCTGCTCCAGCCTTCGCCGTCCAGCGGCGTTGTTTTGCGCGCCTCGCAGGGAAACGCTACCCCACCGACGGCCAGGCCATCCCTCCACTCCGTACCTCCTGTTATTCTCTACCGAGTGTAGGCCCACCCCGCACCCGAACCAGTCAAGTTTCCCACTCCTCTCCATCTGCGACTCCACTCCCGCGTCTTCCCCATCTTCGGGTCATTCCAGTCTGGGGCCTCGCCATCGTCCACCGCCTCTACGCTCGGCGCGGCGTGGTCAACAAACGAGAGTCATCGGAAGATGACTGTACATGGAGAGCCTGACGGCTGGGACCCACGAGGTCCATGGTCGCACACAAGGAAAGTTCCTCCTTATTAAGCTGTTTCCTCCCCCTGACAGCTGGGACCCACCGGCTGTATCTTCGCACGGAAGGAAGTGCCTCCTTGTTATGCAAAAAAACTATTCCTCCCGATGACAGCTGGGACCCAACATATTTGGTGGCTGACTTGTGGTCCTACTAAGAAGACGTATACGCAAGGCTTTGTCAACTTAATCAACAAATTATTCTAGCAGCTGGACCATTGGATGTTAATCCAATAGCCATGCTTCTTCTTCAACCTCTGTTCTTACTCCTGTCACCCGTGGGCGGCAGTGCTGCCATGCACCCGAACCAGTCAAGTTTCCCACTCCTCTCCATCTGCGACTCCACTGCCGCGTCTTCTCCATCTCCGGGCCGTTCCAGTCTGGGGCCTCGCCGTCGTCCACCGGCCTTGGTGCGCTCGGCACGGTGTGGTCAATGTGGTCAACAAACGAGAGTCATCGGAAGATGACTGTACGTGAGAGGCTGCCAGTGGGGACACACCACGCCCATGGTCGCATGCATGCAACTGCATCCTTTTTACCCTGAAAAATAATGTTTTCTCCTCCTGACTGTTGGGAACCACCAGCTACATCTTCACACGCAAGGAAGTGCATCCTTATTACGGGCAAAAAATATATCCCCCTGACAGCTGGGACCCAGCAGCTATATCTTCGCATGCAAGGAGGTGCGTCCTTATCCTCCCTAACAGCTAGGACCCACCCGATCAAAGCGTACGTACCGTTGTCTGTCTTGTCGGAACGTGTACGTACATACTGGTCGATCGGTCTCTCTACAAGTATGAACCGTGGCCGAGTAAGTAGCGGCACATGTCACAGTAGAGCCCCCCACGTAGTAGTTCAGGCTGTCCTGTCTAAACCGTGTACACGTACATACAGCCACACGCCAAAAAATACAGCCATGTATGTACATACGGGCGGGGTCTCGAACGCCTACTCGCACATACGTACGGCCATACTCGTGTACATGGCTGGGTCGGAACGGAGAATCTGCGTCGTCGTCGTGTTCATGGGGAGGCAACGGAATGTGTCGTGTTCATCGGGAGGCAACGGAATACGTCATGTTCATCGGGAGCCAACCGGCTTGGACGGAACAACCGATGGAAACGAGGCCTGGCGCACCGCAGAACGGAGGAAACAACCTTGTGTTCAACCGGCCACGGTCGAAACGGGATCCTGTTCATCGGAAGGGGTCTGGCATACCGCAAAACGGAGGAAATGGACTTCTATTAGAGCTCCTACGGTCGAAACGGGGTCCTGTTGATCGGGAGGGGTGTGGCGTACCGCAAAACGGAGGAAACGGACTTTTGTTGGAGTGCTACAGTCGAAACGGGGGTCCTGTTCATCGGGAGGGGTGTGGCGTACCGCAAAACGAGACTCCATGGGATACTGTTCATCTCCACCGTCGACCTCCTCCAGCCTCCATGGGCTACTGTTCATCCACCATCGACCTCCTCCAGCCTCCACCTGCGACTGTTCATCCACAGGCTCCTGTTCATCCAGCCTCCACTTCGCGCTCCTCCACCGGCTACTGTTCAACCAGCCCTCCATGGTGTCGTCATGTTCATCCAGCCCTCCAAAGGGTCCTGTTCATCCAGCCCTCCACTGGCTCGATCGATCGGGGTCCTGTCCATCCAGCGGCAACGGCCTCTACTACCACAGGGTCCTGTTAATCCAACCCCCCACCAGGAACTGTTCATCCAAACCCCCCCAACAACACTCAACGTTCATCAAGGGAAGGAGGCAACAGGGTTCGCTCGGCTTGAGTTAGCAGCAGTAGAGAAGGAATCACTCGGGTTAAGTTAACAGCAAGGGATCAATTGCTCTGGTTCAGTAACTTAGCTAGTGCAATCGCTCGGGTTCAGTTAGAGCCCAACGCCTCGCTCGGGTTCAGTTAGAGCACAACGCCTCGCACACATGCGTGTACGTGTACGAGAGAAATGCGCATCGCTCGGCCGCCGACCACCCACCGTAACCGGGAACTCCTGATATTTTCCTCACCCTCGCTTCTACCACGGTTTTTTCCATCATGCACGGCCCAAAGAATGTGATGCAGCTGCGTCTCCGGCCCGCCCAGGACGAAAAGCCCATATTCTGTCATGATTTTTTGTCATAGAAGAAGGAGCCCACCACATCTATGATGATACTGGGTTTTGTCACAATTATCGTCATAGAATTGTCATAAGCATGACAGAAAAAAATTGTTCGGCCAAAACGTCACGGATGTGTCTTTTCTTTGTAGTGCCGTCAGGCTTAGCCCAGTGGCAAAAAACTGAGGGTACCAGCAGGATAGCCTGCCGGGGAAATTTTGTTTACTTGAATGTATAGAGGTTTCACCTCTGCATGGATATGATACATGCACAAGTACTCAACAAAGCTTGTCTTTTTCATTAATATGCTGATGAGCAAGTACATATCTTATAGAACACAAACATGGGTAAAGGAGATTACATAATTTAGACTAAAGTTTGGCAAGTGCCTACATATTTTAGATTGAAAAAGATAAGTGCCCCGGAATCCCCTTTCTTGTCCCTCTCCTCCTTGGCACCGCGGTGGGAGGTGAAGAGGGCAAAAGGAGTACCTGAGGCAGATACCCGACCCGATCCCGTCAGGACCTGCCGGGCGCAGCCTGACAAGATCGGGAGTGGCGAGGCTGAGAAGGACAAGGACGGAGGGAGCAGCTCGGCGGTGCCCTGGCCAGCACCCCAAGTCCAGCAAGAAGCCCCGGCACTAGCACCGGTGGGGAGAACAGCCAGAGCTTAGCAAGAAGACTACTAGAGGAGGCAAAGGCACCAAGAGAGCGACCCCCTCCCCGGCGACCATCTCGGATAGGCCGGTGATGATGGTACCGGGTAGGGAGGGTAAGAGCGGAAAGAGCGGGCCAGCAATACGAGACAAAGGCGTTAGTGCCATCGTACTCCGACCTGACGCCCTGCCACCCGCCTTCTCCGTCTTCCCTCATTTTTTCTCCATCACCACCACTCCAGGGAGACGCTGGGCCCTCGGCCCGTCACCTTCCCCGGAGAGGCAGCTGACGACCGCGACGGCCAAGGTGCGCATGGGGCGCCACTCCCCACCTTGGCAGGCAGGAAGGCGCTACCCCAGTCCCGCTAGAAGGAGCAGTGCTGGGATTGCCAACGATCACGAGCACTGCATCCCAGAGGGCGCCGGAAGCCCCAAGAGCCTGGTCGTCAGGGCAATGAGCTGTGACAGCTCGCAGCAAGAGCTAGCACTCATCACCTGACGGTCGGCCCAAGTGGGGGGGGACGAGCGTTTCTCCATTCTGGAGAAGCGCGACTCCTCCTGCACTACGGACGGCTCGACGCCCACATCTTCGACCACCACGTCCCCTTGGGCCCCAGACCAGACTCACTCCCCGGGCTTCAACACGAGCATTCAATGTCAACAACCCCAAGCTAGAACCCGGGGCCTGCCCTGGTCTCTCCATTTCGACATAGCAAGAAGAAGGCAGGGAATGGAGGAGGAGAAGTGTGTGGATGAACACTTTCGCTCCTCCCCACCCCTCTTTTATAAGTGGACTGGGGCTGAAGGGCTGATCCCTTGGCGGGTAACCGCCGTCCCTCTCCACCAACCTAAGAAGACCGGGTCCCTGCCATAGCGCTCTCTCCACACCACGCGCCTCCACTAGCTACCCCACTCAATACATGCATCATATGTGGCAAAGGATACGGGCGTGGTGGAAAGAGTGAATTGGCAGTTACTCCCCCGTGCGTTAAAGTCATCCATAGGCCATTACAGACATGACCCCACTACAATTGGCGTTATGCGACGCACGGGAAAATCGGAAACTGATCCAAGCTCAGATTAATGAAGAAGCAAAGAAGATCTCAAAAGGACAAGCTACTGCCACTCTCTCGCCTGTGTACTGACAGGGCCTACCCCGACGACGCTCGACGGCGCATTCAGGCTAGGCCTGGATGCTCCTATCGGTGCAACAAACCCTGGGTGTGTTGCCCACACTGTACACAAGCTTAAGAGCAAGGTTGAATAGAAGACCCAACAAAGCCCAAGAAAACAAGCTTGCCAACACCAAGTGTGCATTTCTCCATATTAGCATAAAGTTGATTGTTTCTAAGAGTTTCCAAAATGGCTCTAAGATGGGTGACATGATCTTCTAGAGATTCGCTAAACACAAGTATATCATCAAAGTAGACCACAACAAATATGCCAATGTATTTGTGAAGAACATAATGCATCACACGCATGAAAGTGCTAGGTGCTTCGGATAGGCCCATAGGCATGACTAACCATTCATACAAGCCAAACTTGGTTTTGAAAGCGGTTTTATATTCATCACGTTCTTAAATGCAAATTCGATAATAACCACTCTTAAGATCATTTTTTTGAGAAAATCGTGGCTCCTCTAAGCTCATCAAGCATATCGTCAAGGCATGGAATGGGATGCCTATAGAAAACGGTGATAGCATTTATGGGATGGCAATCGGAACACATGGGAAAACTATCACCCCTCTTAGGCACAAGAATAATCGGAATGACACAAGGACTTAAGCTTTCACGTACATGTCCATTGTCAATGAGGTGTTGTACTTGCCTTTGTATTTCCTTGGTTTCTTCAGGGTTAACACAGTACGGTGCCTGGTTCGGTAAAGGTGCGTCGGGGATGAGGTCGATGTGTTGTTCGATGCCTCGTAGTGGAGGTAGTCCCGGAGGTAGCTCATTGGGGAATACATCCGCAAACTCCTGCAAGGTAAATGTGAGAGGTAGTTCTTGTCGCTTCGTCTTTGCACATTAGAGATAGTGTATACCACTCGATGGGTTCTCACACACTTCTCTCATGTCTCTTTTGGTAGCTAAAAACACTAAGTTTTCTTGTCGCTCATCATGGAGGCACTCATGTTTGGCTTGTGGCGCTCACTCTCTTTTTGATGGCTCACTCTCTCACTATTCTCTCCATGATGGGTCGATGCTTGCTTGTTGGCGATCACTTGACTTGGCGACATGGGTCGTAGCACGTATTCCTTTTCCTTCATCTTGAAGCTATAGTGATTGGTTCGCCCATTGTGGACGACACCACGGTCGAATTGCCAAGGTCGTCCAAGTAGGAGGTGGCAAATGGACATGGGAACCACATCACACTCCAATGTTTCTTCGTATGATCCAATCTTGAAGGAGATATGAAAGGTGTGCTCCACTTGAATGGTGCCAAAGTCACTAAGCCATTGGACCCTGTAGGGATGAGGATGCTTCATCTTGACCTAGTATACCTTGGTACATAGCTCTTCACTTGCCAAATTGTAGCAACTTCCTTCATCGATGATGACCTTCACGGAATGTTCGTTGATGCCCTCTTTGGTGTGGAAGATGTGGCAACGTAGTTCTTCATCTTGTTGGTGTTGAAGCGTCAAGACCTTGGGGACAACAAGAGCGGGGCTCGAAACATTGTCACAAAATACTTGACATCTTCGTCTTCATTCACTCGCCGGTGCATGGCCACGCGCTCAAGTGCTTCCATTACTTCCTCACTCATGGAGTCATAGGTGTCGTCATCGTTGGCGATCATGGTGCGCCAAGTGGGGCATTCAAATGTCTTGTGGCCTCGGCCTTGACATGTGAAGCATTTGATGGAACTTGTCTTCACGGTCTCATCCGTTGGAGTAGATGTGGTGAAGCTCTCAGCTTGAAGTTGCTTGTAGTAGGATGACGACTTGAAGATGACAAAGTTTCTTGTAACTTGAATTGTCGCTGTTGCTTGGTGTAACTTTCATCGAGGTAGAAGGCGTCGTAGTAGTAGAAGCTTGAGTGTATGAACCCTAGGTCTTAGAAGAGTACTTGGTGTGCTTGTAATCATCTTGCACTTGTCACTCCACCTTGGTAGCTTGGTGCACTAGCTCTAGTACGTTCAAATACGGTTGGAAATCCCCAATCTTATTGATAGGATGGTTGGGTCCATTCAAGAATCATGCCATAGTTTGCTCCTCATCTTCGGTGAGATTGGCCCGAATCATGGCAATCCCCATTTCCTTGTAATACTCTTTAACGGAGTTGGTGCCTTGCTTGAGGAGTTGCAATTTCTTGGATAGGTCTCAATTATAATATCAAAGCGCGCTCGGATGCCATCCTTCATTTGATTACATGTTGTGATTAGTGGGTCTCCTTTTGCTTCTCGCCATTCAATAACTTGCTCCCACCAAATGAGGACATAGTCTTGGAACTCAAGCAATGCCATGGTGATATTCTTCTTTTCTTCATAGTTGTGTAAGCGAAAGATCTTGTCGACCTTCAATGCTCATGAAAGGTAGTCTTCAGGATCTTTGCTTCCGGAAAACTTAGGCATGTTGAACTTGAGCTTGCCGTACCATTGAGCTTCGTTGTGTTGGGGTCGATGGTAATGATGCTCTTGCTGTGGTGGAGGGTCTTGAATCACTTGTTCCTCGCACTCCACATGATAAACTTGACGTTGAGGTCATGGGACTCTTGCACGGTTCCTCAATTCTTGGCGCTCCTCAAGGCGTGTGGCTTCTTCTTCTTGCTCACGTCAGAGGGCCTCTTCTTGTAGACTTACTTGGTGGTTGCGTGCTTGCACATTTTTGGTTGCTTCACGTAGATCATGTTGGGCTATTTGTTCCTCGCGGCGTAGTTGCTCTTGTCGTAGTGCGTCGCCATCTTGATTCTCTTGCTGTTGTTGGCGTCATGGAGCTTGCTCTTGTTCCATTGGATCATTCGCTTGACGGTGTAGTTGTTCACGTTCACGGAGGCGGTCTTGTAAACCATTGCCATGAAATTGTGGAGCTTGATGATCTTCATGGTCTGAACGATGATTGTCGCGGGAAACCACGACCACCTATGGGACCAGGAGGCCCCTTGCTGGTTCAGCAGGGGGACGACGTCACGTTGCACAAAGAGCAGACGAGCGTGGGGTAGCACGACAGAGATCATGCGGGCAGTTTTACCCAGGTTCGGGCAGCCAAGATGCGTAAAACCCTACTCCTGCTTTGGTGGATTGATGGTGGAAAGGTGGTGGTGGAGCGTAGTACACTTGCCCGACAGGGGTTGCCTCAGGGCGGCAGCGACTACACACGTATGGGAGTGTGAGTTATCCAACCTTCTAACTCTTTCTACGGTTGCCACGGGCCTCCTTTTATAGATCAAGGGGTTACCACAATGGCAAAGTAGTCATTACGCACTGATAAGATAACAACAGTGTTATCATACCTAACTCTGCGGGCTGACAGGGCGCATTAAATGCACCACTTAATGTCACATCATTGGTTGCCCGGCAAGGCTTGCCGGGCTATCTTGCGAGCTCCGCGCCTGCTCGCTTGACACGTCGTAGGACGGGTGTCACCTGTGGGTTTTTCCTGTAGGGAGAGGCTGCCATATGGCGAATGGCTGCCACTTAGTCACTCTGTGGCTTGACACCGCATTGATCGACGACGTGAGTCGTGGTGGAGTGGTTGGTGCGGTGGTTTAGTCTCTGTGAGTCCTGGCAGGCCCTGTGGGGACATCTTGGTTGTCTGCTTCTGGGGATGGCCTCGCCCCTTGCCGTGCTCGCCTGCCCGACGAAGGAGGCCCTTCTCTTGATGATATCTTGCTTCCCTGGCTTAGTCTTGGTCTCTCTGATCAGCATGTTGGTCCTTCAAATCTCTTGATCCCTTGTACATCTTGGGCTGGTGCTTCAATCTTGTTCCTGTGCCTATGCATAATTTGGGCAACAGACCCAGGGTTAGTTGCACCGAAAGAAGCCCCCAGGCCTGCCTCGAATGCACTGCCGAGCTTCATCGGGGTTGGGCCTAACAGGTGCACATGCGGGGTTGCTGAAGAGGCTGGCCTCTTGAGGTATTCCTTGCTTCTCCATTAGCCTTGATTCCAGGCCAGTTTCAGGTTTCTCCGTGCGTCGTGTAAAGCCAACAGTGGTGGGGCCGCTCCAGTAATGGCCCGTGAATGGCTTTAACGCACGGGGTAGAAACTGCCAATTAACTCTTCCCACCACGCCCTTATCCTTGGCCATGTATGTTGCATGCATCGTGCGGGCTAGGTAACAGAGGCGCGTGGCGCGGGAGAGCATCAAGGTGAGGCCCGGTCATCTTGAATTGGCGGAGGAGGATGGTGGCCTCCTGTTGAGGGAGCGGCTCCCCTCCCCGGCCCACCTATAAAAGGGAGGGGCGGAGGAGGGCGGAGTCACTCGTCCTCGCATTCGTCCTGTCTGTCTTCTACTTCTGCTGGTTATTGCTGAGAAAAAGGGCTTGGGGACGTGCCCCGGGCTCCATCTTGAAGCTTTCCCTGGATCTGAAAGGGGGATTCGGGCGGCGCGGCGACAACGCTGGGGGTAGCAACCCCGGTGTGCACGCTGCCGGGCCACCCGTGGCCTTGACTTCAGTGGGAGGGGACGCGAATGACACCACGTCGAGGCTCGAGGCGGGCATGGCGCGTGGTAGTCGATCGCTCCCGATTCTTCTTCCCTTCGCGACGCTGGGGAGGAGTCATGGAGGGGATTCATCGCTAGTAGAGGCGAATCCGACTACTCCTGGGCGCCTCCCTCCTGCCGTGCAGGAAGGCTCCTTGCTCTCATATGCGTCTCCGGGACGTGCGGTGGTTTCTAACGTCAGGGCTCCTGGGGATGACCATGCTCTCTGTGGGAAGACCTAGAGAGCACAGCGTCCGATGTGACGGCCGCGCCGAGGTCTTCGGGTTGTAGTGATGCAGACGGCAGCGGAAACCCACGACGCGTCAAGAACGGGGACGACCGTTTCGACGAGTCGTGTTTGCCGGTGACTCTGTGCCTCCCATCTGGTCCTCTAGCAGCGTCACCATCCACGCCTGCCCTCCGGTTTCTTCCTCCTTGCCGTGGAGCGGCGCCGTCCTGATCCTGGGGAGGCACCGAATCCCAGCTGTGCCCGCCTCCGGCCTCTTCGACTTCTTCCTGTAGGAGATGGACAGGGGCAAAGGCATTACGGGGCACTTATCTTTTTTCAATCTTAAACCTGTCGGCACTTGCCAAATTTTATCAGTATATTAACGAAAAATATGAACCTTGCTGGGAACCCATGCATGTATATGTCCATGCAGAGGCAAGATGCCTCTTTAATGTAAATAAATGAGTTTTCCCCGGCAGGCTATCCTCCCGGCACCCTTTTTGTCTGCCGGAGAGCTAAATCTGCCGGGTAACAGACGAAGGGACAAGCCCCCCCCGCCAACTTCTTTTTACCAAAGGCCACCGCGACCATCCTGTCCGAAGCAGCGTTCGAGTCGGGAATGGGAGCACCTAAGTCTCAAAAGAGTGGTGAGGCTTTCTCATGCACAAGTTATAGCTTACAGAACACTAACGGACAGGAGGTAGAACTTATCTGTTTGGCTTGCTGGGGATCGCAGTGCCAGACAATCTTCTCAACTCCTTGTCGAAGCCAAGTTCATAGCAGGAACCTGCAGCTTCATGCAGATGAGAATGAATGCAGGATGCGATCCTATCTATATGCATATGCAAATGCTCATGAAATGCTTACGTAGTGATCTTGGAATGCTCATGCATGCATGCAATCTTGGTGGGGGCCCCCACAACGCTTCTTTATTTTCTCTTGCACAGGGTCATCGCCCTGGCTTCGTACAAGGGGTTACATGTAGCTGAGGCAAGGCCTGTATGAAAGGGTGGCTGCCGGACAGGGCCCGACAGTCGCGCCTTACGGGTAGAACTTACGGAGATGCTCAATATTCCATGAGTTTTGCAACTGAGTGCCATCTCTAGTATCCAAACGGACTGCGCCAGGTCTGGAGACTCGTACTACCCGGTAAGGGCCTTCCCACTTCGGTGACAACTTGTTTGTACCCATGGCAGACTGAACGCGCCTAAGGACAAGGTCACCTTCCTCAAAACACCGAGCGTGAACCCTGCGGCTATGATAGCGATGCAGGGCTTGCTGATAGCGTGCAGCACGCGTAGCAGCCCGGAGACGGTTCTCCTCGAGTAGCATAGCACCGTCACGCCAGTGCTGATCTTGCGCTACTTCACCATAGGCAAGCACTCGAGGCGACCCGTAAATGAGTTCCGTGGGGATAACTGCTTCTGCCCCGTAGACCAGGGAGAAGGGAGTCTGCCCGGTAGCTCGGTTTGGTGTCGTTCTTAGGGACCAGAGAACTACCGGTAGCTCCTCGATCCACCCCCTGCCGTGCTTCTGCAGCGTATCAAAAGTTCTTGTCTTGAGTCCACCCAGCACTTCAGCGTTCGTCCTCTCAGCTTGTCCATTGCTCTGGGGGTGTGCCATAGAGGCAAATGAGATCTTGCATCCGAGGCCATGAACATATTGCATGAAGGCGCGGCTCCTGAACTGGGTGCCGTTGTCGGTAATGATCCTTGCTGGAACTCCAAAACGACACACCAGATCTTTCAAGAACTTGATAGCTGACTGAGAGGTCACCTTTCTCACGGCAGTCACTTCCGGCCACTTTGTAAACTTGTCTATAGCAACGAATAAGAATTCAAAGCCCCCGATTGCTCGGGGGAAGGGGCCGAGGATGTCGAGCCCCCAGACCGAAAATGGCCATGATAGAGGGATTGTTTGAAGAGCTTGGGCAGGCAGGTGGGTTTTCTTGGAATGGAATTGGCATGCTTCACATTTCGTGACTAGCTCGACCGCATCTTGGAGGGTTGTGGGCCAATAGAATACTTGCCGGAATGCTTTCCCAACTAATGCCCTTGATCCAATGTGGGAGCCGCACATGCCTCTGTGTATCTAAGCTAGCAGTTCCTTTCCTTCTTCCCGGTAGACACACTTCAATTTCACACCGTTGGGCCTCCTTCTGTACAGAGTGTCATCGACAAACTGATACATACTGGCCCTCCGGGCTACTTTTTCAGCTTGGTCTTGGTCGCCGGGAAGCTCTCTGGTTTGGAGGAAGTGGACAATGTGCCTTGCCCAAGTTGGAGCCTGGGGCTCGACAATGAGGACTAGCGGCACCTCCTCTGCTGCGGGAGCACATGCCTCGTTCGCGGGGTACATGGGCCCGGCTGGAGGGGGTGGTCCGGCAGGCTGTGAGGAGTTGTTTCCGGCAGGGTCTCTGCCAGGAGCGGACGACTCTACCGGGAGAGGCTTACTAGAGTCCAACTTTCTCCTTTTCCGGGCCATTGTTGCTAGGGATACGGAGGGCTGAGTGAGATGGAGAACAAAAGTCCCTGGTTCCACAGGAAGCTTCTGCGCAACTGTAAGTGCATCTAGTGCCCCTTAGTGATTTTGGTGTATTGAAGACTTATAGGTTAAGTGACTAATGCGCTTGTTAGTGTATACAGGTCTATAAGTTTATGAGGAGTTTGATATTTACAGAGAAAGTCGACACCTAAAAATGAAAGTCTTCAACTGAAGACTTTGGCTTTTTGAAGACTTTGAAAGTGAAGAAATTGGTGTGACCGTGAAGACTTGATATTCATGCGAGGAACATGAAGCATGAAGACTTTTGTTTTCGTAGTTTCATTTTCTCTTTCTTGAGTCATAGGAAACACCGTACTGTTAAAGGGGGTCGAGGTAAAACTAAGGAAAAGTTTCCAAGTGATTCTCATCTCAAAATCCTACACCTACCAATCCTTTCGAGCGAAGCCATTGGAAATCTCATACAGTTCAGTCAGTTTCTTCAGTGACAAAGACGAAGATCTTCTGGTCTCTGAGGAATTTGTTCTGACTGAGTAGTTAGGAATTCGCCAGTGCGGATTGCCTACAAGTGAGGAACATGATAGCCCAGAGGAATTTGATACTCAAATTTCCGACCATTGCTGTGCTATGCGCCAGCTGTCCGAAAATGTCTACCCACCTAATGGTCATATCATTGGAGGGCATTTATGTCTTATCATGTCAGGCTGCTCCCTAGGCTATAAATAGCCGCCCCCCTACAACCACTAGCTGGTTGGCTGCTCCGAGAGAAACTGACACTTGTCATTGAGAGCATCCCATCCTCCGAGGACTTTGAGCGAAAATCATGAAGTGAGGAAAACCCAAACCCAAACACCTACAAACCCAAAGTGATTGAGCATCACCGAAGAGATTGTTCCTGTGTGGAACCGACACTTATTACCTTTTAAGATTGTGCATCTTCCAGACGGTTAGGCGTCATGGTCTAGAGCATCCAAGAGGAAATTGTGGATCGCCGAGTGACCGAGTCTGTGAAGGTTTGGAAGTCACCTGAAGACTTACCACGAGTGATTGGGCGAGGTCTGTGTGACCTTAGCTCAAGGAGAATACGGTGAGGACGTCTGTCACAGTAGTTGGAACTGGTCTACCAAATCACTATCTTCACTGAGCTACTGGTTCTATTTCCTCAACCCTTTCATTTCCTCATTACTGTGTTGTTGTACCTGATCGTTACTATTTGAAGACTTTGACTGAAGACTTTCTCAATTTCCCCAGTTCAATTTTTTCAGTCAGTTTGTCTTCAGCCTGCTTATCCTGGTTATTCGCTACTTGTACTCTGTGCTTGCTTTCATTTCATCATGATGACTGTGCTTCTGTTCTGTTATGCATGCATCTGAGTACTTATTCCGCTGCTAGTTGTTTGTGACTTAGGAATTTCCTCACCCTGAAATTCCTAAGTGACGAATTTGTAAAAGTTGCCTATTCACCCCCCTCTAGTCGATATAACGCACTTTCAATTGGTATCAGAGCAAGGTACTCCCTTGTTTTGTGTGATTTTGGTTTAACCGCGTGGAGTTTTATTTATGTCGACCACATGTATGATCAAGGTCTCTGCTGGATGTCCTACCTTCAATGGGACGGACTACCCCTACTGGAAGAATAAGATGCAAATGCATCTTGAGGCAATTGACAATGATCTCTGGTATGTTGTTGAAAATGGCGTTCCCTCTGTCACTCCTACCATCAACGCTGCTAATGTGAAGAGATTCAAGCAACTCGACTCTCAAGCAAAGAACATCATATGTGGCCATCTGAGCAAAGGGAAGTATGGTAGGGTGAGTGCATTGGAGACATCCAAGCTTATCTGGGATAGGCTGTCCAAGGTCAACGAGGGAGTCTCAACACAATGTGACTCTCGAGTTGGCGTTCTTCGCAATCTCTTCAACCGCTTCAAAAGACTCGACAATGAAAATGTTCAGCAAACCTTCAATCGCCTCACTGACAGCTCAAATGAGCTTCAAGCACTTGGTGCCACTGACATCACCGATCATGAGGTGGTGAACAAATTGCTGAGATCACTTGATTCCTCATTTGACGCTCTTGCACTGATGATATAAGAAAGTGGAGACTACAAGGCACTTGATCCCACTTATATCCTCGAGAGGCTAAACACTCATGAGTTCCAACTTGCTGAGAAGGGAGATCTCTATGGATCAAGCTATGGCAGAACACGCGCTTTGAAGGCCAAGGCAGTCTCTGAATCTGAAGGTGAGGATTCTGGTAGCAGCCTTGGTGATCCTGAAGAACTGAGCCAGGAGCTAGCAATGCTCGTGAGGAAATTCCAAAAGTTCTAAAGGCATGGTCGATTTAGTAAATTCTCAAGAAGTGATGACGTAAGATCAGATTCCTCATCCCGTCACTACAAGAAGAGAACTTGCCACAAATGCAAGAAACCTGGTCACTACATTCAAGATTGTCCTCTGTGGGAAAAGGAATCAAAGAAGAAGAAATACAAGGATTACAGTTCTGATGACTCAAAGAAGAAGAAGAAACCTTCAAAGTCCTCATCATCAAAATCCTCGAAGTCTTCATCTCACAAGAAGAGCAGCTCCAAAAGGGCTCGGGCATTCATTGGCAAGGAAATGGACTCTGAAGCTAAATCTGAGGAAAATGAGGAAGAGGAGGCATCTGAGGAGTCCGAATCAGGTGTGGCGAGCCTAGCCCTCACTACTGTGTTCGTCAGCAAGTCCATCTTCAACTCTGAGGAGAATGGCTTCCCCAACACTGCTGACGACAGCGATGATGACTACGCTCCTACCTAATGCTTCATGGCAAAGGGTGCCAAGGTACTCAAATATCCCTCCTATGAATCAAGTGAGGATGAATCTGATGAATACCTCAAGCCTAGCGACTCTAAACTCGCTAAGATCGCTGTGAAACAACAAAAGGCTTTTCAAAAGGTTCAAAATATGCTAGACAAAAGCGATGACCTGTTGGGTGAAGAAATGGATCACACTCAAACCTTGACTGATAATCTTTAGAGACTTCAGTCCAAGTTTGATAACCTTCAGAGTCATCATAACACTCTCTTATCTAATCATGAGAAGCTTTCTTATGAATTTCTTCAAAGAAAGCAAGATCTTGAGAAGCTAAGGGAGAGTTATGAAGATCTTCAGAAGGAACATGATTCATTGCTTGCTCAACAGATCAGTGCCGCTCAGGAAGAATTCATTCCACCATGTTTGAAATGCATTGAACGTGAATCTGCTAATTATTCACCTGAAAGTTCAAATGCTTCTATTGCTGCAAATTCTTCAACTGTCTCTGCTATCACAAATTCCTCATCTGAGGATGCTGCTAGTATCACTGACAATGCAGGGCTGAAGGAATTGTGTGTGACAAGCATGTACAAAAGCCTCAAAGGACATGAGGCTCTTTATGATGTGCTTAAAAAGCAGATCCTCAACAGGAACCCTAGGAAATAGGGTATTGCCTTTGAGAGGAAACTCAATGCTGATGGGACCTACTGGAAACCTGAGCAGTATCCCAAAACTTCATGGGTTGCTGCAAAGGGACCTCCAGCAGATCCATCTACTCTATCTGGCTTTACATGTGAATCTTCATATTCTTCTGATGAGTCATTTGACTCCAACTATAAACTGTTCAAAAATCAGAATGGTGAAGTATTTGCTAGATATGTTGGCACTAACTGCAGGAACGGTCCCCATATGAAGAAAATCTGGGTTCCCAAAAGATGCCTTGAAAGTCTTCAGGTGAATGTCATCATGACACCGCCTGTGAAGAATAGGAACCCCAGATCAAATTCTTCATATGGACCAAAGTCTTCATATGGATCCAAGTCCTCATATGGACCACATTCCTCACGTGGATCAAATTCCTCATATGGATCAAAGTCCTCATGTGAACATCATCGTGCTAACACTTCTGTTTTGCAGGAAAGATCTAAGGGCTAAGAATATGTGCATTATTCTTCACCATTATGTTCATAAGTCCTCGAAGAATTCCTCTGCTTATTCATATGCTTACTCTAACCCCTCTTATGTGAAACGAAGTGGATTGGCGTCTATGCCACCTTTCTCTTATGGATCTCATAGAATGATGAACTCTTTGCCACCCCTCCAAATGTGGGTGGTGAAGAAAAAGAACTAATCTCTTATGCAGGGTCAGGTCTGTAGACGAACTTAATCGTCTGAAGAATTTGCTGGAAGCCTGAATAATGCTTGAAAGGACGCAAGCTAATCATGAAGAAATGAATCTTAATTTCTCACGTCCTCATACTACTATATCTGTTCTATTCCTTGATGAAATTGATCTGATGAATTTGATGTCATATTCTTCACTGATGAAGTATATGAGTTCGTAAGATGCACTAATTCATCTGCAGGATGATCAACCAAAAGCTACTGAGTGGGTCCTCGACAGTGGATGTACAAATCACATGACTGGTGACAGGAACTTATTGATGGACACTGCTTTATCTCCATCTCACCTGAAGCATATCACCTACGCTGACAAAGGCAAAAGCAAGGTATTGGGTCTAGGTAAGGTTGCGATCTCAAAGGATCGACACATGGACAAAGTCATGCTCGTCGAGTCCTTAGGATTCAACCTCATGTCTGTCTCAATGCTTTGTGATCTTGATATGGTTGTTGTCTTTGGCAAGTATTGTTGTGTTGTGATCATGAAAGCTGACCATTCCAAAGTCTTCAAAGGCTTAAGGAGAGGAGACTTGTATATTGTTGATTTCTCTACAGGACCACAACCTGCTACATGTCTACTTGCAAAAGCTTCATAAGGTTGGCTATGGCATCAACGACTTGGTCATGCTGGCATGAGGAACTTGCACACGCCCGCGAAGAAGAAGCATGTCATTGGCATCAAGGATGTCAAATTCCTCAAGGATCATCTGTGTGGAGCTTGTGAAGGTGGAAAGATGACTAAGGCCAACCATCCCTCAAAGACTATCATGACTACCACTCGTCCATTTGAATTGCTTCACATGGATCTCTTTGGCCTACTCATTATGCCACATTCACCAATGCTGCATCATTATATGGCTTTGTTATTGTTGATGACTATTCTCGTTACACATGGGTGCATATCGTCACTTACAAATATGAAGTGTAGGAAGTCTTCAAACGATTTTCCTTGAGGGCTTCAACCAACTTTGGTGTGAAGATCAAGCACATCATAAGTGACAATGGGACCGAGTTCAAGAATACTGGTCTTGATAACTATCTTGATGAACTTGGTATTACTCACGAGTTATCTGCTCCTTATACTCCTCAGCAGAACGGCGTCATGGAGCGGAAGAACATGACTCTTGTTGAGATGGCTCGCACTATGCTTGACGAATACAAGATGCCTCGACATTTTTGACCTGAGGCAATTGATACTGCGTGCCACATCATCAACAGGGTATATCTTCACAAATTATTCAAAAAGACCTCATATGAAATCCTCACTGACAAGAAACCAAATGTGAGTTATTTCAAAGTCTTTGGTGCTAAATGTTGGATTAGAGATCCTCATCACAATTCTAAATTTGCACCGAAAGCACATGAAGGTTTTATGCTTGGTTACGGAAAGGACTCGCACACCTACAGAGTCTTCAACACCGTGCATCACAAGGTTGTTGAAACTGTAGATTTGCAGTTCGATGAAACTATTGGCTCGCAAAGAGAGCACCTACCTCCTGTGCTAGATGAAAAGTCACCTGAGGGATCCATCAAGTTCAAGGCTACTGAGGATGTCATTCCTACCAAAGAATCTGCTGAAGAAGTCATTCCAGAACGTGAAGAACATCATGCTGGTGCACCTGAAGAAAATGGCTCTGAATAAAATGCTGAGCCTACTCAACATCGTCAGCTCGCACATCCTCGCGTTGCAAATGAAGTGCAGATCGAGAAAATCATCAGCGACATCAACGCACCAGGTCCTCTCACATGCTCAAAAGCTTCACATTTGTCTAACTTTTGTGGGCACTTTGCTTTTGTCTCTATCACAGAGCCCACCAAAGTTGATGAGGCATTTCTGGAGCCTGAGTGGATTCAAGCGATGCAAGAGGAATTACATCAATTCGAGCTTAACAATGTCTGGGAACTTGTCAAGCGCCCAGACCCACGCAAGCACAATATCATCGGCACCAAATGGATCTACCGCAACAAGCAAGATGAAAATGGCCTTGTGGTGAGGAATAATGCACGGCTTGTAGCTCAAGGCTACACACAGGCAGAAGGAATTGATTTCGATGAAACTTTCACACCTGTTGCTATACTTGAGGCTATTCACATATTACTTGCTTATGCTAACCATCATAATATCATCTTATATCAAATGGATGTGAAAAGTTCATTCCTCAATGGTAAGCTTGAGGAAGAAGTATATGTTGCTCAACCCCAGGTTTTGAAGATCCAAAGCATCCTGACAAAGTCTTCAGACTCAATAAGGCCCTCTATGGCCTCAAGCAGGCCCCTCGGGCATGGTATGATACTTTTAAGGAATTCCTCATGAAGAAAGGCTTCAAACCCGGTTCACTTGACCCAACTCTTTTCACCAAAACCTATGATGATGAATTATTCGTGTGCCAAATATATGTTGATGATATCATCTTTGGCTGTACTGTCCAACGTTACAGTGATGAATTTGCCTATATGATGAGTGAAGAATATCAAATGTCTATGATGGGAGAATTGAAATTCTTCTTAGGTCTTCAAATACCTCAATAGCGCAACGACATCTTCATATCTCAATTTCTATGGATGAAGCAAACCCTCAAGGACTACGGCATCAACGTGAAGAATGTGCCTCTCTACTGTGACAATGAGAGTGCCATCAAGATTGCTCATAACCCAGTTCATCACTCGAAAACAAAGCACATCCAGATTCGTCATCACTTTCTTTGTGATCATGTGTTCAAGGGCGACATCTCTATCGAGCACATGAATACTGAAGAACAGCTAGCCGATATCTTCACAAAGCCCTTGGATGAGAAGAGATTTAGCAAGTTGCGGTGTGAGCTAAATATCTTAGAATCTTTGAATGTCCTTTGAAAAGGACACACATCCTAACACTTATGCAAAATTGATGACTTAGATGTGCAACACACGAAGTAAAGTTTTTCTTCAATCAATGAAGACTAACCCTCTAAGTGTGAAGAAATTAATGAAAAATTTGATTCTGAGAGCCCTACGACAATTGTACGCGGCGTCTAAAATCATCATTCTTATACGGTGGGTCAGGCCACCAACAAAAGTTGAAATTCTTCAATTTCAGTTTTTTCTTCAGTTTTTGAAATTCCTCAGTTGTTCAATTTCTTCAACTTTGCATTGTCTGCACTCTTTCCGTCATTGTTCTTCATTGACTATATATATTTGAGTTTTCAGTCCTCTACAACATTCACTTATTGCTATTTCTTCAAGTTGACTCTTCCGCTAAGTGAATGTGATCGGACCCTTCCCCCACTATGCTAAACTCAACCTACTCTGTTCACAAATTCTTCATGTGCATTCTATTTGAAACCCTTTCAAAATCTTCACTATGTCCGTGTCAGCTGAAGAATTTGCGAACGAAACTTTAACATATTCTTATCTCAAATCTTCGGTTTTTGCCGCTCAAACCGTTCCACTTCCCACTATAAGACTTATCTATTCACCCATGATCTCACACGATCTCCACCTCTCTGTACGTGGGTGACACATGTCGCAAGCATGAGAAGGGTCAGGGGCACGTTTGTCCATTTTCCTCGGGCGAGCGGTTTTTTTCACCTCAATTATAAATACCTCTCACCCTCCTCAGGCTACATTTACCCCACTCGACCTCACTCCCCTCGCTCGAGCTCTCTGACCTAGCGTCGCCGCTACTTCCATTGTCGCCGGTGAGGAAGAGCTTCACTGCCTCGACCTCGTCGCCGTCGTACTCGCGCCGGCCGCGGAAATCTTCACTCCGCCACCGCCGTAGCTGTCTGCCAAGTTAGGGCATGGAAGATCTAAACGGACGAACTTCCCATCTACAAATCCCAGTTCGTCGTGTTCCTCGTCAAGGGTAAGTAAAATTTAGTTTTACTGCCCTTGTTGATTCTTTTGATTTCCACAAAATCTTCGAAAGGTGTTTATTCTTCAACTTCCACACACGTAAACACCTCAAAAGCATCTGTTCTTGATCTGTTTCTCTAAGCAATGTTTTTCTTCAAGATTCCTCAATTGTGTGGATTTTACAATATATACAACTCTGGAACCTAAGTCAAAGAATGCTTAGTGAAATTCCTCAAGACACCTCTGGTCAAATTCCTCAAACTTGTTCATTTTGCAAAAACTTCTGAGAACGCATATGACCTCTCCAAATTCTTCGCACCTATACTCTGTTCACAGGTACACATCTCCGTTGCTGAATCACTAGGTTCTCATCAACTTAACTCATTTGTA
Organism: Aegilops tauschii subsp. strangulata; assembly: GCF_002575655.3. Classification (NCBI taxonomy): domain Eukaryota; kingdom Viridiplantae; phylum Streptophyta; class Magnoliopsida; order Poales; family Poaceae; genus Aegilops; species Aegilops tauschii. The sequence continues at coordinate 273,755,154 of NC_053037.3, read as the reverse complement.
GCGTTCCTCAAAGACAAGTTACATACCTCTTCAGAGAATTCCATTGTTCAAAATCCTTAGCTGAAGAAAATGGCTGATGGCAAGAGACCTGAGAAGGGAGGCAAGAGACCAGAAGTAAATACAACATTTGAGATCCGTAATGACATTTATGCAGAATATTGCACTCCTGATGAAGCCAAACATGGCAAGGAGAACAAGAATCAGCGCAAGGTGCGCATACAGAGGATTGAGAGAAGATGGGCACGGGAATGGAGGGAGTACAGATATGTTACTCCTAAGTACATGAAGAAATTTGCTCTACACCCTCCTTTCCCAAGATCTCCATTGGCACCTGGCCAAGTTGCTGGTCCCACTAGCCTTAAGCGCGGTGAGGACTATCCTAATGAATGGGCCAAACAACAAGCTAAGTTGGCCAAAATGGCCAGAGAAGCAGTGAGGAAATTCAACGAAGACTCTGCTGCTGCCGCTGCTGAGGTCTCTGCTAGCAAGCCTAAGAAGGCTATGCCAAAGAAGCCAGCTCGCAAGCCGAGTTCCTCAGATATGCCCTCATGGCCAAGCTTGTCAAAGCCCTCACAGCAAATTCCTCAAGCAGCACCAGTCCCCTCTGTTCCAAAACCTTCAGCTGCTGCTACAAAGTCCTCGGCACCTGCGCATCTCGCCACTTGCCAAAGGACCATAGGCATCTCAATTGCTTCAGGAGCATCTACAAGTTCTTTAGCTCCTCCTCAGTCCTCAATAGGCCCAACATTGCTGAAGACCAAGGCCACTGCTGGACGAGGCACTAGACCAACACCTCACAAGAAGCAGGTTGCCTTTCATGTGATGTCAAGTGAAGACGAAGCTGATGATGAAGAACTCGCTGAAATCATCAGAGACAGACAGCAACGGGCCGCTAGAGCCAAAGGCATAGATGTGCCTCTTCTGTTGGATCCCAAGTTGATCCTAGATTTCATTGATCTTTGGCACAAGGACCCCAACACTCCTATGCCTGACTTCAATCTCACACCTGGCCAAAGTCACATGTTGACAGCCTTCATAGGCGAGGAAAATGGAAATTTGAAAAGGCCAGGCAACTGAAGAAAGCTCAGTACAAGAAGGAGCGTTTCCTGAAGAAAAATGTTGTCAAAATGACAACTGATGAACTTGTGACCATGCAAGCTGAGATCAAAACCCTCAGTGATGAATTTGACGCCTACCGAGCAGATTGGCTGGGAGCCAAGGTCAGATTCGTCAAAATGGCAGAAAGATTCACCTCAAATGTTGTAGCCTCAACACAACATGAATCTCCTAAAGCTGAAGCTTCTGCACAGCAAACTGGAGAAAATGCAAGCACAGCTGATGACAATCAGACTACTGATGATTCTGAAACCACCAAGGCTGATGAAGACATTCCAGCCGCTGAAGAAACTACCAGGGCAACCACTAGTGTTGCGCCTGAGGATCAATCCAGGCCAGTTGAAGCATCTGCTGCTGCGCCTGAAGACATTGAAAATGCCAGGGCAACTGCATCAGTTGCGCCTGAAGAAACTGAACCAAATTCCTCTGCTCCTCCTGCACCAACGACAAGTTCTATCCTTCCTTCTGCATCAGAAGCGAAGAAGACCAAAGCTGCAGAGCGAGCAGCTGTGAAGAAAAGGAAAACATCTGCTTCCTCAGAGTCTTCTACACCAAAGAAGGCAAAGACTTTGACAAGATCCTATGAAAATCCCATAGATGATGTTCCTGTTTCAGGCATGCCATCAAAGGAAATTGTACCCTTTGGTGAAGAATATGAGTTTGCAAGTGAATCTGATGAAGAAGATCCTTCTGCTGCTTCGACAGAGCAGTTGGATGAAGAAATTGAAGTGAATAACATCCCTTCAACCCCTCTGGTCTCCTCACCCATGCCTCAGTTCACTGCTGAAGAGGCCGGCATTGAAGAAATTGATGAGGAAGATGAAGACGTGGACATTGGGTGTACCACTCCAATTCTGAATGATGACTACTGGGAAAGTCATCACCCCAATTCACCAGTGTTCACCCCTCTACAATAGATTCCTCAGTCCCTTGTTAAGACCCAAGAAATTCACACGGGATCTGAAGAACATCAGGCATTTCTCCTCACCATCCCTGAAGAAGTTCCAACCAGTAGTGCTGATGTAAATGCTGCTGAAGAAATGGAGACCCAGGCTGCTACTGATGACACTGGAACTGAAATTCCTCAGCCTGCGGCTCCAGAGGATGTGATTCAAGAGGTTGTGAAGACTTTGAATGACACTCCTCAGCCCAAACCCAAGAATCCCTTCTCCAAGAAACAGAAGTTCAAAGCTGATGATTTCTTCAATGAGCACATTTTCTTCACGGAATACAATCCCTATGACTCTGCTCGTCTTTGACGCAAGCACTTCTAGACAGCGAGTCAGATGAACTTCTATTCTTCACTGCTATTCGATAAGGACAAGATCTTTGACCGTGAGCACATTCCTTATGTGGATATGGACACTACAAAAAAATACACTTCCGTGATGATACATGTTTGTCATAGTAGGTCACGTTTTCTGTCATGCATGTACATCCATGACGATTTTATGACAGAATCAAGATAGTCATACCTATGCTGTCGTAGAAGTGTTTCATGACATTACCAAAATTATCATCACGGAAGTGTCCACTTCCATGAAGATAAATGGCGCGTCATGAAAGTGCTTTCGTCAAGGGTGACCGACACGTGGCATCCACCGTAAGGGGTCGCCGTTAAGCTATCGGGTCCGGTTTTGGATCCGATAACCCGTTAACAGCCCGGACCAATGAGGATTTTCCACGTGTAAAATTCTCATTGGCCGAAGGAAACACGTGTTGGCTCACCGTTGGGATAGATGTCATCCACTCATTAGACAGGAGGCGCCTATGATAGGTCGACACCTGGCCCGGCCCAACAGTGGCCCATTCCGGTGAAAAAGGCCGACCCAGTAAAAATTAGTAGGCCGGCCCATATAAGGCCTACTTGTGTCAGGTCCATTTAAGCCCACGACCCATACGAGATGTGCCAATTCGGCCCGTCAAAGGCCCATTAAAGATTTGAGACCATTGCAGCCCATCGTCAGTTCGAGCCCGTTAACAGCCCGCTATATATTTCGGCTCAATATTGGCCCGATGTGATTTCTGCCTGTTAGCGACCCATTCAAGGGATGGGCCAATTTTCAAGATGTACATCTTTCGGCCTTTTAGCGACCCATTTAAGTGTTGGGCCAATTTCCGGCCCGGTGTGTCTTTCAGCCTGTTAACGACCCATAAATGAGTTGGGCCATTTGTAGTCGGACCTTAGTTTTAGCCTTTTAGCGACCCATTTAAGTGTTGGGCCAATTCCCGGCCCGGTGTGTCTTTCAGCCTGTTGACGGCCCATAAATGAGTAGGGCCATTTTTAGTCGGACTTGAGTTTTGGCCTTTTAACGGCCCATGCTCTTCATGGTCCAATACCAGCCCGGTTTCTCTTTCGGCCTGCTAAAGGCCCACAACACAGTTGGGCCATTTACAGTACGACCTGACTTTCGGCCTCTTAGCAGCCCATGCTCTTCATGGTCCAGTACGAGCCCGCTGGCTGTTTTAGCCTGCTAAAGGCCCATAGTATAGTTGGGCCATATGTAGCCCGACCTTAGTAACGGCCTGTTAACGGCCCGTGAAATCAAATGGGCCCACCTGTTGCCCGCTTCGATGTCGGCCTGTTAACGACCCGGGAGGTAAGAGGGCCGACCATTAACTTTCGGCCTAGTAACGGCCCATTAACTTAATGGGCCCACTAAAGATCGTACATGTCTTTAGGCCCAATTAGATAATTTGAGCCCATTATGATGAGCAATTATGCAGAGGACCAAAACCGATCAAGCAAAGGTACAACATACAGGGAAAAATGTTGCACATCCAACATATATTACAGGAAATTACATCCACTAGGCAATCAAAGATTGATGCCAGTGCAAATAAATGAACAGAACCTAACGATCTACAATGTCACAATCTGCAACCTCAGCGCGGATGACGCCCATAAGCATGTGGGCAAGTTCTTGCTGCTTTGCTACACTGTCTCTGAAAACATTGATCAGTTGTTGTTGCACACGAATGTGCAGCTCTGATTCCTCCACCATTTCCATCATTGCTTCAGCCATTAATTGCTTCACAAACATACATTTTTTCCATTGCATTCGAGACAGAGGAAGCTGAATAGATTCAGATGGCGATTTTGGCAGGCTTGTATTATTGATAGTGGAGAGTGTCTCGACCACTGCATCATAACGTAAATTAGGAGGGGAACCGAACAGATTAATCATGAGTTATTGCCATATTACCTGGCCTAGATTTATTGGAAAGAAACAATGGGGTTGCCTTGCTGTTTTCAGAGTTTGTCTTCTTATCTTCAGCAGCCTGCACCAAATTAACACACTGGCATTGCTATCATTGGCCAGGTCAGATAATAGGAAAGCAACATTGACACAATGAACGTTTGGGCAACCAGACCACACCAGCCTATACCAAATTAACACAATATGGCACATCTATCATCAACCAGGTAAGGTAACACAAAAGCAACATTGACACAATGAATGAATGTGCATGATATGAGATAGTACACTCATGCAGCTCAGCATGCAAAACTACCAGGCAGTTTTCCTTACAAAAATCAACATTGTCGCCTTTAACATTTTGCTACAACTGAATTTAGATCAGATAAAGGTTGGATTCACACCGAGTAACAAAATACATGCTGATGTAAAGTGATATACAACAGGTACTTACATCAGCATTGGAGCACAGAGAATTCCCGCAAGATACTTTCCTCGAATATGATCCCAATGGAGGGAATCTTCTATCGTTTAACCTTATTTTCTAAAAGAGAGATGGGTAAGAAACATGTAGAAAATATGATCAGAATGCTATAAAATTTCATGATGCGAGGATACGCACATGCTTCTTAGAATGGAGTTGACATATTTTTGCTGGACTGGAGTGGACTAGTTCTTTGGCCACTGGAATCTGCTTATTATCAGTGGGAGTTGGGTTTCTCTGTGCTGGAGCAGTATCTATGAAAACTGGAGTTGGTTTATTATCTCCTGGCGTTTGGATCTTTTGCAAAGACCTGGTTTGTAACCCTTCAGATTCTAACATAGCCGTCTTCCCCTTGCATTCCTTATATAGAAGAATGGTGCTTCAATTATAAAACATGCTACAGCAAAGATGGAATAGATACTGAAGAATAGAAAGGCATGACATATTGACATGTATTCCCTCCATCCGGAAATAAATGGATGGGTCTAGGCATATTTCAGTTCTAGATACATCTAGTTTTATCCATTTCTGCGACATGTAATCCGGACGGAGGGAGTACGATGTAAGAGCTAGGGATACGACAGGACAGCAGTGTAAAAAAACACTATTTGAATGTAAAACTGTATGCTAGCGGAATACATTACAGAAAAACACTAAGGCAACATATGCGTGTATGATTGGGAAACTAAGATGGCATTGCAAGAGACCACTAGAACAGCACTTCAATGTAAAAAAAAAGAACATGGTATGGTAGACAGATGAAGTACATACTGATGAGCAACAATGCATAAGATATTGAGAAGCATGATGTCCAAACTAAGCAGATGGCATTGCGATAGAGTAGAATGATAGTACTTGCATTTGAAAACATGTTATCATTAATGGAATAGGTACTGAAAAATAGGAAAGCATGCCATATTTACATGCATGATCAGCAGGCGAAGCACAAGGCATTGCAATAGAGTAGATGCACTCCAGGACATTATATGCATGCTGTACCCATATCAAGGGACAAGTTAGAGCAAGGACCTTATGGGGTGAATAGGATTCATCATCTTTCTGCAAGTCTTGTGAAGAACTGCCTTTACATGTTCCATCATATTGGGTATCATTGACGTCAAGTTTGTTGGCCGTTACATTGCTCCGTGAGGTTCTTGTGGATAAATCAGTGTGTGCAATTATATCTGACATGCATGGAAGACAACTAGTAGTTAGATTTATGTAATGAGTGCCTGTAGGAGACGACATAAATAGTAGGACTGGGGTTAACTAGCAGCAACAGGTCTCAAAAACTAAAGGGAGAACACAGATGAAAGCTACATAATATGTATCGTTTGTACTCGAGATTAACTAGATGGCACACAAAAGTATTAAGGAACAACATAGGTTATACTAGAAGTGGTATAATACTATAATCACCAGCCTGTGGGATAGCATTGGCTGATGGATGATAACTATGGAACAACGTTACCTAAAGAACAAGTCTCTTAGCTGAACTATGGAACAACGTTAACTCCTGAACAAGACCCGTAAGAGATCAGCATGAATATACAGTGAAATGTGATAATCTATTTTCAATGCTTAGATGAATAACAAAGCCATAAATGTTGCACACAAGTAAGATGAGGGTACAACCTATTTGGCCGCCATCCATAGGAGTGAGCATCATGTGCTGACTTGTTGATGGCCCTGCAGTTGTTGTGGCTGTCCATGTCGGGCACGCGCATTCGATGCAGGGAACTGTTGAGTGGGGACTATAGCTCCCTTCTGGTGCATGCTTCCCTTGTTGGAGCAGCTGCGGTGAGTCGGAAGACGGTGTGGCTGAAGATGCAGAAAACGCATAATGTTAAGAACGACACATCTCTCTGATCTGAAGAAATACCCTAAGAGATCAACAGCAAGGTACGAGAGTGGTCACACGTCTGTTGACTGAAGACTAAATTGGGGTCACACGATTTTATTTTATTTTGGTACTGTCCCATCTACGCCGGATGGCTTGATGGCCGTCTTGTGCCTCCCAGCTGACACTGTTCGGAATCTTCCCTGAGAGCCAGCGACCACCGGCAGAGCAGCCTGCCTCCACCGTCCGTGGCCCCGACCAAGACCCCTCTCCCGCCCCATCGCACTGCCGTGGTTGCTCCGCCCCCGGGCCAATCTACAAAGACTCGCCGTCATCCAGATCCGGCGGCGGCAGTACCTTCAACCCACGCAACTCTAAGATAGCCATCTAAGCGCTGCTTCCGCGGCGAACTTGCGCCCCAGCACCCTTACGTTAGACACCAGCCAACCGGCAGCCTAGGAGCTCCGCCGGCTCGAGGGGTGTTGCTTCCCATTGGGAATCGATTGGCCCAGAATAAAAATTCAGACAATTGATGCCTAAATAAAGTGATTTGAGATGAGGGTGCGACCTATCTGGTGGCCCGGTGAAGTAGGCTGCTCCAGCTGCCTAGTCGGTGAGGCCAGCGTGGTTGCGGTGGCTACCGGTGGCAGGGAAGTAGAGATGTTGCGATGGTCGACGACTACGGGGAAGCAGCGCCGGGGCTCTGGACGGGTCCAAAGTTGGAGCCGCTCCGGCGCGTGAACAACGGCGGGGGTGAATCGGCTCCGGTACAGTTCACGCGGCCTTCGTCGAGGCAGCTCCGACAGCACGGAGTAAGAGGCACACGGCCCAGTGCACGACGGCAAATGGACAGCGTCTCCGGGATTAGAGAGGAAGGCGGCTATGAATTTGGTGCGGTGTTAGGCGCCATGGAGGAGGGGCTGAGGTTTCGCGGCTCGGGAGAAGGGAGCTTCCGGGGAGAAGGTGATTTGGCGCCCACGAGGTATGAATGGGGGATTGGGAGGGGGAACCATGTCTTACGGACGCATTTGTCTGAAATGTGGGGGGGAGTTACAGTTCTACCCCTACCTTTAGGCTTCTCAGCTTGGGTCTGTGTACTGAGGGTCGGGGATAGTAGAGTAACTTTGCTTCTCCCAAATAGTGGGTGCGAGCGATTTCGGGCGAGGAGGGCGTGTTCATGAAATATAGTGGGCGCGAGCGATTTTGGGCGAGGAGGGCGTGTTTTGAAATATAGTGGGCGCGAGCGATTTCGGGCGAGGAGAGCGTGTTTTGAAATAGTGGGCGCGAGCTATTTCGGGCGAGGAGAGGGTGTTTTGCCGACTATGGTTTATGAATTATTCGGCACATGTCATTTCGGCCGAGGAGAAGGCGCGCTTGGATGAAGTTACGAACCTACCCTCGATGTACAACGGGCCAATTGATGCGTGTCCCACATAGGCCGGTAATTTTGCTTCTCCCATTTATTTGCTCGGGCGAATTCCACCGAGCAGAGGGTGTTTAACGTTTCGTGCAAATTTTGGGAGAACGGCCATCCACGTCTACCTTACCAAGTCGATTCGAATCAAATTTTGAAATATTAGCTTGCCACTTCTTTTTTAGATGGAGAGATGATGCTCGGGAGTAATGTGTTTTTACATGCTCGTTGCTAGCGATTTACTATATGACAAATAGTTGACCCACTCAAAAAAACGGGAATCAAACCCAAAATGAAATATCTCAATTCAATGAAATAGCTCGTTCACCAGGTCAAAATAGTGAACTAAATCCAAAATTAAACACCTCAATCAAGTAGCACGTTGTACAGTATTATAGTATTCCATGAACATGTTGAGAGTCAAATTAATGAACTTGTTTGATATAGACATATCTCCGTTCATGTGTGGATTGCAGACAACATGTTCTCCAATTTAAATATTTGAATGCAAGTTTATATCGAAGCATGGTTTATATCAGTCTTTGATGCATAAAACATGAGCTCCCCCTCTCCCAGACTCCTGCTCTCTCTCTCTCTTTCTCTCTCTCTCTCTCTCTCTCTCGCCGACCATCTTCAATTCCGTCGCACGCATCCAACACACAAAACTTGTTGGTCCCTCTCCCTCTCTCTCCATCTCTCTCTCTCTCTCTCTCTCTCTCTTTGTGTGTGTGTGGGGGGGGGTCTTTCTAGTTCGCATGCATATATTCTCCATCTATGGGTCTCTCACGCACACTATGTATGATTCTCTAGTCCAAGCTAAATATCTTGGGTGCACTCATCGTACGCAGACAAATTCCTTGGCTCGTTGCCCGTAACTCTCTCACGCAACACTCTGTCGTCTCGGAGCTCTTCCCTCTCTCTCTCTCTCTCAAACTCTCCATCTACCTGGGTCACACATACACATGCATATCTCACTCGCACTCGATAGACCCATCTAAAACTTTATCTCTCTCCCTCGTTCTCTCTCCATCTCACACGCACACACACACACAATCTCATGCCTAGCCAAGTATGATGGTCTCTCACTCAAATGTAGGCACACGCAGTCCCCCCTATATGTATATGACTAGCTAATCTTAGTCTCCATCACAAACATGTGCATGGTCTATCTCGATTTCTCTCGGGGCATCTTTCTATCTCGCACGCACCTCCCTCGATCTCCCACCCATATAAGTCCCCTAACAATCTCGAGGGGATCTCTCTATCACAAACACACCCTCTCTCCCTCCCCATGCGTCCATGTTCTCCATGTGTCCCTCTCGACCTTTGTTCCTTGTTGGCCAGACCTCTATTGGACATGTGCTATAGGGATGTCTCTCTCCGTTGCAAACAATCACGCACTAGCTATCTTCGTGTATCTACTCACCTCGCTTTTCTATCTCGGAGATGCATGCGTGATATGTTTGCATAAGAAACAAAAAAACATATTGTCTCTCTAATTTATCGTTTGTTGTCCCTTTCTCTTTCACACACATACTCTTTTTGCACACTCACTCATTCTCCTTCACACACACTTGATCTCTCTCGACTTAGGCACTCTCTTTGGTCCATAGCATATAGATTTATTGAAAAGTCAAACATCACAAAATTTGACCATGTACGTGGAGAAAAACATTTACATCTAGAACGGCAAACATATACCATTAGATTCATCATGAGATGTAGTTTCATATGATGTATCTTTGGTATTGTAGATATAAATAACATTTGCGTAAACCTGATCAATGTTCGAGAAATGGATCTAAAGGGGAACAATCATGGTCAGAACCAAGGTTGCAAAGGACCAAACATAGATACCAGATGAACTTATAATAAGGGGATTATTATTATCACAAGAAGCTTCCATGATAGGATCTACATCGTGTCCATGGGCATGAACAAAAGTTCAAGGTCGACTCCCACTCTTCAATGCATAACCTCTCGTTCACTTCTCGCCTTAGATGGAGTTGTAATGTTGAAAGTTATTTGGCAAAGCACCAGAAGAGTAAGACTCGTTAAAACTCTCGGGTTCAAACGGATTAGGGGAGGCATAGGTTCAACCCATAGAGGTATCGTAGGAACCTATTCCACAAACTTGAGAAGTAAACAACACAAGCTCGCAGAGCATGGTTGACAAAAGGAGAGGATACAATTTACCAAAGGCATTATGTATCTCGGAAAGGACTTCACGAGGTTCTTTGAATAGGAAGGACACTGTCGGATGATAATCCAATAATGGATTTCGCGGACCACAAGGAATCTGATGTGAGTGTCGATATTCAACCAGAAGAAGAAATAACGCAAAGGCATCGGATTATAGGGACATCTGGATAATTTCAAAGCTTAAATACAAAGGAATTATGATTTCCATATCGGGGGGATCAAAAGCAGAGGCTCTGATCAATAGATAAGTAAGTTGAATAGACATATATCGACAATCAATCTAGGTTTGATTTGCCGAGAACCAGCCCGTGTCCAAAGTGACGTCTGAGCCAAAAGGACGAACTCTAGTTTTGACTGAGGATTGCGAGCATCTACAACATATTGAATCGACGGACTCAAAATGCTAGTGACAAAGGATGCCAATAAGATTACTAGACTTATTAAATTAACCATAATGCAAGCAAGCAAGAATTTCAACGACAATAGGCTACTGAGGATTTTCGGAAGATCGAATGGTATTTCGAAGACTTTTGTGAAACAGATGAACAACTGGGGATGAGCGGTACTCGATAAGTGCGAGGAATTATCGGAAGGGGTATTCATGTGGCAAAGAACTGCAAGGCAGTAGACACAGTATTCTTGTAACAATAGAGAGAATTTCGGGGTATCTTGTAATAACAAGATCAACGGGGAATGATTGTATGAATGGCAAGGGTACGCGGTTATTCATAGGGGTTTATCGATTGAAGGGAATTGCGAAAGCATTGGCACAAGGTCTTGAGAGAACAACGCAGAGTATCTTCGAAATCTTCTGGTGAAGCAAGGATCATCGATAATGTTGGGGCTCTCCGGGAGGAAGTGGGTACGAGAACCTAATGTCAGAGTTAGTAAAATGTTTAACCCGAATAGAAGAGAGATCAGAGTCCCAGAGTATAGACGAGGAATAAAAGATCCTAATACCACCCAATGGCGACGTGGGCCCATAAGCCACACAGCCAATGTTAGTAAAAGTTTTTCAGTGACTAGACTCAACTTCGGCCAAGGAGTTGGAAAGGGGGCTACCTACAGGCAGTCGGCTCTGATACCAACTTGTGACGCCCTCGATTCAATCGTACACTAATCATACACGCAAATGTGTACGATCAAGATCAAGGACTCACGGGAAGATATCACAACTCAACTCTAGACACAAATTAAAATAATACAAGCTTTATATTACATGCCAGGGGCATCGAGGGCTCGAATACATAAGCTCAAATACACAAGAGTCAGCGGAAGCAAAAATATCTGAGTACAGACATGAGTTAGACAAGTTTGCCTTAAGAAGGCTAGCACAAAAGCAACAACGATCGAAAAGGCAAGGCCTCCTGCATGGGAGCCTCCTAACTACTCCTGGTCGTCGGCGGTCTCCACGTAGTAGCAGGCATCGGCGGTGGCATCTGGCTGCTGGGCTTCGACATCTGGTTGCATCAACCGGAAAGAAGAAGAAAGGGGGAAAAGGGGGAGCAAAGCAACTGTGAGTACTCATCCAAAGTACTCGCAAGCAAGGATCTACACTACATATGCAACATTATCAATGGAAGGTTGTATATGTGGACTGGGCTGCAGAAATGCCAGAATAGAGGGGAGAGCCTAGTCCTATCGAAGACTAGCATCTTTTGGAAACCACCATCTTGCAGCAATAGGAAGGAGTAGAGTAGCATAAAGTAAAGTAGTAGCAGTGTTATCAACCTCGACCAGAGATCCTTTCTCGACTCCCTGCGAGAAAGCAATCCCAGAGCCATACTATCCAGTTCTCATCATAATCCAATTCTCATCACAAGTATCCAGTTCTAGTTGTATCGATCGGGATACAACTCCAAGTGTCCGTTACCGTAGGACAGGCTATCGATAGATGTTTTCTTCCCTGCAGGGGTGCACCAACTTACCCACCACGCTCGATTAACTCCGGCCGGACACACTTTCCTGGGTCATGTCTGGCCTCGGCCAAACAATACGCCGCAACCCGACCTAGGCTTAATAGAGAGGTCAGCACGCCGGACTAAACCTATGCCCCCAGGGGTCATGGGCCATCGCCTCGGGAACTCCTGCACGTTGCGTGGGCGGCCGGTGAGCAGACCTAGCTACCTCCTTCAACAAGGCAGGTGCTTACGCAGTCCAACCCGGCGCGCGCCGCTCAGTCGCTGACGTCTATTAAGCTTTGGCTGATGTATACGATGCAGAACGCCCATACTATGCCCACGTGATGGTTAGTGCTATCAGGCCAGAGGCCCCTCAGATCAAATATCCAAATCGTAGTGGATTAGGAGCACGCGGTAACAAGCAGAGACTCATGAAATATGTGACCCCGTTGCCCCGTCTCGAGGACTTGCGACAAGGGCTAGGAATGCCCGGCCACGCCTCGTAATTATCTCAAGGGCACCCTCCAGATCAACCCGTCTCCACATCACTCGCAATTAAGCTCGCACGGGTACCCCTCAGGGCCAACCCGTCTTTAGTAACATGGTTCAGTGTAAAGTCATAGTAACCATAGTAACCGTGTGTCCAAACATCAAGGGGAAAACCTGAGGAATCACCCTTGACGGCTTCCACTCAATGCAATCATCAAGGTGAACGTAAGAGGAACCACCCCCGAGGTTCACACTTGAGGGGTTGCACGACAGAGTCGTATCGGAAGTGGTTAAGGCGGAATCACCCCCGATGACCACGACCGAATAGCTACACTATAGGGCTAACATCAGAAGTGCTTTAGAGGTCTCACCCTCGGCACTCGATAGTAACCCAGTAGTGTCGAGCAACTAAGGGGAAATTGATGTGCGATCCGGGGCCTGGTCTTCGATCCCGTTGATCGGGTCTTCAATGATGAAGCAGGGGCAACAAGGACAAGGTGGGGGGTCACTGATGGATCACTCACCAACCTATACTAAACAGTTTAGGATAAGCAGGTAGGTAACAATGAGCAGGTTACAAAAGCAGGCTATGCATCAGAATAGGAGCAAACAATAACTGTAGCAAAATCTAATGCAAGCATGAGAGAATGGAATGGGCGATATCGGGATGATCAAAGGGGGGGCTTGCCTGGTTGCTCTGGCAAGGAGGGGTCGTCGGTGACGTAGTCGATCACAGGGGCAGCATCGGTCTCGGGGTCTACCGGAGAGAAGAGGGGGAAGAAACAGTAAATATAAAGCAAACATAGCACCACAAAGCATAACATGGCAATAAGATGTGCCGGATGTGAACTAACACAATGCTAGACATTGCAGACGGAGAGGGAAACATCCGGAGGGGTTTTCCCGACGTCTGGCGTTTTCCGGACAGACAAAAAGAGAGGGGACGGTTCCATGTTCAGCATGCTAGGGGCATGTGACAGATGAACGGACCGCGTATCCAGATTCGTTGGATTTTTCTGAGCAACTTTCATGTAGAAAACATTTTCATCCGAGTTACGGTTTATTTTCTATGAATTTACAAAGTTTAAAATGATTTACTATATTTACAGAATTCTTTTAATTCGAAAATAAAACAGCAAAAAACTTTGGTCACCTAGTGCTATACTAGCCGTAGTGTATGACAGTGGGACCAGTGGGGTTGGGTTGACCCAGTCAAATGTTGACTAGTCAATATATGAACAATGTAGGGGGCAATGTTGGTGATATCGCTTATCGGGAACTTATCGGTCGACCCATGATAAGGGGTAAATCAGCTTGTTTATTGGCATATCGCCCGATTTATTGCCATATCGGCTCATTTATCGGCCGATTTATCTTATCGGCCAGACACCGATAAGCAATAAATCGGTTGATTTATCGGAATATCGGAAGATATCTTGAACAATGGTAGGGGGCCACATGTCATTGACTTAGACTTTTCTGAAAATTTATTTTTCTTTAAACTAACCATGGGTCCACATGTCATCTACTATTGAACTAATTAACTAGTACTACTAATTAGACTAACTAACTAAGTAGCAGCAAGGCAGCAGAAGTAAGAGCAGCGGCGACAGCTAAGTAGTAGAAAGGCAGTAGCAAAGAGCAGCAGTGGCAGGGATTAGGAGCAGCAGCGGCAATGAGCCAGAGCAGAGAGCAGCAACAACAGTGGCATGAGCAGCAAAGTAGCAGGCGCGAGCAGCAAGCAAAGGCATCAGCAACGGCGCAACAGCAGAAGACAGCAGCAGCGCCAGCAGCAGGCATGCGGGCGTGGGCGCGTGGGCTGGGCGTGGCCGACGTAGCGCGCGGTGTGGGGCTGCCAGGGTCATGGGCGAGCGCATGACAGCAGCAACGACAGCAGGCAGCACGGGCAACAGCGACAACAGAAGCAGTAACAGGCGGCAGCAGCGCGTGGGTGGCTAGGCAAGGGCGTAGCCAGGGGCGGTCGAGTGCGCGCTTGGGCATGGCCAGGCCGTGGAGGTTCACACGCGGGCACGTGGCCAGGGTGCAGCCGAACAAAACCAGCGGCACGCGGGCGCGCGGAGCTTCGGGCACGATGGAAAACACGGCCTACGACGATGGATCGAAGGGGAAAACGGGGGGAATCGGCGCGGCTCACCGAGAGGGAGGTCGGGGACGTGCTTGTGACGGCCGGGGTGGCGCGGTGGTGTAGATCGACGGCGAGATGCCGCGGCTGTGGCCGAGAAACCGACTCGATCCCGAGCATACGGTGCGGCTTGGCTCGGGTTCTTCGATGGGGACGAAGGAGAGGACCGCGGGGAGGCTTCTGGACATCTTGGTGCAGCAAGGGGAGGCCGGCGGCCGCGATGATGACTATGGCGCGGCGCCGGAAGCTTCGGCTCCTCTTCCAGATCGAGTGCGAGGGGGAAACGAGGGAACTGGGCATTTAGGGTTTGTCCTGGGGCTTGGGGATGGTCTTGTACACCGCGGGGGCTCGCCGGATGGTCGACACGGCGGCCATGGAGGCGTGGATGTGCGCCACGCACAGGTCTTTGCCTCCTGTACAGAGGAAGTTGGAGAAGGCCCTGGTGGGCTTGGGCTGCGCTACTGCAGCACTAGGCTTCTAGTGCACAATGTGCACTTGGCCCATTTTCTTTTTTCAAGTTTTCTGTTTTATTAATTCCGTATTGTTTTCTACTTAATTGTTTTCTACATAATGTTTCACATCATTTGGAAAATTATAAATACTTGCTTATTTTGAAAAGGCCAATTTAAATGCTTTTGGACCACTTTAATATTTTGCCAATGATTATTTCGTGGGTCAAATAAGGTTGGTTTCAACATGAAAAATGATTAAGGGAATTATAGAATAATGTGAACATTTTAGTTTTACTGTTCGAAGAAATAATAATTTCACTTGCTATTTAAATTTGAATTTGACTTTGATTTTGGACAAGTGGCAATTTGCATAGTAATGATGATGACATGGCCACCGTTAGAGAGAGATTAATGTAGCATGATTCTCGGGGTGTTACAGTGATTTCACTAGCTTTGCATGTGTTTGGTGGTCTGAACATTATAGATTATATCCTATTCCAGCTACTTGGGCTGCTTTCAAAACTGCTATGCGTACTCGTTGGGTTCCACCATATTATCAACGTGAATTACTTCAAAAATTGCAGCGTTTAAGACAAGGAAAAAATTCTGTATAAGAATATTATCAGGAATTACAAACTGGCATGATTAGATGTGGTATTGTTGAGGAGAATGAAGCTATGCTTGCACGTTTTATGGGTGGATTAAATAGAGAGATTCAGACCATTCTAGAGTATAAGGAGTATAATAATATCACTCATTTATTCCATCTTGCTTGTAAAGCTGAACGTGAAGTGCAGGATCGACAGGCATTGGCGCGAACTAACTTTTCTGCAGGTCGACCTTCATCATGGACACCACGTGCATCCTCTACTTCCACTGCACCATCACTTCCATCAGGTGCCACCTCCAACCGTGATACAAGAAAGCAGGCACAACCACCACTATCTGCCAAGAGCACACCTGTCGGGCCTGCACAGAGCTCTTCTTCTTCCATGGCATCAACAGGGCACACAAGTGATATTATTTTTTGTCGTTGTAAGGGAAGAGGTCATTATGCGAGAGAATGCAAATCTCAGCGTGTGATGATTGCTACTGAGGATGGTGGGTATGAGTCCGCTAGTGACTATGATGAGGAGACTTTGGCTCTTATTACACGTGAAGAACACGGTGGAGATGATTTTGATCATGAGATGCAATACATGGCTCCTGAAGATGCTGACAGGTATGAATGTTTAGTTGCGCAACGTGTTTTGAGTGTGCAGGTTACACAAGCTGAGAAAAATCAGAGGCATAATTTGTTCCATACAAAGGGAGTTGTGAAGGAACGTTCTATTCGCGTCATCATAGATGGAGGGAGTTGCAACAACTTGGCTAGCATGGAGATGGTGGAGAAGCTATCTCTCACCATAAGACCACATCCACATCCTTACTACATCCAATGGTTCAATAGCAGCGGCAAGGTTAAGGTAACACTTACTGTTCATGTGCATTTTTGTATCTCTACATATGCTGATTATGTTGATTGTGATGTGGTACCTATGCAAGCATGTTCCTTATTACTTGGTAGACCATGGCAATTTGATAAAAATTCTGTACACCATGGTAGAAATAATCAGTATACTCTTGTTCATAAGGATAGCCATATTACTTTGCTTCCTATGACTCCTGAACCCATTTTGAAAGATGATATTAATAGAGCTAATAAAGCAAAATAGGAGAAAAATAAGAGTGAAAATCAGATTGTGGCAAAAGAATTTGAGCAACAAATGAAACCTAATAATAAACCATCTAGTGTTGCTTCTGAAATTAAATTGAAAAGTGCATGTTTACTTGCCACAAAATCTGATATTGATGAGCTAGACATTAGCAAATCTGTTTGCTATGCTTTTGTGTGCAAAGAGGCATTATTTTCATTCGAGGACGTGCCTTCCTCTTTGCCCCCTGCTGTCACTAACATTTTGCAGGAGTTCGCTGACGTCTTCCCACAAGACGTGCCACCGGGATTACCACCTATTCGAGGGATTGAGCATCAAATTGACTTAATTCCCGGTGCATCGCTACCCAACCGTGCACCATACCGTACCAATCTAGAGGAGACGAAAGAGATTATGCGTCAAGTACAGGAGCCGCTCGACAAAGGTTACATACGCGAATCTCTTAGTCCTTGTGTTGTTCCTATTATACTAGTGCCTAAAAAGGATGGTACGTCGCGTATGTGTGTTGATTGTAGAGGCATTAATAATATTACTATTCGTTATCGTCATCCTATTCCTATGCTAGACGATATGCTTGATGAATTGAGTGGCTCTACAATTTTCTCCAAAGTTGATTTGCGTAGTGGATACCATCAAATTCGTATGAAATTGGGAGATGAATGGAAAACAACATTTAAAACTAAGTTTGGTTTATATGAGTGGTTAGTCATGCCTTTTGGGTTAACTAATGCACCTAGTACTTTCATGGGACTAATGAACGAAGTTTTACGTGCTTTCATTGGACGATTTGTGGTAGTCTATTTTGATGATATACTGATTTATAGCAGATCTTTGGTGGAACATTTGGAACATTTACGTGATGTTTTTATTGCTCTACGTGATGCACGTTTGTTTGGTAACCTTGGGAAGTGCACCTTCTGCATCGACCGAGTATCTTTTCTTGGCTATGTTGTTACTCCACTGAGAATTAAAGTTGATAAAGCCAAGAATGAAGCTATTGAGAGTTGGCCGCACCCCAAAACGGTCACACAAGTGAGGAGTTTTCTTGGCCTCGTTGGATTCTATAGGCGTTTTGTGAGAGATTTCAGCACCATTGCTGCACCTCTCAATGAGCTTACAAAGAAGGATGTGCCTTTTGTTTGGGGTACCGCATAGGAAGAAGCCTTCACGGTATTGAAAGATAAGTTGACACATGCTCCTTTACTCCAACTTCTTGATTTTAATAAGACTTTTGAGCTTGAATGTGATGCTAGTGGAATTGGATTAGGAGGTGTGTTATGACAAGATGGCAAACCTGTTGCATACTTTTCTGAAAAATTGAGTGGGCCTAGTCTGAATTATTCTACTTATGACAAAGAATTATATGCTCTTGTTCGGACTTTAGAAACATGGCAACATTATTTATGGCCCAAAGAATTTGTTATACATTCTGATCATGAATCTTTGAAACATATTAAAAGTCAAGCTAAACTGAACCGTAGACATGCTAAATGGGTTGAATTCATTGAGATTTTCCCTTATGTCATTAAACACAAGAAGTGTAAAGAAAATGTTATTGCTGATGCATTGTCTCGTCGTTATACTATGCTTTCACAACTTGACTTTAAAATATTTGGTTTGGAGACCATCAAAGATCAATATGTGCATGATGCTGAATTTAAAGATGTATTACAGAATTGTAAAGAAGGTAGAACATGGAACAAGTTCGTCGTTAATGATGGATTTGTGTTTCGTGCTAACAAGCTATGCATTCCAGCTAGCTGCGTTCGTCTTTTGTTGTTGCAGGAGGCGCATGGAGGAGGACTAATGGGACACTTTGGCATGAAGAAGACGGAGGATATACTTGCTACACATTTCTTTTGGCCAAAGATGAGACGGGATGTTGAGCGTTTTGTTGCTCGCTCCACTACATGTCAAAAAGCTAAGTCAGGACTCAATCCTCATGGTTTATATATGCCTTTGCCTGTACCTAGTGTTCCTTGGGAGGATATATCTATGGACTTTGTTTTAGGTTTACCTCGAACAAAGAAGGGGAGGGATAGCATATTTGTTGTCGTGGATAGGTTCTCGAAAATGGCACACTTTATACCATGTCATAAAAGCGATGATGCTGTTAATGTTGCTGATTTGTTCCCGTGAAATTATTCGCTTGCAGGTGTGCCGAATACTATTGTTTCAGATCGTGATACTAAATTTCTTAGCCACTTTTGGAGATATTTATGGGCTAAGTTGGGGACTAAACTACTTTTTAGTACTACTTGTCACCCCCAAACTGATGGTCAAACTGAAGTAGTCAATAGAACATTGTCTACTATGCTTAGGGCTGTTTTGAAGAATAATAAGAAAATGAAGAATGCTTGCCTCATATTGAATTTGCTTATAATCGTTCATTGCATTCTACTACTAAGATGTGCCCTTTGAAATTGTGTATGGTTTCCTACTTCGTGCACCTATTGATTTGTTACCTCTTCCATCTTCGGAGAAGGTTAATTTGACGCTAAAGAACATGCTAAATTGATCTTAAAAATGCATGAGTTAACTAAGGAAAACATTGAGCGTATGAATGCTAAATATAAACTTGCTGGAGATAAGGGTAGAAAACATGTTGTGTTTGCACCTGGAGATCTTGTTTCATTTGCGTAAGGATAGATTTCCTAATATGCGCAAATCAAAGCTAACGCCACGTGCTGATGGTCCTTTTAAGGTGTTAGAGAAAATAAATGATAATGCATATAAACTTGAGCTGCCTGCAGATTTTGGGGTTAGTCCCACTTTTAACATTGCAGATTTGAAGCCTTATTTGGGAGAGGAAGATGAGCTTTCGTCGAGGACGACTTCATTTCAAGAAGGGGAGGATGATGAGGACATCAATACCATTGTTACACCCACAGCCCCTGCTGCTATACATACTGGACAGTTTCCTAGAGCTCGCGCACGCCAATTGAATTATCAGGTACTTTCGTTTCTTGGTAACGATTCTAATGTTCATGAGAATATGATGCTGCCTAAATTGGATACATTTGTTTTGCTTACAAATGAAGGGCCTAGCTTGGACAAGAAAGATGAACCTTGGAGCAAGTTCAAGCATGGAGATGGTGGCATGCACAAGGGGAACAAGAACAGAGTTACAAGTGATGATTCCAGGACTTTGAAGCCACCATAATGAGTGCATGAAGCCTTGGACGAAATATACAAGATGACACTTCATAAATTTTGTCCAGAGGCTATTCTAGGTGCTGCGTCACCTTATTTTTGGGCCAGGCCCATGTAATTTCAAAATACTTGATTATAGGTAGTTTTTAGAGTCCGTATGTGTGGGGAAACAAGAGTTAGGGTTGGTTTCGGACCCCTCCCCCAAGGGCCACGAAATTCCCCCTCTCTCCTCCATATATACAGCCCTTAGGGCATCGTTTAGACTATGGGTTTTGTTTAGATTAAAAGTTCACCATAGCTGCAACTTCGCATACTTCGTTTGTGTTCAACGACCAGACAAAGGCGTCACAGAACCCCACCTTCATTAATAAAGCTTTCCTCTTTTATTCGCAATATCCAGATTGCAA
Source organism: Aegilops tauschii subsp. strangulata (assembly GCF_002575655.3). Lineage (NCBI taxonomy): Eukaryota > Viridiplantae > Streptophyta > Magnoliopsida > Poales > Poaceae > Aegilops > Aegilops tauschii. The sequence goes on along the minus strand of NC_053037.3, from coordinate 273,734,638 downwards.
TCTCAGTTTCTTGCTTGTTCTTCGTTTGCTCACAGGAAATAGACCCTCGTGGTTAGGTTGATCGTGCTCCGGCGTGGTCAACAACCCCTCGGAAGTTGGTTTAGCGATTGCTAAGGCGCGACGTCTCCGCACGTTCGTAGTCGGATTGTCAAAGTCGACTCCCACAGAAAACGATTCCTATATCATCAAAACATCGGGACACCTTTGCCTCTATCACTCACCTTGCTTCCATTGTCGAATATGCATGTGTGATATGTTTGCATAAGACACACACGCCTTTTCTCTACTTTTATCGTGTGTTGTCCATGTCTCTTTCACACATGCACACACACTTTTTTCACTCACTCTTTCTATTTCACACACACACTCTCTCTCTCTCTCTCTCTCTCTCTCTCTCTAGTTAGGGACTCTCTCACGTCCATAAGCATATGGATGTTTTGAAAAGTCAAACCTCAGAAAAGTTTGACCAGGTATATGTGGAGAAAAACATTAACATCTGGAACGATCATTAGATTCATCACAACATCTACTTACTTCATACTATCATTTATCTTTGGTATTGTAGATATAAGTAATTTCTTTATAAACATGGTCAAAGTTTCAAAAGTTTGACTTAAAAAATATGTTGGCACTACATTATCAAACGGAGGGAGTAGCTCTTTCTCTCTCTCTTTGCTATCTCTCACGGGCCTCCCCTCTCACTCGAACTCTCTATACCGACGGATTATACACTCACCGTGTTAGTGTATAGCTCCGTATATTGTTTAGTTGATCGGTCAACCAGTCCACATGCTGCCTTGTCAGCTCGTGTTCTCTATCTTCGTGTGCTGGCCCATGTGGCAGTCCGTGAAAATAAGTAAACTAGAGGACCATCTGACACGCGGTGAAGTAAACAAAGTTGAAACCACTCGGGGTAGCACCCCGCACGCTAGTAAATTGAGGGCGCATTAAGGACACACTTCTTCCGCGTGAAGGACACACTCGCGCACAATTCACCACTGCGCAGCGGCATGCACAGAAGGACGCACTCGCGCACACCTAGCAGGCCAGCACACAACACAGACCAGCACATGTGTACACCGGCGTCGCCGCCGGTTGAGATGGACGGCGAGGCAGCCAACAAGCGGAGGCGGCTCGAGCCAAAACCGCATCCGGCGAGCCTGGACTTCATGAGTAGCCTCCCCGACGACATGCTGCTCGTCATCATCGGCCTCCTCCCCACCAAATCTGCCATGCGGACCACCCTGCTCTCCCGGCGATGGCGCCCCCTCTGGCGCCGCATCCCCCTCAACCTCACTGTCGACAGCTCCCTCTGCGACGGGGATTGCAAACGCATGGCCGCAGTCTCCAAGATCATTTCATCGCACCCTGGGCCAGCCAGACACCTTGACATCCGCATGTTCAGTACCAACTGCAAGGTGCAAGCCAAGTTCGACGAGTGGTTCTTATCCCCCGCCCTAGATCAGCTCGAGGAGCTCAACTTTGAAGCTGGACGATGTTGCTCTCTGCCGCCGTCCGCGCTCCGCCTCACGCCAACGCTGCACCGCTCCAGCTTCAGCTCCTGCTATCTTCCCTAGATTAATGCCGTGCCCGCCCTTCTTCTCCCTCAACTCAAGCAGCTCGACCTCTTCGACGTTGGCATCTCGAAGCAGGCTATGGAGCACCTGTTCCGCAGCTGTACTGCACTCGAATACCTTCGTCTTGAGCAGATCCACGGGTTCATTAGCCTCCACATCGTCTCGACGAATCTTCGATTGATTTTTGTGTCTTGCTGGCCCCGCAACAAGAAATCAATTGGGAAGAGATCACTCCAGCTGTTCCACGTTATGGTCATTGAGAATGCGCCTTTCCTTGAGAGATTGCTTGTATCTGATCTAGAAGGTCCAATAAAAATCAGGGTTATTGACGCGTCGAAATTGACAGCGTTGGTGTACTCGTCTGCCAAATTCTCCGAACTCTTTATTGGATCCGTAATCGTTCAGGTACAACACTCATCTTCTTCTCCATCTTCTTGAAATTCACATTTTTAAATTTCTTCTTGATGTATTTACGACCGTCTTCCAGAAAATGATTCCCACAAGCTTGACCCAGTCTATGCGCACAGTGAAGATCTTGGCAATAAAATCTATCAGCCCCAATCTGGATCAAGTTGTTGGATTCCTTACATGCTTTCCGTGCACAGAGAAGCGACTCATCGAGGTGAAACTTCTTTCCTATTAATAAACGGTAATCACAACGTAGCTCAATTTTTCCGTAATTTTCCCAAATTATGATGACAAGTGTAGTGCTCAAAATTGCATCTACGCACTACACCGAAAGAAATGTTTTTAGTATTTTTTCTCACGTGATCACCTGCATCATTTTTTGTTGTACTACTATAGTAGCCTAGGCTAGTCATAGTGGAAAGTAACTTAGACTAGTAACTCTATGGTTACCCTAAGAGCAAGTACTACCTCCGTCCTGGTTTACTCTTCCTATTTTGTAGTATCAAAATTTGACCATAGATTTAACTGACAAAATGTTAATGCAGGTCACTAAAAATTATATCGTTGGATTCGTATTTGAACATAATTTCAAATGGTATAATTTTTGGTGACATGCATTGGCATTTTCTTAGGTAAATCTATGGTCAAAATTTTACAGTAAATACGAGGTAGTACAAAAGTGGGCTATAACGGCCCTCCACTATGTAGGCCAAAACACGTGCCAAATTCACTTGTGATGCATTTGGCATCGATGCCCCTCCATTGCTCACCTGGTGCCCCAATCTGTATCACCTACTTTGCTCCGGTGCCAAATTAACTCACGCAATGAAAAAACACTTGCGTGGGAGAGAGAGAGAGGACTGAGGCAATAAAAAACACTTGTTTGGGAGAGTGAGAGGATGGTGTAGTTGGTTTGATTGATTTGTTTATACATGTGGGTCTGTGTGCACAGCGGTGCCAACTCTCTTACATCGCGAGAGCGATGCCAAAATCTTTTGATTTGACATCGATGCGTATTATGTGGCATACTTTTGAGAAATATGGCATCGGCCACATAGTGGAAGGCAACAAATGCCCAAGCTCTTCACGTGCTCCTAGGTAAATGAGAGGAAAGAGAAAGAGAGAGAGAGAGAAAGAGTGAGTGAAAGAATATCACTAGCCAGCCAACCCTATCGTATGAGCGAATGATATTGGTACCTCTTGATGACACGGCAATCTTATACAGCCAACTACTCTAATATGTTCTCTTCTTTTCTAGATAAAAAAAGACCCGAAAGTGAAAAATGTGCTGCACTATAACAATCTCATCGAATGCCTTGATATCCATCTTACAGAAATTGATTTGATCGACTACCGAGGCAGCAAATCTGAGATTAAATTGGCCAGGTTCTTTGTTCTGGAGGCAAGTGTGCTCAAGGTAATGAGGTTTGGCGTTCTCTGGCGCAACAATTAATGGCGTGTTGATCACCGCAAGCGTCTAAGCCTAAATGACAAAGTCTCCGCAGAAGCTGAATTTGTTTTTGAAACATCAAGTGGCCAGAGACTCAAAAATTTATTTGCCCATTAGTGACTTGTCAGGGCGGTGGATTTTAGTTTGTACGATAATGCTGCATCCACCTAAAGTAACGGAAGTTCTTACGTAAACTTCCTAGTAATTCCCTCTTCGTAGGTGCAGCATTACTCCTAACATTTGTAATATCAGTTTGAAACTTGCAATATTGCCGTGTCCTATTCCCGTGCTTTCAAAATCCTGCGAATCAAAGAGGTCCTGAGTTGGTGATGATGTTGTGCCTTCCATCTTTCACCAATAGCCGTTGGATCTAGATCTGACGCATACAAACCAAACTTCTCCAGTTTTGCAAAAAGATGCCCGCACTTGTTCCCTATTTACAAACAACTCCTTGTCTCTCACAATCAGCCTTATCTCCTCCCCACCACATCTAGAAGGCCATGGAAAAATCTGGCATGATGGCCGCTGCCGGCGCCGTCCACCCCCAATCTTGGTGTTCCGTGCAATGCACGGGCATCTACGCATGGGAAATTATGTCGAACACGGCTAGTTGTAAGCAGGCTAGCTCTACAGCCATGATGATAGTGACTGCAGATGGTGAGGCTGACTATGGTATGCCGAACACGGCGCCTATACTCAGGTGTCTCTCCGGCGCAGGGTCTTGTCGCTTCACTGTGAGGAGCAACACGTAATAATTTGACCAACGGGTAGTACAGTGCTACTAGTACATTGGTAGTACTACTACTAGTACTAGCACCACCGTCCGGATTTAGTAGTACTACCACGTCCATCTGGATTTAGTATTTGACTAGCAATATCTAGTAATGCATGTCACAAAAAATGTACTACTCCCTCTGTAAATAAATACATGGTGTATTGTTTTATTCCTATCGGCGAGAGAACTTAATGTCTTTTTGCTAATTAATAGGATTACATGCAATGAACTAACCACTGCATGTCATGTTTGGTAGTCTCAAGTCATTGAAAGCATGCACGGCCCACATCTCTCATTGGTTGATATGTCACAAAATAAGAAATGAGGAGGGAGTTAACGTACCGTGCCTAAGTGTTTTGGGATTACACAACATTTTTGGTTACATGCATTAACATTTTATTAGTTAAATCAAAGGTCAAAACTTGGAGCAATATGCAAAGGGGACCAATAAACCAGTAAACATCAAAGTTCTCTCGTTTGGCCCTAGCTAGAGGTCCGATGAGATGACTATATTGCACCGGCACGGAGGGGGACGCAGCTTCATTGACTTACTGCACCTGCCTTTGGTTGTATGACATGTGGGCCCAACAGGTGGCTGGCCCACCTGTCATACAGCCAAAGGCAAGTGCAGTAGAGGGCCGAGGAGTAGATGGCCAACACGCACGTGAATTCAATGCAGTCTGCACTTCTCATATAAAGGCTCCCCGCTAGTCCAATCTATGAAATCCTACGCACCTACGCACCCTAACCAAGGGCAAGAGTGATCACTCCAATCGCAAGATCAGTTGACTAGAAGCTAGACCCATGGAGGCGATGAGCGCGAGCATCAGCCGGCTGTGCCAGATGGTCTAGGACACCGGCCTATGGCCCGGCACCAAGGAATGTCTCCAGGTCGTGCTTGAGGCCGCCACAATGAGAGGCCACTTGGACGACAGCTTCGTCTCCTTGTTCGAAAAGGTCCTTGTCGGCTTCCTTGACAAGTTCACCATCGTCAAGAAGCTCGCGGATGACCTTGACGTATGCCTCTAGCCCACGAGCCCAGGCTCTGCGATGCCCACCACCCTCAACAGCCTCTATGGTGACAACCTCTTCGACGCACTGGTGGCCCTGCGACTGCCCACCGTCGCGCCGGAGAATGTCCACCTCAAGGTCGCGCTCGCCGCGCAGCGCCTGGCGTAGCAAGACAACATCGACATAATCACCCACGTCTACGTGCAAATCATCCACAAGGACTACTACGTGCCAGAGGAGGACGATAGGTTGCTCGCCTTCTTGACCCGCAGGGCAACCTTGGACGTCATTGTTCAGAAGCCTGTTGAGCTCGCCACCAACGCCGCTGCTCCTTACACGTCGGTTGGTGACCCGGTGCACTAGGGCGTGAGGATGTCGTTGATGGATCCGTATGTATCTTTATCTTTCCGTCAAATCCATGTAGTAGTATTGTTGGGGAACGTCGTAATTTCAAAAAATTTCCTATGCACACGCAAGATTATGGTGATGCATAGCAACGAGAGGGGAGAGTGTGTCCACGTACCCTCATAGACCGAAAGCGGAAGCGTTATATCAACGCGGTTGATGTAGTCGTACGTCTTCACGATCCGACCGATCCAAGTACCGAAAGCACGGCACCTACGAGTTCTGCACACGTTCGGCTCGGTGACGTCCTCGCCTTCTCGATCCAGCAAGAGGGGCGAAGTAGTAGATGAGTTCCGGCAGCACGACGACGTGGTGACGGTGTTGGTGAAGAACAATTTTCACAGGGCTTTGCCTAAGCACTACGAAAACTATGATGGAGGATAAACTAGAGGAGACGGGGTTGCCGGCACACGGCTTGGTGTTTCTTGATGTCTCTTGGGTGCTAGCCCTACCCCTCTATTTATATGTTGAGCCTTGGGGTCGAAACTTGGAGTAAAAGCCTCCACAAAGTCGGTTTCACCCGAAAGGCAAGAGTCCTTCTGGGACTCCAGGGCGAGACGCCAGGGTTCCCGGCGTCTGGACCCAGACGTCAGGGACCCTGGCGTCTGGCCCCTGGACTCCGCAAAACTTCCTTTTGCGCTTCCCGAAAACCTCGTGGGCTTTCCCCTTTGGCCCAGATTAAGTGTTCTCGTGCCCAAACATTTCGGGAAACATCCGGAACCCCTTCCGATGGATTCCGGAACCTTTCCGGAGATCAAACACTACTATCCACATATCAATCTTTACTTCCAGACCATTCCGGAGTTCCTCGTCATATCCGCGATCTCATCCAAAACTCCGAACAACATTCGGTCACCAACATACATAACTCATAGTACTATATCGTCAACGAACGTTAAGCATGTGGACCCTACGGGTTCGAGAACTATGTAGACATGACCAAGAAACCTCTCTGGTCAATAACCAATAGCGGGACCTGGATGCCCATATTGGCTCCTACATATTCTACGAAGATCTTTATCTGTCAGACCGCATAACAACATACGTTGTTCCCTTTGTCATCGGTATGTTACTTGCCCGAGATTCGATCATCGGTATCTCAATACCTAGTTCAATCTCGTTACCGGCAAGTCTCTTTACTCATTCCGTAATACATCATCCCGCAACTAACTCATTTGTTACAATGCTTGCAAGGCTTATAGTGATGTGCATTACCGAGTGGGCCTAGAGATACCTCTCCGACAATCGGAGTGACAAATCCTAATCTCGAAATACGCCAACCCAACAAGTACCTCTGGAGACACCTGTAGAGCACCTTTATAATCACCCAGTTACGTTGTGACATTTGGTAGCACACAAAGTGTTCCTCCGGTAAACGGGAGTTGCATAATCTCATAGTCATAGGAACATGTATAAGTCATGAAGCAAGCAATAGCAGAATACTCAACGATCGTGTGCTAAGCTAACGGAATGGGTCAAGTCAATCCCATCATTCTCCTAATGATGTGATCCTGTTAATCAAATGACAACTCATGTCAATGGCTAGGAAACATAACCATCTTTGATCAACGAGCTAGTCAAGTAGAGGCATACTAGTGACACTCTATTTGTTTATGTATTCACACATGTATTACGTTTCCGGTTAATACAATTCTAGCATGAATAATAAACATTTATCATGAGAATAAGGAAATAAATAATAACTTTATTATTGCCTCTAGGGCATATTTCCTTCAGTCTCCCACTTGCACTAGAGTCAATAATCTAGTTCACATCGCCATGTGATTTAACACCAATAGTTCACATCGTCATGTGACCAACACCCAAAGGGTTTACTAGAGTCAATAATCTAGTTCACATCGCTATGTGATTAACACCCAAAGAGTACTAAGGTGTGATCATGTTTTGCTTGTGAGAGAAGTTCAGTCAACGGGTCTGCCACATTCAGATCCGTATGTATTTTGCAAATTTCTATGTCAACAATGCTCTGCACGGAGCTACTCTAGCTAATTGCTCCCACTTTCAATGTGTATCCAGATTGAGACTTAGAGTCATCTGGATCAGTGGTTAAACTTGCATCGACGTAAGCCTTTACGACGAACCTTTTGTCACCTCCATAATCGAGAAACATATCCTTATTCCACTAAGGATAATTTTGACCGCTGTCCAGTGATCTACTCCTAGATCACTATTGTGCTCCCTTGCCAAACTCAGTGGTAGGGTATACAATAGATTTGGTACACAGTATGGCATACTTTATAGAACCTATGGCTAAGGCATAGGGAATGACTTTCATTCTCTTTCTATCTTCTGCCGTGGTCGGGCTTTGAGTCTTACTCAATTTCACACCTTGTAACACAGGCAAGAACTCTGTCTTTGACTGTTCCATTTTGAACTACTTCAAAATCTTGTCAAGGTATGTACTCATTGAAAAAACTTATCAAGCGTCTTGATCTATCTCTATAGATCTTGATGCTCAATATGTAAGCAGCTTCACTGAGGTCTTTCTTTGAAAAAAATCCTTTTAAACACTCCTTTATGCTTTGCAGAATAATTCTACATTATTTCCGATCAACAATATGTCATTCACATATACTTATCAGAAATGCTGTAGTGCTCCCACTCACTTTCTTGTAAATACAGGCTTCACTGCAAGTCTGTATAAAACTATATGCTTTGATCAACTTATCAAAGCACATATTCCAACTCCGAGATGCTTGCACCAGTCCATAGACGAATCGCTGGAGCTTGCATATTTTGTTAGCACCTTTAGTATTGACAAAACCTTCTGGTTGCATCATATACAACTCTTCTTTAATAAGTCCATTAAGGAATGCAGTTTTGTTTATCCATTTGCCAGATTTCATAAAATGTGGCAATTGCTAACATGATTCGGACAGACTTAAGCATCGCTATGAGTGAGAAAATCTCATCGTAGTCAACACCTTGAACTTGTCGAAAACCTTTTTGCGACAATTTGAGCTTTGTAGATAGTAACACTACTATCAGCGTCCGTCTTCCTCTTCAAAATCCATTTATTCTCAATGGCTTGCCGATCATCGGGCAAGTCAACCAAAGTCCACACTTTGTTCTCATACATGGATCCCATCTCAGATTTCATGGCCTCAAGCCATTTTGCGGAATCTGGGCTCACCATCGCTTCTTCATAGTTCGTAGGTTCGTCATGGTCTAGTAACATAACCTCCAGAATAGGATTACTGTACCACTCTGGTGTGGATCTTACTCTGGTTGACCTACGAGGTTCGGTAGTAACTTGATCTGAAGTTACATGATCATCATCATTAGCTTCCTCACTAATTGGTGTAGTAGTCACAGGAACAGATTTCTGCGATGAACTACTTTCCAATAAGGGAGCAGGTATAGTTACCTCATCAAGTTCTACTTTCCTCCCACTCACTTCTTTCGAGAGAAACTCCTTCTCTAGAAAGGATCCATTCTTAGCAACGAATGTCTTGCCTTCAGATCTGTGATAGAAGGTGTACCCAACTGTCTCCTTTGGGTATCCTATGAAGACGCACTTCTCCGATTTATGTTTGAGCTTATCAAGATGAAACTTTTTCACATAAGCATCGCAACTCCAAACTTTAAGAAACGACAGCTTAGGTTTCTTGCTAAACCATAGTTCATATGGTGTCGTCTCAACGGATTTAGATCGTGCCCTATTTAACGTGAATGCAGCTGTCCCTAATGCATAACCCCAAAACAATAGTGGTAGATCGGTAAGAGACATCATAGATCGCACCATATCTAATAAAGTATGGTTATGACGTTCGGACACACCATTACACTGTGGTGTTCCAGGTGGCGTGAGTAGTGAAACTATTTCACATTGTTTTAACTGAAGGCCAAACTCGTAACTCAAATATTTTACCTCTGCGATCATATCGTAGAAACTTTTATTTTCTTGTTACGATGATTCTCCACTTCACTCTGAAATTCTTTGAACTTTTCAAATGTTTCAGACTTGTGTTTCATCAAGTAGATATACCCATATCTGCTCAAATCATCTGTGAAGGTCAGAAAATAACGATACTTGCCGTGAGCCTTAACACTCATCGGACCGCATACATCAGTATGTATTATTTCCAATAAGTCAGTTGCTCGCTCCATTGTTCCGGAGAACGGAGTCTTAGTCATCTTTCCCATGAGGCATGGTTCGCAAGCATCAAGTGATTCATAATCAAGTGATTCCAAAAGTCCATCAGCATGGAGTTTCTTCATGCGCTTTACACCAATATGACCTAAACGACAGTGCCACAAATAAGTTGCACTATCATTATTAACTTTGCATTTTTGGCTTCAATATTATAAAAATGTGTATCATCACGATCGAGATCCAACAAACCATTTTCATTGGGTGTATGACCATAGAAGGTCTTATTCATGTAAACAGAACAACAATTATTCTCTAACTTACATGAATAACCATATTGCAATAAACATGATCCAATCATATTCATGATCAACGCAAACACTAAATAACATTTATTTTAGGTTCAACACTAATCCCGAAAGTATAGGGAGTGTGCGATGATGATCATATCAATCTTGGAACCACTTCCAACACACATCGTCACCTCGCCCTTAACTAGTTTCTGTTCATCCTGAAACTCCCGTTTCGAGTTACTACTCTTAGCAACTGAACCAGTATCAAATACCGAGGGGTTGCTATAAACACTAGTAAAGTACATATCAATAACATGTATATCAAATATAGCTTTGTTCACTTTGCCATCCTTCTTATCCACCAAATACTTGGGGCAGTTCCGCTTCCAGTGACCAGACCCTTTGCAGTAGAAGCACTCAGTCTCAGGCTTAGGTCCAGACTTGGGCTTCTTCACTTGAGCAGCAACTTGCTTGTCGTTCTTCTTGAAGTTCCCCTTCTTCCCTTTGCCCTTTTCTAAAACTAGTGGTCTTTTCAACCATCAACACTTGATGTTTTTCTTGATTTCTACCTTCCTCGATTTCAGCATCACGAAGAGCTTGGGAATCATTTCCGTTATCCCTTGCATATTATAGTTCATCACGAAGTTCTAGTAACTTGGTGATAGTGACTAGAGAACTCTGTCAATCACTATCTTATCTGGAAGATTAACTCCCACTTGATTCAAGCGATTGTAGTACCCAGACAATCTGAGCACATGCTCACTGCTTGAGCTATTCTCCTCCATCCTTTAGCTATAGAACTTGTTGGAGACTTCATATCTCTCAACTCGGGTATTTGCTTGAAATATTAACTTCAACTCCTGGAACATCTCATATGGTCCATGATGTTCAAAACATCTTTGAAGTCCCGATTCTAAGACGTTAAGCATGGTGCACTAAACTATCAAGTAGTCATCATATTGAGCTAGCCAAACGTTCATAACGTCTGCATCTGCTCCTGCAATAGGTCTGTCACCTAGCGGTGCATCAAGGACATAATTCTTCTGTGCAGCAATGAGGATAAACCTCAGATCACGGATCCAATCCGCATCGTTGCTACTAACATCTTTCAACTTAGTTTTCTCTAGGAACATATATAAAACATAGGGAAGCAACAACGCGAGCTATTGATCTACAACATAGATATGCTAATACTACCAAGACTAAGTTCATGATAAATTAAAGTTCAATTAATCATATTACTTAAGAACTCCCACTTAGATAGACATCCCTCTAATCCTCTAAGTGATCACGTGATCTAAATCAACTAAACCATAACCGATCATCACGTGAAATGGAGTAGCTTTCAATGGTGAACATCATTATGTTGATCATATCTACTATATGATTCACGCTCGACCTTTCGGTCTCAGTGTTCCGAGGCCATATCTGCATATGCTAGGCTCGTCAAGTTTAACCTGAGTATTCTGCGTGTGCAAAAATGGCTTGCACCCGTTGTAGATGGACGTAGAGCTTATCACACCCGATCATCACGTGGTGTTTGGGCACGACGAACTTTGGCAACGGTGCATACTCAGGGAGAACAATTTTATCTTGAAATTTAGTGAGAGATCATCTTATAATGCTACCGTCAATCAAAGCAAGATAAGATGCATAAAAGATAAACATCACATGCAATCAATATAAGTGATATGATATGGCCATCATCATCTTGTGCTTGTGATCTCCATCTCCGAAGCACCGTCATGATCACCATCGTCACCGGCGCGACACCTTGATCTCCATCGTAGCATCGTTGTCGTCTCGCCAAACTTATGCTTCTACGACTATCGCTACCGCTTAGTGATAAAGTAAAGCATTACAGGGCGATTGCATTGCAGACAATAAAGCGACAACCATATGGCTCCTGCCAGTTGCCGATAACTCGGTTACAAAACATGATCATCTCATACAATAAAATATAGCATCATGCCTTGACCATATCACATCACAACATGCCCTGCAAAAACAAGTTAGACGTCCTCTACTTTGTTGTTGCAAGTTTTACGTGGCTGCTACGGGCTGAGCAAGAACCGTTCTTACCTATGCATCAAAACCACAACGATAGTTCGTGAAGTTAGTGCTATTTTAACCTTCTCAAGGACCGGGCATAGCCACACTCGGTTCAACTAAAGTTGGAGAAACTGACACCCGCCATCCACATGTGTGCAAAGCACGTCGGTAGAACCAGTCTCGCGTAAGTGTACGCGTAATGTCGGTCCAGGCCACTTCATCCAACAATACCGCCGAACCAAAGTATGACATGCTGGTAAGTAGTATGACTTGTATCGCCCACAACTCACTTGTGTTCTACTCGTGCATATAACATCTACGCATAAAACTAGGCTCTGATACCACTGTTGGGGAACGTAGTAATTTCAAAAAAATTCCTACGCACATGCAAGATCATGGTGATGCATAGCAACGAGAGGGGAGAGTGTGTCCATGTACCCTCGTAGACCGAAAGCGGAAGCGTTATATCAACGCGGTTGATGTAGTCGTACGTCTTCACGATCCGACCGATCCAAGTACCGAAAGCACGGCACCTCCGAGTTCTGCACACGTTCGGCTCGGTGACGTCCTCGCCTTCTCGATCCAGCAAGAGGGGCGAAGTAGTAGATGAGTTCCGACAGCACGACGGCATGGTGACGGTGTTGGTGAAGAACAATCTTCACAGGGCTTCGCCTAAGCACTACGAAAACTATGTGGAGGATAAACTAGAGGAGACGGGGTTGCCGGCACACGGCTTGGTGTTTCTTGATGTCTCTTGGGTGCTAGCCCTACCCCTCTATTTATATGTTGAGCCTTGGGGTCGAAACTTGGAGTAAAAGCCTCCACAAAGTCAGTTTTACCCAAAAGGCAAGAGTCCTTCTCGGACTCCAGGGCCAGACGCTAGGGTTCCCGGCGTCTGGGCCCAGATGCCAGGGACCCTGGCGTCTGGCCCCTGGACTCCGCAATACTTCCTTTTGCGCTTTCCAAAAACCTCGTGGGCTTTCCCCTTTGGCCCAGATAAAGTGTTCTCGTGCCCAAACATTTTGGGAAACATCCGGAACCCCTTCCGATGGATTGTAGAACCTTTCCGGAGATCAAACACTACTATCCACATATCAATCTTTACTTTCGGACCATTCCGGAGTTCCTCGTCATATCCGCGATCTCATCCAAAACTCCGAACAACATTCGGTCACCAACATACATAACTCATAGTACTATATCGTCAACGAACGTTAAGCGTGCGGACCCTACGGGTTCGAGAACTATGTAGACATGACCGAGACACCTCTCTGGTCAATAACCAATAGCGGGACCTGGATGCCCATATTGGCTCCTACATATTCTACGAAGATCTTTACCGGTCAGACCACATAACAACATACGTTGTTCCCTTTGTCATCGGTATGTTACTTGCCCGAGATTCGATCATCGGTATCTCAATACCTAGTTCAATCTCGTTATCGGCAAGTCTCTTTACTCATTCCGTAATACATCATCCCGCAACTAACTCATTAGTTACAATGCTTGCAAGGCTTATAGTGATGTGCATTACCGAGTGGGCCCAGAGATACCTCTCCGACAATCGGAGTGACAAATCCTAATCTCGAAATACGCCAACCCAACAAGTACCTTTGGAGACACCTGTAGAGCACCTTTATAATCACCCAGTTACGTTGTGACGTTTGGTAGCACACTAAGTGTTCCTCCGGTAAACGGGAGTTGCATAATCTCATAGTCATAGGAACATGTATAAGTCATGAAGAATGCAATAGTAGAATACTCAACGATCGTGTGCTAAGCTAACGGAATGGGTCAAGTCAATCACATCATTCTCCTAATGATGTGATCCCGTTAATCAAATGACAACTCATGTCAATGGCTAGGAAACATAACCATCTTTGATCAACGAGCTAGTCAAGTAGAGGCATACTAGTGACACTTTGTTTGTTTATGTATTCACACATGTATTACGTTTCCGGTTAATACAATTCTAGCATGAATAATAAACATTTATCATGAGAATAAGGAAATAAATAGTAACTTTATTATTGCCTCTAGGGCATATTTCCTTCAAGTATATGGTACTACTAGTAATTATCTTACCTTTCGCATCAACTTCATAATTTTTGTACGTACTCCATGCATGAACCGTGCCAGAACCTAACTTCTCATTACTCTAGGGAAAATCATTATTTCTATCTACCGATCGCGCCATGGAGCAGAACCAAAATTTACAAGTTACAGGTTCAAAAGAAAAAGCTTGCCCTGTTCGCATCGCACCCCCACACGGTTGGTCCGGCACGCCGCTCAAGGGGGAATGCATGCTGTGTTGCATTTTCACTTACAAGTGGGACCGCAGTTGAGGAATCCGACTATCGGCAAGCCCCCACCCCGCCCAGCGCACGATGGCTGAGAAAACAGGAGGGAGAAGAGATGGTTGCAGCACGGACTCCAAGAAAATTGGTGTCGAATGGGACTCGTGTGGGTGGCGTGTGCCGTACTGCTAGACGTGAATGCTAGTTATGGCCCATGCCACCCCACTATATCGAGCCTATATTGAGGTGCTGGTTACGTAGAACAAATTTCCTGGAGTCCGTGCTCAGCCCTCCTCTATCTCTCTTCTCAGTCAGCCAGCAGACGCGCGGAGCCCATCGTCTATTTGCTCACATGCGGCCCCACATGTTAGTGAAAACGCAAGAGGACCCACTGAACCTGCACATCTTTCACCTCGACGTGCTGGTGATGAAAAACAAATGCAATAAAGATCTTCGGTGGCCGCTTTTGGAGTTACTCAAGAGTAGTAAGATTCTTTTTACAGTTTAACCCAAGATGCACATCATGTGGCTTCAACTAGCACCCCATTTTCTTGCATGACACGACCTGGATGCTGGAAGTCCCACATGTCAGCAAAAGGAGGCAGACCGGAGGAGTAGGAAACACGGCAAGCCCTGTGCGTACATCATACTACGTACAAGCCCACCTCACGCAGTCATGCTATCACCATATTTCTCGGCCTCCGTGCGACACCTAACTATTGGTTGGCTCTATGTGATGTGGCAACTTCATACTACTATGGATGCTGGCTATACTACTACGACCCTAACACTCCAAGAAGTGAGTCGAAAACCATTTATAAATTGAGTTTATGACATGCATATGCAAATGTGCCATTCATTACATACAACAAGTCATCAACACACAACGACAACGAGGATACATGTTGGATTATAGATTAGTTCCAATAAAACATTCTAGTAAATACTAAAGTTTTCATCACACAACAAATAACAAGCAATGAAATGAACTTCAGCTCAACCACTCCTCGGCGTTGGAAACGCTTGCTTTGAACCCAAAGAGTTTGTCTCAGAAGGGCCAGCTACTGTCAATCTCGAGACCAACGCAGGACTGATCATCCAGGCTGAAGCGGCCTATTTCATGACCCATATTGTGATAGCCACGGTAGGGAAGCATAGCAATGTCCGAGGTATAGATACAATTGCTTCTCATAAATGGTAGTAATGTTGTGTCAACAGCAGCTGGATCGCCTTTTACCATGATTGGATAGTTTTGTCCAAGGAAGAGCGAGTTTCCTCCAAGAGTATAAATACTAAACCAGGGAGAAGGTGTTGGCACTAGCACAGTAGCATCCATCCCGAATACTCTGCAACGAATGTTGGAATAGGTCCGGAGAGTGCGACCATGGGAGACAACACCTGCTTCCTTAGTCACATCAGCGGTGCCCTATATACAGACAAGAAGAGGTGATCCATCGGAATAAGTTGCCAGGCACCACTGACTATATGGGTCCTCATGCTCGTGATCATCATCATCGTCATCTCCCCCTTGGTTATAAAATTTTTCAAGTATAGGTGGTGGAATGTTCACATGACCTTGGAAACACAAGAAGGTTAATTAGTAAAGGGAAACTAGCTAACCCGCATGCATGTGGATGAAACAATTATAAATACGGTGGAAGACAAACGTACCGAAAGCATAAGGATTCCATGCAAAAACAGTGCCACGAGTGGTGGCAGCAAACACAAGACCCTCGTAATGAATTGCATCACAATACTCATCCTTGTATAGAAAAATATTTTTGAGCAATATCCATCCAGTCGAACTATGAAGGAAGGCAACAAGCTTGTCGAAGATAGCAACAACTACATATTCCATTAAATCCCAAGAGCGGCAGGGAACTTGACAAATTGCTATCTTCTGTAGACGACAGTCACCATGACCGTAGTTGAAAGTACGGTCATAACCGGTGTGCTCAACCTCTAGGCAGTCTGAGATTTTTGCAAGTGGAACCAGGTGATGAGTGTACACATTCACTAGTTCCCACTCGCAGTTGTACCCAATATAAACAACCCAATCTCCATTTGCGCCTACCCAAGCTTTACCCTCAAGAGATGGCATCTTAACATCACAGGTATCATTATCAAGCGGCACCAACTTGCACAAGGCGAGGCCTCCGTCGTCCGCGCGCCAGTGAGCAGGGTCACGGTGAAGAAGATAGGGGAGATCAAACTGCTCCTGGACCCTTGGGTTTGTTGTAATGATGTTATTAGTTGAGTCGAGAATGGTCTTGAACGGACCTGCCATGCTAGCCGAGGTGATGACGTCGCACCGATCAATGAGTTCCTCCACCACGTTATCAGTCAGATTGGGGCAAGAATAACGGGGTCATTTCCGGTTTGTTCCCTCCATGGAGAAGACGATCGAACAATGGCAGAAGGAAGGGTGAAGGAAAATGGAGGAGGGCGGAAGAGCGTGCGACAGCAGTTCCAAATTGAGAGGGAAAGGCGAAGAGTCGGTGGACGGTTGCCACGGTACACGAAGAGGCGCCCCGGCCTACATAGACATCTGTTCGGAAATTGTAAAAAAGGACTAGCCGTCGTCTCACTGACATGTGGGAACGGGACCACATGTCAACGAAGAGGCTAGTGGGGAGGGGACGGTTGCCACAGAGGTCACACACTGACTACAAGGCCGTCCTGTCAGACCTAGCGTCCGCGCGGGATGGCTTCCGTCCCCCACACGAGCGAAGCCACTTGGCACCCCCACATGGTTGGTCCACCACGCTGCTAGGCCAACTCCAGCGTGCGCTGCTCGGATGCGCGCTCGCTCAGCCCCCTTTCCCTCAATGCCTCGGAGCTACCCAACCACGACTACGTGTTTTGCGCACCCGGCGGCCGGATTTGGAGCGGATTCGGTCGGGCTTGAGCTCGCCCGGTTGTGGGAGGCCGCGCCGCGCCATGGACTGGCCGGGCACCGGGCCAGAAGGCCCCGGCAAGGCCGCAAGACCACATGCAGGTACCGACTCCTCCTCTAGCCGCTCAGATCTACATCGTCGGTGGTCCGCCGGTAGATACATGAATGGCGGTCGGCCGGGCTCGGTGCTGGCCCAAAAGCTCTTCGGCGCACCGTTGCCACTCATTACGTGCGATGACTGCCTAAAGAAGGTCTTGCGCCGCGTGTCTACAACGCCGGAACATGCCGGATGGGTGTTCATCAAGTGCTCAACTGATGGGATATGTGCTACTTTAGCTTCGGTTGTGCTCTCGGATTAGACTTGTTGTGCTAACTTAAAATTTTATTGTGTAGAATGGATGCAAGTTTTGGTATTGGGAAGAAGAGTACATCGATATATTGATAGAGCGCAATTTAGTAGATGTTGTAGCACTTTTTGAGGCTAGAGATGAGACTAGTGCACTTGTTGATAGAATAGAGGCTAGACATGAGACTAGATGCGAGGAAGCAACGTCTACTTCTTTACACTCGAAGAAGAAAGAAGCACGCAAGATCGAGCCTCCGCAGATCAACAATGAATGCATAGAGAAGGCACTAATCCAACTTAAAGGAGCAGTTATGGAAGTTGGATATCTTCTAAAATGTATTCTTGTGGTTCTTGTTTTCTTTGGTCTTGCTTTTCTAGTCAAATTTTGGTGATGTATTTCCATGTACCAAAAATCAATGATGAAAAAAAGATATGTGTTTGCAAAGAAAAATGTACGCGGTCGGGATGCGTCCGCGTGTTGTGCGCACGTCCACTGCATCCGAGAAATGGCCAGGACACGACCCCATTGCCCTACCAAACAGACAGAATCCGGGCAAAATGGAGGTCCATTAGGGGTCGTGCATTGGAGTTGGCCTTACAAGTGGGACCATAGTTGAGGAAACCGACTAGTATCGGCAAGCACCCACCTCGCCCGCCGCGCGATGGCTGAGTTAGAGAAACGACGAGGTTGAAGAGATAGCTGTAGCACGGACTCCAAGAAATATTGTGTCAGATGGAAGTCGTGCTGGTGGCGTGTGCCGTACTCCTGGACGTGAATGCTTGATCTGGCCCATGCTACCCTACTATATATTGAGGATTCGAGGTGCTGCTATGTACAACGAACACATTAACATATGGCCCACCTCACACTGTGGCCAAATTTCCTGGAGTCTGTGCTAGGTTAAAAAGTGTTCTTTGTGAGGCTGGGTGGCTGGTCTCCAGTTTAAAAACTTGTTGTATTACGTATACGTAGACGTAGAGATAGTGCAACAGTTTTGAAAGTTTGAACCCAAACATCAGAATGCAATTTCTACTGGACTCATCCGAGGACCTAGGATGATGGGATTCACTGCTACAGTAAAAACACCCACCCGACGTGCAAAGCATGTGAAGCTAGTACAAATAGTAGTAGTACTATTGTTGATTGGACTCATCCGATAACCTGTTGCAATGCACGTACAATTATGTATTCGGAAAATATTTTTTTGCCTCGTCGCAGCACCCACTCAGAGAAGCGAATCGAAGGCCATTCATAAATTTAGTAAGTTTATCATAGGCATATCATTTTATTACATACAACAGGTCATGAACCCACAACGACAACGATGATACATTCTAGTAAATACTAAAGTTTTCATCACACAACAAATAACAAGCAATGAAATGAACTTCAGCTCAACCAATCCTTGGCGTTGGAAACGCTTGCTTTGAACCAGAAGTGATTCTCTGGGAAAGGGCAGCTACTATCAATCTCGAGACCAACGCAGGGCTGATCATCCAAGCTGAAGCGGCCTATGTCAGGACGCATATTGTGATAGCCACGGTAGGGAACCATAGCAATGTCCGAGGTATAGATACAGTTGCTTCTCATAAATGGTAGTAACGTTGTGTCAACAACAGTTGGGTCGCCTTTCACCATGATTGGATAGTTTTGTCCAAGGAAGAGCGAGTTTCCTCCAAGAGTATCAATACTAAACCAGGGAAAAGGTGTTGGCGCTAGCATAGTAGTATCCATCCCGAATACCCTGCAACGGATGTTGGAATAGGTCCGGAGAGTGCGACCATGGGAGACAACACCTGCTTCCTTAGTAACATCAGCAGTGCCCTGTATACATACAAGAAGAGGTGATCCATCGGAATAAGTTCCCAGGCGCCACTGAGTATATGGGTCCCCATGCTCGTGATCATCATCATTGTCATCTCCCCCTTGGTTATAATTTTTTTTAAATATAGGTGGTGGAATGTTCACAGGACCTTGGAAAGACAAGACGGTTAATTAGTAAAGGGAAACTAGCTAACCCGCATGCATGTGGATGAAACAATTATAATTATGGTGGAAGACAAACGTACCGAAAGCATAAGGATTCCATGCGAAAACAGTGCCACGAGTGGTGGCAGCAAACACAAGACCCTCGTATTGAATTGCATCACAGTACTGATCATCCGTGTATAGAAACTAATTTTTGAGCAATATCCATCGAGTCAAACCATGAAGGACGGCAACAAGCTTGTCAAAGATAGCGACAACACAAGTATTCCTATAACCCCAAGAGCGGTCTGGAACTCGACAAATTGCAATCTTCTGTAGATGACAGTCACCATGATCATAGTTGAACGTACGTAGAATACCGGTGTGCTCAACCTCTGGGTAGTCTGAGATTTTTGGAAGTGGAACCCGGTGACGAGTGTACACATTCACAAGTTCCCACTCGCAGTTGTACCCAATATAAACAACCCAGTCTCCATTTGCGCCTGCCCAAGCCTTACCCTCAAGCGATGGCATCTTAACATCACACGTATCATTATCAAGCGGTATCAACTTGCACAAGGCAAGGCATGCGTCGTCCGCGTGCCAGTGACCAGGTTCACGGTGAAGAAGATAGGGGAGATCAAACCGCTCCTGGACCCTTGGGTTCCTTGTAATGATGTTATTTAGTTGAGTCGAGAATGGTCTTGAACGAACCTGCCATGCTAGCCGAGGTGATGACGTCGCACTGATCAATGAGTTCCTCCACCACGCCATCTTTCAGATCGGGGCAAGAATAATGGGGTCATTTTCGGCCTGTTCCCTCCATGGAGAAGACGATCGAACAATGGCAGAAGGAAGGGTGAAGGCAAATGGAGGAGGGAGGAAGAGCGTGCGACAGTAGTTCCAAATCAAGAGGGAAAGGCGAAGAGTCGGTGGACGATTGCCACGGTACACAAAGAGGCGCCCCGGCCTACATAGATGTCCGTTCAGAAATTGTACAAAAGGACTCGCCTACATCTCACTGACATGTGGGAACGGGACCACATGTCAATGAAACATGGTGTGTAATTTCTCGTGCAAAATGCGATCTGGCCGCGTTGGCCCGAGGTGCCGCATTAGTTATCGACCTTTTATTTTTTTAATGGCATGCCGTTCAGTTTTGAAGCACGACTAACTGGTACTGTATGCAGAGAAAATATAAACTACTCTACCACTACTCCACCTCTAGTACTAGTAGTATAAAAAAGATATATAGGATGGAGCTTCAACGCTTTCTTGCTAAGGGCTTCCCACTTGCTTCTCACACTATCACCCTCTCTCCAGATCTAAAAAAGACAGTGTAACGACCAAACCTCAAAGGATTTGAGTCTCTGTGCTTACTGTGCTAGTCCCTGGATCGAACTCGCTAGCACACACAGTATAGATGAATACCAGAATAGCAAGTGCATCATTTATTACAACGTATGATCCAGAATGTACAAAATAAAACAATCTGCATAGCACTTGGCTAGCTTTATTCAATCAAACAGCGGAAAGTAGCAGAAAATAACAATGAGTCCCATCATAGCCCACTGGCGATGCTGAGTGCAGACTCGCGACCCTAACGGTACCTTACTCTTCGTCTGAATATCCTGCAACATGAGACGTTGCAGCCATATAGGTCAATACTTGGAATGTATTGGCAAGTTACACTGGAGTAATAATATAGCAGACCTACCTGTATATGCATAATATAACAAAAGGAAGGCTTGAGGGTTTATTTTGCAGAAAGCTGATTTTGTTCTCATAACTACCTAAGAGTCAAATTTTTATTTACTTCTTTTATTACTACAATTAAATACACAAGGTTGAGTTGGCAAAATCAACTCCAACCTACCCTTTATTAAGTTGCCCAACAAATTTATTAAGTCACATCTGTAAAGATCATCCAACAACTGTAATGGCATAGTGGCTCAAAATTACCCATAACCGGGGGCACGGCTAATCATGATTAGTTTTAATACTCTGCAGAGGTTTGCACACTTTACCCACTAGACTCAACCTGAAGATTGAGACGAAGTCTTTCAGAAGCAGTCACCTCCACCCCCGGCAGCCGGTACACCTACTCATATCTACATCTGCTAGCTTACCTGGGCGAGGATCCCACAACCTACTCAACTAAGCCAGAGCCCATTTAGCTAGTGGTTGCGCATGGAAGCTACTAGTCACTAAGTCTGTCTGATCTTTTTGAGCCTGGGCGGCCGTCCACTTACATTCAGAGGGTATAAACCATGATGTTCTTGAAACCACCCTTCAATACCAATTCCGCCCAGAGGTGAATTAAGTCCTTAATTACTACTCAATTTGTTATATTTATAGTCCTCACATAAGCTCAATGAATACACGAACCACCCCCGTCTACAAAGCATAGCAACTACAACTACCACGATTTGCAAAAGACGGGAAGATAGCTCAACAGCATAGCCAACATATATAATACTCCTATACATGCATATATTCATAGTGTGATATAACTACATGCATAGAAAACAATAGGTAAGGATGATCAACATGTAACTTGCCTTGGTTCTGGTTCAGATAGTCACACTCCTGACAATAGTTCGCGTCGCACCCCGGACAATCTACACGTTTCAAACAATTCAACAAATCAATCATCGAAACACAAATAGAACCAAAACAAAACCAACAGCAAGAAAACCATTTTTTAAACTCAACAACAGTAGCTTAACAACACCTAAATTGCACTACGGTCACAACGCAAAAAGAAACACCTAAAACCGACAAACGGTTTGAAAGTTACGGCCTCCAAAAGATTTAATTCAAATTCAAATGAATTCAAATTTGAACAGTGAAAACATGTGCAAAGTTGGTACTGTGATAATGTGCTGATTTTTGTGAGATCATAGGAAAAAGAATCACCTAATTTGGATATGTAGACTAAAAGATATAGCTAGTTGAATTTTGGATGAAAAACTGAAAAAACAAACAGAAACAGAAATCTCCTGGGCACTGTAGCAGCTCATGTAGCAACTGCCACGTGGCAGTTCTTGATTGGCTGGGCGTGTGTGCTCACCCAAAACAGAGGAAAACGAGGGCGGTCTCGGGCGTTGGCGGCGGCGCTCCTCCGGTGGGTCTCCGGCGAAGGCGAGGTGACGGGCGGAGGCGGCGTGGAGTGGCGGAGGTGGTGGTGGTGCTCAACGGTGGCGGGGCGTCCTCTGCGGGCGGTGTTGACGACGTGAACAGCGGCTGTGCTCCGGCGGCGGCGGACGAGCTTGTCCCTCCCGCGATGCTGCGTTCTCGGCCACGAGAAAGTGTCAGACAAGAGAGGCTTCGAGAGGGGATTCGAACGGAGCAGGCGGCGTGGCTCTGCGAGTTCTTACGGCGACGGCAGCGTCCAGCGGACCTGGAGCTCCTCCGGCGAGATCCATTTCGCCCTAGCTGCTCGTGCGGACGAGGAAAGGACGGAGAAGGGGATGCGGTAGGGTTCTTCGGGGTCCTGGGCTCGCGCGTGATGTCCCTGGCTCGCACGGGATCGACCAGGCGCCGGATCGATCCGGGTCGGCCTCGGCGTGCGTGCGCGCGTGCAGCGCGCGGTGTCCGGCTCTGTGGAGGGGACAAGCAGGGCGCGGGACCCGCTGTCAGCGACTAGAGGCGAAGGGTGGATCGGGCGCGGGTCGGGTGCGAGCGAGCAGGCGTACCGCTTCGCTAGGTTTAGCGGGCTGCGGCTGTTGCACACTGGGCCGCGGGCGGTGGGCCGGTTGGCCGGCTGGCTGGCTCTGTTTTGTTTTTAAACAAAAACTACAGCAGCAGAACAAAATAAATAAAATAAAACACACAATATAAATTCTAACTAAAAATACCTAGACACATAGTCAAAATAGCCCTACAGCTATAAACTACAGGAACACTAGTTCCAACACTAATGCAATTTTCAAAAATAGTTTTTATGCAATAGGCCACACATAACAACAAAATAACACACAAATAAAATATTTTGAAGATTGCAAAATTACCAGAACATATTAGATGAACTTGAAATATTATTCTGCACATTATGAACATTTTTTAAAACAGGGGAGAATTCATGTTATCTCCACTCCAAATAAATTGCCTTTTTGTTGCATAATGATTTGAATATTCTGAAATGGCAAATAATGCAATAAAAATATGATATGCATATGAATGATCTAATAACATCCTAATTTCGGAAAATTGGGATGTTACAGACGGCCTCTCTCTCCCTCCTCACCGGTGGTCACAGATCCGCCGGGGAAGAAAAGGACGTGCAGCGTTGACGCAGTCGTCGTCGTCGAGCGAGGTCACGCACTGATGATCTACTACACAACCTTCTTCTTGTAGACGTTGTTGGGCCTCCAAGTGCAGAGGTTTGTAGGACAGTAGCTAATTTCCCTCAAGTGGATGACCTACATGTTAGAGGATCCATAACAATATAACTTTAATTTCCCATAGCAAGCACCACATGTTAGAGGATCCATAACAATATAACTTTTATACAAATATACCCAAGCATAACTCATTATGTTGTCTTCCTTGTCCAACTTCAACTAATTTGCTCAGGTTTGAAAATAATTAATGGGGCTCACAATCATAGAAGATGTCCAAGATAGTATATTTATATGTGAAATCTCCCTTCCTTCAATATTCTTTCATGAATTGTTCAAGTGACCAATACAATGTTTGCTAAGCTTCAATAAATTTACCACCTCTACTTCTTATATGTGAAGTCATTACTCCCCATGGGAAAGGCATAGGAAACATATATAATTTCAGATTTATGACATTCAAATCATTCAACCATTTACTCATAGGATATAAGTGAAGCACACGAGTAAATGACAAACTACTCCAAAAAGATATAAGTGAAGATCAATGAGTAGTTAAATAATTATGTAGCTATGTGAAGACTCTCTCTCATTTAAGAATTTCAGATCTTGGTATTTTATTCAAACAGCAAGCAAAACAAAATAAAACTACATTTCAAGGATAGCAAACATCACGTGAAGAAGCAAAAACTTAGGATCAACCGAAACTAACCGATAGTTGTTGAAGAAGAAAGGTGGGATGCCAACCGGGGCATCCCCAAGCTTAGACGCTTGAGACTTCTTGAAATATTATCTTGGGATGCCTTGGGCATCCCCAAACTTGAGCTTTTGTGTCTCCTTAATTCCTCTCATATCACTGTCTCCCTAAATCTCAAGAGCTTCATCCACACAAAACTCAACAAGGACTTGTGAGATAAGTTAGTATAAACCAATGCAAAAACCTTATCATACTCTACTGTAGCAAATCACTAAAATTATTATTCAACATTGCATACTAAATGCCTCTGCATATTTAATAGTCCTATCCTCAAATAGAATCATTAAACAAGCAAACATATGCAAACAATGCAAACATAACAGCAATCTGCCTAAACAGGACAGTCTGTAAAGAATGCAGCAAGATCCATACTTCCCTAGCTCCAAAAATTATGAAAGAAAATTCCCACTGTAGTAAATTTATCAGGGCTTATTATGCAAAAGGTTTCAACATTTTATCACATTCTGACTTTTCTAGGGAATTTTTGCAACAGCGGTAAACTTTCTGTTTTGAAACAGCAACATGTATACTTGCAAAATAAGCATGGTAGAGGCTATCCTTGATATTTTTATTGAAAATAGAGATGCAAAACCTTATTCTAAATAACATAAAGCAAATACTAACAAAATAAAATGACGCTCCAAGCAAAACACATATCATGTGGTGAATAAAAATATAGCTCCAAGTAATGTTACCGATGAACGAAGACGAAAGAGGGGATGCCATCCGGGGCATTCCCAAGCTTAGGCTTTCGGTTGTATTTGAATATTACCTTAGGGTGACTTGGGAATCCCCAAGCTTAGGCTCTTGCCACTCCTTATTCCATAGTCCATCGAATCTTTACCCAAAACTTGAAAACTTCACAACACAAAACTTAACAGAAAACTCGTAAGCTCCGTTAGTATAAGAAAATAAATCACCACTTAGGTACTGTTGTGAACTCATTCTAAATTCATATTGGTGTAATATCTACTGTATTCCAACTTCTCTATGGTTCATACCCTCCGATACTACTCATAGATTCATCAAAATAAGCAAACAACACATAGAAAACAGAATCTGTCAAAAACAGAACAGTCTGTAGTAATCTGTATCAAACGTATACTTCTGGAAATCCAAAAATTCTACCAAAACAGGAAGACCTAGATAATTTGTTTGTTGATCTACTGCAATTGGAATAAGTATTTTATCACGTTCTGGTGATTTTTAACAATTGTTTTCGTGAGCAGCAAGTTTTTGATTTTTTTCAGCAAGATCAAATAATTATCATCCAAGAAGATCCTATAGGTCTTACTTGGCACAAACACTGATTAAAACATAAAACCACATCCAACCAGAGGCTAGATGATTTATTTATTACTAAACAGGAACAAAAAGCAAGGAACAAAAATAAAATTGGGTTGCCTCCCAACAAGCGCTAACGTTTAACGCCCCTAGCTAGGCATGGTGATTTCAATGATGCTCACATAAAAGATAAGAATTGAAACATAAAGAGAGCATCACGAAGAATATGACTAGCACATTTACGTCTAACCCACTTCCTATGCATAGGGATTTTGTGAGCAAACAACTTATGGGAACAATAATCAACTAGCGTGGGAAGGCAAAACAAGCATAACTTCAAAATTTTCAACACATAGAGAGGAAACTTGATATTATTGAAATATTTAGAAGCATATGATCCTCTCTCATGATAATTTTCAGTAGCATCATGAATGAATTCAACCATATAACCAGCACATAAAGCATTTTTTCATGATCTACTTGCATAGAAATTTTACTGCTCTCTACATAAGCAAATTTATTCTCATCAATAGTAGTGGGAGCAAACTCAACAAAATAACTATCATGTGAAGCATAATCCAATTGAAAATTAAAATCATGATGACAAGTTTCATGGTTATCTTTATTCTTTATAGCATACATGTCATCACAATAATCATCATAGATAGGAAGCATGCTTTCATCATAATAAATATTCTCATCAAAACTTGGGGGACTAAAGATATCATCTTCATCAAACATAGCATCCCCAAGCTTGTGGCTTTGCGTATCATTTGCATCATGGGTATTCAAAGAATTCATACTAACAACATTGCAATCATGCTCATCATTCAAAGATTTAGTGCCAAACATTTTAATGCATTCTTCCTCTAGCAATTGAGCACAATTATCGGAATCCTTATTTTCACGGAAGACATTAAAAAGATGAAGCATGTGAGGCAACCTCAATTCCATTTTTTTGGTAGTTTTCTTTTATAGACTAAACTAGTGATAAAACAAGAAACAAAAAGATTCGATTGCAAGATCTAAAGATATACCTTCAAGCACTCACCTCCCTGGCAACGGCGCCAGAAAAGAGCTTGATGTCTACTACACAACCTTCTTCTTGTAGACGTTGTTGGTCCTCCAAGTGCAGAGGTTTGTAGGACAGTAGCAAATTTCCCTCAAGTGGATGACCTAAAGTTTATCAATCCGTTGGAGGCATAGGATGAAGATGGTCTCTCTCAAACAACCCTGCAACCAAATAACAAAGAGTTTCTTGTGTCCCCAACACACCCAATACAATGGTAAATTGTATAGGTGCACTAGTTCGGCGAAGAGATGGTGATACTAGTGCAATATTGATGGTAGATATAGGTTTTTGTAATATGAAAATATAAAAACAGCAAGGTAACTAATGATAAAAGTGAGCACAAATGGTATTGCAATGCTAGGAAACAAGGCCTAAGGTTCATACTTTCACTAGTGCAAGTTCTCTCAACAATAATAACATAATTGGATCATATAACTATCCCTCAACATGCAATAAAGAGTCACTCCAAAGTAACTAATAGCGGAGAACAAATGAAGAGATTATTGTAGGGTACTAAACCACCTCGAAGTTATTCTTTCGGATCAATCTATTCAAGAGTTCGTACTAGAATAACACCTTAAGACACATATCAACCAAAACCCTAATGTCACCTAGATACTCCAATGTCACCTCAAGTATCCGTGGGTATGATTATACGATATGCATCACACAATCTCAGATTCATCTATTGAAACCAACACAAAGTACTTCAAAGAGTGCCCCAAAGTTTCTACCGGAGAGTCAAGACAAAAACGTGTGCCAACCCCTATGCATAAGTTCACAATGTTACGGAACACGCAAGTTGATCACCAAAACATACATCAAGTAGATCAAGTGAATATCCCATTGTCACCACAGATAAGCACATGCAAGACATACATCAAGTGTTCTCAAATCCTTAAAGACTCAATCCGATAAGATAACTTCAAAGGGAAAACTCAATCCATTACAAGAGAGTAGAGGGGAAGAAACATCATAAGATCCAACTATAATAGCAAAGATCGTGATACAACAAGATCGTACCACCTCAAGAACACAAGAGAGAGAGAGAGATCAAACACATAGCTACTGGTACATACCCTCAGCCCCGAGGGTGAACTACTCCCTCCTTGTCATGGAGAGCGCCGGGATGATGAAGATGGCCACCGGTGAGGGATCCCCCCTCCGGCAGGGTGCCGGAACAGGGACCCGATTGGTTTTTGGTGGCTATAGAGGCTTGTGGCGGCGGAACTCCCGATCTATTCTGGTCCCCCGATGATTTTAGGTTATATGGACATATATACGAGGGGCCCACAATGGTGGGGGCGTGCCCAGGGGGGTAGGGCGCGCCTCCCTGCCTCGTGGCTTCCTCGAAGCTTCCCTGACGTCTACTCCAAGTCTCCTGGATTGCTTCCGTTCCAAAAATAGCTCTCCCGAAGGTTTCATTCCGTTTGGACTCCGTTTGATATTCCTTTTCTTCGAAACACTGAAATAGGCAAGAAAAGAGCAATTTGGGTTGGGCCTCCGGTTAATAGGTTAGTCCCAAAAATAATATAAAAGTGTTTAATAAAGCCCATAAACATCCAAAACAGATAATATAATAGCATGAATACTTCATAAATTATAGATACGTTGGAGACGTATCAACTGACGACAAGGCCGTCCTCTCAAACCTAGCGCCCGCGCGGGATGGCCTCCTTCCCCAAGCTCGCTGTCGTAGTGTGTGCGGAGGACGACGACCACGAGCGAAGCCACTTCCCGCCGACCCTCAGGTATGCTACCTCTTTTCAAACCATACCCTTGTTCTATTGCCCCATCTGCCACGTCGCTGCATGTGGATCTTTTTCCACTCCACGATCTTCCCAATTTGCTATCCTTTGCTCTGCTGGTCATGCAGACAAAAACCTTAACTTGCACTATTAAGGGAAACCCTACTTCATGCAGAGTAATCCATGTCTGGGTTGAATAAGGAAAGGAAGGGAGACTGTACTGTCCAAGAGACTAGGCATCGAACCGCCTCTAGGTTGAAAAGGGGAAAATCAATAGCTAAAGAGAACAAAAATGGGACGTAATCCACATATGCTGCCTGGATATTTGTTGCTCTGGGCAACCATACCTCCCTCACCACTCTATGCGTCCGTGGAGGTACATCGTACTGGTGCGCCCACTGTCCGAATGGGCCTCCCATGCTCTTATTGCCACTTTTTTGCTGTTAGTATAACGCCAGCGGTCAAGTCAAGCAATTCTACTGCTAAAGTGATGCACATTTAACTAATGCCGCACTCAGTCTAATGCCACCGATAAATTTAAACAGTGCCATTTAATGTCAGTGGATTATTTCAGGGTTAGCCGTTGATTGTGGATGTATTAAAGATTTTTCAGCTAAGGCATTCTAATGCTGTTGCACAGCCAGTATACCAACGATGTATCTTGTTACTACCTTCAGTTTTTTGCACTGTTAATGCTTATAGATTACATACCTCGAGTTAGTTAATAATATTTACCTTGAAGGTACATGGTTTGCAATTTTTTATACTATCATTAGTTAATAATGCTAGTTACCTTCAGACTTTTGTATTTGGTTCAATGTTCTTGCACAGCTACTATACCAATGCTGAAACTTGTTACCTTTACATTTTGTATTGCTAATTCTTATAGAAATCTTCCACTACTAGAGCTTATGAAAATCTGTTCAGTAAAACCATTGTACTATACCCTGTAATAAAATAAGTACTATACTATTGCACTAGCCACTGGATTGGCCTATATTTGTACTATTCGAATGGTGTTGCATTAGCGTATGGACATATATAAAGTCTGGCAAGCTTTCCCAGATATGTGCTCAAGAAAACTACTACCTGTTTTTCTAAATACTAGACGTTTGGGTACTTTAAATTGAACTGCGAAAATGTCTTATATTAAGGAACAGAGGGTGTAGAGTTTACTCAAATTATCCCGGTAAAGCTAGTCACAACTTTGTTAAAATTAATGTTCATTATGTTATCGGAGGAGGTCTGTATGTTTGTCTCTAATGCCTGTCGACTACATACCTGACATCATGATGTAATGTTAAGTCATTTCCTTTTGTACAGTGTCACTGAATTGTTAAGGCGGTGATGGCATTTTATTTTAGTTGAACTGCACAAAATATGCTTAAAAGAAGAGGAAAGGTCAGCAATGGCTCAATTTTTCAGAAAATCTTATGTATGCCTTCCTGACATCAGCCGTTGTTGCCTTATTTATTCGTTCAAACAGGTGGTTAGAAACAGTCTTGCTACCTTTTCCCATTAAGAAATTGGAATGCTTATATTTGTGAGTCTATGCTTCAACTAGTGCCACTTCTATAGTAATCACACTTTCAATATCTATGCAAACAGGGATGCTCGATTTTAGTGGAACTGCACAAAATGTCCAAATGGTTCAACATTAGGAGCATGTTTTCTTCCAAACCTTTATATCCAATTGGTGGCACTATGAGCTGTTCATTACGAAGGTACATGGTTTGCTACTATCTTGCTACCATTTTTGTACTGTCATTAGATAGTAATACTAGTGGTTTGCATGTGAATTTATTGGCAGGGTGGACCTACATTGGAGGTGCAGGACAGGATTGAATGGTTGGATGCTCAATTTCGGTTGTATCGATTTCACCTCTTCCATCAATGCGAACATGGATATCCTTGGTCTGATGAAGAATAGGCGCTATATTTCTGCTCTGAACGAGCAAATCAATTCAGTATGAAATTGTCCAAGGCAAAACATGTCTGTATCAAATTGTCCAGTGCAAAACATGACAGATGCTAAGCGGAAGAGACATGTTTAAACCGAAAATACAAGGTGGGGTATATGTTTAATAGCTGCTTGATATTTGTGCAGACAGAGATGTCTGCCCTTTGCTATTTGGCAAACAAACAAGGTGACCGCAATTTTGGTTGAACTGCACAAGAGAATAGTATAGTCACTGCATGCAGTGCCATTTGAAAATAGACACATAAAGATTGGATAGTCACTTCATGGACTGCAGAAAAGTAGTACTGTACTATTTATTGGCCAACACTAGGTGCTTCATTGCTTTGGCCTGATTATACAATGGGCATCATTTTGCCTAAGTTAAAGTTTGTATTCCGAAAATAGTCTCGCCGTGTGATCGAGAGAAGACCAAATCATATTGCAGTGGATGTTCCTCCATCATGTGTGGTTCATTCTCATGGTTCCAGCTGTTGGTGAAACCACTTACGTTTGCAAGAGGAATTGTAGACTTCACAAACAAATTTGTCTTTCAGTCTATACTGAAAGTTGGCCAAGAGAAGCATCCATGTTAGTAGGAAGAACAGATGTTTTTTCTAGATCTTTGCTTGTGGAGCTACATATTTGTATATGATCTGTGAATCATTGAGATGCATTCACATGTTGATCCTATGTATGGGAATCGTACTAGTTGGTTTTGAATTTGGGCTACTAATGTGAACATATTACAATGCCAGGCCTGTGAGTCTCGTGTGAACATTTCGAACAAATCGGCTCTTACTGCTGTGCACAACATGATCCTTATTTCTGTGTTCTCAGTGTTTACAAGTTACTAACAGTTCCTTATTTCTGTTCGCTTAGTGTTTACAAGTTACTGATCGATCACTAGCTAGCCTACTAATGCGCTCCTGGCAGTTTTAGTTGCGACGCAAGATCCGAAGTGGCAGTTTTTTGAATAAAAATTCCTACCTCTGAAGAAACTGACAAGCTGCTCTGAAGAAAATGCCATGCGAATCTGAAGAAACTGCCAGCAAAAACATTCGCAAATGCCTTATCTCCTAGCGAACGTTCATCAGCTAATGCGATCATACACGTACACCATGCGACCTACTCGATCCTACATGTACACTATCCGACCTAATCGATCCTACACGGATAAATAGCAGATCACGCACGTACTACCTCCTTTCCGGTTTACAGGGCTCAATTCAAAAAATGACCTACTCAATCCTACACGAATAAATAGTGGATCACGCACGTACTACCTCCTTTCCGGTTTGCAGGGCTTAATTCAAAAATCTAACCAACCAAGGTAGATGATGAGTGGTGGAATCATTTTTGACAAGGAGGGGGTACCTCATCTGGACGATTCGAGTGCACTCGTTTGACCGTCATGCTGGCGTGCGACCCAGCACGGACGGGACGCACTACTGACGGGACGGGACGACACAGTCATAATTTTAGTTTTTCTAGTTTTCCACGGCAAGCTGGTGCGCTAAGCCATGCCTGCTTATGCATTGAATTCCGATGACCGCGATGACCGTCGCGTTTCCCGCGACACGCTAGTTCGCCTACCTTCCGCCTATAATTACTGTTTCCCGGGCATCTCCGGTGGCACCATCAGCCAACTCGCCCTATCCTCATAAGCCCCCACCGGCCCGACATCGCTCACCACCTATCCTCGCTCTCGCCACGTTCGCCATGCCCCCGCCCATCCGTGATAGGCGACGCCGGAGGCGGTCACCGCCGGAACTAGTGTTCGGTTTTTCACCGGAAGGCGGACGGAGGGAGGAGGCATTCTATCGGTCTTTAGATGGCAATGCGGAGTATGAGGAGTTGTTGGAGCGCGACCGCCTAGCGGAGGAGCAGCGTATTGCTGATTTGCGCCGCCAGCGGGACATGGAGCAACAGCGCACCGACGCTCTG
The DNA here is from genome assembly GCF_002575655.3 of Aegilops tauschii subsp. strangulata. Lineage (NCBI taxonomy): Eukaryota > Viridiplantae > Streptophyta > Magnoliopsida > Poales > Poaceae > Aegilops > Aegilops tauschii. The sequence continues at coordinate 273,701,937 of NC_053037.3, read as the reverse complement.
AGTCGCGAGCAGAGCGCCCGCAACTGGGTCGACTACGTTGAGGCCGGCGCCCGGCAAATAGCCCTGGAGGCTGTCGGGCACGCACGCGTTCGGGACGCCGAATTTTAGTACAAGCTCGTCAAGTGGGTTTCCCGCTTAGTAGCCGAAGCTTCGGTGGACCACGCCGGCATAGAAAGGGCCAACACGCGCGAGCAACGCGGCCTATCGCACCTCTGGCAAGTCCGAGGCAAGGCGGAGGACGTCGGTGCCGGCGTTTAGCGTGTACCGCAAATGGCGGCTGGCATCGTCTAGTTAGCTAAGAGTAAGTTAGTACTTGTACACTACTAGAGCATTAGTGGGAGTAGAGAGTTAACTTGGCTATGATGGTTGTCAACGTGGAAGTTCAGTACTCTATATCTGGATCAGACCTGTTACTTTGCTCTGAATGTTGAACTTTCCGTTTGAACGTATGGAATGGGCTGTTATTTTTTTTAAATGGGTTGTATTTGTCCGCCACGGGTTTAGAGGCTGACTTGTGGGCCTACCAGGTTGACGTGTACACAATCAAGAGATGATTGTACATGGAGAGGATGACAGCAGGGACCCACAAGGTCATGGCAGTACTCAAGCAAGTGCCTCCTTATTTCAAGCCAATAAAAAATGGCTCCTCCTAATGGATTTGTGACATCTGGGTCCCATGCCATTGTCAACGTAGTCAATAAACGAGAGAATTGCACAACGAGCAGCTGACACCAGGGACTCAGCAGCTCGCCCAGTTATTTTTGTGTAACATCCCAAATTTTCAATTTGGAATGTTATACATTAGATCATCATTGCATAGCATATTTTATTGCATTTTCGCAAATCCTCGAAATCCTAAGCAACTCAAGGACCCTCGGAGAGAGTTGGGGATTTTCCCGGTTTTCATATTTGATTTTTATCAAATAATGAAACGAGGATTTTTGGTTTTAATTATTTTTCACTCCGAAAAATATTTCATATTAAAATATATGAGAGGAGAAAATATGACTTCTCCAAAATAATTGAAATATTGGAGGAAAAATATTAAAATCAAATATTTGATTTTATCGGATTTTTATTTGCAATTTTATTTGCATTAGAAAAATTGCATGTTTTCAAAACTGCATTTTTAGGGCCAAGAAAATGTTCATCACGTTCTAATTATTTTAATTAGACGGTGAAAATTTATTTTGGCATTTTTAGATTTTTATTTATTTTTCTAGGATTTATTTTAGTTTCAGCGGAATTATTTAAAAAAAAGAGATCCCGCGCCCGACTGGGCCGAGGCCCAGCCGAGCCAGGCCGGCCCATGCCCGCGTCGCAGTCTCCCACCTCGAGTCCGCGAGGACGCCGCCGCCGCCGGATGCGAGTCCGACCGGGACTCCTCCCCGATGTCGCCCCCTCCCCCAAGCCGAAGCCCCCCTCTTCTATATATACTCCCGCCGCCCCGCCACCTCTCCCCACCCCGACCGGAGCCGCCGCCGCCAACACCCGCCCCGCCGGAGTCGCCGAACGCCCCCGCCGCGAGGAGCCGCCGCCCCGACGCCGAACCCCGCCGCCCGACGGCCCGTCGACCCCGCCGCCTCACCCGCCCCTCGCCGTCCTCTCCCGAAGCCCGCCGGAGCCCCGCCCGACCCGCCGGAATCCCGCCGGACCGAGGTAGCCGCCGTGCCGGTTTTCGCCGGAAAACCGATTCGGTTTATTTTGAAACCCTAGGTTTATTTTTTTTATAGATCGGTTTTTTTGGTTTAGTTAGTTAGTGAACGTTCGCCGGTCCGTTCGTTTTAATGAACGTGTTCACCGTTTAGTTGCTATTAACGAACGTCCGTTCGATTAACTGTTCGTCAGTTTTCTTTTTCGTCGGATTTTCCGCGATTTTTCCCGATCGCGATTTCCGATCTGTTTTTCGTTTTAGTTTAACTTTTCGCTCGTTTATCGGAATCAGGCGATTCAAGCGCCTAGAGTTTTGTCTCGAAATTCTCTTTCCGTTTAACCAACTCAAGAAAGTTTTTGCTACTGTAAAATTTGACCTAGATCCAGATTAGTAAACGAAGCTTGTTTCTTTCGCCGTTTGACTTTCGTTGCTTCGTTTGATTTGATTCTTTTTGCAACCGGAGTTCTTAAGTTGAACTTTCTAGTTAGATCTTTTATTTCAGTTTTACTTGTGCATTAGTTGAGTGCTTACTGTATGCTTGTTTGTTTGTGATAGAGTACCCGGAGTGCGCCGCTTGCTACTTCGAATCTCTAGGTTTCACGGATCATCAGCAAGGCAAGTAACACTTTGATCATACTTCTTTTACTACCCAGTTTTATTGCATTAGATCAACCCTCAAACGTTCCATGATTAGGATCTAATTAAATTGTGGGTTCCGGGAAGTAGATGAGGTAGTACCTATTGCCCTGTTTATTATCAAACCCTTGGGAGTTACTTCTACGTTTGCTTATATCGTTATGCTATGCTAGTAGACGTGGATTGGGTTTGAGTGTTACCATGACAGATGTGAGATTGTTAATTAATGGTTAAACTTAAGGTGGCAACTAAAACACACATCTGGGTGGATTGAGGTACCTGGGTATTCCAGGATTGCCTGTTTTTCTTTGGACCGCCACCCAGGCTCAAAGGGATCATGAGATTATTCATGCTAGAAACTTCCTTGTGCAGCCATAAGCTATTATGGGCTCTAGCATAGTTGAGTAGGTCGTGTGAACTCTTACAGTGGTAGACTAGCAGATGTAGGGGATGTAGGTGGTACTGTCTACCCATCCGTTTCTCAAACACCATGTAGTGCGAGAAATCTAACGGAGGAGATCGAGTCTTGTGGGGAAAAGAGCACAAACCCATATGCCCAGATAACTACATCATCATCGACGACACCGACTCGGACCCCAGTGAAGATGATTTTGTTGATGAAGCTGGAGCAGATATCATGGAGTCTTCGACCGAACAAAATTTCTAGTAGACCACCATAATCAGTAGTAGTATTCCCCCATGTATATAGTATAGTCCGAGCACTTTGGAACGATAGTTAGATCGATTGTATGCCTTGTTTGAATTGATTCAGTGATATTGATTGTGTTTGTCTCATGAGCATATGGATAGTGTTTTCTCTCTAGACCTCATTCTATTCTAAATTCTCATCTTTTCTAAACCTATCAGATGCCTCCGAGACGCGACACCGGATTTGTTTTCCCACCGGAGATCACTCAGTTGATTCAGCAGCAGAATGCTCTGATGCAAGTGTTAGTACAGAACCAAGGCAACAACAACAACAACAACAACAACAACAACAACCCACCACCACCCCCTGTTGATCACTTAACCCGTTTCTTGAGACTGAATCCGCCGGTGTTTTCCAGCAGCACCGAGCCGATTGTTGCAGATGATTGGCTCTGCAAAGTTGGAAGGGAGTTGACCACTGCAGGATGCACAGATGCGGAGAGAGTGCGTTTTGCCGCACATCAGCTTGATGGACCCGCAGCATCATGGTGGGAGAATTACACAGCCACACACCCTATTGACACTGTCACATGGGACCAGTTTCAGCAAGCTTTCCGTACTGCCCATGTTTCAGCAGGAGCTATGGCTATGAAGAAGCGTGAGTTTCGCAACCTATGCCAAGGAGGACGCACCGTAGGCCAGTATGTGGAGGACTTTAGTAAGTTAGCACGTTATACTCCAGATGACGTTGCTACAGATGCAGCCAAGCAGGAGAAGTTTCTGGAAGGACTGAATGATGAGCTGAGTATGCAGTTGATGGTAGCAACCTTCAACAACTACCAGGAGTTGGTAGATAGAGCTCTCATGATTGAAGGGAAGCAGCAGCAGATTGAAAGCCGCAAGAGCCATTTCAACACACTCATGACCGGAGAGTTACCGAAAGAATTAGCCGAGGATCTTCGCGAGCTATGTTTGGAGATAGTTCCGAGAGGCTATGTAGCAGCATTAGAAATTCAGTCTACTCTGATGGATAAGATCAGGGAGGCTCAGAAGACTGACAAGGAGATTGCCAAGATAAAGGAGAACATGAGCAAAGGAAAGGCCAAGGGATTTTGTGAGGACGAGCACGATACCTTATGGTTTGAGGACCGTGTTTATGTGCCTAACGACCCCGAGATTAGGAAGTTGATTCTGCAAGAGGCCCATGATTCACCGTATTCGATTCACCCAGGAAATACCAAGATGTATTTGGATTTGAAGGATACTTTCTGGTGGACCGGAATGAAGAAAGATATTGCGGAGTCTGTAGCAGTTTGTGATGTATGTCAGAGAGTGAAGGCAGAGCATCAGAAGCCAGCAGGACTGTTACAGCCATTGCCGATACCCGAATGGAAGTGGGACAAGTTAGGAATGGATTTTATCACTGGATTGCCAAGGACTCGTTCAGGCTATGACTCAATATGGGTTGTAGTCGATCGTTTAACGAAAGTAGCTCATTTCATCCCAGTGAAGACCACTTACAGCAGTGCTAAGTTGGCAAAGATATACAAGACCAGGATCGTATGTCTGCATGGAGTTCCGAGGACCATTGTATCAGATAGAGGAACCCAGTTTACTTCAAAGTTTTGGAATCAGTTACATGAAACTTTGGGTACCAGGCTAGAGTTCAGTACAGCCTTTCACCCACAGACAGATGGACAGACCGAGAGAGTCAATCAGATTTTGGAAGATATGCTGAGAGCTTGTGCGCTAGATTATGGATCTAGTTGGGACGACAATTTGCCGTATGCAGAGTTTTCTTACAACAACAGTTATCAATCCAGTTTGAAGATGGCCCCTTTCGAAGCTTTGTATGGAAGGAGGTGTAGAACACCATTGTTATGGGACGAAGTTGGAGACCGCCAGTTGTTTGGACCAGATTTGATTAAAGAGTCTGAACGGAAGGTGAAGTTGATTCGCGATAGACTCAAGGTAGCCCAATCCAGGCAGAAGAGTTATGCGGATTCTAAACGCAAGGAGACAGTTTACGAAGTCGGAGACAGAGTTTACCTACGAGTATCACCACTTCGAGGAGTTAAGCGCTTTGGAGTTAAGGGAAAGTTAGCGCCACGTTTTGTAGGACCATACAAAGTTTTGGAGCGTATGGGAGAAGTTGCTTACAAGCTAGATTTGCCTGAAGGATTGTCAGGAGTTCATGATGTATTTCATGTTTCCCAGTTGAAGAAGTGCCACGCAGAGATGGCTGAGATACCACTGAGAGATACGGTGCCATTGGAAGCGATTCAGCCGGATAGTGACTTGACCTATGAGGAGAAACCAGTTAAGATTCTTGAGTATGCCAGCCGAGTCACCCGCAACAAGGTTATCAAGTTTTGCAAAGTTCAGTGGAGTCACCATACCGAGGACGAAGCCACCTGGGAGCGAGAGGAAGATCTACGGAAGGACCACTCTCACCTATTTTCTAGCCAACCCGAATCTCGAGGGCGAGATTCCTCTTAAGGGGGTAGGTCTGTAACATCCCAAATTTTCAATTTGGAATGTTATACATTAGATCATCATTGCATAGCATATTTTATTGCATTTTGGCAAATCCTCGAAATCCTAAGCAACTCAAGGACCCTCGGAGAGAGTTGGGGATTTTCCCGGTTTTCATATTTGATTTTTATCAAATAATGAAACGAGGATTTTTGGTTTTAATTATTTTCACTCCGAAAAATATTTCATATTAAAATATATGAGAGGAGAAAATATGACTTCTCCAAAATAATTGAAATATTGGAGGAAAAATGTTAAAATCAAATATTTGATTTTATCGGATTTTTATTTGCAATTTTATTTGCATTAGAAAAATTGCACGTTTTCAAAACTGCATTTTTAGGGCCAAGAAAATGTTCATCTCGTTCTAATTATTTTAATTAGACGGTGAAAATTTATTATGGCATTTTTAGATTTTTATTTATTTTCTAGGATTTTTTTTAGTTTCGGCGGAATTATTTAAAAAAAAAGAGATCCCGCGCCCGACTGGGCCGAGGCCCAGCCGAGCCAGGCCGGCCCATGCCCGCGTCGCCGTCTCCCACCTGGAGTCCGCGAGGACGCCGCCGCCGCTGGATGCAAGTCCGACCGGGATTCCTCCCCGAGGTCGCCCCCTCCCCCAAGCCGAAGCCCCCCTTCTATATATACTCCCGCCGCCCCGCCACCTCTCCCCACCCGCGACCGGAGCCGCCGCCGCCAACACCCGCCCCGCCGGAGTCGCCGAACGCCGCCGCCGCGAGGAGCCGCCGCCCCGACGCCGAACCCCGCCGCCCGAGGCCCCGTCGACCCCGCCGCCTCACCCGCCCTTCGCCGCCCTCTCCCGAAGCCCACCGGAGCCCCGCCCGACCCTGCCGGAATCCCGCCGGACCGAGGTAGCCGCCGCGCCGGTTTTCGCCGGAAAACCGATTCGGTTTATTTTGAAACGCTAGGTTTATTTTTTTATAGATCGGTTTATTTTTTTCGGTTTAGTTAGTTAGTGAACGTTCGCCGGTCCGTTCATTTTAACGAACGTGTTCACCGTTTAGTTGCTGTTAACGAACGTCCGTTCGATTAACTGTTCGTTAGTTTTCTTTTTCGTCGGATTTTCCGAGATTTTTCCCGATCGCGATTTCTGATCTGTTTTTTGTTTTAGTTTAACTTTTCGCTCGTTTATTGGAATCAGGCGATTCAAGCGCTTGGAGTTTCGTCTGGAAATTCTCTTTCTGTTTAATCAACTCAAACAAGTTTTTGCTACTGTAAAATTTGACCTAGATCCAGATTAGTAAACGAAGCTTGTTTCTTTCGCCGTTTGACTTTCGTTGCTTCGTTTGATTTGATTCTTTTTGCAAACCGGAGTTCTTAAGTTGAACTTTCTAGTTAGATCTTTTATTTCAGTTTTACTTGTGCATTAGTTGAGTGCTTACTGTATGCTTGTTTGTTTGCGATAGAGTACCCGGAGTGCTCCGCTTGCTACTTCGAATCTCTAGGTTTCACGGATCATCAGCAAGGCAAGTAACACTTTGATCATAATTCTTTTACTACCTAGTTTTATTGCATTAGATCAACCCTCAAATGTTGCATGATTAGGATCTAATTAAATTGTGGGTTCTGGGAAGTAGATGAGGTAGTACCTATTGCCTTGTTTATTATCAAACCCTTGGGAGTTACTTCTACGTTTGCTTATATCGCTATGCTATGCTAGTAGACATGGATTGGGTTTGAGTGTTACAATGACAGATGTGAGATTGTTAATTAATGGTTAAACTTAAGGTGGCAACTAAAACACACATCTGGGTGGATTGAGGTACCTGGGTATTCCAGGATTGCCTGTTTTTCTTTGGACCGCCACCCAGGCTCAAAGGGATCATGAGATTATTCATGCTAGAAACTTCCGTGTGCAGCCACAAGCTATTATGGGCTCTAGCATAGTTGAGTAGGTCGTGTGAACTCTTACAGTGGTATACTAGCAGATGTAGGGGATGTAGGTGGTACTGTCTACCCATTCGTAAGGTGCAAACACTTCTGAAAGACTGTGTCTCGGTCATCTGTTTCTCAAACACCATGTAGTGCGAGAAATCTAACGGAGGAGATCGAGTCTTGTGGGGAAAAGTGCACAAACCTCTGCAGAGTGTATAAACTAATCATGGTTAGCCGTGTCCCCGGTTATGGACACCTTGAGTATCTAGTATCTGGATTATCATGTGAATCTCATCATGTTACTTTAATTAATTTTGTTGGGTTTTGATGATGATACTTAATTGGGATTGAGAATGCTGTCAACCATTCTCAATGTTTAACAACCACCATGATAGTTAAATAAAATTTATTCCTTTGAAGTAGGGAAAAATTGGCTTTTCGCAAAACTGTAACAATAGAGCCTTCTACCAGCCATATATGCATGTAGTATAGCATTATTCTGCTCATTACTCTCTATGTGTTACATTGCCAGCATATTCCATGTGCTGACCCGTTTTCGGGCTGCAACGTTTCATGTTGCAGACTTTTCAGACGACGAGTAAGGTGCCTTAGGTCGTCGTCTTATACTCAGTGATGCTGTTGGAGTTGATGGACTCACTTATCTTCCAAGTCTTCCGCTGTTATCGTTTTAGATGGCCTTAAGCCATATTTGTCATACTTATTTCTCTCTTGAGATACTCGATGTAATAAGTGTGTGATTGCTACTCTGTTATAAATCCTCCAAGTACTGTGCGTGTCAGCATTACTAATCCAGGGATGACACTGGTGCACGGTAGATCAGACTGTTTGAGGTCTGGTCGCTGCATTTTGTTTTAGGTTAATTTGATAAATGCCACTCCAAATATGGTGATTCCGAGAAATGCCACTGCAATTTCCATACTTTGAAAAATGCCATTTCATGCCATTTTCATTGGCATTTTTCGAATCTGGAGTGGCATTTTTCAAAGTTTGCAAATTGTAGTGGCGCTTTTCAAAGTTTGCAAAAATTGCAGTGGCATTTTTCAAAGTTTGAAAATTGCAGTGGCATTTTTATGAATCGCCATAATTGGAGTGGCATTTATCTAATTTGTTTTTGAGACGGAAGCAGGGTGTCAACTGGGCTGTGCGGGGCACTCTGGCCTGTCTAGACAACCTTTTCTTTTATGTTTACCACAGACCAGCCCAGAAGTTTTTTTTGTTCTTTCTGAAAATGGCTAGCCCAGTTTTTTTGTGATTTGCCAAGTAAGTCGCTTTGTCAGGCCTATTGGGCTGCAAACTTTCAAGACGAGGAGAGCTTCATTCGGCTGGCCGAGAAAAGGGCCTATCAGTAATGAGAAATGGGTTGTACATTTTTAAAACACATCAAACCGGCAATTAGTTTCAAATTTCTTTATTTTCATTTCGAGATTTTAAATTGCATTGATTTTTATGCGTGGACAATTTGTTGGATTTTATATTGATATACATTTATTTTTAAAATCAGTTTGAATGTGACTCGAAATTTCAGGATTAAAAACAGTCCGGACCGCACCAAAACATGCAAAATTTCGTATAATTTTTTAACCGTGGCCACAATATGGGCTGTAATGCTAACAAAAAGAATATGGGCTCCAAAAAAACCTTAAGAATTAGCAAATGGGCTGTAAATTTTTAGAAATAATGGCAGATGGGCTGTATGCTCTTTCCCACAGATTTGAGGCTTTCCTAAAAAAGGGTTGACGTACAAGCAGTGAGTGTTGGATGTCCATCCAACGGCCATCGTGCTTCTTCAATCTTTGTTCTTCCTGCTCCAGCCGCTCAAACAAGCACCGGCGGGACTGCCTGCTCCCTCCTCCCGTGGCCGGCTGTGCTGCCGCGCAGGCCTCACCGCCCCACCATACTCCCATCGCTGGCCTAGCCATCCCTCTACTCACCCACACCTGCTGTTATTCTCCGGCGACGGCAGCCGAACCAGTCAACCCTCGTACTCCCCACCGCGTGGGCAGCCACTACCGTGTCTTCCCCGGCTCCATGTCGTTCCCTTCGTAGGCCTCGCCATCGTCCACCGCCCTGGTGCTCTCGGCGCGGCGTGGTCAACGTGGTCAACGAACGACATCCATCGGAAGTGGACTGTACGTGGAGAGGCCGACAGCTGGGTCCACGGCCGCACACAAGGAAATGCCTCCTTATTACGCGCAAAATAATGATTCCTCCACCTGACATCTGCGACCCACCAGAAGGGCCTCTGTATTTCATGAAAAATACGTTCCCCCCGCTGACAGCTCGGACCCACCAGCTATATCTTCGCATGCAAGGAAGTGCCTCCTTATTGCGCACAGAAAAAATGAATACTCCCCCTGCTAGCTGGGACCCAGCATAGTGGGAGGCTGACTTGTGGGCCTACTAAGTTGACGGGGATGCAGGGCTTTGTCAACTTAGTCAATATGAACGATTCTAGCTCCAATGACCATACGATGTCCATCCAACGGCCGTAGTGCTTATTCAACCTCTGGTCTTCTTGCTCCAGCCGCCCAGAGCAGCGCCGGTCGTGCCGCCTGCTCCTGCCTCCCGTGGTCGGCTATGCTGCCGCGGAGGCCTCACTGTCCCTACTACTCCCACCGCTGGCCAGGCCCTGCGGCGATGGCAGCCTCACACCATAGCCGAACCGGTGAACTCTCGTACTCCTCTCCGTGTGGGCTTCCACTACCGTGTCTTCCCCGGCTCCGTGTCGTCCCCTTCCTAGGCCTCGCCGTCGTCCACCGCCCTAGTGCTCTCAATGCGGCGTGGTCAACATGGTCAAGGAACGACTTCCATCGAAAGAGTACTGTACGTGCAGAGGCTGATAGCTGGGTCCACGGCCGCAGCAAGGAAGTGCCTCCTTATTACGCGCAAAATAATGATTCCTCCACCTGACAGCAGGGACCCACCGTATGGGCCACCATATTTCACAAAAAAACGTTTCCCCCTGACTACTGGGACCCACCAGCTACATCTTCACACGCAAGGAAGTGCCTAACAGTCGGGACCCACCTGGTCAAAGCGTACGTAGCGTTGTCATTCTGGTCACGAATGTGTACGTACATACGATCGGTCTGTCTGCAGGCTGCAGTGATGAACCGTGGCCGCGCAAGGAAGGGCACGTGTCATAGTAGAGGCGCGCACGTGTCGTAGTAGAGGCGCACACGTAGCATGTACACGTATGTACAGCGGCCAGGGTGCAAGAAAGAAAATACGGCCACGTATGTACATACAGGCGGGGTCTCGAACGCCTACTCGCGCATACGTACGGCCAGGGCTCGTGTACATGGCTGGGTCGGAACGGAGAAACTACGTCGTGATCGTGTTCATTGGGAGCCAACCGGCTGGGTCAGAACGGAATGCGTCGTCGTGTTCATCGGGAGCCAACCGGCTTGGACGGAACAACCGATGGAAACGAGGCCTGGCGTACCGCAGAACGGAGGAAACGGCCTTGTGTTCGACCGGCCACGGTTGAAATGGGATCCTGTTCATCGGGAGGGGTCTGGCGTACCGCAAAACGGAGGAAACGGACCTCCTACGGTTGAAACGGGGTCCTGTTGACCGGGAGGGGTGTGGCGTACCGCAAAATGGAGGAAACGGACTTGTGTTGGAGCGCTACGGTCGAAACGGGGGTCCTGTTCATCGGGAGGTGTGTGGCGTACCGCAAAACGGGACTCCACGGGATATTGTTCATCTCCACCGTCGACCTCCTCCAGCCTCCACGGGCTACTGTTCATCCACCGTCGACCTCCTCCAGCCTCCACCTCCGACTGTTCATCCACGGGCTCCTGTTCATCCAGCCTCCACCGCGCGCTCCTCCATCGGCTACTGTTCAACCAGCCCTCTCCACGGGGTCCTGTTCAACCACCCCTCCACGGGCTACTGTTCATCCAGCCCTCCACCGGCTACTGTTCAACCAGCCCTCCACGGGGTCGTCCGGTTCATCCAGCCCTCTGTCGGGTCCTGTTCATCCACCCCTCCATCGGCTCGATCGATCGGGGTCCTGTTCATCCAGCGGCAACGGTCTCTACTACCACGGGGTCCTGTTCATCCAACCCCCACCGGGAACTGTTCATCCAAACCCCCCCCCCCCAACAACGCTCACTGTTCATCAAGGGAAGGAGGCAGCAGTGTTCGATCGGCTTCAGTTAGTAGCAGTAGCGAAGGGATCGATCGATCGCTCGGGTTCAGTAACGCGTAGCCTGCAGTGCAATCGCTCGGGTTCAGTTAGAGCCCAACGCCTCGCTCGGGTTTAGTTAGAGCGGAACGCCTCGCACACACGTGCGTACGTATGAGAGAAACGCGCATCTCTCAGCCCCCGACCATCCACCGTAACTGGGAACTCCCCAATATTTTCCTCGCCCTCGCTTCTACCACGGTTTTTTCCGTCATGGACGGCGCAAAGAATGTCATGCAGCTGCGTCTTCGGCCCGCCCAGGATGAAAAGCCCATTTTCTGTCATAATTTTTTGTCATAGAAGTAGGAGCCCACCACATCTATGATGATACCGGGTTTTGTCACAATTATCGTCATAGAAGTGTCATAAGTATGACAGAAGTTTTTTTCCTTCGGCCCTAAATGTCACGGATGTGTCTTTTTTTTGTAGTGGGAGTCGCTGCCCTACTTCACCCGAGTCCTCAGTGTTCTTCATGACGCTGGGCTGCTCAACTTCTGCGCCGACATCTGTGACTGGAATGAAGAACTCATTCTTCAGTTCTATGCTACGTTGCACATCACCTGCAATGCTGAAGATGTGAATTCATGGGTGTTGGACTGGATGACTGAAAAACACTCACTACAAAGCACCGGCCTCTGAATTACTTCATGCCATCCCAGTCAGTCCTCCCCTTGAAGGTGCAAGGCTCATCTACCATGACGCTGAACTATCTGATCATTTCATGCAAGTGCTGATGAAGCCTGGCCAAGCTCCAAGAACAAAATTCCACGTCAAGGAATTGCTCTATGTGCCAAGGACAGTTTACCGAATATTCACCAAGACCCTCAGTCCAATTAAGGGCCACGACTCTAATGAAGAAGAGGTTGTTGGTATCATGAAGAATCTGCTTTTCAACATCATACATGGTGTGCCTATCAACTACCATGATTTCTTCATGAGGACTTTGGCCAATGTCGCTCTTTCACCGTTTGAATTGAAGCCTTATGATACAAGGCCAAGGTCTTCAATCAACTACAAGGCTGACACTCTCAATCATGGCAGCTACTTGCCCCCAATTGAAGTCCTCAAACGGACTATTTCCTCAGCTGATGAGAAGGGCAAGGCTGCTGTTATTGATGAAGGCACTCGTCCATGGGATGGACAGTTTTGCAAAGCTGCATCCTACTCCACCAATGATGACTCTGCCACTCATGACACTATCGCAAATGCTTCAAAGCCAAATCCTCAAGCCACTGCTCCAAGCGTGATGGCTGATCGTGAGCTTCTCCTCAGTCTTCATCAGAAGGTCGATCGCAACCACAAATGGGTCAAGCGACAGTTTGGTTCAATTCTTCAGAACATGACAATCACGCAGAACTCTGTGAAGAACCATTACTATCTACATGAAGTATTTGATCGCACCTGGGCTATTCTATCTCATCTCTATGGTGAAGAAGATCTCAAGCAGATGGGCTTCAAGCAAGACTTTGACTGGTCTCAGCCACCTTCGAAGAAATTCAAGAAGGTCAAAGTTCCTCACTTGGTGGCCAGCTCCTATTCTTCATCCGCGAGACCGATGAACATGAAGACTTGGACGACACTGCGGCAGGCCCTACATCAACAAACAACCCCAACAACGCTGGCGCTCCTCCATCGACTTTGTGATGATATTCTTCGGGGGCGTTAGTCCTCACTTTTCATCCCTTTTGGTCATCTGATGACAAAGGGGGGGAAATTTGAGTTAGTCTTCAAGCGGGTCTCTATATATGGGCATTTTTTTGCTAAGTTACAACTCTCGTTCTTCTGAAGATTTGTTGGATCGAGTTGTAAACTTAATTCCGATGGTAGTCTGATACTTTTGCTATGTTCTTCTGCATGCTATTTCCTCATATATGTTAATGCACGCATGCTGAATTAAATCAGTCACCATATTTCATCATGCATTTCAAATTCTTCATATCACATGTTAAATGCGTGTATGAATTACAAGATATAGGGGGAGATCTCCATGATTCTACAGTACAATGTGCATTGCTACTCAAAAGCAAATTCCTCACATATGCACATCTTCAGGGGGAGTTCTTCTATATCTTGCAATCAAATTCCTCAATATCAATATTTACACTTCATATGTTTATCCCCATTGAGAACTTAACCTATATTGTCATCAATCACCAAAAAGGGGGAGATTGTAAGTGCATCTAGTGCCCCTTAGTGATTTTGGTGTATTGAAGACTTATAGGTTAAGTGACTAATGCATTTGTGAGTGTATACAGGTCTATAAGTCTATGTGGAGTTTGATATTTATAGAGAAAGTCAACCCCTAAAAATGAATGTCTTCAACTGAAGACTTTGACTTTATGAAGACTTTGAAAGTGAAGAAATTGGTGTGACCGTGAAGACTTGATATTCATGCGAGGAACATGAAGCGTGAAGACTTTTGTTTTCGTAGTTTCATTTTCGCTTTCTTGAGTCATAGGAAACACTGTACTGTTAAAGGGGGCGAGGTAAAACTAAGGAACAATTTCCAAGTGATGCTCATCTCAAAATCCTACACCTACCAATCCTTTCGAGTGAAGCCATTGGAAATCTCATATAGTTCAATCAATTTCTTCAGTGACAGAGACGAAGATCTTCTGGTCTCTTAGGAATTTGTTCTGACTGAGGAGTTAGGAATTCGCCAGTGTGGATTGCCTACGAGTGAGGAACATGATAGCCCTGATGAATTTGATACTCAAATTTCCCACCGTTGCTGTGTTATGCGCCAGCTGTCCCAAAATATCTACCCATCTAACGGTCATATCATTGAAGGGAATTTATGTATTATCATGTCGGGCTGCTCCCTAGGCTATAAATAGCCGCCCCCTACAACCACTAGCTGGTTGGCTGCTCCGAGAGAAACTGACACTTGTCATTGAGAGCATCCCATCCTCTGAGGAGTTTGAGCGAAAATCATCAAGTGAGGAAAACCCAAACCCAAACACCTACAAACCCAAAGCGATTGAGCATCACTGAAGAGGTTGTTCCTGTGTGGAACCGATGCATGTTACCTTTGAAGATTGTGCATCTTCCAGACGGTTAGGCGTCATGGTCTAGAGCATACAAGAGGAATTGTGGATCGCCAAGTGACCGAGTCTGTGAAGGTTTGGAAGTCACCTGAAGACTTACCACAACTGATTGGGCGAGGTCTGTGTGACCTTAGCTCAAGGAGAATACAGTGAGGACTGTGTGTCCGGGACTGTATGTCCTTAGGTTTAAATACCCAGCCGCTCCAACCAGACATACGACTGTCACAGCAGTTGCAACTAGTCTACCAAATCACTGTCTTCACCGAGCTATTGGTTCTATTACCTCAACAATTTCATTTCCTCATTATTGTGTTGTTGTACCTGATTGTTACTGTTTGAAGACTTTGACTGAAGACTTTCTCAATTTCTTCAGTCAGTTTGTCTTCAGCCTGCTTATCCTTGTTATTCGCTACATGTACTTTGTGCTTGCTTTCATTTCATCATGATGACTATGCTTCTCTTTCTGTTATGCATGCATCTGAGTACTTATTCAGCTGCTAGTTGTTCGTGACTTAGGAATTTCCTCACCCTGAAATTCCTCAGTGACGAATTTTTAAAAATCGCCTATTCACCCCCCTCTAGTCGATATAACGCACTTTCAGCAGCACACTTTGACAGATGATCAGCTATGTTGTTTTCCACACAGGGTACGTGCTTTGTTTGCAATGCATCAAAGCGCTCCTCCAATCTCCTCACTTCCTTGACGTATGCCTCATCAATGGACTTTGATAATCCTTGTTGAGTTGTGTCACCACAAGCTGTGAATCTCCTCGAATGACCAGCTTCTTAATTCCCAATTCAGCTACGATCCTGAGCCCGGCAAGGAGCCCTTCATACTCAGTTGTATTGTTGATTGCTTCTTCCCGGGCAAAATGCATTTGGACGACGTACTTCAAGTTCTCCCCGGAGGGGGCGACGAGAAGCACGCCAGCTCCTGCACCTTGCAGGGAAAAAGCACCTTCAAAATACATAATCCATTCCTGGGGCTATTCCTTTCCTGGGATAACCATCTCTGCCACTTCCACATCAGGGGTTGGCGTCATTCTGCAATAAACTCTGCCAATGCCCTGCTCTGAATAGTTGATGTGCTCTCAAACTTCAAACCAAAGCTGGATAACTCCAAAGCCCACTCCACTATTCTGCCGGTAGCCTTAGATTTTCGGAGTATCCTTTGCAACGGAAAACGAGTAACAACCGTAATCTCATGGGCTCGGAAGTAGTGGCACAGTTTCCTTGAGGCCATAATGAGACCAAAGATCAACTTCTGCATGCCAGAGTACCTCGATCTAGCCCCCTGTAACAAGGAGCTGACGAAGTACACTGGGCGCTGCACCACTTTCTTCCTTGCCGCGTCCTTGGGGTTGCTCTTGTTGTCATGCTCATTGATGTCCTGATACTTCTCTGATTCTGCCGGTCCCTGTTCACTTTCTGCCTCATCCACTTCTCGCTGCGCTACCAAGGCCGCACTGACCACTTGGTTGGTTGCCGCTAAGTATAGCAGCAACGGCTCCTGGGGTTTGGGAGCAACAAAGGTGGCACAGAGGACAAGTAGGCCTTCAACTCTTGCAAAGTTGCATTGATACGTCTCCATCGTATATACTTTTCCAAACACGTTTGCCCTTGTTTTGGACTCTAACTTGCATGATTTGAATGGACCTAACCCGGACTGACGCTGTTTTCAGCAGACTTTCCA
Source organism: Aegilops tauschii subsp. strangulata (assembly GCF_002575655.3). Lineage (NCBI taxonomy): Eukaryota > Viridiplantae > Streptophyta > Magnoliopsida > Poales > Poaceae > Aegilops > Aegilops tauschii. Next base: position 273,685,618 of record NC_053037.3, on the reverse strand, counting down.
TGGTGTTATTTATGTGCAGAAACAAAAGTTCTCGGAATGACCTGAAACTCCACGGAACGTCTATTTGGAAATAATAAAAAATCCTTGCAAAGGATGAAGACCAAGGGGCCCACACCCTAGCCATGAGGGTGGGGAGCGCCCCCCCTAGGGCGCGCCCCCTACCTCGTGGGCCCCCTGGAGCTCCTCCGACCTCAACTCTAACTCTATATATTTGCTTTCGGGGAGAAAAAAATCAGAGAGAAGAACTCATCGCGTTTTACGATATGGAGCCGCCGCCAAGCCCTAAAACCTCTCGGGAGGGCTGATCTGGAGTCCGTTCGGGGCTCCGGACAGGGGGATTCGTCGCCGTCGTCATCATCAACCATCATCCATCACCAATTTCATGATGCTCACCGCCGTGTGTGAGTAATTCCATCGTAGGCTTGCTGGACGGTGATGGGTTGGATGAGATCTATCATGTAATCGAGTTAGTTTTGTTAGGGTTTGATCCCTAGTATCCACTATGTTCTAAGATTGATGTTGCTATGACTTTGCTATGCTTAATGCTTGTCACTAGGGCCCGAGTGCCATGATTTCAGATCTAAACCTATTATGTTTTCATGAATATATGTGTGTTCTTGATCCTATCTTGCAAGTCTATAGTCACCTACTATGTGTTATGATCCGGCAACCCCGAAGTGACAGTAATCGGGACCACTCCCGATGATGACCATAGTTTGAGGAGTTCATGTATTTACTATGTGCTAATGCTTTGTTCCGGTTCTCTATTAAAAGGAGGCCTTAATATCCCTTAGTTTCCATTAGGACCCCGCTGCCACGGGAGGGTAGGACAAAGATGTCATGCAAGTTCTTTTCCATAAGCACGTATGACTATATTCGGAATACATGCCTACATTACATTGATGAATTGGAGCTAGTTCTGTGTCAACCTATGTTATGATTGTTACATGATGAACAGCATCCGGCATAATTCTCCATCACCGATCCAATGCCTACGAGCTTTTCACATATTGTTCTTCACTTATTTACTTTTCCGTTGCTGCTGATACAATCACTACAAAACACCAAAAATATTACTTTTGCTACCGTTAGTTTTGTTACCGTTGCCACTACTATCATATTACTTTGCTACTAAATACTTTGCTGCAGATATTAAGTTATCCAGGTGTAGTTCAATTGACAACTCAACTGCTAATACTTGAGAATATTCTTTGGCTCCCCTTGTGTCGAATCAATAAATTTGGGTTGAATACTCTACCCTCGAAAACTGTTGCGATCCCCTATACTTGTGGGTTATCAAGACTATTTTCTGGCGCCGTTGCCGGGGAGCATAGCTCTATTCTTTGAGTCACTTGGGATTTATATCTGCTGGTCACTATGAAGAACTTGAAAGACACTAAGACAACAATTTATCCCTCAACTACGAGGGGAGGTAAGGAATTGCCATCTAGCTCTGCACTTGATTCACCTTCTATTTTGAGTAAGCTTGCGACACCTAAACCTGCTTCTGCTATTCGTTCTGATATGTTGCATGTTATTGATGATGCCACGTCTGCTATGCATGATACTTATGATGAAACTACTTCTATGCTAGATACTACTGTACCCCTTGGTGAATTTCTTGATGAACAAATTGCTAGGGCTAGAGAGAAAGAAATTATTGAAACTGATTATATTGATGAAAGTGATGATGAAAACTTGCCTGTTATTCCTGAGGGTTATGTTTTTGATAAAGAAGCTTCCTTAGATATTTTAGCTTGCAAAGATAGATATGAGCTCAAGAGATTATTAGCTAAATGGAATCAGCAATCTCTTAATGATAGAATGAGATCTGACCCTGCTTTTGCAACTTCACCTGTCTGTGTTACCGATAAGGATTATGAATTCTCTGTTGATCCTGATATAATTACTTTGGTTGAATCTGATCCTTTTCATGGCTATGAATCTGAAACTGTTGTGGCACATCTTACTAAATTAAATGATATAGCCACCCTGTTCACTAATGATGAGAGATCTCGCTACTTTTATATCCTTAAAATATTTCCGTTCTCATTAAAGGGTGATGCTAAGATATGGTTTAATTCCCTTGATCCTGGTTGTGTGCGTAGTCCCCAGGATATGATTTATTACTTCTCTGCTAAATATTTCCCTGCTCATAAGAAACAAGCTGCTTTGAGGGAAATATACAACTTTGTGCAAATTGAAGAAGAGAGTCTCCCACAAGCTTGGGGGAGGCTTCTCAAGTTACTTAATGCTTTGCCTGATCATCCTCTAAGAAAAATGAAATACTTGATATCTTTTGTAATGGACTAACCGATACTTCCAGAGATTACCTGGATAGTTGTGCTGGTTCTGTTTTCAGGGAAAGAACACCGGATGAAGCTGAAATTCTATTGAATAATATGTTGACCAATGAAAATAATTGGACACTTCTTGAGCCAGCTCCAGAGCCAATTCCCGAGCCTATTCCTAAACCAACTCCGAAGAAGAGAGGTGTTCTATTTGTAAGTCGTGAAGATATGTAAGAGGCAAAGAAATCTATGAAAGAAAAAGGTATTAAAGCTGAAGATGTTAAGAATTTACCTCCTAGTAAAGAAATACATGGTCTTAATCTATCGCCTGTTGAAGAAACATATGATCTTAATCCATTACCTATTGAAGAACCTCATGGTCTTAATAACCCGACACATGTAGTAAAGGTAAATTCTCTCTATAGATATGATAGAGCTGAAATCCCTCCTACTAAAATTGCTAGCCAATGCTTGGATGAGTTTGATAACTTTATGGTTAACCAAGAATATTTCAATGCTTATTTTGGTAGACAATTAAAACAAAATGCTTATATGATTGAACACTTGGGTAATTACATGGCTGATGTTAGAGGTGAACTTAAGCTCATTACTAAACATGCTTCTATGGTTACCACTCAAGTAGAACAAGTGCTTAAAGCTCAAAATGATTTGCTCAATGAAATGAATAGTAAGAAAAATGATTATGCTGTTAGAGTGGCTACTAGAACTGGTAAGATGACTCAGAACCTTTGTATCCTGAAGGCCACCCTAAGAGAATTGAGCAAGATTCTCAGAGAAATAATATTGATGCACCTAGTTCTTCTAAAAAGAAGAAAAAGAAAAATGATAGGACTTTGCATGCTTCTAGTGAACCTATTGCTGAACCACCTGAGAATCCAAATGATATCTCTATTTCTGATGCTGAAACACAATCTAGTAATGAACATGAACCTAGTGAAAATGTTAATGATGATGTTCATGATGATGCTCACCCTAGTAATGATAATGATGTAGAAATTGAACCCGCTGTTGATCTTGATAACCCACAATCAAAGAATCAACGTTATGATAAGAGAGACCTTGTTGCTAGGAAACATGGTAAAGAAAGAGAACCATGGGTTCAGAAACCCATGCCTTTTCCTCCCAGACCATCCAAGAAAAAGGATGATGAGGATTTTGAGCGCTTTGCTGAAATGATTAGACCTATCTTTTTGCATATGCGATTAACTGATATGCTCAAAATGAATCCTTATGCTAAGTACATGAAAGATTATGTTACCAATAAAAGAAAGATACCGGAAGCTGAAATTTCCACCAGGCTTGCTAATTATACTTTTAAGGGTGGAATACCAAAGAAACTTGGAGATCCAGGAGTACCAACTATACCATGCTGCATTAAAAGAAACTATGTTAAAACTACTTTATGTGATCTTGGAGCCGGTGTTAGTGTTATGCCTCTCTCTTTAGATCGTAGACTTGATTTGAATAAGTTGACACCTAGTGAAATATCGTTGCAAATGGCTGATAAATCAACTGCAATACCTATCGGTATTTGTGAGGATGTTCCTGTTGTGGTTGCAAACGTTACTATTTTAATGGACTTTGTTATTCTTGATATTCCCGAGGACGATAGCATGTCTATTATTCTTGGAAGACCTTTTTTGAATACTGCAGGGGCTATTATTGATTGCAACAAAGGCAATGTCACTTTTCATGTTAATGGGAATGAGCATACGGTACACTTTCCGAGGAAACAACCTCAAGTTCATAGTATCAACTCTATTGGAAAAATTCCATCGATTATATTTGGAGGTTTTTAATTTCCTCTTCCTACTGTCAAGAAGAAATATTGTATTCTTATTATTGGGGATGTGCATATCCCCGTTGAGGTAACATAGTGTTATTCGAAATTTCCCCGGTTCCATGATTATTCGGAATGAGTTTGTTAACAAGACTTGATCAACCTTGTTAGTGGATTGCTTTTGATGAGCATGAGATGGATGAAACTAGAAGGCACAACCTTCTATACCCTCTTTCTACTTTCTGTTATTTAGTTGAAATAAAGTAAAAATAATATTTTCTGTCTGTTTTCTGATTTATCCGTGCAATATAAAAATACCCCGAAATAAAAGTTCTCCAAATGCCCTGAAAATGGAATATGATTTTTTCTAGAATATTTGAGAATTTCTGGCACTGAGAACACAGCAGGAGGGGCAAGCACCTGGCCACGAGGGTGGAGGGCGCGCCCTACCCCCCAGGGCGCACCCCCTACCTCGTGGGCCCACGGTGGCCCTCCTCCACTTATTCCTGCATCCATACACTCCTTCCTCCCACAAACACCAATATCCAGCTCAAGCACGAGTTCTAGCTCATTTTGCGGCGATTTTCGATCTCCTTGCTTAAAGCACCTCTCACAAAACTGCTTGCGGAGATTGTTCCTTGGTATGTGACTCCTCCATTGGTCCAATTAGTTTTTGCTCTAGTGCTTTATTCATTGCAAACTTGTGCTGCCTAGGTGACCATGTTCTAGAGCTTGCATGTCAAATTTATATGGTTCCAAGTAGTTCTAATGCATGATATAGTCTCTAGGCACTTGTAGGAGTAGTTGCTATCAATTTTATTGAGGTTGGTTCACTTTTGTTTGAAGTTACTACAAATTTCAGAATATTTCAAAAAATAATGAAGAGATTTTTGAGGGGCTCGTCGAGCCGAAGCTCGAAGGAAAAGCAAAATGAAGAAGCACAGAGGCCCAAATATAGTTTGCCTCGCACCGCGGAGGTCCAGCTGTGTGAATGGCCTTCCGATGATTTCTTGAGAAAAGCCGGGATTTATGATGATTTCTATTCATTGGCTGAGAATGCTGGCCTCACCGACTTCCTCCGCGACCAACGTCATCAGTATCTCTTACTCACCAATACTTTTGTGCAAAACTTCTACTATTTTCCTAAGGAATCACCTCCCTCAGTAGAGTTTCATTTATATGATGTTGTTAAGAAGATGCCACTAGATGAATTTTGTGAGGTTTGCAAAATACCCTTAGAGGGTACCTTAGATGAACCACATCGCAAAGATGTGGACGGGTTTATTGACACCATTACAGTGGGGGAAACTAGGAAGGTTTCCGATGCAAGAATCACTAGCATACATTTTCCTGTTTTACGCTACTTTGCTATATTTGCTAGTCGTTGCTTAATTGGTCGCGGAAATTGTGGAAACCTTAGTGTCCCTGATATTATCATTTTGCTCCATGGTTTATATTCCGATAACACTGTTAGTATGGGCGGTATTATTGCTAAACGGTTAAGTCTGAACCGTACTAAGGGCCCCGTCTTTTGAGGTATTTATGCTTCACGCCTAGCTGCGCATTATAACATACCTATTAGGCTCTATGAGAAAGAAGAAAAATTGTTGCCCAATGCTTATTTAGATTATAAGAGTATGTTAGCGCATGACTTTATTGTTAAGAATAGGGAAGGGGAGCTTAAATACAAATTGTTCTTTGATAAACATCACCCTGAGACTATTACATTGCCTGCTCCTTCCTTGTTTAATTTATCTGAAGGTCCGTATCTCGTTCCGTGGGCGGCCATTCAAGCCTACCGGAACCCTACACCAGCCCCGGAGCTGGAACCACAATTTGAGCCTCCACGACAGTCTGATTACTTTTGGGATCCGGAGATGACTGCCAGCCAGTGGCAGTCAGAGTCCTCTTCATCGCAGTACGACCCCAGCTACACCTATGGGTATCCGCCAGGCCATCCGTGGCAATGAACCAACTTAGGCCAAAAGCCTAAGCTTGGGGGAGTACGTATTTCCCACCGACATTACATTTATGTTTACGCACACTCATTGCTAGATGTTGGTGCTCATACTTTTTCACTGTAATATCCATGCTAGTTTATTTTCTTTTTCTTGCCTTCTTCTTGTGTGTTTGATAAACCTTCAGAAAAAAAATAGTAATAGCTTCTAGTTAGTTTACTTTTCTTGCCGTAGTAGTAATAATTAAAAGAAACCCCAAAAAGATTTCCCGTACTTCTTTTGCTTGTTGGGAGCTTTCCCGTGTAAATAGTTTTTATTTTATTTTTTTCTTTGGGGGTCGATAGGAGAAGACCATGATTAAATTGTTGAAGTGGCTCTTATATGCATTATTGTTGATTTAACCAAAAGCCCATATTGCCTTGTCTTCTCCTGTTTATTGAATGCTCGCAGATTCCAGCTTAGTCCAATGCACGTGCACTCTTATTATTATTCACATCGTTCGGTCGTGCAAGTGAAAGGCAATTATGATGATATATGATGGACTGACTGAGATGAGAAAAGCTGGTATGAACTCGACCTCTCTTGTTTTTGTAAATATGATTAGTTCATCGTTCCTGATTCAGCCTATTATGAATAAACATGTTTGCAATGACAATTAGAGATCATAGTTGCTCGTGCCATGCTTGATTAGCTATGAGTTATAATGGTTAACCTTGCATGCCAACATGCTATTAAAATGGTTGTGATGTGGTATGATGGGGTGGTATCCTCCTTTGAATGATTTAAGTGACTTGACTTGGCACATGTTCACACATGTAGTTGAAACAAAATCAACATAGCCTTCACGATATTTATGTTCATGGTGGATTATATCCTACTCATGCTTGCATCCAATGTTTATTAATTTTAATGCATGTTCATGACTGTTGTCGCTCTCTAGTTGGTCGCTTCCCAGTCTTTTGCTAGCCTTCACTGGTACTAAGCGGGAATACTGCTTGTGCATCCAATCTCTTAAAACCCAAAGTTATTCCATATGAGTCCACTATACCTTCCTATATGCGGTATCTACCTGCCGTTCCAAGTAAATTTGTATGTGCCAAACTCCAAAGCTTCAAATAAACATTCTGTTTTGTATGCTCGAATAGCTCATGTATCAACTAGGGCTGCCCTTATCTTCCACGTTAGACGGGTTATTCTCAAGAGGAGTGGACTCCGCTCCTCACTCACGAGAAAATGGCTGGTCACCGGGATGCCCAGTCCCATGCTTTATGCAAACTAAATCGAAATAATTGCAAACAAAACTCCCCCTGGGACTGTTGCTAGTTGGATACACTCGTTGTTTCGAGCAAGTCATGGATTGATGCTTGTTGGTGGAGGGGGAGTATAAACTTTACCATTCTGTTTGGGAACCACCTATAATGTGTGTAGCATGGAAGATATCGCCATCTCTTGGTTGTTATGTTGACAATGAAAGTATGCCGCTCAAAATATTATTTATCTCTATTTCAAAACTGAGCTCTGGCACCTCTACAAATCCCTGCTTCCCTCTGCGAAGGGCCTATCTATTTACTTTTATGTTGAGTCATCACCCTCTTATTAAAAAGCACTAGCTGGAGAGCACAGCTGTCATTTGCATCCATTACTATTAATTTATATTGGGTATGACTGGATCTCTTTTACCATGAATTACAATCTAGTCAGTCCTTGATCTTTAGAGGTGCTCTGCATTTATGTTTTGCGGTCTCAGGAAGGACTAGCGAGATACCATCTTGTTATATCATATCATGATTGTTTTGAGAAAGTGTTGTCATCCGAGATTTATTATTATGACTCGCTAGTTGATTATGCTATTGATATGAGTAAACATGAGACCTAAGAATTATTGCAAATGTGGTTAGTCATAATCTTTGCTGAAAACTTGAATGATGGCTTTACATATTTACAACAACAAGAGCAAACAGTGTTTGTAAAAGTTTTTCTTTATCACTTTTAGTTTATCAACTGAATTGCTCGAGGACAAGCAAAGGTTTAAGCTTGGGGGAGTTGATACGTCTCCGTCGTATCTACTTTTCCAAACACTTTTGCCCTTGTTTTGGACTCTAACTTGCATGATTTGAATGGAACTAACCCGGACTGACGCTGTTTTCAGCAAACTTTCCATGGTGTTATTTATGTGCAGAAACAAAAGTTCTCGGAATGACCTGAAACTCCACGGAACGTCTATTTGGAAATAATAAAAATTCCTTGCAAAAGATGAAGACCAGGGGGCCCACACCCTAGCCACGAGGGTGGGGGGCGTGCCCCCCCTAGGGCGCGCCCCCTACCTCGTGGGCCCCCTGGAGCTCCTCCGACCTCAACTCTAACTCTATATATTTGCTTTCGGGGAGAAAAAAATCAGAGAGAAGAATTCATCGCGTTTTACGATACGGAGCCGCCGCCAAGCCCTAAAACCTCTCGGGAGGGCTCATCTGGAGTCCGTTCGGGGCTCCGGAGAGGGGGATTCGTCGTCGTCGTCGTCATCAACCATCCTCCATCACCAATTTCATGATGCTCACCGTTGTGCGTGAGTAATTCCATCGTAGGCTTGCTGGACGGTGATGGGTTGGATGAGATCTATCATGTAATCGAGTTAGTTTTGTTAGGGTTTGATCCCTAGTATCCATTATGTTCTGAGATTGATGTTGCTATGACTTTGCTATGCTTAATGCTTGTCACTAGGGCCCGAGTGCCATAATTTCAGATCTGAACCTATTATGTTTTCATGAATATATGTGTGTTCTTGATCCTATCTTGCAAGTCTATAGTCACCTTCTATGTGTTATGATCCGGCAACCCCGAAGTGACAGTAATCGGGACCACTCCCGGTGATGACCATAGTTTGAGGAGTTCATGTATTCACTATGTGCTAATGCTTTGTTTCGGTTCTCTATTAAAAGGAGGCCTTAATATCCCTTAGTTTCCATTAGGACCCCGCTGCCACGGGAGGGTAGGACAAAAGATGTCATGCAAGTTCTTTTCCATAAGCACGTATGACTATATTCGGAATACATGCCTACATTACATTGATGAATTGGAGCTAGTTCTGTGTCACCCTATGTTATGATTGTTACATGATGAACCGCATCCGGCATAATTCTCCATCACCGATCCAATGCCTACGAGATTTTCACATATTGTTCTTCGCTTATTTACTTTTCCGTTGCTGCTGATACAATCACTACAAAACACCAAAAATATTACTTTTGCCACCGTTAGTTTTGTTACCGTTGCCACTACTATCATATTACTTTGCTACTAAATACTTTGTTGCAGATATTAAGTTATCCAGGTGTGGTTGAATTGACAACTCAACTGCTAATACTTGAGAATATTCTTTGGCTCCCCTTGTGTCGAATCAATAAATTTGGGTTGAATACTCTACCCTCGAAAACTGTTGCGATCCCCTATACTTGTGGGTTATCATGCATCCGCTTCCGGGGTCCACTTCATAGGCCCTACCTTCTTCAAAATTTTGAAGAACGACAGGGAGCGCTCGGCAGACTTGGAGATGAATCTGCTTAGCGCGGCAACGCATCCTGTCTGACGCCTCACATCCTTAACTGTCCTTGGTGCTTGGATTTGTTCGATAGCTTTGATCTTGTTGGGGTTGGCTTCGATCCCACGATGGGACATAAAGAACCCAAGCAACTTGCTGGAGGGAACACCAAATACACACTTCTCTAGGTTGAGCTTCAAATTGATCTTGTGCAGATTAGCAAATGTCTCCTCCAAATCTTGAATAAGGGTGGCCTTATCATTGGTCTTGACCACAATATCATCCATATAAGCTTCTATGTTTTTGTGCAGCTGTGGCTCAAAACCAATCTGGACTGCCCTTGCAAAGGTGGATCTGGCACTCTTTAATCCGTATGGCATGCAGACAAAGCAGACGTACCACATGGAGTGATGAACGACGTCTTCTCTTCATCTTCCTCGGACATGAAGATTTGTGATACCCAGAATATGCGTCCAGAAAGGAGAGCAAATCACAACTTTAAGTGGAATCCACAATCTGATCGATACGCGGCAAGGGAAACGGGTCCTTCGGGCAAGCCTTCTTGAGATCTGTGAAATCGATGCAAAGCCTCCACTTCCCGTTAGCCTTCCGGACTACCACTGGATTTGCCAACCACGTGGGATGCAGCACTCCTCTGACCAAACCAGCTGCCTCCAGTTTCTTGATCTCTTCTACAATGAACTGCTGCCTCTCCAAGGCCTGCTTCCGGACTTTCTGCTTGACAGGTCGGGCATGTGGGCAGACAACAAGGTGGTGCTCGATTACCTCCCTAGGAACACCGGGGATATCAGATGGTTGCCAGGCAAACGCATCGATATTTGCCCGCAGGAAGGCAACGAGTGCACTTTCCTATTTGTCATCGAGGGTGGCGCTGATAGTGAAAGTACCATCAACACCAGCCAGCCCTGCCGGGACGTTCCTACTTGGGGTGCAGTGACCTTGGATCTCTTGCTATTGGAACACTCCGGCACGTCGTCGACGGGTGTTGTGCACTCGGTGGGGGCATGGTTCCAGGACACTTTGCTGGAGTCCCTACAACCTCTCTTCTTTCCTTTGCTTTCCTTAGCGGAAGCGGCTGCTACCGCTGCCTCTGCCGCGACCGCGTCCCGATACATCTTGTCCACACAAATGATTGCTTCCTTCTCATCTGATGGGATGGTGATGGATCCCAGTGGCCCAGGCATCTTCAAGGTGTTGTAGGAATAGTGGGATGCCGCCATGAACTTAGCCAGGGTCGGGCGCCCAAGAATCCCATTGTACGGCAGGGGGGAGATCAACCGCATCAAACACAATCCTCTCAGTACAGTAGTTCAGTTCTCCCCCAAACATTACCGGCAATGTGATCTTTCCCATAGGATGGCTCCTGCCGGGATTAACTCCTTGAAACGTGTCGGTAACCTCTAGCTCTCCCTCTGCTATCTGAAGCTTGCTGATAACTGCAGGGGAAATCAGATTCAACCCGGCCGCGCCGTCCACCAGCATCTTTGTGACCTTGAGGTTGCGAATCATTGGGGAGACCAACAATGGAAAACACCCTACCACAGTGGTACGGCTAGGATGATCCTCCTCGTCAAAGATGATGGGCGTACGGGACCATTTGAGCGGCTTTCGGGCCTCTGGCGCTGGTCCCACAGCATTGACTTCTTGCGCCCAGCGCTTGAGTTGGCGGTGAGAGGTGTGCAGAGATGCACCCCCGTCAATCCATAGGGCGTCAGTGGCCTTCTGAAACTCCTGCTCACTAGTTTCCTCTTCATCCCCTCCATCACTCTCATCATCACAAGTTTCCTTCTCTCGACCTCTGGCGGGCTTTCCTTGGTTCTGAAAGGGTTTGCCAGGGCGATTTACTTCACCACCTCGGCCCTTACCGTGAGCAACATTCTGACCCTTTTCCTTATCACGCTTCTCATACTCTACTCTCAGTCTCTTGACAAGCTGCTCAACCTGATAACACTCTTGAAGGTCGTGGCCCTTGGTTAGATGAATCTTGCAGTACGGCCCATCACCTTTACCGGCCTTCTCGGCAGTAGTGGCTTCCCGGCAGTCAGTGCACACGGCAGCTTCCTTGCTGGGGGCCTCAACTTTGGCCTTCTTGCCGGTACTAGGCGTACCCGATCCTTCAACAGTCATCACTGCCTTCTCTCCGCTTCTTACTGCGCTTCTTGCTCTTCTTCTGACTGGTTGATTCATCATCATCCACTGAATCAACATTGGTGCAATCTTCCTCTCCGGGAAACTTTCTTCCCTCCTCCATCCGAGCATGCTTATCCACAAATGTGTAGAGCTCCTTCACAGTCTTGGGAAATCGTACGTTCATCTTGGAACGGATCCGAAGGTTGCGCACATTGGACTGGAAGGCAGCTATTACGGCTGCAGGATGGATATTTGGGATATTTCTATGAACTTTGTTGAATCTCTGTAAATACTTATGAAGGGTTTCTCCTTCCTTCTGTTGAAGAAGTTGCAAGTCGCTGGGCCTGCCGGGTTCTTGATGACCGCCAGTGAAGGCGCCAATGAACTCGTGGTACAGTTTAGCCCATCATGAAATGGAGTTCTCCGGTAGGTGCATCAGCCAAGACCTCACATTGGACTTGAGGGCCAAAGGGAAGTAGTTGGCAAACACCTTCTCATCTCTTCCCCCGGCAGCCTGAACAGCGATGGTGTAGATGCTCAGGAACTCTGTCGAGTTCAGCCTCGCATCGTACTTCTCGGGTATCTCCGTCTTGAACGTGCGAACGAACGGCCAACGGACTTGCCGCAGCTCACGAGTAAAGGCAGGGTAGCCAACCTCGAAAGGTAGGCACCCGCCGATACCGAGCGCGGGTTCGTCGACGTAGGGGCCGTCGCACCCGTCGGTCCGGCGAAGGTCGTTGCGGCGTTGCTCGACAACGATGCACGTGCCTCCTCTCCACCTATCCTCCGGGCTCGTCGTTTGCCTGGACGTGCTCGAGTGTCAGAAGAGGCCATCGAGACGTCTCGGGGTCTTGATTCTGTTGCGCTCACACTGGCTGCCGTGGCGGGGACTGCACCGTGGGGATGGCCCCTTCCATACAGTCAACAACATGAGATATTGCTGTCGCCTGGGGAGGTCGTGGTGGGCCAGCTCGCCGTGAGCCCCCAGCTTCGGCAAAACCAAGCAGGCTTTGGATGGTGGCACGCCATTCGCCCATCTTCTTGGCCGCTGGAGGAAACCTCAATAGCAGTTGATCCCGCGCCATGGCCTCCGAAGCTGTACTTGGCATGGGTGATGCTGAAGTCGATCACACCGTCGCTCGGCTCCTGACGGTGCCAACGGCGGCAGCACTGCGCCCCCGCTACTGCTGCGGGGCGACCACCTGGATGTGGTGCGGCGAAGGCGCTCGAGGGCCAGCGGCGCCGTCGGGCGTAGTGGCTTGGTCGACCCATCCCGGAGGGGGTGCACGCGCTATAGCCGCACCCGTGGTGGGAGCGGCTGGAGGGCGGCGATTCGCCCTGGTCCGAGTGCCATTGATGTGGCTTTGCCCGTCGGTGGGAGAGATGGGCGCAGATGGAGTAACCCCTTCACCCATACCTTGGGGAGCGTGGTCGTCGGGGTGTTGCTGATGCTGCTCTCCTCCGGTGTCTCCAGCTGCTGCGTCGGCCGCGGGGGAAGTGATGACGGTGCCGCCTGTTCCGACCACATCCCCAGCAGCGTCCGCTTCCTCGTGTGCCTCCACACCCCCCGCAACGTTAGAGGCCGCGGGCGGTGGAGCCTTCGAGGTGGATGGGTGAGTCGAAGGACCGGGTTTCTTCTTGAGCGCCATGGTCGATGCCATCGTCGAAGGTGAAGACGGTGATGAAGATGACGCGCTGCACACGTCTTCAGGTTTGCGCAAGCGAGCCCCCTACCTGGTGCGCCAAAGATGTCGCGGGAAACCAAGGCCACCTATGGGACCAGGAGGGCCCTTACTAGTTCGACAGGGGGACGTCACGTTGCACAAAGAACAGACGAGCGTGGGGCAGCACGACAGAGATCAAGCGGGCAGTTTTACCCAGGTTTAGGCTGCCGCAAGGCGTAAAACCCTACTCCTGCTTTGGTGGATTGATGGTGGAAAGGTGGTGGTGGAGCGTAGTACACTTGCCCGGCAGGGGTTGCCTCAGGGCGGCAGCGACTACGCGCGTATGGGGGTGTGAGTTATCCAACCTTCTAACCCTTTCTACGGTTGCCATGAGCCTCCTTTTATAGATCAAGGGGTTACCATAATGGAAAAATAGTCATTACGCACTGATAAGATAGCAACAGTGCTATCATACCTAACTCTGCGGGCTGACAGGGCGCATTAAATGCACTGCTTAATGTCACATCGTTGGTTGCCCGACAAGGCTTGCTGGGCTATCTTGCCAGCTCCGCGCCTGCTCGCTTGACACGTCGCGGGACGGGTCTCATCTATGGGTTTTTCCTGTAGGGAGAGGCTGCCATGTGGTGAATGGCTGCCACCTAGTCACTCTGTGGCTTGACACCACACTGATCGACGACATGAGTCGTGGTGGAGTGGTTGGTGAGGTGGTTTAGTCTCCGTGAGTCCAGGCAGGCCCTGCCCGACAAAGGAGGCCCTTCTCTCGATGATATCTTGCTTCCCTGGCTTGATCTTGGTCTCTCTGATCTGCATGTTGGCCCTTCGAATCTCTTGATCCCTTGTACATCTTGGGCAGGCGCTTCAATCTTGTTCCCGTGCCTCTGCACAGTTTGGGAAACAGACCCAGGGTTTTTTGCACCGACAACGATGCGGGCGAACTCGTGGAATACTTGCATGTGAAGAAGAGTCTACAGAATGTCGGCTTGAGTGGCGCCGTCTTCAAGATGACGATGTCGAAAGAAGAATGGTTGACCAACAAGGAACAAAATTCCTCCGTATGAGTTGACATCCTTGTGTCGATATCTTCCAATTGTGTGGAAATCTTGTTGTCGAAGTAGTCTCTTGTACATAGCTCATATTGTCGCAAGTCGATCATGAGTATGTTGTCGATGTATGATACGTATCCGATGTATCTATAATTTATGAAGTATTCATGCCATGTTTACAACAATTCCATATGATTTTGGTATGATTTGATTAGAACTAACGCGGACAGACGTTGTTTTCAGCAGAACTACAATGGTGTTGTTTTTGTGCAGAAATAAAAGTTCTCGAAATGGGCTGAAAATTTACGGAGAATATTTTTGGAAAATATAAAATATACTGAAGCAAAAAGATACTAGAGAAGAGTCTAGGGCTAACCACAAGGGTGGGGGCGCCCCCACCCCCTAGGGCGCACCACCCGTCCTTGTCATTGCCTCATGGGTCCCCTTGACTTGCCCCCGATGTCAAACACTCCTATAAATCCCAAAAACACCAGAACAAAACCTATATCGGGAGTTCATCTCTATAAGCCTCTATAGCCACGAAAAAGCAATCTAGGCCCTCTCTGGTACCCTGCCTGAGGGGGCCAACATCACCGGAGGCCATGGAGGAGGAAGCCACAGGGGTCACCATCATCATGGAGGCCAAGGACCAGAGGGAGAACCTTTCTCCATATGCGGGGGAGGCCATGGAGGAGGAAGCACAAAGGGGAGAACCGCTCCCCCTCTCTCTTGGTGGCACCGGAGTGCCATCGGGGGAACCATCGCCGTGGTGATCGTCTTCATCAACATCACCTTCATCATCACCATCCTCATCTCTTTTACGCGGTCCACTCTCCCGCACCCCATTGTAATCCCCTAATTGAACATGGTGCTTTATGCCACATATTATGATCCAATGATGTGTTGTCATCCTATGATGTTTTGAGTAGATTTCTTTTGTCCTTTGGGTTGATTGATGATATAGATTAGTTTGAGTTGTATGTTTTATTTCGATGTTGTCCTATGGTGCCCTCCATGCCACGCACACGTGAGGGATTCCCGCTATTGGGTGTTGCAATACGTTCATGATTCGCTTATAGTGGGTTGCTAGAGTGACAGAAGCTTAAACCCGAGTATGGGGGTTGTTGCGTATGGGATAAAGGGGACTTGATGATTTAATCCTATGGTAGGGTTTTACCTTAATGATCTTTAGTAGTTGCGGATGCTTGCTAGAGTTCCAATCATATGTACATATGATCCAAGAAGACAAAGTATGTTAGCTTATGCCTCTCCCTCATATGAAATTGCAATAATGATTACCGATCTTGTTAACAATTGCCTAGGATAATTCCGCACACAGACCCATCATTATTCCACACTCGCTATTTATAATATATAGTAATATATTCTAAATTTATGATAACAGCACCTACTACTTTTATATTTTAGTTCTCCGATATCCTACAAAGTTATCCTCTGCATACCCACAACGTAGTTTTATTTCTCGTTTCTAGTTGGAAGCAAACGTTCGGTGTACGTAGAGTCGTATCAATGGCAGATAGGACTTGAGAGAATAGTGATCTTACCTTTAGCTCCTTGTGGTTTCGACACTCCATACTTATCACTTCCACCTTTGGAAAGTGCTACGATGATTCCTTGCACTTGAGGATTATCAATCTCTTTTCTGGCGCCGTTGCCGGGGAGCAATAGCGTGGGGTTAATATTTTCGTGTATGCTTGTTTGCTTTCTTCACTAAGTAGATTTTGTTTTCCCTTTTGTTTTTGTTTAGTTGTGGGTGAAACAAACAAAAAAATTACAAAATGCAAAATACGAAAAAATAACTTGCCTCTTATGCCTAAAAACTTTTTCAAAAAGAGAAGTGATTGGAAGGTTATGCATTGGAGAAGTGGGGGTCGACCTTGAACACTTGTGTTCATGCTTATGGAAGCAATGTAGAATTTTTCATGGAATTTTCTCAAAAATAATTATCCCCTTGTATATATCCATTGTATTATAAAATAATGTGCCATGGTTTGGCTTTAGAATGTTTAAATTGCTTGTATAGTGTGTGCAGCAGAAAAACAAAAACTTTTGCTGTAGTGTTTGAATTTTCATTTTTTACTGGAGCATGTAAAATCTTGAAAGTTTTACACAGTACTGCTCTGCAAATTGTTTAGATTGTCCTGATTTTTTAGAATTTTTGAAGTTACATAAGTATACGAAAGTTCTAGATTGCTACAGACTATCCCGTTCTTGACAGATCTTGTTTTCTATGTGTTGTTCACTTATTTTGATGAATCTATGCATAGTATCTGGGGGTATGAGCCATGGTAAAGTTGGAATACAATAGATATAATGCTAATAGGAAATTTGAATGAGTTTACAGCAGTACCTAAATGTAGTGATTTGCTTTATTATACTAACGGGTCTCACAAAGTTTTTTGTCAAGTTTTGTGTGGACGAAGTGTTCGAAGAACGAGGAGTTACCGATATGAGAAGAATAAGGAGAGGCAAGAGTTCAAGCTTGGGGATGCCCAAGGCACCCCAAGTAAATATTTCAAGGATACTCAGGCATCTAAGCATGGGGATGCCCCAGTTGGCATCCCATCTTTCTTCTTCAACAATTATCTACCTCGGTTTTTGTTTTGTTCACATAATTTGTGTCTTTTGAGTTTATTTTTACTTTATTTTCCTTTATGAACCATGCTAGTTTGAGATAGCCCTTCATTGCTTTGTATAATGCTCTTTGTGATTCACTTAAATCTTTTGAGTATGGCTTTATAGAATGCTTCGTGTGCCTCACTTATATATTTTGAGCTTGGATACTGATAAATATATATTATTTGTAGAAAGCTCTATGAACTTCACTTATATCTTTTTGAGTATGAATAAAATTATTATTGAAAGTGGGTTTGGAAAAGTGTGAACTTTAGGTAATGATCCCACTGTTTTGGAGGGTGTTAAATCTTATAATATTTATGAAAGTGGATTTGGAGAGGTCATGTGATTATCTAATGATGATTCCACTATTTTGGAAGAGGTTCCAATTGATCATGAGAACAAAGTTGCTATCTATGATGATCCTTGTGATGACATGTATGCTATAAGGAATAATGATAACCATGAAACTTGTCATCTTGATTTTAATTTTCAATTGAATTATGCCTCACATGATAGTTATTTTGTTGAGTTTGCTCCCACTGCTATTCATGAGAATAAGTTTGCTTATGTGGAGAGTAGTAAAATTTCTATGCTTGTGGATCATGAAAAGAATGCTTTGTGTGATAGCTATATTGTTGAATTCATTCATGATGCTACTGAAAATTATTATGAGGGAGGAATTATGCTTGTAGGAGTTGTAATAATATCAAGTTTCCTCTCTATGTGTTGAAAATCTTGAAGTTATGGTTGTTTTGCCTTCCTATGTTAGTTGATTCTTGTTCCCATAAGTTGTGTGATCACAAAATCCCTATGCATAGGAAGTGTGTTAGACTTAAATGTGCTAGTCATATTCTTCATGATGCTCCCATTATGTTTCAATTCTTATCTTTTATGTGAGCATCATTGAAATCATCATGCCTAGCTAAAAAGGCATTAAAGAAAAGCGCTTGTTGGGAGGCAACCCAATATTTATCCTTACTGTTTTTGTGTGTTCACATGATTAAGCTATTGTAGTAATCATGTTTTATAGAATTTGTTGCAATAAAGTGCCAAGTAAGACCTTCGGGATGGCTTACAGTGATACTTGATTTGATCTTGCTGAAAAACAAAAACTTTTGCGCTCAGGAAAATAATTCTCATTTTTAACAGAAGCGTGATAAAATACTGATTCTTTTTGTAGAAGATTAATAAACAAATTTCCTAGGTTGTCCTAATTTTTCAAAATTTTGGAGTAGTAGAAGTATGGTTGTTGTTCAAATCATTACAGACTGTTCTATTTTTGGCAGATTCCGTTTTCAATGCATAGTTCACTTGTTTTCTAGTTTCTATGGCTTAGATCGCTCAATATAAATTCTAGAAATGATATGGTGCAGTAGTCATTGTGTGAGAACAATTATGAATCTTGTCTTTGACAGTACCAAAGTGAATGATTTACTCTTTATCATACTAACCCATCTCATGGAGTTCCGTTAAGATTTGTGTGATTGAAGTTTTCAAGTTTTGGGTGAGATATCGATACAAGGAGAATAAGGAGTGAAAAGGCCCTAAGCTTGGGGATGCCCAAGGCACCCCCAGGTAATATTCAAGGAAGACTCAAGGGCCTAAGCTTGGGGATGCCCCAGAAGGTCTCCCCTCTTTCGTCTTCAATACCATTGGTATACCATACTCGGAACTACATTTTTATTCGTCACATGATATGTAGCTTGGAGCGTATTTTCATTTTACTTGTTATTTGAATAAAATCTTTGGATCTGAAATCTTGAATGAGAGAGAGTCCTCCCATGGTTGGTTAATTACTTGACTACTCATTGTTCTTCACTCATATCTTTCTGGAGTAGTTTGCTATTTACTATGCGCTTCACTTACATTCTATGAGTAAATGGTTGAATGACTTGAATATCATAAATCTGAATTTATATGCTTATACCATGTGGAGCAATGACTTCACATATAATAAGTATAGGTGGTAAATTTATTGAAAGTTAGCAAACATAGTATTTGTCACTTGAACAATTAATGAAAGAATATTGAAGGAAGAGAGATTTCACATATAAATATACTATCTTGGACATCTTTTTTAATTGTGAGCACTCATTAAAATATGACATGCTAAAAAGTTGATGTTGGACAAGCAAGACAACATAATGGGTTATGTTTTCTTATATCTAAATATAAGTTATGTTATCATGGATCCTCCAACATGTTGAGCTTGCCTTTCCCTCTCATGCTAGCCAAATTCTTTGCACAAAGTAGAGATACTACTTGTGCTTCCAAACATCCCTTAAACCAATTTTGCCATCAGAGTCCACCATACCTACCTATGGATTGAGTAAGATCCTTCAAGTAAGTTGTCATCAGTGCAAGAAATAAAAATTGCTCTCTAAATATCTAAAATATATTAGTGTGAAGAAAATAAGCTTTATACGAACTTGTGATATGGAAGAAATAAAAGCGATGGACTGCATAATAAAAGTGACATTCTTTTGCATTAATATTGTGTGCATCCAACCATAAAAGCACATGACAACCTCTGCTTCCCTCTGCGAAGGGCCTATCTTTTACTTTTATCTTCTACCCTTATACAAGAGTCATGGTGATCATCACCTTTCCTTTTTACACGTTTTCCTTTGGCAAGCACTATGTGTTGGAGAAATCCGGATATATATATATATATATATATATATATATATATATAGTAATACTATTCATCACCCAGGTTGCAGAATAAGTTATTCTTCGTCCGAGGTAGTCTTACGATCGCTTCATAAATAAATTACATTTAGAATACAAATAGTTACATTTATATTGATTCACTACGTAAAATTTGGTATAAGAAAAACAAAAAAATAGGTTATAAGACCAGAAATATCGCATTTCATGTATGTTTTTACGTTCGTAACTTTACGTAACATAAAATATTTTTTATGGCAAGTATATATTTTCTTACGTTCTCTTTTTACGTATGAAATAAGACAAAATTTACGAAACGTAAAAATACGGTGCATTGATGTCAAAATAGAGAGGGGTGAAGAATAACTATTCCTCACCCAGGGTGACGAATAGCGCGACCCTATATATATATATCCACTCGGATGTAGGTTACCATAAATTATTATTGTTGACATTACCCTTGAGGTAAAAGGTTGGGAGGCGAAACTATAAGCCCCTATCTTTCTCTGTGTCCGATTAATACTTTGAACCCATAAATATCACGTGAGTGCTAGCAATTATGAAAGATTAAATGATATTTGAGTATGTGGAATTTGCTAAATCAAAGCTCTTACATAGACCCTTCCTGAAAATTAGATGAATTTCAATTGTTTGATGTCTGAGAACATAGTTTGTTAGTTTTCAATATACTTTATGGTCTATACCTTAATTTGTGAATAGCTTGTTACTTGATCATGAGAAGTTTTATGAGATGAGCTACTGTTTATGAAAAAGAACAATACTATAAAAAGTGCTTGGAACTTTCATTGATCAAACTTGTGCACTTGATAGCATTCACACTTCATAAATTATTTGTTTTATCATTTACCTACTCGAGGACGAGCAGGAATTAAGCTTGGGGATGCTGATACATCTCCGACGTATCTATAATTTATGAAGTATTCATGCCATGTTTACAACAATTCCATATGATTTTGGTATGATTTGATTAGAACTAACCCAGACTGACAGTGTTTTCAGTAGAACAACCATGGTGTTGTTTTTGTGCATAAATAAAAGTTCTCAGAATGGGTTGAAATTTACGGAGAATATTTTTGGAAAATATAAAAAATACTGGAGCAAAAATATACCAGAGAAGAGTCCGGGGCTAACCACAAGGGTGGGGGGCGCCCCCACCCCCTAGGGCGCGCCACCCGTCCTTGTCGCCGCCTTGTGGGTCCCCTTGACTTGCCCCCGATGGCAAACACTCTATAAATCCCAAAAACACCCGAACAAAACCTAGATCAGGAGTTCCACCATCGTAAGCCTCTATAGCCACGAAAAACTAATCTAGGCCCTCTCTGGCACCCTGCCGGAGGGGGCCAACATCACCGGAGGCCATGGAGGAGGAAGCCGGAGGGGTGACCATCGTCATGGAGGCCAAGGACCAGAGGGAGATCCTTTCCCCATCTGCGGGGGAGGCCATGGAGGAGGAAGCACAAAGGGGAGAACCGCTCCCCCTCTCTCTTGGTGGCGCCGGAGTGCCATCGGGGGAACCATTGCCGCGGTGATTGTCTTCATCAACATCACCTTCATCATCACCATCCTCATCTCTTTTACGCGGTCCACTCTCCCGCACCCCGTTGTAATCCCCTACTTGTACATGGTGCTTTATGCCACATATTATGATCCAATGATGTGTTGCCATCCTATGATGTTTTGAGTAGATTTCTTTTGTCTTTTGGTTTGATTGATGATATAGATTGGTTTGAGTTGTATGTTTTATTTCGATGCTGTCCTATGGTGCCTTCCGTGCCGCGCACACGTGAGGGATTCCCGCTGTAGGGTGTTGCAATACGTTCATGACTCGCTTATAGTGGGTTGCTAGAGTGACAGAAGCTTAAACCCAAGTAAGGGGTTGTTGCATATGGGATAAAGGGGACTTGATGCCTTAATACTATGGTTGGGGTTTACCTTAATGATCTTTAGTAGTTGCGGCTGAAGAGAAAGTATGTTAGCTTATGCCTCTCCCTCATATGAAATTGCAATAATGATTACCGATCTTGTTAACAATTGCCTAGGATAATTCCGCACACCGACCCATCATTATTCCACACTCGCTATTTATAATATATAGTAATATATTCTAACTTAATGATAACAACACCTACTACTTCTATATTTTAGTTCTCTGATATACTACAAAGTTATCCTCTTCATACACACAATGTAGTTTTATTTCTCGTTTCTAGTTGGAAGCAAACATTCGGTGTACGCAGAGTCGTATCAGTGGCAGATAGGACTTGAAAGAATACTGATCTTACCTTTAGCTCCTTGTGGGTTCGACACTCCATACTTATCACGTCCACCTTTGGAAAGTGCTATGAAGATTCCTTGCACTTGAGAATTATCAGTGTGTTAAACACGGATGTATAATACCGTGACTTATACACAGACAAGTAGCAACTCCCCCACCGGACCAA
Source organism: Aegilops tauschii subsp. strangulata (assembly GCF_002575655.3). Lineage (NCBI taxonomy): Eukaryota > Viridiplantae > Streptophyta > Magnoliopsida > Poales > Poaceae > Aegilops > Aegilops tauschii. The sequence continues at coordinate 273,663,382 of NC_053037.3, read as the reverse complement.
TATTTCCACTTAAGATTCTCAGATCGAAGAAACAACTCTTGGAGAGATCAAGAAGCGCATCAAGAAGACCTAGACAAAGCTAGAATATGAAGCACTAGAAGTAACCCCTGCCGGCAAACCTGAGCCGGCAAGGCGAAGGCCCGGTAAGCGCTAGACCCGGCAAGACTTCGCCAAACACCAGCGCTCCACCTCACCGAGTAGGCAGTCACCCATCAATGAGGTGTCGAGCCCGCAGATGGTTGTTGGGGCTTATCGGGAACATGGAGGCTCGCTAGAGAGAAGATTACCTTTATCGACACCCGTCCTAATGGCATGTCAAGATAATAGGGAGGTGGTTGAGCAATCAGTGCAGCAGCCTTGCCGGGACCCCTCGTCCTCACGACACCTAGCGATACATTTAATGTTTTTGTCTTAACTAGCAAAGTTAGGTATGATAGCACTGTTGCTATCTAATCACCATGTGATGACCCTTTTGCCACTGTGATAACCCCTTGAGATATAAAAGGAGGGCCACGGCAACCTTTACGAGGGTTCGAACCCATTCAAACCCCACACACACATGCATGCGTAGCTGCTCTCTCCTTGCGTCTTGCCGGGGAAGAGTGCTCCTTGTGTTTATGCCACCACCCACATCCAATACACAAAAGCGGGAGTAGGATTTTATGCTCCTCAGCGGCCCAAACCTGGGAAAATATTGTTGCTCCTCTGTTGTTCCTGCTCTCTGTGTTTGGTGTGCTCCCCGTGCCGAACCACAAAGGCGCCAATGATGGAGTACCACCATTTCGGATGGTGTTTGGCGCGTTTGGCATTCATTTCAGTTCATACGATAAGAAGTACAACAAAGAAAGATAGGTTGAAAAAACTTCAACTAAGCTCTCATTGTTTACATCTTGGAGATTCCCCTTGCGCATTTATGTGATCATATAGAAAACCTGCATGTGAAGGAATCTTGTTGTGTTTCATTTAGCGCTCTAGCTCTGCCTCGAGTCCGTTCGGCAAAGTCTACGCAGCTGCGATTGAGACCGGCAAGTTACTTGGCCGGTGGTCGCACTTCTGACAAGCTACTAAAGACCGGCTCTTCAAAGGACGCGCGTCAAGTGTGCGCCCCGTCAAGCTTCCAAACAGCGTATGGTACGAAATTAAAAATCGTACAAAGGCGGAGACAAGCAAGGAGGAGAGTACACATTCATTTGAGCACATCAAATGTCGTGCATTTATTAAAAACAAAAAGTGCTTGATAAATGTCTTTCTTGGCCCTGTCCTACTAGGGTTTACATCAAGTGCAAGGAGGGCAAAAGGGGTGCCTAGGCGAAGCGTTCCCGGCAGACCATTCTGCCGGTGTCTAGCTGCAGATGATGGTGCAGCCGCTGCTAAGCTGGAGATGGTGGTGCTGTTGGTGTTCAGCTGGAGTCTGAGTCGTCGTCTTCGGACTTGATGCTCAGGGACTCACCACCATCGTCTTTCACCATCTGCTTCCTCCTCGCTGCTGTCACTCAAGGAGGAACTTTCGTTGTTGCTCGAGCTCTCCGGGCAGCACTCCATGCAAGCGCCTGAAGTCCTGAAGAACTTCACGGAGAGCGTATCGGCCTCCACCAACTTGAAGTGGAAGAGGTGCCCCTCTGCCAAGTAGCGAGCGCGGGCGAAGGATTTCCACCCGCGCGTAAGGTACATGATGATGTTCGCAAGGAACTCGACATTCGCCCACACAATGCCATCGAGGCAGTAGTTCACGTGCATCCACAGACCGAGCAGCTGATCAGTCTCCATTATCCTGGGGAAGGGACGAGGGAGCAGAAACCGGCTTCGCAGTGGATCACACAACTCTATAACAAACTCGAGCGTCGTGTTCCCCGTGTGGCCTTCTTCTTGCGATGGAGTTGCTGGAGGTGGAGCGGCGAGCGCCGCGCTCCGGCCTCCCCGGCCACGGGCGCCGCGTCGACCACAACCTCGCCCTATGGCCCTACCCTGCGCACTGGAACCAGATTCCACAGCCGCGGCTGAGGCAAGGGTGTGCTGCCGAGGAGAAGCTCTCACTACGCTGACAGAAGCACAAACCAGCCTCTTCCTCTCGCCATGGTATTAGCAGTTATAGAAGGAATGGAGAAGGGAGAGATTTATGAGCATCATCTCCCGCAAGTCCCCTCTTTATAGGGAGAGGCGCGTGGGGGGGGGGGGCTGGCTCTCGACTATCCTAAGGCAACCGCCCCGCTCCATCAATCCCACACCCTGCATTCCTGGCGAGCAAATTACTCCATCAGCTGCCAGTCTCGCCAATCCGGCGTTCTGGCTCCCCTGTTTAAAGCATTTCCTCCATGACCACCCCTCTGCGCCAATCCCGCATCATACACCCAATCCGCCTCATGAGAGGCCGCCGTAAAAAGGGGGGAGTAATGACAGAGATGGCAGTTACCTCGAGCCACGTGTGGTCGTGGGCCTGCCTAGGATAAAACCTGGTGGTGACACATGTACATACGCGCTCCTGGTTTTGGACGCGGGCGTTGGACGCTGCATGGAAGACGGGGAAACTAGAGGAAAGTTGGGGGCTGGTCCAAATTCAGATTAACGAAGAAGCAAAGAAGATGTCAAGCCACAAACATTACTCTGGAAAGGTCAACGCTGCTTGTCTGTGCATTGTTTGGCCTCGCCCAACATTGCCCGACAGCACGTGTGGCCTAGGCCCGGGGCCTCCTGTCGGTGCTGTCGGATTACGGGTTCCGCAGACCCTTGAGAGGTTCAAACTCTGGGGTGCGTGCGAAGAACTCGTCCTCCCCAGTCTGCCTGCTCACTAATCTCACGGCCTAGCTCGATGAACTGAATGGACAAGAGACACAACAGTTTACCCAGGTTCGGGCCACCTTGCGGTGTAAAACCCTACTCCTTCTTTCTGGTGGATTGGCCTCGTGGGGCTGAGGATGAACTAGTACAATGGCCGAACAACCTCCGGAGGAGGGGTGTTCTTGAGCTCGATGAGCTGGTGGGTGTGAGGATGAACTGAATGATCCCTCCCCTCTGTGGTGGTGGTGCTGCTCTATTTATAGTGGCCTTGGTCCTCTTCCCAAGTATAGGCGGGAAGGGATCCCACAACGGCCAAATTCCAAGGGGGACAGATAGTGCATGCTATCCTAACAAAAGTAGTCTTCGCCTACAAAAGCCTCTGATCATGACGCTGCGGTGGGCTCGGCGATGACCTCCGTCCTGGCGGTCTTGGTCTTGTTGCACCGGAATGGAAACCATTGCTTGATTCCTCGAGACTCCGCGCATGCGCTTGCCTCCTTAGCACAAAACAGGAAACTGGTACACTACACCCGCTGGCACCCGCCTGGCCTTGGTCGTCATGGCTCACGTCATCCAAACCTCGCTAGGTGAGCCTTGCATAGAGATCTCCGCTCCTCGGGAGCCAGCCTGTGGAGGCCGCCCCTCGAGGAGGTCTTGGTGTCGTCCGCCTCGCGAGGCTTGGCCCCTCGCGAGGGTCTTGAGTGTTTGATGTCAAAGCTGGGTCGTACCAGGCCGTTGATGGAGCCACGCCATGGGCCGCAGGCAGGCAGGTCTAGGTACCCTCGTTCCCAGGACGCTGACAGTAGCCCCCGGGCCCAAGGCGCGCTCGAACTTAGCTTTGAGGCGAAGCTAAAGGGCAAGTGCGGAGCGCCGCGAGCCCTAACTGCCTGTGGCCTCGGTCGACGCGTGGTGATTGATGGGACGTGGGCGTCTCCGCTTGCCCATGCTGCCTCGGCAACCGTTCGACTTAACGAGACCCTGCTACATGCAGAGAAAAACTATCATTGCGTGCAATCGTGGAGGCCGGCGGTTGGCCTCCTTCTGGCTATAAATGAGGAGAGGGGTGGAGCCCCCCTTGCTCATTTCCATCTCCTCGCCGCCCGCTCCTTCTTCCTCCTCTTTTCCTTAGCACCCATGGCGCCGATCAGGAGGTTCTCCGCAGCGGAGAACGGGAAAACCCCCCGTGAGGAGCAGGGGCCGCTCCCTCCGAAGAAGAGGCTCAGCCGCCCCGCGCAGTAGCGCGGGTATTTTGCCTATCAGTAGCGCGGGAGGACGCGCTACTGATAAGGCGCTACAAATATTCCTTAGCAGTAGGGTGTGCTACACGCGCTGCTGCTGAGACATATAGCAGCAGCATTTGTTCACTCCAGCGCTACTGCTAATATAGCTAGTAGTAGCGTGTTTACTCTCCATCGCTACTAGTATTCTTTTTGTCATTTTTTTAATTTGTAGTGTATTTATACGCCGTTATACAAATTTTGGTACAATACCAATTATGAGGTTGTTATATCAATATGTCCATAACAGTGTGTCAAATGAAGGTGGATTAGGTTCAAGTGGAGGGAACATGTGGTGCATGTCAAAAGTATACTACTAATCCAAACTTGATCTAGTTTGGACTAGTAGTACTTTCGATGTGCACCACATGTTGCCTCCACTTGAATCTAATCCACCAACACAAGCTATTTAATCATCATCATAGTCATTACCACCAAGAGTAGCTATTTAATCATCATAGTCATAGTGTAGCACACATCATCATCTTCAAACTCATTCTAGCTAGCTAATCTCCACCAACACTAGCTACGGTAGCTATCTAATCACCACCAACACTAGCTAATAATAATCATCATAGTCATTACCACCAACATAGCTATTTAATCATCATAACTCATTTCTAGCTAGCTAATCACTCCTGCTGCTCTCTCTCAGGTAAAATAACATAAAACATGTGTAGCACTCCTGCTTCATCAAGTTGGAGCATGCAGATGAACATGTCTCCTAATCGTGGGCTGCGCTTCTGATTACTGCCCCTAGTACTTCTCTGCGATCGTTCACAATTGCTCCAGTCTTCCACTATTAAGCATTCCTCGCTATTAGAAATCCTGAATGCACTAAAGTGCATTGTAGGATATCTTGGCCGTAAGCTAACAATTCTCATGGGACCTGTAGTCTCGATCCAATGAGGCACAACATTCATCGGGAGTCCCTGTTGAAGAACATCGTATAGTAACATACTTAGCAATGAAGTTTAGCTTAAAAAATAATCTATGCAAAAGATGCACTGAGGACAAATAGTAAAAATCTTACCATCTTTCCTAAATAGATGTTACCATAGTTCAGTACGAACACTATTGGTCGCACGTTTTGAGTACTAAGATTTTTAAGTCCAGGAAAATAATTTGTCTTGACAGTATGAAGATCCTCAAGCCATGAAACATAATGACCTATCTCCTCGCAGTTTAGTTCAGCCCCGGGACAGTGGACGGTCATGTCTACCAAGCGCCGGACATGTTTGCTTGAATGGAAATAAGCTGTTAATAGAAATTAGTTGTCAACTATTTTTGAATAAACAATATCGAAGACATAAATATGGTTGAGAAACTCACATAATGGTATAACTGGAGGCGTCTGCACATCAACCCAGATGTCGATATTACCTTCAATATCCTCTTCGGGACGAATATCAAAGGTGAAAACCATATCAGGCTCAAATCATAAGCCTTGCATAGTGCTTGCCAAGTTTTGCATTCAAAATAAGTGTAGGTGTCTGCTTTGTATAATTTTGTGTGGAAAGTATAACCATGATCGGTCTTCAAGTTAACTCTCTTTACCTCCATAGTAGTTTTCATATTACTGAAACCTATCTTATCAAAGACAAAAACTCTTGCATGGCAGGGGATACGCTAGTAGAATAGTAAAAAATTTAAATTATAAGTTGAAGCAAATGAAGCAGATGTCATGCTTAATTACGAAAAAAGACTTGTCGTTGTGACTTACTGTATCCACTTCGAAGTTCTCGTCCAACTTGATGCTGAAGCGCCTATCATCATCTAGGAAGATTCTGTCGCACAGGCTGCGCTCGTCTTTGCAGTATTCGCAAATACCGAAATCCTTTTCGTCGTCAGACATTTCCTATGTTCATAGTTGAAACATTAATTGAAAATCGATCAAAGGCAACTACCAGGATACTCAACACACAAATCCGGGGCACTCGACATTTCCTACATATTCTGGCACAAGTCATGCCAAAATTCACGGAAAAATCCGGCATGACCTTTGCTAAAATAGGACATGTCGAGCGCCTGAAATTTGCGGGAACGGAAATGAATCAACACTCCAGCAAAGCATAGGCCACTCGGAGGTGTAACCTGCAAACATGACCGGCCACTTGGGCAAGCACCTATCCTATTTGAGCAACACAAGATATACATTTCAAAATATCTTATAGGACTCATATTGACATGAGCATTCAATAAACAAAACCAAATCGTAAAATAAATAAGTATTCAAATTATCATGCATTCAATAAGCAAAAGTAAATCATCTCATGTGTCCGTACATCGTCGAATATTATCACTAATACATCATGAATAGTATAATACATATAACATCACTAATACAACTAAAACCCTAGCGAACGATGGGTATCGGCGCGGGCGGTGGACACCCACAGAGAAGGAACCATCACAGGATCATAGCTCCAGTGAGATCCCTGGAGAACCTGCCAGGTATTGGAGAACCTGTGCTCCAACGCAAACAAGTAGCGACGGACGTGCGCGTCCTCCTCACTGAAACGGTGACGCACCACCTCCGCGGGGTCCTCGAGCCTCTGGACTGTCACTGGCCCACGCGACCGCCACCAAAGAAGGTTCGGGTCAACGACGGGCTGACTCCTCACCAACCTGTGCCCCCCGGTAGGTAGCGCCTCCCAGTTCCACCCCGGCGGAGCCCAGTCCCGGACATGGCCCATCTGGTGACGCAGGTGTCCTCCGCCGACGACAAGGATGCGGGATAGGCATCGTCGACGTCGGTGCGGGAATAATTGCTTTAACTAAAAAAGTAAACTAATTCTATTAATTTTAGTACTAAAACTAAAATAGTTGCATTAACTCAACTAGTTAAATTAAGCACTTACTATAAATAAAAATAAACTAGTTTTTACTAAAAATAAACTAGTTCAACTAGTTATATTAATTTTCTTACTAATTCTATTAAACACTTACTAAAAAACAGTAAAAAAACTAGTTAGATGAAGTCTAAAATTTAACCCTAACTAATTTGATGAACTCTAAAATTTAATGAACCCTAACTAATTTTATGAACTCTAAAATTTAACCATAACTAATTTGATGAACTCTAAAATTTAACCATAACTAATTTGATGAACTCTAAAACTAATTCTATTTAACAACTACTGCCATAATTAGCATCTAATTTGATGAACCTTAACTAATTAGATGAACTCTGAAATTTAACCCTAAGAACCCTAGCTAGGCAGAGGTAGGGGAGGAGGAGGAGGAGGGCGTGCTCACCTCGGGCGCCGGCGGAGTTAGGGAGAGGGGCACGCGGCGTCGAGGTTGGGGACAGGGTCGGGGTCGGGGCGGCGGGCGCACGGCGGAGGGCGGCGATGTAGGGGGGTGTCGAGGTCGGGGTCGGGGGCGGCGTCGAGGTCGGGGTCGGGCGATGACGGCGGCGACAGCAGACGCACGCGTGTTGGATTTGGGGGAAGTGGGCGTTGGGGAAGAAGAACGGTTGGTTAAGTGGAAAGTAGCAGCAGCGCGTTCCACGGAAAGCGCTACTGCTACATTAGCTATAGCGCCTGTCCATAAAGCCCGCTGTTGCTACGCATTTCTCCTTTATTTTTATTTTTCATTTATTTTCATTCACATTTTCTTTTTTTCCTTCCCCTTTTTCTATTTCTTTCATTTTCATTTACTTTTCTATATGTTTTTCATTTTATTTTCCTTTCCTTAGCAGTAGCGCTTCCTGCGCGAAACACGCTGCTACAACAATCTTAGCAGCAGCGCACTTTCCTTAGGCACACTACTACTATAGGTAGCCTGGTGAGAATAGTAAGGGGAATTGTAGTAGTAGCGCCTCTACAGTTAGATGCGCTACTGCTATGATCTTAGCTGCAGCGCGTTTGGATAACATGCACTAGTGGTAAATTGTAGTAGCGCTTCTTTTTGTCCCGCGCTACTCATAAGTTTCTGTGTATAAGGTTTTCCCTAGTAGTGGCGATGCCGGAGAGAGGCCAGAGGTGACGCGGCCTTGGTACGAGCGGCCTCTGCCCATCTTCCCACTCCCTTTGTACGCCCAAGCGCAAGGCTCCGAAGAAGGCGGCAGTGCCCAGCGCCGCCCGAGCCACGGCCGTGGTGGCCAGGCTGAGGTTGCACGGGCTGCCGGCTCGCGAACCGACGCCAAAGGCTCCTCACACGAGTTCGTGGTCTGCGCGGCGATGCCAGCGCGCTCGTGGATCTAGCTCCCGCGGTTCATAGCTGAGGAGATGCTGCTGAGAGGGCCACTTGAGCTATGGCGGCAGCACGCCGGGTGCTGCAGCCTGGCCACGGGGGCGGAGGTCGAGGTCGTCCCCCCGGGCAAAATCTTCATGACCCGAGGATGGGGCGAGCTCGCCCGCGCCTGCCGCGCGGAGGGATCCCTTAGCCATCCACTTCGAGTACGATGCCGCCTCCACATTGTTCTTCAAGGTCTTCGACGAGGAGGGCCACCGCCTGGAGAGCTGCCCAGGGGGAAGCGGACTGCGTGGCGCGGCTGCGGGCATCGAGCCCGCCTCTGGTCCTGCCGATAGCTCCTCCAGCAGCAGCGACGACTCCTGGGAGTCCAGCGACTCCCCCTAGCCTAGTGATTCTCTAGAGTCGAGTGATGATAGCTACATGCCACCGAGCTCTCGCCGTGCTCGGAGCACGTCAGTGGCGTCCGCTCGGTGTCGTCGGTGATGCCTAGCAGCCAGGGCTCCTTGAAGCCTTTTTCTTTTGTTCCCTGCGAGGAATCGAGACAAACCCGATGGGGGTATGTAAAGAACTTGTAATGCTCTTGCTCAAATGTTTACCACCCCTAGTATAAGCTTGCAGTTGTGTGTCTCACTTCGGCATCGCTCTACGCCGGCAGGTTCCAGTCCCCAGGCAAGCTTCAGCCGCCGTTGGTATGCCAGGTCGCGATGCCGTGGTCAAGGCCAGGAGGTGAGCGGCCCGAGGTCCGGTAAGAGCTCCTGAGGCGCGATGCTCAAGAGGTCCCCTTTGGCACGCAAGCAGCTTCCTGAAGGCCGAAAAGGAAAGCAGCATTACCGGAGCAAGATTGCAAGAGTCGAGAATTCCGGGCAATGGTTTTACGCTGATACGTATAGGTGACTTATCTTAATGAGCTTGAGGTGATTGCTTTGTGCAGCGCTTGATTGTGCTTTAGCGGTGATGCTACCAGGTGGGGCTCACGCCGGCCTCCCCTTTCCTTGCTCATCTAAATGCTCTACGTCCTCGGGTCGCGACCCTCGAGCGAGGCTCAGCCACCGCTGGTATGCCAGGTCATGATGACGTGGTCAAGGCCAGGGGGTGAGGGCTGGAGAGTCAGTAAGAGCTCCTGAGACGCGATGCTCAGGAGCCCCCCTTTAACGTGCAAGCGAATTGCGTGAAAAGGGGACGGCCGGCGGGGCCGTCTGTAGCCAAACTCCAGGGATTCCTGCGGGTTAGTCTAAGAAGAGAGCATAACTCGTAAGCGCGCTTGCGGTCCTGCCGCTGATCTTTCCGCAAGAAGATGAAGGCACTGAGGATCTGGTGAGGTGACGTGCGCGGGGCGGGCCGCGAGTCAGAGCTCGATCTCTCAGATTTGTCAGCGTTGCAGGGACGAACCCGAGCACAAGCGCCGTGCCAGAATGTGTAGCCCCCATTGCGGGATGAGCAAGAGGCCGGTCAGCAACGCGGGAGGCCGCGAAGGGCAATAAACAATAGGCAAGTGGGTGATAACATAGATCATCTCATGGATAGAGCAGAGCTAGTTCTGATAGAGGCGTAAAACGATACATACCATAGGGACGGACCCATGTGGCTTGGGGATGATGTAGCCCGAGAGGCGCCCCCAACTGAATAAATCAAAGGCACAGAAGGATACATGCCGCGGGGGCAGGCCCATGCGGTCTGGGGATAATGCAGCCCGAGGGGCGCCCCCAACTGAATAAACCAAAAAATGTCACCTGGCACCATTGCTGAAGAGATGTTGAAGTAGCTAAAGACGCGTGTTGAAGAAGTCGCTCCTCATGAGCCACCGAGGTCCTGGACCTCAGGAGGTTCTGGAGGCCCAGGAGGCTCGTGAAGAACCGTCGCCATCTCCGACAGGACCGCCTGGTGCCTGGCCTCCTGAGCCACCAAGATGCTCCGCATGTGGCGCTGGAAGTTAACAGCCGCGTTCGGCAAGCCAAAACGCATGCGAACGTAGCTGTGAGGGGGGCCCTCACACCGACCAACACGCGATGGCCAGAAGCGCTCCTAAGATGCGGCCTTGTTGAGCCCAGGGATGTTAACACAGGCGCGCAGCTTGCTGTCCTCGCCAGGACAAGGAGTCGCGCCGGGCGGTGGGCGGCAGTCTCCGTGCATTGCTCTCGCCTCTGGAAGCTCCTCGGTTACCTTGGGGATGAACTCCTGAGCACCTGGCACCTCGTGCCTAGTGCCCTCCTAGCGGAAGCGCGCACTGAAGCACGCCTCCACGTGGTGCCCGAGCGGCTCCCTCGTGGTGTTGGCTAGGTCAGAGGACCTCCAGAGGAGAGCCCCAGAGCCCAGCCTGAGAGGGGCGCCGAGGGAGGCGCCCCGCCCGTGGGCGCAGGTCCTGAGGTGGTGCCGCTGGACACGCCACTCTCCTGAGGCTCTTGGTGGAGAAGCTGCTTCTTCTTCTTGGGGACAAGCTCAGGAGGGTAGATGGCGCCTTCGTCATCCGGGTTCTCGACTTCTGCAGCCTCGTAGGCGCGCTCGAGAGAGAACACTGCATCCTTCTCCTAGCAGGCGATCATGATGATGTCGCGGTTCCCTGGAATCTTGAGGACATTGTAGCCATGATGAGTCACCGCCATGAACTTGGCCAGGGCCGGATACCCAAGGATGGCGTTGTACGGAAGACGGATGTGGGTGACGTCGAAGTCGATGAGCTCAGTGCGGTAGTTGTCGCGCTTGTCGAAGGTGACAGGGAGGCGGATCTGCCCTATCGGGGTGATGGAGCCATCGGTCACTCCTGAGAAAGGCTTGGTGGGCTGCAGCTGGTCATAGGGCACTTCGAGGCGGTCGAACATCTTGATGGAAAGAACGTTGAGCCCCGCACCACCATTGATGAGAGTCTTGGTGATGAGGACGTTGCTGATGAAGGGCGAACAGAGCATCGGGAGGGCATCGGCAGTTGCCGCGCACTTGAGCTAGTCGGTTGAGCTGAAGGTGATGGTGCACTTGGACCACCTGAGCGGTCGCATGGCCTTGAGCCTAGGGAGGGCCGCGTTCACCTCGCGGGCAAACTGCTTGAACTTCCCCGGCCAGACAGCACTGCATAGCTCGGGGGTGAAGGTGCGGCAACCCTCCGTGGTCACAGGAGCCCGTCGTAGACATGGAGCCTGGTCCTGGCGCTCGTGTGCTAGCGCTGCGGGCAGCGCGCGGTCTTGACATGGCGGTGCCGGGAGTGCACGAGCATCTTCTTGTGGGTGCTCGACCACCTGGCAGCTTTCTTCCTCATGCACCGGCGCCCTGCGTAGCGGGTCGCGCCGCGGGGCCTCGCGCCATGGTCCGAGGGCGACGTCCAGAAGAGGAGGTGGAGGAGGTGCTCCGTGGGCTACGTCACCCGCGGCTGGCAGCGGGTGAGGCAGCGAGAGAGATGGTGCAGGAGAGCCCCCGGCGGTGCTGATGAGCTCGGCGATGCGGTCCAGCCAGTCTTCGAGAGGTCATCAACGAGGCGGTAGAGCAGGAGCTCGCCCGCCATGAGCAGCGCAGCATGCGCGTTTGCCTGCCCATGATGAGCGTGGGACGACGAACCAGCCGGACTCAGCGACGGGGTGGCAGTGCACCCATCATGCCGAACGGAGGGGTGTAGCGATGAAGCTTGCTACTCATGCCCTGCCGGGCCAGTGGTGGCGTTGGCGGCAAGCGATGGAAGAACGACGGGGAGGCCCACCAACAAGCGCCATTTGGGCGACGCGAGCGGCGAGGGTGGCCCGACGCTCGGCACGGGCTCGACAGGCATCAGCCATGGAAACGATGGAGCGGTGGCGAGTCGACTGGCGGAAGAGAGGCTCCGACGCACCCCTACCTGGCACGCCAAATGTCGGATCACGGGTTCCGCAGACCCTTGAGAGGTTCGAACACTAGGGTGCATGCGAAGAACTCGTCCTCCCCAGTCTGCCTGCTCACTAATCTCACGGCCTAGCTCGATGAACCGAATGGACAAGAGACACAGCCGTTTACCCAGGTTCGGGCTAGCTTGCGGTGTAAAACCCTACTCCTGCTTTGTGGTGGATTGGCCTCATGGGGCTGAGGATGAACTAATACAGTGGCCGAGCAACCTCTGGAGGAGGGGTGTTCTTGAGTTCGATGAGCTGGTGGGTGTGAGGATGAACTAGATAATCCCTGCCCTCTACGATGGTGGTGCTGCTCTATTTATAGTGGCCTTGGTCCTCTTCCCAAGTATATGCGGGAAGGGATCCCACAATGGCCAAATTCAGAGGGGGACAGCTAGTACATGCTATCCTGGCAAAAGTAGTCTTCGCCTGCAAAAGCCTCTGATCATGACGCTATGGTGGGCTCGGCGATGACCTCTGTCGTGCCGTCCTGGCGGTCTTGGTCTTGTTGTACCGGAATGGAAACATTTGCTTGATTCCTCAGGACTCCGTGCCTGCGCTTGCCTCCTTAGCACCAAAGAGGAAACTGGTATACTGCGCCCGCTAGCGCCTACCTGGCCTTGGTCGTCATGGCTCACATCATCCGAACCTCGCGAGGTGAGCCTTGCATAGAGATCTCCGCTCCTCGGGAGCCAGCCCGTGGAGGCCGCCCCTCGAGGAGGTCTTAGTATCGTCCACCTCACGAGGCTTGGCCCCTCGTGAGGGTCTTGAGTGGTTGATGTTGAAGCTGGGACGTACCGGGCCGTTGATGGAGCCACGCCATGGGTTGTAGGCGGGCAAGTCTGGGTACCCCCATTCCCAGGACGCCGACAGGTGTATTAAACACAGATGTATAATACTCTAATTTATACACACACAAGTAGCAGCTCCCCCACGGACCAAAATTTCCACTTAAGATTCTCATATCAAAGAAACAACTCTTGGAGAGATTAAGAAGCGCATCAAGAAGACCAAGACAAAGCTACAAGACGAAGCACTAGAAGTAACCCCTGCCGGCAAAGCTAAGCCAACAAGGCGGAGGCCCGGCAAGCGCTAGACCCGGCAAGACTTCGGCAAACACCAGCGCTCCACCTCACCTAGCAGGTAGCTACCCATCAATGAGGTGTCAAGCCCGCAGATGGTTTGGTGGGGCTTACAGAGCACATGGCGGCTCGCTAGAGAGAAGATTACCTTTATCGACACCCGTCCTAGTGGCGTGTCAAGATAATAGGGTGGCGGTTGAGCAAGCGATGCAGCAGCCTTGCTGGGACCCCATCTCCTCACGACACCTAGCGATACATTTAATGGTTTTTATCTTAACTAGCAGAGTTAGGTGTGATAGCACTGTTGCCATCTAATCGCCATGTAATGACCCTTTTGCCACTGTGGTAACCCCTTGATCTATAAAAGGAGGGCTAGGGCAATCTTTACGAGGGTTTGAGCCCATTCAAACCGCACACACACATGCACGTGTAGCTGCTCTCTCCTTGCACCTTGCCGGGGAAGAGCGCTCCTTGTGTATGTGCCACCACCCACATCCAATACACAAAAGAAGGAGTAGGGTTTTATGCTTCTGAGCGGCCCGAACCTGGGTAAATATTGTTGCGTCCTCTGTTGTTCCTGCTCTCTGCGTTTGGTGTGCTCCCCTCACCAAAGCACAAAGGGGCCAGGCCGCCCCATAGATAGCCGACCCGCACTGGCATAGGTCGATGCGGTCAGTCAATGCCTCATTCTCTTGATGCAAAGCTCTTTGTGCGCTGAATAGATGATGCTTGGTGACATAGTTGTTCGGGTCCTCTTCGTGCTCGATGAAGAGTGGGTTTGGTAGAAGTACTTGGCCTATCCATCATCTCAAGCAAATATGTGAGTGGAAGAAAGGAAGAACTAGACCAAATGTACCTTATCCGATGTTGAAGATGGGTCAATGATCACTCAATAATGTATTATGGGAATAGCACAATTGGTACCGGATCTTCCAATTCTCACACCTACACAAATAAAGCCTCTGGATGAGCTTGGTGAGGATGGTGGCACAAAATATATGCGATTGTTAGCAAGATACAATAATGTTGAAAGTGTCGGCGTTCTGGGAACGGGGGTCCCCAGACTTGCCTGCCTGCGGCCCACGGCGTGGCTGTGCTGCAGGCCTGTATGGCCCGTCTTCATCAGCGAGGCATTCAAGACCCTCGCAAGGGGCCAAGCCTCACGAGGTGGACGACGCAAGACCTCCTCAGGAGCGGCCTCACCAGGCTGCCTCGCGAGGAGCGGAGATATCAAGGCAGGGCAAACCTCGTGAGGCTTTCGTGACGTGATCCATGACGATCAAGATCAGGCGGGCGCCAGTGCATGCAGCGTCCTTGTTTCCTCTTTGGTGCTAAGGGGGAAAGCGCAGGCACGGAGTACCGGGGCATCAAGCAAAGGTTTCCATATCGGTGCAACGAGACCAAGACCAGCAGGACGGCAGGACGGAAGTCACCATGGAGCCCAAGAGGGCGTCATCGCCAGAGCCTTTTGCAGGCGAAGACCGCTTTTGTCAGGATAAGCTGTACTAGCTGTCCCCTTTCAAATTGGCCACCGTTGTTGGCTCCCTTCCCGCTCAATATTTGGGGAGAGGACCAGGGCCTATATAAGTAGAACTAGCCACCACAGTAGAGGCATTTGATCCTTAGCCAATCCTTAGCCACACATCGAGAACAAGAACACCTCAACCTCAAGAGGCCGTTCTTCCCCTTGTACTGTTGTTCATCAGCCCAAGAGGCAATCCACCACCACCACACTGGAGTAGGGTATTACACCACAACGGTGGCCCGAACCAGTATAAACCTTTTGTCTTTGTGTTGCGAGTTCGTCGAGTTCGTCCGCGAGATCTTAGCAAGCCAGGGCGTAGATCGGTAGGGATGAAATCTCCGCGCGCACCCCAGTGTTCGAACCTTGAGGGTTTTGCCGGAACCCATGATCCGACATTTGGCGCGGCAGGTAGGGGTGCGCCGAAGCTTCCCTTCCGTCGTTCGCGTCTGGTTGCTCCAACGTCTCCATGGCAGACGCTCGCCGTGCTCGTGCCGAGTGTCGGGCTGCCCTGGCCACCCGCGTCGCTCGGACGGCTCCCGTCGGTGGGCCACCTCGTCGTTCTGCGTCTCCTGGCGCCAACGCCGCCACCGGCCCGGCGGGGAACGAGCAGCAAGCGTCTTCGCTGCATCCCTCGGTGCGGCAGGACGGCCGCACCGCCACTCCATCGTCGACTCCCGCTGGTTCGTCGTCCCACGCTCATCGCGCCCCCATGGACGCACGGGCCGCATTTCTCATGGCGCACGAGCTCCTACGCTACCGCTCGGTCGACGACCTCTACGAGGACTGGCTCGACCACATCACCGAGCTTGTCCGCGCCGCAGGGGGCTCCCCTGTGCCGTCCCTCTCTCCGCCGGGGCCACCACAAGCTTCAGGCGATGCAGCTCACAGAGTGCCTCCACCACCTCTGCCCAAGATGGCGCCAAGGCGCGCGGCTCCGCGACGCGATCCACCGCGTCCGGCGCCCACGCGTGAAGAAGGAAGCTGCCAAGAAGTTCCTCGGCCGCAAGAGAACGCTCCACCACTCCTCGCCCCGCCGCGCCAAAATCGTCTGTCGTGGCAGGTCCCCACGCCACTTGCCGTGGCGGCGCGTGGACGCCAGGACCAAGCTCCGCCTCCAAGACGGGCCCCGGCAACCACGGCCGGCTGCCGCGCCTTCACCCCCGAGCTGCGTAGTGTCGCCTGTCCGGGCAAGTTCAAGCCGGATCTGCCTCCTCGCTACGCCGGCACCCTCGACCCCGCGGAGTTCCTGCAGCTCTACGAGCTAAGCATCGAGGCGGCCAACGGCGACGAGAAAGTCATGGTGAACTGGTTCCCCATGGCACTCAAAGACGGCGCCCGTTCGTGGCTCCTGAACCTGCCTCCGGGTTCGATCTCCTCTTGGGACGAGATGCGCGACTGCTTCATCGCCAACTTCCAGGGCACTCGCGACCGCTCGCCGGCCGCGGGTGACCTGCGCCGCATCAAGTAACAACCAGGGGAGACCCTCCAGAAGTACATCCAGCGCTTCAACAACACTCGCCTCAAGATCCCCAAGGTGACGGATGAGGCCATCATCTCCGCGTTCTCTGATGGCGTCCGCGACATCAAGATGAAGGAAGAGCTCGCTATCCACGAGGAGCTGTGCACATCTCAGGAGCTGTTCAACCTGGCAACCAAGTGCGCAAGAGCTGAGGAAAGGCGCCTCTCCCTCCTCGAGCTGCCAGCTGCAGACCCGGAGGAGAAGAAGGCCAAGGCAAAGGACATGAAGCGCAAGGAAGCAGCCGTGTCGCAGCGGAGCCGGACACCAAGCGCGGCACAGATCAGCCCGAGTTGTCCAAGAGCAGCCAACCGTTCTGCGCCTTTCACAACCTGAACACCCACAACACCAGCGACTGTCAAGAGCTCAGAGCCATTCGAGAAGGACGCTTCGGTCGACGCCCTGAGCGCAGGGACCGGGGCTACGGCCGAGGAGGAGGACGTGGAGGCGGACGCTGGGACGACCGTGGCCCGTGCCAGGAGTGGCGCGACCGGCCTCGTGAGGACCGCTGGCAGGATCATCCTCGCGAGGGCGCCTGGAGGGACCAGCCTCGTGAGGATCGACCTCAGGGCAACGCCGGTCTTCCCCCGCTGCCGCCACCGCCTAGAAGGAACGACGACCACCATCAGGACAAGGGGGCTGGGGGCTTCCAGGAGCCACGCGCTATCGCCTGCATCTTGGGCGGAGCCCAGGCCCCAGCCTCGCAGCGTATCTTCAAACAGTGTGCTCATGAAGTGAATGCAGTCCTCCCCAAGCTTGAAGCCACGCGCCTGCTCAGGTGGTCCCAGTGCGCCATCACCTTCAACTCGGCAGATCAGCTCAAGTGCGCAGCGACCGCTGGCGCCCTCTCGATGCTTTGTTCCCTAGTCATCAGCAACGTGCAAGTTACCAAGACCCTCATCGACGGCGGCGTAGGGCTCAAAGACCTGTCCGTCGACACGTTTGATAACCTCCAAGTACCATATGACCAGCTTCAGCCTACCAAGCCTTTCTCAGGAGTGACCGACGGCTCCACCACACCAATAGGGCAGGTCTGCCTCCCTGTCACCTTCGGAGAACGCAAGAACTACCGCACCGAGCTCATCGACTTCGACATCGCGCACATCTGTCTGCCATACAACGCCATCCATGGGTATCCGGCCCTGGCCAAGTTCATGGCAGTGACACACCACGGTTACAACGTCCTCAAGATGCCGGGAAGTGGCGGAATCATCACGGTCCCATGCGAATAAAGAGACGCGGTGTGCTCCCTCGAGCGTGCTTTCCAAGCTGCAGCAATCGACGACCCCGACAGCAAGGGCGAGGGCCCTCCTGAGGCCCTCCCCAAGAAGAAGCAGCTGCGCCATGCAGGATCTCAGGAGGGTGGCATCATAACTGGAACCTCGTCAGGATCAGCGCCCGCTCCAGGGGCGCTCCCTCTGTCACATAGGAAGGCGCCCCCAGCGCCCTCCTCGGGCAGGGCTCGGGGGCTCTCTTCTGGGGGGCCTCGGACCTTGCCAACATCACGAGGGAGGCGCTTGGGAACCACTTGGAGGCGTGCTTCGCGGCACATTTCCCTCAGGAGAACACAGGGCAAGGAGTGCCCACCGCTCAGGAGTTTATCACCAAGACCACTCAGGAACTGCAAGATGCAAGGGCCATGCGCGGCGACCGCCGCTCACGAGGCGCAGCTCCCCATCCAGGTGAGGATGTCGGGTTGCGTGTCTGCGTCGACATCCCAAGGCTCAACAGGGCCACTTCTCAGGAGCTTTTCTGGCATTCGTGCGTGGGCCATTGCGAGGGTCCACCACACAGCTACGTTCGCATGCCTTTCGGCCTGCCAAGCATATCGTCAGCCTATCAGCACAACCTGCGGCGTGTCCTGGCAACCCAGGAGGCCAGGCACCACGCCGTCCTGGCAGAGATGGAGACGGTCCTCAAGGAACCACCTGAGCCCCCAGAGCCTCCCGAGGCTCAGGGCCCCGGTGGCTCGTGAGGAGCAATCCCTTCACTGCGTACCTTTAGCTGCCCCCAACTCTCCTTCGTCAACAGAACCAGGTGACATTTTCCAAGTTCATTCAGCTGGGAGCGCCCCTCGGGCTGCATCATTCCCAGGCCGCGTCGGTCATGTACCCCTTTTTATGTCTTTAGTTTACCCTGTTGGGGGAGCCCCTCGGGCTGCATCATCCCCAAGCCGCTCGGGCCTGACCCAGTGGCATGTATCTTTCCGCATTTACCCAAGTCGATCTGCCTTTCATGCGTAATCTACCTGTGGTTATCACCTGCTCGATTGCCACCAGCCATGGGCCCACCCCTCTCTCTTGCAATTCGCTTGTGCGTTAAAAGGGGGCTCTTGAGCATCGCGACTCAGGAGCGCTTACTGGCTCTCCAGCCCTCACCCCTGGCCTTGACCACGGCATCACGACCTGGCATACCAGCGGCGGCCGAGCTCGCTCGAGGGCCGGGACCTGAGGACGTAGAGCGCTTGCACCTAACCGTCTCGCAGTAACACACAGCTATCAAAGACCCAAGACCAGGCGCAACCCGCCTTGAGGTAGGGCCTCGTGCGTCCCGCGCTGGCTCACGAGTGCCCAGATACACCTCCCAGCCCTGCCGTGCAAGCCATGTGTCTGGGCGGGGCTGTACACGCCCCAGGGGCTCCTCCCGGAGGGGGCCCCCCTCCCACGCACAAGTGGAAGCACCATGCTCCGCGCTGGCCATCGACACTGCCGAGGAGCGGCTATGCCCATGCACAAGCGGAAGCACTACGCTCCACGCTGGTGATAAACAACTGAGGGCGGCTTCGTGGTCGTACCAACCTCAGGGAGCCCCAGAGCTCAGCGTCCGGCCTCACCGCAACGCCTCCCCTCGGGAGAGCCATGCGAGGGGGGTGGGCACGGGGGCTGCGCTCGGGTCACGCCCAAGCGTATGCCACCCAACCAGGTTTCCCGGACCTCGGGGCTGCGCTCGGGTCACGCCCAAGCGCACGCCACCCAACCAGGTCTCCCGGACCTGGTCGTCGCACGCCCCTCCTGAGGCCTCGGCGAGGGAAGGTATGGAGATTGTTTGCATGTCAAGGGGGACTCCTGAGCATCGCGACTTAGGAGCCTAACTGGTCACGTAGCCCCTCACTCCTTGGTCCGTCCTGGTCTCCGGTCGGCCCAACGGCGGTTGAGGTATGCGTGGGGCCGGGCTCTGCCGACGTAGAACATTAACCTATCCTCGCGCATCCTTCCTATAAGCTGTTTGCGCGTCAAGGGGGACTCCTGAGCATCGCGACTCAGGAGCCTAACTGGTCACGTAGCCCCTCACTCCTTGGTCCGTCCTAGTCTCCGGTTGGCCTAATGGCGGTTGAGGTATGCGCGGGGCCGGGCTCTGCCGACGCAGAACACAAGGCTTGCCGGGCTATCTTGCCAGCTCTGCGCCTGCTCGCTTGACACGTCGCGGGACGGGTCTCATCTGTGGGTTTTTCTTGTAGGGAGAGGCTGCCATGTGGCGAATGGCTGCCACTTAGTCACTCTGTGGCTTGACACCACACTGATCGATGACATGAGTCGTGGTGGAGTGGTTGGTGAGGTGGTTTAGTCTCCGTGAGTCCAGGCAGGCCCTGCCCGGCAAAGGAGGCCCTTCTCTTGATGATATCTTGCTTCCCTGGCTTGGTCTTGGTCTCTCTGATCTGCATGTTGGCCCTTCGAATCTCTTGATCCCTTGTACATCTTGGGCTGGCGCTTCAATCTTGTTCCCGTGCATGTGCACAGTCTGGGCAACAGGCCCAGGGTTTGTTGCACCGAGAACAATGCGGGCGAACTCGTGGAATACTTGCATGTGAAGAAGAGTCTGCAGAATGTCGGCTTGAGTGGCGCCGTCTTCAAGATGACGATGTAGAAGAAGAATGGTTGACCAACAGGGAACAAAATTCCTCCGTATGAGTAGACACCCTTGTGTCGATCTCTTCCATTTGTGTGGAAATCTTGTTGTCGAAGTAGACTCTTGTACATAGCTCAGATTGTCGCAAGTCGGTCATGAGTAGGTTGTCAGTGTATGATACGTATCCGACGTATCTATAATTTATGAAGTATTCATGCCATGTTTACAACAATTCCATATTATTTTGGTATGATTTGATTAGAACTAACCCGGACGGACGTTGTTTTTAGCAGAACTACCGTGGTGTTGTTTTTGTGCAGAAATAGAAGTTCTCGGAATGGGCTGAAAATTTACGGAGAATATTTTTGGAAAATATAAAATATACTGGAGCAAAAAGATACTAGAGAAGAGTCTAGGGCTAACCACAAGGGTGGGGGCGCCCCCACCCCCTAGGACGCACCACCCGTCCTTATCATTGCCTCGTGGGTCCCCTTGACTTGCCCCCGACGTCAAACACTCCTATAAATCCCAAAAAACACCAGAACAAAACCTAGATCGGGAGTTCGTCGCTATAAGCCTCTATAGCCACGAAAAAGCAATCTAGGCCCTCTCTGGTACCCTGCCGGAGGGGGCCAACATCACCGGAGGCCATGGAGGAGGAAGCCACAGGGGTCACCATCATCATGGAGGCCAAGGACCAGAGGGAGAACCTTTCTCCATATGCGGGGGAGGCCATGGAGGAGGAAGCACAAAGGGGAGAACCGCTCCCCCTCTCTCTTGGTGGCGCCGGAGTGCCATCGGGAGAACCATCGCCGCGGTGATCGTCTTCATCAACATCACCTTCATCATCACCATCCTCATCTCTTTTACGCGGTCCACTCTCCCACACCCCATTGTAATCCCCTAATTGAACATGGTGCTTTATGCCACATATTATGATCCAATGATGTGTTGCCATCCTATGATGTTTTGAGTAGATTTCTTTTGTCTTTTGGGTTGATTGATGATATAGATTGGTTTGAGTTGTGTGTTTTATTTTGATGCTGGGCTATGGTGCCTTTCGTGCCGCGCACACGTGAGGGATTCCTGCTATTGGGTGTTGCAATACGTTCATGATTCGCTTATAGTGGGTTGCTAGAGTGACAGAAGCTTAAACCCGAGTAAGGGGGTTATTGTGTATGGGATAAAGGGGACTTGATGCTTTAATGATATGGTTGGGTTTTACCTTAATGATCTTTAGTAGTTGCGGATGCTTGCTAGAGTTCCAATCATATGTACATATGATCCAAGAAGACAAACTATGTTAGCTTATGCCTCTCCCTCATATGAAATTGCAATAATGATTACCGATCTTGTTAACATTTGCCTAGGATAATTCCGGACACAGACCCATCATTATTCCACACTCGCTATTTATAATATATAGTAATATATTCTAACTTTATGATAACAGCACCTACTACTTTTATATTTTAGTTCTCCAATATCCTACAAAGTTATCCTCTGCATACCCACAACGTAGTTTTATTTCTCGTTTCTAGTTGGAAGCAAACGTTCGGTGTACGTAGAGTCGTATCAATGGCAGATAGGACTTGAGAGAATAGTCATCTTACCTTTAGATCCTTGTGGTTTCTACACTCCATACTTATCACTTCCACCTTTGGAAAGTGCTACGATGATTCCTTGCACTTGAGGATTATCAATCTCTTTTACGGTGCCGTTGCCGGGGAGGAATAGCGTGGGGTTAATATTTTCGTGTATGCTTGTTTTCTTTCTTCACTAAGTATATTTTGTTTTCCCTTTTGTTTTTGTTTAGTTGTGGGTGAAACAGACACAAGATTACAAAATGCAAAATACGAAATACGAAAAAATAACTTGCCTCTTATGCCTAAAAACTTTTTCAGAAAGAGAAGTGATTGGAAGGTTATGCATTGGAGAAGTGGGGGTCAACCTTGAACACTTGTGTTCATGCTTATGGAAGCAATGTAGAATTTTTCATGGAAGTTTCTCAAAAATAAGTATCCCCTTGTATATATCCATTGTATTATAAAAAAATGTGTCATGGTTTGGCTTTAGAATGTTTAAATATCTTGTATAGTGTGTGCAGCAGAAAAACAAAAACTTTTGCTGTAGTGTTTGAATTTTCATTTTTTACTGGAGCATGATAAAATCTTGAAAGTTTTACATAGTACTGCTCCGCAAATTGTTTAGATTGTCCTGATATTTTAGAATTTTTGAAGTTACAGAAGTATACGAAAGTTCTAGATTGCTACAGACTATCCTGTTCTTAATAGATTCTGTTTTCTATGTGTTGTTCACTTATTTTGATGAATCTATGCATAGTATCGTGGTGTATGAGCCATGGTGAAGTTGGAATACAGTAGATATAATGCTAATATGAAATTTGAATGAGTTTACAGTAGTACCTAAATGTAGTGATTTGCTTTATTATACTAACGGGTCTCACAAAGTTTTTTGTTAAGTTTTGTTTGGATGAAGTGTTCGAAGAACGAGGAGTTACCGATATGAGAATAATAAGGAGAGGCAAGAGTTCAAGCTTGGGGATGCCCAAGGCACCCCAAGTAAATATTTCAAGGATACTCAGGCATCTAAGCATGGAGATGCCCCGGTTGGCATCCCATCTTTCTTCTTCAATAATTATCGGTATACCTCGGTTTTTGTTTTGTTCACATAATTTGTGTCTTTTGAGTTTATTTTTCCTTTATTTTCCTTTATGAACCATGCTAGTTTGAGATAGCCCTTCATTGGTTTGTAGAATGCTCTTTGTGATTCACTTAAATCTTTTGAGTATGGCTTTATAGAATGCTTCGTGTGCCTCACTTATATATTTTGAGCTTGGATACTGATAAATATACATTATTTGTAGAATGCTCTATGAATTTCACTTATATCTTTTTGAGTACAAATAAAATTATTATTGAAAGTGGGTTTAGAAAAGTGTGACCTTTAGGTAATGATCCCACTATTTTGGAGGGTGTTAAATCTTATAATATTTATAAAAGTGTATTTGGAGAGGTCATGTGATTATCTAATGATGATTCCACTATTTTGGAAGAGGTTCCAATTGATCATGAGAACAAAGTTGCTAGCTATGATGATCCTTGTGATGACATGTATGCTATAAGGAATAATGATAACCATGAAACTTGTCATCTTGATTTTAATTTTCAATTGAATTATGCCTCACATGATAGTTATTTTGTTGAGTTTTCTCCCACTACTATTCATTAGAATAAGTTTGCTTATGTGGAGAGAAGTAAAATTTCTATGCTTGTGGATCATGAAAAGAATGCTTTGTGTGATAGCTATATTGTTGAATTCATTCATGATGCTACTGAAAATTATTATGAGGGAGGAATTATGTTTGTAGGACTTGTAATGATATCAAGTTTCCTCTCTATGTGTTGAAATCTTGAAGTAATGGCTGTTTTGCCTTCCTATGTTAGTTGATTCTTGTTCCCATAAGTTGTGTGACCACAAAATCCCTATGCATAGGAAGTGTGTTAGACCTAAATGTGCTAGTCATATTCTTCATCATGCTCCCATTATGTTTCTATTCTTATCTTTTATGTGAGCATCATTGAAATCATCATGCCTAGCTAAAAAGGCATTAAAGAAAAGCGCTTGTTGGGAGGCAACCCAATATTTATCCTTACTGTTTTTGTGTGTTCACATGATTAAGCTATTGTAGTAATCATGTTTTATAGAATTTATTGCAATAAAGTGCCAAGTAAGACCTTCGGGATGGCTTACTTGATTTGATCTTGCTGAAAAACAAAAACTTTTGCGCTCAGGAAAACAATTCTCATTTTTAACAGAAGCGTGATAAAATACTGATTCTTTTTGCAGAAGATTAATAAACAAATTTCCTAGGTTGTCCTAATTTTTCAGAATTTTGGAGTAGTAGAAGTGTTGTTGTTCAAATCATTACAAACTGTTCTATTTTTGGCAGATTCCGTTTTCAATGCATAGTTCACTTGTTTTCTAGTTTCTATGGCTTATATTGCTCAATATAAATTGTAGAAATGATATGGTACAGTAGTCATTGTATGAGAACAATTATGAATCTTGTCTTTGACAGTACCAAAGTGAATGATTTACTCTTTATCATACTAACCCATCTCACGGAGTTTCGTTAAGATTTGTGTGATTGAAGTTTTCAAGTTTTGGGTGAGATATCGATACAAGGAGAATAAGGAGTGAAAAGGCCCTAAGCTTGGGGATGCCCAAGGCACGCCAAGGTAATATTCAAGGAAGACTCAAGGGCCTAAGCTTGGGGATGCGCCGGAAGGCATCCCCTCTTTCGTCTTCAATACCATTGGTATACCTTACTCGGAGCTACATTTTTATTCGTCACATGATATGTGTGTTTTGCTTGGAGCATATTTTCATTTTACTTGCTATTTGAATAAAATCTTTGGATCTAAAATCTTGAATGAGAGAGAGTCCTCCCATGGTTGGTTAATTACTTGACTACTCATTGTTCTTCACTCATATCTTTCTGGAGTAGTTTGCTATTTACTATGTACTTCACTTACATTCTATGAGTAAATGGTTGAATGACTTGAATATCATAAATCTGAATTTATATATGTTTCATATGCTTATACCATGGGGAGTAATGACTTCACATATAATAAGTATAGGTGGTAAATTTATTGAAAGTTAGCAAACGTAGTATTTGTCACTTGAACAATTCATGAAAGAATATTGAAGGAAGAGAGATTTCACCTATAAATATACTATCTTGGACATCTTTTGTAATCATGAGCACTCATTAAAATATGACATGCTAAAAAGTTGATGTTGGACAAGGAAGACAACATAATGGGTTATGTTTTCTTATATCCAAATATAAGTTATGTTATCATGGATCCTCCAACATGTTGAGCTTGCCTTTCCCTCTCATGCTAGCCAAATTCTTTGCACAAAGTAGAGATACTACTTGTGCTTCCAAACATCCCTTAAACCAATTTTGCCATCAGAGTCCACCATACCTAGCTATGGATTGAGTAAGATCCTTCAAGTAAGTTGTCATCGGTGCAAGAAATAAAAATTGCTCTCTAAATATGTATGATATATTAGTGTGAAGAAAATAAGCTTTATACGAACTTGTGATATGGACGAAATAAAAGCGATGGACTGCATAATAAAGATCTTTATCACAAGCGGTGATATAAAGTGACATTCTTTTGCATTAACATTTTGTGCATCCAACCATAAAAGCACATGACAACATCTGCTTCCCTCTGCGAAGGGCCTATCTTTTACTTTTATCTTCTACCCTTATACAAGTGTCATGGTGATCATCACCTTTCCTTTTTACACGTTTTCCTTTGGGAAGCACTATGTGTTGGAGAAATCCGTATATATATATATATATATATATATATATATATATATATATATATATATATATCCACTCGGATGTAGGTTATCATAAATTATTATTGTTGACATTACCCTTGAGGTAAAAGGTTGGGAGGCGAAACTATAAGCCCCTATCTTTCTCTGTGTCCGATTAATACTTTGAACCCATAAATATCACGTGAGTGCTAGCAATTGTGAAAGATTAAATGATATTTGAGTATGTGGAATTTGCTAAATCAAAGCTCTTACATAGACCCTTCCTGAAAATTAGATGAACTGCAATTGTTTGATGTCTGAGAACATAGTTTGTTAGTTTTCAATAAAGTTTATGGTCTATAACTTAATTTGTGAATAGCTTGTTACTTGATCATGATAAGTTTTATGAGATGAGCTACTGTTTATGAAAAAGAACAATACTATAAAAAGTGCTTGGAACTTTCATTGATCAAACTTGTGCACTTGATAGCATTCACACTTCATAAATTATTTGTTTTATCATTTACCTACTCGAGGACAAGCAGGAATTAATCTTGGGGATGCTGATACATCTCCGACGTATCTATAATTTATGAAGTATTCATGCCATGTTTACTACAATTACATATGATTTTGGTAAGATTTGATTAGGACTAACCCAGACTGACGGTGTTTTCAGTAGAACAACCGTGGTGTTGTTTTTGTGCAGAAATAAAAGTTCTCAGAATGGGTTGAAATTTATGGAGAATATTTTTTGAAATATAAAAAATACTGGAGCAAAAAGATACCAGAGAAGAGTCTGGGGCTAACCACAAGGGTGGGGGGCGCCCCCACCCCCTAGGGCGCGCCACCCGTCGTTGTCGTCGCCTCGTGGGTCCCCTTGAGTTGCCCCCGACGCCAAACACTC
The DNA here is from genome assembly GCF_002575655.3 of Aegilops tauschii subsp. strangulata. Classification (NCBI taxonomy): domain Eukaryota; kingdom Viridiplantae; phylum Streptophyta; class Magnoliopsida; order Poales; family Poaceae; genus Aegilops; species Aegilops tauschii. The sequence goes on along the minus strand of NC_053037.3, from coordinate 273,637,042 downwards.
TATAAATCCCAAAAACTCCCGAACAAAACCTAGATCGGGAGTTCCACCGTCGTAAGCCTCTATAGCCACGAAAAACTAATCTAGGCCCTCTCTGGCACCCTGCTGGAGGGGGCCAACATCACCGGAGGCCATGGAGGAGGAAGCCGGAGGGGTCACCATCGTCATGGAGGCCAAGGACCAGAGGGAGATCCTTTCCCCATCTGCGGGGGAGGCCATGGAGGAGGAAGCACAAAGGGCAGAACCGCTCCCCCTCTCTCTTGGTGGCGCCGGAGTGCCATCGGGGGAACCATCGCCGCGGTGATCGTCTTCATCAACATCACCTTCATCATCACCATCCTCATCTCTTTTACGCGGTCCACTCTCCCGCACCCCGTTGTAATCCGCTACTTGAACATGGTGCTTTATGCCACATATTATGATCCAATGATGTGTTGCCATCCTATGATTTTTTGAGTAGATTTCTTTTGTCTTTTGGTTTGATTGATGATATAGATTGGTTTGAGTTGTATGTTTTATTTCGATGCTGTCCTATGGTGCCTTCCGTGCCGCGCACACGTGAGGGATTCCCATTGTAGGGTGTTGGAATACGTTCATGACTCGCTTATAGTGGGTTGCTAGAGTGACAGAAGCTTAAACCCGAGTAAGGGGGTTGTTGCATATGGGATAAAGGGCACTTGATGCCTTAATGCTATGGTTGGGGTTTACCTTAATGATCTTTAGTAGTTGCGGCTGAAGAGAAAGTATGTTAGCTTATGCCTCTCCCTCATGTGAAATTGCAATAATGATTACCGATCTTGTTAACAATTGCCTAGGATAATTCCGCACACCGACCCATCATTATTGCACACTCGCTATTTATAATATATATAGTAATATATTATAACTTTATAATAACAACACCTACTACTTCTATATTTTAGTTCTCTGATATACTACAAAGTTATCCTCTTCATACCCACAACATAGTTTTATTTCTCTTTTCTAGTTGGAAGCAAACATTCGGTTTACGTAGAGTCGTATCAGTGGCAGATAGGACTTGAGAGAATACTGATCTTACCTTTAGCTCCTTGTGGGTTCGACACTCCATACTTATCACGTCCACCTTTGGAAAGTGCTACGATGATTCCTTGCACTTGAGAATTATCAGTGTGTTAAACACGGATGTATAATACCGTGACTTATACACAGACAAGTAGAAACTCCCCCACTGGACCAAAATTTCCACTTAAGATTCTCAGATCGAAGAAACAACTCTTGGAGAGATCAAGAAGCGCATCAAGAAGACCAAGACAAAGCTAGAATATGAAGCACTAGAAGTAACCCCTGCCGGCAAACCTGAGCCGGCAAGGCGAAGGCCTGGTAAGCGCTAGACCCGGCAAGACTTCGCCAAACACCAGCGCTCCACCTCACCGAGTAGGCAGTCACCCATCAATGAGATGTCGAGCCCACAGATGGTTTGGTGGGGCTTATCGGGAACATGGAGGCTCGCTGGAGAGAAGATTACCTTTATCGACACCCGTCCTAATGGCGTGTCAAGATAATAGGGAGGTGGTTGAGCAATCAGTGCAGCAGCCTTGCCGGGACCCCTCGTCCTAACGACACCTAGCGATACATTTAATGTTTTTGTCTTAACTAGCAAAGTTAGGTATGATAGCACTGTTGCTATCTAATCACCATGTGATGACCCTTTTGCCACTGTGATAACCCCTTGAGATATAAAAGGAGGGCCACGACAGCCTTTACGAGGGTTCGAACCCATTCAAACCCCACACACACATGCATGCGTAGCTGCTCTCTCCTTGCGTCTTGCCGGGGAAGAGTGCTCCTTGTGTTTATGCCACCACCCACATCCAATACACAAAAGCGGGAGTAGGATTTTATGCTTCTCAGCGGCCCAAACCTGGGCAAATATTGTTGCGTCCTCTGTTGTTCCTGCTCTCTGTGTTTGGTGTGCTCCCCGTGCCGAACCACAAAGGCGCCAATGATGGAGTACCACCATTTCGGATGGTGTTTGGCACATTTGGCATTCATTTCAGTTCATACGATAAGAAGTACAACAAAGAAAGATAGGTTGAAAAAACTTCAACTAAGCTCTCATTGTTTACATCTTGGAGATTCCCCTTGCGCATTTATGTGTTCATACAGAAAACCTGCATGTGAAGGAATCTTGTTGTGTTTCATTTAGCGCTCTAGCTCTGCCTCGAGTCCGTTCGGCAAAGTCTACGCAGCTGCGATTGAGACCGGCAACTTACTTGGCCGGTGGTCGCACTTCTGACAAGCTACTAAAGACCAGCTCTTCAGAGGACGCGCGTCAAGTATGCGCCCCGTCAAGCTTCCAAACAGCGTATGGTACTAAATTAAAAATCATACGAAGGCGGAGACAAGCAAGGAGGAGAGTACACATTCATTTAAGCACATCAAATGTCATGCATTTATTAAAAACGAAAAGTGCTCGATAAATGTCTTTCTTGGCCCTGTCCTACTAGGGTTTACATCAAGTGCAAGGAGGGCAAAAAAGGTGCCAAGGCGAAGCGCTCCCGGCGGACCATTCTGCCGGTGTCCAGCTGCAGATGATGGTGCAGCCGCTGCTAAGCTGGAGATGGTGGTGTTGTTGGTGTTCAGCTGGAGTCTGAGTCGTCGTCTTCGGACTTGATGCTCGGGGACTCACCACCACCGTCTTTCACCATCTGCTTCCTCCTCACCGCTGTCGCTCAAGGAGGAACTTTTGTTGTTGCTCGAGCTCTCCGGGCAGCACTCCATGCAAGCGCCTGAAGTCCTGAAGAACTTCACGGAGAGCGTATAGGCCTCGACCAACTTGAAGTGGAAGAGGTGCCCCTCTGCCAAGTAGCGAGCGCGGGCGAAGGATTTCCACCCGCGCGTAAGGTACATGATGATGTTCGCAAGGAACTCGACATTCGCCCACACAATGCCATCGAGGCAGTCATTCACGTGCATCCACAGACCGAGCAGCTGGTCAGTCTCCATTATCCTAGCGAAGGGACGAGGGAGTAGCAACCGGCTTCGCAGTGGATCACACAACTCTATAACAAACTCGAGCGTCGTGTTCCCCGTGTGGCCTTCTGCTTGCGATGGAGCTGCTGGAGGTGGAGCGACGAGCGCCGCGCTCCGGCCTCCCCGGCCACGGGCGCCGTGTCGACCACAACCTCGCCCTACGGCCCTACCCTGCGCACTGGAACCAGATTCCACAGCCGCGGCTGAGGCAAGGGTGTGCTGCCGAGGAGAAGCTCTCGCTGCACTGACAGAAGCACAAACCAGCCTCTTCCTCTCGCCATGGTATTAGCAGTTACAGAAGGAATGGAGAAGGGAGAGATGGATGAGCACCATCTCCCGCAACTCCCCTCTTTATAGGGAGAGGCGCGTGGGGGGGGGGGGCTGGCTCTCGACTATCCTAGGGCAACCGCCCCGCTCCATCAATCCCACACCCTGCATTCCTGGCGAGCACATTACTCCATCAGCTGCCAGTGTCGCCAATCCGGTGTTCTGGCTCCCCTGTTTAAAGCATTTCCTCCACGACCACCCCTCTGCGCCAATCCCGCATCATGCACCCAATCCGCGTCATGTGAGGCCGCCATAAAAAGGAGGGGGAGTAATGACAGAGATGGTAGTTACCTCGAGCCACGTGTGGTCGTGGGCCTGCCTAGGATAAAACCTGGTGGTGACACACGTACATTCGCGCTCCTGGTTTCGGACGCGGGCGTTGGACGCTGCATGGAAGACGGGGAAACTAGAGGAAAGTTGGGGGCTGGTCCAAATTCAGATTAACGAAGAAGCAAAGAAGATGTCAAGCCACAAACATTACTCTGGAAAGGTCAACGCTGCTTGTCTGTGCATTGTTTGGGCCTCGCCCAACATTGCCCGACAGCACGTGTGGCCTAGGCCCGGGGCCTCCTGTCGGTGCTGTCGGATCACGGGTTCCGCAGACCCTTGAGAGGTTCAAACTCTGGGGTGCGTGCGAAGAACTCATCCTCCCCAGTCTGCCTGCTCACTAATCTCATGGCCTAGCTCGATGAACCGAATGGACAAGAGACACAGCAGTTTACCCAGGTTCGGGCCACCTTGCGGTGTAAAACCCTACTCCTTCTTTCTGGTGGATTGGCCTCGTGGGGCTGAGGATGAACTAGTACAGTGGCCGAACAACCTCTGGAGGAGGGGTGTTCTTGAGCTCGATGAGCTGGTGGGTGTGAGGATCAACTGAATGATCCCTCCCCTCTGTGGTGGTGGTGCTGCTCTATTTATAGTGGCCTTGGTCCTCTTCCCAAGTATAGGCGGGAAGGGATCCCACAACGGCCAAATTCCAAGGGGGGCAGCTAGTACATGCTATCCTAACAAAAGTAGTCTTCGCCTGCAAAAGCCTCTGATCGTGATGCTGTGGTGGGCTCAGCGATGACCTCCATCCTGGCGGTCTTGGTCTTGTTGCACCGGAATGGAAACCTTTGCTTGATTCCTCGAGACTCTGCGCCTGCGCTTGCCTCCTTAGCACAAAACAGGAAACTGGTACACTACACCCGCTGGCGCCCGCCTGGCCTTGGTCGTCATGGCTCACGTCATCCGAACCTCGCTAGGTGAGCCTTGCATAGAGATCTCCGCTCCTCAGGAGCCACCCTGTAGAGGCCGCCCCTCGAGGAGGTCTTGGTGTCGTCCGGCTCGCAAGGCTTGGCCCCTCGCGAGGGTCTTGAGTGTTTGATGTCAAAGCTGGGCCGTACCAGGCCGTTGATGGAGCCACGCCATGGGCCGCAGGCAGGCAGGTCTAGGTACCCTCGTTCCCAGGACGCTGACAGTAGCCCCCGGGCCCAAGGCGCGCTCGAACTTGGCTTTGAGGCGAAGCTAAAGGGCAAGTGCGGAGCGCCGCGGGCCCTAACTGCCTGCGGCCTCGGTCGACGCGTGGCGATTGATTGGACGTGGACGTCTCCGCTTCCCCATGCTGCCTCGGCAACCGTTTAATTGACGAGACCCTGCTGCATGCAGAGAAAAACTATCATTGCGTGCAATCGTGGAGGCCGGCGGTTGGCCTCCTTCTTGCTATAAATGAGGAGAGGGGCGGAGCCCCCCTTGCTCATTTCCATCTTCTCGCCGCCCTCTCCTTCTTCCTCCTCTTTGCCTTAGCACCCATGGCGCCAATCAGGAGGTTCTCCGCAGTGGAGAACGGGAAAACCCCCCGTGAGGAGCAGGGGCCGCTCCCGCCGAAGAAGAGGCTCAGCCGCCCCCGCGCACTACTAGGGAAAACCCTAGCAGTAGCGCAGGTATTTTGCCTATCAGTAGCGCGGGAGGACGCGCTACTGATAAGGCGCTACAGCTATTCCTTAGCAGTTGCGCGTGCTACACGCGCTGCTGCGAAGACATATAGCAGCAGCATTTGTTCACTCTAGCGCTACTGCTAATATAGCTAGTAGTAGCGTGTTTACTCTCCATCGCTACTAGTATTCTTTTTCTCATTTTTTTTATTTTTAGTGTATTTATACGCCGTTATACAAATTTTGGTACCATACCAATTATGAGGTTGTTATATCAATATGTCCATAACAGTGTGTCAAATGAAGGTGGATTAGGTTCAAGTGGAGGGAACATGTGGTGCATGTCAAAAGTATACTACTAATCCAAACTTGATCTAGTTTGGACTAGTAGTACTTTCGATGTGCACCACATGTTGCCTGCACTTGAATCTAATCCGCCAACACAAGCTATTTAATCATCATCATAGTCATTACCACCAACAGTAGCTATTTAATCATCATAGTCATAGTGTAGCACACATCATCATCTTCAAACTCATTCTAGCTAGCTAATCACCACCAACACTAGCTACGGTAGCTATCTAATCACCACCAACACTAGCTAATAATAATCATCATAGTCATTACCACCAACATAGCTATTTAATCATCATAACTCATTTCTACCTAGTTAATCACTCCTGCTGCTCTCTCTCAGGTAAAATAACATAAAACATGTGTAGCACTCCTGCTTCATCAAGTTGGAGCATGCAGATGAACCTGTCTCCTAATCGTGGGCTGCGCTTCTGATTGCTGCCCCCTAGTACGTCTCTGCGATCGTTCACAATTTTTCTCCAGTCTTTCACTATTAAGCATTCCTCGCTATTAGAAATACTGAATGCACTAAAGTGCATTGTAGGATATCTTGGCCGTAAGCTAACAATTCTCATGGGACCTTTAGTCTCGATCCAATGAGGCACAACATTCATCGGGAGTCCCTGTTGAAGAGCATCGTATAGTAACATACTTAGCAATAAAGTTTAGCTTAAAAAATAATGTATGCAAAAGATGCACTGAGGACAAATAGTAAAAATCTTACCGTCTTTCCTAAATAGATGTTACCATAGTTCAGTACGAACACTATTGGTCGCACGTTTTGAGTACTAAGATTTTTAAGTCCAGGAAAATAATTTGCCTTGACAGTATGAAGATCCTCAAGCCATGAAACATAAGGAGCTATCTCCTCGCAGTTTAGTTCAGCCCCGGGACAGTGGACGGTCATGTCTACCAAGCGCCGGACATGTTTGCTTGAATGGAAATAAGTTGTTAATAGAAATTAGTTGTCAACTATTTTTGAAGAAACAATATCGAAGACATAAATATGGTTGAGAAACTCACATAATGGTATAACTGGAGGCGTCTGCACATCGACCCAAATGTCGATATTACCTTCAATATCGTCTTCGGGACGAATATCAAAGGTGATAACCACATCAGGCTCAAATGCATAAGCCTTGCATAGTGCTTGCCAAGTTTTGCATTCAAAATAGGTGTAGGTGTCTGCGTTGTATAGTTTTGTGTGGAAAGTATAACCATGCTCGGTCTTCAAGTTAACTCTCTTTACCTCCATAGTAGTTTTCATATTACTGAACCTATCTTATCAAAGACAAAAACTCTTGCATGGCAGGGGATACACTAGTAGAATAGTAAAAAAATTAAGTTATAAGTTGAAGCAAATGAAGCAGATGTCATGCTTAATTACGAAAAAAGACTTGTCGTTGTGACTTACTGTATCCACTTCGAAGTTCTCGTCCAGCTTGATGCTGAAGCGCCTATCATCATCTAGGAAGATTCTGTCGCACAAGTCGCGCTCGTCTTCGCAATATTCGCAAATACCGAAATCCTTTTCGTCGTCAGACATTTCCTATGTTCATAGTTGAAACATTAATTGAAAATCGATCGAAGGCAACTACCAGGATACTCAACACACAAATTCGGGGCACTCGCTATTTCCTACATATTCTGGCACAAGTCATGCCAAAATTCACGGAAAAATCCGGCATGACCTTTGCTAAAATAGGACATATCGAGCGCCTGAAATTTTCCGGAATGGAAATGAATCAACACTCCGGCAAAGCATAGGCCACTCGAAGGTGTAACCTGCAAACATGACCGGCCACTTGGGCAAGCACATATCCTATTAGAGCGACAGAAGATATACATTTCAAAATATCTTATAGGACTCATATTTACATGAGCATTCAATAAACAAAACCAAATCGTAAAATAAATAAGTATTCAAATTAGCATGCATTCAATAAGCAAAAGTAAACATCTCATGCATCCGTACATCGTCGAATATTATCACTAATACATCCCGAATAGTATCATACATATAACATCACTAATACAACTAAAACCCCAGCGCACGACGAGTATCGGCGCGGGCGGTGGACACCCAGAGAGAAGGAACCATCACAAGATCATAGCTCCAGTGAGATCCCTGGAGAACCTGCCAGGTATTGGAGAACATGTGCTCCAACGCAAACAAGTAGCGACGGACGTGCGCGTCCTCCTCACTGACACGGTGACGCACCACCTCCGCGGGGTCCTCGAGCCTCTGGACCGTCACTGGCCCACGTGACTGCCACCAAAGAAGGTTCGGGTCAACGATGGGCTGACTCCTCACCAACCTGCGCCCCCCGGTAGGTAGCGCCTCCCAGTACCACCCCGGCGGAGCCCAGTCCCGGACATGGCCCATCTGGTGACGCAGGTGTCCTCCACCGACTCGACGAGGAGGATGCGGGATAGGCATCGTCGATGTCGGTGTGGGAATAATTGCTTTAACTAAAAAAGTAAACTAGTTCTATTAATTTTCGTACTAAAAATAAAATACTTGCATTCACTCAACTAGTTCAATTAAGCACTTACTATAAATAAAAAAATAGTTTTTACTAAAAATAAACTAGTTCAACTACTTATATTAATTTTCTTACTAATTCTATTAAACACTTACTAAAAAACAGTAAAAAAAACTAGTTAGATGAAGTCTAAAATTTAACCCTAACTAATTTGATGAACTCTAAAATTTAATGAACCCTAACTAATTTTATGAACTCTAAAATTTAACCCTAACTAATTTGATGAACTCTAAAATTTAACCATAACTAATTTGATGAACTCTAAAACTAATTCTATTTAACAACTATTGCCATAATTAACATCTAATTTGATGAACCCTAACTAATTAGATGAACTCTGAAATTTAACCCTAAGAACCCTAGCTAGGCAGAGGTAGGGGAGGAGGAGGGCATGCTCACCTCGGGCGCCGGCGGAGTTAGGGAGAGGGGCACGCGGCGTCGAGGTCGGGGATAGGGTCGGGGTCGGGGCGGCGGGCGCACGGCGGAGGGCGGCGATGTAGGGGGGTGTCGAGGTCGGGTCGGGGGTGGCGTCGAGGCCGGGTCGGGGGCGGCGTCGACGGCGTGCGGAGGGCGACGGGAGAGCGCGCGACAGCCGGGCGATGACGGTGGCGACAGCAGACGCACACGTGTTGGATTTGGGGGAAGTGGGCGTTGGGGAAGAAGAACGGTTGGTTAAGTGGAAAGTAGCAGCAGCGCGTTCCACGGAAAGCGCTACTGCTACATTAGCTATAGCACCTGTCCATAAAGCCCGCTGTTGCTACGCATTTCTCCTTTATTTTTCGTTTTCATTTATCTTCATTCACATTTTCTTTTTTTCCTTCCCCTTTTTCTATTTCTTTCATTTTCATTTACTTTTCTATATGTTTTTCATTTTATTTTCCTATCTTAGCAGTAGCGCTTCCTGCGCGAAACACGCTGCTACAACAATCTTAGCACCAGCGCGCTTTCCTTAGGCACACTACTACTATAGGTAGCCTGGCGAGAATAGTAAGGGGAATTGTAGTAGTAGCGCATCTACAGTTAGATGCGCTACTGCTATGATCTTAGCTGCAACGCGTTTGGATAACATACGCTAGTGGGAAATTGTAGTAGCGCTTCTTTTTGTCCCGTGCTACTAGTAAGTTTCTGTGTATAAGGTTTTCCCTAGTAGTGGCAATGCCGGAGAGAGGCCAGAGGTGACGCGGCCGTGGTAAGAGCGGCCTCTGCCCAGCTTCCCACTCCCTTTGTACGCCCAAGCGCAAGGCTCCGAAGAAGGCGGCAGTGCCCAGCGCCGCCCGAGCCACGGCCGTGGTGGCCAGGCTGAGGTTGCACGGGCCGCCGGCTCGCGAACCGACGCCAAAGGCTCCTCACACGAGTTCGTGGTCTGGGCGGCGATGCCACCGCGCTCGTGGATCCAGCTCCCGCGGTTCATAGCTGAGGAGATGCTACCGAGAGGGCCACTTGAGCTATGGCAGCAGCACGCCGGGTGCTGCAGCCTGGCCACGGGGGCGGAGGTCGAGGTCGTCCCCCCAGGCAAAATCTTCATGACCCGAGGATGGGGAGAGGTCGCCCGCGCCTGCCGTGCAGAGGGGGTCCTTAGCCATCCACTTCGAGTATGATGCCGCCTCCACATTGTTCTTCAAGGTCTTCGACGAGGAGGGCCACCGCCTGGAGTGCTGCCCCGGGGGAAGCGGCCTGCATGGCGCGGCTGCAGGCGTCGAGCCCGCCTCAGGTCCTGCCGACATCTCCTCCACCAGCAGCGACGACTCCTGGGAGTCCAGCGACTCGCCCGAGCCTAGTGCTTCTCCGGAGTCGAGTGACGATAGCTACGTGCCATCGAGCTCTCGCCGTGCTCGGAGCGCGTCAGCGGCGTCCGCTCGGTGTCGTCGGTGATGCCTAGCAGCCAGGGCTCCTTGAAGCCTTTTTCTTTTGTTCCCTGCGAGGAATCGAGACAAACCCCATGGGGGTATGTAAAGAACTTGTAATGCTCTTGCTCAAATGTTTACCACCCCTAGTATAAGCTTGCAGTTGTGTGTCTCGCTTCGGCATTGCTCCCCCTTTTCGTTCTCGCGGTAGCCTAGCGCTCTACGCCGACAGGTTCCAGTCCCCAGGCAAGCTTCGGCCGTCGTTGGTATGCCAGGTCGCGATGCCGTGGTCAAGGCCAGGAGGTGAGCGGCCCGAGGTCTGGTAAGAGCTCCTGAGGCGCGATGCTCAAGAGGTCCCATTTGGTGTGCAAGCAGCTTCCTGAAGGCCGAAAAGGAAAGCAGCATTACCGAAGCAAGATTGCAAGAGTCGAGAATTCCGGGCAATGGTTTTACACTGATACGTATAGGTGAATTATCTTAATGAGCCCGAGGTGATTGCTTTGCGCGGCGCTTGATTGTGCTTTAGCGGTGATGCTACCAGGTGGGGCTCACGCCGGCCTCCCCTTTCCTTGCTCATCTAAATGCTCTACGTCCTCAGGTCCCGACCCTCGAGCGAGGCTCAGCCGCCGCTGGTATGCCAGGTCGCGATGATGTGGTCAAGGCCAGGGGGTGAGGGCTGGAGAGTCAGTAAGAGCTCCTGAGACGCGATGCTCAGGAGCCCCCCTTTAACGTGCAAGCGAATTGCGTGAAAAGGGGACGGCCGGCAGGGCCGTCTGCAGCCAAACTCCAGGGATTCCTGTGGGTTAGTCTGAGAAGAGAGCATAACTCGTAAGCGCGCTTGCGGTCCTGCCGCTGATCTTTCCGCAAGAAGATGAAGGCACTGAGGATCTGGTGAGGTGACGTGCACGGGGCGGGCCGCGAGTCAGAGCTCGATCTCTCAGATTTGTCAGCGTTGCAAGGACGAACCCGAGCACAAGCGTCGTGCCAGCATGTGTAGCCCCCATTGCGGGATGAGCAAGAGGCCGGTCAGCAACGCAGGAGGCCGCGAAGGGCAATAAACAATAGGCAAGTGGGTGATAACATAGATCATCTCATGGATAGAGCAGAGCTAGTTCTGATAGATGCATAAAACGATACATACCATAGGGACGGACCCATGTGGCTTGGGATGATGCAGCCCGAGAGGCGCCCCCAACTGAATAAATCAAAGGCACAGAAGGATACATGCCGCAGGGGCAGGCCCATGCGGTCTGGGAATAATGCAGCCCGAGGGGCGCCCCCAACTGAATAAACCAGAAGATGTCACCTGGCACCATTGCTGAAGAGATGTTGAAGTAGCTGAACCTCAGGAGTTCTGGAGGCCCAGGAGGCTCATGAAGAACCGTCACCATCTCCGACAGGACCGCCTGGTGCCTGGCCTCCTGAGCCACCAAGATGCTCCACATGTGGCGCTGGAAGGTAACAGCCGCGTTCGGCAAGCCAAAAGGCATGCGAACGTAGCTGTGAGGGGGGCCCTCACACCGACCAACACGCGATGGCCAGAAGCACTCCTGAGATGCGGCCTTGTTGAGCCCAGGGATGTAAACACAGGCATGCAGCTCGCTGTCCTCGCCAGGACAAGGAGTCACGCCGGGCGGTGGACGGCAGTCTCCGCGCATTGCTCTCGCCTCTTGAAGCTCCTCGGTTACCTTGGCGATGAACTCCTGAGCACTTGGCACCTCGTGCCTAGTGCCCTCCTAGCGGAAGCGCGCACTGAAGCACGCCTCCACGTGGTGCCCGAGCGCCTCCCTCATGACGTTGGCTAAGTCAGAGGACCTCCAAAGGAGAGCCCCAGAGCCCAGCCTGAGAGGGGTGCCGGGCACGCCTTCCTATGCGAGAGAGGGAGGCGCCCTGTCCGTGGGTGCAGGTCCTGAGGTGGTGCCGCTGGACACGCCGCTCTCCTGAGGCTCTTGGTGGAGCAGCTGCTTCTTCTTCTTGGGGACAAGCTCAGGAGGGTAGATGGCGCCTTCGCCATCCGAGTTCTTGACTGCTGTAGCCTGGTAGGCGGGATCGAGAGAGAACACTGCGTCCTTCTCCTCGCAGGCGATCATGATGATGTCGCGGTTCCCTGGCATCTTGAGGACATTGTAGCCATGATGAGTCACCGCCATGAACTTGGCCAGGGCCGGATACCCAAGGATGGCGTTGTACGGAAGACGGATGTGGGCGACGTCGAAGTCGATGAGATCAGTGCGGTAGTTGTCGCGCTTGTCGAAGGTGACAGGGAGGCGGATCTGCCCTATCGGGGTGGTGGAGCCATCGGTCACTCCTGAGAAAGGCTTGTTGGGCTGCAGCTAGTCATAGGGCACTTCGAGGCAGTTGAACGTCTCGATGGAAAGAACGTTGAGCCCCGCACCACCATTGATGAGAGTCTTGCTGACGAGGACGTTGCTGATGAAGGGCGAACAGAGCATCGGGAGGGCATCGGCAGTTGCCGCGCACATGAGCTAGTCGTTTGAGCTGGAGGTGATGGTGCACTTGGACCACCTGAGCGGTCGCGTCGCCTCGAGCCTGGGGAGGGCCGCGTTCACCTCGCGAGCAAACTGCTTGAAGATGCGATGAGAGTCTGGGGCCTGAGCGCCACCCAGGATGCAGGCAATGCACGAGGCTCCTGGAAGCCCCCAGCCCCCTCGCCCTGGTGGTGGTCGTCGTTCCATCTTGGTGGTGACGGCAGCAGAGGGAGGCCAGCATTTGCCTGAGGACGGTCCTCATTGGGCTGATCTCTCCAGGCGCCCACATGAGGTTGGGCCTGCCAGCGCTCCTCACGAGGCTGATCGCGCCACTCCTGGCGTGGGTCGCGGTCGTCCCAACGTCCTCCACCTCGGCCTCCACCACGGCCGTAGCCTCGATCATTGCGCTCGGGGCGATGATCGAGGCGCCCATCGCGGATGGCCTTGACCTCCTGACAGTCATTGGTATTGTGGCTGTGTACGTTGTGGAAGACGCAGAACGGGCGGCTGCCCTTGGACTACTCCGGGTGATCGCAGCCGCGCTTCATCTCTGGCTCGGCCGCAAGCACGACCAGTCCCTTGCACTTCACGTCCTTGGCTTTGGCCTTCTTGTCTTCTGGGTCAGCCCCTGGGAGCTCTAGGAGGGAGAGGTGACCCTCCTTAGCTCTCGCCCACCTGGTTGCCCTGTTGAACATCTCCAGAGCCATGCACAGGTCCTCGTGTATGGCGAGATCCTCCTTCATCTTGACATCGCGGATGCCATCAGTGAATTCCGAGATGATGGCCTCGTCCGACACCTTGGGAATCTTCAGGTGAACACTATTGAAGCGCTGGATGTACTTCTATAGGGTCTTCCCTGGCTGCTGTTTGATGCGTCACAGGTCGCCCACACCCGGCGGCCGGTCGCGGGTGCCCTGGAAGTTGGCGACGAAATGCTCTCGCATCTTGCCCTAGGAGGAGATCGATCCCGCGGGCAGGTTCAAGAGCCACGAGCATGCGCCATCTTTGAGGGCCATGGGAAACCAGTTCACCATGACCTTCTCGTCGCTGTTGGCCGCCTCGATGCTCAACTCGTAGAGCTGCAGGAACTCGGCAGGGTCGGGGTGCCGTCGTAGCGTGGAGGTAGGTCAGGCTTGAACTTCCCTGGCCAGACGACACTGCATAGCTCGAGGGTGAAGGCGCAGCAACCCTCCATGGTCATAGGAGCCCGTCGTAGACATGGAGCCTGGTCCTGGCGCTCGTGTGCTAGCGCTGCAGGCGGCGCGTGGTCTTGACATGGCGGTGCCGGGAGTGCGCGAGCATCTTCTTGTGGGTGCTCGACCACCTGGCAGCTTTCTTCCTCATGCGCCGGCGCTCTGCACAGCGGGTCGCGCCGCGGGGCCTCGCGCCATGGTCCGAGGGCGACGTCCAGAAGAGGAGGTGGAGGAGGTGCTCCGTGGGCTACGTCACCCGCGGCTGGCAGCGGGTGAGGCAGCGAGAGAGACGGTGCAGGAGAGCCCCTGGCGGTGCTGATGAGCTCGGCGATGCGGTCCAGCCAGTCTTCGGGAGGTCATCAACGGGGCGGTAGAGCAGGAGCTCGCGCGCCATGAGCAGCGCAGCCTGCGCGTTTGCCGGCCCATGATGAGCGTGGGACGACGAACCAGCCGGACTCAGCGACGGGGTGGCGGTGCACCCATCACGCCGAACGGAGGGGTGTAGCGATGAAGCTTGTTACTCATGCCCTGCCCGGCCTGTGGCGGAGTTGGCGGCAGGCGATGGAGAACGACGGGGAGGCCCACCAACAGGCGCCATTTGGGCGACGCGAGCAGCGAGGGTGGCCCGACGCTCGGCACAGGCTCGACGGGCATCAGCCATGGAAACGATGGAGCGGTGGCGAGTCGACTGGCGGAAGAGAGGCTCCGACGCACCCCTACCTGGCACGCCAAATGTCGGATCACGGTTTCCGTAGACCCTTGAGAGGTTCGAACACTGGGGTGCATGCGAAGAACTCGTCCTCCCTAGTCTGCCTGCTCACTAATCTCACGGCCTAGCTCGATTAACCGAATGGACAAGAGACACAGCCATTTACCCAGGTTCGGGCTACCTTGCGGTGTCAAACCCTACTCCTACTTTGTAGTGGATTGGCCTCGTGGGGCTGAGGATGAACTAATACAGTGGCCGAACAACCTCTGGAGGAGGGGTGTTCTTGAGCTCGATGAGCTGGTGGGTGTGAGGATGAACTGAATAATCCCTGCCCTCTACGATGGTGGTGCTGCTCTATTTATAGTGGCCTTGGTCCTCTTCCCAAGTATATGCGGGAAGGGATCCCACAATTGTCAAATTCAGAGGGGGCAGCTAGTACATTCTATCCTGGCAAAAGTAGTCTTCACCTGCAAAAGCCTCTAATCGTGATGCTGCGGTGGGCTCAGCAATGACCTCTGTCCTGCCGTCCTGGCGGTCTTGGTCTTGTTGCACCGGAATGGAAACATTTGCTTGATTCCTCGGGACTCCGCGCCTGCGCTCGCCTCCTTAGCACCAAAGAGGAAACTGGTACACTGCGCCCGCTGGCGCCTGCCTGGCCTTGGTCGTCATGGCTCACATCATCCGAACCTCGCGAGGTGAGCCTTGCATAGAGATCTCCTCTCCTCAGGAGCCAGCCCGTGGAGGCCGCCCCTCGAGGAGGTCTTAGTATCGTCCGCCTCGCGAGGCTTGGCCCCTCGTGAGGGTCTTGAGTGGTTGATGTCGAAGCTGGGCCATACCGGCCGTTGATGGAGCCATGCCATGGGCTGTAGGCAGGCAAGTCTGGGTACCCCCGTTCCCAGGACGCCGACAGGTGTACTGAACACAGATGTATAATACCCTGATTCATACACAGACAAGTAGCAGCTCCCCCACCGGACCAAAATTTCCACTTAAGATTCTCATATCAAAGAAACAGCTCTTGGAGGGATTAAGAAGCGCATCAAGAAGACCAAGACAAAGCTACAAGACGAAGCACTAGAAGTAACCCCTGCCGGCAAAGCTAAGCCAACAAGGCGGAGGCCCGGCAAGCGCTAGACCCGGCAAGACATCGGCAAACACCAGTGCTCCACCTCACCTAGCAAGTAGCTACCCATCAATGAGGTGTCGAGCCCGCAGATGGTTTGGTGGGCCTTACCGAGCACATGGCGGCACGCTAGAGAGAAGATTACCTTTATCGACACCCGTCCTAGTGGCGTGTCAAGATAATAGGGAGGCGGTTGAGCAAGCGATGCAGCAGCCTTGCTGGGACCCCTCCTCCTCACGACACCTAGCGATACATTTAATGCTTTTTGTCTTAACTAGCAGAGTTAGGTGTGATAGCACTGTTGCCATCTAATCGCCATGTAATGACCCTTTTGCCACTGTGGTAACCCCTTGATCTCACTACTAGGAAAAGGCTAATTAGTGGCGCACCTATTTTTGCCATTAATGGCGCACTATAGGTGCGCCACTATTATCACGCCACTAGTAACAAATAGTAATGGCGCACCTCTGTAGCCATTAGTATCCCAGATAGTAATGGCGCACCATAGGTGCGCCATTACTATGCCTATCTGGTGCGCCATTACTATCTGACTTAGTAATGGCGCACCACATAGAAGTGCACCATTACTAAAAAAAAATTCAAAATTTTTTTCAGAATTTTTTTTCCAAAAAAAAAATTCAATTTTTTTTCGTTTTTTCTTAATTTAGTGCGCCACTACTATGCCTATCTGGTGCGCCATTACTATCTGACTTAGTAATGGCGCACCACATAGAAGTGCGCCATTACTAACAATTTTTTTCAAATATTTTTTCAGATTTTTTTTTCAAATATATTTTTAAAAAAATTCAATTTGTTTTTCGTTTTTTTCTTAATCTCAGGTCACTATGGCTTAATCTCGGGTGAATATGCTTAAGCTCAAGTTAAATCGCACTTCGTGGTCAAACTTCTCCCAAGGTCACCCATCCTCACACTACTCCAGCCTGAGCACGCTTAACTTCGCAGTTCTATCCAACCCCAGCACCAGCTCACTTCACAGGCACTTATTGATATATCTATCATATCAATCCTATTAAACCTTGTTGATGTCTAGGACTTTGTTCATGTTCATGAGTGTGATAAAATTTTCAAAAAATATATCAAACTTCCCTGTCATATTGCGTATCATATTTTGAAAAATAATTCCAAAAAAAATTCGAAACCAATTTTTTTCCTATTACTAGTGGCGCACCTAGCAAATGGTGCGCCATTAGTAAGTTTGAATTTTTTTTCATTTTCCCCCCTCTAGATCTTAAAAGCCCCGTATCTTTCGTTCTGTTAGTTTTTGGGGATTTTGAAAATGTTCAACGGGGTTCCATCATTTTGAAAATGTTTTTTGGGGATTTTGAATTCGGATGTAACTTTTCGAGTAGATGATTTTTCATATAAAAAACTTTTTAATCCGAGTTCGTATGCAAAAGTTATGCCCATTTTACTAAATTCTAGAGAGATTTTGCAAATAAAGTCGAAATTCATAATTGCAAATTTTCCCAACAACTAGACCACATATCACGTGGGAAACTTATTTTCTTTTATTTTTTTGACATTTCCATCATTTTCTTTTTTTTCTAAAACTGAAAAGGCGGTCCACGGGGGGTGGGGGTGGGTTCAAAGAAAGTTAGTAATGGCGCACCACCTAATATGCACCATTAGTAACACTGGTTACTAATGGCCCACCTGTTACGTGGTGCACCATTACTAGTGTTTGCAAAAAACTAAATAAAATAATTGTTAGTAGTGGCGCACCGTGGTTGTGGTGCGCCATTACTAGTTTGAACTAGTAATGGCGCACTATACACTAGTGCGCCATTACTACTTTTGAAAAAAAAAGTAAAAAAATTTTTACTAGTGGCGCACAGAGTGTGTGGTGCGCCATTACTAGTTAAAATTAGTAATGGCGCACTGTGCCCTGGAGCGCCATTAATAGTTTTGGAAAAATAAAAAAAAATTGCTAGTAATGGTGCACCGTGTGTCTGGTGCGCCATTAGTAATGAGGACACTAATGGCGCACCTGTATCTGGTGCGCCACTGCTATATAGCAATGGCGCACCACATACATGGTGCGACATTAATGTCCATATTAGCTATAGCCCTTTTCCTAGTAGTGTCTATAAAAGGAGGGCCAGGGCAATCTTTACGAGGGTTTGAACCCATTCAAACCGCACACACACATGCGTAGCTGCTCTCTCCTTGCACCTTGCCGGGGAAGAGTGCTCCTTGTGTATGTTCCACCACCCACATCCAATACACAAAAGCAGGAGTAGGGTTTTACGCTTCTCAGCGGCCCGAACCAGGGTAAATATTGTTGCGTCCTCTGTTGTTCCTGCTCTCTGCGTTTGGTGTGTTCCCCTCGCCAAAGCACAAAGGGGCCAGGCCGCCCCATAGATAGCCGACCCGCACTGGCATAGGTCGATGCGGTCAGCCAATGCCTCATTCTCTTGATGCAAAGCTCTTTGTGCACTGAATAGATGATGCTTGGTGACATAGTTGTTCGTGTCCTCTTCGTGCTCGATGAAGAGTGGGTTTGGTAGAAGTACTTGGCCTATCCATCATCTCAAGCAAATATGTGAGTGGAAGAAAGGAAGAAGTAGACCAAATGTACCTTATCCGATGTTGAAGATGGGTCAATGATCACTCAATAATGTATTATGGGAACAGCACAATTGGTATCGGATCTTCCAATTCTCACACCTACACAAATAAAGCCTTTGGATGAGCTTGGTGAGGATGGTGGCACAAAATATATGCGATTGTTAGTTGGATACAATAATGTTGAAAGTGTCGGCGTTCTGGGAACGGGGGTCCCCAGACTTGCCTGCCTGCGGCCCACGGCGTGGCTGTGCTGCAGGCCTGTACGGCCCGTCTTCATCAGCGAGGCATTCAAGACCCTCGCAAGGGGCCAAGCCTCGTGAGGTGGACGACGCAAGACCTCCTCAGGAGCGGCCTCACCAGGCTGCCTCGCGAGGAGCGTTGATATCAAGGCAGGGCAAACCTCGCGAGGCTTTCGTGACGTGAGCCATGATGATCAAGATCAGGCGGGCGCCAGTGCGCGCAGCGTCCTTGTTTCCTCTTTGGTGCTAAGGGGGCAAGCGCAGGCACAGAGTACCGGGGCATAAGCAAAGGTTTCCATATCGGTGCAACGAGACCAAGACCAGCAGGACGGAGGTCAGCATGGAGCCCAAGACGGCGTCATCGCCAGACCCTTTTGCAGGCGAAGACCGCTTTTGTCAGGATAAGCTGTACTAGTTGTCCCCTTTCAAATTGGCCACCGTTGTTGGCTCCCTTCCCGCTCAATATTTGGGGAGAGGACCAGGGCCTATATAAGTAGAACTAGCCACCACAGTAGAGGCATCTGATCCTCAGCCAATCCTTAGCCACACATCGAGCACAAGAACACCTCAACCTCAAGAGGCCGTTCTTCCCCTTGTACTATTGTTCATCAGCCCAAGAGGCAATCCACCACCACCACACTGGAGTAGGGTATTACACCACAACGGTGGCCCGAACCAGTATAAACCTTGTGTCTTTGTGTTGCGAGTTCGTCGAGTTCGTCCGCGAGATCTTAGCAAGCCAGGGCGTAGATCGGTAGGGAGGAAATCTCCGCGCGCACCCCAGTGTTCGAACCTTGAGGGTTTTGCTAGAACCCATGATCTGACATTTGGCGCGCCAGGTAGGGGTGCGCCGGAGCTTCCCTTCCGTTGTTCGCGTCTGGTTGCTCCATCGTCTCCATGGCAGACGCTCGCCGTGCTCGTGCCGAGCGCCGGGCTGCCCTGGCCACCTGCGTCGCTCGGATGGCTCCCGTCGGTGGGCCACCTCGTCGTTCTACGTCTCCTGCCGCCAACGCCACCACCGGCCCGGCGGGGAACGAGCAGCAAGCGTCCTCGCTGCATCCCTCGGTGCGGCAGGACGGCCGCACCGCCACTCCATCGCCGACTCCCGCTGGTTCGTCATCCCACGCTCGTCGCGCCCCCATGGACGCACGGGCCGCGCTTCTCATGGCGCACGAGCTCCTGCGCTACCGCCCGATCGACGACCTCTACGAGGACTGGCTCGACTGCATCGCCGAGCTTGTCCGCGCCACAGGGGGCTCCCTGTGCCATCCCTCTCTTTGCCGGGCCCACCACCAGCTTCAGGCGACGCAGCTCACAGAGTGCCTCCACCACCTCTGCCCCAAGATGGCGCCTTGGCGCCAAGGCGCGCGGCTCCGCGACGCGATCCGCCGCGTCCGGCGCCCGCGCGTGAAGAAGCAAGCTGCCAAGAAGTTCCTCGGCCGCAAGAGAACGCTCCACCACTCCTCGCCCCGCCGCGCCAAGATCGTCTGCCGCGGCAGCCCCCCGCGCCACTTGTCGTGGCAGTGCATGGACGCCAGGACCAAGCTCCGCCTCCAAGACGGGCCCCGGCAACCACGGCCGGCTGCCGCGCCTTCACCCCCGAGCTGCGTAGCGTCGCTTGTCCGGGCTAGTTCAAGCCAGATCTGCCTCCTCGCTACGACGGCACCCTCGACCCCGCGGAGTTCCTGCAGCTCTACGAGCTAAGCATCGAGGCGGCCAACGGCGACGAGAAAGTCATGGCGAATTGGTTCCCCATGGCACTCAAAGACGGCGCCCGTTCGTGGCTCCTGAACCTGCCTCCGGGTTCGATCTCCTCCTGGGACGAGATGCGCGACCGCTTCATCGCCAACTTCCAGGGCACTCACGACCGCTCGCCGGCCGCGGGTGACCTGCGCCGCATCAAGCAACAACCAGGGGAGACCCTCCAGAAGTACATCCAGCGCTTCAACAACACTTGCCTCAAGATCCCCAAGGTGACGGGTGAGGCCATCATCTCCGCATTCTCTGATGGCGTCCGCGACATCAAGATGAAGGAAGAGCTCGCTATCCACGAGGAGTTGTGCACATCTCAGGAGCTGTTCAACCTGGTGACCAAGTGCGCAAGAGCTGAGGAAGGGCGCCTCTCCCTCCTCGAGCTGCCAGCTGCAGACCCGAAGGAGAAGAAGGCCAAGGCAAAGGTTATGAAGCGCAAGGAAGCAGCCGTGCTCGCAGCGGAGCGTGACACCAAGGGAGGTAGAGATCAGCCCGAGTCGTCCAAGAGCAGCCGACCGTTCTACGCCTTTCACAACCTGAACACCCACAACACCAGCGACTGTCAAGAGCTCAGAGCCATTCGAGAAGGACGCTTCGGTCGACGCCCCGAGCGCAGCGACCGGGGCTACGGCCGAGGAGGAGGACGTGGAGGCGGACGCTGGGACGACCGTGGCCCGCGCCAGGAGTGGCGCGACCGGCCTCGTGAGGACTGCTGGCAGGATCATCCTTGCGAGGGCGCCTGGAGGGACCAGCCTCGTGAGGATCGACCTCAGCGCAACGCCGGTCTTCCCCCGCTGCCGCCACCGCCTAGAAGAAACAACGACCACCATCAGGACGAGGGGGCTGGGGGCTTACAGGAGCCACGCACTATCGCCTACATCTTGGGCGGAGCCCAGGCCCCAGCCTCGCAACGTATCTTCAAACAGTTTGCTCGTGAAGTGAATGCAGTCCTCCCCAAGCTTGAAGCCACACGCCCGCTCAGGTGGTCCCAGTGCGCCATCACCTTCAACTCAGCAGATCAGCTCAAGTGCGCAGCGACCACTGGTGCCCTCCCGATGCTTTGTTCCCCAGTCATCAGCAACGTGCAAGTTACCAAGACCCTCATCGACGGCGGCGCAGGGCTCAACTTCCTGTCCGTCGACACGTTTGACAACCTCCAAGTACCATATGACTAGCTTTGGCCTACCAAGCCTTTCTCAGGAGTGACCGACGGCTCCACCACACCAATGGGGCAGGTCCGCCTCCCTGTCACCTTCGGAGAACGCAAGAACTACCGCACCGAGCTCATCGACTTCGACGTCGCGCACATCTGTCTGCCATACAATGCCATCCTTGGGTATCCAGCCCTGGCCAAGTTCATGGAAGTGACACACCACGGTTACAACGTCCTCAAGATGCCGGGAAGCGGCGGAATAATCACGGTCCCATGCGAAGAAAGAGACGCGGTGTGCTCCCTCGAGCGTGCTTTCCAAGCTGCAGCAATCGATGACCCCGACAGTAAGGGCGAGGGCCCTGCTGAGGCCCTCCCCAAGAAGAAGAAGCAGCTGCGCCGTGCAGGATCTCAGGAGGATGGCATCATAACTAGAACCTCGTCAGGATCAGCGCCCGCTCCAGGGGCGCTTCCCTCTGTCGCATAGGAAGGCGCGCCCAGCACCCTCCTCGGGCAGGGCTCGGGGGCTCTCTTCTGGGGGGCCTCGGACCTTGCCAACATCACGAGGGAGGCGCTTGGGAACCACTTGGAGGCGTGCTTCGCGGCACGTTTCCCTCAGGAGAACACAGGGCAAGGAGTGCCCACCGCTCAGGAGTTTATCACCAAGACCACTCAGGAACTGCAAGATGCAAGGGCCATGCACGGCGACCGCCGCTCACGAGGCGCAGCTCCCCATCCAGGCGAGGATGACGGGTTGCGTGTCTGCGTCGATGTCCCAGGGCTCAACAGGGCCGCTTCTCAGGAGCTTTTCTGGCCTTCGCGCGTGGGCCATTGCGAGGGTTCACCACACAGCTACGTTCGCATGCCTTTCGACCTGCCAAGCGTATCGTCAGCCTATCAGCACAACCTGCGGCGTGTCCTGGCAGCCCAGGAGGCCAGGCACCACGCCGTCCAGGCAGAGATGGAGACGGTCCTCAGGGAACCACCTGAGCCCCTAGAGCTCCCCGAGGCTCAGGGCCCCGATGGCTCGTGAGGAGCAATCCCTTCACTGCGTACCTTCAGCTGCCCCAACTCTCCTTCCTCAACAGAACCAGGTGACATTTTCCAAGTTCATTCAGCTGGTAGCGCCCCTTGGGCTGCATCATTCCCATGCCGCGTGGGTCCGTCCTTGTGGCATGTACCCTTTTTATGTCTTTAGTTTACCTTGTTGGGGGCGCCCCTTGGGCTGCATCATCCCCAAGCCGCTCGGGCCTGACCCAGTGGCATGTATCTTTCTGCATTTACCCAAGCTGATCTGCCTTTCATGCGTAATCTACCTGTGGTTATCACCTGCTCGATTCCCACCAGCCATGGGCCCACCCCTCTCTCTTGCAATTTGCTTGCGCGTTAAAATGGGGGCTCCTGAGCATCGCGACTCAGGAGCTCTTACTGTCTCTCCAGCCCTCACCCCTGGCCTTGACCACGGCATCACGACCTGGCATACCAGCGGCGGCCGAGCTCGCTCGAGGTCCGGGACCTGAGGACATAGAGCGCTTGCACCTAACCGTCACGCAGGAATACACAGCTATCAAAGACCCAAGACCAGGCGCAACCCGCCTTGAGGTAGGGCCTCGTGCGTCCCGCGCTGGCTCACGAGTGCCCAGATACACCTCCCAGCCCTGCCGTGCAAGCCACGTGTCTGGGCGGGGCTGTACACGCCCCGGGGGCTCCTCCCGGAGGGGCCCCCCCTCCCACGCACAAGTGGAAGCACCATGCTCCGCGCTGGCCGTCGACACTGCTGAGGAGCGGCTATGCCCGTGCACAAGCGGAAGCACTACACTCCGCGCTGGTGATAAACAACTGAGGGCGGCTTCGTGGTCGTACCAACCTCAGGGAGCCCCAGAGCTCAGCGGCCGGCCTCACCGCAACGCCTCCCCTCGGGAGAGCCGTGCGAGGGGGTGGGCACGGGGGCTGCGCTCGGGTCACACCCAAGCGTATGCCACCCAACCAGGTCTCCCGGACCTGGGGGCTGCGCTCGGGTCACGCCCAAGCGCACGCCACCCAACCAAGTCTCCCGGACCTGGTCGTCGCACACCCCTCCCGAGGCCTCGGCGAGGGAAGGTATGGAGATTGTTTGCACATCAAGGGGGACTCCTGAGCATCGCGACTCAGGAGCCTAACTGGTCACGTAGCCCCTCACTCCTTGGTCCGTCCTGGTCTCCGGTCGGCCCAACGGCGGTTGAGGTATGCGCGGGGCCGGGCTCTACCGATGTAGAACATTAACCTATCCTCGCGCATCCTTCCTATAAGCTGTTTGTGCGTCAAGGGGGACTCCTGAGCATCACGACTCAGGAGCCTAACTGGTCACATAGCCCCTCACTCCTTGGTCCATCCTGGTCTCCGGTCGGCCTAATGGCGGTTGAGGTATGCGCGGGGCCGGGTTCTGCCGACGCAGAACACAAAGCGGATAGGAAGAAAATCGCAAAATCTTGAAGCAAATATTACAAAACATATTGTTCTCACAATGTCAAACACAAGTTTAACGCCCCCACGAGGCCTGGTTCATGACTGCTGGAATTAAACAGGAAAGGAGCCGCAGGTCACCCTTGAACACCATCGATGCCCGCGGGCGGCACTCCTCCCTTGGTGGCGTCGCCCTCGCCTTGGTCACCGGCCGGGGCTGCAGCAGCGGTCTCGCATCCAGCCAAGGGCGTGGAGGCAAAGCCGCGGAACTTCTTCATCAGGGCCTCCACCTGACCTTGCACGGCTACAGCGGCAGTTGTACAGTGGTCATTAGCCAATGGCTCCAGCAGCTCGTCAAGACGAGCATTAGGGTCGCGAAGGTGCAGGTGGCTGAAGACGCGAGTCAACGCAACTGAAGAAAGAACACGAGCCTCCGCCTCTGCCAATGGACTGACGCCCTCCACAACTTCCTCGAGCGCCTCCACCAAGAAGGGAAGCAGCTGGGCAGGGCCGTCCTCATCGGTGGCTAGCGGTCTCTCCAAGCCGTTCTCGTAGAGTGTCTTCAGTGCCACGTGAGACCTCCCCTCGAGATCAGCGAAGGTCGCGCGGTCCTCAGCCAAGACCTTCGCCTTGGCGTCAAGATCGGCCTCCTTCGCATTCACCTCCCGCTCCAGCTTCTTCAGCCGGCGGCGCTCGACAGCCTGCGTCTCCTCCAGCTCCCCCAACTCGGCGTCATCCCGGGCCCTCATCTCCTCTTCCTTCACCTGGCGGCCGCGTGCTTCTTCCTCGTGTTGGTCGCGCAGACGCTTGATACGTCTCCGTCGTATCTACTTTTCCAAACACTTTTGCCCTTGTTTTGGACTCTAACTTGCATGATTTGAATGAAACTAACCCGGACAGACGCTGTTTTCAGCAGACTTTCCATGGTGTTATTTATGTGCAGAAACAAAAGTTCTCGGAATGACCTGAAACTCCACGGAACACCTATTTTGAAAATAAGAAAAATACTGGAAGAAAAATCCACGTCAGGGGGCCCACACCCTGTCCACAAGGGTGGGGGCGCGCCTGCCCCCCTAGGGCGCGCCCCCCTACCTCGTGGGCCCCCTGACGCTCCACCGTCCTCAACTCCAACTCCATATATTCACTTTGGGGGAGAAAAAATCAGAGAGAAGGATTCATCGCGTTTTACGATACGGAGCCGTCGCCAAGCCCTAAAACCTCTCGGGAGGGCTCATCTGGAGTCCGTTCGGGGCTCCGGAGAGGGGGATTCGTTGCCATTGTCATCATCAACTATCCTCCATCACCAATTTCATGATGCTCACCGCCGTGCGTGAGTAATTCCATCGTAGGCTTGCTGGACGGTGATGGGTTGGATGAGATCTATCATGTAATCGAGTTAGTTTTGTTAGGGTTTGATCCCTAGTATCCACTATGTTCTGAGATTGATGTTGGTATGACTTTGCTATGCTTAATGCTTGTCACTAGGGCCCGAGTGCCATGATTTCAGATCCGAACCTATTATGTTTTTATGAATATATGTGAGTTGTTGATCCTATCTTGCAAGTCTATAGTCACCTACTATGTGTTATGATCCGGCAACCCCGAAGTGACAATAATCGGGACCACTCCCGGTGATGACCATAGTTTGAGGAGTTCATGTACTCACTATGTGCTAATGCTTTGTTCCGGTACTCTATTAAAAGGAGGCCTTAATATCCCTTAGTTTCCATTAGGACCCCGCTGCCACGGGAGGGCAGGACAAAAGATGTCATGCAAGTTCTTTTCCATAAGCACGTAGGACTATATTCGGAATACATGCCTACATTACATTGATGAATTGGAGCTAGTTCTGTGTCACCCTATGTTATGATTGTTACATGATGAACCGCATCCGGCATAATTCTCCATCACCGATCCAATGCCTACGAGCTTTTCACATATTGTTCTTCGCTTATTTACTTTTCTGTTGCTACTGTTACAATCACTACAAAACACCAAAAAAATTACTTTTGCTTCCGTTACTTTTGTTACCGTTACCACTACTATCATATTACTTTGCTACTAAACACTTTGCTGCAGATACTAAGTTATCCAGGTGTGCTTGAATTGACAACTCAACTGCTAATACTTGAGAATATTCTTTGGCTCCCCTTGTGTCGAATCAATAAATTTGGGTTGAATACTCTACCCTCGAAAACTGTTGCGATCCCCTATACTTGTGGGTTATCAAGACTATTTTCTGGCGCCGTTGCCGGGGAGCATAGCTCTATTCTTTGAGTCACTTGGGATTTATATATGCTGGTCACTATGAAGAACTTGAAAGACGAGAAGAGAACAATTTATCCCTCAACTACGAGGGGAGGTAAGGAACTGCCATCTAGCTCTGCACTTGATTCACCTTCTGTTTTGAGTAAGCTTGCGACACCTAAACCTGCTTCTGCTATTCGTTCTGATATGTCGCATGTTATTGATGATGCCACTTCTGCTATGCATGATACTTATGATGAAACTACTTCCATGCTTGATACTACTATGCCACTTAGTGAATTTCTTGATGAACAAATTGCTAGGGTTAGAGAGAAAGAAATAATTGAAACTGATTATATAGATGAAAGTGATGATGAAGACTCGCCTGTTATTCCTGAGGGTTATGTTTTTGAAAAAGAAGCTATTTTAGCTTGCAAAGATAGATATGAACTCAAGAGGTTATTAGCTAAATGGAGGCAGCAATCTCTTAATGCTAGAATAAAACCCGACCCTGCTTTTGCTACTTCACATATCTGTGTTACTGATAAGGATTATGAATTCTCTGTTGATCCTGATATAATTATTTTGGTTGAATCTGATCCTTTTCATGGCTATGAATCTGAAACTGTTGTGGCACATCTTACTAAATTAAATGATATAGCCACCCTGTTCACTAATGATGAAAGAACTCGCTACCATTATATCCTTAAAATATTTCCGTTCTCATTAAAGGGTGATGCTAAGATATGGTTTAGTTCTCTTGATCCTGGTTGTGTGCGTAGTCCCCAGGATATGATTTATTACTTCTCTGCTAAATATTTCCCTGCTCATAAGAAACAAGCTGCTTTAAGGGATATATACAACTTTGTGCAAATTGAAGAAGAGAGTCTCCCACAAGCTTGGGGGAGGCTTCTCAAGTTACTTAATGCTTTGCCTGATCATCCTCTCAAGAAAAATGAAATACTTGATATCTTTTATAATGGACTAACCGATGCTTCAAGAGATTACCTGGATAGTTGTGCTGGTTCTGTTTTCAGGGAAAGAACACCAGATGAAGCTGAAATTCTATTGAATAATATGTTGACAAATGAAAATAATTGGACACTTCCTGAGCCAGCTCCTGAGCCTATTCCTAAACCAACTCCGAAGAAGAGAGGTGTTCTATTTCTCAGTCCTGAAGATATGCAAGAGGCAAAGAAATATATGAAAGAAAAGGGTATTAAAGCTGAAGATGTTAAGAATTTACCTCATATTGAAGAAATACATGGACTTAATCTACCGCCTGTTGAAGAAACATATGATCTTAATCCATTACCTATGGAAGAAACTCATGGTCTTGATAACCCGACACAGGTAGTAAAGGTAAATTCTCTCTATAGATTTGATGAAGGTGATATTCCTCACTATAAGTCTGCTAGACAATGCTTAGAAGAGTTTGATAATTTTATTGTCAAACAAGAAAATTTCAATGCTTATTTGGTAGACAATTAAAACAAAATGCTTATATGATTGAACACTTGGGTGATTATATGGCTAATGTTAAGGGTGAACTTAAACTCATTAGTAAACATGCTTCTATGGTTACCACTCAAGTAGAACAAGTACTTAAAGCTCAAAATGATTTGCTCAATGAAATGAATAGTAAGAAAAGTGATTATGCTCTTAGAGTGGCTACTAGAACTGGTAAGATGACTCAGGAACCTTTGTATCCTGAAGGCCACCCTAAGAGAATTGAGCAAGATTCTCAGAGAAATAATATTGATGCACCTAGTCCTTCTCAGAAAAAGAAAAATGATAAGACTTTGCATGCTTCTAGTGAACCTATTGTTGAACCACCTGAAAATCCAAATGATATTTCTATTTCCGATGCTGAAACACAATCTGGTAATGAACATGAACCAAGTGAAAATGTTAATGATGATGCTCAACCTAGTAATGACAATGATGTAGAAATTGAACCTGCTGTTGATCTTGATAACCCACAATCAAAGAATCAACGTTATGATAAGAGAGACTTTGTTGCTAGGAAACATGGTAAAGAAAGGGAGCCATGGGTTCAGAAACCCATGCCTTTTCCTCCCAAACCATCCAAGAAAAAGGATGATGAGGATTTTGAGCGCTTTGCTGAAATGATTAGACCTATCTTCTTGCGTATGCGATTGACTGATATGCTCAAAATGAATCCTTATGCTAAGTATATGAAAGATATTGTTACAAATAAAAGAAAGATACCGGAAGTTGAAATTTCCACCATGCTTGCTAATTATACTTTTAAGGGTGGAATACCTAAGAAACTAGGAGATCCAGGAGTACCAACTATACCATGCTCCATTAAAAGAAACTATGTTAAAACTGCTTTATGTGATCTTGGAGCCGGTGTTAGTGTTATGCCTCTCTCTTTATATCATAGACTTGACTTGAATAAATTGACACCTACTGAAATATCTTTGCAAATGGCTGATAAATCAACCTGTCGGTATTTGTGAGGATGTACCTGTTGTAGTTGCAAACGTTACTATTTTGACGAACTTTGTTATTCTTGATATTCCCGAGGATGATAGTATGTCTATTATTCTTGGAAGACCTTTTCTGAATACTGCAGGGGTTGTTATTGATTGCAACAAAGGCAATGTCACTTTTCATGTTAATGGTAATGAGCATACGGTACACTTTCCGAGGAAACAACCTCAAGTTCATAGTATCAACTCGATTGGAAAAATTCCATCGATTATTATTGGAGGTTTTGAATTTCCTCTTCCTACTGTCAAGAAGAAATATGATATTCTTATTAGAGGGGATGTGCATATCCCCGTTGAGGTAACATAGTGTTATTCAAAATTTCTCCGGTTCCATGTTATTCGGAATGAGTTTGTTAACAAGACCTGATCAACCTTGTTAGTGGATTCCTTTTGATAAGCATGAGATGGATGAAACTAGAAGGCACACCTTCTGTACCCTCTTTCTACTTTCTGTTATTTAGTTGAAATAAAGTAAAAATAGTATTTTTCTGTCTGTTTTCTGATTTATCCGTGCAATATAAAAATACCCCGAAAATAAAAGTTCTCCAAATGCCCTGAAAATGGAATATGATTTTTTTCTAGAATATTTGAGAATATCTGGCACTGAGAACACAACGGGAGGGGCAAGCACCTGGCCACGAGGGTGGAGGGCGCGCCCCCTGCCTCGTCGGCCCACGGTGGCCCCCCTCCACTCATTCCTGCACCCACACACTTCTTCCTCCCACAAACACCAATATCCAGCTCAAGCACGAGTTCTAGCTCATTTTGCTACGATTTTCGATCTCCTTGCTCAAAGCACCTCTCACAAAACTGCTTGGGGAGATTGTTCCTTGAAAATAATGAAGAGATTTTTGAGGGGCTCGTCGAGCCGAAGCTCGAAGGAAAAGCAAAATGAAGAAGCACAGAGGCCCAAATATAATTTGCCTCGCACCACGGAGGTCCGGCCGTGTGAATGGCCTCCCGATGATTTCTTGAGAAAAGCCGGGATTTATGATAATTTCTATTCATTGGTTGAGAATGATGGCCTCACCGACTTCCTCCACGACCAACGTCATCAGTATCTCTTACTCACCAATACTTTTGTGCAAAACTTCTACTATTTTCCTAAGGAATCACCTCCCTCAGTAGAGTTTCATTTATATGATGTTGTTAAGAAGATGCCACTAGATGAATTTTGCGAGGTTTGCAAAATACCCTTCGAGGGTACCTTAGATGAACCACATCGCATAGATGTGGATGGGTTTATTGACACCATTACTGTGGGGGGAAACTAGGAAGGTTTCCGATGCAAGAATCACTAGCATACATTTTCCTGTTTTACGCTACTTTGCCATATTTGCTAGTCGTTGCTTGATTGGTCGCAGAAACTGTGGAAACCTTAGTGTTCCTGATATTATCATTTTGTTCCATGGTTTATTTTCCGATAACACTGTTAGTATGGGCGGTATTATTGCTAAACGGTTAAGTCTAAACCGTACTAAGGGTCCCATCTTTGGAGGTATTTATGCTTCACGCCTTGCTGCATATTATAATATACCTATTAGGCACTATGAAAAAGAAGAAAAATTGCTGCCCACTGCTTATTTAGATTATAAGAGTATGGTAACGCATGATTTCATTGTTAAGAATAAGGAAGGGGCGCTTAAATACAAATTGTTCTTTGATAAGCATCATCCTGTGACTATTATCTTGCCTGCTCCTTCCTTGTTTAATTTATCTGCAGGCCCGTATCTCGTTCCGTGGGCGGCCATTTATGCCTACAGGAATCCTACACCAGCCACGGAACCGGGACCACAATTTGAGCCTCCACGACAGTCTAATTACTTTTGGGATCCGGAGATGACTGCCAGCCAGTGGCAGTCAGAGTCTTCTTCATCTCAGTACGACTCCAGCTACAACTATGGATATCCGCCAGGCCATCCGTGGCAATGAACCAACTTTGGCCAAAAGCCTAAGCTTGGGGGAGTACGTATTTCCCACCGACATTACATTTATGTTCACACACTCATTGCTAGATGTCGGTGCTCATACTTTTTCACTGTAATATCCATGCTAGTTTACTTTCTTTTTCTTGTTTTCTTCCTGTGTGTTTAATAAATTTTAAGAAAAACAAAAAAAATTAGTAGTAACTTTTAGTTATTTTACTTTTCTTTGCTGTAGTAGTAATAATTAAAAAGAAAAACCCAAATAGATTTCCCGTTCTTCTTTTGCTTGTTGGGAGCTTTCCCGTGTAAATAGTTTTATTTCTTTTCTTTTCTTTGGGGGTCGATAGGAGAAGACCATGTTTAAATTGTTGAAGTGGCTCTTATATGAATTATTGTTGATTTAACCAAGAGCCCATATTGCCTTGTCTTCTCCTGTTAATTGAATGCTCGCAGATTCCAGCTTAGTCCAATGCACGTGCACTCTTATTATTTTTCACATCGTTCGGTTGTGCAAGTGAAAGGCAATTATGACGATATATGATGGACTCACTGAGATGAGAGAAGCTGGTATGAACTCGACCTCTCTTGTTTTTGTAAATATGATGAGTTCATCATTCCTGATTCAGCCTATTATGAATAAACATGTTTGCAATGACAATTAGAGATCATAGTTGCTTGTGCCATGCTTGATTAGCTATGAGTTATAATGGTTTACCTTGCGTGCCAACATGCTATTAAAATGGTTGTGATGTGGTATAGTGGGGTGGTATCCTCCTTTGAATGATTTAAGTGACTCGACTTGGCACATGTTCACACATGTAGTTGAAACAAATCAACATAGCCTTCACGATATTTATGTTCATGGTGGATTATATCCTACTCATGCTTGTACTCAATGTTTATTAATTTTAATGCATGTTCATGACTGTTGTCGCTCTCTAGTTGGTCGCTTCCCAGTCTTTTGCTAGCCTTCACTTGTACTAACCGGGAATACTGCTTGTGCATCCAATCCCTTAAACCCCAAAGCTATTCCATATGAGTCCACTATACCTTCCTATATGCGGTATCTACCTGCCGTTCCAAGTGAATTTGTATGTGCCAAACTCTAAACCTTCAAATAAACATTCTATTTTGTATGATCGAATAGCTCATGTATCAACTAGGGCTGCCTTTATCTTCCATGCTAGGCGGGTTATTCTGAAGAGGAGTGGACTCCGCTCCTCACTCACGAGAAAGTGGCTGGTCACCGGGATGCCCAGTCCCATGCTTTATGCAAACTAAATCAAAATAATTGCAAACAAAACTCCCCCTGGGACTGTTGCTAGTTGGAGGCACTCGTTGTTTCGAGCAAGCCATGGATTGATGCTTGTTGGTGGAGGGGGAGTATAAACTTTACCATTCTGTTTGGGAACCGCCTATAATGTGTGTAGCATGGAAGATATCGCCATCTCTCGGTTGTTATGTTGACAATGAAAGTATGCCGCTCAAAATATTATTTATCTCTATTTCAAAAGCGAGCTCTGGCACCTCTACAAAACCCTGCTTCCCTCTGCGAAGGGCCTATCTATTTACTTTTATGTTGAGTCATCACCCTCTTATTAAAGAGCACTAGCTGGAGAGCGCAGCTGTCATTTGCATCCATCACTATTAATTTATATTGGGTATGACTATGATTGGATCTCTTTTACCATGAACTACAATGTCTAGTCAGTCCTTGATATTTAAAGGTGCTCTGCATTTATGTTTTGAGGTCTCAGAAAGGGCTAGCGAGATACCATCTTGTTATATCATATCATGATTGTTTTGAGAAAGTGTTGTCATCCGAGATTTATTATTATGGCTCGCTAGTTGATTATGCTATTGATATGAGTAAACATGAGACTTAAGAGTTATTGCAAATGTGGTTAGTCATAATCTTTGTTGAAAACTTGAATGCTGGCTTTACATATTTACAACAACAAGAGCAAACAGAGTTTGTAAAAGTTTTTCTTTATCACTTTCAGTTTATCAACTGAATTGCTTGAGGACAAGCGAAGGTTTAAGCTAGGGGGAGTTGATACGTCTCCGTCGTATCTACTTTTCCAAACACTTTTGCCCTTGCTTTGGACTCTAACTTGCATGATTTGAATGAAACTAACCCAGACTGACGCTGTTGTAACACCCCGGATGTAACTTTCCATATTTGTAACTCCAACTCTTTCCATTTTCGGCTATGTGTTATGATATTCCCTTCGTGGTTGGGTTTTGTCTCTCGTTTTGCATTTTGTTCATGTCATGCATCTCATATCATGTCATCATGTGCATCTCATTTGCATACGTGTTCGTCTCATGCATCCGAGCATTTTCCCCGTTGTCCGTTTTGCAATCCGACACTCCCACATGCACCGGCGCACCCCTCTTGTTTCTCTTCGCGAGCGGGTGTTGAATGTTCTCGGAATGGACCGAGTCTTGCCAAGTGGCCTTGGTATACCACCGGTAGACCACCTGTCAAGTTTCGTTCCATTTGGAGGTCGTTTGGTACTCCAACGGTTAAGCGGGTAACCGCAAAGTCCTTTTGTGTGTTACAGCAAAACCCCCCTCCAAACAGCCCAAAACCCAGCAAACTCACGTCCATGCTCTAGGTCGTTCGATCACGATCGTGTGGGCGAAAACCGTGCTCCATTTCGAGTCTCCTAGCTCCCTCTACCTACAAAAACACCTCCCCCTCCGAAAGTCTTCGCAGATCAAACCCTAGCAAATCGCCCCTGTGCCGCCGGACACGTCCGCCGCCGGCCGGACGCATCCCCGCCGCCGCGCCCGGCCAACCAGGGGCCGCCATGTCAGCGTGCCGTACGCCGCACCGCCGAAGCCCGCGAGGCCCGGGGTCGGCCCCCGCGGCCCGCCCGTCGCCCGCCGCCGCCCGAGGCTCCTCCCGCCGCCCGTCGCCCTCGCCTACAGCTCCCCGCCACCGTTCCCGGCCGCCGCCGCAGCTCGCCGGCTGGCGCCTCACCGCCCCGACGTCGGATCCGCCGCCCGGCCGCGCCCGCGTCCGCGCGGCGCCCCGCCGTTCCCCGCCGCCGGCGCCTCCTCCCCGCTCCTCCTCGCCGTCCTCCTCCTCTCCTCCGCCGGCCGCCGTCCCCTCTGTCCACCCTCTGCTCCGGCGAGCCCGAGCTCGAGCTCGAGGCCCGATCCAGATCCACAGTGCGTTGACTTCTCCTCCCCCCCCCCCCCCGATTTTTCTCCAAGTCCCTAATATTTTATCATATCTTGCTCTGTTCGTCGCGTCATAACTATCTGCATACAGCTCCGTTTCGTGCATGTAATATATCAGTATGTTCGTTACGAGATGCTCTTCATTTTGTTCCATTATGCCATGTTCATTTGAGTCCATCTTGATGCCCAAATCTCTGGTGCAAGAGTGCTATATGCTGTTAACTGCTGTTACTTATCAGATCTTAGGGTATTGTTATTTTTGTTGCTTTTAATCTGTGCATCTTATGGGCATGAGCTCTACATGTGTTTTGATGTATGACATGCCATCTTTACAGAGGTGTATGCCATGTATTTTTGTGATCTCTGTGGTGACTAGCACAAGCATGCAAACTAGGCTTCGTGATGTTTCTGATTTCAGGGACTTAGTAATTTTACTGTCTGTGACTGCTGTTATTTTGTTGCTATGTATCCATGTGGCTACAGAGAGATCCATGCTCCTTTTGGTGATGTTCAGTAAGGATGTTTTGTAGATATAGTTGTGCTCTATCCATCCATGCCGCTGTTTGCAATTATGGAGTGCCATAGCATGTCTCAATCTTGCTCTACGTTCGCTATAAAATATTTCTGGCAGATTGTTTACGTGTTATTCAATTTTGCCAAGCTTGTTGTAGTTAATCCTTTCATGCTATGTATTTTTTCTTGCCATGGATAGCTTCATAAACATGCCATCTTGCTGTAGGTATGCTTGTTTTGTCATGCATTGCTTTGTGATGAGTGAATCAAGCTCACCAAGATGTCCTCATAATGTCTGTTTCTGCCATGCTCTGTTTTCTGCTAAGTCTGAAACCTGTTAACGAAACTTGCTATGTTTACATGGTTGCCATCATATCTTCTGGTCCTTTTTAGCTCATGGTCATTAAGGGACTTTTGTCATATACAGTAAGTAGATTCATTCCATGCCTTGTTGATTGCTTGCTCTGAACATTGCTACCTGATGCTGTTTCTGCCATGTCCAGTAATTTCACCAAGTCTGTGAACCTGATATCTTTTGCACTTTTGCCATGCTTGTTTGAACCTGTTATGTTGTGATCTAGCCGTAGCTCGGTGTTAATCTTTTGTCAAGCATCTCCTCTAGATTACTTCCATATGATTTGTTGATATGTTGGAGTGCTGTAGCATAGTTACTTGTTGCATTCTAAGTGCTATCATGCTGTTAATCACAGATTCGTGTCATTCTTGTTTTGCTTGCCATTTGCAAACCGTGCATCCGTTTCCGGTGATCTTTATATCAATTTCAACCGAAATCATCTCATCTTTCCAGTGGCATGCTTGGTTTGCCAAGTTACTGCCTTGTTCATCATTTTTCTTCCGGAGCACGCATATGCATCGCATACCACATCTCGCATATCATACATGTTTTGCATCATGTTGCTTGTGCATTTTCCGTGATTGATTGTGGTTCCGTTGTTTGTGTTCTTGTTTTGGGTAGAGCCGGGAGACGAGTTCGTGAACGAGGAACCTGTTGAGTACGCTTACGAGGATCAAGCTTTCGACAACTCTGAGAACCTTGCGGGCAAGATGACCATACCCTCGAAATCACTTCTATCTTTGCTGTGCTAGTTGTTCGTTCTATTGCCATGCTGCGCTACCTACCACTTGCTATATCATGCCTCCCATATTGCCATGTCAAGCCTCTAACCATCCTTTCCTTGCAAACCGTTGTTTGGCTAAGTTACCGCTTTTGCTCAGCCCTTCTTATAGCGTTGTTAGTTGCAGGTGAAGTTGAAGTTGGTTCCATGTTGGAACATGGATATTTTGGAATATCACAATATCTCTTATTTAATTAATGCATCTATATATTTTTGGTAAAGGGTGGAAGGCTCGGCCTTATGCCTGGTGTTTTGTTCCACTCTTGCCGCCCTAGTTTCCGTCATACCGGTATTATGTTCCTTGAGTTTGCGTTCCTTACGCGGTTGGGTGATTTATGCGACCCCCTTGACAGTTCGCCTTGAATAAAACTCCTCCAGCAAGGCCCAACCTTGGTTTTACCATTTGCCACCTAAGCCTTTTCCCTTGGGTTTTCGCGAGCCCGAGGGTCATCTTTTTTTAACCCCCCCGGGCCAGTGCTCCTTCGAGTGTTGGTCCGAACCGAGCAGCCTGCAGGGCCACCTCGGGGAAACTCGAGGCCTGGTTTTACTCGTAGCTTGACTTATCCGGTGTGACCTGAGAACGAGATATGTGCGGCTCCTATCGGGATTTGTCGGCACATCGGGCGGCTTTGCTGGTCTTGTTTTACCATTGTCGAGATGTCTTGTAAACCGGGATTCCGAGACTGATCAGGTCTTTCCGGGAGAAGGTTTATCCTTCGTTGACCGCGAGAGCTTATAATGGGCTAAGTTGGGACACCCCTGCAGGGTATTATCTTTCGAAAGCCGTGCCCGCGGTTATGAGGCAGATGGGAATTTGTTGATGTCCGGTTGTAGAGAACTTGTCACTTGACTTAATTAAAATACATCAACCGTGTGTGTAGCCATGATGGTCTCTTCTCGACGGAGTCCGGGAAGTGAACACGGTTTGAGTTATGCATGAACGTAAGTAGTTTCAGGATCACTTCTTGATCATTTCTAGCTTCGCGACCGTTGCGTTGCTTCTCTTCTCGCTCTCATTTGCGTCTGTTAGCCACCATATATGCTTAGTGCCTGCTGCAGCTCCACCTCATTACACCATCCTGTCCTATAAGCTTAAATAGTCTTGATCTCGCGGGTGTGAGATTGCTGAGTCCTCGTGACTCACAGATTCTACCAAAACAGTTGCAGGTGCCGACGATGCCAGTGCAGATGATGCAACCGAGCTCAAGTGGGAGTTCGATGAGGAACATGGTCGTTACTATGTTTTGTTTCCTGATGATCAGTAGTGGAGCCCAGTTGGGACGATCGGGGATCTAGCATTTGGGGTTATCTTATTTTCATTTGGATTTGACCGTAGTCGGTCTATGTGTGGATTTTGGATGATGTATGAATTATATTTATGTATTGTGTGAAGTGGCGATTGTAAGCCAACTCTCGTTATCCCTTTCTTGTTCATTACATGGGATTGTGTGAAGATGACCCTTCTTGCGACAAAACCACAATGCGGTTATGCCTCTAAGTCGTGCCTTGACACGTGGGAGATATAGCTGCATCGTTGGGCGTTACAAGTTGGTAATCAGAGCCATCCCCGACTTAGGAGCCCCCTGCTTGATCGAATCGCTGGCGTTGTTGAGTCTAGAACAAAAATGTTTTGAGTCTTAGGATTATATATATCGGAGAGTAGGATTCTTTTTACTCCTCAGTCCCTTCGTCGCTCTGGTGAGGCCTCCTGACGTAGAAGTTTTGACTCTTCTCTCCTCAAATTTCACTAAAAAAAATTTTAGGATCACGCGGGTATCTTGGAATCATTCCGATGGTTTTGTGATGAGAACATTGTTCTTGGTGCCTCCTGACATTTAGGGGTTGTGGCAGTGTCCCGGGGAGTTGAGCTCCGAGGTGTTGTCGTCACAATTTTATCGTTGCAGTTCTGGAATACCTGACTTTCGCCGACATCGAAAATCTCTTTTATGCAGTTGTTGGTGAGATCACCTCGACACCACCTAGTACTGGGGCGGGAGTTCGGGAGTATTGCCATAACTCGTATAACGGATGCTTTTCGAAGGTTGAGGTACACGATTTCCGAAGGTTTCTTGGTTATGTGTTGACGGATGGATACAGCTGGATCTAGGGATTGCTAGTTTGGGTGATATATTTTGTGTCCCCTGTATCCCCAACACCAGATTGCATAACCAGAAAGTTTTGGGAGTTTATAAGTGGGAATTCAAGTAGCTCCTAGGATATCTTTCCGACAGACGCATGATATGAGATTGGGGTTCGACGTCTAGTGGTCCGCCTTTCCACGGTTGGTTTTACAGTGGTCTCGTAGTGTCTTAAAGAGTCCTTGGCTATGCCGACTCGGGGACGCTTCGTATGTCATGTGCACTGCCTTGTACATGATGGTGTTGTACGATCGAGCCCGTGTGGGCCCCACCACGAAAACTTCGGACGAAATCTCTATCATATGTTTGTTCCGGCTTATTCTGCAAGCCAATACTTTGTTTTGTTTTGAATTGTGGTATTCGAGTTTGCTTCGAAGTCAAATGTTGATTCCATACCTTTTTCTAAGTGGCTTCTCACCTTAATGGAAGTGTGATGATTTACTATGGAATTCATACGTTCATCCTCGTTCGAATGTTTATTGTGAAGACTATATGTTGCAATTTCTATCCGTTGATTCAACTTGTCTATTTGTCTATCAAGATGCTAACGGATGTCACCCTCTTCAGGATGGCTCCGCCAACGCGTCAGAATCCGGAATGCAATGAAGGGAGTCAGGCGAACCCTCCGCCACCACCTCCGCCTCCGGAGGCATGGCAAGCTATCATGGCAGCCACCAACGCCAATGCTCAGATGATTCTGCAACTCTTGCAAGAACGCACCCAAGGGCAAGGCAATCAAGGAAATCAAGGCCAAGGCAACAATCAGTCTCACTTCGCTACCCTCAACCAGTTTCTCGCAAATCAGCCCAAGTCTTTCAGCTACTGTGCCGAGGCCACAGATGCCGATGATTGGCTCGTGGACATCAACAAGCATTTTGAATGTAGCAATGTCGGGCCTGAGGACTTTGTCAAGTTCGCTTCTTTTCAACTCAAGGACCAAGCTGCTGATTGGTATCAACAATACAAAGATTCCAGAGGAGGTCGTGTGATCACTTGGACTGACTTCTGTCGGGACTTCAAAGCGCACCACATTCCACAAAGTGTTGTTGAGAGCAAGCGTGAGGAGTTCCGCAATCTCAAGCAAGGCAACATGTCTGTGTATCAATTCAACATCCAGTTTTAGAAACTTGCTCGCTTCGCTAAACAAGACGTTTCTGATGAAAAGAGCATGATCTATCACTTCAGAGGTGGCCTTAGAGAGGATCTGCAGTTAGCTCTCGTTCTTGTTGAACCTACTCAGTTTGATCAATTCTATAACATGGCACTGAAGCAAGAGGCTGCTCAGCTCAAGTGTGAGGCTTCTAAGAAGAGAGTCAGGGACGCAGTTCAGTCTTCTTCTTCCTCACTAGTGGCTACTAAGCAACAGAAGTTCTAGTTGCCTCCTCCTCCTCCGTTTCGTCAGCCTTACCAGCAGAAGAACAAAGGTGGCCATGGATCTTCCCACTCATCCAACTCTGGCTATCAGAAAAAGTCTCAGAATCAAGCTCCAAAGTCGAATGCTCCTTATCATCGTCCACTCTCAGAGGTGACTTGCAACAAGTGTCAGCAGAAAGGTCACTATGCTAACAAGTGCTTCAACCAAAGGCGCCTTCCGTCTCCTCCTCGTGTGAGATCTTCCAGCAATGCAGTGGTCAAGCATAATCCAAAGTCTGCAAAGGTGAACATGATGAATGCAGCTCAAGCGGAGGAATCTACTGATGTGATAATGGGTAATCTCTCAGTTAATGATATTCCTGCAAAAGTCTTATTTGATACTGGTGCATCGCATTCTTTCATTTCAAGACCTTTTGTTGCCAAGCATGAGTTTGTGACGGAAAAGATTCCTATCCCGTTGAAGATTGTGTCCCCGGGTAAGCAAATGACATCTAATAATTGTGTCCCGGATGTTTCCATCAAGATGGGAAACTATAAATTTCTGTCTAAACCAATTGTTCTTGGTGACTCGGATATTGATCTAATTCTCGGGATGGACTGGCTTTCTAAGCACAAGGCTCAACTTGATTGTGCTGCCAGGGAAATTCAATTGACACACTCTTCTGAGGATGTTATTATCTATGCCGCTCATGATGAAACCATTCGGTTGTTTTCTCTCAATGAGAAGGGCGAGTTGAATGCCATCTCTCAAATTCCAGTCATTTGTGAGTACCAAGATGTCTTTCCAGAAGAGCTACCGGGTATGCCTCCTCACCGGCCAGTTGAGTTCGTTATCGATCTTGAGCCCGGCACTGAACCCGTTTGCAAGCGTCCTTACAAGCTTGGACCCAAGGAGCTGAAGGAATTAAAGAAATAGCTCGATTAACAAGAGCGTCTGGGTTTGACGAAACCGAGTTCATCTCCATGGGGTTGTGGTGTTCTTTTTGTCCAGAAGAAGGATGGCACGGAACGACTTTGTGTCGACTACCGTCCATTGAACAAGAAGACAATCAAGAACAAGTATCCGCTTCCCAACATCAATGAGCTATTCGAGCAACTCAAAGGTGCTAAAGTTTTCTCCAAGCTTGACCTTCATATGGGTTATCATCAGATTCGCATTCGTGAAGAAGATATTCCCAGGACAGCATTCAGAACAAGCTTTGGTTCTTATGAATATACTGTCATGTCTTTCGGCCTTGTCAATGCTCCTCCAACATTCTCTCGGATGATGAATTTCATCTTCAACCCCTATACCAATGAATTCGTGCTGGTGTATCTCGATGATATCTTGGTCTTCTCCAAGAATAAGAAGGATCATGCCAAACATTTGCGATTGGTGCTCGACAAGCTCAGAGAGTATCAATTCTACGCGAAGTTTTCCAAATGTGAGTTTTGGCTCGATGAAGTTCTTTACCTCGGTCATATCATCTCTGCCAAGGGCATCGCTGTTAATCCCGAGAAGGTGTCCGCAATTGTGAATTGGGAACCTCCTCAGAATGTCAAGCAGCTTCGCAGTTTTCTTGGTCTTGCAAGCTATTGTCGAAGATTCATTGAGAATTTCTCTAAGATTGCAAAGCCTCTTTCCAACCTCCTCCAGAAGCATGTGAAGTATGTCTGGTCTCCTGAGTGTGACGTTGCTTTCAACACTCTCAAAGAGAAACTCGTCACAGCTCCTGTCTTAACTCCTCCTGACGAATCCAAACCATTCGAAGTTTTCTGTGATGCTTCTCTTCAAGGTCTCGGTGCTGTGTTAATGCAAGAGAAGAAAGTTGTGGCCTATACCTCTCGTCAGTTGAAGCCCAACGAAAAGAACTACCCCACTCACGATCTTGAGTTGGCGGCAGTTGTCCATGCATTAGTAACATGGAGACATCTCTTGTTGGGAAGAAAAGTGGACATATTCACCGATCACAAGAGTCTCAAGTACAATCCAAGTATTGAATATACTCCAGGCAAAGCCAATGTCATTGCAGATGCTTTGAGTAGGAAGGCGTATTGCAATAGCTTAATCCTCAAGCCATTCCAACCGGATCTTTGTGAAGCTTTCCGCAAGCTGAATCTCCAAGTTGTTCCTCAAGGCTTTCTTGCCAACCTCATAGTCTCTCCTACTTTGGAAGATCAAATTCGTGAGGCACAACTCCTGGATACCATGGTGAAGAAGGTGAAACGTGGTATTGACAAGGGTCTTTCCAAATACAAGTGCTATCGCATTGATGACAGAGACACTTTATTCTTTGAGGACCGGATTGTGGTTCCTAAAGGTGATCTAAGGAAAGTCATTATGAACGAGGCACACATTTATCTTCTTTCAATTCATCCTGGAAGTACGAAGATGTACCATGACCTCAAGCAGTCGTATTGGTGGACTCGAATGAAGCGAGAAATCGCTCAATTCGTGAAAGAATGTGATGTCTGTCGAAGAGTGAAAGCAGAACACCAACGACCAGCTGGTCTCCTCCAACCTTTGCTATCCCAGAATGGAAGTTTGATCATATCAAAATGAACTTCATGACTGGATTTCCAAAGTCCAAGCGCGGAAATGATGCTATCTTCGTTGTCATCGACAAGCTTACAAAAGTGGCTCATTTTCTTCCAATCAAAGAATCTATCACAGCAGCCCAGTTGGCAGAGCTATACACCTCCAGGATTGTCTCCTTGCACGGCATTCCACAATTGATATCTTCAGATCGTGGAAGCATGTTCACTTCTAAGTTCTGGGACTCCTTCCAGAAGGCCATGGGCACCAACATTCGCTTCAGCACAGCTTTCCATCCTCAAACTAGTGGCCAAGTCGAGCGAGTCAATCAAATTCTTGAAGATATGCTCAGGGCTTGTGTCATTTCCTTTGGCATGAAATGGGAAGATTGTCTTCCATATGCCGAGTTCTCCTACAACAACAGCTTCCAAGTGAGTTCGGGCAAGGCCCCATTCGAAATTCTCTATGGCAGAAAGTGTCTTACTCCTCTCAATTGGTTAGAGACTGGTGAACGCCAACTTCTTGGCAATGCCTTAATCACAGAGGCTGAAGAAATGTGTAAAGTCATCCGTGAAAATCTCAAAGCCGCGCAATCGCGCCAGAAGAGTTACTATGATAGTAAGCACCGTGATGTGGTTTTCGAGATCGGAGACCATGTCTACCTCCGCGTCTCTCCAATGAAAGGCACTCGTCGCTTCGGTATCAAAGGGAAGCTGGCCCCTAGATACGTGGGTCCTTTCAAGATCATTGGCAAAAGAGGCGACCTCGCCTATCAACTTGAGCTTCCTTCCAACTTCGCGAACGTGCACGATGTGCTCCACGTGTCACAGCTTCGCAAGTGCTTCAAGACTCCCGAGCGCACCATCAACTTCAAAGAGATTGACCTCCAAGAAGATCTGTCTTATCATGAGCACCCCGTTGCTATTCTTGAAGAAACTGAGCGCAAGACTCGCAACAAGTCAATCAAATTCCTGAAAGTGAAGTAGTCGCACCATTCCGACCGAGAAGCCACCTGGGAACGCGAGGACCATCTCCGT
Organism: Aegilops tauschii subsp. strangulata; assembly: GCF_002575655.3. Classification (NCBI taxonomy): domain Eukaryota; kingdom Viridiplantae; phylum Streptophyta; class Magnoliopsida; order Poales; family Poaceae; genus Aegilops; species Aegilops tauschii. The sequence continues at coordinate 273,594,764 of NC_053037.3, read as the reverse complement.
TCCGAATATCCGGAGTTCTTTCAGTCCTAGATCTCGGGACGAGATCCTCTCGTAGTGGTGGAGTGTTGTAACACCCCGGATGTAACTTTCCATATTTGTAACTCCAACTCTTGCCATTTTCGGCTATGTGTTATGATATTCCCTTCGTGGTTGGGTTTTGTCTCTCGTTTTGCATTTTGTTCATGTCATGCATCTCATATCATGTCATCATGTGCATCTCATTTGCATACGTGTTCGTCTCATGCATCCGAGCATTTTCCCAGTTGTCCGTTTTGCAATCCGACACTCCCACATGCACCGGCGCACCCCTCTTGTTTCTTTTCGCGAGCGGGTGTTGAATGTTCTCAGAATGGACCGAGTCTTGCCAAGTGGCCTTGGTATACCACCGGTAGACCACCTGTCAAGTTTCGCTCCATTTGGAGGTCGTTTGGTACTCCAACGGTTAAGCGAGTAACCGCAAAGTCCTTTTGTGTGTTGCAGCAAAACCCCCCTCCAAACAGCCCAAAACCCAGCAAACTCACTTCCATGCTCTAGGTCGTTCAATCACGATCGTGTGGGCGAAAACCGTGCTCCATTTGGAGTCTCCTAGCTCCCTCTACCTATAAAACACCTCCCCCCTCCAAAAGTCTTTGCAGATCAAACCCTAGCAAATCGCCCCTGCGCCGCCGGACACGTCCGCCGCTGGCAGGACGCATCCCCGCCGCCGCGCCCGGCCAACCAGGGGCCGCCACATCAGCGGGCCGTACGCCGCGCCGCCGAAGCCCGCGAGGCCCGGGGTCGGCCCCCGCGGCCCGCCCGCGCCCGCCGCCGCCCGTCGCCCTCGCCCGCAGCTCCCCGCCGCCGTTCCCAGCCGCCGCCGCAGCTCGCTGGCCGGCGCCTCGCCGCCCCGACGTCGGCTCCGCCGCCCGGCCGCGCCCGCGTCCCCGCAGCGCCTCGCCGTTCCCCGCCGCCGGCGCCTCCTCCCCTGTCGGGATTTGTCGGCATATCGGGCGGCTTTGCTGGTCTTGTTTTACCATTGTCGAGATGTCTTGTAAACCGGGATTCCGAGACTGATCGGGTCTTTCCGGGAGAAGGTTTATCCTTCGTTGACCGCGAGAGCTTATAATGGGCTAAGTTGGGACACCCCTGCAGGGTATTATCTTTCGAAAGCCGTGCTCGCGGTTATGAGGCAGATGGGAATTTGTTGATGTCCGGTTGTAGAGAACTTGTCACTTGACTTAATTAAAATACATCAACCGTGTGTGTAGCCGTGATGGTCTTTTCTCGACAGAGTCCGGGAAGTGAACACGGTTTGAGTTATGCATGAACGTAAGTAGTTTCAAGATCACTTCTTGATCATTTCTAGCTTCGCGACCGTTGCGTTGCTTCTCTTCTCGCTCTCATTTGCGTCTGTTAGCCACCATATATGCTTAGTGCCTGCTGCAGCTCCACCTCATTACACCATCCTGTGCTATAAGCTTAAATAGTCTTGATCTCGCGGGTGTGAGATTGCTGAGTCCTCGTGACTCACAGATTCTACCAAAACAGTTGCAGGTGCCGACGATGCCAGTGCAGATGACGCAACCGAGCTCAAGTGGGAGTTCGTTGAGGAACGTGGTCGTTACTATGTTTCATTTCCTGATGATCAGTAGTGGAGCCCAGTTGGGACGATCGGGGATCTAGCATTTGGGGTTATCTTATTTTCATTTGGATTTGACCGTAGTCGGTCTATGTGTGGATTTTGGATGATGTATGAATTATATTTATGTATTGTGTGAAGTGGCGATTGTAAGCCAACTCTCGTTATCCCTTTCTTGTTCATTACATGGGATTGTGTGAAGATGACCCTTCTTAAGACAAAACCACAATGCGGTTATGCCTCTAAGTCGTGCCTCGACACGTGGGAGATATAGCCGCATCGTTGGGCGTTACAGCTGTTTTTAGGAGACTTTCCATGGTGTTATTTATGTGCAGAAATAAAAGTTCTCGGAATGACCTGAAACTCCACGGAACACCTATTTGAAAAATAAGAAAAATACTGGAAGAAAATTCCACGTCAAGGGGCCCACACCCTGTGCACGAGGGTGGGGCGCGCCTGCCCCCTAGGGTGCGCCCCCCTACCTCGTGGGCCCCCTGACGCTCTGCCGACCTCAACTCCAACTCCATATATTCACTTTCGGGGAGAAAAAAATCAGAGAGAAGGATTCATCGCGTTTTACGATACGGAGCCGCCGCCAAGCCCTAAAACCTCTCGGGAGGGCTGATCTGGAGTCCGTTCGGGGCTCCGGAGAGGGGGATTCGTCGCATCATCATCATCAACCATCCTCCATCACCAATTTCATGATGCTCACCGCCGTGCGTGAGTAATTCCATCGTAGGCTTGTTGGACGGTGATGGGTTGGATGAGATCTATCATGTAATCGAGTTAGTTTTGTTAGGGTTTGATCCCTAGTATCCACTATGTTCTGAGATTGATGTTGCTATGACTTTGCTATGCTTAATGCTTGTCACTAGGGCCCGAGTGCCATGATTTCAGATCTGAACCTATTATGTTTTTACGAATATATGTGAGTTGTTGATCCTATCTTGCAAGTCTATAGTCACCTACTATGTGTTATGATCCGGTAACCCCGAAGTGACAATATCGGGACCACTCCCGGTGATGACCATAGTTTGAGGAGTTCATGTATTCACTATGTGCTAATGCTTTGTTCCGGTACTCTTTTAAAAGGAGGCCTTAATATCCCTTAGTTTCCATTAGGACCCCGCTGCCACGGGAGGGTAGGAAAAAAGATGTCATGCAAGTTCTTTTCCATAAGCACGTATGACTATATTCGGAATACATGCCTACATTACATTGATGAATTGGAGCTAGTTCTGTGTCACCCTATGTTATGATTGTTACATGATGAACCGCATCCGGCATAATTCTCCATCACCGATCCAATGCCTACGAGCTTTTCACATATTGTTCTTCGCTTATTTACTTTTCCGTTGCTACTGTTACAATCACTACAAAACACCAAAAATATTACTTTTGCTTCCGTTACTTTTGTTACCGTTACCACTACTATCTTATTACTTTGCTACTGAACACTTTGCTGTAGATACTAAGTTATCCAGGTGTGGTTGAATTGACAACTCAACTGCTAATACTTGAGAATATTCTTTGGCTCCCCTTGTGTCGAATCAATAAATTTGGGTTGAATACTCTACCCTCGAAAACTGTTGCGATCCCCTATACTTGTGGGTTATCAACGCTTCAGCTCGTCCTCCAGCTCTCGGCAGCGGCCGCGGGCGGCCTCGGCGTCCTTCAGTGCCGCGTCGCGATCAGCCGCGGCTTTGGAGGTGCTCTGCTTCTCCTTCTCGGAGGACGCCACAGCCTGGCTCAGCGTCGTCACCAGAGCTTGGGAGATCAAGGGCTCATGAGCCCCTGAGACCTCATCAGCCCGGACGGGCGCAGGCACTTCCGGAGCCAGCGGGGCCACGGGGGCTGACTCCTCCTAACGTTGCTCCCCTTGGCCTCGCGAGGGCGACCGGGCTGGAGAGGTGCGAGTGCTGCCAACTCCTTTCTCCGACGAGGGGGCGGGGCCGCCGTGTCCCCCTTCCGTTTCTTCACCGAAGGCACCGATCTGGCCAACCAAGGGTGAACATCAGGAAACAGCAAGTATAAGCAGAAGCCAGACGAAGCTCGGAACACTTACTGATCCAGCATGGCGTATTCCACCCTCCGCTTGGGAAGCTTGAAGCCTGAAAGCCTCGAAGCCTGAGGCGTGGGCGCACGGACTCCGGGAGCGGAAGACGGTGCAGCAGAAGGGCCAGAGGCAGCATCCCGAGGAATCAGCATAACCTACTCCTTGTCAGGACGACGAGCAGTTCTCCCCCCTCCTGGCGGGCATCGACCTCGGCGTCGTCAGGAAGGGCGCGGAGGATTTCAGCTTTGCTGAAGGGAGAGTTTTCCCCCATCTCCTCGGGGGTCGCCTCCGAGTCCTCCTCCTCTTCTCCCCCCCCCCCCCCCCCCCCCCGCGGGATTCGTCAGAAGATAGCTCCACCGGCTTCAGCGCCGCGGGGGCTCCGGAGAGCGCAGGTGGCACCAGCCCGCGCACGTCAAAGGTCGGCCTGGAGGCCATGATTGGCTCCCAGTCCTTGCGGAGGAACAAGGGAGTGAAGGCGCTCGGCAGGTACTCCTGGTTGTCCCCAACCAGGAGGCGCAGGACAGCAGCCAGTTAATCGTCAGGAAAGGCCCCCGGCCTCAGGCGGACCTTGTCTTCTTCATCTCCAAGCTTCCACAAGGGGCGTGCGCGCCTGGAGCGGGGCGACGCGCAGCATCAGGAACTCCCTCAGGGGCATGGCCCATGTGACCTTCGCCGCCTTCACGTTGCCCGGCTTCAGGTCGGTCTGCATCTGCGCCAACACCGACGACGCCCGCTCGTCGGCGAGCTCTGCGCGGGGCCACCCCTTGTTAAACTGGGGCGCCTCCGTTGGCAATGCCAAGCGCGGGTGGATGCACTTGTCGTCCATCATGACCCATTTGGCCCGGATGTTGTCGGCTCTCTTCCCGGTGTTCGAGATTCAGTTGGCTTTGCCAGATGCGATGAAATTGGCGCACCCGGAAACATGGCCGTCGCTGATGCGGAGGAAGAAGAGGTGGCGTAGGAGCGTCACAGACGGCATCACGCCCAGATATGCCTTGCAATAGTAGGCGAAGATGGACAGGAGGAGAATAGAGTTGGGATGGAGGTGCAACGCCTGCAGCCCGTAGTGGTCACAGGCAGGCAAGTCTGGGTACCCTAGTTCCAAGAATGCCGATAGTAGCCCCCAGGCCCAAGGCGCGCTCGGGCTGGCTTCAAGGCGAAGCCAAGGGGCAAGAGTGAAGCATCGCGGGCCCCAATCGCCTTCGGGCCAGGCTGACATGTGGTGCCTGACGGAACACTGACGCCTCTGCTCGCCCATGTTGCTTCGACAAACGTTCCGAGTTGGCAGAAAGACTGGCGCATGTCTGCATAACCATGATTGCCCAGTTGCGCATTCGCCTTCTGCTCCTTCCCCCTTCGCTAGCTCGCACCCTCCTTGCCAGATTCTGTGCTAGCTCCAATCTGCCTCATCGCCATGGCCCCCGGGAAGAAGAAAGGCAAGGCACCGGCTATGGCAGAACCCTCGGCGGGGCCGGAGCCTGCGTAGGGCCGGTCCACCATACTCAATCACGAGGGGCTGGACAAGGACCGGCATGCGGTTGCCGCCGACTTCCAAAGAGTGGAAGGCGACGAAGATCTGACCGGCCTCCCAGCTTCTAGCCGACATGGAGGCCACCGAGATCCCTCTTCATCTTCACGTCCTTTTTGCCGGCATGTTGCCGTCGTTCTCCGATTTCTTCAATGGCGTGCTTTTGCACTATCAAATCCACGCGCTGCATCTAGATCCCGGGTCTGTCGTTCTTCTCTCCGCCTTCACATTCTTGTGCGAGGCCTTCGTGGGCATTGCCTCGTCCATGGCCCTGCTCCGCCACTTCCTCCCCCTTCGGTTGGCTGACGGCAAGCAACGCTCGGGATGCATGTTGCTTCAGGCGGTGGCGGCGACTGCAGGCTCCGGCATCGACACCTCGCTCCACCCAAACGCGGGGAGGGGGGTTCCGGAGGCAGTGGGTGTACGTAGATGCCACCATGTATAGCCCCCTGCTCCTGATCCCATCCACCCCTGTGGAGCCGAGCTCAGGGTGGGGGCACGCGGAGCTGGTCGACCCGTGGCTCGCTCGAGTCATGACTAGGTTGGCCAACCTGAGGAAGGCGGTGGTGAAGATGGCTATGGTAGTGAGGGACTTTGTCTAGAGGCGCATCGCTCCGCTCCAGCGCCATTACCGCCCGATGTGGGCTTTCACCGGCCCCAGAGATGACATGACGCTTCAGGAGCCTCGCCTTCCCTCCAGCACACTACGTGAAGTGCTCCGCCTCCTGACAGGCGAAGAGCCTGTCGGGCTCCCTTTGAACGGGTTCCCCCTATGTGATCACCCGAACAGGGGAGCCTTTGCCAAGAAGATGCCGCACTTCGACAAGTGGGGGCTGCTCCCCGAGGACCACGAGGGGCCTCGCGACAACCCCCTCCTGGTGACCCCAGGGCGCTAAAGCGTTGAGGTGCTCGCTCCTCAAGCGGCCGCGGGGGAGTGCACTCCACCATGCGCTCCCCAGGCATCCACCTTCAGCCCCGTGGGTGTCGGGGAAGGCGCCCCGCCTGCGGATGCAGCTGCTGTCCTCGCCATGGAGGGCCACGAGGGGCCTCGCGACAACCCCTTCCTGGTGACCCTGATATGTCTCCAACGTATCTATAATTTTTTATTGTTCCATGCTATTATATTTTCAATCTTGGATGTATTATTGCATTTATATGCGATTTTATATGATTTTTGGGACTAACCTATTAACCTAGAGCCCAGTGCCAGTTTATGTTTTCTCCTTGTTTTTGAGTTTTACTGAAAAGGAATACCAAACGGAGTCCAATTGATGTGCCAATTTTTGATGATTTTTTATGGACCAAAAGAAGCCCCCGGAGTAAAAGAGTTGGGCCACAAGTGTCCCGGGCTGTCCACGAGGGTGGGTGCGCCCCCCCCCCCCCCGGGGCGCGCTGCCCTATCTCGTGGATGACTCGAGCACCTCCCTGACTTGTTCCTGACGCCAAAAATTCCTATAAATACTTAAACCTCCTGAACATAACCTAGATCGGGAGTTCCACCGCCGCGAGCCTCTGTAGCCACCAAAAACCAATCGGGACCCTGTTCCGGCACCCTGCCGGAGGGGGGAATCCCTCATCGGTGGCCATCTTCATCATCCCGGTGCTCTCCATGACGAGGAGGTAGTAGTTCACCCTCGGGGCTGAGGGTATGTACCAGTAGCTATGTGTTTGATCTCTCTCTCTCTCTCTCTCGTGTTCTTGATATGGCACGATCTTGATGTATCGCGAGCTTTGCTATTATAGTTGGATCTTATGATGTTTCTCCCCCTCTACTCCCTTGTAATGGATTGAGTTTTCCCTTCGAAGTTATGTTATCGGATTGAGTCTTTAAGGATTTGAGAACACTTGATGTATGTCTTTCATGTGCTTCTCTGTGGTGACAATGGGATATTCACGTGATCTACTTGATGTATGTTTTGGTGATCAACTTGCGGGTTCAGTGACCTTGTGAACTTATGCATAGGGGTTGGCACACGTTTTCGTCTTGACTCTCCGGTAGAAACTTTGGGGCACTCTTTGAAGTTCTTTGTGTTGGTTGAATAGATGAATCTGAGATTGTGTGATGCATATCGTATAATCATACCCACGGATACTTGAGGTGACATTGGAGTATCTAGGTAACATTAGGGTTTTGGTTGATTTGTGTCTTAAGGTGTTATTCTAGTATGAACTCTAGGATAGATCAAACGGAAAGAATAGCTTCGTGCTATATTACTACGGACTCTTGAGTAGATTTATCAGAAAGGATAACTTTGAGGTGGTTTCGTACCCTACAATAATCTCTTCATTTGTTCACCACTATTAGTGACTTTGGAGTGACTCTTTGTTGCATGTTGAGGGATAGTTATATGATCCAATTATGTTATTATTGTTGAGAGAACTTGCACTAGTGAAAGTATGAACCCTAGGCCTTGTTTCCTAGCATTGCAATACCGTTTACGCTCACTTTTACCACTTTCTACCTTGCTGTTTTTATATTTTCAGATTACAAAAACCTATATCTACCATCCATATTGCACTTGTATCACCATCTCTTCGCCGAACTAGTGCACCTATACAATTTACCATTGTATTGGGTGTGTTGGGAACACAAGAGACTCTTTGTTATTTGGTTGCAGGGTTGTTTGAGAGAGACCATCTTCATCCTACACCTCCCACGGATTGATAAACCTTAGGTCATCAACTTGAGGGAAATTTGCTACTGTCCTACAAACCTCTGCACTTGGAGGCCCAACAACGTCTACAAGAAGAAGGTTGCGTAGTAGACATCAAGCTCTTTTCTGGCGCCATTGCCGGGGATGTGAGTGCTTGAAGGTATATCTTTAGATCTTGCAACCGAATCTTTTAGTTTCTTGTTTTATCACTAGTTTAGTTTATAAAAGAAAACTACAAAAAATGGAATTGAGGATGCCTCATATGCTTCATCTTTTTAATATCATTCGTGAAAATGATTGGAAGGATAATCGTGCTCAAGTGCTAGAGGAAGAATGCATTAGAATGTTTGCCACTAAATCTTTGAATGATGAGCATGATTGCAATGTTGTTAGTACGAACTCTTTGAATATCCATAGTACTAATGATGATTGCACTAGTCATGATGAAAATGTCTCTTATAAGCATGTCAATTTTTGCGGAGTGCATAGAGTTTGCAAGTACACACCAAATAGGGAAGATAGATTTTGCAAGAGGCATAAGTATTTAGAAACTAAATGGTTGCAAGAAAGGCTAGATATTTGTGCTGAAATTTTAAATTTTCTTAGCCATCCTTGTGAACTTTGCAATGAACGTGGTCATTTAAATATCCAATGCAAATTGTTTCATGATCATACCGTGTCCAAATATTGTGATGACTTGATTTCCCTTGCGCATCATAATGAACTTAGTTTGCTTGTGGGTTATGAAGAAATAAAACGTATAACTAAGGATATGCCAGAATTTGTCCTTGATAAAGTTCTTGATTTTGATCTAGAGGAAATTTATATGTATTGTGCGGTGAATTGCATTGAAAATCCTTATATTGCCAATTACATAAAGACAAGAAAACAAATAGAATATGAAGGGAATACTAATGAAAGGGAAGATACTTCCCAATATCCTCCTATTATTTCTAATGATGAATCAGGTAACGAGGAGGAGCTTTCTATTCAACCAATCTCATTAATAAGGAGCTCAAAAAAGAGGGTTAAACCCACACATGATGTGAAGAAGAAAAAGAAAAGACGGAGAAGCAAAGGTAGAAAGGTATCCCTCCCAAATGATGTTGCTCCTATTACTCATTGTGATGATGATAATTGCTATACTATTGGTGCTATCCATACTATTAATGATGAGAGTGATTATGCTTATGATATGAAAAGGCCCAAGCTTGGGGATGCTATGTTTGATGAGAATGACATTTTTGAGAATATATTTGCTGCAATTAATGTTTGTCCCAAGCTTGGGGATGCTATGTTTAATGAAGATGATATTTTTAGCCTCCCAAGTTTTGATGAGCAAATTTATTATGATGATAGCATGCCTCCTATTTATGATGATTATTGTGATGATGCTTATGCTATAAAAAGTAGTGATGATTATATTTATAAAACTTGTCATGATTATGATTACCCTTTTTTGAACATTACTCTTTTAATGTGGAAACAATTTATAGTATTCGAGTCTCTTATGATACTCCCACTATTCCGAATGAGAAGAATTTTGCTTATGTGGGGAGTAATAAAATTGCTATGCTTGTAGATCATGAAAAGAATGCTTTATGTGATAGTTATATTGTTGAATTCATTCATGATGCTACTGAAAATTATTATGAGAGAGGATCATATGCTTCTACATATTGCAATAATATCAAGTTTCCTCTCTATGTGTTGAAAATCTTGAAGATTTGCTTGTTTTGCCTTCCTATGCTAGTTGATTATTGTTCCCATAAGTTGTTTGCTCACAAAATCCCTATGCATAGGAAGTGGGTTAGACTTAAATGTGCTAGTCATATTCTTCATGATGCTCTCTTTATGTTTCAATTCTTATCTTTTATGTGAGCATCATTGAAATCATCATGCCTAGCTAGGGGCGTTAAACGTTAGCGCTTGTTGGGAGGCAACCCAATTTTATTTTTGTTCTTTGTCTTTTGCTCCTGTTTAGTAATAAATAATTCATCTAGACTCTGTTTAGATGTGGTTTCATGTTTTAATTAGTGTTTGTGCCAAGTAGAACCTTTGGGAAGACTTGGGTGAAGTCTATGCAATCTTGGTGTAAAAAACAGAAACTTTTGAGCTCACGAGATTAGCTGCCATTTTTTACTGGAGAGTGTTTTTAGGTTGATTCTTTTTGTATATGATCAATAGATAAATTCCTCACGTCGAACAATTTATTTCAGAATTTTTGGAGTTCCAGAAGTATACGTTTGATACAGATTACTACAGACTGTTCTGTTTTTGACAGATTCTGTTTTCATTGTGTTGTTTGCTTATTTTGATGAATCTATGAGCAGTATCGGAGGGTATGAACCATAGAGAAGTTGGAATACAGTATATATTACACCAATATGAATTTATAATGAGTTCACAACAGTACCTAAGTGGTGATTTATTTTCTTATACTAACGGAGCGTACGAGTTTTCCGTTGAGTTTTGTGTTGTGAAGTTTTCAAGTTTTGGGTAAAGATTCGATGGACTATGGAATAAGGAGTGGCAAGATCCTAAGCTTGGGTATGCCCAAGGCACCCCAAGGTAATATTCAAGGAAAACCAAGAGCCTAAGCTTGGGTATGCCCCGGATCGCATCCCGTCTTTCGTCTTCGTTCATCGGTAACTTTACTTGGAACTATATTTTTATTCACCACATGATATGTGTTTTGCTTGGAGCATCATTTTATTTTATTTTGTTTTGCTTGCTGTTTGGATAAAATACCAAGATCTGAAATTATTAAATGTTAGAGAGTCTTCACATAGTTGCATAATTATTCGACTACTCATTGATCTTCACTTATATCTTTCGGGGTAGTTTGTCATTTGCTCTAGTGCTTCACTTATATCTTTTTAGAGCACGACAGTGGTTTTATTTTGAAGAAATAGATGAACTCTCATGCTTCACTTATATTATTTTGAGAGTCTTAAACAGCATGGTAATTTGCTTGGGTTATAAAATTTAGTCCTAATATGATAGGCATCCAAGAGGGATATAATAAAAACTCTCATATAAAGTGCATTGAATACTATGGGAAGTTTGATTCCTTATGATTGTTTTGAGATATGAAGATGGTGATATTAGAGTCATGCTAGTTGAGTAATTGTGGATTTGAGAGATACTTGTGTTAAAGTTTGTGATTCCCGTAGCATGCACATATGGTGAACCGTTATGTGATGAAGTCGGAGCATGATTTATTTATTGATTGTCTTCCTTATGAGTGGCGGTCGGGGACGAGCGATGGTATTTTCCTACCAATCTACCCCCCTAGGAGCATGCGCGTAGTACTTTGTTTCAATAACTAATAGATTTTTGCAATAAGTATATGAGTTCTTATGACTAATGTTGAGTCCATGGATTATACACACTCAAACCCTTCCACCATTGCTAGCCTCTCTAATACCGCGCAACTTTCGCCGGTACCATACACCCACCATATACCTTCCTCAAAACAGCCACCATACCTACCTATTATGGCATTTCCATAGCCATTCCGAGATATATTGCCATGCAACTTTCCACCGTTCCGTTTATAATGACACGCTCCATCATAGTCATATTGCTTTGCATGATCATGTAGTTGACATCGTATTTGTGGCAAAGCCATCGTTCACAATTCTTTCATACATGTCACTCTTGATTCATTGCACATCCCGGTACACCGTCGGAGGCATTCACATAGAGTCATATTTTGTTCTAAGTATCGAGTTGTAATCCTTGAGTTGTAAGTAAATAAAAGTGTGATGGTCATCATTATTAGAGCATTGTCCCAGTGAGGAAAGGATGATGGAGACTATGATTCCCCCACAAGTCGGGATGAGACTCCTGACGAAAATAAAATATAAAATAAAATAAAATAAACAGGCCAAAAAAAGAGAAGGCCAAAAAAACAAAAAAAGAGAGAAGGGGCAATGCTACTATCCTTTTACCACACTTGTGCTTCAAGGTAGCACCATGATCTTCATGATAGAAAGTCTCCTATGTTGTCACTTTCATATACTATTGGGAATCTTTCATTATAGAACTTGGCTTGTATGTTCCAATGATGGGGTCTTAAAATGTCCTAGGTCTTCGTGAGCAAGCGAGTTGGATGCACACCCACTTAGTTTCTTTTTGAGCTTTCATACACTTATAGCTCTAGTGTATCTGTTGCATGGCAATCCCTACTCACTCACATTGATATTTATTGATGGGCAACTTCATAGCCTGTTGTACGCCTAGTTGATGTGAGACTATCTTCTCCCTTTTTGTCTTCTCCACAACCACCATTCTATTCCACCTATAGTGCTATGTCCATGGCTCACGCTCATGTATTCCGTGAAGATTGAAAAAGTTTGAGAACATCAAAAGTATGAAACAATTGCTTGGCTTGTCATCGGGGTTGTGCATGATTTAAATATTTTGTGTGATGAAATAGAGCATAGCCAGACTATATGATTTTGTAGGGATAGCTTGCTTTGGCCATGTTATTTTGAGAAGACATGATTGCTTTGTTAGTATGCTTGAAGTATTATTGTTTCATGTCAATATTAAAGTTTTGTTTTGAATCTAATGGATCTGAATATTCTTGCCACAATAAAGAAGATTACATTGATAAATATGTTAGGTAGCATTCCACATCAAAAATTCTGTTTTTATCATTTACCTACTCGAGGACGAGCAGGAATTAAGCTTGGGGATGCTGATACGTCTCCAACGTATATATAATTTTTTATTGTTCCATGCTATTATATTTTCAATCTTGGATGTTTTATATTCATTTATATGCTATTTTATATGATTTTTGGGACTAACCTATTAACCTAGAGCCTAGTGCCAGTTTCTATTTTTTCCTTGTTTTTGAGTTTTACAGAAAAGGAATACCAAAGGGAGTCCAATTGACGTGCCAATTTTTGATGATTTTTTATGGACCAAAAGAAGCCCCCGAAGTAAAAGAGTTGGGCTAGAAGAGTCCCGGGCTGTCCATGAGGGTGGGGGCGCGCACTCCCCCCCCCCCCCGGGCGCGCTGCCCCATCTCATGGACGGCTCGGGCACCTCCCTGACTTGTTCCCGACTCCAAAAATTCCTATAAATACTTAAACCTCCAAAACATAACCTAGATCGGGAGTTCCGCCGCCGCAAGCCTCTGTAGCCACCAAAAACCAATCGGGACCCAGTTCCGGCACCCTACCGGAGGGGGGAATCCCTCACCGGTGGCCATCTTCATCATCCCGACGCTCTCCATGACGAGGAAGGAGTAGTTCACCCTCGGGGCTGAGGGTATGTACCAGTAGCTATGTGTGTGATCTCTCTCTCTCTCTCTCTCTCTCGTGTTCTTGATATGGCACGATCTTGATGTATCGCGAGCTTTGCTATTATAGTTGGATCTTATGATGTTTCTCCCCCTCTACTCCCTTGTAATGGATTGAGTTTTCCCTTCGAAGTTATCTTATCGGATTGAGTCTTTAAGGATTTGAGAACACTTGATGTATGTCTTGCATGTGCTTATCCGTGGTGACAATGGGATATTCACGTGATCTACTTGATGTATGTTTTGGTGATCAACTTGCGGGTTCAGTGACCTTGTGAACTTATGCATAGGGGTTTGCACACGTTTTCGTCTTGAATCTCCGGTAGAAACTTTGGGGCACTCTTTGAAGTTCTTTGTGTTGGTTGAATAGATGGATCTGAGATTATCTGATGCATATCGTATAATCGTACCCACGGATACTTGAGGTGACATTGGAGTATCTAGGTGACATTAGGGTTTTGGTTGATTTGTGTCTTAAGGTGTTATTCTAGTACGAACTCTAAGATAGATCGAACGGAAAGAATAGCTTCGTGCTATTTTACTACGGACTCTTAAATAGATCGATCAGAAAGGATAACTTTGAGGTGGTTTCGTACCCTACAATAATCTCTTCGTTTGTTCTCCGCTATTAGTGACTTTGGAGTGACTCTTTGTTGCATGTTGAGGGATAGTTATATGATCCAATTATGTTATTATTGTTGAGAGAACTTGCACTAGTGAAAGTATGAACCCTAGGCCTTGTTTCCTAGCATTGCAATACCGTTTACGCTCACTTTTACCACTTTCTACCTTGATGTTTTTATATTTTCAGATTACAAAAACCTATATCTACCATCCATATTGCACTTGTATCACCATATCTTCGCCGAACTAGTGCACCTATACAATTTACCATTGTATTGGGTGTGTTGGGGACACAAGAGACTCTTTGTTATTTGGTTGCAGGGTTGTTTCAGAGAGACCATCTTCATCCTACGCCTTCCACAGATTGATAAACCTTAGGTCATCAACTTGAGGGAAATTTGCTACTGTCCTACAAACCTCTGCACTTGGAGGCCCAACAACATCTACAAGAAGAAGGTTGCGTGGTAGACATCAGACCCCAAGGCGCAAAAGCGTTGAGGTGCTCGCTCCTTGGGCGGCCGCGGGGGAGGGCACTCCACCATGCGCTCCCAGGCATCCACCTTCAGCCCTGTGGGTGTCAGGGAAGGCGCCCCGCCTGCGGATGCAGCTGCTGTCCTCTGGATCCCCTGGCAGCCCGAAAGAGGAAGGAGCTCGGGAGCCGCCATAGTCATGCCCCAAGGACCCTGAAGAAGAGGAAGTGGATCGTTGTGGATGAGTAAGTACCTTGCCTTCCTCTTGATTGTTGCATACTGCATCACTACCTGACTCTTGCACCTCAGGACCCCTTCCAATGAGGGAACGAGCGCATCCCGAGTGCCACCTCCGGAGGGCACTGGTCCCGCCGTGCTCAGGCCTCATGAGTCGCGCGGTTGTGCACAAGGAGGCGCCCGCACCCGAACCAAGCCCGTCCCTGAGGGGTCTCGGGAATGCATTCCCGACATCTTTCTTTCGGGGCGGTCTCCAGGGTGTGGGGGTCATGCCAAGGGCTCCCCCACTGATCCTTGCTAGAAGCTGGGCAACCTGCGGGACGGCGCCATCCCCAAGCAGCGGGGTGAATCCGCGTCGGGCCCCATCTTAGGCTAGAGGAGCGGGCGAAGGAGTTCCAGCCCCCGGGCCCCTGCCTGAGGTGGGCGAGTCCTCAGACACCTCCCCAGCTGATCAGGACACGAAGGAGAGCCCATGCCTGGCGCTGGAGCTCGTATGCGGGCGCAGCACCGTCAGGCACGCTGGGCCGCCTCGGGGTGGAGCTTGGTGACATTGACGCCCGCCTCGAGGTGAAGCGCCTACACCTGGCACGTGAATGGCGCCAGCTGGAGGTCGCCATCAACTTCGGCCGCCTACAGCACGAGCATGCTTGTGCGGAGGCGGAGGCGTCCCTGGCTGCGGTGAGGCAGGCTCGCGACGTCGCCCTGGAGGAGGCCCGAGCTGCGGACCCTTGGCGCGAAGTGGCCGAGGGGCGTGAGAAGGAGCTCCAAGCTTTGAATGCCATCCTCGAGCGACAAGTCCAGGCGTGCATAGCTGCACTCGCTGCCCCAGCGGACGGGCCGCCCACAATTGAGGCGAGGCCCCGCATGCTCGAGGACGCGCTGGCACTAGAGGCGGTGGAGCAAAGCCTAGAGCACGAGCGGCTAGAGGTGATGGAGTGCCAAGTGGCTGCTGCCGAGGACGCCCTCGCTTCCCAGGAGGCGAAGATCCAGAGGGAGGCTAACAAGAATGTGGCTGGGATCCACAGAACCCTTGCCGAGGAATACCGCCGGAAGCTGGAGCTCTAGGAGGCTCGCTTCTACACGCGGTGCGACAAGCTGCAGGGCGAGGCCGATGGCCTCAAGGACAAGCTAGTTGCGGCGGAGCGGTGCAAGAAAGCCGCTTGGGAGGCTCGGGCCACTACTGAGGCCGAGCTTCCCTTCCTTTACAAGCAGGTAGAAGGTGTTTCCTCCCTCATGGAGAAAGCTTCAGATGAGGCGAGCCGAGCCCGGATGCTGCAGCGCGAGCGCTCCCAAATGTTCCAGGCCCTTGGGCTTAGGGCCAACCAGGCCTTGAGCAGTATTTGCGAGGAGAACGTCTCCAGCCCGCTCGTTGCCGATGATGCCCGTTACCTTAGCTTCTTCACCAAAGTCGTGGCATGCCTTGAAGGCAGGGCTGGGAAGGCGCGTCAGATCATTGAGGAGAGGAGCCATGACCTTCTTGTGTGTGCCTTCTCGCGTGTCTTCAGCCACCTTCTTCGCTTCGATCCGGACTTCGACTTCGAGGCCGCAATAGCCCCCGTACCCGGAGCGATCCAAGGCACCCTGGCGGGCTGGGTGGAGGATCATGTGGACGACCTGATCGCGGAGCTCGCCCCTACCGAGGACATGGGCGCGCCTATGGTCGAGGAACGCGGGACTGACGATGACGACGACGGTAGTAGCGATGGTGACAACGGGTCTTCCTAGGCTTGTTTTTTTGATTTCCTGTCAAGACTTTGGATGTGACCCTGCGGGGATGCGAAAGCATTTTCTGGAAGTACCTTCTTTATGATGTATCAAGTGATATTGTACTCCCTGATGTCGCCTTCCTTTTGCTTTTCGCGCGCCCGCGGCCCTGAGCTGGGGCGGCCGTTATTGTCACGTCGGGTCGCGGTGTCCGGCCCAGGTCCAGAGGTAGGCACTTGCTGAAGGCCTCGGGCCATACGCACACGCTGGTCTCGCTTGAGAGCGCCGCACGAGGGTCCGGACGCTGAAGTCCTGGAGAGGCGTACGCGCGGGTAGGTCTATGTTGGCTGAGGCCTGGGCCTTGAGGGCATCCTCAGAGCCGCCGGGCTGACCCAACCGTGTGTCGTGCCTAGCCCCCGCTCGTGAGGTGCGACGGAGGGAGCCACGGGCGCCCATGATCTTTCGCAAAGACGGAAATCAAGAGTGGAAGCACCGCGAGAAGAAAAAGCGAGTCCCCCCTTTTTTCAAATAAAGTCGCAAGAACTTTGAATTCACTAGAAGAAATAACAAATTTGGTTACAAGAGAAAGCAAAGAATCCGGCACCTACGCTCCCCTTCTAGTCTTGCAGCCAGCACGGAGCATGGTGCTTCCACTAGGCGTGGGCATAGTCGTTGATTGACCGTGTCGTCCGCCAGCGGGGGGCATGGGGCTTCCACTTGGGCGTGGGTGGGATCCCCCGTGAGGCTCTAGGGCAGCGCTCAGGAGACTCTGGGGCGTGTACAACCCCACTCATTATTACGTGAGAGTGTCACGGGCGGAGATTGCAGCGGGGGGAAGGGCATTTAACGGCGTGGTCTGGGCCCTGGCGTGAACCTGTTTGTGGCCTTCGGGGTGTCGCTCTTCGGCTTCGCCAACTGCCGCCCCTGCCGGCGGGTCACGATGGCCACAAAGTGGCTCGTCGCGCTGCCTCCCCCGGTGGGCCGCCTACCCCACCCAAAGCTCGGGGGAGCGTTCCTGGGTCGAGGGGAGTACCCCACTGGCCTCCTTTCCGCCATTCAGCCCACCGGGCTCTCCCCAGTGGGGCGAGCAAACGCAGCAAGAGCACGCCCGGGCCTTCGGCGAGGGTCGTGGCATGGGCGGGGGGCACAGGCGCTCTGTACCCTAACAGGCGACGTCGAGCAGCTCAGTGACCCGGTCGAGCAAAATGGCACGGTCACCGTTGGCGGGGCGATAGCGCAATAATCGCGCGCCGCAAGGAGCGCGCCCTGCGCGCCCGTTAGCCCCCGCGTGGCACAGAGGGACGACGCCGTGGCGACGCTGGCAGAAGGCGCGGCGGCACACCTGCTGCGCCACGCGGGGGCGTCGGTGACGAATCCTACCGTGGGCGATGGCGCGATGAGGAAAGCGGGGCTCGAAGGGAGACGCCACGGCTGT
The DNA here is from genome assembly GCF_002575655.3 of Aegilops tauschii subsp. strangulata. NCBI lineage: Eukaryota > Viridiplantae > Streptophyta > Magnoliopsida > Poales > Poaceae > Aegilops > Aegilops tauschii. The sequence goes on along the minus strand of NC_053037.3, from coordinate 273,577,121 downwards.
ATGGTGCCGTCTGATCGGGGCGCGCGACCCACCGCTCGACGCGGGCTCGGCTGGCCCTCACCATGGGTGTGGCAAGGCGAGGATGGAGCGTGGCTGATGAGGAGGCTGGGCTTCGACACTCCCCCTACCTGGCGCACCAAATGTCGGATTCAGGGCTCCGCAGACCCAAGAAAGGTTCGAACTCTAGGGCGTGTGCGAAGATCTCAACCTCTCAAGCTCAAAGCCCGTCACCCCATAGCCTAGCCTAGCCAGATTCGCGTGGACAATGAAGAAGTTGAACACGGCAGTTTACCCAGGTTCGGGCCACCTTGCGGTGTAAAACCCTACTATGCTTTGTGGTGGATTGGGCTCATGAGGGGTTGAGGATGAACTAGTACAGAGGATGAACAGCCTCGTGAGGGCTGCTCTGGTGAAGGTTGAAAGGGTTGGATTGGGTGCGGATCCCTCTCTATGGTGGTGGCTAGGCTATATTTATAGTGGCATTGGTCCTCTTCCCCCAAAACTTAGGAGGGAAGGGATCCCACAACGGCCAATTTGAAAGGAGACAAGTAATACATCTAATCCTGACGAAAGGTGGTCTTCGCCTGCAAAGCTTCTGGTCGTGACGCAGCGATGGGCTCGGTGATGACCTCCTCCTTGCCAAGCCTGTGGTCCTGATCTTGTTGCACTGGAATGGAAACCCTTGGGAGATTCCTCGGGAACCCACACCTGTCCTTGCCTCCTTAGCACCAAAGAGGAAACAGACTCCTCTGGGCCCGCTGGCGCCCGCCTGGCCTTGGTCGTCATGGCTCACGTCATCGTAGCCTCGTGAGGCTGGGTACCTGCATAGAAATCTCCGCTTCTCGGCAGGTCGCCTGGGGAGGTCGCACCCTAGGGAGGTCTTGGTGTCGTCCGCCTCGTGAGGCTTGGCCCCTCGTGAGGGTCTTGTCTTGGTGGTCTTGGAGATGGGTCGTACCAGGTCGTCGAGGGAGCCACGCCGTGGGCCGCAGGCAGGCAAGTCTGGGTACCCTTGTTCCCAGAACGCCGACAGTGTGGGCGACACTGTAGACATGGTGTGGTGTCAAGAGCACAATGAATGGATGGTGGCCGAGGGCCCCAACTCATAGAGCGCATAATTTGGCATGACAGCGCGTGGTCACCGCGTGAGTGTAGTTGCCACGCATTCTAGGCGGCCCAGGCATGTCTGGTGGGTTGGGAACTCCCCCGGAAGATGTTAGGAGCAAGGAGACAACTGGGGTGGCCCAAGAGGTGGCTGAACTAAGCACAAATCCTAATTAGCAGCAAGGTGTTTGGTCAGTGGTATGGGCAATGCACAAGTCCAATGGGCTTGGATTTTGGCTGAGGATGATTGTCCACTAAGGTGATCACTGTGACAAAGGTTCGGCTCAATTGGAGGGATAAATAGCACTTGCTTTGCAATGTGCCAATCTGGATAGAAAATGAAAATGGAATATGCACTCAGATGGATGACTGGATTGAACTGAAATTTGGTGGAGGATAATCATTTGGGCATAGGAAGGCACTGTATAAATTTCATACCATTTGCACAAATATAAATGGAACTTCCTTCACAATACTCTTCACTGGACAAAAACTTGGGAAAATTGTTGAGAACAATTGGTTAAATCAAATGAGCTCAAATTTGGTGGAGGGAAGTTATATAGGTAGGATCATGTCATGGTAAAATTTTGGCAATTATGGAGCAATATGAAATATAGTTGCTTCACAAACTGAAAATATGACTAGAAGCAAAGATTGGATGATGTGCTCACATGGATTGTTGGATGGAGCTTAGATTTTGTGGAGAGTGGTTATTTGACCATATGGGAGATGTGGAAAAAGTTCAACTCATTTGAACTAGCCTAGTTGGTAGTTCCTTCACAAAGCATCTCTGTTGAAAGAAACTTTGGAAATTTGCCAAGGAAGATTGACTAGGCATATGTAGCTGAAATTTGGCATGTGGCAATGATTTGGATATGAAAGAGTGCTCAAAAAGTTCGTGGGCAATCAAGAAAAGATAAATAGCACTTTCTTCACGAAGTGCTATTATGGACAGAATAGGAAAATGAATATTCCTAAATTATCTTTGAACTAGGAAAGGAAGGGTTTTGATATATTTGTGGAAGATATGATCCAAAAAAATTATGATAATTTCATGGGAATTTTGGGAATGACAGAAATATAGGTTGCTTCACAACCTAGGGCAAACAGGGTTATTCCTTTAATAGAAAAAGGAATATTCCCAAGAAATAAATTTTGGGATAGGGCTAGAATGGAAATGACATGGTCTTGGGAATGATTTGAGAGTGATGAACAAGTTGGGAGAGGAATGAAAGATGATCTTCCCAGGTTTCAAGACCACAAAGACACAGAAAAGGAACTGCAAAGCAAAATCCAAAGAAATTCAAAAGAAAAAGAACGGACCAAATATCAGGGTGTCACACACACAAACAACGCTATTCTAATGCTAGGATCAAAATGATATCTACCATTCTTAAGAAGTTGCTCCCCACTACTCCCTATTCTCTCACCATGCACACTGTCCACATCAGCGATGTGCCACATCATTATTCAGTTTCCAAAAACAGCCAATCAATCAGTATCCACCTTAGCCATGCAGCCACATCAATGAAACTCCACCCATCTCATGTGTTTGGTTCCATTTTGCTTTGAGGGTTGCCCGCATCTTCCTCTGCACTCTGCTGCTGCCATAATTGCTGCGTACTAGCACACGCGCACCAGTACATTGCCTCCTAATTAACAGTACGATTCACCCTTTCCTCTCCTCATAGCACTAGGCACACATGAAGGCCACCAGCGAGGCAGGTGACCACTTGGCTGCCTATTTGTTTCTTTTCATATTCTCCAAACGTATGCCACAATCTTGGGTGAGGAAAGCGAGCAGCAGGCCACCTATTTATTCTCAGGTACCACCATCTGCTTCTTCTTGATTCATATTTCCATTCACTTCACGACTCTTAAAATTCTTGGTTTAATGGACAAGGCAATTTTCTCATCCCACAGATCTCTCGCTTCAATCCAATTCGTGCTACTCTTCTTCATTTCCACTCCCATGAATCTTATTTCGTTTTCATATTTTATTGCATTCCATGATTCACTTTACTATTTTGGTTAAGTTTAGCTTCTTGCCATCTAACACATTATGCTTTCACATCGTCTTGATTTTGCAACAGAAATTCATGTATGCTGCTGCAGTTCACACGCAAGAGATCACAACTGGTGGGTATGAAGCTCCAGAGTTGAGGCATATAATCTATGTAATTGTGTTCTGCTTTTGCTCTCTCCTATTTTACTGCCGTACGTGCCGGCTAAATTGAGGCAATTGCCCTCTTTTGTGATTTAGAGTAGTTCATTTTATTTCATAGATGTATCTTTCGATTTGACTATTTCAACATGTTTTCCATATATTTCTCTGCCGTTCCTAGCAAGAGGCAGATGGTTCCCTAAAAAAGCAAGAAGCAGATGGCGACCCGTTCCCAAAGCACGAAAGAAAAGAAGCGTATCCCACCTTTTTACTCCATGCAAATTAAATTTACAAGATGGATTAACTTTATCCCAATTTACGACTCCATTTAAGAGAGGTGTTAGAGAAACTAGGGTTTGGAACAATGCTCGATACCCTTGGTGGGTACGGCTGTCATATATTTATAAGAGGGAACCGTACAAATACCAGTTATGTTACAACACGTATATCTAATATATACTTAGTCTAACACCCTCCCTCAATCTTAACTATGTCCTGAAACACTCAGAAGGTTAAGGTTGCGACAACATCCTTCAAAAGAAGGCAAGGGCAAGGGTTTAGTGAAAATATCAGCAAGCTGATCCTTCGAAGAAACAAACTTAATCTGAAGGAGCTTCTGAGCAACACGTTCCCTCACAAAATGATAGTCAACTTCGATGTGCTTCGTTCGGGCATGAAATACTGGATTGGATGAAAGGTATGTTGCACCGATGTTATCACACCAAAGAACAGGCGGCTGAGTTGGGGAGACCTTCAACTCTCGAAGCAATGACTGCACCCACATGATCTCAGCTGTGGCATTAGCAACAGCTTTGTACTCAGCTTCGGTACTACTCCGAGACACCGTAGCTTGCTTGCGAGCTTGCCAGGCGATCAAGTTAGGCCCAAAGAACACAGCATGTCCCCCCGTGGATCGCCGATCATCAGGACAACCAGCCCAGTCGGCATCAGAAAATGCTGAGATCATTCCAGAACGCGCAGGCTAAAGATGGAGACCATATGAACCAGTGTGACGAACATAGCGCAAGATGTGCTTAACAGCTGATCAGTGAGAATCACGTGGTGCATGAAGATACTGGCACACACGGTTAACTGCAAATGATATGTCTGGTCGAGTAATGAGCAAGTACTGCAGTCCACCCACAATGCTGCGGTACTCTGTGGCATCCTCAGGAGCAAGCAAGTCACCAGCAAGAGCTGTCAGTTTGTCTGTAGCAGACATGGGAGTCGTAGCAGACTTGCACTGCAACATACCGGCACGACGCAGGAGATCCTGAGAGTACTTCTTCTGAGTAAGAGTCAAGCCACCATCAGAATGAAGAACCTCTAGGCCCAGAAAATAATGCAGTCTCCCAAGATCCTTAACAGCAAACTCATCACCAAGAGAGGACACAAGCCGATCTGTAGCAGAAGCAGACGAACTGACAAGGATGATGTCATCAACATATACCAGAATGTACATAGTCACCTCAGGTCGCTGTAGAATAAACAGAGACGTGTCTGCTGTAGAAGGAACAAACCCATGCGCACGAAGAGCAGCGCCAAGACGGGCATGCCACGCACGCGGGGCCTGCTTCAAACCGTAGAGAGCTTTGACAAGGCGACATAAATGATGTGGCTGAGCAGGGTCAACAAAACCTGGTGGCTGACGCATATAAACCTCTTCTTCCAGAACTCCATGGAGAAAGGCATTCTGAACATCAAGCTGTCGAAGCGACCATCCGCGAGTAACAGCCAAAGAGAGAAGAACACGAATAGTAGTTGGTTTAATAACAGGACTGAATGTGTCTTCATAATCAATGCCATACCGATGTTTGAACCCCTTAGCAACCAGGCGTGCCTTGTACCTCTCAATGGAGCCATCAGCATGTTTCTTCACCTTGAATACCCATTTAGAGTCAATGATATTAACACCAGATGGAGGTGGAACAAGACGCCAAGTGTTGTTTCTTTGAAGGGCATGAATCTCCTGCTCCATCGCAGCACGCCAATGCGGGATGCCTAGCGCCGCTCGAAAATGTCGTGGTTCAGTCGTAGGGTCAGCCTCAGCATGTGCCACACAGGCTGCAAGCCACGCGACAGTGCCGTCAGTGCGCTTCTTCGGTTGGAAGATGCCACTTTTGCTGCGAGTATGGGGACGCAGGACGACAGGCGGAGGTGGCGCTGGAGCTGCCATACCAGAGGAGCCACTATCCATCAGCGGCGAGGAGGACGCACCGGCGGGCGAGTCAACAGACGCATCCGGTGGCACGGTCAGGGTCGGCGAAGACAGACCGGGCGTGATCGGCGTCGACGGACCAGGCGACAAAGACTCGGTGACCTGCGAGGCCTCCGGCTCAGGGGAGAGCGCCGCGGGTCCAGCCGGCCCGGCCGACAGCTCCGTAGGTTCGGCCGGCCCAGGCGACAGCGAGGCCGCTGGCCCCGGCGACTTGGTCACCCCGTCGGATCCTCGTGCATGGGGCATGCACGCGTGATCGACGTCGGGGTCAAGCGGGGTAGTGGCGGGGGCAGCCTCGTCGAGCGCCTCATCCGGCGTAGCAGCAACTGGCGCAGTTGTGGCCATATCATCATCCAGAAGCTCAAGTCGAGCGCCTCGTCCAGTCCCTGCACCATGGTTAGGCAACAACAGAGGAGAATATGCAGCATCCACAAATTGATCAGGCAAAACTGGAAAAGAGTGCAACTCAGTGACGGGAGTATCGGTGGGTGATGTGAGCGTGGAAAACGGGAAGACAGTCTCATCGAACACAACATCACGAGAAATGTAAACACGATTTGACGGGATGTGAAGACACTTGTAACCTTTGTGGAGAGGACTGTACCCAAGAAACACACATTGTTTAGATCGATACACAAGTTTATGCTTATTGTACGGACGAAGATGCGGCCAACAAGCACAGCCGAACACTTTGAGGAGGGAGTAATCTGGAGTTTCATTAAGCAACACTTCGAGTGGAGACTTCATGTGAAGGCGTCGTGTGGGAATCCTGTTTATCAAAAAACAGGCAGTAACAAAAGCATCGCTCCAGAACCGAAACGGGACAGAAGCATGTGCAAGAAGTGTCAGGCCAGTTTCAACTATGTGACGGTGTTTGCGCTCAGCTGCACCGTTCTGCTGATGTGTATGAGGACAAGACACATGGTGTGAGATGCCAAGCTTCTGAAAGAAGGTGTTAAGATTACGATACTCACCCCCCCAGTCTGACTGAACATGGATAATTTTGTGCTTAAGCAATCGTTCAACATGTGCTTGAAATTGCATAAAGACATGAAACACATCAGATTTGCGCTTAATAAGATAAATCCAAGTAAAGTGACTGAAAGCATCGATGAAACTGACATAATAGTTGTGACCACTAACAGAAGTTTGGGCATAGCCCCACACGTCTGAAAACACAAGTTCAAGAGGAGCCGTGACAACACGACTTGATATAGAAAAAGGCAACTGATGACTCTTGCCTTGTTGACAAGCATCACACACTAGAAACTCCTTATTACTCGACTCAACAGGAAGATGATGGCGATGAAGCACATGGCGCACAATGGGAGTAGCGGGGTGGCCAAGGCGAGAGTGCCACTGCGACGACGACACCCGAACACCACTGAAAACTTGAGAGACTCGTGGCACATCAAGTGCGTATAAGCCGTCGCGAGCTCGACCACTAAGAAGAACGTCCCTCGTGTCCCGGTCCTTAACAAAAAAATGGAAAGGGTGAAACTCAACAAACACATTGTTGTCATGAGTTAATTTAGGAACCGAGAGTAAACTACGTGTGATTGAGGGAACACGAAGGACATCAAGCAGATGCAAGGTTTTAGTGGTACGTGAAAGAAGAGATGCCTGACCAACATGTGAGATGGGCATACCTGATCCATTGGCCGTGCGGACCTGATCGTGACCGGTGTAGGGCTGGCGAGTGGCCAGCTTGTCAAGCTGACTCGTCAAATGGTCCGTAGCGCCCATATCCATGTACCAGGCAGGATCCACCGAGTATGAAGGAGTGAACCCGGGATCCGGTGTAGCGAGAGCAGCTTGCTTCTCATTGCCCTTCCCATTGTTCCCAATGCCAAGAAAATCTCGTTTAAAGCGACGATGGCAGCGAGACGCCAAGTGCCCCTCGATGCCGCAGAGTTGACACTCAACCCCACCACCACATGCCTCGCAGTGGAGCCGCTTGCGGCCAGCCGTCGGAGATGGAGCGGGCGGACGGGGCTGGTTGCCTGAGGTCGGCGGCGCCTTCTGCTTGGCACCGCGGGCGCCCCCGCGGAGAGCAGCGTTCGCAGAAGGGCCCTGCGTGTAGACGCCAACGGAGCGGCGAGCAGCGAGCCTCTGTTCGGTGTTGAGAAGGCGTGCATAGAGATCGCGAGGCGGCATCGGTGTGTCACGTCCATTAATGTTTTCAACGAGAGAATCATAGTCCTCATCAAGCCCATTGAGAATGAACGAAGTAAACTCCTCATCACGAAGAGGCTTCCCAATAGACGATAGTGTATCAGCCAAACTTTTGACCTTGTTGAAGAAGGCCGTGACGGAGAGGTCATTTTTCTTGACCTCACCCAGCTGGTTACGAATGGCAGAGGAACGGGCCAGCGACTGCGAGGAAAAGCTGGAGTCGAGCGTGGCCCATGCATCCCTCGACGTCGCGGCAAAGACCACCATGCCGGCCACGGAGGGTGTGAGCGAGGACTGAATGGCACCCAGAATAGCTTGATCCTGAGCGATCCACCGACGATGAGCAGGGTTGGACACCATGACGGAGCCACCAGCGGCCGAGGGCACCGGAACCATGGCCGGGGGACACGGCAGCGTACCATCGACATACCCCTCAAGGTAGTGACTACGCATCAGCGGCAACACCTGAGCGCGCCACAGGAGGTAGTTGTCAGCAGAGAGCTTCACCGTCACTAGGTGAGCGAAGTGGAAAGGTCCTGGTTCAGTCGCCGATGCGGAGAGCTGCGAGTCGTACGTCGGAGGAGCACTGTACGGAATCAGCGCATCGGCCGACGGAGACGGACGGTAGTGTTGGTGATGACCGTAGGGCGCCGTAGGAGGTACGCCGTAGGGCTGCAGCGACGCGACGTGCGACACGTAGGGCTGCAGGGGCGGCGCGACGTACGGCGCAGGAGCGGCGTAGGGCGCGCCATACGACGCCTTGTAGGGCACCGCGGAGGACGGAGCATACTGCGCCGGCGACGGCGCGACGTATGGCGCGGGATACGGCCCCCCGTAGGGCACCTGGACGGGGGCACCATGGGAGCCTGAAGCCGGCGGCATATCACGAGACGGAGTCCCGCCGTAGGGCAGCGACGCAGAGGTGTTGTAGAAGTGCTGCGGCAGAGACACATCACGGGAGATCAATCCATCACGGGGCTGCACACAGGAGATCAATCCATCACGGGGCTGCTGTGCAGAGGCGCCGTAGGAGTTCGGCGCCAGAGATGCATCATGGGCGAGCGATGGATGCATCGCGGGCGATCGGGGCGCTGGTGGACGCGAGCCCGATGCAGCCGGACGGGCCCAGGCGGGCGGCGTGGAGGCCATGAAAGGTGATTCCGTCGCCAGGGTTGACGGAGGCGGCACGGCGGCGGCAGAAGAGGCGGAAGCACGGCGCGGATCGAACGCGTCGTCTGATACCATGTTAGAGAAACTAGGGTTTGGAACAATGCTCGATACCCTTGGTGGGTACGGCTGTCATATATTTATAAGAGGGAACCGTACAAATACCAGTTATGTTACAACACGTATATCTAATATATACTTAGTCTAACAAGAGGTTACCTTTTGGTCAGTGTCAATTCTGAGTTAATATTTCTGGCTTATTAATTAAAAAATAACAACGTCTTTTGCAGGTAATAAAAATATCCACATCCATGATATTTATACCATTCGGGAGTATGTTTCTATATAAAAGCATTCTAGCTTAGAAATTTATGCTATCGTGTGTTAGCTACATAGATGTTTGGTATTTACTAATTTTGACTATTTGTAACATTTAGTCAAATGTTACCATGATTTTGTAATCTACTTAGTTTTACTTGATACAAAACTGGTGCATTTTCACCCTTTATGCGGTAAACTCTCAAATTAATAGACATGATTGATTGTGGAAAAGCACAGGGTACTTAGCAAGAGATTCTAATTTTTGCTGTTATTATCCATTACTCAATGTTTGCTTTTATTTTTATTTCTCCAATTCAATAGCGATGGAACTACCCGCAGCAACGCGTGGGGTATTATCTAGTTATCATAAGTTTATATAGAGCCTACGCATGTTCCTGGATATTGAGAAGCTACCTAGACCACCCACCCCGTTCCCCACTTCCCTCTCATCCCACGACCTCCTTGCCTGACCACCACCTACCACTCCACCTCCCATGCACAATCCACCCCCACCAGCCCCTGCCAAGCGCCACCGTCTGACCTCCGCTGCCCACCGGATTTGACAAGCGACGCCGCCCTTGGCCATGGAGAGGGGTTGCGGTCTTCCCAGGGGCGCCGCCACGACCTTCCGAAATGGGCCACCACGACCTGCCCAGCTCCGCCCGGCACACCGGCTGCCCCATGACCTCCTTCTTAGCCCTCCACTATGGCCGCCGGTGGCCTTCCATCCGCACTGGAGCTGCCTCCGCCTGGATCTGGCCCGGCGCCGCCCCACGCCTGGGTCTGGCCGTCGCGTCGCCTTCGTTCCCTGATCCAGCCGTCGTGCTGCCTCCTTCCACAGGATCCAGCCGCCACGACACCTCCTACCTCTGGATCCGCCCGCGGGACCGCTCCCGCCGCCGTCGCCAGTGAGCCCTGCCGCCTACCTCCCACAGCTGGCCCGTCCCACGCGCCGGATCCCAGCATCGCGGCCAGGATCCCCACGCGCCGGATCCCAGCATCGCGGCCAGGATCCCCACGCGCCGGATCCCGCTGTCGTGCTGGGCTCCATCTCCAACCCACCGCTGATATGGTCTGGCTCTTCCCCTCCCGCTAGCCACCCTGCCTTTTCCATGCCCCCACCGCGAGCGCGCCGCCCGCTGTGAGCCTCCACCGTAGGCATCCCCCTGGCCGTCCTCCCTAGTTCATGCCAGTGAGCATGAGTGGTGAGCAAAGGAAAAGTTCCCTGGATGTCTCTTGGAGCTTCAAAATTATGTGCAGTTCACCGTGATGCATTTTCTTTTTTTTATGTGCAATTGGATGCATAATTATCACTATATGCATTTGTATTTCCTGACAGGTTTCTACATGTATTTCGTGGTGATTGATAGAGATTCATTCTTTGTTTATATATAAGTTCAAATTTGAATAAAATTGCGGTTCGATGTTTATTGAAAGCCACTTCGGTAAAAGTCCGAGATTCCCATGTGCGGAAAATGCTGGTAGGAAAAATGCCCACAAACAATGTGAAAAATGTTGTTTCAATATCCACTGTGTTCAAGATTTACATTCTGTTGTTGATGAATCAGTGTTTTCAATTGATTTATCTTATACTGTGTGGTTTGAAGCTCAAGTTCTCAAGATCGTGAAATTCAAAAAATTATACCTGAGAAAAGTTCGCTAAAACCTTTCTTTGTGTTGTGTGTCAAAAAAATTATTTGCTCATTGGGTTAATGGGTCACCGCCCTGGAAGTTCATACCTTTTGTTCATGAAAAAAACGCCAGTTTCAAACAAGATATAAAATCCAACATATGATACAACAAGATATTGTTGGTTTATTTAATTCATTCTGCACATAAATGATCATTGGAGACATTGACGTATTTGTCTTTTCTTTCTCCCTACGTTCATTTTGAGGTGTTCAAAAATGTGCAGCAGAAGTTCAAGTTAAACTAACGGTGCGATTCAGTGTTTATAAAAGAATCAAAATTTTCCTTTTCCTAAATAAATCAAAACCTATAAGTTCGAATAGAATAACAGAGCATTTGATTTTCTCGTATATAAAAATTAAACAAGGAAGTTCAAATAAAAAAACTTTGATGTTCATAAAAAACAAGATTTTCCCGCGTCTGAAGAAAAACCGAGAAGTTTGAAGTAAAATAATAGAGCGATTTGGTGTTTGTTAGAAAAGTCAAATTTCTCCAGTTTTTAAAGAATAAACAAAAGTAAGTTCAAATTAAAATGATACGGTAGTTGGGTGTTTATATAGCAAGAAGAAAACATGTGTTACCTAGAAAAAAATTAACCGACGGAGTTCAAATTTGATAAATTGAAGAGTTTAAAAAAATGTTATGGGTGTACAAAAAAGTTTCCCTTGGATTTTCCCGTTATTAAAAAAAGAACCAAAAAGTTAAAACAAACAAAATCAATGGATTGAATTTTCTGTCATTAGTTCGTAAAAACGGTCGAGCTTTAATTCATCTTTCATTAAAATAACTCAGAAGTTCAAATTTAAATAACGGAGTGGTTCAATGTTATTACAAAACTATGATTTTCCATGTTACTAATGAATAAACCAAGAAGTTCAAAATTAAGAAATAGAGAAGTTAAAAAAGTAGAGCAATATTGATTTTTCTCATTTCTAAAAAACCATAGAGGTTCAAATTTAAATAACAGAGAAGTTCAATGTTTATTCGAAAATCAAGAAGGTGAAATTAAAAAAATAGTGTAGTTCAAAAAGTAAAAGAAATCCCCATTTCTAAAAATAACCTAGAATTTCAAATTTAAATAATGGAGTGGTTCAATGTTTATTACAAAACTAGGACCTACTAATGAATAGCACCAAGAAGTTCAAACATAAAAAAATAGGGCAGTTCAAAATTTATAAAAATGGATTTTCCTCTATACTAAATAATAAAACCATGAATTTCACATTAAAACAATGGAGTAGTTCAATCTATATAAAAACTCAGATTTTCCTTATTGGTAAAAGAATAAACCAAGAAGTTCAATTTAAAATAACAAAATAGTTCATGTTTATATACCAAGAAGAAAATAAGTGCCGCCGAGAAAATGTTTACACTCGAAGTTCAAATTTAATAATGGAGAGTTCGAAGAAAATATTATGTGTGTACAAAAAAAAATCCCAAGGATTTTCCCGCTATTGAAAAAAGATAACCAAAACACTTGAATTTAAAAACTAAGATATCCGCCGTTATTAAAAATCAATTATGAAGTTCAAATTGAAAAAGTAGTCAAATTTGATGCTTGTTTAAAAAGAAAAAACAATTCTTTATTCAAAAAATAAAAAATGTGAAGTTCAAATGAAAATAACACACAAGTTCAAAGTTCATTAAATCCTAGGATTTACATGTTCAAAAACAACAACGCCGCTGACCATTTTTAAAGACATGATGAATTTGAAAAAACTCTCTAAATTACAAAGTTTCTCCTATTCAAACTCTCCCCGACAGGATATCATACGATCTATTCCGTTTAACGGTTTAACATTTAATCTATACCGGTCAAAAATAAGTTTTTACATATTCAAAAAATCTCTTAAACATCACAAATTAGAAAAACTGCTAAACACATAAAGTTGCCCATTTTCGATGGCTTCCTAACGATATATCTTTTGCTCAATGTCAATGAGTGTTTTAGGACTTATGGGTAAAAAACGATAGAGAAGTTCAAAATGAAAACAACCAGTGGTTCAACTACTACAAGGAGTGTGTTTCATATAAGAAAAAGGAATAAAAAGACAAAGTCTAAAAAGACTTTTAATAAAAGTTCACGTGGTCGGTCCAGCAAAGTTAAAAAATTCTTGTAAAGGAGGATCACCGTGTATTTACATGTGCAAAACACATAGAAATGTTTTTTGTGTTAAAAATAATTCTCTCAATCCATTACAAATTTGAAACAAAATGCTCTACATGAAAAAAGTTCGGTCTATCCAAAACTCTCCAAGGGTATATCGTATTCTTATTCCAAAATAAACGGTTCTGTCACAAATTGGTGTATGTTGTTTGAAACAAAAGTTCAACCATATTAGAAAAAGTTGAGTCTTTTGGATATGTTTCTAATGGTATATCATGCGTGCAACTCCGGCGAAACGGCTGAGGAATTACGAACAAAAATATGTGAGAAGTTCAAAGTGAAAACAGCGAGCAACTCAACTGCTACACGGAATGCATTTCAGATGAGAATAAAAGAATACAAAAATAAAAGCCTAAAAGATTTGTTGCAAGATGTTCGTGTGCTCCTCCCTACACTGTTCAAAAATTACATTGCGATACGTTGTTTTTGCCATTTTTAAACTGCTCTCGAACGACAACGAATTTGTAACAACTGTGTATATGAAAAAGTTGCTCCTATTCATATGCTTTCTAATAGTATATTATATGCTACATTCCAATGAACAGTTTCAAAGTTTCATGTATACCATTAAAAACACATTTTTACGTATTCAGAAAAATCTTTTGAATCGTCATGGGTATGAAAAATTGATCAACACGGGAAAGATGCGTGTTTTTACAGCTTTCCATCGGTATATCATTTGCTCAATTCTGGTAAATGGTTAGGGAGTTACAGGCAAAAAACAACATGTGACAAACAGAGTGAAGTTCAAACAGACATGCCCGAGAAGTTCAACTTCTTCACGCAGCGCATTTTCGAAGACTCTGTTTCTGAAGACTTTTGCTATTTTCAAAATAACTGAAAAACGGCTAGGATTAAGAGAAAACTTTATATATGAAAAAGTTTCACATTTTTTATGGCTTTCTAGCGGTATATTATTTGCCCCATTCCGACAAAGTTTGCGAAAAATACGGCCCAAAAACATTTTTAGCCATTTTCAAAATTGTCAGAAAACCGTAAAGAATTGGGAGAAACATTCTATATATAAAAGTTTTGCAGTTGTTCAAGCTTTCCAATGCCATATAATATACCATTTTAAAAAATAACCTGAAAATAGAAAGTCAAGGGAACTTCAATTGTTTTCTAAATTACTTTTAAACCATTGAAAACTGAACAAACTTTCTGAAGTGCATTTTCATAATCTTTCCAATGCCATATCATTTGCATCAATCTGACTAGCCGTTTTGAAATTACGCCAAAAAACGAGCTCGGCTATTCGGTTTGAGAAATTGCACCATTTTTTAAATTGGTCTGTAACCGTATGGAATTCGGGAAAACTTTCTATATGTGGAATGAGCGGATTTGCAGCAGCTTTCCAGCACCGAATTATTTGCCTCATCCTGATAAACGGTTTAGAAATGGGCTCGAAAGTACGTTTCACATTTTTTGCTTGAAGAAAAACGGTTTCTAAAACTGCTCTTAAACTGTGTAGATTTTGACAAAAACTTAACTTAGGTTGTGATCCAGGTGTCCACAACTTTCCAAAGGTATATCGCAAGACCCATTTGGACAATGTCTGCGGAAGTTTAACTTGTCCCTGGGTGAAGTTCAACTACTACTGCTACGACAGGTGGACTAGTTATCAAAGTATTACTCTCATCCCGTGATCAGAATAGTGTTTTATGTGTGTGTGTCTAGAAAGCACATACTTACTTTTAGGAATAAAAATAAACACCTGTTGGGCAGGAGCTGCAACACAACATAGAGCAAAATAATTCGCCTATGGTTTTCAGATTATAAGGTTCAAGAGTAGTTTCAGAATAAAATTCCTTTTCACTGAAACTCTCCAGCAAAAGAAATTCACATGTTCAAACACAAAAGAGTGAGCAAAAGTTAAAATACACACGCACACACACACACACACACACACACACACACACACACACACACACACACACACACACACACACACACTTGTAGGCACTTCAACCGTGTGTGGAAGAGCTCATAATTCTTTGTTCACAGGAAGGCAAGCAGTGGTGGCCGTGCCCCGGATGTGGTCGTAATGCTACTGGCTGAAATGTTACCAACCTCGGGTGTTGTAGGCCACGCCCCCGACCTAGATGGATGAGATGTTTGCGGATATACTGTGCCAGAGGTGCAACCTCCTTGAACGCTGCCTTCCTCTAAACAAAGAATTATGGCGCTGGCTCGGATGTCGATCTCGCAGGTCGGCAAAAGGAGGCCATGGCTCGGATGGCGCGCGTACGTAGTGCAGTCGGGGTGGCACTAAACGAGGAGGTTGAGGAGGAGGCGCGGTGCTCGGGACATCGATGAACGACAATGGATTGGAGTTAGGAGGAAGGAGAGGGTCATGGATACGGGCGAGATCAAGTGGCTGCGGATGAACAGTGGCGGAGAGAGAAGGAGAAGAACGGAGAGGAAAGATGAGGCAGGCGGGCTGAGGGGAGATCACGGCATGGCCCTTGTTGGCGGCAGGTCATCTCCGGTGGGTGGCGCAGAATTGGGTGGGCGGGTGTCACGCCCAATATGCGATCCTATCCGAGGGGAACTTGAAGGTCCCACCAAGGATAGATCCGCATATTGAAGACACTTATGCAAGGTGGATATCATTACATCGTACCATTACATGATAGCCGAGGATACATACAAAGGCATACAAATGCCACATGAATACATCAAACATCATACATGAGAACAACATCCGATTATGGATCAAACACAAACAGAAACTCAAACGACATCCACCCTGCTAGCCCAGGCTGCCGACCCGGAACCTACCCCTGATTGAAGAAGAAGCAGAAGAAGAACTCCAAACAAGTAAACATCGCTCTCATGTCATGATCATCACATAACCTATACCTCCATATGTTGTTGTAGTAATCTGTGCCACGAGGACTCAGCAATCCCATTACCATGAGTATCAAGACTAGCAAAGTTTAATGGGTATGAAAAGGATAAGTGGTGAGGTTGCAGCAGCACAAAGCATTGTATGGTGGCTAACTTACGAGTACAAGAGTAAGATGAGAAACTACGCAAACGGTCGCAAACTAGTAATGATAAAGAAGTGATCCTGAACTACTTATGTTCAAACTAACCCCACCGCGTTCTCTTCTCGCACTCGAAAAGAGACGGTCACGGTTACACACGCGGTTGGTGTATTTTATTTTGGGTCCGATGTCAAGTTCTCTACAACTGGATATTGAAAAGAAAACTCCCATCTGCCATATAACTGCGGGTACGGCTTTCGTAAGATTAAACCCTGCAGCGGTGTCCCAACTTAGCCCATGACAAGCTCTCACGATCAACGGAGGAAAATCCTCCTCCCGGAACAACCCGATCAAGCTCAGAATCCCGGTTCACAAGACATTTCGACAATGGTAAAAATGTCCAGCAAGACCTCCCGGCGTGCCGACACCCTGATAGTAGCCGCGCATATCTCGTCTCAGGCGACGACCGGATGGGACATCCTACGAGTAAAACCAGACCTCGAGTTGCCCCGTGGTGGCCCCACAGTCTACTCGTTTGGGACCAAAACCATGAGCACTAGCCCTCCTGTATTATGTTGAATAACGAACTAGTTTTAGTTATTATGTTGGGCAAATGGTAAAACCAATGTTGGGTCTTGCTGGAGAAGTTTTATTCGAAGGGAACTGTCAAGCGGGGCCCATAAACCCCAACCGTGTTAGGAACACAAAATCAAGGAACATAACACCGGTATGACGGAAACTAGGGCGGCATGAGTGGAACAAAACACCAGTCAAAAGCCCGAGCCTTCCACCCATTACCAAGTATATATGTGCATTAATTAAATAAGAGATATTGTGATATCCCAGAATATCCATGTACCAACATGGCACAACCTGGAACTGCACCTACAACTAGCAACGCTATAAGAGGGGCTGAGCAAAGCGGTAATATAGACAAACAACAGTTTGCTAGGATGGTGGAAAAGGGTAGAGGCTATCATGGCAATTTGGCAGGCTGGATAAACAAGTGGTAGGTCGCGCGACATAGCGATAGCATCGAGACAACTAGCAAAGCAAAGATAGTAGTGAGATCCAAGGTGACAGTCATCTTGCGTGAAATCTTGCTAGAAAGAAGATCGAGTCCATGAAGAAGATGAATCAACGTAGCCAAACGAATCCTCACGATCGCAACGAAACAAGAACTATTGAGAAGAAGCACAACCGGAAAGAAGCAAACAACACGGTAAACACACAACACATAACATGTCATGATGCTCATCCAAGTATGGTGCATGACAAGTCTACATGATGCTACTCATGACAAGAGAGGATGCATACAATAACCCCACATTCAAGAAAGTTTAAATGAGGCCGGAAACAACATATAACAATTTCGGAAAGTCCCCATAAGCAAATTTTGAATTTGGTCCAGATCTGAATAACACATTATGTTGAAGTTGTTAAACAACAAGTTAAGATGCACCATGATGATCTACGCGGTTTTCTAGTCAAGTTACATATAAAGTTCATTTAATTCGGAGCTGCGGCCTAGAAGATATGAGCAAAGCAAGTTAAACTTGGCACTGACGCAAATGCAAGCAAAACACAATCTCAAACACTCAAAAACATGGATGCAACATGACATGATGAAACTAAATGCAATACCAATCAAGTTTTATATAGATCACGCTCAAAACGGAGCAACGGTTCAACACATACACATGAAACAAGTTTAAAGGACAAGCTGTCCAAAACAACGACTATGCATATAGCAAGCATCAAAAGAACATGCTACAAGTACAAGATTGGCACAAACATGATATGCACCTGAAGAACAGGTCACATGGTTCAATTATTATTAATGTTCAGGTTGATAGGCATCAATATTAATCCATTATGATCAATGCAACAAGCCACTTTATAACACAAATCATGACTGAAAACCAGGGTATACATGTGAGAAGAAATAACATGTTGACATGTTGGAGGCAAGAAACAATGATGCTACAATGCAATATCATAGCAACCAAAAGCATGGCATTAAAATGCAGGTTATTATGGCAAAACATGATTACTAAGAATCTTCATATAACCTTTAGATCAATGGCATTCATCAAGACAAGTAAGCAAGTCATAACAGATTCTCAGACTTGGTGAAAAACAGACTAAGGCTGAAAACAGATTCATGATGCATACTTTGGGACAACAAAAGTATATGATAAATGAATATTTCATGGCATCAAAGGGCGTGGCAAGCATTTACTAATCTCTCTTAACAAAACATCGTTATATTTTAAGCGATTTGAGGGCAGCAAAAGAACAAGCTACAACAGTTTATAAATGCAAAAAAGGGCATGTATGGAATGAGCATAATAAGATCTTCAAAACATGCTCAATGAACATCTCGAGATTATGCAAAGATTTGATGGTAGCGTCAAGGAAACATGGCAACATAATATACGGTTTCAGACTTAGCAGAGCAGTAACAGCAAGTACCCTACTTCACAAGCTTGTGCTAGTCACCGCAGGGCATATCATGGCATGATATAAATACTCCAAGCAAGAGGACATCAAAATGCACCAAACTCATGTTGACAAGATACTCATGTGACTCTTGCATTAAATCACACGAAAATAACAAAAGGGCAAGTTATAACATATTTCAGCAGTTAACAACAACATGCTTTTTGCAACAGAGATTAGGAAGACAAGATGAACTTTAATAAGAATTAAACCACAACCATCGTGTAGAACACTCTGATCAGATCAAAATTCATATATCAATCATCATCATAGGACCAATATGCACAACCTTATGGACGTCACAATATGCACATATGATATGATTTCCTGGGGACTTGGTGAAATTCACAGAGGCAAAACTGGGCTTGGGAATCACCTCGTGGGCTTCGGCCCAGGGAGCAGTGGGGGCCGACTGGGCTGCTGGCCATCGTGTAGGCGTGTCCCACAGAGCAATGGAGGCATGCGCGCCCCTCGTGCTCGAGGCAGAGGCAGGGGCGGCGACGACCGGCGGCGGGGCGGCGCTCCGGTGGCTGGGTCGACCGCCGAACGGTGGGGATGGATGGATCCGGTCCCGCACGGCTGGATCCGTGCGACACGGCGGTAGATGAAGCTCCAGCGGCGAGTTGGGGGAGGTCCGGCCCCTCCATGGCGCGGTGGTGCTCCCTGTGGAGCCACAAGGAGAGGTGAGAGAGACGGAGATGGATAGGGGAGGAGAGGGCGACGGGGCACTGACCTGGGCGGAGGTGCTCGTCGTTGGTGACGACGGCAGCTTTGGTGAGGCGGCACGGGGAGCAAGCAAGCGGCGGAGCTCGAGATCGGGAGCTCCTCTCCCGGTCTGGAGCTCGGGGCTCAGAGGCGGCGCGGTGTGAGCGCCTCGGGCCCCGATCGACCCGGGGGGCGCTGATGGCCTCCGGTGGGCCTGTGCAGTGGTGGGAGGAGGCAGGGGCGACGTGACGGATGGGGGTTGGCCCGGAGCGGCGGCTGCAGCGGCGCAAGGCTGATCTGGCAGCGACATGTTGCGAGGCAGGGGTGGAGGGCGCCGGAAATCAAGGAGAAGGTGGAAGGCGGCGGTGACTGATTATTGGGGGCGAGGAAAAAGAGGAGGAAGGGGTAGGGTTAACCAAAATGGAGAGGGGGTGTCCATTTATAGCAAAAGGGGCTAGGGTTGGGGGGTTTGAGGCCGTTTGAGGCCGTTCGATCTCGATCGGACGGCTCTGGCGAGACGGGGTAGCGTAGGTGGGCTAGTGGGTTGTGTAGGATGGCTTGGGCTGAGGGGAGAGAAGAGAAGTGCAGCCTGACACGGGGTTTCCGGATACCGAAAACGTCTGACGAATAAACCGGCTATATTGCCGCTATATGTTTAACGGTTGGGCTATCAAACGAACTCCGAATGCGATGAAGCTTGGCAGGCGGCCTACCTACAATATAATAAGACTGCACGGCAACTTTCATCCCATTCCGAGAACATTTTTATGCCACTTATAAAATAATATTTCGAGGTGCCACTTGCGCGTGCGAGTGTGTCTAGGATCAGAAGGGACAAAGGAGAGAACCGGGAGACCCGGGCAGGTGCAAGTTTTCAAAAACATGCAGATGAAATACACATGATGACATAGCAAAGTGCAACACACAAGCTAATGACATGGCAATGACGGTGAATAAGAGGAAGACACCTGGCACATCGGTCTCGGGGCATTATAACTCTCCTCCACTAACAGAAGATCTCGTCCCGAGATCTTAGGAACGAGACATAAGAGAAAGAGGATAATATAAACAAGAGCGCAAGAGAGAAGATGAAGGAAGTCGAGAGAACTCGGACAGAAAAGAGGAACGACGATTATGACGAGAATAAAAAGCTCAAGGAACAAGATAAACTCTGAAACCACTCCGGTTAGAACAAGATAGAAAGGTAATAAGAACGAAAGAATTGGGATGGCATCCACGTAGAAAAGGAAAGCAGAGATTGGCAAGAAAAAAGACTTAAAAGAGGACTTACACTCCGGTAAAATGGATTAGCAAGGCAAGAACAAGGTCTTGGTGAAATGAGATGATGGGCCAAAAGAGCAACATCCCAATGCCTTAGGATCAAAAGAATAGAAGCTAAATAGTTGAAAGGAAAAGAAAAGGGTGAATAAAAGACAACTTCCAGCATAATTGAATTAAGGAGCGTCCTTGCAAGGAAGGATTTTTCGGAGTTTTTGGAAATTCAACAACAACAAAAATAAGCTTGTTGTGGGCTTATGGAAAAATATCTCAAAACTTGAGGTGAAATTATGCCACAACCAAATGCTTGAATAGCTGAGAAGAACGAAGTGTGGGTTATGTAGTAATTTCAAAAAAATTCCTACACACACGCAAGATCATGGTGATGCATAGCAACGAGAGGGGAGAGTGTTGTCCACGTACCCTCGTAGACCGAAAGCGGAAGCGTTAACACAACGCGGTTGATGTAGTCGTACGTCTTCACGATCCGACCGATCAAGTATCGAACGCACGGCACCTCCGAGTTCAGCACACGTTCAGCTCGATGACGTCCCTCGAACTCTGATCCAGCCGAGTGTTGAGGGAGAGTTTCGTCAGCACGACGGCGTGGTGATGATGATGATGTTCTACCGACGTAGGGCTTCGCCTGAGCACTGCTACGATATTATCGAGGTGTAATATGGTGGAGGGAGGCACCGCACACGGCTAAGAGATCAATAGATCAATTGTTGTGTCTATGGGATGCCCCCCTGCCCCCGTATATAAAGGAGCAAGGGGAAGGCGGCCGGCCTCGGAGGAGGGCGCGCCAAGGGGGGAGTCCTACTCCCACTGGGAGTAGGACTCCTCCTTTCCTTGTTGGAGTAGGAAAAGGGAATGGAGAAGGAGAAAGAAGGAAGGGGGCGCCCCCCTCCCTAGTCCAATTCGGACTAGTCCATGGGGAGGGGTGCGGCCACCCTTTGGGCCCTTTCTCTCCTTTCCCGTATGGCCCATTAAGGCCCAATACGAATTCCCGTAACTCTCCGGTACTCCGAAAAATACCCGAATCACTCGGAACCTTTCCGATGTCCGAATATAGTCGTCCAATATATCGATCTTTACGTCTCGACCATTTCGAGACTCCTCGTCAAGTCCCTGATCTCATCCGGGACTCCGAACTCCTTCGGTACATCAAAACACATAAACTCATAATATAACCGTCATCTAACTTTAAGCGTGCGGACCCTACGGGTTCGAGAACTATGTAGACATGACCGAGACACGTCTCCGGTCAATAACCAATAGCGGAACCTGGATGCTCATATTGGCTTCCACATATTCTACGAAGATCTTTATCGGTCAGACCGCATAACAACATACGTTGTTCCCTTTGTCATCGGTATGTTACTTGCCCGATATTCGATCGTCGGTATCTTAATACCTAGTTCAATCTCGTTACTGGCAAGTCTCTTTACTCGTTCCGTAATACATCATCCCGCAACTAACTCATTAGTTACAATGCTTGCAAGGCTTATAGTGATGTGCATTACTGAATGGGCCCAGAGATACCTCTCCGACAATCGGAGTGACAAATCCTAATCTCAAAATACGCCAACCCAACAAGTACCTTTGGAAGCACCTGTAGAGCACCTTTATAATCACCCAGTTACGTTGTGACGTTTGGTAGCACACAAAGTGTTCCTCCGGTAAACGGGAGTTGCATAATCTCATAGTCATAGGAACATGTATAAGTCATGAAGAAACCAATAGCAACATACTAAACGATCGAGTGCTAAGCTAACGGAATGGGTCAAGTCAATCACATTATTCTTCTAATGATGTGATCCTGTTAATCAAATGACAACTCATGTCTATGGCTAGGAAACATAACCATCTTTGATCAACGAGCTAGTCAAGTAGAGGCATACTAGTGACACTCTGTTTGTCTATGTATTCACACATGTATCAAGTTTCCAGTTAATACAATTCTAGCATGAATAATAAACATTTATCATGATATAAGGAAATAAATAATAACTTTATTATTGCCTCTAGAGCATATTTCCTTCATGAAGAAATGCAAAACTCCAGCCCAAAAGAAAAGGGAGAATTAATTGCACTTCGAGACGCAAGAAGAAAATATACTTGAGCTCCTCCAACAAGAATCTTGATGAACACTTGAGGAATGAATTAAATCTTTAACGAACCACCGTGAAGAATTCCGGTAACAAAAGGATGATGAGATAGAATTGAAGGATGAAAAGAATAAGATTAAAGCCTTGTAGTGACTTAGATGGAGGTTTCGACGGGCCGAGGAAACTTTGAATTCCGGAAAAGAAAATATAATCACTTCGAACCGAGAATGTGATATGATGAACAAACTCCGGAAACAAGAGATTAATCAACTTGATGAAAGAATAATAAGGATTATGTTATGCTTATCCTCCACCAATTGTATTGATGAGAAGCAATGAATTTTCATACTACTTATTCTTCTTGCAAGGATTGAGGAGATATATAGCACAAACTTGGGAAGGTCTTCAACGAACCACCATAAGAAAGGAAAACGAATGAAGAAAAGAGAATAAATCGCTGGGAAGAATTAAAAGAACAAATATACTTGAGGGGATTTAGATACAAGAGAATGAAGAGATCACGGGCTGATTAAAGAAAACTTGAAGGAAGCACTAGAAGATTTTGGGAACGCGAAAAGAATGTCGTGACTGAAGAATTCTTCTGAAGTGACGACCACCGGAGAATCGAAAAGGAAAGAACTCATGAAATGCTGCGGATGAGTATGAAACAATTCTCATAATCAAAAACAATTATGAGGATGGCATGAAGCTAGAACCATGAATCTTCACGTGAGCAGACAAGATTTAATTGAAAGCGATCTCAGAGACGACAATTGACTGATGAAAATTCATTCTTACGTCAATCTTGAAAAGACTTGGGAGTAACTCCGGAAAATTAGAAGAGCCAGGTAAGATCCTGGGGAAGACCTGTGGGTTATGGGCTGCTCAAAAGAAACACCATTGAGAAGGATTGAAGAAGAGATGATGCACCGGAACAATTCAAAGACTTATGAGGTGACAACCTCGAAATAATTGAATGCAAACAAGAATCTTTCTGAGATGTCTTCAGCACTCCGGAATGATTAAATGGTGAGGCGGATGAGCAAAGGGAAAGCATTTGAGTCAAGGAAAGGAATATGATCAATCCAAAAAAACTAGAATTGAATCCATTGAAAAGAAAACGATACGAACAATAATGAACTAGACGATAATTCACCGTTTGAAACAATTAAGGAAAGAATGAAGAAGCTTCACACGAGCAAAAGGATACTCGATTAGATTCTTCAAACTCTGGGAAGAAAAAAGGGCGGGTGGATGGGAAAAACAAAGTAAACTTGGGACGGAAGGAATGGACACCGTTTGAGAAGAATTGAGGATTGAACTTGGAAAGGATTGATCTCCATTGGAGAAACTGAGAATCGATGTTGCAAAAGTTGAAGAGGATGGAATAACTCGAGGAGAAGTGCACCGGTTGAACAAAGGATAGACAACACGAGAAAACACCTACGTGATCCTAAAAAAATGGAAGGGGAAGACGAGTAAGTCAAAACACCTACGTCACGATTCCTTACCAGAGCGACGAAGGGGATAAGGAGTAAAAAGAATTTCTACTCTCTGATATAACTAGAATCAGAAATAGTTTTCTTCTAGAATCGACAACGACCAACTACGATCAATCAAGGGGGCTCCTATGGTCAGTCGAGGCTCTGATACCAACTTGTCACGCCCAATATGAGATCCTATCTGTTGGGGATATAACTACTGGGTATGACCCGCCCAGGAGGGGCCGGGTCATGCCACTGGCGGCTTAAGATGAAGAGGCCCAAGAAGATGTGAAGATGGCGGTTCATAGAGCAAGCTTATTGAAGGCCCAAGACCCGGGGAGGACTTGAGGCCCACGGGTGTGAGCCGCCATATGTTTGACTTGTATTGTAAGGCAAGCTTAATTAGATACCGAGCCGGACACGCCTTGTATGAGCCGGCCGGGACTGTGTAAGCCTCCAGGCATCAACCTGTGTATATAAAGGGGTGACCCGGCGGCGGGTTAACTCAAGAAACAACTTATCAGAACTAGGTCAAGCGTATTCGCTCCCTGGTAATCGAAACCCAAGCAATACAACCTAGAGTAGGAGTAGGCTTTTACCTGGTTGAGAGGGGCCGAACCTGGGTATACTCTCGTGTCCTTTCTCCCGTTTGACCCCTTCAAGCTAACCTAATTGCGATGGCTCCATACCAAATTCCTTTTGCTAGGGCATCGGCCGTGTTAAGTCCATGATAGTTGGTGCCCACCGTGGGGCCAGCGCATGGTGGTTTCGAGTTCTTGAAGGGCAACTTCACAGGGATCAAGGGATATGCCGTAGGCCGGATGACCAAGAGTTGCCGCGGCAAGATCTACATCGAAGACGCTGGCTGGGGCCCCGAGGCCAGCTCAATCGAGTACGGATACCGGGTCCCCTTCGGCGGAATCCATGTCTTCATCGGCAAGATCGGTGAGTTGGAGCCTGAGCCGGACACCTACACTGACATCGTCGAGACGGCTTAGCGTGCACGACCCGCCAAGGTTCGACCTGCCGTGGAGAACGCTTTGTCGGTTTTACTCAAGGAGTGGATCTTGAGGAAGGGTCTGTGTCCGGTGGAGAGACGACCATCTACTCTGGTGATGAGTCCTCAACCAGCGAGACCAATTTCATATATCAATTGCAAGATGGTGGGCTTGGGAGTTGTTCCGATGGCGACAGTATTCCGGACCCCTATGAGCCGCCGAACTGGGTAGCGATCGTCATGGCTGGCACACAACCAGTGCTCAATTCGACAACTGCTGCGGCCATGACTTCCAGTTCAATGGCTGCGGCGACGGCTGGAGCAAGTGGCTCTGCGCCCGCCGGCTCAGGTTCTAACCAAGCTTTTGGAAGATTTGGCTACTTTAATGGGGACGGAGGTAACCCCAGAGACTCAAGCACAACATAAAGTGGATGTCGCGAAGCTGCGAGATGAAATAGCTCAAGCCAAGGAAGAACTTGCTGCTGAGAATGCTAGGATAGCAACAGAGCGAGCCGCCTTGGACGCGCAATCACATCGGATCTAGGCAGAGTCGTTCCGGCACACCTTGGATCAGAACGCTTCGAACGCTGTTATGAGGAGGAGGCACCAGACCCGTCTACCGACATAGTTGATGCTAGGAACCTTTTCAACACACCTGGGGCAGGAACCAGGGACCCACCCATGGTAAACAGGGTTGTTGGGGCACCCGCGACTGGAGAGCCGGTTCAACCATGTGCTGCAGACCCGCCTCGTTTGAACTTGACCCCGCCTCAGCAAGTACCAACACTGCCGAGTCATTATTCTAACCCTCTGGATAATATGATTGCCGCGTCTACACGATTGGCGGCTCCCAATTGAAGGAGAGTCACCAGCCGCGATGGAGATACGGAGGGCCGGAGAGCTTCTTTAGACAGCGGTGGCACAGCAGGCGGCTTACTCATACAGCCGTGAACGGATTCATTCAACCCCGCGTCCAAGCCGGAGTTATAGCAGGCATATTGATTCACCAGCGGTTTCAAGCAGTGAGCGGCACCATAACCAGCCTCGTAGGCATGACCCGCCGCGTGCTGGTAATGATGCTCAGGCTTTGGTAGATCAGGGCAGGGCACGTCGGGAGGCTGAGCTGGCGGCTCAGTTGGCGGCTCATCAACAATCTCCGGCTTACCCATCAGTGTCTGTGGAGGCAGGAGTGACATCTAGAACCCTTGGTGTACCATTTTTAGTGCAGGCTCTACGTAACGAGCGCTTGCCTAAGGATTTTGAGGGCCCCCACAAGGTGCCTAATTATACGGTGGATCAGCCCCCAAAGGTCTGGATTGAGAGCTATGAGATGGCCATGGGATGTTGGACATCAATGATGCTGCGTGTGCTAAATACTTCACCATGATGTTGGATGGGCCGGCACGCACTTGGCTGAAAGGATTGCCCCCTAACTCCATCAGGTCATGGGCTGAGTTGAAGACGCGCTTTATCCAAAATTTCAAAGACACATGCAAACAACCTATGTCGATTCTTGATTTAGACTCTTGCGTCCAGGGTGAGGGCGAGTCAACAACCAATTGGCTGCGCCGGATCTCAGCCGTCATCCACTCATCGGACAGTATCAACGTCGGTTTAGGTGTCCTGATGTTGGATAAGAATTGCTGGTTCCTCCCCCTTAAGCAGAAGTTGGGGCGACTTAAGCGCCACTGCAATGATATGGGAGAGCTCATGGTGGCTCTTGTCAAATATGCTGACTCTGATAGTACTAAGACCCTGAGTCTGATGAGGAGAAGACCGACAAGGGGAAGAAGAGTGGCAATGCAAAGGGACAACAACATAATACGGAGGGTCAAGGTAACAATGGTAAGCGCAAGCAGATGGACGGCGGTTCAGACTTTGTGGCCAACACCAACACACAGGGTAATAATCAGCGTCGTAAGGGGAAATCGTCAATGCCCCGGTTTGGAGGGCCAAAGTTCAACCTTGAGGCAATGATGAATCAACCTTGCCCAAAGCACGGTACGCAAGAGAAGCCGGCCAGTCATCTATGGAAAGATTGCTTCATCATGAGGGAGTATAGAAATTCCATCTTTTTCCAGAACAATCATGGCCTGCATGGCGGGTCAGGATCCGACTCTCACGGACCTGGTTTTGGAGGCGGCGGCTCAAGCTCCGGTTTTCAGGGGCAAGGCAATCAAGGTGGTTTTAATCAGCAACCTAGTCAAGGAAATCAGCAACAACAGTCTGGTTATCAGAGTAATCCAAAGCAACTGAATAGTGGTCAATATCATGTGTTTACCACGAGTTTATGCAAACGAGACCAGAAGATTCATAAGCAGGCAGTGAACGCGGTTGAGCCGGCAGTCCCTCGATACTTGCGATGGTCTGACCATCCTATTGTGTGGAGCCGTGAGGATCACCTGCCCCAGGTTGACAATCCTGGTCAATTGGCTTTGGTGGTTGCGCCTTAGGTTGGAGGCAGCAACATCAATATCCTTTACTATGATACCTTTCGCCGTATCAATTTGACTAACAAAGATCTTAAGCCGTCTTCTACTGTTTTTCATGGGGTGGTGCCTGGTAAGTCGGCGTACCCGGTGGGTAAGATAGCTTTGGAAGTAGCCTTTGGCGATGATCATGATTACAAAGCTGAGACATTGACTTTTGAAGTAGTCAATATCAAGAGCCCTTATCACGCCCTGTTTGGACGTCCGACTTATGCTAAATTCATGGCACAACCTTGTTATGTTTATCTGCAGCTTAAGATGCCGGGTCGTAAGGGCACTATCACGGTACATGGCAACAGGAAGATAGCTTTGGAGTGTGAAGAGGGCGATGCTGCTTATGCTGAGTCTGTTTGTGCAACGGAGGAGTTGAAATTCTACAAAGATAATGTTGATCCAGCAGATATGACACCTTTGAAAAAGCCAACCACAGATCATGACCCCTTGTTGAAGTTTAAGTCGACAGATGACACTAAGCTGGTTGACTTTGTTCCTGGCGACTCATCCAAGCAGTTCAGTATCAGTGCTAATATGGATCCGAAATAGGAAAGCGCGCTCATGAAGTTCATCAGTGAGAACGGGACATCTTTGCATGGAAGCCTTCAGACATGCCAGGTGTACTGAGGGAACTCGCTGAGCACACTCTCAATGTTGGTCCAAAGTTTAAACCGGTCAAGCAATTCCTTCATCATTTTAATGAAGAGAGGCGTAAGGCCATTGGTGAAGAAGTGGCCTGGCTCTTGGCGGCTGGGTTCATCATTGAAGTTTTTCATCCTAAATGGTTGGCTAACCCGGTGCTGGTGCTTAAGAAAAACGGCACCTGGCGCATGTGTGTGGATTACACAGATCTTAATAAGGCCTGTCCGGCTGACCCTTTTGCTCTCCCTCGTATTGATCAGATCATTGATGCTACGGCGGGTTGTGAGCGTTTGTGTTTTCTGGATGCTTATTCTGTATCATCAGATCAAGATGGCAGTTAAGGACCAAGAGAAGACAACTTTCATCACTCCCTTTGGAGCCTTCTGCTATGTGTCTATGCCTTTTGGTCTCAAGAGTGCCCAGGCGACTTATCAGCGGTGTGTTCAGAATTGCCTTCATGACCAGAGTGGACGCAATGTTCATGCTTATGTGGATGATATTATTGTGAAATCCAGGAAGAAGGAGACCTTCATAGATGATTTGAAAGAGACCTTTGACAATCTTCGGGTCTACAAGATGATGCTTAACCCGGCCAAGTGTGTCTTTGGTGTGCCAGCAGGCAAGCTCTTGGGTTTTTGGTTTCTGAAAGAGGCATTGAAGCTAACCCGGAGAAAATCAAGGCTATCACTTCTTTGGCTAAACCGGCGTGTATTAATGATGTCCAGCGTCTGGCGGGTCGTATTACGGCTTTAAGCCAGTTTATAAGCCGTTTGGGTGAAAAGGTTATCCCTCTGTATCAGATGATGAAGAAAACAAATCACTTTGTCTGGAGTGATGCTGCCAATCAGGCGTTTCAAGCGTTGAAAAATCAGTTGGCTGAGCCGCCAATCCTTGCAGCTCCTATTGATAAGGAGCCCTTGTTGTTATATGTAGCTGCTAATAGCAGATCCGTCAGTGTAGAGGTTGTTGTGGAAAGGAAAGAATCAGGCAAGGAACATCCGGTTCAGCAGCTGGTTTATTATTGAATCTAAATAGAGATACCCACATTGGCAGAAGCTGGTTTATGGAGTGTTCATGGCTAGTCGTTAGTTAAAGCAGTATTTCCTTGGTCATCCCACCACTGTGGTCATTTCTGCTCCCTTAGGGGATATTATTCAAAACAGAGAAGCCACAGGCCGGGTGGCCAAGTGGGCCATTGAGCTTGGACCCCATGGTTTGAAATACATACGTCGACAACTATCAAGTCTCAAGCACTTGTGGATTTCATCAATGACTGGACATAGTTGCAAATGCCTGAGGAGAAGCCGGATAACACATATTGGACTATTCATTTTGATGGATCCAGGCAGTCGGAAGGCTCGGGGGCTGGAGTTATTTTGACTTCCCCATGAGGTGATAAATTTTGTTATGTCTTAAGGTTGATGTTCCCTTGTACTAACAATGCAGCTGAGTATGAAGCCTTGCTCCATTGTCTTCGGATGGCTAAAGATTTGAATCTAAGCTGGGTGAGGTGTTTTGGCGACTCAGATTTGGTGGCTCAGCAGGTTTCAGGAACTTGGGATTCCAAGGATCCACTCATGGCGGCTTATCGCCGAGAGGTTGATGCTATCGGTGGTCATTTCAAGGGCTATCAAGCGGAACATGTTAACCGCAGGAAAAATGAGGCGGCTGATGCTTTAAGCCGGCTAGGGTCCAGCGTAAGCCGGTACCACCTAATGTTTTCCTTGATATTTTGCATAACCCTTCAGTTAAATTGCCTACGGAGGAAGATCTTGCTGTTCTTGACCCGGAGGCATAGTTGGTGGCGGCTCTTCATGCTATTCCTGATTGGACAGTTCCATATTTGGCTTATATGACCGGGGTGAGTTACCTGAAGATGAAACTTTAGCCAGGCTGATAACCCGGTGGTCTAAGTCAATGACTATTGTCAACGGAGAGTTGCACCGATGTAGTGTCACAGGGGCGTTTTAGTGTTGTGTTTCTCCTGAGGAGGGCCGTGAGATTCTACGAGAGATTCATGAAGGAGATTGTGGCCGTCATGCTGGCTCTAAGTCTCTCATGGCTAAGGCTTTTCGTCATGGGTTCTATTGGCTGACGGCTCATGCTGATGCAGAGGATTTGGTTAGCAAATGTGATGGTTGTCAAAAAATTTCAAGACGAGCTCATGTGCCGGCTCAAGAATTGAGGATAATTCCAATTACTTGGCCATTTGCAGTCTGGGGGCTGGATATGGTTGGGCCTTTTAAGAGATCCAAGGACAAAAAGACTCATCTCTTGGTGGCAGTTGACAGGTTTACGAAGTGGGTTGAGGCAGAGCTGGTTAGCAAGTATGACGCGGCAACGGCGGTTCAATTCATCAAAAAGGTGATTTTTTGTTTTGGCTACCCTCACAGCATCATAACTGATAATGGCACTAATCTGTCCAAGGGTGATATGAAAGAATTCTGTCAACGAGAACATATTTGTCTTGACGTCTCGTCAGTGCACACCCCCAGTCCAGTGGTCAAGCTGAAAGAGCCAATCAAGAAATCTTGAGAGGAATAAAACCCCAGCTTATGGTCCCTTTGCAGAGGACACCGGGTTGTTGGGTGGAAGAGTTACCCTCAGTGCTATGGAGTATCAATACTATCCCCAACAGATCTACGGGTTACACGCCTTTCTCCATGGTTTATGGAGCAGAGGTTGTTCTTCCCAGTGACATCCGTCACGACTCGATCTGTGTGGCGGCTTATGTTGAAGCTGATAATGAAATAGCACGTCAAGATGCTCTCGACCTTACGGGTGAGGAGCGTGAACTTGCGGCGGCTCGCTCGGTGATTTATCAGCAAGATCTGCGTCATTATCATAGCCGCCGGGTTAAAACCCGGACCTTTCAAGATGGTGACTTGGTGCTCCGGCTCATCCAGGATCAAACAGACATGCACAAGTTGTCCGCACCTTGGGAAGGGCCCTTTGTAGTCAGTAGAAATCTGAACAATGGGTCATACTACCTCATTGAAATTCAAGATCACGAGGACTCACACAAGTCTGAGGAGTAGACCTGCCGACCATGGAACATTGCTCATCTTCGGCCTTATTACACCCGAGCCACCGGCTCTTGTGATGTACATACTTCTACCAATGTATATATTATGATTAGTATAATAAAGCCGGCATCCCTGATAATTCAGGGCCTTTGTCGTATCATTTCTGAGAATCTGAGTCTTTATTGTCAACTCATAAGATCACTTGGGGCCTTCCTGCTCATTGAGCATAGCTATGACAACCCTCTTGATCCGGCTTGCACGCCTTGTTACAAATAACATGGGGGCTTCCTGCTCATTGAGCATAGCTGTGACTACCCTTTGATCCAGCTTATACGCCTGGTTGCAAATGACTTGGGAGTTTTCTGCCCAAGTTAAAAGGTTACCAAAGAGAACTTGTTACAATGTACAGTTCAAACATAGGTAACCTGCCTTGATGGCTTGTTAAAGGTCACTTGGGGGCTTCTTGTTCAATGAACATAGCTATATTTACCCTTTTGATCGGCTTGGATGCCAGGTGTATTCACCAAAAATCCGGGTTATCCTGCCTTTGTATGTCTGCCACTCTGCCCAGGTAATCCTGGAATGACTCGCCGAACTCTTGACAGTCAATCTTTTAAAGACCCTTAACTTGTCAAAGTTAAAATGGCAGTTGGTCATGTGAGGCCCGGCTTACAGGTTTGAATAAAGGATTAGCTCAGTGACTGTGCGGCCCTTGAATAGCACTTGATATTTAGGTTTGGCAGCCTATGAAAGCCTTGTTTTTTCTGGATTAATTTTTTTGGGTTCATCTTTTGTACCATATTGACATATGGTTTAAAATGATTCACGCCATGTAGCCTTAATCTCTATGGCTCATATTTTAGCATATCTGAGGTTTTTGATAACCCGACCTGGCTTTGGACAATAAGTCGCCATTATGTTTTGGTTGTGCACTTAGAGCGCTATGCTCTAAGTCTTTGGGCTGTTACCCTTGCTGCATATGGCGTGGTAAGCCGGCAGTATGAACAAATTTCACAGGGCACATTTTATCTGCTTGTATGTAGGGAATATGATGAATATGACCTATATGATTGATAATATTATAAGAAGAAACGACAAATCTTCCATATCAAGATTGGCGGTTTAAGGTGTTATGAAGATAAACATGCACGATGGTATGGCAGATCATTATTTTCAACTAGCCTATTACAAGGCATTGGACGGGCCAAAAGAATAAGTGTTTTGATGCACATATCATCCAATGATGTGGATGATAAATCGGCCCTTGGATCAGTTGTCTTGGCCTTCGCGTGTTGAAGATTCCGGGTCATCCTGCACCGGTTCTTCTTCTTCTTGTTCACCCATTGGCTGGAAGTCAGATGTGGACCAGTTGCTCCCAGTCAAAGCTCTAAATACAACTTCATCATCTATAAGGCTTGACGGGTCAACATCAGGAGCGAAGGTATGTTTACGTGTTGGCGGGATAAGGTCCACGGCGTCATGAACCGGCGCCTTCACTTTTGCGTTTTCAACATCATAAACCGGATGATACTTGGAGAGATCAATCTCCTCAGCCAATTTGCTTGCCAAGGGATGCATTTCCCTTACTATTTTGGTGAAGTCATCGGCGCTGAAGGGAGACCCATCTTCTTTAAAACTCGGGCAGTCGGTGGCTAGTTCTTCCGGGTCAAGTTCTGCTTGCCATGCATTTTCCCGGCTCAGGGTGGTGATGGCACCGGCTCGGGTGGCTGATCGTTTTATTTCTTCAAACCTTTGAGGCAGCACAGACAGTTTGTCCAACATTTCCTTGATAAGGGAAGGTGGTTGCTTCTTATGAGAGGCAGCAAAAATAGCCCGTTGAGCACCAGTATACAACTGTTCTACCAGGGTATATACAACTTTCAGCCTTATGCGCATGTCTTGGCCCAGCTTGGAGCTTCTGGAGCTTGCATCACCAAAGATATTGGTAAACCGACCAATGATTGTGATACAAAGATGATACAAGTGGAAGCATTCTGTTACTTACTGAAGATGGCAGCTGCCATGTTATTGATTTGATGCTTTAAGCCGGACAACTCGTCAGTCACCGGCTTAAGCGCAGTTTCAGCATCTTCTGCTCTTTTTAACAGAGCCGTCTTCTCGGTCTCCCAGCCGGTTCTTTCAGCGCCGAAGTCCCTTTTCAAATTTTCAATATCCTCTAAAGGGGTCTTCAGCTCTGATTTGGCCTTGGAAGTCTCAGTTTGCTGGGTTTGGATGTTCTGCCTCAAATCAGTGACTTGAGATTCCTTCATATTCAATTCAGCCTGCAATGCAAAAAGACAGGCAAGACGATATTATGATGATCATCTTATTTAAAGTCCCAAGCATAATACAAGTATTTTACTTGGCACTTGGGGGCTAATGTACATTGCTCTTTCTGAAGACAACTCTATGATAACCCGGATAAATTTTTACGACTATAGCCAGTTCATGGATGCTACATATTTGGATTTTATTCATAAATATGGAGATAAGTCCCGGCTTAGCCATGCTGATTAAGCCGGCCCTTGGGGGCTGCATGTGCAAAATTGAGCACTAGTATTTGAAGTCCTGACTTAACTTTCGAGTTTAAGCCGGCCCTTGGGGACTACTCGTTCTGATTCAGCAGTTATAAATTGTTATGGCATGTCTACAAGATTAACCAGAGTGTTCAAGTCTATAGCATATTCAAGTTTTTCATATTCAGTAGACTTGGCGGTTGACAGATATGTACTTATGTAAGAAGTTTTTGTTAGTGCTTACCTCAAAGAGCTCCTTCATGAGGTTGACCAGGCCGGCTTCAAAGTCACGGCTGGTGTGAAGGCGGTTTAGATAAGCTGAATGAATCTCCTGAGCATTGAAGTGGGCGTAGCTTTCCAAGTCCAGTTTCCACTCGCCCTTATCAACAGCTAGAATTTCTTCTTTGGCGTTGTGCTTGGATACGGCGGTGGGGTTGCCCGGAGCTGTATAAGCCGTCCCAGTAACTGTTACATCTTCAGTTTCTTGAGTCGGCTGAGCGGGACTGGGCGACTTAGCATTCTCCAGATCAACATTCATGGAGTCCATGGTGACATGGTGTTCCACTGGCGGCGGATCATCCATGGCTGCTTCAGAAGTTTGATGCAAAGACTCAGATATTGTCTGCTTCTCCGACTCAGTAACCTTGGGGTCTTTGGCCGGTTTATTAATCTTTAGCTTCTTGTTGGGTTTGGCCATAGCACTGAAAGTAAAACACATGATGAGATTAGTATACCAATTGAGTAAGGTGTTAAAGCAAGCAGGCTTAAGTGTTATCACCCAGGAACAGACTTGAACAGAGGAACCTGAGTCCGAGTGGAATCACCAGAGGAAGAATTAGAAGTTCCCTGGTAGTTTGAATCAGAAAAGTTAAGGGGTTGTCGAATAAGACCCACCTTTGGAAAAGCTAAGTCAGAAATCCGTGAAACGTCTGCTCGGCGCTTGCGAGGAGCCGACGTGTTGGGTAAGCTGGAAGATAATATCCCACCGCCGCTGTTCCGGGTTGTGCGACGAGCTTCATGTTGCTATTTCTTCAAAATAAAGTTGGGATCCAAGTAAGCTAAAGGGTGAGAAAACCTTACCTTCCAGCTTGTCTGACGCACTCTTTGTTTGGTCAGAGGTTCAGAGTCGGAGGAAAGGATAGTTACCTCTTCAACATCTGCTTGGCTTCCTTCCGCATCATCCTGAGAGTTTTCAGCATCAATAAGGTGTATAAAGAAAGAGCCAAGGGAGTCAAGTTCTACCTCCGACTCGTCGTCATTCAAAACAAATAGCTTTGTGGTGTTCGTCTTCTTCTTGGAAGGACTTTTTGGAGCCTTGTTCTTTGTCCTGGTCTTCCTGGCTGGCTTATCTTGAAGCTTTTTGTTCCAGAAGGGGGAGTCAGCCTGCAGAAATTCCAGTAATAATGAGAAGGCAGATTGATAAATAATGAGTTAGTGAAAGTTGTTTGAAAACACTTATAACCGGCGGCTTGTTGAGGGTGCAGAAGGGGTTTAGACCCATTTTGCTACAAGCCTCTAGACTCTCATTGAGCAGAGTCTTTGTCATGTCATTGATTGATTTATCATCCAGACGGATTGAAGAGTAATGCAGCGGATCTTTGACGTCGCCGGTATACTCGCACATTAAGCCGGACCGGCGGCTTAAGGGCAAGATCCTCCATGCAACCCAGCAATGGACCAGGTCAACTTCGGTTAAACCATTGGCCATCAAGGCCCTGATCTTTGAAAATACAGGCATATACTTGGCCCGTTCTTCTGTGCTGATCCGCTCTGGGAGAGGATGTCTATTGCTAAGCCGGTTTTCACGGTAACCTGGCAGTGGATTTTCGCCTTCTGGAAAGGTGTCATTGCAATAGAACGAAGTTTGGTTCCAATCTTTAGGATGGCTGGGTGGTGCGGCAGCAGGAAACATGGCTTCTTTCTGCCTCTAAATGGAAATGCCCCCTAACTCTAGGCTAGGCCCGTCTGTAAACTCAGTCTGGCGGTTCAGGTAGTAGAATTCTCTGAACAGTTCGACAGTGGGCTCCTCTTGAAGATATACTCAGAATACTTGAAAGTTGCAGATGTTTGACACAGAATTGGGCCTGATGTCTTGAGGATGAAGCTTAAAGAAATGCAGCACGTCACGGAAGAATTTTGAGCCGGGTGGGGTAAAACCCCGGGGCATATGATTAGTCAAAACAATAACTTCAACCTCTTTGGGGTCAGGAGTGGTCTCTGTTCCTGGGGCCCTCCAATGAATGACGTCCTTGGCGGCCAAGATGCCCACTTGGATGTGCTCGTTCAATGTTTGCTCAGTAACCCGGGAGGCGACCCAGTTGCATGAAGTCACAGTCTTGGTCATTTTGAGGATGAAGGCCTAAAAACAAAATATTTACGGTTTAAGATTATGCTGTTAAGCTGGCTAGTGATTAAAAAGCAAGTGCTATAAAGATTGACATGATTAAGCCGGAAGGCAGTGTCGGGTTATACGGATTGTGAACAGATACCGGCGGCTTAACAAGGGGACTAATGCTATATGGCGGGTTACGACTTATCATATGAGTCGTCCGCGCGTTGGAAGGACAACATATCTAAAAGTGAATTTTTGCTAAGTGATGGACAAAAAGATTCCACAGATTGGTGCTATGATTTTGGATCTACAGCAGTTCAGAAAATAAAGTAAATTCTAAACGTAAGGTGGCAGCAGCAGAAGAACTCGTATGCTCAGATGAAATTTTTGTACAAAGGGAGGATATTGTATGATTGAAAAGGGGTGTTAATCTACTGCCGCACAACTTCGGTGCTATATTCAGATCAAACTACGGGACCAGAAAAGGAAAATGAAGAATGGTGAAGAACACCAATGAACGATGAAAACCCTAATGCAGATCTGTTACGGGGAAAGGTGAATACTTACTGATGTTGAGGAATAGCGGAGGTGTGCCGCAGTGCTCTGGTCCGATCAGCTCGATGCAGCGGCCGGAGTTGAGGGCGCTAGACGGAGATGGCGGCAGCAGAGCTCGGGATGGCTGAGGCGTCGCGAGGAAGAAGATGAAGACGAGGGGGCAAGGTAAAGTGAAAAAGAGGACCTCCTGTCCCTATTTATAAGTAGATGGATAAATGGCATGCGCGGGAATCGAGGAGGCCGAAAAAATGATTATGTGGCTACACGGACGCCTCGATTTTTGGGACGTCCATTGAAGATAAAGATCTGTTGAGATATTCTGGGCTTCGCGATAAGTTAATGCGGGATGATGTGATGGCAGGTTAACATAATTCTGAGATGTGACATCATGGCGGGTTACAGTGAATTGGTAAAAAATTGACGATGGAAGATTCTACTAAGTCAAGTACTGAAGATTTATGTGAACAAGTTCAAATCAACCTGGGCCTAATGTTGGGGATATAACTGCTGGGTATGACCCACCCAGGAGGGGCCAGGTCATGCCACTGGCGGCTTAAGATGAAGAGGCCCAAGAAGATGTGAAGATGGCGGTTCATAGAGCAAGCTTATTGAAGGCCCAAGACCCGGGGACGACTTGAGGCCCACGGGTGTGAGCTGCCATATGTTTGACTTGTATTGTAAGGCAAGCTTAATTAGATACCGAGCCGGACACGTCTTGTATGAGCCGGCCGGGACTCTGTAAGCCACCGAGCATCAACCCGTGTATATAAAGGGGTGACCCGGTGGCGGGTTAACTCAAGAAACAATTCATCGAGAACTAGGTCAAGCGTATTCGCTCCTTGGTAACCGAAACCCAAGCAATACAACCTAAAGCAGGAGTAGGCTTTTACCTCGTTGAGAGGGGCCGAACCTGGGTAAACTCTCCGTGTCCTTTGTCCCGTTTAACCCCTTCAAGCTAACCTAGTTGCGATGGCTCCACACCTAAGTCCTTTTGCTAGGGCATCTGCCGTGTTAAGTCCACGACACTATCTGAGAGGAACTTGAAAGTCCCACCAAGGATAGATCCGCATATTAAAGACGCTTTTGCAAGGTGGATATCTTACCATTACATGATAGTTGGGGATACATACAAAGGCATAAAGGTGCCACATGAATACATCAAACATCATACATGAGAACAACATCTGACTACGGATGAAACACAAACAGAAACTCAAACGACATCCACCCTGCTAGCCCAGGCTGCCGACCCGGAACCTAACCCCTGATTGAATAAGAAGCAGAAGAAGAACTCCAAACAAGTAAACATTCCTCTCACGTCATGGTCATCGCACAACCTGTTCTTGCATCTGTTGTTGTAGTAATCTGTGAGCCACGAGGACTCAGCAATCCCATTACCATGGGTATCAAGACTAGCAAAGCTTAATGGGTATGAAAATTATAAGTGGTGAGGTTGCAGCAGCACGAAGCATTGTATGGTGGCTAACTTACGAGTACAAGAGCAAGATGAGAAACTACGCAAACGGTCGCAAACTAGTAATGATCAAGAAGTGATCCTGAACTACTTACATTCAAACATAACCCCACTGTGTTCTCTTCTCGGCTCACTCGAAAAGAGACGGTCACGGTTATGCACGCGGTTGGTGTATTTTATTCCAGGTCCAATGTCAAGTTCTCTAAAATCGGATATTAAAAAAACTCCCATCTGCCACATAACAAGATGACCTTGGATCTCACTACTATCTTTGCTTTGCTAGTTGTCTCGATGCTATCGCTATGTCGCGCTAGCTACCACTTGTTTAT
Source organism: Aegilops tauschii subsp. strangulata (assembly GCF_002575655.3). Lineage (NCBI taxonomy): Eukaryota > Viridiplantae > Streptophyta > Magnoliopsida > Poales > Poaceae > Aegilops > Aegilops tauschii. The sequence continues at coordinate 273,538,695 of NC_053037.3, read as the reverse complement.
CCAGCCTCGCAAATTGCCATGATAGCCTCTAACGTTTTCCACCATCGTAGAAAACCGTTGTTTGGCTATGTTACCACTTTGCTCAGCCCCTCTTATAGCGTTACTAGTTGGAGGTGCAGTTGCAGGTTGTTCCATGTTGGGACATGGATATTTGGGGATATCACATATCTCTTATTTAATTAATGCACATATATACTTGGTAATGGGTGGAAGGCTTGGCCTTTTGCCTGGTGTTTTGTTCCACTCATACCGCCCTAGTTTTCGTCATACCGGTGTTATGTTCCTTGATTTTGTGTTCCTAACACGGTTGGGGTTTATGGACCCCCTTGATAGTTCACTTTGAATAAAACTTCTCCAGCAATTCCCAACATTGGTTTTACCATTTGCCCAACATAATAACTAAACATGATAATAAACTTGACACATAGGGAGTTAGCGCTACCCGAGGTTCGTTATTCAACATAATACAGGGGGGCAGTGCTGATGGTGTTGGTCCCAAACGGGTAGACTGCGGGGCCACCATGGGGCAACTCGAGGTCTGGTTTTACTCGTAGGATGTACCATCCGGCCGTGGCCTGAGACGAGATACGCATGGCTACTATCAGGGTGTCGGCACGCCGGGAGGTCTTACTAGACTTGTTTTACCACTGTCGAAATATCTTGTGAATCGGGATTCCGAGCTTGATCGGGTTGTTCCAGAAGGAGAATTTTCCTCCGTTGATCATGAGAGCTTGTCATGGGCTAAGTTGGGATAGACCTTGAGGGTTTAATCTTTCAAAAGCATTTGAGTCAAGGAAAGGAATATGATAAATCCGAAAAAACTATAATTGAATCCACCGGAAAGAAAACGAGACGAACAATGATGAACTAGACGAGAGTTCACCGTTTGAAACAATTAAGGAAAGAATGAAGAAGCTTCACACGAACAAAAGGATACTCGATTAGATTCTTCAAACTCCGGGAAGAAAAAGGGCGGGTGGGTGGGAAAAACAAAGTAAACTTGGGACGGAAGGAATGGACACCGTGAGAAGAACTAAAGATTGAACTTGAAAAGGATTGAACTTCATTGGAGAAACTAAGAATCGATGTTGCAAAAGTTGAAGAGGATGGAATAACTCGAAGAGAAGTGCACAGGTTGAACAAAGGATAGACAATGAGCGAAACCACCTACATGATCCTAAAAAAATTTGAAGGGGAAGAGGAGTAAGTCAAAACACCTACGTCACGATTCCTTACCAGAGTGACAAAGGGGATAAGGAGTAAAAAGAATTCCTACTCTCCGATATAACTAGACTCAGAAATAGTTTTCTTCTAGAATCGATAACGGCGATCAATCAAGGGGGCTCCTATGGTCGGTCGAGGCTCTGATACCAACTTGTCATCTCCAATATAAGATTCTATCTGAGAGGAACTTGAAGGTCTCACCAAGGATAGATCCGCATATTGAAGACGCTTTTGCAAGGTGGATATCCTTACATCGTACCATTACATGATAGCTGGGGATACATACAAAGGCATAAAAATGCCACATGAATACATCAAACATCATACGTGAGAACAACATCTGACTACGGATGAAACGCAAATAGAAACTCAAACGACATCCACCCTGCTAGCCCAGGCTTCCGACCTGGAACCTAACCCCTAATTGAAGAAGCAGAAGAAGAACTCCAAACAAGTAAACATTTCTCTCACGTCATGATCATCGCATAACCTGTACCTGCATCTGTTGTTGTAGTAAGTTGTGAGCCACGAGGACTCAGCAATCCCATTACCATGGGTATCAAGACTAGGAAAGCTTAATGGGTATGAAAAGGATAAGTGGTGAGGTTGCAGCAACACTAAGCATTGTATGGTGACTAGCTTACGAGTACACGAGTAAAATGAGAAACTACGCAAACGGTCGCAAACTAGTAATGATCAAGAAGTGATCCTGAACTACTTATGTTCAAACATAATCCCACCATGTTCTCTTCTCGACTCACTCGAAAAGAGACAGTCATGGTTACGCACGTGATCGGTGTATTTTATTTCGGGTCCGATGTCAAGTTCTCTAAAACCGGATATAAAAAAACTCCCATCTGCCATATAACCTCGGGCACAGCTTTCGAAAGATTAAACTCTGCAGGGGTGTCCCAACTTAGCCCATGACAAGCTCTCACGATCAACGGAGGAAAATCCTCCTCCCGGAACAATCCGATCAAGTTCAGAATCCCGATTCACAAGACATTTCGACAATGGTAAATCAAGTCCAGCAAGTCCTCCCGGCATGCCGACACCTTGATAGTAGCCGCGCGTATCTCATCTCAGGCCACGACCGGACGGGACATCCTACGAGTAAAACCAGACCTCGAGTTGCCCCGTGGTGGTCCCGCAGTCTACCCGTTTGGGACCAACACCATCAGCACTGGCCCCCCTGTATTATGTTGAATGGCGAACCTCGGGTAGCGCAAACTCCCAACGTCAAGTTTATTATGATGTTTAGTTATTATGTTGGGCAAATGGTAAAACCAATGTGGGGTCTTGCTGGAGAAGTTTTATTCAAAGCGAACTGCCAAGGGGGTCCAAAAACCCCAACCTTGTTAGGAACGCAAAATCAAGGAACATAACACCGATATGACGGAAACTAGGGCGTCATGAGTGGAACAAAACACCAGGAAAAAGGCCGAGCCTTCCACCCATTACCAAGTATATATGTGCATTAATTAAATAAGAGATATTGTGATATCCCATAATATCCATGTCCCAACATGGAACAACCTGCAACTAGCAACGGTATAAGAGGGGCTGAGAAAAGCGGTAACATAGCCAAACAACGATTTGCTAGGATGGTGGAAAAGGTTAGAGGCTATCATGGCAATTTGGGAGGCTGGATAAACAAGTGGTAGGTAGCGCGACATAGCGATAGCATTGAGACAACAAGCAAAGCAATCATAGTAGTGAGATCCAAAGTGACGCTCATCTTGCCTGAAATCCCTCTAGAAAGAAGATCGAGTCCATGAAGAAGACGAACCAACGTAGCCAAATGAGTCCTCGCGATCGCAACAAAACAAGAACCATCGAGAAGAAGCACAACCGGAAAGAAGTAAACAACACGGTAAACACACAACACATGACATGGCATGATTCTTATCCAAGTATGATGCATGACAAGTCTACACGATGCTACTCATGGCAAGAGAGGATGCATACAAGAACCCCACATTCAAGCAAGTTTAAATGAGGCTATAACAATTCCGGAAAGTCCCCATAAGCAAATTTCGAATTTGGTCCAGATCTGAATAACACATTATGTTGAAGTTGTGAAACAGAAAGTTAAGTTGTACCATGATGATCTACGCGGTTTTCTAGTCAAGTTACATCTAAAGTTCGTTTAATTTGGAGCTACAGACTAAAAGATATGAGCAAAACAAGTTAAACATGACATTGATGCAAATGCAAGCAAAACACAATCACAAACATTCAAAAATAGGGATGCAACATGGCATGGTGAAACTACATGCAAAATCAAGCAAGTTTCATATAGATCACGCTCAAAATGGAGCAACAGTTCAACACATACACATGAAACAAGTTTAAAGGACAAGCTGTCCAAAACAGCGACTAGGCATATAGCAAGCATCAAAAGAACATGTTACAAGTACAATATTGGCACAAACATGATATGCACTTGAAGAACGGGTTACATGCTTCAATTATTATTAAGGTTCGGGTTGATAAGCATCAAGATTAATCCATTATCATCAATGCACGAAGCTACTTTATAACACACATAATGACTTACTGAAAAACATGGCATATATGTGAGCAGAAATAACATGTTGACATGTTGGAGGCATGCAACAATGATGCTACATTGCAAGATCGTAGCAACCAAAAGCATTTAATTAAAGTACAGATTTTTATGGCAAGACATGATTACTAAGAATCTCCATATAACCTTTAGATCAATGACATTCATCTAGACGAGTAAGGAGGTCATAACACATTCTCAGACTTGGTGAAAAACAGACTAAGGCTGAAAAACAGATTCATGATGCGTACTTTGAGACAACAAACATATATTCTAAAGGATCATAGCAACCAAAAGCATTGAATTGAAGTACAGGTTGTTATGGCAAGACATGATTACTAAGAATCTCCATACAACCTTTAGATCAATGACATTCACCAAGACGAGTAAGGAGGTCATAACAGATTCCCAGACTTAGTGAAAACAGACTAAGGCTGAAAAACAGATTCATGATGCATACTTTGAGACAACAAACATATATTCTAAAGGAATATTTCGTGGCATAAAAGGGTATGAAACGCATGCACTAAACCCCCTTAACAAAGCATCATTACTGACCATGATCATTGGAGCAACAGATTTGAGGATAGCTTCAAGTGAACATGGCAATACGATATAACAGACTTGGTGAAAACTGGGCATGCTGACAGTTATATTTTTAAGCGATTTGAGGGCGCCAAAAGCACAAGCTACAACAGGTCATAATTGCAAACAAGGGCATGGATGGAAATACCATAACAATATCTTCAAAACGTGCTCACTGAACATCTCCAGATTATGCATAGATTTGACGGTAGCATCAAGCAAACATGGCAACATAATATACAGTTTCAGACTTAGCAGAACAGTAACAGCAAGTACCCTACTTCACAAGCTTGTGCTAGCCACCATAGGGCATATCATGGCATGAAATAAATATCCAAGCAAGAGGACATCAAAATGCACCAAACTCATGTTGACAAGATACTCATGTGATGCTTGCATTAAACCACATGAAAATAATAAAATGACAAGTTATAACAGTTTTCAGCTGTTAACAGCAACATGCATTTTTGCAACAGAGATTAACAAGACAAGATGAAAACTAATAAGAATGCAACCACCACCATCATGTAGAACACTCTGGGAAGATCAAAATGCATATACCAATCATCATCATAGGACCAATATGCACAACCTTATGGACATCACAATATGCACATATGATATGATTTCCTGGGGTCTAAAATTCGCGGAGGCAAAACTGGGCTTGGGAATCACCTCGTGGGCTTCGGCCCAGGGAGCAATGGGGGCCAGCTGGGCTGCTGGGCATCGTGCAGGCGCAGCCCACGGAGCAATGAAGGCGTGCGTGCCCCTCGTGCTCGAGGCAGAGGAAGGGGGCGGCGACGACCGGCGGCGGGGCGGCGCTCCGGAGGCGGGGTCGATCGGCGAACGCCGGGGATGGATCGATCCGGTCCCGCGCGGCCGGATCAGGGCGACGCGGCAGTAGATGGAGCTCCGGCGACGAGCTCGGGGAGGTTCGGCCCCTCCATGGCACGGAGGTGCTCCCTGTGGAGCCACAAGGAGAGGTGAGAGAGACGGAGATGGATAGGGGAGGAGAGGAGAGGGCGACGGGGCACTGACCTGGGCGGAGGTGCTCGTCGCCGGCAACGACGACAGCTCCGGCGAGGCGGCGCGGGGAGCAGGCAGGCGGCGTAGCTCGGGGTCGTGAGCTCCTCTCCCGATTTGTTGCTCGGGGCGCAGGGGCAGCGCGGTGCGGGTGCCTCGGGCCCAGATCAGCCCAGGGCGGGCCGCGGATGGGCTCTGGCAGGCCCGTGCGATGGTGCGAGGAGGCAGGAGTGGCGGCTGCTGTGTTGTAGGGCTGATCTGGCGGCGACAAGTGGCGAGGCAGGGGTGGAGGGCGCCGGAAATCGAGGAGAAGGTGGAAGGCGATGGTGGCTGATGATTGGGGGCGCGGAAAAATAGGAGGAGGGGGTAGGGTTGCCCAAAATGGATAGGGGGTTCAGGGGTTTGAGGCCGTTTCGGGCCGTTCGATCTCGATCGGACGGCTCCGGCGAGAGGGGATAGCGTAGGTGGGCTAGTGGGCTGTTTAGGATGGCTTGGGCTGAGGGGAGAGAAGAGAAGTGCAGCTCGGCACACGGTTTCCGGATCCCAAAAACGCCCGACGAATAAACCGGCTATATTGCCGCTATATGTTAACAATTGGTCTATCAAACGGACTCCGAATGCGATGAAACTTGGCAGGCGACGTACCTATAACATAATATGACCGCACGCCAACTTTCCTCCCATTCCGAGAACATTTTTATGCCACTTATAAAATAATATTTTGGAGGTGCCGTGGGCGCGTGCAAGTGTGACTGGGCTCAGAGCGGACAACAGAGAGAACTGGGAGACCCGGACGGGTGCAAGTTTTGAAAAACATGCAGATGAAATGCACATAATGACATGGCAATGTGCAACACGCAAGCGAATGACATGGCAATGACGGCGAATAAGAGGAAGACACCTGCCACATCAGTCTCGGAGCGTTACAGCAGGCATCTCTCGCTTGGGGCGGCACATAGTGGAAATTTGGGGTGGATTACCCTAGCGAATCGTGTTTATGTGTGGGCTATGGATTTATTAAGCAAAACTATAGGGGGGGTTTGTGAAGAATTACTAATGATGTGAAGGAAGAACCACTAATCCCTTTATTAGTAGGTATAGATAGAAATAGTGAAGAATGGTGGTTGTTCTTTCGGTCTATCGGCGGCAATTTTACATATCACCTTGCGTGTGATTTCTCGTGTATTATTTTTTAGCATGCTCCTAGAGAGACTAATTGTGTTGCCCATGATTTAGCCAAACTAGCTAGAAGTAAAGTGTGTGTGGGGTGGATGAAAGATCCACCCGTAGAGATTGTTGATACTCTTATAAAATATAATATGGTGATCACCTTGCAATAAAGAGTACTTTAATGTTTAATAAAGTTATAGATAGAAACCAGGACTAATCGTCCATTCACTTTCAATCTCGTTTTACTCTAAGTCATTATCAGCATGCTCTCTAGCACAACAATTTCATGGCCAGACTCAATACTGACAACACAAAACCAATGGCTGCCAGCACGCAGCGTGACGATGTCCTCCAGTGCAGCGAGGAACGACTTGCCCCATGGCTCGTGGCGCAGCGACGCTCTATAGCCCTCAGAAATTGTTTCTTCCCCCTGGTCGTGGTTCCTCGCGAACTGCTAGAGGCGGCTATGACGGTGGCACTCACCTCGGCCCTGTCGCAGGGAGCAAGCACGGTCCACAACCAGCACAGAAATGATGCAAGGCGGTGTGGCGGTGAGATGACGTACGCGACCACAACTACCCGTGGCACACCACCACAGAGCGCTCATAGCGAGGCCTGGCCTTGATTTCCCAGCGTGCAGTGCACGGTGCTCTCCGACATGGTTGCCAGCGACCACAATCACTCTTGAAGTAGTAGGCCCTCAGGAACGGCAGGAGCGGCGCCATCCAGCGCGAGCTGCGGCGGCTTGGCCTGATGTAGAGCACACGGGATTTACAGTGGCCTTGAAATCCAAAAAATGAATCCTTCGTTCCATGACCCACACCTGAACAAAGACGATATAGCCCTTCATTGTTTTCCAGTTTAGCCATCAAGGTTTTACCGATTCACAAATTAGTCTCTACTCCTCTTTATTAAGCTCCTATCCATTTAAGTGTGCATGGTAGCCCTAAGATTATATTTATCCATGGATAGGTCCATGATTTGACTGATTACCATCATACACATAAATACTCATCAGACTTTCTATTCATGTAGTCTTGTGACTCATAATAAATTGGAAATTACGTATGATGGTGTACTGCGATTTACGATAGAGACTCTCATGGTACAACAATATTGATTTGTGATTGAGGATTTTGTTTTCTCGCAAAACAATTTCATAGCAATTGACATAAATTTTCTCTCGTAAAATATAAATTCACCCCGCTGAATTATCTTGCAATTTGATACATGATCATCTGATTTAATTTGAGGTCTATACATTCAAGTTTTTCACTTGAGCATCAAATTTTCAACATCATTGTTATTCATTACATATAAGTGTATATCTTTTGAGTACATTGTATTCCAGAATACACTATATGTATTATATTTCCATGTTATTGTAGATGTTGAGATTATTTACATCCATTATTTGAAACTGAGATTTTAATTTCCTACAAATAAAAATCAGTTTGTTTTAATTTTTCCTTTTGGCTTAATACAAACAAGAATTCATATGCAAAATTTCAAGCGGTTTCTTCAAATTGAGGTTTTGGAATCATGGGGTAGAGTGTAGCTCTACTACATTGCATATTATCTACCTTTACCGATGAAGTCTACATTTTTGTCATTAATGACACTATGATTGCCAAAATGCTCTCTCATACATTCAATCAAGTCATGACATAAGGCATTTGAAGTAGGAGTATCTACCAATTTGATTGGATTATACTCCTCTAATGCTACTAGATCTACTCGCAGTTTTCTTTTGGAGATTATCTACAAAGTGTTATGCTTAAAATTTGAATTCACACTAATGATTTCAAGCCAACTTATTGAAATCCCACTAATTTTTACAAAGTTCGTTACAACAACAACCATGATGATCTTTAATTTACAGAAGATAAATTAATTATCTCTTTGAAAGTGCAACTATGCCCGTGTGGTTTTGGTAATTCATAACAACATATACATCATTGAACAATGTCTATTCAATGAATATTTCAGGAAAGTTCAATTAGGTATGGCAATGAGATGTGAATGTGGACCCCTCAAATGCCAAGGACAAAGCATTGGCAAAAGCTCCAAGACTATACATTTTTGGTTAAGTGGTCAAAGATCACATTGAGTCTATAGGAAAGACAATACTATTAAAAGGGGATGAGGTTTTGATCATGAGTCATTTGCTCAAGTGCTTATCGATATTGCTCCAAAAACCCTCCACCTCACCCTCACATTCCCATCTGTCAAAAACCCTGAAGTCATTATCAGTCCCACCGATACATATCTTCCTGGACCCATCGAGATACACTAGACAGAGCTATTGTCGGAAATATGCCCGAGAGGCAATAAAATTGTATTATTAATTTATATATATCTATTCATAATTAAGAGTTTATATTCTATGCTATAACTTCTATGATCCTGGAATATACGATTCAGCAGAAAACCCATATGCATGTGTGGAATGATAAATCATAAAATAAGATTCCTAGTCTCGCCTCAAAGAATAGCTCAAATGTTGTTGGTGATCATGTTTCCCGGATCTTAGGATATTGTTAAGTGTAACGACAGTCCTAACGTAACATTGTGAGTGTGACGTTAGAAGAAAAGTCATATTGAATTGACCCAAACTTGCTTGTTATACTCTGAGATAATATCGCTAGAAGTCAATTGTTATAACACAGAGTGTTAACACATGATTTGCTTCCTTAGACCATGAGAATATCATAATCACTTCTTACCATACGATGAACTTTGGGGTTGCTCAAAAGTAATCTATAACACGGTGATCATAACGACAACTTGCAGGTTCATCAAAAAGTTTGAGAAGGGGCTAGTTGGCTCGAGAGTGAAATTTGCTCCTCCGATGATGGAGAGTGCTACTTCTTGAGCTTCCGTTGATTTTTTCCCTTGAAGAGGAAAGGGTGATGCAACAAAGTAGAGATAAGTATTTCCCTCAGTTAAGACCCAATGTATCAATCCAGTAGGAGGCACAAGAAAGTCTCCAATCTATGCACCTGCACGAACTAACAAACACTTGCACTCAACGCGAAAAAGGGGTTGTATATCCCTTCACGGTCTCAAACAAGAGTGAGATCTAATAGACATAGCTATAAAAGATAAATAAAAGAGCAAACTAAAGTAAATATAGATAAATTGTAGCAAGGTATTTTTGGGTTTTTTTAGTTTATAGATATGAAAATATATGATGGAAAATAGACCCGGGGGCCATAGTTTTCACTAGAGGCTTCTCTCTTGAAAGAAAACATACGTGATGAACAAATTATTGTCGAGCAATTGATAGAAAAACGCAAAGTTATGACGATATCCAAGGAAATGATTATGAATATAGGCATCATGCCCGTGTCAAGTAGACCGACTCATGCCAACATCTACTACTACTACTACTACTACTACTACTACTACTACTCCACACATCAATCGCTATCCAGCATGCATCTAGAGTATTAAGTTCATAAGAACAGAGTAACGCCTTAAGTAAGATGACATGATGTAGAGGGATAAACTCAAGCAATATGATGAAAAAACCATCTTTTTACCCTTGATGGCAACAATACAATACGTGCCTCGCTACCGCTACTTTGCCATTGGGTGAGGACACCGCAAGATTGAACCCAAAACTAAGCACCTCTCCCATTGCAAGAAGAACCAGTCTAGTTGGCCAAACCAAATCGGTAATTCGATGAGAAATACAAAGATATCTAATCATGCGCAAAAGAGGTCAGAAAAGACTCAAATAATATTCATAGATAATTTGATCATAAATCCACAATTCATCGGATCTCGACAAACAAACCGCAAAAGAATATCACATCGGATAGAACTCGAAGAACATCAAGGAGAATGTGGTATTGAAGATCATAGAGAGAGAAGAAGCCATCTAGCTACTAGCGATGGACCCGTAGGTCTGTGGTAAACTTCTCACGCTTCATCGGAAGGGTAATAAGGTTGATGTAGATGCCCTCCGTGATCAAATCCCCTCCGGCAGGGTGCCAGAAAAGGCCCCAAGATGGGATCTCACGGCAACAGTGGCTTGCGGCGGCGAAAAAGTTTTTTGGTGGCCGCTTCTGTTGGTTTGGGAATATTTTGGAATTTATAGAGCAAGAATTAGGGTTGCGGGACTCTTGAGGTGTCCACAAGCCAGGGACGCGCCCCCCTAGGGTGCGGCCTGAGGGCTTGTGTTCCCCTTGGGACTCCTCTGACCCCCTCTCCAAGTCCTACAGGTGTCTTCTGGTCCAAGAAAAATCATCATAAAGTTTTATTCCATTTGGACTCCGTTTGATATTCCTTTTTTGTAAAGCTCAAAAACAAGGAAAAAAAGAAACTGGCATTGGGATCTAGGTTAATTGGTTAGTCCCAAAAATAATATAAAATAGCATATTAATGCATATAAAACATCCAAAACAGATAATATAATAGCATGGAACAATAAAAAATTATAGATACGTTGAAGACGCATCAAGCATCCCCAAGATTAATTTCTACTCGTCCTCGAGTAGGTAAATGATAAAAACAGAATTTTTGATGTGGAATGCTACCTAACATATTTATCCATGTAATCCTCTTTATTGCGGCATGAATATTCAGATCCATAAGATTCAAAACAAAAGTTTAATATTGACATAAAAACAATAATACTTCAAGCATACTAATAAAGCAATCGTGTCTTCTCAAAATAACATGGCAAAAGAAAGTTATCGCTACAAAATCATATAGTCTGGCTATGCTCCATCTTCATCACACAAAGTATTTTATCATGCACAACCCCAACGACAAGCCAAGCAATTGTTTCATACTTTTGGTATTCTCAAACTTTTTCAACTTTCACGCAATATATGAGCGTGAGCCATGGATATAGCACTATGGATGGAATATAATATGGTGGTTGTGGAGAAGACAAAAGGAAGGAGAAAGTCTCACATCAACTAGCACTACAAAAAAAGACACATCCGTGACATTTTGGGCTGAATGAAAAAAATTCTGTCATACTTATGACACTTCTATGACGATAATTGTGACAAAACCCGGTATCATCATAGATGTGGTGGGGTCCTACTTCTATGAGAAAAAATCATGACAGAAAATGGGCTTTTCGTCCTGGGCGGGCCGGAGACGCAGCTGCATGACATTCTTTGGGCCGTCCATGACGGAAAAAACCGTGGTAGAAACGAGGGCGAGGAATATCGGGGAGTTCCTGGTTACGGTGGCTGGTCGGGGCCGAGCGATGCACGTTTCTCTCGTACATACGCGCGTGTGTGCGAGGCGTTGGGCTCTAACTGAACCCGAGCGATTGCACTGCAGGCTACGCGTTACTGAACCCGAGAAATCGATCGATCCCTTGCTGTTAATTGAACCCGAGTGATTCCTTCGCTACTGCTGCTAACTGAAGCCGATCGATGCTGCCTCTGGATGAACAGTGAGCGTTGTTGGGGGGTTTGGATGAACAGTTCCCGGTGGGGGTTGGATGAACAGTTCCCGGTGGGGGGTTGGATGAACAGGACCCCGTGGTAGTAGAGGCTGTTGCCGCTGGGTGAACAGTACCTCGATCGATCGAGCCGGTAGAGGGGTGGATGAACAGGACCCCGTAGAGGGCTGGATGAACATGACGACCCCGTGGAGGGCTGGTTGAACAGTAGCCGGTGGAGGGCTGGATGAACAATAGCTCATGGAGGGGTGGTTGAACAGGACCCCGTGGAGAGGGCTGGTTGAACAGTAGCCGGTGGAGGAGCGCGCGGTGGAGGCTGGATGAACAGGAGCCCGTGGATGAACAGGAGCAGGTGGAGGCTGGAGGAGGTCGACAGTGGATGAACAGGAGCCCGTGGAGGCTGGAGGAGGTCGACGGTGGAGATGAACAATATCCCGTGGAGTCCCGTTTTGCGGTACGCCACACCCCTCTCGATGAACAGGACCCCGTTTCGACTATAGGGCTCCAACTCAAGTCCGTTTCCTCCGTTTTGCGGTACACCACACCCCTCCCGATCAACAAGACCCCGTTTCGACCGTAGGAGGTCCGTTTCCTTCGTTTTGCGGTACGCCAGACCCCTCCCGATGAACAGGATCCCGTTTCCACCGTGGCTGGTCGAACACAAGGCCGTTTCCTCCGTTCTGCGGTACGCCAAGCCTTGTTTCCATCGCCTATTCCATCCAAGCCGGTTGGCTCCCGACGAACAGCACGCGTTCCGTTGCCTCCCGATGAACACGACGCATTCCGTTGCCTCCCCATGAACACGACGACGACGCAGTTTCTCCGTTTCGACCCAGCCACAACCATGTACACAAGCCCTGGCCGTACGTATGCGTGAGTAGGCATTCGAGACCCCGCCCGTATGTACGTACGTGGTCGTATTTACTTTCTTGCACCCTGGCCGCTGTACGTACGTGTACATGCTACGTGCGCGCCTCTACTACCACACGTGCGCGCCTCTACATCGACCAGTATGTACGTACACGTTCGCGACCAGAATGACAACGCTACATACGCTTCGACCGGGTGGGTCCCAACTGTCAGGCACTTCCTTGCATGCGAAGATGTAGCTGGTGGGTCCCAGCAGTCAGGGGGGCGAATCATTTTTTTGCCCGTAATATGGATGCACTTCCTTGCGTGCGAAGATGTAGCTGGTGGGTCCCAGCAGTCAGGGGGAAACGTTTTTTTGCGAAATATGGTGGCCCGTCCGGTGGGTGCCTGCTGTCAGGTGGAGGAATCATTATTTTCCGCAAAATAAGGGGCACTTCCTTGCTGCGGTCGTGGACCCAGCTGTCAGCCTCTCCACGTAAAGTATTCTTCCGTTGGAAGTCGTTCCTTGACCACATTGACCACGCCGCGACGAGAGCACCAGGGCGGTTGACGACGGCGAGGCCTAGGATGGGAACGACACGGAGCCGGGGAAGACGCGGTAGTGGATGCCCACGCGGAGAGGAGTACGAGGGTTCACTGGTTCGGCTGCGGTGTGAGGCTGCCGCCGCCGCAGAATAACACGGGGTGTGGGTGAGTGGAGGGATGGCCTGGCCAGCGGTGGTAGTAGTAGGGGGCGGTGAGGCCTCCGTGGCAGCACAGCCGGCCACGGGAGGCAGGAGCAGGCGGCACAACCGGCGCTACTTTGGGCGGCTGGAGCGAGAAGACCAGAGGTTGAAGAAGCACTACGGCCGTTGGATGGACATCGTACGGTCACTGGAGCTAGAATCGTTCATATTGACTAAATTGACAAACCCTCCGTCCCCCTCATCTTAGTAGGCCCACAAGTCAGCCTCCCACAATGGTGGGTCCCAGCTAGCAGGGGGAGTATTCATTTTTTGTGTATAATAAGGAGGCACTTCCTTGTGTGCGAAGATATAGCTGGTGGGTTCAAGCTGACAACGGGGGGAACGTTTTTAAGAAATACAGAGGCCCTTCTGGTGGGTCCCAGCTGTCAGGTGGAGGAATCATTATTTTGCGCGTAATAAGGAGGCATTTCCTTGTGTGGACCCCTACTGTCAGCCTCTTCTGATGGCTGTTGTTTGTTGATCATGTTGACCTCGCCGCACCGAGAGCACAAACGCGGTGGACGAGGGCGAGGCCCAGGAAGGGAACGACCCGAAGCCGGCGAAGTCACCGCAACGGATGCCCACGCTGAGGGGTGTACGAGCGCTGACTGGTCGGCTGCGGGGTGAGGCTGTCATCTCCGGAAAATAACAGGATGTGCGGGTGTGTAGAGGAATGCCCTGGCGGCAGCACAGCCAGCCACGAGAGGAGGGAGCAGGCAGTCCCGCCGGCGCTAGTTTGGGCGGCTGGAGCAGGAAGATCAGAGATTGAAGAAGCACGGCGGCCGTTGGATGGACATCGAACAGTCACTGCTCTGTGTTGACTAAGTTGACAAAGCCTTGCGTACGCGTCAAAAAAAATTTAGGACAACGTCATCGTCAAGCTAGTAGGCCCAGAAGTCAGCCTCCAAATCTGTGGAAAACAACATACAGCCCATTAGCCATTATTTTCAATAATTTACAGCCCATTTGCTAATTCTTAAGGATATTTGAAGCCCATATTCTTTTTATTAGCATTACAGACCATATATTCTGGGCACTGCTAAAAAATTAATTTACAGCCCATTTGCTAATTCTTAAGGATATTTGAAGCCCATATTCTTTTTATTAGCATTACAAACCATATATTCCGGGCACTGCTAAAAAATTCAACGAAATTTTTCATATTTCGGTGGGGTCCGAACTCTTTTAATCACAAAATTTCGAGTCGCATTAAAAATAATTTAAAAAAAATATATATATCAAAATAAAATTCAAAAAACAATTCTCCGCAAAAAAATGAATGAAATTTAAAATCTTAACTAGCAAGATGCCTGTGCGTTGCACGGAACATGAAGATGCATTTGTATGAGTAGTTTATCTTGTGGGAGAAAAGACGATCTTTTAATGTAATTGCCAGTTGGCTTTGGTTTTTATAAGAGTAGAGAGTAGAGAAATCCAGAAAAAAACGATATTTTAATGTAATTGCCGGTTGGCTTTGGTTTAAAAATTTACAACCCATTTCTTACAACTTATAGCCCATTTTCTGGGGAAGCCCATTTCTTACTACTTTACATCCCTCCCTCCTCGTCTTGAAAGATTTGCTGCCCAGCAGGGCTGAGAAAAGCATGTAGGCCTCGGTTTTGGTGTTCTCCAAAAAAAAAGAACTGGGCTAGCCATTTTCAGAAAGAAAAAAGATATCAATTGGGCTCGTCATGTGCTTAAATAAAAGCATAAGCGTGGGCTAGACGGGCCAGAGCCCCCGCACAGCGCGCAGTTGAGCTCCGTCTATGAAACTAAAAAAACAACTGGGTGAGCTGCTGGGTCCCTGGTGTTATCCGCTCGTTGTGTAATTTTAACAAATCCGCCGCCGCGCCGGCCTATGCATCGTCGGTGTGAGATGAGACATCGATGACTTGTCCTGGCGACATGCCGCCATTGGTGGACTCCGCGTCCCCCTTGCTGAAGTCGACCGCGTCCTCGTCCTCGTCGTCGGCGCCGCCCTCAAGGTTGTAGTACTCGTAGTAGTGGCTGCGCTAGAGCTCGCGTTGGTACTCCACCGCAGATTCCTCGACGGACAGACTCTTCTCTACCTCGACCTCGGCCACGCGCAACTCCTCCTCTCGGCGCTCCTTGATCTCTGCCGCCTCCTGCATCTCCAGCTCCCGCTCGGCGACCTCATGAGGAAGCAGGTGCTCCATGGCCACCGCCGCCTTTTCAGACGTGGTTTGCATGATGGAGTCCGAGGTGGCCTGGAATATCTTGGCGTGTGCATCCTCGATCTTGGCGTGGATGGCCTCGACTCGGGCCAGGGCGACATCGGCGGCACGGACGGCAGCTCGAGCGCTCTTGGCGTTTGCAGCCGCCGTCGCAGCAGCAGCTGCAGCCGTCTCGGCTACCGCGGCTGCCCTGTCGGCTGCCGCACATGCCCTCTCGGCGGAAGCGGCCGCGCTCAATGCGGATGCGGCGGCACTCTCGGCGTAGGCGGCCGCGCTCTTAGCGCAGGAGGCGGCGCTCGGGGGGGGGGGGCATGGCCATCGTATGGGCCTTCACGAAGCGTTTCCACGGTGTCATCTTTGCAAGAAGGGGGTGCGGGAATGGGGATTGGGATTCGTGGATTCGGGGGTTGCCGGCACTAGAGCAGACGAGCTGGCGAAGCTTAAGGAGGGAGACTTAAATAGACCCAGATATTTTCATCGCAAACGGTTCCTAGAAAACAACTGTGTGTGATGTTGTACATATTTTTTATTAGTTGTGAAAGACGAATTTGGAGTAAAGTGGCAACGGATGGTGTTTTAAATGAACGATAAATTTTGTAGTACTAATAAAACTGTCATGTCAAATTTTGGAAAATTTCTGGGGTTATTTGACCATTTAAGACATTTAAGTGATTTTCTAGCAGTGAGGAATTAGGAGGAAGTATTTTTTGGCTTGTAATAACAAGGCACCTGCTTGCGTAATGCAATGACCCTGGTGGGTCCCTACTGTCAGCCTCTCCATGTACAGTCATCTCCTGATTCCTCTTGGTTGTTGACCATGTTGACAACGCCAGACGGAGGCGGGCGCAGTGAGCGAACCAAGGCGGAGAACGACGGCGAGGCCTCAGACGGGAAGGAACAACAACCGTGGAAGATGTGGCAGTGTAGTGGCAAGTGGAGGGGACTACGAGGGCAACAACATGCAACTCAAGCTTACGAACGGTACAAAAAGCCCAAGGATTAATTGTTCATCAAATATTTAGACAAAACCCAGATTGAACATGGCAGTAACATCTAACCCAACCACTCTTTTTCGCAGTCACAAACAAATGGATCGGTCTGATCCATAAAATCAACATCCTGTGCATAAAAATTTATTGCACGATGACTACAACTTGTTGTAAATAGAAGCCGGGCACGTTTAGAAGCCCATTTGTCCACCTAAAACTTCTTTTTGTGCTCTTCAACGTGTCCGTCCGTGAGAAATCTCTTGCGGTAAAACTTAAGCCTCAGGGACAATAGTAACCTCACATTCAACAGGAATAATGTGACAAAGCTTCTGTTTGCCTGGTTGGATGCATATCCTTCCATTGTTATTGTCCTGAAACGAATGTCATGAGAACTGAGAAAATCCTGGTGCTTATTACACCACCGATTGGTTATACGTTTTTCTCCATGTGCTTGCAGTACCTAAGTAGACATGAAGATTTGAAAATAGTTAAGGTCTGAAAAAAGAGTATGTCAAAAGAGCAACAGCTGAACGGTTAATTCTAGTACAATATATACAGTCTTTCAATGTGCATGAAATCATCACCTCCACATATAAATTCTCCAGAGACCGAAAGCATCGCAGCAAGTCAATAATTATGTTCAGATCATAACTATACATTCCGATATATAAGATCTTGATAGAATCCAGCAGCATTGATAGGCTATCCATGGACGAACTCTTCATTGAGCATATAACATAATAGTACCCAAAGTGTACTCCAAGATGATATAAAACTTATGCGCACAAATGAAAAATGCAGCTTATGATTACAAATGTGTAGATGATAATATACGGTACCTGAAAAAGTGAGGAGCAAAACACAACTCCTTGTGATCATTAAACGGATCATGAATTACACCCAAGGTCTCCAGTTTGGGCGCAGAGACGGCAATTATTTGTGAAGGTTTATAACAATTATCAAGGAGCAACCTTTAAAGTGAAGGGGCATCTTCGATGATGAGCTGCTGTCCTTCAAAACAAATTCCAATGCTTTTAAGGTGAGGCGACTTTATTTGGAGACAACTGATAGGGATTTCTATTCCCAAAACAATCAGCAAGCCCTCCAGAGCAGGGCAACTAGAGTGGATGATATTGTGCAGTGAGGCCTCCGACAGACAAACCACCACAAGCGGAAGTCTTTTTAGCAGTGGGAGTCGAAGCATTTGCACCAGATCGTCTGGTAGATGGTACCGGGCGAAGGTGGTGGTATGGAGAGAGGAGGAAAACCGCGAGATGGACAACGGTGGTGTGGGCACGAATTCTTGGTATGTTCGTGGTATGAAACTTTCATGGTAATGGTAGAACTCAAACTGCTGGAGTTTTCTGAATTCAGCGGATGTAAGCCAAGCATCCACCATGCCGGGTATGGACAGCAGGTAGCGTGTCGGGATGCAGAGGTGTTGAACGGGGCCCTGCTGGTGAGAGGAGACGATGGCTCTGAGGAGATCAAATTCAGGAAGGACAGATATCTGACGACAGTCGAGATTGAGGGGCGCGGTGCGCCATAGAGGGCGCCATCGAGTTGAGAGGACTTGTGTGCGGAACCAATCCTTGGTGGGGAGAAGCGAGATGATCTCCTCAAGGATGACGTCCGGGAGATCGCTGATGCGGTCCACCGGAGATTCTACCGGTTCCTCAGATTCGGGTGGGGGGGGGGCTCGCCGCTTCTCCCCGCGATGCCGGGTGTGGGATCTACAACCAGCGTCGCCGCTGGCGGGAGCCTCGTCTTCTTGGCGCTGGGGCCAGCCGACTCCATTTTCCTTGTGGGCGTCGCCCCGAGCTCACGGCTTTAAGCAGAGTAGCCAGAGATGAGCCTAGTGGCAGTGCGAGTGGGGAAGAAGGAGGGCTGGGGTTTTCTGTAGGAGTGGAAGAAGAGGAGCAGTCTTTTTTTGTACGAGTGAGGAAGAAGGTGAGCGGGTTATTTTTGGAGGAGTGAGGAAGATGGGGAGCGGGGGGAATTGGGGCGAGACGGAAGCGTAAGTGGAAGCGAGGAGGAAGGAGGGTTTTCCTGGGATCGCCCCCTCTTCAAGAAATATGGGCTTCTCCTCGCAAAAAAAACAAATGGGCTTTAAGATGGATAGGCTTTTGTATCGGCCCAGTCGGCTGCCCATGTTTCGTACTGGAGGGCCTTGTGCTAGAGGCAGCCCGAGACACTCTCCATCTTATTGCCCATTCGAAAGAAAAAAAGAGACGCCTCCAGCTTATGGCTACCCATCGGTAACCTTTTTCAACTTGGCATCCACCAAATTAGAGGATGCGGTACTGGATGCAGACACTCACACTGGTCGCGTAGCGCGGCAAAGTGAGGTGACAAATAACAGACCTACAATATACTTACTAGATTGTGAAGGTTCACAGGCTAGTCAACACTTACATTAAACTAAGCTGCAGAAGATACGGTATGCATACTAACATTCAGAAGAACAAAAGTTCAGCATGTTTATGCATCTCAATGATTCACCATACTATAAACAATACAAAGCTGTGAGAAGGTGTAGAAATAAAGAAAATCGGTCGATGCTTCTCTGAGCAAAGGGCCTCCCTGCGCACGCATTAATTTCCTTAATTTCCTGGGGATGCTTGTTTTCTTCTCAATGTTGCAAGCACTTTGAGCATGTTGGCAACTCCACAGCTAGCTAGCTGCCTCATCTTGCAATTGATGCTGACACATTTGCAGCAAACACATGAGTCAATGGAGATGACTCAACATCAGTCCATATTGTGCAGTTCCCCTGAAATCATCTTCATTGTCCTGAATCTGAAAAGATAGGAAAACAATAGCTATACTTAAACGGTGTTGCAAAACAGTAGCACATATCAATAGCTCGGCATGACAAAACATGATCATCTGGACGAAGGGGATACTGACCTGCCTGAGGAAGATTACATATAATTTCATAAGTCCTTGGTTGATTTCCACCTTCGGCTGCACTGCTTTTTTGCTACTCCACACATGACAGGATCGTTCCGCACTGCAATCAGCAAGTCAATGTATGAATAAGCTTATTTCATCTTGCGGTGGTGATTGTACCTAGTTACGAATGTAGGAATACCTGGAGCACCATGAGGTTAGCTGACAGCAGGTAGATGCAGCCATATAAGTTTTGTGCGGTGCTACCAAAATTGAGGTTTGTATCCCTTCCCGTTATGAGAATTCTTCTTGAAGTTGGTAGAATGTGACGGCTTGTTCTTTGCATCAAACTTGCCTTTCCCCTGAGATTTGTTCTTGTTGTTTTGGGGCTGGTTGGGCTGGAAGTTCTTCTCGTGTACCATGTGGGCACTAGAAGCTCCCTCAGCGACCCAAGCACGTGTGTCTTTTGCTCTCGCCTTCTCTTCAAAATGAAGAGTGCTAATGAGATTCAAAACGGAAAACTCATGTCTCTTGTTTTTCAGAGAAGTAGCAAAATCGTTCCACAAAGGTGGAAGCTTGGCAATGATGGTCCCAGCAACAAATTTGTCCGGCAACACACACTTGAAGTACTCAAGTTCCTTAGCGAGTGACTGTATCTCATGAGTCCGCTGAACAACAGAGCGCTCATCAGTCATCTTGTAGACACAGAATTGCTCCATGACGTACAACTCGTTGCCAGCGCCCGAGGCCCCAAACGTGGCCTCGAGCGCAACCCACATGTCTTTGCCGCTGTCAAACGACATATATGAATCCACAATGGAATCGTCAAGAACACTCAGTAGGGCGGCTTTGAAGTGGGTATCCATGTTCTCAAAAGCTTCCTGCTGTGTAGGATTGAGATCGCCCTCAGGCTTACCCTTAGTGGTGTCATAGCAGTACATGATCTGAAACCAATATACTGCTCTTGTGCGCCACCTTTTATATTGCACCCCCTTAAAAGTAGGCGGCTTCAAAAGCGCAGCAAAACCACTCGGAGTAAATTGCCTCTAATCAGGTTTTTGGATTGGATTGTGGAATATATGAGCAATTTACTATGAGATGTAATCTGAATCAATAGTAAATAGATCATGACGACAATTGCAAAGATCAAAGTAATGATGCGGACTAAACCAGGAGGACAGAATCACATACTGTATAGCGGGAGCAGAACCGATGTGGTTGATGTTGTCACTCATGTCGTTGATGAAGAGGTTACCATGGTCGGGGAAGAAGGCTGTCGTTGAGGAAGTCATCGCTGGCAGCAGTCACAGGAGTGTGCTCCCCAAAAACCTGATCGCCCCTCTCCCATACAGGATCACGAAAGGCGGGGTTTGGAGGACTGTCGTCCCTTCTCGCGGTGCACGCCAGAAGGAGGGATGGAGAAGAATTGCGTGGCGGCGCTAAGATCTGGAATGGTGCGAAACCATATGATACAGCGGCGCCTAGGGTAGAGCCTGTCAGGTCGGTCGTGCGAGTAAGACCAAGTAGTATAATAGTAGGCCTTTGGCCCAAACCCCATGTCCAAGTCAATAATAGCCCCACTATCCAAAAGAATCGGAAACGGCTGAGTAATTAAGGCGTCCGTTAATTATTAATTAATGACTTAATAAATTTTCCGACTCACACCACACTTAGAGCATGGTTAATAGTATAGCCAACATCCGACTATATGAAGTTGACACATCATCTAGAACCAACCTAATACGGAGCTTGCTTACAATAGTTACTCCCTTTAGTATAATACTATATCATTAATAATGGCCCCACCTTTTGTCTCACAAAGTATGTGTAGTCTGAAATGCCGGGCGTGCAGCGGGCGGTGCCCTTGGTCGGCGCGCCGCTTCAACGATGGAAGCAGTGAGAGGTCGCGTCGCCCTGACTTGCCATCAATGTGGAGCGGCGGGCTCAGCTGGCGCCAGGCAGGAAGGTTTTGATTTTTGATTCAGTTGCTGTGCTGCTACCGTCCAATATTCGCGTGTGGTTGTTTCTAGAATAAAAAAAGGAGGTACTCCTACTTATGTTACTCCCATTATGGCTAGCCTTGCGCTTGGCTCTTCGCCTCTTCCAGAAGTCGAACAATAATGGTGGTACTATAGTAGTACTTCTGGCAATCTAACACCAAATGAACTGCTGCACGTCCACCGCTTGTAAGCAAAAGTTTCTCCTCGTGCTGAGAGCCACCGTGCACGCGTTGGCGAGGGAGAAGGCGTAGTAAGCAAGCTTCTCGTCGTTCTGCGAGTTGACGAGACACATCAAAGTTATTTCGTACGCACTCTCTCCAAAAAAAGGGCTGACCATGTCATGGCTACCATCTCGTGCTCAGTCGTTGAGTACGTGCACTATTCACGTGCCATCAAGGAGAAAAAAATATTGCGTATAGGAGTAGGTGCCATCGAAGTGCATGACTCATTTATGCACTACTTATCTGATTATCTCCATTTTCTTGCATGACACGTGCACCTTGATGCTAGATGTCTCGCGTGTTGGCAAAAGGATGAACAAAGCTCATGTAAAAAAAAGAGTGGAAGAACATAGATTCCCGACGACCGAGAAGGAGAAAGGAACCTCGCGGTGGAGCGTCTGCAAGGAACCTTGCGCTTTTTCCCCTGTTTTTTGCCGCCTGCCTGCCTATAAACAAATAAAACAACATGAACTCTTCGCTAACCACTAGAGACGATACATCAAGATGCTAAGTTGAAGATATTTTATTAGTTTATATTGATAACCACGCAAGAAGCCACGCATGTACAGGATGCATGCAGCCACGCATGTACACACGCCAACGCACTAACTCATGCCGATCCAACTCATGCACAAACACGCACAACATGGAGCACACAACGCACGTACACAACACATGCATGCACACACACTCGGCCACAGAATGCACGTGAATAACACATGCATGCGCGCACACTCGGCTGCATGGAGGCGTGCGCCACCTGCGGTGACGTCTGGTTCGTCGTGCTACGGCGAAGCTCGCACACAACGGCGCCTACGCATCTCTTGCAGCACCTCTTTTCTGTCGTTGCTGAATGACTAGCCAGAGACGAAGACGACCGCAGCCTCGGCCTTAGGGCTAGCACCGATGGAAAAGCACGCACGCTGCACGCACACGAGCACGTACGGAGTGCCCACGACGTGGTGCGTCCCCAGTCGCCTCTACTCCTTCCGCGCATGTTGTCTATGAAGGCGGCTGCATGCCTAATGATGATGTGGGTGAGATCTTCTAGGACTCAGATGATGACGAGGAGGGTGTCTCCAACAACGTTCCTCGGCTCGCACCTCTTGCATCACGGTGGTCTAGCTTGGAGTCATTCATCTGGTACACGTGGCATCTCAGATCTGGACACAAGGTGACGTGCACCGTCAAGGGGGTCAGGGCGGACACGACCTCTCACTGCATCTGCCATTTGAAGCGGCGCGCCGGCCCAGGGCGCCGCCCGCTGCACTCCCAGCTGTACCCGCCTCCTCGCCGCATTCAAAAACCTACATTTACTAGTGTGTATACACGTGCAAGGCACATCTTAATATAAAAGAGTGATTTTGGTAAAAGGGAAAAGAAGTAATATATGTGCTAATAGATTCAAAGAAAAAGAAATTATAGTGATGTATAAATGCCGATATTAGTTCAATATTGTAAAAGTGGGAAGTAGTATTCATGCCATAAAACTGTACGTTCATTTAAAAAGAACTGCATGTTGCTTTACTTTTTCCACGTGTTCTTTTTTTTGAGAAATATCCACATTCTCCTACTAAACCATGTCGACTGGGCTCAATCAAACCATCTAGTGGTCATGTGGCAACACAGCCAATTGGATCTAGTTATGAGCTAGTTATGCGGGTTTAACAGAGGGGTTTGATGGAGGCGAGGAGGCGTGTTCAGCCGGGCGTGCAGCTCACGGCGCAGTACTATTCGATTTGACAGCTACTACTAGTATATTATAAAAAACAAAGAAGAGTACTAGAGATAGAGATAAGAGTAGAGACTAGGGAGGAGCACCATCTACTGCTTCGTGGGCTACTGTTGCGCTCCATTCGGCGGCCGCAACGTCCCCTACAACCACTCCCTCCTGCGCTCCACTCGGCGGGCGCTGTTGAAATTTGGGGAGCGCACTCTCGCGACTGCTGGCAGCGACGACTTCACCGACGGCGACTTCTTCCCCGACCTCGGCAACCTCTCCCTCAACGACATGGGTGACAACCTCAACGCCAACGGTGCTGCTCCCGTTGCACCGTATGTGTTTCTGTCCTTCCTGTTCGAAATCGTGGTAGAATTCATGTTTCTAGTCTGTGTCCTAGATTCGATCTGTTCATCTACTATGCTAGTCCACATGATTAGTTTAATCTCTGTTATAGCCATCATGGATTATTTTGTGCTTATTCGGACTAAATCTCGTAGTAACTTGCTCATATATTCAACTGGCGGAACGTCCCCTACAACCACTCCCGTTTCATGGACAGCCTGGTCGATGCCTCCAAGGAGCCCTTCGTCTACTGCTATTAGTGCCCGATGCCGTTTTGGGGCTCACTGGCAGACATCGTGCATCACCTCACGTAGGCATGCGGCGATCACTACTGGCCCTTGGCTGAAAACATCAAGTACGAGACATGCTACCCGTTCATCGTGCCGGAGTCACTGGAGGATCACCGCCGCCTGCTAGTCTCGGAGGAGGACGGCAGCGTCTTCCTCTTGATCGTGGGCACCGACGAGGCCCGCGGAGGCCGTCGCCCCGTCTTTGTAGTGTGCGTCAGGGGCGACGCCGCTGACGCTGACACTGACACGAGGCTGATGTACGGGTGCGTGCTCACTATTACTACCCCTCAGAGGTACGTGGGCGGCGACACTGGCTACATCAAGCTGACTAGGACTGTGCCGAGCTGGGAACTTCCCGCCGATGTGGACATGGAAGACGCATGGCATGATTTGACCCCCAACAATGTGCACGGGGACTCCAAGGAGGTTCACCTGGACATATGCATTACCAAGTTAAATGCTGATCATTAGTCTTCGCTTAATGTAATCCGCTGTCTAAGCATGTGGAGACTTCCATGCATGATCTTGCTTTATTGGAGTATCGCGCATGAATAAAAGTGTATCCATTTATGGTTTAGTCTAGAATCTTCCATGTATGAAATTTTTACTACAGTACTGGTGAAAGACTTATGATGAACCATTTCTTACATCTCCTCTGCCCCCTTCCAAGTCATCCTGATTTAATGCCTCCGTCTAGGTGTATAAGGGCATGGTTAATACTTAATAGTATAGCCAACTGTTGACTATAAGAAAGTGCCATGTCATCTGTAGCCGACCTGTATAACAATCGATACTCAAAAACTAATTCTTAGAGATCATTTCTTGCAAAGCACAATAAGTGTTATTTCTTCACAAGTTTTGGACGCAGGTTGAACAGTTGAACACTTTTGTTTGCAAAAGATACTTTTTTATCTATTTCACCCGGATGTTTGTGAGCTCTAGAGGTGAAATAATATTTGAAGAATAGTTTTGCTATGTCTCAGTCGACTGAGACTTCGTTATGTGTCAGTCGACTGAGACTTTGTTATGTCTCAGTCGATGATATAGTCCTTTGATTTTGCATGGAGATTAGTACAAAATTTTTTTTTTTATTTTTTTTTATTTTTCTTCTTATACTATATCATTTGACTGAGACTTGGACTGAGACCTAGCCACACCCTTCGAGGAAACCTATTGATACCCGTTACACATGAGATGACCCCACATCCTTTGTCAAAATAAACAACTCCCCGATCAATGCATTTCACTGTTCCGTGCAATGCATGGGAACCTTACTATAGATTAGTACGACCAAAAATTGAACTAACATTATATATAGTACGATAAATGTTTATGCATGTCACATAAAATTATATCATTGGAAACTATGTTCAAATACTAATCCAATGATATAGTTTTTGTTGACATGCACTAACAGTTTGTTAGTTAAATCTTCAGCTAAATCAATGGGGGACTAATAAACCACGACCGATGTAGTACTAGTGTAGAGGGCGGCGCTGCACGCGAGTCTCGCGACAGTAAAGCCGTCATATCACAAAACCCAACCACTAATAAGTGGCCTGGTAAAATAAACGGACAAGCAACCATCACATTCCTCCGTCTTGATTGTTCTAGAACATAGGTGAGGTAGCAGCAGTGTACTGTTCACGCGAAGCCTACTGATATTGGCCGTAGGATTTAGAAGATCAACAGTTATGATTGATGTTCTTAGTCCTACTTAAAATTGGTACACTATATAGAAACCCGCGTGGAATGCGAGAAACCAACTCCGGCCACACACGTCCGTTCAAGAGCAGGACGCCGGCCAAGCTCCTCCTTCCACCATTTTGTCCACTCTTTCGGCGGCATCCGATGAGTAGGAAGAGCAGTTCTCCGGCATAAAAGCCGTCTGGGTGGCCCGCCGAGCCCGGCAGCTCGCTTCTCCACCTACCAAGCCTAGCCCGTCGGAAGTAGTTGCCGCACTAAGCCAGCGCGTGGTTCCGCATCTGGCCTCTCCAATACAGCTCGAGGAAGAGTGCCGACTTGCTCCACGCCAGCTTGTCGGGGAGCACGGCGGAACGGGCATATCAACGCCGCCGCGTCCTACAGCGCCTCCAGTGTCTGCGACTGCGCCATCCGCTGTCGGCACGCGCGTAGCCGCGACATGCAGGCAGAGAAAGAAGTCGCCGCGGATGTCGACGAGGTGATGCGGCTATGCGGATGTGGACGTGGTTACGGGCAGCACGTCCCCGCCCACCGCCATCATCGAGGAAAAGTAGAACACGAGAGGTCGCCGCCGATTGTATCCCATGAAGGCCACCGCCGAGGCGACGCCGGCGAATACAGCCAGTGTCTTGCTCGATTCTTCTTCTGACGGATGTTGGAGGAGGACAAAGAGATCGGGCGGCGACCATTTAGATTAGGTATTTTAATTCTACCAGGCTGGTTGTAATGGGAGTATTATAGGTAGTATCATGCATGCCAACTACTCCCTCTGTTCCTAAATATAAGAGTATTATAAGAGCATGGTTAATAGTATAACCAGCTGATGGCTACATTACACTGCCACATCATCTATAGCCAACCTTGTAGCCTTCAAGTATAATACTCCCTCCGTCTAGGTGTCATCTTACGAAAACCAAATAATCCCAAAATACTTAGGCGGGGTGCATTAACTTCTACCTCGTTTCTTGTTTCTTGACATATCAACCAAAGAGATGTGGGTGTGCATGCTTTTAATGTTTTGAGACTAGCAAACACGACATGCAGTGGTTAGTTCATTGCATGCAATGCTATTAATTAGCAAATAAACATTAAGTTCTCTCGTCTCTTCCGAAAGTCGAACAATGATGATGGTACTACAGTCGATAGTGTACTAGTACTAGTAAGCAAAGCTTCTCCCCGTTTGTGAGTAGACCAGATACATCAAAAGTAGTGCATTAGTCTCCAAAAAGGGTTGACCATGTCGATGGCTACCATCCCGTGCTCCGTCATTCAGTGTGTGATTCTCATCATTCTGCGAGTTGACGGGACACATCAAATTTAATACATATTCAGTACTCTCTCCAAAAAGGGCCGACCATGTTCATCAGTCCATGGCTACCATCCCGTGCTCCGTCATTGAGTACGTGCAGTATTCACGTGCCATTGAGGAGGAAAAATATTACGTAGTACTAGGTGCCATCGTAGTGCACGACTCACTTATGCACTGTTTATCTCCATTTTCTTGCATGACACATGCACCTTGATGCTAGATGTCCTGCGTGTTGGCAAAAGGATGAACAAAGCTCATGTAAAAAAAGAGTGGAAGAACATAGATTCCCGACGACCGAGAAGGAGCAAGGAACCTCGTGGTGGAGCGTCTGCACTCATAGTATTTTATATTATTTAGCGATATAAAATCAACCAATCATCTCCACAGTAGACCGGAAGAGTACGAAACACGGCAGCCCAGTGTAGTTACATCATACTATACGTGGCCAACCCATGCTATCACCATATTTCTTGGCCTCCGTGTGACACCTAGCTTTAGTAATCCACCAGCCCATATCGCTTCTCGCTCCTTGTCTCTCTCAAAGTGCGGCGGGCTGGCATTTTTGCCGTCTATTGAGGTCGGTTAACTCATCACATGTTAGCGACATGCTAAGAGCAATCTAAAAAATTTACTGTACTCTATTGTTATGCCAAGAAGAGGACGCGCTTTGATCGGCGGACCAAACAAGACAGGCGTGCCGTGCCGTGAGTGGGTCCAGTTTCTCATTTTGAACTTGTTTCGTGTAGTAGTAACACTTGGTTTTGACTATTGGTAAGATTTTATATACTCCCTCCGTCTAGTGAATAAGTCATCTTAGATTGTGCACCGTGACCAAGGAAGAGGGGAAAACGAGAGAAATTAATATTTATTTGCTAATTAATAGCATTGCATGCAATGAACTAACCATTGCATGTCGTGTTTGGTAGTCTAAGTCATTGAAAACATGCACGCCCCACATCTCTTATTGGTGGATATGTCAAGAAACAAGAAACAAGGTGGGAGTTAATGCACCGCGCCTAAGTATTTTGGGATTAGTTGGTTTTCGTAAGGTGACTTATACACCTAGACGGAGGGAGTAGGGCCTAATGCATTCTTCGAGGATGCCTTTGACTATTGATAAGATTTTATATAATTTGAAAATTATATCATTCGAAGATCCTTTCACGTTCCGTTTTCAAAAAGAAAAAAAGATCCTTTCACGTACAAATTTGACTGTATGCTTTGAGCAACTTGCATGTCCTACACTGCTCCTGTTTGGATATTCTAACTTAGCTAGAGGTTAGACTAACTCATGACTAACCCTGAACTAACTGTAGCCAAAGAGGTGTTTCGGTGACAGGGTTAGATTGACAATAAATGCACTTGATGGAGAGAGAAAAGTGATTTTTCAGTGGGCCCAAGGAGGTACTTACTGTGGGAAAGGTGAAGTGATGGTTGCTTCGCCCGAGCAACTTATTACTCTGGGAATACGGGAGTACTAGCGGATTCAAGGAAATGATGGCTGCTTCGTCTGAGCAACTTACTGCGGCGAAGGTGGGGCTCTGTGATTTGACTGCTCACTAGTCAGTACTAATGCGACGCAACAACCAGGTGAATCTTTCCCTGCAGTTGTGCACTCAATATTGCTGCACGCCAGGTGGAGCCAGATGAAGGATGTCCCACATGTCGGCGAAACGAAGTTGAATTGTTTCTGGCATTGCGATCAATCCTTCAGGATTTGTTTATATGTACGCATAATTTTAATGAAATTGTACTGTGATGATATGAAGGTTTCAACTTTGGTTCCCGCAGGAAAAAAAAGGTTTCAACTTAGGATTCATGTGTCCTCTTGCCTCAAGATTATCTCGTTACAACATTCCATCAAATACAAATGAAACTACCGTGGCTGCTAATGCATCTCAATGGTTCGTAGATCAGCGCCAATATTCACATCACAACTGAAGAAAAAGTTGTGAGAAGGTGTACAAATAAATAAAAATATATAATTGATCGATGCTGTTCATAGGCATGGGTCCATTTCCTGGGCACGGTGTTCATTGCTTGGTAGCTAGTTTCACCCAACGCTGTAAGCAAAAAGGGGGTGTACAGAGGACACCACAATCCGATCATTTTGTGCAGCTCCACTAAAATCGAGCTGACCATCCCTGTTTGCAAAGATATCCAGTCAGTGTGATTACAATAATAGTGGAACTAGATGATGAAACATAACACACACAAATAGAAGCCGATCACCTCTGTGGTCTCTCTTTAGGACTAATTTCTGGTTGGAGAAGATTGGGCAGGAGTTGGATGAGGATAGCAAAACCAATCTCCCTTTATGCAGTCCCACGGAATGTAAAAACATTGCCCGTGTGACATTTTGGCGGAACTGCACAAAACACTCTTAAGAAAAAAAGTGATTCGTGCAGTTCACCAAAAGGTCTCAATAACAACAAGGTGAAATGGCTAGCCCTGTTTGCAAAAAAGAGGTAGAAAGGAAACAATTACTGGCGAATAACACGAGTTGAAGACATACGCCGACAAAAAAGAAGCATATTCCATGTAATAAGGGAAAGATAGCAGCATGGTGGTTTATCAAAAATGGTTTGACGACGAGATTGCAAGATGGAAAGTACGCCGGCCGAGATACGTTTTAAGCAAACAACTAAAGAAGATCCACATGCAACAACGTGGGAAGATGGGCAGTGGAGCAAGGCCGGAGGAAGGTGTACCTGAGGGTCGTCGGGATGTTACTAGGAGGGCGCCGGCGGCTGGGATCTCCGCATACTGCAGCAGTGAGCAAGTGGCGAAGGCCCTACCGCGCCGGAGCTTGGTCAGAGAGAACGGCGTGTACCGCAGATCGGGACGTGCTGCCTCAACACCATCGAACGGAGAAACGATGCACATCCTCCCTTTCCGCCGGTGGACGGGATGTGGCCCGATCACTGACCAACGGTGCGAGAGAGAGGCCACCGCCGCCTTGTGTGAGATGGTGTGACGAGGGACAAACCCTGGCAGGCAGGCTCCGTTGTATATAGTGGAGCGGATTTTCCATTTTCCCCACGGCAATCGTTTTATATTCTGTACTACGCGCCATTGAGGAGGAATATATAACTTTATTTAATACAAACACGTCAAGTCGAACTTTGTTCCATCTAGGCATGGTACTCAACCCTCCTTCAAGTAAACAACCGCTACACGCGTCAAATTATCACGTGGGCTGCCTTTTCGTACAGAAACGAAGTCCACCGTGTACCCGCGCGGGTGTGGCCAGGAACGAGATGTGAGTACGTGCGTCCTGCGTGCACCTCTTCTTTAGGTGCAGGTACGTACGTGGGTGGGTGTGAGAGAGATGGTTTGTGCGAAATCGAGGCAATGTGTCGATGATATCTCAAACAAAAAAAGGTAACATATGCAATGTGTGTGAAACAGAGTCATGGATATATCATATATAGAGGGAGCGATCCACGAGAAGAGAGTGGAGGGATCATCGGCGTGAGATATCGATAGAATCAAAAACAGGGATGAAGTGTGTGGCTGCGTGATCGATAAAGAGTGCCATCGAATTTGTGTTTGCCCACGTCAAAGATACAGGGCGGCTGGCCTACTGGAATTTGAGAGGGCAGAGGTGCAGTTTTTCTCTGTGGATGGATACCTACCTACAACGTTCGACTATCGGTGGGGGGGGGGGGAGGGGGCAGAGACCTAACTATAGAGAGGTAGATCGACTAGTATATGTGTGCAGAAGGAGAGAGACCTAGCTATGTATAGATGGAGATCGATCGGCATCCATGGATATGTGTAGCAGAGGAATAAGGTTGGGAGAAAGACAAAGGTAGAGTGTCGGAGGGTTGGTGGTGGAGAGGAATAAGGTTGGGAGAAAGACAAATGGTGGGAGAGGCCTGCTAGATAAACGGAGGGTACAAGTGCAATATCAATAAGAGAGGGAGGGGATGTCTGTCTGTCTATGCACGTGCATGTGAGAGACGGGTCAGGAGGTATGCAAGGATTATGAGGGGAGACGATATGGTTGTGGTAAGCATACGTAACTACATAGGAAGATCAACTGCCGTGTGTCCGAGAAAGGGAGAGACATAACTAGCAAGGTAAGTCTATCGGTGCGTGGGGAAAAGAATTATAGTTGACCTAGCTATATGTAGGGAGATCAGTACGTATACATGCATGCATGTGTTATAAGCAAATAAGGTCCGGAGAGGCAGACAGGGGGAGAGGGGTGCGGCTAGGAGGTGGTGCGAGAGGCCTACTATGTCGAGGGGGGAGGAGTGTGCGACTATGAGATCGATGAAAAGAGGGGCGGGAGTGTGCACCTGCGTGGAACCGTATTGGACATAGGGGGCATGGACGGGGAGAAGAGAAGAGGCGAAGTATGTGTTTGTGGTAGGCACACTTGGCTAGAGAGGTATATCGACCGGTGTGTGCCGGAAAGAAGGAGTCGGGGGGCCTACACACACCGCAGGTGAACGACCTAAAGAGAAATAACGAACGTGCGCGATGGAGGGGACGCCGAGGGAGGGTGAGAGGGGGCCAGGCGTGTGCGTGCACGATAGAAAATTAGCGCTAGCTAGCAACAAAGAGAAGAGGATCGAGAAGGTGTTAAAGACGAACATAGATCATAATTCATTATAAAAAAGTGGATACAAATACCTGAAGAAGATATCATAATGTAGAACATTGATTATAATTTGGGCTAATGTGTGGCTTTTGCAGCTCAGGGCTAAATACTTGTCATAATGTAGGGGGCGGGGCACTATACTTTGTGTGATAAACACGGTGTACGTTACATTATGAATATCTAGTTAGTACATCAAATGTACTATTATTTGGAATCAACATCAAGTGTATTCAAAAAATTGAATTCGAGTTCATATAGTACACATAGTTCATATCTATCTCTATAGTAATTATGTGGTGTGTTGTTAAGGTAATACACGAATGATGGTTGAAGTTGGCAACAATCATGATTGTAGATTCTTATTGTAATAGAGAAACGAATTCAAATTCAGTTCGAATTGTAGCGGTAGTATAGACATTCGGAATGCACTAAAATGTTGGCATGAGTAGGTTACATGCATTATACAGCCAGCGAAAAAAATTAATTGGACATAACCTTGATTCATACTCCCTCCTTCCATCTATAGAGGGCCTAATGTGTTTTTTAAGACCGCCTTTGACTATTGACAAGATTAATAGTACATGACATGCACAATTTGAAAATTATATCATTGAAAGCTTCTTTCACACATGAATTTAACGGTGTGCTTTGTGTAAGTTGCATGTCATATGTTATTGCTCTAATATTTGGTTGGTCAAATTTAGCCTCGAAAAACGCATTAGGCCCTATATAGATGGAAGGAGGGAGTAGCTTTGAATAGCATTTCTATAGTAAAACGGGACACGACTCTCTCTTTGTGTGGTGTGAATAGTTTTTATTTTTTCGTTTTTTTCGTTGAGGGAAGTGCGAATTGATTTGGTACGTACAAGTACAATATTACACGTTAGGCTGGTCATAGTGGGGTACTTAGACTAGTAACATACATATGTTACTAGTCCATGTTACTACCTTCATAGTGGAAAGTGTCATAGGTGTAGTAACATACATGTCTTTATTTATTGCTTTATAGACTCACTTTGTATTGGGAACCGCTATGTGATGGTAACATATTATGTTACTCTATTTGTCTCTCTCCTCTTTAATTAAATGACACATCATCGTTTTGGTTATGTGGCATCTATGTTACTACTTATGTTACTCCCACTATGACTAGCCTTAGGCTTGTCCCTAAAATTCAACCCGCGCCTTGTTATATCCCGAAAATTCTGATATCGTGCTCCCAAAACTGGCGCCTTCACAACCCGCGCCTTGCTATCCCGAAATTATAACGCGCGCGAAAACTCCCTCCAGCTGCCAAATCCCGACATGCGAAATCCCCTTCTAACCTTGAGCCGAAAGGGCCGCTAGTTCAAATCGGAGGGGGTACTTTTGTAACACACCCTACATTTTGGACAAGCGCGTCCCTAAGTCATGGTTCCCCCCTCCCATCACCTCCTTTTCGCCATTTGAAATCTGGCCGCCATGACCTCTCCGCTCCAGCCGCGAAACCCCACCCTCCTCTGTCCGCCACCTCACCGCTACCCAGCCGGAGCCTCTTGCCCGACGATGTCGCGATGTCGTCCACCGCAACAGCTCGACGTCCCTTCGGATGAGGATCCGTCGTCCATCCCGTCATCCCGCCAGTTCAGCCGCCCCGTCCTCCACCTCCAAGGAGCTTCTCTGATGATCGCCTCATCTATCGCGGCTACTTCATCCCCACAGCCCCGCCTTAACCTGCTCCACCGGAACCGCAGCATCCTCACCAACTCCTCGGACGAAGCCGAGGCCTACTCGGCGCCACCAAAGAGGTTGTACACTCATCGCATCGCACCTTCTCCTTAACTCGACCTCCCGGCGCCAACGGTGCTCCATCCCGCACCCCCATGGAGCAGCTACCTCGAAGCCGGCGCCGCGGGCGACATCTCCACGGCGGCTCTCCCCCAGTGCGAGGCCCCTTCGGCGGCAGCGTCCATACCAGCCGGATCTGCTGCTGCTGCTCTGGCTCTCGCTCGCTCGGCCAGCTGCTGCTGCTCCGGCTCTAGCTCGTTCACTCGGCCAGCTGCTGCTGCTCCAGCTCTCGCTCGCTCTTCTGCTGCTGCTCTGGCTCTCGCTCGCTCGGCCAGCTGCTGCTGCTCCGGCTCTAGTTCGTTCACTCGGCCAGCTGCTGCTGCTCCAGCTCTCGCTCGCTCTTCTGCTGCTGCTACTCCGGCTCTCGCTTGCGCTGCTTCTCTCCCCCTTGCTCGTGCTGCTGCTCTGCTCCGATTTAGCTATACTTCAGTCGAGTGAATCGACTTTTAGGTCAGTCGATTTTCAGGGGGTGGTGGGTCTCGCCGGAGTTAAGGAAGAACCACCCGCAGCGGGGAGGGGGGCTCGCCGGAGAGGTACCCCACTATCTATCTTAGGGTTATGGGTGGGGTGCTGCTCGCCGGCGGTGCGGGCGTGATGGTGGGGCGGTGGCGTGAGGATCGCCGGAGAAAAAGCTTGGTGCGCGGGAGAGGGGGCTAGAGGGCTTGCCGGGGCGGTGGCGGGCCGATGGTGGGGAGTTGTTTCGGGATGGCGAGGTGGTGGCGGACCGTCGGTGGGGAGTTGTTTTGGGGCGGCGAGGCAGCGGTGGGGAGTTGTTTCGGGGTGGCGAGGCGGCGAGGCGGCGCGGGGTTCGGCCGGTGGCGGCTGGCGGCTCAGGGGGGTGCAGGTTGAAGATGAACTGCAGGCCCTCCCTTAAACTATCCCAGGTGAAGTGCCTCTCTGCTACCATTGCGTTCAGTTTTGACAGTAACATTCAGATTCCACAGTAAAATTCAGTTTTGGCAGTTAAGTTGAGAGTCAACAGTTTTTACCTCATCTGTTGTAGTCAGGTGGTTTTTGGTGATGTAAATTTTACATCTATCACTTTTTGGTAATGCATTTTACATCATCTATTGGAGATGCTATTAGAATCCCACTTGAGATTAACGATGTCTGTCTTGTGCTGCTTCAGCCTTGACGTCTTACAACTCACCGGAGCTGCTCCAAGGACGGAACGATCCATCACAACAGAGCAGTGCCCTGGACGCCGTCTACAGATTCCTCAGATCTTCCTCCACACCTCTGACAGCCACCTCTGCATCAACTTCTTCAGCGAACAACCCAATGATGCTGAGGTCGACACGGCTATGGCAAAGAGGTTGTACACTTGTCGCATCACTTATTACTCTACATTCATGTCGATCCATTAGGGCTATTGTGGTTCAACGGAAAAACATAGCAATAGGAAATTTTCCTATGGAACTTTACTATTCAATTATTCATGTATTTTGTTGAAAGGAATGGAGCAAAACATCCACCTGGACCTACTTTTCAAAATACTAAGCATGAAAACAAGACCAAGTTCATTAGTGGCAGAATAACATTCTAACTGTACACGCTTTCATATGGATTCACTTTATTTTGGCCATGTTTCTTTGCATTCCTCTGCTCCTCCTTTTCCTGTGAACCAAACACCCAAGTTGACAGAAATCCTATGTTCACAAATGCTCTGTTTCCCATGTGCATTCCTATCCTATTCCGGTGTTTTTCCTCCTATCCCTGCGTTTTTAGAATCATGCAAGCCAAATGAGCCCTTACAGAATTACTTCAGTTACAGGTAGGTGTCGAAGAAAACTTTGTGTGGTTTGTCCTGCTCCTGCCGCGACGTCGTCCACCTCACCTGAACTGCTCCATCGATAGAAGCATCCACCAAACCAGACATCACGACTCCTAATCATCTTTCGCCGCCTCAGATCTCCTTCCCTGCCGCCGGCACCCACCGCAACGGCATCACCATCATCGACTCAGCAGATGAACCTGAGGAGTACACGGGTCCACAAGAGAGGTCGCACTCTTTTGTTTCTGCTTATGTTATGCATTGCTTAATATTACCTGCTACTTTATTGTCATGTTCACCTCTTAGACTCCAAGTCAGGTCCAAATTGATGTTCAAACTTGAGTTCTAAATTAGTTGTGGGGCACATATCGAGGCGTCAATGAATAGTATCCCTGTCTAATATCTGGTTCACCTGGGGTATGCCTATGTTGTTCATCTTGGATGGGAAACAAATAGTAAAGCAATCATCATCTATTTTTTATTAAATTAAAGCAATCATCAGCCTACTATCATTATTTTTGGATCCATCCACTGGTTGTTACCATTCCTCTTGATTTCTGCATGCTCTCCTTACATAATCTCACTATATTTTTTTGTATGCATGTCAGATATTGTACACAGTCATGCTGAACATGTAGAGAAAAAGAGAAGAGTTTTTGCGCGGCAATACAATGTCATGCAGACTGTAGCGATCCGACCTCAAATGGTCAAATCTCTATGCATAAGTGTCATCCCTGGATCAGCAATGCTGACACACACAGTACTCGAAGGATTTATAATAGAGTGCAATCACACACTTATTACATTGAATGTCTCAAAAGAGAACTTATTACAATAAATATGGCTTAAGGCCATCTAAATAAGATATCAACGGAAGGCTTGGAAGATAAAGTGAGTCCATCAACTCCAACGGCATAGCTGAGTGCACGACAAATGACCTATCGCACCTTACTCTTCGTCTGAAAAGTCTGCAACATAATATGTTGCAGCCCAAAACAGGTCAGCACATGGAATATGCTGGCAATATAACACAGTAGAGCAAATGAACAAGTAAATGCTATCACTACATGCATATATGTCTGGTGGAGGCTCTAAGGTTATAATGTTTTGCGAAAAGCCAATTCTTCCCTACAACAAAGGAATATATTTTATTTAACTATCATGGTAGTTGAAACCTTGAGAATGGTAAATCCCCATCTCAATCCCAATTAAAGAAGTAATTAACAACCCAACAAATTAATTAGAGTGATGAGATCAATATGATAATCCAAGAACCATATACTCAAGATGTCCATAACCGGGGACACGGCTAACCATGATTAGTTTATACAGTCTGCAGAGGTTTGCGCACTTTTCCCCACAAGTTCGATCTCCCCCATTGGATTTCTCGCACTACAAGGTGTTTGAGAAACGGATGACCGAGACACAATCTTTGAGAGACATTAACTCTTTACTCTGGGTGGACAGTACCAACCTACATCCCCTACATCTGCTAGCCCACCACTAAAAGAGGTCATGTAACATACTCAACTATGCTAGAGCCCATAATAGCTTGTGGCTGCACACGGAACTGAAACTACGGTCAAAATAACTTCGAATTTAAATCTGCTTTAAACCAAATTTTAAATTTTCAAAAGCATGTTCAAGTTGATTAAACAGAAAGAGGGGCTCGAGACGAAGATTTTGGCGTTGGTTTCATTGGATTTGGACAAACGGTTTAGAAACGGCGAGGGTTTGAAGATCAGGGGCTAATCTGCGATAAAAATAATCGCGGATAGGTCCCTGGCTGAAAATAAAACAAAAAGAAAAAGACTACGGCGCGAACGTTCATTAATAGAGACGAACGGACGAACGTGTTCGTTAAAAACGAACTAACGAGCGAATGTTTACTAAATAACTAAACCGAATAAAACCAAACCGATCTGAAAAAAAACCAACTAGGGTTTTTACCGAAAATAAAAACCGACGAGAACCGGCGAAAACTGGCGGGCGGCGAACTCCGGCGGGCAGTGGTGGGCTCCGGCGAAGGCGGCGGTGGCAGCGGTCGGCGGTGGCGGCACGGGCGGCGCGACGCGGATCGGCGGGGCGGATCGCGAGGCGGGGCTAGGGTTTCGGGGGCGCGGGGCGGGCTCGCGACTTGGGCTGGGGCTGCCTCGGGCGGCTTTTAAAGCCTGGGTGCGGACAGAGTCCGGCTCGGGCACATCCCAAAAGGTCGGTTCGTTTTTTTAAATAAGATTCCGCCGAGAAAAATCCTAATAAAATATAAAAAAATTCTAAAAATGCCAAAAACAATTTTCACCGTCTAAACAGAATATTTATAACAAGGTGAACATTTTCTTGGCCTAAAATGCAATTTTTGAAAAATGCATATTTTCTAATTCAAAGAAAATAGAAATAAAATTCAAATAAAATTATTTATTTGATTTTAACATTTTCCTCCAATATTTCATTTATTTTGGAGAATTCATACTATCTCCTCTCATATGTTTTAATTTGAAATATTTTTGGAGAGAAAAATAATTAAAACCAAAATGATCCCCGTTTCAATATTTGAGAAAATTCAAATATGAAAATAATAAAATCCCCAACTCTCTCCGTGGGTCCTTGAGTTGCTTAGGATTTTTAGGATCACACCCAAATGCAAAAAAATATGATATGAATATGATGACCTATGTATAACATTCCAAATTGAAAATTTGGGATGTTACAAACCTACCCCCCTTAAGATGAATCTCGCCCTCGAGATTCGGGTTGGCTAGAAAATAGGCGTGGGTGGTCTTTGCGTAGATCTTCCTCTCGTTCCGAGGTGGCTTCATCCTCGGTATGGTGGCTCCACTGAACTTTGCAAAACTTGATAACCTTGCTGCGTGTGACTCGGCTGGCAAACTCGAGAATCTTGACTGGTTTCTCCTCATAGGTCAAATCACTATCCAACTGAATTGCTTCCAGTGGCACTGTATCTCTCAGAGGGATATCAGCCATCTCAGCATGACATTTCTTCAACTGGGAAACGTGAAATACATCATGAACTCCTGACAGTCCTTCGGGTAACTCCAACTTGTAGGCTACTTCTCCCATACGTTCCAAAACTCAGTACGGTCCTACAAATCTCGGGGCTAACTTTCCTTGAACTCCAAAATGTTTAACTCCTCGCAGAGGTGACACACGAAGATAGGCTCTGTCTCCGATTTCATAGACTACCTCCTTGCGTTTCGAGTCTGCATAACTCTTCTGCCTGGACTGAGTTACCTTCAATCTATCTCGAGTCAACTTAACTTTCTCTTCGGACTCTTTGATCAAATCTGGTCCAAACAACTGACGGTCTCCAACTTCATCCCACATCAACGGTGTTCTGCACCTCCTTCCATACAAAGCTTCGAAAGGTGCCATCTTCAAACTGGCCTGGTTGCTATTATTGTATGAGAACTCTGCGTAAGGCAAATTATCATCCCAACTAGATCCATAATCAAGCGCACAAGCTCTCAACATGTCCTCCAGAATCTGATTCACTCTCTCGGTCTGTCCATCTGTCTGCGGATGAAAGGCTGTACTGAACTCTAGCCTAGTACCCAAAGTCTGGGGCAGCTGGTGCCAAAACTTTGAAGTGAATTGTGTTCCTCTATCTGATACGATGGTCCTTGGAACTCTGTGCAGACATACGATCCTGGTCATATATATCTTGGCCAACTTCGCACTTGTGTAGGTGGTTTTCACTAGGATAAAGTGAGCCACTTTGGTCAAACGATCCACTACTACCCAGATAGAATCATATCCCGATCGGGTCCTGGGTAATCCGGTGATAAAATCCATGCCAAGCTTGTCCCACTTCCATTCGGGTATCGGCATAGGCTGCAGTAATCCTGCTGGCTTCTGATGTTCTGCCTTCACTCTCTGACATACATCACATACTGCTACATACTCGGCAATATCCTTCTTCATTCCTGTCCACCAGAAACGCTCCTTTAAATCCAAATACATCTTGGTGTTTCCGGGTGTATCAAGTATGGCGAGTCATGAGCTTCCTGAAGTATCAACTTCCTGATCTCTGCATTATTGGGCACATAAACACGGTCCTCAAACCACAAGGTGTCGTGCTCATCCTCACGGAAACCTTTGGCTTTTCCTTTTCTCATCCTCTCCTTTATCTCGGCAATCTCCTTGTCAACCTTCTGAGCTTCTCGAATCTTTCCCAATAATGTTGATAGTACCTCCAACGCTGCAACAAAACCTCTAGGAACTATCTCCAAACGAAGCTCCCTGAGATCTTCTGCTAACTCCTTTGGTAATCCTCCGCTCACGAGGGTATTGGCATAGCTCTTCCGGCTCAAAGCGTCTGCTACGACATTGGCCTTGCCTGGATGATAGTGCAGCTTCATGTCATAATCCTTTATAAGCTCCAACCATCTCCTCCACCTGAGATTCAGCTCCTTCTGTGTGAAAATGTACTTCAAACTCTTATGATCCGTGTACACATCACAACGATTTCCAATAAGGAAATGTCTCCAGGTTTTGAGCGCATGAACTACAACTACTAACTCAAAATCATGCGTGCAATAATTCAACTCATGCGTGGCATAATTCAACTCATGCGGTCGAAGTTGACATGAGGCATATGAAACAACTCTTCCATCTTGCATAAGTACACCTCCAAGTCCTAAGCGAGAAGCGTTGCAATATACTTGGAAATCCTTGCGTATATCTGGCAGAATCAGCACTGGGGCTGTAACCAAACGTTTCTTCAACTCCTGAAAACTTGCCTCACATTCATCTGTCCATTTGAACTTGGTGTCCTTCTTCAACAACTCCATCATAGGGTTCGCAATCTTGGAGAAATTCTCAATGAATCTCTGATAATATCCCGCGAGTCCAAGAAAACTGCGAATCTGTCCAACTGAGGTGGGTGATAGCCAGGCAGTGACTGACTTAACCTTGGTAGGGTCTACTGCTATACCTTCTCCTTATATAACATGTCCAAGAAATCCAACTTCCTTCAACCAAAACTCACATTTGCTGAACTTGGCATATAACTGATGTTCCCTGAGCTTCTCGAGAACTAAACGCAAATGCTCCTTGTGTTCCTCTTTATTCTTCGAGTATACCAAGATATCATCAATGAACACCACAACAAACTTATCCAAGAATTCCATGAACACCTTATTGATCATACTCATGAAATAGGCTGGGGCATTAGTCAATCCAAATGACATAACCGTATACTCATATAGTCCATACCTTGTGGTGAAAGCTGTCTTGGGTACATCTTGTTCTCGAATCTTCAACTGGTGGTATCCTGTTCGCAGATTGATCTTGGAAAATACTTTAGCTCCTTGCAGCTGGTCGAACAAGTCATTGATCATCGACAGCGGGTACTTGTTCTTGATCGTCACTTCATTCAATGCCCGGTAATCAACAACCATTCTCAAGGATCCATCCTTCTTCTCAACTAAAAGCACTGGGGCTCCCCATGGTGACGAACTTTGTTGAATGTAACCTTTCTCCAATAACTCCTTAATCTGCTTCTTAATCTCCTCAGATCATTTGTAGGCATCCGGTATGGCCTCTTCAATATTGGTCCGGTGCTGGGCAACAGCTCTGTCAAAAACTCAATGTCTCGATCCGGCGGCATGCCTGGTAACTCTTCTGGAAATACATCCGGGTAATCCTTCACTACATGCACTTCCTCGTGAACAACTCCTGAGAGGGAATTTACTTGAGTCCTCCTCGGCGCATGCCTGGATACATACTTGATCCTTTTTCCCTCCGGTGTGGTGAGCAGAATTGACCTACTAGCACAGTCAATGTTTCCTCCATACTTCGATAACAAATCCATACCTAGTATCACATCCAATCTTTGTGACTCCAAAATTATTAGGTCTGAGGGGAAAACATGGCTACCTATGGTTAAGGGTATCCGGTCGCACCATCAGCTGGCCATATACTCTGCTCCTGGTGAGCTTGCTAGCAAGGGTGACCTAAGGGCTAAAGTGGGTAACTTAAACTTGTCCACAAATCCCCTTGAAATGTATGAATGTGATGCACCAGTATCAAAAAGAACGAGAGCAGTAAATGACTTAACCAAAAACTTACTGATAACTGCATCTGGCTGCTCTTCAACCTCCTCCACATTCACGTGGTTCACTTTTCCCCTGTTGAAAGGGTTGGGCTTCTTCCCAGAGCTTCCATTGCCATTACCATTCTTTGGCTCGGGGCACTCATTGGCATAGTGTCTAGTCTTCCCGCACTTGAAACAAGTAATGAGACTTTGGTCCTTCTTGGCGGGTGTGTCTGGGTTAGAGCAGTTCTGATTAGTGCCTGTTCCATTCCCATTTCCATTCTTGGGGCCACTGTGGTTATGCGAGCTTCCCCCATTGTGGGTATGGCCTCCATGGTTATGGGTATAACCTCCCGGGTTCGGGGTAAAACAAGGCTTCTGCTGAGCTCCTGAGTTGTACTTCCCTTGTCCATACTTCCTTTTGCAGCTCTCAATATGCTGCTGCTTCCCTTCAATCATAAGAGCCCGGTCTACCAACTCCTGGTAGTTAGAGAATGTCGCTACCATCAACTGCATGCTCATGTCATCATTCCACCCTTCCATAAACTTCTCCCACTTCGCGGCATCTGTGGCCACATCATCCGGGCCATAGCGAGCTAACTTACTAAACTCATCCACGTACTACCCCACAGTACAGTTTCCCTGCAAGTTGCGAAACTCACACTTCTTCATGTTCATAGCTCCAGTTGAGACATGAGTAGTGCGGAATGCTTGCTGAAACTACTCCCAAGTGACATTGGCTATAGGGAAAGTGGCTGTGTAATTCTCCCACCATGAGGCTACGGGTCCATCCAATTTATGTGTGGCAAAACGCACCTTCTCAGCATCTGTGCAACCTGCGATGGTCAACTCCCTTCCAATCCTGTGTAGCTAGTCATCAACAACTATTGGCTCGGTGCTACTGGAAAACACCGGCGGCTGCAACCTCAGAAAACGGGCTAAGTTGTCAACTTGAGGTGGTGGCGGTGGGTTGTTGTTGTTGTTGCCTTGGTTCTGGACTAGTTGCTGTATCAAGGCATTCTGCTCTTGGATCAACTGGGTGATCTCCGGTGGGAAAACAAATCCGGTGTCACGTCTCGGAGGCATCTGATGGGTTTAGAGGGGAGCGATTAGAATAGAGTAAGGTCTAATGAGAAAGCACTACCCATATGCACATGAGACAAACACATTCATATCACACCAAATCAATTCAAGCAAGGGCATACAATCGGTCTAGAACTATCATTATAAAAGTGCTCGGACTACTACTATATACATGGGGAAATACTACTAATCGTATGGTGGTCATCTAGAAATTTTGATCGGTGGAAGACTCCATGATATCCGCCCCAGCTTCGTCTTCATAATCATCATCACTATCGTCGGGGTCAGAGTCGGTGTCATCGATGATGATGTAATCCTCGGGATGGTCGCCATCTCCTCCTGGCGCGGGGTCTCCCATGAATACTCCTAGCTTCCTTGTCAGGTCGTCATTCTTCTCCACTAGTATTGCTATTTCCTCCTTGTATCCGTCGCGTGTAGACTTGAGTTCCTCTTCTAGCTCCATGTTCCTAGTGATCACCTTCTTCAGGTCTATCATGCTTGCACACATCTGGTTCTCCTGTCGACGAATGTGCTGGTTTAACTCATGGATGAAGGCTGCAATGGACCTGTCCCTCCTGGTGCTGATCATCTCCCATTGCTCATCTCGGCGCCCACATATCTGGTAGGTAGTGTCCTTAAGATCCTTATGGTAAACTTCGCCAGTGTGTCCCATGGCGATGTGGGCTGTCATGCTCTTTCCTAGACTCCAGGTTGGTGCGTCAAAGGAAAACTCTATGGGCTCAGTGACTGGCGTGAATGTCCTTCCTGGAACTTGAACTCGAATCATCCATCGCTCTTCTTCTGGTAAAGTGGCGGTGTAAGTCCCGGTAAAACTTGGTATTCCGATGTTCAGGTACCTAGTGACTTCCTTCAAGTGTCTCCCGAAAGGGGTGTCTTCATCAGGTTGTGCAAACTTGTTCCTTGAGTCCGCCATCCTATAGAGTAGAAAATGGAGAGGAGTCATAAATGAGTAGAGAAGAGTGACCTATGGCTTAACTTAGTGGTAATGTCCTACATTCAGCGTGTGCTCTGATACCATCTTGTAGCGATCCGACCTCAAAC
Organism: Aegilops tauschii subsp. strangulata; assembly: GCF_002575655.3. Classification (NCBI taxonomy): domain Eukaryota; kingdom Viridiplantae; phylum Streptophyta; class Magnoliopsida; order Poales; family Poaceae; genus Aegilops; species Aegilops tauschii. The sequence continues at coordinate 273,495,023 of NC_053037.3, read as the reverse complement.
GGTCACATCTCTATGCATAAGTGTCATCCCTGGATCGGTAATGCTGACACACACAGTACTCGAAGGATTTATAACAGAGTGCAATCACACACTTATTACATCGAATGTCTCAAAAGAGAACTTATTACAATAAATATGGCTTAAGGCCATCTAAATAAGATAACAGCGGAAGGCTTGGAAGATAAAGTGAGTCCATCAACTCCAACGACATAGCTGAGTGCACGACAAACGACCTATCGCACCTTACTCTTCGTCTGAAAAGTCTGCAACATCATATGTTGCAGCCCGAAATGCGTCAGCACATGCAATATGCTAGCAATATAACACAGTAGAGCAAATGAACAAGTAAATGCTATCATTACATCCATATATGGCTGGTGGAGGCTCTAAGGTTATATTGTTTTGTGAAAAGCCAATTTTCCCCTACAACAAAGGAATATATTTTATTTAACTATCATGGTATTTGAAACCTTGAGAATGGTAAATCCCCATCTCAATCCCAATTAAAGAAGTAATTAACAACCCAAAAAATTAATTAGAGTGATGAGATCAATATGATAATCCAAGAACCAGATACTCAAGATGTGCATAACCGGGGACACGGCTAACCATGATTAGTTTATACAGTCTGCAGAGGTTTGCGCACTTTTCCCCACAAGACTCGATCTCCTCCATATGATTTCTTGCACTACAAGGTGTTTGAGAAACGGATGACTGAGACACAGTCTTTCAGAGACATTAACTCTTTACTCTGGATGGACAGTACCAACCTACATCCCCTACATCTGCTAGCCCACCACTGAAAGAGGTCATGTAACATACTCAACTATGCTAGAGCCCATAATAGCTTATCGCTGCACACGGAAGTTTCTAGCATGAATAATCTTATGATCCCTTTGAGCCTGGGTGGCGAACCAAAAAGGACAACACTGGTATATCCCTAGGTGCCCGCAACCAATCCACCCAGATGTGTGTTTAAGTAGCCACCTTAAGTTAACCATTAATTAACAATCTCACATCTGTCATGGATACACTCAAACCCAATCCACGTCTACGAGCATATCATGGCAATATAAGCATAGCGTAGAAGTAACTCCCAAGGGTTTGATAATAAAAGGGCAATAGGTTCTACCTCATCATCTACTTCCCAATGCCCACATGTTAAATCAGATCCTACTCATGCAATGTTTGAGGGTTGTAACTAATGCATAAAAACTGGGTATGAAAAGAGTATGATCAATGTGTTACTTGCCTTGCTGACGATCCGCAAATCCTAAAGACTCGTAGTAGCACGCTTCGCACTCCGGGAATTCTATCGCAAACAAACAATAGCATACAGAAGCACTCAAGCATAGATGCACGGGTAAAACTCAAATAAGAAGATCCAATCTGAAAGTTCAACTGAAGACATTCGATTTGCAAAAAGAATCAGTCAAAACGGAGCTACGGAACTGAAACTACGGTAAAAAAACTTTGAATTTAAATATGCTTGAAACCAAATTTTAAATTGTCAAAACCATGTTCAAGTTGATTAAACGGAAAGAGGGGCTCGAGATGAAGATTTTGGCGTTGGTTTCATTGGATTTGGACAAACGGTTGAGAAACGGCGAGGGTTTGAAGATCAGGGGCTAATCTGCGATAAAAATAATCACGGATAGGTCCCCGGCTGAAGATAAAATAAAAAGAAGAATACTACGGCGCGAAGGTTTGTTAACAGAGACGAACGGACGAACGCGTTCGTTAAAAACAAACTAACGTGTGAACGTTTACTAAATAATTAAACCGAATAAAACCAAACCGATCTGAAAAAAACCAACTAGGGTTTTTTTTACCGAAAATAAAAACCGACAAGAACCGGCGAAAACCGGCGGGCGGCGGCGGGCTCCGGCAAAGGCGGCGGCGGCATGGGCGGCGGGGCGCGGATCGGCGGCGCGGATCCGGCGGCGGCGCGGATCGTGAGGTGGGGCTAGGTTTTCGGGGGCACGCGGCGGGCTGGCGACTTGGGCTGGGGCGGCCTCGGGCGGCTTTTAAAGCCTGGGCGCAGACAGAGTCCGGCTCTGGCACGGCCCAAAAGGTCGGTTCGTTTTTTAAATAAGATTCCACCAAGAAAAATCCTAATAAAATATAAAAAATTCTAAAAATGCAAAAAACAATTTTCACCGTCTAAACAGAATATTTAGAACAAGGTGAACATTTTCTTGGCCTAAAAATGCATATTTTCTAATTCAAATAAAATAGGAATAAAATTCAAATAAAATTATTTATTTGATTTTAACATTTTTCCTCCAATATTTCATTTATTTTTGAGAAGTCATATTATCTCCTCTCGTATGTTTTAGTTTGAAATATTTTTGGAGAGAAAAATAATTAAAACCAAAATGATCCCCGTTTCAATATTTGAGAAAATTCAAATATGAAAATAATAAAATCCCCAACTCTCTCCATGGGTCCTTGAGTTGCTTAGGATTTTTAGGATCACACCCAAATGCAAATAAAATATGATATGCATATGATGACCTATGTATAACATTCCAAATTGAAAATTTGTGATGTTACACAGACATCGCTTCATGGTGGGTTCAATGGCAAACCCTCCCCCCCTCTCCAGATTGTAATCCAGAGGAAGATATGTGTTCTGAGGCGGATTCAGACGCAGCTGACCACTCCTATTTACCCCCCAAGGTGTTTGCTCTAACTTGGCATGATGATGTTAGTCATATCATGCATATGTTGCCTTGAAGTGCCTACTTTCGACATCATATATGTCATCTGCTTAGTTTAGACATGTTCTGTAATGCCACCTGTTTAGTTTCAATATCATATATGGGAATTATGCAATTCCATCCTGTTTAACTAGGCATCATATATTTGAATGATATCTAGCCCATCATTTTCTTCATTAAATTTCCATTTGTCGACAATGTTTGTACATTAAACTACTCTTCCTGTGAATCAGCCATTTGAGTGGGCGATGGAAAAATCTGGAGTGAAAACAAGGCCTTCAGAGCAGATAGTGCTACCTGTCGAAGCAGATCTCTTGCTGGGTCCCGATAGCTCCTCAGAGATGGATTCAGAGACAGATGACCAGTCCTATTCCCCCACCGAGGTGTATGCTCTAACTTGGCACGGTTCTACTGCTCATATCATGCATATGGTGTCTTGCATTGCATACTTTAGACATCATATACACAATATTCAACACCATGTTCTTAGTTCAGACATCATATATGCGAATGCCCTCCACTTAGCATATAAATCACATATGTGAATTCAATCATGCGATCCTGGTTACTTAGATAACATGTATGTGAATTATGTCATGCGATCCTGTTTAGTTAGTCATCATATCTTTGAATTATGTTATGCTATGCTATCCAGTTTAGATAGACATCATATATGTGAAATTATGTCACGCTATCCATTTTAGTTAAACAATATACATGTCAATTATTTAATGCCCTCTTTTTTCACACTATCTATTGCATTTGTCTCTCATACAATGTCTGTACATTCAATTCTGTTTCCTGTTTATCAGCCATTTGAATTGGAGCGGGTGATGGCAGTATCTAGCGGACTAAAAACACGATCTTCAAATAAAACAGTGCTACCTCTTGGTGGAGATAACACCTCGGTTGTACATGCACGAGAACCAGCCCTACCACACATAACCCAGACTCTCGCGGATTTTACCCCTACTGAGATGGACAGAGAACCAACTTCACCCAATCTAACCCCAACCCCAGCAGATAGTAACCTAGTTCCTTTTGACACAGCACCATCTCCACCACAGAGCTCCCAAACAAGAGCACTTAGTAAGGCAGCTCCAGTGCCCAAAGCGCCAGTACTACCATGGCGAACCCCAACTCCACCAGTTAGTACACCTATTCCTGTGGAGGAAGCACAACCAGCCATTCATAGTTTAGCATCTATCACATTTGATGTTGTTAAATCCTATGTGCGTATATTCCCATCATGGAAATATTATACTGAAGATGAAGGAAAATGCCAGTTGCAGGTGTTTGTCCAGGAGTTATGTGTAAGTAATGTTATTCATGGCAATTACTTTGCTTTGTCCCATACATTCCTCCTCCGTGATGGTTATAATACAACAAATTTTCCCATTTTTCTCTATAGAGAAGGACCGATTTTGGAAACTCGGGATGAGGTAACCTGTGCTAATACCTCTACTATCTTCAAGAATGCTTGGTGGCAGTATCGGAATTACCTGAAGAAAACGTACTTCACTGGCAAAGAAACTCATCAAATTCCCTTACGTTCTCCTGAGACACATTTACTAGACGATGACTGGGAACGCCTTGTTCTTTACTGGTCCCGAACCAAGAATGTGGTAAGGTCTATGAGCTCATTTTATTTTAAGTACTATCTGCTTGCGTCTTACTGTACTCTGTTCATGTAGAACAAGTGCTTAAACCTGAAGAACAACTGTTCTCATTTAAGATTCCATTGCTATCGTGCATACTGCTATGCTCTTGTATCACTGTATTTACTCATACAAACTTATTTTTAAATTGAACTATCCAATGGAAACTCCAATGGTACAACATGTATGTTTACGCATGTTTCTTTAACAGGTTTGCTCTTATAAATAGCTCTGTTGATTTCAATTACTATTGTGTATACACTTGACTTCTCATATCATGCACATTACTAGCATCATAACAGGGCCAATAGTGTTGTTGTACATTTAGACCCGTGGTACCCATCTGAAATCTTGTTGTGCCGTTTAGTTTCCCACGCTTTGTATTCTTTCAGTGCTGCTTTCTCTTGAACTGATATGATTTGAACCATGTCTCTATTTTGATTTGGCAAGACAATGCAGTGACCATAGGACATAGATATATGTTTGTTTGATGCTTTTATAATGTACTACATGGCAATAGAAGACTTGGTAGTTTAATCTTGTCCACCTTACTAATGAACTGGTTCACCGAAATGAGTTTCATATACTAGTACATGCTAAACCTGTTATGTGTCTGCTTGTTTCTTCTTTTAGAATGCTGACAGAATATTGGGGAAGAGTGCCTTATTAAGCAATGATAAAGAAAGTAATGCAGATAAGGTTCAGAATCGTGAGACATCCTTGTTGGTCTCCAACAAAGCTGATAAAACAGCTAAGGAAAACTATCTTGAAGACAGTGAGGCAACCCCAAAGTCCTGTCTTGGTTTACTGTTCCAGTTACTGGCCACTACCGCTTGCAGAAGCTATTCAAACTCACTGTCTGAATCAGTTCGGTTCGGTTTCTTGAGTCTCAACTACAAGCTGAAAGACATCGATCAGCTATGCTGCGACAAGAAGCGGAAGGACTGCGGAAGTCCCTAGAGCATTCAGATGCATACTTTCTGGTGCAACAAAGCGTTGGAGGATTTTAGCTCCAAATAGGACAAAGCTAATAAGCTTGCTAAGCTTATTGCCAGCATGGTGGATACCCATGATAACGTTTCTTGAGCTCTTCTGAAGTTGTTTCAGTTATGGACTTGTTTTGCTGCTGCGTTTATTTGCACTGGTGGCCAATTTTGATGGCCAGTGTATGTAATATGCTGCTTTGTTCCCTATATTTGCACTGGTGGCGAACTTTGATGCCCAGTGGATGTAATATGTGTAATAGCTGTAATAGGCTAGCGTTAGTTGCTTGGTTATTTATTTCCTTATTGTTTTGTTTAGTTGTTTGCTGTAGTCACTGCAGTTCTTTTTCCGCGTACCTAGTTTTGGTAACTAGGCCACAATAATCATGGCAACACACGGACTGTTGTAACCATGGGCCTCCTGCAGGCCGTAGGATCCGTGGGCCTTCTACGGGCCGTAGGATCCATGGACTTTCTATGGGCCGTATGATCCATGGGCCTTCTACGGGCCGTAGGATCCATTGGTCTTCTACGGGCCGTAGGATCCATGGGCCTTCTATGGGGCGTATAATCATTTTGCCAAACATGGGCCGTACTATTCGTGGACCATAACGGACCGTTAATAGGTCGTATTTGATAACGCTATGAAAACAACCCAACGGGTTAACGGGCCACAAACGGGCCGAATGTAACCACGGGCTGTATTTGGCCCACAAACGGAAGAGGCCAGTAACAGATCGTATCTAACCAAATTCTAGAAATGAGCCCAAGAATAAATGGGCCCTTAGAAGGCCGAAAGTTAACACGTGCTGGAAACGGCCGATGAATAATGGGCCGTTAATGGGTATAAAGCGATACACTGTTCATTATGGGCCAGTTTCATCTCGGGCCTTTAATGGGCCGAGAGTTACAAAGGGCCTCATATGGGCCGAAAGACATCATGGGCCATACATGGGCCGGAAGTTACAATGGGCTGGAATCATATTGGACGGCCCAGATGAAGCTACTGGGCTTAATTCCGATAGGCCGTAACGGGCCAGTAGTAAGCGGGCCGTAAATGGGCTATATACGAACATGCCGTTAACAGGCTTTCTGTGGGCCGGCCCGTTATCTTTTGACCAAGTCAATTGGGCCGGCCTTTTCACTGGAATGGGCCTCTGTTGGGCCGTGCCATGTGTCGACGTATCATAGGCGCCTCCTGTCCAATGAGTGGATGACATCTGTCCGAACATTGAGCCGACACGTGTTTCCTCCAGCCAATGAGAATTTTACATGTGGAAAATTCCCATTGGTCCGGGCTTTTAACGGGTTATCGGATCCAAAACCGGACCCGATAGCTTAACGGCGTCCCGTTATGGTGGATGCCACGTGTCGGTCACCCTTGACGAAAGCACTTCTATGACGCGCGATTTATCGTCATGGAAGTGGACACTTCCATGATGATAATTTTGGTAATGTGATGGAACACTTCTACGACAGCACAGGTATGGCTATCTTGATTCTGTCATAAATTTGTGATGGATGTACATGCATGACAGAAAACGTGACCTACTATGACAAACACGTATCATCATGAAAGTGTCTTTTTTTGCAGTGAAGGCGTATTAACGGGCTATGGAAATGTCCATCAATAGATATCTATGTGAGTGAGTAGGGATTGCCATGCAACGGCTGCACTAGAGATATAAGTGTATGAAAGCTAAAAAAGAAACTAAGTGGGTGTGCATCCAACTTGCTTGCTCACGAAGACCTAGGTTAATTTGAGGGAGCCCATCATTGGAATATACAAGCCAAGTTATATAATGAAAAATTCCCACTAGTATATGAAAGTGACAAAATAGGAGACTCTCTATCATGAAGAACATGGTGCTACTTTGAAGCACAAGTGTGGAAAAAGGATAGTAACATTGTCCCTTCTCTCTTGTCTCTCATTTTTTTGTTTGGGCTTCTTTGGCCTCTTTTATTTTATTTGGGCTTCTTTGGCCTCTTTTATTTTATATAAATTCTAAAGACTCATCCCAACTTGTGAGGGAATCATAGCTTCCATCATCCTTTCCTCACATGGGACAATGCTCTAATAATGAAGATCATCACACTTTTATTTACTTACAACTCAAGAATTACAACTTGATACTAGAACAAAATATGACTCTATATGAATGGCACCGCCGGTGTACCGGGATGTGCAATGATCAAGAGTGACATGTATAAAAAAATATGAATGGTTGCCTTGCCACAAATACTATGCCAACTACATGATCATGCAAAAGCAACATGAAATGATGGTATGTGTCATAATAAAACGGAATGGTGGAAGTTGCATGGCAATATATCTCGGAATGGCTATGAAAATGCCATAATAGGTAGGTATGCTGGCTTTTTTGAGGAAGGTATATGGTGGGTTTAATGCACCGGCGAGAGTTGCGGTACTAGAGAGGCTAGCAATGGTGGAAAGGTGAGAGTGTGTATAATCCATGGACTCAACATTAGTCATAAATAACTCACATACTTATTGCAAAAATTTATTACTTATCGAAAGAAAGTACTACATGCATGCTCCTAGGGGGATAGATTGGTAGGAAAAGACCATCGCTCGTCCCTGACCACCACTCATAAGGAAGACAATCAAAGAATAAATCATGCTCCGACTTCATCACATAACGGTTCACCATATGTGCATGCTATGGGAATCACAAACTTTAACACAAGTATTTCTACCAATCCACAATTACTCACTAGCATGGCTCTAATATCACCATCTTTATATCTCAAAATAATATGCAAGGAATCAAACTTCTCATAGTATTCAATGCTCTTTATATGAAAGTTTTTATTATATCCATCTTGGATGCCCATCATATTAGGACTAAATTCATAACCTAAGGAAACTACCATGCTGTTTAGAGACTCTCAAAATAATATAAGTGAAGCCTGAGAGTTCAACAATTTCTATAAAATAAAGCCACCGCCGTGTTCTAAAAAGATATAAGTGAAGCACTAGAGCAAACTGCCTAGCTCAAAAGATATAAGTGAAGCACATAGAGTATTCTAATAAATTCACTATTCATGTGTGTCCCTCTAAAAAGGTGTGTACATCAAGGATGATTTTGGCAAACTAAAAAGCAAAGACTCATATCATACAAGACGCTCAAGCAAAACACATATCATGTGGTGAATAAAAATATAGCCTCATGTAAATTTACCGATGGAACGAAGACGAAAGAGGGGATGCCATTCGGGGTATCCCCAAGCTTAGATGCTTGGTTGTCCTTGAATATTACCTTGGGGTGCCTTGGGCGTCCCCAAGCTTATGCTCTTTCCACTCCTTATTCCATAGTCCATCAAATCTTTACCCAAAACTTGAAAACTTCACAACAGAAAACTCAACAGAAAACTCATGAGATTTGTTAGTATAAAAAATCACTACTTTAGGTACTGTTGTGAACTCATTCTTTATTTATATTGGTGTAATATCTACTGTATTCCAACTTCTCCATGGTTAATACCCCCCGATACTACCCATAGATTCATCAAAATAAGCAAACAACACATAGAAAACATAATCTGTCAAAAACAGAACAGTGTAGTAATCTGTAAACTTTGTATACTTCTGTAACTCCAAAAATTATGAAAAATAAGGACACCATAGGCAATTCATGTATAAATATTTTGTAAAAAATTCAAGAATTTATCACGTTCTAGCAGCTCAGATCAATTCTGTTATTGGGCGCAAAAGTTTCTATTTTTCAGCAAGATCAAATCAACTATCACCATGCATAGATCATCCCAAAGGTCTTACTTGGCTCAAACACTAATTAAAACACCAAAACACAATTACTACAGAGGTAGTAATGTTTATTTTTATAAAAACAACAAAGAAAAATATTGGGCTGTCTCCCAACAAGCGCTTTTCTTTAAAGCCTTTTAGCTAGGCGTTGATAATTTTAATGATGCTCACATGAAAGATAGCAATTGAAACATGAAGAGAGCATATAGCATGCGAAAAACACATCTAAGTCTAACATACTTCCTATGCATAGGCATTTTATAAGCAAATAAATTATCAAGACAAGCAAAAACTAGCATATGCAAGGAAGAAGAAAGAAACAATAGCAATCTCAAGATGATGAGAGGTAATTTAGTAACATGAAAATTTCTTTAACCATATTTACCTCTATCATAATAAGTACATGTGGGGTCATATTCAAATTAAACAATATAACTATCACACAAAATATTCTCTTCATGATCCACATGCATGCAAAGTTGACACTCTTCAAAATAATGGGATCACCATAAAATAAAGTCATTACTTCTCCAAACCCACCTTTATCAAAAATTTCATAAGATTGATCATACTCCAAAGTAGTGGGATAATTATTACCTAGAGTTGACACTCTTCCAAACTCACTTTCAGTATTATAGCAAACATATTCATCATGAGGATTAAATAAATTTTCAAGATCATAAGATGAATCATCACCCCAATCATGATCATTGCAATAAGTAGCGGACATAGCAAAAATAGCATCCCAAAGCTTGGGGTTTTAATATTATTAGCACAATTGACATTAATAGAATTTGTAACAACATCATTGCAATCATGCTTTTGATTCAAGGAACTATCAAATATGGGTGCAATAGCAATAATCTCATGTTTAACATAAGAAACTATAGCAAATTCATCTCCATAAATATTGGCATCATGGCCATAAGAATAGCAAGCATCATGTTCATCAAGGGATATTTCAATCAAATGAACGGAATCATAATTATCTATAGATTCATGCATATCATTATTTTCTTCCAAAGCAACGGTCAATCTCTCAATAAATTACTTAACATAGGCATTATAAGCATAGTTTTCATAGCAATATTAAGTATGTCGAAATTTTCAGATTTGTAGAAAGTAATATCATACTTTTCAATAAAATAAGCAACTTCATAAGCACCCTTAGAAGCAACAAATTCTTCAATTTGTTCGATATCATTGTAGCTATATGCACCCTTTTCCTAAGAAGATAAGATTTCATTATCGTTAAACTCACATAGGTAGGGAAGGTGTTTTTTAGGGTTCTTAGAGCAACAAGTAAAATAAAAAAAGTTCACAAAGATTCCAAGCATAACATTGCAAACAATTTATTTTATTCCTCTCCCTTTTTGAGACAAACGGTAACGCACAAAATGAGCTTGCTCATTTAAAGATTTTTCCCTCAACTAAACTAGTTGGGCTTTTAGCACGAGCACATATGGATCGAAGATGATCCAAGTAGAAAACTTTAACTGGATCCATAAACCTTTTTATTTTCTGATTTTCAATAAATACACAATTATACCAAGCGAACAAGCAAACAAACCAAGTAAGACATAAAGGCGAATGGGAAGAAGGCAAATATTTTTGTATTTTTTCTGAAAACATTTTAGAAGTGGGGGAGAGGAAAACGAGAGGCAAATGGAAAATAATGTAATGCAAGATATGAGACTTTATGGTGGGTACTTGGTAGGCTTGATGTAGAACCTCCCCGGCAAGGGTGCCAGAAATTCTTCCCGCTACTTCTTGAGCTTGCGTTGATATTTCCCTTGAACAGGAAAGGGTGATGCAGCAAAGTAGAGATAAGTATTTCCCTTAGTTAAGAACCTAGGTATCAATCTAGTAGGAGGCACAAGCAAGTCTCCAATCTATGCACCTGCACAAACTAACAAACACTAGCACTCAACATGAAAAAGAGGTTGTCAATCCCTTCACGGCTCGAACAAGAGTGAGATCTAATAGCGATAGGCATAAAAGATAAATAAAAGAGCAAACTAAAGTAAATATAGATAAATTGATGCAAGGTATTTTTGGGTTTTTTAGTTTATAGGTCTGAAAATATATGATGGAAAATAGACCCAGGGGTCACAAGAGGCTTCTCTCTTGAAAGAAAACATACGGTGGGTGAACAAAGTACTATCGAGCAATTGATAGAAAAGCGCAGAGTTATGAAGATGTCCAAGGCAATGATTATGAATATAGGCATCACGTCTGTGTCAAGTAGACCGACTCCTGCCTGCATCTACAACTGTTACTCCACACATCGACCACTATCCAGCATGCATCTAGAGTATTAAGTTAGTAACGCCTTAAGTAAGATTACATGATGTAGAGGGATAAACTCAAGTAATATGATGAAAACCCCATCTTTTAACCATTAATGGCAACAATACAATACGTGCCCCGCTACCCCTACTTTGTCACTGGGTGAGGACACCGCAAGATTGAACCCAAAAACAAACACCTCTCCCATTGCAAGAAGAACCAATCTAGTTGGCCAAACCAAACCGATATTTCGAAGAGAAATACAAAGATATTTAATCATGCATAAAAGAGTTCAGAAAAGACTCAAATAATATTCTTAGATAATTTGATCATAAATCCACAATTCATCGGATCTCGACAAACAAACCGCAAAAGAATATTACATCTTATAGAACTCCAAGAACATCAAGGAGAACATGGTATTGAAGATCATAGAGAGAGAAGAAGCCATCTAGCTACTAGCTATGGACCTGTAGGTCTGTGGTAAACTTCTCACGCTTCATCGGAAGGGTAATAAGGTTGATGTAGATGCCCTCCATGATCGAATCCCCCTCCGGTAGGGTGCCGGAAAAGGCCCCAGGATGGGATCTCATGGGAAGAGATGCTTGCGGTGGCGGAAAAGTATTTTGGTGGACGCTTCTGTTGGTTTGGGAATATTTTGGAATTATAGAGCAAGAATTAGGGCTGGAGGACTCCCGAGGTGTCCACGCGCCAGGGAGGGGCACCCCTAGGGCGTGGCATGAGGGCTTGTGGGCCCCTGAAGTGTCCTCTAACCCCCTCTCCAAGTTCTACAGTTGTCTTCTAGTCCAAGAAAAATCATCCTAAAGTTTTATTCCATTTGGACTCCATTTGATATTCCTTTTCTGTAAAACTCAAAAACAAGGAAAAAACAGAAACTGGCACTGGGCTCTAGGTTAATAGGTTAGTCCCAAAAATAATATAAAATAGCTTATTAATGCATACAAAACAGATAATATAATAGCATGGAACAATCAAAAATTATATATATGCTGGAGATGTATCAGAGAGATATTCTTAGGGCCCTCTCGGTGTGACGACATCCATCATTGTTTGGACAGACATAGGTGACTATGTCACGCGGATGCCAAAACATGACAATGAGAAAGAAGAACAAAACCAATGACAAGGAGACAGCTATAGTGACCATGTGTATGACTCAAGAGGATACCGATATACCTCACCTCGGGTTTTGTAAAGTATCGCGAAGCAAACATAATAGCACATGATAACCGAAGGTTCACTCAGTGTCATTCATGCACTCATAGGGATCGATATGGACGTCCGCGGTTCTGCTATCGATCATTGAACAAAGGGGTTTTCTTCATGTCTATGTTTTACCGAACCTACAGGGTCACAAGCTTAAGGTAATCATGATCTTCTAAGTGTTAGTAGGACAGGAGTAACGAGAATACATTTTTTTAATTTTTTTCATTAATATCCAAAATAGTTTCGAGAGGAACAGGAAGCGTTTCGGGGTCAACGGAAGGTTTTCGTAGTTTATTGGGCAATATCGGGTATTACCGATAAATAATATATAGGTCAAAAATGTTTCCGCGGATGTTAAATTGGTAATAAAAGGCTCTAATAATAGTAAGGAGGCATTTATATTTAATTTAATATGAACATGCCTTAAAAGGTCAATAAGTGGAAGGAGAATTGGGCCACAAGGGCCCAATAGGGGGAGATGTGCCCTGATGCATAGCATCCTTCTGTCACCCCCATGGACACTACACTGACCCATCAAGCACCAGCTGACCTATGACAAGAGCTCGCGCACGTGCCCTCAAAACCAAGGTGAACTCACTCCTCTATGAGATTGATATGGATATGGATGGAACTTGGATGCTACCTCACTAAAGAGTGCTATCATTGGTACCGTAAGGTGCTATACAAAAGGTATTTAACACATTTCCACGATGGCATTTGGAACCGTCGCCATGTGAGTGACTGCGATAGGGGGGGTCCTTCCCACACAACCCAAAAACCGTCGGGGATAGGCGAGCAGCTACTGATAATCGCCATAGAATAAATGTATGAGAAGCCGCCCCAGTCCAACATGTTACATCTCGACGTTATGTTTCTGATCCGAGAGACATCCCAAATGATTACACCACTATAGTCATGCGAAAAAGGTGGATATCAACATTTAATCTACCGATATGTTTGGAATAGGTACGTTATCGCACACAGTTCAAGAATGTAAAATGTGTGCGATGCCTCTACTAACGCCAACGTGTCCATTTTCATAACTATGTGCGATAGGTATTCATATCTAATACGCACACTGGTTTGAAACGTTTGCCGAATTACCATGAATCGCACACGCATATGAGATGAAACCGTGTGTTCGTCCATCAGGTATCGCAAACGTTTCACGTCAAAGAACCGTATGTTCTCTATTTTTCATCGCACATGCTGTTTTCTTTCAAACCGTGTGCACATTATTTATTCATTCCTGTATAATTTGTTTTTCCCTGTAATTTATTATTCGAATTGGAAATTTTGAATATGAAAGTGGAATTCAATTTATCAGCATAATGATTCAACAACGAATCCATAAATAAAATTGTCAGTACAATATGTTTACTAATTACAGGATTAGACAGTAAATAACTATGATGAACCACAATATTTAGAGGTGGTAAAGGTGAAGAGACAAGTGTAAATCATTTTGGCTGCCGATGGTGTTGAAGAAGCAGAATGCCCATAATGTGCCCTCCTGCATGCCATAGGCACAAACAACTTTTGTCCAACCCCTTGTGACGACCGCCCGCCCATCCTTCACCGCCTTCAGGAAGACTTCTAGAGCATTATCATGGTAGCATGAATTATATACTTTAACCTTAGTTGCCTCCACTCCAGTCATGTATTTTGCAAGGTAATCATCAGTAAATAGCTTCGGAGACCACTGAAAAGAGAAAATTTTCAGGTACTGAGGTCTAATAGAGTAACTTGTTGTGGGCAGGGGGAAAAGGCAACACAATACTTACCATCCTAAAGTTCACTATTGTCTTGGACAAAGTGTAAATAAAGATCTTAATTCCCATCACCCATTTCTTTTGCCTAAAAAACTTTCTTAGTTTCCTCACTTGACGCCTGTTCATGAATATCTCATCGCCCCATACGCAAAAGGGACCAAAGCATGGATCAGTACCGCTCATATATGTACCTACAAGCAACCAGTAAATGTTAGAAGCTAAACTGAGATTGCACAAATGATGTAAAATACAACTACCAGCGTTCCTAAGTACAAGTATTTTTAGAGATTTCAATATGAACTACATACAGATGTATATAGAATTATAGATATAGTTTAGATTAAAATCATTTTGCTCTGTGTGTAGTCTTATTGGAATCTCTAAAAATACATATATTTAGGAACAGATGGTGTCTAAGACATGGGATGCAGCTAACCTCGACGACAAACAATAGCGTCGCCCATTGTAGCCCTGTGTAAGTACATGGAAAGCCAATGTTAACAACAACATGGTTAACATCCACCAAAAATAGCAAATGGTAATAAAACGGCATCATCTGTAGTGATATCTTCATTGCGAAAGAGTAGCACGGTAGCAAAGGGACGGGTTAAAAAATAGATAGAATTTTTTACTGCAACAAACAACCTAGTATAGCCATTGAAACTGTTACTGATAGAAATGAAATTGTCAGAGTTAAACATTGCAAGGCAGGTGCTACTAGAGCAGAGAATGACCTTGTTGTCTATTAAAAGGTAGGGAAAATAGATAAGATGGGCTAGGCGTGTTTACTACAACATGCTTAATATGTGAACCGTACAAAACATGGCCATTGCAACTGGTATTGGTAAGATTCAACTGGTGAGTTCATACTTGGTAAGTCCTAAGGGGTACTGGCTGGGGCACTTCATATGGACAAGAGCCCGCCCCAAGTTGGCCGCAGCGGAGGCAAGGTGTTCATCCGGGTCGAAGAGTGGATCAGTGCCGCCGACATGTGTACCTACAAGAAGCAAGTAAATGTTAGAAGCCAAATTGCATTTGCACAAATGATGTAAAATACTGTAAGACATGGGATGCAGCTAACCTTGACGGCAAACAACAACATCGCCCGTTATGGCCATGCGTAATTACATGGAATGGCATGTTAAGTACATGGTTAGCATCCACTAAAAATAGCAAATGGGCAGCATCTCTAGTATATCTTCATTGTGGAGAGTAGCACGGTAGCAAAGGGACAGATTAAAAAATGGATACAACTGTTAATTGCAACAGGCTTAACAGCATCCTAAGTCATGTTTTGTAAGTTTGTAGCCATTGAAATACAACGATTTAAAAATGGATACAACTGTTAATTGCAACAGGATTAATAGCCATTGAAAGCGATACTGATAAAAATGCAATTGGCAGAGTTAAACATGGCAAGGCAGGTGCTGCCAAAGCAGAGAATGGCCCAGTTGTCTATAAAAAGGTAGGGAAAATAGCTAAAAGATGTTAGGCATGTTTACTACAACATGCTTAATACATCGACCATACAAAACATAGCCATTAATTGCAACTGGTATTGGTAAGATTGAACTGGTGAGTTCATACTTGGTAAGTCCTGAGAGGTAGTTGTTGGGGCACTTCATCTTGGCCAGAGCCCGCCCAAAGTTAGCGTTGGCGGAGGCGAGCTGTTCCTCCGAGTCGAAGCATGGATCAGTGCCACTGACATGTGTACTTACAGGCAACCAGTAAATGTTAGAAGTTAAACTGCAATTGCATAGATGATGTGAAATACTGTAAGACATGGGATGCAGCTAACCTCGACGGCAAACAACAGCATAACCCGTTATGACCCTACGTAAGTACGTGGATAGGCATGTTAAGTACAACAGGGTTAGTATCTACCAAAAATAGCAAATGGGCAACATCTCTAGTGATACCCTGAGTGATGTATTGTAAGTTTGTTGCTGGTATTGGTGAAATTGAGCTGGACAGTTAATACTTGAACATCACACAGTGTGCAGTATTGAAATAAACAAGGCATGAACATGCTTAATACATCAACCGTACAACATAGCCATTGCAAGTGGTATTGGTAACATTGAGTTGGTCAGATCATACCTGGTAAGTCCTAGGGGGTAGTCGTGCGGCACTTCTTCTGGGCCAGAGCCTGCACCAAGTCGGCAGCGGCGGAGGCGAGGTGTTCCTCCGGGTCAAGACGCACAGCGGTCATCGCGCCATCGACTGCCATCAGCTCCTCAACCTCCACGTGATATGTGGTTGGGCTTGCATGGAGATGCTCTGGAGGTAGGGGCGGTGGGGATTTGGAGACATGAGGATGTTTCGCAGGCGCAATTTAAGCAATCAGGCCGGGGCCATGATAGAGATCGGTGGGTTACCTGCCTGGATCGACGATGCTCGGGCAGAACGTAGATGTGGTTGAAGTTGTGGTTCCGGCGGTGGCGGTTTGAGCTGCCGGTATGGGGAGGGGGGAGATACTAAGGAAATTTAATGGGTGGGGATGTGGTGGGAGGAATAAATTCTGAAATCGCGCGCCTAATGAAAATTTCGCTGCGAAACTTGAAACTTGGGCAGGGGAAACACACAACACAGATGAAGCGCGTAAAATACTCATGTGCGATAAAAGAGAAAATTGGCAGATCCCGTCTCCAAAAAAAAAGTACATGTATAGTTGATTTTTTCGGCCAATGGTACGCCTTGTTTATTAGGAAACATCGCACATGTAACTGACTTATGGATCATTAACGCAAAAAAACGCACACGGGTACGCCATAGAAACCGTGTGTTTTGTGATCTTCTAATAATTCTTATATCTATCAGCATCTCCACCCACAACTAATTTCAAAAATCTCTTTCATTTTATCCAGATTATTCAATGTACATGAACGAGGCAAGGTGACACCCGATGAGCAATCATCGGTTTATGAAATGCAATCAAGTGTCAACCTGCCTCACTCGCATAGCCAGATTTGATCCTATGCAACAAGAGTGAAGCTGGCTGCCATTCGCCGGCGTGGCAATTTAAGCCAGTGTGCGGCCAAATCGCGCAGCGAGGTGGGACTAAAAACCAGCTGCGACCAGCTCTAGTCTCCTTCGATGGCTACGAGCGGGTGTTTCAAAAGTATTTAGGGCCGGGGTGCGGCTAAAAAACTTCAGTGAACACATGCTAATCAACACTCAAAGCCCTCAAAGGATACGCTTACCGACATTCTACGTTAATAATAGATAGTACCAACTTAAAGTACTACAGGTAATTTGCGCTAAAACTAGTAAGTATGTAGTACTGGTAGATGCTCATAATTAATTATACAAACTTATGGGCGACACACACACACTAACTACTTCTCACATGCTGCCATTGGGGCATGCTAGCCAGACGCCGTCGTTCTCCTTCCCGGTCTTGTAGGCGGTAGTCCACCGTGCTTCGATCTCCGCCGAGCTCTCCTAAGGACGGCGTGCGGCCTATGCTTTCTTGTGGTGGTGGGAGTCTATTTTCTTAACTGCTTTCTGCCTTTTCCGCTCCTTATGTGCGGCTTTGGACGCCTCTAGATCCACCGCCCATTTGACCATGGCAGCCTCAATGTCCGCCACCGTAACTATGTGGCCGGCAGCGGTGATGAACTTGGCGCAGCGAGATGCCATCTCTTCCTTACCATGTGTGCGGTCGCGGGCGGCAAGGAACGCGGCGCGGCGTGATGCCATCGCTTCCTTACCAGTTACTGTGTGCCGCGGTGCCATGAACGACGCTTGGAGAGAGCTCTGGGACGGAGTGGGTGGGCGGTCGTATAGTGTGGAGGTTTTTAGGAGCTCAACGACAAATGACAAAGGAAATTTGGCTTCCCTTACAATTTTGCTCGCTCATTATCGGACACGGTTCATCTCCGTCGCCTCCAGAAACAGTGTGCGTTGAGCCTATTGTGTGTTGCGTTATGATTGGCCGGAACCCCAGCCACGTGGATCACGCGTGTGCATGGTAGGATGAGCCGCTATCGAACGGCAATCCACGTCCCTCATATCACACCCGTGCAGTTGTAGCTGGATTGGATTTATATGCGCTAAATGTCTAGAAAATGCACATAATCCCCTAAATATGGTAAATGAGCCCAAAAAATGCCAAATTTGAACACGGTGATTTGCACGGTGTATGTTCGTCATAGAAAAAAACTCCAGGGCCAGCTTGACAAGGAGAGAATGGAAACTCCCTTACTTGGGAAGTATGATAAGTAGGAAACAGATTAGGGAACGAGTTGGACTACGACCCGGAAACTGTTGTAAACTCAGGGACTCAACCTATATCTAATGGGGAGCCCCTGAGGTAGAGGTGGGCCAAGTTACAAGCTCTCGACTACTAGGTTAGCCAAGTTGCACCCATGTAATCGACATCCCAAGCAATAATCAATCAAGCAAGAAGTAGGCTATTACCTCCACCGTGAGGGGCCGAACCTGGGTAAACCCGTGTCTCTCAATTTCGATCAACCCCACTCAAGCTACTACCTAGCTGCAATGGCCTCACGACTAAGTCCTTTTTTGAGGACATCTGCCATGACAAAACCACCACAGTTGGCGCCCACCATGGGGCTATCACTTGGTGGTGTTGAGTTCTTGGAGGGAGCTCTCCCAGGGATCAAGGGATATGCGATCCGCCACATGACCAAGAGTCGTCGCGGCAAGCTCTACATCGACGATTCAGGCTGGGGCCTCCAGTCCGACTCAATTGAGTATGGGTACCGGGTCCCCTTCAGCAAGATCCATGCCTTCATCGGCAAAATCAGCGAATCAGGACCCGAGCCGGACATCTGCACCGACATCGTCGAGTCGGCTCAGTGCACGCAACCCGTCCGGGTCAAGCTGCTCAGGACCATGTCTTCATCGGTTTCACCTAGGGGGTCAATCTCATAGACAACTCCGTGTCTGGAGGGGACACCCTTGTCTACTCCGATGGCGAGTCATCGGTCAGGGCCACTAAGTTGATCCTCCCGCTATACGATGCCAGACTTGGGGGCTACTCCGATGATGAGCAGGCTCAAGTCGATCACGAGCCGCTCCGTCGAACAACCATCTACATGGGAGGCACTGCGCCAGTTCTTGACTCAACAACAACAGGCGCGAAGGGAGGAACCGGTACTTCAACATCGGCTCTGAACGCGGCTGGCCCGGTCAAGCCGCTGACTCAAGTTCTTTCAGAGCTGGTCGCCTCGTTGACAACACTCCTAGAGTCGCCGGTAACAGCAGAGAACCAAGCAGAGCAGAGGTATCTAAACTTCGCGAGAAGATGGCTAAGGCTCAGGAAGATATCAACGCTGAGAACACTCGCATGGTTGACCTACAAGCCCAGATTCACAATGAGGTGGAGCACCTGAAGATAGCGGCCTGGCGTATGGGCCTATAATAGAGTGCTTCAGATGTGGTTCATTGGAGGAGGCACGCGAGCCGTCTGCCCCCAATTTTGAGCTCATGTGTATGTTCAACATGCCTGCTCTGGCGGCTGGGACGAGCACCCCAGAGGCCTCGGTTATACCCCAGTTAAACCGGGTCATGCCCCAGGATGGAGACGGGTGGCCACCGCCGGCTCAGCCCCGTCAGCCATCTCAGTAGCGCCAGCTTGAGCCGGCCCCGCGCCCACTGCCTATCCAGATGACTCCAAATCGCTTTGTGACACTGCCGGGTCACTTCTCCAACCCCGTGGATGACTTGTTTGCAGCAGCAACGAACCTCGTGGCGCTTCCAATCACAGGGAATACCCTAGTTGGAATCGAAGCCCAGAATGCCATCGAGATGTTGAAACTGCGGTCGCCCAGCAAGCAAACTAGTCTACAGTCAGCAGCGACTCCACTCCACCCCGCATCCAAGCCGCAGGAGGAGCCGCCTTGCCGAGTCGCCGGTGGTCTCCAGCAGCGCTAACTGGCGTCGTCATCACGAGCAGCTACATGACCCGCCTCGAACTTGGTGCTTGTACGCTCAGGCAATTGTTGATACAGCTCGGGCAAGGAGGGAAGTAGAAGCAACAAACATGGCGGCTCAAATGTCACCCACCACAACCCCATTGGTTTCACATGGTGCGGGATCAAACCCGAGAACCATTGGGATTCCCTATATGGCGTCGGCTTTACGCAATGAGCGCATGCCTAAGGATTTCAAGGGTCCCCGCAAGGTCCCCAATTACACGGCTAATCTTGAGACGACTGCTTGGATTGAGAGTTATGAGATTTCCATGGACATGCTGGATGTTTGTGATGCCGTTTGGGCCAAGTATTTTACTATGATGTTGGAGGGGCCGGATCGTACTTGGCTGAAGAACCTGCCCCCAACTCCATCAACACTTGGGCAGAATTGAAGGAGCGTTTCATCAAGAACTTCCAAGTAACCTACAAGCGCCTAATGACGATTGTTGATTTACAGCATTGCATCCAGCGCGAGGGTGAATCAGCTCATCACTGGTCCCGCCAGATCACGAACATTATTCACTCCTCTGACGGCATATCAGCCACTTAGGCCATCTTGATTTTGGAGAAAAGCTACCATTTTGATCCTTTGGTTCAGAATCTTGGACGCCTCAAACAGATGGCTCAAGACATAGGTGGCCTCATGGATGTCCTTACTAGGTATGTTGAGTCAAATACCACAAAGGACCCTACTTCGGATGACGAAAAGTCCGGCAAAGGCAAGAAGAAGTACAGTGGCAACCATTGTAATCGAGGCAATGGTGGAAAGCACAAACACCCGGAGGGCGGCTTGGAATTTGTTGCCAACATTGGCTTCAAGGGCCAGAGACGGAATAATTCTGGGAGATCCTTCAATGGAAACAAGGCTTATAATTTTGAGGAAGCTCTGAGAGGACCGTGTCCCAAACACAGCCTCCCTGATAAGCTAGCAAATCATTCCTGGGAAAATTGCTACATTATGTAGGCTTTTTGCATTAGACATACCAGAATCATCAAGGTAGCGGCGATGGAAATACGGGGCAGCCTGGTGCATGCGGCTCAGGGTCTGGTTTCCCGGGAGATGGCTCGTCTAGTGGTCTCGAGAATCCCGGTTATCAGCGCTCAGGCGACTTAGGGTCTAGCTACTAGGATTCTGGCAATAATGGAGGAAATTAGCGACCTGGCCAAGGCATTCAACAGTAGGGCAATCAGATAGGTTTCCAGAGCAACCCCAAGAAGTTGAATAGTGGGCAGTACCACGTTTTCATGACCAGCACTTACAAACGGGATCATAAGCTCCAGAAAACATGTTGTCATTATGGTTGAGCCAGTTGTTCCTGAATAGTAGAATTGGTCAGAACTACCAGTCACCTAGAGTAGGGCGGATAATCCTTTCCCCTCCGGGTCGAGAATCCAGGTTGTCTGGCTGTGGTGGTGGCACCTCAGGTCGATGATTATAAGCTCACTAAGGTGCTTATGCATGGCGGAAGTAGCATCAACATTCTATACTATGATACCTTCAGACGCATGTACCTGTTAGAAAAGCAACTCCAGCCTTCCTCAACAGTATTCCATGGGTTTGTTCCTGGAAAATCTACTTATCCCATTGGGTGGATCAAGCTAGAAGTTGTGTTTGGCGATGAATATAACTACAAATCAGAGTTCCTGGCGTTTGAGGTAGTCAAGTTAAAGAGTCCATAGCATCCCCTCTTCGGGCGGCCGGCTTATGCCCGTTTCATGGCCTGGCCCTATTATGTTTATCTCAAGCTCAAGATGCCCGGGCCAGAGGGCACTATCACGGTCGATGGTGACAGGAAAAGCACACGTGAATGTGAGGAAGGGGACGTGGCTTATGTTGAGTCGGCCTGTGTAGCAAAGTTGTTGAAGTTTTACACATCAAATGTTGACCCAGCCAACATGACGCCTTTGAAGAAGCCCACCATAGAGTCTAATCCCCTACTCAAGTTTAAGTCGGCTGAAGACACGAAACAAGTTGATTTCACCCCTGGCGACTCATCCCAGCAGTTCACCATTGGGACTGTCATGGATCCCAAATAGGAAAGCGCGCTCATCGAGTTCATCCATGAGAATCAAGACATTTTTGCATGGAAAACTTCTGACATGCCAGGTGTGCCAAGAGAACTCGCTAAGCACCACCTTAATGTGGATCCTAAGATGAAACCTATCAGAAAATACCTCCGTTGTTTTAACGAGGAGAGACGCAAAGCTATTGGG
The DNA here is from genome assembly GCF_002575655.3 of Aegilops tauschii subsp. strangulata. Taxonomy (NCBI): domain Eukaryota; kingdom Viridiplantae; phylum Streptophyta; class Magnoliopsida; order Poales; family Poaceae; genus Aegilops; species Aegilops tauschii. The sequence continues at coordinate 273,472,428 of NC_053037.3, read as the reverse complement.
GAAGAAGTGGCCCAGCTCCTAGCTGTCGTGTTCATCGTGGAAGTATTTCACCCTGAGTGGCTGGCAAATCCAGTGCTTGTTTCGAACAAAAAACACACTTGGCGTATGTTTGTTGCTAACACAGATCTTAACAAGGCTTGTCCCAAAGACCTGTTTGCCCTCCCCGCATTGACCAGATCATCGATTCTACTATTGGTTATGAGTGCTTATGCTTCCTGGATGCTTACTCCGGCTATCATTAGATTAAGATGGCCGTCGAGGATCAGGAGAAAACAAACTTTATCACACCCTTTGGGGCTTTCTGCTATGCCTCTATGCCGTCTGGGCTCAAGAGTGTAGGGGCGACTTATCAATGTTGTGTACAGAATTGCTTTCACAAGCAGATTGGACAAAATGTTCATGCTTATGTTGATGATATTGTGGTAAAATCTCAGAAGAAGGAAACCTTATTGGATGACCTCATGGAGACTTTTGACAACCTTCGAGTTTACCAGATGAAGCTCCACATGGCCAAGTGCATGTTTAGTGTTCTTGCGGGCAAGTTGCTAGGTTTCCTGGTTTCAGAACAGGGCATTGAGGCTAATCCAGATAAGATCAAGGCAGTAACCTCACTTGCCAAGCTAGCCAACATCAATGACGTCCAACGCATGGTGGGTCGGCTTGCAGCCTTGATCCGATTCATAAGACGCCTCGGCGAGAAGGCAATTCCATTATATCGGATGATGAAAATGACTGATAACTTCGTCTAGAGCGATGCTGCAGATAAGGTTTTTGAGGATCTCAAGAAGCAATTGGCTGAGTCGCCCGTCCTTGCTGCTCCTATTAACATAGAGCCTATGCTCCTGTAGATTGCTGCCAATAACAAAGCAGTAAGTGTAGCAGTCATCGTAGAGCACAAGGAGGCAGGGAAGGAATATCTAGTTCAAAGGCCAGTCTCTTATGTCAGTGATGTTTTGACTGAGTCAAAGCAAAGATACCTACATTGGCAGAAGCTGGTTTTTTGTGATTTCATGGCTAGTCGCAAGCAGAAGCATTACTTGCACGAACATCCTATCACCATGGTCAGTGCAGCCCCTCTGGGATATATCATCCAAAATAGGGAGGCCACGGGACGGGTTGCAAAGTGGGTGATCTAGCTTGGTGTGCATCATCTAAAATATGTGCCCCAAATGACTATCAAGTCTCAAGCATTGGTGGATTTCATCAATGATTGGACTGAACTTCAAGTTCCTTAGGAGAAGCCAGACAACACGTATTGGACGCTGCACTTTGATGGTTCCAAACAATTGGAAGGCTCGGGGGCTGGAGTCATAATAACTTCTCCACGAGGTGGCAATTTTTTTATGTTTTGAGGATCATGTTTCCCTCTACTAACAACAATGCAGTTGAGTATGAGGCTCTCCTCCATGGTCTCCATATGGCTAAGGAGATGAACCTTAGCTAGGTCATATATCTGGGCGACTCTGATTTGGTCGCTCGGCAGGTTTCTGGAAAATGGGATTCTAAGGACCCCCTCATGGCGGCTTATCGGAAAAATGTGACTAATAACGCAGGACATTTTAAAGGTTATAAGGTTGATCACATAGATCGCCGGCTCAATGAGGCGGCTGATGCTTTGTCACGACTCGACTCTCAGCATAAGCCGGTCCCTCCCATTGTGTTCCTTGATGTTCTCCATAATCCTTCTGTCAAGCTGCCGTCAGAGTCAGATCTCGCTATACCTGACCCAGAGGCACAGTTGGTGGTTGCTCTTCGTGCTATCCCAGATTGGACAGTTCCTTATCTAGCTTATCTAACTCGAGGTGAGCTTCCTGAGGATAAACTCATTCCTCGTTAGACCGTCTGACGCTCCAAGTTTATGAATAATGTCAGTGGCGAGTTGCACAGAACCAGTATCACCTGTGTTTTCCAACGATGTGTTTCCCCTGACGAAGGGTGAGAGATCCTCAATGAGATTCACTCTGGTTATTGCGGTCATCATGCCGGCTCAAGATCCCTAGTGGCAATGGCTTTCAGGCATGGTTTTTACTGGCTCGTGTCTCATGCAGATGCTGAGGATATCGTACACACGTGTGATGGCTGCCAGAAGTTTGCACGTCAGGCTCATGTGCCGGCACAAGAACTCCGGATGATTCCCATCACTTGGTCGTTCATAGATTGGGGGCTGGATATGGTTGGTCCATTCAAGCCATCCAAGGACAAGAAGACTCGTCTTCTGGTTGTTGTTGATAAATTCACCAAGTGGGTTGAAGCAGGGCCAATCAACAATTGTGATGTAGCCACAACAGTCAAATTCCTAAAAAAGTTGATTTTTCGCTTTGGTTATCCACATAGCATCATCACTGATAATGGCCCTAATTTGTCTAAGGGGCCTATGAAGCAATTATGTCAAAGGGAGCATACCAAGCTTGATGTAGAATGAGTAGCACATTCTCAGTCCAATGGCCAAGCAGAACATGCTAACCAGGAGAATTTATGAGGTATCAAGCCAAGACTCATGGTTCCTCTCGAGCGCACTCCAGGTTGTTGGGTTGAAGTGCTTCCCTTAGTCCTTTGGAGCATACGGACCACCCCAAACAGATCAACATGCTATACGTCTTTCTTCATGGTCTATGGTGCAGAAGCCGTGTTACCCAGCGACATCTGTCATGATTCTCCCAGAGTTGCAGCCTATGTCAAAGCAGGTAATGCACTGGCTCGTTGGGACTCTTTGGATGCCTTGGAGGAAGAACATGACTTCACCGTAGCATGATCTACAATTTATTAGCAAGACATACGTTGCTATTACATCCATAGGGTCCGCAGCCGTACTTTCCAGGAGGGTGACTTAGTTGTCCGTCTGATACAAGAACAGACAAGTATGCATAAGCTCTCACCTCCATGGGAAGGGCCTTTTGTCATCAGCAGGAATCTCAACAATGAGTCATACTACCTGATCGACATACGTGAACACAACAAGTCACATACTTCTGAGGAAAATAATAACAGGCCATGGAATATTGCTCATCTTCGGCCTTATTATACTTAAGAGACACTGGCTCCACACCTTGAAATATACATTTGTATATATCTTTATGATCATTATAATAAAGCCAGCATCCCCAAAACTCGAGGCCTCTGTCGTTTTTCCTCATATATTTTGCATGAGTCTTTATTTTTTGATCATATATAGGTCACTTGGGGGCTTCCAACTCATCGAGTTTAGCTAGTAACATCCCTCTTGACCCTGCATATGCCGTTATGAATCTTGGTCAAACATGCCTGTCTCCTTGATGCTACTCCGCCAAGGTGATCCGGTGTACTCTTGACAATCAAACTATAATGACCTTGAACTTGTCAAGGTTAAAACACCAGCTATGTCATGTGAGAGCCGGCTTATAGAAAGCTAGGACAAAGCATGGGCTATCACCCCAGCTTCATTGAAGCAATTCTTGAGCCTCGAAAGCCGGTCTTTTTGTCGTGCCTCGAAAGCTGGCTTAACACTTCTAGTTATCTATCTGTGTCTTTGAATTTTATTCTGTTTTACAGGATCCTTTGCTCATTGATTAGTTACTACATCGACCATGAGTCGCCGGATCAACAATACATCAGATTATTTTGATCAAGATTGAGCATATATCGACCAAGAGTCGCCGGGTCAACAGCACACCGGGTTATTTTGATCAAAGATTTTAAGGAGGACAAGAGTCTTCGGGTCATGAATATATGACCCAGGCTATCATTCAAACGACACCTCATGGTCGCAAGCAGAAAAATACTATAAGTATTAAGGATAAACGATTGGATTAGCAAACATCACACCGGTTCAATATGTTTCTACCACATATTCCCAGAGTATCAAGTGCATGATGGCACCACAAATAAGCAAGTATTTTTCTCCTATTACAAGCCATAGTTGGGCTAAATATCAACTAAAGTTTTCAAGTTGGCTACTCGTTTAAACCCGCTTGAGTGGTCTCTGGGTTGATGCCTTCATGTTCTCCCTCCACATCAGTCGCCGCCGGGTCAACTTGTGTCGACTCAGCCTATTCGGTCAGGCGGTCCCTTGGTATCCACTAAATAGCTGATTATTTCTCGAATGTTGAGTCATTAGTGAGGATACCGGATGGGTCAACATCAGGAGTGAAGGTTTGCTTACTGCGTGGAGGAGTAAGCAAAAAGGTTTGTACTCTAGTGGGTTGATGCGCTTCTTATCTTCTGAGTAGCTGGGTTGATATTTGACTGAGTCCAGCTCTTCCACCATTTGAGTTGTTGCTACCCGCATATCTTTCACACAGCGCTCAAAGTCTTCTTGAGAAAATTAGATGTCGTCAAGTTTGTATTAGGGAAAGCTGCCAAGCATCTCACAATGATCCATCTCAAGAAAAAATAGCTTTTGCACGCGCAAGTACCAGGACAAGCTGCCGATTTCTTCAACTTGAGAATCCACTAAGGCACTATTGACAAATCATTGAGCATATCCTTGATCCTTTGAGGGGGGTTTGCGGTGTCTTTTATTCCCATTATTGCATACATACCTCCAGTATACAATTGCTCCAGATAAGTGTATGTTGCCTTCAATTTTATCAATGGCAGCTGATGTGTATATTTCCTTCAATTTTATCAATGGCAGCTGGACAGCATTGTCGTTCCTCCTCCCTGCACAATGAAGATTTTGAATGAGCCGGCCACACATATAAGCCGGATTTTGACTACAGAAATGATAATACTTACCAAAGATAGTCACTGCCATGTTGGTAATGTGGTGCTTCAAGGTGTCCAGTTACTCCATTACCGGCTCAAGCTGGCTCTCTGCCTCTTCATCACGCTTCAATTATTGTTTTTTCTTACTCATGAGCGGCTTTCAAGGAGTATCAGTTCTCTGAGGCAATCAAAATTGACTGTTGCAAAAATGAGGAGTCATCTGCTTTCTCACAAAGTTTTTTCTCTGTCCTCAACACTTCTTGCAAGCCAGCAGCCTTTGCCTCGGCCAATTTCACCATATCATGTCACAACAGATACAATTCTTAGTTTCAAGATCATTTACAAGCTTCGAGTCACCGCAGGCTGACGACCCAGCACTTGGGGGCCACATGAGACAAAAATTGCTATGTCATAAAGTCCCAAGTAGCTGCAGACACCCTACATGGCACTTGGGGGCTAATGCAAGTCACTTTTTATACCTATATACTGGAAAGACCCGGCTATCTCACGGAGATGAGCCGGCCCATGGGGCTATAGGTCGCTCTTTTTCAATTAATTGACTAAGGTGATATTTTGAAGAACCAACCTGTTATTTTCATAACAACCCAGCCCTTGGGGACTACACTGTGCTCATTACGTTTCCACAAAGTCTTAAGCACAGTCATATTTTTCCTATGCTTAAAACTTGGGGCTACAAGAGTATATATGGCAAAAGAGAAGGTGTGTTGCGTACATCATATTTGCACTTCAGTGTATTTACCATACTCATCTCAGCATCCTGACTCTCAGACAGTCGGGTTAATTATTGCTGATGAAGGTCATCGGCGCTCATCTCCTCAAAATTGGGAAACTCTAGCTTGGTTTTCCCTATAGCCAATATTTATGGCTCAGCCATGAATTTGGCCAAAGTGTTTGATGCTTCTGGATCCTTATAAGCTTCTCCAGTGATGTTGACCTCTTCATCGACCACTGTGTGTGATGAAATGATATCTTCGCCCTCTTTTCACAGGACTGGAGGCTCGAGCAGGACTTGGCGAGTTGGTGTTGTGCGCTGGGTCATCCGTGTTGCTCTGTTCGCCCATATGGACTGGCTCTCACTACTGTAGGATGCTGCTAACGCGACACTACGATCAGAGACCCTTCGACGAAACTGTGTGCGATACAATAATCGCAAACGGTGATGTAAATGAACCGTCAAAAAAGGTGCAGAACGTTTGCGGTGGCAGAGCCATCAAACACGGTTCCGATTTTAGTTGTGTGTGCGATGCAGGGCATACGATTCAGTTCAATGAACTGTTTGTGATGAGGCGGAACAAAAGAAACGGGCAGCCAGATGAAGGCGTGTGCGATATACAACATACGGTTCACTCGGATGAACTGTTTGTGATAAGGAGGAACAATAGAAACGGGAAGCTTGATAAAGGTGTGTGCGATTGAGGGCATACGCTTCAGAAGGATTAACTGTTTGCGATTACGCAACAAAACAGAAACGGGTCAGTCAGATCAAAGTGTCTGCGACTGATGGCATACACTTCACACGGATGAACTATTTGCGATTAGCCACAACAAACAGAAACAATTAGATAGATCAACATGTGTGTGCTAGACGGGCACACACATTCTAATTAAAATAAGCGTGCGCGATGGTAATAACGAGCGCGCACGCTTGTTGGAACAAGACGTGTGCTAACATTGCCTATTACGGTGCACCCTATGGTGCAAACGCCACGTACGCGGCCGAGAAGGTGTGCCCATGTTACGCCTTCCGGGAATAGTGCCGCACTTATAACCCTCAATAAATTTTGAGCCTGCGTCCCGTCACATTCTAAATTGCAAACCTGTTCACACCGATCAAAACCTAAACGGTTTCCTACTTAGGAGCGTATTAGTACCCGGTTATAAATACTACTACTCCAAGATGCTTGCACATTCCTCCTCAACTCCTTATCTACAAAAACAAACAAGTCATTCATCATCGTTCCCTTGCATCTGCCATGGCCAGCGTGAGTTCTGGGTCAAAAGATTGCCACCAGGGAGATGCGAGCATGGAAGTGGAAGCACGAGAGATGTCCCGCCTCGCCGCGAACGCAGTCGGCATGTCCTGTCGCGCGGCCATACCAGCACAGAGGCCCCGCCGTGCCACCGAAGCAGCACGAAGGTCCCGCCGCGTCGTCGATGCAGCAGACTGGTCCGGCCGTGCCGCGGAAGCAGAAGAAATGTCCCGCCGCGCCGTGAATGCAGCAGAGATGTCCTCCCGCGCCACAGCGGCCTGGGAAAATATCTCGTGGGCAGGTGAGGACTCTTATAGGCGCATGCATGCGATCGTCCATAGCCGGATGGATCAGATCTCCGGCTGGGCGAGGTTGTAGGGCGACATGAAAGCCTCTTTTGAACAGGCTACCAGCGTCATCCGGCAACTAAATGAGAGAAATACGAAGCTCCTGGCCGAGCGCGACCTGCTGAGGGCGAAGATCGTCGGAAGTGCGGAGCAGCAGGAGGAGACCACTGCCTTGTCGAAGCGGACTGGTGTCATCGTCGAGAAACTTATGGACGAGAATGCCATGCTGCGCATCGAGCGCAGAAGGCTGGTCGAGGAATCCGTTGATGCTCTCAAGCAGCATCTTGAGGACAAGAAAGAGCTCAACGCCGCTCGTCGCAGAGACTAGTTCCCGTGGCCTGCAGCAACGCATCAAGAAAGTAGAGATCAGCGAGCCAGATCGTTGTCTTCCTTCTTCTTTTGCCCTTGTGTATTTCGGGCGTTGCCGCATGTGGCTTTTTAAAATTATGTTCCTAAATATGTAAGACAATTATTATCCACTGTCATCGTCCTTATGTTCACCATGCTTGCTATAAGTCGCAGTCGATGCTATATAGGTCCGTCGGATCTTACAACAAGATTCGTGCAAAACTTTCTTTTCAGATTTTCATTTTTCTCTCTTAAATCTCAGTCCTGTGAAACATATAGCCACGTCGTAGAATAGGGGCTCGGGCTCCATTAATGGAGACGTAGGGAGGGTGGTGCGCGGCGGGTAGAGGTCAAAGGGCTCTCCTCCCGATGAGCACGCGCAGAGCTCTGATCGCACGCCTCCCATACTCAAAAAGCTACACCGCGCGGCACCTCCTAGCCAATAAAAAAGGGGATGCCTAGCAGCACGTAATTGGTAAGTAGAACGCCCACGGTTTCAATAATACTTGTGTTTCCGATTTGTAACGTGACAGCACTCATTCCAAAATCACTTATTAATGTGTGCGCCTTCGCAAATCAGATAGAAAAATTACCACATCATGTTAGTGCCATGTCATGACACCATGCCAAGTTTCATGATTTTCAGGCGTGTTTTGGATTGACAGGAATTAAAAAACCAAGTTTTTTAATCTTTCCGGCCGAGCCACGACGCCCAGGTGTTTGAATTTCATTCCCATTTCTTGCATGGGACCTATTCAATCCACCCAAGGACACACATGTGATTTTTCAACCAATTTTGGTGCACTGGAGCATGTGCTTGTAGTTCAAATTTGAATTACGTACATTAAATGCCCAGAAAATCAATTAATGTATAGAAAGGCCAAACGAACCCGGAATAATTCCAAAATTTAGCACTATACTTCTATTTGGTCTAATCTGCCTGTGTAAAAAATTAAGGCGGGAGAAGGCAGTGTACATATGTCGTTTCACACACGGAGGTGACACGTTCCCTCTCGGAACCACGAGCCTTCTTGAGGGAAGCTCCGGTTTGCAAGAAGCTTACACCAAAGCTTGTCCCAATTCAGCCAAAAAAATTACCGTAGCATGTTGGTACCATGTCATGATACCATGCCAAGTTTCATGATTTTCACGCATGTTTTGGATTTACAGGAATTAAAAAACCAAGTTTCTCAATCTTTTCGACCGAGCCACGACGCCCAGATGTTTGAAATTCATTCCCATTTCTTGCATGGGACCTAGAAATTCACCCAAGGACACAGATGAGATTTTTCAACCAACTTTGGTGCACTGGAGCATGTGCTTGTAGTTCAAATTTGAATTATGCACATTAAATGCCCAGAAACTCAATTAATGTATAAAAAAGGCCAAACGAACCCGGAATAATTCCAAAATTTAGCATGATACTTCTATTTGGTCTAATCTGCCTGTGTAAAAAAATTAAGGCGGGAGAAGGCAGTGTACGTATGTCGTTCCGCACCCGGAGGTGACACGTTCCCTCTCGGAACCACGAGCCTTCTTGAGGGAAGCTCCGGTTTGCAAGAAGCTTACACCAATGCTTGTCCCAATTCGGTCAAAAAATTACCGCAGCATGTTGGTGCCATGTAATGACACCATGCCAAGTTTCATGATTTTCAGGCTTCTTTTGGATTTACAAGAATTAAAAAACCCAAGTTTCTCAATCTTTCCGGCCGAGCCACGACGCCCAGATGTTTGAATTTCATTCCCATTTCTTGCATGGGACGTAGAAATTCACCCAAGGACACACATGTGATTTATCAACGAACTTTGGTGCACTTGAGCATGTGCTTGTTGTTCAAATTTAAATTATGTAAATTAATTGCCCAGAAACTCAATTAATGTATAAAAAAGGCCAAACGAACCCGGAATAATTCCAAAATTGAGCACGATACTTCTATTTGGTCTAATCTACCTTTGTAAAATACTAAGGCGGGAGAAGGCATTGTACGTATGTCGTTTCGCACACGGAGGTGACACGTTCCCTCTCGGAACCATGAGCCTTCTTGAGGGAAGCTCCGGTTTGCAAGAAGCTTACATCAAAGCTCGTCCAAATTCGGCCAAAAAATTTACCACAACATGTAGGTGCCATATCATGACACCATGCCATGTTTCATGATTTTCAGGCGTGTTTTGGATTTACAGGAATTAAAAAACCAAGTTTCTCAATTTTTCCGGCCGAGCCACAACGCCCACATGTTTGAATTTCATTCCCATTTCTTGCATGGGACCTAGAAATTCACCCAAGGACACACATGTGATTTTTCAACCAACTTTGGTGCACTGGAACATGTGCTTGTAGTTGAAATTTGAATTATGCACATTAAATGCCCAGAAACTCAATTAATGTATAAAAAGGCCAAACGAACTCGGAATAATTCCAAAATTTAGCATGATACTTCTATTTGGTCTAATCCGCCTGTGTAAAAAATTTAAGGCGGGAGAAGGCAGTGTACGTATGTTGTTTCGCACACGGAAGTGACAAGTTCCCTCTCGGAACTACGAGTCTTCTTGAGGGAAGCTCCGGTTTGCAAGAAGCTTACACCAAAGCTTGTCCCAATTCGGCCAAAAAATTACCGCAGCATGTTGGTGCCATGTCATGACACCATGCCAAGTTTCATGACATTCAGTTGTGTTTTGGATTTACAGGAATTAAAAAACCAAGTTTCTCAATCTTTATGGCCGAGCCACGACGCCCAGATGTTTGAATTTCATTCGCATTTCTTGCATGGGACCTATAAATTCACCCAAAGACACACATGTGATTTTTCAACCAACTTTGGTGCACTAGAGCATGTGCTTGGTCGGTGGGAACGACACCTATGGGATCACTGGGATCCCTTCTACGGTTGGTGGGCGCGGGGTTGTGCAAGGAGCGGGTCTGACAGGAAGCACACAGATCGTTTACCCAGGTTCGGGCCGCGAAGATGCGTAATACCCTAGTCCTGCATTGGTGGATGTATTTGAGTGTTCTTGTGTTCTTGAGCTAGCTACGAGGCGTGACTTGCCCAAAAGATCTGAATCCTTCTCCTGGTCACCTCGTGCCTCCTTTTGTAGGAAAGGGGTTGCCACAGTGGCACACAGGAATTGTAAAGGTCTATAGTGGATGAGTCTATCCACTGGCACCGTCGGACAAACGCATTTAATGCGCTGCCGACGTGCCCCTCTTGCTTTATCGGGGACGGCAAGGAAGCACGTCCCAGCTGTCGCTGCCTCGCCTGGCTTCGACACGAGTCCGAGCTGACGAGGCGTCATGGTGCCACGTTGGCTGGCTGCTGGGCTGGTGCGGTGGTGGAGCCTTCACGAAGATCTGCATGCCACCACGCAGGTGCTTGCTGGGTTGGTCGTGGAGGCCGCTCGTCGCCACGCAGGTGCCTGCTCAGCTTGTTGAGCTGGCAGCTGCATGGGGACGGTGGTGGAGCCTTGGCAGATGCGGGCCTGGCTGTGGCCCCGTAGGTGTCTTCGGCAAGGGCCTTGCCGGGGCCCCGGCAAGGGTCTTGCCGTGGCATCGTTGTCTTCCCTGCCAAGCGTCTTGCTGGGGGTCTCGTGGATTTCCTCAGCTAGGATCCCGCTGAGGATCGCCGTCTTCTGATCCTCATCTGATCTTGTGTGTTTATGATCTTGACAAAGATCTACATGCCCCCACGGAGGTGCCTCCCGAGCCTTGGTTCCAACGTGGTTGTTGGCGGCGTTGGAACTCACGGGCTCAAGGGTGGCTCGCTCTGCTGGTGTTGGGCAAGCTGCCCCGGCAAGGCTCTTGTCGGGGCTGCGGAGGCTGCCCCGGCAAGAGTCTTGCCGGGGGAGTCCACCTCGCCCTCTTGCTCTTTGCATCTCTTGGTCTTGGCATTGCTCTGATCGCTTCGTGCTTCGGCTCCCCTTCCCTGCCCTACTTAGTGTGGCCGTGGGCGCGGCTCCGACTGCCCGTGCACAAGTAAAGGGGTAAAAAGAAGAGCCCCTACTTTTGTACACCGACAGGAGCCCCCGGGCCTGGACCACACATAAGCGCGACACGTTGTTGGGCCAGGCCCAGAACGGTGCGCTGGTAGGCGGGGCGGATTTTTACCGCGGTAACTTCTCATCCGCTGCGCTCCCCCACGTCCCGCGTTGAATGAGTGTCGTGGAGGGTCGTGCGTGACGTGGGGGTCATGCGTGGGGCGGTTCCCGCACGCATGCGTCATATCACAGTAAATGGGAAAGAGGTGGCCCGCGCCTTCCCCATAAAAAGGAATAACTGCACACGCGCTGCTCATTTACCCTTTGTGCCCTCTCCAATCTCGGAACAGCCGTCTCCTTCTTCCTCCCTCTCAACCTTTTGCCTTTGCTTGCCGCCGCCGCGTCTTCGTCGTTCTTCCCCCTTCGCCTCTCGCAGCTGCCATGGCACCCAAAACCAGTAAAAGCAAGGGAGTGGCCAAGGATGCCGGGGCGAAGGAGCCGCCAGAGAGCGAGTTGGCAGTGCGGCGGACGCAGTCTGCCTACTTCCCCACGTCGGTCGACGCGGTCCATCTTCGGGACTACTTCTAGCACCTGTGGGGGTGCAAGACGGGGGGGGGGGGGGGGAGAGGACGGGGCATCCGGCCACGCGCGTCATCCCTACTGCTTTCGCCGAAGCCGGCCCGAATCGGTACCCATTCTTCATCGACTACTTTTCTTGCGGCCTTTGCCCCCTTCTCTAATTTCTTCATGACGTCATGCACACCTACGGCTTCCACCTTCTGGATTTTACCCCAAACGCCGTGGCGTGCATGGCTCTTTTTGTGCACCTCTACGAGGGCTTCGTCGGGGTGCATCCCAACACGGCGCTCTTCCGCCACTACTTCTTCCCTCAGATCCAAAGGGGTGCGCCATTTCCGGTTGTGTCGCCTGGATCCCAAGGTCCAAGGGGACATTCCCGGAGGGTGCTCAGAAGGGGAGGTGGGATGAGTGGCGGGGCCGGTGGTGCTGGATTGAGGAGGAGGATCCACAAGAATTCTGCCAGGTTCGCCAGGCGCCGCCGGTCCGCAGAAATGACTGGTGCAATGTTGACGCCGACGACGCGAAGCTCACGGTTGCCACTACCAGGATTCTTCGCCTCACCGAGGCCGGGCTCACCCTTGAGATGATCGGGGCGGATTTCATCCGCCGCCGAATCGCTCCGCTACACAACAAGGGGAGGCCGGCCTGGCTCTTCACGAATGCAGCCGACATCATGAGGCTTCACCCCGGCCTCGACCACATCCTCACGGTGATGGGGCACACCCACTTCTGCCAGCGGCTCTTCGAGCTCGACGTGAACCGCGAGGGCAATGTCGAGTGGTCCGGCAAGGCCGCCAAAACCGGCAAGGTTGCCAAGGGCCCTTGTTTGGGTTGCCGGCGGGGGTGGTCCCGCTGAGAAATAACTCGCGCCGAAACGACATCATCGCCGTGATGCCGGAGTTATGCGCATGGCCTCGTCCCAAATTGGGCCGAGCCACCGGAGAATCAAGTGCAGGAGTTCTTCGATACCTTGGAGGAGAAGTACATCCGCGACGAGCCGCTGCTCGTCCAGGACACCACCCAGGCAGAGCTGGACTACATCGCCGCCACGACGGTGAAGGCGGAGCTCGCCAGGGAGGCCGACAGCGCTGGCGGTGTGGAGGACGAGGCCGCGGCGGCCGAAGAGGAGAGGGAGCTCGCCCAGTGGGCGGAGTCCGTTGGGGAGGCCAGCAGCGCCGACACCAGGGCCTCTCTTATTGAAGAAGTAGTCGATGAGTTGTCGTCGGAGGAGGTCGAGACTGTCGACCCTTCGGCCACGGGGAGGGGGCGAGTCCTGCGGCGGGCCAGCTCTTGCGAGCCAGTCCGGCCTGGCAGGGCCGCGCAACCGCAGCAAACCTAGGAGGCGTCCGTGCGCCAGACGAGGGCCGTGGCGGCGAGGAAGGTGGTGAAGGCCGCGGTGGCAAAGAAGAAGGCAACTACCTCTTCTTCGTCCAAGCGCCCTCGGACTCCATCTGCTTCCCCTCCCCCCGCAGATGATGACACGGAGGTTGTCTTCGATTTTGGGTCCCTCAGCCCAAGGAGGAAAAGGAAGGCAGCGGAAGAGGAGGTGGAGGATGAGTAAGTATCTTGCTCTCTTTTTTGTCATCTCCGTCTCCTCAAACTGTGCCGCTTATCTTGATTCGTTTTCATCTTTGCAGGGATGCGGAGACGCTGGCCCAGAGGGTGAAGAGGGCCAGGGCTTCGGCGGGCGGCCAGCCCCCGGCAGGTTTCTGGTACACCGCTGGTGGTGTTGAGCAGCCCGAACAGCAGCCCCCGGCATAGCCCCCAGCGTAAGCTCATCACTCGCCCCTCGTCAACGTGTGTTGGGGGCACGATCCCTTGGCATTGACCTTGCCGTGATTGCAGGAGGAGGACGGCAGCAGGAGGAGCCACTGAGGGCTACCCCCAACATGCCGCCCCCATCGACCATGCCGCCCCGAGGGGCGTCCCCGACAAGGGCACCCAGCACCGAGCCGATGCACACAGAGGAGGAGGAGGCAACCTTAGGCACTGGTGGCTACGCCTCGACGCCAGGCGTTGGCGGGGAGGGGGCCACTTCTTCCCAGCCCGGCACGGGTAAGTCACTCAGCTTCTGTCCATGTTCTTTTTTTTCTTCTTGAATCTTGGTCTTGGCTTCACCTCATCCCCTTCTCGGTACCCAGATCCTCCCTCGGTGGACCGGGAGGACATAGACACCGTCATCGAGGATGTCGCCAAGGACGCCGCGGCGGAGGCCGAGAAGATCGCCGCCAAGGAGGCCGCCAAGGGGTCTGCTGAGGACGCCGCCAAGGGGTCGGCCGGGGATCCCGGCAAGGCCGCTGCCGAGGAGGAGGTGGTTGATGACCAACCTTCCTCCTCCGCTGCCTCTGGCTCGGGCAGGTACCTGAAGGTGAGCGACAACCTGTTCGTCCACCTCCCAGGGACGGTGAGCACCGGGGTGCCCGTCGAGGGGGAGGTGTTTGATGACGAAGTGCTTGCCGCCGCCGGGCTTGAGGTTGTTGACGAGCCGAGCGCCGGTGGCGGCGGTTCCCAGGAAGAGCGGCTCCTCCAGGTCATGAGCGCCAACTTCCAGAAGCTCCAGGCGCTTCACCGCGCCCGCCTGGACAAGGCCAAGTCCAGGATGGCGGTGGTGGACAAGTGGGAGGCGGACCTCGAGGGGCGCGTCACCGAGGCGCAGGCTTGGTTCAGCCAGGCCCACAAGGACTTGAAGGCCGCCCAGGACGTGCTAGCTGAGCGCAACCTGGAGCTCGTCATGAAGCAGGCCAACAACGAGAGGGCCCAGGAACTGGCGGAGCAGCAGGCTGCCCAGGCCGAGGCTACTCGGCACCAGCAGCAGGCCGCGCTGAGAGGACCTTGCTACGCGTGAGCAGAAGCTCGCCGCAAAGCTCCGCGGCAAGGACGAGGAGGTGGAGAAACTCGTCATGCAGCAGACCCAAGAGCTGGAGCAGAGGCACAAGGAGGCACTCAATGCCCAGGCTCTGGTTCACGCCGGCAAGGTGAAGGAGCTAGAGGTGGAGCGGGACGGGCTGAAGGACCAGGTCCTGAAGCTGTCCAAGGAGAAGGACACGCTCAACGGTGCTCTGGTGGAGGTGCAGGGCGCAGTCCTCGGCAAGGCTGAGCAGCTCTCCAAGGCCAACGACTCCATCAAAGACCTGAAGCTGAAGCTGGAGGGCCTTGAGGAGACGCTCTCGGAGGCCAAGGCCCGGGAGGAGACCCTGGCCAAGGATCTGGAGGCTGAGAAGCAGCTGCGGAAGAACGAAGCCACCAACCATAGGGATTTTGTGGAGGTCGAGAACCGCTGGATCGGCCGCCTTAAAGGCGTCGCCGGCAGGGTCACCACGCAGCTGGCTACCATGGGGGTGCCAAATGTGAGGTACACCCCGGAGCGCAACGTGAGTCCCAACGCCAAGCTGACCCTATTCTTCGAGGGTGTCTTCGGGGCCTTGGAGCAGCTTCACTCCAATCGGGCGGCCTCTCTGGCCGATGAGGCTCGGAGGCTTTGGCGAGGTGCCATGACCAAGGTCCTCACAAAGGTGGCGCACTAGAATCCCAACCTCGACTTCGACGCCGCGCTGGAGAGCTTCCCGGAGGATGCTGACCTCGCGGTGCTCAAGGAGCGTATCAAGCCCATCATCAGCCGCATCGATGGAATTCAGAGGATAGGGCCAGCGCCGGGATTAGGCACCCCGTCTCTCACCGCTGCTGCAGGTTCACGACCAAGACAATTTTTATCTTTAGTTAGAACCACAACAACAATTGATGTAATATAACTCTGCATCACTTTTAATATTATGCATGCTATCTTCCCGTTAGATCTCCCCTTGTATGTTCACCCTACGTTAATCGAGTAGGCCTGCCGGCGCGTAAACCCAGGCCGCGGCACCTTGAGGACGGATCCCCAATGGCCCGCCAGGTGTGCTTGCTGCCGGGCGAACCACCTTACCACTCTCAACGCGGCCGCTCGAACTGTCGAGCTTGACTCGAGTCGGAATCGAGAGCGTTGCCAATTGCGGAAGGCTACCCTGCCGCCCTCGACGTGGCCGCTTGAGCTGTTGAGTAGACTCGAAACAGAGCAAGGGCATTGCCAATAGCGGATGGGCCCCTTTGAGTGCAGGTTTTCCATACATAGGGCAGGACCTTCGAGGACAATAACCTTATATATAAAAATAAATTGCTTAAATTTTCGCACGACTTAGCTTTTCTGTCGCTGCACGGGCGTCCACCGCATCTGCAGATGGCGCCGTCAAGCTTGGTCGTCTTCTTCCTTGGAACGACGGCCACGATGAAGCTGCTTCTCTGATCAGACCAGATTTTCACAACTGCGCCCCCTATCTGGCGCGCCAAAGATGTCGGTGGGAACGACACCTATGGGATCACTGGGATCCCTTCTATGGTTGGCGGGCGCGGGGTTGTGCAAAGAGCGGATCTGACAGGAAGCACTCAGATCGTTTACCCAGGTTCGGGCCGCGAAGATGCGTAATACTCTAGTCCTGCGTTGGTGGATGTATTTGAGTGTTCTTGTGTTCTTGAGCTAGCTATGGGGTGTGACTTGCCCAAAAGATCTGATCCTTCTCCTGGTCGCCTCGGGCCTCCTTTTATAGGAAAGGGGTTGCCACAGTGGCACACAGGAGGTGTAAAGATCTACAGTGGATGACTCTACCCTCTGGCACCGTCAGACAAACATGTTTAATGCGCTGCCGACATGCCCCTCTTGCTTTATCGGGGACAGCAAGGAAGCACGTCCCAGCTGTCGCCGCCTCACCTGGCTTCGACACGCGTCCGAGCTGACGAGGCGTCATGGCACCACGTTGGCTGGCTGCTAGGCTGGCGCAGTGGTGGAGCCATCATGAAGATCTGCATGCCACCACGCAGGTGCTTGCTGGGTTGGTCATGGAGGCCGCTCATCGCCACGCAGGTGCCTGCTCAGCTGGTTGAGCTGGCAGCTGCACGGGGACGGCGGTGGAGCCTTGGCAGATGCGGGCCTGGTCGTGGCCCCATAGGTGTCTTCGGCAAGGGCCTTGCCGGGGGCCTGGCAAGGGTCTTGCCGTGGCATCGTTGTCTTCCCCGGCAAGCGTCTTGCGGGGGTCTCGTGGATTTCCTCGGCTAGGATCCCGCCGAGGATCGTCGTCTTCTGATCCTCATCTGATCTTGTGTGTTTATGATCTTGACAAAGATGTGCATGCCACCACGGAGGTGCCTCCCGAGCCTTGGTTCCAACATGGTTGTTGGCGGCGTTGGAACTCACGGGCTCAAGGGTGGCTCGCTCTGCTGGTGTTGGGCAAGCTGCCCCGGCAAGGCTCTTGCCTGGGGAGTCCACCTCGCCCTCTTGCTCTTTGCATCTCTTGGTCTTGGCGTTGCTCTGATCGCTTCGTGCTTTGGCTCCCCTTCCCTACCCTGCTTAGTGTGGCCGTGGGCGCGGCTCCGACTGCCCGTGCACAAGTAAAGGGGTAAAAAGGAGAGCCACTACTTTTGTACACCGACATGCTTGTAGTTCAAATTTGAATTATGCACAGTAAATTACCAGAAACTCAATTAATGTATAAAAAGGCCAAATGAACCCGGAATAATTCCAAATTTAAACACGATACTTCTATGTGGTCTAATATGGATGTGTAAAAAATTAAGGCGGGTGAAGGCAGTGTGCATATGTTGTTTCGCACACGGAGGTAACACGTTCCCTCTCGGAACCACGAGCCTTCTTGACGGAAGCTCCGGTTTGCAAGAAGCTTACACCAAAGCTTGTCCCAATTAGGCCAAAAAAATTACCGCAGCATGTTGGTGCCATGTCATGATACCATACCAAGTTTCATGATTTTCAGGCGTGTTTTGGATTTACAGGAATTCAAAAACAAAATTTCTCAATCTTTCCGGCCGAGCCACGACACCCAGATGTGTGAATTTCATTCCCATTTCTTGCATTGGATCTAGAAATTCACCCAAGGACACACATGTGATTTTCCAACCAACTTTAGTGCTCTGGAGCATGTGCTTGTAGTTCAAATTTGAATTATGCACATTAAATGCCCAGAAACTCAATTAATGTATAAAAAAGGCCAAACGAACCCGAAATAATTCCAAAATTTAGCACAATACTTCTATTTGGTCTAATCTGCCTGTGTAAAAAAATTAAGGTGGGAGAAGGCAGTGTACGTATGTCCTTTCGCACACGGAGGTGATACATTCCCTCTTAGAACGACGAGCCTTCTTGAGAGAAGCTCCGGTTTGCAAGAAGTTTACACCAAAGATTCTCCCAATTCGGCCAAAAAAATTACCGCAACATCTTGGTGCCATATCATGACACCATCACAAGTTTCATGATTTTCAGGCGTCTTTTGGATTTACAGGAATTAAAAAACAAAGTTTCTCAATCTTTGCGGTCGAGCCACGATGCCCAGATGTTTGAATTTCATTCCCATTTCTTGCATGGGACGTAGAAATTCACCCACGGACACACATGTGATTTTTCAACCAACTTTGGTGCACTGGAGCATGTGCTTGTAGTTCAAATTTGAATTATGTACATTAAATGCCAAGAAAATCAATTAATATAAAAAAGGCCAAACAAACCCGGAATAATTCCAAAATTTAGCACTATTCTTCAATTTGGTCTAATCTACCTATGTAAAAAATTAAGGCGGGAGAAGGCAGTGTATGTATGTCGTTTCGCACACGGAGGTGAAACGTTCCCACTCGGAACCACGAGCCTTCTAGAGGGAACCTCCGATTTGCAAGAAGCTTACACCAAAGCTTGTCCCAATTCTGGCAAAAAATTTACCGCAACATGTTGGTGCCATGTCATGACACCATGCCAAGTTTCATGATTTTCATGCGTGTTTTGGATTTGCGGGAATTAAAAAACCAAGTTTCTCATTCTTTACGGCCAAGCCACGATGCCCAGATGTTTAAATTTCATTCCCATTTGGTGCATTAGACCTAGAAATTCACCCAAGGACACACATGTGATTTTTCAACCACCTTTGGTGCACTGGAGCATGTGCTTGTAGTTCAAATTTGAATTATGCACATTAAATTCCCAGAAACTCAATTAATGTATAAAAAGGCCAAACGAACCCGGAATAATTCCAAAATTTAGCACGATACTTCTATTTCGTCTAATCTGCCTGTGTAAAAAAATTAATGTGGGAGAAGGTAGTGTACGTATGTCGTTCCGCACACGGACATGACACGTTCCCTCTCGGAACCACGAGCCTCCTTGAGGGAAGCTCCGGTTTGCAAGAAGCTTACACCAAAGTTTGTCCTAATTCGGCCAAAAAATTACCGCATCATCTTGGTGCCATGTCATGACACCATGCCATATTCATGATTTTCAAGCGTCTTTTGGATTTACAGGAATTAAAATACCATGTTTCTCAATCTTTTCTGCCGAGCCATGATGCCCAGATGTTTGAATTTCATTCCCATTTCTTGCATGGGATGTAGAAATTCACCCAAGGACACACATGTGATTTTTGAACCAACTTTGTAGCACTGGAGCATGTGCTTGTAGTTCAAATTTGAATTATGTACATTAAATGCCAAGAAACTCAATTAATTTATAAAAAGGCCAAACAAACCCGGAATAATTCCAAAATTTAGCACTATTCTTCTATTTGGTCTAATCTACCTATGTAAAAAATTAAGGCGGGAGAAGGCAGTGTACATATGTCGTTTCGCACACGGAGGTGACACGTTCCCTCTCGGAACGACGAGCCTACTTGAGGGAAGCTCCAGTTTGCAAGAAGATTACACCAAAGCTTGTCCTAATTCGGCCAAAAAAATTACCGCCGTATGTTGGTGCCATGTCATGACACCATGCCAAGTTTTGATAATTTTCAGGCGTGTTTTTGATTTACAGGAAGTCAAAAACCAAGTTTCTCAATCTTTCCGGCCGAGCCACGACGCCCAGATGTTTGAATTTCATTCACATTTCTTGCATGGGACCTATAAATTTCATTCACTAGAGCATGTGCTTGTAGTTCAAATTTGAATTATGCACATTAAATGCCCAGAAAGTCAATTAATGTAAGAAAAAGGCCAAACGAACCCGGAATATTTCCATAATTTAGCACTATACTTCTATTTGGTCTAATCTGCATGTGTAAAAAAATTAAGGCGGGAGAAGGCAGTGTGCGTATGTCGTTTCGCACACGGAGGTGACACGTTCCCTCTCGGAACCACATGCCTTCTTGACGGAAGCTCCGGTTTGCAAGAAGCTTACACCAAAGCTAGTCCCAATTCGGCCAAAAAATTTACCGCAGTATCTTGGTGCCATGTCATGACAGTATGCCAAGTTTCATGATTTTCAGGCGTCTTTTGGATTTACTGGAATTAAAAAACCTAGTTTCTCAATCTTTCCGGCCGAGCCATGACGCCTAGAAGTTTGAATTTCATTCCCATTTCTTGCATGGGACCTAGAAATTCACCAAAGGACACACATGTGATTTTTCAACCAACTTTGGTGCACTGCAGCATGTGCTTGTAGTTCAAATTTGAATTATGTACATTAAAAGCCCAGAAAATACATTAATGTATAAAAAAGGCCAAGTGAACCCAGAATAATTCCAAAATTTAGCACTATACTTCTATTTGGTCAAATCTACCTGTGTAAAAAATTAAGGCGGGAGAAGGCACTGTACGTACGTCGTTTCGCACACGGAGGTGACACGTTCCCTCTTGAAACAACGAGCCTTCTTGAGGGAAGCTCCGGTTTGCAAGAAGCTTACACCAAAGCTTGTCCCAATTCTTCCAAAAAAATACCGCCGCATGTTGGTGCCATGTCATGACACCATGCCAAGTTTCATGATTTTCAGGCGTGTTTTGAATTTACAGGAATTAAAACCAAGTTTCTCAATCTTTCCGGCCGAGCCACGACGCACAGATGTTTGAATTTCATTCCCATTTATTGCATCGGACCTAGAAATTCACCCAAGGACACACATGTGATTTTTCAACCAACTTTGGTGCACTTGAGCATGTGCTTGTTGTTCAAATTTGAATTATGCAATTTAAATTCCCAGAAACTCAATTGATGTATAAAAAAGGCCAAACGAACCCGAAATAATTCCAAAATTTAGCACGATATTTTAATTTGGTCTAATCTTCCTGTGTAAAAAAAATTAAGGCAGGAGAAGGCATTGTACGGATGTCGTTTCACACACGGAGGTGACATGTTCCCTCTCGGAACCACGAGGCTTCCTGAGGGAAGCTCCGGTTTGCAAGAAGCTTACACCAAAGATTGTCCCAATTCGGCCAAAATAATTACCGCAGCATGTTGGTGCCAAGTCATGATACCATGCCAAGTTTCATGATTTTCATGCGCGTTTTGGATTTACAGGAATTAAAAACCAAGTTTCTCAATCTTTACGGCTGAGCCACGACGCCCAGATTTTTCAACCAACTTTGGTGCACTAGAGCATGTGCTGGTAGTTCAAATTTGAATTATGCACATTAAATTACCAGAAACTGAATTAATGTATAAAAAGGCCAAATGAACCCGGAATAATTCTAGATTTAAACACGATACTTCTATTTGGTCTAATCTTGATGTGTAAAAAATTAAGGCGGGAGAAGGCAGTGTGCGTATGTCGTTTCGCACAGAGAGGTGACACGTTCCCTGTCGGAACCACGAGTCTTCTTAACGGAAGCTTCGGTTTGGGAGAAGCTTACAGCAAAGCTCGTCCCAATTCGGCCAAAAAAATTACTGCAGCATGTTTGTGCCATGTAATGACACCATTGCAAGTTTCATGATTTTCAGGAGCCTTTTGGATTTACAGGAATTAAAAAACCAAGTTTCTCAATCTTTCCGGCCGAGCCACGACGCCCAGATGTTCGAATTTCATTCCCATTTCTTGCATCGGACCTAGAAATCCACGCAAGGACACACATGTGATATTTCAACCAACTTTAGTGCACTGGAGCATGTGCTTGTAGTTTAAATTGGAATTATGTACATTTAATGCCCAAAAAATCAATTAATGTATAAAAAAGGCCAAACGAACCTAGAATAATTCCAAAATTTAGCACGATACTTCAATTTGGTCTAATCTACCAGTGTAAAAAATTGAGGCGGGAGAAGGCAGAGTACGTATGTCGTTTCGCACACGGAGGTGACCGTTCCCTCTTGGAACAACGAGCCTTCTTGAGGGAACCTCCGGTTTGGAAGAAGCATACACCAAAGCTTGTCCCAATTCGGCCAAAAAAATTACCGCAGCATGTTGGTGCCATGTCATGACACCATGCCAAGTTTCATGATTTTCATGCGTGTTTCGGGATTTACAGGAACTAAAAAACCAAGTTTCTCAATCTTTACGGCCGAGCCACGATGCCCAGATGTTTTAATTTCATTCCCATTTCTTGCATGGGACCTATAAATTCACCCAAAGACACACATGTGATTTTCAACCAACTTTGCTGCACTAGAGCATGTGCTTGTAGTTCAAATTTGAATTATGCACATTAAATTACCAGAAACTCAATTAATGTATAAAAAGGCCAAATGAACCCAGAATAATTCCAAATTTAAACATGATACTTCTATTTGGTCTAATCTGGATGTTTAAAAAATTGAGGCGGGAGAAGGTAGTGTGCGTATGTCGTTTCGCACACGGAGGTGACACGTTCCCTCTCGGAACCACGAGCCTTCTTGACGGAAGCTCCGGTTTGCAAGAAGCTTACACCAAAGCTTGTCCCAATTCGGCCAAAAAAATTACCACAGCATGTTGGTGCCATGTCATGACACCATGCCAAGTTTCATGATTTTCAGGCGTCTTTTTGATTTATAGGAATTAACAAAACCAAGTTTCTCAATCTTTCCGGCCGAGCCACGACGCCCAGATGTTTGAATTTCATTCCCATTTCTTGCATGGGACGTAGAAAATTCACCCAAGGACACACATGTGATTTTTCAACCAACTTTGGTGCACTGGAGCATGTTCTTGTTGTTCAAATTTGACTTATGCACATTAAATGCCCAGAAACTCCATTAATGTAGAAAAAAGGCCAAACGAACCCGGAATAATTCCAAAATTTAGCACTATACTTCTATTTGGTCTAATCTGCCTATGTAAAAAATTAAGGCGGGAGAAGGCAGTGTACGTATGTCGTTTCGCACACGGAGGTGACACGTTCCCTCTCGGAACCATGAGCCTTTCTGAGGGAAGCTCCGGTTTGCAAGAAGCTTACAGCAAAGCTTGTCCCAATTTGGC
Organism: Aegilops tauschii subsp. strangulata; assembly: GCF_002575655.3. Classification (NCBI taxonomy): domain Eukaryota; kingdom Viridiplantae; phylum Streptophyta; class Magnoliopsida; order Poales; family Poaceae; genus Aegilops; species Aegilops tauschii. The sequence goes on along the minus strand of NC_053037.3, from coordinate 273,449,328 downwards.
CAAAAACATTACCGCAGCATCTTGGTGCCATGTCTTGACACCATGCCAAGTTTCATGATTTTCAGGCGTCTTTTGGATTTACAGAAATTAATAAACCAAGTTTCTCAATCTTTCCGGCCGAGCCACGACGCCCAGATGTTTGAATTTCATTCCCATTTTTTGCATGGGACGTAGAAATTCACCAAATGACACACATGTGATTTTTCAAGCAACTTTGGTGCACTGGAGCATGTGCTTGTAGTTCAAATTTTAATTATGCACATTAAATGCCCAGAAACTCAATTAATGTAGAAAAAAGGCCAAACGAACCCGGAATATTTACAAAATTTAGCACTATACTTTTGTTTGGTCTAATCTGCCTGTGTAAAAAAATTAAGGCGGGAGAAGGCAGTGTACGTATGTCGTTTCGCACACGGAGGTGACACGTTCCCTCTTGGAACCATGAGCCTTCTTGTGGGAAGCTCTGGTTTGCAAGAAGCTTACACCAAAGCTTGTCCCAGTTCGGCCAAAAAAATTACCGCAGCATCTTGGTGCCATGTCATGACACCATGCCAAGTTTCATGATTTTCAGGCGTCTTTTGGATTTACAGGAATTAAAAAACTAAAGTCAATTAATGTATAAAAAGGCCAAATAAACCCGGAATAATTCCTAATTTAAAGACGATACTTCTATTTGGTCTAATCTGGATGTGTAAAAAATTAAGGCGGGAGAAGGCAGTGTGCGTATGTCGTTTCGCACACGGAGGTGAAACGTTCCCTCTCGGAACCACGTGCCTTCTTGATGGAAGCTCCGGTTTGCAAGAAGCTTACAGCAAAGCTTGTCCCAATTCGGTCAAAAAAATTACCGCAGCATGTTGGTGCCATGTCATCACATCATGCCAAGTTTCATGATTTTCATGCATGTTTCAGGATTTACAGGAATTAAAAAACAAATTTTCTCAATCTTTACGGCCGAGCCACGACGCCCAGATGTTTGAATTTCATTCCCATTTCTTGCATGGGACCTATAAATTCACCCAAAGACACACATGTGATTTTCAACCAACTTTGCTGCACTAGAGCATGTGCTTGTAGTTCAAATTTGAATTATGCACATTAAATTACCAGAAACTCAATTAATGTATAAAAAGGCCAAATGAACCGGAATAATTCCAAATTTAAACACGATACTTCTATTTAGTCTAATCTGGATGTGTAAAAAATTCAGGCGGGAGAAGGCAGTGTGCGTATGTCGTTTCACACACGGAGGTGACACGTTCCCTCTCAGAACCATGAGCCTTCTTGACGGAAGCTCCGGTTTGCAAGAAGCTTACACCAAAGCTTGTTCCAATTCGGCCAAAAAATTTACCGCAGCATGTTGGTGCCATGTCATGACACCATGCCAAGTTTCATGATTTTCACGCGTCTTTTTGATTTACAGGAATGAAAAAACAAAGTTTCTAGATCTTTCCGGCCGAGCCACGATGCCCAGATGTTTCAATTTCATTCCCATTTCTTGCATGGGATATAGAAAATTCACCCAAGGACACACATGTGATTTTTCAACCAACTTTGGTGCACTGGAGCATGTGCTTGTAGTTCAAATTTGAATTATGCACTTTAAATGCCCAGAAACTCAATTAATGTAGAAAAAAGGCAAAACGAACCCGGAATGATTCCAAAATTTAGCACTATACTTCTATTTGGTCTAATCTGCCTGTGTAAAAAAATTAAGGCGGGAGAAGGCAGTGTACGTATGTCGTTTCGCACACGGAGGTGAAACGTTCCCTCTCGGAACCATGAGCCTTCTTGAGGGAAGCTCCGGTTTGCAAGAAGCTTACAGCAAAGCTTGTCCCAATTTGGCCCAAAGCATTACTGCAGCATCTTGGTGCCATGTCTTGACACCATGCCAAGTATCATGATTTTCAGGCGTCTTTTGGATTTACAGGAATTAATAAACGAAGTTTCTCAATCTTTTTGGCAGAGCCACACCGCCCAAATTTTTGAATTTCATTCCCATTTCTTGCATGGGACGTAGAAATTCACCCAAGGACACACATGTGATTTTTCAACCAATTTTGGTGCACTTGAGCATGTGCTTGTAGTTCAAATTTTAATTATGCACAATAAATGCCCAGAAACTCAATTAATGTAGAAAAAGGCCAAACAAACCCGGAATATTTCCAAAATTTAGCACTATACTTCTATTTGGTCTAATTTGCCTATGTAAAAAAATTAAGGCGGGAGAAGGCAGTGTACGTATGTCGTTTCGCACACGGAGGTGACACGTTCCCTCTTGGAACCATGAGCCTTTTTGAGGGAAGCTCTGGTTTGCAAGAGGCTTACACCAAAACTTGTCACAATTCGGCCAAAAAAATTACCGCGGCATCTTGGTGCCATGTCATGACACCATGCAAGTTTCATGATTTTCAGGCGTCTTTTGGATTTACAGGAATTAAAAAACCAAGTTTCTCAATCTTTTCGGTCGAGCCACGACGCCCAGATGTTTGAATTTCATTCCCATTTATTGCATGGGACCTAGAAATTCACCCAAGGACACACATGTGATTTTACAACCAACTTTGGTGCACTGCAGCATGTGCTTGTAGTTCAAATTTGAATTATGTACATTAAATGCCCAGAAAATACATTAATGTGTAAAAAATGCCAAACGAACCCACAATAATTCCAGAATTTAGGACTATATTTCTATTTGGTCGAATCTACCTGTGTAAAAAATTAAGGCGGGAGAAGGCAGTGTACGTACGTCATTTCTCACACGGAGGTGACACGTTCCCTCTCGAAACCACGAGCCTTTTGAGGGAAGCTCCGGTTTGCAAGAAGCTTACACCAAATCTTATCCCAATTCTTCCAAAAAAATAACCACCGCATGTTGGTGCCATGTCATGACACCATGCCAAGTTTCATGATTTTCAGGCGTGTTTCCGATTTACAGGGATTAAAACCAAGTTTCTCAATCTTTCCGGCCAAGCCACGACGCCCTGATGTTTGAATTTCATTCCCATTTACTGCATTGGACCTAGAAATTCACCCAAGGACACACATGTGATTTTTCAACCAACTTTCGTGCACTTGAGCATGTGCTTGTTGTTGAAATTTGAATTATGCAATTTAAATTCCCAGAAACTCAATTAATGTATAAAAAAGGCCAAACGAACTCGGAATAATTTCAAAATTTAGCACGATACTTCAATTTGGTCTAATCTGCCTGTGTAAAAAAATTAAGGCAGGAGAAGGCAGTGTACGTATGTCGTTTCGCACACGGAGGTGACACGTTCCCTCTCGGAACCACGAGGCTTCTTGAGGGAAGCTCCGGTTTGCAAGAAGCTAACACCAAAGCTTGTCCCAATTCGGCCAAACAAATTACCGCATCATGTTGGTTCGATGTCATGACACCATGCCAAGTTTCATGATTTTCAGGCTTCTTTTGGATTTACAGAATTAAAAACCAAGTTTCTCAATCTTTACGGCCGAGCCACGACGCCCAGATGTTCGAATTTCATTCCCATTTCTTGCATGGGACCTAGAAATTCACGCAAGGACACACATGTGATTTTTCAACCAACTTTGGTGCACTGGAGCATGTGCTTGTAGTTCAAATTTGAATTATGTACATTAAATGCCCTGAAAATACATTAATGTATAAAAAAGGCCAAACGAACACGGAATAATTCCAAAATTTAGCACTATATTTCTATTTGGTCGAATCTACCCGTGTAAAAAATTAAGGCGGGAGAAGGTAGTTTACGTATGTCGTTTCACACACGGAGGTGACACGTTCCCTCTCGAAACCAGTAGCCTTCTTGAGGGAAGCTCCGGTTTGCAAGAAGCTTAGACCAAAGCTTGTCCCAATTCGGCCAAAAAAATTACCGCCGCATGTTGGTGCCATGTCATGACACCATGCCAAGTTTCATGATTTTCAAGCATGTTTTGGATTTACAGGAATTGAAACCATGTTTCTCAATCTTTCCGGCCGAGCCACGACGCCCAGATATTTGAATTTCATTCCCATTTGTTGAATCGGACCTAGAAATTCACCCAAGGACACACATGTGATTTTCCAACCAACTTTGGTGCACTTTAGCATGTGCTTGTAGTTCAAATTTGAATTATGCAAATTAAATTTCCAGAAACTCAATTAATGTATAAAAAAGGCCAAACGAACCAGGTATCATTCCAAAATTTAGGACGATACTTCAATTTGGTCTAATATGCCTGTGTAAAAAAATTAAGGCAGGAGAAGGCAGTGTACGTATGTCGTTTCGCACACGGAGGTGACACGTCCCCTCTCGGAACCACGAGGCTTCTTGAGGGAAGCTCAGGTTTGCAAGAAGCTTACACAAAAGCTTGTCCCAATTCGGCCAAAAAATTACCGCAGCATGTTGGTGCCATGTCATGACACCATGCCAAGTTTCATGATTTTCAGTCGTCTTTTGGATTTACACGAATTAAAAAACCAAGTTTCTCAATCTTTCTGGCCGAGCCACGATGCCCAGATGTTTGAATTTCATTCCCATTTCTTGCATGGGACCTAGAAATTCACGCAAGGACACACATGTGATTTTTCAACCAATTTTGGTGCACTGGAGCATGTGCTTGTAGTTCAAATTTGAATTATGTACACTAAATGCACAGAAAATCAATTAATGTATAAAAAAGGCCAAACAAACCCGGAATAATTCCAAAATTTAGCATGATACTTCTATTTGGTCTAATCTGCCAGTGCAAAACTTTAAGGCGGGAGAAGGCAGAGTACGTATGTCGTTTCGCACACGGAGGTGACACGTTCCCTCTCGGAACCACGAATCTTCTTGAGGGAAGCTCCAGTTTGCAAGAAGCTTACACCAAAGCTTGTCCCAATTCGGCCAAAAAAATTACCGCAGCATGTTGGTGCCATGTCATGACACCATGCAAGGTTTCATGATTTTCATGCGTGTTTTGGATTTATAGGAACTAAAAAACCAAGTTTCTCAATCTTTACGGCTGAGCCACGACGCCTAGATGTTTGAATTTCATTCCCATTTCTTGCATGGGACCTATAAATTCACCCAAAGACACACATGTGATTTTTCAACCAACTTTGGTGCAGTAGAGCATGTGCTTGTAGTTCAAATTTGAATTATGCACATTAAATTACCAGAATGTCAATTAATGTATAAAAAGGCCAAATGAACCCGGAATAATTCCAAATTTAAACATGATACTTCTATTTGGTCTAATCTACCTGTGGAAAATATTAAGGCGAGAGAAGGCAGTGTGCGTATGTCGTTTCACACAGAGAGGTGACACGTTCCCTGTCAGAACCACGAGCCTTCTTAACGGAAGCTCCGGTTTGCAAGAAGCTTACACCAAAGCTTGTCCCAATTCGGCCAAAAAAATTACCACAACATGTTGGTGCCATGTCATGACACCATGCCAAGTTTCATGAGTTTTAGGCATCTTTTGGATTTAAAGGAATTAAAAAACCAAGTTTCTCAATCTTTATGGCCGAGCCACGATGCCCAGATGTTTGAATTTTATTCGCCTTTCTTGCATGGGACCTATAAATTCACCCAAAGACACACATGTGATTTTTCAACCAACTTTGGTGTACTTGAGCATATGCTTGTAGTTCAAATTTGAATTATGCAAATTAAATTCCCAGAAACTAAATTAATGTATAAAAAAGGCCAAACGAACCCGGAATAATTACAAAATTTAGCACGTTACTTCAATTTGGTCTAATCTACCTGTGTAAATAAATTACAGCGGGAGAAGGCAGTGTACGTATGTCGTTTCGCACACGGATGTGACACGTTCCCTCTCGGAACCATGAGTCTTCTTGAGGGAAGCTCCGGTTTGCGAGAAGCTTACACCAAAGCTTGTCCCAATTCGGCCAAAAAAATTACCGCAGCATGTTGGTGCCATGTCATGAAACCATGTCAAGTTTCATGATTTTCAGGCGACTTTTGGATTTACAGCAATTAAAAAACCATGTTTCTCAATCTTTCCAGCCGAGCCACGACGCCCAGATGTTCGAATTTCATTCCCATTTCTTTCATGGGACATAGAAATTCACGCAAGGACACACATGTGATTTTTCAACCAACTTTGGTGCACTAGAGCATGTGCTTGTAGTTCAAATTTGCATTATGTACATTAAATGCCCAGAAAATACATTAATGTATAAAAAAGGCCAAACGAACACGGAATAATTCCAAAATTTAGCACTATGCTTCTATTTGGTCGAATCTACCTGTGTAAAAAATTAAGGCGGGAGAAGGTAGTTTACGTATGTCGTTTCACACACGGAGGTGACACGTTCCCTCTCAAAACCACGAGCCTTCTTGAGAGAAGCTCCGGTTTGCAAGAAGCTTACACCAAAGCTTGTCCCAATTCGGCCAAAAAAATTACCGCCGCATGTTGGTGCCATGTCATGACACCATGCCAAGTTTCATGATTTTCAACCGTGTTTTGGATTTACAGGAATTGAAACCAAGTTTCTCAATCTTTCCAGCCGAGCCACGACGCCCAGATGTTTGAATTTCATTCCCATTTGTTGCATCAGACCTAGAAATTCACCCAAGGACACACATGTGATTTTCCAACCAACTTTAGTGCACTTTAGCATGTGCTTGTAGTTCAAATTTGATTTATGCAAATAAAATTTCCAGAAATTCAATTAATGTATAAAAAAGGCCAAACGAACCAGGTATAATTCCAAAATTTAGGACGATACTTCAATTTGGTCTAATCTGCCTGTGTAAAAAAATTAAGGCAGGAGAAGGCAGTGTACGTATGTCGTTTCGCACACGGAGGTGACACGTCCCTTCTCGGAACCACGAGGCTTCTTGAGGGAAGCTCAGGTTTGCAAGAAGCTTACACCAAAGCTTGTCCCAATTCGGCCAAAAAAATTACCACAACATGTTGGTGCCATGTCGTGACACCATGCCAAGTTTCATGAGTTTTAGGCGTCTTTAGGATTTAAAGGAATTAAAAAACCAAGTTTCTCAATCTTTCCGGCCGAGCCATGACGCCCAGATGTTTGAATTTCATTCCCATTTCTTGCAAGGGACGTAGAAATTCACCCAAGGACAGACATGTGATTTTTCAACCAACTTTGGTGCGCTGGAGTATGTGCTTGTAGTTCAAATTTGAATTATGTACATTAAATGCCCAGAAAATCTATTAATGTATAAAAAAGGCCAACGAACCCGGAATAATTCCAAAATTTAGCACTATACTTCTATTTTGTCTTATCTACCTATGTAAAAAATTAAGGCGGGAGAAGGCAGTGTACGTATGTCGTTTCACACACGGAGGTGGCACGTTCCCTCTCGGAACCACGAGCCTTCTTGAGGGAAGCTCCGGTTTGCAAGAAGCTTACCACAAACTTGTCCCAATTCGGCCAAAAAAATTACCGCAGCATGTTGGTGCCATGTCATGACACCATGCCAAGTTTCATGATTTCATGCGTCTTTTGGATTTACAGGAATTAAAAAACCAAGTTTCTCAATCTTTCCGGCCGAGCCACGACGCCCAGAGGTTTGAATTTCCTTCCCATTTGTTGCATGGCACCTAGAAATTCACCCAAGGACACAGATGTGATTTTTCAACCTACTTTGGTGTACTTGAGCATGTGCTTGTAGTTCAAATTTGAATTATGCAAATTAAATTCCCAGAAACTCAATTAATGTATAAAAAAGGCAAAACGAACGCGGAATAATTCCAAAATTTAGCACGATACTACAATTTGGTCTAATCTACCTGCGTAAAAAAATTAAAGCAGGAGAAGGCAGTGTACGTATGTCATTTCGCACACGGATGTGACACGTTCCCTCTCGGAACCACGAGTCTTCTTGAGGGAAGCTCTGGTTTGCAAGAAACTTACACCAAAGCTTGTCCCAATTCGGCCAAAAAAATTACCGCAACATGTTGGTGCCATGTCATGACACCATGCCAAGTTTCATGATTTTCATGCGACTTTTGGATTTACAGGAATTAAAAAACCATGTTTCTTAATCTTTCCTGCCGAGCCACGATGCCCAGATGTTCTAATTTCATTCCCATTTCTTGCATTGGACCTAGAAATTCACGCAAGGACACACATGTGATTTTTCAACCAACTTTGGTGCACTCGAGCATGTGCTTGTAGTTCAAATTTGTATTATGTACATTAAATGCCCAGAAAATACATTAATGTATAAAAAAGGCCAAACGAACACGGACTAATTCAAAAATTTAGCAATATACTTCTATTTGGTCGAATCTACCTGTGTAAAAAATTAAGGCGGGAGAGCAGTGTACATATGTCGTTTCGCACACGGAGGTGACACGTTCCGTCTCGAAACCAGGAGCCTTCTTGAGGGAAGCTCCGGTTTGCAAGAAGCTTACACCAAACCTTGTCCCAATTCGGCCAAAAAAATTACCGCCGCATGTTGGTGCCATGTCATGACACCATGCCAAGTTTCATGATTTTCAAGCGTGTTTTGGATTTGCAGGAATTAAAACTAAGTTTCTCAATCTTTACGGCCGAGCCACGACGCCCAGATGTTTGAATTTCATTCCCATTTGTTGCATCAGACCTAGAAATTCACCCAAGGACACACATGTGATTTGCCAACCAACTTTGGCGCACTTGAGCATGTGCGTGTAGTTCAAATTTGAATTATGCAAACTAAATTCACAGAAACTCAATTAATGTATAAAAAAGGCCAAACGAACCCGGAATAATTCCAAAATTTAGGACGATGCTTTAATTTGGTCAAATCTGCCTGTGTAGAAAAATTAAGGCAGGAGAAGGTAGTGTATGTATGTCGTTTCACACACGGAGGTGACACGTTCCCTCTCGGAACCACGAGGCTTCTTGAGGGAAGCTCGGGATTGCAAGAAGCTTAAACCAATGCTTGTCCCAATTCGGCCAAAAAATTACCGCAGCATGTTGGTGCCATGTCATGACACCATGCCAAGTTTCATGATTTTCAGGCGTCTTTTGGATTTACAGGAATTAAAAAACCAAGTTTCTCAATCTTTCTGGCCGAGCCATGATGCCCAGATGTTCGAATTTCATTTCGATTTCTTTCATGGGACCTAGAAATTCATGCAAGGACACACATGTGATTTTTCAACCAACTTTGGTGCACTGGAGCATGTGCTTGTAGTTCAAATTTGAATTATGTACATTAAATGCCCAGAAAATCAATTAATGTATAAAAAAGGCCAAACGAATCCGGAATAATTCCAAAATTTAGCACGATACTTCTATTTGGTCTAATCTACCAGTGTAAAACTTTAAGGCGGGAGAAGGCAGAGTACGTATATTGTTTCGCACACGGAGGTGACACGTTCCCTCTCGAAACCACGAGCCTTCTTAACGGAAGCTCCGGTTTGCAAAAAGCTTCCACCAAAGCTTGTCCCAATTCGGCCAAAAAATTACCGCAACATGTTGGTGCCAAGTCATGGCACCATGCCAAGTTTCATGATTTTCAGGCGTCTTTTGGATTTACAGGAATTAAAAAACCAAGTTTCTCAATCTTTTCGGCCGAGCCACGATGCCCAGATGTTTCAATTTCATTCCCATTTGGTGCATCAGACATAGAAATTCACCCAAGGACACACATGTGATTTTTCAACCAACTTTGGTGCACTTGAGCATGTGCTTGTAGTTCAAATTTGAATTATGCAAATTAAATTCCCAGAAACTCAATTAATGTATAAAAAAGGCCAAACGAACCCGGAATAATTCCAAAATTTAGGACGATACTTCAATTTGGTCTAATCTCCCTGTGTAAAAAAATTAAGGCAGGAGAAGGCAGTGTACGTATGTCGTTTCGCACACGGAGGTGACACGTTCCCTCTCGGAACCACGAGGCTTCTTGAGGGAACCTCGGGTTTCCAAGAAGCTTACACCAAAGCTTGTCCAAATTCGGCCAAAAACAATACCACAACATGTTGGTGCCATGTCATGAGACCATGCCAAGTTTCATGATTTTCAGGCGTCTTTTGGATTTACAGGAATTAATAAACGAAGTTTCTCAATCTTTCCGGCTGAGCCACAACGCACATATGTTCGAATTTCATTCCCGTTTCTTGCATGGGACCAAGAAATTCACGCAAGGACACACATGTGATTTTCAACCAAATTTGGTGCACTGGAGCATGTTATTGTAGTTCAAATTTGAATCATGTACATTAAATGCCTAGAAAATCAATTAATGTATAAAAAGGCCAAACGAACCCGAAATAATTCCAAAATTTAGCACGATACTTCTATTTGGTCTAATATACATGTGTAAAAATTTAAGGCGGGAGAAGGCAGAGTATGTATGTGGTTTCTCACATGGAGGTCACATTTTCCCTCTCGGAACCATGAGCCTTCTTGACGGAAGCTCCGGTTTGCAAGAAGCTTACACCAAAGCTTGTCCCAATTCGGCCAAAAAAATTTACCACAACATGTTGGTGCCATATCATGACACCATGCCAATTTCATGATTTTCAGGCGTCTTTTGGATTTACAGGAATTAAAAAACCAAGTTTCTCAATCTTGACGGCCGAGCCACGATGCCCAGATGTTTGAATTTCATTCCCATTTCTTGCATGGGACCTATAAATTCACCCAAAGACACACATGTGATTTTTCAACCAACTTTGGTGCACTGGAGAATGTGCTTGTAGTTCAAATTTGAATTATGCACATTAAATTACCAAAAAGTCAATTAATGTATAAAAAGGCCAATTCAACCCGGAATAATTGCAGATTTAAACACGGTACTTCTATTTGGTCTAATTTGCCTGTGTGAAAGAATTAAGGAGGGAGAAGGCAGTGTACGTATGTCGTTTCGCACACGGAGGTGACACGTTCCCTCTCGGAACCATGAGCCTTCTTGAGGGAAGCTCCGGTTTGCAAGAAGCTTACACCAAAGCTTGTCCCAATTCGGCCAAAAAATACCGCAGCATGTTGGTGTCATGTCATGACACCATGCCAAGTTTCATGATTTTCAGGCGTCTTTTGGATTTAAAGGAATTAAAAAACAAGGTTTCTCACACTCAAAGTGTTGAGGCCTATTCTTTGATGCAGGGTAGAATACCAAAGTGTGAACCAGTTTGAGAATAAGCATGCGCGGTCTTCTTCAAACCGAAGGGGAGAGCCCCAGTAAGATAAGAGTAAATTCATCTCGGAGCTTTGGAATATGAAGATGGACCAAGCACCCATCAACTTAATTGTGAGACGAGCAGCTAAAGCAGTTACGAGACCCATTATAGAGATCGGAGGAAGAAATCTTTCCGGTTGAGCCACGATGCCTAGATGTTTGAATTTCATTCACATTTCATGCATGGGACCTAGAAATTCACCGAAGGACACACATGTGATTTTTCAACCAACTTTGGTGCACTGGAGTTTGTGCTTGTAGTTCAAATTTGAATTATGTACATTAAATGCCCAGAAAATCAATTAATGTATAAAAAAGGCCAACGAACCCGGAATAATTCCAAAATTTAGCACTATACTTCTATTTGGCCTAATCTACCTGTGCAAAAAATTAAGGCGGGAGAAGGCAGTGTGCGTATGTCGTTTCACACACGAAGGTGACACGTTCTCTCTCGGAACCACGAGCCTTCTGGAGGAAAGCTCCGGTTTGCAAGAAGCTTACACCAAACTTGTCCCAATTCGGCCAAAAAAATTACCGCAGCATGTTGGTGCCATGTCATGACACCATTCCAAGTTTCATGATTTTCAGGCGTCTTTTCGATTTACATGAATTAAAAAACCAAGTTTTCAATCTTTCCGGCCGAGCCACGACGCCCAGATGTTTGAATTTCATTCCCATTTCTTGCATGGGACCTAGAAATTCACCCAAGGACACACATGTGATTTTTCAACCAACTTTGGTGCGCTCGAGCATGTGCTTGTAGTTCAAATTTGAATTATGGACATTAAATGCCCATAAACTCAATTAATGTAGAAAAAAGGCCAAACGAACCCAGAATAATTCCAAAATTTAGCACTATACTTCAATTTTGTCTAATCTGCCAGTATAAAAAAATTAAGGCGGGAGAAGGCAGTGTACGTATGTCGTTCCGCACACGGAGGTGACACGTTCCCTCTCGGAACCACGAGCCTTCTTGAGGGAAGCTCCAGTTTGCAAGAAGCTTACACCAAAGCTTGTCCCAATTCGGCCAAAAAAATTACCGCAGCATCTTGGTGCCTTGTCATGACACCATGCCAAGTTTCATGATTTTCAGGCGTCTTCTGGATTTAGAGGAATTAAAAAACCAAGTTTCTCACACTCAAAGTGTTGAGGCCTATTCTTTGATGCAGGGTAGAATACCAAAGTGTGTACCAGTTTGAGAATAAGCATGCTCGGTCTTCTTCAAACCGAAGGGGAGAGCCCCAGTAAGATAAGATTGAATTCATCTCGGAGCTTTGGAATAAGAAGATGGACCAAGCACCCATAAACTTAATTGTGAGATGAGCAGCTAAAGCAGTTACTAGACCAATTATAGAGATCGGAGGAAGAAATATTTCCGGCTGAGCCATGATGCCCAGATGTTTGAATTTCATTCCCATTTCATGCATGGGACCTAGAAATTCACCGAAGGACACACATGTGATTTTTCAACCAACTTTGGTGTACTTGAGCATATGCTTGTAGTTCAAATTTGAATTATGCAAATTAAATTCCCAGAAACTAAATTAATGTATAAAAAAGGCCAAACGAACCCGGAATAATTACAAAATTTAGCACGATACTTCAATTTTGGTGCACTGGAGTATGTGCTTGTAGTTCAAATTTGAATTATGTACATTAAATGCCCAGAAAATCAATTAATGAATAAAAAAGGCCAATGAACCCGGAATAATTCCAAAATTTAGCACTATACTTCTATTTGGTCTAATCTACCTGTGTAAAAAATTAAGGCGGGAGAAGGCAGTGTACGCATGTCGTTTCACACAGGGAGGTGGCACATTCCCTCTCGGAACCACGAGCCTTCCTGAGGGAAGCTCCGGTTTGCAAGAAGCTTACACTAAACTTGTCCCAATTCGGCCAAAAAAATTACTGCAGCATGTTGGTGCCATGTCATGACACCATGCCAAGTTTCATGATTTTCAAGCGTCTTTTGGATTTACATAAATTAAAAAACCAAGTTTCTCAATCATTCCGGCCGAGCCACAACGTCGAGATGTTTGAATTTCATTCCCATCTATTGCATGACACCTATAAATTCACCCAAAGACACACATGTGATTTTTCAACCATCTTTGGTGTACTTGAGCATGTGCTTGTAGTTCAAATTTGTATTATGTACATTAAATTCCCAGAAACTCAATTAATGTATAAAAAAGGCCAAACAAAATTGGAATAGTTCCAAAATTTAGCACGATACTTCAATTTGGTGTAATCTACCTGTGTAAAAAAATTAAAGCAGGAGAAGGCATTGTACGCATGTCGTTTCGCACGCGGATGTGACACGTTCCCTCTCGGAACCACGAGTCTTCTTGAGTGAAGCTCCGGTTTGCAAGAAGCTTACACCAAAGCTTGTCCCAATTCGGCCAAAAAAATTACCGCAGCATGTTGGTGCCATGTCATGACACCATGACAAGTTTCATGATTTTCATGCGACTTTTGGATTTACATGAATTAAAAATCCATGTTTCTCAATCTTTCCTACCAAGCCACGACGCCCAGATGTTCGAATTTCATTCCCATTTGTTGCATGACACCTAGAAATTCACCCAAGGACACACATGTGATTTTTCAACCAACTTTGGTGCACTGGAACATGTGCTTGTAGTTCAAATTTGAATTATGTACATCAAATGCCCAGAAAATACATTAATGTATAAAAAAATGCCAAACGAAGATGGAATAATTCCAAAATTTAGGACTATACTTCTATTTGGTCGAATCTACCTGTGTAAAAAATTAAGGCGGGAGAAGGCAGTGTACGTATGTCCTTTCGCACACGGAGGTGACACGTTCCCTCCCGAAACCACGAGCCTTCTTGTGGGAAGCTCCGGTTTCAAAGAAGTTTACACCAAAGCTTGTCCCAGTTCAGCCAAAAAAATTACCGCCGCATATTGGTGCCATGTCATGACACCATGCCAAGTTTCATGATTTTCAGGCGTGTTTTGGATTTACAGGTGTTAAAACCGAGTTTCTCAATCTTTCCGGCCGAGCCACGACGCCCAGATGTTTGAATTTCATTCCCATTTGTTGCATCAGACCTAGAAATTCACCCAAGGACACACATGTGATTTTTCAACCAACTTTGGTGCACTTGAGCATGTGCTTGTAGTTCAAATTTGAATTATGCATATTAAATTCCCAGAAACCTAATTAATGTATAAAACAGGCCAAACGAACCTGGAATAATTCCAAAATATAGCATGATACTTCAATTTGGTTTAATCTGCCTGTGTAAAAAAATTAAGGCAGGAGAAGGCAGTGTACGTATGTCGTTTCCCACACGGAGGTGACACGTTCCCTCTCGGAACCACGAGTCTTCTTGAGTGAAGCTCCATGTTGGTGCCATGTCATGACACCATGCCAAGTTTCATGATTTTCAGGCGACTTTTGGATTTACAGGAATTAAAAAACCAATTTTCTCAATCTTTCTGTCCGAGCCATGACGCCCAGATGTTTGAATTTCATTCCCATTTTTTGCATGGGACGTAGAAATTCACGCAAGGACACACATTGATTTTTCTACCAACTTTGCTGCACTGGAGCATGTGCTTGTAGTTCAAATTTGAATTATGCACATTAAATGCCCAGAAACTCAATTAATGTAGAAAAAAGGCCAAACGAACCCGGAATAATTCCAAAATTTAGCACTATACTTCAATTTGGTCTAATCTGCCTGTGTAAAAGAATTAAGGCGGGAGAAGGCAGTTTCCGTATGTCGTTTCGCACACCGAGGTGACACGTTCCCATTTGGAACCATGAGCCTTCTTGAGGGAAGCTCCATGTTGCAAGAAGCTTACACCAAAGCTTGTCCCAATGCGGCCAAAAAAAATACCGCAGCATCTTGGTGCCATGTGATGACACCATGCCAAGTTTCATGATATTCAGGCGTCTTTTGGATTTAGAGGAATTAAAAACCAAGTTTCTCACACGAGCCTTCTTGAGGGAAGCTTCGGTTTGCAAGAAGCTTACACCAAAGCTTGTCCCAATTCAGCCAAAAAATTACAACAGCAACTTGGTGCCATGTCATGACACCATGCCAAGTTTAATGATTTTCAGGCGTCATTTGGATTTACAGGAATTAAAAAACCAAGATTCTCAATCTTTCCGGCCGAGCCACGGCGCCCAGATGTTTGAATTTCATTCCCATTTCTTGCATGGGACGTAGAAATTCAACCAAGGACACACATGTGATTTTCGAACCAACTTTGGTGCACTGGAGCATGTGCTAATAGTTCAAATTTGAATTATGCACATTAAATGCCCAGAAACTCAATTAATGTAAAAAAAAGGCCAAACGAACCTGAAATAATTCCAAAATTTAGCACTCTACTTCTATTCGGTCTAATCTACCTATGTAAAAAATTAAGGCGGGAGAAGGTAGTGTACGTATGTCGTTTCGCATAGGGAGGTGACACATTCCCTCTCGGAACCACGAGCCTTCTTGAGGGAAGCTCCGGCTTGCAAGAAGCTTGAACCAAAGCTTGTCCCAATTCGGCCAAAAAATTACAACAGCATCTTGGTGCCATGTCATGACACCATGCCAAGTTTCATGATTTTCAGGCGTCATTTGGATTTACAGGAATTAAAAAACCAAGTTTCTCAATCTTTCCGGCCGAGCCACGACGCCCAGATGTTTGAATTTCATTCCCATTTCTTGCATGGGACGTAGAAATTCACCCAAGGACACACATGCGATTTTTGAACCACCTTTGGTGCACTGGAGCATGTGCTAATAGTTCAAATTCGAATTATGCACATTAAATGCCCAGAAACTCAATTAATGTAGAAAAAAGGCCAAACGAACCCGGAATAATTCCAAAATTTAGCACTATACTTCTATTCGGTCTAATCTACCTGTGTCAAAAATTGAGGCGGGAGAAGGCAGTGTACGTATGTCGTTTCACACACGGAGGTGGCACGTTCCCTCTCGGAACCACGAGCCTTCTTGAGGGAAGCTCCAGTTTGCAAGAAGCGTACACCAAAGCTTGTTCTAATTCGGCCAAAAAAATTACCGCCGCATGTTGGTGCCATGTCATGACACCATGCCACGTTTTGATGATTTTCAGGCATGTTTTCGATTTACAGAAATTCAAAAACCAAGTTTCTCAATCTTTTCGGCCGAGCCACGATGCCCAGATGTATGAATTTCATTCCCATTTGTTGCATGGGACCTAGAAATTCAACCAAGGACACACATGTAATTTTCAACCAACTTTGGTGCACTTGAGCATGTGGTTTTAGTTCAAATTTGAATTATACAAATTAAATTCCCAGAAAATCAATTAATGTATAAAAAAGGCCAAACGAACCCGGAATAATTCCGAATTTTAGCACGATACTTCAATTTGGTCTTATCTGCCTGTGTAAAAAAATTAAAGCGGGAGAAGGCAGTGTACGTATATCGTTTCGCACACGGAGGTGACACGTTCCCTCCCGGAACCAGGAGTCTTCTTGAGGGAAGCTCCGGTTTGCAAGAAGCTTACATCAAAGCTTGTCCCAATTCGGCTAAAAAAATTACCGCAGCATGTTGATGCCATGTCATGACACCATGCCAAGTTTCATGACTTTCAGGCAACTTTTGGATTTACAGGAATTAAAAAACCAAGTTTCTCAATCTTTCCGTCCGAGCCATGACGCCCAGATGTTTGAATTTCATTCCCATTTCTTGCATGGGACCTAGAAATTCACGCAAGGACACACATGTGATTTTTCAACCAACTTTGGTGCACTGGAGCATGTGCTTGTAGTTCAAATTTGAATTATGTACACTAAATGCCCAGAAAATCAATTAATGTATTTAAAATGCCAAACGAACCCGGAATAATTCCAAATTTTAGCACGATACTTCTATTTGGTCTAATCTACCTAGGTAAAAATTAAGGCGGGAGAAGGCAGAGTACGTGTGTCGTTTCACACTTGGAGGTGACACGTTCCCTCTCGTGGCCACGAGCCTTCTTGAGGGAACTTCCGGTTTGCAAGAAGCTTACACCAAAACTTATCCCAATTCGGCCAAAAAAATTACCGCATCATGTTGGTGCCATGTCATGACACCATGCCAAGTTTCATGGTTTCCATGCGTGTTTTGGATTTACAGGAATTAAAAACCAAGTTTCTCAATCTTTACGACCGAGCCACGACGCCCAGATGTTTGAATTTCATTCCCATTTCTTGCATGGGACCTATAAATTCACCCAAAGACACACATGTGATTTTTCAACCAACTTTGGTGCACTAGAGCATGTGCTTGTAATTCAAATTTGAATTATGCACATTAAATTACCATAAACTCAATTAATGCATAAAAAGGCCAGATGAACCAGGAATAATTCCAAATTTAAACACGATACTTCTATTTGGTCTAATCTGGATGTGTGAAAAATTAAGGCGGGAGAAGGCAGTGTGCGTATGTCGTTTCGCACACGGAGGTGACACGTTCCCTCTCGGAACCATGAGCCTTCTTGACGGAAGCTCCGAATTGCAAGAAGCTTACACCAAAGATTGTCCCAATTCGGCCAAAAAAAATACCGCAACAAGTTGGTGCCATGTCATGACACCATGCCAAGTTCCATGATTTTCAGGCATCTTTTGCATTTACAGGATTTAAAAAACCAAGTTTCCCAATCTTTCCGACCGAGCCACGAAGCCCAGATGTTTGAATTTCATTCCCATTTCTTGCATGGGACGTAGAAATTCACCAAGGACACACATGTGATTTTTCAACCAACTTTGGTGCACTTGAGCATGTGCTTGTAGTACAAGGTTGAATTATGCACATTAAATGCCCGTAAACTCAATTAATGTAGAAAAAATGCCAAACGAACCCGAAATAATTCCAAAATTTAACACTATACTTCTATTTGGTCTAATCTACCTATGTAAAAAATTAAGGCGGGAGAAGGCAGTGTACGTATGTCGTTTCGCACACGGAGGTGACACGTTCCCTGTCGGAACCACGAGCCTTCTTGAGGGAAGCTTCGGTTTGCAAGAAGCTTACACCAAAGCTTGTCCCAATACGGCCAAAAAATTACAGCAGCATCTTGGTGCCATGTCATGACACCATGCCAAGTTTCAGGATTTTCAGGCGTCTTTTGGATTTACAGGAATTAAAAAAACAAGTTTCCCAATCTTTCCGGCCGAGCCACGACGCCCAGATGTTTGAATTTCATTACCATTTCTTGCATGGCACATAGAAATTCACCCAAGGACGCACATGAGATTTTTGAACAAATTTTGGTGCACTGGAGCATGTGCTTATAGTTCAAATTTGAATTATGCACATTAATCTTTCCGGCCGAGCCACGACGCCCAGATGTTTGAATTTCATTCCCATTTCTTGCATGGGACCTAGAAGTTCACGCAAGGACACACATGTGATTTTTGAACAAATTTTGGTGCACTGGAGCATGTGCTTGTAGT
Source organism: Aegilops tauschii subsp. strangulata (assembly GCF_002575655.3). Taxonomy (NCBI): domain Eukaryota; kingdom Viridiplantae; phylum Streptophyta; class Magnoliopsida; order Poales; family Poaceae; genus Aegilops; species Aegilops tauschii. The sequence goes on along the minus strand of NC_053037.3, from coordinate 273,430,744 downwards.
TCAAATTTGAATTATGTACACTAAATGCCCAGAAAATCAATTAATGTATAAAAAATGCCAAACGAACCCGGAATAATTCCAAATTTTAGCACGATACTTCTATTTGGTCTAATCTACCTAGGTAAAAATTAAGGCGGGAGAAGGCAGAGTACGTGTGTCGTTTCACACACGGAGGTGACACGTTCCCTCTCGTGGCCACGAGCCTTCTTGAGGGAAGCTCCGGTTTGCAAGAAGCTTACACCAAAACTTATCCCAATTCGGCCAAAAAAATTACCGCAGCATGTTGGTGCCATGTCATGACACCATGCCAAGTTTCATGGTTTCCATGCGTATTTTGGATTTACAGGAATTAAAAACCAAGTTTCTCAATCTTTACGACCGAGCCACGACGCCCAGATGTTTGAATTTCATTCCCATTTCTTGCATGGGACCTATAAATTCACCCAAAGACACACATGTGATTTTTCAACCAACTTTGGTGCACTAGAGCATGTGCTTGTAATTCAAATTTGAATTATGCACATTAAATTACCATAAACTCAATTAATGCATAAAAAGGCCAGATGAACCAATAATAATTCCAAATTTAAACACGATACTTCTATTTGGTCCAATCTGGATGTGTGAAAAATTAAGGCGGGAGAAGGCAGTGTGCGTATGTCGTTTCGCACACGGAGGTGACACGTTCCCTCTCGGAACCATGAGCCTTCTTGACGGAAGCTCCGAATTGCAAGAAGCTTACACCAAAGATTGTCCCAATTCGGCCAAAAAAATTACCGCAACAAGTTGGTGCCATGTCATGACACCATGCCAAGTTCCATGATTTTCAGGCATCTTTTGCATTTACAGGATTTAAAAAACCAAGTTTCCCAATCTTTCCGACCGAGCCACGAAGCCCAGATGTTTGAATTTCATTCCCATTTCTTGCATGGGACGTAGAAATTCACCCAAGGACACACATGTGATTTTTCAACCAACTTTGGTGCACTTGAGCATGTGCTTGTAGTACAAATTTGAATTATGCACATTAAATGCCCGTAAACTCAATTCATGTAGAAAAAAGGCCAAACGAACCCGAAATAATTCCAAAATTTAACACTATACTTCTATTTGGTCTAATCTACCTATGTAAAAAATTAAGGCGGGAGAAGGCAGTGTATGTATGTCGTTTCGCACACGGAGGTGACACGTTCCCTGTCGGAACCACGAGCCTTCTTGAGGGAAGCTTCGGTTTGCAAGAAGCTTACACCAAAGCTTGTCCCAATACGGCCACAAAATTACAACAGCATCTTGGTGCCATGTCATGACACCATGCCAAGTTTCAGGATTTTCAGGCGTCTTTTGGATTTACAGGAATTAAAAAAACAAGTTTCCCAATCTTTCCGGCCGAGCCACGACGCCCAGATGTTTGAATTTCATTACCATTTCTTGCATGGCACATAGAAATTCACCCAAGGACGCACATGAGATTTTCGAACATATTTTGGTGCACTGGAGCATATGCTTATAGTTCAAATTTGAATTATGCACATTAATCTTTCCGGCCGAGCCACGACGCCCAGATGTTTGAATTTCATTCCCATTTCTTGCATGGGACCTAGAAATTCACGCAAGGACACACATGTGATTTTTGAACAAATTTTGGTGCACTGGAGCATGTGCTTGTAGTTCAAATTTGAATTATGTACACTAAATGCCCAGAAAATCAATTAATGTATAAAAATGCCAAACGAACCCGGAATAATTCCAAATTTTAGCACGATACTTCTATTTGGTCTAATCTACCTAGGTAAAAATTAAGGCGGGAGAAGGCAGAGTACGTGTGTCGTTTCACACACGGAGGTGACACGTTCCCTCTCGTGGCCACGAGCCTTCTTGAGGGAAGCTCCGGTTTGCAAGAAGCTTACACCAAAACTTATCCCAATTCGGCCAAAAAAATTACCGCAGCATGTTGGTGCCATGTCATGACACCATGCCAAGTTTCATGGTTTCCATGCGTGTTTTGGATTTACAGGAATTAAAAACCAAGTTTCTCAATCTTTACGACCGAGCCACGACGCCCAGATGTTTGAATTTCATTCCCATTTCTTGCATGGGACCTATAAATTCACCCAAAGACACACATGTGATTTTTCAACCAACTTTGGTGCACTAGAGCATGTGCTTGTAATTCAAATTTGAATTATGCACATTAAATTACCATAAACTCAATTAATGCATAAAAAGGCCAGATGAACCAATAATAATTCCAAATTTAAACACGATACTTCTATTTGGTCCAATCTGGATGTGTGAAAAATTAAGGCGGGAGAAGGCAGTGTGCGTATGTCGTTTCGCACACGGAGGTGACACGTTCCCTCTCGGAACCATGAGCCTTCTTGACGGAAGCTCCGAATTGCAAGAAGCTTACACCAAAGATTGTCCCAATTCGGCCAAAAAAATTACCGCAACAAGTTGGTGCCATGTCATGACACCATGCCAAGTTCCATGATTTTCAGGCATCTTTTGCATTTACAGGATTTAAAAAACCAAGTTTCCCAATCTTTCCGACCGAGCCACGAAGCCCAGATGTTTGAATTTCATTCCCATTTCTTGCATGGGACGTAGAAATTCACCCAAGGACACACATGTGATTTTTCAACCAACTTTGGTGCACTTGAGCATGTGCTTGTAGTACAAATTTGAATTATGCACATTAAATGCCCGTAAACTCAATTCATGTAGAAAAAAGGCCAAACGAACCCGAAATAATTCCAAAATTTAACACTATACTTCTATTTGGTCTAATCTACCTATGTAAAAAATTAAGGCGGGAGAAGGCAGTGTATGTATGTCGTTTCGCACACGGAGGTGACACGTTCCCTGTCGGAACCACGAGCCTTCTTGAGGGAAGCTTCGGTTTGCAAGAAGCTTACACCAAAGCTTGTCCCAATACGGCCACAAAATTACAACAGCATCTTGGTGCCATGTCATGACACCATGCCAAGTTTCAGGATTTTCAGGCGTCTTTTGGATTTACAGGAATTAAAAAAACAAGTTTCCCAATCTTTCCGGCCGAGCCACGACGCCCAGATGTTTGAATTTCATTACCATTTCTTGCATGGGACATAGAAATTCACCCAAGGACGCACATGAGATTTTCGAACATATTTTGGTGCACTGGAGCATGTGCTTATAGTTCAAATTTGAATTATGCACATTAAATGCCCAGAAACTGAATTAATGTAGAAAAAAAGTCCAAACGAACCCGGAATAATTCCAAAATTTAGCACTATACTTCTATTTGGTCTAATCTACCTGTGTAAAAAATTAAGGTGGGAGAAGGCAGTGTGCGTATGTCGTTTCGCACACGGAGGTGACCGTTCCCTCTCGGAACCACAAGCCTTCTTGAGGGAAGCTCCGGTTTGCAAGAAGCTTACACCAAAGCTTGTCCCAATTCGGCCAAAAAATTTACCGCCGCATGTTGGTGCCATGTCATGACACCATGCCAAGTTTTGATGATTTTCAAGCGTGTTTTCGATTTACATAAATTCAAAAACCAAGTTTCTCAATCTTCTCGGCCGAGCCACGACGCTCAAATGTTTGAATTTCATTCCCATTTGTTGCATGGGACCTAGAAATTCATCCAAGGACACACATGTGATTTTTCAACCAACTTTGGTGCACTTGAGCATGTGCTTGTAGTTCAAATTTGAATTATGCAAATTAAATTCCCAGAAAATCAATTAATGTATAAAAAAAGGCCAAATGAACCCGAAATAATTCCAAAACTGAGCACGGTACTTCAGTTTGGTCTAATCTGCCTGTGTAAAAAAATTAAAGCGGGAGAAGGCAGTGTACGTATGTCGTTTCGCACACGGAGGTGCCACGTTCCCTCTCGGAACCACGAGTCTTCTTGAGTGAAGCTCCGGTTTGCAAGAAGATTACGCCAAAGCTTGTCCCAATTCAGCCAAAAAAATTACCGCAACATGTTGGTGCCATGTCATGACACCATGCCAAGTTTCATGATTTTCAGGCGACTTTTGGATTTACAGGAATTAAAAAACCAAGTTTCTCAATCTTTTCGTCCAAGCCATGACGCCCAGATGTTTAAATTTCATTGCCATTTCTTGCATGGGACCTAGAAATTCACGCAAGGACACACATGTGATTTTTCAACCAACTTTGGTGCACTGGAGCATGTGCTTGTAGTTCAAATTTGAATTATGTACATTAAATGCCCAGAAAATCAATTAATGTATAAAAACGCCAAACGAACCCGAAATAATTCCAAATTTTTGCACGATACTTCTATTTGGTCTAATCTACCTGTGTAAAAATTAAGGCGGGAGAAGGCAGAGTACGTATGTCGTTTCGCACACGGAGGTGACACGTTCCCTCTCGGAGCCACGAGCCTTCTTGAGGGAAGCTCCGGTTTACAAGAAGCTTACACCAAAGCTTGTCCCAATTCGGCCAAAAAAATTACCGCAGCATGTTGGTGCCACGTCATGACACCATGCCAAGTTTCATGGTTTTCATGCGCGTTTTGGATTTACAGGAATTAAAAAACCAAGTTTCTCAATCTTTACGGCTAAGCCACGACGCCCAAATGTTTGAATTTCATTCCCATTTTTGCATGGGACCTATAAATTCACCCAAAGACACACATGTGATTTTTCAACCAACTTTGGTGCACTAGAGCATGTGCTTGTAATTCAAATTTGTATTATGCACATTAAATTACCTGAAACTCAATTAATGCATAAAAAGGCCAAATGAACCCGGAATAATTCCAAATTTAATCATGATACTTCTATTTGGTCTAATCTGGATGTGTGAAATATTAAGGCGAGAGAAGGCAGTGTGCGTATGTCGTTTCGCACACGGAGGTGACACATTCCCTCTCGGAACCATGAGCCTTCTTGATGGAAGCTCCGGTTTGCAAGAAGTTTACACCAAAGCTTGTCCCAAGTCGGCCAAAAAAATTACCGTAACATGTTGGTGCCATGTCATGACACCATGCCAAGTTCCATGATTTTCAGGAATCTTTTGAATGTACAAGAATTAAAAAACCAAGTTTCTCAATCTTTCCGGCCGAGCCACGACGCCCAGATGTTCGAATTTCATTCCCATTTCTTGCATGGGACGTAGAAATTCACCCAAAGACACACATGTGATTTTCAACCAACTTTGGTGCACTCGAGCATGTGCTTGTAGTTCAAATTTAAATTATGCACATTAAATGCCTAGAAACTCAATTAATGCAGAAAGAAGGCCAAACGAACCCGGAATAATTCCAAAATTTAGCACTATACTTCTATTTGGTCTATTCTGCCAGTGTAAAAAAATTAAGGCGGGAGAAGGCAGTGTACGTATGTCGTTTCGCACAAGTAGGTAACACGTTCCCTCTAGGAACCTTGAGCCTTCTTGAGGGAAGCTCCGGTTTGTAAGAAGCCTACGCCAAAGCTTGTCCCAATACGGCCACAAAATTACAACAGCAACTTGGTGCCATGTCATGACACCATGCCAAGTTTCAGGATTTTCAGGCGTCTTTTGGATTTACAGGAATTAAAAAAAACAAGTTTCCCAATCTTTCCGGCCGAGCCACGACGCCCAGATGTTTGAATTTCATTACCATTTCTTGCATGGGACATAGAAATTCACCCAAGGACGCACATGAGATTTTCGAACATATTTTGGTGCACTGGAGCATGTGCTTATAGTTCAAATTTGAATTATGCACATTAATCTTTCCGGCCGAGCCACGACGCCCAGATGTTTGAATTTCATTCCCATTTCTTGCATGGGACCTAGAAATTCACGCAAGGACACACATGTGATTTTTGAACAAATTTTGGTGCACTGGAGCATGTGCTTGTAGTTCAAATTTGAATTATGTACACTAAATGCCCAGAAAATCAATTAATGTATAAAAAATGCCAAACGAACCCGGAATAATTCCAAATTTTAGCACGATACTTCTATTTGGTCTAATCTACCTAGGTAAAAATTAAGGCGGGAGAAGGCAGAGTACGTGTGTCGTTTCACACACGGAGGTGACACGTTCCCTCTCGTGGCCACGAGCCTTCTTGAGGGAAGCTCCGGTTTGCAAGAAGCTTACACCAAAACTTATCCCAATTCGGCCAAAAAAATTACCGCAGCATGTTGGTGCCATGTCATGACACCATGCCAAGTTTCATGGTTTCCATGCGTGTTTTGGATTTACAGGAATTAAAAACCAAGTTTCTCAATCTTTACGACCGAGCCACGACGCCCAGATGTTTGAATTTCATTCCCATTTCTTGCATGGGACCTATAAATTCACCCAAAGACACACATGTGATTTTTCAACCAACTTTGGTGCACTAGAGCATGTGCTTGTAATTCAAATTTGAATTATGCACATTAAATTACCATAAACTCAATTAATGCATAAAAAGGCCAGATGAACCAATAATAATTCCAAATTTAAACACGATACTTCTATTTGGTCCAATCTGGATGTGTGAAAAATTAAGGCGGGAGAAGGCAGTGTGCGTATGTCGTTTCGCACACGGAGGTGACACGTTCCCTCTCGGAACCATGAGCCTTCTTGACGGAAGCTCCGAATTGCAAGAAGCTTACACCAAAGATTGTCCCAATTCGGCCAAAAAAATTACCGCAACAAGTTGGTGCCATGTCATGACACCATGCCAAGTTCCATGATTTTCAGGCATCTTTTGCATTTACAGGATTTAAAAAACCAAGTTTCCCAATCTTTCCGACCGAGCCACGAAGCCCAGATGTTTGAATTTCATTCCCATTTCTTGCATGGGACGTAGAAATTCACCCAAGGACACACATGTGATTTTTCAACCAACTTTGGTGCACTTGAGCATGTGCTTGTAGTACAAATTTGAATTATGCACATTAAATGCCCGTAAACTCAATTCATGTAGAAAAAAGGCCAAACAAACCCGAAATAATTCCAAAATTTAACACTATACTTCTATTTGGTCTAATCTACCTATGTAAAAAATTAAGGCGGGAGAAGGCAGTGTATGTATGTCGTTTCGCACACGGAGGTGACACGTTCCCTGTCGGAACCACGAGCCTTCTTGAGGGAAGCTTCGGTTTGCAAGAAGCTTACACCAAAGCTTGTCCCAATACGGCCACAAAATTACAGCAGCATCTTGGTGCCATGTCATGACACCATGCCAAGTTTCAGGATTTTCAGGCGTCTTTTGGATTTACAGGAATTAAAAAAACAAGTTTCCCAATCTTTCCGGCCGAGCCACGACGCCCAGATGTTTGAATTTCATTACCATTTCTTGCATGGGACATAGAAATTCACCCAAGGACGCACATGAGATTTTCGAACATATTTTGGTGCACTGGAGCATGTGCTTATAGTTCAAATTTGAATTATGCACATTAAATGCCCAGAAACTGAATTAATGTAGAAAAAAAGTCCAAACGAACCCGGAATAATTCCAAAATTTAGCACTATACTTCTATTTGGTCTAATCTACCTGTGTAAAAAATTAAGGTGGGAGAAGGCAGTGTGCGTATGTCGTTTCGCACACGGAGGTGACCGTTCCCTCTCGGAACCACAAGCCTTCTTGAGGGAAGCTCCGGTTTGCAAGAAGCTTACACCAAAGCTTGTCCCAATTCGGCCAAAAAATTTACCGCCGCATGTTGGTGCCATGTCATGACACCATGCCAAGTTTTGATGATTTTCAAGCGTGTTTTCGATTTACATAAATTCAAAAACCAAGTTTCTCAATCTTCTCGGCCGAGCCACGACGCTCAAATGTTTGAATTTCATTCCCATTTGTTGCATGGGACCTAGAAATTCATCCAAGGACACACATGTGATTTTTCAACCAACTTTGGTGCACTTGAGCATGTGCTTGTAGTTCAAATTTGAATTATGCAAATTAAATTCCCAGAAAATCAATTAATGTATAAAAAAAGGCCAAATGAACCCGAAATAATTCCAAAACTGAGCACGGTACTTCAGTTTGGTCTAATCTGCCTGTGTAAAAAAATTAAAGCGGGAGAAGGCAGTGTACGTATGTCGTTTCGCACACGGAGGTGCCACGTTCCCTCTCGGAACCACGAGTCTTCTTGAGTGAAGCTCCGGTTTGCAAGAAGATTACGCCAAAGCTTGTCCCAATTCAGCCAAAAAAATTACCGCAACATGTTGGTGCCATGTCATGACACCATGCCAAGTTTCATGATTTTCAGGCGACTTTTGGATTTACAGGAATTAAAAAACCAAGTTTCTCAATCTTTTCGTCCAAGCCATGACGCCCAGATGTTTAAATTTCATTGCCATTTCTTGCATGGGACCTAGAAATTCACGCAAGGACACACATGTGATTTTTCAACCAACTTTGGTGCACTGGAGCATGTGCTTGTAGTTCAAATTTGAATTATGTACATTAAATGCCCAGAAAATCAATTAATGTATAAAAACGCCAAACGAACCCGAAATAATTCCAAATTTTTGCACGATACTTCTATTTGGTCTAATCTACCTGTGTAAAAATTAAGGCGGGAGAAGGCAGAGTACGTATGTCGTTTCGCACACGGAGGTGACACGTTCCCTCTCGGAGCCACGAGCCTTCTTGAGGGAAGCTCCGGTTTACAAGAAGCTTACACCAAAGCTTGTCCCAATTCGGCCAAAAAAATTACCGCAGCATGTTGGTGCCACGTCATGACACCATGCCAAGTTTCATGGTTTTCATGCGCGTTTTGGATTTACAGGAATTAAAAAACCAAGTTTCTCAATCTTTACGGCTAAGCCACGACGCCCAAATGTTTGAATTTCATTCCCATTTTTGCATGGGACCTATAAATTCACCCAAAGACACACATGTGATTTTTCAACCAACTTTGGTGCACTAGAGCATGTGCTTGTAATTCAAATTTGTATTATGCACATTAAATTACCTGAAACTCAATTAATGCATAAAAAGGCCAAATGAACCCGGAATAATTCCAAATTTAATCATGATACTTCTATTTGGTCTAATCTGGATGTGTGAAATATTAAGGCGAGAGAAGGCAGTGTGCGTATGTCGTTTCGCACACGGAGGTGACACATTCCCTCTCGGAACCATGAGCCTTCTTGATGGAAGCTCCGGTTTGCAAGAAGTTTACACCAAAGCTTGTCCCAAGTCGGCCAAAAAAATTACCGTAACATGTTGGTGCCATGTCATGACACCATGCCAAGTTCCATGATTTTCAGGAATCTTTTGAATGTACAAGAATTAAAAAACCAAGTTTCTCAATCTTTCCGGCCGAGCCACGACGCCCAGATGTTCGAATTTCATTCCCATTTCTTGCATGGGACGTAGAAATTCACCCAAAGACACACATGTGATTTTCAACCAACTTTGGTGCACTCGAGCATGTGCTTGTAGTTCAAATTTAAATTATGCACATTAAATGCCTAGAAACTCAATTAATGCAGAAAGAAGGCCAAACGAACCCGGAATAATTCCAAAATTTAGCACTATACTTCTATTTGGTCTATTCTGCCAGTGTAAAAAAATTAAGGCGGGAGAAGGCAGTGTACGTATGTCGTTTCGCACAAGTAGGTAACACGTTCCCTCTAGGAACCTTGAGCCTTCTTGAGGGAAGCTCCGGTTTGTAAGAAGCCTACGCCAAAGCTTGTCCCAATACGGCCACAAAATTACAACAGCATCTTGGTGCCATGTCATGACACCATGCCAAGTTTCAGGATTTTCAGGCGTCTTTTGGATTTACAGGAATTAAAAAAAACAAGTTTCCCAATCTTTCCGGCCGAGCCACGACGCCCAGATGTTTGAATTTCATTACCATTTCTTGCATGGGACATAGAAATTCACCCAAGGACGCACATGAGATTTTCGAACATATTTTGGTGCACTGGAGCATGTGCTTATAGTTCAAATTTGAATTATGCACATTAATCTTTCCGGCCGAGCCACGACGCCCAGATGTTTGAATTTCATTCCCATTTCTTGCATGGGACCTAGAAATTCACGCAAGGACACACATGTGATTTTTGAACAAATTTTGGTGCACTGGAGCATGTGCTTGTAGTTCAAATTTGAATTATGTACACTAAATGCCCAGAAAATCAATTAATGTATAAAAAATGCCAAACGAACCCGGAATAATTCCAAATTTTAGCACGATACTTCTATTTGGTCTAATCTACCTAGGTAAAAATTAAGGCGGGAGAAGGCAGAGTACGTGTGTCGTTTCACACACGGAGGTGACACGTTCCCTCTCGTGGCCACGAGCCTTCTTGAGGGAAGCTCCGGTTTGCAAGAAGCTTACACCAAAACTTATCCCAATTCGGCCAAAAAAATTACCGCAGCATGTTGGTGCCATGTCATGACACCATGCCAAGTTTCATGGTTTCCATGCGTGTTTTGGATTTACAGGAATTAAAAACCAAGTTTCTCAATCTTTACGACCGAGCCACGACGCCCAGATGTTTGAATTTCATTCCCATTTCTTGCATGGGACCTATAAATTCACCCAAAGACACACATGTGATTTTTCAACCAACTTTGGTGCACTAGAGCATGTGCTTGTAATTCAAATTTGAATTATGCACATTAAATTACCATAAACTCAATTAATGCATAAAAAGGCCAGATGAACCAATAATAATTCCAAATTTAAACACGATACTTCTATTTGGTCCAATCTGGATGTGTGAAAAATTAAGGCGGGAGAAGGCAGTGTGCGTATGTCGTTTCGCACACGGAGGTGACACGTTCCCTCTCGGAACCATGAGCCTTCTTGACGGAAGCTCCGAATTGCAAGAAGCTTACACCAAAGATTGTCCCAATTCGGCCAAAAAAATTACCGCAACAAGTTGGTGCCATGTCATGACACCATGCCAAGTTCCATGATTTTCAGGCATCTTTTGCATTTACAGGATTTAAAAAACCAAGTTTCCCAATCTTTCCGACCGAGCCACGAAGCCCAGATGTTTGAATTTCATTCGCATTTCTTGCATGGGACGTAGAAATTCACCCAAGGACACACATGTGATTTTTCAACCAACTTTGGTGCACTTGAGCATGTGCTTGTAGTACAAATTTGAATTATGCACATTAAATGCCCGTAAACTCAATTCATGTAGAAAAAAGGCCAAACAAACCCGAAATAATTCCAAAATTTAACACTATACTTCTATTTGGTCTAATCTACCTATGTAAAAAATTAAGGCGGGAGAAGGCAGTGTATGTATGTCGTTTCGCACACGGAGGTGACACGTTCCCTGTCGGAACCACGAGCCTTCTTGAGGGAAGCTTCGGTTTGCAAGAAGCTTACACCAAAGCTTGTCCCAATACGGCCACAAAATTACAGCAGCATCTTGGTGCCATGTCATGACACCATGCCAAGTTTCAGGATTTTCAGGCGTCTTTTGGATTTACAGGAATTAAAAAAACAAGTTTCCCAATCTTTCCGGCCGAGCCACGACGCCCAGATGTTTGAATTTCATTACCATTTCTTGCATGGGACATAGAAATTCACCCAAGGACGCACATGAGATTTTCGAACATATTTTGGTGCACTGGAGCATGTGCTTATAGTTCAAATTTGAATTATGCACATTAAATGCCCAGAAACTGAATTAATGTAGAAAAAAAGTCCAAACGAACCCGGAATAATTCCAAAATTTAGCACTATACTTCTATTTGGTCTAATCTACCTGTGTAAAAAATTAAGGTGGGAGAAGGCAGTGTGCGTATGTCGTTTCGCACACGGAGGTGACCGTTCCCTCTCGGAACCACAAGCCTTCTTGAGGGAAGCTCCGATTTGCAAGAAGCTTACACCAAAGCTTGTCCCAATTCGGCCAAAAAATTTACCGCCGCATGTTGGTGCCATGTCATGACACCATGCCAAGTTTTGATGATTTTCAAGCGTGTTTTCGATTTACATAAATTAAAAAACCAAGTTTCTCTATCTTCTCGGCCGAGCCACGACGCTCAGATGTTTGAATTTCATTCCCATTTGTTGCATGGGACCTAGAAATTCATCCAAGGACACACATGTGATTTTTCAACCAACTTTGGTGCACTTGAGCATGTGCTTGTAGTTCAAATTTGAATTATGCAAATTAAATTCCCAGAAAATCAATTAATGTATAAAAAAGGCCAAATGAACCCGAAATAATTCCAAAATTGAGCACGGTACTTCAGTTTGGTCTAATCTGCCTGTGTAAAAAAATTAAAGCGGGAGAAGGCAGTGTACGTATGTCGTTTCGCACACGGAGGTGCCACGTTCCCTCTCGGAACCACGAGTCTTCTTGAGTGAAGCTCCGGTTTGCAAGAAGATTACGCCAAAGCTTGTCCCAATTCAGCCAAAAAAATTACCGCAACATGTTGGTGCCATGTCATGACACCATGCCAAGTTTCATGATTTTCAGGCGACTTTTGGATTTACAGGAATTAAAAAACCAAGTTTCTCAATATTTTCGTCCAAGCCATGACGCCCAGATGTTTAAATTTCATTGCCATTTCTTGCATGGGACCTAGAAATTCACGCAAGGACACACATGTGATTTTTCAACCAACTTTGGTGCACTGGAGCATGTGCTTGTAGTTCAAATTTGAATTATGTACATTAAATGCCCAGAAAATCAATTAATGTATAAAAACGCCAAACGAACCCGAAATAATTCCAAATTTTTGCACGATACTTCTATTTGGTCTAATCTACCTGTGTAAAAATTAAGGCGGGAGAAGGCAGAGTACGTATGTCGTTTCGCACACGGAGGTGACACGTTCCCTCTCGGAGCCACGAGCCTTCTTGAGGGAAGCTCTGGTTTACAAGAAGCTTACACCAAAGCTTGTCCCAATTCGGCCAAAAAAATTACCGCAGCATGTTGGTGCCACGTCATGACACCATGCCAAGTTTCATGGTTTTCATGCGCGTTTTGGATTTACAGGAATTAAAAAACCAAGTTTCTCAATCTTTACGGCTAAGCCACGACGCCCAAATGTTTGAATTTCATTCCCATTTTTGCATGGGACCTATAAATTCACCCAAAGACACACATGTGATTTTTCAACCAACTTTGGTGCACTAGAGCATGTGCTTGTAATTCAAATTTGTATTATGCACATTAAATTACCTGAAACTCAATTAATGCATAAAAAGGCCAAATGAACCCGGAATAATTCCAAATTTAATCATGATACTTCTATTTGGTCTAATCTGGATGTGTGAAATATTAAGGCGAGAGAAGGCAGTGTGCGTATGTCGTTTCGCACACGGAGGTGACACATTCCCTCTCGGAACCATGAGCCTTCTTGATGGAAGCTCCGGTTTGCAAGAAGTTTACACCAAAGCTTGTCCCAAGTCGGCCAAAAAAATTACCGTAACATGTTGGTGCCATGTCATGACACCATGCCAAGTTCCATGATTTTCAGGAATCTTTTGGATTTACAAGAATTAAAAAACCAAGTTTCTCAATCTTTCCGGCCGAGCCACGACGCCCAGATGTTCGAATTTCATTCCCATTTCTTGCATGGGACGTAGAAATTCACCCAAAGACACACATGTGATTTTCAACCAACTTTGGTGCACTCGAGCATGTGCTTGTAGTTCAAATTTAAATTATGCACATTAAATGCCTAGAAACTCAATTAATGCAGAAAGAAGGCCAAACGAACCCGGAATAATTCCAAAATTTAGCACTATACTTCTATTTGGTCTATTCTGCCAGTGTAAAAAAATTAAGGCGGGAGAAGGCAGTGTACGTATGTCGTTTCGCACAAGTAGGTAACACGTTCCCTCTAGGAACCTTGAGCCTTCTTGAGGGAAGCTCCGGTTTGTAAGAAGCCTACGCCAAAGCTTGTCCCTATTCGGCCAAAAAAATTGCCGCAGCATCTTGGTGCCATGTCATGACACCATGCCAAGTTTCATGATTTTCAGGCGTCTTTTGGATTTACATGAATTAAAAAACCAAGTTTCTTAATCTTTTCGGCCGAGCCACGACACCCAGATGTTTGAATTTCATTCCCATTTCTTGCATGGGACGTAGAAATTCACGCAAGCACACATATGTGATTTTTGAACCAACTTTGGTGCACTAGAGCATGTGCTTGTAGTTCAAATCTGAATTATGCACATTAAATGCCCAGAAACTCAATTAATGTAGAAAAAAGGCCAAACGAACCCGGAATAATTCCAAATTTTAGCACTATACTTCTATTTGGTCTAATCTACCTGTGTAAAAAATTAAGGCGGGAGAAGGCAGTGTACGTATGTCGTTTCGCACACGGAGGTGACACGTTCCCTCTCGGAACCACGAGCCTTCTTGAGGTAAACTTCCTGAGGACACACATGTGATTTTTCAACCAACTTTGGTGCACTTGAGCATGTGCTTGTAGTTCAAATTTGAATTATGCAAATTAAATTTCCAGAAAATCAATTAATGTATAAAAAAGGCCAAATGAACCCGAAATAATTCCAAAATTGAGCACGGTACTTCAGTTTGGTCTAATCTGCCTGTGTAAAAAAATTAAAGCGGGAGAAGGCAGTGTACGTATGTCGTTTCGCACACGGAGGTGACACGTTCCCTTTCGGAACCACGAGTCTTCTTGACTGAAGCTCCGGTTTGCAAGAAGCTTACACCATAGCTTGTCCCAATTCGGCCAAAAAAATTACCGCAGCATGTTGCTGCCATGTCATGACACCATGCCAAGTTTTGATGATTTTCATGCGACTTTTGGATTTACAGGAATTAAAAAACCAAGTTTCTCAATCTTTACGGCCGACCAACGACGCCCGGATGTTTGAATTTGATTCCATTTCTTGCATGGGACCTAGAAATACACGCAAGGACATACATGTGATTTTTCAACCAACTTTGGTGCACTAGAGCATGTGCTTGTAGTTCAAATTTGTATTATGCACATTAAATTACCAGAAACTCAATTAATGCATAAAAGGCCAAATGAACCCGGAATAATTCCAAATTTTAGCATGATACTTCTATTTGGTCTAATCTAACTGTGTAAAAATTAAGGCGGGAGCAGGCAGTGTGCGTATGTCGTTTCGCACACGGAGGTGACACGTTCCCTCTCAGAGGCACGAGCCTTCTTGAGGGAAGCTCCGGTTTGTAAGAAGCTTACACCAAAGCTTGTCCCAATTCAGCCAAAAAAATACCTTAGCATGTTGGTGCCATGTCATGACACCATGCCAAGTTTCATGGTTTTCAGGCATCTTTTGGATTTACAGGAATTAAAAAACCAAGTTTCTCAATCTTTCCGGCCGAGCCACGACGCCCAGGTGTTTGAATTTCATTCCCATTTCTTGCATGGGACATAGATATTCACCCAAGGACACACATGTGATTTTCAACCAACCTTGGTGCACTCGAGCATGTGCTTGTAGTTCAAATTTAAATTATGCACATTAAATGCCTAGAAACTCAATTAATGCAGAAAGAAGGCCAAACGAACCCGGAATAATTCCAAAATTTAGCACTATACTTCTATTTGGTCTATTCTGCCAGTGTAAAAAAATTAAGGCGGGAGAAGGCAGTGTACGTATGTCGTTTCGCACTTGAAGGTGACACGTTCGCTCTCGGAACCATGAGCCTTCTTGAGGGAAGCTCCGGTTTGTAAGAAAAGCTTACACCAAAGCTTGTCCCAATTCGGCCAAAAAAATTACCGCAGCATCTTGGTGCCATGTCATGACACCATGCCAAGTTTCATGATTTTCAGGCGTCTTTTGGATTTACAGAAATTAAAAAACCAAGTTTCTCAATCTTTCCGGCCGAGCCACGACGCCCAGATGTTCGAATTTCATTCCCATTTCTTGCATGGGACGTAGAAATTCACCCAAGGACACATACGTGATTTTCGAACCAACTTTGGTGCACTGGAGCATGTGCTTGTAGTTCAAATTTGAATTATGCACATTAAATGCCCAGAAACTCAATTAATGCAGAAAAAAGGCCAAACGAACCCGGAATAATTCCAAATTTTAGCACTATACTTCTATTTGGTCTAATCTACCAGTGTAAAAAATTAAGGCGGGAGAAGGCCGTGTACGTATGTCGTTTCGCACACGGAGGTGACCCGTTCCCTCTTGGAACCACGAGCCTTCTTGAGGGAAGCTCCGGTTTGCAAGAAGCTTACACCAAAGCTTGTCCCAATTCGGCCAAAAAAATTACCGCCGCATGTTGGTGCCATGTCATGACACCATGCAAAGTTTTGATGATTGTCAGGCGTGTTTTGGATTTACAGGAATTCAAAAACCAAGTTTCTCAATCTTTCCAGCCGAGCCACGACGCCCGGATGTTTGAATTTCATTCCCATTTGTTGCATGGGACCTAGAAATTCACCCAAGGACACAGATGTGATTTTTCAACCAACTTTGGTGCACTTGAGTATGTGCTTGTAATTCAAATTCGAATTATGCAAATTAAATTCCCAGAAAATCAATTAATGTATAAAAAAGGCCAAACGAACCCGGAATAATTCCAAAATTTACCACGATACTGCAATTTGGTCAAACCTGCTTGTGTAAAAAAATTAAAGCGGAAGAAGGCAGTGTATGTTCCCTCTCGGAACCACGAGTCTTCTCGCGGGAAGCTCCGGTTTGCAAGAAGCTTACACCAAAGCTTGTCCCAATTCGGCCAAAAAATTTACCGCAGCATGTTGTTGCCATGTCATGACACCATGCCAAGTTTCATGATTTTCAGGCGACTTTTGGATTTACTGGAATTAAAGAACCAAGTTTCTCAATCTTTCCGGCCGAGCCACGAGGCCCAGATGTTCGAATTTCATTCCCATTTCTTGCATGGGACGAAGAAATTCACATAAGGACACACATGTGATTTTCAACTAACTTTGGTGCACTGGAGAATGTGCTTGTTGTTCAAATTTGAATTATGTACATTAAATGCCCAGGAAATTAATTAATGTATAAAAGGGCCAAATGAACCCGAAATAATTCCAAAATTTAGCAAAATACTTTTATTTGGTCTAATCTACCTATGTAAAAATTAGGCGGGAGAAGGCAGAGTACGTATGTCGTTTCGCAAACGGAGGTGACACGTTCCCTCTCGGAACCACGAGCCTTCTTGAGGGAAGCTCCGGTTTGCAAGAAGTTTACACCAAAGCTTGTCCCAATTCGGCCAAAAAAATTACCGCAGCATGTTGGTGCCATGTCATGACACCATGCCAAGTTTCATAATTTTCAGGCGACTTTTGGATTTACTAGAATTGAAGAACCAAGTTTCTCAATCTTTCCGGCGAGCCACGACGCCGAGATGTTCGAATTTCTTGCATGGGACCTAGAAATTCACGCAAAGACACACATGTGATTTTTCAACCAACTTTGGTGCACTGGAGCATGTGCTTGTAGTTCAAATTCGAATTATGTACATTAAATGCCCAGAAAATTAATTAATGTATAAAAAAGGCCAAACGAACCCGGAATAATTCCAAAATTTAGCACGATACTTTTATTTGGTCTAATCTACCTATGTAAAAATTAAGACGGGAGAAGGCAGAGTACGTATGTCGTTTCGCACACGGAGGTGACATGTTCCCTCTCAGAACCACGAGCCTTCTTGAGGGAAGCTCCGGTTTGCATGAAGCTTACACCAAAGCTTGTCAAAATTCGGCCAAAAAAATTACCGCCGCATGTTGGTGCCATGTCATGGCACCATGCCAAGTTTTGATGATTTTCATGCGTGTTTTGGATTTACAGGAATTCGAAAACCAAGTTTCTCAATCTTTCCGGCCGAGCCACGATGCCCAGATGTTTGAATTTCATTCCCATTTGTTGCATGGGACCTAGAAATTCACCCAAGGACACAGATGTGATTTTTCAACCAACTTTGGTGGACTGGAGCATGTGCTTGTAGTTCAAATTTGAATTATGTACATTAAATGCCCAGAAAATCAATTAGTGTATAAAAAGACCAAACGAACCCAGAATAATTCCAACTTTTAGCACGATACTTCTATTTGGTCTAATCTACCTGTGTAAAAATTTAGGCGGGAGAAGGCAGAGTATGTATGTCTTTTCGCACACGGAGGTGACACGTTCCCTCTCGGAACCACGAGCCTTCTTGAGGGAAGCTCCGGTTTGCAAGAAGCTTACACCAAAGCTTGTCCCTATTCAGCCAAAACAATTACTGCAGCATGTTGGTGCCATGTCATGACACCATGCCAAGTTTCATGGTTTTCATGCGTGTTTTGGATTTACAGGAATTAAAAAACCAAGTTTCTCAATCTTTACGGCCGAGCCACGACGCCCAGATGTTTGAATTTCATTCCCATTTCTTGCATGGCACCTATAAATCACCCAAAGACACACATGTGATTTTTCAAACAACTTTGGTGCACTAGAGCATGGTCTTGTAATTTAAATTTGTATTATGCACATTAAATTACCAGAAACTCAATTAATGCATAAAAAGGCCAAATGAACCCGAAATAACTCCAAATTTAAACAGGATACTTCTATTTGGTCTAATCTACCTGTGTAAAATATTAAGGCGGGAGAAGGCAGTGTGCGTATGTCGTTTCGCACACGGAGGTGACATCTTCCCTCTCGGAACCATGAGCCTTCTTGACGGAAGCTCCGGTTTCCAAGAAGTTTACACCAAAGCTTGTCCCAATTCGGCCAAAGAAATTACCGCAACATGTTGGTGCCATGTCATGACACCATGCCAAGTTCCATGATTTTCAGGCATCTTTTGGATTTACAGGAATTAAAAAACCAAGTTTCTCAATCTTTCCGGCCGAGCCACGACGCCCAGATGTTTGAATTTCATTCCCATTTCTTGCATGGGACGTACAAATTCACCCATGGACACACATGTGATTTTCAACCAAATTTGGATCACTCGAGCATGTGCTTGTAGTTCAAATTTAAATTATGCACATTAAATGCCTAGACACTCAATTTATGCAGAAAGAAGGCCAAACGAACCCGGAATAATTCCAAAATTTAGCACTATACTTCTATTTGGTCTAATCTACCTGTGTAAAAAATTAAGGCGGGAGAAGGCAGTGTACGTATGTCGTTTCGCACACGGAGGTGACACGTTCCCTCTCGGAACCACGAGCCTTCTTGAGGTAAGCTTCGGTTTGCAAGAAGCTTACACCAAAGCTCGTCCCAATTAGGCCAAAAAAATTACCGCCATGTTGGTGCCATGTCATGACACCATGCCAAGTTTTGATGATTTTCAGGCGTGTTTTGGATTTATAGAAATTCAAAAACCAAGTTTCTCAATCTTTCCGGCCGAGCCACGACGCCCAGATGTTTGAATTTCACTCCCATTTCTTGCATGGGACCTAGAAATTAATCCAAGGACACACATGTGATTTTTCAACCAACTTTGGTGCACTTGAGCATGTGCTTGTAGTTCAAATTTGAATTATGCAAATTAAATTCCCAGAAAATCAATTAATGTATAAAAAAGGCCAAACGAACCCGGAATAATTCCAAAATTTAGCACGATACTTCAATTTGGTCTAATCTGCCTATGTAAAAAAATTAAAGCTGGAGAAGGCACTGTACGTATGTCGTTTCGCACACGGAGGTGACACGTTCCCTCTCGGAACCACGAGTCTTCTTGACTGAAGCTCCGGTTTGCAAAAAGCTTACACCAAAGCTTCTCCCAATTCGGCCAAAAAAATTACCGCAGCATGTTGGTGCCATGTCATGACACCATGCCAAGTTTTGATGATTTTCATGCGACTTTTGGATTTACAGGAATTAAAAAACCAAGTTTCTCAATCTTTACGGCCGACCAACGACGCTCGGATGTTTGAATTTGATTCCCATTTCTTGCATGGGACCTAGAAATTCTCGCAAGGACACACATGTGATATTTCAACCCACTTTGGTACACTAGAGCATGTGCTTGTAGTTCAAATTTGTATTATGCACATTAAATTACCAGAAACTCAATTAATGCATAAAAAGGCCAAATGAACCCGGAATAATTCCGAATTTTAGCATGCTACTTCTATTTGGTCTAATCTAACTGTGTAAAAATTAAGGCGGGAGAAGGCAGTGTGCGTATGTCGTTTCGCACACGGAGGTGACACGTTCCCTCTCAGAGGCACGAGCCTTCTTGAGGGAAGCTCCGGTTTGCAAGAAGCTTACACCAAAGCTTGTCCCAATTCGGCCAAAAAAATACCGCAGCATGTTGGTGCCATGTCATGACACCATGCCAAGTTTCATGGTTTTCATGCGACTTTTGGATTTACAGGAATTAAAAATCCAAGTTTCTTAATCTTTACGGCCGACCAACGACGCCCAGATGTTTGAATTTGATTCCCATTTCTTGCATGGGACCTAGAAATTCACGCAATGACACACATGTGATTTTTCAACCAACTTTGGTGCACTAGAGCATGTGCTTGTAGTTCAAATTTGTATTATGCACATTAAATTACCAGAAACTCAATTAATGCATAAAAAGGCCAAATGAACCCGGAATAATTCCAAATTTTAGCACGATACTTCTATTTGGTCTAATCTAACTGTGTAAAAATTAAGGCGGGAGCAGGCAGTGTGCGTATGTCGTTTCGCACACGGAGGTGACACGTTCCCTCTCAGAGGCACGAGCCTTCTTGAGGGAAGCTCCGGTTTGCAAGAAGCTTACACCAAATCTTGTCCCAATTTAGCGAAAAAAATACCGCAGCATGTTGGTGCCATGTCATGACACCATGCCAAGTTTCATGGTTTTCAGGCATCTTTTGGATTTACAGGAATTAAAAAACCAAGTTTCTCACTCTTTCCGGCCGAGCCACGACGCCCAGATGTTTGAATTTCATTCCCATTTCTTGCATGGGACATAGATATTCACCCAAGGACACACATGTGATTTTCAACCAACCTTGGTGCACTCGAGCATGTGCTTGTAGTTCAAATTTAAATTATGCACATTAAATGCCTAGAAACTCAATTAATGCAGAAAGAAGGCCAAACGAACCCAGAATAATTCCAAAATTTAGCACTATACTTCTATTTGGTCTAATCTACCTGTGTAAAAAATTAAGGCGGGAGAAGGCAGAGTACGTATGTCGTTTCGCAAACGGAGGTGACACGTTCCCTCTCGGAACCACGAGCCTTCTTGAGGGAAGCTCTGGTTTGCAAGAAGCTTACACCAAAGCTTGTCCCAATTCGGCCAAAAAAATTACCGCAGCATGTTGGTGCCATGTCATGACACCATGCCAAGTTTCATGATTTTCAGGCGACTTTTGGATTTACTAGAATTGAAGAACCAAGTTTCTCAATCTTTCCGGCGAGCCACGACGCCGAGATGTTCGAATTTCTTGCATGGGACCTAGAAATTCACGCAAGGACACACATGTGATTTTTCAACCAACTATGGTGCACTTGAGCATGTGCTTGTAGTTCAAATTTGAATTATGCAAATTAAATTCCCAGAAAATCAATTAATGTATAAAAAAGGCCAAACGAACCCGGAATAATTCCAAAATTTAGCACGATACTTCAATTTGGTCTAATCTGCCTGTGTAAAAAAAGTTAAAGCTGGAGAAGGCAGTGTACGTATGTCGTTTCGCACACGGAGGTGACACGTTCCCTCTCGGAACCACGAGTCTTCTTGACTGAAGCTCCGGTTTGCAAGAAGCTTATACCAAAACTTCTCCCAATTCGGCCAAAAAAATTACCGCAGCATGTTGGTGCCATGTCATGACACCATGCCAAGTTTTGATGATTTTCATGCGACTTTTGGATTTACAGGAATTAAAAAACCAAGTTTCTCAATCTTTACGGCCGACCAACGACGCTCGGATGTTTGAATTTGATTCCCATTTCTTGCATGGGACCTAGAAATTCACGCAAGGACACACATGTGATATTTCAACCCACTTTGGTGCACTAGAGCATGTGCTTGTAGTTCAAATTTGTATTATGCACATTAAATTACCAGAAACTCAATTAATGCATAAAAAGGCCAAATGAACCCGGAATAATTCCGAATTTTAGCACGCTACTTCTATTTGGTCTAATCTAACTGTGTAAAAATTAAGGCGGGAGAAGGCAGTGTGCGTATGTCGTTTCGCACACGGAGGTGACACGTTCCCTCTCAGAGGCACGAGCCTTCTTGAGGGAAGCTCCGGTTTGCAAGAAACTTACACCAAAGCTTGTCCCAATTCGGCCAAAAAAATACCGCAGCATGTTGGTGCCATGTCATGACACCATGCCAAGTTTCATGGTTTTCATGCGACTTTTGGATTTACAGGAATTAAAAAACCAAGTTTCTTAATCTTTACGGCCGACCAACGACGCCCGGATGTTTGAATTTGATTCCCATTTCTTGCATGGGACCTAGAAATTCACGCAATGACACACATGTGATTTTTCAACCAACTTTGGTGCACTAGAGCATGTGCTTGTAGTTCAAATTTGTATTATGCACATTAAATTACCAGAAACTCAATTAATGCATAAAAAGGCCAAATGAACCCGGAATAATTCCAAATTTTAGCACGATACTTCTATTTGGTCTAATCTAACTGTGTAAAAATTAAGGCGGGAGCAGGCAGTGTGCGTATGTCGTTTCGCACACGGAGGTGACACGTTCCCTCTCAGAGGCACGAGCCTTCTTGAGGGAAGCTCCGGTTTGCAAGAAGCTTACACCAAATCTTGTCCCAATTTAGCGAAAAAAAATACCGCATCATGTTGGTGCCATGTCATGACACCATGCCAAGTTTCATGGTTTTCAGGCATCTTTTGGATTTACAGGAATTAAAAAACCAAGTTTCTCACTCTTTCCGGCCGAGCCACGGCGCCCAGATGTTTGAATTTCATTCCCATTTCTTGCATGGGACATAGATATTCACCCAAGGACACACATGTGATTTTCAACCAACCTTGGTGCACTCGAGCATGTGCTTGTAGTTCAAATTTAAATTATGCACATTAAATGCCTAGAAACACAATTAATGCAGAAAGAAGGCCAAACGAACCCAGAATAATTCCAAAATTTAGCACTATACTTCTATTTGGTCTAATCTACCTGTGTAAAAAATTAAGGCGGGAGAAGGCAGAGTACGTATGTCGTTTCGCAAACGGAGGTGACACGTTCCCTCTCGGAACCACGAGCCTTCTTGAGGGAAGCTCCGGTTTGCAAGAAGCTTACACCAAAACTTGTCCCAATTCGGCCAAAAAAATTACCGCAGCATGTTGGTGCCATGTCATGACACTATGCCAAGTTTCATGATTTTCAGGTGACTTTTGGATTTACTAGAATTGAAGAACCAAGTTTCTCAATCTTTCCGGCGAGCCACGACGCCGAGATGTTCGAATTTCTTGCATGGGACCTAGAAATTCACGCAAGGACACACATGTGATTTTTCAACCAACTTTGGTGCACTAGAGCATGTGCTTGTTGTTCAAATTCGAATTATGTACATTAAATGCCCAGAAAATTAATTAATGTATAAAAAAGGCCAAACGAACCCGGAATAATTCCAAAATTTAGCACGATACTTTTATTTGGTCTAATCTACCTATGTAAAAATTAAGGCGGGAGAAGGCAGAGTACGTATGTCGTTTCGCACACGGAGGTGACATGTTCCCTCTCAGAACCACGAGCCTTCTTGAGGGAAGCTCCGGTTTGCATGAAGCTTACACCAAAGCTTGTCCCAATTCGGCCAAAAAAATTACCGCAGCATGTTGGTGCCATGTCATGACACTATGCCAAGTTTCATGATTTTCAGGTGACTTTTGGATTTACTAGGATTGAAGAACCAAGTTTCTCAATCTTTCCGGCGAGCCACGACGACGAGATGTTCGAATTTCTTTCATGGGACCTAGAAATTCATGCAAGGACACACATGTGATTTTTCAACCAACTTTGGTGCACTGGAGCATGTGCTTGTTGTTCAAATTCGAATTATGTACATTAAATGCCCAGAAAATTAATTAATGTATAAAAAAGGCCAAACGAACCCGGAATAATTCCAAAATTTAGCACGATACTTTTATTTGGTCTAATCTACCTATGTAAAAATTAAGGCAGGAGAAGGCAGAGTACGTATGTCGTTTCGCAAACGGAGGTGACACGTTCCCTCTCGGAACCACGAGCCTTCTTGAGGGAAGCTCCGGTTTGCAAGAAGCTTACACCAAAACTTGTCCCAATTCGGCCAAAAAAATTACCGCAGCATGTTGGTGCCATGTCATGACACTATGCCAAGTTTCATGATTTTCAGGTGACTTTTGGATTTACTAGAATTGAAGAACCAAGTTTCTCAATCTTTCCGGCGAGCCACGACACCGAGATGTTCGAATTTCTTGCATGGGACCTAGAAATTCATGCAAGGACACACATGTGATTTTTCAACCAACTTTGGTGCACTGGAGCATGTGCTTGTTGTTCAAATTCGAATTATGTACATTAAATGCCCAGAAAATTAATTAATGTATAAAAAAGGCCAAACGAACCCGGAATAATTCCAAAATTTAGGACGATACTTTTATTTGGTCTAATCTACCTATGTAAAAATTAAGGCGGGAGAAGGCAGAGTACGTATGTCGTTTCGCACACGGAGGTGACATGTTCCCTCCCAGAACCACGAGCCTTCTTGTGGGAAGCTCCGGTTTGCATGAAGCTTACACCAAAGCTTGTCCCAATTCGGCCAAAAAAATTACCGCCGCATGTTGGTGCCATGTCATGACACCATGCCAAGTTTTGATGATTTTCAGGCGTGTTTTGGATTTACAGGAATTCAAAAACCAAGTTTCTCAATCTTTCCGGCCGAGCCACGATGCCCAGATGTTTGAATTTCATTCCCATTTGTTGCATGGGACCTACAAATTCACCCAAGGACACAGATGTGATTTTTCAACCAACTTTGGTGCACTGGAGCATGTGCTTGTAGTTCAAATTTGAATTATGTACATTAAATGCCCAGAAAATCAATTAATGTATACAAAGACCAAACGAACCGAGAATAATTTCAAATTTTAGCACGATACTTCTATTTGGTCTAATCTACCTGTGTAAAAATTAAGGCGGGAGAAGGCAGAGTATGTATGTCGTTTCGCACACGGAGGTGACACGTTCCCTCTCGGAACCACGAGCCTTCTTGAGGGAAGCTCCGGTTTGCAAGAAGCTTACACCAAAGCTTGTCCCTATTCAGCCAAAGAAATTACCGCAACATGTTGGTGCCATGTCATGACACCATGCCAAGTTCCATGATTTTCAGGCATCTTTTGGATTTACAGGAATTAAAAAACCAAGTTTCTCAATCTTTCCGGCCGAGCCACGACGCCCAGATGTTTGAATTTCATTCCCATTGCTTGCATGGGACGTAGAAATTCACCCATGGACACACATGTCATTTTCAACCAAATTTGGATCACTCGAGCATGTGCTTGTAGTTCAAATTTAAATTATGCACATTAAATGCCTAGAAACTCAATTAATGCAGAAAGAAGGCCAAACGAACCCGGAATAATTCCAAAATTTAGCACTATACTTCTATTTGGTCTAATCTACCTGTGTAAAAAATTAAGGCGGGAGAACGCAGTGTACGTATGTCGTTTCACACACGGAGGTGACACGTTCCCTCTTAGAACCACGAGCCATCTTGAGGGAAGCTCCGGTTTGCAAGAACCTTACACCAAAGCTTGCCCGAATTCGGCCAAAAAAATTAGCGCCGCATGTTTGTGCCATGTCATGACACCATGCCAAGTTTTGACGATTTTCAAGCGTGTTTTCTATTTACATAAATTCAAAAACCAATTTTCTCAATCTTTTCGGCCGAGAAACGACGCCCAGATGTTTGAATTTCATTCCCATTTGTTGCATGGGACCTAAAATTTCATCCCAGGACACACATGTGATTTTTCAACCAACTTTGGTGCACTTGAGCATCTGCTTGTAGTTCAAATTTGAATTATGCAAATTAAATTTCCAGAAAATCAATTAATGGATAAAAAAGGCTAAATGAACCCGGAATAATTCCAAAATTTATCACGATACTTCAATTTGGTCTAATCTGCATGTGTAAAAAAATTAAAGCGGGAGAAGGTAGTGTACGTATGTCCTTTTGCACACGGAGGTGACACGTTCCCTCTCGGAACCACAAGTCTTCTTGAGTGAAGCTCCGATTTGCAAGAAGCTTACACCAAATCTTGTCCCAATTCGGCCAAAAAAATTACCGCAGCATGTTGGTGCCATGTCATGACACCATGCCAAGTTTCATGATTTTCAGCCGTCTTTTGGATTTACATGAATTAAAAAACCAAGTTTCTTAATCTTTCCGGCCGAGCCACGACACCCAGATGTTTGAATTTCATTCCCATTTCTTGCATGAGACGTAGAAATTCACGCAAGCACACATATGTGATTTTTGAACCAACTTTGGTGCACTAGAGCATGTGCTTGTAGTTCAAATTTGAATTATGCACATTAAATGCCCAGAAACTCAATTAATGTAGAAAAAAGGCCAAACGAACCCGGAATAATTCCAAATTTTAGCACTACACTTCTATTTGGTCTAATCTACCTGTGTAAAAAATTAAGGCGGGAGAAGGCAGTGTACGTTTGTCGTTTCGCACACGGAGGTGACACGTTCCCTCTCGGAACCACGACCCTTCTTGAGGTAAGCTCCGGTTTGCAAGAAGCTTACACCAAAGCTCGTCCCAATTAGGCCAAAAAAATTACCGCCGCATGTTGGTGCCATGTCATGACACCATGCCAAGTTTTGATGATTTTCAGGAGTGTTTTGGATTTATGGAAATTCAAAAATCAAGTTTCTCAATCTTTCCGGCCGAGCCACAACGCCCAGATGTTTGAATTTCACTCCCATTTGTTGCATGGGACCTAGAAATTAATCCAAGGACACACATGTGATTTTTCAACCAACTTTGGTGCACTTGAGCATGTGCTTGTAGTTCAAATTTGAATTATGCAAATTAAATTCCCAGAAAATCAATTAATGTATAAAAAAGGCCAAACGAACCCGGAATAATTCCAAAATTTAGCACGATACTTCAATTTGGTCTAATCTGCCTGTGTAAAAAAATTAAAGCTGGAGAAGGCAGTGTACATATGTCGTTTCGCACACGGAGGTGACACGTTCCCTCTCGGAACCACGAGTCTTCTTGACTGAAGCTCCGGTTTGCAAGAAGCTTACACCAAAGCTTGTCCCAATTCGGCCAAAAAAATTACCGCAGCATGTTGGTGCCATGTCATGACACCATGCCAAGTTTTGATGATTTTCATGCGACTTTTGGATTTACAGGAATTAAAAACCAAGTTTCTCAATCTTTACGGCCGACCAACGACGCTCGGATGTTTGAATTTGATTCCCATTTCTTGCATGGGACCTAGAAATTCACGCAAGGACACACATGTGATTTTTCAACCCACTTTGGTGCACTAGAGCATGTGCTTGTAGTTCAAATTTGTATTATGCACATTAAAATACCAGAAACTCAATTAATGCATAAAAAGGCCAAATGAACCCGGAATAATTCCGAATTTTAGCACGCTACTTCTATTTGGTCTAATCTAACTGTGTAAAAATTAAGGCGGGAGAAGGCAGTGTGCGTATGTCGTTTCGCACACGGAGGTGACACGTTCCCTCTCAGAGGCACGAGCCTTCTTGAGGGAAGCTCCGGTTTGCAAGAAACTTACACCAAAGCTTGTCCCAATTCGGCCAAAAAAATACCACAGCATGTTGGTGCCATGTCATGACACCATGCCAAGTTTCATGGTTTCCATGCGACTTTTGGATTTACAGGAATTAAAAAACCAAGTTTCTTAATCTTTACCGCCGACCAACGACGCCCGGATGTTTGAATTTGATTCCCATTTCTTGCATGGGACCTAGAAATTCACGCAAGGACACACATGTGATTTTTCAACCAACTTTGGTGCACTAGAGCATGTGCTTGTAGTTCAAATTTGTATTATGCACATTAAATTACCAGAAACTCAATTAATGCATAAAAAGGCCAAATGAACCCGGAATAATTCCAAATTTTAGCACGATATTTCTATTTGGTCTAATCTAACTGTGTAAAAATTAAGGCGGGAGCAGGCAGTGTGCGTATGTCGTTTCGCACACGGAGGTGACACGTTCCCTCTCAGAGGCACGAGCCTTCTTGAGGGAAGCTACGGTTTGCAAGAAGCTTACACCAAATCTTGTCCCAATTCAGCGAAAAAAATACCGCAGCATGTTGGTGCCATGTCATGACACCATGCCAAGTTTCATGGTTTTCAGGCATCTTTTGGATTTACAGGAATTAAAAAACCAAGTTTCTCACTCTTTCCGGCCGAGCCACGACGCCCAGATGTTTGAATTTCATTCCCATTTCTTGCATGGGACATAGATATTCACCCAAGGACACACATGTGATTTTCGACCAACCTTGGTGCACTCGAGCATGTGCTTGTAGTTCAAATTTAAATTATGCACGTTAAATGCCTAGAAACTCAATTAATGCAGAAAGAAGGCCAAACGAACCCGGAATAATTCCAAAATTTAGCACTATACTTCTATTTGGTCTAATCTACCTGTGTAAAAAATTAAGGCGGGAGAAGGCAGAGTACGTATGTCGTTTCGCAAACGGAGGTGACACGTTCCCTCTCGGAACCACGAGCCTTCTTGAGGGAAGCTCCGGTTTGCAAGAAGCGTACACCAAAGCTTGTCCCAATTCGGCCAAAAAAAATTACCGCAGCATGTTGGTGCCATGTCATGACACCATGCCAAGTTTCATGATTTTCAGGCGACTTTTGGATTTCCTAGAATTGAAGAACCAAGTTTCTCAATCTTTCCGGCCGAGCCACGACGCCGAGATGTTCGAATTTCATCCCCATTTCTTGCATGGGACCTAGAAATTCACGCAAGGACACACATGTGATTTTTGAACCAACTTTGGTGCACTGGAGCATGTGCTTGTTGTTCAAATTCGAATTATGTACATTAAATGCCCAGAAAATTAATTAATGTATAAAAAAGGCCAAATGAACCCGGAATAATTCCAAAATTTAGCACGATACTTTTATTTGGTCTAATCTACCTATGTAAAAATTAAGGCGGGAGAAGGCAGAGTACGTATGTCGTTTCGCACACGGAGGTGACATGTTCCCTCTCAGAACCACGAGCCTTCTTGAGGGAAGCTCCGGTTTGCATGAAGCTTACACCAAAGCTTGTCCCAATTCGGCCAAAAAAAATACCGCCGCATGTTGGTGCCATGTCATGACACCATGCCAAGTTTTGATGATTTTCAGGCGTGTTTTGGATTTACAGGAATTCAAAAACCAAGTTTCTCAATCTTTCCGGCCGAGCCACGATGCCCAGATGTTTGAATTTCATTCCCATTTGTTGCATGGGACCTAGAAATTCACCCAAGGACACAGATGTGATTTTTCAACCAACTTTGGTGCACTGGAGCATGTGCTTGTAGTTCAAATTTGAATTATGTACATTAAATGCCCAGAAAATCAATTAATGTATAAAAAAGACCAAACAAACCCAGAATAATTCCAAATTTTAGCATGATACTTCTATTTGGTCTAATCTACCTGTGTAAAAATTAAGGCGGGAGAAGGCACAGTATGTATGTCGTGTCGCACACGGAGGTGACACGTTCCCTCTCGGAACCACGAGCCTTCTTGAGGGAAGCTCCGGTTTGCAAGAATCTTACACCAAAGCTTGTCCCTATTCGGCCAAAACAATTACCGCCGCATGTTGGTGCCATGTCATGACACCATGCCAAGTTTCATGGTTTTCAGGCATGTTTTGGATTTACAGGAATTAAAAAACCAAGTTTCTCAATCTTTACAGCCGAGCCACGATGCCCAGATGTTTGAATTTCATTCCCATTTCTTGCATGGGACCTATAAATTCACCCAAAGACACACATGTGATTTTTCAACCAACTTTGGTGCACTTGAGCATGTGCTTGTAGTTCAAATTTGAATTATGCAAATTAAATTCCCAGAAAATCAATTAATGTATAAAAAAGGCCAAACGAACCCGGAATAATTCCAAAATTTAGCACGATACTTCAATTTGGTCTAATCTGCCTGTGTAAAAAAAATTAAAGCTGGAGAAGGCAGTGTACGTATGTCGTTTCGCACACGGAGGTGACACGTTCCCTCTCGGAACCACGAGTCTTCTTGACTGAAGCTCCGGTTTGCAAGAAGCTTACACCAAAGCTTGTCCCAATTCGGCCAATAAAATAACCGCAGCATGTTGGTGCTATGTCATGACACCATGCCAGGTTTTGATGATTTTCATGCGACTTTTGGATTTACAGGAATTAAAAAACCAAGTTTCTCAATCTTTACGGCCGACCAACGACGCCCGGATGTTTGAATTTGATTCCCATTTCTTGCATGGGACCTAGAAATTCACGCAAGGACACACATGTGATTTTTCAACCAACTTTGGTGCACTAGAGCATGTGCTTGTAGTTCAAATTTGTATTATGCACATTAAATTACCAGAAACTCAATTAATGCATAAAAAGGCCAAATGAACTCGGAATAATTCCAAATTTTAGCACGCTACTTCTATTTGGTCTAATCTAACTATGTAAAAATTAAGGCGGGAGAAGGCAGTGTGCGTATGTCGTTTCGCACACGGAGGTGACACGTTCCCTCTCAGAGGCACGAGCCTTCTTGAGGGAAGCTCCGGTTTGCAAGAAGCTTACACGAAAGCGTGTCCCAATTCAGCCAAAAAAAATACCGCAGCATGTTGTTGCCATGTCATGACACCATGCCAAGTTTCAGGGTTTTCAGGCATCTTTTGGATTTACAGGAATTAAAAAACCAAGTTTCTCAATCTTTCCGGCCGAGCCACGACGCCCAGATGTTTGAATTTGATTCCCATTTCTTGCATGGGACCTAGAAATTCACGCAAGGACACACATGTGATTTTCAACCAACCTTGGTGCACTCGAGCATGTGCTTGTAGTTCAAATTTAAATTACGCACATTAAATGCCTAGAAACTCAATTAATGCAGAAAGAAGGCCAAACGAACCCGGAATAATTCCAAAATTTAGCAGTATACTTCTATTTGGTTTATTCTGCCATTGTAAAAAAATTAAGGCGGGAGAAGGCAGTGTACGTATGTCGTTTCGCACATGAAGGTGACACGTTCGCTCTCGGAACCATGAGCCTTCTTGAGGGAAGCTCCGGTTTGCAAGAAGCTTACACCAAAGCTTGTCCCAATTCGGCCAAAAAAATTACCGCAGCATCTTGGTGCCATGTCATGACACCATGCCAAGTTTCATTATTTTCAGGCGTCTTTTGGATTTACAGAAATTAAAAAACCAAGTTTCTCAATCTTTCCGGCCGAGCCACGACGCCCAGATGTTCGAATTTCATTCCCATTTCTTGCATGGGACGTAGAAATTCACCCAAGGACACATACGTGATTTTCGAACCAACTTTGGTGCACGGGAGCATGTGCTTGTAGTTCAAATTTGAATTATGCACATTAAATGCCCAGAACTCAATTATTGTACAAAAAAGGCCAAACGAACCCGGAATAATTCCAAATTTTAGCACTATACTTCTATTTGGTCTAATCTACCTGTGTAAAAAATTAAGGCGGGAGAAGGCAGTGTACGTATGTCGTTTCGCACACGGAGGTGACCCGTTCCCTCTTGGAACCACGAGCCTTCTTGAGGGAAGCTCCGGTTTGCAAGAAGCTTACACCAAAGCATGTCCCAATTCGGCCAAAAAAATTACCGCCGCATGTTGGTGCCATGTCATGACACCATGCCAAGTTTTGATGATTGTCAGGCGTGTTTTGGATTTACAGGAATTCAAAAACCAAGTTTCTCAATCTTTCCAGCCGAGCCACGACGCCCGGATGTTTGAATTTCATTCCCATTTGTTGCATGGGACCTAGAAATTCACCCAAGGACACACATGTGATTTTTCAACCAACTTTGGTGCACTTGAGCATGTGCTTGTAATTCAAATTCGAATTATGCAAATTAAATTCCCAGAAAATCAATTAATGTATCAAAAAGACCAAACGAACCCGGAATAATTCCAAAATTTACCATGATACTGCAATTTGGTCAAATCTGCTTGTGTAAAAAAATTAAAGCAGAAGAAGGCAGTGTATGTGTGTCGTATCGCACACGGAGGTGACACGTTCCCTCTCGGAACCACGAGTCTTCTCGCGGGAAGCTCCGGTTTGCAAGAAGCTTACACCAAAGCTTGTCCCAATTCGGCCAAAAAATTTACCGCAGCATGTTGTTGCCATGTCATGACACCATGCCAAGTTTCATGATTTTCAGGCGACTTTTGGATTTACTGGAATTAAAGAACCAAGTTTCTCAATCTTTCCGGCCGAGCCACGACGCCCAGATGTTCGAATTTCATTCCCATTTCTTGCATGGGACGAAGAAATTCACATAAGGACACACATGTGATTTTCAACCAACTTTGGTGCACTGGAGCATGTGCTTGTTGTTCAAATTTGAATTATGTACATTAAATGCCCAGGAAATTAATTAATGTATAAAAGGGCCAAATGAACCCGAAATAATTCCAAAATTTAGCAAGATACTTTTATTTGGTCTAATCTACTTATGTAAAAATTAAGGCGGGAGAAGGCAGAGTATGTATGTCGTTTCGCAAACGGAGGTGACACGTTCCCTCTCGGAACCACGAGCCTTCTTGAGGGAAGCTCCGGTTTGCAAGAAGCTTACACCAAAGCTTGTCCCAATTCGGCCAAACAAATTTCCGCAGCATGTTGGTGCCATGTCATGACACCATGCCAAGTTTCATGATTTTCAGGCGACTTTTGAATTTACTAGAATTGAAGAACCAAGTTTCTCAATCTTTCCAGCCGAGCCACGACGCCGAGATTTTCGAATTTCATCCCCATTTCTCGCATGGGACCTAGAAATTCACGCAAGGCCACACCTGTGATTTTTCAACCAACTTTGGTGCACTGGAGCATGTGCTTGTTGTTCAAATTCGAATTATGTACATTAAATGCCCAGAAAATTAATTAATGTATAAAAAAGGCCAAACGAACCCGGAATAATTCCAAAATTTAGCACGATACTTTTATTTGGTCTAATCTACCTATGTAAAAATTAAGGCGGGAGAAGGCAGAGTACGTATGTCGTTTCGCACACGGAGGTGACATGTTCCCTCTCAGAACAACGAGCCTTCTTGAGGGAAGCTCCGGTTTGCATGAAGCTTACACCAAAGCTTGTCCCAATTCGGCCAAAAAAATTACCGCCACATGTTGGTGCCATGTCATGACACCATGCCAAGTTTTGATGATTTTCAGGCGTGTTTTGGATTTACAGGAATTCAAAAACCAAGTTTCTCAATCTTTCCGGCCGAGCCACGATGCCCAGATGTTTGAATTTCATTCCCATTTGTTGCATGGGACCTAGAAATTAACCCAAGGACACAGATGTGATTTTTCAACAACCTTTGGTGCACTGGAGCATGTGCTTGTAGTTCAAATTTGAATTATGTACATTAAATGCCCAGAAAATCAATTAATGTATAAAAAGACCAAACGAACCTGGAATAATTCCAAATTTTAGCACGATACTTCTATTTGGTCTAATCTACCTGTGTAAAAATTAAGGCGGGAGAAGGCAGAGTACGTATGTCGTTTCGCACACGGAGGTGACACATTCCCTCTCGGAACCACGAGCCTTCTTGAGGGAAGCTCCGGTTTGCATGAAGCTTACACCAAAGCTTGTCCCAATTCGGCCAAAAAAATTACCGCCGCATGTTGGTGCCATGTCATGACACCATGCCAAGTTTTGATGATTTTCAGGCGTGTTTTGGATTTAAAGGAATTAAAAAACCAAGTTTCTCAATCTTTACGGCCGAGCCACGACGTCCAGATGTTTGAATTTCATTCCCATTTCTTGCATGGGACCTATAAATTCACCCAAAGACACACATGTGATTTTTCAACCAACTTTGGTGCACTAGAGCATGGGCTTGTAATTTAAATTTGTATTATGCACATTAAATTACCAGAAACTCAATTAATGCATAAAAAGGCCAAATGAACCCGGAATAACTCCAAATTTAAACAGGATACTTTTATTTGGTCTAATCTACCTGTGTAAAATATTAAGGCGGGAGAAGGCAGTGTGCGTATGTCGTTTCGCACACGGAGGTGACATGTTCCCTCTCGGAACCATGAGCCTTCTTGACGGAAGCTCCGGTTTTCAAGAAGCTTACACCAAAGCTTGTCCCAATTCGGCCAAAGAAATTACCGCAACATGTTGGTGCCATGTCATGACACCATACCAAGTTCCATGATTTTCAGGCATCTTTTGGATTTATAGGAAGTAAAAAACCAAGTTTCTCAATCTTTCCGGCCGAGCCACGACGCCCAGATGTTTGAATTTCATTCCCATTTCTTGCATGGGACGTAGAAATTGACCCATGGACACACATGTGATTTTCAACCAAATTTGGATCACTCGAGCATGTGCTTGTAGTCCAAATTTAAATTATGCACATTAAATGCCTAGAAACTCAATTTATGCAGAAAGAAGGCCAAACGAACCCGGAATAATTCCAAAATTTAGCACTATACTTCTATTTGGTCTAATCTACCTGTGTAAAAAATTAACGTGGGAGAACGCAGTGTACGTATGTCGTTTCACACACGGAGGTGACACGTTCCCTCTCAGAACCACGAGCCATCTTGAGGGAAGCTCCGGTTTGCAAGAAGCTTACACCAAAGCTTGTCCGAATTCGGCCAAAAAAATTACAGCCGCATGTTTGTGCCATGTCATGACACCATGCCAAGTTTTGACGATTTTCAAGCGTGTTTTGGATTTACATAAATTCAAAAACCAAGTTTCTCAATCTTTTCGGCCGAGCCACGACGCCCAGATGTTTGAATTTCATTCCCATTTGTTGCATGGGACCTAGAATTTCATCCCAGGACACACATGTGATTTTTCAACCAACTTTGGTGCACTTGAGCATGTGCTTGTAGTTCAAATTTGAATTATGCAAATTAAATTTCCAGAAAATCAATTAATGTATAAAAAAGGCCAAACGAACCCGGAATAATTCCAAAATTTAGCATGATACTTCAATTTGGTCTAATCTGCATGTGTAAAAAAATTAAAGCGTGAGAAGGCAGTGTACGTATGTCCTTTTGCACACGGAGGTGACACGTTCCCTCTCGGAACCACGAGTCTTCTTGAGTTAAGCTCCGGTTTGCAAGAAGCTTACACCAAATCTTGTCCCAATTTGGCCAAAAAAATTACCGCAGCATGTTGGTGCCATATCATGACACCATGCCAAGTTTCATGATTTTCAGGCGACTTTTGGATTTACAGGAATTAAAAAACTGAGTTTCTCAATCTTTCCGTACGAGCCATGACGCCCAGATGTTTGAATTTTATTTCCATTTCTTGCATGGGACCTAGAAATTCACGCAAGGACACACATGTGATTTTTCAACCAACTTTGGTGCACTGGAGCATGTGCTTGTAGTTCAAATTTGAATTATGTACATTAAATGCCCCGAAAATCAATTAATGTATAAAAAACGCCAAACGAACCCAGAATAATTCCAAATTTAAGAACGATACTTCTATTTGGTCTAATCCGCCTGTGTAAAAATTAAGGCAGGAGAAGGCAGAGTACGTATGTCGTTTCACACACGGAGGTGACACGTTCCCTCTCAGAACCACGAGCCATCTTGAGGGAAGCTCCGGTTTGCAAGAAGCTTACACCAAAGCTTGTCCGAATTCGGCCAAAAAAATTACAGCCGCATGTTTGTGCCATGTCATGACACCATGCCAAGTTTTGACGATTTTCAAGCGTGTTTTGGATTTACATAAATTTAAAAACCAAGTTTCTCAATCTTTTCGGCCGAGCCACGACGCCCAGATGTTTGAATTTCATTCCCATTTGTTGCATGGGACCTAGAATTTCATCCCAGGACACACATGTGATTTTTCAACCAACTTTGGTGCACTTGAGCATGTGCTTGTAGTTCAAATTTGAATTATGCAAATTAAATTTCCAGAAAATCAATTAATGTATAAAAAAGGCCAAACGAACCCGGAATAATTCCAAAATTTAGCACGATACTTCAATTTGGTCTAATCTGCATGTGTAAAAAAATTAAAGCGGGAGAAGGCAGAGTAAGTATGTCGTTTCGCACACGGAGGTGACACGTTCCCTCTCGGAACCACGAGCCTTCTTGAGGGAAGCTCCGGTTTGCAAGAAGCTTACACCAAAGCTTGTCCCAATTCGGCCAAAACAATTACCGCAGCATGTTGGTGCCATGTCATGACACCATGCCAACTTTCATGGTTTTCATGCGTGTTTTGGATTTACAGGAATTAAAAAACCAAGTTTCTCAATCTTTACGGCCGAGCCACGACGCGCAGATGTTTGAATTTCATTCGCAT
The DNA here is from genome assembly GCF_002575655.3 of Aegilops tauschii subsp. strangulata. NCBI lineage: Eukaryota > Viridiplantae > Streptophyta > Magnoliopsida > Poales > Poaceae > Aegilops > Aegilops tauschii. Next base: position 273,394,355 of record NC_053037.3, on the reverse strand, counting down.
TTGTTGCATGGGACCTAGAAATTCACGCAAGGACACACATCTAATTTTTCAACCAACTTTGGTGCACTAGAGCATGGGCTTGTAATTTAAATTTGTATTATGCACATTAAATTACCAAAAACTCAATTAATGCATAAAAAGGCCAAATAAACCCGGAATAACTCCAAATTTAAACAGGATACTTCTATTTGGTCTAATCTCCCTGTGTAAAATATTAAGGCGGGAGAAGGCAGTGTGCGTATGTCGTTTCGCACACGGAGGTGACATGTTCCCTCTCGAAACCATGAGCCTTCTTGACGGAAGCTCCGGTTTACAAGAAGCTTACTCCAAATCTTGTCCCAATTCGGCCAAAGAAATTACCGCAACATGTTGGTGCCATGTCATGACACCATGCCAAGTTCCATGATTTTCAGGCATCTTTTGGATTTACAGATTTAAAAAACCAAGTTTCTCAATCTTTCCGGCCGAGCCACGACGCCCAGATGTTTGAATTTCATTCCCATTTCTTGCATGGGACGTAGAAATTCACCCATGGACACACATGTGATTTTCAACCAAATTTGGATCACTCGAGCATGTGCTTGTAGTTCAAATTTAAATTATGCACATTAAATGCCTAGAAACTCAATTTATGCAGAAAGAAGGCCAAACGAACCCGGAATAATTCCAAAATTTAGCACTATACTTCTATTTGGTCTAATCTACCTGTGTAAAAAATTAAGGCGGGAGAACGCAGTGTACGTATGTCGTTTCACACACGGAGGTGACACGTTCCCTCTCAGAACCACGAGCCATCTTGAGGGAAGCTCCGGTTTGCAAGAAGCTTACACCAAAGCTTGTCCGAATTCGGCCAAAAAAATTACCGCCGCATGTTTGTGCCATGTCATGACACCATGCCAAGTTTTGACGATTTTCAAGCGTGTTTTGGATTTACATAAATTCAAAAACCAAGTTTCTCAATCTTTTCGGCCGAGCCACGACGCCCAGATGTTTGAATTTCATTCCCATTTGTTGCATGGGACCTAGTATTTCATCCCAGGACACACATGTGATTTTTCAACCAACTTTGGTGCACTTGAGCATGTGCTTGTAGTTCAAATTTGAATTATGCAAATTAATGTTCCAGAAAATCAATTAATGTATAAAAAAGGCCAAACGAACCCGGAATAATTCCAAAATTTAGCACGATACTTCAATTTGGTCTAATCTGCATGTGTAAAAAAATTAAAGCGGGAGAAGGCAGTGTACGTATGTCGTTTTGCACACGGAGGTGACACGTTCCCTCTCGGAACCACGAGTCTTCTTGAGTGAAGCTCCGGTTTGCAAGAAGCTTACACCAAATCTTGTCCCAATCCGGCCAAAAAAATTACCGCAGCATGTTGGTGCCATGTCATGACACCATGCCAAGTTTCATGATTTTCAGGCGACTTTTGGATTTACAGGAATTTAAAAAAACGAGTTTCTCAATCTTTCCATACGAGCCATGACGGCCAGATGTTTGAATTTTATTTCCATTTCTTGCATGGGACCTAGAAATTCAGGCAAGGACACACATGTGATTTTTCAACCAACTTTGGTGCACTGGAGCATGTGCTTGTAGTTCAAATTTGAATTATGTACATTAAATGCCCAGAAAATCAATTAATGTATAAAAAACGCCAAACGAACCCGGAATAATTCCAAATTTTAGAACGATACTTCTATTTGGTCTAATCCGCCTGTGTAAAAATTAAGGCAGGAGAAGGCAAAGTACGTATGTCATTTCTCACACGGAGGTGACACGTTCCCTCTCGGAGCCACGAGCCTTCTTGAGGGAAGCTCCGGTATGCTAGAAGATTACACCAAAGCTTGTCCCAATTCGGCCAAAAAAATTTCCGCAGCTTGTTGGTGCCAAGTCATGACACCATACTAAGTTTCATGGTTTTTATGCGTGTTTTGGATTTACAGGAATTAAAAAACCAAGTTTCTCAATTTTACGGTCGAGCCACGACGCCCAGATGTTTGACTTTCATTCCCATTTCTTGCATGGGACCTATAAATTCACCCAAAGACACAGATGTGATTTTTCAACCAACTTTGGTGCACTGGAGCATGTGCTTGTAGTTCAAATTTGAATTATGTACATTAAATGCCCAGAAAATCAATTAATGTATAAAAAAGACCAAACGAACCCAGAATAATTCCAAATTTTAGCACGATACTTCTATTTGGTCTAATCTACCTGTGTAAAAATTAAGGCGGGAGAAGGCAGAGTATGTATGTCGTTTCGCACACGGAGGTGACACGTTCCCTCTCGGAACCACGAGCCTTCTTGAGGGAAGCTCCGGTTTGCAAGAAGCTTACAACAAAGCTTGTCCTAATTCGGCCAAAACAATTACCGCAGCATGTTGGTGCCATGTCATGACACCATGCCAAGTTTCATGGTTTTCATGCGTGTTTTGGATTTACAGGAATTAAAAAACCAAGTTTCTCAATCTTTACGGCCGAGCCACGACGCCCAGATGTTTGAATTTCATTCCCATTTGTTGCATGGGACCTAGAAATTCACGCAAGGATAGACATATGATTTTTCAACCAACTTTGGTGCACTAGAGCATGGGCTTGTAATTTAAATTTGTATTATGCACATTAAATTACCAGAAACTCAATTAATGCATAAAAAGGCCAAATGAACCCGGAATAACTCCAAATTTAAACAGGATACTTCTATTTGGTCTAATCTACCTGTGTAAAATATTAAGGCGGGAGAAGGCAGTGTGCGTATGTCATTTCGCACACGGAGGTGACATGTTCCCTCTCGGAACCATGAGCCTTCTTGACGGAAGCTCCGGTTTCCAAGAAGCTTACACCAAAGCTTGTCCCAATTCGGCCAAAGAAATTACCGCAACATGTTGGTGCCATGTCATGACACCATGCCAAGTTCCATGATTTTGAGGCATCTTTTGGATTTACAGGAATTAAAAAACGAAGTTTCTCAATCTTTCCGGCCGAGCCACGACGCCCAGATGTTTGAATTTCATTCCCATTTCTTGCATGGGACGTAAAAATTCACCCATGGACACACATGTGATTTTCAACCAAATTTGGATCACTCGAGCATGTACTTGTAGTTCAAATTTAAATTATGCACATTAAATGCCTAGAAACTCAATTAATGCAGAAAGAAGGCCAAACGAACCCGGAATAATTCCAAAATTTAGCACTATACTTCTATTTGGTCTAATCTACCTGTGTAAAAAATTAAGGCGGGAGAACGCAGTGTACGTATGTCGTTTCACACACGGAGGTGACACGTTCCCTCTCAGAACCACGAGCCATCTTGAGGGAAGCTCCGGTTTGCAAGAAGCTTACACCAAAGCTTGTCCGAATTCGGCCAAAAAAATTACCGCCGCATGTTTGTGCCATGTGATGACACCATGCCAAGTTTTGACGATTTTCAAGCGTGTTTTGGATTTACATAAATTCAAAAACCAAGTTTCTCAATCTTTTCGGCCGAGCCACGACGCCCAGATGTTTGAATTTCATTCCCATTTGTTGCATGGGACCTAGAATTTCATCCCAGGACACACATGTGATTTTTCAACCAACTTTGGTGCACTTGAGCATGTGCTTGTAGTTCAAATTTGAATTATGCAAATTAAATTTCTAGAAAATCAATTAATGTATAGCAAAGGCCAAACGAACCCGGAATACTTCCAAAATTTAGCACGATACCTCAATTTGGTCTAATCTGCATGTGTAAAAAAATTAAAACGGGAGAAGGCAGTGTACGTATGTCGTTTTGCACACGGATGTGACACGTTCCCTCTCGGAACCACGAGTCTTCTTGAGTGAAGTTCCGGTTTGCAAGAAGCTTACACCAAATCTTGTCCCAATTCGGCCAAAAAAATTACCACAGCATGTTGGTGCCATGTCATGACACCATGCCAAGTTTCATGATTTTCAGGCGACTATTGGATTTACAGGAATTAAAAAACAAAGTTTCTCAATCTTTCCGTACGAGCCATGACGCCCAGATGTTTGAATTTTATTTCCATTTCTTGCATGGGACCTAGAAATTCAGGCAAGGACACGCATGTGATTTTTCAACCAACTTTGGTGCACTGGAGCATGTGCTTGTAGTTCAAATTTGAATTATGTACATTAAATGCCCAGAAAATCAATTAATGTATAAAAAACGCCAAACGAACCCGGAATAATTCCAAATTTTAGAACGATACTTCTATTTGGTCTAATCCGCCTGTGTAAAAATTAAGGCAGGAGAAGGCAGTGTACGTATGTCATTTCTCACACGGAGGTGACACGTTCCCTCTCGGAGCCACGAGCCTTCTTGAGGGAAGCTCCGGTATGCAAGAAGATTACACCAAAGCTTGTCCCAATTCGGCCAAAAAAATTACCGCAGCTTGTTGGTGCCAAGTCATGACACCATACTAAGTTTCATGGTTTTCATGCGTGTTTTGGATTTACAGGAATTAAAAAACCAAGTTTCTCAATTTTACGGTCGAGCCACAACGCCCAGATGTTTGACTTTCATTCCCATTTCTTGCATGGGACCTATAAATTCACCCAAAGACACAGATGTGATTTTTCAACCAACTTTGGTGCACTGGAGCATGTGCTTGTAGTTCAAATTTGAATTATGTACATTAAATGCCCAGAAAATCAATTAATGTATAAAAAAGACCAAACGAACCCAGAATAATTCCAAATTTTAGCACGATACTTCTATTTGGTCTAATCTACCTGTGTAAAAATTAAGGCGGGAGAAGGCAGAGTATGTATGTCGTTTCGCACACGGAGGTGACACGTTCCCTCTCGGAACCACGAGCCTTCTTGAGGGAAGCTCCGGTTTGCAAGAAGCTTACAACAAAGCTTGTCCTAATTCGGCCAAAACAATTACCGCAGCATTTTGGTGCCATGTCATGACACCATGCCAAGTTTCATGGTTTTCATGCGTGTTTTGGATTTACAGGAATTAAAAAACCAAGTTTCTCAATCTTTACGGCCGAGCCACGACGCCCAGATGTTTGAATTTCATTCCCATTTGTTGCATGGGACCTAGAAATTCACGCAAGGATAGACATATGATTTTTCAACCAACTTTGGTGCACTAGAGCATGGGCTTGTAATTTAAATTTGTATTATGCACATTAAATTACCAGAAACTCAATTAATGCATAAAAAGGCCAAATGAACCCGGAATAACTCCAAATTTAAACAGGATACTTCTATTTGGTCTAATCTACCTGTGTAAAATATTAAGGCGGGAGAAGGCAGTGTGCGTATGTCGTTTCGCACACGGAGGTGACATGTTCCCTCTCGGAACCATGAGCCTTCTTGACGGAAGCTCCGGTTTCCAAGAAGCTTACACCAAAGCTTGTCCCAATTCGGCCAAAGAAATTACCGCAACATGTTGGTGCCATGTCATGACACCATGCCAAGTTCCATGATTTTGAGGCATCTTTTGGATTTAGAGGAATTAAAAAACCAAGTTTCTCAATCTTTCCGGCCGAGCCACGACGCCCAGATGTTTGAATTTCATTCCCATTTCTTGCATGGGACGTAGAAATTCACCCATGGACACACATGTGATTTTCAACCAAATTTGGATCACTCGAGCATGTACTTATAGTTCAAATTTAAATTATGCACATTAAATGCCTAGAAACTCAATTAATGCAGAAAGAAGGCCAAACGAACCCGGAATAATTCCAAAATTTAGCACTATACTTCTATTTGGTCTAATCTACCTGTGTAAAAAATTAAGGCGGGAGAACGCAGTGTACGTATGTCGTTTCACACACGGAGGTGACACGTTCCCTCTCAGAACCACGAGCCATCTTGAGGGAAGCTCCGGTTTGCAAGAAGCTTACACCAAAGCTTGTCCGAATTCGGCCAAAAAAATTACCGCCGCATGTTTGTGCCATGTGATGACACCATGCCAAGTTTTGACGATTTTCAAGCGTGTTTTGGATTTACATAAATTCAAAAACCAAGTTTCTCAATCTTTTCGGCCGAGCCACGACGCCCAGATGTTTGAATTTCATTCCCATTTGTTGCATGGGACCTAGAATTTCATCCCAGGACACACATGTGATTTTTCAACCAACTTTGGTGCACTTGAGCATGTGCTTGTAGTTCAAATTTGAATTATGCAAATTAAATTTCTAGAAAATCAATTAATGTATAGCAAAGGCCAAACGAACCCGGAATACTTCCAAAATTTAGCACGATACCTCAATTTGGTCTAATCTGCATGTGTAAAAAAATTAAAACGGGAGAAGGCAGTGTACGTATGTCGTTTTGCACACGGATGTGACACGTTCCCTCTCGGAACCACGAGTCTTCTTGAGTGAAGTTCCGGTTTGCAAGAAGCTTACACCAAATCTTGTCCCAATTCGGCCAAAAAAATTACCACAGCATGTTGGTGCCATGTCATGACACCATGCCAAGTTTCATGATTTTCAGGCGACTATTGGATTTACAGGAATTAAAAAACAAAGTTTCTCAATCTTTCCGTACGAGCCATGACGCCCAGATGTTTGAATTTTATTTCCATTTCTTGCATGGGACCTAGAAATTCAGGCAAGGACACGCATGTGATTTTTCAACCAACTTTGGTGCACTGGAGCATGTGCTTGTAGTTCAAATTTGAATTATGTACATTAAATGCCCAGAAAATCAATTAATGTATAAAAAACGCCAAACGAACCCGGAATAATTCCAAATTTTAGAACGATACTTCTATTTGGTCTAATCCGCCTGTGTAAAAATTAAGGCAGGAGAAGGCAGTGTACGTATGTCATTTCTCACACGGAGGTGACACGTTCCCTCTCGGAGCCACGAGCCTTCTTGAGGGAAGCTCCGGTATGCAAGAAGATTACACCAAAGCTTGTCCCAATTCGGCCAAAAAAATTACCGCAGCTTGTTGGTGCCAAGTCATGACACCATACTAAGTTTCATGGTTTTCATGCGTGTTTTGGATTTACAGGAATTAAAAAACCAAGTTTCTCAATTTTACGGTCGAGCCACAACGCCCAGATGTTTGACTTTCATTCCCATTTCTTGCATGGGACCTATAAATTCACCCAAAGACACAGATGTGATTTTTCAACCAACTTTGGTGCACTGGAGCATGTGCTTGTAGTTCAAATTTGAATTATGTACATTAAATGCCCAGAAAATCAATTAATGTATAAAAAAGACCAAACGAACCCAGAATAATTCCAAATTTTAGCACGATACTTCTATTTGGTCTAATCTACCTGTGTAAAAATTAAGGCGGGAGAAGGCAGAGTATGTATGTCGTTTCGCACACGGAGGTGACACGTTCCCTCTCGGAACCACGAGCCTTCTTGAGGGAAGCTCCGGTTTGCAAGAAGCTTACAACAAAGCTTGTCCTAATTCGGCCAAAACAATTACCGCAGCATTTTGGTGCCATGTCATGACACCATGCCAAGTTTCATGGTTTTCATGCGTGTTTTGGATTTACAGGAATTAAAAAACCAAGTTTCTCAATCTTTACGGCCGAGCCACGACGCCCAGATGTTTGAATTTCATTCCCATTTGTTGCATGGGACCTAGAAATTCACGCAAGGATAGACATATGATTTTTCAACCAACTTTGGTGCACTAGAGCATGGGCTTGTAATTTAAATTTGTATTATGCACATTAAATTACCAGAAACTCAATTAATGCATAAAAAGGCCAAATGAACCCGGAATAACTCAAATTTAAACAGGATACTTCTATTTGGTCTAATCTACCTGTGTAAAATATTAAGGCGGGAGAAGGCAGTGTGCGTATGTCGTTTCGCACACGGAGGTGACATGTTCCCTCTCGGAACCATGAGCCTTCTTGACGGAAGCTCCGGTTTCCAAGAAGCTTACACGAAAGCTTGTCCCAATTCGGCCAAAGAAATTACCGCAACATGTTGGTGCCATGTCATGACACCATGCCAAGTTCCATGATTTTGAGGCATCTTTTGGATTTACAGGAATTAAAAAACCAAGTTTCTCAATCTTTCCGGCCGAGCCACGACGCCCAGATGTTTGAATTTCATTCCCATTTCTTGCATGGGACGTAGAAATTCACCCATGGACACATATGTGATTTTCAACCAAATTTGGATCACTCGAGCATGTACTTATAGTTCAAATTTAAATTATGCACATTAAATGCCTAGAAACTCAATTAATGCAGAAAGAAGGCCAAACGAACCCGGAATAATTCCAAAATTTAGCACTATACTTCTATTTGGTCTAATCTACCTGTGTAAAAAATTAAGGCGGGAGAACGCAGTGTACGTATGTCGTTTCACACACGGAGGTGACACGTTCCCTCTCAGAACCACGAGCCATCTTGAGGGAAGCTCCGGTTTGCAAGAAGCTTACACCAAAGCTTGTCCGAATTCGGCCAAAAAAATTACCGCCGCATGTTTGTGCCATGTGATGACACCATGCCAAGTTTTGACGATTTTCAAGCGTGTTTTGGATTTACATAAATTCAAAAACTAAGTTTCTCAATCTTTTCGGCCGAGCCACGACGCCCAGATGTTTGAATTTCATTCCCATTTGTTGCATGGGACCTAGAATTTCATCCCAGGACACACATGTGATTTTTCAACCAACTTTGGTGCACTTGAGCATGTGCTTGTAGTTCAAATTTGAATTATGCAAATTAAATTTCTAGAAAATCAATTAATGTATAACAAAGGCCAAACGAACCCGGAATACTTCCAAAATTTAGCACGATACCTCAATTTGGTCTAATCTGCATGTGTAAAAAAATTAAAGCGGGAGAAGGCAGTGTACGTATGTCGTTTTGCACACGGATGTGACACGTTCCCTCTCGGAACCACGAGTCTTCTTGAGTGAAGCTCCGGTTTGCAAGAAGCTTACACCAAATCTTGTCCCAATTCGGCCAAAAAAATTACCACAGCATGTTGATGCCATGTCATGACACCATGCCAAGTTTCATGATTTTCAGGCGACTTTTGGATTTACAGGAATTAAAAAACAAAGTTTCTCAATCTTTCCGTACGAGCCATGACGCCCAGATGTTTGAATTTTATTTCCATTTCTTGCATGGGACCTAGAAATTCAGGCAAGGACACACATGTGATTTTTCAACCAACTTTGGTGCACTGGAGCATGTGCTTGTAGTTCAAATTTGAATTATGTACATTAAATGCCCAGAAAATCAATTAATGTATAAAAAACGCCAAACGAACCCGGAATAATTCCAAATTTTAGAACGATAATTCTATTTGGTCTAATCCGCCTGTGTAAAAATTAAGGTAGGAGAAGGCAGAGTACGTATGTCATTTCTCACACGGAGGTGACACGTTCCCTCTCGGAGCCACGAGCCTTCTTGAGGGAAGCTCCGGTATGCAAGAAGATTACACCAAAGCTTGTCCCAATTCGGCCAAAAAAATTTCCGCAGCTTGTTGGTGCCAAGTCATGACACCATACTAAGTTTCATGGTTTTCATGCGTGTTTTGGATTTACAGGAATTAAAAAACCAAGTTTCTCAATTTTACGGTCGAGCCACGACGCCCAGATGTTTGACTTTCATTCCCATTTCTTGCATGGGACCTATAAATTCACCCAAAGACACAGATGTGATTTTTCAACCAACTTTGGTGCACTGGAGCATGTGCTTGTAGTTCAAATTTGAATTATGTACATTAAATGCCCAGAAAATCAATTAATGTATAAAAAAGACCAAACGAACCCAGAATAATTCCAAATTTTAGCACGATACTTCTATTTGGTCTAATCTACCTGTGTAAAAATTAAGGCGGGAGAAGGCAGAGTATGTATGTCGTTTCGCACACGGAGGTGACACGTTCCCTCTCGGAACCACGAGCCTTCTTGAGGGAAGCTCCGGTTTGCAAGAAGCTTACAACAAAGCTTGTCCTAATTCGGCCAAAACAATTACCGCAGCATGTTGGTGCCATGTCATGACACCATGCCAAGTTTCATGGTTTTCATGCGTGTTTTGGATTTACAGGAATTAAAAAACCAAGTTTCTCAATTTTACGGTCGAGCCACGACGCCCAGATGTTTGACTTTCATTCCCATTTCTTGCATGGGACCTATAAATTCACCCAAAGACACAGATGTGATTTTTCAACCAACTTTGGTGCACTGGAGCATGTGCTTGTAGTTCAAATTTGAATTATGTACATTAAATGCCCAGAAAATCAATTAATGTATAAAAAAGACCAAACGAACCCAGAATAATTCCAAATTTTAGCACGATACTTCTATTTGGTCTAATCTACCTGTGTAAAAATTAAGGCGGGAGAAGGCAGAGTATGTATGTCGTTTCGCACACGGAGGTGACACGTTCCCTCTCGGAACCACGAGCCTTCTTGAGGGAAGCTCCGGTTTGCAAGAAGCTTACAACAAAGCTTGTCCTAATTCGGCCAAAACAATTACCGCAGCATGTTGGTGCCATGTCATGGCACCATGCCAAGTTTCATGGTTTACATGCGTGTTTTGGATTTACAGGAATTAAAAAACCAAGTTTCTCAATCTTTACGGCCGAGCCACGACGCCCAGATGTTTGAATTTCATTCCCATTTGTTGCATGGGACCTAGAAATTCACGCAAGGATAGACATGTGATTTTTCAACCAACTTTGGTGCACTAGAGCATGGGCTTGTAATTTAAATTTGTATTATGCACATTAAATTACCAGAAACTCAATTAATGCATAAAAAGGCCAAATGAACCCGGAATAACTCCAAATTTAAACAGGATACTTCTATTTGGTCTAATCTACCTGTGTAAAATATTAAGGCGGGAGAAGGCAGTGTGCGTATGTCGTTTCGCACACGGAGGTGACATGTTCCCTCTCGGAACCATGAGCCTTCTTGACGGAAGCTCCGGTTTCCAAGAAGCTTACACCAAAGCTTGTCCCAATTCGGCCAAAGAAATTACCGCAACATGTTGGTGCCATGTCATGACACCATGCCAAGTTCCATGATTTTGAGGCATCTTTTGGATTTACAGGAATTAAAAAACCAAGTTTCTCAATCTTTCCGGCCGAGCCACGACGCCCAGATGTTTGAATTTCATTCCCATTTCTTGCATGGGACGTAGAAATTCACCCATGGACACACATGTGATTTTCAACCAAATTTGGATCACTCGAGCATGTACTTGTAGTTCAAATTTAAATTATGCACATTAAATGCCTAGAAACTCAATTAATGCAGAAAGAAGGCCAAACGAACCCGGAATAATTCCAAAATTTAGCACTATACTTCTATTTGGTCTAATCTACCTGTGTAAAAAATTAAGGCGGGAGAACGCAGTGTACGTATGTCGTTTCACACACGGAGGTGACACGTTCCCTCTCAGAACCACGAGCCATCTTGAGGGAAGCTCCGGTTTGCAAGAAGCTTACACCAAAGCTTGTCCGAATTCGGCCAAAAAAATTACCGCCGCATGTTTGTGCCATGTGATGACACCATGCCAAGTTTTGACGATTTTCAAGCGTGTTTTGGATTTACATAAATTCAAAAACCAAGTTTCTCAATCTTTTCGGCCGAGCCACGACGCCCAGATGTTTGAATTTCATTCCCATTTGTTGCATGGGACCTAGAATTTCATCCCAGGACACACATGTGATTTTTCAACCAACTTTGGTGCACTTGAGCATGTGCTTGTAGTTCAAATTTGAATTATGCAAATTAAATTTCCAGAAAATCAATTAATGTATAAAAAAGGCCAAACGAACCCGGAATACTTCCAAAATTTAGCACGATACCTCAATTTGGTCTAATCTGCATGTGTAAAAAAATTAAAGCGGGAGAAGGCAGTGTACGTATGTCGTTTTGCACACGGATGTGACACGTTCCCTCTCGGAACCACGAGTCTTCTTGAGTGAAGCTCCGGTTTGCAAGAAGCTTACACCAAATCTTGTCCCAATTCGGCCAAAAAAATTACCACAGCATGTTGGTGCCATGTCATGACACCATGCCAAGTTTCATGATTTTCAGGCGACTTTTGGATTTACAGGAATTAAAAAACAAAGTTTCTCAATCTTACCGTACGAGCCATGACGCCTAGATGTTTGAATTTTATTTCCATTTCTTGCATGGGACCTAGAAATTCAGGCAAGGACACACATGTGATTTTTCAACCAACTTTGGTGCACTGGAGCATGTGCTTGTAGTTCAAATTTGAATTATGTACATTAAATGCCCAGAAAATCAATTAATGTATAAAAAACGCCAAACGAACCCGGAATAATTCCAAATTTTAGAACGATACTTCTATTTGGTCTAATCCGCCTGTGTCAAAATTAAGGCAGGAGAAGGCAGAGTACGTATGTCGTTTCTCACACGGAGGTGACACGTTCCCTCTCGGAGCCACGAGCCTTCTTGAGGGAAGCTCCGGTATGCAAGAAGATTACACCAAAGCTTGTCCCAATTCGGCCAAAAAAATTACCGCAGCTTGTTGGTGCCAAGTCATGACACCATACTAAGTTTCATGGTTTTCATGCGTGTTTTGGATTTACAGGAATTAAAAAACCAAGTTTCTCAATTTTACGGCCGAGCCACGACGCCCAGATGTTTGACTTTCATTCCCATTTCTTGCATGGGACCTATAAATTCACCCAAAGACACAGATGTGATTTTTCAACCAACTTTGGTGCACTGGAGCATGTGCTTGTAGTTCAAATTTGAATTATGTACATTAAATGCCCAGAAAATCAATTAATGTATAAAAAAGACCAAACGAACCCAGAATAATTCCAAATTTTAGCACGATACTTCTATTTGGTCTAATCTACCTGTGTAAAAATTAAGGCGGGAGAAGGCAGAGTATGTATGTCGTTTCGCACACGGAGGTGACACGTTCCCTCTCGGAACCACGAGCCTTCTTGAGGGAAGCTCCGGTTTGCAAGAAGCTTACAACAAAGCTTGTCCTAATTCGGCCAAAACAATTACCGCAGCATGTTGGTGCCATGTCATGACACCATGCCAAGTTTCATGGTTTTCATGCGTGTTTTGGATTTACAGGAATTAAAATACCAAGTTTCTCAATCTTTACGGCCGAGCCACGACGCCCAGATGTTTGAATTTCATTCCCATTTGTTGCATGGGACCTAGAAATTCACGCAAGGATAGACATATGATTTTTCAACCAACTTTGGTGCACTAGAGCATGGGCTTGTAATTTAAATTTGTATTATGCACATTAAATTACCAGAAACTCAATTAATGCATAAAAAGGCCAAATGAACCCGGAATAACTCCAAATTTAAACAGGATACTTCTATTTGGTCTAATCTACCTGTGTAAAATATTAAGGCGGGAGAAGGCAGTGTGCGTATGTCGTTTCGCACACGGAGGTGACATGTTCCCTCTCGGAACCATGAGCCTTCTTGACGGAAGCTCCGGTTTACAAGAAGCTTACACCAAAGCTTGTCCCAATTCGGCCAAAGAAATTACGGCAACATGTTGGTGCCATGTCATGACACCATGCCAAGTTCCATGATTTTCAGGCATCTTTTGGATTTACAGGAATTAAAAAACCAAGTTTCTCAATCTTTCCGGCCGAGCCACGACGCCCAGATGTTTGAATTTCATTTCCATTTCTTGCATGGGACGTAGAAATTCACCCATGGACACACATGTGATTTTCAACCAAATTTGGATCACTCGAGCATGTACTTGTAGTTCAAATTTAAATTATGCACATTAAATGCCTAGAAACTCAATTAATGCAGAAAGAATGCCAAACGAACCCGGAATAATTCCAAAATTTAGCACTATACTTTTATTTGGTCTAATCTACCTGTGTAAAAAATTAAGGCGGGAGAACGCAGTGTACGTATGTCGTTTCACACACGGAGGTGACACGTTCCCTCTCAGAACCACGAGCCATCTTGAGGGAAGCTCCGGTTTGCAAGAAGCTTACACCAAAGCTTGTCCGAATTCGGCCAAAAAAATTACCGCCGCATGTTTGTGCCATGTGATGACACCATGCCAAGTTTTGACGATTTTCAAGCATGTTTTGGATTTACATAAATTCAAAAACCAAGTTTCTCAATCTTTTCGGCCGAGCCACGACGCCCAGATGTTTGAATTTCATTCCCATTTGTTGCATGGGACCTAGAATTTCATCCCAGGACACACATGTGATTTTTCAACCAACTTTGGTGCACTTGAGCATGTGCTTGTAGTTCAAATTTGAATTATGCAAATTAAATTTCCAGAAAATCAATTAATGTATAAAAAAGGCCAAACGAACCCGGAATACTTCCAAAATTTAGCACGATACCTCAATTTGGTCTAATCTGCATGTGTAAAAAAATTAAAGCGGGAGAAGGCAGTGTACGTATGTCGTTTTGCACACGGATGTGACACGTTCCCTCTCGGAACCACGAGTCTTCTTGAGTGAAGCTCCGGTTTGCAAGAAGCTTACACCAAATCTTGTCCCAATTCGGCCAAAAAAATTACCACAGCATGTTGGTGCCATGTCATGACACCATGCCAAGTTTCATGATTTTCAGGCGACTTTTGGATTTACAGGAATTAAAAAACAAAGTTTCTCAATCTTTGCGTACGAGCCATGATGCCCAGATGTTTGAATTTTATTTCCATTTCTTGCATGGGACCTAGAAATTCATGCAAGGACACACATGTGATTTTTCAACCAACTTTGGTGCACTGGAGCATGTGCTTGTAGTTCAAATTTGAATTATGTACATTAAAGGCCCAGAAAATCAATTAATTTATAAAAAACGCCAAACGAACCCGGAATAATTCCAAATTTTAGAACGATACTTCTATTTGGTCTAATCCGCCTGTGTCAAAATTAAGGCAGGAGAAGGCAGAGTATGTATGTCGTTTCTCACACGGAGGTGACACGTTCCCTCTCGGAGCCACGAGCCTTCTTGAGGGAAGCTCCGGTATGCAAGAAGATTACACCAAAGCTTGTCCCAATTCGGCCAAAAAATTACCGCAGCTTGTTGGTGCCAAGTCATGACACCATACCAAGTTTCATGGTTTTCATGCGTGTTTTGGATTTACAGGAATTAAAAAACCAAGTTTCTCAATTTTACGGCCGAGCCACGACGCCCAGATGTTTGACTTTCATTCCCATTTCTTGCATGGGACCTATAAATTCACCCAAAGACACAGATGTGATTTTTCAACCAACTTTGGTGCACTGGA
This sequence comes from Aegilops tauschii subsp. strangulata, assembly GCF_002575655.3. Taxonomy (NCBI): domain Eukaryota; kingdom Viridiplantae; phylum Streptophyta; class Magnoliopsida; order Poales; family Poaceae; genus Aegilops; species Aegilops tauschii. The sequence continues at coordinate 273,379,155 of NC_053037.3, read as the reverse complement.
GCATGTGCTTGTAGTTCAAATTTGAATTATGTACATTAAATGCCCAGAAAATCAATTAATGTATAAAAAAGACCAAACGAACCCAGAATAATTCCAAATTTTAGCACGATACTTCTATTTGGTCTAATCTACCTGTGTAAAAATTAAGGCGGGAGAAGGCAGAGTATGTATGCCGTTTCGCACACGGAGGTGACACGTTCCCTCTCGGAACCACGAGCCTTCTTGAGGGAAGCTCCGGTTTGCAAGAAGCTTACACCAAAGCTTGTTCCAATTCGGCCAAAACAATTACCGCAGCATGTTGGTGCCATGTCATGACACCATGCCAAGTTTCATGGTTTTCATGCGTGTTTTGGATTTCCAGGAATTAAAAAACCAAGTTTCGCAATCTTTACGGCCGAGCCACGACGCGCAGATGTTTGAATTTCATTCCCATTTGTTGCATGGGACCTAGAAATTCACGCAAGGACACACATGTGATTTTTCAACCAACTTTGGTGCACTAGAGCATGGGCTTGTAATTTAAATTTGTATTATGCACATTAAATTACCAGAAACTCAACTAATGCATAAAAGGCCAAATGAATCCGGAATAACTCCAAATTTAAACAGGATACTTCTATTTGGTCTAATCTCCCTGTGTAAAATATTAAGGCGGGAGAAGGCAGTGTGCGTATGTCGTTTCGCACACGGAGGTGACATGTTCCCTCTCGAAACCATGAGCCTTCTTGACGGAAGCTCCGGTTTACAAGAAGCTTACTCCAAATCTTGTCCCAATTCGGCCAAAGAAATTACCGCAACATGTTGGTGCCATGTCATGACACCATGCCAAGTTCCATGATTTTCAGGCATCTTTTGGATTTACAGGAATTAAAAAACCAAGTTTCTCAATCTTTCCGGCCGAGCCACGACGCCCAGATGTTTGAATTTCATTCCCATTTCTTGCATGGGACGTAGAAATTCACCCATGGACACACATATGATTTTCAACCAAATTTGGATAACTCGAGCATGTGCTTGTTGTTGAAATTTAAATTATGCACATTAAATGCCTAGAAACTCAATTAATGCAGAAAGAAGGCCAAACGAACCCGGAAAAATTCCAAAATTTAGCAGTATACTTCTATTTGGTCTAATCTACCTGTGTAAAAAATTAAGGCGGGAGAACGCAGTGTACGTATGTCGTTTCACACACGGAGGTGACACGTTCCCTCTCAGAACCACGAGCCATCTTGAGGGAAGCTCCGGTTTGCAAGAAGCTTACACCAAAGCTTGTCCGAATTCGGCCAAAAAAATTACCGCGCATGTTTGTCCCATGTCATGACACCATGCCAAGTTTTGACGATTTTCAAGCGTGTTTTGGATTTACATAAATTCAAAAACCAAGTTTCTCAATCTTTTCGGCCGAGCCACGACGCCCAGATGTTTGAATTTCATTCCCATGTGTTGCATGGGACCTAGAATTTCATCCCAGGACACACACGTGATTTTTCAACCAACTTTGGTGCACTTGAGCATGTGCTTGTAGTTCAAATTTGAATTATGCAAATTAAATTTCCAGAAAATCAATTAATGTATAAAAAAGGCCAAACGAACCCGGAATAATTACAAAATTTAGCACGATACTTCAATTTGGTCTAATCTGCATGTGTAAAAAAATTAAAGCGGGAGAAGGCAGTGTACGTATGTCGTTTTGCACACGGAGGTGACACGTTCCCTCTCGGAACCACGAGCCTTCTTGAGTGAAGCTCCGGTTTGCAAGAAGCTTACACCAAATCTTGTCCCAATTCGGCAAAAAAAATTACCACAGCATGTTGGTGCCATGTCATGACACCATGCCAAGTTTCATGATTTTCAGGCGACTTTTGGATTTATAGGAATTAAAAAACCAAGTTTCTCAATCTTTCCGTACGAGCCATGACGCCCAGGTGTTTGAATTTTATTTCCATTTCTTGCATGGGACCTAGAAATTCACGCAAGGACACACATGTGATTTTTCAACCAACTTTGGTGCACTGGAGCATGTGCTTGTAGTTCAAATTTGAATTATGTACATTAAATGCCCAGAAAATCAATTAATGTATAAAAAACGCCAAACGAACCCGGAATTATTCCAAATTTTAGAACGATACTTCTATTTGGTCTAATCCGCCTGTGTAAAAATTAAGGCAGGAAAAGGCAGAGTACGTATGTCGTTTCTCACACGGAGGTGACACGTTCCCTCTCGGAGCCACGAGCCTTTTTGAGGGAAGCTCCGGTATGCAAGAAGATTACACCAAAGCTTGTCCCAATTCAGCCAAAAAAATTACCGCAACTTGTTGGTGCCAAGTCATGACACCATACCAAGTTTCATGGTTTTCATGCGTGTTTTGGATTTACAGGAATTAAAAAACCAAGTTTCTCAATTTTACGGCCGAGCCACGACGCCCAGATGTTTGACTTTCATTCTCATTTCTTGCATGGGACCTATAAATTCACCCAAAGACACACATGTGATTTTTCAACCAACTTTGGTGCACTGGAGCATGTGCTTGTAGTTCAAATTTGAATTATGTACATTAAATGCCCAGAAAATCAATTAATGTATAAAAAACGCCAAACGAACCCGGAATAATTCCAAATTTTAGAACGATACTTCTATTTGGTCTAATCCGCCTGTGTAAAATTTAAGGCAGGAGAAGGCAGAGTACGTATGTCGTTTCTCACACGGAGGTGACACGTTCCCTCTCGGAGCCACGAGCCTTCTTGAGGGAAGCTCCGGTATGCAAGAAGATTACACCAAAGCTTGTCCCAATTCGGCCAAAAATATTACCGCAGCTTGTTGGTGCCATGTCATGACACCATACCAAGTTACATGGTTTTCATGCGTGTTTTGGATTTACAGGAATTAAAAAACCAAGTTTCTCAATTTTACGGCCGAGCCACGACGCCCAGATGTTTGACTTTCATTCTCATTTCTTGCATGGGACCTATAAATTCACCCAAAGACACACATGTGATTTTTCAACCAACTTTGGTGCACTGGAGCATGTCCTAGTAGTTCAAATTTGAATTATGTACATTAAATGCCCAGAAAATCAATTAATGTATAAAAAAGACCAAACGAACCCAGAATAATTCCAAATTTTAGCATGATACTTCTATTTGGTCTAATCTACCTGTGTAAAAATTAAGGCGGGAGAAGGCAGAGTATGTATGTCGTTTCGCACACGGAGGTGACACGTTCCCTCTCGGAACCACGAGCCTTCTTGAGGGAAGCTCCGTTTTGCAAGAAGCTTACACCAAAGCTTGTCCCAATTCGGCCAAAACAATTACCGCAGCATGTTGGTGCCATGTCATGACACCATGCCAAGTTTCATGGTTTTCATGCGTGTTTTGGATTTACAGGAATTAAAAAACCAAGTTTCTCAATCTTTACGGCCGAGCCACGACGCCCAGATGTTTGAATTTCATTGCCATTTGTTGCATGGGACCTAGAAATTCACGCAAGGACAGACATGTGATTTTTCAACCAACTTTGGTGCACTAGAGCATGGGCTTGTAATTTAAATTTGTATTATGCACATTAAATTACCAGAAACTCAATTAATGCATAAAAAGGCCAAATGAATCCGGAATAACTCCAAATTTAAACAGGATACATCTATTTGATCTAATCTACCTATGTAAAATATTAAGGCGGGAGAAGGCAGTGTGCGTATGTCGTTTCGCACACGGAGGTGACATGTTCCCTCTCGGAACCATGAGCCTTCTTGACGGAAGCTCCGGTTTCCAAGAAGCTTACACCAAAGCTTGTCCCAATTCGGCCAAAGAAGTTACCGCAACATGTTGGTGCCATGTCATGACACCATGCCAAGTTTCATGGTTTCATGCGTGTTTTGGATTTACAGGAATTAAAAAACCAAGTTTCTCAATCTTCACGGCCGAGCCACGACGCCCAGATGTTTGACTTTCATTCCCATTTCTTGCATGGGACCTATAAATTCACCCAAAGACACACATGTGATTTTTCAACCAACTTTGGTGCACTGGAGCATGTGCTTGTAGTTCAAATTTGAATTATGTACATTAAATGCCCAGAAAATCAATTAATGTATAAAAAAGACCAAACGAACCTAGAATAATTCAAAATTTTAGCACGATACTTCTATTTGGTCTAATCTACCTGTTTAAAAATTAATGCGGGAGAAGGCAGAGTATGTATGTCGTTTCGCACACGGAGGTGACACGTTCCCTCTCGGAGCCACGAGCCTTCTTGAGGGAAGCTCCGGTATGCAAGAAGATTACACCAAAGCTTGTCCCAATTCGGCCAAAAAATTACCGCAGCTTGTTGGTGCCAAGTCATGACACCATACCAAGTTTCATGGTTTTCATGCGTGTTTTGGATTTACAGGAATTAAAAAACCAAGTTTCTCAATTTTACGGCCGAGCCATGACGCCCAGATGTTTGACTTTCATTCCCATTTCTTGCATGGGACCTATAAATTCACCCAAAGACACAGATGTGATTTTTCAACCAACTTTGGTGCACTGGAGCATGTGCTTGTAGTTCAAATTTGAATTATGTACATTAAATGCCCAGAAAATCAATTAATGTATAAAAAAGACCAAACGAACCCAGAATAATTCCAAATTTTAGCACGATACTTCTATTTGGTCTAATCTACCTGTGTAAAAATTAAGGCGGGAGAAGGCAGAGTATGTATGCCGTTTCGCACACGGAGGTGACACGTTCCCTCTCGGAACCACGAGCCTTCTTGAGGGAAGCTCCGGTTTGCAAGAAGCTTACACCAAAGCTTGTTCCAATTCGGCCAAAACAATTACCGCAGCATGTTGGTGCCATGTCATGACACCATGCCAAGTTTCATGGTTTTCATGCGTGTTTTGGATTTCCAGGAATTAAAAAACCAAGTTTCGCAATCTTTACGGCCGAGCCACGACGCGCAGATGTTTGAATTTCATTCCCATTTGTTGCATGGGACCTAGAAATTCACGCAAGGACACACATGTGATTTTTCAACCAACTTTGGTGCACTAGAGCATGGGCTTGTAATTTAAATTTTTATTATGCACATTAAATTACCAGAAACTCAACTAATGCATAAAAAGGCCAAATGAATCCGGAATAACTCCAAATTTAAACAGGATACTTCTATTTGGTCTAATCTCCCTGTGTAAAATATTAAGGCGGGAGAAGGCAGTGTGCGTATGTCGTTTCGCACACGGAGGTGACATGTTCCCTCTCGAAACCATGAGCCTTCTTGACGGAAGCTCCGGTTTACAAGAAGCTTACTCCAAATCTTGTCCCAATTCGGCCAAAGAAATTACCGCAACATGTTGGTGCCATGTCATGACACCATGCCAAGTTCCATGATTTTCAGGCATCTTTTGGATTTACAGGAATTAAAAAACCAAGTTTCTCAATCTTTCCGGCCGAGCCACGACGCCCAGATGTTTGAATTTCATTCCCATTTCTTGCATGGGACGTAGAAATTCACCCATGGACACACATATGATTTTCAACCAAATTTGGATAACTCGAGCATGTGCTTGTTGTTGAAATTTAAATTATGCACATTAAATGCCTAGAAACTCAATTAATGCAGAAAGAAGGCCAAACGAACCCGGAAAAATTCCAAAATTTAGCAGTATACTTCTATTTGGTCTAATCTACCTGTGTAAAAAATTAAGGCGGGAGAACGCAGTGTACGTATGTCGTTTCACACACGGAGGTGACACGTTCCCTCTCAGAACCACGAGCCATCTTGAGGGAAGCTCCGGTTTGCAAGAAGCTTACACCAAAGCTTGTCCGAATTCAGCCAAAAAAATTACCGCGCATGTTTGTCCCATGTCATGACACCATGCAAAGTTTTGACGATTTTCAAGCGTGTTTTGGATTTACATAAATTCAAAAACCAAGTTTCTCAATCTTTTCGGCCGAGCCACGACGCCCAGATGTTTGAATTTCATTCCCATGTGTTGCATGGGACCTAGAATTTCATCCCAGGACACACACGTGATTTTTCAACCAACTTTGGTGCACTTGAGCATGTGCTTGTAGTTCAAATTTGAATTATGCAAATTAAATTTCCAGAAAATCAATTAATGTATAAAAAAGGCCAAACGAACCCGGAATAATTACAAAATTTAGCACGATACTTCAATTTGGTCTAATCTGCATGTGTAAAAAAATTAAAGCGGGAGAAGGCAGTGTACGTATGTCGTTTTGCACACGGAGGTGACACGTTCCCTCTCGGAACCACGAGTCTTCTTGAGTGAAGCTCCGGTTTGCAAGAAGCTTACACCAAATCTTGTCCCAATTCGGCAAACAAAATTACCGCAGCATGTTGGTGCCATGTCATGACACCATGCCAAGTTTCATGATTTTCAGGTGACTTTTGGATTTATAGGAATTAAAAAACCAAGTTTCTCAATCTTTCCGTACGAGCCATGACGCCCAGGTGTTTGAATTTTATTTCCATTTCTTGCATGGGACCTAGAAATTCACGCAAGGACACACATGTGATTTTTCAACCAACTTTGGTGCACTGGAGCATGTGCTTGTAGTTCAAATTTGAATTATGTACATTAAATGCCCAGAAAATCAATTAATGTATAAAAAACGCCAAACGAACCCGGAATTATTCCAAATTTTAGAACGATACTTCTATTTGGTCTAATCCGCCTGTGTAAAAATTAAGGCAGGAGAAGGCAGAGTACGTATGTCGTTTCTCACACGGAGGTGACACGTTCCCTCTCGGAGCCACAAGCCTTCTTGAGGGAAGCTCCGGTATGCAAGAAGATTACACCAAAGCTTGTCCCAATTCGGCCAAAAAAATTACCGCAGCTTGTTGGTGCCAAGTCATGACACCATACCAAGTTTCATGGTTTTCATGCGTGTTTTGGATTTACAGGAATTAAAAAACCAAGTTTCTCAATTTTACGGCCGAGCCACGACGCCCAGATGTTTGACTTTCATTCTCATTTCTTAGATGGGACCTATAAATTCACCCAAAGACACACATGTGATTTTTCAACCAACTTTGGTGCACTGGAGCATGTGCTTGTAGTTCAAATTTGAATTATGTACATTAAATGCCCAGAAAATCAATTAATGTATAAAAAACGCCAAACGAACCCGGAATAATTCCAAATTTTAGAACGATACTTCTATTTGGTCTAATCCGCCTGTGTAAAATTTAAGGCAGGAGAAGGCAGAGTACGTATGTCGTTTCTCACACGGAGGTGACACGTTCCCTCTCGGAGCCACGAGCCTTCTTGAGGGAAGCTCCGGTATGCAAGAAGATTACACCAAAGCTTGTCCCAATTCGGCCAAAAAAATTACCGCAGCTTGTTGGTGCCATGTCATGACACCATACCAAGTTACATGGTTTTCATGCGTGTTTTGGATTTACAGGAATTAAAAAACCAAGTTTCTCAATTTTACGGCCGAGCCACGACGCCCAGATGTTTGACTTTCATTCTCATTTCTTGCATGGGACCTATAAATTCACCCAAAGACACACATGTGATTTTTCAACCAACTTTGGTGCACTGGAGGATGTCCTAGTAGTTCAAATTTGAATTATGTACATTAAATGCCCAGAAAATCAATTAATGTATAAAAAAGACCAAACGAACCCAGAATAATTCCAAATTTTAGCATGATACTTCTATTTGGTCTAATCTACCTGTGTAAAAATTAAGGCGGGAGAAGGCAGAGTATGTATGTCGTTTCGCACACGGAGGTGACACGTTCCCTCTCGGAACCACGAGCCTTCTTGAGGGAAGCTCCGTTTTGCAAGAAGCTTACACCAAAGCTTGTCCCAATTCGGCCAAAACAATTACCGCAGCATGTTGGTGCCATGTCATGACACCATGCCAAGTTTCATGGTTTTCATGCGTGTTTTGGATTTACAGGAATTAAAAAACCAAGTTTCTCAATCTTTACGGCCGAGCCACGACGCCCAGATGTTTGAATTTCATTGCCATTTGTTGCATGGGACCTAGAAATTCACGCAAGGACAGACATGTGATTTTTCAACCAACTTTGGTGCACTAGAGCATGGGCTTGTAATTTAAATTTGTATTATGCACATTAAATTACCAGAAACTCAATTAATGCATAAAAAGGCCAAATGAATCCGGAATAACTCCAAATTTAAACAGGATACATCTATTTGATCTAATCTACCTATGTAAAATATTAAGGCGGGAGAAGGCAGTGTGCGTATGTCGTTTCGCACACGGAGGTGACATGTTCCCTCTCGGAACCATGAGCCTTCTTGACGGAAGCTCCGGTTTCCAAGAAGCTTACACCAAAGCTTGTCCCAATTCGGCCAAAGAAGTTACCGCAACATGTTGGTGCCATGTCATGACACCATGCCAAGTTTCATGGTTTCATGCGTGTTTTGGATTTACAGGAATTAAAAAACCAAGTTTCTCAATCTTCACGGCCGAGCCACGACGCCCAGATGTTTGACTTTCATTCCCATTTCTTGCATGGGACCTATAAATTCACCCAAAGACACACATGTGATTTTTCAACCAACTTTGGTGCACTGGAGCATGTGCTTGTAGTTCAAATTTGAATTATGTACATTAAATGCCCAGAAAATCAATTAATGTATAAAAAAGACCTAACGAACCCAGAATAATTCAAAATTTTAGCACGATACTTCTATTTGGTCTAATCTACCTGTGTAAAAATTAAGGCGGGAGAAGGCAGAGTATGTATGTCGTTTCGCACACGGAGGTGACACGTTCCCTCTCGGAACCACGAGCCTTCTTGAGGGAAGCTCCGGTTTGCAAGAAGCTTACAACAAAGCTTGTCCTAATTCGGCCAAAACAATTACCGCAGCATGTTGGTGCCATGTCATGACACCATGCCAAGTTTCATGGTTTTCAGGCGTGTTTTGGATTTACAGGAATTAAAAAACCAAGTTTCTCAATCTTTACGGCCGAGCCACGACGCTCAGATGTTTGAATTTCATTCCCATTTGTTGCATGGGACCTAGAAATTCACGCAAGGACAGACATGTGATTTTTCAACCAACTTTGGTGCACTAGAGCATGGGCTTGTAATTTAAATTTGTATTATGCACATTAAATTACTAGAAACTCAATTAATGCATAAAAAGGCCAAATGAACCCGGAATAACTCCAAATTTAAACAGGATACTACTATTTGGTCTAATCTACCTGTGTAAAATATTAAGGCGGGAGAAGGCAATGTGCGTATGTCGTTTCGCACACGGAGGTGACATGTTCCCTCTCGGAACCATGAGCCTTCTTGATGGAAGCTCCGGTTTCCAAGAAGCTTACACCAAAGCTTGTCCCAATTCGGCCAAAGACGTTACCGCAACATGTTGGTGCCATGTCATGACACCATGCCAAGTTTCATGGTTTCATGCGTGTTTTGGATTTACAGGAATTAAAAAACCAAGTTTCTCAATCTTCACGGCCGAGCCACGACGCCCAGATGTTTGACTTTCATTCCCATTTCTTGCATGGGACCTATAAATTCACCCAAAGACACACATGTGATTTTTCAACCAACTTTGGTGCACTAGAGCATGTGCTTGTAATTCAAATTTGTATTATATACATTAACTTACCAGAAACTCAATTAATGCATAAAAAGGCCAAATGAACCCGGAATAATTCCAAATTTAAACACGGTACTTCTATTTGGTCTAATCTGGATGTGTGAAAAATTAGGGCGGGAGAAGGCAGTGTGCGTATGTCGTTTCGCACACGGAGGTGAGGCGTTCCCTCTCGGAACCATGAGCCTTCTTGACGGAAGCTCCGGTTTCCAAGAAGCTTACACCAAAGCTTGTCGCAACTCGGCCAAAAAAATTACCGAAACATGTTGGTGCCATGTCATGACACCATGCCAAGTTCCATGATTTTCAGGCATCTTTTGGATTTACAGGAATTAAAAAACCAAGTTTCTCAATCTTTCCGGCCGAGCCACGATGCCCAGATGTTTGAATATCATTCCCGTTTCTTGCATGGGACGTAGAAATTCACCCACAGACACACATGTGATTTTCAACCAACCTTGGTGCACTCGAGCATGTGCTTGTAGTTCAAATTTAAATTACGCACATTAAATGCCTAGAAACTCAATTAATGCAGAAAGAAGGCCAAACGAACCAGGAATAATTTCAAAGTTTAGAACTATACTTCTATTTGGTCTATTCTGCCAGTGTAAAAAAATTAAGGCGGGAGAAGGCAGTGTACGTATGTCGTTTTGCACACGGAGGTGACACGTTCCCTCTCGGAACCATGAGCCTTCTTGAGGGAAGATCCGGTTTGCAAGAAGCTTACACCAAAGGTTGTCCCAATTCGGCAAAAAAATTACCGCAGCATCTTGGTGCCATGTCATGACACCATGCCAAGTTTCATGATTTTCAGGCGTCTTTTGGATTTACAGGAATTAAAAAACCAAGTTTCTCAATCTTTCCGGCCGAGCCACGACGCCTAGATGTTCGAATTTCATTCCCATTTCCTGCATGGGACGTAGAAATTCACCCAAGGACACATATGTGATTTTCGAACCAACTTTGGTGCACGAGAGCATGTGCTTGTAGTTCAAATTTGAATTATGCACATTAAATGCCCAGAAACTCAATTAATATATAAAAGGCCAAACGAACCTGAAATAATTCCAAATTTTAGCACTATACTTCTATTTGGTCTAATCTACCTGTGTAAAAAATTAAGGCGGGAGAAGGCAGTGTACGTATGTCGTTTCGCACACGGAGGTGACACGTTCCCTCTCGGAACCACGAGCCTTCTTGAGGGAAGCTCCGGTTTGCAAGAAGCTTACACCAAAGCTTGTCCCAATTTGGCCAAAAAAAATTACCGCCGCATGTTGGTGCCATGTCATGACACCATGCCAAGTTTCATGGTTTGCATGCGTGTTTTCGATTTACAGGAATTAAAAAACCGAGTTTCGCAATTTTCACGGCCGAGCCACGACGCCAAAATGTTTGAATTTCATTCCCATTTGTTGCATGGGACCTATAAATTCACCCAAAGACACACAAGTGATTTTTCAACCAACTTTGGTGCACTAGAGCATGTGTTTGTAATTCAAATTTGTATTATATACATTAACTTACCAGAAACTCAATTAATGCATAAAAAGGCCAAATGAACCCGGAATAATTCCAAATTTAAACACGGTACTTCTATTTGGTCTAATCTGGATGTGTGAAAAATTAGGGCGGGAGAAGGCAGTGTGCGTATGTCGTTTCGCACACGGAGGTGAGACATTCTCTCTCGGAACCATGAGCCTTCTTGACGGAAGCTCCGGTTTCCAAGAAGCTTACACCAAAGCTTGTCCCAACTCGGCCAAAAAAATTACCAAAACATGTTGGTGCCATGTCATGACACCATGCCAAGTTCCATGATTTTCAGGCATCTTTTGGATTTACAGGAATTAAAAAACCAAGTTTCTCAGTCTTTCCGGCCGAGCAACGATGCCCAGATGTTTGAATTTCATTCCCATTCTTGCATGGGACGTAGAAATTCACCCACAGACACAGATGTGATTTTCAACCAACCTTGGTGCACTCGAGCATGTGCTTGTAGTTCAAATTTAAATTATGCACATTAAATGCCTAGAAACTCAATTAATGCAGAAAGAAGGCCAAACGAACCCGGAATAGTTTCAAAATTTAGCACTATACTTCTATTTGGTCTATTCTGCCAGTGAAAAAAAATTAAGGTGGGAGAAGGCAGTGTACGTATGTCGTTTTGCACACGGAGGTGACACGTTCCCTCTCGGAACCATGAGCCTTCTTGAGGGAAGCTCCGGTTTGCAAGAAGCTTACACCAAAGCTTGTCCCAATTCGGCCAAAAAAATTACCGCAGCATCTTGGTGCCATGTCATGACACCATGCCAAGTTTCATGATTTTCAGGCGTCTTTTGGATTTACAGGAATTTAAAAACCAAGTTTCTCAATCTTTCCGGCCGAGCCACGACGCCTAGATGTTCGAATTTCATTCCCATTTCTTGCATGGGACGTAGAAATTCACCCAAGGACACATATGTGATTTTCGAACCAACTTTGGTGCACGGGAGCATGTGCTTGTAGTTCAAATTTGAATTATGCACATTAAATGCCCAGAAACTCAATTAATGTAAAAAAAGGCTAAACGAACCCGAAATAATTCCAAATTTTAGCACTATACTTCTATTTGGTCTAATCTACCTGTGTAAAAAATTAAGGCGGGAGAAGGCAGTGTACGTATGTCGTTTCGCACACGGAGGTGACACGTTCCCTCTCGGAACCACGAGCCTTCTTGAGGGAAGCTCCGGTTTGCAAGAAGCTTACACCAAAGCTTGTCCCAATTTGGCCAAAAAAAATTACCGCCGCATGTTGGTGCCATGTCATGACACCATGCCAAGTTTCATGGTTTGCATGCGTGTTTTCGATTTACAGGAATTAAAAAACCGAGTTTCGCAATTTTCACGGCCGAGCCACGACGCCAAAATGTTTGAATTTCATTCCCATTTGTTGCATGGGACCTATAAATTCACCCAAAGACACACAAGTGATTTTTCAACCAACTTTGGTGCACTAGAGCATGTGTTTGTAATTCAAATTTGTATTATATACATTAACTTACCAGAAACTCAATTAATGCATAAAAAGGCCAAATGAACCCGGAATAATTCCAAATTTAAACACGGTACTTCTATTTGGTCTAATCTGGATGTGTGAAAAATTAGGGCGGGAGAAGGCAGTGTGCGTATGTCGTTTCGCACACGGAGGTGAGACATTCTCTCTCGGAACCATGAGCCTTCTTGACGGAAGCTCCGGTTTCCAAGAAGCTTACACCAAAGCTTGTCCCAACTCGGCCAAAAAAATTACCAAAACATGTTGGTGCCATGTCATGACACCATGCCAAGTTCCATGATTTTCAGGCATCTTTTGGATTTACAGGAATTAAAAAACCAAGTTTCTCAGTCTTTCCGGCCGAGCAACGATGCCCAGATGTTTAAATTTCATTCCCATTCTTGCATGGGACGTAGAAATTCACCCACAGACACAGATGTGATTTTCAACCAACCTTGGTGCACTCGAGCATGTGCTTGTAGTTCAAATTTAAATTATGCACATTAAATGCCTAGAAACTCAATTAATGCAGAAAGAAGGCCAAACGAACCCGGAATAGTTTCAAAATTTAGCACTATACTTCTATTTGGTCTATTCTGCCAGTGAAAAAAAATTAAGGTGGGAGAAGGCAGTGTACGTATGTCGTTTTGCACACGGAGGTGACACGTTCCCTCTCGGAACCATGAGCCTTCTTGAGGGAAGCTCCGGTTTGCAAGAAGCTTACACCAAAGCTTGTCCCAATTCGGCCAAAAAAATTACCGCAGCATCTTGGTGCCATGTCATGACACCATGCCAAGTTTCATGATTTTCAGGCGTCTTTTGGATTTACAGGAATTTAAAAACCAAGTTTCTCAATCTTTCCGGCCGAGCCACGACGCCTAGATGTTCGAATTTCATTCCCATTTCTTGCATGGGACGTAGAAATTCACCCAAGGACACATATGTGATTTTCGAACCAACTTTGGTGCACGGGAGCATGTGCTTGTAGTTCAAATTTGAATTATGCACATTAAATGCCCAGAAACTCAATTAATGTAAAAAAAGGCTAAACGAACCCGAAATAATTCCAAATTTTAGCACTATACTTCTATTTGGTCTAATCTACCTGTGTAAAAAATTAAGGCGGGAGAAGGCAGTGTACGTATGTCGTTTCGCACACGGAGGTGACACGTTCCCTCTCGGAACCACGAGCCTTCTTGAGGGAAGCTCCGGTTTGCAAGAAGCTTACACCAAAGCTTGTCCCAATTTGGCCAAAAAAAATTACCGCCGCATGTTGGTGCCATGTCATGACACCATGCCAAGTTTCATGGTTTGCATGCGTGTTTTCGATTTACAGGAATTAAAAAACCGAGTTTCGCAATTTTCACGGCCGAGCCACGACGCCAAAATGTTTGAATTTCATTCCCATTTGTTGCATGGGACCTATAAATTCACCCAAAGACACACAAGTGATTTTTCAACCAACTTTGGTGCACTAGAGCATGTGTTTGTAATTCAAATTTGTATTATATACATTAACTTACCAGAAACTCAATTAATGCATAAAAAGGCCAAATGAACCCGGAATAATTCCAAATTTAAACACGGTACTTCTATTTGGTCTAATCTGGATGTGTGAAAAATTAGGGCGGGAGAAGGCAGTGTGCGTATGTCGTTTCGCACACGGAGTCGAGACATTCTCTCTCGGAACCATGAGCCTTCTTGACGGAAGCTCCGGTTTCCAAGAAGCTTACACCAAAGCTTGTCCCAACTCGGCCAAAAAAATTACCAAAACATGTTGGTGCCATGTCATGACACCATGCCAAGTTCCATGATTTTCAGGCATCTTTTGGATTTACAGGAATTAAAAAACCAAGTTTCTCAGTCTTTCCGGCCGAGCAACGATGCCCAGATGTTTGAATTTCATTCCCATTCTTGCATGGGACGTAGAAATTCACCCACAGACACAGATGTGATTTTCAACCAACCTTGGTGCACTCGAGCATGTGCTTGTAGTTCAAATTTAAATTATGCACATTAAATGCCTAGAAACTCAATTAATGCAGAAAGAAGGCCAAACGAACCCGGAATAGTTTCAAAATTTAGCACTATACTTCTATTTGGTCTATTCTGCCAGTGAAAAAAAATTAAGGTGGGAGAAGGCAGTGTACGTATGTCGTTTTGCACACGGAGGTGACACGTTCCCTCTCGGAACCATGAGCCTTCTTGAGGGAAGCTCCGGTTTGCAAGAAGCTTACACCAAAGCTTGTCCCAATTCGGCCAAAAAAATTACCGCAGCATCTTGGTGCCATGTCATGACACCATGCCAAGTTTCATGATTTTCAGGCGTCTTTTGGATTTACAGGAATTTAAAAACCAAGTTTCTCAATCTTTCCGGCCGAGCCACGACGCCTAGATGTTCGAATTTCATTCCCATTTCTTGCATGGGACGTAGAAATTCACCCAAGGACACATATGTGATTTTCGAACCAACTTTGGTGCACGGGAGCATGTGCTTGTAGTTCAAATTTGAATTATGCACATTAAATGCCCAGAAACTCAATTAATGTAAAAAAAGGCTAAACGAACCCGAAATAATTCCAAATTTTAGCACTATACTTCTATTTGGTCTAATCTACCTGTGTAAAAAATTAAGGCGGGAGAAGGCAGTGTACGTATGTCGTTTCGCACACGGAGGTGACACGTTCCCTCTCGGAACCACGAGCCTTCTTGAGGGAAGCTCCGGTTTGCAAGAAGCTTACACCAAAGCTTGTCCCAATTTGGCCAAAAAAAATTACCGCCGCATGTTGGTGCCATGTCATGACACCATGCCAAGTTTCATGGTTTGCATGCGTGTTTTCGATTTACAGGAATTAAAAAACCGAGTTTCGCAATTTTCACGGCCGAGCCACGACGCCAAAATGTTTGAATTTCATTCCCATTTGTTGCATGGGACCTATAAATTCACCCAAAGACACACAAGTGATTTTTCAACCAACTTTGGTGCACTAGAGCATGTGTTTGTAATTCAAATTTGTATTATATACATTAACTTACCAGAAACTCAATTAATGCATAAAAAGGCCAAATGAACCCGGAATAATTCCAAATTTAAACACGGTACTTCTATTTGGTCTAATCTGGATGTGTGAAAAATTAGGGCGGGAGAAGGCAGTGTGCGTATGTCGTTTCGCACACGGAGGTGAGACATTCTCTCTCGGAACCATGAGCCTTCTTGACGGAAGCTCCGGTTTCCAAGAAGCTTACACCAAAGCTTGTCCCAACTCGGCCAAAAAAATTACCAAAACATGTTGGTGCCATGTCATGACACCATGCCAAGTTCCACGATTTTCAGGCATCTTTTGGATTTACAGGAATTAAAAAACCAAGTTTCTCAGTCTTTCCGGCCGAGCAACGATGCCCAGATGTTTGAATTTCATTCCCATTCTTGCATGGGACGTAGAAATTCACCCACAGACACAGATGTGATTTTCAACCAACCTTGGTGCACTCGAGCATGTGCTTGTAGTTCAAATTTAAATTATGCACATTAAATGCCTAGAAACTCAATTAATGCAGAAAGAAGGCCAAACGAACCCGGAATAGTTTCAAAATTTAGCACTATACTTCTATTTGGTCTATTCTGCCAGTGAAAAAAAATTAAGGTGGGAGAAGGCAGTGTACGTATGTCGTTTTGCACACGGAGGTGACACGTTCCCTCTCGGAACCATGAGCCTTCTTGAGGGAAGCTCCGGTTTGCAAGAAGCTTACACCAAAGCTTGTCCCAATTCGGCCAAAAAAATTACCGCAGCATCTTGGTGCCATGTCATGACACCATGCCAAGTTTCATGATTTTCAGGCGTCTTTTGGATTTACAGGAATTTAAAAACCAAGTTTCTCAATCTTTCCGGCCGAGCCACGACGCCTAGATGTTCGAATTTCATTCCCATTTCTTGCATGGGACGTAGAAATTCACCCAAGGACACATATGTGATTTTCGAACCAACTTTGGTGCACGGGAGCATGTGCTTGTAGTTCAAATTTGAATTATGCACATTAAATGCCCAGAAACTCAATTAATGTAAAAAAAGGCTAAACGAACCCGCAATAATTCCAAATTTTAGCACTATACTTCTATTTGGTCCAATCTACCTGTGTAAAAAATTAAGGCGGGAGAAGGCAGTGTACGTATGTCGTTTCGCACATGGAGGTGACACGTTCCCTCTCGGAACCACGAGCCTTCTTGAGGGAAGCTCCGGTTTGCAAGAAGCTTACACCAAAGCTTGTCCCAATTTGGCCAAAAAAATTTACCGCCGCATGTTGGTGCCATGTCATGACAGCATGCCAAGTTTCGATGATTGTCAGGCATGTTTTGGATTTACAGGAATTCAAAAACCAACTTTCTCAATCTTTCCGGCCGAGCCACGACTCCCAGATATTTGAATTTCATTCCCATTTGTTGCTTGGGACCTAGAAATTCACCCAAGGACACACATGTGATTTTCAACCAACTTTGGTGCACTTGAGCATGTGCTTGTAGTTCAAATTTGAATTATGCAAATTAAATTCCCAGAAAATCAATTAATGTATAAAAAAATGCCAAACAAACCCAGAATAATTCCAAAATTGACCACGATACTTCAATTTGGTCAAATCTGCTTGTGTAAAAAAATTAAGGCGGAAGAAGGCAGTGTACGTATGTCGTATCGCACACGGAGGTGACACGTTCCCTCTCGGAACCACAAGTCTTCTTGCGGGAAGCTCCGGTTTGCAAGAAGCTTACACCACAGCTTGTCTCAATTCAGCCAAAAAAATTACCGCAGCATGTTGGTGCCATGTCATGACACCATGCCAAGTTTCATGATTTTCAGGCGACTTTTGGATTTACTGGAATTAAAGAACCAAGTTTCTCAATCTTTCCGGCCGAGCCGCGACGCCCAGATGTTCAAATTTCATTCCCATTTCTTGAATGGGACCTAGAAATTCACGCAACAACACACATGTGATTTTTCAACCAACTTTGGTGCACTGGAGCATGTGCTTGTTGTTCAAATTTGAATTATGTACATTAAATGCCGAGAAAATTAATTAATGTATAGAAAGGCCAAACGAACCCGGAATAATTCCAAAATTTAGCACGATACTTTTATTTGGTCTAATCTACCTATGTAAAAATCAAGGCGGGAGAAGGCAGAGTACGTATGTCGTTTCGCACACGGAGGTGACACGTTCCCTCTCGGAACCACGAGCCTTCTTGAGGGAAGCTCCGGTTTGCAAGAAGCTTACACCAAAACTTGTCCCAATTCGGCCAAAAAAATAACCGCAGCATGTTGTTGCCATGTCATGACACCATGCCAAGTTTCATGATTTTCAGGCGACTTTTGGATTTACTGGAATTAAAGAACCAAGTTCCTCAATCTTTCCGGCCGAGCCACGACGCCCAGATGTTTGAATTTCATTCTCATTTCATGCATGGGACGTAGAAATTCATGCAAGGAAACACATGTGATTTTTCAACCAATTTTGGTGCACTGGAGCATGTGCTTGTTGTTCAAATTCGAATTATGTACATTAAATGCCCAGAAAATTAATTAATGTATAAAAAGGCCAAACGAACCCGGAATAATTCCAAAATTTAGCACGATACTTTTATTTGGTCTAATCTACCTATGTAAAAATTAAGGCGGGAGAAGGCAGAGTACGTATGTCGTTTCACACACGGAGGTGACACGTTCCCTCTCGGCACCACGAGCCTTTTTGAGGGAAGCTCCGGTTTGCAAGAAGCTTACATCAAAGCTTGTCCCAATTCAGCCAAAAAAATTACCGCCGCATGTTGGTGCCATGTCATGACACCATGCCAAGTTTTAATGATTTTCAGGCGTGTTTTGGATTTACAAGAATTCAAAAACCAAGTTTCTCAATCTTTCCGGCCGAGCCACGACGCCCAGATGGTTGAATTTCATTCCCATTTGTTGCATGGGACCTAGAAATTCACCCAAGGACACACATGTGATTTTTCAACCAACTTTGGTGCACTGGAGCATGTGCTTGTAGTTCAAATTTGAATTATGTACATTAAATGCCCAGAAAATCAATTAATGCATAAAAAAGACCAAACGAACCCGGAATAATTCCAAATTTTAGCACGATACTTCTATTTGGTCTAATCTACCTATGTAAAAATTAAGGAGGGAGAAGGCAGAGTATCTATGTCGTTTCGCACACGGAGGTGACACGTTCCCCCTCGGAACCATGAGCCTTCTTGAGGGAAGCTCCGGTTTGCAAGAAGCTTACACGAAAGCTTGTCCCAATTCGGCCAAAACAATTACCGCAGCATGTTGGTGCCATGTCATGACACCATGCCAAGTTTCATGATTTTCAGGCGTCTTTTGGATTTACAGGAATTAAAAAACCAAGTTTCTCAATCTTTACGACCGAGCCACGACGCCCAGATGTTTGAATTTCATTCCCATTTCTTGCATGGGACCTATAAATTCACCCAAAGACACACATGTGATTTTTCAACCAACTTTGGTGCACAAGAGCATGTGCCTGTAATTCAAATTTGTATTATGCACATTAAATTACCAGAAATTCAATTAATGCATAAAAATGCCAAATGAACCCGGAATAATTCCAAATTTAAACACGATACTTCTATTTGGTCTAATCTGGATGTGTAAAAATTTAAGGTGTGAGAAGGCAGTGTGCGTATTTCGTTTCGCAGACGGAGGTGACACGTTCCCTCTCAGAACCACGAGCCTTCTTGACGAAAGCTTCGGTTTTCAAGAAGCTTACACCAAGTTTGTCCCAATTCGGCCAAAAAAATTACCGCAACATGTTGGTGCCATGTCATGACACCATGCCAAGTTCCATGATTTTCAGGCGTCTTTTGGATTTACAGGAATTAAAAAACCAAGTTTCTCGATCTTTCCCACCGAGCCACGACGACCAGATGTTCGAATTTCATACCCATTTCTTGCATGGGACGTAGAAATTTACCCAAGGACACATATGTGATTTTCGAACCAACTTTGGTGCACTGGAACATGTGCTTGTAGTTCAAATTTGAATTATGCACATTAAATGCACTGAAACTCAATTAATGTAGAAAAAAGGCCAAACGAACCCGGAATAATTCCAAATTTTAGCACTATACTTCTATTTGGTCTAATCTACCTGTGTAAAAAATTAAGGCGGGAGAAGGCAGTGTACGTATGTCATTTCGCACACGGAGGTGACACGTTCCCTCTCGGAACCACGAGCCTTCTTGAGGGAAGCTCCGGTTTGCAAGAAGCTTACACCAAAGCTTGTCCCAATTCGGCCAAAAAAATAACCGCAGCATGTTGTTGCCATGTCATGACAACATGCCAAGTTTCATGATTTTCAGGCGACTTTTGGATTTACTGGAATTAAAGAACCAAGTTTCCCAATCTTTCCGGCCGAGCCACGACGCCCAGATGTTTGAATTTCATTGTCATTTCTCGCATGGGACGTAGAAATTCACCCAAGGACACACATGTGATTTTCAACCAACTTTGGTGCACTCGAGCATGTGCTTGTAGTTCAAATTTAAATTATGCACATTAAATGCCTAGAAACTCAATTAATGCAGAAAGAAGGCCAAACGAACCCGGAATAATTCCAAAATTTAGCACTATACTTCTATTTGGTCTATTCTGCCAGTGTAAAAAAATTAAGGCGGGAGAAGGCAGTGTACGTATGTCGTTTCGCACACGGTGGTGACACGTTCCCTCTCGGAACCATGAGCCTCCTTGAGGGAAGCTCCGGTCTGCAAGAAGCTTACACCAAAGCTTGTCCCAATTCTGGCAAAAAATTACCGCAGCATGTTGGTGCCATGTCATGACACCATGCCAAGTTTCATGATTTTCAGGCGTCTTTTGGATTTACAGGAATTAAAAAACCAAGTTTCTCAATCTTTCCGACCGAGCCACGACGACCAGATGTTCGAATTTCATACCCATTTCTTGCATGGGACGTAGAAATTTACCCAAGGACACATATGTGATTTTCGAACCAACTTTGGTGCACTGGAGCATGTGCTTGTAGTTCAAATTTGAATTATGCACATTAAATGCACTGAAACTCAATTAATGTAGAAAAAAGGCCAAACGAACCCGGAATAATTCCAAATTTTAGCACTATACTTCTATTTGGTCTAATCTACCTGTGTAAAAAATTAAGGCGGGAGAAGGCAGTGTACGTATGTCATTTCGCACACGGAGGTGACACGTTCCCTCTCGGAACCACGAGCCTTCTTGAGGGAAGCTCCGGTTTGCAAGAAGCTTACACCAAAGCTTGTCCCAATTCGGCCAAAAAAATAACCGCAGCATGTTGTTGCCATGTCATGACACCATGCCAAGTTTCATGATTTTCAGGCGACTTTTGGATTTACTGGAATTAAAGAACCAAGTTTCTCAATCTTTCCGGCCGAGCCGCGACGCCCAGATGTTCAAATTTCATTCCCATTTCTTGAATGGGACCTAGAAATTCACGCAACGACACACATGTGATTTTTCAACCAATTTTGGTGCACTAGAGCATGTGCTTGTTGTTCAAATTCTCATTATGTACATTAAATGCCCAGAAAATTAATTAATGTATAAAAAGGCCAAACGAACCCGGAATAATTCCAAAATTTAGCACGATACTTTTATTTGGTCTAATCTACCTATGTAAAAATTAAGGCGGGAGAAGGCAGAGTACGTATGTCGTTTCACACACGGAGGTGACACGTTCCCTCTCGGCACCACGAGCCTTTTTGAGGGAAGCTCCGGTTTGCAAGAAGCTTACATCAAAGCTTGTCCCAATTCAGCCAAAAAAATTACCGCCGCATGTTGGTGCCATGTCATGACACCATGCCAAGTTTTAATGATTTTCAGGCGTGTTTTGGATTTACAAGAATTCAAAAACCAAGTTTCTCAATCTTTCCGGCCGAGCCACGACGCCCAGATGGTTGAATTTCATTCCCATTTGTTGCATGGGACCTAGAAATTCACCCAAGGACACACATGTGATTTTTCAACCAACTTTGGTGCACTGGAGCATGTGCTTGTAGTTCAAATTTGAATTATGTACATTAAATGCCCAGAAAATCAATTAATGCATAAAAAAGACCAAACGAACCCGGAATAATTCCAAATTTTAGCACGATACTTCTATTTGGTCTAATCTACCTATGTAAAAATTAAGGAGGGAGAAGGCAGAGTATCTATGTCGTTTCGCACACGGAGGTGACACGTTCCCCCTCGGAACCATGAGCCTTCTTGAGGGAAGCTCCGGTTTGCAAGAAGCTTACACGAAAGCTTGTCCCAATTCGGCCAAAACAATTACCGCAGCATGTTGGTGCCATGTCATGACACCATGCCAAGTTTCATGATTTTCAGGCGTCTTTTGGATTTACAGGAATTAAAAAACCAAGTTTCTCAATCTTTACGACCGAGCCACGACGCCCAGATGTTTGAATTTCATTCCCATTTCTTGCATGGGACCTATAAATTCACCCAAAGACACACATGTGATTTTTCAACCAACTTTGGTGCACAAGAGTATGTGCCTGTAATTCAAATTTGTATTATGCACATTAAATTACCAGAAATTCAATTAATGCATAAAAATGCCAAATGAACCCGGAATAATTCCAAATTTAAACACGATACTTCTATTTGGTCTAATCTGGATGTGTAAAAATTTAAGGCGTGAGAAGGCAGTGTGCGTATTTCGTTTCGCAGATGGAGGTGACATGTTCCCTCTCGGAACCACGAGCCTTCTTGACGGAAGCTTCGGTTTTCAAGAAGCTTACACCAAGTTTGTCCCAATTCGGCCAAAAAAATTACCGCAACATGTTGGTGCCATGCCATGACACCATGCCAAGTTCCATGATTTTCAGGCGTCTTTTGGATTTACAGGAATTAAAAAACCAAGTTTCTCAATCTTTCCAACCGAGCCACGACGACCAGATGTTCGAATTTCATACCCATTTCTTGCATGGGACGTAGAAATTTACCCAAGGACACATATGTGATTTTCGAACCAACTTTGGTGCACTGGAGCATGTGCTTGTAGTTCAAATTTGAATTATGCATATTAAATGCACTGAAACTCAATTAATGTAGAAAAAAGGCCAAATGAATCCGGAATAATTCCAAATTTTAGCACTATACTTCTATTTGGTCTAATCTACCTGTGTACAAAATTAAGGCGGGAGAAGGCAGTGTACGTATGTCATTTTGCACACGGAGGTGACACGTTCCCTCTCGGAACCACGAGCCTTCTTGAGGGAAGTTCTGGTTTGCAAGAAGCTTACACCAAAGCTTGTCCCAATTCGGCCAAAAAAATAACCGCAACATGTTGTTGCCATGTCATGACACCATGCCAAGTTTCATGATTTTCAGGCGGCGTTTGGATTTACAGGAATTCAAAAACAAAGTTTGTCAATCTTTCCGGCCGAGCCACGACGCCCAGATGTTTGAATTTCATTCCCATTTCTCGCATGGGACGTAGAAATTCACCCAAGGACACACATGTGATTTTCAACCAACTTTGGTGCACTCGAGCATGTGCTTGTAAATCAAATTTAAATTATGCACATTAAATGCCTAGAAACTCAATTAATGCAGAAAGAAGGCCAAACGAACCCGGAATAATTCCAAAATTTAGCACTATACTTCTATTTGGTCTATTCTGCCAGTGTAAAAAAATGAAGGCGAGAGAAGGCAGTGTACGTATGTCGTTTCGCACACGGAGGTGACACGTTTCCTCTCGGAACCATGAGCCTCCTTGAGGGAAGCTCCGGTCTGCAAGAAGCTTACACCAAAGCTTGTCCCAATTCTGGCAAAAAATTACCGCAGCATGTTGGTGCCATGTCATGACACCATGCCAAGTTTCGTGATTTTCAGGCGTCTTTTGGATTTACAGGAACTAAAAAACCAAGTTTCTCAATCTTTTCGACCGAGCCATGACGACCAGATGTTCGAATTTCATACCCATTTCTTGCATGGGACGTAGAAATTTACCCAAGGACACATATGTGATTTTCGAACCAATTTTGGTGCACTGGAGCATGTGCTTGTAGTTCAAATTTGAATTATGCACATTAAATGCACTGAAACTCAATTAATGTAGAAAAAAGGCCAAACGAACCCGGAATAATTCCAAATTTTAGCACTATACTTCTATTTGGTCTAATCTATCTGTGTAAAAAATTAAGGCGGGAGAAGGCAGTGTACGTATGTCATTTCGCACACGGAGGTGACACGTACCCACTCGGAACCACGAGCCTTCTTGAGGGAAGCTCCGGTTTGCAAGAAGCTTACACCAAAGCTTGTCCCAATTCGGCCAAAAAAATAACCGCAGCATGTTGTTGCCATGTCATGACACCATGCCAAGTTTCATGATTTTCAGGCGACTTTTGGATTTACTGGAATTAAAGAACAAAGTTTCTCAATCTTTCCGGCCGAGCCACGACGCCCAGATGTTTGAATTTCATTCTCATTTCTTGCATGGGACCTAGAAATTCATGCAAGGACACACATGTGATTTTTCAACCAATTTTGGTGCACTGGAGCATGTGCTTGTTGTTCAAATTCGAATTATGTACATTAAATGCCCAGAAAATTAATTAATGTATAAAAAGGCCAAACGAACCCGGAATAATTCCAAAATTTAGCACGATACTTTTATTTGGTCTAATCTACCTATGTAAAAATTAAGGCGGGAGAAGGCAGAGTACGTATGTCGTTTCACACACGGAGGTGACACGTTCCCTCTCGGAACCACGAGCCTTCTTGAGGGAAGCTCCGGTTTGCAAGAAGATTACATCAAAGCTTGTCCCAATTCAGCCAAAAAAATTACCGCCGCATGTTGGTGCCATGTCATGACACCATGCCAAGTGTTAATGATTTTCAGGCGTGTTTTGGATTTACAAGAATTCAAAAACCAAGTTTCTCAATCTTTCCGGCCGAGCCATGACGCCCAGATGTTTGAATTTCATTCCCATTTGTTGCATGGGACCTAGAAATTCACCCAAGGACACACATGTGATTTTTCAACCAACTTTGGTGCACTGGACCATGTGCTTGTACTTCAAATTTGAATTATGTACATTAAATGCCTAGAAAATCAATTAATGCATAAAAAAGACCAAACAAACCCGGAATAATTCCAAATTTTAGCACGATACTTCTATTTGGTCTAATCTACCTATGTAAAACTTAAGGCGGGAGAAGCCAGAGTATCTATGTCGTTTCGCACACGGAGGTGACACGTTCCCCCTTGGAACCATGAGCCTTCTTGAGGGAAGCTCCGGTTTGCAAGAAGCTTACACGAAAGCTTGCCCAATTCGGCCAAAACAATTACCGCAGCATGTTGGTGCCATGTCATGACACCATGCCAAGTTTCATGATTTTCAGGCGTCTTTTGGATTTACAGGAATTAAAAAACCAAGTTTCTCAATCTTTACGACCGAGCCACGACGCCCAGATGTTTGAATTTCATTCCCATTTCTTGCATGGGACCTATAAATTCACCCAAAGACACACATGTGATTTTTCAACCAACTTTGGTGCACAAGAGCATGTGCCTGTAATTCATATTTGTATTATGCACATTAAATTACCAGAAATTCAATTAATGCATAAAAATGCCAAATGAACCCGGAATAATTCCAAATTTAAACACGATACTTCTATTTGGTCTAATCTGGATGTGTAAAAATTTAAGGCGGGAGAAGGCAGTGTGCGTATTTCGTTTCGCAGACGGAGGTGACACGTTCCCTCTCGGAACCACGAGCCTTCTTGATGGAAGCTTCGGTTTTCAAGAAGCTTACACCAAGTTTGTCCCAATTCGGCAAAAAAAATTACCGCAACATGTTGGTGCCATGTCATGACACCATGCCAAGTTCCATGATTTTCAGGCATCTTTTAGATTTACAGGATTGAAATAACAAAGTTTCTCAATCTTTCCAGCCGAGCCATAACGCCCAGATGTTTAAATTTCATTCCCATTTCTCGCATGGGACGTAGAAATTCACCCAAGGACACACATGTGATTTTCAACCAACTTTGGTGCACTCGAGCATGTGCTTGTAGTTCAAATTTAAATTATGCACATTAAATGCCTAGAAACTCAATTAATGCAGAAAGAAGGCCAAACGAACCCGGAATAATTCCAAAATTTAGCACTATACTTCTGTTTGGTCTATTCTGCCAGTGTAAAAAAATTAAGGCGGGAGAAGGCAGTGTACGTATGTCGTTTCGCACACGGAGGTGACACGTTCCCTCTCGGAACCATGAGCCTCCTTGAGGGAAGCTCCGGTCTGCAAGAAGCTTACACCAAAGCTTGTCCCAATTCTGGCAAAAAATTACCGCAGCATGTTGGTGCCATGTCATGACACCATGCCAAGTTTCATGATTTTCAGGCGTCTTTTGGATTTACAGGAATTAAATAACCAAGTTTCTCAATCTTTCCGACCGAGCCACGACGACCAGATGTTCGAATTTCATACCCATCTCTTGCATGGGACGTAGAAATTTAGCCAAGGACACATATGTGATTTTCGAACCAACTTTGGTGCACTGGAGCATGTGCTTGTAGTTCAAATTTGAATTATGCACATTAAATGCACTGAAACTCAATTAATGTAGAAAAAAGGCCAAACGAACCCGGAATAATTCCAAATTTTAGCACTATACTTCTATTTGGTCTAATCTACCTGTGTAAAAAATTAAGGCGGGAGAAGGCAGTGTACGTATGTCATTTCGCACACGGAGGTGACACGTTCCCTCTCGGAACCACGAGCCTTCTTGAGGGAAGCTCCGGTTTGCAAGAAGCTTACACCAAAGCTTGTCCCAATTCGGCCAAAAAAATTACCACCGCATGTTGGTGCCATGTCATGACACCATGCCAAGTTTTGATGATTGTCAGGCGTGTTTTGGAATTACAGGAATTCAAAAACAAAGTTTGTCAATCTTTCCGGCCGAGCCACGATGCCCAGATGTTTGAATTTCATTCCCATTTGTTGCATGGGACCTAGAAATTCATCCAAGGACACACATGTGATTTTTCAACCAACTTTGGTGCACTTCAGCATGTGCTTGTAGTTCAAATTGGAATTATGCAAATTAAATTCCCAAAAAATCAATTAATGTATAAAAAAGGCCAAACGAACCCGGAATAATTCCAAAATTTACCACGATACTTCAATTTGGTCAAATCTGCTTGTGTAAAAAAATTAAAGCGGAAGAAGGCAGTGTACGTATGTCGTATCGCACACGGAGGTGACACGTTCCCTGTCGGAACCACGAGTCTTCTTGCGGAAGCTCCGGTTTGCAAGAAGCTTACACCAAAGCTAGTCCCAATTCGGCCAAAAAAATTACCGTAGCATGTTGGTGCCATGTCATGACACCATGCCAAGTTTCATGATTTTTAGGCGACTTTTGGATTTACTGGAATTCAAAAACAAAGGTTCTCAATCTTTCCGGCCGAGCCACGACGCCCAGATGTTCGAATTTCATTCTCATTTCTTGCATGGGACCTAGATATTCACGCAAGGACACACATGTGATTTTTCAACTAAGTTTGGTGCATTGGAGCATGTGCTTGTTGTTCAAATTTGAATTATGTACATTAAATGCCCAGAAAATTAATTAATGTATAAAAAGGTCAAACGAACCCGGAATAATTCGAAAATTTAGCACGATACTTTTATTTGGTCTAATCTACCTATGTAAAAATTAAGGCGGGAGAAGGCAGAGTACGTATGTCGTTTCACACACGGAGGTGACACGTTCCCTCTCGAAACCACGAGCCTTCTTGAGGGAAGCTCCGGTTTGCAAGAAGCTTACACCAAAGCTTGTCCCAATTCGGCCAAAAAAATTACCGTAGCATGTTGGTGCCATATCATGACACCATGCCAAGTTTCATGATTTTCGGGCGACTTTTGGATTTACAGGAATTAAAAAACCATGTTTCTCAATCTTTCCGGCCGAGCCACGACGCCCAGATGTTCGAATTTCATTCCCATTTCTTGCATGGGAGCTAGAAATTCATGCAAGGACACACATGTGATTATTCAACCAACTGTGGTGCACTGGAGCATGTGCTTGTAGTTGAAATTCTAATTATGTACATTAAATGCCTAGAAAATCAATTAATGTATAAAAAAGCCAAACGAACCAGGAATAATTCCAAAATTTAGCACGATACTTCTATTTGGTCTAATTTACCTGTGTAAAAATTAAGGCGGGAGAAGGCAGAGTACGTATGTCGTTTCGCACACGGAGGTGACACATTCCTTCTCGAAACCACGAGCATTCTTGAGGGAAGCTCCGGTTTGCAAGAAGCTTACACCAAAGCTTGTCCCAATTCGGCCAAAAAATTACCGCAGCATGTTGGTGCTATGTCAAGTTTCATGATTTTCATGCGTGTTTTGGATTTCCATGAATTAAACAACCAAATTTCTCAATCTTTACGGCCGAGCCATGACACCAGATGTTTGAATTTCATTCCGATTTCTTGCATGGGACCTATAAATTCACCCAAAGACACACATGTGATTTTTCAACCAACTTGGGTGCACTAGAGCATGTGCTTGTAGTTCAAATTTGTATTATGCACATTAAATTACCAGAAACTCGAGTAATGCGTAAAAAGGCCAAATGAACCCGGAATAAGTCCAAATTTAAACACGATACTTCCATTTGGTCTAATATGCATGTATAAAAAATTAAGGCGGGAGAAGGCAGTGTGCGTATGTCGTTTCGCACACGGAGGTAACACGTTCCCTCTAGGAACCATGAGCCTTCTTAAGGGAAGCTCTGGTTTGAAAGAAGCTTACACCAAAGCTTGTCCCAATTAGGCCGAAAAAGTACCGCAACATGTTGGTGCCATGTCATGACACCATGCCAAGTTTCATGATTTTCAGGCGTCTTTTGGATTTACAGGAATTAAAAAACCAAGTTTCTCAATCTTTCCGGTCGATTCACGACGCCCAGATGTTTGAATATCATTCCCATTTCTTGCATGGGACGTAGAAACTCACCCAAGGACACACATGTGATTTTTGAACCAACTTTGGTGCACTGGAGCATGTGCTTGTAGTTTAAATTTGAATTATGCACATCAAATGCCCAAAAACTCAATTAATGTAGAAAAAAGGCCAAACGAACCCGGAATAATTCCAAAATTTAGCAATATACTTCTATTTTGTCTAATCTACCTGTGTAAAAAATTAAGGCGGGAGAAGGCAGTGTACGTATGTCATTTCGCACACGTAGGTGACACGTTCCCTCTCGGAACCACGTGCCTTCTTGAGGGAAGCTCCGGTTTGCAAGAAGCTTACACCAAAGCTTGTCCCAATTCGGCCAAAAATAATTACCGCCGCATGTTGGTGCCATGTCATGACACCATGCCAAGTTTTGTTGTTTTGTAGGAGCGCTTTCGATTTACAGAAATTCAAAAACCAAGTTTCTCAATCTTTCCGGCCAAGCCACGATGCCCACATGTTCGAATTTCATTCCCGTTTGTTGCATGGGACCTAGAAATTCATCCAAGGACACACATGTGATTTTTCAACCAACTTTGGTGCACTTGCGCATGTGTTTGTAGTTCAAATTTGAATTATGCAAATTAAATTCCCAAAAAATCAATTAATGTATAAAAAAGGCCACACGAACCCGGAGTAATTCCAAAATTTAGCACGATACTTCAATTTGGTCTAATTGCCTGTCTAAAAAAATTAAAGTGGGAGAAGGCAGAGTACGTATGTCGTTTCGCACACGGAGGTGACACGTTACCTCTCGGAACCACGAGCCTTCTTGAGGGAAGCTCCGATTTGCAAAAAGCTTACACCAAAGCTTGTCCCAATTCGGCCAAAAAAATTACCGCAGCATGTTGGTGCCATGTCAAGTTTCAAGATTTTCATGCGTGTTTTGGATTTACATGAATTAAAAATCCAAGTTTCTCAATCTTTACGGCTGAGCCACGACGCCAGATGTTTAAATTTCATTCCGATTTCTTGCATGGGACCTATAAATTCACCCAAAGACACACATGTGATTTTTCATCCAACTTGGGTGCACTAGAGCATGTGCTTGTAGTTCAAATTTGTATTATGCACATTAAATTACCAGAAACTCAATTAATGCATAAAAAGTCCAAATGAACCCGGAATAATTGCAAATTTAAACACGATACTTCTATTTGGTCTAATCTGGATGTGTAAAAAATTAAGGCAGGAGAAGGCAGTGTGCGTATGTCGTTTCGCACATGGAGGTGACACGTTCCCTCTCGGAACCACGAGCCTTCTTAACGGAAGCTCCGGTTTGTAAGAAGCTTACACCAAAGCTTGTCCCAATTCGGCCAAAAAGATTACCGCAACATGTTGGTGCCATGTCATGACACCATGCCAAGTTTCATGATTTTCAAGCATCTTATTGACTTAGAGTAATTAAAAAACCAAGTTTCTCAATCTTTCCGGCCGAGCCACGACGCCCAGATGTTGAATTTCATTCCCATTTCTTGCATGGGACGTAGAAATTCACCGAAGGACACACATTTGATTTTTCAACCAACTTTGGTGCACTGGAGCATGTGCTTATAGTTCAAATTTGAATTATGCTCATTAAATGCCCAGAAACTCAATTAATGTAGAAAGAAGGCCAAACGAACCCGGAATAATTCCAAAATTTAGCACTATACTTCTATTTGGTCTAATCTGCCTGTGTAAAAAAATTAAGGCGGGAGAAGGCAGTGTACGTATGTCGTTTCGCACACGGAGGTGACACGTTCCATCTCGGAACCATGACCCTTCTTGAGGGAAGCTCCGGTTTGCAAAAAGCTTACACCAAAGCTTGTCCCAATTCGGCCAAAAAAATTACCGCACCATCTTGGTGCCATGTCATGATTTTCAGGCGTATTTTAGGTTTACAGGAATTAAAAAAACTAAGTTTCTCAATATTTCCAGCCGAGCCACGACGCCCAGATGTTTGAATTTCATTCCCATTTCTTGCATGGGACGTAGAAATTCACCCAAGGACACACATGTGATTTTCGAACCAACTTTTGTGCACTGGAGCATGTGCTTGTAGTTTAAATTTGAATTATGCACATTAAATGCCCAGAAACTCAATTAATGTGGAAAAAAGGCCAACCGAACCCGGAATAATTCCAAAATTTAGCACTATACTTCTATTTGGTCTAATCTACCTATGTAAAAAAATTAAGGCGGGAGAAGGCAGTGTACGTATGTCGTTTCGCACACGGAGGTGACACGTTCCCTCTCGGAACCACGAGTCTTCTTGAGGGAAGCTTCGGTTTGCAAGAAGCTTCCACCAAAGCTTGTCCCAATTTGGCCAAAAAAATTACGGCCGCGTGTTGGTGCCATGTCATGACACCATGCCAAGTTTCATGATTTTCAGGCGACTTTTGGATTTACAGGAATTAAAAAACCAAGTTTCTCAATCTTTCCGTACGAGCCATGACGCCCAGGTGTTCAAATTTCATTCCCATTTCTTGCATGGGACCTAGAAATTCACGCAAGGACACACATGTGATTTTTCAACCAACTTTGGTGCACTGGAGCATGTGCTTGTAGTTGAAATTTGAATTATGTACATTAAATGCCCAGGAAATCAATTAATGTCTAAAAAAGGCCAAACGTACCCGGAATAATTCCAAAATTTAGCACTATACTTCTATTTGGTCTAATCTACCTCTGGAAAAAATTAAGGCGGGAGAAGGCAGTGTGCGTATGTCGTTTCGCACACGGAGTTGAAACGTTCCCACTCGGAACCACGAGGCTTCTTGACGGAAGTTCCGGTTTGCAAGAGGCTTACACCAAAGCTTGTCCCAATTCGGCCAAAAAAATTACCGCAACATGTTGGTTTCATGTCATGACACCATCCCAAGTTTCATGATTTTCAGGCGTCTTTTCGATTTAGTGGAATTGAAAAACCAAGTTTCTCAATCTTTGCGGCCGAGCCATGACGCCCAGATGTTTGAATTGCATTCCCGTTTCTTGCATGGGACGTTGATATTCACCCAAGGACACACATGTGATTTTTCAACCAACTTTGGTGCACTGGAGCAAGTGCTTGTAGTTCAAATTTGAATTATGCACATTAAATGCCCAGAAACTCAATTAATGCAGAAAGAAGGCAAACGAAGCAAGAATAATTCCAAAATTTAGCACTATACTTCTATTTGGTCTATTCTGCCCGTGTAATAAAATTAAGGCGGGAGAAGGCAGTGTACGTATGTCGTTTCGCACACGGAGGTGCCACGTTCCCACTCGGAACTATGAGCCTTCTTTAGGGAAGCTTCGGTTTGCAAGAAGCTTACACCAAAGCTTGTCCCAATTTGGCCAAAAAAATTACCGCAACATGTTGGTGCCATGTCATGACACCATGCCAAGTTTCATGATTTTCAGGCGTCTTTTGGATTTACAGGAATTAAAAAACCAAGTTTCTCAATCTTTGCGGCCGAGCCACGATGCCCAGATGTTTGAATTTCATTCCCATTTCTTGCATGGGACGTAGAAATTCACCCAAGGACACACCTGTGATTTTTCAACCAACTTTGGTGCACTGGAGCAAGTGCTTGTAGTTCAAATTTTAATTATGCACATTAAATGCCCAGAAACTCAATTAATGCAGAAAGAAGGCAAACGAAGACGGAATAACTCCAAAATTTAGCACTATACTTCTATTTGGTCTAATCTGCCTGTGTAAAAAATTAAGGCTGGAGAAGGCAGTGTACGTATGTCGTTTCGCACACGGAGGTGACACGTTCCCTCTCGGAACCACGAGCCTTCTTGAGGGAAGCTCCGGTTTGCAAGCAGCTTACACCAAAGCTTGTCCCAATTCGGCCAAAAAATTAGAGCAGCATGTTGGTTCCATGTCATGACACCATGCCAAGTTTCATGGTTTTCATGCTTCTTTTGGATTTACAGGAATTAAAAAAGCAAGTTTCTCAATCTTTACGGCCGAGCCACGACGCCCAGATGTTTGAATTTCATTCCCATTTCTTGCATGGAACCTATAAATTCACCAAAAGACACACATGTGATTTTTCAACCAACTTTGGTGCACTGGAGCATGTGCTTGTAGTTCAAATTCGAATTATGCACATTAAATGCCAGAAACTCAATTAATGTAGAAAGAAGGCCAAACGAACCCGGAATAATTCCAAAATTTAGCACTATACTTTTATTTGGTCTAATCTGCCTGTGTAAAAAAATTAAGGCGGGAGAAGGCAGTGTACGTATGTCGTTTCGCACATGGAGGTGTTCCGTCTCGGAACCATGAACCTTCTTGAGGGAAGCTCCAGTTTGCAAGAAGCTTACCCCAAAGCTTCTCCCAATTCGGCCAAAAAAATTACCGCAGCATCCAGGTGCCATGTCATGACACCATGCCAAGTTTCGTGATTTTCGGGTGTCTTTTGGATTTACAAGAATTAAAAAACCAAGTTGCTCAATCTTACGGCCAAGCCACGACGCCCGGTTGTTTGAATTTCATTCCCATTTCTTGCATTGGGACGTAGAAATTCACCCATGGACATACATGCGATTTTCGAACCAACTTTGGTGCACTGGAGCATGTGCTTGTAGTTCAAATTTTAATTATGCATATTAAATCTCCAGAAACTCAATTAATGTAGAAAAAAGGCCAAACGAACCCGGAATCATTCCAGAATTTAGCACTATAATTATATTTGGTCTAATCTACCTGTGTAAAAAATTAAGGCGGGAGAAGGCTGTGTACGTATGTCGTTTCGCACACGGAGGTGACACGTTCCCTCTCGGAACCACGAGCCTTCTTGAGGGAAGCTCCGGTTTGCAAGAAGCTTACACCGAAGCTTGTCCCAATTCGACCAAAAAAATTACCGCCGCATGTTGGTGCCACGTCATGAGACCATGCCAAGTTTTGATGATTTTCAGGCGTGTTTTGGATTTACAGGAATTAAAAAACAAAGTTTCTCAATCTTTACGGCCGAGCCACGACGCCCAGATGTTTGAATTTCATTCCCATGTGTTGCATGGGACCTAGAAATTCACCCAAGGACACGCATGTGATTTTTCAACCAACTTTGGTGCACTTAAGCATGTGCTTGTAGTTCATATTGGAATTATGCAAATTAAATTCTCAGAAAATCAATTAATGTATAAAATAGGCCAAACGAACCTGGAATAATTCCAAAATTAAGGCGGGAGAAGGCAGTGTACGTATGTCGTTTCGCACACGGAGGTGACACGTTCCCTCTCGGAACCACGAGCCTTCTTGAGGGAAGCTCCGGATTGCAAGAAGCTTACACCAAAAACTTGTCCCAATTCGGGCAAAAAAATTACCGCCGCATGTTGGTGCGATGTCATGACACCATGCCAAGTTTTGATGATTTTCGGGCGTGTTTTGGATTTACAGGAATTAAAGAACCGAGTTTCTCAATCTTTCCGGCCGAGCCACGACGCCCAGATGTTCGATTTTCATTCCCATTTCTTACATGGGACCTAGAAATTCACGCAAGGACACACATGTGATTTTTCAACCAACTTTGGTGCACTGGAGCATGTGCTTGTTGTTTAAATTTTAATTGTGTACATTAAATGCTCAGAAAGTTAATTAATGTATAAAAAAGGCCAAATGAACCCAGAATAATTCCAAAATTTGGCACGATACTTTTATTTGGTCTAATCTACCTATGTAAAAATTAAGGCGGGAGAAGGCAGAGTACGTATGTCGTTTCGCACACGGAGGTGACACATTCCCTCTTGGAACCACGAGCCTTCTTGAGGGAAGCTCCAGTTTGCAAGAAGCTTACACCAAAGTTTGTCCCAATTCGGCCAAAAAATTACCGCAGCATGTTGGTGCCATGTCATGAAACCATGGCAAGTTTCATGATTTTCAGGCGACTTTTGGATTTATAGGAATTAAAAAACCATGTTTCTCAATCTTTCCGGCCGAGCCACGACGCCCAGATGTTCGAATTTCATTCCCATTTCTTGCATGGGACGTAGAAATTCATGCAAGGACACACATGTGATTATTCAACCAACTGTGGTGCACTGGAGCATGTGCTTGTAGTTCAAATTCGAATTATGTACATCAAATGCCGAGAAAATCAATTAATGTATAAAAAACAAACGAACCTGGAAAAATTCCAAAATTTAGCACGATACTTCTATTTGGTCTAATCTACCTGTGTAAAAATTAAGGCGGGAGAAGGCAGAGTACGTATGTTGTTTCGCACACGGAGGTGACTCGTTCCTTCTCGGAACCACGAGCCTTCTTGAGGGAAGCTCCGGTTTGCAAGAAGCTTACACCAAAGCTTGTCCCAATTCGGCCAAAAAAATTACCACAGCATGTTGGTGCTATGTCATGACACCATGCAAAGTTTCATGATTTTCAGGCAACTTTTGGATTTACAGGAATTAAAAAACCATGTTTCTCAATCTTTCCGGCCGAGCCACGACGCCCAGATGTTCGAATTTCATTCCCATTTCTTGCATGGGACCTAGAAATTCATGCAAGGACATACATGTGATTATTCAACCAACTGTGGTGCAGTGGAGCATGTGCTTGTAGTTCAAATT
Organism: Aegilops tauschii subsp. strangulata; assembly: GCF_002575655.3. Lineage (NCBI taxonomy): Eukaryota > Viridiplantae > Streptophyta > Magnoliopsida > Poales > Poaceae > Aegilops > Aegilops tauschii. The sequence goes on along the minus strand of NC_053037.3, from coordinate 273,343,941 downwards.
TGAATTATGTACATTAAATGCCCAGAAAATCAATTAATGTATAAAAAAAGCCAAACGAACCCGGAATAATTCCAAAATTTAGCACGATACTTCTATTTGGTCTAATCTACCTGTGTAAAAATTAAGGCGGGAGAAGGCAGAGTACGTATGTCGTTTCGCACATGGTGGTGACACGTTCCTTCTCGGAACCACGAGCCTTCTTCAGGGAAGCTCCGGTTTGCAAGGATCTTACACCAAAGCTTGTCCCAATTCGGCCAAAAAATTACCGCAGCATGTTGGTTTCATGTCATGACACCATCCCAAGTTTCATGATTTTCAGGCGTCTTCTGGATTTAGTGGAATTGAAAAACCAAGTTTATCAATCTTTCCGGCCGAGCCACGATGCCTAGATGTTTGAATTTCATTCCCGTTTCTTGCATGGGACGTACATATTCACCCAAGGACAGACATGTGATTTTTCAACCAATGTTGGTGCACTGAAGCATTTGCTTGTAGTTGAAATTTGAATTATGCATGTTAATTGCCCAGAAACTCAATTGATGTAGAAAGAAGGCCAAACGGACCCGGAATAATTCCAAATTTTAGCACTATACTTCTATTTGGTCTAGTCTGCCTGTGTAAAAAATTAAGACGGGAGATGGCAGTGTACGTATGTCGTTTCGCACACGGAGCTGCCACGTTCCCTCTCGGAACCATGAGCCTTCTTTAGGGAAGATCTGGTTTGCAATAAACTTACACCAAAGCTTGTCCCAATTCGGCCAAAAAAAATACCGCAGCATCTTGGTGCCATGTCTGACACCATGCCAAGTTTCATGATTTTCAGGCGTCTTTTGGATTTACAGGAATTAAAAACCTAGTTTCTCAATCTTTCCGGCCGAGCCACGACACCCAGATGTTTGAATTTCATTCCCATTTCTTGCATGGGACGTAGAAATTCACCCAAGGACACACATGTGATTTTCGAACCAACTTTGGTGCACTGGAGCAAGTGCTTGTAGTTCAAATTTCAATTATGCACTTTAAATGCCCACAAACTAAATTAATAGAGAAAAAAGGCCAAAGGAACCCAGAATAATTCCAAAATTTAGCACTATACTTCTATTTGGTCTAATCTACCTGTGTAAAAAATTAATGCTGGAGAAGGCAGTGTACGTATGTCGTTTCGCACACGGAGGTGACACATTCCCTCTCGGAACCACGAGCCTTCTTTACGCAAGCTTCGGTTTGCAAGAAGCTTACACCAAAGCTTGTCCCAATTCGGCCAAAAAATTACCGCAGCATCCAGGTGCCATGTCATGACACCATGCCAAGTTTCGTGATTTTCAGGTGTCTTTTGGATTTACAAGAATTAAAAAACCAAGTTGCTCAATCTTACGGCCAAGCCACGACGCCCGGTTGTTTGAATTTCATTCCCATTTCTTGCATGGGACGTAGAAATTCACCCATGGACATACATGCGATTTTCGAACCAACTTTGGTGCGCTGGAGCATGTGCTTGTAGTTCAAATTTTAATTATGCATATTAAATCTCCAGAAACTCAATTAATGTAGAAAAAAGGCCAAACGAACCCGGAATAATTCCAGAATTTAGCACTATAATTCTATTTGGTCTAATCTACCTGTGTAAAAAATTAAGGCGGGAGAAGGCTGTGTACGTATGTCGTTTCGCACACGGAGGTGACACGTTCCCTCTCGGAACCACGAGCCTTCTTGAGGGAAGCGCCGGTTTGCAAGAAGCTTACACCGAAGCTTGTCCCAATTCGACCAAAAAAATTACCGCCGCATGTTGGTGCCACGTCATGAGACCATGCCAAGTTGATGATTTTCAGGCGTGTTTTGGATTTACAGGAATTAAAAAACAAAGTTTCTCAATCTTTACGGCCGAGCCACGACGCCCAGATATTTGAATTTCATTCCCATGTGTTGCATGGGACCTAGAAATTCACCCAAGGACACGCATGTGATTTTTCAACCAACTTTGGTGCACTTAAGCATGTGCTTGTAGTTCATATTGGAATTATGCAAATTAAATTCTCAGAAAATCAATTAATGTATAAAATAGGCCAAACGAACCTGGAATAATTCCAAAATTAAGGCGGGAGAAGGCAGTGTACGTATGTCGTTTCGCACACGGAGGTGACATGTTCCCTCTCGGAACCACGAGCCTTCTTGAGGGAAGCTCCGGTTTGCAAGAAGCTTACACCAAAAACTTGTCCCAATTCGGGCAAAAAAATTACCGCCGCATGTTGGTGCGATGTCATGACACCATGCCAAGTTTTGATGATTTTCGGGCGTGTTTTGGATTTACAGGAATTAAAGAACCAAGTTTCTCAATCTTTCCGGCCGAGCCACGACGCCCAGATGTTCGATTTTCATTCCCATTTCTTACATGGGACCTAGAAATTCACGCAAGGACACACATGTGATTTTTCAACCAACTTTGGTGCACTAGAGCATGTGCTTGTTGTTTAAATTCGAATTGTGTACATTAAATGCTCAGAAAGTTAATTAATGTATAAAAAAGGCCAAATGAACCCAGAATAATTCCAAAATTTGGCACGATACTTTTATTTGGTCTAATCTACCTATGTAAAAATTAAGGCGGGAGAAGGCAGAGTACGTATGTCGTTTCGCACACGGAGGTGACACGTTCCCTCTTGGAACCACGAGCCTTCTTGAGGGAAGCTCCAGTTTGCAAGAAGCTTACACCAAAGTTTGTCCCAATTCGGCCAAAAAATTACCGCAGCATGTTGGTGCCATGTCATGAAACCATGCCAAGTTTCATGATTTTCAGGCGACTTTTGGATTTACAGGAATTAAAAAACCATGTTTCTCAATCTTTCCGGCCGAGCCACGACGCCCAGATGTTCGAATTTCATTCCCATTTCTTGCATGGGACGTAGAAATTCATGCAAGGACACACATGTGATTATTCAACCAACTGTGGTGCACTGGAGCATGTGCTTGTAGTTCAAATTCGAATTATGTACATCAAATGCCCAGAAAATCAATTAATGTATAAAAAAACAAACGAACCTGGAAAAATTCCAAAATTTAGCACGATACTTCTATTTGGTCTAATCTACCTGTGTAAAAATTAAGGCGGGAGAAGGCAGAGTACGTATGTTGTTTCGCACACGGAGGTGACTCGTTCCTTCTCGGAACCACGAGCCTTCTTGAGGGAAGCTCCGGTTTGCAAGAAGCTTACACCAAAGCTTGTCCCAATTCGGCCAAAAAAATTACCACAGCATGTTGGTGCTATGTCATGACACCATGCAAAGTTTCATGATTTTCAGGCAACTTTTGGATTTACAGGAATTAAAAAACCATGTTTCTCAATCTTTCCGGCCTTGCCACGACGCCCAGATGTTCGAATTTCATTCCCATTTCTTGCATGGGACCTAGAAATTCATGCAAGGACATACATGTGATTATTCAACCAACTGTGGTGCAGTGGAGCATGTGCTTGTAGTTCAAATTTGAATTATGTACATTAAATGCCCAGAAAATCAATTAATGTATAAAAAAAGCCAAACGAACCCGGAATAATTCCAAAATTTAGCACGATACTACTATTTGGTCTAATCTACCTGTGTAAAAATTAAGGCGGGAGAAGGCAGAGTACGTATGTCGTTTCGCACATGGTGGTGACACGTTCCTTCTCGGAACCACGAGCCTTCTTCAGGGAAGCTCCGGTTTGCAAGGATCTTACACCAAAGCTTGTCCCAATTCGGCCAAAAAATTACCGCAGCATGTTGGTTTCATGTCATGACACCATCCCAAGTTTCATGATTTTCAGGCGTCTTCTGGATTTAGTGGAATTGAAAAACCAAGTTTATCAATCTTTCCGGCCGAGCCACGATGCCTAGATGTTTGAATTTCATTCCCGTTTCTTGCATGGGACGTACATATTGACCCAAGGACACACATGTGATTTTTCAACCAATGTTGGTGCACTGAAGCATTTGCTTGTAGTTGAAATTTGAATTATGCATGTTAATTGCCCAGAAACTCAATTGATGTAGAAAGAAGGCCAAACGGACCCGGAATAATTCCAAATTTTAGCACTATACTTCTATTTGGTCTAGTCTGCCTGTGTAAAAAATTAAGACGGGAGATGGCAGTGTACGTATGTCGTTTCGCACACGGAGCTGCCACGTTCCCTCTCGGAACCATGAGCCTTCTTTAGGGAAGATCTGGTTTGCAATAAACTTACACCAAAGCTTGTCCCAATTCGGCCAAAAAAATTACCGCAGCATCTTGGTGCCATGTCTGACACCATGCCAAGTTTCATGATTTTCAGGCGTCTTTTGGATTTACAGGAATTAAAAACCTAGTTTCTCAATCTTTCCGGCCGAGCCACGACACCAGATGTTTGAATTTCATTCCCATTTCTTGCATGGGACGTAGAAATTCACCCAAGGACACACATGTGATTTTCGAACCAACTTTGGTGCACTGGAGCAAGTGCTTGTAGTTCAAATTTCAATTATGCAGTTTAAATGCCCACAAACTAAATTAATAGAGAAAAAAGGCCAAAGGAACCCAGAATAATTCCAAAATTTAGCACTATACTTCTATTTGGTCTAATCTACCTGTGTAAAAAATTAAGGCTGGAGAAGGCAGTGTACGTATGTCGTTTCGCACACGGAGGTGACACATTCCCTCTCGGAACCACGAGCCTTCTTTACGCAAGCTTCGGTTTGCAAGAAGCTTGTCCCAATTCGGCCAAAAAATTACCGCAACATGTTGGTGCCATGTGATGACACCATGCCAAGTTTCATGATTTTCAGGCGTTTTTTGGATTTACAGGAATTAAAAAACCAAGTTACTCAATCTTTGCGGCCGAGCCACGACGCCCAGATGTTTGAATTTCATTCCCATTTCTTGCATGGGACGTAGAAATTCACCCAAGGAGACACATGTGATTTTTCAACCAACTTTGGTGCACTGGAGCAAGTGCTTGTAGTTCAAATTTGAATTATGCACATTAAAATCCCATAAACTAAATTAATGTAGAAAAAAGGCAAACGAAGCCGGAATAATTTCAAAATTTAGCACTATAGTTCTATTTGGTCTATTCTGCCCGTGTAAAAAAAATTAAGGCGGGAGAAGGCAATGTACGTATGTCGTTTCGCACACGGAGGTGCCACGTTCCCTCTCGGAACCACGAGCCTTCTTTAGGGAAGCTCCGGTTTGTAAGAAGCTTACACCAAAGCTTGTCCCAATTCGGCCAAAAAAATTACCGCAGCACCTTGGTGCCATGTCTGACACCATGCCAAGTTTAATGATTTTCAGGCGTCTTTTGGATTTACAGGAATTAAAAAACCAAGTTTCTCAATCTTTCCGGCCGAGCCACGACGCCTAGATGTTTGAATTTCATTCCCATTTCTTGCATGGGACGTAGAAATTCACCCAAGGACACACATGTGATTTTCGAACCAACTTTGGTGCACTGGAGCAAGTGCTAGTAGTTCAAATTTGAATTATGCACATTAAATGCCCAGAAACTCAATTAATGCAGAAAGAAGGCCAAAGGAACACGGAATAATTCCAAATTTTAGCACTATACTTCTATTTGGTCTATTCTACCTGTGTAAAAAATTAAGGCTGGAGAAGGCAGTGTACGTATGTCATTTCGCACACGGAGGTGACACATTCCCTCTCGGAACCATGAGCCTTCTTTAGGGAAGCTCCGGTTTGCAAGAAGCTTAGACCAAAGCTTGTCCCAATTCGGCCAAAAAAATTACCGCAACATGTTGGTGCCATGTCATGACACCATAACAAGTTTCATGATTTTCAGGCGTCTTTTGGATTTACAGGAATTAAAAACCAAGTTTCTCAATCTTTGCGGCCGAGCCACGACGCCCAGATGTTTGAATTTCATTCCCATTTCTTGCATGGGACGTAGAAATTCACCCAAGGACACACATGTGATTTTCGAACCAACTTTGGTGCACTGGAGTATGTGCTTGTAGTTCAAATTTGAATTATGCACATTAAATGCCCATAAACTAAATTAATGTAGAAAAAAGGCCAAAGGAACCCGGAATAATTCCAAATTTTAGCACTATACTTCTATTTGGTCTAATCTACCTGTGTAAAAAATTAAGGCTAGAGAAGGCAGTGTACGTATGTCGTTTCGCACACGGAGGTGACACATTCCCTCTCGGAACCACGAGCCTTCTTCAGGGAAGCTTCGGTTTGCAAGAAGCTTACACCAAAGCTTGTCCCAATTCGGCCAAAAAAATTACCGCAACATGTTGGTGCCATGTCATGACACCATGCCAAGTTTCATGATTTTCAGGCGTCTTTTGGATTTAGTGGAATTAAAAAACCAAGTTTCTCAATCTTTCCGGCTGAGCCACGATGCCTAGATGTTTGAATTTCATTCCCGTTTCTTGCATGGGACGGAGATATTCTCCCAAGGACATACATGTGATTTTTCAACCAACGTTGGTGCACTGAAGCATTTGCTTGTAGTTGAAATTTGAATTATGCACATTAAATGCCCATAAACTAAATTAATGTTGAAGCCGGAATAATTCCAAAATTTAGCACTATAGTTCTATTTGGTCTATTCTGCCCGTGTAAAAAAATTAAGGCTGCAGAAGGCAATTTCATTCCCATTTCTTGCATGGGAGGTGCCACGTTCCCTCTCGGAACCACGAGCCTTCTTTAGGGAAGCTCCGGTTTGCAAGAAGCTTACACCAAAGCTTGTCCCAATTCGGCCAAAAAAATTACCGCAGCATTTTGGTGCCATGTCTGACACCATGCCTAGTTTCATGATTTTCAGGCGTCTTTTGGATTTACAGGAATTAAAAAACCAAGTTTCTCAATCTTTCCGGCCGAGCCACGATGCCCAGATGTTTGAATTTCATTCCCATTTCTTGCATGGGACGTAGAAATTCACCCAAGGACACACATGTGATTTTCGAACCAACTTTGTTGCACTTGAGCAAGTGCTTGTAGTTAAAATTTGAATTATGCACATTAAATGCCCATAAACTCAATTAATGCAGAAAGAAGGCCAAAGGAAACCGGAATAATTCCAAATTTTAGCACTATACTTCAATTTGGTCTAATCTACCTGTGTAAAAAATAAGGCTGGAGAAGGCAGTGTACGTATGTCGTTTCGCACACGGAGGTGACACATTCCCTCTCGGAACCACGAGCCTTCTTTAGGGAAGCTTCGGTTTGCAAGAAGCTTACACCAAAGCTTGTCCCAATTCGGCCAAAAAAATTACCGCAACATGTTGGTGCCATGTCATGACACCATGCCAAGTTTCATGATTTTCAGGCGTCTTTTGGATTTACAGGAATTAAAAAACCAAGTTTCTCAATCTTTGCGGCCGAGCCATGACGCCCAGATGTTTGAATTTCATTCCCATTTCTTGCATGGGACGTAGAAATTCACCCAAGGACACACATGTGATTTTTCAACCAACTTTGGTGCACTGGAGCAAGTGCTTCTGGTTCAAATTTCAATTATGCACATTAAATGCCCAGAAACTCAATTAATGCAGAAAGAAGGCAAACGAAGCCGGAATAATTCCAAAATTTAGCACTATAGTTCTATTTGGTCTATTCTGCCCGTGTAAAAAAATTAAGGCGGGAGAAGGCAATGTACGTATATCGTTTCGCACACGGAGGTGCCACGTTCCCTCTCGGAACCATGAGCCTTCTTTAGGGAAGCTCCGGTTTGCAAGAAGCTTACACCAAAGCTTGTCCCAATTCGGCCAAAAAAATTACCGCAGCACCTTGTTGCCATGTCTGACACCATGCCAAGTTTAATGATTTTCAGGCGTCTTTTGGATTTACAGGAATTAAAAAACCAAGTTTCTCAATCTTTCCGGCCAAGCCACGACACCCAGCTGTTTGAATTTTATTCCCATTTCTTGCATGGGACGTAGAAATTAACCCAAGGACACACATGTGATTTTCGAACCAACTTTGGTGCATTGGAGTATGTGCTTGTAGTTCAAATTTGAATTATGCACATTAAATGCCCTCAAACTAAATTAATGTAGAAAAAAGGCCAAAGGAACCCGGAATAATTCCAAATTTTAGCACTATACTTCTATGTGGTCTAATCTACCTGTGTAAAAAATTAAGGCTGGAGAAGGCAGTGTACGTATGTCGTTTCGCACACGGAGGTGACACATTCCCTCTCGGAACCACGACCCTTCTTCAGGGAAGCTTCGGTTTGCAAGAAGCTTACACCAAAGCTTGTCCCAATTCGGCCAAAAAAATTACCGCAACATGTTGGTGCCATGTCATGACACCATGCCAAGTTTCATGATTTTCAGGCGTCTTTTGGATTTACAGGAATTAAAAAACCAAGTTTCTCAATCTTTGCGGCCGAGCCACGATGCCCAGATGTTTGAATTTCATTCCCATTTCTTGCATGGGACGTAGAAATTCACCCAAGGACACACATGTGATTTTTCAACCAACTTTGGTGCACTGGAGCAAGTGCTTGTAGTTCAAATTTGAATTATGCACATTAAATGCCCAGAAACTCAATTAATGCAGAAAGAAGGCAAACGAAGCCGGAATAATTCCAAAATTTAGCACTATACTTCTATTTGGTCAATTCTACCCGTGTAAAAAAATTAAGGAGGGAGAAGGCAATGTACGTATGTCGTTTCGCACACGGAGGTACCATGTTCCCTCTTGGAACCATGAGCTTTCTTTAGGGAAGCTCCGGTTTGCAAGAAGATTACAGCAAAGCTTGTCCCAATTCGGACGAAAAAAATACCGCAGCATCTTGGTGCCATGTCTGATACGATACCAAGTTTAATGATTTTCATGCGTCTTTTGGATTTATAGGAATTAAAAAACCAAGTTTCTCAATCTTTGCGGCCGAGCCATGACGCCCAGATGTTTGAATTTCATTCCCATTTCTTGCATGGGACGTAGAAATTCACCCAAGGACACACATGTGATTTTTCAACCAACTTTGGTGCACTGGAGCAAGTGCTTGTAGTTCAAATTTGAATTATGCACATTAAATGCCCAGAAACTCAATTAATGCAGAAAGAAGGCAAACGAAGCAAGAATAATTCCAAAATTTAGCACTATACTTCTATTTGGTCTATTCTGCCCGTGTAATAAAATTAAGGCGGGAGAAGGCAATGTATGTATGTCGTTTCGCACACGGAGGTGCCACGTTCCCACTCGGAACTATGAGCCTTCTTTAGGGAAGCTCCGGTTTGCAACAAGCTTACACCAAAGCTTGTCCCAATTCGGCCAAAAAATTACCGCAGCATCTTGGTGCCATGTCTTACACCATGCCAAGTTTCATGATTTTCAGGCATCTTTTGGATTTACAGGAATTAAAAAACCAAGTTTCTCAATCTTTCCGGCCGAGCCACGACGCCCAGATGTTTGAATTTCATTCCCATTTCTTGCATGGGACGTAGAAATTCACCCAAGGACACACATGTGATTTTCGAACCAACTTTGGTGCACTGGAGTATGTGCTTGTAGTTCAAATTTGAATTATGCACATTAAATGCCCACAAACTAAATTAACGTAGAAAAAAGGCCAAAGGAAACCGGAATAATTCCAAAATTTAGCACTATACTTCTATTTGGTCTAATCTACCTGTGTAAAAAATTAAGGCTGGAGAAGGCAGTGTATGTATGTCGTTTCGCACACGGAGGTGACACCTTCCCTCTCGGAACCACGAGCCTTCTTCAGGGAAGCTTCGGTTTGCAAGAAGCTTACACAAAAGCTTATCCCAATTAGGCCAAAAAAATAACCGCCGCATGTTGGTGCCATGTCATGACACCATGCCAAGTTTTGATGATTTTGAGGCGTGTTTTGGATTTACAGGAATTCAAAAACCAGGTTTCTCAATCTTTCTGGCCGAGCCACGACGCCCAGATGTTTGAATTTCATTCCCATTTCTTGCATGGGACGTAGAAATTCACCCAAGGACACAAATGTGATTTTTGAACCAACTTTGGTGCACTCGAGTCTGTGCTTGTAGTTCAAATTTGAATTATGCACATTAAATGCCCACAAACTAAACTAATGTAGAAAAAAGGCCAAAGGAAACCGGAATAATTACAAAATTTAGCACTATACTTCTATTTGGTCTAATCTACCTGTGTAAAAAATTGAGGCTGGAGAAGGCAGTGTACGTATGTTGTTTTGCACACGAAGGTGACACATTCCCTCTCGAAACCACGAGCCTTCTTCAGGGAAGCTTCGGTTTGCAAGAAGCTTACACCAAAGCTTGTCCCAATTCGGCCAAAAATATTACCGCAACATGTTGGGGCCATGTCATGGCACCATGCCAAGTTTCATGATTTTCAGGCGTCTTTTGGATTTAAAGGAATTAAAAAACCAAGTTTCTCAATCTTTGCGGCCGAGCCATGACGCCCAGATGTTTGAATTTCATTCCCATTTCTTGCATGGGACGTAGAAATTCACCCAAGGACACACATGTGATTTTTCAACCAACTTTGGTGCACTGGAGCAAGTGCTTGTAGTTCAAATTTCAATTATGCACATTAAATGCCCAGAAACTCAATTAATGCAGAAAGAAGGCAAACGAAGCCGGAATAATCCCAAATTTAGCACTATACTTCTATTTGGTCTATTCTGCCCGTGTAATAAAATTAAGGCGGGAGAAGGCAATGTACGTATGTCGTTTCGCACACGGAGGTGCCACGTTCCCTCTCGGAACCACGAGCCTTCTTCAGGGAAGCTTCGGTTTGCAAGAAGCTTACACCAAAGCTTGTCCCAATTCGGCCAAAAAAATTACCGCAGCATCTTGGTGCCATGTCTGACACCATGCCAAGTTTCATGATTTTCAGGCGTCTTTTGGATTTACTGGAATTAAGAAACCAAGTTTCTCAATCTTTCCGGCCGAGCCACGACGCCCAAATGTTTGAATTTCATTCCCATTTCTTGCATGGGACGTAGAAATTCACCCAAGGACACACATGTGATTTTTGAACCAACTTTGGTGCACTGGAGTATGTGCTTGTAGTTCAGATTTGAATTATGCACATTAAATGCCCACAAACTAAATTAATGTAGAAAAAAGGCCAAAGGAAACCGGAATAATTCCAAAATTTAGCACTATACTTCTATTTGGTCTAATCTACCTGTGTAAAAAATTACGGCTGGAGAAGGCAGTGTACGTATGTCGTTTCGCACACGGAGGTGACACATTCCCTCTCGGAACCACGAGCCTTCTTCAGGAAAGCTTCGGTTTGCAAGAAGCTTACACCAAAGCTTGTCCCAATTCGGCCAAAAAAATTACCGCCGCATGTTGGTGCCATGTCATGACACCATGCCAAGTTTTGATGATTTTCAGGCGTGTTTTGGATTTACAGAAATTCAAAAACCAAGTTTCTCAATCTTTTCGGCCGAGCCACGACGCCCAGATGTTTGAATTTCATTCCCATTTGTTTCATGGGACCTATAAATTCACCCAAGGACACACATGTGATTTTTCAACCAACTTTGGTGCACTTGAGCATGTGCTTGTTGTTCAAATTTGAATTATGCAAATTAAATTCCTAGAAAACCAATTAATGTATAAAAAAGGCCAAACGAACCCGGAATAATTCCAAAATTTAGCATGATACTTCAATTTGGTCTAATATGCCTGTGTAAAAAAATTAAAGCGGGAGAAGGCAGTGTACGTATGTCGTTTCGCACACGGAGGTGACACGTTCCCTCTCGGAACCACGAGTCTTCTTGAGGGAAGCTCCGATTTGCAAGAAGCTTACACCAAAGCTTGTCCCAATTCGGCCAAAAAATTACCGTAGCATGTTGGTGCCATGTCATGAAATCTTGCTGAGTTTCATGATTTTCAGGCCACTTTTGGATTTACAAGAATTAAAAAACCATGTTTCTCAATCTTTCCGGCCGAGCCACGACGCCCAGATGTTCGAATTTTATTCCCACTTCTTGCATGGGAGCTCGAAATTCATGCAAGGACACACATGTGATTATTCAACCAACTGTGGTGCACTGGAGCATTTGCTTGTAGTTGAAATTCTAATTATGTACATTAAATGCCCAGAAAATCAATTAATGTATAAAAAACCAAACGAACCTGGAAAAATTCCAAAATTTAGCACGATACTTCTATTTGGTCTAATCTACCTGTGTAAAAATTAAGGCGGGAGAAGGCATAGTACGTATGTCGTTTCACACACGGAGGTGACTCGTTCCTTCTCGGAACCACGAGCCTTCTTGAAGGAAGCTCCGGTTTGCAAGAAGCTTACACCAAAGCTTGTCCCAATTCAGCAAAAAAAATTACCGCAGCATGTTGGTGCCATGTCATGACACCATGCCAAGTTTCATGATTTTCAGGCAACTTTTGGATTTACAGGAATTAAAAAACCATGTTTCTCAATCTTTCCGGCCGAGCCACGACGCCCGGATGTTCGAATTTCATTCCCATTTCTCGCATGGGACCTAGAAACTCATGCAAGGACACACATGTGATTATTCAACCAACTGTGGTGCACTGGAGCTTGTGCTTGTAGTTCAATTTCGAATTATGTACATTAAATGCCCAGAAAATCAATTAATGTATAAAAAAGCCAAACGAACCTGGAATATTTCCAAAATTTAGCACGATACTTGGTCTAATCTACCTGTGTAAAAATTAAGGCGGGAGAAGGCAGAGTACGTATGTCTTCTTTAGGGAAGCTTCGGTTTGATAGAAGCTTACACCAAAGCTTGTCCCAATTCGGCGAAAAAATTACCGCAGCATCTTGGTGCCATGTCTGACACCATGCCAAGTTTCATGATTTTCAGGCGTCTTTTGGATTTACAGGAATTAAAAAACCAAGTTTCTCAATCTATTCGGCCGAGCCACGACGCGCGGATGTTCGAATTTCATTCCGATTTCTTGCATGGGACCTATAAATTCAACCAAAGACACACATGTGATTTTTCAACCAACTTGGGTGCACTAGAGCATGTGCTTGTAGTTCAAATTTGTATTATGAATATTAAATTACCAGAAACTCGATTAATGCATAAAAAGGCCAAATGAACCCGGAATAATTCCAAGTTTCGCACACGGAGTTGAAATGTTCCCACCCGGAACCACGAGGCTTCTTGACTGAAGTTCCGGTTTGCAAGAGGCTTACACCAAAGCTTGTCCCAATTCGGCCAAAAAAATTACCGCAACATGTTGGTTTCATGTCATGACACCATGCCAAGTTTCATGATTTCCAGGCGTCTTTTGGATTTACAGGAATTAAAACACCTAGTTTCTCAATCTTTTCTTCCGAGCCACGACGCCCAGATGTTTGAATTTCAATCCCATTTCTTGCATGGGACGTAGAAATTCACCCAAGGACACACATGTGATTTTCGAACCAACTTTGGTGCACTGGAGTATGTGCTTGTAGTTCAGATTTGAATTATGCACATTAAATGCCCATAAACTCAATTAATGCAGAAAGAAGGCCAAAGGAACCCGGAATAATTCCAAATTTTAGCACTATACTTCTATTTGGTCTAATCTACCTGTGTAAAACAATAAGGCTGGAGAAGGCAGTGTACGTACGTCGTTTCGCACACGGAGGTGACACATTCCCTCCCGGAACCATGAGCCTTCTTCAGGGAAGCTCCGGTTTGCAAGAAGCTTACACCAAAGCTTGTCCCAATTCGGCAAAAAAAATTACCGCAGCATGTTGGTGCCATGTCATGACACCATGCCAAGTTTCATGATTTTCAGGCGTCTTTTGGATTTACAGGAATTAAAAAACAAAGTTTCTCAATCTTTACGGCCGAGCTACGACGCCCAGATGTTTGAATTTCATTCCCATGTGTTGCATGGGACCTAGAAATTCACCCAAGGACACGCATGTGATTTTTCAACCAACTTTGGTGCACTTAAGCATGTGCTTGTAGTTCATATTGGAATTATGCAAATTAAATTCTCAGAAAATCAATTAATGTATAAAATAGGCCAAACGAACCTGGAACAATTCCAAAATTAAGCACGATACTTCAATTTGGTCTAATCTACCTGTGTAAAAAATTAAGGCGGGAGAAGGCAGTGTACGTATGTCGTTTCGCACACGGAGGTGACACGTTCCCTATCGGAACCACGAGCCTTCTCGAGGGAAGCTCCGGTTTACAAGAAGCTTACACCAAAGCTTGTCCCAATTCGGGCAAAAAAATTACCGCCGCATGTTGGTGCGATGTCATGACACCATGCCAAGTTTTGATGATTTTCATGCGTGTTTTCGATTTACAGGAATTAAATAACCAAGTTTCTCACTCTTTCCGGCTGAGCCACGACGCCCAGATGTTCGATTTTCATTCCCATTTCTTGCATGGGACCTAGAAATTCACGTAAGGACACACATGTGATTTTTCAACCAACTTTGGTGCACTAGAGCATGTGCTTATTGTTTAAATTCGAATTATGTACATTAAATGCTCAGAAAGTTAATTAATGTATAAAAAAGGCCAAATGAACCCAGAATAATTCCAAAATTTGGCACGATACTTTTATTTGGTCTAATCTACCTATGTAAAAATTAAGGCGGGAGAAGGCAGAGTACGTATGTCGTTTCGCACACGGAGATGACACGTTCCCTCTCGGAACCACGAGCCTTCTTGAGGGAAGCTCCAGTTTGCAAGGAGCTTACACCAAAGCTTGTCCCAATTCGGCCAAAAAATTACCGCAGCATGTTGGTGCCATGTCATGAAACCATGCCAAGTTTCATGATTTTCAGGCGACTTTTGGATTTACAGGAATTAAAAAACCATGTTTCTCAATCTTTCCGGCCGAGCCACGACGCCCAGATGTTCGAATTTCATTCCCATTTCTTGCATGGGACCTAGAAATTCATGCAAGGACACACATGTGATTATTCAACCAACTGTGGTGCACTGGAGCATGTGCTTGTAGTTCAAATTCGAATTATGTACATTAAGTGACCAGAAAATCAATTAATGTATAAAAAAACCAAACGAACCCGGAATTTTTTTCAAAATTTAGCACGATACTTTTATTTGGTCTAATCTACCTGTGTAAAAATTAAGGCGGGAGAAGGCAGAGTACATATGTTGTTTCGCACACGGAGGTGACTCGTTCTTCTCGGAACCACGAGCCTTCTTGAGGGAAGCTCCGGTTTGCAAGAAGCTTACACCAAAGCTTGTCCCAATTCGGCCAAAAAAATTACCGCAGCATGTTGGTGCTATGTCATGACACCATGCCAAGTTTCATGATTTTCTGGCAACTTTTGGATTTACAGGAATTAAAAAACCATGTTTCTCAATCTTTCCGGCCGAGCCACGACGCCCAGATGTTCGAATTTCATTCCCATTTCTTGCATGGGACCTAGATATTCATGGAAGGACACACATGTGATTATTCAACCAACTGTGGTGCAGTGGAGCATGTGCTTGTAGTTCAAATTTGAATTATGTACATTAAATGCCCAGAAAATCAATTAATGTATAAAAAAAGCCAAACGAACCCGGAATAATTCCAAAATTTAGCACGATACTTCTATTTGGTCTAATCTACCTGTGTAAAAATTAAGGCGGGAGAAGGCAGAGTACGTATGTCGTTTCGCACATGGAGGTGACACGTTCCTTATCGGAACCACGAGCCTTCTTGAGGGAAGCTACGGTTTGCAAGGATCTTAGACCAAAGCTTGTCCCAATTCGGCCAAAAAAATTACCGCAGCATGTTGGTTTCATGTCATGACACCATCCCAAGTTTCATGATTTTCAGGCGTCTTTTGGATTTAGTGGAATTGAAAAACCAAGTTTCTCAATCTTTCCGGCCGAGCCACGATGCCTAGATGTTTGAATTTCATTCCCGTTTCTTCCATGGGACGTAGATATTCACCCAAGGACACACATGTGATTTTTCAACCAACGTTGGTGCACTGAAGCATTTGCTTGTAGTTGAAATTTCAATTATGCATATTAATTGCCCAGAAACTCAATTAATGTAGAAAGAAGGCCAAACGGACCCAGAATAATTCCAAAATTTAGCACTATACTTCTATTTGGTCTAGTCTGCCTGTGTAAAAAATTAAGACGGGTGATGGCAGTGTACGTATGTCGTTTCGCACACGGAGCTGCCACGTTCCCTCTCGGAACCATGAGCCTTCTTTAGGGAAGCTCCGGTTTGCAAGAAGCTTACACCAAAGCTTGTCCCAATTCGGCCAAAAAAATTACCGCAACATGGTTGTGCCATGTCATGACACCATGCCAAGTTTCATGATTTTCAGGCGTCTTTTGGATTTACAGGAATTAAAAAACCAAGTTTCTCAATCTTTGCGGCCGAGCCACAACGCCCAGATGTTTGAATTACATTCTCATTTCTTGCATGGGACGTAGAAATTCACCAAAGGACACACATGTGATTTTTCAACCAACTTTGGTGCACTGGAGCAAGTGCTTGTAGTTCAAATTTCAATTATGCAAATTCAATGCCCATAAACTAAATTAATGTAGATAAAAGGCAAACGAAGCCGGAATAATTCCAAAATTTAGCACTATAGTTCTAGTTGGTCTATTCTGCCCGTGTAAAAAAATTAAGGCGGGAGAAGGCAATGTACGTATGTCGTTTCGCACACGGAGGTGCCACGTTCCCTCTCGGAACCACGAGCCTTCTTTAGGGAAGCTCCGGTTTGCAAGAAGCTTACACCAAAGCTTGTCCCAATTCGGCCAAAAAAATTACCGCAGCACCTTGGTGCCATGTCTGACACCATGCCAAGTTTCATGATTTTAAGGCGTCTTTTGGATTTACAGGAATTAAAAAACCAAGTTTCTCAATCTTTCCGGCCGAGCCACGACGCCCAGATGTTTGAATTTCATTCCCATTTCTTGCATGGGACGTAGAAATTCACCCAAGGACACACATGTGATTTTCGAACCAACTTTGGTGCACTGGAGCAAGTGCTTGTAGTTCAAATTTGAATTATGCACATCAAATGCCCATAAACTCAATTAATGCAGAAAGAAGGCCAAAGGAACCCGGAATAATTCCAAATTTTAGCACTATACTTCTATTTGGTCTAATCTACCTGTGTAAAAAATTAAGGCTGGAGAAGGCAGTGTACGTATGTCGTTTCGCACACGGAGGTGACACATTCCCTCTCGGAACCACGAGCCTTCTTTAGGTAAGCTTCGGTTTGCAAGAAGCTTACACCAAAGCTTGTCCCAATTCGGCCAAAAAAATTACTGCAACATGTTGGTGCCATGTCATGACACCATGCCAAGTTTCATGATTTTCAGGCATCTTTTGGATTTACAGGAATTAAAAAACCAAGTTTCTCAATCTTTGCGGCCGAGCCATGACGCCCAGATGTTTGAATTTCATTCCCATTTCTTGCATGGGACGTAGATATTCACCCAAGGACACACATGTGATTTTTCAACCAACTTTGGTGCACTGGAGCAAGTGCTTGTAGTTCAAATTTCAATTATGCACATTAAATGCCCAGAAACTCAATTAATGCAGAAAGAAGGCAAACGAAGCCGGAATAATTCCAAAATTTAGCACTATAGTTCTATTTGGTCTATTCTGCCCGTGTAAAAAAATTAAGGCGGGAGAAGGCAATGTACGTATGTCGTTTCGCACACAGAGGTGCCACGTTCCCTCTCGGAACCATGAGCCTTCTTTAGGGAAGCTCCGGTTTGCAAGAAGCTTACACCAAAACTTGTCCCAATTCGGCCAAAAAAATTACCGCAGCACCTTGGTGCCATGTCTGACACCATGCCAAGTTTAATGATTTTCAGGCGTCTTTTGGATTTACAGGAATTAAAAAACCAAGTTTCTCAATCTTTCCGGCCAAGCCACGACACCCAGCTGTTTGAATTTCATTCCCATTTCTTGCATGGGACGTAGAAATTCACCCAAGGACACACATGTGATTTTCGAACCAACTTTGGTGCACTGGAGTATGTGCTTGTAGTTCAAATTTGAATTATGCACATTAAATGCCCACAAACTAAATTAATGTAGAAAAAAGGCCAAAGGAACCCGGAATAATTCCAAATTTTAGCACTATACTTCTATTTGGTCTAATCTACCTGTGTAAAAAATTAAGGCTGGAGAAGGCAGTGTACGTATGTCGTTTCGCAAACGGAGGTGACACATTCCCTCTCGGAACCACGAGCCTTCTTCAGGGAAGCTTCGGTTTGCAAGAAGCTTACACCAAAGCTTGTCCCAATTCGGCCAAAAAAATTACCGCAACATGTTGGTGCCATGTCATGACACCATGCCAAGTTTCATGATTTTCAGGCGTCTTTTGGATTTACAGGAATTAAAAAACCAAGTTTCTCAATCTTTGCGGCCGAGCCACGATGCCCAGATGTTTGAATTTCATTCCCATTTCTTGCATGGGACGTAGAAATTCACCCAAGGACACACATGTGATTTTTCAACCAACTTTGGTGCACTGGAGCAAGTGCTTGTAGTTCAAATTTAAATTATGCACATTAAATGCCCAGAAACTCAATTAATGCAGAAAGAAGGCAAACGAAGCCGGAATATTTCCAAAATTTAGCACTATACTTCTATTTGGTCTATTCTACCCGTGTAAAAAATTAAGGAGGGAGAAGGCAATGTACGTATGTCGTTTCGCACATGGAGGTACCATGTTCCCTCTCGGAACCATGAGCCTTCTTTAGGGAAGCTTCGGTTTGCAAAAGGATTACACCAAAGCTTGTCCCAATTCGGCCAAAAAAATTACCGCAGCATCTTGGTGCCATGTCTGACACCATGCCAAGTTTAATGATTTTCATGCGTCTTTTGGATTTACAGGAATTAAAAAACCAAGTTTCTCAATCTTTGCGGCCGAGCCATGACGCCCAGATGTTTGAATTTCATTCCCATTTCTTGCATGGGACGTAGAAATTGACCCAAGGACACACATGTGATTTTTCAACCAACTTTGGTGCACTGGAGCAAGTGGTTGTAGTTCAAATTTGAATTATGCACATTAAATGCCCAGAAACTCAATTAATGCAGAAAAAAGGCAAACGAAGCCGGAAAAATTCCAATATTTAGCACTATACTTCTATTTGGTCTATTCTGCCCGTGTAATAAAATTAAGGCGGGAGAAGGCAATGTAGGTATGTCGTTTCGCACACGGAGGTGCCACGTTCCCACTCGGAACTATGAGCCTTCTTTAGGGAAGCTCCGGTTTGCAAGAAGCTTACACCAAAGCTTGTCCCAATTCGGCCAAAAAAATTACCGCAGCATCTTGGTGCCATGCCTCACACCATGCCAAGTTTCATGATTTTCAGGCGTCTTTTGGATTTACAGGAATTAAAAAACCAAGTTTCTCAATCTTTCCAGCCGAGCCACGACGCCCAGATGTTTGAATTTCATTCCCATTTCTTGCATGGGACGTAGAAATTCACCCAAGGACACACATGTGATTTTCGAACCAACTTTGGTGCACTGGAGTATGTGCTTGTAGTTTAGATTTGAATTATGCACATTAAATGCCCACTAACTAAATTAATGTAGAAAAAAGGCCAAAGGAAACCGGAATAATTCCAAAATTTAGCACTATACTTCTATTTGGTCTAATCTACCTGTGTAAAAAATTAAGGCTGGAGATGGCAGTGTATGTATGTCGTTTCGCACACGGAGGTGACACCTTCCCTCTCGGAACCACGAGCCTTCTTCAGGGAAGCTTCGGTTTGCAAGAAGCTTACACAAAAGCTTGTCCCAATTCGGCCAAAAAAATTACCGCCGCATGTTGGTGCCATGTCATGACACCATGCCAAGTTTTGATGATTTTCAGGCGTGTTTTGGATTTACAGGAATTCAAAAACCAGGTTTCTCCATCTTTCTGGCCGAGCCACGACGCCCAGATGTTTGAATTTCATTCCCATTTCTTGCATGGGACGTAGAAATTCACCCAAGGACATAAATGTGATTTTTGAACCAACTTTCGTGCACTCGAGTATGTGCTTGTAGTTCAAATTTGAATTATGCACATTAAATGCCCACAAACTAAATTAATGTAGAAAAAAGGCCAAAGGAAACCGAAATAATTCCAAAATTTAGCACTATACTTCTATTTGGTCTAATCTACCTGTGTAAAAAATTGAGGCTGGAGAAGGCAGTGTACGTATGTCGTTTCGCACACGGAGGTGACACATTCCCTCTCGAAACAATGAGCCTTCTTCAGGGAAGCTTCGGTTTGCAAGAAGCTTACACCAAAGCTTGTCCCAATTCGGCCAAATAAATTACCGCAACATGTTGGGGCCATGTCATGGCACCATGCCAAGTTTCATGATTTTCAGGCGTCTTTTGGATTTACAGGAATTAAAAAACCAAGTTTCTCAATCTTTGCGGCCGAGCCATGACGCCCAGATGTTTGAATTTCATTCCCATTTCTTGCATGGGACGTAGGAATTCACCCAAGGACACATATGTGATTTTTCAACCAACTTTGGTGCACTGGAGCAAGTGCTTGTAGTTCAAATTTGAATTATGCACATTAAATGCCCAGAAACTCAATTAATGCAGAAAGAAGGCAAACGAAGCCGGAATAATTCCAGAATTTAGCACTATACTTCTATTTGGTCTATTCTGCCCGTGTAATAAAATTAAGGCGGGAGAAGGCAATGTACGTATGTCGTTTCTCACACGGAGGTGCCACGTTCCCTCTCGGAACCATGAGCCTTCTTTAGGGAAGCTCCGGTTTGCAAGAAGCTTACACCAAAGCTTGTCCCAATTCGGCCAAAAAAATTACCGCAACATCTTGGTGCCATGTCTGACACCATGCCAAGTTTCATGATTTTCAGGCGTCTTTTGGATTTACAGGAATTAAAAAACCAAGTTTCTCAATCTTTCCGGCCGAGACACGACGCCCAGATGTTTGAATTTCATTCCCATTTCTTGCATGGGACATAGAAATTCACCAAAGGACACACATGTGATTTTTCAACCAACTTTGGTGCACTGGAGTATGTGCTTGTAGTTCAGATTTGAATTATGCACATTAAATGCCCACAAACTAAATTAATGTAGAAAAAAGGCCAAAGGAAACCGGAATAATTCCAAAATTTAGCACTATACTTCTATTTGGTCTAATCTACCTGTGTAAAAAATTAATGATGGAGAAGGCAGTGTACGTATGTCGTTTCGCACACGGAGGTGACACATTTCCTCTCGGAACCACGAGCCTTCTTCCGGAAAGCTTCGGTTTGCAAGAAGCTTACACCAAAGCTTGTCCCAATTCGGCCAAAAAAATTACCGCCGCATGTTGGTGCCATGTCATGACACCATGCCAAGTTTTGATAATTTTTAGGCGTGTTTTGGATTTACACGAATTCAAAAACCAAGTTTCTCAATCTTTCCGGCCGAGGCACGATGCCCAGATGTTTGAATTTCATTCCCATTTGTTTCATGGGACCTAGAAATTCACCCAAGGACACACATGTGATTTTTCAACCAACTTTGGTGCACTTGAGCAAGTGCTTGTTGTTCAAATTTGAATTATGCAAATTAAATTCCTAGAAAACCAGTTAATGTATAAAATAGGCCAAACGAACCTGGAATAATTCCAAAATTTAGCACTATACTTCTATTTGGTCTAATATGCCTGTGTAAAAAAATTAAAGCGGGAGAAGGCAGTGTACGTATGTCGTTTCGCACACGGAGGTGCCACGTTCCCTCTCGGAACCACGAGCCTTCTTCAGGGAAGCTTCGGTTGCAAGAAGCTTACACCAAAGCTTGTCCCAATTGGGCCAAAAAAATTACCGCAGCATCTTGGTGCCATGTCTAACACCATGCCAAGTTTCATGATTTTCAGGCGTGTTTTGGATTTACAGGAATTCAAAAACAAAGTTTCTCAATCTTTCCGGCCGAGCCACGACGCCCAGATGTTTGAATTTCATTCCCATTTCTTGCATGGGACGTAGAAATTCACCCAAGGATGCACCTGTGATTTTGGAACCAACTTTGGTGCACTGGAGTATGTGCTTGTAGTTCAAATTTGAATTATGCACATTAAATGCCCATAAACTAAATTAATGTAGAAAAAGGCCAAAGGAACGCGGAATAATTCCAAAATTTAGCACTATACTTCTATTTTGTCTAATCTACCTGTGTAAAAAATTAAGGCGGGAGAAGGCAGTGTACGTATGTCGTTTCGCACACGAAGGTTACACATTCCCTCTCGGAACCACGAGCCTTCTTCAGGGAAGCTTCGGTTTGCAAGAAGCTTACACCAAACCTTGTCCCAATTCGGCCAAAAAAATTTACCGCCGCATGTTGGTGCCATGTCATGACACCATGCCAAGTTTTGATGATTTTCAGGCGTGTTTTGGATTTACAGGAATTCAAAAACCAAGTTTCTCAATCTTTCCGGCAGAGCCATGACGCCCAGATGTTTGAATTTCATTCCCATTTGTTTCATGGGACCTAGAAATTCACCCAAGGACACACATGTGATTTTTCAACCAACTTTGGTGCACTTGAGCATGTGCTTATTGTTCAAATTTGAATTATGCAAATTAAATTCCTATAAAACCAATTAATGTATAAAAAAGGCCAAACGAACCCGGAATAATTCCAAAATTTAGCACGATACTTCAATTTGGTCTAATATGCCTGTGTAAAAAAATAAAAGCGGGAGAAGGCAGTGTACGTATGTCGTTTCGCACACGGATGTGACACGTTCCCTCTCGGAACCACGAGTCTTCTTGAGGGAAGCTCCGATTTCCAAGAAGTTTACACCAAAGCTTGTCCCAATTCGGCCAAAAAATTACCGCACCATGTTGGTGCCATGTCATGAAACCATGCCAAGTTTCATGATTTTCAGGCGACTTTTGGATTTACAGGAATTAAAAAACCATGTTTCTCAATCTTTCCGGCCGAGCCACGACGCCCGGATGTTCGAATTTCATTCCCATTTATTGCATGGGACCTAGAAACTCATGCAAGGACACACATGTGATTATTCAACCAACTATGGTGCACTGGAGCTTGTGCTTGTAGTTCAAATTCGAATTATGTACATTAAATGCCCAGAAAACCAATTAATGTATAAAAAAAGCCAAATGAACCCGGAATAATTCCAAAATTTAGCACGATTCTTCTATTTGGTCTAATCTACCTGTGTAAAAATTAAGGGGGGAGAAGGCAGAGTACGTATGTCGTTTCACACACGGAGGTGACACATTCCCTCTCGGAACCACGAGCCCCTTCTTTAGGGAAGCTTCGGTTTGCAAGAAGCTTACACCAAAGCTTGTCCCAATTCGGTCAAAAAATTACCGCAGCATCTTGGTGCCATGTCTGACACCATGCCAAGTTTCATGATTTTCAGGCGTCTTTTGGATTTCCAGGAATTAAAAAACCAAGTTTCTCAATCTTTTCGGCCGAGCCACGACGCCCGGATGTTCGAATTTCATTCCGATTTCTTGCATGGGACCTATAAATTCACCCAAAGACACACATGTGATTTTTCAACCAACTTGGGTGCACTAGAGCATGTGCTTGTAGTTAAAATTTGTATTATGCACATTAAATAACAGAAACTCGATTAATGCATAAAAAGGCCAAATGAACCCGGAATAATTCCAAGTTTCGCACACGGAGTTGAAACGTTCCCACTCGGAACCACGAGGCTTCTTGACGGAAGTTCCGGTTTGCAAGAGGCTTACACCAAAGCTTGTCCCAATTCGGCCAAAAAAATTACCGCAACATGTTGGTTTCAAGTCATGACACCATGCCAAGTTTCATGATTTTCAGGCGTCTTTTGGATTTACAGGAATTAAAAAACCATGTTTCTCAATCTTTCCGGCCGAGGCACGACGCCCGGATGTTCGAATTTCATTCCCATTTCTTGCATGGGACCTAGAAACTCATGCAAGGACACGCATGTGATTATTCAACCAACTATGGTGCACTAGAGCATCTGCTGGTAGTTCAAATTCGATTATGTACATTAAATGCCCAGAAAACCAATTAATCTACAAAAAAAAGCCAAACGAACCTGGAATAATTCCAAAATTTAGCACGATTCTTCTATTTGGTCTAATCTACCTGTGTAAAAATTAAGGCGGGAGAAGGCAGAGTACGTATGTCGTTTCGCACACGGAGGTGACACATTCCCTCTCGGAACCACGAGCCTTCTTTAGGGAAGCTTCGGTTTGCAAGAAACTTACACCAAAGCTTGTCCCAATTCGGCCAAAAAATTTACCGCAGCATCTTGGTGCCATGTCTGACACCATGCCAAGTATAATGATTTTCAGGCAACTTTTGGATTTACAGAAATTAAAAAACCATGTTTCTCAATCTTTCCGGCCGAGCCACGACGCCCGGATGTTCGAATTTCATTCCCATTTCTTGCATGGGACCTATAAATTCACCCAAAGACACACATGTGATTTTTCAACCAACTATGGTGCACTGGAGCTTGTGCTTGTATTTCAAATTCGAATTATGTACATTAAATGCCCAGAAAACCAACTAATGTATAAAAAAGCCAAACGAACCCGGAATAATTCCAAAATTTAGCACGATTTTTCTATTTGGTCTAATCTACCTGTGTAAAAATTAAGGCGGGAGAAGGCAGAGTACGTATGTCGTTTCGCACACGGAGGTGACACATTCCCTCTCGAAACCACGAGCCTTCTTTAGGGAAGCTTCGGTTTGCAAGAAGCTTACACCAAAGCTTGTCCCAATTCGGACAAAAAAATTACCGCCGCATGTTGGTGCCACGTCACGACACCATGCCAAGTTTTGATGATTTTCAGGCGTGTTTTGGATTTACACGAATTCAAAAACCAAGTTTCTCAATCTTTCCGGCAGAGCCATGATGCCCAGATGTTTGAATTTCATTCCCATTTGTTTCATGGGACCTAGAAATTCACCCAAGGACACACATGTGATTTTTCAACCAACTTTGGTGCACTTGAGCATGTGCTTGTTGTTCAAATTTGAATTATGCAAATTAAATTCCTAGAAAAACCAATTAATGTATAAAAAAGGCCAAACGAACCCGGAATAACTCCAAAATTTAGCACGATACTTCAATTTGGTCTAATATGCCTGTGTAAAAAAATTAAAGCGGGAGAAGGCAGTGTACGTATGTCGTTTCGCACACGGAGGTGACACGTTCCCTCTCGGAACCATGAGTCTTCTTGAGGGAAGCTCCGATTTAGAAGAAGTTTACACCAAAGCTTGTCCCAATTCCGCCAAAAAATTACCGCAGCATGTTGGTGCCATGTCATGAAACCGTGCCAAGTTTCATGATTTTCAGGCGACTTTTGGATTTACAGGAATTAGAAAACCATGTTTCTCAATCTTTCCGGCCGAGCCACGACGCCCAGATGTTCGAATTTCATTCCCATTTCTTGCATTGGGACCTAGAAATTCATGCAAGGACACACATGTGATTATTCAACCAACTGTGGTGCACTGGAGCATGTGCTTGTAGTTGAAATTCTAATTATGTACATTAAATGCCCAGAAATTCAATTAATGTATAAAAAACCAAACAAACCCAGAAAAATTCCAAAATTTAGCACGATACTTCTATTTGGTCTAATCTACCTGTGTAAAAATTAAGGCGGGAGAAGGCAGAGTACGTATGTCGTTTCGCACACGGGGGTGACTCGTTCCTTCTCGGAACCACGAGCCTTCTTGAGCGAAGCTCCGGTTTGCAAGAAGCTTACACCAAAGCTTGTCCCAATTCGGTCAAAAAATTACCGCAGCATCTTGGTTCCATGTCTGACACCATGCCAAGTTTCATGATTTTCAGGCGTCTTTTGGATTTACAGGAATTAAAAAACCAAGTTTCTCAATCTTTTCGGCCGAGCCACGACGCCCGGATGTTCGAATTTCATTCCGATTTCTTGCATGGGACCTATAAATTCACCCAAAGACACACATGTGATTTTTCAACCAACTTGGGTGCACTAGAGCATGTGCTTGTAGTTCAAATTTGTATTATGCACATTAAATTACCAGAAACTCGATTAATGCATAAAAAGGCCAAATGAACCCGGAATAATTCCAAGTTTCGCACACGGAGTTGAAATGTTCCCACTCGGAACCACGAGGCTTCTTGACGGAAGTTCCGGTTTGCAAGAGGCTTACACCAAAGCTTGTCCCAATTCGGCCAAAAAAATTACCGCAACATGTTGGTTTCAAGTCATGACACCATGCCAAGTTTCATGATTTTCAGGCGTCTTTTGGATTTACAGGAATTAAAAAACCATGTTTCTCAATCTTTCCGGCCGAGGCACGACGCCCGAATGTTCGAATTTCATTCCCATTTCTTGCATGGGACCTAGAAACTCATGCAAGGACACGCATGTGATTATTCAACCAACGATGGTGCACTAGAGCATGTGCTTGTAGTTCAAATCTGAATTATGTACATTAAATGCCCAGAAAACAAATTAATCTATAAAAAAAGCCAAACGAACCTGGAATAATTCCAAAATTTAGCACGATTCTTCTATTTGGTCTAATCTACCTGTGTAAAAATTAAGGCGGGAGAAGGCAGAGTACGTATGTCGTTTCGCACACGGAGGTGACACATTCCCTCTCGGAACCACGAGCCTTCTTTAGGGAAGCTTCGGTTTGCAAGAAACTTACACCAAAGCTTATCCCAATTCGGCCAAAAAAATTACCGCAGCATCTTGGTGCCATGTCTGACACCATGCCAAGTTTCATGAGTTTCAGGCAACTTTTGGATTTACAGGAATTAAAAAACCATGTTTCTCAATCTTTCCGGCCGAGCCACGACGCCCGGATGTTCGAATTTCATTCCCATTTCTTGCATGGGACCTATAAATTCACCCAAAGACACACATGTGATTTTTCAACCCACTTGGGTGCACTAGAGCATGTGCTTGTAGTTCAAATTTGTATTATGCATATTAAATTACCAGAAACTCGATTAATGCATAAAAAGGCCAAATGAAGCCGGAATAATTCCAAGTTTCGCACATAGAGTTGAAATGTTCCCACTCGGAACCACGAGGCTTCTTGACGGAAGTTCCGGTTAGCAAGAGGCTTACACCAAAGCTTGTCCCAATTCGGCCAAAAAATTACCGTAACATGTTGGTTTCATGTCATGACACCATGCCAAGTTTCATGATTTTCAGGCATCTTTTGGATTTACAGGAATTAAAAAACCTAGTTTCTCAATCTTTTCGGCCGAGCCATGACGCCTAGATGTTTGAATTTCATTCCCATTTATTGCATGTGACGTAGAAATTCACCCAAGGACACACATGTGATTTTCGAACCAACTTTGGTGCACTGGAGTATGTGCTTGTAGCTCAAATTTGATTTATGCACATTAAATGCCCATAAACTAAATTAATGTAGAAAAAAGGCCAAAGAACCCGCAATAATTCCAAAATTTAGCACTATACTTCTATTTGGTCTAATCTACCTGTGTAAAAAATTAGGGCGGGAGAAGGCTATGTACGTATGTCGTTTGACACACGGAGGTGACACGTTCCCTCTCGGAACCACGAGCCTTCTTCAGGGAAGCTTCGGTTTGCAAGAAGCTTACACCAAAGCTTGTCCCAATTCGGCCAAAAAATTACCGCAACATGTTGGTGCCATGTCATGGCACCATGCCAAGTTTCATGATTTTCAGGCGTCTTTTGGATTTACAGGAATTAAAAAACCAAGTTTCTCAATCTTTGCGGCCGAGGCATGACGCCCAGATGTTTGAATTTCATTCTCGTTTCTTGCATGGGACGTAGAAATTCACCCAAGGACACACATGTGATTTTTCAACCAACTTTGGTGCATTGGAGCAAGTGCTTGTAGTTCAAATTTGAATTATGCACATTAAATGCCCAGAAACTCAATTAATGCAGAAAGAAGGCAAACGAAGCCGGAATAATTCCAGAATTTAGCACTATACTTCTATTTTGTCTATTCTGCCCGTGTAATAAAATTAAGGCGGGAGAAGGCAGTGTACGTATGTCGTTTCACACACGGAGGTGCCACGTTCCCTCTCGGAACCACGAGCCTTCTTTAGGGAAGCTTCGGTTTGCAAGAAGCTTACACCAAAGTTTGTCCCAATTCGGCCAAAAAAATTACCGCAACATGTTGGTGCCATGTCTGACACCATGCCAAGTTTCATGATTTTCAGGCGTCTTTTGGATTTACAGGAATTAAAAAACCAAGTTTCTCAATCTTTCCGGCCGAGCCACGACGCCCAGATGTTTGAATTTCATTCCCATTTCTTGCATGGGACGTAGAAATTCACCCAAGGACACACATGTGATTTTTGAACCAACTTTGGTGCACTGGAGTATGTGCTTGTAGTCTATTTGGTCTAATCTACCTGTGTAAAAAATTAAGGCTGGAGAAGGCAGTGTACGTATGTCGTTTCGCACACGGAGGTGACACATTCCCTCTCGGAACCACGAGCCTTCTTCAGGGAATCTTCGGTTTGCAAGAAGCTTACACCAAAGCTTGTCCCAATTCGGCCAAAAAAATTACCGCCGCATGTTGGTGCCATGTCATGACACCATGCCAAGTTTTGATGATTTTCAGGCGTGTTTTGGATTTACACGAATTCAAAAACCAAGTTTCTCAATCTTTCCGGCCGAGCCACGACGCCCAGATGTTTGAATTTCATTCCCATTTGTTTCATGGGACCTAGAAATTCACCAAAGGACACACATGTGATTTTTCAACCAACTTTGGTGCACTTGAGCAAGTGCTTGTTGTTCAAATTTGAATTATGCAAATTAAATTTCTAGAAAAACCAGTTAATGTATAAAAAAGGCCAAACGAACCTGGAATAATTCCAAAATTTAGTATATACTTCTATTTGGTCTAATATGCACTGCAGCATGTTGGTTTCATGTCATGACACCATGCCAAGTTTCATGATTTTCAGGTGCCTTTTGGATTTACAGGAATTAAAAAACCAAGTTTCTCAATCTTTCCGGCCGAGCCACGACGCCCAGATGTTTGAATTTCATTCCCATTTCTTGCATGGGACGTAGAAATTCACCCAAGGACACACATGTGATTTTTGAACCAAATTTGGTGCACTGGAGTATGTGCTTGTAGTTCAGATTGGAATTATGCACATTAAATGCCCACAAACTAAATTAATGTAGAAAAAAGGCCAAAGGAAAACGGAATAATTCCAAAATTTAGCACTATACTTCTATTTGGTCTAATCTACCTGTGTAAAAAATTAAGGCTGGAGAAGGCAGTGTACGTATGTCGTTTCGCACAGGTAGGTGACACATTCCTCGCGGAACCACGAGCCTTCTTTAGGGAAGCTTCGGTTTGCAAGAAGCTTACACCAAAGCTTGTCCCAATTCGGCCAAAAAAATTACCGCAACATGTTGGTTTCATGTCATGACACCATGCCAAGTTTCATGATTTTCAGGCGTCTTTTGGATTTACAGCAATTAAAAAACCAAGTTTCTCAATATTTCCGGCCGAGCCACGACTCCCGGATGTTTGAATTTCATTCCCATTTCTTGCATGGGACGTAGAAATTCACCCAAGGACACACATGTGATTTTTGAACCAACTTTGGTGCACTGGAGTGTGTGCTTGTAGTTCAGATTTGCATTATGCACATTAAATGCCCACAAACTAAGTTAATGTAGAAAAAAGGCCAAAGGAAACCGGAATAATTCCAAAATTTAGCACTATACTTCTATTTGGTCTAATCTACCTTTGTAAAAAATTAAGGTTGGAGAAGGCAGTGTACGTATGTCGTTTCGCACACGGAGGTGACACATTCCCTCTCGGAACCACGAGCCTTCTTTAGGGAAGCTTCGGTTTGCAAGAAGCTTACACCAAAGCTTGTCCCAATTCGGCCAAAAAAATTACCGCAACATGTTGGTTTCATGTCATGACACCATGCCAAGTTTCATGATTTTCAGGCGTCTTTTGGATTTACGGGAATTAAAAAACCAAGTTTCTCAATCTTTGCGGCCGAGCCACGACGCCCAGATGTTTGAATTTCATTCCCATTTCTTGCATGGGACGTAGAAATTCACCCAAGTACACACATGTGATTTTCGAACCAACTTTGGTGCACTGGAGTATGTGCTTGTAGTTCAGATTTGAATTATGCACATTAAATGCCCACAAACTAAATTAATGCAGAAAAAAGGCCAAAGGAAACCGGAATAATTCCAAAATTTAGCACTATACTTCTATTTGGTCTAATCTACCTGTGTAAAAAATTAAGGCTGGAGAAGGCAGTGTACGTATGTCGTTTCGCACACGGAGGTGACACATTCCCTCTCGGAACCACGAGCCTTCTTCAGGGAATCTTCGGTTTGCAAGAAGCTTACACCAAAGCTTGTCCCAATTCGGCCAAAAAAATTACCGCCGCATGTTGGTGCCATGTCATGACACCATGCCAAGTTTCATGATTTTCAGGCGTCTTTTGGATTTACGGGAATTAAAAAACCAAGTTTCTCAATCTTTGCGGCCGAGCCACGACGCCCAGATGTTTGAATTTCATTCCCATTTCTTGCATGGGACGTAGAAATTCACCCAAGGACACACATGTGATTTTCGAACCAACTTTGGTGCACTGGAGTATGTGCTTGTAGTTCAGATTTGAATTATGCACATTAAATGCACACAAACTAAATTAATGCAGAAAAAAGGCCAAAGGAAACCGGAATAATTCCAAAATTTAGCACTATAATTCTATTTGGTCTAATCTACCTGTGTAAAAAGTTAAGGCTAGAGAAGGCAGTGTACGTATGTCGTTTCGCACACGGAGGTGACACATTCCCTCTCGGAACCACGAGCCTTCTTCAGGGAAGCTTCGGTTTGCAAGAAGCTTACACCAAAGCTTGTCCCAATTCGGCCAAAAAAATTACCGCAACATGTTGGTGCCATGTCATGACACCATGCCAAGTTTCAAGATTTTCAGGCGTCTTTTGGTTTAGTGGAATTAAAAAACGAAGTTTCTCAATCTTTCCGGCCGAGCCACGATGCGTAGATGTTTGAATTTCATTCCCGTTTCTTGCATGGGAAGGAGATATTCACCCAAGGACATACATGTGATTTTTCAACCAACGTTGGTGCACTGAAGCATTTGCTTGTAGTTGAAATTTGAATTATGCATATTTATTGCCTAGAAACTCAATTAATGTAGAAAGAAGGCCAAACGGACCCGGAGTAATTCCAAAATTTAGCATTATACTTCTATTTGGTGTAGTCTGCCTGTCTAAAAAATTAAGACGGGAGATGGCAGTGTACGTATGTCGTTTCGCACACGGAGCTGACACATTCCCTCTCGGAACCACGAGCCTTCTAGAGGGAAGCTCCGGTTTGCAAGAAGCTTACACCAAAGCTTCTCCCAATTTGGCCAAAAAAATTACCGCAACATGTTGGTGCCATGTCATGACACCATGCCAAGTTTCATGATTTTCAAGCGTCTTTTGGATTTACAGGAATTAAAAAACCAAGTTTCTCAATCTTTGCGGCCGAGCCACGACGCCCAGATGTTTGAATTTCATTCCCATTTCTTGCATGGGACGTAGAAATTCACCCAAGGACACACATGTGATTTTTCAACCAACTTTGGTGCACTGGAGCAAGTGCTTGTAGTTCAAATTTCAATTATGCACATTAAATGCCCATAAACTAAATTAATGTAGAAAAAAGGCAAACGAAGCCGGAATAATTCCAAAATTTAGCACTATAGTTCTATTTGGTCTATTCTGCCCGTGTAAAAAAATTAAGGCGGGAGAAGGCAATGTACGTATGTCGTTTCGCACACGGAGGTGCCACGTTCCCTCTCGGAACCACGAGCCTTCTTTAGGGAAGCTCCGGTTTGCAAGAAGCTTACACCAAAGCTTGTCCCAATTCGGCCAAAAAAATTACCGCAGCACCTTGGTGCCATGTCTGACATCATGCCAAGTTTAATGATTTTCAGGCGTCTTTTGGATTTACAGGAATTAAAAAACCAAGTTTCTCAATCTTTCCGGCAAAGCCACGACACCCAGATGTTTGAATTTCATTCCCATTTCTTGCATGGGACGTAGAAATTCACCCAAGGACACACATGTGATTTTCGAACCAACTTTGGTGCACTGGAGTATGTGCTTGTAGTTCAAATTTGAATTATGCACATTAAATGCCCACAAACTAAATTAATGTAGAAAAAAGGCCAAAGGAACCCAGAATAATTCCAAATTTTAGCACTATACTTTTATTTTGTCTAATCTACCTGTCTAAAAAATTAAGGCTGGAGAAGGCAGTGTACGTATGTCGTTTCGCACACGGAGGTGACACATTCCCTCTCGGAACCACGAGTCTTCTTCAGGGAAGCTTCGGTTTGCAAGAAGCTTACACCAAAGTTTGTCCCAATTCGGCCAAAAAAATTACCACAACATGTTGGTGCCATGTCATTACACCATGCCAAGTTTCATGATTTTCAGGCATCTTTTGGATTTACAGGAATTAAAAAACCAAGTTTCTCAATCTTTGCGGCCGAGCCACGATGCCCAGATGTTTGAATTTCATTCCCATTTCTTGCATGGGACGTAGAAATTCACCCAAGGGCACACATGTGATTTTTCAACCAACTTTGGTGCACTGGAGCAAGTGCTTGTAGTTCAAATTTAAATTATGCACATTAAATGCCCAGAAACTCAATTAATGCAGAAAGAAGGCAAACGAAGCCGGAATAATTCCAAAACTTAGCACTATACTTCTATTTGGTCTATTCTACCCGTGTAAAAAAATTAAGGAGGGAGAAGGCAATGTACGTATGTCGTTTCGCACATGGAGGTACCATGTTCCCTCTCGGAACCATGAGCCTTCTTTAGGGAAGCTCCGGTTTGCAAGAAGATTACACCAAAGCTTGTCCCAATTCGGCCAAAAAAATTACCGCAGCATCTTGGTGCCATGTCTGACACCATGCCAAGTTTAATGATTTTCATGCGTCTTTTGGATTTACAGGAATTAAAAAACCAAGTTTCTCAATCTTTGCGGCCGAGCCATGACGCCATGATGTTTGAATTTCATTCCCATTTCTTGCATGGGACGTAGAAATTCACCCAAGGACACACATGTGATTTTTCAACCAACTTTGGTGCACTGGAGCAAGTGCTTGTAGTTCAAATTTGAATTATGCACATTAAATGCCCAGAAACTCAATTAATGCAGAAAGAAGGCAACCGAAGCCGGAATAATTCCAAAATTTATCACTATACTTCTATTTGGTCTATTCTGCCCGTGTAATAAAATTAAGGCGGGAGAAGGCAATGTACATATGTCGTTTCGCACACGGAGGTGCCACGTTCCCACTCGGAACTATGAGCCTTCTTTAGGCAAGCTCCGGTTTGTAAGAAGCTTACACCAAAGCTTGTCCCAATTCGGCCAAAAAAATTACCGCAGCATCTTGGTGCCATGTCTGACACCATGCCAAGTTTTATGATTTTCAGGCGTCTTTTGGATTTACAGGAATTAAAAAACCAAGTTTCTCAATCTTTCCGGCCGAGCCACGACGCCCAGATGTTTGAATTTCATTCCCATTTCTTGCATGGGACGTAGAAATTCACCCAAGGACACACATGTGATTTTCGAACCAACTTTGGTGCACTGGAGTATGTGCTTGTAGTTCAGATTTGAATTATGCACATTAAATGCCCACAAACTAAATTAATGTAGAAAAAAGGCCAAAGGAAACCGGAATAATTCCAAAATTTAGCACTATACTTCTATTTGGTCTAATCTACCTGTGTAAAAAATTAAGGCTGGAGAAGGCAGTGTATGTATGTCGTTTCGCACACGGAGGTGACACCTTCCCTCTCGGAACCATGAGCCTTCTTAAGGGAAGCTTCGGTTTGCAAAAAGCTTACACAAAAGCTTGTCCCAATTCGGCCAAAAAAATTACCGCCGCATGTTGGTGCCATGTCATGACACCATGCCAAGTTTTGATGATTTTCAGGCGTGTTTTGGATTTACAGGAATTCAAAAACCAGGTTTCTCAATCTTTCTGGCCGAGCCACGACGCCCAGATGTTTGAATTTCATTCCCATTTCTTGCATGGGACGTAGAAATTCACCCAAGGACACAAATGTGATTTTTGAACCAACTTTCGTGCACTCGAGTATGTGCTTGTAGTTCAAATTTGAATTATGCACATTAAATGCCCACAAACTAAATTAATGTAGAAAAAAGGCCAAAGGAAACCGGAATAATTCCAAAATTTAGCACTATACTTCTATTTGGTCTAATCTACCTGTGTAAAAAATTGAGGCTGGAGAAGGCAGTGTACGTATGTCGTTTCGCACACGGAGGTGACACATTCCCTATCGAAACCACGAGCCTTCTTCAGGGAAGCTTCGGTTTGCAAGAAGCTTACACCAAAGCTTGTCCCAATTCGGCCAAAAAAATTACCGCAACATGTTGGGGCCATGTCATGGGACCATGCCAAGTTTCATGATTTTCAGGCGTCTTTTGGATTTACAGGAATTAAAAAACCATGTTTCTCAATCTTTGCGGCCGAGCCATGACGCCCAGATGTTTGAATTTCATTCCCATTTCTTGCATGGGACGTAGGAATTCACCCAAGGACACACATGTGATTTTTCAACCAAATTTGGTGCACTGGAGCATGTGCTTGTAGTTCAAATTTGAATTATGCACATTAAATGCCCAGAAACTCAATTAATGCAGAAAGAAGGCAAACGAAGCCGGAATAATTCCAAAATTTAGCACTATACTTCTATTTGGTCTATTCTGCCCGTGTAAAAAAATTAAGGCGGGAGAAGGCAATGTACGTATGTCGTTTCTCACACGGAGGTGCCACGTTCCCTCTCGGAGCCATGAGCCTTCTTTAGGGAAGCTCCGGTTTGCAAGAAGCTTACACCAAAGTTTGTCCCAATTCGACCAAAAAAATTACCGCAGCATCTTGGTGCCATGTCTGAAACCATGCATAGTTTTATGATTTTCAGGTTTTTTTGGATTTACAGGAATTAAAAAACCAAGTTTCTCAATCTTTCCGGCCGAGCCACGACGCCCAAATGTTTGAATTTCATTCCCATTTTCTTGCATGGGACGTAGAAATTCACCCAAGGACACACATGTGATTTTTGAACCAACTTTGGTGCACTGGAGTATGTGCTTGTAGTTCAGATTTGAATTATGCACATTAAATGCCCACAAACTAAATTAATGTAGAAAAAAGTCCAAAGGAAACTGGAATAATTCCAAAATTTAGCACTATACTTCTATTTGGTCTAATCTACCTGTGTAAAAAATTACGGCTGGAGAAGGTAGTGTACGTATGTCGTTTCGCACACGGAGGTGACACATTCCCTCTCAGAACCACGAGCCTTCTTCAGGGAAGCTTCGGTTTGCAAGAAGCTTAGACCAAAGCTTGTCCCAATTCGGCCAAAAAAATTACCGCCGCATGTTGGTGCCATGTCATGACACCCTTCCAAGTTCTGATAATTTTCAGGCGTGTTTTGGATTTACAGGAATTCAAAAACCAAGTTTCTCAATCTTTCCGGTCGAGGCACGATGCCCAGATGTTTGAATTTCATTCCCATTTGTTTCATGGGACCTAGAAATTCACCCAAGGACACACATGTGATTTTTCAACCAACTTTGGTGCACTTGAGCAAGTGCTTGTTGTTCAAATTTTAATTATGCAAATTAAATTCCTAGAAAACCAGTTAATGTATAAAATAGGCCAAACGAACCCAGAATAATTCCAAAATTTAGCACTATACTTCTATTTGGTCTAATATGCCAAGGTCAAAAAATTAAAGCGGGAGAAGGCAGTGTACGTATGTCGTTTCGCACACGGAGGTGCCACGTTCCCTCTCGGAACCACGAGCCTTCTTCAGGGAAGCTTCGGTTTGCAAGAAGCTTACACCAAAGCTTGTCCCAATTGGGCCAAAAAAATTACCGCAGCATCTTGGTGCCATGTCATGACACCATGCCAAGTTTCATGATTGTCAGGCAACTTTTGGATTTACAGGAATTAAAAAACCATGTTTCTCAATCTTTCCGGCCGAGCCACGACGCCCGGATGTTCGAATTTCATTCTCATTTCTTGCATGGGACCTAGAAACTCATGCAAGGACGCACATGTGATTATTCAACCAACTATGGTGCAC
Source organism: Aegilops tauschii subsp. strangulata (assembly GCF_002575655.3). Taxonomy (NCBI): domain Eukaryota; kingdom Viridiplantae; phylum Streptophyta; class Magnoliopsida; order Poales; family Poaceae; genus Aegilops; species Aegilops tauschii. Next base: position 273,307,850 of record NC_053037.3, on the reverse strand, counting down.
TGGAGCTTGTGCTTGTAGTTCAAATTCGAATTATGTACATTAAATGCCCAGAAAACCAATTAATGTATAAAAAAGCCAAACGAATCCGGAATAATTCCAAAATTTAGCACGATTCTTCTATTTGGTCTAATCTACCAGTGTAAAAATTAAGGCGGGAGAAGGCAGAGTACGTATGTCGTTTCGCACACGGAGGTGACACATTCCCTCTCGGAACCACGAGCCTTCTTTAGCGAAGCTTCGGTTTGCAAGAAGCTCACACCAAAGCTTGTCCCAATTCGGCCAAAAAAATTACCGCCGCATGTTGGTGCCATGTCATGACACCATGCCAACTTTTGATGATTTTCAGGCGTGTTTTGGATTTACAGGAATTTCAAAAACCAAGTTTCTCAATCTTTCCGGCAGAGCCATGACGCCCAGATGTTTGAATTTCATTCCCATTTGTTTCATGGGACCTAGAAATTCACCCAAGGACACACATGTGATTTTTCAATCAACTTTGGTGCACTTGAGCATGTGCTTGTTGTTCAAATTTGAATTATGCAAATTAAATTCCTAGAAAACCAATTAATGTATAAAAAAGGCCAAACGAACCCGGAATAATTCCAAAATTTAGCATGATACTTCAATTTGGTCTAATATGCCTGTGTAAAAAAATTAAAGCGGGAGAAGGCAGTGTACGTATGTCGTTTCGCACACGGAGGTGACACGTTCCCTCTCGGAACCACGAGTCTTCTTGAGGGAAGCTCCGATTTGCAAGAAGTTTACACCAAAGCTTGTCCCAATTCGGCCAAAAAATTACCGCAGCATGTTGGTGCCATCTCATGAAACCATGCCAAATTTCATGATTTTCAGGCGACTTTTGGATTTACAGGAATTAGAAAACCATGTTTCTCAATCTTTCCGGCCGAGCCACGACGCCCAGATGTTCGAATTTCATTCCCATTTCTTGCATGGGACCTAGAAATTCATGCAAGGACACACATGTGATTATTCAGCCAACTGTGGTGCACTGGAGCATGTCCTTGTAGTTGAAATTCTAATTATGTACAATAAATGCCCAGAAAATCAATTAATGTATAAAAAAACCAAACGAACCCAGAAAAATTCCAAAATTTAGCACGATACTTCTATTTGGTCTAATCTACCTGTGTAAAAATTAAGGCGGGAGAAGGCAGAGTACGTATGTCGTTTCGCAAACGGAGGTGACTCGTTCCTTCTCGGAACCACGAGCCTTCTTGAGGGAAGCTCCGGTTTGCAAGAAGCTTACACCAAAGCTTGTCCCAATTCGGCCAAAAAAATTACCGCAGCATGTTGGTGCCATGTCATGACACCATGAAAAGTTTCATGATTTTCAGGCAACTTTTGGATTTACAGGAATTAAAAAACCATGTTTCTCAATCTTTCCGGCCGAGCCACGACGCCCGGATGTTCGAATTTCATTCCCATTTCTTGCATGGGACCTAGAAACTCATGCGAGGACACACATGTGATTATTCAACCAACTATGGTGCACTGGAGCTTGTGCTTGTAGTTCAAATTCGAATTATGTACATTAAATGCCCAGAAAACCAATTAATGTTTAAAAAAAGCCAAACGAACCCGGAATAATTCCAAAATTTAGCACGATTCTTCTATTTGGTCTAATCTATGTGTGTAAAAATTAAGGCGGGAGAAGGCAGAGTACGTATGTCGTTTCGCAAACGGAGGTGACACATTCCCTCTCGGAACCACGAGCCTTCTTTAGGGAAGCTTCGGTTTGCAAGAAGCTTACACCAAAGCTTGTCCCAATTCGGCCAAAAAATTACCGCAGCATCTTGGTGCCATGTCTGACACCATGCCAAGTTTCATGATTTTCAGGCGTCTTTTGGATTTACAGGAATTAAAAAACCAAGTTTCTCAATCTTTTCGGCCGAGCCACGACGCCCGGATGTTCGAATTTCATTCCGATTTCTTGCATGGGACCTATAAATTCACCCAAAGACACACATGTGATTTTTCAACCAACTTGGGTGCACTAGAGCATGTGCTTGTAGTTCAAATTTGTATTGTGCACATTAAATTACCAGAAACTCGATTAATGCATAAAAAGGCCAAATGAACCCGGAATAATTCCAAGTTTCGCACACGTAGTTGAAACGTTCCCACTCGGAACAGCGAGGCTTCTTGACGGAAGTTCCGGTTTGCAAGAGACTTACACCAAAGCTTGTCCCAATTCGGCCAAAAAAATTACCGCAACATGTTGGTTTCATGTCATGACACCATGCCAAGTTTCATGATTTTCAGGCGTCTTTTGGATTTACAGAAATTAAAAAACCATGTTTCTCAATCTTTCCGGCCGAGCCACGACACCCGGATGTTCGAATTTCATTCCCATTTCTTGCATGCGACCTAGAAACTCATGCAAGGACACACATGTGATTATTCAACCAACTATGGTGCACTAGAGCATGTGCTTGTAGTTCAAATTCGAATTATGTACATTAAATGCCCAGAAAACCAATTAATCTATAAAAAAAAGCCAAACGAACCTGGAATAATTCCAAAATTTAGCACGATTCTTCTATTTGGTCTAATCTACCTGTGTAAAAATTAAGGCGGGAGAAGGCAGTGTACGTATGTCGTTTCGCACACGGAGGTGACACATTCCCTCTCGGAACCACGAGCCTTCTTCAGGGAAGCTTCGGTTTTGCAAGAAGCTTACACCAAAGCTTGTCCCAATTCGGCCAAAAAAATTACCGCAGCATCTTGGTGCCATGTCATGACACCATGCCAAGTTTTGATGATTTTCAGGCGTGTTTTGGATTTACAGGAATTCAAAAACCAAGTTTCTCAATCTTTCCGGCAGAGCCATGACGCCCAGATGTTTGAATTTCATTCCCATTTGTTTCATGGGACCTAGGAATTCACCCAAGGACACACATGTGATTTTTCAATCAACTTTGGTGCACTTGAGCATGTGCTTGTTGTTCAAATTTGAATTATGCAAATTAAATTCCTAGAAAACCAGTTAATGTATAAAAAAGGCCAAACGAACCCGGAATAATTCCAAAATTTAGCACGATACTTCAATTTGGTCTAATATGCCTGTGTAAAAAAATTGAAGCGGGAGAAGGCAGTGCACGTATGTCGTTTCGCACACGGAGGTGACACGTTCCCTCTCGGAACCACGAGCCTTCTTTAGCGAAGCATCGGTTTGCAAGAAGCTCACACCAAATCTTGTCCCAATTCGGCCAAAAAAATTACCGCAGCATGTTGGTGCCATGTCATGACACCATGCCAAGTTTTGATGATTTTCAGGCGTGTTTTGGATTTACAGGAATTCAAAAACCAAGTTTCTCAATCTTTCCGGCCGAGCCACGACGCCCAGATGTTCGAATTTCATTCCCATTTCTTGCATGGGACCTAGAAATTCATGCAAGGACACACATGTGATTATTCTACCAACTGTGGTGCACTGGAGCATGTGCTTGTTGTTCAAATTCCAATTATGTACATTAAATGCCCAGAAAATCAATTAATGTATAAAAAAACCAAACGAACCCAGAAAAATTCCAAAATTTAGCACGATACTTCTATTTGGTCTAATCTACCTGTGTAAAAATTAAGGCGGGAGAAGGCAGAGTGCGTATGTCGTTTCGCACACGGAGGTGACTCGTTCCTTCTCGGAACCACGAGCCTTCTTGAGGGAAGCTCCGGTTTGCAAGAAGCTTACACCAAAGCTTGTCCCAATTCGGCCAAAAAAATTACCGCAGCATGTTGGTGCCATGTCATGACACCATGCCAAGTTTCATGATTTTCAGGCAACTTTTGGATTTACAGGAATTAAAAAACCATGTTTCTCAATCTTTCCGGCCGAGCCACGACGCCCGGATGTTCGAATTTCATTCCCATTTCTTGCATGGGACCTAGAAACTCATGCAAGGACACACATGTGATTATTCAACCAACTATGGTGCACTGGAGCTTGTGCTTGTAGTTCAAATTCGAATTATGTACATTAAATGCCCAAAAAACCAGTTAATGTATAAAGAAAGCCAAACGAACCCGGAATAATTCCAAAATTTAGCACGATTCTTCTATTTGGTCTAATCTACCTGTGTAAAAATTAAGGCGGGAGAAGGTAGAGTACGTATGTCGTTTCGCACACGGAGGTGACACATTCCCTCTCGGAACCACGAGCCTTCTTTAGGGAAGCTTCGGTTTGCAAGAAGCTTACACCAAAGCTTGTCCCAATTCGGCCAAAAAATTACCGCAGCATCTTGGTGCCATGTCTGACACCATGCCAAGTTTCATGATTTTCAGGCGTCTTTTGATTTACAGGAATTAAAAAACCAAGTTTCTCAATCTTTTCGGCCGAGCCACGACGCCCGGATGTTCGAATTTCATTCCGATTTCTTGCATGGGACCTATAAATTCACCCAAAGACACACATGTGATTTTTCAACCAACTTGGGTGCATTAGAGCATGTGCTTGTAGTTCAAATTTGTATTATGCATATTAAATTAACAGAAACTTGATTAATGCATAAAAAGGCCAAATGAACCCGGAATAATTCCAAGTTTCGCACAAGGAGTTGAAACGTTCCCACTCGGAAGCACGAGGCTTCTTGACGGAAGTTCCGGGTTGCAAGAGGCTTACACCAAAGCTTGTCCCAATTCGGCCAAAAAATTACCGTAACATGTTGGTTTCATGTCATGACACCATGCCAAGTTTCATGATTTTCAGGCGTCTTTTGGATTTACAGGAATTAAAAAACCTAGTTTCTCAATCTTTTCGGCCGAGCCACGACGCCCAGATGTTTGAATTTCATTCCCATTTATTGCATGTGACGTAGAAATTCACCCAAGGACACACATGTGATTTTCGAACCAACTTTGGTGCACTGGAGTATGTGCTTGTAGCTCAAATTTGATTTATGCATGTTAAATGCCCATAAACTAAATTAATGTAGAAAAAAGGCCAAAGGAACCCGCAATAATTCCAAAATTTAGCACTATACTTCTATTTGGTCTAATCTACCTGTGTAAAAAATTAAGGCTGGAGAAGGCAGTGTATGTATGTCGTTTCGCACACGGAGGTGACACCTTCCCTCTCGGAACCACGAGCCTTCTTCAGGGAAGCTTCGGTTTGCAAGAAGCTTACACAAAAGCTTGTCCCAATTCGGCAAAAAAAATTACCGCCGCATGTTGGTGCCATGTCATGACACCATGCCAAGTTTTGATGATTTTCAGGCGTGTTTTGGATTTACAGGAATTCAAAAACCAGGTTTCTCCATCTTTCTGGCCGAGCCACGACGCCCAGATGTTTGAATTTCATTCCCATTTCTTGCATGGGACGTAGAAATTCACCCAAGGACATAAATGTGATTTTTGAACCAACTTTCGTGCACTCGAGTATGTGCTTGTAGTTCAAATTTGAATTATGCACATTAAATGCCCAGAAACTCAATTAATGCAGAAAGAAGGCAAACGAAGCCGGAATAATTCCAGAATTTAGCACTATACTTCTATTTGGTCTATTCTGCCCGTGTAATAAAATTAAGGCGGGAGAAGGCAGTGTACGTATGTCGTTTCACACACGGAGGTGCCACGTTCCCTCTCGGAACCACGAGCCTTCTTCAGGGAAGCTTCGGTTTGCAAGAAGCTTACACCAAAGTTTGTCCCAATTCGGCCAAAAAAATTACTGCAACATGTTGGTGCCATGTCTGACACCATGCCAAGTTTCATGATTTTCAGGCGTCTTTTGGATTTACAGGAATTAAAAAACCAAGTTTCTCAATCTTTCCGGCCGAGCCACGACGCCCAGATGTTTGAATTTCATTCCCATTTCTTGCATGGGACGTAGAAATTCACCCAAGGACACACATGTGATTTTTGAACCAACTTTGGTGCACTGGAGTATGTGCTTGTAGTTCAGATTTGAATTATGCACATTAAATGCCCACAAACTAAATTAATGTAGAAAAAAGGCCAAAGGAAAACGGAATAATTCCAAAATTTAGCACTATACTTCTATTTGGTCTAATCTACCTGTGTAAAAAATTAAGGCTGGAGAAGGCAGTGTACGTATGTCGTTTCGCACACGGAGGTGACACATTCCCTCTCGGAACCACGAGCCTTCTTCAGGGAAGCTTCGGTTTGCAAGAAGCTTACACCAAAGATTGTCCCAATTCGGCAAAAAAAATTACCGCCGCATCTTTGTGCCATGTCAGGACACCATGCCAAGTTTTGATGATTTTCAGGCGTGTTTTGGATTTACACGAATTCAAAAACCAAGTTTCTCAATCTTACCGGCCGAGCCACGATGCCCAGATGTTTGAATTTCATTCCCATTTGTTTCATGGGACCTAGAAATTCACCCAAGGACACACATGTGATTTTTCAACCAACTTTGGTGCAGTTGAGCAAGTGCTTGTTGTTCAAATTTGAATTATGCAAATTAAATTCCTAGAAAACCAGTTAATGTATAAAAAAGGCCAAACGAACCTGGAATAATTCCAAAATTTGGCACTATACTTCTATTTGGTCTAATATGCCTGTGTAAAAAAATTAAAGCGGGAGAAGGCAGTGTACGTATGTCGTTTCGCACACGGAGGTGCCACGTTCCCTCTCGGAACTATGAGCCTTCCTTAGGGAAGCTCCGGTTTTGCAAGAAGCTTACACCAAAGCTTGTCCCAATTCGGCCAAAAAAATTATCGCAGCATCTTGGTGCCATGTCTAACACCATGCCAAGTTTCATGATTTTCAGGCGTCTTTTGGATTTACAGGAATTAAAAAACCAAGTTTCTCAATCTTTCCGGCCGAGCCACGACGCCCAGATGTTTGAATTTCATTCCCATTTCTTGCATGGGACGTAGAAGTTCACCCAAGGACACACATGTGATTTTCGAACCAACTTTGGTGCACTGGAGTATGTGCTTGTAGTTCAAATTTGAATTATGCACATAAAATGCCCATAAACTAAATTAATGTAGAAAAAAGGCCAAAGGAACGCGGAATAATTCCAAAATTTAGCACTATACTTCTATTTGGTCTAATCTACCTGTGTAAAAAATTAAGGCGGGAGAAGGTAGTGTACGTATGTCGTTTCGCACATGGAGGTGACACATTCCCACTCGGAACCACGAGCCTTCTTCAAGGAAGCTTCGGTTTGCAAGAAGCTTACACCAAAGCTTGTCCCAATTCGGCCAAAAAAATTACCGCCGCATGTTGGTGCCATGTCATGACACCATGCCAAGTTTTGATGATTTTCAGGCGTGTTTTGGGTTTACAGGAATTTAAAAACCAAGTTTCTCAATCTTTCCGGCCGAGCCACGACGCCCAGATGTTTGAATTTCATTCCCATTTGTTTCATGGGACCTATAAATTCACCCAAGGACACACATGTGATTTTTCAACCAACTTTGGTGCACTTGAGCATGTGCTTGTTGTTCAAATTTGAATTATGCAAATTAAATTCCTAGAAAACCAATTAATGTATAAAAAAGGCCAAACGAACCCGGAATAATTCCAAAATTTAGCACGAAACTTCAATTTGGTCTAATATGCCTGTGTAAAAAAATTAAAGCGGGAGAAGGCAGTGTACGTATGTCGTTTCGCACACGGAGGTGAGACGTTTCCTCTCGGAACCACGAGTCTTCTTGAGGGAAGCTCCGATTTGCAAGAAGTTTACACCAAACCTTGTCCCAATTCGGCCAAACAATTACCGCAGCATGTTGGTGCCATGTCATGAAACCATGCCGAGTTTCATGATTTTCAGGCAACTTTTGGATTTACAGGAATTAAAAAACCATGTTTCTCAATCTTTCTGGCCGAGCCACGACGCCCAGATGTTCGAATTTCATTCTCATTTCTTGCATGGGAGCTAGAAATTCATGCAAGGACACACATGTGATTATTCAACCAACTGTGGTGCACTGGAGCATTTGCTTGTAGTTGAAATTCTAATTATGTACATTAAATGCCCAGAAAATCAATTAATGTATAAAAAAACCAAACGAACCCGGAAAAATTCCAAAATTTAGCACGATACTTCTATTTGGTCTAATCTACCTGTGTAAAAATTAAGGCGGGAGAAGCCAGAGTACGTATGTCGTTTCACACACGGAGGTGACTCGTTCCTTCTCGGAACCACGAGCCTTCTTGAAGGAAGCTCCGGTTTGCAAGAAGCTTACACCAAAGCTTGTCCCAATTCGGCAAAAAAAATTACCGCAGCATGTTGGTGCCATGTCATGACACCATGCCAAGTTTCATGATTTTCAGGCAACTTTTCGATTTACAGGAATTAAAAAACCAAGTTTCTCAATCTTTGCGGCCGAGCCATGACGCCCAAATGTTTGAATTTCATTCTCATTTCTTGCATGGGACGTAGAAATTCACCCAAGGACACACATGTCATTTTTCAACCAACTTTGGTGCACTGGAGCAAGTGCTTGTAGTTCAAATTTGAATTATGCACATTAAATGCCCAGAAACTCAATTAATGCAGAAAGAAGGCAAACGAAGCCGGAATAATTCCAGAATTTAGCACTATACTTCTATTTGGTCTATTCTGCCCGTGTAATAAAATTAAGGCGGGAGAAGGCAGCGTACGTATGTCGTTTCACACACGGAGGTGCCACGTTCCCTCTCGGAACCACGAGCCTTCTTTAGGGAAGCTTCGGTTTGCAAGAAGCTTACACCAAAGTTTGTCCCAATTCGGCCAAAAAAATTACCGCAACATGTTGGTGCCATGTCTGACACCATGCCAAGTTTCATGATTTTCAGGCATCTTTTGGATTTACAGGAATTAAAAAACCAAGTTTCTCAATCTTTCCAGCCGAGCCACGACGCCCAGATGTTTGAATTTCATTCCCATTTCTTGCATGGGACGTTGAAATTCACCCAAGGACACACATGTGATTTTTGAACCAACTTTGGTGCACTGGAGTATGTGCTTGTAGTTCAGATTGAAATTATGCACATTAAATGCCCACAAACTAAATTAATGTAGAAAAAAGGCCAAAGGAAAACGGAATAATTCCAAAATTTAGCACTATACTTCTATTTGGTCTAATCTACCTGTGTAAAAAATTAAGGCTGGAGAAGGCAGTGTACGTATGTCGTTTCGCACACGAAGGTGCCACGTTCCCTCTCGGAACTATGAGCCTTCTTTAGGGAAGCTCCGGTTTTGCAAGAAGCTTACACCAAAGCTTGTCCCAATTCGGCCAAAAAAATTATCGCAGCATCTTGGTGCCATGTCTAACACCATGCCAAGTTTCATGATTTTCAGGCGTCTTTTGGATTTACAGGATTTAAAAACCAAGTTTCTCAATCTTTCCGGCCGAGCCACGACGCCCAGATGTTTGAATTTCATTCCCATTTCTTGCATGGGACGTAGAAGTTCACCCAAGGACACACATGTGATTTTTGAACCAACTTTGGTGCACTGGAGTATGTGCTTGTAGTTCAGATTTGAATTATGCACATTAAATGCCCACAAACTAAATTAATGTAGAAAAAAGGCCAAAGGAAACCGGAATAATTCCAAAATTTAGCTCTATACTTCTATTTGGTCTAATCTACCTGTGTAAAAAATTAAGGCTGGAGAAGGCAGTGTACGTATGTCGTTTTGCACACGGAGGTGACACATTCCCTCTCGGAACCACGAGCCTTCTTCAGGGAAGCTTCGGTTTGCAAGAAGCTTACACCAATGCTTGTCCCAATTCGGCCAAAAAAAATTACCGCCGCATGTTGGTGCCATGTCATGACACCATGCCAAGTTTTGATGATTTTCAGGCGTGTTTTGGGTTTACAGGAATTTAAAAACCAAGTTTCTCAATCTTTCCGGCCGAGCCACGATGCCCAGATGTTTGAATTTCATTCCCATTTGTTTCATGGGACCTATAAATTCACCCAAGGACACACATGTGATTTTTCAACCAACTTTGGTGCACTTGAGCATGTGCTTGTTGTTCAAATTTGAATTATGCAAATTAAATTCCTAGAAAACCAATTAATGTATAAAAAAGGCCAAACGAACCCGGAATAATTCCAAAATTTAGCACGAAACTTCAATTTGGTCTAATATGCCTGTGTAAAAAAATTAAAGTGGGAGAAGGCAGTGTACGTATGTCGTTTCGCACACGGAGGTGAGACGTTTCCTCTCGGAACCACGAGTCTTCTTGAGGGAAGCTCCGATTTGCAAGAAGTTTACACCAAACCTTGTTCCAATTCGGCCAAAAAATTACCGCAGCATGTTGGTGCCATGTCATGAAACCATGCCGAGTTTCATGATTTTCAGGCAACTTTTGGATTTACAGGAATTAAAAAACCATGTTTCTCAATCTTTCTGGCCGAGCCACGACGCCCAGATGTTCGAATTTCATTCTCATTTCTTGCATGGGAGCTAGAAATTCATGCAAGGACACACATGTGATTATTCAACCAACTGTGGTGCACTGGAGCATTTGCTTGTAGTTGAAATTCTAATTATGTACATTAAATGCCCAGAAAATCAATTAATGTGTAAAAAACCAAACGAACCCGGAAAAATTCCAAAGTTTAGCACGATACTTCTATTTGGTCTAATCTACCTGTGTAAAAATTAAGGCGGGAGAAGGCAGAGTACGTATGTCGTTTCACACACGGAGGTGACTCGTTCCTTCTCGGAACCACGAGCCTTCTTGAAGGAAGCTCCGGTTTGCAAGAAGCTTACACCAAATCTTGTCCCAATTCGGCAAAAAAAATTACCGCAGCATGTTGGTGCCATGTCATGACACCATGCCAAGTTTCATGATTTTCAGGCAACTTTTGGATTTACAGGAATTAAAAAACCAAGTTTCTCAATCTTTGCGGCCGAGCCATGACGCCCAAATGTTTGAATTTCATTCTCATTTCTTGCATGGGACGTAGAAATTCACCCAAGGACACACATGCGATTTTTCAACCAACTTTGGTGCACTGGAGCAAGTGCTTGTAGTTCAAATTTGAATTATGCACATTAAATGCCCAGAAACACAATTAATGCAGAAAGAAGGCAAACGAAGCCGGAATAATTCCAGAATTTAGCACTATACTTCTATTTGGTCTATTCTGCTCGTGTAATAAAATTAAGGCGGGAGAAGGCAGTGTACGTATGTCGTTTCACACACGGAGGTGCCACGTTCCCTCTCGGAACCACGAGTCTTCTTGAGGGAAGCTCCGATTTGCAAGAGGTTTACACCAAAGCTTGTCCCAATTCGGCCAAAAAATTACCGCAGCATGTTGGTGCCATGTCATGAAACCATGCCAAGTTTCATGATTTTCAGGCGACTTTTGGATTTACAGGAATTAGAAAACCATGTTTCTCAATCTTTCCGGCCGAGCCACGACACCCAGATGTTCGAATTTCATTCCCATTTCTTGCATGGGACCTAGAAATTCATGCAAGGACACACATGTGATTATTCAACCAACTGTGGTGCACTGGAGCATGTGCTTGTAGTTGAAATTGTAATTATGTACATTAAATGCCCAGAAAATCAATTAATGTATAAAAAAACCAAACGAACCCAGAAAAATTCCAAAATTTAGCACGATACTTCTATTTGGTCTAATCTACCTGTGTAAAAATTAAGGCGGGAGAAGGCAGAGTACGTATGTCGTTTCGCACACGGAGGTGACACATTCCCTCTCGGAACCACGAGCCTTCTTCAGGGAAGCTTCGGTTTGCAAAAAGCTTACACCAAAGCTTGTCCCAATTCGGCCAAAAAAATTACCGCCGCATGTTGGTGCCATGTCATGACACCATGCCATGTTTTGATGATTTTCAGGCGTGTTTTGGGTTTACAGGAATTTAAAAACCAAGTTTCTCAATCTTTCCGGCCGAGCCACGACGCCCAGATGTTTGAATTTCATTCCCATTTGTTTCATGGGACCTATAAATTCACCCAAGGACACACATGTGATTTTTCAACCAACTTTGGTGCACTTGAGCATGTGCTTGTTGTTCAAATTTGAATTATGCAAATTAAATTCCTAGAAAACAAATTAATGTATAAAAAATGCCAAACTAACCCGGAATAATTCCAAAATTTAGCACGAAACTTCAATTTGGTCTAATATGCCTGTGTAAAAAATTAAAGCGGGAGAAGGCAGTGTACGTATGTCGTTTCGCACACGGAGGTGAGACGTTTCCTCTCGGAACCACGAGTCTTCTTGAGGGAAGCTCCGATTTGCAAGAAGTTTACACCAAACCTTGTTCCAATTCGGCCAAAAAATTACCGCAGCATGTTTGTGCCATGTCATGAAACCATGCCGAGTTTCATGATTTTCAGGCAACTTTTGGATTTACAGGAATTAAAAAACCATGTTTCTCAATCTTTCTGGCCGAGCCACGACGCCCAGATGTTCGAATTTCATTCTCATTTCTTGCATGGGAGCTAGAAATTCATGCAAGGACACACATGTGATTATTCAACCAACTGTGGTGCACTGGAGCATTTGCTTGTAGTTGAAATTCTAATTATGTATATTAAATGCCCAGAAAATCAATTAATGTATAAAAAAACCAAACGAACCCGGAAAAATTCCAAAATTTAGCACGATACTTCTATTTGGTCTAATCTACCTGTGTAAAAATTAAGGCGGGAGAAGGCAGTGTACGTATGTCGTTTCACACACGGAGGTGACACATTCCCTCTCGGAACCACGAGCCTTCTTCAGGGAAGATTCGGTTTGCAAGAAGCTTACACCAAAGCTTGTCCCAATTCGGCAAAAAAAATTACCGCAGCATGTTGGTGCCATGTCATGACACCATGCCAAGTTTCATGATTTTCAGGCAACTTTTGGATTTACAGGAATTAAAAAACCAAGTTTCTCAATCTTTGCGGCCGAGCCATGACGCCCAAATGTTTGAATTTCATTCTCATTTCTTGCATGGGACGTAGAAATTCACCCAAGGACACACATGTGATTTTTCAACCAACTTTGGTGCACTGGAGCAAGTGCTTGTAGTTCAAATTTGAATTATGCACATTAAATGCCCAGAAACTCAATTAATGCAGAAAGAAGGCAAACGAAGCCGGAATAATTCCAGAATTTAGCACTATACTTCTATTTGGTCTATTCTGCCCGTGTAATAAAATTAAGGCGGGAGAAGGCAGTGTACGTATGTCGTTTCACACACGGAGGTGCCACGTTCCCTCTCGGAACCACGAGCCTTCTTTAGGGAAGCTTCGGTTTGCAAGAAGCTTACACCAAAGTTTGTCCCAATTCGGCCAAAAAAATTACCGCAACATGTTGGTGCCATGTCTGACACCATGCCAAGTTTCATGATTTTCAGGCGTCTTTTGGATTTACAGGAATTAAAAAACCAAGTTTCTCAATCTTTCCGGCCGAGCCACGACGCCCAGATGTTTGAATTTCATTCCCATTTCTTGCATGGGACGTAGAAATTCACCCAAGGACACACATGTGATTTTTGAACCAACTTTGGTGCACTGGAGTATGTGCTTGTAGTTCAGATTTGAATTATGCACATTAAATGCCCACAAACTAAATTAATGTAGAAAAAAGGCCAAAGGAAACCGGAATAATTCCAAAATTTAGCACTATACTTCTATTTGGTCTAATCTACCTGTGTAAAAAATTAAGGCTGGAGAAGGCAGTGTACGTATGTCGTTTCGCACACGGAGATGACACATTCCCTCTCGGAACCACGAGCCTTCTTCAGGGAAGCTTCGGTTTGCAAGAAGCTTACACCAAAGCTTGTCCCAATTCGGCCAAAAAAATTACCGCCGCATCTTGGTGCCATGTCATGACACCATGCCAAGTTTTGATGATTTTCAGGCGTGTTTTGGATTTACACGAATTCAAAAACCAAGTTTCTCAATCTTACTGGCCGAGCCACGATGCCCAGATGTTTGAATTTCATTCCCATTTGTTTCATGGGACCTAGAAATTCACCCAAGGACACACAAGTGATTTTTCAACCAACTTTGGTGCACTTGAGCAAGTGCTTGTTGTCAAATTTGAATTATGCAAATTAAATTCCTAGAAACCCAGTTAATGTATAAAAAAGGCCAAACGAACCTGGAATAATTCCAAAATTTAGCACTATACTTCTATTTGGTCTAATATGCCTGTGTAAAAAAATTAAAGCGGGAGAAGGCAGTGTACGTATGTCGTTTCGCACACGGAGGTGCCACGTTCCCTCTCGGAACTATGAGCCTTCTTTAGGGAAGCTCCTGTTTTGCAAGAAGCTTACACCAAAGTTTGTCCCAATTCGGCCAAAAAAATTAGCGCAGCATCTTGGTGCCATGTCTAACACCATGCCAAGTTTCATGATTTTCAGGCGTCTTTTGGATTTACAGGAATTAAAAAACCAAGTTTCTCAATCTTTCCGGCCGAGCCACGACGCCCAGATGTTTGAATTTCATTCCCATTTCTTTCATGGGACGTAGAAGTTCACCCAAGGACACACATGTGATTTTCGAACCAACTTTGGTGCACTGGAGTATGTGCTTGTAGTTCAGATTTGAATTATGCACATTAAATGCCCATAAACTAAATTAATGTAGAAAAAAGGCCAAAGGAACGCGGAATAATTCCAAAATTTAGCACTATACTTCTATTTGGTGTAATCTACCTGTGTAAAAAATTAAGGCGGGAGAAGGTAGTGTACGTATGTCGTTTCGCACATGGAGGTGACACATTCCCTCTCGGAACCACGAGCCTTCTTCAGGGAAGCTTCGGTTTGCAAGAAGCTTACACCAAAGCTTGTCCCAATTCGGCCAAAAAAATTACCGCCGCATGTTGGTGCCATGTCATGACACCATGCCGAGTTTTGATGATTTTCAGGCGTGTTTTGGATTTACAGGAATTGAAAAACCAAGTTTCTCAATCTTTCCGGCCGAGCCACGACGCCCAGATGTTTGAATTTCATTCCCATTTGTTTCATGGGACCTATAAATTCACCCAAGGACACACATGTGATTTTTCAACCAACTTTGGTGCACTTGAGCATGTGCTTGTTGTTCAAATTTGAATTATGCAAATTAAATTCCTAGAAAACCAATTAATGTATAAAAAAGGCCAAACGAACCCGGAATAATTCCAAAATTTAGCACGAAACTTCAATTTGGTCTAATATGCCTGTGTAAAAAAATTAAAGCGGGAGAAGGCAGTGTACGTATGTCGTTTCGCACACGGAGGTGAGACGTTTCCTCTCGGAACCACGAGTCTTCTTGAGGGAAGCTCCGATTTGCAAGAAGTTTACACCAAACCTTGTCCCAATTCGGCCAAAAAATTACCGCAGCATGTTGGTGCCATGTCATGAAACCATGCCGAGTTTCATGATTTTCAGGCAACTTTTGGATTTACAGGAATTAAAAAACCATGTTTCTCAATCTTTCTGGCCGAGCCACGACGCCCAGATGTTCGAATTTCATTCTCATTTTTGCATGGGAGCTAGAAATTCATGCAAGGACACACATGTGATTATTCAACCAACTGTGGTGCACTGGAGCATTTGCTCGTAGTTGAAATTCTAATTATGTACATTAAATGCCCAGAAAATCAATTAATGTATAAAAAACCAAACGAACCCGGAAAAATTCCAAAATTTAGCACGATACTTCTATTTGGTCTAATCTACCTGGGTAAAAATTAAGGCGGGAGAAGGCAGAGTACGTATGTCGTTTCACACACGGAGGTGACTCGTTCCTTCTCGGAACCACGAGCCTTCTTGAAGGAAGCTCCGGTTTGCAAGAAGCTTACACCAAATCTTGTCCCAATTAGGCAAAAAAAATTACCGCAGCATGTTGGTGCCATGTCATGACACCATGCCAAGTTTCATGATTTTCAGGCAACTTTTGGATTTACAGGAATTAAAAAACCATGTTTCTCAATCTTTTCGGCCGAGCCACGACGCCCGGATGTTCGAATTTCATTCCCATTTCTTGCATGGGACCTAGAAACTCATGCAAGGACACACACATGTGATTATTCAACCAACTGTGGTGCACTGGAGCTTGTGCTTGTAGTTCAATTTCGAATTATGTACATTAAATGCCCAGAAAATTAATTGATGTATAAAAAAGCCAAACGAACCTGGAATAATTCCAAAATTTAGCACGATACTTTTATTTGGTCCAATCTACCTGTGTAAAAATTAAGGCGGGAGAAGGCAGAGTACGTATGTCATTTCGCACACGGAGGTGACACATTCCCTCTCGGAACCACGAGCCTTCTTTAGGGAAGCTTCGGTTTGCAAGAAGCTTACACCAAAGCTTGTCCCAATTCGGCCAAAAAATTACCGCAGCATCTTGGTGCCATGTCTGACACCATGCCAAGTTTCATGATTTTCAGGCGTCTTTTGGATTTACAGGAATTAAAAACCAAGTTTCTCAATCTATTCGGCCGAGCCACGACGCCCGGATGTTCGAATTTCCTTCCGATTTCTTGCATGGGACCTATAAATTCACCCAAAGACACACATGTGATTTTTCAACCAACTTGGGTGCACTAGAGCATGTGCTTGTAGTTCAAATTTGTATTATGAATATTAAATTACCAGAAACTCGATTAATGCATAAAAAGGCCAAATGAACCCGGAATAATTCCAAGTTTCGCACACGGAGTTGAAACGTTCCCACTCGGAACCACGAGGCTTCTTGACTTAAGTTCTGGTTTGCAAGAGGCTTACACCAAAGATTGTCCCAATTCGGCCAAAAAAATTACCGCAACATGTTGGTTTCATGTCATGACACCATGCCAAGTTTCATGATTTTCAGGCGTCTTTTGGATTTACAGGATATTTAAAAACCTAGTTTCTCAATCTTTTCGGCCGAGCCACGACACCCAGATGTTTGAATTTCATTCCCATTGATTGCATGGATCGTAGAAATTCACCCAAGGACACACATGTGATTTTCGAACCAACTTTGGTGCGCTGGAGTATGTGCTTGTAGTTCAGATTTGAATTATGCACATTAAATGCCCATAAACTAAATTAATGTAGAAAAAGGCCAAAGGAAACCGGAATAATTCCAAAATTTAGCACTATACTTCTATTTGGTCTAATCTACCTGTGTAAAAAATTAAGGCGGGAGAAGGCAGTGTACGTATGTCGTTTCACACACGGAGGTGACACATTCCCTCTCGGAACCACGAGCCTTCTTCAGGGAAGATTCGGTTTGCAAGAAGCTTACACCAAAGCTTGTCCCAATTCGGCGAAAAAAATTACCGCCGCATGTTGGTGCCATGTCATGACACCATGCCAAGTTTTGATGATTTTCAGGCGTGTTTTGGATTTACAGGAATTAAAAAACCAAGTTTCTCAATCTTTCCGGCCGAGCCACGACGCACAGATGTTTGAATTTCATTCCCATTTCTTGCATGGGACGTAGAAATTCACCCAAGGACACACATGTGATTTTTGAACCAAGTTTGGTGCACTGGAGTATGTGCTTGTATTTCAGATTGGAATTATGCACATTAAATGCCCATAAACTAAATTAATGTAGAAAAAAGGCCAAAGGAAACCGGAATAATTCCAAAATTTAGCACTATACTTCTATTTGGTCTAATCTACCTGTGTAAAAAATTAAGGCTGGAGAAGGCAGTGTACGTATGTCGTTTCGCACACGGAGGTGACACATTCCCTCTCGGAACCACGAGCCTTCTTTAGGGAAGCTTCGGTTTGCAAGAAGCTTACACCAAAGCTTGTCCCAATTCGGCCAAAAAAATTACCGCAACATGTTGGTTTCATGTCATGACACCATGCCAAGTTTCATGATTTTCAGGCGTCTTTTGGATTTACAGGAATTAAAAAACCAAGTTTCTCAATCTTTGCGGCCGAGCCACGACGCCCGGATGTTTGAATTTCATTCCCATTTCTTGCATGGGACGTAGAAATTCACCCAAGGACACACATGTGATTTTTGAACCAACTTTGGTGCACTGGAGTATGTGCTTGTAGTTCAGATTTGAATTATGCACATTAAATGCCCACAAACTAAATTAATGTAGAAAAAAGGCCAAAGGAAACCGGAATAATTCCAAAATTTAGCACTATACTTCTATTTGGTCTAATCTACCGTTGTAAAAAGAAGGCAGTGTACGTATGTCATTTCGCACACGGAGGTGACACATTCCCTCTCGGAACCACGAGCCTTCTTTAGGGAAGCTTCGGTTTGCAAGAAGCTTACACCAAAGCTTGTCCCAATTCGGCCAAAAAAATTACCGCAACATGTTGGTTTCATGTCATGACACCATGCCAAGTTTCATGATTTTCAGGCGTCTTTTGGATTTACGGGAATTAAAAAACCAAGTTTCTCAATCTTTCCGGCCGAGCCACGACGCCCAGATGTTTGAATTTCATTCCCATTTCTTGAATGGGACGTAGAAATTCACCCAAGGACACACATGTGATTTTTCAACCAACTTTGGTGCACTGGAGTATGTTTTTGTAGTTCAGATTTGAATTATGCATATTAAATGCCCACAAACTAAATTAATGTAGAAAAAAGGCCAAAGGAAACCGGAATAATTCCAAAATTTAGCACTATACTTCTATTTGGTCTAATCTACCTGTGTAAAAAATTAAGACTGGAGAAGGCAGTGTACGTATGTCGTTTCGCACACGGAGGTGACACATTCCCTCTCGGAACCACGAGCCTTCTTCAGGGAATCTTCGGTTTGCAAGAAGCTTACACCAAAGCTTGTCCCAATTCGGCCAAAAAAATTACCGCAACATGTTGGTTTCATGTCATGACACCATGCCAAGTTTCATGATTTTCAGGCGTCTTTTGGATTTACGGGAATTAAAAAACCAAGTTTCTCAATCTTTCCGGCCGAGCCACGACGCCCAGATGTTTGAATTTCATTCCCATTTCTTGCATGGGACGTAGAAATTCACCCAAGGACACACATGTGATTTTTCAACCAACTTTGGTGCACTGGAGTATGTGCTTGTAGTTCAAATTTGAATTATGCACATTAAATGACCATAAACTAAATTAATGTAGAAAAAGGCCAAAGGAAACCGGAATAATTCCAAAATTTAGCACTATACTTCTATTTGGTCTAATCTACCTGTGTAAAAAATTAAGGCGGGAGAAGGCAGTGTACGTATGTCGTTTCACACACGGAGGTGACACATTCCCTCTCGGAACCACGAGCCTTCTTCAGGGAAGCTTCGGTTTGCAAGAAGCTTACACCAAAGCTTGTCCCAATTCGGCGAAAAAAATTAACGCCGCATGTTGGTGCCATGTCATGACACCATGCCAAGTTTTGATGATTTTCAGGCGTGTTTTGGATTTACAGGAATTCAAAAACCAAGTTTCTCCATCTTTCTAGCCGAGCCACGACGTCCAGATGTTTCAATTTCATTCCCATTTGTTTCATGGGACCTAGAAATTCACCCAACGACACACATGTGATTTTTCAACCAACATTGGTGCACTTGAGCATGTGCTTGTTGTTCAAATTTGAATTATGCAAATTAAATTCCTAGAAAACCAATTAATGTATAAAAAAAGGCCAAACGAACCCGGAATAATTCCAAAATTTAGCACGATACTACAATTTGGTCTAATATGCCTGTGTAAAAAAATTAAAGCGGGAGAAGGCAGTGTACGTATATCGTTTCACACACGGAGGTGACACGTTTCCTCTCGGAACCACGAGTCTTCTTGAGGGAAGCTCCGATTTGCAAGAAGTTTACACCAAAGCTTGTTGGTGCCATGTCATGACACCATGCCAAGTTTCATGATTTTTAGGCGACTTTCGGATTTACAGGAATTAAGAAACCAAGTTTCTCAGCCTTTCTGGCCGAGCCACGACGCCCAGATGTTCGAATTTCATTCCCATTTCTTGCATGGGACCTAGAAATTCACGCGAGGACGCATATGTGATTTTTCAACCAAGTTTGATGCACTGGAGCATGTGCTTGTAGTTCAAATTTGAATTATGCACATTAAATGCCCATAAACTCAATTAATGTATGAAAAAGGCTAAACGAACCCGGTATAATTCCAAAATTTAGCATGATACTTTTATTTGGTCTAATCTACCTGTGTAAAAATTAAGGCGGGAGAAGGCAGAGTATGTATGTCATTTCGCACACGGAGGTGACACGTTCCCTCTCGGAACCACGAGCCTTCTTTAGGGAAGCTTCGGTTTTCACGAAGCTTACACCAAAGCTTGTCCCAATTCGGCCAAAAAAATTACCGCAACATGTTGGTGCCATGTCATGACACCATGCCAAGTTTCATGATTTTCAGGCGTCTTTTGGATTTACAGGAATTAAAAAACCAAGTTTCTCAATCTTTGCGGCCGAGCCATGACGCCAGATGTTTGAATTTCATTCCCATTTCTTGCATGGGACGTAGAAATTCACCGAAGGACACACATGTGATTTTTCAACCAACTTTGGTGCACTGGAGCAAGTGCTTGTAGTTCAAATTTGAATTATGCACATTAAATGCCCAGAAACTCAATTAATGCAGAAAGAAGGCAAACGAAGCCGGAATAATTCCAAAATTTAGCACTATATTTCTATTTGGTCTATTCTGCCCGTGTAAAAAAATTAAGGCGGGAGAAGGCAATGTACGTATGTCGTTTCGCACACGGAGGTGCCACGTTCCCTCTCGGAACCATGAGCCTTCTTTAGGGAAGCTCCGGTTTGCAAGAAGCTTACACCAAAGCTTGTCCCAATTCGGCAAAAAAAATTACCGCAGCACCTTGGTGCCATGTGTGACACCATGCCAAGTTTAATGATTTTCAGGCGTCTTTTGGATTTACAGGAATTAAAAAACCAAGTTTTTCAATCTTTCCGGCCAAGCCACGACGCCCAGTTGTTTGAATTTCATTCCCATTTCTTGCATGGGACGTAGAAATTCACCCAAGGACACACATGTGATTTTCGAACCAACTTTGGTGCACTAGAGTATGTGCTTGTAGTTCAAATTTGAATTATGCACATTAAATGCCCACAAACTAAATTAATGTAGAAAAAAGGCCAAAGGAACCCGGAATAATTCCAAATTTTAGCACTATACTTCTATTTGGTCTAATCTACCTATGTAAAAAATTAAGGCTGGAGAAGGCAGTGTACGTATGTCGTTTCGCACACGGAGGTGACACATTCCCTCTTGGAACTATGAGCCTTCTTTAGGGAAGCTTCGGTTTGCAAGAAGCTTACACCAAAGGTTGTCCCAATTCGGCCAAAAAAATTACCGCAACGTGTTGGTGCCATGTCATGACACCATGCCAAGTTTCATGATTTTCAGGCGTCTTTTGGATTTACCAGAATTAAAAAACCAAGTTTCTCAATCTTTGCGGCCGAGCCACGACGCCCAGATGTTTGAATTTCGTTCCCATTTCTTGCATGGGACGTAGAAATTCACCCAAGGACACACATTTGTTTTTTCAACCAACTTTGGTGCACTGGAGCAAGTGCTTGTAGTTCAAATTTGAATTATGCACATTAAATGCCCAGAAACTCAATTAATGCAGAAAGAAGGCAAACGAAGCCGGAATAATTCTAAAATTTAGCACTATACTTCTATTTGGTCTATTCTACCCGTGTAAAAAAATTAAGGCGGGAGAAGGCAATGTACGTATGTCGTTTCGCACACGGAGGTACCATGTTCCCTCTCGGAACCATGAGCCTTCTTTAGGGAAGCTCCGGTTTGCAAGAAGATTACACCAAAGCTTGTCCCAATTCGGCCAAAAAAATTACCGCAGCATCTTGGTGCCATGTCTGACACCATGCCAAGTTTAATGATTTTCAGGCGTCTTTTGGATTTACAGGAATTAAAAAACCAAGTTTCTCAATCTTTGCGGCCGAGCGAGGACGCCCAGATGTTTGAATTTCATTCCCATTTCTTGCATGGGACGTAGAAATTCACCCAAGGACACACATGTGATTTTTCAACCAACTTTGGTGCACTGGAGCAAGTGCTTGTAGTTCAAATTTGAATTATGCACATTAAATGCCCATAAACTCAATTAATGCAGATAGAAGGCCAAAGGAAGCCGGAATAATTCCAAAATTTAGCACTATACTTCTATTTGGTCTATTCTACCCGTGTAAAAAAATTAAGGCGGGAGAAGGCAATGTACGTATGTCGTTTCGCACACGGAGGTGCCACGTTCCCACTTGGAACCACGAGCCTTCTTTAGGGAAGCTCCGGTTTGCAAGAAGCTAACACCAAAGCTTCTCCCAATTCGGCCAAAAAATTTACCGCAGCATCTTGGTGTCATGTCTGACACCATGCCAAGTTTCATGATTTTCAGGCGTCTTTTGGATTTACAGGAATTAAAAAACCAAGTTTCTCAATCTTTCCGGCCGAGCCACGACGCCCAGATGTTTGAATTTCATTCCCATTTCTTGCATGGGACGTAGAAATTCACCCAAGGACACACATGTGATTTTCGAACCAACTTTGGTGCACTAGAGTATGTGCTTGTAGTTCAGATTTGAATTATGCACATTAAATGCCCAGAAACTCAATTAATGCAGAAAGAAGGCAAACGAAGCTGGAATAATTCCAAAATTTAGCATTATACTTCTATTTGGTCTATACTGCCCGTGTAATAAAATTAAGGCGGGAGAAGGCAATGTACGTATGTCGTTTCGCACACGGAGGTGCCACGTTCCCACTCGGAACGATGAGCCTTCTTCAGGGAAGCTTCGGTTTGCAAGAAGCTTACACCAAAGCTTGTCCCAATTCGGCCAAAAAAATTACCGCCGCATGTTGGTGCCATGTCATGACACCATGCCAAGTTTTGATGATTTGCAGGCGTGTTTTGGATTTACAAGAATTCAAAAACCAGGTTTCTCAATCTTTCTGGCCGAGGCACGACGCCCAGATGTTTGAATTTCATTCCCATTTCTTGCATGGGACGTAGAAATTCGCCCAAGGACACAAATGTGATTTTTGAACCAACTTTGGTGCACTCGAGTATGTGCTTGTAGTTCAAATTTGAATTATGCACATTAAATGCCCACAAACTAAATTAATGTAGAAAAAAGGCCAAAGGAAACCGGAATAATTCCAAAATTTAGCACTATACTTCTATTTGGTCTAATCTACCTGTGTAAAAAATCGAGGCTGGAGAAGGCAGTGTACGTATGTCGTTTCGCACACGGAGGTGACACATTCCCTCTTGGAACCACGAGCCTTCTTCAGGGAAGCTTCGGTTTGCAAGAAGCTTACACCAATGCTTGTCCCAATTCGGCCAAAAAATTTACCGCAACATGTTGGTGCCATGTCATGGCACCATGCCAACTTTCATGATTTTCAGGCGTCTTTTGGATTTACAGGAATTAAAAAACCAAGTTTCTCAATCTTTGCGGCCGAGCCATGACGCCCAGATGTTTCAATTTCATTCCCATTTCTTGCATGGGACGTAGAAATTCACCCAAGGACACACATGTGATTTTTCAACCAACTTTGGTGCACTGGAGCAAATGCTTGTAGTTCAAATTTGAATTATGCACATTAAATGCCCAGAAACTCAATTAATGCAGAAAGAAGGCAAACGAAGCCGGAATAATTCCAAAATTTAGCACTATAGTTCTATTTGGTCTATTCTGCCCGTGTAAAAAAATTAAGGCGGGAGAAGGCAATTTACGTAGGTCGTTTCGCACACGGAGGTGCCACATTCCCTCTCGGAACCATGAGCCTTCTTTAGGGAAGCTCCGGTTTGCAAGAAGCTTACACCAAAGCTTTTCCCAATTCGGCCAAAAAAATTACCGCAGCACCTTGGTGCCATGTCTGACACCATGCCAAGTTTAATGATTTTCAGGCGTCTTTTTGATTTACAGGAATTAAAAAACCAAGTTTCTCAATCTTTCCGGCCAAGCCACGACGCCCAGCTGTTTGAATTTCATTCCCATTTCTTGCATGGAACGTAGAAATTCACCCAAGGACACACATGTGATTTTCGAACCAACTTTGGTGCACTGGAGTATGTGCTTATAGTTCAAATTTGAATTATGCACATTAAATGCCCACAAACTAAATTAATGAAGAAAAAAGGCCAAAGGAAACCGGAATAATTCCAAAATTTAGCACTATACTTCTATTTGGTCTAATCTACCTGTGTAAAAAATTAAGGCTGGAGAAGGCAGTGTACGTATGTCGTTTCGCACACGGAGGTGACACATTCCCTCTCGGAACCACGAGCCTTCTTCAGGGAAGCTTCGGTTTGCAAGAAGCTTACACCAAAGCTTGTCCCAATTCGGCCAAAAAAATTACCGCAACATGTTGGTGCCATGTCATGACACCATGCCAAGTTTCATGATTTTCAGGCGTCTTTTGGATTTACAGGAATTAAAAAACCAAGTTTCTCAATCTTTGCAGCCGAGCCACGATGCCCAGATGTTTGAATTTCGTTCCCATTTCTTGCATGGGATGTAGAAATTCATCCAAGGACACACATGTGATTTTTGAACCAACTTTGGTGCACTGGAGCAAGTGCTTGTAGTTCAAATTTGAAGTATGCACATTAAATGCCCAAAGACTCAATTAATGCAGAAAGAAGGCAAACGAAGCCGGAATAATTCCAAAATTTAGCACTATACTTCTATTTGGTCTATTCTACCCGTGTAAAAAAATTAAGGCGGGAGAAGGCAATGTACGTATGTCGTTTCGCACACTGAGGTACCATGTTCAATCTCGGAAGCATGAGCCTTCTTTAGGGAAGCTCCGGTTTGCAAGAAGATTACACCAAAGCATATCCCAATTCGGCCAAAAAAATTACCGCAGCATCTTGGTGCCATGTCTGACACCATGCCAAGTTTAATGATTTTCAGGCGTCTTTTGGATTTACAGGAATTAAAAAAACCAAGTTTCTCAATCTTTGCGGCCGAGCCATGACGCCCAGATGTTTCAATTTCATTCCCATTTCTTGCATGGGACGTAGAAATTCACCCAAGGACACACATGTGATTTTTCAACCAACTTTAGTGCACTGGAGCAAGTGCTTGTAGTTCAAATTTGAATTATGCACATTAAATGCCCAGAAACTCAATTAATGCAGAAAGAAGGCAAACAAAGCCGGAATAATTCCAAAATTTAGCACTATACTTCTATTTGGTATATTCTGCCCGTGTAATAAAATTAAGGCGGGAGAAGGCAATGTACGTATGTCGTTTCGCACACGGAGGTGCCACGTTCCCACTTGGAACTATGAGCCTTCTTTAGGGAAGCTCCGGTTTGCAAGAAGCTTTCACAAAAGCTTGTCCCAATTCGGCCAAAAAAATTACCGCAGCCTCTTGGTGCCATGTCTGACACCATGCCAAGTTTCATGATTTTCAGGCGTTTTTTGGATTTACAGGAATTAAAAAACCAAGTTTCTCAATCTTTCCGGCCGACCCACGACGCCCAGATGTTTGAATTTCATTCCCATTTCTTGCATGGGACTTAGAAATTCACCCAACGACACACATGTGATTTTCGAACCAACTTTGGTGCACTGGAGTATGTGCTTGTAGTTCAGATTTGAATTATGCACATTAAATGCCCACAAACTAAATGAATGTAGAAAAAAGGCCAAAGGAAACCGGAATAATTCCAAAATTTAGCACTATACTTCTATTTGGTCTAATCTACCTGTGTAAAAAATTAAGGCTGGAGAAGGCAGTGTATGTATGTCGTTTCGCACACGGAGGTGACACCTTCCCTCTCGGAACCACGAGCCTTCTTCAGGGAAGCTTCGGTTTGCAAGAAGCTTACACCAAAGCTTGTCCCAATTCGGCCAAAAAAATTACCGCCGCATGTTGGTGCCATGTCATGACACCATGCCAAGTTTTGATGATTTTCAGGCGTGTTTTGGATTTACAGGAATTCAAAAACCAGGTTTCTCAATCTTTCTGGCCGAGCCACGACGCCCGGATATTTGAATTTCATTCCCATTTCTTGCATGGGACGTAGAAATTCACCCAAGGATTTTTGAACCAACTTTGGTGCACTCGAGTATGTGCTTGTAGTTCAAATTTGAATTATGCACATTAAATGCCCACAAACTAAATTAATGTAGAAAAAAGGCCAAAGGAAACCGGAATAATTCCAAATTTTAGCACTATACTTCTATTTGGTCTAATCTACCTGTGTAAAAAATTGAGGCTGGAGAAGGCAGTGTACGTATGTCGTTTCGCACACGGAGGTGACACATTCCCTCTCGGAACCACGAGCCTTCTTCAGGGAAGCTTCGGTTTGCAAGAAGCTTACACCAAAGCTTGTCCCAATTCGGCCAAAAAAATTACCGCAACATGTTGGTGCCATGTCATGGCACCATGCCAAGTTTCATGATTTTCAGGCAACTTTTGGATTTACAGGAATTAAAAAACCAAGTTTCTCAATCTTTGTGGCCGAGCCATGACGCCCAGATGTTTGAATCTCATTCCCATTTCTTGCATGGGACGTAGAAATTCACCCAAGGACACACATGTGATTTTTCAACCAACTTTGGTGCACTGGAGCAAGTGCTTGTAGTTCAAATTTGAATTATGCACATTAAATGCCTAGAAACTCAATTAATGCAGAAAGAAGGCAAACGAAGCCGGAATAATTCCAAAATTTAGCACTATACTTCTATTTGGTCTATTCTGCCCGTGTAATAAAATTAAGGCGGGAGAAGGCAATGTACGTATGTTGTTTCGCACACGGAGGTGCCATGTTCCCTCTCGAAACAAGGAGCTTTCTTTAGAGAAGCTCCGGTTTGCACGAAGCTTACACCAAAGCTTGTCCCAATTCGGCCAAAAAAATTACCGCAACATCTTGGTGCCATGTCTGACACCATGCCAAGTTTCATGATTTTCACGCGTCTTTTGGATTTACAGGAATTAAAAAACCAAGTTTCTCAATCTTTCCGGCCAAGCCACGACGCCCAGATGTTTGAATATCATTCCCATTTCTTGCATGGCACGTAGAAATTCACCCAAGGACACACATGTGATTTTCGAACCAACTTTGGTGCACTGGAGTATGTGCTTGTAGTTCAGATTTGAATTATGCACATTAAATGCCCACAAACTAAATTAATGTAGAAAAAAGGCCAAAGGAAACCGGAATAATTCCAAAATTTAGCACTATACTTCTATTTGGTCTAATCTACCTGTGTAAAAAATTAAGGCTGGAGAAGACAGTGTACGTATGTCGTTTCGCACACGGAGGTGACACATTCCCTCTCGGAACCACGAGCCTTCTTCAGGGAAGCTTTGGTTTGCAAGAAGCTTACACCAAAGCTTGTCCCAATTCGGCCAAAAAAAATTACCGACACATGTTGGTGCCATATCATGACACCATGCCAAGTTTTGATGATTTTCAGGCGTGTTTTGGATTTACAGGAATTCAAAAACCAAGTTTCTCAATCTTTCCGGCCGAGCCACGATGCACAGATGTTTGAATTTCATTCCCATTTGTTTCATGGGACCTAGAAATTCACCCAAGGACACACATGTGATTTTTCAACTAAGTTTGGTGCACTTGAGCAAGTGCTTGTTGTTCAAATTTGAATTATGCAAATTAAATTCCTAGAAAACCAGTTAATGTATAAAAAAGGCCAAACGAACCCGGAATAATTCCAAAATTTAGCACTATACTTCTATTTGGTCTAATATGCCTGTGTAAAAAAATTAAAGCGGGAGAAGGCAGTGTACGTATGTCGTTTCGCACACGGAGGTGCCACGTTCCCTCTCGGAACCACGAGGCTTCTTCAGGGAAGCTTCGGTTTGCAAGAAGCTTACACCAAAGCTTGTCCCAATTGGGCCAAAAAATTACCGCAGTATCTTGGTGCCATGTCTAACACCATGCCAAGTTTCATGATTTTCAGGCGTGTTTTGGATTTACAGGAATTCAAAAACCAAGTTTCTCAATCTTTCCGGCCGAGCCACGACGCCTAGATGTTTGAATTTCATTCCCATTTCTTGCATGGGACGTAGAAATTCACCCAAGGAGACAGATGTGATTTTCGAACCAACTTTGGTGCACTGGAGTATGTGCTTGTAGTTCAAATTTGAATTATGCACATTAAATGCCCATAAATTAAATTAATGTAGAAAAAAGGCCAAAGGAACGCGGAATAATTCCAAAATTTAGCACTATACTTCTATTTGGTCTAATCTACCTGTGTAAAAAATTAAGGCGGGAGAAGGCAGTGTACGTATGTCGTTTCGCACACGGGGGTGACACATTCCCTCTCGGAACCACGAGCCTTCTTTAGGGAAGCTTCGGTTTGCAAGAAGCTTACACCAAAGCTTGTCCCAATTCGGCCAAAAAATTACCGCAACATGTTGGTTTCACGTCATGACACCATGCCAAGTTTCATCATTTTCAGGCGTCTTTTGGATTTACGGGAATTAAAAAACCAAGTTTCTCAATCTTTTCGGCCGAGCCACGACGCCCAGATGTTTGAATTTCATTCCCATTTCTTGCATGGGACGTAGAAATTCACCCAAGGACACACATGTGTTTTTGAACCAACTTTGGTGCACTCGAGTATGTGCTTGTAGTTCAGATTTGAATTATGCACATTAAATGCCCACAAACTAAATTAATGTAGAAAAAAGGCCAAAGGAAACCGGAATAATTCCAAAATTTAGCACTATACTTCTATTTTGTCTATCTACCTGTGTAAAAAATTAAGGCTGGAGAAGGCAGTGTACGTATGTCGTTTCGCACACGGAGGTGACACATTTCCTCTCGGAACCACGAGCCTTCTTTAGGGAAGCTTCGGTTTGCAAGAAGCTTACACCAGAGCTTGTCCCAATTCGGCCAAAAAAATTACCGCAACATGTTGGTTTCATGTCATGACACCATGCCAAGTTTCATGATTTTCAGGCGACTTTTGGATTTACAGGAATTAAAAAACCAAGTTTCTCAATCTTTGCGGCCGAGCCACGACGCCCGGATGTTTGAATTTCATTCCCATTTCTTGCATGGGACGTAGAAATTCACCCAAGGACACACATGTGATTTTTGAACCAACTTTGGTGCACTGGAGTATATGCTTGTAGTTCAGATTTGAATTATGCACATTAACTGCCCACAACCTAATTAATGTAGAAAAAAGGCCAAAGGAAACCGGAATAATTCCAAAATTTAGCACTATACTTCTATTTGGTCTAATCTACCTTTGTAAAAAATTAAGGCTGGAGAAGGCAGTGTACGTATGTCGTTTCGCACACGGAGGTGACACATTCCCTCTCGGAACCACGAAGCTTCTTTAGGGAAGCTTCGGTTTGCAAGAAGCTTACACCAAAGCTTGTCCCAATTCGGCCATAAAAATTACCGCAACATGTTGGTTTCATGTCATGACACCATGCCAAGTTTCATCATTTTCAGGCGTCTTTTGGATTTACGGGAATTAAAAAACCAAGTTTCTCAATCTTTCCGGCCGAGCCATGACGCCCAGATGTTTGAATTTCATTCCCATTTCTTGCATAGGACGTAGAAATTCACCCAAGGACACACATGTGATTTTCGAACCAACTTTGGTGCACTGGAGTATGTGCTTGTAGTTCAAATTTGAATTATGCACATTAAATGCCCATAAACTAAATTAATGTAGAAAAAAGGCCAAAGGAACCCGGAATAATTCCAAAATTTAGCACTATACTTCTATTTGGTCTAATCTACCTGTGTAAAAAATTAAGGCGGGAGAAGGCAGTGTACGTATGTCGTTTCGCACACGGAGGTGACACATTCCCTCTCGGAACCACGAGCCTTTTTCAGGGAAACTTCGGTTTGCAAGAAGCTTACACCAAAGCTTGTCCCAATTGGGCCAAAAAAAATTACCGACACATGTTGGTGCCATATCATGACACCATGCCAAGTTTTGATGATTTTCAGGCGTGTTTTGGATTTACAGGAATTCAAAAACCAAGTTTCTCAATCTTTCCAGCCGAGCCACGATGCACAGATGTTTGAATTTCATTCCCATTTGTTTCATGGAACCTAGAAATTCACCCAAGGACACACATGTGATTTTTCAACCAACTTTGGTGCACTTGAGCATGTGCTTGTTGTTCAAATTTGAATTATGCAAATTAAATTCCTAGAAAACCAATTAATGTATAAAAAGGCCAAACGAACCCGGAATAATTCCAAAATTTAGCACGATACTACAATTTGGTCTAATATGCCTGTGTAAAAAAATTAAAGCGGGAGAAGGCAGTGTACGTATGTCGTTTCGCACACGGAGGTGACACGTTTCCTCTCGGAACCACGAGTCTTCTTGAGGGAAGCTCCGATTTGCAAGAAGTTTAAACCAAAGCTTGTTGGTGCCATGTCATGACACCATGCCAAGTTTCATGATTTTCAGGCGACTTTTCGATTTAAAGGAATTAAGAAACCAAGTTTCTCAGTCTTTCCGGCTGAGCCACGACGCCCAGATGTTCGAATTTCATTCCCATTTCTTGCATGGGACCTAAAAATTCACGCGAGGATGCACATGTGATTTTTCAACCAAGTTTGATGCACTGGAGCATGTGCTTGTAGTTCAAATTTGAATTATGCACATTAAATGCCCATAAACTCAATTAATGTATGAAAAAGGCTAAACGAACCCGGTATAATTCCAAAATTTAGCACGATACTTTTATTTGGTCTAATCTACCTGTGTTAAAATTAAGGCGGGAGAAGGCAGAGTATGTATGTCATTTCGCACATGGAGGTGACACGTTCCCTCTCGGAACCACGAGCCTTCTTTAGGGAAGCTTCGGTTTGCAAGAAGCTTACACCAAAGCTTGTCCCAATTCGGCCAAAAAAATTACCGCAACATGTTGGTGCCATGTCATGACACCATGCCAAGTTTCATGATTTTCAGGCGTCTTTTGGATTTACAGGAATTAATAAACCAAGTTTCTCAATCTTTGTGGCCGAGCCATGACGCCCAGATGTTTGAATCTCATTTTCATTTCTTGCATGGGACGTAGAAATTCACCCAAGGACACACATGTGATTTTTCAACCAACTTTGGTGCACTGGAGCAAGTGCTTGTAGTTCAAATTTGAATTATGCACATTAAATGCCTAGAAACTCAATTAATGCAGAAAGAAGGCAAACGAAGCCGGAATAATTCCAAAATTTAGCACTATACTTCTATTTGGTCTATTCTGCCCGTGTAATAAAATTAAGGCGGGAGAAGGC
The DNA here is from genome assembly GCF_002575655.3 of Aegilops tauschii subsp. strangulata. Taxonomy (NCBI): domain Eukaryota; kingdom Viridiplantae; phylum Streptophyta; class Magnoliopsida; order Poales; family Poaceae; genus Aegilops; species Aegilops tauschii. The sequence continues at coordinate 273,276,726 of NC_053037.3, read as the reverse complement.
AATGTACGTATGTTGTTTCGCACACGGAGGTGCCACGTTCCCTCTCGAAACAAGGAGCTTTCTTTAGGGAAGCTCCGGTTTGCAAGAAGCTTACACCAAAGCTTGTCCCAATTCGGCCAAAAAAATTACCACAACATCTTGGTGCCATGTCTGACACCATGCCAAGTTTCATGATTTTCAGGCGTCTTTTGGATTTACAGGAATTAAAAAACCAAGTTTCTCAATCTTTCCGGCCAAGCCACGACGCCCAGATGTTTGAATTTCATTCCCATTTCTTGCATGGGACGTAGAAATTCACCCAAGGACACACATGTGATTTTCGAACCAACTATGGTGCACTGGAGTATGTGCTTGTAGTTCAGATTTGAATTATGCACATTAAATGCCCACAAACTAAATTAATATAGAAAAAAGGCCAAAGGAAACCGGAATAATTCCAAAATTTAGCACTATACTTCTATTTGGTCTAATCTACCTGTGTAAAAAGTTAAGGCTGGAGAAGGCAGTGTATGTATGTCGTTTCGCACACGGAGGTGACACCTTCCCTCTCGGAACCACGAGCCTTCTTCAGGGAAGCTTCGGTTTGCAAGAAGCTTACACCAAAGCTTGTCCCAATTCGGCCAAAAAAATTACCGCCGCATGTTGGTGCCATGTCATGACACCATGCCAAGTTTTGATGATTTTCAGGCGTGTTTTGGATTTACAGGAATTCAAAAACCAGGTTTCTCAATCTTTCTGGCCGAGCCACGATGCCCGGATATTTGAATTTCATTCCCATTTCTTGCATGGGACGTAGAAATTCACCCAAGGATTTTTGAACCAACTTTGGTGCACTCGAGTATGTGCTTGTAGTACAAATTTGAATTATGCATATTAAATGCCCACAAACTAAATTAATGTAGAAAAAAGGCCAAAGGAAACCGGAATAATTCCAAATTTTAGCACTATATTTCTATTTGGTCTAATCTACCTGTGTAAAAATTGAGGCTGGAGAAGGCAGTGTACGTATGTCGTTTCGCACACGGAGGTGACACATTCCCTCTCGGAACCACGAGCCTTTTTCAGGGAAGCTTCGGTTTGCAAGAAGCTTACACCAAAGCTTGTCCCAATTCGGCCAAAAAAATTACCGCAACATGTTGGTGCCATGTCATGGCACCATGCCAAGTTTCATGATTTTCAGGCGTCTTTTGGATTTACAGGAATTAAAAAACCAAGTTTCTCAATCTTTGTGGCCGAGCCATGACGCCCAGATGTTTGAATCTCATTCCCATTTCTTGCATGGGACGTAGAAATTCACCCAAGGACACACATGTGATTTTTCAACCAACTTTGGTGCACTGGAGCAAGTGCTTGTAGTTCAAATTTGAATTATGCACATTAAATCCCCAGAAACTCAATTAATGCAGAAAGAAGGCAAACGAAGCCGGAATAATTCCAAAATTTAGCACTATACTTCTATTTGGTCTATTCTTCCCGTGTAATAAAATTAAGGCGGGAGAAGGCAATGTACGTATGTTGTTTCGCACACGGAGGTGCCACGTTCCCTCTCGAAACAAGGAGCTTTCTTTAGGGAAGCTCCGGTTTGCAAGAAGCTTACACAAAAGCTTGTCCCAATTCGGCCAAAAAAATTACCACAACATCTTGGTGCCATGTCTGACACCATGCCAAGTTTCATGATTTTCAGGCGTCTTTTGGATTTACAGGAATTAAAAAACCTAGTTTCTCAATCTTTCCGGCCAAGCCACGACGCCCAGATGTTTGAATATCATTCCCATTTCTTGCATGGGACGTAGAAATTCACCCAAGGACACACATGTGATTTTCGAACCAACTATGGTGCAATAGAGTATGTGCTTGTAGTTCAAATTTGAATTATGCACATTAAATGCCCACAAACTAAATTAATGTAGAGAAAAGGCCAAAGGAACCCAGAATAATTCCAAATTTTAGCACTATACTTCTATTTGGTCTAATCTACCTATGTAAAAAATTAAGGCTGGAGAAGGCAGTGTACGTATGTCGTTTCGCACACGGAGGTGACACATTCCCTCTCGGAACTATGAGCCTTCTTTAGGGAAGCTTCGGTTTGAAAGAAGCTTACACCAAAGGTTGTCCCAATTCGGCCAAAAAAATTACCGCAACGTGTTGGTGCCATGTCATGACACCATGCCAAGTTTCATGATTTTCAGGCGTCTTTTGGATTTACAGGAATTAAAAAACCAAGTTTCTCAATCTTTGCGGCCGAGCCACGACGCCCAGATGTTTGAATTTCGTTCCCATTTCTTGCATGGGACGTAGAAATTCACCCAAGGACACACATTTGATTTTTCAACCAACTTTGCTGCACTGGAGCAAGTGCTTGTAGTTCAAATTTGAATTATGCACATTAAATGCCCAGAAACTCAATTAATGCAGAAAGAAGGCAAACGAAGCCGGAATAATTCCAAAATTTAGCACTATACTTCTATTTGGTCTATTCTACCCATGTAAAAAAATTAAGGCGGGAGAAGGCAATGTACGTATGTCGTTTCGCACACGGAGGTACCATGTTACCTCTCGGAACCATGAGCCTTCTTTAGGGAAGCTCCGGTTTGCAAGAAGATTACACCGAAGCTTGTCCCAATTCGGCCAAAAAAATTACCGCAGCATCTTGGTGCCATGTCTGACACCATGCCAAGTTTAATGATTTTCAGGCGTCTTTCGGATTTACAGGAAATAAAAAACCAAGTTTCTCAATCTTTGCGGCCGAGCCATGACGCCCAGATGTTTGAATTTCATTCCCATTTCTTGCATGGGACGTAGAAATTCACCCAAGGACACACATGTGATTTTTCAACCAACTTTAGTGCACTGGAGCAAGTGCTTGTAGTTCAAATTTGAATTATGCACATTAAATGCCCAGAAACTCAATTAATGCAGAAAGAAGGCAAACAAAGCCGGAATAATTCCAAAATTTAGCACTATACTTCTATTTGGTCTATTTTGCCCGTGTAATAAAATTAAGGCGGGAGAAGGCAATGTACGTATGTCGTTTCGCACACGGAGGTGCCACATTCCCACTTGGAACTATGAGCCTTCTTTAGGGAAGCTCCGGTTTGCAAGAAGCTTACACAAAAGCTTGTCCCAATTCGGCCAAAAAAATTACCGCAGCATCTTGGTGCCATGTCTGACACCATGCCAAGTTTCATGATTTTCAGGCATTTTTTGGATTTACAGGAATTAAAAAACCAAGTTTCTCAATCTTTCCGGCCGAGCCACGACGCCCAGATGTTTGAATTTCATTCCCATTTCTTGCATGGGACGTAGAAATTCACCCAATGACACACATGTGATTTTCGAACTAACTTTGGTGCACTGGAGTATGTGCTTGTAGTTCAGATTTGAATTATGCACATTAAATGCCCACAAACTAAATTAATGTAGAAAAAAGGCCAAAGGAAACCGGAATAATTCCAAAATTTAGCAGTATACTTCTATTTGGTCTAATCTACCTGTGTAAAAAATTAAGGCTGGAGAAGGCAGTGTATGTATGTCGTTTCGCACACGGAGGTGACACCTTCCCTCTCGGAACCACGAGCCTTCTTAAGGGAAGCTTCGGTTTGCAAGAAGCTTACACCAAAGCTTGTCCCAATTCGCCCAAAAAAATTACCGCAACATGTTGGTGCCATGTCATGACTCCATGCCAAGTTTCATGATTTTCAGGCGTCTTTTGGATTTACAGGAATTAAAAAACCAAGTTTCTCAATCTTTGCGGCCGAGCCATGACGCCCAGATGTTTCAATTTCATTCCCATTTCTTGCATGGGACGTAGAAATTCACCCAAGGACACACATGTGATTTTTCAACCAACTTTGGTGCACTGGAGCAAGTCCTTGTAGTTCAAATTTGAATTGTGCACATTAAATGTCCAGAAACTCAATTAATGCAGAAAGAAGGCAAACGAAGCCGGAATAATTCCAAAATTTAGCACTATAGTTCTATTTGGTCTATTCTGCCCGTGTAAAAAAATTAAGGCGGGAGAAGGCAATGTACGTAGGTCGTTTCGCACAGGGAGGTGCCACATTCCCTCTCGGAACCTTGAAGCTTCTTTAGGGAAGCTCCGGTTTGCAAGAAGCTTACACCAAAGCTTGTCCCAATTCGGCCAAAAAAATTACCGCAGCACCTTGGTGCCATGTCTGACACCATGCCAAGTTTAATGATTTTCAGGCGTCTTTTGGATTTACAGGAATTAAAAAACCAAGTTTCTCAATCTTTCTGGCCAAGCCACGACGCCCAGATGTTTGAATTTCATTCCCATTTCTTGCATGGGACGTAGAAATTCACCCAAGGACACACATGTGATTTTCGAACCAACTTTGGTGCACTGGAGCAAGTGCGTGTAGTTCAAATTTGAATTATGCACATTAAATGCCTAGAAACTCAATTAATGCAGAAAGAAGGCAAACGAAGCCGGAATAATTCCAAAATTTAGCACTATACTTCTATTTGGTCTATTCTGCCCGTGTAATAAAATTAAGGCGGGAGAAGGCAATGTACGTATGGCGTTTCGCACACGGAGGTGCCACGTTCCCTCTCGAAACTATGAGCTTTCTTTAGGGAAGCTCCGGTTTGCAAGAAGCTTACACCAAAGCTTGTCCCAATTCGGCCAAAAAAATTACCGCAACATCTTGGTGCCATGTCTGACACCATGCCAAGTTTCATGATTTTCAGGCGTCTTTTGGATTTACAGGAATTAAAAAACCAAGTTTCTCAATCTTTCCGGCCAAGCCACGACGCCCAGATGTTTGAATTTCATTCCCATTTCTTGCATAGGACGTAGAAATTCACCCAAGGACACACATGTGATTTTCGAACCAACTTTGGTGCACTGGAGTATGTGCTTGTAGTTCAGATTTGAATTATGCACATTAAATGCCCACAAACTAAATTAATGTAGAAAAAAGGCCAAAGGAAACCGGAATAATTCCAAAATTTAGCACTATACTTCTATTTGGTCTAATCTACCTGTGTAAAAAATTAAGGCTGGAGAAGGCAGTGTACGTATGTCGTTTCGCACACGGAGGTGACACATTCCCTCTCGGAACCACGAGCCTTCTTCAGGTAAGCTTCGGTTTGCAAGAAGCTTACACCAAAGCTTGTCCCAATTCGGCCAAAAAAATTACCAACACATGTTGGTGCCATATCATGACACCATGCCAAGTTTTGATGATTTTCAGGTGTCTTTTGGATTTACAGGAATTCAAAAACCAAGTTTCTCAATCTTTCCGACCGAGCCACGATGCACAGATGTTTGAATTTCATTCCCATTTGTTTCATGGGACCTAGAAATTCACCCAAGGACACACATGTGATTTTTCAACCAAGTTTGGTGCACTTGAGCAAGTGCTTGTTGTTCAAATTTGAATTATGCAAATTAAATTCCTAGAAAACCAGTTAATGTATAAAAAAGGCCAAACGAACCCGGAATAATTCCAAAATTTAGCACTATACTTCTATTTGGTCTAATATGCATGTGTAAAAAAATTAAAGCGGGAGAAGGCAGTGTACGTATGTCGTTTCGCACACGGAGGTGCCACAATCCCTCTCGGAACCACGAGCCTTCTTCCGGGAAGCTTTGGTTTGCAAGAAGCTTACACCAAAGCTTGTCCCAATTGGGCCAAAAAATTACCGCAGCATCTTGGTGCCATGTCTAACACCATGCCAAGTTTCATGAATTTCAGGCGTGTTTTGGATTTACAGGAATTCAAAAACCAAGTTTCTCAATCTTTCCGGTCGAGCCACGACGCCTAGATGTTTGAATTTCATTCCCATTTCTTGCATGGGACGTAGAAATTCACCCAAGGAGACACATGTGATTTTCGAACCAACTTTGGTGCACTGGAGTATGTGCTTGTAGTTCAAATTTGAATTATGCACATTAAATTCCCATAAAATAAATTAATGTAGAAAAAAGGGCAAAGGAACGCGGAATAATTCCAAAATTTAGCACTACACTTCTATTTGGTCTAATCTACCTGTGTAAAAAATTAAGGCGGGAGAAGACAGTGTACGTATGTCGTTTCGCACACGAAGGTGACACATTCCCTCTCGGAACCACGAGCCTTCTTCAGGGAAGCTTCGGTTTGCAAGAAGCTTACACCAAAGCTTGTCCCAATTCGGCCAAAAAAATTACCGCCGCATGTTGGTGCCATGTCATGACACCATGCCAAGTTTTGATGATTTTCAGGCGTGTTTTGGATTTACAGGAATTCAAAAACCAAGTTTCTCAATCTTTCCAGCCGAGCCACGACGCCCAGATGTTTGAATTTCATTCCCATTTGTTTCATGGGACCTAGAAATTCACCCAAGGACACACATGTGATTTTTCAACCAACTTTGGTGCACTTGAGCGTGTGCTTGTTGTTCAAATTTGAATTATGCAAATTAAATTCCTAGAAAACCAATTAATGTATAAAAAAGGCCAAACGAACCCGGAAAAATTTCAAAATTTAGCACGATACTTCAATTTGGTCTAATATGCCTGTGTAAAAAAATTAAAGCGGGAGAAGGCAGTGTACGTATGTCGTTTCGCACACGGAGGTGACACGTTCCCTCTCGGAACCACGAGTCTTCTTGAGGGAAGCTCCGATTTGCAAGAGGTTTACACCAAAGCTTGTCCCAATTCGGCCAAAAAATTACCGCAGCATGTTGGTGCCATGTCATGAAACCATGCCAAGTTTCATGATTTTCAGGCGACTTTTGGATTTACAGGAATTAGAAAACCATGTTTCTCAATCTTTCCGGCCGAGCCACGACACCCAGATGTTCGAATTTCATTCCCATTTCTTGCATGGGACCTAGAAATTCATGCAAGGACACACATGTGATTATTCAACCAACTGTGGTGCACTGGAGCATGTGCTTGTAGTTGAAATTGTAATTATGTACATTAAATGCCCAGAAAATCAATTAATGTATAAAAAAACCAAACGAACCCAGAAAAATTCCAAAATTTAGCACGATACTTCTATTTGGTCTAATCTACCTGTGTAAAAATTAAGGCGGGAGAAGGCAGAGTACGTATGTCGTTTCGCACACGGAGGTGACTCGTTCCTTCTCGGAACCACGAGCCTTCTTGAGGGAAGCTCCGGTTTGCAAGAAGCTTACACCAAAGCTTGTCCCAATTCGGCCAAAAAAATTACCGCAGCATGTTGGTGCCATGTCATGACACCATGCCAAGTTTCATGATTTTCAGGCAACTTTTGGATTTACAGGAATTAAAAAACCATGTTTCTCAATCTTTCCGGCCGAGCCACGACGCCCGGATGTTCGAATTTCATTCCCATTTCTTGCATGGGACCTAGAAACTCATGCAAGGACATACATGTGATTATTCAACCAACTATGTTGCACTGGAGCTTGTGCTTGTAGTTCAAATTCGAATTATGTACATTAAATGCCCAGAAAACCAATTAATGTATAAAAAGCCAAACGAACCCGGAATAATTCCAAAATTTAGCACGATTCTTCTATTTGGTCTAATCTACCTGTGTAAGAATTAAGGCGGGAGAAGGCAGAGTACGTATGTCGTTTCGCACACGGAGGTGACACATTCCCTCTCGGAACCACGAGCCTTCTTTAGGGAAGCTTCGGTTTGCAAGAAGCTTACACCAAAGCTTGTCCCAATTCGGCCAAAATATTACCACAGCATCTTGGTGGCATGTCTGACACCATGCCAAGTTTCATGATTTTCATGCGTCTTTTGGATTTACAGGAATTAAAAAAACCAAGTTTCTCAATCTTTTCGGCCGAGCCACGACGCCCGGATGTTCGAATTTCATTCCGATTTCTTGCATGGGACCTATAAATTCACCCAAAGACACACATGTGATTTTTCAACCAACTTGGGTGCACTAGAGCATGTGCTTGTAGTTCAAATTTGTATTATGCATATTAAATTACCAGAACCTCGATTAATGCACAAAAAGGCCAAATGAACCCGGAATAATTCCAAGTTTTGCACACGGAGTTGAAACGTTCCCACTCGGAACCACGAGGCTTCTTGACGGAAGTTCCGGTTTGCAAGAGGCTTACAGCAAAGCTTGTCCCAATTCGGCCAAAAAAATTACCGCAACATGTTGGTTTCATGTCATGACACCATGCCATGTTTCATGATTTTCAGGCGTCTTTTGGATTTACAGGAATTGAAAAACCTAGTTTCTCAATCTTTTCGGCCGAGCCACGACGCCCAGATGTTTGAATTTCATTCCCATTTATTGCATGGGACGTAGAAATTCACCCAAGGACACACATGTGATTTTTGAACCAACTTTGGTGCACTGGAGTATGTGCTTGTAGCTCAAATTTGATTTATGCACATTAAAAGCCCATAAACTAAATTAATGTAGAAAAAAGGCCAAAGAACCCGGAATAATTCCAAAATTCAGCACTATACTTCTATTTGGTCTAATCTACCTGTGTAAAAAATTAGGGCGGGAGAAGGCTATGTACGTATGTCGTTTCACACACGGAGGTGACACGTTCCCTCTCGGAACCACGAGCCTTCTTCAGGGAAGCTTCGGTTTGCAAGAAGCTTACACCAAATCTTGTCCCAATTCGGCCAAAAAAATACCGCAACATGTTGGTGCCATGTCATGGCACCATGCCAAGTTTCATGATTGTCAGGCGTCTTTTGGATTTACAGGAATTAAAAAACCAAGTTTCTCAATCTTTGCGGCCGAGACAGGACGCCCAGATGTTTGAATTTCATTCTCATTTCTTGCATGGGACGTAGAAATTCACCCAAGGACACACATGTGATTTTTCAACCAACTTTGGTGCACTGGAGCAAGTGCTTGTAGTTCAAATTTGAATTATGCACATTAAATGCCCAGAAACTCAATTAATGCAGAAAGAAGGCAAACGAAGCCGGAATAATTCCAAAATTTAGCACTATACTTCTATTTGGTCTATTCTGCCCGTGTAATAAAATTAAGGCGGGAGAAGGCAATGTACGTATGTCGTTTCGCACACGGAGGTGCCACGTTCCCTCTCGGAACTATGAGCCTTCTTTAGGGAAGCTCCGGTTTGCAAGAAGCTTACACCAAAGCTTGTCCTAATTCGGCTAAAAAAATTACCGCAGCATCTTGGTGCCATGTCTGACACCATGCCAAGTTTCATGATTTTCAGGCGTCTGTTGGATTTACAGGAATTAAAAAACCAAGTTTCTCAATCTTTCCGGCCAAGCCACGACGCCCAGATGTTTGAATTTCATTCCCATTTCTTGCATGGGACGTAGAAATTCACCCAAGGACACACATGTGATTTTCGAACCAACTTTGGTGCACTGGAGTATGTGCTTGTAGTTCAGATTTGAATTATGCACATTAAATGCCCACAAACTAAATTAATGTAGAAAAAAGGCCAAAGGAAACCGTAATAATTCCAAAATTTAGCACTATACTTCTATTTGGTTTAATCTACCTGTGAAAAAAATTAAGGCTCGAGAAGGCAGTGTACGTATGTCGTTTCGCACACGAAGGTGACACATTCCCTCTCGGAACCACGAGCCTTCTTCAGGGAAGCTTCGGTTTGCAAGAAGCTTACACCAAAGCTTGTCCCAATTCGGCCAAAAAATTTACCGCCGCATGTTGGTGCCATGTCATGACACCATGCCAAGTTTTCATGATTTTCAGGCGTGTTTTGGATTTACAGGAATTCAAAAACCAAGTTTCTCAATCTTTCCGGCCGAGCCACGACGCCCAGATGTTTGAATTTCATTCCCATTTGTTTCATGGGACCTAGAAATTCACCCGAGGACACACATGTGATTTTTCAACCAACTTTGGTGCACTTGAGCAAGTGCTTGTTGTTCAAATTTGAATTATGCAAATTAAATTCCTAGAAAACCAGTTAATGTATAAAAAAGGCCAAACGAACCTGGAATAATTCCAAAATTTAGCACTATACTTCTATTTGGTCTAATATGCCTGTGTAAAAAAATTAAAGCGGGAGAAGGCGGTGTACGTATGTCGTTTCGCACACGGAGGTGCCACGTTCCCTCTCGGAACTATGAGCCTTCTTTAGGGAAGCTCCGGTTTGCAAGAAGCTTACACCAAAGCTTGTCCCAATTCGGCCAAAAAAATTACCGCAGCATCTTGGTGCCATGTCTAACACCATGCCAAGTTTCATGAATTTCAGGCGTCTTTTGGATTTACAGGAATTAAAAAACCAAGTTTCTCAATCTTTCCGGCCGAGCCACGACGCCCAGATGTTTGAATTTCATTCCCATTTCTTGCATGGGACGTAGAAATTCACCCAAGGACACACATGTGATTTTCGAACCAACTTTGGTGCACTGGAGCAAGTGCGTGTAGTTCAAATTTGAATTATGCACATTAAATTCCCATAAACAAAATTAATGTAGAAAAAAGGCCAAAGGAACGCGGAATAATTCCAAAATTTAGCACTATACTTCTATTTGGTCTAATCTACCTGTGTAAAAAATTAAGGCGGGAGAAGGCAGTGTACGTATGTCGTTTCGCACACGGATGTGACACGTTCCCTCTCGGAACCACGAGTCTTCTTGAGGAAGCTCCGATTTGCAAGAAGTTTACACCAAAGCTTGTCCCAATTCGGCCAAAAAATTACCGCAGCATGTTGGTTCCTTGTCATGAAACCATGCCGAGTTTCATGATTTTCAAGCGCCTTTTGGATTTACAAGAATTAAAAAACCAAGTTTCTCAATCTTTTCGGCCGAGCCACGACGCCCGGATGTTCGAATTTCATTCCGATTTCTTGCATGGGACCTATAAATTCACCCAAAGACACACATGTGATTTTTCAACCAACTTGGATGCACTAGAGCATGTGCTTGTAGTTCAAATTTGTATTATGCATATTAAATTACCAGAAACTCGATTAATGCATAAAAAGGCCAAATGAACCCGGAATAATTCTATGTTTTGCACACGGAGTTGAAACATTCCCACTCGGAACCACGAGGCTTCTTGACGGAAGTTCCGGTTTGCAAGAGGCTTACAGCAAAGCTTGTCCCAATTCGGCCAAAAAAATTACCGCAACATGTTGGTTTCATGTCATGACACCATGCCAAGTTTCATGATTTTCAGGCGTCTTTTGGATTCACAGGAATTAAAAAACCAAGTTTCTCAATCTTTGCGGCCGAGCCATGACGCCCAGATGTTTGAATTTCATTCTCATTTCTTGCATGGGACGTAGAAATTCACCCAAGGACACACATGTGATTTTTCAACCAACTTTGGTGCACTAGAGCAAGTGCTTGTAGTTCAAATTTGAATTATGCACATTAAATGCCCAGAAACTCAATTAATGCGGACAGAAGGCAAACGAAGCCGGAATACTTCCAAAATTTAGCACTATACTTCTATTTGGTCTATTCTGCCCGTGTAATAAAATTAAGGCGGGAGAAGGCAATGTACGTATGTCGTTTCGCACACGGAGGTGCCACGTTCACTCTCGGAACTATGAGCCTTCTTTAGGGAAGCTCCGGTTTGCAAGAAGCTTACACCAAAGCTTGTCCTAATTCGGCCTAAAAAATGACCACAACATCTTGGTGCCATGTCTGACAACATGCCAAGTTTCATGATTTTCAGGCGTCTTTTGGATTTACAGGAATTAAAATACGAATTTTCTCAATCTTTCCGGCCGAGCCACGACGCCCAGATGTTTGAATTTCATTCCCATTTCTTGCATGGGACGTAGAAATTCACCCAAGGACACACATGTGATTTTCGAACCAACTTTGGTGCACTGGAGCAAGTGCGTGTAGTTCAAATTTGAATTATGCACATTAAATTCCCATAAACAAAATTAATGTAGAAAAAAGGCCAAAGGAACGCGGAATAATTCCAAAATTTAGCACTATACTTCTATTTGGTCTAATCTACCTGTGTAAAAAATTAAGGCGGGAGAAGGCAGTGTACGTATGTCGTTTCGCACACGGATGTGACACGTTCCCTCTCGGAACCACGAGTCTTCTTGAGGAAGCTCCGATTTGCAAGAAGTTTACACCAAAGCTTGTCCCAATTCGGCCAAAAAATTACCGCAGCATGTTGGTTCCTTGTCATGAAACCATGCCGAGTTTCATGATTTTCAAGCGCCTTTTGGATTTACAAGAATTAAAAAACCAAGTTTCTCAATCTTTTCGGCCGAGCCACGACGCCCGGATGTTCGAATTTCATTCCGATTTCTTGCATGGGACCTATAAATTCACCCAAAGACACACATGTGATTTTTCAACCAACTTGGATGCACTAGAGCATGTGCTTGTAGTTCAAATTTGTATTATGCATATTAAATTACCAGAAACTCGATTAATGCATAAAAAGGCCAAATAAACCCGGAATAATTCTATGTTTTGCACACGGAGTTGAAACATTCCCACTCGGAACCACGAGGCTTCTTGACGGAAGTTCCGGTTTGCAAGAGGCTTACAGCAAAGCTTGTCCCAATTCGGCCAAAAAAATTACCGCAACATGTTGGTTTCATGTCATGACACCATGCCAAGTTTCATGATTTTCAGGCGTCTTTTGGATTCACAGGAATTAAAAAACCAAGTTTCTCAATCTTTGCGGCCGAGCCATGACGCCCAGATGTTTGAATTTCATTCTCATTTCTTGCATGGGACGTAGAAATTCACCCAAGGACACACATGTGATTTTTCAACCAACTTTGGTGCACTAGAGCAAGTGCTTGTAGTTCAAATTTGAATTATGCACATTAAATGCCCAGAAACTCAATTAATGCAGACAGAAGGCAAACGAAGCCGGAATACTTCCAAAATTTAGCACTATACTTCTATTTGGTCTATTCTGCCCGTGTAATAAAATTAAGGCGGGAGAAGGCAATGTACGTATGTCGTTTCGCACACGGAGGTGCCACGTTCACTCTCGGAACTATGAGCCTTCTTTAGGGAAGCTCCGGTTTGCAAGAAGCTTACACCAAAGCTTGTCCTAATTCGGCCTAAAAAATGACCACAACATCTTGGTGCCATGTCTGACAACATGCCAAGTTTCATGATTTTCAGGCGTCTTTTGGATTTACAGGAATTAAAATACGAATTTTCTCAATCTTTCCGGCCGAGCCACGACGCCCAGATGTTTGAATTTCATTCCCATTTCTTGCATGGGACGTAGAAATTCACCCAAGGACACACATGTGATTTTCGAACCAACTTTGGTGCACTGGAGTATGTGCTTGTAGTTCAGATTTGAATTATGCACATTAAATGCCCATAAACTAAATTAATGTAGAAAAAAGGCCAAAGGAACCAGGAATAATTCCAAAATTTAGCACTATACTTCTATTTGGTCTAATCTACCTGTGTAAAAAATTAAGGCGGGAGAAGGCAGTGTACGTATGTCGTTTCGCACATGGAGGTGACACATTCCCTCTCGGAACCACGAGCCTTCTTCAGGGAAGCTTCGGTTTGCAAGAAGCTTACACCAAAGCTTGTCCCAATTCGGCCAAAAAATTTACCGCCGCATGTTGGTGCCATGTCATGACACCATGCCAAGTTTTGATGATTTTCAGGCGTGTTTTGGATTTACAGGAATTCAAAAACCAAGTTTCTCAATCTTTCCGGCCGAGCCACGACGCCCAGATGTTTGAATTTCATTCCCATTTGTTTCATGAGACCTAGAAATTCACCCAAGGACACACATGTGATTTTTCAACCAACTTTGGTGCACTTGAGCATGTGCTTGTTGTTCAAATTTGAATTTTTCAAATTAAATTCCTAGAAAACCAGTTAATGTATAAAAAAGGCCAAACGAACCCGGAATAATTCCAAAATTTAGCACGATACTTCAATTTGGTCTAATATGCCTGTGTAAAAAAATTAAAGCGGGAGAAGGCAGTGTACGTATGTCGTTTCGCACACGGAGGTGACACGTTCCCTCTCGGAACCACGAGTCTTCTTGAGGAAGCTCCGATTTGCAAGAAGTTTACACCAAAGCTTGTCCCAATTCGGCCAAAAAATTACCGCAGCATGTTGGTGCCTTGTCATGAAACCATGCCGAGTTTCATGATTTTCAGGCAACTTTTGGATTTACAGGAATTAAAAAACCATGTTTCTCAATCTTTCCGGCCGAGCCACGACGCCCAGATGTTCGAATTTCATTCCCATTTCTTGCATGGGAGCTAGAAATACATGCAAGGACACACATGTGATTATTCAACCAACTGTGGTGCACTGGAGCATGTGCTTGTAGTTGAAATTCTAATTATGTACATTAAATTCCCAGAAAATCAATTAATGTATAAAAAACCAAACGAACCCGGAAAAATTTTAAAATTTAGCACGATACTTCTATTTGGTCTAATCTACCTGTGTAAAAATTAAGGCGGGAGAAGGCAGAGTACGTATGTCGTTTCGCACACGGATATGACACGTTCCTTCTCGGAACCACGAGCCTTCTTGAAGGAAGCTCCGGTTTGAAAGAAGCTTACACCAAAGCTTGTCCCAATTCGGCCAAAAAAATTACCGCAGCATGTTGGTGCCATGTCATGACACCATGCCAAGTTTCATGATTTTCAGGCAACTTTTGGATTTACAGGAATTAAAAAACCATGTTTCTCAATCTTTCCGGCCGAGCGACGACGCCCGGATGTTCGAATTTCATTCCCATTTCTTGCATGGGACCTAGAAACTCATGCAAGGACACACATGTGATTATTCAACCAACTGTGGTGCACTGGAGCTTGTGCTTGTAGTTCAATTTCGAATTATGTACATTAAATGCCCAGAACATTAATTAATGTATAAAAAAAGCCAAACGAACCTGGAATAATTCCAAAATTTAGCACGATACTTTTATTTGGTCTAATCTACCTGTGTAAAAATTAAGGCAGGAGAAGGCAGAGTACGTATGTCGTTTCGCACACGGAGGTGACACATTCCCTCTCGAAACCACGAGCCTTCTTTAGGGAAGCTTCGGTTTGCAAGAAGCTTACACCAAAGCTTGTCCCAATTCGGCCAAAAAATTACCGCAGCATCTGGGTGCCATGTCTGACACCATGCCAAGTTTCATGATTTTCAGGCGTCTTCTGGATTTACAGGAATTAAAAAACCAAGTTTATCAATCTTTTCGGCCGAGCCACAACGCCCGGATGTTCGAATTTCATTCTGATTTCTTGCATGGGACCTATAAATTCACCCAAAGACACACATGTGATTTTTCAACCAACTTGGGTGCACTAGAGCATGTGCTTGTAGTTCAAATTTGTATTATGAATATTAAATTACCAGAAACTCGATTAATGCATAAAAAGGCCAAATGAACCCGGAATAATTCCAAGTCTCGCACACGGAGTTGAAACGTTCCCACTCGGAACCACGAGGCTTCTTGACGGAAGTTCCGGTTTGCAAGAGGCTTACAGCAAAGCTTGTCCCAATTCGGCCAAAAAAATTACCGCAACATGTTGGTTTCATGTCATGACACCATGCCAAGTTTCATGATTTTCAGGCGTCTTTTGGATTTACAGGAATTAAAAAACCTAGTTTCTCAATCTTTTCGGCCGAGCCACGACGCCCAGATGTTTGAATTTCATTCCCATTTATTGCATGGGACGTAGAAATTCAGCCAAGGACACACATGTGATTTTCGAACCAACTTTGGTGCACTGGAGTATGTGCTTGTAGCTCAAATTTGATTTATGCACATTAAATGCCCATAAACTAAATTAATGTAGAAAAAAGGCCAAAGGAACCCGGAATAATTCCAAAATTTAGCACTATACTTCTATTTGGTCTAATCTACCTGTGTAAAAAATTAGGGCGGGAGAAGGCTATGTACGTATGTCGTTTCACACACGGAGGTGACACGTTCCCTCTCGGAACTATGAGCCTTCTTTAGGGAAGCTCCGGTTTGCAAGAAGCTTACACCAAACCTTGTCCCAATTCGGCCAAAAAAATTACCGCAGCATCTTGGTGCCATGTCTAACACCATGCCAAGTTTCATGAATTTCAGGCGTCTTTTGGATTTACAGGAATTAAAAAACCAAGTTTCTCAATCTTTCCGGCCGAGCCACGACGCCCAGATGTTTGAATTTCATTCCCATTTCTTGCATGGGACGTAGAAATTCACCCAAGGACACACATGTGATTTTCGAACCAACTTTGGTGCACTGGAGTATGTGCTTGTAGTTCAAATTCGAATTATGCACATTAAATGCCCATAAACTATATTAATGTAGAAAAAAGGCCAAAGGAACGCGGAATAATTCCAAAATTTAGCACTATACTTCTGTTTGGTCTAATCTACCTGTGTAAAAAATTAAGGCGGGAGAAGGCAGTGTACATATGTCGTTTCGCACATGGAGGTGACACATTCCCTCTCGGAACCACGAGCCTTCTTCAGGGAAGCTTCGGTTTGCAAGAAGCTTACACCAAAGCTTGTCCCAATTCGGCCAAAAAAATTACCGCCGCATGTTGGTGCCATGTCATGACACCATGCCAAGTTTTGATGATTTTCAGGCGTGTTTTGGATTTACAGGAATTCAAAAACCAAGTTTCTCAATCTTTCCGGCCGAGCCACGACGCCCAGATGTTTGAATTTCATTCCCATTTGTTTCATGGGACCTAGAAATTCACCCAAGGACACACATGTGATTTTTCAACCAACTTTGGTGCACTTGAGCATGTGCTTGTTGTTCAAATTTGAATTTTTCAAATTAAATTCCTAGAAAACCAATTAATGTATAAAAAAGGCCAAACGAACCCGGAATAATTCCAAAATTTAGCACGATACTACAATTTGGTCTAATATGCCTGTGTAAAAAAATTAAAGCGGGAGAAGGCAGTGTACGTATGTCGTTTCGCACACGGAGGTGACACGTTCCCTCTCGGAACCACGAGTCTTCTTGAGGGAAGCTCCGGTTTGCAAGAAGTTTACACCAAAGCTTGTCCCAATTCGGCCAAAAAATTACCGCGGCATGTTGGTGCCATGTCATGACACCATGCCGAGTTTCATGATTTTCAGGCGACTTTTGGATTTACAGGAATTAAGAAACCAAGTTTCTCAATCTTTCCGGCCGAGCCACGACGCCCAGATGTTCGAATTTCATTCCCATTTCTTGCATGGGACCAAGAAATTCACGCGAGGACGCACATGTGATTTTTCAACCAAGTTTGATGCACTGGAGCATGTGCTTGTAGTTCAAATTTGAATTATGTACATTAAATGCCCAGAAAATTAATCAATGTATAAAAAAGGCTAAACGAACCCGGTATAATTCCAAAATTTAGCACGATACTTTTATTTGGTCTAATCTACCTGTGTAAAAATTAAGGCGGGAGAAGGCAGATTATGTATGTCATTTCGCACACGGAGGTGACACGTTCCCTCTCGGAACCAAGAGCCTTCTTGAGGGAAGCTTCGGTTTGTAAGAAGCTTACACCAAAGCTTGTCCCAATTCGGCCAAAAAATTACAGCAGCATGTTGGTTCCATGTCATGACACCATGCCAAGTTTCATGGTTTTCATGCGTCTTTTGGATTTACAGGAATTAAAAAACCAAGGTTCTCAATCTTTACGGCCGAGCCACGACGCCCAAATGTTTGAATTTCATTCCCATTTCTTGCATGAAACCTATAAATTCACCAAAAGACACACATGTGATTTTTCAACCAACTTTGGTGCACTGGAGCATGTGCTTGTAGTTCAAATTTGAATTATGCAGATTAAATGCCCAGAAACTCAATTAATGTAGAAAGAAGGCCAAACGAACCCGAAATAATTCCAAAATTTAGCACTATACTTTTATTTGGTCTAATCTGCCTGTGTAAAAAAATTAAGGCGCGAGAAGGCAGTGTACGTATGTCGTTTCGCACACGGACGTGACACGTTCCCTCTCGGAACCACGAGCCTTCTTGAGGGAAGCTCCAGTTTGCAAGCAGCTTACACCAAAGCTTGTCCCAATTCGGCCAAAAAATTACAGCAGCATGTTGGTTCCATGTCATGACACCATGCCAAGTTTCATGGTTTTCATGCGTCTTTTGGATTTACCGGAATTAAAAAAACAAGTTTCTCAATCTTTACGGCCGAGCCACGACACCCAGATGTTTGAATTTCATTCCCAGTTCTTGCATGGAACCTATAAATTCACCAAAAGACACACATGTGATTTTTCAACCAACTTTGGTGCACTGGAGCATGTGCTTGTAGTTCAAATTTGAATTATGCACATTAAATGCCCAGAAACTCAATTAATGTAGAAAGAAGACCAAACGAACCCGGAATAATTCCAAAATTTAGCACTATACTTTTATTTGGTCTAATCTGCCTGTGTAAAAAAATTAAGGCGGGAGAAGGCAATGTACGTATGTCGTGTCGCACACGGAGGTGCCACGTTCCCTCTCGAAACCATGAGCCTTCTTTAGGGAAGCTCCGGTTTGCAAGAAGCTTACACCAAAACTTGTCCCAATTCGGCCAAAAAATTACCGCAGCATCTTGGTGCCATGTCTGACACCATGCCAAGTTTCATGATTTTCAGGCGTCTTTTGGATTTACAGGAATTAAAAAACCAAGTTTCTCAATCTTTCCGGCCGAGCCACGACGCCCAGATGTTTGAATTTCATTCCCATTCTTGCATGGGACGTAGAAATTCACCGAAGGACACACATGTGATTTTCGAACCAACTTTGGTGCACTGGAGTATGTGCTTGTAGTTCAGATTTGAATTATGCACATTAAATGCCCATAAACTAAATTAATGTAGAAAAAAGGCCAAAGGAACCAGGAATAATTCCAAAATTTAGCACTATACTTCTATTTGGTCTAATCTACCTGTTTAAAAAATTAAGTCGGGATAAGGCAGTGTACGTATGTCGTTTCGCACACAGAGGTGACACATTCCCTCTTGGAACCACGAGCCTTCTTCAGGGAAGCTTTGGTTTGCAAGAAGCTTACACCAAAGCTTGTCCCAATTCGGCGAAAAAATTAACGCCGCATGTTGGTGCCATGTCATGACACCATGCCGAGTTTTGATGATTTTCAGGCGTGTTTTGGATTTACAGGAATTCAAAAACCATGTTTTGCAATCTTTCCGGCCGAGCCATGACGCCCAGATGTTTGAATTTCATTCCCATTTGTTTCATTTGACCTAGAAATTCACCCAAGGACACA
Source organism: Aegilops tauschii subsp. strangulata (assembly GCF_002575655.3). Lineage (NCBI taxonomy): Eukaryota > Viridiplantae > Streptophyta > Magnoliopsida > Poales > Poaceae > Aegilops > Aegilops tauschii. The sequence continues at coordinate 273,257,582 of NC_053037.3, read as the reverse complement.
CATGTGATTTTTCAACCAACTTTGGTGCACTTGAGCATGTGCTTGTTGTTCAAATTTGAATTATGCAAATTAAATTCCTAGAAAACCAATTAATGTATAAAAAAGGCCAAACGAACCCGGAATAATTCCAAAATTTAGCACGATACTACAATTTGGTCTAATATGCCTGTGTAAAAAAATTAAAGCGGGAGAAGGCAGTGTACGTATGTCGTTTCGCACACGGAGGTGACACGTTCCCTCTCGGAACCACGAGTCTTCTTGAGGGAAGCTCCGATTTGCTAGAAGTTTACACCAAAGCTTGTCCCAATTCGGCAAAAAATTACCGCGGCATGTTGGTGCCATGTCATGACACCATGCCAATTTCATGATTTTCAGGCGACTTTGGGATTTACAGGAATTAAGAAACCAAGTTTCTCAATCTTTCCGACCGAGCCACGACGCCCAGATGTTCGAATTTCATTCCCATTTTTGCATGGGACCAAGAAATTCATGCGAGGACGCACATGTGATTTTTCAACCAAGTTTGATGCACTGGAGCATGTGCTTGTAGTTCAAATTTGAATTATGTACATTAAATGCCCAGAAAATTAATTAATGTATAAAAAAGGCTAAACAAACCCGGTATAATTCCAAAATTTAGCACGATACTTTTATTTGGTCTAATCTACCTGTGTAAAAATTAAGGCGGGAGAAGGCAGTGTACGTATGTCGTTTCGCACATGGAGGTGTTCCGTCTCGGAACCATGAACCTTCTTGAGGGAAGCTCCGGTTTGCAAGAAGCTTACACCAAAGCTTGTCCCAATTCGGCCAAAAAAAATTACCGCAGCATCTAGGTGCCATGTCATGACACCATGCCAAGTTTCATGATTTTCAGGTGTCTTTTGGATTTACAGGAATTAAAAAACCAAGTTGCTCAATCTTACGGCCAAGCCACGATGCCCGGTTGTTTGAATTTCATTCACATTTCTTGCATGGGACGTAGAAATTCACCCATGGACACACATGCGATTTTCGAACCAACTTTGGTGCACTGGAGCATGTGCTTGTAGTTCGAATTTTAATTATGCATATTAAATGCCCAGAAACTCAATTAATGTAGAAAAAAGGCCAAACGAACCCAGAATAATTCCTGAATTTAGCACTATACTTCTATTTGGTCTAATCTACCTGTGTAAAAAATTAGGGCGGGAGAAGGCTATGTACGTAGGTCATTTCACACACGGAGGTGACACGTTCCCTCTCGGAACCACGAGCCTTCTTTAGGGAAGCTTCGGTTTGCAAGAAGCTTACACCAAAGCTTGTCCCAATTCGGCCAAAAAAATTACCGCAACATGTTGGTGCCATGTCATGGCACCATGCCAAGTTTCATGATTTTCAGGCGTCTTTTGGATTTACAAGAATTAAAAAACCAAGTCTCTCAATCTTTGCGGCCGAGCCATGACGCCCAGATGTTTGAATTTCATTCCCATTTCTTGCATGGGACGTAGAAATTCACCCAAGGACACACATGTGATTTTTCAACCAACTTTGGTGCACAGGAGCAAGTGCTTGTAGTTCAAATTTGAATTATGCACATTAAATGCCCAGAAACTCAATTAATGTATAAAAAAACCAAACGAACCCGGAAAAATTCCAAAATTTAGCACGATACTTCTATTTGGTCTAATCTACCTGCGTAAAAATTAAGGCGGGAGAAGGCAGAGTACGTATGTCGTTTCGCACACGGAGGTGACTCGTTCCTTCTCGGAACCACGAGCCTTCTTGAGGGAAGCTTCGGTTTGCAAGAAGCTTACACCAAAGCTTGTCCCAATTCGGCCAAAAAAAATACCGCAGCATGTTGGTGCCATGTCATGACACCATGCCAAGTTTCATGATTTTCAGGCAACTTTTGGATTTACAGGAATTAAAAAACCATGTTTATCAATCTTTCCGGCCGAGCCACGACGCCCAGATGTTCGAATTTCATTCCCATTTCTTGCATGGGACCTAGAAATTCATGCAAGGACACACATGTGATTATTCAACCAACTGTGGTGCACTAGAGCATGTGCTTGTAGTTCAAATTTGAATTATGTACATTAAATGCCCAGAAAATCAATTAATGTATAAAAAGCTAAACGAACCCGGAATAAGTCCAAAATTTAGCACGATAGTTCTATTTGGTCTAATCTACCTGTGTAAAAATTAAGGCGGGAGAAGGCAGAGTACGTATGTCGTTTCGCACACGGAGGTGACACGTTCCTTCTCGGAACCACGAGCCTTCTTGAGGGAAGCTCCGGTTTGCAAGAAGCTTACACCAAAGCTTGTCCCAATTCGGCCAAAAAATTTACCGCATCATGTTGGTGCCATGTCAAGTTTCATGATTTTCATGCGTGTTTTGGATTTACATGAATTAAAAAACCAAGTTTCTCAATCTTTACGGCCGAGCCACGACACCAGATGTTTGAATTCATTCCGATTTCTTGCATGGGACCTATAAATTCACCCAAAGACACACATGTGATTTTTCAACCAACATGGGTGCACTAGAGCATGTGCTTGTAGTTCAAATTTGTATTATGCATATTAAATTACCAGAAACTCGATTAATCAATAAAAAGGCCAAATGAACCCGGAATAATTCCAAGTTTAAACACGATACTTCTATTTGGTCTAATCTGGATGTGTACAAAATTAAGGCGGGAGAAGGCAGTGTGCGTATGTCGTTTCGCACACGGAGGTAACACGTTCCCCCTCGGAACCACGAGCCTTCTTAACGGAAGCTCCGGTTTGAAAGAATCTTACACCAAAGCTTGTCCCAATTCGGCCAAATAAGTACCGCAACATCTTGGTGCCATCTCATGCCACCATGCCAAGTTTCATGATTTCCAGGCGTCTTTTGGATTTACAGGAATTAAAAAACCAAGTTTCTCAATCTTTCCGGTGGAGCCACGACGCCCAGAAGTTTGAATATCATTCCCATTTCTTGCATGGGACGTAGAAATTCACCCAAAGACACACATGTGATTTTTGAACCAACTTTGGTGCACTAGTGCACGTGCTTGTAGTTCAAATTTGAATTATGCAAATTAAATGCCCAGAAACTCAATTAATGTAGAAAAAAGCCAAACAAACCTGGAATAATTCCAAAATTTAGCACTATACTTCTATTTGGTGTAATCTACCTATGTAAAAAATTAAGGCGGGAGAAGGCAGTGTACGTATGTCGTTTCGCACACGAAGGTGACACGTTCCCTCTCGGAACCACGAGCCTTCTTGAGGGAAGCTCCGGTTTGCAAGAAGTTTACACCAAAGCTTGTCCCAATTCGGCCAAAAAAATTACCGCCGCATGTTGGTTCCATGTCACAACACCATGCCAAGTTTTGATGATTTTCAGGCGTGTTTTGGATTTACAGGAATTAAAAAACCAAGTTTCTCAATCTTTACGGCCGAGCCACGACGCTCAGATGTTTGAATTTAATTCCCATGTGTTGCATGGGACCTAGAAATTCACCCAAGAACACGCATGTGATTTTTCAACCAACTTTGGTGCACTTAAGCAAGTGCCTGTAGTTCAAATTGGAATTATGCAAATTAAATTCTCAGAAAATGAATTAAAGTATAAAATAGGCCATACGAACCCAGAATAATTCCAAAATTTAGCACGATACTTCAATTTGGTCTAATCTGCCTGTGTAAAAAATTAAGGCGGGAGAAGGCAGTGTACGTATGTCGTTTCGCACACGAAGGTGACATGTTCCCTCTCGGAACCATGAGCCTTCTTGAGGGAAGCTCCGGTTCGCAAGAAGCTTACACAAAATCTTGTCCCAATTGGGCCAAAAAAATTACCGCAACATCTTGGTGCCATGCCATGACACCATGCCAAGTTTCATGATTTTCAGGCCTCTTTTGGATTTACAGGAATTAAAAAAACAAATTTCTCAATCTTACGGCCGAGCCACGACGCCCAGATGTTTGAATTTCATTCGCATTTCTTTCATGAGACGTAGAAATTCACCCAAGGACACACATGTGATTTTCGAACCAACTTTGGTGCACTGGAGCATGTGCTTGTAGTTCAAATTTGAATTATGCACATTAAATGCCCAGGAACTCAATTAATGTAGAAAAAAGGCCAAACGAACCCGGAATAATTCCAAAATTTAGCACTATACTTCTATTTGGTCTAATCTACCAATGTAAAAAATTAAGGTGGGAGAAGGCAGTGTACGTATGTCGTTTCGCACACGGAGGTGACACGTTCCCTCTCGGAACCACGAGCCTTCTTGAGGGAAGCTCCGGTTTGCAAGAAGCTTACACCAAAGCTTGTCCCAATTCGGCCAAAAAAATTACCGCAGCATGTTGGTGCCATGTCATGACACCATGCCAAGTTTCATGATTTTCAGGCGTCCTTTGGATTTACAGGAATTTAAAAACCAAGTTTCTCAATCTTTCCAGCCGGGCCACGAGGCCCAGATGTTTTAATTTCATTCCCATTTCTTGCATGGGACCTAGTAATTCACCCAAGGACACACATGCGATTTTTCAACCAACTTTAGTGCACTGGAGCATGTGCTTGTAGTTCAAATTTGTATTATGTACATTAAATGCCCAGAAAATCAATTAATGTATAAAAAGGCTAAACGAACCTGGAATGATTCCAAAATTTAGCACGATACTTCTACTTGGTCTAATCTACCTGTGTAAAAAATTAAGGCGGGAGAAGGCAGTGTACGTATGTCATTTCGCACATGGAGGTGACACGTTCCCTCTCAGAAGGACGAGCCTTCTTGAGGGAAGCTCCGGTTTGCAAGAAGCTTAGACCAAAGCTTATCCCAATTCGGCGAAAAAAATTACCGCAGCATGTTGGTGCCATGTCATGACATCATGCTAAGTTTCATGATTTCCATGCATGTTTTCGATTTACAAGACTTAAAAAACCAAGTTTCTCAATCTTTACGGCCGAGCCACGACGCCCAGATGTTTGAATTTCATTCCCATTTCTTGCATGGGACCTATACTTTCACCCAAAGACACACATGTGATTTTTCAACCAACTTTGGTGCACTAGAGCATAATTATGCACATTAAATTACCAGAAAGTCAATTAATGTATAAAAACGCCAAATGAACCCGGAATAATTCCAAATTTAGACATGCTACTTCTATTTGGTCTAATCTGGATGTGTAAAAAATTAAGGCGGGAGAAGGCAGTGTGCGTATGTCGTTTCACACGGAGGTGACACGTTCCCTCTCGGAACCACGAGTCTTCTTGATGGAAGCTCCGGTTTGCAAGAAGGTTTCACCAAAGCTTGTCCCTATTCGGCCAAAAAAATTACCGCAACATGTTGGTGCCATGTCATGACAGCATGCCAAGTTTAATGATTTTCAGACGTCTTTTGAAATTACCGGAATTAAAAGATGAAGTTTCTCAATATTTCCGGCCGAGCCACGACGCCCAGATGTTCGAATTTCATTCCCATTTCTTGCATGGGACGTAGAAATTCGCCCAAGGACACACATGTGATTTTCAAACCAACTTTGGTGCACTGGAGCATGTGCTTGTAGTTCAAATTTGAATTATGCACATTAAATGCCTAGAAACTCAATTAATGTAGAAAAAAGGCCAAACGAACCCGGAATAATTCCAAAATTTAGCACTATACTTCTATTTGGTGTAATCTACCTGTGTAAAACATTAAGGCGGGAGAAGGCAGTGTACGTATGTCGTTTCGCACACGGAGGTGACACATTCCCTCTCGGAACCACGAGCCTTCTTTAGGGAAGCTTCGGTTTGCAAGAAGCTTACACCAAAGCTTGTCCCAATTCGGCCAAAAAATTACCGCAACATGTTGGTTTCACGTCATGACACCATGCCAAGTTTCATCATTTTCAGGCTTCTTTTGGATTTACGGGAATTAAAAAACCAAGTTTCTCAATATTTCCGGCCGAGCCACGACGCCCAGATGTTCGAATTTCATTCCCATTTCTTGCATGGGACGTAGAAATTCGCCCAAGGACACACATGTGATTTTCAAACCAACTTTGGTGCACTGGAGCATGTGCTTGTAGTTCAAATTTGAATTATGCACATTAAATGCCTAGAAACTCAATTAATGTAGAAAAAAGGCCAAACGAACCCGGAATAATTCCAAAATTTAGCACTATACTTCTATTTGGTGTAATCTACCTGTGTAAAAAATTAAGGCGGGAGAAGGTAGTGTACGAATGTCGTTTCGCACACGGAGGTGACACGTTCCCTCTCGGAACCATGAGCCTTCTTGAGGGAAGCTCTGGTTTGCAAGAAGCTTACACCAAAGTTTGTCCCAATTCGGCCAAAAAAATAACAGCCGCATGTTGGTGCCATGTCATGACACCAAGCCAAGTTTTGACGATTTTCAGGCGTGTTTTGGATTTATAGGATTTAAAAACCAAGTTTCTCAATCTTTCCGGCCGGGCCACGACGCCCAGATGTTTTAATTTCATTCCCATTGCTTGCATGGGACTTGGTAATTCACCCAAGGACACACATGTGATTTTTCAACCAACTTTGGTGCACTGTAGCATGTGCTTGTAGTTCAAATTTGAATTATGTACATTAAATGCCCAGAAAATCAATTAATGTATAAAAAAACCAAACGAACCCGGAATAATTCCAAAATTTAGCACGATACTTCTATTTGGTCTAATCTACCTGTGTAAAAAATTAAGGCGGGAGAAGGCAGTGTACGTATGTCGTTTCGCACACGGAGGTGACACGTTCTTTCTCGGAACCACGAGCCTTCTTGAAGGAAGCTCCGGTTTGCAAGAAGCTTACCCCAAAGCATGTCCCAATTCGGCCAAAAAAATTACCGCCGCATGTTGGTGCCATGTCATGACACCATGCCAAGTTTTGATGATTTTCAGGCATGTTTTGGATTTACAGGAATTAAAGAACCAAGTTTCTCAATCTTTCCGGCCGAGCCACGACGCCCAGATGTTCGATTTTCATTCCCATTTCTTGCATGGGACCTAGAAATTCACGCAAGGACACACATGTGATTTTTCAACCAACTTTGGTGCACTGGAGCATGTGCTTGTTGTTCAAATTCGAATTATGTACATTAAATGCTCGAAAAATTAATTAATGTATAAAAAAGGCCAAACGAACCCGGAATAATTTCAAAATTTGGCACGATACTTTCATTTGGTCTAATCTACCTATGTAAAAATTATGGCGGGAGAAGGCAGAGTACGTATGTCGTTTCGCACACGGAGGTGACACGTTTCCTCTCGGAACCACGGGCCTTCTTCAGGGAAGCTCCAGTTTGCAAGAAGCTTACACCAAAGCTTGTCCCAATTCGGCCAAAAAATTACCGCAGCATGTTGGTGCCATGTCATGAAACCATGCCAAGTTTCATGATTTTCAGACGACTTTTAGATTTACAGGAATTAAAAAACCATGTTTCTCAATCTTTCCGGGAGAGCCATGACGCCCAGATGTTCGAATTTCATTCCCATTTCTTGCATGGGACCTAGAAATTCATGCAAGGACACACATGTGATTATTCAACCAACTGTGGTTCAGTAGAGCTTGTGCTTGTAGTTCAAATTCGAATTATGTACATTAAATGCCCAGAAAATCAATTAATGTATAAAAAAACCAAACGAACCCGGAAAAATTCCAAAATTTAGCACGATACTTCTATTTGGTCTAATCTACCTATGTAAAAATTATGGCGGGAGAAGGCAGAGTACGTATGTTGTTTCGCACACGGAGGTGACACGTTTCCTCTCGGAACCACGGGCCTTCTTCAGGGAAGCTCCGGTTTGCAAGAAGCTTACACCAATGCTTGTCCCAATTCGGCCAAAAAAGTTACCGCAGCATGTTGGTGCCATGTCATGACACCATGCCAGGTTTCATGATTTTCAGGCAACTTTTGGATTTACAGGAACTAAAAAACCATGTTTCTCAATCTTTTCGGCCGATCCACGACGCCCGGATGTTCGAATTTCATTCCCGTTTCTTGCATGGGACCTAGAAATTCATGCAAGGACACACATGTGATTATTCAACCAACTGTGGTGCACTGGAGCATGTGCTTGTAGTTCAAATTCGAATTATGTACATTAAATGCCCAGAAAATCAATTAATATATAAAAAAAGCCAAACGAACCCGGAATAATTCCAAAATTTAGCATGATACTTCTATTTAGTCTAATCTACCTGTGTAAAAATTAAGGCGGGAGAAGGCAGAGTATGTATGTCGTTTCGCACACGGAGGTGACACGTTCCTTCTCAGAACCACGAGCCTCCTTGAGGGAAGCTCCGGTTTGCAAGAAGCTTACACCAAAGCTTGTCCCAATTCGGCCAAAAAAATTACCGCAGCATGTTGGTGCCATGTCAAGTTTCATGATTTTCATGCGTGTTTTGGAGTTACATGAATTAAAAAACCAAGTTTCTCAATCTTTACGGCCGAGCCACGACACCAGATGTTTGAATTTCATTCCGATTTCTTGCATGGGACCTATAAATTCACCCAAAGACACACATGTGATTTTTCAACAAACTTGGGTGCACTAGAGCATGTGCTTGTAGTTCAAATTTGTATTATGCATATTAAATTACCAGAAACTCGATTAATGCATAAAAAGGCCAAATGAACCCGGAATAATTCCAAGTTTAAACACGATACTTCTATTTGGTCTAATCTGGAGAAGGCGGGAGAAGGCAGTGTGCGTATGTCGTTTCGCACACGGAGGTAACACGTTCCGCCTCGGAACCACGAGCCATCTTAACGGAAGCTCCGGTTTGAAAGAATCTTACACCAAAGCTTGTCCCAATTCGGCCAAAAAAGTACCGCAACATGTTGGTGCCATCTCATGCCACCATCCCAAGTTTCATGATTTTCAGGCGTCTTTTGGATTTACAGAAATTATAAAACCAAGTTTCTCAATCTTTCCGGTGGAGCCACGATGCCCTGATGTTTGAATATCATTCCCATTTCTTGAATGGGACGTAGAAATTCACCCAAGGACACACATGTGATTTTTGAACCAACTTTGGTGCACTAGTGCATGTGCTTGTAGTTCAAATTCGAATTATGCACATTAAATGCCCAGAAACTCAATTAATGTAGAAAAAGGCCAAACAAACCCGGAATAATTCCAAAATTTAGCACTATAGTTCTATTTGGTCTAATCTACCTGTGTAAAAAATTAAGGCGGGAGAAGGCAGTGTACGTATGTCGTTTCGCACACGGAGGTGACACGTTCCCTCTCGGAACCACGAGTCTACTTGAGGGAAGCTCCGGTTTGCAAGAAGCTTCCACGAAAGCTTGTCCCACTTCGGCCAAAAAAATTACGGCCGCGTGTTGGTGCCATGTCATGACACCATGCCTAGTTTCATGATTTTCAGGCGACTTTTGGATTTACAGGAATTAAAAAACCGAGTTTCTCAATCTTTCGTACGAGCCATGACGCCTAGATGTTCGAATTTCATTCCCATTTCTTGCATGGGACCTAGAAATTCACGCAAGGACACACATGTGATTTTTCAACCAACTTTGGTGCACTGGAGCATGTGCTTGTAGTTCAAATTTGAATTATGTACATTAAATGCCCAGGAAATCAATTAATGTCTAAAAAAGGCCAAACGTACCCGGAATAATTCCAAAATTTAACACTATACTTCTGTTTGGTCTAATCTATCTGTGGAAAAAATTAAGGCGGGAGAAGGTAGTGTGCGTATGTCGTTTCGCACATGGAGTTGAAACGTTCCCACTCGGAACCACGAGGTTTCTTGACGGAAGTTCCGGTTTGCAAGAGGCTTACACCAAAGCTTGTCCCAATTCGGCCAAAAAAATTACCGCAACATGTTGGTTTCATGTCATGACACCATCCCAAGTTTCATGATTTTCAGGCGTCTTTTGGATTTAGTGGAATTGAAGAACCAAGTTTCTCAATCTTTCCGGCCGAGCCACGATGCCTAGATGTTTGAATTTCATTCCCGTTTCTTGCATGGGACGTAGATATTCACCCAAGGACACACATGTGATTTTGCGACCAACGTTGGTGCACTGAAGCATTTGCTTGTAGTTGAAATTTGAATTATGCATATTAATTGCCCAGAAACTCAATTAATGTAGAAAGAAGGCCAAACGGACTTGGAATAATTCCAAAATTTAGCATTATACTTCTATTTGGTCTAGTCTGCCTGTGTCAAAAATTAAAATGCGAGATGGCAGTGTACGTATGTCGTTACGCACACGGAGCTGACACATTCCCTCTCGGAACCACGAGCCTTCTTCAGGGAATCTTCGGTTTGCAAGAAGCTTACACCAAAGCTTGTCCCAATTCGGCCAAAAAAAATTACCGCAACATGTTGGTGCCATGTCATGACACCATGCCAAGTTTCATGATTTTCAGGCGTCTTTTGGATTTACAGGAATTAAGAAACCAAGTTTCTCAATCTTTGCGGCCGAGCCACGACGCCCAGATGTTTGAATTTCATTCCCATTTCTTGAATGGGACGTAGAAATTCACCCAAGGACACACATGTGATTTTTCAACCAACTTTAGTGCACTGGAGCAAGTGCTTGTAGTTCAAATTTGAATTATGCACATTAAATGCCCAGAAACTCAATTAATGCATATAGAAGGCAAACGAAGCCGGAATAATTTCAAAATTTAGCACTATACTTCTATTCGGTCTATTCTGCCCGTGTAAAAAAATTAAGGCGGGAGAAGGCAATGTACGTATGTCGTTTCGCACACGGAGGTCCCAAGTTCCCTCTCGGAACCATGAGCCTTCTTTAGGGAAGCTCCGGTTTGCAAGAAGATTACACCAAAGCTTGTCCCAATTCGGCCAAAAAAATTACCGCAGCATCTTGGTGCCATGACTGACACCATGCCAAGTTTCATGATTTTCAGGCGTCTTTTGGATTTACAGGAATTAAAAAACCTAGTTTCTCAATCTTTTCGACCGAGCCACGACGCCCAGATGTTTGAATTTCATTCCCATTTCTTGCATGGGACGTAGAAATTCACCCATGGACACAGATGTGATTTTTGAACCAACTTTGGTGCAATGGAGCAAGTGCTTGTAGTTCAAATTTGATTTATGCACATGAAATGCCCATAAACTAAATTAATGTAGAAAAAGGCCAAAGGAACCCGGAATAATTCCAAAATTTAGCACTATACTTCTATTTGGTCTAATCTACCTGTGTGAAAAATTAAGGCTGGAGAAGGCAGTGTACGTATGTCGTTTCGTACACGGAGGTGACACATTCCCTCTCGGAACCACGAGCCTTCTTTAGGGAAGCTTCGGTTTGCAAGAAGCTTACACCAAAGCTTGTCCCAATTCGGCCAAAAAAATTACCGCAACATGTTGGTGCCATGTCATGACACCATGCCAAGTTTCATCATTTTCAGGCGTCTTTTGGATTTACAGGAATTAAAAAACCAAGTTTCTCAATCTTTGCGGCCGAGCCACGACGCCCAGATGTTTGAATTTCATTCCCATTTCTTGCATGGGACGTAGAAATTCACCCAAGGACACACATGTGATTTTTCAACCAACTTTGGTGCACTGGAGCAAGTGCTTGTAGTTCAAATTCAAATTATGCACATTAAATGCCCAGAAACTCAATTGATGAAGAAAGAAGGCAAACGAAGCCGGAATAATTCCAAAATTTAGCACTATACTTCTATTAGGTCTATTCTGCCTGTGTAAAACAATGAAGGCAGGAGAAGGCAATGTACGTATGTCGTTTCGCACACGGAGGTGCCACGTTCCCTCTCGGAACCATGAGCCTTCTTTAGGGAAGCTCCGGTTTGCAAGAAGCTTACACCAAAGCTTGTCCCAATTCGGCCAAAAAAATTACCGCAGCATCTTGGTGCCATGTCTGACACCATGCCAAGTTTCATGATTTTCAGGCGTCTTTTGGATTTACAGGAATTAAAAAAACAAGTTTCTCAATCTTTCCGGCCGAGCCACGACGCCCAGATGTTTGAATTTCATTCCCATTTCTTGCATGGGACGTAGAAATTCACCCAAGGACACACATGTGATTTTTGAACCAACTTTGGTGCACTCGAGTATGTGCTTGTAGTTCAAATTTGAATTATGCACATTAAATGCCCCTAAACTAAATTAATGTAGAAAAAAGGCCAAAGGAACCCGGAATAATTGCAAAATTTAGCACTATACTTCTATTTGGTCTAATCTACCTGTGTAAAAAATTAAGGTGGGAGAAGGCAGTGTACGTATGTCGTTTCGCACACGGAGGTGACACATTCCCTCTCGGAACCACGAGCCTTCTTCAGGGAAGCTTCGGTTTGCAAGAAGCTTACACCAAATCTTGTCCCAATTCGGCCAAAAAAATTACCGCCGCATGTTGGTGCCATGTCATGACACCATGCCAAGTTTTGATGATTTTCAGGCGTGTTTTCGATTTACAGGAATTCAAAAACCAAGTTTCGCAATCTTTCCGGCCGAGCCACGACGCCCAGATGTTTGAATTTCATTCCCATTTGTTTCATGCGACCTAGAAATTCACCCAAGGAGACACATGTGATTTTTCAACCAACTTTGGTGCACTTGAGCATGTGCTTGTTGTTCAAGTTTGAATTATGCAAATTAAATTCCTAGAAAACCAACTAATGTATAAAAAAGGCCAAACGAACCCGGAATAATTCCAAAACTTAGCACGATACTTCAATTTGGTCTAATATGCCTGTGTAAAAAAATTGAAGCGGGAGAAGGCAGTGTACGTATGTCGTTTCGCACACGGAGGTGACACGTTCCGTCTCGGAACCACGAGTCTTCCTGAGGGAAGCTCCGATTTGCAAGAAGTTTACACCAAAGCTTGTCCCAATTCGGCCAAAAAATTACCGCAGCATGTTGGAGCCATGTCATGACACCATGCCAAGTTTCATGATTTTCAGGCGACTTTTGGATTTACAGGAATTAAAAAACCAAGTTTCTCAATCTTTCCGGCCGAGCCACGACGCCCAGATGTTCGAATTTCATTCCCATTTCTTGCATGGGACCAAGAAATTCACGCGAGGATGCACATGTGATTTTTCAACCAAGTTTGATGCACTGGAGCATGTGCTTGTAGTTCAAATTTGAATTATGTACATTAAATGCCCAGAAAATCAATTAATGTACAAAAAAGGCTAAACGAACCCGGTATAATTCCAAAATTTAGCACGATACTTTTATTTGGTCTAATCTACCTGTGTAAAAATTAAGGCGGGAGAAGGCAGAGTATGTATGTCATTTCGCACACGGAGGTGACACGATTCCTCTCGGAACCACGAGCCTTCTTGAGGGAAGCTCCGGTTTGTAAGAAGGTTACACCAAAGCTTGTCCCAATTCGGCCAAAAAATTACAGCAGCATGTTGGTTCCATGTCATGACACCATGCCAAGTTTCATGGTTTTCATGCGTCTTTCGGATTTACAGGAATTAAAAAACCAAGTTTCTCAATCTTTACGGCCGAGCCACGACGCCCAGATGTTTGAATTTCATTCCCATTTCTTGCATGAAACCTATAAATTCACCAAAAGACACACATGTGATTTTTCAACCAACTTTGGTGCACTGGAGCATGTGCTTGTAGTTCAAATTTGAATTATGCACATTAAATGCCCAGAAACTCAATTAATGTAGAAAGAAGGCCAAACGAACCCGAAATCATTCCAAAATTTTAGCACTATACTTTTATTTGGTCTAATCTGCCTGTGTAAAAAAATTAAGGCGGGAGAAGGCAGTGTACGTATGTCGTTTCGCACACGGAGGTGACACGTTCCCTCTCGGAACCACGAGCCTTTTTGAGGGAAGCTCCGGTTTGCAAGAAGCTTACACCAAAGCTTGTCCCAATTCGGCCAAAAAAATTACCGCCGCATGTTGGTGCCATGTCATGACACCATGCCAAGTTTTGATGATTTTCAGGCGTGTTTTGTATTTACAGATTTAAAGAACCAAGTTGCTCAATCTTTCCGGCCGAGCCACGACGCCCAGATGTTCGATTTTCATTACCATTTCTTGCATGGGACCTAGAAATTCACGCAAGGACACACATGTGATTTTTCAACCAACTTTGGTGCACTGGAGCATGTGCTTGTTGTTCAAATTCGAATTATGTACATTAAATGCTCAAAAAATTAATTAATGTATAAAAAAGGCCAAACGAACCCGGAATAATTCCAAAATTTGGCATGATACTTTTATTTGGTCTAATCTACCTATGTAAAAATTAAGGCGGGAGAAGGCTGAGTACGTATGTCGTTTCGCACACGGAGGTGACACGTTCCCTCTCGGAACCACGAGCCTTCTTGAGGGAAGCTCCGGTTTGCAAGAAGCTTACACTAAAGCTTGTCCCAATTCGGCCAAAAAAATTACCGCAGCATGTTGGTGCCATGTCATGACACCCTGCCAACTTTCATGATTTTCAGGCAACTTTTGGATTTACAGGAATTAAAAAACCATGTTTCTCAATCTTTCCGGCCGAGCCACGACGTCCGGATGTTCGAATTTCATTCCATTTCTTGCATGGGACCTAGAAATTCATGCAAGGACACACATGTGATTATTCAACAACCTGTGGTGCACTGGAGCATGTGCTTGTAGTTCATATTTGAATTATGTACATTAAATGCCCAGAAAATCAATTAATGTATAAAAAAGCTAAATGAACCAGGAATAACTCCAAAATTTAGCACGATACTTCTATTTGGTCTAATCTACCTGTGTAAAAATTAAGGCGGGAGAAGGCAGAGTACGTCTTTTGTTTCCCACACTGAGGTGACACGTTCCTTCTCGGAACCACGAGCCTTCTTGAGGGAAGCTCCGGTTTGCAAGAAGCTTACACCAAAGCTTGTCCCAATTCGGCCAAAAAAATTACCGCAGCATGTTGGTGCCATGTCAAGTTTCATGATTTTCATGCGTGTTTTGGATTTACATGAATTAAAAAACCAAGTTTCTCAATCTTTATGGCCGAGCCACGACACCAGATGTTTGAATTTCATTCCGGTTTCTTACATGGGACCTACAAATTCACCCAAAGACACACATGTGATTTTTCAACCAACTTAGGTGCACTAGAGCATGTGATTTCTTGTATCATGCATATTAAATTACCAGAAACTCGATTAATCAATAAAAAGGCCAAATGAACCCGGAATAATTCCAAGTTTAAACACGATACTTCTATTTGGTCTAATCTAGATGTGTAAAAAATTAAGGCGGGAGAAGGCAGTGTGCGTATGTCGTTTCGCACACGGAGGTAACACGTTCCCCCTCGGAACAACGAGCCTTCTGAACGGAAGCTCCGGTTTGAAAGAATCTTACACCAAAGCTTGTCCCAATTCGGCCAAAAAAGTACCGCAACATGTTGGTGCCATCTCATGCCACCATGCCAAGTTTCATGATTTTCAGGCGTCTTTTGGATTTACTGGAATTAAAAAATCAAGTTTCTCAATCTTTCCGGTGGAGCCACGACGCCCAGATGTTTGAATATCATTCCCATTTCTTGCATGTGATTTTTCAACCAACTTGGGTGCACTAGAGCATGTGCTTGTAGTTCAAATTTGTATTCTGCATATTAAATTACCAGAAACTCGATTAATGCATAAAAAGGCCAAATGAACACGGAATAATTCCAAGTTTCGCACACGGAGTTGAAACGTTCCCACTCGGAACCACGAGTCTTCTTGACGGAAGTTCCGGTTTGCAAGAGGCTTACACCAAAGCTTGTCCCAATTCGGCCAAAAAAATTACCGCAACATGTTGGTTTCATGTCATGACACCATGCCAAGTTTCATGATTTTCAGGCGTCTTTTGGATTTACAGGAATTAAAAAACCTAGTTTCTCAATCTTTTAGGCCGAGCCACGACGCCCAGATGTTTGAATTACATTCCCATTTATTGCATGGGACGTAGATATTCACCCAAGGACACACATGTGATTTTGCGACCAACGTTGGTGCACTGAAGCATTTGCTTGTAGTTGAAATTTGAATTATGCATATTAATTGCCCAGAAACTCAATTAATGTAGAAAAAAGGCCAAAGGAACCCGGAATAATTCCAAATTTTAGCACTATACTTCTATTTTGTCTAATCTACCTGTGTAAAAAATTAAGGCTGGAGAAGGCAGTGTACGTATGTCGTTTCGCACACGGAGGTGACACATTCCCTCTCGAAACCACGAGCCTTCTTCAGGGAAGCTTCGGTTTGCAAGAAGCTTACACCAAAGCTTGTCCCAATTCGGCCAAAAAAATTACCGCAACATGTTGGTGCCATGTCATGGCACCATGCCAAGTTTCATGTTTTTCAGGCGTCTTTTGGATTTACAGGAATTAAAAAACCAAGTTTCTCAATCTTTGCGGCCGAGCCATGACGCCCAGATGTTTGAATTTCATTCTCATTTCTTGTATGGGACGTAGAAATTCACCCAAAGACACACATGTGATTTTTCAACCAACTTTGGTGCACTGGAGCAAGTGCTTGTAGTTCAAATTTGAATTATGCACATTAAATGCCCAGAAACTCAATTAATGCAGAAAGAAGGCAAACGAAGCCGGAATAATTCCAAAATTTAGCACTATACTTCTATTTGGTCTATTCTGCCCGTGTAATAAAATTAAGGCGGGAGAAGGCAGTGTACGTATGTCGTTTCGCACACGGAGGTGCCACGTTCCCTCTCGGAACCACGAGCCTTCTTTAGGGAAGCTTCGGTTTGCAAGAAGCTTACACCAAAGTTTGTCCCAATTCAGCCAAAAAAATTACCGCAACATGTTGGTGCCATGTCTGACACCATGCCAAGTTTCATGATTTTCAGGCGTCTTTTGGATTTACAGGAATTCAAAAACCAAGTTTCTCAATCTTTCCGGCCGAGCCACGATGCCTAGATGTTTGAATTTCATTCCCATTTCTTGCATGGGACGTAGAAATTCACCCAAGGACACACATGTGATTTTTGAACCAACTTTGGTGCACTGGAGTATGTGCTTGTAGTTCATATTTGAATTATGCACATTAAATGCCCACAAACTAAATTAATGTAGAAAAAAGGCCAAAGGAAACCGGAATAATTCCAAAATTTAGCACTATACTTCTATTTGGTCTAATCTACCTGTGTAAAAAATTAAGGCTGGGGAAGGCAGTGTACGTATGTCGTTTCGCACACGGAGGTGACACGTTCCCTCTCGGAACCACGAGCCTTCTTAAGGGAAGCTCCGGTTTGCAAGAAGCTTACACCAAAGCTTGTCCCAATTCGGCCAAAAAAATTACCGCCGCATGTTGGTGCCATGTCATGACACCATGCCAAGTTTTCATGATTTTCAGGCGTGTTTTGGATTTACAGGAATTCAAAAACCAAGTTTCTCAATCTTTCCGGCCTAGCGACGATGCCCAGATGTTTGAATTTCATTCCCATTTGTTTCATGGGACCTAGAAATTCACCCAAGGACACACATGTGATTTTTCAACCAACTTTGGTGCACTTGAGCAAGTGCTTGTTGTTCAAATTTGAATTATGCAAATTAAATTCCTAGAAAACCAGTTAATGTATAAAAAAGGCCAAACGAACCTGGAATAATTCCAAAATTTAGCACTATACTTCTATTTGGTCTAATATGCCTTTGTAAAAAAATTAAAGCGGGGGAAGGCAGTGTACGTATGTCATTTCGCACACGGAGGTGCCACGTTCCCTCTCGGAACGATGAGCCTTCTTTAGGGAAGCTCCGGTTTGCAAGAAGCTTACACCAAAGCTTGTCCCAATTCGGCCAAAAAAATTACCGCAGCATCTTGGTGCCATGTCTAACACCATGCCAAGTTTCATGATTTTCAGGCATCTTTTGGATTTACAGGAATTAAAAAACCAAGTTTCTCAATCTTTCCGGCCGAGCCACAACGCCCAGATGTTTGAATTTCATTCCCATTTCTTGCATGGGACGTAGAAATTCACCCAAGGACACACATGTGATTTTCGAACCAACTTTGGTGCGCTGGAGTATGTGCTTCTAGTTCAGATTTGAATTATGCACATTAAATGCCCACAAACTAAATTAATGTCGAAAAAAGGCCAAAGTAAACCGGAATAATTCCAAAATTTAGCGCTATACTTCTATTTGGTCTAATCTACCTGTGTAAAAAATTAAGGCCGGAGAAGGCAGTGTACGTATGTCGTTTCGCACACGGAGGTGACACATTCCCTATCGGAACCACGAGCCTTCTTTAGGGAAGCTTCGGTTTGCAAGAAGCTTACACCAAAGCTTGTCCCAATTCGGCCAAAAAAATTACCGCAACATGTTGGTTTCATGTCATGACACCATGCCAAGTTTCATGATTTTCAGGCGTCTTTTGGATTTACAGGAATTAAAAAACCAAGTTTCTCAATCTTTCCGACCGAGCCACGACGCCCAGATGTTTGAATTTCATTCCCATTTTTTGCATGGGACGTAGAAATTCACCCAAGGACACACATGTGATTTTTGAACCAACTTTGGTGCACTGGAGTATGTGCTTGTAGTTCAGATTTGAATTATGCACATTAAATGCCCACAAACTAAATTAATGTAGAAAAAAGGCCAAAGGAAACCGGAATAATTCCAAAATTTAGCACTATACTTCTATTTGGTCTAATCTACCTGTGTAAAAAATTAAGGCTGGAGAAGGCAGTGTACGTATGTCGTTTCGCACACGGAGGTGACACATTCCCTCTCGGAACCACGAGCCTTCTTCAGGGAGGCTTCGGTTTGCAAGAAGCTTACACCAAAGCTTGTCCCAATTCGGCCAAAAAAATTACCGCCGCATGTTGGTGCCATGTCATGACACCATGCCAAGTTTTGATGATTTTCAGGCGTGTTTTGGATTTACAGGAATTCAAAAACCAAGTTTCTCAATCTTTCCGGCCGACCCACGACGCCCAGATGTTTGAATTTCATTCCCATTTCTTGCATGGGACGTAGAAATTCACCCAAGGACACACATGTGATTTTTGAACCAACTTTGGTGCACTGGAGTATGTGCTTGTAGTTCAGATTTGAATTATGCACATTAAATGCCCACAAACTAAATTAATGTAGAAAAAAGGCCAAAGGAAACCGGAATAATTCCAAAATTTAGCACTATACTTCTATTTGGTCTAATCTACCTGTGTAAAAAATTAAGGCTGGAGAAGGCAGTGTACGTATGTCGTTTCGCACACGGAGGTGACACGTTCCCTCTCGGAACCACGAGCCTTCTTAAGGGAAGCTCCGGTTTGCAAGAAGCTTACACCAAAGCTTGTCCCAATTCGGCCAAAAAAATTACCGCCGCATGTTGGTGCCATGTCATGACACCATGCCAAATTTTCATGATTTTCAGGCGTGTTTTGGATTTACAGGAATTCAAAAACCAAGTTTCTCAATCTTTCCGGCCTAGCGACGATGCCCAGATGTTTGAATTTCATTCCCATTTGTTTCATGGGACCTAGAAATTCACCCAAGGACACACATGTGATATTTCAACCAACTTTGGTGCACTTGAGCAAGTGCTTGTTGTTAAAATTTGAATTATGCAAATTAAATTCCTAGAAAACCAGTTAATGTATAAAAAAGGCCAAACGAACCTGGAATAATTCCAAAATTTAGCACTATACTTCTATTTGGTCTAATATGCCTTTGTAAAAAAATTAAAGCGGGGGAAGGCAGTGTACGTATGTCATTTCGCACACGGAGGTGCCACGTTCCCTCTCGGAACGATGAGCCTTCTTTAGGGAAGCTCCGGTTTGCAAGAAGCTTACACCAAAGCTTGTCCCAATTCGGCCAAAAAAATTACCGCAGCATCTTGGTGCCATGTCTAACACCATGCCAAGTTTCATGATTTTCAGGCGTCTTTTGGATTTACAGGAATTAAAAAACCAAGTTTCTCAATCTTTCCGGCCGAGCAACAACGCCCAGATGTTTGAATTTCATTCCCATTTCTTGCATGGGACGTAGAAATTCACCCAAGGACACACATGTGATTTTCGAACCAACTTTGGTGCGCTGGAGTATGTGCTTCTAGTTCAGATTTGAATTATGCACATTAAATGCCCACAAACTAAATTGATGTCGAAAAAAGGCCAAAGTAAACCGGAATAATTCCAAAATTTAGCGCTATACTTCTATTTGGTCTAATCTACCTGTGTAAAAAATTAAGGCCGGAGAAGGCAGTGTACGTATGTCGTTTCGCACACGGAGGTGACACATTCCCTATCGGAACCACGAGCCTTCTTTAGGGAAGCTTCGGTTTGCAAGAAGCTTACACCAAAGCTTGTCCCAATTCGGCCAAAAAAATTACCGCAACATGTTGGTTTCATGTCATGACACCATGCCAAGTTTCATGATTTTCAGGCGTCTTTTGGATTTACAGGAATTAAAAAACCAAGTTTCTCAATCTTTCCGACCGAGCCACGACGCCCAGATGTTTGAATTTCATTCCCATTTCTTGCATGGGACGTAGAAATTCACCCAAGGACACACATGTGATTTTTGAACCAACTTTGGTGCACTGGAGTATGTGCTTGTAGTTCAGATTTGAATTATGCACATTAAATGCCCACAAACTAAATTAATGTAGAAAAAAGGCCAAAGGAAACCGGAATAATTCCAAAATTTAGCACTATACTTCTATTTGGTCTAATCTACCTGTGTAAAAAATTAAGGCTGGAGAAGGCAGTGTACGTATGTCGTTTCGCACACGGAGGTGACACATTCCCTCTCGGAACCACGAGCCTTCTTCAGGGAAGCTTCGGTTTGCAAGAAGCTTACACCAAAGCTTGTCCCAATTCGGCCAAAAAAATTACCGCCGCATGTTGGTGCCATGTCATGACACCATGCCAAGTTTTGATGATTTTCAGGCGTGTTTTGGATTTACAGGAATTCAAAAACCAAGTTTCTCAATCTTTCCGGCCGACCCACGACGCCCAGATGTTTGAATTTCATTCCCATTTGTTTCATGGGACCTAGAAATTCACCCAAGGACACACATGTGATATTTCAACCAACTTTGGTGCACTTGAGCAAGTGCTTGTTGTTAAAATTTGAATTATGCAAATTAAATTCCTAGAAAACCAGTTAATGTATAAAAAAGGCCAAACGAACCTGGAATAATTCCAAAATTTAGCACTATACTTCTATTTGGTCTAATATGCCTTTGTAAAAAAATTAAAGCGGGGGAAGGCAGTGTACGTATGTCATTTCGCACACGGAGGTGCCACGTTCCCTCTCGGAACGATGAGCCTTCTTTAGGGAAGCTCCGGTTTGCAAGAAGCTTACACCAAAGCTTGTCCCAATTCGGCCAAAAAAATTACCGCAGCATCTTGGTGCCATGTCTAACACCATGCCAAGTTTCATGATTTTCAGGCGTCTTTTGGATTTACAGGAATTAAAAAACCAAGTTTCTCAATCTTTCCGGCCGAGCCACAACGCCCAGATGTTTGAATTTCATTCCCATTTCTTGCATGGGACGTAGAAATTCACCCAAGGACACACATGTGATTTTCGAACCAACTTTGGTGCGCTGGAGTATGTGCTTCTAGTTCAGATTTGAATTATGCACATTAAATGCCCACAAACTAAATTGATGTCGAAAAAAGGCCAAAGTAAACCGGAATAATTCCAAAATTTAGCGCTATACTTCTATTTGGTCTAATCTACCTGTGTAAAAAATTAAGGCCGGAGAAGGCAGTGTACGTATGTCGTTTCGCACACGGAGGTGACACATTCCCTATCGGAACCACGAGCCTTCTTTAGGGAAGCTTCGGTTTGCAAGAAGCTTACACCAAAGCTTGTCCCAATTCGGCCAAAAAAATTACCGCAACATGTTGGTTTCATGTCATGACACCATGCCAAGTTTCATGATTTTCAGGCGTCTTTTGGATTTACAGGAATTAAAAAACCAAGTTTCTCAATCTTTTCGACCGAGCCACGACGCCCAGATGTTTGAATTTCATTCCCATTTCTTGCATGGGACGTAGAAATTCACCCAAGGACACACATGTGATTTTTGAACCAACTTTGGTGCACTGGAGTATGTGCTTGTAGTTCAGATTTGAATTATGCACATTAAATGCCCACAAACTAAATTAATGTAGAAAAAAGGCCAAAGGAAACCGGAATAATTCCAAAATTTAGCACTATACTTCTATTTGGTCTAATCTACCTGTGTAAAAAATTAAGGCTGGAGAAGGCAGTGTACGTATGTCGTTTCGCACACGGAGGTGACACATTCCCTCTCGGAACCACGAGCCTTCTTCAGGGAAGCTTCGGTTTGCAAGAAGCTTACACCAAAGCTTGTCCCAATTCGGCCAAAAAAATTACCGCCGCATGTTGGTGCCATGTCATGACACCATGCCAAGTTTTGATGATTTTCAGGCGTGTTTTGGATTTACAGGAATTCAAAAACCAAGTTTCTCAATCTTTCCGGCCGACCCACGACGCCCAGATGTTTGAATTTCATTCCCATTTTTTCGTGGGACCTAGAAATTCACCCAAGGACACACATGTGATTTTTCAACCAACTTTGGTGCACTTGAGCAAGTACTTGTTGTTCAAATTTGAATTATGCAAATTAAATTCCTAGAAAACCAGTTAATGTATAAAAAAGGCCGAACGAACCTGGAATAAGTCCAAAATTTAGCACTATACTTCTATTTGGTCTAATATGCCTGTGTAAAAAAATTAAAGCGGGAGAAGGCATTGTACGTATGTCGTTTCGCACACGGAGGTGCCACGTTCCCTCTCGGAACCATGAGCCTTCTTTTGGGAAGCTCCGGTTTCCAAAAAGCTGACACCAAAGCTTGTCCCAATTCGGCCAAAAAAATTACCGCCGCATGTTGGTGCCATGTCTGACACCATGCAAAGTTTCATGATTTTCAGGCGTCTTTTGGATTTACAGGAATTAAAAAACCAAGTTTCTCAATCTTTCCGGCCGAGCCACGACGCCCAGATGTTTGAATTTCATTCCCATTTCTTGCATGGGACGTAGAAATTCAACCAAGGACACACATGTGATTTTCGAACCAACTTTGGTGCACTGGAGTATGTGCTTGAAGTTCAATTTTGAATTATGCACATTAAATGCCCATAAACTAAATTAATGTAGAAAAAAGGCCAAAGGAACCCGGAATAATTCCAAAATTTAGCACTATACTTCTATTTGGTCTAATCTAACTGTGTAAAAAATTAAGGCAGGAGAAGGCAGTGTACGTATGTCGTTTCGCACACGGAGGTGACACATTCCCTCTCGGAACCACGAGCCTTCTTCAGGGAAGCTTCGGTTTGCAAGAAGCTTACACCAAAGTTTGTCCCAATTCGGCCAAAAAAATTACCGCAGCATGTTGGTGCCATGTCATGACACCATGCCAAGTTTCATGATTTTCAGGCAACTTTTGGATATACAGGAATTAAAAAACCATGTTTCTCAATCTTTCCGGCCGAGCCACGACGCCCGGATGTTCGAATTTCATTCCCATTTCTTGCATGGGACCTAGAAACTCATGCAAGGACACACACATGTGATTATTCAACCAACTGTGGTGCACTGGAGCTTGTGCTTGTAGTTCAATTTCGAATTATGTACATTAAATGCCCAGAAAATCAATTAATGTATAAAAAAAGCCAAACGAACCTGCAATAATTCCAAAATTTAGCACGATACTTTTATTTGGTCAAATCTACCTGTGTAAAAATTTAGGCGGGAGAAGGCAGAGTACGTATGTCGTTTCGCACACGGAGGTGACACATTCCCTCTCGGAACCACGAGCCTTCTTTAGGGAAGCTTCGGTATGCAAGAAGTTTACACCAAAGCTTGTCCCAATTCGGCCAAAAAATTACCGCAGCATCTTGGTGCCATGTCTGACACCATGCCAAGTTTCATGATTTTCAGGCGTCTTTTGGATTTACAGGAATTAAAAAACCAAGTTTCTCAATCTTTTCGGCCGAGCCACTACGCCCGGATGTTCGAGTTTCATTCCGATTTCTTGCATGGGACCTATAAATTCACCCAAAGAAACACATGTGATTTTTCAACCAACTTGGGTGCACTAGAGCATGTGCTTGTAGTTCAAATTTGTATTTTGAATATTAAATTACCAGAAACTCGATTAATGCATAAAAAGGCCAAATGAACCCGGAATAATTCCAAGTTTCGCACACGGAGGTGCCACGTTCCCTCTCGGAACCACGAGCCTTCTTTAGGGAAGCTTCGGTTTGCAAGAAGCTTACACCAAAGTTTGTCCCAATTCGGCCAAAAAAATTACCGCAACATGTTGGTGCCATGTCTGACACCATGCCAAGTTTCATGATTTTCAGGCGTCTTTTGGATTTACAGGAATTCAAAAACCAAGTTTCTCAATCTTTCCGGCCGAGCCACGACGCCCGGATGTTTGAATTTCATTCCCATTTCTTGGATGGGACGTAGAAATTCACCCAAGGACACACATGTGATTTTTGAACCAACTTTGGTGCACTGGAGTATGTGCTTGTAGTTCAGATTTGAATTATGCACATTAAATGCCCACAAACTAAATTAATGTAGAAAAAAGGCCAAAGGAAACCGGAATAATTCCAAAATTTAGCACTATACTTCTATTTGGTCTAATCTACCTGTGTAAAAAATTATGGCTAGAGAAGGCAGTGTACGTATGTCGTTTCGCACACGGAGGTGACACGTTCCCTCTCGGAACCACGAGCCTTCTTGAAGGAAGCTCCGGTTTGCAAGAAGCTTACACCAAAGCTTGTCCCAATTCGGCCAAAAAAATTACCGCTGCATGTTGGTGCCATGTCATGACACCATGCCAAGTTTTCATGATTTTCAGGCGTGTTTTGGATTTACAGGAATTCAAAAACCAAGTTTGTCAATCTTTCCGGCCGAGCGACGACGCCCAGATGTTTGAATTTCATTCCCATTTGTTTCATGGGACCTAGAAATTCACCCAAGGACACACATGTGATTTTTCAACCAACTTTGGTGCACTTGAGCAAGTGCTTGTTGTTCAAATTTGAATTATGCAAATTAAATTCCTAGAAAACCAGTTAATGTATAAAAAAGGCCAAACGAAGCCGGAATAATTCCAAAATTTAGCACTATACCTCTATTTGGTCTAATATGCCTGTGTAAAAAAATTAAGGCGGGGGAAGGCAGTGTACGTATGTCGTTTCGCACACGGAGGTGCCACGTTCCCTCTCGGAACTATGAGCCTTCTTTAGGGAAGCTCCGGTTTGCAAGAAGCTTACACCAAAGCTTGTCCCAATTCGGCCAAAAAAATTACAGCAGCATCTTGGTGCCATGTCTGACACCATGCCAAGTTTAATGATTTTCAGGCGTCTTTTGGATTTACAGGAATTAAAAAACCAAGTTTCTTAATCTTTGCGGCCGAGCCATGACGCTCAGATGTTTGAATTTCATTCCCATTTCTTGCATGGGACGTAGAAATTCACCCAAGGACACACATGTGATTTTTCAACCAACTTTGGTGCACTGGAGTATGTGCTTGTAGTTCAAATTTGAATTATGCACATTAAATGCCCACAAACCAAATTAATGTAGAAAAAAGGCCAAAGGAACCCGGAATAATTCCAAATTTTAGCACTATACTTCTATTTGATCTAATCTACCTGTGTAAAAAATTAAGGCTGGAGAAGGCAGTGTATGTATGTCGTTTCACACATGGAGGTGACACCTTCCCTCTCGGAACCACGAGCCTTCTTCAGGGAAGCTTCGATTTGCAAGAAGCTTACACCAAAGTTTGTCCCAATTCGGCCAAAAAAATTACCGCCGCATGTTGGTGCCATGTCATGACACCATGCCAAGTTTGGATGATTTTCAGGCGTGTTTTGGATTTACAGGAATTCAAAAACCAGGTTTCTCAATCTTTCCGGCCGAGCCACGACGCCCAGATGTTTGAATTTCATTCCCATTTCTTGCATGGGACGTAGAAATTCACCCAAGGACACAAATGTGATTTTTGAACCAACTTTGGTGCACTCGAGTATGTGCTTGTAGTTCAAATTTGAATTATGCGCATTAAATGCCCACAAACTAAATTAATGTAGAAAAAAGGCCAAAGGAAACCGGAATAATTCCAAAATTTAACACTATACTTCTATTTGGTCTAATCTACCTGTGTAAAAAATTGAGGCTGGAGAAGGCAGTGTACGTATGTCGTTTCGCACACGGAGGTGACACATTCCCTCTCGGAACCACGAGCCTTCTTCAGGGAAGCTTCGGTTTGCAAGAAGCTTACACCAAAGTTTGTCCCAATTCGGCCAAAAAAATTACCGCAGCATGTTGGTGCCATGTCATGACACCATGCCAAGTTTCATGATTTTCAGGCAACTTTTGGATATACAGGAATTAAAAAACCATGTTTCTCAATCTTTCCGGCCGAGCCACGACGCCCGGATGTTCGAATTTCATTCCCATTTCTTGCATGGGACCTAGAAACTCATGCAAGGACACACACATGTGATTATTCAACCAACTGTGGTGCACTGGAGCTTGTGCTTGTAGTTCAATTTCGAATTATGTACATTAAATGCCCAGAAAATCAATTAATGTATAAAAAAAGCCAAACGAACCTGCAATAATTCCAAAATTTAGCACGATACTTTTATTTGGTCAAATCTACCTGTGTAAAAATTTAGGCGGGAGAAGGCAGAGTACGTATGTCGTTTCGCACACGGAGGTGACACATTCCCTCTCGGAACCACGAGCCTTCTTTAGGGAAGCTTCGGTATGCAAGAAGCTTACACCAAAGCTTGTCCCAATTCGGCCAAAAAATTACCGCAGCATCTTGGTGCCATGTCTGACACCATGCCAAGTTTCATGATTTTCAGGCGTCTTTTGGATTTACAGGAATTAAAAAACCAAGTTTCTCAATCTTTTCGGCCGAGCCACTACGCCCGGATGTTCGAGTTTCATTCCGATTTCTTGCATGGGACCTATAAATTCACCCAAAGAAACACATGTGATTTTTCAACCAACTTGGGTGCACTAGAGCATGTGCTTGTAGTTCAAATTTGTATTTTGAATATTAAATTACCAGAAACTCGATTAATGCATAAAAAGGCCAAATGAACCCGGAATAATTCCAAGTTTCGCACACGGAGGTGCCACGTTCCCTCTCGGAACCACGAGCCTTCTTTAGGGAAGCTTCGGTTTGCAAGAAGCTTACACCAAAGTTTGTCCCAATTCGGCCAAAAAAATTACCGCAACATGTTGGTGCCATGTCTGACACCATGCCAAGTTTCATGATTTTCAGGCGTCTTTTGGATTTACAGGAATTCAAAAACCAAGTTTCTCAATCTTTCCGGCCGAGCCACGACGCCCGGATGTTTGAATTTCATTCCCATTTCTTGGATGGGACGTAGAAATTCACCCAAGGACACACATGTGATTTTTGAACCAACTTTGGTGCACTGGAGTATGTGCTTGTAGTTCAGATTTGAATTATGCACATTAAATGCCCACAAACTAAATTAATGTAGAAAAAAGGCCAAAGGAAACCGGAATAATTCCAAAATTTAGCACTATACTTCTATTTGGTCTAATCTACCTGTGTAAAAAATTATGGCTAGAGAAGGCAGTGTACGTATGTCGTTTCGCACACGGAGGTGACACGTTCCCTCTCGGAACCACGAGCCTTCTTGAAGGAAGCTCCGGTTTGCAAGAAGCTTACACCAAAGCTTGTCCCAATTCGGCCAAAAAAATTACCGCTGCATGTTGGTGCCATGTCATGACACCATGCCAAGTTTTCATGATTTTCAGGCGTGTTTTGGATTTACAGGAATTCAAAAACCAAGTTTGTCAATCTTTCCGGCCGAGCGACGACGCCCAGATGTTTGAATTTCATTCCCATTTGTTTCATGGGACCTAGAAATTCACCCAAGGACACACATGTGATTTTTCAACCAACTTTGGTGCATTTGAGCTAGTGCTTGTTGTTCAAATTTGAATTATGCAAATTAAATTCCTAGAAAACCAGTTAATGTATAAAAAAGGCCAAACGAAGCCGGAATAATTCCAAAATTTAGCACTATACCTCTATTTGGTCTAATATGCCTGTGTAAAAAAATTAAGGCGGGGGAAGGCAGTGTACGTATGTCGTTTCGCACACGGAGGTGCCACGTTCCCTCTCGGAACTATGAGCCTTCTTTAGGGAAGCTCCGGTTTGCAAGAAGCTTACACCAAAGCTTGTCCCAATTCGGCCAAAAAAATTACAGCAGCATCTTGGTGCCATGTCTGACACCATGCCAAGTTTAATGATTTTCAGGCGTCTTTTGGATTTACAGGAATTAAAAAACCAAGTTTCTTAATCTTTGCGGCCGAGCCATGACGCCCAGATGTTTGAATTTCATTCCCATTTCTTGCATGGGACGTAGAAATTCACCCAAGGACACACATGTGATTTTTCAACCAACTTTGGTGCACTGGAGTATGTGCTTGTAGTTCAAATTTGAATTATGCACATTAAATGCCCACAAACCAAATTAATGTAGAAAAAAGGCCAAAGGAACCCGGAATAATTCCAAATTTTAGCACTATACTTCTATTTGATCTAATCTACCTGTGTAAAAAATTAAGGCTGGAGAAGGCAGTGTATGTATGTCGTTTCGCACATGGAGGTGACACCTTCCCTCTCGGAACCACGAGCCTTCTTCAGGGAAGCTTCGGTTTGCAAGAAGCTTACACCAAAGTTTGTCCCAATTCGGCCAAAAAAATTACCGCCGCATGTTGGTGCCATGTCATGACACCATGCCAAGTTTGGATGATTTTCAGGCGTGTTTTGGATTTACAGGAATTCAAAAACCAGGTTTCTCAATCTTTCCGGCCGAGCCACGACGCCCAGATGTTTGAATTTCATTCCCATTTCTTGCATGGGACGTAGAAATTCACCCAAGGACACAAATGTGATTTTTGAACCAACTTTGGTGCACTCGAGTATGTGCTTGTAGTTCAAATTTGAATTATGCGCATTAAATGCCCACAAACTAAATTAATGTAGAAAAAAGGCCAAAGGAAACCGGAATAATTCCAAAATTTAACACTATACTTCTATTTGGTCTAATCTACCTGTGTAAAAAATTGAGGCTGGAGAAGGCAGTGTACGTATGTCGTTTCGCACACGGAGGTGACACATTCCCTCTCGGAACCACGAGCCTTCTTCAGGGAAGCTTCGGTTTGCAAGAAGCTTACACCAAAGCTTGTCCCAATTCGGCCAAAAAAATTACCGCAACATGTTGGTGCCATGTCATGGCACCATGCCAAGTTTCATGATTCTCAGGCGTCTTTTGGATTTGCAGGAATTAAAAAACCAAGTTTCTCAATCTTTGCGGCCGAGCCACGACGCCCAGATGTTTGAATTTCATTCCCATTTCTTGCATGGGACGTAGAAATTCACCCAAGGACACACATGTGATTTTTCAACCAACTTTGGTGCACTGGAGCAAGTGCTTGTAGTTCAAATTTGAATTATGCACATTAAATGCCCAGAAACTCAATTAATGCAGAAAGAAGGCAAACGAAGCCGGAATAATTCCAAAATTTAGCACTATAATTCTATTTGGTCTATTCTGCCCGTGTAATAAAGTTAAGGCGGGAGAAGGCAATGTACGTATGTCGTTTCGCACACGAAGGTGCCACGTTCCCTTTGGAACTATGAGCCTTCTTTAGGGAAGCTCCGGTTTGCAAGAAGATTACACCAAAGCTTGTCCCAATTCGGCCAAAAAAATTACCGTAGCATCTTGGTGCCATGTCTGACACCATGCCAAGTTTCATGATTTTCAGGCGTCTTTTGGATTTACAGGAATTAAAAAACCAAGTTTCTCAATCTTTCCGGCCGAGCCACGACGCCCAGATGTTTGAATATCATTCCCATTTCTTGCATGGGACGTAGAAATTCACCCAAGGACACACATGTGATTTTCGAACCAACTTTGGTGCACTGGAGTATGTGCTTGTAGTTCAAATTTCAATTATGCACATTAAATGCCCACAAACTAAATTAATGTAGAAAAAAGGCCAAACGAACCCGGAATAATTCCAAAATTTAGCACTATACTTCTATTTGGTCTAATATGCCTGTGTAAAAAAATTAAAGCGGGAGAAGCCAGTGTACGTATGTCGTTTCGCACACGGAGGTGCCACGTTCCCTCTCGGAACCACGAGCCTTCTTCAGGGAAGCTTTGGTTTGCAAGAAGCTTACACCAAAGCTTGTCCCAATTGGGCCAAAAAAATTAACGCAGCATCTTGGTGCCATGTCTAACACCATGCCAAGTTTAATGATTTTCAGGCGTGTTTTGGATTTACAGGAATTTAAGAACCAAGTTTCTCAATCTTTCCGGCCGAGTCACGACGCCCAGATGTTTGAATTTCATTCCCATTTGTTTCATGGGACCTAGAAATTCACCCAAGGACACACATGTGATTTTTCAACCAAGTTTGGTGCACTTGAGCGTGTGCTTGTTGTTCAAATTTGAATTATGCAAATTAAATTCCTAGAAAACCAATTAATGTATAAAAAAGGCCAAACGAACCCGGAATAATTCCAAAATTTAGCACGATACTTCAATTTGGTATAATATGCTTGTGTAAAAAAATTAAAGCGGGAGAAGGCAGTGTACGTATGTCGTTTCGCACACGGAGGTGACACGTTCCCTCTCGGAACCACGAGTCTTCTTGAGGGAAGCTCCGATTTGCAAGAAGTTTACACCAAAGCTTGTCCCAATTCGGCCAAAAAATTACCGCAGCATGTTGGTGCCATGTCATGAAACCATGCCAAGTTTCATGATTTTCAGCCGACTTTTGGATTTACAGGAATTAGAAAACCATGTTTCTCAATCTTTCCGGCCGAGCCACGACGCCCAGATGTTCGAATTTCATTCCCATTTCTTGCATGGGACCTAGAAATTCATGCAAGGACACACATGTGATTATTCAACCAACTGTGGTGCACTGGAGCATGTGCTTGTAGTTGAAATTCTAATTATGTACAATAAATGCCCAGAAAATCAATTAATGTATAAAAAAACCAAACGAACCCAGAAAAATTAAAAAATTTAGCACGATACTTCTATTTGGTCTAATCTACCTGTGTAAAAATTAAGGCGGGAGAAGGCAGAGTACGTATGTCATTTCGCACACGGAGGTGACTCGTTCCTTCTAGGAACCACGAGCCTTCTTGAGGGAAGCTCCGGTTTGCAAGAAGCTTACACTAAAGCTTGTCCCAATTCGGCCAAAAAAATTACCGTAGCATGTTGGTGCCATGTCATGACACCATGCCAAGTTTCATGATTTTCAGGCAACTTTTGGATTTACAGGAATTAAAAAACCTTGTTTCTCAATCTTTCCGGCCGAGCCACGACGCCCGGATGTTCGAATTTCATTCCCATTTCTTGCATGGGACCTAGAAACTCATGCAAGGACACACATTTGATTATTCAACCAACTATGGTGCACTGGAGCTTGTGCTTGTAGTTCAAATTCGAATTATGTACATTAAATGCCCAGAAAACCAATTAATGTATAAAAAAAGCCAAACGAACCCGGAATAATTCCAAAATTTAGCACGATTCTTCTATTTGGTCTAATCTACCTGTGTAAAAATTAAGGCGGGAGAAGGCAGAGTACGTATGTCGTTTCGCACACGGAGGTGACACATTCCCTCTCGGAACCATGAGCCTTCTTTAGGGAAGCTTCGGTTTGCAAGAAGCTTACACCAAAGCTTGTCCCAATTCGGCCAAAAAATTACCGCAGCATCTTGGTGCCATGTCTGACACCATGCCAAGTTTCATGATTTTCAGGCGTCTTTTGGATTTACAGGAATTAAAAAACCAAGTTTCTCAATCTTTTCGGCCGAGCCACGACGCCCGGATGTTCGAATTTCATTCCGATTTCTTGCATGGGACCTATAAATTCATCCAAAGACACACATGTGATTTTTCAACCAACTTGGGTGCACTAGAGCATGTGCTTGTAGTTCAAATTTGTATTATGCATATTAAATTACCAGAAAGTCGATTAATGCATAAAAAGGCCAAATGAACCCGGAATAATTCCATGTTTCGCACACGGAGTTGAAATGTTCCCACTCGGAACCACGATACTTCTTGACGGAAGGTCCGGTTTGCAAGAGGCTTACACCAAAGCTTGTCCCAATTCGGCCAAAGAAATTACCGCAACATGTTGGTTTCATGTCATGACACCATGCAAAGTTTCATGATTTTCACGCGTCTTTTGGATTTACAGGAATTAAAAAACCATGTTTCTCAATCTTTCCGGCCGAGCCACGACGCCCGGATGTTCGAATTTCATTCCCATTTCTTGCATGGGACCTAGAAACTCATGCAAGGACACAAATGTGATTATTCAACCAACTATGGTGCACTGGAGCTTGTGCTTGTAGTTCTAATTCGAATTATGTACATTAAATGCCCAGAAAACCAATTAGTGTATAAAAAAAGCCAAACGAACCTGGAATAATTCCAAAATTTAGCACGATTCTTCTATTTGGTCTAATCTACCTGTGTAGAAATTAAGGCGGGAGAAGGCAGAGTACGTATGTCGTTTCGCACATGGAGGTGACACATTCCCTCTCGGAACCACGAGCCTTCTTTAGGGAAGCTTCGGTTTGCAAGAAGCTTACACCAAAGCTTGTTCCAATTCGGCGAAAAAATTACCGCAGCATCTTGGTGCCATGTCTGACACCATGCCAAGTTTCATGATTTTCAGGCATCTTCTGGATTTGCAGGAATTAAAAAACCAAGTTTCTCAATTTTTCAGCCGAGCCACGACGCCCGGATGTTCGAATTTCATTCCGATTTCTTGCATGGGACCTATAAATTCACCCAAAGACACACATGTGATGTTTCAACCAACTTGGGTGCACTAGAGCATGTGCTTGTAGTTCAAATTTGCATTATGAATATTAAATTACCAGAAACTGGATTAATGCATAAAAAGGCCAAATGCACCCGGAATAATTCCAAGTTTCGCACACGGAGTTCAAACGTTCCCACTCGGAACCATGAGGCTTCTTGACTGAAGTTCCGGTTTGCAAGAGGCTTTCACCAAAGCTTGTCCCAATTTGGCCAAAAAAATTACCGCAACATTTTGGTTTCATGTCATGACACCATGCCAAGTTTCATGATTTTCAGGCGTCTTTTGGATTTACAGGAATTAAAAAACATAGTTTCTCAATCTTTTCGGCCGAGCCACGACGCCCAGATGTTTGAATTTCATTCCCATTTATTGCATGGGACGTACAAATTCACCTAAGGACACACATGTGATTTACGAACCAACTTTGGTGCACTGGAGTATGTGCCTGTAGCTCAAATTTGATTTATGCACATTAAATGCCCATAAACTAAATTAATGTAGAAAACAGGCCAAAGGAACCCGGAATAATTCCAAATTTTAGCACTATACTTCTATTTGGTCTAATCTACCTGTGTAAAAAATTAAGGCTGGAGAAGGCAGTGTACGTATGTCGTTTCGCACACGGAGGTGACACGTTCCCTCTCGGAACCACGAGCCTTCTTTAGGGAAGCTTCGGTTTGCAAGAAGCTTACACCAAAGCTTGTCCCAATTCGGCCAAAAAAATTACCGCAACATGTTGGTGCCATGTCATGACACCATGCCAAGTTTCATGATTTTCAGGCGTCTTTTGGATTTACAGGAATTAAAAAACCAAGTTTCTCAATGTTTGCGGCCGAGCCACGACGCCCAGATGTTTGAATTTCATTCCCATTTCTTGCATGGGACGTAGAAATTCACCCAAGGACACACATGTGATTTTTCAACCAACTTTGGTGCACTGGAGCAAGTGCTTGTAGTTCAAATTTGAATTATGCACATTAAATGCCCAGAAACTCAATTAATGCAGAAAGAAGGCAAACGAAGCCGGAATAATTCCAAAATTTAGCACTATAGTTCTATTTGGTATATTCTGCCCGTGTAAAAAAATTAAGGCGGGAGAAGGCAATGTATGTATGTCGTTTCGCACACGGAGGTGCCACGTTCCCTCTAGGAACCATGAGCCTTCTTTAGGGAAGCTCCGGTTTGCAAGAAGCTTACACCAAAGCTTGTCCCAATTCGGCCAAAAAAATTACCGCGGCACCTTGGTGCCATGTCTGACACCATGCCAAGTTTAATGATTTTCAGGCGTCTTTTGGATTTACAGGAATTAAAAAACCAAGTTTCTCAATCTTTCCGGCCGAGCCACGACGCCCAGCTGTTTGAATTTCATTCCCATTTCTTGCATGGGACGTAGAAATTCACCTAAGGACACACATGTGATTTTCGAACCAACTTTGGTGCACTGTAGTATGTGCTTGTAGTTCAAATTTGAATTTTTCACATTAAATGCCCACAAACTATATTAATGTAGAAAAAAGGCCAAAGGAACCCGGAATAATTCCAAATTTTAGCACTATACTTCTATTTTGTCTAATCTACCTGTGTAAAAAATTAAGGCTGGAGAAGGCAGTGTACGTATGTCGTTTCGCACACGGAGGTGACACATTCCCTCTCGAAACCACGAGCCTTCTTCAGGGAAGCTTCGGTTTGCAAGAAGCTTACACCAAAGCTTGTCCCAATTCGGCCAAAAAAATTACCACAACATGTTGGTGCCATGTCATGACACCATGCCAAGTTTCATGATTTTCAGGCATCTTTTGGATTTACAGGAATTAAAAAACCAAGTTTCTCAATCTTTGCGGCCGAGCCACGATGCCCAGATGTTTGAATTTCGTTCCCATTTCTTGCATGGGACGTAGATATTCACCCAAGGACACACATGTGATTTTTCAACCAACTTTGGTGCACTGGAGCAAGTGCTTGTAGTTCAAATTTGAATTATGCACATTAAATGCCCAGAAACTCAATTAATGCAGAAAGAAGGCAAACGAAGCCGGAATAATTCCAAAATTTAGCACGATACCTCTATTTGGTCTATTCTACCCGTGTAAAAAAATTAAGGCGGGAGAAGGCAATGTGCGTATGTCGTTTCGCACACGGAGGTACCATGTTCCCTCTCGGAACCATGAGCCTTCTTTAGGGAAGCTCCGGTTTGCAAGAAGATTACACCAAAGCTTGTCCCAATTCGGCCAAAAAAATTACCGCAGCATCTTGGTTCCATGTATGACACCATGCCAAGTTTAATGATTTTCAGGCCTCTTTTGGATTTACAGGAATTAAAAAACCTAGTTTCTCAATCTTTTCGGCCGAGCCACGACGCCAGATGTTTGAATTTCATTGCCATTTATTGCATGGGACGTAGAAATTCACCCAAGGACACACATGTGATTTTCGAACCAACTTTGGTGCACTGGAGTATGTGCTTGTAGCTCAAATTTGATTTATGCACATTAAATGCCCATAAACTAAATTAATGTAGAAAACAGGCCAAAGGAACCCGGAATAATTCCAAAATTTAGCACTATACTTCTATTTGGTCTAATCTACTTGTGTAAAAAATTAAGGCTGGAGAAGGCAGTGTACGTATGTCGTTTCGCACACGGTGGTGACACGTTCCCTCTCGGAACCACGAGCCTTCTTTAGGGAAGCTTCGGTTTGCAAGAAGCTTACACCAAAGTTTGTCCCAATTCGGCCAAAAAAATTACCGCAACATGTTGGTGCCATGTCATGACACCATGCCAAGTTTCATGATTTTCAGGCGACTTTTGGATTTACAGGAATTAAAAAACCAAGTTTCTCAATCTTTGCGGCTGAGCCACGACGCCCAGATGTTTGAATTTCATTCCCATTTCTTGCATGGGACGTAGAAATTCACCCAAGGACACACATGTGATTTTTCAACCAACTTTGGTGCACTGGAGTATGTGCTTGTAGTTCAGATTTGAATTATGCACATTAAATGCCCAGAAACTAAATTAATGCAGAAAGAAGGCAAACTAAGCCGGAATAAATCCAAAATTTAGCACTATACTTCTATTTGGTCTATTCTGCCCGTGTAAAAAAATTAAGGCGGGAGAAGGCAATGTACGTATGTCGTTTCGCACACGGAGGTGCCACGTTCCCTCTCGGAACCATGAGCCTTCTTTAGGGAAGCTCCGGTTTGCAAGAAGCTTACACCAAAGCTTGTCCCAATTCGGCCAAAAATTTACCGCAGCATCTTGGTGCCATGTCTGACACCATGCCAAGTTTCATGATTTTCAGGCGTCTTTTGGATTTACAGGAATTAAAAAACCAAGTTTCTCAATCTTTCCGGCCGAGCCACGACGCCCAGATGTTTGAATTTCATTCCCATTTCTTGCATGGGACGTAGAAATTCACCCAAGGACACACATGTGATTTTCGAACCAACTTTGGTGCATTGGAGCATGTGCTTGTAGTTCAAATTTGAATTATGCACATTAAATGCCCAGAAACTCAATTAATGTAGAAAAAAGGCCAAAGGAACCCGGAATAATTCCAAAATTTAGCACTATACTTCTATTTGGTCTAATCTGCCTGTGTAAAAAATTAAGGTGGGAGAAGGCAGTGTACGTATGTCGTTTCGCACACGGAGGTGACACATTCCCTCTCCGAACGACGAGTCTTCTTGAGGGAAGCTCCGGTTTGCAAGCAGCTTACACCAAAGCTTGTCCCAATTCGGCCAAAAAATTACAGCAGCATGTTGGTTCCATGTCATGACACCATGCCAAGTTTCATGGTTTTCATGCGTCTTTTGGATTTACAGGAATTAAAAAAGCAAGTTTCTCAATCTTTACGTCGAGCCACGACGCCCAGATGTTTGAATTTCATTCCCATTTCTTGCATGGAACCTATAAATTCACCAAAAGACACACATGCGATTTTTCAACCAACTTTGGTGCACTGGAGCATGTGCTTGTAGTTCAAATTTGAATTATGCACATTAAATGCCCATAAACTCAATTAATGTAGAAAGAAGGCCAAACGAACCCGGAATAATTCCAAAATTTAGCACTATACTTTTATCTGGTCTAATCTGCCTGTGTAAAAAAATTAAGGCGGGAGAAGGCAGTGTACGTATGTCATTTCGCACATGGAGGTGTTCCGTCTCGGAACCATGAACCTTCTTGAGGGAAGCTCCGGTTTGCAAGAAGCTTACACCAAAGCTTGTCCCAATTCGGCCAAAAAAAATTACCGCAGCATCTAGGTGCCATGTCATGACACCATGCCAAGTTTCATGATTTTCAGGTGTTTTTGGATTTACAGGAATTAAAAAACAAAGTTGCTCAATCTTACGGCCAAGCCACGACGCCCGGTTGTTTGAATTTCATTCCCATTTCTTGCATGGGACGTAAAATTCACCCATGGACACACATGCGATTTTCGAACCAACTTTGGTGCACTGGAGCATGTGCTTGTAGTTCGAATTTTAATTATGCATATTAAATGCCAAGAAACTCAATTAATGTAGAAAAAAGGCCAAACGAACCCGGAATAATTCCAGAATTTAGCACTATACTTCTATTTGGTCTAATCTACCTGTGTAAAAAATTAGGGCGGGAGAAGGCTATGTACGTATGTCGTTTCACACACGGAGGTGACACGTTCCCTCTAGGAACCACGAGCCTTCTTTAGGGAAGCTTCGGTTTGCAAGAAGCTTACACCAAAGCTTGTCCCAATTCGGCCAAAAAAATTACCGCAACATGTTGGTGCCATGTCATGGCACCATGCCAAGTTTCATGATTTTCAGGCGTCTTTTGGATTTACAAGAATTAAAAAACCAAGTTTCTCAATCTTTGCGGCCGAGCCATGACGCCCAGATGTTTGAATTTCATTCCCATTCTTGCATGGGACGTAGAAATTCACCCAAGGACACACATGTGATTTTTCAACCAACTTTGGTGCACAGGAGCAAGTGCTTGTAGTTCAAATTTGAATTATGCACATTAAATGCACAGAAACTCAATTAATGTATAAAAAAACCAAACGAACCCGGAAAAATTCCAAAATTTAGCATGATACTTCTATTTGGTCTAATCTACCTGCGTAAAAATTAAGGCGGGAGAAGGCAGAGTACGTATGTCGTTTCGCACATGGAGGTGACTCGTTCCTTCTCGGAACCACGAGCCTTCTTGAGGGAAGCTCTGGTTTGCAAGAAGCTTACACCAAAGCTTGTCCCAATTCGGCCAAAAAAATTACCGCAGCATGTTGCTGCCATGTCATGACACCATGCCAAGTTTCATGATTTTCAGGCAACTTTTGGATTACAGGAATTAAAAAACCATATTTATCAATCGTTTCGGCCGAGCCACGACGCCCAGATGTTCGAATTTCATTCCCATTTCTTGCATGGGACGTAGAAATTCATGCAAGGACACACATGTGATTATTCAACCAACTGTGGTGCACTAGAGCTCGTGCTTGTAGTTCAAATTTGAATTATGTACATTAAATGCCCAGAAAATCACTTAATGTATAAAAAAGCTAAACGAACCCGGAATAAGTCCAAAATTTAGCACGATACTTCTATTTGGTCTAATCTACCTGTGTAAAAATTAAGGCGGGAGAAGGCAGAGTACGTATGTCGTTTCGCACACGGAGGTGACACGTTCCTTCTTGTAACCACGAGCCTTCTTGAGGGAAGCTCCGGTTTGCAAGAAGCTTACACAAAGCTTGTCCCAATTCGGCCAAAAAAATTACCGCATCATGTTGGTGCCATGTCAAGTTTCATGATTTTCATGCATGTTTTGGATTTACATGAATTAAAAAACCAAGTTTTTCAATCTTTACGGCCGAGCCACGACACCAGATGTTTGAATTTCATTCCGATTTCTTGCATGGGACCTATAAATTCACCCAAAGACACACATGTGATTTTTCAACCAACTTGGGTGCACTAGAGCATGTGCTTGTAATTCAAATTTGTACTATGCATATTAAACTACCAGAAACTCGATTAATCAATAAAAAGGCCAAGTGAACCCGGAATAATTCCAAGTTTAAACATGATACTTCTATTTGGTCTAATCTGGATGTGTAAAAAATTAAGGCGAGAGAAGGCAGTGTGCGTATGTCGTTTCGCGCACGGAGGTAACACGTTCCCCCTCGGAACCACGAGCCTTCTTAACGGAAGCTCCGGTTTGAAAGAATCTTACACCAAAGCTTGTCCCAATTCGGCCAAATAAGTACCGCAACATCTTGGTGCCATCTCATGCCACCATTCCAAGTTTCATGATTTCCAGGCGTCTTTTGGATTTACAGGAATTAAAAAACCAAGTTTCTCAATCTTTCCGGTGGAGCCATGACGCCCAGATGTCTGAATATCACTCCCATTTCTTGCATGGGACGTAGAAATTCACCCAAAGACACACATGTGATTTTTGAACCAACTTTGGTGCACTAGTGCACGTGCTTGTAGTTCAAATTTGAATTATGCACATTAAATGCCCAGAAACTCAATTAATGTAGAAAAAAGGCCAAACAAACCCGGAATAATTCCAAAATTTAGCACTATACTTCTATTTGGTGTAATCTACCTATGTAAAAAAATTAAGGCGGGAGAAGGCAGTGTACGTATGTCGTTTCGCACACGAAGGTGACACGTTCCCTCTCGGAACCACGAGCCTTCTTGAGGGAAGCTCCGGTTTGCAAGAAGCTTACACCAAAGCTTGTCCCAATTCGGCCAAAAAAATTACCGCGGCATGTTGGTTCCATGTCACGACACCATGCCAAGTTTTGATGATTTTCGATTTACATGAATTAAAAAACCAAGTTTCTCAATCTTTACGGCCGAGCCACGACGCCCAGATGTTTGAATTTAATTCCCATGTGTTGCATGGGACCTAGAAATTCATCCAAGGACACGCATGTGATTTTTCAACCAACTTTGGTGCACTTAAGCAAGTGCTTGTAGTTCAAATTGGAATTATGCAAATTAAATTCTCAGAAAATGAATTAAAGTATAAAATAGGCCAAACGAACCCGGAATAATTCCAAAATTTAGCACGATACTTCAATTTGGTCTAATCTGCCTGTGTAACAAATTAAGGTGGGAGAAGGCAGTGTACGTATGTCGTTTCGCACACGAAGGTGACATGTTCCCTCTCGGAACCATGAGCCTTCTTGAGGGAAGCTCCGGTTTGCAAGAAGCTTACACCAAAGCTTGTCCCAATTGGGCCAAAAAAATTACCGCAGCATCTTGGTGCCATGTCATGACACCATGCCAAGTTTCATGATTTTCAGGCGTCTTTTGGATTTACAGGAATTAAAAAAACAAGTTTCTCAATTTTACGGCCGAGCCACGACGCCCAGATGTTTGAATTTCATTCCCATTTCTTTCATGAGACGTAGAAATTCACCCAAGGACACACATGTGATTTTCGAACCAACTTTGGTGCACTGGAGCATGTGCTTGTAGTTCAAATTTGAATTATGCACATTAAATGCCTAGG
Organism: Aegilops tauschii subsp. strangulata; assembly: GCF_002575655.3. NCBI lineage: Eukaryota > Viridiplantae > Streptophyta > Magnoliopsida > Poales > Poaceae > Aegilops > Aegilops tauschii. The sequence continues at coordinate 273,217,198 of NC_053037.3, read as the reverse complement.
AACTCAATTAATGTAGAAAAAAGGCCAAACGAACCCGGAATAATTCCAAAATTTAGCACTATACTTCTATTTGGTCTAATCTACCAATGTAAAAAATTAAGGCGGGAGAAGGCAGTGTACGTATGTCATTTCGCACACGAAGGTGCCACGTTCCCTCTCGGAACCATGAGCCTTCTTTTGGGAAGCTCCGGTTTGCAACAAGCTTACACCAAAGCTTGTCCCAATTCGGCCAAAAAAATTACCGCAGCATGTTGGTGCCATGTCATGACACCATGCCAAGTTTCATGATTTTCAGGCGTCCTTTGGATTACAGGAATTTAAAAACCAAGTTTCTCAATCTTTCCAGCCGGGCCACGACGCCCAGATTTTTTAATTTCTTTCCCATTTCTTGCATGGGACCTATTAATTCACCGAAGGACACACATGCGATTTTTCAACCAACTTTAGTGCACTGGAGCATGTGCTTGTAGTTCAAATTTGTATTATGTACATTAAATGCCCAGAAAATCAATTAATGTATAAAAAAGGCTAAACGAACCTGGAATGATTCCAAAATTTAGCACGATACTTCTACTTGGTCTAATCTACCTGTGTAAAAAATTAAGGCGGGAGAAGGCAGTGTACGTATGTCATTTCGCACACGGAGGTGACACGTTCCCTCTCAGAAGGACGAGCCTTCTTGAGGGAAGCTCCGGTTTGCAAGAAGCTTAGACCAAAGCTTATCCCAATTCGGCGAAAAAAATTACCGCAGCATGTTGATGCCATGTCATGACATCATGCTAAGTTTCATGATTTCCATGCATGTTTTCGATTTACAAGAATTAGAAAACCAAGTTTCTCAATTTTTACGGCCGAGCCACGACGCCCAGATATTTGAATTTCATTCCCATTTCTTGCATGGGACCTATAAATTCACCCAAAGACACACATGTGATTTTTCAACCAACTTTGGTGCACTAGAGCATGTGCTTGTAGTTCAAATTTGAATTATGCACATTAAATTACCGGAAAGTCAATTAATGTATAAAAACGCCAAATGAACCCGGAATAATTCCAAATTTAAACACGCTACTTCTATTTGGTCTAATCTGGATGTGTAAAATAGTAAGGCGGGAGAAGGCAGTGTTCGTATGTCGTTTCGCACACGGAGGTGACACGTTCCCTCTCGGAACCACGAGTCTTCTTGACGGAAGCTCCTGTTTGCAAGAAGGTTTCACCAAAGCTTGTCCCAATTCGGCCAAAAAAATTACCGCAGCATGTTGGTGCCATGTCATGACAGCATGCCAAGTTTCATGATTTTCAGGCGTCTTTTGGAATTACAGGAATTAGAAGAGGAAGTTTCTCAATATTTCCGGCCGAGCCACGACGCCCAGATGTTCGAATTTCATTCCCATTTCTTGCATGGGACGTAGAAATTCACCAAAGGACACACATGTGATTTTCAAACCAACATTGGTGCACTGGAGCATGTGCTTGTAGTTCAAATTTGAATTATGCACATTAAATGCCTAGAAACTCAATTAATGTAGAAAAAAGGCCAAACGAAGCCGGAATAATTCCAAAATTTAGCACTATACTTCTATTTGGTCTAATATACCTGTGTAAAAAATTAAGGCGGGAGAAGGTAGTGTACGAATGTCGTTTCGCACACGGAGGTGACACGTTCCCTCTCGGAACCATGAGCCTTCTTGAGGGAAGCTTTGGTTTGCAAGAAGCTTACACCAAAGCTTGTCCCAATTCGGCCAAAAAAATAACAGCCGCATGTTGGTGCCATGTCATGACACCAAGCCATGTTTTGACGATTTTCAGGCGTGTTTTGGATTTATAGGATTTAAAAACCAAGTTTCTCAATCTTTCCGGCCGGGCCACGACGCCCAGATGTTTTAATTTCATTCCCATTTCTTGCATGGGACTTGGTAATTCACCCAAGGACACACATGTGATTTTTCAACCAACTTTGGTGCACTGTAGCATGTGCTTGTAGTTCAAATTTGAATTATGTACATTAAATGCCCAGAAAATCAATTAATGTATAAAAAAGGCTAAACGAACCCGGAATAATTCCAAAATTTAGCACGATACTTCTATTTGGTCTAATCTACCTGTGTAAAAAATTAAGGCGGGAGAAGGCAGTGTACGTATGTCGTTTCGCACACGGAGGTGACACGTTCCTTCTCGGAACCACGAGCCTTCTTGAGGGAAGCTCCGGTTTGCAAGAAGCTTACACAAAAGCTTGTCCCAATTCGGCCAAAAAAATTACCGCCGCATGTTGGTGCCATGTCATGACACCATGCAAAGTTTTGATGATTTTCAGGCATGTTTTGGATTTACAGGAATTAAAGAACCAAGTTTCTCAATCTTTCCGGTCGAGCCACGATGCCCAGATGTTCGATTTTCATTCCCATTTCTTGCATGGGACCTAGAAATTCACGCAAGGACACACATGTGATTTTTCAACCAACTTTGGTGCACTGGAGCATGTGCTTGTTGTTCAAATTCGAATTATGTACATTAAATGCTCAAAAAATTAATTAATGTATAAAAAAGGCCAAACGAACCCGGAATAATTCCAAAATTTGGCACGATACTTTTATTTGGTCTAATCTACCTATGTAAAAATTATGGCGGGAGAAGGCAGAGTACGTATGTCGTTTCGCACACGGAGGTGACACGTTCCCTTTCGGAACCACGAGCCTTCTTGAGGGAAGCTCCAGTTTGCAAGAAGCTTACACCAAAGCTTGTCCCAATTCGGCCAAAAAATTACCGCAGCATGTTGGTGCCATGTCATGAAACCATGCCAAGTTTCATGATTTTCAGGCGACTTTTGGATTTACAGGAATTAAAAAACCATGTTTCTCAATCTTTCCGGGCGAGCCACGACGCCCAGATGTTCGAATTTCATTCTCATGTCTTGCATGCGACCTAGAAATTCATGCAAGGACACACATGTGATTATTCAACCAACTGTGGTTCAGTGGAGCTTGTGCTTGTAGTTCAAATTCGAATTATGTACATTAAATGCCCAGAAAATCAATTAATGTATAAAAAAACCAAACGAACCCGGAAAAATTCCAAATTTTAGCACGATACTTCTATTTGGTCTAATCTACCTGTGTAAAAATTAAGGCGGGAGAACGCAGAGTACGTATGTCGTTTCACACACGGAGGTGACACGTTCCTTCTCGGAACCACGAGCCTTCTTGAGGGAAGCTCTGGTTTGCAAGAAGCTTACACGAAAGCTTGTCCCAATTCGGCCAAAAAAATTATCGCAGCATGTTGGTGCCATGTCAAGTTTCATGATTTTCATGCGTGTTTTGGATTTACATGAACTAAAAAACCAAGTTTCTCAATCTTTACGGCCGAGCCACGACACCAGATGTTTGAATTTCATTCCGATTTCTTGCATGGGACCTATAAATTCACCCAAAGACACACATGTGATTTTTCAACAAACTTGGGTGCACTAGAGCATGTGCTTGTAGTTCAAATTTGTATTATGCATATTAAATTACCAGAAACTCGATTAATGCATAAAAAGGCCAAATGAACCCGGAATAATTCCATGTTTAAACACGATACTTCTATTTGGTCTAATCTGGATGTGTAAAAAATTAAGGCGGGAGAAGGCAGTGTGCGTATGTCGTTTCGCACACGGAGGTAACACGTTCCCCCTCGGAACCACGAGCCTTCTTAACGGAAGCTCTGGTTTGAAAGAATCTTACACCAAAGCTTGTCCCAATTCGGCCAAAAAAGTACCGCAACATGTTGGTGCCATCTCATCCACCATCCCAAGTTTCATGATTTTCAGGCGTCTTTTGGATTTACAGAAATTAAAAAACGAAGTTTCTCAATCTTTCCGGTGGAGCCACGACGCCCAGATGTTTGAATATCATTCCCATTTCTTGAATGGGACGTAGAAATTCACCAAAGGACACACATTTGATTTCTGAACCAACTTTGGTGCACTAGTGCATGTGCTTGTAGTTCAAATTCGAATTATGCACATTAAATGCCCAGAAACTCAATTAATGTAGAAAAAAGGCCAAACAAACCCGGAATAATTCCAAAATTTAGCACTATACTTCTATTTGGTCTAATCTACCTGTGTAAAAAATTAAGGCGGGAGAAGGCAGTGTACGTATGTCGTTGCGCACACGGAGGTGACACGTTCCCTCTCGGAACCACGAGTCTTCTTGAGGGAAGCTCCAGTTTGCAAGAAGCTTACACCAAAGCTTGTCCCAATTCGGCCAAAAAAATTACCGCAACATGTTGGTGCCATGTCATGACACCATGCCAAGTTTCATGATTTTCAGGCGTCTTTTGGATTTACAGGAATTAAAAACCAAGTTTCTCAATCTTTACGACCGAGCCACGACGCCCAGATGTTTGAGTTTCATTCCCATTTGTTGCATGGGACCTATAAATTCACCCAAAGACACACATGTGATTTTTCAACCAACTTTGGTGCACTAGAGCATGTGCTTGTAGTTCAAATTTGAATTATGCACATTAAATTACCAGAAACTCAATTAATGTATAAAAACGCCAAATGAACCCGGAATAATTCCAAATTTAAACATGCTACTTCTATTTGGTCTAATCTGGATGTGTATAAAATTAAGGCGGGAGAAGGCAGTGTGCGTATGTCGTTTCGCACATGGAGGTGAAACGTTCCCTCTCGGAACCACGAGTCTTCTTGGCGGAAGCTCCGGTTTGCAAGAAGGTTACACCAAAGCTTGTCCCAATTCGGCCAAAAAAATTACCGCAGCACGTTGGTGCCATGTCATGACACCACGCCAAGTTTCATGATTTTCAGGCGTCTTTTGGAATTACAGGAATTAAAAGACGAAGTTTCTCAATATTTCCGGCCGAGCCACGACGCCGAGATGTTTGAATTTCATTCCTATTTCTCTCATGGGATGTCGAAATCCACCCAAGGACACACATGTGATTTTCGAACCAACTTTGGTGCACTGGAGCATGTGCTTGTAGTTCAAATTTGAATTATGCACATTAAATGCCCAGAAACTCAATTAATGTAGAAAAAAGGCCAAACGAACCCGGAATAATTCCAAAATTTACCACTATACTTCTATTTGGTCTAATCTACCTGTGTAAAAAATTAAGGTGGGAGAAGGTAGTGTACGAATGTCGTTTCGCACACGGAGGTGACACGTTCCCTCTCGGAACCGTGAGCCTTCTTGAGGGAAGCTCCGGTTTGCAAAAAGCTTACACCAAAGCTTGTCCCAATTCTGCCAAAAATATTACCGCCGCATGTTGGTGCCATGTCATGATACCAAGCCAAGTTTTGACGATTTTCAGGCGTGTTTTGGATTTATAGGATTTAAAAACCAAGTTTCTCAATCTTTCCGGCCGGGCCACGACGCCCAGATGTTTTAATTTCATTCCCATTTCTTGCATGGGACCTAGTAATTCACCCAAGGACACACATGTGATTTTTTAACCAACTTTGGTGCACTTTAGCATGTGCTTGTAGTTCAAATTTGAATTATGTACATTAAATGTCCAGAAAATCAATTAATGTATAAAAAAGGCTAAACGAACCCGGAATAATTCCAAAATTTAGCACGATACTTCTATTTGGTCTAATCTACCTGTGTAAAAAATTAAGGCGGGAGAAGCAGTGTACGTATGTCGTTTCGCACACGGAGGTGACACGTTCCCTCTCAGAACCACGAGCCTTCTTGAGGGAAGCTCCGGTTTGCAAGAAGCTTACACCAAAGCTTATCCCAATTCGGCCAAAAAAATTACCGCAGCATGTTGGTGCCATGTCATGACACCATGCTAAGTTTCATGATTTCCATGCATGTTTTCGATTTACAGGAATTAAAAACCAAGTTTCTCAATCTTTACGACCGAGCCACGACGCCCAGATGTATGAGTTTCATTCCCATTTGTTGCATGGGACCTATAAATTCACCCAAAGACACACATGTGATTTTTCAACCAACTTTGGTGCACTAGAGCATGTGCTTGTAGTTCAAATTTGAATTATGCACATTAAATTACCAGAAACTCAATTAATGTATAAAAACGCCAAATGAACCCGGAATAATTCCAAATTTAAACACGCTACTTCTATTTGGTCGAATCTAGATGTGTATAAAATTAAGGCGGGAGAAGGCAGTGTGCGTATGTCGTTTCGCACATGGAGGTGACACGTTCCCTCTCGGAACCACGAGTCTTCTTGACGGAAGCTCCAGTTTGCAAGAAGATTACACCAAAGCTTGTCCCAAATCGGCCAAAGAAATTACCGCAGCATGTTGGTGCCATGTCATGACACCACGCCAAGTTTCATGATTTTCAGGCGTCTTTTGGAATTACAGGAATGAAAAGACGAAGTTTCTCAATATCTCCGGCCGAGCCACGACGCCCAGATGTTTGAATTTCATTCCCATTTATTGCATGGGACGTAGAAATTCACCCAAGGACACACATGTGATTTTCAAACCAACTTTGGTGCACTGGAGCATGTGCTTGTAGTTCAAATTTGAATTATGCACATTAAATGCCTAGAAACTCAATTAATGTAGAAAAAAAGCCAAACGAACCCGGAATAATTCCAAAATTTACCACTATACTTCTATTTGGTCTAATGTACCTGTGTAAAAAATTAAGGCGGGAGAAGGTAGTGTACGAATGTCGTTTCACAAACGGAGGTGACACGTTCCCTCTCGGAACCATGTGCCTTCTTGAGGGAAGCTCCGGTTTGCAAAAAGCTTACACCAAAGCTTGTCCCAATTCGGCCAAAAAAATTACCGCCTTATGTTGGTGCCATGTCATGACACCAAGCCAAGTTTTGACGATTTTCAGGCGTGTTTTGGATTTATAGGATTTAAAAACCAAGTTTCTCAATATTTTCGGCCGGGCCACGACGCCCAGATGTTTTAATTTCATTCCCATTTCTTGCATTGGACCTAGTAATTCACCCAAGGACACACATGTGATTTTTCAACCAACTTCGGTGCACTGTAGCATGTGCTTGTAGTTCAAATTTGAATTCTGTACATTAAATGCCCAGAAAATCAATTAATGTATAAAAAAGGCTAAACGAACCCGGAATAATTCCAAAATTTAGCACGATACTTCTGTTTGGTCTAATCTACCTGTGTAAAAAATTAAGGCGGGAGAAGGCAGTGTACGTATGTCGTTTTGCACACGGAGGTGACACGTTCCCTCTCAGAACCACGAGCCTTCTTGAGGGAAGCATCGGTTTGCAAGAAGCTTACACCAAAGCTTATCCCAATTCGGCCAAAAAAATACCACAGCATGTTGGTGCCATGTCATGACACCATGCTAAGTTTCATGATTTCCATGCGTGTTTTCGATTTACAGGAATTAAAAAACCAAGTTACTCAATCTTTACGACCGAGCCACGTCGCCCAGATGTTTGAATTTCATTCCCATTTGTTGCATGGGACCTATAAATTCACCCAAAGACACACTTGTGATTTTTCAACCAACTTTGGTGCACTAGAGCATGTGCTTGTAGTTCAAATTTGAATTATGCATGTTAAATTACCAGAAAGTCAATTAATGTATAAAAACACCAAATGAACCGGAATAATTCCAAATTTAAACACACTACTTCTATTTGGTCTAATCTGGATGTGTATAAAATTAAGGCGGGAGAAGGCAGTGTGCGTATGTCGTTTCGCACAAGGAGGTGACACGTTCCCTGTCGGAACCACGAGTCGTCTTGACGGAAGCTCCGGTTTGCAAGAAGGTTACACCAAAGCTTGTCCCAATTCGGCCAAAAAAATTACCGCAGCATGTCGGTGCCTTGGCATGACACCATGGCAAGTTTCATGATTTTCAGGCGTCTTTTGGAATTACAGGAATTAAAAGAAGAAGTTTCTCAATATTTCCGGCCGAGCCACGACGCCCAGATGTTTGAATTTCATTCCCATTTCTTGCATGGGACGTAGAAATTCACCCAAGGACACACCTGTGATTTTTGAACCAACTTTGGCGCACTGGAGCATGTGCTTGTAGTTCAAACTTGAATTATGCACATTAAATGCCCAGAAACTCAATTAATGTAGAAAAAAGGCCAAACGAACCCGGAATAATTCCAAAATTTAGCACTATACTTCTATTTGGTCTAATCTACCTGTGTAAAAAATTAAGGCGGGAGAAGGCAGTGTACGAATGTCGTTTCGCACACGGAGGTGACACCTTCCCTCTCGGAACCATGAGCCTTCTTAAGGGAAGCTCGGGTTTGCAAGAAGCTTACACCAAAGCTTGTCCCAATTCGGCCAAAAAAATTACCGCAACATGTTGGTGCCATGTCATGACACCATGCCAAGTTTCATCATTTTCAGGCGTCTTTTGGATTAACAGGAATTAAAAAACCAAGTTTCTCAATCTTTGCGGCCGAGCCACGACGCCCAGATGTTTGAATTTCATTCCCATTTCTTGCATTGGGACGTAGAAATTCACCCAAGGACACACATGTGATTTTTCAACCAACTTTGGTGCACTAGAGCATGTGCTTGTAGTTCAAATTTGAATTATGCACATTAAATGCCCAGAAACTCAATTAATGTATAAAGAGGCCAAATGAACCCGAAATAGCTCCAAATTTAAACATGATACTTCAATTTGGTCTAATCTGCCTGTGTAAAAAATTAAGGCGGGAGAAGGCAGTGTGCGGATGTCGTTTCGCAAACAAAGGTGACACGTTCCCTCTCGGAACCACGAGCCTTCTTTAGGGAAGCTCCGGTTTGCAAGAAGCTTACACCAAAGCTCGTCCCAATTCGGCCAAAAAATTATCGCAGCATGTTGGTGCCATGTCATGACACCATGCCATGTTTCATGATTTTCAGGCGTCTTTTGGAATTACAGGAATTCAAAAATGAAGTTTCTCAATATTTCCGGCTGAGCCACGACACCCAGATGTTTGAATTTCATTCCCATTTCTTGCATGGGAGCTATAAATTCACCCAAAGACACACATGTGATTTTTCAACCAACTTTGGTGCACTGGAGCATGTGGTTGTAGTTCAAATTTGAATTATGCACATTAAATGCCCAGAAACTCAATTAATGTATAAAGAGGCCAAATGAACCCGAAATAACTCCAAATTTAAACATGATACTTCAATTTGGTTTAATCTGCCTGTGTAAAAAATTAAGGCGGGAGAAGGCAGTGTGCGGATGTCGTTTCGCAAACGAAGGTGGCACGTTCCCTCTCGGAACCACGAGCTTTCTTGAGGGAAGCTCCGGTTTGCAAGAAGCTTACACCAAAGCTCGTCCCAATTCGGCCAAAAAAATTATCGCAGCATCTTTTGGATTTACAGGATTCAAAAAACCAAGTTTCTCAATCTTTCCGGCCGAGCCACGACGCCCAGATGTTTGAATTTCATTCCCATTTCTTGCATGGGATGTAGAAATTCACTCAAGGACACAAATGTGATTTTTAAACCAACTTTGGTGCACTAGAGCTTGTGCTTGTAGTTCAAATTTGAATTATGTACATTAAATGCCCAAAAAATCAATTAATGTATAAAAAGGCCAAATGAACCCGGAATAATTCCAAAATTGAGCATTATACTTCTATTTGATCTAATCTACCTGTGTAAACAATTAAGGCGGGAGAAGGCAGTGTACGTGTGTCATTTCGCACAAAGAGCTGACACATTCCCTCTCGGAGCCACGAGCCTTCTTGAGGGAAGCTCCGGTTTTCAAGAAGGTTACACCAAAGCTTGGCCTAATTCAGACAAAAAAATTACCGCAGCATGTTGGTGCGATGTCATGACACCATGCCAAGTTGCATCATTTTCAAGCATGTTTTGGATTTACAGGAATTCAAAAAACAATTTTCTCAATCTTTACGGCCGAGCCACAACGCCCAGATGTTTTAATTTCATTCCCATTTCTTGCATGGGACCTATAAATTCACCCAAAGACACACATGTGATTTTTCAACCAACTTTGGTGCACTAGAGCATGTGCTTGTAGTTCAAATTTGAATTATGCACATTAAATGCTCAGAAACTCAATTAATGTATATAAAGGCCAAATGAACCGGAATAATTGCAAATTTAAACACGATACTTCTATTTTGTCTAATCTGGATGTGTAAAAAATTAAGGCGGGAGAAGGCAGTGTGCGTATGTCGTTTCGCACACGGAGGTGACACGCGCCCTCTCGGAACCACGAGTATTCTTCACGGAAACTCCGGTTTGCAAGAAGATTACACTAAAGCTTGTCCCAATTCGGCCAAAAAAATTACCGCAACATGTTGGTGCCATGTCATGACACCATGCCAAGTTTCATGATTTTCGGGCGTCTTTTGGATTTACAGGAATTAAAAAACCAAGTTTCTCAATCTTTCCGGCCGAGCCACGATGCCCAGATGTTTGAATTTGATTCCCATTTCTTGCATGGGACGTACAAATTGTTGGGGAACGTAGTAATTTCAAAAAAATTCCTACGCACACGCAAGATCATGGTGATGCATAGCAACGAGAGGGTAGAGTGTTGTCCACGTACCCTCGTAGACCGACAGCGGAAGCGTTATCACAACGCGGTTGATGTAGTCGTACGTCTTCACGATCCGACCGAACAAGTACCGAATGCATGGCACCTCCGAGTTCTACACACGTTCAGCTCGATGACGTCCCTCGAACTCCGATCCAGCCGAGTGTTGAGGGAGAGTTTCGTCAGCACGACGGCGTGGTGACGATGATGATGTTCCACCGGCGCAGGGCTTCACCTAAGCTCCGCAACGGTATTATCGAGGTGTAATATGGTGGAGGGGGGCACCGCACACGGCTAAGAGATCTCAAGGATCAATTGTTGTGTCTATGGGGTGCCCCCTGCCCCCGTATATAAAGGAGCAAGGGAGGAGGAGGCCGGCCCTAGGAGGGGGCGCACCAAGTGTGGAGTCCTACTAGGACTCCCTAGTCCTAGTAGGATTCCACCTCCCATATGGAATAGGAAAAGAGGAAGGGAAAAAGAGAAGGAAGGAAGGGGGCGCCCCCCTTCCCTAGTCCAATTCGGACCAGGCCAAGGGGAGGGATGCGGCCACCCTTGAGGCCCTTTTCCTTCTTTCCCGTATGGCCCAATAAGGCCCAATACGTATTCCCGTAACTCTCCGGTACTCCGAAAAATACCCGAATCACTCGGAACCTTTCCGAAGTCCGAATATAGTCGTCCAATATATCGATCTTTACGTCTCGGCCATTTCGAGACTCCTCGTCATATCCCCGATCTCATCCGGGACTCCGAACTCCTTCGGTACATCAAAAATCAATAAAACTGTCATCGTAACGTTAAGCGTGCGGACCCTACGGGTTCGAGAACTATGTAGACATGACCGAGACACGTCTCCGGTCAATAACCAATAGCGGGACCTGGATGCCCATATTGGCTCCCACATATTCTACGAAGATCTTTATCGGTCAGACCGCATAACAACATACGTTGTTCCCTTTGTCAGCGGTATGTTACTTGCCCGAGATTTGATCGTCGGTATCTCGATACCTAGTTCAATCTCGTTACCGGCAAGTCTCTTTACTCGTTCCGTAACACATCATCCCGCAACTAACTCATTAGTCACAATGCTTGCAAGGCTTATAGTGATGTGCATTACCGAGTGGGCCCAGAGATACCTCTCCGACAATTGGAGTGACAAATCCTAATCTCGAAATACGCCAACCCAACAAGTACCTTTGGAGACACCTGTAGAGCACCTTTATAATCACCCATTTACGTTATGACGTTTGGTAGCACACAAAGTGTTCCTCCGGTAAACGGGAGTTGCATAATCTCATAGTCATAGGAACATGTATAAGTCATGAAGAAAGCAATAGCAACATACTAAACGATCGGGTGCTAAGCTAACGGAATGGGTCAAGTCAATCACGTCATTCTCCTAATGAGGTGATCCCGTTAATCAAATGAAAACTCATGTCTATGGCTAGGAAACATAACCATCTTTGATTAACGAGCTAGTCAAGTAGAGGCATACTAGTGACACTCTGTTTGTCTATGTATTCACACATGTATTATGTTTTCAGTTAATACAATTCTAGCATGAATAATAAACATTTATCATGATATAAGGAAATATATAATACTTTATTATTGCCTCTAGGGCATATTTCCTTCACAAATTCACCCAAGGACACACATGTGATTTTCCAACCAACTTTGGTGCACTGGAGCATGTGCTTGTAGTTCAAATTTGAATTATGCACATTAAATGCCTAGAAACTCAATTAATGTAGAAAAAGTCTAAACGAACCCGGAATAATTCCAAAATTTAGCACTATACTTAAATTTTGTCTAATCTGCCTGTGTAAAAAAATTAAGGCGGGAGAAGGCAGTGTACGTATGTCATTTCGCACATGGAGGTGACACGTTCCCTCTCGGAACCATGAGCCTTCTTGAGGGAAGCTCCGGTTTGCAAGAAGCTTAGACCAAAGCTTGTCCCAATTCGGCAAAAAAAATTACCGCAGCATCTTGGAGCCATGTCATGACACCATGCCAAGTATCATGATTTTCAGGAGTCTTTTGGATTTACAGGAATTAAAAAACCAAGTTTCTGAATCTTTTCGGCCGAGCCACGACGCCCAGATGTTTGAATTTCATCCCATTGCTTGCATGGGATGTAGAAATTCACCCAAGGACACACATGTGATTTTCAACCAACTTTGGTGCTCTGGAGCATGTGCTTGTAGTTAAAATTTGTATTACGTACCTTAAACGAACCCGGAATAATTCCAAATTTTAGCATTATACTTCTATTTGGTCTAATCTACCTGTGTAAAAAATTAAGGCGGGAGAAGGCAGTGTACGTATGTCGTTTCGCACACGGAGGTGACACGTTACCTCTCGGAACCACGAGCCTCCTTGAGGGAAGCTCCGGTTTGCAACAAGCTTACACCAAAGCTTGTTCCAATTCGGCCACAAAAATTACAGCAGCATGTTGGTGCCATGTCATGACACCATGCAAAGTTTCAGGATTTTCAGGCGTGCTTTGGATTTACAGGATTAAAAAACCAAGTTTCTCCATCTTTACGGCCAAGCACGACGCCCAGATGTTTGAATTTCATTCCCATTTCTTGCATGGGACCTATAAATTCACCCAAAGACACAAATGTGATTTTTCAACCAACTTTGGTGCACTGGAGCATGTGCTTCTAGTTCAAATTTTAATTATGCACATTAAATTACCAGAAACTAAATTAATGTATAAAAAGGCCAAATGAACCCGGAATAATTCCAAATTTAAACACGATAATTCTATTTGGTCTAATCTGGATGTGTAAAAAATAAAGGCGGGAGAAGGCAGTGTGCGTATGTCATTTCGCACACGGAGGTGACACGTTCCCTCTCTGAACCACGAGCCTTCTCGAGGGAAACTCTGGTTTGCAAGAAGCTTACACCAAAGCTTGTCCCAATTCAGCCAAAAAAATTACCGCAGCATGTTGGTGCCATGTCATGACACCATGCCAAGTTTCATGATTTTCAGGCGTCCTTTGGATTTACAGGAATTTAAAAACCAAGTTTCTCAATCTTTCCGGCCGGGCCACGACGCCCAGATGTTTGAATTTCATTGCCATTTCTTGCATGGGACCTATAAATTCACCCAAAGACACACATGTGATTTTTCAACCAACTTTGGTGCACTAGAGCATGTGCTTGTAGTTCAAATTTGAATTATGCACATTAAATTACCAGAAACTCAATTAAAGTATAAAAAGGCCAAATGAACCCGGAATAATTCCAAATTTAAACACGATACTTCTATTTGGTCTAATCTGGATGTGTAAAAAATTAAGGCGAAAGAAGGCAGTGTGCGTATGTCGTTTCGCACACGGAGGTGACACGTTCCCTCTCGGAATCACGAGCCTTCTTGACGGAAGCTCTGGTTTACAAGAAGCTTACACCAAAGCTTGTCCCAATTCGGCCAAAAAAATTACCGCAACATGTTGGTGCCATGTCATGACACCATGCCAAGTTTCACGATTTTCAGGCGTCTTTTGGATTTAGAGAAATTAAAAAACCAAGTTTCTCAATCATTCCGGCCGAGCCACGACGCCCAGATGTTTGAATTTCATTCCCATTTCTTCCGTGGGACGTAGAAATTCACCCAACATGTGATTTTTCAACCAACTTTGCTGCACTAGAGCATGTGCTTGTAGTTCAAATTTGAATTATTGACATTAAATGCCCAGAAACTCAATTAATGTAGAAAAAAGTTTAAACGAACCCGGAATAATTCCAAAATTTAGCACTATACTTCAATTTGGTCTAATCTGCCTGTGTAAAAAAATTAAGGCAGGAGAAGGCAGTGTATATATGTCGTTTCGCACATGGAGGTGACACGTTCCCTCTCGGAACCATGAGCCTTCTTGAGGGAAGCTCCGATTTGCAAGAAGCTTACACCAAAGCTTGTCCCACTTCGGCCAAAAAAATTACCGCAGCATCTTGGTGCCATGTCATGACACCATGCCAAGTTTCATGATTTTCCGGCGTCTTTTGGATTTACAGGAATTAAAAAACCAAGTTTCTCAATCTTTCCGGCCAAGCAACGATGCCTAGAAGTTTGAATTTCATTCCCATTTCTTGCATGGGACCTAGAAATTCACCCAAGGACACACATGTGATTTTTCAACCAACTTTGGTGCACTAGAGTATGTGCTTGTAGTTCAAATTTGAATTATGTACATTAAATGCCCAGAAAATCAATGTATAAAAAAGGCCAAACGAACCCGAAATCATTCCAAAATTTAGCACTATACTCTATTTGGTCTAATGTACCTGTGTAGAAAATTAAGGTGGGAGAAGGCAGTGTACGTATGTCGTTTCACACACGGAGGTGACACGTTCCCTCTCGGAACCACGAGCCTTCTTGAGGGAAGCTCCGGTTTGCAAGAAGCTTACACTAAAGCTTGTCCCAATTCGGCCAAAAAAATTACTGCAGCATGTTGGTGCCATGTCATGACACCATGCCAAGTTTCATGATTTTCAAGCGTCTTTTGGATTTACAGGAATTAAAAAACCAAGTTTCTCAATCTTTCCGGCCGAGCCACGACGCCCAGATGTTTGAATTTCATTGCATTTGTTGCATGGGACCTAGAAATTCACCCAAGGACACACATGTGAATTTTCAACCAACTTTGGTGCACTTGAGCATGTGCTTGTAGTTCAAACTTGAATTATGAAAATTAAATTCCCAGAAACCCAATTAATGTATAAAAATGCCAAACGAACTCGGAATAATTCCAAATTTTAGCACGATACTTCAATTTGGTCTAATTTGTCTGTGTAAAAAAATTAAGGCATGAGAAGGCAGTGTACGTTTGTCATTTCACACACGGAGGTGACACATTCCCTCTCGGAACCACGAGTCTTCTTGACGGAAGCTCCGGTTTGCAAGAAGCTTACACCAAAGCTTCTCCCACTTCGGCCAAAAAAATCACCGCAGTATGTTGGTGCCATGTCATGACACCATGCCAAGTTTCATGAGTTTCAGGCGACTTTTGGATTTACAGGAATTAAAAAACTAAGTTTCTCAATCTTTCCGGCCGAGCCACGACGCCCAGATGTTCGAATTTCATTCCCATTTCTTGCATGGGACCTAGAAATTCACGCAAGGACACACATGTGATCTTTCAACCAACTTTGGTGCACTGGAGCATGTGCTTTCAGTTCAAATTTGAATTGTGTACATTAAATGACAAGAAAATCAATTAATATATTAAAAAGGCCAAACGAACCCGGAATAATTCCAAAATTAAGCACGGTACTTCTATTTGGTCTAATCTACCTGTGAAAAAAAATTAAGGCGGGAGAAGGCAGAGTACGTATGTCATTTCGCACACGGAGGTGACGCGTTCCCTCTCGGAACCACGAGCCTTCTTGAGGGAAGCTCCGGTTTGCAAGAAGCTTACACCAAAGCTTGTCTCAATTCGGCCAAAAAAATTACCGCAGCATGTTGGTGCCATGTCAAGTTTCATGGTTTTCATGCGTGTTTTGGATTTACAGGAATTAAAAAACAAAGTTTCTTAATCTTTACGGCCGAGCCACGACGCCCAGATGTTTTAATTTCATTCCCATTTCTTGCATGGGACCTACAAATTCACCCAAAGACACACATGTGATTTTTCAACCAACTTTGGTGCACTAGAGCATGTGCTTGTAGTTCAAATTTGAATTATGCACATTAAATTACCAGAAACTCAATTAATGTGCGAATCAGTCTGCTCCATCGCCCAGAGGAGATACTTGATGAACTTGAAGGACTGCAGCATGATTGCCGCTGGGGAGGACATCGCCGCCATCTCGCTCTTTCGCATACATTGCCACATGGCCCTCACCGTCCTCGAAATCTCCCACTCATTGTCAAACCAAGTAAAGATCTCCTGCAAACTGGCTAACTTCGCCTGGTCGCCGTCGGCGATCTTCCCGGTTCGTTGCTGCATCCTCTCCATAGATGTCCTTCTGAGATGTCCGGTGCTAGCTTTGGAAGATGGGAGGAGAGAAAGTGGTCTTGCAATGGAGAAGAGGGAGAGGCGAGACGGTGGTTTTGCAATGGAGAAGGTGGAGATGTGAGGGGCTGGTTTTGCAATGGAGAAGAGGGAATGGCGAGACAGTGGTTTTGGAATGGAGATGATGGAGAGTAGAAGGGGTGGTTCTGCAATGGAGAAGAGGGAGAGGAGCGTGCGACAGTGATTTAGGATTGGACAAGAGGGCCGGCGCATTGTGACTGGATCAAAATCAAAATCAATTTACCCTTTAATTAAGAAAGCGACCCCACATTAAAAAAGTCTCCCTTGTACTCTGGGTCATATTTGACCATGATTTTCACAAATAAAATATATGTTATACGTTGCAAAAATAATATAATTTGAAAGTATATTCAGAAATGAACCAAACGATACAATTTTTGATGACATGCATTCACATTTTGCTTGTCAAATATAGTACGTGGTCAAACTGTTACCCAAAATACGCAAAAAAAGTACTTCCAAGACCAGCGCCGCACTTCTCCTCTTAAACCTTCGCCGCTCCTCTCCTGTTCCAATCCAAATCAAGCACTACTCCTCTCCTCTTCCATTTCAAAACCACCGCCGCTCCTCTCCCATTCTAATCCGAAACCAGCGCCGCTCCGCTCCTCTTCAATTCAAAAACCACCGCCGGCGAGTGAAGTTGCTGTGGAGAAGTAGATCGATGGAGGAGTATAACCGGTACGTGTGTCTCGCAGGTGGCGACCATGTGAAGCTAGCTAGGATGTTCGAGATATAGTCTTGGTTTGACAACCCGGAGCAATTAGCGCCGACGGTGAAAGAGATGGCCAAATATCTGGAAAAAAGCGATAAGGAGGCGATACACCGGGAGGGAGTCGCGCGGGAGTACATAGAGCTGCTCCTCTAGGCCATGGAGCAAACAGATTCACTAGATCCGATCGTGAGGCTGCGGTGGTCGGAGTATCGATCCAAGATGGAGCATCCACCCGAGATTGAAGGATCAAGCATCTACACGATGCCGTTTGTGAGGGAGACGTGGCAGAGTGAGCCAGTGGAGTCTTCGTCGACCGAACCCAACTGCAAGAGGAGAAAAACAGTTGGCACGATGACGCTTCCCAGCCATCCTCTCCCTCGCTGTTCACCTCGTCCCACGGGGCGCCTGTCTGCCGCCGAGGAATAGGAGGAACCCCCCCCCCCAAATAGTCCGAGGAGGAGCTTAGGGTTGTCAGTATTTGCAGGTTGTGTTTTGTGTTTCAGATTTGAGACTACTTTCTGGTATGAATGTCCTTTGAATTTTAGATTTGCAGTATTGAGCATATGAAGTATTTTATGAATTCTAGAGATCTATTTTTAGCACTTTAAAAAAATATAGTTTCATATAAAAGTGCAGAGAATGTGATTCTCAGAGAAGAAACTGCGAGTTTCAGTTTCAGATAAGAAACTGCAAGTTTCTGAGCCAGAGCAATTATATTAACATGCCCTTTTCAAACAGGAATAACATCATGATGGAAGTTTTATTCATGGTCAAAAATGGAACTACCAGCCAGTTAATATCATGTTGATCAACATTCATGCATAGCCATCTTCATATGATGCACAGTCAAAAAGATATGCTATTTTCAAAATGCCTACACAATGTTGAGTGTGTTGGAGGTAGTGTGCATAGATGACAACGGGCACCCATATGTCAGTGGCAGAGGCAAAAATTTGTTGATATTTTCACCACATCAGGTGGAATCGAACCCGGGTGGAGCAGCGGTTGGGGAGTGGAACATGGCCACTAGGCTACTCCAGTACTTTCGCTAGAAATTAGGCACACCATCTAAACTACTGTAGCACGTCTATGGCCCTACCAAGTCCATGGCCGTACACAAGCAAGTGCCTCATTGAAAAAATACTTCCTCTTAATGCTATACTGACGTTGGGGGCCACGGGTTTGTCAACGAAGTTACTAAAGGAGATAAATTTACAACGAAGCTAGTCATTGCGGAGCTGGCATGTATCATTTATTATCAGTGGGCCAACAAGTATCAGCTTGGTTCTGGGCTGCCCAGTCTAGGCTTATTTTTTAACATGTGCAACTCACGACATGCTGGTTTGTATTTGTTTGAGGGCCGTCATGTATCGACCGGCCTATGGCCCTCCCATCCTTGGTTTTATTTGTTCTTAAACATCCGCAACCCAACTTATGTATTTTTTTGAAGAAAATGCAGAGGTATGTCCTATTTTTCTACATAAGAATAGGAACGCCAGGTCCAACTTATGTATCCCTTCTAACTATATTATATATATTTATATTATTTTATATGTTATTATATATTACTTTTATTATCATCATATATTTAACACATACTTACATATATAAGAAAAAATAACCCATGTATTATGAACTTATAAAAATAAATGTTTAACAATAAAATCCTGGTCAACGAAAATACAAGTGATTGTGTACAAAATCTTGGTAAGATTTAAGGACCAATGTAAATAAAGCACTTATTATTTAAATATATTTAAAACAAAATGCTCAGCCCCTGTTTATTTCTCGATAGCATTGCTGCACCCAACCCAACTTTATAATTAGAACCAGCCCAGCAAAATCGTGTATTTCGAGAAAGTGCAAATGGGATATAATGTTTTAGGAAAAAATAAATGGGCCGCATGGACGCTACATTATTTATCCACCCAGGCCAGCAAATTCAGGAATTTCTAGAAAGTGCAAATGGGCTGTAGTTGTTTTAGAAAAAAATAAATGGGCCGCATGGATGCTACATTATTTGTTCACCCAGCGTAGCGAATGGACTGTAAATTCTAAAAAAATGGGTTGAATATGTGCGACATTTTTGGAGGCTGCAATGTGGGCCAGTAGGTCGAAGACAACGCAAGGCGTTGTCAACTTAGTCAACAAATGATTTTGATATCGATTGCCGTTGGATTTACATCTAACTGCCGGCATTCATCTTCAATCTCTAGTGTTCTTCCTCCAGCGCCGCCGGGACCACCTGCTCCCACCTCCGGCTTCTAGCAGCTCTGCTTAGCATGCATCGCTGCGAAGCGCTACCCCACTGCCGGCCAAGCCATCCCTCCACACCTCTTGTTCTTCTCAGCCGACTGCAGAACCACGTCGCACCAGAACCAGTTAACCCTCATACACCTCTCCGTCTGCGACTCCACTGCCGTGTCTTCCCATCACCATCTCGTTGCCGTCCGGGTCCTCACCACCGTCCACCGCGTTGGTGTGCTCATCCCGCCATGGTCAACGTGGTCAAAAATGAGAGTCATCAGAAGAGGACTATGTGTGGAGAGGCTGACAGTGGGGACGCACCAGGTCCATGGACGCACGCATGCAACCGCCTCCTTATTACGCGAAAATAAAATTATTCCTCCCCCTGAAAGCTGGGACCCACCACATATATCTTCGGAAGGAAGGAAGTGCCTCCCTATGCCTGCCCCTGATAGCTGGGACCCACCAACAAGGAAGTGCCTCCTTATTACGGGAAAAAATATATGATTCCGCCCCTGACCGCTGGGACCCGCCAGCTATATATTCGCACGCAAGGAAGTGCCACCTTGCCCTCCTTGATAGCTGGGACCCACCCAGTCGAAGCATACGTAGAGTTGTCTGTGTACATACCAGTTGATTGTTCTGTATGCCACGATGAACTGTGGCCGAGTAAGGAGCGGTAGCAGTTCAGGCAGTCCAGTCAAAACCGTGTACACGTACGCACAACCAGATGCCAAAAAATACGGCCACGTACGTACATACGGGTAGGGTCTCGAACACGTACTCGCACATACGTATGGCCAGGGCTGGTGTACGTGGAGAGGCAACAGACGACAGCAACTATGTCCTGTTCATCGGAAGCCAACCGGCTTGGTCGTAACAGAGAAACTGCGTCATGTTTATCAGGAGGCAACGGAATGCTTTGTGTTCATCGTGAGGCAACAAAATATGTCGTGTTCATCGGGAGCCAACTGGCTTGGACGGACCAGCCGAAACAAGGTTTGGCGTACCGCAGAACGGAGGAAACGGGCCTTCCGTTCGACCGCATACGGTCGAAACGGGGTCCTGTTCATCGGGAAGGGTCTGGTGTACTGTAAAACGGAGGAAACAGAGTTGTGTTGGAGAGCCGACGGTCGAAACTGGGTCTTGTTGTTCAGGAGGGGTGTGGCGTACCGCAAAACGGAGGAAACAGACTTGTGTTGGAGCGCCTACGGTCGAGATGGAGTCATGTTCATAGACCGTGCACTGCCTCACTCCAGCCTCCACGGGCTACTGCTCATCCACCGTCGACCTCCTCCAGCCTCCACTGGCTATTGTTCATCCACTGCTACTGTTCATCCCAGCCTCCACCGGCTGCTGTTCATAGAGCCTCCACGGGGTCCTGTTCGTCCACCCCCAACCGGCTGGGGTGTGGCGGCCTCCTGGGGTCCTGTTCATCCAGCGGTAACGGCCTACTACCACGGGGTCCTGTTCATCCAACCCCCGCCGGGAACTGTTCATCCACAGCCAACCAAACGGCTTGACTCACCATGTCTCGACTCATTCTACGTACCGTGCGCACGGTAGCAACGGTCATTGTTCATCGAGAGGCAACCCAACACCAGCTGGCTACGTCTCGCATGGGGGCTCGATCGGCTTCGTTAAGTGGCATCAGTGATCGCCGCTCAGTTCAGTTAGCAGCAGCAGCGAAGGAATTGCTCGAGCAGCCAGCAGCCAAGGGATCGATCGCTCGAGTTCAGTAACGTAGGTAGTACAATCACTCGGGTTTAGTAAGCGAACGACTCTCTCAGGTTTAGTTAGAGCCCAATGCCTCACACACACGCGTGTACGTATACGAGAGAAAACGCACAAACGTATCATCAAGGAGCTGAGAGCCTACCTGGATGCAGGCTGCTTCGCCACCATCGTGGCTTTATAGTTGGCTTGCAGGTCATGCCTATTTGTGCTAGGCTTGTCACTAGCTCTAAGAGTGCCTTGCCTATTTGGCTTCTAGTGCTCTTGGGTCTTGGTCTCTTTGCGGCTTTCGCCATGATGTAATTTTTTTCTTTCCTTATCTTAACAAAGAATGGCTTCGGCCTTTCGAATACAAGCTAGACACCATATGAAATATGTAGCCACAAATGGCACCGCTAAATTAGAGGAAGGACCTGGGATTGTGGTTGATGGCAAATGGCATCATCAACTCAAAGCTACATTTACTGTCTCCATCTGCTGACATTACACCCTATATAGTGTTCAAATGCTTGATGCGTATCCGCGAATTATACTGGAGCAACTTCTCTCTTTTCTTTTGTGAATTTTTCAATAGTGTGTCAGAGGCTAAAATACCCATGCATAAAAAACAATAGTGAGAGTATGGGTGAAGTATGTGAAGAAGTAGTGGACTATAAAAGTAGCAGATAGCATGTGGGTGAAAAATAAATGACGGGAGACATATGATAGCTCTACAACATGCATGGCCCATGAAATAAGATTCTAGGCTTTTGAAATATGAGAATAGGGATGGATGGGAAATGCAGGTACTCCTCCAGCACACCACCACATGTGGTCCTATCAAAATAATAGTCGACTGAAAATAAATAGGCCAGTCGATTTTTTCTGAATCGTCTGATCTACAAGGAACGGAAAGATGGCCTCCATCTACCTCCCGCCAGCCATTGTTGAAGATATTTCTCGAAGCGCAAGCGATCACGGGCCTAGACCCCGGCCTCCGCCGCCCCGTCCTCCCCTCGACATCACACCACTGTCGTGCTTGGCACTGCCCCTGCCATCCCTTTAAGCCCGACCGACCTCCAGA
The DNA here is from genome assembly GCF_002575655.3 of Aegilops tauschii subsp. strangulata. Lineage (NCBI taxonomy): Eukaryota > Viridiplantae > Streptophyta > Magnoliopsida > Poales > Poaceae > Aegilops > Aegilops tauschii. The sequence continues at coordinate 273,194,895 of NC_053037.3, read as the reverse complement.
TCGGGCGCTAGCTGCTCCTTCGCCCCACACACCCCTAAGATAAACACCAAGGCGCTGCTTCCTCGGCGAACGGGTGGACTAGCGCCTCCATGGGTACTGCTTCCTTTAATTGGGAATCAACTGACCAGGAAGTGAAATCCAGGTGGGCGACGGGCCTCTAGCTAAGGTCACACAGTATATGAGGAGAAACCTTGTGCATCGCGAGTTACTAGGAACATCTAGTATCCGGAAGAAGGCGAAGTAAGAAGAACACGTAAGATTTGCACGAATAAGGGAAGAGGAGTACCGGTTCCGGCTGCCACTGTTGTGTCCTCCTGATTTCGCGCTGATCTTCTTAGTTTTACCAACGGGCCTGATGTTGTGGAGGACGGTGAAGCCCTGGATGAACCCATGGCCAAGTTGTTGACTATGTTCTGCTAGCCATCTATCGGCAGAGGGGAAGAAGATCCGAGGCGGCGAATGATGGTGTAACGGGAAAAACTCTGGTGCGGTGGACGGTGGCGACGTTGGAGTGGCAGTGATGAGGTGCAAGACAGCATGGTTGAAGTGGGTTGGGTATGGCGCACGTCGACATCCTGGAGGCAGCTCGGCCTCCGTTTCAACTACTATTCGTGGAGAGCATTGTGGTTACGGTGGACGACGAAATCGGGGTATCGGCTCCAGCGTGATGGAGGAGAGCAGTGGTTGACCAGTGCGATTGGGTGGCGGACAGAGGAAGCTGGGGTTTCGCGGCTGGTGGAGAGGGAGTTTTTGCGCCCATGGAGTATGGATGGGGAATCGAACGGGGGGAGGGGGAACTAAGGAGGAACCATGTCTCGGTCTGGGACGCGCTTCTTTGAAATTTGGGGAAAGTACAAACTTTGCCCCCCTCTTAAATTTCAGACATACTGTGGGTCACAGGTAGGATGGTAATCCCAGGTGTCCCAAATAGTGGGCGAGAGCGATTTCGTCCGAGCGCATGTGTGTTTAGGAGCCCATGCTGTAGGAATGTTTTTCGGAAGCGGTTGCGTGACGTCTAGATGAAGTTACAAACCTACCTCGGTTTAGACCTTTGGACGTCGGGCCAGTAGGTTTCATGGGTCAGAGTTAGAACAGTAATTTTCTTCTACCAAACACTGGTCTCACGCTGTTTCGGGCAAGTAGAGGCTCTTCCGGCATTTTGTTCAAAACTTTGAACCAGAATCATTCAAGTTTAGAGTACTCTTGAACTTTTAGGATTGAAATAAATAGATCTTGTTAAATTTGACCTTGTATGTTTTGAAACCTCATCAAATTATGCGTTTTTTTTAATTCTGACTCTTCATAATCCTATAACTACAATTATTTTGGAATGGAGGAGGTAATTTTGAATCTATTTTGTGCACGAATATATATGCTATTATGTACAAAAGCAGAGCCAAGATTGATACCCCCTTAATTTTGGTCTGATTTACAAATGCCATGATCTCGAATTCAAATAATTGAATGGACTTCATGTTAAATTCAAATATTTGAAACCTCCTTAAGTTGAATTCAAATGTATGCTAGTTCCTAGCTAGCTATTTAGAATGTTCACTATGTATCTTTTGTATGTATAATGTGCTTTACACATACAACATAAACTATACTCACGTTTATATTTAAATTGCTAAATACATGCATTGTCTAGACTTCAAAATACCGACTCTATGGATCAATTTTATAGAATAATAACATACACATGCTCAAATATGATAATATGTATGTTTGATAGACCAATGGTCATACCTTATGCGAATTGTAAATATCATGATCCTATCCAGATATTTGGATACAATTTATATTTTAAATCAATGTGTACATCAGTCTTTTACACCTAGATTATTCACTCTCCCTAGGCCCCTCCTCACATATGCGCATGCAGTGTATATCCATCGGTAGTCTCTCTCACACATGCTCACACTCTCTTCCGAGGTGTTTTTCTCGCACACATGCTCTCTATATCACCCTCACTCTCTCTCACAAACATCTATGACTGTTTTCACTAACCTTTGTCACAAGCTCTCTCTCTCATGCAGACGCACACACAATCTCCATCAACCATTTCTCTTTGCATATACCTGCCTATGTGTCTCCCGCACTCACATTATCTTTAGGCCTATCTCGCACGCATTATCTCCACTTCTCTTCCTAGTTGACGAATATGATTCCAGCAGAGCATTCAGTAGGATGCCCCTTACATTTAGGTTGGATGAGTGGTAATAAGAAACAAGGGTTTACCTTAGTTTAGACCCTTGCGATCTAGGAAATACCGTACTCCCGGTCATGTATATTTTTTAGTATGGTGTGTACAAAGTACACTACGAGAATACCAAGGGATTTTGTGCATACTATCGATGAACTAGGCCCTGGGCTTGGACATACCTAGGAGCTAGGGTTACAAATCCTAGTTGGCTTTGCCAGTGGACACATAGCCCTTCACGGCTCTGGTATCTTTGTCTTGTACAACTAGTCCTCCATGGGTCTCTGTATAATGCGTCACGGGCCGACCAATGTGGCACGAGATGAAACCGACCTGGGGGCCACACCTCGGCCCACAGACCTCACACTATCACGCAAACTCTACCCCTAGGTCTCACTATCTTGTCACACCCACACATACCAACACACACACACCGCACACACTATTTCTGCTCATGTCTCTCTCCCATTCTCTCTTGCATAGAGACACTCAAGGCCATCTCTCGCTGACACATCCTATTCGTCTCTCTGTCTCTAGACCTCTCTCATTTCTCGTGCTATCTGTCTCCCATCGCATCCCCGGCCCCTCTATCCACGCCTCTCTCAGATACACATACCCTCTATAGGCCCTGGCAAATACGTTAACTACACATTCACACATGTTACATCTTATCATGTGCCCCATTGATCTAAAAAGCCCTCTCTTCACTTTTACTTTGCATACAACATTCCTTTTGAATATATATACTACACAAAGTGTGGCCAAACTTTTATTTTAGAAAATCTACATCTATACAATATTATATGGAGTATGAAAGTTAATCTGCATGGTGCATCCAATGATATTTATTCCGCATTGTGAATTTTTATATTTTTACACTTTAAAGTTAGTCATAATAAAGAGAAAGGAAGATGATCTCTCTCTCCCTCGCACCCCCTCTACGCCCCTTTCATGTACACACACAAAATATCTCCAGGCCCTCTAAAAGTATGCCCCCATCACATTCAAGCATGTTTCATCTTTCTCACGCGAGATATACATTGATGATCACTATATTTGAAGCGAAAGCACGATATGTTCACTGGACTTAAGAATCAACTCATTACGGTCACCATATATATCTTGTGGTTACTATAGAGTCACAGGCTCGCTATAGAGCTCTGTATTTGTTGAAGACACGATTGGTTGACGAGTTAAACAGTCCACGTGGCGCATCTAGTGTTGCATCATTGGCACACATTATCTCACTACCATAGGGCCAACCTGTCGTCAGGTATAAGAATGAAAACATACCAAAATAAATTATTGCATGGTGGGTATTAGATGGTATTCAAAGTCGTGGCTGCAGATTCGCACCCATGCATGCTAACCACAAGAGACAAGCTGGCCTTTCTGTTAGTATGCTGAGCCGGCTCTTTTAAAACACAGGAGCTAGTGTGGTGATTATACACACAAGTACGCATGCGCATGAACTGCATTCATGCAACACTCTCACACAAACACGCAGGCGGACAATACTCACACGCACACACGCACGCATGCAACACTCACACGCACACAGACGCAACACTCACACGCACACATGCACACCTGCAACACGCATGCACATGCCACACGACCAACACATGCTCACGCTCAAGTGCTCAACCTACACGTGCATGCACACACATTAGGCCCTGACACACACATACACAACCAGGTGGTTCCTGCGCATGGGTTGGAGCCTTTTCGCGCCTGTGTAAGTTTGTGTTTATCTTATTTATTTCCTCTGCCAACTGGCAGGTGGGACCCACAGGGAACATGGCCAATTTAACCAGTCAACATAGTGCCATGCAAACTATTTGGCCGGTCAACAGAGTGCAATCCAATGCTAAGCGGTGAGCGAGTAACCGTATAATCACCGCAAAACGTATATAGTGACCGTAATGAGCGTATTATGAAGTCCAGTGACCATATTACACTTTCTCGTCAAATACAGTGACCGCCAGTGTATTTATCTCTTCTCTCGCTCTCTCCGTCGAGCCGAGTAGGCGAACCTCCCACTGCCTGAATTGGCACACGCCACCTCAATATTGTTTTACTGGTTCCGCAACAGCGAACAAGCATTCACGTCTACTGTACAAACTCTACATATGAGTTACAAATGCTATGAAAATGAATACAAATATTTGAATCCACTTTATGCCCAATTTCTCTCTGTAGGCCCTCCAAAAGCACATCCTTACTCGTTCTCCCATGTTACATCTAACCACTATGTAATACAGTATTACTATACTCTAACACAATAAATCATATGTGTTTTTAATTTTAGATCTCATATTGTTACTTCAATTATTCAGTTAGCATATATTAAAATTGCGTTGAAATGTATGGCTGGTAGTATCATCTAGTGATATGAAAGTAACGACTACACACATACACAAAAGGCCCATTACAACATCAAGCATTTCATATCTTTCTCTCGCTCTCTGTTTCAAACCAACTATGCAAAACTACCCTGCCTACCGTGCGGGGAAAATCCTGCCCTCGCCTGTTTAATCAGGTTTGTATCGATGGATCATGTGAAGCAGCAAAACTATAGTAGTACATTACAAGTTACATTTCACTGGGCCACCGTGTCGTGTACTCCTATGTCGTAAGAGTGGAGGGCTCGCTTTCACAAATGTTCTATTCCCTTTCGCCGGCATGTGGGACATCCAGCTACCGGGTCTATGTGCCATGCACCAAATAACAGTGCAGAGCAGCAGGGGGGATGCACCCCAGTCATGGCGCTGTAGTAGTAATGATAAATGAGGTGTCAAATCACAATGCTGCACCTTTCCTACAGTTAACTTGGAGAGACAAAGCAACCATCATTCCAATCTTTGCTGAATCCGCTTCTCCCTCATCTTCTTCAAGGTAACCACTTGTTGCTTCTACCATTGTTCTGCCTCACGTGGGACATGGATCGGCTAGGCACATCACTTAGACGTGGGACCACAAGTTATCATGCCACTAGTCCAACCTCCCCCACCTTCCGTGCGGCAAAATCACCTCCTTTTTACTATTAATCTGGATATTTTTATATCAATATAATCAGGATTTGTATAGATCACACCAAGGATCAAAAACCAAGTGGTATGCTTAAGGGCATCCACAATGTGTAGCCAAATGGTAAAATAGCTTTTGGCATCGATGGGAACCATTGTGGAGGGTGATGCGAAAGCCAAAAAAGAGGGAACCGAAGCTCCCTGGTGCACCGATGCCAAATTGATTGAAGGAAGAGAAAATGTAACCTCTCTCCTCTTTCTTCCTTGCATGGATGCATGCATAGAGCATATTGTCTAGTCCCTTCTATAACAATCAAAAAACAGTGAGGTGTCAGATCACAAAGCACAGACAAAGCAACCATCATTTCACTCTTCGCCGACTCTGCTTCTCAATGGTCTTCTTCGAGAAACCACCTTTACTGCTGTAAGATGGATGGATGATGCTATTGTGCTACATTTTGGCCCTCCTTTGGTTCAACGGACATCCTGGCTGCAAAGAAGGCGGTTATCTTAGCTTGCAGGCCGCACTTGCGAACGATATGACTGTCATCTGCCTTAAAGGTGCACTCTGTCGAACGCACTTTGCCAAAGCCATAATGATCGAGATATCATTGATGTCACCGTAATGGGGAAGGCGGTGAAATAGGTACTCCCTCCATTTGTTGTATACAAGGCCAGTATCAAAATTAAAATTTGCAGCTATATAAGGCCACTAACAGTAATCGAGGCAAAATTGATGGAGTTTGGCTCGTACTAGCAACCAATGACGTTAATATCCCTTGCATGCATGCAGAAGTGAGAAGGTTGGTTTGCATGGCCTGCATTAACCAACCAATGTGGATTGATAGGGTTGGCTTGTTGGGCGTTGGAGAAAAAATACGCATTAATTGACACGTCAAACGAGGAGGAAATCTAGATTTTAACATTGGCTTAAACCGACCTTAATGCTTACCCTAGTACCTAAAATTTGAGTCTGTGACCTTGTATACTTCTACAAAAATAGGGGTAGTATATGATTAGTGCGATGATTGCGGCCGGAGGGGCGATTGAGGATGCCTTTTTATGTGATTTAATAGAAAATTCAGCGTCATTATAATCGGGATTTCCATCTATGTATCGCGCGAAGGCAAAGAACCACCAAGTGTTATATTCACAAATTTTTTGTTGAGGGGGTTATATTCACAAGTTTAAACAAGGAAAAGGAAGACTCACATCATGCATGTCGCATTCGGATCAGACCAACACACGTTCGATTGGCCCCGCTGCTGAACGCAAATCAGCTTGGCATCTGACTAGCATGTGGGAACGCATGTCAGCAATCCGACCATGGGCCAAACTAGCCCACCCCGCCATCACATTTCTAATCAAGATTTGTATCAATCGATCCCACGAAGGAAAACCCCGCCCTTATTTTTAGCACAGTATGTACTAAATTCAAAGTCGCTCACCCTCGGAAACCAAATGTTATGATTTACAAGTTCAAAATTAAAAGGAGTTACACTTACGCACACATGTAGCTATCGCACTACACCCTCACACAGTCGGCCCGGCACACCGCAAACCCAAGGGAACGCGCCCCAACTTGCCTTTTTCACTGACACATGGTACCTCATGTGATCAAACCAAAATTAGCCATCCAATCACTAACACCTAATTTTCGTTCATACAATATGTTTATCCAATTGCCTGCTGGGGAAGATCTGTGCAGCCCGCGTGGTGGTCTATTGGGGAAGAAGAAGGGTTAGGAGACGTAGGATCTCCATCCAACCGCCTATAATGGTTGACTGACTGTTAGGGCTGGTTTTCTAGGACATGGAATCCCAGCAAATTACCCTCCTGTCATCACTAGCCCCAGGATTACTATTTGCTGGTGGACACTTCCTCGACACAGAAGTTCCAAGCTATTACAAGAATTTGATTACATGGCCATAAAGGTCCATTGGCTACAACAATGATTTTTAGTGGCGGATGACAGAAGTGACTCGTGGATCTCCAATGTCTATGGGACTCCATTCCCACAGGAACAGCTGACCAGGATAACTCCTATCTCGCGTTGCTGCTATCTCCGACTTATAGTTTCTTCATAGCGCTCTCCTATGAATCATGATCTGTCCAAGACAATAGCCAGGGACAAGCCAGTGAGTACGTCTGAATATACTCACAAACATCATGAACAAAAGATATAATAAAAGGAGGCAAAATAATGCATGCAATTAATTTTGAGTATATTCCACCATGCCATGACAATAATTTAATGCAATCATGAGGAGTATTATGCTTGCAAAATTAATAGAGGTTGGTCAACTAATATTAGTCAGGTATATGTAAATCATAAATGTTGCACAAAAATTTAAATTTGAGTATTAGGAAGTAGAACCGTCCCAAAGGCACCCAAGAGAAAAATATGAACGAATGCCACAGTTGGGCATTTTCGCGACGCCACACAAAGGGCTTTAATCCAAATAAGACCAAAGGCAAGATGGAATTCTAGGAGGTAGAACCATCCTGTGAATTCCAAAAGAGAATAATATACAAGCGAATCGGGTGACTAAAGCGATGCCTCGAAAGGTCTTGAAAATTAATGTCGTAGTCGGGCGTCTGAGGCGACACCTCCTAAAGGGCTTATTATGAAAGTAGCAACACGAGTATCCAGGAGGTAGAACCTTCCCATGAGATACTCAACATTTCATATAAGAGCTTCTGATTTTGTTATTTTCCTCCGAAGACCGACACTTAAACCATCCTAAACTGTAGCCCTTAACCGCAAACACGGCTATTCGAATAGATTTTTAAACTCTACGAATGTTGTACTCTTTACCCACAAGTAAGGGATTTCTTTAGTCAACCCCAAGATGTTGACTAATTCTGATTACGCTCCTTGGCTTGAAAACACACCTGACTAGCACACACCAGCTTATCTTTCCCAATGCTCAAAATCACCCAAGGCATCGCTCAAGAAAAACTCTAAGACTGAGAGGTCACACCCTTGCATGGGATCACAATTTATACCGTGCGCAAACTAAGGGGTGCCCCCCTCTTAGCCACAGTCGGAAACACCCGTGCCTCCTGACCCAGTGATTGGCTTTAATCCAGGGCCCTGGAACCCTCATCGCGGCCCTTTGTATGATGTGTGCAGGAAAGGGGTTAACAACTTAATAAACCGAACCCTACCTATGGCGGGGACAAGTGGCAGCACGAATCAAGTATGGGGGTTACCAGAACAAGACTCGATCTACGTTTGACTCAGGATATTTAAGTTTTCCTATAGAGGTTAGCTCAATCTATTTCCTTGGTAGTACCCCACAGGGTCACCACTTCGCATGTCCCAACATGGCATCACTGATCATTCTCATCACAACGAGATTTCTGTTTCATGGTCACTCTTTTTCATGACAGACTCTTCCCTGAAGATTAATCGGGACATGCATATGCCAGCATGGCACACATGTTTCATGTTGAAGTGAAATCAGAACACTAGCTAGTCATCATACATGAACGATTATCAGTTTGCAAATTCATTTGAATTAAACTAAACATGTTTCAAAATTATAGCAAGCAATCATCATATAAAGTGCTTAAGATGCTTGCCCTGAGCAGGTAGAAGGGTTGGGTGCACTCCAAAAGTTTGGAAAATTCTCTTCCCTTCATTTTTCCTATTTTCAAAGTAATGCAATTACCACATAACTTGAAAACAGTACAAAAAAATTGTTTGATTTTTTTGAAATGCATACTAAAATAACTAGATGAAAAATAAAGAGTGACAGAAAAAGAATCAATCCATTTGGAGTTGTGGTTTAAAAGATTGAGGTAGTCGAAGTTGTGGTCTAATCTATTTTGATTTAAAATCTAATAAGAAAATGGTTTGGACATAAATGCACTTTCAAAAGGGGAAGACATACTCTGTGGAATATGCTTCCACTTAAGATGAGTCGGTGCGGTGCTGGGTCACTGATAGTGGGCCTGCCTGGCCCACTTGTCTGGTTTGACTAGTCCCGGCGCGACCTCCTCTCCTGCGGCAGAATAGAGGCATAGCTCCGGCGGCTCACGCCAGCAAACGACGGCGCCCCATGGGGATCTGGGCATATGGGGGAGATCAGGAGGCCAGGGCGAGTCCATAGAGGTAGGTCTCAACCATTGGGATGGACGGAGTCGCCGACGGTGGGGTTTCCCAAGGAGCTCTGGTGGATTCGAAAGAGGGCTTCCACCTATGGTCGATGTCAAGCAAAATTGATGATGGGTATGGATCAGTGGGTGCTCATGTAGGCTGGTGGAGAAGAGATATGTGAGGGGGAGGCACTGGTGGGGTCGGAATAATCGAGGAAGAGATGATGGCCGTGGTTGCTGGAGAGGAAGAAGGCAAACATCTTTGGTCGTTCAGATGCTCAGGAGAGCTAATAGAGGGAGGAGGAGGAGTGTTGATGAGCTGAGCAAGCTCGGGGTGGCTTTTATAGCACCAGAGAGGCTATTCGTGATCTATTGTTCCAACTGACTCCGGCGGTGGCTGTTAATGGCGACGAGGGTAGCGATGAGGTAGGTTTTGCTGGTGGGGTGGTCGGTGTGGTTAAAGCAGGGCGGTGCCCATGCAATTTACTCCAAGGGGAACACTGGTTGGCTCAGGAAGCTTGGGTGGCACCGACCATGGGCAGGCTGCAGCGGCATTCATTACGGCGGTGGTTGAGGTTGGCGTGGATGATGGAGAGGTCGGTGAGGGCGGCGGTGAGGCTACATGGCAGGGAGATAAGCGCGGACTTCTCTGGTGGTTCAGGAGCGAACCACGCGTCTGGGCGGTGGTGGTATGAGAAGGCGGCAACAGTGGTCGGCGTGGACAGCGGTGGACGGCGCTAGGGACCAAGGGAGGTTGTTGGCAAGGTTCGGGGGTGATGCGATGAACCAGTAGGGGGTCAGGATGAGCATGGGTAGCAGATGGGCAGCAGCAGCTCGGTGTCGATGCCTGCGGTACGGCTTCTTTGCTCGTGCTCAGGACGTGCACACTAGGCATTCGACCAAATACCATGGTGCCCTAGGTAGCTCCTATGGTTTTGATTCTTGGCAGGTTGATGCTCCTAGAAATGCTAGATATGGTGGACAAGTTGGTTTAGTAGAGGAGCTACTTTCACCTGGAGTTTAGAAAGGTTGCAAAAATTATGTCATGAGCTCAAGGTGTTCGATAGAATGCCAGGACGGTCTAGGCTAGCCCAACTGAGCTAAGTTTTAGCAGTGTGATTTGTAACTAGTTCCAAGAGGAGTTCGACATGTTGGTTTAGAAAGAGGATCACGTGGCACTTGCATTTATAGAAAGATGCAAGAATTCTATCATGCCCACAAGGTCTTTGATGAAATGATGGGGCCATCTGGTGATCTTTGCCGTCGGTGTGGAACGACACCTATGGGATCACAAGAATCCCTACTACGGTTGCCGGGGCGCGGGGTTGCGAGAAGAGAAGGGTTAGTAGCCAGCACAAGGATCGTTTACCCAGGTTCGGGCCGCGAGGATGCCTAATACCCTAGTCCTGCTTTGGTGGGTGTATTTGAGAGAGTTCTTGAGCTCTTGAACTAGCTGTGGTCACTGCGTGGTTCGAAAGAGCCGAATCCTTCTCCAGTATGCCATGGGCCTCCTTTTATAGTCGAAAGGGGCTGACACAGTGGCACACAAGAGGTGGAAAGGCGTACAGTGCCCTGAGCTTATCGCTCGTATTACAGGACAAGACGCATTTAATGCATAGCTTAGGTGTCCCCTTGCTTTATTGGGGACGGAGGCGAGGCCCGTCCCGTCCGTCGCCGCTCCTCCTCGCTTTGACACGCGCCCTGGCCAATGAGGCGTGTGGTGCCATGTAGGCAGGCAGGGAGCTGAGGTGGCACAGTGGCGGAGCCTTCACGAAGATCTGCATGCCGCCACGCTGGTGCTCGATGAGTTGGCCTGGGAGCTGCATGTTGCCACGCAGGTGCCCGCCCAGCTAGTTGGGCTGGCAGCTGCATGTGAACGGCGGTGCAAGCTTGGTTGGCGTGGGCCTGGCGGTGGCCCTGCTGGCGTCCTTGGTGAGGGCCTTGCCGGGTGGCCCGGCAAGGGTCTTGCCGTGGCGCGCTGTTGTCCCCGGCAAGGGCCTTGCCGGGGGTCTGGTGGTCTTCCTTGGCAAGGATCTTGCCGAGGATCGTCGTCTTCTAATCCTCATCTGATCTTGAATATGTCTTCACAAAGATCTGCATGCCACCACGGAGGTGCCTCCCAAGCCCTGGCCCAACGTGGATGATGGTGTCGGGGACCGTGGGATCAAGGGGGGCTCGCTCTGTTGGTGTGGGGCGAGCTGTCCCGGCAAGATCTGCCTCGGCAAGGGTCTTGCCTGGGTAACCTGCTTCGTCCCTCTGCTCTTTGTGGTCTTGGCCTTGGCATTGCTCTTATTATCTTGGGCTTTGGTCTTACCTTGGCTCACCTCCCCTCTGCTTCGCGTGACCGTAGGCGCGGCTCCGACTGCCCGTGCACACGTATAGGGGTACAAAAACACACCCCTCTTTTTGTACACCGATAGGAGCCCCTGGGCTGGGCCACACATAAGCGCGACATGTTGTTGGGCCAGGCCCCAAAAACGGTGCGCGGGCAGCCGGGGCGGTTTTTACCGCGGTAAAACTTTTCGCGCGCGCGGCGCGACGTGGAGGGGTGTGCGTGACGTGGGCGGCATGCATGGGGCGGTTTCCACACGCATGCGTCACATCGCAGTAAAGAGGCGGCTCATGCCTTCCCCGTAAAAATAGGGAGGCGTGGAGGCGCGGCTCATTTACTGAATGGGGTCGGGGCGCGGTCTTCAAGGCGTCCACTCCCCACGATCACGGGGTGGGGAGAGGTTGCTTCGCCTGTCCCCTCGGTTTCTGCGCGTCTGCCATGCGTCCTCCATGCACCTGGGATTGCAAGCGGTGGAGGCGGGAAACCGGGCCGTCGCTGGTTGGGGCAGCAGGTCGGTCTTGATTCCCGGCGCCTCTGGTGGCTGGATTGGCCGAGCGGGGCGTCCCGCACTCTTCTGTCATCTATCTCCTCTCACTTCTGCTTCTTCCTTCCACTCACCATGGAGAAGGGGAATCCTGGTCCCTCGACGGTGGCGGCGAGGGTCGCCACTCGACAGCGCGTCCCTCCTCCTCCTGAGCCCGCGGTGGTGGAGCCAGCCGCGAGGGGAAGGGGGAGGGGGCGAGGCCGGGGCAGAGGTCGTAGTGCTCGGGGAAGACGAGGACGGGGTGGCGTGCCGGCTTCGCCCCCGCCAATGATGCCTTTTCCAATGGAAGGCCATGTTGGAGACCAGCCCCGTGAGTTCTTCATCAGGCTGCGCCGGCCTCCGCGTCGCCGTCTTCGTCTTCCCGCCTCGTTCGCTCGGGAGATGGAGCGTGACCCGCCCCAATCCCTCAGATTGCACATGAGGGGTTGTGGGAATGGGGGCACGCGGGTCGATGTTGACTTCCCGGCTCCTCGGGTCATGTACCTCCGTCGTGGGTGGAAGACGTTCGCTCGTATCCACAGCCTGACGGCGGGGCTCGTCCTCTACTTCAAATTAATGGAGGACGGCCTGCTCTCCGTCAAGGTCTTCGGCGACTTCGGGAGAGCTCCTTCGATGGAGATTCCGACGATGGAAGCTCTTCCTCGAGCGAAAGTGATGAGGAGGACATCGGGGCAGACGGCGGGGACGAGTCCGACTAGGCGTCAGACGCCCCGCGCCTGGGCGGGTGTGGTAGCAGCAACATCTGCACCTGGCCGCTCCTCCAGCAGAGTTTTGCCGGGGGCGGAGCCAGCTCCTTGAACTTCTCGGGGCCGTCTCCTTGGGCGGCTGGCGTCGGGAGGCTGCGGAAGAGGAAGAGGGCGGGCGGCAAGGCCATTAACTCGGAGTACGCGGGCACCGACGCCTTCGTCACGTATTGCCGGTCCTGCCGCCTCGTCTTCCAGCTCCTTTCCCGGCACCGTCATCACCGGCCCGCCCCTGGGCGGTCACCTAGGTGTTCTCTTGGTGCTTTCTGCTGCTCGTAGCTCGCCTAGGCGCCCCTTTTGCTCTCTCGCCTCCTTGACCTGCTTCCTGAGGAGAGGGACAAGAAAGGGATCATGGGCATCTTATCTCTCTTCTTTAGTTTTTAAGCCTGCGGGCCTTTGTTAAATTCAGAACTCGTAATCCCCTTGCTCATGTTTTTCATTCCGTATGAACTATACCTGTATGGGATGTTTTTAATGAAAAAGGGATGCTTGCCGGGTTTTTCGTTCGTGGGTAGACCCCGCGACAAGGAGCGAATCCTTGTTATTATTTAAGATAAACGTTTTTCGCCCGGCAACAGGCCTTGCCGTCCCCCCACTCCACTCGACCATTCTCGCGCTCTTGGCGGAGGCAGGGATGAAGTGGGCTTTAGGCTCCTCGTTCTACCTCCTTGCCGCCGTGGCTACAACCAAATCTGGACCCAGGAAATAATCCTTAGGTATAGGAAAAAGGGGAGCACGGCAGCCTAGAGATAAAAATGAGGTTTCACATGCCCCAGTTCCGTTCCAAAATGCATGACAGAGGATGAAAGACTTATCTGGATCTGCAGCCCCCGGCAATCTCATCTTGCCGCGGTTGGACCCTTGTGCTTGCAGCCCCCGGCAACTCTGGTTTGCCGGGGTCGGGACGCCGGTCCGTTTCTTTTTCTCCCAAGTAGCTCGGCAGAAGTTCTCATGTGCCCTGCGAACCAAAGGAGGACAGAAGAGAAAACAGAGAGACACGCACTCGACCTCTAAGCTAGGGGTTAGTTGCTGCTGAGCACTATCAACCCTAACCAAGGTAGAGACTCGACCTAGCATGCATGCTATGACTTAGGGCGCCAGCGCTTCATTTATTTATGCTCAGGGTCTGCGCCTGGCTTTGTACGAAGGGTTACATGCCTTGCCGGCAAAGCTTGTACAAAAGGTGGCTTGCCGGGAGGCCCGGCAAGCCGCGCCTTATGGGTAAAACTTGCGAAGATGCTCAATGTTCCAGGAGTTGCTCATGGGGACGGCATCTTCGGTCTCCAGGTGGACTATGCCGGGCCTGGTGACTCGTATTACCCGATAAGGGCCTTCCCACTTCGGCGTAAACTTGTTGGCATTCTTGGCGGACTGAACACGCCGAAAAACAAGATCGCCTTCCTCAAAGCTTCGGGCATGAACCTTGCGGCTATGGTAGCGGCGCAAGGCTTGCTGGTAGCGCACTGCTCTCACAGCCGCCCGAAGACGATCTTCCTCAAGGAGCATCGCGTCATCTTGGCGCAACTGCTCTTGCTCAAGCTCATCATAAGCGAGTACTCGAGGTGACCCGTATATGAGTTCCGTGGGGAGAACTACTTCTGCCCCGTAGACCAGAGCAAAAGGTGTCTGGCTGGTGGCTCGATTTGGCGTCGTCCTGATCGACCAAAGAACCGCCGGCAATTCATCAATCCAGCGCCTTCCGCTCTTGCGCAGCTTCTCAAAAGTCTTTGTCCTTATGCCTCGCAACACTTCAGCATTCGCCCTCTCCGCTTGGCCGTTGCTCCGTGGGTGTGCCACGGAAGCAAAATAGAACTTGCTGCCGAGGTCTTGAATGTACTGCATGAAGTGGTGGCTCGTGAACTGTGTGCCATTGTCGGTGATGACTCTATTTGGCACACCAAAACGACAGACCAGTCCTTTGAAAAACTTGACAGCTGACTGAGCAGTCACCTTTCTCACTGCTTCCACCTCCGGCCACTTCGTGAACTTGTTGATTGCAACGTACAAGTACTCAAAGCCCCCGACAGCGCGGGGGAAAGGGCCCAGTATGTCGAGCCCCCAGACCGAGAATGTCCAGGAGATAGGGATTGTTTGAAGGGCTTGGGCTGGTTGATGAAGCTTCTTTGAATGGAACTGACATGCTTCACACTTGGTTACTAGTGCCGTCGCATCCTGGAGGGTGGTGGGCCAGAAGAAACCTTGCCGGAACGCCTTTCCGCCAAGGGCGCTCGACCCTATGTGGGAGCCACATATGCCTCCATGTATCTCCGCCAATAGATCTAGTCCTTCCTCCCGGGGGATGCACTTCAATTTCACGCCGTTCGGCCTTCTCCTGTATAGGACGTCATCGATGAACTGGTACATGGCGGACCGACGGGCTACTTTCTCCGCTTCTTCCTGCTCCTCAGGAAGCTCCCAGGTTTGGAGGAATCGGACGGTATGCTGCGCCCACGCCGGAGCCTGGGGCTCGACGACAAGGACCAAAGGCATTTCTTCCGCCATGGGAGCGGCTGTCTCTACGGCTTGGGCTTGACGCCCTGCCGGAGGCAGCTGCTCTTGGGCAGGCTCAGCGTCCGCGGCAGCACCCTTGCCGGCAGCCCCAGAGGGCTTGGTAGGAAAGTACTTGCCGGGACCCGACTTCCTTCGCTTGTTCTGCCCCGTTGATGGTTTGACGGATGGTTGAGTTAGCCGGAGCAAAAAGGTACCCGGTTCCACAGGTAGCTTGAATGCGGCACGCTTTGACAGGTAATCGGCGGTGTCGTTCTCCATTCGGGGGACGTGCTCCGCTTGGATACCATCAAAGCGCTCCTCTAGCTTCCTCACTTCATCTACGTAAGCTTCCATCAATGGGCTCTGGTAATCCTTGTTGACCTGCCTGACAAGAAGCTGCGAGTCACCCCTGATGATGAGCTTCTTAACTCCGAGGTCTGCCGCGATCCTGAGACCGGCAAGCAATCCCTCGTACTCAGCAGTGTTGTTGGTGGACAGCTCTCGGGGAAAGTGCATCTGGATCACCTACTTGAGGTGCTCCCCGGTAGGTGCGACGAACAGCACACCGGCACCGGCGCCTTGCAGCGAGAAAGCCCCATCAAAGTACATGACCCAGTCGCGATCTTCCTCCTTGCCGGGGAGAGTGGTCTCCTGGATTTCTTCGTCAGGCGTTGTGGTCCATTTTTCAATAAACTCTGCCAAGACTCTGCTCTAAATTGTCGAGGTACTTTCAAACTTCAAACCGAAACTTCATAACTCCAAGGCCCACTCCACAATCCTCCCGGTTGCATCTGGGTTATGTAGTATCCATTGCAACGGGAGGCGGGAGACGACAGTGATCTCATGGGCTTGGAAGTAATGACGCAGCTTCCTCGAGGCCATAAGGAGGCTGAAGAGCAATTTCTGCACACCGGAGTAACTCGATCTAGCTCCCTGCAAGAGGGAGCCGACAAAGTAAACCGGGTGCTGCATCATTTTCTTCTTCTGCACCACCTCTCTTGACTGCGCGGGCACTGCCTCGGTGGCACCAGACTCTGCCGGGGGCCTTACCTTGCCGGCACCAGGCCCTGCCGGGGGAATCTTGGGCTTGCCATCCGCTGGTTCTGCCGCCGTCACTGCCTCCTCGTTAACCTCCCTCTGCGCCACTAGCACGGCGCTGACCACTTGATTCGTCGCTGCCAGATACAGCAGCAACGGCTCTCGTGGTTTAGGCGCAACCAGTATTGGTGTGGAGGAAAGGTATCTCTTCAAATCTTGCAATGCTGCCTCGGCTTCTGGGGTCCATTCCATTGGGCTGCCTTCTTCAAGATTTTGAAGAAAGGAAGGGTGCGCTCGGCAGACTTGGAGATGAATCGGCTCATGGCGGCAACACAGCCGGTGAGCCGACGCACATCTTTGATCCGCTTGGGTGCCTCAATCTGCTCAATAGCCTTGATTTTGTCTGGGTTTGCCTCGATCCCGCGCTGCGACACAAAGAATCCGAGAAGCTTGCCGGATGGAACACCGAAGACACACTTCTCAGGGTTTAGCTTGAGGTTGATCTTGCGCAGGTTGGCAAATGTCTCTTCTAGATCTTGCACAAGAGTTGGTCCGTCTTTGGTTTTGACCACTATGTCATCCATTTAGGCCTCCATATTTCTATGGAGCTGAGGTTCAAAACCAATTTGGACTGCTCTTGCAAATGTTGAGCCAGCGATCTTCAACCCGAAAGGCATCCGTAAAAAGCAATACATACCACATGGGGTGATGAACGCTGTCTTTTCTTCATCCTCTCTTGTCATGAAGATTTGGTGGTAGCCCGAGTAGGCATCGAGGAATGATAACAGATCACACCCGGCCGTGGAGTCAACAATCTGGTAGATGCACAGCAACAGGAAGGGGTCCTTAGGACAAGCCTTATTGATATCTGTGTAATCAATACACAGCCTCCACTTCCCATTCGCCTTGCGCACCACTACCAGATTGGCCAACCACGTCGGGTGGAGCACTCCTCTCACCAACCCCGCCGCTTCCAGCTTCCTGATCTCCGCTGTGATGAACTCCTGCCTCTCTAGAGCCTGCTTTCTGACCTTCTACTTGACGGGCCGCGCATGGGGGCAAACAGCTAGGTGGTGCTCAATCACCTCCATGGGAACACCGGGGATGTCGGATGCTTGCCATGCAAACACATCGACATTCGCCCGCAGGAAGGTGACGAGCGCACCTTCCTATTTGCTGCTGAGGGTGGAGCCTATGGTGAAGGCCCCTCCCGTGCCATCCTCCCTGGCGGACACCTTCTTGGTCTGCGGTGGCTCGGCTCTCGATCTCTTGCTCTTGCCGGTAGAGCTCTCTGGCACGTCCTCGACGGCAGCACAACACTCCGAAGAGGTGCGCTTGGCGGAGCGGGTGCGAGAGGTCTTGCCGGGCTTCTTCTTCCCTCCCGGGGCTTCAGTGGCAGGAGCAGGCGCCTTGGTGGCATCTGCTGCAACTGCTTCCCGGTAGAGTTGGTCGGCGCAAATCAGCGCGTCCTTCTTGTCGGAGGGGACGGAGATGATGGTCAACGGCCCGGGCATCTTTAGCATGTTGTAGGCGTAGTGTGACGCCGCCATGAAGTTGGCTAGCGCCGGGCGGCCTAGGATCCCGTTGTAGGGCAAGGGGATCTCGGCCACGTCGAAGACGATCCTCTCCGTACTGTAGTTCATCTCTCCTCCAAATGTCACGGGCAGTGTGACCTTTCCCTTCGGCTGGCTCCTCCCCGGATTGACCCCTTGAAACGTGCCCGTTTCCTCGAGGTCTCCATCATGGTCTTGACAAGAGTAACCCGTGATCCTTACGGCGATCACAACCACGACCAATATTTGGTCCCGAACATCTCGATAGCCTTTTAGCCATCATCAACAGTGCAAAGTTCATAGCTTAGTGTGCAAATTTTTTTAAACGTTGACTCATGGTGGGACCTACTACGAGGCGTCTGTGACCGTGGACTCGGCTATCGATAGATTATACACTCTGAAGAGGTAGCACACTGTACCCACACCACGGAACCCATGGCCTCGCACTCCCATTCAGGTGGACCAACGACATTCCGACAAAACCCTTCCATTGCCATGACACTCTCCGGGCCACTCCGACCCAATCCCCAACGGGCTAGTCCTGGGTGGCCCCGTGTCTACCAAAGACACAATGACCACCGTCGTGGCCAAAACGATCCCACTCGGGGACCCGGTACCATAATCTCAACAATGGGCACACAAGGTTATGCCTGCTTACCGGGCCAGGGTAAGCATGCCATAACCTTCCCTAGTTGGAGGCACCGACCAGAGGCAATGTCAATGGACCGAATCAAGGCCTTCCCACAAAGGCAAATGTGGTTGCACTGGGAAAAACTCGATTCAGCGGCACCATGACCCAGTCAACGATATATTCAAGTTGAGTTATATTCAGGTTCAACTTAAAACGAAAATGACCGGTGTCATAGCATGCCACGAAATGCAAATCTACACATGCATCACATATTAACGAAAATGACTAATGTCAACCATATTCACACTAAGCATAAACATCAACAACTTATATTACTTTCCTGGTCAGGGTAACTCACACTTTAACCAAAATATTTTGCAGCACGTTTTATTATTTTCTCATGCAAGAAACTAACTTCGATTAATTTCTTACATGCATAGCAAAGATTATACCACAAGCAATTCCTAATTTCTTTACCAACCAAGTTAGGTTCAAACATTCTGTAAGTCAAGTAAAATGGTTAAATAAGTACTTAATAGAATATTTTCTAGAAAATTTTACTATTTTATTTTATGCAAGAAAATAACTTTAAGTAATTACTAACATGCATAACAAAATTATTTTTATCATCACCACAAATAGATCTTAGCTTTCCTTTACCAACTAAGCTAGTTTCAGCGTTTTGTAAATCAAGCATAATAACTAACAAACACTTAACAGAATATAAATAACACAATAGTTATTTAAATGCATGGATTAATCATTTCATTCAAGTAAGAAAATCATAAATATTGAAATGACACCATGAAAATGTTGATGTGGCTTGCCTTAGTGCATATGAGGTTCACAAGCCTTCTGGTTATCCTCAAGACAAGCCTCACCCTCGGAAAATAATTTTAAGCACAAAAAGAAAATATCAAGAACACTTCTGAAAATCACCAAAAATTCTAAACAGCTCAGAAAAATCTCATCTTTGGTGAGCTGCTAGATTTCTTTGCAAAGAACAAAATGCAAAAAGAATCAATTCATTTGGACTTATGGTTGAAGAGTTATGGCTGTTTGAAGTGTTCTGTAAATTCAAATGAATTTGAATAAAAATAAACAAACTGGGGGGTGACGTCGAAGGCGTAAAGCCCAGGGGCGCCACCACTCGTACCGCTTCGCGCGCGTACGGAGTGGCTGACTAGCGGGCCCCGCTAGTCAGATGAGGAGGAGGGGGAGAAGGAAACAGAGGGAGTCGCGGCTTCACCAGAGCTCTCGCCGGTGACGAGGGCTCCTTGGCCAAAACAAAAGGAAGGGATGGAGAGAGGGGACGGAGGCGCACCTGCCCGTACCCATAGCGTAGCTAGGGGTGGTCGGACGGCGTCGGAATCGACCTCGCAAGCGGAGGCAGAACGCGGTGGTCGCCGGAGATGAGGAAGACGGCGAGCAGAGGCAACTCCAGGGGCTCCAGGGGGACGGGATGGCTTCACCGGAGAGAGGCGGAGGCCCTGGAAGGGTCGCCCTGGCCTGGGAGGGGCTGGAGCCACCGCAACGACCAAAGGGGATCACCGGTGAGCTCGAGCTAGAGGACGGAGGCCCGCGGCCTGCCCGGCCGGGCTACGGTTTCCTACGCGCTTGTGGGGTATGTGGGAGTGGTGGATGGTGCTCGAGGAGGCTGGGGGCGGCTCCATTTATAGGCGAGTGGAGAGGGGGGTTCGGGCTCCGCCGGTGGACACCTGTCCACGGCGCCCGGCGACGAGCGGCGTCAGTGAGAGGGGGAGAAGGCGACGCAGCTCACGCGGCGACTGTTGGCAAACGGGGACGAGCACATGAACGAGGAGAAGGCGACGAGCACAGTGCGCACCGCATTGTTGGGTTGGCCGAACCGTGCCCGTGCTCGCTGCGGCGAGCTCCGGCATCGGCGAGCGCCAGAGGGAAGTTAATGGCGTTGAGACGAGGATGGTGCGAAGTTTGGCACGCTCGGGCAGACGGGGGAAGCGAGCACGCGCGAACAGAGCGCTCGGCGACACTTTGAGCGCGTCGACACGCAGGCATGGCATGGTGGACACGCGTGGCCACCGCGCGAACTCTTCCCTCAGGCCAGCCTACGTCCAAAAATCATGTCTGGCATGTTGTTCATGGTGGTTTTGAAGTTTACCATGCTTTGGTTTGGATCCAGGTGCAGTAGAGGAGTTTTTACATGCCAAGTAAGTTTCTGGTCAGTAACTTTGAGAGGTTACTGAGGTCAAATGGCTGGGAGTTGGGGGCTGTGCTTTGGAGGTTAGCCATGATCTACTAAGGTGAAGATGCACAAGAAAATCCAGGCACAATGGAGCAAGTAAAATGGTAGTTGTTGTAGAAACCACCATTTCTGTCACGAACAGAAAATATTTTCTGTAGCAAAAATATTCCAAAAAGTGATGAAGTATTTTTGCTCAGGAAGGTGCCCTAGGTTTCAAAGAATATTTGTGAATTATCTCAGATTTTTCTGGGCCATAAAAATTGGGGTTGCTTTGGAGCATATTGAACTAGCTAGGGTTTTTGAGAGAAAAATGAATATTTTTCATTTAAGAAAAATATTCCAAAGATTATTTTGGGGTGGATCAAAAGGGGAATGATGATTAGGGAGGGAAATGAAGCACTTGGGTGAAAGCCAAGGGTACCCAAGTGTTTAAGTCCATATGAAAAGATTCAAAAACTCCAAATTTCAAATTGACTCCAAATAAAAATCAAGCAAATGAGAGAGGGCAAAAACCAGGCTGTCACAAACCTCCCCCACTTAGAATGAATCTCGTCCTCGAGATTCGGTTGCATGGGAAAATCACTCTGGATAATGTGACTGTAGAAATTCTTCCCGCTCCCAAGTTGATTCTGACTCTGTGTGATGCTCCCACTGAACTTTGTAAAATTCCCTTACTTTACTGCGAGTGACCCTTTCCATCTGATCCAAAATTCTAAACGGTCTCTCTTCATAAGTTAAATCATTTGCCAACTCTACCTCAGCCATAGCAGTCCTTTTCTTATGCTGGGATATGCATCACCTCAATTGTGAATCATGAAACATGTTGTGCACGTCTGCCAATTCAGCGGGTAGTTCCAATTGATATGCAACAGTACCCACTCGAGACATAACCTGGAATGGACCAATAAATCTAGGTGCCCACTTTCCACGAGTTTGAAATCTCTTGACTCCTTTCATAGGAGTGACTCGGAGGTATACGTGTTCTCTGGGTTCAAAATTGATCTGTCGGTGCTTTGCATCATAATAACTTTTCTGTCGAGATTTGGCCAATTGCAATCTGTCTCTGATTTCCTTAACTTGTTTCTCAGCTTCCATCATGAGATCTGTTCCGAAGATATGGCTATCTCCAGTTTGAGACCAATTTGAAGGAGTGCGGCACTTACGGCCATATAGAGCTTCATACGGTGACATTTTTAGACTGATCTGGAAGCTGTTGTTGTAGGAAAACTCGGCATCTAGCAAGCAGTCTTCCCATTTAGGTCCTTGTGATAAAGCACAGGCTCGCAACATATCTTCGAGTATTTGATTTACCCGTTATGTCTGTCCATCTGTCTGAGGATGATAAGCAGTACTATATTTCAGTGCTGTCCCCAAGGCTTGATGGAGGCGTGACCAAAAAGCGGAGGTAAACAGGGAACCTCGGTCGGAAGTGATAGTTCGGGGTACTCCATGTAGACTGACTATTCTGGATACATATAGCCGTGCAAGTTGATTTGCTCTGTATCTGGTGCTGATCGGAATGAAGTGAGCAACCTTGGTTAGGGTGTCCACTATGACCCAGATTGCATCATTGCCTCGCTGAGTCTTAGGCAATCCCGTAATGAAATCCTTACAAGCGTCATCCCATTTCCATTGTGAAACCGGCATCGGTTGGAGGAGTCCGTCTGGCTTCTGATGCTCTACCTTCACCTTGTTACATATGTCGCAACAGGCCACAAAATAGGCAATGTCTTTCTTCATTCCATCCCACCAGAATATTTGTCTAAAGTCCTCATACATTTTCGTACCTCCCGGGTGAATGGAATTTGAGGATTCTTGTGCTTCTGACAGGATTTTCTTCTTTAAGTCCAGTTGATTGGGTACACAAATCCGTCCACGGAATCGGAGGGTACCGAATTTGTCCTTGGAGAAATCTGGGGTCTGCTCTGCCATCTGGCCCTTGGCACGTTTTTGCAGCTTGGTGTCAGCTGGCTGGGCCTTGCGGATCTCTTCCTCAAGTGTGGGGGTAACTTCCAAAATATTGGCGAGGCCAGCATCCACTATGACCAGGTTGAGCTGAGCGATCTCCTCTTGGAGTTTGGGAGGCAAGGATTTCAATATGACATTTAAGCTGACGGGCTTTCGACTGAGTGCATTGGCAACCAAGTTGGCCTTACCCGGGTGGTAATTTATTCCAAGGTCATAATCCTTGACCAACTCTAACCATCTTCGTTGACGGAGGTTTAAATCTGGCTGAGTAAAGATGTATTTGAGACTTTTGTGGTCGGTAAAAATTTGGCACCTTTTTCCAATGAGGTAGTGTCTCCAAATTTTTAGCGCATGATCCACCGCAGCCAATTCCAAATCATGAGTAGGATAATTTCCCTCGTGGGGTCTTAGCTATCGCGATGCATATGCTACTACCTTGCTGTCTTGCATAAGTACGCAACCAATGCCTTGCCTGGAGGCGTCACAATACACATCAAAACTGCGATAAATGTCTGGAAGAGTCAATACAGGTGCCGTTGTCAGCCGTATCTTTAGCTCATTAAAACTTTTCTCACAGTCCTCCGTCCATTCAAACTTCTTATCCTTTTTGAGCAGCTCCGTCATGGGTTTAGCAATCTTGGAAAACCCTTCAATGAAACAACGGTAATATCCAGCTAATCCGAGAAAACTCCGGATCTGCTTCATGGTCGTGGGCGGCACCCAATCGAGCACGTCCTTTACTTTGCTCGGGTCCACGGCTCTACCTTCGGCGGATAGTACATGTCCGAGAAACCCAACTTGCTTGAGCCAAAATTCGCATTTTACTGAATTTGGCGTATAGCTGATGGTCGCGGAGTCATTCTACCACTGCTCGGAGGTGATCCTTGTGCTCTTCTTCACCCTTGGAGTAAATGAGGATGTCATTGATAAAGACTACCACGAATTTGTCGAGGAAGTCCATGAATACTTTGTTCATCATATGCATGAAGAAAGCAGAGGCATTGGTGAGACCAAAGGACATCATGGTATATTCATAAAGACTGTACCGAGTAGTGAATGCGGTCTTAGGAATATCTTCCTTTTTAATCTTGAGCTGATGATATCCGGTCCGTAAATCGATCTTAGAGAATACTTTAGCCCCACTGAGCTGATCAAACAGATCATCAATCCTTGGCAGCGGATATTTATTTTTGATGGTGACCTCATTTAGCTGGCGGTAATCTACGCACATGCGGAGACTGCCATCCTTTTTGTCCACAAAAATAGCAGGTGATCCCCATGGTGAAGAGCTGGGACGAATATATCCTTTCTGGAGCAGTTCATCAAGCTGTTTCTTTAGCTCCACTAATTCTGATGAGGTCATCCGGTAGTACTTCTTGTATAACGGTGCAGTTCCGGGCACAAGATCTATTAAAATTCCAGCTCCCGATCTGGTGGCATGCCTAGCAGTTCTTCTGGAAATACATCAGGGTACTCGCTGACCACAGGGATTAATTCCAACTCAGCCACAGCGGTGAAAACCAATTCTTGCTTGGGTATATTCTTGCGAGCATAGAATTCGGTAGTCTGCCCATTCAGACTGGTCAAAGTGACTTCTCGTGTTGCGCAGTTTATGCAAACATGATATTGGGTCAACCAATTCATACCCAATATAATATCCAACTTTTCAGACTCAATGATTATCAGAGAGGTTGGAAAGTAGACTCCGTTGATATTGATTTCCAGATCACGGCAGACCAGATTGCTCTTGATTAAAGATCCCGGGGTTTGTACCAGCATATTTTTGCCCAAAAGCGTACAAGGAAAATTGTTTTGGGCAGCAAAACTCCGAGAAATAAAAGAATGGGAAGCCCCAGAGTCAAATAAAGTTACGGCAGGTATGGCATTAACAGAAAACATACCAATGACGACTTCTGGGTTCTCTTGGGCTTCATCGGCTGAGATATGATGCACGTGCCCAGTGAAGTTTTGCTGGGTCGGGCATGACTCCATAAAGTTGACTTGTGGCCTGATTAGGGAATTCGCCTTGTTGTTCTTGGGGCACTGTCTGGCATAATGTCCGTTCTGCCCACAACTGAAGCAAGAATTATTGCGCTGACGCTCCTCATGCATTGGGTTGGTCACGACATTCTTGACTTGAGTGGTGGTCTTGTTAAAATTCTGTTGCCAATTTGGCTTGCATTCCACCTGAGTCCGCTGCCAGGTACGAGCCTTTTGCACTGGTTGCCCATCCTTTTTTGGCTCAAACTTACGCTTGTTGTCGTTGTTAATAGGCCTGTTATCTGATATAAGCTTGTGCTCCAGTTCAGCAATGAAAGCCTTGTTCACCAGAGTTTGGAAATCTGGGAAATCAAGCATACTGAGAGTACACCGGAGTTGTGGATTTAAGCCTCCAAGAAATCTGTCAATCTTCCTTTCTTCGGTGGCCATGTCATAAAGAGAGTAACGGGCCAGATGATTGAATTTTTGCAAATATACACCTACAGACTGATTTCCTTGGACGAGTGCAAGAAATTCATGCTGCTTAGTCTTCATAGCTCCAGTAGGGATATGATATTTCCGGAACTGATCCTTAAACTTTTCCCAGGTGATTTCTTCATCAACAGGCCACATGGCTTTTGCATTTTCCCACCATATGGCAGCGGCGCCTTCAAGGTAATGAGTTGCAAATAGAACTTTATCATTTTCTTCAGTACGAGCAATCTCGAGCTTTTTCTCAATGGTATGCAACCAATCGTCTGCATCCAATGGGTCAACAATCTGACTGAAACTGGGTGGCTTGGTCCTTTGAAAATTTGGCAGCTTGGAGTAATGACCGTTCTGATTTCCATTCTGTCCAACCATAGCTTGCACACTTCTTAATATTTCGATCAGATCATTGTTCCTTCTTTCCTCAAACATGCGCAGAATTTGCTCGGTGGAGGGCAGATTTGGCGGTGGAGGCGGTGGCGGAACGTACGGCTCGGGAGAATGTCCTGCCTGTCGTGCGGAACGACGAACAGGAGTTCACTCACGAACGTTGCTACTGCTGCCTCCCCGCGTCATCCTATTGTGGATTTTTCCCAAGACAACGTAATCGAGATGAGAAACATCCAAGAATAAATTTGGGGGAAAGCCAGCAACAAATCCCGGAAGAAAACAAAAGAGCGAAGAAAATACGGCGAATAAAGTCCCAACATAATTATACATAGACTCATACATGAAAGATAAACAACACGCCAGGTTCAACTACTCTCATACATGCAACGAAACATCATGACTCGTACGACTACATCCATACATCATCCGGACGACTGCGAATACTCAAAGATACTACTGCTCTGCTGGTGCTGCGGTGTCCTCCCCTGAAGCGGTCTCGGATCCTACACGGACGAGGTTAACGGAAACCTCCGGGTTAAAGGTAACACGACGGCGCTGCCTCGAGGGCTCTCCCTCAGGGGCAGTGGTAGGATGGAGCATCGGGGCTATAGGAGTAGCGAGAAGTGAAACCCACTCGGCAGGAGTACTGAGAGGATTCACGGCCGAGACGCCCGTGCTACTCGGAGGAGTAACCGGTGAAATAGGGGAAATAGAACTGGCTGGAATATAAGGGGTAAATCCCAGAGAAGATGGAGTAGTGGCAGATCTGGTAGTGACCAAAGCAGCGGCTAAAGCAGTACGGGCACGAGTCAGCTCTCGAGCCAGCTCGTGGATCATAAGATAGCTATCAGTGACATAACGAGCAAGGTGGCTAGCAACACTATCAGACTCCGGATCAATGATAGGAAAACGGACACGACCATTGTCGTGCAGAGAAGGGTAGTAATAGAAACCTGGGTGGTTCTACATTCGGACCTCGTTGTAGCAAAGCTCGACAAGGACCTCGAATGCAGCAAACTGGACAGCTTGAGAAGCGGTGGAGGCGTAACCGCTCCGAGAAGTACGAGTGTAAGAGCTGGAATCGGAACTAGTGCGCAGAGTGACCACTGCGTGATACTCATACACTGAATCAGCTAGACGCTCCCGGTACACACGATAGACTGGGTCATCTCTGAGAGGGTACAGCCGACGCCACACGTTGCGACGGAGGTGCTGTGACGTGTACGGCATCAGCTGCAACTGGCACGGATACGACACCGGAGCCATCTGCACTCACAACCATTAGCAGGTTAGCTTAAAAATATAAACCAAATGCATGCAATGCAACAACCAGCTACAATTGCTACCGGCACTCAACTTAAACTCGTATCTAACATCCAGTTAACACGTCGTAGTCTAGCGTGGCCTACAGTCAGCGCGGCTCTGATACCAAGCATTGTGGCACCCCGGCTCAGAGCGACCGGTTTACCATGCATTGCCAGCCCAAAGACCATGTCTTCTGGCAACACACAACATCTTGGTACAGAAAACAACCGCTTTATTGATGCTAGCGGATCAGAGTTTATATTACAACAGATGTAAAGGCCAAGCAGCACGCCCGGTGCGGCTGAACAATATGTACATTATTTAGTGAACATAAAGGGGCCTCGATCATTACAAATACGCGGCAGCGGAACTACGTCGTAGCGGAAACTCCATATCACAGGGACACCGATGTGGACACGATCTAGACTCGAGCAGCACTACTTTCCAATGAGACTTTCCTGAAATCTGGCATGACACGCCAGGTCAGTACATTGAATATACTTGCAAGCTCACAACAGGCATAATCATAATGGCAAAAAATATCATGATAATTAACCAATTAATAATAATGCAACACTATATGTCCAACATTCTGTGATCATGCTCGAACGTCCCTCGGGACGAACTTACCAACCGTGATTATTCTCGGATCACAAACAAACCACCATCGTGGTCTTGACAAGAGTAACCCGTGATCCTTACGGCGATCACAACCACGACCAATATTTGGTCCCGAACATCTCGATGGCCTTTCAGCCATCATCAACAGTGCAAAGTTCATAGCTTAGTGTGCAAATTTTATTAAACATTGACTCATGGTGGGACCTACTACGAGGCGTCCGTGACCGTGGACTCGGCTATCGATAGATTATACACTCTGCAGAGGTAGCACACTGTACCCACACCACGGAACCCATGGCCTCACACTCCCATTCGGGTGGACCAACGGCATTCCGACAAAACCCTTCCATTGCCATGACACTCTCCCGACCACTCCGACCCAATCCCCAATGGGCTAGTCCTAGGTGGCCCCGTGTCTACCAAAGACACAACGACCACCGTCGTGGCAAAAATGATCCCACTCGGGGATCCGGTACCATAATCTCCACAATGGGCACACAAGGTTATGCCTGCTTACCAGGCCAGGGTAAGCATGCCATAACCTTCCCTAGTTTGAGGCACCGACCAGAGGCAATGTCAATGGACCGAATCAAGGCCTTCCCACAAAGGCAAATGTGGTTGCACTGGGAAAAACTTGATTCAGCGGCACCATGACCCAGTCAACGATATATTCAAGTTGAGTTATATTCAGGTTCAACCTAAAACGAAAATGACCGGTGTCATAGCATGCCATGAAATGCAAAACTACACATGCATCACATATTAACGAAAATGACTGATGTCAACCATATTCACACTAAGCATAAACATCAACAACTTATATTACTTTCCTGGTCAGGGTAACTCACACTTTAACCAAAATATTTTGCAGCAAGTTTTATTATTTTCTCATGCAAGAAAGTAACTTCGATTAATTTCTTACATGCATAGCAAAGATTATACCACAAGCAATTCCTAATTTCTTTACCAACCAAGTTAGGTTCAAACATTCTGTAAGTCAAGTAAAATGGCTAAATAAGTACTTAACATAATATTTTCTAGCAAATTTTACTATTTTATTTTATGCAAGAAAATAACTTTAAGTAATTACTAACATGCATAACAAAATTATTTTTATCATCACCACAAATAGATCTTAGCTTTGCTTTACCAACTAAGCTAGTTTCAACATTCTGTAAATCAAGCATAATAACTAACAAACACTTAACATAATATAAATAACACAATAGTTATTTAAATGCATGGATTAATCATTTCATTCAAGTAAGAAAATCATAAATATTGAAATGACACCATGAAAATGTTGCTGTGGCTTGCCTTAGTGCATATGAGGTTCACAAGCCTTCTGGTGATCCTCAAGACAAGCCGCACCCTCTGGAAATAATTTTAAGCACAAAAAGAAAATATCAAGAACACTTTTGAAAATCACCAGAAATTCTAAACAGCTCAGAAAAATCTCATCTTTGGTGAGCTGCTAGATTTCTTTGCAAAGAACAAAATGGAAAAAGAATCAATTCATTTGGATTTATAGTTGAAGAGTTATGGCTGTTTGAAGCGTTCTGTAAATTCAATTGAATTTGAATAAAAAAACAAACTGGGGGGTGACGTCGAAGGCGTAAAGCCCAAGGGCGCCACCACTCGTACCGCTTCGCTCGCGTACAGAGTGGCTGACTAGCGGGCCCCGCTAGTCAGATGAGAAGGAGGGGGAGAAGGAAACATAGGGAGTCGCGGCTTCACCGGAGCTCTCGCCGACGACGAGGGCTCCTTGGCCAAAACAAGAGGGAGGGATGGATAGAGGGGACGGAGGCGCACCTGCCCGTTCCCGTAGCGTAGCTAGGCTGGTCGGACGCCGTCAGAATCGACCTTGCAAGTGGAGGCAGAACGCGGTGGTCGCCGGAGATGAGGAAGACGGCGAGCAGAGGCAACTCCAGGGGCTCCAGGGGGACGGGATGGCTTCCCCAGAGAGAGGCGGAGGCCCTGGAAGGGTCGCCCTGGCCTGGGAGGGGCTGGAGCTACCGCGACAACCAGAGGGGATCGCCGGCGAGCTCGAGCTTGAGGACGGCGGCCTGCGGCCTGCCCGGCCGGACTACGGTTTCCTACGCGCTTGTGGGGTGTGTGGGAGTGGTGGATGGTGCTCGAGGAGGCTGGGGGCGGCTCCATTTATAGGCGAGCGGAGAGGGGGGTTCGGGCTCCGCTGGTGGACACCTGTCCACGGCGCCCAGCGACGAGCGGCGTCAGTGAGAGGGGGAGAAGGCGACGCAGCTCACGCGGCGACTGTTGGCGAACGGGGACGAGAACAGGAACGAGGAGAAGGCGATAAGCACAGTGCGCACCGCACTGTTCGGTTGGCCGAACCCTGCCCGTGCTCGCTGCGGCGAGCTCCGGCGTCGGCGAGCGCCAGAGGGAAGTTAATGGCGTTGAGACGAGGATGGTGGCGAAGTTTGGCACGCTCGGGCAGACGGGGGAAGCGACCACGCGCGAACAGAGTGCTCGGCGGCACTCAGAGCGCGTCGACACGCAGGCATGGCATGGTGGAAACGCGTGGTCACCGCGCGAACTCTTCCCTCGGGCTAGCCTACGTCCAAAAATCATGTCTGGCATGTTGTTCGTGGTGGTTTTGAAGTTTACCATGCTTTGGTTTGGATCCAGGTGCAGTAGAGGAGTTTTTACATGCCAAGTAAGTTTCTGGTCAGTTACTTTGAGATGTTACTGAGGTGAAATGGCTGGGAGTTGGGGGTTGTGCTTTGGAGGTTAGCCATGATCTACTAAGGTGAAGATGCACAAGAAAATCTAGGCACAATGGAGCAAGTAAAATGGTAGTTGCTGTAGAAACCACCATTTCTGTCCAGAACAGAAAATATTTTCTGTAGCAAAAATATTCCAAAAAGTGATGAAATATTTTTGCTCAGGAAGGTGCCCTAGGTTTCAAAGAATATTTGTGAATTATCTCAGATTTTTCTGGGCCATAAAAATTGGGGTTGCTTTGGAGCATATTGAACTAGCTAGGGTTTTTGAAAGAAAAATGAATATTTTTCCTTTAAGAAAAATATTCCAAAGATTATTTTTGGGTGGATCAGAAGGGGAATGATGATTAGGGAGGGAAATGAAGCACTTGGGTGAAAGCCAAGGGTACCCAAGTGTTTAAGTCCATATGAAAAGATTCAAAAACTCCAAATTTCAAATTGACTCCAAATGAAAATCAAGCAAATGAGAGACGGCAAAAACCAGGCTGTCACAGAATCATCAAACCGTTTCCGAAGAGAATGCAACTCGGCGCAGGCGAAGGCCAAGTCCGCCTGTGCCGTGACCAGGGCGGCGGCCGTGGCCTCCTTGCGCCTCTCCGCCTCATCTAACCTGGGCCTAAGGGCGGCGGCCCTGCCCGCTACCTCAGTTCCCGCAAGCTTCAGCTTCAGGTCGTGCCAACCTTCAAGATCCGCGCGAACCTCGGCCACCCAGCGGTCAACTTCCTCCTGGACCTTGGCCTCGCGAGCCCCGATGGCATCTTCCGCTTGGGCAACTTGACGCTCCCTCATCTCCAGTTGCTCAAGCTCGAGGCTATGCTCCACGGCTTCCAGAGCCAACGCCTCCTCGCGCTTCCGGACCTCCTCTTCCTCGGCAGGCGTCCCCCTCAGCGACGCAAGGGTGGCTTTGCACGCCTCCACTTGCCGCTCGAGGGACGCACTCCAGGCTTGGAGCTCCCACGCGCGCTTTTCCGCAGCCTTGCGACGACGGTCAGCCTCGCGAGCCTCCTCCAGGGCTCGGGAGCAAGCCTCACGGGAAGCCTTGAGGGACGCCTCGGCCTTCGCATTGTCAAGATCATGCTGGTAGCGGCCAAGGTTGATGGCCACCCTCAGCTTACGCCGTTCCTCCACCAGCCAAAGACCCTTAGCCTCAAGGCACGAGTCGACACCCGCGAGCTCTTCACCAAGTCGGCTCATCGCGCCCATCGCCTCCTGGAAGAGCTCATGACGAACGACGCTCTGCCCGCGCTCGAACTCCAACGCACGGCCCACCTCGTCCTCCGCCACGGGGGCTGCAGGCGGGACCTGAAGCGGCGCACCCCCTCTCTGCAGGGGGCTGGTGCCGCTCCAGGTGCTAGCCCGACCTCACGAGGGACCCCGGCCAGTTGGGGCCCGCTGCTTGAGGAGGAGCTGAAGACTGAAGCCAACCAGCTGCTGTCCATGACCAGAGGAGGAGTCCGGGGAATGCCCGCCAAGCTCCAAGCCAGGCCGTGGAGGAAGGGCGACGGAGCAGCAGATTCAAAGCGCCATGAAGGCGAGCGCACCCCCTCGACCGGCCCAGCTCCAGGCGCAACATGCAGGCTCGGGATGCTCAAGGGCGGCGGGGATGCTGAAGAAGGCGGGGATTGCTTCTCGGGGGACTCAACGGCCCTGGCAGGAGGGGTCCTGAAGAGCCAGCGTCAGGGGGGAAAGCAGCAATCAAGAAATCACAAGGTGCAGTACTTACTCGTCGACGGTGATGTACTTTCATCGCTTCAACGGCCCGAAGATACCGCTGCCGCTCGGAGATCCTTTCCTCTTGCGGAGTTCCTCGAAGTCAACACAAAGCTGACCGAAGCGCTGAACGTGGCGGCCAGTACGGGGTGCAGCCGGAGAAATGCTCGAGAGAACAACTTCAGGGGTGCCTGGCTACGGGGAACAGTCGGGCTCCGTCTCACCGTGACCTCCCGAGGCCTCCGAAGTTTCGGCTTCGGGAGCCGCGAGCTGCATCGTCTCAGCAACCAATGTCCCAGAATCATGGGTTCCTGAAGATGACGCCCCAGGAGCCCCAGGCGGCGTCCGCACATCAGCACTTGTGCCGCCAGCCTTTGGCGGCGCTCGTCCCCCTGCACCCACATTCGGGACGAGCTCGGCGCCGGCGACGAAGAAGGGAACCACGTTGACAGGGTTCTCGCGGGACCCCACCAGGCCGTCCGGACGCAGTCCCCACTCGTCAAAGGGAGGCATGCTCCCTGCAAATTCAACCTTGTTCTTGCAGCGGTACAACAGACAGTTCTTCCCAGGCAAGTCATCTGGCGAAGGGACACCTGTCAGGACCTCGAGCACCATTTGCCATGTCCCAAGGGGGAGCACAGACTCCTGAAACCTCATGTGGTCTTGAGCGGTGAGCAAGGCCCACATCGGGCGAGAATGGCGCTGAAGCGGAGCAACCCGGCGCTTGATGAACTACTTCACCACCATAGGCGCGGTCACGCCGCGATCCTTCAGCCTCCTCAGCCTGAGCTAGACGGGGACAAGACGGGGGCTCGCGAGCCTCTCGTGGCCCCAGCCGGAGTGGGAAACGGCAGGCGCTGACGGGGAGCAGAGCAGAGGGCTGAGCACATCGGCGTCGACAAACACCCACCGTATCCGAAACTCTCTCGTGGATGGAGGAAGCTCGAAGTCGATCCCCGCGCCCGCCGTCGCGGCCACGGCCTGGAAGCTCACGCACCCCGAGCTTTGCCGAGGGTCAATCAGATGCAATGAGAAGAAATGACGAAGGAGGGCCACAGAAGGAGCAATGCCCACCATGGCTTCACACACGAAGGCAAAGACGGAAAGGACAGTCACGGATTGAGGGTCGAGATGCAGCATGTGGATCTGATAATGCTCGAGCACCGCGTTGAAGAAGGCGGAGAAAGGAGGAATCAGGCCAGCCCAAAGGGCATCGATGAAGATTGGGACCTCGGTGGCTGCCCGGGCAATGCGAGTGCGAGACGCGGGCCAAGCCACCGTCTCCCCCCACTCGTTGAAGCTGGAAGCGAGCATTGGACGCACCTTGTCCATGGCCTCGTCATTGAGCACCAAGGATCGGCCGACTGCAGGCTCGACGGCCGAAGGCGCACTTGGCGAAGACAGGGGCTTCTTCCCCTTGTCTGCTTGTTTCGGTGCCATGGCGACAAAGTGGGCAGGCTGCAGGTCAGATTCGAGAGGAGGAACAGAGTCTCGAGAAAGCAGGGGGATTGGGGAAGCAAGGCGTGGGCAATGGAAGAATAACTATGTAGGTTGCGGGGGACGCATAGCCAGGTGGATTCCAAGGCAGCGTGGGGAAGCGGAGACGCCCACGTCCAATCAACCGCCACGCGTCGACCTAGGCCGCAGGCTTTTGGGGCCCGCGGCGCTCCACACTTGACCTTTGGCTTCGCCTCGAAGCCAAGCGAGAGCGCCTTGGGCCCGGGGGCTACTGTCAGCGTTCTGGGAACGGGGGTCCCCAGACTTGCCTGCCTGCGGCTCACGGCGTGGCTATGCTAGCAGGCCTGTACGGCCCATCTTCATCAACGAGACATTCAAGACCCTCGCGAGGGGCCAAGCCTCGCGGGGCGGACGACACAAGACCTCCTCAGGAGCAGCCTCACCAGGCTGCCTCGCGAGGAGCGGAGAAATCAAGAAAGGGCAAACCTCGCGAGGCTCTCGTGACGTGAGCCATGACGATCAAGATCAGGCGGGCGCCATGCGGGCGCCGGCACACGCAGTATCCTGTTTTCCTCTTTGGTGCTAAGGAGACAAGCGCAGGCGTAGAGTACCGAGGCATCAAGCAAAGGTTTCCATATTAGTGCAACGAGACCAAGACCAGCAGGACGGCAAGACGGAGGTCACCATGAAGCCCAAGACGGCGTCACCACCAGAGCCTTTCGCAGGCGAAGACCGCTTTTGTCAGGATAAGCTGTACTACCTGTCCCCTTTCAAATTGGCCGTTATTGGCTCCCTTCCCGCTCAATATTTGGGGAGAGGACCAGGGCCTATATAAGTAGAACTAGCCACCACAGTAGAGGGCATCTGATAACTCATTGAGAGGCATCTCACCCACACAAGGTCGTCAAGCACAAGAACACCTCAACCTTAGGAGGCTGTTCTTCCCCTTGTACTGTTCATCATCAGCCCAAGAGGCAATCCACCACCACCACACTGGAGTAGGGTATTACACCACAACGGTGGCCCGAACTAGTATAAATCTTGTGTTCTTTGTGCTGTGAGTTCGTCAAGTTCGTCCGCGAGATCTTAGTGAGCTAGGTCGTGGAACGGTGGGAAGGAAATCTTCGCGCGCACCCCAGTGTTCGAACCTTGAGGGTTTTGCCAGAACCCGTGATCTGAAACCCTTGTCACATTCAAGTTGCACCTTGAGACACTTGGTCCGGCATGCTGCTGACCCAAGGGAACGCAAGTCGTCTTGCTTTTTCAATGACATGTGGGATCACATGTGAGCAAAGGGCATCTCTAGCATTGCCACGCCCGCAGCTGACTACCTTGGCCCACAAAAAACCCTCGTCCCTCGCCCGCGTGCGTTCCTGGCCAGCACCAGCTTCGCGCATTCATGCCGTCCGTCCATATGCCATCATTAAGAAGGCTCGCCGCCCAAGGAACCAAATCAGGCGAGTTATTGAGGCACCCGGATGCTTGGTCTCACCAGCACGCGCTACTTAAAGCGGCAACACCCAGGTCAACTTCACACCAGAGCACCTCCTCCTCCATGGCACCACATCCACCATGACCGCGAGCAGGAACACTATGTGTGAGAGCTTGTCTTTGGTTATGAAGCTCGAGGCCGCCACCCTTGCTCAACTCGCCACTCGCAACGCAATGCCGGTGTAGCTGGACGCAGACACCACCGTACAAGCGGTGGCCGTGCCGGCGGCCGACAATGAGAGCACCACCAGCCACGTGTAGTACGACCCGCCGTCCAACGTTCAATGACGCATGTGGCAGGTGAACATCGACAGACCATGCACGTCCATCATCATCGACCTCACGTCCACCAGCACCGCCGAGGTCGGGGACTCCTACGAGGATGAGTAGAGCATGGGAGGTGGCAGGGCATGGTGTGCCAAGTGGGCCGGTCGGTCTCCCGTGTTCAACTCTTCCTCGCCGGAGACTGCACCTTCACTTCACGGGTCTTGAACCCCACCGTCGTTCATGGAGATGGCAAATGGAGGACGTCATCACTGATGCGGAAGTAGAAAGGAAAGTGGACGTCGGTTGCTGCCGTAGGATAGTTTAGGGTCTGGTTTCTTTTCTTTTTTGTCCTAAAAGTTCAAAATGTAATGAAAATATGCCGTGTTTGTATGAATCTCGTCTGGTGTATGTGAACTTTCAAAATAATAGTAAGATATATTGTATGAAAATATATTGAATGATGATTCTAATCGTATTTACATGGTATTATGGTTGTCATTGTTTTTGTATCCATAAACTTGGTCAAAGTTTAGAAAGTTTGACCCGAGACATAGCTAATATGTGAACTAGATATAAACATAGGGTTTACATACACAATTTCTCTTTCTCATCTTTCTCTCGCTCTATCTGTCAAACCAACTAAGCCAAGCTCCCAGCATATCGCGTGGGAAAAGACCCGTCTGTGTCGTTTTAGTTGGGATTAGTAATGTTGGATCACGCAAAGCACCCAGTTCAAAGGGAAAAGGCGGTATGCTCACATCATGCCTGTCGCGGTCGCATTGCACCCCTCACATGGTTAGTCCTGCACACTGCTCACCCAAACGCAACGTGCTTCAGCTTGCCTCTTCACTGACACATGGGACCGCATTTGGAGAAACCGACCATGCGACAGACTCCCTTGCCCACCGCGCAAAAATTCCCCCCAAATCACAAATTCAACTCCCCTTCGGCCAACTAGCCAATAGTATTCCGCAACCCCCCCCCCCCCCCCCCCCCGCCCCTCCACTCCATTCGCTCCGCAAAAGCCGCCCTCCCCGCTGCGCTGATACATCGGCACCGTGGTTCATAGAGGGGATACATGGCGATGCTCTCGCTCCCATAGTACACTCTCATAAACTGCCATCCTCCATCCGCACCGCCACTGCTGGTGACGTTCTTGTCGAAATAGTACACACATTCTAGACTGAGGCCCCGTGCATGTTAGAGTAGCGCTGAGTGTTAGCTGATAGATGTTGTTAATCTCACTACTTGCCGAAATAGTTTGTAGTCAATATGCTATATTTAATAAGCTTCCTTGCCCTGTTCTGCACTCAATCTGTATTGCTGAGATAGCATGCCACGCCTGATTAGTTGCTAAAATATTCCTCCATATATTAGGACCATGTGTGTATTGTGTAGTGGGTTGCCATGGTCTACTAGCCAATCTGTTAGCTGAAATAGCTTGACACCATTTGATAATCAATCTTTGTTTTTGAGATGGCCTTTAATGGCTTTGTGCTCGGCCCCATTGATTGCTGAAATCCTGCCATAATTTAGCACTCAATCTGTTTGCTGAATTAGCTTTACATATATTTCATTACTTACATTTGCTTGTCCAAATATCTTGCCATAGCTTTAGACATCGTCCTAGGTATTTTTTCTAGACTTTATTAAAAAATATATATGTTTTTTCCAGTAATATCTAGTAGAAGAACTAATTTTTATGTCTAACATATGTCGACGCGGATGAGAAGTTCATGAACTTTATCAGAGCTGAGTATAGTGTTCCGAAATTAGATGTGCACTACCCATATGGCAGTTGTATGAATTCAGTTTCAATACCCAAGTTAAATAAGCAAAATCATCTAGACTTGTATGGGATGTCAGTCACATATACTAGGAGGATTCATCATGGTGACACTGTGAACATCAATGTGACCGACTATGTGGAAGCAACAGATCACCATCTTGATCTGCCTGATGCTCAGGAGGAAGAGGAGGAGGTGGTGGTGGTGGCGGAGCCACTGATTTTGACCAACATTGAAACAATGCTATGAAATGCTCGCGCATTTCGAGACTTACACCTGCACAAGAAAATGGTGGGCCCACATGTTGGAACAATGCAAGGTGATAGTCACCGCAGGTTGTAAGCTGTCAGTATTCTCAGCTATGGTCACCTTTGTTTAGGTGAAGACATCTGAGGGGTGATAACCCACAAGTATAGGGGATCGCAACAGTTTTTGAGGGTAGAGTATTCAACCCAAATTTATTGATTCGACACAAGGGGAGCCAAAGAATATTCTCAAGTATTAGCAGTTGAGTTGTCAATTCAAGCACACCTGGATAACTTAATATCTGCAACAAAGTATTTAGTAGCAAAGTAATATGGAAGTAACGGTAACGGTAGCAACAGTAATATTTTTGGGTTTTGTAGTGATTGTAACAGTAGCAACGGAAAAGTAAATAAGCGGAGGACAATATGTGAAAAGCTCGTAGGCATTGGATCGGTGATGGAGAATTATGCCGGATGCGATTATTCATGCAACAGTCATAACATAGGGTGACACAGAACTAGCTCCAATTCATCAATGTAATGTAGGCATGTATTCCGAATATAGTCATATGTGCTTATGGAAAAGAACTTGCATGACATCTTTTGTCCTACCCTCCCGTGGCAGCGGGGTCCTAGTGCAAACTAAGGGATATTAAGGCCTCCTTTTAATAGAGTACCGGACCAAAGCATTAACACATGGTGAATACATGAACTCCTCAAACTATGGTCATCACCGGGAGTGGTCCCGATTATTGTCACTTCGGGGTTGCTGGATCATAACACATAGTAGCTGACTATAGACTTGCAAGATAGGATCAAGAACTCACATATATTCATGAAAACATAATAGGTTCAAATCTGAAATCATGGCACTCGGGCCCTAGTGACAAGCATTAAGCATAGCAAAGTCATAGCAACATCAATCTCAGAACATAGTGGATACTAGGGATCAAACTCTAATAAAACTAACTCGATTACATGATAAATCTCATCCAACCCATCACCGTCCAGCAAGCCTACGATGGAATTACTCACGCACGGCGGTGAGCATCATGAAATTGGTGATGGAGGATGGTTGATGATGACGACGGCGATGGATTCCCCTCTCCGGAGCCCCGAACGGACTCCAGATCAGCCCTCCCGAGAGAGTTTAGGGCTTGGCGGCGCCTCCGTATAGTAAAACACGCTGAATCTTTCTCTCTGATTTTTTTCTCCCCGAACACGAATATATAGAGTTGGAGTTCAGGTCGGTGGAGCTCCAGGGGGCCCACGAGGCAGGGGGCGCGCCCAGGGGGGGCAGGCGCGCCCCCACCCTCATGGAAAGGGTGTGGGCCCCCTAGCCTTGATTCTTTCGCCAGTATTTTTTATTATTTCCAAAAATAATCTCCGTGAAGTTTCAGGTCATTACGAGAACTTTTGTTTCTGCACATAAATAACACCATGGCAATTCTGCTGAAAACAGCGTTAGTCCGGGTTAGTTCCATTCAAATCATGCAAGTTAGAGTCCAAAACAAGG
The DNA here is from genome assembly GCF_002575655.3 of Aegilops tauschii subsp. strangulata. Taxonomy (NCBI): domain Eukaryota; kingdom Viridiplantae; phylum Streptophyta; class Magnoliopsida; order Poales; family Poaceae; genus Aegilops; species Aegilops tauschii. The sequence goes on along the minus strand of NC_053037.3, from coordinate 273,156,036 downwards.
GCAAAAGTGTTTGGAAAAGTAGATCCGACGGAGACGTATCAACTCCCCCAAGCTTAAACCTTTGCTTGTCCGCAAGCAATTCAGTTGATAAACTGAAAGTGATAAAGAAAAACTTTTACAAACTCTGTTTGCTCTTGTTGTTGTAAATATGTAAAGCCAACATTCAAGTTTTCAGCAAAGATTATGACTAACCATATTCACAATAACACTTAGGTCTCATGTTTACTCATGTCAATGGCATAATCAACTAGCGAGCAATAATAGTAAATCTCGGATGACAACACTTTCTCAAAACAATCATAATATGATATAACAAGATGGTATCTCGCTAGCCCTTTCTGAGACCGCAAAACATAAATGCAGAGCACCTTTAAAGATCAAGGACTGACTAAACATTGTAATTCATGGTAAAAGAGATCCAATCATAGTCATACCCAATATAAATTAATAGTAATGGATGCAAATGACAGCAGTGCTCTCTAGCTGGTGCTTTTTAATAAGAGGGTGATGACTCAACATAAAAGTAAATGGATAGGCCCTTCGCAGAGGGGAGCAGGGATTTCTAGAGGTGCCAGAGCTCGGTTTTAAATCAGAGTATAAATAATATTTTGAGCGGCATACTTTCATTGTCAACATAACAACCAAGAGATGGTGATATCTTCCATGCTAAACACATTATAGGCGGTTCCCCAACAGAATGGTAAAGTTTATACTCCCCCTCCACCAACAAGCATCAATCCATGGCTTGCTCGAAACAACGAGTGCCTCCAACTAACAACAGTCCCAGGGGAGTTTTGTTTGCAATTATTTTGATTTGGTTTGCATAAAGCATTGGACTGGGCATCCCGGTGACCAGCCATTTTCTTGTGAGTGAGGAGCGAAGTCCACTCCTCTTGAGAATAACCCAAATAGCATGGAAGATACGGACAGCCCTAGTTGATACATGAGCTATTCGAGCATACAAAACAGAATTTCATTTGAAGGTTTAGAGTTTGGCACATACAAATTTACTTGGAACGGCAGGTAGATACCGCATATAGGAAGGTATAGTGGACTCATGTGGAATAACTTTGGGGTTTAAGGGATTGGATGCACAAGCAGTATTCCCGCTTAGTACAAGTGAAGGCTAGCAGAAGACTGGGAAGCGACCAACTAGAGAGCGACAACAGTCATGAACATGCATTAAAATTAATAAACCATGGGTGCAAGCATGAGTAGGATATAATCCACCATGAACATAAATATCGTGGAGGCTATGTTGATTTTCTTTCAACTACATGTGTGAACATGTGCCAAGTCCAGTCACTTGAATCATTCAAAGGAGGATACCACCCTATTATACCACATCACAACCATTTTAATAGCATGTTGGCACACAAGGTAAACCATTATAAACTCCTAGCTAATTAAGCATGGCATAAGTAACTATAATCTCTAATTGTCATTGCAAACATGTTTATTCATAATAGGCTGAATCAGGAACGATGAACTAATCATATTTACAAAAACAAGAGAGGTCGAGTTCATACCAGCTTCTCCCATCTCAATCAGTCCATCATATATCGTCATAATTGCCTTTCACTTGCACGACCGAACGATGTGAATAATAATAATAGTGCATGTGCATTGGACTAAGGTGGAATCTGCGAGCATTCAATAAATAGGAGAAGACAGGGCAATATGGGCTCTTGGTTAAATCAACAATAATGCATATAAGAGCCACTTCAACAATTTTCATTATGGTCTTCTCCTATCGACCCCCAAGGAAAACAAAAGAAAAACTATTTACACGGGAAAGCTCCCAACAAGCAAAAGAAGAACAGGAAATATTTTTTTGGGTTTTCTTTTTTTATTACTACTACAGGCAAGAAAGTAAACTAGCTAAACGCTACAACTAATTTTTTTAGTTTTTCTTAAGGTTTTTCAAACACACAAGAAGAAAGCAAGAAAAAGGAAAATAAACTAGCATGGATAGTACAATGAAAAAGTATGAGCACCGACAACTAGCCATGAGTGTGTGAACATAAATGTAATGTCGGTGAGAAATACGTACTCCCCCAAGCTTAGGCTTTTGGCCTAAGTTGGTCTATTGCCACGGCTGGCCTGGCGGATATCCATAGTTGTACTTCGGGTCGTACTGGGATGAAGCCTCAGATTGCCATTGGTTGGCAATCATCTCCGGATCCCACTGGTAATCAGACTGTCGTGGAGGATCAAATTGTGGTTCCGGCTCAGGCTCTGTAGCTGATGTAGGTTCTGGTAGGCTTGGATGGTCGCTAGCGGAACGAGATACTGGACTGCAGATAAATCAAACAAGGAAGGAGCAGGCAAGGTGATAGTCTGAGGGTGATTTTTATCAAATAACAGTTTGTATTTAAGCGCCCTTTCCCTATTCTTAACAATAAAATCATGCGCTACCATACTCTTATAGTCTAGAAAAACAGTAGGCAACAACTTTTCTTCTTTCTCATAGTGCCTAATAGGTATGTTATAGTATGTAGCAAGGCGTGAGGCGAAGATGCCTCCCAAGATAGGGCCCTTAGTACGGTTAAGATTTAACCGCCTTGCAACAATAGCGCCCATACTAAATGTGTCATCACAAAACAAGGCATGGCACAAAATAATAATATCAGGGACACTCAGGTTTCCACAGTTTCCGCGACCAATTAAACACCTACTAGCAAATATAGCAAAGTAACGTAGAACAGGAAAATGTATGCTAGTCATTCGTGCATCGGAAACCTTCCACGTTTCCCCTACAGCAATCGTATCAATAAACCCCTCCACATCTTTACTATGTGGTTCCTCTATGAAACCCGGAAAAGGTAACTTGCAAACCTCACAGAATTCACGAAGGGTCATCTCCTTATACTCATCATATAAATAAAAATCCATAGTAGGTGGTGACCTCCTGGAATGGAAATGAAAATTTTGCACAAAGGTATTGGTGAGTAAGAGATACTGTTCGCGTTGGTCGCGGAGGAAGTCGGTGAGGCCTGCATTCTCAGCCAACTCATAAAAATCATCATAAATGCCGGCTGCTCTCAAGAAATAATCGCAAGGCCATTCACACGGCCGAACCTCCGTGGTGCGAGGCAGGTTATATTTCGGCCTCTTTGCTTCTTCACTTTGCTTATCCTTCGAGCTTCGGCTCGAAGAGCCCCTCAAAAATCTCTTCATCATTTTCTGAAAATTTCTGAAATTTTTAGTAACTTCAAATAAAAGTGAACCAAACTCAACAAAATTGATAGCAACTACTCCCACAAGTGCCTTGAGCCTATATCATGCATTAGAACTACTTGGAACCATATAAATCTGACATGCAAGCTCAAGAACATGGTCACCTAGGCAGCAAAAATTTGCAATGAATAAAGCACTGGAACAAAAACTAATTGGACCAATGGAGGAGTCACATACCAAGGAACAATCCCCCAAAGCAGTTTTGTAAGAGGTGCTTTGAGCAAGGAGATCGAAAATCGCAGCAAAATGAGCTAGCACTCGTGCTTGAGCTGGTTGGTGATTTTTTTGGGAGGAAGGAGTGTGTGGGTGCAGGTATAAGTGGAGGGGAGCCACCATGGGCCCACGAGACAGGGGGCGCGCCCTGGACCCTCGTGGCCAGGTGCCAGCTCCCCCTGATGTGTTCTCAGTGCCAGATATTCTCAAATATTCTAGAAAAAATCATATCTAAATTTCAGGGCATTTGGAGAACTTATATTTTCGGGGTATTTTTATATTGCACGGATAATTTAGAATATAGACAGAAAAAATACTATTTTTACTTTATTTCAACTAAATAACAGAAAGTAAAAGGAGGGTACAGAAGGTTGTGCCTTCTAACTTCATCCATCTCATGCTCATCAAAAGGAATCCACTAACAAGGCTGATCAAGTCTTGTTAACAAACTCATTCCGAATAACATGGAATCGGAGAAATTTCGAATAACACTATGTTACTTTAACAGGTATATGCACATCCCCAATAATAAGAATATCATATTTCTTCTTGACAGTAGGAAGAGGAAATTCAAAACCTCCAAAAATAATCGATGGAATTTTTCCAATAGAATTGATACTGTGGACTTGAGGTTGTTTCCTCAAAAAGTGTACCGTATGCTCATTACCATTAACATGAAAAGTGACAGCCCCTGCAGTATTCAAAAAGGGTCTTCCAAGAATAATAGACATACTATCATCCTCGGGAATATCAAGAATAACAAAGTCCGTTAAAATAGTAACGTTTGCAACTACAAAAGGAAAATCCTCACAAATACCGACAGGTATAGCAGTTGATTTATCAGCCATTTGCAAAGATATTTCAGTAGGTGTCAACTTATTCAAATCAAGTCTACGATATAAAGAGAGAGGCATAACACTAACACCGGCTCCAAGATCACATAAAGCAGTTCTAACATAATTTCTTTTAATGGAACATGGTATAGTAAGTACTCCTGGATCTCCAAGTTTCTTTGGTATTCCACCTTTAAAAGTGTAATTAGCAAGCATGGTGGAAATTTCAGCTTCCGGTATCTTTCTTTTTTTGTAACAATTTCTTTCATATACTTGGCATAACGATTCATTTTAAGCATATCAGTTAATCGCATACGCAAAAAGATAGGTCTAATCATTTCAGCAAAGCGCTCAAAATCCTCATCATCCTTCTTCTTGGATGGTTTGGGAGGAAAAGGCATGGGTTTCTGAACCCATGGTTCTCTTTCTTTACCGTGCTTCCTAGCAACAAAGTCTCTCTTATCATAACGTTGATTCTTTGATTGTGGGTTATCAAGATCAACAACAGGTTCAATTTCTATATCATTATCATTGCTAGGTTGAGCATCAACATGAACATTATTATTAACATTATCACTAGGTTCATGTTCATTACCAGTCTGTGTTTCAGCATCAGAAATAGAAGTATCATTGGGATTCTCAGGTGTGTCTATAACAGGTTCACTAGAAGCATGCAAAGTCCTATCATTTTTCTTTTTCTTATTTTTAGAAGTACTAGGTGCATCTACATTATTTCTTTGAGAATCCTGCTCAGTTCTCTTAGGGTGGCCTTCAGGATACAAAGGTTCCTGAGTCATTTTACCAGTTCTAGTAGCCACTCTAACAGCAAAATCATTATTCTTACTATTAAATTCATTGAGCAAATCATTCTAAGCTTTAAGTACTTGTTCTACTTGAGTGGTAACCATAGAAGCATGTTTACTAATGAGTTTAAGTTCACCTTTAACTCTAGACATATAATCACCCAAGTGTTCAATCATATAAGCATTTTGTTTTATTTGTCTACCAAAATAAGCATTAAAATCGTGTTGCTTAACCATAAAGTTATCAAACTCATCCAAACATTGGCTAGCAAACTTAGTAGGAGGGATTTCATCTTTATCATATCTATAGAGAGAATTTACCTTTACTACCTGTGTCGGGTTATCAAGACCATGAGCTGTCACGACCGGATTTTGGGATATAAATTCCCAGAAAAACGGCCTGTGTGCTCACCAGCCCCAGGATTACTGTTAGCTGATGAGGCACCAACTTGATACAAGAATTCCAAGCAAGTACAAAAAAAATGTAGTACAAGACCATTTAGGCCTAGGAGTACAACATTTGGTTTGCTAGTGGTTGATGGCGGAAGCGGTCTGTGGTTCATCTGCGTCTATGGGACTCCATTTCCCACAAGAACAGCTGACCAGGATAACTCCTATCTTCGCGAGGCTGCACACGTCAACACGCGGGTTCCGAGGTTGTCACCACGGTGCTCATCTCCAAGCGAGGAATCTGGCCAAGACAATAGCCAGGGACAGGCCAGTGAGTACGTTTGAATGTACTCGCAAACATTAAGAACACGGGTATAATAAATCAAACATGCTCCGGATTAATTAGATGATCACACGTCTGTCACGAAATATACGAAAGACCAAGATGCACACATATGGTTAAAAATGTACCAAAACAAAATACTGGGTGCCAAACGAGTGTCCGAATGACTCCTCGAGCGGAAAATGCAGAATAGTAATACTGGTGCCAAACGAGTGTCTGAATGACTCCTCGAGCGGAAAATGCAGAATAGTAATACTGGTGCCAAACGAGTGTCTGAATGACTCCTCGAGCGGAAAATGCAGAAATAATAATGCCACAGTCGGGCGTCGAGGCGACACCACATAAAGGGCTTATATATAAAGTAAGAAATAAGAACACGCCACAGTCGGACGTCTGCGCGACGTCTCATAAAGGGCTTATAAGAGAGTAATCACAGTGAATATCTAGGAGGTAGAACCATCCCAGGGATACCCAATAATATACGTAATATAAATGGTTAGTCCAAAAATAATAAAGATCACAATCCATACGTGCCATACTCATAAACAATATTTAGTACAGTCGTTTCTCCATCCGAAAACCGATAATTTAGTCGAGCCGTATCTCCATCCGGATACCGTTACTACGATCCAGTTAGCCGTGTCTCCATCCGAAAACCGATAATATGGTCTAGTCAAACCGTATCTCCATCCGAATACCGTCACTAGACTCAACTCAGACTGTGGTCTCTACTCAAGAACATGACTATCCAACAGGATGTATCCTCTGCAGAGGGAGTACCATTTTCCACGAGTAACGGGTTTACTTAGTCCCTCGGGACTAATTCCGTCTACGGTCTTTTAATTGAAAACACACCTGACCTGCACACACCAGCTTAACTCACCAGTGTCTGGAATCACCCACGACACCTGCCAAGCAAAACTCTAAGTGGGGAGGCTACAACCTCGACGTAGCATGGGATCACAAAATTTATACCGCGCGCAAACTGGGGAAGCTATCCCCTTCGGCTACAACCGAAACACCCATGCCCCCGGACCGGATGACTGGCTTTAATCCATGGCCATGGGACCCTCATCACGGCCTCTCTGTACGGTGTGTGCTTTGGAAAGGGGTTGACAACCTACTGAACCATACCCTGTCCCCTACAGGGACAAGTGGTGGTACCAACAAAAAGGAAGCTACTGATCAAGACTCGGTCTACAACCGACTCAAGTGGTCCAAGTATCCACCAACAACATTACCACTAGTGAAATAAATCACCACTCCTCGAGCCTCACCAAGACGTACCGGGCATACTCGTCTCGACGAGGGACTAGGGACAAGCTCGTGTCTACCCAAGACCACGACTTTCCCGGCTTCCTACCGGTGTGCAAGAGAAGCTCACGAGGATGACCCAAATCATTAGTGTATCCATTGCTGACCACAAAACAACTCCAAAGTGCACTCATGCACGAGACCATATCGACACATAAAGCTATCACATACTCCAAGTCCAAAGGTGTTGTGATCGTATCCAAACACCACAACAAAATATTATGCCAGAGTTCAAAAATGCTTGCCGTCAAGAGTATGCAAAGGATGCACTTATTGGAAGCTTTCCTTTTCCTCCAAAAATCCTATTTTGCAAAATACACAAATAACAAATATTTCAAACACAGTACCAAAACCTGTCTCAAATATTTTTGAAATAAATCTTAAAATAAACTAGATGAAATTTGAGAGAGGTAGGAAAAAGAATCAACTCATTTGGAGTTTTATTTTAAAAGTTATAGCCAGTCAAAGTTTGGTCAAACTCTGTTTTAAATAAAACCAGAAAAAGAAAACGATTTAGAAGAAAATACGCTTTCGCAGTAGAGGAGACGCACTCGGGAGTTTGCGCCTTCACTTAAACAGAGGGAGCGGTCGCGCGGGTCACTGACAGTGGGTCCAGAGGGCCCACTGGTCAGGTTTGACCGTTTCTTCCCTCCTTCTCCTCTCTTCTGCCCGACGGGAGCGGGGCTCCGGCGATCGCCGTCGACGAACGGCAGCGCCTCACGGGCATCCAAGGGCGGGGATGGAACAGCTAGACCGAGGTGGTCCTTTGGGTGGTTGATGGGTCGTCGGAGGTGGAAGGAATCGCCGGCGGCGAGCTCCGCGGCGGAGAAAAGCTACGTTGGTGAAGTGACTTTGGTGCTCCGGTGGTCTCCGATCGAAGTTGAGTAGTTGGGCAGCTCCGCACGACTATGGGGAAGTTCTTGGTGGCGCTGGTTGGGCGAAAGGGCGGCTGGTTGCGACGAATCGCACCGGGGCTTGGCGGCGGCCGAGCTGGCCGGAGTTGAGGAAGATGGCCACTACGGGTCGATCTACTGCGTGGGAAGCTCTACGGGGAGTGCCTGGTGTCGCCTGAAGCCTTGAACGAGCTCGGGGTTCCCTTTTATAGCGTGACGGGGCTGGCTTCGCGGCGGCAGAAGATAAGATCGCCGGCGACCACTTTCTTGTAGTTGCAGGGCATCGTGGAGGCGACGAAAGCGTGCCGACAAGCGGGAGGATAAGAACGGCCTGTGCTCTGAGGCAGCTGGCGTGCGCTGGCGGTTTGGGCGGCGCTGTCCGCGGCGGAATCTGCTGGCGACGCCGGCGTGCTGCCAAGGCGGTGCTGCAGGGTGCCAGGGGGAGCTTGGAGTGTACTGGAGAGAGGGCGAGTGCGTGGCGGGGTTCGGCAGGCGAGCAGGGGTCAGAGATGGGACGCGACGAGGGCGGCAGTGCGGCGTGTCGGCGTAGTGCGCGCGCGTGCAAAACGTGCGCTCTGGGCGCGCCCAGAGCACGCACGGCACCTGCTCGACGAAATGCCAGCGCGCTCTAGAGCTCGAGGGTGGAGCTGGCACTGCACAGGATGGAGGTAGGGGTAACAAGGCACTCAGTGGACAAGGTGGGTCGGTCAGGGGTTCAAGCCCATCATGCAAACCAGAGAGCTTGCCAAAAAGGACTGTGCACACCAGGTGTTCGACAGAATGCCAGATGCACTTAGGCAACTCTTGGAGTGGCCAAAATCTGCAGATCAGTGTCTCTTTAGATGCAGGAGATGGTGGTAAGGTTAGTTTGGCAAAAACAGAAAGTTGATAGTGCAAGTTTTGCAAAACTCCAGTTTTGGACAGAAAGAAAAAGGGTTTAGAACATGCATTATAAAACCTCCAATGAGCCCAATCTCCTGGACTTAAGAGTTTGGTAGGGAGGGCTACTAGTAGAAAAAAGCTCAGGGTTACTAGAGCAAAGAAAAATAAGGTTGCAGTACAAATCACCAAATTGGGTCAGAATGGAAATGGAGATGATTCACTTAAATTTTTCAAAGAACATCACTGGGTTTTTGCTTGAAGATGAATGGTATACATCCACTGACATCTCCAAACACTTGGAAGAATTTTTAGAAGAATATTTAAATGGGTTGCAGTGCAAAAGTGCCTACTGAACCAGATTCGAAAAGTTGGTGAAGAGCTCAAAATCTCCAATGGCCAGAAGGTATTTTTGCATAAAAGTGATGTGGAACCATCACATGACATCCCCAAATTTTGGTGGAAAAATTGAATGCATTTGCCAAATGTTTGTAGTGCAAATAGGCTCCAAATGCAAAAGAAATCATTTTATAAGAACAAAGTTTTGAGAAAGTAAATCTTGCAACATTTGAATCCACTGATAAATAATTGTTTTATTATAGAGAGAAATCAAGTCCAACAATACCTTTGAAGGTTTTTCCCACAAGAGGCATAAATCCAAAATCACAAAAGTTAAAACTTGACAATTGGAAAAGTTTTATTTCCTGGCAACATTTTAATAAATAAAAACAAGGCCAAAATTTTGGGGGTGTCACATGAGCTTCTTCAATAGGTGATGAATTAAGATCATATATTTCTTCAACATGCAGTAAATTAAGACCATGTATTTCTTCAACAGGAGGTAAATTCTTAACATCTTCAGCTTTAATACCCTTTTCTTTCATAGATTTCTTTGCCTCTTGCATATCTTCAGGACTGAGAAATAGAACACCCCTTTTCTTCGGAGTCGGCTTAGGAGTTAGCTCAGGAAGTGTCCAATTATTTTCATTAGTCAACATATTATTCAATAGAATTTCAGCTTCATCCGGCGTTCTTTCCCTGAAAACAGAACCAACACAACTATCCAGGCGGTCTTTGGAAGCATCGGTTAGTCCATTATAAAAGATATCAAGTATTTCATTTTTCTTAAGAGGATGATCAGGCAAAGCATTAAGTAATTGGAGAAGCCTCCCCAAAGCTTGTGGGAGACTCTCTTCTTCAATTTGCACAAAATTATATATTTCCCTTAAAGCAGCTTGTTTCTTATGAGTAGGGAAATATTTAGCAGAGAAGTAATAAATCATATCCTGGGGACTACGCACACAACCAGGATCAAGAGAATTAAACCATATCTTAGCATCACCCTTTAATGAGAACGGAAATATTTTAAGGATTTAAAAGTAGCGAGTTCTCTCATCATTAGTGAACAGGGTGGCTATATCATTTAATTTAGTAAGATGTGCCACAACAATTTCAGATTCATAGCCATAAAAAGGATCATACTCAAACAAATTAATTATATCAGCATCAATAGAGAATTCATAATCCTTATCAGTAACAAAGATAGGTGAAGTAGCATAAGCAGGATCATATTTCATTCTAGCATTCAGAGTTTTTTCTTTCAACTTAGCTAATAATTTCTTAAGGTCACTTCTATCATTGCAAGCAAGAAAGTCTCTAGCAGTTTCTTCATCCATAACATAGCCCTCAGGCACAATGGGCAATTCATATTTAGGGGGAGAGTCTTCATCATCACTTTCATCAATATTATCAGTTTTAATAATTTCATTCTCTCTAGCCCTAGCAAGTTGGTCATCAAGAAATTCACCAAGTGGCACAGTAGTATCAAGCATAGAAGTGGTTTTGGTTTCATCATAAGTATCATGCATAGCAGAAGTGGCATCATCAATAACATGCGACATATCAGAATTAATAGCAGAAGCAGGTTTAGGTGTCGCAAGCTTACTCAAAACTGAAGGTGAATCAAGTGCAGAGCTAGATGGCAGTTCCTTACCTCCCCTCGTAGTTGAGGGATAAATTTTTGTTTTCACGTCTTTCAAGTACTTCATAGTGACCAACGGATATAAATCCCAAGTGACTCAAAGAATAGAGCTATGCTCCCCGGCAACGGCGCAGAAAATAGTCTTGGTAACCCACAAGTTTAGGGGATCGCAATAGTTTTCGAGGGTAGAGTATTCAACCCAAATTTATTGATTCGACACAAGGGGAGCCAAAGAATATTCTCAAGTATTAGCAGTTGAGTTGTCAATTCAACCACACCTGGATAACTTAATATCTACAGCAAAGTATTTAGTAGCAAAGTAATATGGAAGTAACGACAATGGTAGCAAAAGTAATATTTTTGGGTTTTGTAGTGATTGTAACAGTAGCAACGGAAAAGTAAATAAGCGGAGAAAAATATGTGAAAAGCTCGTAGGCATTGGATCGGTGATGGAGCATTATGCCGGATGCGATTATTCATGCAACAGTCATAACATAGGGTGACACAGAACTAGCTCCAATTCGTCAATGTAATGTAGGCATGTATTCCGAATATAGTCATACGTGCTTATGGAAAAGAACTTGCATGACATCTTTTGTCCTACCCTCCTGTGGCAGCGGGGTCCTAGCGGATACGAAGGGATATTAAGGCCTCCTTTTAATAGAGTACCGGACCAAAGCATTAACACATGGTGAATACATGAACTCCTCAAACTATGGTCATCACCGGGAGTGGTCCCGATTATTGTCACTTCGGGGTTGCCGGATCATAACACATAGTAGGTGACTATAGACTTGCAAGATAGGATCAAGAACTCACATATATTCATGAAAACATAATAGGTTCAGATCTGAAATCATGGCACTCGGGCCCTAGTGACAAGCATTAAGCATAGCAAAGTCATAGCAACATCAATCTTAGAACATAGTGGATACTAGGGATCAAACCCTAACAAAACTAACTCGATTACATGATAAATCTCATCCAACCCATCACCGTCCAGCAAGCCTATGATGGAAGTACTCATGCACGGCGGTGAGCATCATGAAATTGGTGATGGAGGATGGTTGATGATGACGACGTCGACGGATTCCCCTCTCTGGAGCCCCGAACAGACTCCAGATCAGCCCACCCGAGAGAGTTTAGGGCTTGGCGGCGGCTCCGTATCGTAAGACGCGATGAATCTTCTCTCTGATCTTTTTCTCCGCGAACATGAATATATAGAGTTGGAGTTGAGGTCGGTGGAGCTCCAGGGGGCCCACGAGGCAGGGGGCCACGCCCAGGGGGGCAGGCGCGCCCCCACCCTCGTGGAAAGGTTGTGGGCCCCCTGGCCTTGATTCTTTCGCCAGTATTTTTTATTATTTCCAAAAATAATCTCCGTGAAGTTTCAGGTCATTCCGAGAACTTTTGTTTCTGCACATAAATAACACCATGGCAATTCTGCTGAAAACAGCGTCAGTCCGGGTTAGTTCCTTTCAAATCATGCAAGTTAGAGTCCAAAACAAGGGCAAAAGTGTTTGGAAAAGTAGATACGACGGAGACGTATCAAGGGGATGACCAACAAATCATTCGGTGCGATGTTGGCTGCTTTCCGTATTTCTTACCCAGATGCTTCTGAGCTGCCACACACCTACAGTAAAATGAAGAATATCCTCCGCGCGGTTGGGATTGGATATGATATGATCCATGTTTATGAGAAAAGTTGTGTTCTATTCTGAAAGCATTTTGCTGACTTAAGTGAATTCCCAAAATGCAAATCATCAAGAAGGAAAGATGGCGATGTTGTGAAGAGGATTCCTCATAACGTTCTAAAACATTTTCCAATTATACCAAGATTGCAGAGGTTGCTTCATGATGCTCAAACAAGAGAGGATGTACTCTGGCATTCTAGGAACCCGAAATACGGAGATCGGAATTTAATGAGCCATCCATCTCATGTTAGTGACTGAACAAGCTTCAATCTGAAACATAAAAAGTTTGCTGTTGAGCCGAGAAAGATTAGGCTTGGCTTAGCTACCGATGGATTCAACCCATTTGGCCACCAGAGCGCCACATATTGCATGTGTTTAGTGCTTGTTATCCCTGACAACATGCCACCAAATGTCTGCACCAAAGAATCGAACTACATGATGGCCTTGCTCATCCCAGGTCCAGAAAGTCCTGGAAATGATTTTGATTTATTCATAGACCCTCTTGTGGAGGATCTTCAAAAGAAATGGAGGGGTGTTCTCACTTGAGACCTATATAGCAGCCCACCAGCTGATTTCTTTCTGCCTGTTGTTATAATTTTGTGCATCCATGATTATCCGGTTTTGGGCACTATGTCAGGGCGAACGACACATGGTTACAATGCATGTGTTCACTATGACAAGAATCCGCTGTCATACTTAATACATAGAAGGGACTGTTACATTGGACACCGTCATTTCCTTGCCAAGGACTAGTCGTGTCCTAAAAAATACCGAAGACCTGTGTTCGATGCAGCTCATGAAAACCGTGATGCACCAAAGAGGCTCACCAGCGATGAGTTGCAGGAGGAATTACAGAAGGTCAGGCAAATTACACCAGGAAACCATCATGATAATGGTAGTGGGAAAAGGAAGCGTGGCAGGCAGAAGAGAGATTATTGTTTACCTGCAGGTCCACTTTGTGGGACTTGTAGTATTGGAAAGATTTGGATATGCGGCATAATCTTGATGTGATGAACATTGTGAAAAATATATGTGACATCACTATAAGCACACTTCTTAATATTGAAGGCAAGACGAAAGATACCTTAAAATCTAGGATTGATTTGACACACCTGGGTATTAGATCCGATTTGCAGGTCAAAGCCGATGGTGCATCACGGGATATGGCACCAGCTTTCTACATCTTGGACAAGAAAAAAAAGAATTTTGCAATGTCCTGTCTTGTGTGAGATTGCCACATGGATTTGCTTCCAGCCCTGAAAGGAGAATTAGTGGAGATGGAAACCACGTCCTACTTCAAAGGGTTTTACCTGTTCTCCTTACAGGATTGGGCTGCCCTGACTTATACAGAGCAATTGCAGAGTTGGGACAATTCTTTAGGGAACTCCGCAGTAGAAATATCATGATAGATGTTGTGAGGCATTTTAAAGACAAGATACCAACTATCCTATGCGACCTTGAGAAGATATATCCTCTAGCCTTCTTTTGATTTGATAAAGCATTTGGTTGTTCATCTACCTGATGAGGCATTACTTAGAGGTCCAGCACAGTATGGCTGGATGCACCCTATTGAAAGGCAGCTAGGCACTTTCAAGGGCTAGGTTAGGAACAGAGCTAGACCTGAGGGTTCCATTGTAGAGGCCAACATTGCTACAGAAGCGTAGACATTCTGCTCAAAATACATTGAAACATCTGATCAGCTTAGCAAAAAGGTGGGGGAAACAATCCTAAGCTCAATGTTTTTGATTGTTTTGTTCGAGTAACAGGGAAGAGTCAGCAAGATGACAAACCTAAATATTTGGAAAAATCGTTTGGTATGTGTTGAATAATTGTCCTGAGATTCTACCTTATATCAAGTAAGTGCTGACTACTGTAGCTTATACATCGTAATCGACTAAACTTACAGTATATTCTTATATATTTAGATGTTTGACACGATCACTATGTTCTGCAGCATCTACAAACAAGAGTAACTCGTGCAAAATCAAAGAAACATTGACAAACGAGTTAGGGCAGGATTTGTGAAATGGTTGAAGAGACGTGTAAGCTTTTGAATTGCACTGTCGGTTTTTAATATATTGAGTACATAAGATGATTATCTTGTCTATTCTAACCATAGGTTAAGAAGATGCGGGGGGGAAGGGGCAAGCAGTTAGTCATACCCTTTACGCACTAGCAATGGGTCCTGATACTGGGGTAAGACATGATGCATCTTGCATTGTTGGAGATGTGCGCTACAACACACTTGCTCGCGACGAAGGTTGGAAGCCATAAAATAGTGTCTTCATGAGCACGAATATGCACAAGGACGTGACAACTGAAATGTATGCTAACATAACAAACATTGTTCAGTTGCAGTATATCTCCAGTTTCGAGGTTCATTGATGTGTGGTTCCATTTTGCTGTCCTCGGTATAACTACTTTTCCAAGATCGCAAAACCCAAAGCTGATGATCATTTCAAATCCATCAATGTCAAGGCGGCGTACCATACTGACGAGCCTTATATTTTGGCAAATCAAGCAAGATAGATATTTTTCTTGGAAGACACATTGCACGTAATGAAGACCGGAGACTATTGCAAAAGTTTAAGCAGAGGGATTTGTTTAATGAAGTTGCACAACAAGATGATGCTTATACTGCTACTGATGTAGAGGATTCCATAGATGTTCATTATATGTTTGAGAACAATCACATCAATAAGGTTGGAAAAAAGATTCCATGTCTGATTGTGGACGTAGAAGAGTTGATCTATAAGAAGCCAACCACTACTGCAGGATGCTGCTATAGCGACACTATGATCAGAGACCCTTTGACGAAACTGTGTGCAATGTATTAATCGCAAACGGTGATGTAAAAAAACTGTCAAAAAGATGGAAAATGTTTGCAATGAATGATACATCAAACACGGTTTAGATTTTAGTTGCGTGTGCGATGCTGCATATGGTTGATTCATAAGAACTGTTTGCGATGAGATAGAACAACAGAAACGGGCAGCCACCAGATCAAGGTGTGTGTGATATACAACATACAATTTGCTCTGATGAACCGTTTGCGATGATCGAGGTGAACACAATCGATTCGGTGTAACAAGATGTGTGTGATACCCAACAAATAGGTCGGTAATCAGAATTGTATGCGATCATTAGACAGCCCATACGGTCTTCTTTTGTGAACTGTGTGCTCGTCGGGGCACACAGTTTAACAAACCAACCAGTGGGCGATAATGTAGAAGATCTCTGTCGAATACATATTACTAACCGTCTACGATGAGATTGACAAGATAAACAGAGATAACAAATTAATATGACCAAACAAAAACAGAGACATATACAGTCTGCTTAATTTAGTCCTTCTTCTTCTTCTTCTTGTTAGATGGCCCTGCGACATCGTCTTAGTGAGGACGCTTCTTGCAGCTGACCGTTGGCTTTTCATCGCCGTTGTTGTCATCATCGTCGTCCTCCTCCTCCTCGTTCGACCATTCCTCCTCATCATCGTCGATGTCCTCTTCTTCGTCCTCCGACGGCTCCTCATCCGTCTGGTTGTCGTCTAACGACTCCGGAGGCGGCGTCCCTTCCATGATCCGGCTATAATCAAGGTCTAGGCTCAACGCCGGACTCATGGAAGACGAGCGGGATGATTCCGATGTTGACCTGTCATCGGGTGCCAGACTGCTGGCCGAACTTTCATCCTCGCTGTCGCTTTACATGGCTGCGGTTAAATAAAAACCTCGAGAAAGCGACATTGCAGAGTGTGTGCCAGTGTGTAGCGCGGCCTGCCGGGGATGATGAATATGGTGGACACTTAAGCGGGGTATGCAGAGAAGAGGAAATGCCAATTGAAGCGGGGGTTGACGTATTATCTAACTGCTGATGTAATCAACCACAATTATTTGTACCTAGACGCTCCAAATTCCCGGGGTTGCGTAGGACTCTTATTGGTTGGTTTCTTTTTTCAGGACAAAAAGAAGGAACGAGTTTTGGGATTATGCACCGGTATCGGTACGAACGGAGTAGGACAGTTGCCAAGCAATACATTGAGCTCTTCTTATTGATAAAGCCAGTAATAATCAAACTACAAAGGAAAACAAAAAACAACAAAGGAAAATATTTGCACGAATCTTCGACTAACATCAATGGCATAGGACCTAGATGTGCATTACTTAGAGCACATCTAGATGTGCTTTAGCAATACTATCAAACAAAACCCCTAATCATCATTGCAAACAGCGCATAGAACATGGCTAATGCGACAACCATAACTACACATGCTAGTTCCTTCTTGTTTCTTGCTTTCATCTGTTGTCTGTGATTGATTCTTTCCTGCTTCATCGTACTGATTGTACATTCCAAATCAACCAGTTTCTTCTTTAGCTTTACGTTATCTTCTACAAGCTTGGTGATAACACTCCGAGCCCTGCCATGCCATTCTTCATCCATCCATTTAACAAAGGCACAAGCCTCATATCCCTGCCAATGTTAAATAGTATTCAGGATGAGCGGTGGCATTAAGTCAAGTAAAATGATGAACTTAGCACTAACCTCTAAGGGGCAACTGACAAACCGCCTGCCAATGTCGAATCCCTCCGTGCATAGACGTCGAGCGGGAGCGTGCCCGTGCACACAACTCAGCTTTTGGTAGTTCTCGATGGTGCAAAACTTGGAGTCGAACTCGTGTTGCGGGAGCCTGGAGTCGTGCTCCGGATCCGGCGGTAGATCCCTTTGCTGGGTGGGTCATTCAGGACGGATTCAGCAAGGAGCTAATTTGGAAATGCTAAAAAGATCGGGATAGATTTGAACCTGCCAGGACGATGTTGATTTGTAGTACACCAACCTTTTCAAGACCATAGGCAAGTGCTCGGCGGCGACCGCCGTCGTGGCCGCGATACGAGCAGCAGCAGCCGCACCGAAACCATCAGCACCATTCGTCCGCATTGCCCCAATGCTAGTGCCATGCGTGGGAATCTGGAGGCTATCTAGGGATTTGGGGGAAATGGGGAAACAGTGGGGATAAGCTAACGGTCGGGAACTACTTATGGCACTATATGTTGTATACGGCACACTGTTTATACATATCAGTTGTGTTTGGTATTATAACGTCACACACAATTTCCGCACCAAACCGTGTGAGAAGACAACATTGGTGAGACAAGGTTGCCGTTACATAACCATATGTGATGTACTACGCTATACATATAATTGAGTTACAGTGATACCGTGTAAACAGCCGCTCTGCGGATATCCATCAAAAAATAAAATAGTCGCTCTGCATATAGAGATGGCGGCAGCGGCCCAGGTAGCGGCTACCGGAGAAGAGGTCAATCCTCTGTCAGGACCCCGATCCTAAGTCACACCGATCTAGCATGTAACACATGATATCACTTTGCGGCCTCATGCACGGTATTCCCACGGGTGCCACCTTACCTGGCCCGGGACCGTTTGCGCCTTTTGGCTCACGTATATGATAGTGTCGCTAGCATCCATATGACAGAGAACCCGAGCCGACATGACTAGTCGTAAACCCAAAATGGAACTAACTTACAGGGACAGGCATACATGACCCAGCAACGAACGTGTCGGTCATCAGCGAGTGAATCCGGGCTGTAGCAGCTAGGCTAACAGGACTCCGGAGAATCCGGGCTGTAGCAGGCTAACAGGACTCCGGTAGACACCGCGTGACATTTCCCTGAAGGGACAGACACAGGAACGAAGAAGGACACGTGCCGGCCAGCCTAAGTGTTTCGGAGCAGTAGCAAGCTACCATGGCTCAGTGGAAGCACTAGGAGACATTTCCCCATAAGAGAAGCTACCAAGAATAAACAACTAGATAGTCGGATCCCACACATACCAAGCATTTCAAATCATACACACAATATGCTCGATATGTGCAAATACAACATGGCATCACAACAAAACTCTACAACTCAAAGTATTTATTCATTAGGCTCCGAGGAGCCAAGTATTACAAACATGGGTCCCATGACCCAACAGACAGAGCATACAAGCAACAAGCGGAAGCATAAACATGTCTGAGTACAGACAACTACAAATGAAAAAGGCTGAGAAGCCTGACTATCTACAAGACCCTCCCAAGGGTACAAGATCGTAGCTGAGGTAACAGGCTAAACGTCGAAGTCCAGCAGAACTACTAGTGAGACTAAAGTCTCTCTGCAAAACATAAATTAAGCAAATGTGAGTACAAATGTACCCAGCAAGACTTACATCAGAACTAGCTACATATGCATCGGTATCAACAAAGGGGTGGTGGAGTTTAACTGCAGCCTGCCAGCTTTGACTCGGTGGCTATCCTAAACTACAACTGCAAGTAACTCTTTTGAGGTGGCGCACACGAGTCCACATATTCACCATATCAATACACCACTATAGATCCGCTCCTGTCTCCCTACGAGAACGCCATCCATAGCACTCACGCTTATCTTGCGCATTTTAGAGTATCCACTTTCACTTGTTTATGAACTGTATAGGCAACCCAGAGGTCCTTTACCGCGGACGCGGCTATTTGAATAGATCATTTATAACCCTGCAGGGGTGTACTTATTCACACATGTTTCCACCACTTAGCGTCTACACACGACATGTGCTCGGCAGACTTCAAGCGAAAGCAGACGTGGGTGTAGACCACGACCTGACTAACCACACAAGTCCCTAGTCTAGGTTATTTGCCTATTCATGTTCCATCCGAAGGGAGTCCGGCCGAGGTTTCCACTTACGGCCCCGAATGATGTGTGCAGGGTTCCCGAGGCACCAAACGGGCGTCTCGGTACACCGTGCAACGTGCCTACCACATCACAGCCCACCCCTCGGGTCAGCACTGCGCACGGCCTCCGGCATACTACAAACACCAAAAACTACTTGCAACTCCTGGACAGAGGACAGGGCGGTTAATAAGTCGAGCGGGGTCATATTTCAGGGCCCAACGTGTGGTAGTAGCTATTCATGGATCACAAACATAGAACTGAGTTCCTGAGGAAGGTTTCAATGAGACAACCCACCATGTACTCCTACATGGTCTCTCACCGCTACCTTTACCAAATCGTGTTCACACACTTAGCTCACACAGAGTAGGACATGTTCATCACCATTCCAATTCATCCCCGATGAATCATACCTAACACAACTCTAAGCAGTAGCAGGCATGACAAACAAGCATGAATGAGTAGGCACATCAGGGCTCAAACAACTACTACTCATGCTAGTGGGTTTCATCTATTTATTGTGGCAATGACAGGTCATCCAGAGGAAAAGAGGGTTCAACTACCGCATCAAGTAACAGATGAATCGTTGTTGTCCTAATGCAGTAAAAGAGAGCAGGAGCAAGAGAGTGGGATTGTATCGGAATGAACAAGGGGGCTTTGCTTGCCTGGCACTTCTGAAGATAGTATAGCTCTTCATCGGGTCATCGAATTCATCGTCGGAACACGTCTATCGAGAGGGAACAACCACCGGCAATAGAGAAGGAACACAATCAATGCAATGCACAATATGATGCATAATCATGACATGTCAATATGCTGTGATTTGAGATAATCCAACTAGCAACAGGTTAAATGGAGTTGGTTTGAATCCAAGATTCAAATTCAAACTCCATATGTGGATATTCAAATGCCATTTATATGATTGGTCCTAAACAGTAGCTATAAGTTGTTCTAACATGCATGAAAATGGTGTAGATGGATAGATTGGATTTTTCGGATCATTTTTCATATATAATTTATTTCATTCTGAGCTATAGATTATTTTCTATGATTTTTTGAAGTTCAAACCATTTTCTGGATTTTTCTGGTTATTTAGTATTAAAAAAATCCAGTAAATGATTTACTGCATCAGCATGACATCACGCTGACGTCAGCGGTCAATGGAGTGGCGCAGGTCATACTGTCCAGTGGATCCCGCGTGTCAGTTACTAACTAAACTATCCTGGTTTAATTAGCACTAATCCTAGATTAATTAGCAGGGCCGGGCCCGCGTGTCAGTGACTGTGGTGGGTAATTAGCAGTGTGGTTAGGCACTAATTAAGTCGGCCATGTCGGCGGTTAACCGCCGGTGACACAGAGACGCGGCGGCGTCGCTCGTTCCGGTGACTCCGGCGACGAGAGGAGGCGGGGTTGGGCTCTAAGGCTGCAGCGCGACGAGGCGCATCGGGTGGTGGCCGCGGGGCTGCTGGAGATGGCCTGAGGCAGCGACGGCGTCAAGCAGAGCGGCGCCGCAACACGGGCTCGACCGTTGCGATGCTACGGTGTACGAGACTGTCACATCCCTAGCATCTGGTTTTGCACTAGACTAGCTCCATGTGTGCATCATGTTTAAATTTGAAAGAAATTTGAAATGGGGATTGATTAAACCCTTGCACCAGAAAGAATTCAATAGGATGAAATAAAATCTTTTTCAAGAACCCAAAATGCCCTTTAAAAATGTTCATGATTTTTGATAAAGGTGAAAACCTCTGCCAAAGATCATGAGCATAATTGTTGGCCATTTATGGATTTTTAATTAACCCATATTATATTTTAATTGGGGCATTTGAATTTTATAAATATTTTAAATGCTCCAAATATTCTGAAATCACTTGAGGGCCTCTGGATTAATTCAGTTAGTGCCCATATTTATGTTCAGAATTTAATAAAATGATTTAGTTCTAAAACTAAATCAAAACAGAGAGGAAATAAATAGAAAACTGAAACAAAAGAAAAAGGACAGAAAACCTACCCGCACTTACCTGGCGCTCACCTAGCAGCCCATCTGGCCAGCCCAGCCCACCAGGGGCAGGGAGGTCTCATCGGTAATTCTTGGCGTGTCGGCGACGCGTGGGGTGGCCGGTGGCCGCGGTGGTGCTCGTCAGCAGCGGCAGCGCGTTCGGTGAGGTGGGGAACGGCGAGGGAGAGAGCAGGGGAGAGTGAGAGAGGTCGGGCGGACCGGGTCGACACCGGGGAGTTCATCCACGCGTGCCCGACGCGCGCGCGGCCACCGCACTCCACCTCCTGCATGCCGCCGAGCCCCTGGACGCGCGGATGAACGCCCCGGTGTCGACCCGATCCGCCCGACCTCTCGCACTCTCCCCCTGCTCTCTCCCTCGCTGTTCCCCACCTCACCGAACGCGCTGCCGCCACTGACGAGCACCACCGCGGCCACCGGCCACCCCACGCCTCGCCGACGCATCAAGAAGCTCCGCCCCGTCCCCCTCTTCCTCCTCACCGAGCCACATGATGCCTGAAGCCCCTGGACGCCGCCAGCACCGCCGTTCCCCTCGTCGGTCGCCGTGGATCCTCGCCGTCGATTCGGGAGTTACAGAGCATCCCTGGCCTCGCCATCGCGCTCGTTGGCCTCGCTGTGAGCCTCCGCACCGAATCTCTCTCTCCCCGATGCCGATTTCTTCCTCTAACCGCGGACTCCGTCGAGCCCGAGAGTTTCTCGCCGCCGGCCATGACGCCGCCGTGGCTAGAGCCCACCCGCATTGTGTATGAGTGCGTCACCACAACCAGAGCGTCTGAAGTAGCCCGTAGCACCCAGCTGCTCTTGCTCCCGTGCACCACAACGCCGAGCCCAAGTTCGCCGAGCTCCGGCCGCCGCCGTGAGCTTGTTTCCGCCGGGCTCCGGCCACCTCAGCTCCCGCCGCCCGCCCCATCGGCTGCGCGCGAGCAGCAGCTCCCCGTAGAGCCTCCCCGCGCTCAAAACCATCGCCTATAGGCGAAAACCGAGCCAACCCAGTGCGCCCCACCGTGTTTTGGCCGCCGCCGGCGTAACTCCGGCGATGGTGACGTGGCAGATTAGTTTAGGCTAATGACGCAGTTAGTTACCACCTAGTGAGACTGACAGCAGGGCCCCGCTACCTAATTAAGCTTAGATTAAGTTTCTGCTTCGTATTAACTAATCCCAATGGCCCCACGCATCAGCATTGACCATGTTGACATGGCCATTGACTGGGCCCACACGTCAGCGACCCTAAACAGCACTGAGACACTGACCAGTGGGTCCCACTGGTCAGGTTTGACCTGGACCGGGTCTGATGACCTGCTGAGGTCAGCATGACGCAATGCTGACGCAGTAATGCCCTTTTCTGGATTTATTCTTTTCAGGAAATTCCAGAAAAATAGAGCAAACTTCTAAAAATCATAGAAATTAATCTGTAACTCAAAATACAAAGATTTATATATGAAAAATGATAAAAAAACCCAATATATCCATATGTACTGGTTTCATGCATGTTAAAACAACTTAACCTTGCTGTTTAGTTCAAAACATGATAAGGCACTATTTAAATTCATAATTTGCATTTGGGGTTGAACCTTTGGTTCAAAATGACCCAAACCCATCTGGTTGTAGTTGCATTAGGCCAACACACTCATATTACCATGTCATGATCATGCATCATACTATGCATTGCACTGATTGTGTTCTTCCTTGTTTGCCGGTAATTGTCCCCTCTCAGTAGACGTGGTTCCGACGATGAGATCGATGACACCGATGAAGATCTATACTATCTTCAGAAGTGCCAGGCAAGAAAAAACCCCTTGTTCATTCCGATACAATCCCACTCTCTCGCTCCTACTCTCTT
Organism: Aegilops tauschii subsp. strangulata; assembly: GCF_002575655.3. Classification (NCBI taxonomy): domain Eukaryota; kingdom Viridiplantae; phylum Streptophyta; class Magnoliopsida; order Poales; family Poaceae; genus Aegilops; species Aegilops tauschii. The sequence continues at coordinate 273,132,886 of NC_053037.3, read as the reverse complement.
TTACTGCATTAGGACAACAGCAATTCAACTATTACATGCTGCGGTAGTTGAACCCCTTTCCTCTGCATGACCTGTCATTGCGACAGTAAATAGATGAAACCCACTAGCATGAGTAGGATTTGTTTGAGCCCTGATGTGCCTACTCATTCATGCTTGTTTGTCATGCCTGCTATTGCTTAGAGTTGTGTCAGTTCTAATTCATCGGGGGTGAATTGGAAAGTTGGGAACATGTCCTACTGTTGAGAGCTAAGTGTGTGAACATGATTTGGTAAAGGTAGCGGTGAGAGGCCATGTAGGAGTACATGGTGGGTTGTCTCATTGAAACCGCCCTCAGGAACTGAGTTCTGTGTTTGTGATCCATGAACAGTTACTACCACACATTCGGCTCTGGGCGCTCCATGCTCTCTCGACTTATTAATCAACCTGATCTCTGTCCAGGAGTTGCAACTAGTTTCTGGTGTTTGTAGGTAGTGTTAGTAGTCTACCAAGTGGCACCCGGTACGGGTGGGCTTGGGACAGACTAGGCACAGTGGCACGGTGTACCAAGTGGCACCCGGATGGTGGGCTTGGGAACCCTGCTCACATCGTTTGGGGCCGTGAGCGACACCCCGGCCGGATCTCCTTGCGGATGGAACCCGAATAGGCGATAAACCTGGACTAGAGACTTGTGTGGTTAGTCAGGTCATGGCCGACTCCCTCACCAGGCTTCCACTTGAAGGTTGCCGAGATACACAACGTGTTCATGCTGGTAAGTGGCGAGAGCGTGTGTGTAGAAGTACACCCCTGCAGGGTTAACATCATCTATTCGAATAGCCATGTTCGCGGAAAAGGACTTCTAGGTTGCCTGTACAGTTCATAGACAAGTGAAAATGGATACTCTAAAATGCGCAAGATAAGCATGACTGCTATGGATGGCGTTCTTGTAGGGAGACGGGAGCGGATCCATAGTGGTGTATTGGTATGGTGAATATGTGGACTCGTGTGCGCCACCTCAAAAGAGTTACTTGCAGTCGTAGTTCAGGATAGCCACCGAGTCAAAGCTGGCTTGCTGCAGTTAAACTCCACCACCCCTTTGTTGATACCGATGCATATGTAGATAGTTCTGATGTAAGTCTTGCTGGGTACATTTGTACTCACGTTTGCTTATTTTATGTTTTGCAGACAGACTTCAGTCTCGCTAGTAGTTCCGCGTGGACCTCGACGTTTAGTTTGTTACCTCAGCTACGATCTTGTACCCTTGGGAGGGTCTTGTAGATAGTCAGGCTTCTCAGCCTTCTTCATTTGTAGTTGTCTGTACTCAAACAAGTTAAGCTTCCGCATGTGCTTGTTGTTTGTATGCTCTGTATGTTGGGTCATGAGACCCATGTTTGTAATAATTGGCTCCTCAGAGCCTAATGAATAAATACTCTGAGTCGTAGAGTCTTGTTGTGATGCCATGTTGTATTTGCACATATTGAGCATATTGTGTGTATGATTGAAATGCTTGGTATGTGTGGGATCTGACAATCTAGTTGTTTATCCTTGGTAGCCTCTCTTATGGGGAAATGTAGTCTCGTGCATCCACTGAGCCTTGGTAGTCCACTACAGCCCGGTTTACCGGAGTCCTGGTAGCCAGCACTACTGCTCCGGAACACCTAGACTGGCCGGCATGTGATACACTTCATTCTTGTGTCTGTCCCTTCGAGGAAATGTCACGCGGTGACATCCGGAGTCCTGCTAGCCTGCTACAGCCCGGGTTCCCGGAGTCCTGTTAGCCAAGTTGCTACAGCCCGGATTCACACGCTGCTGACTGACATGCTCGATGTTTGTATGCCTGTCCCCGTAAGTTAGTGCCACTTTGGGTTCACGACTAGTCATGTCGGCCCGGGTTCTCTGTCATATGGATGCTAGCGACACTATCATATACGTGAGCCAAAAGGCGCAAACGGTCCCAGGCCAGGTAAGGCGACACCCGTGGGGATACCGTGCGTGAGGCCGCAAAGTGATATGAGGTGTTACATGCTAGATCGGTGTGACTTAGAATCGGGGTCTTGACAGATTTGGTATCAGAGCCTGACTGACTGTAGGATTACCAAGCCAAACTGGTCGAAGTCGTGTCTAGAAATGCTTTAGTTATGTAGGGGAATTGATTGTGGGAAGGAACGTAAGGCTCTTTTTACTCCTTTACCTTATGCCCTTCTGATCTGAGTCAACTTCTTCTTTTCTACGTGGATTAAGAACTAGGCTTCTTATCTTTCTATCAGGATCACGTGTTACTAATCTGTAGACTTATAGGATTGATGGTTTCAAGCCCCAGTTCAGTTCCTACTACTTCCGTGTGTTGTTAGTTAATCTCAGAACCTTGATATTATGATGTTGAGAGGTTATGCCACCATTTTGCCGGATGTCTCAAATCTTTTTGAGCATTTATAGCCGTTATGCTGTCCAGGTCATCCCAGGTTTCTAAATAGTCTGATGCATTTGCAACCCCCTTCTTTCCGTTCCCAATGTTTCTCTGGGCCAGTTTAACCACACTAATCGGTGAGTTGAGGTACTCTGTTGCCTCGACATATATGTTGGAGCTATTATTATGACCCTAGGTGTCTTAGAGGATCACCTAATAATCTAGCCCTAATTTGTGTCCCCAGTGTGATGATTCTGGCCATCATTCTCGAGAGCATCCCGTGATGCCACTTAGTTAGTAGGCATTCTATTCCTGGGTTCTCGAACCCGAGATTCACCTTACTTACTTCATGTTGATAGTGTTTGCTAGTTCCTTTAGGATATTAGTAACCTTTGCGATAGTCCTCGAGGTCTGTGGTATTTCCTTCTTCCAAATACCATGAACTGCTTATGGCAGAAGTTCTTTTGAACCAAAAGATCACAACCAGAGTGCTCTTGATGAACACTTGATTCTATGTTGTGACTCTGCCAGTCCTTCCTTTTCTGCATGGGTTATCTGGAAGAATTATGTTGAACTTTGCTCGACATACTAATCTATGCATCCACAACTTAGAAAGTTATATGTTCCTTTGAGTTGTCCCTCTTAGTTGTTATTTGACCTTCGTCTGTCAATTGTTGGTCAGGAGTAGATGTGCATTCATGTTCATTGTTGCCTTTTATTCTCGAGGTCCGTGAAGTCGTTCTATTCCGGAATGACTAGGAGAAACAAACTCCAGTACCTCATCCATATCCAGGATTGGGTCAAAGTAGTTGTATCCTGCAGATCAAAATGCCAATCCAGCTTTTGTTCTGTTCTACCCTGAAGTATTGCCCTCTTGATGTCAGGAATGTCATGAGAATTGCACCAACCCTTATGAATTCTTGATGCAGTGATACCTCTCGCCATCATCATTCATTCCTCGGTTTTCCATGTTATTGTATCCGGAATACTGACAAGCGAATTGTGATGTGTGAAATCAGTACTGCTAGCAACCCCGTTGCTTGGTAGTTAAAGGACAATAATTTTATTCTTAGTGTGTTGGTTACTGAACCATCATTCTAAGATGGATCGTGCTACCTAGTCCATTTTCCCTGGTGCACCGTTCGATCAAGAGTTAGGATTGTGTCAATCCTTACCTAATTGATCATATCGTCTTGCCATTAAAAGCAAGATTGTTCTCGAGCTTAGTGACATATAGGTGGTTTGTGATTTTCCGTATATCTTCTCGGAAGTATAACCAGGTTATCACCTGACCGCTATGTTGAGTTCGTGATCAAGTTGGTTTCTTATAAACCATTCCTTCTCCAAGAATCTATGTTGGATACCCCTGAGCTAGTTGGTTACGCTAAACAACAACTTGGAGAGTTGGAAGATAAAAAGCTTTGCCGAATTTGGTTCTTTCTGAAGGGATATCTTTGTGTTTGTGTGTGTGTTGAAGAAAGATGATATCTTCACCAATTGGTCCTCGTGATCAGTTGTTGGATCTATTGTCTTGTCAAAACTTTGACTTGAGTATGGGCTATCATCAAGTCAAATCAGAACCAACGATGTTCGTAATGTTGTCTTACTCGTGGTAGATCCCTCGAGCATACACCATTACATCTTTTGGTCTGACCAATGCTATCACTGTGTTCACATAATGGTCGGAGTCCAGTGATATGGAAATTCCGATGAGTTGTTGTTGAGCCCATCAGCAGCATTTTGTCTCCTCCATGATTCGTATTGAACATCCAGCTAGTGTTGGAAACTTGTGTAAGCATTTTCTTCATGCCCCGTTCATGAAGTATATGTTTGGATGAAAGTAGTGACTTCCTCTAAGTTCACGTGCAATCGATGCAAGTTGCCGCCGTGAGTTCGAGAAAGATTGTTTTTGTTTACTTTGGTACCATCCCAAGTCAGTCATACATGTGCGAAGTATGCTATGGTTTGACAGGCTCGCTACCTCCATTCCATATGGATCTCTTAGTACACCAAGCCACAGATTGATTTGTTCAAGGAGAAGAAATTCCTTCTTAAGAGCTAATCATGACTTAAGTAAGGACTTTGCTATCCTCGATGATGGTTCCTAACCAGAACTCGGTAGTGTTCTATTATAAGACTACTACGTGGTCATGCTTGTCTGGGACAACGTGTTCACATGCGAGTAGCAGAACCCGCTCATGTTTTGGAGCTTGCTACCATATATCATCTCCCGAGAATCTCCCAACACCATCTTGTAGATTTGTGTTGCAAACTTTCATTTTTCTTTCTGGACTTGATGAGTCTGGAATATCATGTTACCAACCAGATCTGAATCTCAGGCGGATATGATGGTTGGAACTTTTCCAAGATCTGTTATGTAGGTCCCGACAAGGTTGATGTTCTGGCCGACACACCTAGCCGGAAGATCTATCATTGTAGTATCTTGATTGAGCTATTTGACCATCTTCTTTGTAAGAATTTCGTGCAACTTATTCTAGAAGTTGTTCCATAGGGGTCCTTATGCTCTCGGTTTCCTTGATTAAGCTATAACCATTCAAACAGTGGAATCACTCTCTACTGTTCAGTTTTTTCCCCAGTTACTAGAATCATTCATAGCATTTGTATTTTTGTTCCCAGCCTGTACGGCCTTTGTGCCATTTCACAATGGTCTGCCTTCTCAATAATTGTTATTCAGGATCATCTTCAAAAGTGGACTTACCATGGGTCCCATCCATTTCCGATGATAAGCAAAAATCATCCATTGCATTGTCTTCAACAAGGTAATCCACATTGTCCATTCTAGTCTGAGTATGACATTTCTTCAAACTCCTTGAAACGATCATTTATGAATCGCCTCAGGCCGGTGTGAAGAGTTTCAATGATCTTTATATCAAAAGTAATTCTCTTGCCACTTAAGGGAATAATTCTACGAGTCACTTTCCCTAAGGTGCCCCGTTATGGAATCATGGCAATTATGTCATCCCTATCTTAAAGCCATGCACCATCTTCTTCAGCATAGAATTTTGTGTACCCAATTGAACCTTGTCATCTACTTCTTCCATTGCTCCTGGTGTGTGTTTTGTGTATCAACTCAAGAGGTGTTCTTACGTCTCACTCCATGAGTTGATTCGGAGTTGCTCGAACCTCAAGAAGATCGATTCCTGTAGAGTTTCTCTCTGTCGACATCATGTTGGATGAAGATCTCAAAAGCAAAGACGTCAAGATCAATTGGAGCAATAAATCAACATCTTCGAGAAGGGATATTGGATCATGAAGATCGTGTTAGCTTGTGACCCCTCTGACTTCTTACCTCATGTCTTGAATCTCGGGACGAGATTCTTGTTTAGTGGGGGTGAGTTGTCACATCCCTAGCTTCTGGTTTTGCACTAGACTAGCTCCATGTGTGCATCATGTTTAAATTTGAAAGAAATTTGAATGGGGATTAATTAAACCCTAGCACCAGAAAGAATTCAATAGGATGAAATAAAATCTTTTTCAAGAACCCAAAATGCCCTTTAAAAATGTTCATGATTTTTGATAAAGGTGAAAACCTCTACCAAAAATCATGAGCATAATAGTTGGCCATTTATGGATTTTTAATTAACCCATATTATATTTGAATTGGGGCATTTGAATTTTTTAAATATTTTAAATGCTCCAAATATTCTGAAATCACTTGAGGGCCTCAGGATTAATTCAGTTAGTGCCCATATTTACGTTCAGAATTTAATAAAATGATTTAGTTCTAAAACTAAATCAAAACACAGAGGAAATAAATAGAAAACATAAACAAAAGAAAAATGACAGAAAACCTACCCGCACTTACCTGGCGCTCACCTGGCAGCCCATCTGGCCGGCCCAGCCCACCAGGGGCAGGGAGGTCTTCTTCCTCCCGCCAGTCGGACGCACCGCGCGTGCCCGACGCACGCGCGGCCATTGCACGCCACCTCTTGCTTGCCGCCGAGCCCCTGGACGCGTGGATCAATGCCCCGGTGTCGACCCGATCCACCCGGCCTCTCTCACTCTCCCCCTGCTCTCTCCCTCGCCGTTCCCCACCTCACCGAACGCGATGCCGCCGCCGACGAGCACCACCGCGGCCACCAGCCACCCCACGCCTCGCCGACGCGCCAGGAAGCTCCGCCCCGTCCCCCTCTTGCTCCTCACAGAGCCACATGATGCCTGAAGCCCCTGGACGCTGCCAGCACCGCCGATCCCCTCGTCGGTCGCCGTGGATCCTCGCCGTCGATTCGGGAGCTACAGAGCGTCCCCGACCTCACCATCGCGCGCGTTGGCCTCGCTGTGAGCCTCCGCGTCGAATCTCTCTCTCCCCGATGCCGATTTCTTCCTCTAACCGCAGACTCCGTCGAGCCCGAGAGTTCCTCGCCGCCAGCCATGATGCAGCCGTGCTAGAGCCCACCCGCACCGTGTATGAGCACGTCACCACAACCAAAGCGTCTGCAGTAGCCCATAGCACCCAGCTGTTCTTGCTCCCGTGCATTACAACGCCGAGCCCGAGTTCGCTGAGCTCCGGCCGCCGCCGTGAGCTTGTTTCTGCCGGGCTCCGGCCACCTCAGCTCCCGCCGCCTGCCCCATCAGCCGCGCGCGAGCAGCAGCTCCCCGTAGAGCCTCCCCGTGCTCAAAACCATCGCCTGTAGGCAAAACCCGAGCCAACCCAGTGCGCCCCATCGCATTTTGGTCGCCGCCGGCGTAACTCCGGCGATGGTGACGTGGCAGATTAGTTTAGGCTAATGACGCAGTTAGTTACCACCTAGTGAGACTGACAGCAGGGCCCCGCTACCTAATTAAGCTTAGATTAAGTTTCTGCTTAGTATTAACTAATCCCAGTGGCCCCACGCGTCAGCATTGACCATGTTGACGTGGCCATTGACTGGGCCCACACGTCAGCGACCCTAAACAGCACTGAGACACTGACTAGTGGGTCCCACTGGTCAGGTTTGATCTGGACCGGGTCTGTTGACCTGCTGAGGTCAGCATGATGCAATGCTGATGCAGTAATGCCTTTTTCTGGATTTATTCTTTTCAGGAAATTCCATAAAATAGAGCAAACTTCTAAAAATCATAGAAATTAATCTGTAACTCCAAATACAAAGATTTATATATGAAAAATGATCAAAAAAACCCAATCTATCCATATGTACTGGTTTCATGCATGTTAAAACAACTTAACCTTGCTGTTTAGTTCAAAACATGATAAGGCACTATTTAAATTCATAATTTGAATTTGGGGTTGAACCTTTGGTTCAAAATGACCCAAACCCATCTGGTTGTAGTTGCATTACGCCAACACACTCATATTACCATGTCATGATCATGCATCATTTTGTACATTGCATTGATTGTGTTCTTCCTTGTTTGCTGGTAATTGTCCACTCTCAGTAGACGTGGTTCCGACGATGAGATCGATGACACCGATGAAGAGCTATACTATCTTCAAAAGTGCCAGGCAAGCAAAACCCCCTTGTTCATTCCGATACAATCCCACTCTCTCGCTCCTGCTCTCTTTTACTGCATTAGGACAACAGCGATTCAACTGTTACATGCTGCGGTAGTTGAACCCCTTTCCTCTGCATGACCTGTCATTGCCACAGTAAATAGATGAAACACACTAGCATGAGTAGGATTTTTTTGAGCCCTGATGTGCCTACTCATTCATGCTTGTTTGTCATGCCTGCTATTGCTTAGAGTTGCGTCAGGTCTGATTCATCGGGGGTGAATTGGAAAGTTGTGAACATGGCCTACTGTTGAGAGCTAAGTGTGTGAACACGATTTGGTAAAGGTGGTGGTGAGAGTCCATGTAGGAGTACATGGTGGGTTGTCTCATTGAAACCGCCCTCAGGAACTGAGTTCTGTGTTTGTGATCCATGAGCAGTTACTACCACACATTGGCCTCCGGGCGCTCCAAGCTCTCTCGACTTATTAATCAACCTGATCTCTGTCCAGGAGTTGCAACTAGTTTGTGGTGTTTGTAGGTAGTGTTAGTATTCTACCAAGTGGCACCCGGTACAGGTGGGCTTGGGACAGACTAGGCACAGTGGCACGGTGTACCAAGTGGCACCCGGATGGTGGGCTTGGGAACCCTGCTCACATCGTTTGGGGCCGTGAGCGACACCCCGGCCGGATCTCCTTGCGGATGGAACCCGAATAGGCGATAAACCTGGACTAGAGACTTGTGTGGTTAGTCAGGTCGTGGCCGACTCCCTCGCCAGGCTTCCGCTTTAAGGTTGCCGAGATACACAACGTGTACATGGTGGTAAGTGGCGAGAGCGTGTGTGAAAAAGTACACCCCTGCAGGGTTAACATCATCTATTCGAATAGCCGTGTCTACGGAAAAGGACTTCTGGGTTGCCTGTACAGTTCATAGACAAGTGAAAATGGATACTCTAAAATGCGCAAGATAAGCGTGAGTGCTATGGATGGCGTTCTCGTAGGGAGACGGGAGCGGATCCATAGTGGTGTATTGCTATGGTGAATATGTGGACTCGTGTGCGCCACCTCAAAAGAGTTACTTGCAGTCGTAGTTCAGGATAGCCACCAAGTCAAAGCTGGCTTGCTGCAGTTAAACTCCACCACCCCTTTGTTGATACCGATGCATATGTAGATAGTTCTGATGTAAGTCTTGCTGGGTACATTTGTACTCACGTTTTCTTATTTTATGTTTTGCAGAGAGACTTCAGTCTCGCTAGTAGTTCCACGTGGACTTCAACGTTTAGCTTGTTACCTCAGCTACGATCTTGTACCCTTGGGAGGGTCTTGTAGATAGTCAGGCTTCTCAACCTTCTTCATTTGTAGTATTCTGTACTCAGACAAGTTAAGCTTCCGCATGTGCTTGTTGCTTGTATGCTCTGTATGTTGGGTCATGAGACCCATGTTTGTAATACTTGGCTCCTCGGAGCCTAATGAATAAATACTCTGAGTCGTAGAGTCTTGTTGTGATGCCATGTTGTATTTGCACATATTGAGCATATTGTGTGTATGATTGAAATGCTTGGTATGTGTTGGGTCCGACAATCTAGTTGTTTATCCTTGGTAGCCTCTCTTATGGGGAAATGTAGTCTGGTGCTTCCATTGAGCCTTGGTAGTTAGTTATAGCCCGGTTTACCGGAGTCCTGCTAGCCCAGCACTACTGCTCCGGAACACCTAGACTGGCCGACATGTGATACACTTCGTTCCTGTGTCTGTCCCTTCGGGGAAATGTCATGCGGTGACATCCGGAGTCCTGCTAGCCTGCTACAGCTTGGGTTCTCGGAGTCCTGTTAGCGCAGTTGCTACAGCCCGGATTCACACGCTGCTGACCGACATGCTCGATGTTGTTTCATGTATGCCTGTCCCCGTAAGTTACTGCCACTTTGGGTTCACGACTAGTCATGTCGACCCGGGTTCTCTGTCATATGGATGCTAGCGACACTATCGTATACGTGAGCCAAAAGGCGCAAACGGTCCCGGGCCAGGTAAGGCGACACCCGTGGGAATACTGTGCGTGAGGCCGCAAAGTGATATGAGGTGTTACATGCTAGATCGGTGTGACTTAGAATCGGGGTCCTGACAGAGATAGCGAGGTGAGCAGTGCTATGGCCTCCTGGGAGCACGCTGAGCACAACTACGTGCTCGGTTTGGTGAGTCAAGGTTGCTAGCTGCGGCGATGACGAACTTGACGGTGGTGAGCTCTCGGGCTCAACGGAGCCTGCGGTTAGAGGAAGAAATCGGCAACGGGGTAAGAGGGGTTCGGTGCGGGGGCTCACAGCGAGGCTAACAAGCGCGAGGGCGAGGTCGGGGGCGCTTTGTGGCTCCCGAATCGATGGCGAGGAGCTCCGGGCATCGACAGCGAAGATGACGATGCTGGCGATGAAGCAGAGCCCTCCGACTCATTTCCTTCTGCTTGGAGACGTGGTGCTTGATGGCGGAGCTTCTGAACACGGCAGAACAACGAAAAGAGGACGGTGGGCACGCGGGTGAAACACGGCGACGGCGGAGCGCTCTCGGGTGAGCTCGGGAAAAGGTGCTAGAGGGCGAGGGAGAGAGCAGAGAGTGAGGAGAAAGTGAGAGGGGGCCTTGGGCGTCTCTATGGCGTTGCTAGAATGGCAAGGGAGGGTGAAGCAAGCAGGGAGGAGCTGGCCTCCTCGGACGCATGTAGCGAGCACACAGCTCCTCCTACTGGCAGAAGGTAGAAGACACCTCTGCCCCTGCTGAGCTGGGCTGGGCCTCAGCTGGGCCACCAGGTAAGGTCCAGGTGGGTTTCTCTCTCTCTCTCTGCTTTCTGTTTTTCATTTCTCTTTTCTATTTCTCTGTATTTTGTTTTGGTTTGATTTAAAACATCAAATCATTTTTTAAACTTTTTGTAAATTGTTATGTGAGCTCAAAAACTAGTCCAAGGTCACAGGCAACTTACAAAAATATTTGAACTTTATTTCTTATATAAAAGATATAAATCCAACTCAAATATGTCATTGATTTAATTCAAAGGCCCAAAATAAATATTTCTGTTATTCCAAAAATATTGGGTTTGAATTTTACCTCTTACCAATATTTTCACAGAGTAATAGGAACATTTCCTTGGACTCATTTGATGAGAATTAAATGTTGATTATTTTTTAACTGATTTCTGAGGGTTTCAACAAACCTCAATTCAACTTTCAAATTTTTTAGACATGATGCATGAGTGGAGATGCAAATATTTCACTCAGGTATTCTAGGGCTGTGATATCCTCGGTCGGTGGGCGGTGGCAGCGTCATAGGAGGTCAATCCTCGGTCTGCGGCGAGAGATAGGAGGAGCTCAACCATCGAGGTCGGCGGTGGCGTGATTCGAGCACATCCATCACGATTGATGGCGGGATACTGGAGGTTGAACTTCAGGCTGCAGCCGCACTAAGCTTTGCCCCTTGACCCTGCTATCTTGGTGTGCCGCCGCATCGAGCTTCTTTGTCTGCTGGGTGGAGGTCACCGCGCGGCTAATTAATTAAGGTATTCTTTTTGTGAGTGGCTTAATTAAGGTATTCAATTCCTAAGGGTAGTGTTGTACTAGTACTCTGCGTGTAAATTGACTGGCCATTATTTTTTGTCATTGCACGTCTGGATAACAATATGGAGCGCCCTTAGTAATTATGAAAATAAAACCTTGTGATTTATGCACGCATCTTTGGGTAGCTGTTAATCCGTGTATTAATGTTGTTGTTTTGTTTTTAATTACCATTCATGTGGTGCAGATGGAACGATCTCGATGGATGAAGAATCGAAGAACCGCAGATTTTGTTAGTGGCGTGATAGAGTTCATGAATTTGGCTGAAAGTACAAAGAGGAGAATTGGTGATGTGGATTACATCATGTGTCCATGTACTGATTGTGCCAAGACAGAGTCACGTGAAGTTGTAGATGTCCAGTGGCACTTAGTCTCTTGAGGATTCATGGATGGATATACACGTTGGACCAGACACAGTGAAGTGGAGGTCATGCATGAAGATACCCAGGGCTGCGAGATGCCAAACCCCGATCAGTGTCACATGGATGTTGAATCTAACATCGGGGCAGAGGCGTCAAGCTACCAATGGAACACCGGAAAGCCGAAACGCCCACTGGAAAACCAAGACCGACGCAGATGACGACGATCTTGATATGCCAGATTTTGCTGCTATGATTGCAGATTTCGATGGCCCAAAAAAGGATATGATTGGGTACAAGGATCTGCCAACCATTGTGTGGACTCCAAGAAAGAATTGTATCCAGGTTGCAAAAAGAAATATTCCAAGTTGAGTGCCACCCTGGTGCTTCTCAGATTTAAAGCAGCAAACGGTCTATCAAACAAGGGCTTCATAGAGATGTTAGGTCTTTTAAAAGAAATTCCTACAGAAGATAATGTGCTCCCAAGAAGCACCAATGAAGCGAAGAAAATTGTTTGCCCATTGGAACTTGAACTACAGAAATACACGCTTGTGTGAATGATTGTATATTGTACCATGGTGAGTACAAAGATTTGCGTGCATGTCCCACATGCAAGCATGCACGATACAAGCGCAGGAGAGCAAAGGACAAGTACAAATTAGATGACGAGATCAAGACAGGAATCTCGTTCAAGGTTGTTCGGTACTTGCCTTTAATTCCAAGGTTGAGCCGTTTGTTTGAAACCCTAGAGAGGCAAAGAGGTTGCAGTGGCATCATGATGAGAGAATTGCGGATAAGTATATGAGGCACCTGAAAGATGGGGCTCAATGGCAATGAATCGACAACAAGTTTCAAGACTTTTCCAAGGATCCTAGAAGTATAAGGCTCGAGGAGTGTATTGACGGGATGAATCATTTTGGCGATATGAGCACCAATCACAGCACATGGCCGGTGCTTTTGTGCATATATAATCTAGCTCCTTGGTTGTGTATGAAGAAAAATACATTATGATGTCAATGAATTTCCAACGCCCGAAGAAACCTGGAAATGACATCGGCATTTACTTTTAGCTACTGGTAGAAGAACTGCTGACAGTGTGGATAGCTGGGCATGCTGTAAAATGCTATGATGCTTACAGAAAGGAGATTTTCGATCTACGTGAGATGTTGGTGAACACTATTCAAGATATGCTGGCATTAGGCAACACATCGGGGCAGAAAACAAAGGGAGATGTAGGGTGTGTCACATGCATGGATAGGAGAGCTAGCAGAATTGTTCCCAACTCGCACAAAACCGTGTATTTGCGTCATCGTAGGTTCTTATGGAGAAATCACCCATACTGAAAGATGAAAGCTGAATTTGATGGTACGGCAGAGGTAGGTGTGGGCCCAAGACCCTATGATGGGGAGGTGGTCCACGCCATGGCTAAACAAATTAATGTTGTGCTTGGCTAGAAGCATGCTTTGGCGGTGAAACAAACACCCAAGGGTCAAGTGTTTAAGAAGAAATCGGTGTTCTAGAAATTACCTTACTGGAAGATTCTATGTGTATGTCACTGCATCGATGTCATGCACGTAAAGAAGAACGTATGTGAAAGCATCCTTGGTACTCTGCTCAAGATTAAAGGTAAAAGAAAGGATGGTGACGGTTCATGGCTTGATATGCCTGCTGATCAATCAAAACGCAAGAGTGAAGCAAAAGATGATGACAAATTCATTAAAGCTCGCCAGAGTTACAATTTCAGTACAAAATAAGCAACACAATTCTTCACCTATTTGTTGTCAGTTAAGACACCCTCTTCCTACTCCGCAAACATCAGAAGTCTCGTGGATGTGAGCTCAGGTAAAATGAAGTTGGGACACATGAAGTCACATGATTGCCACGTAATTTTGACACAAATCCTCTCGGTGGCCACCAGGAATCTGATGGACAAAGATATAAGAAACACACTCATTGAGCTCTCTGATTTCTTCGACCAACTATGGCAGAAAGTTGTAGATCCTGAAGAGTTGGATCATATGCAAGATGATATTCCAAGAATATTGTCCAACCTAGAGATGTTTTCCCACCGTCATTCTTTGATGTCATAGTCCATCTCACTATGCACCTTGTCAACGAGATAAAGTATTGTGGTCTTGTGTTTCTTCGCAACATGTATCCCTTCGAGCGGTTTATGGGAATTCTGAAGCGCTTCTGTCGGAACCAAAACCATCCAGAGGCAAGCATCCTACAAGGTTAACCACGGAGGAGGTGGTTGAGTTTTGCACCGAATACATGAAACGAAGACCTATAGGTTTTCCCCTCTCTCGCCACGAGGGAAGGCTGAAAGGTAAGCCGGTCCTTACTGGCACGCAAATGGCTACACTCGGAGAATTGGAAGAGAAAGCCCATTTGACGGTACTGCTTAATAGCCCAGTTCTCAGCGCTTATGCCGAAGAACACTTGGCGGAGATACGCCAAAGCTTCTTACAAATGGTGCCTTCATCATACGTGGAGATGAAGGAGCACACTAAGAACTACGCCGAATGGCTGAAAAATCGTTTGGCACAAGGATCCATCGGTGACATTGCTAGATGGTTGGCACAAAATCCATCACCTACGATGTTGACGTACCAAGCATATGACATAAATGGATACACGTTCTACACTGAGGAACGTGATGAGAAGATCTCATATCATAACAGCACTATTCGATTAGAATGCATGACTGTAGATGAAGCTGATAAAAGGGTATACATTGGAACCATCAAAGAGATTTGGGAGCTTGACTATTTGAAAGTTAAGGTGGCATTATTCAGGTGCGCATGGATCCCTCTTGGTCATGTAAAGATTGGTGATTACAGGAAGACCTTGTAGGAGATATGCCCTAGAGGCAGTAATAACAGTTATTTTGTATCTCCAAAGTTTGTAATGAATGTTTAGCTTCCATGCTATAACTGCAATGATTCTCAAGTCTGCAATATCCACGAGGCTCGGAGGGAAACTCATGTGCACGTGTGGTATACAAAACGGTAAAATGTATTCCTAGTCTTGCCTCTAAGACTGGCTCATGTATTGCATGATGATCCTGTTTTCCTGATCATGGGCATGTCTATGCTGGCAATTCTGAGGGCGGGATGTTGGTAGAACACTTGTGTTGAATCGACCCAAATTGATGTTATGCTATGAGATTCTTTTTGTCACAAGTTTATGGTTAATAACACAGAGATAGTTAATGTTTGCATAATTCCTTAGACCATGAGAGTATCAAGTTCCTTCTTACTTGCTTCGTGAACTTTGGGGTTTGTTAAACGTCATCCGTAACTGGGTGGCTATTACGGCAGCTTACGGGTTCACGAAAAAGTATGGCAAGTAACGAGAGAGATCAAGATTGGGATTTGCTCCTCTGACGATGGAGTGATATTCTCGGGCCCTCTCGGTGTTACCGTATCCATAATCGTCTTGCCAGACACATTGTGATTTGATCACTGGGATGCCGGAACACGAAAACGAGACAAGAGAACAGAACCGGTAATGAGGTAACTTGCATGGTGGACAAATTGTTCGTCCACGGGGATGCAATAAATCTCACCTCGGGTGTTTGTGACATATCGTGAAGCAACAGGAATAGCGCACTGCAACTGGAGGTTCACTCGAATATTTATTCGTGTGGGTATAGGGGTCAATATGGGTGTCCACGGCTCCGATGTTGATCATTGATCGGAAGGGGTTCTGGGTCATGTCTATACTTCACCGAACCTATAGGGTCACACGCTTAAGGGTCATCTATCTACTGAATACTAGACAGGGAGTCTGAGAGAAAATCACCGAAAAAGTTTCGGACACCGTAAAAGTTTCGGATAGCGGAAAAGTTCCGCAGAGAGAGGTCATCGGATGAGTTTCGGTGAAACCAAAAAGTTGTTTCGGGATATACTATTAAGTCAAATTGGTTTCGGCACATGCCTGATAATTCTTGGAGGGTGCCAGAATCATTCTGGAAACTTCTTGGAATTTTCCGGGATAAAAACAGGAAATGTTCCGGAGCTGCCGAAGCCACTTCAGATGTGTTTCGCAGATGAAAATCACTAAACCGGAATTGTTTCGGAACGCATTGAAAATTATTTTAGTGGGTACTGGAAATGTTCTAAGCCCACATAAATATTTTCATTTCGAACGGACGCTGAAAAAAGTCGTCGTGAATAGTGATCACTTTATGGATATTTTTTTGGAAAGCCACCTTTTAGGGCTTTTGCAAAAAGGCTTCTAGAAGGGCTTGGGGGCCAAGGAATCCCCTCATGGGGGGCCCCCAAGGGGGTGGCCGGCCAAGGATGGTGGAGCTCCTTGGAGCTCCACATGGCATCCCATTTTGACCATAAAACCCTCATGTGTGACCTAATGCATGGGGGTTTTGGTAAATTTGTGGAGGCACACTACCCCTTGGGTTTCCTATAAATAGAGGAGGTGAGGGCTGCCATCTCTTCATCCCTTGATCTCATATACATGCCATGACTTGTCTGGCTTCTCTCTCCCTCCCAGCGAAATAGTTTCGTAGAGCCGAAAGACTGTCTGGGTTCCGGCAGGAACTAGTTCTGGACAACGAAGCCCTGCCGGATAGCTGACACCGTATGTGTGCAACCCCGTAGAGAGATTGTAGTTTCGATCTTTTGCCCAAGGGGTTGTTTGAGTATCCTCCCGAAGGGCTGTCCGAGTTACCGTGCGAGTTTCGAGGATCCTCCTGAAGGGCTGTCCGCGACATCGTCCGGGGGACTGTCCGACCGCCTCCCGAAGGGCTGTCCGGAGAGGGAGTACATTCTCGCGGTTGGGAGGTTGTAAATCCTAGCTGCAGGGATCTGCACCGATGATCCCCACTAACTCTTCTTCCGCTGCGCTTCGAGTCGGTACGGATCAGATCAAACCTTGTGTGCAGTCTCCATAGTGGTCCTGGGCGTGCTCGCTATACCGAAATTTTTGTTTTCTGTCGCGTTCCCCAATAGTGGCATCAAGAGCCGTGCTATGCGTAGATGCAGGTTTTGATCTAGAATACATGGAGATGTATGGGTATTGCATAAAATAATTAGGTAGTAGAAGATATCTATTGCTGAAAATTATTTATGCGGGTGACAGATGAAATCTGTTACCCGACGTGCTTGTTGCTTCCCTAGAATTTGCGTTTGCTCAATCTCGAGACAGCATGGTGGAATTTGACAAAGTTCTGGCAATCCGTGATCCTGATTGATCATGGAAGTGCTATCAGTTCTTTGGGTTCTGCCATAGTCAAAAGAAAGATGAAAATCGCAGATGAAAGGGCATTGCAGATATGATCTGCACGGGGGTCATGCGTATGACGAAGTTTAGTATGGGGCTCGAGATTTAATTATCTCGTGTTTCATACACCCCGAGATGTTAATCTAGCAACTTGAATAATCATACTTGATGATAAAACGTTGGTAGCTGCGGTTTAAGTCAAAATCTTAGAAGCCACGTAAAATAAAATTTTGCATAAACCGATTAGAGGCGTCTAACTTGGTTTTGCAGGATGTGCATGTGATGTGGTATAGCAATGCTCATATTCAATTTGATTGTGTATGAGATGACTATATGATGTAATTAACATGACCTGCGTGTCATGATTCGGCATGATGGCTGGAGCCATATGATTGCACTTTAATGACCTGCGTGTCAACCTTAAGTAATGCATTTATTTTATCCGCTATGGAGATAGTGATATTATCTGGTGCATCGACAAGGTGGTGGCCATCTTCGCGAAGGTGAACACCGACACGAATGCCGAAGACGAAGAAATACTTAACTTCTCCGTCAGAAGAGGCTATACCATATCATGCTATTATGAATTTCCTGAGATGTTTATCCCTCTTGATACACCCTTCTTGATTGCGCGGTAGTCGCTTTTATTAGGGTGATCTCTCAAACTTAAAATATCAAAGTAGTTAGTGTTCACCCAAGTGTAGCACCATCTGAAATTCGTATCTTTTTGGGGTGCGCCATGTACACATGAGCACGAACGAATCGAGAGGAATGAGGCGGGTGAGGTCAGACCTCGCAGCAAGGTCACTTGGTTGTCTTTGACGTTCAGGCAGGAGAGTCCTGAGCTCGGAACACGCCTATCGAAAGATGAACAAGAATCACATAGAGATGTGATCGGCAAGTTGGCCTACCGATTGAAATTCGTGTCATCAGTGATGAACCCGTCAATGGCATCGAATAGAAATATGGATCTTGAATCACCCTAAATCAATTATGAGAGATATTGATTTGAGTGGGAGCGCACTTTAGAATTAAAATGTTTATTCACTAGTGCAAATTTCATTATAAACAAAGTCTAAGTGAAACTTGTATTTTCCGTTGTAGATCAAATGGCTCGCAACACCGCGTTCAACTTAGCCCGATGTTAGAGAAAGAGAAGTTAGCTACGACTGGAAATAACTATACGGACTGGGTCCGTAACCTGAGGATTGTCCTCAGGAGCGCTAAGAAATTGTACGTGCTTGAAACTGCTCTTCCAGCTAAACCGGCGCCAGAGGCCCTGGAAGATGAACAAAATGTCTGGGCCACTAAGGATGATGATCACAACTTAGTGCAGTGCCTCATGCTAGCTTGCATGAGTCCAGGGCTTCAAAAACGTTTTGAATTCCATAAACCCCGTGATATGATCCGGGAATCGGATGCTCTGTACAAGGAAACCACAAAGTCTGAATGATTTGATATCATGAAGGCTTTGATGGAATGCAAGATGGCTGAGGGTAGTTCAGTTGGTGAACACGTGGTCAAAATGATTGGCTATTCTGAAAGGCTTAAAGCCCTAGAATTTCCACTTCCACCTGGCCATATGATGGGCATGTTGCTTTCTTCACTCCCCCCCGTCTTATGATGGTTTTATCATGAACTACAACATGACAGGGATGGAGAAGACACCGGAAGAGGTGCTCGCCATGCTGAAAACTACAGAAGGAGGACTGCGGAAAAATCGCAAGCAAGTGTTGCTTGTGAATAAAACCGCCAGTTTCAAAAAGAAAGGCAAGCCAAAGAAGGGCAAGGGCGCCGGTAAGACTGGCTCCCAAAGCAACTCTAAGGGCAGAGCCAAGAATGAAACTAAGTGCTTCTATTGCAAGGGCACAGGACACTGGAAGAGAAACTGCAAGAAGTATCTGGAAGATAAGAATACCGGGAAAACCGGAAAAGGTATAATTGTTATACAAGTTAATGTCATTGACCTTTTGCTTGCTAGCGAAAATTCTAAGTCTTGGGTATTTGATACTGGATCGGTTGCTCACATTTGCAACTCGATACAGGGGCTTCAGAAGGTGCGCAAGCTGGCAAAGAATGAAGTCGTGATGCGCGTCGGGAACGGCGCTGGGATCGCCGCTCAAGCCGTCGGCATTATGCCTCTACGTCTCCCTTCAGGATTTATCTTAGAACTAAGTAACTGTTATTTTGTTCCACTGTTGTGTAGAAACATTATCTCCGGATCATGTTTAGTACACGATGGGTATTCGTACAAGTCTGAGAACAATGGTTGTTCACTTTATTGTAAGGATATGTTTTATGGATTTGCACCCATTGTTGGGGGCCTTTTCATACTAAATCTTGAATGTGGAAATGATGTCTTTAACGTGAATGCTAAACGCCTTAAGAAGGCTGATACCACCACCACTTTCATGTGGCACTGTCGGCTTGGCCACATCGGAAAGAAACGCATGCAAAAACACCATAAAGATGGAGTTTTACCGTCCTTTGATTTTGAGTCATTTGACACATGTGAAGCTTTCCTGATGGGGAAAATGAACAAGACGCCGTTCCCGGGTCATCCTGAACGGGCGGGTGAATTATTGGAAATAATACATAGTGATGTATGTGGTCCAATGAACACAGGCGCACGGGGTGGGTATTTCTACTTCGTGACTTTTACTCATGATTTGACTAGGTATGTGATAGAGGCAAAGGTGTCCCATCTTTCGATGAGATGATGGATATCGCTTTGGTGGAAGTCGACTTTGACGATCCGACTACGAACGTGCGATGACGTCGCGCCTTACCAATCGCTAAACCAACTCCGAGAGGTTATTGACCACGCCGGAGCACGATCAACCTGACCACGAGGGTCTGTTTCCTGCGAGCAAACGAAGAACAAGTAAGAAACTGAGATTGCAATCTGGATATTGCGAATATAAGATGAAAGCTTTATTGATCAAGGTGGGGTTCTGTGACGCCTTTGTCTGGTCGTTGAACACAAACGAAGTACGCGAAGTTGCAGCTATGGTGAACTTTTAATCTAAACAAAACCCACCGTCTAAACGACGCCCTAAGGGCTGTATATATGGAGGAAGAGGGGGGAATTTTGTGGCCCTTGGGGAAGGGGTCCGAAACCAACCCTATCTCTTGTTTCCCCACACATACGGACTCTAAAAATAGCCTATACTCAAGTATTTCGAAATTACATGGGCCTGGCCCAATAATAAGGTGACGTAGCACCTAGAATAGCCTCTGGACGAAACTTATGAAGTAGCATCTTGTATATTTTGTCCAAGGCTTCATGCATGCATTATGGTGGCTTCAATGTCCTGAAATCATCACTTGTAACTCCATTCTTGTCCCCCATGCGCATGCCATCATCTCCATGCTTGTTCTTGCTCCAATGTTCATCCTTCTCAAAGCCAGGCCCTTCATTTGTAAGCAAAACAAATGTATCCAATTTAGGCAGCATCATATTCTCATGAACATTAGAATCATTACCAAGAAACGAAAGTACCTGGTAATTTAATTGGCGTGCGCGAGCTCTAGTAATTGGTCCAGTATGTATAGCAGCAGGGGCTGTGGGTGTAACAATGGTATTGATGTCCTCATCATCCTCCCCTTCTTGAAATGAAGTCATCCTCGACGGAAGCTCATCTCCCTCACCCAAATAAGGCTTCAAATCTGCAATGTTAAAAGTGGGACTAACCCCAAAATCTGCAGGCAGCTCAAGTTTATATGCATTATCATTTATTTTCTCTAACACCTTAAAAGGACCATCAGCACGTGGCATTAGCTTTGATTTGCGCAAATCAGGAAATCTATCCTTACGCAAATGTAACCAAACAAGATCTCCAGGTGCAAACACAACATGTTTTCTACCCTTATCTCCAGCAAGTTTATATTTAGCATTCATACGCTCAATGTTTTCCTTAGTTAACTCATGCATTTTTAAGATCAATTCAGCACGTTGTTTAGCATCAAAATTAACCTTCTCCGAAGATGCAAGAGGCAACAAATCAATAGGCGCACGAGGTAGGAAACCATACACAATTTCAAAAGGGCACATCTTAGTAGTAGAATGCAATGAACGATTATAAGCAAACTCAATATGAGGCAAGCATTCTTCCCACATTTTCTTATTATTCTTCAAAACAGCCCTAAGCATAGTAGACAATGTTCTATTGACTACTTCAGTTTGTCCATCAGTTTGGGGGTGACAAGTAGTACTAAAAAGCAGTTTAGTCCCCAACTTAGCCCATAAACATCTCCAAAAGTGGCTAAGAAATTTAGTATCACGATCTGAAACAATAGTATTTGGCACACCATGCAAATGAATAATTTCACGGAAGAACAAATCAGCAACATTAACAGCATCATCGCTTTTATGACATGGTATAAAGTGTGCCATTTTTGAGAATCTATCCACGACAACAAATATGCTATCCCTCCCCTTCTTTGTTCGAGGTAAACCTAAAACAAAGTCCATAGATATATCCTCCCAAGGAACACTAGGTACAGGCAAAGGCATATATAAACCATGAGGATTGAGTCGTGACTTAGCTTTTTGACATGTAGTGCAGCGAGCAACAAAACGCTCAACATCCCGTCTCATCTTTGGCCAAAAGAAATGTGTAGCAAGTACGTCCTCTGTCTTCTTCATGCCAAAGTGTCCCATTAATCCTCCTCCATGCGCCTCCTGCAACAACAAAAGACGAAGAGAGCTAGCTGGAATGCATAGCTTGTTAGCACGGAACACAAATCCATCATTAACAACAAACTTGTTCCAGGTTATTCCTTCTTTACAATTCTGCAAAACATCTTTAAAATCAGCATCATGCACATATTGATCTTTGATGGTCTCCAAACCAAATATTTTGAAGTCAAGTTGTGAAAGCATAGTATAGCGACGAGACAATGCATCAGCAATAACATTTTCTTTACCCTTCTTGTGTTTAATGACATAAGGGAAAGTTTCAATGAATTCAACCCATTTAGCATGTCGACGATTCAGTTTAGCTTGACTTTTAATATGTTTCAAAGATTCATGATCAGAATGTATAACAAATTCTTTGGGCCATAAATAATGTTGCCATGTTTCTAAACTCCGAACAAGAGCATATAGTTCTTTATCATAAGTAGAATAATTCAGACTAGGCCCACTCAATTTTTCAGAAAAGTATGCAACAGGTTTACCATCTTGTAATAACACACCTCCTAATCCAATTCCACTAGCATCACATTCAAGCTCAATAGTCTTATTAAAATCAGGAAGTTGGAGTAAAGGAGCATGTGTCAACTTATCTTTCAATACCGTGAAGGCTTCTTCCTGTGCGGTACCCCAAACAAAAGGCACATCCTTCTTTGTAAGCTCGTTGAGAGGTGCAGCAATGGTGCTAAAATCTCTCACAAAACGCCTATAGAAACCAGCGAGTCCAAGAAAACTCCGCACTTGTGTGACCGTTTTGGGCTGCGGCCAACTCTCAATAGCTTCAATCTTGGCTTTATCAACTTCAATTCCCTGTGGAGTAACAACATAGCCAAGAAAAGATACTCGGTCGGTGCAAAAGGTGCACTTCCCAAGGTTACCAAACAAACGTGCATCACGTAGAGCAATAAAAACAGCACGTAAATGTTCCAAATGTTCTTCCAATGATTTGCTATAAATCAGTATATCATCAAAATAGACTACCACAAATCGTCCAAGGAAAGCACGTAAAACTTCGTTCATTAGTCTCATGAAAGTACTAGGTGCATTAGTTAACCCAAAAGGCATGACTAACCACTCATATAAACCAAACTTAGTTTTAAATGCAGTTTTCCATTCATCTCCCAATTTCATACGAATTTGATGGTATCCACTACGCAAATCAACTTTGGAGAATATTGTAGAGCCACTCAATTCATCAAGCATATCATCTAGCCTAGGAATAGGATGACGATAACGAATAGTAATATTATTAATGCCTCTACAATCAACACACATACGCGACGTACCATCCTTTTTAGGCACTAGTATAATAGGAACAGCACAAGGACTAAGAGATTCGCGTATATAACCTTTGTCGAGCAGCTCCTGTACTTGACGCATAATCTCCTTCGTCTCCTCTGGATTGGTACGGTATGGTGCACGGTTGGGTAGCGATGCATCGGGAATTAAATCAATTTGATGCTCAATCCCTCGAATAGGTGGTAATCCCGGTGGCACGTCTTGTGGGAAGACGTCGGCGAACTCCTGCAAAATGTTAGTGACAGCAGGGGGCAAAGAGGAAGGCACGTCTTCGAATGAAAATAATGCCTCTTTGCACACAAAAGCATAGCAAACAGATTTGTTGAAATCTAGCTCATCAATATCAGATTTTGTGGCAAGTAAACATGCACTTTTCAATTTAATTTCAGAAACAACACTAGATGGTTTATTATTAGGTTTCTTTTGTTGCTCAAATTCTTTTGCCACAATCTGATTTTCACTCTTATTTTTCTCCTGTTTTGCTTTATTAGCTCTATTAATGTCATCTTTCAAAATGGAGTCAGGAGTCATAGGAAGCAAAGTAATATTTTTATCCTTATGAACAAGAGTATACTGATTGTTTCTACCATGGTGTACATAATTTTTATCAAATTGCCATGGTCTACCAAGTAATAAGGAACATGCTTGCATGGGTACCACATCACAATCAACATAATCAGCATATGTAGAGATACTAAAATGCACATGAACAGTACGTGTTACCTTAACTTTGCTGCTGTTGTTGAAATTGGATGTAGTAAGGATGTGGATGTGGTCTTGTGGTGAGAGATAGTTTCTCCACCATCTCCATGCTAGCCAAGTTGTTACAGCTCCCTCCAATTATGATGACGCGAACAGAACGTTCCTTCACAACTCCCTTTGTATGGAACAAATTATGCCTCTGATTTTGCTCTGCTTGTGTGACCTGCACACTCAAAACACGTTGAGCAACTAAACATTCATACCTGTCAGCGTCTTCAGGAGCCATGTATTGCGTCTCATTTTCAGAATCATCTCCACCATGTTCTTCACGTGTAATAAGAGCCAAAGTCTCCTCATCATAGTCACTAGCGGACTCATACCCACCATCCTCAGTAGCAATCATCACACGCTGAGATTTGCATTCTCTCGCATAATGTCCTCTTCCCTTACAACGACGACAAATAATATCACTTGTGTGCCTTGTTGACGCCATGGAAGAAGAAGAGCTCTGCGCAGGCCCGGCAGGTGTGCTCTTGGCAGAGAGTGGTGGTTGTGCCTGCTTTCTTGTATCACGGCTGGAGGTGGCACCTGATGGAGGTGATGGTGAAGTGGAAGTAGAGGATGCACGTGGTGTCCATGATGAAGGTCGACCTGCAGAAAAGTTAGTTCGCGCCAATGCCTGTCGATCCTGCACTTCATGTTCAGCTTTACAAGCAAGATGGAATAAACGAATAATATTATTATAATCCTTATACTCTAGAATGGTCTGAATCTCTTTATTTAATCCACCCATAAAACGTGCAAGCATAGCTTCATTCTCCTCAACAATACCACAGCTAATCATGCCAGTTTGTAATTCCTGATAATATTCTTCTACAAAAAATTTCCCTTGTCTTAAGCGCTGCAATTTTTGAAGTAATTCACGTTGATAATATGGTGGAACCCAACGAGTACGCATAGCAGTTTTCAAAGCAGCCCAAGTAGCTGGAACAGGATATAATCTACAATGTTCAGACCACCAAACACATGCAAAGCTAGTGAAAGCACAAACAGCAGCAGGAACACGTCTCTCCTCAGGATATTGTAAACATGTAAATCGTTGTTCAGTTTCTAACTCCCAAGTAAGATATATATCAGGAACATATCTACCCTCAAATGGTGGAATATTCAATTTCAGTTTAGGGAGATGGTCATGATCTCGTACCTGAGGTGGTGGTGCCGGCCTATCGTTGCGAATATATACCTGAGGTCGACCTGCTGGTGGTGGTGCTGGTGGCTGCACGTAGTTCTGCTTTTGATCAACCTCATCCTCATAATCGCCCGCATAATCGTCATCCTCCTCAGCCGCCGCAGTAGCAGGAGCCAAAGAAGCATCAACAGTAGGTGCAGCGGCACCCGAATTTTGACCAGTCTCAATTGGAACGCGCTGTGCTCGTCCCACTTGATTTGGAAGGCGGCGTTGGAGATGTGGATGTTGTTGTTGTAGAGGTGCGAGATATGCAGCCGGTGGTGGTTGGGGAAGACGCTTGAGTAATTCAGTAAACTTGTTATCCAGCTTTGTCTCGAACGACTTCTCCACGGCATCTATCTTCTCCATAGCCTCTTCAAATTTGTTTAGCACATCTCCCACCTGGCCACTCATCATTTGCTGAAATTTATCATGCAACTCCTTGTTCGTCATGTTCTCCCAATCAGTCTCATCGGCTTGTGATCCTGCCATGGTTAGCAGCAATAGAAACACAAAAGAATATGATCCTACAGACTACTAGGAAGTGATGGTGATGGTGGTGTGTCACAAATCCTTCAAGCGAATCTCAAATTCTTACCAGTTCTTACCCAGCAGCAGGTGGTGATAGGCAACCGTTGTAGTCAAAACTCTCAAAGCTTGGATAGAGCGATTACCAGGGAGAGTCAAACGCACGATGTAGATGTATGTGGAGCTGGGAAGGCTTATAATATGGTAGCAAAAATGGTCAGCAATAATCAATTCAGAGATGCAAAGTTGAATAAACGCTCAACGACGGTACTATGCTGGTCCTAGGCTAGACCGTGCTAGAGACGCGAGCCTAGAACACTAACAAAATCACGGCGCTCCACGTAAACAAGCGAAAAGCACACTCTGGAAATTTTTTTTTGCTCTTTTTTTTTGCGCTCCTCTTTTTTTTGCGAAAAAGCACTATAATGGCAAGTGTCTCAAAACTCTTCCCAGGTCAAACTGACAGGATAGGCACAACATTTTTTTGACTTTTTTTTTTTTTGGAAATCAGGGCAGCGACGACGAAAAAGTGCGACAAAAGATCACTATGATCGCGAGTGTCTCAAAACACTCCCCGGGACCTAAAAATAGGATAGGGAAAAATATTTTTGGTCGCCGAAATTTTGGCCTAAAAACGAGTGATATTATTATAATCCTTATACTCTAGAATGGTCTGAATTTTTTTTTACCGAGACCTACTCAGGCAAGGAAACACGAAACGGAAAATAGATGGATCTCTAAAACAAACCGAATATGAAAAGAACTCGGATTGGTGGTGGATATATGGTGGTAGGATATGGCAGCGGTGGTGGTATATGGTAGCGGTGGTGGTATATGGATACGGATCGGTGGTGGTATATGGATACGGATTGGTGGTGGTATATGGAAACGGATTCAAAGCGGTGGCGGATACGCAATGGTGGTAGATGGCAAGGCGATGATGATGGTGCAGCGGCGGCGTGACAACTTATGACCAGAACTCGAAACTCTAAAAGACTAGACTCTAAGACCAGCAACTTGACACGACGATGCAACCGCAAATTCAACAAAGCAAAAACCCTAAAAAGATTATGCAAAGGCTCAGATTGGTTCGGATATGATGAACTAACCCTAATTTTTTTTGTGGCTTTTTCGTGGACTGTAGGTATGAAGAACAGACTCGATCTAAACTACGAAAAATTGTAAAATCTCACCGAGCAACCTGGAAATCTGATACCACTTGATAGAGGCAAAGGTATCCCGTCTTTCGATGAGATGATGGATATCGCTTTGGTGGAAGTCGACTTTGACGATCCGACTACGAACGTGCGATGACGTCGCACCTTAGCAATCGCTAAACCAACTCCGAGAGGTTATTGACCACGCCGGAGCACGATCAACCTGACCACGAGGGTCTGTTTCCTGCGAGCAAACGAAGAACAAGCAAGAAACTGAGATTGCAATCTGGATATTGCGAATATAAGATGAAAGCTTTATTGATCAAGGTGGGGTTCTGTGACGCCTTTGTCTGGTCGTTGAACACAAACGAAGTATGCAAAATTGCAGCTATGGCGTACTTTTAATCTAAACAAAACCCACCGTCTAAATGACGCCCTAAGGGCTGTATATATGGAGGAAGAGGGGGGAATTTCGTGGCCCTTGGGGAAGGGGTCCGAAACCAACCCTATCTCTTGTTTCCCCACACATACGGACTCTAAAAATAGCCTATACTCAAGTATTTCGAAATTACATGGGCCTGGCCCAATAATAAGGTGACGCAGCACCTAGAATAGCCTCTGGACGAAAGTTATGAAGTAGCATCTTGTATATTTCGTCCAAGGCTTCATGCACGCATTATGGTGGCTTCAATGTCCCGAAATCATCACTTGTAACTCCGTTCTTGTCCCCCATGTGCATGCCATCATCTCCATGCTTGTTCTTGCTCCAATGTTCATCCTTCTCAAAGCTAGGCCCTTCATTTGTAAGCAAAACAAATGTATCCAATTTAGGCAGCATCATATTCTCATGAACATTAGAATCATTACCAAGAAACGAAAGTACCTGGTAATTTAATTGGCGTGCGCGAGCTCTAGTAATTGGTCCAGTATGTATAGCAGCAGGGGCTGTGGGTGTAACAATGGTATTGATGTCCTCATCAGGATGGCTATATCTACTTAATGAAGCATAAGTCGGAAACCTTTGAAAAGTTCAACGAATTTCAGAATGAGGTAGAAAATCATCGTAACAAAAAGATTAAGTTTCTATGGTCTGATCGCGGAGGCGAATATCTTAGTCATGAGTTTGGCCAACATCTGAGTGACCGTGGAATCATTTCATAGCTTACGCCTCCCGGAACTCCACAAAGAAATGGAGTATCGGAACGACGTAACCGAACCTTGTTGGACATGGTAAGGTCGATGATGTGTCTTACAAATCTTCCGATATCTTTTTGGTGTCACGCACTAGAAACTGCTGCTCACACACTTAACAGAGCACCGTCTAAATCAGTTGAGACGACACCATACAAGTTATGGAACGGGAAGAAACCCGGTTTGTCGCATCTCAGGATTTGGGGTTGTGAGGTATATGTAAAACGTTTACAACCTACCAAACTTGATCCCAGATCAGACAAATGTTACTTTGTAGGTTATCCCAAGGAAACAATTGGGTATTCCTTCTACCACCCGTCCGATAACAAATTGTTTGTTGCCAGAAATGGACAATTTCTTGAGAAAGAGTTTCTCGCCAAAGAATTAAGTGGGAGGACAGTACAACTTGATGAGATTAGTGAATCTCCGGCAACTGTTGATATGGCTAAGGAACCGGAAGAAATTCCGCTAATTATCCCTGCAACTGAGCCGGAAGTTGTCGCATATGATGCGGAGACTTCATACAATGTTTTAACTAAACCGCGCAGATCAGGTAGGGCTATCCAGCCACCTGAGTGGTTTCATAATGAAATCTTCATTCTTGAAGACGATGAACCTGCGCACTACAAGGAAGCGATGGCGGGGCCCAGCTCAAAGGAATGGCACAAGGCCATGAAA
The DNA here is from genome assembly GCF_002575655.3 of Aegilops tauschii subsp. strangulata. Classification (NCBI taxonomy): domain Eukaryota; kingdom Viridiplantae; phylum Streptophyta; class Magnoliopsida; order Poales; family Poaceae; genus Aegilops; species Aegilops tauschii. The sequence continues at coordinate 273,104,386 of NC_053037.3, read as the reverse complement.
TCCGAAATGGAATCCATGTACGAAAACCAAGTTTGGAACTTGGAAGAACTTCCTGAAGGCGTAAAGCCGATTGGTTGTAAATGGATTTTCAAAAAGAAGACGGACGCGGATGGTAACATTACTATCCACAAAGCTAGACTTGTCGCGAAAGGGTTCACACAAGTTCCAGGAGTGGACTACGATGAGACATTCTCGCCCGTAGCCATGCTTAGGTCTGTTCGGATATTACTAGCAATTGCTGCTTATTTCGATTATGAAATATGGCAGATGGATGTCAAAACGGCTTTCCTAAATGGAAACCTCAGGGAGGATGTATACATGATACAGCCAGAAGGTTTTGTCGTTCATAAGGATGCTGGAAAGGTATACAAACTTCAGAATGCCATTTATGGTCTGAAGCAAGCGTCAAGGAGCTGGAACATTCATTTTGATGAAGTGGTCAAAGAATTTGGCTTCATCAGGAATGACGAAGAATCTTGTGTTTACAAGAAGTTTAGTGGGAGTGCAAAAGCATTCCTAATCTTGTATGTGGATGACATATTATTGATTGGAAATGACGTGAATTTTCTTAGCGAAATAAAACACTCATTGAATTAAAGTTTTTCAATGAAAGACTTAGGCGAAGCGGCATATGTATTGGGCATCAGAATCTATAGAGATAGATCAAAATGCCTGATAGCGCTTAGCCAAAGCACGTACATTGACAAGGTGTTGAAAAGGTTCAACATGGAGAACTCCAAGAAGGGCCTTCTCCCCATGTCACCAGGCACAGTGCTTTGCAAGAATCAGTGTCCTCGGACTCTCGATGAGCGAGTGCAAATGAATGATGTTCCATATGCATCGACAGTTGGTTCTATTATGTATGCCATGCTATGTACAAGACCGGATGTTTCCTTTGCGCTAAGTGTTAGCAGCCGGTACCAAAGTGATCCAGGGTTGGAACACTGGGCCGCAGTCAAGGGTATTCTTAAGTACCTCAGAAGGACCAAGGATTTACTCCTTGTGTACGGAGGTGATGAAGAGCTCATTGTAAGTGGTTACACTGATGCAGGCTTCATGACTGACCCAGATGACTTCAAATCTCAATCAGGCTATGTTTTCATATTGAACGGTGGCGCAGTTGATTGGAAAAGTTCCAAACAAAAGACTATGGCAGATTCTACGACGGAGGCGGAATATCTTGCTGCTTCAGAAGCCTCCAAGGAGGCAGTATGGATCAAGCAATTTCTTGAAGACCTTGGTGTGGTTCCTAGTGCCCAGGACCCGGTGGAGATCTATTGTGATAATAGTGGTGCCGTGGCTCGGGCAAGGGAGCCAAGTTCGCACCATAAGACAAGACATATTGAACGCAAATATAAACTCATTCGACATCATGTCGAAGAGGGTTTAGTGAAAGTACGCAAAGTTCACACGGATCTGAACGTGTCAGACCCGATGACAAAGCCTCTACCACGAGCAAAGGATGAGCAGCACCGGATAGCCATTGGTGTTAGGGAAGCCATGTAACTGGATTATGACTCTAGTGCAAGTGGGAGTCTGTAGGAGATATGCCCTAGAGGCAGTAATAACAGTTATTTTGTATCTCCAAAGTTTGTAATGAATGTTTAGCTTCCATGCTATAACTGCAATGATTCTCAAGTCTGCAATATCCACAAGGCTCGGAGGGAAACTCATGTGCACGTGTGGTATACTAAACGGTCAAATGTATTCCTAGTCTTGCCTCTGGCTCATGTATTGCATGATGATCCTGTTTTCCTGATCATGGGCATGTCTATGCTGGCAATTCTGAGGGCACGATGTTGGTAGAACACATGGGTTGAATCGACCCAAATTGATGTTATGCTATGAGATTCTTTTCGTCCCAAGTTTATGGTTAATAACACAGAGATAGTTAATGTTTGCATAATTCCTTAGACCATGAGAGTATCGAGTTCCTTCGTACTTGCTTCATGAACTTTGGTGTTTGTTAAACGTCATCCGTAACTGGGTGGCTATTACGGCGGCTTACGGGTTCACGGAAAAGTATGGCAAGTAACGAGATAGCTCAAGATTGGGATTTTCTCCTCCGATGATGGAGAGATATTGTCGGGCCCTCTCGGTGTTACGGTATCCATAATCGTCTGGCCAGACACCTTGTGATTTGATCACTGGGATGCCGGAACACGGAAACGAGAAAAGAGAACAGAACCGGTAACGAGGTAACTTGCATGGTGGACAAATTGTTCGTCCACGGGGAAGCAATAAATCTCACCTCGGGTGTTTGTGACATATCGTGAAGCAACAGGAATAGCTCACTGCAACTGGAGGTTCACTCGAATATTTATTCGTGTGGGTATAGGGGTCAATATGGGTGTCCACGGCTCCGATGTTGATCATTGATCGGAAGGGGTTCCGGGTCATTTCTATACTTCACCGAACCTATAGGGTCACATGCTTAAGGGTCATCCATCTGCTGAATACTAGACAGGGAGTCTGAGAGAAAATCACCGAAAAAGTTTCGGACACCGTAAAAGTTTCGGACAGCGGAAAAGTTCCGCAGAGAGAGGTCATCGGATGAGTTTCGATGAAACCGAAAAGTTGTTTCGGGATATACTATTAAGTCAGATTGGTTTTGGCACATCTCTGATAATTCTTGGAGGGTGCCAGAATCATTCTGGAAACTTCTTGGAATTTTCCGGGATAAACACAGGAAATGTTCTAGAGCTGCCGGAGCCACTTCAGATGCGTTTCGCAGATGAAAATCACTAAACCGGAATTGTTTCGAAACACATTGAAAATTATTTTAGTGGGTACTGGAAATGTTCTAAGCCCACATAAATATTTTCAGTTCGAACGGACGCTGGAAAAAGTCGTCGTGAATAGTGAAAATCACTTTATGGATATTTTTTTGGAAAGCCACCTTTTAGGGCTTTTGCAAAAAGGCTTCTAGAAGGGCTTGGGGGCCAAGGAAGCCCCTCATGGGGGCCCCCAAGGGGGTGGCCGGCCAAGCATATTGGAGCTCCTTGGAGCTCCACATGGCATCCCATGTTGACCATAAAACCCTCATGTGTGACCTAATGCATGGGGGTTTTGGTAAATTTTTGGAGGCACGCTACTCCTTGGGTTTCCTATAAATAGAGGAGGTGAGGGCTGCCATCTCTTCATACCTTGCTCTCATACACATGCCATGACTTGTCTGGCTTCTCTCTCCCTCCCAGCGAAATAGTTTCGTAGAGCCGAAAGGCTGTCTGGGTTCCGGCAGGAACTAGTTCTGGACAGCGAAGCTCTGCCGAATAGCTGACACCGTATGTGTGCAACCCCGTAGAGAGATTGTAGTTTCGATCTTTTGCCCGAGGGGCTGTTCGAGTATCCTCCCGAAGAGCTGTCCGAGTTACCGTCTGAGTTTCGAGGATCCTCCTGAAGGGCTGTCCACGACATCGTCCGGGGGACTGTCTGACCGCCTCTCGAAGGGCTGTCCGGAGAGGGAGTACATCCTCGCGGATGGGAGGTTGTAAATACTAGCTACGGGGATCTGCACCGACGATCTCCACCGACTCTTCTTCCGCTTCGCTTCGAGTCGATACGGATCAGATCAAACCTTGTGTGCAGTCTCCATAGTGGTCCTGGGCGTGCTCGCTATACCGAAATTTTTGTTTTCTGTCGCGTTCCCCAACAGACCTGTGTTAACAGGACAACGATGGCATATCACGCAGACCCATTCATTCTTGCCAGCGATGCTACCCAGATTTTCTTTGCGGAAGACCCCTTGTGTAAGAACTGCCATGTAGTGATGCATGGGAAGAGGAGGGTACTGGGTGTCAAGGATGTTGCCGATGAGGACGATTACAATGAATTTGCTGAGTTGCCAGCCAAGGGATCACGCATCCGTGTAACAGAGAAGCGTAAAATCATCAGAAACCCCAGGTTCCTTCAGGGTCAATGTAGTGATCCCAGTTCCCCCATGTACATGGGAATTAAGCCGTAAGACTAGTCTTTATGCCTACCCTGCAACTTAATTCGTTCAATTTAGAACTGTCGCATGTACTGAATTTGTGAGTTATGCCCGGTTTTCTCTTGATGTAAGAACCGTTAATATGTTGACCTTAATATGCTGTCAGCTCAGGCAATGAATATGAACTGTTTATTATTATTATTATTATTATTATTATTATTATTATTATTATTATTATTATTATTACTTTTATTATTATTATTATATCATAGAGGTAGCACACTCAATTGATATCACTACAGCATGTGTGAACAAAAATATGCAATCTGGCCTGCGAACGGTTCGTTCATGAAAGTCGTGTCCCGACCAAACCCCGTGCTCGATCTGAGTCGTGCTTTCTAATTGGCCAGAACCCAAATCCCACGGATCATACATCTGCACTATTGGATGCTCCCAGATCGAATGGCAATCCTCATCCCTTTCGACAGCACATGCAGTTCCGGTTGTAATTTTATTTTTATGCAGAAAAGGCACGTTAAACTCAAAAAATGTCTTAAATATAGCTAGCGATACCTGAATTGCTTCAGAAAATCAAACCCGTGGTATAATGGTGATTGTGTACCGTGGAAATTTTTATGAGGCCAAACGATGAAGTCACCGGCCACTGGAGTTTGAATTGACACGTCTCCTTTTGGAAACCATGATCCTTCATGTGAGATGCTCCGGTTTGGAAGGAGCGATCATCAAAACTTGTGCAAAACTTTACCAATTTTTTTCAACGAGGTCGTGAGAGCACACCACGGGCACACATCGATTTAGATGATGTCCGAACTCCATGTGAATTGTCTGTAATTAAAATACCAACTAGGCCTACGCCAGTGGCTGCACCTCGTGGCCGAAATGTTTGAAACTTCTGCCCGCTTCTCGGACAAATGGAAGAAAACTCGCAAAGCGACACACAAATGATTTTTACACCTTCTTTGCTAAGGGTGGCCATCGTGGGGGTATCATAGCCGATATCATGCACTCGGGAATAGAAAATATGATGATGTGTCAAGGAATTAAAGAAGGGAGAGTGGGTTAGAGTAACATAGGTAGATCCCGTAACATAATAAATGCTATACTACTTTGTGTCATGCATGGCCATAAATATGGTCATCTATGATACTACTCTATGATACTATGCACTATGAGGGTACGTACGTAGTATCTTACACTAGTATCATATGCATGATACTAGTATATGATACTCCCCACTATAAGGCTGGCCATAGTGGTGGTAGCATAGCCGGTATCATACACTCAAAAATAGCAAGTATGCTGATGTGGCAAAGAATTAAAGAAGATAGAGAGGGTTAGAGTAACATATAGGTAGATACCGTATCATGTTAAATGCGATGCTAATTTGTGTCATGCATGGCTATAAATATGATCATCTGTGATACTACTCTATTATACTATGCACTATAATTAAAGATAGTATCATACAATAGTATCATATATATGCAATGCGCGAGGGAGGTATGGGATCTAGTGCCTCCTCATCAAACTGAGGTAGCAGTCTGCGCTCTTGGTAAATCTTGGCTGGGCGCTTGAGGCCGTATTCTTCGGCTGCCAGGACATCGGTCCATCTGTCGATAAGTAGGTCTTGATCGGCTTGGAGCTGCTGCTGCTTTTTCTTTAGGCTTTTGGCAGTAGCTATTAGCTGGCGCTTGAAGCGCTCCTGCTCTAGGGGTGCCTCAGGCATGATGAAATCCTCGTTGCCGAGGCTCTCCTCATCTTCAGAGACTGGACGATAACTATCATCATCCTGGTCATTGGGTATGGCCTGTTTATCAGGGTCATCTTGCCCATTGTCTTGCTCCTCTTGTTCGGATGCAGCCCCAACAGGGTCTTCATTGTTTTCGGCGTCCCCCGGAGTTCTATTTTCTCCGGTGCCGGTGTTGCCATCTTTTGAGCGACGAGGCTTAGAGCGGCATTTAGGGCGCCGGCGCCTAGACTGTGTTTCAGAGGGTTTATTCGCATCTGGCTCTTCTTTGTCGTCGCCAGATCCTTTAGGTGTATCAACCATGTACACGTCGTACGAAGAGTTAGCCGTCCAACATCCAGTGAATGGCCGGTCTTGGCATCGTCGTCCATATCGTCGATGTCTTTGGAGCCATAATCGAGCTCGTCGGTTAACTCCTCGACGGTAGCTATGAAGTGGGTGGCGGGTGGGAAGCAAAATTCCCCATCATCAGCCTATAACTCGAACCGAACATAGTTCGGCTGCGAGTCCTTCTCCAAGGACAAATTCTTTAAAGATTGCAACACATCGCCCAACGGTGAGTGCTAGAAAACGTCTACGGCGCTAAATTCGAAAATCGATAACCGATCTACCTCGGTGTCCGCAGGCGTATATGGTCCGGAACTTATAGCCGGAGACGAGTCCGAAGTTCCGTTGACGCAAATATTGCAGGGTGTTGAGTCTGTGTGTGGCTCCAATGCCGCGGACTCTATGGTTTGGATGGCATGACCTGCTCTGGTTCTAAGGCCGTTGCAGCAACAGGAACCATCTCCTGTATGTGATTCGATGATAGATTTAAGTCATGTTTATCGAAGCGAGGGGGAGCGACCGCCGCGGTCTCAAATCCATTGAAGATCAAGTCTCCAAGGATATCCGCGACGTAGTTCAAGCTTCCAAATCTGACTGATGGCCAGGGGAGTAGCTATCGAGCTACTCCAAATGGCCAAGCGAGTTGGCCCGCAGTACGAAGCCGCCGAACACAAAAATCTGTCCAGGGAGGAAGGTTCCTCCTTGGACATCGTCATTATCGACGATTGAAGGGGCCATCGAACCTTTTGTCGACGGTACAGTGGAACTCTCAATGAAAGGACCAATGTCGGTGTCAAAACCGGTGGATCTCGGGTAGGGGGTCCCAAACTGCGCGTCTAGGATCGATGGTAACAGGAGACGGGGGACACGATGTTTACCCAGGTTCGGGCCCTCTCTATGGAGGTAATACCCTACTTCCTGCTTGATTGATCTTGATGAATATGAGTGTTACAAGAGTTGATCTACCACGAGATCATAATGGCTAAACCCTAGAAGTCTAGCCTGTATAACTATGGTAATGTGTATATGCTTTCCGTACTAACCCCTCCGGTTTATATAGACACCGAGGGGATCTAGGGTTTACATAGTCGGTTACATAAGAAGGAATCTTCATAGTTGGTCGCCAAGCTTGCCTTCCACGCCAAGTAGAGTCCAATCCGGACACGAGTACAGTCTTCGGCCTTCATGCCTTCACAGCCCATCAGTCCAGCCCATGGATAACAAGCCGGACGCTCGAGGACCCCTTAGTCCAGGACTCCCTCAATAATCAATCAAGTGTTCAATCATATAAGCATTGCGTTTTAATTCTCTACCAAAATAAGCATTGAAGTTTTCTTGCTTAACCATAAAATTATCAAACTCATCTAAACATTGGCTAGCAAACTTGGTAGGAGGGATTTGAGCTTTATCATATCTATAGAGAGAATTTACCTTTACTACCTGTGTCAGGTTATCAAGACAATGTATTTCTTGAACAGGTGGTGAATTAAGGCCATGTATTTCTTCAACAGGAGGTAAATTCTTAACATCTTCAGCTTTAATACCTTTTTCTTTCATAGATTTCTTTGCCTCTTGCATATCTTCAGGACTGAGGAATAGAACACCCCTTGTCTTCGGAGTTGGCTTAGGAGTTGGTTCAGGAAGTGTACAATTATTTTCATTAGTCAACATATTATTCAATAGAATTTCAGCTTGATCAACTGTTCTTTCCCTGAAAACACAACCAGCACAACTATCCAGGTGGTCTCTGGAAGCATCGGTTAGTTCATTATAAAAGATATCAAGTATTTCATTTTTCTTGAGAGGATGATCAGGCAAAGCATTAAGTAATTGGAGAAGCCTCACCCAAGCTTGTGGGAGACTCTCTTCTTCAATTTGCACAAAATTATATAGATCCCTTAAAGCAGCTTGTTTCTTATGAGCAGGGAAATATTTAGCAAAGAAGTAATAAATCATATCCTGGGGACTATGCACACAACCAGGATCAAGAGAATTGAAGCATATTTTAGCATCACCCCTTAATGAGAACGGAAATATTTGAAGGATATAATAGTAGCGAGTTTTCTCATCATTAATTGAATAGGGTGGCTATATCATTTAATTTAGTAAGATGTGCCACAACAGTTTCAGATTCATAGCCATAAAAAGGATCAGATTCAACCAAAGTAATTATGTCAGGGTCGACAGAGAATTCATAATCCTTATCAGTAACAAAGATAGGTGAAGTAGCATAAGCAGGATCATATTTCATTCTAGCATTCAGAGTTTTTTCTTTCAGCTTAGCTAATAATTTCTTAAGATCGCTCCTATCATTGCAAGCAAGAAAGTCTCTACCAGTTTCTTCATCCATAACATAACCCTCAGGCACAACAGGCAATTCATATCTAGGGGGAGAATCTTCATCATCACTTTCAGCAATATTATCAGTTTCAATTATTTCATTCTCTCTAGCCCTAGCAAGTTGTTCATCAAGAAATTCACCTAGTGGCACAGTAGTATCAAGCATAGAAGTAGTTTCATCATAAGTATCATGCATAGCAGAAGTGGCATCATCAATAACATGCGACATATCAGAATTAATAGCAGAAGCAGGTTTAGGTGTCGCAAGCTTACTCAAAACAGAAGGTGAATCAAGTGCAGAGCTAGATGGCAGTTCCTTACCTCCCCTCGTAGTTGAGGGATAAATTTTGGTTTTCTCATCTTTCAAGTTCTTCATAGTGATCAGCGGATATAAATCCCGAGCGACTCAAAGAAGAGAGCTATGCTCCCCGGCAACGGGGCCAGAAAATAGTCTTGATAACCCACAAGTATAGGGGATCGCAACAGTTTTTGAGGGTAGAGTATTCAACCCAAATTTATTGATTCGACACAAGGGGAGCCAAAGAATATTCTCAAGTATTAGCAGTTGAGTTGTCAATTCAACCACACCTGGCTAACTTAGTATCTGCAGCAAAGTATTTAGTAGCAACGTAGTATGATAGTAACGGTAACGGTGGCAAAAGTAATATTTTTGGGTTTTGTAGTGATTGTAACAATAGCAACAGAAAAGTAACTAAGCGAAGAACAATATGTGAAAAGCTCGTAGGCATTGGATCGGTGATGGAGAATTATGTCGGATGCGATTATTCATGCAACAGTTATAACATAGGGTGACACAGAACTAGCTCCAATTCATCAATGTAATGTAGGCTTGTATTCCGAATATAGGCATACGTGCTTATGGAAAGAACTTGCATGACATCTTTTGTCCTACCCTCCCGTGGCAGCGGGGTCCTAGTGGAAACTAAGGGATATTAAGGCCTCCTTTTAATAGACTACCGGACCAAAGCATTAACACATAGTGAATACATGAACTCCTCAAACTACGGTCATCACCGGGAGTGGTCCCGATTATGGTCACTTCGGGGTTGCCGGATCATAACACATAGTAGGTGACTATAGACTTGCAAGATAGGATCAAGAACTCATATATATTCATGAAAATATAATAGGTTCATCTCTGAAATCATGGCACTTGGGCCCTAGTGACAAGCATTAAGCATAGCAATGTCATAGCAACATCAATCTCAGAACATAATGGATACTAGGGATCAAACCCTAACAAAACTAACTCGATTACATGATAAATATCATCCAACCCATCACCGTCCAGCAAGCCTACGATGGAATTACTCACGCACGGCGGTGAGCATCATGAAATTGGTGATGGAGGATGGTTGATGATGACGACGGCGACGGATTCCCCTCTCCGGAGCCCCGAACGGACTCCGGATCAGCCCTCCCGAGAGAGATTAGGGCTTGGCGGCGGCTCCGTATCGTAAAACGCGATGAATCCTTCCCTTTGATTTTTTCTCTCCAAACGTGAATATATAGAGTTGGAGGTGAGGTCGGTGGAGCACCAGGGGGCCCACGAGGCAGGGGCGCGCCCAGGGGGCAGGTGCGCCTCCCACCCTCGTGGACATGGTGTGGACCCCCTGGCCTTGATTCTTTCGCCAGTATTTTATATTATTTCCAAAAATAATCTCCGCGAAGTTTCAGGTCATTCCGAGAACTTTTGTTTCTGCACAAAAATAACACCATGGCAATTCTGCTAAAAACAGCGTCAGTCCGGGTTAGTTACATTCAAATCATGCAAGTTAGAGTCCAAAACAAGGGCAAAAGTGTTTGGAAAAGTAGATACGAGGGAGACTTATCACTCCACCAGTGCAGCGCTGGTGGCCCTCAGAGAAGAGCGCTAGGTCAAGGGCCCGCCAGGTGGAACCACCAGGCCGGACGAAGCGGTATGGCACCCGGGTGATGCTCCTGAAGCAACGGCTGCTTTGGCAGGCCGCCAAGCCCCTGAAACCGAAGACTCCAAAGAGACACCTCAACCTCTGGGAGCCGAAGACTCCAACAACTCTCCCGCCCTCGTTGAGCACCCGGTCTACTTTGTCAGCACGGTGCCACGGGATGCGAGGGCACGATACCCCATGCCCCAGAAGATCCTGCTCGCGCTCCTGGTGGCCTCGCGCAAGTTGCGCCACTACTTCTAGGGTCACCCCATCAAGGTCGTCTCGGCTTACCCGCTGTAAAGAGTGCTCAGGAGCCCCAATGGTGCCGGACGAGTCGCTGGATGGAACATCGAGCTGCAAGCTTTTGACTTGGAGTTCAGCACGACCAGGGTCATCAAGGGGGCTGCGCTCGCAGATTTTGTGGCAGAATGGACTGACGCTATCGGTGTACAAAAGAAGGGGCGCATCTTTGTACCCCTTTACCTGCGAACGGGCAGTCGGAGCCGCGCCCGTGACCACACCAAGAAGAACAGGGGAGGTGAACCAAGGTAAAACCAAAGCCCAAGACAGCCAGAGCAACGCTAAGACCGAGACCACGAAGAAGCAGACAGGCGAAGCAGGTTCCCCCAGCAAGATCCTTGCCGGGGGCAGCCTCCGCAGCCCCGGCAAGACCCTTGCCGGGGCGGCTTGCCCACACCAGCGGAGTGAGCCACCCTCGAGCCCACGGGTTCCAACTCAACCAACCACGTTGGAACTAGGGCTCGGGAGGCACCTCCATGGTGGCATGCAGATCTTTGTCAAATACCAAGGAATGTTCAAGATCAGATGAGGATTGAAAGACGACGATCCTCGGCAAGATCCTTGCCGAGGAGAGCCACAAGACCCCCGGCAAGATCTTTGCCGGGGACGACAGCGCGCCACGGCAAGACCCTTGCCGGGCCACCCGGCAAGGCTCTCACCAAGGACACCAGCAGTTCCACTGCCAGGCCCGCACCAGCCAAGTCTCCACCGCCGTTCGCGTGCAGCTGCCAGCCCAAACCAGTTGGGCAGGCACCTGCGTGGCAACATGCAGCTCCCAGGCCAACTCATCACGCGCCTGCGTGGCGGCATGCAGATCTTCATGAAGACCCTACCACCATGCCACCTCAGGTGCCTGCCTGCCTACATGGCGCCGCATGCGTCGCCCCCGTCCCCGATAAAGCTAGGGGACACCTCAGCAGGGCATTAAATGCGTCTTGTCCTGTAATACGAGCGATAAGTTCGTAGCACTGTGTGCCTTTCCACCTCCTGTGTGCCACTGTGGCAGCCCGTTTCGACTATAAAAGGAGGCCCATGGCATACTGGAGGAGGATTCGGCTCTTTGGAACCACGCACCCACCATAGCTAGTTCGAGAGCTCAAGAACACTCTGAAATACATCCACCAAAGCAGGACTATGGTTTTACGCATGCTCGCGGCCCGAACCTGGGTAAACGATCCTTGTGCTGATTACTAATCCTGCTCTTCTCGCAACCCTGCGCCCCGGCAACCGCAGTAGGGATTCTTGTGATCCCATAGGTGTTATTCCACACCGACATCTTTGGCGCGCCAGGTAGGGGTGCGCAATTGTGAGAATCTGGTCTAGTAGTTGACCTAGCAGTTCTTCGTCGCCATGGCTCCCAAGAAGAAGACGGCCAAAAGGACAGCGCTACCTGGAAGCGCGAAGGGCGCCAGAGCGGCGACAAGAAAGCTAAGTCATTCAGAGCCTTGGGTTATTTCCTTTTATATATAAGGTTATCCACCTCGGAGATCCTGCCTATGTATGGGAGACCTGCATGCAGAGGGGCCCTCCCGCGATTGGCAACGCCCTTGTTCTGTTTCGAGTCCGCTCAACAGCTCAAGCGGCCGCGTCGAGAGTGGCGGGGTAGCCTTCCACACCTGGCAATGCTCTCGATTCTGACTCGAGTCAAGCTCGACAGTTCGGGCGGCCGCGTTAAGGGCGGTAAGGTGGTTCGCCCGGCAGCAAGCACACCCGGCAGGCCAACGGGGATCCGTCCTCAAGACGCCGCCCTGGGTTTACGCGCGGGCAAGCCTACCCGGATACGTAGGGTGGATATACAAGGGAGAATCGAACAGGAAAATAACATGCATAATATCAAAGTGCTGCAGAGTCATATTACATCAAATTGTTGTTGCGGTTCGAACTAAAGATAGCAATTGTCTAGGTTGTGAACCTGCAGCGGCGATAAGAAACGGGGTGCCAAGTCCTGGCGCTGGCCCTCCACCCTTAGAATTCTGCCGACACGGCTGATGATGGGCTTGATGCGCTCCCTGAGCGGCGCGAGGTCAGTATCCTCCGGAAAGCTCCCCAGCGCGGCGTCGAAGTCAAGGTCGGGGTACGAGTATGCCACCTTGGTGAGAACCTTGGTCATGGCGCACTGGCAAAGCCTCCGGGCCTCGTCGGCCAACGAGGCCGCCCGGTTGGCGTGAAGCTGCTCCACGGCCCCGAGAACACACTCGAAGAACAAGGTCAGCTTGGCGTTGGTGGTCCCGCTGCGCTCTGGGGCGTACCTCACATTTGGCACCCCCATGGTAGCTAGCTGCGCGGTGATCCTACCGGCAACATCCTCGAGGCGGCCCATCCCGTGGTTCACGCCCTCCTTGAAATCCTTATGCTCGGCGGCCTCGTTCTTCTGCAGCTGCTTCTCGGTCTCCAGCTCCTTGGCCAGGGTCCCCTCCCGGGCTTTGGCCTCCGTGAGCATCCCCTCGAGGCCCTCCAGCTTCAGCGTGAGGTCCTTGATGGACTTGTTGGCCTCGGAGAGCTCCCCGGCCTTGCTGATGGTCGCGCCCTGCGCCTCCGTCAAGGCGCGTTGAGCGTGTCCTTCTCCTGGGGCAGCTTCAGGGCCTGCTCCTTCAGCTCGTCCCGCTTCACCTCCAACTCCTTCACCTTGCCGGCGTGAACCTGGGCCTGGGCATCGAGCGCCTCTTTGTGCCTCTGCTCCAGCTCACGGGTCCGCTGCAAGACAAGCTTCTCCACCTCCCTGTCCTTGCCGCAGAGTTTGGCGTCGAGGTCCGCCTTGCGCGTGGCGAGCTCCTCCTCCCGGGAGGTCGGCGCGGCCTGGTGCTGGGTCCAGGCGGCCTCGGCTGCCGTGGCCAAGCCCTCCGCTGTCTCCTGGGCCTTCTCGATGTCGGCCAGCTTCATGGTGAGCTCCACGTCGCGCTTGGCTAGCTCGCCCTAGGCGGTCTTCAGCTCCTTGTGAGCCTGGCAGAACCAGTCCTGCATCTCGTGAACGCGCTTCTGGAGGTCCGCCTCTGCCTTCTCCGCCACCGCCATCCTGGACTTAGCCTTGTCCAGGCGGGCGCGGTGGAGCGCCTGGAGCTTCCGGAAGCTGGAGCCCATGGCGTGGAGGAGCTGCTCTTCTTGGGAGCCATCGCCACCAGCGCTCGGCTCGTCAACGATCTCAAGCCCGGCGGCGGCGAGCACCTCGTCGTCAAACACCTCCCCCTTGATGGGAGCCCTAGTGCTCGACGCGCCTGGGAGGTGGACGAAGAGATCGTCGCTCACCTTCAGGTACCTACCAGAGCCAGAGGCAGCGGAGGAGGAGGGCTGGTATCAACCACCTCCTCCTCGGCAGCAGCCTTGCCAGCCTCTCCGGCAGGCCCGTTGTCGGCCTCCTCGGCGGTAGCCTTGCCGGCCTCCCCGGCAGGCCCTTTGGCGGCGTCCTCCGCGGCGCCCCTGGCGGCCTCCTTGGCGGCGGTCTTCTCGGCCTCCGCCGCGACGTCCTTGGCCACGTCCTCGATGACGGTGTCCAGGTCCTTCCGGTCCGCCGAGAGAGGATCTGGATATCAAGAAGAGGGTGGGGTAGAGCCAAGATCAAAGATTCAAAAAGAAGAGAAAAAGCAGGGACAAAGGGCCAGAGACTTACTGGTCCCGGGCTGGGAAGCAGAAGTCCCCTCCCCGCAAGTGTCTGGCGCCGAGGCGAAGCCACCGGCACCCAAGTTCTCCTCCTCCTCCATGTCCGTGGGCTCGGTGCTTGGCGTCCTTGCTGGGGACGCCCCTCGGGGCGGTGTGGTTGATGGGGGTGGCATGGTGAGAGTAGCCCTCTGTGGCTCCTCCCGCTGCTGCTCTCCTCCTGCATACGCGACAAGGTCAGCGCCAAAGTATCATACCCATGACACATGTCGATGAGGAGTGAGCGGTGAACTTATGCTGGGGGCTGCGCCGGGGGCTGCTGGCCAGGCTGCTCAACACCACCAGTTGCGCCCTTGAAGTACCAGCCGGGGGCTGGCTGCCCGCCGAGGTCTTGGCCCTCTTCACCCTCTGGGCCAGCGTCTCCGCGTCCCTGCAAAGATGAAAACAATTCAAGACAAGCGACACAGATTGAGGAGACATAGATGACGGGAAGAAGCCAGATACTTACTCATCGTCCACCTCCTCCTCTACTGTTTTCCTCTTCCTGCTCGGGCTGAGGGATCCGAAGTCGAAGGTGACCCCTACGTCGGCGTCCGCCGGAGGAGGGGAGGAGGGTGGAGTCTGGGCGCGCTTGGGCGAAGAGGAGGCAGATGCTTTCTTCTTCGCCGCCGCGTCCTTCACCAGGCTCTTCGCCGCCGCGGCCCTCGTTTAACCCGCAGACTCCTCAGGAGACTTTGGCCGCCTTGCGGCCCTGACGGGACGTACCGGCTCGCCAGAAGTAGCCCACCGCAGGACTCACCCTCTCTCCGTGGCCGGAGGGTCAACAGCCCCAGCCTCCTCCTCCGACAACTCGTCCGCCGCATCCTCAACCAGAGGAGCCTCGGTGCCGGCGCTGCTGGCTTCCCCGGCGGCCGCCGCCCACCGGGCGAGCTCCTCCGCCTCCACGGCCGTCGCGGCCATGTCCTCCACACCACCAGCGCTGCCGGCCTCTTCGGCAAGCTGCGCCTCCCTCGCCCTGGTGGCGATGTAGTCCAGTTCTGCCTGGGTGGTGTCCTGGACGAGCAGCCGCTCGGCGTCGGCGTTGATGTACCCCTCGTGCAGAGTGTCAAAGAACTGCTGCACCTCGATGTCCTCCGGCTCCTTCCAGCTTGGGTCAGGGCCATGCGCGTTGCAGTCCGGCATCATGGCGATGATCTCGGTCCGGCGCGAATTATTGCACAGCGGACCACTCCCGCCGGCAACTTGAACAAGGGCCCCATGAAGACCTTGCCGGCCTTCGCGGCGGCCCTCGCGACCATGCTAGTTCGCTCGACCTCGCTGTCGCGGCCCACATCAAGTTGGAAGAGTCGCTAGCAGAAATGGGGATGCCCCATCACTGTGAAATTGTGGTTGAGGCCGGGGCGAAGCCGTATGATGTCGGTGGGGTTCGTGAAGAGCAAGGCCAGCCTCCCCTTGTTGTGAAGTGGAGCGATCCGGCGGCGGATGAAGTCCGCGCCGATCATCTCAAGGGTGAGCCCGACCTCGGTGAGCCGAAGGATCCTGGTGGTCGCGATCGTGAGCTTCTCTTCATCGGCGTCGACGTCGCTCCAATCGCCTCTGCGGACCAGCGGCGCCCGGCGAACTTCGCAGAACGCCGGCGGATCCTTCTCTTCGATCCAGCACCACCGTCCCCGCCATTTTCCCCACATCTCCTTCATGGTGCCACCCGGATACGCTCCCTTGGACCTTGGGATCCAGGTGATGCAACCACAAATGGCGCCTCCCGTTTGGATCCGAGGGAAGAAGTAATGGCGGAAGAGCGCCGTGTTGGGGTGCACCCCGGCGAAACCTTCGCAGAGGTGCGCGAAAACGGCCATGCATGCCACGGCATTCGGGGTGAAATCCAAGAGGCGGAAGCCAAAGGTGTGCATGATGTCGCTAAAGAAATCGGAGAAGGGAGGACAAAGCCCGCAGGAGAAATAGTCGACAAAGAAGGGGTACCGATTCGGGGCAGCCTTGGCGCAGTTGGCGGGGATGACGCGCATGGCTGGGTGCCCCGTCTTCTCTCCTCCCGTCTTCACCCCCCACAAGGGCTTGAATGCTTCCCGGAGCTCGAACACATCAACCGTCGAGGGGAAGTAGGCGGACTGCGTCCGCTGCACCGCCAGCGCACTCTCCAGCGGCTCCGCCGCTCCGGCATCCTTGGCCACTCCCTTGCCCTTGGTGGATTTTGGTGCCATGGCGGCTGGGAGAAGGGGGCGAGAGGCAGAGGATGGCGGGAACGCAATGGCGGCGAATGAGAGCGAAGCTTAGGGAAGAAGAGGAATACGAATGGAGGCTTCTGAGATTGGGATTGCGCGGAGGGTAAAAGGAACAGTGCGCTCGCGGTTATCCCTTTTTATGGGGAAGGTGCGGGTCACGCTGCCCATTTACTGCGTTGTGATGCATGCGTGCGGGAACCGCCCCACGCATGCCGCCCACGTCACGCGCACCCCTCCACATCGCGCATTCAACGCGGGTCATGGGAAGCGCAGCGCGCGAAAAGTTTTACCGCGGTAAAAATCACCCCGCCTACCCGCGCACCGTTTTGGGCCTGGCCCAACAACTTGTCGCGCTTATGTGTGGCCCAGGCCCCGGGGCTCCTGTCGGTGTACAAAAGAAGGGGCACATCTTTGTATCCCTTTACCTGTGCACGGGCAGTCGGAGCCGCACCCGTGACCACACCAAGCAAAACAGGGGAGGTGTACCAAGGTAAAACTGAAGCCCAAGACAGCCAGAGCAACGCCAAGACCGAGACCACGAAGAAGCAGAGAGGCGAAGTAGGTTCCCCCGGCAAGATCCTTGCCGGGGGCAGCCTCTGCGGCCCCGGCAAGACCCTTGCCGGGGCGGCTCGCCCACACCAGCGGAGTGAGCCACCCTCGAGCCCACGGGTTCCAACTCAACCAACCACGTTGGAACTAGGGCTCGGGAGGCACCTCCATGGTGGCATGCAGATCTTTGTCAAGACCAAGGAATGTACAAGATCAGATGAGGATTGAAAGACGACGATCCTCGGCAAGATCCTTGCCGAGAAGAGCCACAAGACCCCCGGCAAGATCCTTGCTGGGGATGACAGCGCGCCACGGCAAGACCCTTGCCGGGCCACCCGGCAAGGCTCTCACCGAGGACACCAGCAGGGCCACTGCCAGGCCCGCACCAGCCAAGTCTCCACCGCCGTTTGCATGCAGCTGCAGCCCAAACCAGCTAGGCAGGCACCTGCGGGGCAACATGCGTGGCGACATGCAGATCTTCGTGAAGACCCTACCACCGCGCCACCTCAGCTGCCTGCCTGCCTACATGGCGCCGCATGCGTCGCTGGCCAGGGCGCGTGTCGAAGCGAGGAGGAGCGGCGACAGACGGGATGGGCCTCGCCCCCGTCCCCGATAAAGCTAGGGGACACCTCAGCGGCGCATTAAATGCGTCTTGTCCTGTAATACAAGCGATAAGCTCGTAGCACTATGTGCCTTTCCACCTCCTGTGTGCCACTGTGGCAGCCCCTTTTGACTATAAAAGGAGGCCCATGGCATACTGGAGGAGGATTTGGCTCTTTGGAACCACGCACCCACCATAGCTAGTTCGAGAGCTCAAGAACTCTCTGAAATACATCCACCAAAGCAGGACTACGGTTTTACGCATCCTCGCGGCCCGAACCTGGGTAAACGATCCTTGTGCTGATTACTAATCCTGCTCTTCTCGCAACGCTGCGCCCCGGCAACTGTAGTAGGGATTCTTGTGATCCCATAGGTGTCGTTCCACACCGACAGATGCCCCAGAGCTCGAAGCAGGCGAGAACCAATCCCTATCTCCAGGGAGCGAAGCGCTGGACGGCTGGGTCATGTACTTTGATGGCTCTCACGCCAGGGCGCGGGAGCTGGAGCAGTGTTTATCTCGCCCACCCACGACAAGCTCTACTACGCCGTGCAGCTCTGCTTCCAGCAGGGCGAGAAGGTCTCCAACAACATAGCAGAGTACGAAGGCTTGATAGCTGGCCTCAAGGCTGCGGTGGCCCTGGGGGTGAGGCGTCTCACCATCAAGGGCGACTCATAGCTCCTCGTCAACTTATCCAATAAAGTATATGAGCCGAAGGATGAGCACATGGAGGCGTACCTCGCGGAGGTGCGCAAGATGGAGAAATAGTTCTTGGGCCTGGAGTTGCAGCATGTGCCCTGTGGCACCAACAAGGAAGGCGACGACATCGCCAGAACAGCATCCAAGCGGCTACCCTAAGAGCCTGGCGTCTTCGAGGAGCGGCTCTTCAAACCATCAGCAACACCGCCACTCTCAAGGATAGCGTTGCCTCGGGAGGAACTCCCTCAACCACCTGCCTCGGGAGCCCCGGCCTGTGGCCCGACCTCAGGAGCGCGCTTGCTCTTGGCGCTTGAGCCTCAGGAAGGGTGATGGACCAAGGAATTCAAGGAATACCTTACGCAAGGGACGCTGCCGGAGAAGGAGGAGGACGCGGAGCGTGTGGCCCGACAAGCCACGACATACTGCATCCGGGACGGTGAGTTGTACAGAAAGCGGCCGAATGACATTTCCCTGCATTGCATCTCCAGGGAGCAGGGGAAAGAGCTACTGGCCGACATACACGGCGGGGACTGCGGGCACCACTCGTCGTCACGGACCCTCGTCGGCAAGGTGTTTTGCAGCGGATTCTACTGGCCTACGGCGCTCAACGACGCGACTGAGCTGGTGAAGTCCTGCGAGGCCTGTCAGTTCCACGCCAAGCAGATCCATCAGCCGGCTCAGGGCCTCCAGACCATCCCACTCTCGTGGCCGTTCGTGGTCTGGGGGCTGGACATCTTTGGCCCGTTCCCTCGAGCGCCTGGGGGCTACCGCTACCTCTATGTCGCCATCGACAAGTTCACCAAGTGGGCGGACGTAGAAGCCGTCCGTACCATCCCGGCCGGTTCCGCGGTCAAGTTCATCACAGGTCTCATGAGCCAGTTTGTGGTCCCCAGCCGCATCATCATTGACAACGGCTCGCAGTTCACTAGTAACCTCTTCAAGACATATTGTGCTAACCTTGGAACGCAGATCTGCTATGCTTCGGTGGCGCACCCCTGGAGCAATGGCCAGGCCGAACGCAGCAACGCAGAGGTCCTCAGAGGCCTCAAGACCAGGACCTTCAAGAAGAAGCTCGAGGCTTGCGGCAAGGGCTGGTACGACGAGCTCCAGTCCGTGCTGTGGTCCATCCGCACCACCGCCACCAAGCCAACGGGCGAGACCCCATTCTTCCTCGGCTACGGAGCTGAAGCGGTTCTCCCTCACGAGGTCAAACATCGCTCTGCGCGGGACCTGGCGTTTGATGAGACGCAGCAGGACGCCATGCGGTGGATGGACCTCGTGCTGGGGGAGGAACGCCGCCGTGAAGCTATGCTGCGGGCGGCAAGATATCAGCAGGCGTTGCGACGGTACCACTGTCGCAGCGTCCGCTCCAGGACGCTTGAGGTGGGTGCCCTCTTCCTACGGCGGGTGCTCTCCAGGGAAGGGCTGCATAAGCTCTCACCCATGTGGGAGGGCCTGTTTAGGGTCGACCACGTCTCCAGGCCTGGCGCCGCACGCCTGGAGACGCAGGACGGGGTACCCATCCAAAACGCCTGGAACATCCAGCACCTCCGGAAGTTCTACCCATGAAGAAAGGCCCAACGCCTGTGAAGAAGGCCCCGTGCCTGTGAAGGTCTCCGCTCGTGACGCTCACGTAATAATGAGTGGGGCTATACACGCCCCGGAGTCTGAGGAGTGCCGCCCTCGGGCCTCTGGGGCTCCCTCCCACGTCCTAGAGGCAGCACTTAGCTCCGCGCTGGTGAGAAGACAAGAAGACTAGACTAGGTCCCAGACGCGGCTTTTCATTTGCTTTCCGTAGTTGGCTTGCCCCTCTTTAATTGAAATTTGCTTTCCGGTGTTCCCTGCCGATTTCGTTCCATCACCTTCTGCCTCTGTTTCTGTCTTCGGTTCTTTGTTTAGCCTGTACTCTCTCGCGCGTCCCTCGCGAGGGGGCTGGACAGGTGCCCTCGTGAGCGTCTTGTTTTTTTTCTGGAGGCACCCTCGTTCGAGCATTAAGCTGGCACGCCTCTCTCAGTCTGTGCCCCTCGGATACCGCGATACGAGGCGCTGTGCTGTGCGCCTGCGACCAGGGCCTAGATCTCCTAACCAATTTTTGCAGTTCCTCCTCGCCAGGTATTGGGAAACGCGCGCCTCGTGAGGCGATAACTACTTCAAAGCGCGTCAAGCTAAGTTATTCCTACGTGCCTATATAAAACATTGATACTGCAATGCGGCACGGGAATGATGAACACAACATAACAACTTGGAAATCATAGTTTGTTGCACGCCCCCACGGGGCCCCATACTTGACTCTCTTGATGCAGGAAGGAAAAGAAGAGCGAAACAAAAGCAGCGCGTGCCCTCGCAGCAGCTCGCGAGGACGGGCCCATAGCGCTCTCCCGAGCTCAGTTGGACCCTTCCTCGCGCTTCACTGGGGCACGGCGGCGAGACGACCCGCTGCCACCTTTGAAGCGAGCGTGGCGTCGTGGTGGCTGGTCGTAGCCACCGCTGCTGGAGCTGTCGCCAGAGGGAGAACCGCCGTAGCTGGGCGCGAGATCGTCCTCACCATCATCTCGACCGTCGCCAAGGCCAAGCACTTCGTCGCCGTCGTTGTCCTCGGGGTAGCACCCGATGCGGCGGCCGTCCTCTCCGAACACCCTCATGTAGAGGCTCGCGTTGCCGTTGTACTTGAAGTGGAGGGTGCACCGCCTGCCCAAGCTACGCGCGCGGGCAAACGTCTGCCAGCCGCGAGCCAGAGCCACGTTGCCAGTGACGGAGGTCTCGACCGCGACCCACGAAGCTTTGCAGCAGCAGCCGTCCGCCTGCAGCCAGAGCCCGCCTGGACCTGTGGCCAGCAGTTCACTGGCGAAGAAGCGTGGGAGCTAAAGCCAGGAGTCGGCAGGGTTCTCCGACCACACCACGAAATCCGGCAGCACCTCCGCTGAGTGGAAGCATGGCCGGGGAGGCTATGCGACCATGGCGCGCCTCCCTTCATCAACGAGGCTGCTTCGACATAGGCGGCTCCCACCACGCGAAGGGGCACCGCCGCGGCCGCGAGGGGCCACGACAGGGGTCGTGGAGTGCGTGCGAGGACGGCCGCGTCCGCGCTTGGGAGGCGGAGAGCCGGGCCCCTCCTGGCGAGCCTTCCCCTTCTCCGTGGTCGAAAACCTCTTCGCAGGCGCCATGGGAGTCGCTACTGGCAATGGACCAAAAGAGAAGAAGCGGGCGGAGCAAGAAGAGATGAGCAACGGGGGCTCCGCCCCCCTCCTCATTTATAGCCCAAGGGAGGCCAACCGCCGGCCTCCACGATCGCAGGTAATGATAACCCTTTTTGCATGCAGCAGGGACTCGTCAAATCGGGCAGTTGCCGAGGCGGCGTGGGGAACCGGAGACGCCCACGTCCAATCAATCGCCATGCACCGACCAAGGCCGCAGGCTGTTGGGGCCCGCGGCGCTCCACACTTGCCCTTTGGCTTCGCCTCGAAGCCAGGTCCGAGTGTGCCTTGGCCGGGGGGAACTGTCGGTGTTCTGGGAACGGGGGTCCCCAGACTTTCCTGCCTGCGGCCCGCAGCGTGGCTCCACTCGCAGCCCAGTACGGCCCGTCTTTACCAGCAAGCATTCAAAACCCTTGCGAGGGGCCAAGCCTCGCGAGGCGGGCGACACAAGACCTCCTCGGTAGCAGCCTCACCAGTCTGGCTCGCGAGGGGCGGAGAGATCAAGGCAAGGCAAACCTCGGGAGGTTCCTGCGACGTCAGCCGTGACGACCAAGGCCAGGCGGGCGCCGGCGCGCACAGTGTCCTCGCTTCCTGTTTGGTGCTAAGGAGGCAAGCGCAGGCGATGAGTACCGAGGCATCGGGCAAAGGTTTCCATATCGGTGCAACAAGACCAAGACCAGGAGGACGCCAAGACGGAGGTCACCGTGGATCCCAAGACGGCGTCACCACCAGAGCCTTTGGCAGGCGAAGACAACTTTTAGTCAGGATAGCTTGTACTAGTTGTCCCCTTTCAAATTGGCAGTCGTTTTTTCTTTGAAAGGATCGACAGTAGGAAAGGCTCCTACTTTATTTTCATATATATATATATGAACAGAGAGTTACAAGTGTTTTACATTTTTACAGGTGGGTATCAACCTGCGCAGACAGATTGGGTCAGAGAGAGAGGGGGTGCTATCACTATTGCAACTCAGAAATAAAAGGAAAAATGAAAGCGGGGTGAACAACCCTAGTCCTATGTTGGAGGAGGCCAAAATCGTCCTTAAATCTTTTCAGCCACCCACCGATGGTTGGAGCAGTCCTCCTAAAATGTTTGGTGTTTCTTTCCTTCCATAGACTCCAAGCAGCCACTAAAAAGATTTCAAAGAAGAGCGGGTGTCCCCAAGAGTTTTTAGCCTGTTGAAGCAGTTGGAGATGGCAGGTGAAGGAGGGCTAGCTAATACCAAGCTTTTGCCAGCAAGATTGACTGAAGGGGCAAGTGAAGATCATATGATCCACCGTTTCCTCTTCGTGGTTGCCACAGAGCAGACAACTGTGGTCATCCCCTATATCGTAGTGTCGATGTTTGAGCATGTCACGTGTGTTCAATCTGTCGTTCATGAGAAGCCAGCCAAAAACTTTGATCCTCATGATGCATCGAGAGCGCCAGAGAAGAGAGAAAGCTGGGTGGGTGTTGGCTTCTTGAAAAAAGAACCTGTAGTAGTCGGCTGGTTGATAAACAGATTTCCCCCAGGTATAGTGCCAAACATCGTTGTCAGATGTGGACGGGTGCATGTGCGTAGAAAGCCGTTGAATGTCTCGTACCTCGTCCAGGGCTTGTGGAGAGAGCGGTAGATGAAAGGCCTCCGACAACGCCGTGCTCTCCAAGAAATCTTTGACGGTCTCGTCCTCATGCATGGCAAAGGAGAACGTGTGGGGGTGCCAGATTTCCAAAACATCCACAGTCCAAAGATCTTTCCAAACTAGAGCAGTTGTGCCCGAAACCACCCGGACTTGTGTGATCCCTCGGAATATAGGGGTGAGCTTTAGGATGTCACGCCACCAGAACGAGCCAACCAGATTCATGGCATGAGGGACTTTGTTGGCATAGTATGTGTTCCAAACAATATGCACCCAAGGGACGTCGAGCTTGTTGTAAAACTTGTGTAAGAATTTCATGAGCAGAGCATCATTTTGCACCTTTATGTTGATAACACCTAGGCCACCATGCTTTTTTGGGTTTGCAAACCATGTCCCATGCGGCAAGGGAGTTGCATTTGTCCCCTTGATCTGTCTTTTTGGTCCAGAGACATCTCCTTCTGATTTTATCGAGCATCTCAATCAGTTTGGTTGAGAACTTGAGTGTGCACATGGCATAAATGAGGAGGGATGTGACGGTAGCATTAAGCCAAGAGAGTTTGCCACCGTAGGACATCATCGCGATCGTGGAGGTGAGGCGTCGTTCAGCACTGCACACTAGCGGCATTAGGTCTAGGACGGTCGGTTTAGTTGTGCCGAGAGGAATTCCCAGGTAAGTAAACGGCATCGACCCAACTGAGCATCCAAAAAAGTTTGCAAATTCCAGGGCGGTTTCCTCCGACAGGTTGATTGGGATCAGCATAGATTTGCGGAAGTTAATCCGGAGGCTGATGGAGGATGCATAGTCCACAAGGATTCCTTTGATGACCACAGCTTGCTGAGGGCAAGCAGGCATAGCCAGTATCGTGTCGTCGGCGTATTGGATTACTAGATAGTCCATTTGACCATCGCAAGGGAAGGGAAGCTGAATTTTTTCCTGCCTAAATGCGTCGTTGATAGCTGCTTGGAGGAGATTAGCTGCAATCACGAAGATCAAGGGGGACAGCGGGTCCCCCTGCCGTACACCGGTGCGGCAATGAAATTGGCAGCCGGGCACACCATTCAAAATAACCGATGAACACCCGGTCGAGAAGATGCATTTGATCCAAGAGAGCCATTTTGTCATTGAATCCTAAGTGTTTCATAATGTTCAGCATGGGAGCATGTTCAATTGTATCGAAGGCTTTGGCAAAGTCGAGTTTTAGTAAGATAATTTCCTTCTTCGATGTATGGCACTGGTGAATATATTGGAAGGCCCAAGCAAGGCAGTCCTGTATCGTTCTCCCCTTTGTAAAACCATACTGGTTCTTGTGAGTAATCTGCATAATGACTCGTTGCAGGCGGTTGGCAAGCAGCTTAGTGATCATCTTAAGGCAGCAGTTGAGGAGTGTGATCGGGCGGTAGTCATTGACAGTTTCAGGTGAGTTGGACTTTGGAATTAATGTTATCAGGCCATCATTTATGCTAGTGAGATCCAAGTCCCCTTGATGGAAAGCCTCACAAAGGTTGTAAAAGTCATGTTTGATAATAGGCCAGCATGCTTTAAGGAATGCTCCACTAAAACCATTAGGGCCGGGTGCTCGATCAGCCGGCATTTCTTTAACAACCGCATCAATCTCTTCGTGGGTAAATGGCTCAGTTAGCTGGTCTAGATCATCGTGGCGCTGCAGAATGTTAGGTAAGTTAAATTTCATTTCTGCAGGTCGTGAAGTACCCAGGCGATCAGTGTAGGTTTGGAACAGGAGCGCTTCTTTGCCCTCGTGAGATAAATTGGCAGTTGTTGGCTCCCTTCCCGCTCAATATTTTGGGAGAGGACCAGGGC
This sequence comes from Aegilops tauschii subsp. strangulata, assembly GCF_002575655.3. Classification (NCBI taxonomy): domain Eukaryota; kingdom Viridiplantae; phylum Streptophyta; class Magnoliopsida; order Poales; family Poaceae; genus Aegilops; species Aegilops tauschii. The sequence continues at coordinate 273,079,482 of NC_053037.3, read as the reverse complement.
CTCTATAAATAGGAGTAGCCACCACAGTAGGAGGCAACTCAGCTAGAACTGATTGAGATCATCCCCACAGCACCAAGCACAAGAACACCTCTCCTCAGGAGGCTGTTCTTTCCCTTGTACTGTTAATCCTCAGCCCAAGAGGCAATCCACCACCACCACACTGGAGTAGGGTATTACACCACAACGGTGGCCCGAATCAGTATAAACCTTGTGTCTCTTGTGTTGTGAGTTCGTCGAGCCAGGTTTCGAGATCACGGTGAGGGTGAGGGCGTGATTTGGTAGGGGGAAATCATCGTGCGCACCCTAGTGTTCGAACCTCAAGGGTTTTGCCGGAACCCGAAATCCAACACCGATCCTAGGTCACATCGATCTAGCTTGTAACACATCATATCACTTTGCGGCCTCACGCACGGTATTCCCACGGGTGCCACCTTACCTGGCCCGGGACCGTTTGCGCCTTTTGGCTCATGTATATGATAGTGCCGCTAGCATCCATGTGACAAAGAACCCGGGCCGACATGTCTAGTCGTAAACCCAAGGTGGCACTAACTTACAGGGACAGGCATACATGACCCAGCAACGAACGTGTCGGTCATCAATGTGACATTTCCCCGAAGGGACAGACACAGGAACGGAGAAGGACACATGCCGGCCAGCCTAAGTGTTCCGGAGCAGTAGCTAGCTACCATGGCTCAGTGGAAGAACTAGGAGACACTTCCCGATAAGAGAGGCTACCAAGAATAAAGAACTAGCTTGTCGGATCCCACACATACCAAGCATTTCAATAACATACACACAATATGCTCGATATGTGCAAATACAACATGGCATCACAAAAAAACTCTACGACTCAAAGTATTTATTCATTAGGCTCCGAGGAGCCAGATATTATAAACATGGGTCTGATGACCCAGCATTCAAGTCATACAAGCAATAAGCAAATGCAGAAGCTTAACTCGTCTGAGTACAGACAACTACAAATGAAAAAGGATGAGAAGCCTGACTATCTACAAGACCCTGCAGAGGGCACAAGATCGTAGCTAAGGTAACAAGCTAAACGTCGAAGTCCACGCGGAACTACTAGTGAGACTGAAGTCTCTCTGCAAAAACATAAATTAAGCAAACGTGAGTACAAATGTACCCAGCAAGACTTACATCAGAACTAGCTACATATGCATCAGTATCAACAAAGGGGGTGGTGGAGTTTAAGTGCAGCAAGCCAGCTTTCATTGTGGCTACCCTAAACTACGACTGCAAGTAACTCTTTTGAGGTGGCGCACACGAGTCCACATATTCACCAATCAATACACCATTGTGGATCCGCTCCTGTCTCCTACGAGAACGCCATCCGTAGCACTCATGCTTATGTTGCGCATTTTAGAGTATCCACTTTCACTTGTCTATGAACTGTATAAACAACCAAGTAGTCCTTTACCACAGACACGGCTTTTCGAATAGATGATGTTAACCCTGTAGGGGTGTACTTTTTCACACACGCTCTCGCCACTTACCGCCATGTACACGTCATGTATCTCGACAACCTTCAAGCGGGAACCTGGCTAGGGTGTCGGCCACGACCTTACTAACCACACAAGTCCCTAGTCTAGGTTTATCAGCAATTCAGGTTCCATCTGCAGGGAGTCCGGCCGAGGTTTCCACTACGGCCCCGAATGATGTGTGCAGGGTTCTCGGGTCACCAAACGGGCGACTCGGTACACCGGGCCACGTGCCTACCGCATCACAGCCCACCCCTCGGGTCAGCACTACGCATGGCCTCCAGCATACTACAAACACCAGAAACTACTTGCAACTCCTGGACAGAGGACAGGGGGCGGTTAATAAGTCGACAGAGTCAATTAAGGATCCCAATGTGTGGTAGTAGCTGATCTTAAATCACACATACAGATCTCAGTTCCTAAGGACAGTTCCAATGAAACAACCCACCATGTACTCCTACATGGCCTCTCATCGATACCTTTACCAAATCGTGTTCACACACTTAGCTCTCAACAGTAGGACATGTTCACACACCTCCAATTCATCCCCGATGAATCAGACCTGACTAAACTCTAAGAAGTAGCAGGCATGGCAAACAAGCATGAATGAGTAGGCACATCATGGCTCAAACAACTCCTACTCATGCTAGTGGGTTTCATATATTTACCGTGGCAATGACAGGTCATGCAGAGGAAAGGGGTTCAACTACCGCAGCATGTAATAGATGAATCGTTGTTGTCCTAATGCAGTATCAGAGAGCCGGAGCGAGAGAGTGGGATTGTATCGGAATGAACAAGGGGATTTTGCTTGCCTGGCACTTCTGAAGATAGTATAGCTCTTCATCGGTGTCATCGAACTCATCGTCGGAACCACGTCTACTGACAGGGGACAAACACCGGCAAACAAGAGGGAACACAATCAATGCAATGCAACAATATGATGCATGATAATGACATGGCAATATGCTGTGATTTGAGCTAATGCAGCTAGCAATGATTTAAATGGAGTTGGTTTGAACACTAAATTCAAATTCAAACTCCATATCTGATCATTCAAATGTAATTTATTTGATTTGTCCAATTCAGAAGCTATATGTTTCTATAACATGCATTAAAATTGTACAGATGGATAGATTGTATTTTTCTAATAATTTTTCATATATAATTTATTTCATTTGGAGTTACAGATTATTTTCTATGATTTTTAGAAGTTTTGGCTATTTTCTGAAAATTCCTGAATTATTTTAAAATCCAGAAAATCCTTTACTGCGTCAGCATGACGTCTGAGTGACGCCAGCAGGTCAACGGGTCGGTCCAGGTCAAACCTGACCAGTGGGACCCGTATGTCAGATTCTAACTAACTATCTTAAGTTAATTAGCACTAATCTAATCCTAATGTAGATTAGTTAAGGCCCTCGGCCCACATGTCAGTATCAGCAGGGCTAATTAAGTTTAATTAACAGTTAACCAAAATTAGCAGGGGCCTGGGCCCACATGTCAGCGACCCAGGGGAGGTCAAACCCCTGGTCAGCAGGGTCAAACCCACCGGCGACTCGACGCCCGCGAGGCCAGACGCGGCAGAGGGCCTCAGATTTGGTCCTCCGGTGACCAAATCGACGGCGGAGACGTGCTACACATAGCTAGGGAGCTACCGCATCCAGCGGTGCAAATGGTTGGACACGGGGACGCCGGCGAGCTCGACAACGGCGGCCGGAGTTCGGGCAGAGAGGGAGAAGGAACTACCACTACTAGGGAAAACCCTAGCAGTAGCGCGGGTATTTTGCCTATCAGTACCGCGGGACGTCGCGCTACTGATAAGGCGCTATAGCTAACGTGTAGCAGTAGCGCCTATCGTCCCACGCTACTGCTATACATGGATAGCTGCAGCACGCTTTGGTGAAGAGCGCTGCTGCTAATATCTGCAACGCTTTTTAGAAGGAAGCGCTACTGGTAAGGCAGCGCTACTGCTAACTTTGTTCCACTCGCTACTGCTAGTTTTATTAGTTTTTTTCTGCATATTTGTTTTGTATTTGAATAGGCTTTATACAATAATCTTTAGCATATCATACACATACAAATGTAACCATAGCATATACATACAACTAGTCTCATCAAATCATGTCATCATCATAATCATCATCCAACACAAAGTGGTCTCTCGTCATCATCTCAAAAATAGCGATACAAGTCTCGATTACTTGCAACTACATCGTCATCCATCTAAACAATGATATACGCGAGAAGAGCTATCACTTTGAGTGAGAGCGGAACTATGCAGTACATGAGTTCCTATCACTCTCTCGCATTAGCGTGAACCTAAACTAACTACTGCCTGTCGCTCGGAAACCGGAAACTAGTACACCTGGGCCTGACACTCCAGCCACTCGTCGTATATATACTCCTGGCGTAGCACTTCTTCGCCATCGATGATCTATGCACCTGCATCGTCACATGAGTCGATGATATGCAACATATATAGTTGAGCAACATAAACAGACAGACTTGGCAAAAATAGAAGCAACATATCATAAGCATAAATAACAAAGTTGATCGTACCCAAAATGCCCTAACTAGAGTGATCGTCGCTAGTCGAGGAGGACGGTTTAATTACATCACAAATAAAGTTTTGTCGTGCATAACTCAATGTTTTGTCATACAGAAAGTATGGACTAAACGGACACATTGTCATATATCGACAATCACTCCAACATGTCGTGCCATCCATCCAAGTCAGGGAGATAGTCCCCGAGCCTAGTGAAAGGCTTCAGGTCGAGACGCTGAGAGGCTACCCGTGTTCGGATGTCTTCCCGCGACATTTGTCCTTCTTCGTAGAACATCCCTGTTTTTCCGACGACCTCCTTCATGATGATTTGGGCAAGTTCGCGCTGGATGTGATAGAACTCAGCTCGAAGTCGATGATCCTCGATATCTACTATGTTCTTTGCTCATTGTAGAATATGGGCATCGCCGGATGTAGGTGACATGCAAAGGTTCTGGTGATCCCGTCTGTACTCCAGCATGTGGTGTAGGACATAGAATCCATCATTAAGAGAATCACTCGGTTGCTGGATGCAGCAGAAGTCGGTCTTATGGCCGAAGGCGAGCCTGCCGCCCCTTCTCTTCTTGTCCTTGACCTCTCCACCCCGTGCTTCATAGTAAAACATAGCACTGTCGAGAACATCCTTGATGTGGGTGTAATCCTTTTTGTGAATGTTCTTCGACGAGTCCAAGTAAAGAGCGTGGGAGTATCGGGGGTAGAGGATGATGAGGACGGCGCGCCCGCCGCTGCGCAAAATAAGTACACCTCAAATTAATTAGCCTCCACCGTGCAAATGAATGATTGAAATCGAAGGAAGGATATCCGCGCGGATGACTTACAGGGGATGATAAGGCACGAGAATCGCCTCCTTGTCCTTATTGGCGAGCATGAAACTGACGATGTATTCCCTCGCGTATTCACGGTGCTTTGCGCAGACTCCCAAGAAGCCCTCGTGCATGAAGTACGGGGCAGCGACACAGATATGAGGTATCTGCTCAACCCCGATGATGTAGTTCATGTGCAAGGCATAAAGGCGGACAAACGTAAAATCCAGCTTCTTCACGTGAAACATGTCGAATATGTAATCGAATCGAAGGAAGAACTTATCCGCGGGGAAGAAGTCGACGTACGAAAATTGCAGCGGAATGTTAACCACGTAGAGTGGGTATCCTGGATCTTTTGAGGCGATGAGGCCTTTCTCTATTCGCAGCACATCGTCATGAAGTCTCCTTAGATCGCCGAATCTGGCCCCTAGCGCTCTTGCAGGTACGATTGGTTGACCGGGGATATGTCATTTATCCGCACCGGGGATATCTATACGGTCTTGAACCTGAGGCTGCTGAGGCGGCTGGATCATAGAATCAGCTTTTTTGCCTTTCCTCGCTCTCTTCCTACACTTATTTACTACCGGAAGGTCGTCCATAATACGTTCAGCCTCCGGAGACGGCAATTCAGGCACCGACTCATGATGCTCAAACCCTGGGTAGTCACCAGTATAGACATACTGTTGAGTGCCATCGTCATCCTCATCCTCATCCATGGCGACATCATCAGCGACTAATGGAGCCTCTTCCTTACCCCATCCGCTATCACCTAACCCGACACCCGACGCTAATTGGGTAGGTGGGTGTTGATGTTCATACCTTTCTGAGGCTGCGTGCTCGTGGGTGTGCTCCCGTCCACCTCCAAACGAAGCAGACTCTTTGGCCACAACAGGACCCACCCATTGCAACAATCACCAAGCCGCCGCGGGGTCTCGTCGTCATCCCCCAGTAGTACCAGAGGAGGCAAATTCTTGTGGCCCATTTTGACACTGGCCACGGAAACCTTGAAGACGTTCGAGGGGATCGGCCGGCTGTGGAACAATGGTTCCTTCGGCTTCATTATCGTCGCCTTCCCCACATCCACCTTCTGGTCACCGATGGTGTACAATATGGTGCACGGGGTTTCGTCGGCCTGCAAAGAAAAGTGAGATTATACATTTATTGAAGGGGGCGGTGTGACAGAGACTGTGAGGGCGTCGTGCTCAGCCAAAGATGAAGCACCGCCGAGCACGTCCGGTGCGGGAACCGGTGCGAGAGCTGGTGCAGCTGCAGGTGCTGGTGCAATGCTAGTCGAGCTGCTCCCCAAGAAGTCAGCAAGGGGAAAGTCTGCTGCATTTTTTTCTGGATTTTGCCTGGTCCAATCGAAAACGGCCGGAACCAAGGAAGTAGACATATCTACAATCGCCTGTATTGTGGCAGCTACCGCTGTTGCGACTGTCTGAGATGATTTCTTCTCAACCGTAATCTCAACCTTCTTGTCGATGTTTTCTTCAGTTAACCTCCGTCTTTCCTTTCTCTCCTCCATGGTCTCACGGTAGTACTTCTTCCACGTGGCGCCGTCTCCGACACCGTGCATGCATCCATACGACGGTCGAGTCTCCACCGGGAGTCGTTTCAATATGTTCAATGCCCGGTTGAATGGAGTGTCCCACTTGGGCCTCGCCAACGCCTCAGACGGCGAGTCACTTTCGGCCGCAATCTTGTTCTGCTCTCTCTGCAAAAGGCACAAGGATCGTTTAGAAATATGACTAACATGTAGTCGAATTGATCAGAAACTAAAATTACCAGCAGTCTCATGAACTCCGTCGTGACCGCGTTCGTCTCGAAAACCTTCTTCACTGGGTCCCAACGGTGCCGGGCCCTGAGGACGTCACGCTCCTGCAGGATGGTGAACTCCGCCAAGGGGTCTGGGCAGACTCGCGGCTTCCGCGTCCTCCTTGGCCCATATGGACCTCTTCCCTCCGTAACCATGGCTTCCGAGGTGGTGGCACCCAATGTTCCTCTATTGAAGCCCCTTCATGTACTTCAACTTTTTTTGGCATCTTTGGCCTCGCAAGCCACCTTGAATATTTCAAAGTGCTCTGCCGTGATTGTCGAATTATCCTTTACAATCTCGGAGTAGGGTTCCTTTTTGTCGATCTTTGATTTCACCCTTGTTTTCCAGGCGGCCAACGCGTCGCTAAACTTGGACATCGCGTGTTTGTTTATCTTCTTCATTGCCGGGTCATTATCTGGATCTTTATAATCCTTTTCATTCCGGCCCGGGAACAAGAATATCTGGTGCAGCTTCTTTAGGAGGGAGGGCCTCATATTATCTATCTTCTGTAGTTTCTCATCATTGATGGTGGCGGTTGTCCGTACGATGCAACCTATTTGATTGTCGTAGCACGCGCGCGCTTCCTCGGTCACGGTTGGCTCAAAATTGCCGTCGTCCACTGCCGTGACCACCAGTCTTGTAGTCCTGAGTTTGTTAGGAAGCCGTTGCCTCTTTGCTTTCGGTTCTACACCGGCTCCGCTCCCCGAGGCAGCGCCGGCCTCAGTCTCAGCGCCGGTCTCGATGCCGCTCTGAGTCTCAGCGCCGGTCTCAGTCTCAGCGCCGGTCTCAGTCTCAGCACCAGTCTGCGTGTCGGTCTCAGTCCCCGATGCAACCGGTGGGCCCAGCAACAACATCGTTTGATCTTCCGCAAGGCTCAAAAATTCGTTTGCCGCCAGGTAGACGTCCTCGCAATAACCAGAACCCTGTCCTTCATCGTTGCTAGCCATGTTTCCTACGATTAAATCTAGTCAATTAGTTCTAGACCTAATAAAATGAATAATGACATAAAAACGCCTATGTTTTGCAGGAACATTGACTCCTTCCCGGTGCGGCAAATCCCGGGCACTCGATATGTCCTAGTTTGTAGCACAAGTCATGCCGAAATTCACGTAAAATTTCGGCATGACCTTTGCTAAAATGTGGACAAATCGAGAACCTGAAATTTGCCGGAACAGAAATGAATCAACATTGCGACAAAACATAGGCCACTCAGCTTCATTCCCTGGAAACAACAAAAGGCCACTTGGGCACAATCGAAACATGGGCAAACACAATTGAGGAATATGCATATATCCTGACCACTTCAAATTTGCATGTCCTAGCGTTTGACACTTCAAGAAAATCTACCCAAATCTCATGCTCTCTCAAACTCAATTCAAAAACCAAATATAGATTATATTTAGTTAACTACTGAACTAAACTTTACTCTAAACTAAACCCTACTGCCCTAATTAACATCTAGTTAAACAAACTCAATTCAAAAACTAAACCCTACCGAACCAATTAACATCTACATTATCTACTACTTAACATCTATTATTACCCTAACTAATTAAAAAACATCTACTATTAACCATACTGCCCTAGTTAACTAGTACCATCACTACTACTAATTAACATCTACTACTACTAAAAATCATTATGTATGAACCCTAGTACTAATTAACATCTACTACTACTGCTAATTAACATGGCAGAGGAAGAAAAAGCAGAGAGAAAGAGGGGGTGGGGAGGGGTGGGGGGCTTACAGAGAGGGGAGAGACGGTGGCGGGGAAGTGCTCGGCGGCGGAGGGTAGGGGCGGCGAGGGCGGGCTCGGGATCGGGAGGCGGCGGTCCTGGGCGGGCTCGGGGGCGGTGAGGTCGAGGGCGGCGGCGGTGAGATCGAGGGCGGCGACGGTGTGGTCAAGGGCGGCCCGAGAGGCGGCGGCGGCGGTGAGGCTGGGCGGCCTCAGGCGGCGGCGGTGAGGACGAGCGCGGCATCGACGCGGGCAGGAGACGGCGGCGAAGTGGGGGCGACGGCGAAGTGGGGGAGACGGCGGCGAAGTGGCGGGGCGAGGGATTTGGGGGAGAAGTGGTGGCCGGGGGGAAATCGTTTTTGCGTTAAGTCAAAAATAACGGTAGCGCGTTAGGGAAAACGCGCTATAGCTAAGTTAGCTATAGCGCGTTTTAGCAAACGAGCTACTGCTATGCCTTCATCTTTTTTCCCTTTTTTGTTTATTTTTCTTTAAATTCTATATTTTTCCTTTATCCTTTTTCTATTTCTTTCATTCTCATTTAATTTACTATTTGTTTTTCATTTTATTTTATTTTCGTTAGCAGTAGCGCTTTACACATAAATGCGCTGCTATAAGAATATTAGCGGTAGCGCTGTTTATTAAAGATCGCTACTACTATGTGTAGCCCATCGGCTTAGTAGTTGGAATTTTAGTAGTGGCGAGTTTTCGCTGAGACGCGCTACTGATATATATGCATCTGCAGCGCGCTTATTTCGCACTCGCTACTGCTGTATAGCAGTAGCGAGCTTTTTTAACAAGCGCTACTACTAAAGTTGTGTGTATAACGTTTTCCCTAGTAGTGTACGATGCGCGGCAGGGGCCGGGGCTAGGCGTGTTCATCTCCTGAGGACGCACTGAGAACAGTGGAGTGCTCAGTTGCGGGCTCCCGTGGCTGTGGCCACGACGGCGGTGTCGCCGGCGGAGCAGAGCTCTCGGGCTCGGTGCAGGTGGCGGTTAGGGGGTGCATCCGGGCACAGAGGAGGGGGCTAGAGGAAGGAGCTCACGACAGTTGCAGTGGAGCGATCAACGAGCTAGGAGGAGGTCGGATGGCGACAGGGCGACGATGACGATCTCCGGCACCCGAGGTTGAAGATGACGACGACGGCAGCACTGCGGTGCGTCCCGGCTTGTGTACGTCGACGACGAGGAAGACGGAACTGCGGCGGTTCTCCAGGATACACTGGATGGGCGAGGGAGGGACGGTGGCCGTTGTGAATGGCGTCGGCGGCGACGAACTCCGCTCGGGTGGGTGAGAGAGAGAGCTAGAGGAGGGGAAGAGCGCTCAAGGAGAGTGGGAGAGCGACCAGGGAGGTGTGTGGCGTCACGAGGGAGGTCCAGGGCGACGAGGGGGCAGCCAGGCAGGGTGAAGGTGGCGCGCGCGCGGCGAGCACACGCCCTCCTGCCCACTGGCAGGAGGTTGAAGACGGTGGGGCGGCTGGGCTGGGACAGCTACAGTGCTGGGCCACAGCTGGGCCGCCAGGTAGGCCAGGTAAGTTGCTTTCTCCTCTCTGTTTTATTTCTGTTTCTCTTTTCTATTTATTTCATTCTGTTTTGATTTGGTTTACAAACCAGATCATTTTTAAACTTTCTGTAAATTTTTATGTGAGCTCAGGAAACTAGTTCAAGGTCACATGCGAACTTACAAAAATATTTGAAGTTTATTTCTTATATAATAGAAATAAATCTAACTCAAATAAGTTATTGATTGAAATCCAAAGTACCAAAATAATTCCTCAGAAATGTTCCGTATTTTTGGTTTGGACCAAAACCCTTGCCAAAAATATTAAACATCATTGAAGAGCATTTTGGAAACATTGGATGCATTTTCCAGGGTTATTTGCCCTTCTTTTAATTAAAATTTTAAGGCTTTCAAATTTCCTCAATTCAAGTTTCTTGAATTTAAACATGACGCAAGGATGCTCTCTGATGCAACTATTGCAAACAAATTCTAGGGCTGTGACAACTCACCCCCACTAAACGAGAATCTTGTCCCGAGATTCAAGACGCGAGGTAAGAAGCCCGAGGGGACACAAAGCTAACATAATCTTCATGATCCAATTGCCCTTCTCGAAGATGTTGATTCATTTATTCAAATTGATCTTGACGTCTTTGCTTTCGAGATCTTCATCCCACAAGATGAAGACAGAAGGAAATTCTACAGAAAACGATCTCCTCAAAGATCGAGCACTCAAGATCAACTCATGAAATGAGAGGTAAGAACATCTCTTGAGTTGAGGCACAAAACACACATCAGGAGAAATGGGAAGAGCTAGATGAAAAGGTTCAGTTGGATGGGAAAAAATTTCCATGCTTAAGATGATGGTGCATGGTTTAAAGATAACGAGGAAAATAATTGCCATGATTCCATAATGGGGCACCTTAGAGAAGGTGACTCGTAGAATTATTCCCTTAAGTGGCAAAAATAATTACTTTTGATACAAAGATCATTCAAACTCTTTATACCAGCCTAAGGCAATCACAAACAATCGATCATTTGAAGAACTTCGAAAGAATGACATACTCGGACTAGAATGGATGATGTGGACTACCTTGTTGAAGAAAACGCAACGGATGATTTTTGCTTATCATCGGAAATGGATGGGACCCATGGTAGGACCACTTTTGAAGATGATCCTGAACAGTAATTACTGAGAGGGGCAGCCCATGGGAAATTGGCACAATGGCAGGGCAAGCTATGAACAAAATGCAAATGTTGGGAGTTTTTCAACCATCATATCTGCCTGACATTCAGATCTGGTTGGTAACAAGATATTTAAGACATCATATCTGGAAAAGAAAGTTTGCAACACAAATCGACAAGACGATGTTGCGAGATTCTCGGGAAATGAACTGCAATAGCAAGCTCCAAAACATGAGCTAGTTCTGCTACACACATGTGAACACGCTATTCCACACAAGCATGACCACACAGTAGTCTTACAACGAAACACTACCGAGTTCAGGTGGGGAACCATCATCGAGGATATCGAAGTCTTGTGCATTACCATGGATTAGCACTTAACTTTTTTTCCTAGAACAAATCAGTCAGTGGCTTGGTGTGCTACGGAATTCATATGGAACGAAGATGATCAGTCAGCAGACCACAAAATACTTTGCACATGCATGGCTGACTTGGGATGTTTCCAGAGGAAGTAAAAACAAGCCTTCTTGAATTCACGGTGGAAACTTGCATCAAACGCACATGAATTAGAGGAAGTCACTTCTTTCATCCAAACATATCCTTCATGAATGGAATATGAAGGCATTGCGTACAAAGTTTCCAACACTAGCTTAATGTTCAACATGAATCATGGAGGAGATAACATGCTGCTCATGGGATCAACAACAAATCATCGAGTTTTTCCATGAAGATGGAATTCCACAACTATGTGAACAAAGTGATAGCACTGGTCAGACCCAAAAGACATAATGGTGTATGCTCGAGGAAAACACCCACAAGAAAGACAACATTACGAACATCGTTGGTTCTGAATTGATTTGACGATAGCCCATACTCAAATCAAAGGATTGGTTAAGACAATAAATCCAACAACTAAACACGGAGGTCGCTCGATGAAGATACCATCTTTCTTCAACACACACACACAAGGATATCCCTTTGGCAATGAACTAAATCAGATAAAGCTTTTATCTTCCAACACTCCAGGTTATTGTTTAGCTTATCCAACTAGTTCAGGAGTATCAAACACAGATCCTTGGAGAAAGGGTGGTTTACAGAAAAACCAACTTGATCACGAACTCAACATAGCGGTCAGGTGACCACCTGGTAATACTTCCGAGAAGATATTCGGAAAATCAGGAACCACCGATATGTTACTAAGCTCGAGAATAAACTTGGTTTTCAGGGCAACACGATATGATCGAAAGAGCAAGGAATTAACATAATCCAAACTCATTGATCAAAGAGTGCACCGAAAGTAAGGACTAGGTAGCATGACCAATCTTAGGATGATGATTCAATAACCAGCACACTAAGAGTGAGAGTATTGTCCATTAACTACCAAGCAACGGAGTTACTAGGAGTATTGATTTCACACCTCACAATTCACTTGTCAGTATTCCAGTTACAATAACACGAAGACCGAGAATTTAACAATGACGGCGAGAGGTGTCATTGTATCAAGAGTGCATAGGAGGTGGTGCAATTCCCATGACATTCTTGACATAAAGATGGTAATACCCCAAGGTAGAATAGATCAAAGGCTGGTGGCAAGATCGGAATACAATTGCATTGACCCAATCCTAGATATGGATGAGGTACTGGACTTTGTTTCTCCTAGTCATTCCGGTATAGAATGGCTTGACGGATCACAGGAATAATAGGCATCGATAACATGAATGCACAACTACTCTTGACCACAATTGACAGACGAAGGTCAAATAACAACTAAAGAGGGACAACTCAAAGGTACATATATCTTTCTGAGTTGTGGATGCATAGATTAGTATGTCGAGCAAAGCTCAACATTTCTTCCGCATAATCCATGCAGAAAGGTAGAACTGGCAGATTCACAATGTAGAATGGAGAACTCATCGAGAGCACTCTTATTGTGATCCTTTTGTTTAGAGAACATCTGCCTTGGCTGGTTCATGGTATTAGAAGAATGAGGTACCACAGACCTCGAGGACTATCGCAAAGGTTACTAATATCCTAAAGGAACGAGCAAACGCTATCAACAGGAAGAAAGTAGGGTGAATCTCGGGTTCAAAAACCAAAGAATAGAATGCCTACTAACTAAATGGCATCACGAGATGCTTTTGAGAATGATGGCCAGAATCATCACACTTGGAACACCAAACATGGCTAGTTTACTAGGTGATTCTCTAAGACACCTAGGGTCATAATAATAGCTCCAACATATATACCGAGGCAATGAAGTACCTCAACACACTGGTTAGTGTGGTTAATCTGGCCCAAAAGGACATCGGGAACATGGAAGAAAGATTTGCAAGTGCATCAGACTAGTTAGAAACCTGGGATGACTCGGATAGCATAACAGCTGTAAATGCTCAAAAGATTGAGACATCCTGCAAAAATGGAGGCATAATCACTCAACATCACAATATCAAGGTTCCGAGACCAATTGACGACACACGGAACTAGTAGGAACTGAATTGAGGCTTAAATCCATCAATCCTATAAGTCTACAGATTAGTAACACGTGATCTGATAGAAAGAAGAGAAAGCCTAGTTCCTTAACCCCGTACGGAAGATAAGATGACTCGCATCAGAAGGGCATAAGGTAAAGGAGTAAAAAGAGCCTTACGTTCCCTTCCACAATCAATTCCCTGACATAACTAAAGAATTTCTATACTCAACTTCGGCCAGTTTGGCTTGGTAATCCTATAGGCAGTCAGGCTCTGATACGAAAGCTGTCAGGACCCCGATCCTAGGTCACTTCGATCTAGCATGTAACACATCATATCACTTTGCGGCGTCACGCACAGTATTCCCACGGGTGCCACCTTACCTGGCCCGGGACCGTTTGCGCCTTTTGGCTCGCGTATATGATAGTGCCGCTAGCATCCATATGACAAAGAACCCGGGCCGACATGTTTAGTCGTAAACCCAAGGTGGCACTAACTTACAGGGACAGGGATACATGACCCAGGAATGAACGTGCCGGTCATCAACGTATGAACCCAAGTGGTAGCAAGCTACAAGGACTTAAAGGAACAATGTGTGACATTTCCCCGAAGGGACGGACACAGGAACGAAGAAGGACACATGCCGGCCAGCCTAAGTGTTCCGGAGCAGTAGCAAGCTACCATGGCTCAGTGGAAGCACTAGGAGACATTTCCTGGTAAGAGAGGCTACCTAGAATAAAGAACTAGGTTGTCAGATCCCACACATACCAAGCGCTTCAATAACATGCACACAATATGCTTGATATGTGCAAATACAATAAGGCATCAGAACAACTCTACGACTCAAAGTATTTATTCATTAGGCTTCGAGGAGCCAGATATTACAAACATGGGTCTGACCGAGAGAAGGCTAGCACAAACTGGGATACAGATCAAAAGAGGTGCAGGCCTCCTGCCTGGGATCCTCCTAAACTACTCCTGGTCGTCGTCAGCGGCCTGCACGTAGTAGTAGGCACCTCCGGCGTAGTAGGAGTCGTCATCAAAGGTGGCGTCTGACTCCTGGGCTCCAGCATCTGGTTGCGACAACCAGGTAGGAAGGAAAGGGGGAAAAGAGGGAGAAAAGCAACCGTGAGTACTCATCCAAAGTACTCGCAAGCAAGCACCTACACTACATATGCATGGGTATATGTGTAAAGGGGTCATATCGGTGAACTGAACTGCAGAATGCCAGAATAAGAGGGGGATAGCTAATCCTGTCAAAGACTACGCTTCAGGCCACCTCCATCTTGCAGCATGTAGAAGAGAGTAGATGGTAAGTTCACCAAATAGCATCGTATAGCATAAACCTACCCGGCGATCCCCTCCTCGTCGCCCTGTTAGAGAGCGATCACCGGGTTATATCTGGCACTTGGAAGGGTGTGTTTTATTAAGTATCCGGTTCTAGTTGTCATAAGGTCAAGGTACAACTCCAAGTCGTCCTGTTACCAAAGATCATGGCTATTCGAATAGATAAACTTCCCTGCAGGGGTGCACCACATAACCCAGCACGCTCAATCCCATTTGGCCGGACACACTTTCCTGGGTCATGCCCGGCCTCGGAAGATCAACACGTCGCAGCCCTACCTAGGCACAACAGAGAGGTCAGCACGCCGGTCTAAAAACTATGGCGCAAGGGGTCTGGGCCCATCGCCCATTGCACACCTGCACGTTGCGTGGGCGGCCGGAAGCAGAACTAGACCCCTTAATACAAGAGCGGGCTTACGTTCCGATCCGGCGCGCGCCTCTTAGTCGCTGACGTCACGAAGGCTTCGGCTGATACCACGACGTCGAGTGCCCATAACTTTCCCACGTAGTTGGTTAGTGCGTATAGACCAAATGGCCAGACTCAGATCAAATACCAAGAACTCGTTAAGCGTGTTATTTTTAAGTATCCGCGGACACCGACCAGGGCCAGGCCCACCTCTCTCCTAGGTGGTCTCAACCTGCCCTGTCGCTCCGCCATAAAGTAACAGTCGGGGGCCGTCAGGAACCCAGGCCCACGTCTACCGGGATGGAGCCACCTGTCCTTTCAGCCCCCTCATCAGAATCACTTGCGGGTACTCAACGAGCTGACCCGACTTTAGTCACCACATGTGTCATGTATATAAAGTATATAGTATAAACCCGTGATCACCTCCCTAGTGATCACGGCCCGATAGTATAGCATGGTAGACGGACAAGAATGTAGGGCCATTTATGGAAAACTAGCATCCTATACTAAGTATTTAGGATTGCAGGTAAAGGTAACAATAGTAGTAGCAAGGACAGGCTATGCAGCAGAATAGGATTAACCGAAAGCAGTAACATGCTACACTACTCTAATGCAAGCAGTGTAGAGAAGAATAGGCGGTATCTGGTGATCAAGGGGGGGGGGCTCGCCTGGTTGCTCTGGCAAGGAGGGGTCATCTTCGATGTAGTCGAACACACGAACATCGGCAGCGGTCTTGGAGTCTACCGGAAAGAAGTAACGGGGGGGAACACAATAAATAACAGAGCAATCAAATGTAACACAAAGCAAGACGCGGCAATACGTTGTGCTAGGGGTGACCTAACGCAGGGATAGGTGATACCGGCGAAAGGGGAAACATCCGGGAAAGTATTCCCGGTGTTTGGCATATTTGGACAGACGAATCGGAGGGGAAAGGTTGCAGGTTTGCTATGTTAGGGACGTGTGGCGGACAAACGGGCTACGTATCCGGATTCGTCTCGTCGTTCTGAGCAACTTTCATGTACAAAGTATTTTAAACCAAGCTACGGATCATTTTATATTAATTTTTAAAGTTTTAATTCATTTTTTCATTAACAGGATTAATTTAAATGAAAAATACGTTTACGGCATCAGCATGATGTCAGCGGTCAACATTGACCGTTGACTGGTCAACTGACACGTGGGGTCCGTTAGTCATTGACTGTTATCCTAATTAAAAGTTTTAATTAGTTTAGTTAGCTAGTTAGATTAACTAACACTGGTTAATTAAGTTAATTAATTGTCCTAATTAATTAATTATTATTTTAGACTTCATTTTTTTATTTTATTTTATTTTTTGTTTCTGGGGCTGGGGCTCGATTGTCATTGGCCTAGAGGCCATAGCTGGCATACGGGTGCGGGCGAAGCCGCAGCCCGCCTGGTAGCAAGGCGAGGCCGGAGCGGGGCCTGCTCGGCGCGGCCGGTTCAGCCGGCCGGCGCGGGCGCGGCCAGGCCATGGTCAGCGGCAAGAGCCAGGGAGAGGCCAGTGCAGGGCGGCGCGGCTAGGCAACGGCGGGTCAGCGGCGTGAGGCGCGCAGCGGCGCCGGCAAACGGCCGGATGGCAAGCGGCACGGCCGCGGCTCGAGGAGCCAGTGGGGCGCGGGCGGAGCGAGGGCGCGGGCAGCGCGCACTGAGCACGCACATCGGTGCAGGCAGGCGCGTCCAGGAGCAGGGGAAGGCCACGACGCGGGGAGCGGGAGCGGGCGGTGCGTGCGCGAGGGAGTAGTAGGGCGCGGCCACGGGCGCGATGCGGCAGCGGGGCTAGCGGCGGAGCAGCGCGGCCAGAGGGAAAGGGAAGAGGAGGGGGTCGTTGCTCACCCCCGTTGCAGGGGATCTGGGGCGGCGAGGCTCGTTGATGCGTGCTGGGGAGGAGGACGAGGACGTGTGTAGTCCGTCGAGGAGGTCCGGCGAGGTCCAGGCGGCGTCGTGGTGGTGGCGACGGGGTCGAGCGGCGGCGATGGCATCGGGGTCGATCCCCTCGATCCTATCGAGGGGTCAGAGGAGTGGGGAGGTGGATCGTGGGAGTGGGGAGGAGGCGGTGACAGGGCGGGGCGGCGCCGGGGATGGGCGCCGTGAGGTGGCTTCAGGCGGCGGTGATGTGTAGCGCCGGGCGGGATCGATCCCGGTCCCGATTGGATCGGGATTGGGAGAGAGAGAATGTGGGGGGGGGGGCGAGGGGAGGGGATGTGCTGGTAGCGGCTAGGTCTGCCGGGTGGGGGTTAGGTATGTGGTAGTTGGGCTAGTAGGACACGGGCGCGAGATGGGCCGGCAGGCCGTCTCGGCCACACGGTCAACTGGGCCAAGGCCCAGTCGGGGGGAAGTTGTCTTGCTTTATTTATTTATTTGTTTTATTTTCATTTTAGTAACTTTGATGTACTATTTTATCCTTATGCTCATTTAATTTTGTTTTACAAAATATATACAAAATCACCTAAATTACTGTGACTAGTTTTACTACCGCCACAAAAGGTCCACGCCTAATTAAAATAGTTTAATATTCTGTAAATTAAGAAAGGCATTTATTTAATTGTTTAAGCTACTGTTTTATTTATTTTAGAGCTTTTAAACACTTTATCAAAGTTTGGTTTCTCCACCACAATTACCTATGCAATATTTGGTTCACTTCGAACATTTTAGTTTTAATATTTGAAAACTTTTATTGTTTGCTTGATTTTGAATTTTGAATGTGAATCGGTTTCGATCTAACGCGAGATTAGAAAAATAACCGAGGTGACGTGGCATCGTTAACGTGGGATTACTGTAGCTTAATTATCCGGGCGTCACAATTCTCCTCCACTACAAGAAATCTCGTCCCGAGATTTAAGAGGTAGAGAAGGGGGAAGGTCTAGTTACGAAATTCTAACGGACCTTCTCGATCTTGGTTGCTCTTCCCGAAGAGGTCGATCCATTACATTGACGTCTTCATTTCTCTGCTTCAGGTCATCATGGTGAAGTCGTCCTTTTCTTCGGGAACTCCAACGTACTTACGAATAGGTAAGGGGGCAGCTCGGCTACAACAGAATGCTTAGGAGTGAAACAATCTGGGGTTAACCCATGAATGAGCATAAGATTATCTCTTGAGTTGAACATATAAAATACATCGAGAGTAAGGTATGAAGGTACAATAAGAGGTTTCAAGCGGATAGATAGTTGTTTGAAGTCTGAATCGGAGTGAGAAAGGGGTTCAGAGCAGCGAGAGTAAGTATTGTGTCTGGTACCAGAATAGAGCACTAGGAAGGTGGCACGTGAATTAAATACGAAGCCAAGCGTGAGGAATACCCTTGGAAACAGGGGGTTCATGAGAGTCTGGTTTCGATCTGTGGGTTGTGGGCCCACCATGTGGGTTAAGGTAGAAAGGGGGCTAACATCTTGCACGGTCAGGAAAGCAAGGCATGTCAGAGGGTAGCCTGTCAGTTAAGTTGGCAACAAAGTAGGTACCAAGGGCGAGGGACACAAAGAACCATTTTCCTGCTCGTTGAAACGAGGTGGGCCAACAGGCAAGGTTCTCGTCCATCGGTGGTTACCGGAATGTCATCAACAATAGTAACAGGGTGTTACTGACAGAATTGTACACCGAGGTGTTTACATAAGCAGGAGAATATTTCTGCTTGGATCATATAGATGACAAGAAAGGTTAAACCAAACAATGGAAAGGTAAATGTGATTTCCAGATTAAACAGCAATGGAAAGGATAATGTGCTTAAACACATATTTCAGGGGTATAACCTTCCCAGGGACAAGCAGTGCATGATATCCATGACAGGATAGAAAGTAGAAAACCATTTAGGTAATGGGAGAGGAATTTCATGACATTACCCATACAAAGGTGTTTGGATAATTGATAAGGAAAATTTAGCACTGTGCTTCAAATGTTCTTATTGATGATAGGAGTACCACATACATGCTTTGAGATAGCATTGACATGGTCTTCAAGCAAAGGTCGGACCTTGCATACACAAAGGATTCATCAGGAACAACTTATAAAATAAGTCTTACGATTTCCTCATGGAAGAATCGCTAAGCTTGCTAAAAAAGAAACTATAACAATAGGTCCTCCGGCCAGGTGTGCTAGGCATCACATCATCTTACCGGGTCATATAAAGACCAATGATATAACTCTTGGATATATGTTCCAACCATCATATCTGACCGAGATTCAGATCTGATCGGTGTCAGGATACCTCAGACTCAGGATGCCCGAGAAGAAAAAGGTGCGACACAAATTGACGAGAAGACATCATAAGATTCTCGGGAAATGAACTATGGAAGCGAGTTCCGAACAAGGGTTCACCATTAAATCAAGGAGAGGTGAGGAGGTGACTGATTGACTCAGCGACAATCCATTAAGATTTCCAAAAAGATGGATTTCCACAACTATGTGAACAAGGAGATAACATTAGCTAGATCAAATGACTTAATGATGTATGCTCGAGGAAAACATACACAGTTAAACATTGGTTGAAATGTGCACCCGAAATATGGGCTAGGTAGTACGATCAATGTTCGAATGATGATTCAATAAGGCATAGACGTAGAATGAAACTATAGACCAATAACTTCAAAGCAATAGGGTTGCTAGAAGTTTAGAATTTACACATCACAGACCATTTGTCGGTATTCCGGTTAGAAACAACACGGGGACCAAGAAAAGAATGGTGATGCTAATAAGTATCACTTGTACCAAGAATTCTTAAGGGTGGTGAATTTCCCATGACATTCTTGACATAAAAGATAGCAATACTCCAAGGTAAAACATAACATAAGTTGGATAGCAAGGATCTCAAGGTACAACACAAGACATGAACAAGTTTGTGTTGGAGGGAAGTCAATAAGTGGTCGATGACAACACAAATCATCGAGGGTAAGGATGGTATTTCTCATCATGAACTCAATTGATATACAGGAAGAGCTCCGAATGCCGATGATGATCACGACACATTTGTCGAGAGATTTCATGAAGATGTAATCGGTCGGTGATGACATCAAGTCAAAGGAATGATGAAGCGAAAGGTTATTGGTACCAAGGATTAGACACATACTCAAAATCAAGCTTGTTGTTCAAGGCGAAATGCTATGACGAGTAAGGTCGACATAAGCTGAGCTCATCGTCGAAAGTTGTGCTCCGGGAATAAGGACCAGGTAGCGCAGTTAAAATTTAGCACGATAATGATATAGCCGATCAGGCTAGGAATGACTTGAAGGATTAATAAACTCATATGCAACAAAGATTACTTAGAGTTATTGAACCGTAGTGCGGACTCGGTTCAGTTATCAGTGTCTTTGAGTGTTTAATAACTCAGAACCTGAGGGGGGTTGGAATCGGTGAGAATGTAGTACTTGATGAAGAACTCATAAGAAGTTATGCAGTTCCGTGATAATCTCGAGATACTAGGGGGCGTAATACTCGACGACGGACCAAAGTAGAGGTTGGACTGGGGTATTGCTCTGTAGAAGACAAGTGCTTAAACTTGCACGAGAAATGGTATTTAAAGGAGAACATGGTCGGAACCACGATTGCAAAAGGTCAAATCCCAGATATAAGATGAACTTATACCAAGGGAATACTTAATTTAAGAGAAGCTTTCATGATAAGTTCTACATCGTGTCCATGGGCATGAACACAAAGTTCAAGGTCGACTCCCACTTCTCTAATGCATAACCTTTCATTCACTTCTCGCCTTCAACAAAGTTGTGTTGAAATTTTATCTGACATAACAACAGTAGAGTATGACTCGTGAAAACTTTCGGGTTCACACGGTTTTAGAGAAGGTATAGGTTCAACCCATCGGGGCATCTTAGAAACATATACCACAAGCTTCAAGAGTAAATATCACCAGCTCGAAAGCAGAGTATGTTTGATAATAAGCAGAGGATACAATTTACCGATGGCAATATGTATCAAGGGAAGAGCGCACGAGATTTTGAATATGAAGGACATTGCCGGATAATACTCCAACAAAGGATCTGGTGGTCCACAAGGGATCTGATATGAGCATCAGTACTCAACCAGAAGAAAAAGAATGCAACGAGATCGGAAGATAGAAGCAACTGACTAACTCAAAGCTCAATTGCAAAGGAATTATGAATTCCAAGTCAAGGGATCAGAAGCAACGCTCTGATCAAGGATGGATAAATTGAATAGACCAGAGGCACAATCGACGACAAACAGTTTGGTCTAGAACCAGCTCATGTTCAAAATGGCGTCTGAGCCGGAAAGATAATTTAGAAGGGTTGATTGAGGATTGGAGCATTCACAACATATCGAATCAAGTGACTCGAAATGATAGTGACAGAGGATGTCAACGGATATTACTAGAAGTATGGAATTAACCATAATGCAGGAAGGCAAGGAAATTAAGAGCAATGGGGTGCTGAGGATTTTCAAAAAAACAAATGGTATTTCGAGGACTTATGTGAAACACATGAACGACTGGGGATGAGCGGATACTCGGTAAGAGCGAGGAATTATCCGTAGGGGTATTCAGGTGACAAAGAACTACAAGGCAATAGGCACAAAGTATTCTCGGAACAATAGAGAGAATTTCGATGTATCTTGTAATAACAAGATCAACTGGGGATGAATGTATGAACGACAAATGTAGGTAGTTATCCATAAGGATACATCGGTGGTAGGAAATTGTAAAAGCGATGGCACATAGTCTCAAGAGAACATCGTAGGGTGTCTTCGGAATCTTCTTGTGAAACAAGCGATCGTTCGGACCGAGGGGCTCCCCGGGAGAAAGTATTTACGAGAACCTAGAGTTGGAGTTAGTAAAATCGTTTAACCCGAATAGAAGAGATGTCAGAGTCCCAGAGTATAGGTCGAGGAATAAAAGATCCTACTAGCACCCAATGGCAACGTGGGCCCGTAAGCCGCACAGCCATGTTAGTAAAAGTTTTGCAATGACTAGACTCAACTTCGGCCAAGGAGTTGGAAAGGGGGATTCCTACAGGCCGCCAGCTCTGATACCAACTTGTGACGCCCCCGATTCAATCGTACACTAATCATACACGCAAACGTGTACGATCAAGATCAGGGACTCACGGGAAGATATCACAACACAACTCTAAAAATAAAATAAGTCATACAAGCATCATAATACAAGCCAGGGGCCTCGAGGGCTCGAATACAAGTGCTCGATCATAGACGAGTCAGCGGAAGCAACAATATCTGAGTACAGACATAAGTTAAACAAGTATGCCTTAAGAAGGCTAGCACAAACTGGGATACAGATCAAAAGAGGTGCAGGCCTCCTGCCTGGGATCCTCCTAAACTACTCCTGGTTGTCGTCAGCGGCCTGTACGTAGTAGTAGGCACCTCCGGTGTAGTAGGAGTCATAGTCAAAGGTGTCGTCTAGCTCCTGGGCTCCAGCATCTGGTTGCGACGACCAGGTAGGACGGAAAGGGGGAAAAGAGGGAGAACAGAAACCGTGAGTACTCATCCAAAGTACTCGCAAGCAAGGATCTACACTACATATGCATGGGTATATGTGTAAAGGGGCCATATCGGTGGACTGAACTGCAGAATGCCAGAATAGGAGGGGGATAGCTAATCCTGTCGAAGACTACGCTTCAGGCCACCTCCATCTTGCAGCATGTAGAAGAGAGTAGATGGTAAGTTCACCAAATAGCATCGTATAGCATAAACCTACCCGGCGATCCCCTCCTCGTCGCCCTGTTAGAGAGCGATCACCGGGTTATATCTGGCACTTGGAAGGGTGTGTTTTATTAAGTATCCGGTTCTAGTTGTCATAAGGTCAAGGTACAACTCCAAGTCGTCCTATTACCGAAGATCACGGCTATTCGAATAGATAAACTTCCATGCAGGGGTGCACCACATAACCCAACACGCTCGATCCCATTTGGCCGGACACACTTTCCTGGGTCATGCCCGGCCTCGGAAGATCAACACGTCGCAGCCCTACCTAGGCACAACAGAGAGGTCAGCACGCTGGTCTAAATCCTATAGCGCAGGGGTCTAGGCCCATCGCCCATTGCACACGTGCACGTTGCGTGGGCGGCCGGAAGCAGAACTAGCCCCCTTAATACAAGAGCAGGCTTACGTTCCAATCCGGCGCGTTCCGCTCAGTCGCTGACGTCACGAAGGCTTTGGCTGATACCACGACGTCGAGTGCCCATAACTTTCCCACGTATTTGGTTAGTGCGTATAGACCAAATGGCCAGACACAGATCAAATACCAAGAACTCGTTAAGCGTGTTATTTTTAAGTATCCACGGACGCTGACCAGGGCCACGCCCACCTCTCTCCTAGGTGGTCTCAACCTGCCCTGTCGCTCCACCACAAAGTAACAGTCGGGGGCCGTCAGGAACCCAGACCCACCTCTACCAGGATGGAACCACCTGTCCTTTCAGCCCCCTCATCAGAATCACTTGCGGGTACTCAACTAGCTGACCCGACTTTAGTCACCACGTGTGTCATGTATATAAAGTATATAGTATAAACCCGTGATCACCTCCCTAGTGATCACGGCCCGATAGTATAGCATGGCAGACGGACAAGATTGTAGGGCCACTGATGGAAAACTAGCATCCTATACTAAGTATTTAGGATTGCAGGTAAAGGTAACAACAGTAGTAGCAAGGATAGGCTATGCAGCAGAATGGGATTAACCAAAAGCAGTAACATGCTACACTACTCTAATGCAAGCAGTATAGAGAAGAATAGGCGATATCTGGTGATCAAGGGGGGGGGCTTGCCTGGTTGCTCTGGCAAGGAGGGGTCATCTTTGATGTAGTCGAACACACAAACATCGGCAGCAGTCTTGGAGTCTACCGGAAAGAAGTAACGGAGGGGGAACACAATAAATAACAGAGCAATCAAATGTAACACAAAGCAAGACGCGGCAATACGTTGTGCTAGGGGTGACCTAACGCAGGGATAGGTGATACCGGCGAAAGGGGAAACATCCGGGAAAGTATTCCCAGTGTTTGGCATATTTGGACAGATGAACCGGAGGGGAAAGGTTGCAGGTTTGCTATGTTAGGGACGTGTGGCGGACAAACGGGCTACGTATCCGGATTCGTCTCATCGTTTTGAGCAACTTTCATGTACAAAGTATTTTCAACCGAGCTACGGATTGTTTTATATTAATTTTTAAAGTTTTAATTCATTTTTTTCATTGACAGGATTAATTTAAATCAAAAATACGTTTACGGCATCAGCATGATGTCAGCGGTCAACATTGACCGTTGACTGGGTCAACTGACGCGTGGGGTCCGTTAGTCATTGACTGTTATCCTAATTAACAGTGTTAATTAGTTTAGTTAGCTAATTAGATTAACTAACACTGGTTAATTAAGTTAATTAATTTTCCTAATTAATTAATTATTATTTTATACTTCATTTTTTATTTTTTGTTTCTGGGGCTGGGGCCCGATTGTCATTGGCCTAGAGGCCATAGCGGGCATGCGGGTGCGGGCGAAGCTGCAGCCCGCCTGGTAGCAAGGCGAGGCCGGATCGGGGCGTGCTCGGCGCGGCCGGTGCAGCCGGCCGGCGCGGGCGCGGCCGGGCCGTGGTCAGCCGCAAGAGGCAGGGAGAGGCCAGTGCAGGGGGCACGGCTAGGCAACGGCGGGTCAGCGGCGTGAGGCGCGCGGCGGCACCGGCAAACGGCGGGACGGTGAGCGGTACGGCCGCGGCTCGAGGAGCCAGTGGGGCGCGGGTGAAGCGAGGGCGCAGGCAGCGCGCGCTGAGCGCGCGCATCGGTGCGGGCAGGCGCGTCCAGGAGCAGGGCAAGGCCACGACGCGGGGAGCGGGAGCGGGCGGTGCGCGCGCGAGGGAGTAGTAGGGCGCGGCCACGGGCGCGACGCGGCAGCGGGGCTAGCGGCGGAGCAGTGCGGCCAGAGGGAAAGGGAAGAGGAGGGGGGT
This sequence comes from Aegilops tauschii subsp. strangulata, assembly GCF_002575655.3. Taxonomy (NCBI): domain Eukaryota; kingdom Viridiplantae; phylum Streptophyta; class Magnoliopsida; order Poales; family Poaceae; genus Aegilops; species Aegilops tauschii. Next base: position 273,054,251 of record NC_053037.3, on the reverse strand, counting down.
CGTTGCTCACCCCCGTTGCAGGGGATCTCGGGCGGCGAGGCTCGTTGATGCATGCTGGGGAGGAGGACGAGGACGTGTGCAGTCCGTCGAGGAGGTCTGGCGAGGTCCAGGCGGCGTCGTGGTGGTGGCGACAGGGTCGAGCGGCGGCGGCATCGGGGTCGATCCCCCCGATCCAATCAAGGGGTCAGAGGAGTGGGAGGTGGATCGTGGGAGTGGGGAGGACGCTGTGACAGGGCGGGGCGGCGCCGGGGATGGGCGCCCTGAGGTGGCTTCGGATGACAGTGATGGGTAGCGCCGGGCGGGATCGATCCCGGTCCCGATTGGATCGGGAGTGGGAGAGAGAGAACGTGGGGGGGCGAGGGGAGGGGATGTACGGGTAGCGGCTAGGTCAGCGGGGAGTGGGGGTTAGGTAGGTGGCAGGTGGGCTAGTAGGACACGGGCGCGAGATGGGTCGGCAGGCCGTCTCGGCCACACGGTCAACTGGGCCAAGGCCCAGTCGGGGGGAAGTTGTCTTCCTTTATTTATTTATTTTGTTTTCTTTTGATTTTAGTAACTTTGCTGTACTGTTTTATCCTGATGCTCATTTAATTTTGTTTTACAAAATATATACAAAATCACCTAAATTAGTGTGACTAGTTTTACCACTGCCACAAAAAGTCCACACCTAATTAAAATAGTTTAATATTCTATAAATTAAGAAAGGCATTTATTTAATTCTTTAAGCTACTGTTTTATTTATTTTAGAGCTTTTAAATACTTTATCAAAGTTTGGTTTCTCCACCACAATTACCTATGCAATATTTGGTTCACTTTGAACATTTTAGTTTTAATATTTGAAAACTTTTATTGTTTGCTTGATTTTGAATTTTGAATTTGAATCGGTTTCGATCTAACGCGAGATTAGCAAAAATAACCGAGGTGACGTGGCATCGTTAACCTGGGATTACTGTAGCTTAATTATCCGTGTGTCACAATTCTCCTCCACTACAAGAAATCTCGTCCCGAGATTTAAGAGGTAGAGAAGGGGGGAAGGTCTAGTTACGAAATTCTAACGGACCTTCTCGATCTTGGTTGCTCTTCTCGAAGAGGTCAATCCATTACATTGACGTCTTCATTTCTCTTCTTCAGGTCATCATGGTGAAGTCATCCTTTTCTTCGGGAACTCCAACGTACTTACGAATAGGTAAGGGGGCAGCTCGGCTACAACGTTCTAACATGCATGAAAATGGTACAGATGGATAGATTGGATTTTTCTAATAATTTTTCATATATAATTTATTTCATTTGGAGTTACATATTATTTTCTATGATTTTTAGAAGTTTTAGCTATTTTTTTGAAATTTCCTGAATTATTTTAAAATCCAGAAAATCCTTTACTGCGTCAGCATGACGTCTGAGTGACGTCAACAGGTCAACCGGTCGGTCTGGGTCAAACCTGACTAGTGGGAACCATATGTTAGTGTCTAACTAACTAACCTAAGTTAATTAGCACTAATCTAATCCTAATGTAGATTAGTTAAGGCCCTGGGCCCACATGTCAGTATCAGGAGGGATAATTAAGTTTAATTAACAATTAACCAAAATTAGCAGGGGCCTGGGCCCACTTGTCAGTGACCCAGGGGCGGTCAAACCCCTGGTCAGCGGGGTCAAACCCGCCGGCGACTCAACGCCGGCGAGGCCAGACGCGGCAGAGGGCCTCGCATTTGGTCCTCCGGTGACCAAATCGACAGTGGAGACGTGCTAAACATAGCTGGGTAGCTGCCGTATCTAGTGGTGCAAGTGGATGGACACGGGGACGCCGAAAACGACGCCGGTGAGCTCGACAGCGGCGGCCGAAGTTTGGGCAGAGAGGGAGAAGGAGCTACGGTGCACGGCAGGGGCTGGGGCTAGACGCGTCCATCTCCTGAGGACGTGCTGTGAACAGTGGAGTGCTCATTTGCGGGCTCCCATGGCTGTGGCCATGACGGCGGTGTCGCCGGCAGAGCAGAGCTCTCGGGCTCGGTGCTGGTGGCAGTTAGGGGGCGCATCTGGGGCACAGAGGAGGGAGGTTAGAGGCACAAGCTCACGGCGGTTGTAGTGGAGCGATCAGCGAGCCAGGAGGAGATCGGATGGCGACAGGGCGGCGATGATGATCTCCGGCACCCGAGGTTGAAGATGACGATGGTGGCAGTGCTGCGGTGCGTCCCAGCTTGTGTACGTCGATGACGAGGAAGATGAAGCTGCGGCGTTTCTCCCGGACACTGGATGGGCGAGGGAGGGCCGGTGGCCATGGTGAATGGTGTCGGCGGTGACGAACTCCGCTCGGGTGGGTGAGAGAGAGAGAGAGCTAGATGAGGGAAAGAGCGCTCGAGGAGAGTGGGAGAGCGACCAGGGAGGTGCGTGTTGTAATCAGGGAGGTCCAGGGCGACGAGGGGGCAGCCAGGCAGGGTGGAGGTGGCGCGCGCGCGACGAGCACACGCCATCCTGCCTACTGGCAGGAGGTTGAAGACGGTGGGGCGGCTGGGCTGGGCCAGCTACAGTGCTGGGCCGCTAGGTACGCCAGGTAAGTTGCTATCTCTGCTCTGATTTTTTTCTCTTTTCTATTTATTTCATTCTGTTTTGATTTGGTTTACAAACCAGATCATTTTTAAACTTTCTGTCAATTTTTATGTGAGCTCGGGAAACTAGTTCGAGGTCACATGCAAACTTACAAAAATATTTGAAGTTTATTTCTTACATAACATAAATAAATCCAACTCAAATAAGTTATTAATTGAAATCCAAAGTACCAAAATAATTCCTCAAAAATGTTCTGTATTTTTTGTTTGGACCAAAACCTTGCCAAAAATGTTAAACATCATTGAAGAGCATTTTGGAAACATTGGATGCATTTTCCAGGGTTATTTTCCCTTCTTTTAATTAAAATTTTAAGGCTTTCAAATTTCCTCAGTTCAAGTTTCTTGAATTTAAACATGACGCAAGGATACTCTCTGATGCAAATATTGCAAACAAATTCTAGGGCTGTGACAGGACAAGTCATCAAAGAGCTACATAAGACGAAGACATCAAGCTCATGTTGGTGAATGGGTATCCGGTTCCGACTCCGACAACTACTCCGAGAGAAGTTATGACTCCGACTCCGAATATACTCAAGATGAAGGTGTTGTCGATCTTGTACTTGTGTCATCCAACTCTTATGGCATATTCGACTCACCAAATGAAGGGATTGGAAGATGCTTCATGGCTAAAGTCCCCAAGGTATCGCACCCCGAGTATTTTGATTTCAATAGTGATGAAGATGATTTGCTAGGTGATGATGATTTACTTGTTGACAACACTAGTGATGAAAACTATGATGAAATTGATATTAATCATGCTAATCAAGATGAAACAAATGACAACGATAAGAAGGAGATTGAGCGTCTAACTAAGGAACTAAACACTCTTAAGTTAGCTCATGAAACTACCTTAGAGGATCATCGAGAGCTTTTAAAGACTCATGAAAAGCTACGCTCTGAAATGCTCAATTTAGAGCAAGAGCATGGGTTCTTAAAAGCAACCAATGATGATCTTCGTAATTAAAGTTCTTCTTACATTACCAAGTGTTTACTCTTGTCTACTTACATGCCACAAGTAAAATCTAGCAACACGAGCAAGAAAGATTCGTCTTCTAGTAGTAACAATAATCATACTAAATCCAATATTGTTGGTTCTAGTAGTTCTCATGATTCCACTAATGATTCTCTTAGCCAAGTTACACTTGAGCAAGAAAATAGCTTATTGAAGGGAATTATAGAGAAAGGTGTTTACAAGAGCCTTGCAGGAAGTAAGCAATTTGAGGAAATTGTATGCAAACAAGGAAGGCACCGGAAGAATCAAGGTGTTTGTTTTGAACGCAAGTTCAATGTGTCGGGGGGATGACCCCCGGGTAGGCCCAAGACGGCAAACGACGCTTCAAAAATATCGGGGTGTCAGGACCCCGATCCTAAGTCACACCGATCTAGCATGTAACACATCATATCACTTTGCGGCCTCACGCACGGTATTCCCATGGGTGCCACCTTACCTGGCCCAGGACCGTTCATGCATTTTTGCTCACGTATATGATAGTGACGCTAGCATCCATATGACAGAGAACCCGGGCCGACATGACTAGTCGTGAATCCAAAGTGGCACTAACTTACAAGGACAGGCATACATGACCCAACAACGAATGTGTCGGACATAAACGTATCATCCCAAGTAGTAGCAAGCTACAAGGACTTAAATGAACAACACGTGACATTTCCCCGAAGGGACAGACACAGGAACGAAGGACACATGCCAGCCTGCCTAAGTGTTCCGGAGCAGCAGCAAGCTACCATGGCTCAGTGGAAGCACTAGGAGACATTTCCCGGTAAGAGAGGCTACCAAGGATAACCAACTAGGTTGTCGGATCCCACACATACCAAGCATTTCAATAACATACACACAATATGCACGATATGTGCAAATACAACATGGCATCACAACAAAACTCTACGATTCAAAGTATTTATTCATTATGCTCCGAGGAGCCAGATATTACAAACATGGGTCTGATGACCCAGCATTCAAGTCAAACAAGCAATAAGAACATGCGGAAGCTTAACTTGTCTAGGTACAGACAACTACAAATGAAAAAGGCTGAGAAGCCTGACTATCTACAAGACCCTCCCGAGGGTACAAGATCGTAGCTGAGGTAACAAGCTAAATGTCGAAGTCCACGCGGAACTACTAGTGAGACTGAAGTCTCTCTCCAAAAACATAAATTAAGCAAACGTGAGTACAAATGTACCCAGCAAGACTTACATCAGAACTAGCTACATATGCATCATTATCAACAAAGGGGTGGTGGAGTTTAACTGCAGCAAGCCAGCTTTGACTCGGTGGCTATCCTGAACTACGACTGCAAGTAACTCTTCTGAGGTGGCGCACATGAGTCCACATATTCACCATACCAATACACCACTATGGATCCGCTCCCGTCTCCCTACGAGAAGGCCATCCATAGCACACACGCTTATCTTGCGCATTTTAGAGTATCCACTTTCACTTGTCTATGAACTGTATATGCAACCTAGAAGTCCTTTACCACGAACGCGGCTATTCGAATAGATCATGTTAACCCTGCAGGGGTGTACTTCTTCACACATGCTCTCACCACTTATCGTCGTTTACACGACATGTACTCGGCAGCCTTCAAGCGGAAGCCCAGCGACGGTGTCGGCCACGACATGACTAACCACACAAGTCTCTAGTCCAGGTTTATCGCTTATTCTGGTTCCATCCGCAAGGAGATCCGGCCGGGTTTCACTCACGGCACCAAACAATGAGAGCAGGATTCCCGAGGCACCAAACGGGCGTCCCGGTACACCGTGCCTTGTGTCTCTACCGCATCATATCCCACCCCTAGGGTCAGCACTATGCACGGCCCCCAACACATATCCTACAAACACCAGAAACTAGTTGCAACTCCTGGACAGATATCAAGGTGATTAATAAGTCGAGAGGGGCACTTAAGCATTCCAATGCATGGTAGTAGCTGTTCATGGATCACAAACACAGAACTCAGTTCCTGAGGACGGTTTCAATGAGATAACCCACCATGTACTCCTACATGGCCTCTCACCGCTACCTTTACCAAATCGTGTTCACACACTTAGCTCTCAACAGTAGGACATGTTCACCACATTCCAATTCATCCCCGATGAATCAGACCTGACTCAATTGTAAGCAGTAGCAGGCATGACAACAAGCATGAATGAGTAGGCACATCCGGGCTCAAACAACTCCTACTCATGCTAGTGGGTTTCATCTATCTACTGTGGCAATGACAGGTCATGCAGAGGAAAGGGGTTCAACTACTGCAGCAGGTAACAGTTGAAGCGTTGTTGTCCTAATGCAGTAAAAGAGAGCAGAAGCGAGAGAGTGGGATTGTATCGAAGTGAACAAGGGGGGTTTGCTTTCCTGGCACTTCTAAAGATAGTATAGTTCTTCATCGGTGTCACCGATCTCATCGTCGGAACCACGTCTACTGAGAGGGAACAATTACCGGCAACAGAGAGGAAACACAATCAATGCAATGCAACAATATGATGCATGAATATGACATGGCAATATGCTGTGATTTGAGCTAATGCAGCTAGCAACGATTTAAGTGAAGTTGGTTTGAACCCAAGGTTCAAATTCAAACTCCACATGTGGTTATTTAAATGTCATTTAATTGATTTGACCTGATCAACAGGTATAAGTTGTTCAAACATGCATGAAAATGGTACAGATGGAAAGATTGGATTTTTCTGATCAGTTATTATATATAATTTATTTCATTCTAAGTTATAGATTATTTTCTATGAATTTTTGAAGTTTTGGATATTTTCTGAAATAAATAAATCATTTCTAATTTATTTTAAATCCTAGAAAATATTTACTGCATCAGCATGACGTATGAGTGAGGTCAGTAGGTCAACCGGCTGGTCCAGGTCAAACCTGACCGGTAGGGATCACTTGTCAGTGACACAGAGTCAGCTACAGAGGTTGACACGTGGGACCCGGTCAATGCTGACGTGGCCAAGTCAAAGGTGACAGGCGGGGCCCTTTGAGATTAGTACTAATCTAAGAGAGAAGTTAAACTAATTAATTTAGGCACTGGGGCCCACATGGCAGTGGCTCTAGGGGTGTTTAGCGGCCTCATTAGTGCTAACTAACCGGCGCCACGTCAGTAGTTGACGCCGGCGACCACAGAAACGGCGGGGACTCACCGGAGTTGCTCGGGACGGCGCTATAGGTGTCGGCTCAACGCGCTGGAGGCACCAGAGGGATGCACATCCTCGCGCGCATCCAGGGGATCATGCGGGAGGCTGCGGGGTGGCCGGAGACGATAGCTGCGGCAACCATGGCGGCAGCCGGAGGTCGGCTAGATGCGGGCGCGGGGCTGTAGCTCGATTCCGAGCGAACGGAGAGCATAGGAAGAAGCTAGGGGGCAGTAGGAGCTCAACTAGGTGCTCAGACGCGACGTTGCCCCACCATAATGACGATGGTGACTTTCCCGGCGGCAGCAAGCTTCGGCCGTAGGGGGCTAAGCCTAGAGGGCGCGTGGTGCGGCATGAGTAGGGGGGATAAGGAGGCGGAGCTCACAACGGAGAGGACGAGGTGGTCAGCGAGCTCCAAGACGGCCGGAGTGAAGCGAATCGAGCGACGGCGGCCAGCGGGTCCGAGGTAGGAGACGAGCTCGAAGGCGTCTTTGCAGGGCATCGGGGCTCGTGGGACTTGGCGTAGAGGTGCGCCGCAGCGAGGCGGAGCTTGTGGGCTAGCTAGCCGGGTGTGGGGAGGTCGGTGTCCACGGTGGTGCTCGTCGGCGTTCTCGGGTGAATCCGGGGGAGAACGAGGGAGAGAGACAAAGCTGGGGATGGGTGCAGGAAGAGTCGAGAGGGAGCCAAGGGTGGGCGTGGCATCTCTGGGGGCGTCCAGGGAGAAGCGGCAGGCAGGAGCTGGCAGGCGTGTGCACACGCACGGCGAGCACACTCTCAGCGTCCTCCTGGCAAGAGGAGAACGATGACTGGACACTGGGCCAGTCGGGCCGGCTGGGCTATCACAGTGCTGGGCCACTATAGATCTTCTCTCTCTTCTCTTTTCCTATTTTTGTTTTGTTTTCTATTTTTGTTCTGTTTGTTTTGATTTAGTTCCTACACTAAATCATTCTAGTTACTTCTGGATATTCTTGTGGGTGTAAGATGAACTAATCCAAAGCCCCACATTAGCTTTCATAATTATTGGAGTTATAAATATAGTTATAGGAATTTATAACCCTAATTCAAATATTTAGGAGTTAACTCAAAGTCCACAAATGCCATGGAAAGTGTGCTATATTTATGGAGGAGCTTTTCATCACTTCCCATAAATCAAGAACATTTTTGGAGGGCACTTTCGAATAATTAAGAATTATTTTTAGGTTGATCCTGTTTGAATGTCATTTGCTGCTAGGGTTTGATCATCCCCATTTCAGGTTTAAATAAAATTTAGACATGATGCACACATAAAGCTAGCCTAGTGCATTACCAGAAGCTAGGGATGTGACAACTCGCCCACACTAAACAAGAATCTCGTCCCGAGATTCAAGACGTGAGGTAAGAAGACAGAGGGGACGCAAAGCTAACACAATCTTCATGATCCAGGTTGCACCTCATAAAAACGTTGATTAGAATAGGGATGGCAATGGGGCCCCATACCCGCAAAACCCATTGGGATTTCATCTATTAGGGGGTGGGGATGGACAAAAAACTTCCCCATGGGATATTTACTAAACTAATTTATTCCCCATAGGGTACAACGGGGAAGGGGATGATATTCTGTTCCCTAGACCCAATACCCATCGGGGAGCTACTTTTGAACTATGACATTGCGGTCAACCTTATATTCACAAATAAACTTGTGAAAACAAAAAACTCTAAAGAAAACCTTAAACCTAACCCACGTCCTCACCTCAGCCACCACCATGACCAGGAAGTGAGTATGACCTAGATCGATATTAGCAGAACACGGACAATGCCATTTATATTTGTTGATTATAGTATGTGTCACATTATGTATATGATCATTTGTTCATGGGGATGGGGACCCTAATGGGGCCCCGTTCCCTAGTGGGGCATGGGTATGGGGAAATTTCATCCCGAATCATGTAAACGGGGATGGGGATGGGATGATGGGGAATAGATGGGGATGGGGATGTTCTAGGTATACCCATAGGGGATTGTCCCCATTGCCATCCCTAGATTCGATCATCAACTTTGTCTCGACGTCTTGCTTTGAGAACTCCATCCAACACAAGGAAAGAAGAGCGAGATAACTCCACAGGGATGGATCATCTTAATGATCACAGGATCAACTCACGGAACGAGACGTAGAAACATCTCTTGAGCCGACGGACAAAACACATATGTGGAGCGATGGGAAGAAGCAAGTGACGGAGGTTCAGATTAGTAGGCAACAATTCCATGCTTAGAAGATGGTGCATGGTTTGAAAGTAGCGAGGAATAATTGCCATGATTCCATAACGAGACATCTTGGGGGAGGTGACTCATAGAATTATTCCCTTAAGTGGCAAAAAGAATTACTTTTGATACCTAGATCATTGAAACTCTTCAGACCAGCCTGAGGAAATTTACAATGGATCGTTTGAAGGAGTTCGAAAGAATGAAATACTCAGTTTGCAAAGGAAACTACAGTTATAGAATAACTCATCAACGGAAGGCACATCCCAATTGATACCGAGGTTATAATCTAGTGAGTGAGCGTGCTCTCAAGAACTTGAGCATTTCCATACTCATCAGGGTTTTACCAACATCTGTGCTAAGATCTTGGTGACACCTCGTACTACCATGATGAATAGAGATGGAGGATGCAGATGAAAAGGAAGACAACACTTTCTCAGATTTCACCTTAGCAATTCCAAGGAACAAAACCTGGATGATCGACCAAGAGACATTTAGCACTTCGCTTCTAATGTTCTCCTTGATGTACTAGATATCACGATCATGCTTAAAAGCATTAACATGGCCATCAAGTATAGGTCGGACTTCGGAAGCACACAATCCATGAGGAACAACTTCTAGAATAAGTCGCACGAAATCCTCATGGAAAAGATGGAGAAATTTCTCATTCAAGATACTAGATAATAGACCTTCCGGCTAGGTGTGTCAGCCAAAACATCAACCTTGCCGGGACCTACATCATAGATCTTGGAAAAGTTCCAACCATCATATCTGCCTGAGATTCAGATCTGGTTGGTGTCAGGATATTCCAGACTCATCATGTCTAGAAAGAAAAATGAAAGTTTGCAACACAAATTGATGAGATGGCGTTGCGAGATTCTCGGGGAATGAACTACAATAGCAAGCTCCAAAAGATGAGTTGGTTCTGCTACACACATGTGAACACGCTGTCCCAGACAAGCACGACCATGTAGTAGTCTTACAACAAAACACTACCGAGTTCTGGTTGGGAACCATCAACGGGGATATCAAAGTCCTTTCATAAGTCCGGATTAGCTCTTATGAAGGAACTCCTTCTCCTTGAACAAATCAGTCAGTGGCTTGGTGTACTAGGAGATACATATGGAATGGAGGTAGCGAGCCTGTGAAACCATAGCATACTTCACACATGCATGACTGACTTGGGATGGTACCAGAGGAAACAAAAACAATCTTTCTCGAACTCACAGCGGCAACTTGCACCAAATGCACGTGAATCAGAGAAAGTCACTTCTTTCATCCAACATATGCTTCATGAACGGGACATGAAGATAATGCTTTTAGAAGTTTCCAACACTAGCTGGATGTTCAACACGAACCATGGAGGAGATAAAAATGTTGCTGATGGGCTCAACAACAAGTCATCAAGATTCCCATGAAGATGGAATTCCACAACTATGTGAACAAGGTGATAGCATTGGTCAGAACAAAAGATATAACGGGGTATGCTCGAGGAAAAACCACGAGTAGGAGAACATTACGAACATCGTTGGTTCTGATTTGATTTGAGGATAGCCCACACTCAAATCAAAGTTTTGATAAGACAATAGGTCCAACAACTGATCACAGGGACCAATCGATGAAGATATCATCTTTCTTCAACACACACAAATATATACCTGAAAATGAACTAAGCTAGGCAAGCTTTTATCTTCCAACTCTCCAAGTTGTCGTTTGGCTTAACCAACTAGCTCACGGGTATCCAACATGGATTCTTGGAGATGGGGTGGTTTACAAGAAATCAACTTGATCACGAACTCAACATAGCGGTCAGGTGACAACCCAGTAACACTTCCAAGAAGATATTCGGAAAATCACGAACCACCGATATGTTACTAAGCTCGAGAACAATCCTGCTTTTCAGGGCAAGTAGATGTGATCAAAAGAGCAAGGGACCGACACGATCCCAACTCATTGATCGAAGACTGCACCAGGAAATAAGGACTACGTAGCATGATCAGTCTTAGAATGATAATTCAATAGCTAACACACTAAGAATGAGATTGTTGTCCATCAATGGGGTTGCTAGGAGTATTGACTTCACACAGCATGATTCATCTGTCGGCATTCCGGTTACTACAACATGGGAACCAAGGAATCAATAATGATGGCAAGAAGTATCACTACGTCAAGAATTCATAAGAGGTGGTGCAATTCTCATGACAATCTCGACATAAAGAGGGTAACACTCCAAGGTAGAACCGAACAAAAGCTGGATTGGCAGTTTGACCTGCGGAATACAATTGCTTTGACCCAATCCCAAAGATGGATGAGGTACTGGAGTTTGTTTCTCCTAGTCATTCTGGAATGGAATGGCTTGGTGGACCACAAGAATAATAGGCATCGATGAACGAATGCACACATACTCTTGACTATCAATTGATAGACGAAGTCAGAAAAGAACTAAAGAGGGACAACTCAAAGGAACATACAATTTTCTGAGTTGCGGGTGCATAGATTAGCATGTCAGACGAGTTCAACATATTTCTTCCAGATAAACCATGCAGAAAGGAAGAACTGGCAGAGTCACAACATAGAATCGAGAACTCATCAAGAGCACTCTAGTTATGATGTTTCGATTCAATGAGGTACTTATGCCATAAGTAGTTCATGGTATTTGGAAGAGGAAAATACCACGGACCTCGAGGACTATCGCAAAGGTTACTAATATCCTAAAGGCACTAGCAAACACTATCAACATGAAGTAAGTAGGGTGAATCTCGGGTTCAAGAACCCAGGAATAGAATGCCTACTAACTAAGTGGCATCACGGGATGCTTTCGAAAATGATGGCTAGAATCATCACACTGGGAACACAAAACATGGCTAGATTACTAGGTGATCCTCTAAGACACCTAGGGTAATAATAATAGCTCCAACATATACGTCGAGGCAACAGAGTACCTCAACTCACCGATTAGTGTGGTTAAACTGGCCCAAAGAACATCGGGAACGGAAAGAAGGGAGTTGCAAATGCATCAGACTATTTCGAAACCTGGGATTACTCGGACAGCATAACGGTTGTAAATGGCAAAAAGATTTGAGACATCCAGCAAAATAGTGGCATGACCACTCAACATCATAATATTAAGGTTCTGAGGCCAGCTATGAAGATACGGAAGTAGTAGAAACTGAACTGAGACTTGAATCCATCAATCCTATAAGTCTATGGATTAGTAACACGTGATCCTGATAGAAAGAATAGAAAGCCTAGTTCCTTAACCCCGTAGGAAAGATAGGATGACTCGGATCAGAAGGGCATAAGGTAAAGGAGTAAAAAGAGCCTTACGTTCCCTTCCACAATCAATTCCCTTATATAACTAAAGCATTTCTAGACACGACTTCGGCCAATTTGGCTTGGTAATCCTACAGGCAGTCAGGCTCTGATACCAAAGTTGTCAGGACCCCGATCCTAAGTCACACCGATCTAGCATGTAACACATCATATCACTTTGCTGCCTCACGCACGGTATTCCCACGGGTGCCACCTTAACTGGCCCGGGACCGTTTGCGCCTTTTGGCTCACGTATATGATAGTGTCGCTAGCATCCATATGATAGAGAACCCGGGCCGACATGACTAGTCGTGAATCCAAAGTGTCACTAACTTACAAGGACAGGCATACATGACCCATCAACGAATGTGTCGGTCATCAACGTATGAACCCAAGTCGTAGCAAGCTACAAGGACTTAAAGGAACAACGCGTGACATTTCCTCGAAGGGACAAACACAGGAATGAAGAAGGACACATGCCGGCTAGCCTATGTGTTCCGGAGCAGTAGCAAGCTACCATGGCTCAGTGGAAGCACTAGGAGACATTTCCCGGTAAGGGAGGCTACCAAGGATAAACAACTAGGTTGTCAGATCCCACACATACCAAGCATTTCAATAACATACACACAATATGCTCGATATGTGCAAATACAACATGGCATCACAACAAAACTCTACGACTCAAAAGTATTTATTCATTAAGCTCCGAGGTGCCAGATATTACAAACATGGGTCTGATGACCCAGCATTCAAGTCATACAAGAAGTAAGCACATGCAGAAGCTTAACTTGTCTGGGTACAGACAACTACAAATGAAAAAGGCCGAGAATCCTGACTATCTACAAGACCCTCCCAAGGGTACAAGATTGTAGCTGAGGTAACAAGCTAAACGTCGAAGTCCATGCGAAACTACTAGTGAGACTGAAGTCTCTCTTCAAAAACATAAATTAAGCAAACATGAGTACAAATGAACCCAACAAGACTTACATCAGAACTAGCTACATATGCATCAGTATCAACAAATGGGTGGTGGAGCTTAACTGCCGCAAACCAGCTTTGACTCGCTGGCTATCCTGAACTACGACTGCAAGTAACTCTTTTGAGGTGGCGCACACGAGTTCACATATTCACCATATCAATACACCACTATGGATCCGCTCCCGTCTCCCTACGAGAAGGCCATCCATTGCACTCATGCTTATCTTGCGCATTTTAGAGTATCCACTTTCACTTGTCCATGAACTGTATATCAAAGCTGTCAGGACCCCGATCCTAAGTCACACCGATCTAGCATGTAACACATCATATCACTTTGCGGCCTCATGCACGGTATTCCCACGGGTGCCACCTTACCTGGCCCGGGACCGTTTGCGCCTTTTGGCTCACGTATATGATAGTGTCGCTATCATCCATATGACAGAGAACCCGGGCCGACATGACTAGTCGTGAATTCAAAGTGTCACTAACTTACAAGGACAGGCATACATGACCCAACAACGAATGTGTCGGTCATCAACGTATGAACCGAAGTCGTAGCAAGCTACAAGGACTTAAAGGAACAACGCGTGACATTTCCCCGAAGGGACAGACACAGGAACGAAGAAGGACACATGCCGGCCAGCCTAAGTGTTCCGGAGCAGTAGCAAGCTACCATGGCTCAGTGGAAGCACTAGGAGACATTTCGCGGTAAGAGAGGCTACCAAGGATAAACAACTAGGTTGTCGGATCCCACACATACCAAGCATTTCAATAACATACACACAATATGCTTGAGATGTGCAAATACAACATGGCATCACAACAAAACTCTATGACTCAAAGTATTTATTCATTAAGCTCCGAGGAGAGAGATATTACAAACATGGGTCTGATGACCCAGCATTGAAGTCATACAAGCAATATGCACATGCGGAAGCTTAACTTGTCTGGGTACAGACAACTACAAATGAAAAAGGCTGAGAAGCCTGACTATCTGCAAGACCCTCCCAAGGGTACAAGATCGTAGCTGAGGTAACAAGCTAAACATCGAAGTCCACGGGGAACTACTAGTGAGACTGAAGTCTATCTTCAAAAACATAAATTAAACAAACATGAGTACAAATGTACCCAGCAAGACTTACATCAGAAATAGCTACATATGCATCAGTATCAACAAAGGGGTGGTGGAGTTTAACTGCAGCAAGCCAGCTTTGACTCGGTGGCTATCCCGAACTACGACTGCAAGCAACTCTTTTGAGGTGGCACACACGAGTCCACATATTCACCATATCAATACACCACCATGGATCCGCTCCCGTCTCCCTATGAGAAGGCAATCCATAGCACTCACGCTTATCCTGCGCATTTTAGAGTATCCACTTTCACTTGTCTATGAACTGTATATCAAGTCACACCGATCTAGCATGTAACACATCATATCACTTTGCGGCCTCATGCACGGTATTCCCATGGGTGGTACCTTACCTGGCCAGGGACCATTTGTGGGTTTTGGCTCATGTATATGATAGTGTCGCTAGCATCCATATGACAGAGAACCCGGGCCGACATGACTAGTCGTGAATCCAAAGTGGCACTAACTTACAAGGGCAGGCATACATGACCCAGCAACGAACGTGTCGGTCATCAATGTATGAACCTAAGTCGTAGCAAGCTACAAGGACTTAAAGGAACAACACGTGACATTTCCCCGAAGTTATAGACACCGGAACGAAGAAGGACACATGCCGGCCAGCCTAAGTGTTCCGGAGCAGTAGCAAGCTACCATGGCTCAGTGGAAGCACTAGGAGACATTTCCGGTAAGAGAGGCTACCAAGGATAATCAACTACGTAGTCGGATCCCACACATACCAAGCTTTTCAATAACATACACACAATATGCTTGATATGCGCAAATACAACATGGCATCACAACAAAACTCTATGACTCAAAGTATTTATTCATTAAGATCCGAGGAGCCAGATATTACAAACATGGGTCTGATGACCCAGCATTCAAGTCATACAAGCAATAAGCACATGCGGAAGCTTAACTTGTCTGGGTACAGACAACTTCAAATGAAAAAGGCTGAGAAGCCTGACTATCTACAAGACCCTCCCAAGTGTACAAGATCGTAGCTGAGGTAACAAGCTAAACGTCGAAGTCCATGTGGAACTACTAGTGAGACTGAAGTCTCTCTCCAAAAACATAAATTAAGCAAATGTGAGTACAAATGTTCCCAGCAAGACTTACATCAGAACTAGCTACATATGCATCAATATCAACAAAGGGGTGGTGGAGTTTAACTGGAGCAAGCCAACTTTGGCTCAGTGGCTATCCTGAACTACGACTGCAAGTAACTCTTTTGTGGTGGCACACACGAGTCCACATATTCACCATATCAATACACCACTATGATCCGCTCCCGTCTCCCTACGAAAAGGCCATCCATAGCACTCACGCTTATCTTTCGCATTTTAGAGTATCCACTTTCACTTATCTATGAACTGTATAGGCAACCCAGAAGTCCTTTACTGCGGACGCGGCTATTCGAATAGATCATGTTAACCCTGCAGGGGTGTACTTCTTCACACACGCTCTCACCACTTATTGTCGTTTACACGACATGTACTCGGCAACGTTCAAGCGGAAGCCCAGCGAGGGTGTCGGCCACGACCTGACTAACCACACAAGTCTCTAGTCCAGGTTTATCGCCTATTCAGGTTCCATCCACAAGGAGATCTGGCCGGGGTTTCACTCATGGCCTCAAACAATGAGAGCAGGGTTCCCGAGGCACCAAAGGGCGTCCCGATACACCGTGCCTCGTGTCTCTACCGCATCATAGCCCACCCCTAGGGTCAGCGATACACACGGCTCCCAACACATATCCTACAAACACCAGAAACTAGTTGCAACTCCTGGACATAGATCAAGGCGATTAATAACTCGAGAGGGGCACTTAAGCATTCCAATGCGTGGTAGTAGCTGTTCATGGATCACAAACACAGAACTCAGTTCCTGAGGACGGTTTCAATGAGACAACCCACCATGTACTCCTACATGGCCTCTCACCGCTACCTTTACCAAATCATGTTCACACACTTAGCTCTCAACAGTAGGACATGTTCACCACATTCCAATTCATCCCTGATGAATCAGACCTGATTCAACTCTAAGCAGTAGCAGGCATGACAACAAGCATGAATGAGTAGGCCCATCAGGGCTCAAACAACTCCTACTCATGCTAGTGGGTTTCATCTATTTACTGTCGCAATGACAGATCATGCAGAGGAAAGGGGTTCAACTACCGCAGCAGGTAACAGTTGAAGCGTTGTTGTCCTAATGCAGTAAAAGAGAGTAGAAGCGAGATAGTGGGATTGTATCGGAATGAACAAGGGGGGTTTGCTTGCCGGGCACTTCCGAAGATAGTATAGTCACTAGTACATCGAGCTCCTAAACAAATGGTTTAAAACCCCTTTCCGTGACGGCATCTGGAACCGTCGCCAAGTGAGTGTGGGCGATAGGGGGGTCCTTCCCACATGACCCAGAAACCGTCGGGGATATGCCCTCCTGGCACACACGTTCGGCAAAATGAGGTCGTGTGCGACCGGCGAGCGCTCAAATACGGAAATATGTATAGTAGAGCTAAAAAATACAATTATACGGCGAAATTGTTTCCGGTCGCAAGTACATCCCACACAGTGAGTCCCCGCTAAACGTTTCCGTTCGTATGTACATCCCACACAGTGGCTCGAAGGAAAACGTTTCCGTTCACAGGTACATCACACACAATTTTTCCCGTTAAATCGCTTGCGTTATTAAATAAATCACACACGGTCCGTGAAAGAAACTGTGTGGCAAAGGCTGTCCATCACACACAGTTTTCATGTGGTAAACGTTTGCGCAAGGTGGCCTAACGCAAACAGTTTTCAAGAGAAGTCGTGTGTGATTGTTCATTCATCCAACACGGTTTATTCCTAGAAACTGTGTGTGTTGCCTGAGGTCATCGCCCACGGTATTTTTTTAACAACCGTTTGCAATAGAAAAACCCAATTAGCAGGCTAATTCGCCATTAGCAGGCTAATTATCCGATTATTCATAATCCACTTATTAATCTAATTGATAGTTCATATTAAGCACGCAATATATTCCATTTTCATAATTGAAATACATCAGAGCACAACATCGTATAGCTTCAGCACTCAGCTACCCCATTACACAACTACACCAGGACCAAGTTTCACATGCAACATCTATAACCTTTCGAAATTAGCATCATAGACGGTACATAGACAGATGTATCTCATCTGGAAAACTGCTGAAGCAGAAGGCGAATATTGAGCCTTCATTGATGTTGAAGGTCTTTGTAACATTAGGCCAGTGCCTGTAGATGATTGACCGTCCATCCTTCGTCCTCTTCAGGAACACTTCAATATTGAACCGTGGGTGTTGTATGAATACCCTCCTCGCCTCCTGGCCATACAGGTGGTTTGAGAGGTAATCATCAGTGAACTGCTTTGGAAAGGCCTGAAAACAAGGATGTGCATAAATATCTACTCTATATTGGAAGTGGGGCAAAGGAATAAAAAAGGCAAGGTATAATAGTTAGTACCATCCTGTAGTGAACTAATGTCTTCTTCATTGTGCAGACAAAGATCTTGTTGTTTTTTGTCGCTAATTTCTTTATCCTAACAATCTTTCTAAGTTTCTTGACTTGACTGATATTCATTGACAACTCATTTCCCCATATGCAAAAAGGGTCGAATAGTGGGTCAAAACCTCTGGCAGCAGGACCTACATGTGCAAGACCAAATTGTTAAAAACCTAAATATTAGAATGGTTCCTGCAATTGCACAATAATGTGCTATTAGACAATGGACCATGCACGTGCTAACCTCGATTTTAAACCTCGGTGCTTCCCATTGTTTCCCTGCAACACATATAAGGTAGTTAGTCATCAGGTTAAGTAAGGGTTCGCAAGCTATCAGTAAAATATGTTGATGAAAAATAAGCACATTGCAGATTCATCAGATTAATTCAAGCATAAGGGAAAACCCATTTACCCAAACCAAGCATGATTAAGAACTAGGAAATATAGCACTTGTATATGTTTCTCATGTATTAAGTGCAGCCAAATTCGATTTATTCCTCACATGCACAACAATACAAAATTCTACCCACGACAATTGGACATCGCATTGCAGAATTGAACCAAGCAGTTAACTAAACACCAAAAAAATTAACCAAACATTAACTGAGCACCACACTGCACAATATAACATTGAACCAAGCAGTTAACTAAACACCACAACAAATGAACCAAACATTAACTGAGCACCACATTGCACAATATAACATACTCCTAATAGAAGATCAGACAGTTAACCAAACAGTTAACTCCAGCCAATTGTAGCAATTGTATTTGTTTCTCATGTATTTACTACAACCAAATTAAATTTATTCCTCACATGGTATACAATAACAGAATGCACCCACAATTTTGTAAAGATAAATTCGATTTATTTCTCACATGGAAGATAATACAAAATTGTAGCCTGAAGAATTGAACGTCACATTTGCAGAATTGAACCAAATAGTTAACTGAAGACGACAACTAATTAATTAACGGTTAATAAGTGAGCACCACACTGCACGACATAAAGAACATATACACTAGAGCAGCAGATTGCATGGTAAAATTAGATAGCACAATTCACTAGAATTTGTGAAGGAAAGGCAGGAGCAGCACACGCAACGGGTAAACCGAGCATGCTTAACCAGCGTAGCTAGAAAATGGCAAGGTGCTCCTTCAAGATCTGGGGGTCGGCACGAATGACAGCCATCGCGACCTCATCCGCGCATGCGGCCGCGATTTGCTTCTTCGCTGCCAAATGCTCCTTGAGGTCCTGGCTATACTACGTGCACCATGGCTTAGGCGGGCGCTTATTTGGTGGAGGGGTCGGTGATTTGGGTGGAAGGTGTCGCGCTCGCGCCGGCGGTAGGGGCATGTGGGATGTGGAAGAAGGAGGAGGATGGGGGTCGGGTGTGGATTACCTGCCTGGATAGCCGAGGCCGAGGAGCGTGAAGGAGGGTCGCCCGCGAGGAGGCGGCGGCGCTGCAAGCATGGAGTGAAGGTTTCAACTTGGAAAGGAAGGCGGAAAGAAGGGAAATGTGGCTTTTGGTAAGGGGGAGGGGGCGGGGAGGTAGATATTTTCGTGGAAGCCGAAAATTTGGAATCGCTTCAGCCAAAAAACTGCCGCGCAAAGTGTCATCAGACACGGTCCCTTATTCAGAACTGTGTACGATATGTGAACATCACAAACGATTCAGATACCTTAACCCATAGGTGTTGAGTTTGAACGTCAAAAATTTTGGTTCGAATTTCCCTGGTTACAGTGGTCATCCACGTCATTGCATAATTTGGGTACACAAAGGAGACTAACATCTTAATCGAGCAAGTTCAGCAATTAAACAGAGCTAGCTGACCTAAACATGACTCTAACAAATTGAAGACCGGCGCTCTTAATTAAACAAAACAAAGAGTACTGCTACGGCTGGTGCTCGTCGATCTCCGCCACCGCCTCCATGTCCAGCTCACGCCCGACGGTCTCCTGGGGAAGGGGCTCCATGGCATCCCTCGCACCATTCTCGGCAAGCATCTCGCCATCCGCATCCGCCATATCTTGGGAAAAGGCCGCCACAAGCTGGGCGTGGGAGGACGTGAACTGGGCTTGGACGGGCTCCGTCGTCGCAATGTATGCGGCGGAGGAACGGACGGCTGCTCGAACGCTCTCGGCGATTGCCAGCTCTTCGGCCGTGGGTTGCCGACCGTTGTCGGAGAAGCTTCGTTCGATTTGTGCAGTGACCGCCAGGAGCTGGGCATGGGCGGCCTCCACATGGTCGTGGGCGGCCTCCATCAGGGCTAAGGTCGCCGCTGCGGAACGGACAACTGCTGTGCCGCTCTCGCCAGTTGCTATCCCCGAGGCAGATGTTGCTGCCGCCACCTGAGAAGCAACAGCGGCCGTTTGGGCTACCTTTGCCGCCCAGTCGCAAATTGTGGCCGCGCTCATGCACCTTGTTAGCATGCGCATGGCGGCTGTGGCCGCGCTCTCGCCGGAGCGGGCCACCAAAGTTGCCCTCACGACGCGGGTCCACGTGCCCATCTTTCACCGGCGATGATTGAACAGTGAAATGATATTTGGGGAGTGAGCTAGTGTGCTTGAGACGCCGGCTGTGGCCTGTAGCCGACGCACCTTCTCGCGTAAGCCATAGGCGTACTATACACCCACAGTGCTCCAAGATATTTTGTACTACATCTCACACGGTTGCTGATAATAAACTGTGTGCGATCTACTTGATTTTTCATCTTGATTTGAATTACATAATGGGGTCACAGCGGCAATGGACGGTGTTTGAATTCCTAGACCTTTTATCTGGAGTGAACATGCACCTATATGTGTGTCGTAAAAGAATTGGAATTATTTTGGGTTCGTTTGAACATTTTATACATTAAATTGATTTTCTAGCCATTTCAGGTGAACAATTCAAATTTGAACTACATGCACATGCTCCAATGCATATAAATTGGATGAAAAATCAAATCTGTGTCCTTGGGTGCATGCTTAGGTCCCATGCAAGAAATGGGAATGAATTTCAAACACCGGGGCACCGTTCATTGCCGGCAAAACATTGAGATGCCTGGTTTTTAAATTCTAGTAAATCCAAAACTCGTCTGAAATTCATGAAAGTTGGCATGCTATCATGGAGCGACATCAACATGCCGTGGTAGAAATTTTGTCCCATTTGGGGCAGGTTTGGGTATGTGCTTCTCACAAACCAGAGCGTCTCACAACAAGCATGATGGTTTCCGGTAGGGAACATCCCACCTTTGGGGACGAAACAATATCCATTGCCTCTTGTTGCTTCCAAATTTTTTTCTGGTGTCAACATAGAACAACAGGAGTGTTGTGTGAATTTTTGTGATTTTTTGGGGTTCGTTTGGACATTTTTATGCATTAACTGAGTTTTCAATGCATTCATGTGCATAATTCAAATTTGAATTACAAGCACATGCTCCAGTGCATATAAATTGCTTGAAAAATCAAATCTGTGTCCTAGGGTGCATGCTTAGGTCCCATGCAAGAAATGGGAATGAATTTCTAACACCAGGGCACCGTTGATTGCTGGCAAAACATTGAGATGCTTGGTTTTTAAATTCTAGTAAATCCAAAACTCGTCTGAAATTCACGAAACTTGGTATGCTATCACAGAGCGGCATCAACATGCCGTGGTACAAATTTTGTCCCATTTGGGTCATGTTTTGGTATATGCTTCTCACAAACCGGAGCTTCTCACAACAAGCATGATGGTTTTCGGTAGGGAGCGTCCCACCTTTGGGGACGAAACGATATCCATTGCCTCTTATTGCTTCCAAATTTTTTTCTCGTGTCAACATAGAACAACAGGAGTGTTGTGTGAATTTTTGTGATTTTTCGGGGTTCATTTGGACATTTAAATGCATTAACTGAGTTTTCAATGCATTTATGTGCATAATTCAAATTTGAACTACATGCACATGCTCTGGTGCATATAAATTGGTTGAAAAATCAAATATGTCTCCTAGGGTGCATGCTTAGGTCCCATGCAAGAAATGGGAATGAATTTCTAACACCAGGGCACCGTTGATTGCCGGCAAAACATTGAGATGCCTGCTTTTTAAATTCTAGTAAATCCAAAACTCGTCTGAAATTCATGAAACTTGGTATGCTATCATGGAGCGGCATCAACATGCCGTGGTACAAATTTTGTCCCATTTGGGGCAGGTTTGGTTATATGCTTCTCACAAACCGGAGGTTCTCACAACAAGCAAGATGGTTTTCGGTAAGGAACGTCCCATCTTTGGGGACGAAATGACATCCATTGCCTCTTATTCCTTCCAATTTTTTTTCTCATGTCAACATAGAACAATAGGAGTGTTGTGTGAATTTTTGTGATTTTTCGGGGTTTGTTTGGACATCTTTATGCATTAACTGAGTTTTCAATGGATTTATGTGCATAATTCAAATTTGAACTACATGCACATGCTCCAGTGCATATAAATTGGTTTAAAAATCAAATCTGTGTCCTAGGGTGCATGCTTAGGTCCCATGCAAGAAATGGGAATGAATTTCGAACACCAGGGCACCGTTGATTGCCGGCAAAACATTGAGATGCCTGGTTTTTCAATTCTAGTAAATCCAAAACTCGTCTGAAATTCGTGAAACTTGGTATGCTATCATGGAGCGGCATCAACATGCCGTGGTACAAATTTTGTCCCATTTGGGGCAGGTTTGGGTATATGCTTCTCACAAACCGGAGCTTGTCACAACAAGCATGATGGTTTTCGATAGGGAACGTCCCACCTTTGGGGACGAAACGATATCCATTGCCTCTTATTGCTTCCAAATTTTTTTCTCGTGTCAACATAGAACAACAGGAGTGTTGTGTGAATTTTTGTGATTTTTCAGGGTTCGTTTGGACATTTTTATGCATTAACTTAGTTTTCAATGCATTTATGTGCATAATTCAAATTTGAGCTACATCCACATGCTACAGTGCATATAAATTGGTTGAAAAATCAAATCTGTGACCTAGGGTGCATGCTTAGCTCCGATGCAAGAAATGGGAATGAATTTCGAACACCAGGGCACCGTTTATTGCCGGCAAAACATTGAGATGCCTGGTTTTTCAATCTAGTAAATCCAAAACTTGTCTGAAATTCATGAAACTTGGCATGCTATCATGGAGCGGCATCAACATGCCGTGGTACAAATTTTGTCCCATTTAGGGCAGGTTTTAGTATATGCTTCTCACAAACAGGAGCTTCTCACAACAAGCATGATGGCTTTCGGTAGGGAACGTCCCACCTTTGGGGACGAAACGATATCCACTGCCTCTTATTGCTTCCAATTTTTTTTTCTCGCCTCAACATAGAACAACAGGAGTGTTGTGTGAATTTTTGTGATTTTTCGGGGTTCGTTTGGACATTTTTATGCATTAACTGAGTTTTCAATGGATTTATGTGCATAATTCAAATTAAAACTACATGCACATGCTCCAGTCCATATAGATTGGTTCAAAAATCAAATCTGTGTCCCTGGGTGCATGCTTAGGTCCCATGCAAGAAATGGGCATGAATTTCAAACACCAGGGCACTGTTGATTGCCGGCAAAGCATTGAGATGTATGGTTTTTAAATTCGAGTAAATCCAAAACTCGTCTGAAATTCATGAAACTTGGTATGCTATCATGGAGCGGCATCAACATGCCGTTGTACAAATTTTGTCCCATTTGGGGCAGGTTTGGGTATATGCTTCTCACAAACCGGAGCTTCTCACAACAAGCATGATGGTTTTCGATAGGGAACGTCCCACCTTTGGGGACGAAACAATATCCATTGCCTCTTATTGCTTCCAATTTTTTTTCTCGTGTCAACATAGAACAACAGGAGTGTTGTGTGAATTTTTATGATTTTTCAGGGTTCGTTTGGACCTTTTTATGCATTAACTGAGTTTTCAATGGATTTATGTGGATAATTCAAATTTGAACTAAATGCACATGCTCCAGTCCATATAGATTGGTTCAAAAATAAAATCTTTGTCCTTGGGTGCATGCTTAGGTCCCATGCAAGAAATGGGCATGAATTTCAAACACCAGGGCACTGTTGATTGTCGACAAAGCATTGAGATGCCTGGTTTTTAAATTCTAGTAAATTCAAAATTCGTCTGAAATTCATGAAACTTGGCATGCTATCATGGAGCAGCATCAACATGCCGTGGTACAAATTTTGTCCCATTTGGGGCAGGTTTGGGTATATGCTTCTAACAAACCGGAGCTTCTCACAACAAGCATGATGCTTTTCGGTAGGGAACGTCCCACCTTTGGGGACAAAACGATATACATTGCCTCTTATTGCTTCCAAATTTTTTTCTCGTGTCAACATAGAACAACAGGAGTGTTGTGTGAATTTTTATGATTTTTCAGGGTTCGTTTGGACATTCTTATGCATTAACTTAGTTTTCAATGGATTTATGTGCATAATTCAAATTTGAACTAAATGCACATGCTCCAGTCCATATAGATTGGTTCAAAAATAAAATCTTTGTCCTTGGGTGCATGCTTAGGTCCCATGCAAGAAATGGGCATGAATTTCAAACACCAGGGCACTGTTGATTGTCGACAAAGCATTGAGATGCCTGCTTTTTAAATTCTCGTAAATTCAAAACTCGTCTGAAATTCATGAAACTTGGCATGCTATCATGGAGCAGCATCAACATGTCGTGGTACAAATTTTGTCCCATTTGGGGCAGGTTTGGGTATACGCTTCTCACAAACCGGAGCTTCTCACAACAAGCATGATGGTTTTCGATAGGGAACGTCCCACCTTTGGGGACGAAACGATATCCATTGCCTCTTATTGCTTCCTAATTTTTTTCTCATGTCAACATAGAACAACAGGAGTGTTGTGTGAATTTTTGTGATTTTCCGGGGTTTGTTTGGACATTTTTATGCATTAACTGAGATTTCAATGCATTTATGTGCATAATTCCAATTTGAACTACATGCACATGCTCCAGTGCATATAAATTGGTTGAGAAATCAAATATGTGTCCTAGGGTGCATGCTTAGGTACCATGCAAGAAATGGGAATGAATTTCTAACACCAGGGCACCGTTGATTGCTGGCAAAGCATTGAGATGCCTGGTTTTTGAATTGTAGTAAATCCAAAACTCGTCTGAAATTCATGAAACTTGGTATGCTATCATGGAGCGGCATCAACATGCCGTGGTACAAATTTTGTCCCATTTGGGGCAGGTTTGGGTATATGCTTCTAACAAACCGGAGCTTCTCACAACAAGCATGATGGTTTTCGGTAGGGAACGTCCCTCCTTTGGGGACGAAACAATATTCATTGCCTCTTATTGCTTTCAATTTTTTTCTCGTGTCAACATAGATCAACAGGAGTGTTGTGTGAATTTTTGTGAATTTTTGGGGTTCGTTTGGACATTTTTATGCATTAACTGAGTTTTCAATGCATTCATGTGCATAATTCAAATTTGAATTACATGCACATGCTCTAGTGCATATAAATTGGTTGAAAAATCACATCTGTGTCCTAGGGTGCATGCTTAGCTCCCATGCAAGAAATGGGAATGAATTTCGAACACCAGGGCACCATTGATTGCCAGCAAAACATTGAGATGCTTGGTTTTTCAATCTAGTAAATCCAAAACTCGTCTGAAATTCATGAAACTTGGCATGCTATCATGGAGCGGCATCAACATGCCGTGGTACAAATTTTGTCCCATTTAGGGCAGGTTTTGGTATATGTTTCTCACAAACAGGAGCTTCTCACAACAAGCATGATGGTTTCCGGTAGGGAACATCCCACCTTTGGGGACGAAACAATATCCATTGCCTCTTGTTGCTTCCAATTTTTTTTCTCGCCTCAACATAGAACAACAGGAGTGTTGTGTGAATTTTTGTGATTTTTCGGGGTTCGTTTGGACATTTTTATGCATTAACTGAGTTTTCAATGGATTTATGTGCATAATTCAAATTTAAACTACATGCACATGCTCCAGTCCATATAGATTGGTTCAAAAATCAAATCTGTGTCCCTGGGTGCATGCTTAGGTCCCATGCAAGAAATGGGCATGAATTTCAAACACTAGGGCACTGTTGATTGCCGGCAAAGCATTGAGATGTATGGTTTTTAAATTCGAGTAAATCCAAAACTCGTCTGAAATTCATGAAACTTGGTATGCTATCATGGAGCGGCATCAACATGCCGTGGTACAAATTTTGTCCCATTTGGGGCAGGTTTGGATATATGCTTCGAACAAACCGGAGCTTCTCACAACAAGCATGATGGTTTTCGGTAGGGAACGTCCCACCTTTGGGGACGAAACGATATCCATTGCCTCTTATTGCTTCCAATTCTTTTTCGCGTGTCAACATAGAACAACAGGAGTGTTTTGTGAATTTTTATGATTTTTCAGGGTTCGTTTGGACATTTTTATGCATTAACTGAGTTTTCAATGGATTTATGTGCATAATTCAAATTTGAACTACATGCACATGCTCCAGTCCATATAGATTGGTTCAAAAATAAAATCTTTGTCCTTGGGTGCATGCTTAGGTCCCATGCAAGAAATGGGCATGAATTTCAAACACGAGGGCACTGTTGATTGTCGGCAAAGCATTGAGATGCCTGGTTTTTATATTCTAGTAAATTCAAAACTCGTCCGAAATTCATGAAACTTGGCATGCTATCATGGAGCAGCATCAACATGCCGTGGTACAAATTTTGTCCCATTTGGGGCAGGTTTGGGTATATGCTTCAAACAAACCGGAGCTTCTCACAACAAGCATGATGGTTTTCGGTAGGGAACGTCCCTCCTTTGGGGACGAAACAATATCCATTGCCTCTTATTGCTTCCAATTTTTTTCTCGTGTCAACATAGATCAACAGGAGTGTTGTGTGAATTTTTGTGATTTTTTGGGGTTCGTTTGGACATTTTTATGCATTAACTGAGTTTTCAATGCATTCATGTGCATAATTCAAATTTGAATTACATGCACATGCTCCAGTGCATATAAATTGGTTGAAAAATCAAATCTGTATCCTAGGGTGCATGCTTAGCTCCCATGCAAGAAATGGGAATGAATTTCGAACACCGGGAAACCGTTGATTGCCGGCAAAACATTGAGATGCCTGGTTTTTCAATCTAGTAAATCCAAAACTCGTCTGAAATTCATGAAACTTGGCATGCTATCATGGAGCGGCATCAACATGCCGTGGTACAAATTTTGTCCCATTTAGGGCAGGTTTTGGTATATGCTTCTCACAAACAGGAGCTTCTCACAACAAGCATGATGGCTTTCGGTAGGGAACGTCCCACCTTTGGGGACGAAATGATATCCATTGCCTCTTCTTGCTTCCAATTTTTTTTCTCGCCTCAACATAGAACAACAAGAGTGTTGTGTGAATTTTTGTGATTTTTTGGGGTTCGTTTGGACATTTTTATGCATTAACTGAGTTTTCAATGGATTTATGTGCATAATACAAATTTAAACTACATGCACATGCTCCAGTCCATATAGATTGGTTCAAAAATCAAATCTGTGTCCCTGGGTGCATGCTTAGGTCCCATGCTAGAAATGGGCATGAATTTCAAACACCAGGGCACTGTTGATTGCCGGCAAAGCATTGAGATGTATGGTTTTTAAATTCGAGTAAATCCAAAACTCGTCTGAAATTCATGAAACTTGGTATGCTATCATGGAGCGGCATCAACATGCCGTGGTACAAATTTTGTCCCATTTGGGGCAGGTTTGGGTATATGCTTCTAACAAACCGGAGCTTCTCACAACAAGCATGATGGTTTTCGGTAGGGAACGTCCCACCTTTGGGGACGAAACGATATACATTGCCTCTTATTGCTTCCAATTTTTTTTCTCGTGTCAACATAGAACAACAGGAGTGTTGTGTGAATTTTTATGATTTTTCAGGGTTCGTCTGGACATTTTTATGCTTTAACAGAGTTTTCAATGGATTTATGTGCATAATTCAAATTTGAACTACATGCACATGCTCCAGTCCATATAGATTGGTTCAAAAATAAAATCTTTGTCCTTGGGTGCATGCTTAGGTCCCATGCAAGAAATGGGCATGAATTTCAAACACCAGGGCACTGTTGATTGTCGGCAAAGCATTGAGATGCCTGGTTTTTAAATTCTAGTAAATTCAAAACTCGTCTGAAATTCATGAAACTTGGAATGCTATCATGGAGCAGCATCAACATGCCATGGTATAAATTTTGTCCCATTTGGGGCAGGTTTGGGTATATGCTTCTCACAAACCGGAGCTTCTCACAACAAGCATGATGGTTTTCGATAGGGAACGTCCCACCTTTGGGGACGAAACGATATCCATTGCCTCTTATTGCTTCCAATTCTTTTTCGCGTGTCAACGTAGAACAACAGGAGTGTTGTGTGAATTTTTATGATTTTTCAGGGTTCGTTTGGACATTTTTATGCATTAACTGAGTTTTCAATGGATTTATGTGCATAATTCAAATTTGAACTACATGCACATGCTCCAGTCCATATAGATTGGTTGAAAAATCAAATCTGTGTCCCTGGGTGCATTCTTAGGTCCCATGCTAGAAATGGGCATGAATTTCAAACACCAGGGCACTGTTGATTGCCGGCAAAGCATTGAGATGTATGGTTTTTAAATTCGAGTAAATCCAAAACTCGTCTGAAATTCATGAAACTTGGTATGCTATCATGGAGCGGCATCAACATGCCGTGGTACAAATTTTGTCCCATTTGGGGCAGGTTTGGGTATATGCTTCAAACAAACCGGAGCTTCTCACAACAAGCATGATGGTTTTCGGTAGGGAACGTCCCACCTTTGGGGACGAAACGATATCCATTGCCTCTTATTGCTTCCAATTTTTTTTCCCGTGTCAACATAGGACAACAGGAGTGTTGTCTGAATTTTTATGATTTTTCAGGGTTCGTTTGGACATTTTTATGCATTAACTGAGTTTTCAATGCATTTATGTGCATAATTCAAATTTGAACTACATGCACATGCTCCAGTCCATATAGATTGGTTCAAAAATAAAATATTTGTCCTTGGGTGCATGCTTAGGTCCCATGCAAGAAATGGGCATGAATTTCAAACACCAGGGCACTGTTGATTGTCGGCAAAGCATTGAGATGCCTGGTTTTTAAATTCTAGTAAATTCAAAACTCGTCTGAAACTCATGAAACTTGGCATGCTATCATGGAGCAGCATCAATATGCCGTGGTACAAATTTTGTCCCATTTGGGGCAGGTTTGGGTCTATGCTTCTCACAAACCGGAGCTTCTCACAACAAGCATGATGGTTTTCGATAGGGAACGTCCCACCTTTGGGGACGAAACGATATCCATTGCCTCTTATTTCTTCCAATTTTTTTTCTCGTGTCAACATAGAACAACAGGAGTGTTGTGTGAATTTCTATGATTTTTCATGGTTCGTTTGGACATTTTTATGCATTAACTGAGTTTTCAATGGATTTATGTGCATAATTCGAATTTGAACTACACACACAGGCTCCAGTCCATATAGATTGGTTCAAAAATTAAATCTTTGTCCTTGGGTGCATGCTTAGGTCCCATGCAAGAAATGGGCATGAATTTCAAACACCAGGGCACTGTTGATTGTCGGCAAAGCATTGAGATGCCTTGTTTTTAAATTCTAGTAAATTGAAAACTCGTCTGAAATTCATGAAACTTGGCATGCTATCATGGAGCAGCATCAACATGCCGTGGTACAAATTTTGTCCCATTTGGGGCAGGTTTGGGTATATGCTTCTCACAAACCGGAGCTTCTCACAACAAGCATGATGGTTTTCGATAGGGAACGTCCCACCTTTGGGGACGAAACGATATCCATTGCCTCTTATTGCTTCCAATTTTTTTTCTCGTGTCAACATAGAACAACAGGAGTGTTGTGTGAATTTTTGTGATTTTTCGGGGTTCGTTTTAACATTTTTATGCATTAACTGAGTTTTCAATGCATTTATGTGCATAATTCAAATTTTAGCTACATGCACATGCTCAAGTGCATATAAATTGGTTGAAAAATCAAATATGTGTCCTACGGTGCATGCTTAGGTCCCATGCAAGAAATGTGAATGAATTTCTAACACTAGGGCACCGTTGTTTACTGGCAAAACATTGAGAAACCTGGTTTTTAAATTCTAGTAAATCCAAAACTCGTTTGAAATTCATGAAACTTGGTATGCTATCATGGAGCGGCATCAACATGCCGTGGTACAAATTTTGTCGCATTTGGGGCAGGTTTGGGTTTATGCTTCTAACAAACCGGAGCTTCTCACAACAAGCATGATGGATTTCGGTAGGGAACGTCCCACCTTTGGGGACGAAACAATATCCATTGCCTCTTATTGCTTCCAATTTCTTTTCTCGTGTCAACATAGAACAACAGGAGTGTTGTGTGAATGTTTGTGATTTTTCGGGGTTCGTTTTGACATTTTTATGCATTAACTGAGTTTCGAATGCATTTATGTGCATAATTCAAATTTGAACTACATGCACATGCTCCAGTGCATATAGATTGGTTGAAAAATCAAATCTGTGCCCTAGGGTGCATGCTTAGGTCCCATGCAAGAAACAGGAATGAATTTCGAACACCAGGGCACCGTTGATTGCCGGCAAAACATCGAGATGCCTGGTTTTTAAATCTAGTAAATCCAAAAATCGTCTGAAATTCATGAAATTGGCATGCTATCATGGAGCGGCATCAACATGCCGTGGTACAAATTTTGTCGCATTTAGGGCAGGTTTGGGTATATGCTTCTCACAAACCGGAGCTTCTCACAACAAGCATGATGGTGTTCGGTAGGGAACGTCCCACCTTTGGGGCAAAACGATATCCATTGCCTCTTATTGCTTCCAATTTTTTTCTCGTGTCAACATAGAACAACAGGAGTGTTGTGTGAATTTTTGTGATTTTTCGGGGTTCGTTTGGACATTTTTATGCATTAACTGAGTTTTAATTGGATTTATGTGCATAATTCAAATTTGAACTACATGCACATGCTCCAGTCCATATAGATTGGTTCAAAAATCAAATCTGTGTCCTTGGGTGCGTGCTTAGGTCCCATGCAAGAAATGGGCATGAATTTCAAACACCAGGGCACTGTTGATTGCTGGTAAAGCATTGAGATGCCTGGTTTTTATATTCTAGTAAATTCAAAACTCGTCTGAAATTCATGAAACTTGGCATGCTATCATGGAGCAGCATCAACGTGCCGTGGTACAAATTTTGTCCCATTTAGGGCAGGTTTGGGTATATGCTTCTCACAAACCGAAGCTTCTCACAACAAGCATGATGGTTTTCGATAGGGAACGTCCCACCTTTGGGGACGAAACGATATCCATTGCCTCTTATTGCTTCCATTTTTTATCTCGTGTCAACATAGAACAACAGGCATGTTGTGTGAATTTTTGTGATTTTTGGGCTTTGTTTGGACATTTTTATGCATTAACTGAGTTTTCAATGCATTTAGTCGAATAATTCCAATTTGAACTACATGCACATGCTCCAGTGCATATAAATTGGTTGAAAATCAAATCTATGTCCTAGGGTGTATGCTTAGGTCCCACGCAAGAAATGGGAATGAATTTCTAACACACCAGGGCACCGTTGATTGCTGGCAAAACATTGAGAAGCCTGGTATTGACTTCTAGTAAATCCAAAACTCGTCTGAAATTCATGAAACTTGGTATGCTATCATGGAGCGGCATCAACATGCCGTGGTACAAATTTTGGCCCATTTGGGGCAGGTTTGGGTATATGCTTCTAACAAACCGGAGCTTCTCACAACAAGCATGATGGTTTTCGGTAGGGAACGTCCCTCCTTTGGGGACGAAACAATATCCATTGCCTCTTATTGCTTCCAATTTTTTTTCTCGTGTCAACATAGAACAACAGGAGTGTTGTGTGAATTTTTGTGATTTTTCGGGGTTCGTTTGGACATTTTTATTCATTAACTGAGTTTTCAATGCATTTATGTGCATAATTCAAATTTGAACTACATGCACATGCTCTGGTGCATATAAATTGGTTGAAAAATCAAATCTGCGGCCTACGGTGCATGCTTAGGTCCCATGCAAGAAATGGGAATGAATTTCTAACACCAGGGCACCGTTGATTGCTGGCAAAACATTGAGAAGCCTGGTTTTTAAATTCTAGTAAATCCAAAACTCGTCTGAAATTCATGAAACTTGGTATGCTATCAGGGAGGGGCATCAACATGCTGTGGTACAAATTTTGTCCCATTTGGGGCAGGTTTGGGTATATGCTTCTAACAAACTGGAGCTTCTCACAACAAGCATGATGGTTTTCGGTAGGGAACGTCCCACCTTTGGGGACGAAACAATATCCATTGCCTCTTATTGCTTCCAATTTCTTTTCTCGTGTCAACATAGAACAACAGGAGTGTTGTGTGAATTTTTGTGATTTTTCGGGGTTCGTTTGGACATTTTTATTCATTAACTGAGTTTTCAATGCATTTATGTGCATAATTCAAATTTGAACTACATGCACATGCTCTGGTGCATATAAATTGGTTGAAAAATCAAATCTGCGGCCTACGGTGCATGCTTAGGTCCCATGCAAGAAATGGGAATGAATTTCTAACACCAGGGCACCGTTGATTGCTGGCAAAACATTGAGAAGCCTGGTTTTTAAATTCTAGTAAATCCAAAACTCGTCTGAAATTCATGAAACTTGGCATGCTATCATGGAGCGGCATCAACATGCCGTGGTACAAATTTTGTCCCATTTAGGGCAGGTTTGGGTATATGCTTCTCACAAACGGGAGCTTCTCACGACAAGCATGATGGCTTTCGATAGGTAACGTCCCACCTTTGGGGACGAAACGATATCCATTGCCTCTTATTGCTTCCAATTTTTTTCTCATGTCAACATAGAACAACAGGAGTGTTGTCTGAATTTTTGTGATTTTTCGGGGTTCGTTTGGACATTCTTATGCATTAACTGAGTTTTCAATGGATTTATGTGCATAATTCTAATTTGAACTACATGCACATGCTCCGGTCCATATAGATTGGTTGAAAAATCAAATCTATGTCCTTGGGTGCATGCTTAGGTCCCATGCAAGAAATGGGCACGAATTTGAAACACCAGGGCACTGTTGATTGCTGGCAAAGCATTGAGATGTCTAGTTTTTATATTCTAGTAAATTCAAAACTCGTCTGAAATTCATGAAACTTGGCATGCTATCATGGAGCAGCATCAACATGCCGTGGTACAAATTTTGTTCCATTTAGGGCAGGTTTGGGTATATGCTTCTCACAAACCGGAGCTTCTCACAACAAGCATGATAGTTTTTGATAGGGAACGTCCCACCTTTGGGGACGAAACGATATCCATTGCCTCTTATTGCTTCCATTTTTTTCTCGTGTCAACATAGAACAACAGGCGTGTTGTGTGAATTTTTGTGATTTTTTGGGGTTTGTTTGGACATTTTTATGCATTAACTGAGTTTTCAATGCATTTATGTGAATAATTCCAATTTGAACTACATGCACATGCTCAAGTGCATATAAATTGGTTGAAAAATCAAATCTATGTCCTAGGGTGTATGCTTTGATCCCACCCAAGAAATGGGAATGAATTTCTAACACACCAGGGCACCGTTGATTGCTGGCAAAACATTGAGATGCCTGGTTTTTAAATTCTAGTAAATCCAAAACTTGTCTGAAATTCATGAAACTTGGTATGCTATGATGGAGCGGCATCAACATGCCGTGGTACAAATTTTGTCCCATTTGGGGCAGGTTTGGGTATATGCTTCTAACAAACCGGAGCTTCTGACAACAAGCATGATGGTTTTCGGTAGGGAACGTCCCTCCTTTGGGGACGAAACAATATCCACTGCCTCTTATTGCTTCCAATTTTTTTTCTCGTGTCAACATAGAACAACAGGAGTGTTGTGTGAATTTTTGTGATTTTTCGGGGTTCGTTTGGACATTTTTATGCATTAACTGAGTTTTCAATGCATGTATGTGCATAATTCAAATTTGAACTACATGCACATGCTCTGGTGCATATAATTGGTTGAAAAATCAAATCTGCGGCCTACGGTGCATGCTTAGGTCCCATGCAAGAAATGGGAATGAATTTCTAACACCAGGGCACCGTTGATTGCTGGCAAAACATTGAGAAGCCTGGTTTTTAAATTCTAGTAAATCCAAAACTCGTCTGAAATTCATGAAACTTGGTATGCTATCATGGAGGGGCATCAACATGCTGTGGAACAAATTTTGTCCCATTTGGGGCAGGTTTGGGTATATGCTTCTAACAAACCGGAGCTTCTCACAACAAGCATGATGGTTTTCGGTACGGAACGTCCCACCTTTGGGGACGAAACAATATCCATTGCCTCTTATTGCTTCCAATTTCTTTTCTCGTGTCAACATAGAACAACAGGAGTGTTGTGTGAATTTTTGTGATTTTTGGGGTTCGTTTGGACATTTTTTTGCACTAACTAAGTTTTGAATGCATTTATGTGCATAATTCAAATTAGAACAACATGCACATGCTCCAGTGCATATAGATTGGTTGAAAAATCAAATCTGTGTCCTAGGGTGCATGCTTAGGTCCCATGCAAGAAATGGGAATAAATTTCGAACGCCAGGGCACCTTCGATTGCCGGCAAAACATTGAGATGCCTGGTTTTTCAATCTAGTAAATCCAAAACTCGTCTGAAATTCATGAAACTTGGCATGCTATCATGGAGTGGCATCAACATGCCGTGGTACAAATTTTGTCCCATTTAGGGCAGGTTTGGGTATATGCTTCTCACAAACCGGAGCTTCTCACGACAAGCATGATGGTTTTCGGTAGGGAACGTCCCACCTTTGGGGACGAAACGATATCCATTGCCTCTTATTGCTTCCAATTTTTTTCTCATGTCAACATAGAACAACAGGAGTGTTGTGTGAATTTTTGTGATTTTTCGGGGTTCGTTTGGACATTTTTATGCATTAACTGAGTTTTCAATGGATTTATGTGCATAATTCAAATTTGAACTACATGCACATGGTCCGGTCCATATAGATTGGTTGAAAAATCAAATCTATGTCCTTGGGTGCATGCTTAGGTCCCACGCAGGAAATGGGCATGAATTTCAAACACCAGGGCACTATTGATTGATGGCAAAGCATTGAGATGTCTTGTTTTTATATTCTAGTAAATTCAAAACTCGTCTGAAATTCATGAAACTTGGCATGCTATCATGGAGCAGCATCAACATGCCGTGGTACAAATTTTGTTCCATTTAGGGCAGGTTTGGGTATATGCTTCTCACAAACCGGAGCTTCTCACAACAAGCATGATAGTTTTTGATAGGGAACGTCCCAGCTTTGGGGACGAAACGATATCCATTGCCTCTTATTGCTTCCATTTTTTTCTCGTGTCAACATAGAACAACAGGCGTGTTGTGTGAATTTTTGTGATTTTTTGGGGTTTGTTTGGAAATTTTTATGCATCAACTGAGTTTTCAATGCATTTATGTGAATAATTCCAATTTGAACTACATGCACATGCTCAAGTGCATATAAATTGGTTGAAAAATCAAATCTATGTCCTAGGGTGTATGCTTAGATCCCACCCAAGAAATGGGAATGAATTTCTAACACACCAGGGCACCGTTGATTGCTGGCAAAACATTGAGATGCCTGGTTTTTAAATTCTAGTAAATCCAAAACTTGTCTGAAATTCATGAAACTTGGTATGCTATCATGGAGCGGCATCAACATGCCGTGGTACAAATTTTGTCCCATTTGGGGCAGGTTTGGGTATATGCTTCTAACAAACCGGAGCTTCTCACAACAAGCATGATGGTTTTCGGTAGGGAACGTCCCTCCTTTGGGGACGAAACAATATCCATTGCCTCTTATTGCTTCCAATTTTTTTTCTCGTGTCAACATAGAACAACAGGAGTGTTGTGTGAATTTTTGTGATTTTTGGGGTTCGTTTGGACATTTTTATGCATTAACTGAGTTTTCAATGCATTTATGTGCATAATTCAAATTTGAACTACATGCACATGCTCTGGTGCATATAAATTGGTTGAAAAATCAAATCTGCGGCCTACGGTGCATGCTTAGGTCCCATGCAAGAAATGGGCATGAATTTCAAACACCAGGGCACCGTTGATTGTCGGCAAAGCATTGAGATGCCTGGTTTTTAAATTCTAGTAAATTCAAAACTCGTCTGAAATTCATGAAACTTGGCATGCTATCATGGAGCAGCATCAACATGCCGTGGTACAAATTTTGTCCCATTTGGGGC
Source organism: Aegilops tauschii subsp. strangulata (assembly GCF_002575655.3). Classification (NCBI taxonomy): domain Eukaryota; kingdom Viridiplantae; phylum Streptophyta; class Magnoliopsida; order Poales; family Poaceae; genus Aegilops; species Aegilops tauschii. The sequence goes on along the minus strand of NC_053037.3, from coordinate 273,018,029 downwards.
AGGTTTGGGTATATGCTTCTAACAAACCGGAGCTTCTCACAACAAGCATGATGGTTTTCGGTAGGGAACGTCCCTCCTTTGGGGACGAAACAATATCCATTGGCTCTTATTGCTTCCAATTTTTTTCTCGTGTCAACATAGAACAACAGGAGTGTTGTGTGAATTTTTGTGATTTTTGGGGTTCGTTTGGACTTTTTTTTGCATTAACTAAGTTTTGAATGCATTTATGTGCATAATTCAAATTTGAACAACATGCACATGCTCCGGTGCATATAGATTGGTTGAAAAATCAAATCTGTGTCCTAGGGTGCATGCTTAGGTCCCATGCAAGAAATGGGAATAAATTTCGAACGCCAGGGCACCTTCGATTGCCGGCAAAACATTGAGATGCCTGGTTTTTCAATCTAGTAAATCCAAAACTCGTCTGAAATTCATGAAACTTGGCATGCTATTATGGAGCGGCATCAACATGCCGTGGTACAAATTTTGTCCCATTTAGGGCAGGTTTGGGTATATGCTTCTCACAAACCGGAGCTTCTCACGACAAGCATGATGGTTTTCGGTAGGGAACGTCCCACCTTTGGGGATGAAACGATATCCATTGCCTCTTATTGCTTCCAATTTTTTTCTCATGTCAACATAGAACAACAGGAGTGTTGTCTGAATTTTTGTGATTTTTCGGGGTTCGTTTGGACATTTTTATGCATTAACTGAGTTTTCAATGGATTTATGTGCATAATTCTAATTTGAACTACATGCACATGCTCCGGTCCATATAGATTGGTTGAAAAATAAAATCTATGTCCTTGGGTGCATGCTTAGGTCCCACGCAGGAAATGGGCATGAATTTCAAACACCAGGGCACTGTTGATTGCTGGCAAAGCATTGAGATGTCTAGTTTTTATATTCTAGTAAATTCAAAACTCGTCTGAAATTCATGAAACTTGGCATGCTATCATGGAGCAGCATCAACATGCTCTGGTGCATATAAATTGGTTGAAAAATCAAATCTATGTCCTAGGGTGTATGCTTAGGTCCCACCCAAGAAATGGGAATGAATTTCTAACACACCAGGGCACCGTTGATTGCTGGCAAAACATTGAGATGCCTGGTTTTTAAATTCTAGTAAATCCAAAACTTGTCTGAAATTCATGAAACTTGGGATGCTATCATGGAGCGGCATCAACATGCCGTGGTACAAATTTTGTCCCATTTGGGGCAGGTTTGGGTATATGCTTCTAACAAACCGGAGCTTCTCACAACAAGCATGATGGTTTTCGGTAGGGAACGTCCCTCCTTTGGGGACGAAACAATATCCATTGCCTCTTATTGCTTCCAATTTTTTCTCGTGTCAACATAGAACAACAGGAGTGTTGTGTGAATTTTTGTGATTTTTGGGGTTCGTTTGGACATTTTTATGCATTAACTGAGTTTGCAATGCATTTATGTGCATAATTCAAATTTGAACTACATGCACATGCTCTGGTGCATATAAATTGGTTGAAAAATCAAATCTGCGGCCTACGGTGCATGCTTAGGTCCCATGCAAGAAATGGGAATGAGTTTCTAACACCAGGGCACCGTTGATTGCTGGCAAAACATTGAGAAGCCTGGTTTTTAAATTCTAGTAAATCCAAAACTCGTCTGAAATTCATGAAACTTGGTATGCTATCATGGAGGGGCATCAACATGCTGTGGTACAAATTTTGTCCCATTTGGGGCAGGTTTGGGTATATGCTTCTAACAAACCGGAGCTTCTCACAACAAGCATGATGGTTTTCGGTAGGGAACGTCCCACCTTTGGGGACGAGACAATATCCATTGCCTCTTATTGCCTCCAATTTCTTTTCTCGTGTCAACATAGAACAACAGGAGTGTTGTGTGAATTTTTGTGATTTTTGGGGTTCGTTTGGACATTTTTATGCATTAACTAAGTTTTGAATGCATTTATGTGCATAATTCAAATTTGAACAACATGCACATGCTCCAGTGCATATAGATTGGTTGAAAAATCAAATATGTGTCCTAGGGTGCATGCTTAGGTCCCATGCAAGAAATGCGAATAAATTTCGAACACCAGGGCATCGTAGATTGCCGGCAAAACATTGAGATGCCTGGTTTTTCAATCTAGTAAATCCAAAACTCGTCTGAAATTCATGAAACTTGGCATGCTATCATGGAGCGGCATCAACATGCCGTGGTACAAATTTTGTCCCATTTAGGGCAGGTTTGGGTATATGCTTCTCACAAAGCGGAGCTTCTCACGACAAGCATGATGGTTTTCGGTAGGGAACGTCCCACCTTTGGGGACGAAACGATATCCATTTCCTCTTATTGCTTCCAATTTTTTTCTCATGTCAACATAGAACAACAGGAGTGTTGTGTGAATTTTTGTGATTTTTCGGGGTTCGTTTGGACATTTTTATGCATTAACTGAGTTTTCAATGGATTTATGTGCATAATTCAAATTTGAACTACATGCACACGCTCCGGTCCATATAGATTGGTTGAAAAATCAAATCTATGTCCTTGGGTGCATGCTTAGGTCCCATGCAAGAAATGGGCATGAATTTCAAACACCAAGGCACTGTTGATTGCTGGCAAAGCATTGAGATGTCTAGTTTTTATATTCTAGTAAATTCAAAACTCGTCTGAAATTCATGAAACTTGGCATGCTATCATGGAGCAGCATCAACATGCCGTGGTACAAATTTTGTCCCATTTAGGGCAGGTTTGGGTATATGCTTCTCACAAACTAGAGCTTCTCACAACAAGCATGATAGTTTTCGATAGGGAACGTCCCACCTTTGGGGACGAAACGATATCCATTGCCTCTTATTGCTTCCATTTTTTTCTCGTGTCAACATAGAACAACAGGTGTGTTGTGTGAATTTTTGTGATTTTTTGGGGTTTGTTTGGACATTTTTATGCATTAACTGAGTTTTTAATGCATTTATGTGAATAATTCCAATTTGAACTACATGCACATGCTCAAGTGCATATAAATTGGTTGAAAAATCAAATCTATGTCCTAGGGTGTATGCTTAGATCCCACCCAAGAAATGGGAATGAATTTCTAACACACCAGGGCACCGTTGATTGCTGGCAAAACATTGAGATGCCTGGTTTTTAAATTCTACTAAATCCAAAACTTGTCTGAAATTCATGAAACTTGGTATGCTATCATGGAGCGGCATCAACATGCCGTGGTACAAATTTTGTCCCATTTGGGGCAGGTTTGGGTATATGCTTCTAACAAACCGGAGCTTCTCACAACAAGCATGATGGTTTTCGGTAGGGAACGTCCCACCTTTGGGGACGAAACAATATCCATTGCCTCTTATTGCTTCCAATTTTTTTTCTCGTGTCAACATAGAACAACAGGAGTGTTGTGTGAATTTTTGTGATTTTTCGGGGTTCGTTTGGACATTTTTATGCATTAACTGAGTTTTCAATGCATTTATGTGCATAATTCAAATTTGAACTACATGCACATGCTCTGGTGCATATAAATTGGTTGAAAAATCAAATCTGCGGCCTACGGTGCATGCTTAGGTCCCATGCAAGAAATGAGAATGAATTTCGAACACCAGGGCACCATTGATTGCCGGCAAAACATTGAGATGCCTGGTTTTTCAATCTAGTAAATCCAAAACTCGTCTGAAATTCATGAAATTTGGCATGCTATCATGGAGTGGCATCAACATGCCGTGGTACAAATTTTGTCCCATTTAGGGCAGGTTTGGGTATATGCTTCTCACAAACCGGAGCTTCTCACGACAAGCATGATGGTTTTCGGTAGGGAACGTCCCACCTTTGGGGACGAAACGATATCCATTGCCTCTTATTGCTTCCAATTTTTTTCTCATGTCAACATAGAACAACAGGAGTGTTGTGTGAATTTTTGTGATTTTTCGGGGTTCGTTTGGACATTTTTATGCATTAACTGAGTTTTCAATGGATTTATGTGCATAATTCAAATTTGAACTACATGCACATGCTCCGGTCCATATAGATTGGTTGAAAAATCAAATCTATGTCCTTGGGTGCATGCTTAGGTCCCATGCAAGAAATGGGCATGAATTTCAAACAACAGGGCACTGTTGATTGCTGGCAAAGCATTGAGATGTCTAGTTTTTATATTCTAGTAAATTCAAAACTCGTCCGAAATTCATGAAACTTGGCATGCTATCATGGAGCGGCATCAACATGCCGTGGTACAAATTTTGTCCCATTTAGGGCAGGTTTGGGTATATGCTTCTCACAAAGCGGAGCTTCTCACGACAAGCATGATGGTTTTCGGTAGGGAACGTCCCACCTTGGGGACGAAACGATATCCATTTCCTCTTATTGCTTCCAATTTTTTTCTCATGTCAACATAGAACAACAGGAGTGTTGTGTGAATTTTTGTGATTTTTCGGGGTTCGTTTGGACATTTTTATGCATTAACTGAGTTTTCAATGGATTTACGTGCATAATTCAAATTTGAACTACATGCACACGCTCCGGTCCATATAGATTGGTGAAAAATCAAATCTATGTCCTTGGGTGCATGCTTAGGTCCCATGAAAGAAATGGGCATGAATTTCAAACACCAGGGCACTGTTGATTGCTGGCAAAGCATTGAGATGTCTAGTTTTTATATTCTAGTAAATTGAAAACTCGTCTGAAATTCATGAAACATGGCATGCTATCATGGAGCAGCATCACATGCCGTGGTACAAATTTTGTCCCATTTAGGGCAGGTTTGGGTATATGCTTCTCACAAACTAGAGCTTCTCACAACAAGCATGATAGTTTTTGATAGGGAACGTCCCACCTTTGGGGACGAAACGATATCCATTGCCTCTTATTGCCTCCATTTTTTCTCGTGTCAACATAGAACAACAGGCGTGTTGTGTGATTTTTTGGGGTTTGTTTGGACATTTTTATGCATTAACTGAGTTTTCAATGCATTTATGTGAATAATTCCAATTTGAACTACATGCACATGCTCAAGTGCATATAAATTGGTTGAAAAATCAAATCTATGTCCTAGGGTGTATGCTTAGATCCCACCCAAGAAATGGGAATGAGTTTCTAACACACCAGGGCACCGTTGATAGCTGGCAAAACATTGAGATGCCTGGTTTTTTAAATTCTAGTAAATCCAATACTTGTCTGAAATTCATGAAACTTGGTATGCTATCATGGAGCGGCATCAACATGCCGTGGTACAAATTTTGTCCCATTTGGGGCAGGTTTGGGTATATGCTTCTGGCAAACCGGAGCTTCTCACAACAAGCATGTTGGTTTTCGGTAGGGAACGTCCCACCTTTGGGACGAAACAATATCCATTGCCTCTTATTGCTTCCAATTTTTTTCTCGTGTCAACATAGAACAACAGGAGTGTTGTGTGAATTTTTGTGGTTTTTCGGGTTCGTTTGGACATTTTTATGCATTAACTGAGTTTTCAATGCATTTATGTGCATAATTCAAATTTGAACTACATGCACATGCTCTGGTGCATATAAATTGGTTGAAAATCAAATCTGCGGCCTACGGTGCATGCTTAGGTCCCATGCAAGAAATGGGAATGAATTTCGAACACCAGGGCACCGTTGATTGCCGGCAAAACATTGAGATGCCTGGTTTTTCAATCTAGTAAATCCAAAACTCGTCTGAAATTCATGAAAATTTGGCATGCTATCATGGAGTGGCATCAACATGCCGTGGTACAAATTTTGTCCCATTTAGGGCAGGTTTGGGTATATGCTTCTCACAAACCGGAGCTTCTCACGACAAGCATGATGGTTTTCGGTAGGGAACGTCCACCTTTGGGACGAAACGATATCCATTGCCTCTTATTGCTTCCAATTTTTTTCTCATGTCAACATAGAACAACAGGAGTGTTGTGTGAATTTTTGTGATTTTTCGGGGTTGTTTGGACATTTTTATGCATTAACTGAGTTTTCAATGGATTTATGTGCATAATTCAAATTTGAACTACATGCACATGCTTCGGTCCATATAGATTGGTTGAAAAATCAAATCTATGTCCTTGGGTGCATGCTTAGGTCCCATGCAAGAAATGGGCATGAATTTCAAACAACAGGGCACTGTTGATTGCTGGCAAAGCATTGAGATGTCTAGTTTTTATATTCTAGTAAATTCAAAACTCGTCCGAAATTCATGAAACTTGGCATGCTATCATGGAGCGGCATCAACATGCCGTGGTACAAATTTTGTCCCATTTAGGGCAGGTTTGGGTATATGCTTCTCACAAAGCGGAGCTTCTCACGACAAGCATGATGGTTTTCCGTAGGGAACGTCCCACCTTTGGGGACGAAACGATATCCATTTCCTCTTATTGCTTCCAATTTTTTTCTCATGTCAACATAGAACAACAGGAGTGTTGTGTGAATTTTTGTGATTTTTCGGGGTTCGTTTGGACATTTTTATGCATTAACTGAGTTTTCAATGGATTTACGTGCATAATTCAAATTTGAACTACATGCACACGCTCCGGTCCATATAGATTGGTTGAAAAATCAAATCTATGTCCTTGGGTGCATGCTTAGGTCCCATGCAAGAAATGGGCATGAATTTCAAACACCAGGGCACTGTTGATTGCTGGCAAAGCATTGAGATGTCTAGTTTTTATATTCTAGTAAATTGAAAACTCGTCTGAAATTCATGAAACATGGCATGCTATCATGGAGCAGCATCAACATGCCGTGGTACAAATTTTGTCCCATTTAGGGCAGGTTTGGGTATATGCTTCTCACAAACTAGAGCTTCTCACAACAAGCATGATAGTTTTTGATAGGGAACGTCCCACCTTTGGGGACGAAACGATATCCATTGCCTCTTATTGCTTCCATTTTTTTCTCGTGTCAACATAGAACAACAGGCGTGTTGTGTGAATTTTTGTGATTTTTTGGGGTTTGTTTGGACATTTTTATGCATTAACTGAGTTTTCAATGCATTTATGTGAATAATTCCAATTTGAACTACATGCACATGCTCAAGTGCATATAAATTGGTTGAAAAATCAAATCTATGTCCTAGGGTGTATGCTTAGATCCCACCCAAGAAATGGGAATGAATTTCTAACACACCAGGGCACCGTTGATAGCTGGCAAAACATTGAGATGCCTGGTTTTTAAATTCTAGTAAATCCAAAACTTGTCTGAAATTCATGAAACTTGGTATGCTATCATGGAGCGGCATCAACATGCCGTGGTACAAATTTTGTCCCATTTGGGGCAGGTTTGGGTATATGCTTCTGGCAAACCGGAGCTTCTCACAACAAGCATGATGGTTTTCGGTAGGGAACGTCCCACCTTTGGGGACGAAACAATATCCATTACCTCTTATTGCTTCCAATTTTTTTTCTCGTGTCAACATAGAACAACAGGAGTGTTGTGTGAATTTTTGTGGTTTTTCGGGGTTCGTTTGGACATTTTTATGCATTAACTGAGTTTTCAATGCATTTATGTGCATAATTCAAATTTGAACTACATGCACATGCTCTGGTGCATATAAATTGGTTGAAAAATCAAATCTGCGGCCTACGGTGCATGCTTAGGTCCCATGCAAGAAATGGGAATGAATTTCGAACACCAGGGCACCGTTGATTGCCGGCAAAACATTGAGATGCCTGGTTTTTCAATCTAGTAAATCCAAAACTCGTCTGAAATTCATGAAATTTGGCATGCTATCATGGAGTGGCATCAACATGCCGTGGTACAAATTTTGTCCCATTTAGGGAAGGTTTGGGTATATGCTTCTCACAAACCGGAGCTTCTCACGACAAGCATGATGGTTTTCGGTAGGGAACGTCCCACCTTTGGGGACGAAACGATATCCATTGCCTCTTATTGCTTCCAATTTTTTTCTCATGTCAACATAGAACAACAGGAGTGTTGTGTGAATTTTTGTGATTTTTCGGGGTTCGTTTGGACATTTTTATGCATTAACTGAGTTTTCAATGGATTTATGTGCATAATTCAAATTTGAACTACATGCACATGCTCCGGTCCATATAGATTGGTTGAAAAATCAAATCTATGTCCTTGGGTGCATGCTTAGGTCCCATGCAAGAAATGGGCATGAATTTCAAACAACAGGGCACTGTTGATTGCTGGCAAAGCATTGAGATGTCTAGTTTTTATATTCTAGTAAATTCAAAACTCGTCCGAAATTCATGAAACTTGGCATGCTATCATGGAGCGGCATCAACATGCCGTGGTACAAATTTTGTCCCATTTAGGGCAGGTTTGGGTATATGCTTCTCACAAAGCGGAGCTTCTCACGACAAGCATGATGGTTTTCGGTAGGGAACGTCCCACCTTTGGGGACGAAACGATATCCATTTCCTCTTATTGCTTCCAATTTTTTTCTCATGTCAACATAGAACAACAGGAGTGTTGTGTGAATTTTTGTGATTTTTCGGGGTTCGTTTGGACATTTTTATGCATTAACTGAGTTTTCAATGGATTTACGTGCATAATTCAAATTTGAACTACATGCACACGCTCCGGTCCATATAGATTGGTTGAAAAATCAAATCTATGTCCTTGGGTGCATGCTTAGGTCCCATGCAAGAAATGGGCATGAATTTCAAACACCAGGGCACTGTTGATTGCTGGCAAAGCATTGAGATGTCTAGTTTTTATATTCTAGTAAATTGAAAACTCGTCTGAAATTCATGAAACATGGCATGCTATCATGGAGCAGCATCAACATGCCGTGGTACAAATTTTGTCCCATTTAGGGCAGGTTTGGGTATATGCTTCTCACAAACTAGAGCTTCTCACAACAAGCATGATAGTTTTTGATAGGGAACGTCCCACCTTTGGGGACGAAACGATATCCATTGCCTCTTATTGCTTCCATTTTTTTCTCGTGTCAACATAGAACAACAGGCGTGTTTTGTGATTTTTTGGGGTTTGTTTGGACATTTTTATGCATTAACTGAGTTTTCAATGCATTTATGTGAATAATTCCAATTTGAACTACATGCACATGCTCAAGTGCATATAAATTGGTTGAAAAATCAAATCTATGTCCTAGGGTGTATGCTCAGATCCCACCCAAGAAATGGGAATGAATTTCTAACACACCAGGGCACCGTTGATAGCTGGCAAAACATTGAGATGCCTGGTTTTTAAATTCTAGTAAATCCAAAACTTGTCTGAAATTCATGAAACTTGGTATGCTATCATGGAGCGGCATCAACATGCCGTGGTACAAATTTTGTCCCATTTGGGGCAGGTTTGGGTATATGCTTCTGGCAAACCGGAGCTTCTCACAACAAGCATGATGGTTTTCGGTAGGGAACGTCCCACCTTTGGGGACGAAACAATATCCATTGCCTCTTATTGCTTCCAATTTTTTTTCTCGTGTCAACATAGAACAACAGGAGTGTTGTGTGAATTTTTGTGGTTTTTCGGGGTTCGTTTGGACATTTTTATGCATTAACTAAGTTTTCAATGCATTTATGTGCATAATTCAAATTTGAACTACATGCACATGCTCTGGTGCATATAAATTGGTTGAAAAATCAAATCTGCGGCCTACGGTGCATGCTTAGGTCCCATGCAAGAAATGGGAATGAATTTCGAACACCAGGGCACCGTTGATTGCCGGCAAAACATTGAGATGCCTGGTTTTTCAATCTAGTAAATCCAAAACTCGTCTGAAATTCATGAAATTTGGCATGCTATCATGGAGTGGCATCAACATGCCGTGGTACAAATTTTGTCCCATTTAGGGCAGGTTTGGGTATATGCTTCTCACAAACCGGAGCTTCTCACGACAAGCATGATGGTTTTCGGTAGGGAACGTCCCACCTTTGGGGACGAAACGATATCCATTGCCTCTTATTGCTTCCAATTTTTTTCTCATGTCAACATAGAACAACAGGAGTGTTGTGTGAATTTTTGTGATTTTTCGGGGTTCGTTTGGACATTTTTATGCATTAACTGAGTTTTCAATGGATTTATGTGCATAATTCAAATTTGAACTACATGCACATGCTCCGGTCCATATAGATTGGTTGAAAAATCAAATCTATGTCCTTGGGTGCATGCTTAGGTCCCATGCAAGAAATGGGCATGAATTTCAAACAACAGGGCACTGTTGATTGCTGGCAAAGCATTGAGATGTCTAGTTTTTATATTCTAGTAAATTCAAAACTCGTCCGAAATTCATGAAACTTGGCATGCTATCATGGAGCGGCATCAACATGCCGTGGTACAAATTTTGTCCCATTTAGGGCAGGTTTGGGTATATGCTTCTCACAAAGCGGAGCTTCTCACGACAAGCATGATGGTTTTCGGTAGGGAACGTCCCACCTTTGGGGACGAAACGATATCCATTTCCTCTTATTGCTTCCAATTTTTTTCTGATGTCAACATAGAACAACAGGAGTGTTGTGTGAATTTTTGTGATTTTTCGGGGTTCGTTTGGACATTTTTATGCATTAACTGAGTTTTCAATGGATTTACGTGCATAATTCAAATTTGAACTACATGCACACGCTCCGGTCCATATAGATTGGTTGAAAAATCAAATCTATGTCCTTGGGTGCATGCTTAGGTCCCATGCAAGAAATGGGCATGAATTTCAAACACCAGGGCACTGTTGATTGCTGGCAAAGCATTGAGATGTCTAGTTTTTATATTCTAGTAAATTGAAAACTCGTCTGAAATTCATGAAACATGGCATGCTATCATGGAGCAGCATCAACATGCCGTGGTACAAATTTTGTCCCATTTAGGGCAGGTTTGGGTATATGCTTCTCACAAACTAGAGCTTCTCACAACAAGCATGATAGTTTTTGATAGGGAACGTCCCACCTTTGGGGACGAAACGATATCCATTGCCTCTTATTGCTTCCATTTTTTTCTCGTGTCAACATAGAACAACAGGCGTGTTGTGTGAATTTTTGTGATTTTTTGGGGTTTGTTTGGACATTTTTATGCATTAACTGAGTTTTCAATGCATTTATGTGAATAATTCCAATTTGAACTACATGCACATGCTCAAGTGCATATAAATTGGTTGAAAAATCAAATCTATGTCCTAGGGTGTATGCTTAGATCCCACCCAAGAAATGGGAATGAATTTCTAACACACCAGGGCACCGTTGATAGCTGGCAAAACATTGAGATGCCTGGTTTTTAAATTCTAGTAAATCCAAAACTTGTCTGAAATTCATGAAACTTGGTATGCTATCATGGAGCGGCATCAACATGCCGTGGTACAAATTTTGTCCCATTTGGGGCAGGTTTGGGTATATGCTTCTGGCAAACCGGAGCTTCTCACAACAAGCATGATGGTTTTCGGTAGGGAACGTCCCACCTTTGGGGACGAAACAATATCCATTGCCTCTTATTGCTTCCAATTTTTTTTCTCGTGTCAACATAGAACAACAGGAGTGTTGTGTGAATTTTTGTGGTTTTTCGGGGTTCGTTTGGACATTTTTATGCATTAACTGAGTTTTCAATGCATTTATGTGCATAATTCAAATTTGAACTACATGCACATGCTCTGGTGCATATAAATTGGTTGAAAAATCAAATCTGCGGCCTACGGTGCATGCTTAGGTCCCATGCAAGAAATGGGAATGAATTTCGAACACCAGGGCACCGTTGATTGCCGGCAAAACATTGAGATGCCTGGTTTTTCAATCTAGTAAATCCAAAACTCGTCTGAAATTCATGAAATTTGGCATCCTATCATGGAGTGGCATCAACATGCCGTGGTACAAATTTTGTCCCATTTAGGGAAGGTTTGGGTATATGCTTCTCACAAACCGGAGCTTCTCACGACAAGCATGATGGTTTTCGGTAGGGAACGTCCCACCTTTGGGGACGAAACGATATCCATTGCCTCTTATTGCTTCCAATTTTTTTCTCATGTCAACATAGAACAACAGGAGTGTTGTGTGAATTTTTGTGATTTTTCGGGGTTCGTTTGGACATTTTTATGCATTAACTGAGTTTTCAATGGATTTATGTGCATAATTCAAATTTGAACTACATGCACATGCTCCGGTCCATATAGATTGGTTGAAAAATCAAATCTATGTCCTTGGGTGCATGCTTAGGTCCCATGCAAGAAATGGGCATGAATTTCAAACAACAGGGCACTGTTGATTGCTGGCAAAGCATTGAGATGTCTAGTTTTTATATTCTAGTAAATTCAAAACTCGTCCGAAATTCATGAAACTTGGCATGCTATCATGGAGCGGCATCAACATGCCGTGGTACAAATTTTGTCCCATTTAGGGCAGGTTTGGGTATATGCTTCTCACAAAGCGGAGCTTCTCACGACAAGCATGATGGTTTTCGATAGGGAACGTCCCACCTTTGGGGACGAAACGATATCCATTTCCTCTTATTGCTTCCAATTTTTTTCTCATGTCAACATAGAACAACAGGAGTGTTGTGTGAATTTTTGTGATTTTTCGGGGTTCGTTTGGACATTTTTATGCATTAACTGAGTTTTCAATGGATTTACGTGCATAATTCAAATATGAACTACATGCACACGCTCCGGTCCATATAGATTGGTTGAAAAATCAAATCTATGTCCTTGGGTGCATGCTTACGTCCCATGCAAGAAATGGGCATGAATTTCAAACACCAGGGCACTGTTGATTGCTGGCAAAGCATTGAGATGTCTTGTTTTTATATTCTAGTAAATTGAAAACTCGTCTGAAATTCATGAAACTTGGCATGCTATCATGGAGCAGCATCAACATGCCGTGGTACAAATTTTGTCCCATTTAGGGCAGGTTTGGGTATATGCTTCTCACAAACTAGAGCTTCTCACAACAAGCATGATAGTTTTTGATAGGGAACGTCCCACCTTTGGGGACGAAACGATATCCATTGCCTCTTATTGCTTCCATTTTTTTCTCGTGTCAACATAGAACAACAGGCGTGTTGTGTGAATTTTTGTGATTTTTTGGGGTTTGTTTGGACATTTTTATGCATTAACTGAGTTTTCAATGCATTTATGTGAATAATTCCAATTTGAACTACATGCACATGCTCAAGTGCATATAAATTGGTTGAAAAATCAAATCTATGTCCTAGGGTGTATGCTTAGATCCCACCCAAGAAATGGGAATGAATTTCTAACACACCAGGGCACCGTTGATTGCTGGCAAAACATTGAGATGCCTGGTTTTTAAATTCTAGTACATCCAAAACTTGTCTGAAATTCATGAAACTTGGTATGCTATCATGGAGCGGCATCAACATGCCGTGGTACAAATTTTGTCCCATTTGGGGCAGGTTTGGGTATATGCTTCTAGCAAACCGGAGCTTCTCACAACAAGCATGATGGTTTTCGGTAGGGAACGTCCCACCTTTGGGGACGAAACAATATCCATTGCCTCTTATTGCTTCCAATTTTTTTTCTCGTGTCAACATAGAACAACAGGAGTGTTGTGTGAATTTTTGTGATTTTTCGGGGTTCGTTTGGACATTTTTATGCATTAACTGAGTTTTCAATGCATTTATGTGCATAATTCAAATTTGAACTACATGCACATGCTCTGGTGCATATAAATTGGTTGAAAAATCAAATCTGCGGCCTACGGTGCATGCTTAGGTCCCATGCAAGAAATGAGAATGAATTTCGAACACCAGGGCACCATTGATTGCCGGCAAAACATTGAGATGCCTGGTTTTTCAATCTAGTAAATCCAAAACTCGTCTGAAATTCATGAAATTTGGCATGCTATCATGGAGTGGCATCAACATGCCGTGGTACAAATTTTGTCCCATTTAGGGCAGGTTTGGGTATATGCTTCTCACAAACCGGAGCTTCTCACAACAAGCATGATGGTTTTCGGTAGGGAACGTCCCACCTTTGGGGACGAAACGATATCCATTGCCTCTTATTGCTTTCAATTTTTGTCTCATGTCAACATAGAACAACAGGAGTGTTGTGTGAATTTTTGTGATTTTTCGGGGTTCGTTTGGACATTTTTATGCATTAACCGAGTTTTCAATGGATTTATGTGCATAATTCAAATTTGAACTACATGCACATGCTCCGGTCCATATAGATTGGATGAAAAATCAAATCTATGTCCTTGGGTGCATGCTTAGGTCCCATGCAAGAAATGGGCATGAATTTCAAACAACAGGGCACTGTTGATTGCTGGCAAAGCATTGAGATGTCTAGTTTTTATATTCTAGTCAATTCAAAACTCGTCTGAAATTCATGAAACTTGGCATGCTATCATGGAGCAGCATCAACATGCCGTGGTACAAATTTTGTCCCATTTAGGGCAGGTTTGGGTATATGCTTCTCACAAACTGGAGCTTCTCACAACAAGCATGATGGTTTTCGATAGGGAACGTCCCACCTTTGGGGACGAAACGATATCCATTGCCTCTTATTGCTTCCATTTTTTTCTCGTGTCAACATAGAACAACAGGCGTGAATTTTTTTGACTTTTTGGGGTTTGTTTGGACATTTTTATGCATTAACTGAGTTTTCAATGCATTTATGTGAATAATTCCAATTTGAACTACATGCACATGCTCAAGTGCATATAAATTGGTTGAAAAATCAAATCTATGTCCTAGGGTGTATGCTTAGATCCCACCCAAGAAATGGGAATGAATTTCTAACACACCAGGGCACCGTTGATTGCTGGCAAAACATTGAGATGCCTGGTTTTTAAATTCTAGTAAATCCAAAACTTGTCTGAAATTCATGAAACTTGGTATGCTATCATGGAGCGGCATCAACATGCCGTGGTACAAATTTTGTCCCATTAGGGGCAGGTTTGGGTATATGCTTCTAACAAACCGGAGCTTCTCACAACAAGCATGATGGTTTTCGGTAGGGAACGTCCCACCTTTGGGGACGAAACAATATCCATTGCCTCTTATTGCTTCCAATTTTTTTTCTCGTGTCAACATAGAACAACAGGAGTGTTGTGTGAATTTTTGTGATTTTTCGGGGTTCGTTTGGACATTTTTATGCATTAACTGAGTTTTCAATGCATTTATGTGCATAATTCAAATTTGAACTACATGCACATGCTCTGGTGCATATAAATTGGTTGAAAAATCAAATCTGCGGCCTACGGTGCATGCTTAGGTCCCATGCAAGAAATGGGAATGAATTTCGAACACCAGGGCACCGTTGATTGCCGGCAAAACATTGAGATGCCTGGTTTTTCAATCTAGTAAATCCAAAACTCGTCTGAAATTCATGAAATTTGGCATGCTATCATGGAGTGGCATCAACATGCCGTGGTACAAATTTTGTCCCATTTAGGGCAGGTTTGGGTATATGCTTCTCACAAACCGGAGCTTCTCACGACAAGCATGATGGTTTTCGGTAGGGAACGTCCCACCTTTGGGGACGAAACGATATCCATTGCCTCTTATTGCTTCCAATTTTTTTCTCATGCCAACATAGAACAACAGGAGTGTTGTGTGAATTTTTGTGATTTTTCGTGGTTCGTTTGGACATTTTTATGCATTAACTGAGTTTTCAATGGATTTATGTGCATAATTCAAATTTGAACTACATGCACATGCTCCGGTCCATATAGATTGGTTGAAAAATCAAATCTATGTCCTTGGGTGCATGCTTAGGTCCCATGCAAGAAATGGGCATGAATTTCAAACAACAGGGCACTGTTGATTGCTGGCAAAGCATTGAGATGTCTAGTTTTTATATTCTAGTAAATTCAAAACTCGTCTGAAATTCATGAAACTTGGCATGCTATCATGGAGCAGCATCAACATGCCGTGGTACAAATTTTGTCCCATTTAGGGCAGGTTTGGGTATATGCTTCTCACAAACTGGAGGTTCTCACAACAAGCATGATGGTTTTCGATAGGGAACGTCCCACCTTTGGGGACGAAACGATATCCATTGCCTCTTATTGCTTCCATTTTTTTCTCGTGTCAACATAGAACAACAGGCGTGAATTTTTGTGATTTTTCGGGGTTCGTTTGGACATTTTTATGCATTAACTGAGTTTTCAATGCATTTATGTGAATAATTCCAATTTGAACTACATGCACATGCTCAAGTGCATATAAATTGGTTGAAAAATGAAATCTGTGTCCTAGGGTGTATGCTTAGATCCCACCCAAGAAATGGGAATGAATTTCTAACACACCAGGGCACCGTTGATTGCTGGCAAAACATTGAGATGCCTGGTTTTTAAATTCTAGTAGATCCAAAACTTGTCTGAAATTCATGAAACTTGGTATGCTATCATGGAGCGGCATCAACATGCCGTGGTACAAATTTTGTCCCATTTGGGGCAGGTTTGGGTATATGATTCTCACAAATCGGAGCTTCTCACAACAAGCATGATGGTTTTCGGTAGGGAACGTCCCACCTTTGGGGACGAAACAATATCCATTGCCTCTTATTGCTTCCAATTTCTTTTCTCATGTCAACATAGAACAACAGGAGTGTTGTGTGAATTTTTGTGATTTTTGGGGTTCGTTTGGACATTTTTATGCATTAACTCAGTTTTGAATGCATTTATGTGCATAATTCAAATTTGAACAACATGCACATGCTCCAATGCATATAGATTGGTTGAAAAATCAAATCTGTGTCCTACGGTGCATGCTTAGGTCCCATGCAAGAACTGGGAATGAATTTCGAACACCAGGGCACCGTTGATTGCTGGCAAAACATTGAGATGCCTGGTTTTTCAATCTAGTAAATCCAAAACTCGTCTGAAATTCATGAAACTTGGCATGCTATCATGGAGCGGCATCAACATGCCGTGGTACAAATTTTGTCCCATTTAGGGCAGGTTTGGGTATATGCTTCTCAAAAACCGGAGCTTCTCACAAGAAGCATGATGGTTTTCGGTAGGGAACGTCCCACCTTTGGGGACGAAACGATATCCATTGCCTCTTATTGCCTACAATTTTTTTTCTCGTGTCAACATAGAACAACAGGAGTGTTGTGTGAATTTTTGTGATTTTTCGGGGTTCATTTGGACATTTTTATGCGTTAACTGAGTTTTCAATGGAATTATGTGCATAATTTAAATTTGAACTACATGCACATGCTCTAGTCCATATAGATTGGTTCAAAAATCAAATCTGTGTCCTTGGGTGCATGCTTAGGTCCCATGCAAGAAATGGGCATGAATTTCAAACTCCAGGGCACTGTTGATTGCCGGCAAAGCATTGAGATGCCTGGTTTTTAAATTCTAGTAAATCCAAAACTCGTGTGAAATTCATGAAACTTGGCATGGTATCATGGAGGGGCATCAACACGCCGTGGTACAAATTTGACCCATTTGGGGCAGGTTTGGGTATATGCTTCTAACAAACTGGAGCTTCTCACAACAAGCATGATGGTTTTCGTTAGGGAACGTCCCACCTTTTGGGACGAAACGATATCCATTGCCTCTTATTGCTTCCAATTTTTTTCTCGTGTCAACATAGAACAACAGGAGTGTTGTGTGAATTTTTGTGATTTTTCGGGGTTTGTTTGGTCATTTTTATGCATTAACTGAGTTTGCAATGCATTTATGTGCATAATTCCAATTTGAACTACATGCACATGCTCTGGCGCATATAAATTGGTTAAAAAATCAAATCTGTGTCCTAGGGTGCATGCTTAGGTCCCATGCAAGAAATGGGAATGAATTTCTAACACCAGGGCATCGTTGATTGCTGGCAAAACATTGAGATGCCTGGTTTTTAAATTCTAGAAAATCCAAAACTCGTCTGAAATTCATGAAACTTGGTATGCTATCATGGGGCGGCATCAACATGCCGTGGTACAAATTTTGTCCCATTTGGGCAGGTTTGGGTATATGCTTCTAACAAACCGGAGCTTCTCACAACAAGCATGATGGTTTTCGGTAGGGAACGTCCCACCTTTGGGGACGAAACAATATCCATTGCCTCTTATTGCTTCCAATTTTTTTCTCGTGTCAACATAGAACAACAGGAGTGTTGTGTGAATTTTTGTGAATTTTTGGGGTTCATTTGGACATTTTTATGCATTAACTGAGTTTTCAATGCATTTATGTGCATAATTCAAATTTGAACTACATGCACATGCTCCAGTCCATATAAATTGGTTGAAAAATCAAATCTTTGTCCTAGGGTGCATGCTTAGGTCCCATGCAAGAAATGGGAATGAATTTCTAACACCAGGACACCGTTGATTGCTGGCAAAACATTGAGAAGCCTGGTTTTTAACTTCTAGTAAATCCAAAACTCGTCTGAAATTCATGAAACTTGGTATGCTATCATGGAGCGGCATGAACATGCCGTGGTACAAATTTTGTCCCATTTGGGGCAGGTTTGGGTATATGCTTCTAACAAACCGGAGCTTCTCACAACAAGCATGATGGTTTTCGGTAGGGAACGTCCCACCTTTGGGGATGACACAATATCCATTGCCTCTTATTGCTTCCAGTTTCTATTCTCATGTCAACATAGAACAACAGGAGTGTTGTGTGAATTTTTGTGATTTTTCGGGGTTCGTTTGGACATTTTCATGCATTAACTAAGTTTTAATGCATTTATGTGCATAATTCAAATTTGAACTACATGCACATGCTCCACTGCATATAAATTGGTTGAAAAATCAGATCTGTGTCCTAGGGTGCATGCTTCGGTCCCATGCAAGAAATGGGAATGAATTTCGAACACCAGGGCACCGTTGATTGCCTGCAAAACATTGAGATGCCTGGTTTTTCAATTCTAGTAGATCCAAAACTCGTCTAAAATTTATGATACTTGGCATGCTATCATGGAGCGGCATCAACATGTCGTGGTAGAAATATTGTCCCATTTGGGGCAGGTTTGGGTATATGCTTCTCACAAACCGGAGCTTCTCACAACAAGCATGATGGTTTTCGGTAGGGAACGTCCCACCTTTGGGGATGAAACGATATCCATTGCCTCTTATTTCTTCCAAATTTTTTTCTCGTGTCAACATAGAACAACAGGAGTGTTGTGTGAATTTTTTTGATTTTTCGGGGTTCATTTGGACATTTTTATGCATTAACTGAGTTTTCCATTGATTTTTGTGCATAATTCAAATTTGAAGTACATGCACATGCTCCAGTCCATATAGATTGGTTGAAAAATCAAATCTGTGTCCTTGGGTGCATGCTTAGGTCCCATGCAATAAATGGGCATGAATTTCAAACACCAGGGCACCATTGATTGCCGGCAAAGCATTGAGATGCCTGGTTTTTAAATTCTAGTAAATCCAAAACTCATCTGAAATTCATGAAACTTGGCATGCTATCATGGAGCTGCATCAACATGCCGTGGTACAAATTTTGTCCCATTTGGGGGCAGGTTTGGGTATATGCTTCTCACAAACCAGAGCTTCTCACAACAAGCATGATGGTTTCGGTAGGGAACGTCCCACCTTTGGGGACGAAACGATATCCATTGCCTCTTATTGCTTCCAAATTTTTTTCTCGTGTCAACATAGAACAACAGGAGTGTTGTGTGAATTTTTGTGATTTATCGGGGTTCGTTTGGAAATTTTTATGCATTAACTGAGTTTTCAATGCATTTATGTGCATAATTCAAATTTGAACTATATGCACATGCTCCAGTCCATATAAATTGGTTGAAAAATCAAATCTGTGTCCTTGGGTGCATGCTTAGGTCCCATGCAAGAAATGCGCATGAATGTCAAACACCAAGGCACCGTTGATTGCCGGCAAAACATTGAGATGCCTGGTTTTTAAATTATAGTAAATCCAAAACTCTGTTAATCATTCACGTGACATCACGTGTCTTTGTTTTAATGGCTGTAGGAGGTGCCGTGCGGACAGCTGCTTGACCTTGACTGAACGGGATTTCTGCAGCCCTTGATTGCAAACGATTTAGATAGAACACCTGTATGCAAAGTGAGAGCAGCGCAGGATTTGTGCATCCCTTCAACGCGAACGGTTGTTCTGGATGGCCTGTGTGCAACCACGTACAAACAATTTGGTAAGATTTGCATCTGTCATGTTGGGTATGTTGTCATTTGTCAAACTGGAAAGATTTATATTTGTTGATCTAGTAATGTTGCCATTTGTCAATCCTTGTAACACTGCGATTTGTCAAAATATGCAGCTACAAATCATTAGCACTATGTGATTTTTGCAACTAAAATTCAGTAATTAAGCATAGATTTCATTCATAGATTAAGCAGTCGTTCTTAATTTATACAAACAGTTCAAGTCGACAGCTGAACCGACCAAACTTCTCCCCTATTGTTGCCAACCACGTACTGAAATAGCTAGTTCAACTATATATACTAGCTAATTTTAAGTACGTTGTACAATTCGACCACACATCTATAGTCGGATGAACTGAACAAAATAGCCCCTAAATACTACTACTACTACCATGGAGGGGCTTTGTGCTACTTCCGGGAGCCTCTCCTCTGCCGAGCACGCTCAGTGAGAGGCAGAGGAGGAGGAGCCTACCGATGAGCCGGTGAAATGCAATACGGTGCCTGCCACTTTTGCACGTTCAGCGAAGCTCGCCAGCTCGAACGCCCACTGCCGCTCCAGACGATCCCTCTCGAAGCGGCCGGACTGCTCGTAGATCTCCTCATTCCTCGCCTCTGCATCGGCGTGTGCTGCGGCCATGCCTGCGGTAAGGCTCTTTGCGTGCTCAACGAGGCGCTCCTCCTCCTCCCGCAGGAACTCGATGTAGCGCGCAAGGTCGTTGACGCACGTGAGGTTCTCCACCTCCGCCTCCCTCCTTAGGGCGGCGGTGGTGGAGCGGGTGATGATCCCGGCGGTCGACGGTGGGCTGGCGGCCACGGTGGCCGGCGATGAGGTGGCGGCCATGACCACCACCTCCTGCCTTCGGGCCGCGGTGGCGGAGCGGGTGATGGCCACGGTGGCCGGCAGTGGGGTGGCGGCCACGACGGCCACCTCCCGCCTTCGGGCCACAACGGCGTAGCAGGAGATAGCCCTAGCTTTCGACGGTGGTGTGGCGGCAACGGCGGCCTGCAACAGCTGCCGACGGGCAGCGGCGGTGGAGCGTGTGGTGGGTGTTCCGCGCACACCCAACATGGACGCCACATGTACTACACTACGCCCGGGACTGTGCCCCCGCCGCGGTGTAGCCTCCCAGCTGGAGCTGTCCTCTGATGATGGTGGAGTGGCCGAGCAACGACGACGGACTGGTGCCATTGGCAATTTTGGGAGAAGCAGACGAGATAAGCTACAGGGAGGGAGGGTAAAATGCGACGCAGGACTCGCCGGCGTGAAGGTTTTCATAGCAGGCCGGTAAGCATTGGGATTTTGGGGGATTTCATCGAGTCGAGCGGGAAGCTTGCGCGGGAACGGGCTCACCAACGATTCATTGGCGCCACCGTTTGGCCAAAAGAACGCCCTCGCGCGCTGCGCAAGCTTGCGCTGTAAGCCGTCTGCGGCAGCGGGGTGACAAGACGTGCGAGAGGAGGACGAGAGGACACGTACACATACAATTAATAAAAAACGTTTGCGATTTAATTACCTACTATACCCTGTCCTGGTTTATAAGTAGGATTTAACTAATAAAATATGAATGCATGTCACCATAGATTATATCGTTGGAGTCGTATTTGAACATAGTTTCCAGCTATACAATTTTTGTAACATGCATTAACACTTTTTTGGTTAAATTTAAGGTTATACACCAGCAGGTGTTTGCCCGCAACACACACGGCTTATTCCGTCACAAATAGCTCTGGTGGATCAACTATCTGCCACGTATCGCACACGCAACTCTAATATGATTCGTGCTTGATGCCTCCGACATCGCTCGCACAGTTTGTCTTATTTTCCACATATCACTGTGTCGTCCTCTGCTCGCGTCCCTCGGCAAGCTCTGCTCGCCGTTTGGCACCGCAGCTCCCTGTGCTCCCTGTTAGGCGCCATGGCGCCCTCGATCGCGTCCGTCGGCGCGCTCGGCTTGTGGACAGCTTTTCCTTGAGGCGACTGCGGAGCGCTCTGCTCACGTCCCTCCGTGCGCGCTCTGCCAGCGGTTGGCCGTCCGGCTTCCCCTTTAATTTTCGGCCATTATAACCTTAGTCTCTTCAACCTTTTGATCGCGCCCCACAACACAACAAGCACACCCACGACGACACATAGAGAGGGGATGTCCAGCGGCGCTCCAATGGAGTTTGGTGAGCATAGAGTGGAGACCCACGTGAGGGAGATGGATCTCTTGGTGGTGTACACCATCGACCCAGACATGGTGGACGACTACATCAACAGCGTTGAGCAGTTGCTTGCTGGATACAAGTACAAGGTGGTCGGCATCGACCTCTAGTACACCGCCGGTCATTCCAGCATAGATCAGAAGGTTGCCGTCGCCCATTTGTGCGTGCGCCATTAGGTCCTCATCTACCACTACTGCATGGCCACAGAGCCTTGCGACCGTTTCAACAGGTTTGTCAATAGCACCGACTACAAGTTTGCCACGGTGGATACCAAAGACGATGTAAAAGCGATCAGTGTTATGGGCTTGGCCTGCAAGAACCTTGTCGAAATCCATGACCACTACAGGGTCTGGGGCAGCACGAAGCAGGACTCCCTGGTCGAACTCGCCTCAGCCATCATCGACCCTACTACGAAAAGATGAAGCAGGATGCCCAGAGAACAAGTCCCGTATCCTGGCACACGGCCTGGATGCGGCAACTGGATGAACCTCACCTCAGGTTCGCGTCCAAGAGCGTGTACACATGCTACGAGATGCATAGGTAGATCGTTGACATGAGGAAGTGCCTCGTTACCCAAATCGACGAGCATGGATCGAACCACAAGAAGAGCAAGCGTCACAAGAAGTAGATGATGATCAGATGATCGTTTATGCTAGTTAATCATGCATGTAATATATAGTTTACTTTATTGATGTGTGTGGAAATGTCATGTCTGTAGTAGCCACCTATGTAATTATGCATGTAATAGTTTACTTTGGTGTGTGCAAATGCCATGGTTGTAGTAGCCACCTATGTAAGTGGATGTTTAATTTGGTTATGCAAGCATGTCCTTATAAGTGTGTGTATATATATGTTGTTGTTCTGTATGCAATCCCATCGCACAACACACACGTCTTATTAGCAGCAACCGTCTGTGTTCTTATCGGTCTTCAGACACATTTCTGATTACAGACCTGTTTGCCGTGTATCACACACATCTTTAAGTTGAACCATTTCTGTTCTCATGTCTCAACGCAAACAGTTCATCCAAGTGAACCGCATGCCGTATATCGCACACACCTTTGATCTGGCTGACTGTTTCTTTTGTGTTTCCTAATCACAAACAGTTCATCCAAGTGAACCGTATGCTGTGTATCACACACGCCTCCATCTGGCTGCCCGTTTCTTTTGTTCCTCCTCATCGCAAACAGTTCATTGAACTGAACCGTATGCCCTTCATTGCACACGCAACTAAAACCTGAACCGTGTTTGATGCATCCGTCATCGCAAACGTTTTACATATTTCTGACGGTTTTCATACAGCACCATTTGCGATTATGGCATCGCACACAGTTTCTCGAAGGGGCTCTGATCATAGTGTCGCGTTAGCAGCATCCTGCAGTAGTGAGTTCTTCATCGGTGTCATCGAGCTCATCATCAGAACCACGTCTACTGAGAGGGAACAATTACCGGCAACAGAGAGGAAACACAATCAATGCAATGCAACAATATGATGCATGAATATGACATGGCAATATGCTGTGATTTGAGCTAATGCAGCTAGCAACAAAAGTGAAGTTGGTTTGAACCCAAGATTCAATTTCAAACTCCACATGTGGTTATTTAAATGTCATTTAATTGATTTGACCTGATCAATAGGTATAAGTTGTTCAAACATGCATGAAAATGGTAAAGATGGAAAGATTGGACTTTTCTGATCATTTTTCGTATATAATTTATTTCATTCTAAGTTACAGATTATTTTCTATGAATTTTTGAAGTTTTGGATATTTTTTGAAATAAATAAATCATTTGTGATTTATTTTAAATCCCAGAAAATATTTACTACGTCAGCATGACGTATCAGTGATGTCAGCAGGTCAATCGGCTGGTCCAGGTCAAACTTGACCGGTAGAGCCCACTGGTCAGTGACACAGAGTTAGTTACAGAGGCTGACACGTGGGACCCGGTTAATGCTGACGTGGCCAAGTCAAAGGTGACATGCGGGGCCCTCTGAGATTAGTACTAATCTAACAGAGAAGTTAAGCTAATTAATTTAGGCACTGGGCCCACATGGGAGTGGCTCTAGGGGTGTTTAGCGGCCTCATTAGTGCTAACTAACCGGCGCCACGTCAGCAGTTGACGCCGGCGACCACAGAAACGACGGGGACTCGTCGGAGTTGCTCGGGACGACGCTATAGGCACCGGCTCGATGCGCTGGAGGCACCAGAGGGATGCCCATCCTCGCGCGCATCCAGGGGATCACGCGGGAGGCTGCGGGGTGGCCGGAGACGATGGCTGCGGCAACCATGGCGGCAGCCGGAGCTCGGCTAGATGCGGGCGCGGTGCTGCAGCTCGATTCCCAGCGAACGGAGAGCATTGGAAGAAGCTACGGGGCAGCAGGAGCTCGACTAGGTGCTCAAATGTGGCGTTGCCCCACCGTAACGACGATGGCAACTTTCGCGGCGGCGCAAGCTTCGACCATAGGGGGGCTAAGCCTAGAGGGCGCGCGGGGCGACATGAGTAGGGGGGATAAGGAGGCGGAGCTCACGGCGGAGAGGACGAGGTGGTCAGCGAGCTCGAAGACGGCCGGAGTGAAGCGAATCGAGCGACGGCGGCCGACGGGTCCAAGGTAGGAGACGAGCTCGAAGGCGTCGTTGCAGGGCATCCGGGCTCATGGGACTTGGCGTAGAGGTGCGCCGCAGCGAGGCGGAGCTTGTGGGGTAGCTGGCCGGGTGTGGGGAGGTTTGTGTCCACGGTGGTGCTCGTCGGTGTTCTAGGGTGCATCCGAGGGAGAGAGATAGAGGAGGGGGATGGGTGCGGGAAGAGTCGAGAGGGAGCCAAGGGTGGGCGTGGCATCTCCGGGGGCGTCCAGGGAGAAGCGGCAAGCAGGAGCTGGCAGGCGTGTGCACACGTGCGGCGAGCACGCTCTCAGCGTCCTCCTGGCAAGAGGAGAACGATGACTGGCCACTGGGCTAGTCGGGCCGGTTGGGCTATCACAGTGCTGGGCCACGGTAGGTCTTCTCTCTCTTCTCTTTTCCTATTTCTGTTTTGTTTTCTATTTTTGTTCTGTTTATTTTGATTTAGTTCTAGCACTAAATCATTCTAGTTACTTCTGGAAATTCTTGTGGGTGTAAGATGAACTAATCCAAAGCACCACATTATCTTTCAGAATTATTGGAGTTATAAATATAGTTATAGGAATTTATAACCCCAATTCAATATTTAGGAGTTAACTCAAAGTCCACAAATGCCATGGAAAGTGTGCAATATTTATGGAGGAGCTTTTCATCACTTCCCATAAATCATGAACATTTTTTAAGGGCACTTTGGAATAATTAAGAATTATTTTTAGGTTGATCTTGTTTGAATTTCATTTGCTGCTAGGGTTTGATCATCCCCATTCCAGGTTTAAATAAAATTTAGACATGATGCACACATAAAGCTAGCCTAGTGCATTACCAGAAGCTAGGGATGTGACACGGGGCGACGAGCGCCCCGGTCCGGCTGCCCGGCCATCCCGGCTGGCTCACCATCCCGGCTGCCCGGCCGGCTCCCCGTCCGGCTGTGCCAACTAGCCGGCTGCCCTGAGTCAACCGTGACATCACATCCGATGTGACACCGACAAGACAGTCGTACCATGGACACTATTGCTGATAAAGCAAACACTATAGCGCGTCACCTCGCTGCGCCCCAATAGTGCGGCACTATGCATACATCATGCGTCACTTCGGGTGACCTCCCAATAGTGTAGTTGGCACCGCGGGCCACCCCTTGTCCCCTGGGCCCTTTATAAGGAGTACCGGGGGAGGCCTCACACGAAAAAGCTAGCAAGCTAGCTAGCCAGCCATCCATCCATCCATTCTTCCATGCCACACAAACTTGGCCGGCCATAATGGCTCCCTGGGAGCACTCCACTCCCACTTGCTAACTAGCTCATACACACGTTTGAGATATATAGGAGACAGTGAGCACTCCGCCACTGCTCTCAGTCCAATACAGCTCCAGGAGCAACTCTGTACTACCAGACATGCAGGAGTAGGGGTATTATCTCTCCGGAGAGCACCGACCTGGGTAAACCACCGCGTGCTGCTTGCCCGATCCTGTCCCTTGATCTCCACATCAGTCTTGCCCCCACCTCAAGCCACCCCATGGCATCTGTCGTCTCGCGAACCCGCCCATGAGATAACCACAACAGTTGGCGCCCACCATGGGGTGAGCTGCCGATGGAACCGCTGTTCGGGCGGGACCCTTTTCATCATCGCCACCGTGGCGTCACGCCGTCTCTGCGGTAGCGCTCGGGGGCTCGACATCGACACGCTCCCTGCGGCGCCCTCAGGGGCTCAACTTCAAGACGCCTGATGTCTACTATGCAACCTTCTTCTTGTAGACGTTGTTGGGCCTCCAAGTGCAAAGGTTTGTAGGACAGTAGCAAATTTCCCTCAAGTGGATGACCTAAGGTTTATCAATCCGTGGGAGGCGTAGGTTGAAGATGGTCTCTCTCAAACAACCCTGCAACCAAATAACAAAGAGTCTCTTGTGTGCCCTACACACCTAATACAATGGTAAATTGTATAGGTGCACTAGTTCGGCGAAGAGATGGTGATACAAGTGCAATATGGATGGTAGATATAGGTATTTGTAATCTGAAAATATAAAAACAGCAAGGTAACTAATGATAAAAGTGAGCGTAAACGGTATTGCAATGCTAGGAAACAACGGCTAGGGTTCATACTTTCACTAGTGCGAGTTCTCTCAATAATAATAACATAATTGGATCATATAACTATCCCTCAACATGCAACAAAGAGTCACTCCAAAGTCACTAATAGCGGCGAACAAACGAAGAGATTATTGTAGGGTACGAAACCACCTCAAAGTTATCCTTTCTGATCGATCTATTCAAGAGTCTGTAGTAAAATAACACGAAGCTATTCTTTCTATTCGATCTATCATAGAGTTCGTACTAGAATAAGACCTTAAGGCGCAAATCAACCAAAACCCTAATGTCACCTAGATACTCCAATGTCACCTCAAGTATCTGTGGTTATGATTATACGATATGCATCACACAATCTCAGATTCATCTATTCAACCAACACAAAGAACTTCAAAGAGTGCCCCAAAGTTTCTACCGGAGAGTCAAGACGAAAACGTGTGCCAACCCCTATGCATAAGTTCACAAGGTCACTGAACCCGCAAGTTGATCACCAAAACATACATCAAGTATATCACGCGATATCCCATTGTCACCGCAGATAAGCACATGCAAGACATACATCAAGTGTTCTCAAATCCTTAAAGACTCAGTCGGATAAGATAACTTCAAAGGGAAAACTCAATCCATTAAAAGAGAGTAGAGGGGGAGAAACATCATAAGATCCAACTATAATAGCAAAGCTCGCGATACATCAAGATCGTGGCAACTCAAGAACATGAGAGAGAGAGATCAAACACATAGCTACTGGTACATACCCTCGGCCCCGAGGGTGAACTACTCCCTCCTCGTCATGCAGAGCGCCGGGATGATGAAGATGGCCACCGGTGAGGGATCCCCCCTACGGCAGGGTGCCAGAACAGGGTCCCGATTTGTTTTTGGTGGCTATAGAGGCTTGTGGCGGCGGAACTCCCGATCTATTCTGTTCCCCGATGGTTTTAGGATATATGGATATATATAGGCGAAAGAAGTCGATCAGGGGAGCCACGAGGGGCCCACGAGGGTGAGGGGCGCGCCCAGGGGTGGCAGGCGCGCCTCCCTGCCTCGTGGCCACCTCGAAGATTCCTTGACTTCAACTCCAAGTCTCTTGGATCACGTTCGTTCCAAAAATCATGCTCCCGAAGGTTTCATTCCGTTTGGACTCCGTTTGATATTATTTTTCTGCGGAACACTGAAACCAGGGAAAAAACAGAAACTGGCACTGGGCTCTGGGTTAATAGGTTAGTCCCAAAAATAATATAAAAGTGCATAGTAAAGCCCATTAAACATCCAAGATGGATAATATAATAGCATGAATACTTCATAAATTATAGATACATTGGAGACGTATCAGCATCCCCAAGCTTAATTCCTGCTTGTCCTCGAGTAGGTAAATGATAAAAGAAATAATTTATGAAGTGTGAATGCTAGCAGGTGCACAAGTTTGATAATTTCAATCACCTTTTCTATCATCATTATATGTCATAATAGTAGCTCAACTCATAAAGCTTCTCATGCTCAAGTAACAAGCTATTCACATGTTAAAGTATAGATCATAAACTTTCTTTGAAAACTAACAAACCGTGTTATTAGTCATCAAACAATTACAATTAATCTTATTTTCAGGAAGAGTCTATGTCAGAGCTTTGATTTAGCAAACTCCACATACTCAACTATCATTTAGTCTTTCATAATTGCTAACACTCACACGATATTTATGGGTTCAAAGTTTTAATCAGGCACAGAGAAAGATAGGGGCTTATAGATTCGCCTCCCAACCTTTTACCTCAAGGGTAATGTCAACAATAATAGCTCATGATGCCTTACATCCAATTGGATATATATATATATCAGATTCTTTCCAACACAATGTGCTTGCCAAAGGATAAAATGTAAAAAGGAAAGGTGAGGATCACCATGACTCTTGCATAAGGTATAAGACAAGAATAAAAGATAGGCCCTTCGCAGAGGGAAGCAGAGGTTGTCATGCGCTTTTATAGTTGGATGCACAAAATCTTAATGCGAAAGAACGTCACTTTATATTGCCACTTGTGATAGGGACCTTTATTATGCAGTCCGTCGCTTTTATTACTTCCACATCACAAGATCGTATAAAGCTTATTTTCTCCACACTAATAGATCATACATATCTAGAGAGCAATTTTTATTGCATGCATTGATGACAACTTACTTGAAGGATCTTACTCAATCCATAGGTAGGTATGGTGGACTCTCATGGCAATACTGGTTTAAGGGATGTTTGGAAGCACAAGTAGTATCTCTACTTGGTGCAAAGAATTTGTCTAGCATGAGGGGGAAAGGCAAGCTCAACGTGTTGGGCGATCCATGACAATATACTTTATTTCGGATATAAGAAAACATAACCCATTACGTTGTCTTCCTTGTCCAACATCAACCTTTTAGCATGTCATATTTTAATGAGTGCTCACAATTACAAAAGATGTCCAGGATAGTATATTTATATATGAAATCTCTCTTCCTTGAATATTCTTTCATGAATTGTTCAAGTGACCAATACAATGTTTGCTAACCTTCAATAAATTTACCACCTCTACTTCTTATATGTAAAGTCATTACTCCCCATGGGATAAGCATATGAAACATATATAATTTCAGATTTATGATACTCAATTCATTCAACCATTTACTCATACGATATAAGTAAAGCACATGAGTAAATGACAAACTACTCCAAAAAGATATAAGTGAAGATTAATGAGTACTTAAATAATTATGTAGCTCTGTGAAGACTCGCTCCCATTTTAAGAATTTCAGATCTTGATACTTTATTCAAACAGCAAGCAAAACAAAATAAAATGACATCTAAGAATAGCAAACATCATGTGAAGAAGCAAAAACTTAGGATCAACCGATACTAACCGATAGTTGTCGAAGAAGAAAGGTGGGATGCCAACCGGGGCATCCCCAAGCTTAGATGCTTGAGACTTCTTGAAATATTATCTTGGGATGCCTTGGGCATCCCCAAGCTTGAGCTTTTGTGTCTCCTTAATTCCTTTTATATCACGGTTTCCTAAATCTCGAAAGCTTCATCCACACCAAACTCAACAAGAACTTGTGAGATAAGTTAGTATAAACCAATGCAAAAACCTTATCATTTTCTACTGTAACAAATCACTAAAATTATTATTCAACATTGCATACTAAATGTCTCTGTATATTTAAACTCCTATCCTCAAATAGAATCATTAAACAAGCAAACATATGCAAACAATGCAAACATAACAGCAATCTGCCTAAACAGGACAGTCTGTAAAGAATGCAGCAAGATCCATACTTCCCTAGCTCCAAAAATTATGAAAGAAAATTACCACTGTATTAAATTTATCAGAGCTTATTATGCAAAAGGTTTCAACATTTTATCACATTCTGAAATTTCTAGGGAATTTTTGCAACAGCGGTAAACTTTCTGTTTTGAAACAGCAACATGTATACTTGCAAAATAAGCATGGTAAAGGCTATCCTTGACATTTTTATTGAAAATAGAGATGCAAAACATTATTATCAATAACAGCAATCAAATACTAACAAAATAAAATGACTCTCCAAGCAAAACACATATCATGTGGTGAATAAAAATATAGCTCCAACTAAAGTTACCGATGAACGAAGACAAAAGAGGGGATGCCATCCGGGGCATCCCCAAGCTTAGGCTCTTGGTTGTCCTTGAATATTACCTTTGGGTTCCTTGGGCATCCCCAAGCTTAGGCTCTTACCACTCCTTATTCCAAAGTCCATCGAATCTTTACCCAAAACTTGAAAACTTCACAACACAAAACTTAACAGAAAACTCGTAAGGTCCATTAGTATAAGAAAATAAATCACCACTTAGGTACTGTTGTGAAATCATTCTAAATTCATATTGGTGTAATATCTACTGTATTCCAACGTATCTATGGTTCATACCCTCCGATACTACTCATAGATTCATCAAAATAAGCAAGCAACACATAGAAAACAGAATCTGTCAAAAACAGAACAGTCTGTAGTAATCTGTATCAAACGTATACTTATGAAACTCCAAAAATTCTGAAATAAATTGGTGGACCTGAGGAATTTATCTATTAATTTTCTGCAAAAATAATCAACTTAAAATCACTCTTATGTAAAAAATGACAGCTAAACTCGTGAGCGCAAAGTTTCTGTTTTTTACAGCAAGATGACATTAACTTGCACCCATGTCTTCCCAAAGGTTCTACTTGGCACTTTATTGAAACAAAAGCTATAAAACATGATTAATATAGTAGATTAATCATGTGAACACACAAAAACAGTAGGGGTAAATATTGGGTTGTCTCCCAACAAGCGCTTTTCTTTAATGCCTTTTAGCTAGGCATGATGATTTCAATGATGCTCGCATAAAAGATAAGAATTGAAACATAAAGAGAGCATCATGAAGAATATGAATAGCACATTTAAGTCTAACCCACTTCCTATGCATAGGGATTTTGTGATCAAACAATTTATTGGAGCAAGAATCAACTAGCATAGGAAGGCAAAACAAGCATGACTTCAAGATTTTAAGCACATAGAGAGGAAACTTGATATTATTGCAATTCGTACAAGCATATGTTCCTACCTCATAATAATTTTCAGTAGCATCATGAATGAATTCAACCATATAACCAGCACATAAAGCATTCTTTTCACGATCTACTTGCATAGAAATTTTACTACTCTCCACATAAGCAAAATTCTTCTCATTCATAGTAGTGGGAGCAAACTCAAGAAAATAGCTATCATGTGAAGCATAATCCAATTGAAAATTAATATCATGATGACAAGTTTCATGGTTATATTTATTCTTTATAGCATATGTGTCCTCACAATAATCATCAAAAATAGGAGGCATGCTTTCATCATAATAAATTTGCTCATCAAAACTTGAGGGACTAAAAATATCATCTTCATCAAACATAGCTTCCCCAAGCTTGTGGCTTTGCATATCATTAACATCATGGGTATTCAAAGAATTCATACTAACAACATTGCAATCATGCTCATCATTCACATATTGTATGCCAAGCATTCTATGTAATTCTTCTTCTAGTACTTGAGCGCAATTTTCCTTCCCATCATTTTCACTAAAGACATTAAAAAGATGAAGCATATGAGGCACCCTTAATTACATTTTTTTTGTAGTTTTCTTTTATAGAATAAACTAGTGATAAAACAAGAAACTAAAAGATTCGATTCCAAGATCTAAAGATATACCTTCAAGCACTCACCTCCCCGGCAACGGCGCCAGAAAAGAGCTTGATGTCTACTATGCAACCTTCTTCTTGTAGACGTTGTTGGGCCTCCAAGTGCAGAGGTTTGTAGGACAGTAGCAAATTTCCCTCAAGTGGATGACCTAAGGTTTATCAATCCGTGGGAGGCGTAGGTTGAAGATGGTCTCTCTAAAACAACCTTGCAACCAAATAACAAAGAGTCTCTTGTGTCCCCAACACACCCAATACAATGGTAAATTGTATAGGTGCTCTAGTTCGGTGAAGAGATGGTGATACAAGTGCACTATGGATGGTAGATATAGGTTTTTGTAATCTGAAAATATAAAAACAGCAAGGTAACTAATGTTAAAAGTGAGCGTAAACGGTATTGCAATGCTAGGAAACAAGGCCTAGGGTTCATACTTTCACTAGTGCGAGTTCTCTCAACAATAATAACATAATTGGATCATATAACTATCCCTCAACATGCAACAAAGACTCACTCCAAAGTCACTAATAGCGGCAAACAAAAGAAGAGATTACTGTAGGGTACGAAACCACCTCAAAGTTATCCTTTCTGATCGATCTATTCAAGAGTCCGTAGTAAAATAACACGAAGCTATTCTTTCCGTTCGATCTATCATAGAGTTCGTACTAGAATAACACCTTAAGACGCAAATCAACCAAAACCCTAATGTCACCTAGATACTCCAATGTCACCTCAAGTATCCGTGGTTATGATTATACGATATGCATCACACAATCTCAGATTCATCTATTCAACCAAAACAAGGAACTTCAAAGAGTGCCCCAAAGTTTCTACCGGAGAGTCAAGACGAAAACGTGTGCCAACCCCTATGCATAAGTTCACAAGGTCACTGAACCCGCAAGTTGATCACCAAAACATACATCAAGTAGATCACGTGATATCCCATTGTCACCACATATAAGCACATGCAAGACATACATCAAGTGTTCTCAAATCCTTGAAGACTCAATCCGATAAGATAACTTCAAAGGGAAAACTCAATCCATTACAAGAGAGTAGAGGGGGAGAAACATCATAAGATCCAACTATAATAGCAAAGCTCGCGATACATCAAGATCGTGCCAACTCATTCACACGAGAGAGAGAGAGATCAAACACATTGCTACTGGTACATACCCTCGGCCCCGAGGGTGAACTACTCCCTCCTCGTCATGGAGAGCGCCGGGATGATGAAGATGGCCACCGGTGAGGGATCCCCCCTCCGGCAGGGTGCCGGAACAGGGTCCCAATTGGTTTTTGGTGGCTACAGAGGCTTGCGGCGGCGGAACTCCCGATCTATTCTGTTCCCCGATTGTTTTAGGGTATATGGATATATATAGGCGAAAGAAGTCGGTCATGGGAGCCACAAGGGGCCCACGAGGGTTGGGGGCACGCCCAGGGGGGCAGGCGCGCCTCCCTGCCTCGTGGCCACCTTGAAGCTTCCTTGACTTCAACTCCAAGTCTCTTGGATCACGTTCGTTCAAAAAATCACGGTCCCGAAGGTTTCATTCCGTTTGGACTCCGTTTGATATTCCTTTTCTGCGAAACACTGAAACAAGGGAAAAAACAGAAACTGGCACTGGGCTCTGGGTTAATTGGTTAGTCCCAAAAATAATACAAAAGTGCATAGTAAAGCCCATTAAACATCCAAGATGGATAATATAATAGCATGAATACTTCATAAATTATAGATACGTCCTCGCCGTCTCCTCCTGTCCGCGCGCACGTGCACTACGTCCGGCCTCCTCCGCCTCCGGTAGCTCCGTCCGCAGCCAGGCGCCCGCTCCACCGCGCCGCTTCTCTCCGGCCAGCGGCACCACCGCCGGCCTCATCGCGGTGGTCGTTGCTCTGCATGCTGCTCTCCTCCACTCGCGTGGCTTTTTTCCTGCCTCCACTGTTCGCTTGCCCGCCGCTTGCTGTAGCTCTAGTTGCATGCCCGCCTTGCTGTAGCTGCTGTCATGCGTCGCTGTAGTTGTGGCCGCTCCCATGCCTCGCAGTAGCTACAGCTACTGTCGTGCCTCACTGCTGATCCTCCCGTACAGCCACGCTGTCACGCGCCCTTTGCCTTGACGCCGGCGAACCCCTCCATCGCCCGGCCTCCTGCAATCTCGACCACCTACGGCCCACTCCGCCACGCAACCACGCTTTGCCTCGCCTCGCTGCGGCCTCGCCTCGATCACACCTCCGCGCGTTCGCAAGCTGGCTACCCACGTCCCTGTGCATGCATGCACTCATGCCTAGCTAGCAAGCTAGCGAAGCCAATCGATTCGGCTCTGTGTATGCTAGCTAGCTAGCTCGACTCAATGTGCACGCATCGGCGACGGCGCGAACGCAGTCGGCAGCACGCGCCGACCACCTCGAGCCAACCCCGGCCGGCTCCGCTTCCGCCCGCGCCCCGCAAAGCACAGAGACGCCCCCGCGCGGACGGCTCGACGTGCCCGCCGCTGCTCCGGCAGGCATCCGTGCCACCCCGGCAGCCGGCTCCGCCCGTGGCCAGTTCCCTCGCGCCGCTGTGCAGCTCCACTGCGCCCGGCCTTCGCTCCGTTCCCGGCACCTGCGCCTCCGACGCACATCCTCCGCGTCCCATGCGTTGTCTCCAACTCCTGCACGCGCGGCTCCGTCCGCGGTCCCGTATGCGCACGCCTCCTTCTTCACGCCGGCGCAACGCTCGTGCCCACTCCGCCAGCCCGGGGCGGCCTGTGCGCCCGCGCTCCGCTCCTCATCTTGCAGCGCGCGTCCCATGCATCTCCGTCGTGCGTGCCTCCCCATGCGGCCCCAAGTTCGCGCGTCGCGGTCCCCTGCTGCAGCTTCGTCCCACTGACCCCCGCTGCACGCGGCGGCCGCCGTGTTCACGCTGCTCCTCCGCTTCGGCCGGCTCCCGCACTGGCCAGCTTCCGCAACCCGTACGGCCGGCTCCCGCGCTGGCCGGATTCCCGCAACCCGGCCGGCTGGCTCCCTCGCTGGCCGGCTTCCCCCAACCTGGCCTGCTGGCTCTCGCGCTGGCCGGCTTCCCCCAACCCGGCCCGCCGGCTCTACCCCGCGCCGCCTTCCCCGCTACCCGGCCGCCGACTTCCGCCGCGTCCCGCTCTTGCCGGCTGCTCATGCAGAGAAAAGAGTGGCCGGCTACCCAAGGGGCCAGATGAGAAAAGAGAAAGAAAGAAAAGAGTGAGATGCCGGCTGGAAAAAAGCAAAGGCTGAGTGCCTAGCCAGCCAAAAGAAAGAAAAGAAAAAAGAAGGGTGCCAGACGCCTTTCTCCGCCCGCGATGCCGTTCTGCCGACGGTTCCGCCCACCCCGACGCCTCGTCGGCTGTGCCAAGCCAGCTTGGCTGCGTCCCGCTCCGCCGACCAGCCGATCGGGCCCAACCGGCCGGGACCCCCTTGAGCACCTGGAGGCTTGAAGGCTACCCCTAGTGGTTCTGCCGGCACGCTCCGCCAGCGCCAAGCCGTGCCGGCTGTCTTCGGCAACCTCCGCCTCGTCTGTGCCAAAACCAATGTGACCTCCTCAACCGCATACTTTCGCGCCACGGGCAAAGACGGATAACCCCGAGCGACCCTTGGGGACCATCTCAACATATTTATCAGTTGCACTACTGTTCGCCCCGGCGCCAGCCAGTCTTGGCCCGGAGGCTAGCCGCTCGGCCCGATACGTTCGCTCCCGCAGACAGCTTAGTAGCGCATACGGTACCAAAGGCCCATCTCTCAGCCACAGAATGCCACGCGGATGTCTAGTAAGCGAGAGCAAAAGCTGGAGGTCAACCCCTGTGAAAAACGTCCGGGAGAAGACGGCTTGGGCAACCAAGTCGTTTCCTTTGTGAGTATCTACTCGGTCGAATCTGCTCCTATAATCCGAGTATAGTACTCTCCACTCCGCGGCCACTCTTCGTAACAGCTACAGACCAGCTCCCGGCTGTCTAGCTAACAAGAGGCAAAGCCAAAGAGCAGAGGGGACATGAAAAAGATTGAAGGGGGCTCGGACAAAACCAATTTGGCACCCTCTGCATAAATCTTGCACCGCTAAAAGAAAATATTTGATATATGCGCACAGACTAACCTTGAATTTTGCACGATCATCTCTGCAGGGAACCCCCTCCTCGCCCGGAGGCTCGGAGGCTACACGCGGATTGCACGCCCGACGCCGGCTGCAACCAGCATTTCTGACGCCGCCATATGCTCCAACAACGGCAAGACCCTCCACCCAACTTTTCCAAGTTGCCCAGAGGCTCGGAGGCTACATCCAGTGGGTGCGCTCACGCGCCCCCACTCAGCCGGCGGACTCCGCATCTGCGTCCGGCAGGGCCCCGCGCCAATCAGCCGGCGGACTCCGTGTCTGCGCCCGGCGCCCTTGACGTCACCGTCGGCTTCATCATCAACAACAATACCCTCCGCCCAACTTTTCCAAGTTCCCGGAGGCTCGGAAGCTACACCCAGTGGGTGCGCTCGCGTGCCCCCACTCGGAACATGCCGCTCCCGTTGCACGCCCGCTGCCGGCTGCAACTGGCATCCTCGACGCCATCGTCTGCACCAACAACCACGAAGACCCTCCGCCCAACTTTTCCAAAGTTGCACGGAGGCTCGGAGGCTATACCCAGTGGGTGCACTCGTGTGTCCCCACCGGAAGCAAGCCACGCCGGCTGCGGTCCGCAGCCGGCCGTCATCGACATCATCTGCTTCACCGACGCCCGCTAAAAACCTCCGCGCAACTTTTCCAAGTTGCCCGGAGGCTCGAAGGCTACTCTCGGGGGGATGACGCCCGGGTAGGCCCAAGACGGCAAACGACGCTTCGAAAATATAGGGTGACCAACGCCCCAGTCCGGCTGCCCGGCCACCCCGGACGGCTCACCATCCCTGCTGCCCGGTCGGCTTGCCATCCCAGCTGCCCGGCCGGCTCCCCGTCCGGCTGCGCCAACCAGCCGGCTGCCCAGAGTCAACCGCGACGTCACATCCGACACGACACCGACAAGACAGCAGTACCATGGACACTATTGCTGATAAAGCAAACACTATAGCGCGTCATCTCGCTGTGCCCCAATAGTGCGGCACTGTGCATACATCATGCGACACTTCGGGTGACCTCCCAATAGTGTAGTTGGCACCACGGGCCACCCCTTGTCCCCTGGGCTCCCTTTATAAGGAGCACCAGGGGAGGCCTCACACGAAAAATCTAGCAAGCTAGCTAGCCAGCCATCCATCCAACCATTCCTCCACGCCACACACACTTGGCCGGTCACAATGGCTCCCTGGGAGCACTCCACTCCCACTTGCTAGCTAGCTCATACACACATATGAGATATATATAGGAGACAGCGAGCACTTCGCCACTGCTCTCAGTCCAATACAGCTCTAGGAGCAACTCTGTACTGCCAGACATGCACACTGCATATATATTCAGACATGCAGGAGTAGGGGTATTATCTCTCCGGAGAGTCCCGAACCTGGGTAAACCACCGCATGCTTCTTGCCCGATCCCGTCCCTTGATCTCCACATCAGTCTTGCCCCCACCTCAAGCCACCCCGTGGCATCTGTCGTCTCGCGAACCCGCCCGCGAGATAACCACGACACAATGCCAATGGAGTTAAGTGGGAATAAGATCAATACCCCAAGACGAAGTTTGTTCCTCAACAAGAGAAGTATGATCCCACTTTGTTCAAGGGAACACAAGCTCAAGATGATCTTCCACCATAAGACCACAAGCTAAAAGGCAAGGACAAGCTTCAAGAAGAGATTGATTCATTTGTAGAAGCTCCAAAGGCCTTGGTCAAGTGGGTTCCCAAGACTACATCAAGTTCTACTTCATTAAGTACGACTACAACTCCAAGGATCCCCATCAAGTTGATGTGGGTCCCAAAGAAGAAGAACTAGAGAGTTCTTGAGGGTGACTCCGCCAAAAAACTTCACTCATATTCACTTTGGCAAGGACAAGTGCAATCAACTTCCATATCTTGCACTAGTTCAAGGAGTCACAAATCCTCTTGTTGGTAATACAAGGGACAAGGTAACCTAATACTTTCATGGACATCATCATATGTATATTTCACTCTATGTCTATGGATATTCTTGCATGTTCCTTGTGGGACTAACCCGTGTTGGTATTGAAAGTGCAACTCACTCCAATGGATTGCTCCAAATGATCTACATAAACATTGAGCATCTACATATTCAACACCTACATGAAGTCATCGTCGACAAAACCTAAGGTTAGGTCATCCCTCTTAGAGGGATATCACATCTAGGGGGAGCTTTGCTCTAAGTATTGAGCTAAAGCAACTCTAATGGTGTGAACACAACAATGCTTTATGTAAAAGTGGTAACCCCACTTGTGCTTAAACAATGAGTATGACCTATGATCAAATGTTCTCATTTGACTCCTCAGTCAACATACTCATATATAGATGATCTAGGCATCGCCAATTGCTTGATAGATGCTAGAGTGTTTGTGTCAGATTTCGGGGTCCGCAGACCCTTGAGAGGTTCAAACTCTGGGGTGCGTGCGAAGAACTCAACCTCCCCAGTCTGCCTACTCGCCAATCTCATGGCCTAGCTCTATGAACAGGAAGGAAATGGGACGCAGCAGCTTACCCAGGTTCGGGCCACCTTGCGGTGTAAAACCCTACTCCTGCTTTGTGGTGGATTGGCCTTGTGGGGCTGAGGATGAACTAGTACAGTGGGAGAACAACCTCAGGAGGTGTGTTCTTGTGCTCGAGTGAACTGGTGAGGATGGAATGGATCTGATCCCGTCTCTCCCTTCTATGGTGGTGGCTAGGCCCTACTTATAGTGGCCTTGGTCCTCTTCCCAAATGAAGGCGGGAAGGGATCCCACAACGGCCAAATTCGAAGGGAGCAACTAGTACATGTTATCCTGACAAAAATAGTCTTCGCCTGCAAAAGCCGCTGGTCATGACGCTGTGGTGGGCTCGGCGATGACCTCCGTCCTGCCATCCTAGCGGTCCTGGTCTTGTTGCACGGGAATGGAACCTTTGGCTGATTCCACGGGACTCCGCGCCTACGCTTGCCTCCTTTGCACCAAAGAGGAAACTGCAGTCCTGCGCCCGCTAACGCCCGCCTGGCCTTGGTCGTCATGGCTCACGTCACCTGAGCCTCTCAAGGTGAGACTTGCATAGAAATCTCCGCTCCTCGGGAGCCAGCCTAAAGAGGCCGCTCCTCTTGGAGGTCTTGGTGTTGTCCGCCTTGTGAGGCTTGGCCCCTCGCGAGGGTCTGACTTGTCGATGCTGAAGGTGGGCTGTACCAGGCCTTTGGTGGAGCCACGCCGTGGGCCGCAGGCAGGCAAGTCTGGGTACCCCCATTCCCAGAACGCCGACAGTAGCCCCCGGGCCCAAGGCGCGCTCGAACTTGGCTTCGAGACGAAGCCAAAGGGCAAGTGCGAAGCGCCGCGGGCCCTAACCGCCTGCGGCCTTTGTTGATGTGTGGCGACTGGCCATCTCCGCTTCCCCATGCTGCCTCGGCAACCGTCCACGGCTTGAAAAGAGGTTGCTGGATGCAGAGAAAGATCATCATTGCGTGGGATCATGGAGGCCGGTGGTTGGTCTCCCTCCGGCTATAAATGAGGGGAGGGGCGGAGCCCCCCCTCGCTCATCTCCATCTTCTCGCCGCCCGCTCCGCCTTCTTCTTCCTTGTCTCCCCGTCTTGCTATAGCATCCATGGTGCCGATCAGGAGATTCTTGACGGAAGAGAAGGGAAAAACCCCTCGGGAGGAGCCTGGTCCACTTCCACCGAAGAAGAGGTTTAGCCGCCCTCGCGACGCCGGCGAAGGGCAGGAGGTGACGCGTCCTTGGTACGAGCGGCCTCCGCCTGGCTTCTCGATCCCCTTATATGCCTAAGCGCATAGCTCTGGACAGGGCGACAGCACCCAGCGTTGCGCGGTCCGGGGTCGCGGTGGACAGGCTGAGTCTACGCGGTCAGCCGGCCCGGGAACCCATGCTGAGGGCACCTCGCGCGAGTTCGTGGTGTGGGCGGCAATGCCGCCGTGCACGTGGATCTGGCATCCGAGGTTCTTTGCCAAGGAGATGTCACCAAGGAGGCCACTTGAGTTGTGGCTGCAACATGCCGGGTGCTGCAGCCTAGCCACGCGGGCAGAGGTCGAGGTCGTTCCCCCGGGCGACATCTTCATGACTCGAGGGTAGGGCGAGGTCGCCACGCCTGTTGTCCAGAGGGGGCCCTCGCCATCCACTTCGAGTATGATGGCGCCTCCACGCTGTTCTTCAAGGTCTTCGAGGAGGATGGTGAGCGCCTGGTGTGTTGCTCCGGGAGAGGCTATCCACGCGGCGCGGCCAGGGGCGTCAAACTCGCCCTTGGCCTTGCCGGCAGCTCCTCCAGCAGCAGCGGCGACTTCCTAGAATTAATCCAGCGAATCCCCCGAGCCCAGCGAGTCTCTGGAGTCCAGCGACAAAAGCTATGTGCCACCGAGCTCTCGCCGCGCCCGGAGCGCAGCAGCGGCGTCTACTCATCGTCATCGGTGATACCCAGCGGCCGGGGTCCTTCGAGATCTTCTTCTTTTGTTCCCTGCTTGGAATTGTGACGAACCCCTGGGGGTATGTAAGAAACTATAGTTCTTTTGCTTCAATGTTATCCTTTCTAGTATGATGTTGAAATCGCATATCTCGGTCCGGCACGGTTCCCCCTTTTCGTTCTCGCGGTAGATTAGTGCTCTACGCCGACAGGACCAAGTCCCCAGGCAAGCTTCAGCCGACGCTGGTATGCCAGGTTGCGATGCCGTGATCAAGGCTAGGAGTTGAGCGGCCCGAGGTCCAGTAAGAGCTCCTAAGGCGCGATGCTCAAGAGTTCCCCTTTGGCATGCAAGTAGATCCCTGAAGGCCAAAAACGAAAGCGACATCGGCCGAGCGAGGTTGCGAGAATCGAGGTGTTGGGTCATGAGGTTCACGCTGATATGTATGGGTGACTTATCTTGGTGAGCCTGCGGTGACTCCCTTGTGTGTCATTTGATCATGCCTTAGTGGTGACGCTTCTGGGTAGAGCTCACGCCGGTCCCCCCCCTTTTTCCTCGCTCATCTAGGTGCTCTAGATCCTCAGGTCCTAGCCCTCGAGAGAGGCTTGGCCACCGCTAGTATGCCAGGTCACGATGCCATGGTCAAGGCCAGGGGGCGAGGGCTCGAGAGCCAGTAGGAGCCCCTGAGGCGCGATGCTCAGGAGCCCCCCCTGCGTGCTTTAACGTGCAAGCGAGTCGCGTGAAAAAAGGGATGGCCGGCGAGGCCGCCCGTAGTTAAGCTCCGAACGTTCTTGCGAGTTAGTCCGAGGAGGAGAACATAACACATAACCGCACTTGCTGTCCTGCCGCCGATCTTTCCGCAAGAAGATGAAGGCACCTGGGATCTGGTGAGGTGACGTGTGCGGGGCAGGCCACGAGCCAGAGCTCGACCTTTTAGATTTGTCAGCATTGCAGGGACGGACCCAAGCACAAGCGCTGTGCGAGCATGTGTAGCCCCCATTGCGAGATGAGCAAGAGGCGGGCCAGCAGCGCGGGGCGGCTGCGAGGGGCGATAAGGTACCAGGCAAGCGGGTGATGATCATAAAGCAACTCATGGAATAAGGTAAAGCCAGTTCTGGTAGATGCAAGAAGGATACATGCCACAGGGACGGACCCACACAGCTTGGGGATAATGCAGCCCGAGGCCCCCCCCCCCCAGCTAAACGAACCAAGAAGTGTCACCTGGCACCATTGCTGAAGAGGTGTTGGGGTAGTTGGAGACGCGTGTTGCAGAAGTCGCTCCTGATGAGCCGCCCAGGTCATGAACCTCGGGAGGTTCCAGGGACCCGGGGGGCTCACGAAGATCCATCGCCATCTCCATTAGGATCACCTGGTGCCTGGCCTTATGAGCTGCCAGGAAGTCCCGCATGTGGCGCTGGCACATGGTAGCCCTGTTTGGCGAACCAAAGGGCATGCGAACATAGTTATGAGGGGGGGCCTCGCACCGGCCAACATGGGACGCCCAGAAGAGCTCCTGAGATGCGGCCCTGTTGAGCCCAGGGATGTTGACGCAGGTGCGTAGCTCACTGTCCTTGCCGGGGCAGGGAGCTGCACCGGGTGGTGGGCAACGGTCGCCCCGCATAGCTCTTGCCTCCTGAAGCTCCTCGATTGCCTTAGTGATGAACTCCTGAATGCCTGGCGCCTCAGGCCCTACGCTTTCTTCACGGAAGCGCGCGATGAAGCACGCCTCCACATGGTGCCCGAGCGCCTCCCTCGTGACGTTGGCCAGGTCAGAGGCCCTCCAGAGGAGAGTCCCCGAGCCCAGCCAGAGAGGGGCACCGGGCACGCCTTCCTATGCGAGAGAGGGAGACGCCCCAAAAGTGGGCATAGGTCTTGAGGCGGGGCCGCCAAACACCCCGCCCTCTTGAGGTCCTTGGCGGAGCAGCTGCTTCTTCTTCTTGGGGACAACCTCAGG
Source organism: Aegilops tauschii subsp. strangulata (assembly GCF_002575655.3). Classification (NCBI taxonomy): domain Eukaryota; kingdom Viridiplantae; phylum Streptophyta; class Magnoliopsida; order Poales; family Poaceae; genus Aegilops; species Aegilops tauschii. The sequence continues at coordinate 272,975,473 of NC_053037.3, read as the reverse complement.
AGGGTAGACAGCGCCCTCGTCATCTGGGTCCTCGACCGCCGCAGCCCGGTAGGCGTGCTCGAGAGAGCACACCACGTCCTTCTCCTCTCAGGCGACCATGATGATGCCGCAGCTTCCTGGCATCTTGAGGACATTGTAGCCATGGTGGGTGACAGCCATGAAATTGGCCAGGGCCGGGTACCCGAGGATAGCGTTTGTCACGCCCAAGATGCGACCCTATCCTAAAGGAACACGAAGGTCCCACCAAGGATAGAAGCGCATCTTGAAGACGCTTTGCAAGGTGGATATCATTACATCAACAATACATAATATTTGGGGATACATACAAGGCATACAAATGCCGCAAGAATACATCAATACATCATACATAAGATCAACATCCGACTACGGATGAAACACAAACAGAAACTCAAATGACATCCATCCTGCTAGCCCCGGCTGCCGACCTGGAACCTATCCCCTGATCGAAGAAGAAGCAGAAGGAGAACTCCAAAACAATCAACATCGCTCTCGCGTCATGATCATCGCAAAACCTGCACCTACAACTGGTGTTGTAGTAAACTGTGAGCCATGAGGACTCAGCAATCCCATTACCATGGGTGTCAAGACTAGCAAAGCTTAATGGGTAAGGAAAGGATAAGTGGTGAGGTTGCAGCAGCGGCTAAGCATGTATGGTGGCTAACTTACGCAAATAAGAGTGAGGAGAGAAGCAAAGGAACGGTCGTGAAACTAACAATGATCAAGAAGTGATCCTGAACTCCTACTTACGTCAAACATAACCCAGAAACCGTGTTCACTTCCCGGACTCCGCCGAGAAGAGACCATCACGGCTACACACGCGGTTGATGCGTTTTAAAATAAGGTTAAGTGTCAAGTTCTCTACAACCGGATATTAACAAATTCCCATCTGCCACATAACTGCGGGCACGGCTTTCGAAAGATAATACCCTGCAGGGGTGTCCCAACTTAGCCCATTATAAGCTCTCACGGTCAACGAAGGATATTCCTTCTCCCGGGAAGACCCGATCAGTCTTGGAATCCCGGTTACAAGACATTTCGACAATGGTAAAACAAAACCAGCAAAGCCGCCCGATGCGCCGACATCCCGATAGGAGCTGCACATATCTCGTTCTCAGGGCAACACCGGATAAGTCAAGCTACGAGTAAAACCAGACCTCGAGTTTCCCCGAGGTGGCCCCGCAGGCTGCTCGGTTCGGACCAACACTTAGAGAAGCACTAGCCCGGGGGGTAAATAAAGATGACCCTCGAGAGAGCGACTCCCTAGGGAAAAGAAATAGGCTAGGCAAATGGTAAAACCAAGGTTGGGCCTTGCTGGAAGAGTTTTATTCAAAGCGAACTGTCCAGGGGGTCCCATAAATCACCCAACCGTGTAAGGAACGCAAAATCCGGGAACATAACACCGGTATGACGGAAACTAGGGCGGCAAGAGTGGAACAAAACACCAGGCATAAGGCCGAGCCTTCCACCCTTTACCAAGTATATAGATGCATTAATAATATAAGAGATATTGTGATATCCCAACATAAACATAATCCAACATGGAGCAATCTTCATCTTCACCTACAACTAGCAACGCTATAAAAGGGGCTGAGCAAAGCGGTAACATAGCCATACAATGGTTTGCTAGGAAGGGTGACAAGGGTTAGAGGTTCATGGCAATTTGGGAGGCTTGAAGAGCAAGTGAATAGGTAGCGCAGCATGGTGATAGAACGAAGCAACTAGCATAGCAATGAAAGTAATGAGATCCAAGGTGACGGTCATCTTGCTTGAAATCCCGCTAGGAAGAAGAACGAATCCATGAAGAAGATGAAGCCACGAAGACGAACGAATCCTCACGGTCGCAACGACACGGGAACTATCGAGAAGAAGCACACAACAAGGTAAACACACCACACATGAACAAGGCATGATGCTCAATCAAGTATGATGCATGACAAGGCTACATGAAGCTACTCATGACAAGAGATGATGCATACAAGAACAACACTCCAAGGCAAGTTTAAATGAGGCCGGAAACAACATATAACAATTCCGGTAAGTGCTCATATGCAAATTTCGAAATTGGTACAGAACTGAATAAACATTAAGTTGAAGTTGTTAAACAGCAAGTTAAAGAGCACCATGACGATCTACACGAAATTCTAGTCAAGTTACATATAAAGTTCATTAGATTCGGAGCTACGGTCTAGAAGATATGAGCAAAACAAGTTAAACATGGCATTGATAATATGAAACTACATGCAAATCTAAGCAAGTTTCATATAGAGCATGCTCGAAACGGAGCAACGATGCAACACATACACCCCAAACAAGACATAGCAACAATCTGTCCAAAACAGCAACTATGCATCTACCAATCATAAAAACAATATGCTACAGCAACTCAACATGAAAACAAAAGGCATGGACATGATGTACAGGTAAAGCACAACAAAACATGAACACTGAGCTATCTCCAGAAATCACTAGAACAAACTCAAAAGGACATGGAAAGATTGCAAATAATAACAGGTTCACAGACTTAGCAGAAATACTGGACATGGCAGAAATAACATCAGGTTGCAATGTTCAGAGCACGAAAACAACATGCTACAGGAACAGATCATAGCAAACACAGGCATGGCATGAATCTACTCAAAGCATATAACAAAAGTCCCTTACTGACCATGAGCCAAAAAGGATCAGAAGATATGATGGCACCCATGTAAACATAGAAAATTTCGTTATCAGGTTTCAGACTTCGCAGAAAACAGAGCATGGCAGAAACTATAATATGAAGGCCTCTTGGTGAGCTTGATGCACTCACCACAAAGCAATGAATGACAAAACAAGCATACCTACAGCAAGATGGCATGTTTAAGAAGCTATCCATGTCAAGAGAAAATACATAGCATGTATGGATCAACTACAACAAGCTTGGCAAGATTGCATATCATGTTAAGAATCTGCCAGAAATATTTTATAATAAAAGTAGATCAAGATTGAGTCATGCTATGGCACTCCATAATTGCAAACAAGGGCAGGAATAGATCAATTACAACAATATCTACAAAACATCCTTACTGAACATCTCCAAAATATGCATAGATCTCTCTGTAGCATCAAGTTTACATGGCAACAAAATAACAGCAGACAAAGACTTACGGAGGCTACTTTGCATGCTTGTGCTAGTCACCACAGAGATCACAAAAATACATGGCATAAACCACTGAAAAGATGGCATGGCATAAAACAAAACACATGTAGAGCTCATACTCATAAGATGCACAGATTAAATGATACAAAAATGACAAATCCTCAAGTTCTGCTAAGAACCAGAAGATAACAGCAACTAGCCCTCTTGCAACGATAATTTGGGCATCAAGATGGACTCAAATGAACAAGGTGCAATGGAACAAAATGTAGAGCATCACGAGACGAACAATTTGATATATTACATGCGCGAAACCGAGCTACATGCATGAAGTATGATGCAGAGAACATGTGCATATATCGTAAAAATACTAGGACTTGGAAATATCACGGGGGTCTCGGGGTCAACCTTAGGGTTTGACCCGATCTGGATCGGGGCGCGGCTGCGGGATCAGAGGCAGTGGCGCGGCTCGCCGGCGACGGAGGCAGCGGGGCCGGCGAGGGGCGGCGAGGACCGGGCGGCGCGGGGTGGTGGTGGTGGTCGGCGACGGCCGACGGAGGACGCGGCGGCGGGGTGGTTGGACGACGCCGGCGGGAGGCACGGCGACGGCGATTGCCGGCAGCAGAGCGGCGGCCAGGCGCGGGAGGTGGCGAAGGTCGCCGGGGAGGCGCCGGCGGGAGGAACGGCGGCAGCGCACGGCGGCCGGACGGCGGGCGGACGACGCCGGGAGCGGGCGCAGTCGGGCCGAGGGGCGGCGGCGCGGGATTGGGCCCCGCGGGCCGGCTGCGGGCCGCGCGGGCCGGCGGCGGCGGAGGAGAGAGAGGCGCAGTGCGGGGGACACGTGGCGCGACAAGATTCGCCGGGCGCGGCGGCGGGGACGCGTCCGGCACGGGATGGACATGTCCGGCGGCGGGAGGTGGAAGAAGATTAGGGTTCATCCGCGAAATTTCGGGGGGAGACACATATTTATAGGTAGAGGGAGCTAGGAGGCTCCAAATGGAGTGCGGTTTTCGCCCACGCGATCGTGATCGAACGACCGAGAGCACGGCGGAGACTTAGAGGGGTTTAGGGGCTGTTTGAAGGGGGGTTTTGCTGCAACACACAAACAGACTTTGCGGTTGCCCGGTTAACCGTTGGAGCACCAAACGACCTCCAAATGGAACGAAACTTGACTGGTGGTCTACCGGTGGTATACCAAGGCCACTTGACAAGCCTCGGCCCATTTCGAGAACGTTCAGCACTCGCTCACGAAAAGAAGACAAGAGGGGGCGCCGGGTGACAACGGAGTGCCGGATTTCAAAACGGACAACGGGGAAAAAGCTCGGATGCATGAGACGAACTCGTATGCAAATGCAATGCACATGATGACATGATATGAAATGCAGATGATGACATGGAAAAGTGCAACACGCAAGCAAATGACATGCAACAACGACGAATAACTGGCAGACACCTGGCGCGTCGGATCCGGGGCGTTACAACACTCCTCCACTAACAAGAGATCTCGTCCCGAGATCTTAGGACCGAGACGGAAGGGAAAAAGGGATGAGGTGAAATAAGAACAAGACAATGAGGATGAACAAAGTCAAGAACACTGGAGAAGAAAAGAGGAATGTTGAGTGAGACAAGAAGCAAGAGCTCAAGGAATAAGACTGAATTCGAAACCACTTCGGTTAGGACAAGATCGAAAAGGAATAAATACGAAGGAATTTATGCAACACTCCGGCTGAACAAGGAAAGAATAGAACATGAACTAGAGAAGATGGAATGATACTCGACGAAGGCACGGCACAAAACCTCCGGAAAGAATTGAAAGAGTTGAATGAAAAGAACGGAGAAGAAAATGACGCTTTTGCCATGAATGAAATAGAAAGCAACCTTAGAAGAAAGGATTGAACGGAGTTGTTGGAAATTCGACAACAAAAGAATAAGTTTGTTGTGGACTTATGGATAACATCTCAAAATCATAAGGTGATAACTGGCCACAACCGAAAAAGAATGGATAGCTGAGAAGAACGAAGAAAAGCAAAACTCGACTTCAAAAGAATACGGATAATTAATTGCACTTCAAGACACGAGAAGAAAAGATACTGGAAATGCACCAACAAAATCTTGATGAACTCTTGAGGAATGAATTAAATCGTGACAAACCATCGTGAAGAACTCCGGTAACAAAAGAATGACTAGATAGAATTGACGGATGAAAAGGGATAAGATTAAATCCTTGCGATGATTTAGATGGAGGTTCGTGACGAAACCGGCGAGAAGCTTAAAACTCCGGAAAAAGAAAAGATGAGAACACTTTGAGCCGAGAATGTGATAAGATGAATGATCTCCAAAAGAAGATATAAAAACCACTTGAAGGAAGAAAATAAGGATTACGTTATGCTTATCCTCCACCAATTAAATTGATGAGATACCATAGATTTGCATACTACTTATTCTCGTTGAAAAGATTAACGGGGGAAATATAGCGCCAAAACTTGAGAAAATCTTCATGAACCACCGGTAGGATTTGGAAAGAACGAATGAAATGATATGATACCAACAGAAAAGAAATCTTGAACGAACCACCGTAAGAATTCAAAATTAACTGAAGAAGGAGGATGACTCACCGGGAAAAATAGGAAAAGCACGAATATACTTGAGGGAAACAAGATGCAATTGAAAGAAGAGATCGCGAGCTGATTGAAGCATACTTGAACGCAGTACCGGAAGAATATTGAGACGAACGAAAAGGCATGAATATAGAATAAACGGAGAACGGATTTGAAAACTTAGAACGAGGAAATATTCTAAAATGGAGGCCTCCGGATAATTGAGACGGAAAACAGCTCCTGCAATACTCCGGATGGATGATAAGAATTGCACGACAAGAAACAATTTGATAGGATAACTATCGAGCTATCACCGCGAATCTCCGGGAGAGCGGACAAGATTTAGGGAAAACTCTACTTCGGTCCTCAAATCTTGAGAACGACGACGAGAAAGAACACCAAAATTGTTGAGATACTCCGGGAGAATGAAAAGCGAAGAGGTTGAGCCAACACTGAAAATAATTTGAAATTGATCTTGGGAAGCGTCTGATTGATGAAATTCATACTTACATCAAACTTTGAAAGAAAGGATTTGAGAATAACTCCGGGAAATTAGAAGAGTCAGGTAAGATCCTGGGAAAAGACCTGTGGGTTAGGGCCCACTGAAAAGAAACACCGTTGAGAAAGGATTGTCGACCAGATAGATGATGCACCGGAACAATTAAAATATTTGAATGAGGTGACAACCTCGAATTAATTCGAACAAAGACAAATTCCCTGAGATGTCTTCATCACTCCAGAACGATTAAATGACGAGAGGGGAACGAGCAACGGGAAACATTTGAGCCGAGGAAAGAATATAATCACTACCGAAAATTGGAACTGAATCCGCCAGAGAAGAGAAGAGATGAAGAATGTCGAACGAGGCAAAAATTCACCGGTTGAGACAACTGAGGGAAGACTGAAGATACTTCACACGAATGAAATTTCTGCTCGAAAGAGACTCAGACTCCGAGAATAAAATGGGTGGGAGGGCGGGAAAAACAACGGCAACTTGGAAGGGGAAATCGACGAATAACTTTGAAGAGAAAAGCACCGGTTAAAATAATTGAGGGGAGAAAGCAAAGATTCCGCACGAGTAGAATGGATACTCGATTACAGACTCCGGTTCTGAGAAGAAGAAGGGTGGGCGGGTGGGAAAAACAAGGACAACTTCGGACAAGGAAACAACATCGGAAGAGAAATAACTGAGGACTGATCTCTCAAAAGATGACGAGGACCAAAAACACTCGAAGAGAAATGCGCCGGATTGAAAAAGGATGGACAACGAACGAAAACTAACCACGTGATCCTAAGAAAAATTTGAAGGGGAAGAGGATTAGTTCAAAACACCTACGTCAAGATTTCTCACCAGAGCAACGAAGGGACTGAGGAGTAAAAAGAATTCCTACTCTCCGATAAAACTAGACTCAGAAAAAGTTTTCTTCTAGACTCAACAACGGCCAAACTACACGATCAATCAAGGGGGGCTCCTAGGGTCGGTCGAGGCTCTGTACCAACTTGTCACGCCCAAGATGCGCTTCTATCCTTGGTCGGACCTTCGTGTTCCTTTAGGATAGGGTCGCATCTTGGGCGTGACAGCGTTGTACGGGAGGCGAATGTTGGCGACGTCAAAGTTGATGAGCTCATTGCGGTAGTTGTCGTGCTTGCCGAAGCTAACAGGGAGGCAGACCTGCCCTATCGGGGTGGTGGAGCCGTTGGTCACTCCTGAGAAGGGCTTCGTAGGCTGAAGTGTAGGGCACCTGGAGTCGGTCGAATGTCTCGACGGAGAGGAGATTGGGCCCCGCACCGCCATCGAGGAGTGTCTTGGTGACGAGCACATTGCTGATAATGGGCGAGCAGAGCATCGGGAGGGCGCTGGCGCTGGCCGCGCACTTGAGCTGGTCGGAGGAGTCGAATGTGATGGCATACTTGGGGCACCTGAGTGGACGTGTTGCCCCGAGCTTGGGGAGGGCCGCGTTCACCTCACACGCGAACTGCTTGAACATGCGATCGAAAGCGGGGGCCTGAGCACCGCCTAGGATGCAAGCGATGGCACGAGGCTCTTGGAAGCCCCCAGCCCCCTTGTCCTGGTGATGGTAATCGTTCCTTCTTGGTGGTGGCAGCAGCGGAGGAAGGCCAGCATTGCCCTGAGGACGGTTCTCACGAGGCTGATCTCTCCAGGCGCCCTCACGAGGCTAGCCCTGCCAGCGGTCCTCCTGAGGCTGATCGCGCCATTTCGGGCGAGGGTCGCGGCCGTCCCAGCGTCCTCCGCCTCGGCCTCCCGTGCGGCCGTAGCCTCGATCTTTGCGCTCGGGGAGATGACCGAGGCGCCCGTCGCAGATGGCCCTGAGCTCCTGGCAGTCATTGGTGTTGTGGGTGTGCATGTTGTGGAAGACACAGAACGGGCGACTGCCCTTGGATGACCCCGTGTGGTCACAGCCGCGCTTCATCTCTGGTTTGGCCGCGAGCATGGCTGGTCCCTTGCGCTTCACATCCTTCGCCTTGGCCTTGGTCTTGTTGTCTTTTTGGTCAGCCTCCGGAAGTTCCAAGAGGGAGAGGCGACCTTCCTCAGCTCTCGCACACTTGGTTGCCATGTTGAACATCTCCAAAGCTATGCACATGTCCTCGTGTATAGTGAGCTCCTCCTTCATCTTGACGTCACAGACGCCATCAATGAACGCAGAGATGATGGCCTCATCTGACACCTTGGGGATTTTGAGGCGAACACTATTGAAGCGCTGGATGTACTTCTGCAGGGTCTCCCCTGGCTGCTGCTTGATGCGCCGCAGGTCACCCGCGGCTGGTGGGCGGTCGCGTGTGCCCTAGAAGTTGGCGACGAAACGCTCTCACATCTCGTCCCAGGAGGATATCGATCCCGTGGGGACGTTTAAGAGCCATGAGCGCGCGCCATCCTTGAGGGCCATGGGGAACCAGTTCGCCATAACCTTCTCGTCGCCGTTGGCCGCCTGGATGCTTAGCTTGTAGAGCTCCAGGAACTCGGCAGAGTCGGGGGTGCCGTCGTAGTGTGGAGGCAGGTCAGGCTTGAACTTCCCTGGCCAGATGATGCTGCGCAGCTCTGGAGTGAACGTGCGGCAACCTGCTGTGGTCAAGGGAGCTCGTCCTAGAGGTGGATCATGGTCTTGGCGCTCGTGCGCCACCACCACCGGCGGCAAGCGGTCTTGGCGTGGCGGTGCTGGGAGCGCACGTGCATCTCCTTGCGGCCGCTGCACCACCTGGCAACTTTCTTCATCGCACGCCGGCGCCCTGTGCGGCGGGTCGCGCCGTGGAGCCTCACACCTTGGATCGAGGGCGACGTCTTGTCGGGGAGGTGGAGGAGGCATGCCGTGGGCCACGTCACCCGCGAGAGGTGGCGGGGGAGCCAGCGAGCGGGACGGTGTAGGGGCCTCTCCAGCGGCGCTGACGAGCTCGGCGATGCGGTCGAGCCAGTCCTCGTAGAGGTTGTCGGTGGGGCGATAGAGCAGGAGCTCGCGTGCCATGAGCAACGCAGCCTACACGTTTGCCGGCCCGTGACGAGCATGGGACGATGAAGCAGCTGCCGGGGTCAGCGACGGAGTGGCGGTGCGCCCGTTCGCTGCACAGAAGGATGCATCAATGAAGCCTGCTGCTCATGGCCTGCGGGGCCGGTGGCGGCGTTTGCCACTGGCAACGGGGAATGGCGGGGAGCACCATCGCCTGCTGGCGCCGTTTGGGCGACGCGGGCGGCGAGGGCGGCCCGACGCTCAGCACGAACTCGACGAGCATCAGCCATGGGGATGGCAAAACGGCGGCGAATCGATTGGAGGAAGCTCTGACGCACCCCTACCTGGCACGCAAAATGTCAGATTTCGGACTTTGTAGACCCTTGAGAGGTTTGAACTCTGGGGTGCGTGCGAAGAACTCAACCTCCCCAGTCTGCGTACTCGCCAATCTTACAGCCTAGCTTTATGAACATGAAGGAAATGGGACGCAGCAGTTTACCCAGGTTCGGACCACCTTGCGGTGTAAAACCCTACTCCTGCTTTGTGGTGGACGGGCCTCGTGGGGCTGAGCATGAACTAGTACAATGGGAGAACAACCTCAGGAGGTGTGTTCTTGTGCTCGAGTGAATTGGTGAGGATGGAATGGATTTGATCCTGTCTCTCCCTTCTACGGTGGTGGCTTGGCCCAATTTATAGCGGCCATGGTCCTCTTCCCAAATGAAGGCGGGAAGGGATCCCACAACGGCCAATTTCGAAGGGAGACAGCTAGTACATGTTATCCTGACAAAAGTAGTATTCGCCTGGAAAATCCTCTGCTCGTGACGCTGTGGTGGGCTCGGCGATGACATCTGTCGTGTCGTCCCTGTGGTCCTGGTCTTGTTGCACGGGAATGGAAACCTTTGGCTGATTCCTCGGGACTCCGCACCTGCGCTTGCCTCCTTTGCACCAAAGAGAAAACTGCAGTCCTGCGCCTGCTAGCGCCTGCCTGGCCTTGGTCGTCATGGCTCACGTCACCTGAGCCTCACGAGGTGAGACTTGCATAGAAATATCCGCTCCTCGGGGGCCAGCCTGAAGAGGCCGCTCCTCTTGGAGGTCTTGGTGTTGTCCGCCTCACGAGGCTTGGCCTCTCACGAGCGTCTTCAGTTGTCGATGCTAAAGGTGGGCCGTACCGGGCCTTTGGTGGAGCCACGCCGTGTGCCACAGGCACGAAATTCTGGGTATCCCCGTTCCTAGAACGCCGACAGTTTGTGCATGCTTTGCCACATATTTCATTTGCTATCTTACTGTGTGAGCATGTTGGTTGCATAATTTTCTCCATTCGAGGACGTCCATTTGTTGCTTTGATTGTTTGGTCTCTTTCTTTTTGCCAAATGGATGGACAAGAATGCCTAAGAACTTCCTCTAGCTATCTATGCTTTTCTCGTCTTAAACTCTATTCATGCTACATCACAAAGTTTGAACAAGTCGAATTCAGACCCTCCGAGTGAGGAGCTCTGGGAGCCACCTATCTGTCAAGGGCTTAAACTTCCAAAACCTCTTTATGGCTTTCGGTCTGACCGATTCATTTCCCTCGGTCCCACCAAAATCATTGAGTTGATCTAGGTTTTCACCTCGGTGCAACTGATTAGAACTGTTCGGTCTCACCGAGTTGCACTAACCGCTTGCGATTTTGCATCTCTGTGCCACCGAGTCGTTCCACTCGGTCACACCGATAGTGACTGGGTATATATATGTCGCGGGTTGAAATTTGGAAAATTCTTCAAACCCCCAACCGCGCCTACCTAGCTCTCCCGCCCTCCAGGTCTCCGGATCATCTCCGTCATCGCGAGCGTCCTCCTACCACTGGTCCCGTCGCCATCAATGGAATCTCACCGCCGTTGTCGCCGTAGCGAGTTCGTCACCAAGCTAGGGTATGCACTCGATCTCTTTGTGCGTCCTTTTACTCTGATTCCTTCACAAAGAACAATGCCTAGTTTCTCGCCATGATTTAGATAAATCTATCCACCAAAAAACTCCATTAGAATATATTTGATGCAAAAGCTTAGGGTTAGGTTTCCTCCGAACTCATCTCGGACCGACCGATCTGAAGATTTCGGTCTCACCGATTTGGCTCAAGACATTACACATGTACTACTCGATCTGACTGAAGTGTATAATCTGTGTGACCAAGTTCACTTTCTTTGTGAAACCCTAGCACCTCGGAGTCACCGAAATGCATTTCAGTCTGATCGAAACTGTATGTTTAGACTCTAAAGTTGCTTCGGTGTCACTGAGTTTGTCATATCGGTAGCTCCGAAATGCTTTCTGTAGAAAACTAAAGTTAAGTTTTTGTCTCAACTTTTTGCAAAAACAGCTGTGCTTTGTGATGCTCATCCACTCTACCTATATCTCTTCACAGGATCAGTTTCAGAGATGTCAGAAGGCAGGGACAGTCAGAAGAGGTTAGAGGAGCAGGTGAATCTTAGTGAGGGCACTAGTCCCTCCAACAACAGCTCTGATGAAGGTAGCAGAAGTACACCTAGCAATTTGCCTAAGGCTGCAACTAGGCAAAGAAAGAAGAAAACCTCAGAATCTGAAGATGAGGACTTTGTTGTTGATGAGGAGGCGACTTCAAAGAAAAATTGCTCAAGAAGGAGCAAGTTGCTGCTGCTGCCATCAAGCCTGGTATGCATAAGTAACACTACTAGGAAAAGGGCTATAGATGGAATGGCCACTAATGGCGCACTGTACATGTGGTGCGCCATTACTAAATACTAATGGCGCACCATGTGTCGGTGCGCCATTAGTGTGAAAATACTAATGGCGCACCACATCCACGGTGCGCCATTAGTAAATTTTTTTTTAATTTTTTCAAAACTACTAATGGCGCACCGTGGGATGGTGCGCCATTAGGTAATGGCGCACCGTGCGCCATTAGTAATTATGTTTCAAATTTTTTTTTCAAATTTTTTTTATTTTTATTTTTAAACTACTAATGGCGCACCACTCCCACGGTGCGCCATTACTAGTTGAACTACTAATGGCGCACCACTCACAGGTGCGCCATTAGTAATTTTGTTACAAATTTTGTTTGTTTCAATTTTTTTTTGAAAAACTACTAATGGCGCACGGTTGGGGAGGTGCGCCATTACTAGGTGAACTACTAATGGCGCACCACCCCCACGGTGCGCCATTAGTAACTTGGCCCATTCCACCGAATGCACCCCCCCCCCCCCCCGTGGACCGCCTTTTCAGTTTAAAAAAAATAAAAGAAAATGATGGAAATGTCAAAAAAATAAAATAAAATAAGTTTCCCATGTGATATGTGGTCTAGTTGTTGGGAAAATTAACAAATATGAATTTCGACTTTATTTGCAAAATCTCTCTGGAATTTCTTAAAATGGGCATAACTTTTGCATACGAACTCGGATGAAAAAGTTTTTTATATGAAAAATCATCTACTCGAAAAGTTACATCCGAATTTAACCGGGGGAACCCCGTTAAACATTTTCAAAATCCTCAAAAACCTAACGGAAAAAAAGATACGGGGCTTTTAAGATCTGGAGAGGCAAAAAAATTCAAAAAAAATCAAACTTACTAATGGCGCACCTGCCCATGGTGCGCCATTACTATCTTCCCGCCTTCAAAATTCAAAATAAATAAAAAAATAAAAAAAAAGTTACTAATGGCGCACCTGCCCATGGTGCGCCATTAGTATCTTCCCGCCTTCAAAATTCAAAATAAATCAAAAAAATAAAAAAAAGTTACTAATGGCGCACCTGCCCATGGTGCGCCATTAGTATCTTCCCGCCTTCAAAATTCAAAATAAATAAAAAAATAAAAAAAAGTAATGGCGCACCTGCCCACGGTGCGCCATTACTATGCCGTATATATGGCTGGGCGTGTCCTCTCCTCCTTACCTCTTCATTCTTCTCCTCCACTCCACCTCTCCTCCACTTCATCTCCTTCTCCCTCCTCTCCGGTGAGCTCCTCCTCCCTCCTCTCCGGTGAGCTCCTCCTCCCTCCTCTCCGGTGAGCTCCTCCTCCCTCCTCTCCGGTGAGCTCCTACTCCCTCCTCTCCGGTGAGCTCCTCCTCCCTCCTCTTCGATGAGCTCCTCCCTCCTCCCTCCTCTTCGGTGAGCTCCCCTCATGGTTTCTCCTTCCTCCTCTTCGATGCTCCGGTGAACTCCTCTCCGGCGACCTCCTCCTCCTCTCCGGCGATGTAGGCGAGCACCTCTCCGGCGACCTCCTCCTCCTCCTCTCCGGCGAACTCCTCTCCGGCAAAAGAACGTACAAGATCCAAAAACAGGAACAAAATTTGAAATAATATCGTGCAAAAAAATGAGCCAAAAAAACGAGCAAAAAATGGGCAAAAAAATCGCGATCTAGATCCAAATTCAAAAATAGCAAAGGAAACTAATGGCGCATCACTAAACAGTGCGCCATTAGTATGCCAAAGTTACTAATGGCGCATCCTGTTGTTGTGCGCCATTAGTATGCCAAAGCACCTGGGTATAGATGCCCCCCTGGGAGGCATACTAATGGCGCACTGTTGTATATACTAATGGCGCATCTGGGGTGCGCCATTAGTATACCAGATACTAATGGCGCACCAGTGGTGCGCCATTAGTAAAATATACTAATGGCGTGCTACTAATGGCGCACCACTAATGCGCCATTAATGGCCAAATTAGGTGCGCCATTAGTAGGCATTTTCCTAGTAGTGTAAGCTCCTGCTCAGAGGAAGCCAATGTCAAAAGCCAGAGCCTCCACTCAAGAAACCATGGAGTTCACTCTTGAACCAAGAGAGGAAGAGGCTATTGATGGAAATAAAAGGAAGGAGAGAGTAAAGAATACTATGGCTAGAGTTATTGGCATATCATCTATGGTGAAAGAGTCAGATGAAGATGAGGAGGAGGCAGCTGCACCACCTCAGAAGTCTCGGAAGCTCATGCAGGATGCAATTAAGTCTGGGGCTGCTCCATCTAAGCCCAAGACAGATCCCAAGCCTCCAACTCGAGCTCATGCCTCCAAGCATTCTGCACCCAAGAGATCCACCAGAAACATTTCTGCTGCTGAGAAGAACAAGGCCCAAGTGCGAGAAGCTCAAGAGGATGAGGAGCAACAAGTGCTCAGAAAGTTAAAGCCAAAGATTCCTGATCAAAATGACGATCATCCTGTTGCTGAGAACATGAAGATAAGGAAGGATGTAGGTCTCAGATTGTGGAGATAGACTGGTCCATATACTATAAGGAGAAGAACTCTTGTTGATTATCGCTTTCACACCACATAACAACAAATTTTCTATGAGACAATCTTGGTGGACAAGAAGCCTATTGTCTGTGGCATGAAATGGGTTGACTGGAAGTACATTGATGACAATGAGGATTACTTTCCAGGAGTACATGATAGTTTCAGAATGAACGGTGTTGACACTTTTGTTGGTCAAAAGTTGATAAAATGGAATGATGAAATTATTATGCAACTCTATTCAACTGCTCATTTCTATCTAGATGGCAAGATAGTCTGGATGACAGAAAGAACAAGGTATCAGTCTTCAATTGTTGAATGGGCCAAGTTGATCAATGCCTCCAAGGAAGATGAAAATGACATAGATGTGTATGCCAAGCCCAGAAAGGATCACAACTCCATGGCTCACATGTATAAGCCAATTCCTGATGCTGCATTGAAAACTCACAAGTTTGGATCCATCTATTATCTGCTGTCAGGTCTAACCACGATGAACACTATATTGAGGCACACTCTGTTGCCCAAGTCAGAAGATCATAGAATGATCTGTGGTCACTCAATCAACTTGCTTCATATGTTTGTGTGCAACAAAATTTTAAGGTGATGAGCTTAATAGTTGAAACTGTGAAGAGAACTGCAACTGATCCGAAAAGATCATGTGGATATGCCCCTCACATATAGATGCTAATCAACTCCAAGATGGGAACAGGGACATATCTTCTTGACAAAGAGCACCTTCCCCTAACGCCAGAATTTGAGGACAACGAGGTTGTAATGGATGCATCACATCCTACTTCAGTAGATGCCTAGGAGAAGAGAGAGCGAGCAAAAGCTGCAAAAGCAGCAAGGGTAGCTAGTGCACCAGATGCTTTAGTTGTCAATCTTAAGACCAAGAAAGATCAACTCAGTTATTTGCTTGAGGAAACTGTGAGAATTAAGAAAGGACTAGCCACCCTGACTTGAAATCAGGAGAGTCTTGAGAGGATCTTTGAGACTAAACTTCATGATCTAGATGTGAAGGTCACCGAGATTCAGACCACTATTGAGACGCTACAGGAAGAGATTGAAGAGAGGAATGACAGACCTACCGCCGACACATTCCAGAGAGTGCCAAGGGCACAAAGGTCTTCAGCAGTGCTAGTCGCCAGAGACTCCAGAGCTACTACTTCAGCACCTGCAGCAACTGCCACCGTTGTTCCCCCAGTTGCAACTCCTCCAGCTCCTCAGACATCTTCAGAAGCATTTGCAGATGCTGTCCTCTCCACGCCATCTACGCACACCGGAGCAAACAGCTAGAAGACCACTTCAGGAGCTCCCGGAGATCGTGCCTAGAGTGCCGCATAGCACTATGCATTTTCATGCCTTTTGGTAACTTGTTGCCAAAGGGGGAGAAAATGTATAGATCATTAGGCTTCGAGAGAGATATCGTTTTGCCTTTTGTTGCCTCTCTTGCTACTTGCTACTTTGATCGTTTGCTCATTTGATGCCTATGCTACTATTTGTGCTTGCTCGTGAGATACTTTTATGATCATGCATTTGATCATACTATGCTTTAATGTGTGCTTGAATGCCTATCTCCATTACTTGTGTATGATCAATCATGTTTCCCTTGGTGATGAGTGCATGTTATTTATATCTTGTCATTTTGAGCGCTCCACCAAGATGTATGTGACATAGAAGAGTGACCCATGATCCTAATTGATTGTGCATTTTCATTCAAAAGCAAATATTAAATAATGCAAAAATTCAGGGGGGGCTCTTTCTTATCACATACTTCTGAACTCGATGATGTATTTCATTCATATTATCATTTGTCGAAGCTTTGATCTATATTTTGTCATCAATTACCAAAAAGGGGGAGATTTAAAGTGCAACTAATCCCCGGGTGGTTTTGGTAATTCATAACAACATATAGCTCATTGACCAAATATTGATTCAAGTTAGATATTTCAGGAAGTTCAATGACTGGCATGGCATGGACTAGAGATGTGGACCCCTCAAAATGCTAAGGACAAAGATTGGCAAAAGCGCAAGACTCTTCATTTCTATTTTAGTGATCGAAGATCACATTGAGTCCATAGGAAAGCCAATACTATTAAAAGGGGATGAGGTGTTGCTTAATGGTCTACTTGCTCAAAATGCATAGCGACATTGATCCATAACCTCAGCCACTTTCTCACTTTCAAATATGTCCAAAACCTAAAGTAAAACTCCGCGCTACTGATTTGATCTATCCAGCGCCATCGAGTTCTTTTGACATAGCCACAGCCAGAAACCCTAGACAATTCGGTCTCACCGATACAGATCTCGGTCTCACCGAGATGGCAATGCAAACTCTCTGTTTCCCTTCGTAACGTTTCGGTCTTACCGAAGCGAGCGATCGGTCCCACCGAGTTCGCAATACAAACTCTTTGTTTCCCTTCGTAACGTTCCAGTCTTACCGAAATGAGCGGTCGGTCCCACCAAGTTTGCCTGACCAATTCTCTGTTAACTCATTGCTGAAATCGGTCTCACCGAGTTCATGCAATCGGTCACACCGAGGTGAGGTTTTGCACTAGCCCTAGAACATCGGTCCCACCGAGTTGACCATGTCGGTCCCATCGAGATTTCTAACGTTCACATTTTGAACTGAATTGGTCTCACCGAGTTCTTATATTCGGTCTGACCAAGTTACGTGAAATGTGTGTAATGGTTG
The DNA here is from genome assembly GCF_002575655.3 of Aegilops tauschii subsp. strangulata. Lineage (NCBI taxonomy): Eukaryota > Viridiplantae > Streptophyta > Magnoliopsida > Poales > Poaceae > Aegilops > Aegilops tauschii. The sequence continues at coordinate 272,958,337 of NC_053037.3, read as the reverse complement.
GATTTTGTGTGGAGGCTATATATACCCCTCCACCCCCTTCTCTATTCAAGAGAGAGCCATCAGAACATGCCTACACTTCCACTACTCATTATTTTGAGAGAGAACCACCTACTCATGTGTTGAGACTAAGACATTCCAATCCAACCACAAGAATCTTGATCTCTAGCCTTGCCCAAGTTACTTTCCACTCAAATCATCTTTTCACCATAGCCAGATCTGTGAGAGAGAGAGTTGAGTGTTGGGGAGACTATAATTTCAAGCACAAGAGCAAGGAGTTCATCATCAACACACCATCTATTACCTTTTGGAGAGTGGTGTCTCCTAGATTGGTTAGGTGTCACTTGGGAGCCTCCGACAAGATTGTGGAGTTGAACCAAGGAGTTTGTAAGGGCAAGGAGATCGCCTACTTCGTGAAGATCAACCTAAGTGAGGCAAGTCCTTCGTGGGTGATGGCCATGGTGGGATAGACAAGGTTGCTTCTTCGTGGACCCTTCGTCGGTGGAGCCCTCCATGGACTCGCGCAACCGTTACCCTGCATGGGTTGAAGTCTCCATCAACGTGGACGTACGATAGCACCACCTATCGGACCCACGCAAAAAATCTTTGTGTCTACATTGCGTTTGCCTTCTCCAAATCCTTCCCTTTACCTTCATATGCAATGTTTTACCTTCTGCTGCTACACTCTTAGAATTGCATGTGTAGGTTGATTGCTTGACTTGTGCTAAGTTGCTAAAATCTGCCAAGACATAAAATTGGGAAAAAGCTAGATTTTTATTTTGTCAAATAGTCTAATCACCCCGCCTCTAGACCTACTTTCGATCCTACACCTACGCCTCTGGCCGCACCCTGCGGCCGAACAGTTTGAAGTTTTTTCCCATTTCTTGGACAATGAATGAAAACTCCCAAAGCGACACACAAATGATCTTGCTAACACCCAAATGATCTTGTGGATATATATATGTGTGTGTGTGTGTGCGCGCGCAAAAAATGACTCAAATATAGCAGACGAGATCTCTTTTTTGCATTTTCAAAGTTTGAGACTGCTAGCCAGGCCTACCGCCTGGTAAAATGTACAAGAAAATCAAACCATTGGGCAAAATTGTGATTTCTTACCGTGGAAAAAAATTGGAGGGGAAACGATGAACTCATGTCTTCATTCAAACGAAAATGTGCTGTTAGTTAATGTAAATGTTTTCAAATAGCACACGGTTCACTCACGAAAGCCGTGTGTCCACTAAATCGTGGCCGATGCCCCCCTGCCACATGTGTGATCTGAGTCGTGCGTTTTGATTGGCCAGAACCCAAACCCCACGGATCGTACGTCTGCACCATTGGATTCTCCTTGATCGAACAGAGATCCTCATCCCTTTTGACATCACATGCAGTTCCAGTTGTGATTTTATTTATATCCATAAATTGCACGTTAAATTCAAAAAATGTCTTAAATATAGCAAATGATACCTGCAATGTGTTAGAAATAAAACCCGTGGTATAATGGTGATTGCGTATCATGGAAATTTTTATGAGGCCAAACGATGAAGTCACCGACCACTGGAGTTTGAATTGACACGTCTCCTTTTGGAAACCATGGTCCTTCATGTGAGATGCTCCAGTTTGGAAGGAGCGATCATCAAAACTTGTGCCAAGCTTTACCAAATTGTTTCCCCGGGGTCGTGAGAGCATGCCATGGGCACACACCGATTTTGATGATGTCTGGACTCCATCTGAATTCCCAGTAATAAAAATACCAACTAGGCCTACGCCGGTGGCCGTACCTCATGGCCGAAATGTTTGAAACTTCTCCCCATTTCTCGGACAATGGATGAAAACTCGCAAAGCGACACACAAATGATTTGTACACTTTCTTTGCTAACTAACACCCAGATGTAGTTGTAGAACGGTTTTGAATTTAATTATATGAACTACATGCAAGGTAAGTGCAAAAAAATGACTTAAATATAGCAACGAGACCTGAAATGGGCCAGAAAATCAAACCTAGGGTATATACGTGATTTTTAACCATGAAAAAAATTCGAGGCGGAATGATGTAGTCACTAACGATTGGAATCTGAAGTGTCGCGTCTCCATTTGGAAACTATGATCCTTCTTGTGAGATGCTCCGATTTGGAAGGTGTGAGCATCAAAACATTTGCCATATTTACCAAAAAAATCATGTGATCCTGAGACCACGCCATAGTGACACACTGATTTTCGTTATTTCCGGACTCTAAATGCATTTCATGTAATTAGAATAACAGCAAGGCTTATGCCTCTGGCCGCACCCTGTGGCCGAACTGTTTGAATTTTTTCCCGTTTCTCGAATAATGAATGAAAACTCCCAAAGCGACACACAAATGATCTTGCTAGCTAGCACCCACATGTAGTTGCAAATATAGGAAATGACTCAAATACAGCAAACGATACCTCAAATGAACGAGAAAATTAAACCATAGGGTACAATGGTGATTTCTTACCATGGAAAACAATTTGGAGGCGAAACGATGAACTCTTGTTTTCATTCAAACGAAAATATGCCGTTAGTTCATGTAAATGTTTTCAAATAGCACATGGTTCACCCACGAAAGCCGTGTGCCTACAAAACCGTGGCCGATGCCCCCCTTGCTGCGCGCGAGATCTAAGTCGTGCGTTCTGATTGGCCAGAACCCAAACCCCACGGATCGTACGTCTGCACCGTTGGATGCTCCCAAATCGAACAACAATCCTCATCCCTTTCGACGGCAAATGCACTCCCGCAAGGATTTGATTTATATTCCAAAATGCACGGTAAATGCTAAAAAATGTCTTAAATATAGCACACGAGACCTAAAATGCGCCAGCCAATCAAACCCGTGGTATAATGGTGATTGCTTAACGTGGGAAAAATTTAGAGGCGAAACGATGAACTCACGTCTTTATTTCAAAATTAGTACATCTTCATTTCAAACGAAATTATTCTCTTTGTGCACACGAGCGCTTAGAGGGAACCGTTTGCATAGGCCTTTTCGTGCGGCGACCGGGGATATTTTTCACCCTTTTCACCTAGGCGGCCAACACCCCCCACCGCCCGCCCGCGTTTCACTCAACTAGTCCACCCAATCTCCATCGCGAGCTCCCCCCTCGCCCAGATCCATAGCAGAACCATCTCTGGCGCCGGCGTGCACACCCCGGCCATGTGCCCGCTCTTCGGCATCAAGCCTACCTCCACTGCCGTTCCCAACACGCGGCTGCTCGCGCCTCACCGTCTTCATTTGCTCGCCAGCCACCCTCGAGCATAGCGATCCTGCGATCCTTGCCTCGCCTATGGTCCGGCCGGGTTTGCATTAAGAAACCTGTTAGTTGCTATGCTCTGAGGGAGTCCTGGATTAGGGGGTCCTGGGGTGTCCGGGTTATTTGATATGGGCCGGACTGATGGGCCGTGAAGATACAAGGCGGAAGACCTTCCCCCGTGTCCGGGTAGGACTCTCGTATGCGTGGACGGCAAGATTAGTGTCCGGATATGTAATTTCCTTCCTCCACAAACCGACTCTGTACAACCCTAGACCCCTCCAGTGTGTATATAAACCGGAGGGTTTAGTCCGTAGAGGCTATCAGAATTCACATAGGCTAGACATCTAGGGTTTATCCATTACGATCTCGAGGTAGATCAACTCTTGTAACCCCTATACTCATCAAGTACAATCAAGCAGGACATAGGGTTTTACCTCCATTAAGAGGGCCTGAACCTGGGTAAACATTGTGTCCCCTTTGTCCCTTGTTACCTTCGATCCTCAGACGCACAGTTCGGGACCCCCTACCCGAAATCGGCCGGTTTTGACACCGACAATGGTGCTTTAATTGAGAGTTCCACTGTGTCATCGGCAGAAGGTTCGATGGCTCGTTTGATCATCGACAACGATGCTGTGTCTGGGGAAACCTTCCTCCCTGGACAAATTTTGTGTTTGGTAGCTTCGCTCTGCATGCCAATTCAACTGGACACCTTGAACAAATCAACAGCTACGCTCCTGGTCACTAGATCGGGTTCGGAAACCTGAACTATATCGCTGATATCCGTGGAGACTTGATCTTCGACGGGTTCTCGGCCTCGACCGCCGTTCCTCATCCGCATGAAGGAAGCCCGTCGGATCCACCACCAGGCTCCGTTCAAGGATCAACTATCATTCCTGCCCTCGCCTTAGATCCAGAGCAGACCACCCTGTCCGAAGACAGGAGTATGAACCCCACCGGACCCTCTCCTACTAGGGAGCTCCCTGCCGGAGACATAGAAGCAACCATATTATCGGCAGACCTGGAATCAACAGGGCTCTCCCTGTCGTCAGAAAGCCAGACTCACCTCTGCATGATAACTCCGAACTCTGGAGGTCTGCGTCCATTGAGCACGACCGAGCGGCGTTCACCAGGCCCAGCTCCCCAGATCCTCAGCCACTCGTCCAGTTTTCACTTCTAAACGAAGCTCTGGACTTAATGCAACCCCTCGCCATCATGGAAGCATTGCTTTGGAACTACGCCTAGCCCGAACTAGGGGCTGAGAGCGGGAATTTTGCGTCCCACCCACCACCCACTTGATAGCCACTGTCGAGGACTTAACCGACATGCTAGACTACGCCTCTGAAGACATCGATGGTATGGACGACAATGCCGGAGCCGACCCAGGCCAAAACCCTCTCATCACCAGGTGTTGGATGGCCACCTCTACATACGACATGTATATGGTGGATATGCCCAAAAAGGACGATGATGGCACGCAAGACCCGATTGACGACAAGCCTGTCGAGGCACCATCGAAGCGCCAATGTCAGCGGCGCCGCTCCCGATTGCGTCGGGAAAAGGACAGTAATACCGGCACCGGAGACAATAACACCCCGGACAACGCATAAGACTCCGACACCCCCGACGAGCCTGCCCTCGAGCAGGATGAGTGGGAAGAAGGACAAGTCAATCCAGACGAACCTATCGGTCGCAAGGATTTGGATGATAGTAACTATCTTCCGGTCTCCGAGGAGGATGTTAGCCTCGGTAACAAAGATTTCATCGTACCAGAGGAACCCCTCCAACAAGGATATTTCAAGCGGCAGCTCATCGCCACTGCGAGGAGCCTGAAAAAGAAACAGCAACAACTTCAAGCCAAACAGGATACACTCAACCACAGATGGACCAAGGTCCTGGCTGCCGAAGAATAAGGCCTTGAGCGTCCAAGAAAGAGCTATCCAAAATGAAGGCTACTACCACAATTCAATGATGAGGCCCTTGAGCCAATACCATCAAGATATAATCATGCTGACGAACCGGACCGACCACCACGTGGACCGGACAAACTGGCTACCTATGCCGAACACCAGCCCGCGCCACCTCGCCGTCGAGGCAAAGAGGTAGCGGCTTCGGGCTATACCTATGACCTACGACAGGACCTAGACAATAGAGTCGGTCAGACTAGATCAATCTATGGATCAAGGGGACGTGCTCCAACACGAGATGACGGCCATCAAGCTTGGCGTGATAAGCATAACCAAACTCGGGCCGAACGCCGAACACGGATGTCATCCAAACTCCATCGTGACGTTACCCGATACAGAGGCGCCGCACACCCCTTGTGCTTTACCGACGAGGTAATGCAGCACCAGTTTCCAGAAGGGTTTAAACCCGTAAACATTAAAGCATACGATGGAACGATAGATCCCGCTGTATGGATTGAAGATTTTCTTCTCCATATCCACTTGGCTCGAGACGATGATCTCCACGCCATTAAATACCTCCCCCTAAAGCTAAAAGGTCCAGAACGGCACTGGTTGAATAGCCTCCCAGAGAACTCTATTGGCAGCTGGGAAGACTTGGAGGATGATTTTCGAGACACCTTCCAAGGTACTTATGTCCGGCCACCGAACACTGATGACCTTAGTCACATAGTCCAGCAACCCGAAGAGCGGCCAGCTAACTCTGGACTCGGTTCTTAATTAAAAAGAACGAAATCGTCGACTGTCCGGACGCCGAAGCCTTAGCGGCCTTTAAACACAGCGTTCGTGATGAATGGCTCGCATGACACCTCGTTCAGGAAAAGCCGAAGACTATGGCAGCTCTTACTGCACTTATGACCCGATTTTGCGCGGGCGAAGATAGTTGGTTGGCTCGTAGAAGCAACAGTACCCGCGACCTCGTCACCTTTGAAACCAGGGACGACAACGGAAGGCCACGACGTGACAAAAACAAGCGTCCGAACAACAATGGAGAAACTGACAATACGGCGGTGAACGCCGAATTCAGTGGCTCCAAACCCGGTCAGCGAAAGAAGCCATTCAAAGGAAATAGAGACAGTCCATCTAATTTGGATAAGATACTAGACAGGCCTTGCTAGATTCATGGCACCCCCGACAAGCCTGCCAACCACTCCAACAGAAACTGTTTGGTTTTTAAACAGGCTGGTAAATACAATACAGAGCACAAGGGGAAAGGGCCTCAAAGCAAGCATGACGATGAGCCCCATCCACCGAACACAGGGGGACAGAAGAAATTTCCCCCAGAGGTGAAAATAGTGAACATGACATGTGTCACCCATATCTCCAAGAGGGAGCGCAACGCACTAAAGGACGTCTACGCCGTAGAGCCCGTCACCCCAAAATTCAACCCATGGTCGACTTGTTTTATTTTGTGTTTTAAGTATTGATTCCATGCTGGACACACCTGTCGGCGTCCTGGGAATGGGGGTACCCAGACTTGCCTGCCTGCGGCCCACGACGTGGCTCCACCAATGGCCCGGTACAGCCCAGCTTCGACAGCAACAGCTCAAGACCCTCGCGAAGCGGATGACACCAAGACCTTCCTGGGGGCGGCCTCGCTAGGCTGGCTCCTAAGGAGCGGAGATATCTATGTAAGGGGTGCCTCGCGAGGTTCACATGACGTGAGCCGTGATGACCAGGGCCAGGCGGGCGCCGGCGAGCGCAGTGTACCAGTTTCCCCTTTGGTGTTAAAGAGCCAAGCGCAGGAGAGGAGTCCCGAGGCATCAGACAAAGGTTTCCATATCGGTGCAACGAGACCAAGAGCAGCAGGATGGCAGGACGGAGGTCATCGCGGAGCCCACAACAGCGTCACCACCAGAGCCTTTGGCAGGCAAAGACTACTTTTGTCAGGATAACTTGTACTAGTTGTCTCCCTTCAAAATTGGCCGTTGTGGGATCCCTGCCCGCCTAAATTTAGGAAGAGGACCGGGGCCTCTATAAATAGTAATAGCCACCACCATAGGAGGGAACTCCTCTTGGACTAGATCCATTCCACCAAGACCATCCTCACCAGCTCATAGAGCTCAAGAACACCTCTCCTCGGAGGTTGTTCACCCATTGTACTAGTTCGTCCTCAGCCCATGAGGCAATCCACCACCACCACACTGAAGTAGGGTATTACACCACACAGTGGCCCGAGCTAGGCCATGGACTCTTCAGGTAGGCAGGCTGGGGAGAGAGAGTCCTTCGTGCGCACCCCAGAGTTTGAACCTCTCAAGGGTCTGCGGAGCCCTGAATCCAACATTTGGCATGTCAAGTAGGGGTGCGCCGAAGCTTTCCCTCTGTCGATGCACGCTCCACCTTTCCACCACTTCCATGGCATATGCTCGTCGAGCCCGTGCGGAGCGCCGGGCGGCTCTCAACGCTCGCATCACCCAGACGGCGCCTGTCGGCGGGCCTCCCCGTTGCCCTCCATCACCTGCTGCCAACGCCGCCACCGGCCCGGCGGGGAACGAGCAGCAGGCCTCATCGCTGCACCCCTCCGTGCGGCGGGACGGACGCACTGCCACCCCTTCGCTAACTCCGGCTGGTTCATCATCCCACGCTCGCCGTGGGCCCGCGGGCGCGCATGCCGCACTGCTCATGGCATGTGAGCTCCTGCATTACCGCCCCATCTACGACCTCTAGGAGGACTGGCTGGACCACATCGCCGAGCTCGTCAGCGCCGCTGGGGGCTCTCCTACGCCATCCCTCTCGCTGCCTCGACCACCTCCTGCTGCGGGCGAAGTGGCCCATGGAGCGCCTCCACCACCTCCACGTCAAGACGTCGCCATCACGCCAAGGCGCGCGGCCCCACGGCGCGACCCCCCGCCCAGGGCGCCCGCGCATGAAGAAGGAAGCAAGAAGATGCTCCTGCGCTCCCCGCACCACCACGTCAAGACCGTGCGCCACCCGCGATGGCAGCGCGCGGATACCAAGACGAGGCTCCGCCCTCACGATGGGCTCCAGTGACTACAGGAGGGTGCCGCACCTTCACTCCTGAGCTGCATAGCGTCGTCTGGCCCGGGAAGCTTAAGCCCGACTTGCCTCCGTGCTACGACGGCACCCCCGACCCTGCTGAGTTCCTGCAGCTCTACGAGCTAAGCATCGAGGCGGCCAACGGCAACAAGAAAGTCATGGAGAATTGGTTCCCCATGGCCCTAAAAAATGGCCCGCGCTCGTGGCTCCTGAACTTGCCCATGGGATCGATCTCCTCCTGGGGCGAGATGCGCGAGCGTTTTGTCGCCAACTTCCAACGCACTCGCGACCGCCGGCCGGCCGCGGGTGACCTACGGCGCATCAAGCAGCAGCCGGGAGAGACCCTGCAGAAGTACATCCAGCGCTTCCACACTGTTCGCCTCAAGATCCCCAAGGTGATGGACGAGGCCATCATCTCTGCATTCTCCGACGGCGTCCGCGATGTCAAGATGAAGGAGGAGCTCGCCATCCACGAAGACCTGTGCATGGCTCTGGAGATGTTCAACATGGCTACGAAGTGCGCGAGAGATTTGGAGGGGCGCCTCTCCCTACTCGAGCTCCCTGCTGCCGACCCAGAAGACAAGAAGGCCAAGACCAAGGATGTGAAGCACAAGGGAGCGGCCGTGCTTGCGGCTGAGCCTGAGATGAAGCGCGGCTGCGACCACCCGGAGTCCTTGAAGGGCAGCCGTCCGTTCTACGCCTTCCACAACATGCACAACCACAACACCAATGATTGTCAGGAGCCCAGGGCCATCCGCGATGGGCGCTTCGGTTGACGCCTCGAGCACAACGACCGAGGCTACGTCCGAGGAGGAGGACGAAGCGGAGGACGCTGGGACGACCGAGGCCCCCGCCAGGAGTGGCGCGACCAGCCTCATGAGGACCGCTGGCAGGACCAGCCTCGCGAGGGCGCCTGGAGGGACCAACCTCGTGAGGACCAACCTCAGGGCAAGGCTGGCCTCCCTCCACTGCCACCACCGCCACGAACCAACGACGATCATCACCAGGACGAGGGGGCTGGGGGCTTCCAGGAGCCGCGCGCCATCGCTTGCATCCTGGGTGGTGCTTAGGCCCCAGCCTCCCAGCGCATCTTCAAGCAGTTCGCTCGTGGCGAGAACGCAGCCCTCCCCAGGCTCGAGGCCACGCGCCCACTCAGGTTGTCCAAGTCCACCATTACCTTCAGCTCGTCCGACCAGCTCATGTGCACAACAACTGCCGGCGCCCTCCCGATGCTCTGCTCGCCCATCATCAGCAACGTCCTTGTCACCAAGACCCTCATCAATGGTGGATCAGGGCTCAACGTTCTCTCCATCGACACATTCGACCGCCTCCAAGTGCCATACGATCAGCTGCAGCCGACCAAGCCCTTCTTAGGAGTGACCGACGGCTCCACCACGCCGATAGGGTAGATCCGCCTCCCTGTCACCTTCGGCAAGCGCGACAACTACTGCACTAAGCTCATCGACTTCGACGTCGCCCACATTCGCCTTCCCTACAACGCTATCCTCGGGTATCCAGCCCTGGCCAAGTTCATGGAGGTGACTCATCATGGTTACAACATCCTCAAGATGCCAGGGAGCTACGCCGTCATCACGGTCGCCTGCAAAGAGAAGGACGCGGTGTGCTCCCTCGAGCGCGCCTACTAGGCTGCGGTGGTCGAAGACCCAGACAATGAAGGCATCATCTACCCTCCTGAGGCCGTCCCGACGAAGAAAAAGCAGCTGCTCCACCAATGGCCTCAGGAGAACCGCGTCTCTAGCGGCACCTCTTCAGGACCTGCGCCCGCAAACGGGGCACCTCCCTCCCTCGCATAGGAAGGCGCGCCCGGCGCCCTCCTTAGGCTGGGCTCGGGGGCTCTCTCCTGCAGGGCGTCAGACCTAGCCAACATCACGAGGGAGGTGCTCGGGCACTACATGGGGGCATACTTTGCCGCATGCTTCCTTCATCAGGGCACAAGGCATGAGGTTCCTGGTGCTCAGGAGTTCATCACCGAGACCACCAAGGAGCTTCAAGAGGCGAGAGCCATGCGCGGCGACTGCCGCCCACCACCTGGCATAGCTCCTTGTCCTGGCGCGGACGACGAGCTGCACGTCTACATCGACATTGCAGGGCTCAACGGGGCCGCATCTCAGGAACGCTTCTGGCCATCGCGCGTTGGCCAGTGCGGAGGTCCACCTCACTGCTACGTTGGCATGCCTTTCGGCTTGCCGCACGCGGTTGTCACCTTCCAGCGCCACCTATGGAGCATCTTGGCGGCCCAGGAAGCCAGGCACCACGCGGTCCTGGCGGAGATGGCGACAGACCTTCACGAGCCTCCCGGCCTCCCAGAGCCTCCAGAGGCTCAGGATCTTGGCGGCTCGTGAGGAACGACTCCTTCAGCGCGCATCTTCAGCTACTCCAACACCTGTGCAACAATGGTGCGAGGTGACATTTTCTGGTTTACATAGCTAGGGGAGCCCCTCGGGCTGCATCATCCCCAGGTCGCATGGGCCTGTCCCTGCGACATGTATCCTTTTACATCTTTAGCTTACTCTGTTGGGGGTGCCCCTCGGGCTACATCATCCCCAGGCCGCATGGGTCCGTCCCTGTGGCGTGTATCGTTCTTGCCTCTATCTGAACTAGTGTTGCTCGTCCCTCCTGATATGATTTTATACCTGCGTGATTACACTTCGCGGCATCCCGCATTGCTGACCGACCTTCTGCTCATCCCGCGATGAGGACTCCACATGCTGGCACGGCACTTGTGCTCGGGTCCGTCCCTGCAACGCTGATAAACCTGAGAGATTCAGCTCTGGCTCACGGCTCGCCCCACGCACGTCACCTCACTAGATCCTCAGTACCTTCATGTCCTTGCAAGACGATCAGCGGCAGGACAGCCAACGCGATTACAAGCTATATTTCCCTCTACAACTAACTCGCGGGGATCTCCGGAGCCTAGCTACGTGTGGCCCCGTCAGCTCCTTCCTTTTCTCATGCAATTCGCTTGCGCGTGAAAGGGGGGCTCCTGAGCATCACTTCTCAGGAGCTCTTACTGACTCTCCAGCCCTCACCCACTGGCCTTGCCACAGCATCGCGACCTGGCATGCCAGCGGCGGCTGAGCCCCGCTCGAGGGTCGGGACCCGAGAAGGCAGAGCACTTAGAAGAGCATGAAAGAGGGAGGAATCTGGCGCGAGCCTGACCTAGTAGTACCACCGCCGCAGACGCGCAAACCGGGCGCGGCACAAGGAATCATCCCAGGGCCACTAAGATAAGTCACGCGTCCGAGTCAGCCCAGCGCTGTGACATAGGATTTCTAGCTCTGGTGGCCTTGCTCCGGCGGTGCCGCCTTCCTTTTTTGCCTTCAGGGAGTTGCTTGCACGCTAAAGGGGACCTCTTGAGCATCGCGCCTCGGGAGCTCTCACCGGACCTCGGGCCGCTCACCCCCTGGCCTTGACCACGGCATCGCGACCTGGCATACCAGCGACAGCTGAAGCCTGCTTGAGGACTGGGACCTGTCAGCATAGAGCGCTAAGCTACCGCGAGGAAGAAAAGGGGGGACAAAGCCGAAGCAAGACACGCAACCACGAATTTCATAACGAGAATAATATTGACTCAAAAGCGCTACAGATTCTTTACACACCCCCACGGGGTTCATCTCGATTCCTCGCATGGAACAGAAGAAGAAGGCTTCCAGGAGTCATATCTACAGACATCGCCGTCGACGCCATCATCAACAGTGGGCCCCTGGGGGCAGACGCCAACCCCATCCAGATCATCAGCGACGGTGAGCAGATGCCGTCGCTGCGCTTCGAGCACGGCGGGAGCTCGGGGGCACATAGCTGTCGTCGCTCATCTCCGGAGTCTCGTCAAGCTCAGGAGAGTCGCTGGACCCCCAGGAGCCGCTGCTGCTGCTGGAGGAGCTGTCGGCAGGACCAAGGGCGGGCTCGGCGCCCGCCGCTGCACCGTCCTGGCGGCCCCCTCCAGGGCAGCACTCCAGGCAGCGGCCCTCCTCGTTGAAGTCCTTGAAGAACAGCATGGAGGCACCGTCGTACTCAAAATGGATGGCGAGGGCCCCTTGTCAGTGTCAAAACCAGCGGATCTCGGGTAGGGGGTCCCGAACTGTGCGTCTAAGGTCGATGGTAATAGGAGACAGGGGACACGATGTTTACCCAGGTTCGGGCCCTCTCTATGGAGGTAATACCCTACTTCCTGCTTGTTTGATGTTGATGAATAAGAGTATTACAAGAGTTGATCTACCACGAGATCATAATGGCTAAACCCTAGAAGTCTAGCCTATATGACTATGGTAATGAGTGTCCTAATCCGGACTAAGCCCTCAGGTTTATATAGACACCGGAGGGATCTAGGGTTACATAAGGTCGGTTACAGAGAAAGGAAATCTTCATATTTGGTCGCCAAGCTTGCCTTCCACGCCAAGGAGAGTCCCATCCGGAAACGGGTGAAGTCTTCGGTCTTCGTATCTTCACAGCCCATCAGTCCGGCGCATGGCTAACAGGCCGAACGCCCGAGGACCCCTTAGTCCAGGACTCTCTCAGTAGCCCCTGAACCTGGCTTCAATGACGAGGAGTCCGGCGCGCAAATTTGTATTCGGCATTGCAAGGCGGGTTCCCCTCTTTCCAGATGCTTCACAATAGTCTTCGGATGATCGAGTTTGGCTCTGCAACACAAATAGCTTATACCTCCACAGGGGGCGTAATAATTTATAAGTCCAATCCTCTGGAAACTTTTTACAACATGACATCACGTCAGTCCAGTCATTATTTCGAACCGTTTTTCCCGCCTGCTGCCCCACGTTCCTAGACGTGGTTGTCATTGGCACGTCTTATCCAAGCAAAGATCGTGTCCCCTTATTAAGGGATTCTTTATCAACACGGACGTGAGTAACCCAACCGTCTTTAGGGTACAACTCCTTGGGAATATGCAAGTTTTAAGGCCCAAGAGGAGGCATTCAATATTCACAGCCTTTATAAAGGGGTACAGACACGTCTTTCTTCTCCACGCTTGCTTATTCCTCAACCCTTACTACCTCAAGTTCCAACACCCAGGTTTCAATCTCCGCGAGCCTCAGTCATGTCTGAATCCAGCCGTCAAGGCCGGTGGGTGGCTTCTTCTGTCACAGAGGAGGATATCACGAAGCTTCGGGCGGCAAGATATCTGACCGCAGAAATCCTCCATCGGCTTCCCGCGGAAGGGCAGGTTATCCCTACCCCTAGATCCGGCGAGAGGGTCGTGTTCATTTCCCACTTCCTCCGAGGGCTAGGGTTCGCCCTCAATCCCTTCGTCCGGGGGCTCATGTTCTATTATGGACTTGATTTTCACGATCTCGCCCTGAACTCTGTTCTTCTCATCTCGGCGTTTATCGTCACGTGCAAAGCCTTCCTCCAAACTCCTCCACACTTCGGCTTGTGGCTCAAGACCTTCAATGTGAAACTGCAAGTGATAGATGGGGAGCAGGCGGAGTGCGGTGGTGCCTCAGTGTGCAAGCTTACCAGCGCAATTTGGCTAAAAGGATCCTTCAAAGAATCTTCCGACTTATGGGAGCAGGGGTGGTTCTATATCACTGAGCCCCGTGGTTCCAAGTGGGCAGCTGCGCCTGCGTTCCGATCCAGCCCCCCAATTCAGCTTGCATCATGGATTATTAAGGGGTTGGACTGGGGATCAGCTGGCGAAGTGCGGACTTTGCAGAGTCGCATCCAAAACCTCATTGAGAGGGATATCGATCTTGTCAACGTTATTCAGGTAATGCTAGTCCGCCGGACCCTACCGTGCCAGCGACAGCCTCTCCGCGTGTGGGAGTTTAACCCCGAAGGGCCACGGATTCTTCAGCACTTCTTTGGCACTACGCACGAAGGAATGTGGAAATTATTTTTCGGGAAAAGAAGACAATGGCCGGAGACCACAGAAGATACCGGCCTGGACTATAACCATCCAGATACCACGGTAAGTACCCGTCCGCCGAACACCTCATAATCAGATATCCATTGGTAAGATACTAAGCAAACCATCTTTTTCCAGGGCTGGATAAAGAAAGCGGAACGGATCCGGTGTCCGGCCCCTCTTCCCGAAGACTCAGCGGATCCCTTGTTAACAAGGATGCTGGCACCGGTGCCATACCATGCACCGGTAGGGGAGGGCAAGGCGGAGAGTGAGAAGACCCGGGATGGCCTTCGTTCCGGAGGTAAATTAGATACCGAGTCCAGAGAAGTCAACATTTCCTCGCCTGAGGACGAAGGTGAAGGAGAAGCAAGTATCCCTTCTCCATTCAGGAAGAAAAGGGCCGCCTCTGAAGGTTGGGAGGGGCGGCCTGCCAAGAGGGGCAAGATGCCACCGTCAGGCGGCTCGGGATTTGAAGGTGACGCCGTTGAACAGCTCTGTCATGAGGATAAGCCCTCGACCAAATCGTAAGTGAATCCGGGGTGCCTTGATCGCATCCCGTTTCTTTCCTCTTACCGAAGAGACATGTAACATGCCTGTGTATTTTTACAGTTCGGCACAGAGTTTTCCTGGGCAATCCTCTTCTTCGGGAGATCTCCTCCCAGAGATGATGGAAAGCGAGACGCCTCCCCCGAACTCCTCGCCCCATAAGGCGGATGACTCCAAAGTGTCAGCTCGGAGGGTTTTTCTTGATCAACAAGCAATGCAGGGGATGAAAGAGGCAGTACCTGAAGGTGGACCTCCGATCGTCCTGGATTCGGGGGCCAATAATGAAAGCCCTGGGCTGTCCGGTTTTCAGCCAATGATGATTCTGGAGATGGGTGAACAGGTTCCTTCAAAGGATGGTCGTGCTCCTACAGCGGCTTCCGGAGACCCGGCGGTGCCGAATATATTGAGGGATATGCTGCGACAAGCATCTGTCTCAGGGGAACAGCGTACCTTGATGGGTACGGTGGTTGAGAAGATTCTGTCCACGAAGAGTGGATTGAATGAAGCCTTCATGAGCCTGCTAAGAGGCTTCGAGGTTTGTGATGTAATATTTTCAACTATATTTTATTTGCAAAGATGCACCTGTGTATAGGTAATAGCCCCTGAGACTCGGGTTGGCTTCCCATGGGAGGCAAATGGAGGATCAAGAAGGAATACTCAAGGACTAATCTGATTAACTGGAACACAGGCTGCTTCCCCCTGGCTACTTCCCGGACTATGGATATTGCTGAACTGCAGCGGAAGCTTCATGTGGCAGGGGATGACATTGCGTTACTCAATATGCGTCTTGACGAATCGCAAGGTATGTAATCAGAGTAGTCCTTTCCCATATATTTTTGTAATATAAGCATGACGCTGAAAGTTATATACTGGGATATACATGGCTGCAGATGGTGCTGCCGCCGTTGAGACTCTTCGGGCGGAGCTGGCCCAGGCCAAGGAGCAGGCCTGGTTTAGTAATGCGGCTACCGAAAAGGCATCGGCTGAGTTAAAGGCCGAACAAGCTGCTTGGCGCCAAGACGAGGAGAAGATATCCACGATGGCGCTCGAACTGAAAAATGCTACTGGCCGCTGTGAATTTCTTGAGAAGGAGAATGAAGCCAAAACGGCTGAACTTGACAAGGCCTTACGAGAGGCGAAAGAAGCGCGGTCTGAATCCAGAGCAGCCCGTGAGGAGCTCCGGCAAGCTGGGGATATTGCGGCCGGTAGGCCCTTTTTGCTGCAGGCTAAGTTCGGCGATCCGAACTATGCTCAGCTTAACCAAGTGTGGAGTTCTCCGGACGAATTTTTAGACTTGCCGAAGAGTTCTTCCGATGCGGCGCAGTTTTACCATGTGCGAGAGGGGTATGCAACGGAGAAGCTTTTCTGGTCATAATTTGGCGCGTCAAAGCGCCCTCTGTTGCTGAATGAACAGATGTCCCAATGGGCCGAGCTTCATAGGATATCCGGCGCTGCCATGAAGAACGTCATAATCCGGCTGTGGCCAACTGAGCCTATTCCGAATAGCTACTTCGGCTTGGTGCAGCGGCTTGTTGATGCGGCGCCACGTATCGACGCTGTGAGGCGGTCGGCGTGCATTGAGGGTGCACGGATGGCCTTTGCCCGTGTCAAGACATACTGGGGGAAGATGAAGGCCATCGATGTTGCAGCAAAGAGTCCACCCAAGGGCAAGGACCATCACGCACCGGAGCATTATTTTGAAGATGTCTTAAAGGCTGCCAGCTTGATAGAGGGTCAATGCTCGAAAGACATAGTATTCGAGTGAGGTGTAAGGGAATTGTAAAAGACAATTTTATATTTAATTTATTTTTATGTTTTGCTCGAAAGCTTTTTGTTCCTCCTGTGCGACCGTTTTTATATAACCTGAAAGTTTTCCAGTCGTCGGCTTCAGCCCCCTCGTAGGAAGTACGATGGTGTTCGGAAAAGCACTTGATCACTCTTGACCCAACGTCTTGGTCCATGAAGGAGGTGACAATGCGGCGAACCAGGCAATCGAACTATAGGGCGTTAACACTTTCACTTAGCCATAGGAGTTTTATGGTGGTTCTACGATATAGCCCCTGGTATGTAGGCGGCTTATTTTTAGTACGATGCGTTGTACAGATGATCTGAAAAAGATCCTTCGTATAACACAGAGAGAATCGCTAAAGATTCCAATAAGTCGTCGAGTGGTTGACGAGCTCTCGCCGCATCATGGCAGTCAGTTTTTGGCTTTCTCTACTGAGGTGCTTGACCAGATGAACCAGAAGCACAATCGCAGTAGTTCTCCCTTTACTACCCTAGCCGATAGAGCGGAACGTAGGGTAGCAACCACAGGAGCCGGGCAACCCAACTATTGACCCAAGACATGATTCGGAGCTGATGCATATAAGGCCAAACTCGCGACGCCAAAGTACGCTATAAAGCTGTTCGGACTTGCCGGCAACTCATTTGTTCCCATACCAAGCCCCTGGCGAGTTATGCCGAGGTATGTGTGTGAAACAACACCAGGAGCAAAAATTCGGGTCGATTAATAAAAAGTCGATACTGGACACTGATTATGTATACTGGGAGTTGAGTGATATGCCAATTATTATATAAATAACAAAGCCGCAACCCTGGCTATTTGACATGCCCGGGGTCGAAGGCTGAGGAAAAAGGCACTTTACAGGCTCGGAATAGAGAGCTCGGTCTACAAAAAGTTATTTTGGACCTTCTGTCACACGTCTGCGCTACTTGTCCTCAGTGAAGGGATTCCTTGAGAGGAATAACCGGTGGATGATTGTACGAACCCGAACTCTGGTAGAGTCCTCGGGGTGACCGGCCCTTGAGCTACCTGTGGAGGGGATAATAAAAAGGAAAAAAGGGCTGTTAGAAAAGTAGGGGGGTTGCAGACACACCCATACTGTGCTTCCGCCGGTGCCCAGGGTATTTCAAGTGCATAATTATGTATGCGTGGTACCCACTTCGAAGGCATATTAGGCAGACGGCGGAAGCCAAATTGCTAGTCCAATATGGACATTGATCGGTCATGTTGAATGAATACCGGCGGCATGATGGCCGACGTGGTATGCGGCGTGATAAGGCCGCTGTGTAGTTCGGCTGAGGTAGCCGTGATATGATCTCCTGTACGGAGGGAGTGTTTCGTGTGCTCACCTCTAGGGGTGTGTGTCACGTGTACCATGTTTACTGTTTTTGCTTCGGGGGAAATTGCTTTTGACCCCCAGTATTTGGTTGGTGGATCTCTTTGTTGTCCCTATCGCCGGGCGGCCTCCTCCCCTTGTGTTCGGCGTTGAGCTTGCCGGCCTGGTTGAAGACCCAATAGCTTCTGTTGGTATGATTAGCTGGTTTATTGGGGTGGCCGTGAATCTGGGAGGGTCGATCCAATATCCTCTCTAGATTGGATGGTCCGTCCCTGTTTGCCTTGAATGGCTTTTTCCGTTGACCGGATTTGGGACTGCAGAATCCGGCGTTTACCGCTATGTCCCGTGATCTTTCATTATCATTGCGACTTTTGTGTTTGTTGCGTCGTGGCTTGCCATTGCCGTCTCGGATTTTGGAAGTGCCCGGGTTGCAGGCGCTGTTGCTTCTACGAGCGAGCCAGCTGTCTTCTCCCGCGCAAAAGCGGGTCATTAGACCGGCACTACTAGGAAAAGGGCTATAGATGATATGGCCACTAATGGCGCACCAGACATGTGGTGCGCCATTACTATATACTAATGGCGCACCATTTGTTGGTGCGCCATTAGAAATATATTACTAATGGCGCACCTGGTGTTTGGTGCGCCATTAGTAGTTTTGAAAAAAAAAATTATTACTAATGGCACACCATGGTATAGTGCGCCATTACTAGTTGACATAGTAATGGCGCACCACACCCACCGTGCGCCATTAGTAGTTTTGAAAAAAAATATAAAAAAATTGTTAGTAATGCCGAGCCCCACCTCCCCTCGCCCCGTCGCCCCCCTCCCCTCGCCGCCCCCTTGCCCCACCTCCCCTCGCCCCGTCGCCCCACCGTCCCAACCACCCGCCGCCGCCGACGCCACCCGCCACCGCCTCCTGGCCCCACCGCCCCACCTCCCCTCGCCCCGTCGCCCCCCTCCCCTCGCCGCCCCCTTGCCCCACCTCCCCTTGCCCCGTCGCCCCCACCACCCGCCACTGCCCCGGCGCCCCGTCGCCCGAACGGCGCCCCCTGGTGCCCCGCCGCCCCCCCCCCCCACCTGCCCGTCGGCCCCTGCGCCCGCGCCGCCCCGGAGCCAGGCTCGCCGCGGGCCCCCTGCGTCCGCCTCACGCCCCCCCGGAGCCAGGCCCGCCACCGCTGCCCTAACCACGGCCGTCCACCACCACCCCCTGCCCCCGGAGCCAAGGTGAGCATTTTTTTGTTTTTTTCTACTGTTTTTCTTTGCTGTTTAGGTTTAATTAGGTTATTGATAGGTTTAGGTTAGTGGTTGGTTTAGGTTAGTGCTAGATTTAGGTTTAGATAATTAGAAGAAGAAAGTTGAAAAAAAGAAGTAGAAGAAGAGGAAAAAGGAAAAAAAGGAAGAAGAATAAGAAGAAAGTTGAAAAACAGAACAAGGAAGAAGGAGAAGAGGAGGAGGAGGAAGGACAAGAAAGAAAAAGGAGAACAAGAAAAGAAGAGAGGTGGAGAAGAAGAAGATGGAAAGGAAAAGGAAGAATGCATCATTGTTTAATTGTAGAGGTTGATGATCGAAAAGTTGACCTTTCTTAGGAGTAGCATCTTCAAATAAGCAACCCTTCATGTCTTCAAATAAAATAACAGAACAACATAACTCAGAACGGTAATATAACCAAGAAATCATACAAAATATTAAAACAGTGGAAACTACGGCAAGGTTTTGACATCATTAAACCCACCCACATGATTGAAATAAAAAAAACATAACTCTGCATATGCAAAGACAGAAGGCATAACAGAGAAAAAATCATTATAAAGAAACTAGTTGCTGACATTAAGCTTGCACATTCAATAGGTCACACCTTTACTACTGAGCCAGATATAGCGTTGGAACTCTGTTTTGGGGTCACTGCCATACTCCATGACATCATTAGGCTGATGGTTCTGAACCTGTAGAAAGCAATATAATTCATACAGACATAAAAAAAGGCTCAAGCAGCACTCCAGAATTAATTGAACATGGGGAGGAAATTGTCAGGGCCAACCTTGGGTAAATCAGATATTGCATCTTCGAGGACGAGAGCTTTTTTCAAGTGTTTATTTGTTGCTTCCTCATAAGCAACAAGACATCTCTGAGGACAGAACATCATTTTAGTAGGATGTAACAATCATTAGTCTTCGAGAAGAATGATATTAAATAACATAGTGGCCTGTGATGTATTTTCGTACCGAAAATGCATTTGGCACTAGTCCTCGCTTAACAACATCATGGGTGGGAAGCGGGAACTTCGGAAGTGCATTGGTGTAGTTGATTATCTTCTGCTCAAAATTTATGCTGCTATAATGTTGTATGATAATGTTGTAAGGGTACTAATTGGTCTCTTCTGCTGCTTATCAGAGATGGGGGGAAGCAGCCACCGCCGCTCTGCCTCACCGGAGTATGAGTTGGATGCTTTGGAGTTCTTCAGTATCATACTTGGGACTTCAGTATCAGCCACGAGGAAGGTATATAAAACAAGAGATCTCCCCTTCACCCATCTCATTATGATAACTCTGTTGTTTGCTACATCACTCCTTGTCCCAAATTGCAGAGGCTGCCTGACACTTTCATGAACATGCTGGGTGAAGATCCGCCAGATAATGTGAAGCTCCGACAGGCCGGCAGCGGGGTTCGCAGGCTGTGGGACGTGGAGTTGGTGATCGAGGAGGGCCACATGTACCTGTGCCGTGGCTGGGAGAAGTTCTACAGTGCCTACGACCTGCGGACCGGGTACTTTCTTCTCTTCAGGGCGACGATGACGCCACAATGCTCATCGTGAAGGTTTTCAACACGACTATGTGTCGCATGCGCTACGCTGACGACGAAGATGCCAGTGCGTTCTGCCTCTTCTTATTCCTCTACATTTGGCTTTGTCTCACATCGATTGTTAACGGTCATTGTTGCATTTGGAAAGGCAATGGGAGCAGCAGCAGCGACACCGGCTACAGCCAAAGCAGCAGCGATTATGGTTGTAGCAAAAGCAACAGCGATTCTGGCTTTAGCGAAAGCAGCAGCGATTCTGGCAGCAGCAAAGACAACAAGAAGGATGATCCGGACTGGAGTGGGGGAGAAGAGGAGCAGAGTGGGGATGAGGAGATGCAGGATGACGATGGGCATCAGGCTGAGGATGACCTAGCGCTGGTGGTGGCTGACCAAGGGCAAGAGATGGTGGTGGCTGACCATAAGGAAGAGATGGTGGTGGCTGACCATAGGCAAGAGATGGTGGTGGCTGAGGATGACCTAGCGATGGTCGTGCCTGTCCTGCCTGAAAGTGGCCTCGTGATGGTGGTGGTGCCTGACAATGACCACACACCGGTGGTGGCGCCGGCGATCCCACAGCTGGGCTACATGACCACGCCAATTGTGGTAGAAGACTACATCCCACAGCTGCCTCCACCGCCTCGCCGCTCTTGGCGCATCAGGCTGAGGAAGGAAAAGGAGAAGAACAATGAGAACTGAACTATGTCAGGTATGTTAGATCTCCAAAATGATATATATATACTTAGTTACCTATGTTATCTCTAATATGCTTAGTTTCCTATAGGTTAGCTCCAAAATTACTTATGTTAGCACAAAATGATCAAGTTTACATAATAAGCTTATAGTCTTCTTCTTATTCTTCTTCTTTTCCAAAATGACATATGTTAGCTTCATTTTACCTAAGTTGGCTCTGATATGCTAACTTAGAGCTTATATGCTTAGTTTCCTATAGGTTAGCTCCAAAATAACTTATGTTAGCACAAAATGATCAAGTTTACATAATAAGCTTATAGTCTTCTTCTTATTCTTCTTCTTTTCCAAAATGACATAGGTTAGCTTCATTTTACCTAAGTTGGCTCTAATATGCTAACTTAGAGCTTATATGCTTAGTTTCCTATAGGTTAGCTCCAAAATTACTTATGTTAGCACAAAATGATCAAGTTTACATAATAAGCTTATAGTCTTCTTCTTATTCTTCTTACTCTTCTTCTTTTCGAAAATGACATAGGTTAGCTTCATTTTACCTAAGTTGGCTCTAATATGCTAACTTAGAGAGCTTATATGCTTAGTTTCCTATAGGTTAGCTCCAAAATTACTTATGTTAGCACAAAATGATCAAGTTTACATAATAAGCTTATAGTCTTCTTCTTATTCTTCTTCTTATTCTTCTTCTAGTATTCTTCTAGTGTTCTTCTTCTTCTAGTATTCTTCTAGTCTTCTTCTTCTTCTTCTAACTTCTTGTTTATCATTTTGTAGATTTGATTTAATTCACGGAAGCTTGCATGGATGGAGTGCTTCTTTTCCATTTGTGTTTTTATTTTGTATCAATGTGAAACTTTTGTGAATTGATGGATAACGGTGTTGGATGAACAATGTGAAACTTTTGTAATATGTAATGATGGAACTATGTGTTGGCTATGTATGTATATATGATCAAACTTGTGTGTTGGATATGATTGTTATATGAATGCTTGTTGTATATATATGTGTTGGATATCTCATATGTGAAATAGTGACCTGAGATTAAGAAAAAACGATTTTTTTTTTAAAAAAATTGTTACTAATGGCGCACTTCCATGTGGTGCGCCATTAGTATACCAGATACGACTGGCGCACCTGTGGGATACTAATGGCGCACCTGTGGTGCGCCATTAGTATACCAGATACTAATGGCACACTTGTGGTGCGCCATTACTAAAATATTCTAGTGGCGTGGTACTAATGGCGCACCTGTAGTGCGCCATTAGTAGCCAAAACAGGTGCGCCATTAGTAGGCCTTTTCCTAGTAGTGCGGTAAGGACTGTCATGGATTTAGGTCTTTCTTGGCCAAGGTGGCGGGCAAGCCATTCATCCCGGATGCTGTGTTTGAAGGCCGCAAGGGCTTCCGCGTCCGGATAGTCGATGATTTGGTTCTTTTTAACTAAGAACCTAGTCCAGAGCTTCCTGGCTGACTCTCCGGGCTGCTGGACAATGTGACTTAAGTCATCGGCATCCGTTGGCCGGACATATGTTCCTTGGAAGTTGTCACGAAAGGTGTCTTCCAAATCTTCCCAGCTGCTAACAGAATTTTCCGGCAGACTGTTTAACCAGTACCGAGCTGGTCCTTTGAGTTTTAGTGGTAGGTATTTGATGGCATGAAGGTCATCTCCGCGGGCCATGTGTATATGGAGGAGGAAGTCCTCAATCCATACCGCGGGATCTGTTGTTCCGTCGTATGATTCGATATTCATGGGTTTAAACCCATCTGGGAATTCATCCTCCATTACTTCATCTATGAAGCAAAGAGGGTGTGCGGCACCTCTATACTAGGCCACACTGCGACGTACCTCCGATAGAGTCTGTTTGCAGTTTTCAGCCCAGGCGTGGCTGGGTTTGTCACGTCCGAATAGGTAGCCGTCGTCACGTGTCGAGGTACGTCCTCGCGATACATAGATCGATCTTATGTGTCCTGCTCTACTGTCCAAGTCCTGTCGACGGTCGTATGTACAACCCCGAGCTGTTTTATTCTTGCCTTTACGACGAGGTGGGGCGGTCTTGTGTTGCCGCTTTATACTGACCGCGTGGCGGTCGGTCGGCCGCGTTGTGCGATGATGGTACGGGCTCCAGCGCCTCGTCATCGAACTAAGGTAAAAATTTGCGCTTCGGGTAATTTTTGGCTGGGCCGTTGAGGCCGTATTCTTCGGCGGCCAGGACTTCGGTCCATCTATCATTGAGCAGATTTTTTTCAGCTTGAAGCTGCAGCTGCTTCTTTTTTAGGCTCCTTGCGGTGGCTATTAGCCGGCGTTTAAAGCGCTCCTGCTTGAGAGGTTCTTCAGGCACGATGAATTCTTTGTTGCCGAGGCTCTCCTCCTCCTCGAAGAGCGGAAGATAATTACTATCCTCCGAGTCTTCGTGTGTGGCATGTTCATCGGGGCTAACGTGCCCGTCCTCCCGTACATCCTATTCGGAGATTGCCCCGACAGGATCTTCATTGTCTTCGGCTCCGTCCGGAGTATTATTTTCTCCGGTGCCGGTGTTGTTGTCTATTGTACGATGCGATTTAGACCGGCGCCGCTGACGCCGGTGCCGAGGCTGTGTCTCAGGAGGTTTGTTCTTAACTGGATCCTCCTTATCGTCGTTGTTAGTTTCTTTAGGTGTATCCACCATGTATACGTCATGTGAAGAAGTGGCCGTCCAGCGTCCGGTAAGCGGCGAGTTTTGGCCCTGCTCTTCGTCGGCATCGTCGTCCATACCGTCGATGTCGTCGGAGCTATAATTGAGCGCGTCGGTTAAGTCTTCGATAGTGGCTATGGAGTGGGTGGCGGGTGGGAAGCTGAATTCTCCCCCATCATCAGCCTCCAGTTCAAACCGGACATAATTCGACTGTGAGTCCCCCGCCAAGGACAGATTCTTTAATGAGTTTAGCACATCGCCGAAGGGCGAGTGTTGGAAGATGTCTGCGGCGCTAAATTCGACGATCGATAAGCGATCAAATTCGGCGTCCGCGGATGCACATGGCTCAGAATTTATGACCAGAGACGAGTTCGGAGTTCCGGTGACAAAGACATCGTGTGACTTTAGGTATATGTTCGGCTCCAACGCCGTGGAATCTGTGGCCTCCGCGGTGGGGTTGAGCCTCCTGTCCTTGGATGGTGCAATATGCTTCGGATCTACGGCCGGAGCCGTTACAGGAGCAATCTCCTGGATGCGGTCTGATGACAAATTTAGGTGATGTTCATCGGGGTGACCAGGAGCGATTGCCGCGGTCTCGAATCCAGCGAAGATCAAGTCTACACGGACGTCCGCGACGTAGTTCAAGCTCCCAAATCTGATCTGATGGCCAGGGGCATAGCTGTCGATCTGCTCCAGATGGCCAAGCGAGTTGGCCCACAGTACGAAGCCGCCGAATATGAAGATCTATCCGGGGAGGAAGGTTTCTCCTTGGACAGCATTGTCATTGACGATTGAAGGGGCCATCAAACCTTTTGGGGACGGCACAGTGGAACTCTCAATGAAAGCACCAATGTCGGTGTCAAAACCGGTGGATCTCGGGTAGGGGGTCCCGAACTGTGCATCTAAGGTCGATGGTAACAGGAGACAGGGGACATGATGTTTACCCAGGTTCGGGCCCTCTCTATGGAGGTAATACCCTACTTCCTGCTTGATTGATCTTGATGAATGTGAGTATTACAAGAGTTGATCTACCACGAGATCGTAATGGCCAAACCCTAGAAGTCTAGCCTGTATGACTATGCTAATGAGTGTCCTGATCCGGACTAAGCCCTCCGGTTTATATAGACACCTAAGGGATCTAGGGTTACATAAGGTCGGTTACAGAGAAAGGAAATCTCCATATTTGGTTGCCAAGCTTGCCTTCCACGCCAAGGAGAGTCCCATCCGGACACGGGTGAAGTGTTCGGTCTTCGTATCTTCACAGCCCATCAGTCCGGCCCATGGCTAACAGGCCGGGCGCCCGAGGACCCCTTAGTCCAGTACTCCCTCACCCCCTCTGCGCGGCAGGCGCGGGCGACCTCGCCCCATCCACGGGTCATGAATATCTTGCCCGGGCAAACGACTTCGACCTCTGCTCCCGTCACCGGGGTGCTACACTCGACATGCCGCAGCCACAGCTTGAGCGGCCCTCTCGGCGGCATCTCTCCGGCGAAGAACCACGGAAACTTAATCCATGTACGCGATGGCATTGCCGCCCATACCACGAACTCCCACGAGGAGCCCTCGGCGTGGGTTCGTGGGACGGCGACCCGTGCGACCACAGCCCGGCCGCGATGTGAGCGGCGCAAGGCGCCGCCTCCTCGTCCGGAGCCTTGCTCTTGGGCATACAAGGGCAGCAGATAACCGGGCGGAGGCTGCTCGTACCAAGGCCTCATCACCTCCAGCCTCATGTTGGCCCCGCGGGAGCAGCCAAACTTCTTCTTCGGCGGGAGTGGCCCCTGTTCCTCGCGGGGGGGGGGGGGGGGGGCGGGGGGGTTCCTTTCTCAGCGGCAGAGAATCTCTCGATCGGCGCCATGGGAGTCACGGCAAGATGGTGAAGCAAGGAGGAAGAAGAAGGAGCACGCTGTGAGAAGGAGGAGATGAGCAACGGGGGCTCCGCCCGTCTCCTCATTTATAACCAGAAGGTGGCCAACCGTCGATCCCTGCGATCACACGCAATGATGGTTTTCCTTCTGCATGCAGCAGGGTCTCATCAAGTCGAGGACGGTTGCCGAGGCAGCGTGGGGAAGTGGAGACGCCCACGTCCTAGCAATCGCCATGCATCAACCAAGGTCGCAGGCGGTTTGGGCCCGCAGCGCTCCGCACTTTCCCTTTGGCTTTGCCTCGAAGCCAAGTTCGAGCGCGCCTTGGGCCCGGGGGCTACTGCCGGCGTCCTGGGAACGGGGGTACCCAGATTTGCCTGCCTGCGGTCCTCGGCGTGGCTCCACCAACGGCCCGGTATGGCCCAACTTCAACAACAACAAATCAAGACCCTCGCGAGGCGGACAACACCAAGACCTCCCTGGGGGCGGCCTCGCTAGGCTGGCTCCTGAGGAGCGGAGATATCTATGTAAGGGGCACCTCGCGAGGTTCACATGACGTGAGCCGTGACGACCAGGGCCAGGAGGGCGCCGGCAGGCGCAGTGTACCAGTTTCCACTTTTGTGTTAAAGAGGCAAGCGCAGGCGAGGAGTCCCGAGGCATCAGACAAAGGTTTCCATATCGGTGCAACGAGACCAAGACCAGCAGGACAGCAGGACGGAGGTCATCGCGGAGCCCACGGCAGCGTCACCACCAGAGCCTTTGGCAGGCGAAGACTACTTTTGTTAGGATAACTTGTACTAGTTGTCTCCCTTCAAAATTGGCCGTCGTGGGATCCCTTTCCGCCTACATTTGGGAAGAGGACCGGGGCCTCTATAAATAGGACTAGCCACCACCATAGGAGGGAACTCCTCTTGGACCGGATCCATTCCAGCAAGACCATCCAAACCAGCTCATAGAGCTCCAGAACACCTCTCCTCCGGAGGCTATTCACCCATTGTACTAGTTCATCCTCAGCCCACGAGGCAATCCACCACCACCACACTGGAGTAGGGTATTACACCACATGGTGGCCCGGACTAGTATAAATCTCTGTGTCTCGTGTTCTTTGGGTTCGTCGAGCTAGGCCGTGGAATCGTTGGGTAGGCAGGCTGGGAAGAGAGAGTCCTTCATGCGCACCCCAGAGTTCGAACCTCTCAAGGGTCAGCGGAGCCCTGAATCCGACAACACCTATTTGAGAGAGCCAAAATTATGTCATGACTTGTTACAATTGCTCTCTATGCTTCACTTAAATTTTTATGAGCTATGGACTTGCTCTAGTGCTTCATTTATATCTTCTTGAGCACGGTGTGCTTTAGTATTTTTGAAGAAATGCACTCTTGCTTCACTTAGATTTATTTGAGAGTTAGTAAAATTTACAATAAATTCTCTCTTGCTTCACTTCAATTATTTTGAGAGAAAGAAAAAAAATTATGCTCATGATCTTCACTTATATTTGTTTGAGCTTATGGAAAGCAACATATGAAAATTAGTTCCAAAGTGATAGATATCCAAGAAGGATATAATAAAAACTTTCATGAAGATCATTGGAGAAAATAAACTTGATTCTTAGTAGTAGTTTTGAGATATGATGATGTGATATGTGAGTTATGTTGATGAGTAATTATTCTTTAGTAAGAATATTGGTGTTAAGGTTTGTGATTCCCTATGCAAGCACGAAAGTCAATAATTATGCAATGAAATTATTTCCTACTTGTGGTGCATTATTCGGTGTTAATTATGCTTAATGCTTTCTTATGAGATTATTCGTTTCTTGGTTGGTCGCTTCTCAATCTTTTGCTAGCCTTCATTTTGCACTAAGTATGATCTCTACTTGGGCATCCAAAAACCTTTAAACCAGTTTTGCCACATGAGTCCACTATACCTACCTATATGCGGTATTCTTTTGCCGTTCTAAGAAAATTTGTATGTGCCATCTCTAATTTTCAAAATAAACTTCTCTTTTGTGTGTTCGTTTCGCTCACAGAGCGGTGAGGGGTGGCTAATATTTTCCATGCTAGATGTTTTATTCTCACGATGAGTGTTTATTCGCTTGTCATTGCATGTAAGGCAAGGTTATTAGGGATGCCCAGTCCCAAAATGAAAAATGAATTTACTTTATGTTTTCAAATAATAAATTCCTTGGAAAGTTTTGGTATGGAGGGCAACCGTGGATACGGCTAGCCATCGAAAGTGAAAGTATGGTTGAAAAGGGAGTAAACTTTATTTTCTGTTTGGGAACCACCTATGATATATCTAGCATGGAAAGTGTTGGGAACTCTAAGTCGTTTTCATTGGTGGGAACGATACACCTCCCAAAATGTGTTTATCTCTAAGTTTTTTGCTTTGAGGTCTGGTACCTCTATAAATCCCTACTTCCCTCTGCAAAGGGCCTTTATTTTACTTTATGCAATTTTTATTTTTGAATTTGAGTCTCCATCTTCTCTTATAAAAGCACCAACTAGGAGGCAATATGATCGTACTTGAGTATTGGGTGTAGTTAATATGCGACTGTGTTTCATGAATGGATCAATGATTGAGCATGATGGGCTAGGGATAGCTTATTTTAGCGTTGATATTTTGGAAGACATGATTGCTTGTTGATATGCTTGAGTATTTATATTATCATGTCAAAACTAGACTACTGCTTTGAATCACATAAAAGTCCAAATGTCCATGCTGTAAAGAAAAGAATATGATATGACATGTTAGGCAGCATTCCATAGAAAAAATTCCGTTTTTTATCACATACCTACTCGAGGACGAGTAGGAGTTAAGCTTGGGGATGCTGATACGTCTCCAACGTTTCTATAATTTTTTATTGTTCCATGCTGTTATATTATCAATCTTGGATGTTTTATAGTCATTTTATATCATTTTTTGGTACTAACCTATTGACATAGTGCCAAGTGCCAGTTCCTGTTTTCTGCATGTTTTTTACATCGCAGGAAATCAATATCAGACAGAGTCCAAATGCAACGGAACTTCACGGAGAATTTTTATGGACCAGAAGACACCTAACGGGCCAATGCTGCGCCTGGGGAGTGCTCTGAGGAGAGCACAACCCAGCAGGGCGCGCCAGGAGGCCCAGCTGCACCCTGGTGGGTTGTGCCCACCTCGGGTGCCCCCAGGACCGCCTCTTTACTCTATAAATACCCCAATATTCCAGAAACCCTAGGGGAGTCAACGAAAATCAATTCCAGCCGCCACAAAGTCCAGAACTACCAGATCCAATCTAGACACCATCACGGATGGGGTTCACCACCTCCATTGGTGCCTCTCCGATGATGCGTGAGTAGTTCTCTGTAGACCTTCGGCTCCTTAGTTAGTAGCTAGATGGCTTCCTCTCTCTCGCTGAATTCTCAATACAATGGTCTATTGGAGATCCATATGATGTAACTCTTTTGCGGTGTGTTTGTTGGGATCTGATGAACTTTGAGTTTATGATCAGTTATATCTTTTTATACCCATGAAAGTATTTGAGTTTCTTTGATCTCTTTTATGCATGATCTCTTATAGCTTCGTATTTCTTCTCCGATATTAGGGTTTTGGTTGGCCAACTTGATCTAGTTATCTTGCAATGGGAAGAGGTGCTTTGTAGTGGGTTCGATCTTACGGTGCTTGATCCCTGTGACAGAAGAGGAAGCGACACGTATGTATCATTGCTAATAAGGATAAAACGATGTGGTCTATCTCTACATAGATAGATTTTGTCTACATCATGTCATCATTCTTATTGCATTACCCCGTTTCTCCATGAACTTAATACACCAGATGCATGCTGGATAGCGGTCGATGTGTGGAGTAATTGTAGTAGATGCAGGCAGGAGTCAGTCTACTAATCTTGGACGTGATGCCTAAATAATGATCATTGCCTGGATATCGTCATGATTATTTGAAGGTCTATCAATTTCCCAATAGTAATTTGTTTACCCACCGTTTGCTATTTTTCTTGAGAGAAGCCACTTGTGAAACCTACGCCCCCCGGGTCTCTTTCTCATATATTTGCCTTTGCGATCTACTTTTCCTTTGCATTTATTTTCAGATCTATTAAACCAAAAATACAAAAAAAACCTTGCTGCATTTTATTCTTATTTATTTTATTTAGCATTCGATCTATCAATCTACTACAATTTTATTCACGTCCGTTTGCCAAATTCTGGCGCCGTTACCCGAAAGGGATTGACAACCCCTTTAACACGTCGGGTTGCGAGTAGTTGTTATTTGTGTGCAAGCATTGTTTAGGTTGTGTTGCTTGGTTCTCCTACTGGTTCGATAACCTTGGTTTCATCACTGAGGGAAGTACCTATCGTCGCTGTGCTGCATCATCCCTTCCTCTTTGGGGAAATACCGACGCAGTCCTAGCGTACATCATTCTTCCTGTGGACGCTATTTGTTCAATTGAATATTGTGGCGAATTTGCTTTTTTCATGCCGATTGAAAATGGGATATTTTCTATTTAACCTGGCAATTGCTCCGCACATGGTCCAACTAAATGAGTGTGTGCGATCCACATCGGAAAGCATACGTTAATCGTAGCGGAACCGTCGGTGATACACAGCAGATCGCAAACAATTTGTAGTGCTACTACGTGTGCGTAAGGTCTCCAGAACCTTTTCTGATATCACGTTATCACACACGAGAGCTCGAAGAAAACCGTGCCCAATGTAAAATACAATCCTAGTCGTAAATTTTTCAGGAAACGTGTGGGATCCCAAACGAAAAGCACACGTCACTCTTGCTGCAACCGTCTGTGATACACAACAAATCACAAACGGTCTGCAGCACTTGTATGTGTGCGAAGGGGCTCCTGAACCATTTGTGATAGAACATTATCGCACACGGTAATTGTTGGGAAATGTGTGTGATGGATCTTGCATGGCAGACGGGTTCCGCAGAGAACTCGTGTGCGATGGGGTACATATCGCACACAGTTCATATGATGGCCCGTGTGCCTTACATACTATTTCCCAAACGGTTCATTACAACACACCGTTTGGTTTCACTGCGTCATTAGAAATGTTTAATCACCGATCCCACATGTGTGAAAGAATTTAGTGTGTGCTGCATCGCACATGATTACATTTTGCAAGGCCTCTAGATCATGGATCCATATCCCCGACAGTTTCTGGGTCGTGTGGGAAGGATCCCCCTAGCGCCCACACTCACTTGGCGACGGTTCCAAATGCCATCGCGGAAAGGGGTAAAAACCATGTGTATAGCACCTCGCTGTAACAGTGAACACTCGAGGACATTGAGGATGCAGATGAAGATGACATTGGGGGGATTATGATTCAGATTGATACACATGGCAAAGATGTTGACGCTGCTACTGTATGAAATTGTGTTTGCCTCTGAGAAGATGACTTTTTACCTACTATATGAAATTGTGTTTGCTATGACAACTGAAACCTGAAGTTGTTGTGTAGTATTTTGCTATGAGAACATCACTTATTATATATGTTGATTTGTGTTTGGTGATTGTATAACGACCAAAACATGATGCCATTGTTGTTTAGTAGTACTCATATTTAGCTATGAAACTTGTATATGATGACATAGTTTGTTGTTGGACTACAATTTGCTCTACTTCTTCCAACGGGAACAAAGCTGACCCGACAGGGCCTCTATTAATTACATAATTATTAGCAAAACGGGATACTCCCCCCCCATTCCATTTATAGAAATCATTAGATGTTCACAACACTACGCCCAGCCTACTAACACATGTTTCATTCATTACTAGTTTCAGCAAAGTGCTCATGTCGTAGCCACTGAATACATCATGAGTGCTACATACACTGCAAATAAAGATACAACTATCCTATAGAGCACAATTATCTTGCCCATTATCTCCACAAGCTCTTTCATCTCCTCATTGTTGCGAAGGCCATTCATCAGCCGTTGCTTGGCCATGATCTGATGAACTGCATCTTTAAACTTCTGCTCTGCATCTTCCTCTTCCACCTTTCCTTTAGTTACTTGTCCAACACCGCAACTTGCTGGTATTGGGATTCCTCGGCTAACCAAATAATCAGCATAGTTCTATTCCCCCACATTAGGAACTTCGCAGAAATAAAAATCACCAGAATCTTCCCTTTTCTGCATGAATCAAACTGGAGGATCGTCAACCAAACTATTAAAAAAATGAGCAAGTAAAATCAGGCGAACAACTTAACCATATTATAACCCCAATGGTTTGGGCATTTGTAGAAGACTCGGCCAGAGTTGAGGATTGTAGTTGAGACGTGACGGATGACTCTGCGTGATTTGCAGCAGTGTGCGATGAGAAAACGACTTCGGTTAGTGGGCCGTTGGGGGTGTGATGAGACCCACACGTGGTGGTACAGGTGGCGACTTCACACACATCTGGTTGTTTGCTCAATTTGGCTGCTGAAGAGCAGGTGGACGAGCAAGCG
Organism: Aegilops tauschii subsp. strangulata; assembly: GCF_002575655.3. Classification (NCBI taxonomy): domain Eukaryota; kingdom Viridiplantae; phylum Streptophyta; class Magnoliopsida; order Poales; family Poaceae; genus Aegilops; species Aegilops tauschii. Next base: position 272,926,084 of record NC_053037.3, on the reverse strand, counting down.
GACATGGTTTCTGCAGTTGGAGCTTCTGATGCTAGGCGGAGTAACTAGAGAGGAGGAGAAGCGAATTTTGGATATGTCAGTTTCATTACTTGCAGAGTAGCATAGCTAGAAACTCATTTAAAGGTCATAAAAAGGTCAAATGACCCCTAGAAAATTCCAAATTTTATCATGACAGTTGTATTAGTTCATGTTAACGGTAGAAAAAATTTCAAGGCGATATGAGGAAGTTACCGCCGGTTCATCATCAAACATGCATTTTCCCTCTCAGAACCACGAGTCTTCTCATGAGACGCTCCCGTTTGTTAGAGGTGTTGATACGTCTCCAACATATCTATAATTATTGATTGTTCCATGCTGTTATATTATCATTCTTGGATGTTTTACAATATTTTACAATAATTTTATATCATTTTTTGGGACTAAACTATTGACATAGTGCCCACTGCGAGTTGCTGTTTTTTTGCTTGTTTTTACTTCATAGAAAATCAATACCAAATGGAGTCCAAACGCAGCAAAACTTTTTTGAGATTTTTTCTGGTCCAGAAGACACCAGATGGGCCAAGAAAGTACCTAAGGGGTGCTCCGAGGGGAGCACAACCCACCAGGGTGCGCCTATGGGCCCAGGCATACCCAGGTGGGTTGTGCCCACCTTGGTGGCCTCCCACACCGCCTCTTTGCTCTATAAATACCCCAATATTCCAGAAACCCTAGGGGAGTCGACGAAAATCAATTCCAATCGCCGCAAGTTCCAGAACCACCAGATCTAATCTAGACTCCATCACGGAGGGGTTCATCATCCCCATTGGTGCCTCTCCGATGATGCGTGAGTAGTTCATTGTAGACCTACGGGTCCATAGTTAGTAGCTATATGGCTTCCCCTCTCTCTTTTGATTCTCAATACAATGGTCTCTTGGAGATCTATTTGATGTAACTCTTTTTGTGGTGTGTTTGTTGGGATCCAATGAACTTTGAGTTTATGATCAGATCTATGTTTTTATCCATGAATGTTATTTGAGTCTTTTAATATCTTATATGCATGATTACTTATAGATTCCTATTTCTTCTTTGAATATTTGGTTTAGTTAGGCCAACTAGATCGATCTTTCCTGCCATGGAAAGAGGTGCTTTGTGATGGGTTCGATAACCTTGGTCTCATCACAGAGGGAAATACCTACCGTAGCTGTGTTGCATCATCCCTTCCTCTTTGGGGAAATACCGACGTAGTTCAAGCCGCATCAGGTGTGTGTCCAAACATTAGTCAAATAGGCCAATGTTTTACCACAACATTTTGGTGCCATCCCATTACATCAAGCAAAGTTTCATGTATTTCTGATCATTTTTGAATTTTTTGGAATTTAAAAGCCATGGTACTCAATGTTTGTATCCAAGCCATGCCACCAATATGTTTGAAAATTCCTTCCAATTTACTGCACAGGGAATTAACATGTACACAAGGACGCACATACGATTTTTAAACCATGATGGTTTGCTATTGCATGTACAAGTAGTTCAAATTTGAATTATAGCCATTAAATGGCTGGAAAATCACTTAAATGTCTTAAAAAGGTCAAATGACCCCTGAAAATTTCCAAATTTTAACATGACAGTCATATTAGTGCATGTTAATGGTAGAAAACAATTCAAGGCCATACGAGGAAGCTACAGCCGGTTCGTCATCTGTAACGCCCACGATGCGGCTATATCTCCCACGTGTCGAGGCACGACTTGGAGGCATAACCGCATGGTGATCTTGTTGCAAGAAGGGTCATCTTCACACAATCCCATGTAATGAACAAGAATGGGATAAAGAGAGTTGGCTTACAATCGCCACTTCACACAATACATAAATAAGTCATACATCAATCAGAGTACACACATAGGTCCGACTATGGAACCAAAAGAAAAGAAGACAACCCCAAATGCTAGATCCCCGATCGTCCCAACTGGGCACCACTACTGATCAACCGGAAATGAAACATAGAAACGATTAAAGGTCCTCCTCGAGCTCCCACTTGAGCCCGGTTGCGTCGACTACACTGGTATCATCGGCACCTGCAACTGTTTGGGAGAATCTGTGAGTCACGAGGACTCAGCAATCTCACTCCCGCGAGATCAAGACTATTTAAGCTTATGGGTAGGAGAAGGTAGTGAGGTGGAGCTGCAGCAAGCACTAAGCATATATGGTGGCTAACATACGCATATAAGAGCGAGAAGAGAAGCAACGCAACGGTCGTGAAGCTAGAAGTGATCCTGAAACTACTTATGCACAGCCATAACACAAGAACCATGTTCACTCCCCGGACTCCGCCGAAAAGAGACCATCACGGCTACACACGCGGTTGATGCATTTTAATTAAGTCAAGTGTCAAGTTCTCTACAACCGGATATTAACAAATTCCCATCTGCCACATAACCGCGGGCACGGCTCTCGAAAGTTTATACCCTGCAGGGGTGTCCCAACTTAGCCCATCACAAGCTCTCACGGTCAACGAAGGATATTCCTTCTCCCGGGAAGACCCGATCAGGATTGGAATCCCGGTTACAAGACGTTTCGACAATGGTAAAACAAGACCAGCAAGACCACCCGACTGTGCCGACAAATCCCGATAGGAGCTGTACATATCTCGTTCTAAGGGCACACCGGATGAGCGAAGCGTACAGGTACCAACGTAACCCAAGTTGCCAAGGGACGGTCCCGCACGGTGCTCTAGTTTGGACCAACACTCAGAGGAGCACTGGCCTGGGGGGGTTAAAATAAAGATGACCCTCGGGAGCACGACTCCCAAGGGAAAAAGGCTTAGGTGGAAAATGTTAAAACCAAGGTTGGGCCTTGCTGGAGGAGTTTTATTCAAAGCGAACTGTCAAGGGGTTCCCATAACACCCAACTGTTGGGGAACGTAGTAATTTCAAAAATTTCCTACGCACACGCAAGATCATGGTGATGCATAGCAACGAGAGGGGAGAGTGTAGTCTACGTACCCTCGTAGACCGTAAGCGGAAGCGTTTATCAACGCGGTTGATGTAGTCGTACGTCTTCACGATCCGACTGATCCAAGTACCGAACGCACGGCACCTCCGAGTTCTGCACACGTTCAGCTCGATGACGTCCTCGCCTTCTTGATCCAGCAAGACGGGCAAAGTAGTAGATGAGTTCCGGCAGCACGACGGCGTGGTGACGGTGTTGGTGAAGAACAATTTCCGCAGGGCTTCACCAAGCACTACAAAAACTATGACGGAGGATAAACTAGAGGGGACAGGGTTGCCGGCACACGGCTTGGTGTTTCTTGATGTGTCTTGGGTGCTAGCCCTACCCCTCTATTTATATGTTGAGCCTTGGGGTCGAAACTTGGAGTAAAAGCCTCCACAAAGTCGGTTTCACCCGAAAGGCAAGAGTCCTTCTCGGACTCCAGGGCCAGACGCCAGGGTTCCCGGCGTCTGGACCTAGACGCCAGGGACCCTGGCGTCTGGCCCCTGGACTCCGCAAAACTTCCTTTCGCACTTTCCAAAAACCTCGTGGGCTTTCCCCTTTGGCCCAGATAAAGTGTTCTCGTGCCCAAACATTTCGGGAAACATCCGGAACCCCTTCCGATGGATTCCGGAACCTTTCCGGAGATCAAACACTACTATCCACATATCAATCATTACTTCCGGACCATTCCGGAGTTCCTCGTCATATCCGTGATCTCATCCAAAACTCCGAACAACATTCGGTCACCAACATACATAACTCATAGTACTATATCGTCAACGAACGTTAAGCGTGCGGACCCTACGGGTTCGAGAACTATGTAGACATGACCGAGACACGTCTCCGGTCAATAACCAATAGCGGGACCTGGATGCCCATATTGGCTCCCACATATTCTACGAAGATCTTTATCGGTCAGACCGCATAACAACATACGTTGTTCCCTTTGTCACCGGTATGTTACTTGCCCGAGATTTGATCGTCGGTATCTCGATACCTAGTTCAATCTCGTTACCGGCAAGTCTCTTTACTCGTTCCGTAACACATCATCCCGCAACTAACTCATTAGTCACAATGCTTGCAAGGCTTATAGTGATGTGCATTACCGAGTGGGCCCAGAGATACCTCTCCGACAATTGGAGTGACAAATCCTAATCTCGAAATACGCCAACCCAACAAGTACCTTTGGAGACACCTGTAGAGCACCTTTATAATCACCCATTTACGTTATGACGTTTGGTAGCACACAAAGTGTTCCTCCGGTAAACGGGAGTTGCATAATCTCATAGTCATAGGAACATGTATAAGTCATGAAGAAAGCAATAGCAACATACTAAACGATCAAGTGCTAAGCTAACGGAATGGGTCAAGTCAATCACATCATTCTCCTAATGATGTGATCCCGTTAATCAAATGACAACTCTTTGTCTATGGCTAGGAAACATAACCATCTTTGATTAACGAGCTAGTCAAGTAGAGGCATACTAGTGACACTCTCTTTGTCTATGTATTCACACATGTATCATGTTTCCGGTTAATACAATTCTAGCATGAATAATAAACATTTATCATGATATAAGGAAATAAATAATAACTTTATTATTGCCTCTAGGGCATATTTCCTTCAGTCTCCCACTTGCACTAGAGTCAATAATCTAGATGACATCGCCATGTGATTTAACATCAATAGTTCAAATCACCATGTGATTAACGCCCATAGTTCACATCGTCATGTGACCAACACCCAAAGGGTTTACTAGAGTCAATAATCTAGTTCACATCGCTATGTGATTAACACCCAAAGAGTACTAAGGTGTGATCATGTTTTGCTTGTGAGAGAAGTTTAGTCAACGGGTCTGCCATATTCAGATCCGTATGTATTTTGCAAATTTCTATGTCTACAATGCTCTGCACGGAGCTACTTTAGCTAATTGCTCCCACTTTCAATATGTATCCAGATGAAGACTTAGAGTCATCTGGATCAGTGCCAAAACTTGTATCGACGTAACCCTTTTACGACGAACCTTTTGTCACCTCCATAATCGAGAAACATATCCTTATTCCACTAAGGATAATTTTGACCACTGTCCAGTGATCTACTCCTAGATCACTATTGTACTCCCTTGCCAAAATCAGTGTAAGGTATACAATAGATCTGGTACATAGCATGGCACACTTTATAGAACCTATGGCTGAGGCATAGGGAATGACTTTCATTCTCTTTCTATCTTCTGCCGTGGTCGGGCTTTGAGTCTTACTCAATTTCACACCTTGTAACACGGGAAAGAACTCTTTCTTTAACTGTTCCATTTTGAACTACTTCAAAATCTTGTCAAGGTATGTACTCATTGAAAAAACTTATCAAGCGTTTTGATCTATCTCTATAGATCTTAATGCCCAATATGTAAGGAGCTTCACCGAGGTCTTTCTTTGAAAAACTCCTTTCAAACACTCCTTTATGCTTTGCAGAATAATTCTACATTATTTCGGATCAACAGTATGTCATTCACATATACTTATCAGAAATGGTGTAGTGCTCCCACTCACTTTCTTGTAAATACAGGCTTCACCGCAAGTCTGTATAAAACTATATGCTTTGATCAACTCATAAAAGCGTATATTCCAACTCCGAGATGTTTGCACCAGTCCATAGATGGATCGCTGGAGCTTGCACATTTTGTTAACACCTTTAGGATTGACAAAACCTTCTGGTTGCATCATATACAACTCTTCTTTAATAAATCCATTAAGGAATGCAGTTTTGTTTATCCATTTGCCAGAGTTCATAAAATGCGGCAATTGCTAACATGATTCGGACAGACTTAAGCATAGATACGAGTGAGAAACTCTCATCGTAGTCAACACCTTGAACTTGTCGAAAACATTTTGTTCGACAATTCGAGCTTTGTAGATAGTAACACTACTATCAGCGTCCGTCTTCCTCTTGAAGATCCATTTATTCTTAATGGCTTGCCGATCATCGGGCAAGTCAACCAAAGTCCACACTTTGTTCTCATACATGGATCCCATCTCAGATTTCATGGCCTCAAGCCATTTTGCGGAATCTGGGCTCACCATCGCTTCCTCATAGTTCGTAGGTTCGTCATGGTCAAGTAACATGACCTCCAGAATAGGATTACCGTACCACTCTGGTGCGGATCTCACTCTGGTTGACCTACGAGGTTCGGTAGTAACTTGATCCGAAGCTTCATGATCATCATCATTAACTTCCTCACTAATTGGTGTAAGCATCACTGGAACTGATTTCAGTGATGAACTACTTTCCAATTCGGGAGAAGGTACAGTTACCTCATCAAGTTCTACTTTCCTCCCACTCACTTCTTTCGAGAGAAACTCCTTCTCGAGAAAGGATCCATTCTTAGCAATGAATATCTTGCCTTCGGATCTGTGATAGAAGGTGTACCCAATAGTAACTTTTGGGTATCCTATGAAGACGCACTTTTCCGATTTGGGTTTGAGCTTATCATGATGAAACATTTCACATAAGCATCGCAACCCCAAACTTTAAGAAACGACAGCTTAGGTTTCTTGCTAAACCACAGTTCACACGGTGTCGTCTCAACGGATTTAGATGGTGCCCTTTTTAACGTGAATGCAACTGTCTCTAATGCATAACCCCAAAACGATAGTGGTAAATCGGTAAGAAACATCATAGATTGCACTATATCCAATAAAGTACGGTTATGACGTTCGGACACACCATTATGCTGTGGTGTTCCAGGTGGCATGAGTTTGTGAAACTATTCCACATTGTTTTAATTTGAAGACCAAACTTGTAACTCAAATATTTGTCTCCACGATCAGATAGTAGAAACCTTATTTTATTGTCACGATGATTTTCCATTTCACTCTGAAATTCTTTGAACTTTTCAAATGTTTCAGACTTATGTTTCATCAAGTAGATATACCCATATCTGCTCAAATCATCTGTGAAGCTCAGAAAATAACGATACCTGCCGCGAGCCTCAACACTCATCGGATCGCATACATCAGTATGTATTATTTCCAATAAGTCTGTTGCTCGCTCCATTGTTCCGGAGAACAGAGTCTTAGTCATCTTGCCCATAAGGCATGGTTCGCAAGCATCAAGTGATTCATAATCAAGTGATTCCAAAAGCCCATCAGCATGGTGTTTCTTCATGCTCTTTACACCAATATGACTTAAACGGCAGTGCCACAAATAAGTTGCACTATCATAATTAACTTTGCATCTTTTGGTTTCAATATTATGAATATGTGTATCACTAGGATCGAGATCCAACGAACCATTTTCATTGGGTGTGTAACCATATAAGGTTTTATTCATGTAAACAGGACAACAATTATTCTCTATCTTAAATGAATAACCATTTTGCAATAAACATGATCAAATCATATTCATGCTCAACGCAAACACCAAATAACACTTATTTAGGTTCAACACTAATCCCGAAAGTATAGGGAGTGTGCGATGATGATCATATCAATCTTGGAACCACTTCCAACACACATCGTCACTTTACCCTTAACTAGTCTCTGTTCATTCTGCAACTCCCGTTTCGAGTTACTACTCTGAGCAACTGAACTAGTATGAAATAACGAGGGGTTACTATGAACACTAGTAAAGTACACATCAATAATCTATATATCAAATATACCTTTGTTTACTTTGCCATCCTTCTTACCCGCCAAATACTTGGGGCAGTTCCGCTTCTAGTGACCAGTCCCTTTGCAGTAGAAGCACTTAGTCTCAGGCTTAGCTCCAGACTTGGGCTTCTTCACTTGAGCAGCAACTTGCTTGCCGTTCTTCTTGAAGTTCCCCTTCTTCCCTTTGCCCTTTTCTTAAAACTAGTGGTCTTGTCAACCATCAACACTTGATGCTTTTCTTGATTTCTACCTTCATCGATTTCAGCATCACGAAGAGCTTGGGAATCGTTTTCGTTATCCCTTGCATATTATAGTTCATCACGAAGTTATAGTAACTTGGTGGTAGTGACTAGAGAACTCTATCAATCACTATCTTATCTGGAAGATTAACTCCCACTTGATTCAATTGATTGCAGTACCCAGACAATCTGAGCACATGCTCACTGGTTGATCTATTCTCCTCCATCTTTTAGCTATAGAATTTGTTGGAGATTTCATATCTCTCAACTCGGGTATTTGCTTGAAATGTTAACTTCAACTCCTGGAACATCTCATATGGTCCATGATGTTCAAAACGTCTTTGAAGTCCCGATTCTAAGCCGTTAAGCATGGTGCACTAAACTATCAAGTAGTCATCATATCGAGCTTGACAAACGTTCATAACGTCTGCATTTGCTCCTGCAATCGGTCTGTCACCTAGCGGTGCATCAAGGTCATAATTCTTCTGTGCGGCAATGAGGATAATCCTCAGATCACGGATCCAATCCGCATCATTGCTACTAACATCTTTCAACATAGTTTTTCTCTAGGAACATATAAAAAATAAAACAGGGGAGCTAAACGCGAGCTATTGATCTACAACATAGATATGCTAATACTACCAGGACTAAGTTCATGATAAATTAAAGTTCAATTAATCATATTACTTAAGAACTCCCACTTAGATATACATCCCTCTAATCATCTAAGTGATCACGTGACCCAAATCAACTAAACCATAACCGATCATCACGTGAAATGGAGTAGCTTTCAATGGTGAACATCACTATGTTGATCATATCTACTATATGATTCACGCTCGACCTTTCGGTCTCAGTGTTCCGAGGCCATATCTGCATATGCTAGGCTCGTCAAGTTTAACCTGAGTATTCTGCGTGTGCAAAACTGGCTTGCACCCGTTGTAGATGGACGTAGAGCTTATCACACCCGATCATCACATGGTGTCTGGGCACGACGAACTTTTGCAACGGTGCATACTCAGGGAGAACACTTTTATCTTGAAATTTAGTGAGAGATCATCTTATAATGCTACCGTCAATCAAAGCAAGATAAGATGCATAAAAGATAAACATCACATGCAATCAATATAAGTGATATGATATGGCCATCATCATCTTGTGCTTGTGATCTCCATCTCCGAAGCACCGTCATGATCACCATCGTCACCGGCGCGACACCTTGATCTCCATCGTAGCATCGTTCTCGTCTCACCAATCCTATGCTTCTACGACTATCGCTACCGCTTAGTGATAAAGTAAAGCATTACAGGGCGATTGCATTGCATACAATAAAGCGACAACCATATGGCTCCTGCCAGTTGCCGATAACTCGGTTACAAAACATGATCATCTCATACAATAAAATTTAGCATCATGTCTTGACCATATCACATCACAACATGCCCGGCAAAAACAAGTTAGACGTCCTCTACTTTGTTGTTGCAAGTTTTACGTGGCTGCTACGGGCTTAGCAAGAACCGTTCTTACCTACGCATCAAAACCACAACGATAGTTCGTCAAGTTAGTGCTGTTTTAACCTTCTCAAGGACCGGGCGTAGCCACACTCGGTTCAACTAAAGTTGGAGAAACTAACACCCGCCAGCCACCTGTGTGCAAAGCACGTCAGTAGAACCAGTCTCGCGTAAGCGTACGCGTAATGTCGGTCCGGGCCGCTTCATCCAACAATACCGCCGAACCAAAGTATGACATGCTGGTAAGCAGTATGACTTGTATCGCCCACAACTCACTTGTGTTCTACTCGTGCATATAACATCTACGCATAAAACCAGGCTCGGATGCCACTGTTGGGGAACGTAGTAATTTCAAAAATTTCCTACGCACACGCAAGATCAGGGTGATGCATAGCAACGAGAGGGGAGAGTGTAGTCTACGTACCCTCTTAGACCGTAAGCTGAAGCGTTTATCAACGCGGTTGATGTAGTCGTACGTCTTCACGATCCGACCGATCCAAGTACCGAACGCACAGCACCTCCGAGTTCTGCACACGTTCAGCTCGATGACGTCCTCGCCTTCTTGATCCAGCAAGACGTGCGAAGTAGTAGATGAGTTCCGGCAGCACGACGGCGTGGTGACGGTGTTGGTGAAGAACAATTTCCGCAGGGCTTCGCCAAGCACTACAGAAACTATGACGGAGGATAAACTAGAGGGGACAGGGTTGCCGGCACACGGCTTGGTGTTTCTTGACGTGTCTTGGGTGCTAGCCCTACCCCTCTATTTATGTGTTGAGCCTTGGGGTCGAAACTTGGAGTAAAAGCCTCCACAAAGTCGGTTTCACCCGAAAGGCAAGAGTCCTTCTCGGACTCCAGGGCCAGACGCCAGGGTTCCCGGCGTCTGGACCCAGACGCCAGGGACCCTGGCGTCTGGCCCCTGGACTCCGCAAAACTTCCTTTTGCACTTTCCAAAAACCTCGTGGGCTTTCCCCTTTGGCCCAGATAAAGTGTTCTTGTGCCCAAACATTTCGGGAAACATCCGGAACCCCTTCCGATGGATTCCGGAACCTTTCCAGAGATCAAACACTACTATCCACATATCAATCTTTACTTCCGGACCATTCCGGAGTTCCTCGCCATATCCGTGATCTCATCCAAAACTCGGAACAACATTCGGTCACCAACATACATAAATCATAGTACTATATCGTGAACGAACGTTAAGCGTGTGGACCCTACGGGTTCGAGAACTATGTAGACATGACCGAGACACCTCTCTTGTCAATAACCAATAGCGGGACCTGGATGCCCATATTGGCTCCTACATATTCTATGAAGATCTTTATCGGTCAGACCGCATAACAACATACGTTGTTCCCTTTTTCATCGTTTGTTACTTGCCCGAGATTCGATCGTCGGTATCTCAATACCTAGTTCAATCTCGTTACCGGCAAGTCTCTTTACTCTTTCTGTAATACATCATCCCGCAACTAACTCATTAGTTGCAATGCTTGCAAGGCTTATAGTGATGTGCATTACTGAGTGGGCCCAGAGGTACCTCTCCGACAATCGGAGTGACAAATCCTAATCTCGAAATACGCCAACCCAACAAGTACCTTCGGAGACACCTGTAGAGCACCTTTATAATCACCCAGTTACATTGTGACGTTTGGTAGCACACAAAGTGTTCCTCTGGTAAACGGGAGTTGCATAATCTCATAGTCATAGGAACATGTATAAGTCATGAAGAAAGCAATAGCAACATACTAAACGATCAAGTGCTAAGCTAACGGAATGGGTCAAGTCAATCACATCATTCTGCTAATGATGTGATCCCGTTAATCAAATGACAACTCTTTGTCTATGGATAGGAAACATAACCATCTTTGATCAACGAGCTAGTCAAGTAGAGGCATACTAGTGACACTCTGTTTGTCTATGTATTCACACATGTATCATGTTTCCGGTTAATAAACATGTATCTAGCATGAATAATAAACATTTATCATGATATAAGGAAATAAATAATAACTTTATTATTGCCTCTAGGGCATATCTCCTTCACCAACCGCGTAAGCAACGCAAAATCAAGGAACATAACACCGGTATGACAGAAACTAGGGCGACAAGAGTGGAACAAAACACCAGGCATAAGGCCGAGCCTTCCACCCTTTACCAAGTATATAGGTGCATTAATTAAAATAAGAGATATTCTGATATCCCAACATATCCATGTTCCAACATGGAACAAACTTCAGCTTCACCTACAACTAGCAACGCTATAAGAAGGGCTGAGCAAAAGCGGTAACTTAGCCAAACAATGGTTTGCTAGGAAAGGATGGTTGGAGGCTTGACATGGCAATATGGGAGGCATGATATAGCAAGTGGTAGGTAGCGCGGCATAGCAATAGAGCGAACAACTAGCAAGTCAAGATAGAAGTGATTCCGAGGGTATGGTCATCTTGCCTAAGATCCCGCAAGGAAGAAGAACGAGTCCATGAAGACGACAAGCGGACGAAGTCGAACAAATCCTCACAAACGCGACGTTATCGGAACTAACCCGAAGAAGCAACACCGGAAAGAAGCAAACAACATGGTAAACAACCATCACATAAACATGGCATGATGCACAACCAAGAATGATGTATGTCCGATTTAATAAGGCATGGGATGGCAAAGTGCACAAACAATACTACAAATTAAGTGGAGCTCAATATGCAACGGGTTGCATATTGACAAAACACCACATCAGTAATTTAGTTCTCTCCCGTTTATGTACCCAACAAAATTAACTGTGGTTAAGCATGGCAAGAGGTGAAGCATAAGTAAACTAACTATTTAGGCAAGTTTAAATGAGGCTGGAACAACAAACAACAATTCCGAAAAATCCTCATATGCATATTTTGGATTTGGTATTGTTCTGCCCTAAACCATATTTTATTTTTGTTAAACAGGAAAATAAAGTGCACCAAGTTAATCTATGCATATTTCTACCCCATTTACATATAAATTTTATTAAATTCCGAGTTACGGTTATTTAGTTATGAATTAAAGCATTTTAACATGGCATTATGCAAATTAATGCAAACAGCAAGTTAAACATTTTTAACATGGATGAAAGTTGCATATTATGAAACTAGACAGAATTCTAAGCATTTTACATGTTTAAAACATTTTAATCCGATGCACGGTTTTGTGAGAAATTAAATGCATGAAGTATGAGGGCTAATCTGTAAATCTGCCAAGTCTAGATAAATGCTAAAATCGCAGAACCTAAAAAACCCTATACGGGCCGAATCTGGATAGTGCACTGGGCGGCTGGGCTGCTCACCTAGCTGGGCTCAGCCCAGGTCGGTGGATACGGCTGAGGCGCGCTGGGCCTGGCGCAGATCTGGACCAAGCGGGCGAGGGCCACGATCAACGGGGCGACCGGCTGCGCTTGCGGTCGTCCAGGCGATCGAAGCAGAGGGCGGGGTCATCTCGTTTCTGAAGCAGAGGATCGAGCAGTGGGGGTCGAAGGCGGGCAGTGGCGCAGCTGCACAGGCAGGGGCGCGGGCGGATTCGGGCAGTCTGAGGGTCGGGGCGCTGGTTCCCTGCAACGAGGAACTCCAGCGATAGCGCTGCTCAAAGAAGAGGCGAGGCCATGTAGGTTGCTGTTACCTGAAGAAAAACAACAGAGAGAACGACAGAGAGAGTTGAGCGAGAGAAGCAGAGAGAAGACGACGGGAAGAAGCAGAACGCGAAGAAGAGGAGGCAGGGCACGGCGACATGACCTGCTGGTCGCCGGCGGCGGCAGAATGAGGTGGCGTCGGGGTTCGCAGGGGGGGTGTCAGGATCTAACTAGCACTGACACTGAATTCTCACACAACAGAGGAAATCACTCGAATTTTGGGGCAATTTTTGGGGATCGATTTCATTCACTCGAGCAAGAGTAGCTAGGGTTTCTGGCCAGCCGGAACACGGCGGCTTAAGGGCCAAGCCTAGATACAATTAAGATGCCCTCTCCACAAGCCGGAGGCGAGCTTAAAAAGGAGTTTAGCGAGGTAAAAGGGAAGACAGCGACAGGTACAGTAAAACGACAATGCGCGGTAACTTTCAAAAAGTAAGTGACACAGTAGCAACCGTCCGTTCTCAGATCAACGGCTGCGACGATGATCTGGGATGCGAAGCGGTACGATTCCCCTGCGTCCCTTGGATGGTAGATCAATGGCTGTCGTTTGTCGGGGCAAACTGAGTCAGTACTGTGGCATTTCTGGTGTTGTCGACAGAAGCAGGCCTGACAATTCCCCCCGACAAAGAACAGACTTGCCCTCAAGGATGGAAATCAGGAAAAACCTTTTGAATGAAGGCTGAATCCTCCCAAGTAGCGTTTTCCACTGGCAGGTTGAGCCACTTGATACGCCATTGGACCACGGGAATGCTGATATCACCTTGAACTCGAGGGATCCGCTTCCTTTCAAGTATAGCTTCAGGTTGTATCAGGATGTTTCCTTGCTCATCTAACAATGGTAGTTTTGGGTTTGGTACTGCTTCTGGACCGAGGTGCTTCTTTAGCTGGCTGACATGGAAGGTGGGATGTAGTTGACAGCCCTCAGGTAGTAGTAACCTGTAAGCCACAGTTCCAATTTTCTCCATTACTCTGAAGGGACCATAATACTTGGAATGGAGTTTCAGGTGCCCGTGGATACTTAAACTGGTGTGTCCGTATGGTTGTAGCTTAACATAGACCATGTCACCCACTACTAGTTGTCTTTCTGATCTCTTCCTGTCAGCAAAGAATTTCATTCTTTCTTGGGCTTTGAGCAATTTGTCTTTGATCTGCTGTGCTATTGTGTCTCTTTCCACTTGAGCTTGGTGATCATCTCCTTCTACTGGTGGGAGTACCAGTTCAGCAATCATGGGAGGTCTAGCATACAAAGCCTGAAATGGTATCATTTGCAAGGAAGTCTGGAAAGAGGTGGTGTACCACCATTCAGCCATGGAAAGCCAAGTGTGCCATTTCCTGGGATGAGCAAAAGCCATGCACCTTAAATAGTTTTCCAAACATTGATTTACTCTTTCTGTCTGACCATCAGATTGAGGGTGGTATGATGTGCTCATGTGCAGTTTAATCCCCATCTTGTTGAACAGGCTCTGCCAAAGGTTGCTGGTGAAAATCCTGTCTCTGTCAGTCACTATGACAGTGGGCAATCCATGTAACTTGAAGATGTTGGCAGTAAAAGCTTGAGCCACTGTTCTGACTGTTATGGGATGTTTCATAGCTACAAAGTGAGCATACTTAGTAAACCTGTCCACCACCACTAGAATCAAGTTTTTGTGCTTAGATTTGGGTAATCCTTCCACAAAATCCATGCTGATGTGGGTCCAAGCAAAGTCAGGTACTGGAAGTGGTTGTAGCAGACCAGGAGGGGAAACATGTTGTGCTTTGTTCAGTTGACATACAGGACACTGTTGTACAAATGTTTGTACAACTTTTCTCATTCCAGACCAAGTGAAAAGAATCTTTAGTCTGTGATAAGTGGCTCTCTCTCCAGAGTGACCACCAAGTTCAGATTTGTGGAAAGAAGTGAGCAGTGAATTCCTTAATTCATTGTTGTTGCCAATAACAATCTTGCCCTTGAATCTGAGTACTCCACTGGTAAGTGTGTAAGGGGGCTGACCAGTGGGATCAATTGTTAGTTTAGTAATGAGCTCAGAACACTTAGCATCATCCTTGTAGCTGTTGACCACTTCAGTAATCCAAGTGGGAATTGCAGCACTGGAACCAAGAGCAAGGAGAGCATGTTTAACTCTAGAAAGAGCATCTGCTACTCTGTTTTCCTTCCCTTTCTTATACTCCACTGTAAATTTGTATCCCATTAACTTGATGAGAAGTTTGTGTTGTACTCCTTCAGTTACTTTTTGCTCTTGGATGTACTTCCAACTTTGTTGATCAGTTCTGATTATGAGGGAGGATGAAGCAAAATAATGTTTCCACTTCTTAATTGCTTCAATGATTGCAAGTGCTTCTTTGTCATATGTTGACCAACCAGCAGCTTTAGGGCCTAGGGCTTTGCTCAAAAATGCAATAGGTTGTCCTTTTTGCATGAGTACAGCCCCAATGCCATAGCTAGATGCATCAGCTTCAAGAACAAAGGGCAAGGAAAAATCTGGTAAGGCCAGAACTGGTGCAGTGGTCATTTTGTTTTTCAATAACTGGAAAGCAGCAGCTAGTTTTTCTGTCCACTGAAATGCATCCTTTTTCAGTGCATCAAACAAGGGTTTGCAGATCAGACCATAGTTTTGCACAAATCTCCTGTAATATCCTGCTAGTCCCAAAAAGCTTCTCAAGTGTGTCACATTCTGAGGTGTGGGCCAGCTCACAATAGCTTCCACTTTAGCAGGATCTGTTGAAACTCCCTTGTCAGAGATTACATACCCAAGATACTCCACCTTAGATTGTGCAAATGTCCACTTAGAAAGCTTGGCATACAGCTGATGTTTCCTGAGTGCTTCCAGCACTAAAGCTACATGTTCTAAGTGTTCCTTGGATGATTTACTGAAAATCAGAATATCATCAAAGAAAACTAGCACACACTCTCTCAGCAATGGACCCAAAACAGTCTGCATAAGTTTTGTAAAGGAAGGAGGTCCATTTGTTACTCCAAAGGGCATGACCAGAAATTCAAATAGTCCAATGTGTGTGATAAATGTAGTTTTTCCAATGTCTTCCTCTTTCATTCTGATTTGATGATATCCACTTCTCAGGTCCAGCTTGGTAAATATCTTTGCTCTATTTAATTCATCTAGGAGATCTTCTATCATTGGTATGGGGTATTTGTTTTTAATTGTGTGCGCATTGAGTTTTCTATAATCAATGCACAACCTCCAAGTCATGTCCTTTTTCTTTACCAGAATTGCAGGAGAGGAATAAGG
Source organism: Aegilops tauschii subsp. strangulata (assembly GCF_002575655.3). Taxonomy (NCBI): domain Eukaryota; kingdom Viridiplantae; phylum Streptophyta; class Magnoliopsida; order Poales; family Poaceae; genus Aegilops; species Aegilops tauschii. The sequence continues at coordinate 272,909,825 of NC_053037.3, read as the reverse complement.
ACTATGGCTTAATCTTATATTCCCTTTCTTTAGGAGATCTTTGATAATTTCCTCTAAAGCATTTTTCTGATGGTGTGGCAATCTATATCCTCTTTGATTAATAACAGGAGCTCCAGGCTCTAAGTGGATTGCATGATCACAATCCCTTTTTGGAGGTAGGCCAGTAGGTTCTTCAAAAACATCCTTGTAGTTTTCAAGAACTTTGGCAATTTCAGGTTTTTGCACACTCTCCAGAAGTGTGTCCACTTGCACTGGTTGCATCCACATGAGTGCTCCAGAGAGCATATTATCCAGTATTTTCTCCATATGTTGCAAGAGAGGAGTGCAAGGACTGTTGGGCAGGCTCTCATCCAAGAAAGTTATTGATTCACCATTGACTAGTTTAATTCCAAAGGACATGTTTGGTAAATCAAAGGTAACAGGACTGTGTCCATACATCCAGTCTGCTCCCAGAATTATGTCATATCCAGTGAGCTGCAAGAACCCGAAATCAGATACCAGTTCAACTCCTTGGATGTTGTAGGAAGTTTTGTGGAGTGAGAAATCACTATATAATTTTCCCCCATTTGCTACAGTCACTTGAACTTGTTTCACTGGAGTAGCAGGACACCCATATTGTGCAGCAAGGGCAGGGGAAATAAAAGTAGTAGTGCTTCCACTATCAACCAGGGCCAGTCCTACAGTGTTTCCAATTTTGACTTGCGGTGTGAAAGTATGTTTCTTCTTTTCTTCAGGTATGCCAGTGGCTACATGCATGGAGATTTTGAGTTTAGTGTTGTCAGGAGGCTCCTCTTGCACATCAGATTGGACCTCTTGTGCATCAACTATGTATATGATATGAGGATTTCCAGCTTGTTCTTGTAGGGCCTGAATCTGAGATTTTTGGGACATCTTGCAAACCTGCTTGTGACCAGGGAACCAAGGTTCTCTGCACCTATAGCAAATGCCCTTCTCTCTTGCTTGTTGTATCACAAAAGCAGGAGCTGTACTGGTGGCCATTGGAGGTTTTGGCATTTCTCCTTGTGTTCCTTTTCTGAAATTGGGAACATAAGTTTTCTGAGAAGTGGAAGGAGGGCAAGATTTCTCAATCCTTCTTGCTAGCCACATAGCTTTCTGCATATCAGCAGGTTCTAAACACTCTAGATGGCTTTGAATGTAGGGGTTTAGTCCTGATATGAAACTGTGCAAGTAGTAGTTGTCAGGAACTGCTAGGTTATCCCTCCTCATTAGATTCATTTGCTGCTCAAATTCAGAGATGTATTGAGCAACAGTAGCATGTTGAGTTAACTTGTGGAAAGCTTTCACATTTTCACACACAGATGTAACAGCAAACCTGTGTGTGAGTGCAGAAAAGAATTTGTGCCAAGGAGTATTATTGACAATAAACCCTGTTCCTCTCCACCATTGGATAGCTTCTCCCTTCAGATAAGAAACTACTATTTCAGTTCTTTGCTCAATTGGTGTTCTAGAGGCTGAGAAGTATTGTTCTATATTTTGTATCCATGAATCTGCATCCACTCCTTCAAATTCAGCAATGTTTAGCTTTGCAGGCTTGACAGAAAGTATATTTCTTCTGGTTTCAGGAGCATAAGGTCTGTGTCTGTCTCTTCTGACCTCTGCTTCAGGAAATTCCTCTACTGTCAGTAGTGCTGCACTCCCTGAACTTGCTATTATTGTGGAGCGTGAAACTCCTGCTTGTTGGCAGCATGATTTGGGTGCCTATAAGGTCCTTTTGGAGTGCCATCCAAGTTCAGTTCTCTGCCTGTAGTTTTGTCAACTAACACAGCAGATCCCCCTGTAGTTGGGTCCTATTTATCAGTGGCCAGTTGGTTGTTTGGTAGTTGTTTCGGCCTTCCTGGTGGAATAGCATTGCTTCCCTGTCCAGAGAGAGGATCTAGCCTTTCCTCATCTTCATCTTCTTCTTCTCCCGACTGTTCAGTGGCCAACTTTTGCAAGTGCTCTATATTTTCTTGAAGTTTCTCTGGATGCTGGCAAAATTCCTATTGACTGACTCTGTGAAGTTATAAAACTCCTTTGTGTCCTCTTATCGATCTTGCCTTAGTGTTTTGATGTCCAACTGCAAGGACTCGAGTTCCAACAGATCAGTTCCAACAGAAAACTTGGAACTCCGGAAAGAAAGATGAACAAATGAAATCAAGAATTTTGATGAACCTCCGGAATAAGGAATTGAATTTACTCGATGAAACAAGAATAAGAATTACATTATGCTCATCCTTCACCAATTAAATTGATGACAAGCAATGGATTTGGCATACTGCTTATTCTCATAGAAAGGATTAAGATAGATATGCGCAAACTTGGGAAGGTCTTCAACGAACCACCGGTAGGATTGGAAAGAACGAATGAATCTATATGATAACGAAGGAAGATAACTCTTGAACGAACCACCATAAGAATTGAAAATGAATGAAGAAAAGATAAAGAAACATCGGAAAGAATTAGAAAATGAACGAAGATACTTGAGAGAATTTAGATACAAGTGAACGCAGAGATCCCGAGCTGATTAGATAATACTTGAATGATGCACCGGTATGATTTGGAGAACGAGAGCTGAAAGCTTGAATGAATAATTCTGAGATGATGGGCTCCGGAGAATCAAACTGAAAAGACTTCTGAAATGCTCCGGATGGGTGAAAAGAATTCTCACAATCAAAAACAATTATGATAGGATGGCATCAAACTAGAACCAGGAATCTTGAAGAGAATGGAGCAAGATTTAAGAGAAACTCTTCTTCGGTCTTCAAATGTTGAGAATGACGATGAGAGACACCACCATGAATTGTTGAGGCACTCTGGAATGAAAATTGGAAAGGTTGAACCAATGATGAAAAGAATTTGAAACATCTTGGAGAAAGACATATGACTTATGATAATTCATTCTTACGTCAAACTTGGAAAAGAATTTGAGAGTAACTCCGGGAAAATTAGAAGAGTCAGGTAAGATCCTGGAAAAAGACTTGTGGGTTAGGGCCCACTCAAAAGATACACCGTTCAACGATTTAAAAGATAGATTGCGCCGGTTGAATTAAATGGCTTGAATAAAGTAAGACCTCGAAATAGCTTGAAAGGATTACGAATAGAAACTTGAATCTTCTGGGATATCTTCAGCACTCCGGATACAAGTATCACAATGTTAGTGATCAATAGATGCTTGGATAAGAACTTCCAACACGAGAAAGCATTTGAAACAAGGAAAAGGATATGATAAACACCAAAAGCTTGAATTTAATCCACTGGAGAAGAAAGAGAACGAAGAATGATGAACTTGAAGCTCCGTTAGTATCTTCCTGAGAATCCCCGGATAAGAACATTGGCGGAAAAGAATGGAGAGACTTCCCATCAATAAAAGGATACTTGATTAATAAATCTGAGTCCTTGTAGAAAAGGGTGGGAGGGAGGGAGAAATAAAGGCAACTTGGGACGGATGAAACAAATAACGTTGAGAAGACTTTGAGTTGATCTTGCGGATGGGAAAAATGATAGGATCCTCTTGAAGAGAATCACACTGGTTGGAAAGAATTGACATGACAACCTCGATGATCAAGAAGGATTGGTATTCACATAGAAGTGTGAGAACACCACTTAGGGAAGGTCTGGAATCAACACTTGGTATTGAAGCAACTCGAATACCACAAAACAAAACAAAAACAAAGGATTTGGCTTGCAGAATAGGCCGGAATAAATACATATGATAGAGATTTACCCAATCCCATATCGTGCATCTGTCGGAAAGATATTCTAGGAGCTACTTGAATTCCCACCTATAAAATCCCGAAACTTTCTGGTTATGCAATCAGGTGCTGGGGATACAGGGGACGCAATATATCTCACCCAAACTAACAATCCCTAGATCCAGCTGTATCCATCCGTCAACACATAACCAAGAAAAACTCCGGAAATCGTGTACCTCAACCTTCGAAAAGCATCCTTTATATGAGTTATGGCAATACTCCCGAACTCCCGCCCCAGTACTGGGTGGCGTCGAGGTGATCTCACCAACAAACTGCATAAAAGAGATTTTCGATGTCGGCGAAACTCAGGTATTCCGAAACTGCAACGATAAAATTGTGACGACAACACCTGGGAGCTCAACTCCCCGGGACACTGCCACAACCCCTAAATGTCAGGAGGCACCAAGAACAATGTTCTCGTCACAAAACCATCGAAACGATTCCAAGATACCCGCGTGATCCTAAAAAAAATTAGTGAAATTTGAGGAGAGGAAAGTCAAAACATCTACGTCAGGAGGCCTCACCAGAGCGACGAAGGGACTAAGGAGTAAAAAGAATCCTACTCTCCGATATATATAATCCTAAGACTCAAAACATTTTGTTCTAGACTCAACAACATCAGCGATTCGATCAAGCAGGGGGCTCCTAAGTCGGGGATGGCTCTGATTACCAACTTGTAATGCCCATGATGCGGCTATATCTCCCACGTGTCGAGGCTCGACTTAGAGGCATAACCGCATGGTGGTCTTGTCGCAAGAAGGGTCATCTTCACACAATCCCATGTAATGAACAAGAATGGGATAAAGAGAGTTGGCTTACCATCGCCACTTCACACAATACATAAATAAGTCATACATCAATCAGAGTACACACATAGGTCCGACTACGGAACCAAAAGAAAAGAAGACAACCCAAATGCTAGATCCCCAATCGTCCCAACTGGGCACCACTACTGATCAACCGGAAACGAAACATAGAAACGATCAAAGGTCCTCCTCGAGCTCCCACTTGAGCCCGGTTGCGTCACCTGCACTGGTATCATCGACACCTGCAACTGTTTGGAAGAATCTGTGAGTCACGAGGACTCAGCAATCTCACTCCCGCGAGATCAAGTATATTTAAGCTTATGGGTAGGAGAAGGTAGTGAGGTGGAGCTGCAGCAAGCACTAAGCATATATGGTGGCTAACATACGCATATAAGAGCGAGAAGAGAAGCAACGAAACGATCGTGAAGCTAGAAGTGATAGAGAAGTGATCCTGAAACTACTTACGCACAACCATAACACAAGAACCTTGTTCACTTCCCGGACTCCGCCGAAAAGAGACCATCACGGCTACACACGCGGTTGATGCATTTTAATTAAGTCAAGTGTCAAGTTCTCTACAACCGGACATTAACAAATTCCCATCTGCCACATAACCGCGGGCACGGCTCTCAAAAGTTTATACCCTGCAGGGGTGTCCCAACTTAGCCCATCACAAGCTCTCACGGTCAACGAAGGATATTCCTTCTCCCGAGAAGACCCGATCTGGCTCGGAATCCTGGTTACAAGACGTTTCGGCAATGGTAAAACAAGACTAGCAAGAGCACCCGACTGTGCCGACAAATCCCAATAGGAGCTGCACATATCTCGTTCTCAGGGCACACCGGATGAGCGAAGCATACAGGTACCAACGTAACCCAAGTTGCCAAGGGCGGTCCCGCACGGTGCTCTAGTTTGGACCAACACACAGAGGAGCACTGGCCCGGGGGGGTTAAAATAAAGATGACCCTTGGGAGCGCGACTCCCAAGGGAAAAAGGCTTAGGTGGCAAATGTTAAAACCAAGGTTGGGCCTTGCTGGAGGAGTTTTATTCAAAGCGAACTGTCAAGGGGTTCCCATAACACCCAACCGCGCAAGGAACGCAAAATCAAGGAACATAACACCGGTATGACAGAAACTAGGGCAGCAGGAGTGGAACAAAACACCAGGCATAAGGCCGAGCCTTCCACCCTTTACCAAGTGTATAGGTGCATTAATTAAAATAAGTGATATTGTGATATCCCAGCATATCCATGTTCCAACATGGAACAAACTTCAGCTTCGCCTGCAACTAGCAACGCTATAAGAAGGGCTGAGCAGAAGCGGTAACTTAGCCAAACAACGGTTTGCTAGGAAAGGATGGTTGGAGGCTTGACATGGCAATATGGGAGGCATGATATAGCAAGTGGTAGGTAGCGCGTATGGTCATCTTGCCTGAGATCCCGCAAGGAAGAAGAACGAGTCCATGAAGAAGACAAACGGACGAAGTCGAACAAATCCTCACAAACGCGACGTTATCGGAACTACCCAAAGAAGCAACACCGGAAAGAAGCAAACAACATGGTAAACAACCATCACATAAACATGGCATGATGCACAATCAAGTATGATGCATGTCCGGTTTAATGAGGCATGGGATGGAAAAGTGCACAAACAATACTACAAATTAAGTGGAGCTCAATATGCAACGAGTTGCATATTGACAAAACACCACATCAATTATTTAGTTCTCTCCCATTTATGTACCCAACAAAATTAACTGTGGCTAAGCATGGCAAGAGGTGAAGCATAAGTAAACTAACTATTTAGGCAAGTTTAAATGAGGCCGGAACAACAAACAACAATTCCGAAAAATCCTCATATGCATATTTTTGGATTTGGTACTGTTCTCCCTAAACCATATTTTATTGTTGTTAAACAGGAAAATAAAGTGCACCAAGTTAATCTATGCATTTTTCTACCCCATTTACATATAAAGTTTATTAAATTCCGAGTTACGGTTATTTAGTTATGAATTAAAGCATTTTAACATGGCATTATGAAAATTAATGCAAACAGCAAGTTAAACATTTTTAACATGGATGAAACTTGCATATTATGAAACTAGACAGAATTCTAAGCATTTTACATGTTTAAAACATTTTAATCCGATGCACGGTTTTGTGAAAAATTAAATGCATGAAGTATGAGGGCTAATCTGTAAATCTGCCAAGTCTAGATAAAATGCTAAAATCGCAGAACCTAAAAAAAACCTAAATGGGCCGAATCTGAATAGTGCACTGGGCAGATGGGCTGCTCACCTAGCTGGGCTCGGCCCAGGTCGGTGGATGCGGCTGAGGCGCGCTGGGCCTGGCGCAGATCTGGCCCAAGCGGGCGAGGGCCACGGTCAACGGGGCGACCGGCTGCGCTTGCGGTCGTCCAGGCGATCGAAGCAGAGGGCGGGGTCGTCTCATTTTTGAAGCAGAGGGTCGAAGGCAGGCAGCGGCGCAGCTGCACAGGCAGGGGCGCGGGTGGATTCGGGCAGTCCGAGGGTCGGGGCGCTGGTTCCCGGCGACGAGGAACTCCGGCGATAGCGCTGCTCGAAGAAGAGGCGAGTCCATGTAGGTTGCTGTTACCTGAAGAAAAACAACGTGAAGAATAGGAGGCAGGGAACGACGACATGACCTGCTGGTCGCCGGCGGCGACAGAATGAGGTGGCGTCGGGGTTCGCAGGGGGTCGAAGAGGAACTTGGCGCTGGGTCGTCCTCCTCACGCAACGGCGAAGCAGAGGAGGCCACGGGCTCCTGGAGGTCTTGGGCGCTGGCTTGGCGACTCCTTCCTCGAGCCGCTGCCTGGGCACGGGCGGCTACAAGCTCGAGAACGAGGAAGCAGGGAGGCGGTGGCGATTGGCTTGGGCGTGAACGACGCCGGGGATGGGGACGGCGCGGAGATGGCAGCAGACGGCCGGATCCGTGGGCGCGTCCAGAGTCGACGAGGGAGGTGGCCGGACGAGACGGCAGCGATCGATGGAGGTCCGAACGGTGGCGCCATGGCGCTCCTGTACAGAGAAGGAGAGAAAGAGATATTTGAGAGACCGAGAGAAGAAAACGGGAGGAACCCAAGAGAAGCAACGGAGCACGCAGGGGAGCGGGACAGCCTGCTGGAGGTTGTAAGGGTAGAGGTAGCAGTGGAGTGATCTATTGACTGTATGCTGTCTTTAGGGTCGATTACAAGTTCGGATACATGAATTTGGAAGGGGGAGGAAGAACAGTGGAGAGACTAGGGTTCGTGCCGCCACCAGGTTCGTGATCCACCTGATGCCGATCCTCTCTTGGCCGCTGCTTAAGTACTAACGCGGGCTGGGCTCTACTGGGCCCACTCAGGCCCAGTGTAGCGCTCGTTGGGCTTCTTGGTGCGTGACGGTCTCCCGGCAGTGGACGAGCGTAGCGAGTCGCTGCCGGCTGGGCCCTGCTTGTCAGCGCCGGGGCGTGGCTCTGGTGTGGGAGGCGCGCTGACATCCCCTCCTCCTTGGGACGAGGCGTGCCCCCAAGCCTCTACTCCAGGAAACCGCGCTTGCAACGCGAGCTTGTCTTCCCAAGTGTCGCCAAGAACAACTTGATTCGACCAACGAATCAGGACTTGCTCGATCATTGAGCCATTCTTCTTGCGCCAGCGGTGCTGTAGGACGGCCACAGGAACGGCAGGGATGTCAGTAAGCTGTGGAAGTTCAGGTGAAGAGTGCGTACCCGGGTGTAGACAGTGTCGTAGTTGAGACACGTGGAATACTGGATGCACTTGAGATCCTGATGGAAGTTCCAGTTTATAAGCTGCTTCATTGACCTTGGCGATCACTTGGAATGGCCCATAATATTTGAAGGATAGCTTGTGGTTTGCTCTTCTGGCTACCGATGTTTGAATGTACGGTTGTAGTTTGAGGTAAACTTGGTCTCCCACAGAGAAGGTTCTTGGAGATCGACGTTTCTCCGCCTATGACTTCATATGTTGCTGCGCTCGATGTAAATGTTGTTGTAGGAGGTCTTGAATCACTGCTCGTTCATCCAGCCAGGACTGAAGGGCTGGCACTGGGCACTCATCAGTGGGTGAGATTCCCCAAGTTCGTGGTTCATGACCAAACATAGCCTTAAACGGCGACATCCCAATACTTGCGTGGTGCGAGGAGTTGTACCAGAACTACGCGAGTGGAAGCCAATGACTCCAGCGGCTCGGACATGCATGGATGAAGCAGCGCAGATAGGTTTCCAGGCACTGGTTCACCCGTTCAGTTTGACCGTCCGTCTGGGGGTGGTTAGCGGAGCTCATACGCAGTTCTGTGCCCATGTACTTGAATAGCTCGCGCCAAAAGTGGCTTGTGAACACCGGGTCGCGATCTGAGACAATAGAGCGCGGGAACCCGTGAATCCTGTAGATGCTTGTCATGTAGAGAAGCGCCACCTTGGAGGCTGTGTACGGATGAGCTAAAGGCAGGAAGTGGGCAAATTTTGTGCGCTTATCCACGACCACCCAGATGCAATTGACTTTTCCTGACTGGGGCAGGCCATCGATGAAGTCCATGGTGACCATGTCCCAGGGTTGATGAGGAATTGGGAGGGGCTCCAACAGGCCCGGGGACGCTCACCTTTCAGGCTTAGCTTGCTGGCAGACTGGGAAGTAGCGCACGTACTGCACAATGTGCGCCTTCATCTTGGGCCAAGCAAAAAGACGCCGTATCCGCCGAAAAGTGGCTGGGAACCCACTGTGCCCTCCCATGGGGCTGTCATGAAAAGCAGAGATGATCTTCTGCTGCATAGCTGTAGTGCCCCCCAGCCAAATTCTCCCGCGGAATAGCAAAATCCCTTGCTCCAGAGTGAAACGTTGTTTCAGATCCTCTTTGATAGCCAATTGTTCCAAAAGCTTCTGGGCCTGCGGATTGCTGTGATAGCTGGCAGCCACGTCCTCGAGCAAACTGGGATGACATGTGGTGATGTTGAACAATAGATCAAGTGTATGCGCACGGGAAAGGGCATCCGCAGCTGTGTTTTCAGAGCCTTTCTTGTAACGGATGACGTAGCGGAGCCCGAGTAGCTTGGTGAAAGCTCATTGCTGCCATGGGGTAGTCAGACGTTGCTCTTCCAGGTCGATAAGACTCTTTTGGTCTGTATAGATGATGAACTCGTTGTGTTGCAGGTAAGGGCGCCATTGGTCAACAGCCACCACAATGGCAAGGTACTCTTTCTCGTATGTGGACAGCCTTTGGTAACGCGGGCTCAGGCCTTTGCTCATGAAAGCAATAGGATGTCCTTCCTGTTGCAGGACTTCCCCAATGCCTCGATCACAAGCATCTGTTTCGACAGCAAACTGTTTACTGAAATCTAGAAGTGCCAATACTGGTGCAGAAACTAGTTGTTGTTTCAGGAGCAGAAAAGCTTGGTTGGTGTTGTCGGTCCATACGAATGGCACACCCTTCTTGAGCAGGTTGAAAAGGGGCCGGGCGATGATGCCGAATCCTCGCACGAATCTGCGGTAATACCCAGCCAATCCCAGAAATCTGTGCACTTCTTTTGCATCACTAGGTGTTTGCCATGATTCAACTGCTTGGATCTTACTCGGATCAGTAGCTACTCCCTGACAGCTGATGATGTGCCCCAGGTAAGACAGTTGTTGTTGCCCAAATTCACACTTAGATTTCTTGACCTTCCATTGGTCGCGATGCAGCAAGGTGAGGACCTGGCGTATGTGGTCCAAGTGTTCTTCCCAAGTTTTACTGAACACTAGGATGTCGTCGAAGAAAACCAGTACGCAGAACCTCAAAAGGGGGTGCAGTGTGTCTGTCATTGCTCCATTAAAAGTACCCAGCCCTCCCGCGAGGCCATAGGACAGCACTTTAAATTCATAGTTGCCCAAGTGAGTTTGAAAGGCTGTTTTGAAATCCTCGCCTTCGGCCAGCCTGATCTGGTGGTACCCCCCGCGAAGGTCCAATTTGGAGAAACAATGCGCGCCATGTAGCTCATCCAGCAATTCCTCAATGACAGGCACCGGGAATTTACTGACGCGAGTCATCTCATTAAGATGGCGATAGTCGATGCACATCCTCCACGTGCCATCCTTCTTTTTAACGAGGATGACAGGTGAACAAAAACTGCTCTGTCTGCGCTAGATCACTCCGGACTGTAGCAGTTCTTGCACTTGTCGCTCAATCTCTGACTTCAGTTCAGGTTTGTGGCGATAGGCTCTGATATTGACCGGTTGTGCCCCCGGCATCAACGGTATTGTGTGATCGCAGGCACGTCGAGGTGGAAGTCCGTGTGGCTCTCCAAAGACATCATCGAATTCAGCCAGTAGTTGCTTCAGCTCTTGTGGTTCTGTTTGCTTGATCCCCTGTTCCTTGTTGATTGGATACAGCAAACAGATATGCATGAGCGATCCTTGTCGATGTAACTGCTGCAACTACGCACTGTTGATCACATGGCAGGTGGTTGAATTTGATTCATGGCCGAACAAGTGAGCTGGACCTTTTGGTGTAGGAATCTGGAGGTGTTTGTGCTTCCAGTCGACAGTCATCGGACTGTGCTACTCCAACCAATCCATGCCAAGGATAGCATCGTATGCACCCAGTGGCAGGATTTTCATATCATTGACAAAATCAAGTCCTTGTGATGACCACTGGCAGCATGGTATGGACTTCCTGCAGAGAAGTTCGCCCCCGTCCGCTACCTTAACCCGTGAGGGTCGAACCAGTTGATCAGGCAGTTTTTTGTTGATGAAAGAGGTCGAGCTGCCACTGTCCACTAAGATTAGCACCTCTCTGTCCTACATGGTGGCTAGTAGCTGGAAAACTTTGGGTGAGACGCCACCATCAAGAGCTGGCTGCGAGATGGCATGGACCTGCTGGATGTCTCCCTCGCTGTCACTGATAGAATCAGCCCCCAAAAGTGCAAGCATCTCTTCGGCCACATGCAGCTGGATGGTGCTTGGGCAGACGTGCTCGGGTCCCCAACGCTCACCGCACTTGAAGCATAATCCACGAGCGCGGCGATAATCCCGAAGAGCTTTGACATTGGATGTGTTAGCTCGCGCGGCGTCAGTGCCGCGGCGATCCGCAACAGTCGTGGGCACTGTTGCTGGCTCCGGTCGGGCTGGTGGTGGAGGCAGGGGAAGCGCCAGTCCCGCACGGGCTGGCGTCTCATGTGGGCGCCGGCTAGTAGATGCCGCGCCGTCAGCCACCTCCTCCTGGAGCAGTGCCAGAGCGCAAGCAGTGTCCAGGTCCGGTGGCCTCTGGACCAACACCACTGCTCGGATGTCCTTCCGGAGGCCCTCCACAAAACGAGTGAGAAAGTAAAAAGGATGAATGGTGTCAAAATACGAATTGAGATGATTGATAATGGATTCAAATTGCTCAATGTAATCTGCGACTGTAGTTGTTTGCCGAACAGTGTAAAACTAACGGATCAATCAAGCCGTTTCTGAATGGATTGTAACCAGATGGACGTGGAACCAGAGAAATTCAGCGCGGCCATGGGAACCCAAAATGAAGGCAGAATAGCAAACATGCTGAAGTACTGCTCGCAAAGTGTTTTCCACAGCTTCGGGTTGTCACCCATGAACTATGGGAACTGGATGGAGGGGTGCGCTTGGCCGAGGCCGCTGAGCAGCTGGCTAGCGTGCGCGAACGGGGAAAGAGCAGGGGGCGAAGGAGGGCCGTCGTACTGACCGTTTGCCGGGGGCGGTGGCGGTGTCAGGAAGGACACTGCCGATGGCCCCCGTGGGATGTTGTACACGCCGTGGCCTTCGGGCCCTTGCTGATTTGCTGCTGCGCCAGACACGGCCCCGATGTGGGCGCCGGTTGTCGCAGGCGGTAGCTGACCCGATGAAGGCGCCTGGTGGGGTGCCCTTTCTGGAGGCGGCGGCGGTAGCGGGGCACGCTGGAGGACCGCCATCGCGTCGGACAGATCGGCGACGCGCCGCTCAAGATCGGGGCGCCAGGCCACGAGGTCGTCGATCTTGGAGTTGGAGGCATGGATCGCGGCGGTGTGCTCCTTGAGAGTGGTCTCCAGACGCTCCAGGAATGACTGGATGGACGGATCCATGGCGATGAGGCGGATTTGCGCTTGGCGAAGGGATCTGGTTTCTACAAATTGGGCCAAATCGGCGTGGGGGAGGACGTGGGAGTGGTCTCTGATGCCAGATGTAAGGGTAGAGATAGCAGTGGAGTGATCTATTGACTGTATGCTGTCTATAGGGTCGTTTACAAGTTCGGATATATGAATTTGGAAGGGGGAGGAAGAACAGTGGAGAGACTAGGGATCGTGCCGCCGCCAGGTTCGTGATCCACCAGATGCCGATCCTCTCTTGGCCGCTGGTTAAGTACTGACGCGGGCTGGGCTCTACTGGGCCCACTCAGGCCCAGTGTAGCGCTCGTTGGGCTTCTTGGTGCGTGACGGTCTCCTGGCAGTGGACGAGCGTAGCGAGTCGCTGCCGGCTGTGCCCTGCTTGTTAGCGCTAGGGCGTGGCTCTGGTGTGGGAGATGCGGGAACTTCTGCTGCTTGCGGGGCAGGAGGAGCTCGGGGCTCGGGCGCGCGAGGCTGCGGACGTGGTGGCTTGGTAGGAGGAGAAGGAGGCTGCGGCGATTGGGCGGCGCTGAAAATTAGGAAGGAGGGGACTGGCTGTCTGGATGGGGCAAGGGGAAGGTTGCGGCTGGTTGGGCAGATTGGTGGATCGGGAGGGATCCCAAGGAAGGTGGAGGCTGGTCGGGGAAGGATCCCGAGGAACAGGGGAGTGTGGGTGGCGGCGCAAGGGGGAATAGAGTTAGGTTAGGGTTGGACTGATTTGGTATGAAGTGGTCTATAAATAGCGAAAACAAACTAAGGTTGGACCCTCGGAGCAGTCAACAAAAGCAAGGGGGATGCGGCAACTACGAGCGGATGCAAGTTTTAAAAACAATGACAAGAACGAGTGCCGATGCAATGCGGATGATGCCATGATGAAATGCAACAATCAAATAAAACACACAGCAAACACGAAATAACTGGAAGGCTTCTGAAGCGTCGATCTCGGGGCGTCACATCAGCAAACATGCATTTTCCCTCTCGGAACCACGTGTCTTCTCGTGAGATGCTCCGGTTTGTGAGGGGTGTGTGTCCAAACTTTCGTCGAACATGCCAATTTTTTTTACCATGGCACTTGGTGCCACACTGGTACAGAGAGGTGCTACACAAATGGGTTTTAACCCCTTTCCTCGATGGTGTTCTGAACCGTCGCCAAGTGAGTGACTGCGATAGGGGGTCCTTACCACATGACCCAGAAACCGTCGGGGATAGGGAGCCTTGATGCATATACAGTACTCCCCAGAGTTTGTGCTCGCATTGCCATCGGAGTCGGTATCCTGTGGTGCTACGTTTATAATGCACAACCCATTACAAATAGTTCACGATTATAGAAATAGACAATAACACATATTTACTTTTCCTCGACTGTGTGCGATTCGATGTAAGAGTGCACACAGTTGTTGCTATAAAACTGTATGCGAAGCTTGAATACATCCCACACGATTCATCCGTCGTACCCGCGTCAAATGATCGACCTATCGCACGCGTTCTTCAATGACCAAACATTTGCGATGCGCACAACATCACAAACAGTCCATAATTGCGAAGCGTGTGTGATAAGGTGACTACCGCAAACATTTAATAAGAAAGAACTGTGTGCATGCTGTTGTTAATCGCCCATGTTTTTTCTTGGCTAGTCGTGTGTGCAGTAGAGATCGATCGCACATGTAGTGGATTCTAGAAACGTATCTGATCTCCACGTCTATCACATGCATTTCGCTTTCGCAAATAATGTGCAGTGTAACCCCTAACTAATCCCTAATTTAAAAATCACATGTTTTGAATTTGAAAGTAGGCAATCGCTTATTTCATATCCAACCATGTTTATTAAAAATGTAGGTTCAACCATGAATGCATAATTTGATGCACAGGTACATATACTGAAGAACTACAAATGCGCCAAGTAAAGAATGGCGAACCGTAATTGTACTAAAGACTGTAAAGAGAGAGGCGAAAGACATTCTGGTTGCTGGAGAAGGTGAAGCGGGATGCCCATAAAGTGAAGGATGGCTGCCCATCCATCCTTCACCGCCTTCATTAGGACTTCTCAATGCTCATTGTAGTCTGGATGAAATACTTTAACCTTCATTGCATGTTCACCAATCATGTACTTTGCGAGGTAATCTTGAGTGAACTGCTTTCGGAACCATTGCGAACGAAAAAGATTCATACATTGTTGTCTAACAACTCATTATGGGCAGTAAAAAGAGAAGGCTGCAGAGTTTGTAGTTACCATCCTACAACTCACTGTTGTGTTGGATAGAGCATAAACAAATAATTTTCTTGCCACCATTCGTATCGTTTTTCTAATAATGCTTACCAGTTTCCTCACTTTATGCTTGTTCATGAATATCTCATTGCCCCATACGAAAAAAGGGTCGATGTGTGGATCCTTGCCAAGGGCATATGTACCTACAAGCAACAAGTCAATATTAGAAGCTAACAAGTGTACAGGCCTGGATCTATATGCACTACATTATGGAATGACGGGGGGAGTACAAGCCGAGGGATGAAACTAACCTCTGCGGAAAATGGTGGCCACTCCCGTTGTTGTCCTGGATAAGTAGTGGAAAGGCATGATAAGTACAACAACCTTAACATCAAACAAATGTAGCAAAGCTAAACAACATCATCTCCAAATGATAGCTTGAATGTGTTGGTTTCAGCATGCTGTTAAAGCAGATACAAAATGGAAGGCCATGTTACCGATAACAAGCTTAACAGCCATCAAATATTGCAATTCAAACTGGTATTGTTGAAAATGAATAGAACGTAGGTAATGCTTAAACATCACGCTAGATAAATGCGTAAAACTGAAATAAAGGGCATGTGTTAACTACACCAGGAATAACTAGAACCAAATATAGCCGTTCAAACTGGTATTGATGCAGTCGAGTGGCACAGTTCCGACTTGCACATAATGAACATCACATTATGAATGACTGAAATAAACAAGGCATAAATGATCAGTATAACAACCAGATATAACCATTGAAAACTGGACAGAGTCTCGCTGCAACCTAACAAGCAAATACAGATAAACAGGGCATATGCTTGAAAACTAGACAAATGCTCACTTCAACCAACCTAACAAGCAAATACAGATAAACAAGGCATCTGCTTGAAAACTGGACAAATGCTCACTACAACCAACCTAACAACCAAATAAAGATAAACAAGGCATCTGCTTAATAACTGGACAAATGCTCACTTCAACCAACCTAAGAACCAAATACATATAAACAAGGCATCTGCTCGATAATAGAAAAATGCTCAGTGCAACCAACCTAACAACCAAATACAGATAAACAAGGCATCTACTCACTATAAACAACCAAATATAGCCATTCGTGAAACTAAAGTGGACAATTCATACTTAAACATCACATAGCCCTATTGAACAATACATTTTTTCATAACTAAAATAATTAAACATGGCACAATTAAAGCACTGCACGGCAAATGCTACTACAACAAAGGGTATGGGTTGGCAAGCTAGAAAAGGTAAGATTTGCTGATAGGATGTTGCCTCACATGTCATGGATGGGATCCTTCCAGTTGGAAGAGCACAGACCCATGGTGCGCTCTCTGATGTCACACATGGGCTGCTTCACCTTGGAGGAACCTTTCTGGGTGCCCTCCTCGTGGCCGTGGTCGTGGTCGATGAGATCTGACTTGGCAATTCAGGATCCCAAGCCGCCGCCGTAGAACATGTCCTTAAGAAATGACTAAATGGGCGCGATGGTGTATAAGGATCTCAAATCCTTTTTTGACTATAAACAGTAGGGTAAAACCCCACTGCAACTTTTATTAAAATAATAAGGCAGAAACAAAAAGATTGTCTGAAGGGCTTGAGCTAAGCCCAAAAAAAGAAAAGAAATAATAAAAGAAACTAAAAAACTAAAACTAAAATAACTAAAAGGAGCTATTACAAGAGCTAAAACAACCTATAAAATTTACAACAAGGTCTCCAACCAAGCAGAGAATTGCATTTCATATTTCTTCTTCATCCTGTATTTGAGAAGTTTGAGTTCCTTTGTGAATATGAATTTCCAGCCTCGAAATGATGGTGTGATATTCTCAAAGATTTTATTGTTTCTGCATATCCATATGGACCATGATCCCAAAATGATGATCTCCATGGAAAAAGGGTAGTTGAGCTTGTCTTTGAGGTCTTGATATGCTTCCAATACTGATAAATTTGGGGTTCTGGTGGGGCAGATAAAATCCCAACATCTGATAGCAAAAGGACACCCCCAAAAAAGGTGATGCAATGTTTCTTCTTGCTGGCAATCCCTTACTGCACAATTATAAGCTTCCAATTCAAAGTTTTTTCTTCTTAGAAGGTTCCTTGTGTTTACTCTATCATGCAGTAGCATCCAGAAAAATACTTTGTGCTTGGGTTGGCAAGAACTTTTCCAAATCCAGGTGAAATGAGGTGGAATTTGTTTGTGACCAATCAGAACATTATTGGCTTTAATTGAGGAATAAAATTCATTTCCACATATGAAACTCCATGTATCCAGAGCATCCAAGTACTCAGATTACCTTAAAGAGATGCAGATGTCTTCCATTTGTAAGAACTCCTCATATGCTTGTGTAGTCAGTGGCAGGGGGAAAAGATCTTGAAGATATTCAGTGTTTATCACTTGTTGAACACTTGTGAGTGGTTCTCTAGCAAAGGAGTAAAGGTGATAAAATTTGTGTTTGAGGACAAATTGATGCCACATATCATCCCAGAACAAAGCACTTCTTCCGTCACCCACATTGCACCTGGCTATAGCTTTAAAATGATCAATAAGGGCCAGGTTTGATTTCCACCAGAAGGAACCCACTTTTTGATATCCTGGGAGTTGTCCATTGCTGTAATAAGTTTCTCAAATGAGGTTCACCCAAGGAATGTCATGTCTATTGAAGAATTTGTGAAGGTTTTTCATGAGCAGAGTTTTGTTCTGTGTGAATATATCGAGGACTCCCAAACCACCCTGATTTTTGGGTCTGCAAACTATATGCCAGGCCACTAGAGCTAGTCTTCGATCTTCCATGTCAGGAGTCCTCCAAAGGCAGTGCCTCAAATATTAAATGATCTGGTGTTTAATAGTGATAGGGATGTCCAAACAACACATGAAGTAGACTGCTAAGGATGCTAGTACAGATTTGACTAATAGCACCTTCCCTGCCCGAGTCATAAAAGTAGAGATACCAGAAAGTCTCTTAGCAATTCTATTGACCAGAGGCAAACACGGCTCTAGAGTAGGTTTATAAATCCCCAATGGAAGTCCCAGGTAAGTAAAAGGAAATTGTCCCCTGGCACACTGCAGAGTGTTTGTGAAAATGCTAAGTCTGTCTTCTGCAATATTTATGGGCACCATGATTGATTTCACATAATTTACCTTTAATCCAGTAGCTGATGCAAAGGTGTTTAATAGAGCCTTGAGGCATAATAGCTGCCTAGAATTAGCTTGCATGAGAACCAATGTATCATCTGCATATTGTACTATGGGGAAGTCTGTGCAGGAGTTAACTTGGAGTGGTGGAGTAATAATATCTCTTCTCATAGCTTTATTCAGGACTGATTGAAGCAGATCAGCTACCAGCACAAAGATTAAAGGTGATAGAGGGTTCCCTTGCCTTACTCCTCTTCTGCAGTAGAATTTTTTCCCAGGTACTCCATTTAACATCACAGCAGATGAAGCAGATGTGAAAAGCATTTGCATCCAAGATATCCACTTCTCTGAATCTCTTTGCTCTAAGAATGTCAATTATAGCCTGGTGTTCAATAGTGTCAAATGCCTTTTCAAAATCCAGTTTGATTACTAATATTTCTTCTTTTGATCTATGACACTGGTGAATATATTCATAAGCCCAACCAAGGCAATCCTGTATCACTCTGCTCTTTAGAAATCCATACTGATTAATGTGCACCATCATGAGGATCACTTTTTGTAGTCCATTTGCCATAAGTTTTGTAATGATTTTGAGCACACCATTAAGCAAAGATATTGGTCTAAAATCATTAGGAGAGACTGGGACTTCCTTGTTTGGGATGAGAGTTATAAATGAAGTGTTTATGCTCTCAAGGTTAACATTACCAGCATGAAAGGCCAAAATAAGAGCAGTAACATCTTCTTTGATAATATCCCAACATGCTTTAAGGAACTCATTATTAAATCCATCAGGACCTGGTGATTTATCTATGGGCAAGTTCTTTACTACCTCATCAATTTCCTCCTGTGTTAAAGGCTTCTCAAGGTCTTTAAAAAGTTGTGGATCCACTCTGTTTTCATATAAATCCATTAAATCAAAGTGCATGGTATGGCCATTGGAGCGTCCTAATCTCTTTTTAAATGCCTCCCAAAGAATTGTAGCTTTACCCTCATGGTCAGTAATTTCCACTTGGTCCTCATTCAGGAGCATGGCAATTTTGTTATGTTTGTGGTTAATTGAGGCCTTTGTATGGAAGAATTTTGTGTTTTCATCTCCAAATTTAACACCCTTGATTTTGCATCTCTGCTTCCAATAGATCTTCTGATTACTGAGAACTGTCAATAAGAATTCTTTCAATATTATTCTACAATTGCTCTCAAACAAGGTGAGGTCTCCGTATTCCTCCAACAAGTCCCACATGAAAATACATTCATTCAATTCCTCAATCTGCTTTTCAAGACAAGACAAACTTTTAGCCCATAGTTTTTGTGCTCTTCTCAAATTTTTGAACTTGGCATTAATCTTCTTGGCAGGGTCAGTAAAACCAACAGGAATATTCCAGGCTGCTAGAACAATATCTTTGAAGGAGTTGTGCTTTAACCAGTAATTCTCAAATCTGAACACCTTTGACTTGGGGATACTAGTGCCAACTTTGATTACACATGGTAGATGATCTGAAATTGGTTTTGCTAATGGAAGAGCAGTGGTATCAGGGTAGCTTGTCATCCAGGTTGCTGAAGTGAAAATCCAATCCAATTTTTCAAGTAATGGATTGTCTTGCATGTTTCTCCAACTGAATTGTCTACCTTTGAGGGAGTTCAATTAGCCCCAAGTTACTAATAGCTTCATTGAACAGTAACATTTGATTGACATCCCCACCTGGTCTGTTTCTGTCCTCAGGTGACCTAATGAAATTAAAATCCCCCGTGACTATCCAATCCACATCATCAGGCAATTGAATATTAGTAAACCAGTCAATGAATTCCAATTTTTCTTCTGGGTTGCAGGGCCCATAGATGTTTGTGAGAATCCAAGACTTGAGAGTGGTGTTACAAGTGAATTGCATAGTTAAGGAGAATTTATTATGGAAGAGCATTTCACCAGAAAAAAGGGTTCCATTCCAAGCAGTTAGGATACCTCCAGAAGCCCCAATGGAAGGTGTTGAGGATATAACCATTGGAATCACCCGCCCAGGAGGGGCCGGGTTATGGTATAGTGGTCATCACGCGAAGCCCAGTACCAAGCTTGAAGACGGCGGGTTAATAATGGGCTTAAGACCCGGAGATGGCTTCGGGCCCGTAGTGATAAACCGCCGTATGGCAAGACTTGTAGTGTAAGGCAAGAATAGTTAAGAGTCCGAGCCGGACACTGTTATGAGCTGGCCGGGACTCCGAGAGCCGCTGGGCATCAACCTCTCTATATAAAGGGACGACCCGGCGGCGGTTTAGAGACAGGTAAGACAACCTCGATAATCAGGCGGGACGGCTTAGCTCCTGGTGATCGAAACCCTAATCAATACAACCTCAACTGGACGTAGGCTTTTACCTTCACCGTAAGGGGCCGAACTAGTATAACCCTCGTGTTCCTTGTCCTGTTTAACCCCTTTAAGCTTCCTAGCTGCGATGGCTCCACGACTAAGTCCTCGCACGAGGACATCTGCCGTGGCAATTCCACGACAGTTGGCGCCCACCGTGGGGCTGACGCACGGTGGATTTGAGTTCTTGAAGGGCAGCTTCGAAGGGCTCAAGGGATACGTTGTGGGCCGGATGACCAAGAGTCGTCGCGGCAAGCTCTACATTGACGATGCAAACTGGGGCCCCGACGCCGGCTCAATTGAGTACGGGTACCGGGTCCCCTTCAGCGGAATTCATGTCTTCATTGGCAAGATTGGTGAGCCGGGCCCTGAGCCGAATCTCTGTGCCGACCTCATCAAGACGGCTCAGCGTGCACGACCCGCCCGGGCTCTACCTGCCTTGAAGCATGCTTTTGTGGGATGTGTCCATGGAGGACTCTCTGAAGGATCTGGATCGGGTGATGAGACGGCCGCAGGCTCTGACGGCGAGTCATCTACGGATGAGTCAAACTCGCTGTATCAACTTCAAGATGGCAGGCTCAGGGGTTGTCCCGATGGCGACAGCATTCCGGACCACTTTGAGCCGCCGAGCCGGGTTGGAATATTCATGGCCGGCGCACAACCTGTTCAAAACCCCGCCTCCGGGTCAGGAAGCCCGGTGCCTTCGCCGGCTCAGGTGCTGATGGATCTCACAGACAAGATGACGGCCCTATTGACCGCTACGGTGGCTCCGGCGGATAAAGTTCAACATGAAGCGGAGGTGGCATAGTTAAAGTTGGATCTAGAAAAGGCCAAGGAGGATCTGGCGGCGGAGGGGATCAGGATGGCTGCAGAGAGGGCGGCTCTCGACGCCCAGACTCAGTTGATTCAGGCACAGTCCTTCTGGCTCACGATGGATCAGAACGCGTCCCAGGAGGTCATGAGAAGGAGGCATCAAAAGGCCCAATCTCGACTCCCTCCGGTTTACGATCCTCGAAACCTCTTCAACACGCCGGGTGCAGGGTCTAGTAACCCGCCGGAGATCATAGCACCCGGGGCTGGGATGCCAATTCAGCCCCAAGTGATGGGACCTCCCCGGGTGAACCCTGCCCCGCCTCAGTACGTACCAATACCACCGGGTCATTATGCCAACCCGTTGGAAAACATGGTCACCGCGGCAGCGCGGCTGGCGGCTCTCCCAATCAATGGTGACTCTCCAACGGCGGTTGAAACCCACCGGGTCAGAGAACTCCTTCAGACGGCTCTGGCGCAGCAAGAGGCGTATTCTTATAGCCGGGATAGGATTCATTCAACCCCTCGTCCAGGCCGGAGCTCGAGTTATAGCAGACACATGGTCTTAGCGACCGGCTCAAGTAATGTCCGACGCCATGACTTGCCACCTGGCCACGGCACGGGTCGCAACGGAGCCTTTCACGCAGCAGACCAAGACAGAGCACGGCAAGAGGCGGAGCAGGTGCCTCAGTTGACGGCTTACCAGCCACCCCCGGCTTATCCGACGGCTTCCATCGACGTGGGTATCCCAACAAGGACTGGAGGTGTCCCTTGTCTAGTGCCGGCTCTCCGCAATGAACGTCTGCCCAAGGATTTCAAAGGGCCTAGGAAGGTGCCTAATTATACGGCTGATTTACAACCCGGAGCCTGGATTGAGAGTTACGAGATGGCCATGGAATTGCTGGAGGTCAGCGAAGCGGCGATGGCCAAGTACTTCACCATGATGTTAGATGGGACTGCCCGCACTTGGTGGAAAGGGCTGCCGCCGAATTCTATCGGGTCTTGGGCTGAGCTGAAAGCCCGGTTCATCCAAAACTTCAAAGATACCTGTAGGCAGTCTATGTCAATTGTGGATTTGACTAACTGTAAACAGCAGGAGGGTGAGTCTACGACACATTGGGTCCGCCGGGTCAAAGAGATAATACATTCATCTGATAAGATGGATGCCGGCTCCGCATTCTTGATGTTGGAGCAGAATTGTCGCTTCCTGCCCCTGAAGATGAAACTCGGGCGGCTCAAGCGCGATTGCAATGATATGGGTACGCTGATGGCGGCTCTCGTCAAGTACGCCGACTCTGATAGTACCAAGGACCCCGCGTCAGATGATGAAAGGACAGGGAAGGGAAAGAAGAACGGCAATGGCAAGGGTCCTCAGCATAACCCTGCGAACCAAGGAGGTAACAAGCGTAAGGTTGATGGCAGCATGGAGTTTGTGGCCAATGTGTCACGACCGGATTTTGGGATATAAATTCCCAGAAAAACGGCCTGTGTGCTCACCAGCCCCAGGATTACTGTTAGCTGATGAGGCACCAACTTGATACAAGAATTCCAAGCAAGTACAAAAAAAATGTAGTACAAGACCATTTAGGCCTAGGAGTACAACATTTGGTTTGCTAGTGGTTGATGGCGGAAGCGGCTGTGGTTCATCTGCGTCTATGGGACTCCATTTCCCACAAGAACAGCTGACCAGGATAACTCCTATCTTCGCGAGGCTGCACACGTCAACACGCGGGTTCCGAGGTTGTCACCACGGTGCTCATCTCCAAGCGAGGAATCTGGCCAAGACAATAGCCAGGGACAAGCCAGTGAGTACGTTTGAATGTACTCGCAAACATTAAGAACACGGGTATAATAAATGAAACATGCTCCGGATTAATTAGATGATCACACGTCTATCACGAAATATACGAAAGACCAAGATGCACACATATGGTTAAAAATGTACCAAAACAAAATAATGGGTGCCAAACGAGTGTCTGAATGACTCCTCGAGCGGAAAATGCAGAATAGTAATATTGGTGCCAAACGAGTGTCTGAATGACTCCTCGAGCGGAAAATGCAGAATAGTAATACTGGTGCCAAACGAGTGTGTGAATGACTCCTCGAGCGGAAAATGCAGAAATAATAATGCCACAGTCGGGCGTCGAGGCGACACCACATAAAGGGCTTATATATAAAGTAAGAAATAAGAACACGCCACAGTCGGACGTCTGCGCGACGTCTTATAAAGGGCTTATAAGAGAGTAATCACAGTGAATATCCAGGAGGTAGAACCATCCCAGGGATACCCAATAATATACGTAATATAAATGGTTAGTCCAAAAATAATAAAGATCACAATCCATACGTGCCATACTCATAAACAATATTTAGTACAGTCGTTTCTCCATCCGAAAACCGATAATTTAGTCGAGCCGTATCTCCATCCGGATACCGTTACTACGATCCAGTTAGCCGTGTCTCCAGCCGAGAACCGCTAATATGGTCTAGTCAAACCATATCTCCATCCGAATACCGTCACTAGACTCAACTCAGACTGTGGTCTCTACTCAAGAACATGACTATCCAACAGGATGTATCCTCTGCAGAGGGAGTACCATTTTCCACGAGTAACGGGTTTACTTAGTCCCTCGGGACTAATTCCGTCTACGGTCTTTTAATTGAAAACACACCTGACCTGCACACACCAGCTTAACTCACCAGTGTCTGGAATCACCCACGACACCTGCCAAGCAAAACTCTAAGTGGGGAGGCTACGACCTCGACGTAGCATGGGATCACAAAATTTATATCGCGCGCAAACTGGGGAAGCTATCCCCTTCGGCTACAACCGAAACACCCATGCCCCCGGACCGGATGACTGGCTTTAATCCATGGCCATGGGACCCTCATCACGGCCTCTCTGTACGGTGTGTGCTTTGGAAAGGGGTTGACAACCTACTGAACCATACCCTGTCCCCTGCAGGGACAAGTGGTGGTACCAACAAAAAGGAAGCTACTGATCAAGACTTGGTCTACAACCGACTCAGGTGGTCCAAGTATCCACCAACAACATTACCACTAGTGAAATAAATCACCACTCCTCGAGCCTCACCAAGCCGTACCGGGCATACTCGTCTCGACGAGGGACTAGGGACAAGCTCGTGTGTACCCAAGACCACGACTTTCCCGGCTTCCTACCGGTGTGCAAGAGAAGCTCACGAGGATGACCCAAATCATTAGTGTATCCATTGCTGACCACAAAACAACTCCAAAGTGCACTCATGCACGAGACCATATCGACACATAAAGCTATCACATACTCCAAGTCCAAAGGTGTTGTGATCGTATCCAAACACCACAACAAAATATTATGCCAGAGTTCAGAAATGCTTGCCTTCAAGAGTATGCAAAGGATGCACTTATTGGAAGCTTTCCTTTTCCTCCAAAAATCCTATTTTGCAAAATACACAAATAACAAATATTTCAAACACAGTACCAAAACCTGTCTCAAATATTTTTGAAATAAATCTTAAAATAAACTAGATGAAATTTGAGAGAGGTAGGAAAAAGAATCAACTCATTTGGAGTTTTATTTTAAAAGTTATAGCCAGTCAAAGTTTGGTCAAATCTCTGTTTTTAAATAAAACCAGAAAAGAAAACGATTCAGAAGAAAATACGCTTTCGCAGTAGAGGAGACGCACTCGGGGGTTTGCGCCTTCACTTAAACAGAGGGAGCGGTCGTGCGGGTCACTGACAGTGGGTCCAGAGGGCCCACTGGTTAGGTTTGACCGTTTCTTCCCTCCTTCTCCTCTCTTCTGCCCGACGGGAGCGGGGCTCCGGCGATCGCCGTCGACGAACGGCAGCGCCTCACGGGCATCCAAGGGCGGGGATGGAACGGCTAGACCGAGGCGGTCCTTTGGGTGGTTGATGGGTCATCGGAGGTGGAAGGAATCGCCGGCGGCGAGCTCCGCGGCGGAGAAAAGCTACGGTGGTGAAGTGACTTTGGTGCTCCGGTGGTCTCCGATCGAAGTTGAGTAGCTGGGCAGCTCCGCACGACTACGGGGAAGTTCTTGGTGGCGCTGGTTGGGCGAAAGGGCAGCTGGTTGCGACGAATCGCACCGGGGCTTGGTGGCGGCCGAGCTGGCCGGAGTTGAGGAAGATGGCCACTACGGGTCGATCAACTGCGTGGGAAGCTCTACGGGGAGTGCCTGGTGTCGCCTGAAGCCTTGAACGAGCTCGGGGTTTCCTTTTATAGCGTGATGGGGCTGGCTCCGTGGCGGCAGAAGATAAGATCGCCGGCGACCACTTTCCTGTAGTTGCAGGGCATCGTGGAGGCGACGAAAGCGTGCCGACGAGCGGGAGGATAAGAACGGCCTGTGCTCTGGGGCAGCTGGCGTGCGCTGGCGGTTTGGGCGGCGCTGTCCGCGGCGGAATCTGCTGCCGACGCCGGCGTGCTGCCAAGGCGGCGCTGCAGGGTGCCAGGGGCAGCTTGGAGTGTACTGGAGAGAGGGCGAGTGCGTGGCGGGGTTCGGCAGGCGAGCAGGGGTCAGAGATGGGACGCGACAAGGGCGGCAGTGCGGCGTGTCCGCGTAGTGCGCGCGCGTGCAAAACGTGCGCTCTGGGCGCGCCCAGAGCACGCACGGCACCTGCTCGACGAAATGCCAGCGCGCTCTAGAGCTCGAGGGTGGAGCTGTCACTGCACAGGATGGAGGTAGGGGTAACAAGGCACTCAGTGGACAAGGTGGATCGGTCAGGGGTTCAAGCCCATAATGCAAACCAGAGAGCTTGCCAAAAAGGGCTGTGCACACCAGGTGTTCGACAGAATGCCAGATGCACTTAGGCAACTCTTGGAGTGGCCAAAATCTCCAGATCAGTGTCTCTTTAGATGCAGAAGATGGTGGTAAGATCACTTGGGCAAAACCAGAAACTTGTTAGAGTAAGTTTTGCAAAACTCCAGTTTTGGGCAGAAAGAAAAAGGGTTTAGAACATGCATTTCAAAACCTCCAATGAGCCCAATCTCCTGGACTTAAGAGTTTGGTAGGGAGGGCTACTAGTAGGAAAAAGCTCAGGGTTACTAGAGCAAAGAAAAATAAGGTTGCAGTACAAATCACCAAATTGGGTCAGAATGCAAAAGAGGTTGATCCACTCAAATTTTTCAAAGAACATCACTGGGTTTTTGCTTGATGGTGAATGGTATGCATCCACTGACATCTCCAAACACTTGGAAGAATTTTTAGAAGAATATTTAAATGGGTTGCAGTGCAAAAGTGCCTACTGGACCAGATTGGAAAAGTTGGTGAAGAGCTCAAAATCTCCAATGGCCAGAAGGTATTTTTGCATAAAAGTGATGTGGAACCATCACATGACATCCCCAAATTTTGGTGGAAAATTTGAATGCATTTGCTAAATGTTTGTAGTGCAAATAGGCTCCTAATGCAAAAGAAATCATTTTATAAGAACAAAGTTTTGAGAAAGTAAATCTTGCAACATTTGAATCCACTGATAAATAATTGTTTTATTATAGAGAGAAATCAAGTCCAACAATACCTTTGAAGGTTTTTCCCACAAGAGGCATAAATCCAAAATCACAAAAGTTAAAACTTGACAATTGGAAAAGTTTTATTTCCTGGCAACATTTTAATAAATAAAAACAAGGCCAAAATTTTGGGGGTGTCACAACACTACCCCCCTTAAGAAAAATCTCGTCCTCGAGATTTGTTAAAAGTTGTTTTGAACAAGAATTTGTTTTGAAATAAAATTGTTTTTATGAAAGAAATTCTTCAATTGCACAAAAACAAAACGGCTACAGTGAAAGGGCAATAAGTGGTGTAAAACCACAGTGTGTTGCACTGGCGCAACATGGAAAAAAAAATCCACGGTTAGGGAAAATGAGATATTTCTACGCAGATACAGTAATTTATAATAAATTCTAAATTACTAAAATACGCTGGTTGCACCCGAGAGCATAGTGCTCTCTCTGGCTGACAGGTGGGCCCAGGGCCCACTCTCGGCCTCTTCTCCTACCTCTGGCTCTCTCTTCTCTCTCGCGCGCTCTCCCGCGCTTCCTCCACCGGCGATGCCTAGCTCGTAGGGCATCGAGGCCGTACCGTGGTAGTGCGCGGCGTGCTAGCTGCCGGTGCAGCGTGCACTCACCTCGCGGGCCAGGGCGCTGTCGGCACTGCTCGCGGACTCGCCTCCGAACACCGGCGGCCGAGCGACGAGTGACGCTGGTGGACCTCGCCCACCGTACACCGATCTCGGGCTATAAAACGATCGCGGTGCTCCTCTCTTCTTCCTCACACCTGGCCTCGCTTCCACTTCTCCATCCTTCTCCTCCATAGCTGCTGGCAGGAGCTCGAGCCGAGGCTCTAATGGCGGAGGCAATGCCGGACTGGTATGTGGTCCTGGTGTGTGGAGGCTTGGCGGTGCTGCGGGGGTTCTCCGTGCTCCTGTGCGCGATGATCCTGGATGATCGTCGTGATGCTGCCGCACGAGTGTTAGCTCTTCGCGGTGGCGGTGATCACGTGGATTAGGCGCGGCATCAGGGCTGACTGCTGTCGGTGTGCTGGGGCAGCTCGCGCTCGAATGAACACTCACAAATCTCTCTTACTGAGACTGTGGTGTCCTCGAGTGTGGTTAGATAGGCGCAAAAATGTGCTCAGGGATTTGTAATGGTGCTCGAGGTCGAGTGGTGGCTGCTGAGAGTTTGCTGCTACGATGCTGCGCGAATAAAAAAATCTATGTCGTGAAAATACATATATACGCAGCAATAACTCGGGGGAAAGAAATCTCCTCGAAAACATGTTGCGAGAGAAAAATAATTAGAACCGAACTAACAGCAGTAAAACTGCTCACAAAACAGGAACTAAGGAAAAATCGGATCCGTCGCACAAATTTTTTACGAACATGCTGTAACACACGAATACAAGTACTGGGACAATAAATACATCGGAGGCGTTTACATGGAAAACGGTAAAAAGACAGGATCCTGAGAAAATGCCTCTGGCACTGGGGCACACTCCTCTTCTATCGGGGGAAGCGGGTTGACCAGCCGATGAATGCGCCCTTCTTGGTCAGGCCTCAGTGGTTTGCCAATAGCGATACGAGGATTTAAATCAGCGAGGCTCTGGAGATAGCCTATTACTCGCTGAGTTAAACGCTCCTGAGCGATGACGTACTAGGCAAGGTTGGCCAGTACTGGATCTCTCTCAATGCGCCCACCGGGAAAAGATGCAACTTCTCCGGGTGCTGCAAGACTCGGAAAATAATAGTACCCTCGCTCACTGGCATAGGGCACTGCGAATCGAAGACGAGTGAGCGCATCATATGCGGCAGCTTCTATGGCCATATGCGGAGTCGGCATGGATTTCCCCACGAAGGAGACTTCCGTTGGATCTTGGTTTGGGTATGTGGGAGGGATGTGCACCACTGCCCAATATTTCGAGGTGGAAGGAGTGATCCTCGATTTGAGTAACTCGTACTGGGGTGGATGGGTGGCGCTCATAGTACTGCAGGTAAAGTCCCACAATAATTTGACAAAACTGCCCGGGGTCGCGTCTGGGGTTCTCAGATAAATACTGGGGGTCGACATGGCAAGGAATGGCTGTGGGTGCTGCGCACAAAGGTGAGGGGTGCTCGGCAAGGTCACGAAGTGGCCTTTATATAGCACCGGGGCTGGGATATCTACCGGGGTGAAGGGTAACTGACTGCCGATCCTGTACTCGGGTCAAAGCCACAGATATACACATCACATAAATGTGACGCATTACTGTGGGCGCTGACGGGGTTGGTCTTGGCAGCTGTGCCCGAAATATAAAAATGCAACTGTACGCCAACGTACACATGCATAGCTACTACTCCAAAAATAAGAGCGCTCAAACAGACAGCATGCAACAAAAGCGATACAAGGCCACACATTACAAAGCATAGGAAAACTAAGGCTCGATACAACTTTGAGCGACTTAGTCTACCTCGTTAATGTCTAAGTGGGCTGGCCTTGCGGATGCCGATGCTTCTCCACGGTTCTCACCGTCGGGATTTGCTGGTTGAGGCTGAGGTGCTGCAGGGTCGGGGAAATGCTGATGACCATCGCGGGGGTTGTTGGCCACAATCCCGTTGGAATGGGTTCCCAAAAGGCGACGAAGCGCTTCTGGGCTCACCAAAGTGCTCTGGTTGAGGGCTGGCGCAGACATCAAGGGATCGATCGGGTGTCCGAATAGCACGACTGGGTTGTCGGTGTCGGGCTCCGCTTCTCTTCTCGCCGGGGCTCGGTGAACCAGCTCTCCACGAGTTGCGATCAGATCGAGAGTGACCTGATCGAACAGTTGCTCCAGTGTGCTTACATAGCGCACCAGATGCAATAGCGCAGGATCCGTCTCGTGGTCTCCGTTGGCAACTTGGGGCGGCCTACCATACCCATCACGACTGGGGTAGTAGTAGAACGAGCGACAGTTAACTCTGGGCGACAAGTGCCGGAGTTGAACTATAGCTTCGCGGGCTGCCAGTTGGATGGCTTGTGGCTCGAAGGAAGTTGTCCTTCCAGTGAACCTGTAGGGGCGTTCTGGCGACAGACCCCTACCGTAGATGTGGACAGTGGCCCAGTACTGACGGCTTTCACCGTACATGGGTCCTTGGTACACAACATACTCAGGAGGCTCTTCCAACGCATAGGCACGGCGGGTGAGGTTTGCGAGCACGGTCACAAAACCTCCAAGGTTGGTCGCTGTGGTCTCATTGTGGACAATGGGGCCAGGCATCGTGGCTCGGTTTGGGGGAGAGAGGTTGTGCTGTGCCGTGGCTAGCGTGCCCTTTATATAGGGAAAGGGGACGGAGTCTTCCTCCGCACGCTTGCGATAGAGACGGGTTGGGCGTCGGTCACTGGCGCGTGATCGATGGGCTAGGCGGATAGGTTGGGCACCGTCCGCCGAAAAGGGCGTCGGATCACTGGGGGGCTACCTTACGTGGGAAGCTTGACCGGGGTTAAGCTAAGGTCTGATGGTTTGGTTAACCTAGGTTTATTGACCTGGCTAGGATAGGATTAGCCAATGGTCAGCCTGGCTCTGATACCAAGTCTGTCACGACCGGATTTTGGGATATAAATTCCCAGAAAAACGGCCTGTGTGCTCACCAGCCCTAGGATTACTGTTAGCTGATGAGGCACCAACTTGATACAAGAATTCCAAGCAAGTACAAAAAAATGTAGTACAAGACCATTTAGGCCTAGGAGTACAACATTTGGTTTGCTAGTGGTTGATGGCGGAAGCGGTCTGTGGTTCATCTGCGTCTATGGGACTCCATTTCCCACAAGAACAGCTGACCAGGATAACTCCTATCTTCGCGAGGCTGCACACGTCAACACGCGGGTTTCGAGGTTGTCACCACAGTGCTCATCTCCAAGCGAGGAATCTGGCCAAGACAATAGCCAGGGACAAGCCAGTGAGTACGTTTGAATGTACTCGCAAACATTAAGAACACGGGTATAATAAATGAAACATGCTCCGGATTAATTAGATGATCACACGTCTGTCACGAAATATACGAAAGACCAAGATGCACACATATGGTTAAAAATGTACCAAAACAAAATACTGGGTGCCAAACGAGTGTCTGAATGACTCCTCGAGCGGAAAATGCAGAATAGTAATACTGGTGCCAAACGAGTGTCTGAATGACTCCTCGAGCGGAAAATGCAGAATAGTAATACTGGTGCCAAACGAGTGTGTGAATGACTCCTCGAGCGGAAAATGCAGAAATAATAATGCCACAGTCGGGCGTCGAGGCGACACCACATAAAGGGCTTATATATAAAGTAAGAAATAAGAACACGCCACAGTCGGACGTCTGCGCGACGTCTCATAAAGGGCTTATAAGAGAGTAATCACAGTGAATATCTAGGAGGTAGAACCATCCCAGGCATACCCAATAATATACGTAATATAAATGGTTAGTCCAAAAATAATAAAGATCACAATCCATACGTGCCATACTCATAAACAATATTTAGTACAGTCGTTTCTCCATCCGAAAACCGATAATTTAGTCGAGCCGTATCTCCATCCGGATACCGTTACTACGATCCAGTTAGCCGTGTCTCCATCCAAGAACCGATAATATGGTCTAGTCAAACCGTATCTCCATCCGAATACCGTCACTAGACTCAACTCAGAATGTGGTCTCTACTCAAGAACATGACTATCCAACAGGATGTATCCTCTGCAGAGGGAGTACCATTTTCCACGAGTAATGGGTTTACTTAGTCCCTCGGGACTAATTCCGTCTACGGTCTTTTAATTGAAAACACACCTGACCTGCACACACCAGCTTAACTCACCAGTGTCTGGGATCACCCACGACACCTGCCAAGCAAAACTCTAAGTGGGGAGGCTACCACCTCGACGTAGCATGGGATCACAAAATTTATACCGCGCAAACTGGGGAAGCTATCCCCTTCGGCTACAACCGAAACACCCATGCCCCCGGACCGGATGACTGGCTTTAATCCATGGCCATGGGACCCTCATCACGGCCTCTCTGTACGGTGTGTGCTTTGGAAAGGGGTTGACAACCTACTGAACCATACCCTGTCCCCTGCAGGGACAAGTGGTGGTACGAACAAAAAGGAAGCTACTGATCAAGACTCGGTCTACAACCGACTCAGGTGGTCCAAGTATCCACCAACAACATTACCACTAGTGAAATAAATCACCACTCCTCGAGCCTCACCAAGCCGTACCGGGCATACTCGTCTCGACGAGGGACTAGGGACAAGCTCGTGTGTACCCAAGACCACGACTTTCCCGGCTTCCTACCGGTGTGCAAGAGAAGCTCACGAGGATGACCCAAATCATTAGTGTATCCATTGCTGACCACAAAACAACTCCAAAGTGCACTCATGCACGAGACCATATCGACACATAAAGCTATCACATACTCCAAGTCCAAAGGTGTTGTGATCGTATCCAAACACCACAACAAAATATTATGCCAGAGTTCAGAAATGCTTGCCTTCAAGAGTATGCAAAGGATGCACTTATTGGAAGCTTTCCTTTTCCTCCAAAAATCCTATTTTGCAAAATACACAAATAACAAATATTTCAAACACAGTACCAAAACCTGTCTCAAATATTTTTGAAATAAATCTTAAAATAAACTAGATGAAATTTGAGAGAGGTAGGAAAAAGAATCAACTCATTTGGAGTTTTATTTTAAAAGTTATAGCCAGTCAAAGTTTGGTCAAATCTCTGTTTTTAAATAAAACCAGAAAAGAAAACGATTCAGAAGAAAATACGCTTTCGCAGTAGAGGAGACGCACTCGGGGGTTTGCGCCTTCACTTAAACAGAGGGAGCGGTCGCGCGGGTCACTGACAGTGGGTCCAGAGGGCCCACTGGTCAGGTTTGACCGTTTCTTCCCTCCTTCTCCTCTCTTCTGCCCGACGGGAGCGGGGCTCCGGCGATCGCCGTCGACGAACGGCAGCGCCTACGGGCATCCAAGGGCGGGGATGGAACGGCTAGACCGAGGCGGTCCTTTGGGTGGTTGATGGGTCGTCGGAGGTGGAAGGAATCGCCGGCGGCGAGCTCCGCGGCGGAGAAAAGCTACGGTGGTGAAGTGACTTTGGTGCTCCGGTGGTCTCCGATCGAAGTTGAGTAGCTGGGCAGCTCCGCACGACTACGGGGAAGTTCTTGGTGGCGCTGGTTGGGCGAAAGGGCAGCTGGTTGCGACGAATCGCACCGGGGCTTGGCGGCGGCCGAGCTGGCCGGAGTTGAGGAAGATGGCCACTACGGGTCGATCTACTGCGTGGGAAGCTCTACGGGGAGTGCCTGGTGTCGCCTGAAGCCTTGAACGAGCTCGGGGTTCCCTTTTATAGCGTGACGGGGCTGGCTCCGCGGCGGCAGAAGATAAGATCGCCGGCGACCACTTTCCTGTAGTTGCAGGGCATCGTGGAGGCGACGAAAGCGTGCCGACGAGCGGGGGGATAAGAACGGCCTGTGCTCTGGGGCAGCTGGCGTGCGCTGGCGGTTTGGGCGGCGCTGTCCGTGGCGGAATCTGCTGCCGACGGCGGCGTGCTGCCAAGGCAGCGCTGCAGGGTGCCAGGGGGAGCTTGGAGTGTAGTGGAGAGAGGGCGAGTGCGTGGCGGGGTTCGGCAGGCGAGCAGGGGTCAGAGATGGGACGCGACGAGGGCGGCAGTGCGGCCTGTCGGCGTAGTGCGCGCGCGTGCAAAACGTGTGCTCTGGGCGCGCCCAGAGCACGCACGGCACCTGCTCGACGAAATGCCAGCGCGCTCTAGAGCTCGAGGGTGGAGCTGGCACTGCACAGGATGGAGGTAGGGGTAACAAGGCACTCAGTGGACAAGGTGGATCGGTCAGGGGTTCAAGCCCATAATGCAAACCAGAGAGCTTGCAAAAAGGGCTGTGCACACCAGGTGTTCGACAGAATGCCAGATGCACTTAGGCAACTCTTGGAGTGGCCAAAATCTCCAGATCAGTGTCTCTTTAGATGCAGAAGATGGTGGTAAGATCACTTGGGCAAAACCAGAAACTTGTTAAGAGTAAGTTTTGCAAAACTCCAGTTTTGGGCAGAAAGAAAAAGGGTTTAGAACATGCATTTCAAAACCTCCAATGAGCCCAATCTCCTGGACTTAAGAGTTTGGTAGGGAGGGCTACTAGTAGGAAAAAGCTCAGGGTTACTAGAGCAAAGAAAAATAAGGTTGCAGTACAAATCACCAAATTGGGTCAGAATGCAAAAGAGGTTGATCCACTCAAATTTTTCAAAGAACATCACTGGGTTTTTGCTTGATGATGAATGGTATGCATCCACTGACATCTCCAAACACTTGGAAGAATTTTTAGAAGAATATTTAAATGGGTTGCAGTGCAAAAGTGCCTACTGGACCAGATTGGAAAAGTTGGTGAAGAGCTCAAAATCTCCAATGGCCAGAATGTATTTTTGCATAAAAGTGATGTGGAACCATCACATGACATCCCCAAATTTTGGTGGAAAATTTGAATGCATTTGCCAAATGTTTGTAGTGCAAATAGGCTCCAAATGCAAAAGAAATCATTTTATAAGAACAAAGTTTTGAGAAAGTAAATCTTGCAACATTTGAATCCACTGATAAATAATTGTTTTATTATAGAGAGAAATCAAGTCCAACAATACCTTTGAAGGTTTTTCCCACAAGAGGCATAAATCCAAAATCACAAAAGTTAAAACTTGACAATTGGAAAAGTTTTATTTCCTGGCAACATTTTAATAAATAAAAACAAGGCCAAAATTTTGGGGGTGTCACACTATGCTAGCTCACAAGGTAACAATCAGCGACGTAAGGGGAGGCCACCTCCCCGAGCCGGCGGTTCAGGCCCAACGCTTGAGCAGTTGTTGAATGAGCCTTGTCCAAGGCATGGCTCTAGGGAGAAGCCAGCTACTCATCTATGGAAAGATTGCGCAATCATGAAGGCCTTTAAGAATTCCAATGCCTTTAATGGCAACAATGGCTCGGGCGGCGGCTCAGGCGCCGGCGGCTTTCATGGCCCGGGCGGCGGCTCAAATCCCAATCCTCAGAATGTTCAAGGGGGCTTTAATCAGCAGTCCGGCCAGGGTCATCAACAGCAACAGGGGGGATACCAGACCAATCCAAAGCAGCTCAATGGTGGACAGTATCATGTGTTTACCACCAGTCTGTGTAAGCGAGATCAGAAGCTTCATAAGAGGGCTGTGAATGCTGTTGAGCCGGCGGTTCCACGCTATTTAAGATGGTCTGAGCAGCCTATTGTGTGGAGTAGGGAGGATCACCCTCCCCGGGTCGATAATCCGGGTCACCTAGCCCTGGTGGTGGCTCCTCAGGTAGGAGGATATAAGTTCACTAAGGTGCTCATGGATGGAGGCAGCAGCATCAACATCCTTTATTATGAGACCTTCCGTCGTATGGGGTTGATTGATAAGAACCTCAGTTAGTCCAATACTGTTTCCATGGTGTGGTGCCTGGTAAGTCGGCTTATCCAGTTGGAAAGATTGAGCTGGAAGTGGCCTTTGGAGATGAGTACAACTACAGGGCGGAAAAATTGACCTTTGAGGTGGTCAAGATAAGAAGTCCGTATCATGCCATATTTGGGCGGCCAGCTTACGCCAAGTTCATGGCACGGCCGTGTTACGTATATTTACAGCTCAAGATGCCAGGTCACAATGGGACTATTACGGTTCATGGCAGCCGAAAGATAGCCTTGGAGTGTGAGGAAGGTGACGCGGCTTATGCAGAATCTGTTTGTGCAACAGAGGAGTTAAAGTTTTACAAGGACAATGTTGACCCAACAGATATGACATCTCTGAAAAAGCCGACCACGGAGCATGAGCCGGCAATGAAATTTAAGTCAGCTGATGAGACTAAAGTTGTTGATTTTGTTCCAGGTGACTCATCTCGGCAGTTTAGCATCAGTGCCAATCTAGATCCGAAATAGGAAAGCGCGCTCATCGAGTTCATCTGTGAGAACAAGGACATTTTTGCATGGAAACCTTCTGACATGCCAGGTGTACCTAGAGAACTCGCTGAGCACACTCTCAATGTTGATCCGAAATTTAAGCCAGTCAGGCAATTCCTTCGGCGGTTTAATGAGGAAAGGCGGAAAGCCATTGGTGAGGAGGTGGCCCGGCTCTTGGCGGCCGGGTTTATTGTCGAAGTCTTTCATCCAGAATGGTTAGCTAACCCGGTGCTCGCACTCAAGAAGAATGGCACCTGGCGGATGTGTGTGGACTACACGGACTTAAACAAAGCGTGTCCGGCTGATCCTTTTGCTCTCTCCTGTATTGATCAAATCATTGATGCTACGGCGGGTTGTGAGCGCTTAAGTTTCTTGGATGCTTATTCTGGATACCATCAGATTAAAATGGCAGTTAAGGACCAGGAGAAGACGGCGTTCATCACTCCCTTTGGAGCCTTCTGTTATGTGTCTATGCCTTTTGGACTCAAGAGTGCACAGGCGACTTACCAGCGTTGTGTGCAGAATTGTCTTCATAACCAGATTGGGCGCAATGTTCATGCCTATGTGGACGATATCGTGGTTAAATCCAGGGAGAAGGAGACTCTAGTCGATGATCTTAGAGAAACCGTTGATAATCTCCGGGTTTACAAGATGATGCTTAACCCGGCCAAGTGTTTTTTTGGTGTTCCGGCAGGCAAGCTCTTGGGTTTCCTGGTTTCTAACAGAGGCATTGAAGCTAACCCGGAAAAAATCAAGGCAATCACCTCTCTGGCTAAGCCGGCGTGTATAAACGACGTCCGGCGTCTAGCAGGCCGCATTGCTGCTTTGAGCCGGTTTATAAGCCACTTGGGTGAAAAGGCCATGCCACTGTACCAGTTGATGAAGAAAACTGATGACTTCATCTGGAATGATGCTGCTAATGCTGCTTTTGAGGATTTGAAGAGGCAGCTGGCTGAGCCCCCAGTCCTTGCTGCTCCGGTTGACAAAGAGCCCTTATTACTGTATGTAGCTGCCAACACACGAGCCGTCAGTGTGGCTGTGGTGGTGGAGCGCAAGGAAGAGGGTAAGGAGTACCCGGTTCAGCGGCTGGTTTACTACGTCAGTGAAGTGCTCATTGAGTCCAAACAGCGGTATCGACATTGGCAAAAGCTTGTTTATGGTGTGTTCATGGCAAGCCGGAAGCTTAAGCATTATTTTCAGGGTCACCCTATCACTGTGGTTAGTTCTGCTCCCCTTGGAGATATCATCCAAAACAGAGAAGCCATAGGAAGAGTGGCTAAGTGGGCTATAGAGCTCAGGCCTCATGGTCTGAAATATGTACCGCGCACTACTGTTAAATCTCAAACTTTGGTGGATTTCATCAACGATTGGACAGAGCTACAGGTGCCCGAAGAAAAGCCGGATAATACATATTGGACTATTCACTTCGATGGGTCTAGGCAATTGGAGGGCTCGGGGGCTGGAGTTGTGTTGACCTCCCCTAAAGGTGACAAGTTTCGTTATGTGCTACGGTTGATGTGTCCATGCACTAACAATGCGGCTGAGTACGAGGCTTTGCTCCATGGTCTTCGGGTGGCTAAGGAGATGAGCTTGAGGAGAGTAAGGTGTTTGGGCGACTCAGATCTAGAGGCTCAACAAGTATCAGGCAAGTGGGATTCCAAGGACCCTCTCATGGCGGCTTATCGCCATGAAGTTGATGCCGTTGCTGGACATTTTCAGGGTTACCAAGTAGAACACATCGATCGCAGGAAGAACGAGGCGGCTGATGCATTAAGCCGGCTGGGCTCTCAGCGAAAACCGGTGCCGCCTAATACCTTCTTGGACATCTTGCATAACCCTTCTGTCAAGTTACCTACAGAGGAAGACTTGGCTGTCCCTGACCCGGAAGCACAGTTGGTGGCGGCTCTCCACATCACCCCAGACTGGACAGTACCATACTTGGCTTACATGACCCGGGGAGATTTGCCTGAGGATGAAACTTTGGCCTGACAAATAACCCAGCGGTCTAAGTCAATGGTCATTATCAATGGCGAGCTGCATCGTCGCAGTGTCACTGGAACTTTCCAGCGTTGTGTCTCCCCTGAGGAAGGTCAAGATATTTTGCGTGAGATTCACGTGGGGGATTGTGGCAATCATGCCGGCTCAAAATCTCTTGTGGCCAAGGCTTTTCGTCATGGTTTTTATTGGCTGACGGCTCATGCTGATGCGGAGGACTTGGTCAGTAAATGTGACGGTTGTCAGAGGTTCTCACGACGGGCTCATGTGCCAGCTCAAGAGTTGAGGATGATACCAATCACTTGGCCATTTGCGGTCTGGGGGCTTGACATGGTTGGGCCTTTTAAAAGGTCCAAGGATAAGAAGACCCACCTCTTGGTGGCAGTTGACAAATTCACAAAGTGGGTTGAAGCAGAGCCAGTTAGTAAGTGTGACGCAGCCACGACGGTTCAGTTCATGAAAAGGGTGATATTTCACTTTGGCTTTCCACACAGCATTATAACTGACAATGGTACCAATCTGTCTAAGGGCGCTATGGAGGAGTTTTGTCAACGAGAGCATATTCGACTTGATGTTTCATCAGTGGCTCACCCTCAATCCAATGGTCAAGCTGAGAGAGCTAATCAGGAGATCTTGAAGGGCATCAAGCCCCGGCTTTTGGTCCCTTTGCAACGGACGCCGGGTTGTTGGGTGGAGGAGCTACCCTCCGTGTTATGGAGCATCAATACTACTCCTAACAGGTCTACGGGTTACACGCCTTTCTTCATGGTTTATGGAGCGGAAGCAGTCCTCCCCAGTGACATCCGTCATGACTCGCCTCGAGTGGCGGCTTATGTTGAGGCGGATAATGAGCGGGCGCACCAAGATGCTCTTGACTTGTTGGACGAACAGCGTGATGTGGCCGCAGCTCGCTCGGCGATTTACCAACAAGACCTGCGCCGTTATCACAGCCGCCGGGTTAAGTCTCGGGTCTTCCAGGAAGGTGATCTGGTGCTCCGGCTCATCCAAACCAGACAGATGCACATAAGTTATCCCCGCCTTGGGAAGGGCCCTTTGTGGTCAGCAAGAACTTGCACAACGGGTCATACTACCTTATCGACGTTCGGGAGCACAAGGATTCACGTAAGTCGGAGGAAGAGACCCGTCGGCCGTGGAACGTAGCTCAGCTTCGGCCTTATTACACTTGAGCCACCGGCTCTCATAATGTACATATTTCTATAGCCATGTATATATTATGATAAATAATAAAGCAGGACCTCTGTCCTTTTCTCCTCCAAAGGTAAACGTGTTATTTCCATTACAACATCACATGGTCGCTTGGAGGTGGATCCGGCTTATGATCGTATTCGAATCTAGCCGTAAATAATATGATCATTTGGGGGCTTCCTGTTCAAACATAGGTCGTATTCGAACCAAAGAGAACATAGCTGTCGATACCCACTTGATTGGCAAATTGCCGATCTCATTGGGGAGTTTTCTTTGATCATATTTGAATCATAGCTCAACCCCCTTTGGGAACCGACGTGGATCGCATTTGAATCAGCATCGTTAAACAACTCTTAAGGTCATTTGGGGGCTTCCTGTTCAAACATGGGTCGTATTCGAACCAAAGAGAACATAGCTGTCGGTACCCTCTTGATCGGCATCGCCAAAGCCACCGGGGGCTATATGATCGCATTCGAATCTTAGCTTAACCCCTTTGGGACGATTCTCTGGTCGTATTCGAACCGGAAGCCCCTACGTTTTTGATCTTCTGACTTACAACAAGTTCTTTTGGTCACATCAACAGAGTGCACGAGCGGCTTCACTTCGCCGGCTTAATTTTGATTCACAATGGTAATACGTAGTAAGTATTCTTGATGCTGGTAAACCGGGGTTTAGATCTTCAACTCATTATTCGGGTTACATAAACCGGATGTATACTTGAAGGCTTGTAAGTATGCTATTATGGTTACATCAAAGATATAAGTGAGGGCCAGTCTTTGGCGACTTTTTGTTCATGTTCCGGGTTATATATATAAGGTTTATGATTCTCAGTGCGGTAAGCCGCCTAGAGATTTGTGACTTGTTTTCTATGCAGGATGGTTAAGTGCAGTTATTCGAGCTTAGGGAAAATAACTGATCAATCATAACCCAGAGGAATAAGAAGAAGCAGCTCCAATGGAGTTAAGCATTCAACACGTGCACGATGGCACGACAAAGTTAAGTGTTTGTCCCACTCTATTACAAGACTCCCCGAGTCCAAAAGGTGAGGCATTGTTTTAAGGTGTAACCATGAGCCGCCTGAAAGTCAAGGTGCTTGTTGAGTTGAAGCTTCCGGCTCATCCCTCTCCGCTCCTCTGGCTGATTCCGTGACCTGGAAGGTTGATGATTTCCAATCAATGCCGCTCAAAGCCTCAAATTGAGCCTCGTCATCAATTAACCCGGCCGGGTCAACTTCTGGGGCAAAGGTGTGCTTACGAGTCGGTGGGATCAAGCTGATGGCTTCGTAACGTGGAGTGGGGATCCTCTGATTTTCTGCGTCGTAGCCCGACTGGTACTTGGTAAGGTCGGTGTCATTCCCAAACAGGGTAGCCACCGGGCGCACGATCTTCACACAGGCAGCAAAGTCTTTTTGGTCGAAGGGGGTGCCGTCTTCCTTCAGGCTGGGGTATCCAAGCGCGATGTCGGCCGGGTCTAGCTCCGGAAGAAAAGCCTTGGCCCGGCTCAAAGCATCTATCGCTCCGGCTCTTGTAGAGGCCCGTCTTAGCTCTTGGAAGCGCTGAGGAAGAACGGCAAGCCGCCTGAGTACGTCCTCCAGGTGAGTCGGAACCTCGTTGGACAGGGCCACAACGGCTAACGCACGCTGTGACCCGGTATAGAGTTGCTCCACCAAGGTGTACACAGCCTTCAGCTTTGTTAGGACATTCTGGTTAAGGTTGGAGCTTCTGGGACCTGTTTAAACAAAGTCAGGTAAGCCGGAGACAGTAGGGGGACTTATGAGACATAAGGAATGAAAACTTGGTAAAAGCTTGCAGAATGACTTACCAAAGATTGCGGAGACCATCTGTGACACATGGCGCTTTAAGCCGGAGAGTTCGGCAGTTCTTTCAGTCAGAGCAGCCTCTGCTTTTTCGGCCCGGCTCAGCAAGGCGGCTCTCTCTTCAGCCCAAGTCTTCCTCTCTATCTCAAATTTCTTCTTCATCTTTTCTTGTGTAGCAACACTGAACTCAAATTTGGCGTTGGCCTTCCGGGTCTCAGTTTCCTGAGTCTTCAGGCGGTTCTTCAGCTCAGAGATTTTAGCTTCAAATTTTTTGCATGTAGCCTATACAAATTCCGGGTTACAGTTTGAGTAATTATTATGAAACATTGAAGTCCCAAGCACCTTGCAAGCAAAGACACTTGGCACTTGGGGGCTAATGTATGCTGAAAGATTCTGTCTCTAATTGCTAGTTAATGAAGGTAAGCCGGAAGTTAAGTCTACAACATATTCTATCATAAGTAGTAGACTTGGGGGCTAGTATGGTAAGGATGACTATGCAGTAAGCAGGAGAATTGTACCTCAGATTTCTGCTGTATCTGCTTTACCATGTCAATCTCCAAGTCCCGGCTGTTGTGCACTTGACCAATATAACTTGAAACAACGTCTCCAATGCTCAAATTCGCATAGTTAGTGATTTCCAGCCTAGCCTTACGGCGCTCTAGCAGCTCTTCCTTGGCAGAGCATTTTGCCAGCGCAGTGGGTCTCCCCGGCTGGACAAATTCCGTCCGGGTAATTACAACATCCGGGTCATCGGCCGACTGAACTGGGATGGAGATCTCCGGGTTAGTTGAAGTTTCTATGACTGGCTCGCCAGTTGGAGCGGTGGCTTCACGAGCTGAGGCAGATGGCGGTTCTTGGGCTGAAGCTTCCGGTTCAGTCAGGACCGGCTCTTCGACCGGTTTATTCTTTTTCGCCCTCTTGTTGAGCTTTGCTTGAGCACTGAAAGGACAAAAGGTTAGTACAAAAGCATGAGTAAAGATAAGCACAACATAAGATGATTATCATTACCCGGGTGCGGTTTTGAAAGCTGGCAGGTTCGATTGCATAGAATCACTAGAGGAAGGTGAAGTTTCCTGATAATTTGAATCAGAAGAATTGAGCGGTTGACGAGTAACGCCCGCCAAAGGATGAAAAGGATATAAGTTGGAGATAACCTCGGTCCGGCGCTTCCTTGATGCTTCAGGTAAGCCGGAGGAGAGGTCTGCATCCTTGTTGGTCCGGGTGTGCCGCCGGCTCTCATGAATCTGTCGCTTCAAAAGAAATTGAGGATCTTGATAAGCTAAGGGATGTGAAAATCTTACTTTCTGGGTTACTCTTCGGACTTTCAGCCTTGGCAAGGGCTCCGAGTCGGAGGAAAGTGTAGTTACCTCTTCAGTCACCGGGTTACTCGCTCCGGTGTCCTCCTGCTGATAATCAATATCGATAAGGCGGATAGGAATAAATAAGAAACAAAGGAAGAGCCTAAAGATTCAAGGGTTACCTCTGACTCGGAGCTGTCACTTAGCTGAAGCAGCACTGAGGCAGTAGGCCTGCTTCCCTTCTTGCGAGGAGCGGCTCTCCTGGCGGCTTTCTTGGCCTTCCTGGCTTTCTTAGCCGCCTCATGGTTATATTTGACCTTCCAGAACTTGTCATTAGCCTGAAAAATACAACAAAGGTTTCTTAAAAGTTCAGATGAAAACTGTTGAAAGGAAAATCAAGGTGTTCAGATCAGTGGCTTACCGCCGGAGCCGGGTTAGCTTGGCAGAAGGGGTTTAAGCCGATCCTCCCACAGTCAGCTAAGCTCTCATTCAGGAGAGACATGATCATGTCGTCCACGACGTCCTCAGGAAGATCGTTGGGGCTGTGCCGCAGAGGGTCATCCTTCCGGCCCGTGTAGTCACACATTAAGCCGGGGCGGCGGCTCAAGGGGATCACCCGCCAAGAGATCCAGACCCGGACCAGATCAATGCCGTTGAGGCCATTTCCCAGGAGAGCCTTGATCTTATTGATGTTGGGTATCAGAGGTTGACGCTCAGCTTGAGATAGTTTGTCTGGCAGGGGGTGATTGGGCTCCAGACGCAGGGCACGAAAGCCGGGTAGAGGGCTCTCGTCAGCCGGCGAAGTATCCTGGCAGTAGAACCAAGTCTGGTTCCAGTCCTTTGGATGGCTTGGCGGCTCAGCATAGGGAAAGAGGCAATCTCTCCGTCGTTTAATGGAGATTCCACCAAGTTCCAAGCTCGGCCCGTTGGCGCACTCGTTCTGGCGGTTCAGATAAAACAACTCCCTAAAGAGTAGTAGGCTGGGCTCTTCTCCAAGATAGACTTCGCAGAATACTTGGAAGTTGCAAATATTTGACACGGAATTGGGTCCTATGTCTTGCGGCCGCAGATCGAAGAAGTTCAGAACATCTCTAAAGAATTTTGAGCCGGGCGGTGCGAAGCCCCGGCTCATGTGATCAGCAAATATCACCACCTCGCCATCTCTAGGTTGAGGTCTCTCCTCCGACGGGTCAGGGGCACGATAAGACATGACCTCCTTTTTGGGCAGGTAACCCGTCTTCACGAAATCAGCTAAAGTGTCATCAGTAACAATGGATCTCATCCAGTTGCACGTGATGGGTGCCTTGGGAGCCTTAGGTGGCATTTTGACAAATGAAATCCTATGACAAAAGGATATGTCCGGTTCAATTATAAGCCGGAAGAAATTTACAGTTCAACATTCAAGACGGCGGCTTATTAAGGGGCCTAATGATATATGGCTAATTCTTTCGGGTTATCTAAGCCGCTGTGGGCATCGTGAGTAATTCAAGTTGTCTAAAACTTTATCATAAATGAGCCGGAAATTTTACAGCACGTGGCCTCTTTTAAGCCGGAAATGTGAGCCGCCATAGCTAAACAGATGCAATTTTTTACTAAGTGTGGTGCAAACAAGTTTCACAGATTGCAGTAATTATTTTGGATCAAACGGTCAGCTAAAAAGAAAAAATTTCTAGACCTAGAACTGACACAGAAGAAGTTCATGGATTCAGAACGAGATCTTATTGCAGACAAAGGGGATCTACTAGCATAAAAATGGATGCGCAACAACTACCGCAGGAGCTCCGTACTACTTTGGGATCAAACATGACTGCAGTGGAAGAACTACGAGGAACTCGAGAAGAACAGCGAAGAACAGAGGAAGAACAGCGGAACCCTAAATGCGGATCTACGGTGGAGAGGTGCAGGGACTTACCGGTGCTGAGGAGTTGCGGAGGTCACCGCTGTTTCTCTGGACAAGTCAGGGTGATGCAGCGGCCGAGGTTGACGAAGGTCAGGAGAGCGGCGGCGACGGCGGAGCTCGAGAGGCAGTACAGTAGCGAGAGGAGGAAGACGATGGAGGCGACAGGTGAAGGAAGGCTCATGGGCCGGGCTTATTTATAGGGAGCGGACAGTAAGTGGGCGCGAGAAACAAGGAGGCCATGACGTGATTATCGTGCCACGAAAACGCCTCGATTTTCGGGATAGCCATTAAAGATAAGATCCGTTGGGATATGGTGGAGTAAAAGAAAAATGAACTGAATGGAAGATGACGTCACGGCGACCAGGAATCCAGAAGATGACGTCACGGCGGGTTATAACTTTCGCATGAAATAAGCCGGAAGATTTTCTCTCAAGGGGATTGAAGATTGACATGAACCGGTTCAAATCAATCTGGGGCCTAATGTTGAGGATATAACCATTGGAATCACCCGCCCAGGAGGG
Source organism: Aegilops tauschii subsp. strangulata (assembly GCF_002575655.3). NCBI lineage: Eukaryota > Viridiplantae > Streptophyta > Magnoliopsida > Poales > Poaceae > Aegilops > Aegilops tauschii. The sequence continues at coordinate 272,865,449 of NC_053037.3, read as the reverse complement.
GCCGGGTTATGGTATAATGGTCATCACGTGAAGCCCAGTACCAAGCTTGAAGACGGCGGGTTAATAATGGGCTTAAGACCCGGAGATGGCTTCGGGCCCGTAATGATAAACCGCCGTATGGCAAGACTTGTAGTGTAAGGCAAGAATAGTTAAGAGTCCGAGCCGGACACTGTTATGAGACGGCCGGGACTCTGAGAGCCGCTGGGCGTCAACCTCTCTATATAAAGGGACGACCCGGCGGCGGTTTAGAGACAGGTAAGACAACCTCGATAATCAGGCGGGACGGCTTAGCTCCTGGTGATCGAAACCCTAATCAATACAACCTCAACTGGACGTAGGCTTTTACCTTCACCGTAAGGGGCCGAACCAGTATAACCCTCGTGTTCCTTGTCCTGTTTAACCCATTTAAGCTTCCTAGCTGCGATGGCTCCACGACTAAGTCCTTGCACGAGGACATCTGCCGTGACAATTCCACGACAGAAGGCAAGAATTCAAATTTGTTGAATCTCTGTGGGCAAAAGTTCTGAACATATGCAAGGTTAAAGTTTTCTCTCTTTGTTTCTTGTAAGCACAAGATGCTAGCAGCACTTTCCTCAACTTTCTGTCTAATAGGAAGCCATTTCTCTGGGGCATTCAGACCCCTTACATTCTAGTTCAAAATACTCCAGGATATGTTTCTATTCATGATTAACTAGATGAATATTTATTTGATATACCAGGCACCACCTCCTGGTATAAAAACCAAGCTGAGCTTTAATCTCAAGACTAGAGCTTTTTGATCTAGAGATCACACTGTTCTCATGCAAGTAGTAACAAAGAAATTGATAATGACTCAACTTGAAAATGAGAAGAAGTGACATGGTATTTCCAAAAGAAATCAGAGGAGTTCCAGCATCCTCATACAAGCCACAGATCCATGATTCAAACTTAGTGAACAAAAGACCATGAAACAAAAGAAGCCAGCATGTCTCATAATCAGGCATGAAACATGTTCTGAGTACAGTAACCACAGAATACATCTTGCATCCCACAACCAACCTAGACGTACTCATTAGAACTACCCTGTGACTGCTACTAAGATGAGAGCACATCATTGCACAATGCTGGAGGGGTTTCCAGCTTCAGTGGCCTTGGAAACCTTGGCCACATCCTCCTGACCTTTCTTCTTCGGCCTTTTTGACAGCTTCTCCTGCAGTTCTTCCTCAGATACCTTACAGAAAGCTTTAGTCAGGTTTTTTGACCACTTTATTTTGCACAATTGGAGGAATAGCATTGCAAGGTAAGCAAGATTTAGCATCACAGGACTTCCTTCTATAACCATTATTATATTTCTTATTTCTATCACTTCTTCTTACCTCAATTTCCACCAGAGGCTCTTTGTCCCTTCTTTTCTTGGAGACAGCTTCACCTAGAGGCAGGTTTATCACCTTATTTGGGGATACTTGTTTTAGTGGACTTCCAGCTCCACTGGAGGAGTGAGCAGCAGGGCTAATGCCCTCATTTTCTTTGCCCAGGCCCAGCATTATCTCCTTACAACTTGGAGCCTGTGTAGTAGCACATCCATCAGGGATATGAAATAGAATAGTCTCTTCAGATTCACAATTCGCAGTAAGCATTTTCCACAGTTCAAATTTTAGCAGATGCATTGTCCAGCCAAATTTATCAGGAGTCCGAAGTAGGTGAATTATGAAGTTAAACCAACTTACAGGAATGTCAATTTTGAAAGTGTTAACTTCTCCCTGTGTAGCTGGAGCAAAGTGCTGAATCCATAAGTCCAAACCTTCTTCAGAAATCAAATGAGCACCATCAATAATATCCAAAGTATGAGATTCAACAAGTTTCTGAATGTCTAACAAACTAGGAGATTTTGGGAAAGAAGTACTCTCCATACCCTTATGCATATCAGAAGATGTGCCAACCTGAGGAATAGGGACATCTGCTTTTCCTTTAATTACTGCCCCATCTGCTAAAACCTGAATTTCCTCTGGCACTTTGGGAACAACCACTGAATCAGACACAAAAGGAATATCATTGTTGTGAATAGAAGCATAATCACTGCTAGTGTGTAACTATGTTTGTGGCACTGCGGGTTCAAAACTCCCTCATTACCAGGTGCACCAACACTAGGTTCAATTGGAACAGGTGGTGCAGGTTGGTGAGCTTCTTGTAAAATCAGAGGGATATCTACATCTCCCTGTTGCTATACAGCATCCAGATTAATATGAGCTAACTGAGCCTCATCCTCTTCCTCATCTGCTTGATAGGCAAGTAGGATATTTTGCAGTCACATGCCCATAGGATTAACTGGAGCTCCTTGGTTAACCTCCTCACTAGCAGTGTGTGTATTAGACCAAATTCCATCTGATAGAGACACTGTTGTGGTAATGCTGCTATTGGGAGCACCATCATCTTGGAGAATTGGTAGTTCTGCTTGCTATTGAGGTGGCTCAGGAATGTTGGTCTGAGGAAAGGCCCAGTACCCTTGCTCTTCCTGCTCTTCCCAATCATCCCAATCTTCATTCTGTGCTGGCTCATTATTTAGTTGCACTGGCTGAAAACCTGGGAAATCATTGGCATGTCGTGGAACTTGATGTGGGTCCACTCCAGGAGGTGGAATAAGGTCCTCATCTACAGGGCCCCCACCCAGCATTTCTTCTTCAAAACACTCTCCTTCAGACCATCTGATGCTTTTTGGGATATTAGTGAGATCTGTCACTCTGGCCTTAACTAAAATTTTCCCTCTCAGAGCATCTTCCCTTTCCCAACTTATGATTCTACCCCACTTGGCAATAGTAGCAGCAATGTCTTCAGTAGTACAGTAATCAAATGGAACACCAACGAACAACAGCCAACAAGTTCTATTGAAGTGAATCCTACGCCAGTTCCTACCCTCATTGTGCTTAGTGAACAAAATGAAAACATCACCAAACGGATGCGGGCTCTGCCTGATAAGTCGATCTCTATCTCTAACATGCAAGAACTAAACATAAGCATCACCAAAAGGACATGGTTAGATTTCTCTGAACCCTACTTGCTCCACATCGTGAAAAAACTCCTCCAAAACGTCTCTGACATTAGGGAAAAATACCTTGTTCGGACGTGGCTGAATGGTAGAAATCGCCCAATCCTCGTGCCTTCTTGGTTGATGCGACAAGATTGCCCTGGAAACCAATTTCACCCTTCGACTTGGAGAATCTGAAAACCATGGGGAACAAAGGGAGCAGGGTCTACAGGAATGTTGGCCATGTGTAACACCCCGGATGTAACTTGCCATATTTGTAACTCCAACTCTTGCCATTTTCGGCTATGTGTTATGATATTCCCTCCGTGGTCGGGTTTTGTTTTCCGTTTTGCATTTTGTTCATGTCATGCATCTCGTATCATGTCATCATGTGCATTGCATTTGCATACGTGTTCGTCTCCTGTATCCGAGCATTTTCCCCGTTGTCCGTTTTGCAATCCGGCACTCCCACCTCCTCCGGTGCACCCCTCTTGTTTCTTTTTGTGAGCGGGTGTTGAACATTCTCGGAATGGACTGAGTCTTGTCAAGTGGCCTTGGTATACCACCGGTAGACCACCGGTCAAGTTTCGCTCCATTTGGAGGTCGTTTGGTACTCCAACGGTTAACCGGGTAACTCTAAAGTCCGTTTGTGTGTTGCAGCAAAACCCCTCTCTAAACAGCCCAAAACCCAGCAAACTCACTTCCATGCTCTAGGTCGTTCGATCACAATCGTGTGGGCGAAAACCGTGCTCCATTTGGAGTCTCCTAGCTCCCTCTACCTATAAATTAGTGTCTCTCCCGAAATCCTCCCGCAGTCCAAAACCCTAGCCATCTCCCTCTCCGCGGACGGACGCGTCCGCCGCCGCCGGACTAACCAGCGCCGCCGCACCCGGCCAATCAAGGGCTGCCACGTGGCCCCCGGCCACCGCGCGCGTCGCGGCCCGCCGAAGCCCGTGGCCGGCCCTCCCCGAGCCCGCGTCGCCTCCACCCCGCTGCCCACTCCCGCGGGAGCCCCGCGCCGCCCGTCCTCCGCCGCCATCGTCGCCGGCGCCGCCGCCCTCCGCCGCGCGGACCCCGCCTCGCCGCCGCCTCCTCCGTCGTCCTCGCCTGCCGACACCTCCTCCCCGGCGTCCCCCGGCGCCTCCTCCTCCTCCCTTGCCCGTGCCCGCTCCGGTGAGCAGCAGCTGCTCCGGCGAACTCCGGCCGTCCTCGAGCTCGGGCCCGATCCAGATCCACGAAGGGTTGACTTTCTCCTCTCCCCGAATTTCCCTAAGTCCTAATATTTTTATAATACATGCCTATTTTCAGTGCATCATAACTCTCTACATATAGCTCCGTTTCGTGCGTGTAATATATCTAAATGTTCACCTCGAGATGCTCTTCATTTTGTTCCATTGCACCATGTTCATTTGAGTCCATCTTGATGCCCAAATCTCTGGTGCAAGAGTGCTAGTTGCTGTTACCTGCTGTTACTTATCAGAACATGAGGTTTTATTATTTTTGTTGCATTTAATCTGTGCATCTTATGAGTATGAGCTCTACATGTGTTTTGATGTATGCTATGCCATATTTACAGAGGTATATGCCATGTATTTTTGTGATCTCTGTGGTGACTAGCACAAGCATGCAAACAAGGCTTCGTGATGTTTCTGATTTTAGGGACTTAGTAATTTACTAAGTCTTTGCCTGCTGTTATTTTGTTGCTATGTATCCATGTGTCTATAGAGAGATCCATGCTTATTTTGGTGATGTTCAGTAAGGATGTTTTGTAGATATTGTTGTATTTGATCCATTCATTTCCTTGTTTGCAATTATGGAGTGCCATAGCATGACTCAATCTTGCTCTACTTTTGCTATAAAATATTTCTGGCAGATTGTTAACATGATATTCAATTTTGCCAAGCTTGTTGTACTTATTTCATACATGCTATGTACTTGCTCTTGCCATGGATAGCTTCATAAACATGCCATCTTGCTGTAGGTACGCTTGTTTTGTCATGTATTGCTTTGTGTTGAGTGCATCAAGCTCACCAAGATGCCTTCATATTATTGTTTCTGCCATGCTCTGTTTTCTGCTGTCTAAAACCTGTTAACGAACTTGCTATGTTTACAGGGTTGCCATCATATTGTCTGTTCCTTTTTGGCTTATGGTCAGTAAGAGACTTTTGTCATATACATTTAGTAGAGTACTTTCATGCCTTGTTTTGCCATGTTAAGTACGTGTAGCATGTTGATTTCGTGCTCTCAACATTGCTACCTGATGCTGTTTCTGCCATGTCCAGTTGTCCAGTAATTTCTCAAAGTCTGTGAACCTGTTATCTTTTGCATTTTTGCCATGCCTGCTTGAACCTGCTGTGGTGTGAACTAGCCGTAGCTCAGTGTTCATCTTTTGTCAAGAATATCCTGTAGATTACTGCCATTTGCTTTGTTGCTACGTTGGAGTGCTGTAGCATTGTTACTTGTTGCATTCGAAGTGCTATCATGCTGTTAATCACAGATTCGTGTCATTCTTGTTTTGCTTGCCATTTGCAAACCGTGCATCCGTTTCCGGTGATCTTTATATCGAATTCGACCGAAATCATCTCATCTTTCTAGTGGCATACTTGGTTTGCCAAGTTACTGCCTTGTTCATCATTTTTCCTTCCGGAGCACGCATATGCATCACATACAACATCTCGCATATCATACATGTTTTGCATCATGTTGCTTGTGCATTTCCCGTGATTGATTGTGGTTCCGCTTCTTGTGTTCTTGTTTTGGGTAGATCCGGGAGACGAGTTCGTGAACGAGGAACCTGTTGAGTACGCTTACGAGGATCAAGCTTTCGACAACTCTGAGAACCTTGCAGGCAAGATGACCATACCCTCGGAATCACTTCTATCTTTGCTTTGCTAGTTGTTCGTTCTATTTGCCATGCTGCGCTACCTACCACTTGCTATATCATGCCTCCCATATTGCCATGTCAGCCCCTAACCATCCTGCCCTAGAAAACCGTTGTTTGGCTAAGTTACCGCTTTTGCTCAGCCCTTCTTAGAGCATTGCTAGTTGCAGGTGAAGTTGAAGTTTGTTCCATGTCGGAACATGGATATGTTGGGATATCACAATATCTCTTATTATATTAATGCATCTATATATTATGGTAAAGGGTGGAAGGCTCGGCCTTATGCCTGGTGTTTTGTTCCACTCTTGCCGCCCTAGTTTCTGTCATACCGGTATTATGTTCCTTGAGTTTGCGTTCCTTATGCGGTTGGGTGATTTATGGGACCCCCTTGACAGTTCGCCTTGAATAAAACTCCTCCAGCAAGGCCCAACTTTGGTTTTACCATTTGCCGCCTAAGCCTTTTCCCCCGGGTTTTCGCGAGCCCGAGGGTCATCTTTATTTTAAACCCCCGGACCAGTGCTCCTTCGAGTGCTGGCCCAAACTGGGCGATGTCCGGCGCCCCCTCGGCAACCAGGGTCTATGCCAACCCGACGTCTTGCCCATCCGGTGTGCCCTGAGAATGAGATATGTGCAGCTCCTATCGGGATTTGTCGGCACATTCGGGTGGCTTTGCTGGTATTGTTTTACCATTGTCGAAATGTCTTGTAAACCAGGATTCCGAGACTGATCGGGTCTTTCCGGGAGAAGGTTTATCCTTCGTTGACCGTGAGAGCTTATAATGGGCTAAGTTGGGACACCCTTGCAGGGTATGATCTTTCGAAAGCCGTGCCCGTGGTTATGAGGCAGATGGGAATTTGTTAATGTCCCGTTGTAGAGAACTTGTCACTTGACTTAATTAAAATACATCAACCGTGTGTGTAGCCGTGATGGTCTCTTCTCGGCGGAGTCTGGGAAGTGAACATGGTTGAGTTATGAATGACGTAAGTAGGAGTTCAGGATCACTTCTTGGTCATTACTAGATGACGACCGTTCCGTTGCTTCTCTTCTCGCTCTCTTTTGCGTATGTTAGCCACCATATATGCTTAGTGCCTGCTGCAGTTCCACCTCATTACACCATTCCTTTCCTATAAGCTTAAATAGTCTTGATCTCGCGGGTGTGAGATTGCTGAGTCCTCGTGACTCACAGATTCTACCAAAACAGTTGCAGGTGCCGATGATGCCAGTGTAGATGACGAAATCAACCTCAAGTGGGAGTTCGACGAGGAACGTGGTCGTTACTATGTTTCTTTTCCTGATGATCAGTAGTGGAGCCCAGTTGGGACGATCGAGGATCTAGCATTTGGGGTTATCTTATTTTCATTTGGATTTGACCGTAGCCGGTCTATGTGTGTATTTTGGATGATGTATGGATTATATTTATGTATTGTGTGAAGTGGCGATTGTAAGCCAACTCTCGTTATCCCATTCTTGTTCATTACATGGGATTGTGTGAAGATGACCCTTCTTGCGACAAAACCACAATGCGGTTATGCCTCTAAGTCGTGCCTCGACACGTGGGAGATATAGCCGCATCGTGGGCGTTACAAGTTGGTAATCAGAGCTATCCCCGACTTAGGAGCCCCTGCTTGATCGAATCGCTGGCGTTGTTGAGTCTAGAACAAAATGTTTTGAGTCTTAGGATTATATATATCGGAGGGTAGGATTCTTTTTACTCCCCAGTCCCTTCGTCGCTCTGGTGAGGCCTCCTGACGTAGAAGTTTTGACTCTTCTCTCCTCAAATTTCACTATAAAAAATTTAGGATCACGCGGGTATCTTAGAATCGTTCCGATGGTTTTGTGACGAGAACATTGTTCTTGGTGCCTCCTGACATTTAGGGGTTGTGGCAGTGTCCCGGGGAGTTGAGCTCCGAGGTGTTGTCGTCACAATTTGATCGTTGCAGTTCTGGAATACCTGAGTTTCGCCAACATCGAAATCTCTTTTATGCAGTTGTTGGTGAGATCACCTCGACGCCACCCAGTACTGGGGCCGGAGTTCGGGAGTATTGCCATAACTCGTATAACGGATGCTTTTCGAAGGTTGAGGTAAACGACTTCCGAAGGGTTCTTGGTTATGTGTTGACGGATGGATACAGCTGGATCTAGGGATTGCTAGTTCGGGTGATATATTTTGTGTCCCCTGTATCCCCAACACCAGATTGCATAACCAGAAAGTTTCGGGAGTTTATAAGTGGGAATTCAAGTAGCTCCTAGGATATCTTTCCAACAGACGCATGATATGAGATTGGGGTTCGACGTCTAGTGGTCCACCTTTCCACGGTTGGTTTTACAGTGGTCTCATAGTGTCTTAAAGAGTCCTTGGCTATGCCGACTCGGGGACGCTTCGTATGTCATGTGCACTGCCTTGTACATGATGGTGCTGTACGATCGAGCCCGTGTGGGCCCCACCACGAAAACTTCGGACGAAATATCTATCATATGTTTGTTCCGGCTTATTTTGCAAGCCAATACTTTGTTTTGTTTTTAATTGTGGTATTCGAGTTGCTTCGAAGTCAAATGTTGATTCCATACCTTTTTCTAAGTGGCTTCTCAACTAATGGAAGTGTGATGATTTACTATGGAATTCATTCGTTCATCCTTATTCGAATGTTTATTGTGAAGACTATATGTTGCAATTTCTATCCGTTGATTCTACTTGTCTATTTGTCTATCAAGATGCTAACGGATGTCACCCTCTTCAGGATGGCTCCGCCAACGCGTCACAATCCTGAACGCAATGAAGGGAGTCAGGCGAACCCTCCGCCACCACCTCCGCCTCCGGAGGCATGGCAAGCTATCATGGCAGCCACCAACGCCAATGCTCAGATGATTCTGCAACTCTTGCAAGAACGCACCCAAGGGCAAGGCAATCAAGGAAATCAAGGTCAAAGCAACAATCAGCCTCACTTCGCTACCCTCAACCAGTTTCTCGCAAATCAGCCGAAGTCTTTCAGCTACTGTGCCGAGGCCACGGATGCCGATGATTGGCTCGTGGACATCAACAAGCATTTTGAATGTAGCAATGTTAGGCCTGAGGACTATGTCAAGTTCGCTTCTTTTCAGCTCAAGGACCAAGCTGCTGATTGGTATCAACAATACAAAGATTCCAGAGGAGGTCGTGTGATCACTTGGACTGACTTTTGTCGGGATTTCAAAGCGCACCACATTCCATAAAGTGTTGTTGAGAGCAAGCGAGAGGAGTTCCGCAATCTCAACCAAGGCAACATGTCTGTGTATCAATTCAACATCCAGTTTCAGAAACTTGCTCGCTTCGCTAAACAAGACGTTCCTGATGAAAAGAGCATGATCTATCATTTCAGAGGTGGCCTTAGAGAGGATCTGCAGTTAGCTCTCGTTCTTGTTGAGCCTACTCAGTTTGATCAATTCTATAATATGGCACTGAAGCAAGAGGCTGCTCAGCTCAAGTGTGAGGCTTCTAAGAAGAGAGTCAGGGACGCAGTTCAGTCTTCTTCTTCCTCACTAGTGGCTGCTAAGCAACAGAAGTTCTGGTTGCCTCCTCCTCCTCCGTTTCGTCAGCCTTACCAGCAGAAGAACAAAGGTGGCCATGGATCTTCCCACCCACCCAACTCTGGCTATAAGAACAAGTCTCAGAATCAAGCTCCAAAGTCGAATGCTCCTTATCACCGTCCACTCTCAGAGGTGACTTGCAACAAATGTCAGCAGAAAGGTCACTATGCTAACAAGTGCTTCAACCAAAGGCGTCTTCCGCCTCCTCCTCCTGTGAGATCTTCCAGCAATGCAGTGGTCAAGCATAATCCCAAGTCTGCAAAGGTGAACATGATGAATGCAGCTCAAGCGGAGGAATCTACTGATGTGATAATGGGTAATCTCTCAGTTAATGATATTCCTGCAAAAGTTCTTTTTGATACTGGTGCATCTATTTCTTTCATATCAAGACCTTTTGCATCCATGAACAATTTGCATACTATTGATCTGCCTAAGCCGATAGCGGTTTCCTCTCCAGGATTATTCATGAATACCAAAATGATGGCTCCGGATGTTTCTATCAAGATGGGCAACTATAAATATTTATCTTCTCCAATGGTTCTTGGTGACTCGGATATTGATCTAATTCTCGGGATGGACTGGCTTTCTAAGCACGAGGCTCAACTTGATTGTGCTGCCAGGGAAATTCAATTGACACACTCTTCTGAGGATGTTATCATTTATGCCGCTCGTGATGAAACCATTCGGTTATTTTCTCTCAATGAGAAGGGCGAGTTGAATGCCATCTCTCAAATTCCAGTCGTTTGTGAGTACCAAGATGTTTTTCCAGAAGAGCTTCCGGGTATGCCTCCTCACCGGCCAGTTGAGTTCGTTATCGATCTTGAGCCCGGCACTGAACCCGTTTGTGAGCGTCCATACAAGCTTGGACCCAAGGAGCTGAAGGAATTGAAGAAACAGCTCGATGAACAAGAGCGTCTGGGTTTGATCAGACCGAGTTCATCTCCATGGGGTTGTGGTGTTCTTTTTGTCCAGAAGAAGGATGGCACGGAATGACTTTGTGTCGACTACCGTCCATTGAACAAGAAGACAATCAAGAACAAGTATCCACTTCCCAACATCAATGAGCTATTCGAGCAACTCAAAGGTGCTAAAGTATTCTCCAAGCTTGACCTTCGTATGGGTTATCATCAGATTCGCATTCGTGAAGAGGATATTCCCAAGACAGCATTCAGAACAAGCTTTGGTTCTTATGAATATACTGTCATGTCTTTCGGCCTTGTCAATGCTCCTCCAACATTCTCTCGGATGATGAATTTCATCTTCAACCCCTATACCAATGAATTCGTCCTAGTGTATCTCGATGATATCTTGGTCTTCTCCAAGAATAAGAAGGATCATGCCAAACATTTGCGATTGGTGCTCGACAAGCTCAGAGAGTATCAATTCTATGCGAAGTTTTCCAAATGTGAGTTTTGGCTTGATGAAGTTCTTTACCTTGGTCACATCATCTCTGCCAAGGGCATCGCTGTTAATCCCGAGAAGGTGTCCGCAATTGTGAATTGGGAACCTCCTCAGAATGTCAAGCAGCTCCGCAGTTTTCTTGGTCTTGCAAGCTATTGCCGAAGATTCATTGAGAATTTCTCTAAGATTGCAAAGCCTCTTTCCAACCTCCTCCAGAAGCATGTGAAGTATGTCTGGTCTCCTGAGTGTGATGTTGCTTTCAACACTCTCAAAGAGAAACTAGTCACAGCTCCTGTCTTAACTCCTCCTGACGAATCCAAGCCATTCGAAGTTTTCTGTGATGCTTCTCTCCAAGGTCTCGGTGCTGTGTTAATGCAAGAGAAGAAAGTTGTGGCCTATACCTCTTGTCAGTTGAAGCCCAATGAAAAGAACTACCCCACTCACGATCTTGAGTTGGCGGCAGTTGTCCATGCATTAATAACATGCAGACATCTCTTGTTGGGAAGAAAAGCGGACATATTCACTGATCACAAGAGTCTCAAGTACATCTTCACTGAGCCCAACCTCAACCTCAGGCAGACTCGATGGGTCGAAATGATTCAAGAGTACAATCCGAGTATTGAATATACTCCAGGCAAAGTCAATGTCATTGCAGATGCTTTAAGCAGGAAGGCTTATTGCAACAGCTTAATTCTCAAGCCATTCCAACCGGATCTTTGTGAAGCTTTCCGCAAGCTGAATCTCCAAGTTGTTCCTCAAGGCTTTCTTGCCAACCTCATAGTCTCTCCTACTTTGGAAGATCAAATTCGTGAGGCACAACTCCTGGATACCATGGTGAAGAAGGTGAAACATGGTATCGACAAGGGTCTTTCCAAATACAAGTTCTATCGCATAGATGATAGAAACACTTTATTCTTCGAGGACCGGATTGTGGTTCCTAAAGGTGATCTAAGGAAAGTCATTATGAACGAGGCACACAATTCTCTTCTTTCCATTCATCCTGGAAGTACGAAGATGTACCATGACCTCAAGCAGTCGTATTGGTGGACTCGAATGAAGCGAGAAATCGCTCAATTCGTGAATGAATGTGATGTCTGTCGAAGAGTGAAAGCAGAACACCGACGACCAGCTGGTCTCCTCCAACCTCTTGCTATCCCAGAATGGAAGTTCGATCATATCGAAATGGACTTCGTGAATGGTTTTCCAAAGTCCAAGCGTGGAAATGATGCTATCTTCGTTGTCATCGACAAGCTTTCTAAAGTGGCTCATTTCCTTCCAATCAAAGAGTCTATCACAACAGCTCAGTTGGCAGAGCTATACACACCAGGATTGTCTCCTTGCACGGCATTCCACAATTGATTTCTTCAGATCGTGGAAGTATCTTCACTTCTAAGTTCTGGGACTCCTTCTAGAAGGCCATGGGCACCAACATTCGCTTCAGCACAGCTTTCCATCCTCAAACTAGTGGCCAAGTCGAGCGAGTAAATCAAATTCTTGAAGATATGCTCAGGGCTTGTGTCATTTCCTTTGGCATGAAATGGGAAGATTGTCTTCCATATGCCGAATTCTCCTACAACAACAGCTTCCAAGCGAGTTCGGGCAAGGCCCCATTCGAGATTCTCTATGGTAGAAAGTGTCGTACTCCTCTCAATTGGTCAGAGACTGGTGAACGCCAACTTCTTGGCAATGACTTAGTCACAGAGGCTGAAGAAATGTGTAAAGTCATCCGTGAAAATCTCAAAGCCGCGCAATCGCGCCAGAAGAGTTACTATGATAGTAAGCACCGTGATGTGGTTTTCGAGATCGGAGACCATGTCTACCTCCGCGTCTCTCCAATGAAAGGCACTCGTCGCTTCGGTATCAAAGGGAAGCTTGCCCCTAGATACGTGGGTCCTTTCAAGATTATTGGCAAAAGAGGTGACCTCGCCTATCAACATGAGCTTCCTTCCAACTTCGCAAACATGCGCGATGTGTTGCACGTGTCACAGCTTCGCAAGTGCTTCAAGACGCCTGAGCGCACCATCAACTTCGAAGAGATTGACCTTCAAGAAGATCTGTCTTGTCATGAGCACCCCGTTGCTATTCTTGAAGAAACTGAGCGCAAGACTCGCAACACGTCAATCAAATTCCTGAAAGTGAAGTGGGCGTACCATTCCGACCGAGAAGCCACCTGGGAATGCGAGGACCATCTCCGTTCCGAATATCCGGAGTTCTTTCAGTCCTAGATCTCAAGACGAGATCCTCTCGTAGTGGTGGAGTGTTGTAACACCCCGGATGTAACTTGCCATATTTGTAACTCCAACTCTTGCCATTTTCGGCTATGTGTTATGATATTCCCTCCGTGGTCGGGTTTTGTTTTCCGTTTTGCATTTTGTTCATGTCATGCATCTCGTATCATGTCATCATGTGCATTGCATTTGTATACGTGTTCGTCTCTTGCATCCGAGCATTTTCTCCGTTGTCCGTTTTGCAATCCGGCACTCCCACCTCCTCCGGCACACCCCTCTTGTTTCTTTCCGTGAGCGAGAGTCGAACGTTCTCGGAATGGACCGAGGCTTGTCAAGTGGCCTTGGTATACCACCGGTCAAGTTTCGTTCCATTTGGAGGTCGTTTGGTACTCCAACGGTTAACCGGGTAACCGTAAAGTTCGTTTGTGTGTTGCAGCAAAACCCCTCTCTAAACAGCCCAAAACCCAGCAAACTCACTTCCATGCTCTAGGTCGTTCGATCACGATCGTGTGGGCGAAAACCGTGCTCCATTTGGAGTCTCCTAGCTCCCTCTACCTATAAATTAGTGTCTCTCCCGAAATCCTCCCGCAGTCCAAAACCCTAGCCATCTCCCTCTCCGCGGCCGGACGCGTCCGCCGCCGCTGGACTAACCAGCGCCGCCGCGCCCGGCCAATCAGGGGCTGCCACGTGGCCCCCGGCCACCGCGCGGGCCGCGGCCCGCCGAAGCCCGTGGCCGGCCCTCCCCGAGCCCGCGTCGCCCCCTCCCGCGGGAGCCCCGCGCCGCCCGTCCTCCGCCGCCATCGTCGCCGGCGCCGCCGCTGCCCTCCGCCGCGCAGACCCCGCCTCGCCGCCGCCTCCTCCGTCGTCCTCGCCCGCCGACGCCTCCTCCCCGGCGTCCCACGACGCCTCCTCCTCCTCCCTCGCCCGTGCCCGCTCCGGTGAGCAGCAGCTGCTCCGGCGAACTCCGGCCGTCCTCGAGCTCGGGCCCGATCCAGATCCACGAAGGGTTGACTTTCTCCTCTCCCCAAATTTCCCTAAGTCCTAATATTTTTATAATACATGCCTATTTACAGTGCATCATAACTCTTCATTTTGTAATATATCGAAATGTTCGCCTCGAGATGCTCTTCATTTTGTTCCATTGCACCATGTTCATTTGAGTCCATCTTGATGCCCAAATCTCTGGTGCAAGAGTGCTAGTTGATGTTACCTGCTGTTACTTATTAGAACATGAGGTTTTATTATTTTTGTTGCATTTAATCTGTGCATCTTATGAGTATGAGCTCTACATGTGTTTTGATGTATGCTATGCCATCTTTACAGAGATGTATGCTATGCCATCTTGCTGTAGGTATGCTTGTTTTGTCATGCATTGCTTTGTGTTGAGTGCATCAAGCTCACCAAGATGCCTTCATATTATTGTTTCTGCCATGCTCTGTTTTCTGCCAAGTCTGAAACCTGTTAACGAACTTGCTATGTTTACATGGTTGCCATCATATCTTCTGGTCCTTTTTGGCTTATCGTCAGTAAGGCACTTTTGTCATATGCATTTAGTAGAATACTGCCATGCCTTGTTTTTCCATGTTAAGTTCCTGTAGTATGTTGATTTCGTGCTCTGAACATTGCTACCTGATGCTGTTTCTGCCATGTCCAGTAATTTCTCCAAGTCTGTGAACCTGTTATCTTTTGCATTTTTGCAATGCCTGCTTGAATCTGCTGTGTTGTGAACTAGCCGTAGCTCAGTGTTCATCTTTTGTCAAGCATCTCCTGTAGATTACTGCCATATGCTTTGTTGCTACATTAGAGTACTGTAGCATTGTTACTTGTTGCATTCTAAGTGCTATCATGCTGTTAATCACAGATTCGTGTCATTCTTGTTTTGCTTGCCATTTGCAAACCGTGCATCCGTTTCCGGTGATCTTTATATCGATTTCGACCGAAATCACTCATCTTTCCAGTGGCATACTTGGTTTTCCAAGTTACTTCCTTGTTCATCATTTTTCCTTCCGGAGCATGCATATGCATCACATACCACATCTCGCATATCATACATGTTTTGCATCATGTTGCTTGTGCATTTCCCGTGATTGATTGTGGTTCCGTTGCTTGTGTTCCTGTTTTGGGTAGAGCCGGGAGACGAGTTCGTGAACGCGGAACCTGTTGAGTACGCTTACGAGGATCAAGCTTTCGACAACTCTGAGAACCTTGCAGGCAAGATGACCATACCCTCGAAATCACTTCTATCTTTGCTTTGCTAGTTGTTCGTTCTATTGCCATGCTGCGCTACCTACCACTTGCTATTTGATGCCTCCCATATTGCCATGTCAAGCCTCTAACCATCCTTTCCTAGCAAACCGTTGTTTGGCTAAGTTACCGCTTTTGCTCAGCCCTTCTTATAGCGTTGCTAGTTGCAGGTGAAGTTGAAGTTGGTTCCATGTTGGAACATGGATATTTTGGGATATCACAATATCTCTTATTATATTAATGCACCTATCTATTTGGTAAAGGGTGGAAGGCTCAGCCTTATGCCTGGTGTTTTGTTCCACTCTTGCCGCCCTAGTTTCCGTCATACCGGTATTATGTTCCTTGAGTTTGCGTTCCTTACGCGGTTGGGTGATTTATGGGACCCCCTTGACAGTTCGCCTTGAATAAAACTCCTCCAGCAAGGCCCAACTTTGGTTTTACCATTTGCCACCTAAGCCTTTTCCCTTGGGTCTTCGCGAGCCCGAGGGTCATCTTTATTTAAACCCACGGGCCAGTGTTCCTCTGAGTGCTGGTCCAAACTAGAGCCACTTGCAGCGCCACCTTGGGGAAACTCGAGGATTGGTTTTACTTGTACGTAGTGTTCATTCGGTGTGCCATGAGAACGAGATATGTGCAGCTCCTATCGGGATTTGTTGGCACATTCGGGCGGCTTTGCTGGTCTTGTTTTACCATTGTCGAAATGTCTTGTAAACCGGGATTCCGAGACTGATCGGGTCTTCTTGGGAGAAGGTTTATCCTTCGTTGACCGTGAGAGCTTATAATGGGCTAAGTTGGGACACCCCTGCAGGGTATTATCTTTCGAAAGCCGTGCCCGCGGTTATGAGGCAGATGGGAATTTGTTAATGTCCCGTTGTAGAGAACTTGTCACTTGACTTAATTAAAATACATCAACCGTGTGTGTAGCCGTGATGGTCTCTTCTCGGCGGAGTCCGGGAAGTGACACGGTTGAGTTATGAATGACGTAAGTAGGAGTTCAGGATCACTTCTTGGTCATTACTAGATGAAGACCGTTCCGTTGCTTCTCTTCTCGCTCTCTTTTGCGTATGTTAGCCACCATATATGCTTAGTGCCTGCTGCAGTTCCACCTCATTACACCATTCCTTTCCTATAAGCTTAAATAGTCTTGATCTCGCGGGTGTGAGATTGCTGAGTCCTCATGACTCACAGATTCTACCAAAACAGTTGCAGGTGCCGACGATGCAAGTGCAGATGACGAAATCAACCTCAAGTGGGAATTCGACGAGGAACGTGATCATTACTATGTTTCTTTTCCTGATGATCAGTAGTGGAGCCCAGTTGGGACGATCGGGGATCTAGCATTTGGGGTTATCTTATTTTCATTTGGATTTGACCGTAGCCGGTCTATGTGTGTATTTTGGATGATGTATGGATTATATTTATGTATTGTGTGAAGTGGTGATTGTAAGCCAACTCTCGTTATCCCATTCTTGTTCATTACATGGGATTGTGTGAAGATGACCCTTCTTGCGACAAAACCACAATGCGGTTATGCCTCTAAGTCGTGCCTCGACACGTGGAAGATATAGCCGCATCGTGGGCGTTACACCATGGGAGGCGCTTCTGATGTGCGGACCACCAATGCCCGCACTAGCGATGACGAAGAAGGCGGCGAGCTTGTCAAGGTGGAAGCAGAGTTGGTAAGAACAGAGGAATGTGAGGAGGCAGGCAGTGGTCTCGGCTGGAAATTTGGAAATAGGTCCTTGACCAGCTCCTTAAATGACGTGGCCTGCCTAATCGGGACTGTCGGCCCATCACATTTGAACCAGGCCTCCACCTCACCCTTGGCCCAAGCCTGCTCAAGAGGGCCAGAAAAAGTGTTGAACTGAATAAAAGGCCAAAGCTCAGGTAGATTAGGGGCCATGCAGTTACGTGTGTAGTGCCCGTGTTCACCGCATGCATAACACTCTACGTATGTGCCAGAATTTGCACGTTGACGCGCCTGAGGCTGGTAATGAGACCTATTTAAACCAGAATTAAGAGCAGGCAATTTGAAAGTATCCCCTTGATTATCTCCGACTTGAATGGGGCCCGATAACCGCTCCAAGACTGATCTACCGTACCTGACCACCGAGCTGTAGCTCCGGCGATCACCGGAGTTGCTAGACACGGCCTTGCCATGTCTGCCAACCAAAGTCCACTCATTTTCAAGCTCATTGTAATAAGAAACTTCTTCCCTATGCCAATTCGGACCACCAAAATTCCACAGGCTAAAAACCACCTCAAAATATTGTTCAACAATTCTACCCGCATTGTAGATCTCAAAACCAACAGACTTTGAAGCAACCGAAAACTTGAAAGTTCTATCTCTCAAATGACGAACCCTAAAGCCTTGAGCATAGCCACGAAACATGGCAAGGAGAGAAACACTGACCGTGTGCACACCAAGTTTGAAAGTTGACCGGCAGAAAGAAACCACCAAGGTGAATTCCCGTTGACAAAAACCAGGTGCAAACACCACCGGATGCCCAAACTTGGATCTCATATCTGCTTGAAACTTTCTGCCACGATCAAAGTTGAGGGCAAAGGGAGCCATCATGAAAGGAGGGTGGCTGTCGTGGCCGGAGTGGCCGCCGACAGGAGGAGGACGGTGGCCGCCGGGGCCGGAGTGGCCACCGGCGCAAGATCGCAAATCCTTGACTGCTTGGCGGAGGAGATCGGCGGCTGGGCTGTCGAAGAGATCGACGATGGTTGACCTAGAGGGGTTGGGGATGGACCACTTAACCTGTGACATGGCCCGTGTGAAGCCGTCACTATCGACGAGCTTGATGTCGTAGCTAGCTTTCCCGAGATATAGTAATACACTAGCCCACTGACATAAAGCCATTGGCATGGCAACTTAGTGAATGTCTTCGCCGGCTTCCACGGTGACGTGTTGCTCCGGGATCGACAGGTCGGGGCGAACGGCGGCCACCCCTCCAACGTCCGTCGGAGAGGGCATGATAAACTTCTTCTTCGTCGAACGCTCGTCGGCTCCCCGGGATACGTCGTCGAGCTTAGGCTGCGACATTCTGGAGCAGGGGATCTGGATTTGGCGGGGAGGGACACCACAGGCCTTATCTAAAACTCAGGGGAGTGGGGCGACGGTATGGGAATCACTGGATAACCTAAACTTTATTATCTAAGCTAGGATGAACGAGCAAACCGGTAGGGGTTGGCGGCAGCGGCGGGTGGGAGGGGCCGGGTCGGGGGACTATGGAGGGGGGTGTTTGAGGATACGTCATGGCTACTGAATTTTTTTGTAATGGTGGGTGGAGATGGTGGTGGACGAGGGAGGGCGACGGTTCAAATGCCTCGGCTACTGCAATTTTACTATAAGGTCGGTGCTGGAGGAGTGTGGGCGACGGTTGAAGTCCGACGGCTACTAGAATTTGGGTAAAGGAATTGATGCGGGGCGGGAGTACCCAAGATCGCGCATGGTCCAATAAGAATATGCGTGTATGGTAATAAGGAAAAGTGGTGGAACCGCCGATTTTTGCAACGCTCAAGGCGGGTAGTTTGTTTTTAGATTTCTAGCTAGCTGGTCTATCGCACACGGTTCGTCCTTATTTTCAGACGCAGACGTGGAATTCAGTCTAAATAAACTACCCGCCTTTAGCTTGCGCAGGTGGTGATTTTACAGTGCACTTGCATCGCACACGGTTAAGCCAGTACCTCCACCCTTTGCTCGTGCTTGCACAGTCGTTGTGATTTTACAGTGCACTTGCATCACACACGGTTGTGCTAGTACCTCCACCTTTGCTCGCGTTTGTGCAGTCGTGGTGATTCATAGTGCACTTGCATCTCACACGGTTAAGACAATATACCCGTGTCCGTTGAGCGTCATTAGAGTCTTTGCAGCAAAAAAATGTTAGAGAGGGTCAGAAGATAGCCACACCAGCATGTGGCCCAAATATTTATGATTGAAAATGGTGGTCTGTGATGTTCAAAATTTCAGTGCACAACTTTGACCGCGTGGGCCCATGGTTGGGCGTGTCATTGAAGATCGATGAGAGGGGCCAGAAGTCAAGAACCACCTGGAAGTGGCCAAATATATGTAGAAATATAGGGTGTGATGTTTAAAACTTTAAATACACAATGCACAACTTTGGTGGCACCTGCCTCACAAACCCGAAACCACCCTTGGATATATCTATAATGACATAATGCCGAAGCTAGCTAGGGTGCTTGACCCACCTCCCACTTCGTGTCAGCGGGGCGGATGCACGTAATGATACTTTGGTCACACATGCATGTCGCCATGGCCTACCATAAGACAGACCAGTGAATCTATCATTTGGTCAAACGACGACTATTGTTGTCGATAAACCACTTGGGCCAATAGATTGAACCATCATAAAAAATCGCATGAGAGGGACCTGATGACTGATTCTACTACGCAACTTTATTCTTGTAGACACGTGTTGGGCCTCCAAGCGCAGAGTTTTATAGGACAGTACCGATTTTCCCTCAAGTGGATGACCTAAGGTTTATCAATCCATGGGAGGCGTAGGATGAAGATGATGTCTCTCAAACGACCCTGCAACCAAATACAAGAAATCTCTTGTGTCCCCAACACACCCAATACAAAGGCAAATTGTATAGGTGCACTAGTTCAGTGAAGAGATGGTGATAAAAGTGTAATATGGATGCTAGAAATATATTTTCATAATCTGAATAAATAAAAACAGCAAGGTAGCAATTAGTAAACGGGCACAAAAACGGTATTGCAATGCTTGAAAAAGAGGCCTAGGGTCTGTACTTTCATTAGTGTAATTTCTCAACAATGCTAACATTGTTGTATCATATGATTATCCCTCAAAGTGCAATAAAGAATCACTCCCGAGTTCCTATTAGTGGAGAACAAAAGATAGGAATTGTTTGTAGGGTACGAAGCACCTCAAAGCTATTCTTTCCGATCAATCTATCCTAGAGTTCATACTAGAGTAAGGCAAGCTATTCTTTTTGATCGATCTAATCAAGAGTTCATACTAAGATAACACCAAAGAAAGTTCATATTCATAATACTCAATCCACACAAAGAACTACAAGGAGACCCCAAAGTTTCTACAGGAGAAAAACGTGCATCAACCCCTATGCATAGATTACCCCAATATCACCGCAGGAATCCGTGAGTTGAATGCCAAGACACATATCAAGTGAATCAATATGATACCCCAATTGTCACCTCAAGTATTCATACCGCAAGATATATATCATGTGTTCGCATCTCTGAATATTCGATCCGACAAGACAAAACTTCAGAGGGTAAAGATTCAATTCATCATAACAATAGTATAGAGGGGAGAAACATCATATGATCCGACTATATTAACAAAGCCCATGATATTGATCACAAGAGAGAGAGAGAGAGAGAGAGATTAAGCACATAGCTACTAGTACAAACCCTCAGCCCCGAGGGTGGACTACTCCCTCCTCATTGTGGTGGCCGCCGGGATGATGAAGATGGCCACCGGAGATGATTCCCCCTCCGGCAGGGTGCCGGAACGGGTCTAGATTGGTTTTCGGTGGCTACAGAGCCTTGCGGCGCCGGAACTTCTGATCTAGGTTAACCCCGAAGGGTTTCAGAATATTTGGGAATTTATAGTGCAAAGAGGGGGTGCGGGAGGCCACCGAGGTGCCCACAAACCACCTGGGCGCACCAGGGGGGCCTGGCGCCCTGGTGGGTTGTGCCCCCTCGGGGCACCCCCCAAGTGCTGCTCTGGCCCATTCGGTTCCTTCTGGTCCATAAAAAATCCTCGTGGAATTTCGTTGTGTTTGGACTCCGTTTGCTATTGGTTTCCTGCGATGTAAAAAAACAAGGAAAAAACAGCAACTGGCACTGGGCACTGGGTCAATAGGTTAGTCCCAAAAATGATATAAAGTTGCTATAAAATGATTGTAAAACATCCAAGAATGATAAAATAACAGCATGAATAATTCATAAATTATAGATACGTTGGAGACGTATCAATGACCCACAAGTATATGGGATCAATTGTAGTACTTTTGATAAGTAAGAGTGTCGAACCCAACGAGGAGCAGAAGGAAATGATAAGTGGGTTTCAGCAAGGTAATGTCTGCAAGCCCTGAAATTGTAAGTAACAGAGTAGTTTGATAACAAGATAATTTGCAACGAGCAGGTAATGGTAATAGTAACAAAAGTGCAGCAAGGTAGCCCAATCCTTTTGAGGCAAAGGACAGGCCAAAGCGGTCTCTTATAATAAGCAAAGCGTTCTTGAGGGTACACGGGAATTTCATCTAGTCACTTGCATCATGTTGAATCGATTTGTGTTCGCTACTTTGATAATTTGTTATGTGCGTGGCCGGTGCTTAGGTGATGTTCTTACTTGAACAAACCTCCTACTTATGATTAACCCCCTCGCAAGCATCCGCAACTACGAGAAAATTATTAAGAATTAATTCTAACCATAGCATTAAACTTTTGGATCGAAATCAATCACTTATAGAATAGCGCATAAACTAGGGTTTGAGCTTCTGTCACTCTCACAACCAATCATCTAATAACTACTTCACAATGCATTCCCTTAGGCCCAAATATGGTGAACTGTTATGTAGTCAACGTTCACATGACACCACTAAGGGAATCACAACATACATACTATCAAAATATTGAACACATATCAAGTTCACATGATTACTTGCAACAAGATTTCTCCCGTGACCTCAAGACAAAAGTAACTACTCAAAAATGATAATCATGCTAAAGGTCAGAGGGGTATTAAATAGCATATTGGATCCGAACATATAATCCTCCACCAAATAAACCATATAGTAATCAACTACAAGATGTAACCAACACTACTAGTCACACACAAGTACCAATCTGAGGTTCCGGTACAAAGATTGAACACAAGAGATCAACTAGGGTTTGAGAGGAGATGGTGATGTTGAAGATGTTGATGGAGATTGCCCTCCCCAAGATGGGAGAGTTTTTGGTGATGATGATGACGATGATTTCCCCGTCCAGGAGCGAAGTTCCCCCGACGGAATCGCTCCATCGGAGGGCAAAAGTGCTCTTGCCCAAGTTCCGCCTCGAGATGGCGGCGCTCCGTGCCGAAAGTCCTCTCCTAATTTTTTCTAGGTCAAAATGACTTATATACTAGAAGATGGGCTCCGGAGGTGGGCTGGGCTGAGCACAACCCACCAGGGCGCGCCTAGGGGGCCTGGCGCGCCCTGGTGTCTTGTGCTCACCAGGTGGCCCCCCTCCGGTAGTTATTTGCTCCAGTATTTCTTGTTTATTCCATAAAATTCCTTGTGAAGTTTCAGCTCATTTGGAGTTGTGCAGAATAGGTAGCCAGACATAGCTTTTTTTGGTCCAGATTTCCAGCTGCCGGAATTCCCCCTCTTTTGTGTACCTTGCATATTATGAGAGAAAAGGCATTAGAATTACTCCAAAAGCATTATTATGCATAAAACCATTATAAATAACAGTAGGTAAACATGATGCAAAATGGACGTATCAACTTCCCCAAGCTTAGACCTCGCTTGTCCTCAAGCGAAAAACGAAATCGAAAAACATGTCCACATGCTTAGAGAGAGAGGTGTCGATAAAAACAAAATACGGACATAGAAGGATCATGTTGTCGGTGTACAAAAGTAGGGGCTCTCCTTTTGACCCCTTTACTTGTGCACGGGCAGTCAGAGCCACGCACCGCGGCCACACCTAGCGGGGCAAAAGA
The DNA here is from genome assembly GCF_002575655.3 of Aegilops tauschii subsp. strangulata. Taxonomy (NCBI): domain Eukaryota; kingdom Viridiplantae; phylum Streptophyta; class Magnoliopsida; order Poales; family Poaceae; genus Aegilops; species Aegilops tauschii. The sequence goes on along the minus strand of NC_053037.3, from coordinate 272,842,409 downwards.
GGGAAGCCGGAGAGATGCCGAAGCGCAAGACGGCCAAGGCAACGCCAAGACCAGAAACACAGGAGAGCAGAGGGGCGAGGTGGACTCCCCCGGCAAGACCCTTGCTGGGGCGGCCTCCTCGGCCCCGGCAAGAGCCTTGCCAAGGCAACTTCCCCGATGCCAGCAGAGCAGGCCACCCTTGAGCCCATGGGTTCCAACACTAGCCAACCAACTACATTGGAAGCAGGGCTCGGGAGGCGCCTCTGTGGTGGCATGCAGATCTTCCTCAAGATCATGAACACACATGATCAGATCAGGACCAGAAGACGGCGACCCTCGACGGGATCCTAGCCGAGGAGATCCACAAGACCCCTAGCAAGCGCCTTGCCAGGACGACTGCGATGCCATGGCAAGATCCTTGCCGGGGCCCCGGCAAGACCCTTGCCGAGGGCATCAGTGGGGCCACTGCCAGGCCCACACCAGCCAAGACTCCACCGCCGTCCCCAAGCAGCTGCTAGCTCAACCAGCAGGGCAGGCACCTGCGTGGCGACGGGCGGCCTCTACACCAACTCAGCAAGCACCTGCGTGGTGGCATGCAGATCTTCGTGAAGGCTCCACCACCGCGCCACCTCAGCAGCCTGCCTGCCTACATGGCACCACACGCATCGCTGCCCTGGGCGCGTGTCGAAGCGAGGCGGAGCGGCGACGGACGGGACGGGCCTCGTTCCCGTCCCCGATAAAGATAATGGACACCTAAGTAGCGCATTTAATGCACATTGTCCCGTAACGCCGGACGATAAGCTCGCGCGCTGTACACCTTTCCACCTCCTGTGTGCCACTGTGGCAACCCCTTTTGCCTATAAAAGGAGGCCCGAGGCGACCAGGAGAGGGATTCGGCTCTTTTGGGCAAGTGACACCCCGTAGCTAGCTCAAGAACACAAGAACACTGAATACATTCACCAAAGCAGGACTAGGGTATTACGCATCCTCGCGGCCCGAACCTGGGTAAATGATCCATGTGCTTCCTTTTAGACCTGCTCTTCTCACAACCCCACGCCCGCCATCCGTAGAAGGGATTCCAGTGATCCCATAGGTGTCGTATCCACTGACATCTTTGGCGCGCCAGGTAGGGGGCGCAGTCGTGAGAATCTGATCTAGCAGTTAGCCTAGTGGTTCTTCATCGCCATGGCTCCCAAGAAGAAGACGATCACGGCGATCGGCTCGTCGGGAGCCGAACGGCCCCTGCCAGTGCGGACGAGCAGCGGGCCAGTCGCGGACAGAACCCGAGCCGCGGCCCGCGAGCACCAGCATCGCCCTGGTACTCAGAGCCTGGCAAGCGGCGTCATTCGCGCGCCAGACGACAAGCCACACGCAGCCAAATCCAAGGACGGGGTCGGGCCCGCCGCAGGCGGCGCGGGGCCCTCCAGGGGCGTCGCTGTGCCCCCCATGGGCGGCGCATCGACCTCCAAGACGCCCACCCCAGCGCCCACAGCGCCCTCTTCCCATGGTGTGCGCGACGAGCAGCGTCACCACGCCGGTGACCCTGGACACTGCCATGGGAAGAGCCCTGTGCATCATCCGCGAGACGAAGGAGTCCAGCATGCCCGCCGAAGTGCTGGCGAAAATGGCACGCAGCCGCTGGGCCATGATAGAGCTCCTTCTAACGTGGTTAGAAGTCGAAGCGTGCCACGGTCCACGCAGCTGTCGCCACCACTTACACCAGCAGAAGCTTTGGCGCGCGCGCAGCTGCTCCTCGACTTCCCTCCTACTGCGGAGAAGCTCGACGAGTGGAGAGCCACCATCTGGAGCCTCGTCGCCGTCGCCAATAAAGATGATCCGTGACCGGCGGGGCCCTCGGGCCGGCGCTCCGTCGAGCCACCACATGCCAGTGGTGGGAGGACCGGGGGATCTGCAGCCACAGTACACTCTCCTCCCCCGCGCCAGTTGCTGCCGGTGCCGGTCCGTCATAATGACGCATGTGATAACATTTCCATAGCATCGTCCGACCCACGGACCCTCCGCGACCAGCGACAAGTTCTTCGAGAACGAGCCCGTGAAGACGCTCGAACCACTATCGAGCGCCGGCGCGATACACGCCACCAGTTGGATAAGCGGGCGGGACCCGCTATGGATCACCCAGCGCCGGGGGGCTCCGGCGGCCTACCTTACGACGTGGGTTGCCCAGCCTTTACTCGTGAGCTGCGGCAGTTCTAGTGGCCGTCCCACCGCACGTTCAAGCCTGACGGCGGCGAGAAGTACAACGGCAAGACCCATCGGTCAGAGTTCCTCAGCATCTACACCATCGCGATGCAAGCTGCCGGAGGTCGCGACGACAAGGTGCTTGCCAATTACTTCCCGTTGGCACTGAAGCCCAACGTCATGTCTTGGTTGATGCACTTGCTGGTGGATTCCATTTCTTCTTGGTCGAATCTGTGCCACGAGTTCGTTGGTGCCTTCACAGGAGGCCACCAAGCTCATGGCCAGGCCAGTGATTTGCATATCATCCCCAGAAGGAAGGGGAAACCCTACGCAAGTACATCCAGAGGTTCAGTCGGCTGCAGTATAACATCCCTGATGTTCATCCCGCCGCCGTGATTAGCGCGTTCCATCAGAACATGCGCAACCGCAAGATGCGCGAAGAGCTGGCGATGAACAAGGTTAAGGATGTGGCCAAACTTTATGTTCTAGCCGATAGGTGCGCCCGGGCTGAAGAGGGAAGGAAGTACCCCGGCGAGGACGCCGGCGTGGAAACCGACACTACTGATGAAGACACCGCCGCCCCGACGAAGAAGGGCCGGCGTCGCAACAGGAAACGCAAGGGCAAGACCGTGCTTGCCGTCGAGGGATCCGACGACATCGGCGCTGCCAAGAAGGCCAAGGCAGACGACCCCGGCATGGAAATTGCCGGGTGCACCGCCTGCCAGGCCTTGGCGGCTGCCGACAAGCCAGGGGGCTCCGGCAAGCAGTACTGCAAGATCCACCGCACCAAGGGCCGCGATCTCCAGAACTGCCGGCAAGTCGAGCTGCTTGCTGAGAAGCAAAAAGCTGAGTATGAGAGGCGGGACAAGGAGAAGGGCCAGGATGGTGCCGAGGGATCCGGCAAGAAGCATGGCGGCCAAGGAGGTCGCCGCGGTAAGGATAACCAGCAAGAGAGGCCCGCTCAGGGCCGCGACAAGGAGCAGGAAGACGATGATCATGATGAAGACGACGAGTCCAGCGAGCATCAGTTCCAGAAAGCTACAGAGGCCATGTGCGTCGATGGTGGGGCCTCGCTGCATACCTCTCACCGCCAGCGCAAGCAGTGGGCGCGTGAGATCACAGCCTGATGGTGGGGCCATGAAGTTTGAAAGTACTTCAACAATCCAGAGTAGAGTCCTGGCGGAGTTCATTGCAGAATGGACCTCAACGCCTGATGAAGAGATCCAGGAGACCACTCTCCTCGGCAAGGAAACAGCTCGCGACTGGATTATGTACTTTGACGGAGCTTTCTCGCTGCAAGGCGCCGGTGCTGGTGTGCTGCTCGTCGCACCCACCCGAGAGCACCTCAAGTATGTAATCCAGATGCACTTTCCTAGGGAGATGTCCACCAACAACACTGCTAAGTACGAGGGGTTGCTTGCCGGTCTCAGGATCGCGGCAGACCTCGGAGTTAAAAAGCTCATCATCAGGGGTGATTCGCAGCTTGTCGTCAGACAAGTCAGCAAAGATTATCAGAGCCCATTGATGGAGGCCTACGTAGATGAGGTGAGGAAGCTGGAGGAGCGCTTTGACGGTATACAAGCGGAGAACGACATTGACGATTACCTGTCAAAGCGCACTGCATTCAAGCTACCTCTGGAACCAGGTACCTTTTTGCTTCGGTTAACTCAACCATCCGTCGAGCCATCAACGGAACAGAACAAGCGGAGGAAATCAGGCCCCGACAAGTACTTTCCCGCTGGGCCCCCAGGGGCCGCCGGCAAGGGTGTTGCCGTGGACTCTGAGCCTGCCGAGGAGCGACCGACTCCGGCAGGCCGTCAAGCCCTGGCCGTAGAGATAGTCGCTCCCATGGCAGAAGAAATGCCTTTGGTCCTTGCCGTCGAGCCCCAGGCTCCGGCATGGGCACAACATACCGTCCAATTCCTCCAAACAAGGGAGCTTCCTGAGGAGCGGGAAGAAGCAGAGAAGGTAGCCCGTCGTTCTGCTATGTACCAGTTCATCGATGACGTCCCGTACAGGAGGAGGCCGAACGGTGTGAGATTGAAGTGCATTCCCCGGGAGGAAGAACTGGAGCTGTTGGCGGAGGTACACGGAGGCATATGTGGCTCCCACATAGGGTCAAGGGCCCTTGCCGGCAAGGCGTTTCGGCAGGGTTTCTTCTGGCCCACTGCCCTCCAGGATGCAACGCCACTAGTAACCAAGTGCGAAGTGTGTCAGTTCCATTCGAAGAAGCTTCATCAACCAGCTCAAGCCCTTCAGACAATTCCTCTCTCCTGGCCATTCTCGGTCTGGGGGCTCGACATACTGGGCCCTTTCCCCCGCGCTGTCGGGGGCTTTGAGTACTTGTACATTGCGATCGACAAGTTCACAAAGTGGCCGGAGGTGGAAGCAGTGAAGAAGGTGACAGCACAGTCAGCCGTCAAGTTCTTCAAGGGGCTAGTGTGCCGTTTTGGTGTGCCAAGTAGAGTCATCACCGACAACGGCACGTAGTTCACAAGCCACACCTTCATGATACATCCAAGACCTCGGCAGCGAGGTTTGTTTCGCTTCCGTGGCACACCCACGGAGCAACGGCCAGGCAGAGAGGGCAAATGCTGAAGTGTTGCGTGGCCTGAGGACAAAGACTTTTGACAAGCTGCACAAGAGCGGAAGGCGCTGGATTGATGAGTTGCCGGTGATTCTTTGGTCGATCAGGACGACGCCAAATCAAGCCATCGGCCAGACACCCTTTGCCCTGGTATACGGGGCAGAAGCAGTTCTCCCCACGGAACTCATATATGGGTCACCTCGAGTGCTCTCTTACGACGAGCTTGAGCAAGAGCAATTGCGGCAAGATGATGCAACGCTCCTTGAGGAAGATCGTCTTCGGGCGGCTGTGAGAGCATCACGCTACCAGCAAGCCTTGCGCCGCTACCATAGCCGCAAGGTTCATGCCTGAAGCTTTGAGGAAGGCGACCTTGTTCTTCGATGCGTTCAGTCGGCCAATAATTCCAACAAGTTGACGCCGAAGTGGGAAGGCCCTTATCGGGTAATACGAGTCACCAGGCCCGGCGCAGTCTGCCTGGAGACCGAAGATGCTGTCCCAGTGAGCAATCCTGGAATATCGAGCATCTACGCAAATTTTACCCATAAGGCGTGGCTTGCCGGGCCTCCCAACAAGCCACCTTTTGTACAAGCTTTGCCGACAAGGCATGTAACCCTCTGTACAAAGCCAGGCGCAGACCTTGAGCATAAATAAATGAAGCGCTGGTGCCCTAAGTTATAGCATGCATGCTAGGTCAAGTCTCTCCCTCGGTTAAGGTTGGTAGTGCTTAGCGGCGGCTAACCCCTAGCCTAGAGGTCGACTGTGCGTCTTTCTGTCCTCTTTGGTTCGCAAGGCACGTGGACACTTCTGCTGAGCCGCTTGGGAGAAAGAGAACAGACTGGCGCTCCGGCCCCGGCAAGACAAGACTGCCGGGGGCTGAAGACACAAGGATCCGACCACGGCAAGCCAAGGTTGCCGGGGGCTGCGGATTCAGATAAGTCTTTCATCCCCCATTATGCATTTCCGTATGGAACTGGGACAAATGAGACCTCGTTCCGCTCCAAAACCACCGTGCTCCCCTTCTTCTTGTACCCAAGCCACTGGGACAGAACTGGGTCGCAGACGCGGTGGCCAGGAAATACACAAGGGGCCTAACTCTACTTCGCCCCTGCCTCCGCCAAGAGCGCGAGAATGGTTGACTGGAGTGGGGGGGACGGCAAGGCCTGTTGCCGGGCGACAATGTTTATCTTAGAGATAACAAGGACTCGTTCCTTGGCATGGGCCTCGCTCACGCACAAAGAGCCCGGCAAGCACCCTTTTTCATTAAAAATGTCCCATACAGGTACAATTCATACGGAATAAAAAACATGATCAAGGGGATTACAAGTTTTAAATCTAATAAGTGCCCGCAGGCTTACAAACTAAAAAGAGATAAGGTGCCTGTAATCCCTTTCTTGTCCCTCTCCTCAGAAGGTGGAACAAGACAGCAGGAGGGCAAAAGGAGCGCCTAGGCGAGGTGCGAGGAGCAGAAGGCACCAAGAGAACATCTTGGTGCCGGGAAAGGAGCTGGAAGACGAGGCAACGGGCCAGCAATACGCGACAAAGGCGTCGGTGCCCGCGTACTCCAACTTGACGGCCGCCTCCCGCCTTCTTCGCCTTCTCCGGCCCTCCTACGCCAGCCGCCAAAGGAGACGAAGGAGAGCGCCCCGATGGAGAGCTTGGCGAGGAAGGCCCTCGGCAGGGCGCGAGGCCGAGGGAGGGGTGGCGCAGTCAGTCGAAGTCGGGGTCGGCATCCTGCCGCCCGACACCCTCATCATCGCTGTCCCTGTCCTCCTCGTCACTCCCGCTCGAGGAGGAATCTTCATCGTCGGAGGAGCTCTCCACACAACACTTTAGGCGAGTTCGAAGATCTCCGAAGACCTTGACGGAGAGGAGGCCGCCCTCCGTTAACTTGAAGTAGAGGACGAGCCCCTCCGTCAGGCTATGGATGCGAGCAAATGTCTTCCACCCGCGACGGAGGTACATAACATGAGGAGCGGGGAAGTCGACGTCGACCTGCGTGCCGCCGTTCCCGCAGCCCCTCATGTGCAATCTGAGGGTCTGGGACGGATCGAGCTCCATTTCCCGAGCAAATGGGGTAGGGAGACGGAGACGATGACGCGGTGGCCGGCGCAGCCTGATGAAGAACTCCCGAGGCTGGTCCCCGACATGGCCCTCCATCACGGGCAGCATCGCCGACGAAGGCACAGGCATCGCGCCGCCTCGTCCCCCGACCGCCACAGCGACCTCGACCTCGCCCCCTCCCCCTTCCTCTTGTGGCCGGCTCCGCAACCACGAGCTCATGGGAAGGAGGAACACGCTGTCGAGCAGCGACCCTCGCCCCCACCGTTGAAGGGCCTGCGCCCCCTCTTGCCATGATGGGTGGAAGGGAGGAGCGGAAGTGGAAGAAGATGGATGCTGGGAGAATGTGGGGGTGCCATCTCCCTCCCCCCTTCTTATAGAGGGGCGGGGTCGAGGCTCGGCTGCCCCGCTCAGCCAATCCGGTCATCGGGGGCGCAGGGAATCAGGACCGACCCGCTGCCCCAATCGGCGACGGCCCAGTTTCCCGCCTCCACCGCCTGCCACCTGCATGAAAGGCACGTGGCGAGCAAGTAGAGTTGAAGGGATGGGTGAGGCGACCGTTCCCCACCCCGTGATCGTGGGGCGTGGGCGCCTAGAAGACCAAGACCCAAGTCCACTCAGTAAATGAGCCACGCCTCCATGCCTCCTTCTTTTTATGGGGAAGGCGCGAGCCGCCTCTTTACTATGATATAACGCATGAGTGCGGGAACCGCCCCACGCATGACCCCCACGTCACGCGCGATCCTCCACGTCGCGCGTTCAACGCGGGTCATGGGGAAGCGCAGCGGATGAAACAGTTACTACGATAAAATCCGCCCCACATGCCCGCGCACCGTTCTGAGCCTAGCCCAACAACGCGTCGCACTTATGTGTGGCCCAGTCTTGGGGGCTCCTGTCGGTGTACAAAAGTAGGGGCTCTCCTTTTGACTCCTTTACTTGTGCACGGGCAGTCAGTGCCACGCACTGCGGCCACACCTAGCGGGGCAGAAGAGGGAAGCCGGAGAGAAGCCAAAGCGCAAGACGGCCAAGGCAACGCCAAGACTAGAAACACAGGAGAGCAGAGGGGCGAGGTGGACTCCCCCGGCAAGACCCTTGCCAGGGCGGCCTCCGCGGGCCGAGCAAGAGCTTTGCCGGGGCAACTTGCCTGATGCCAGCAGAGCAGGCCACCCTTGAGCCCGTGGGTTCCAACACCAGCCAACCAACTACATTGGAACCAGGGCTCGGGAGGCACCTCTGTGGTGGCATGCAGATCTTCGTCAAGATCATGAACACACAAGATCAGATGAGGACCAAAAGACGGCGACCCTCAACGGGATCCTAGTGGAGGAGATCCACAAGACCCCCGGCAAGCGCCTTGCCGGGACGATTGTGACGCCACGGCAAGATCCTTGTCGGGCCCCCGGCAAGACACTTGCCGAGGGCATCAGCGGGGCCACTGCCAGGCCCGCACCAGCCAAGATTGCACAGCCGTCCCCAAGCAGCTGCTTGCTCAACCAGCTGGGCAGGCACCTGTGTGGCGATGGGCGGCCTCTACACGAACTCAGCAAGCACCTGCGTGGTGTCATGCAGATCTTCGTGAAGGCTCCACCACCGCGCCACCTCAGCAGCCTGCCTGCCTACATGGAACTGCACGCATCGCTGGCCTCGGCGCGTGTCGAAGCGAGGCGGAGCGGTGACGGATGGGATGGGCCTCGTTCCTGTCCCTGATAAAGCTAATGGACACCTAAGTAGCGCATTTAATGCACTTTGTCCCGTAACGCCGGACGATAAGCTCGCGCGCTGTACACCTTTCCACCTCCTCTGTGCCACTGTGGCAACCCCTTTTGCCTATAAAAGGAGGCCCGAGGTGACCAGGAGAGGGGTTTGGCTCTTTTGGGCAAGTTACACCCCATAGCTAGCTCAAGAACACAAGAACATTGAATACATCCACCAAAGAAGGACTAGGGTATTACGCATCCTCACGGCCCGAACCTAGGTAAACAATCCGTGGGCTTCCTTTTAGACCTTCTCTTCTCACAACCCCACACCCGCCAACCGTAGAAGGGATTCCAGTGATCCCATAGGTGTCATTTCCACTGACACATGTGAATTATTATAACAGCAACAAACTTAAACATAAAACTTTTATCATAGAACTTTCATCATAGACTTATCATGAATAAGTAACAATTCATCACAACATCGAATTATAAAGCATAAACTCTATTGGAAACCAACAAATTCTGTTCTCAGTCAACTTTGCAACCATAATTCATCATCTTTTCAGGAAGGGTCATGTATCGGAGCCTGTAGGCAAGTCCACATACTCAACCATCATATAGTCTTCTATGATTGCTAACACTCACCACATACACATGCGCAAAACATTTCAACCGGACACATGGAAAGATAGGGGCTTATAATTTCGCCTCCCAACATATTCACCTCAAGGGTGATGTCAACAATAATAACTCATGCTATCCATATCCAACTGGGTATATGTGCCTAGATCTTTCCTCACCACATGATGCTTGCCAAAAGAGAAAAATAAAAAGGAATAGAGAGAGAAACTTTGACTCTTGCATGAAAGTAAATACATAAAAATAAAAGATAGGCCCTTCACAGAGGGAATAAGCGGTTGTCATGCGCTTTTTGTTTGTATGCTCAATCCCTTTGTGCTAAAGAACATCACGTTCTATTGCCTCTTATGATGGAAACCTTTATTATGAAGTCTGTCGCTTTTATTCTTTGCCAACACAAGTTCGTACAATGCTCAATTTTCTTTTACACTAATTGATCTAGCACTTTTAGAAGGAATTTTTATTGCCTTATTGCACCGATGACAACTTACTTGAAGGATCTTACTCAATCCTTAGGTAGGTATGGTGGGCTCTTGAAAATAAGATTTGGGTTTAAGGGTTTTTGGATGCACAAGTAGTATCTCTACTTGGTGCGGAATTTTTGGCTAGCAAAGATAGGGGGCAAACACCACATCTTGAAGGATCTATAACAATATAACTTCTATGTGAATATGAACAAACATAAATCATTACATTTTCTTCCTTGTCCAACGTCAACAAATTTGGCATATAATATTTTGATGGGGGCTCACAATCACAAAAGATTTCCAAGATAGTGTATTTGCATGTGAATCTTCTCTTCCCTTATTAATTCTTTCATGAATGGCATCATTGACCAATGCTATGTTTGTCAATCTCCTATAAAAATTTCTACTCATACTTTTCCTTATGTGATGTCATTACTTTCCATAAGATTAGCATATGATCTTTTTCATTTATTCCCTTTCTCTTTTATTGAAACATGAAAGTAAACAAAGCAAAACTCAAACTAAACTTTATTATATATCACGCACACGATTACAAGGATATATCACTAAGGAAACTCTAAAAAAGAAAGGACTGAACTAAACTTTTATTCATCTAAAGAAAAAGATAACTATGGATAGAACTAAGATAAGTAAAGGCGAAAGAGAGTGGAGGTGATACGATACCGGGGCACCTCCCCCAAGCTTGGCTCAAGCTAAGGGGAGTGCCCATACCCTATACTCAATTTTCTTTTGGTGATGAAGAAGGAGGTGGTGGTGGTGATGAAGTGGAGATATTGTCCTTCTTCCTTAGCTTACACTTGAGGATATAATTTTCCTCCTTCAATTCACTGATCTCCTTCTCAACCCCCAATACCTTTTTGCATAAATCTTGCTTGTTTTCCTGCAAAAGACAAAAGGGTATAAACTGGATCTTAGAATTCTTTGCCTTGCTGGGGAGGCTTGACTTCTTGAATTGCATGTGCATGTCCCGAGGTTGAGGCAATGGGACTTCATCCTCGTCTGAGCTCGTCTCGTCCTTCCTTTTAGGATCATAGTCTTCCTCTTCCTCCGAAGTCCATCTATAGTGCTCCACATCCCCATAAGACTTGGGGTTTGCGATATAATCAGCAACATAGCTCTCACCCTCCGAGTCTTGGGATGACATATTTTCAGATCTGTCAGTAAAACAGCAAGAAAAGAAAACATGAGATTTCTTTACGATACGGTGGCCAATAGGTTCGGGGGGTATATAAAGATTTTTTATCTTGGGAAACAAGCAAATGGAAGAAAAACGGAGTCCGGAAGGTACCCGAGGTGGGAACGACCCATCTGGGCGCGCCCTGGTGTCTTGTGCCCACCAGGGTTGCCTTCCTGGTTGTTTATTATTTTCCTAATTTTTGTTATATTCCAAAACGGACAGAAAATATTTTTGCAGATTTTTCGGAGTCTGTTCACTTACCGTATCATGTACCTCCTCTTTTTCACAATTCTGGAGTGCTCCGAAAGGTTTCTTTTATGTGTTCTTCCGGTGTCATAGTTTGGATAATATTGCTTTCAACATTAATGGGCGTACCTAAGATATAGTGCTTTATGTGTTTCCCATTAAGAACCTTCAGGTTAGTACCTTCGGTATTTTTTATTTTGATAGCTCCAGATCGATAAACCTCCTCGATAACATAGGGTCCTTCTCATTTGGAGAGTAGTTTTCCTGCAAAGAATCTAAAACGAGAGTTGTACAAAAGAACATATTCTCCAACCTTGAACTCACGCTTTTGGATTCTTTTATCATGCCTTAGTTTAACTTTTTCTTTAAATAACTTGGCATTTTCATAAGCTTGAGTTCTCCATTCATCTAATGAGCTAATACCAAATAACCTCTTCTCACCGGCAAGTTTGAAATCATAGTTGAGTTCTATAATTGCCCAATAAGCTTTATGTTCTAACTCAAGAGGCAAATGACAAGCTTTTCCATAAACCATTTTATAAGGAGACATACCCATAGGATTTTTATATGCTATTCTATAAGCCCAAAGTGCATCATCTAATTTTTTAGACCAATTCTTCCGGGACCTATTGACAGTCTTTTACAAGATTAATTTTATTTGTTTGTTGCTAAGCTCAACTTGACCACTAGACCGAGGATGATAAGGTGATGCAATTCTATGGTTAACATCATACTTGGCAAGCATTTTACGGAAAGCGCCATGAATAAAGTGTGAACCACCATCAGTCATTAAATATCTAGGGACTCCAAACCTTGGGAAAATAACTTCCTTAAGCATTTTAATAGAGGTCTTGTGATCAGCACTACTGGTTGGAATAGCTTCTACCCACTTAGTAACATAATCAACAGCAACCAAAATATGTCTATACCATTAGAGGAAGGAAAAGGTCCCATGTAATCAAATCCCCTAACATCAAATGGTTCAACAGCAAGTGAATACTTCATAGGCATTTATTGACGCTTATCGATATTACCTATTCTTCGGCATTCATCACAAGATAAGACGAGCTTACGGGCATCCTTGAAGAGAGTAGGCCAATAAAATCCAGACTGCAATACCTTGTGAGCAGTTCTATCTCCAGCATGATGCCCTCCATATGCTTCGGAGTGACATTTCCGTAGGATTTGTCCCTGTTCATGCTTAGGTACACAATGCCTAATAATACCATCTACTCCTTCTTTATAAAGGTGTGGGTCATCCCAAAAGTAATGTCTCAAATCATAGAAGAATTTTTTTCTTTTGTTGGTATGTAAAACTAGGTGGTAAATATTTAGCAACAATGTAATTAGCATAGTCAGCATACCAAGGAGTGTTATGAGCAATATTTATTGCAGCTAACTGCTCATCAGGAAAACTATCATCAATAGGTAGTGGGTCATCAAGAACATTTTGAAGCCTAGACAAGTTATCAGCTACTGGGTTCTCAGCTCCTTTTCTATCAGTGATATGTAAATCAAATTCTTGCCGTAAGAGAACCCATCGAATAAGTCTAGGTTTAGCATCTTTCTTTTCCATAAGATATTTTACAGCAGCATGATCGGTGTGAACAATTACTTTTGAATCAACAATTTAAGATCTAAATTTATAACAAGCAAACACCACTGCTAGGATATCTTTTTCAGTAGTAGCATAATTTCGTTGAGCACTGTCTAGAGTTTTACTAGCATAATGAATGACATTCAGTTTCTTATCAACTCTTTGTCCTAGAACAGCACCAACAGATAATCACTAGCATCACGCATAATTTCAAAAGGCAAGTTCCAATCAGGTGGTTTAACAATAGGTGCAGATATTAAGGCTTTCTTGAGTGTTTCAATGGCTTCTAAACAATCATCATCAAAAACAAAAGGAACATCCTTTTGCAAAAGGTTTGTAAGAGGCCTAGAAATTTTCGAGAAGTCTTTGATAAATATCCTATAGAAACCAACATGACCTAGGAAACTATGAATACCTTTGATATCTTTAGGACATGGCATTTTCTGAATTGCATCAACCTTACATTTGTCCACTTCAATACCTCTTTCAGAAATCTTATGACCCAAGACAATACCTTCATGAACAAGTGGCACTTCTCCCAATTCAAGACAAGATTTGTTTGTTCACATCTCTGCAAAACTCGATCAAGATTGCTTAAACAATCATCAGAAGACTTCCCACAAATAGAGAAGTCATCCATGAAAAGCTCAATAATCTTTTCACAAAAGTCAGAGAATATAGCAGTCATACATCTTTGAAAGGCATACGTCTATAAGCATAAGTTCCAAAGGGACAAGTGAAAGTGGTCTTTTCTTGATCAATTTGAGAAACAGGTATTTGTGAGAAACCAGAGTATCCATCAAGGAAGAAAAAATGTGTGTGATTAGATAATCTTTCTAGCATTTTGATCAATAAAAGGCAATGAGTAATGATCTTTTCTAGTTGCTTTAATTTTCTAAAATCAATTACCGTTCTATAGCCTGTAATAATTCTTTGTGGAATAAGTTCATTCTTATCATTAGGAACAACAGTAATACCTCCTTTTTTAGGAACACAATGAACAGGACTTACCCATCTACTATCAGCTATAGGATAGACGTTGGTGATCAACAACGGGTTTAGCATCAGGTTCCATATTAATCTTGTGCTGACATAGAGTGGGACTTATGCCCTTTAAATCATCAAGAGTATATCCAATAGCAGCTCGGTGCTTCCTTACAACTTTCAATAATCTTTCTTCTTCATGTTCTGAAAGGTTAGCACTAATAATAACAGGATATATCTTCTTTTCATCAAGATAAGCATATTTCTAAGTGTCTGGCAATTGTTTTAATTCAAACGCAGGATCAACTTTAGGTGGAGGAGGACCTCCTAGAGTTTCAATAGGTAAATTGTGTTTAAGCAGAGGACGTTGTTCAAAGAAAATCTTATCTATTTTATTTCTTTCATGCATATGTAAATCATCTTCATGGTCTAGCAAATATTGTTCTAGTGGATCAGTAGGAGGCACATAAATAGAAGCAAGACCAATTATTTCATCCTTACTAGGCAATTATTTTCATGGAGCTTTCTACTAAACTTGGAAAAATTAAACTCATGAGACTCATCACCAAAACTAACACCAAGAGTTTGTTTCTCACAATCTATCTTAGCATTAAAGGTGTTCAAGAAAGGTCTACCAAAGATAATGGGACAAAAGTCATCTTGGGGGGGAACCAAGAACAAGAAAATTAGTAGGGTATTTTATTTTCCCACACAAGACTTCAACATCTCTAACAATCCCAATCCGTGATATAGTGTCTCTATTAGCAAGTTTAATAGTAACATCTATGTCTTCTATCTATGTGGGTGTGGAATAGAACTCACGCTAGCAACTATGTCACATAAACCATGATAACAGTGATCTCCTATTTTAACTGAGACAACGGGCATGCCAACAATAGGTCTTTGTTCCGTTCTATCTGGTTTGACAATTCTAGTAGCTTCATTACAGAAGTAAATAACATGCCCATCTATATCTTCTTCCAAGAGATCTTTAACCATAGCAACACTAGGTTCTACTTTGATTTGTTCATCAGGTTTAGGTGTTCTGATATAACTTTTGTTAACCATAGTTGAAACTTTAGCATGTTCCTTTATCCTAACAAGGAAAGGTGGTTTCTCAATATAAGAAGTAGGAACACCTAGATCAACATTATAAAGTGTAGTTTCTTCAATATTTTCAGTAGGTGCAGTAGGTTGAGGGGTAGATAATTGTGGTTCAGGTCAAGGTGAAGATACCCTGAACAAACCCCTCAAAGGATTGTTTTCCATAGTAACAAGTGACAGTAAATTTCAGCACACTATATAAATGTTTCCATACCAAATTCCACTTACCAAAGGCGCTTCACTCCCCGGCAATGGCGCCAGAAAATAGCCTCGATGACCCACAAGTATAGGGGATCAATTGTAGCTCTTTTAGATAAGTAAGAGTGTCGAGCGCAACGAGGAGCAGAAGGAAATGACAAGTGGTTTTCACCAAGGTAATGTCTGCAAGTGCTGAAATTGCAAGTAACAGAGTAGTTTGATAGCAAGATAATTTGTAACGAGCAAGTAACGATAATAGTATCAAAAGTGCAGCAAGGTAGCCCAATCCTTTTGAGGCAAAGGACAGGCCAAAACGATCTCTTATAATAGGCAAAGCGCTCTTGAGGGTACACGGGAATTTCATCTAGTCACTTTCATCATGTTGATTCGATTCGTGTTCACTACTTTGATAATTTGATATGTGGGTGGACCGGTGCTTAGGTGCTGTTCTTACTTGAACAAACCTCCTACTTATGACTAACCCTCCCGCAAGCATCCGCAACTACGATAAAAGTATTAAGAATAAATTCCAACCATAGCATTAAACTTTTGGATCCAATCGGTCCCTTACGGAATAGCACATAAACTATGGTTTAAGCTTCTGTCACTCTCGCAACCCATCATCTAATTACTACTCCACAATGCATTCCCTTAGGCCCAAATATGGTGAAGTGTCATGTAGTCAACATTCACATGACACCACTAAGGGAATCACAACATACATACTATCAAAATATCGAATACATACTATCATCTAATTACTTGCAACATGATTTCTCCCGTGACCTCAAGAACAAAAGTAACTACTCACAAATGATAATCATGCTCAAGATCAGAGGGGTATTAAATATCATAATTGATCTGAACATATAATCTTCCACCAAATAAACCATATAGTAATCAACTACAAGATGTAATCAACACTACTAGTCACCCACAAGCACCAATCTATAGTTCAGGTAACAAGATTGAACACAAGAGATGAACTAGGGTTTGAGATAAGATGGTGCTGTTGAAGATGTTGATGGAGATTGCCCTCCCCAAGATGGAAGAGTTGTAGGTGATGATGATGACGATGAGTTCCCCCTCCGGGAGGGAAGTTCCCCCAGCAGAATCGCTCCGCCGGAGGGCAAAAGTGCTCCTGCCCAAGTTCCGCCTCAAGGCGGCGGTGCTCCATCCCGAAAGTCGTCTCCTTATTTTTTCTAGGTCAAAATGACTTACATACCAGAAGATGGGCACCGGAGGTGGGCCTGGGTGAGCACAACCCACCAGGGCGCGCCTGGGGGCCCAGGCGTGCCCTGGTGTCTTGTGCTCACCAGGGTGGCCCCCTCTGGTACTTATTTGCTCCAGTATTCCTCAAATATTCCATAAAAATTCTTTGTTAAGTTTCAGCTTGTTTGGAGTTGTGGAGAATAGGTAGCCTGACATAGCTTTCCCAGGTCCAGATTTCTAGCTGCCGGAATTCCCCCTCTTTGTGTGTACCTTGCAAATTATGAGACAAAAGGCATTAGAATTACTCCAAAAAGCATTATTATGCATAAAAACGTCATAAATAACAGTAGGAAAACATGATGCAAAATGGACGTATCAAATAACTACTCCACAATGCATTCCCTTAGGCCCAAATATGGTGAAGTGTCATGTAGTCGACGTTCACATGACACCACTAAGGGAATCACAACATACATACTATCAAAATGTCGAACACATATCAAGTTCACATGATTACTTGCAACAAGATTCCTCCTGTGACCTCGAGAAAAAAAGTAACTACTCACAAATGATAATCATGCTCAAGATCATAGGGGTATTAAATAGCATATTGGATCTGAACATATAATCTTCCACAAAATAAACCATATAGTAATCATCTACAAGATGTAATCAACACTACTAGTCACCCACAAGTGCCAATCTGAGGTTCCGGTACAAAGAGTGAACACAAGAGATGAACTAGGGTTTGAGAGGAGATGGTGTTGTTGAAGATGTTGATGGAGATTTCCCTCCCCAAGATGGGAGAGTTGTTGGTGATGATGATGACGATGATTTCCCCCTCCGGGAGGGAAGTCCCCCGGCGGAATCGCTCTGCCGGAGGACAAAAGTGCCCAAGTTCCGCCTTGAGACGGCGGCGCTCCATCCCGAAAGTCCTCTCCTAATTTTTTCTAGGTCAAAATGACTTATATACCAGAAGATGGGCATCGGTGGTGGGCTGGGCTGGGCACAACCCACCAGGGTGCGCGTGGGGGGCCTGGTGCGCCCTGTTGTCTTGTGCTCACTAGGTGTCCCCCTCCGGTAGTTATTTGCTCCAGTATTTCTTATTATTCCATAAAAATTCCTCGTGAAGTTTTAGCTTATTTGGAGTTGTGCAGAATAGGTAGCCTGACGTAGCTTTTTCACGTCCAGATTTCCAGCTGCCGGAATTCCCCCTCTTTGTGTACCTTGCATGTTATGAGATAAAAGGCATTAGAATTACTCCAAAGAGCATTATTATGCATAAAAACATTATAAATAACAGTAGGTAAACATGATGCAAAATGGACGTATCAGGACCACAAAACCAACACCTCTTGCATGCGGCCCAAAATGATGTACGTTGGAAGGGGTGATGTGTGTTTTCAATATAGAATAATGTACAATTTAAATGTGGTGCCTAACTCTCGATACAGACAACAACCCTGAAGGTCAGGTAGTTAAGGATGAGATACGCAGGGTACGGTGTAGGTCGAACGCAGCAATCCGAGCATGTGGAAGGGAATCCTGACAAGGCATGAGCTCGAGCTTTGTTTGAACGACATGTGACGGTGTCCGGCCCTAATACGAACTAGGAGGAATCCATTCATGGCCAACACATACCCCTCGTTATCGGTCAAAGGGATGATATATATACACTCGGGGAGCCCATAGATATGTGTGTCGACACAAAAACCTCACAAGAGAGACATGGTTGATCAGAAGACCCCGTATACACTGCATGCAGCCCGAAAATATGTATGGGTATGGTGGTGTGTGATGTGTTTAAATCCCGAATGCTCATCTTCGATGGGCCACCAACTATATTACAAACCAAACACTGTACCCGACCCCAAGCCTGGATCAATACGTACGATGTCGGTTTCCCAACTTCGAGGCGGGGGGGGGTGTCGTCCAATGCATGCGCTTAAACTTTATTTGGTCTAACATGGCACACATAGCAATAGGAAACCATGATGGTCAAACCCTTCCCGTTGTTGGGTTAAAGGGATAGATTGTGTGGGCCCCCCTCGTTATCAGTCAAGGATAATATATATTCCTCGGGGAGCCCACAGATATGTGCGGCGTCTATAAACCGCACAAGGGAGACATGCTTGATCAGAACAGCCGCCCCCCTATACCCTGCATGCGACCTGAAAAGGTTTATATAGCCGTCATGGCAGGTAACTATAGAGTCAATCATTCTTTAATATTTTAGAGCAAAAATAACCAATAAAAACATAGTCTACAAATTAGCAAAATAAGGGTCCCAAGGTTTATATAATCGCCATGACAGGTCACTATTGAGATATTTATCTCTATAATGACTGTGGCATAGCATTTAAATGAAGCTTGAGATATGCAACTTCCCACCGGGTCACCCATCCTTGCACTACTAGGAAAATTCTTATACATAGAAGTTTAGCAGTAGCGTTTGTTTGGGACACACGCTACTGGTAAATAGCAATAGCGCTGTTTGTGAAGCGCGCTACTGGTACTGGTTAGCAGTAGCGTTGTTTAGCACAGGACGCGCTACTGTTACATGTGCCGCAGGGCCCAGAACGGAAGCCCACTTAGCTGTAGCATTTCCTGTCCACCAACGCTACAACTAGTGGGCTTAGCAGTAGCGTTGGCCCATACCCAGCGCTACTACTATACCAAAAGAAAACCTCGCGCCCCCGCACCCCCCACGCACCCCTTACTTCGATCGATCCCCTCCACCCGCCGCCGCCGCGGTTAGGGTTCCGCCCGAAGCCGCCACCGTGCGCCACCTCCCGCAGCCGCAGGTAATGCTCCTCCCCCCTCTCGCTGCCACGATCTGTCGCGGGCCGCCTAACCCAGTCCCCCTACTGCCCCAACTCTGCCGCTGCCCCCACTCCCCCTTCTGCCCCCCAACCTCCGTCGGCGCTCGCCCCCACTCCAATGACGGGGCCATGGAGGGGTGCGCGCTGGCCGGGGTGACTTGCACGTAGGGGTTGCCGGCTCTGTTGCTGGCCGCCGTGATGGCCTCGGCCGTGGAGTGCGGTGACGAGAGAGACGTTGAGAACGCGGTGACTGGCATTAGAGTTTATCATTGAACATAGGATGTGGTAGATCAGATGCTAGTATGCTAGGTTTTTCTTGTCGGCAATGATGATGTTCTTGTTGTGGTAGATGAACATGCTTTTCATGTCGGTTTTGATGCTAGTATAGTACTATCTTGAGCTTCATGAATAGTCGATGCTAGTTTGCTATGTTGGTTTGCATGTTGAGATTGATGATCATCCCATGCTAAGTTGCTACATGTGGTTGTTAGATCCATTGATCTTGTTTAATTAGTATTGATCCTAGCTTGTTGACTGATCCAAGTTTTTAGGGATTATAGCTTGCATACCGATGCTTTGCTTTAGTTGTGGTTTTTGTGTTCCTCACAGTAGTTGTTTTTATGCTATATAGAAGTTGGTGTACCACTGTTTTTTGATTGGGTTAATTCCAGCATCTCTAGATCCTATTGTTAGTATCACATATAAACCTGAATATATTTAGTTTGGTTGTGTTGAGATATCTTGTTGTTTAGTTTAGGTTAGATGGCATGACACATTTGTGACCTTGGAGATGGCATAACACTGTTTTTTGAATTTTTTATATGCACAAGACAAACAACAAAGATTGAAAACAGTAGCATGGCAGTTCTTGTTATAAGTAATATATGTTGCTACCCTCATATCATTTTATATGTTAATTTTAGTTACTAAGCCTGAATATTCTGTTTTCCAATTAAGATCGATGCATTGAGAACTTTGCTCATATTGAATTAGGAAAATGCCGCGAACACCACAACCATCATGTCGACTGTGCAAGTCATGGTGCGCCAGCAGCCTTGCAACTGGCAAGCTGTTCGGCATCTACTTCCAGCCGAGTTTTTCGTCATGCAGCGGTAAGAAATTATATGAAACTTGTAACGACTATTTTGATTTTAGTGTTGGCATTAATGCATTGTGTCATTTTTTACACATATCGTCCCATGCAATGTGAGGTCGAAATTCAACAAGCTGATAGGAGACACTGTGACCTTTGAGGCTCCTGGGGGTCCCTACACTATGGAGGTCGAGAAAGCACGCAATATGTCATAGATTGGAGGAGATGGATGGGTCTGTTTCCTTGCCCGCATGGGTATTACTGGTGGTGAGTTGATCATCTTCTCCTTCAGAGCAAAAAGACCCAAGCTGGCTGTCATTTATATCAACAAGGAGGAAGATGATGAAGATGATGAGGACCCACCTGATGAAGATGACGAGGAACCACTTCATGAAGCCATCTATGCTCAAAGAATGAGGCTGAGTGAGGAGGAGGTGTGCAACCTATGGGACATAATTCCGCCACGTGATGACTTTGTTGGGGTGCATCGTGACCCACCTGACAAGTACCATGGTTGATTGGCATGATATGGTATGGTATACTAACTATAGTGTCGGCGTTCTGGGAACGGGTGTCCCCAGACTTGCCTGCCTGCGGCCCACAGTGTGGCTAAGCCAGCAGGCCGTACGGCCAATCTTCATCAACAAGGCATCCAAGACCCTCGCGAGGGTCCAAGCCTCGCGAGGCGGACGACGCAGGACCTCCTCTGGAGTAGCCTAGCCAGGCAGGCTCATGAGGAGCGGAGATATCAAGGCGGGGCAAACCTCACGAGGCTCTCGTGACGTGAGCCATGACGGACGACACTAGGTGGGTGCCAGCGCGCGCAGCGTCCTTATTTCCACTTTGGTGCTAAGGAATCCAGCGCAGGCGAGGAGTACCGAGGCATCAGGCAAAGGTTGCTATATTGGTGCAACGAGACCAAGACCAGGAGGACGGCGAGACGGAGGTCATCGTGGAGCCCAAGGCAGCGTCACCGCCAGAGCTTTTCGCAGGGGAAGACCACTTTTGTCAGGATAGCTTGTACTAGCTGTCCCCCTTCAAATTTGCCCGCCGTTGTTGGCTCCCATCCCGCTTGATATTTGGGAAGAGGACCAGGGCCTATATAAGTAGAGCTAGCCACCATAGTAGGGGCATCTCATCTTAGCTTGATCCAACCCGATTGAGACCCTACTCACAGGAACACCTCAACCTCAGGAGGCCGTTCTTCCCTTGTACTGTTCATCATCAGCCCTAGAGGCAATCCAACACCACCACACTGGAGTAGGGTATTACACCACAACGGTTGCCCGAACCAGTATAAACCTCGTGTCTTTCTGTGTTGCGAGTTCGTCAAGTTCGTCCGCGAGATCTTAGTGAGCTAGGGTGTAGATCGGTAGGAGGGAAAGACTTCGCACGCACCCCAGTGTTCGAACCTTAAGGGTTTGCCAGAACCCCACATCCGACATTTGGCGCGCCAGGTAGGGGTGCGCCGAATCTTCCCTTCCGTCAGTTCGTCACTCTGTCGCTCCGTCGTCTCCATGGCGGACGCTCGCCGTGCTCGAGCTGAGCGTCGGGCTGCCCTCACCGCCCGCGTCACTCAGACGGCTCCCGTTGGCGGGCCACCTCGTCATTCTCCGTCTCCCGCTGCCAACGGCCCGGCAGGGAAATAGCAGCAAGCGTCCTTGCTGCATCCTTCGGTGCGGCAGGACGGCCGCACCGGTACTCCACCACTGACCCCTGCCGGTTCTTCGTCTCACGCGCACCGCGCTCCCATGGAGGCACGGGCCGCGCTCCTCGCGGCGAATGAGCTCCTGCACTACCACCCCGTCGACGACCTCTACGAGGAGTGGCTCGACCGCGTCGCCGAGCTCGTCCGCGCCGCAGAGGGCTCTCCGGCACCGTCCCACTCTCTGCCGACCCCTCAACCAGCCACGGGCGACGGAGCTCATGGCGTGCCTCCACCACCTCAGCCCCAAGACGGTGCCTTGTCACCAAGCCGCGCGGCTCCGTGGCGTGATCCGCCACGCCCGGCGCGCGCGCGAAGAGAGAAGCTGCCAAGAAATCCCGCGGCTGCGAGAAGCTGCACCTGCGCTCCCTGCGCCACCTCGTCAAGACCGCGCACCGCCCGCAGCGGCGCAGCGCGGACCTCGTCAAGACCAAGCTCCACCTCCGAAGCGGGCCCCGACAACCACGGCCGGCTGCCACGCCTTCACCCCCGAGCTGCGTAGCGTCGCCTGGCTAGGCAAGTTCAAGCCGGATCTGCCTCCTCGCTACGACGGCACCGCCGACCCCGCGGAGTTCCTGCAGCTCTATGAGCTGAGCATCGAAGCGGCCAACGGCGACGAAAAAGTCATGGCGAACTGGTTTCCCATGGCTCTCAAGGATGGAGCTCGCTCCTGGCTCCTGAACCTGCAGCACGGCTCGATCTCCTCCTGGGACGAGATGTGCGACCGCTTTGTCGCCAACTTCCAGGGCACTCGTGACCACCCGCCGGCCGCGGGTGATCTACGCCGCATCAAGCAACAACCAGGAGAGACCCTCCAGAAGTACATCCAGCGCTTCAACAACACCCGCCTCAAGATCCCCAAGGTCACGGACGAGGCCATCATCTCCGCGTTTTCCGACGGCGTCCGTGACGTCAAGATGAAGGAAGAGCTCGCCATCCACGAGGAGCTCTGCACCTCTCAGGAGTTGTTCAACCTGGCGACCAAGTGCGCAAGAGCTGAGGAGGGGCGCCTCTCTCTCCTTGAGCTGCCAGCCATGGGCGCGGAGGAGAAGGCCAAGGCCAAGGACGTGAAGTGCAAGGAGGAAGCTGTGCTCGCAGCGGAGCCCGACACCAAGCGAGGCAGAGATCAGCTCGAGTCATCCAAGAACGGCCGACCGTTCTGCGCCTTCCACAACCTGAACACCCACAACACCAGCGACTGTCAAGAGCTCAGAGCCATACGTGAAGGACGCTACGGTCGACGCCCCGAGCGCAACGACCGGGGCTACGGCCGCGGAGGAGGACGTGGAGGCGGACGCTGGGACGATCGTGGCCCGCGCCAGGAGTGGTGCGACCGGCCTCGTTAGGACCGCTGGCAGGACCAACCTCGCGAGGGCGCCTGGAGGGACCCGCCTCGTGAGGATCGCCCCCAGGGCAACACCGGTCTTCCCCCGCTGCCGCCACCAAGAAGGAACGACGACCACCACCAGGACGAGGGGCTGGGGGCACATGACCCTCAGGAGAGCACAGGGCAAGGAGTGCCCACCACTCAGGAGTTCATCACCAAGACCACTCAGGAACTGCAAGATGCAAGGGCCATGCGCGGCGACAGTCGCTCTCGAGGCGCAGCTCCGCATCCTGGCGTGGATGCTGGGCTGCGTGTCTGCATCGACGTCCCCGGGCTCAACAGGGACGCATCTCAGGAGCGCTTCTGGCCATCGCATGTGGGCCGCTGCGAGGGCCCACCACACAGCTACGTTCGCATGCCCTTCGGCTTGCCGAACGTGGCGTCAGCCTATCAACGTGACCTGCGGCGTGTCCTGGCGGCTCAGGAGGCCAGGTACCACGCCATCCTGGATGAGATGGAGACGGTCTTCAGGGAACCTCCCGAGCACCCAGAGCCTCCCGAGGCTCAGGGTCCCGGTGGCTCGTGAGGAGTCATTTCTTCAACGCACGCCTTCAGCTGCACCAACTCTACTTCGTCTACAGAACCAGGTGACATCTTCCAAGCTCGTTTAAGCTGGGAGCGCCCCTCGGGCTGCATTATTCCCAGGCCACATGGGTCCGTCCCTGTGGCATGTAACCCTTTTGCTTATGCCTTTGGCTTACCTTGCTGGGGGCGCCCCTCGGGCTGCATCATCCCCAAGCCGCTCGGGCCGGACCCGGTGGCATGTATCTTCCTGCATTTGTCCAAGTTGATCTGCTCTCCATGCTTAACCTGCCAACTGCTATCACCTGCTCGATCATCGCCTCCCCCGGGGCCTCCACACAGGCACGACGCTAGTGCATGGGTCCGTCCCTGTCACGTCGACAAATCTGAGCGGTCGAGCTCTGGCTCGCGGCATTCCCCGCACACGTCACCTCACCAGGCCCTCAGTGCCTTCACCTCATCTAGAGCAACCAGCGGCAGGCTGACAGCTGTAACGGCAAACCGTGTTTCTTCTTGCGCCTGTTCACAAGGATCCCGTGGGAAGGATAGCAGGTGGCACCGTGTAACACCCCGGATGTAACTTTCCATATTGGTAACTACAACTCTTGCCATTTTTGGCTATGTGTTATGATATTCCCTTCGTGGTCGGGTTTTGTTTTTCGTTTTGCATTTTGTTCGTGTCATGCATCTCATATCATGTCATCATGTGCATTGCATTTGCATACGTGTTCGTTTTTTTGCATCCGAGCATTTTCCCCGTTGTCCGTTTTGCAATCCGGCACTCCCACCTCCTCCGGCGCACCCCTCTTGTTTCATTTCGTGAGCGGGTGTTGAACGTTCTCGGAATGGACCGAGGCTTGTCAAGTGGCCTTGGTATACCACCGGTAGACCATCGGTCAAGTTTCGTTCCATTTGGAGGTCGTTTGGTACTCCAACGGTTAACCGGGTAACCCTAGATGCCTTTTGTGTGTTGCAGCAAACCCCCCCCTCCAAACAGCCCAAAAACCCCTCTAAGTCTCTTCCATGCTCTAGGTCGTTCGATCACGATCGTGTGGGCGAAAACCGCACTCCATTTGGAGTCTCCTAGCTCCCTCTACCTATAAAAACACCTCCCCCTCCGAAATATTCGCGGTGCAAAACCCTCGTCCCCTTCCCCTCTCCGCGGCCGGACGTGTCCGCCACCGCCGCGCCCGACCAATCTCTGCGCGCCACGTCATCGCCGCGTCCCCCGCGCCGCCCGTGGCCCGGCGAGCCCACCGCCGGCCCCCGAGGCCCGTCTCCTCCCCCGCGGCCCGAGCGCCTCCGCCTCCGCCCGCCGGGCCCCGCGCCGCCGCCGCCCGAGAATCCGTCCTCCAACGCCGCCGCCTCGGTGCCCGCCAGCGCCGCCCGTCGCTGCTCCTCCTCCGCGCTGCACCGCCGCCCGAGCGCCTCCCCGAGCCCACGTCGCCGGTCTCGTCGTCGCCCTCTCCTCCGGCCGGCTCCGCCCCGAGCTCCGGCGAGCAGCCCGGCGAGCTTCGGCCGCGCCCCGATCCAGATCCGATCGGGTCAAATCTCGGTTGACTTTTCTCCTCCTCCCCCGAAATCTCTGTCCTGAAGTTTTTACATTATCTTGCTCTGTTCATTGCATCATAACTCTCTGCATATAGCTCCGTTTCGTGCGTGTAATATATCGAAATGTTCGTCTCGAGATGCTCTTCATTTTGTTCCATTGTCCCATGTTAATTTGAGTCCATATTGATGCCCAAATCTCTGGTGCAAGAGTGCTATTTGCTGTTAACTGCTGTTACTTATCAGAACTTGAGGATTTGTTATTTTTGTTGCATTTGATCTGTGCATCTTATGGGCATGAGCTCTACATGTGTTTTGATGTATGCCATGTCATCTTTACAGAGGTGTATGCCATGTATTTTTGTGATCTCTGTGGTGACTAGAACAAGCATGCAAACTAGGATTCGTGATGTTTCTGATTTCAGGGACAGTAATTACTGTCTTTGTCTGCTGTTATTTTATTGCTATGTATCCATGTGGCTACAGGGAGATCCATGCTTCTTTTGAAGATATTCATTAAGGATGTTTTGTATATATGGTTATGCTCTGTCCATTCATGCCTCTGTTTGCAATTATGGAGTACCCTAGCATGACTCAATCTTGCTCTACTTTTGCTACAAAATGTTCCTGGCAGATTGTTTACGTGTTATTCAATTTTGCCAAGGTTGTTGTAGTTGTTTCATACATGCTATGAACTTGCTCTTGCCATGGATAGCTTCATAAACATGCCGTCTTGCTGTAGGTATGCTTGTTTTGTCATTCATTGCTTTGTGGTGAGTGCATCAAGCTCACAAAGATGCCCTCATAATGTCTGTTTCTGGCATGCTCTGTTTCTGCTAAGTCTGAAACCTGTTAACGTAAGTTGCTATGTTTACATGGTTGCCATCATATCTTCTGATCCTTTTTGGCTTATGGTCAGTAAGGGACTTTTGTCATATGAGTTTAGTAGATTATTTCCATGCCTTGTTTTGCTATTTAAGTCCCTGTAACATGTTGATTGCTTGCTCTGAACATGGCTACCTGATGATGTTTCAGGCATGTCCAGTAATTTCACTAAGTCTGTGAACCTGATTTCTTTTGCACTATTGCCATGCTTGTTTGAACCTGCTGTGGTGTGATCTAGCCGTAGCTCAGTGTTCATCTTTTGTCAAGCATCTCCTGTAGATTACTGCCATATGTTTTGTTGCTATGTTGGAGTGCTGTAGCATAGTTACTTGATATATTCTAAGTGCTATCATGCTGTTAATCACAGATTCGTGTCATTCTTGTTTTGCTTGCCATTTGCAAACCGTGCATCCGTTTCCGGTGATCTTTATATCGATTTCGACCGAAATCATCTCATCTTTCCAGTGGCATGCTTGGTTTGCCAAGTTACTGCCTTGTTCACCATTTTTCTTCCGGAGCACGCATATGCATTGCATATCACATCCCGCATATCATACATGTTTTGCATCATGTTGTTTGCACATTGCACCGTGTTTGATCTTGGTTCCGTTGCTTGTGTTCTTGCTTTGGGTAGAGCCGGGAGACGAGTTCGTGAACGAGGAACCTGTTGAGTACGCTTACGAGGATCAAGCTTTCGACAACTCTGAGAACCTTGCAGGCAAGATGACCATACCCTCGAAATCACTTCTATCTTTGCTTTGCTAGTTGTTCGTTCTATTACCAGGCTGCGCTACCTACCACTTGCTATTTCATGCCTCCCATATTGCCATATCAAGCCTCTAACCATCCTTTCCTAGCAAACCGTTGTTTGGCTAAGTTACCGCTTTTGCTCAGCCCTTCTTATAGCGTTGCTAGTTGCAGGTGAAGTTGAAGTTGGTTCCATGTTGGAACATGGATATTTTGGGATATCACAATATCTCTTATTATATTAATGCACCTATCTATTTGGTAAAGGGTGGAAGGCTCAGCCTTATGCCTGGTGTTTTGTTCCACTCTTGCCGCCCTAGTTTCCGTCATACCGGTATTATGTTCCTTGAGTTTGCGTTCCTTACGCGGTTGGGTGATTTATGGGACCCCCTTGACAGTTCGCCTTGAATAAAACTCCTCCAGCAAGGCCCAACTTTGGTTTTACCATTTGCCACCTAAGCCTTTTCCCTTGGGTTTTCGCGAGCCCGAGGGTCATCTTTATTTAAACCCCCGGGCCAGTGTTCCTCTGAGTGCTGGTCCAAACTAGAGCCACTTGCAGCGCCACCTTGGGGAAACTCGAGGATTGGTTTTAGTTGTACGTAGTGTTCATTCGGTGTGCCGTGAGAACGAGATATGTGCAGCTCCTATCGGTATTTGTTGGCACATTCGGGCGGCTTTGTTGGTCTTGTTTTACCATTGTCGAAATGTCTTGTAAACCGGGATTCCGAGACTGATCGGCTCTTCTTGGGAGAAGGTTTATCCTTCGTTAACCGTGAGAGCTTATAATGGGCTAAGTTGGGACACCCCTGCAGGGTATTATCTTTCGAAAGCCGTGCCCGCGGTTATGAGGCAGATGGGAATTTGTTAATGTCCCGTTGTAGAGAACTTGTCACTTGACTTAATTAAAATACATCAACCGTGTGTGTAGCCGTGATGGTCTCTTCTCGGCGGAGTCTGGGAAGTGAACACCGTTGAGTTATGAATGACGTAAGTAGGAGTTCAGGATCACTTCTTGGTCATTACTAGCTTCGCGACCGTTGCGTTGCTTCTCTTCTCGCTCTCTTTTGCGTATGTTAGCCACCATATATGCTTAGTGCCTGCTGCAGCTCCACCTCATTACACCATCCTTTCCTTTAAGCTTAAATAGTCTTGATCTCGCGGGTGTGAGATTGCTGAGTCCTCGTGACTCACAGATTTCTACCAAAACAGTTGCAGGTGCCGACGATGCCAGTGCAGATGATGCAACCGACCTCAAGTGGGAGTTTGACGAGGAACGTGGTCGTTACTATGTTTCTTTTCCTGATGATCAGTAGTGGAGCCCAGTTGGGACGATCGGGGATCTAGCATTTGGGGTTATCTTATTTTCATTTGGTTTTGACCGTAGTCGGTCTGTGTGTGGATTTTGGATGATGTATGAATTATATTTACGTATTGTGTGAAGTGGCGATTGTAAGCCAACTCTCGTTATCCCATTCTTGTTCATTACATGGGATTGTGTGAAGATGACCCTTCTTGCGACAAAACCACAATGCGGTTATGCCTCTAAGTCATGCCTCGACACGTGGGAGATATAGCCGCATCGTGGGCGTTACACACCGCGAGTCTCCTTTTCTCTCGTGCAATTCGCTTGCGCGTTAAAAGGGGGGCTCTTGAGCATCGTGACTCAGGAGCTCCTACTGGCTCTCCAAACCTCACCCCCTGGCCTTGACCACGACATCGTGACCTGGCATACCAGCGGCGGCTGAGCTCGCTCGAGGGCCGGGACCTGAGGACGTAGGGCACTAAGGAGAGCACGAGGGGAGGGAAACTTGTATGGGCCGGCCTAGCTATGCCGCACGAGTAGGCGCGCAGCCCTAGCGCAACGTCAGGAGTCGCCATGGAATCAACAAGATAAGTCCCGCACTCGGATCGGCAACATGTCTGGGCCTAATGGTCGCTCACGCCTTGCCGCAACCCCGTTGCGGCCACGTCGACTCCCTTTCTCACCTCACCATGGCTGCTTGAGCGCTAAGGGGGACCTCCTGAGCATCGCGCCTCAGGGGCTCTTACTAGACCTCAGGTCGCACACCACCTGGCCTTGACCACGGCACGCGACCTGGCATACCAGCGACGGCTGTAGCCTGCCTGGGGACCGGGACCTGTCAGCGTAGAGCAACAAGCTATCGCGGGGAAAGAAAGGGGGAACCGATCCTTACCGGGACATGCGTTCACCAAATTCTCATAACAGGGAAGATAGGCACAAAAGACATTACAAACCCTTACATGCCCCCATGGGGTGATTCATGATTATTTGCAGGAAACAAAAGATGATACTAAGGGGAATCCTATCTACATCCTTCCGTGGCGGACGCCATCATCAACAGTGGGCCACGGGGGGCCTGCGCCAACCCCATCCAGATCAGTGGCAGCGACGGCCGGACGCTGCAGCTCTACTCCGAGCGCGGCGAGAGCTCGGGGGCACGTAGCTGTCATCGCTCGTGTCCGGAGTCTCATAGAGCTCAGGAGAGCTGCTGGACTCCCAAGGGCTGCTGCTGCGGGAGTGGCCGCGAGCGGGACGCACGTCAGCGTCACGCTCCTCTCCGGAGCAGCACTCCAGGCGGCGGCCCTCAGCGTCGAAGACCTTGAAGAAGAGCATGGAGACATCGTCGTACTCAAAGTGGATCGCGAGGTCACCCCTCACACGGCAGACCCGCGCGATCTCGCCCCAGCCGCGAGTCATGAAGATCTTGCCGGTGGGGACCGCTTAGATCTCCGCTCCGGTCGCCGGAGCGCTGCAGTCGGCGTGCTGCAACCAGATCTCGGGAGGCCCCCTTGGTGGCATCACGTCGGAGAAGAACCACAGGAAGCGGATCCAGGAACTAGGAGGCATTGGCGCCCACAGCACCAACTCACGCGAGGAGTCCATGGCGTGGATCCCAGGGGTGACGGCACGCGTCGCCGTGGCGCGGCGACCCCAGGCACGGCGTGGGCGGCGCTGCTCGTCGCTCCGACCTCCCGAGCCCTCGGCTCGGGCGTACAAGGGTAGCGGGTACCCCGGAGGAGGCCGCTCGCACCAAGGCCTCGACACCACCTGCATCGCCGCTTCATCACGGCGATGGATCGACCTCTTCTTCGGCGGAAGAGGCCCCGGATCATCACGGGGAGCCTTTCCTTTCTCTTCGGCAGAAAACCTTCTGATAGGCGCCATTGTTGTCAGCAGTGGAGCAAGGAGGAAGGAGCAAGCAAGCGAGAAAGGGATGGGCGACGGGGGCTCCGCCCCCTCCCCATTTATAGCAAGAGAAGGCCAACCGGCGTCTCCCACGATCGCAGGTAATGATGGTTTTCCTTGCATGTCGCAGGGACTTGTCAGGTCAAGCAGTTGCCGAGGCAGCGTGGGGAAGCGGAGACACCCACGTCCAATCAACCGCCACGCGTCAACCGAGGCCACAGGCTTTTGGGGCCCGCGGTGCTCCGAACTTGACCCTTCGCTTCGCCACGAAGCCAAGCCCGAGCGCACCTTGGGCCCGGGGGCTACTGTCGGTGTTCTGGGAACGGGGGTCCCCAGACTTGCCTGCCTGCGGCCCACAGCGTGGCTAAGCCAGCAGGCCGTACGGCCAATCTTCATCAACAAGGCATTCAAGACCCTCGCAATGGTCCAATCCTCGCGAGGCGAACGATGCAGGACCTCCTCTGGAGTATCCTAGCCAGGAAGGCTCACGAGGAGCGGAGATATCAAGGCGGGGCAAACCTCACGAGGCTCTCGTGACGTGAGCCATGACGGACGACACCAGGCGGGCGCCAGGCGGGCGCTAGCGCGCGCAGCGTCCTTATTTCCACTTTGGTGCTAAGGAAGCCAGCGCAGGCGAGGAGTACCGAGGCATCAGGCAAAGGTTGCTATATTGGTGCAACAAGACCAAGACCAGGAGGACGGCGGGACGGAGGTCATTGTGGATCCCAAGGCAGCGTCACCGCCAGAGCTTTTCGCAGGGGAAGACCACTTTTGTCAGGATAGCTTGTACTAGATGTCCCCCTTCATATTTGCCCGCCGTTGTTGGCTCCCTTCCTGCTCGATATTTGGGAAGAGGACTAGGGCCTATATAAGTAGAGCTAGCCACCATAGTAGGGGCATCTCATCTTAGCTTGATCCAACCCGTTCGAGAGCCTACTCACAAGAACACCTCAACCTCAGGAGGCCGTTCTTCCCTTGTACTGTTCATCATCAGCCCTAGAGGCAATCCACCACCACCACACTGGGGTAGGGTATTACACCACAACGGTGGCCCGAACCAGTATAAACCTCGTGTCTTTCTGTGTTGCGAGTTCGTCGAGTTCGTCTGCGAGATCTTAGTGAGCTAGGGCGTAGATCGGTAGGAGGGAAAGACTTCGCGCGCACCCCAGTGTTCGAACCTTAAGGGTTTCCCGGAACCCCACATCCGACATGTAGTAATTTGATGCTTTATTGTTAAACTTACAAATGCAAATTATCCGATAATATGCTTAGTGAATCTGATGATATGCTTAGTATAGAGTCCAATGATATGTTGTGTGGAATCTAGTCGATGATTTGCTTTCGTGCAGAGTCTGATGACATGCTTATTAGTGTAGAATCCAAGGAGCTGTTAATATTTTAGATAATCCATACTTATTATTATAATTCATGCTTAGTAGAAATGTGTAGTACTATGTCTTTTGATAGTGTAGAAATCTATACTTAGTAGAAATACATTTGCAAGAGTATGTGCGAAG
This sequence comes from Aegilops tauschii subsp. strangulata, assembly GCF_002575655.3. NCBI lineage: Eukaryota > Viridiplantae > Streptophyta > Magnoliopsida > Poales > Poaceae > Aegilops > Aegilops tauschii. The sequence goes on along the minus strand of NC_053037.3, from coordinate 272,810,807 downwards.
CTACTTATTAATTGATATGTTTTTCTTATTCAGAAACTGCCAAAGAGCCTATCTGTGAGTTGTGGTATCGAGCCTGATGAAGAAGGCTCGGCTGGAATACGCCTTATCGCAAGGGGCTCCGTCACCACCTGTACGTACGGCGTGGACACGAACGGTCGCACAAACTTAAGCTCGGTTGGGTGGAAGAGCTTCCTCGTTTGCAAGAATATTCGTGTTGGACATGCCATCCTAATTACTATCAGGAACACCTACCGCCCAGGCTTGAGGATGATGATCGTCATCGATATCTTCTAGAACTACATATGTGTGTGTGGCTGTATGACTATATATACCTAGTAGAACTGCTATATATGTGTGGCTTTAAGACTACCTAGTACTGCTATTCATATATGCTATATTCATGTGAGGATGTATGTTGACTATATATGAGTACCTATAATGCTTTATGATATTGTATGACTACTGTATGACTATATGGTATTGTGGTTAATGATATTGTTATCTGCTATATGTGAAATTGCCGTTTATTGAAACGGGATACTGTTCTACATCAATAGGAAGCAGAAAAAAAATGATGAAAGATACAGCAGCACCGCGGGGACAAAAAAGCGCTACAGCTACTTAATAGTAGCGCGTGCCAGAAAAGCACTACTGATATAGTCAATAGTAGTAGAGCGGGGTTAGACCGCGCTACTACTGACTGTTAGCTGTAGCGTAGTAGGAGCGCAGCTACCCGCGCTGCTGATAGCATCAAAACCCGCGCTAGTACTAGGGTTTTCCCTAGTAGTGTTGGACTACTCCAGCCCGAGCATGCTTAACTTCTGCTTTCTATTCGACTAGGCTAGCGGATGGGAAGCCGCCCCTTGCTGATAGGAATTTCCTCCACGCCTTTAAGGAGTTTCACGCTAGTCACCCTATGGGACCTACTCCCTCCTATCACACACATTTCTGCTTTTAGAAACTGTGTGCGATATTTACATGGCCGGTGTGTCACCGCTAACCTTCAATGATCACTGATACTGGTAGCGGGAAAATAATGGGAGAAGAGGCGGAAAACCGATGAGAGGAGTGGCGGGAAACGGTAGTCTGTTTGGATATATAACAACATTAATATAGAAAACTTAGTAGAGCAGGAAGCGTGAGCAAGCACGATGCATGCGCACAGTGCTTACCCATATATTGCATGTGCTATCGAAAGGGGTGAGGATTGTCGTTCGATCTGGGAGCATCCAACGGTGCAGACGTATGATCTGTGGGGTTTGGGTTCTATCCAATCAGAACACACGACTCAGAATGCGCGCGCAGCAGGGGGAGGGTGCATCGGCCATGGTTTGGTAGGCACACACGGCTTTCATGAGTGAACCGTGTGCTATTTGAAAACATTTTGTGAGAAGAATCTCGGTTTTTAAATCCCCGTAAATCCAAAACTCACCCGAAAATCATGAAACTTGGCATGGTGTCACGACATGGCACATATATGTCGAGGAATTTTTTGTCCATTTTTGTGCAAGTTTTATTACAAGCCTCTTACAAACGGGAGCTTCTCTCAAAGAAGACTCGTGGTTCCGATAGGGAAACGTGTCCCCTTTGTGGGCTAAATGATAATCACTGCCTCTTTTCGCCTTGTATTTTCTTCTACGGGCAACATGCAACGACAGGATATCCGTGCTGAAATTTAAAGTTATTCAGGGTTCCTTTGGCCTTTTTATACACTAACTGAGTTTCCTAGGCATTTAATGTCCATAATTCAAATCTAAACTACAAATACATGCTCCAGTTCAACAAAATGGCTAGAAAAATTATACATGTGTCCTTGGTGTCGGTGCAACAAACCCTGGGTCTCCTGCCCAGACTTTGCCTAGGCACGGGAACGAGACCGCAACACCAACCCAAGTCAGAGCACAAGAAACCAAGATCTTCGAAGGACCAACATACAGCTCAAGAGGACCAAGGTCAGGCCAGAGAAGCAAGATGCCACCAGGAGAAAAGTCTCCCTTGCCGGGCAGGCGAGCTCGGCGAGGGCGGGGTCACCCCCGAAAGAGAGCATCCAAGACGTTCCGTCAGGGCCTGCCGGGACTCACAAAGGCAAAACCACCTCACCAACTACTCCGCCATGACCCACGTCGTCAGTCAGTGCGGTGTCAAGCTGCAAAGTGACTATGTGGCAGCCATTCGCCACATGGCAGCCTTTCCCTACAGGGAATACCCATGAACGACACCCGTCCTACGACGTGTCAAGTAAGCTGGCGCGAAGCTGGCAAAACAGCCCGACAAGGCTTGCCGGGCAAGCGACGACGTGATGTTAAGCGGTGCATTTAATGCGCCCTGTCAGCCTGCAGAGTTAGGTATGATAGCACCGTTTGCTATCTTATCAATGCATAATGACCACTTTGCCATTGTGATGACCCCTTAATCTATGAAAGGAGGCCCATGGCATCCATATAAAGGGTTACAAGGTTGGATACCACACACTCATACGCGCGCGTAGCCACTCTCGCCCCGAGGCCACCCTGCTGGGCAAGTGTACTACGCTCCACCACTATTCTTCCACCACCATTCCACTAAAGAAGGAGTAGGGTTCTATGCCTAACGGCGGCCCGAACCTGGGTAAAATTGCTTGTGTGATCTCTGCCGTGCTGCCCCACGCTCGTCTGCTCTTTGTGCAATGCGACATCCCCCTGCCGAACCAGCAAGGGGCCCTCTGTTCCCATAGGTAGTCATGGTTTCCGATGACATCTTTGGTGCGCCAGGTAGGGGGATCGCTTGCATGAACCTGAAAGCGTGTGCAGCACGTCATCTTCATCACTATCTTCACCTTCGATGGCGCCATCGACCATGGCGCCCAAGAAGAAATCCGGTGCTTCGGCTCATCCATCCACCTCGAAGGCTCCACCGCCCGCGGCCTCTAATGCCGCGGGGGATGTGGAGGCACGCGAGGACGTGGACGCTGCTGGGGACATGCTCGGAGCAGGTGGAACCGTCACCACTTCCCCCGTGGCTGAAGCAGGAGCGGGAGACACCGGACGAGAGCAGCATCAGCAACACCCTGACGGCCACGCTCCACAAGGTACGGATGAGGGGGTTACACCGTTCGCGCCCCCTCCTCTTGCCGACAGGCACAGCCGCAGCAATGGCGCTCGGTCCGGGGCGAATCGCCGCCCTCCGGCCACCCCCACCACTGGAGCAACCGTAGCGCGTGCACCTCCCTCGGAACGGGTCGACCAAGTCGTTGTGCCCAATGGAGCCGCTGCCCTCAAGCGCCTTCGCCACGCCACCAAGCCATCCATGTGGCCGCCCCGCAACAACGGGGACGTGGTACTGTCATTGTTGGCACCGTCAGGAGCCGAGCGATGGTGCAATCTACATCGTCATCACCCATGCCGAGTACTGCCACATAGGCCATGGCGCGGGCTCAGGTACTGCTGAGGTTTCTGCCAGCGGTCGAGCAGATGGACGAATGGCGTGCCACCATCCAAAGTCTGCTTGGTTTGGGCGGGGCTGGGGGCTCGCAGCGAGCTGGCCTGCCACGGCCTCCCCAAGTGACGATGACAACTCGTGTTGTTGGCCATATGGAAGGGGCCACCCCCACGGTGCAGTCCCTGCCACAGCAGCCAACGCGAGCGCAGCAGAATCAAGAACCTGGTGACGTCTCGATGGCCTCTGGTGACCCTCGAGCACGTCTAGGCCGACGACGAGCCCCGGAGGGTACGCAGAGGGGAGACACGCGCGTCTTCATTGAGCAACGTCGCGACGACCACCGCTAGACCGATGGGTGCGATGGCCCGACGTCGACGAGCCTGTGCTCGATATTGGCGGGTGCCTACCATTCGAGGTTGGGTGCCCTGCCTTTACTCGAGAGCTGCGGCAAGTCTGTTGGCCGTCCATTCGTACGTTCAATCCAGAGATGCCTGAGAAGTACGATGGGAGCCTGAACCCGGCAGAGTTTCTGAGCATCTACACCATCACTATTCAGGCTGCCGGGGGAAGAGATGAGAAGGTGTTTACCAATTACTTCCCTTTGTCTCTCAAGTCCAATGTGAGGTCTTGGCTAATGCACCTGTCGGAGAACTCCATTTCGTCATGGGCTGACCTGTGCCATGAGTTCATTGGCGCCTTCACCGGCGGCCATCAAGAGCCAGGCCGACCCAGCGACCTGCAGCTTCTCCAACAAAAAGAAGGAGAGACCCTCCATAAGTATCTGCAGAGATTCGGCAAGGTTCATAGGAACATTGCAAATATCCATCCAGCAGCGGTGATAGCTGCCTTCCAGTCCAATGTGCGCAACCGCAGGATTTGTTCCAAGATGAACATGCGGCTGCCCAAGACTATGAAGGAGCTTTACACATTGGTGGATAAGTGTGCTCGGATGGAGGAGGGGAGGAAGCTACCCGGAGAAGAGGATTGCACCAACGTCAATTGAAAGGACGATGATGAATCCACCAGCCACAAGAAGAGCAAGAAGCGCAATAAGAAGCGCAAGGATAAGGAAGAAATGACTATTGAAGGATCGGCTACGCCTAGTACCGGCAAGAAAGCCAATGTTGACTCTCCCGGCAAGGAAGCTGCCGTGTGCGCTGACTGCCGGGAAGCCGCAGCTGCCGAGAAGGCCGGGAAAGGTGATGGGTCGTACTGCAAGATTCATCGGACAAAAGGCCACGGCCTTCAAGAGTGCTATCAGGTTGAGCAGCTTGTCAAGAGGTAGAGAGCAGAATATGACAAGCGTGACAAGGAAAAGGGTCAGAATATCGCTGGCGGTAAGGGCCGAGGCGGTGAGGTAAATCGCCCCAGCAAACCCTTCCGGAACCAAGGAAAACCTGCCAGAGGTCGAGAGAAGGGAGCCTCTGATGATGAGAGTGATGGAGGGGGCGAGGGGGAAACCAGTGAGCAGGAGTTTCAGAAGGCCACTGACGCCCTGTGCGTTGACGGGGGTGCATCTTTACACACCTCTCACCGCCAGCTCAAGTGGTGGGCACATGAAGTCAATGTCGTGGAACCAGCGCCAGAGGCCCGGAAACTGCTCAAATGGTCACGCACGCCCATCATCTTTTACGAAGAGGATCATCCTGACCGTAACACTGCTGTAGGATGTTTGCCATTGTTGGTCTCTCCAACAATTCGCAACCTCAAGGTCACGAAGATGTTGGTGGACGACGTGGCCGGGTTGAATCTGATATCCCCGGCAGTCGTCAACAGACTCCAGATAGCAGAGGAAGAGTTAAAGGTTACAGGCACGTTTCAAGGAGTTAATCCCGGCAGGAGTCACCCTATGGGAAAGATCATGCTGTCGGTAACATTTGGGGGAGAGCTTAACTATGGAACTGAGAAGATTGTGTTTGATGTGGTCGACCTCCCCCTGCCGTTCAATGGGATCCTTGGACCCCAACCCTGGCTAAATTCATGGCGGCATCCCACTATGCCTACAACACCTTGAAGATGCATGGGCCTATGGGAGCCATTACCATCCCATTAGATGAGAAGGATGCAATCATTTGCGTGGACAAGATGTATCGGGACGCAGTCGCAGCAGAGGCAGCGGCAGCAGCAGTCCCCGCCAAGGAGGATAGAAGAAAGAAGAAGGATAACAAGGATGCTGGCAAGGAATCCGGGAAGCGTACCTCTTCAGAGTGCGCTGCACCTGTCAATGACTTGCCGGAGAGTTCCAATGGCAAGAGATCCACCCTCAATGATAAATAGGAAAGCGCGCTCGTTGCTTCCTGCGGGTGAATATCAATGTGTTTGCGTGGCAACCATCCGATATCCCCGGTGTTCCCAGGGGGGTAATCGAGCACCACCTTGCTCTCTGCCCACACACCCGACCCGTCAAGCAGAAAGTCCGGATGCAGGCCTTGGACAGGCAGCAGTTTATTGCAGAAGAGATCAAGAAACTTGAAGCAGGTGGTTTGGTCAGAGGAGTGTTGCATCCCACATGGTTGGCAAATCCAGTGGTAGTCCGGAAGGCTAACGAGAAATGGAGGCTTTGCATAGATTTCATAGATCTCAACAAGGCTTGCCTGAAGGACCCATTTCCCTTGCCGCGCATCGATCCACTTCAGGCTTTGATTTGCTTTCCTTTCTGGACGCATATTCTAGATATCACAAAAGCTTCATGTCCAAGGAAGACGAGGAGAAGACGTCATTCATCACGCCTTGTGGTACGTACTGTTTTATCTGCATGCCATTCGGATTAAAGAGTGCTGGATCTAGTTCTGCAAGGGCAGTCCAGATTGGTTTCGAGCCACAGCTACACAGAAACATTGAAGCTTACATGGATGATATTGTGGTCAAGACCAAGGACAGAGCAACCCTTATTCAGGATCTAGAAGAGACATTTGCCAATCTGCGCAAGATCAACTTGAAGCTCAACCCGGAAAAGTGTGTGTTTGGCATTCCTTCCGGCAAGCTGCTTGGGTTCTTTGTGTCCCATCGGGGGATTGAAGCCAACCCCGACAATATTAAAGCTATCGAGTAGATCCAAGGGCCAAGGACAGTCAAGGATGTGAGGCGACTGATAGGGTGTGTTGCCGCGCTAAGTAGATTCATTTCCAAGCCTGCCGAGCACGCCCTATCGTTCTTCAAAATCTGGAAGAAGGTAGGTCCCATGAAGTGGACTCCAGAGGCAGATGCAACTTTGCAAGAGTTGAAGACCTACTTGTCCTCTGTGCCCACCTTGGTTGCTCCCAAACCACAAGAGCGGTTGCTGCTATACTTGGCGCCAACCAACCAAGTGGTTAGTGCAGCCTTGGTGGCACAGCAGGAAGTGGACAAAGCAGAAAGTGAGGAAGGACTGGCAGAGCCAGAGAAGGACCAGGACAGAAGTGAGCATGGCAGCGAGGGTAACCCCAAGGACACGGCAAGGAAGAAGGTGGTGTAGCGCCCAGTGTACTTTGTTAGTTCCTTACTACAGGGGGCAAGATCGAGGTACTCTGGCGTGCAAAAGATAATCTTTGGTCTCATCATGGCCTCAAGGAAACTGCACCACTACTTCCAAGCCCACAAGATCACGGTTGTCACTCGTTTCTCGTTGCAAAGGATACTCCGAAACCCTGAGGCTACCGGCAGAATAGTGGAGTGCGCTTTGATGTTATCTAGTTTTGGTTTGAAGTTTGACAGCACATCAACAATCCAGAACAGGGCATTGGCAGAGTTTATTGCAGAATGGATGCCAACCCCTGATGAGGAAGTGCCAGAAATAGTTATCCCCGACAGGGAATCGCCCCAAGAATGGATTATGTATTTCGATGGTGCCTTTTCCCTACAAGGTGCAAGATCTGGCGTGCTTCTAGTCGCCCCCTCCGGGGAGCACTTAAAGTACGTCGTCCAAATGGATTTTGCTCGAGAAGAGGCCACCAACAATACAACCGAGTATGAAGGGCTCCTTGCCGGGCTCAGGATTGCCTCGGAATTTGGAATTAGGAAGTTGATCATTCGAGGAGACTCACAATTTGTGGTGAGATAGGTCAACAAGGATTACCAAAGCCCATTGATGGAGGCATACGTCGAGGAAGTGAGAAGATTGGAGGAACGCTTTAATGGATTGCAAACAGAGCATGTACCCCGTGCGGAAAATCGAATAGCTGATCATCCGTCAAAGTGTGCTGCGCAGAAGCTTCCTCTGGAACCAGGGAATTTTGTTCTCCATCTTACTCAGCCCTCCGTATCCCCAGCAACAATGGCCCGGAAAAGGAGAAAGTTGGACTCCGATAAGCCTCTCCCGGTATGTCGGATCACAGGTTCCGCACACCCTTGAGAGGTTCGAACTCTAGGGTGCGCACGAAGAACACTCTCTCCCCAGCTCGCTCGCTCGACGATCCCACGGCCTAGCTCGATGAACCCAAAGAACAAGAGACACAAGGGCTTATACTGGTTCGGGCCACCTCGCGGTGTAATACCCTACTCCAGTGTGTGGTGGATTGCCTCGAGGGGCTGAGGATGAACTAATACAGTGGATGAACAGCCTCAGGAGGTGAGGTGTTCTTGAGCTCGATGAGCTGGTGGGTGTGCGGATGATCTGAATGATCCGTCCCTTTCTACGGTGGTGGCTAGGTCCTACTTATCGTGGCCTTGGTCCTCTTCCAAAATGTTAGGCAGGAAGGGATCCCACAATGGCAAAATTTGAGGGGGGGGGAACTAGTACAAGCTATCCGGACAAAAGTAGTCTTTGCCTGCAAAAGGCTCTGGTGGTGACGCTACCATGGGCTCCGCGATGACCTCCGTCCTGCCGTCCTGGCGGTCTCGGTCTTGTTGCGCCGATAAGGAAACCTTTGCTTGATTCTTCGGGACTCCTCGCCTGCGCTTGCCTCCTTGGCCGTCATGGCTCACGTCACGCGAACCTCGCGAGGTGCCCCTTGCATAGATATCTCCGCTCCTCGGGAGCCAGCCTAGTTAGACTACCCCCAGGGAGGTCTTGGCGTTGTCCGCCTCGTGAGGCTTGGCCCCTCGCAAGGGTCTTGACTGGTTGCTGCTGAAGCTGGGCCGTACCGGGCCGTTGACAGAGCAACGCCGCGGAACACGGGCAGGCAAGTCTGGGCACCCCCGTTCCCAGGAGGCCGACAGTAGCCCCCGGGCCCAAGCCGCGCTCAGACTTGGCTTCGAGGCGAAGCCAAGGGGCAAGTGCGCAGCGCCGCGGGCCCCAACTGCTTGCGGACTTGGTCGACGCCTGGCGACGGATGGGACATGGGTGCCTCCGCTTCCCCATGCTGCCTCGGCAACCGTTCGACTTGACGAGACACTGCTGCATGCAGAAGAAAACCATCATTGCATGCGATCGTGGAGGCCGGCGGTTGGCCTTCTCCAGGCTATAAATGAGGAGTGGGGAAGAGCCCCCTCGCTCATCTCTGTCTTCTCGCTGCCCGCTCCTTCTTCTTCCCCCTCGCCTCACCGTCTTGCCGCAGCCCCATGCCTCCAACGAAGAGGTTCTCGGCCACGGAGAAAGGGAAGGCTCGCCAGGAGGGGCCCGGCTCGCCACTGCCCAAGAGGGGGCGTGGTTGCCCAATTAAGCACGCTGCGACCCCTGCTGTGGCTCCTCGGGGGCACGGACGTACTCCTTCAGGGATCGGCGTCGTCCTCGGTGGCCGCAGAGGTGCCTCATCCCACGGCGGGGGGGGTGGGGGGGCGCTCTAGGCGAAACAGCCCTTGCAACGAGGGGAGGCGCGCCGTGGTTACCCAGCTCCTCGGCCGCGCTTCCATTCGGTGGAGGTGCTCTCGGAGTTCGTCGTGTGGTCGGAGCACCCAGCCGGCACCTGGCTCCAGCTCCCGCACTCCTTTCCCGGCGAGCTGCCGGCCGCGGGTCTCGACGGCTTTTGGCTGCAAGCCGACGACTGCTGCAGCAAGGCCTCGTGGGCCGCGGTGGAGGTTTCCACCACGGGCAACGCGGTCCTGGCCCGCGGCTGCCAGACGTTTGCCCGTGCGCGCGGCCTGAGCAGCAGGTGCACCGTCCACTTCAAGTACGACGGTGTCGCGACCCTCTACGTGAGGGTATTTGGGGAAGACGGTCGCCGCGCAGGATGCTGCCCCGAGGACAGCGGCAGCGACAACGAGCTTGGCCTTGACGACGATCGCGACGATGCCGAGGGCGAGCTCGCCCTCGGCGACGACCATGGCTTGTCCAGCGGCGGCGGCGACTTCTCCTCCAGCGAGCTCCAGCAGCGGCGGCTATGACTAGCCGCCACGTCGCCGGGCTCGCTTTCAGGACGGTGGCGGGTCGTCCCGTCGTCGTGCTTCGGTGAAGCGCGAGGAAGGCTCCGGCTGAGTCCGGGGGGGGGGGGTGCTGGGAGCCGACCCTCGTGAGCTGCTGCGGTTGTGTGCGCCGCTTTTGGTTATCCTTTCTTTCTTCCTGCATTTAAAAAACAAGCATGGGGCCCTGCGAGGGCGTGTAATGAACCGTGGTTTTTATGCCGCTATGCTATGTTTATTGTTCTTGTGTTGTGTTGTGACATTCATGCTCCACATAGACGTAGAGGGATAACTTAGCTTGATACGCTCAGGGCAGTTTCCTGTCCCATGGGGGCGCGCCTTCTGGCATCATGTGAGGCCTCCTTGCTGCCGACTCGGGAGCCGCTGACCTCGGGAGGCATCGCCAAGCTGCAGAATTTGTTAGGACATCTGTCAGGTGCCTTGCTCCTCCTTGCGCGAGCCCTCAAGCATGGGCTAATCATGGCTTAGTGCACCATGTCGCGGTACCCGTGGGGCACGGATTTAGGAGGGTGCGCCAATCACGAGCTCATTCGAGGGCGCCTCATGAAGATCAAGGGAGCCGAAGCTCTGGGGCGACAGGGCTTTGGCGAGGTGTATCAGTGGTTTAGGCTAGCCTAGCGCACGCACACACCTGCCCAGCCCCCGCGCGAGGCGCATGAGGGAGAGCGTCGCGCAACTGTCGTCCTCCCTGACACAAAACAAAGAAGCGAGCGAAGAGGTAAAGAAAAAGGGAACTCTACCAAGCAATCGAGAAACGCCAAAACTCCAAATTTCACTAAAAGGTTGCAAACCAGCTACAGAAAGCAAATGAACAGCCGCGTCCGGCACCTAGTCTAGTCTTCTCACCAGCACAGAGCTAAGTGCTGCCACTAGGACGTGGGAGGGAGCCCCCGAGGCCCGAGGGTGGCACTCCGGAGACTCCGGGGCGTGTACAGCCCCACTCATTATTACGTGAGATTGTCATGAGCGGAGACCTTCACAGGCACTGGGCCTTGCTTCATGGGTAGAACTTCCGGAGGTGCTGGATGTTCCAGGCGTTCTGGATGGGGGTTCCGTCCTGCGTCTCCAGGCGCACGACGCCAGGCCTGGAGACGCGGGTAATCCTAAACGGGCCCTCCCACATGGGTGAGAGCTTATGCAGCCCTTCCCTGGAGAGCACCCGCCTCAGGACGAGATCGCCCACCTCGAGCATCCTGGAGTGGACGATGTGGCAGTGGTACCGCCGCAGCGCCTGCTGGTACCTTGCCGCTCGAAGCGAGGCTTGGCGGCGGCGTTCCTCCCCCAGCACGAGATCCATCCCCCGCATGGCGTCTTGACGTGCCTCGTCAAACGCCAAGATCCGCGCGGAGTGATGCTTGACCTTGTGAGGGAGAAACGCTTCGGCTCCGTAGACGAGGAAGAACGGGGTCTCTCCCGTTGGCTTGGTGGCGGTGCTGCGGATGGACCACAGCACGGACTAGAGCTCGTCGTGCCAGCCCCTACCGTAGGCCTCGAGCTTCTTCTTGAAGATCCTTGTCTTGAGGCCTCTCAAGACCTCCGCGTTGGCGCGCTCAGCTTGGCCGTTGCTTCTGGGGTGTGCCACTGAGGCGTAGCAGATCTGCGTTCCAAGATTAGCACAATATTTTTTGAAGAGATTGCTAGTGAACTGCGAGCCGTTGTCGGTGATGATGCGATTAGGGACTCCGAACCAGCTCACGAGGCCCTTGATGAACTTGACTACGGAGCCGGCCGGGATGGTGCGGACGGCTTCCAGCTCCACCCACTTGGTGAACTTGTCGATGGCGACGTAGAGGTAGCGGTAGCCCCGGGCGCTCGAGGGAATGGACCCAAGATATCCAGCCCCCAGACCGTAAACGGCCACGAGAGCAGGCTGGTGGATTTGCTTGGCATGGTACTGGCAGGCTTCACAGGATCTCACTAGCTCGGTTGCGTCCCTGAGTGCCGTGGGCCAGTAGAATCTGCTGCAGAACGCCTTGCCCACCAAGGTGCATGATGACGAGTGATGTCCACAGTCCCCTCCATGTATGTCGGCTAGCAGCTCACACCCCTGCTCCCGGGCGATGCATCGAAAGGAAACATCATTCGGTCGTTTTTCGTATAGCTCACCGTCCCGGATGCAGTAGGCTGTAGCTTGGCGAGCCACGCGTTCTGCATCCTCCTCCTTCTCCGGCAGGGTCCCTTGCAGCAGGTACGCCTTGAATTCTTCAGTCCAACACCCCTCCTGGGGCTCGAGCATGAGGAGCAGGCGCGCTCTTGAGGTCGGGCCGCAGGCAGGGGCTCCTGAGGTTGGTGGCGGGGGAAGCTCCTCCTGAGGCCCCAACTCCGCAGTTGAAGGGGCCGCTGAAGGCTTGAAGAGCCGCTCCTCGAAGACGCCGGGTCCCTGGGGCTGACGCCTGGATGCCCTCTTAGCGATATCGTTGGCTTCCTTGTTTGTGCCGCGGGGCACATGCTGCAGTTCCAGGCCCAAGAATTGCTTCTCCATTTTGCGTACCTCCGCGAGGTATGCCTCCATGTGCTCGTCCTTCGGCTCGTACACCTTGTTGGAGAAGTTGACGAGGAGCTGAGAGTCGCCCTTGATGGTGAGGCGCTTCACTCCCAAGGCTGCCGCAGCCTTGAGACCGGCGATCAAACCTTCATACTCCGCGATGTTGTTGGAGACCTTCTCGCCCCGCTAGAAGCAGAGCTGCACGGCGTAGTAGAGCTTGTCCTGGGTGGGCGAGATGAGGATGACTCCAGCCCCCGCGCCCTAGCGCGCAAAGGCGCCGTCAAAGTACATGACCCAGCCGTCTGGTGCTTCGCTCCCTGGTGAGAGATACCGATCCTCGCCCGCTTCGGGCCCTGGAGCGCCAGTCCACTCCGCCAGGAAGTCAGTGAGCGCGGCTCCCTTGATGACCCTGGTGGTGCTGAACTCTAGCTGGAAGGCCTGCAGCTCAATGTTCCACTCGGAGACCCTCCTCGCTGAGTTGGGGCTCCGGAGTACCCTCCCCAGCGGGTAAGCTGAGATGACCTTGATGGGGTGGCCTTGGAAGTAGTGGCGCAACTTGCGCAAGGCCACGAGGAGCGCGAGCAGAAGCTTCTGCGGCATGGGGTAGCATGCCCACGCGTCTCATGATACCGTCCCGACGAAGTACACCGGGTGTTCGACGAGGGCGGAAGCGTCGGTGGAGTCCGAGATCTCCTGAGGCTGGGGTACCTCAGGAGTTTGGTCGCCCATCGGGGCTACCGCAACCTCAAGAGCGCCGTCTTGTGGAGCCTGGTCATCTGCTGGCGCCACTGTGGCTTCAGGGGTGCCGTCTTGGTGACGCATCATCCCGACCGAATGTGCGGCGTCGTGCGGCAGGCTCTTGGAATGGCACTCCTCCCAGACGGCCACCAGCGTTGCGCTAGCGGAATGAGGCGTGGCGGCCAGGTAAAGCACCAGGGGCTCGAGAGGACGAGGCGCCACCATCACCGGTGGGCTGGTTAGGTATCTCTTGAGGTCTTTGTCGGAGTAATGGGCCACGGGTAGCCTAACCCGAGTCCCTGAACCTTTCAAGGCATCGGGGCCGGCTGCGCCCCTCAGGACATCAAGATGAAGCGCCGCCTTCTGATGGCCGGCTGGCCCAAGCGGCTGGCTGCCAGAAGGTGGCTAGGCTCCAGAAGGCGGCACCAAGACGGGCCGACTCCTTGCAGGCGGCCTCCAGAGAGGCCGGCTTCTAGCAGGCGGCCCACGGCGCCCTCAGAGTCTGCGCCCCCATTAAGAAGACAAGACAGGGTGAGGCTACAGTGTAGCCCATCACCCCGTATCCAGGGCCGGGCGTGGCCACAGTGCCCCGTACATGTGGAGATCTCTGCCGGGTGCGGCACTGTTGCCACTCCACCCCTGACGTCACTGCTGGCAGGCGGAGCTCTATTCCCATGACGGCCTGTCGGTACGGCCTGCAGGCGGCGGGCCCCACCAGGCATCGAGAGCCCATAAGATGGCGGAAGCCTGACCAGTCGGACCCGAGGGAGGCCGGCTTCCAACAGGCGGCCCGTTCCTTCCTCGGGGCCCGTGCACCATTAACCAGATGAGACACGGAGTGGCTACAGTGATCTCTCACCAGGCGGCGGGACTGTAGCCACGCTCCCCTGACCAAGCATGCGTCATTAGCATCGCGGCTACAGTAATCAGCAGCCGGCAAGAGCCGCGAGTGGCGTGAGCGGCCTGTCGGCTCCATACCAGACCAGTCAGCGGGCCCCAGCAGCCGGCGGAGAAGTCGGCGACCAGAGACACTAACAGCCGGGTCCTACACCCGGCCAGATTACCATTGTACCCCTGGGGTAGGCCTATATAAACCCCCCAGGGCACCCATGCAAAGGGTTCCGAACCTGTTAGACCTAGACTCATACCTAGAGGGAGGAGAGAGCGAGCCTGCCTTCTTCCACCTCTAGCATATAGCTCGAGGAGCACCATTGTATCCACTAGTGCCTTAGTGATCATGCGGTGACCCCGCAGAGCAGGACTAGGGGTGTTATCTCCTAGGGGAGCCCCGAACCTGGGTAAAGTGCGCCGGCGGTCATGTCTACGCCTCATGCCGCTTCCAGGCACCGGCGACGTTCTACGCGCTCCCACCATGATAAGCCATCCTTTGGCATATGTCGCACCCAACCCCTGACATTTGGCGCCCACCGTGGGGCGAGGTGCACCGTCTCCCGGAGACCTGTTCTGGACAGGAACCTTGTTCCTTCCTGGCAAATGCAGCCAGCCTGGCACGCTAGAGGGCGTCTGCACCGATGCGCTGCACGGCGCGGAGGTCGCCTGCGCGGCGAGCTGCCTCGCCGATCTTGTTGGCGAGATTCGCCTCTCCGATGAGCCCGCGTCTGATACGGGCACCGATGGCCCCGAGAGCCGCCTCGTCAGCCTCCTCGATCAGCTCCACGTCGCCAGCGAGCCTGCTGTAGACTTGGAGTCAGTTGGCTCCACCTACCCGATGCTCGTCGACTCCGACATAGCTTCGCTTGACGCGTTCCCCACCAACATGGTGGTCTACGAAGAACCGCTTCCTCCCATGGACAGCGGTGGCAGCGCCGTCACGGAGGTGCTCGTCATCAACACGGCAAGCACTCTGGCGGAGGTGGCCAGGATCCGTTGCAGGCGGCGCTGCAAGACCTGACTACGCCCTTCCCGGAAGACGCCGATGCCGAGACACTGGAGGCACGCCGTGTCCAGCTCGTCGAAAGCGCCAACCGGCTGGCCAGTATGAGACGCCTTTCGGAGGCCTACCAGCGGGAGATGGACCGTGCCGTCGGCGGCACGCCGGCTCCTGGTGGGCCTAGCCGCATTGGCCTGATCCGGCAGTGTGGCGCGACCATCGCCAGCATGTTCGGGATGGATCGTCCTGTCTACGCCACGCCCACAGAGAACATACGAGCTGCCCAGGCGGCGGCGGACGAGCTAGACAAGCTTGAGGGCGACGAGCGTCGCCACATGACGGAGCGCGTCCAGCAGATCCTTGATGCGGCTGCTGAGCAGCAAGAGGCCGGGTGCCGCACTGAAGCGCCCAACCGGCGAAACGACGACCCGCCTCCTCGTCGAGACCAAGGCGCGACATCCCGGACGCCGACTGGTGGCGTCCGCGGTAGAAGAGACAAGGAGCCGGCTGCCAGCCGCAGCCGGACTCGCATCACCATCGAGCGCGACCAAGACGGCCGCCTAAGAGCAGTGCAGCGACGAGACGACTGTCCGCCTCCCCCTCCCCGCAGGGAAAGGCGCATTTCACCGCCGCCTGTTGATCACCCGACACTCGGCCACCGCCTTGGCCGCTGAGAAGGAGTCGTAGAGAATGATGCCCGCCACCGGATCGACCGCATCAACCGATCCCTGGCGCTAGAAGAAGAAGACGGGCTGGGTCCGCCTTGTTTCGGCCCCCGCATCCGAGATGAGCCCTTCCCCAAAGGGTTCATGCTCCCGAGAGATACGCCCAAGTACACCGGCTCTGTGATGCCAGAAGACTGGCTGGTCGACTACTCCACAGCCGTCAGCATCGCAAACGGCAACAAGCGCGTAGCCGTGAAGTACGTCCTGCTCATGCTCCAGGGCACAGCCCGGACATGGCTGAATAGCCTGAAGCCCCGCAGCATCAACAGCTGGGTTGATTTCACCGAAGCCTTCATCCACAACTTCACCAGCACGTACAAGCGGCCGCCCAAGCCTCGCCAGCTCTCCTTATGCGTTCAAGGCCCCAACGAGTCGACTCGCGACTACCTAATGCACTGGGCCGAGCTACGCAACTCCTGCGAGGACGTGCACGAGGTGCAGGCCATCAAGTACTTCACTGTCGGGTGCCGAGAAGGCACCCTCCTCAAGCATCGGCTTCTCTGCGATGAGCCGGCGACCCTCGATGAACTGCTGATCATAGCGGACATGTACGCCACGACCGACTCCTCCATGAAGGCGGGAATCCAAGTTGATGCATCTGGCAAAGTGGCTCCTCAAGCTCCTCAGACTCCGGCTGGCGACACCAATCGGCGTCAGCAATCGAATGAAAATAAGCGCAAGGCCACGCAGCCGGCTTCCACAAGCCGGCAGGTGGCGACAGTCGAAGATCAACAGCCGGAAGGGCAGCGTCCACCCAAGCGTCAGAAGGCAGCAAACCCAACTGGCTGCCTGCTTTCTCATACGAGCAGCCTCTTGATGCACCCTGCAAGTTTCACAGCGGCGCGAAGCCATCCAACCACACCACTCGGAAGTGCCACTGGATCACCAGGATCGCCAAGGGTGATGGACTCCTGCCTCCTCCGCCTGCCGGCCCACCGCCTCCTCCTCCCCAGCAGCCGGCGGTTCTGCCAGTCGGCACAATACAAGATGAATATCCTGAGGAGCATGGAGCTTATGTCGTGTTCACCAGCATGGCCGACGACAAGCACAGCAGACGGCAACGGCAACAAGAAGTAAATGCAGTAGCATGAGAGACCCCCGAGTTCATGCATTGGTCTGAGAAGCCTATCAGTTGAAGCAGAGCCGACCACCCGGAGGTGATGCCCTCTCCTAGTTCTTATGCTTTGGTCTTAGATGCCACCTTCGCAACAGAGAGGCAGGCTGCTCACTTCTCCCGAGTCCTGATAGATGGCGGCAGCAGCATCAACATCCTGTACCGAGATACTATGGAGAAGTTAGGAATCAAACAGAGGCAGCTTCAGCCCAGTCAGACCGTATTCCATGGCATAGTTCCTGGCCTTTCCTGCTCACCAATCGGCAAGACCCAGATAGATGTCCTCTTCAGAGACAAAAATCACTTTCGCCGAGAGCCAGTATGGTTTGAGGTGGTGGACCTTGAGAGCCCCTATCATGCGCTACTTGGCCGGCCTGCTCTGGCCAAGTTCATGGCGGTCCCCCGGTATGCTTACCTCAAGATGAAGATGCCGAGCTCCAAGGGAATCCTGACCATAGCAGGGGACTACAAGAAGTCGTCCGCCTGTGCAGCAGATAGCAGCCGGCTAGCCGAGTCCCTCGTGATCGCGGCTGAAAAGCGGCTCCTTGACCGGGTTGTGGCAGTGGCAGGCAAGCAGCCGGAAATGTCACCCAACCCCAAGGAGTCGGAAGCTGAGGGCTCGTTCAAGCCGACAAAAGAAACAAAGAAGATACCCTTGGACCCGGAGCACCCGGAGAGGCACGTTGTCATAGGTGCGAACCTTGACAGCAAATAGGAAAGCGAGCTCGTCGATTTCCTCCGTGAGAATCGGGACATCTTTGCATGGTCTCCCAAGGACATGCCGGGCGTTCCGACGTATTTCGCCGAGCACAAGCTGCATGTCCCACCTGATGCCAAGCCAGTTAGGCAGCCCTTGCACCGTCTGTCAGAAGAGAAAAGAAGAGTTGTTGGAGAAGAGATAGCCCGGCTTCTAGCAGCCGGCTTCATCATGGAGGTGTTCTTTCCAGAATGGTTAGCCAACCCAGTCCTTGTGCTGAAGAAGAATAAGCAGTGGCGCATGTGTATTGATTATACCAGCCTCCACAAAGCTTGCCCCAAAGACCCATTTGCTTTGCCAAGAATCGACCAAGTGATAGACTCCACAGCCGGATGCGAGCTGTTGAGCTTTTTGGATGCATACTCAGGGTATCATCAGATCAAGCTGAACCCGGCCGACAGGCTGAAGACCACCTTCATCACGCCATTCGGAGCCTTCTGCTACCTGACCATGACGTTCGGCTTGAGAAATGTCGGTGCCACGTTTCAGCGTTGCATGCAGAAGTGTCTCCTCAAGCAACTCAGCAGAAACGCCCACGTCTATGTGGACGATGTTGTGGTGAAGACGGAGAAGCGCGGAACGCTGCTAGAAGACCTGAAGGAGACCTTTGAAAACTTGCGCCGATTTCAAATCAAGCTCAACCCGGAGAAATGCGTCTTTGGAGTGCCAGCCGGCCAGCTTCTTGGCTTCCTGGTCTCAGAGCGTGGCATAGAATGTAACCCTGTGAAGATCAAGGCCATCGAGAGGATGGAGGTGCCCACCCGACTGTTGGACGTGCAAAAATTTACTGGCTGCTTGGCATCCATCAGTCATTTCATCAGTCGGTTGGGTGATACGTTCATTTTGCATCATGCTTTTATATCAATATTTATTGCATTATGGGTTGTTATTACACATTATGTCACAATACTTATGCCTATTCTCTCTTATTTTACAAGGTTTACATAAAGAGGGAGAATGCCGGCAGCTGGAATTCTGGGCTGGAAAAGGAGCAAATATTAGAGACCTATTCTGCACAACTCCAAAAGTCCTGAAACTCCACGAAAGTTATTTTCAGAATATATAAAAAATATTGAGTGGAAGATATACTAGAGGGGGGCCACCCACCAGGCACGAGGGTGGGGGCCGCGCCCTACCCCCTAGGTGCGCCCCCTGCCTCGTGGGCCCCCTGGTGGCCCTCCGGTGGCCATCTTCTTCTATATGAAGTCTTTCGTCCGAAGAAAAATCATAAGCAAGATTTCAGGACGAGACCCCGCCGCCACGAGGCGGAACCTTGGCGGAACCAATCTAGGGCTCTGGCGGAGCTGTTCTGCCAGGGACACTTCCCTCCGGGAGGGGGAAATCATCGCCATCGTCATCACCAACGCTCCTCTCATCGGGAGGGGGCCAATCTCCATCAACATCTTCACCAGCACCATCTCCTCTCAAACCCTAGTTCATCTCTTGTATCCAATTCTTGTCTCTAAGTCTGGGATTGGTACCTGTAGGTTGCTAGTAGTGTTGATTACTCCTTGTAGTTGATGCTAGTTGGTTTATTTGGTGGAAGATCACTGGGCGAGAAGGATCTTCCCCTATACCAGCTCATGAAGAAGACCACTTTTTCGAGTGGAACGACAAGGCGGATGAGCTTTTCTCTAGCTCAAAAAGATGTTGAACACTCCGCCTGTCTTGGCGGCTCCGACTGCTAAGGAGCCCATGCTTCTCTACATCGCCGCCACCAGCCGGGTGGTCAGCACAGTCATAGTTGTGGAACGCAAGGAAGAAGGCAAAGCACTGCCAGTCCAGAGGCCGGTGTATTACCTAATTGAAGTGTTGTCCGCCTCCAAGCAGAACTTACCCCACTATCAGAAGATTTGCTATGTCGTACACTTTGCCGCCAAGAAATTGAAGCCATAGTTTCAAGAGAACCCAATCATTGTTGTCTGCACTGCTCCTCTTGCTGAGATCATTGGAAGCCAAGATGCTTCAGGCCGAGTGGCCAAATGGGCCATAGATTTGGCCCCCTACGCCATCTACTACCAGCCTCGCACCGCCATTAAGTCACAAGCACTGGCCGACTTCCTCGTCGACTGGGCCGAGACCCAGTACCTGCCGCCAGCGCCGGACTCCACCCATTGGCGGATGCACTTTGATGGTTCCAAGATGCGCACCGGTTTAGGAGCCGGCATCGTCCTCACCTCTCCCAAAGGCGACAAGCTCAGATATGTGCTGCAAATTCACTTTGCCGCCTCCAACAACATTGCTGAATACGAAGCACTCATTCACGGGCTCTGGCTTGCCTAGGAACTCGGCATTCGCCGGATCCTGTGCTATGGTGATTCCGACTTGGTGGTCCAGCAGTCGTTAGCCGACTGGGACGCCAAGGATGCACATATGGCGAGCTACCATTTCCTTGTATAGCAACTCAGTGGATACTTCGAAGGGTGCGAGTTCCTCCATGTGCCAAGAAATGACAATGAGCAAGCCGATGCTTTGGCACGGATTGGCTCTACCCGGCAAGCAATACAGCCGGTGTCGCCCTGCAACGCCTCCTCAAGCCGTCTATCAAGCCGTCACCAGAATCAGACTCCATCTTCGTGCCGGCTCCCCCTGAAGCAGTCGGATCTGATTTGAGGACCCCAGCAGCCGGCACGGGGAATTCAGCAGGCGGCCCGGGGACTGCAGTAGCCGCACTCGGCCTGGGGAGTTCAGAACCCGGACTGGGGACTTCATCGACTCAGCAAGCGCAGCCGACTCCAACCCGTTGCCTCCCGGCCCAACCGCCCTCATACAAATTGCAGTTCTGACAGTCGAAGAAATAGCAGCACCTTCATGGGCTAAGCCCATCCTCAACTTTTCGGTGAACAAAGAGCTTCCGACAGATGAGATCTCGGCCCAGCAAGTGCAACGCCGGGCAGCAGCGTACACCATTGTCAACAGAGAACTTGTGAGGCGCAGTGTCACTGGTGTGTACCAGCTCTGCGTGGAGCCGGAGCAAGGCCAAGCAATCCTCAAAGATATCCACCAAGGCGAATGTGGCCACCACGCGGCTTCAAGAGCACTTGTTGCCAAAGCTTTCCGCCATGGGTTTTTCTGGCCGACTGCTCTAGAAGACGCCAAAGACTTGGTCCAGAAATGCAAAGGGTGCCAGAAGTTCCACTCCAAGCCGCATCAGCCGGCTTCTGCACTCAAGACCATCCCCATTGCCTGGCCCTTTGCTATCTGGGGGCTGGACATGGTAGGACCATTCAAGACAGCACGCGGCGGCATGACTCATCTGCTTGTCGCGGTGGACAAGTTCACCAAGTGGATAGAAGCGAAGCCAATTAAGAAGTCGAATGGTCCGACTGCTGTGACTTTCATCTCCGACATCACCATCCGGTATGGCATACCACAGAGCATCATCACCAACAACGGCACAAACTTTGCCAAAGGCGCCTTGGCCTGTTTCTGTGCGATGCAGGGCATCCGACTGGACCTAGCGTCCGTTACCCATCCGCAGTCAAACGACCAGGTGGAGCGAGCAAACAGCCTCATTTTTCGGTATCAAGCCCCGACTGGTCGAGCCTCTCGAGCGTTTGGCCGGCTGTTGGCTCGACGAGCTGCCGGCCGTCCTCTGGAGTCTGCGCACAACTACGAACAAGTCAACCGGCTTCACACCCTTCTTCCTCGTCTACGGTGCCGAAGCCGTCATCCCGACGGATATAGAATTTGACTCCCCTCGAATCACCATGTACACCGAAGAGGAGGCAAAAGAAGCACGAGAAGACGGCGTCGATCTGCTGGAAGAGGGCCGGCTGTTGGCACTCAGTCGGTCCACCATCTACCAGCAGAGCCTGCGCCGATACTATAATCGGAAGGTCAAGCCAAGATCCTTCCAAGAGGGAGACCTTGTGCTCCGTCTGATCCAGCGAACAACCGGCTAGCACAAGCTCTCGGCGCCTTGGGAAGGCCCCTTCATCATCAGCAAGGTGTTGGGCAATGACTCCTACTACCTGATCGATGCTCAAAAGCCTCGAGCACGCAAAAGAGACGACTCCGGCAAAGAGACAGAGCGGCCATGAAATGCAAACCTCCTCCGAAGGTTTTACAGTTGATGCAGTATGTACCACGCCAACTTTTGTATTAAGTACGAAGACTCCGGGTCCCCCGAGAAGAGCTCAGGGACTGCCCTCTTTTATCTATATGATAAGTATTATGCCTATGAGTGTGTTATTTCATTAGTCCGCCTGGCACCAGGTTCGACCAGTCGACCCGGGGACTCGCCGCCTTGTACTATGTAATGCTTCCTGCAGCCGGACAAGTAATGTGTTGGCACTTAAGCTTTCTCCTGCCAAAGCCGTAGCTCGCAGAGCGGCTGTCCGGTAGGCAGGAGTCAAAGGCAGAAAAGGGTGCCCACATGAAAAATGGCTAAGGACCTAAAAGCATGTACATAGTTCAAGCCGGCTCCTTGCCTCACCGACCGGCTGTCGAGCAGCCGGCCGGCCGGCTTCTACTTAAAATTGCTAAATGCTCTAATCGGCTAAGTACATACCCTCCCAAAGCAGCTAAGTACTGGACCCAGCCGAAGTCCGCAGAGCGGCTATTTGGCTGGCTAGACGGCAGCTCAGGGAGGGCGGCAAAGGAAAAAAAGCCAAGGAGCAGAAAGCAAGGAAAGATAGAACTCGGAAAGCATATTTACATATCAAAAGGTCCTTGGCCAACATTCAACAGAGTTTGAAATACACCCCGCAGGTGGAATTGTGCAAAGTTAACAAAGTTTGCCGAGACTGATATGCAGGTAAAAACAAAAGATAAATTGGCAGCCTAGGGAGCAGCAGACGGGTTCGGCGGAATGGTGGAGTCGGTGGTGCCGGTTGGTGGAGCGGCCGGCTAGTCAGTCTCCACTTGGTCGCCCTCAGCAGCAGTCGGCTCGCTCGGGCGTGGCTCGTTGCTGGAGGCGCGGTCAAGCTGAGGCTGGCCATCCGCTTCAACCTATAGCGCTTCCTCTTCACCTTCCTTGTGCTCCTCATCGTCTCCCTCATCGCTGGAGTCGATCACTTCGGCCGAGTCCTCACAATCCTCCGGGTTCAGCCCGAACCACTCTGGTGACGCCTCGGCACCATTCTCAGCTAGCTCTGGGACGAAGACGCTGGTGTTGGTGTACTCGGCGATCGCCGCCGCCCACTTGATAAGATCACGCTCCACCGCCACCAGCTCCTCCTGGGCCTCCTGTCGAAACGTGGTCAACTGGGCTAGATTTAGCCCAGGGTACCACGCCTTGACGAAATCCACGGCCCAGCATGCTCCAGCCCGGGCCGAGGAGCCCTTCTAAGCATCAAGACGGCCGGCCGCCACCTCCAGCCAGTCGGCCTATGGAGCCGGCATGTCTAGCCACAGGGTGGAGATCACCTGGGCACCGACGCGCTGAAGACGGCGCAGCATCCGATGAGCCGGCCAAAGACGGGCTTGGATGCTGAGAAGCTATTCACTAAGGGTCAGGGGGCGTTGGCAGCAATCTGCGCACCTTCCGCCCTCCGCTCTTCGCGATCAGCCTCGATGGCCTGATTGGCGGCGTCAGAGTGACCAGGGGAGAAGTCTGCTCAAACAGAAGGCAAAAGAACCAAAGTTAGAGACAAGAAGCCGGTTCGATCAGCAGGCGACAGCTCGAAGAAAGAAAAAGAGGGAAGCTTACCATCAACCATGTCTTCAATTTTGCCGAAGCCGGCAGTCAGCAAAGCCTCCTTATCAGTCTAGGCAGAGTGTTCGGTCTCGAACTCGGCAAGGAGACCGGCCTCCTTTTCCTCTGCCTCCTTCTGGGTTTTCTTGAGAAGCTCCGCCTGCTCCGCCAGCAGCGTGGTCAGCCGGTCACGCTCCTCGATCAGCTTGCTGCAGTCCGCCTCTTTGGCACGCAGCACGGTGTTGGCCTCACCCAGCTGCTGCTGCAGGGCAGCGTTGGCCTCTGCAAAGGTAGAACAAGACAAAGACATCAGCAACCAACAGAGAAGAAGTACAGTCGCCGGGAAGATCCGGCCCGACTGCTCAGCAGTCGGCCCGAATCTCGGGGACTACAGCCCGCGGGTGCGCTAGCGCGCCCCCGCAGAGAAAGAAGTTATCAATATCAACAAAGAAGAAGAACAGTTGCCAGGGAGATCCGGCCCGACTGCTCAGCAGTCGGCCCGAATCTCGGGGACTACAGCCCGCGGGTGCGCCAGCGCACCCCCACAGAGAAAGAAAACGAGGACTTACTCCGGCTCTCCGACAGGTCGGCGGTCTGTTTGTCCATATCTTGGACATTAGAGGTGAAGGCGACTGCGCGGAGGTTATCATAGTCCTATAATGAAGATAGCAGATGAAGTTAGTACTCGGAGCTCGCTAATTAAAGTTTCCAGCCGCCTGCTCAGCAGCCGGCCCGAAACTCGGGGACTACACCCAGTGGGTGCGCTGGCGCGCCCCCACAGAGAAGTATAAGGAATGCAAGAATCAAAGACAAAGAAGCATACCCGGATGGCTGATCGCGATTCCAAGAATGCATTCTTGCACCACTTCAGAGCGTCGGCCTCGGCCCGGAGTTTGCCTTGGACGTCCAGGGTCGCCTGATTCAAACGGCTCGTCCCGCCGCCCCGCACCCAGTCAGCGGGCACGGCGCTGGTCGCCTCGGCGTCGGGGATTGATGAGCTTGCGGCGCTGGATTCCAACGGTCGTGGCACTGAGGCCACCTTCGCAAAGCGACGGCGTGTTGGTGTGAGGGCCCCAGGAGTCGGGCCTGTCACCATCCCATCTCCGGCTGGTGGCACCAGCGGGTCAGCCGGCTGCTAGTCCCGCGCTCCTTCGGACGGCGGTGGCGGAGGCACGATTATGTCCGGCATGATGACGTCGCCGCCTTCCCTCTCCATGATCGGGTGCTCGTCGCCGGCTCCTCCAGTCGGCGCTGTGAACTCTGGTGGAGGCGGTGCGGAATTCAAAGGAAGGACGAATAGCGGCTCCTGGCGGCGTGCGGCTTCTTCAAGCCGCTTCTTCACAGCGGCATCGGCCTCGGCCTCCGCCAGCTTCTTCAGCGCGGCGGCCTCCGCCTTGTCTGCCTCCGCCTTCTCCAAGCGGGCGGCCTCCTGCTCCTCGCGCGCCTCACGCGCGTTTCGCTCCTGTGCCTCCCAGAGGTCAGCAGCCGGATCGATTTGCCAGGAGGTGGTGGAGGCCTTCGCCGACCCAATGACGGAGGCGGCGGCCGACTTCTCGAGAGAGAGCGGAGCCCTAAGTCAAGAAAGACGAAGAAAGGAAGCTCAGAAAGAATCGACAAGAAAGAAAAGTACAAGAAAAAGATACTTACGCTGACACCATGGGAGGCGCCTTCGGGAGCTTCTGAAATTTGACCGCCTTCGCGGCGGCCTCCTTCCGCCTGGTCGCGGCGGTCGGGTTCTTGGCCTTCATCGGCGCGCTGCCGAACAAGGCGGCGCCCTGTTTATGCTTTCGTGTGCCGCCTCGAGCAGTCGGCTTGGCAGAGGGGCCCACATCCGCCTTGCCGGCGCCTCGTGAAGGGCGCGGCTTCTCCTCCTCGTCCTCGAAGTTGTCCGGCCATGTCTCGACGCTGCCGCCTTCTTCGGAGCCGCCAGCTCCGTAGACGCCGCCTGTGGCGTCATCTTCCAAGGCGGCCGCCCCCAAGTCGGGGTCGTCCACGTCGCTCACAGCTCGGTCCGGTTCATAGGGGCCATCCGCCCCCACAATGGCGGCCGTCGCCTCTGACATATAGATCTGTTTCAAAAAGCAAGAGGCCGAATGTTCGATACCACAAGACAGAATCAAGATGAAGTTCTGAGGGGAGAAAAGATTGAAGAACTTACGGCAGGCGGCGGGTCCGCGCAGGAGTACGGCTGCTTGCCGAACTGCCAGGACCCCTCCAGCTTGAGGTCGGAGATCTCGTTCACCAAGTTCGCCACTTCAGCAGCCGGCATCTCCTTGGTACTCAGCCGGCACGTGTCGTGATGCCCACTCATCCGGCTGATCAAGTGAGTCCGGCCTTGAAGCAGGAGAACCCGGCGCACGACAAAGGCGACCAGCAAGTCAGACGCTTTGAGGCCTTCGGCTTCGGTTATCACCCGGAGTCGGTTGATGGCGGCGGCACCGTCTACTGACACAGGCTTCGGCTTGTAGCCCCAGTTGGCCCGAGGCTCAGCCGGTGGGCCGGCTTCATAGGCCGGCAGGTTGATGAAGTCGACGGCTGGGTTGACGCTCTCCACGTAGAAGTAAGATTGCTGCCACATCTTGACCGACTGTGGCAGCTTGATGGAGGGTAAGGCGTTCCTTGGAGATGGACGGCGCACCGCGATGAAGGCGCCGCACTGGGCTGCCACCTCCCGGACGGAGGTGCCCAGCTTGGTATAGAAGAACGCTCCCCACGACTCGATGGTGTGGAGGATGCCGAGGTAGCCTTCGCACATCGTGACGAAGGCGGACAGGAGCATCACGGTGTTGGGAGTGATGTGATGCGGTTGGAGATGGTAGAACTCGAGGAACGAGTGAAGAAAACCGCTCACCGGCAGGCCGAAGCCACGGATGAAGTGCGAGTGGAAAACGACCCGCTCGCCCTCCCCCAGCGCCGGTGAAATCTCTCCCTCAGGAGGCACGCGCGCCCTCACGAAGCCCGCGCCGGGAAGGCGTCGTGTCTCGCGAAGAAAGGCGATGTGGTTCTCGTTGACATTCGACCCGTCCCAGTCTCCTCCCCACTCGCGCGCCATGAAGAGCTCGACGAGGAAAATGGCACGGCAGGGGAACTGAGGATCGGAGCAGGGCCTAGAGGGCTCGGGCGGCAGAGCTCGATGGAGACGAGCAGCGGCAGCACTCCGGCGGAGCTCCGGGGCGCTGCGGCGAGAGGAGGAAGAAGGAGGCAAGAATGGGGCAGGAGGGCGTGCGTGCTCCGCCGCTTCCCCTCCTCCCCCTACTTATAGCCGGTGGGATATGAAGCCAAGGGGGCGGGGCGTGGGATCATGGGATTAACTGTGCCCACGACCCCATGTCCCCACATTTATCGCGTGAGTTACTGCGCGCAGTAACTCCGCGGAGAAGCTCAATCGGCCGCCTCGACCGCAGCGGATCCGCTCGTGTGCCGAGGCCCGGTGGTGGTGGGCCCAGCCTGCTGTCGCGTCCCATCGCGCGCGTGGGCTAGCAGGCTGGCTTGGCTTGCTGATGCCACATGGCGTGCCCCCGACGGGCGGCGGGCCTAGAGGCTTATCTAGTACGCCACCTAGTTCCCGCTGTTGCGTTCGAAGTTTCAAACAAATCCAACTGGACATGGCCGACTCCCACCAGGCGGCTTGCCAGGAGTCGGATGAAGCTTCCGTCCAGAGCACCCAGAGAAGGAAACTGTTGAGGCTCCTCGACTCCTCATCCGCACTGCCTCACCAGCTTCGGGGACTACTGTCGGAGTAATGGGCCACGGGTAGCCTAACCCGAGTCCCTGAACCTTTCAAGGCATCGGGGCCGGCTGCGCCCCTCAGGACATCAAGATGAAGCGCCGCCTTCTGTTGGCGGCTGGCCCAAGCGGCCGGCTGCCAGAAGGCGGCTAGGCTCCAGAAGGCGGCACCAAGACGGGCTGACTCCTTGGAGGCGGCCTCCAGAGAGGCCGGCTTCTAGCAGGCGGCCCACGGCGCCCTTAGAGTCTGCGCCCCATTAAGAAGACAAGACAGGGTGAGGCTATAGTGTAGCCCATCACCCCCGTATCCAGGGCCGAGCGTGGCCACAGTGCCCCGTACAGGCGGAGATCTCCGCCCGGCGCGGCACAGTTGCCACTCCACCCCTGACGTCACTGCTGTTAGGTGGAGCCCTGTTCCCATGACGGCCTGTCGGTACGGCCTGCAGGCGGCGGGCCCCACCAGGCAGCGAGAGCCCAGAAGACGGCGGAAGCCTGACCAGTCGGACCGGAGGGAGGCCAGCTTCCAGCAGGCGGCCCGTTCCTTCCTCGGGGCCCGTGCACCATTAACCAGATGAGACACGGAGTGGCTACAGTGATCTCCCACCAGGCGGCGGGACTGTAGCCACGCTCCCCTGACCAAGCATGCGTCATTAGCATCGCGGCTACAGTAATCAGCAGCCGGCAAGACCTGCGAGCGGCGGGAGCGGCTGTCGGCTACGTACCTGACCAGTCGGCAGGGCCCACCAGGCGGCGGGCCCCAGCAGCCGGCGGAGAAGTCGGCGACCAGAGACACTGACAGCCGGGTCCTACACCCGGCAAGATTACCATTGTACCCCTGGGGGGTAGGCCTATATAAACCCCCCAGGGCACCCATGCAAAGGGTTCCGAAGTTGTTAGACCTAGACTCATACCTAGAGGGAGGAGAGAGCGAGCCTGCCTTCTTCTACCTCTAGCATACAGCTCGAGGAGCACCATTGTATCCACTAGTGCCTTAGTGATCATGCGGAGGCCCCGCAGAGCAGGACTAGGGGTGTTATCTCCTAGGAGAGCCCCGAACCTGGGTAAAGTGCGCCGGCGTTCGTCTCTACGCCTCATCCCGCTTCCACGGACCGGCGACGTTCTACTCGCTCCCACCATGATAAGCCATCATTTGGCATATGTCGCACCCAACCCCCGACAGTCTTAAAACGCCATGTCGGCCTTCTTAGTCTGCTTGAACGGGCCCTTCTTCTTCATCAGCTTGAAGAACGGGAGGGCGCGCTCCCCCAGCTTGGAGATGAAGCGCCCCAGTGAAGTCATGCAGCCCGTGAGTTTTTGCATTTCCTTGAGAGTCTGTGGTGGGCTCATGTCCTCTATTGCTTTGACCTTCTCCGGGTTCGCCTCGATCCCCCTGTGTGACACGAGGAATCCCAGCAGCTTTCCGGAGGTGACGCCGAACACACATTTCTCTGGGTTGAGCCGCAGGTCCACCTTGCACAGGCTGGCGAAAGTCTCCTACGGATCCTGAATGAGGGTCCTTGCCTCCAGAGATTTCACCACGATGTCGTCGACGTAGGCCTCAGCGTTCCTCCCGAGCTGCCGGCATAGAGCGATGTGCATCAGTCGCTGGAAAGTCGCCCCAGCATTGCGCAGCCCGAATGGCATGCAGGTGTAGTAGTACACCCCGCACGGGGTCATGAAGGCCGTCTTCTCGACGTCCTGCACCGCCAATTTGATCTGGTGGTAGCCCGAGAACCCATCTAGGAAGCATAGCAGGTCGCACTGGGAGGTGGAGTCGATGATCTGGTCGATGCGTGGAAGTGGGAACGGGTCTTGAGGGCAGGCATTGTTGAGGTTGGTGAAGTCGACGCACATGCGTTCCTTCCCGCCTTTCTTGGGCACGACGACCGGGTTCGCCAGGCACTCCGGGTACCGCACCTCGCGGATGACACCTGCTTCTTGCAGCTTGCGGGTCTCCTGGACGATGAAAGACTGCTTCTCCATGGACTGTCGTCTCGCCCTCTGCTTCACTGGGCGCACGTTAGGGCACACCTTCAGGTGATGCTCGATTATCCCCCTCGGGACCCCAACCAGCTGCATGGGCTCCCAAGCGAACGCCTCCTTATTCGCATGCAGGAAATTCACCAATGCTTCCTCCTGGTCCCGTGCGAGGCCCGCACCTATGGTGAGGTCGCTCCCGAGGGCCCGTCCTCATCAACTGGTACCTACTTCGTCTTGGCCTGATCCTGAGAGAACAGTTGTTTCTTCTTTGCCGGCGCAACCCCCCGGGCCCCAGGAGCTGCTTTGTCAGTCGGGCGTGCTGCCACTGCGGCCCTGAAGGCGAGCTTAAGGGCCGTCAGGGCCTCCTTGGTGTCCCCAGTCACGGTAAGGACGCCGCGGCTCCCCGGCATCTTCATTAGGTTGTAAGCTGGGTGAGTTGCCGCATGAACTGAGCCAGGGCTGGGTACTCGAGGATGGCGTTTTACTGGAGGCCGATGCGAGTGATGTCGAAGTCGATAAGCTCAGTGCGGTAGTTGTCGCGGATAACGAAGGTGACTGGGAGGCGGATCTGCCCCAGGGGGCTGGCGGAACCGCTGCCAATTCCGGAGAAGGTCTTGGTGGGACGGAGCCGGCCGTGCGGCACGTGGAGCAAACCGAAAGCTTCCATGGAGAGCACGTTGAGGCCAGCCCCGCCATCGATGAGGGTCTTGGTTACCGCCACGTTGCAGATGGTGGGTGTCTAGAGCATCGGGAGCACGCCTGAGCCAGTGGTGGTCATCGGATGGTCCCCTGAGTCAAAGCTGAGGTCGGCCTTGGGCGCCGCCCGTCTCGGAGGAGCTCCCTGCTGCACAGAAGCGGCGCCCATTTGGCGGAAGAACTGCTTGATGTGGTGATCCGAGGGTGGAGCCTGCGAACCACCGAGGAGGGTTGCAACAGTGAGGGGCGCTGGTGCTGTGAAGCGCGCGACAAAGAGACCGCGCAGCTCTTCCCAGGAGGCCACAGAATCTCCTGGCAGGTTGAGCAGCCAGGCGCGCGGCACACCGACGAGGGCCATGGGAAACCAGTTGGCCATGACCTTGCCATCGCTTCCGGCTTCCCGAACGGCCTCCTCGTACACCAGCAGGAAGGCTGCTGGATCCGCCGTGCCATCATAGCGAGGCGGCATCTCTGGCTTGAACTTGTGCTGCCACTACACCTGTCGTAAGGCGGGGGTGAAGGCCCGGAGGCCCATTGCGCCTCCGTGTGCGCCCGTTGATCCAGCCGGAGGGGCGGCGCCTGCCATGAGAGGCGATCGGAGAGACGAAGCGGGCGGAGGGGCGGAGCAGACGGAGAGGCAAAGCTCCGGCGATCCCCTACCTGGCGCGAAATGTCGGATCACGGGTTTCGCAAACCCTTGAGAGGTTCGAACTCTGGGGTGTGCATGAAGAACACTCTATCCCCAGCTCGCTCGCTCGACGATCCCATGGCCTAGCTCGATGAACCCAAAGAACAAGAGACACAAGGGTTTATACTGGTTCGGGCCACCTCGCGGTGTAATACCCTACTCTAGTGTGTGGTGGATTGCCTCGAGGGGCTGAGGATGAACTAATACAGTGGATGAACAGCCTTGGGAGGTGAGGTTTTCTTGAGCTCCATGAGCTGGTGGGTGTGAGGATGATCTGAATGATCCGTCCCTTTCTACGGTGGTGGCTAGGTCCTATTTATAGTGGCCTTGGTCCTCTTCCCAAATGTTAGGCGGGAAGGGATCCCACAACGGCCAAATTTGAAGGGGGGCAACTAGTACAAGCTATCTTGACAAAAGTAGTCTTCGCCTGTAAAAGGCTCTGGTGGTGACGCTGCCGTGGGCTCCGCGATGACCTCCATCCTGCCGTCCTGGCGGTCTACGTCTTGTTGCACCGATAAGGAAACCTTTGCTTGATTCCTCGGGACTCCTCGCCTGCTCTTGCCTCCTTGGCACCAAAGAGGAAACTGGTAGACTGCGCCTGCTGGCGCTCGCCTGGCCTTGGTCGTCATGGCTCACGTCACGCGAACCTCGCGAGGTGCCCCTTGCATAGATATCTCCGCTCCTCGGGAGCCAGCCTAGTGAGACTACCCCCAGGGAGGTCTTGGCGTCATCCGCCTCACGAGGCTTGGCCCCTCGCAAGGGTCTTGAGTGGTTGCTGCTGAAGCTGGGCCGTACCGGGCCGTTGACGGAGCCACGCCGTGGGCCGCAAGCAGGCAAGTCTGGGCACCCCCATTCCCAGGACGCTGACACGGTAGATCCCTCCGATCTTGGCAGAGACCCTGTCGGAAACAACTCCTCACCACCTGCCGGACCGCGCCCTCCAGCCGGGCCCATGGCCCCCGCGTATGAGGAATGTGCCCGGGTAGTAGAGAAGGTGCCACTAGTCCTTGTTGCCGAGCCCCAGGCTCCAACTTGGGCAAGGGACATAGTCTGCTTCCTCAAAACCGGAGAGCTTCCCAGCGACCAAGATGAAGCTGAAAGAGTAGCCTGGAGGGCCAGTATGTATCAGTTTGTCGATGACACTCTGTACGGAAGGAGGCCCAACGGCGTGAAATTGAAGTGCATCTGCTGGGAAGAAGGAAAGGAACTGCTGGCTGAGATACACAAAGGCATGTGCGGCTCCCACATTAGATCAAGGGCATTGGTTGGGAAAGCATTCCGGCAAGGATTCTATTGGTCCACAGCCCTCCAAGATGCGGTCGAGCTAGTCACCAGATGTGAAGCCTTCCAGTTCCATTGAAAGAATACCCACCTGCCTGCCCAAGCTCTTCAGACAATCCCTTTATCATGGCCATTTTTGGTCTGGGGGATCGATATCCTCGGCCCATTCCCCCAAGCAATCGGGGGCTTTGAATTCTTGTTCGTTGCTATCAACAAGTTTACAAAGTGGCCAGAAGTGACTGCCGTGAGAAAGGTAACTGCTCAGTCGGCTATCAAGTTCTTGAAAGAATTGGTGTGTTGTTTTGGAGTCCCGGCAAGGATCATTACCGACAATGGCACCCAGTTCACGAGTCGCGCCTTCATGCAATATGTTCATTCCCTCGGAAGCAACATCTCATTTACCACGGTCACTCATCCCAGGAGCAATGGGCAAGCTGAGAGGGCGAATGCTGAACTGTTGCGAGGGCTCAAGACAAGAACCTTTGATACGCTGCAGAAGCACGGCAGGAGGTGGATTGATGAGCTGCTGGTAGTCCTCTGGTCCCTCAGAACGACACCAAATTGGGTTACTAGGCAGACTCCCTTCTCCCTAGTCTATGGGGCAGAAGCAGTAATCCCCACGAAACTCATTTACGGGTCGCCTTGAGTGCTTGCCTACGATGAAGTAGTGCAAGATCAGCACCGGCGTGACGATGCTGTGCTACTCGAGGAGAACCGTCTCTGGGCTGCTACGCGTGCTGCACGCTATCAGCAAGCCCTGCACCGCTGTCATAGCCGCAGGGTTCATGCCTGGTGTTTTGAGGAAGGCGACCTTGTCCTTAGGTGCGTTCAGTCTGCCAAGGGTACAAACAAATTGACGCCGAAGTGCCAAGGCCCTTACCGGGTAGTATGGGTCACCAAACCTGGTGCAGTCCGTCTGGAGACCGGAGATGGCATTCAATTGCAAAACTCATGGAATATTGAGCATCTCCGCAAGTTCTACCCGTAAGGCATGGCTGTCGGGCCCTGCCTGGCAGCCACCCTTTTGTATTGCCTCAGTTGCATGTAACCCCTTGTACAGAACCAGGCGATGACCCTGAGCACCAGAGAAATAAACGAAGCACTGGGGGGGCAACCAAGTTGCAGGCATGCACGAGCATTCCAAGAGCATTGCATAAGCATTTCATGAGCATCTGCATATGCATATAGATAGGATCGCATCTTGCATCATTCCCATCTGCATGAAGCTGCAGGTTCCTGCCGTGAACTTGGCCTCTACAAGGAGTTGGGAAGATGGACCAAGCACTACGATCCCCGGCAAGCCCAGACAGATAAGTTCTACCTCTTGTCCATTAGTGTTCTGTAAGCTAAAAACTTGTGCATGAGAAATCTCGTCCCTCTTTGAGACTTAGGTGCTCCCGTCCTTGGCTTGAACGTTGCTTCAGCCAGGACCGTTGTAGTGACCTCTGGCGAAAAGAAGTTGGCGGGGGGCTGGTCCCTATATATTTTGCCCGGTAGGCTCAGTTCTCCGTCAAGCAAATCAAAAGCGTACCAGCAGGATAGCCTGCCGGGGAAGACTCGTTTATTCAAACTAAAGAGGCACCCCACCTCTACATGGACATATACATGCATGAGTTCCCAGCAAGGTTCATCTTTTTCATTAATATGTTGATAATACAAGTACAAGCATTACAGAACACAAACATGGACTCGAGAGATTACATTATTTGAATTAAAATTTGGCAAGTGCCGGCAAGTTTAAGATTGAAAAAGGATAGGTGCCCCGTAATCTCCCCTTTTCGTTTTCCCTCCCACCAAGCACTATAGTGGAAGGAGGAAAAGGCGAGAAAGGCACCCAAGCAGAAGCCCTTCCTGGTACGGCCGCGGATCGCCAGGCGCGGCCTGAGAAGATCGGGAGTGGCAAGGCTGCAAAGGAGGGGCACAGAGGGCAAAGCGGCGTCCTCTGGTCGCCACCTCCAGGGCCAGTGAGAAGCCCAGGCTTGGGCACCAGTGGAGTCATCCACCAGAGCTCAGCCGGAAGACTACTGGAGGAGAGGAAAAGGCGCCAAGAGAACATCCCTCCCCGGCTATCACCCTAGGAGGCTAGTGATGATGGTGCCGGGGAGTGAGGGGAAGAGCGGAAAGACGAGGCGGCAGGTCGCCGGTCGGAGGCGAAGGCATCCACACAATCGTACTCCGACCTGACCCCCCGCCACCCGCTTTCTCCGTCTTCCCTCGTTTTCTCCTCACCACCGCTATTCCCAAGAAGCGCCAGGACACCAGCATGGTGGCTTCTCCGGAGAGACGGCGGACGACCGAGGCGGCCAGGGGGGGCGAGGCGCACCGCTACCCACCTCGGCAGGCAGGAAGGCGCGCCTCTCGTCGACATCATCCCCAAGACCTCCGGAAGGGGCAGTGCTGGGATTACCAACGGTCTCCGGCCCTGCCTCCCGGGCGAGCCTCGAAGGTGCCAGCGACCTGGCCGCTGAGCCCGCAAGCAACGGAAGCCCGGAGCAGGACACCGCACTGCCTGATGAGCAGTCGACTGAAGCAGAAGAAGCAAGCTTCTCTCCATAATGGGGGGACATGATATTCCCCACAGCATGGACCAGGCTCACTTCCCAAGGACCAACATTTGGCGATGCAAGCCTCGGAATGGAGCCCGGGGCCTGGCCCCAGGCTCTTTTCTTCAGCATAACCAACAGGAAGCAGAAATAGAGGAGGGGGAGCGCGAAGATGAATGCCTCCGCCCTCTCTCCGCCTCTCCTTTTATAGGCGGGACGGGGAGGGGAGCCGCTCCCTCAACGGGCGGCCGCCGTCCTCCTCTGCCAATTCAAGAACACCGGGCCCTTGCCTTGATTTTCTCCCGTGCCACACGCCTCCGTTACCTACCCCGCGCGATGCATGCCACATACGTGGCTAAGGATAAGGGCGTAGTGGGAAGAGTGATTTGGCAGTTTCTACCCCATGCGTGAAAGTCATTCGCGGGCCATTACCAGGGCGGCCCACCACTATTGGCTTTACACGACTTGCGAAGAAACCAGAAACCGGCTCGTACTCAAGATTAATGAAGAAGCAATGAAGACCTCAAGGGGCCAGCCTCTTCAAACACCCCCGCATGTGTACCTATTAGGCCCTACCCCGACGACGCTCGGCAGTGCATTCGGGGTAGGCCCGGGGGCTTCTGTTGGTGCAACAAACCCTCGGTCTATTGCCAGACTATGCACAGTCATGGGAACGAGACCGCAACACCAACCCAAGTCAGAGCACAAGAAACCAAGATCTTCGAAGGACCAACATGCAGCTCAAGAGGACCAAGGTCAGGCCAGAGAAGCAAGATGCCACCAGGAGAAAAGCCTCCCTTGCCGGGCAGGCGAGCTCGGCGAGGGCGGGGTCACCCCCGGAAGAGAGCATCCAAGACGTCCCGGCAGGGCCTATCGGGACTCACGAAGGCAAAACCACCTCACCTTAATCTATAAAAGGAGGCACATGGCATCTGTAGAAAGGGTTAGAAGGTTGGATACCACACACTCATACGTGCGCCTAGCCACTCTCGCCCCGAGGCCACCCTGCCGGGCAGGTGTACTACGCTCCACCACTATTCTTACACCATCAGTCCACCAAAGCATGAGTAGGGTTTTACGCCTCACGGTGGCCCCACGGTCGTCTGCTCTTTGTGCAATGCGACATCCGCCTGCCGAACCAGCAAAGGGTCCTCTGGTCCCATAGGTGGCCGTAGTTTCCCACGACACTTGGGTGCATGTTTAGGTCCCATGCCAGGAATGGGAATGAATTACAACTGTACCGGCATCCTGGCTCGTCCTCAAACATTTGGAATCTCGGTTTTTAAATCCCCATAAATCCAAAACTCACCAAAAAGTCATGAAAGTTGGCATGGTGTCACGTCATGGCACATATATGTCGTGGTAAAAACGTTGTCCAATTTGGGCCAAGCTTTATTACAAACCTCTTACAAACCGGAGCTTCTCTCAAAGAAGCCTCGTGGTTCCGATAGGGAAACGTGTTCCCCATGTGGGTGAAATGATAATCACTGCCTCTTTTCGCCTTCTATTTTCTTCTACGGGCAACATGGAACGACAGGATATCTGTGCTGAAATTTGAACTTATTCAGGGTTCGTTTTGCGTTTTTATATACTAATTGAGTTTCTTAGGCATTTAATGTCCATAATTCAAATCTGAACTACAAATACATGCTCCAGTTCACCAAAATGGCTAGAAAAATTATACATGTGTCTTTGGGTGCATGTTTAGGTCCCATGCCAGGAATGGGAATGAATTACAATCGTACCTGCGTCCTGGCTCGTCCTCAAATATTTGGAATCTCGTTTTTTAAATCCCCATAAATCCAAAACTCGCGAGAAGGTCATCAAAGGTGGCATGGTGTCACGTCATGGCACATATATGCCGTGGTAAAACATTGTCCAATTTGGGGCAAGCTTTATTACAAACCTCTTACAAACCAGAGCCTTTCGCAAGAACCCTCGTGATTTCGATAGGGAAACGTGTCCCCTGTGGGCGAAACAATAATCGCTCCCTCTTCTAGCCTTTTATTTTCTTCTACATGCAACACGGAACAACGGGAGATTCGGGCTAAACTTTGAAATTAGTCAGGGTTTGTTTGACCTTTTTTATTCATTAATTGAGTTTTCTAGGCATTTAATGTCCATAATTCAAATCCAAACTACAAATACATGCTCCAGTGCACCAAAATGGCTAGAAAAAACGTACATGTGTCCTTGGGGTGCATGTTTAGGTCCCATGGAAGGAATGGGAATGAATTCAACCATCTCGGCGTCCTGGCTTAGCCACAAACATTGTGAATCTCGGTTTTTAAATCTCTATAAATCCAAAACTCACCAGGAAAACATGAAACTTGGCATGGTGTCACTACATGGCACCTATATGTCGTGGTAAAATAATTGTCCAATTTGGGAAAGCTATATTACAAGCCTCTTACAAACCGAAGCTTCTTGCAACCCTCATGGTTCCCATAGGGAAACATGCCCCTCTTGTGGGTGAAACGATAATCGCTGTCTCTTCTCGTCTTGAACTTTGTTTTCTACAGGCAACATAGAATAATAAGAGTGTCGTGCTTAAATTTGAAATTGTTCGGGGTTCGTTTGGCCATTTTATATATTAATTAAGTTTTATAGGAATTTCATGTAGTCTATAATTCAAATTTGAACTACAAGCACATGCTCCAGTGAAGCAAAATGGGTGGGAAATCGTACATGTGTCATTGGGTGCATGTTTAGGTCTCATTGAAGGAATGGGAATGAATTACAAACTTCTCGTTGTCCTGAAACATTGAGAATCTCGGTTTCTAAATCCCAGTAAATCGAAAAGTCACCCAAAAAACATGAAACTTGGCATGGTTTCATGACATGGCACATATATGCCGTGGTAAAAAAATCATCCAGTTTGAGACAAGGCGCACACATTAATAGCCAATGAAGTCCTATTGAAACAAATATGACACATTAATATCGCAAACGGTTGTATTATATGAACCATGTGTTCCCATAACCATTTACTGCGGCCACACATCCCTCTTTTCTTATGTGATAGTACTACCTCTGTCCTCGTTCATTGGTCATCTTTGTATTTTGTGCCAAAATTTAACAATACTCGGTGGCGTGCGTGCAGCTGTTTGATTAGATGGGACAAGCACGAGAAGTCCGCCGTGCAGGCTCGACGGGATGTGTGCGAGCAGTCCGCCGCGTATGCTCGACGGGACACATGCATCCTGTCCTCCTCGTAGGCTCGACGGCACACGTGTGAGCAGCAAGGCCGCCCATGCTCACCGGGAAGCAAGCTCTTTGACCTCCATCCATCAGTCGCCCGCCTCACTCACAACTTCTCCATTAATGGCGGCCGAGCCGCTGTTTAACACGCGGTTAATTAAAGCACCTGGACGAAGGGTGTTTGCTTGTGATCCCATGGCCCTGCTCAATGTTAGCATTTGCTTTGTTCGTGCTTTCAACTCGTATTCCGGCCTAATTTAAAATGACACATAGGGCAACAGATAATACGACGACAAATAAAATGGCAACGGATAATACGACAACAAATTTACAGTGGCGCGGATAATAATTGTCTTACATATTCCAAATACTTTAAAATGCCACATGCGTCAAAGTCCGGAAGACACGGGGGCAAGAGAAGAAGGAAATCACAGACAACGATCTGGGTCGCTACTGTCTCTACTCATCGATGGATCGCCGGGTGACGACATCCTCTAGCTCCTTCTTCAATTCCTCACGACTTTGCTTGAAAGCAGCCACAGATTCCTCCACCTCCTGCTCGTGCTCAATCCGGAGCTTCCTCGTCACCCATCAGTTCCTCGGCAACTGTTGTCAGCATCATCCCCGAGGCACTGCTCTGCTCATGCAGCATCTTCTAGCCAGCTGCCTCCTCCTCCTTCTCGGCGAGTGCCTTGAGGACCTTTGCATTGTAACCCATGAGTTGCTCGACGAGGCAGGTCACCTTGTCAACCGAGGCATCGCTGATTTCGAGCGGCTTCATCAAGCCATCGACCAGCTCCTGCTGCTTAATGAGGCCAGCGAGAATGTCGTCGTCATCGGCCAAGGACTTCAGCAACGCCATCTCGTCGTGATCGCCGATGCGGCGAGTGCGCTTGTGAGAGCCCTCATGTGCCCGTGAGAGCTCGTTCGAGGGATCCGCTGCGCGCCAGGACATCTCGGTTGCGGCTGCCACTTTGCGGCGGGACCTCTCTAGTGTTTTCGCGGCCTTGGTCTTTGCTACCTGGTTATATGTCCACCTGAAACTCCTCCTACCGGTCATGGCAGAACAACTTGACAGGAAAGACCAGTTTTGTGGGTGATGAGGAGAGGAACTGTGAAGTAATTTTCAAGTGGTTAGTTTGTATAGCCCGGTGCTAAGTGTGAACACATATTAGTTTGATCGGTGTGAACAGATTTGCAATTACTTATTGTGTTCTAATCTATAATGTGACGAGAAACAAGGTCAAAATTTATTGATTGTTCTGGGCCTACAAAGTCCGTTTCTGTTGTTCTGGCTGATCGCAAACAGTTCTTTTGGATCAACCGTATGCCACTCATCGGAAGCCCGAAACGTGGGCCCGCATTCTGGGATATACATGTACATGTCTGCCCACTATCACACACGGTCAAGATATCACCATCTTGTCCGATGGATGCACCGACGTGCCTCCCATGGGATGCCAGAAGGTTGACCACGTGGTTGCTCGCTGTTGAGGCGGCCACGGCATGCTCTGCTCCTTGTTGAGGAGGCCGCGACGCGCTTTGCTCGCGTCCATCCCCACGTTTTGCTTGCCATTCAGGCGGCCGCTGCGCACGCCGCTCTGGCGGCCCTGCGCGCTCTGCAAAGCCGTTGAGGCAAATTTACAATGGCAACGGTTAATAATTGTATTACATATTAAGGATAATTTAAAATGCCACATGCGGCAACGCCCAAAACACTCACGACCTACATATGCATATAATTATAATAAAATATAGGCTAAAACGCTAAGCTAGCGGTCTTCCGACGACGGTCTTCTCGGACTCCATGATCAGCGTAGCACCCTTGCAACCGTTCATTCCAAGTGTCCCGACCCACCTCCGCCTACGGAGCTGATGGAGCTCCAAGGCTCTTGGGGCTGCTGCGCCTCTTCTAGAAGAGCTTGACAGCATGTAATCACGCGCATGATATCTCCGCGGAACCACTCCATTTCCATGTCTCTGGCCAGGTAGCAAATCCCGTCCATCACCTGCATCCTCAAGATATCAGGTTGGCGACGTTCTACTTCGTCGGGGATGCCAACTCCGCCAAGGATGCGCTCGAGCCTGGCCACCACATCGTCGGGATCGAGGTTGACACAAGCGCCGCCGGCAATGATGATGCAGCAGGCTGCCTGTGTCTTGACTGAATCGCAGAGGTCCTCTGCCCATTCCTTGTGGGGCATTAGGCTCTCGATGAGCACTGGTGACGGCGGATCTTCGGGTGGGTCGTCGATCATGCCGCCGAGTAGCTCTGGGTATTTTGCATGGTGGATGGCTAACTGCTCATCACACCTCCTCTGCAATATATCGATTGTGCGCCCAAGGACTGTCGCACCGATATTGCTGCCGATGGGCCATGGTGCCTGCACCGGTCGATGAAGCTCTTGCTCCCCCACCTGCTCTGGCTCGTTCTCCTTGCCGAAGATGTAACGCAGGTAGGGGTCGACGTCGAAGCTTTGGTCATTGCCTGGCATGCTTGGAATAACTAATGGTAAATGGGTGAGGACTAGATTTGCGTAGAGTGTCGCGATGGTGCGTTGC
The DNA here is from genome assembly GCF_002575655.3 of Aegilops tauschii subsp. strangulata. Classification (NCBI taxonomy): domain Eukaryota; kingdom Viridiplantae; phylum Streptophyta; class Magnoliopsida; order Poales; family Poaceae; genus Aegilops; species Aegilops tauschii. The sequence continues at coordinate 272,771,089 of NC_053037.3, read as the reverse complement.
CGCTTGGGTTATATGCAGCAAGCCATTAGGTGGTGGCGAGAAACCGATGAGGGAAGAGGCGTGGATTTTACAATTCACCCATGTGGAGCGCGGGAAGCATTGTGACACCAATATGTTTGAAAATTCCTATCAATTTACTACACAGGGCATTAAATTTGCAGACAGGAAGAGAAATACGATATTCCAACCTAAAATGGTTTGCTATTGCATGTACGTGTAATTCAAATATGAATTATAGCCATTAAGTGGCTATAAATCACTTAAATGTCTTTGAAAGGTCAAATGACCCCTGAAGATTTCCAAATTTTAACATGACAGTTGTGTTAGTGCATGTTAACGGTAGAAATAATTTCAAGGCCATATGAGGAAGCTACTGCCGATTCGTCATCAAATATACGTGTCTTCTCGTGAGATGCTCTAGTTTGTGAGGGATATGTGTTCGAACTTTCATGAAACAGGTCATATTTTTTACCACATCATCTTGGTACCATGCGATTATATCAAGCAAGGTTCCATGTATTTCTGCTCATTTTAAAAAAAATTGGCATCTAAAAGCCATGGCACTCAATTCTCTTGTGTCCAAGCCGTGACACCAAAATGTTTGAAAGTTCTTTCCAATTTACTAAACATAGCATTAACTCACACAAAAGGACGGAAAATGATTTTCAAACCCATGATGGTTTGCTGTTGCATGTACATGTAGTTGAAATTTGAATTACGGCCATTAAACGGTTAGAAACTCATTTAAATGTCTTAAAAAGTACAAATGACCCTCAATAATTTCAAAATTTTAACAAGATAGTCATATTAATGCATGTTAATGGTATAAAAATATTCAAGGCTATACGAGGAAGCTACCACCGGTTCGGTATCGAACATGCATTTTTCCCTCTCGGAACCATGAGTCTTCTCATGAGATGCTCCGGTTTGTGAGCGGTGTGTGTCCAAACTTACGTCGAACTGGACATTTTTTTTACCATGGCATCTTGGTGCGATCTCATGATATCAAGCAAGGTTTCATGTATTTCTGATCATTTTTTATTTTATTTTTTGTAATTTAAAAGCCATGGTATTTAAAAGCCATGTGTCCAAGCCATGACACCAATATGTTTGAAATTCCTTCCAATTTATTGCACAGGGAATTAACTTGCACACAAGGACACAAATATGATTTTCCAACCCATGATGGTTTGCTGTTGCATGTACATGTAGTTCAAATTTGAATTACGGCCATTAAATGGCTAGAAAATCACTTAAATTTCTTTAAAAGGTCAAATGACCCCTGAAAATTTCCAAATCTTAAAATGACAGACTTATTCGTGCATGTTAACGGTCGAAAAAATTTCAAGGCCGTACGAGGAAGCTACCACTGGTTTCATCATCAAACATGCATTTTCCCCTATCAGAACCACGAGTCTTCTCATGACATGCTTCGATTGTAAGGGGTGTGTGTACAAACTTTCGTCGAACAGACCAATTTTTTTACCACGGCATCTTGGTGCCATGCCATTATATCAAGGAAGGTTTCGGGTATTTTTGGTCATTTTTCAATTTTTGTAGAATTTAAATGCCATGGCACTCAATGTTTGTGTCCATGTTGTGTGACGCCAATATGTTTGAAAATTCCTTCCAATTTACAGCACATGGTTTTAACATTGCACACAAGGACACAAATATGATTTCCCAACCCATGATGGTTTGCTGCTACATGTACACGTAGTTTTAATTTGAATTATGGCCATTAAATGTCTAGAAACTCATTTAAATGTCATAAAAAGGTCAAATGACCCCTCGAAATATCCAAATTTTAACGTGTCAGCTGTATTAGTGCATGTTAACGGTAGAAATTTTTTTAAGGCCATACAAGGAAGCAATCGTTGATTCGTTATCAAACATGAATTGTTCCCCCTCGGAACCATGAGTCTTCTTGTCACATTCTCCGGTTTGTGAGGGGTGTGTGTCCAAACTTTTGTCAAACATGTCAACTTTTTTCCACAACATCTTTGTGCCATGCTATTATATCAAGCAAGGTTCCATGTATTTTTGACCAATTTTGAATTTTTTGGAAGCAAAAAGCCGTGGCACTCAATGCTCTTGTGTACAAGCCCATGGCACAAATATGTCATTCCAATTTATTGCATGGGGCATTAACTTGCTCAGAAGGACACAAAAAAGATCTTCCAACCCAGGATGGTTTGCTGCTGCATGTACATGTATATCGAATTTGAATTACGACCATTAAACGCCTAGAAAATTATGTCAATGTTTTAAAATGGTCAAATGACTCCAAAAAATTTCCAAATTTTAACATGTCAGTTGTATTAGTGCATGTTAACGGTAGAGAAACTTATAAGGATGTACGAGGAAGCTACCACCCGTACGTCATGAAATGTTCATTGTTCCCTCTGGGAACCACGGGTCTTCTCGTAAGATGCTCTGGTTTGTGAGGGGTGTGTGTCCAATCTTCTGTTAAACAGGCCATTTTTTTCCACCGAATCTTAGTGCCATGCCATTACATCAAGCAAATTACCATGTATTTCTGATCATTTTTAAATATTTTGGAACTAGAAAGACATGGAACCCAATGCTCTGGTGTCCAAGCCATGACACCAATATGTTTGAAAATTTCTTCCAAATTAATGCACGGGGCATTAACTCGCACACAAGGGCACAAATATGATTTTCCAACCCATTATGGTTTGTTGTTGCATCTACATGTAGTTCAAATTTTAATTACGGCCATTAAATGTCTAGAAACTCATTTAAATGTCATAAAAAGGTCAAATGACCCCTAAATATTTCCAAATTTTAACATGACAGTTGTATTAGTGCATGTTAACGGTAGAAAAAAAATTCAAGGCCATACGAGGAAGCTACCACCAGTTCGTCATCAAACATGCATCATTCCCTCTCGGAACCACGAGTCTTCTCGTGAGACGATTCGGTTTGTTAGAGGTGTGTGATAGGCGGGCACCCGATGAACGAGTTCACGCCCGAGGGTGGCTCGATCTTCACGTCGTAGGATCCAATCGGGAGGGATAACTAGCTGCAAGCAGCCGGATAACTAGCTTTATACCTGCCAAGGTTGGATTTAACCCGTACGTTGGGGATGGCTCACAGAAGCTACAAGAACTCCAACTCGCTGTCCAAACAATTGCAGAACCACAAACTGGGACTAATCCACACAAAACGGCGGGAACCATAGAGCACAAACTAGGGGGAACCAGAGGCTCCTTCTCACGAATCCAAATGTACTCACAAGAGCAAAGGTAGCAAGATCTCTTGGATCTCTCTAGCAGTCTTGCTGCATAAGCTTGTAGCTGAATGGTTTGACAAAAGGTTTTTCTAGAGGATGGGGGAGATGGGGTTTTATAGCAGGGACAACCCCCCTTACCTAGGTGTGAAAATGGTTTCAAAAGTAAGCAGGTTTGCATGACTTCCTTGGGTGAATAAGCAGTCAACTTTGGGAGTTGTTGGAGAGCTCCTCGGAAATTCGCAAAGTCTTGAGAGCCTGGACACCTTCCACAAGAATGACTAGTACTTTTGACTCACAACTCGAAATGATGTGAGGATTTTTGCATTGGAAAGATAATTTGATGTAGCTTCTGTTGATGTATCCCTATGGCCCCGTCTCTCCATCACATGGGTGTGGCACACCAAAACATCAGAGGTAAAAACTGACAACATCAGCTTCACTTGAAACTTGTTTCCTCCAAACCGGTTGCTTCAAGAGCTCATAGGTTGTTGGGTTTATTTCATGTGATACCTAAGCTCAACCAAAAACAATGGAGATGAAAGTGCAGCCATGTGTTCAACATTGTGGTACGAACTTAAGTTAGCATTCACCTGGCCATGTGTTTGCTTAATTCGGCTCAGTAATTCTTTCCAACTAAATTGTGCACTTTTGTGAAATGTCATGTATGATGTACCCATGTTCTCATCATCCTCCCTCCCTTGATGAAGAGTCGTCCTCGACTCTCTTTGATCTGCAAAAGATAAGTAGAAGGGAAGTAGATAATATCCATGCAAATAAATGATGCAATTCTCATTTGTAGCTTTCACCTTTGAATTGTGTTGCATCTGATCATGTACTTGTTTGTCACAACTTAGAGTTTCTTCAGGGATGATTTGTTTTATTTCAATGATAGAGATGTCCTCATCATCCCCCCTCTCTTGAAAAGGAGTCGTCCTCGACTCTACCTGGTCATCACACAAAAGAAAGCAGGGCAATACCAAATCATAATGCAAAGGATTCATGATATAGAGTATTTTAGTTTTCAACTTTGCTATCTTATGGACAATGCAAACATGATGTTTTGTTCAACTTAGGAGTTCCTTCCAGCAAATATTTATATGGAGCACAAATTTATAATCAAATATGAGCATGTCCATATCATCCTTCCTCTCTTGGAGAAAAGTTGTCCTCGACTTTATTCGCTCTACAAAATTATGGCCCGAGGACAATACAAAATAACTAGGAAAAGAAAATGATGAATAAACATGTGAAACATTCAATTTTATTGGATCTTTAATAGCCTCTTCAAGATTAACAAAATCATATTGCTGGATGGATGATGTACCAAACAATTTTTCTCTAATCTTATCACGCCATTGCTTCAAAAACTCATAAGTGCATACCTCTGGCTTCATCAAAATGGAAGATCCTTTTTGTTTTACCTCATTGAGTACTTGAATGCCTTTCTGAAAATCAATCTTCACACATGCACCTTGTGTAGTGGTGTTCCACGTGCACCACAATTGTTCTTGGATCTCATCCTCCCATCGTTGCAAGAGAGCTGATAGGTATGACTTTTGCATCTCTTTCATATTATGGGGAAACACCTCAAGCTCACGTTTGGTGGACTCACGCAATTCACTAATCCTCTCTCTTGGATGATGTGGTATATTATGTTGTGGTTCACTCATCTCTCTAATGAGGTGTGGAATGATCTCAATCTCACATTTTGTGGACTCACACAACTCATTAATTCTCTCTCCCTGAATGTGTGGTATATCTAGGTCGAGACCTTTGATTTCTCTAATCTCATGATGAACAATCTGATCCTCACATTTTGTGGACTCACTCACCTCACTTTTCTTGTCACTCTCAATATATGGAATTGTGGAAAGTGGACACTCTTCCTCACCTTTGGTGGAGTCACTCAACTCATTTTTCTTTTCACTCTCAAGTGGTGGGATTGTTGAAAGTGGACACTCTTCCTCACTTTTGGTGAAGTCCTCAACTTTCTTTTCTTATCACTCTCAAGTTGTGGGATTTTGGATTGTCGACTCTCTTCCTCACATGGAATTTGTGGCACATGTTTCGTGGATGTTGGGACAGTGGTGGTGGTTGAGATGCCAACATTAGGAGTGAGTTTCTTAGGTGAACATGGGCTATGAATCACCGACCGGAGCCGCTCCATCAACCACGACCATGCTTTGCGGTGGGTTGTCAGTGTGCCGACGGGTGTTGTAACTTTGTCGTCGGGCATGACGCTCTTGCTGCGATTCATGAGCAGCAGCGACACACCTAGGGGCAGCAGTAGCTTGCCCTCGAGCATGCCATCCTTGCCGCATTTCAGGAGCAGCAGCGACACACCCACGAGTAGCAGTGACACCATGCCCTCGAGCATGTGTTCTTTGATGCACTTCATGAGCAGCAGGGTATTGTCGGTGTTGAACCCTATCACCACCTGCTGGAGGGAGCTCATGAAGCATGCTCTCCATGGCTTGGAGTATGTTGTTCTCGAGTTGCTGCACATCAGCGCGGGTGGCCAAGCAATTTTCTCCTCCATGATTCTTTTGACGCATACTTGGTGTAGATCATGCCATGTTAGTAAGGCTAAAAGTAGAATCGGATAATTTTGTGGAATCACACAACCTCACCTCTTACTCACCAAAGTTCTTATGAGTTCACATCAGATTGTGCTTCTCCCGGATGTGTTAAAGCGATTGAAAGACAGGGATCAAAGAACTAGCTTCGGTTTTTGGTGGAGCTCGGTGGGGTAAACAAAAAAGGGGGCTTGTGCTGAAATCAAGTTGATGCAAACCAAGAAAATATGCGGATAGATCTGATGCACCTTTGCACCAAGATTAAGAATACACAACACACAAGCTTCTGAAATTTTTCTAGCAAGCTGAAACTTTTGGATCTTACACAACACTTTCTTTTTCTCTCTTGACTTTTTTTGCCACTCCTTTTTTTCTCTCTTTGATTTTTTGCCACTTTTTTCTCTCTTTCCAAAGAACAACAACCAAATCTGAAAGCAATTATGAAGATGAACTTGGTGCAGATCAAAAAGATGAAGAACATGCAAGGTATGCAACAACAAGATCTCAGCACCAACAAGGCTTGGATTTATTTTTGATGGGGCTTTGGACTTCTAGGACAGAAAATATAGCATGAAAAACACTCGATCTAAAGGGATGATAGCAAGATAAACTTGGAAAACAGATCCTACCGTGTCAACGAAGGCTCTGATGCCATATGATAGGTGGGAACCCGATGAACGAGTTCACGCCCGAGGGTGGCCCGATCTTCACGTCGTAGGATTGAATCGGGAGGGATAACTAGCTGGAAGCAGCCGAGATTAGGAGTGATCTTCACCCTGGCTTTTCTAGCCACTTAATGTTCGTGTCCAACCCTTGTGACACCAATATGTTTGAAAATTCCTTCCAATTTACTCCACCATTGTCCCAACATCCAGGAAACATTGGGATAACTAGCTGCAAGCAAAGTTTCATGTATTTCTGATTTTTTTTGAATTTTTTGGAATTTAAAAGCCATGGTACTCTATGTTTGTATCCAAGTTGTGACACCAATATGTTTGAAAATTCCTTCCAATTTACTCCATAGGGAATTAACATGCACACAAGGACACAAATATGATTTTCCAACCCATGATCGTTTGTTGTTGCATCTACATGTATTGCAAATTTGAATTACGGCCATTAAGTGGGTAGAAAATCACTTAAATATCTTTAAAAGCTTAAATGACCACTGAAAATTTCCAAATTTCAAAAGGACAGTCATATTAGTGCATGTTAACGGTAGAAAAAATTTCAAGGCCATAGAGGAACCTACTGTCGGTTTGTCATCAAACATGCATTTTCCCCTATCGGAACCACGAGTCTTCTCGTGACATGCTCCGGTTTGTGAGGGGTGTGTGTACAAACTTTCATTGAATAAACCAATTTTTTACCACGGCATCTTGGTGCCATGCCAATACATCAAGGAAGGTTTCGGGTATTTCTGGTCATTTTTCAATTTTTAAAATTTAAAAGCCGTGGCACTCAATGTTTGTGTCCAAGTTGTGTGACACCAATATGTTTGAAAATTCCTTCCAATTTACTGCACAATGCTTTAACATTGCACACAAGGACACAAATATGATTTTCCAACACATGATGGTTTGCTGCTGCATGTACATGTAGTTGAAATTTGAATTATGGCTATTAAATGGCTAGAAACTCATTTAAATGTCATAAAATGGTCAAACGACCCCTGGAAATTTCCAAATTTTAACATGTCAGTTGTATTAGTGCATGTTAAGGGTAATTTTTTTAAGCTCATACTAGGAAGCAATCGTCGGTTCATCATCAAATATGAATTGTTCCCCCTCGGAACCACGAGTCTTCTTGTTAGATTCTCCGGTTTGTGAGGGGTGTGTGTCCAAACTTTCGTCAAACAGGTCAACTTTTTTCCACGGCATCTTTGTGCCATGCCATTGAATCAACCAAGGTTCCATGTATTTCTGGCCAATTTTGATTTTTTTGGAAGTGAAAAGCCATGGCACTCAATGCTCTTGTCTACAAGCCCGTGACAGAAATATGGCTTTCCAATTTATTGCATAAGGCATTAACTCGCACAAAAGGATACAAAAAAGATCTTCCAAGCCAGCATGGTTTGCTGCTGCATGTACATGTATATCGAATTTGAATAACAGCCATTAAGCGGCTAGAAGATTATTTGAATGTTTTAAAAAGGTGAAATGACTCCTGAAAATTTCCAAATTTTGACATGCCAGTTGTATTAGTGCATGTTAACGGTAGAAAAACTTTTAAGGCCACACGACGAAGCTATCGCCGGTACGTCATGAAACGTTCATTGTTCCCTCTCGGAACCACGAGTCTTCTCGTAAGATGCTCCGGTTTGTGAGGGGTGTGTGTCCAAAATTTCGTCAAACAGGCCAATTTTTTAGCACAGAATCTTGGTGCCATGCCATTACATCAAGGAAGTTGCCATGTATTTCTGGTCATTTTTGAATATTTTGGAACTAAAAGACATGGCACTCAATGCTCTTGTGTCCAAGCCATGACACCAATATGTTCGAAAATTTCTTCCAAATTAATGCACACGGCATTAACTCGCACACAAGGACAGAAATATGATTTTCCAACCCATCATGGTTTGCTGCTGCATGTACATGTAGTTCAAATTTGAATTACGGCCATTAAATGGCTAGAAACTCATTTAAATGACATAAAAAGGTCAAATGACCCCTAAATGTTTACAAATTTTAACATGACAATGGTATTACTACATGTTAACGATAGAAAACATTTCAAGGCCATACGAGGAAGCTACCGCCGGTTCGACATCAAACATGCATTGTTCCCTCTCGGAACCAGGAGTCTTCTCGTGAGACGCTCCGGTTTATTAGAGGTGTGTCTCCAAACTTTAGTCAAATAGTCCAATTTTTTTACATCAACTTCTTAGTACCATGCCATTACATCAAGCAAAGTTTAATGTATTTTGGATTTTGTTTGAATTATTTGGAGTTTAATAGCCATGGTACTCAATGTTTGTATCCAAGCCGTGACACCAATATGTTTGAAAATTCCTTCCAATTTACTGCACAGGTAATTACCATGCACACAAGGACACAAGTATGATTTTGCAACCCTTGATGGTTTGTTGCTGTACGAACATGTAGTTCAAATTTGAATTATGGCCATTAAATGGCTAGATAATCACTTAAATGTCTTAGGAAGGTCAAATCACCCCTGACAATTTCCAAATTTTAACATGACAGTCGTATTAGTGCATGTTAATGGTAGAAAATATTTCAAGGCCATACGAGGAAGCTACTACCGGTTCATCATCAGACATGCATTGCTCCCTCTCGGAACCACGAGTCTTCTTGTGAGATGATTTGGTTTGTTAGAGGTGTGTGTCCAAAGTTTAGTCAAACATGCCAATTTTTTAACTACAACATCTTGGTGCCATGCCATTACGTCAAGCAAAGTTTCATGTATTTTTGATCATTTTCCAATTTTTTGGAATTTAAAAGCCAAGGTACTCAATGTTTGTGTCCAAACCGTGAAACCAATATGTTTGAAAATTCATTCCGATTTATTGCATAGGAAATTAACTTGCACACAAGGACACAAATATGATTTTCCAACCCATGATGGTTTGTTGTTGCATGTACGTGTAGTTCAAATTTTTATTACAGCCATTAAATGGCTAGAAAATCACTTAAATGTCTTATAAAGGTCAAATGACACCTGACAATTTCCAAATTTTAACATGACAGTCATATTAGTGCATGTTAATGCTAGCAAAAATTTGAAGGCCATACGAGGAAACTACCGCCGGTTCATCATCAAGCATGCATTTTTCCCACTCGGAACCACAAGTCTTCTCGTGAGATGCTCCGGTTTGTGAGGGGTGCGTGTCCAAAGTTTCGTCGAACAAGCCAATTTTTTTACCATGGCATCTTGGTGCCATGCCATTACATCAAGCAAGGTTTCGTGTAATTCTAGTAATTTTTTATTTTTTTGGAATTTAAAAGCCATGGCACTCAATGTTTGTATCCAAGCCGTGTGACACCAATATGTTTGAAAATTCCTTCCAATTTACTGCATAGGCATTAACTTTGCACACCAGGACACAAATACGATTTTCCAACCTATAATGGTTTGCTGTTGCATGTACATGTAGTTAAAATTTGAATTACGGCCATTAAATGGCTATAAATCACTTAAATGTCTTTAAAAGGTCAAATGACCCTTGAAATATTCCATATTTTAACACGGCATTTGTATTGGAACAGGTTAATGGTAGAAATAATTTCATGGCCATACGAGGAAGCTGCTGCCAGTTCGTCATCAATCATGAATTGTTCGCCCTAAGAACCATGATTCGTCTCGTGAGATGCTCCGGTTTATGAGGGATGTGTATCCAAACTTTCATCAAACAAGCCAAGTTCTTTAGCACAACATCTTGGTACCATGTCATTACATCAAGCAAGGTTCCATGTATTTCTGATCATTTTTTATTTTTTTGGAATTTAAAAGCCGTGGCACTCAATTCTCTTTTGTCCAAGCCGTGACACCAATATGTTTGGGAGTTCCTTCCAATTTACTACACAGGGCATTAACTCATACAAAAGGACACAAAAATTATTTTCCAACCCATGATGGTTTGCTGTTGCATGTACATGTATTTCAAATTTGAATTACGTCCATTAAACAGCTAGAAACTCACTTAAATGTCTTAAAAAGATCAAATGACCCTTGATAATTTCCAAATTTCAAAAAGATAGTTGTATTAGATCATGTTAAGTGTAGAATTTTTTAAGGCTATACGGGGAAGCTACCGCCAGTTCTTCATCGAACATGCATTTTCCCTCTCGTTAAATAGACTAATTTCTTTACCACGGCATCTTTGTGCCATGCCATGACATCAATCAAGGTTTCATGTATTTCTGATCATTTTTTATTTTTTTTGGAATTTAAAAGCCATGGTACTTAATGTTTGTTTCCAAGCCGTGACACCAATATGTGTAAAAATTCCTTCTAATTTATTGCAGATGGAATTAACTTGCACACAAGGGCACAAATATGATTTTCCAACCCATCATGTATTGCTATTGCATGTACATGTAGTTCAAATTTGAATTATGGCCATTAAATGGCTAGAAAATCACTTAAATGTCTTAAAAAGGTCAAATGACCTTTGAAAATATCCAAATTTTAACATGACAATCTTATTAGTGCATGTTAATGGTAGAACAAATTTCAAGGCCATACGAGGAAGCTACCATCGGTTCGTCATCAAACATGCATTTTCCCTCTTGGAACCACATTTCTTCTCGTGATATGCACCGTTGTGAGGGTTGCGTGTCAGTACATTCATCGAACGGGCCACGCTTTTGACAAGGACACATATGATTTTCCAACCGATTATGGTTTGGTGTTGAAGGTGCATGTAGTTCAAATTTGAACTACGGCTGTTAAATGGCTATGAAATCACTTAAATGTCTTTAATAGGTTAAATCACCCCTAGACATTTCCAATTTTAACATGGCAGTTGTATTAGTGCATGTTAACAGTAGGAAATATTTCAAGGCCATACGAGGAAGCTACCGCTGGTTCGTCATTAAACATGTTTTCAGATGGTTCGGTTTGTGAGGGGTGTATGTTCAAACTTTCCTCAAAGAGGCCATGTTTTTTACCACAGCATCTTGGTGCCATGCCATTACATTAAACAAGGTTCCATGTATTTCTGATCATTTTTGCATTTTTGGAATTTAAAAGCCGTGGCACTCAATGCTCTTGTATACAAGCCATGACACCAATATTTTTGAAAATTCATTCCAATTTATTGCACATGGCAAAAACTCGCACAAAAGGACACAAAAAGGATCTTCCGACCCATGATGGTTTGCTGGTGCATGTACCTATAGTTCAAATTTGAATTTCAACCATTAAACGACTAGAAAATCACTTAAATGTCTTTAAAAGGTCAAATGACCACTGCAAATTTCCAAATTTTAATATGACAGTTGTATTAGTGCATGTTAACGGTAGAAAAAAATCAAGGCCATACAAAGAAGCTACCGCTGTTATGCATCAACATGCATTGTTCCCTCTCGGAGCCACGAGTCTTCTTGTGAGATGCTCCGGTTTGTTAGGGTATGTGTCCAAACTTTCGTCAAACAGTCCCAGTTTTTACCACAGAATTTTGGTGCCACACCATTACACCAAGCAAGGTTCCATATATTTCTGATCATTTTTTATTTCTGTTGGAATTAAAAAGCCGTGGCACTCAATGCTCTTGTGTCCAAGCTGTGACACCAATATGTTTGAAAATTCCTTCCAATTTACTGCACAGGGCATTAACTCGCACACAAGGCCACAAATATGATTTTTCCAACCCATGATTATTTGCTGTAGAATGTACCTGTACTTCAAATTTTCATTACGACCATGTAATGGCTAGAAAATCACTTATGTGTTAAAAAGGTCAAATGACCCCTGGCAATATCAAAATTTTAATATAACAGTCATATTAGTGCATGTTAATTGTAGAAAAAAATTCAAGGCCATACGAGGAAGCTACCACCCGTTAGTCATCGAACATGCATTTTTCCCTCTCGAAACCACGAGTCTTGTGAGATGCTCCGGTTTGTGAGAGGTGTGTCCAAACTTTCATCGAATAGGCCAATTTTTAACCATCGCATCTTGGTGCCATGCCATCCCATCAAGCAAGGTGTCATGTATTTATGATCATTTTTTAATTTCTTGGAATTTAAAAGCCATGGTACTTCATTAATGTATGAGTCCAAACCGTGACACCAATATGTTTGGAAATTCCTTCCAATTTTTTGCATAGGGCATGCACACAAAGACACAAATATGATTTTCCAACACATCATGGTTTGTTGTTGCATGTACATGCAGTTCAAATTTGAATTACGGCCACTAAATGCCTAGAAAATCACTTAAATGTCTTTAAAAGGTCAAATGACCCCTGAAAATATACAAATTTTAACATGACAGTCGTACTAGTGCATGTTAATGGTATAGAAAATGTCAAGGCCATACGAGGAAGCTACCGCCGGTTCATCATCAAACATGCATTGTTCCCTCTCGGAACCACAAGTCTTCTTGTGAGATGCTCCGGTTTGTTAAAGGTGTGTGTCCAAACTTTCGTCAAACAGGCCAATTTTTTTACCACAGCATCTTGGTGCCGTGCCATTACGTAGTTTCATGTATTTCTGATCATGTTTTTGGAATTTAAAAGCTACGGTACTCAATGTTTGTGTCGAAGCCGTGACACCAATATGCTTGAAAATTCCTTCCAACTTAATTCACACGGAATTAACTTGCACACAAGGACACAAATATGATTTTCCAACCCATGATGGTTTGCTATTGCGAGTACATGCAGTTCAAATTTGAATTACAACAATTAAATGGCGATAAAATCATTTAAATGTATTTAAAAGGTCAAATGACGTCTGAAAATTTCCAAATTTTAACATGACAGTCGTACTATTGCACGTTAATGCTGGACACAAATTAAAGGCCGTAAGAGGAAGCTACCGCCATTTCGTCAACAAACAAGAATTGTTCCCTCTCAGAACCACAATTCTTCTCGTGAGGTGCTCTGGTTTGTGAGGGTGTGTATCCAAACTTTCGTCAAGCAGGACAAGTTTTTTAGCACAACATCTTGGTGCCATACCATTACATCAAGTAAGGTTCCATGTATTTCTGATCATTTTTGAGTTATTTTGAAAATAAAAGTCGTGCCACACAATGCTCTTGTGTCCAAGCCGTGACACAAATATGTTTGAAAATTCCTTCCAATTTGCCACATGGGGCATTAACTTTGCAAACAAGGTAACAACTATGATTTTCCAACCGATGATGGTTTGCTGTTGCATGTACATGTAGTTCCAATTTAAATTACATCCATTAAATGCCTAGAAATCACTTAAATGTCTTAAAAAGGTCAAATGACCCATGAAAATTTCCAAATTTGAACAAGACAGTTGTATTTGTGCATGTTAACGGGGGAAAACAATTCAAGGCCATATCAGGAAGCTACTGCCAGTATGTTATCAGACATGCATTATTCCTTCCCAGAACCACGAGTCTTGTCATGAGATGCTCCAGCTCGTGAGGGGTGTGTGTCCAAACTTTCGTCAAATAGGCCAAGTTTTTTACCAAACCATCGTGGTGCCATGCCACTACATCAAGCAAGGTTTCGTGTATTATGGTAATCTTTTAATTTTTGGAATTTAAAATCCATGGCACTCAATGTTTCTGTCCAAGCTATGTGACGCCAATGTGTTTGAAATTTCCCGCCGATTTACAGCACAGGGCATTAACTTTGCACACTAGGACACCAATACGGTTTTCCAATTTGAATTACGGCTATTAAATGGCAAGAAAATCACTTAGATGTCTTTAACAGGTCAAAAGACCCCTGAAAATTTCCAAATTTTAACATGACAGTCGTATTAGTGCATGTTAAGGGTTGAAAACTTTTCAGGGCCATACGAGGAAACTATAGCTGGTTCATCATCAAACATGCATTTTCCCCTCTTGGAACCATGAGTCCTCTCATGACATGCTCGGTTTATGACGGGTGTGTGTCAAAACTTTCGTTGAACAAGCCATTTTTTACCACGGCATCTTGGTGCCATGCCATTACATCAAGCAAGGTTTCGGGTATTTCTGGTCATTTTTCAATTTTTTAGAATTTAAAGTCCATGGCACTCAATGTTTGTGTCCAAGTTGTGTGACACCAATATGTTTGAAAATTCTTCCAATTTACTTCACAAGGCTTTAAACTTTGCAAACAAGGACACAAATATAATAAAGCAACCCATGATGGTTTGTTGTTGCACGTACATGTAGTTCAAATTTGAATTATGGCCATTAAATGGCTTAAAACTCACTTAAATGTCTTAGAAAGGTCAAAGGACCCCTGGAAATTTCCAAATTTTAACATGACAGTTGTATTAGTGCATGTTAACAGTATAATTTTATTAAGGACAAACAAGAAAGCAACCATCAGATCGTCATCAAACATGAATTTTTCCCTCTCAGAACCACGAGTCTTCTTGTCAGATTGTCCGGTTTGTGAGGGGTGTGTGTCCAAACTTTTGGCAAACAGGTCAACTTTTTACCATAGTTTCTTTGTGCCATGCCATTACATCAAGCAAGGTTCCTTCTATTTCTGATCAATTTTGATTTTTTGGAATTTAAAAGCCGTGGCACTCAATGCTCTTGTGTACAAGCCATGACATAAATATGACAAGCCATGACATAAATATGTCATTCCGATTTACTACACTGGGCATTAACTCTCACAAAAGGACACAAAAATGATTTTCCAAGCCATGATGGTTTGCCGCTGCATGTAGATGTACTTCAAATCTGAATTACGGCCATTAAATAGTTAGGAAGTCACTTAAATGTCTTAAAATGTCAAATGTCCCGTTATAATTTTCAATTTTAACAAGATAGTCGCTTTAGTGCAAGCTAACAGCAGAAAAAAAATTCAAACCTATACGAGGAAGCTACCACCGGTTCATCATCGAACGTGCATTGTTCCCTCTCGAAACCACAACTCTTCTTGTGAGATGATCCAGCTTGTGAGGGGTGTGTGTCCAAACTTTCGTTGACCAGGCAATTTTTTTTACCACGGCATCTTGGTGCCATGCCATGACATCAAGCAAGTTTTCATGTATTTGTGATCCATCATTTAATTTTTTGTAATTTAAAAGCCATGGTTCTCAATGTTTGTGTCCAAGCCGTGACATGAATATGTTTGAAATTTCCTTCCAATTTATTGCACAGGGAATTAACTTGCAAATAAGGACACAAATATAATTTTCCAACCCATGATTGCATGTTCATGTAGTTCAAATTTGAATGATGGCCATTAAATGGCTATAAATCACTTAAATGTCCTAAAAAGGACAAATGAGCCCTGAATATTTCCAAATTTTAACATGACAGCTGTATTAGTGCATGTTAATGGTAGAAAAAAATTCAATGCCATAAGAGGAAGCTACCATCGGTTCGTCATCAAGCATGCATTTTTCCCTGTCGGAACGACGACTCTTCTCGTGAGATGCACCGGTTTGTAAGGGGTGTGTGTCCATACTTTTGTCGAACAGGCCAAGTTTTTACCACGGCATCTTGGTGCCATGCCATTAAATGAAGCAAGGTTTCGTGTATTTCTGGTCATTTTTTAACTTTTTGGAAATTAAAAGCCATGGCACTCAATGCTTGTGTCCAAGTCGCGTGACACCAATATGTTAGGAAATTCCTTCCAATTTATAGCACATGGCATTAACTTTGCACACAAGCACACATACAATTTTCGAACATGTGAATTACAACTATTAAATGCCTAAAAATCACTTAAATTTCCAAATGACCACTGGAAATTCCCAAATTTCAACATGGTGGTCGTATTAGTACATGTTAAAGGTAGAAGATATTTCAAGGCCATATGGGGAAGCTACCATCGGTTCATCATTAAGCATGAATTGTTCTGTCTAAGAACCACGAGTCTTCTTTTGAGATGACTCGGTTTGTGAGGGGTGTGCGTCCAAACTTTCCTGAACCAGGCTATGTTTTTTCCCACAACATCTTGGTGCCATGCCATTACATCAAACAAGGTTACATGTATTTCTGATCATTTTTTATTTTTTTGGAATTTCAAAGTTGTGCCACTCAATGCTCTTGTGTACAAGCCGTGACACCAATACGTTTGAAAACTCATTCCAATTTATTGCACATGGCATTAACTAGCACAAAAGGACACAAAAATGATCTTCCAACCCATGATGGTTTGCTGCCGCATGTTCATCTAGTTCAAATTCAAATTACAGCCATTAAACGGATAGAACATCATTTAAATGACTTAAAAAGGTCATCCCTGAAAATTTCCAAATTTTAACATGATAGTTGTATCAGTGCGTGTTAAAGGAAGAAAACATTTCAAGGCCATAAGATGAAGCTTTCGCCGGTTCGTCATCAAACATGCATTGTTCCCTCTCGGAACCACGAGAATTCTCATGAGATGCTCTGGTTTGTTAGAGGTGTGTGTCCTAACTTTAGTCAAATAGGCCAAAAAAATTACCACGGCATCTTGATTCCATGCCATTACATGAAGCAAAGTTCTCTGTATTTTTGATCATTTCTTATTTTTATTTTGGAATTTAAAAGCCAAGGTACTCAATGTTTGTGTCCAAGCCGTGACACCAATATGTTTGAAAATTCCATCTAAGTTACTGCAGAAGGAATTAACTTGCACAGAAGGACACAAATATGATTTTCCAACCCATGATGGTTTGCTGTTGCACGTACATGTACTTCAATTTTTTATTATGTCCATTAAATGGCTAGAAAATCACTTATGTCTTAAAAAGGTCAAATGATCCCTGGCAATATCGAAATTTTAACATAACAGTCATATTAGTGCATGTTAATGGTAGAAAAAAATTCAAGGCCATACGAGGAAGCTACCACCCGTTTGTCATCGAACATGCATTTTTCCCTCTCGATACCACGAGTCTTCTTGTGAGATGCTCCGATTTGTGAGAGGTGTGTGTGTACAATCTTTCGTTGAATCGGCCAATTTTTTACCATCGCATCTTGGTGCCATGCCATGAAATCAAGCAAGGTGTCATGTATTTCTGATCATTTTTTAATCTCTTGGAATTTAAAAGCCATGGTACTCAATCTTTGAGTCCAACCGGTGACACCAATACGTTTGAAAATTCATTCCAATTTGTTGCATAGGGAATTAACTTGCTCCAACCCATCATAGTTTGTTGTTGCATGTACATGCAGTTCAAATTTGAATTACGGCCATTATATGCCTAGAAAATCACTTAAATGTCTTAAAAAGGTCAAATGACCGCTGAAAATATACAAATTTTAACAA
The DNA here is from genome assembly GCF_002575655.3 of Aegilops tauschii subsp. strangulata. Taxonomy (NCBI): domain Eukaryota; kingdom Viridiplantae; phylum Streptophyta; class Magnoliopsida; order Poales; family Poaceae; genus Aegilops; species Aegilops tauschii. Next base: position 272,753,388 of record NC_053037.3, on the reverse strand, counting down.
GACATGCGTATTAATGCAAGTTAACGGTAGAGAAAATGTCAAGGCCATGCGAGGAAGCTACCGCCGGTTCATCATCAAGCATGCATTGTTCCCTCTCGGAACCACAAGTCTTCTTGTGAGATTCTCTAGTTTGTTAAAGGTGTGTGTCCAAACTTTCGTCAGACAGGCCATGTTTTTTACCATGGCATGTTTGTGACATGCCATTACATCAAGCAAGGTTTCATGTATTTCTAGTAATTTATTAATTTTTAGAATTTAAAAGCCATGGCACTCAATGTTTGTGTCCAAGCCGTCTAACACCAATATGTTCTAAAATTCCTTCCAATTTACTGCACACGGCATTAACTTTGCACACAAGGACACATACGATTTTCCAACCGATGATGGTTTTCTGTTGTAGGTGCATGTAGTTCAAATTTGAATTATGGCTCTTAAATGGCTATAAAATCACTTAAATGTATTTAAAAGGTAAAAAGCCCCTGTAAATTTCCAAATTTTAACATGGCGGTTGTATTAGTGTATGTTAACGGTACAGAAATTTCAAGGCCATACGAGGAAGCTACCACTGGTTCGTCATTCCTCTCGGAACCATGAGTCTTATTTTGAGATGCTTCGGTTTATGAGGGGTGTGTGTCCAAACTTTCGTCAAACATGCCACGTTTTTACCACAACATCTTGGTGCCATGCCATTACATCAAACAAGGTTCCAAGTTTTTATGATCATTTTTTATTTTTTTGGAATTTAAAAGCGGTGGCACTCAATGCTCTTGTGTACAAGCCGTGATACCAACATGTTTGAAAATTCATTCTAATTTATTGCACATGGCATTAACTCGCACAGATGGACACAAAAATGATCTTCCAACCCATGATGGTTTACTATTGCATTTACATATAGTTCAAATTTGAATTACAACCATTAAATGACTAGAAAATCACTTAAATGTCTTAAAAAGGTCAAATGACCCCTGAAAATTTCCAAATTTTAACATGACAGTTGTATTAGTGCATGTTAATGGTAGAAAAAAATTACAAGGCCATACAAAGAAGCTACCACCGGTATGTCATCCAACATGCATTGTTCCCTCTCGAAACCACCATTTTTCTAGTGAGATGCTCCGGTTTGTGAGGGGTGTGTGTCCACACTTTCGTCAAATAGGCCAATTTTTTTACCACAGAATCGTGGTGCCATGCCATTACATCAAGTAAGGTTCCATGTATTTCTGAATTTTTTTATTTTTTAATTAAAAAGCCATGGCACCCAATATGTTTGAAAATTCTTCCAATTTACTGCACAGGGCATTAACTCGCACACAATAACACAAATATGATTTTCCAACCCATGATGGTTTGCTGTTGCATGTACATGTAGTTCAAATTTGAATTACCGCCATTAAATGGCTAGAAAATAACTTAAATGTCTTAAAAAGTTCGAATGACCCATGAAAATTTCCAAATTTTAACATGATAGTTGTATTAGTGCATTTTAACTATAGAAACATTTTCAAGGCCATATGAGGAAGCTACCGTCAGTTCATCATCAAACATGATTTCCCCTCTCGGAACCACGAATCATCTCGTGAGGTGCTCCAGTTTGGGAGGGTTGTGTGTCTGAACATTTTCGAACATGCCAATGTTTTTACCACAACATCTAGGTGCCATGCTATTACATCAAGCAAGGTTTCGTGTATTTCTGGTTATTTTTTAGTTTTATGGAATTTAAAAGCCATGAACCTTAATGTTTGTGTGCAAGTCGTGCGAACCAATATGTTTGAAAATTCCTTCCAATTTACTACATAGGGCATTAACTTTGCACACAAGGACACAAATAGGATTTTCCAACCGACGATGGCTTTTGTTGCATGTAAATGTAGTTCAAATTTGATCTACGGCCATTAAATGGATATAAAATCACTTAAATGTCTTAAAAATATCAAATGACCCCTGAAAATTTCCAAATTTTAAATGAAAATTCTATTAGTGCATGGTAACGGTAGAAAAAAATTCAAGGCCATACGAGGAAGCTACTGTCGGTTCGTCATCAAAGATGAATTGTTACCTCTCAGAACCACGAGTCTTCTCGTGAGATGCTCCGATTTTTGGTGGCTGTGTGTCCAAACTTTCGTCAAACATGCCATGTTTTTTACCACAGCATATTGGTACCATGTCATTACATCAAGCAAGGTTCAATGTAATTCTGATCATTTTTGAATTTCTTGGAATTTAAAAGCCGTGGCACTCAATGCTCTTGTGTCCAAGCCATGAAACAAATATTTTTGAAAAATCCTTCAAAATTACTACACAGGGCATTAACTCACACAAAAGGACACAAAATGATTTTCCAACCCATGATGGTTTGCTGCTGCATGTCATGTAGTTCAAATTTGAATTACAGCCATTAAACGGCTAGAAACTCACTTCATAGTCTAAAAAACGTCAAATGACCCCTGAAAATTTCCAAATTTTAGTATGAAAGTTGTATTAGTGCATGTAAACAGTAGAAAAAATTACAAGGCTATATGAAGAAGCTACCGCTGGTACGTAATCAAACATGCATTGTTCCCTCTCGAAACCACGATTCTTCTCGTGAGATGCTCTGGTTTGTGAGGGGTGCGTGTCCAAAGTTTCGTTGAATAGCCTATATTTAACCATAAAATCTTAGTGTCATGCCATTACGTCAAGCAAGGTTCCATGTATTTCTGATTATTTTTGAATTTATTGGAATTAAAAAGCCATGGCACACAATGCTCTTGTGTCCAAGCCGTGACACAAATATGTTTGAAAATTCCATCCAATTCACTACAGAGGGCATTAACTTGCACACAAGGACACAAGTATGATCTTCCAACCCATGATGGTTTGCTTTTGCACGTACATGTAGTTCAAATCTGAATTACGACCATTAAAAAGGTCGAATGACCCCTGAAAATTTCCCAATTTTAACATGACAATTTTATTAGTGCATGCTAACGGTAGAAAAATATCAACCACGAGTCTTCTCGTGAGATGCTCCTGTTTGTTAGAGGTCTGTGTCCAAACTACCGCCAAAGAGGCCAATTTTTTTACCACGGCATCTTGGTGCCATGCCATTACATCAAGTAGTGTTTTATGTATTTCTGGTCATTTCCGATTTTTTTGGAATTTAAAAGCCATGGTAGCCAATGTTTGTGTCCAAGTTGTGACAACAATATTTTTGAAAATTCCCTCCAATTTACTCCATAGGGAATTAACTTGCACACAAGAGCACAAATATTATTTTACAACCCATGATGGTATGTTGTTGCATGTACATGCAGGTCAAATTTGAATTACGGCCATTAAATGGCTAGAAAAACACTTAAATGTGTTAAGAAGGTTTAATGACCCCTGAAAATTTCTAAGTTTTAACATGACAGTTGTATTTGTGCATATTAAGGGTAGAAAAAAATTCAAGGCCATAAGAGGAAGCTACTGCGGATTCATCATCAGACATGCATTTTCCCTCTCAGAACCATGAGTCTTCTCATGAGATGCTCTGGTTTGTGAGGGGTGTGTGTACCCAAATTTTAGTCGAATAGGCCAATTAGTTTACCACGATATCTTGGTGTCATGCGATTACATCAAGCAAGGTTTCATGTACTTCTGACCATTTTCGTATTTTTTGGAATTTAAATGCCATGGCACTTAATGTTTGTGTTGACGCCATGTGAGACCAGTATATTTGATAATTCCTTCAAATTTACCGCACAGGGCATTAACTTTTCCTACAAGGACACAAATACGATTTTCCAACTGATGATGGTCTGTTGTTGCATGTACATGTACTTCAAATTTGAACTAAAGCCATTAAGTGGTAAGAAAATCACTTAAATGTCTTAAAAAGGTCAAATGACCCCCTAAAATTTCCATGTTTTAACCTGAAAGTTGTATTAGTGCATGTTAATGGTAGAAACAATTTAGAGGCCATACGAGGAAGCTACCGTCAGTTCGTCATCAATCATGAACTATTCTTTCTCGGAACCATGTGTCTCCTCCTGAGATGCTCCGGTTTGTGAGGGGTGTGTGTCCAAACTTTCGTCAAACAGGCCAAGTTTTTTTACCACAACATCTTGGTGCCCTGCCATTACATCAAACATGGTTCCATGTATTTCTCATCATTCTTGAATTTTTTGGATTTAAAAGCCGTGGCACTCAATGCTCTTATGTCCAAGCCATCACACCAATATTTTTGAAAATTCCTTCCAATTTACTTCATAGGGCATTAACTCGCACAAAAGGACACAAAAATGATTTTCCAACCCATGATGGTTTGTTGCTGCATGTCATGTAGTTCAAATTTGAATTATGGCCATTAAAGGGCTAGAAACTCACTTAATAGTCTAAAAAAGGTCAAATGACCCCTAAATTTTTTCCAAATTTTAGTATAAAAGTTTTATTAGAGCATGTTAACGGTAGAAAAATTTCAAGGCCATATGAGGAAGCAACCGCCGGTACGTAATCAAACATGCATTGTTCCCTCTTGGAACCACGAGTCCTCTCGTGAGATGCTCTGTTTTCTGAGGGGTGTGTGTCCAAACTTTCGTCGAATAGGCCAATTTTAACCATATTATCTTGGTGCCATGCCATTACATCAAGCAAGGATCCATGTATTTCTGATTATTTTTAAATTTATTGGAATTAAAAAGCCATGGCACTCAATACTCTTGTGTCCAAGCCCTGACACCAATATGTTTGAAAATTCCATCCAATTTACTACATAGGGCATTAACTCGCACACAAGGACACACGTATGATTTTCCAACCCATGATGGTTTCTTGTTGCATGTACATGTAGTTCAAATTTGAATTACGGCCATTAAAAAGGTCAAATGACCCGTGAAAAAAATCCCAATTTTAACATGACAGTTGTATTAGTGCATGCTAATGGTAGAAATAATATCAAGGCCATACGAGGAAGCTACCGTCGGTTCGTCATCAAACATGCATTATTCCCTCTCGGAACCACGAGTCTTCTCGTGAGATGCTCCGGTTTGTTAGAGGTGTGTGTCCAAACTTCCGCCAAAGAGGCCAATTTTTTTTACCATGGCATCTTGGTGTCATGCCATTACATCAAGCAGTGTTTCATGTATTTTTGATCATTTTCGATTTTTTTGGAATTTAAAAGCCATGGTACCTAATGTTTGTGTCCAAGTCATGACACCAATATGTCTGAAAATTTCCTCCAATTTTAGTCCAGAGAGAATTAACTTGCACACAAGGGCACAAATATTATTTTCCAACCCATGATGGGATGTTGTTGCATGTACATGCAGTTCGAATTTGAATTGCGACCATTAAATGGCTAGAAAAACACTTAAATGTCTTAAGAAGGCCTAATGACCCCTGAAAATTTCTAAATTTTAACATGACAGTCGTATTAGTGCATATTAAGGATAGAAAAAAAAATTCAAGGCCATGAGAGGAAGCTACCGCCGGTTCATCATCAAACATGCATTTTCCCTCTCACAACCACGAGTCTTCTCATGAGATGCTCCAGCTTGTGAGGGGTGTGTGTACCCAAAGTTTCGTAAAATAGGCCAATTTTTTAACCACGATATCTTGGTATCATGCAATTACATCAAGCAAGGTTTCGTGTTCTTCTGATCAATTTTGGATTTTTTGGAATTTAAATGCCATGGCACTCAATGTTTGTGTTGACGCCGTGTGAGATCAATATATTTGAAAATTCCTTCAAATTTACCGCACAGGGCATTAACTTTGCACACAAGGACACAAATACGATTTTCCAATCGATGATCATCTTCTGTTGCATGTACATGTAGTTCAAATTTGAACTAAAGCCATTAAGTGGTTAGAAAATCACTTAAATGTCTTAAAAAGGTAAAATGACCCCCTAAACTTTCTAAATTTTAACATCACAGTTGTATAAGTGCATGCTAACGGTAGAAAAAAATTAGAGGCCATACGAGGAAGCTACCGTCGGTTCGTCATCAATCATGAATTGTTCCCTCTCAGAAGCACGAGTCTCCTCGTGAGATGCTTCGGCTTGTGAGGGGTGTGTGTCCAAACTTTCGTCAAACAGGCCAAGTTTTTTTACCACAACATCTTGCTGCCCTGCCATTTCAACAAACAAGGTTCCATGCATTTCTCATCATTCTTGAATTTTTTGGTAAAGCCGTGGCACTCAATGCTCTTGGTCCAAGCCGTGACACCAATATTTTTGAAAATTCCATCCAATTTACTTCACAGGGCATTAACTCGCACAAGATCCAACCCATGATGTTGCTGCATGTACATGTAGTTCAATTTTGAATTACGGCCATTAAGCGACTAGAAACTCACTTAGATATCTTCAAAAGGTCAAATGACCCCTGAAACATTCCAAATTTTAACATGAGAGTTGTATTAGAGCATGTGAACGGTAGAAGAAATTTCAAGGCTATACGAGGAAGCTACCGCCAGTACGTCAGATACGTCCCAAACGTATATACTTTCCAAACACTTCCTCTTGTTTTGGACTCTAATTTGCATGATTTGAATGGAACTAACCCGGACTGGCGTTGTTTTTAGCAAAATTGCAATGCTGTTATTTTTGTACAGAAATAGAAGTTCTCAGATTGGGCTGAAAATTTACGGAGAGTATTTTCAGAATATATAAAAAATACTAGTGAAAAGAATTAACAAAGGGGGCCACCCAGGCGCCAGGCGCATCCTGGCAGGCTTGTGGCCCCCTGGAGCCTCCAGCAACCCTAACTCCAACACCATATATACCTATTCGGGGAGAAAAAAATCAGAGAGAAAGAATCATCGCGTTTTACGATACAAAGCAGTCGCCACCTCCTGTTCTTCATCGGGGGTTGATCTGGAGTCCGTTTGGGGCTCCAGACGGTGGAAATCATCACCGTCGCTCATCAACCCTTCTCCATCAATAACTCCATGATACTGACCACCGGGAGTGAGTAATTCTTCGTAGGCGTGCTAGATGGTGATGGAGTTGGATGAGAATTGTCATGTAATCGAGTCAATTTGTTAGGCTTGGTCCCTAGTATCCACTATGTTCTAAGATTGATGTTGTTATGTTGCTAAGCTTAATGCTTGTCACTAGGGCCCGAGTGCCATGATTTCAGATCTGAACCCTTTATGTTTTCATGAATATATTTAAGTTCTTGATCCTACCTTGCAAGTTATGTGCACCTATTACGTGTAATGATCAACATACCCCAAGGTGACAATAATTGGGATTCTTTCCAGTGATTACCGTAGTTTGAGGAGTTCTTGTATTCACTTTGTGTTAATGCTTTGTCCCAGTTCTCTATCAAAAGGAGGCCTTAATATACCTTAGATTTCCTTATGGACCCTGCTGCCACAGGAGGGTAGGACAAAAGATGGCATGCAAGTTCTTATTGTAAGCATGCTTGACAATATACATAATACATGCCTACATTAGATTGATGAATTAGAGCTATTGTGTATCGCTCTAGGTTGTGACTATTACATGATAAATATCATCAACACAAATATCCATCACTAATCCAATGCCTACACTTTTCGCATATTGATCTTTGCAAAGTTACTGTTGCTGTTGTTGTTGCAATCACTATAAAACTTCTATTGTTAATGTTACCATTACCATTGCTACTGTTACCACTTCAATCAAACTATCATACTACTATGCTACTGATCACTTTGCTGCAGATATTTAGTTCTCCATGTGTGGTTGAATTGACAACTAAACTGAAAATATTGTTTGGCTCCCCTTATGCCGAATCAATAAATTTGGGTGAAATACTACCTACAAAAACTGTTGCGACCCCCTATACTTTTGGGTTATCAAGACCTTCTTTCTGGCACCATTGCTTGGGTGCATAGCTTTATTTGTTGAATCACTTGGGAATTATATCTGTTGATCACTATGAAGGATCTGAAAGATAGTAGAACCAAGATCGTACCCTCTAAGATGAGGGGAGGTAAGGAACTACCATCTAGCTCTGCACTTGATTCGCCTTCTGTTTTGAGTGAGATTGCGACACCACGACCTGCTATTCAATATGATATGTCGCAATTTATTGATGATGCTACTTCTGCTATGAATGATGCTAGTACTCTGCTTAATGAAACTATGCCACTAGGTGAATTTCTTGATGAACAACTTGCTAAAGCTAAAGAACTTGTAAATGTTGAAACTAATGAAAATTATGATTCACCTATTAGACCTAGCTCTCCTAGAATTGAAATGCCTAAGGTACCAGAAGGTTATATGATGGATGGGGAGATAGATAGAGATTTTCTTGCTTGTAATGATAGAGATGATGTTAAGAAATTACCGTGTAAGCTGGAAGAAAAATCTATGACACAGAGAGTGAAATATGATCCTAAATCTGCTACCTCTCCTATTTTATGTTAGTGATAAGGATTATGAATTCTCTATCGATCCTGAGTTAATTATCTTGGTTGAATCTGATCCTTTTCATGGTTATGAAACTGAAACTGTTGTGGCATACCTTCCTAAATTAAATTATATTACTATATCCTTAAGTTGTTTCCTTTCTCATTAAAGGGTGATGCTAAAAAATAGTTTAATACACTTGCTCCTGGTTGTGTGCATAGTCCCTAGGATATGATATATTACTTCTCTGAAAAATATTTTCCTGCTCATAAGAAACAAATTTCCTTACAGGAAATATTTAACTATGTGGAAATTGAAGAAGAGAATCTCCCTCAAGCTTGGGGGGCTTCTCCAGTTACTGAATTCTTTGCCTAATCATCCTATTAAGAAAAATGAAATACTTGATATCTTTTATAATGGACTAACCGATGTTTCTAGGGACTACCTAGATAGGTGTGTGTCGTGGGAAACCACGGCCACATATTGGGCCATGAGCCCCTTTTGGTTCGGCGGGCTGATGGGCACGTTGCACAAAGAGGGGAGAAGCGCAACGCAGCACAGTAGAGATCGCACAGGCAATTTTACCCAGGTTCGGGCCACCGGAGGCATAAAACCCTACTCCTGCTTTGGTAGATTGATGGTGGGTAATGGTGTAAAACGCGGCGCTCTTGCCCGGCAAGGTTGCCTCGGGACGAGAGTGGCTACGCGCGTATGAATGTGCGAGGGTCCGGATCCTTTCTACAGTTGCCATGGGCCTCCTTTTATAGATGAAGGGGTCACCATAGTGGCAAATCAGTCATTATAGCATTAAATGCGCTGCTCAGTGTCACATCACAGCATGCCCGGCAGGCCTTGCCGGGCTATTTTGCCAGCTATGCGCCTACTTGCTTGACACGTCTTAGGATGGATGTCATTTGGAGGTATTTTCTATAGGAAGTGGCTGCCATGTGGCAGGAAGCAGCCACTTAGTCACTTAGGACATTGACACCGCACTGATTGACGACGTGCGTAGCTGTGAGGTGGTGCGGTGGAGTGGTTTGCCTCCGCGAGCCCCGGCAGGCCTGCCGAGACGATCTTGGAGGCTTGCTTCCGGGGTAACCCCAACCTTGCCAGGCTCGCCTGCCCGACAAGGGAGATTCTTCCCGTAGTGGTATCTTGTCTCTCTGGCTAGTCTTGGTCTTGTTGATCTGCACTTTGATCCTTCAAAGAACTGATCCCTTCGTGCTTTGACCTGACCTTGGATGCTGCAACTCGTTCTTGGGCCTATGCACAGTCTAGGCAATGGATCCAGGGTTTGTTGCACCGACAAGAGCCCCCGGGCCTGGCCCGAATGCGCTGCCGGGCGTCGTCGGGGTAGGCCCAATTAGTGCACAGGCAGGAGCATAGAGGTGGCTTGCCCCTTGAGATCTTCTTTGCTTCTTCATTAACCTGAGCCCGAGTCAGTATTCACTTCTTCCACGCGTCGCTTAACGCCAATTATAGTGGGGCTACTATTGTAATGGCCCCGGAATGACTTTAACGCATGGGCGAGTAACTGCCAATTCACTCTTCCCACCACGCCCTTATCCTTAACCACGTATGTTGCATGCATCAAGTGGGGTAGGCAACCGAGGGGCGTTGTGCGGGAGAGCATCAAGGCAGGGGCCTAGTCTTCTTGGATTGGTGGAGGAGGGCGGCTGTTACCCGTCGAGGAATCGGCTCCCTTCCCCGACCTGCCTATAAAAGGAAGGGCAGGGGAGGAGCGGGGGCATTCATCCTCATATCCCTCCCCCTCCATCCTCTGTCTTCTACTGGTTATGCTGAAAGGGAGAGCCCGGGCCGGGCCCTAGGCCTTAGCTCTGGGTCGATGACGCCAAATGCCCGTGTTGATGCTTGGGGAGTGAGTCTGGTCCAGGTCCAGAGGAGGTGCGGTGTGCGAGCCATCAGTGGCGTAGGAGATATCAAGCTTTCCCATTGTGGTGGAAGGCTTGTCTCCTCTGCCTCGGTCGGTCATGTAGGGAGTGTCGGATCTTGCCACGAGCCATCGCAACCCATCGGCCTGGCAACCAGGTTCTTGGAGCCTCCGACGCCCGTTCGGGATGCAGGGCTTGGGGTTGTTGGTAATCCCAGCACTGCCCCTTCCAGCAGAACTGGGGCCAATGCTGAAGGAAGGGGCGCCTTCATGCCCGCCAAGGTGGGGAGCGGTGCACCTCGAGTCCCCTGGCCGTCTTGGCTGTCGGCTGCTTCTCCGGGGAAGGTAATGGGCCGGGGGTCCGGCGTCTCCCTGGAGCGGTGGTGATGGAGAGCAAACGAGGGAAGATGGAGAAGGCGGGTGGCAGGGTGTCAGGTCGGAATACGATGGCACCGACGCCTTCGTCTCCTTCTCGCGACCTGCTGCCTCGTCTTTCCGCTCTTCCCCTCCCTCCCCGACACCATCATCACCGGTATCTTCGTGTGATAGCCGGGGAGGGATGTTCCCTTGGTGCCTTTGCCCCCCTCCTGCAGTTTTCCAGCTGAGCTTTGGTGGTTGATTGTCAGGACCCCGATTCTAAGTCACACCGATCTAGCATGTAACACGTCATATCACCTTGCGGCCTCACGCACGGTATTCCCACGGGTGTCGCCTTACCTGGCCCGGGACTGTTTGCACATTTTGGCTCACGTATATGATAGTGTCGCTAGCATCCATATGACAGAGAACCCGGGCCGACATGACTAGTCGTGAACCCAAAGTGGCACTAACTTACGGGGACAGGCATACATGAATCAACATCGAGCATGTCGGTCAGCAGCGTGCGAATCCGGGCTGTAGCACTGGGTTGCTGCAGGCCAGTGAACCGGGCTGCAGCAGGCTAGGAAGGACTCCGGATGTCACCGCGTGACATTTCCCCGAAGGGACAGACACAGGAACGAAGTGAATCACATGTCGGCCTGTCAAGTGTTCCGGAGCAGTAGTGCTGGGCTTGCAGGACTCCGGTGAACTGGGCTGTAGCAGACTACTATGGCTCATGGAAGCACAAGACTACATTTCCCCATAAGAGAGGCTACCAAGGATAAATAACTAGGTTGTCGGATCCCACACATACCAAGCATTTCAATCATACACACAATATGCTCGATATGTGTAAATACAACATGGCATCACAGCATAACTCTACGACTCAAGTATTTATTCATTAGGCTCCGAGGAGCCAAGTATTACAAACAGGGGTCTCCTGACCCAGTATTCAGAGCATACAAGCAACAAGCACATGCGGAAGCTTGACTTGTCTGAGTACAGACAACTACAAATGAAAAAAGGCTGAAGAGCCTGACTATCTACAACATCCGATCAAGATCGTAGCTGAGGTACAAGCTACTTGTCGAAGTCCAGGTAAACTAGTAAGACCGAAGTCTCCACTACAAAAACATAAATAAACCAACATGAGTACAAAGGTACTCAGCAAGACTTACATCAGATCCTATCATACATGCATTTTTATCAAGAAGGTAATGTGGGGTTTAGTTGCAGCAAGCCAGCTTTGACTCAGTGGCTATCCTGTACTACGACTGCTGGTAACTCATTTGAGGTGGCGCACACGATTCCACTAATCACCACATCAATACACTACTATGGATTCATTCCCGTCTCCCTACGAGAAGGCCATACATAGCACTCACACTTGTCTTGAGCATTTTAGAGTATCCACTTCAATTTGTCTGTGTACCACGTAAGCATCCAAGAAGTCCATAACCACGGACCCGGCTACTCGAATAGATCATGTTAACCCTGCAGGGGTGTACTTCTTCACACACGCTCTTGCCACTTACCGCCATGTACACGTCATGTATTCTCGGCAACCTTCAAGCGGAAGCCTGGCGAGGGAGTCGGCCACGACCTAACTAACCACACAAGACTCTAGTCCAGGTTTATCGCCTATTCGGGTTCCATCGCAAGGAGATCCGGTCGGGGTTTCGCTCACGACCCCAAACGATGTGTGCAGGGTTCCCAAGCCCACCTCGTCGGATGGATCTACGCTTGGTACACCATGCCACTTGTGCCTAGTCTGTCGCAAGCCCACCTGGCCGGGTGCCACTTAGTAGACTACTAACACTACCTACAAACACCAGAAACTAATTGCAACTCCTGGACAGAGATCAAGTTGGTTAATAAGTCGAGAGGGGCACTTAAGCATTCCAATGTGTGGTAGTAGCTAGTCATTGGACAACATACACAGAACTCAGTGCTTAAGGACGGTTCCAGTGAGACAACCCACCATGTACTCCTACATGGCCTCTCACCGCTACCTTTACCAAATCGTGTTCACACACTTAACTCTCAGCACCTGAACATATCGTAACACTCCAATTCATTCCCAATGAATCAGACCTGACACAACTCTAAGCAATAGCAGGCATGGCATGGTAGGAACACAACATGGCTCACTCAACTCCTACACATGCTAGTGGGTTTCAACTATTTACTGTGGCAATGACAGGTCATGCAGAGGAATGGGTTCAACTACCACAGCATAAAGTAGCAGTTGAATCGTTGTTGTCATAATGCAATAAAAGAGAGCAGGAGTGAGAGGGTGGGATTGTATCGGAATGAACAAGGGGGGGGTTGCTTGCCTGATAGATCAACAGAGGGGCACTGCTTCTCAGACAGCTACTCTGGAACACTCTCCGGAGTAGGACCTATCGAGAAGGAACGATGTCGGCAATCAATACACAAGCATATGCAACAATATGATGCATGAACATGGCATGAAGATGTGATGTTGTTTGAGCTAATGCAGCTAGCATTCATTTGGATGAAGTCCATTTGAACCAAGAATTCAAATGCAACTCCAAGTTAAGTCTTTATAAATGCCATTTATGTGTTTTCACCTATACAGCAAGTATAAGTTGGTTTATCATGCATGAAACTGGTATAGATGGATAGATTGAATTGTTTTGATAATTTTTCATATATAAATTATTTCAATCTGAGCTACGGTTGAATTTCTATGAATTTTTGAAGTTTATATCATTTTCTGGAATTTCCTGACTAAATAAAATCCAGGAAATGAATAACTGCGTCAGCATGACATCATCACTACGTCAGCGAGTCAACGTGGCTGTCCAGGTCAAATCTGACATGTGGGGTCCACACGTCCATGTCATAGTTAGTTAACAGAGTTAATTAGTTGTTAAACTAATCCTAAACTAAAAATTAGCAGGGCCGGGCCCCACATGTCACTGACCCACACGGGTCAAAGCTGGGTAAACAGGGGGGTTAGACCCGGTCAATCCCACTGGCGTTTAGCCGCCGGCGAGGCCGAACGTGGCGGAGGGGCTCGGGATCGTCACTCCGGCGACCATTTGGGCGGCGGAGACCACGGGCGAGGAGCTGAGCCTCGTCCGCGTCGTTTGGAGCAAGCGGAAGGCTGCGGGGGTGGCCTGACGTCGCCGGAGGGGAGCTCGGGGCGGCCGTCGGGGTTCGGTGGCGTGCGGGCACAGCGCTGCCGTGCACGGCAGGGGCTGTAGAGGGCCTCTACGGCCTCTTGGCGTCACCAGGAGCACGGTGACGCGTGCGGGAGCGGGTGGCTCGGGCTCTGGCCACCGTGGCGCCATGGCCGGTGGCGAGGAGGTCTCGGGCACGGCAGCTGAGCTAGCTAGGCGGGGCAAACGAGCACGGGAAGGAGGGAAAACGAAGTAGAGCTCGCGGGGAGACCGTAGACGTCGTCAGCAAGCTCGGGGAGGGTCGAACGCGAGCGGAATGGCGACGACGATCTCGGGTGGCCGGAGACGAAGACGATGGCGATGGCGGCGCTCCAGGGCCTCCCGAGGCACGTGCCTTGGCGTCGAGGACGAGGAAGACGGCGCGGAGCTGTTGGACTTGTCGGGGAGGCGAGGCTGTGGCGGTGGGCGCGGCAACGGCGTGCGGCGGCGATGGCAGCGCTCGGGCACGGTGAGAGAGAGCGAGGGAGAGGAGGGGAGGCCATGAGAGAGAGTGAGAGGGCCCGGGGTGCGTCGTGGTGACGTCCAGAGAGGCCAGAGCATCAAGGGGGAGGGCAAGCAGGCAGGTGGCGTGGCGCCCATGAGCGCGGGCAGCGAGCGTGTGCCCCTCGTCCTTCTGTCGTCGCCAGGAGGACGATGACTGGCGATTGGGCCAGTGGGCCGCACAGTGCTGGGCCGGCTGGAGACGCCAGGTAAGTTTCTCCCTTTTTCTTATTTTGTTTCTGTTTTCTATTTCTGACATTTGTTTTAACTTGGTTTTTGAACCAAACTAATTTTGCTGCTTCTGATAGGTTTTGCAGGGACTAAAAGGATTATTCCAAAGCCCCTCAACAAAAATCAGAATTATTGGAGCATATTTAAAATATATCAAATATGAATCCAATGCAAATAGATATTGAATTAATTACAAATGCCCAAAATAAATATTTATGTGCTCCTAAAAATATTGGTTTGAATTTTACTTCTGACCAATATTTTCAGAGAGAAACATGAGCATTTTCTTGGACCTATTTGGAGCAATTTTTATCTTGGTCATTTTCAAAAAGATTTCTGAGGCTTTCACATGTCCCCATTTCAGATTCATTTAAATTTTAAACATGATGCAAACATGAATGCTAGCCTAGGTCATACTAGGGATGTGACAACTCGCCCCCACTCGAAAGAATCTCGTCCCGAGATTCAGGGGTCGACAAAAAGAAAGTGGGATACTCGAGTCGAAGACGATCTTCTCGCTCCCAAGTAGCTTCTCTCTTGGAATGATGAGACCACTGAACCTTGAGAAACTTGATGTTCTGACGTCGGGTAACACGCTCTGCTTGATCAAGAATGCGAACAGGGTACTCTTGATATGTGAGGTTATCTTGGAGATCAAGCGTTTCGTGGTCCACTCCACGGATGGGATCCGAGAAGCAACGCCTGAGTTGAGAGACATGGAAGACATCATGCACTCTGGAAAGATGTGGGGGTAGTTCCAACTGGTAGGCGACCTCTCCTCGTTTAGCGAGAATGCGAAAAGGGCCAATGTAACGAGGAGCCAACTTGCCCTTGATACCGAAACGATGGGTACCCTTCAAAGGGGTAACCCAAAGGTAAGCTTTGTCGCCAACTTCATAAGCCACTTCCTTATGACGACGGTCATACTGGCTCTTTTGACGAGACTGGGCTATTTTCAAATTCTCACGAATGATGCGAACTTGCTCTTCTGCCTCCTGGATCATATCCGGTCCAAAGAATTGTCTTTCACCGATTTCTGACCAATTCAAAGGTGTTCGACATCTTCGTCCATACAGAATCTCAAAAGGAGCTTTCTTGAGGCTGGATTGGTAGCTATTGTTATAAGCAAACTCGGCGAAAGGAAGACACCTCTCCCAATCCATACCGAATGAGATAACACAAGCTCTAAGCATGTCTTCGAGAATTTGGTTGACTCTTTCTACCTGACCACTTGACTGAGGGTGGAAAGCGGTACTGAAAGAAAGATGGGTGCCCATGGCAGTTTGGAAACTCTCCCAGAAATGAGAAGTGAAAAGACTGCCACGGTCTGAATTGATCTCTAGTGGAACACCATGAAGTGAAACTATTCGAGAAATATATAAGTCAGCGAGCTGACTAGCGGTGATATTCTCTCCAACAGGTAGGAAGTGAGCCACTTTGCAAAGACGATCAATGACTACGAAAATAGCATTATTCCCTTTCTTGGTCCTGGGAAAGCCGGTGATGAAGTCCATACCAACTTTATCCCATTTCCACTCAGGAATAGCTAAGGGCTGAAGGGTGCCAACAGGCCTTTGATATTTTGCCTTAATGCGACGACAAACGTCACAGTTAGCAATGAACTCAGCGATTTCTCTCTTCATCCTAGTCCACCAGAACCTCTGGCGTAGGTCCTGATACATCTTAGTACTACCGGGATGAATCGTGAGAGGAGATTCATGAGCCTCCCTAAGGATCAGTTGTCATAGATGTTGATTCTTGGGAACCACCAAGCGATTCTCAAAGAAAACAACACCTTGATCATCTATAGAGAAACTTCCACCAACTCCCCTTTTAATGTTTCTCTTGATGCGGATAACACCCCTATCAAACTTCTGGTCAGAAATGATCTGATCCTCAAGGGTAGGTTTCGCCACCAAGGTAGAAAGGAATCCGTGAGGAGCAATGTGAATATTAAGCTTACAGAATTCCTCATGGAGAAGTGGTTGGCCCTGCTGCAACATGAGATTGTTGCGATAGGACTTACGACTTAGCGCATCAGCCATGACATTTCCCTTGCCTGGGGTGTAGGTAATCCCTAAGTCGTAATCTGAGATCAACTCCAACCAACGTCTTTGCCTAAGGTTTAAATCAGGTTGGGTGAAGATATACTTGAGACTCTGGTGGTCGGTATAAATCTCGCAACGTTTACCGAGAAGGTAATGTCGCCATGTCTTAAGTACATAGACTACGGCTGCAAGCTCTAAATCATGTGTAGGATAATTATCCTCATGTGGATGCAACTGTTGGGATGCATAGGCAATCACATGACGATCCTGCATAAGAATGCAACCTAGTCCCTGTCGTGAGGCGTCGCAATAGATAACAAAGTCCTTAGTGAAATCCGGTGGCACAAGTATGGGGGCAGAAGTCAGGCGTCTTTTCAGTTCCTGAAAACAGTACTCACACTGTGGGGACCACTCAAACTTTTTATCTTTCTTGAGAAGTTCCGTGAGAGGTTTGGCCACTTTGGAGAAGTTCTCAACGAAGCGGCGACAATAACTGGCTAGACCAAGGAAACTCCTAACTTGTTTAACTGTTTCAGGTGGAGTCCAATCAAGAACGGCCTGAACTCTCTCGGGATTGACAGCAATGCCCTTACCAGAGATCACGTGGCCAAGGTAGGTCACTTCTGGCAACCAAAAGTCACACTTGGAGAACTTGGCATAAAGGCGGTGTTCTCTGAGTTTTTCTAACACAAGTCTAAGATGTTCAGCATGCTCTTCCTCGTTCTTCGAGTAAATAAGAATATCATCGAGGTAAACCACGACGAACTTATCTAAGTACTCCATGAAGATTGAGTTCATCAAGCGGGAGAATGTAGCTGGAGCGTTGGTTAGACCAAAGGACATGACGGTGTACTCGTACTGACCATAACGAGTGACAAAAGCCGTTTTAGGAATGTCCCCATTTCTGATCTTGATTTGGTGGTAGCCTAACCTCAAATCCATCTTGGAAAAGACTGAGGATCCAGCGAGCTGATCATACAGGTCAATGATCCTGGGGAGCGGATACTTG
Organism: Aegilops tauschii subsp. strangulata; assembly: GCF_002575655.3. Lineage (NCBI taxonomy): Eukaryota > Viridiplantae > Streptophyta > Magnoliopsida > Poales > Poaceae > Aegilops > Aegilops tauschii. The sequence continues at coordinate 272,735,792 of NC_053037.3, read as the reverse complement.
TTCTTTATCGTGACCAAATTAACGGGACGATAATCTACAACCATCCAGTCCGTACCATCCTTCTTCTTGACGAAGAGAACGGGGCAATCCCAAGGAGAAGAACTAGGACGGATGAAACCCTTTTGTAAGGACTCATCAAGTTGTTTCTTAAGCTCGGCTAGCTCTAAGGGTGCCATCTTGTAAGGTCTCCTAGAAATTGGAGCGGTTCCTGGGATAAGATCTGTGACAAACTCTACATCTCTGTCAGGTGGAATACCTGGCAGTTCCTCTGGAAAGACATCTGGAAAGTCGCGGACTACCGGGATATCTTCAAGGTCTGGAAGAGGGCTGGCATTAAGAGAATAGAGTTGACGCTTTGCAATTCTGGTGGAGACAGTGACTATCTTGCCAGAGGCGTGTGTGAGCTGAACAGACCTGGTGTAACAATCAATCTTGGCATAATGAGCTTTCATCCAGTCCATACCCAAGATGATGTTAACATCTGAAGACTTAAGAGATATTAAGGAAGCTAGGAGTACAAGTCTGTCAACATGTATTTCATTGCCATAACTTATCCTAGAAGTTTGCCATTTGGATCCAGGAGTTTGAATGAGTAGTGGGGAGGGCATATCACAAAATGACATGTCGTGCAAGCGGGCATAACTTTCGGAAATGAAGGAATGAGACGCCCCAGTATCGAACAGAACCGATGCTGGATGACAGTTTACAAGGAGTGTACCAAGAACGACATCTGGATCATCATGAGCGTTTTTAGCTGAGACGTGATGCACACGTCCATGTTCAGTGGGAGATGACTTGGCACTGATCATCTTGCGTGATGGCTTACTACCACGGCCAACAGACTTCTCGGGCTGGGGTGGAGCAACACTGGTCTGAGTGCAAATACGGGCAATGTGGCCTGGGTCTCCGCACTTGTACCAAATCTTGGAGGTAGGATGTGGACCCGCATTGGCAGACGGTCCACCAATAGGCCTGGGTGGAGCATACGGCTGAACTGGGTGAGGCGCCACATAAGATGGCCTCGGTGTATAACCGGATGGAAGAGCAGAGTTCGGAATCCAAATCCGGCGCTTCTGAGAACTAGAACCGGAGGAAGAACCCAAATCACGGGTGTGCTTACGAGACTCCTCGTAAGTGAGCTGAGCTGTCTCTGCATTAATGGCCTTGTTCACAAGAGCTTGAAATGTATTGCAATGGTGCAAGTGGAGATCACGACGCAACTTGGGGTTAAGACCCTTCCGGAACCTAGCCTGCTTCTTGGCGTCCGTGGACACTTCTTCTGTAGGATAGCGGGTGAGGTTCTCAAACTCTCTACTGTAAGCATCAATAGCCATCTTACCCTGGGTGAAACTACAGAACTCTTCTCTCTTATGATCGATGAGGGCTTCAGGAATGTGATGCTCGCGAAAAGCCTCAGTGAAATCTCTCCAGGTAGGAATCTGACCAGCTGGAAGCATAGCCACACGGTTTTGCCACCAAAGACTAGCAGGACCTTCTAGGTGATATGCAGCATAGGTGACCTTGTCACCTTCAGCTACGTTTGCAAAACGCAGCTTGTGTGTGATACTACGGAGCCAGTCATCTGCATCGAGTGGTTCAATGGAATGATGGAAGGTGGGTGGTTTCAGACCAATGAAATCATGGATGGTCGCTGACTCTTTGCACTGGGGTGCGGTGTTCTCCTCGATACATGCTAACAAGCGGTTAGACTCACGCTTGTTCCTCTCCATCTCTAACGTGAACTCTGCCAACGAAGGCTGGTCGGGAGGATCCTCCTCATCCCTACCACCTCCGTGGTTCAGGCAACGGGCAACAGAACTTCGGTTAACTGATGACATCCTGAGAAGCGGAACCAAGGACGAGGTCAACAACAACTATAGGATGCAACATGTAGCACAAGGAAATTTAGTATCTCTCAAACTCCTAGGACAATTCCGGCAGCATAACGGCAGTAAAATGCTCAAAATGAGACATTCTGCAAAGACGGGGTAGCACCATACTCAAAGTCATCACTCAAGGTTCTGAGATAGTACTAATCAACTACACCGGAAGTACTCGAAAACCGGAGTATGAATCTGATCAACCAATCCTATGAGACTACGGAATAGTAACACGTGATCATGATAGACAGAAGAGAAATCCTAGTTCCTTAACCCCGTAGGAAAAATAGGATGACTCGGATCAGAAGGGCATGAGGTATAAGGAGTAAAAGAGCCTTACGTTCCCTTCCACAATCAATTCCCCTATATAACTAAAGAATTTCTAGACTCAACTTTGACCAGTTTAGCTTGGTAATCCTACAGGCAGTCAGGCTCTAATACCAAATCTGTCAGGACCCCGATTCTAAGTCACACCGATCTAGCATGTAACACGTCATATCACCTTGCGGCCTCACGCACGGTATTCCCACGGGTGTCGCCTTACCTGCCCCGGGACCGTTTGCGCCTTTTGGCTAACGTATATGATAGTGTTGCTAGCATCCATATGACAGAGAACCCGGGCCGACATGACTAGTCGTGAACCCAAAGTGGCACTAACTTACGGGGACAGGCATACATGAATCAACATCGAGCATGTCGGTCAGCAGCGTGCGAATCCGGGCTGTAGCACCAGGCTAACAGGACTCCGGTGAACCGGGCTGCAGCAGGCTAGGCAGGACTCCGGATGTCACCGCATGACATTTCCCCGAAGGGACAGACAAAGGAACAAAGGGAATCACATGCCAGCCTGTCAAGTGTTCTGCAGCAGTAGTGCTGGGCTAGCAGGACGCTGGTGAACCGGGCTGTAGTGGACTACTATGGCTCATGGAAGCACAAGACTACATTTCCCCATAAGAGAGGCTACCAAGGATAAATAACTAGGTTGTCGGATCCCACACATACCAAGCATTTCAATCATACACACAATATGCTCGATATGTGTAAATACAACATGGCATCACAACATAACTCTACGACTAAAGTATTTATTCATTAGGCTCCGAGGAGCCAAGTATTACAAACAGGGGTCTCATGACCCAACATTCAGAGCATACAAGCAACAAGCACATGCGGAAGCTTAACTTGTCTGAGTACAGACAACTACAAATGAAAAAAGGCTGAAGAGCCTGACTATCTACAACATCCGATCAAGATCGTAGCTGAGGTACAAGCTACTTGTCGAAGTCCACGTAAACTAGTAAGACCTAAGTCTCCACTTCAAAAACATAAATAAAGCAACATGAGTACAAAGGTACTCAGCAAGACTTACATCAGATCCTATCATACATGCATTTGTATCAAGAAGGTAATGTGGGGTTTAGTTGCAGCAAGCCAGCTTTGACTCAGTGGCTATCCTGTACTACGACTGCTGGTAACTCATTTGAGGTGGCGCACACGAGTCCACTAATCACCACATCAATACACTACTATGGATTCATTCCCGTCACCCTACAAGAAGGCCATCCATAGCACTCACACTTGTCTTGAGCATTTTAGAGTATCCACTTCAATTTGTCTATGTACCACGTATGCATCCAAGAAGTCCATAACCGCGGACCCGGCTATTCGAATAGATCATGTTAACCCTGCAGGGGTGTACTTCTTCACACACACTCTCGCCACTTACCGCCATGTACACGTCATGTATTCTCGGCAACCTTCAAGCGGAAGCCTAGCGAGGGAGTCGGCCACGACCTAACTAACCACACAAGACTCTAGTCCAGGTTTATCGCCTATTCGGGTTCCATCCGCAAGGAGATCCGGCCGGGGTTTCGCTCACGGCCCTAAACGATGTGTGCAGGGTTCCCAAGCCCACCTCGCCGGATGGATCTACGCTTGGTACACTGTGCCACTTGTGCCTAGTCTGTCCCAAGCCCACCTGGATGGGTGCCACTTGGTAGACTACTAACACTACCTACAAACACCAGAAACTAATTGCAACTCCTGGACAGAGATCAAGTTGGTTAATAAGTCGAGAGGGGCACTTAAGCATTCCAATGTGTGGTAGTAGCTAGTCATTGGACAACATATACAGAACTCAGTGCTTAAGGACGGTTCCAGTGAGACAACCCACCATGTACTCCTACATGGCCTCTCACCGCTACCTTTACCAAATCGTGTTCACACACTTAACTCTCAGCACCTGAACATATCGTAACACTCCAATTCATTCCCAATGAATCAGACCTGACACAACTCTAAGCAATAGCAGGCATGGCATGGTAGGAACACAACATGGCTCACTCAACTCCTACACATGCTAGTGGGTTTCAACTATTTACTGTGGCAATGACAGGTCATGCAGAGGAATGGGTTCAACTACCACAGCATAAAGTAGCAGTTGAATCGTTGTTGTCATAATGCAATAAAAGAGAGCAGGAGTGAGAGGGTGGGATTGTATCGGAATGAACAAGGGGGGGGTTGCTTGCCTGATAGATCAACAGAGGGGCACTGCTTCTCAGACAGCTACTCTAGAACACTCTCCGGAGCAGGACCTATCGAGAAGGAACGATGTCGGCAATCAATACACAAGCATATGCAACAATATGATGCATGAACATGGCATGAAGATGTGATGTTGTTTGAGCTAATGCAGCTAGCATTCATTTGGATGAAGTCCATTTGAACCAAGAATTCAAATGCAACTCCAAGTTAAGTCTTTATAAATGCCATTTATGTGTTTTCACCTATACAGCAAGTATAAGTTGGTTTATCATGCATGAAACTGGTATAGATGGATAGATTGAATTGTTTTGATAATTTTTCATATATAAATTATTTCAATCTAAGCTACGGTTGAATTTCTATGAATTTTTGAAGTTTATATCATTTTCTGGAATTTCCTGACTAAATAAAATCCAGGAAATGAATAACTGCGTCAGCATGACGTCATCACTACGTCAGCGAGTCAACGTGGCTGTCCAGGTCAAATCTGACGTGTGGGGTCCACACGTCCGTGTCATAGTTAGTTAACAGAGTTAATTAGTTTTTAAACTAATCCTAAACAAAAAATTAGCAGGGCCGGGCCCCACATGTCACTGACCCACACGGGTCAAAGATGGGTCAACAGGGGGGTTAGACCCGGTCAATCTCGCCGGCATTTAGCCGCCGGCGAGGCCGAACGCGGCGGAGGAGCTCGGGATCGTCGCTCCGGCGACCATTTGGGCGGCGGAGACCACGGGCAAGGAGCTGAGCCTCGTCCGCGTCGTTTGGAGCAAGCGGGAGGCTGCGGGGCTGTCTGGACCTCACCCGAGTGGAGCTCGAGGCGGTGGCCGGGGTTCGGTGGCGTGCGGGAGCAGCGTTGCGGTGCACGGCAGGGGCTGCGGAGGGCCTCTACGGCCTCCTGGCGTCACCAGAGCACGGTGACGCGCGCGGGAGCGGCTGGCTCGGACTCTGGCCTCCGTGGCGCCATGGCCGGCGGCGAGGAGGTCTCAGGCTAGGCAGCTGAGCTAGCTAGGCGGGGCAAACAAGCACGGGAAGGAGGGAAAACGAAGTAGAGCTCACGGGGAGACCGTAGACGTCGTCAGCGAGCTCGGGGAGGGTCGAACGCGAGCGGAACGGCGACGGCGATCTCGTGTGGCCGGAGACGAAGACGATGGCGATGGCGGCGCTCCAGGGCCTCCCGAGGCACGTGGCTTGGCGTCGAGGACGAGGAAGACGGCGCGGAGCTGTTGGACTTGTCGGGGAGGCGAGGCCGTGGCGGTGGGCGCGGCAACGGCGTGCGGCGGCGACGGCAGCGCTCGGGCACGGTGAGAAAGAGCGAGGGAGAGGAGGGGAGGCCACGAGAGAGAGAGTGAGAGGGCCTGGGGTGCATCGTGGCGATGTCCAGAGAGGCCAGAGCATCGAGGGGGAGGGCAAGCAGGCAGGTGGCGTGGCGCCCAGGCGCGCGGGCGGCGAGCGCGTGCCCCTCGTCCTTCTGTCATCGCCAGGAGGACGATGACTGGCGGTTGGGCCAGTGGGCCGCGCAGTGCTAGGCCGGCTGGAGACGCCAGGTAAGTTTCTCCCTTTTTCTTATTTTGTTTCTGTTTTCTATTTCTGACATTTGTTTTAACTTGGTTTTTGAACCAAACTAATTTTGTTGCTTCTGATAGGTTTTGCAGGGACTAAAAAGATTATTCCAAAGCCCCTCAACAAAAATCAGAATTATTGGAGCATATTTAAAATATATCAAATATGAATCCAATGCAGATAGATATTGAATTAATTCCAAATGCCCAAAATAAATATTTATGTGCTCCTAAAAATATTGGTTTGAATTTTACTTCTGACCAATATTTTCAGAGAGAAACATGAGCATTTTCTTGGACCTATTTGGAGCAATTTTTATCTTGGTCATTTTCAAAAAGATTTATGAGGCTTTCACATGTCCCCATTTCAGATTCATTTAAATTTTAAACATGATGCAAACATGAAGGCTAGCCTAGGTCATACCAGAACTAGGGATGTGACATTGATCCCCACCGGTGCTTGAGCTGGGGCTTCTTGCTGGTCCTGGAGGTGGTGACCAGGGCACCGCCGAGCTGCTCTCTGTGCCCCTCCTTCGCGGCCTCGCCACTCCCGATCTTGTCAGGCTGCGCCCGGCAGGCCATGACGTGACCAGGGTGGGCTCCTTCTTGGGTGCTTCTTTAGTCCTCTCCTCTTCCCACCGCAATACCTCGCGGAGGGAAAATGAAAAGAGGAGATTACGGGGCACTTATCTTTTTTTAATCTCAAATCTGTAGGCACTTGCCAAATTTTAGTTCAAATTATGTAATCACTTAAATCCATGTTTGTGTCCTGTATGGTCGGTACTTGTTTGATCGGCATATTTATGAATAAGATAAACCTTGTCGGGGACTCGTGCATGTAATATGTCCATGCAAAGGTGGAATGCATCTATACTTTTAAGTAAACAAGTTTACCCCGGTAGGCTATCCTGCCGCCACCCTCAGTTTTGTTGTCGTGGAGTTAGGCCTACCGGGCACAAACCGTGAAGAGGGACCAGCGCGCCGCCAATCTTTTTTCACCAAAGGCCATTGCGACCATCCTGACCAAAGCAACATTCGAGTGAAGGAATGGGAGCACCTAAGTTTCAAAAAGTGGCGAGGTTTTCTTATGCACACGTCCTCACTTACAGAACACGTATGGATAAGAGAAAGAACTTATCTGTTTGGCTTGCCGGTGATCACAGTGTAGCCTCATCTTTCCATCTCCTCTTGGGGATCAAGTCCACGGCAGGAGCCTGTAGTTTATGCAGATGAAAAATGATGCCAGATGCGATCTTATCAACATGAACATGCGATGCTCATTAAATTCTTATGCATGCATGCAACTTGTCGGGTGCCCCCGGCGCTTCATTTATTTCTCTGTTGCTCAGTGTCTGCGCCTGGCTTTGTACAAGGGGTTATATGCAACTGAGGCAAGGCTTGTACAAAAGGGTGGCTACCAGGCAGGGCCCGATAGCCGCACCTTACGGGTAGAACTTGCGGAGATGCTCAATATTCCATGAGTTTCGCATTTGAATGCCATCTCTAGTCTCCAGACAGACTGCGCCAGGTCTGGTGACTCGTACTACCTAGTAAGGGCCTTCCCACTTCGGCGTCAACTTTTTGCACCCTTGGTGGACTGAACGCGCCTAAGGACAAGGTCGCCTTCCTCAAAACACCGGGCATGAACCCTGCGGCTGTGATAGCGACACATGGCTTGCTGGTAGTGTGCAGCATGTGTAGCCGCCTGGAGATAGTTCTCCTCGAGAAGCACAGCGTCGTCACGCCGGTGTTGATCCTGCGCTACTTCATCGTAGGCAAGCACTCGAGGTGACCCGTAAATGAGTCACGTGGGGATAACTGCTTCTGCCCCATAGACTAGCGAGAAGGGAGTCTGGCCGGTAGCTTAATTTGGTGTCATTCTGAGGGACCAAAGAACTACCGGCAGCTCGTCGATCCATCACCTGCCGCACTTCTGCAGCTTATCAAATGTTCTCGTCTAGAGTCCTCAGAACACTTCAGCATTCGCCCTCTCGGCTTGTCCATTGCTTCTGGGATGTCCAATAGAGGCAAATGAGATCTTGCTTCCGAGGGCATGAACATATTGCATGATGGCGCGGCTCGTGAACTGGGTGCCATTGTTGGTAATGATCGGGGCAGGGAGCCCGAAGCGGCACACCAATCCTTTCAAGAACTTGATAGCTGACTGAGCAGTCACCTTTCTCACGGCTTCTACTTCCGGCCACTTTGTAAACTTTTCGATGGCAACGAACAAGAATTCAAAGCCCCCAGCAGTTTGGGGGAAAGGGCCGAGGATATCGAGCCCCCAGACCAAAAACAGCCATGACAAAGAGATTGTTTGAAGAGCTTGAGCAGGCAGATGGATGTTCTTGGAATGGAACTGGCAGGCTTCACATTTGGTGACTAGCTCGACCGCATCTTGGAGGGTTGTGCGCCAATAGAATCCCTGCCGGAATGCTTTCCCAACCTTTGTGTATTTCTACCAGCAGTTCCTTTCCTTCTTCCCGGCAAATGCACTTCAATTTCACACCGTTGGGCCTTCTTCTGTATAGTGTGTCATCGACAAACTGATACATACTCGCCCTCCAGGCTGCTCTTTCAGCTTCTTCTTGCTCTTCGGGAAGTTCTCCGGTTTGGAGGAAGTGGACTATGTGCCTTGCCCAATTTGGAGCCTGGGGCTTGGCAACAAGGACTAACGGCACCTCCTCGTTCATGAGCGTTCCTCGATCACAGGGGCCAGTGGCCTGGCAGGAGGGTGCAGCCCGGCAATCGAAGGGGAGTTGTTTCCGGAAGGTTCCCTGCCAGGAGCCCCGAGAGGCTCTACCGGGAGAGACTTACCGGAGTCCAATTTCCTCCTCTTTCGGGCCTTTGTTTCCGGGGATACGGAGGGCTGCGTAAGATGGAGGACAAAAGTTCCTAGTTGCACAGGAAGCTTTTGTGTAGCGCACTTTGACAGATGATCAGCAATGTTGTTTTCCGCACGGGGTACTGAAACGTCTCCAATGTATCTATAATTTTTTATTGTTCCATGCTGTTATATTATCATTCTTGGATGTTTTACAATCATTTTTTGGTACTAACCTATTGACATAGTGCCCAATGCCAGTTGTTGTTTTCTACATGTTTTTTACATCGCAGGAAACCAATACCAAACGGAGTCCAAACGCAGCAAAACTTTTTGTGGATTTTTTTGGACCAGTAGACATCCAGTGGGCCAAAGAAGTACCGAAGAGGGAGCCCGAGGTGAGCACAGGCGTGCCCTGGTGGGTTGTGCCCACCTCGGTTGCCTCCCGCGCCGCCTCTTTGCTCTATAAATACCCCAATATTCCAGAAACCCTAGGGGAGTCGACGAAAATCAATTCCTGCCACCGCAAGTTCCAGAACCACCAGATCCAATCTAGATACCATCATGGAGGTGTTCATCATCCTCATTGGTGCCTCTCTGATGATGGGTGAGTATTTCATTGTAGACCTACGGGTCCGTAGTTAGTAGCTAGATGGCTTCCTCTCTCTCTCTCTCTCTCTCTCTCTCTCTCTCCCTCTCTCTCTCTCGATTCTCAATACAATGGTCTCTTGGAGATCCATATGATGTAACTCTTTTTTGCAGTGTGTTGGGATCTGACGAACTTTGAGTTTATGATCAGATATATGTTTTTATCCATGAAAGTTATTTGAGTCCTCTTTGTTCTCTTATATGCATGATTGCTTAAAGCCTCGTATTTCTTCTCCAATATTTGGGTTTTGTTTGTCCAACTTGATCTATTTATCTTGCAATGGGAGGTGCTTTGTGATGGGTTCGATCTTACGGTGCTTGATCCTAGTGACAGAAGGGGAACCAACACGTATGTATCGTTGCTATTAAGGATAACAAGATGGGGTCTATTTCTACATAAATAGATCTTGTGTACATCATGTCATCGTTCTTATTGCATTAATTTGTTTCTCCATGAACATAATACACTAGATGCATGCTGGATAGCGGTCGATGTGTGGAGTAATAGTAGTAGATGCAGGCAGGAGCCGGTCTACTAATCTTGGACATGATGCCTATATAATGATCGTTGCCTGGATATCGTCATGATTATTTGAAGTTCTATCAATTGCCCAACAGTAATTCGTTTACCCACTGTATTCTATTTTTCTCGAGAGAAGCCGCTAGTGAAATCTATGGCCCCCGGGTCTCTTCTTTATTATGTTCGCCTTCGTGATCTATTTTTATTCGCTTTTATTTTCAGATCTATTAAACCAAAAATACAAAAATACCTTGCGGCAACTTTTACTTATTTATTTTATCTCGCATTCAGCGAGATCTATTTATCCAATCTACTACAATTTTATCTATCTGTTTACCCGTGAGGGATTGACAACCCATCTCTTACGTCGGGTTGCAAGTATTTTTTCTTTATGTGCAGGAGCTGTTTACATGGTGTTGCGTGGTTCTCCTACTGGTTCGATAACCTTGGTCTCATCAATGAGGGAAATACCTACCGTTCCTGTGCTGCATCATCCCTTCCTCTTTGGGAAAATACCGACATAGTTCAAGCAAATATCAAAAGGAATTTCTGGCGCCGTTGCCGGGGAGACATCATCAACATCTGTCGGATTACGGGTTCCGGCAAAACCCTCAAGGTTCGAACACTGGGGTGCGCGCGAAGATCTCCCCCTACCAAATCACGCCCTCGGCCTCACCGGGATCTCTAAGCTTAGCTCCACGAACTCGCGACACAAGAGACACAAGATTTATACTGGTTCGGGCCACCGTTGTGGTGTAATACCCTACTCCAGTGTGGTGGTGGTGGATTGCCTCGGGCTGAGGATGAACAGTACAAGGGAAGAACAGCCTCCTGAGGAGAGGTGTTCTTGTGCTTGGTGAGCTGGTGTGTGGGTGAGGATCGCTCAAGATGAGTTCTGGTGGGTGAGGATCCGATGCCTCCTACTGTGGTGACTAGTCCTATTTATAGGGGCCCTGGTCCTCTTCCCAAATATTGAGTGGGAAGGGATACCACAACGGCCAATTTGAAAGGGGACAGCTAGTACGAGCTATCCTGACAAAAGTAGTCTTCGCCTGCCAAAGGCTCTGGTGGTGACGCCGTCTTGGGCTCCACGATGACCTCCGTCTTTTCGTCCTGCTGGTCTTGGTCTTGTTGCACCGATATGGAAACCTTTGCTTGACGCCTCGGTACTCCTCGCATGCGCTTGCCTCCTTAGCACCCAAGAGGAAACAAGGACACTGTGCACGCTGGTGCCCGCCTGGCGCCCACCTGGTCACGATCGTGATGGCTTGCGTCATTGGAACCTCGCGAGGTTTGCCTTGCCTTGATCTCTCCGCCCCTCGCGAGCCAGCCTGGTGAGGCCGCTCCTGAGGAGGTCTTGTGTCATCCGCCTCGCGAGGCTTGGCCCCTCGTGAGGGTCTTGAGTGCTTGCTGGCGAAGATGGGCCATACGGGCCCGCTTGTGGAGCCACGCCGTGGGCCGCAGGAAGGCAAGTCTGGGGACCCCCGTTCCCAGAACGCCGACAGTAGCCCCCGGGCCCAAGGCGCGCTCGGACATGGCTTTGAGGCGAAGCCAAAGGGCAAGTGCGGAGCGCCGCAGGCCCCAATAGCCTGTGGCCTTGGTCGACGCACGGCGGTTTATTGGACGTGGGCGTCTCTGCTTCCCCACGCCGCCTCGGCAATTGCCCGACTTGACGAGTCCCTGTTGCATGCAAGGAAAATCCATCATTACCTGTGATCGTGGGGGCGCTAGTTGGCCTTCTCCTGCTATAAATGGGGAGGGGGGCAGAGCCCCCGTCGCCCATCTCTTCCTATTCCGCTCGCTTTTCCCCCCTCGCTCCATTGCCAGTAGTGACACCAATGGCGTCGTCGAAGAGGTTCTCCGCGTGGAGAAGGGGAAGGCCCGTCAGGAGGGGCCCGGCTCTCCGGTGCCCAAGCGTGGACGCGGCCGTCCCCGCAAGCACACCGTGACCCCCGCTGCTGCTCCCCGCAGGGGGCCGCTTCGCATGGTGGGGGTCGCCCCGGTCATGGCAGCCTTGTCGGTGAAGGGAGACGTGCCGTGGTCGCGCGGCCTCCCCGGCCGCGCTTCCACTCGGCGGAGGTGCTGGTGGAGTTCGTTGTCTAGTCGGAGAACCCGGCCGGCAACTGGCTTCAGCTCCCGCGCTTCTTCGCTGACGAGCTGCCAGCCGTAGGTCCAAGCGGGCTCTGGCTGTAGGTGGATGGCTGCTGCAGCAGGGCTTCCTGGGTCGTGGTTGAGGTCTCCGTCGTGGGAAACATAGCCCTGGCCCGCGGCTGGCAGACGTTCGCCCGCGTGCGTGGCCTGGGAAGGCGGTGCACCCTCCATTTCAAGTATGACGGCGACGCGGCCCTCTACATGAGGGTGTTTGGGGAAGATGGTCGCTGCGTCGGGTGCTGCCCCGAGGTAAATGACGGCAACGAGGTGCTCGGCCTTGGTGATGGTCGTGACGAGGATGAGGGCGAACCCGCCCTTGGTGCCGACCACGTCTTGTCCAGCTACGGCAGTTCTTCCTCCGGCGACAGCTCCAGCAGCGGTGGTTACGACCAGCCGCCACGCCCGCTTCGAAGGCGGCAGGGGGCCGTCTTGTCGCCGCGCCTCCGTGAAGCACGAGGAGGGGTCTGGCTGAGCCGGCGCCAAGAGCCCGCCCTCGCGGACCGCTGTGGGGGCACGCGCCGCTTTTACTTCGTTCTTCCTTTCCTTCCTGCATTAAGAGAGAAACCAGTATGGGGCCCCGGAGGGGCGTGCAACGAACTATGATTTCCCAGCTATTATGCTATGTTTATCGTTCCTGTATTGTGTCGCAGCATAAATGTCTTATATAGGTGCGTAGGAGTAACTTAGCTTGCCGTGTTTGAAGTAGTCTCCACCTCACGAGGCACGCATTCTTCAGCACCTGGCCAGGCTTTTTGGGAACTGCAAAAAAAATTAGTTAAGGAATTCCGAGCCTTGATCGCAGGCGCCGCCACCAGCCATGGCTCAGCGCCTCGCATCGCGGTACCCGTGGGGCACGGATTAGGGGAGGAGCGCCAGCTTGCGGCTTGAATGAGGGTGCTTCGCGAAAAAACAAGACGCTCACGAGGGCACCTGTCCAGCCCCCTCGCGAGGGACGCGAGAGAGAGAGTACATCAAAACAGAGAAACGAAGGCAAAACAGAGGCATAAAGCGACAGGACGAGACCAGCAAGACAACACCAGAAAGCAAATTTCGATTAAAGAGGGGCGAGCCAACTACGGAAAGCAAATGAGAAGCCGCGTCCGGCACCTAGTCTAGTCTTCTTGTCTTCTCACCAGCGCGGAGCTAAGTGCTGCCACTAGGACGTGGGAGGGAGCCCCATAGGCCCGAGGGCGGCACTCCTGAGACTCCGGGGCGTGTACAGCCCCACTCATTGTTACATGAGAGTGTCACGAGCGGAGACCTTCACAGGTACTGGGTCTTCTTCACAGGCATTGGGCCTTTCTTCAGGGGTAGAACTTCCGGAGGTGCTAGATGTTCCAAGCGTTCTGGATGGGTACCCCGTCCTGTGCCTCCATGCGCGCGGTGCCAGGCCTGGAGACGTGGACAACCTTGAACGGGCCCTCCCACATGGGTGAGAGCTTATGCAGCCCTTCCCTGGAGAGCACCCGCCTCAGGACGAGGTCACCCACCTCGAGCGTCCTGGAGTGGATGTAGCGGCAGTGGTACCACCACAGCGCCTACTGAGATCTTGCCGCTTGTAGCATGGCTTCACGGCGGCGTTCCTCCCCCAGCACAAGGTCCACCCCCCGCATGGTGTCCTGCTGTGCCTCATCAAATGCCAGGACCCGCGCGGAACGATGTTTGACCTCGTGAGGGAGAACCACTTCTCCTCCGTAGACAAGGAAGAATGGGGTCTCACCCGTTGGCTTGGTGGCGGTGGTGCGGATGGACCACAGCATGGACTGGAGCTCGTCGTGCCAGCCCCCTGCCGCAGGCCTCGAGCTTCTTCTTGAAGGTCCTAGTCTTGAGGCCCCTCAAGACCTCTGTGTTGGCGCGTTCGACCTGACCGTTGCTCTTGGGGTGCGCCACCAAAGCGTAGCAGATCTGCATTCCAAGGTTAGCACAATATGTCTTGAAGAGGTTACTAGTGAACTACGAGCCGTTATCGGTGTTGATGCGGTTGGGGACCCCGAACCGGCTCACGAGACCCTTGATGAACTTGACCGCGGTGCCAGCTGGGATGGTGCGGACGGCTTCTACCTCCACCCACTTGGTGAACTTGTCGATGGCGACGTAGAGGTAGCGGTAGCCCCAGGCGCTCGAGGGAACGGGACCAAGATGTCCAGCCCCAAGACCGCGAACGGCCATGAGAGTGGGATGGTCTGGAGGCCCTGAGTCGGCTGATGAATCTGCTTGGCGTGGAACTGGCAGGCCTCACAGGACCTCACCAACTCAGTCGCATCGTTGAGCGCCGTGGGCCAGTAGAATCCACTGTGAAACACCTTGCCGACGAGGGTCCGTGACGACGAGTGGTGCCCGCAGTCCCCGCCGTGTATGTCAGCCAGTAGCTCTCTTCCTTGTTCCCTGGAGATGCAACGTAGGGAAACGTCATTTGGCCGCTTCCTGTATAACTCACCATCCCGGATGCACTACGTCGTGGCTTGTCGGGCCACACGCTCCATGTCCTCCTCCTCTTCCGGCAGCGTCCCTTGCGTCAGGTATTCCTTGAATTCCTTGATCCAGCACCCTTCCTAAGGTTCGGGCGCCAAGAGCAAGCGCGCTCCCGAAGTCGTGCCGCAGGCCGGGGCTCCTGAGGCAGGTGGCTGGGGGAGCTCCTCCAGACGTAGCGCTGTTCTTGAGAGTGGCGGTGTTGCTGATGGCTTGAAGAGCTGCTCCTCAAAGACGCCAGGCTCTTGAGGTAGCTGCTTGGATGCCCTTCTGGCGATATCGTCGGCTTCCTTGTTGGTGCCACGGGGCACATGCTGCAATTCCAGACCCGAGAACTGCTTCTCCATCTTGCGCACCTCCGCGAGGTATGCCTCCATGTGCTCCTCTTTTGGCTCATATACTTTGTTGGAGAAGTTGACGAGGAGCTGCGAGTCGCCCTTGGTGGTGAGACGCCTCACCCCCAGGCCCACCGCAGCCCTGAGGCCAGCTATGAGGCCCTCGTACTCTGCTATGTTATTGGAGACCTTCTCGCCCTGCTGGAAGCAGAGCTGCACGATGTAGTAGAGCTTGTCCTGGGTGGGCGAGATGAGCACCGCTCCAGCCCCCACGCCCTGGCGTGAGAACACGCCGTCGAAGTACATGACCCAGCCGTCCGGCGCTTCGCTCCCTAGAGATAGGGATTGGTTCTCGCCTGCTTCAAGCTCTGGGGCATCAGTCCATTCCGCCACAAAGTCTGCGAGCGTAGCCCCCTTGATGACCCTAGTCGTGTTGAACTCTAAGTCAAACGCTTGCAGCTCGATGTTCCATTCAGCGACTCGCCCGGCAGCATTGGGGCTCCTGAGCACTCTTTCCAACGGGTAAGCCGAGACGACCTTGATGAGGTGACCCTGGAAGTAGTGGCGCAGCTTGCGCGAGGCCACCAGGAGCGCGAGTAGGATCTTCTGAGGCATGGGGTTTCGTGCCCTCGCATCCCGCAGCACTGTGTTGACGAAGTACACTGGGTGCTCGATGAGGGTGGGAGAGCTGACGGAGTCTTTGGGGTCTTCGGCTTTAGGGGCTTGGTGGTCTGCCGGAGCAGTCGCTACTTCGGGAGCTTCGCCTTGGTGCCGCGCCGCTTCGTCCGGCCTGGAGGTTCCACTTGCACTACAAGAAATATGTCAACTAGTGACCTTCTGTCAGTGACCCTGGAAGAATTGGTCATAGATCTATGACCATTTCAGACCAATTGGTCAAAAGCTGTTCGGGGGGCTCCAAACCCTAAACTATAACGACCATTTTGGTCAGAAAGGTCGTAATTTCCTTACACGAAATGGTCATCAAGCAGATAGCACTGGTCCGCTGCCTTATTTCTAGCTGATCACGACCAATATAGATGGTCATAACCTTGTAAATTGTGGTGGGTTGCTATGACTAGGCGCCACCTCATCAGTTTTGCCTATGTGTCATGTCCATGTGGCAATTTTTGCCCCAGGTTGTGAAGCAACCTATATTTCTGTCATTCCCAAAATTCCCAAAAAAATCTCATAAATTCTTTGGGTCATATCTTCGTCAAATATGTAAAAAACCTTCCTTGCCTAGTTCAAAAATAATTCAACAATATTCATTTTCCTATTCTGTTCAGAACAATACTTTGTGAAGGAAGTACCACTTTGGCATGTCCAAATAGTATCCATTTTCTACGGTGCTTTCCTATTCCCAAATAACCATCCTCCACCAAATGCCAGCTCAATCCATTCATTATTTTTGAGCCCAGCTTCAACATTCGTATTTATGTCCAATGTGGTACTTTGCAAAGCAAGTACCACCTAGGCTCCTCCTTTTGAGCTGAAAATTTGTGAAGACGGTCTTCTTAGTAACTGATCATCCTCAGCCAAAACTCACGCCCATTAGCCATGTGCATTTCCCGTACCGCTAATCAAACACTTGGCTACTAATTCATGTTTGAGCATCGATCGGTCTCCTCGTGAGAATCTTATGTTGTAATTTTCTTCCTAGCACCTACCTGGGGAGTGCCCAACCCACTAGACATGCCTAGGTCGCCCAGAACACATGGCAACGCCACGGTCACGCGGCGACCACGCAGCGGGCATGCGAGTTTACGAGCTCTAGAGTTGGGGGGCCTCGGCCACCGCCCAAACCTCGACGTATCACCACCAAACCATGTATTTATGATTAAATAGGTACTTATGTAACTAGAAATGATTTTTGGAAAAAATAAATAGCAAACTATGAGGCACATGCAGTTCAAATTTAACCCGCTTCCAGCTGAATCGGCGGGAATTTCTCTTTTTCACGAGAGGTGGATCAAAACTTTTTACACCCAACCATTTTGTCAATTGTGCATTATATATGGCCTGGTATTTTATAAATTTGATTAGGTCCAATTTTGCAACAAATATATGGGAGATCCTTCACAAAAAAACCTCCTTTTGGGCACTCGAAAAATGGAAAATGGTTTTTTCGTCCAAACAAAATGAAAACTTCCTTAGGCAAGATTGTTTGCCATTCCAATATGCACCCTTGTGCACAATGGAATGATCATTTGAAAAAACTATGCCATGAATGTGGCCATAAGATTGATCATTTGGCTTGAAAGCCATTGATCTCCACACGTGATAGCTCGTTTCTGAGAACACTTTTTTAAAATAATTACCGTATTACAAAATTATTATTTTTCTGGAAACTTGGTCACATATAATGACACAATGCGAAGGTTTTCCAATTTTTTGATTTTTTTGATTTTTTTATGCCCGTTTCAAAATGCGGTCAAAACGGCGGGCTTGACCGTTCCTAGCTAGTGGTTGAATCTTGGAGACCTTTTGATGTTTCTCTGATTAAATAGATACTTATGTACCTAGAAATGATTTTTGGAAAAAAATAAAGAGGAAACTATGAGGTAGCTACAATTCAAATTTGACCCGCTTCGAGCTGAATCGGCGGAAATTTGTCTTTTTCACGAGAGGTGGATCAAAACTTTTTACACCCAACCATTTGGTCAATTGTGCATTAAATATGTCCTAGTATTTTATAAAATTGATTTGGTACAATTTTGCAACAAATATATTATAGGTCCTTCACAAAAAAACTCATTTCGGGCACTCAAAAAATGAAAAATGAATTTTTCGTCCAAAGAAAATGAAAACTTCCTTAGGCAACATTGTTTGGAATTCCAAGATGCACCCTTGTGCACAATATAAGATCATTTGAACAACTATGTCATGAATGTGGCCATAAAATTGATCATTTGGCTTGAAAGCCATGAATCTTCACACTTGATAGCTCGTTTCTGAGAACACTTTTTTTTAAATAATTGCCGTATTACAAGTTTATTATTTTTGCTGGTAACTTGGCCACATATAATGAAACTATGCGAAGGTTTTCCAATTTTTTGATTTTTTTGAATTTTTTATGCCCGTTTCAAAATGCGGTCAAAACGGCGGGAATAACCGTTCCTAGCTAGTGGTTGAATCTTGGAATTTTTTTGGTGTTTATCTGATTAAATAGATACTTATGTACCTAGAAATGATTTTTGAAAAAAATAAAGAGCAAACTACGAGGTAGCTACCGTTCAAATTTGATCCGCTTCCAGCTGAATCGGCGGAAATTTGTCTTTTTCACGAGAGGTGGATCAAAACTTTTTACACCCAACCATTTGGTCAATTGTGCATTAAATATGTCCTAGTATTTTAGAAAATTGATTTGGTACAATTTTGCAACAAATATATTATAGGTCCTTCACAAAAAAACTCATTTTGGGCACTCGAAAAATGGAAAATGAATTTTTAGTCAACTACGACCAATTTTTTATTCAACTAGGACCAATTGAGATGGTCATAACATTTTACACATTTTGATTGGTCCATGAGCGTTTCAAGCGGATCGTGCAAGGAACACCGTCGGATGCTTGCGGATCCAACGGCTATCCTCACCCCAAGCCCACCTAGGCCGAAACCCTAGCTCTTTCCTCGTGGACATTTTCCATCCACCCCCCCCCCTCCTTTCTTTCTCTCCTCGTGCTGCCAATTCCCCTCGCTCTCTTCTCCTCGCTCTCCCGGCATCCCATCGATCCACGGCCAGATCCACCGCCTACCCCGACCCACTCCTCGTTCCACCCACCCCGATCCATCCTCCCCTCGTCTCCGCCGCCCCCACCGCGGCGAAGCCCGTCCTCCGCGTCGCCGCCGTCTGCGGCCCCTCATCCCCTCCTCTCTCTCCCGCTCGACTCACTTGCTGCCGCCACCTCCCACGCTCGATCCCGGCGAGGACGTAGCAGTCGATCCCGACGAGGACGCCCGATCCCGACGAGGACGGCGGCGACGAGGTCGGCGCCCTCGTCGAGCGGCACGCGGCGCTGGAGGCGGGGTCTGGCCAGCGACGCCGAGATCTGCTACGGTGCGACGCCGACGCGGTTCGTCACGACCGCCTACAGTTTCCGCACGCCCAGCGACGGCTGCACGGTCACCGTGCCCAGGTCCATGCTCTGCTCCCACTGCTCTTTTTTTCCCTCTCGACCGCTATTGCCGCGTAGAATTTGATGCTGCCATGGCCATTCCCTCGATTTGATAAGGAGCCCCCTGCCCGGACGGCGGCCGGTGGTGCGGAGGTCGCCTGGAGCCGGACCCGGCGCCAGTGCCATGCCTTCCCAGAGCTCGAGTGGATGCACTCATCGCTGCTTGATCTGTAAGTGTTTGGTCTGTAGCTAGAAGAAGCTAGGGTTCTTGATTCCTGCTGCTATCGAGATTCAGGCGGGGGTGGTTTTAGATTTTTTTATATCATAATATAGTCTAGTGCGGAGTACTCCTTGCTCCAACGAAAGGATTGCATCAGCCATTGGCAGCGTCTCCCTCTGTCCTCTGCTCAGTAGGAGCAAGATGGAGTCGCTGGAGCAGAGCAGTGGAGTCTGCATTTTCTTCTTCTGTCAGACAGACATCAACATGCTGTACCGATTCTTAGTTCAGAGATAGGGATGTATAAATGGTTGCCGATCTCTCCATGCATGGAACAGTAGCTTTTTATGTAGGATCCATTCCGTATAGATGAGTCACAACATTGATTTCTTGATCCATTTGGAAACTAAAAGAAAGTACAGAGAGGACGAACTTGTTGGTAGAACTTCATCATATTCAGCAGACGGAATCCACAGGTGTAGCATTTTGTCTAGTACACCCAACACCACTTGAGGATCCAATTCACTATTAGAAAGTTAGAAATTGATATTACAGGTTCCTTATAGTGCAAACCAAAGCAGCTACTCCAACAACCATCAAATGAAACCATGTTTTCTAAAATTAAAGGGTCTGATTGATATTGGTCCTTCTTTTGACAGATATAATATGTATACTGACTTGTTATTTTCTTCTCTAGCAAGCACTACGGCATCAACTTCGTGGTGGCCGACGCGACGGCCATCGAGCACGACTTCTTCGCCAAGAACAACCTCAGCGTGGACATCACGCCGCAGTACGTCATGATGGAGCTCGACTGGATGTACACATACTTTTTTTACAACCTCAGCGTGCATCAACCTCGACGTGCATATTTTTTTTACAATGCACCAAAGTTTCTTATTTCTGTTGTGAAAGTAATGTAAATGGTGTTACACAGTTCTGAATAAAAATGCAAATAACTTGTGAATGTCAATCTCACGTGAGTCAGTCAATGAACTTATAATATCAGTCTCTTAGAGTTGTTGTTTTGGCAACCTAATACTATTGTAAAAGCAACCGATTCATGATAAGACTTGGTGAGGCTGATGCACATAGCTACTTTCAGTACCTTATTCAGTGTTAATCTCAGAGTCCCGAATTTGGGGACAGGCAGGGGTCCATTAGGAACATGGCAGTTAATTTGCATAATCCTCGACCTCCTCCTGCAATCTCTCTTTCTCCCTTTCTTCTCTGAATTTCCCGGTGTTGTATAAGTCTGTAAGATTCAGATTTTAAGAGTACTTGCTCCCTGTACTAGTTACTTCTACTACTTATTTTTAGTTGTTTAGTACTACTCTGTAGATCTGTGATACTAGTCTAGTCGCTTGTATAATTTTGTTTATTAGTTTAACCTGAACCATGGAGTAGTACCCTATTCGCATATGTGTGATTATGTGTGTTCTGTAGTCTCTAGCTCCAGTACATGTGAACTATATGTTGTGGTGTAAATCATTTTCATTCTATCTTATAATTGTGTTTCTTCAATAGCTATTTCTGTTCAAGTCTTGTTGTCATTGATGTTAGCATTTAGTTTGTCTCAAGTAAAAAAATACTAAAAATACAGTGAAGATAATGTGAACCTCCCTATGTAAAATTTAGTTTGTCTGTAATACTACTAGGAGATATGGGTGAGGGACTGAAAGGATGATATGCTTCCATGAATTTATTTGTAAGAAGTTTTTCCTGGCTGTGTCCAAATCAGCCCAAATATGCGAGCCTCTGTTCTGAAAACTAAAGAATTCATATATTGGTAGATAGACTGTGATTTAGGATATGCTAAACAGAAAGCTTTATAAGATGGAACTATCAATTCATCATGACTTCACTTTGTCCTTTAATTTAATATGGTTAGAACTACCATGGTTTTTTAAGTAGTTGGGGCATTAAGAAACAGTATGCTGGATGTTTGGCCTTGCATCCGTCCTTCCATGAATTCATGCTTGTGCATTGCTAGTTATTGCTTTTTTTGCAGGTCTTCTTCTTCCTCGATCTGGTGCAGCAGCAACAATTCAAGGTCATGGTCATGGAGCAGCAGCCATATATTTTTCTTCTTCTTATTCTTCCCTGAGATGACATGAGATGAGGTTTGTTTTCCTCAAGGTCAAGGTGCAGCAGCTCGATTTGATTTGATGTGATTGGATTCAGTTTCCTCATGCCTCTCTGTTTGCATTGCAGGCTCTGTTGGTCGGTCTTCAATTCTACATGCTGCTGCTGCTACTGCTACATGAGGACCCTCTTCAATTCTGCATCCGTTGCGGCCGCCGCAGCTTCCACCTCCAGAAGAGCACCTACTCCTCGTGCGGTTACCCGGCCGCCCGCATCCGCAAGTGTAAGCTCCCCCTCCCTCCGTCCTAGATCTCTAGGTCTGTTGCTGTCATGCGCCATGTTCTTGATGTTGCGCGTCCTCATGTGGATGCCACGAACGGCACTGCTCCTGCGTGCAGATTTGATTCACTGCATTAGTATGCGGTTGTTGTCTCGCCGTGGTTGTTCAAATTGAGATGCACCCAGTTGATTCGTCATCTCGGGTCATAATTTTTCTGCATTCCCTGTTGATGTAGCTTGTTGGATGCATAGTTTGATCTCCCAATGGGAATTATTAGTGAATGGTGATGTTTGTGGTCACGAGAATGGTGGTCTAGTAGCTGGTATGCTTGATGCGTGTATGTCCATCTCTTTACTGTTTTGCTAGAACCATAAATCCTGATGCGCATGATGATCATGGTCTGGTTTGTTAGATGTATTCTGCTGGTGCTTAAAATTTGACATGCCTGGATTCTAAAACTCGTTCTTACAATTTTCATTTCTATGATCAATTTAGAGAGTTGCACATGTCAGTATATTATATACCAAAAAAATTCCTAGCTAGTGAGAACATTTTAGTCACTCCATGAACGCATACTGGTTAGTGTAAGTCATACTATTTATGTACATGGCATTTGCTGTCAATCCTTGATTATAAGTTATTGGATCCCTCATTGGTTACTGTTTGATGTTCTGTACCTATTCTTATTCTTATATGTTCATTCTTATTTTTTGCACAGGTGAAGTGCGAATCCATGTCCGAAGCTGTGAAGCATATCAGCAAAGAGTAGCATATTATGTGTTGTAGTTGTAGGCAGTAGTAGGCATATCTGGGTTGTAATATACTGTAACGATTGTAATAGATTAATGCAGTATTGTTTTGGACCAATTTCATTTGCTCTCTGGTCTGTTCGAAACAATGATTGTGTATGTGATTTGAATACCCGTGAAATGGAAACCTGACAAGTCGGTCCAAGTTATAATGGTTGTTTGACAAATTTCGAAATTTCTAATGTGTGGGACCAATTTTAATCTAAGCACGACAAGTGGGACCTGCTGCAAAATAAAATGGGTGAAAATAGAAAATCAGTAGACTATAAAAGGCTGCATTCTAGAATATAGAAGGCCAAACTATTGGGCCAGGCCCATGTAGCTAGAGAAAATTAATAGAAAAAATATATATTAAAAAGGCTGAATTAATGGGCTCGGCCCATATAGACACCTAATCGGACCGGGCTAAATCTTATCCACGTCAGCTTGCCATGCTGGATCCTACGTGGCTTGGGGAGGCTGCTAGTGACCAAAATTTTGGTCGAAGAACCAACGACCTTTTACATATCACAGACAAGGTCGTTAATTTCAGTTTACGACCGCCAGCTTTTGACCTTCTTTTTTTGGTCAAAAAAGGTCGCAAATGAAAAACAATGACCTTTCAACGGCCAATAGTGAGGGTCACAAGTTGACATATGTCTTGTAGTGTTGGCGGGCCCTTGACGTGGCGCTCTTCTCTCAGGGCCACCAGTGCTGCGCTGGCAGAGTGGGGTGTGGCAGATAGGTAGAGCACCAAGGGCTCGAGGGGTCGAGGCGCCACCATCACTGGCGGGTTGGTCAAGTATCTCTTGAGGTCTTGAAACGCTTGGTTGGCCTCCGGAGTCCACTCGAATGGGCCTTTCTTCTTCATCAGCTTGAAGAATGGTAGGGAACGCTCTCCCAGCTTGGAGATAAAGCGCCCCAACGCAGTCACACGACCGGCAAGCTTCTGCATCTCCTTGAGGGTCTGCCGTGGGCTCATGTCTTCGATTGCCTTAACCTTCTATGGGTTCGCCTCGATCCCTCTGTGGGATACGAGGAAACCCAGCAGTTTGCCGGAAGGGACACCGAACACGCACTTCTCCGGGTTGAGCCGCAAGTTCACCTGGCGTAGAATCGCGAAGGTCTCCTCCAGGTCTTGGATCAAAGTTCTCGCCTCCCGAGACTTCACCACAATGTCGTCGACGTAGGCCTCCGTGTTTCTCCCGAGCTGCCGCCCTAAGGCGATGTGCATCAACCGCTGGAAGGTCGCTCCCGCGTTGCACAGTCCGAAAGGCATGCAAGTATAGCAGTACACCTCACACGGGGTCAGGAAGGCGGTCTTCTCCACATCTTCTACCGCCATTTTGATCTGGTGATAACCTGAGAACGCATCCAGGAAGCACAGTAAATCGCACTCGGCGGTGGAGTCGACGATCTGGTCGATACATGGAAGCGGGAACGGATCTTGGGGGCAGGCCTTGTTGAGGTTGGTGAAGTCGATGCACATGCGCTCCTTCCCACCTTTCTTCGGCACAACAACGGGGTTCGCCAGCCACTCAGGGTACCGAACCTCGCGAATGGTACCCACCGCCTCTAGCTTGCGGGTTTCTTGGACGATGAAGGCCTGCTTCTCCGTGGACTATCGTCTCGCCCGCTGCTTCACAAGGCGTACGTTGGGGCACACCTTTAAGTGATGCTCAATCACCTCTCTCGGGACCCCCACCAGCTGTTTGGGTTCCCATGTGAATATCTCCTTGTTTGCGCGCAAGAACTTCACCAACGCTCCCTCTTGATCAGGGTCAAGGTCGGCACCTATAGTAAAGGTGGCTCCTGAGGACATGTCTTCATCGACCGGCACCTGCTTGGTTTCTGCCTTGTCTTGAGTGAACAACTGCTTCTTCTTGGTTGACGCGGCTCCCTTGGCCTTGGAGGTGTCCCCGTCGGCGGGCTGCACCATCGCAGCGGTCTTGAGGACAAGCTTGAGCGTCATCAGGGCTTCCTTGGTGTCCCCAACCAGTGTGAGGACACCCTTGCTCCCGGGTATCTTCATGAGGTTGTAGGCCAGATGGGTCGCCATGAACTGAGCTAGGGCCGGGTGCCCGAGGATGGCATTGTACGGGAGGCCGATGCGGGCGATGTCGAAGTCGACCAGCTCGGTGCGGTAGTTGTCGCACGTGCCAAAGGTGACAGGAAGGCGGATCTATCCTAGGGAGTGGGCGGTGCCGCCGCCAACTCCTGAGAAAGGCTTGCTGAGGCGGAGCCGCTCGAGTGGTACGTGAAGAAGGCTGAAGGCCTCCACGGAGAGCAAGTTGAGGCCGGCACCGCCGTCGATGAGGGTCTTGGTGATAGACACGTTGCAGATGGTGGGAGTGCAAAGCATTGGGACCATACCCGAGCCGGCGGTGGACATGGGATGATCCCTTGAGTCGAAGGTGAGGTCGGCCTCGGGCGCGGCCCAGCCCGGGGGAGCCCCCGGGCGCTTGGAAGTGGCGCTTATCTGGCGCAGGAATGGCTTGATGTGACAGTCTGATGGCGGCGCTTGCGAGCCACCGATGAGGGCTGCCATAGCATGGGGTCCCGGCACCCCGAAGCGCACGGTGAAGAGGTCGCGCAACTCCTCCCAAGACGCCACGGAAGATCCTGGGAGGGTGAGCAGCCAGGCACGCGGTGCGCCCGCAAGGGCCATGGGAAGCCAGCTAGCCATGACCCTGTCGTCGCCCCCAGCTTTGAGGACGGCCTCCTCGTACGCCAGTAGGAAAGCCACCGGATCGGCCATGTCGTCGTAGCGCGGTGGCATCTCCGGCTTGAACTTGGGCGGCCACTGCACCTGTCATAAGGCGGGGGCCAAGGCTCGGAGCCCCCTGGCCCCGCCGCTAGCATCTGCCATCGGAGCGGAAAGCGCTGCGCTTGCCATGTGGGCGGAGCGCGGTGGCGGCAAACCGCAGATCGTCGGAAGGAGAGCTCCGGTGCACCCCTACCTGGCGTGCCAAATGTCGGATTACGGGTTCTGGCAAAACCCTCAAGGTTCAAACACTGGGGTGCGCGCGTAGATCTCCCCCTACCAAATCACGCCCTCAGCCTCACCGGGATCTCTAAGTTTAGCTCGACGAACTCGCGACACAAGACACACAAGATTTATACTGGTTCGGGCCACCGTTGTGGTGTAATACCCTACTCCAGTGTGGTGCTGGTGGATTGCCTCTTGGGCTGAGGATGAACAGTACAAGGGAAGAATAGCCTCCTAAGGAGAGGTGTTCTTGTGGTGAGCTAGTGTGTGGGTGAGGATCGCTCAAGATGAGTTCTGGTGGGTGAGGATCCGATGCCTCCTACTGTGGTGACTAGTCCTATTTATAGGGGCCCTGATCCTCTTCCCAAATATTCAGCGGGAAGGGATGCCACAACGGCCAATTTGAAAGGGGACAGCTAGTACGAGCTATCCTAACAAAAGTAGTCTTCGCCTGCCAAAGGCTCTGGTGGTGACGGCGTCTTGGGCTCCACGATGACCTCCGTCTTGCCATCCTGCTGGTCTTGGTCTCGTTGCACCGATATGGAAACGTTTGCTTGACACCTCGGTACTCCTCACCTGCCTCCTTAGCACCCAAGAGGAAACAAGGACACTGTGTGCGCTGGCGCCCGCCTGGTCTCGATCGTCATGGCTTGTGTCACTAGAACCTCGCGAGGTTTGCCTTGCCTTGATCTCTCTGCCCCTCGCGAGCCATCCTGGTGAGGCCGCTCCTGAGGAGGTCTTGTGTCGTCCGCCTCGCGAGGCTTGGCCCCTCGTGTGGGTCTTGAGTGCTTGCTGGTGAAGATGGGCCGTACGGGCCCGCTTGTGGAGCCACGCCGTGGGCCACAGGTAGGCAAGTCTGGGGACCCCCGTTCCCAGAACACCGACAACATCTACCAGGTTCCTCATCACAAATCTCATCTCCTTGCAATTTACATTATTTGCCATTTGCCTCTCGTTTTCCTCTCCCCCACTTCACCAAAAAAAATCCGTTTTATTCGCCCTCCTTTTCATCCGTTGTTTTCTCGTCAGATCTACCCTTTGCTTGCAATCATGAGTGACTTTGGTATGGCAGAAACAGATGACGGCCTAACTCCTAAAATTGGACGATCTGGCAATTTGGATGCTAAAACATTTTTTTGGGGCAAGGGAATGTTATAGGAAAAGAACGTGTCCGAGAATTTTTCAATTGTGTTGGAAATTTAAGTCTTGATGATGTACCTATACTTAAGAGGACTAAATCTTATGCAGAAGCTATTTCAGCACTAGTTCTGCAACTTGAAAGTAAATTTATCCATACTCATCCTACCTTGCAAAGATTGTTTTTTGAGCTACCAGTTATAAAGAATCCCAAGGCTAAAAAGTTGTCCACTCTTGTTCTTATGAATGAATTTGACTACATAATACGGGAAGCTAGGGAAATCTTCGATTTTTATGGTATGAATCATGAAAAACCGGTGATAGATGAAATTCTTTATAATAGTGATTATGCGTTAAGACATTTGCTTGGGGATAATCAAATCTTTGATGATAATTTTAAAAAGGAATTCCCTATTTTAGATATAATCCAACAAGTTTTTAATGATGTTAATCAACATTATTCTTGGATTGTTGCCGGAAATCAAAGGGGTTATGATGATAAGCAACTTGATAATGCTAAGGTTTCCATGGATAATATATTTTATGTTGTCTTTACAAAACCTCTTGACAAAAACACCCCTAAGAAAATCAAAGAGAAAGATGACAATACTTAGATCCTTTGCATTATGCCTAGCTAGGGGCGTAAAACGATAGCGCTTGTTGGGAGGCAACCCAATGAATGAAATTTATTTTTGTCTTTTGCTTTCTGTTACTGAGTGTTTGCACAATTATGCTACTGTTATGATTGTTTTCTTGTGTGTTTTAATTAGTGTTTGTGCCAAGCAAAGCCTTTGGGACCATGTTGGGTGATAGTTGATTTGATCTTGCTGAAAAACAGAAACTTTTGTGCTCACAAAAATAATTCTCATTTTTAACAAAAGAGTGATAAAATACCAATTCTTTTTTCAGAAGATTAATATATAAATTTCTCACATGGTCATAAGTTTTCAGAATTTTTGGAGTTACAGAAGTATTCGAAATATCCAGATTGCTACAGACTGTTCTGTTTTTGACAGATTCTATTTTCTTTGCATTGTGTGCTTGTTTTGATGATTCTATGGTTTTCTTTGAAGAGTTTTTTCCATAGAAAAGTTGCAGTACAGTAGACATAATGCAAGAACAAAATATGAATGGGTTTGCAACAATACTTATAGTAGTGATTTGCTTTATATACTAACGAATCTCACGAAGGTTTTGTTGAGTTTTGTGTGATTGAAGTTTTGAAGTTTTGGGTGATATTACGATGGATGAAGGAATAAGGAGTAAGAAGAGCCTATGCTTGGGGATGCCCATGGCATCCCAAGCTATTATCCAAAGAGAAGCAAGAAACTAAGCTTGGGGATGCCCGAGTGGCATCCCCTCTTTCTTCTAAGGACCATCGGTATTTTACTTGGAACTATATTTTTATTCATCACATAATATGAGTTTTGCTTGGAGCGTCTTGTAGGATATGAGTCTTTGCTTGTTTTGATTTTTAGTTTAAGTCTTGAATCCTTGCTGGACATACCTATTTGAGAGAGCCAAAATTATGCTATGACTCGTTAGAATTGCTCTCTATGCTTCACTTAAATCTTTATGAGCTATAGAATTCCTTTAGTGCTTCACTTATATCTTTTTGAGCACGGTGTGCTTTGTTATTTTTTAAGAAATGCTCTCATCCTGCACTTAGATTTATTTGAGAGTTAGTAAAAAAATTAAGAAATTCTCTCTTGCTTCACTTAGATTAACTTGAGAGAAAGAAATATGATGCTCATGATCTTCAATTATATTTGTTTGAGCTTATTAAAAGCAACATATGAAATCTAGTCCCAAAGTGATAGATATCCGAGGGTATAATAAAAACTTTCATGAAGATCATTGGACAAAATAAACTTGATTCTTGGTAATAGTTTTGAGATATGATGATATGATATGTGAGTCATGTTGATGAGTAATTATGCTTTAGTAAGAATATTGGTGTTAAGGTTTGTGATTCCCTATGCAAGCACGAAAGTCAATAGTTATGCAATGAAATTACATCCTACTTGTGGTGCATTATTCGGTGTTAATTATGCTCAATGCTCGCTTATGAGATTTTTCGTTTCTTGGTTGGTCGCTTCTCAATATTTTGCTAGCCTTCATTTTGCACTAAGTATGATCACTACTTGTGCATCCAAAATCCTTTAAACTAGTTTTGCCATATGAGTCCACCATACCTACCTATATGCAGTATTCTTTTGTCGTCCTAAGAAAATTTGTATGTGCCATCTCTAATTTTCAAATGAACTTCACTTTTGTGTGCTCGTACCGCTCATGAAACGGTAGGGGGTGGCTAATATATTTCCATGCTAGATGTGTTATTCTCAAGATGAGTGTTTATTCACTTGTCATTGCATGAGAGTACGGCAAAGGTATTAGGGATGCCCAGTCCCGAAATGAAAAATGAATTTACTTTATGTTGTCAAATAATAAATTCCTTGGAAAGTGTTGGTATGGAGGGCACCCGTGGATACGGCTAGCCATGGAAAGTGAAAGTATGGTTGAAAAAGGAATAAACTTTATTTTCTGTTTGGGAACCACCTATGATATATCTAGCATGGAAAGTATTGGCAACTACTCAGTCATTTTCGTTGACAGGAAAAGCATGCCTCCCAAAATGTTTTATCTCTATCTTTTTTGCTTTGAGCTCTCGCACCTCTACAAATCCCTACTTCCGTCTGCGAAGGGCCTTTCTTTTAATTTATGCAATTTTTATTTTTACTTGAGTCTCCATCTTCTCTTATAAATCACCAACTAAGGGGCACTATGATCATACTTGAGCATTGGGTGTAGCTAATATGCGAGTGTGTTTCATGAATGGATCAATGATTAAGGATAATGGGCTAGGGATAACTTGCTTTAGCGTTGATATTTCGAAAGACATGGTTGCTTGTTGAAATGCTTGAGTATTTAAGTCCTCATCACTACTGCAGGATGCTGCTAACTCGACACTACGATCAAAGACCCTTTCACGAAACTGTGTGTGATGCATTAATCACAAACGGGGATGTAAAAACCGTCAAAAAAGGTGCAAAACATTTGCGATGGAGGATGCATCAAACACGGTTCAGATTTTAGTTGCGTGTGCGATGAAGGGCACACGGTTAACCCGTTCGAACTGTTCGCGATGAGGCAGAACAACAAAAACGGGCAGCCGGATCAAGGTGTGTGTGATATAGGGCACATGGTTCACTCGAACGAACTGTTTTCGATTAGCGAACGCAACAAAAACTGTTCAACTTAACAAAATGTGTGTGATACGTGGCAAACAGCCGAGTCGGATGAACTATTTGCGATGAGAATTTACAACACAGACGGTTAATACAGTTAGTTCGTGTGTGATTTTGTGTGTACAAAAAACTTTGAAAAATGCAAACTAGTTGCTTGCGGTGGCTAGGAGTATCACACACGATGCGTCTGCGATTACTCGTGTGCGTTGATTAGTAAGTTACACATACATTTCCTTATGTTAACACTTTGTGTGATAAATAACATGTGGCACTGGATATGGCATTCGGGTTGTTTGTGTGCTCCACTTAGTCTTCTCGTGCTCCAGCGAATGCTTCCCACGCTCCAGCGAATGCTTCCTGCGCTCCACATGGGTGAATTGTAAAATCCACGCCCATTCCCTCACCGGTTTCCCGCCGCCAGCTAACGGCTAGCTGCATATAACCCAGGCGGCAACGCACCGCCGCGAGACTCTGCGAAGATCTAGTCCTCACCCATCTACCATTAGTTATTCCAAGCATGCCAGGCAATGACCAAAGCTTCGACGTCGACGCCTACCTGCGTTACATCTTTGGCGAGGAGAATGAGCCAGAGCAGGTCGGGGAGCAAGAGCTTCATCGACCGGTGCAGGCACCATGGCCCATCGGCAGCGATATCGGCGTCACAGTCCTTGGGAGCACAATCGACATATTGCAAAGGAGGTGTGATGAGCAGTTTGCCATCCACCGTGCAAAAGATCCAGAGCTGCTCGGCGGCATGATCGACGACCCACCCGAAGAGCCGCCGTCACCAATGCTCATCGAGAGCCTGATGCCCCACAAGGAATGGGCAGAGGACCTCTGCAATTCAGTCAAGACAAAGGCATCCTACGGCTTCATCATTGCCCGCAGCGGCCGTGTCAACCTCGATCCCGATGATGTGGTGACCAGGCTCGAGCACATCCTTGGCGGAGTTGACGTCCCCGACAAAGTAGAACATCGCCAACGTGATATCTTGAGGATGCAGCTGATCGACGGAATTTTCTACCAGGCCAGAGACATGGAAATGGAGCGGTTCCGCGGAGTTGTCATGCGCGCGATTGCACGCTGTCAAGCTCTTCTGGAAGAGGCCCAGCAGCCCCAAGAGCCTCCCAGCGCCAGCAGCTCCATAGGCGGAGGCGGGTCGGGACACTTGGAGTGAACGGATGCAAGGGTGCTATGCTGATCATGGAGTCCGAGAAGACCATCGTCGGAAGGCTGCCAACTCAGCCTTTTAGCTTATATTTTATTATAATTGTATGCATATGTAGGTCGTGAGTGTTTTGGGCCTTGCCGCATTTGGCATTTTAAATTATCCTGAATATGTAAGACAATTATTAAGAATTATTAACAGTTGCCATTGTAACTTTGCCTCAATGGCGAGCAGAGAGCGCGCAGGGACGCCAGAGCGGAGCGCGCCGCGGCCGCCTCAACGACGAGCAACCACGTGGTCAACCTTCTGCCATCAATAAATTTTAACCTTGTTTCTCGTCACATTGCTGATTACAACGCAATAAGTAATTGCAAATCTGTTCACAACTATCAAACTAATATGTGTTCACACTTAACACCGGGCTATAAAAACCACCCACTCGAAAATTACTTCACAGTTCCTCTCCTCATCACCCACAAAACTGGTTTTTTCTGTCAAGTCGTTCCGCCATGACCGGTAGGAGGAGTTTAGGGTGGACATATAACCAGGAAGCAAAGACCAAGGCCGCGGAAGCACTAGAGAGGTCCCGCCGCGAAGCCGCAGCCGCAGCAGAGATGCCCCGGCGCGAAGCCGCAGCTGTAGCAGAGATGTCCCGGCACGAAGCCGTAGCCACAACAGAGATGTCCCGGCGCGTCGCGGAGCCCTCGAACGAGCTCTCACGGGCACGCGAGGGCTCTCACAAGCGCATTCGCGGCCTCGGCCATAGCGACGAGCTAGCGTTCCTGAAGTCCTTCGCCAGCGACAACGACATTCTCGCTGGCGTCACTACGCAGCAGGAGCTGCTCGACAGCTTGATGAAGCTGCTCAAGATCAGTGATGCCTCAGTTGACAAGGCGACCGGCCTCGTCCAGCAACTCATGGGTGACAATGCGAAGCTCCTCAAGTTGGTCATCGAGAAGGAGGAGGAGGCCGCCGGCTGGAAGATGCTGCATGAGCAGAGCAGTGCCTCGGATATGACGCTGAAAGCGGTCGTCGAGGAACTGATGGGTGGCATGAGGAAGCTCCGGATCGAGCGCGAGCAGGAGGTGGAGGAATCTGTGGCTGCTTTCAAGCAAAGTCGTGAGGAATTGAAGAAGGAGCTGGAGGATTTCGCCCCCCGGCGATCCATCGACGAGTAGAGACAGTAGCGACCCAGATCGTTGTCTGTAATTTCCTTCTTCTCTTGCCCCCGTGTCTTTCGGGCTTTGCCGCATGTGGCATTTTAAATTATCCGGAATATGTAAGACAAATATTATCTGCGCCATTGTAAATATGTCGTCGTATTATCCGTTGCCATTTTATTTGTGGTCGTATTATCCGTTGCCCTATGTGGCAATTTAAATTAGGGCAAAATACGAGTTGAAAACACGAACAAAGCAAATGCTGCCATGGGATCACAAGCAAACACCATCCGTCCAGGTTCTTTAATTAACCCATTAATGGAGAAGTTGTGAGCGAGGCGAGCGGTGGTTGGTGCATGGAGGTCAAAGAGTTCGCTTCCCGGTGAGCATGGGCGGCCTTGCTACTCGCACGTGTCCCGTCGAGCCTGCGAGGTGGACAGGATGCACGCGTCCCGTCGAGCCTGCGCGGTGGACTACTTGCACGCGTCCCGTCGAGCTTGCACGGCGGACTTCTCGCGCTCGTTCCTCCTAATCAAATAGCTGCACGCACGCCACCGAGTATGGTTAAATTTCGACACGGTTAATATAATACAACCGTTTGCGATATTAATGTGTCAGCATTTTGTTTCAAAAAGGACTTCGTTGGCTACTAATGTGTGCACCTCTTCTCAAACTGGACAATTTTTTTACCACGGCATATATGTGCCATGTCATGAAACCATGCCAAGTTTCATGTGTTTTGGGTGACTTTTTGATTTACTGGGATTTAAAAACCGATATTCTCATTGTTTCAGGACGACGACAAGTTTGTAATTCATTCTCATTCCTTAAACGAGACCTAAACATGGACCCAATGACACATGTATGATTTCCCACCCATTTTGCTTCACTGGAGCATGTGGTTGTAGTTCAAATTTGAATTATGGACTACATTAAACGCATGGAAAACTTAGTAATTAGTAATATATATACAATGGCCAAACGAACCCTGAACAATTTCAAATTTCAGCCTGACACTCCTGTTATTCTATGTTGCCTGTAGAAACAAAGTTCAAGGCGAGAAGAGGCAGCGATTATCGTTTTGCCCACAAGAGGGGCATGTTTCCCTACCGGAACCACGAGGGTTGCGACAGGCTCCGGTTTGTAAAAGGCTTGTAATATAGCTTCGCCCAAATTGGAAAATTATATGTACCATGTAGTGACACCATGCCAAGTTTCATGATTTCCTGGTGAGTTTTGGATTTACAGGCATTTAAAAACCAAGATTTGCAATGTTTGTGGCCAAGCCAGGACGGCGAGACGGTTGAATTCGTTCACATTCGTTCCATGGGCCCTAAACATGCACCCCAAGGAAACATGTATGTTTTTTCTAGCCGTTTTGGTGCACTGGAGCATGTATTTGTAGTTCGGATTTGAATGATGGACATTAAATGCCTAGAAAACTAAATTAATGAATAAAAATTGTCAAACGAACCCTGGATAATTTCAAAGTTCAGCGCGAATCTCCAGTTGTTCCGTGTCGCATGTAGAAGAAAATACGAGGCTAGAAGAGGGAGTGATTATTGTTTGGCCAACAAGGGGACACGTTTCCCTATCGAAACCACGAGGGTTCTTGTGACGGGCTCCGGTTTGTAAGAGGTTTGTAATAAAGCTTGGCCCAAATTGGCAATGTTTTTACCACGACATATATGTGCCATGACGTGACACCATGCCACCTTTGATGACTTTCTGGTGAGTTTAGGATTTATGGGGACTTAAAAACCGACATTCGAAATGTTTGAGGACGAGCCAGGACACCGGTATGGTTGTAATTCGTTCCCATTCCTGGCATGAGACCTAAACATGCACCCAAGGACACGTGTATAATTTTTCTAGCCATTTTGGTGAACTGGAGCATGTATTTGTAGTTCAGATTTGAATTATGGACATTAAATGCCTAGGAAACTAAATTAGTGTATAAAAAGGCCAAACGAACCCTGGATAAATTTAAATTTCAGCACGGATATTCTGTCATTCCATGTTGCCCGTGGAAGAAAATACAAGGCAAAAAGAGGCAGTGATTACGTTTCGCCCACAAGGGGGACGTGTTTTCCTATCAGAACCACGAGGCTTCTTTGAGAGAAGCTCTAGTTTTTGTAAGAGCTTTGTAATAAAGCTTGGCCCAAATTGGACAATGATTTTACCACGACATATATGTGCCATGACGTGACACCATGCCACCTTTGATGACTTTCTGGTGAGTTTAGGATTTATGGGGACTTAAAAACCGAGATTTGAAATGTTTGAAGACGAGCCATGACACCGGTACGGTTGTAATTCGTTCCCATTCCTGGCATGGGACCTAAACATGCACCCAAGGACACATGTATAATTTTTCTAGCCATTTTGGTGAACTAGAGCATGTATTTGTAGTTCAGATTTGAATTATGGACATTAAATGCCTAGGAAACTCAATTAGTGTATAAAAAGGCCAAACCCAACCCTGAATAAGTTTAAATTTCAGCACAGATATCATGTCGTTCCATGTTACCCATAGAAGAAACACAAGGCGAAAAGAGGCAGTGATTATGTTTTGCCCAGAAGGGGGACACGTTTCCCTATCGGAACCACGAGGCTTCTTTGAGTGAAGCTCCGGTTTGTAAGAGGCTTGTAATAAAACTTGTGCCACAATGGACGAAAAAAATTCCTTGGCATATAAGTGCCATGTCGTGACACCATGGCAGGTTTCACGATTTTCAGCTTAGTTTTGGATTTACGGGGATTTAAAAACCGAGATTCTTCTCACGAAATGTTTTCAAATAGCACACGGTTCACTCATGAAAGCCGATATTCAATGAAAACTTCGTGGAAACCATATTTTAAAGTTTCATAAAAATCTAAAAAAATGTGCGATGTTAAGAAGGTGATGTTTTATTGCGACACAAAATTTCAAGTTGAAAAACATTACAAGATGTGAGCTATGAAAAAGACAAATTCCGCCCTGAATAGTGACATTACTATTCGACACTATTCATCACTAATTTTTTCTTTTTCATAGCTCACATCTCGTAATGTGTTTCAACTTGAAATATTGTGTGGCAATAAAACATCATCCTCTTAACATCCCACATTTTTTTTAACTTCAAAACATCTTTTTCTCGTGGTTTTCACCGGTTTCCATCGAATGTTGGTTTCCGTATGATATCCCCCCCCCCCGCGCGCCCCCCTGCGCGCACGATCTGAGTCGTGCGTTCTGACTGGCTAGAACCCAAACCCCACGGATCGTACATGTGCACCGTTGGATGCTCCCAGATCGAACGGCAACCCTGAGCCCTTTCGACGGCACATGCAGTAAATGGGTAAGCACTATGCGCATGCATCATGTAGCTCACGCTTCCTTCTCTACTAGGTTTTCATTCAAAACAGGCTACCGTTTCTCGCCACTCCTCTCATCGGTTTCCCGCCTTCTCTCCCAGATATGCATGATGTAGATGTTCGTTTAATTCTTATAGTTCATCTCATCCAAAATCAATTAGTTTTATAAAAAATTACTTTAAGATTCATGGAATTGTGCATTGTAAAGGTAAAAAAAGTGACAATTCATTTAGAAAAAAAAGGTTTGGGCAATTAAGATATGGAAGATTCTAGAGAATAAAGGAGAAGTGCTTGTGTTTTGAGGTTTGTGCATTATGCTTAAGTTCAACCATGGAGTCTTCTAGATTGTACATGTGGTAGAATCTGGTGGAATGTAGATGATATCCAACGGCCAGTAGTGCTCGGATTTGCCATCTCTGTACCGTCGGATTGGCTTCATCCAACGGGCAACTTTCAAAGTTATTCGCACACTGTATAGGTGTATAGCTGTATAGATATATATAGATGTGTCCCATGCTAGACAAAATAAAGTTTGAGCGCATGCGTGGGACGACCCCCCCCCCCCCCCCCCCCCGCCGCCGCCTCGAAGTTGGGAAACTGACATCATAGGTATTGAACCAGGCTTGGAGTCGGGTACGGTGTTTGGTTTGTAATGTAGTTCGCGTGGCCCATCGAAGTTGTGCATTTGGGATTTAAACACATCATACACCATCGTACCCATACATATTTTCGGGCCGCATGCAGTGTATACGGGGTCTTCTGATCGACCATGTCTCCCTTGTGCGGTTTTTTGCAACGACACGGACATCTGTGGGCTCCCCGAGTGTATATATATCATCCCTTTGACCGATAATGAGGGGTATGTGTTGGCCATGAATGTATTCCTCCTAGTTCGTGTTAGGGCCGGTCACCGTCAAATGTCGGTCAACCAAAGCTCGAGCTCATGCGTTGTCAGGATTCCCTCCCAGATGCTCGGATTGGTGGGTTCGACCTACATCAAACCCTGCGTACGTATCTCGTCCTTAACTACCTTGCCTTCATGGTTGTTGTCTGTATCGAGAGGTAGGCACCGCATCTAAATTGTACATTATTATATATTGAAAACACACATCCCCCCTTCCCAACGTACATCATTTTGGGCCGCATGCAAAGAGTTGCTGGTTTTGTGGTCCCTCTCATGCGATTTTTATGATGGTTCAACAATCTATTGGTCCAAGCGGTTTATCGACAACAACAACTGTCATTTGACCAAACGAAAGATTCATTGGTCCGTCTTATGGTAGGTCATGGCGACATGCATGTATGACCAAAGTATCGATCATTACGTGCATCCACCCTGCTGACACAAAGTGGGAGGTGGTGGGCCAAGCATCCTAGCTAGGTACGACATTATGTCATTATATACATCCTAGCTAGGTGGTTGTTAGGGTGCTTTCGGG
This sequence comes from Aegilops tauschii subsp. strangulata, assembly GCF_002575655.3. Classification (NCBI taxonomy): domain Eukaryota; kingdom Viridiplantae; phylum Streptophyta; class Magnoliopsida; order Poales; family Poaceae; genus Aegilops; species Aegilops tauschii. The sequence goes on along the minus strand of NC_053037.3, from coordinate 272,698,879 downwards.
TTTGCGAGGCAGGTGCCACCAAAGTTATGCATTGTGTATTTAAAGTTTTAAACATCCCCAATATTCGTACATATATTTGGCCTCTTCCAGCTGGTTCTTGACTTCTGGCCCCTCTCATCGATCTTCAACGACGCGCCCAACCGTGGGCCCGCGGGGTCAAAGTTGTGCATTGGAATTTTGAACATCACAGACCACCCTTTTCACTCATATATATTTGGGCCACATGCTGGTGTGGCTATCTTGTGACCCTCTCTAACGTTATTTTTTGCTGCAAAGACTCTGATGACCCTCAACGGACACGGGGTATAATATCTTAACCGTGTGCGATACAAGTGCGATGTGAATCACCACGACCGCGCAAGCGCGAGCAAATTAAGGTGGAGGTACTGGCTCAACCGTGTGCAATGCAAGTGCGCTGAAATCACCACGACCGTGCAAGCGCGAGCAAAGGGTGGAGGTGCTGGCTCAACTGCGTGCGATGCAACTGCGCTGAAATCACCACGACCACGCAAGCGCGAGCAAAGGGTGGAGGTACTGGCTTAACCGTGTGCGATGCAAGTGCGCTGTAAAACCACCACCTGTGCAAGCTAAAGGCGGGTAAGTTTATTTGGAAATTAGGAGAAACCGTATGCCATAGACCAACTAGCTAGAAATCTAAAAAACAAACTACCCGCCTTGAGCGTTGCAAAAATCGGCGGATCCGCGCCACTTTTCCTTATTATCATACACGCATATTGTTATTGGACCGTGCGCGATCTTGGGCACTCCCGCCCCACATCAATTCCTTTGCCCAAATTTTAGTAGCCGTCGTACTTCAACCGTCGCCCACACTCCTCCAGCACCGACCCTGCCGGTCTGCCCGTTCCTCCTAGCTTAGATAATAAAGTTCAGGTTACCCAGATTCCCATACCGTCGCCCCACTCCCCTGAGTTTTTAGATGAGGCATGCGGTGTCCCTCCCCGCCAGATCCACATCCCCTGCTCCAGAATGTCGCAGCCTAAGCTCGACCACGTATCCCAGGGAGCCCGACAAGCGTTCGGCCAAGAAGAGGTTTATCATGGCCTCTCCGGCGGACGTTGGCGAGGTGGCCGCTGTTCGCCCCGACCTGTCGATGCCGGAGCAACACCTTGCCGCGAAAGCCGGCGAAGACGTTGACTACGTTGCCATGCCGAAGGCTTCATGTCAGCGGGCTAGTGTATTACTGTATCTCGAGAAAGATGGCTACATCATCAAGCTCGTCCACACCGACGGCTTCACGCGGGCCATGTCACAGGTTAAGTGGTCCATCCCCAACCCCTCTAGTTCAACTGCCGTCGATCTCTTCGACGGCCCTGCCGCTGATCTCCTCCGCCAAGCGGTCAAGGATTTGCGAGCTTTATACGCCATCAAGCCCATTTTGTCACTTCTGAAGGACACGTTCTACGGCGGCGGCTTGGGATCCTCAATTGCCAAGTCAGATCTCATCGACCACGACCACGACCATGAGGAAGGAACCCACGAAGGTTCTTCCAAGGTGAAACAACCCATCTGTGGCATCAGAGAGCGCACCATGGGTCTGTGCTCTTCCAACTGGAAGGATCCCGTCCATGAAATGTGAGGCAACATTCTATCAGCAAATCTTACCTTTTCTAGCTTGCCAACCCGTACCCTTTATTGTAGTAGCATTTGTCGTGCGGTGCTTTAACTGTGCCATGTTTAATTATTTCAGTTATGCAAAAATGTATTGTTCAATAGGTCTATGTGATGTTTAAGTATGAATTGTCCACTTTAGTTTCACGAATGGCTATATTTGGTTGTTTATAGTGAGTAGATGCCTTGTTTATCTGTATTTGGTTGTTAGGTTGGTTGGAGTGAACAGTTTTCCAGTTATCGAGCAGTTGCCTTGTTTATCTGTATTTGGTTCTTAGTTTGGTTGCAGTGAGTATTTGTCCAGTTATCAAGCAGATGCCTTGTTTATCTATATTTGTTTGTTAGGTTGCTTTTTTTAGCATTTGTCCAGTTATCAAGCAGATGCCTTGTTTATCTGTATTTGGTTGTTAGGTTGCTTTTTTAGCATTTGTCCAGTCATCAAGCAGATGCCTTGTTTATATTTATCTGCTTGTTAGGTTGGTTGCAGTGAGCATTTGTCCAGTTTTCAAGCATATGCCCTATTTATCTGTATTTGCTAGTTAGATTGGTTGCAGTGAGACTCTGTCCAGTTTTCAATGGCTATATTTGGTTGTTATACTGGTCATTTATGCCTTGTTTATTTCAGTCATTCACAATGTGTTGTTCATTATGTGCAAGTCGGAACTGTGTCGCTCGACTACATCAATACCAGTTTGAACGGCTATATTTGGTTCTAGTTATTCCTGGTGTAGTTAACACATGCCATTTATTTCAGTTTTACACATTTATCTAGTGTGATGTTTAAGCATTACGTACGTTCTATTCATTTTCAACAATATCAGTTTGAATTGCAATATTTGATGGCTGTTAAGCCTGCTGTCAGTAACATTGCCTTCCATTTTATATCTGCTTTAACAGCATGCTGAAAGCAACACATTCAAGCTATCATTCAGAGATGATGTTGTTTACCTTTGCTATATTTGTTTGATGTTAAGATTGCTGTACTTAACATGCCTTTCCACTACTTATGCAGGACAACAACGGGAGTGGCCACCATTTTCCGCCGAGGTTAGCTTCATCCCTCGGCTTGTACTCCCCCCGCCGTTCCATAATGTAGTGCATATAGATCCAGGCCTGGACACTAGTTAGCTTCTAATATTGACTTGTTGCTTGTAGGTAGATATGCCCTTGGCAAGGATCCACGCATCGACCCTTTTTGCGTATGGGGCAATGAGATATTGATGAACAAGCATCAAGTGAGGAAACTGATAAGGATTATCAGCAAAAAGATACGAATGGTGGAAAGAAATTATTTGTTTATGCTCTATCCAACACAACAGTGAGCTGTAGGATGGTAACTACAAACTCTGCAGCCTTCTCTTTTTACTGCCTATACTGAGTTGTTAGACAACAATGTCTGAATCTTTTTCGTCCCCGGTGGTTCCCGAAGCAGTTCACTCAAGATTACCTCACAAAGTACATGATTGGTGGACACGCAATGAAGGTTAAAGTATTTCATCCAGACTACAATGAGCATCGAGAAGTCCTAATGAAGACAGTGAAGGATGGACGGGCAGCGATCACAAGGGGTTGGCCTAGAGTCGTGCGCGCATTACGCATGGAGGAGGGCACAATATGGGCATTCCGCTTCACCTTCTCCAGCAACCAGAATGTCTTTCGCCTCTCTCTTTACATTCTTTAGTACAACTGTGGTTCATCATTCTTTACTTGGTGCTTATATAGTTCTTCAGTATATGTACCTGTGCATTGAATTATGGACTCGTGGTTGAACCTATATTTGTAATAAACATGGTTGGATATGAAATAAGTGATTGCCTACTTTCAAATTCAAAACATGTGATTTTTAAATTAGGGATTAATTAGGGATTACACTGCACACGGTTTGTGAAAGCAAAACCTCTGCGATATACGTGGAGATCGGAAACGTTTCTAGGATCCACTACGTGTGCGATCAATCTCCACTGCACACACGACTTTCTCTTGAAAACTGTTTGCGTTAGGCCACCTTGCGCAAACGTTTACCACATAAAAAGTGTGTGTGATGGACAGCCTTTGCCACACAGTTTCTTCTACGCACCGTGTGTGATGCATTCAATAACACAAACGATAAAATTATTAATATCGTGTGCAATGGCAACGCTATCACAAACGATTTAACGGGAAAAATTGTGTGTGATGTACCTGTGAATGGAAACGTTTTCCTTGGAGCGACTATGTGGGATGTACTTGCGACCGGAAACAATTTCGCCGTATAATTGTATTTTTTAGCTCTACTGTACGTATTTCCGTATTTGGGTGCTCGCCGGTCGCACACAACCTCATTTTGCCGAGCATGTGTGCCAGGAGGGCATATCCCCGACGGTTTCTGGGTCGTGTGGGATGGACCACCCTATCGCCCACACTCACTTGGCGACGGTTCCAAATGTCGTCGCGGAAAGGGGTTTTAAATCGTTTGTTTAGGACCGACACGCACCAGTGCATGTCAAAACTAGACTATTGCTTTGAACCATATAAGAGTCCAAATGTCCATGCTACAAAGAAAATAATATGTGATGAACATGTTAGGCAGCACTCCACATCAAAAATTCTATTTTTATCATTTACCTACTCGAGGACAAGCAGGAATTAAGCTTGGGGATGCTGATATGTTTCCAATGAATCTATAATTTTTTATTGTTCCATGCTATTATATTATCATTCTTGGATGTTTTACAATCATTTTATAATCATTTTATATCATTTTTTGGTACTAACCTATTGACATAGTGCCCAGTGCCAGTTGCTGTTTTTTGCATGTTTTTTACATCGCAGGAAATCAATACCAAACGGAGTCAAAACATAGTGAAACTTTTTGTGGATTTTTTTTGGACCAGAAGACATCTAGTGGGACAAAGAAGTACCGAAGAGGGAGCCCGAGGTGAGCAAAAGACACCAGGGCACGCCTGGAGGCCCAGGCGCGCCCTGGTGGGTTGTGCCCACCTCGGTGGCCTCCCGCACCGCCTCTTTGCTCTATAAATACCCCAATATTCCAGAAACCCTAGGGGAGTCGACGAAAATCAATTACAATAGCTGCAAGTTCCAGAACCACCAGATCCAATCTAGACACCATCACCGAGGGGTTCATCATCCTCATTGGTGCCTCTCCGATGATGTGTGAGTAGTTCATTGTAGACCTACGGGTACGTAGTTAGTAGCTAGATGGCATCCTCTCTCTATTTTCATTCTCAATACAATGGTCTCTTGGAGATCCATATGATGTAACTCTTTTTTGCGGTGCGTTTGTTGGGATCCGATGAACTTTGAGTTTATGATTAGATCTATGTTTTTATCCATGAAAGTTATTTGAGTCTTCTTTGATCTCTTATATGCATCATTGCTTATAGCCTCGTATTTCTTCTCCGATATTTGGGTCTTATTTGGCCAACTTGATCTTTTATCTTGCAATGGGAGGTGCTTTGTGATGGGTTCGATCTTACGGTGCTTGATCCCAGTGACAGAAGGGGAACCGACACGTATGTATCGTTGCTATTAAGGATAACAAGATGGGGTCTATTTCTACATAAATAGATCTAGTCTACATCATGTCATCATTCTTATTGCATTACTCCGTTTCTCCATGAACTTAATACACTAGATGCATGCTGGATAGCGGTCGATGTGTGGAGTAATAGTAGTAGATGCAGGCAGGAGTCGGTCTACTAATCTTGGACGTGGTGCCTATATAATGATCATTGCCTGGATATCGTCATGATTATTTGAAGTTCTATCAATTGCCCAATAGTAATTCGTTTACCCACCGTTTGCTATTTTTCTCGAGAGAAGCCACCAGTGAAATCTACGGCCCCGGGGTCTCTTCTTTATTATGTTTGCCTTCGTGATCTATTTTTATTTGCTTTTGTTTTCAGATCTATTAAACCAAAAATACAAAAATACCTTGCTGCAATATTTTATTATTTATTTTATCTCGTGTTCCCGTGAGATCTATTTATCCAATCTACTACAATTTTATCTATCTTTTTACCCGTGAGGGATCGACAACCCCTCTCTTATGTCGGGTTGCAAGTATTTGTTCTTTGTGTGTAGGAGTTGTTTACGTGGTTTTGCATGGTTCTCCTACTGGTTCGATAACCTTGGTCTCATCACCGAGGGAAATACCTACCGTTGTTGTGCTGCATCATCCCTTCCTCTTTGGGGAAATACTGACGTAGTTCATGCAAACATCAGGTACGTGCTATGTTTACCATTCGTCAAAGCGCTCCTCCAGTCTTCTCACTTCCTCAACGTATGCCTCCATCAATGGACCTTTGTAATCCTTGTTGACTTTTCTCACCACAAGTTGTGAATCTCCTCGAATGATCAGCTTCTTGATCCCCAATTCTGTGGCAATCTGGAGCCCGGCAAGGAGCCCTTCATACTCTGTTGTATTGTTGGTTGCCTCCTCCCGGGGAAAATGCATCTGGACGACATAATTCAGGTGCTCTCCAGTGGGAGCAACGAGAAGCACGCAAGCCCCTGCACCTTGTAGGGAGAAAGCACCATCGAAATACATGATCCATTCTTGGGGTGCTTCCTTGCTGGGGAAAAATGTCTCCAGTACCTCTTCATCAGGGGTTGGCGTCCATTCTGCAATAAACTCTGCCAAGGCCCCGCTCTGAATTGTGGATGTGCTTTCAAATTTCAGGCCAAAGCTAGATAACTCCAATGCCCACTCCACTATTCTTCTAGTAGCCTCAGGGTTTCGGAGTATCCTTTGCAAAGGAAAGCGGGTGACAATTGTGATCTCATGGGCTTGGAAGTAGTGGCGCAGTTTCTTTGAGGCCGTGACAAGGCCAAAAATCAACTTTTGCATGCCATATTACCTGGATCTAGCCCCCTGCAACACGGAGCTGACGAAGTACATTGGGCGCTGCACCACTTTCTTCCTTGCCACGTCCTTGGGGTTATCTCTGTTGCCATGCTCTTCTTTGCCTTGATCCATATCTGAACTTGCCAGGCTGTGATCACTCTCTCCCCCGGAAGGGACACTAGCTGAGGCTGCCTCTCCTTCCACTTCCCGTTGCACCACTAGTGCTGCACTAACCACTTGATTAGTTGCCGCCAGGTATAGCAGCAACGGCTCTTGTGGTTTGGGTGCAACCAAAGTGGGCACAGAAGACAAGAGGTCTTCAAATCTTGTAGTGTTGCGTCTGCTTCTGGAGTCCACTTCATGGGCCCTACCTTCTTCAAATTTTGAAGAACGGCAAGGCGCACTCGGCAGACTTGGAGATGAGTCTGCTAAGCGCGGCAACGCACCCTGTCAAAGCCTCACATCCTTAACTGTCTTAGGTGCCTGAATCTGCTCGATACCCTGATCTTATCGGGGTTGGCCTCTATCCCGTGATGGGACACAAAGAAACCAAGTAGCTTGCCGGAGGGAACGCCAAACACACACTTCTTCGGGTTCAGCTTCAAGTTGATTTTGCGCAGATTAGCAAACGTCTCTTCTAAATCCTAGATGAGGGTTGATCTGTCCTTGGTCTTGACCACAATATCATCCATATAAGCTTCAATGTTCCTGTGCAACTGTGATTCAAAACCAATCTGGACTGCTCTTGCAAAAGTGGATCCGGCACTCTTCAACCCGAAAGGCATGCGCACGAAGCAATATGTGCCACAGGGGGTGATGAATGAGGTCTTCTCTTCGTCTTCCTTGGACATAAAGATCTAATGATATCCAGAGTATGCATCTAGAAAGGAGAGAAAATCACACCCGGAGGTGGAATCCATGATCTGGTCGATGCGTGGCAAGGGAAATGGGTCCTTCGGGCAGGCCTTGTTAAGATCTGTGAAATCTATGCAAAGCCTCCATTTTCCGTTAGCCTTGCGTATGACCACTGGGTTTGCTAACCATGTTGGATGTAGTACTCCTCTGACCAAACCAGCTGCCTCAAGTTTCTTGATTTCCTTTGCAATGAATTGCCGCCGCTCCAAGGCTTGCTTTCAGACCTTCTGCTTGACGGGTCGGGCATGTGGGCAGACAGCAAGGTGGTGCTCGATTACCTCCCTGGGAACACCGGGTATATCAGATGGTTGCCAAGCAAACACATCGATATTTGCCTGCAGGAAGGCAACGAGCCGCTTTCCTATTTGTCATCAAGGGTGGCGCTGATAGTGAACGTACCATCAGCGCCAGCCAGCCCTGCCAGGACCTTTTTCACATGAGGTGCAGCAGCCTTGGATTTCTTGTTGTTGGGCGCAGCATACTCCGAAGAGGTACGCTTCCTAGATTCCTTGCTGGTGTCCCTCCTAGCCTTCTTCTTTCCTCTGCTTTCCTTGGCGGGAACTGCGGCTTCAGCGGCCTCTGCCGCGACTGCATCCCTGTACATCTTATCCACACAAATAATTGCATCCTTCTTGTCTGACGGAATGGAAATGACACCCACCAGCACTGGCATCTTCAAGGTGTTGTAGGCATAGTGGGATGCCGCCAACAATTTTGCCAGAGCCGGGCGTCCAAGGATTCCATTGTACGTCAGGGGGAGGTCGACCACATCAAACACAACCTTCTCAGTCCGGTAGTTCAACTCTCCTCCGAATGTCACGGTCAACGTGATCTTTCCCTTAGGATGACTCCTACCGGGGTTGATTCCCTGAAATGTGCCCGTGACCTTGAGTTCTTCCTCTGCTATCTGGAGTTTGCTGATGAATTTTGGGGAAATCAGATTCAACCCGGCCCCGCCGTCAACCAACATCTTTGTGACTTTGAGGTTGCGGATTGTTGGCGACACCAACAATGGCAAACACCCTACCGCGGTGGTGCGGTCAGGGTGGTCCTCTTCGTCAAACATGTTGGGCGTGCATGACCACTTGAGCGGCTTCCGAGATTCTGCCGCTGGCTCCACGGCATTGACCTCACGCGCCCACCGTTTAAGTTGGCGGTGAGAGGAGTGCAGAGATGCACCCCCGTCAATGCACCAGGCGTCAGTGGCCTTCTGGAATTCCTGCTCGCTAGTTTGTTCTTCATCCCCTCCATCACTTTCATCATTCCAATCCTCCTTCCCTCGGCCACTGGCGGGTTTTCCTTGGTTCCGAGGAGCCTTGCCAGGGCGATTTGCTTCACCGCCTCGGCCCTTCCCGCCAACGCCATTTTGACCTCTTTCCTTATCACGCTTCTCATACTCAGCCCTCTGCTTCTTGACGAGTTGTTCGACCTGATGGCATTCCTGGAGATCGTGGCCCTTGGTCCGATGAATCTTGCAATACGGCCCATCACCTTTCCCAGCCTTCTCGGCAGCCGCAGCCTCCCGGCAATCAGTGCATGCGGCAGCCTCCTTGCCGGGGGCTTCGGCTTTAGCCTTCTTGCCGATACTAGGCGTGCCCGATCCCTCAACGGTCAGTGTTGCCTTATCCTTGCACTTCTTCTTCTTCTGACTGGTGGCCTCTTCGTCATCCTCTGAGTCGATGTCGATGCTATCTTCTTCTCCAGGGAGTTTCCTCCCTTCCTCCACCCGAGCACACTTGTCCACCAAGGTGTAAAGCTCCTTCATAGTCTTGGGCAACCGAACTTTCATCTTGGAACGTATCTGACGGTTGCGCATGTTGGACTGGAATGCAGCTATCACAGCTGTCGGGTGGATATCTGGAATATTTCTGTGGACCCGGCTAAACCTCTACATGTACTTCCATAGAGTCTCTCCTTCCTTCTATGGGAGGAACTGCAAATCGCTGGGCCTCCCTGGTTCTTGGTGGCCACCCGTGAAGGCGCCAACGAACTCATGGCACAGGTCAGCCCAGGTTGAGATGGAGTTCTCCGGTGGATGCATCAGCCAAGACCTCACGTTTGGCTTGAGCGCCAAAGGGAAGTAGTTGGCAAAAACCTTCTCATCTCTTCCCCCGACAGCTTGAACAGCGATGGTGTAGATGCTCAAGAACTCTGCCGGGTTCAGTCTCCCATCATCCTTCTCCGGTATCTCTGGCTAGAATGTGCGAGCGGGCGGCCAACGGACTTGCCGCAGCTCACGGGTGAAGGCATGGCACCCAGCCTCGCAAGGTAGGTACCCTCCGCCACCGAGCGTAGGCTCATCGGCGTTGGGGCCATCGCGCCCATTGTACTGGTGGTAGTTGTCGCGGCGTCGCTCGATGGTGATGTGTGCGCCCCCCATCTGCCTGTCCTCCGGGGCTCGCCGTCGGCCTTGACATGCTCGAGGATCGGATGAAGCCATCGGGACATCATCAAGCTCCTGGTCGCGTGGCCCTTGTGCTGGTTGCCGCGGTGGGGATTGCACCGTGGGGGTGGCCCCTTCCGCGTGGCCAGCAGCGTGGGCTGCCATGGTTGTCTGGGGAGGCCGTGGCGGGGCAGCTTGCTGTGAGCCTCCAGCCTTGGCAAAGCCAATCTGACTCTGAATGGTGGCTCTCCACGCATCCATCTAATCGGCCACCGGTGGAAATCTCAGCAGTAGCTGGGCCCGCGCCATGGCCTCCGAAATGGTGCTTGGCATAGGTGATGATGATGTAGAACACAGCGTCGACCGGCTCCTGACGGTGCCGGCAGTGGCAGCGCCGGGCTCCCGTCGTCAGGAGCTAGTCGCCTGGATGGTGTGGTGCCGAGGTGGTGGCGCGTGTAGAACAATGACCCCGTTCGGAGCATCGGATGGGCCAATTTGCTCCGGGGGCATTGCATGTCCTGCGCCCGTGCCCGCGACGGGGGCAGCCGGAAGATTGCGATTTGCCTCAGGGCGAACCTCACCGCCATGGCCATTGTCAGATTTCGGGATCCGGCAAAACCCTTAAGGTTCGAACACTGGGGTGCGCGCGAAGATCTCCCCCTCACCGATCACGCCCTCACACGCTTCACGAATTCACGGACTAGCTCGCCGAACCCAAAGAACACAGAGATACAAGATTTATACTGGTTCGGGCCACCGTTGCGGTGTAATACCCTACTCCAGTGTGGTGGTGGTGGATTGCCTCTTGGGCTGAGGATGAACCATACAAGGGGAAGAACAGCCTCCTGAGGAGAGGTGTTCTTGTGCTTGGTGAGTGGTGTGTGGATGAGGATCGCTCCAGATGAGTTCTGGTAGGTGAGGATCCGATCAGCCCAGGCTGAGTTGCCTTCTACTGTGGTGGCTAGCCCTATTTATAGAGGCCCTGGTCCTCTTCCCAAATATTGAGCGGGAAGGGAGCCAACAATGGCCAATTTGAAAGGGGACAGCAAGTATAGCTTATCCTGACAAAAGTAGTCTTCGCCTGCCAAAGGCTCTGGTGGTGACGCCGTCTTGGGCTCCACGATGACCTCCGTCCTGCCGTCCTGCTGGTGTTGGTCTCGTTGCACCGATATGGAAACCTTTGCCTGATGCCTCGGAACTCCTCGCCTGCGCTTGCCCCCTTAGCACCAAAGAGGAAGCGAGGACACTGTGCGCGCTGGCGCCCGCCTGGTCTCGTTCGTCATGGCTCAGGTCACTGGAACTTCGCGAGGTTTGCCTTGCCTTGATCTCTCCGCCCCTCGCGAGCCAGTCTGGTGAGGCTGCTCCCGAGGAGGTCTTGTGTCGTCCGCCTCGCGAGGCTTGGCCCCTCACGAGGGTCTTGAAAGCTTGTTGGTGAAGATGGGCCGTACGGGCCCGCTCGCAGAGCCACGCCATGGGCCGCAGGCAGGCAAGTCTGGGGACCCCTGTTCCCAGAACGCCGACAGTAGCCCCCGGGCCCAAGGCGCGCTCGGACTTGGCTTCGAGGCGAAGCCAAAGGGCAAGTGCGTAGCGCCGTGGGCCCCAACAGCCTGCGGCCTCGGTCGACGCATGGCGGTTGATTGGACGTGGGCGTCTCCGCTTCAACATGCTGCCTTGATACCCGCCTGGCTAGGCAGCCACCGCGGTCTACACGGTTTCCTTCCCATCGTTGCGGCGCACTTCCCCAATTCTTCCGCCTCTTTGAAACTCTGCCCCTTCTCTCAATCCGATCTAAGCTTAGTCCTCCCATCGCCATGGCGCCGGATCAAACGGAGAAAGGGAAGGAGCCCCTGTCCTCGGTCGAACTGCGTCCGGCCATTGAGCCCGCCGTTGGCAGGTCGCTGGTGCTCAACCAAGAAGCCATGGACAAGGTGTGCCCCATGCTCGCCTCCAGCTTCAATGAGTGGGGAAGAACGGTGGCCTGGCCTGCATCTCAAGCTCGTTTCTACAGGACGGCCACCGAGGTCCCATTCTTCATCGACGCCCTCTAGGCTGGCCTAGTTCCTCCTTTTTCCGCCTTCTTCAACACAGTGCTTGCCCATTATCAGATCCACATGCTGCACCTTGACCCTCAATCTGTGACCCTTCTTTCCGTCTTCGCCTTTGTTTGCGAGGCCATGGTGGGCATCGCTCCTTCCGTGGCTCTTCTCCGCCACTTCTTTCCGTTGCACCTGATTGATCCCCGGCAGAGCTCAGGGTGTTTGAGCTTCTAGGCTGTGGCGGCGACGGTCGGCGTGGGGATTGACTTTGAGCTTCCGCCATCCACGAGCGAGTTTCGGACATGGTGGGTATTTGTTGACGTCAGAGTGCTCAGCCCCTGCTCTCTTCTCCATCGGGGCCCGCCATTCCCAACTCCGGTTTGTGCCACCAAAGGCTCGCCGATCCGCGCCTTATCCCCATCTGGCTCAGGCTAAAGAGGCTGAAAGACCGTGGCGTGACTGCGCCTATGGTGGTGAAGGAGTTTGTCCGGCGCCGGGTTGCTCCGCTTCAGCGACACTCTCGACCGATGTGGGCCTTGCTCAGCAGCAACGACCACATGAGACTTCAGGAGTCCGGGCTCCCCCTGGAGGCGCGATGAACGGTGCTCGAGGTCCTGACGGGTGTCCCGTTGCCAGATGACATGCCGGGGAAGAGTTGCCTGATGTACCGCTGCTCGAACAAGGTGGAATTTGTGGAGCGCATGCCCTCCTTCAATGAGTGGGGGCTGCGTCCAGTTGGTCTGGTGGGGCCCCACGAGAACCCCATCGTCGTGGTTCCTCTCCTTGCCACTAGCCCCGATCTTGCCCCAAGAGTGGACGCTGGGGGGCAAGCACCGTCGGAGGTCGGGGGCGCTGGTGCAGATGTGTCGATGTTGCCTGAGGCTCCCGAGGCGTCATCCTCGGGAACCCGTGATTCCCACACCGGGGCGGCAGCTGAAGGGGCGACGCAGCCCGATGCTCCTGAGGTCGAAGCTCCCGAGGCATCGGCAGGTCGTCGCGAGGCGGAGCCCGACAGCTTCCCCCAGCTTGGAGCTCCTGAGGCCTCCTGGGGCGCTTCCCCAGTTGCGCCTCGTGATGGTCGCCACGTCCAACGCTTCGGCTGGCTCCGTGTGGACTTTGAGGAACTCCGCAAGAGGAAGGGACCCCCAAGCTGTAGCAGCGGCGTCTTCGGGCCGTTGAAGCGGAGGAAGTATATCGCCATCGATGAGTAAGTACCTTATCTCTGTCATTCCTTGCGCGCCGCTTCCCTTTCTGACGGTTGGTTCCTCGGGATCCCTTCCGCCAAGGCCGCGGAATCTCCTGAGAAGCAACCTCCTCTCGCTTTGCTTCCTTCGCCAGATTCAAGCGCTGCAAGCCCGCATGCTTCCCCCAGAGCGGGATCAGCCCGGGTAGCCAGCCCACCAGCTGGGCGCCTTGAGCTCATGCCTTCGCCGCCTTCTCTTGGCGGCCTTGCTTGGGATGTGACCAGTGTGCCAAGGGCCCCTTCCCTGATCGTGGACGGCGGCTGGTTGGCTTCAGTCCTGGGGTCCTCTTCAGGCGGGTCTCCGTTTGCTCGGGCCTCTCATGAGGCCTGGCCGGCAACCAGGTGGGTGCCAGCCCCCTGCTGAGAGGGGGCGAGCCGCTTCGGGCCCCCCTCTGCGGCCCCCATGGCGGAGTACGGAGTCAGCAACATGCTCAAGTCGGCGCAAGAAGGGAGCGTCGTCCGCCACGAGCTCTTCCAGGAGGCGTTGGGCGCGATGAACCGGCTTGGTGAAGAGCTCGTGAATGTAGATGCGCGCCTCATGGCCGAGGATCTTCGGTTGGCGGAGGAGCGGCATAAGCTGAAGGTGGCTATCAACCTCGGGCGCCACCAGTGCGAGCTTGATAACGCGAAGGCCGAGGCTTCCCTCACAGCCTCGCGAGAGGCCTGCTCCCGAGCTCAGGAAGAGGCCCGGGAAGCCGACCGCCGTTGCGAGGCCACGGAGAAGCACGCGCGGGAGCTCCAAGCCTGGAGCGCCTCCTTGGAGCAGCAAGTGGAGGCGCGCGGAGCCGCCCTCGCGTCGTTGAGGGGGACGCCTGCCGAAGAGGAAGTGATCCGGAAGCGCGAGGAGGCATTGGCGCTGGAAGCCGTGGAGCGTAGCCTTGAGCTCGAGCGACTGGAGACGAGGAAGCGTCAGGTTGCCCAAGCGGAGGACGCCGTTGGCGCGCGCGAGGCCAGGGCCTAGGAGGAGGTCGATCGCCGGGTGGCCGAGGCTCGCGCGGATCTTGAGGGTAGGTATGACCTGAAGTTGGAATTCGTATCGGCCGAGACCGCAGGCAGGACCGCTGCCCTCAAGTCTAGGCTGACTGAGGTGGAGCCGCGCGAGGAGGCCACCATAGCCGCCCTAGCCTCGGCGCAGGCTGAGCTGGCCTCTGCCCACGCCGAGCTGCTTCCTCTCCAACAGCGGGTCGCCAACACCGAGTCCATCACGCAGCAGAACAAGGAGGAAGTGCTTCAACAGCGAACGCTGGAGCGCGTGCACGCCCCTATGCTCGAGGGCCTCAGGAACAGGACCAACGTGGCGTTGGGCCACATCTGCGATGAGAATGCTCCTCATCCCCACGCGAACGACTACGCCAGTCACCTCCGCTTCTTCTCCAAGGTGGTGACGCGCCTGGAGAACCATTCCAAGAGAGCTCGCCAGTTTGTCGAAGAGAGGAGCCGTAGCCTACTCGGGTGCGCGTTCTCCCACGTCTTCAGCCATCTCTAGAACACTTACCCCAACTTCGACTTTGACGCCGCCATCGCCCCGGTACCGAAGGCCATTCGGGGTGACCTGGCGCGGTGGGTGGAGGACAACGTGGACGCGCTGGTCAGGGCCTTCGCTTCCGAAGACAACGCGGTAGTGGTCGCGGCAGATGAAGGCAACGTGGTCGACGATGGTGATGGCGGCGCCGTCGAAGGTGATGATGACGCCGGCGAAGGTGACGACGATTCCAGCGATGCGTCCAAAGGTGTCCCAGGGGATGCGGCGAGCGATATGTCCGATTGATCTCGTGTTTCCTTGTTGTTTATCCTGCACGCAAAAGCTCGGGCGCGGCCCAGAGGTTGTAAGAGCATTTCGGGAGGGGGGGCCTCATGTAAATAGATTACTGCCCCTATTCTTTTGGGCCAAGTTGATTATGCGCCTTCGTGCGTTCACGAGTCTCGCGACGAGTTTGCTGCTGTTATTTACCATGACTTGGCAGGTTCCGAACTGACTCACGAGGTTGTGAGTTCCTGAGAAGTTCCTGAGGCGCCTGTCGATCCGCCCAAAAGGGCCTCGCGAGGAGCATGCGCCAGTCGTGGTAGGGCATGCGCGTGGCGCGTGTGTGCCGTGCCCAGCCCCGCTCGCGAGGGGCCCGCGAGGGAAAAGCAATAGGCGCGAACTCCGAATTAAGGCAAGAACCAGATAGCAAGAAATCGCTTGAATGAGAAAAGGCACCCCCCCCCCCCCCCCGCACGCATCAATGAAAATTCAACTTCAACTTAAATCCAAATCCAGAAGGCAAGGCTACAGAAAAGAGATCCAGAGCAAATGGCCACGTCCGGCGCCTAGTCTAGTCTTCTTGTCTTCGAGTCTTCTCACTAGCGCGGAGCTAAGTGCTGCCACTAGGACGTGGGAGGGTACCCCCGAGGCCCGAGGGCGGCACTCCTGAGGCTCCGGGGCGTGTACAGCCCCACTCATTATTACGTGAGAGTGTCACGAGCGGAGACCTTCACAGGCGTGAGCCTTACTTCATATCGCCAGACGAGGGCCACGCCTTGCGCCACCCTCTACCATCGTTGGGACGACCGGAAACCAGGGCGGCACCAAAGGGGGCAAAGGGGACGCCAGCGGCGCCCTTGGTGACCACGGTTCCTCTGCCGGGGGAGGGCTCGCCGGCGCCTCCCCGATAGAGGGCCTACCTCCGGGTAACGCCTTGCTCCACGCGATGCGGGGTGGGGCCTTGCTCCTGGCTCCCCCCACGCAGCCCCCAGCGAGCCTCTCTTGGTGGGACGGGTACCGTCGTGCCGGAACTGCTGCCTGGCGCTGTGACCTGATTCACTTGCGATTCACTAGCGTAGGCCTGCTCCTAGGGGATTAGTGGTACCCGGTTGCTGTTGTCGATGGCGTGGTTGGCGGGGCTCTCGGGCAGCTCCTCAAAGGCCTCAGCACCTAGCGCCTCCTCTTCCCTGCCTGGCTCGAGGAACGAGCCGGGGTCATCTCCCGGTGTGTACTCCTGGTTCATCATGCGGGGCACGTAGGCCTCCGTGGCCATTGCCCCGAAGACCTCGCCGAAGTGCCCCACGCTCCACGTCGCCCGGCCCATCACGCCGTCCTGAGGGTGGTAGGGTGGTGCCCCGCTGGGGCTGTGTGCGGCAATGCTCGTACCCGCACCCATCGGGGGTGGTGCGGGTGCGAGGGTGCAGTCGACACCGTGGACCGCACTGACATCGATGAGACCCCCGGGCGCACTCGGGGGTACGCGGGCGCGGCGAGGCCCACCGTGGGATCCGGCCGCTGCCTGGGGCATGAGCTAGTAGCAGAAGGGCGGCGCTCCCGTGGCTGCTGCGTCCAGTAGCTCGGCGACGCGTTCTAGCAGTGCATCCCGGCCGCTCTCCATCAGCCGGCATCGTAGCAGCTCCCGCGCCACCGTGAGTGCAGCCCGCATGTTTGCCTGCTCCCGCCGGGTGTGCGGTGTCGTCGCCGCGGCGTGGCTTGCAGCCCTTGCAGCAGCTCGCGCCTGTCGTGGGGTAAGGGTGGGCGGTGCCTGGCCACACCGCCCGCGCCCCACAGCGCTAGGTGGTGCTCGTGCCGCCTGGAGCGCGGGGTCGAGATCCTCCTGGGTGGACGACGCCGCCCGGGCTCGCCAAGCCACCCAGCGGTCGGCGTTGGTTCTTGGGTCGCCGGGCATCGGAACTGCGGAGCGTCGGTGGATCAACTGGCGGGAGGGAGGCTCCAGCGCACCCCTACCTGGCGCGCCAAATGTCGGATTTTGGATTCCGGCAAAACCCTTAAGGTTCGAACACTGGGGTGCGCGCGAAGATCTCCCCCTCACCGATCACGCCCTCACACGCTTCACGAATTCACGGACTAGCTCGCCGAACCCAAAGAACACAAAGACACAAGATTTATACTGGTTCGGGCCACTGTTGCGGTGTAATACCCTACTCCAGTGTGGTGGTGGTGGATTGCCTCTTGGGCTGAGGATGAACAGTACAAGGGGAAGAACAGCCTCCTGAGGAGAGGTGTTCTTGTGCTTGGTGAGTGGTGTGTGGATGAGGATCGCTCTAGATGAGTTCTGGTAGGTGAGGATCCAATCTGCCCAGGCTGAGTTGCCTTCTATTGTGGTGGCTAGCCCTATTTATAGAGGCCCTGGTCCTCTTCCCAAATATTGAGCGGGAAGGGAGCCAACAACGGCTAATTTGAAAGGGGACAGCTAGTACAGCTTATCCTGACAAAAGTAGCCTTCGCCTGCCAAAGGCTCTGGTGGCGACACCGTCTTGGGCTCCACGATGACCTCCGTCCTGCCGTCCTGCTGGTGTTGGTCTCGTTGCACCGATATGGAAACCTTTGCCTGATGCCTCGGAACTCCTCGCCTGCGTTGCCCCCTTAGCACCAAAGAGGAAGCGAGGACACTGTGCGCGCTGGCGCCCGCCTGGTCTCGTTCGTCATGGCTCACGTCACTGGAACCTCGTGAGGTTTGCCTTGATCTCTCCGCCCCTCGCGAGCCAGTCTGGTGAGGCTGCTCCCGAGGAGGTCTTGTGTCGTCCGCCTCGCGAGGGTCTTGAAAGCTTGTTCATGAAGATGGGCCGTACGGGCCCGCTCGCAGAGCCACGCCGTGGGCCGCAGGCAGGCAAGTCTGGGGACCCCCGTTCCTAGAACGCCGACAGCTATGCTCCTCGGCTAGGCAGGGAGCGACAGAAGGAATTATTTCTCTACCCGTACCTTGTGGAGCATGGTCGTCGGGATGTTGTTGGTGTTGTCCTTCTCCGGTGCCTCCCACTCCTGCTTCGGCCGCGGGGGAGGTGCTGACAACGCCGCCTACGCCGACAATGTCCCCCGTAGCGCCCACAACCTCATGTGCCTCCGCATTCCCCGTGGCGTCAGCGGTCGCGGGCGGCGGGGCCTTCGAGGTGGACGGGTGAGCTACGGCACCGGGCTTCTTCTTGGGTGTCAGTGTCAAAATCGGCGGATCTCGGGTAGGGGGTCCCGAACTGTGCGTCTAGGGTCGATGGTTACAGGAGACAGGGGACACGATGTTTACCCAGGTTCGGGCCCTCTCTATGGAGGTAATACCCTACTTCCTGCTTGATTGATCTTGATGAATATGAGTGTTACAAGAGTTGATCTACCATGAGATCGTAATGGCTAAACCCTAGAAGTCTAGCCTGTATGACTATGGTAATGAGTATATCCTTTCCGGACTACACCCTCCGGTTTATATAGACACCGGGGGGATCTAGGGTTACATAGAGTCTGTTACATAAGAAGAAATCTTCATAGTTGGTCGCCAAGCTTGCCTTCCACGCCAAGGAGAGTCCAATTCGGATACGGGTACAGTCTTCGGCCTTTATGTCTTCACAGCCCACCAGTCCGGCCCATTGATAATAGGTCGGTCGCCCGAGGACCCCTTAGTCCAGGACTCCCTCAGTAGCCCCTGAACCTGGCTTCAATGACGAGGAATTCGGCGTGCAGATCGTCCTCGGCATTGCAAGGCGGGTTCCCTTCTATCCGAACTCCAAGATATTCTTCAGACGCGATGATAGTATCCAGACCTGTCACACACACCATACACAACCACAGAGAGAATATAATTTTGCACGAGTCCAGTCCACTGACAAATTTGTGTAGCATGACATCATGTCCGACCGGTCATAATTCCGAACCGTTTCGTGTCTGACGCTCCACGTCCCGAGACGCGGTTGCCATTAACACACACCATACAGGACTTTACTGAGCTTCGGGCGGCCGGATACTTGGCGAAGGAAATCGCCCACCGTCTGTCGGCCGAGGGACAATTCGTCCCCATGCCAAAGCCCAACGAGAGGGTGGTATTCATTCCTCATTTCTTCCACGGACTAGGGTTCCCACTCCACCCTTTCGTCCGTGGGCTGATGTACTATTACGGGATAGATTTCCATGATCTGTCCCCGAACTCCTTCCTCAACATCTCGGCGTTTATCATCGTGTGTGAGGCCTTCCTCCGCATCCAACCCCACTTTGGGCTGTGGCTCAAAGTCTTCAACGTGAAGCCGAAGGTGGTGGATGGCCAGCACGCGGAGTGCAGGGGAGCTAGTGAGTAAGTTGTCCAACGTCTCCAGGCCGAAAGGCACTTATGTGGAGATGGTAAAGGAGTGGCAGAAACAATGGTTCTACATCATAGAACCCCGTGGCACCACCTGGGCCGCAGCTGCCGAATTCCGCTCCGGTGCTCCCATGCGGCTCACCTCCTGGGTCGAGAAGAGTCCGAACTGGTGTTCGCCCGATGAGCTGATAGCGCTGCAGACGCGCGTTCAAAGTATGATAGCCAAGAACGTCAAGCTTGTCGATGTAATCCAAGTGATGCTAGTTCGCTGGATCCTCCCGTGCCAGCGCAGAAGTCGCCCTCTGTGGGAGTTTAATCCGAAGAAGCACCAAACCCTGGAGAGGCTCTACGAAACCACTCACGAAGGTGCCTGGAAGTTGCTCTTTATGGGCAACAAGAAACCGCCGGCCACAGATTCAGACCGTGGGCACAATTTTAAGCACCTCGCCAGCGAGGTATGTTATTTTTGACGTATCCCCTACTTGTTTGTTTCGAGGATGATGTCTGAGTTTTTATCATTGCTTTTTCAGGATTGGATGGAGAGGGCGAAGCGGATCCAGTGTCCGGCTCCGCTGCCTGAAGAACCGGTCATCCCGCGGCTGGCAAAGATGCTGGTACCGGCGCCATATAAGGCGCCGGAGAAGAAGGCCAAGAAGAAGGCCAAGGGGGCCAAAAGTGGCCCCCGTTGCACGGGCGCTTCGGACGTGACGTCCGAAGACGAAGAAGCCCATTCCTCCATCCCTGAGGACGACGACGAGGAAGAGGAGGAGGAGGAGGAGAAGAACCCTCCCCCTAAGGAGGGAAAGAAGAAGAGGGGGGCCTCCACGAATCCGGAGGCGGGAACGCCCAAGAAGGGGAAGGACGCCCCCGCAGTCAACACCGCGTGGGACGTTGACAGCAGTCCGGAGTGACGCCTCCGCACTAAGCCTCGGGCCGCATCGTAAGTACTATGACTCATGTACACAAGTGTGCCCGGCCTCTCCTTTTTATTGTTTTGACATGGTTAATTGTGCCATTGCAGTCCGGCCCGCGGCAACATCCAGCGATCCTCATCTGGAGGTTCGTTGGATCCGGCGGAAATGGCCAGTATGTCGCCGCCGCCCGCTTATTCCCCTGAGGCCAAGGACGACACCGAAGTGTTGTCCTGGAGGACCGCTCCGAGCCGGGGAGGGGCCCAGGACGCTGTCCAGGAGGCACCGCAAGGTGAGACCTCCGCTGCCGGACACATGGGGGAGCAGATCCCCATGGAGACTGACGAGGAGGGACGTATTCAGTTCGGTCCTCAGCCGAATACGATTCCGGGGACCGATACAGCCCCGGAATCCGGCGCGTGCCTTCCTTCGAAGGAGGGGGTGCGCCAATTCCACCAATGGCCCCTGTCCAGCTAGGGGCACCGGATAACCTGATGGAAGCGCTACGAGGCGCCTCCATTGTGGACGAGCACCGTGTCCTTATGGGTACAGTGATCGAGAAGGTTCAGTCCATCAAGAGCGGACTAAATGAGGCCTGCAACAATCTATTGACAGGTTTTGAGGTAAGTCACGTAAAAAGAGAACACCCCGTGCTAACAGTAGCCCCTGAGACACTGTCCGGCATTCGGAAAGAAAGGCCGGACAGAGGATCAACCTTTTGTAGGAGACTAATTTGATATTTATGAATAAGCAGGCGTCGCTGTTGGCCACGACCTCGCATGCTGCCGAAGTCTTTGAACTGAAGCAGAGGTTGGAGCGGACCGAGAACGAGCTCAGCGAGGTGAAGATTCAGCTCCACGAGAAGCAAGGTGAGTAACGACTTGCTGTATATTCGGAAAGAGTAAGCGGTGAGTATTGACCGGGGTGTCATAATATGTGTATGGGTGGCGACCGAGGTCGAGGCCCTAAAAAATGTCTTGACCGAAGCCGAGGGGAAGGCTGTCCAGCAGCAAGCCACCCGTAAGAAGCTCAAGGCCTGGGTCGACGAGATCCAGCAGGAGCTCCAGGACGCGGTGAAGAAGTGTGAGGCTTTGGAGCGCGAAGCGTCGGTTCGAGAGACCAAACTTACCAAGGCTCGCCAGAGCGCGGAGGCCGCACAGAATGAGGCCCGGGGCGCTCTCCAGGAGATCCAGGAGGCCAAGAAGATCGCAGAGGGTAAGGCTTTTAACATGCAAAGCAAGTATGCGGAGAAGAAGTACCTTTTGCTAACCCGGCTTCGGAGTTGCCCCGGGGCTTTTGCGGATCTGCCACGCAGCGTGTCCGATGCTGCGGAGTTCTTCCGAGCCGGAGAAGGGAATTCCACGGAGAAGCTGTTCTGGTCGCAGTATGCTGTGCCAGAACATCCGGTGCCCTTTGTCGATCAACTGAAACAGTTGGTCGAGCTGCACAGGGTGGCCGAACTAGCCATGAAGGATTTAATAATCCGGCTGTGGCCAGCCGAAGCTATACCTAGCAGTTATTTTGGCCTCGTGAAGCGGGTGATGGAGGCTTGTCCGCGGCTAGACATCGTCAAGCGATCAGTCTGCATCGAAGGTGCCCGCATGGCCTTCGCTCGTTGCAAGATGTGGTGGGTGAAGATGGACGCCGTCGAGGTGGCCAGGGGGGCGTTGGAGGGCAAGGAGCACCGCACACCCGAGCGATATTTTGCGGATGTCCTGGAGGGATCTCGACTTGCAGCAGCGCAGTGCGGGCAGGACATTATTTTCGAATGAAGACATTCATTTTTTGTCTTTACCTTGTATGATGAAAACAAATCCGGTTTGTAATATAATGTTTGTTATGTTTTGATTGTTTCCTCTTGTGCGGCCGTGATGTATGGAATCTGAGGGTTGGCCAGTCGTCGGCTTCTGCCCTCATGTAGGTAGTACGGAGGTGTTCGGGATGGAATCTAAACAATCTTGATCCAATTATATGGTCCTTGAAGGAGTTGTTTAGCGCAACGAACTAGGCAATCAGACTATGCGGCTTAAACGCCCTCACTTAGCCATAGGAGTTTCATAATAAAACATAGGCGCAGCCCCTGGTATACCAATCAGAGTGTTGTCAGAGTTTGATCGAGAAGTACCGATCCTTCGGGAAATGCGGAAAAAATCTCTAACGATTTGTGACCTCCGAACAGCTGACCGGCTCTCGCTGCATCATGACAGTCAGTTTTCGGCTTTCTCTACTGAGGTGCTCATCCGGTTTAGACCAGGGCAAAATCGCAGTAGTTCTCCCTTTACTACCCTAGCCGATGTAGCGGAATGTAGGGTAGCAAGCACAGGAGCCGGGCAACCCAACTATTGACCAAAGACATGATTCGGAACCAATGCATATAATGCTAAATTCGGGGTGCCGAACTTATCTATAAGAAGTGTTCGGACTTTGTTGCCGTATTATGTGGCGATAGGGAGCCCCTGGCGAATATGAAACGTACCAAAGTGCACGGGTGCGAGAATATAAGTAATTAATGGCAAAGGGAAACAGAAAAAGAGCAGAGGTAGCATCTGGGGCCCCTTGACTTGGGCTGTAAACTGTTTCCATTATAGTTGGGTTAATGCGTCAAAGCGCATTTATACAAATAATGCGATAAGAAACCGGCTATTTAACATGCCAGAACCAAAGGAGAGCTGCATTTGGGTACTGAAAAACAGGTAGAGTAGTCGTTGGATTGTCCTCTAGGGCTTCCCCTGTATGCCTGTGCTCTGCGCCAATCTGGTGTACTTGTCCTTTGACAAGACCGGTAATCAGGCCATCGAAGGAGGCCTGTATAAAAGATACCTGAAAGAAAAAGGAAGAAAGAGAAAAAAGGAAATAGTAAAGATACCAGTGAGTCCGGGATCGGTGTAGCCGAACTACAAGCTAGTTGTGCCTCCGTCGATGCCCATGGGATTTTGAGTGCGTAATTATGTACGCGTGGTGCGGATGCGGCTGCCTCATCGGGACTGGGACGGAGGCCGAATTGCTAATCGAGCTCTTGACGAGCCGAACCGTCCTGTTGCGGTGTGGTCCGGACTCTCTTAGTGATGTCCAGGGGCTCGGCAGCCGGATTACGGTTCTACTTGAGAAGGCCGCTATGTACCTCTGCTGCTAGGGCGGCTGTGTGCTCCTCTGTTCGGAGGGAGCGTTCAATGTTGCCATTGACTGTTATGACGCTGCGTGGACCGGGCATCTTGAGCTTGAGATAAGCGTAGTGTGGCACTTCATTGAATCTAGCGAACGCGGTTCGTCCGAGCAGTGGGTGGTAGCCGCTGCGGAAGGGGACGATATCGAAGATTAACTCTTCGCTTTGGAAGTTGTCCGGAGAACCGAAGACCACCTCCAGCGTGATTGAGCCCGTACAATGGGCCTCTACGCCTGGTATGACTCCTTTAAAGGTAGTCTTTGTGGGTTTGATCGTGAGGGATTAATGCCCATCTTCCGCACTGTATCCTGATAGAGCAGGTTGAGGCGCTACCACCGTCCATTAGGACTCGTGTTAGGTGAAATCCATCGATGATTGGGTCGAGGACCAGTGCGGCCGAACCGCCATGGCGGATACTAGTTGGATGATCTCGACGATCGAAGGTGATCGGGAATGATGACCACGGATTGAATTTTGGGGCGACTGGCTCTACCACGTAGACGTCCCTGTGTGCTCGCTTGCGCTCCCTTTTGGGGATGTGTGTAGCGTATATCATGTTCACCGTTTTGACTTGAGGGGGAAATTTTTTCTGCCCCCCAGTGTTCGGCTGCCGGGGCTCTTCGTCCTCGTCCTCACTTTGTGATCCCTTTTCTTTGTTCTCGGCATTTAACTTGCCAGCCTGTTTGAAAACCCAACAATCTCTGTTGGTATGATTGGCTTGTTTGTCTGAGGTTCCATGTATTTGGCATGGACGATCGAGTATGCGGTCCAAGCTGGATGTTCCCTCACTGTTCCTTTTGTAGGGCTTCTTCCGTTGGCCGGACTTGGAGCCGCTGAATCTGGCGTTAACTGTGGTGTCATCGGTGTTATCGCCATTGCTTCGGCGTTTGTGTCTATTGCGCCGGAGCTTGCCGGTGCTGTTCTTGGCCTCGGAGGGGCCTGCCTTGCAGGTTGTGTTTTTGCTACGAGCCAGCCAGCTGTCCTCACACGCGCAAAAGCGGGTCATGAGTGCTGTGAGGGCTGCCATGGATTTCGGCTTTTCTTGGCCGAGGTGGCGGGCGAGCCATTCGTCACGGATGCTGTGTTTGAAGGCTGCTAGGGCTTCGGCATCTGGACAGTCAACGATCTGGTTCTTTTTGGTTAGGAACCTAGTCCAGAATTTTCTGGCCGATTCTCCAGGTTGTTGGACTATATGACTTGAGTCATCGGCATCTGGTGGCCGAACATAAGTACCTTGGAAGTTGTCAAGAAAAGCTTTTTCCAAGTCCTCCCAGCTGCCGATGGAATTTTCAGGCAGGCTATTTAGCCAGTGTCTAGCTGGCCCTTTTAATTTTAGTGGGAGGTACTTGATGGTGTGGAGGTCGTCTCCTCGGGCCATATGGATGTGGAGAATAAATCTTCGATCCATACTGCGGGATCGGTCGTTCTGTCGTATGATTCAATGTTGACGGGCTTGAACCCCTCGGGGAATTCGTGATCCAGTACTTCATCTATGAAGCAGAGAGGGTGTGTGGCGCCTCTATATCGGGCCACGTCGTGGCGCACCTCCGATGAAGTCCGTCTGCAGTTATCGGCCCGGGCGTAACTAGGTTTGTCACGTCCGAATAGGTAGCCGTCATCCCGAGTCGGGAAGCGTCCTCGCGATCCGTAGATTGATCTGGTGTGTCCTGCTCTACTGTCCAAGTCCTGCCGAAGGTCGTATGTATGGTCCCGAGCTGTTTTGTCTATGTTTTTACGAGGCGGTGGGGCGGGCTGTTGTTCAGCCTGAGTTGCCGTTTTATCCCGACCGCGGGGTGGTCGGTCCGCCGCACTATCCCGACCACATGGTGGTCGTTCCGCATCGCGCGAGGGAGGTATGGGCTCTGGTGCCTCCTCATCGAACTGAGGTAGCAGTCTGCGCTTCGGGTAACTCTTGGTTGGGCGCTTGAGGCCGTATTCTTCGGCTGCCAGGACATCAGTCCATCTGTCAATGAGTAGGTCTTGATCGGCTTGAAGCTGCTGCTGCTTTTTCTTCAGGCTTCTTGCAGTAGCTATTAGCTGGCGCTTGAAGCGCTCCTGCTCGAGGGGTGCCTTAGGCACGATGAAATCCCCGCTGCCGAGGCTCTCCTCATCCTCGGAGAGTGGACGATAACTATCGTCGTCCGGGTCATTGGGCATGGCCTGTTTATCAGGGTTAACTTGCCCGTTGTCTTGTTCCTCCTGTTCGGATGCTGCTCCAATAGGGTCTTCATTGTTTTCGGCGTCGTCCGGAGTACTATTTTCTCCGGTGCCAGTGTTACCATCTTTTGAGCGACGCGGCTTAGAACGGCGTTTAGGGCGCCGGCGCTTGGACTGTGTCTCAGAAGTTTTATTCGCAACTGGATCTTCATTGTCATCGTCGCTAGCTTTTTTAGGTGTGTCAACCATGTACACATCGTACGAAGAGGTGGCTGTCCAACGTCCAGTGAATGGCGGGTCTTGGCCTTGCTCCTTGTCGGCATCGTCGTCCATACCGTAGATGTCTTCGGAGCCATAATCAAGCATGTCGGTTAAGTCATCAACAGTGGCTATGAAGTGGGTGGCGGGTGGGAAGCAAAATTCCCCATCATCAGCCTCTAGTTCGAATCGGACATAGTTCGGCTATGAGTCCCCCCGCCAAGGACATGTTTTTTAATGAATTTAGCACATCGCCCAAGGGCGAGTGTTGGAAGACGTTTGCGGCACTGAACTCGAAGATCGATGACCGATCCAGCTCGGTGTCTGCACGCGTACGCGGTTCGGAATTTATAGCCGAAAACGAGTCCGGAATTCCGTTGACGCAGATATTCCCAGGTGTTGGGTCTGTGTGCGGCACCAACGCCGCGGACTCTGTGGCTTCGGATGGTGCAATCTGATCCGGATCTAAGGCCGTAGCAGTTACAGAGACCATCTCCTGAATCTGGTCCGATGACAGATTTAAGTCATGTTCATCGGAGCGAGGGGGAGTGATCGCCGCGGTCTCAAATCCATTAAAGATCAAGTCGCCACGGATATCCGCAACGTAGTTCAAGCTTCCAAATCTGACCTGGTGGCCAGGGGCGTAGCTATCGATCTGCTCCAGACGGCCAAGCGAGTTGGCCCGTAGTACGAAGCCGCCGAGTATGAAAATCTGTCCGGGGAGGAAGGTTTCTCCTTGGACAGCGTCACTATGGACGATCGAAGGGGCCATCGAACCTTTCGTCGATGGCACAGTGGAACTCTCAATGAAAGCACCAATGTCGGTGTCAAAACCGGCGGATCTCGGGTAGGGGGTCCCGAACTGTGCGTCTAGGGTCGATGGTTACAGGAGACACGGGACACAATGTTTACCCAGGTTCGGGCCCTCTCTATGGAGGTAATACCCTACTTCCTGCTTGATTAATCTTGATGAATATGAGTGTTACAAGAGTTGATCTACCACGAGATCGTAATGGCTAAACCCTAGAAGTCTAGCCTGTATGACTATGGTAATGAGTATATCCTTTCCGGACTACACCCTCCAGTTTATATAGACACCGGGGGGATCTAGGGTTACATAGAGTCGGTTACCTAAAAAGAAATCTTCATAGTTGGTCGCCAAGCTTGCCTTCCACACCAAGGAGAGTCCAATCCGGACACGGGTACAGTCTTCAGCCTTTATGTCTTCACAGCCCACCAGTCCGGCCCATTGATAATAGGTCGGGCGCCCGAGGACCCCTTAGTCCAGGACTCCCTCATTGGGCGCCATAGTTGATGGAGCTGTCGATGATGAAAATGGCAGTGAAGGTGACGCACTGCTTACGCTATCGGGTTCCTGCAAGTGATCCCCCTCCCTGGCGCGCCAAAGATGTCATGGGAAACCACGGCCACCTATGGGGCCATGAGCCCCTTTTGGTTCGGCGGGGGGATGGGCAGGTTGCACAAAGAGCGGAGAAGCGCAACGCAGCACGACAAAGATCGCACAGGCAGTTTTACCGAGGTTTGGGCCGCCGCGACGCATAAAACCCTACTCCTGCTTTGGTGGATTGATGGTGGGTAATGGTGTAAAACGCGGTGCTCTTGCCCGGCAAGGTTGCCTCGGGACGAGAGTGGCTACGCGCGTATGAATGTGTGAGGGTCCGAATCATTTCTACGGTTGCCATGGTCCGCCTTTTATAGATGAAGGGGTCACGACAGTGGCAAATCAGTCTTTACATACTGATTAGATAGCAAACAGTGCTATAATACCTAACTCTGTAGGCTGACAAAGCACATTAAATGCGCCGCTCAGTGTCACATCACAGCGTGCCTGGAAGGCCTTGCCGAGCTGTTTTGCCAGCTTCGCACCTGCTTGCTTGACACGTCTCCGGACGGGTGTCATTTGGAGGTATTTTCTATAGGAAGTGGCTACCATGTGGCAGGAAGTAGCCACTTAGTCAGTTAGGAGCTTGACACCACACTGATTGACGACGTGCATCACTGTGAGGTGGTGCGGTGGAGTGGTTTGCCTCCGCAAGCCCCGGCAGGCTTGCCGGGACGATCTTGGAGGCTTGCTTCCGGGGTAACCCCAACCTTGCCAGGCTCGCCTGCCTGGCAAGGGAGGTTCTTCCCGTAGTGGTATCTTGTCTCTCTGGCTAGTCTTGATCTTCTTGATCTGCACTTTGATCCTTCAAAGAACCGAGCCCTTCGTGCTTTGACCTGACCTTGGATGCTGCAACTCGTTCTTGGGCCTGTGCATAGTCTGGGCAACGGACCCAGGGTTTGTTGCACCGACAGTGTGCTGGTTGTGTTTTCAGGGAACGAACTATTGAGTAGGCTGAAGAACTATCGAATAACATATTGAGAAATGATAATGATTGGACACTTCCTGGACCAGCACCTAAGCCAACTCCAAAGAAGAGAGGTACTCTATTCCTCAGTCCTCAAGCTATGCAAGAGGCAAGGCAATCTATGAAAGAAAAGGGTATTAAAGCTGAAGATGTTAAGAATTTACCACCTATTGAAGAAACACATGGGCTCGACACCCCGACACAGGTAGTGAAAGCAAATTCTCTTTATAGATTCGATGAAGGTGATATCCCTTATAATAAATCTGCTGGTCAATGCCTAGACGAATTTGATAATTACATTGTTTAGCCAGAACATTTTAATATGTATGTTAAGAATCAATTGAAACATAATGCTATCATGATCGATCGCTTAAGTGACTTGATTTTCAGAATTACTAATGATGTTAAGGGCTTAGGAAAACATGAAACCATGGTTCATACCTAGTTAGAACAAGTTGCTAAGTCTAAAAATGATTTGCTTAATGAGATGAGTAATAATATGAATGATCATGTTGTTATAGTAATGACTGGAGAAGGAAGAATGACTCAGCGGCCACTATATCCTGAAGGTCATCCTAAAAAAATGGAGCAAGATTCTCAGAGAACTAATAATGCTATACCTACTTCATCTAAGAAAAATGATAGAAATTTGCATGCTTCTAGTGAACCTGAGGTAGAAAAACTTCTGAGAATCATAATGATGTTTCTATTTCCAATGCTGAGACACAATCTAGTAATAAACATCCACCTAGTGATAATGATAATGATGTTCATGATGATGCTCAACCAGATAAGGATAAAGAACCTGGTAATGATGTAAAATAGAACGTGTTGTTGATCTTGATAACCCACCTCCTAAGAACAAAAGATATGATAAAAGAGATTTCATTGCTACCAAACATGGTTGGGAACCATGGGTTCAGAAACCCATGCCTTTTCCAACTAAACCTCTGAAGAATAAGGATGAAGAAGATTTTGAGCGCTTTGTTGAAATGCTTAGGCCTGTTTTCTTGCGCACTCGTTTGACTGATATATTGAAAATGCCACCATATGTTAAATACATGAAAGATGTTGTCACTAAAAAAGGAAAGATACCTGAAGCTGAAATTTCCACCATGCTTGCAAATTATTAGTTTAAGACCGGAGTATCTAAGAAGTTAGGAGACCTGGGATCACCAACTATACCATGCTCCATTAAAAGAAGTTATGTCAATACTGCTTTGTGTGGTTTGGGAGTCAGTGTTATACCTTTTTCTTTATATAGAAGACCTGATTTGAATAAGCTCACACCTACTGAAACATCTTTGCAAATGGATGATAAATTAACTGCTATACCTATTGGAATTTGTGATGATGTGCCTCTTGTAGTTGCAAATGTTACTATCTTAACAGACTTTGTTATACATTATATGCCCCAGGGAGATGCTATGTCGATCATCCTTGGTAGACCCATTTCAAATACTGTAGGGGCTGTTATTGATTGCAACAAAAACAAGGTTACGTTTCATGTCAATGGTAATGAGCATACAGTTCATTTTCCGAAGAAACAAAATTCGTTGAATAGTATCAATATAATTGAAAAATTTCTACAATCACTATTGGAGGTTTTCAATTCCCTCTTTCGTTAGTCAAAAATAAATATGAAACTCTTATTGCTGGGGAGATGCATATCCCCATTGAGGTAACCTAGTGTTATACGAAGATTCTTCAATTTCATGTTACTCGAAAATAGTATGTTAATAAGACTTGATCAATCTTATTAGTGGATTGTTTGTTAGGGGCATGTGGTCAACGAATTTAGGAAGCACAACCTATCGTTCCCATTAATTGCTCTCCGTTATTTAAAGTTAATAAAGTAGAAATGCCATGATTATCCTCTTTATTATCCGTCCAATAGAAAATGTCCGAGAAATAAAAGTACTTGGAATGACCTGAAAATTTAGTATGATTTTTTCTACAATATATAAGAATTTTTTTTTACATTGAACACACCCCAAGGGAATGCATCTGTAAGCCACAAGATCACAGGGCACGCCATGTCGGCTTGTGCGTCCCACAGGGACCCACTCACTTATCTCATTCTCAGCCGCACACTCCCTTCTTCCACCTCCATCAAAATTCAGCATCGTCTTCAAACCCATATTCTTGCTCATTTGCCTGCAAATTATGATCTTCTTGCTCGGAGCTCCATTTTCGAAACTGTTTTGCGGATTACTCCTTGGTATGTGACTCCTCCAATGGTCCAATTAGTTTTTCTTCTAGTGCTTTATATTTCATAATTTTTTGCTGTTGTGGTAACCATGTTTTTGAGCTTGGATGATGAATTTATATGATCCAAAGTTGTTTTGATTCATTTTATAACCTCTAGACACTTGTGGGAGTAGTTGCTATCAATCTTGTTGAGTTTTGTTCACTTTTATTTTGAGTCACTAAAAATTTCAGAATATTTTAGAGAAAAGGAAAATGCTCAAGTGGTTGAGAGGTTCTTCTAGCCGAGGTCCTAAGGAAACCTCGAGGCCCAAGTAGAATCTCCCTCGTGCGGCCGAGTTGCGACTGTGTGAGTGGCCGTGTGAAAAATTCTTGAGGGATGAGGGAATTTTCCATGATTTCTATCATTTTCCGAACAATGTCGGCATTATCTTCTTCCTCAAAGATAAGTGTGACGAGTATCTCCTCCTCACTAATACTTTCATCCAAAACTTCTATTTTTCATGCTAGGAGAGAAATACCCACCGTGTCATTCCACTTATATGATATTCCTAGAGAGATGACATTGGAGGAATTTTGTGAGGTCTGCTTGATTCCTGACGAGGGTATACCCCTTGAGCCACATCCTAGGGATGTTGTGGAATTCATATCCGAAGTAACTGTGGGGGAGTCGAGAGGAGTTTAGGAGGCTAGAGTTGCTAGTTTACATTTTTTTTCCTATTTTGCGCTATTACTCATAATTTGCGAGGAGATGTTTGACTGGACGGTGGGAGAGTGAAACGCTCAGCTCACCCGACCTTGCTATTTTGTGCCATGCTCTTTATCATGATAGAACTTTTAGTTTGGGTGCTATGATTGCCCAACGGTTGCACACAAACCGTTCGAAGGGCGTTATCCACGGTGGTATTTATGCTTCTCGCATCCCTAAACACTTTGATATTCCGATTAGACACGAGGAGGTGGAAGAGAAGCTTCTACCCGTTAGATATATTGATTATGATAGCGTGGTTGGGCATAACTTTCTTGATAATGAAGAGCCCGAGCGATTTTGTTATAACTTAGTATTTAGTTAGGGCACTCGTGAGATTATTACCCTGCCTACACCTTATTTGTTTGATCTCTCTTTAGGCAGGTACACTATTATGCCACAGGACATTTATGCCTATTGAGGCCTGGCACAGCCCTCAGCACCTGAGCCCGAGCCGGCTGCACAGCCTGTTTACCAGTGGGATCTGCAGGACCCTGCCTATCAGGGGAACCCTCAAGAGCTCTGGTATTATCCTGGACAAGGATATTTCGACCCATGGTCGTAGACCAATTTAGGCCAAAACCCTAAGGTTGGGGGAGTACGTATTTCTCACTAACATTACATTTATGCACTAGTAGAAAATAGGCCTTTGGTCCGGAGCATTAGTCCCGGCCTGGTTTGGGCCCGGGACTAATGTGATCATTAGTTCCGGTCCCAACGACTAGGAGCGGACGGGGGCATGGCCACCTTTAGTCACGGTTCATTTGTGACCTCTAGTCCCGGTTGGTGATACCAACCGGGACTAAAGGGGTGGTGGCAGGCTGGCGTCAGGCTGGGGCCCCTGCAAGCCCCTTTAGTCCCGGTTGTATCACCCACCGGGACTAGAGGCAGACCTTTAGTCCCGGTTTGTATCACCAAGCAGGACTAAAGATATCACTATATATAGTTCTTCGTCCAGCCCAAGCTCTCCTTTCTCTGTTTTCTCCTTTCTCACGTCTGTTCTCTTCCCCTTGCTCGAGCTCATCCTCCATTTTTGCCAAGATTTGAGGCACCCCATCTATCCAAGTGTTCTAAAAGGTTAGCAACTTTGTCCTTTCATCTCTCATTGCTAGTTAAGCTTGTGCAATGCTCTATAAGTATAGTGATTTGTGGGTTTTAGTTTGGGAGTAATTATGTGGGAGTTTATTTGATTTATATGCAATTTCAGCTCAAATTAACTTCTTAGTTTACATATGTGTAGGTGTGGTTTACTTAGTGCCTTCCCGTCCCCATCCTAACCGTCATTGATCGCCCGCACCGTTCTGTTGCTGGCACCAACTTGGTGAGCCTCTTGTTCTTATCCTTTTTGTAAAAAAGAAAGATCTTATTTGTATGATTTAGATAGGTACTTGTATAATTTTCTTACTTGTATGATTATTTGTTATATATAGTGCCATGGTTTTGATATCCATCCCCGTCGGCCCTCGTCCGGTTTATGATTCGGATGTGGTATATTCTCTTTTATAACTACTTGTTGCATTTCGTGTTTATGACAATTATGCCCATCAAGTTGACATAGATATTTTTATCTAGGAGGTATGTGAACCGGAAATTGCAACCGACCATCTTGTCGAAAAATTAAATTTAGTTGAAAAAGAAAACGAATATTGGAAAGAAAATTTGAAAATAATTGAATAACAGAAGATGACATTGGAGTTCTATGTTGCCGATGTCATCGATGATCACAAGATCAACATGGATGCAATGCGCTTGAAGATTAAAAAGATTAGAAAATATGCCGCTAATAAAGAGGCTTGGTATCGTTATGCTATTGGATCAATTATTACCTTAGTTGCGATCTTGATCGCATTTGTTGTTGCATTTAAATGCTTTAGCTAGATATTTGTATGTTGTTTTATGAGAATAAGTGTGTATGAACTTGTATTAATTTGCTCTTTTCGATGTTGTGTAATGAAGATGCACCTGCAATGGATGTACGATGACCGACGCTCTCCCCAATCCATTAATGGCGTGCATACTTTTCTGCTTGCGGCTGAGGCAAACAAGCGAAAAGGTTTTATGTGTTATCCATGTGCTGTCTGTAAGAATGATAGGAATTACTCTACCTCAAAAGTCCTTCACAGCCACTGCTTTCGTCCGGTTTCATGTACGGCTATAACTGTTGGACCAAGCATGGAGAAAGAGGGGTTATAATGGAAGAGAATGATGACAACTATCCTAGGCTCCCTGAATATGATGGTACTACAATGTGGGAAGAAGCTGAAGAAGAGGCATCAGATGAGCCCGCTGATGATCTTGGCCGGGCCATTGCTGATGCAAAGAGAAACTGCACAAGGGAAAAGGAGAAGTTGAAGTTGCAACACATGTTATAGGATCACAAAAAATTGTTGTACCCAAATTGCGAAGATGACAAGAAAAAGCTGGGTACCACACTAGTGGTGCAATGGAAGGCAGAGAATGGTGTATCTGACAAGGGATTTGAAAAGTTGATGATAATGTTAAAGAAGATGCTGCCAAAGGACAACGAATTGCCCGACAATATGAATGAAGCAAAGAAGGTTGTCTGCCCTCTAGGATTAGAGGTGGAGAAGATACATGCATGACCTAATGACTGCATCCTCTACCGCGGTGAGGAGTACGAGAACTTGAATGCATACCCGGTATGCGGTGCATTGTGCTATAAGATCAGCCGCGATGACCCTGGTGATGTTGAGGGCGAGCGCCCCATGAAGAGGATTCCTGCCAAGGTGATGTGCTATGCTCCTATAATACCACGGTTGAAACTTTTGTTCAAAACAAAGAGCATGCCAAGTTGTTGTGATGGCACAAAGAAGACCGTAAGAAAGACGGGATGTTGAGAGTACCCGCTGATGGTCGCGGTGGAGAAAAATCGAGAGAAAGTGGCCGGAGTTTCCAGATGACGCAAGGAACTTATGGTTTGGTATAAGTGCAGATGGCATTAATCCTTTTGGGGAGCAGAGCAGCAATCATAGCATCTGGCCTATGACTCTATTGTTGGAGATATGCCCTAGAGGCAATCATGTATGATGATATTTCCTATGTGTTTATGAATAAAGATAGTCCTTGGACATTATCAATGATGTATATCAGCAAGTACGTGACTTGTTTGTGGGACTATGCATTGTATGATTACTGTCCTAAAAGATCCCTAGTCGAAAGGGCTGTGTGGACGCGCAGCCGGCTAGACTAGCATATGACACGGTCGATGGCTTGGTCTCACTAGCCATGGAGCATTGGATGCTAACCGGATAATATGGACTTGGAAAGGTCTGGTCGGATTCGACGTAGTCGGATCCGAGTCGAGATAAGGTCCGAGTCAGACAAACCCAACTATGAGACGCGGCGATATGTCATCTGTGGGTCTCTAGTACAACATACATTCTATGTCCTAAGACCTGAGCTGGCACATGTACTCAGGATGGTGACAGACTTGCTTTGGGCCGACCAAACGCTACTCCGTGACTGGGTAGTTACAAAGGTAGGTTTCGGGCTTGTCCAGACCCATGCTGTGGGACATGGTCGAGCAAGATGGGATTTTCCCCTCCGATTAGGAGAGATGTACTTTGGGCCCCTCGTGTGATCCGACCGCGATAAGCATGGCCATGCGACAAGGATTATGAGATAATCCGGTTTATGGTCGGCATCACTGGAATGAGAAAGAGGTCGGGCTAGCACAAGGATGACAGACTCGCCTTGAGCCCGACAACATATATCGTGTGGCAAAAGGAATGGAAGTATGATGTACAGGTTCGCCTAACCAGCTTCATAGTCTGCTTGGTGTTCGGCATGCCTTGCTAGGGGCCGCTACCAACCATGCAGTTCAGAGGTGATCCGAACTGCGACCTAGCCAGCTTGAACCTAAGGGGTCGCGCGCTTAAGGGAAGGAACCTACGAGGTTGGATCCGAGGACACTGGTCGGATGTGATCCGAGTTGTATTCGGATTGTGGCTGAGTAGACTTATGGGCTTTAGGATCCGTGCGAGGCCCAAGTGTTGAGCCCGCGACGGATGCCTATATAAAGTGGGGTGTGGCACACTCATGCGATTGATTGCTTCGGCGCTGTCACTAGGGTTTGCATGTGTTGCGAATAGACACCTCCACTCGCTGCCAGTTGTCTGATCGGACCTAGCAATCCGCCGCACGACGTTCCTCCTGCACGCGCAGATACTGTTAGAGGCGGTGCACTTGCGCCGCTCCGACGAACCTGTACGAGGGATCCGACGACCGGTTGTTCGAGGGAGATCGGACGAGGAGGAGACGAACCACGCAGACGTGCTGCCCCAACTCTTCTTTCGCTGCACAGCACTGCGCGTCTAGTGGTAACGAACTGTGATCCATCTCCTGTAGAATGTTCCTCGTTGTTCTGCGCCTAGGAAAATTTTAATTTGCAGTCGACGCACCCTACCGTAGAACCCAATAGTGGTATCAGAGCCTCTGCTATAGGATTTGGTTTCAGATCGTATGCATATTAGATATGTGGATGCGACAGATGAGATCTGTTGTTGTTTATGAGATCGGCTATGTGCACGGTTGATGTGATCAACTGCACATGGGAATCGTTGAGGCTATGTTTTCTGTCAATCGGGATCGATGAGTTCGTGACACAACCTACCCCTACCGGTCGGTTATCCGCCATCGGGGTTTACAGTGAAACGTAAATCCGAATCGGATTCGTGATGATCGATGAGATCGGTCAGATAAGAAAAATCAGCATGATCGGAGTGCAGATGTGATCTGTGATTTCCGAAAACGTCGGGCGGTGCGTGATCGGAGTGCAGCGTGATCGGACCGCTGTGTGTGTAGCGCCTTGTATTTCGTACCAGACACAAACCGGTAGAATGTGATTCTATGCGTAACTTTGTTTTGCAGGTTTGATGTGAATAGTATGGCTCATGTGTATGTGATGCATGTGTATAATTTATACATGGCCTGCGCGTCATGTTTGTCAGCCGGCAGGAGCCAAAGTGCTGTCATTATATTGTATAACGACCTGCGTGTCGACTTGTGACTCTATGTAAAATTCATTGCTAGTTGTAGTAGTTGGATAATAGAGATCAGGTTGGTGGCTTGGCGTCCCGGCGTGACAAACAAGATGGAGTTCCTAGATGGTCATCGGAGTCGGAGCCGACCTGGAAGAACATCCATGAAGGAGCCATACTATTTCACAATATATGTTTATTTGTGATTGTTATGCTTCTTTGTTTCTATGCATGTTAAAATGGTAGAAAGATCCCTCATGAATATCAAGCTAATTGCCATCCTCGATGTTGCACCTTCGCACGTCAAGTACGTCTAGTAGTGGGCTCATAAAATTGGGGTGCTGCTGGGTGTCCTTGAACTGAAGGGTTTGTGTCGGACACGGAAATGCACTGCATCAGGTTAACTTGACAAGGCTATCAAAATGGTTTGGGGCCTTGTGGCAAAGAAGGTTGGGGGCTGGGGTTTGAGATACCTTCCCGACCGACAGGAGTCGTATAGAGATACGATTAGCAAGGAGTTGCTTACCGAGTAGGCATGTTGTCTAGCAGTGATGCTAAAGCTCACTAGTCGCATGTGCTAGTCGGATCCTGAATCACTAGGATATTGCGGAGGGATGCTAACTTTAGTCGGAGTATTTCCGTTTATGCTTGAATTACTCTACATAAACACATTGCTTAGTGATTGCATATTTTATGTTGTAGATCAATGGCACCACCTGCTCAACCCAACTTTGCATTGAACTCAATTCTGGAAAAGGATAAACTGAATGGAACAAACTTTACCACCTGGTATAGAAATCTGAGAATTGTTTTCAAGCACGATAAAAAGGAACATGTTCTAGAGGATCCACTTCCAGAGGAACCTGCAGATAATGCTAATGCCACAACTAAGAATGCCTACCAGAAACTCGTTGATGAATCAACGGAGATCAGTTGTCTGACGCTGGCTTGTATGGAGCCCGATTTGCAACAGCATTTCAAAAATGTTGAGGCTTACGATATGATCGAGAGTCTCAAGAGCATGTTTTAGACACAGGCTAGGACCGAAAGGTTCAACGTCTGGAGATCCTTGGTGGATTGCAAGCTGAAGGAAGGTGATCCACTGAGCCCACATGTGATCAAGATGATCGGATATGTGCAAGCTTTGGATCGGTTGGGCTTCCCGCTCTTGGATGAGCTGGCTACTGATGTTGTTTTCTCTTCCGCCCAGCTATGGGACGTTCATCTCGAACTATCATATGCATGGCATGGATAAGAAGCTCACTGAATTGCATGGGATGCTCAAAGTGGCAGAGCAAGATATTAAGAAAGGCACACATCAAGTGTTGATGGTGCAGAAATCGGCTAAGTTCAAGAAGAGTTGGTCAAAAAATAAGGCTAAGGCAAAGGGCACGGAGACGGCAACCTCTGCCGCTGCGCCAAAGTCTGGACCGGACTCGAAGACCATTTGCTATCATTGCAAGGAGACCGGTCACTGGAAGAGGAACTGTAGCAAGTGGCTTGCAGAGCATGGCAAGAAGGCCGGAAATGCTTCTTCAAGCAAAGGTACACTTGTTGCATATGTTATAGACATTTACCTTGCTGACATACCTAGTAGCTCTTGGGTATTTGATACCGGATCGGTTGTTCATATTTGCAACTCAATGCAGGGGCTGGTAAGAACTAGGCGTGTGGCACAAGGGGAGATTGACATCAGGGTCGGCAACAAAGCAAGAGTTGCTGCGTTGGAGGTCGGCACGATCCAGCTCCAGCTTCCTTCTGGATTTATTTTGGAATTGAATAATTGTTATTACATTCCTGCACTTAGTTGGAACATTATTTCTGCCTCATGTTTGATGAGTCAGGGTTATGAATTCAATTTAAAGGACAATGGTTGTTCGTTTTATTTGAATGGTATGTTCCACGGCTATGCACCCATTGTTGATGGGCTTTTATATTGAATCTAGAATAGGAACCGGTCTATAACGTGAATGTCAAGAGGCATAAGCCTAATGAGATAAATCCGACATACTTCTGGCATTGCTGGCTTGGACACATTAGTCTCAAACGCATGAAGAAGCTCCATGATGATGGGCTCCTAACTTCGTCCGACTTCGGGTCGTTTGAGACATGTGAATCATGCTTGCTAGGCAAGATGACTAAGTCTCCTTTCGCAAAGAGTTGCGAGAGGGTGTCCGAGCTGTTGGAACTGATACACAGTGATGTGTGTGGACCAATGAGCACAACTGCCAGAGGTGGCTATCAGTACTTCGTGACTTTTACCGACGACTTGAGTAGATATGGATATATCTATTTGATGAGGCACAAGTCGGAAACTTTTGAAAAGTTCAAGGAGTTTTAGAACGAGGTTGAGAATCAACTCGGCAAGACTATAAAGATTCTACGATCAGATCGTGGAGGTGAGTACATGAGCCAGGAGTTTGATGATCATTTGAAAAGTCGAGGTATAGTACCTTAGCTCACACCTTCGGGTACGCCACAGAGAAACGGTGTGTCAGAACGGAGGAATAGGACCTTGTTGGACATGGTCCGGTCTATGATGAGCAAATCAGATTTACCCTTGTCATTGGGATACGCTCTAGAAACTGTAGCTTTCACACTTAACAGGGTACCATCGAAATCCGTAGATAAGACACCACATGAGATGTGGACCGGGAAGACTCCCAGTTTGTCTTTTCTAAAGATTTGGGGCTGTGAAGCATTTGTCAAGCAACTTATGTCAAACAAGCTTACACCCAAGTTGGATAAATGCCTCTACAACCGGGAAGAGAACAAAGTGTTTGTTGCTCGGAACGGGGTTTTCCTTGAGAAAGAGTTTCTCAGTCGGGAGGCCAGTGGGAGGACGGTCCGACTCGAAGAAATTCGAGGACCACTCGGGGACGGCTCGGCTAGTGATGAGATCATACCGTAGTTAGTCAGGGAACCCGTAGTGGAAGCGGCACCGGAACCACGGAGGTCGGAGAGATTACGCAGAGTGCGCGATGTATTGTTGCTCGAAAGCAACGAGCCGGCCACATATGCAGAAGCGATGGTGAGCCCCGATTCCGAGTCATGGCTGGAGGCCATGAGATCCGAGTTAAAGTACATGGATGAGAATCAAGTCTGGGACTTGGTTGATCCGCCGCCTGGCGTAACAGCCATTGGTTGCAAATGGGTCTTTAAGAAGAAAACCGATGTGGATGGAAATGTTCAGATCCACAAAGCTCGGCTTGTCGCTAAGGGTTATGGACAAGTTCAAGGAATTGACTATGACAAGACTTACTCGCCGGTAGCGATGCTGAAGTCGGTGAGGATCGTACTAGCTATAGCTGCATATTTCAATTACGAGATATGGCAGATGGATGTCAAGACGGCTTTCCTTCACGGAAATTTAACCGAGGACGTATATAAGATACAGCCCGAGGGTTTTGTCGATCCGACTAGCACTAGTAAGGTATGCAAGCTCAAGAGATCCATTTATGGGTTGAGGCAAGCATCTCAGAGTTGGAACATTCGTTTTGATGAGGTCGTCACTGGTTTCGGTTTCATTAAAAGCGAAGAGGACTCTTGCTTATACAAGAAGTTAAGTGGGAGCTCGATAGTGTTTTTGATCTTGTATGTGGATGACATACTACTGATCGGAAATGATGTTTTGATGCTGGACTCGGTCAAGGAGTCATTGAATGGCAAGTTTTCGATGAAGGACCTTGGTGAGGCAATGTATATTTTAGGCATTAAGATCTATAGAGATAGATCGAGGAGGCTGCTCGGCTTAAGCCAGAGCACGTACATAGATAAAGTGTTGAAGCGGTTCAACATGAGTGAGGCGAAGAAAGGGTTCTTGCCACTCTCACATGGTATAAGGCTAAGCGAGACTCAGAGTCCTTCGACATCTGATGAGCGAAGAAGGATGAGTAGGATTCCATATGCCTCGGCAATCAGATCCATCATGTATGATATGTACAAGGCCTGATGTTGCTTTTGCAATAAGCCTAATGAGCAGATACCAGGCCAACCCAGGTGAGAGTCACTGGGCAGCGGTAAAGACTATTTTGAAGTACCTGAAAAGGACTAAAGAGATGTTCCTAGTTTATGGAGGTGAGGAAGAGCTCGTCGTAAGGGGTTACGCCGATGCTAGTTTCCAAACCGACACAGATGATTGTCGATCACAGTTCGGATTCGTGTACGTCATGAACGGGGAGCAGTGAGCTGGATGAGTTCCAAGCAAGATACGGTGGCTGATTCTATCACAGAAGATGAATACATTGCGGCTTGTGAAGCTGCAAAGGAAGGTGTTTGGATCCGGAATTTTCTGGATGATCTTGGTATTTTCCCAGCCTCAGTAAAACGGTTGGACCTTTATTGTGATAATTCTGGTGCCATCGCACAAGCCAAGGAGCCGAGAAATCACCACAAGGTCAGACACATAGATCGGAAATATCACCTGATACGAAAGATCGTAAAGAATGGTGATGTAGAGTTATGCAAAATTCACACGGATGCAAATGTTGCAGATCCGTTGACTAAGCCGCTTCCACAACCCAAGCATGAGGGGCACGTTAGAGCTATGGGCATTTGATGTCTATTTGATTGACTCTAGTGCAAGTGGGAGACTGTTGGAGATATGCCCTAGAGGCAATCATGCATGATGATATTTCCTATGTGTTTATGAATAAAGATAGTCCTTGGACATTATCAATGATGTATATCAGCAAGTATGTGACTTGTTTGTGGGACTATGCATTGTATAATTACTATCCTAAAAGGTCCCTAGTCGAAAGGGCTGTGTGGACACGCAGCCGACTAGACTAGCATATGACACGGTCGATGGCTTGGTCTCACTAGCCATGGAGCATTGGGTGCTAACCGGATAATATGGACTTGGAAAGGTCTGGTCGGATTCGACGTAGTCGGATCCGAGTCGAGATAAGGTCCGAGTCGGACGGACCCAACTATGAGACGCAACGATATGTCATCTGTGAGTCTCTAGTACAACATACATTCTATGTCCTAAGACGTGAGCTGGCACATGTACTCGGGATGGTGACAGACTTGCTTTGGGCCGACCAAATGCTACTCCGTGACTGGGTAGTTACAAAGGTAGGTTTCGGGCTTGTCCAGACCCATGCTGCGAGACATGGTCGAGCAAGATGGGATTTGCCCCTCCGATCAGGAGAGATGTACTCTAGGCCCCTCATGTGATCCGACCGGGATAAGCATGGCCATGCAACAAGGATTATGAGATAATCCAGTTTATGGTCGGCATCATTGGAACGAGAAAGAGGTCGGGCTAGCACAAGGATGACAGACTCACCTTGAGCCCGACAACATATATCGTGTGGCAAAAGGAATGGAAGTATGATGTACAGGTTCACCTAACCAGCTTCATAGTCTGCTTGGTGTTCGGCATGCCTTGCTAGGGGCCGCTACCAATCATGCATTTTGGAGGTGATCCGAACTGCGACCAAGCCGGCTTGAACCTAAGGGGTCGCGCGCTTAAGGGAAGGAACCTACGAGGTCGGATCCGAGGACACTAGTCAGATGTGATCCGAGCTGTATTCGGATTGTGGCCGAGTAGACTTATGGGCTTTAGGATCCGTGCGAGGCCCAAGTGTTGAGCCTGCGACGGATGCCTATATAAAGTGGGGTGTGGCACACTCATGCGATTGATCGCTTCGGCGCTGTCACTAGGGTTTGCATGTGTTGCGAATAGACACCTCCACTCGCCGCCAGTTGTGTGATCGGAGCTAGCAATCCGCTGCATGATGTTCCTCCTGCACGCGCGGATACCGTTAGAGGCGGTGCACTTGCGCCGCTCCGGAGAACCTGTACGAGGGATCCGACTACCGGCTGTTCGAGGGAGATCGGACGAGGAGGAGACGAACCATGCGGACGCGCTGCCCCAACTCTTCTTCCGCTGCACGGCACTGCGCGTCTAGTGGTAACGAACTGTGATCCATCTCCTATAGCATGTTCCTGGTTGTTCTGCGCGTAGGAAAATTTTAATTTGCAGTCGACGCACCCTACCGTAGAACCCAACATCTATGTATCTATAACCTTCCTCATTGGTTGTGCATGAAGCGAAAGTTCATTATGATGCCAGTGCTCATCCAAGGCCCTAAGCAACCCGGTAGCAACATTGATGTGTACCTAAGGCCATTAGTTGAAGAACTTTTACCGTTGTGGAATATAAAAGGTGCACGTGTGTGGGATGAGTACAAACAGCAGGAATTTGACCTATGAGCGTTGTTGTTTGTAACCATCAATGATTGGCCTACTCTTAGTAACCTTTCAGGATAGTCAAACAAGGGATACAATGCATGCACACACTGTTTGGATGAGATTGAAAGTATATATTTGGATAAATGTAAGAAGAATGTGTACATGGGACATCGTCGATTTCTTCCGATCAGGCATCTCTTAAGAAAGAAAGGCAAGCATTTCAAAGGTGAGGCAGAACACCGGAAGAAGCCTGACCGCCGTACTGGTGATCATATACTTTATATAGTCAAGGATTTAAAAGTAATCTTTGGAAGGGCCCCAGCGGACAATCTGTTCCGAATGACGCTAATGGATACGCACCCATGTGGAAGAAGAAATCTATATTTTGGGACCTACCCAATTGGAAAGACCTAGAGGTCTGCTCTGCAATCGATGTGATACACGTGATGAAGAATCACTGCGTGAACCAGCTAGGCTTCTTGGGCGTGTATGGGAAGACAAAAGATACACGGAGGCACAGGAGGACCAGCAACGTATGAACGAAAAAGATGGCATGCATCCAAAGCAGTATCAAGGTCCTGCCAGCTATGCTTTTACCAAAGAAGAGAAGGAAATATTTTTTTGAATGCCTTCTTAGTATGAAGGTCCTGTATAGCTTCTTGTCGAATATAAAGGGAATAATAAATATGGCAGAGAAAAAAAATCCAAAACCTAAAGTCTCATGATTGCCACGTGATTATGATGCAATTACTTCTGATTGCATTGAGGGGGCTTCTACCGGAAAATGTTCGATTAGCCATTGTGAAGCTATGTGCATTCCTCAATGCAATTTCTCAGAAGGTAATCAATCCAGAAATCCTACCAAGGTTATAGAATGATTTGGTCCAATGTCTTCTCAGTTTCGAGTTGGTGTTCCCACCATCCTTCTTCAATATCATTACACATGTCCTAGTTCACCTAGTCGACGAGATTGCCATTCTGGGTCTTGTATTTCTACACAATATGTTCCCCTTTGAGAGGTTCATGGTAGTCTTAAAGAAATATGTTCATAACCATGCTAGGCCAGAAGGAAGCATCTCCAAGGGCCATGAAACAGAGGAGGTTATTGAGTTTTGTGTTGACTTTATTCCTGACCTTAAGCCGATTGGTGTTCCTCAATTACGGCATGAGGGGAGACTGGGTGGAAAAGTCACGCTAGGAAAGGATTCAGTAATATGTATGGACGGGCATTCTCACACTCAATCACACTACACAATTCTACAAAATTCCACCTTGGCGGTTCTGTATATCGAGGAACACATGGATATTGTACGCTCCAATAACCCGGAGCAGACTGACCCCTGGATTAAACATACACACATGGCGACTTTCGGCAGTTGCTTGCAAACACATGCCATGAATGAGCCCACTGTTGGAGATGAATTGTACTTGTTGGCCAAGTCACCATCTTCGACTATATTGACTTACAAAGGGTACGAGGTAAATGGGAATACATTTTACACGATCGCTCAAGATAAAAGAGCACCAACCAAAAATGTGGTGTCCGCTTTGATGTAACAAACAACAATACGAAAAAGGACACATATTATGGTTACATAGAGGAGATATGGGAACTTGACTATGGACCTTCTTTTAAGGTCCCTTTGTTTCGGTGCAAATGGGTCGATCTGACAGGAGACGGGGTAAAGTTAGACTGGCAGTACGGAATGACAATAGTGGATCTCAACAATCTTCGGTACATAGACGGCCCATTCGTCCTAGCCAATGATGTGGCACAGGTTCTCTATGTGAAGGACATGTCTACCAAACCGAGAAAAAGAAAAGATAAGGAAGTGAATACAACAGAAGATGAGCCAAAGCGCCACATAGTTCTTTCAGGGAAAAGAAACATCGTGGGAGTGGAGGACAAGACAGACATGTCAGAAGATTATGAAAAGTTTCATGAAATTCCTCCCTTCACGGTGAAGACTGGCCCAAGCATCCTGTTAAATGATGAAGATTCTCCATGCTTACGGTGCAAAGGGACACACGCGCAGAAAAAGTTTTATACCCCAAGATCCCACTCTGGGACGGCTTCACCGTCATCACTTTCTCTCTAGTGAGTTTCCGGACTTATAGCTGGAAA
The DNA here is from genome assembly GCF_002575655.3 of Aegilops tauschii subsp. strangulata. Lineage (NCBI taxonomy): Eukaryota > Viridiplantae > Streptophyta > Magnoliopsida > Poales > Poaceae > Aegilops > Aegilops tauschii. Next base: position 272,654,640 of record NC_053037.3, on the reverse strand, counting down.
GTCCCACTTCCGACAAACCAGAGGGAATTTTTGTAAGAGTTAGGGTATATATGTGTTTTGAAATTTTGGCATTTGAAACATGATGTATTTTGCAAGGTTGATGCGGGACCTGATGATGGCCCTTCATCGATGTGAAATGTTGCTACAATGTAAAGTTGCTCAAACTAGAAAATGGACACAGATGATTTTGAGGGAATTTTATGATGTTATCTTGTTCTCCAAGACATGAGACTTATGCTACGTTCATAGTTTGGGTCTTATCCATCACATCATTCTCCTAATGATGTGATCCCGTTATCAAATGACAACTCATATCTATGGCTAGGAAACCACAGCCATCTTTGATCAACAAGCTAGTCCGGTAGAGGCTCACTAGGGACATGTTGTTGTCTATGTATCCACACATGCACTTGAGTTTCCAGTCAATACAATTGTAGCATGGATAATAAATGTTTATTATGAACAAGGAAATATAATAATAACCACTTTATTATTGCCTCTAGGGCATATTTCCAATAGTTTTTTATGTCTAGTAGGTGTATTGTCGGTTGGGCATGGATAAAGGATTGCTACACAGGACAGAGGCTTCATGACCGTCCTTTGGCCTCCCCGTGGGTTTCATTGAGCGTGTGACGGCAGAAGGAAAAGGTATCGACAAAGCTCCTGCGCAGTACAGTTGGAGAAGACATGTTGTGAAAGCATTTTTTTTAGAACACAGTATAGACGCAAGCGCTCATATATGCAGGAATAGTGCAAGCACGAGGACTTAAATCCTAATGGGCTGGTGATACCACTTTCCTCCTAACCATTCAATCGCAAGTTGATTCACGGTTGTGAAAACATTTGCTTGGTGGAAAAAGATGTTCCTTCAATTGCCACGAACTGGCGTGTGTTGTTGCTTCAATAAAAAATGTGGTTAGACGTTCCCTTTTTATGTCTATTGTTAGTCGTTGTGGCTTATTCAAGATAATTTTGTACTTTAAACCCCATTTATTCGATAATTCAAATTATTTTTCTAAATAATGGTTTTTGTGCCTTACTGTTTGTCGAGTCGTGTGGGTTACCCATTCAGAGGTGCCTGCTCGGTCATGATTTTCACACGGCCGTCCATCGGGTTGATGGTCGACTGCTACGTTCGGATGGCCGAGCAGCACTTGTTGATTCGTTGTCGAGGGTTTGTTGATATTCCGATTTAATAGTTGCAAATAATTCTAGCAAAATACTCCCCAGCTTGCGATTATTATGACAAGTCGTAACAATGATATGATGATAAACATTGTCCTTCACAAACAGACTTTCATGTCATCAAAGAGAGCTATCCGCAATGATCATCCTCAAGGCAGATAGAAACACAGTAACAAAATCATTTATCCATGCGATCGACTGGCAAGATGAACCAAGCTGACTATCGATGGTCAAGTGCGACCAACGTCAACATGAAGCATACATGCAGACGGACAGGCAACAGATGTAGAAGACCGGGAGAGATGGCAGATCACGCCATTTGGCCAGCCATAGTGGTCGAACGATATGCAGCACAACACATGGTCCATTTAGCCGCTTACCGCTAGCTATGCGCTAGTGTTCATTACATTGCTTGGTGTGCCAAGTAACAAGTGTTGAATAAGTAATGGATGAGAACATACATGCTTGTCCGGGGCGTGCTTCTAAGGGTGTTATGTTCGTTGTGTACGACGATGTGTCTGTTGGTCTTTAGGTTGGTTTCTCGTCGATACGTCGTTGGCGATTAATTAGTTTTTGTGCGATGGCCGTGAAGTCGTTGTCCATTCCATCGCACGCCAGGGGCCATGTCAAGGCGGTGCATACGGTGCTATGCGGCAGCTTGTGCACGTGTTTTTGCCCGGCATGGTACACAGAGAGTGCTCCCAGAGAGGATAAAGATCTCTAGCAGTGCACATGCTAACGGTGATGTGACGGTGGCCTAATCTTTCAATGAGGGTGGGATAACTATCGATTTGGTGGATTTTGATCTTGGCAATCCGGCTATATCGTACCTGACGATACGCCTCGACAATCGCTAAACCAATCTCCAATGGTTATTGACGTTGCCGTAGGCACGATCAACCTGGACAACGAGGATCGAGTCCCTGCAAGCAATCAAAGAATCGGCAAGAACAAAAGTGAATTGCAACCTGAAATTGCGGATGAAAAATTAAGCACACGAACTAGATCAGAAGTTGGGGTTCCACTGTGGATCTGACAAGGCGGTAGTCCTACACATCTCGTATATGCAAATTGCGGCGATGGTTAGACAATACAATAAAACCCGAGTCTAAAACCCTAACGTAGACTAGGTATTTATTAAAGAAGGACGTACGGTCCCAGTCGGTTCGTTGTGCCACGGGCGCCGTACCGTACGGAGGCCGGAAACTGCATGCTTGCTTCGGTTGACTTGATGACGTGTTGGCCCGTCATGGGGTAACGCACCAAGAAGTCCTTTGGACCAACACGATTACTCCTCTTGAAACATTGAACCAAAACAAAATTGTCTGACCCTGTAGCGTTGCCTCCTTGCACTGTATGCATGATGGATGAGATGGATGATTCGATGATGGAAGGCATGCATGCACATGCATGTATGTGCTCCATGCACATGAATGAACACACTTGTGGCTACTCCTCATCTTCACACGGGGCTTGCAAAAATATTCTATTATTCTACATAATTATTAATAGAAATCACCTGATTATTGTATATGAGGATAATATTTTTGGTCGTATCTGTAGAGGCCATGTCCACATCATCATCCTTTTCTTGAAAACAAAGTCATCCTCGACTTTGAATAATCTAAAAATAGACTTTATCCGTAGTTCTTGAACTTGTCGCTGAATCTTCTTGGTCTCATCTGGATTAGTCTGGTACAGCGCATGGTTGGGTAGTGAGGCGCCAGGTATCAAGTTAATTTGGTGTTCAATTCCTCTCATAGGTGGCAGCCCCGGTGGTACTTCCTTTGGGAAAACATCATGATACTCCTGCAAAAATTAGCGACAACAAGAGGCAAAGAAGGAGGCATATCCTCAAAGGAAAACAAAACTTCTTTCCATATAAGAGCATAACATTCATATGTTTGAGCATCTAACTCAAAAATTTCAGCACATGTAGCTAAGAAAGAAGCACCCTTCAATTTAATTTCTTTAGATGTGCTAGGATCAGATTTGTACATCTTATTAAATTGTTCTAACTCATGAATAACTTTCTGATTTTCAGAATTAGTACGCTCAATATTTGTGTTTCTGCTAGCCCTAGCAAGATCATCTTTTAAAATTTGCTCAGGAGACATAGGGTGTAGAATGATTTTTTCCTTTAGTGTGAAAGTGTACTGATTAGTTCTATCATCATGTAAACATTGTTTGTCATACTGCCATGGCCTTCCTAGTAACATAGGACAAGCTTGCATAGGCACAATATCACAGTCAATAGTATCATGGTATGAACCTAAAGAAAAAGGAACTCTCACCATGCGTGTTACCTTTACTTTTCCACCACCATTAAACTATTGAATGTAGTAAGGATGTGGATGTTGTCGGGAAGGTAGGGAGAGCTTCTCCACCATGTCAATGCTTGCTAAATTGTTACAACTCCCTCCATCAATGATTATGCGAACTGAACGATCGTTGACGACTCCTTTGATGTGGAAGAGGTTGTGACGTTGATCCTTCTTTGCTTTGACAATCTAAGCACTAAGGACACGATGTGATATGAGACTCATGTACTTATCAGCGTCTTCGGCAGTCACATGTTCTTCCTCTTGTGTCGGTCTTGTGTCATCGTCTTCATGTGCAGCGAGCAAGGCATATGTATCTTCATCAAAATCACGAGCGGAGTCGTAGTCGCTGTCTTCACGAATGATCAATACACGCTTATTAGGACACTCCTTCATGACATGGCCAAATCCCTTACAAGTGTGGCACTGGATATCCTTTGTTCTTTTGGAGGAAGCGGACTATGATGATGAACTATCTATTGGAGTTGGTGTAGTACTTTTCATCTGTGCTGAAGTGTGTGATGCTGAAGTTGATGAAGTAGGCCCCGGTCTAGAGGTTGCAGGTGCTGTCGTAGAGGTGCGAGTGGACGGGGCAGCACGGGTGCGTGGCGCCCATGTGGAAGTATGACCTGCAGAAAAATTAGAACGCATTCTCGAACGATCCTGCACTTCATGTTCAACATGTATAGCAAGATGGAATAAACAGGTCATCGAATGATAATCCTTATAAGCAAGTATGTCATAAATTTCTCTATTCAATCAACCCAAGAACCTAGCCATAGAGGCTTCCTTGGTCTCAACTAAACCACAACATAACATGCCCATTTGCAATTCTTGATAATATTCTTCCATGGATTTGGATCCTTGGTTCAAACATTGTAGTTTATTTAACAAGTCACGTTCATAATAACCGGGAACAAACCGGTGACGCATGATTAATTTCAAAGCTTCCCAAGTGGCACGAATATTATTAGGATGTTTGCGACAATGTTCTCGCCACCAAACAGAAGCAAAATCACTAAATTCACTAGTTGCAACCCTAACTCTTTTATCATCGGGAAAATCATGGCAAGCAAATTTTTGATCAACTAATAATTCCCAGTCAAGATACATATCTGGATCGTATTTCCCATCAAAAGGAGGCATGAAAAATTTAATTTTACCCAAAGAGTCGTCATGGCCACGTACCTGAGGATGCTGGTGTCGTCCCATACCTTGTTGATTATTGCGTAGTCGACGATGATCACGATCATTGTTAACATTAACTGCATCAGGATCCTCGGAATCACCATCATAGTTGTCATCTTGGTTGTCCTCATGCGGGCCAACTATAGAATTAGCGTTGCGAGGACGGGGCTGGTCGACGGGATCGGTTTATGAAAGAGGGTGCCTTGGGGTCCCCTGGGAGCACCCGACAAGCTCGTTTTAGACCTGTGTTGGTGGATGGAAGACACGGAGCGACAGTGGAGGCGGCACCCAGATGGGCATCCTGGGCATCGAGACGTTTCATAATAGATGCAAGTGTTTGAGTGAACGTCTCATTGCTATCCTCGATCGACTTGAGACGCTTATCAAGTGCGCCCTTGAACGCTATGAACCGCTCAGTGTATGCATGCACATCCTCTTCAAGGCGTGTCACCATGGCTTTCATGTTGTCTTCGTCGCCTGCCATGGTTAGGATGGAACAAGAACACAATCACAAGTATATTGCTCCTATAGTAACTACAGTGAGGCGGTGTAAAATGTCTCTCAACTCCCTAACAATTACCAAGCTCTTACCAGTTCTTACCGTGCTGCAGTGGTTGTCGATCGTTGGTGATGTCAAAAGTGATCAAAAGATTGATATAGCGATTACCAAGGGACCGAACAAGGTGCAATATAGGAAGTGGAGCTTGGTGAAGGTTTCCTCAACTCACAATATGTGGCACAATTAAGCAAAAAGTAATGCAAGTTGAATAATTGCTCAAACTCCTAACTAGTGTTGGCAGTCGACTAGTAAGAGAGAAAACAATCTAAGCCCAGATACGAAATCATGTGAGTGGAAACCGATGAAAAGGTAATAGCAAGGATTCTTGGCGGGTGTGCAGACCCAAACATCTAGGGGGACTGGGAGTAATCGATCTTCATAAGCATGGCATTGCACTCAGATTGAGATGGGAATGGCTAAAGAGAACAGACGAATCGAGACCATGGCAGGGGCTTAGCGCGATGATTGACAAGCAGACGCAGGAGGCGTCCGCGAGTCTGGTGCGTTGGAACATTGGAGATGGATCAAAGATCTTGTTTTGGAAAGACAGGTGGATAGATGGATACATTGTCCGGGAGATAGCGCCTTTACTTGCAGAGAAAGTCAGGACATAAGTGGCAAACAGGCGATTGGTGAGCAAGGGGTTGTACATGCATGCTTGGACGAATGACATTGGAGGCGAGCTAGATACAGATGGGCTGGCTCAATTCATCAGACTCTGGGATAAGCTGATAGATGTCCATCTGCTGCAGGACGTGGAAGATAGGCCGGTCTGGGCTTGGAACTCCACTGGAAAGTACACGGCCGCCTCGGCTTACAAGATGATGTGTGAAGGGGGGATTAGGTTTTAGGTGGCGGCGGCGATTTGGAAGTGCTGGGCGCCGCTGGGTTGCAAAATTTTCATATGGTTGGCCATCTTGCACAGGCTGTGGATGTCCAATAGGCACGCACGCCATGGGCTGCAGCCTGCAGGACACGATGTCGCCATGTTATCTATGCGAGCAGGAGGAGGACACGGTAGAACACATGCTGATGCAATGCGTGTTTGCCAGACAGGTTTGGCATCAATGCTTCCTGGAGACGGGGACTAATTTATCACTACTGCCAATTGGGCAAGAATCCCTGCAGGATTGGTGGGCCACATCTAGGAAGCAGGTGGTGAAGGCACAATGCAAGGAATTCGACGCTTTTGTTATGCTAGTGTGCTGGTGCATTTGGAAGCAGAGAAACGGGAGAGCTTTTGGTAGGAATGATATTTGTAATGAGCAAGGCATAGTTCAGATAATACTTAGAGAGCGGCACCTTTGGGCGATCGCGAGAGGGAGGGGAGTGCAAACTGGTAGTGAGTAGTCCGCTAGGTGGTTCGAAGTAGGGGAGAGTAGGCTTGCCATGGACGAGGCCTGCATTCTGTAATCCTCTTGTAAATATTTTCTCTCTTCTATAAAGCTAAGGTATGCTTTTGGCGTACTCTCAAAAAAACTTGTACTACTAGAGCTGCAAAAGCTAATCAAATAAAACAAGACATTGTCCTCACGAGTGATGCTACCTGCATGCATGCAAGATCGTGCAAATAATTCAGAGAGCAGACACAACGGTGGTGGACAGCAAAGGGTACAGCGGCGTTGGATGGCAAAGGAAACAGCAATGAATAGGTGGACGTATGTCACGGGTGAAGTGTGCGTGGAAGGATGGATGGGCGGACGCGCGGTGTCAGACATGAATGATCGTGTGTCTTGCCGTTCGCATAAGCTGCCACTGTGCGGGCGATGATACTCTGCGACCGAATCAATGCCTAATAAAAATATAGCAAAGGAAAATAAAGGCGTTGAGAAATAAGTTTTTTTGGAACGGCCATGACAGAGGAAAATATGGTGGACAAAAGAGGATCGATCTAGTAGATAATTTCTCCCAAACCAATCTAAACCAGCATGAATTCTAGGATGAATACAACCAACAATTCAACTACGCAAATACGAGATGCAAAAATTGCTAAAGGCTAAAAAGGTGGGTGTAACGAATGAACTAATCTAATTTGTTTTTGGCTTTTTCATGGGTTTATAGGACAAAAAAATAAACTAATCTATGAAAACTGTAAATCTCTCACCGATGAACCTGAAAACTGATACCACTTGATGTGACGGTGGCCCGTGAGTGGGGATAACTATCGATTTGGTGGATTTTGACCTTGACGATCCAGCTATACCGTACCTTACGATACGCCTCGACAATCGCTAAACCAATCTCCGATGGTCATTGACCTTGTCGTAGGCACGATCAACCTGAACAACGAGGTTCGAGTTCCTGCAAGCAATCGAAGAACCGGTAAGAACAAAGGTGAATTGCAATCTGAAATTACGGATGAAAAATTAAGCACACGAACTAGATCAGAAATTGGGGTTCCACTGTGGATCTAACAAGGCGGTAGTCCTACACGTCTCGTTGATGCAAATTGTAGCGATGGCTAGACAATACAATAAAACCCGAGTCTAAAACCCTAACGCAGGCTAGGTATTTATTAAAGAACGGCGTGCGGTCCGAGTCGGTTCGCTGTGCCACAGGCGCCTTACCGTACGGAGGCCGGACACTGCATGCTTGCTTCGGTTGACTTGATGACGTGTTGGCCCGTCGTGGGGTAGCACACCAAGAAGTCCTTTGGACCAACACGTTGCTCCTCTTGAAACATTGAACCAAAACAAAATCATAAATACTTGTTAGTGCAGCTGCACTATTTGGTTGGAGCGAGCGCACCCGTCTAAGCCGTCTGATCCTAGTTTTCTTAATGCGATTACATTGCTATTAGTCCCATGCGTTTCAAAAGACGATACGTGACAAAATAGAAAAAGCACCTGGTCGGGTGGTCCCCTCACGTCTTCACGTTCCCATCCGCCCCGCTATTCAGCAAGATTCCACGTGCATACATTTATTTGGAGCTTCAAAATTTTCTAAAATCTATAACTTTTGACTCGAGTGTCGAATTTCAATTCCGTTTTCACCATTGTGTTTGTCACGATGAGTTCTTCAAAACTAGATCTCATATTGGTATGTTTCGATAAACCTTTTTTAAGCAACTTTGGATGCTGCAGAGGCAACTTTAGTGCTATAAAAAAGCAACTTCTTCTTAGTATGCGTAGTATATGATCGCCTATCAACGAAAATCCCTTTGAAGTTGACTACCATGACTACCAAGTTAACTACCTTCACCCTTTAAGTTTCCTACCATAACTAGTAAGTAGTCTATCATAAATAGCTTCGCCTCTAAGTTCATAGTATTGTAGGCAACTTAGTTTTCAAGGTAGGCTAACAATATCCTAAGGTGGCTACCATGACTAGCTAGTAGCTTAACATCATCCTTAGTTGCATACAACTTAGTTTCATATATAGGCGACTTTGGACATAAGTTGCTAACGCTACTGAGCGTGCACTTGTGGGCTAGCCAGGTCGCGAGTGTTAGATGAGAAGTTGCATAGGGGGTAATGACAAGGGGACGGATTAGACAATTGCCCACAAACCTACGCAAGTTCTTATTTTTGGTTGATTAGTCTGCGAAAATCATTAAAATCTTCAGATATAATGATGCAAAACACACATGAGTTGGCTAGCCAGGTCAAAACTAAACCCCATATGGATATGTTTCTTTGATTTTTTTCCAAAAGCAACTTTGACTCTAGATGAGGCAACTTTAGTGCTAAACAGAAGCAACTTCACTCCTAAAAATAACTAATTAGCAACAATAAGCAACTAACTAACAATACAGAACAACTTCTAAACAGAGGTAGATAATATCACATTACCTTCATAAGCAACTTTCCTTCAATAAGAGGCAACTTCAGTGCTAAAAGCAGGCAACTTCACTACATTTTGTGTCCTAGTTAATTTTATGTAACACTCTCCTAACTTCCTCACCGGTACTTCTAAGTTGCCTATTGTTCATGCTCGTATGTCATAGTTTGTTTCTAAATGGCTTATAATACTATGATGTCGTCTACAGATGATGCTCCTGTGTCCGCTATTGCTAGTTATGGTAGACAACACGATGGTGAATCTTGGCCACTTCAGAGTGTTTGTAGGCAACTTAGAAAAATAATGATAAACAACTTCATAATATTGTAGGCAACTATTTTTGCAAAGTTAGGCAACTGAGAAGCAACTGTAGGCAACTAATTACCAACAGCAGGCAACTAGACATCAATATAGGCAATTTATATCATTTATAGGAAATTGAACATCAACTGTAGGCAACCAAGCATCAACAGTAGGCAATTAAGCAGCCATGATGGGCAAGTTGGGATAATGTTAGCAAAACTCACAGATACACATAGTGCAGTGAAGTTGCTTTGTATGTAGCACTAAATATGCCTTATGTTTTGTGTGTTTTTTCTCGATTTTAAGCAAACCAACCTAATAGTCAGTCCAACTAGGCGAAAAAGAAGAAGTTGCTTCCCTACAACACTATAGTTGCCCTCAAAAAATAGTTTCACGAAACCTACTCATAAGAGATCTAGTTTTGAAGAACTCGTCGTCAGAAACCTGATAGTGAAAACAGAACTGGATTTTGATGCTTGAATCAAAAGTTATGGCTTTTACAACTTTCAAACTCCCAAATAAATGCATGTGGGGACAGGATTTAGGCTGATTCAAACGGCACCCACGTGTGCTACGGGATTGATAGAGGCAAAGGTGTCCCGTCATTCGATGAGATGGTGGCTATCGTTTTGGAGGAAGTCGACTTTGACAATCCGACTACGAACGTGCGAGGACGTCGCGCCTTAGCAATCGCTAAACCAACTCCGAGAGGTTATTGACCATGCCGGAGCATGATCAACCTGACCACGAAGGTCTGTTTCCTGCAGGCAAACGAAGAACAAGCAAGAAACTAAGGTTGCAATCTGGATATTGCGAATATAAGAGAAAAGCTTTATTGATCAAGGTGGGGTTCTGTGATGTCTTTGTCTGGTCGTTGAACACAAACGAAGTACGCGAAGTTGCAGCTATGGCGAACTTTTAATCTAAACAAAACCCAGTCTAAACGACGCCCTAAGGGCTGTATATATGGAGGAACAGGAGGGAATTTCGTGGCCCTTGAGGGAGGGGTCCGAAACCAACCCTAACTCTTGTTTCCCCACACATACGGACTCTAAAAACAGCCTATACTTAAGTGTTTCGAAATTACATGGGTCTGGCCCAATAATAAGGTGATGCAGCACCTAGAATAGCCTATGGACGAATATTATGAAGTGGCATCTTGTATATTTCGTCCAAGGCTTCATGCACTCATTATGGGGGCCTCAAAGTCCTGAAATCATCACTTGTAACTCCGTTCTTGTTCCCCTCGCGCATGCCATCATCTCCATGCTTGGTCTTGCTCCAGTGTTCATCCCTCTTATCCATGACAGGCCCTTCATTTGTAAGCAAAACAAATGTATCCAATTTAGGAAGCATCATATTCTCATTAACATTAGAATCATTACCAAGAAATGAAAGTACCTGATAATTTAATTGGTGTGCGCGAGCTCTAGTAATTGGTCCAGTATGTATAGCAGCAGGGGCTGTGGATGTAACAATAGTATTGATGTCCTCATCAGAGATGTTGCGAAACAATTTCCTTTTCTAGCGTAGACAGCTAGACACAAGGACATGCATTTACTATATATGGCGGTGCGCTCCAGACAACAAACGAGCACAGCGGCGCTCCCTAGCCAAACAAATTGTCTACCTTGTAGCGCTGCCTCCTTGCACTGCATGCATGATGGATGAGATGGATGGTTCGATGATGGAAGGCATGCATGTTTGTGCTCCATGCACATGAACGAACACACTTGTGGCTGCTCCTCATCTTCACACGGGGCTTGTATAAATATTCTATTATTCTACATAAAATAAAATAAAGTGTTGTATTTCTATTCCGAGTAACAAAATAGTAATTTATATAATTATTAATAGAAATCACATTATTGTATATGTTTGGTCGTATCTGTAGAGGCCATGTCCACATCAAACAGGGGCAGAGTGGATTATATTTTCCCTATGGGATTGGCACCATCCAGCTCCGAAGGCGACATGAGGCCGCATGGATTGTTGCAGTGAGCCTAACATTTGAACAGATGGTCTTGGGTCCCAGTGATGTCATGTCGCTGGTCAAGCGGGTGTTTGCCTGGCGAGGTACACAAAGGGGGCTGCCAGATAGGACAGAGGTCTTTGGTCGGGCATATGCTAGCGTGGTTGAGTAGATTATATCCCCCGTGAGAGCTTGGTACCAGCCGACTCCGAAGGCTGCGCGCTTTGTTGTAGTGAAAGCAACGTTTGAACCGATGGTACTGGGTCAGAGTGATGTTGTGTCGCTAATAGATCCTGCGAGCCTATTTCGGGGTTACCATTGGTCAGAACGGTCGCGTTCACCATTGGATCTGCGTATAAGGGACATCCTCACAAATGCCAAGGAGAATTGCAGTAGTTTTATCAGCCATTTGCAAAGAAATCTCAACTTATTGATGTCAAGTTTTTTATAAAAAGATAAGGGCATAACACTAACACGTGCTCCTAAATCACACAAGGCAGTTTAACATAGTTGTTCTTAACTGAGCAAGGTATAGTAGGTATCCTTGGATCTCCTAATTTTTCAAGTATTTTCCATTTGAAAGAATAATTAGCAAGCATAGTGGATACATCAGCTTCGGATTTTTTTTATTAGTAACAATATCCTTATATACTTTTTTTTGAAACATATATCCTTCATACACTTAGTATAAGGAGGCATCTTAATAGCATCATTCAAAGGAACACGAAGAAATAGAGGTCTAAGCAATTCAACAAATTGATTAAATGCCTCTTCATCTCTAGATTTTAGTGTCTTACTAGGAAAAGACATATGTTTTTTGTACCCATGGTTCTCTCTCTCTCTACCATGTTTTCTAGCAACATAATCTCTTTTATCATATCTTGTATTCCTAGAAGGTGGATCATATAGGTCAACTTGAGGTTCTACTTCTACCTCCTTTTCAGGTTTATTATCATCATTAGGTGGAGCATCATTGTCAATATTATTATTATTATTATTATTATTATTATTATTATTATTATTATTATTATTATTATTATGCTGACTAGGTTCATGCACTTCACCATCTTGGGTTTCAGCATCAAAGAAAGATGTACTACATTGCATAATTTGGTGGAGAATGTCACTGTGCATCAAGCAATTTAAGCAATTCATGTATTCAAGCAAGGTGTGCATCAAGCAATTTAAGCAATTCATGCATTCAAGCAAGTATCCTGATTTGAATATAGAGCTTGGTCCCTCAGATATTTTTACCCTAAGCCGATTGATGGAGATTGCTAACGCTATGCGAAGGGCGAAGAGGAAGATCTAATCATGAGAGGCAAGGACTGTGATGAGCCATCTCAGCGAAGAAGCGGAGAAACAATAATCACTCGGGTCAAAATACGAATAAGCGTAAGTTGGATGTCAGTGACGATGTCAGTGACACCGAGCTCGTGGCGATGGCCAACGAGACTAGAAGGAGTGGACGCTTGATGTCTCAAATGTATCTATAATTTTTAAAGTTATTATGCTATATTCACATCATTTTTATTTGGACTAACACATTAATCTAGTGCCAAAGGCCAGTTCCCGTTTTCCAGTGTTTTTGTTTTTCAGGCCAAAAATTTCAGAGCAAAAAAAATCTGAACATTTTATCAAAATTCTTTTAGACCAAAAGACTCCACCAACCATAAGATGGACCCCAGGGAACGCACCAAGTGCCCTCGCGCCTCGTGGTCATGTGGTGGGGGGCGCGGAGGCTCGGAAGTCGGCTGAGGCTCTCCTTCCACGGCAAGAACGATCCTAAAATATATTAAAAAATATATCCTTTGGAATTTCGGCCTAATTCAAGTTATGGATCTTGAGCTATTTAGAAACGGTGATCTGCATCAAAAAAGTAGCGCGGAGCCATGAAACAGAGAGATCCAATCTTAGAGGGGACCTTCTCTCATGGTCATGTACTAGGTTTGGTTCCGGTTTATGCGATTTCAGAGTTCCAGACCGGTCCAGACAAATTTTATCCAATCCAGACATATTGGGACAATTTGATACACCACGGTTTGAGACATTAAGGACTATTTGATGAACAGCGATGGAGTTGTCCTTGCAAAGATAAGGTGGGACACGTGGGTCTCCACACGTTGTGAAGAAGCCGATATCCCTCCGTTTCCACAAAAAAGTAGCTAGACTTGAGTTTGCAACATTTGGTGATTTTTTTCCTCCGGTAATGCTATTCAGCTCAAGTTTGCTTGGAGAAGATGGCAAATCAAACGTTTTTATGGCAATTTATATTCTTTAGTTTGCAATCACCAAAAATCCTGGCAAAAAAAATGAACGGAAGTGATTTTGCCATATTCGCCAACTAAAGTTGACATGCTCGACAAACATGAATTGCCAGGCAAATCATTTGCAGTTGCCATGCTTCCCAGCTGACATTCACCGGATAAGAGGATCCTTTTATTTTGGAGTTTGCATATTACATATACTTGGTACAGACTTTTAAGTATAGACGGAGCCTTCAGGTGAAAATGTTAAGACATTATGTTTAAAAGGAAATAGAAAAGCGTGAGAGATTTGGCAAGCAAAGGCATCAAGTTACAGATAAAGAAGGAATATCGTACTCAACTCACGAGAAGCGAGCTGCTGTTGGTTCAAGAACCCTCTACTCACTAGCTTCACAAATCCTTTCCCAAGTTCTACTTACAATGTTGGCTAGTTCCCCACATAATAAAATAAAAATGCAGCCTAAACGATCCAAATTGCCTAAAATTTGTACCAATTTTTTGTAATGCAAGGATGCTCACTGTGAATAATAAGGTGAGAGTTTGCGGAAGCTACAATGGTGGTTGACTGTAACTGATCACAGAACTTTCACGCCACTCGGTCGTTTACCTTCCATGGCATCCTTCTTGTCGCGGCAATCAGAACAAAGGAAAGGGCCTTCCCATGGCTTAGAGCTCGAAGAGAATACTGAACCTACATGAACTGATGTACCTTCACTTGGTTCAAGATCTGCCTGGCAGATGGCACATGTAAACAAGCTTGACGATGTTCTCCGACTACCTGAGTCATTACCCAACCTGTCCAGTGTAGTACATCAACTTACCATTCTTTTATAATGGCATTCCACTTGACAAATGAAAGTACATTCGGGTCATCATCTTCTAGAACCAATGAGTAAAACAAAGAAAGTTCAAACAAAAATGAGTAAAACAAAACACTGAGTTGAACAGAAATGGAGAAAAAGTCTGTTCTAAACTAAAGTTCCAACCCACTACAATGTTTAAACTACTAGGTAATTGCATGTGCGTTGCAACGGGGCTTGAACACCTACTATATCCGCTTAGAATCCTCATGAACATTAAGAGGGATTGTCTACTGCCTCCCCCATCAAAGCACTTTTCGGTTCTCCGCAATCCAAGCTCACCACCTCTTCAATGACACATCCTGCTCATTAAGAGGGATTCTTCGGTCCTCCCCCCCCCCCTCTCTCTCTCTCTACCATCACCAGTGTGGCAGTGTAGTGTACACGATGCCGAATCCAAAGCCAAACCCCAAGCGGCGGATGCACACCTCACCTCCAAGGCCCCCGTCCTCAAGCTGCTATTGCCAGCGTCCCACAACCGGCCATCGCCAGTGTCCAGCCATGAAGCGCCGTTCGCCAACTCGGTCCATCTCCATCCACATCAGCCACAAGTTCCTGTTTGAGCCCCCGAGCGACTTCAGACAGCGCCCTCCATCCCTACCTCTCTTTGATTACATTTGTAATTCAATGTGCAAATTAGCTTGAGTTAAGCTGACTGATTGTTCCTAAATCCGGAACTAAAGTTTTTTCTGACACCTGAGCTGAAGTTGGTCCTGCTAACAGAAACTTCAACTTGTTACAGCAACAGTTTAGCTTATTGTACTTTCAAGTCACTACTGCTTTCATGTTCATGACATTTTCTGGTTCAAATGAACTGAAGTTCGCCCTGCTAACAGAAACTTCAATTTGTTACAACAGAAATTGTAACAATAGTTTACCTTATTATACTGTCAAGTTACTACTGAATTTATGTTCATGACATTTTCTGGTTCAAATAGGTCAGGAGTGACGTGCATTTAATTACAAGTTGTGTGAGCCTGCTTGCACTTGCAGTTGATCGATGCCAATTCAATTGTTCACAGGATAGATAAAAATCAGTTATTATGTCATTTATAATCTCCTAACAAATGCTAAGATTGATTACCCACCAAAATTCTTAGCACGTACATACCTTCTGTGTATTCTATCAAGAGCTGAAGCCGAGAAATAAAATTTCTAGCATGTACGTACGTGATGTGTATGCTCTCAGGAACTGACCCAACAGAAATGACGTCGGAAGAGTTCATGTTCATGGGGAAGTTTGCGCAAGGACCTGGTGCTGCTGGCTACACTGGTCATCAGCGCCACCTTCGTCAGGTGATCCTACACCGCTGATATGCCTTCTTCTACTGCAACACCACAGCATTCCTAGCGTTGCTGGGCTCACCGTGCTCCACTCCACCACGGTGCTCGGCTTGCCAGCGATGTGACTGATACGGCACATCGGTCTGTAGGTGCTAATCCAATCGCTGATGAGAAGGTTCGTGGTGCACCGCCGGCGAAGACCAAGGCATGGCAGACAAGTGACGAGGGCGAGGTCCGTCTCCCTGCCGCAGCCAGGTAACGATGGAGCATGGGGGCAATCGTGCGTCTAGGGCAAATATTTCTTGCCAGGTCTGCTATGGGCGGTTTTCATGGGTGGTGGGGCAGTTTTCAAGCAGAAAACCGGGTGGGATATGGAATTAAAACCTCTGTAGAGGGGGGCGGACGAAGGGAGAGAAGTAAAAGCCATCGAGCGAAACGCAGGAGGAGTGAAACACTGAATGCTATGTCTTTTTTAAGTAGTAAAGAGAACATATGATTACAGTAATTTGATGTGTAATTTGCTAATTAAAAATAGGGCTACTAGCAGGTTAATGATCAGAATGGTCCTTTGGGAAGTAAAATCATGATTTTACTATGTAAAGCAAGTTCAGGCATAATCGAATTGTTCAGGACAAACTTCCAACATTCAATAGATTTAACCACATATGGCAAAAACAAAAACACAATCTGAACACTAGAAAGAAATAACAAGCTTGTTTACATGTGGGCCTTCAGTTTAAACCAAAAAAACAGTTTTTACCAAGTTCGGTTCGTGAAAAGGGGAAACCGGAATTTACATTCAAATTCCGGAAACTAAGAATTCAGTTAACTGTCAGTTTTGTTTGGTTTTCGATTAACACCAATTTGGATGTACATGCACAGGAGGCAATTTCAACCATTTTGACAGAGATTTAACAAAATTATGACAGCATAACACCACAAACAGTAATGTTCAGCGCGACATAGTTTATCCATCCATGAGCATAAACATAAAGCTCTCCGATGTTGACAAACAGACTTCAACACTTCAGTCTTACAAAAAGTAGTGCAACAGCCAACAAACAAGCAGGTTCCTGCGGAGCACTGCAGCAGCAGGCGAAGAGCAGGAAACAACGCTCCTACTGCTAGCGTGTAACTAACATTACACATGCAGGCACCAGCACGCAACGGCCGATCCAGGGGGGGACCAGCAGGGGCCACGGCTCCCCCCAACATTCAGAATTTTTCTGAAGACCCCCGGATTATTGATGTAAAGAGCTATGTGGCCTCACCTATATCCCTCTCCGAACAGCATTTTTGTGAGATAGAGTACCCACAGAAGATCCAACTGAGTAGTAAAAGTGAATAGCATGTTTGACTTTAGCTTCTATTGCTTCAGACACACACGCACACTAGCCACCACTTGTTTATTTTGTACTGCGGCTTCTCCTCTGCCACTAACTATTCTACACTTCCAAGACAATGTCGGAAGAGGCAAAATACACAAGGACAAGGCAAATTTTGTTGTTGTAATTTACAAATGTCTCTTGGTTACTTTGTTTTCAAAATATATAAATAGCTGACGTTTTACCAACATAACACCCTAAAAAAATCAATTGTTGTTGGATTAAATACGACGAAAGGTCTATGCTGACTGTTAATTGTTTATTCATTGCCATCTAATTATGCATTTTGCTTTCATGCTATCTACTCCCTCTGTTTCTAAATATTTGTCTTTCTAGAGATTTCAACAGGTGACTACATACGGAGCAAAATGAGTGAATCTACACTCTAAAATATGTCTATATACATCCGTATGTGGTAGTCCATTTGAAACCTCTAAAAAGACAAATATTTAGGAACAGAGGGGGTATGTGATATGTCTATGTTATCAACACCTTATTAGTAATAATAGCACATATTCTGCTATACTGGCATCAATTAATTTCTATTATTTTTCTAGAAAGAAAGAAGTCCATTTTACTACCCTGAATAAAGTGGGTGGTTCACTTTACCCCCTAATCTATTTTTCTGCTTCTTTTACCCCCCAAACAAACCCAAACCAGACAAAACACCCCCCTGGCTAGTTTTTCTCCACCCACTGCTGATGTGGCACTAGTCAACGGCGGTTTTGACCTGGGTGGGGCCCCCTTGTCAGGTTTCTCTCACCTCCCCCCCCCCCCCCCGCTCTCTCTCTCCAGGTCAGATTCGCTGCCGCCCGAAGGAGCTCGCCTCGGGCAGATCCGTGCCCGAGCCACCCGCGCCCCACCTCCCTCACCGCGTCACCCATGAGCCGCCGCCCTCTCCTGCCCATCGCGTCAGCGTCCTACCAGAGGAGCCCCGTCCCGCGCCGCCGCGGATCGCCTCGCCACCGCCGGCCATGCCATCCCACCGCCGCGCGAGCCCACCCCGAGTACCCACCGCTAGTGGCTGCCACCACCGCCTCGACCCCCGCGCGCCACCGCCTCCTGCCGACCCTGCCTAGTCCTGCTCTGCTCGCCGGCGGGTGCAGCGGCAGCTCTATCCGACCTGGAGAGAGAGAGAGAGAGAGAGAGAGAGAGAGAGGTGAGAGAAACCTGACAAGGGGGCCCCACCCAGGTCAAAACCGCCGTTGACTAGTGCCACATCAGCAGCGGGTGGAGAAAAACCACCAAGGGAGTGTTTTGTCTGGTTTGGGTTTGTTTGGGGGGTAAAAGAAGCAGAAAAATAGATCAGGGGGTAAAGTGAACCACCCACTTTATTCAGGGTAGTAAAATGGACTTTTTTCTTCTAGAAAAAGTCGCATAAATATTCGATACACCATGTTGCCTTTTAGAGTCTTGTTCAATATTCGGCCCCCCTTGTGTATAATTCCTAGCTCCGCCGTTGCCAGCACGTTTAAGTACTAGAAAGATCGGGCGTGCTGCTGTTCGGCTATGCGGGAAGTAAAGGCTGATGTGGGATTGGGAAAGCAGGTCTTGGGCAGTTGGGGCATTCAGATTTAGCATACGAATCAATGGATTATCCTTGCGTACAGGTTTATTCAGTTTTTTCGGTTAACAGAGGCTAAAAACCAAAATTACCTATATTAAAGGCCCACTTGGATGGCCGTATTCTGGCTCAGCCCGAGTAGGTCTAATTTCACTGGTTTTATTGGTGCACTGTATTTGACAAGCGTAACTTCATAAAGGTGAACATGTTTACGGGGTTGTCGAAGCAAGGACTAATTCGGTTGGTCAATACTGGAACCTAAATTTTCAGCTCTCAATGGGGAAAAGATATGAATTCAATTTTAGTCCGGTGTTTGTTTCTCGGATTTTTATGCCCACCAGCTACTGGTTCTACAAATCTTGCAAGTCCAATTCAGAAGTCTGATTACATCTGACAAAGATATTGCACAGGCTCTAAAGAGGCTTCATGATGCACAATGTGAACAGTCACACGCCGAAACCACATATGCATCAAGGCGCAAGCTTTACGTTTACTCAGGAAAAGAAATTGGAGTGGCCAGTGATCCAGCCAGTAAAATTTGGCCATGGGAATACAATGTGGCTGGTTGGTGGTTATCATGCTAGATTTGTGTTTAGGACTCAGAATGACCAAAATTTGTGTGTGTTTTTCATGGTTCACAACGAATCTCATTACTTACAGCCTTCAGCACGGGAGTACTGAAAATACACATACTCTCTCAACAACTTCATATTAAAGACAGTGAAACAAATATGAGCAAGAGTACAACTAACCTCTCTGATAGTATCGCTGAACCTTCTTCAAATATCTCTTCAACCATACCCACTGAAGAAAGCTGCTTAGTCAATTTATTGGGCTGGTCCTTTGCTTTTTTCCTAAAAATCAGGGACTTCAACTTATTCATCTTTTTCGGTGGAGATAGAGGGCGTATCGTTTGATCAGGTGGGATTATGTCAACAACGACACATGTCGTGTCATCTTTTAGGCCCCTTGTCTTGAGTGCCTCCTAAATAATTATTTCACACATTTAATTGATCAGAAGTGCATGTCTGGTTATGCAAGAAAAATAATTTGTGACCAATAGAAGCATCACCAATGGTAACACAACACCTTGCAAACTATGAAGTCACGCTAAATGTTTTACCTTAACTACTTGCTTGGCAGCGAGTTCAGCAGGCAACCCTCTGCAACACTTTGCAGCTGCATCTGAAGACAATGCATCCCAAATGCCGTCTGAAGCAATAATAAGCCTCCCACCAGTATTTGACAACTATGGCAAATGAACAACACATCAAGCAGAAAGCATTCCCGGCTAGCAATGGCAGATAAGTATAGGCATGGAATTTTTACATCAAGTTATGGGTTTATATATACAGAATTAAAATATTCTGAAGAGGAGAAGTTGGAGCAATTCATGACATGTCATAGAAGTACCTTCACTTGCTTGACATAAGGAACAGGTACGATAAATTCACCAACATCTATGTCTCCAATGGATCTGGATAGGCACAAACCTCCTGGCCAGCATCGCAGTGGACCAATCTAAAGACGAGCCAACACAAATTCTTAGCATGTTTGCTCATCCTTCCAAAGTTAACCAATACGTATAGGATACAGATCTATCTTAAACAGCACGAAAAAGCAAACATATTAAATGCCCTTCATTAACAGAAAGAGGTAGTAACTGAGAGCAAACCTCTGCTCCACCAACCACACTAAGCCTTCCAACTTCACCTCCACTCGCTGTGACACGCTCCCTCCTGCCACCATTTTATTCGATGGTTAGGTGAAGTGAAGATGAGCAATTACTTGTACGTATTAGTGCTTGGGCATTAACAAAAAAAAAAAGAATACAAGGCAATGATATTACTTGAAATTTCACAATACAGGGCTAACATTGAAACCAAGATTGCAATTAATGAACTTTTTCACTCCCCACCCCTTCCATCACTGCACTCAGATAACCAGTCGAGTAAATGCTAATCTATTGATAGTATCTCCACATTTTTCTATGTTATCCCTACTCCGTGAGAATCGAAGAGGTGTCATGAACATTCAAAGGTTCAACGAGAATTTGCTGGACTTTCACATGAAACATTTCAAATCCCGCAGGACACAATAAAGTGTCAAGGGATCAAAAAGGCACCAACAAAAATTAGTCATCCAATACATAATACATACAAGAAAGGAAAACACCCATCATGCTACTCTATTTTTACCAGATTATATTTCTTTGCAGGGAGGGTATGTTTGCTGACTAGCAAAACCCTCCAAATAAAACAACATAGTAATGCACATTCTTGGTAAGCAGCTGGTACTCACTCCTCGACATTTTCTTCTAGTCGGTGATCAACTGTAAGCAAAGAAACAGCCCCACCCTGAGCATCCAAAATACAGCGAGAATCGCCAACTGAAGCAACAGTGATAGTCCAGCCATCGATTATCGCAAATGTGGCAGTTGTGCCCGAAGTTTGGCCTGGTACATGGCAGCAAAAGGAAATTCCATCAACATTCATCGTAACTTATGGTGCTGCAGCAAAACGCCAAATACAAGTGACAGAACCATGCCTTTGGTTTGGAATTCCTTGTCGGTCTTGACGAATCCCGCGACAAGCGCACGGGGCAGAGAATGCAACCACTCCTCCCGCGAAAGACCCTGTGGCATCGCGCTCAGGACATGGTTGAGCAGATTGTCCCTTGTATATATTGCAGCGGCATCGCCGTTATGCCCGTCAAGAACCTGCTGACAATGGAACATCCAATTATCGAATAGACTAGTCCACCCTCAACCAGAGCATTCTACTTTATAGCGCACACGTGTATGCGGCTATGGCTTACATATGATTTTCAAGCATAAACTGCCACCCCTAGGTCCTACCAAAAACAAGGCTGCAAATGACTACAACAAATCAGAATATATAGCTGAGCACATCACTTCACCAATCACCGACCTCAGATGGGAGAAGGCAAAATACAAGCTGCCGATGCACCTGCAGTAGCTTCAAACAGCGAACCAAAGCTCACTACCTAACTATTTAGCTACTCCCGGGCTCAAACCCCAGCTACGGATCAAGTGCACACGGTAGCGAAACCACGCGCGCGGCACAACCACCACCGCATCTAGAGACCGCACAGCAACCTTTCAGCAAGCACAAGGGCACGCGACTTACGGCGAAAACCGCGAAGGTGGGGGGATGCGAGGTGGTCGAAGAGGACGAGGAAGTAGAGGGGCGCGCGCAGTCGGTCCTGAGTAGGAAGAAGTCCTCCCCCTTCTTGGACTGCGCGGCGCACCCATACCGTAGCAGTGGCCGCCGCGTCTCCGCCTCCCCAACTTCCCCTCCTACTCCTCCATCCTCACGCGCGCAGATCCTGCTCCGAGTGACGGCGTGCCGCTCGGTGCGGGACTCCTCCTTTATGAGAGCCGCGAGCGGCACTAGCTCGCGGCCGCCTACGGCATGGTGGCCATGCTGTTCCGCCGCCGACGACGACGACGACATTCCCTTTCCTTTCGCCGATCGGATCGAGGCGGGACCGACAGTGCACGCGGAACGGTGGGGAAGCCGGGAGACGCGGTTTTGTTTTGTCCATTTTTATGGCTTCATGCTTGCGGCACCGGTGCGTTTAAAAAAAACAGAAGTGAAGAATTTATTCATTCAAAATAGTAGTTACATGGTTCGTGACCTCGCTATAAAGTCAGTACAAAATTGAGTCATTTATTTTAGGACGGAGTGAATACCTATTATGGTGCTCGAATTTATAAAAATAAAAAATACCCGACGAACCTTCTTCATTCTTTACTATCAATGATCTTCAAATTGTCAGAGTTAATAACAAGACGATTGCATCCCATCGTTTGTACCATAGAAAAACCGAATCTGAGAGCCGAAACTTCAACCATAAAAACATTCGCACACCGGTTAATCTTTCCATTCCCAAACAATGAATTTGCCTTTATCGTCCCACAAGACCGCCCCAATTGTGCCCTAAGAGGATCATGATCAAAAGATGCATCACATTTAATTTGTCAAAAACCAAATGTGGCATACTTCAACCTCCTTTCTTCATGGACGCATTTGGACAAGAAGACGTAACAAAATTATTCATAATAGAATGAATCCCCGTAGAAATCCGATAGGCATTCTGATAGAGGCAAAGGTGTCCCGTTTTTTGATAAGATGGTGGCTATCGTTTTTGGTGAAGTAGACTTTGACGATTCAACTACGAACGTGCAAGGACGTCGCGCCTTAGCAACCGCTAAACCAACTCCGAGAGGTTATTGACCACGCCGGAGGACGACCAACCTGACCACGAAGGTCTATTTCCTGCAAACAAATGAAGAACAAGCAAGAAACTGAAATTGCAATCTGGATATTGCGAATAAAAGAGGAAAGCTTTATTAATCAAGTGAGATTCTGTGACGTCTTGGTCTGGTCGTTGAACACAAACGAAGTACGCGAAGTTACAGCTATGGCGAAGTTTTAATCTAAACAAAATCCAAAGTCTAAACGATGCCCTAAGGGTTGTATATATGGAGGAAGGGGGGATTTCGTGGCCCCTTGAAGGAGGGGTCCGAAACCAACCCTAACTCTGTTTTCCCCACACATATGGACTCTAAAAATAGCCTATACTTTAGTATTTCGAAATTACATGGGTCTGGCCCAAAAATAAGGTGACACGGCACCTAAAATAAGTTATGGACGAAATTTGTGAAGGGGCATCTTGTATATTTCGTCCATATCCTTGTAGGTCATCGCGGAGGCTTCAAAGTGCTCAAATATGCACTAGTAACGCCATTCTGGATCCCTTCGCGCGTGCATTCATCTCCATGCTTGATCCTACTCCAGTGTTCATCCCTCTTGTCCATGCTAGGCTCTTCATTAGTAATCAACACAAATGTATCCAATTTAGGCAGCATCATATTCTCATGAACATTAGATTTTGTTACCAAGAAACCAAAGTACTTGATAATTCAATTGGCGTGCGCGAGCTCTAATAATTGGTCCAGTATATATAGCAGCAGGGGCTGTGGGTGTAACAATGGTATTGATGTCCTCATCACATTCTGAACTATCTCCTCATGAATTGGTTTACGCCTTTCTAGCCACAAATACCAGATATTAATGATAATCATTTTCCGGGCATTTTAAAAGCCCAAAATAGATAAATCCTAACATGGCAAATGAAGTAAGAATTTCATAACCGCCTCGCTGGCACGGTCAACATCACATGCTCGATTAATAATTCCATCCATCCCAATCCCCCTCCAAGCCTGCTTTGCTTTATTGGATAGAAATAACATGTTTTTTGTATCTTCTACCCCAAAAAACAATAATGACATTTGTGGTAGAACTTTCATATCTCTATTAGTAAACGTAACACGACACGGGAGGGTGTCATGCAATGTGCGTCAAATAAAAATTTGTAACCTTTGCCGGACACAAAAGCTTCTAAATCTTGCATCAGATAGGATTAGTCGCGGTTTGTCCCATGTCGTTAGTGTGTCGTAGTTTGCTTCCATATTGATGATCCCATTCCACACGGTAGGTTGATTGAACCAAAAAATATCATAAAACTCTAAGCAACAAAATCTTGCATGTCATGTTGGGAAAGAGGGATAGCCAAGACTCGCTTTGCATCAATAGCCTATAAAGTTTGTCTAATCAGATTTTTATCCCAGTTATTAGAAACTGGATCAATTAAATGAGCCACTCTCAATAGCAAATGGCCGCCTTTTGGAGTGATAACTTTCCTATTAGCATAGTATAAAATCCAAGCATCACCCCAAATATCAATATTTTGGCAATCACCATCATCTGAAGCGTTTGCCTTGTTGTAGGCCGCACCTCGACGATCATGTGCACTCGTGGCTTGGTTACACACATTTGTGTGTGAACCTCATATTTGGGCCGGGCTTTTTAGGGTTGGCCCGGAACTCGTCTGATACGAAAAGTAAGACACAACACAAAATAAAATGGGCTTTGGGCTGACATGGCACAACAAGCCACGTCGGGCTAGGTCTGGAAATTGAGAAAATGGGTGGCACAACCTGACACGATGATGTGGGTTGTGCTTGGTCCGGCTCGGCCTGATTGGGTCTGAAATCTTCACAAATGTGTTTTGTGATTATTAGTAGAACCTATATGATATAGATATGTTCTCGTAAACAAAATTAAGGCTTTTTAGGTAAATATGTACTTTATTTACTTCACAATGTGCCTTAATTAGTTATTTAAAAATAGAAAAATGCATGTTGCAATTAATAATTATTATACTTGGTCGTGCTTGGGTTGGCCCGACCCAAAGGTTGTACAATGGTTTTATTGGATCGTGCTTGGGCCTCCCTTTAGCATCACTACTAGGAGAAAACCTACAAATAGAATCTTATCAGTAGCGCATGGCAGCACGGGATGATAAGTATACCTAGTCGGGTTGGCCCGGTTTGCCGTGGCCCAAAGTACGATGGGTTCGGGCCGGGCTAGCATGACCCAAGTCCCATATACGTGATCAATAGCATACGCTAGTGTGGTCTTCATGAACACAAATAAAATGCCTTACAATTTCTTTATACAATTGGCGGCAAGGAGATTAGGCATAGAAATGACCCATACAAATTTGAAATTAGAATCGAACATAATAGTGGAACAATGAAATTTTGCAAGAGTAATCGAACGGGCATCAATAATCACTGGTACAACGAGATGCTATACAAACGGTTTTTAACCCATTTCCGCGACGGCATTTGGAACCGTCGCCTAGTGAGTGTGGGCGATAGCGGGGTCCTTCCCACATGACCCAGAAACCGTCGGGATAGGGCCTCCGGTCACACATGCTGGACAAAATGAGCTCGTGTGCGACAGGCGAGCGATCGAATACGGTTATACATATGGTTGTGTTAAAAAAGTACAATTATATAGGCCCGATCGTTTCCGGTCGTATGTACATCCCACACAGTCAGTCCTAGACAAACGGCTCTGTTCGTATGTACATTCCACACAGTCAATCCAAGAATGTGTTTCTGTTTGTATGTACATCCCGCACAGTCAATCCAAAAAATACATTTTCCGTTCGTATGTACATCCCACACAGTTAATTCAGGAAAAACGTTTCCGTTCGTAGGTACATCACACACAATTTTCCCCACTAAATCGTTTATAGCATTGTCATTGCAGACGATATTAACAATTTTACCATTTGCGTTATTGAATGCATCACACACGATCCCTAGAAGAAACTGTGTGGCATAGGCTATCCATCGCACACTTTTTCTGTGGTAAACGTTTGCGCATGGTGGCATAACGCAAACAGTTTTTAAGAGGAAGTCGTGCGTGATTATTCATTGATCCAGCATGTTTTCTTGCTAGAAATTGTGTGTCTGAGGTCATCGCCCACGGTGTTTTCTCAATAACCGTTTGCAATAGAAAAAACCCAATTAGCATGTTAATTGACCTATTATTAATAATCCATTTATTAATCAAATTGACATTTCATATTAAACACATAATATATTTGATTTTCGTGTTACGAACCAGGATTTCATAATTGAAATACATTAGAGTACATATAGCTTCAGCACGCAGTTACACCAGATAGGCATATGGCTAGCTACCCCATTACACAACTGCACCAGCACCAAGTTTCACATGCAACATCTATAACCTTTGGAAATTAGCATCAGAGACGGTAGATAGACAGATGAATCTCATCTGGAAAACTCCTGAAGCGGAAGGCGAATATTGAGCCTTCATTGATGTTGAAGCTCCTTGCAACTTTAGGCCAGTGCCTGTGGATGATTGACCGTCCATCGTTCGTCCTGTTGAGGAAGACTTCAATATTGTACCGTGGGTGTTGTATGAATACTTTCCTCGCCTCCTAATCATCAGTGAACTACTTTAGAAAAGCCTGAAAACAAAGATATCCATAAATATCTTCTCTAAATTCGGCAATGGCGCAAAGGAATAAAAAAGACAAGATATAATAGTTAGTATCATTCTGTGGTGCGTTGATGTCTTCTTCATTTTGCACATAAATATCTTGTTATTCCTCGTCGCTAGTTTCTTTATCCTAACAATCTTTCTTAGTTTCTTGACTTGACTGATATTCATGGACAGGTCATTTCCCCATATGCAAAATGGGTCGAACAGTGGATCAAAACCTCTGACAGCAGGACCTACATGTGCATGACCAAATTGTTAAAAACCTAAATATTAGAATGGTTCCTGCAATTGCACAACAATGTGCTATTAGACAAGGACCATGCATGTGCACACCTCGATTGTAAACCTCAGTGCTTCCCATTATTTCCCTGCAACACATATAAGGTAGGTATTGATCAGGTTAAGCCAGGGTTAGCATACTATCAGTAAAATATGTTGATGAAAAACAAACACATTACAGATTCAGCAGTTTAATTCGAGCCACATGGAAAAGCCATTTATCGAAACCAAGCATGATTAAGAACTTGGAAATATAGCAATTGTATATGTTTCTCATGTATTTAGTACAACCAAATTCGATTTATTCCTCACATGCATAACAATACAAAATTGTACCCACAACAATTGAACATCGCATTGCAGACTTGAACCAAACAGTTAACTAAACACCACAGCAAATGAACCAAACATTAACTAAGCACCACACTGCATAATATATAACATAGTAGAAGATCAGACACTTAAGCCAACCAAGCATGCTTGATAACTTGCAAATATAGTAATTGTATTTGTTTCTCATGTATTTTGTATATATAAATTTGATTTATTTGTCACATGGAAGACAATACAAAATTGCACCCTGAAGAATTGAACATCACATTGCAGAATTGAACCAAACAGTTAACTGAACACGACAACTAATTAACCAAACAGTTAATAAGTGAGCACCACATTGCACGACATATAGAACATATACACTAGAGCAACAGATTGCATGGTAAAAGTATATAGGATAATTCACTAGAATTTGTTAAGGAAAGGCAGAAGTAGCACATGCAACGGGTAAACCGAGCATGCCTAACCAGCGTAGCTAGTTAACTGAACATAGGTCCTTATAGTGAGCTAATAAGACAAGCTACTCCTCATCGTCGGAGATACCGATGATGATTGGCTCCTTGGACATGGAAGAGGGCGAGGCCTCCACATCGTGGGTGCCCTCCTCGTCGTAGTGAGTTGCCTGAGCCGCTCCGGGCGCCAACCTGATGGCTCTCGAGTTGAGGTAAGCACGGGCATGCAGAGAAAACACCTCGTAGTCTTTGTTGAAGGCACCGATGGTGGCCTCGAGAAAACGCCATGAATTGTCGTTTAAAGCAACCAACCGCGTCGCGGCATTGGCGCGCGAGGCGTCGACAGTGGCCTCGACGGTGAGGTGATCCTCCTAAAGGAAATATGCCCTAGAGGCAATAATAAAGTTATTATTTATTTCCTCATATCATGATAAATGTTTATTATTCATGCTAGAATTGTATTAACCGGAAACATAATACATGTGTGAATACATAGACAAACATAGTGTCACTAGCATGCCTCTACTTGACTAGCTCGTTGATCAAAGATGGTTGAGTTTCCTAGCCATAGACATGAGTTCTCATTTGATTAACGGGATCACATCATTAGGAGAATGATGTAATTGACATGACCCATTCCGTTAGCTTAGCACTTGATCGTTTAGTATGTTGCTATTGCTTTCTTCATGACTTATACATGCTCCTATGACTATGAGATTATGTAACTCCCGAATACCGAAGGAACACTTTGTGTGCTACCAACCGTCACAACGTAACTGGGTGATTATAAAGGTGCTCTACAGGTGTCTCCGATGGTGTTCGTTGAGTTGGCATAGATTGAGAATAGGATTTGTCACTCCGATTGTCGGAGAGGTATCTCTGGGCCCTCTCGGTAATGCACATCACTATAAGCCTTGCACGCAATGTGACTAATGAGTTAATTACGGGATGATGCATTACGGAATGAGTAAAGAGACTTGCCGGTAACGAGATTGAACTACGTATTGAGATACCGACGATCGAATCTCGGGCAAGTAACATACCGATGACAAAGGGAACAACGTATGTTATGCGGTTTGACCGATAAAGATCTTCGTAGAATATGTAGGAACCAATATGAGCATCCATGTTCCGCTATTGGTTATTGACCGGAGACGTGTCTCGGTTATATCTACATAGTTCTCGAACCCGTAGGGTCCGCACGCTTAAAGTTTTGTGACGATCGGTATTATGAGTTTTTTGTGTTTTGATGTTTCGAAGGTAGTTCGGAGTCCCGGATATGATCACGGACATGACGAGGAGTCTCGAAATGGTCGAGACATAAATATCGATATATTGGACGACTATGTTCGGACACCGGAAGTGTTTCGGGAGGTTTCGGACATATACCGGAGTACCGGGGGGTTACCGGAACCCCCCGGGGAGTATATTGGGCCTAATGGGCCCTAGTGGGAGAAGAGGAGGGATGGCGAGGGCAGCCGCGCGCCCCCTCCCCCTCTAGTCCGAATTGGACAAGGAGGGGGCGGCGCCCCCCTTTCCTTCTCTCCTTCTCTCCCTTCCTTCTCCTCTCCTACTCCTACTTGGATGGGGGGAGTCCTACTCCCGGTGGGAGTAGGACTCCTCATGGGGCGCGCCATAGGAGGTCGGCCCCCTCCCCCTCCTCCACTCCTTTATATACGGGGAGGGAGGCACCCCTTGGAGACACAACAATTGATCATTGATCTCTTAGCCGTGTGCGGTGCCCCCTCCTCCATAATCCACCTCGGTCATATCGTATCAGTGCTTAGGCGAAGCCCTGCGTCGGTAGCTTCATCAACACCATTACCGTGCGGTCATGCTGACGAAGCTCTACTGGATCGTGAGTTCGCGGGACGTCACCGAGCTGAACGTGTGCTGAACACGGAGGTGCCGTACGTTCGGTACTGAGGATCGGTCGATCGTGAAGACGTACGACTACATCAACCGCATCGTCATAACGCTTCCGCTTACGGTCTACGAGGGTACATAGACAACACTCTCCCCTCTCGTTGCTATGCATCACCATGATCTTGCGTGTGCGTAGGAATTTTTTTGAAATTACTACGTTCCCCAGCAGTGGCATCCGAGCCAGGTTTATGCGTAGATGTTTTATGCACGATTAGAACACAAGTGAGTTGTGGGTGATACAAGTCATACTGCTTTACCAGCATGTCATACTTTGGTTCGGCGGTATTGTTGGATGAAGCGGCCTGGACCGACATTACGCGTACGCTTACGCGAGACTGGTTCTACCGACGTGCTTCGCACACAAGTGGCTGGCGAGTGTCGGTTTCTCCAACTTTAGTTGAACCGAGTGTGACTACGCCTGGTCCTTGTTGAAGGTTAAAACAACACGAACTTGACAAAATATCGTTGTGGTTTTGATGCGTAGGTAAGAACGGTTCTTGCTCAGCCCGTAGCAGCCACGTAAAACTTGCAACAACAAAGTAGAGGACATCTAACTTGTTTTTGCAGGGCATGTTGTGATGTGATATGGTCAAGACACGATGCTATATTTTATTGTATGAGATGATCATGTTTTGTAACGGAGTTATCGGCAACTGGCAGGAGCCATATGGTTGTCGCTTTATTGTATGAAATGCAATCGCCATGTAATTGCTTTACTTTATCACTATGCGGTAGCGATAGTCGTAGAAGCAATAGTTGGCGAGACGACAATGATGCTACGATGGAGATCAAGGTGTCGCGCCGGTGACGATGGTGATCATGACGGTGCTTTGGAGATGGAGATCAAAGGCACGAGATGATGATGGCCATATCATATCACTTATATTGATTGCATGTGATGTTTATCCTTTATGCATCTTATTCTGCTTTGATTGACGGTAGCATTATAAGATCATCTCTCACTAAAAATTTCAAGGTACAAGTGTTCTCCCTGAGTATGCACTGTTGCAAAAGTTCGTCGTGCCGAGACACCACGTGATGATCGGGTGTGATAAGCTCAACATTCTTGTACAACGGGTGCAAGCCAGTTTTGCACTCGCAGAATACTCGGGTTAAACTTGACGAGCCTAGCATATACAGATATGGCCTCGGAACACTGAGACCGAAAGGTCGAGCGTGAATCATATAGTAGATATGATCAACATAGTGATGTTCACCATTGAAAACTACTCCATTTCATGTGATGATCGGTTATGGTTTAGTTGATTTGGATCATGTGATCACTTAGATGATTAGAGGGATGTCTATCTAAGTGGGAGTTCTTAAGTAATATGATTAATTGAACTTAAATTTATCATGAACTTAGTACTTGATAGTATTTTGCTTGTCTATGTTGTTGTAGATAGATGGCCCGTGCTGTTGTTCCGTTGAATTTTAATGCGTTCCTTGAGAAAGCAAAGTTGAAAGATGATGGTAGCAATTACACGGACTGGGTCCGTAACTTGAGGGTTATCCTCATTGCTGCACAGAAGAATTACGTCCTGGAAGCACCGCTGGGTGCCAGGCCTACTGCAGATGCTACTGATGACGTTAAGAACGTCTGGCAGAGCAAAGCTGATGACTACTCGATAGTTCAGTGTGCCATGCTTTACGGCTTAGAACCGGGACTTCCGCGGCGTTTTGAACGTCATGGAGCATATGAGATGTTCTAGGAGTTGAAGTTAATATTTCAAGCAAATGCCCGGATTGAGAGATATGAAGTCTCCAATAAGTTCTATAGCTGCAAGATGGAGGAGAATAGTTCTGTCAGTGAACATATACTCAAAATGTCTGGGTATAACAATCACTTGATTCAACTGGGAGTTAATCTTCCGGATGATAGTGTCATTGATAGAATTCTTCAATCACTGCCACCAAGCTACAAGAGCTTTGTGATGAACTATAACATGCAAGGGATGGATAAGACAATTCCCGAGCTCTTCGCAATGCTAAAAGCTGCGGAGGTAGAAATCAAGAAGGAGCATCAAGTGTTGATGGTCAACAAGACCACCAGTTTCAAGAAAAAGGGTAAAGGGAAGAAGAAGGGGAACTTCAAAAAGAACGGCAAAGAAGTTGCTGCTCAGGAGAAGAAACCCAAGTCTGGACCTAAGCCTGAGACTGAGTGCTTCTACTGCAAATAGACTGGTCACTGGAAGCGGAACTGCCCCAAGTATTTGGCGGATAAGAAGGATGGCAAGGTGAACAAAGGTATATGTGATATACATGTTATTGATGTGTACCTTACTAGAGATCGCAGTAGCACCTGGGTATTTGATACTGGTTCTGTTGCTAATATTTGCAACTCGAAACAGGGACTACGGATTGAGCGAAGATTGGCTAAGGACGAGGTGACGATGCGCGTGGGAAATGGTTCCAAATTCGATGTGATCGCCGTCGGCACGCTACCTCTACATCTACCTTCGGGATTAAATTTAGACCTAAATAATTGTTATTTGGTGCCAGCGTTAAGCATGAACATTATATCTGGATCTTTTTTGATGCGAGACGGTTATTCATTTAAATCTGAGAATAATGGTTGTTCTATTTATATGAGTAATATCTTTTATGGTCATGCACCCTTAAAGAGTGGTCTATTTGTGCTGAATCTCGATAGTAGTAATACACATATTCATAATGTTGAAGCCAAAAGATGCAGAGTTGATAATGATAGTGCAACTTATTTGTGGCACTGCCATTTGGGTCATATTGGTGTACAGCGCATGAAGAAACTCCATACTGATGGACTTCTGGAATCACTTGATTATGAATCACTTGGTACTTGCGAACCATGCCTCATGGGCAGATGACTAGAACGCCGTTCTCCAGAACAATGGAGCGAGCAACAGATTTGTTGGAAATCATACATACTGATGTATGTGGTCCAATGAATATTGAGGCTCGCGACGGGTATCGTTATTTTCTCACCTTCACAGATGATTTGAGAAGATATGGGTATATCTACTTAATGAAACATAAGTTTGAAACATTTGAAAAGTTCAAAGAATTTCAGAGTGAAGTGGAAAATCATCGTGACAAGAAAATAAAGTTTCTACGATCTAATCATGGAGGAGAATATTTGAGTTACGAGTTTGGTCTACATTTGAAACAATGCGGAATAGTTTCACAACTCACGCCACCTGGAACACCACAACGTAATGGTGTGTCCGAACGTCGTAATCGTACTTTACTAGAGATGGTGTGATCTATGATGTCTCTTACTGATTTGCCGCTATCGTTTTGGGGTTATGCTTTAGAGACGGCTGCATTCACGTTAAATAGGGCACCATCAAAATCCGTTGAGATGACGCCTTATGAATTGTGGTTTTGCAAGAAACCAAAGTTGTCGTTTCTTAAAGTTTGGGGCTGCGATGCTTATGTGAAAAAGCTTCAACCTGATAAGCTCGAACCCAAATCAGAGAAATGTGTCTTCATAGGATACCCAAAGGAAACTATTGGGTACACCTTCTATCACAGATCCGAAGGCAAGACATTTGTTGCTAAGAATGGATCCTTTCTAGAGAAGGAGTTTCTATCGAAAGGAGTGAGTGGGAGGAAAGTAGAACTTGATGAGGTAACTGTACCTGCTCCCTTATTGGAAAGTAGTTCATCACAGAAACCGGTTCCTGTGACACCTACACCAATTAGTGAAGAAGCTAATGATGATGATCATGAAACTTCAGATCAAGTTACTACCGAACCTCGTAGGTCAACCAGAGTAAGATCCGCACTAGAGTGGTACGGTAATCCTGTTCTAGAAGTCATGTTACTTGACCATGGTGAACCTACGAACTATGAAGAAGCGATGGTGAGCCCAGATTCCGCAAAATGGCTTGAGGCCATGAAATCTGAGATGGGATCCATGTATGAGAACAAAGTGTGGACTTCGGTTGACTTGCCCGATGATCGGCAAGCCATCAAGAATAAATGGATCTTCAAGAAAAAGACTAACGCTGACGGTAATGTTACTGTCTACAAAGCTCGACTTGTTGCGAAAGGTTTTCGACAAGTTCAAGGGGTTGACTACGATGAGACTTTCTCACCCGTAGCGATGCTTAAGTCTGTCCGAATCATGTTAGCAATTGCCGCATTTTATGATTATGAAATTTGGCAAATGGATGTCAAAACTGCATTCCTGAATGGATTTCTGGAAGAAGAGTTGTATATGATGCAACCAGAAGGTTTTGTCGATCCAAAGGGTGCTAACAAAGTGTGCAAGCTCCAGTGATCCATTTATGGACTGGTGCAAGCCTCTCGGAGTTGGAATAAACATTTTGATAGTGTGATCAAAGCATATGGTTTTATACAGACTTTTGGAGAAGCCTGTGTTTACAAGAAAGTGAGTGGGAGCTCTGTAGCATTTCTAATATTATATGTGGATGACATATTGTTGATTGGAAATGATATAGAATTTCTGGATAGCATAAAAGGATACTTGAATAAGACTTTTTCAATGAAAGACCT
Organism: Aegilops tauschii subsp. strangulata; assembly: GCF_002575655.3. Classification (NCBI taxonomy): domain Eukaryota; kingdom Viridiplantae; phylum Streptophyta; class Magnoliopsida; order Poales; family Poaceae; genus Aegilops; species Aegilops tauschii. The sequence continues at coordinate 272,620,566 of NC_053037.3, read as the reverse complement.
CGGAGAAGCTTCTTATATATTGGGCATCAAGATCTATAGAGATAGATCAAGACGCTTAATTGGACTTTCACAAAGCACATATCTTGATAAAGTTTTGAAGAAGTTCAAAATGCATCAAGCACAGAAAGGGTTCTTGCCTGTGTTACAAGGTGTGAAATTGAGTAAGACTCAATGCCCGACCACTGCAGAAGAGAGAGAGAAAATGAAAAGTGTTCCCTATTCTTCAGCCATAGGCTCTGTCATGTATGCAATGCTGTGTACCAGACCTGATGTGTGCCTTGCTATTAGTTTAGCAGGGAGGTACCAAAGTAATCCAGGAGTGGATCACTGGACAGTGGTCAAGAACATCCTCAAATACCTGAAAAGGACTAAGGATATGTTTCTCGTTTATGGAGGTGACAAAGAGCTCGTCGTAAATGGTTACGTCGATGCAAGCTTTGACACTAATCCGGACGATTTTAAATCGCAAACCGGATACGTGTTTATATTGAACGGTGGAGCTGTTAGTTGGAGCAGTTCTAAACAAAGCGTCGTGGCGGGATCTACGTGTGAAGCGGAGTACATAGCTGCTTCGGAAGCAGCAAATGAAGGAGTTCATATCCGATCTAGGTGTCATACCTAGTGCATCGGGTCCAATGAAAATCTTTTGTGACAATACTGGTGCAATTGCCTTGGCAAAGGAATCCAGATTTCACAAGAGAACCAAGCACATCAAGAGACACTTCAATTCCATCCGGGATCAAGTCCAGGTGGGAGACATAGAGATTTGCAAGATACATACGGATCTGAATGTTGCAGACCCGTTGACTAAGCCTCTTCCACGAGCAAAACATGATCAGCACCAAGACTCCATGGGTGTTAGAATCATTACTGTGTAATCTAGATTATTGACTCTAGTGCAAGTGGGAGACTGAAGGAAATATGCCCTAGAGGCGATAATAAATTTATTATTTATTTCCTCATATCATGATAAATGTTTATTATTCATGCTAGAATTGTATTAACCGGAAACATAATACATGTGTGAATACATAGACAAACATAGTGTCACTAGCATGCCTCTACTTGACTAGCTCGTTGATCAAAGATGGTTGAGTTTCCTAGCCATAGACATGAGTTCTCATTTGATTAACGGGATCACATCATTAGGAGAATGATGTGATTGACATGACCCATTCCGTTAGCTTAGCACTTGATCGTTTAGTATGTTGCTATTGCTTTCTTCATGACTTATACATGTTCCTATGACTATGAGATTATGTAACTCCCGAATACCGAAGGAACACTTTGTGTGCTACCAAACGTCACAACGTAACTGGGTGATTATAAAGGTGCTCTACAGGTGTCTCCGATGGTGTTCGTTGAGTTGGCATAGATCGAGAATAGGATTTGTCACTCCGATTGTCGGAGAGGTATCTCTGGGCCCTCTCGGTAATGCACATCACTATAAGCCTTGCAAGCAATGTGACTAATGAGTTAGTTACGGGATGATGCATTACGGAACGAGTAAAAAGACTTGCCGGTAATGAGATTGAACTAGGTATTGAGATACCGACGATCGAATCTCGGGCAAGTAACATACCAATGACAAAGGGAACAACGTATGTTGTTATGCGGTTTGACCGATAAAGATCTTCGTAGAATATGTAGGAACCAATATGAGCATCCAGGTTCCGCTATTGGTTATTGACCGGAGACGTGTCTCGGTCATATCTACATAGTTCTCGAACCCGTAGGGTCCGCATGCTTAAAGTTCTGTGACGACCGGTATTATGAGTTTTTTGTGTTTTGACATTCTGAAGGTAGTTCAGAGTCCCGAATATGATCACGGACATGACGAGGAGTCTCGAAATGGTCGAGACGTAAAGATCGATATATTGGACGACTATGTTCGGACACCGGAAGTGTTTCGGGAGGTTTTGGACATATACCAAAGTACTGGGGGGTTACCAGAACCCCCCGGGGAGTATATTGGGCTTAATGGGCCCTAGTGGGAGAAGAGGAGGGGCGGCCAGGGCAGCCGCGCGCCCCCTCCCCCTCTAGTCCGAATTGGACAAGGAGGGGCGGCGGCGCCCCCCTTTCCTTCTCTCCTTCTCTCCCTTCCTTCTCCTCTCCTACTCCTACTTGGAAGGGGGGAGTCCTACTCCCGATGGGAGTAGGACTCCTCATGGGGCGCGCCATAGGAGGCCGGCCCCCTCCCCCTCCTCCACTCCTTTATATATGGGGAGGGGGGCACCCCTTGGAGACACAACAATTGATCATTGATCTTTCGGCCGTGTGCGGTGCCCCCCTCCACCATAATCCACCTCGGTCATATCGTGTCAGTGCTTAGGCGAAGCCCTGCGTCAGTAGCTTCATCAACACCGTCACCACGCCGTCGTGCTGACGAAGCTCTTCCCCGAAGCTCTACTGGATCGGGAGTTCGCGGGACGTCACCGAGCTGAACGTGTGCTGAACGCGGAGGTGCCGTACGTTCGGTACTGAGGATCGGTTGATCGTGAAGACGTACGACTACATCAACCGCGTTGTCATAACGCTTCCACTTACGGTCTACGAGGGTACGTAGACAACACTCTCCCCTCTCGTTGCTATGCATCACCATGATCTTGCGTGTGCGTAGGAATTTTTTTGAAATTACTACGTTCCCCAACACCTACAAGATCTGGGGGTCAGCACGAACGGCAGCCATCGCGACCTCATCCACGCGTGCAGCCGCGATTTGCTTCATCGCTGCCAAATGCGCCTTGAGCTCTTGGCTATATTGCGTGCACCATGGTTTAGGGCGGCGTTTATTTGGGGGAGGGGTCGGTGATTTGGGTGGAAGGTGTCGCGCCGGCGGTCGGGGCATGTGCGATGTGGAAGGAGGATGGGGGTCGGGTGTGGATTACCTGCCTGGATCGACGAGGCCGAGCAGCGTGAAGGAGGGTTACGGCGAGGAGGTGGCGCTGCAAGGAAGGAGTGAAGGTTTGAACTTGGAAAAGAAGGCGGAAAAAGGGGAAATGTGGCTTTTGGTAAGGGGGAGGGGGCGGGGAGGTAGATATTTCCGCGTAAGCCGAAAATTTTGGATCGGTACAGCGAAAAAACTGGCGCGCAAAGTCGACGAACCTTCTCGCGTAAGCCATATACTACTCTGACGGTGCTCCAAGATATTTCGTACTGCATCACACACGGTTGGTGATAATAAACTGCGTGTGACCAACTTGATTTTTTGTCTTGATTTGAAATACATAATGGAGTCATAGCGGCAAAAGAGGGTGTTTGAATTGCTAGAACTTTTATCTGCAATGAACATGCAACTATGGGAGTGTAGTCAAAAAATTGATATTATTCGGGTTTCGTTTGGACATTTCTATACATTAACTAAGTTTTTTTAGGCATTTAAGGTGCATAATTCAAAATTAAACTATATGCACATGCTCCGCTGCACCAAAATGGGTTGTAAAATCATATATGTGTCCATGGCTGGATGCTTATGTACAATGCAAGAAATAGGAATGAATTTCAAACACCTCGGCACCGTAGGTCGCCAGCAAATGTTGAGATACTTGGTTTTGAAATTCCATTAAATCAAAAACTTGTCTGAAATTCATGATACTTGGCATGCTATCGTGGAATGGCACGAAAATGATATGGTAAAACAATTGTCCCATTTGGGGCAGATTTGGGTATAAGCTTCTCACAAACCAGAGTTTCTCACAAGAAGCCTCATGGTTCCGGTAGGGGAACGTGTCACCTTTGTGGACTAAACGATATTCATTGCCTCTTTTTGCTTTCAATTTTGTTTTCTAGTGTCAACATAGAACAACAGGAGTATCAGTTTAAATTCTGTAATTTTTGGGGGTTCGTTTGGACATTCTTATAAATTAACAGATTTTCTAGGCATTTTATGTGCATAATTCAAATTTGAACTACAGGCACATGCTCGAATGCAGAAAAATGTGTTGAAAAATCAAATGTGTGTCCTTCACTGCATGCTTAGGTCCCACGCAAGAAATGAGAATAATTTGAAACACCTCGGCACCATCGCTCGGCCGCAAACATTGAGATACATGGTTTTTAAATTCTAGTAAATCCAAAACTCGTCTGAAATTTATGAAACTTGGCATGCTATCATGGAATGGCACGAAAATGCTGTGGTAAAAAAATTGTCCCATCTAGGGCAGATTTGGGTATAAGCTTGTCGCAAACTAGAGTTTCTCACAAGAAGCCTCATGGTTCCGGTAGGGGAACGTGTCACCTTTCTGGACGAAACAATATTCGTTGCCTCTTTTTGCTTTCAATATTTTTTCTAGTGTCAACATAGAACAAGGAGAGTATCATTTTGAATTCTATAATTTTTGGGGGTTCGTTTGGACATATTTTTAAATTAACTAATTTTCTAGGCATTTTATGTGCATAATTCAAATTTGAACTGCAGGCACATGCTCCAGTGCAGAAAAATGTGTTGAAAAATCAGATGTGCGTCCTTCAGTGCATGCTTAGGTCCCACGCAAGAAATGAGAATGAATTTGAAACACTTCGGCACCGTCGCTCGGCCGCAAATATTGAGATACATGGTTTTTAAATTCTAGTAAAACCAAAACTCGTCTGAAATTCATGAAACTTGGCATGCTATCATGGAATGGCACGAAAATGACATGGTAAAAAAATGTCCCATTTGGGGCAGATTTGGGTATAAGCTTGTCGCAAACCAGAGTTTCTCACAAGAAGCCTCATGGTTCCGGTAGGGAACGTGTCACCTTTGTGGACGAAACGATATTCGTTGTCTCTTCTTTCCTTCAATTTTTATCTAGTGTCAACATAGAACAACAGGAGTGTCATTTTAAATTTTGTACTTTTCCTCGGTTTGTTAGGACATTTTTATACGTTAACTGAGTTTTCTTGGCATTTTATGTGCATAATTCAAATTTTAACTACATGCACATGCTCCAGTGCAATGGGTTGGAAAATCAAATGTGTGTCATTGGGTGCATGCTTAGGTCCCACGCAAGAAATGGGAATGAATTTAAAACACCTCGGCACTGTCGCTCGGCCGCAAACATTGAGATACATGGTTTTAAAATTCTAGTAAATCCAAAACTTGTCTAAAATTCATGAAACTTGGCATGCTATCATGGAATGGCATCAGAATGTTGTGGTAGAAAAATTGCCCCATTTGGGGCAGGTTTGGGTATAAGCTTCTAAAAAACCAGAGCTTCTCACACGAAGCCTCATGGTTCTGGTAGGGAACCTATGACCTTTGTGGACGAAACGATATTGGTTGCCTCTTTTTGCTTTCAAATTCCCACCTAGTGGCAACAAGAGTGTTGTGTTAAAATTTGGAATTTTTCTGGGTTCATTAGGACATTTTTACACATTAATCGAGTTTTGTAGGCAGTTTATGTGCATAATTCAAATCTGAACTACATGCACTTGCTCCAGTGGAGAGAATGGGTTGAAACAAAATGTGTTGCCTTGGGTCCATGCTCAGGACCCATGCAAGAAATGGGAATGAATTTCAAACACCTCGGCGCCATTGCTTGCCGGCAAACGTTGAGACACTTGGTATCTAAATTCTAGTAAATCCAAAACTCATATGAAATTCATGAAACTTGTCATGCTATCATGGAATGGCACCAATTGAAGGAAATATGCCCTAGAGGCAATAAAGTTGTTATTTTATATTTCCTTATCCATGATAAAGGTTTGTTATTCATGCTAGAAGTGTATTGATCGGAAACCTAAATACATGTGTGAATACATAGACAAACACTGTGTCCCTAGTAAGCCTCTAATAGACTAGCTCATTGATCAAAGATGGTCAAGGTTTTCTAACCATAGACATGTGCTGTCATTTGATAACGGGATCACATCATTAGGAGAATGATGTGATGGACAAGACCCATCTGTTATCTTAGCATATTGATCGTTCAGTTTTATTGCTATTGCTTTCTTCATGTCAAATACATATTCCCTCGACTATGAGATTATGCAACTCCCAGATACCGGAGGAATACCTTGTGTGCTATCAAACGTCACAACGTAACTGGGTGATTATAAAGATGCTCTATAGGTATCTCCGAAGGTGTTTGTTGGGTTGGCATAGATCGAGATTAGGATTTGTCACTCTGCGTATCGGAGAAGTATCTCTGGGCCCTCTCAGTAATGCACATCATAAGAAGCCTTGCAAGCTGTCGCGGGAAACCACGGCCACCTATGGGACCAAGGGCCCCTTGCTGGTTCGGCAGGGGGATGTCATGTTGCACAGAGAGCAGAAGAGGATGGGGCAACACGGCAGAGATCACACAGGCAGTTTTACCCAGGTTCGGGCCGCCGCGAGGCGTAAAACCCTACTCCTGCTTTGGTGGATTGATGGTGGAAGAATAGTGGGGGAGCGTAGTACACTTGCCCGGCAGGGGCAGCAGTGGCTACGCACGTATGAGTGTGTGGTATCCAACCTTCTAACCCTTTCTACGATTGCCATGGGCCTCGTTTTATAGATTAAGGGGTCACCACAATGGCAAAGTGGTCATTATGCACTGATAAGATAGCAAACAGTGCTATCATACCTAACTCTGCAGGCTGACAGGGGCGCATTAAATGCACTGCTTAACGTCACATTGTCACTTGCCCGGCAAGCCTTGCCGGGCTGTTTTTGCCAGCTTCACACATGCTAGCTTGACACGTCGTAGGACGGGTGTCGTTCATAGGTATTTCCTGTAGAGACAGGCGCCATGTGGCGAATGGCTGCCACTCAGTCACTTTGCGGCTTGACACCGCATCGATCGACGACGTGGGTCATGGAGGAATAGTTGGATGAGGTGGTGTTGCTTTCGCGAGTCCCGACAAGCCCTGCCGGGACGTCTTGGACGTCTTCTTCCGGGGGTGACCCTGCCCTCGCTGAGCTCTCCTGCCCGGCAAGGGAGGCTTTCCTCCTGGTGGTATCTTGCTTCTCTGGCTTGATCTTGGTCCTCTTGATCTGCATGTTTGGTCATTCGAAGTTCTTGTTCTCTTGTGCTCTGACTTGGGTTGGTGTTGCGATCTCGTTCCCGTGCCTGTGCACAGTCTGGGCAACAGACCCAGGATTTGTTGCACCGATAGAAGCCCCCGGGCCTGCCCCGAACGCACTGCCTAGTGTCGTCGTGGTAGGGCCTAATAAGTGCACAGGCGGGGGTGCTGAAGAGGCGGGCCTCTTGAGGTCTTCTTTGCTTCTTCATTAATCTTGAGTCCGGGCTAGTTTCCGGTTTTCCCGCGCGTCGTGTAAAGCCAATAGTGGTGGGGCCGCCCTTGTAATGGCCCGTGAATGACTTTAATGCACGGGGTAGAAACTGCCAATTCACTCTTCCCACCACGCTCTTATCCTGAGGCACGTATGTTGCATGCATGGCGCGGGGTAGGTAACGGAGGCACGTGGCGTGGGAGAGCGTCAAGGCGAGGGCCCGGTCTACTTGAATTGGTGGAGGAGGACGGTGGTCACCCGTTGAGGGAGCGGCTCCCCTCCCCGGCTCGCCTATAAAAGGAGAGGTGGAGAGAGGGCGGAGTCATTCACCCTTGCACTCCCCCTCCTCCGTTTTCTACTTCCTGTTGGTGATGCCAAAGAGAAGAGCCTGGGGCCAGGCCCCGGGCTCCATTCTGAGGCTTGCATCGCCAAATGTTGGTGCTTGGGGAGTGAGCCTGGTCCATGTTGTGGTGATTGTCACGTCCCCCCATCATGGAGAGAAGCTTGCCTCTTCTGCTCCGGTCCGCTGCTTGTTAGGTAGTGCGGTGTCCTGCTCCGGGCTTCCGTTGCTTGCGGGCTCAGTGGTTAGGTTCTTGGCGTCTTCGGGGCTTGCCCGGGAGGCAGGGCCGGAGACCATTGGTAATCCCAGCACTGCCCCTTCCGAGGCCCTGTGGCTGATGTCGATGAGAGGCGCGCCTTCCTGCCCACCGAGGTGGGGAGCAGTGCGCTTTGAGCCCCCTGCCCATCTTGGCCGCTTGCCGTCTCTCCGGAGAAGGTGCCGGACCGTGAGGCCGGCGCTCCCCAGTGATGGTGTTGATGAATATGAAGCCAGGGGAGACGGAGAAGGCGGGAGGCAGGCCGTCCAGTTGGAGTACAATAACATCGACGCGTTCGTCTCGTACCGGCGACCTGCTGCCCGTCTGTCTGGCTCGTCATCACCGTTTTATCAGCTGCCGGGGAAAGGCTTGCCTCCTCTGGTGCTCACGTTCCCTCCAGTGACCTTCCAGCCAGGCCCCGACATCCTCTCCTGCCGGTGCCTGTGCTAGAGCCTTTTGATTGGTCCTAGAAGTGGCGACCAGGGGGCCCGCTGTGGTGCTCCTCCCGCCCTCCTCCTTCGCAGCCTCGCCACTCCGGATCTTGTCAGGCTGCGTTTGGCAGGCCCTGATGGGATCGGGATGGCGTTGTGTCGGTGCGCGTCCCGCCCTCTTTTCTTCCCACCACACTACCTGGGACAAGAGGGATAGGGAGAGGAGTTTACGGAGCACTTATCTTTCTTCAATCTTAAATCTTTAAGCACTCACCAAATTTTAATTCAAATAATGTAATCTCTCGAGTCCCTGTTTGTGTTCTGTAAGGCTAGTACTTGTATGATAGGCATATTAATGAAAAAGATGAACCTTGCCGGGAACCCGTGCATGTATATGTCCATGCAGAGGTGAAATGCCTCTTTATTGTAAATAAACGAGTTTTTCCCGGCAGGCTATCCTGCCGGTACCCCTTTTCATTTGTTGCCGGGGGACTGACCCTACCGGGGAAAAAATAAAGGGTCCAGCCCACCGCCAGCTCCTTCTCGCCAAAGGCTAGTGCAACCACCCTGGTCGAAGCAATGTTCGAGCCAAGGGTGGGAGCACCTAAGTTCCGAAGAGCGGCGAGGTTTTCTCATGCACAAGTTTTTAATTTACAGAACACTAATGGGCAAGAGGTAGAACTTATCTGTTTGGCTTGCCGGGGATCGCAGTGCTTGGTCCATCTTCCCAACTCCTTGTAGAGGCCAAGTTCACGGCAGGAACCTGCAGCTTCATGCAGATGGGAATGATGCAAGATGCGATCCTATCTATATGCATATGCAAATGCTTATGAAATGCTTATGTAGTGCTCTTGGAATGCTCATGCATGCATGCAACTCAGTTGGCCCCCCCAGCACTTCGTTTATTTCTCTTGCTCAGGGTCATCACCTGGCTTTGTACAAGGGGTTACATGCAACTGAGGCAAGGCCAGTACAAAAGGGTGGCTGCCGGGCCGGGCCTGACAACCGCGCCTTACGGGTAGAACTTACGGAGATGCTCAATATTCCATGACTTTTGCAATTGAATGCCATCTCCGGTCTCCAGACGGACTACGCCACGTCTGGTGACTCGTACTACCCGATAAGGGCCTTCCCACTTCGGCGTCAACTTGTTTGTACCCTTGGCGGATTGAATGCGCCTAAGAACAGGGTCGCCTTCCTCAAAACACCGGGATGAACCCTGCGGCTATGATAGCGACGCAGGGCTTGCTGATAGTGTGCAACACATGTAGCAACCCGGAGACGATTCTCCTCGAGTAGCACAGCATCGTCACGCCGGTGCTGATCTTGCACTACTTCATCGTAGGCGAGCACTCGAGGCGACTCGTAAATGAGTTCCGTGGGGATGACTGCTTCTGCCCCATAGACTAGGGAGAAGGGAGTCTGCCCGGTAGCTTGATTTGGTGTCGTTCTGAGGGACCAGAGGACTACCGGCAGCTCATCGATCCACCGTCTGCCATGCTTCTGCAGCGTATCAAAGGGTCTTGTCTTGAGTCCCCACAGCACTTCAGCGTTCGCCCTCTCAGCATGCCCATTGCTCCTGGGATGTGCAATAGAGGCAAATGAGACTTTGCATCCGAGGGCATGAACATATTGCATGAAGGCGCGGCTTGTGAACTGGGTGCCGTTGTCGGTAATGATCCTTGCCGGGACTCCAAAACGACAGACCAATTCTTTCAAGAACTTGATAGCTGACAGTGCGGTCACCTTTCTCACGACAGTCACTTCTGGCCACTTTGTAAACTTGTTGATAGCAACGAATAAGAATTCAAAGCCCCCGATTGCTCGGGGGAAGGGGCTGAGGATATGAGCCCCCAGACCAAAAATGGCCATGATATAGGGATCGTCTGAAGAGCTTGGGCAGGCAGGTGGGTGTTCTTGGAATGGAACTAGCAGGCTTCACATCTGGTGACTAGCTCACCCGCATCTTGTAGGGCTGTGGGCCAATAGAATCCTTGCCGGAATGCTTTCCCAACCAATGCCCTTGATCTAATATAGGAGCCGCACATGCCTTTGTGTATCTCAGCCAGCAGTTCCTTTCCTTCCTCCCGGCAGATGCACTTCAATTTCACGCCATTGGGCCTCCTTCTGTACAGAGTATCATTGACAAATTGATACATACTGGCCCTCGGGGCTACTCTTTCAGCCACATCTTGGTCGCCGGGAAGCTCTCCGGTTTGGAGGAAGTGGACTATGTGCCTTGCCCAAGTTGGAGCCTGGAGCTCGTCAACGAGGACTAGCGGCACCTCCTCTACTGCGGGGGCACATTCCTCTACTGCGGGGGCCATGGGCCCGGCTGGAGGGTGCAGTCTGGCAGGTGGTGAGGAGTTGTTTCCGGCAGGTTCTCTGCCAGGAGCGGAGAGCTCTACCGGGAGAGGCTTACCAGAGTCCAACTTTCTCCTTTTCGGGGCCATTGTTGCAGGGGATATGGAGGGCTGAGTAAGATGGAGAACAAAAATCCCTGGTTCCACAGGAAGCTTCTGCGCAGCACACTTTGACAGATGATCAGCTATGCTATTTTCCGCACGGGGGACGTGCTCTGTTTGCAATCCGTCAAAGCGTCCCTCCAATCTTCTCACTTCCTCGACGTATGCCTCCATCAATGGGCTTTGGTAATCCTTGTTGACTTGTCTCACCACAAGCTGTGAGTCTCCTTGAATGATCAGCTGCTTAATTCCCAATTTCGAGGCAATCCTGAGCCTGGCAAGGAGCCCTTCATACTCTGCTGTATTGTTGGTGGCCTCTTCCCGAGCAAAATGCATCTAGACGACGTACTTCAAGTGCTCCCCGGCCGGAGGGGGCAACTAGAAGCATGCCAGCTATTGCACCTTGTACGGAAAAGGCACCATCGAAATACATAATCCATTCTTGGGGCGATTCCTTGCCGGGGATAACTTTTTCTGGCACTTCCTCATCAGGGGCCGGCGTCCATTCCGCAATAAACTCTGCCAATGCCCTGCTCTGGATTGTTGATGTGCTCTCAAACTTCAAACCAAAACTGGATAACTCCAAAGCCCACTCCACTATTCTGCCAGTAGCCTCAGGGTTTCGGAGTATCCTTTGCAACGGGAGACGAGTGACAACCGTGATCTCATGGGCTTGGAAGTAGTGGCGCAGTTTCCTTGATGCCATGATGAGACCAAAGATTAGCTTTTGCACGCCAGAGTACCTCGATCTAGCTCCCTGTAGTAAGGAACTGACAAAGTACACTGGGCGCTGCACCACCTTCTTCCTTGTCGTGTCCTTGGGGTTGCCCTCGCTGCCGTGCTCATTTCTGTCCTGATCCTTCTCTGGCTCTGCCGGTCCTTGCTCACTCTCTGCTTCCACTTCCCGCTGCGCCACCAAGGCTGGGCTAACTACTTGGTTGGTTGCCACCAAGTATAACAACAACGGCTCTTGTGGTTTGGGAGCAACCAGGGTAGGCACAGAGGACAAGTAGGTCCTCAATTCTTGCAATGCTGCATCTGTTTCTGGAGTCCACTTTATGGGCCCTGCCTTCTTCAAAATTTTGAAGAACGGTAGGGCGCGCTCGGCAAGCGCGCAACACACCCTGTCGGTGTCAAAACCGGCGGATCTCGGGTAGGGGGTCCCGAACTGTGCGTCTAAGGTCGATGGTTGCAGGAGACGAGGGACACGATGTTTACCCAGGTTTGGGCCCTCTCTATGGAGGTAATACCCTACTTCCTGCTTGATAGATCTTGATGAATATGAGTATTACAAGAGTTGATCTACCACGAGATCGTAATGGCTAAACCCTAGAAGCCTAGCCTGTTATGTCTATGGTAATGAGTATATCCTTTCTGGACTACACCCTCCGGTTTATATAGACACCGAGGGGATCTAGGGTTACATAGAGTCGGTTACATAGGAAGGAATCTTCATAGTTGATCGCCAAGCTTGACTCCCATGCCAAGGAGAGTCCTATCCGGACACGGGTATAGTCTTCGGCCTTCATGTCTTCACAGCCCATCAGTCTGGCCCATGGATAACGGGCCGGACGTCCGAGGACCCCTTAGTCCAGGACTCCCTCAGTAGCCCCTGAACCTGGCTTCAATGACGAGGAGTCCGGCGCGCAGATTGTCTTCGGCATTGCAAGGCGGGTTCCTTTCTATCCGTACTCCAAGATAGTCTTCGGATGCGATGATAGTATCCGGACCTGTATACACAACTGCAGAGGACATAATATTTCACGAGTCCAATCCGCTGACAACTTTTTGGTAATATGACACCATGCCTGCTCGGCCATTGTTCTCGAACCATTAGCTAGCCCGTCGCCCCACGTCTCGAGACGCGGTTTCATTGGCATGTCTTATCCAAGCGGAGATCGTGTCTCCCCCTTTTTAAGGGATTCTTATCAACCCGGACGTGGGTAACCCAACCTCGCTTGGGTACAACTCCTTGGGAACAGGCAAGCTTTGAGGCCCAGGAGGAGACACTTGATATTCGCGGCCTTTATCTAGGGGTACAGACCCGTCTTTTTCTTTCACGCTTGCTTCTTCCTCAACCCTTGCAACCCCGAGTTCCAACACCCGGGTTTCAGTCGCCACAAGTTCCAATCATGTCCGGATCCAGCCATCAAGGCCGGTGGGTGGCTTCTTCCATCACGGAGGGAGATATTGCAAAGCTTCGGGCGGCGAGGTATCTGACCGCAGAAATCCTTCATCGGCTTCCTGCCGAGGGGCAGGACATTCCCACCCCCAGATCCGGCGAGAGGGTCGTGTTCGTGTCCCACTTCCTCCGCGGGTTAGGGTTTGCACTTAATCCCTTCGTCCGAGGGCTCATGTTCTATTATGGGCTAGATTTTCACGATCTGGCCCCGGACTCTATTCTTCTTATCTCGGCGTTTATCGTCACGTGCGAAGCCTTCCTCCGAACTCCTCCGCACTTCGTCCTATGGCTCAAGACCTTCAATGTGAAGCCGCAAGTGATAGAGGGGGAGCAGGCAGAGTGCGGTGGTGCCATAGTGAGCAAGATTGCTAGTGCTGTTTGGCTGAAAGGATCCTTTGCCAAATCTTCCGACTTATGGCAGCAGGGGTGGTTCTATATCACCGAGCCTCATGGCTCCAAGTGGGCAGATTCGCCCGTATTTCGATCCAGCCCCCAATTCATCTTGCATCATGGATTAATAAGGGGTTGGACTGGGGATCAACGGATGAGGTGCGGACTTTGCAAAGTCGCATTCGAAGCCTCATTGCGAGGGACATTAATATCGTCAACGTTGTTCAAGTAATGCTAGTCCGTCGGACCCTGCCGTGCCAGCGACGGTCTCTCCGCCTGTGGGAGTTCAACCCAGAAGGGCCACGGACTCTTCAGCACTTCTTCGGCACTACGCATGAAGGAATGTGGAGATTGTTTTTCTGGAAACGAAAGCAATGGCCGGACACCACCGAAGATATCGGCCTAGACTGTAACCATCCGGATACACCGGTAAGTACCCGTTCGCCGAACACCTCATAATCAGATACCCAGTGGTAAGACACTGACCGAATCATCCTTTTCAGGGCTGGATAAAGAAAGTGGAACGGATTAGGTGTCCGGCTCCCCTTCCCGAAGACTCAGCTAATCCTGTGTTAACAAGGATGCTGGCCTCGGCACCACACCAGGCGCCGGCAAGGGAGGGTAAAGAGGAGAGTGAGAAGACTCGAGATGACCTTTGTTCCGGAGGTAAGTCGGATACTGAGTCCAGAGAAATCGACCTTTCCTTGCCTGAAGATAGAGGCGAAAGAGGACCCAGTATCCCTTCTCCGAGCAGGAGGAAAAGGGCCGCCTCCGAAGGTTGGGAGGGGCGGCCTCCCAAGAGGGGCAAGATGCCACCGTCAAGCAGCTTGGGTTTGGAAAGCGACGCCATTGAACAGCTCCAACAAGGGGACAAGCCCTTGGCCAAACCGTAAGTGAATCCGGAGTACTTTGATAGCGTCCCGCTCCTTTGCCGTTACCGAGGATATACGTAACACGTCCGTGCATTTTTACAGGTCGACACAGAGTTTTTCTGGGCAATCCTCTTCTTCGGGAGGTCTCCTCCCAGAGATGATGGAGAGCGAGACGCCTCCCCCAACCTCCTCGCCCAATAAGGCGGACGACTCTGAAGTGTCATCGCGGAGGGTTCTTCTTGATCAACAAGCTACACAGGGGATAAAAGAGGCAGTACCCGAAGGTGGATCTCCGACCGTCCGAGATTCTGGGGCTGATAATAAAGGCCTCGGACTGTCTGGCTCGCAGCCGACGGTGGTTCTGGAGACGTATGAACAGATTCCTTCAAAGGATGGTTGTGCTCCTAGAGCAGCTTCCGGAGACTCGGAGGCTCCGGATATATTGCGGGACATGTTGCGAAAAGCATCTGTCTCGGGGGAACAGCATACCTTGATGGGTACAGTGGTTGAGAATTTTTTGTCTGCGAAGAGCGGATTGAATGAAGCCTTCATGAGCCTGATAAAAGGCTTCGAGGTTTGTGATATAATGTTTTCAGCTATGTTTTATTTGCAAAGATGCGCCTGTGTATAGGTAGTAGCCCCTGAGACTCGGGTTGGCTTCCACTGGGAAGCAAACGGAGGATCGAAAAGGATTATTTGAGGACTAACCTGATGAACTTGAACACAGGCTGCTTCTCCCTTGGCCACTTCCCGAACTATGGAAATTGCCGAGCTGCAGCGGAAGCTTGATGTGGCAGGGGATGATCTTGCGTTAATCAATATGCGTCTTGACGAGTCGCAAGGTATGTATTCGGGGCAATCCCCATACATTTTTGTGGTATAAGCATGATGCTGAAATTTAGATGCATGGCTGCAGATGGTGCTGCCGCCGTTGAAGTTCTTCGAGCGGAGCTGGCCCGGGCCAAGGAGCAGGCCCGATGTAGCAATGCTACTGCCGAAAAGGCATTGGCTGAGTTAAAAGCCGAACAAGCTGCACGGCGCCAAGACGAGGAGAAGATATCCACGATGGCGCTCGAACTGGAAAATGCTACTGGCCGCTGTGAATTTCTGGAGAAGGAGAATAAAGCCTTAACGGCTGAACTGGACAAGGCCTTACAAGAGGCGAGAGAAGCGCGGTCGGAATCCAGAGCAGCCCGTGAGGAGATCCGGCAAGCTAGGGAGATTGTGGCTGGTAAGCCCTTTCTGCTGCAAACTAAGTTCGGTGATCCGAACCATGCTCAGCTTAACCAAGTGTGGAGTTCTCCGGACGAGTTCTTAGACTTGCCGAAGAGTTCTTCCGATGTGGCGCAGTATTACCAAGCGCGAGATGGGTATGCAACGGAGAAGCTTTTCTGGTCATAGTTGGCGCATCAAAGCGCCCTCTTTTGCTGAATGAACAGATGTCCCAATGGGCCGAGCTTCATAGGATATCCAGCGCTGCCATGAAGAACGTCATAATCCGATTGTGGCCAACTGAGCCTGTTCCGAATAGCTACTTCAGTTTGGTGCAAAGGCTTGTTGACGCGGTGCCGCGTATCGACGCTGTGAAGCGGTCGACGTGCATTGAGGGTGCACGGATGGCTTTTGCCCGAGTCAAGACATTCTGGGGGAAGATGAAGGCCATCGATGTTGCGGCGAAGAGTCCACCCAAGGGCAAGGACCGTCCTGAACCAGAGCATTATTTTGATGACGTCCTAGAGGCCGCCCGCTTGATAGAGGGTCAGTGCTCGAAAGACATAATGTTGCAGTGAGGTGTATGAGAATTGTAAAAGACAATTTTATAGTTAATCTATTTTAATGTTTTGCTCGAAAGCTTGTATTCCTCCTGTGCGGCCGTTTTAATATAATCTGAAAGTTTTCCAGTCGTCGGCTTCAGCCCCCTCGTAGGAAGTACGGGGGTGTTCAGAAAAGCATTTAATCACTCTTTATCCAACGTCTTGGTCCATGAAGGAGGTGATAATGCGGCGAACCAGTCAATCAGACTATAGGGCGTTAACACTTTCACTTAGCCATAGGAGTTTTATGGTGGGGCTACGAAATAGCCCCTGGTATGTATGCGATGTATTATAATATGGAGCCTTACATATTTGATCTGAAAAAGATCCTTCGTGTGACATGGAGAATCGCTAAAGATTCCAAGAAGTCGTCAAGTGGTTGACCAGCTCTCGCCGCATCATGACAGTCAGTTTTCGGCTTTCTCTACTGAGGTACTTGACTAGATGAACCGGAAGCACAGTCGCAGTAGTTCTCCCTTTACTACCCTAGCCGATGGAGCGGAACGTAGGGTAGCGAGCATAGGAGCCGGGCAACCCAACTATTGACCCAAGACAATGATTTGGAGCTGATGCATGTAAGGCCAAACTTGCGACGCCGAAGTACGCTATAGAGCTGTTCGGACTTTTGTTGGCAACTCATTTGTTCCCGTACCGAGCCCTTGGCGGGTTATGCCAAGGTATATCTATGAAATAACCATGGGAGCCATATTCATTGGCGAAACAACACAGATGATTAATTCGGATACTGTTTTACTGGGACCTGAGTGATATGCCGATGATTACTTTATATAAATATAAAGACCACAACCCCGGCTATTTGACATGCTCTGGGTTGAAGGCAGAGGAAGAGGCATAGTACAGGCTCGAAATAAAGAGTGCGGTCTACAAAAAGTTATTTTGGACCTCCTGTCGCACGTCTGCGCCGCCTGTCCTCGGCGAGGGGAATCCTTGATGGAAGTAACCCCCTAGGTGAGTGCACGGATCCGAACTCCGATAGAGTCAGTTTAGATGTTTGTCCTGTTCGTCACCTGTTTTTAAGAGATAGTGAAGGAAGAAATAAAAAGAAAATGGATAAAAATGTTACGGGGATGCTTGCAGGCTTGTCCGTAGTGTGCTTCTGCCAATACCCATGGTATCTTGAGTGCGTAGTGATGTATGCGCGGCACAAATTTTGCAGGTGTACGGGGTGGGCGGCGGAAGCCGGACTGCTATTTTCGCTCCGGGAGTAGTTGACCCTCGGGTGGAAATTGCTTCTGACCCCCGGTATTTCGTTGGTGAACCTCTCCGTCGTCCCTGTCGCCTGGCGGCCTCCTCCCCTTGTGTTCGGCGTTGAGCTTGCCGGCCTGCTTAAAGACCCAGCAGTTTCTGTTAGTATGATTAGCTGGTTTATCGAGGTAGCCGTGAATCTGGCAGGGTCGGTCCAATATCCTGTCTAGGTTGGATGGTTCGTCTTGGTTCGCCTTGAATGGCTTCTTCCATTGACCGGGCTTGGGATTGCTAAATCCGGCGTTGACCGCTGTGTCGCATGATCTTTCATTATCATTGCTACTGTTGTATTTGCTTCGTCGTGGCTTGCCGTTGCCGTCTCGGATTTCGGAAGTGCCCGCGTCGCTGGCGCTGTTGATTCTATGAGCGAGCCAGCTGTCTTCTCCCGCACAAAAGCGGGTCATCAGAGCGGTTAGGGCTGTCATGCATTTAGGTCCTTCTTGACCGAGGTGGCGTGCAAGCCATTCGTCCCGGACACTGTGTCTGAAAGCCGCAAGGGCTTCCGCGTCCGGACAGTCGACGATTTGGTTCTTTTTGACTAAGAACCGAGTCCAGAGCTTCCTGGCTGACTCTCCGGGCTGCTGGACAATGTGACTTAGGTCATCGGCATCCGGTGGCCAGACATATGTTCCTCGGAAGTTGTCGAGGAAGGCCTCTTCCAAGTCCTCCCAGCTGCCTGTGGAATTTTCAGGCAGGCTGTTTAACCAGCGCCGAGCTGGCCCTTTTAGCTTTAGTGGGAGATATTTAATGGCATGGAGGTCGTCTCCACGGGCCATATGGATGTGGAGAATAAAATCCTCGATCCATACCGAGGGATCGGTTGTTGCGTCGTATGATTCAATATTGACGGGCTTGAATCCCTCGGGGAATTCATGGTCCATTACTTCATCTGTGAAGCAGAGAGGGTGTGCGGCGCCTCTATGTTGGGCCACACTGCGACGTAACTCCGAAGGAGTCCATTTGCTGTTTTCGGCTCGGGCGTGGCTGGGTTTGTCACGTCCGGATAGGTAGCCATCGTCGCGTGTCCGGGAGTGCCCTCGCGGTCCGTATATCGATTATGCGTGTCCTGCTCTACTGTCCAAGTCCCGTCGAAGGTCGTCTGGACAGCCGTGAGCTGCGTTATTGTTGCCTTTACGGCGAGGTGGGGCGGTCTGGTGTTCGGCTTGAGTTGCCTCTTTATCCGGACAGAGTTGTCGACGACCTGCCGCATTGTGTGATGATGGTACGGGCTCCAACGCCTCATCATCGAACTGATGTAGCAATCTATGCTTCGGGTAGCTTTTGGCTAGGCCACTAAGGCTGTATTCTTCGGCGGCCAGGACTTCGGTCCATCTATCGTTGAGTAGGTCTTGGTCATCTTGGAGCTGCTGCTGCTTCTTTTTTAGGCTCCTTGCAGTAGCTATTAGCTTGCACTTGAAGCGCTCCTGCTCGAGGGGCTCTTCGGGTACGATGAAGTCTTCGTCGCCGAGGCTTACCTCATCTTCGGAGAGCAGAAGGTAGTTGTCGTCCTCCGAATTGTCGCTGGGTAGGGCCTGTTCATCGGGGCTGGCTTGCCCGTTTTCCTGTTCCTCCTGTTCGGATCTTGCTCCAACAGGGTCTTCATTGTTTTCGGCGTCGTCCGGGGTACTACTTTCTCCGGTGCCAGCGTTGCTGTGATGTGACTTAGAGTGGCGTTTAGGGCGCCGGTACTTAGACTGTGTCTTAGGAGGTTTATTCTCAACTGGGTCTTCTTTGTCATCATCGCTAGCTTTTTTAGGTGTATCAACCATGTACACGTCGTACGAAGAGGTGGCCATTCCACGTCCCGTGAATGGTGGGTCTTGGCCTTGCTCCTTATCGGCATCATCGTCTATACCGTCGATGTCTTCGGAGCCATAATCAAGCATGTTGGTTAAGTCCTTGACAGTGGCTATGAAGTGGGTTGTAACACCCCGGATGTAACTTTCCATATTTGTAACTCCAACTCTTGTCATTTTCGGCTATGTGTTATGATATTCCCTTCGTGGTCGGGTTTTGTTTTTCGTTTTGCATTTTGTTCATGTCATGCATCTCATATCATGTCATCATGTGCATTGCTTTTGCATATGTGTTCGTCTTATGCATCCGAGCATTTTTCCCGTTGTCCGTTTTGCAATCCGGCACTCCCACATGCACTGGCGCACCCCTCTTGTTTCTTTTCGTGAGCGGGTGTTAAACATTCTCGGAATGGACCGAGGTTTGCCAAGTGGCCTTGGTATACCACCGGTAGACCACCTGTCAAGTTTCGTTCCATTTGGAGGTCGTTTGATACTCCAACGGTTAACCGGGTAACCGCAAAGGTCTTTTGTGCGTTGCAGCAAAAAACCCCCTCCAAACAGCACAATAACCCATCTAAGTCCCCTCTATGCTCTCGGTCGTTCGATCACGATCGTGTGGGCGAAAACCGCACTCCATTTGGAGTCTCCTAGCTCCCTCTACCTATAAATATGTGCACCCTCCTCCAAATTCGGGCGAAACCCTAGTCTTCTTCCACCCCGCGCCGCCGGACACGTCCGGTCCGGCCGGACGAAAAGCCGCCGCTGCCCCGAGCCAACGGGCACGCGCCACGTGGCACCCCGGCCGCCCGCGCCGCGCCGGCCCGCCGAGCCCGCGACCGGCCCCCGCGGCCCGTCTCGCCACCGCCCGGGTCACCCGCGCCCCGCGCGCGCCATCGCCTCCCCGCTCCCGAGGCTGCCCCGCCGCCCGTCGCCGCTTCCCCACCGCCGCCTCGCGTCCGCCGCCGTCCACCAGCCCACGCCGCCGCCCGCCGGTCACCGCCGTTCGCCGCGTCCGCGCCCGAGCTCCTCCACCGAAGCCCGCGACCGCCGCCTCCTCCGACCTCCCGCCGGCGCCGCGCCCCGTCTCCCTCCTCTCCATCTCCGGCCGGCCCCCTCCTCCTTCTCCAGCTCCGGCGACGAGCTCCGGCCGCCTCGACTTCCGTGCCGGGTCCCGATCCAGATCTAGAGGTTGACTTCCCCCCCTCATTTTCTGCCAAGTCCCGAAGTTGTCACGATATATTGCTCTGTTCATCGCATCATAACTCTCTGCATACTGATTTGTTTTGCACGCATGATATATCGAAATGTTCGCCTCGAGATGATCTTCATTTTCTTCCATTGTGCCATGCTCGTTGGAGTCCATCTTGATGCCCAAATCGCTGGTGCAAGAGTGCTATATGATGTTTACTGCTGTTGCTTATCAGAACTTGGTGATCTGTTATTTTTGTTGCAATTGATGTGTGCATCTTATGGGCATGAGCTCTACAGGTGATTTGATCTATGCCATGCCATCTTTACAGAGGTGTATGCCATGTATTTTTTGTGATCTATGTGGTGACTAGCACAAGCATGCAAACTAGGCTTCGTGATGTTTCTGTTTTCAGGGACTTGGGATTTTCACTGTCTGTTACTGCTGTTATTTTGTTGCTATGTATCCTTGTGGCTACAGTGAGATCCATGCTTCTTCTGGGCATGTTCAGTAAGGATGTTTTGTAGATATAGTTGTGATCTATCTATCCATGCCCCTTTTTGCAATTATGGAGTGCCCTAGCATGTCTTAATATTGCTCTACTTTTGCTATAAAATGTTCCTGGCAGATTGTTAACATGATATTCAATTTTGCCAAGGTTGTTGTAGTTGATCCATACATGCTATGAACTTGCTCTTGCCATGGCTAGCTTCATAAACATGCCATCTTGCTGTAGCTATGCTTTTTTTGTCATGCATTGCTTTGTAATGAGTGAATCAAGCTCACCAAGATGCCCTCATAATTTCTGTTAATGCCATGCTCTGTTTTCTGCTAAGTCTAGAACCTGTTAACGAAACTTGCTATGTTTACATGGGTGCCATCATATCTTCTGGTCCATTTTGGCTCATGGTCACTAAGCAACTTTTGTTCTATGCATTTAGTAGATTCATGCCATGCCTTGTTTTGCTATGTTAAGTTCCTGTAGCATGTGTTTTGCTTGCTCTGAACATTGCTATCTGATGCTGTTTCAGCCATGTCCAGTAATTTCACCAAGTCTGTGAACCTGATATGTTTTGCACTTTTGCCATGCTTGTTTAAGCCTGTTATGTTGTGATCTAGCCGTAGCTCAGTGTTCATCTTTTGTCAAGCATCTCCTTTAGATTACCGCCATATGTTCTGTTGCTATGTTGGAGTGCGGTAGCATAGTTACTTGTTGTATTCTAAGTGCTATCATGCTGTTAATCGCAGATTCGTGTCATTCTTGTTTTGCTTGCCATTTGCAAACCGTGCATCCGTTTCCGGTGATCTTTATATCGATTTCGACCGAAATCATCTCATCTTTCCAGTGGCATACTGGGTTCACCAAGTTACTGCCTTGTTCATCCTTTTTCTTCCGGAGCATGCATATCATATCTCGCATATCATGCATGTTTTGCATCATGTTGCTTGTGCATTTCCCGTGTTTGATTGTGGTTCCATGGCTTGTGTTCTTGCTGTGGGTAGAGCCGGGAGACGAGTTCATGAACAAGGAACCTGTTGAGTACGCTTACGAGGATCAAGCTTTCGACAACTCTGAGAACCTTGCAGGCAAGATGACCATACCCTCGAAATCACTTCTATCTTTGCTTTGCTAGTTGTTCGTTCTTTTGCTATGCTACGCTACCTACCACTTGCTATATCATGCCTCCCATATTGCCATGCCAAGCCTCTAACCATCTTTTCCTAGCAAACCGTTGTTTGGCTAAGTTACCGCTTTTGCTCAACCCTTCTTATAGCGTTGCTAGTTGCAGGTGAAGTTGAAGTTGGTTCCATGTTGGAACATGGATTTTTTTAGAATATCACAATATCTCTTATTTAATTAATGCATCTATATATTTGGTAAAGGGTGGAAGGCTCGGCCTTATGCCTGGTGTTTTGTTCCACTCTTGCCGCCCTAGTTTCCGTCATACCGGTATTATGTTCCTTGAGTTTGCGTTCCTTACACGGTTGGGTGATTTATGGGACCCCCTTGACAGTTCGCCTTGAATAAAACTCCTCCAGCAAGGCCCAACCTTGGTTTTACCATTTGCCACCTAAGTCTTCTTCCCTCGGGTTTTCGCAAGCCCGAGGGTCATCTTTATTTAAACCCCCGGGCCAGTGCTCCTCTGAGTATTGGTCCAACCTGTCAGTCGCCGGTGGCCACCAGGGGCAACCCTGGGCTCGCCTATTGGAAGCTTAGACAATCCGGTGTGCCCTGAGAACGAGATATGTGCAGCTCCTATCGGGATTTGTCGGCACATTCGGGCGGCTTTGCTGGTCTTGTTTTACCATTGTCGAAATGTCTTGTAAACCGGGATTCCGAGACTGATCGGGTCTTCCCGGGAGAAGGTTTATCCTTCGTTGACCGTGAGAGCTTATAATGGGCTAAGTTGGGACACCCCTGCAGGGTATTATCTTTCGAAAGCCGTGCCCGCGGTTATGAGGCAGATGGGAATTTGTTAATGTCCGGTTGTAGAGAACTTGACACTTGACTTAATTAAAATACATCAACCGTGTGTGTAGCCGTGATGGTCTCTTCTCGGGGGAGTCCGGGAAGTGAACACGGTTTGAGTTATGCATGAACGTAAGTAGTTTCAGGATCAGTTCTTGATCATTTCTAGCTTCGCGACCATTGCGTTGCTTCTCTTCTCGCTCTCATTTTGCGTATGTTAGCCACCATATATGCTTAGTGCCTGCTACAGCTCCACCTCATTTCACCATCCTTTCCTATAAGCTTAAATAGTCTTGGTCTCGCGGGTGTGAGATTGCTGAGTCCTCGTGACTCACAGATTCTACCAAAACAGTTGCAGGTGCCGACGATGTCAGTGCAGATGACGCAACCGAGCTCAAGTGGGAGTTCGACGAGGAACGTGGTCGTTACTATGTTTCGTTTCCTGATGATCAGTAGTGGAGCCCAGTTGGGGCGATCGGGGATCTAGCATTTGGGGTTATCTTATTTTCATTTGGATTTGACCGTAGTCTGTCTATGTGTGGATTTTGGATGATGTATGAATTAATTTATGTATTGTGTGAAGTGAAGATTGTAAGCCAACTCTCGTTATCCCATTCTTGTTCATTACATGGGATTGTGTGAAGATGACCCTTCTTGCGACAATACCTACTATGCGGTTATGCCTCTAAGTCGTGCCTCGACACGTGGGAGATATAGCCGCATCATGGGCGTTACATGGGTGGCGGGTGGGAAGCGAAATTCTCCATTATCAGCCTCTAGCTCGAACCGGACATGGTTTGGCTGTGAGTCCCCCGCCAAGGACATGTTTTTAATGAATTTAGAACGTCGCCCAAGGGCGAGTGTTGAAAGATATCTGCAGCGCTGAACTCAAAGATCGATAACCGACCTAGCTCTGCGCCTGCAGGCGTGCGTGGTTCGGAACTTATAGCCGGAGACGAGTCCAGAATTCCGTTGACACAGACATCGCAAGGTGCTGAGTCCATGTGCGGCTCCAACACCATGGATTATGCGGTTTCGGATGGCGCAATCTGCTCTGGATCTAAGGCCGTAGCAGTTATAGGAACCATCTCCTGGATATGGTCCGATGACAGATTTAAGTCGTGTTCATCGGAGCGAGGGGGAGTGATAACCCACAAGTATAGGGGATCGCAACAATTTTCGAGGGTAGAGTATTCAACCCAAATTTATTGATTCGACACAAGGGGAGCCAAAGAATATTCTCAAGTATTAGCAGTTGAGTTGTCAATTCAACCGCACCTGGATAACTTAGTATCTGCAGCAAAGTATTTAGTAGCAAAGTAATATGATAGTAGTGGTAACGGTAACAAAAGTAACAGAAGCAAAAGTAATATTTTTGGTGTTTTGTAGTGATTGTAACAGTAGCAACGGATAAGTAAATAAGCGAAGAATAGTATATCAAAAGCTCGTAGGCATTGGATCGGTGATGGAGAATTATGCCGGATGCGGTTCATCATGTAACAATCATAACATAGGGTGACACAGAACTAGCTCCAATTCATCAATGTAATGTAGGCATGTATTCCGAATATAGTCATACGTGCTTATGGAAAAGAACTTACATGGCATCTTTTGTCCTACCCTCCCGTGGCAGCGGGGTCCTAATGGAAACTAAGGGATATTAAGGCCTCCTTTTAATAGAGAACCGGAACAAAGCATTAGCACATAGTGAATACATGAACTCCTCAAACTATGGTCATCACCGGGAGTGGTCCCGATTATTGTCACTTCGGGGTTGCCGGATCATAACACATAGTAGGTGACTATAGACTTGCAAGATAGGATCAAGAACTCACATATATTCATGAAAACATAATAGGTTCAGATCTGAAATCATGGCACTCGGGCCCTAGTGACAAGCATTAAGCATAGCAAAGTCATAGCAACATCAATCTTAGAACATAGTGGATACTAGGGATCAAACCCTAACAAAACTAACTCGATTACATGATAGATCTCATCCAACCCATCACCGTCCAGCAAGCCTACGATGGAATTACTCACGCACGGCGGTGAGCATCATGAAATTGGTGATGGAGGATGGTTGATGATGACGACGGCGACGAATCCCCCTCTCCGGAGCCCCGAACGGATTCCAGATCAGCCCTCCCGAGAGGTTTTAGGGCTTGGCGGCGGCTCCGTATCGTAAAACGTGATGAATTCTTCTCCTTGGTTTTTTTCTCCCCGAAAGCAAATATATAGAGTTGGAGTTGAGGTCGGAGGAGCTCCAGGGGGCCCACGAGGTAGGGGGACGCGCCCTAGGGGGGAGGGCGCGCCCCCACCCTCGTGGACAGGGTGTGGGCCCCCTGGTCTTCATCTTTGCAAGGATTTTTTATTATTTCCAAATAGACGTTCCGTGGAGTTTCAGGTCATTCCGAGAACTTTTGTTTCTGCACATAAATAACACCATGGAAAGTCTGCTAAAAACAGCGTCAGTCCATGTTAGTTCCATTCAAATCATGCAAGTTAGAGTCCAAAACAAGGGCAGAAGTGTTTGGAAAAGTAGATACGACGGAGACGTATCGGGGAGCGATCGCCGCGGTCTCAAATCCATTAAAGATCAAGTCTCCACGGATATCCGCAACGTAGTTCAAGCTTCCAAATCTGACCTGGTGGCCAGGGGCGTAGCTATCGATCTGCTCCAGGTGGCCAAGCGAGTTGGCCCGCAGTATGAAGCCGCCGAATACGAAAATCTGTCCGGGGAGGAAGGTTTCTCCTTGGACAACGTCACTATAGACGATCGAAGGGGCCATCGAACCTTTCATCGAAGGCACAGTGGAACTCTCAATGAAAGCACCAATGTTGGTGTCAAAACCGGCGGATCTCGGGTAGGGGGTCCCGAACTGTGCGTCTAAGGTTGATGGTTGCAGGAGACGGGGGACACGATGTTTACCCAGGTTCGGGCCCTCTCTATGGAGGTAATACCCTACTTCCTGCTTGATAGATCTTGATGAATATGAGTATTACAAGAGTTGATCTACCACGAGATCGTAATGGCTAAACCCTAGAAGCCTAGCTTGTTATGTCTATGGTAATGAGTATATCCTTTCCGGACTACACCCTCCGGTTTATATAGACACCGGGGGGATCTAGGGTTACATAGAGTCGGTTACATGGGAAGGAGTCTTCATAGTTGATCGCCAAGCTTTCCTCCCACGCCAAGGAGAGTCCTATCCGGACACGGGTACAGTCTTCGGCCTTCATGTCTTCACAGCCCATCAGTCCTGCCCATGGATAACGGGCCGGGCGTCCGAGGAACCCTTAGTCCAGGACTCCCTCACACCCTGTCAGGCGCCTCACATCCTTGACTGTCCTTGGCGCTTGGATATGCTTGATAGCTTTGATCTTGTCGGGGTTGTTCGATCCCCCGATGGGATATAAATAACCAAGTGGCTTGTCGGAGGGAACGCCAAACACACACTTCTCTGGGTTAAGCTTCAAGTTGATCTTGCGCAGACTGGCAAATGTCTCTTCTAAATCCACAAGGCGTGATGAACGATGTCTTCTCTTCGTCTTCCTTGGACATGAAGATTTGGTGATATCCAGAATATGCATCCAAAAAGGAAAGCAAATCACAGCCTGAAGTGGAATCCACAATCTGATCGATGCACTAGAAGGGAAATGGGTCCTTCAGGCAAGCCTTGTTGAGATCTGTGAAATCTATGCAAAACCTCTATTTCCCATTAGCCTTCCGGACTACTACTGGATTTGCCAACCATGTGGGATGTAACACTCCTCTGACCAAACCAACTGCTTCAGGTTTCTTGATCTCTTCTACAATAAACTGCTGCCTCTCCAAGGCCTGCTTCTGGACTTTCTGCTTGACAGGTCAGGCGTGTGGGTAGACAACAAGGTGGTGCTCGATTACCTCCCTGGGAACACCGGGGATATTAGATAGTTGCCAGGAAAACACATCGATATTCACCCGCAGGAAGGCAACGAGCACACTTTCCTATTTGTCATTGAGTGAAAGTACCATCAACGCCAGCCAGCCCTGCCGGGACCTTTTTCACTTGGGGTGCAGTGACCTTGGATCTCTTGCTATTGGAACTCTCCGGCAAGTCATCAACAGGTGCAGCGCGCTTCGAAGAGGTACGCTTCCCCGATTCCTTGCCAGCGTCCTTGCTATCCTTCTTCTTTCCTTTGTCCTCCTTGGCGGGAATTGCTGCTGCCATTGCCTCTGTCGCGACTGTGTCTACATCTTGTCCACGCAAATGATCGCGTCCTTCTTGTCTGATGAGATGGTAATGACTCCTATAGGCCCAGGCATCTTCAAGGTGTTGTAGGCATAGTGGGATGCTGCCATGAATTTAGCCAGGGCTGGGCATCCAAGGATCCCATTGTACGGCAAGGGGAGGTCGACCACATCAAACACAATCTTCTCAGTTTGGTAGTTAAGCCCTCCCCCAAACATCACCGGCAGCATGATCTTTCCCTTAGGATGACTCCTGTCGGGATTAACTCCTTGAAACATGCCGGTAACCTTTAAATCTTCCTCCGCTATCTGAAGTTTGCTGATGACTGCCGGCGAAATCAGATTCAACCCGGCCCCGCCGTCCACCAACATCTCTGTGACCTTGAGGTTGCGGATAGTTGGATAGACCAACAACGGCAAACATCCTACCGCAGTGGTATGGTCAGGATGACCCTCTTCGTCAAAGATGATGGACGTGCGTGACCATTTGAGCTGTTTCCGGGCCTCTGGCGCTGGTTCCATGCTACCTCTTGAGCATGCGTTGGTTTTCCCTTGAAGAGGAAAGGGTGATGCAGCAAAGTAGCGTAAGTATTTCCCTCAGTTTTTGAGAACCAAGGTATCAATCCAGTAGGAGGCCACACGCAAGTCCGTCGTACCTACACAAACAAATAAGAACCTTGCAACCAACGCGATAAAGGGGTTGTCAATCCCTTCACGGCCACTTGCAAAAGTGAGATCTGATAGAGATGATAAGATAATATTTTTGGTATTTTTATGATAAAGATTGAAAGTAAAGATTGCAAAATAAACGGCGACAGAAATAGCTAGTTGACGGGAGATTAATATGATGGAAAATAGACCTGGGGGCCATAGGTTTCACTAGTGGCTTCTCTCAAGATAGCATAAGTATTACGGTGGGTGAACAAATTACTGTCGAGCAATTGATAGAATTGAGCATAGTTATGAGAATATCTAGGCATGATCATGTATATAGGCATCACGTCCGTGACAAGTAGACCGACTCCTGCCTGCATCTACTACTATTACTCCACGCATCGACTGCTATCCAGCATGCATCTAGAGTATTAAGTCCATAAGAACAGAGTAACGCATTAGGTAAGATGACATGATGTAGAGGGATAAACTCAAGCAATATGATATAAACCCCATCTTTTTATCCTCGATGGCAACAATACAATACGTGTCGTTTCCCTTTCTGTCACTGGGATCGAGCAACGCAAGATTGAACCCAAAGCTAAGCACTTCTCCCACCGCAAGAAAGATCAATCTAGTAGGCCAAACCAAACTGATAATTCGAAGAGACTTGCAAAGATAACCAATCATACATAAAAGAATTCAGAGAAGATTCAAATATTGTTCATAGATAATCTTGAACATAAACCCACAATTCATCGGATCTCGACAAACACACCGCAAAAAGAGTTACATCGAATTGAAGGAAATATGCCCTAGAGGCAATAATAAAGTATTATTTATTTCCTTATATCATGATAAATGTTTGTTATTCATGCTAGAATTGTATTAACCGGAAACATAATACATGTGTGAATACATAGACAAACAGTGTGTCACTAGTATGCCTCTACTTGAGTAGCTCGTTAAGCAAAGATGGTTATGTTTCCTAGCCATAGACATGAGTTGTCATTTGATTAACGGGATCACCTCATTAGGAGAATGACGTGATTGACTTGACCCATTCCGTTAGCTTAGCACTCGATCGTTTAGTATGTTGCTATTGCTTTCTTCATGACTTATACATGTTCCTATGACTGAGATTATGCAACTCCCGTTTACCGGAGGAACACTTTGTGTGCTACCAAACGTCACAACGTAACTGGGTGATTATAAAGGTGCTCTACAGGTGTCTCCAAAGGTACTTGTTGGGTTGGCGTATTTCGAGATTAGGATTTGTCACTCCAATTGTCGGAGAGGTATCTCTGGGCCCACTCGGTAATGCACATCACTATAAGCCTTGCAAGCATTGTGACTAATGAGTTAGTTGCGGGATGATGTATTACGGAACGAGTAAAGAGACTTGCCGGTAACGAGATTGAACTAGGTATCGAGATACCGACGATCGAATCTCGGGCAAGTAACATACCGATGACAAAGGGAACAACGTATGTTGTTATGCGGTCTGACCGATAAAGATCTTCGTAGAATATGTAGGAACCAATATGAGCATCCAGGTTCCGCTATTGGTTATTGACCGGAGAGGTGTCTCGGTCATGTCTACATAGTTCTCGAACCCGTAGGGTCCGCACGCTTAACGTTACGATGACAGTTATATTATGAGTTTATATGTTTTGATGTACCGAAGGTTGTTCGGAGTCCCGGATGTGATCACGGACATGACGAGGAGTCTCGAAATGGCCGAGACATAAAGATTGATATATTGGACGACTATATTCGGACACCGGAAGTGTTCCGGAGAAGTTTCGGATAAAACCGGAGTGCCGGAGGGGTTACCGGAACCCCCCGGGGAAGTATTGGGCCTTAGTGGGCCTGAGGGGAGAGAGAGGGCAGCAGCCCAGGAGGTGGCGCGCCCCCTCCCATGAGGAGTCCGAATTGGACTAGGGGAGGGGGGCGCGGCCCCTCTTTCCCTCTCCCTCTCCCTCTCTTTCCTTCCCCCTTCTCTCTTCCTAGTTGGACTAGGAAAGGGGAGTCCTACTCCTACTAGGAGGAGGACTCCCCCCCTCCTTGGCGCGCCCCAAGGGCCGGCCGGCCTCCCCCTTGCTCCTTTATATACGGGGGCAGGGGGCACCTCTAGACACACAATTGATCTACGATCTTTTAGCCGTGTGCGGTGCCCCTCCACCATATTACACCTCGATAATATCGTTGCGGAGCTTAGGCGAAGCCCTGCGTCGGTAGAACATCATCATCGTCACTACGCCATCGTGCTGACGAAACTCTCCCTCAACACTCGGCTGGATCGGAGTTCGTGGGACGTCATCGAGCTGAACGTGTGCTGAACTCAGAGGTGCCGTGCGTTCGGTACTTGATCGGTCGGATCGTGAAGACGTACGACTACATCAACCGCATTGTGATAACGCTTCCATTTTTGGTCTACGAGGGTACGTGGACAACACTCTCCCCTCTCGTTGCTATGCATCACCATGATCTTGCGTGTGCGTAGGATTTTTTTTGAAATTACTACGTAACCCAACACGAATAGATCTCCAAGAAGATCGAGGAGAACTTTGTATTGAGATCCAAAGAGAGAGAAGAAGCCATCTAGCTAATAACTATGGACCTGAAGGTCTGTGGTGAACTACTCACACATCAACGGAGAGGCTATGGTTTTGATGTAGAAGCCCTCCGTGATCGATGCCCCCTCCGGCGGAGCGCCTGTTGGCGTTCTGGGAACGGGGGTCCCCAGACTTGCCTGCCTGCGGCCCACAGCGTGGCTAAGCCAGCAGGCCGTACGACCCATCTTCATCAACAAGGCATCCAAGACCCTCGCGAGGGTTCAAGCCTCGCGAGGCGGACGATGCAAGACCTCCTCTAGAGTGGCCTAGCCAGGCAGGCTCATGAGGAGCAGAGATATCAAGGCGGGGCAAACCTCACGAGGCTCTCGTGACGTGAGCCATAACGGACGACACCAAGCGGGCGCCAGGCGGGCGCGAGCACGCGCAGCGTCCTTGTTTCCTCTTTGGTGCTAAGGAGGCCAGCGCAGACGAAGAGTACGGAGGCATCAGGCAAAGGTTGCTATATTGGTGCAACGAGACCAAGACTAGGAGGATGGCGAGACGGAGGTCATCGTGGAGCCCAAGACGGCGTCACCCCAGAGCTTTTCGCAGGCGAAGACCACTTTTGTCAGGATAGCTTGTACTAGCTGCCCCCCTTCAAATTTGCCCGCCGTTGTTGGCTCCCTTCCCGCTCGATATTTGGGAAGAGGACCAGGGCCTATATAAGTAGAGCTAGCCACCATAGTAGAGGCAATCTCATCTTAGCTTGATCCAACCCGATCGAGAGCCGAGCCACAAGAACACCTCAACCTCAGGAGGCTGTTCTTCCCTTGTATTGTTCATCATCAGCCCAAGAGGCAATCCACCACCACCACACTGGAGTAGGGTATTACACCACAACGGTGGCCTGAACCAGTATAAACCTCGTGTCTTTCTCTGTTGCGAGTTCGTCGAGTTTGTCTGCGAGATCTTAGAGATCTAGGGCGTAGATCGGTAGGAGGGAAAGACTTCGCGCGCACCCCAGTGTTCGAACCTTAAGGGTTTGCCGGAACCCCACATCCGACATTTGGCGCGCCAGGTAGGGGTGTGCTGTAGCTTCCCTTCCATCAGTTCGTCGCTCCATCGCTCCGTTGTCTCCATGGTGGACGCTCGCCGTGCTCGAGCTGAGCGCCGGGCTGCCCTCACCGCCCGTGTCACTCAGACGGCTCCCATCGGCGGGCCACCTCGTCGTTCTCCGTCTCCCGCCGCCAACGCTGCCACGGGCTCAGCGGGGAATGAGCAGCAAGCGTCCTTGCTGCATCCTTCGGTGCGGCAGGACGGCCGCACCGCTACTCCATCACTGACCCCTGCCGGTTCTTCGTCTCACACGCACCGCGCTCCCATGGAGGCACGTGCCGTGCTCATCGCGGCGAACGAGCTCCTGCGCTACCGCCCCGTCGACGACCTGTACGAGGAGTGGCTCGACCGCGTCGCCGAGCTCGTCCGCGCCGCAGGGGGCTCTCCAACACCGTCCCACTCTCTGCCTCCCCCTCAACCAGCCGCGGGCGACGGGGCTCATGGCGTGCCTCCACCACCTCAGCCCCAAGACGGCGCCTTGGCACCAAGGCGCGCGGCCCCGCGGCGTGATCCGCCATGCCTGGCGCCCGCGCGCGAA
Source organism: Aegilops tauschii subsp. strangulata (assembly GCF_002575655.3). Classification (NCBI taxonomy): domain Eukaryota; kingdom Viridiplantae; phylum Streptophyta; class Magnoliopsida; order Poales; family Poaceae; genus Aegilops; species Aegilops tauschii. The sequence continues at coordinate 272,588,797 of NC_053037.3, read as the reverse complement.
GAGAGAAGCTGCCAAGAAATCCCGCGGCCGCGAGAAGCTGCACCAGCGCTCCCCGCGCCACCTCGTCAAGACCGCGCGCCTCCTGCAGCGGCGCAGTGCGGACCTCGTCAAGACCAAGATCCACCTCCGAAGCGGGCCCCGGCAACCATGGACGGCTGCCGCACCTTCACCCCCGAGCTGCGTAGCGTCACCTGGCCAGGCAAGTTCAAGCCAGACCTGCCTCCTCGCTATGACGGTACCGCCGATCCCGCGGAGTTCCTGCAGCTCTATGATCTGAGCATCGAAGCGGCCAACGGCGACGAAAAAGTCATGGCGAACTGGTTTCCCATGGCTCTCAAGGATGGAGCTCGCTCCTGGCTCCTGAACCTGCAGCACGACTCGATCTCCTCTTGGGACGAGATGCGCGACCGCTTCGTCGCCAACTTCCAGGGCACTCGCGACCGCCCACCGGCCGTGGGTGATCTACGCCGCATCAAGCAACAACCAGGAGAGACCCTCCAGAAGTACATCCAGCGCTTCAACAACACCCACCTCAAGATCCCCAAGGTCACGGACAAGGCCATCATCTCCGCGTTTTCCGATGGCGTCCGTGACGTCAAGATGAAGGAAGAGCTCGCCATCCACAAGGAGCTCTGCACCTCTCAGGAGCTGTTCAACCTGGCGACCAAGTGCGCAAGAGGTGAGGAGGGGTGCCTCTCTCTCCTTGAGCTGCCAGCTGCAGGAGCGGAGGAGAAGAAGACCAAGGCCAAGGATGTGAAGCGCAAGGAGGCAGCGGTGCTCGCAGCGGAGCCCGACACCAAGCGGGGCAGGGATCAGCCCGAGTCGTCCAAGAACGGCCGACCGTTCTGCGCCTTCCACAACCTGAACACCCACAACACCAGCGACTGTCAAGAGCTCAGAGCCATACGAGAAGGATGCTACGGTCGACGCCCTGAGCGCAACGACCGGGGCTATGGCCGCGGAGGAGGACGTGGAGGCGGACGCTGGGACGACCGTGGCCCGCGCCAGGAGTGGCGCGACCGGCCTCGTGAGGACCGCTGGCAGGACCAACCTCGCGAGGGCGCCTGGAGGGACCAGCCTCGTGAGGATCGCCCCCAGGGCAACACCGGTCTTCCCCTGCTGCCGCCACCAAGAAGGAACGACGACCACCACCAGGACGAGGGGGCTGGGGGCTTCCAGGAGCCGCGTGCGATCGCTTGCATCTTGGGCGGCGCCCAGGCCCCAGCCTCTCAGCGCATCTTCAAACAGTTCGCTCGCGAGGTGAACGCGGTGCTCCCCAAGCTCGAGGCCACGCGCCGTCTCAGGTGGTCCCAATGTGCCATCACCTTCAACTCGGCAGATCAGCTCAAGTGCACAGCCACCGCTGGCGCCCTCCCTATGTTGTGCTCTCCAGTCATCAGCAATGTGCAGGTCACCAAAACCCTCATCGACGGCGGCGCATGGCTCAACGTCCTATCCGTCGACACGTTCGACAACCTCCAAGTGCCATATGAACAGCTCCAGCCAACCAAGCCTTTCTCAGGAGTGACCGACGGTTCCACCACACCGATAGGGCAGGTCCGCCTGCCTGTCACCTTCGGGGAGCGCAAGAACTACCGCACCGAGCTCACCGACTTCGACGTTGCGCACATCCGCCTGCCGTACAATGCCATCCTCGGGTATCCAGCCCTGGCCAAGTTCATGGCAGTCACTCATCACGGCTACAACGTTCTCAAGATGCCAGGAAGCGGAGGAATCATCACGGTCCCATGTGAAGAGAGAGATGCGGTGTGCTCCCTCGAGCGCGCCTTTCAAGCCGTAGCAATCGACGACCCCAACAGCAGAAATGAAGGCCCTCCGGAGACCATCCCCAAGAAGAAGCAGCCACGCCGTGTAGGACCTCAGGAGGATGGCGCCGCGGCAGGAGCCTCGTCAGGATCAGCGCCCGCTCCAGGGGCGCCTCCCTCCATCGCATAGGAAAGCGCGCCCGGCGCCCTCCTCAGGCAGGGCTCGGGGGCTCTCTACTGGATGGCCTCAGACCTTGCCAACCTCACGAGGTAGGCGCTTGGGCACCACTTGGAAGCGTGCTTCGCGGCACATGTTCCTCAGGAGAGCACAGGGCAAGGAGTACCCACCACTCAGGAGTTCATCAACAAGACGACCCAGGAACTACAAGAAGCAAGAGCCATGCGTGGCGACAGCCGCTCGCGAGGCGCAGCTCCGCATCCTGGCGAGGATGCTGGGCTGTGTGTCTGCATCGACGTCCCAGGGCTCAACAGGGCCGCATCTCAGGAGCGCTTCTGGCCATTGCGTGTGGGCCACTGCGAGGGCCCACCACATAGCTACGTTCGCATGCCCTTCGGCTTGCCGAGCGTGGCGTCGGCCTATCAGCGCAGCATGCGACGTGTCCTAGCGGCTCAGGAAGCTAGGTACCACGCCGTTCTGGAGGAGATGGAGACAGTCTTCAGGGAACCTCCCGAGCCCCCAGAGCCTCCTGAGGCTCAGGGCTCCGGTGGCTCATGAGGAGTCATTTCTTCAATGCACGCCTTCAGCTGCACCAACTCTACTTCGTCTACAGAACCAGGTGACATCTTCCAAGCTCGTTTAAGCTGGGAGCGCCCCTCGGGTTGCATTATTCCCAGGCCACATGGGTCTGTCCCTGTGGCATGTATCCCTTTTGCTTATGTCTTTAGCTTACCTTGCTGGGGGCGCCCCTCGGGCTGCATCATCCCCAAGCCGCTCAGGCCGGACCCAGTGGCATGTATCTTCCTGCATTTGTCCTAGTTGATCTGCTCTCTATGCTTAACCTGCCAACTGCTATCGCCTGCTCAATCATCGCCTCCCCCGGGGCCTCCACACAGGCACGGCGCTAGTGCATGGGTCCGTCCCTGCCACGCCGACAAATCTGAGCGGTCGAGCTCTGGCTCGCGGCATGCCCCGCGCACGTCACCTCACCAGGCCCTCAGTGCCTTCACCTCATCCAGAGCAACCGGCGGCAGGCTGACAGCTGTAAAGGCAAACCGTATTTCTTCTTGTGCCTATTCACAGGGATCCCGTGGGAAGGATAGCGGGTGGCACCGCGAGTCTCCTTTTCTCTCGTGCAATTCGCTTGCGTGTTAAAAGGGGGGCTCCTGAGCATCGCGACTCAGGAGCTCTTACTGGCTCTCCAGCCCTCACCCCCTGGCCTTGACCATGGCATCGCGACCTGGCATACCAGCGGCGGCTAAGCTCGCTTGAGGGCTGGGACCTGAGGACGTAGAGCACTAAGGAGAGCATGAGGGGAAGGAAGCTCGTACGGGCCGGCCTCGCTATGCCACGCGAGTAGGCGCGCAGTCCTGGCGCAGCGTCAGGAGTCGCCACGAGATCAACAAGATAAGTCCCGCACTCGGATCGGCTAAATGTTTGGGCCTAATGGTCGCTCACGCCTTGCCGCAACCCTGCTGCGGCCACGTCGACTCCCTTTCTCACCTTACCCTGGCTGCTTCGCTAAGGGGGACCTCCTGAGCATTGCGCCTTAGGGGCTCTTACTGGACCTCGGGCCGCACACCTCCTGGCCTTGACCACGGCACGCGACCTGGCATACGAGCGACGGCTGTAGCCTGCCTGGGGTCCAGGACCTGTCAGCGTAGAGCAACAAGCCATCGCGAGGAAAGAAAGGGGGGACCGAGCCTTAACGGGACATGCGCTCACCAAGTTTTCATAACAAGGAAGATAGGCACCAAAAACATTACAGACCCTTACATGCCCCCATGGGGTGGTTCATGATTCTTCGTAGGAAACAAAAGCTGATACTAAGGGGAATCCTATCTACATCCTTCCGTGGCGGATGCCATCATCAACAGTGGGCCACGGGAGACCGGCGCCAACCCCATCCAGATCAGCGGCGGCGACGGCCGGATGCCGCAGCTCTGCTCCGAGCGTGGCGAGAGCTCGGGGGCACGTAGCTGTCGTCGCTCGTCTTCGGAGTCTCGTAAAGCTCAGGAGAGCTGCTGGACTCCCAAGGGCTACTGTTGCTGGAGTAGCCGCGAGGAGCGGAGCGCGCGTCGGTCTGCCGCTCCTCTCCAGGGCAGCACTCCAGGCGGCGGCCCTCAGCGTCGAAGACCTTGAAGAAGAGCGTGGAGGCGCCGTCGTACTCGAAGTGGATCGCGAGGGCGCCCCTCGCACGGCAGACCCGTGCGATCTCCCCCCAGCCACGGGTCATGAAGATCTTGCTCGTGGGAACCGTTTCGATCTCCGCTCCGGTCGCCGGAGCGCTGCAGTCAGCGTGCTACAACCAGAGCTCGGGAGGCCCCCTCGGCGGCATCACATCGGAGAAGAACCACGGGAAACGGATCCAAGAGCTTGGAGGCATCGGCGCCCACAGCACCAACTCGCGCGAGGAGTCAGCGGCGTGGATCCCGGGGACGACGGCACGTGTCGCCGTGGCGCGGCGACTCCAGACGCGGCGCGGGCAGCGCTGCTCTTCACTCCTCCTCCCGAGCCCTCAGCTCGGGCGTACAAGGGTAGCGGGTACCCCGGAGGAGGCCGCTCGCACCAGGGCCTCGTCACTACCTGCATCGCCACTTCATCGCAGCGATGGATCGACCTCTTCTTCGGCGGAAGTGGCCCCGGATCATCACGAGGAGCCTTTCCTTTCTCTTCGGCAGAAAACCTTCTGATAGGCGCCATTGTTGCCAGCAGTGGAGCAAGGAGGAAGAAGCAAGCAAGCGAGGAAGAGATGGGCGACGGGGGCTCTGCCCCCTCCCTATTTATAGCAAGAGAAGGCCAACCGGCGTCCCCCACGATCGCAGGTAATGATGGTTTTCCTTGCATGTCGCAGGGACTTGTCAAGTCGTGCAGTGGCCAAGGCTGCGTGGGGAAGCGGAGATGCCCACGTCCAATCAACCGCCACACGTCAACCGAGGCCGCTGGCTTTTGGGGCCCGCGGTGCTCCGAACTTGACCCTTGGCTTCGCCGCGAAGCCAAGCCCGAGCGCACCTTGGGCCCGGGGGCTACTGTCAGCGTTCTGGGAACGGGGGTCCCCAGACTTGCCTGCCTGCGGCCGACAGCGTGGCTAAGCCAGCAGGACGTACGGCCCATCTTCATCAACAAGGCATCCAAGACCCTCGCGAGGGTCCAAGCCTCGTGAGGCGGACGACGCAAGACCTCCTCTGGAGTGGCCTAGCTAGGCAGGCTCACGAGGAGCGGAGATATCAAGGCGGGGAAAACCTCACGAGGCTCTCGTGATGTGAGTCATGACGAACGGCACCAGGCGGGCGCCAGCGCGCGCGGCGTCCTTGTTTCCTCTTTGGTGCTAAGGAAGCCAGCGCAGGCGAAGAGTACCGAGGCATCAGTCAAAGGTTGCTATATTGGTGCAACGAGACCAAGACCAGGAGGACGGCGAGACGGAGGTCATCATGGAGCCCAAGACGGCGTCACCCCAGAGCTTTTCGCAGGCGAAGACCACTTTTGTCAGGATAGCTTGTACTAGCTGTCCCCCTTCAAATTTGCCCGCCGTTGTTGGCTCCCTTCCCGCTCGATATTTGGGAAGAGGACCAGGGCCTATATAAGTAGAGCTAGCCACCATAGTAGAGGCAATCTCATCTTAGCTTGATCCAACCCGATCGAGAGCCTAGCCACAAGAACACCTCAACCTCAGGAGGCTGTTCTTCCCTTGTACTGTTCATCATCAGCCCAAGAGGCAATCCACCACCACCACACTGGAGTAGGGTATTACACCACAACGGTGGCCCGAACCAGTATAAACCTCGTGTCTTTCTCTGTTGCGAGTTCGTCGAGTTCGTCCGCGAGATCTTAGAGAGCTAGGGCGTAGATCGGTAGGAGGGAAAGACTTCGCGCGCACCCCAGTGTTCGAACCTTAAGGGTTTGCCGGAACCCCACATCCGACAGCGCCGGAAAAGGCCCCAAGATGGGATCTCACGGGTACAGAAGGTTGCGGCTGTCGGGTGGTTGGTGCGACATATGCCAAGGGATGGCTTATCATTGTGGGAGCCAACAAAACGTCGCCGGTGCCTGGAAACGGGATGAGGCGAAGACATGCACGCCGGCGAATCTTACCCAAGTTCGGGGCTCTCCGAGGAGATAACACCCCTAGTCCTGCTCTGCGGGGTCTCCGCATGATCACTAGATCGATAAAGAGTAGCTACAATCGCCCCTAGAGCTGTTGGGATCAAGGGAGAAGAAGAACAAGGCTAGCTCTTGCTTCTCTCTATCTATGGTGCGTGTGTGTGTGCTATGCTTGGAAGCCAAACATGCAGAGGTGCGAACCCTTTGCATGGGTGCCCCGGGGGGTTTATATAGCCCTACCCCTCGGGGGTACAATGGTAATCCGACTGGGAACTGGCCCCAGCCGTCAGTGTCTACGCCTGCCGGCTTCTCCGCCGGCTGCTGGGTCCCGCCGGCTGGTGGGTCCTGCCGGCTGCCGGCTACTCGGTCGACAGGCCGGCCCCACCGCCTAGGGTCTTGTCGGCGGCTGCTTACTGTAGCCGCGCCTCTGATGATGAGGGCTTTGTCGAGGTAAGCGTGGCTACAGTGATCTGCATCGGGGGCTATCACTGTAGCCTCACCTCGTCTTGTCTCCTTAATGGGGCTCCTGCTTCGAGGAAGGGAGTCGCCGGCTTCTGGAGGCCGGCTGTGCTCCTGGCCGACTAGGAAAAGCCGGGCCGCCTTCACGCCTCTCTTTGGCTGAAGGGGCCCGCGGTCCTTGGGCCGTACATGAGGGGGTCGTGGATGACGTCGCGGCTGGCGTGGCTACAGTGCCGGGCCGCGCGGGAGACATCCCTCCCGTACGGCCTCCTGTAGCCATGCCTGCCTCGGGCTTCGGGGGTCGTGGGCCGCACTGTGGCCATGCCCCGTCAGGTCGTCGTTATGTAGGAGCGGTTGTGGTCTTGGCCGGCTTCTAGGAGTCGGCGTCCTTCTTGGCCGGCTTCTTGGAGTCGGTGAGGCTGGGTCACCTTCCGGGAGTCGGCTTTAGTGGTAGCCGGCCGGGGAAGGCGGCCCAAATGCTTGGAGTGCTTGAAGGCCGAAAGGCCTGATAAATTTTCTGAAGAGCCAGGGGTAGTCGGTTAGGCTACCCGTGGCCAATTACTCCGACAGTAGTCCCCGAAGCTGATTGGGCTTCGAGGTGGAGTGGGGTTCGAGAAGCTCGATCAGCTTCCTATCGAGACAAGCCGGCAGCTAGGAGCCGGCCTTGGTGCAGGCGTGCCGCCTTTAGTCGAATTCTTCTGGAGTCGGGGGGCGGGAACCCGCCGGCTCGTGCTCCGGGCCGTGGGCCGGCCTCAGGCCGTTGGCGTGCCACGTGGCCGGAAAGCCTGCCAGCCCACGCGCGTGATGGGACATCGCCGCAGGGAGGGGGCCCGCCACGTCCGCGCCCCGGCCCAGGCGCGGATCCTTTGTATCCCGAAACCGCCCGCACGATCCGTGCGGCAGTTTCGGCTCGCACTTATGCGCAATAAACGCGAGACGTGGGGGGAGTGGGCGCAGTTAATCCCACGTCCCTCCCCATGTCCGGCCTCTTCGGCCGCGTGAGGCTATAAGTAGGGGGAGGTGGAGGGCGGCAGACCCTCGCGCGCTCCTCCCGCTTCCTTCGTCTTCTCGCCTTGCTCGTTCTTGCGACAGCGCCTCGCCGCCGCGCTCTTCCTTCGCACGCTTCTCCGCCGCCGTGCTAGCTTCCGCTATGCCTCCCCACGTAGAGCAGCTTGGCGGGGATTGGGACGGCTCCATCGTCCACAACGACCACATCGACTTCCTCCACGACACCCGGCGTCTGCCCAGCGCGGATAAAGTGGAGGTCCGCCTCGCGCCGGAGAAGGAAATCAGGCCGGCGCCGTGGGATGGCGAGCGGGTGGTCTTTCGCTCGCACTTCCTGCGCGGCTTCGGCCTACCAGTGAGCGCCTTCTTCCGCTCCTGGCTGGACTTCTATCAGCTTCAGCCGCATCACCTCACCCCCAATGCGGTGGTGCTGCTGTCGGCCTTCGTCACCCTGTGCGAGGGCTACCTCGGCGTCCTCCCCACCCTCGAGCTCTGGGGGGAGTTCTTCCAGTCGAAGCTGGGTACGCGCAGCAAGGGCGTGCCAGCCCACACTGGCGCCTTCATCGCGTCGCGGAGATCGGGCGCCGACAACCCCTTCCCCGTCATCACGCTGATCCAATCGGTGAAGAAGTGGCAGAAGTCATACTTCTACGTGCGGAACATCGCTCCCCGAGGCGACTACCTCAACCTGCCGGCTTACGTAGCCGGCCCGCCGGCGGGGAGGCTGCCCCAGTGGTCCTTCCGGGCGGTAACGCTGTCGCAGGGAGGAAACGCCGCCATTGCCCGCCTACGGGTGATGGTCCAGTCGGAGGGGCTGATGGGGCCCGACCTCCTAGCCGCGTTCGTCACGCGCCGGGTCCTTCCGCTCCAGAGCCGGCCTCATCTGATCTGTCAGATGAGCGGCCAGCTCGATCCGAGCCGGATGTGTACCAAGGAGATGCCGCGGCCTGACGCCGCCGACATGGTGAACTACCTCGCCAATTGCCAGCTTTCCGATGACTGGCAATTTGGCAAGGAGCCATACAGCCGCGCCAATCCCCCGCCTACGGTACGCTCCCTTTCTCTTTTTCTCTCTCTCTCAGCTTTGTCGCCGAGTTCCTTTGGGCCGACTCTAACTCCGTCGGTTCGCTCTTTTTGACAGAGTCCTCTGCTTCGACCGGCCGGCGGGGCGGAGGCGGAGCGCCGCTTCGTCCCCGACCGGACCGAGCACGACCAGGAGGACCCCGACCTGGGGGCAGTCCATATGGAGGACGCCACCGAGCCGGCTGGCGGTGAAGCAGGCGGCTCCGGGTTTACCGCTACCTCCGAGGACTGGCCAGACGAAGACGAAGCCGTCCCGCCCCGCCAGCCGGCCTCCGGACACGGCGCGAGCTCTTCCGGCGCGCAGCCTGCTCGGGGTAGAGGCCAGAAACGTCGCGCCACCCAGGGCATGTTCGGCAGCCGGACGAAGAAGCCTAGGGGTGGGGCGGCGGCTACCAGGCGGGAAGAGGCGGCCGCAAAGGCGGCTCGCTTCCGCAAGGTGGTGAAGCAGCCGCAGACGGTATCGGCGTAAGTTCTCTCTTTCTTCGTACTGTCCTTCTTTCTTTCCTTTGATGGTTCTTGAGTCTTCGTCTTCTTTTTCAATGATCAATGCTCCACTGTCACTTGAGCGGGCGGCTGCCGGCTCCGTTGTCGAGTCGCCAGGGGGCTCTGGGAGCACCACCCGCCGCGTAGATCCCCGTGCCGCCCTCCTGGAGGCGACAGAAAGGAACGCGCGGGAGGTGCGGGAGGAGCAGGAAGCGCGGGAGGCGGAGGCACAGAGGGCAGCCGCCACCCAGGCAGCTCGGGAGGAGGAGGCGGCGAAGGCGCTTGCCGAGGCCGCAGCCAAGGCCCAGGCAGAGGCCGAGGCCGAAGCGGCGGCAGGGGAGGCCTTGATGGTCACCCCCCTGCGCACCATGGCGCCCGGGGGCGCGGATCCCTTGCCAGGGGGAGCCAGCGGTTCCCAGCCGGGTTTGGGAGGGAGTGGCGACGACGTCATCTTCTTGAGGGAGGCGCCGGGGCCGACTCCTCCGACTGGGGCGACCCAAGGCCGCCAGCCTGAGCCTGCGCCCGCACAGTCGGCGGGGGGCGAGCCGGCCGCGGGGGCTGAGGTGGCGGTCCGTGTTCCGTCAAGCCGGCGTGCGGGGAAGGCCACGGCTGAACCGCAGAAGGCTGCGTCGGAGCCACAGCCGGCCGTGGGCTCCAGCTCGTCGGCTCGAGACGCGGAGGCGGCCAGCGCTACCTCGGGGTGGACGCCGGGCGGAGGGTCGGCCATGGTGACCGTCGCCGCGCAAGACGTCCGGACCCGGCTGCAGAGCCAAGCCGCGGCGCTGAGGCAGTTCACCGACGAATTCCTCGCCACACGGGCAGTCATCCGGGTTAGTATCCTCATCTTGCTCTTTTTGAACTTGATTTCTCTCGTGGGGGCGCGTCAGCGCACCCACTGGGTGTAGTCCCCGAGTTCCGAGTCGGCTGTTGAGCAGGCGGCTTGGAACTTCTTGGAGAATTTTGTTTTTGCTGCTTTTGTTCTCACGTCGGTCTTCTGTCCGTCTTGCAGGACTACCACAATCTCCGAGCGGCTGCCTTCAACTCCCAGGCTCGGGAGTTGACCCAGAAGACCGCCGATCTCACGGAAAGCCGAGGTATGTGACTTGATTTTTATCTCATGTGGGGGCGCGTCAGCGCACCCACTTGGTGTAGTCCCCGAGATTCGGGCTGACTGCTGAGCAGTCGGCTCGGATCTTCCTTGATGATTTCTCATTCTTCTTCTTCTTCTTATATCTCTGCAGCGGCCAACGCCAGTCTGAGGGTACAGCTGGGGGAGTCCCAGACTGCTCTTCGTGCCAAGGACGCGGAGCTCGCCGCCTTGGTGCAGTAGCGCGACTGCCTGGTCAAGAAGCTGGCCGACCAGGAGGAAGGCCACAAGGCTGCGCTGAAAGCTGCGCAGGATCGCGAGGCCGCCCTTCAGGCCGAGTTCGAGACGGAGGCGGCCGGCTGGGCAGAGGCCAGGCAGACTCTGGTCTCTGGCTATGGCCAGATTGAGGACCTGGTTGACGGTAAGTCATCTATCCCTTCATCCTTTCTTGCCATCTGCCACTTCGGCTTGTTTTTCTGATTTTGGTGTTCTTCTTTCCTTTTCTCCTTCGCGCAGAGTACTTCCCTGGCTACTCAACTGCTGCCAACCAGGCCATCGAAGCTCGTCGCCAGGCGAAGAGGCAAGCCGGCTTCGAGATCTCGCCGACCGCCGGCCGCTCGCTGGAGGAGCAGCTCCTAGCGATCCAGGCTCGTATCCAGCCGGCTCACAGGCTGCTCCGTTGGCTTCAGCGTGCCGGGTCGCAGGTCTTGGCCGCCCTCTGGCCCGGCCAAGTGGTCCCGCGCACTCCCAGCCGGACCGCCGACTGGCTGGAGGTGGCCGTCGGCCGCTTCGAGGCTTGGAAGGCGTCGGCGGCTCGCTCCGGCGCCAGGCGGGCGCTGGAGTTCATCAAGGCCTGGTATCCCGGCCTGAACCTAGACCAGTTGGCGACCTGGTGGCAGCAAGCCGACACGGAGCTGGAGCCGGCGCGGCCGGCCATCATTCGGCGAGCTTCGGCGATCGCCGACTACACCGACACCAACGTCTTCGCCCCCGAGGTGGACGACAATGGAGTCGCCCAGCCGGAAGATTGGTTCGGGCTGGACCCGGCGCATGGCGAGGACTCGGCGGAGGAGATCGACTCCAGCGACGAGGGCGAGGAGGAGGAGGAAGAGGAAGGTGAAGACGCTGAGCCGGCTGGTGGAGAAGCCGGCCAGCCTGACCGCGCCTCCAGCACTACGTCGCGTGCGAGTGCGTCTCCTGCCGCGGGAGGTGGTCAGGCCGGGACCAACTAGGCGGCCACTCCTTCAGCCGGCGAGCTGCCTTCACCGATCAGTTCGGCCTCCAAGTCGCACCTTAGTCTTCTTTCTTTTGTTTTCCTGTCTTGTTGCTTTGAACAATGTTTGGTTAAGTCTGCACAATTCCACCCACTGGGTGTATTGAAACTCAAGTCTATTGCAGCCTTTAGGCGGCCTTATGTATATAAGTTATGCAATCGGCCTTTCCTTGTACTTTCGCTTTTTGTCCTTCTGCTTTTTTTTCTTTGCCGCCCTCCCTTGGTTGCCGCCTCCCTAGTCAAACAGTTTTTCTGCAAACTGTAGCCGGGGAGTGCCTGGCCGATTGGGGAGGGGGAAGTACTTTTAGCTCTGCTGGACTTAAGCTAAGTTTTTTAGGAAGCCGGCCAGCCGGCTGCTGTGACAGCCGGCAGGCGTATATGGAGGCCGTCTCTTTGCTATATGGGTTAGTTGTTCCTTAGCCGTTTTTCGTGTGGGCGTCTTTTCTGTCTTTCCTCTTGCTAGTCGGACAGTCAGTTCTTTGAGCTGCGACTTTCAACAAGGGAGGACTTGGGAGCCGGCACACTACTTTGCTGACTTCGGGAAGAACTTAGAATATAGCTCAAGGCGGCTAGTCCCCGGGCCGACTAGTCGGACCCGGTGCCGGACAAGAGTTCAAAATGTAATAATACATTCATGGATATGACACTCGTCATTCATAGATAAATAAAAGGCAGTCCCCGAGTACTGTTCGGGGGGCCTGTTGGTTTGTAACTTAATAAAAAGGGGTAGCGTGATACATACTGCTTTTCAGCTGTAAAATCGTCTTAGGAGGTTTGCGTTCCATGGTCGCTCCGACTCCTTGCCGGAGTCGTCTCTCTTGCGTGCTCTTGGCTTTTGCGCGTCGATCAAGTAGTAGGAGTCGTTGCCGAGTGCCTTGCTGACGACGAAGGGGCCTTCCCAAGGGGCCGAGAGCTTGTGCTGGCCGGCTGTTCGCTGGATCAGCCGGAGCACAAGGTCGCCCTCTTGGAAGGATCTTGGCTTGACCTTGCGGTTGTAGTAGCGGCGCAGGCCTTGCTGGTAGATGGCGGACCGGCTGAGGGCTAACAGCCGGCCTTCTTCCAATAGGTCGACGCCGTCTTCTCTTGCTTCTTTGGCTTCCTCCTCCGTGTACATGGTGATCCGAGGCGAGTCGAACTCGATGTCTGTTGGGATGACAGCCTCGGCACCGTACACAAGGAAGAATGGAGTGAAGCCGGTTGACTTGTTGGGTGTCGTTCGCAGACTCTAGAGGACAGCCGGCAGCTCTTCGAGCTAGCAGCCGGCCGATCGCTCCAGTGGTACAACCAATCGGGGCTTGATGCCGGAGAGGATAAGTCCATTTGCTCGCTCGACTTGGCCGTTTGACTGCGGGTGGGCAACGGACGCTAAGTCCAGTCGGATGCCCTGTGTCGCACAGAAACGTGCCAGTGCGCCTTTGGCGAAGTTCGTGCCGTTGTCGGTGATGATGCTGTGCGGCACGCCGTACCGAGTAGTGATGTCGGTGATGAATGTCACGGCAGTCGGCCCGTTCAGCTTCTTAATCGGCTTTGCTTCGATCCACTTTGTGAACTTGTCCACAGCAACGAGTAGATGTGTCAAGCCACCGCGGGCCGTCTTGAAAGGGCCCACCATGTCCAGTCCCCAGACGGCAAAAGGCCAGGTGAGGGGAATGGTCTTGAGGGCAGAAGCCGGCAGGTGTTGTTTGGAACTGAAGACTTGACATCCTCTGCAGGTCTTGACTATTTCTTTAGCATCCTCCAAGGCAGTCGGCCAGAAGAACCCATGGCGGAAAGCCTTGGCCACGAGGGATCTTGAGGCGGCGTGATGGCCGCATTCGCCTTGGTGGATGTCTTTGAGGATTGCCACTCCTTTTTCTGGCTCGACGCAACGCTGGAAGATTCCAGTGACGCTGCGCTTCACAAGCTCCCTGTTGATTATTGTGTATGCTGCGGCTCGTCGTTGCACTAGTCTTGCTGCGATCTCATCAGCCGACAGCTCTCTGCTGACTAGGAACTTGAGGATGGGCTGGGCCCATGAGGGAGCTGTGACTTCTTCTGCTGTTAACGTGGCCACCATGACTCGGGTGGGTGGGTTGGGTGTTGCATTGGAGTCGTCCACCGCTTCTTGTGTCGTTGCAGTCCCCGGGCCGGGTTCTGAAGTCCCTGGGCCAGGTGCGACTACGTCAGTCCCCGGGGCAGTCGTCGAAGTCCCCGTGCCGCCTGCGGGATTTCTTGAGCCGGATCCGGCTGTTTCTGGCGCAGGCGGTACGAAGATGGAATCCGACTCTGGAGACGGCTTGATGGACGGCTTGAGGAGGCGCTGGAGGGAGACGCCCGTCGGTATGGCTTGTCGGGTGGAGCCGATCCGTGCTAGGGCATCTCCTTGGTCGTTGTCGGCCCTTGGCACGTGAAGGAACTCGCACCCTTCGAAGTATCCACTCATCTGCTGGACGAGGAATCGGTAGCTTGCCATGTTTGCGTCCTTGGCGTCCCAGTCGCCGGATGATTGCTGGACCACTAAGCCTGAGTCGCCGTAGCACAGGATCCGGCGTATGCCGAGTTCTTTGGCTAGCCGGAGCCCATGTACGAGCGCCTCGTACTCGGCCACGTTGTTGGAGGCGGCGAAGTGGATCTGCAGCGTGTACTTGAGCTTGTCGCCTTTGGGAGAGGTGAGGACAATGCCGGCTCCCAAGCCAGTGCGCATCTTGGACCCGTCAAAGTGCATCCGCCAATGGGTGGAGTCGGGAGCCGGCAGTAAGTACTGGGTCTCGGCCCAGTCGACGAGGAAGTCGGCCAATGCTTGCGACTTGATGGCGGTGCGGGGTTGATAGAAGATCGTGTAGGGCGCCAAGGCAATGGCCCATTTGACCACCCGGCCGGATGGATCCCTGCTGCCTATGATCTCGGCGAGCGGGGCAGTGCACACGACCGTGATGGGGTGCTCTTGGAAGTAGGGCTTCAATTTCTTGGCAGCGAAGTATACCCCATAGCACATCTTCTGATAGTGCGGGTAGTTTTGCTTTGAGCTAGACAGTACTTCGCTGAGATAGTAGACCGGCCTCTGGACCAGCTGGGCTCGGCCTTCCTCCGGGCGCTGGACCACAACAACAGTGCTGACGACTCGGCTTGTCGCGGCGATGTAGAGGAGCATGGGCTCCTTCTCAGTCGGCGCGGCCAGGACAGGCGGAGTGGTCAACATTTTCTTCAACTCATGGAAGGCTTGGTCGGCTTGATCATTCCACTCAAAGTGAGTGGACTTCTTCATGAGTCGGTACAGGGGGAGGGCCTTCTCTCCTAGTCGGCTGATAAAACGGTTCAGGGAGGCTAAGCAGCCAGTGAACTTCTGCACATCTCGCAGCTTGGTGGGAATCTCCATCCTCTCGATGGCTTTGATCTTGACAGGGTTGCACTCAATGCCGCGTTTGGAGACCAGGAAGCCTAGCAGCTGGCCGGCTGGCACTCCGAACACGCACTTCTCGGGGTTGAGCTTGATCTGGAATCGGCGCAAGTTGGCGAATGTTTCCTTCAGGTCTTCCAGCAAGGTACCGCGCTTCTCTGTCTTCACCACAATGTCGTCTACGTAGACGTGGGCATTTCTGCCGAGTTGTTTCAAGAGACATTTCTGCATGCAACGCTGAAAAGTGGCACCGGCGTTTCTCAAGCCGAATGTCATTGTCAGGTAGCAGAAAGCTCCAAAGGGTGTGATGAAGGCAGTCTTCAGGCGGTCAGCCGGGTCCAACTTGATCTGATGATACCCTGAGTATGCATCCAAAAAACACAACAGCTCGCATCCGGCTGTGGAGTCTATCACTTGGTTAATCCGTGGCAAAGCAAACGGATCCTTTGGGCAGGCCTTGTTCAAACTTGTGTAGTCTATACACATGCGCCACTTGTTATTCTTCTTCAAAACCAGAACTGGATTGGCAAGCCATTCTGGAAAGAACACTTCCATGATGAAGCCGGCTGCAAGGAGCCGGGCTATCTCTTCTCCCACGACTCTTCGCTTCTCTTTTGATAGTCGGCGGAGGGGTTGCCTGACTGGCTTCGCATCAGCTCGGACATGTAACTTGTGCTCGGCGAAATCCTTCGGGACACCCGGCATGTCCTTTGGGGACCATGCAAAGATGTCTCGATTCTCACGGAGGAAGTCGGCGAGCTCGCCTTCCTATTTACTGTCCAAGTTCGCCCCAATCACGGCGAACCTCTCCGGGTGCTCTGGGTCTAGAGGTATCTTCCTTGTCTCTTTCGCAGGCTGGAAGGAGCCCTGCGCATCACCGTCCTTGGGGTTGGGGGACAAGGCCGGCTGCTTGCCGGCCATGGCCACAACCCGCTCCAACATCTTCTTCTCTTCGGCCACCACGAGGGACTCGGCCAGCCGGCTGCTGGCCATGGCACACTCGATGGACTTCTTGTAGTCGCCGTCTACCGTGATGATCCCCTTCGAGCTCGGCATCTTCATCTTCAGGTAGGCATAGTGGGGCACAGCCATGAACTTGGCCAAAGCAGGTCGGCCAAGCAGTGCATGATAGGGGCTCTCCAGATCCACCACCTCGAACCGTATTGCTTCCCGGCGAAAGTGATCTTTGTCTCCGAAGAGAACATCCATTTTGATCTTGCCGATTGGAGAGCAAGATAGGCCGGGTACGATACCATGGAAGACAGTGCGGCTCGGCATGAGCTGCTTTGCTTTGATGTTCAGCTTGTCCATGGTGTCGCGGTACAGTATGTTGATACTGCTTCCGCCGTCTATCAGGACGCGGGAAAATCTGGCAGCTCGCCTCTCCGTCGCGAGGGTGACGTCTAGGACCATAGCATAGGAGCCAGGCGAGGGCATCACCTCTGGGTGGTCGGCCTGGCTCCAGCTGATGGGCTTTTCCGACCAGTGCATGAACTCGGCGGTGCTAGAGGCGACTGCGTTTACTTCTTGGTGTTTCCGGCGTCGGCTGCGCTTGTCGTCGACTTGACTTGTGAAGACGACGTAGGCGTCGTGCGCTTCGGGGAACTCGTCTTGGATGGCGCCGACTGCAGGCCGGGCCGCCGGCTGCTGGGGAGCTGGAGGCGGCGGGCCGGGAGGCGGAGGCGGCACCATCCCTTCGCCCTTGGTGATGCGGGTGAGCCAGTGGCATTTTCGTGTTGTATGGTTGGACGGCTTCGCGCCGCTGTGGAACTTGCAGGGAGCATCGAGTGCTTGCTCGTAGGAGAAGGACGGTTGCCAGGGCGGCCGGCCTCCCTTCTTCTTGGGAGCGGGCCGCTCCTCGGGCTGCTCGTCTTCGACTGTGGCCACCTGCCGACTGGAGGAAGTCGGCATGGGGCCCTTGCGCTTGTGGTCGTTCTGGTAGGGGCGCCGGTTTGGGTCGCCAGCTGGCGTCTTGGGAGCCGGAGCAACTACCTTCCCCGAGGCGTCCACTCGGAGCTCGGTCTTCATGGAGGAGTCGGCAGTGGCATACTTGTCGGCGGTGATCAGCAACTCATCGAGGGTAGCCGGCTCGTCGCAGAGGAGTCGGTGCTTGAGGAGGGTGCCCTCTCGGCACCCGGCAGTGAAGTACTCGATGGCCTGGACCTCGTGCACTCCCTCGCAGGAGTTGCGGAGCTCGGCCCATCGCGTGAGGTAGTCGCGGGTCGACTCGTTGGGCCCTTGGACGCAGAGGGAGAGCTGGCGAGGCTTGGGAGGTCGCTTGTAGGTGCTGGTGAAGTTGCGGACG
Organism: Aegilops tauschii subsp. strangulata; assembly: GCF_002575655.3. NCBI lineage: Eukaryota > Viridiplantae > Streptophyta > Magnoliopsida > Poales > Poaceae > Aegilops > Aegilops tauschii. The sequence goes on along the minus strand of NC_053037.3, from coordinate 272,571,681 downwards.
AAAACTTCAGTGAAGTCCAGCCAGCTGTTGATGCTGTATGGCTTGAGGCTGTTGAGCCACGTGCGCGCCGTCCCTTGCAGCATCAAGGAGACATACTTCACGGCGACGCGCCGATTGCCGTTGGCGATGCTGACGGCTGTGGAGTAGTCGATGAGCCAATCTTCCGGCTTCACTGAGCCGTTGTACTTGGGTGTGTCTCTGGGGAGCGAGAACCCTTTGGGGAAGGGCTCGTCGCGGATGCGGGGGCCAAAGCATGGCGGGCCGACATCGTCTTCTTCTTCTAACGCCAAGGATCGAGCAAGGCGGTCGATCCTGTGGCGGGCGTCACTCTCGCCGACTCCTTCTCGGCGGCCGAGTCGGTCGCCAAGAGTCGGATGCGTGATGGGCGGCGGAGTGAGGCGCCTTTCTCTTCGAGGCGGGGGAGGCGGCAGGTTTCCTTGGTGTTCGACCGCCCGAGGGCGGCCATCCGCGTCGCGCTCGATAGTGATGCGAGTCCGGCTGCGGCTGGCAGCCGGCTCCTTGTCTTTCCTCTGGTGCGTGCCGCTCGCAGTCGGCGAGCGGGACGTCGCGGCGTGCTCCCGGCGCGGGGGATGACTATCAGCACGGGCGCCGGCTTCGTGCCGTTCCGCAACCGCGTCGATCAGCTGCTGGATCCGTCTTGTCATGTAGGGGAGCTCATCGGCCCCCAACCCATTGAGCTCCTCTGCCGCCGCCTGAGCGGCTCGCAGATTCTCGAGCGGGGTGGCGTAGACGGGGCGATCTGCGCCCAGCATGCTGGCAACGGCTGCACCGCGCTTCTGGACGAAGCCGGCTCGGCTCGGACCGCTGGGCGGCGGCGTTCCGAAGGCGGCGCGGTCGACTTCGCGCTGGTGGGCCTCAGCGAGGCGTCTCATCGAGGCTATCTTCTTGCTCTCCGTGATGAGGGCAAGACGGCGTGCCTCCAGGGTCTCGGCGTCGGCGTCGGCGTCGGCTGGGATGGGGATGGAGAGGTCGTGCATCGCCGCTTGCTGAGCGTCGCGGGCGCTCCCGCCCGAGTTGGAGACGTGGCTGATGACCAGCACTTCGGTGACAGCGCTGCTGCCGCTGTCAGCTCGAGGGAGTGGGTCATCGAAGACCACCACGTCGGAGGGGTAGGCGTCGAGCGACGCGGTGTCGGAGTCTATGAGCATCGGGTCGGTGGAGCCGACAGACTCCATGTCCGCAGCAGGCTCGCTGGAGACGTGAAGTTGGTCGAGGAGGCTGACGAGGCGGCTCTCGGGGTAGTCGGTGCCTGCGTCGGACGCAGGCTCATCGGAGATGCGAGTCTCGCCGAGCAGATCGGCGAGACGGCTCGCTGCGCAGACGTCGTCGACGCCTTGCAGCGCGTCGGGGCAAACGCCATCGGGCGCAGCAGGCTGGCTGCGCTCGCGGGGGAGGAAGAGGGTTCCCGTCCAGAACAGGTCTCCGGACAACGGTGCACCTGGCCCCATGGTGGGCGCCAAATGTCGGGTGGTTGGTGCGACATATGCCAAGGGATGGCTTATCATTGTGGGAGCCAACAAAACGTCGCCGGTGCCTGGAAACGGGATGAGGCGAAGACATGCACGCCGGCGAATCTTACCCAGGTTCGGGGCTCTCCGAGGAGATAACACCCCTAGTCCTGCTCTACGGGGTCTCCGCATGATCACTAGATCGATAAAGAGTAGCTACAATCGCCCCTAGAGCTGTTGGGATCAAGGGAGAAGAAGAACAAGGCTAGCTCTTGCTTCTCTCTATCTATGGTGCGTGTGTGTGTGCTATGCTTGGAAGCCAAACATGCAGAGGTGCGAACCCTTTGCATGGGTGCCCCGGGGGGTTTATATAGCCCTACCCCCGGGGGTACAATGGTAATCCGACTGGGAACTGGCCCCAGCCGTCAGTGTCTACGCCTGCCGGCTTCTCCGCCGGCTGCTGGGTCCCGCCGGCTGGTGGGTCCCGCCGGCTGCCGGCTACTCGGTCGACAGGCCGGTCCCACCGCCTAGGGTCTTGTCGGCGGCTGCTTACTGTAGCCGCGCCTCTGATGATGAGGGCTTTGTCGAGGTAAGCGTGGCTACAGTGATCCGCATCGGGGGCTATCACTGTAGCCTCACCTCGTCTTGTCTCCTTAATGGGGCTCCTGCTTCGAGGAAGGGAGTCGCCGGCTTCTGGAGGCCGGCTGTGCTCCTGGCCGACTAGGAAAAGCCGGGCCGCCTTCACGCCTCTCTCTGGCTGAAGGGGCCCGCGGTCCTTGGGCCGTACAGGAGGGGGTCGTGGATGACGTCGCGGCTGGCGTGGCTACAGTGCCGGGCCGCGCGGGAGACATCCCTCCCGTACGGCCGCCTGTAGCCATGCCTGCCTCGGGCTTCGGGGGTCGTGGGCCGCACTGTGGCCATGCCCCGTCAGGTCGTCGTTATGTAGGAGCGGTTGTGGTCTTGGCCGGATTCTAGGAGTCGGCGTCCTTCTTGGCCGGCTTCTTGGAGTCGGTGAGGCTGGGTCACCTTCCGGGAGTCGGCTTTAGTGGTAGCCGGCCAGGGAAGGCGGCCCAAATGCTTGGAGTGCTTGAAGGCCGAAAGGCCTGATAAATTTTCTGAAGAGCCAGGGGTAGTCGGTTAGGCTACCCGTGGCCAATTACTCCGACAGCGGCGGTGGAAATAGGGTTTTGTGGTGCTCCTCGATGGTTTTGGGGTACCTAGGTATATATAGGAGGAAGAAGTAGGTCGGTGGAGCCACGAGGGGCCCACGAGGGTGGGGGTGCGCCCAGGGGGGTAGGCGCGCCTCCCTGCCTCGTGGCCTCCTCGTTGATTTCTTGACGTCCACTCCAAGTCCTCTGGATCACGTTTGTTCCAAAAATAACTCTCCCGAAGCTTTCATTCCGTTTGATATTCCTTTTCTACGAAACACTGAAATAGGCAAAAAAACAGCAATTTGCACCGGGCCTTGGGTTAGTAGGTTAGTCCCAAAAATAATATAAAAGTGTATAAATAAGCCCATTAAGGATCCAAAATAGAATGTATAATAGCATGGAGCAATCATAAATTATAGATACGTTGGAGACGTATCAAGCATCCCCAAGCTTAATTCCTGCTCGTCCTCGAGTAGGTAAATGATAAAAACAGATTTTTTGATGTGGAATGCTACTAGCATATTCTTCAATGTATTTCTCTTTATTGTGGCATGAATGTTCAGATCCGAAAGATTCAAGATAAAAGTTTAATATTGACAAGAAAATAAGAATACTTCAAGCATACTAACAAAGCAATCATGTCTTCTCAAAATAACATGGCCAAAGAAAGTTATCCCTACAAAATCATATAGTCTGGCTATGCTCTATCTTCACCACATAAAGTATTTAAATCATGCACAACCCCGATGACAAGCCAAGCAATTGTTTCATACTTTTGATGTTCTCAAACTTTTTCAATTTTCACGCAATACATGAGCGTGAGCCATGGACATATCACTATGGGTGGAATAGAATGGTGGTTGTGGAGAAGACAAAAACGAGAAGATAGTCTCACATCAACTAGGCGTATCAATGGGCTATGGAGATGCCCATCAATAGATATCAATGTGAGCGAGTAGGGATTGCCATGCAACGGATGCACTAGAGCTATAAGTGTATGAAAGCTCAACAAAAGAAACTAAGTGGGTGTGCATCCAACTTGCTTGCTCACGAAGACCTAGGGTATTTTGAGGAAGCCCATCATTGAAATATACAAGCCAAGTTCTATAATGTAAAGTTCCCACTTAGTATATGAAAGTGACAAAATAAGAGACTCTCTATCATGAAGATCATGGTGCTACTTTGAAGCACAAGTGTGGAAAAAGGATAGTAACATTGTCCCTTATCTCTTTTTCTCTCATTTTTTTGGGCCTTCCTTTTTTCTTTTGGCCTCTTTTTTTTTCTTTCGCCCGGAGTGTCATCCCGACTTATGGGGGAATCATAGTCTCCATCATCCTTTCCTCACGTGGGACAATGCTCTAATAATGATGATCATCACACTTTTATTTACTTACAACTCGATACTTAGAAAAAAATATGACTCTGTGTGAATGCCTCCGGCGGTGTACCGGGATATGCAATGAATCAAGTGTGACATGTATGAAAGAATTATAAAGGTGGCTTTGCCACAAATACGATGTCGACTACACGATCATGCAAAGTAATATGACAATGATGAAGCGTGTCATAATAAATGGAACGGTGGTAAGTTGCATGGCAATGTATCTCGGAATGGCTATGGAAATGCCATAATAGGTAGGTATGGTGGCTGTTTTGAGGAAGTTATATGGTGGGTGTATGATACCGGCGAAAGGTGCGCGGTATTAGAGAGGCTAGCAATGGTGGAAGGGTGAGAGTGCGTATAATCCATGGACTCAACATTAGTCATAAAGAACTCACATACTTATTGCAAAAATCTATTAGTTATCAAAACGAAGTACTACGCGCATGCTCCTAGGGGGATAGATTGGTAGGAAAAGACCATCGCTCGTCCCCAGCCGCCACTCATAAGGAAGACAATCAATAAATAAATCATGCTCCGACTTCATCACATAACGGTTCACCATACGTACTTTAGAACAAGTATTTCTCAAATTCACAACTACTCAACTCGCATGACTCTAATATCACCATCTTCATATCTCAAAACAATTATCAAGTATCTAACTTCTCTTAGTATTCAATGCACTTATATGACAGTTTTTATTATATCCATCATGGATGCCTATCATATTAGGACTAATTTTTTAACCAAAGCAAATTACCATGCTGTTCTAAAGTACTCTCAAAATAATATAAGTGAAGCATGAGATATCAATAATTTCTATAAAATATAACCACCGCTGTGCTCTAAAAGATATAAGTGAAGCGCCAGAGCAAAATTGTTTAAATCAAAAGATATAAGTGAAGCACATAGAGTATTCTAATAAATTCCAAATAATGTGTGTCTCTCTCAAAAGGTGTGTAAAGCAAGGATGATTGTGGTGAACTAAAAAGCAAAGACTCAAATCGTACAAGATGCTCCAAGTAATACACATATCATGTGGTGAATAAAAATATAGCTCCAAGTAAAGTTACCGATGGACGAAGACAAAAGAGGGGATGCCTTCCGGGGCATCCCCAAGCTTAGGCTTTTTGGTTGTCCTTAGATTTTACCTTGGGGTGCCTTGGGAATCCCCAAGCTTAGGCTCTTGCCACTCCTTGTTCCATAATCCATCAAATCTTTACCCAAAACTTGAAAACTTCACAACACAAAACTTAACAGAAAATCTCGTGAGCTTCGTTAGCGAAAGAAAACAAAACACCACTTCAAGGTGAACTCATTCTTTATTTATATTGGTTTTAAACCTACTGTATTCCAACTTCTCTATGGTTCATAACCTCCGATACTGGCCATAGATTCATCAAAATAAGCAAACAACACATGAAAAATAGAATCTGTCAAAAACAGAACAGTCTGTAGTAATCGGTACCTAACGCAAACTTCTGGAACTCCAAAAAATATAAAGTAAATTGATGGACGTGAGGAATTTATCTATTAATCATCTGCAAAAAGAATCAACTAAATAGCACTCTCCAGTAAAAAGTTGTAGCTAATCTCGTGAGCGCTAAAGTTTCTGTTTTTTACAGCAAGATCAAAAAGACTTCACCCAAGTCTTCCCAAAGGTTCTACTTGGCACAAAAACTAATTAAAACATAAAACCACATATAAACAGAAGATAGATAGAGGATTTATTGAATAACAGCAATGAAAAATATTGGGTTGTCTCCCAACAAACGCTATCGTTTAACGCCCCTAGCAAGGCATTGTGATTTGATGATGCTCACATGAAAGACAAGAATTGAAGCGCAAAGAGAGCATCATGAAACACGTGATAAACACATATAAGTCTAACATACTTCCTATGCATAGGCATTTTATAAGCAAACAAATTATCTAGCAAGCAAAATATGCAAGGAAGAAGAAAGAAACAATAGCAATCTCAACATAACGAGAGGTAATTTTGTAACATGAAAATTTCTACAACCATATTTTCCTCTCTCATAATAATTACATGTAGGATCATAAGCAAATTCAACAATATAGCTATCACAAAACATATTCTTAACATGATCCACATGTATGCAAAGTTGACACTCTTCCAAAATAGTGGGGTTAACATTAAACTAAAGTCATGACCTCTCCAAACCCACTTTTATCAAAAACTTCATAAGATTGAACATTCTCCAAATATGTGGGATCTAAAGTTGACACTCTTCCAAACCCACTTTCAATATTATTGCAAACACTATTATCAATCTCATGTTCATCATGGGGCTTAAATAAATTTTCAAGATCATAAGAAGAATCACCCTAATCATGATCATTGCAACAAGTAGTAGACATAGAAAAACTAGCATCCCCAAGCTTAGGGTTTTGCATATTATTAGCACAATTGACATCAAGAGAATTTATAGTAAAATCTTTGCAATCATGCTTTTGATTCAAGGAACTATCAAGTATGGGTGCAATAGCAATAATCTCATGTTTAACATAAGGAACTATAGCAAATTCATCTCAATAAATATTGGCATCATGGCCATAAGAATAGCAAGCATCATGTTCATCAAGGGATATTTCAATCAAATCGTCGGAATCATAATTATCTATAGATTCGTGCATATCATTATTTTCTTCCAAAGCAACGGTCATTCTCTCAATAAATTCCTTAACATAGGCATTATGAGCATAGTTTCCATAGCAATATTTAAGTATGTCAGAATTTGCAGATTTGTAGAGAGTAATATCATACTTTTCAATCAAAGAAGCAACTTCATGAGCACCCTTAAAAATGACAAATTCTTCAATTTGTTCGATATCATAGTAACTATAAACACCCTTTCCATAAGAATATAAGATTTCATTATCATTAAAATCACATAGGCAGGGAAGGTGTTTTTTAGGGTTCTTAGAGCAACAAGTAAAATCATAAATTTCACAAAGATTCCAAGCATAGCAAAGCAAACTATTTATTTGATACCATAAGAGCTTCCCCTTTTCAGATAAACGATGACGCACAAAATGAGCATTCTCATCTAAAGATTTTCCCTCAACTAAACTAGTTGGGGTTTCAGCACGAGCGCATAAGGATCGAAGATGATCCAAGTAGAACACTTTAAGTGGATCCATATCAATAGATTTTTAGCAAGCAAAGATGCAAGCAAATAGAAGGCACATGGTAACACAAGCAAACAATAGATCTGGCAAGAAAAAGGCAAACGAAAAAGAAGGCGAATAAAACGGCAAGGGTGAAGTGGGGGAGAGGAAATCGAGAGGCAAATGGCAAATAATGTAATTCGAGGGATAAGAGTTTGTGATGGGTACTTGGTATGTCTTGACTTGTGTGTAGACTCCCTGGCAACGGCGCTAGAAATCCTTCTTGCTACCTCTTGAGCATGCGTTGGTTTTCCCTTGAAGAGGAAAGGGTGATGCAGCAAAGTAGCGTAAGTATTTCCCTCAGTTTTTGAGAACCAAGGTATCAATCCAGTAGGAGGCCACACGCAAGTCCGTCGTACCTACACAAACAAATAAGAACCTTGCAACCAACGCGATAAAGGGGTTGTCAATCCCTTCACGGCCACTTGCAAAAGTGAGATCTGATAGAGATGATAAGATAATATTTTTGGTATTTTTATGATAAAGATTGAAAGTAAAGATTGCAAAATAAACGGCGACAGAAATAGCTAGTTGATGGGAGATTAATATGATGGAAAATAGACCTGGGGGCCATAGGTTTCACTAGTGGCTTCTCTCAAGATAGCATAAGTATTACGGTGGGTGAACAAATTACTGTCGAGCAATTGATAGAATTGAGCATAGTTATGAGAATATCTAGGCATGATCATGTATATAGGCATCACGTCCGTGACAAGTAGACCGACTCCTGCGTGCATCTATTACTATTACTCCACGCATCGACCGCTATCCAGCATGCATCTAGAGTATTAAGTTCATAAGAACAGAGTAACACATTAGGTAAGGTGACATGATGTAGAGGGATAAACTCAAGCAATATGATATAAACCCCATCTTTTTATCCTCGATGGCAACAGTACAATACGTGTCGTTTCCCTTTCTGTCACTAGGATCGAGCAACGCAAGATTGAACCCAAAGGTAAGCACTTCTCCCATTGCAAGAAAGATCAATCTAGTAGGCCAAACCAAACTGATAATTCGAAGAGACTTGCAAAGATAACCAATCATACATAAAAGAATTCAGAGAAGATTCAATTGTTCATAGATAATCTTGATCATAAACCCACAATTCATCGAATCTTGACAAACACACCGCAAAAAGAGTTACATCAAATAGATCTCCAAGAAGATCGAGGAGAACTTTGTATTGAGATCCAAAGAGAGAGAAGAAGCCATCTAGCTAATAACTATGGACCCGAAGGTCTGTGGTAAACTACTCACACATCATCAGAGAGGCTATGGTGTTGATGTACAAGCCCTCCGTGATCGATGCCCCCTCCGGCGGAGCGCCGGAAAAGGCCCCAAGATGGGATCTCACGGGTACAGAAGGTTGCGGCAGTGGAAATAGGGTTTCGTGGTGCTCCTCGATGGTTTTGGGGTACGTAGGTATATATAGGAGGAAGAAGTAGGTCGGTGGAGCCACGAGGGGCCCACGAGGGTGGGGGGCGCGCCCAGGGGGGCAGGCGCCTCCCTGCCTCGTGGCCTCCTCGTTGATTTCTTGACTTCCACTCCAAGTCCTCTGGATCACGTTTGTTCCAAAAATAACTCTCCCGAAGGTTTCATTCCGTTTGGACTCCGTTTGATATTCCTTTTCTGCGAAACACTGAAATAGGCAAAAAAATAGCAATTTGCACTGGGCCTTGGGTTAGTAGGTTAGTCCCAAAAATAATATAAAAGTGTATAAATAAGCCCATTAAACATCCAAAACAGAATATATAATAGCATGGAGCAATCAAAAATTATAGATACGTTGGAGACATATCATTCCATGACATTGACTTCACGTGCCCACCGCTTGAGCTGGCGGTGAGAGGTGTGCAAAGATGCACCCCCGTCAATGCACAGGGCGTCACTGGCCATCTTTCCCTTAGGATGACTCCTGCCAGGATTAACTCCTTGAAACGTGCCGGTAACCTTTAACTCTTCCTCCGCTATCTGAAGTTTGCTGATGACTGCCGGGGAAATCAGATTCAACCCGGCCCCGCCGTCCACCAACATCTTTGTGACCTTGAGGTTGCGAATAGTTGGAGAGACCAACAATGGCAAACATCCTACCGCAGTGGTACGGTCAGGATGATCCTCTTCGTCAAAGATGATGGGCGTGCGTGACCATTTGAGCGGTTTTCGGGCCTCTAGCGCTGGTTCCACGACATTGACTTCACGTGCCCACCGCTTGAGCTGGCGGTGAGAGGTGTGCAAAGATGCACCCCCGTCAATGCATAGGGCGTTAGTGGCCTTCTGAAACTCTTGCTCACTGGTTTCCTCTTCATCCCCTCCATCACTCTCATCATCACAGGCTCCCTTCTCTCGACCTCTGGCAGGCTTTCCTTTGTTCCGGAAGGGTTTGCCGGGGTGATTTATTTCACCGCCTCAACCCTTACCGCCAGCGATATTCTGACCCTTTTCCTTGTCACACTTCTCATATTCTGCTCTCTGCCTCTTCACATGCTGCTCAACCTGATAGCACTCTTGAAGGTCGTGGCCTTTGGTCCGATGAATCTTGCAGTACGGCCCATCACCTTTCCCGGCCTTCTCAGCAGCCGCGGCTTCCCGGCAGTCAGCGCACACGGCAGCTTCCTTGCCGGGAGTCTCAGCCTTGGCTTTCTTGCCGGTACTAGGTGTACCCGATCCTTCAACAGTCATTACTCCCTTATCCTTGCGCTTCTTATTGCGCTTCTTGCTCTTCTTCTGACTGGTGGATTCATCATCGTCCTCTGAATCGATGTTGGTGCAATCCTCCTCTATGGGTAGCTTCCTCCCCTTCTCCATTCGGGCACACATATCTACCAAGGTGTATAGTTCCTTCACAGTCTTGGGCAACCGCACGTTCATCTTGGAACGAATCCTGCGGTTGCGCACATTGGACTGGAAGGCATCTATCACCGTTGCTGGATGGATATTTGGGATGTTCCTATGAACCTTGCTGAACCTCTGCAAATACTTCCAGAGGGTCTCTCCTTCTTTTTCTGTTGGAGAATCTGCAAGTCGCTGGGCCTGCCTGGCTCTTGGTGGCCACTGTTGAAGGCACCAATGAACTCATGGCACAGGTCAGCCCACGACGAAATGGAGTTCTCCGGCAGGTGCATCAGCCAAGACCTCACATTGGACTTGAGTGCCAAAGGGAACTAGTTGTCAAACACCTTCTCATCTCTTCCTCCGGCAGCCTGAACAACGATGGTGTAGATGCTCAAAAACTCTACCGAGTTCAGCCTCCCATCGTACTTCTCAGGTATCTCTGGCTTGAACATGCGAACGGACGTCCAACGGACTTGCTGCAGCTCTCGAGTAAAGGCAGGGCACCCGCCAATTCCGAGCGCAGGCTCGTCGACGTCGGGGCCGTCGCACCCATCGGTTCAGCGGTGGTCGTCGCGGCGTCACTCAACAACGACGCGCGTGTCTCCCCACCGCCTATCCTCCGGGGCTCACCGTTGGCCTGGACGTGCTCGAGGGTCAGAAGAGGCCATCGAAACGTCATCTAGTTCTTGATTTTGCTGCGCTCGCGCTGGCTACAGTGGCGGGGACTACACCGTGGGGGGTGGCCCCTTCCGTATGGCCAGCAACATGAGCTTTCGTCATCGCTTGGGGAGGCCATGGCGGGCCAGCTCGCTGCGAGCCCCCAGCCTCGGCGAAACCAAGCAGACTTTGGATGGTGGCACACCATTCGTCCATCTGCTCGACAGCTGGTGAAAACCTCAGCAGCAGCTGAGCCCGCGCCATGGCCTCTGTATCAGTACTCGGCATGGGTGATGACGATGTAGATCGCACCGTCGCTCGGCTCCTGGCGGTGCCAGCAGCGATAGTACCACGTCGCCGCTGCTGCGGGGCGGCCACCTGGATGGCATGGTGGCGTGGTGAAGGTGCTTGAGGGCCAGCGACTCCATTGGGCACATCGACTTGGTTGACCCGTTTCGGGGGAGGTGCACACGCTGCGGTCGCTCCCGTGGTGGGGGTGGCCGGAGGGCGGCGATTTGCCCCGGACCGAGCGCCGTTGCTGCGGCTGTGCCCGTCGGCGAGAGGAGGGGGCGTGGACGGAGTAACCCCCTCACCCGTACCTTGTGGAGCATGGCCGTCGGGGTGTTGTCGATGCTGCTCTCCTCCAGCGTCTCCCGCCCCTGCTTCGGCTGCGGGGGAAGTGGTGACAGTGCCGCCTGCTCCGACCACATCCCCAGCAGTGTCCACGTCCTCGCGTGCCTCCGCATCCCCCGTGGCATTAGAGGCCACGGGCGGCGGAGCCTTCGAGGTGGATGGATGATCCGAAGCACCGGATTTCTTCTTGGGCACCATGGTCGATGGCGTCGTTGATGGTGAAGACGGTGATGAAGATGACGCGCTGCACACGCTTTTAGGTTCGTGCAAGCGACGCCCCCTACCTGGTGCGCCAAAGATGTCGCGGGAAACCACGACCACCTATGGGACCAAGGGCCCCTTGCTGGTTCGGCAGGGGGATGTCACATTGCACAAAGAGCAGAAGAGCGTGGGGCAACACGGCAGAGATCACACGGGCAGTTTTACCCAGGTTTGGGCCGTCGCGAGGCGTAAAACCCCACTCCTGCTTTGGTGGATTGATGGTGGAAGAATAGTGGTGGAGCGTAGTACACTTGCCTGGCAGGGGCGGCAGTGGCTACGCGCGTATGAGTGTGTGTTTCCAACCTTCTAACCCTTTCTACGGTTTCCATGGGCCTCGTTTTATAGATTAAGGGGTCACCACAATGGGAAAGTGGTCATTAGGCACTGATAAGATAGCAAACAGTTCTATCATACCTAACTCTGCAGGCTGACAGGGGCGTATTAAATGCACCGCTTAACGTCACGTCATCGCTTGCTCGACAAGCCTTGCCGGGCTGGTTTGCCAGCTTCACACCTGTTGGCTTGACACGTCACATGACGGGTGTCATTCGTAGGTATTTCCTGTAGAGAAAGGCCGCCATGTGGCGAATGGCTGCCACTCAGTCACTTTGCGGCTTGACACCGCATCGATCGACAACCTGGGTCATGGTGGAGTAGTTGGGTGAGGCGGTGTTGCTTTCGCGAGTCCCGGCAGGCCCTGCCGGGATGTCTTGAACGTCTTCTTCCGGGGGTTGACCCCACCCTCGCCGAGCTTGCCTGTCCGGCAAGGGAGGCTTTCCTCCTGGTGGTATCTTGCTTCTCTGGCTTGATCTTGGTCCTCTTGATCTACATGTTTGGTCCTTCGAAGTTCTTGTTCTCTGATGACCCACAAGTATAGGGGATCAATTTTAGCTCTTTTTGATAAGTAAGAGTGTCGAACCCAACGAGGAGCAGAAGGAAATGACAATTAGTTTTCAGTAAGGTAATGTCTGCAAGTGCTGAAACTGTAAGTAACAGAGTAGTTTGATAGCAAGATGATTAATAACGAGCAAGTAACGATAGTAGTAACAAAAGTGCAGCAAGGTAACCCAATCCTTTTGAGGCAAAGGATAGGCCAAAACGGTCTCTTATGATAAGCAAAGCGTTCTTGAGGCTACACGGGAATTTCATCTAGTCACTTTCATCATGTTGGTTCGATTTGTGTTCGGTAATTTGATAATTTGATATGTGGGTGGACCGGTGCTTAGGTGTTGTTCTTACTTGAACAAACCTCCTACTTATGATTAACCCTCCCGCAAGCATCCGCAACTACGAGAAAAGTATTAAGAATAAATTCTAACCATAGCATTAAACTTTTGGGTCCAATCGGTCCCTTACGGAATAGCGCATAAACTGGGGTTTAAGTTTCTGTCACTCTCGCAACCCATCATCTAATTGCTACTCCACAATGCATTCCCTTAGGCCCAAATATGGTGAAGTGTCATGTAGTCGACGTTCACATGACACCACTAAGGGAGTCACAACATACATACTATGAAAATATCGAACACATATCAAGTTCACATGATTACTTGCAACATGATTTCTCCCGTGACCTCAAGAACAAAAGTAACCACTCACAAATGATAAACATGCTTATGATCAGAGGAGTATTAAATAGCATATTGGATCTGAACATATAATCTTCCACCAAATAAACCATATAGTAATCAACTACAAGATGTAATCAACACTACTAGTCACCCACAAGCACCAATCTATAGTTCCGGTAACAAGATTGAACACAAGAGATGAACTAGGGTTTGAGATGAGATGGTGCTGTTGAAGATGTTGATGGAGATTGCCCTCCCCAAGATGGGAGAGTTGTTGGTGATGATGATGACGATGATTTCCCCCTCCGGGAGGGAAGTTCCCCCGGCGGAATCGCTCCGTCGGAGGGCAAAAGTGCTCCTGCCTAAGTTCCGCCTCGAGGCGGTGGCGCTCCATCCCGAAAGTCCTCTCTTTATTTTTTTCTAGGTCAAAATGACCTATATACCAGAAGATGGGCACCGGAGGTGGGCCTGGGTGAGCACAACCCACCAGGGCGCGCCTGGGCTCCCTGGCGCGCCCAGGTGGGTTGTGCCCACCTGGTGGGCCCCCTCTCGTAGTTATTTTCTCCAATAATTCTCATATATTCCATAAAAAATCCTCATGAAGTTTCAGCTTATTTGGAGTTGTGTAGAATAGGTAGCCTGACGTAGCTTTTTCAGGTCCAGATTTCCAGCTGCCGGAATTCTCCCTCTTGGTGTATACCTTGCATATTATGAGAGAAAAGGCATTAGAATTACTCCAAAAAGCATTATTATGGATAAAAACATGATAAATAACAGTAACAAAACATGATGCAAAATGGACGTATCAACTCCCCCAAGCTTAGACCTCGCTTGTCCTCAAGCGAAAACCGAAATCGAAAAACATGTCCACATGCTTTGAGAGAGAGGTGTCGATAAGAACAAAATACGGACATAGAAGCATCATGTTGATTATTATAACAGAAACAAAATTAAACATAAGACTTTTATCATAGAACTTTTATCATATACTTCTCATGCATAAGTAACAGTTCATCACACAATCGAAGTATAAAGCAAAAACTCTATTAAAAACCAACAAAATATGTTCTCAGTCAACTTTGCAACTAAAATTCATCATCTTTTCAGGAAGGGTCACGTGTCGGAGCCTTTAGGCAACTCCACATACTCAACCATCATATAGTCTTCTATGATTGCTAACACTCACCGCATACACATGAGCAAAACTTTTCAACCGGACAGATAGAAAGATAGGGGCTTATAGTTTCGCCTCCCAACGTACTCACCTCAAGGGTAATGTCAACAATAATAACTCATGCTATCTATATTCAACTGGACATATGTGCCTAGATCTTTCCTCACCACATGATGCTTGCCAAAGGAGAAAAACAAAAAGGAATAGAGGGAAAACTTTGACTCTTTCCATAAAATTAAATACATAAAAGTAAAAGATAGGCCCTTCACAGAGGGAAGCAGAGGTTGCCATGTGCTTATTTTCTTGTATGCTCAACCCCTTTGTAACGCCCACGATGCGGCTATATCTCCCACGTGTCGAGGCACGACTTAGAGGCATAACCGCATAGTGGTTTTGTCGCAAGAAGGGTCATCTTCACACAATCCCATGTAATAAACAAGAATGGGATAAAGAGTTGGCTTACAATCGCCACTTCACACAATACATAAATATTAATCATACATCATCCAAAATACAAACATATAGACTGACTACGGTCAAAATCCAGATGGAAATAAGACAACCCCAAATGCTAGATCCCCGATCGTCCCAACTGGGCACCACTACTGATCATCAGGAAAAGACACATAGTAACGACCACGTTCCTCGTCGAACTCCCACTTGAGATCGACGCCATCATCTGCACTGGCATCGTCGGCACCTGCAACTGTTTTGGTAGAATCTGTGAGTCACGAGGACTCAGCAATCTCACACCCGCGAGATCAAGACTATTTAAGCTAGTAGGAACGGATGGTGTAATGAGGTGGAGCTGCAGCGGCAAAAGCATATATGGTGGCTAACTTGCGCAAAAGAGTGCGAGAAGAGAAGCAACGGAACGGACGTCATCTAGCAATGACCAAGAAGTGATCCTGAACACCTACTTACGTCATACATAACTCAGACCGTGTTCACTTCCCGGACTCCGCCGAGAAGAGACCATCACGGCTACACACGCAGTTGATATATTTTACTTGGGTCAAGTGACAAGTTATCTACAACCGGACATTAACAAATTCCCATCTGCCTCATAACCGCGGGCACGGCTTTCAAAAGATAATACCCTGCAGGGGTGTCCCAACTTAGCCCATCATAAGCTCTCACGGTCAACGAAGGATAAACCTTCTCCCGGAAAGACCCGATCAGTCTCGGAATCCCGGTTTACAAGACATCTCGACAATGGTAAAACAAGACCAGCAAAGCCCCCGAATGTGCCGACAAATCCCGATAGGAGCTGCACATATCTCGTTCTCAGGGCACAACGGATGAGCCAGACGTCGGGTTGGCATAGACCCTGGTTGCCCAGGGGGCGCCGGACATCGCTCGGTTTGGGCCAGCACTCGAAGGAGTACTGGTTCGGGGGTTTAAAATAAAGATGACCCTCGGGCTCGCGAAAACCCGGGGGAAAAGGCTTAGGTAGCAAATGGTAAAACCAAGGTTGGGCCTTGCTGGAGGAGTTTTATTCAAGGCGAACTGTCAAGGGGGTCCCATAAATCACCCGACCGCGTAAGGAACGCAAACTCAAGGAACATAATCCCGGTATAACAGTAACTAGGGCGGCAAGAGTGGAACAAAACACCAGGCATAAGGCCGAGCCTTCCACCCTTTACCAAAAATATATAGATGCATTAATTAAATAAGATATATTGTGATATCCCAACATATCCACGTTCCGACATGGAACAAACTTCAACTTCACCTGCAACTAGCAACGCTATAAGAGGGGCTGAGCAAAAGCGGTAACTTAGCCAAACAATGGTTTGCTAGGAAAAGGATGGTTAGGGGCTGACATGGCTAAAATGGGAGACATGATATAGCAAGTGATAGGTAGCGCAGCATGGCAATAGAGCGAACAACTAGCAAAGCAAAGATAGAAGTGATTTCGAGGGGTGGTCATCTTGCCTGCAAGGTTCTCAGAGTTGTCGAAAGCTTGATCCTCGTAAGCGTACTCAACAGGTTCCTCGTTCACGAACTCGTCTCCCGGCTCTACCCAAGACAAGAACACAAACAAACGGAACCACAATCAACAACGAGAAATGCGCAAGCAACATGATGCAAAATATGTATGATATGCGAGATATGATATGCGGTGCATATGCGTGCTCCGGAAGGAAAATGATGAACATGGCAGTAACTTGGCGAACCAAGCATGCCACTGGTAAGATGAGTTGATTTCGGTCGAAATCGATATAAAGATCACCGGAATCGGATGCACGGTTTGCAAATGGCAAGCAAAACAAGAATGACACGAATCTGCGATAAACAGCAAGATAGCACTTAGAATGCAACAATCAACAATGCTACAGCACCCCAACATAGCAAAAAAGCATATGACAGTAAACTACAGGAGATGCCTGACAAAAGATGAACACTGAGCTACGGCTAGTTCCCAACATATCAAGCTCAAACAAGCATGACAAAAGTGCAAAAGATTACAGGTTCACAGACTTGGTGAAAAACTGGACATGGCAGTAAACAGCATCAGGTAGCAATGTTCGGAGCACAAAATCAACATGCTACAGGAACTTAACAAACCAAAACAAGGCATGGCAGTGTTCTACTAAATGCACATGACAAAAGTCCCTTACTGACCATAAGCCAAAAAGGACCAGAAGATATGGTGACAAGCATGTAAACATAGCAAGTTTCGTTATCAGGTTTCAGACAGCAGAAAACAGAGCATGGCAGAAATAATAATATGTAGGCCTCTTTGTGAGCTTGATGCACTCACTACACAGCAATGCATGACAAAACAAGCATATCTACGGCAAGATGGCATATTTAAGAAGCTAACCATGGCAAGAACAAGTACATAGCATGTATGGATCAACTACAATAAGCTTGGAATAATTGCATATCATGTTAAGAATCTGCCAGAAATATTTTATAGCAAAAGTAGAGCAAGATTGAGTCATGCTATGGCACTCCATAATTGCAAAAAATTACAGGAATAGATCAACTACACCTATAGCTACAAAACATCCTTACTGAACATCTCGAAAATATGCATGGATCTCTCTGTAGCATCAAGTTTACATGGCAACAAAATTACAGCAGACAAGGACTTAGAGAAATCACTAAGTCCCTGAAATCAGAAATATTACGGGGCCTACTTTGCATGCTTGTGCTAGTCACCACAGAGATCACAAAACTACATGGACTACACCACTATAAAGATGGCATGGCATACTTCAAAACACATGTAGAGCTCATGCCCAAAAGATGCACAGATTAAATGATACGAAAATGACAAATCTCCAAGTTCTGTCAAGAACAGAGAATAACAGCAACTAGCCCTCTTCCAACAGAGATTTGGGCATCAATATGACCTCTAATGAACATGGTGCAATTGAAAAAAATGAAGAGCATCACGAGGCGAACAATTTGACATATTACACGCACGAATCGGAGCTACAGGCACGGAGTTATAGCTATACGAACAGAGCCACTTGCTGTAGAAAAGAAAATACTTGGAATATTTCGGGAGAAAAACGGGTCACCCTCTAGTCAACGGGATCGAGATCTGGCGAGCTCCTCGAGCTCGGGCCGGCGACCGAAGGAAGAGGACGGCGGCGCGGGGGAAGAAGATGGCGCGGGGAGGCGCCGGCGGAGGGAGGCCGGAGGAAGGAGGGGCGGCCGCGGCGGCGGGGCGAGTGCGGCGGCGGCGCTTGGGAGGCGAGGCGGCGGCGGGTGCGCGGCGAAGGGCGCGAGCGCGAGGGCGGCGGCGATGCGGGCCGGCGGCGGAGGGATGTGGCCGGATGCCACGTGGCAGCTTGCGATTCGTCGGGGCGTGGCGGCGGACGTGTCCGGCGGGGTACGGACGCGTCCGGCGGCGCAGAGGGATTTTTCTAGGGTTTGAACTGCGGTTGTATTTCGGGAGTCTCACATATAAATAGGTAGAGGGAGCTAGAAGGCTCCAAATGAGGTGCGGTTTTCGCCCACACGATCGTGATCGAACGACCTAGAGCACGGAAGAGAGTTTGGTGGGTTTTGGGCTGGTTTTTGAGGGGGGTTTTGCTGGACACTCAAATGGACATTGCGGATGCCCGGTTAACCGTTGGAGTACCAAACGACCTCCAAATGGAACGAAACTTGACCGGTGGTCTCCGGGTGGTATAATAAGGCCACTTGACAAGCCTCGATCCATTCCGAGAAAGTTTGACACCCGCACATGAAAGAAAACCAGAGGGATGCACCGGAGGAGATAGGAGCGCCGGATTGCAAAACGGACAACGGGGAAAATGCTCTGATGCATGAGACGAACACATATGCGAATGCAATGCACATGAGACATGATATGAAAATGCATGACATGACAAAATACAAAAAGAAAGACAAAACCCGACAACGGAGGGAAAATCATAACACATAGCCGGAAATGGCAAGAGTCGGAGTTACAAATATGGCAAGTTACATGCGGGGTGTTACACCCTTAGTGCAAAAGAACGTCATGTTGCATTGCCCCTTGTAATAGCGACCTTTATTATGCAGTCTGTCGCTTTTATTCTTCACCATCACAAGTTCGTGCAACGCTCAATTTTCTCTTACACTAAATGATCTCACACATTTAGAAGTAATTTTTATTGTTTTTTTGCACCGATGACAACTTACTTGAGGGATCTTGCTCAATCCCTAGGTAGGTATGGTGGACACTTGAAAATATGATTTGGGTTTAAGGGTTTTTGGATGCACAAGTAGTATCTCTACTTAGTGCAGAATTTTTGGCTAGCAACGATAGGGGGCAAGCACCACATGTTGAAGGATCTATGACAATATGACTTCTATGTGAATATAAACAAACATAAACCATTAAGTTGTCTTCCTTGTCCAACATCAACAATTTTGGCATATAATATTTTGATGAGGGCTCACAATCACAAAAGATTTCTAGGATAGTATATTTATATGTGAATCTTCTCTTCCCTTATTAATTCTTTTATGAGTTGCATCATTGACTAATGCTATGTTTGTCAATCTCTAATTAAGTTTTCTACTTATACTTTTCCTTATGTGGTTCCATCACCTACCATAGGATTAGTATATGATCTCTTCATTATTTATTTCTGATCTGGCGGGACGACGAGATCGACGACGGACCCTGATCCGGTGCGGTGGATGAGGGACGGCGAACTATTGCGGTGGACGACATCGTCGGGGAAGAGTCTGCGGCTGGGCGGCGGTCGGGAGGCCGACGGAGGAGCGTGGGGTTTTGCGGGTTTTGGCGGCCTCGGTGTACGAATGGGGGGAGGAAGGGCAAGGTAGGGGGAGCCATGGCTTAGGGACGCGCTTGTCCGAAATGTAGGGTAAGTTACCAGCGTACCCCCACAGGTTTTGACCATGCGACGTCGAGCCGACATTTTCGGCTAAGGGGTAGAAGGGGGATTTCGCGTGTCTGGGCTGCGGGACCGTTTTCGGATGAGGAGGGAGTTTTCACGCACGTTGAAATTTCGAGATAACAAGGCGCGGCGCGGATTGAAGAGGCGGGAGTTTCACAGCAGATGAGACAAATGATACTCGAGCTTGAAATTTTTGGGATAACAAGGCGCGGATTCCATGTTCGGCAGAACAAACTGAACGTGTACAAAAAGAAACAATTCATGCAAGACACAAGAGAGTCATGTCCCCATTTACTATATAGTTATAAATGCCATTGAAAAAACTACAAGAAAAATGTAAAAAAAAATCAGGAGAACAAGATTACCCTGTACAGTACCAAATCAATTCGCACTTCCCTCAACAACAACAAAAAACAAATCAATTCCCACCACAAGAAAGAGTCATGTCCCTTTTTATATGATTACAAATGCCAGGATCTCGAATTTCAATTTTTGAATCCACATTATGTTGAATTCGAACATATCATTAGGTGACCTTGCGGTATATAATGAATGTAGTCCTACATTTTGATGTTCCATCATATATGAACATTTTACTCCACCATATGAACATATATATTGTCGTCTACCGTATGGACTAAATTTGAATCAATTTTCCTTATTTGAATACAATTGTTGTCAAGTTATACCATCATTTAAATATTATCTTGATAACAAAAAACATGCATATAACAGTAATCATATTTTACTATGAACTACATGTACCATACGATCTCCAATTCAAATTTGTATCCATTTATGTTGAATTCAAATCGTAGTACATTGATCTAGGTAGTGAGATGTTCAGGATAATCTAAACCCTGTTTTCATATGTACATAATTTTTGGCTGAAATTGGACAAGTTTTGGTATAAGCTTCTTGCAAAACCGGAGATTCTCTCAACAAACCTCGTGGTTCCGAGAGCGAACGTGTCACCTCTATGTGCGAAACGATATACGCTGCCTCCCCCCTGATTTTCTTTATAGAGGCAACATAGAACTATATGAGTGCCCTGTTAAATTTTGGAATTATCCCCAATTCGTTAGGCCTTTTTTACACACTAGCAAAACATGCCCGTGCGTTGCAACGGGAGGGAAAAAACATCTTTCATACACACATCTGAGAACATTAGCAAACAATATTCTTAAAAAAAAAATCTTTATTGACACAATTTCAAACAATATGAAAATCAACTTTAAGCCTCTGGTTTACATAAAAATCATATCAACAGTTTACTGTGCATCATCGTACAGGGGTTGGTAGCGCACTGTGCAAAATAGAGAAGATGATTATGTACCTCTTTTAACCTTTAGGATATGGTAGTTGATAGGAATCAACATCCCCTATAGTGCTAATAATAGATTATGTGAGAGCATCAAACTGTCATATCTACTAAATTTGAATAGGGTAGAAAACATATAAAATAGACATTTATTAAATGCCCCACATAGAGAAGATATTAATTAATTTTACATTTTGTTAAAATTTGGAATTATTCCGGGTTCATTTGGCCTTTTTTTATATATTAATTCAGTTTCTGGACATTTAATGTGCATAATTCAAATTTGAACTACAAGCACATGCTCCAGTGCACAAAAGTTGGTTGAAAAATCACATGTGTGTCCATGGGTGAATTTCTAGGTCCCATGCAAGAAATGGGAATGAAATTCAAACATCCGGGCATCGTGACTCGGCCGAGAACATTGAGAAACTTGGTTTTTAAATTCCTGTAAATCCAAAACTCGCCTGGAAATCATGAAACTTGGCATGGTGTCATGTCATGGCACTAACATGTTGTGGTAAAAAACTTGGCCGAATTGGAACAAGTTTTGGTATGAGCTTCTTGCAAACTGGAGCTTCTCTCAAGAAGGCTCGTGGTTCTGAGAGGGAACGTGTCACCTTTGTGTGCGAAGCGATATACGCTACCCCCCGATTTTCTTTACAGAGGCAACATAGAACTATATGAGTGTCGTGTTAAATTTTGTGATTAGTCCGGGTTCGTTTGGCCTTTTTTATACATTAATTGAGTTTCTGGTCATTTAATGTGCATAATTCAATTTTGAACTACAAGCACATGCTCCAGTGCACCAAATTTGGTTGAAAAATAACATGTGTGTCGTCGGGTGAATTTCTAGGTCCCATGCAAGAAATGGGAATGAAATTCAAACATCTGGGTGTCGTGGCTCAGCCGAGAACATTGAGAAACTTGGTTTTAAAATTCTTGTAAATCCAAAACACGCCTGAAAATCATGAAACTTGGCGTGGCGTCATGTCATGGTACTAACATGCTGCGGTAAATTTTTTGGCCGAATTGGAACAAATTTTGGTATAAGCTTCTTGCAAACTGTAGCTTCTCTCAGCAATGCTCGTGGTTCTGAGAGGGAACGTGTCACCTTTGTGTACGAAACGATATACGCTGCCCCCCCTTGATTTTCTTTACAGAGGCAACATAGAACTATATGAGTGTCGTGTTAAATTTTGGAATTATCCCGGGTTCGTTTGGCCTTTTTTATACATTAATTGAGTTTCTGGTCATTTAATGTGCATAATTCAAATTTGAACTACAAGCACATGCTCCAGTGCACCAAAGTTGGTTGGAAAATCGCATGTGTGTCCTCGGGTAAATTTCTAGGTCCCATGCAAGAAATGGGAATGAAATTCAAACATCTGGGCGTCGTGGCTCGGCCGGAAACATTGATAAACTTGGTTTTTTAATTCCTGTAAATCCAAAACACGCATGAAAATCATGGAGCTTGGCTTGGTGTCATGACATGGCACCAACATGTTGTGGTAATTTTGCTGTCCGATTTGCGAAGGCGCACAGATTAACAATCAGGAAAGTCATTTTGGAACAAGTGCTATCATGTTACAATAGGAAACACAAGTATTATTGAAACCGTGGGCGTTCTACTTACCATTTACGTGCTGCCACGCGTCCCCTTTTTTTATTAGCTAGGAGGCGCCATGCAGGGTAGCTATTTGAGTACGGGAGGCGTGCGATCAGACCCCTGCGTGTGCTTATCGGGAGGAGAGCCCTTTGACCTCCATCTGCGGCCCACCTCTCTCCCAAGGTCTCCATTAATGGTGCCCATGCCCCTGTTTAATGGTGTGGCTATGTCTCACTCGACTGAGATTTAAGAGAGAAAAAAGAAAACCTAAAAAGAAGATTTTGCATGGATCTTGATGTAAGATCCGACGGACCTATATAACATCTACTGCGACTTATAGCACGATTGATGAATATATAAGGACGACGATAGTGGATAATAATTGTCTTACATAATTAGGAAGATAATTAAAAAATCCACATGCGGCTACGCCCGAAATACACAAGGGCAAAAGAAGAAGGAAGACAACGATCTGGCTCGCTGCTCTCTACTTTCTTGATGCGTTGCTGCAGGTTGCGGGAACTAGTCTCCGCGGCGAGCGGCGATGAGCTCTTTTGTGTCCTCAAGACGCTGCTTGAGAGCTTCCACAGATTCCTCTACCAGCCTTTGGCGCTCGATGCGGAGCATGTCATTCTCATCCATAAGTTTCTTGATGATGACGCCGGTCCTCTTCAACAAGGCACTGGTCTCCTCCTGCTGCTCTGCACTTCCGACGATCTTCACCCTCAGCAGGTTGCGCTCGGCCCGGAGCTTCTCATTGCCCTCCCTTAGTTGCCGGATGACGCCGGTAGCCTGTTCAAATGAGGCTTTCATGTCGTCCTGCAACCTCGCCCAGCCGGAGATCTGATCCATCTGGCTATGGATGATCGCATGCATGCGCCTGTAAGAGTCGTCGCCTGCCCGCGAGACATTTTCCTAGGCCACCGCGGCACGGTGGGACATCTCTTCTGCATTCATGGCGCGGCGGGACATCTCTGCTGCTTCCGCGGCGCTGTCGGACCAGTCTGCTGCATCAACGGCGCGGCGGGACCCCCGTGCTGCTTCGGCAGTGCGGCAGGACCTCTGTGCTGCTACTTCCGCACGGCGGGACATGTCGGCTGCTTTCGCGGCGAGGCGGGACATCTCTCGTGCTTCCGCTTCCATGCTCGCCTCTCCCTGGTGGTAATCTCTCGACCCAGAACTCACACTGGCCATGGTAGATGCAAGGGAAGGATGCTGAATGACTTGTTTGTTTTTGTGGATGAGGAGTTGAGGAGGAATGTGCAGTCATCTTGGCATAGTAGTATTTATAACCGAGTACTAATACGCTCCTAAGTGGGAAACCGTTTAGGTTGCGATCGGTGTGAACAGCTTTGTAATTAAATATAGCGTGGTAGTAATTTGGAATGTGACGGGACGCAAGCTCAAAAATTTATTGACGGTTCTAGTTTTGAAGTGCGGCACTATTCCCGGATGGCGTAACGTGCGCACGTGTTCTCGGTCGTGGTGTAGCATATGCCATGGTACTTATTTTTCTACTGCTGTGTACGTGCAATAACTGGCACCATCGGATACATATCTTACGGTTATTGGGGCGTTCGACAGGAATAGCCTCGTGGCGAGCTATAGACTAGTCTTTTTTTTCACACGCATTACATCGACACATATCATCTGTCTCCCTCTTTCCCACGCACACACCTATCTCTCGGGACTTCTCGCACGCACCATCTCTAGCTCCGTAGGTCGATGCCGCCCACATACACTTGTACTCTGAGTTTAGTACGTTATACAGGAAGAGAAGAGGTGCACGCACGCACTCGTCCTCTCTCACACATGCATCTGTAGCTACGATTTGTAGTGTTCTCAACCATCCGATTGGCTCTATCATAGGTTTCCCATTGCTCCATGGCCTTGAGATTGAGAAATTTAAAATGCGGAGGCTAAGCTGGAGGCGCGAGGTTTTGGTTAATGTGCGGGCCGCCCACGGCACCAACATGACACGAGCTTCGTCTGCCTAGTGCGCAGTCGGGTGAGTTGTCCAAGTATACACACAACCAGGCCCTCCTTGGTATCTACGCCTCGACTTACGCGCAGAGAAATTAGGACCGGAGGGAGTACTACTAGTAGTAGTAATACTTTGATGTGTCGCTTAACTCGCACAAGTATGCAACACTTCCTGAACAAACAAGCATATAAGTTGTTATACTTCTTACCCAAAGGATCTTTATATCCAACAGATATAAAATATCCGTTCAACTATTGGAAATTACTTTAACTGCTGATTTGATGTCGAAGTAACTGTTGCATCGCCACCAAAACCCACCATCTCTTAAGTTAAAGTAGACTGAGCTAACCCCTATATTAGCATATTACTAAGATAAACAGAAGGTAGCTAAAGTAGACTGAGCTAACCCCTATATTAGCATATTACTAAGATAAACAGAAGGCACTGTAGAATCATTTAGGAGGTGAGCTTGTCAATCTGAATGTGGAGGACACCATCCTCGACAACCCAGCCCCGGCCAGCAGCTTGGGCGGAACTGCGAAGAAGGTCAGCTCCTGCACGGTGACGTCGCTGGGATCCTTGCTGCTTGTCACCTCCATTTCCACCTTAATGGCGTCGGTCCAGCCTTTTGGCTCCCCCGGCAGGCCGTTCGCCCACGGCTTGGCCACGTTGTGCAGCAGTGGGGACGCCCCCGCTCTGATGTGGACGACCGACACGGCGATAGGCGCGCCGATGTCGAGCACGCCGCCGAGCAAGAAAATTGCACAGCCATCCTCCTCCGCGAACAGCAAGAGCCGTGGCTCCGACAGTGGCACTTGCAGCTGGATCACCTTGCAGTACTGGATCATGTGCACGGGCATGGTATGCACAGTGTTGATGTGGTGGGAGAGCGCCGATGGCGGGCCTTTGTAGCTGCAGACAGGCACGGGGCATTTGCAGGGCGCGAGCGGACACACGCTTTGGTGATCGGCAAGCTTGTGGTAAGTGACGTAGAGCCCATAGCCTTCGTACGAGCACTCAACCCTCACTGAGGAGAGGACGACATCCACCGCCGTGTTCCGCACGTCGAAGCCACCGCCGCGCTCGCACTTCTGGCACTGCCACTGGTTCCCGGGGCGTTCGCCATGGCAGTCCGCGCAAGCCAGGTGCCCTCCCTTGCACTGCACAAATCAATCGAATAGCACATCAATCAAGAAACCTGCACCTTGCTCGATTAGCCGAACGGACGAGGTGTATTTGAACCTCATACACTGGAGGCTTCAAGGGGCGGAGGCACAAGGGGCAGTGGAGCAAGGTGAGGTCCATAGAGACCATAGAGAGCTCCATCGTCCGGTCCTGTTCTGTCGGCATGATCTCGCCCTCCTCGTGCACAACCATCTCTCGCTTTAGGGCCGGGGCATTACAAAGTTGTACCGTCACATATTCATACTACTTCAAGGTGCATTAAATCAACACATGCAAGTATCAAAAGGAAAGTCATGACATGCATGCATGCGTTGTAATTATTGCATCGTCAAACGCAAATTATTGAAATATATCGAGTGCACTGCTTTGATGTGTCGCGTCAACTCTTACAACAACGAGAAGTTTGATTACAACGCCCTCTCCCTCGCCCATGAGCGTGGTGGCTTGTAGGACTAGGAGAAGCTTTCGCTACACGCTCCCCCTCCCGCACGCGGTGGACATGCAGCAGTTCATTCGGTGTCATATGGCCAGAAGCATACTGTAGTACTCCACTACAGTAGTACCATCATTGTTCGACTTCCCGAAGAGGCGAAGAGCCAAGCGCAGCCCGGACGCTCGTGTGGCAGTTTCATGTGTAGAGTAGTCTAGGATAGCGTGTACCATGCCTCTAAGCTTAAAATCGTTGGGGTTGGCTCCATGCTATGAGGCCGTCTCGAAGCATTTTTTGATAAAATAATCTTCTGGCCCTACCTGTCATCCTAGTGATTTTAGTTTGCATGCTCATCTGGTCAAGACAGGAATATATATTTTAATTTGTGGTGGGGTAAATGTTAGAGGTTGCAGCAAATATATTGTACACTGCGGGTCTTTTATCCAAGTTTAGAGGCAAGCATGTGGGGCCAGTGCTATGATGTGTCGCCTCAACTCATACAACGAGGAGAAGCTTGATTTTACTAATACACGCCTTCTCCCTCGCCCATGCGCGCGGTGGCTCGCAGACGAGGACAGGATTTTGCTTACTACAACAAGCTATCCCCCCCCGCACGCGGTAGACGGACATGCAACAGTTGATTCAATACTGTAGAAGTAGTAACATCATTGTTCGTCTTCTCGAAGAGGCGAAGAGCCAAGTGCAACCTGAACGTGGCAGTTGCGAACGCTCGCGTGGCAGTCTTTGTGTAGGGGTGGGGCGTGGTGCGGAGCCTTGGAGCACGCATATAGCCAGGATCTTGCATGAGACAAAATTGCTATGTAAGCCCACTATTGTAGTACTTGCTAGTATAGCCCTATAAACCGAAAAGGAGTATTTGCCTTTCTAGAGATTTCAACAAGTGACTACACCCTAAATGAGTACATATGGAGCAAAATGAGTGAATCTACACCGTAAATAAATACGTAGTTCTCTCGTTTTCCTCTCCGCCTTGGTCGCGGTGCACAATATTGAGTATACTACTATTGACTAGTCTCTTTTTGACACGCATTTACGTTGATATGGTTTGAATGCCAACGACGCAGAGGTTAGCGATTCCTGAAACATTGAACGGTCTATGATGCCTCCGCATTCAATTAGCATGTAGAGGTAGGAGTAAGTAATTGGAGAAGTAGAATGGAGCCAGCACGATGTGAATGCAACGCAGTTTGGACTCTCATACAAAGGCGCCCCACAACTCCAATCCATCTACTCCTAGTCTCTGCGCAACACTGCCCACTCCAATCCAAGATCAAGACCAAGTGACCAGAAGCCACAAGCACCCATGGTGTCAATGGACGCGTGCGGCATTCAGCTGTGCCAGGTCGTCCAAGACGCCGACCTGCGGCCCCGCACCGTGCAACATTTCCAGATGGTGCTAGCGATCGCCGGCGTCATAGCCCTCGCCGACGGCGGCTTCGCCTCTCGCATGTGCCAGATGATAGTCGATTCCATCCGCAGGTTCACCGCCGTCAAGAAGCGCGTGGACAACCTTGCCGTACTGCTCCAGCCCGCGCGCCCAGGCTCCTCGTTGCCTGCCACCCTCATTGGCCTCCAAGGTGACGAACTCTTTGAAGCACTGGTGGCCCTGCAGTTACCGGAGGTCGCGACGAAGAATGTGCACATCGAGGCCGCGCTCGCCGCACAGCACCTTGCCATGCAAGAAACCGTCGATCTGCACATCCACGTCTATGAGGAAATCATCTACATAGGCCACTACAAAGCCAGCGAGGACAGAAAGACGTTGGCCTTCTTCCAGCGGTTGGAATCTTTGGACGCCATTGTTCAGAAGCACGTTGACCTGGGCACGAAAGCCGCTGCTACTTAGCCGCCGTTCGGTGGGCCGGCGCCCTGAGTCGAGGAGGTGGACGTCGTCGATGGATGCATCTTTCTTCTTGCCTCCTGTAACCATCACTGCATCGCCTTGTGGCCTTAATTTTTTTTTAGTGTATGGCATTTTTATTCCAGTCGTAAATGACATGTGTGACCCCTCGAGGATTAGATTTGCTGCCCTCACATAGTAAAAGGTCTCCAGGATTAGATTTTCTGCCCTCACAGAGCATGAACAAACTCGGCATCACCACTTTATGCCTCCTTGTAGTTACATTGTGCTGATGCGTCCACTGTCGCATGTCCTTATACCAACTTTTTGCTGTTGTTAATGTAAGGGCGCATGTAAAATGAAGCGATCACACTGTTACCTTAAGGACATGTCTAACCTGTGTTATTGTTATTTTAATGCCTCCAATGATATGATGCAATTAAACTGTGTAACAAATGGTACTCCTGCTATTTTCCCCAATATGATAAGTAAGTTGCTTCTTTACGCTGCTGAATGTCGTGGTGTCCCCACAGTCCCATGCCCTTAAACCAACTCTTTAGCTGCTGTTGATTTACTGTATCGGGTAAACAAGCAATGCCACTGAGCGAGTCCTGGATTAAGGGTCCTCAGGCGTCCCGGCTATGTGACGTGGGCCGGACTAATGGGCCATGAAGATACAAGACAGAAGACTTCCTCCCGTGTCCGGATGGGACTCTCCTTTGCGTGGATGGCAAGCTTGGCGTTCGGATATGAAGATTCCTTTCTCTGTAAACCGACTCTGTACAATCCTAGGCCCCTCCGGTGTCTATATAAACCGGAGGGTTTAGTCCGTAGAGGCAATCATAACCATACAGGCTAGACATCTAGGGTTTAGCCATTACGATCTCGAGGTAGATCAACTCTTGTAAACCCCATATTCATCCAAGATAATCAAGCAGGAAGTAGGGTATTACCTCCATCAAGAGGGCCCGAACCTGGGTAAACATCGTGTCCCTGTCTCCTGTTACCTTCGATCCTCAGACGCACAGTTCGGGACCCCCTACCCGAGATCTGCCAGTTTTGACACTGACATTGGTGCTTTCATTGAGAGTTCCTCTGTGACGTCGACGACAGGATTGATGGCTCGCCTTGTTATTAAGGACAGTATCACTTCTGGAAGGGCCCTGGCCTCAGGCCAAACCCTCCGGCTGGGCAGCTTTACCATGGCTGCCCGTTCGGCCTTTAAGCCGATGATGACTTCCCAAGCCATCGAAAATCGTCTCCGTGTTGACCCCGAATACTCCAAATGGATGGATCCAGCGGATTTGTCGTCTTTAAACGAACCCCTGGATCGCATCGCTGCCCTGGGGGTCACTTCGGACTATGATCGGATTGGGCTTAACCCGATCAAAGAGAAATCAAATCTCCGCTGGTCACCCATCAGATAGCGGTCGTAGAGGAGCAAAACAACAACAACTCTTCCCCTATGCTGAAAACAAGCTATGTTCGGATTTCCGAGCTCAGAGAGACGGATACCCGTCTGCGGGGTGACACTCTGAGTCCCCCGAATTTAGAATCGGGCGTTGAGCCTAAAGAATCATTGGACATCCCGGAGCCCGAACTAATAAACTCGGAAGTTTTTCAAACTCCGGACTCCACATTGGGTCAGGGTTCAGATTTAACGCCACCCACCGACCACAAACAATATTCGCCAAGCAATTCCGGTCCCCCGGATATATGTGACCTCATGTACGTACGGCAGCAACCTCAGGAAACAGTCCGTCACGTTTGGGCCAGATTCCTCCTTGTCAAGGACAAGATTAAAGATTGCCGCGACGAGGACGCGATTTATTCTGCAATAATTGTGCGGATGAAGGAATCCTCAATGCCCTCAACCACCATCGCGTACTACACTTCGCTGACTTGGCAACCATAGTACATAAGTACTGTGCAATGGAAAGCGCCTGGAAAACTCAGACAGCTCGCTCGGAACCATCGGCCTTTACGCCACCTCCCTGGCGGGCAAAAAGGATGCACCCTCACGGGGCACCCGACCCCGTAGGCAAGAAAATTAAACCCATTACGGGACGTGGAACCGTTCTTGAGGGATGGCTTGATAAGCCATGCAAAATACACACGACACCGGATACCGAACCAACCCACAGCCTCAGAGCATGTTGGATACTCCGGCAAGTGGCCAAGAGAGGCGAGGATATCTCACCAAAAATACCTCAGAGCAGCACTCTCCGGAAGACGACGACCTCAGAGTATTGAGGTCTTCGAGACTTTCGCTTCAAATAGTCGGCGCAAGAGGGCACTCCGTGTCCTCTCCGAAGTCTGCCAAGTCGCAGCAATAAATCCCTGGAACGACACGGCCATAACTTTTAATGCCAACGACGAACCAAAATTCCATTCAGTCCCGGCACCAGTCGCCTTGGTCCTCAACCCAATTGTGGATGGCTTTCGGCTCACTAAAGTGCTCATGGACGGCGGTAGCGGACTGAACCTCATCTACGAGGACACGCTCAATAAAATGCAAATAGACAGAAGCCGCATCGAGCAAAGTAATACGACCTTTTGAGGAATCATTCCCAGTCGAGAAGCAAGATGCGCGGGAAAAATTAAGCTTGACGTGGTATTCGGCACGCCGGAGAACTATCGGTCCAAAGAGATAACCTTCCAAGTGGCCCCTTCCAACAGTGGATATCACGCCCTGTTGGGGCGAGACACATTCACGTGCTTTCAAGCCATACCTCATTACGGGTATATGAAGCTCAAGATGCCCGGGCCCAACAGTATTATCACTCTCGCCAGTAATCCGGACATAGCACTCCGTGCTGAAAACAAAACCGCATCCCTGGCCCTCGAGGCACTATACGAGGCCCTTGCGGCCGAAGAATTGACCGCAATACGCTCCACGGTGGATAGGGACGACATAATCCTCGATAATCCCCAAATCCACCTCCTTCAAACCAGCAGACAAAATAGTCAAATTTAAAGTCCACCCGACGGACCCCAAGAAGACAGCTTCCATCGGGGCACAGCTGGATCCGACGGTCGACGTCGCGTTACGCATGTTCCTGCGCGAGAACTGGGACATATTCGCCTGGCACCCCTCTGATATGCCAGGTATCCCACGCAGGTTGGCCGAACACAGCCTCAATATATTGAAGGGATACAAGCCGGTCAAGCAAACATTGCGGCGCTTTTCCGAACCCAAACGACAAGCTATGGGGGAGGAGCTAGCCAAGTTAATTGAGGCCGGGTTCATCAGAGAAATAAAACATCCGGACTGGCTAGCAAACCTGGTGATGGTACCAAAGAAAGATAAATCCTGGCGCCTGTGTGTTGATTTCAAAGACCTCAACAAGGCCTGCCCTAAGGACCCCTTCACCCTCCCCTGCATCGATCAGATCATTGATGCTACGGCAGGACACGACTCACTGTGTTTCCTCGATGCATACTCCGGATACCATCAAATCAAAATGAAGGAGTCTGATCAAGCTGCAATGGCATTCATTACCCCATACGGGCCTTTCTGCTTCAACACTATGCCCTTCGGGCTGAAAAACGCCGGCGCCACCTACCAACAAATGATTCAAACATGCCTGGAGAAACAAATCAGCAAGACGGTCAAAGCATATGTGGATGACGTCGTCATCAAAACTAAGCACGTCGAGTCACTAGTAGACGACCTGTGTCTCACATTCGACAACCTCCGTACATATGACATCAAGCTCAATCCAGAAAAGTGTGTTTTCGGCGTCCCCGCCGGAAAACTGCTGGGCTTCATCGTTTCCAGTAGAGGAATTGAGGCAAACCCAGCCAAAATCCGAGCTTTATCACAATTGGCTACACCAACAGACCTCAAACAGGTCCAAAAACTAGCCGGATGCGTGGCAGTTTTAAGCCGCTTTATCTCCAAGTTAGGAGAAAAGGCATTGCCACTATATTGCCTGCTCCGATACATCGACCACTTCGAGTGGACGGACGCGGCAACGGCCGGACTAGAAGAAATAAAAGCTCTTTTAGCGAGCAACCCAATCCTGGCCGCGCCGAACGTCGGCGAACCCATGTTATTATACATCTCCGCAACACACCAGGTGGTGAGTGCAGTGCTCATCGTTGAACGAGAGGAGGACGGATATAAATTCCCACTTCAGAAACCGGTATACTATGTATCCACTGTCCTCACACCATGCAAATCCCGGTACCCTCATTACCAAAAGATAGCATACGCGGTCTTCATGGCATCCCGGAAGCTACAACACTACTTCCAAGAGTGCTCGATCACGATGGCTTCCGAAGTACCACTCAATGACATAATAAACAACCGCGACGCTACAGGTCAGATTGCCAAATGGGCCATTGAGCTCTTGCCATTTGATATAACATACAAACCACGCCGAGCCATTAAATCCCAAGTATTGGCCGACTTCGTTGCCGAATGGACAGAGGCCGAACTCCCTAAAGAGTACGGTACATATTCCAACTGGGTCATGCACTTCCATGGCTCTAAAATGCTGGTCGGTTTAGGAGCGGGTGTTGTCTTAACGTCCCCCACAGGAGACACAGTCCAGTACATACTCCAAATATTATACACAGACTCCAATAACGCAGCCAAATACGAGGCCTTATTGCACGGTCTTCGGATGGCTGTCTGCATGGGCATACCACGCCTGGAGGCGCGCGGGGATTCAAATCTCGCAATATCCCAAATAAACGGAGACTTCGACGCCAAAGATCCGAAGATGGTGGCCTATCGTAACGCCGTACTGATATGTCCATTTTGCATCATGTTTTTATATCGATATTTATTGCATTATGGGCTGTTATTACATGTTATGTCACAATACTTATGTCTATTCTCTCTTATTTTACAAGGTTTACATAAGGAGGGAGAATGCCGACAGCTGGAATTCTGGGCTGGAAAAGGAGCAAATATTAGAGACCTATTCTACAAAACTCCAAAAGTCCTGAAACTCCACGAAAGTTATTTTTGGAAATAATAAAAAATACTGAGCGGAAGAAATACGTCAGGGGGGCCACCACCTGTCCACGAGGGTGGGGGGCGCGCCCTACCCCCCTGGGCGCGCCCCCTACCTCATGGGCCCCCTGTTGGCTTTCCGGTGGCCATCTTCTGCTATATGAAGTCTTTCGTCCAGGAAAAAATCATAAGCAAGCTTTTGGGACGAGACTCCGCCGCCACGAGGCCGAACCTTGGCGGAACCAATCTAGGGCTCCGGCAGAGCTGTTTTGCCGGGGGCACTTCCCTTCGGGAGGGGGAAATCATCGCCATCGTCATCACCAACGCTCCTCTCATCGGGAGAGGGCAATCTCCATCAACATCTTCACCAGCACCATCTCCTCTCAAACCCTAGTTCATCTCTTGTATCCAATTCTTGTCTCCAAGTCTGGGATTGGTACTTGTAGGTTGCTAGTAGTGTTGATTACTCCTAGTAGTTGATGCTAGTTGGTTTATTTGGTGGAAGATCATATGCTCAGATCCTTTATGCATATTAATACCCCTCTGATTATGAACATGAATATGCTTTGTGAGTAGTTATGTTTGTTCCTGAGGACATGGGAGAAGTCTTGCTATTAGTAGTCATGTGAATTTGGTATTCGTTCGATATTTTGATGAGATGTATGTTGTCTATCCTCTAGTGGTGTTATGTGAACGTCGACTACATGACACTTCACCGTTATTTGGGCCTAGAGGAAGGCATTGGGAAGTAATAAGTAGATGATGGGTTGCTAGAGTGACAGAAGCTTAAACCCTAGTTTATGCGTTGCTTCGTAAGGGGCTGATTTGGATCCATATGTTTCATGCTATGGTTAGGTTTACCTTAATACTTTTTTTGTAGTTGCGGATGCTTGCAATAGAGGTTAATCATAAGTGGGATGCTTGTTCAAGTAAGAACAGCACCCAAGCACCGGTCCACCCACATATCAAATTATCAAAGTACCGAACGCGAATCATATGAATGTGATGAAAACTAGCTTGACGATAATTCCCATGTGTCCTCGGGAGGGCTTTTCTCTATATAAGAGTTTGTCCAGGCTTGTCCTTTGCTACAAAAAGGATTGAGCCACCTTGCTGCACTTTATTTACTTTTTTTACTTGTTGCTCGTTACAAATTATCCTATCACAAAACTATCTGTTACCACTTATTTCAGTACTTGCAGAGAATACCTTTCTGAAAACCGCTTATCATTTCCTTCTGCTCCTCGTTGGGTTCGACACTCTTACTTATCGAAAGGACTACGATAGATCCCCTATACTTGTGGGTCATCAAGACTCTTTTTTGGCGCCGTTCCCGGGGAGTGAAGCGCCTTTGGTAGGTGGAATTTGGTAAGGAAAAATTTATGTAGTGTGCTGAAATTTACTATCACTTGTTACTATGGAAAGTAATCCTCTGAGGGGCTTGTTCGGGGTATCTTCACCCCGACCAGTAGAGCAAAGAGTAGCTCCTCAACCTACTGAACCTACTGAAAATGAAAATGAAAATTTCCACTTTGAGATTCCTTCGGGTATGTTAGAAAAACTGCTAGCTAATCCTTTTGCAGGAGATGGAACAAAGCATCCTGATGAGCACCTAATATATGTGGATGAAGTTTGTGGATTATTTAAGCTTGCAGGTATACCCGATGATGTTATTAAGAGGAAGGTCTTCCCTTTATCTTTGAAGGGAGATGCATCGACATGGTATAGGCTATGTGATGATACGAGATCATGGAACTACAAACGATTGAAATTGGAATTTCATCAGAAATTTTATCCTATGCATCTTGTTCATCGTGATCGCAATTATATATATAATTTTTGGCTCGTGAAGGAGAAAGCATCGCCCAAGCTTGGGGGAGGCTTAAATCAATGTTATATTCATGCCCCAATCATGAGCTCTCAAGAGAAATAATTATTCAAAGTTTTTATGCTCGGCTTTCTGATAACAATCGCACCATGCTCGATACTTCTTGTGCTGGCTCTTTTATGATGAAGACTATTGAATTCAAATGGGATTTATTGGATAGAATTAAACGCAACTCTGAAGATTGGGATCTCGACAAAGGTAAGGAGTCAGGTATGACACCTAAGTTTGATCATGTTAAATCTTTTATGGATACCGATGTTTTTCCGTAAATTTAGCACTAAATATGGACTTGACTCTGAGATAGTAGCTTCTTTCTGTGAATCTTTTGCTACTTATGTTGATCTCCCCAAGGAGAAGTGGTTTAAATATCATCCTCCCATAGAAGTAAAAGTAGCTGCACCTACTAAAGTTGAAGAAAAGACTATCACTTATAATGATCCTATTGTTCCTACTTCTTATGTTGAGAAACCACCTTTCCCTGTTAATCAAAGGATCATGCTAAAGCTTCAACTGTGGTTCGTAAAAGCAATATTAGAACTTATACACCTCCTGAGCAAATCAAAGTTGAACCTAATATTGCAATTGTTAAAGATCTCTTGTCTGATAATATTGATGGGCATGTTATTTATTTCTGTGAGGAAACTGCTAGAATTGCCAAACCTTGTGCTAAAGATAAACATAGACCTGTGGTAGGCATGCCTGTTATTTCTGTTAAAATACGAGATCATTGTTATCATGGCTTATGTGATATGGGTGCTAGTGCTAGTGCAATACCCATTGACTTATACAAAGAAATTAAGCATGATATTGCACCTGCTGAGTTAGAAGATATTGATGTCACAATTAAACTTGCCAATAGAGATACTATTTCACCAATGGGAATTGTTAGAGATGTTGAAGTCTTGTGTGGGAAAACTAAATATCCTGCTGATTTTCTTGTTCTTGGTTCCCCACAAGATAGCTTTTGTCCCATTATATTTGGTAGACCCTTCTTGAACACCATTAATGCTAAGATAGACTGTGAAAAGGATGTTGTTACTATTGGTCTAGGTGATATGTCTCATGAGTTTAATTTCTCTAAATTTCGTAGACAACACCATGAAGAGGAATTACCTAGTAAGGATAAAATTATTGGTCTTGCTTCTATTGCCGTACCTCCTAGTGATCCTTTAGAACAATATTTGCTAGACCATGAAAATGATATGTTTATGAATGAAAGAAGGGAAATAGATGAAGTACTCTTTAAACAGGAACCCATCCTGAAACACAATTTACCTGTTGAAATCCTAGGGGATCCTCCTCCACCCAAGGGTGATCCCGTGTTTGAGCTTAAACCGTTGCCTGATGCTCTTAAATATGATTATGTTGATGAAAAGAAGATATATCCTGTTATTATTAGTGCTAACCTTTCAGAGCATGAAGAAGAAAGGTTATTGAAAACTTTGAAGAAGCACCGTGCTGCTATTGGATATACTCTTGATGATCTTAAGGGCATTAGTCCCACTCTATGTCAACATAAAATAAATTTGGAAGAAGATGCCAAACCAGTTCGTGATCATCAACGACGGCTGAATCCTAAGATGAAAGAAGTGGTAAGAAAAGAGATACTAAAGCTTCTTGAGGCAGGTATAATTTATCCCGTTGCTGATAGTCAGTGGGTAAGTCTTGTCCATTGTGTCCCTAAGAAGGGAGGTATTACTGTCGTTCCTAATGATAAAGATGAATTGATTCCGCAAAGAATTATTACAAGTTATAGGATGGTAATTGATTTCCGCAAATTAAGTTACGCTACTAAGAAAGATCATTACCCCTTACCTTTTATCGATCAAATGCTAGAAAGATTATCCAAACATACACATTTTTGCTTTCTAGATGGTTATTCTAGTTTCTCTCAAATACCTGTGTCAGCCAATGATCAATCAAAGACTACTTTTACTTGCCCTTTTGGTACTTTTGCTTATAGACGTATGCCTTTTGGTTTATGTAATGCACATGCTACCTTTCAAAGATGCATGATGGCTATATTCTCTGAATTTTGTGAAAAGATTTGTGAGGTTTTCATGGAGGACTTCTCCGTCTATGGATCCTCTTTTGATGATTGCTTGAGCAACCTTGATCGAGTTTTGCAGAGATGTGAAGAAACTAATCTTGTCTTGAATTGGGGAAAGTGCCACTTTATGGTTAATGAAGGTATTGTCTTGGGGCATAAAGTTTCTGAAAGAGGTATTGAGGTTGATAAAGCCAAGGTTGATGCTATTGAAAAGATGCCATGTCCCAAGGACATCAAAGGTATAAGAAGTTTCCTTGGTCACGCCGGTTTTTATAGGAGGTTCATTAAGGACTTCTAAAAAATTTCTCGGCCTCTGACTAATTTATTACAAAAAGATATACCATTTGTCTTTGATGATGATTGTGTAGAAGCATTTGAAATACTTAAGAAAGCATTGATCTCTGCACCTATTGTTCAGCCACCTGATTGGAATTTACCCTTTGAAATTATGTGTGATGCTAGTGATTATGCTATAGGTGCTGTTCTAGGGCAAAGAGTTGATAAGAAATTAAATGTTATTCAATATGCTAGTAAAACTCTAGACAATGCTCAGAGAAATTATGCTACTACTGAAAAAGAATTCTTGGCAGTTGTATTTGCATGTGATAAGTTCAGATCTTATATTGTTGATTCTAAAGTAACTATTCACACGGATCATGCTGCTATTAAATATCTTATGGTAAAGAAAGATGCTAAACCTAGACTTATTAGATGGGTTCTCTTGCTACAAGAATTTGATTTGCATATTGTTGATAGAAAGGGAGCTGAGAACCCCGTTGCAGACAACTTGTCTAGGTTAGAAAATGTTCTTGATGACCCACTACCTATTGATGATAGCTTTCCTGATGAGCAATTAAATGTCATAAATACTTCTCGTACTGCTCCATGGTATGCTGATTATGCTAATTATATTGTTGCTAAATTTATACCACCTAGTTTCACATACCAGCAAAAGAAATAGTTTTTCTATGACTTGAGACATTACTTTTGGGATGACCCACATCTTTATAAAGAAGGAGTAGATGGTGTTATTAGACATTGTGTACCTGAGCATGAACAGGAACAGATCCTACGCAAGTGTCACTCCGAAGCTTATGGAGGACACCACGCTGGAGATAGAACTGCACATAAGGTATTGCAATCCGGTTTTTATTGGCCTACTCTCTTCAAGGATGCCCGTAAGTTTGTCTTATCTTGTGATGAATGTCAAAGAATTGGTAATATTAGTAGACATCAAGAAATGCCTATGAATTATTCACTTGTTATTGAACCATTTGATGTTTGGGGCTTTGATTATATGGGACCTTTTCCTGCCTCTAATGGTTATACACATATTTTAGTTGCTGTTGATTACGTTACTAAGTGGGTAGAAGCTATTCCAACTAGTAGTGTTGATCATAACACTTCTATTAAAATGCTTAAAGAAGTTATTTTTCCGAGGTTTGGAGTCCCTAGATATTTAATGACTGATGGTGGTTCACATTTTATTCATGGTGCTTTCCGTAAAATGCTTGCTAAGTATGATGTTAATCATAGAATTGCATCTCCTTATCATCCGTAGTCTAGTGGTCAAGTAGAATTGAGTAATAGAGAGCTCAAATTAATTTTGCAAAAGACTGTCAATAGATCTAGAAAGAATTGGTCCAAGAAACTTGATGATGCATTATGGGCCTATGGAACTGCATATAAAAATCCTATGGGTATGTCTCCGTATAAAATGGTTTGTGGAAAAGCATGTCACTTACCTCTCGAACTAGAACATAAGGCATATTGGGCTATTAAAGAGCTCAATTATGATTTCAAACTTGCCGGTGAGAAGAGGTTATTTGATATTAGCTCACTTGATGAATGGAGAACCCAAGCTTATGAAAATGCTAATTTGTTTAAAGAAAAAGTTAAAAGATGGCATGACAAAAGAATACAAAAGCGTGAGTTTAATGTAGGTGATTATGTATTGCTATACAACTCTCGTTTAAGATTTTTTGCAGGAAAAGTTCTCTCTAAATGGGAAGGCCCTTACGTTATCGATGAGGTCTATTGTTCCGGTGCCATAAAAATCAACAACATCGAAGGCACAAATCCGAAGGTGGTGAACGGTCAAAGAATCAAACATTATATCTCAGGTAATCCCATAAATGTTGAAACCAATGTTATTGAAACTGTAACCCCGGAGGAATACATAAGGGACACTTTCCGGAACGTTTCAAACTCCGAAAAGGAATAGGTATGTGGTACGGTAAGTAAACCGACTCCAAAACAGTTTTTATGGCAATATTTCTCCGTTTTGGAATATTTAGAAAAATAGAAAAATAAGAAGCAGTCCGGGAAGGACACGAGGGCTCCACGAGGGTGGAGGGCGCGCCCTACCCCCCTGGGCGCGCCCCCTACCTCGTGGGCACCTCGTGTGCTCTCCGGACTCCGTTTTCTTGCACGACATGTATTTTGGTCGGTAAAAATTCATTATATAATATCCCAAAGGTTTTGACTCCTGGATCACGCAATTATCCTCTGTTCTTGTTTCGAGCTGTTTTTCTGACAGATCTAGATTATCATGACGTCTCCAAGTGCCCCCAAGGACAAGTTCTTCGAGAAGGTCATCAACCCTTACCTCGCGGAGGTGCTGCAGCACCCTCAAACCATTGAGATGCTTGATGGGTTGCTGCACATCTGCGATGTTGAGGGACCGAAGGGGACCGGAAGCATGGAGATGAGGCTCGAAGCAATGGAGCAACAAATTTTCAAGTGCCAGGGGATGGTGGAACGTGGACTCAACTCCAACCACATGATGATCGCGGAGTTCACCAACAACCACAAGCTGGATGCCAACAACATTGGGGAGACCATCTTCAAGCTTCACGAGAAGATCGAGCACCTTCAAGCCCAAATCTATGACCTGCAAAACCAAAACTGTGAGTATGAATATAGATTCAAAAGGATGAGTTTGGCTGCAGATTTGAGGATCCCGGAGACTCGACCATCCTTCTATGATGGTGAGCCTATGCCTTGGAAGATGGATGACAAGCCCGCATCATCAACAACCCCGCCACCTTCCTCACCAACAAAGGAGACCTAATCACATGGGTATGGGCACTCCCCTTGGCAACTGCCAAGCTTGGGGGAGGTGCCCCGGTATCGTATCACCATCACACTCCTATCTTTACCGTTTTTCTTAGTTCGATCCTATTAGTAGTATCTTGATCTAGTAGAATAAAGTTTATGGCATGATCTAGTTTTGAGTTTTGCTTTATGATCTCTCTATGTAATCGAGTCTGTGAGCTATATAATAAAGATTAGTGTTGAGTCAAGGGCTTGATTATTTTGCCATGATCTTGAGTGAATAAAAGAAAAGAGAAAAGAATAAAAAGAAATAATGAGATCATATTGATCTTATTGAGAGTAATGACTTCACATAGAAAGAGTATGATGATTAAAAATTGTTGGGAGTTGACAAACATAGCTTTGGTCATCGTTGCAATTAATAGGAAGTAATAAAGAAAGAGAGGTTTCACATATAAATATACTATCTTGGACATCTTTTATGATTGGGAGCACTCATTAAAATATGACATGCTAAAGAGTTGATGTTGGACAAGGAAGACAACGTAATGGGTTATGTTTCTTATATCTGAGACAAAGTATATCGTCATGGATCATCCAACATGTTGAGCTTGTCTTTCCCCCTCATGCTAGCCAAATTCTTTGCACCAAGTAGAGATACTACTTGTGCTTCCAAAAACCCTTAAACCAGTTTTGCCATGAGAGTCCACCATATCTACCTATGGATTGAGTAAGATCCTTCAAGTAAGTTGTCATCGGTGCAAGCAATAAAAATTGCTCTTTAAATATGTATGATTGATTGGTGTGGAGGAAATAAGCTTTATAATATCTTGTGATGTGGATGAAATAAAAGCGACGAACTGCATAATAAAGGTTCATATCACAAGTGGCAATTTAAAGTGACGTTCTTTCGCATTAAGATTTTGTGCATCCAACCCAGAAAGCGCATGGCAACCTCT
This sequence comes from Aegilops tauschii subsp. strangulata, assembly GCF_002575655.3. Classification (NCBI taxonomy): domain Eukaryota; kingdom Viridiplantae; phylum Streptophyta; class Magnoliopsida; order Poales; family Poaceae; genus Aegilops; species Aegilops tauschii. Next base: position 272,530,675 of record NC_053037.3, on the reverse strand, counting down.
GCTTCCCTCTGCGAAGGGCCTATCTTTTATTATTATCTTCTACTGTATGCAAGAGTCATGGTGATCTTCACCTTTCCTTTTTACATTTTATCCTTTGGCAAGCACAGGATGTTGGAAAGATCCTCATAGATATATCTAATTGGATGTAGGGGAGCATGAGTTATTATTGTTGACATTACCCTTGAGGTAAAAGGTTGGGAGGCGAAACTATAAGCCCCTATCTTTATCTGTGTCCGATTAAAACTCCGTAACCACAAGTATTGCGTGAGTGTTAGCAATTATGAAAGACTAAATGATAGTTGAGTATGTGGACTTGCTAGAAAGCTCTGACATAGACTCTTCTGATGTTATGATAAATTGCAATTGCTTCAATGACTGAGATTATAGTTTGTTAGTTCTCAATAAAGTTTCTAATTCATACTTTGCACTGTGAATAGATTATTACTTGAGCATAAGAAATCATATGACAATATCCATCTAGTTGCTGTTATGAGAGTAATCATGATGCCCTCATGTCCGTATTTTATTTTATCGACACCTCTACCTCTAAACATGTGGACATATTTATCGTTATCGGCTTCCGCTTGAGGACAAGCAAGGTCTAAGCATGGGGGAGTTGATACGTCCATTTTGCATCATCTTTTTATATCGATATTTATTGCATCATGGCTGTTGTTACATGTTATGTCACAATACTTATGTCTATTTTCTCTTATTTTACAAGGTTTACATAAGGAGGGAGAATGCTGGCAGCTGGAATTCTGGGCTGGAAAAGGAGCAAATATTAGAGACCTATTCTACACAACTCCAAAAGTTCTGAAACTCCACGAAAGTTATTTATGGAAATAATAAAAAATACTGAGCAGAAGAAATACGTCAGGGGGGCCACCACCTGTCCACGAGGGTGGGGGCGTGCCCCCTACCTCGTGGCCCCCCTGTTGGCTCTCCGGTGGCAATCTTCTGCTATATGAAGTCTTTCGTCCAGGAAAAAAATCATAAGCAAGCTTTCGGGACAAGACTCCGCCGCCACGAGGCGGAACCTTGGTGGAACCAATCTAGGGCTCCGGCAGAGCTGTTCTGCCGGGGCACTTCCCTCCGGGAGGGGGAAATCATCGCCATCGTCATCACCAACGCTCCTCTCATCGGGAGAGGGCAATCTCCATCAACATCTTCACCAGCACCATCTCCTCTCAAACCCTAGTTCATCTCTTGTATCCAATTCTTGTCTCCAAGTCTGGGATTGGTACCTGTAGGTTGCTAGTAGTGTTGATTACTCCTTGTAGTTGATGCTAGTTGGTTTATTTGGTGGAAGATCATATGTTCAGATCCTTTATGCATATTAATACCCCTCTGATTATGAACATGAATATTCTTTGTGAGTAGTTACGTTTGTTCCTGAGGACATGGGAGAAGTCTTGCTATTAGTAGTCATGTGAATTTGGTATTCGTTCGATATTTTGATGAGATGTATGTTGTCTATCCTCTAGTGGTGTTATGTGAACGTCGACTACATGACACTTCACCATTATTTGGGCCTAGAGGAAGGCATTGGGAAGTAATAAGTAGATGATGGGTTGCTAGAGTGACAGAAGCTTAAACCCTAGTTTATGCGTTGCTTCGTAAGGGGCTGATTTGGATCCATATGTTTCATGCTATGGTTAGGTTTACCTTAATACTTTTGTTGTAGTTGCGGATGCTTGCAATAGAGGTTAATCATAAGTGGGATGCTTGTTCAAGTAAGAACAGCACCCAAGCACCGGTCCACCCACATATCAAATTATCAAAGTACCGAACGCGAATCATATGAACGTGATGAAAACTAGCTTGACGATAATTCCCATGTTTCCTCGCGAGCGCTTTTCTCTATATAAGAGTTTGTCCAGGCTTGTCCTTTGCTACAAAAAGGATTGGGCCACCTTGCTGCACTTTATTTACTTTTGTTACTTGTTGCTCGTTACAAATTATCCTATCACAAAACTATCTGTTACCACTTATTTCAGTACTTGCAGAGAATACCTTTCTGAAAACCGCTTATCATTTCCTTCTGCTCCTCGTTGGGTTCGACACTCTTACTTATCGAAGGGACTACGATAGATCCCCTATACTTGTGGGTCATCACGTACTCAAAATATCAGCTCGGTTCGAGGGACTCGAGTTTCATCATGTGGCTCGAGAAAGTAATCAAGCGGCGGATGTCCTTGCTCGCATGGGCGCCAAGCGTGAACCCGTCCCACCTAACATCTTTTTGGAAAGGCTCTTCAAGCCATCCGTGGTGTGGTAGGATTAGAGCGGCCACACTACTCTGGATCCGATTATACCCCCAGATTACGAACACAATACCGACATCATTGGGGGCTCAGCCATCGAAATAACACCATCGGCCCATCTAATAATGGCAGTAATTTCCCCATGTACCGAACCCTTCTTAGCCTACCTCAATAGGCGAGAGCTCCCTGAGGATCAGAATGAGGCTCGATGCATCGTTCGGCGTTCGAAAGCCTACAAGGTTCATGAAGGAGAGCTCTACAAGAAGAGCGCTGTCGGAATACTTCAAAGATGTATCTCCGAAGAAGAAGGACGGCAGATCCTGGCCAAAATCCATGCTGGTCTCGGCGGTCACCACGCCGCGGCTCGGGCTCTTGTAAGTAAAGCCTTCCGTACCGGTTTCTTCTGGCCGACGGCCCGAGCAGATGCACAGGACCTTGTCCAACATTGTGTCGGATGCCAGCTTTTCGCCAATCAAAGCCACATGCCGCCTACCGCCCTACAAACAGTCCCCATTACTTGGCCTTTTGCGGTCTGGGGGCTTGATATGGTCGGACCCCTTAAAGGGGGAAGCCATAAGAAAAAATATCTGCTGGTCATGGTAGATAAATTCACTAAGTGGATAGAGGCCAAACCAGTTAAAACGGCCGAAGCCGCACCTGTGATAGACTTTATATCCGGTGTCGGACACTGTTATGGTGTCCCACACAGATCATCACCGATAACGGCTCCAACTTTACAGCCGACGAAGTGCAAACCTGGTGTCCTAACCTGGGTATCAAGCTCGATTATGCCTCCGTCTATCACCACCAAACAAACGGTCAAGTCGAACGAGCTAATGGTCTTATCATGAGCGGCATTAAGCCTAGACTAGTACGGTCTTTAAAAGAGTCAGACAAACACTACGTCGAGGAGCTCGACTCCGTACTCTCGGGGCTACGAACCACGCCCAATCGCACTATTGGTTACACACAATTTTTCATGGTGTACGACGCGGAGGCTGTTTTGCCCTGCGACATCATTCATGACTCACCTCGAGTGCGCATGTACGAAGAGAGAGAAGCCGAGATGGATCGGCAGGACGGTCTAGATGCCCTGGAGGAGGAGCGCGATGTTGCAAAAGCCCGTTCCGCATTATATCAACAACAAGCTCGCAGATACCAAAGCAGAGAAGTGCGGGCCAAGACTTACAATGTTGGTGAACTCGTTCTACGCTTGCCAGAAAAAAAGGACAAGCTCAAGCCCAAGTGGGAAGGTCCCTTCATTATAGATGAAGTTCTCACTGGAGGTGCATACCATCTGCGTGATGCATCGGATAATCGCTTAGAGCCGAACCCGTGGAATGCCGCCAGACTCCAAAGATTCTACGCCTAGAGCCGGACTCATTGTTCGTTTTCTCTTTCTCCTTTTTCCATTTCTTCTCTCTTTAATTTTTCTCTCTTAGCTTTATAGCTCTTGTGCGGCTAGACCGTACACTTATGAGGTACACATCCTTAAATGTATACGCCCATAATACCTGGGGGCTTCTTTTACAGAAGCTTATTATCATTTTCCTAGCATCAAGCTCACCACATATGTGTCCTTTTCTAATATATACCTTTTCTTCGCCATTATATGCACCTTTATGACTTAAGTTTTTGCCAAGCTGGGTTGCCTGGCTCCTGTGCTTATGCCCTACGTTCCTGTTTGTTCGGCTAGGGCATAAAGGGAGCACCTCTGCGATTGTTACAACCAGGTCATCCGGACTTGTACCTCAGACTGGGTGAAGCCGAAAGCTAGCGTTCTTAAGGGAATAATCGGTCGGCGGACTAAAGACGTTTTACCCTCGTGGCACTATGAATCCCCAGATATTACTTATACTGCAATTTTTCGAATCACAGTTTGGGCTTGCATACTAACGCATGTTCACCCAGGGAAAGGAACCCTTAACGGAACTATTCTCTCTCGAAGATGTTTCTTAGAATAAGTAATATAACATAGCTAGCCGGATACAACTTGCCTGTTCAAGCAACTATGACCCCTACGCCTGGTTTCCACGCATGCCTCGGTATTTATCACCGGTCGGGTATTCGAAACACTCCGCACCTTCGGGTCCGGAGGTCGAAGCGAAAAGGTCCACCATGACAATCGTTTTACAATTCGGCTAGGGACAAATTTGTCAATTGAAGTACATAGTCTCTTGGACTCAAAAGCTTCTTCTTCCTCTATACCATCTAACAGGCTGTCTAGCTTACAATCCTGTTGTGAAAACTTGGCGGGTATCTTTACTTGGTCATATACCAAGCTCACTAGAATCTCTTGTCCATCTAACCCCCGAGGTCCGACCGGGGCCATATGATTCGGATCAAGTCCGGTGTACCGCGTTTTCACCATGGCCTAGGCCTCTCGCGCGCCTTCCCGGCAAGCCGTTATCTTCCATAATCTAAAGTGGCGCCGAGCTCCCTTGAATAGCTTCACAAGCTCCTCCATACTTCCTGGAGGGGATGCGGATGGCCATAAAGCCTTAGCAACACTCCGCATCACTTTTCGAGCTCGATCGTGCACTTGGGACAGCTCTTGCAGCAAATCACCTTGAGATCCGGACATTTCATCTTCGGGCCGGCCAGTCAGCATACCTGCAGACATAAATCTGTTAACTCATTTCTTTACCGCACTACATGAAGGTAAGTTCAAAAGCATACTGAATATGCCGCCCCGTAGCCTCCTGTTCTCTTTTACGGGGTCCACTAGCTGGGCTCGCACGTCTTTGAGCTCTTCGCCCAGCAGGGTGTTGGAATCCTGCGGCTTGTTTTTATCATCCCTGGTCCGTGTCAACACACGTTCGCCAGCGGCCAGTTGCTTTTCGGCCTGATGTTTACCCGCCTGCGTGACCTTCAGTTCCTCTTTCAGTTGATCTAACAATCTCGCCATAGGAAATACAACAGTATTAACATTACTGGTATATGATTATATTTTTCTGGATGGAGGAGAACATTACCAGGCGGTGCCTCCTTGGATTTGTCTAGTTCGGCGGTAACAACAGCTAGCTGGGTCCGACACTTTTCCAGCTCATGAGACAGCGTGTTCTTCTTCTCCGTGAGTGCCTGATTATTCAATGATCCTTAAATCAGTTGTTTCAACTGCTTCAAGTCTCAGGGGCTACTGGTATATGATTATCAGATATGTACAATGCGTACTTACCCGCATATCTTTCAAATGCTGGTCAGTGGCTCTGGCAAGCCCATCCCGAGCAGCTCGGATGTACGCATCAGCCGAGCTGAAGGCATTGAACGCCTCTTTAGTAAAGCTGGGGTCGCGAAGAGCGGCCCTCCGGCGCCGATGATTCATGGCGCTCTATACTTCAGAGTTCGTGATGGATACATTATCTGAATCCTCTGAAGGAGGACAATCCAGCGTCACTCCCGTGTCAGCCCCCGCCCTAGAGGCGGGGTCTGGAACCTGATTGGTGGAGGCGCGACCGGCAGTATCCTCGGACATAGTCCGGCAAACACTCTTCCTGATAAAACACAGCGGACAATGTCACAATTCGATGTGACTGCCAGGGGCATATTTGATGTCATACCTCTTTGATGAAGGCTCGGCCGTGTTGTCATTTGCCTTCCTTTTCGAACACCCGCCCGGCGCAGGCACCACTCTCTTATGAGACGCCTCTGGTGCAGCATGGCGCACCGAGCGCCTCCCCTTTGGAGCACGAGACAGTGTGGTGGGTGAGGCATAATGAGGAAGCTCTTTCGAGGAGATGTCTCCTGACTACTTACATATGAGGCAGGAAGGAGGCCAGGATAATCGGCCATGATGGCCACTTCTGTGGCATCATAGCTCGCCTGGTAGAAGACTCCCTCCTTGAGCTCTACGAATATGTCTGGATCCTCTTCGAATCCGGGATCGAGGTCCCGGTTATGGTCCTCCGGCTGTGGAGCAGGGCTATGGGTCCCCGCGATAACCTTCCGCCATTCCTATTAAAAATGGACGGGTTAATGTCAAATAAACATGACTCAGGGAGAGGATTGAGTAAGGTGGCAGGATTAAAACTCACCCAGTTAGGAGGATTGTACATGGAAAATCCCTCTCGGCGCTTAAGACGAGTGAACTCCTCTTTCTCCCCTTTGTAAAGTTCGGCCAATATTGTGGCCAGGGCGGCAGGGGTGTCCGGACCCTTTCGTCCGTAGCGTGAGGCGCCATCTTCCCCATTGTAGTGACACATAGGGAGCCCTCTAAATTGAAGTGGCTGAACACCCCGCGCTATGGAAGTCGCCATTACCTCGATTATTGATAATCCGGACTGGGCAAGTGTCCTTATCTTGCCCATTAATTGTTGGACTTCCGCGCTATCTTCCTCCTCGAGGCTCCGAGGACGCCAGCTGTGGCGTTTCCTCAATGGAGCGCTGGAAAATTCGGGAAGGCCCATTCGGACTGGGTCGGGGAGAGCGACATCTTCAATATAAAACCACTCCAAGGGCCACTCTTCGGACGCCTTCTTCAGCGTGCCGGACAGGTATCCGGCCCCGGCTATGCGCCATATCTCGACGCCGCCCACCTCGAATACAGATCCCTTTTGGGTGCGAGGCACGAGGCAGAAAAGCTTCCTCCATAACTCAAAATGGGCCTCACAGCCCAGGAATAGCTCGCAAAGAGCGACAAAAACCCGCGATATGCAGGATTGAGGCTGGCGTAAGATTGTGCAGTTGGAGGCCGTAGTACTCCAGGAGACCTCGGAGGAAAGGGTGGATTGGAAATCCGACGCCTCTTAATAAAAAGGAGACGAAGCACACTCGTTCCCCCTGGTTGGATTGGGGAAATTTTCCGCCAGGGCTTCGCCAGGGAAAGAGGTTAATCCGTCCCGAATGGGGACTAGATACACGGGGGGAAGGACTCCCTGCATTTGAAGCTTAACCAGCTGGTCATGGGATACTGAACATCTCTCCCAGTCGCCTTTTTCGGAGCCATGAGAGCGGGAGGAAGAACTGGGAGCGCTAGCCATGTTTGAATGGTTTCTCCTACCGAGCTCTGAAGATTTTCCGCCTGGTGTGGGATGGCATCTGAGATCCAATCCCTTTAAATAGACACCTTTCTTACATGGCGAGGGTGTTATGTGCAAAAAATACTCTGACCTTTTGTATTCGCTTGACACGTGGGAGCAGAAGCAACGGAGGCGCAGAAGCCAAAGGGTATGAACTTAAATGAAAAGCCGAGTATAACTCTTCGGGTCAGATGCTTTGAAGTATTCGGAGGAGGAACCCGCCTTGCAATGCCGAAGACAATCTGCACGCCGGGACACATCGTCATTGAAGCCTGGTTTAGGGGCTACTGAGGGAGTCTGGATTAAGGGGTCCTCGGGCATCCAGGCTATGTGACATGGGCCGGACTAATGGGCCGTGAAGATACAAGACAGAAGACTTCCTCCCGTGTCCGGATGGGACTCTCCTTTGCGTGGATGGCAAGCTTGGCGTTCGGATATGAAGATTCCTTTCTCTGTAACTGACTCTGTACAATCCTAGGCCCCTCCGGTGTCTATATAAACCGGAGGGTTTAATCCGTAGGGGCAATCATAACCATACAGGCTAGACATCTATGGTTTAGCCATTACGATCTCGAGGTAGATCAACTCTTGTAAACCCCATATTCATCCAAGATAATCAAGCAGGAAGTAGGGTATTACCTCCATCAAGAGGGCCCGAACCTGGGTAAACATCGTGTCCCTGTCTCCTGTTACCTTCGATCCTCAGACGTACAGTTCGGGACCCCCTACCCGAGATCTGCCGGTTTTGACACCGACAGCCACCATTAAAGTAATCCCATATTTGACGATTGTCATTGTTGATCGTAATGCTTCCGGTAACATGATGCATTGCTGACATTTTAAAATTTCTACTGTCCTTGCGTGATTACCATGAACATAATTAAGATGCTTCTTTTCATTTCGTGTATGTTTTGTATCTTCTTATTGAACAACAACTGTTTACTTTCTATCTTTTTGTGCAGATAGGGATATCCATTTCACCTTGTTGCTATTGTGACCTTTTGGTGAACTTCACAAAACACTTTTTTGGAATGAGTGTCTTGTGCAGTTCAACTAAAATGACACGTGGGCAACATCTCTCAATTTTGGTGGAACTGCACAATATGGTGATTGGACTTTCCAAAATCTCCGTCAAATTCTGCTGGTAATCTCGTGCAACACTTTATTAGCCTTTGCAAGATGAGCCGTCACTGTCACCACTGTCGGTGTCAAAACCGGCGGATCTCGGGCAGGGGGTCCCGAACTGTGCGTCTAAGGTCGATGGTAACAAGAGACGGGGGACACAATGTTTACCCAGGTTCGGGCCCTCTCTATGGAGGTAATACCCTACTTCATGCTTGATTGATCTTGATGAATATGAGTATTACAAGAGTTGATCTACCACGAGATCGTAATGGCTAAAACCCTAGAAGTCTAGCCTGTATGACTGTATATATTTCCGGACTAAGCCCTCCACTTTATATAGACACCGGAGGGTACTAGGGTTGTACAAAGTCGGTTACAGAGAAAGGAATCTTCATATTTGGTCGCCAAGCTTGCCTTCCACGCCAAGGAGAGTCCTATCCGGACATGGGAGAAAGTCTTCGGTCTTGTATCTTCACAGCCCATTAGTCCGGCCCATGTCCAATAGGCCGGATGCCCGAGGACCCCTTAGTCCAGGACTCCCTCAGTAGCCCCTGAACCAGGCTACAATAACGAGGTGTCCGGCGTGCAGATTGTCTTCGGCATTGCAAGGCGGGTTCCCCTTTCCGAATACTCCAAGATAGTCTTCGGATGAACGTGTCCGGATCTTCAACACAAGTACCACAACCGTAGAGAATATAATATTTCACGAGTCCAATCTGCAAACAACTTTTCGTAACATGACATTATGCATGCCCGGTCATTATTTTGAACCGTTTCTGTCCTGCCGTTCCATGTTTCGAGGCGAGGTTTTTATTGACACGTCTTGTCGAGGTAGAGATCGTGTTCCCTTATCGCGGAATTCTTATTAATACGAGCGTGGGTAACCCAACCGTTCCATTGGAAAAATTCCTTAGGAATAGGCAGGTTTTCAGGCTTAGGAGGAGGCGCTCGATACCCGTTGCCTTTATAAAGGAGCCAAGGGCCGTCTTTATTTACGCCAAACTTCTCCTCAGCCTCCCCAACCTCGAGTTCTAGCACCCAAGGTTCAACTCCATTGCTTTAAGCTTCCCAGTCATGTCCGGACCCAGCCCGCAGGGCCGATGGGTGGCTTCCTCTATTACAGAGGAGGACATTGCGAAGCTTCGGGCAGGCAGATACCTGACCGCGGAGATCCCCCACAGGCTTCCTGCTCAAGGACAGGTTATTCCGACTCCCAGATCTGGCGAGAGGGTCGTATTCATCTCTCACTTCCTCCGTGGGTTAGGGTTTGCTCTCAACCCCTTCATCCGGGGGCTCATGTTTTATTACGGACTAGATTTTCACGATCTAGCCCCAGATTCTTTCCTTCACGTTTCGGCGTTCATCATTACGTGTGAGGCCTTCCTCCGAATTCCCCCACACTTCGGCTTATGGCTCAAGCCCTTTAGTGTGAGGCCGAAGGTGGTCGACGGGAAATAGGCGGAGTGCGGCGCCGCCGTTGTGAGCAAGCTTACCAATGCTCTTCGGCCAAAAGGTTTTTTCACCGAAACTTCCAACCAATGGCAGTGGGAGTGGTTTTACATCATAGAACCCCGTGGTACCAAGTGGGCAGCTATACCTGTGTTCCATTCGGGCCCTCCGTTACAGCTTGCATCATGGATTAATAAGGGGCTGGACTGGGGATCGGTTGATGGAGTACAGACTCTGCAGAGCCGCATCCGAACCCTCCTTGAGAGGGACATCGATCTTGTCAACGTGATTCAACTAATGCTAGTCCGCCGAGCCCTGCCATGCCAGCATAGGCCTCTTCGCATGTGGGAGTTCAATCCAGAAGGACCACGAACCCTCCAACACTTCTTTGGCACCACACACAAGGGGATGTGGAAGTTGTTTTTCGGGAAACGAAAACAGTGGCCGGACACCACCGAGGACGTCGGCCTCGACTGCAACCATCCGGATACCTCGGTAAGCGCTCAACTCCCGAACACCTTGTAGTTAAGCATGTCGAAATACTTTACTGAGCAAACTACCATTTTTCAGGGCTGGGTAAAGTAAGCGGAGCAAATTAGGTGTTCGGCTCCCCTCCCCGAAGATCTAGCGGATCCCGTACTAACAAGGATGCTGGCTCCGGCACCATACCAGATGCCTGTGGAGGAGGACAAGGTGGAAAGCGGGAAGGCCAAGGGCGGCCCCCATCCCGAAGATATATCGAACATTGTGTCTGGGGGAATTAGAATTCCATCGTCCGAGGACAAAAGTGAGGGAGGGGCAAACGTCTCTCCATCCCATGGCAAGAAAAGGGCTGCCTCCAAGGATTGGGAGAAAGAGGCTCCTAAGCGCGGCAAGGTGCCCCAGTCAGGCGGCTCGAGCTTGGAGGATGGCATCTCCGCACAGTCCCGTGATGAGGGCAAGCTTCCAGCTGAATCGTGAGTGAACCAGGATGTTTTCTTTAAACATATCCCGTTCCCTTCCTGTTACCAGGGTAACTTCTAAAATATATGTTTTCGCAGCTCGGTAAATAGTCTTCTTCACCAATCCTCTTCCTCGGGAGATCTTCTCCCAAAGATGATGGAAAGCGAGACACCTCCACCGGTCTCCTCGCCTAATAAGGCGGACGACTTTGAGGTGTCGTCCCGGAGGACCTCTCCTGATCAAGTGGTGCGAGGGGTGATGAAGACACCGCCCAAAGGTGATACTTTGGTAGCCCAGGATCTAGGGGCCAACAATAAAGCCCCCGGACTGTCCGGTTTACAGCCGGAGACGACTCTGGGAACAGATGAGCTGGTCCCTTCGAAGGGAGGCCGTACTCCTGCAGCAGCTTTCAGAGGTCCAGAAGCGCCGGATAAATTGATGAGCATGCTGCGACAGGCGTCCGTCTCGGTGGAACATCGTACCTTGATGGATATGGTGGTTGAAAGGGTTCTGTCCGCGAAAAGCGGACTGAATGAAGCCTGCGCGAGCCTGCTAAGAGGCTTCGAGGTTTGTGCTGAAAAAAAAATCTTTGAGTGTGTTTTATTCACGAACTGTGCCTGTGTATAGGTAGTAGCCCCTGAGACTCTGATTGGCCTCCCAAGGGGGGCGATCAGAGGATCAATAAGATAAGCCCAGGAAATAATGATGAAGTGGAACACAGGCTGTTACCCCCTGGCGACTACCCGGACTACGGAGATTGCAGAGCTGCAGCGGAAGCTTGATGTAGCGGATGATGACATTGCACTTATTAACAGTTGGCTTGACAAGGTGCAAGGTATGTCTTCGGGGGTTGTCATTACATGCATGTGCCTGTACTTGATCATGACGCTAAGAATTGTGATATGCATAACTGAAGATGGTGCTGCCACAGTCGAGATCCTTCGGGCTGAGCTGGCCTGTGCTAAAGAGCAGGCCCGGATTAATAATGTGGCTGCCGTGAAGGCCTCTGCCGAGTTAAAGGTCGAATAGGCTGCTCGGCGCCAATGCAAGGAGAGGATATCCACGATGACGCGTGAGCTAAAGGACGCCTCTAGCCGCTGTGAAATCCTCGAAAAGGATAATAAAGCCAAAACGGCTGGTCTTGATAAGGCCTTACGAGAGGCGAAAGAGGCGTGATCCAAATCTAGAGCGGCCCGGGAGGAGATCCGACAAGCTGGGGAGATCGCGGCTGGTAAGCCCTTTTTATTGCAAACTAAGTTCGGCGATCCGAATTATGCTCCACTTAATCAGGTGTGGAGTTCTCCAGACGCGTTATTGGACCTGCCGAAGAGTGCTGCCGATGCGGCACAGTTTTACCAAGCGCAAGAAGGGTATGCAATGGAGAAGCTTTTCTAGTCGCAGTTCGGTGCATCAAAACGCCCACTGTTGCTGAACGAACAAATGACCCAATGGGCCGAACTCCATAGACTATCCGGTTCTGCCATGAAGGACGCCATGGCCGGGCTGTGGCTCTATTTTGGTTTGGTGCGGCGACTTGCTGATGCGGTGCCGCGTATCGACATCGTTAAGCGGTTGGTGTGCATTGAAGGTGCACGGATGGCCTTTGCCCGTGTCAAGACATACTGGGTGAAGATGAAGGCCACAGATGTTGCCGCGAAGGGTCCACCCAAAGGCAAGGACCATCACGCACCAGAGCATTATTTCGAGGATGTCCTGGAGGGTGCCCGCTTGATAGAGGGTCAATGCTCGGAAAACATGATATTCAAGTGAAATGTATGGGGATTTGTAAAATACAATATTGTGCTATATATTTTTTCAGTTTCGTTTGAAACTTTTGTTCCTCTTGTGCGGCCGTTTTTGTATTAATCTAAAAGTTTTCCAGTCGTCGGCTTCAGCCCCCTCGCATAAAGTGCGGGGGTGTTTGGAAAAGCATTTGATCACTCTTAACCCAACGTCTTGGTCCTTTAAGGAGGTGTCAATGCGGTGAACTAGGCAATCGGACTATAGGGCGTTAACACTTTCACTTAGCCATAGGAGTTTTATGGGGGGACTACGATATAGCCCCTGGTATGTATACGACTTATTCCAATATGGTGCGTTTGTCGGCGTTTTGGGAACGAGGGTCCCCAGACTTGCCTGCCTGCGGCCCACGGCATGGCTTTGTTAGCAGGCCTGTACGGCCCACCTTCATCAACAAGGCATTTAAGACCCTCGCGAGGGGCCATGCCTCGCGAGGCGGACGACGCAGGACCTCCTCAGGAGCGGCCTCACCAGGCTACCTCGCAAGGAGCGGAGATATCAAGGCGGGGCGAACCTCGCGAGGCTCTCGTGACGTGAGCCATGACGATCAACACCAGGCGGGCGCCAGCGCGCGCAGCGTCCTTGTTTCCTCTTTGGTGCTAAGGAGGCAAGTGCAGGCGCGGAGTATCGAGGCATCAGGCAAAGGTTACCATATCGGTGCAATGAGACCAAGACTAGCAGGACGGCAAGACAGAGGTCACCATGGAGCCCAAGACATCGTCATCACCAGAGCCTTTTGCGGGTGAAGACCACTTTTGTCAGGATAGCTTGTACTAGCTGTCCCCTTTCAAATTTGCCCGCCGTTGTTGGCTCCCTTCCCGCTCAATATTTGGGGAGAAGACCAGGGCCTATATAAGTAGAGCTAGCCACCACAGTAGAGGCAGGTTGAACTCATTCAGAGCCATCTCACCCACACAAGTCCGCAGAGCACAAGAACACCTCAACCTCAGGAGGCTGTTCTTCCCCTTGTACTGTTCTTCATCAGCGCAAGAGGCAATCCACCACCACACACTGGAGTAGGGTATTAGACCACAATGGTGGCCCGAACCAGTATAAATCTCGTGTCTTTCTGTGTTGCGAGTTCGTCGAGTTCGTCCGCGAGATCTTAGCGAGCTAGGGCGTGGATCGGTAGGAGGGAAAGAACTTCACGCGCACGCCAGAGTTCGAACCTTAAGGGTTTTGCCGGAACCCCACATCCGACATTTGGCGTGCCGGTAGGGGTGCGCCGTAGCTTCCCTTCCGTTGATCCATCGCTCCGTCGCTCTGTCGTCTCCATGGCGGACGCTCGCCGCACTCGAGCTGAGCGCTGGGCTGCCCTCACCGCCCGCGTTGCTCATACGGCTCCCGTCGGTGGCCCACCTCGTCGTTCCCCGTCGTGCCGCCAACGCCGCCACCGGCCCGGCGGGGAACGAGCAGCAAGCGTTCTCGCTGCACCCATCGGTGCGGTAGGACGGCCGCACCGCCACTCCATCACTGACCCCGGACGGTTCCTCGTACCACGCATGTCGCGCTCCCATGGACATGCAGGCCGCGCTCCTCATGGCGAATGAGCTCCTGCGCTATCGCCCGATCGACGACCTCTACGAGGACTGGCTCGACCGCTTCACTGAACTCGTCCGCGCCGCAGGAGGCTCCCCGGCGTCGTCCCTCTCTCTGCCACGCCCTCCGCCGGCCACGGGCGACGTTGCTCATGGAGCGCCTCCACCACCTCTGCCCCAAGACTGTGCCTTGGTGCCAAGGCGCGCGGCCCCGGGGCGCGATCCACCACGCCCGGCGCCCGCGCGCGAAGAAAGAAGCTGCCAAGAAATTCCTCGGCCGCGAGAAGCTGCACCTGCGCTCCCCATGCCACCTCGCCAAGACCGCGCGCTACCTGCGGTGGCGGCGCGCGGACCTCATCAAGACCAAGCTCCACCCCCGAGACGGGCCCCGGGGACCACGGCCGGCTGCCGCGCCTTCACCCCCGAGCTGCGTAGCGTCGCCTGGCCGGGCAAGTTCAAGCCGGATCTGCCTCCTCACTACGACGGCACTGCCGACCCCGCGGAGTTCCTGCAGCTCTACGAGCTGAGCATCAAAGCAGCCAACGGCGACGAAAAAGTCATGGCGAACTGGTTCCTATGGCGCTCAAGGATGGTGCCCGCTCCTGGCTCCTAAACCTGCCGCAAGGCTCGATCTCCTCCTGGGACGAGATGCGCGACCGCTTCGTCGCCAACTTCTAGGGCACTCGCGACCACCCGCCGGCCGCGGGTGACCTGCGCCGGATCAAGCAACAACCAGGAGAGACCCTCCAGAAGTACATCCATCGCTTCAACAACACTCGCCTCAAGATCCCCAAGGTCACGGACGAGGCCATCATCTCCGCGTTCTCTGACGGTGTCCGCGACATCAAGATGAAGGAGGAGCTTGCTATCCACGAGGAGCTGTGCACATCTCAGGAGTTGTTCAACCTGGCGACCAAGTGCGCGAGAGCTGAGGAGGGGTGCCTCTCCCTCCTCGAGCTGCCAGCTGCAGGCGCAGAGGAGAAGAAGGCCAAGGCCAAGGACGTGAAGCGCAAGGAAGCAGCCGTGCTCGCCGCGGAGCCAGATACCAAGCGAGGCAGGGACCAGCCCGAGTCCTCCAAGGGCAGCCGACCGTTCTGCGCCTTCCACAACCTGAACACCCACAACACCAGCGACTGTCAAGAGCTCAGAGCCATTTGCGAAGGACACTTTGGTCGACGCCCTGAGCGCAGCGACCGGGGCTAGGGCCAAGGAGGAGGACGTGGAGGCGGACGCTGGGACAACCGTGGCCCGTGCCAGGAATGGCGCGACTGGCCTCGTGAGGACCGTTGGCAAGATCATCCTCGCGAGGGCCCTTGGAGGGACCAGCATCATGAGGATCGTCCTCAGGGCAACGCCGGTCTTCCCCTGCTGCCGCCACCACCAAGAAGGAACGACGACCACCATCAAGACAAGGGGGCTGGGGGCTTCCAGGAGCCGTGCGCAATCGCCTGCATCTTGGGCGGCGCTCAGGCCCCAGCCTCACAGCGTATCTTCAAACTGTTCGCTCGTGAAGTGAATGCTGTTCTCCCCAAGCTCGAGGCCACGCGCCCGCTCAGGTGGTCCCAGTGCGCCATCACCTTCAACTCGGCAGATCAGCTTAAGTGCGCAGCCACCGCTGGCGCCCTCCCGATGCTTTGTTCACCAGTCATCAGCAATGTACAAGTTACCAAGACCCTCATCGACGACGGCGCAGGGCTCAATGTCCTGTCCGTCGACACGTTCGACAACCTCCAAGTCCCGTATGAGCAGCTTCAGCCTACCAAGCCTTTCTCAGGAGTGACCGACGGTTCCACCACACCGATAGGGCAGGTCCGCCTGCCTGTCACCTTCGGGGAACGCAAGAACTACCGCACCGAGCTCATCGACTTCGACGTCGTGCACATCCACCTGCCATACAACGCCATCCTCGGGTATCCGGCCCTGGCCAAGTTCATGGCGGTCACCCACCACGGCTACAACGTCCTCAAGATGCCAGGGAGCGACGGAGTCATCAGTCCCATGTGAAG
Source organism: Aegilops tauschii subsp. strangulata (assembly GCF_002575655.3). NCBI lineage: Eukaryota > Viridiplantae > Streptophyta > Magnoliopsida > Poales > Poaceae > Aegilops > Aegilops tauschii. The sequence continues at coordinate 272,514,530 of NC_053037.3, read as the reverse complement.
AGAGAGATGCGGTGTGCTCCCTCGAGCGCGCCTTCCAAGCTGCAGCAATCGACGACCCCGACAGCAAAGGCGAGGGCCCTCCTGAGGCCCTCCCCAAGAAGAAGAAGAAGAAGCTGCGCCGTGCAGGATCTCAGGAGGATGGCGTCGCAGCTGGAGCCTCGTGAGGGTCTGCGCCCACTCTAGGGGCGCCTCCCTCCATTGCATAGGAAGGCGCGCCCGGTGCCCTCCTCGGGCAGGGCTCGGGGGCTCTCTTCTGGAGGGCCTCAGACCTTGCCAACCGCACGAGGGAGGCGCTTGGGCACCACTTGGAGGCATGCTTCGCGGCACGTTTCCCTCAGGAGAACACAGGGCAAGGAGTGCCCACCACTCAGGAGTTCATCGCCAAGACCACTCAGGAACTGCAAGACGCAAGGGCCATGAGCGGCGACCGCCGCTCACCAGGCGCAGCTCCCCATCCAGGCGAGGATGCCGGGCTGCACGTCTGCATCGACGTCCCAGGGCTCAACAGGGCCGCATCTCAGGAGCTTTTCTGGCCTTCGCGCGTGGGCCATTGCGAGGGTCCACCACACAGCTACGTTCGCATGCCGTTCGGCTTGCCGAGTGTGTCGTCAGCCTATCAGCGCAACATGCGGCGTGTCCTGGCGGCTCAGGAGGCCAGGCACCACGCCGTCCTGGCAGAGATGGAGACGGTCTTCAGGGAACCGCCTGAGCCCCCAGAGCCTCCCGAGGCCCAGGGCCCCGGTGGCTCGTGAGGAGCCATTCCTTCGCCGCGCACCTTCAGCTGCCCCAACTCTCCTTCATCAACAGAACCAGGTGACATTTTCCAAGTTCATTTAGCTGGGAGCGCCCCTCGGGCTGCATTATTCCCAGGCCGCGTGGGTCCGTCCCTGTGGCATGTATCCCTTTTGCTTATGTCTTTAGCTTACCTTGTTGGGGGTGCCCCTCGGGCTGCATCATCCCCAAGCCACTCGGGCCTGACCCAGTGGCATGTATCTTTCTGGATTTACCCAAGCCGATTTGCCTTCCATGCTTAATCTTCCTATGATTGTCACCTGCCCCATTACCACACGGTCGATCGTCGCCTCCCACGGGGCCTCCTCACACTGGCATGGCACTGGTGCATGGGTCCTTCCCTGCCACGTCGACAAACCTGAGCGGTCGAGCTCTGGCTCGAGGCATGCCCCGCGCACGTCACCTCATCAGGCCCGCAGTGCCTTCACCTCCTCACGGAGCAACCAGCGGCAGGCTGGCAACCATAACGGCAAAACCGTGTTTCTCCTTGTGCTGGCTTGCAGGAATATCATGAGGATAGCACTAGGCGGCACCGCGAGCTCCCACCTCTTCCAAGTAATCCGCTTGCACGTTAAAATGGGGGCTCCCGAGCATCGCGACTCAGGAGCTCTTACTGGCTCTCCAGCCCTCACCCCCTGGCCTTGACCACGGCATCGCGACCTGGCATACCAGCGGCGGCTGAGCTCGCTCGAGGGCCGGGACCTGAGGACGTAGAGCACGATGGAAAGCATTGGAAGGGGGAGGACCCGTACGGGCCTAACCTAGCTACGCTGCGGACAGTTGCGCACAAACCCAGCGCACCACAAGGAATCGACTCGGAATCAGCAAGATAAGTCTCATGTTCAGATTGGCTAGTCGTTCGAGCCTACGTGGTTGCACTCGCCGCATCCCTATTGCGGCCACGTCGCCTCCCTTTCTTGCCTTACCATGGCTGCTTGAGCGCTAATGGGGACCTCCTGAGCATCGCGCCTCAGGGGCTCTTACTGGACCTCGGGCTGCTCACCTCCTGGCCTTGACCACGACACGCGACCTGGCATACCAGCGACGGCTGCAGCCTGCCTGGGGACCGGGACCTGTCACCGTAGAGCAACAATCTATCGCGAGGTTGGAAAGGGGAGACCGAGCCTGAACAGGACATGCGTTCGCAAATTTTCATAACGGGGAATACATACGCAAAAGACATTACAGACCCTTTACACACCCCCGCGGGGGGCCTTCCCTTTCTCTTTAGCGGAGAACCTTCGCATGGGCGCCATTGTTGCAAGCAGAGGAGCAAGGAGGAAGAAGCAAGCGAGCAAGGGAGAATGGGCGACGGGGGCTCCGCCCCCTCCCCATTTATAGCGAAAGAAGGCCAACCGGCGCCTCCCACGATCACAGGTAATGATGGTTTTCCTTGCATGTCGCAGGGACTTGTCAAGTCGGGCAGTTGCCGAGGCAGCATGGGGAAGTGGAGACGCCCACATCCAATCAACCGCCACGCATCAACCGAGGCCGCAGGCTTTTGGGGCTCGCGGCACTATGTGCTTGGCCCTTGGCTTCGCCGCGAAGCCAAGCCCGAGCGCACCTTGGGCCCGGGGGCTACTGTCGGCGTTCTGGGAATGGGGGTCCCCAGACTTGCCTGCCTGTGGCCCACGGCGTGGCTTTGCTAGCAGGCCTGTACGGCCCACCTTCATCAACAAGGCATTTAAGACCCTTGCGAGGGGCCAAGCCTCGCGAGGCGGACGACGCAGGACCTCCTCAAGAGCGGCCTCACCAGGCTGCCTTGCGAGGAGCAGAGATATCAAGGCGGGGCGAACCTCGCGAGGCTCTCGTGACGTGAGCCATGACGATCAACACCAGGCGGGCGCCAGCGCGCGCAGCGTCCTTGTTTCCTCTTTGGTGCTAAGGAGGCAAGCGCAGGCGCGGAGTACCGAGGCGTCAGGCAAAGGTTACCATATCGGTGCAACGAGACCAAGACTAGCAGGACGGCAAGACGGAGGTCACCATGGAGCCCAAGACGGTGTCATCACCAGAGCCTTTTGCAGGCGAAGACCACTTTTGTCAGGATAGCTTGTACTAGCTGTCCCCTTTCAAATTTGCCCGCCGTTGTTGGCTCCCTTCCCGCTCAATATTTGGGGAGAGGACCAGGGCCTATATAAGTAGAGCTAGCCACCACAGTAGAGGCAGGTTGAACTCATTCAGAGCCATCTCACCCACACAAGTCCGCAGAGCACAAGAACACCTCAACCTCAGGAGGCTGTTCTTCCCCTTGTACTGTTCTTCCCCTTGTACTGTTCTTCATCAGCCCAAGAGTCAATCCACCACCACACACTGGAGTAGGGTATTACACCACAACGGTGGCCCGAACCAGTATAAATCTCGTGTCTTTCTGTGTTGCGAGTTCGTCCACGAGATCTTAGCGAGCTAGGGCGTGGATCGGTAGGAGGGAAAGAACTTCGCGCGCACCCCAGAGTTCGAACCTTAAGGGTTTTGCCGGAACCCCACATCTGACAGGGTTACATGTATGACCTGAAGAAAAGGGTCCTTCATATAATACGGAGGGAATCGCGAAAGATTCCGATAAGTCATCGAGTGGTTGACCAGCTCTCGCCGCATCATGACAGTCAGTTTTTGGCTTTCTCTACTGAGGTGCTTGACCAGATGAACCGGAAGCACAATCGCAGTAGTTCTCCCTTTACTACCCTAGCCGATAGAGCGGAACGTAAGGTAGCAAGCACAGGAGCCGGGCAACCCAACTATTGACCCAAGACATGATTCGGAACTGATGCATATAAGGCCAAACTTGTGATGCCGAAGTACGCTATAAAGCTGTTTGGACTTGTCGGCAACTCATTTGTTCCCATACCGAGCCCCTGGCAAGTTATGCCGAGGTATATGTGTGAAACAACCACAGGAGCCGAATTCAGTTTTTTTGCAAAAAAGCGAATGTAGGATGCGTATTATGTTTACTGGGACCTGAGTGATATGCCAATATTTATAACAAAGCCGCAACCTCAGCTATTTGACATGCCTGGGGTCGAAGGCGGAGGAATAAGGCACATTACAGGCTCGAAATAAAGAGTGTGGTCTACAAAAAGTTATTTTGGATCTCCTGTCGCACGTCTGCGCCGCCTGTCCTCGGCGAGGGGATTCCTTGATGAAAATAGCCCTTAGGTGAGTGTATGAATCCGAATCCTGTGGAGTCCATTGAGATGATTAGCCTTTGCGTCACCTGTGGTAAAGGATAATGAAAAATAAAGGGTAACTAAAAAAGGGGAAAAAGGTTATGGGAGAGCTTGCAGGCTCGTCCATATTGTGCTTCCGCCGATGCCCATGGTATCTTAAGTGCATAGTTATGTATGCGCGATACAGGTTTCGCAGGTATATGAGGTGGGTGGCGGAAGCCGAACTGCTACGTCCGCTCCGGAACTGGTCGGTCCTGTTGAATGGAGACCGGTGGCTTAATGGCCAGCAAGGTATGCGGTTTAATAAGACCGCGTTCTACTTCGGCTGAGATCGCCATAGTATGATCTTCAGTCCGGGGGGTGCTTCTCCTGCTCCCTTGTAGCGTTGTGTGTCACGTATAACATGTTCACTATTTTTACTTCAGGGGGAAATTGCTCCTGACCCCCGGTATTTGGTTGGTGAGTCTCTTTGTCGTCGCTATCATCGGGCGGCCTCCTCCCCTTGTGTTCGGCGTTGAGCTTGCCGGCCTACTTGAAGACCCAACAGCTTTTGTTGGTATGATTAGCTGGCTTATTGGGGTGGCCATGAATCTGGCAGGGCCGGTCCAATATCTTGTCGAAATTGGATGGTCCGTCTCTGTTTGCCTTGAATGGCTTTTTCCGTTGACCGGGTTTGGGACCGCTGAATCCGGCGTTGACTGATGTGTCGCACGTTCTGTTGTTATCATTGCGACGTTCGTGCTTGCTGCGCCATGGCTTACCGTTGCTGTCTCGGACTTCAGAAGTGCCCGGATCGCTGGTGCTGTTGCTTCTACGAGCGAGCCAGCTGTCTTCTCCAGCGCAAAAGCGGGCATCAGAGCGGTAAGGGCTGACATGGGTTTTGGTTTTTCTTGACTGAGGTGGCGGGCGAGCCACTCGTCCCGGACGCTGTGTTTGAAGGCCGCTAGGGCTTCCGCGTCCGGACAGTCAATGATTTGGTTCTTTTTAACTAAGAACCTAGTCCAGAGCTTCCTGGCTGACTCTCCGGGCTGCTGGACAATGTGACTTAAGTCGTCGGCATCTGGTGGCCGGACATACGTACCTTGGAAGTTATCATGAAAGGCGTCTTCCAAGTCCTCCTAGCTACCAATAGAGTTTTCCGGCAGACTGTTTAACCAGTACCGAGCTAGTCCTTTGAGGTTTAATGGCAGGTATTTGATGGCATGAAGGTCATCTCCACGGGCCATGTTGATATGGAGGAGGAAATCCTCGATCCATACCGCGGGATCAGTTGTTCCATCGTATGATTCAATATTCATGGGTTTAAACCCATCTGGGAATTCGTGCTCCATTACTTCGTCTGTGAAGCAAAGAGGATGTGCAGCGCCTCTGTAATGGGCCACACTGCGACATAGCTCCGATAGAGTCCGTCTGCGATTTTCGGCCCGGGCATGACTAGGCTTGTTACGTCCGAGTAGATAGTCGTCGCCGCACGTCGGGGCACGTCCTCGTGATCCGTAGATCGATCTAGCATGTTTTGCTCTGCTGTCCAGGCCCTGCCGGAGGTCATATGTATAACCCTGAGCTGTTTTATCTCTGCCTTTATGGTGAGGTGGGGTGGGCTGGTGTTCGGCTTGGGTTGCCGCTCTGTCTTGACCGCGTTGTGCTCGATTAGCGGCATTGTGTGATAATGGTATGGGCACCGGCACCTTATCACCAAACTGAGGTAGCAATTTGCGCTTCGGATAATTGTTAACTGGGCCACTGAGGCCATATTCCTCGGCGGCTAGGACTTTGGTCCATCTATCATTGAGCAGATCTTGGTCAGCTTGAAGTTGCTGCTGCTTCTTTTTTAGGCTCCTTGCAGTGGCTATTAGCTGGCGTTTAAAGCGCTCCTGTTCGAGGGGTTCCTCAGGCACGATGAATTCCTCATTGCCGAGGCTCTCCTCATCCTCGGAGAGCGGAAGATAGTTACTGTCCTTCGAGTCTTCGTGTATGGCCTGTTCGTCAGGGCTAACATGCCCGTCTTCCCGTTCATCCTGTTCGGTTGTTTGTTCGTTGGGATTTTCTCTGTCTTCGGCACCATCCGGAGTGTAATCGTCTCCTGTGCCGGTGTTCCTGTCCTTGCTGCGGCGGGATTTAGAGCGACGCCGCTGACGCCGGCGCTTTGGTTGTGTCTTGGGAGGTTCTTCCTCGACTGGCTTTTCCTTGTCCTCGCTGTTATTCTCTTTGGGTGTATCCACCATGTATACATCATACGAAGAAGTGGTCGTCCAGCGTCTGGTAAACGGCGGGTTTTGGCCATGCTCCTCATCTGCATCGTCGTCCATACCGTCAATGTCTTCGGAGCCGTAATCGAGCGTGTCGGTTAAGTGCTCGACAATGGCTATGTAGTGGGTGGTGGGTGGGAAGCGAATTTCCCCATCACCAGCCTCCCGTTCGAGCTGGACATAGTTCGACTATGAGTCCCTGCTAAGGACATATTTTTTAATGAGTTCAGCATGTCGCCTAGAGGCAAGTGCCGAAAGATGTCTGTTGCACTGAATTCGGTGATCGATGACCGATCTAGCTCGACATCAGCGGATGCACATGGTTCGGAACTTATCACCGGAAACAAGTCCGAGGTTCCGGAGACAAAGATATCACCCGAGGTTGGGTCTGCGTGCGGCTCCAATGCCGTGGAGTTAGCGGCTTCCGTGGCAGGGTTGAGCTTCCCGTCCTCGGATGGCACGATCTGCTCCGATCTAAGGCCGGAGTGGTTACAGGTGCAATTTCCTGAGTATGGTCCGATGACAGATTTAAGTCATGTTCATCGTAGGGATTGGGAGCGGCTGCCGTGGTATCGAATCCGTCGAAGATCAAGTCTCCGCAGATGTCCGCGACATAGTTCAAACTCCCAAATCTGACCTGATGGCCAGGGGCATAGTTGTCGATCTGCTCCAGATGGCCAAGCGAGTTGGCCCGCAGTGCGAAGCCGCCGAACACGAAGATCTGTCCGGGGAGGAAGGTTTCCCCTTGTATAGCATTGTTGTTGACGATTGAAGGAGCCATCGAACCTTTTAGGGATGGCACAGTGGAACTCTCAATGAAAGCACCAATGTCGGTGTCAAAACCGGCGGATCTTGGGTAGGGGGTCCCGAACTGTGCGTCTAAGGTCGATGGTAATAGGAGACGGGGGACACAATGTTTACCCAGGTTCGGGCCCTCTCTATGGAGGTAATACCCTACTTCCTGCTTGATTGATCTGGATGAATATGAGTATTACAAGAGTTGATCTACCACGAGATCGTAATGGCTAAAACCCTAGAAGTCTAGCCTGTATGACTGTATATATTTCCGGACTAAGCCCTCCGGTTTATATAGACACCGGAGGGGACTAGGGTTGTACAAAGTCGGTTACAGAGAAAGGAATCTTCATATTTGGTTGCCAAGCTTGCCTTCCACGCCAAGGAGAGTCATATCCGGACACGGGAGAAAGTCTTCGGTCTTGTATCTTCGCAGCCCATTAGTCCGGCCCATGTCCAACAGGCCGGACGCCCGAGGACCCCTTAGTCCAGGACTCCCTCAACCACAATGGCACTTTATTTTAGTGGAACTACACAAAAGGATAAGCAAATTATAGCTGCACCTTACATGAGCAGGATAGCCAACCTTAATGTTGCTCAATTTTTGTGCAACTACTAAAGAAGAACCTGCCAGCTCACGAGAGCAAGTACTTCTTCCTAGCTGAATGATGCAATCTTTGCTTCATTTCAGGCGAACTGCAGAAAAAGTGGCATGAATTGAATCATTGAGTGGAGCTGCAGGTTGACTTCCACTAGTGCCACTATTATAGTAACCATGCTCTTTATTATCTGTGTTGTGCAAACAGGAATACTCAACTACAGATGTTGTGATGGTCAAGAGCATTCGCCAAGTTCTTGGGTTGTATGACATGGCTAGCCAAGATGGATTTAATCCTGATATTCACTTTATCAAAAGGCTCTAATGGGTTGGTTCTGAATCTTGCAAGTTGGGAATCAATGAGATGTGTAGGCATCTTTGTTGTACTTATTACTTGAATCTTATTTGTTGGTTCTGAATCTTGCAAGCTGGGAATCAATGAGATGTGTAGGCATCTTTGTTGTACTTATTATTTGAATCTTATTTGTCGGTTCTGAATCTTGCAAGCTGGGAAACACGGCATGATGATGCAGAGGACATCAACCATAACAGACAGTTCAAACTTGGTAGTATTATCTGTGTGAAAGTGCGACAAATGTGCTGATCGTGTGCGTCCTGAGAATAATAATTCTAATTATTGTGCATGTTGATCATGTGGCACTGATAGAATGAGCCAATGCATTGCTTGTTTCAAGAATAAATTTCAATTAAAGCTAATTAAATTTAAGTAAAGTGACCACTAACACGATCATCTCATACATCAACATATATCACATCACATCTTGACCATATCACATCACAACATGCCCTGCAAAAACAAGTTAGACGTCCTCTACTTTGTTGTTGCAAGTTTTACATGGCTGCTACGGGCAACTAGCAAGAACTGTTCTTACCTACGCAAAACCACAACAGTGATTATCAAGTTTGCTGTTTTAACTTTCTGCAAGGACCGACCGTAGTGAAATTCGATCCAACTAAAGAATGAGAATCAGACACCCGCCAGCCACCATTATGCAAAACAAGTTGCATGTCAGTCGGTGGAACCGGTCTCATGTACGTGAACATGTAAGGTTGGTCCGGGCCGCTTCATCCCACAATACCGCCGAATCAAAATAAGACGTTGGTGGTAAGCAGTATGAACATCACCGCCCACAACTTCTTTGTGTTATACTCGTGCATATTATCTACGCATAGACCTGGCTCATGATGCCCCTGTTGGGGAACGTTGCATAGTAAACAAAAAAATTCTATGCACGCGCAAAATCTATCCATGGAGATGCATAGCTACGAGAGGGGGAGAACATCTTCATACCCTTGAAGATCACTAAGCGGAAGCGTTTGTCAATGCGGTTGATGTAGTCGTACACCTTCACAATCCATCCCGATCAAGTACCGAACGTACGGCACCTCCGCATTCAGCACACGTTCAGCTCGATGACGTCCTCGCCTTCTCGATCCAGCAAGAGAGGCGAAGTAGTAGATGAGTACCGGCAGCACGACGGCGTGGTGACGGTGGTGGTGAAGAACAATCTCCGCAGGGCTTCGCCAAGCACAACAAAAATTATGATGGAGGATAAACTAGAGGGGACAGGGTTGCCGGCACACGGCTTGGTGAATCTTGATGTGCTCCGGGTGCTAGCCTTGCCCCTGTATTTATATGTTGAGCCCTGGGGTTGTTTCTTGGAAAAAGAGCCTCCTCAAAGTCGGTTTGGAACGCAAGGAAGAGTCCTTCTCAGTTTCCAGTACCAGACGCCACGGTTCTCGGCGTCTGGCCCTGGGCCAGACGCAAGGGTCCTTGGCGTCTGGTCCCTGACCTCCGCAAAACTCCCTTTTGCACCGACCTAAAACCCCGTGGGCCTTACCCCTTGGCCCAACCATGTCATCCTATATATCAATCTTTACATCCGGGCCATTCCAGAGCTCCTCGTCATGTCCGTGATCTCATCCGGGACTCCAAACGACATTCGGCCACCAACATACATAACTCATATAATACTATATCGTCAATGAACATTAATCGTGTGCGGACCCTACGGGTTCGAGAATGATGTAGACATGACCGAGACGCTTCTCCGGTCAATAACCAGTAGCGGGACCTGGATGCCCATATTGGTTCCTACATATTCTACGAAGATCTTTATCGGTCGAACCTTTATGACAACATACGTAATTCCCTTTGTCCGCCAGTATGGTACTTGCCCGAGATTCAATCGTCGGTATCTCCGTACCTGGTTCAATCTCGTTACCGGCAAGTCTCTTTACTCATTCCGTAATACAACATCCCCTAACTAACTCCTTAGTCACTTTGCTTGCAAGCTTCTTGTGATGCTGTATTACTGAGAGGGCCCAGAGATACCTCTCCAATACACGGAGTGACAAATCCCAATCTCGATCCATGCCAACTCAATAGACACCTTTGGAGATACCTATAGAGCATCTTTATGATCACCTGGTTACGTTGTGACATTTGATAGTACACAAGGTATTCCTCCGGTATTCGGGAGTTGCATGATCTCATGGTCGAAGGAATATGTATTTGACATTTAAGAAAGGAGTAGCAATAAACTGAACAATCATATGCTAAGCTAACAATTGGGTCTTGTTCATCAGATCATTCTCCTAAGATGTGATCCCGTTATCAAATGACAACACATGTCCATGGTTAGGAAACCTTAACCATCTTGATCAATGAGCTAGTCTAGTAGAGGCTCACTAGGGACACGGTATTTGTTTATGTATCCACACATGTATTTTATGTTTCCGATCAATACAATTCTAGCATGAATAACAAACCTTTATCACGAATAAGGAAATATAATAATAACAACTTTATTATTGCCTCTAGGGCATATTTCCATCATGCAGCACACGAGAGTAATAGGTGGAGCGTACTGGACTTAGATTCGAGTGATGCTGAACCACTATCTAAATTTTTGGCTCTAGGGGTTTTCTCTCGGTGGATTTTAAACTCAAATCACTCGAAGAGGGGGTTGCTCAACAATCTTCTTAGAATCAAATGGAGCATCCGCCGGACAATGCCGGTGCGGGGTGGCTATTTATAGCCGCATCCTTCCATGGTGGGAAATGACCATTTTGGACACGCGGTTCAGCCAATGGCCAACCGACACGTTCACAACAGTCAGATTTTGGAGCAACGGTAACATTACTTGAGGAAAAAGTAATGCTAACTTCTTGGCCAGAGACAAATCTCTCGCAACGAAGAAGATCACAGTCTCTTGCTAGCAAGTATTTTCTCAGAACACAAAGAGATTTCTCTTGCAACTCTCATAGGATTTGGATTTAGCATCAGAGAGAATCAAAGCTTCGAACACTACACCCCTCTTAACAGTACGGTGGTCCTGTGACTAAATAAAGAGAAGAGAAACAACTAAATAAGTGCTACATCTTCACTTCGTCTTCAATATCCTCGGTCGCAGTCACTTCCTTCGGATGAGCACTGAACCAATTGCTTCACGTCAGCAATTTTTGAGGGGTCACTCTTGTTATCATAATCTTCGGTGATAACCTTCAGTGCCACGCAAGAGATTACCTTCATCGTTTGAATCAAACTCCTCGTGAATTCAGGGACCTATTACTCTGTGTGCACTATCAAACACATAAGTCCCATACTATCGACAAACTCCAACACATAAGGGGCTAATTATTGCATCAACAATCTCCCCCTTTTTGGACGGTTGCTGACAAAATAGATAATCATCAAAGTGAAGATAGATTAGTGAAAAAGTAATTTGAACAAGAGTGAATTAGTGTTACTTGGCTCGATGATGAAATAGACTCCCCCTAAATGTATGCAGGGTAACAGATATGAGATAAATTCTCCTGCAAGTATTGAGATATATAGAGGAAACTCCAATCATTCGAAATAATGATTCACACTGGTGACGTATAATCAATTGAGATTGTAGTGCAATCATTCATAACTTCTGATAATAGTTCCACTTGCAAAACAAATGCTTTGGGAGAAATAGTGCAGCAGGCGGGGTTATTAACATTACAACACAGAAGTTTAACATCATACAGCAGATAGTCTTTAAGATAGAAGTTTCAAATCTCACACAAAACCAAACTAAAGAAACATAGGAAGCAAATCTGTCAAAACTCGATGTAATTCTCCCCCTTTTTGTCAACTAGTGTAAAAAAGGTGACGAAGAACATGAGTGCAGAAGCTGAACACTTGGTTTAGTCGGTGGCATCTCCAGTAGAACTGTCCGAGGTGACTTCTACTTCGGAGGTAACTAGAGTAACTTCATACAATAGCAGCAGATCTTCAGGAATAGCAGCTTGGGGCTAAGAGGATGAAGGCACATTGGGATCAACCACTTGAGTAACACATGATAGCACATTTCCTTCGGCCGGTTTCTCTGTTGGTGAGTGATACGTCTCAAACGTATCTATAATTTTTGATTGTTCCATGCTATTATATTATCTGTTTTGGATGTTTATGGGCTTTATTAAACACTTTTATATTATTTTTGGGACTAACCTAGTAACCCAGAGCCCAGTGCCAGTTTCTGTTTTTCCCTTGTTTCAGTGTTTCGCAGAAAAGGAATATCAAATGGAGTCCAAACGGAATGAAACCTTCGGGAGAGTTATTTTTTGGAACGGAAGCAATCCAGAAGACTTGGAGTGTACGTAAGGGTAGCAACGAGGAAGGCACGAGGCAGGGGGGCGCGCCCACCCCCCTAGGCACGCCCTCCACCCTAGTGGGCCCCTCGTTTCTCCCCTTACCGACTTCTTTCACCTATATATATCTATATACCCTAAGACCATCAGAGAACAGAATAGATCGGGAGTTCCGCCACCGCAAGCCTCTATAGCCACAAAAACCAATCAGGACCCTGTTCCGGCACCTTGCAGGAGGGGGGATCCCTCACCGGTGGCCATCTTCATCATCCCGACGCTCTCCATGACGAGGAGGGAGTAGTTCACCCTCGGGGCTGAGGGTATGTACCAGTAGCTATGTGTTTGATCTCTCTCTCTCTCTCATGTTCTTGAGGTGATACGATCTTGGTGTATCGCGAGCTTTGCTATTATAGTTGAATCTCATGATGTTTCTTCCCCTTACTCTCTTGTAATGGATTGAGTTTTCCCTTTGAAGTTATCTTATCGGATTGAGTCTTTAAGGATTTGAGAACACTTGATGTATGTCTTGCCGTGCTTATCTGTGGTAACAATGGGATATCACGTGATCCACTTGATGTATGTTTTGGTGATCAACTTGCGGGTTCCGCCCATGAACCTATGCATAGGGGTTGGCACACGTTTTCGTCTTGACTCTCCGGTAGAAACTTTGGGGCACTCTTTGAAGTACTTTGTGTTGGTTAGAATAGATGAATCTGAGATTGTGTGATGCATATCGTATAATCATGCCCGCGGATACTTGAGGTGACATTGGAGTATCTAGGCGACATTAGGGTTTTGGTTGATTTGTATCTTAAGTTGTTATTCCAGTATGAACTCTGTGAGAGATCGAACGGAAAGAATAGCTTCATGTTATTTTACTACAGACTCTTGAATAGATCGATTAGAAAGGATAACTTTGAGGTGGTTTCGTACCCTACAATAATCTCTTCGTTTGTTCTCCGCTATTAGTGACTTTGGAGTGACTCTTTGTTGCATGTTGAGGGATAGTTATATGATCCAATTATGTTATTATTGTTGAGAGAACTTGCACTAGTGAAAGTATGAACCCTAGGCCTTGTTTCAGCGCATTGCAATACCATTTGTGCTCACTTTTATCAATAGTTACCTTGCTGTTTTTATATTTTCAGATTACAAAAACCTATATATACCATCCATATTGCACTTGTATCGCCATCTCTTCCCCGACCTAGTGCACCTATACAATTTACCATTGTATTGGGTGTGTTGGGGACACAAGAGACTCTTTGTTATTTAGTTGCAGGGTTGTTTGAGAGAGACCATCTTCATCCTACGCCTCCCATGGATTGATAAACCTTAGGTCATCCACTTGAGGGAAATTTTTCTACTGTCCTACAAACCTCTGCACTTGGAGGCCCAACAACGTCTACAAGAAGAAGGTTGTGTAGTAGACATCAAGCTCCTTTTCTAGCGCCGTTGCCGGGGAGGTGAGTGCTTGAAGGTATATCTTTAGATCTTGCAATCGAATCTTTTAGTTTCTTGTTTTATCACTAGTTTAGTTTATAAAATAAAACTACAAAAAAATGGAATTAAGGGTGCCTCATATGCTTCATCTTTTTAATATCTTTCGTGAAAATGATGGGAAGGAAAATTGTGCTCAAGTACTAGAAGAAGAATTACATAGAATGCTTGGCATAAAATATGTGAATGATGAGCATGATTGCAATGTTGTTAGTATGAATTCTGTTTTTGACAGATTCTGCTTTTCGTGTGTTGTTTGCTTATTTTGATGAATCTATGGCTAGTAAAATAGTTTGTAAACCATATAGAAGTTGGAATACAGTAGGTTTAACACCAATATAAATAAAGAATGACTTCAATACAGTACCTTGAAGTGGTGTTTTGTTTTCTTTCGCTAACGGAGCTCACGAGTTTTCTGTTGAGTTTTGTGTTGTGAAGTTTTCAAGTTTTGGGTAAAGATGCGATGGACAATGGAATAAGGAGTGGCAAGAGCCTAAGCTTGGGGATGCCCAAGGAACCCAAGGTAATATTCAAGGACAACCAAGAGCCTAAGCTTGGGGATGCCCCGGAAGGCATCCCCTCTTTCGTCTTCGTTCATCGGTAACTTTACTTGGAGCTATATTTTATTCACCACATGATATGTGTTTTTCTTGGAGCGTCATTTTATTTTGTTTTGCTTGTTGTTTGAATAAAATACCAAGATCTGAAATTCTTAAATTTTAGAGAGTGTTCACATAGTTGCATAACTATTAAACTACTCATTGATCTTCACTTATATCTTTCGGAGTAGTTTGTCGTTTGCTCTAGTGCTTCACTTATATCCTTTAGAGCACGGCGGTGGCTTTATTTTGAAGAAATATATGAACTCTCATGCTTAACTTATATTATTTTGAGAGTCTTTAGAACAGCATGGTAATTTGCTTTGGTTATGAATTTAGTCCTAATATGATGGGCATCCAAGAGGGATATAATAAAAACTTACATATAAAGTGCATTGAATACTATGAGAAGTTTGATTCTTTATGATTGTTTTGAGATATGAAGATGGTGATATTAGAGTCATGCTAGTGAGTAGTTAAGAATTTGAGAAATACTTGTGTTAAAGTTTGTGATTCCCGTAGCATGCACGTATGGTGAATCGTTATGTGATGAAGTCGGAGCATGATTTATTTATTGATTGTCCTCCTTATGAGTGGCGGTCGGGGACGAGCGATGGTCTTTTCCAACCAATCTACCCCCCTAGGAGCATGCGCGTAGTACTTCGTTTCGATAACTAATAGATTTTTGCAATAAGTATGTGAGTTCTTTATGACTAATGTCGAGTCCATGGATTATACGCACTCTCACCCTTCCACCATTGCTAGCCTCTCTAATACCGCGCAACTGTCGCTGGTATCATAAACCCACCATTACCTTCCTCAAAACAGCCACCATACCTACCTATTATGGCATTTCCATAGCCATTCCGAGATATATTGCTGTGCAACTTTCCACCGTTCCGTTTATTATGACACGCTCCATCATTGTCATATTTCTTTGCATGATCATGTAGTTGACATTGTATTTGTGGAAAGCCACCATTCATAATTCTTTCATACATGTCACTTATGAGTCATTGCACATCCCGGTACACCGCCGGAGGCATTCATATAGAGTCATATCTTGTTCTAGTATTGAGTTGCAATTCTTGAGTTGTAAGTAAATAAAAGTGTGATGATCATCATTATTAGAGCATTGTCCCAGTAAGGAAAGGATGATGGAGACTATGATTCCCCCACAAGTCGGGATGACACTCCGGACTAAAAAAAAAGAGAAGGCCCAAAAAATGAGAGAAAAAGAGAGAAGGGACAATGCTACTATCCTTTTACCACACTTGTGCTTCAAAGTAGCACCATGATCTTCATGATAGAGAGTCTCCTATGTTGTCACTTTCGTATACTAGTGGGAATTTTTCATTATAGAACTTGGCTTGTATATTCCAATGATGGGCTTCCACAAAATGCCCTAGGTCTTCGTGAGCAAGCAAGTTGGATGCACACCCACTTAGTTTCTTTTGTTGAGCTTCCATACACTTATAGCTCTAGTGCATCCGTTGCATGGCTATCCCTACTCACTCACATTGATATCTATTGATGGGCATCTCCATAGCCCGTTGATACGCCTAGTTGATGTGAGACTATCTTCTCCTTTTTTGTCTTCTCCACAACCACCATTCTATTCCACCTATAGTGCTATGTCCATGGCTCACGGTCATGTATTGCGTGAAGATTGAAAAGGTTTGAGAAGATCAAAAGTATGAAACAATTGCTTGGCTTGTCATCGAGGTTGTGCATGATTTAAATATTTTGTGTGATGAAGATAGAGCATAGCCAGACTATATGATTTTGTAGGGATAGCTTGCTTTGGCCATGTTATTTTGAGAAGACATGATTGCTTTGTTAGTATGCTTGAAGTATTATTGTTTTCATGTCAATATTAAACTTTTGTCTTGAATCTTATGGATCTGAATATTCTTGCCACAATAGAGAAGATTACATTGATAAATATGTTAGGTAGCATTCCACATCAAAAATCCTGTTTTTATCATTTACCTACTCGAGGACGAGTAGGAATTAAGCTTGGGGATGCTGGTACGTCTCCAACGTATCTATAATTTTTGATTGTTCCATGTTATTATATTATCTGTTTTGGATGTTTATGGGCTTTATTAAACACTTTTATATATTATTTTTGGGACTAACCTATTAACCCAGAGCCTAGTGCCACTTTCTGTTTTTCCCTTGTTTCAGTGATTCGCCGAAAAGGAATATCAAACGGAGTCCAAACGGAATGAAACCTTCGGGAGAGTTATTTTTGGAACGGAAGCAATCCAGAAGACTTGGAGTGTACGTAAGGGAAGCAGCGAGGAAGGCACGAGGCAGGGGGTGCGCCCACCCCCTGGGCGCGCCCTCCACCCTCGTGGGCCCCTCGTGGCTCCCCTTACCGACTTCTTTCGCCTATATATATCTATATACCCTAAAACCATCAGAGAATAGAATGGATCGGGAGTTCCGCCGCCGCAAGCCTCTGTAGCCACCAAAAACCAATCGGGAACCTGTTCCGGCACCATGCCGGAGGGGGGATCCCTCACCGGTGGCCATCTTCATCATCCCGGCGCTCTCCATGATGAGGAGGGAGTAGTTCACCCTCGGGGCTGAGGGTATGTACCAGTAGCTATGTGTTTGATCTCTCTCTCTCTCTCGTGTTCTTGAGGTGATACGATCTTGATGTATCGCGATCTTTGCTATTATAGTTGGATCTTATGATGTTTCTTCCCCTCTACTCTCTTTTAATGGATTGAGTTTTCCCTTTGAAGTTATCTTATCGGATTGAGTCTTTAAGGATTTGAGAACACTTGATGTATGTCTTGTCGTGCTTATCTGTGGTGACAATGGGATATCACGTGATCCACTTGATGTATGTTTCGGTGATCAACTTGCGGGTTCCGCCCATGAACCTATGCATAGGGGTTGGCACACATTTTCGTCTTGACTCTCCGGTAGAAACTTTGGGGCACTCTTTGAAGTACTTTGTGTTGGTTTGAATAGATGAATCTGAGATTGTGTGATGCATATCGTATAATCATGCCCGCGGATACTTGAGGTGACATTGGAGTATCTAGGTGACATTAGGGTTTTGGTTGATTTGTATCTTAAGGTGTTATTCTAGTATGAACTCTATGATAGATCGAACGGAAAGAATAGCTTCATGTTATTTTACTACGGACTCTTGAATAGATCGATTAGAAAGGATAACTTTGAGGTGGTTTCGTACCCTACAATAATCTCTTTGTTTGTTCTCCGCTATTAGTGACTTTGGAGTGACTCTTTGTTGCATGTTGATGGATAGTTATATGATCCAATTATGTTATTATTGTTGAGAGAACTTGCACTAGTGAAAGTATGAACCCTAGGCCTTGTTTCAACGCATTGCAATACCATTTGTGCTCACTTTTATCAATAGTTACCTTGCTGTTTTTATATTTTCAGATTACAAAAACCTATATCTACCATCCATATTGCACTTGTATCACCATCTCTTCGCCGAACTAGTGCACCTATACAATTTACCATTGTATTGGGTGTGTTGGGGACACAAGAGACTCTTTGTTATTTGGTTGCAGGGTTGTTTGAGAGAGACCATCTTCATCCTATGCCTCCCATGGATTGATAAACCTTAGGACATCCACTTGAGGGAAATTTGCTACTGTCTTACAAACCTATGCACTTGGAGGCCCAACAACGTCTACAAGAAGAAGGTTGTGTAGTAGACATCAGTGAGGTAGCTTCAGATTCTTCGAGCAGTTTGTGAAGCTTAAGATGCAAGAGATCAGTTGTTGGATCACGAGCAGGCAGAGAAGGAGTACTGCTATCTTGGAAATCTTCAAGAGAAAAGCCTTTGTCAATATTGACGTTCAGTAGATGTTTCTCAGTAAATAATTTTCGAAGTAATTTCCAGAGCCGCTTCTTGTTCTCATCAGCAATCATATGCACGATTTTGGTTCGATTATTGATTGCATTGAGCTCGGAGGCAAGATGTTCTTTTTCTTGTTGATCCTCATCAATGTGTTGTAGCAGCAATTGTTGTGTGCGCAGACTGACTTTGAGCTGTGATGGTGGTTGATGAGATATCTATTGATCACACTGAGGCAGACGTGGCCCATTGAATTTCTTGTGATAATCTTGAGGGCTTGACGCGTGCGCTTTATCTGAAGAAATATCTTCCATGACTTGCAGGGTATCACGAAATGGAGGAATGAGCTTTTATGACTAACCTTCGCCAATATTTTGTGCGCATGGCATGATCAACCACTTTCTGGATGCCTGGCGCATAAATTTTGAGGCATTTTGGATACCTAGCTGAATCCTTCAAGATACGCAGAAACATGTCCTCAACATCAAAGATATATTGCTCAGAGATTGCATAGATAGCATTCCGAAGAACATCTGAGATGGTATTATATGTATTCATCCCAGCAAGAGGGCATACGGTGTAGGTGAGCATGTGATACAGAGTCTGATTTTCGAATGTTAAGTGCTCAGGCCTGGGAGGACCATTATAGTCACGAATCTTTTCTTCATCCATAGTGCATCAAAAATTTTCATCTAAAATGACATCAATGTTGTGCACTCGAATTTCATTGTTACCATGCTCAAAGTGAGGGAAATGGAAATGCGAGACAAAATATGTTAAAGAGCATTTGATGCGTTTGCCTTCGCTCATCCACTCCATAATCCATTTTGAACTATCAGATTCATCACCAGAGATGTACAAGGTGGCATAGAACTAAAGGATGATTTCCCTGTTCCAAGGATGTTCGAATCCAAATACAATGGTGAGGTAGAAATCTTCCAGATCTTGCAACAACTGATTAAAGCATCCAATATTATTCATAGCTGGGATGTCCGGGAATTCATGAGGAAATATCTTTCGGCTATCATAGAGAACGCGAGAGTAATAGATGGCCTGGTCTTTAGTCCAGCAACGAGGCGATTCAAAGGTGCGTGGCCCATTATACGGACTGTCCTGAAAGAATTGGGGATGCATATTCCGATTGAAAAGCGGACGTTTGGCACCAGCACCTGTCGAGAACAATTGTAGTTCTTCACGTCGATATGGGTATTTGAGTTCGTCATCGACTAAAATCACTTCATCTCCATATACCATGGAGGCAGTATGATGAGTGATGGAAATATGCCCTAGAGGCAATAATAAAAAATATATTATATTTCCTAAATCATGATAAAGGTTTATTATTCATGCTAGAATTGTATTGACTAGAAACTTAAATACATGTGTGGATACATAAACAAATACCGGGTCCCTAGTGAGCCTCTACTAGACTAGCTCGTTGATCAAAGATGGTTAAGGTTTCCTAACCATAGACATGAGTTGTCATTTGATAACGAGATCACATCATTAGGAGAATGATGTGATGGACAAGACCCAACCGTTAGCATAGCATGTGATCGTTCAGTTTATTGGTACTGCTTTCTTAATGTCAAATACATGTTTCTTCGACCATGAGATCATGCCACTCCCGGATACTGGAGGAATACCTTGTGTGCTATCAAATGTCACAACGTAACTCGGTGATCTTTAAGATGCTCTATAGGTATCTCCGAAGGTGTCTGTTGAGTTGGCGTGAATCAAGATTGGGATTTGTCACTCCGTGTAACAGAGAGGTATCTCTAGGCCCTCTCGGTAATTTAGCATCACCAGAAGCTTGCAAGAAAATTGACTAAGGAGTTAGTTGCAAGATGATGTATTACTGAACGAGTAAAGAGACTTGCCAGTAACGAGATTGAACTAGGCATAGAGATACCGACGATCGAATCTCGGGCAAGTAACATATCGACAAACAAAGGGAATTACGTATGTTGTCATAAAGGTTCAATCGATAAAAGATCTTCGTGGAATATGTAGGAATCAATATGGGCATCCAGGTCCCGCTATTGGTTATTGACCGGAGAGGTGTCTCGGTCATGACTACATAATTCCCGAACCCGCAGGGTCGCACGCTTAACGTTCGTTGACGCTAGAGTAGTATTGGGATATTTGATGGGTGGTAACCAAATGTTGTTCAGAGTTCCAGATTAGATCCCGGACATCACGAGGAGTCTCAGAATGGTCGAGAGGTAAAGATTTATATATGGGAAGTCATATTTTGGGTTTTGTCGATCCTAATGGTGCTGACAAAGTGTGCAAGCTCCAGCGATCCATCTATGGTCTGGCGCAAGCATCTTGGAGTTGGAATATATGCTTTGATGAGGTGATCAAAGCATATGGTTTTATACAAACTTATGGTGAAGCCTGTATTTACAAGAAAGTGAGTGGGAGCTCTATAGCATTTCTGATATTATCTGTGGATGACATATTGTTGATTGGAAATGATATAGAATTTCAGGATAGCAAAAAAGGATACTTGAATAAGAATTTTTCAATGAAAACCCTCGGTGAAGCTACTTACATATTGGGCATCAAGATCTATAGGGATAGATCGAAATGCTTAACAGGACTTTCATAAAGCACATACCTTGGCAAAGTTCTGAAGGATTTCAAAATGGGCCAGTCAAAGAAAGGGTTCTTACCTGTGTTGCAAGGTTTGAAGTTGATTTAGAATCAAAGCCCGACCATGACAGAAGATAGAGAGAGAATGAAAGTCATTCCCTATGCCTCAGCCATAGGTTCTATTATGTATGCCATGCTGTGTACCAGACCTGATGTGTGCCTTGCCATGAGTTTGGCAAGGGGGTACAATAGTAATCTAGGAGTGGATCACTTGACAGCGGTCAAAATTATCCTAAGAGGACTAAGGAAATGTTTCTCGGTTATGGAGGTGATAAAGATTTCGCCGTAAAAGGCTACGTAGATGCAAGCTTTGACACCGATCTGGATGACTCCGAGTTTCAATCTGGATACGTATTGAACGTGGGAGCAATTAGCTAGAGTAGCTTCATGCAGAGCATTGTAGACATAGAAATTTGCAAAATACATGCGGATCTGAATGTGGCAGACCCGTTGACTAAACATCTCTCACAAGCAAAACATGAACACACCTTAGTACTCTTTGGGTGTTAATCACATGGTGATGTGAACTAGATTATTGACTCTAGTAAACTCTTTGGGTGTTAGTTCCAAGGCGATGTGAACTATGGGTGTTAATCACATGGCGATGTGAACTAGATTATTGACTCTAGTCCAAGTGGGAGACTGATGGAAATATGCCCTAGAGGCAATAATAAGATGGTTATTATTATATTTCCAAAATCATGATAAAGGTTTATTATTCATGCTAGAATTGTATTGACCGGAAATTTAAATACATGTGTGGATACATAAACAAATACCGTGTCCCTAGTGAGCCTCTACTAGACTAGGTCGTTGATCAGAGATGGTTAAGGTTTCCTAACCATAGACATTAGTTGTCATTTGATAACAAGATCACATCTTTAGGAGAATGATGTGATGGACAAGACCCAACCGTTAGCATAGCATATGATCGTTCAGTTTATTGCTACTGCTTTCTTAATGTCAAATACATGTTTCTTCGACCATGAGATCATGCAACTCCCGGATACCGGAGGAATGCCTTGTGTGCTATCAAACGTCACAACGTAACTGGGTTATCATAAAGATGCTCTACAGGTATCTCCGAAGGTATCTGTTGAGTTGGCATGAATCGAGACTGGGATTTGTCACTCCATGTACTGGAGAGGTATCTCTGGGCACTCTCGATAATACAACATCACAAGAAGCTTGCAAGCAAAGTGACTAAGGAGTTGTTGCAAGATGATGTATTACGGAACGAGTAAAGAGACTTGCCAGTAACGAGATTGAACTAGGTATAGAGATACCGACGATTGAATCTCGGGCAAGTAACATACCGAAAAACAAAGGGAATTATGTATGTTGTCATAAAGGTTCAATTGATAAAATATCTTCGTGGAATATGTAGGAATCAATATGGGCATCGAGGTCCTGCTATTGGTTATTGACCGGAGAGGTGTCTCGGTCATGACTACATAATTCCCGAACCCGCAGGGTCGCACGCTTAACGTTCGTTGACGCTAGAGTAGTATTGGGATATTTGATGAGTGGTAACCAAATGTTGTTCGGAGTCCCGACTTAGATCCCGGATATCATGAGGATTCTCAGAATGGCCGAGAGGTAAAGATTTATATATGGGAAGTCATATTTTGGGTTCTAGAAAAAATTGCATTTTTCGGTATTATACCGAGAATCTTCCAGAAGGTTCCAGAGGATTTTGGAGGGGTCCAGAAGTCCACAAGTGGGTCCACCACGACTCAAGGGCTAGCATGGGCAGCAGGGAGATGCCCTGGCCTTATTGGGCTAGGCGCACCAAGTCCTCAAAAGCCCATGTGGCTAGAGAAGGCTAAAAAGGAAGGAGTCCTAGTAGGAATAGGATTGGACTTGGAGTCCAAGTCCTCTCCCCCTTAGCTGCACCCTAGGGCTTGGAGGGTCTGTTTCCCACGCCCCTCCACCTATATATAGAGGGGAGGGGGCGCCCCAAGAGGGCACACCAAGCCCTTGGGGCCCCTCTCTCTCCTGTTACTCCGTAGTTTCACCGCCGCGTCCCAGCGACGCTTAGCAAAGCACTATCGGTGCTCCACCACCATCACCACCACACCGCCGTGTTGGTTGTGATCCCATCTACCTCTCCTCTCCCACTTGCTGGGTCAAGAAGGAGGGGACGTCATTGAGCCGCACGTGTGCTAAACTCGGAGGTGCCGTCCGTTCGGCACTAGATCGGTTGGATGGTGATCGGGTCGCGAAGAGCACGACTCCATCAACTGCGCGATAAACGCTTCCACCTAGTGATATACAAGGGTATGTAGATGCTATCCCCCTCTCATAGCTATGCATCTCAATGGATAGATCTTGCATGTGCGTAGATTTTTTTTTGTTTTCCATGCAATGTTCCCCAACAACGAGCAGATGAAGATTTATGTCCGGACGGACCAACATCAGAGATTTTTGGTGCTGTGTCAATAGACAACTTCAATTGAGAGGGAGTAGGTGGCACACTAGAGGGAGCAGCAGAGGAAGTAGGCAACATAACAGATTCTTTAACGGGAGGCACTGAAGCCGAATAATGTACTGGAGGTGGTTGGGGTTGTTCTGCGGGAATTTGTTGTTGCTTATCGGTTGGAGGAGCCGAGACATTTGGTGTTTAACGAGCAGGAGAGGCTTGGGGTTCGGAGCGAGGGATTTCACCTTCCTCAGACACAATTTGCTGAGATGGAATATCAGTTCTAACAGGGGAGGCCATAGGCATTGGTTCAGTTGGCCTTGGCGAGGGAGGAGCATCTATGACTTGAACAGTGGGCTGCGAAAGAATAGCTCGCGCATGAGATTTTTCTTTCTGAGGCTGAGCTTTAGGGTGATCAGGTGACTTTTCTGTCGTAGCAGGAGGAGCATTCTTCTTTGCAGTTTTCTTTTGCCGCTTCTTTGTTTGCTGAGCAGTTTGATCGATATGGCCTTTGACTAAATCATTGTAGCCAGTGACTTATGCTTGATGCTCATTGCAAATCTTGCAAACAATATCATCTAGATCCATGTGAAAACACAACCTTCTGTTGTGAATAAGAGTCAAACCTCGGTTGATATCCTAGTAGGAGTCTTCAAGTTGTCTAATGGCAAACTTGGAAGAAGTGGTTCTCATTCGACCATCAAGGTCATTAAGTTCAGCAGTGAGGTTGTTGATTTCAACTGAATCTTCTCTCATTTCTTGAAGAACTCCAGTTGCCTGTGAAATGACTTCAGGAGGGATTGGCAAAGATGCCACTTCACCATCGATGGATTGTCCACCAACTTATCAAGCCGCTCCATGATGAACACGTGATTGTAGTAGTGAGGAGCACCAGATGGGTCAGTTGGAGCAGGTTGCACTAGAACTTGCTCGGATGGAGGCATGTAGGCCAACAGCTGCATCAAAGTAGGGGGAAATTTAGCAGCTTTTTCCTTCAGAGCAGTATCTTGAGGAGCAGTTTGCTTGGTGGTTGGAGCCTTGATTTTCTTCACTTTTAGCTTTGGAATTGGTTCGCCTGGCTTAGCAGTGCTGACAGGAGCATCAACTACCAAATCCTTCAAGTTGATAGCCTCAGGATGAGGAGTTGTATCCACATAATCGTTCATGGTGATAGTGGTAGGTGGAGTTTTTCTAGCAGCAATCTTCTTCGGTGGTGCGATTGGAACCTTTTGACCCCGAAGATCAGGCAACACCGTAGAAGTTGTGATGTTCACTTGCTCGCTGAGAGTAGCTTCAACTTCATCCTTTGTAAGCGGAGGATCATCTTTATCGGAAGAATTACTTTCGGTATTTTTATCGGTTGGTTCAGTCGGCCTCTTCTTCGGTGCACTCTTTCGCTTTGCACTGGGATCATGTTTGTGTTTGGAGCGACCTTTAGATTTTCCTTCAGCCTTTTTCTTCTCGACGTCATCTTTGAGAAGGCGACGATTTTCTTCTTCATGAGCCCTTTCCTTTTCAGCCTTCTTGGCTCGCTTGATGGCATTCTTCTGACGCTTGGGACGTTCATCAGGATAAGATTGGGAGTACAAAGGGAGGACTCATGAGAATTTGGTGGTGGTGGCGGTCTCTCCTGGGGATCACTTGGTTTGATGAGGCCAATTTCATGGCAGTCACCCCATGGAGGATGAAATGCAAAGTTCTGCACAAACCAAGGATGAACCATTCCATAATTGAACCACTTGTGCACCCAGTGACGGTGAATCCGTTGTAGGCGCTTATCTCTGTCATGCTTTGATTCTCCTGGAACAGTGTTATACCAATCATGAGAGATGTGTTTAGCTGTATTTGTATACGTTTGTCTGCCACCCTTCTTCTTTTTCGGAGCATCTTCTTCTTGCTCATTAGCATTTTGCTCATTTCTTTTTCTCTTGCCAGTTGATGGGCCCACCATTGGGCCCTTTGCATTCGGAGCTTTGGAACTAGTTATTTCAACCACACACGAACTCGAACAAGAAGAACGAAGACCGAGTGCGCACTACACATACCATACCCTGGTGATGTGCAGCAGCTACGGCGGTGCAGGGAGAGAGATGTTCCGCACCGGCGAGGAATTGAAGGACTCTGGCGACCACTTTCCGACAACAAAGCGGCGAAGGGATTGACGGCGTCGAGCTCTAGGAGGAGCAGTGTTGTAGGGATTCAGAGGAGACAGCGGTGAAGAGGAGAAGAAGTGGATGGGAGAGCGGTGGCGATGTGGTATTTATATGCGAGGGGAAATAACCGCATCGAGTGACTCTGGTTGAACGGCCATAATTGAATGACTATTGCGATTCAACAGATAGGATATGGTGGCAGTTGATGGATAGCACGTGGCAACCGTCATAAAAGATCGTGGTCCTAACTTGGGCGGGAATCCCAAATTTTGGACGGCTTTCGCCAAAATAGATTAAGTTCGGAACGAACATTTACCATGGCCAAGGACACCAGATAAAGCTTCGCTACCAGATGAAATTGAGCATTCATAACGGAACAACACAGACTGGAAGAGGTAGAATAGAGGGAGAACAGGGTCCTAGGCATGTCACTCAGACATAATCACAAATACCCAAATGAAAAGCTATGAGTTAAATACATTCGTACTAACACAAAATCTTTCAATTGAAAAAGAAACTTAATGAAGAGAAATTATGGTGGCGTAACCCACCGTATAAGAACTGTGTGACCTCGAGCATCGCACAATTATCGTGGCACCCGGTTAATTTCACTTTGTCGAAATTTTCAAACTCTTTGAGTGTCGTGCACCCATTCCTTCTAAGATGTGGAAGTGTTGGTACGGGTGCCGAGTCCAGTTTACTGCACGTTTGTGAAGTCCAGGATATTTATCTCACACCGCAACACACATAATATTTTCTCACCTAGAGGCTTGGTAAAGATATCAGCGAGATTGTCTTCTGTATTGACGTGATTGATGACAATGTCCTCTCGAGCAACTTGATTGCGAATGAAATGATGTCTGACGGCAATATGCTTGATGCAAGAATGCTGCACTGGATTATGTGCAATTTTGATCGCATTCTCATTGCCACAATATAAAGGAATATTCTTGACTTTGATGCCATAATCCTTCAGAGTCCTCTTCATCCACAATAACTGAGTGCAACAAGCTCCAGCAGCAATATATTCGGCCTCAGCCATGGAGAGAGATACACAATTCTGTTTCCTTGATGACCAACATATGAATGATCTATCAAGGAAATGGCATGTCCCCGAAGTAGATTTCCAACCCAGTCACCTGCATAATCTGAGTCTGAATATCCAATGAGATCAAACTGTGCTCCCATAGGATACCATAAACCTAAGGTGGGGGTGTGAGCCAAATATCTCAGAATATGCTTGACCGCTTGGTGATGCGATTCTTTCGGTGCAGCTTGATAGCGGGCACACATACGAACACTCAACATGATATCAGGTCTGGATGCACATAGGTAAAGAATAGAACCAATCATCAAACAATAAGCCTTCTGATCGTAATCCTTACCGTACACGTCTGCGTCCAGCTTACCATTTGTGGGCATTGGAGTTTTGTAGCCCTTCATTTTGGAATCTTGCATTTTGAACTTCTTTAGACATTCTGTAAGATATTTCTCCCGAGATATGAAAATTCCATTTTCCTGTTGACGTATTTGCAGTGCGAGAAGGAACTTAAGTTCACCCATCATTGACATTTGATATTACTCGGACATCATTTCCCCGAACTCCAAACTACAAGCGTTGTTAGTACAGCTGGAAATAATACCATCCACATAAATTTGACATACGAATAGGTCATCATCAACAGCATGAGTGAAAAGTGTGAGATCAGTGGATCCTGGCTTGAACCCTTTGTTGAGCAAAAACCACTTCAAGGTGTCATACCATGGTTGAGGGGCTTGCTTCATCCCATATAGAGCCTTTTTCAACTTGAAAACTTTGTTAGGAAACTTAGGGTTTTCAAAGTCAGGTGGCTGTCTAAACTTCCTCATCAATTTTACCATTGAGGAAAGCACTTTTCACATCCATTTGATAAAGAAGAATGTCATTGTAATTTGCATAAGCGAGAAGAATACGAATTGCCTCAAGGCGTGCAACAGGAGCATATGTTTCTCACTACAATGCCATTTTCATCTTGCTTATTTCGGAATATCCATTTGGTGCCGATGATATTATGATTCTTAGGATTCGGTTTGTCAACCAATTCCCAACATCATTCAGTTCAAATTGCACCAACTCCTCTTGCATAGCATTCATCCAATCTGGATCATTCATGGCTTCCTCATAATTGGTAGGTTATGCCAATGAAACAAAGGAGAAAATGCCATAGTAGTTAGCCAAACGAGTGCATGAACGAGTTGTGGGTCGATAACCTGGATTCTCAAGTTCATCGAGAATTAATGAAGGGTCAACTCGATTAGCCACTCGTGAGTGAGGATTTTCATCTTGACGATCATTATCAGCATTTGTATCGCCATTCCCTTTGGGATCTCCATTTTAATCGGCATTTGCATCCTAGTTGCCATTTGTGTTCGGAGTGGCATTTTCTTTGGTAGTGGCTTGGCTAGTTCTACTTGGAGTCATGTGGGCATCATCGTCGGAAGACTCAAGTACATTTCCTTCAACTGGCTTGACACTCCCA
This sequence comes from Aegilops tauschii subsp. strangulata, assembly GCF_002575655.3. Classification (NCBI taxonomy): domain Eukaryota; kingdom Viridiplantae; phylum Streptophyta; class Magnoliopsida; order Poales; family Poaceae; genus Aegilops; species Aegilops tauschii. Next base: position 272,486,584 of record NC_053037.3, on the reverse strand, counting down.
ATGGCCATTGGTCGAATAGCACCTGAAATCGGTGGTTCATCTATCACAGCTGGCAGGTGCTCCTTTTGGGAGCCATTAGACTCACAAACCACACATTTACCGTTTCCATAACTTTCCCGTGGTGAGAGTTATAGACACGATAAGTATGTTAGTTTGAGCCATAACCAAGAAGAAAACCTTCATGTGCCTTAGGTGCAAACTTGGAATTATGATTCATGTCATGAATGTAACAAGGTGCACCAAAAACACGTAAATAAGAAACATTTGGTTTCTTGCCAGTGATAAGCTCATATGAAGTTTTCTTAAGGAATATGTGAAGATAGGCACGATTGATAACATGACAAGCAGTGTTAATAGCATCAGCCCAGAAGCAAACTGGAGTTTTATACTCACTGAGCATTGTTCACGCCATCTCGATGAGAGTTCTATTCTTGCGCTCAACAACTCCATTCTATTGGGGAGTGTATGCGGCTGAGAACTCATGAGTAATACCATATTCGTCGATAAAATATTTGATATGAGTATTTTTGAACTCAGTGCCATTGTCGCTTCTGACATGCTTAATTAGCACATCATATTCACTCTGGGCCTTCTTGTTGAATCTATATAAGATGTCTTGGGTGCAGGTTTTGTCTTCGAGAAAGAATACCCAAGTGTAACGAGAGAAATCATCAACAATAACCAGGCCATAATGACTGCCACCAAAACTTGCATAGTTTTGAGGTCCGAATAAATCCATACGAAGAATTTCAAGTGGTCTGGTTGTGGTCATGACAGTCTTTGATGAATGATGCTTCTTGCCCAATTTACCAGCCTCACATGCAGCAGAAAGACGATCTTTGTCGAATTTTACATCAGGAATGCCACGGAGATGATTTTTCTTCACTAGAGTCTGCAAATTTCTCATACATGCATGACCAAGCCTTCGGTGCCACAACCATCCTTCAGTTGCTTTTGCAAGCAAACAAGTTTGGACTGAGGGACCCTTAGAGAAATCCACAATATATAAATCACCATTTCTATTTCCCTCAAAGACGAAGGAATTGTCAGAGGCCATAAAGACAATGCATTTGGATATGGAGAATAGAACTAGCATGCCTAGATCACAAAGCTTGCCGACTGACATGAGATTGAATCTAAGAGACTGAACAAGTAAAACATCATCAAGGACTTGTCTTTGGATATAGCAATTTTACCTAAACTAGTTACCTTTCCTTTGTTGTTGTCGCCGAAAGTAATGTACTTCAGAGATGAAGCAGTTAAGTTGGGGTCGATAAACAACGACTTGCCTCCGGTCATATGACTAGTGCATCCACTATCCATTATCCATTCAGTACACCCGGAGACACAGTCCTGCAGAAGAATTAGGCTTTCTTAACCACCACTACTGCAGGATGCTGCTAACATGACACTACGATCAAAGACCCTTTGAAGAAACTGTGTGCGATGCATTAATCGCAAACGGTGATGTAAAAACCCATCAAAAAAGATGCAAAATGTTTGTGATGGTGGATATATCAAACACGGTCAGATTTTAGTTGCGTGTGTGATGCTGGGCATACGGTTCAGTCCAATGAACTGTTTGTGATGAGGCAGAAGAACAGAAACGGGCAGCTAGATGAAGGTGTGTGTGCGATATAAGACATATAGTTCACTCGGATGAACAATTTGTGATTAGGCAACACGAAAGAAACGGCCAGCCAGGTGAAGGTGTGTGTGATATATGGCATGCAGTTCACTTGGATGAACTGTTTGCGTTGAGATAAGAGAACAAAAACGGTTGAACTTAACAAGATGTGTGTGATACGTGGCAAGTAGGTCTGTAATCGGAAATGTGTGGGAAGACCGATAACAATACAGATGATTCCTGTTAACAAGCCGTGTGTGTTGTGAGCAAATGATTGCTGGTATACAATTGTCAGTGATTGATGAAATCATCACCGACGGGTTCCATTGTTTAGTTCCTGTGCGATGTGATTTGCTCATTCTGCACAACATCTACGCTCTGTCTACAGAGCATCAACATATATACTTAAAAAGACAACATTGCCTAACCAAAGTAAGCATAAAATTACACAAGTGACTACACACATAACATTTCCACACACCAAAGTAAGCAATTACATGCATACTAAACTAGGAGAAACAAGGATCTAATCATCTACTTCTTGTTGCGATGACGCTTGCCATTGCTCTGCTTCCGGCTGGATCCCTGGCCGTTTTAGGGAAAGAGGCACTTCCTCATGTCAATGATCCACCTGTACATCTCGTAGCTCGTGTACGCCTCCTTGGCCGAGTACATGACATGAACTTTGTCGAGTTTCTCCATCCAGGCCAAGTGCTAAGCACGCTTGTCCTTGTTGCAGGAATCCTTCAAGTCTCTGTAGTAGGGATCAATGATGGCCTCGGTGAGGTGAACCAGTGAGTCCTTCTCATGCTCGTTACTGCCCCAGATCTTGTATTGGCCATGGAAGTCAACCAGATTCTGGTAGGCGATGCCCGAATTCTTGAGCACCTTTACATCGTTGGTGATTTCCACCATAGCAAACATGTAGTGGGGGCTATTGACAAACCTGGTGAAACACTCGCAAGGCCTTGTGGCCAGGCAGTAGTGCTAGATGAAGACGTGATTGCGCACGCACATCTAGGTGACGACAACCTTGGGACGAGACCCGGGACGAGCGCGGGTGTACTCGAGGTCGAACCCGATCACCTTTTACTTCTCCTCAGTAAGCAACAACTCCATGATGTGGATGGAGTGCTCCACCCAGACCGGGTTTTTGGTGTACACCACCGAGAGCTCCGTGAGCCTTCTGTGGGTGTCCACCACGGTATGCATGGTGAACTACTGCACATCGTCGGCAGCCGCTCGGAGCGCCATTGGAGCCGCGTAGGATACCCTCTAAGAATTTGTCGTGGTGGGTGTGCTTCTTGCAATAGTGGGGCACGATCAAAAGGTTGAAGAGACACAAGGGTTAAATGGCCGCTGTAATAAATGGGGGTCGTCCGGCCTGTAATCGTCACGTCTTGTCACCGCGTTCTGATACGTCTCCAACGTATCTATAATTTTTGATTGTTCCATGCTATTATATTATCTGTTTTGGATGTTTATGGGCTTTATTAAACACTTTCATATTATTTTTGGGACTAACCTATTGACCCAGAGCCCAGTGCCAGTTCCTGTTTTTTCCCTTGTTTCAGTGTTTCGAAGAAAAGGAATATCAAACGGAGTCGAAACGGAATGAAACCTTCTGGAGAAGTTATTTTTGGAAGGAAAGCTACCCGATAGACTTGGAGTGCACGTCAGGAAAGAAACGAGGGAGGCACGAGGCAGGGGGGCGCGCCCACCCCCCTGGGCGCGCCCTCCACCCTCGTGGGCCCCTCGTGGCTCCCCTGATGTATTTCTTCCGCCTTATATATATATATATATCCATATACCCTAAAACGATCGGGAATAGAATAGATCGGGAGTTCCGCCGCCGCAAGCCTCTGTAGCCACCAAAAACCAATCGGGACCCAGTTCCGGCACCCTGCCGGATGGGGGAACCCTCACCGGTGGCCATCTTCATCATCCCGGCGCTCTCCATGACGAGGAGGGAGTAGTTCACCCTCGGGGCTGAGGGTATGTACCAGTAGCTATGTGTTTGATCTCTCTCTCTCTCTCTCGTGTTCTTGATTTGGCACGATCTTGATGTATCGCGAGCTTTGCTATTATAGTTGGATCTTATGTTTCTTCTCCCCCTCTACTCTCTTGTAATGGATTGAGTTTCCCCTTTGAAGTTATCTTATCGGATTGAGTCTTTTAATGATTTGGGAACACTTGATGTATGTCTTGCGTGGGATACCCGTGGTGACAATGGGGTATTCTATTGATCCACTTGATGTATGTTTTGGTGATCAACTCGTGGGTTCCGCCCATGAACCTATGCATAGGGGTTGGCACACGTTTTCGTCTTGATTCTCCGGTAGAAACTTTGGGGCACTCTTTGAGGTTCTATGTGTTGGTTGAATAGATGAATTTGAGATTGTGTGATGCATATCATATAATCATACCCACGGATACTTGAGGTGACATTGGAGTATCTAGGTTACATTAGGGTTTTGGTTGATGTGTGTCTTAAGGTGTTATTTTACTACGAACTCTAGGGCTGTTTGTGACACTTATAGGAATAGCCGAATGGATTGATCGGAAAGAATAACTTTGAGGTGGTTTCGTACCCTACCATAATCTCTTCGTTTGTTCTCCGCTATTAGTGACTTTGGAGTGACTCTTTGTTGCATGTTGAGGGATAGTTATGTGATCCAATTATGTTATTATTGTTGAGAGAACTTGCACTAGTTAAAGTATGAACCCTAGGCCTTGTTTCAACGCATTGCAATACCGTTTGTGCTCACTTTTATCATTAGTTACCTTGCTGTTTTTATATTTTCAGATTACAAAAACCTATATCTACCATCCATATTGCACTTGTATCACCATCTCTTTGCCGAACTAGTGCACCTATACAATTTACCATTGTATTGGGTGTGTTGGGGACACAAGAGACTCTTTGTTATTTGGTTGCAGGGTTGTTTGAGAGAGACCATCTTCATCCTACGCCTCCCATGGATTGATAAACCTTAGGTCATCCACTTGAGGGAAATTTGGTAGTGTCCTACAAACCTCTGCACTTGGAGGCCCAACAACGTCTACAAGAAGAAGGTTGCGTAGTAGACATCATGCTCTTTTCTGGTGCCGTTGCCGGGGAGGTGAGTGCTTGAAGGTATATCTTTAGATCTTGCAATTGAATCTTTTTGTTTCTTGTCTTATCACTAGTTTAGTTTATAAAAGAAAATTACAAAAAAATGGAATTGAGTTTGTCTCGTACGCTTCATCTTTTTAATATCTTTCGTGAGTATGATGGAAAGGAAAATTGTGCCAAAGTGTTAGAAGAAGAATGCATTAAAATGTTTGGCACTAAATCTTTGAATGATGAGCATGATTGCAATGTTGTTAGTATGAATTCCTTGAATATCCATAGTACTAATGATAATTGCACTAGTCATGATGAAAATATCTCTTATAAGCATGTCCATTTTTGTGGAGTGTATTGGGTTTGCAAGTACACACCAAATAGGGAAGATAGATATTGCAAGAGGCACAGGCATTTAGAAACTAAATTGTTGCAAGAAAGTCTTGATGTTTGTGCTGAAAAATTCAATATTTTTCGCGATCCTTGTGAACTTTGCAATGAACATGGTCATTTAAATCTCCAATGCAAATTGTTTCATGACCGAATCGTGTCCAAAAATTGTGATAATTTGATTACCCTTGAGCATCATAAAGAGCTTAGTCTTCTTTTGGGGTATGAGGAAATGAAACGTATAACTGAGGGTATTCCAAAGTTTAATCTTGATAGATTTCTTGATTTTGATCTAGAGAAGATTTATATGTATTGTGCGGTGAATTGCATTGACAATCCTTATATTGCCAATTACATAAAGAAAAGAAAGCAAATAGAAGATGAAGAGAACACTAATGAAAGGGAAGAGACTTCCCAATATCCTCCTATTATTTCTTATGATGAATCAGGTAACGAGGAGGAGCTTTCTATTCAACCAATCTCATCAATAAGGAGCTCAAAAAAGAGGGATAAACCCGCACATGATGTGAAGAAGAAAAAGAAAAAAAGGAGGAGAGGTAAAAAGATATCTCTCCCAAATAATGTTGCTCCTATTATTGTTGTGCCTCATGAAAATGAAGATGATGCACTTGATGATGATCTCGTTATGCCTATTGCTTGTTGTGATGATTATGATTGGGAAGATAATGATACTTCTTATGATCTTGAAAATCTTTTTGGCACTTGCTTGGAATACGATAATTGCTATACTATTGGTGCTATCCATACTATTAATGATGAGAGTGATTATGCTTATGATATGAAAAGGCCCAAGCTTGGGGATGCTATGTTTGAAGAAGATGATGTTTTTGAGAATATATTTTTTGACCTTGAAGACTGCAGGGTTTACACCCCACAGCATTTTATTAATGATAAGAGCAGGAACAATACAATGCTTCCTCAAGTTGAGGAAAAATAAAAAGAAGAATAAAACAAGAACCTAAAGAAGGCTATATAAGGGAGGGATGTACTATACCTAATAATTACAATGTTACACTTAACCAACTCTCCTCAAGGAGGTAGGAAATCAATCCACTTAAGTAAGGCCTCTCTATACTTCCGTTTGATTCTATGAGAGAGCAGAGTGAGATCATGAATGAAGCCATTTCTCCACGCCCTGAAAGATGGTTTGATGTTCCTGAAAGCTCTGTCATTCCTGACCTTCCAAATATTCCACCAGGTAGTGAATACCACCTCCCCAAAGAAAGGTTTGTTGAAATCCTTTCTAGCATGGCATGCAATCTCCACCATGTCATCACTGTCTTTCCATATAATTTGCAGATAAATCCACACCCGAACACTGAAATTGCACTGGAAAAAGAGGTGGTTTCTGTCCTCCAGTATCCCAGTTGGACAAAGTACACATTCAGGCCCATCATTAATCCTCCAGTGCCTCCTCTGGATCATGTCCTTAGTGTTAACCCTGTCCATTATAACAAGCCAAGCAAACATCTTGATCGGCATTGTACAGCAACTCCTCCAGATCCACCCCAGGATGGGGTTTGCTACCATTGGCTGATAGACAAAGTCATAAAACTTTTTTGTAGTATATTCAGACTTCTTGCCATGCCTCCACCCCCAAGAGTCATGACAGCTACTGTCTATATGGAAAGACCCCATTAAGGACGAGAGCTGCTGTAGATCCTGAAAGGCTTGTTCAGAAAGAGGCAAGTAAAAAAGGTCTTGGAAACTACTAGCCTGAAAGACTTCCCTGACTGAGAGGTTTTTGTGGAGACAAAAGGAATAGAGCCTAGGAAATCGATCTTGAAGAGGGACATAACTGTTTCCAATTTGCCAATGATCAGACCAGAACAGTACGGTATCTCCACTATGAACATCAACCGAAGTAACTGCTCTCAAATTATCCATCAACTTGCAGACATCTCTCCACCAAAAAGAGCCACAAAGAATAGTATCATGTGGAATCCTTTGGAAATAGTATGAATCCCAGACTAACTGAACACAAGGCACATCCACCTTATTATAAAATTTATTCAGATGTTTCAGAAGGAGAGCTTCATTTTACAAACCAAGGTTTAAGATTCCAAGCCCCTCCTTCGATTTAGGCCTGCAAACAAGTGGCCAGGCAGCCAGAGAATGGCCCCTCTCCTGACCATATTTCCTCCATAAACACTGCCTCTGAATCCTTTCCAACTGCTTCAAAATACCCTGAGGAATTGACAAGATGCAAAGGAAGAAGATAGGCAAAGAAGAAATGACAGAGTTTACTAATTGTAATCTACTCCCTTGAGGCAAAAACCAAGAACTTGCTGTCAATCTTCTCTCCATACAATCCACTAGGGGAAGTAGATCCACAATCTTCGGCCTGGTAGTCCCCACTAGCAGACCTAGATATGTGAAAGGCATTTTGCCTAACTTACATCCAAAAAAGGCAGCAAGATCAGTAGCAACCTGGTCAATCACATTAATAGGATACATGGAGGATTTATGGAAGTTAATTTGAAGACCAGTTGCCTCTGAGAAAGAATATAACACTGATTCCAGTGCCCCCAATTGACCCTTGTCAGCATTTAAGAAAAGCAGTGTGTCATCAGCATATTGGACAACAGGGAAATCTGGATCAAGGGTTGGCAGTGGCCTGCTTATTAAACCCTGCTGAAGAAGATCATTGATCAATGTCTGCAAGAGGTCAGCCGCAATAACAAAGAGCAAGGGAGAGATTGGGTCTCCATGCTTAACTCCACATTTGCATTTAAAATGGTTACCGGGAAATCCATTCAGCAAGACAGAAGAAGTGCCTGATGACAACAACTGCTTAATCCATGTAATCCATCTTTTGTCAAAACCTTTTGCAACAAGAATCCTTATGATAGCCTCATGCTGGATAGAATCAAAAGCCTTTTCAAAGTCTAACTTAAGCAAAAGGATGGGCCGTTTAGACTGATTACACTGATGGATATATTCAAAGGTCCAAGCAAGGCAATCCTGGATTGTTCTTGATTTTATGAAACCATACTGATTTTTATGCACACATTTGATGATCTCCTGTTGAAATCTGTTAGCAGCAAGCTTTGTAAGAAATTTCAGACCAACACTAGTGAGTGAAATAGGCCTAAAGTCTCCCACACTCTCAGGTGTCTGTTTCTTTGGGATCAGAGTAATGTATGCATCATTGAGATTTTCTAACTGAACTGTTCCAGCATGAAACTCATGTACCAGCTGAATAAAATCAGCAGATATTATGTGCCAACACTTAAAAAAAAAATTCCATTGAAGCCATCAGGCCCAGGTGCCTTATCAGTAGGCATTTCTTTAATAACTTATTCAATTTCCTTTAGATCAAAAGGTTTTGTGAGCACCTCCAAGCCCTGAACCCTAGGTATTAAAGACAATATGTTCTCATCCAAAGATATTGGCCGAACCGTCCCCATTCTGCTTTTGAAGGAAGACAAGAACTCTTTGGCCATTTCCTCATGATCTGACGTGACAGAGCCATCAGACAACAACAGGTTAGCAATAGAATTCTTTCTATATCTCTCAGTTGCCATGGCCTGAAAGAATTTGGAGTTTTCCTCTCCCACTTTGATATACCTGATGGTACATCTTTTCCTCCAGTATAGATATTGCATGTGCAGCAGATGCTCATGGTGCAGTTTAGTGACTTTCCTGAAATTGCTCTCAGGTCTGGAAAGAGACCTCATGTCCTCAAGATTGTCCAACCAAAGAATTACCCAGTTGCATTTCTCAATTAACCTTTTAATATGTGATAAACCTTTCTGCCATTTCTTCAATGCAAACCACAAAGCCTTTAATTTATCAACAATAATTGCTGAAATATGGGTCTTATGAGAAGGACAAGTCCAAACCTCCTGCACACAATCCATAAAACCAGCCTGATGGACCCAAAAAATTTCAAACCTGAAAATATGCGCCTTTGGAATTGATGTACTGATGGTAACCGGACAAGGCACATGATCAGGTTAATCCAACTGGCAGAGGTAAAAACCCAGTCTAGTTGTTCCAGAAGAGGCGTGTCCTGCATGTTAGACCAAGTAAACTTTCTTCCCTTTAAAGGAAGTTCTAGCAGTCCCAAATGGCCAACAATTTCATTGAAAATAAACATATCATTGATATCACCACCAGGGAGGTTCCTATTTTCAGTGGAACGAATAAAGTTGAAATCCCCCATCAACATCCACTTCTGGTCCGGGTCGATGTACAAATTGTAGATCCAGGAAACAAACTCATCACACAACTCACCCTGACAGGGGCCATAAACATTAACCAGAAACCACTATTCGTTCTTATGAACAGAGGTAAATTGCATAACAATAGCGTAGGGTTTAACTTCCAGCAGAGTGCCATGAAACACGTCAGATCGCCACGCAGTTAAAAGACCCCCCGAGGCACCTCTAGAGGAGGACTCAACAAATTGATCAAAGCCATAGGGACAGATGCTTTTCATAGTTGTACGCGAGCATGAGGAGAGCTTAGTTTCTTGAAGACAAACCACAGAACACTGACTTTCAGTCACTTTCTCCCTGACAGAACGCTGCCTAGCATCAGAATTCAGACCGCGAACATTCCAACATAAAATTTTCCAACTACGCGTTGACACACGATTCATTAATCACCGAGGAATAGAAGAACAGATATAGCATGACACACAATGCCATACCACCCAAAAGATAACAGAGTTCAGTACCACAATGTGCCACTTCCCGAGCCGGACGCAGTTCAACAATAAAGAAAGCAAACATAACAGGCTCTCTAGGCCTTGACATAGTAGCTAACATAATCATTAAGCTGAAGATGCAGAAGAATCCTCCTGTGGATTAGCCATAAGCTTGTCCACCGATAGAAGGGAAGGATCAATCTCCAGCTCCGCGCCCACAGCCTGAAGAACATGAATTGGGGTATGCGGTGGTTCACCAGGCTGTGCATCTTCACGGCCATCCGCAGAAGTGGGCTGGGCCTTGTTCTCCATGGGCTTGGCACGGGGGCGCTTCTTTGATGGCTGAAGCGAGAGCTGCTCGAAAACCACGTTTTTGAAGCCATCTAACTTTGCCGCGCTCCGAGTGCAACGTCTCAGTGACGTATCAACAATAGGAGCCTTCTTCTTCTCTCTCCGCTTTCTCGCGGTAGTTTGCTCCACAGAGAAAACCACAGATGGTGACTCAGCAGAGACAGAGACAGCAAAATTACCAGATGCAACTTCTTTAGAAACAGAAACAGAATCAGCCGGCAGCTCCTCAAATAAAGCTCTGGCCACTGGGCGCTTCAACATGACAGGTCTTCTGGCAACAGCAACCATGTGCAAGGAAGCAGTCAAACAAGACATCTTTCTGGATTCATCAAAAGCAATGGACCAAGACCTCTTGGAGTAAATAATTGTGCCCATCGGTTTGAAGAAGATAGACCTTGGCACCTCCTTAACTGACAAATCAAACATGAGGTTCTGGAAAGACCTCTTCCAAATCATCTCCGGAGGGAGAGGAGGTCCAGCCACAATGCATGCCATGCCAAAAAAGATCTCATGTTGCTGAATCACAGGAGGTTGGTAAGGCACAATTGCCAGCTGATTCTCCTCGAAGACAGGATGCTGCTGAAGATCTGGGAGAGGCAAATCATGTTGCTGTTGGATATCAATGCCCTGCTCCTGTTGGTCCACAGAAACTGATCCCTCCGGCTGATCAATCACAATAGCAACTTGATCCTGTTCAGGAGCAGCCGGCTGCAGGGCCTGCTCATCCTCTGCTTCATCTCCCCACATGGCATTACCCCAACCAGGCACTTCATCATTCACAGGTGGAGGGGGAGGAACCACAGGTGCATCATTCCATCCCAACATTGGGTATGGTGGCAAAACAAACGGCAAGTTATCCGGTACCAGATTACCAGGCAACGGATGGGGGTTTCCATCCAGAGGCATTTGGTCTTCGTCGTTTGGCATCTGATCTGCAAAATCCGCACCAAGAACATAGCATGCAGCAGTCCAAGACTGTAACACCCACGATGCGGCTATATCTCCCACGTGTCGAGGCACGACTTAGAGGCATAACCGCATTGTGGTTTTGTCGCAAGAAGGGTCATCTTCACACAATCCCATGTAATGAACAAGAATGGGATAACGAGAGTTGGCTTACAATCGCCACTTCACACAATACATAAATATAATTCATACATCATCCAAAATACACACATAGACCGACTATGGTCAAAATCCAAATGAAAATAAGATAACCCCAAATGCTAGATCCCCGATCGTCCCAACTGGGCTCCACTACTGATCATCAGGAAAAGACACATAGTAACGACCACGTTCCTCGTCGAACTCCCACTTGAGGTCGATCTCATCAACTGCACTGGCATCGTCGGCACCTGCAACTGTTTTGGTAGAATCCGTGAGTCACAAGGACTCAGCAATCTCACACTCGCGAGATCAAAACTATTTAAGCTTATAGGAAAAGATGGTGTAATGAGGTGGAGCTGCAGCAAGCACTAAGCATATGGTGGCTAACATACGCAATTGAGAGCGAGAAGAGAAGCAACAGAATGGTCGTCAACTAGTAATGACCAAGAAGTGATCCTGAACTCCTACTTACGTTCATGCATAACTCAAACCGTGTTCACTTCGCGGACTCCGCCGAGAAGAAACCATCACGGCTACACACACAGTTGATGTATTTTAATTAAGTCAAGTGACAAGTTCTCTACAACCGGACATTAACAAATTCTCATCTGCCTCATAACCGCGGGCACGACTTTCGAAAGATAATACCCTGCAGGGGTGTCCCAACTTAGCCCATCATAAGCTCTCACGGTCAACGAAGGATAAACCTTCTCCCGGAAAGACCCGATCAGTCTCGGAATCCCGGTTTAGAAGACATTTCGACAATGGTAAAACAAGACCAGCAAAGCCGCCCGAATGTGCCGACAAATCCCGATAGGAGCTGCACATATCTCGTTCTCAGGGCTCATCGGATGAACACTACGTACAACTAAAACCAATCCTCGAGTTTCCCCAAGGTGGCGCTGCAAGTGGCTCTAGTTTGGACCAGCACTCAGAGGAACACTGGCCCGGGGGTTTTAAATAAAGATGACCCTCGGGCTCGCGAAAACCCGGGGGAAAAGTCTTAGGTGGCAAATGGTAAAACCAAGGTTGGGCCTTGCTGGAGGAGTTTTATTCAAGGCGAACTGTCAAGGGGGTCCCATAAATCACCCAACCGCGTAAGGAACGCAAACTCAAGGAACATAATACCGGTATGACAGAAAATAGGGCGGCAAGAGTGGAACAAAACACTAGGCATAAGGCCGAGCCTTCCACCCTTTACCAAAATATATAGATGCATTAATTAAATAAGAGATATTGTGATATCCCAACATATCCATGTTCCAACATGGAACAAACTTCAACTTCACCTGCAACTAGCAACGCTATAAGAAAGGCTGAGCAAAAGCGGTAACTTAGCCAAACAACGGTTTGCTAGGAAAGGATGGTTAGAGGCTGTCATGGCAAATATGGGAGGCATGATATAGCAGGTGGTAGGTAGCGCAGCATGGCAATAGAACGAACAACTAGCAAAGCAAAGATAGAAGTGATTTCGAGGGTGTGGTCATCTTGCCTGCAAGGTTCTTAGAGTTGTCGAAAGCTTGATCCTTGTAAGCGTACTCAACAGGTTCCTCGTTCACGAACTCGTCTCCCAGCTCTACCCAAGACAAGAACACAAGCAATGGAACCACGATCAATCACGGGAAAAGCACAAGCAACATGATGCGATACATGAATGATATGCAAGATATGATATGCGATGCATATGCGTGCTCCGGAAGGAAAATGATGAACAAGGCAGTAACTTGGCAAACCAAGCATGCCACTGGGAAGATGAGATGATTTTGGTCGAAATCGATATAAAGATCACCGGAAATGGATGCACGGTTTGCAAATGGCAAGCAAAACAAGAATGACACGAATCTGCGATTAACAGCATGATAGCACTTAGAATGCAACAAGTAACAATGGTACAACACTCCAACATAGCAACAAAGCATATGGAAGAAATCTACAGGAGATGCTTGACAAAATATGAACACTAAGCTATGGCTAGTTCACACCGCAGCAGATTCAAACAAGCATGGAAAAAGTGCAAAAGATAACAGGTTCACAGACTTGGTGAAATTACTGGACATGCCTGAAACAGCATCACGTAGCAATGTTCAGAGCACGAAATGAACATGCTACAGGAACTTAAGATGGCAAAACAAGGCATGGAGGTATTATACTAAATACATATGACAAAAGTCCCTTACTGACCATAAGCCAAAAAGGACCAGAAGATAAGATGGAAACCATGTAAACATAGCAAGTTTCGTTAACAGGTTTCAGACTTAGCAGAAAACAGAGCATGGGCAGAAACAATAATATGAAGGCATCTTGGTGAGCTTGATGCACTCACCAAAAAGCAATGCATGACAAAATAAGCATACCTACAGCAAGATGGCATGTTTATGAAGCTATACATGGCAAGAACAAATACATAGCATTAAAGGATCATCTACAACAAGCTTGGTAAAATTGAATAACATGTTAAGAATCTGACAGAAATATTTTATAGCAAAAGTAGAGCAAGAATGAGTCATGCTATGGCACTCCATAATTTCAAACAAGGGCATGAATGGCTCAATTACAACAATAGCTACAAAACATCCTTACTGAACATCTCCAAAATAAGCATGGATCTCTCTGTAGCCACATGGATACATAGCAACAAAATAACAGCAGTCACAGACTTTAAAAACTACCAAGTCTCTGAAATCAGAAACATTACGGAGACTAGTTTGCATGCTTGTGCTAGTAACCACAGAGATCACAAAAATACATGGCATACACCTCTGTAAATATGGCATAGCATACAATAAAACACATGTAGAGCTCATGCCCATAAGATGCACAGATTAAATGCAACAAAAATAACAAATCTCCAGGTTCTGCTAAGTAACAGCAGATAACAGCAACTAGCACTCTTGCACCAGAGATTTGGGCATCAAGATGGACTCAAATGACCATGGTTCAATGGAACAAAATGAAGAGCATTACGAGGCGAACATTTCGATATATTACACGCACGAAACGGAGCTATATGCAGAGAGTTATGATGCGATGAACATGGGCTAGTACTATAAAATATTAGGACATAAATATTTCGGGGGAGAAGAAGTCAACCTCCCGTTGACTGGATCGGGATCGGGCCGGAGTTCGCTCGAGGTCGCCGGCGCTGGGGAAGAGGAGGGAGGACGCGGCGCGGCTTCGGCGACGCGGGAGGAAGGAGAGGAGCCCGGGCGAGGAGGGCGGCGGGGCTCGCGGGCGACAGGCGGCGGGCTTCGGTGGGCGCGGCCCGCGGGAACGACGGCGAGGGGCGCCGACGGCCGGGTGGCGGCGCGGCGAGGACGGCGAGGCGGCAGGGCCGGCCGGCGCGCGGTGGAGGCACGGGAGCGGCGGAGGGAGGCGGCGGCGGGGCGCGCGGGCTCGGGGACGGCTCGGGGGGGCCTGCGGCTGGCTTCCCGGGCTTCGGCGGCGGCCGGCGTACGGCCCGCCACGTGGCGCGCTGCGATTCACGCGGGGCAGCGGCGGGATCCGTCCGGCGGCGACCGGACGTGTCCGGCGGCGACGGGAGGAGTTTTTTTAGGGTTTGGACTGCGAATGTATTTCGGGAGGGATGCATATATATAGGTAGAGGGAGCTAGGAGGCTCCAAATTGAGCATGGTTTTCGCCCACACGATCGTGATCGAACGACCTAGAGCATGGAAGTGAGTTTGCTGGGTTTTGGGCTGTTTAGAGAGGGGTTTTGCTGCAACACACAAAAGGACTTTGCGGTTGCCCGGTTAACCGTTGGAGTACCAAACGACCTCCAAATGGAACGAAACTTGACCGGTGGTCTCCCGGTGGTATACCAAGGCCACTTGACAAGCCTCGGTCCATTCCGAGAACGTTCAACACCCGCTCACAAAAAGAAACAAGAGGGGTGCACCGGAGGAGGTGGGAGTGCCGGATTGCAAAACGGACAACGGGGAAAATGCTCGGATGCATGAGACGAACACGTATGCAAATGCAATGCACACGATGACATGATATGAGATGCATGACATGAACAAAATGCAAAAACAGAAAACAAAACCCGACCACGAAGGGAATAACATAACACATAGCTGAAAATGGCAAGAGTTGGAGTTACAAATATGGAAAGTTACATCCGGGGTGTTACAAAGACACTTGAGCACCTCCCCATTCCGCATAATCACCAAAAACAACATCTCTTGGAACCAACGGCGTATCTGGAAAGCTAGCCTCAACCAAAGTCCGGACAAGGTAAGGATCCTCACTGTCCCAAGAAATAAACTTTCCGAAAGTGCCTACAGCCTGCGAGATGTATTCTGTAGTGCGGTAATCCAGAGGAATCCTAATGAACATTAACCAGCCCTTACGAAAACCATGTGTTCCCTTGAAATTTTCCCCCTCATCATGCTTCATAAATCTAACAAAATGATCGTTGCCCAACGAAAAAGGTGCATGCTGAATCAAGGTGTATCTAACTGACGGATCCCTGACTTGGAACAAACCCACCCCATGAAACCACGGCTGAGCAGATCGGACCAGAATACCTCTATTTTGCAGAAACTGGACAACCTCTTCCCGCACCGGGCCAAGCGGCCCCTTAGGCGCAGGCATCACCTCTGCGACCATGAAGTCCTCATGACGACGGGGCGGACGAGCAGCAGGCGTGAAGAAGGTGCGAGGAAGCCGACGATCGCCACCATCAATGACATGGTGGCCAGCAGGCACAAAGCGCTGAGGATCGAGCTCATAGTTCGCCATGGAAGAGGCAGAAGCTTGTCGGGGGTTTTCTTTGGCTTGGGGAGAGGGAAGATGCAATGGGGGCGGCGTCGATGGGACTAGACAGTCTATCCCAATAACTCCGGCTCTGTTCCCATGAGAAGCAGCAGATTCCGATAAAATCGTTGTTTGAGAATATATTTGCTGCAATTAATGTTTGTCCCAAGCTTCGGGATGCTATGTCTAATGAAGATGATATTTTTAGCCTCTCAAGTTTCGATATGCAAATTTATAATGATGATAGCATGCCTCCTACTTATGATGATTATATTGATGAAAGTGGGTTTGGAAGAGTGTCAACTTTAGGAAGTAATGATCCCACTATTTTGGAGGATGTTGAATCTTATAATATTTATGAAAGTGGATTTGGAGAGGTCATGACTTTATTTAGTGATGTATCCACTATTTCGGAAGAGGTTTCAATTGATTATGATGAGAGCAAAGTTGCTACTTATGATGATTACTGTGATGAAACTTATGCTATAAAGAGTAGTGATGATTATATTTATCAAACTTGTCATCATTATGATTACCCTTTTTCTGAAAACTACTCCTTTAATGTGGAAACAATTTATAGTATTCAAGTCTCTTATGGTACTCCCACTATTCCGAATGAGAAGAATTTTACTTATGTTGAGAGTAGTAAAAATTCTATGCTTGTAGATCATGAAAAGAATGCTTTAGGTGCTGGTTATATTGTTGAATTCATTCATGATGCTACTGAAAATTATTATGAGGGAGGAACATATGCTTGTAGGAATTGCAATAATATCAAGTTTCCTCTCTATGTGCTTAAAGTTTTAAAGTTATGCTTGTTTTGCCTTCCTATGCTAGTTGATTATTGTTCCCATAAGTTGTTTGCTCACAAAATCCCTATGCATAGGAAGTGGGTTAGACTTAAATGTGCTAGTCATATTCTTCATGATGCTCTCTTTATGTTTCAATTCTTATCTTTTATGTGAGCATCATTGAAATCATCATGCCTAGCTAGGGGCGTTAAACGATAGCGCTTGTTGGGAGGCAACCCAATTTTATTTTAGTCTTTTGCTTTTTGGTTCTGTTTAGGAATAAATAAATCATCTAGCCTCTGGTTAGATGTGCTTTTATGTTTTAATTAGTGTTTGTGCCAAGTAAGACCTATAGGATCTTCTTGGATAATAGTTATTTGATCTTGCTGAAAATTCCAGAAACTTTCTGTTCACGAAAACAATTGTTTAAAATCACCAGAACGTGATAACATACTGATTCCAATTGCAGAAGATCTATAATCAAATTATCTAGGTCGTCCTATTTTGGTAGAATGTTTTGAGTTCCAGAAGTTTGCGTTAGTTACAGATTACTACAGACTGTTCTGTTTTTGACAGATTCTGTTTTTCGTGTGTTGTTTGCTTATTTTGATGACTCTATGGCTAGTAAAATACTCCCTCCGTCCCAAAATATAAGAACGTTTTTGACACTAGCATAGTGTCAAAAACGTTCTTATATTTTGGGACGGAGGTAGTAGCTTATAAACCATAGAGAAGTTGGAATACAGTAGGTTTAACACCAATATAAATAAAGAATGAGTTCATTACAGTACCTTGAAGTGGTGTTTTGTTTTCTTTCGCTAACGGAGCTTACGTGTTTTCTGTTGAGTTTTGTGTTGTGAAGTTTTCAAGTTTTGGGTAAAGATTCGATGGACTATGGAATAAGGAGTGGCAAGAGCCTAAGCTTGGGGATGCCCAAGGCACCCCAAGGTAATATTCAAGGACAACCAAGAGCCTATGCTTGGGGATGCCCCGGATGGCATCCCCTCTTTCGTCTTCGTTCATCGGTAACTTTACTTGGAGCTATATTTTTATTCACCACATGATATGTGTTTTGCTTGGAGCGTCATTTTATTTTCTTTAGATTTGCTTGATGTTTGAATAAAATACCAAGATATGAAATTCTTAAATGAGAGAGAGTCTTCACATAGCTACATAATTATTTAACTACTCATTGATCTTCACTTATATCTTTTTGGAGTAGTTTGTCATTTGCTCTAGTGCTTCACTTATATCTTTTAGAGCACGATGGTAGTTTTATTTTGAAGAAATAGATGAACTCTCATGCTTCACTTATATTATTTTGAGAGTCTTTAGAACAGCATGGTAGTTTGCTTTGGTTATGAAACTAGTCCTAATATGATGGGCATCCAAGATGGGTATAAAAAAACTTTCATATAAGTGCATTGAATACTAAGAGAAGTTTGATACTTGATGATTGTTTTGAGATATGGAGATAGTGATATTAAAGTTGTGCTAGTTGAGTAGTTGTGAATTTGAGAAATACTTGTGTTGAAGTTTGCAAGTCCCATAGCATGCACGTATGGTAAACGTTATGTAACAAATTTGAAACATGAGGTGTTCTTTGATTGTCCTCCTTATGAGTGGCGGTCGGGGACGGGCGATGGTCTTTTCCTACCAATCTATCCCCCTAGGAGCATGCGCATAGTGCTTGGTTTTTGATGACTTGTAGATTTTTGCAATAAGTATGTGAGTTCTTTATGACTAATGTTGAGTCCATGGATTATACGCACTCTCACCTTTCCATCATTGCTAGCCTCTTCGGTGCCGTGCATTGCCCTTTCTCACATTGAGAGTTGGTGCAAATTTCGCCGGTGCATCCAAACCCCGTGATATGATACGCTCTTTCACACATAAATCTCCTTATATCTTCCTCAAAACAGCCACCATACCTACCTATTATGGCATTTCCATAGCCATTCCGAGATATATTGCCATGCAACTTTCCACCATTCCATTGATCATGACACATTCATCATTGTCATATTGCTTAGCATGATCATGCAGTTGACATAGTATTTGTGGCAAAGCCACCGTTCATAATTCTTTCATACATGTCACTCTTGGTTCATTGCATATCCCGGTACACCGCCGGAGGCATTCATATAGAGTCATACTTTGTTCTAGTATCGAGTTGTAATCATTGAGTTGTAAATAAATAGAAGTGTGATGATCATCATTTTCTAGAGCATTGTCCCAAGTGAGGAATAAAAAAAGAGAAAGGCCATAAAAAAGAGAAGGCCCAAAAAATGAGAGAAAAAGAGAGAAGGGACAATGTTACTATCCTTTACCACACTTGTGCTTCAAAGTAGCACCATAATCTTCATGATAGAGAGTCTCTTGTTTTATCACTTTCATATACTAGTGGGAATTTTTCATTATAGAACTTGGCTTGTATATTCCAACAATGGGCCTCCTCAAGTGCCCTAGGTCTTCGTGAGCAAGCAAGTTGGATGCACACCCACTTAGTTTCTTTTGTTGAGCTTTCATACATTTATAGCTCTAGTGCATCCGTTGCATGGCAATCCCTACTCCTTGCATTAACATCAATCGATGGGCATCTCCATAGCTCATTGATTAGCCTTGTTGATGTGAGACTTTCTCCTTTTTTTTTTATCTTCTCCACATAACCCCCATCATCATATTCTATTCCACCCATAGTGCTATGTCCATGGCTCGCGCTCATGTATTGCGTGAAGGTTGAAAGGGTTTGAGATTACTAAAGTATGAAACAATTGCTTGGCTTGTCATCGGGGTTGTGCATGATGAGAGCATTCTTGTGTGACGAAAATGGAGCATGACTAAACTATATGATTTTGTAAGGATGAACTTTCTTTGGCCATGTTATTTTGAGAGGACATAATTGCTTAGTTAGTATGCTTGAAGTATTATTATTTTTATGTCGATATTGAAATTTTATCTTGAATCTTATGGATCTGAATATTCTTGCCACAATAAAGAAGATTATATTGATAAATATGTTAGGTAGCATTCCACATCAAAAATTCTGTTTTTATCATTTACCTACTCGAGGACGAGCATGAATTAAGCTTGGGGATGCTGATACGTCTCCAACGTATCTATACTTTTTGATTGTTCCATGCTATTATATTATCTGTTTTGGATGTTTATGGGCTTTATTAAACACTTTTATATTATTTTTGGGACTAACCTATTGACACAGAGCCCAGTGCCAGTTCCTGTTTTTCCCTTGTTTCAGTGTTTCGAAGAAAAGGAATATCAAACGGAGTCGAAACGGAATGAAACCTTCTGGAGAAGTTGTTTTTGGAAGGAAAGCTACCCGATAGACTTGGAGTGCACGTCAGGAAAGAAACAAGGGAGGCACGAGGCAGGGGGCGCGCCCTCCACCCTCGTGGGCCCCTCGTGGCTCCCCTGACGTATTTCTTCCGCCTATATATCCATATACCCTAAAACGATCGGGGAACAAAATAGATCGGGAGTTCCGCCGCCGCAAGCCTCTGTAGCCACCAAAAACCAATCGGGACCCTGTTCCGGCACCCTGCCGGAGGGGGAAACCCTCACTGGTGGCCATCTTCATCATCCCGGCGCTCTCCATGACGAGGAGGGAGTAGTTCACCCTCGGGGCTGAGGGTATGTACCAGTAGCTATGTGTTTGATCTCTCTCTCTCGTGTTCTTGGTTTGGCACGATCTTGATGTATCGCGATCTTTGCTATTATAGTTGGATCTTATGTTTCTTCTCCCCCTCTACTCTCTTGTAATGGATTGAGTTTCCCCTTTGAAGTTATCTTATCGGATTGAGTCTTTTAATGATTTGAGAACACTTGATGTATGTCTTGCGTGGGATACCCGTGGTGACAATGGGGTATTCTATTGATCCACTTGATGTATGTTTTGGTGATCAACTCGCGGGTTCCGCCCATGAACCTATGCATAGGGGTTGGCACACGTTTTCGTCTTGATTCTCCGGTAGAAACTTTGGGGCACTCTTTGAGGTTCTATGTGTTGGTTGAATAGATGAATTTGAGATTGTGTGATGCATATCATATAATCATACCCACGGATACTTGAGGTGACATTGGAGTATCTAGGTGACATTAGGGTTTTGGTTGATGTGTGTCTTAAGGTGTTATTTTACTACGAACTCTAGGGCTGTTTGTGACACTTATAGGAATAGCCCAATGGATTGATCGGAAAGAATAACTTTGAGGTGGTTTCGTACCCTACCATAATCTCTTCGTTTGTTCTCCGCTATTAGTGACTTTGGAGTGACTCTTTGTTGCATGTTGAGGGATAGTTATGTGATCCAATTATGTTATTATTGTTGAGAGAACTTGCACTAGTGAAAGTATGAACCCTAGGCCTTGTTTCAACGCATTCCAATACCGTTTGTGCTCACTTTTATCATTAGTTACCTTGCTGTTTTTATATTTTCAGATTACAAAAACCTATATCTACCATCCATATTGCACTTGTATCACCATCTCTTCGCCAAACTAGTGCACCTATACAATTTACCATTGTATTGGGTGTGTTGGGGACATAAGAGAATCTTTGTTATTTGGTTGCAGGGTTGTTTGAGAGAGACCATCTTCATCCTACGCCTCCCACGGATTGAAAAACCTTAGGTCATCCACTTGAGGGAAATTTGCTACTGAACTACAAACCTCTGCACTTGGAGGCCCAACAACGTCTACAAGAAGAAGGTTGCGTAGTAGACATCACGTTCATAGCAGAGGATTCTAGTGCACGCTTGACAACGCCACACGTGTTTCGTTTGACCATGCGTTGGCTCGAAGAGGCGCCAAATGTATCATCAATGAGCCTCTTCCCGCGCTACTGCGCAGGCTTCCCGCCCGGCTAGTTTGGCCACGCGTCGGCTAGAAGAGGGACAAATCATGGGCGTTTATTGGCAAAAAGCTTTGTAAAAACGAAGTGTGTGAAATGAATTCTGTCATAAGTTTACCCGTGGGTGATGAGGTAAAAGTTACACAGAAGGGTGATGATGGACACTCGAGTGCAATAATTAATTCTGCGCTCTACAGGGCACACGGTTCAAGAAACCAACTATGTGCAATAATGTCGAAGATCGCAGTCGAGTTAGCTATACAGATCGTGTGCTATGAGATCGACAAGGTAAACACATTCGATAACGGTTAATAAAATCTAAGTCCATTGCATATTAAGGTCAAAATAGTGCTACCAATATACGCGTCTCATACGATGCCATTTCAACGATTGTACCACAAAAGCTCAAAATATTACAAGGTTCAAATTCCAGAGTTATATGGCTCAAATTCAAAGATTACAAGGTTCCAACTCATATTAGAATTGAAATTCAGCTCATCAGCTGCAAACGCTCGCGCCGATCCGCTGAACATGGATATAAGAGAGGTTCAAACTAATATTACCACTTGTAAGACTAGTTTCGAAACCTCATAATTTTTGCAAAGGGGTCAGCCACTGAGAAGTCATGTATGAGATGACTTCCTATTACTCTGTCATTTGAAGTTCCAAAATGAAATTCAGCATTTTCGGAGCCTATTCCATTCTGCCACAGCCGTCGGCGCTGATCAACAAATCATTCATTTTTGCGAAATAAATGTAGGGTAAGCCTCATTACCTTCAGCACCCTTGCTCTGACAACAAAGAACCTGGCGAATATAATCTCCAGTAAGGTCCCTCGGTAGGAGTTCAAAGTAATTTCTGAGAGATGCAGATCTAGGCATTCGATGTGATTGTTATATTATATCATATTATCCACCACCGGGCCTAATCTTATCTGCAAAGAAGAAAATGTGTTAGTGCCTACATGCAGTTTTGAACACTAGTACAGACCTACTTGGTTTGCAGGATTTGTAAAATGCACTAACGTGCCATCTTCGATCCGACATGATTAACATGGGCATTTGATTACAATCTAGAAAAATGTAGCCTTCTTCAAAAGAGGTTGCAGTGGATGAAAAGTTACGTAAGAAAACTAGTACAGATGAATCCAAAGGAGAAATGCTTATGGATTGTAACCATATGGATCAAGCAACCAATATGGGGGGGCACATGTATGTACTGAAATCCTCAAAAAATCCTTCAGAAACAGTTGTACATGGTCATTGTAAACTTGGAAAAAGGTGTCACAAATTGAACTCCCTTATGGTTAACATTTAACAGGAAAGGAACATCACCTCGATATATAGCTTCTCTAGGCAAGGAAAGCATCTCAGGAAACTGACAACTTGGTCCAGGTTGGGGCTGATAGATTCTAGTGCCAAGACCTTCACTGTGCATAGTTTCGTGGTCAAGCTTGTCGGAATCATTTTCTGGATGACAGACGACATACATCTTCAAAATTAGAAATAATGTTAATTCCTAGAAGGAGAGGTAGAAGGCGGCTGTTGTATCTGAACGGGTGTGGATCCAATAACAAGTTCAGAGTATTTGTCAGACGAGTAGCCCACAACTGTCAATTTCGGCGCAGAAATGACACTGATTCTTTTTGGACCTTCTTGATCAACTAAAAGTATTCTCTCAAGTGAAGGTGTGTCCTCAATGACCATAACGTGGTACAAACACATCTTGTGATGTCTTCTTGCAGCACCAGCAACACACAGAAATAGTCCAGAGAGTCATGGAGGTGATGTGGAAGCTATTCAACCCATTGATCGCCTAAAGACGAAGGTACTCGAGTGCAGTACAGCCACGGAGCAGGCGCTCCATGTCACCGTTTGAGAGGTAGGCAGTGACGAGCTTGAGGTGCTTCAGTCGTGGTAGAATAAGAGCGGGCGCGTCATTAGGGGGGGTGGAAGTTCCTATACTTGGCGACGTGCATCATGGGCACGAGGCGGAGCACGGACGTTGGCAGCAAGCGCATATGCCCATCATCAAAGGTGAGCTCCTCGAGCTGATCTAGGGCGGGGATCGGAACCAGTCGTCAAGCTTGCTCGGTTCTTGCCATTGGAACAGAACTTGCCCATGCTAAGGCCTCTGGTTGGACCAGGGTGACTGCCGAGGATCTGGGAGAACACATCCAAGCTTTTCCGATAGCCATGGCAGAGCTCGTGGGTGTCGATGAGGTCGAGAGGGGTGGAGTTCCATAGGGGGCGCCACCGCTAGGAAAGGACGGTTGTCCATGCCCCATATTTGATTGGTAGGAGGGAGATGATGACTATCAACATATCATCGGGGAGGATGCTGATGAAGTCTCGGCCTGCTGGAGTCGCTTGCGGTTCTTGCTCGACCCGCCTCCGCTTGTTGGCAGCCCCGTTCTCCACCTCTGGAGTCTCCTCATCAGTGGCGCTTTCTGATAGAAGTGGGAGTACAGGGAATATTTAGTTAAAAAAGGGCAATAGAAAAGTGTATTGGTAACTAGAAGTTAGTATGTAGGAATAGAGTAAGAAAATGGAATAAAAATTTGTTGCTTAAATACTACACAATTCCTTTGATATTGTTGGGTAAGTCAACATGCAGATACTTGAAAAGAACACTTACTTCGAACAAAGTCTGGACGGATGGTATTTTCGGGGAAGTTAGCATATATCTCATGACCAGGCTCTTTTATGTGCAGTGCAATTTTATTGCCGGCTTTTAGTACATAAAACTTAGAAATTTCTATCCAAAGGCCCATGGCAAAATAGGAGTGACCACATTCATCAAGTCTTACAAAAGCAACAATTGTAAATCCATGGTTTGTGTTCAGTATGACATCCCTGCAGGCTTGATTTATGTAAAGGAAAAGATTGTGTACTACAGATTATGTTGCATAGCAAGGGACGCGCTGCACAAAATGGTAGGATTGTTAAAGAATATGGTAACATGCAAATATGGGCGAAATTGAAAGAGCTGTACAATAGTTGAAATCAAAGGACAAATATCTATAATTAAACAGATAGGGTAACCATGATGTCATGGAAATATGAGAGTAATCGAAAGAACAATACATCATTAATTTGCCTAATATGGAAAGAAGAGGAAAAAAAATCCCCTTTGACGTATATGCTGCATGTGGCACCTTTTATCCAAATGTAGCAATATATAGTATATATTCAGGAAGGTAGGCCATGCAAATCGATTTAGGGTGAGATTGAACATACCGCGCGCATCCTCAAGTCATCTGGTACAGTGAGATGGAACTCCATGGATGTCTAGCCGAGGCTGCAAAGTCCTGATGTGTCCGTGCATAGTACACTCTATGAATGAAAGAATATCCTCAAATCAGCTCGAATAAAAATGAATTCACGGCGATTCCGTCCGGGTGATTAAAGGAGGCAGATGAACTGGGATAAGAGATGAGATAATATCTCATTAAATTAGTTACCTTGTTGTCCATGAGAAAAAACCCTCAATACGGTGGATTCCCCAATCGAGCGAAGCTGGGTCGACCGCCAGCAGGTCGAGAAAGTCGATGGCAGTAGGCGGCGACAAGCGGAAATGGCGAAATGCGGTGGCGTTTGCCGGTAGCCTGGCGGCGGCGACAAGCGTTGAGCTAAGTGGTTGCCGCAGCGATAGGCGATGCCATGCAGAGTCGCGGAGGAGCTTGTGCAGGTGTGAATGGGGACCGGAGGGGGTGGCGGGCGGGGTGAGGGTTTTTGTGACGTGGGGATGGTGAGAGTTTTGTTTTTCGTTTTTTTAATTAGGTGGTGAGGGTTTTCTGTCCCACAAAGAGTTTCAGAGGCAGCGGTTTGCTAGAGCCAACTGTGTGTGATTGACGCAACTGGGAAAATGAAAGTCATTGCACACGGTTCCAATTTTGGGAACCATGTGCGATTGACGTACTACCTCCGTCCTGGTTTATTGGTCCCCTTTGTAATTTGTGCCAAATTTTGACCAATGATTTAACTAACAAATGTTTATGCATGCCACCAAAAATTATATCATTGAACACTATGTTCAAATATGCATCCAATGATATAATTTTTGCTGACCTGCACTAAGATTTTGTCAGTTAAATCTTTGGTAAAAATTTAACACAAATTACAAAGGGGACCAATAAACCAGGACGGAGGTAGATTCCATCAACCAAACTGAATGCATCCATATCCCACATTTAGACATAAGTAAACATAGATTAAACATACTCAGACATAGATAATAAGTGTACACAAGCATAGTTCAACCATAAGTACATAGTTCAACCATCATTAAGCATACTCAAGCGTACGTAGTTCGATCCCACATCTCATCCCATCTGCCGGCACGATCTTGAAGCTTCTCCAGGTACTCGGCATATGCGGTGTGCGCTACCCTGCGAGAATACTTCTGCTTGAAGGAGCCAACGGCTCATCCTCTTGCATGCGCCAGAACACTTTGATACGTGTGATGAAGCTTTTGGTTGCAAAACGGGCATCGAAAGCCGCCGTCCCAGGTCCTAATACATATGTTATGCATTCCCGCATAAAGCTCCCTGAGGATTTGCCTCTTGTACCTCCTCTGGCCATCTTCATCCTCGTTGTCGATCTCGTTAGACAACACCTATACATATAGTAAAAAAATGTGGCGTCAAATTAATGTTTACAAACTAATCTCTAGCGAACATTTGGCAGTTGCCAAAATTTGGCATCAAATCAATTTTTACATGCCGTCAAGTAGGATTAGGAATTTATGGATTTTTTAGACACATCCAGAGATTATGGTTTGATTTTTAAGCACAATCGTTTATCTACAGTCCAATCTTGAAGCAAATAATGGCACAAACATATATGTAGGTCATTCAAAATCAGTTGTCAAGACCTGGCAAGGTATTATTAGCATGAACACTAACCCTAGTCAGATTATTAGCAGAATCATTTGCACATATGAAACAACTAATCACTTATCACTTGTACCATTCAAACAATCAATACACTACGCGGATCTAACGAAACTTACACAGATTTCAAGGATCAGGAGAACATAACCATAGGATTTCTATTCCAAAAAGGGGGAGGCAGGACGGAGGAGTAACCAGAGAAACCGTAGGATGTATTTGACACATAAATGGGTATAGATGACTAACCGGTTCTCCGTCGTCGTCGGAGTCATCGTTGGAGTAGTCGCCCGAGTCGTCACCGAAGTTGGTGTGGACCTCCAGCTCCGGCTGTGGAAGCACGACGCCATCAATGACGTCAGGGTGTAGTGATACCTCGCCGGCGGCGACGGCAACCTCTGTCTCCATCTCCACGCCGTGCTTTGGTGCTTCAGCAGCCCCGGTGTCGCCACTCCCTCCGATGGGGCACTTCGGCGGGATCCTCATACACTGACGGCTTTTAGGACTGAGAGCGGCGTCGAGGATGCAATCGGAGAGAGAGGATTGTGTGTGTGGCAAGGATGGGGGTTGCGGCCGCTCGGGCATGCCATTAATATGGAGTAGTGGGAGAGAGGTGGGCGATGGCCAAACCGCTGGCTCGCCTCCCGGTGAGCCTGCCCACCGGACTGCTGGCATGCCTACCGTCATTTTACACAGCTACTCACACGCCACCCAGTGACACTGCGTAGCGAGCATGCCTCCCGTCAATTCACACACCTGCACGCACGCCTCCTGGTCTGCCTGCGTGGCGGACTACTCGCATGCGTCCCGTCAACCTACGCCTGCTCGCACGGCACACGGGTCGTGTGGCGGCACGTATATTGTTTTTCTATTTTGATTATTAACGCTACCGCTTTTTGTTTAGCCGAAGCATGGCACGTATCCATTGTTCGTCTAACGCCCACAGTTCGAATAAATAATTCGTTTGCGATATTGGTTCCAATTATTAATAATCTCCCGTTTGTAAGAATATAAAGATTACATCAAAACTGGTCTCAATTTTGACAAAAAAGTACAATGCCACTGTGTATTGGTGTCCATATGACAACATGATAAGTTTCATGAATTTCAAATAACTTTTGGATGTACTAGAATTTAAAAATCAAGATTCTCAATGTTTGAAATTTCTTGCACGGGGAGTAAACATGCACCAGTGAGACACATGTGTTTTTCCA
The DNA here is from genome assembly GCF_002575655.3 of Aegilops tauschii subsp. strangulata. Lineage (NCBI taxonomy): Eukaryota > Viridiplantae > Streptophyta > Magnoliopsida > Poales > Poaceae > Aegilops > Aegilops tauschii. The sequence continues at coordinate 272,458,809 of NC_053037.3, read as the reverse complement.
ATCCATTTAGGTGCATTGTCACGTGTGCATGTAGCTCGAATTTGAGTTTTGCACATTATACCCCTAGAAAATCAATCAATGTATTAAAACGTCTTAATGATCTCTGTTTTTTTTCAAAATTAAAATGTCCCTCCTTTGGTAACATACGTTCACCGCGGGAAAATTTAACAGGCATCGTAGTTGCGGTGGATGCGTTGTGTGTGTGTGCGCTTCTGGGGGGTGGGGGTGGCTGGCAGTACACTACGAGTCGTGAGCCACCGTGTGGGTTGGCCGTTTTGTGAGGCAGGTGCAACATCAGAGTCGGGAATTCTTTATTTAAAACATTACACAACCCTTTCATACATACATGTTTTGGCCACATGCAGTCGGTGGTTGTCCTACACGACACTCACTCGTGTGTGACGCTTTCTGTGGGCCCGCGAGGTCGTCGTCCATCACTTTGACCAACAGCCGACAGAGAGGTTAATTTGACCAGCAAGGTAGAATCTTTTTTGTTTGTGTTATGGTGGGAGTACATTGTACGCGTCGAAGAGGTGGGAGGGCACTAGCATATATACTATACGTACATGTCCGTGAACAAGTACACCTCACTCAGTGTTAGGACTTTTCGGTTTCCGAGGCACGTGCCGCATCAAAGTTGTGAATTGGATATTCAAACATCACACAACACCTCTTCGGGTCACATGCATGCAGGCGGTGGTTATCCTAGGACACTCACGTGAGACGCTTCCATCTGTGGGCCGGCGAGGTCATCATCGATGCATGCATCACTTTGACCTACATCGGGAGAGGTTAATTAATTTCACCATAAAGGAGGATTCTTTTTTGGTTGTATTACGGTAGGAGCATATAGTATGCGTCGAAGAGGGGGAAGGGGACCATCATATGTAGTACGCTTCATGAACCTCGCTCTGTGTGGGGACTTTACGGTTTTCGAGGCATGTGCCACATCAAAGTTGTGCATTTTGGTTATTCCAGATATGTTTGGCCCACATGCAAAGCGATGGTGGTTGTCCTCTCACACCCACTGTCGGATTCAGGGCTCCATAGACCAAAGAAAGGTTCGAACTCTGGGGCGTGTGCGAAGAACTCAACCTATCCAGACTACCAGCTCGTCGCCCCACGGCCTAGCTCGATTCACACGAACAAGGAAGAAGATGAATATGGTTGTTTACCCAGGTTCGGGCCACCTTGCGGTGTAAGACTCTACTCCTGCTTTGGGGTGGATTGGCCTCACGAGGGGCTGAGGATGAACTACTACAAGGGATGAACAACCTCGTGAGGTCGGGGGTGAGGGAATGAGTCGACCCCTTCTACGGTGGTGGCTAACCTATATTTATAGTGGCCTCGGTCCTCTTCCCCCAAAACGTAGGCGGGAAGGGATCCCATAGTGGCCAATTTGAAAGGGGACAAGTAGTACATCTTATCCTGACGAAAGGTGGTCTTCGTTTGCAAAGCTTCTGGTCGTGACGCAGCGGTGGGCTCGGCGATGACACCCGTCCTACCGTGCTGGCGGCCTTAGTGTCGTTGCATTGGAATGGAAACCTTTGCCAATTCCTCGGGAACCCACGCCGGTCCTTGCCTTCTTAGCACCAAAGAGGAAACTACCTCCTTTGCGCCCACTGGCGCCCGCCTGCCTTGGTCGCCATGGCTTGCGTCATGATAGCCTTGTGAGGCTGGGTACCTGCATTGAAATCTTCGCTCCTCGCGAGGCCGCCTGGGGAGGCCGCTCCTTCAGGAGGTCTTGGTGTCATCTGCCTCGCGAGGCTTGGCCCCTCGCGAGGGTCTTGTCTTGGTGGTCTTGTATATGGGCCGTACCAGGCCGTCGATGGAGCCACGCCGTGGGCCGCAGGCAGGCATGTCTGGGTACACTGGTTCCCAGAACGCCGACAGTAGCTTCCAGGCCCAAGGCACGCTCGAACTTGGCTTCAAGGCGATGCCAAGGGGCAAGGGTGAAGTGCCGCGGGCCCCAATCGCCTGCGAGCCAGGCTGACGCGTGGCTCTTGACATGACATGGGCATCTCCGCTTCCCCTCATCACCTCGGCAACTACCCGACTTGACAACTGCCTGGTGCATGCACCCGAGCCATCATTGCCCTGCTGTGCGCTCGCCTTCTGCTTCTTCCCCTCCTCGCGAACTTGCGTCCTCCTTGCCAGATTCCGCGACAGCTCCAATCCACCTTGCCGCCATGGCTTCCAGGAAGAAGAAGGGCAAGACCCCCGCGATAGCGGAGCCCTCGCCGGGGCCGGAACCAGCGCTGGGCCGGTCCACGATGATCAACCAGGTGGGGCTGGATAAGGTCCGGCACGCCATCGCTGCCGACTCCAACGAGTGGAAGGCAACGAAGATCTGGCCTGCTTCCCAGACTTTGGCTGACATGGAGGCCACCGCGATCCCTCTTCATCCCCATGCCCTTCTCGCCGGCCTGCTGCCTCCATTCTCCAGTTTCTTCAACACCGTGCTCTCGCACGACCAAATCCATGTGCTGCATCTGGATCCCCAATCCATCGTCCTCCTCTCTGCTTTTTGCATTTTTGTGCGAGGTCTTCGTGGGCATTGCCTCGTCCATGGCCTTGATCCGCCACTTCTTCTAGCTCCAGTTGGCCGACGGCGAACAACGCTCAGGGTGCGTGTCGCTTTAGGCGGTGGTGGCGACCGCAGGCTCCGGCCTCAACTCCATGCTTCGCCCGGATGCGAGGGGGTTTCGGAGGTAGTGGGTGTACGTAGACGCCACCCTGTACAACCCCCTGCTCCTAATCCCCTCCTCCCCCATGAAGCCGAGCTCCAGGAGGAGGCACGCGAGGTTGGTCAACCCGCAGCTCGCCTGAGTCATGACTGGGCTTGCCAGCTTGAAGAAGGCGGGGGTGACGATGGCGATGGTGGTGAGGGAGTTCACCCGGCGGCATATCGCCCCGCTCCAGCACCACTCCCGCCCGATGTGGGCTTTTACCGGCCCCGCGGATGATAGGAGGCACCAGCAGCCTCCTCTTCCTTCCAGCACCCTGCGTGTAGTGCTCCGCCTCCTGACCGGCGAAGAACCCGTCGTGCTCCCTCCGGACGGATTCCCTCTTTACGATCACCCAAAGGGGGAATCCTTCGCCAAGAAGATGCCTCTCTTCGATGAGTGGGGGATGCTTCCCGAGGGCCACGAGGGGCCTCGCGACAACCCCCTCTTGGTGGCTCCTGTGTACGTAGGCCCCGAGGTGCACGCTCCCGAGGTGGTCGCGGGGGAGCGGGCGGCACCATGCGCTCCTGAGGTGGTCGCAGGGGAGAGGGCACCATCATGCGCTCCTGAGGTGGTCGTGGGGGAATGGGCACCATCATGCGCTCCCGAGGCATCTCTCCTAGCCCCACGGGCGGCAGGAGAGGAGTCCCGCCCGCGGATGCAGCTGCTGTCCCTGCCATGGAGGGCTACACGCCAGCCCCCAGTGCGTCTCCTTTGGATCCCAGGGCATCCCACAAGAGGAAAGAGCCCAGGAGCCGCCGCAATCTTGTCCCAAGGACGCTGAAGAAGAGGAAGTGGATTGTTGTGGATGAGTAAGTACCTTGCCGTCCTCTTGGCGATTATATCGCGTCTCCGTCTGACTTTTGCCCCTCATGATCCCTTCCGTCAAGGGGGCGAGCGCGTCCCGAGCACTACCTCCGGAGGGCAACAGTCCTGTCGTGACCTTAGGCCTCACGAGCCAGGCGGTTGCGCGCGGGGTGGTGCTTGTACCCTAGCCAATGCCCTCCCTGGGGGCTGGGGGCCTATGTTCCCGGTGCCCTTCTTTTGGAGCGATCTCTGGAGCGTGGGGGCCATGCCAAGGGCTCCCCCGCTGATCCTTGATGGTAACTGGGCACCCTGCAGGGCAGCGCCGTCCCCAAGCTGTGGGGCGAGCCTGCATTGGGCCCCATTGTCGGTGTCAAAACCGGCAGATCTAGGGTAGGGGGTCCCGAACTGTGCGTCTGAGGATCAAAGGTAACACGAGACAGGGGACACGATGTTTACCCAGGTTCGGGCCCTCTTGATGGAGGTAATACCCTACTTCCTACTTGATTGACTTTGATGAGTATAGGGGTTACAAGATTTGATCTACCTCGAGATCGTAATGGCTAAACCCTAAATGTCTAGCCTGTATGATTATGATTGCCTCTATGGACTAAACCCTCCGGTATATAGACACCGGAGGGGCCTAGGGTTATACAGAGTCAGTTTACAGAGAAAGGAATCTTCATATCCGAGCACCAAGCTTGTCATCCACGCAAAGGAGAGTCCCATCCGGACACGGGGAAAAGCCATCTATCTTGTATCTTCACAGCCCACCAGTCCGGCCCATGTCACATAGCCCAGACGCCCGGGGACCCCCTAATCCAGTACTCCCTCAGTAGCCCATGAACCAGGCTTCAATGACGATGTATCCGGCGTGCAGATTGTCTTTGGCATTGCAAGGCGGGTTCCTCCTCCGAGTAACAAGTCACGCCCACTGACAACTTTTCCGGCGAGACGTTATGTTCTGGTCTTATTATCATGTCGAACCGTTTTTCAGCCTCCCACTTCGCGTTTCGAGGCACGGTTATTGACACGTCTTGTCAAAGCAGAGATCGTGTCCCTTTATTGCGGGATTCTCATCAATACGAGTTTGGGTAATCCAACCGTGTCGTTAGCACGACCCCTTGGGAATAGGTGAGTTTTAAGGCTTATGAGGGGGGAGGCGCTTGATATTCGCGGCCTATATAAATGGATAAAAATCTATCCTTTCCCCCACGCCTTCCTCCCTTCCCGCCTCTACATCCTTGGGCTCTAGTGTCCCAGTTCCAATCTTTCCCTTCACCCCAACTTCTCCAGCTATGGCTGGATCCAGTTCCCAGGGCAAGTGGATGGCCTCCTCCGTAACGGAGAAGGACATCAAGGATCTACGGGAAGTGAGGTACTTGACGGCAGAGATTACACACATGCTTCCTACCCCGGGGCAGGTCATCCCTACCCCAAAGCCCGACGAAAGGGTGGTATTCATCCCCCACTTCCTCCGAGGACTTGGGTTTGCCCTCCATCCCTTCGTCCGAGGTCTCATGTTTTACTACGGGCTAGATTTCCACGATCTGGCCCCGAATTCCTTCCTCCATATCTCGGCGTTCATCGCCGTGTGTGGGGCATTCCTCCGTGTCCCCCACACTTCGGCTTGTGGCTCAAGGTCTTCAACGTGAAGCCGAAGGTGGTCGGCGGTCAACACGCCGAGTGTGGCAACGCCATGGTGAGCAAGCTCCGCGATGTTACCTGGCCCAAAGGGACATTTGTGGAAACTGTCAAGGTATGACAGCAGGAGTGGTTCTACATTACTGAACCCCGCGACACCAAGTGGGCGGCCACTCCTGCTTTCAGATCTGGACCTCCGCTGTGGCTCGAATCTTGGACCAACAAGGGTCTAGACTGGGGATCCTCTGACGAGGTGTTGATGCTGCAAAAGCGCATCAAGAGTATGATAGAAAAGGACATCACCCTTGCTAATGTGGTCCAGGTGATGCTTATCCGCTGAGCTCTTCCCTGCCAACGACGGCCTCTCAACATGTGGGAGTTTAATCCGGAAGGGCCACAGACCCTGCAGCGATTATTTGGCACGACGCACAAAGGGATCTGGAAGCTGCTCTTCAAGAGCCAGAAGACGTGGCCAAGGATGTCTGACGACACAGGTGTGTACTGCAACAATTCGGCCTCCCCAGTAAGTATTAAATTTCCAAACATTACCTAGTTCGTCAATCTTAGGGAGGGGTACTGAAAATTCCGCCCCTTGAACAAGGCTGGATAAAGAAGGCAGAGCGGATCAGATGTCCGGCTCTGCTCCCCGAAGACCCAGCTAAACCTATGTTAATGAGGATGCTTGTCCCGGCGCCCTACCAGGCGTCGGCAAAGAAGGACCAGAAGAAGAAGGGCAAGGAGGCCGAAGATGGCCACCACCACGAAGGTACTTCGGGCGCTACGTCCGGAGGGACTGAGGCTCCTTCCTATCACGAGGGAGACTAAGACGAGGACGAGGAGGAGGAGGAAGAAGAAAACCCTCCTCTCAAAGGGAAAAAGAGGGCGGCCTCCGTAGATCCGGAGGAGGGAGCATCCAAGAGGGGAAGGATATCCCTCTCGGACGACTCGGATTCGGACGCCGAAGCAATCCCCAAGCACCGTCCCCGGGCCAAGCCTATTGCCTCATCGTAAGTACCTAAGGATGCTTCACATACATCCAATCTTTTGCAAATTGTGAGAATAATGTTAAATTACGTGTTTCAGTCCGGCCCATGATCTCCCTCAAGTATCATCGTCATCGGGGGATCTACCTCCGGAGATGATGGAGAGCGAGACGCCTCCACAAGCTTCCTCGCCTCCTAGGACGGATGACACCAAGGTGTCGTCCCAAAGGATTTCTCCGAGCTTCGAAGAAGGGCGGGAGAGGACCAAGACGGTGCTAGGGGATATCACCTTGGCTACCGAGAACGTGGGGGGTGAGACCCCCATGGGGACTGGCGATGGGGGCCCAGGATCATCCGGACCCCAGCCAAATACCGCTCCAGAGATACAAACGGCTCCGGAGTCGAATGAGCGGCCCCCTCCGAGGGAGGGGAAATCGGCTATTCCAATGGTGACCTCCACTAATTCGGAGGCGCCGAACACTCTGGTGGACGCTCTACAAAGTGCGTCCGTATTGGAGGAGCACCGTACCTTAATGGGTACGGTGGTTGAGAAGATTTAGTCCGCCGAAAGCGGGCTGAACAAAGCCTTCACTAGCCTATTAATAGGCTTCGAGGTATATGATGTAATGTCTTTGGCCACATTCCATATGAAAGAATATGCCTGTATATAGATAGTAGCCCCTGAGACCCTGGTTGGCCCATGAAGAAGGGCAAACAGAGGATCTATACATGTCTGCAGGAAGTAACATACTTATCTGATGGGTGAAATAGGCTTCACTGTTAGCGGCGACCGCCCAGGCCGCGGAGGTTTCTGAACTAAAGCAGAAACTGAAGCTGGCCGATGAGGACGTTGTCCTTATTAACAAGCGGCTCGGCGAGGTGCAAGGTAAGTTTCGGGCATCCCGTTTGTGCCTATATGAATGTGTGGATGCTAGGTTGAAACTTAGATGATGTTATATGCATAATTGCAGATGGCGCTGCCGACGTCGAGACCCTCAAGGATGAACTTGCCCGGGCCAAGGAGCAGGCAAGGGTGAGCAATGCGGTCGCTGATAAAGCTGCTGCAGATTTGAAGGCCGAACAAGCCACCCGGCGCCAGTTCGAGGAGCGGATATCTGCCATAGAGCAATAGCTCAAGGACGCCGCCCGCAAGTGCAAGTCCCTCGAGGAAGAGAATAAAGCCAAGGCAACCAAACTCGACAAGGCCCTTCAGGAAGCCAAAGAGGCGCAGTCCAAGTCTAGAGCGGCTCGTGAGGAGATCCGACAGGTTGGACAGATAGCGGCTGGTAAGCCCTTCCTTTTACAGACTAAGTTTGGCGATCAGAAATATGCCTTGCTTAATCGACTGTGGAGTTCTCCAGATGCTTTTGCGGATCTTCCGAAGAGTGGCGCCGACGCCGCGCAATTCTTCCATGCTCAGGAAGGACATGCGACGGAGAAGCTGTTCTGGACACAGTTCGCGACGCAGGAGCGCCCGGTGCTGTTAAAGGACCAAATGGCGCAGTGGGCCAAGCTACATAAGATGTCTGGAGCGGTCATGAAGGATGTCATAGTTCGGCTATGGCCAGCCGAACCCATTCCGAGCAGCTATTTCGGTCTGGTGCAGAGACTCGTCGATGCACTGCCCCGACTCGACACAATCAAGCGGTCAGTGTGCATAGAAGGTGCATGGATGGCCTTCGCCCATGTCAAGATGAAGGCCGCTGTTATTGCAGTTGTGGGCCCTCCCAGAGGCAAGGACCACCGCACGCCGGAGCGCTACTTAGAAGAAGTCCTAGAGGGTGCTTGCTTGATAGAGGGTCAATGCTCAAAGGACATTATGTTCGAATGAATGTACCCGAACTGCCAGGATGATTTTATTATATATTAAGGCTTTGCGATATATTTGTGCCTTTGTCTAAAAGTTCTTTCCTCCTGTGCGGCCGTATTTTGTATTCCTAAGAGTTTTCCAGTCGTTGGCTTCAACCCCCACGTAGATACTACGGGGGTGTTCGGAATAGCACATGATCATACTTGACCCAACATCTCGGTTCGTAAAGGAGGTGTCAGTGCGGTGAACCAGGCAATCGGACTATGTGGCTTTACCACTCTCACTTAGCCATAGGAGTTTGACGATGGGGCTATAAGATAGCCCCTGGTACATACGCGGCTATCCAGCTATGGATGGGTACGCATGTGACCGGAAAAACAGTCCTTCGTGTAATACAGAAAAAATCGCTAAAGATTTAGTAAGTCATCGAGTGGCTGACCAGCTCTTGCTGCATCATGACAGTCAGTTTTCGGCTTTCTCCACTGAGGTGCTTGACCGGACGAACTAGAAACACAATCGCAGTAGTTCTCCCTTTACTACCATAGCCGAACAAACGGAACGTAAGGTAGCAAACACAGGAGCCGGGCAACCTAACTATTGACCAAAGACATGATTCGGAGCCGATGCATATAATGCCAAGCTCGGGATGCTGAAGTATGCTATAAAGCTATTCGGGCTTTTGTTTGGCAACACATATGTGGCCACATAGAGCCCCTGGCAATTTTGTGCCGAGGTGTGAGTGAAATAACTGAGGAGACGGAATACATTCTATGAATAAGGTCGATACCGAATAAAAATTGTCTTCACTGGAATCTAATTGATACGTCAAAACGTGATCTTACAGAGGGCATCATATTCACCAAGGCCATTTTACATGCCGGGGGTCTAAAAATAAGGGGAAAAGCTCTATACAGGTCCTTGAATAAAGTTTGGTCGAAAGAATCCTTTGGACATCCTGCCACACGTCTGCACCGCTTTCGCCTTGGAGAGAGAGGTTCCTTGAATGGTCTTCGGCTATCCGCACGAAACCGGGCTCGAAAAGAGTCCTTGTGAGTCCATAGGATAGATAGCTAGGTTTTAATGCACCTGTGGCAAAAGAGAAAAAATAATCGAAGAAAAAAAAAGTGGAAGGTCGTACAGGGTCAAACCGTACTATAGACCTCTCCGTATTGTGCCTCCGTTGATGCCCAAGGTATTTTGAGTGCATAATTATGCATGCGTGGTACGAATTTCGCGGATGTGTGCGGCGATCGACGGAGGCGAAACTGCTAGTCCAGCTCTGGAGTTACCGGGTTGTCAGTATGTGGAACTAACTGGACTCGTTTAACAATGTCCGGCGGCTTGATGGCCGATGAGGTGTGCGGCTTGATAGGGCCGCTCTGTACTTCAGCCGTGAGGGCCATGGTGTGCTCTTCAGTACAGAGGGAGCGTTCCGTATTTCCATTGATTGTTATGATGCCACGTGGACCGGGCATCTTGAGCTTTAAATAAGCATAGTGCGGGACCTCGTTCAATCGAGCGAAAGCGGTCCGTTCGAGTAGTGCGTGATAACCACTGCAGAAGGGGACGATATCGAAGATCAGGTCTTCGCTGCGGAAGTTGTCTAGTGAGCCGAAGACGACTTCCAATGTTATTGAGCCCGAGCAACGGCCTCTACACCAGGTATTACTCCTTTAAAGGTAGTTTTAGTGGGCTTGATTCTTGACGGATCAATACCCATTTTGCGGACAGTGTCCTGATAAAGCAAGTTAAGACTACTACCGCCGTCCATAAGGCCTCACGTGAGGTGGAATCCGTCGATGATTGGATCGAAGACCAAAGCTGCCGAACCTCCGTGACGGATACTGGTCGGGTGGTCCTTTCGATCGAAGGTGATCGGACGAGCCTACCATGGGTTGAATTTTGGGGTGACCGGCTCTACGGCGTAGACGTCCCTTAATGCGCGCTTGCGCTCCTGCTTAGGGATATGAGTGACGTAGATCATGTTCACCATTTTGACCTCAGGGGGAAATTTCTTCTGCCCCCCTGTGTTCGGTGGGCGAGGCTCCTCATCGCCGTCCTCGCTGGGCGGCCCTTTCCCTTTGTGTTTGGCATTGAGATTGCCAGCCTGTTTAAAGACCCAACAGTTTCTGTTGGTATGATTGGCAGGTTTGTCGAGGGTGCCATGAATCTGGCAAGGCCGTTCAAGTATTCTGTCTAAACTAGATGGACCATCTCTGTTTCCTTTGAATGGCTTCTTCCGTCGACCGGATTTGGAGCCACTGAATCCGGCGTTGACCGCCGTGTCTTTGGTGCCTTCGTTATTGTTTCGACGCTTGTGCTTGTTGCGTTGTGGCTTGCCATTGCCGTCCCTGGCTTCGTAGGTGCCAGGGTCGCTGGTGCTATTGCTTCTACGAGCTAGCCAGCTATCTTCTCCCACGCAAAAGCGGGTCATAAGTGAGGTAAGGGCTCCATGGACTTCGGCTTTTCTTGGCCGAGGTATCATGCGAGCCACTCATCTCGGACGCTGTGTTTGAAGGCCGCGAGGGCTTCGGCGTCCGGACAATCCACAACCTGGTTCTTTTTAATTAAGAACCTGGTCCAGAGCTTCCAAGCTGATTCTCCGGGTTGCTGGATTATGTGACTAAGGTCATCGGCATCTGGGGGCCGAACATAAGTACCTTGGAAGTTGTCTCTCAAGGCGTCCTCCAAATCTTCCCAGCTACCAATATAGTTTTTTGGGAAGCTGTTCAGCCAGTGCCGTGCCGGTCCCTTAACTTTTAGGGGGAGGTATTTGATGGCATGTAGGTCATCACTGCGAGTGATATGTCTCCAATGTATCTATAATTTTTAATTGTTCCGTGCTGTTTTATTATCAATCTTGGATGTTTTATAATCATTTTATATCATTTTTTGGTACTAACCTATTGACATAGTGCCAAGTGCCAGTTGTTGTTTTTTCCATGTTTTTTACATTGCAGGAAATCAATATCAAACAGAGTCCAAATGCCACGAAACTCCACGATGATTTTTTTATGGGCCAGAAGGAAGGCAATGGGCCTTGGTTGCACCTGGGGGGTGCCCTGAGGGGGGCACAACCCACCAGGGCGCGCCAGGAGGCCCAGGCACGCCCTGGTGGGTTGTGCCCACCTCGGGTGCCCCCCGGACCGCCTCTTTGCTCTATAAATACCCCAAAAATACCAGAACCCTAGAAGCGTCGATGAAATATTCATCCACTTGCCGCAGAGTCCAGATCCAATCTAGATACCATCACGGAGGGGTTCACCACTTCCATTGCTGCCTCTCCGATGATGCGTGAGTAGTTCTTTGCAGACCTTCAGGTCCGTAGTTAGTAGCTAGATGGCTTCCTCTCTCTCGCTGAATTCTCAATACAATGGTCTCCTGGAGATCCATATGATGTAACTCCTTTTGCGGTGTGTTCATTGGGATCTGATGAACTTCGAGTTTATGATCAGTTATACCTTTTTATATCCATGAAAGTTATTTGAGTTTCTTTGATCTCTTATATGCATGATCTCTTTTAGCCTCGTATTTCTTCTCCGATATTTGGGTTTTGTTTGGCCAACTTGATCTATTTATCTTGCAATGGGAAGAGGTGCCCGGTAGTGGGTTCGATCTTACGGTGCTTGATTCCAGTGACATAAAGGGAACCGACACGTATGTATCATTGCTACTAAGGATAAAAAGACGGGATCCCTATCTGCCGCAATAGATAACGGATCTCGTCTGCATCATGTGAACATTATTATTGCATTAATCCATTTTTCCATGAACTTAATACACTAGATGCATGTTGGATAGCGGTCGATGTGTGGAGTAATAGTAGTAGATGCAGGCAGGAGTCGGTCTACTAATCTTGGACGTGATGCCTATGTAATGATCATTGCCTGGATATTGTCATAATTATTTGAAGTTCTATCAATTGCCCAACAGTAATTTGTTTACCCACCGTTTGCTATTTTCTCGAGAGAAGCCACTAGTGAAACCTACGGCCCCCGGGTCTTCTTTCTCATATATTTGCCTTGCGATCTACTTTTCCTTTGCATTTTTATTCAGATCTATTAAACCAAAAAAACAAAAATACCTTTTAGTGTTTTATCTTTATTTATTTTATTTGGCGTTTGATCTATCAATCTACTACAATTTACCTCACGTCCGTCTGCCTATCTTGATGCACCGTACCCCGGAAGGGACTGACAATCCCTTTAACTCGTCGGGTTGCGAGGTGTTGTTGTTTGTGTGCAGGTGCTGCTTACGTTGTGTTGTTTGGTTCTCCTACTGGTTCGATACATTGGTTTCATCACTAAGGGAAATACCTACCGTCGCTGTGCTACATCATCCCTCCCGCTTCGGGGAAATACCGACGTAGTTGCAGCAACCATCAAGGAGAATTTCTGGCGTCGTTGCCTAGGAGGATCTTCAACATAACCAGGTTCCTAATCACAAATCTCATCTCCTTGCAATTTACATTATTTGCCATTTGCCTCTCGTTTTCCTCTCCCCCACTTCACAAATTTTTTGCTGTTTTGTTCGCCTCTCTTTTCCGTTCGCCGTTTCCTTGCCAGATCTGTTTTTAAGTGCAATCTTGTTGTGTGGTCATCATGACTCAAGAGAACACCAAGTTATGTGATTTCTCAAATACCAACAACAATGATTTTATTGGCACTCTGCTTGCTCCTCCCGCCACTAGTGCGGAGACTTGTGATATTAATACGGCTGTGCTGAATCTTGTTATGAAATACCAATTTTGTGGTACTCCTAATGAGGATGCCGCGTCCCATCTTAATACCTTCGTGGAATTATGCGATATGCAAAAGAAAAAGGATGTGGACAATGATGTGGTCAAGATGAAATTATTTTTGTTTTCTTTGCGTGATTCTGCAAAAATTTGGTTCTGTTCTTTGCCTCGCAATAGTATCGATTCTTGGAATAAGTGCAAAGATGCTTTTATCACTAAGTATTTTCCGCCCGCAAAAATTATTTCCCTTAGAACCCAGATCAAGAATTTCAAGCAACTCTAACATGAGCATGTTGCACAATCTTGGGAAAGGATGAAAATGATGCTAAGGAATTGCCCAACTCATGGGTTAAATCTTTGGATGGTCATACAATTTTTTTATGCGGCGTTGAATTTTGTTTATCGAAATCTTTTGGATTCCGCTGCGGTGGAACTTTTATGGAAATTACTTTGGGTGAATCCACCAAATTGCTTGATAATATCATGGCAAATTATTCACAATGGCTTACCGAAAGAGCTCCTACTAGTAAAAAAGTTAATTCAGTTGAAGAAATTTCTTCTTTGAGTGATAAAGTTGATGCTCTTATGAAATTAGTTGCTAGTAAAAGTGCTCCTATTGATTTTAATGATATGCCTTTGTCTACTTTTATTGAGCAAAATAGTGATGCCATTGATGTGAATTTTATTTCTCGCAATAATTTCAACAATAATGCATATAGAGGAAATTTTAATCCTAGGCCTTTTTTAGTAATTCCTCTAATAATTATGGTAATTCCTATGGAAATCAACCTTTCAATAATAATAGGAATACCTTTAATCTTGAGAATAATATTAAAGAATTTATCAACACGCAAAAAGTTTTCAATACTTCCATAGAAGAAAAGTAGAATAAGATTGATGACTTGTCTAGAAGTGTTGATAGAATTGCTTATGATGTGGAAAATCTAAAGATGAAAATTTGTGTGCCTAAAGTTGATGAATCAATTAAATCTCTTTATGTTTCTATGGATGAAAGTAAGAAAAGAACTGCTATGCTTAGAGCTAAAAGAGAATTTTTAGAAAAAGCTTTTTCTAGTGATTATTCTTGCAAAAATGATGAAGATCTTAAAATGATTGGTGTTTCTTATATTGATTCTTTGTTTAGTAAAGTTAAGAATGATGAAAAAGGGACTGGAAAATAGTCAACTTTAGGTAGAAGGCGTCCCAATATTTCGGAGGGTGAAAATCTTGTTGAGAAAATTGATAAAAGTGGGTTTGAAGAGGTCAAAACTTTAGCTAGTGATGCACCCACTATTTTGGATTACAAAGACTTTAATTATGATAGTTGCTCTTTGATTGATTGTATTTCATTGTTGCAATCCATGTTGAATTCACGCCATGCTTATGAACAAAACAAAGCTTTTACTAAACATATTGTTGATGCTATGATGAAAGCTTTGGAAGAAAAATTGGAATTAAAAGTTTAAATTCCTAGAAAATTGCATGATGAGTGGGAACCTATTATCAAAGTCAAGATTAAAAATTATGAATGTTTTGCTTTGTTTGACTTGGGTGCTAGTGTTTCCACAATTCCGAAATCTTTATGTGATGTGCTTGGTCTTACCAATCTTGAAGAATGTTCTTTGAATTTGCACTTGGCGGATTCTACTATTAAAAAGCCTATGGGAATAATTAATGATGTTCTTATTCTTGCAAATAGTAACTATGTGCCCATAGATTTTATTGTTCTTTATATTGATTGCAATCCGTCTTGCCCAATTATTCTTGGTAGACCGTTTTTATGCACTATCGGTGCCGTGATTGATATCAAAGAAGGCAATATAAAGTTCCAATTTCCTTTGAGAAAAGGTATGGAACACTTTCCTAGAACAAAAATCAGGCCACCTTATGAATCAATCATGAGGGCATCCTATGGATCTGGAACCAAAGATGACAAAACTTTGATCCTTGCCTTACGCCTAGCTAAGGGCGTAAAACTATAGCGTTTGTTGGGAGGCAACCCAATGAATAATTTTTTTTTTGCTTTCTGTTCTTGTGTGTTTACACAATTATGCTTCTGGTATGATTGTGTTTTTTGTGTTTTAGTTAGTGTTTGTGCCAAGTAAAGCCTTTAGGATCTTCTTGGGTGATAGTTGTTTGATCTTGCTGAAAAAGACAGAAACTTTGTGCTCACGAAAATAATTTTCATAAATCACAGAAAAGAGCTTTTGCCCTGATTCTTTTTGCAGAAGATTAATATACAAATTACCCTGGTCTTCCTAATTTGGTAGAAGTTTTGGAGTTACAGAAGTATTCTCCAAAGTCAGATTACTACAGACTGTTCTGTTTTGACAGATTCTGTTTTCTTTGTGTTGTGTGCTTATTTTGATGGCTCTATGGTTTTCTTTGATAAGTTTTTGCCATAGAAAAGTTGGAATACAGTAGATATAATACAAAAACAAAATATGAATTGGTTTGATACAACACTTATAGCAGTGGTTTGCTTTCTTATACTAACGGATCTCACGAAGGTTTTGTTGAGTTTTGTGTGATTGAAGTTTTCAAGTTTTGGGTTATCTTACGATTGATGAAGGAGGGATGTAAGAGCCTAAGCTTGGGGATGCCCCGGCATCCCAAGCTATTATCCAAGAATGAGCAACCAACTAAGCTTGGGGATGCCCCTGAGTGGCATCCCCGCTTTCTTCCAACAACTATCGGTATTTTACTCGAGGCTATATTTTTTATTCGTCACATGATATTTGTTTTGCTTGGAGCGTCTTGTATGATATTTGTCTTTGCTTGTTTTATTTTGTGTTTTAAGTCATCAATCCTTGCTGGACACACCTATTTTAGAGAGCCAAAATTATATCATGACTTGTTAGAATTGCTCTCTATGCTTCACTTAAATCTTTTATGAGCTAGGACTTGCTCTAGTGCTTCACTTATATCTTTTTGAGCACGGTGTGCTTTGTTATTTTTGAAGATATGCTCTCTTGCTTCACATAGATTATTTCAGAGTTAGTAAAATTTTGAAGAAATTCTCTCTTGCTTCACTTAAATTATTTTGAGAGAAAGAAAATTTGTTATGCTCATGATCTTCACTTATATTTGTTTGAGCTTATGAAAAGAAACTCACGAAAATTAGTCCCAAAGTGATAGATATCCAAGAAGGATAAAGAAAACAATGTCATGAAGATCATTGGACAAAATAAACTTGATTCTTAGTAATAGTTTTGAGATATGAAAAGAAACTCATGAAAATTAGTCCCAAAGTGTGTGCGATGTCAGACAATATCACAAATGGTGCGGGCAAACTAAAAGTTTGTGATAGTTGCCTTACATGATTTGCAACCATGAACTGTTTCTGATGTGGTACGCATCGTAAACATTGCACCACATAATAGCGTGTGCGATAGTTTTCATGTACGACGATGTTACGACGGTCCGACATTTCATAATCCTATCCGACACTCGTACGACGATGAGCTAATCTTCTTAATTAGTTATCGCATACGGTTCGGGAAAAGTAAATGTGTGTGATTGTCCGCTTATCATACACATTCTATAATTGTGAACCGTTTGTGATGGGCCGCGCATCATAAACGTAGCTCCACAGAATACCGACTGCGATGGCAATCCAAGAACAAATGAGTTGCAAGGATGAAGCGTTTGGGTGGCTCCCTATCCCCGACGGTTTTTGGGTCGTGTGGGGTGGACCCCCCTATCGCAGTCACTTACTTGGCAATGGTTCCAAATGCCGTCACGGAAAGGGGTTAAAAACCATTTGTATAGCACCTTGTTGTACCAGTGCACCCACCTCATTGCAGGTTGCGTGGAAATAAATGAGCGAGCGGAACATGATTTCTTTCGATAAACATAATTGTACTCGAGGAAGTGCGGGCATAATCGAAAGAATAAGCATTGAAATTCTTTCCAGATGAATGAGCATAGTGATTGAATGAGGTATGCATATACTCATTTTGTCGAAGGAAATTACGAGCATTTTTAGCCTGTATGGTTAGTAGAGTAGTAATAGGAAATGCTTCGATTGGGCACCCATATGGCTTTCTTTGGGGGGGCATCCCTAGTGTTTTGTCCAACATAGCAAGCAATAGCCTCACCACATTGGTTTTTGAACAACTTATAGTTGTCCAGAGAATCATCATGAGAGTATTCAGGGATAGGTGAATTATATCCCAAAAGCGAAGCTGGATTGATTGTTTTGCTCTTAGCAAGCACCCATACAGTGCGAGGATATTGATGAGGTTCCCAGTAAGAGCAATTCTCATTCAGTTTCCTTTCGAAACCGATACCTTCTTTCCTGGGATTTTTGTGAAGAATGGATTTCTTCAGTACATCACAAAGGGTTTGATGCCCTTTGAGAGATTTGAACATTCCTGTCTAAAGAAGATACTTCAACCTAGCATTTTCATCAGACACAGAACCATTTCCTTGATAGAGGGGTTAGCATTCACAGAAGATTCAATATTTGATTCAGCATTACTACGTTCAGGAACTTTAAGCAGGCTGGTACGAACACTTCAGGTTTATCTTTGAGTTGTTGGGTGAGAAGAGAATTCTCTCTGATCAAATCCTCATGAGCCTCTCTCAGCGACTCGAGTTCATGTTTCCTTTTCAGGTAATCATAAGTCAATCTCTCGTGATCTGCCGAGAGAAAATCATGACGATTTGACAGTTCATCCATTCATGACATGAGAGCGGAATGCTCTTCAGTCAACGACTAGTTTTTCTCCATCTCCTCAACCAACAACACTTCAGATTTCCTGAGGGTTTTCTAAATTTTCTCAAGAGATTTTTGTTAACAATTAGCAATTTTGATCAGTTTAGCATGGTCATCCTCACCTGAAGAATATTGATCACTGGAGTGAACCTTGTGATGTTTGGAAGATACCTTTTCTTTCGTGGCTTTGGCCATGAAGCAGTAGGCAGGAGATTCATCATCACTTGACGGACTCCCGAAGAAGTTTGTTGCAGGGGAGGAGGCATATGCTATGCCAGCCATGCCGAGGTTAGAATCCTCATCGGATTCGTCAGCTTCTTCAGAGTCAGATGATTCTTCTTCATCGGAGTCCATCTCCTTGCCGATTTATGCCTTGGCCTTGCGAGAATTATTCTTGCGGTTGGAGTAGGACTTGGAAGGATTCCTTGAGGAAGATCTTGACGAAGATTTTGAGGTGGAGTTATCCTTCTTCTTGAAGAACTTCTTCGTTTTCTTCTCATCGTCGAAGTCGTAGTTCTTGCTCTTGCCCTTGCCATAGTAGTTTCCTGAATCATATCTTCCACTGGCATGAATTTCAGCTTCCTAGAGAGGGCAGTCCAAAATGAAATGTCCTGGCTTTTTGCACTTGAAACAGGTGTACTCTCCAGTAGGTTTTGATGAAGATTTTGAACTGCCAGAGTTGCTGGATCCTTTCTTCTGGAACTGGTTTTCTTGTGAAGGCACTGGAATCTTTTCATGATCAAAGCGAGATCTTTGCTGATCCTTTGTGGATCATCCGAATCTTCTTCCACGTTCCTTTAGGGGATGAATCAGCCACAACCTTGAGAGCATGATTTTTGTGGTGACTTGAGCCATAGAGATCTCTCTTCTCTTCTTCTTGTTCCTCGTGGGTGTTCAGCCTTTCCATGATATCAGCAAAGTCGAGAATTTTGAAATCAGCTCGTTCCCTAATCATCAGGACTAGTGTGTCGAAAGAACTGTCAAGTGATCGAAGCAATTTCTTCACAATTTTGTGATCAGTGATGTCTTTGGCACCGAGACCTTGCAGTTCGTTTGCGATGTCAGTCAGGCGATCGAAAGTTTGTTGACAGCTTTCATTTCCGATTCGCTTCGCCCAAAGAGTATCAATGCGAGCTTCTTTCTGAGTTGAAACACCTTCATTTATCTTCTCGAGAATGTCCCACAAATCCTTCGCAGTTTCACACCGACGATAGCGTCGAAATTGAGCACGAGAGAGATGGCCACCAATTTCATCTTTATATTGTGCATCCATCTGAATGAGTTTCTTCTCCCGGTGAGTGGGGGCCTGAGGTATTTCAACCGTGAATCCAAACTGCACCACATTCCACATATCATCATCAATAGCTTAGAGACGAATCTTATCTTCTCCTTCCAGAAGGGATAGTCCATCCCATCGAAGATGGGAATCTTGAGATGCAACTTGTAGCTCACTGAAGACATACTTAAACTCCGTGGTGGATACACCAAAATGAGCAGAGTCAAAGAGTACCTTGCTCTGACCTTGCTTTGATAAATTGTAGGAACGAAGTATGTCTACCAGAGGTGGTGGTGGGGGGGGGGTGAATGGGAGTTTTAAAATTTCTTCGGAAATCACCAAACTCTCGGAACCCAGCAGTGGAGCGAATGAAAAAACAAAGTACAACGAGCTAAAATAAACTACTAAAAGGAAAGTAAAGCATGCATCAAGACAAATCACATGATTAATAAGAGCTCGAATGTAAATAGGAGTAGCAGAGATAACCATTGATGCTCGATGGCGACAAGGTATTTGGTAGACCAATTCGTCCTTCTGCACAAGGACTACGTCTGGTTGGAGGGGTTGTGACTTAACACGGAAGGTAAACTCTCTTGGCCCTATTCTCCTCGACAATTGGTTCATCAACCAATGCCAATCACTCGTGGTAGATACTTGAGGCAATCTCCGAACCTTTATAGACTTCTTCTTCGAGTACCACAATTACTCTTGGTCTCTGAATAAATTGACACCTAACCATCTAGAGATTTGCATCTCTCAAGAGTAATAGGTGGAGCGTACTGGACTTAGATTCGAGTGATCCTGAACCACTATCTAAATTTTCGGCTCAAGCGGTTTTATCTTGGTCGATTTTAAACTCAAATCACTCGGAGAGGGGGTTGCTCAACAATCTTCTCAGAATCAAATGGAGCACCGCCGAACAACGCCGGCGCGGGGTGGCTATTTATAGTCACAACCTTCCCTGGTGGGAAATGACCATTTTGGACACGCGGTCCAGCCAATAGCCAGCCAACACGTAGACAATGGTCGGATTTTGGACCAACGATAACATTACTTGAGGAACAAGTAATGCTAACTCCTCGGCCAGAGACAAATCTCTTGCCTCGAAGAAGATCACAGTCTCTTGCTGGCAAGTATTTGCTCAGAACACAAAGAGATTTCTCTCGCAACTCTCATAGGATTTGCGTTTAGCATCAGAGAATCAAAGCTTCGAACGCCACAGCCCTCTTAATTTTATGATGGTCCTATGACTCAATAAAGAGAAGAGAAACAATGAAATAAATGCTACGTCTTCACTTCGTATTCAATCTCCTCGGTCACAGTCACTTCCTTCGGACG
The DNA here is from genome assembly GCF_002575655.3 of Aegilops tauschii subsp. strangulata. Lineage (NCBI taxonomy): Eukaryota > Viridiplantae > Streptophyta > Magnoliopsida > Poales > Poaceae > Aegilops > Aegilops tauschii. Next base: position 272,438,770 of record NC_053037.3, on the reverse strand, counting down.
AGCACCGAACGAATTGCTTCATGTCATCAATTTTTGAGGGGACACTCTTGTTATCATAATCTTCGGTGATAACCTTCACTGCCACACAAGATATTACCTTCGTCATTTGAATCAAACTCCTCGTGAATTCAGGGACCTATTACTCTGTGTGCACTAGCAAACACATAAGTCCCATACTGTTTATGTCAACAGACTCCAAAACATAAGGGGCCAATTATTGCACCAACAGTTAGGCATCATGTTTTGAGCACCCAAGGGTCATTGTGGTGTGCCGGTGAACAAGTCTGTGAAGGTTTTGGAAGTCTACTTTGAAGACTTACCACAAGTGATTAGGCAATGTCTAAGTGACCTTGGCTCAACAGGAATACAGTGAGGACTAAGTGTCCTCTAAGTTCATCTCAGTCGCCTCAACCAGACATACAGTTTATACAGAAACTGGAACTGGTCTACCAAATCAATGTGTCTTCACCTAGCCTACCAGATTTCAAATTCCTCACCTTTAACTTTATGTTATCCGGTTGCTGAAGAATTTGTGATCTACCTTTTGAAGAATTTGGACTGAAGACTTTCATCATGTTGTCTTTCACTTCTTCAGTTCATATTCATCATGCTTATATGCCTGTATGACTGCATGTTCTTCACCTATATGTATGTTGTATGCATGCTTTCCATTACTATGATGAATTAGGTGCCTTACGTTTCTATTTCTTCACTCTGATCTTCGTCAAATTCATCAGTATTTGACGAATTTCTAAAAATCTCCCATTCACCTCCATCTGGGAGTAAACCCGCGCTTTCAATTGGTATCAGAACAAGGATCCCTTGTTCTGTGTGATTTTGGTTTAACCACCTGGAGTTTTAGTTATGTCGACCGCAGGTATGATCAAGGTATCCACCGCATGCCCCATCTTTGATGGCACAGACTATCCCAAGTGGAAGGCCATGATGCGGAAGCGTCTCCTATCGATGAACAACGAGTTATGGACCGCCACTGAACTGGGACTGACAGACCTCTGCAAGATGGAAAACACTGATGACATTCACAAGTACACGCAGCTAGATGCTCGGACAAAGGCTATCATCTGCTCTGGCCTATCCAGGGACAAATTCAGGCGCATATGTCATCTCTGCAATGTGAAGCTCATTTGGGACATGATCTCTGATGTCTATGAAGGGGTTCTCACTTGTCAAGATCCCTGGTTCGGCGAGTTCAAGAAATCCCTAGAATCTCAGGAATTTGATCCGAGTTCATCTTCCTCGGCAACACGCCTCATGGAAAAAGGCAGCAAGGTACTCAAACGTTCTTTATCTTACTCAAGTGAAGGTGAATCTGATGAAAATTTGACTGCTAGCTATTCCAAACTTTCTAACATTGCTACTAGGCAACAAACTGCTATGTAAAGGATTCAAAATCTATTAGATAAAAGCGATGGTCTATTGAATGATGAAACTAAATGTGCCCAGTCACTAAGTGGCGATCATGAGCGTCTTTAGTCAAAATATGATGAACTTGAAAGTCGTCATGTGGCCCTCTTCTACTTGTGAGCTGCGTTCACATTTCCTTAAAGAGGAGAGGATGATGCAGTACAATAGAGATAAGTATTTCCGTTAGTTATGAAACCAAGGTTATCAATCCAGTAGGAGAACCAAGCAACACTATGTAAACAACACCTGCACACAAACAACAAATACTTGCAACCCAACGCGTAGAGGGGTTGTCAATCCCTCAACGGTTATGAGCAAGATTAAAAGATATAGTTTTTGATAGATAGATCAAACAAAAATACAAAATAAAGTAAATGAAAGAAAATTGTAGCAAGGTATTTTTGGTTTTAATATATGATAGAAAATAGACCTGAGGGCCATAGTTTCACTAGAGGCTTCTCTCATAAAAATATCATACTATGGGTAGACAAATTACTGTTGGGCAATTGACAGAAAAGCAAATAATTATGACGATGTCCAAGGCAATGATCGTGTATATAGGCATCACATCCGAGACATGTAGACCGAAATGATTCTGCATCTATTACTATTACTACACACATCGACCGCTATCCAGCATGCATCTAGTGTATTAAGTTCATGAAAGAACAGAGTAACGCCCTAAGCAAGATGACATGATGTAGGCAAGATAAATGACGTATGAAATAAATACCATCTTGTTACCCTTAATAACAACAATACATGCGTGTCATGTCCCTTTATGTCACTAGGATTGATCACCGCAAGATCGAACCCATCACAAGGCACCTCTTCCCATGGCAAGATAAGACAATCTAGTTGGCCAAACCAAACAATAAATCACCGAAGAAATACGAGGCTATGACAATCATGCGTAAACTACTCACGCATCATCGGATGGACAACAAGGATGATGAAGAACCCCTTCGTGATTGTTTCCCCCTTCGGTAGAGTGCCGGAAGAGGCCTCTAGATGGGATCTCGTGGTTCTAGAACTTGCAGCGGTGGAAAAAGTATTCCGTGGACTCCCTGGTAGGTTTGCAGTACAATAGAGATAAGTATTTCCGTCAGTTATGAAACCAAGGTTATTAATCCAGTAGGAGAACCAAGCAACACTATGTAAACAACACCTGCACACAAACAACAAATACTTGCAACCCAGCTCGTAGAGGGATTGTCAATCCCTCAACGGTTATGAGCAAGATTAAAAGATATAGTTTTTGATAGATAGATCAAACAAAAATACGAAATAAAATAAATAAAAGAAAATTGTAGCAAGGTATTTTTGGTTTTAGTATATGATAGAAAATAGACCCGAGGGCCATAGTTTTCACTAGAGGCTTCTCTCATAAAAATAGCATACTATGGGTAGACAAATTACTGTTGGGCAATTGACAGAAAAGCAAATAATTATGACGATGTCCAAGGAAATGATCGTCTATATAGGCATCACATCTGAGACAGGTAGACCGAAACGATTCTGCATCTACTACTATTACTCCACACATCGATCGCTATCCAGCATGCATCTAGTGTATTAAGTTCATGAAAGAACAGAGTAACGCCTTAAGCAAGATGACATGATGTAGACAAGATAAATCACGTATGAAATAAATACCATCTTGTTACCCTTAATAGCAACAATACGTGCATGTCATGTCCCTTTCTGTCACTGGGATTGAGCACCGCAAGATCGAACCCATCACAAGGCACCTCTTCCCATGGCAAGATAAAACAATCTAGTTGGCCAAACCAAACAATAAATCGCAGAAGAAATACGAGGCTATAAAAATCATGCGTAAATTACTCATGCATCATCGGAGGGACAACAAGGATGATGAAGAACCCCTCCGTGATCGTTTCCCCCTTCGGCAGAGTGCCGGAAGAGGCCTCTAGATGGGATATCGTGGTTCTGGAACTTGCAGCGGTGGAAAAAGGTATTTCATGGACTCCCTGGTAGGTTTGCAGTACAATAGAGATAAGTATTTCCGTCAGTTATGAAACCCAGGTTATTATTCCAGTAGGAGAACCAAGCAACACTATGTAAACAACACCTGCACACAAACAACAAATACTTGCAACCCAGCTCATAGAGGGATTGTCAATCCCTCAATGGTTATGAGAAAGATTAAAAGATATAGTTTTTGATAGATAGATCAAAGAAAAATATAAAATTAAATAAATAAAAGAAAATTGTAGCAAGGTATTTTTGGTTTTCGTATATGATAGAAAATAGACCCGAGGGCCATAGTTTTCACTAGAGGCTTCTCTCATAAAAATAGCATACTGTGGGTAGGCAAATTACTGTTGGGAAATTGACAGAAAAGCAAATAATTATGTCGATGTCCAAGGAAATGATCATGTATATAGGCATCACATCCGAGACAAGTAGACCGAACCGATTCTGCATCTACTACTATTACTCCACACATCGACCACTATCCAGCATGCATCTAGTGTATTAAGTTCATGAAAGAATAGAGTAATGCCTTAAGCAAGATGACATGATGTAGACAAGATAAATCACGTATGAAATAAATCCCATCTTGTTACCCTTAATAGCAACAATACGTGCGTGTCATGTCCCTTTCTGTCACTGGGATTGAGGACCGCAAGATCGAACCCATCATAAGGCACCTCTTCCCATGGCAAGATAAAAAATCTAGTTGGCCAAACCAAACAATAAATCGCAGAAGATATACGAGGCTATAACAATCATGCGTAAACTACTCACGCATCATCGGAGGGACAACAAGGATGATGAAGAACCCCTCCATGATTGTTCCCCCATCGACGGAGTGCCGGAAGAGGCCTCTAGATGGGATCTCGTGGTTCTTGAACTTGTAGGGGTGGAAAAAGTATTTCGTGGACTCCCTGGTAGGTTTTCGGATTTTTAGAGTATTTATAGAGGCGGAGTTTTAGTCAAATGGAGGCTTGTGGGCCCCACTACCCACGAGGGCGCGCTAGAGGCCCCTGGCGTGCCCTAGTGCCTTGTGGGCCATTCCTTCATCTTCTTGTTCCCGCCCGAAGCTTCCAGGGTCTCTTATTGCCAGAAAAAAATCTCCATAAAGTTTCGTGGCATTTGGACTTTGTTGGGTACTGATATTCTGCAAAGTCAAAAACAAGTAGAAAAAACAACAATTGGCACTAGGCACTAAGTTAATAGGTTAGTCCCAATAATGATATAAAGTTGCTTGTAAATGTATATAAAACATCCAACATTGATAATATAATAGCATGGAACAATAAAAAATTACAGATACGTTGGAGACGTATCAAGCGTCCCCAAGCTTAATTCCTGCTCGCCCTCGAGTAGGTAGATGATAAAAACAGAATTTTTGATGTGGATTTCTACCTAACATATTCATCATATATTCTTTTATTTTTAGCATGGACATTTGGACTTGAATGATTCAAAGCAATAGTCTATAATTTGACATGAAGAAATCAATACTCAAGCATATCAACAAGCAACCATGTCTTTCAAAATTTCAACACTAAAGAAAGTTATCCCTAGCCCATTATGCTCAATCATTCATCCATTCATGAAGCACACTCAAATATTAACAACATCCAATACACAGGTATGACAATAGTGTTCCCTAATTGGTGCTTTGTAAGAGAAGATGGAGACTCAACATATTTTTTTGCATAAAAGTAAATAGATAGGCCCTTCGCAGACGAAAGTAGAGATTTGTAGAGGTGCCAGAGCTCATAGCTTAAATTGAGAGGTAAAATTGTTTTGAGAGGCATGCTTTTCCTATCAACGAAAATGACCAAGAATTCCAATATCTTCCATGCTAGACAAAATATAGGCTGTTCCCAAACAAAAAGTAAAATTTAATTTCCTTTCCACCATTCTTTGGCAATCCATGGCTAGTCATTTCCACGGGGGTCTTCCATACCAACACTTTCCAAGGAATTTATTATCATAGTCTTTTTTTTCATTCAGGGACTAGGCATCCCTATTACCCGCCACACTCACATGCAATGACAAGTGAATAAACACTCATCGTGAGAATAAAATACCTAGCATGGAAAATGTTGGCCACCCCCTACCGCTTCATGAGCGGTACGGGCACACAAAACAGAAATTCATTTTGAAAATTAGAGTTGGCACATGCAAATTTACCTGGAAGACATGGAAATAACGCATATAGGTGGTATGGGGGACTCATATGGCACAACTTTGGGTTTAAGGAGTTGGATGCACAAGCAACATTCCCGCTTAGTACAAGTGAAGGCTAGCAAATAGATTGAGAAGCGAGCAACCATAAAACGAAAATGGTCATAAATGAGCATTGAACATAACTAACACTAAATAATGCACCACAAGTAGGATATAATTTCATTGCATAACTACTGACTTTACGTGCATGCATAGGGAATCACAAACCTTAACACCAATATTCTAACTAATGCATAATTACTCATCAACATGACTCACATATCACTGTCTCCATATCACAAAACTATTGCAAGGAATCAAGTTTATAATATCCAATGATCTTCATGAAAGTTTTTATTATATCCCCCTTGGATATCTATCACTTTGGGACCAAATTCATATCTCATGCTAATTACCATTACTATTCTTAACTCTCAAAAAGATCTAAGTGAAGCACGAGAGCCTAAATATTTCTTCAAAAAAATTCAACGCTCAAAATAATATAAGTGAAGCATGAGAGCATATTTCTTAAAAAAATTCAACTCTCAAAATAATATAAGTGAAGAATGAGAGCATATTTCTTTAAAATATAACAACCACCGTGCTAAAAAAGATGTACATAAAGTACTAGAGCAACTGCCTAGCTCAAAAGATTTAAGTGAAGCACATAAAGTATTCTAGTAAATCATGATATGTGTGTGTCTATCTCAAGCAAGTGTGCTCAGCAAGGATGGTTGTGACAAACTAAAAAGCAAAGACTCATATAATACTAGATGCTCCAAGAAAAACTCATGATATGTGATGAATAAAAATATAGCTCCAAGTAAAATTACCGATGGTCGTTAGAAGAAAGAGGGGATTCCTTCCGGGGCATCCCCAAGCTTAGTTGCTTGGGTGTCCTTGAATATTACCTTGGGGTGCCTGAGGAATCCCCAAGCTTAGGCTCTTGCCACTCCTTATTCCTTCATCCATCATGATCTCACCCAAAACTTGAAAACTTCAATCACACAAAACTTAATAAAACCTTCGTGAGATCCATTAGTATAATAAATATAATCACCACTTTAAGTAAAATTGCAAATCCATTCATATATTTTTATTGCATTATACCTAATGTATTATAACTTTACCATGGCTTATATCCCCCGATACAATCCACAGATTCATCAAAATAAACACACAATGCAACAAAATCAAAATTGAACCAACTTTGTTGTTCAATGGTCTGATTAAATTCATTTGTGGAAAGGAATCGCAGCAGGCTTAGGGTATCATGGAACAAAGAATTATTGTTGATGAAAAGCTATTTTAACTCTGACCAGTAGCCGACATTGCTGCAAGTGCTTGCGGAGGCACAAGGTCTATTTAAATGGGATGCTTCTTTGGTCTCGTAACATGGAAGGTGAAAGTTTGCAAGTGAATTTCATAGTAATGTGTTTTAAATATCTACTTGTAACTTCAAATGATTGTCCTAACTTATCAATGTAGTAATTAAATCATTCGTGCTATATGTACTCCATTTTTTATATTTAACTTACTCGGTTTACCTTAGTTGGAAGTTTTGTTCATTTTCTCATGTGTGGATTTGCTATGTTTATTTTATTGAAGAATTTATTGCAAAAACTCTTAGATTGTGGAGGCGGAGATGGTATAGTTGTTGGAGTTTTTATGTTGATTCAATTGATGGTCGTGTGTATGTACATATCCATAAAATGGTTGAATTTTTTTAATGTTGATTCAATGCATAGAAAATAGAATAGTACTCCCTCTGTAAAGAAATATAGGAGCGTTTAGATCATTACATCAATGATATAAACGCTCTTATATTTCATTATCGGGATACTACACTCAGAGAAAGATCACTAGCATTTTTGTTTAGAGGGAACAATCCAAAGTAGACCAAAATGCATCATTTCTCTTCTGGACATTTGCTTCCAAAATTGGAGATGAACTTTAGTAATTGAATTGGCATGATATGTATCAATTCTAATGAGCCTTTTGTCTATTTTGTGGCATTGCGATTTATCCTTGCACATTGGGAGGATATATGCTAAAGAGCTCCTACTGTTCATACATTGAATTTTGGGAGCATGCTGGTTCTCCGTTTGATATCTAAACATGTCCGTACTTATGAGGGAGAGACACGAGTTTCGATTTTGGATTCATATAATATGCATTGTAGCCTGTGGCAACACACGTGCATTCTACTAGTATTGGTAAAACCTAGCACATCACATAGAGATTTTGAAATTGAGGAAACACTATGACCCAAATCACATAAAGCATTGCATTCATAATTTTTAATCTTGACTTTAATTGTTGGTTCCCATTCATCATATAATTTTCTTGGAATTGAAATCTCTAGTTCTAACTTTTCTTCTAAAGCTTTCATCGTCGCTTCTACAATATGTTTTGTAAAAACTTTATTTTGTTCATAGGCATTGGGTGAATTTAGCATGAATTACAACAAAGAAATACACTCAATCAAAGAGCAACTACCACCATTAAAATCATTATAATCCAAGAGAGTGGGCACATCACTAGTTAAAAGCTTTTACCTCGCCAAACCCACTTTTACCAAAAAAATTATCATGATTTTCACCCTTCGAATCATGGGGACGCCTTCTAACTAAAGTTGAATCTTCTTCATTGTCGGTGTACAAACGAAGGGGCGCATCTTTGTACCCCTTTACCTGTGCACGGGCAGTCGGAGCCGCGCCCACGGCCACACCAAGCAGAGCAGGGGAGGTGAACCAAGGTAAAACCGAAGCCCGAGGCAGCCAGAGCAACGCCAAGACCAAGGACGCAAAGAGGCAGAGGGGGGAGCAGTTTCCCCCGGCAAGACCCTTGTCGGGGACGGCCTCAGCAGCCCCGGCAAGACCCTTGCCGGGGCAGCACGCCCAAACACCAACAGAACGAGCCACCCTTGAGCCCACATCCCCAGCACCATCAACCACGTTGGGCCAAGGCTCGGGAGGCATCTCTGTGGTGGCATGCAGATCTTTGTGAAGACAAGGAACACTCAAGATCAGATGAGGATTAGAAGACGACGACCCTCGGCAAGATCCTTGCCGAGGAAGGCCACTAGATCCCCGGCAAGGTCCTTGCCGGGGACGACAGTGCGCCACGGCAAGACCCTTGCCGGGCCACCCGGCAAGGCCCTCACCGAGGACGCCAGCAGGGCCACTGCCAGGCCTGCACCAACCAAGTTTTCACCGCCGTTCGCATGCAGCTGCCAGCTCAACCAGCTGAGTAGGCACCTGCGTGGCAACATGCAGCTCCCGGGCCAACTCGTCAAGCGCCCGCGTGGCGGCATGCAAATCTTCGTGGAGGCTCCACCACCACGCCACCTCAGCTGCCTGCCTGCCTACATGGCACCACATGCATCACTGGCCAGGGTGCGTGTCGAAGTGAGGAGGAGAGGCGATGGACGGGATGGGCCTCGCCCCCGTCCCCGATAAAGCTAGGGGACACCTCAGCGGCGCATTAAATGCGTCTTGTCCTGTAATACGAGCGATAAGCTCGCAATACTGGACGCCTTTCCACCTCCTGTATTCCACTGTGGCAGCCCCTTTCGACTATAAAAGGAGGCCCATGGCATACTGGAGAAGGATTCGGCTCTTTGGGACCGCACACCCCACCGTATCTAGTTCGATAGCTCAAGAACTCTCTGAAATACACCCACCAAAGCAGGACTAGGGTTTTACGCATCCTCGCGGCCCGAACCTGGGTAAACGATCCTTCTGCTGATTAATAATCCTGCCCTTCTCACAACCCTGCGCCCCGGCAACCGTAGTAGGGATTCTTGTGATCCCATAGGTGTCGTTCCACACCGACATCTCTGGCGCGCCAGGTAGGGGGCGCGATTGTGAGAATCTAGTCTAGTAGTTGGCCTAGTGGTTCTTTGTCGCTATGGCTCCCAAGAAGAAGACGGCCGCGGCGGTCGGCTCGTTGGGAGCCGAACGGCCCGTGCCAGTGCGGGCGAGCAATGGGCCGGTCGCGGACAGGACCCAGGCCATGGTCCGCGAGCACCAGCATCGCCCTGGCAGTCAGAGCCCGGCGAGCGGCGTCGTTCACACGCCAGACGACTGGCCGCACGTCGCCAGATCCAAAGACGGAGCTGGGCCCCCCGCAGGCGGTGCGGGGCCCTCCAGGAGTGTCGTTGTGCCACCCCCGGGCGGCAGCGACCTCCAAGACGCCCACGCCGGCGACCACTGTGTGCTCTTCCCATGGTGTGCGCGACGAGCAGCGTCACCACGCCGGTGACCCTGGGCACCGCCGTGGGAAGAGCCCTGTGCGTCGTCCGCGGGATGAAGGAGTTCAGCCTGCCCGCCAAAATGCTGGCGAAAATGGCGCGCAGCCGCTGGGTCGTGACGGAGCTCCTTCTAACGTGGTTAGAAGTCGAAGCGCGCCGCGATCCTCGCAGTTATCGCCGCCGCCCACGCCAGCAGAACCGTTGGCGCGCGCGCAGCTGCTCCTCGACTTTCCTCCCGCTGCAGAGAAGCTCGACGAGTGGAGGGCCACCCTCCGGAGCCTCGTCGCCATCGCCAACAAAGACGATCCGCGACCAGCAGGGCCCTCGGGTTGGCGCTCCACCGAGCCACCACATGCTGGCGCTGGGAGGACCGGGGGAGCTGCGGCCACGGTGCACTCTCCTCCTCCTCGCCAGCCGCCGCGGGCGTCTGCCCGTCGAGAGACGCTTGTGATAACATCTCTATAGCGTCGTCCGACCCGCGGACCCGCCGCGACCAGCGCCAAGTTCTTCGAGAATGAGCTCACGAAGATGCTCGGACCACTATTGAGCACCGACGTGATACACACCACCAGTCAGACAAGCGAGCGGGATCCGCTATGGACCACCCAGCACCGGGGGGCTCCGGCGGCCTGTCTTACGAGGGGGGCTGCCCGGCCTTTACCCGTGAGCTATGGCAGTTCCAGTGGTCGTCCCACCGCATGTTCAAGCCTGACGTCGGCAAGAAGTACACTGGCAAGACCCATCCGTCCGAGTTCCTCAGCATCTACACCATCGCGATGCAGGCGGCCGGAGCTCGTGACGACAAGGTGCTTGCCAATTATTTCCCGCTGGCACTGAAGCCCAATGTTATGTCTTGGTTGATGCACTTGCCGGCGGATTCCATTTCTTCTTGGCCGGATCCGTGCCATGAGTTCGTTGGCGCCTTCACAGGAGGCCACCAAGCTCATGGCCAGGCCAGTGATCTGCACATCATTCCCCAGAAGGAAGGGGAAACCCTGCGCAAGTACATCCAAAGATTTAGCCGGGTGCAGTACAAAATCCCCGACGTTCATCCCGCCGCTGTGATCAGCGCGTTCCATCAAAACGTGCGCAACCGTAAGATGCACGAAGAGCTGGCGATGACCAAGGTTAAGGATGTGGTCGAGCTCTACGTTCTGGCCGATAGATGCGCCCGAGCCGAAGAGGGAAGGAAGTACCCCGGCGAAGACACCGGCACGGAAACCGACTCTACTGACGAAGACGTCGCCACCTCGACGAAGAAGGGCCGGCGTCGCAACAGGAAACGCAAGGGCAAGGCCGTACTTGCCGTCGAGGGGTCTGACGACACCGGCGCTGCCAAGAAGGTCAAGGCAGACGGCCCCTGCAAGGAGATTTCCGGGTGCACCGCTTGTCGGGCCTTAGCAGCTGCCGACAAACAAGGGGGCTCCGGCAAGCAATACTGCAAGATCCACCGCACCAAGGGCCACGACCTCCAGAACTGCCGACAAGTTGAGCTGCTTGCTGAGAAGCAAAAAGCTGAGTATGAGAGGCGGGACAAGGAGAAGGGTCAGGACGGGGCCGAGAGATCCGGCAAGAAGCGTGGCGGCCAAGGAAGCCGCCCCGGCAAAGACAACCAGCAAGAGAGGCCTGCCCGGGGCCGTGACAAGAAACAAGAAGACGATGATCATGACGAGGACGACGAGTCCGGTGAGCAAGATTTCTAGAAGGCTACAGAGGCCATGTGTGTCGATGGTGGCGCCTCGTTGCATACTTCTCACCGCCAGCTCAAACAGTGGGCGCGTGAGATTACAGCAGCGGAGCCGTCGTTCGACGCTCAGAAGCCCCTAAAGTGGTCCAGCACGCCCCTCATCTTTGACGCCGAGGACCACCCTGACCGCACACCGCGGTCGGGAGTTTGCCATTGTTGGTCTCGAACGATACGCAACCTCAAGGTGAACAAGATGTTGGTTGACGGCGGGGCCGGCCTGAACTTGATCTCGCCTGTCGTGATCAAAAAGCTGCATATTCCTGATGGAGACCTCAAGGAAATGGGCACGTTTCAAGGGGTCAATCCAGGGAGGAGCCAGCCAAAGGGGAACGTCACACTGCTCGTGACGTTTGGAGGAGAGTTGAACTACAGGACGGAGAGGATCATCTTCGACAGGGCCGAGATCCCTTTGCCCTACAACGGGATCCTCAGCCGCCAGGCACTAGCCAAGTTCATGGCGGCGTCACACTACGCCTACAACATGCTAAAGATGCCCGGGCCGTTGACCATCATCTCCGTCCCCTCCGACAAGAAGGACGCACTGATTTGCGCCGACCAACTCTACCGGGAAGCAGTCGCAGCAGCTGCCGTGAAGGTACCTGCTTCTGCCGCTGAAGGCCTGGGAGGGAAGAAGAAGCCCGGCAAGACCTCTCACACCCACTCCGGCAAGCACACCTCTTTGGAGTGTTGCGCTACCGTCGAGGACGTGCCAGAGAGCTCTACCGGCAAGAGCAAGAAATCCAGGGCCGAGCCGCCGCAGACCAAGAAGGTGTCCGCCAGGGAGGTCAGCACAAGAGGGGCCTTCACCATAGGCTCCACCCTCGACAGCAAATAGGAAGGCGCGCTCGTCACCTTCCTACGGGCGAATGTCGACGTGTTTGCATGGCAAGCGTCCGACATCCCCGGTGTTCCCAGGGAGGTGATTGAGCACCACCTAGCTGTCTGCCCTCATGCGTGGCCCGTCAAGCAGAAGGTCAGAAAGCAGGCTCTAGAGAGGCAGGAATTCATCACAGAGGAGATCAGGAAGTTGGAAGCGGCAGGTTTGGTGAGAGGAGTGCTCCACCCGACGTGGTTGGCCAATCCGGTAGTAGTGCGCAAGGCAAATGGGAAGTGGAGGCTGTGTATTGATTACACAGATATCAATAAGGCTTGTCCTAAAGACCCCTTCCCGTTGTCGCGCATCGACTAGATTGTTGACTCCACGGCCGAGTGTGATCTGTTGTCATTCCTCGACGCCTACTCAGGCTACCACCAAATCTTCATGACAAGAGAGGATGAAGAGAAGACAATATTCATCACCCCATGTGGTACGTATTGCTTTTTACGAATGCCTTTCGGGTTGAAGAATGCTGGCTCGACGTTCACAAGAGCAGTCCAAATTGGTTTTGAACCTCAGCTCCATAGAAATATGGAGGCATACATGGATGACATAGTGGTCAAAACCAAGGACGGGCCAACTCTTGTGCAAGATCTGGAGGAGACATTTGCCAACCTGCGCAAGATCAACCTTAAGCTGAACCCTGAGAAGTGTGTCTTCGGCGTTCCGTCCGGCAAGCTTCTCGGGTTCTTTGTGTCGCAGCGCGGGATCGAGGCAAACCCAGACAAAATCAAGGCTATTGAGCATATTGAGGCACCCAAGCGGATTAAAGATGTGCGTCGGCTCACTGGCTGCGTCGCCACCATGAGCCGATTCATCTCCAAATCCGCTGAGCATGCCCTTCCCTTCTTCAAAATCTTGAAGAAGGCAGGCCCAATGGAGTGGACCCCAGAAGCCGAGGCGGCATCGTAGGATCTCAAGAAATACCTTTCCTCCACACCAATACTAGTTGCGCCTAAACCACAAGAGTCGTTGCTGCTATATCTAGCGGCGACGAATCAAGTGGTCACCGCCGCACTGGTGGTGCAGAGGAGGGTCGACGAAGAGGCAGTGGCGACGGCAGAACCAGTGGATGGCAAGCCAAAGATTCCCCGGAAGGGCCCGATGCCGGCGAGGCAAGGCCCCCGGCAGAGTCTGGTGCCACCGAGGCAGTGCCTGCGCAGTCGGTTGAAGTGGCGCAGAAGAAGAAGATGATGCAGCACCCGGTTTACTTTGTCAGCTCCCTCTTGCAGGGGGCTAGGTCGAGGTACTCCGGTGTGCAGAAATTGCTCTTCGGCCTCCTCATGGCCTCGAGGAAGCTGCGTCATTACTTCCAAACCCTCTAGATCACTGTCGTCACTCGCCTCCCATTGCAACGGATACTGCATAACCCAGATGCAACCGGAAGGATTGTGGAATGGGCCTTGGAGTTGTCAAGTTTCGGTTTGAAGTTCGAAAGCACCTCGACAATTCAAAGCAGAGTCCTAGCAGAGTTCATTGCAGAATGGACCTCAACGTCCGACGAAGAAATCCAGGAGACAGCTCTCCCCGGCAAGGAAGCAGACCGCGACTGGATCATGTACTTTGATGGGGCTTTCTCGCTGCAAGGCGCCGGTGCCAGCGTGCTGCTCGTTGCACCCACTGGAGAGCACCTCAAGTATGTGGTCCAGATGCACTTTCCTAGGGAGATGTCCACCAACAACACTGCAGAGTATGAGGGGCTGCTTGCCGGTCTCAGGATCGTGGCGGACCTCGGGGTTAAGAAGCTCATCGTCAGGGGTGACTCGCAGCTTGTTGTTAGACACGTCAACAAGGATTACCAGAGCCCGTTGATGGAAGCTTACGTAGATGAGGTGAGGAAGCTGGAGGAGCGCTTTGACGGTATCCAAGCGGAGCACGTCCCCCGAGTGGAGAATGACATCGCGAATTACCTGTCAAAGCGTGCTGCATTCAAGCTACCTGTGGAACCAGGTACCTTCTTGCTCCGGTTAACTCAACCATCCGTTGAACCATCAATGGGGCAGAACAAGCGGAGGAAGTCAGGTCCCGGCAAGTACTTTCCTACCGAGCCCCCTGGGGCCGCCGGCAAGGGTGCTGCCGCGGACACTGAGCCTGCCAAAGGGCAACTGCCTCCGGCAGGGCGTCAAGCCCTGGCCATGGAGACAGCCGCGCCCATGGCTGTGGAAAATGCCTTTGGTCCTTGCCGTCGAGCCCCAGGCTCCGGCGTGGGCGCAGCATACTATCCGATTCCTCCAAACAGAGGAACTTCCTGAGGAGCAGAAAGAAGCGGAAAAAGTAGCCCGCCAGTCCGCCCTATATCAGTTCGTCAACGACGTCCTGTACAGGAGAAGGCCGAACGGCGTGAAATTAAGGTGCATCCCCCTGGAGGAAGGACTGGAGCTGTTGGTAGAAATACATGGAGGCATATGTGGCTCCCACATAGGGTCGAGGGCCCTTGCCGGGAAGGCGTTCCGGCAAGGTTTCTTCTGGCCCACCGCCCTCCAGGATGCGACGGCACTAGTAACCAAGTGTGAAGCGTGCCAGTTCCATTCAAAGAGACTTCATCAACCAGCTCAAGCCCTTCAAACTATCCCTCTCTCCTGGCCATTCTCGGTCTGGGGGCTCGACATACTGGGCCCCTTCCCCCGTGCTGTCGGGGGCTTTGAGTACTTGTACGTCCCAATCGACAAGTTCACAAAGTGGCCGGAAGTGGAAGCAGTGAGAAAGGTGACTGCTCAGTCAGCTATCAAGTTTTTCAAGGGACTGGTCTGCCGTTTTGGGGTGCCGAACAGAGTCATCACCGACAACGGCACGCAGTTCACAAGCCACACCTTCATGCAATACCTTCAAGACCTCGGCAGTAAGGTCTGTTTTGCTTCCCTGGCACACCCCCGGAGCAACGGCCAAGCAGAGAGGGTGAATGTTGAAGTGTTGCGAGGCCTATGAACAAAGACTTTTGACAAGCTGCACAGGAGCGGAAGGCACTAGATTGATGAATTGCCGGCGGTTCTTTGGTCGATCAGGACGACGCCAAATCGAGCCACCAGCCAGACACCTTTTGCCCTGGTATACGGGGCGGAAGCAGTTCTCCCCACGGAACTCATATACGGGTCACCTCGAGTGCTCGCTTATGATGAGCTTGAGCAAGAGTAGTTGCGCCAAGATGACGCGACGCTCCTTGAGGAAGATCGTCTTCGGGCGGCTGTGAGAGCAGCACGCTACCAGCAAGCCTTGCGCCGCTACCATAGCCGCAAGGTTCATGCCCGAAGCTTTGAGGAAGGCGACCATGTTCTTCGGCGCATTCAGTCGGCCAAGAATTCCAACAAGTTGACGCCAAAGTGGGCAGGCCCTTATCAGGTAACACGAGTCACCAGGCCCGGCGCAGTCCGCCTGGAGACCGAAGATGCTATCCCAGTGAGCAACTCCTGGAACATCGAGCATCTTCGCAAGTTTTACCCATAAGGCGCGGCTTGCCGGGCCTCCCGGCAAGCCACCTTTTGTACAAGCTTTGCCGGCAAGGCATGTAACCCTTCGTACAAAGCCAGGCGCAGACCCTGAGCATAAATAAATGAAGCGCTTGCGCCCTAAGTTATAGCATGCATGCTAGGTCGAGTCTCTTCCTTGGTTAGGGTTGATAGTGCTTAGCGGCGACTAACCCCTAGCCTAGAGGTCGAGTGTGCGTCTCTCTGTTTCTTTTCTGTCCTCTTTTGGTTCGCAGGGCACATGAGCACTTCTGCTGAGCTACCTGGAAGAAAGGGCACGGACCGGTGCCTCAACCCCGGCAAACCAAAGTTGCCGGGGGCTGCAAGTGCAAGGATCCAACCGCGGCAAGATGAGGTTGCCGGGGGCTGCAGATCCAGATAAGTCTTCTATCCCCTGTCATGCATTTCGTTATGAACTGGGATATGTGAAACCTCACTTTATTTCTAGGCCACCGTGCTCCCCTTTTCTATACCCAAGGATTATCTCTTGGGCCCGGATTTGGTTGTAGTCGTGGCGGCAAGGAAATAGAACGAGGAGCCTAAGCCCGCTTCATCCCTGCCTCCGCCAAGGGCGCGAGAATGGTCGAGCGAAGTGGGGGAACGGCAAGGCCTGTTGCCGGGTGGAAAACGTTTATCTTGAATAGTAACAAGGATTCACTCCTTGTCGTGGGCTCCATCCACGAACGAAAACCCCCGGCAAACACCCCTTTTTTCATTAAAAACATCCCGTACAGGTACAGTTCATACGAGATGAAAAACATGAACAAGGGGGATTACAAGCTTTAGATTTAACAATGCCCGATGGCTTACAGATTAAAAAGGAGATAAGATGCCCGTAATCCCTTTCTTGTCCCTCTCCTCAGGAGGTAGGTCAAGGAGGCAAAAGGGCAAAAGGGGCGCCTTGGCGAGCTACGAGCAGCAGAAAGCACCAAGAGAACACCTCGGTGGCCGCCCACGGATGGGCTAGTGATGACGGTGCCGGAAAGGAGCTGAAAGACGAGGCGGCAGGACTGGCAATACGCGATGAAGGCATCGGTGCCCGCGTACTCCGAGTTGACGGCCTTGCCGCCCGCCCTCTTCCCCTTCCGCAGCCTCCCGACGCCAGCCGCCCAAGGAGACGGCCCCGAGAAGTTCAAGGAGCTGGCCCCTCCCCCGGCAAAACTCTACCGGAGGAGCGGCCAGGTGCAGATGCTGCTGCTACCGCACCCGCCCAGGCACGGGGCGTCCGACGCCTAGTCGGACTCGTCCCCGTCGTCTGCCCCGCTGTCCTCCTCATCGCTTTCGCTCGAGGAAGAGCTTCCGTCGTCGGAATCTCCATCGGAGGAGCTCTCCACGCAGCACTTCAGGCGAGTTCCGAAGTCTCCGAAGACCTTGACGGAGAGCAGGCTGTCCTCCATTAATTTGAAGTAGAGGATGAGCCCTGCCGTCAGGCTGTGGATGCGAGCGAACGTCTTCCATCCACGACGGAGGTACATGACCCGAGGAGCCGGGAAGTCGACGTCGACCCGCGTGCCCCCATTCCCGCAGCCCCTCATGTGCAATCTGAGGGATTGGGGTGGGTCACGCTCCATCTCCCGAGCAAACGCGGCAGGAAGACGAAGACGGCGACGCGGATGTCGGAACCCCGATTCCATGTCACACCGATCTAGCCTGTAACACCTCATATCACTTTGCGGCCTCACGCACGGTATTCCCACGGGTGTTGCCTTACCATGGCCCGGGACCGTTTGCGCCTTTTGGCTCACGTATATGACAGTGTCGCTAGCATCCATATGACAGAGAACCCGGGCCGACATGGCTAGTCGTGAACCCAAAGCGGCACTAACGTATGGGGACAGGCATACATGAATCAACATCGAACGTGTCGGTCAGCAGCGTGCGAATCCGGGCTGTAGCACTGGGCTAACAGGACTCCGGGAACCCGGGCTGTAGCAGGCTAGGCAGGACTCCGGATGTCACCGCGTGACATTTCCCCGAAGGGACAGACACATGAACGATATGAATCACATGCCGGCCAGTCAGGTGTCCAGAGCAGTAGTGCTGGGCTAGCAGGACTCCGGTGAACCGGGCTGTAGCGGACTACTATGGCTCAAGGAGGCACTAGACTACATTTCCCCATAAGAGAGGCTGCTAAGGATAGACAACTAGATTGTCGGATCCCACACATACCAAGCATTTCAATCATACACACAATATGCTCGATATGTGCAAATACAACATGGCATCACAACAAGACTCTACGACTCAGAGTATTTATTCATTAGGCTCCGAAGAGCCAGATATTACAAACATGGGTCTCATGACCCAACATTCAGAGCATACAAGTCAAAGCACATGCGGAAGCTCAACATGTCTGAGTACAGACATCTACAAATGAAAAAGGCTGCGAAGCCTGACTATCTACCAGATCCTGCCGAGGGCACAAGATCATAGCTGAGGTAACAAGCTAAACGTTGAAGTCCACACGGAACTACTAGCGAGACTGGCGTCTCTCTGCAAAACATAAAATAGGCAAACGTGAGTACAAATGTACCCAGCAAGACTTACATCAGAACTGGCTACATATGCATCGGTATCAACAAAGGGGGTGGTGGAATTTGACTGCAGCAAGCCAGCTTTGACTCGGTGGCTATCCTAAACTATGACTGCAAGTAACTCTTTGAGGTGGCGCACACGAGTCCACATATTCACCATATCAATACTCCACTATGGATCCGCTCCCGTCTCCCTACGAGAACGCCATCCATAGCACTCACGCTTATCTTGCGCATTTTAGAGTATCCACTTTCACTTGTCTATGAACTGTTATAGGCAACCCAGAAGTCCTTTACCGCGGACACGGCTATTAGAATAGATCATATTAACCCTGCAGGGGTGTACTTCGTCACACACGCTCTCGCCACTTACCACCATGTACACGTCGTGTACCTCGGCAACCTTCAAGCAGAAGCCTGGCGAGGGAGTCGGCCACAGCCTACCTAAACACTCAAGTCTCTAGTCCAGGTTTATCGCCTATTCAGGTTCCATCCGCAGGGAGTCCGGCCGAGGTTTCCACATACGGCCCCGAACGATGTGTGCAGGGTTCCCGAGACACCAAACGGGCGCCCGGTACACCGTGCCACGTGCCTACCGCATCACAGCCCACCCCTTGGTCAGCGCTGTCCACGGCCTCCAGCATACTACAAACACCAGAAACTACTTGCAACTCCTGGACAGAGGACAAGGGTGAT
Source organism: Aegilops tauschii subsp. strangulata (assembly GCF_002575655.3). NCBI lineage: Eukaryota > Viridiplantae > Streptophyta > Magnoliopsida > Poales > Poaceae > Aegilops > Aegilops tauschii. The sequence continues at coordinate 272,419,569 of NC_053037.3, read as the reverse complement.
TAAGAAGCCGAGAGGGTCCATTGGTTTCGGGCCCAATGCGTGGTAGTAACTGTATCATGGATCACAAACACAGAACTCAGTTCCTGAGGACGGCTTCAATGAGACAACCCACCATGTACTCCTACATGGCCTCTCACCGCTACCTTTACCAAATCGTGTTCACACACTTAGCTCACACACAGTAGGACATGTTCATCACCATTCCAATTCATCCCCGACGAATCAGACCCGACTCAACTCTAAGCAGTAGCAGGCATGACAACCAAGCATGAATGAGTAGGCACATCAGGGCTCAAACAACTCCTACTCATGCTAGTGGGTTTCATCTATTTACTGTGGCAATGACAGGTCATGCAGAGGAAAAGGGGTTCAACTACCGCAACATGTAATAGTTGAATCGATGTTGTCCTAATGCAGTAGAAGAGAGCAGGAGCGAGAGAATGGGATTGTATCGGAATGAACAAGGGGGTTTTGCTTGCCTGGCACTTCTGAAGATATTATAGTTCTTCATCGGTGTCATCGAACTCATCGTCGGAATCACGGCTATCGAGAGGGGACAATCACCGGCAAACAAGGAAGAACACAATCAATGCAATGCAACAATTATGATGCATGATTGTGACATGGCAATATGACGTGATTTGGCCTAATGCAACTAGCAAAATATTAAATGGAGTTGGTTTGAATCCAAGATTCAAATTCAAACTCCATATGTGGAAATTCAAATGCCATTTACATGATTTGTCCTAAACAGAAAGGTTAAGTTGCTCTAACATGCATGAAACTAGTGCAGATGGATAGATTGGATTTTTCTGATCATTTTTCATATATAATTTGTTTCATTTGGAGCTACGGTTGAATTTCTATGAATTTTAGAAGTTTAGGGCATTTTCTGGAATTCCTGAATTATTTTAAATCCAGAAAAGGATTAATTGCATCAGCACTGCGTCATGCCTGTGTCAGCAGGTCAGCAGCGCTGACCAGGGTCAAACCTGACGTGTGGGGTCCACACGTCAGTGACACCTGGTGCTAACCCGCGTTGACTAGCACTTTGACATGCTGCGGGGCCCATTGTCAGTGGCTAAGGGCGGCTGAGCTGGCAGGGATTAGCGCTAATGACTGCGCCACGTCGGTCCTCGCCGGAGTTGAACGCCGGCGAGCACATCCGACGACGGATGCTCCTCGGGATCGAGCTACAGGCAACCATTTGCCTCGCCGTTTGCTTCTACGGGTTCCTCGGGTTCGCGCGCATCCAAAGGAGCAAGCGAGAGGAGATGGGGTGAGCTGTGGCATCGGCGATGGCGAGCGAGGCGGCGGCCGGAGTTCGGCGTTCGTGAGTTTTGCTGCTGCGGCTCGTGGTCGAGCGAACCAGTGCGCTAGGGATGCACTACGCGAGGTTGCGAACGCGTTGCACACCGACGGATGACCAAATGGCCACCGAAGTGACGCCGGCGTCGAGCTCGTGCGGCGGGGCGTTTCGGTCAGCGCGGAATCAACGGCTACAGGTCGCGAACGGCGTCGGGGTAAGAGGGAAACGGCGTAGGAGCTCACATAGAGGCTGTAGGGATGCTTAGCGCGCTCGGGGACGGCTCGGAGGTGTCAAATCAGCGGTGGCAATCTCCGGTGCCCGAGGTTGAAGACGAGGGCAAAGGCGGCGTTGTGGGGCGTCCGGCGTCGCGTGGCTCGGTGTGGGGGTCGAGGATGAAGCGGCGGAGCTCTTGGTAAGCTCTAGAGGTCCAGGGGGCGGCAGTGGCCGCGGTGGTGCTCGGCGGCGCACCGCGGTGCGCTCGGGCGCGAGATGGAGAGGAGCCAGAGGAGGGGATGAGCTTGAGGGAGAGTGAGAGAGGGTCGAGGAGGCGGCGTGGTACGCGTGGAGGCGACCAGGCAGTCGAGGGGCACGCAGGCAGGGAGGAGCCGGCGTGGCTCGTCTGTGCACCGGGCACGCAGCTGCTTCTCCTCCTGGCAGGAGGAAGAAGACAGTGCTGCCCCTGGTGGGCTGGGCTGGCTGGAGGAGCTGGGCCAGGTGGCTGCCAGGTAAGTCAGGAAAGGCCCAGGTAAAACCCTTTTCCCCTTTTGTTTCTGTTTTCTATTTCTGACATTTGTTTTAATTTGGTTTTTGAACCAAATCAATTTATTTTCTTCTGAAAATTATTGTAGGAACTAGTTGGATTGTACCAAAGCCCCACACTAAAAATCAGAATTATTGGACATATATTAAATATATAACTATTATAAATTCAATGCAAATAGTTATTGCATTAGCTTCAAATGCCCAAAATAAATATTTATGAGCTCCTAAAAATATTGGTTTGAATTTTAATTCTGGCCAATATTTTCATAGAGAAACATGAACATTTTCTTGGACCTATTTGAAGCAATTTTTATCTTGGTCTTTTTCAGAAATGATTTCTGAGGCTTTCACATGTCCCCATTTCAAATTCATTGAAATTTAAACATGATGCACACATGACTAGCTAGCCTAGAGCATGCCAGAACTAGGGTTGTGATAACTCACCCCCACTAAACAAAAATCTCGTCCCGAGATTCAAGCGTAGGGTAAGATGAAAGGGAACGCAAACTAACATAATCTTCACGATCCAATTGTTCTTCTCGAAGATGTTAATTCATTGCATTATCTTGATCTTGATATCTTTTCTTTCGAGAGCTTCATCCAACTGTGATGACGGAAGAGAGGGAAACTCTACAGGATTGATCTTCTCGAAGATCGAGCTATACAAGATCAACTCGCGGAATGAGATGTTGAAACATCTCGAGTTGAGACACAAAACACATCGAGAGGGATGGAAGAACAAACGATGAGGTTTGATTTGGTGGGCAACAATCCCACGCTTAGATAATATGGTGCATGGGTTCCAAAGCAGCGAGGAGTTAATTGCCATGACTCCATAACGGGGCACCTTAGGAAAGGTGACTCGTTGAATTATCCCTTAAGTGGCAAAAAGAATTACTTTTGATTCAGAGTTCATTGAAACTCTTCATACCAGCCTAAGGCAATTTACAATGATCGTCTGAAAGAATTCAAAAGAATGGCACACTCAATTTGGAAAGGAAACTACGGTTATAGAATAACTCGGCAAATGGAAGGCACATTCCAGTTGATACCAGGGATATAACCTAGTGACTGAGCGTGCTTTCAAGAACTTGAGCATTTCCATATTCATCAAGGTTTTACCAACATCCGTGCCGAGGATCCTGGCAACACATCATACTACCATGATGAACGGTGATGAAGGATGCAGGTGCAAAGGAGGGCAACACTTTCTCAGATTTTTCCTTTAGCAATGCCAAAGAAGCAATTCTGGATGATCGACCGAGAGACATTTAGCACTCCGCTTCTAATGTTCTCCTTGATGTTCTAGGTACCACAATCATGCTTGAAAGCATTGGCATGGCCATCAAGTAAAGGTCGGACGTCGGAATACAAAGGATCCATAAGGAACAACTTCCATAATAACTCACTCGGAATCCTCATGGAGAAGATGGTCAACTTGCTCAATCAAGATACTACAATAATAGGTCTTCCAACTAGGTGTGTCGGCCAGAACATCAACCTTGTCGGAACCTACATCATAGATCCTGGAAAAGTTCCAACCATCATATCTGCCTGAGATTCGTATCTGGTTGGTGACAGGATATTCCAGACTCATCGAGTCTAGGAAGAAGAATGAAGGTTTGCAACACAAATCGACAAGACGATGTTGCGAGATTCTCGGAAATGACCTACGGTAGCAAGCTCCAAAACATGAGCTGGTTCTGCTACATACATGTGAACACACTGTCCCAGACAAGCATGACCATGTAGTAGTCTTATAATAAAACACTACCGAGTTCAGGTGGGGAACCATCAACGAGGGTTTCGAAGCCTTGTGCATGAACTAGTATTCGCACAACAACTCCTTTTCATTGAACAAATCAATCAGTGGCTTGGTGTGCTAGGAACACATATAGAATGGAGGCGGCCAACCTGTCAAACCATAGAGTACTTTGCACATATGCGTGACTAACTTGGGATGATTCCAGAGGAAGCAAAAACAAGCTTTCTCGAATTCACGGCGGCAACATACATCAAATGCACGTGAATTAGAGGAAGTCACTACTTTCATCCAGACAGATACTTCATGAATGGGGCATGAAGAAAATGCTTACAAGTTTCCAACACTAGCTGGATGTTCAGCACGAATCAGGGAGGAGACAAAATGCTGCTGATGGGCTCAACAGCAACTCATCGGAATTTCCATATCACTGGACTTCCACCATCATGTGAACACGGTGATAGCATTGGTCAGACCAAAAGATGTAATGGTGTATGCTTGAGGAATCAACCACGAGTAAGACAACATTACGAACACCGTTGGTTCTGATTCGACTTGATAATAGCCCATACTCAAATCAAAGATTGGACAAGACAATAGATCCAACAACTGATCACGGGGATAAATCGATGAAGATATCATCTTTCTTCAACACACACCCAAGGATATCCCTTTGGAATGAACTAAGTCAGATAAAGCTTTTATCTTCCAACCCTCCAAGTTATTGTTTAGCTTAACCAACTAGCTCAGGGGTATCCAACACGGATTCTTGGAGAAGGGGTGGTTTATAGGAAACCAACTTGATCACGAATTCAACATAGCGGTCAGGTGACAACCTGGTGATACTTCCGAGAAGATATTCGGAAAATCACGTACCACCGATATGTTGCTAAGATCGGGAACAATCTTGCTTTTCAGGGCAAGACGATATGACCGAATAAGCAAGGACTGACACTATCCTAACTCATTGATCGAAAAGTGCACCGGAAACAAGGACTAGGTAGCACGATCAATCTTAGGATGATGATTTAATAACCAACACGCTAAGAATGAGAATATTGTCCATTAACTACCAAGCAACAAGTTGCTCGGAGTATTGATTTCACACACCACAATTCACTTGTCGGTATTCCGGTTATAATAACATGGGAACCGAGGAATGAACAATGATGGCAAGAAGTATTACTACGCCAAGAATTCATAGGAGGTGGTGCAATTCTCATGACACTCTTGACATAAAGATGGTAACACTCCAAGGTAGAGCAGAACAAGAGCTGGGTTGGCATTTTGGTCTGCGGAATACACTTGCTTTGACCCAATCCTAGATATGGACGAGGTTCTGGAGTTTGTTTCTCCTAGTCATTCTGAAATAGAACGGCTTGATGGACCACAAGGATAGTACGCATCGATAACACGGATGTACAACTAGTCCTGACTATCAATTGATAGACAGAGGTCAGAATACAACTAAAGAGAGACAACTCAAGGGACATATGGTTTTCTGAGTTGCGGATGCATAGATTTAGTATGTCAACAAGTTCCACATATTTCTTCCGGATAACCCATGCAGAAAGGTAGAACTGGCAGAGTCACAATATGAATGGAGTACTCCTCAAGAGCGCCCTGGTTGTGATCTTTTGGTTAAAAGAACTTCTGCCATAATGGTTCATGGTATTTGGAAGAATGATAAACCACGAACCTCGAGGACTATCGCAAGGTTACTAATATCCTAAAGGAACTAGCAAACACTATCAACATGAAGTAGGGTGAAGCTCGGGTTCAAAACCCAGGAGTAGAATACCTATTAACTAAATGGCATCACGGGATGCTTTCGAGAATAATGGCCAGAATCCGCACACTGGGAATGCAAAGCATTGCTAGATTACTAAGTAGTCCTCTAAGACACCTAGGGTCATAATAATAACTCCAACATATATGTCAAGGCAACAGAGTACCTCAACTCAACGATTAGTGTGGTTAATCTGGCCCAAAGGAACATCGAGAACGGAAAGAAGGGATTTGCAAATGCATCAGATTATTTAGAAGCCTGGGATGACTCGGACAGCATAACGGCTGTAAATGCTCAAAGGATTTGAGACGTCCTACAAAATGGTGGCATAACCACTCAACATCACAATATAAACTTCCGGGATCAATGGTCAACATACGGAAGTAGTAGGAACTGAACTGAGGCTTAAATCCATCAATCCTATGAGTCTATGGATTAGTAACACGTGATCCTGATAGAAAGATGAGAAGCCTAGTTCTTAATCCCCGTAGAAGAGAAGAGGGTGACTCAGATCAGAAGGGCATAAGGTAAAGGAGTAAAAAGAGCCTTACGTTCCCTCCCACAATCAATTCCCTTATTTAACTAAAGCATTTCTAGACACAACTTCGACCAGTTTGGCTTGGTAATCCTACAGGCAGTCAGGCTCTGATACCAACGCTGTCGGGACCCCGATTCCAAGTCACACCGATCTAGCCTGTAACACCTCATATCACTTTGCGGCCTCACGCACGGTATTCCCACGGGTGTCGCCTTACCATGGCCCGGGACCGTTTGCGCCTTTTGGCTCACGTATATGACAGTGTCGCTAGCATCCATATGACAGAGAACTCGGGCCGACATGGCTAGTCGTGAACCCAAAGCGGCACTAACGTATGGGGACAGGCATACATGAATCAACATCGAACGTGTCGGTCAGCAGCGTGCGAATCCGGGCTGTAGCACTGGGCTAACAGGACTCCGAGAACCTGGGCTGTAGCAGGCTAGGCAGGACTCTGGATGTCACCGCGTGACATTTCCCCGAAGGGACAGACACATGAACGATATGAATCACATGCCGGCCAGTCAGGTGTCCAGAGCAGTAGTGCTGGGCTAGCAGGACTCCGGTGAACCGGGCTGTAGCGGACTACTATGGCTCAAGGAGGCACTAGACTACATTTCCCCATAAGAGAGGCTGCTAAGGATAGACAACTAGATTGTCGGATCCCACACATACCAAGCATTTCAATCATACACACAATATGCTCGATATGTGCAAATACAACATGGCATCACAACAAGACTCTACGACTCAGAGTATTTATTCATTAGGCTCCGAAGAGCCAGATATTACAAACATGGGTCTCATGACCCAACATTCAGAGCATACAAGTCAAAGCACATGCGGAAGCTCAACATGTCTGAGTACAGACATCTACAAATGAAAAAGGCTGCGAAGCCTGACTATCTACCAGATCCTGCCGAGGGCACAAGATCGTAGCTGAGGTAACAAGCTAAACGTCGAAGTCCACACGGAACTACTAGCGAGACTGGCGTCTCTCTGCAAAACATAAAATAGGCAAACGTGAGTACAAATGTACCCAGCAAGACTTACATCAGAACTGGCTACATATGCATCGGTATCAACAAAGGGGGGTGGTGGAGTTTGACTGCAGCAAGCCAGCTTTGACTCGATGGCTATCCTAAACTATGACTGCAAGTAACTCTTTGAGGTGGCGCACACGAGTCCACATATTCACCATATCAATACTCCACTATGGATCCGCTCCCGTCTCCCTACGAGAACGCCATCCATAGCACTCACGCTTATCTTGCGCATTTTAGAGTATCCACTTTCACTTGTCTATGAACTGTTATAGGCAACCCAGAAGTCCTTTACCGCGGACACGGCTATTCGAATAGATCATATTAACCCTGCAGGGGTGTACTTCGTCACACACGCTCTCGCCACTTACCACCATGTACACGTCGTGTACCTCGGCAACCTTCAAGCGGAAGCCTGGCGAGGGAGTCGGCCACAGCCTACCTAAACACTCAAGTCTCTAGTCCAGGTTGATCGCCTATTCAGGTTCCATCCGCAGGGAGTCCGGACGAGGTTTCCACATACGGCCCCGAACGATGTGTGCAGGGTTCCCGAGACACCAAACGGGCGCCCGGTACACCGTGCCACGTGCCTACCGCATCACAGCCCACCCCTTGGTCAGCGCTGTCCACGGCCTCCAGCATACTACAAACACCAGAAACTACTTGCAACTCCTGTACAGAGGACAAGGGTGATTAAGAAGCCGAGAGGGTCCATTGGTTTCGGGCCCAATGCGTGGTAGTAACTGTATCATGGATCACAAACACAGAACTCAGTTCCTGAGGACGGCTTCAATGAGACAACCCACCATGTACTCCTACATGGCCTCTCACCGCTACCTTTACCAAATCGTGTTCACACACTTAGCTCACACACAGTCGGACATGTTCATCACCATTCCAATTTATCCCCGACGAATCAGACCCGACTCAACTCTAAGCAGTAGCAGGCATGACAACCAAGCATGAATGAGTAGGCACATCAGGGCTCAAACAACTCCTACTCATGCTAGTGGGTTTCATCTATTTACTGTGGCAATGACAGGTCATGCAGAGGAAAAGGGGTTCAACTACCGCAACATGTAACAGTTGAATCGATGTTGTCCTAATGCAGTAGAAGAGAGCAGGAGCGAGAGAATGGGATTGTATCGGAATGAACAAGGGGGTTTTGCTTGCCTGGCACTTCTGAAGATATTATAGTTCTTCATCGGTGTCATCGAACTCATCGTCGAAATCACGGCTATCGAGAGGGGACAATCACCGGCAAACAAGGAAGAACACAATCAATGCAATGCAACAATTATGGTGCATGATTATGACATGGCAATATGACGTGATTTGGCCTAATGCAACTAGCAAAATATTAAATGGAGTTGGTTTGAATCCAAGATTCAAATTCAAACTCCATATGTGGAAATTCAAATGCCATTTACATGATTTGTCCTAAACAGCAAGGTTAAGTTGCTCTAACATGCATGAAACCTGTGCAGATGGATAGATTGGATTTTTCTGATCATTTTTCATATATAATTTGTTTCATTTGGAGCTACGGTTGAATTTCTATGAATTTTAGAAGTTTAGGGCATTTTCTGGAATTCCTGAATTATTTTAAATCCAGAAAAGGATTAATTGCGTCAGCACTGCATCATGCCTGTGTCAGCAGGTCAGCAGCGCTGACCAGGGTCAAACCTGACGTGTGGGGTCCACACGTCAGTGACACCTGGTGCTAACCCGCGTTGACTAGCACTTTGACATGCTGCGGGGCCCATTGTCAGTGGCTAAGGGCGGCTGAGCTGGCAGGGATTAGCGCTAATGACTGCGCCACGTCGGTCCTCGCCGGAGTTGAACGCCGGCGAGCACATCCGACGACGGATGCTCCTCGGATCAAGCTACAGGCAACCATTTGCCTCGCCGTTTGCTTCTACGGGTTCCTCGGGTTCGCGCGCATCCAAAGGAGCAAGCGAGAGGAGATGGGGTGAGCTGTGGCATCGGCGGTGGCGAGCAAGGCGGCGGCCGGAGTTCGGCGTTCGTGAGTTTTGTTGCTGCGGCTCGCAGTCGAGCGAACCAGTGCGCTAGGGATGCACTACGCGAGGTTGCGAACGCGTTGCACACCGACGGATGACCAAATGGCCACCGAAGTGACGCCGGCGTCGAGCTCGTGCGGCGGGGCATTTCGGTCAGCGCGGAATCAATGGCTACAGGTCGCGAACGGCGTTGGGGTAAGAGGGAAATGGCGTAGGAGCTCACATAGAGGCTGTAGGGATGCTTAGCGCGCTCGGGGACGGCTCGGAGGTGTCGAATCAGCGGTGGCGATCTCCGGTGCCCGAGGTTGAAGACGAGGGCAAAGGCGGCGTTGTGGGGCGTCCGGCGTTGCGTGGCTCGGTGTGGGGGTCGAGGATGAAGCGGCGGAGCTCTTGGTAAGCTCTAGAGGTCCAGGGGGCGGCAGTGGCCACGGTGGTGCTCGGCGGCGCACCGCGGTGCGCTCGGGCGCGAGATGGAGAGGAGCCAGAGGAGGGGATGAGCTTGAGGGAGAGTGAGAGAGGGTCGAGGAGGCGGCGTGGTACGCGTGGAGGCGACCAGGCAGTCGAGGGGCACGCAGGCAGGAAGGAGCCGGCGTGGCTCGTCTGTGCACCGGGCACGCAGCTGCTTCTCCTCCTGGCAGGAGGAAGAAGACAGTGCTGCCCCTGGTGGGCTGGGCTGGCTGGAGGAGCTGGGCCAGGTGGCTGCCAGGTAAATCAGGCAAGGCCCAGGTAAAACCCTTTTCCCCTTTTGTTTCTGTTTTCTATTTCTGACATTTGTTTTAATTTGGTGTTTGAACCAAATCAATTTATTTTCTTTTTAAAATTATTGTAGGAACTAGTTGGATTGTACCAAAGCCCCACACTAAAAATCAGAATTATTGGACATATATTAAATATATAACTATTATAAATTCAATGCAAATAGTTATTGCATTAGCTTCAAATGCCCAAAATAAATATTTATGAGCTCTTAAAAATATTGGTTTGAATTTTAATTCTGGCCAATATTTTCATAGAGAAACATGAACATTTTCTTGGACCTATTTGAAGCAATTTTTATCTTGGTCTTTTTCAGAAATGATTTCTGAGGCTTTCACATGTCCCCATTTCAAATTCATTGAAATTTAAACATGATGCACACATGACTAGCTAGCCTAGAGCATGCCAGAACTAGGGTTGTGACAGCGGAGGCCGGCGCAGCCTGATGAAGAACTCGCGGGGCTGGTCTCCGGCATGGCCTTCCATCGGAAAAGGCATCATTGGCGGGGCGAAGCCGGCGCGCCGCCCCGTCCTCCTCTTCCCCGAGCACCACGACCTCTGCCCCGGCCTTGCCCACGGCCTCGCCCCCTTCCCCCTTCCCCTCACAGCTGGCTCCACCACCGCGGGCTCAGGAGGAGGAGGGACACGCTGTCGAGCAGCAACCCTCGCCGCTACCGTCGAGGGGCCGGGATTCCCTTTCTCCATGGCAAGTGAAAGGAAGAAGCAGAAGCAGGAGGAGATAGATGATAGAAGAGTGCGGGATGCCATCCCCCTCCCCCTCCTTATAGAGGGGCGGGGTCGGGGCTCGGCCGCCCCGCTCGGCCAATCCAGCCACCAGGGGCGCAGGGAATCGAGACCGACCCGCTGCCCCAATCAGCGACGGCCCGGTTTCCTGCCTGCACCGCTTGCCACCCAAGCGCATGAAGGACGCGTGGCGAACATGCAAAATCAAGGGGGCGGGTGAAGCGACCTCTCCCCGCCCCGTGATCGTGGGGTGTGGACGCCTTGAAGACCGCGACCCGGCCCCGCGCAGTAAATGAGCCGCGCCTCCACGCCTCCCTCTTTTTATGGGGAAGACGCGAGCCGCCTCTTTACCCCGATGTGGCGCATGCATGCGGAAACTGCCCCACTCATGCCGCCCACGTCACGCGCACCCCTCCATGCCGCGCCACGTCGCGCGTGGGTCGTGGGAGGCGCAGCGCACGAAAAGTTTTACCGCGGTAAAAACCGCCCCGCCTGCCCGTGCACCGTTTTGGGCCTGGCCCAACAACGTATCGTGCTTATGTGTGGCCCAGGCCCGGGGGCTCCTGTCGGTGTACAAACGAAGGGGCGCATCTTTGTACCCCTTTACCTGTGCACGGGCAGTCGGAGCCGCGCCCACGGCCACACCAAGCAGAGCAGGGGAGGTGAACCAGGGTAAAACCGAAGCCCGAGGCAGCCAGAGCAACGCCAAGACCAAGGACGCAAAGAGGCAGAGGGGCGGAGCAGTTTCCCCCGGCAAGACCCTTGCCGGGGATGGCCTCAGCAGCCCTGGCAAGACCCTTGCCAGGGCAGCACGCCCAAACACCAACAGAACAAGCCACCCTTGAGCCCACATCCCCAGCACCATCAACCACGTTGGGCCAGGGCTCGGGAGGCACCTCTGCGGTGGCATGCAGATCTTTGTGAAGACAAGGAACACTCAAGATCTGATGAGGATTGGAAGACGACAACCCTCGGCAAGATCCTTGCTGAGGAAGGCCACTAGATCCCCGGCAAGGTCCTTGCCGGGGACGACAGCGCGCCATGGCAAGACCCTTGCCGGGCCACCCGGCAAGGCCCTCACCGAGGACGCCAGCAGGGCCACTGCCAGGCCCGCACCAACCAAGTTTCCACCGCCGTTCGCATGCAACTGCCAGCTCAACCAGCTGAGCAGGCACCTGCGTGGCAACATGCAGCTCCCGGGCCTACTTGTCAAGCGCCCGCGTGGCGGCATGCAAATCTTCCTGGAGGCTCCACCACCGCGCCACCTCAGCTGCCTGCCTGCCTACATGGTACCGCATGCATCACTGGTTAGGGTGCGTGTCGAAGCGAGGAGGAGCGGCGATGGACAGGACGGGCCTCGCCCCCGTCCCCGATAAAGCTAGGGGACACCTCAGCGGCGCATTAAATGCGTCTTGTCTGGTAATACGAGCGATAAGCTCACAATACTGGACGCCTTTCCACCTCCTGTATGCCATTGTGGCAGCCCCTTTCGACTATAAAAGGAGGCCCATGGCATACTGGAGAAGGATTCGGCTCTTTGGGACCGCACACCCCACCGTAGCTAGTTCGAGAGCTCAAGAACTCTCTGAAATACACCCACCAAAGCAGCACTAGGGCTTTACGCATCCTCGCGGCCCGAACCTGGGTAAACGATCCTTGTGCTGATTACTAATCCTGCCCTTCTCGCAACCCTGCGTCCCGGCAACCGTAGTAGGGATTCTTGTGATCCCATAGGTGTCGTTCCACACCGACATTCATTCCCCTTATCATCAATTTTAGCATTAATAAACAAGGAATCAATAGAAGAAACACCAATCATTTTAATCTCTTCGTCATTGCTATGAAAGAAACAGGGAGGAATCATTTTTTCTAAAAAACTTTTTTAGCTTAAGCATAGCGGTTCTTCCCTTACTTTCATCCATAGAGACATACAAAGCTTTAATTGAATCATTAATATCAATATTTGGTGGCAAAAGTTTAGTCTTAAGATTTTCCACATCATGATTATTCTATCGATGCTCCTAGACATATCATCAAGTTTACTAAATTTTTCTTCTATCGTAGTGTTGAAAACTTTTTGAGCATTAATAAATTCTTTAATAATACTTTCAAGATCAGAGGGCATCCTATTATTATTATTATTATTATTATTATTATTATTATTACTACTACCATAGGAATTAGCATTATTATTGGAGGAATTTCCAGGAAACGACCTAGGATTAAAATTACCTCTATAAGCATTACTATTAAAATTGTTTTGCGAGACAAAATTCACATCTACGGGATCATTATTTTGCTCAATCGAAGTGGACAAAGGCACATCATTAGGATCAATAGGAACATTTTTACTAGCAACCAATTTCATAAGAGCATCATCTTTATCACTCAAAGTACTAATTTCTTCAATAGAATTCACTTTTTTACTAGTAGAAGCTCTTTCAGTATGCCATTGTGAATAATTTGCCATAATATTATCAAGGAATTTAATAGCTTCACCCAATGTAATATCCATAAAAGCACCACCCTGGCGGAATCTAAAAGATTTCTAGAAACAAAATTCAACCCCGCATAATTTTTTTGTATGATCATCCACAAATTAAAACCATGAGCAATGCAATTTCTTATCATCAATTTCATCCTTTCCCAAGATTGGGCAACATGTTCATGCTCAAGTTTCTTGAAATTCATAATTTGATTTCTAAGGGAAATACTTTTCGCGGGAGGAAAATAATTAGTAATAAAGCATCTTTGCACTTGTCCCAAGAATCAATACTATTTCGCGGCAAAGATGAAAACCAAAATTTTGCACGATCCCGCAAAGAGAATGGGAATAATTTTAATTTCACAATATCATTGTCCACATCCTTTTTCTTTTGCATATCAAACAATTCTGCGAAAGTGTTTAGATGGGACGCGGCATCCTCATTAGGACTACCAGAAAATTGTTCTTTCATAGCAAGATCAACAAAGTGGCATCAATATCATAAGATTCCGCACTAGCGGCGGGAGGAGGAATCGAAGGACTAATAAAATCATTATTACTAGTCTTAGAAAAATCACATATTTTTGTATTTTCTTGAGACATCGTGACTACGCAAACATGATAGCAAGCAAGAAGCAAACAAGAAAAAGGCAAACGGAAAATATTTTTTATTTTTGTAAAAACTTTTTAGAAGTGGGGGAGATGAAAATGAAAGGCAAATGGAAAATAAAGTAAATGTAAGGAGATGAAAGTTTATGCCTACGTACATGATAGATGTTGATGATGTCTCCCCGACAACGCACCAAAAATTCTTCCTACTACTTGAGAGCTGCGTTGGGATTTCCTCGAAGAGGAGAGGATGATGCAGTACAGTAGAGATAAGTATTTCCCTTAGTTATGAAACCAAGGCTATCAATCCAGTAAGAGAACCAAGCAACACTATGTGAACAACACCTGCACACAAACAACAAATACTTGCAACCCAATGCATAGAGGGGTTGTCAATCCCTCAACGGTTACGAGCAAGATTAAAAGATATAGTTTTTGATACATAGATCAAACTAAAATAAAAAATAAAATAAATAAAATAAAATTGTAGCAAGGTATTTTTGGTTTTGATATATGATAGAAAATAGACCCGAGGCCATAGTTTTCAATAGATGCTTCTCTCATAAAAAAGCATATGGTGGATAGACAAATTGCTATTGGGCAATTGAAGCAAAGCAAATAATTAATTATGACGATATCCAAGGCAATGATCATGTGATTTTTCAATTAGGGATTACACTTCACACGGTTTGCGAAAGCGAAATGTCTGCAATAGACGTGGAGATCAGACACGTTTCTAGGATCCACTATGTGTGCGGTCAATCTCCACTGCACACACAATCACACACGACATCCTCTTGAAAACTGTTTGCGTTATGCCACCTTGCGCAAACGTTTACCACATAAAAATTGTGTGTGATGGACAGCCTTTGCCACACAGTTTCTTCTAGGCATCGTGTGTGATGCATTCAATAACGCAAACAATAAAATTATTAATATCGTGTGCAATGGCAACGCTATCACAAACGATTTAACGGGGAAAATTTTGTGTGATGTACCTGTGAAGGGAAATGTTTTCCTTGGAGCGACTGTGTGGGATGTTCATACGAACGGAAACGTTTAGCGGGGACTGACTGTGTGGGATGTACTTACGACCGGAAATGATTTCGCCTGTATAATTGTATTTTTAGCACTACTGTACGTATAACCATATTTCAGCGCTCGCCGGTCACACACGACCTCATTTTGCTGAGCGTGTGGGCCAGGAGGGCATATCCCCGACGGTTTCTGGGTCGTGTGGGAAGGACCCCCCTATCGCCGTCACTCACTTGGCGACGGTTCTGAACGCCGTTGCAGAAAGGAGTTAAAAACCGTTTGTATAACACCGATGCATACTAGTGTTTTTACACATGATTTATATATAAATTTCCTACGTTGTACTAATTGTTCAGAATTTTTGGAGTTACAAAAGTATGGTTAAAGTCCAGATTACTATAGACTGTTCTATTTTTGACAGATTCTGTTTTTTGTTGCATTGTGTGCTTATTTTGATGAATCTATGGATTGTATCGGGGGTATAAGCCCTGGTATAGTTAGAATACAATAGGTAAATGCTATAATAAATTATGAATGGGTTTGCAATAGTACTTAAAGTGGTGATTTGCTTTATTATACTAACGTATCTCATGAAGGTTTTGTTAAGTTTTGCGTGATTGAAGTTTTCATGTTTTGGGTGAGATCATGATGGATGAAGGAATAAGGAGTGAAAATAACCTAAGCTTGGGGATGCCCATGGCACCCCAAGGTAATATTCATGGAGCACCAAGCAACTAAGCTTGGGGATGCCCCGGAAGGCATCCCCTCTTTCTTCTAGCGAACATCAGTTATTTTACTTGGAGCTATATTTTTATTCGTCACATATCATGAGTTTTGCTCGGAGCGTCTTGTATTATATGAGTCTTTGCTTGTTTTGCTTTCTAGTTTGTCACAATCATCTTTGCTGGACACACCTATTTGAGAGAGCCATAATGACGCTATGATTTGTCGGAATTGCTCTAGTACTTCACTTATATCTTTTTGAGCACGGTGGTGGTTTAACTTTAAAAAAATATCCTCTTATGCTTCACTTATATTGGTTTGAGAGATGAAAATTTGAAAGAAATATTTATGCTCTCGTGCTTCACTTAAATTTGTTTGAGAGCTTGAAAGTAGCAATGGTAATATATGAAATTGGTCCAAAGTGATGATGATATTCAAGAGGGATAATAAAATTTGTCATGAAGATCATTGGATATTAAAACTTGATTCCTTGCAATAGTTTTGTGATATGGAGATAGTAATATGTGAGTCATGTTGGTGAGTTATTATGCTTTAGTAAGAATATTGGTGTTAAGGTTTGTGTTTCCCTATGCAAGCACGAAAGTCAATAGTTATGCAATGAAGTTACATCCTACTTGTGGTGCATTATTCAGTGTTAGTTTTGTTTAAAGCTCGTTTATGATCGTTTTCATTTCTGGGTTGGTTGCTTCTCAATATATTTGCTAGCCTTTCCTTGTACTTAGCGGGAATACTGCTTGTGCATCCAAAATCCTAAACCAAGTTGTGCCAAATGAGTCGACCATACCTACGTATATGCGGTATTTCCATGCCGTTCCAAGTAAATTTGTATATGCCAACTCTAATGTTCAAAATGAATTTCCTTTTTGTGTGCCCGTACCGCTCATGAAGCCACCCATGTTGGTACGGAAGGCACCTGTCCCATAATACTATGATAATAAATTCCTTGGAAAGTGTTGGTATGGAAGGCACCCGTGGATACGGCTAGCCATGGATTGTGAAAGAATGGTGAAAAAAGGAATACACTATATTTTATGTTTGGGAACCGCCTATGATTACCTAGCATGGAAGATATTGGGAATTCTCGGTCGTTTTTGTTGACAGGAAAAGCATGCCTCTCAAAACAATTTTATCTCTCAATTTAAGCTTTGAGCTCTGGCACCTCTACAAATCTCTGCTTCTCTCTGCGAAGGACCTATCTATTTACTTTTATGCAATTTTATTTTTATTGAGTCTCCATCTTCTCTTATAAAGCACCAAATGGGAACACTATTATCATACTTGTGCATTGGATGTAGCTAATATTTGAGTGTGTTTCATGAATGGATCAATGGTTGAGCATAATGGGATAGGGATAGCTTTCTTTAGCGTTGATATTTTGGAAGACATGGTTGCTTATTGATATGCTTGAGTATTGAGGTCTTCATGTCAAATTATAGACTATTTCTTTGAATCATGCAAAAGTCAAAATGTCCATCCTACAAAGAAAAGAATATGTGATGAATATGATAGGTAGCATTCCACATCAAAAATTCTGTTTTTATCATTTACCTACTCGAGGACGAGCATGAATTAAGCTTGGGGATGCTGATACGTCTCCAACATATCTATAATTTTAGATTGTTCCATGCTATTAAAGTATCAATCTTGGATGTTTTATATACATTTACTAGCAACTTTATATCAATTTTTGGGACTAACCTATTGACATAGTGCCAAGTGCGAGTTGCTGTTTTTTACTTGTTTTTACTTTGCAGAATATCAATACCAAACGAAGTCGAAATGCCACGAAACTTTTTGGATATTCTTTTCTGCCCAGAAGACACCCAAGGAGCCAAAGAAGCACACTGGAGGAGGCCCGTGGAGCCCACTAGGCATCATGGCATGCAAGAGGGCCCAGGGCGCTCCGGGGGGTAGTGGAGCCCACAGGAACCTTCTAGACTCATCTCCACCTCTATCAATACTCTAAAATACCAAAAACCCTAGGGGAGTTGATGAAACACCACGAGATCCAATCTAGAGGCCTTTTCCAGCATAATGCCGGAGGGGGCAACGATCACTGAAGGTTCTTCATCATCCTTGTTGCCCCTCCGATGATGCGTGAGTAGTTCACCAGAGACCTACATGTCCATAGTTAGTAGCTAGATGGCTTCTTCTCTCTTTTTGATCTTCAATACAATGTTCTCCTCAATGTTCTTGGAGATCTATTTGATGTAATGGCTTTTTGCGGTGTGTTTGTTGGGATCCGATGAATTGTGAGTTTATTATCAGATCTTTC
This sequence comes from Aegilops tauschii subsp. strangulata, assembly GCF_002575655.3. NCBI lineage: Eukaryota > Viridiplantae > Streptophyta > Magnoliopsida > Poales > Poaceae > Aegilops > Aegilops tauschii. The sequence continues at coordinate 272,401,697 of NC_053037.3, read as the reverse complement.
CATGAATATTATTTGAGTCTTTGCTGAACTATTCCGTGCATGATTGTTATAGCCTCGTATTTCTTCTCCGAAATTTTGGTTTGGTTTGGCCAACTAGATTGATTTTTCTTGCGATGGGAAGATGTGCTTTGTGATGGGTTCGATCTTGTGGTGCTCAATCTCAGTGACTGAAAGAGACATGACACACATGTATCGTTGCTATTAAGGGTAACAAGACGAGGTTTATTCCTACATGAATAGAGCTTGTCTACATCATGTCATCGTTCTTATTGCATTACTCTGTTTTTCCATGAACTTAATTGTCATGGGAAACCACGACCACCTATGGGACCAAGGGCCCCTTGCTGGTTCGGTAGGGGGGATGTCATGTCGCACAAAGAGCAGAAGAGCATGGGGCAGCACGACAGAAATCACAAGAGCAATTTTACCCAGGTTTAGGCCACCGCGAGGCATAAAATCCTACTCCTACATTGGTGGATTGATGGTGGAAGAATGGTGGTGGAGCGTAGTGCACTTGCCCGGCAGGGTTGCCTCAGGGCGACCGTGATTACGTGCGTATGAATGTGTGGATCTCCAACCTTCTAACCCTTGTTATGGTTGCCACGGGCCTCCTTTTATAGATTAAGGGGTCACCACAATGGCAAAGTAGTCATTATGCACTGATAAGATAGCAAACAGTGCTATCATACCTAACCCTACAGGACATGGTATATTAAATGCGCCGCTTAACGTCACGTCATTGCTTGCCTGACAAGCCTTGCCGGGCTGTTTTGCTAGCTTCACACTTGCTCGCTTGACACGTCGCAGGACGAGTGTCGTTTGTAGGCATCTCCTATAGAAAGAAGCTGCCATGTGGCGAATGGCTGCCACTTAGTCACTTTGCGGCTAGACACCGCATTGATTGGCGACATGGGTTGTGGTGGAGTAGTTGGGCGAGGTGGTTTTGCCTCCGCGATTCCCAGTAGGCCCTGCCGGGACGTCTTGGACGCTTCCTTTCTGGGGCGACCCCGCCCTCGCCGAGCTCGCCTGCCCGGCAAGGGAGGCTTCTCTCCCGGTGGCGTCCTGCTTCCTTAGCTTGGTCTTGGTCCTCTTGATCTGCATGTTAGCTCTTTGAAGATCTCAATCTATTGTATTCTGACTTGGTTTGGTGCCGTAATCTTGTTCCCGTGCCTGTGCACAGTCTGGGAAACAGACCCAGGGTTTGTTGCACTGACAGAAGCCCCCGGGCCTGCCATGATTGCGTTGTCAAGCATCGTCGGGGTAGGCCCTAGTAAGTGCACAGGTAGGGGCGCTGAAGAGGCTGGTCCCTCGGAGTCTTCTTTGCTTCTTCATTAATCTTGATCCTGGGCCAGTTTCCGGTTTCCCCGCGTGTCGTGTAAAGCCAACCGTGGTGGGGCCATCCTTGTAATGGCCCGTGAATGAATTTAACGCACGGGGTAGAAATTGCCAATTCACACTTCCCACCACGCCCTTATCCTCAGCCACGTATGCCGCATGCATCTCGCGGGGTAGGTAATGGAGGCGCGTGGCACGGGAGAGCATCAAGGTGAATGCCCGGTCTTCTCGAATTGGAGGAGGAGGGTGGTGGTCACTCGTTGAGGGAGCGGCTCCCCTCCTCGGCCCGCCTATAAAAGGAGGGGCGAAGGGAGAGCTGAGCCATCCATCTCCACAGACTTTCTTCCCTGTCTTCCGCTCCTCGCTGGTCATGTTGAAGAGAAGAGCCTGGGGCCAATCCCCAGGTTCCAGCTTGGGTTTAGAGTTGTCGAAAGTTTGTGTTGGCGCTTGGGGAGTGAATCTGGTCCATGTTCGGAGAAGGCGCCGCGGACGAGCCGCCCGTGGTGTGGGAGATATCAAGATTCCCCGTTGTGGGGAGTTGCTTGCTCTTTCCGCCACGGTCGGCTGGTTGGGTATGTGGTGTCCAGCTCCAGGCTACAGTTGCTTGTGGGCCTGGCAATTAGGTCCTCAGTGTCTTCGGGGCTTGCCCGGGAGGTAGGACTGGGGATCGTTGGTAATCCCAGTACTGCTCCTTCCGGAGGTCCTGGGGATGATGTCGACGAGAGGCGCGCCTTCCTGCCCGTCGAGGTGGTGAGCCGCGCGCTTCGAGCACCCTGGCCGTCTTGGTCGCTTGCCGTCTCTCCAGAGAAGGCGCCGGGCTGGAGTCCTGGCACTTCTCGGGAGAAACGGTGACAGAGAGAAAACGAGGGAAGACGAAGAAGGCGGGTGGTGGGGGGGTCAGGTCGGAGTACGATGGCGTGGATGCCGTCGCCTCCGACTGGTGACCTGCCGCCTCGTCTTTCCGCTCTTCCCCTCCCCCCCGGCACCATCATCACCAGCCTCCTTGGGTGATAACCGAGGAGGGATGTTCCCTTGGTGCCTTTGCCTTCCCTCCAGCAGTCATCCGGCTGAGCTTTGGTGGATGACTCCACCAGGGCTCAAGCCGAGGCTTCTTGCTGGTCCTGGAGGTGGCGACCAGGGGAACGCCGCTCTGCTTCCGTGCTCCTCCTTCGCAGCCTCGCCACTCCCGATCTTGTTAGGACGCGCCCGGCAGGTCGCGACGGGACTGGGATGGGCTCCTGCTTGGGTGCCTTTCTTGTCTTCTCCTCCTTCCACTACAATGCCTGGCGCAGGGAAAACGAAAAGAGGAGATTACGAGGCACTTATATTTTTTCAATCTTAAATTTGTAGACACTTGCCAAATTTTAGTTCAAATAATGTAATCTCTCGAGTCCATGTCTGTGTTCTGTGAGGCTTGTACTTGTATGATCAACATATTAATGAAAAAGATAATCCTTGCCGGGAACCCGTGCATGTATATGTCCATGAAGAGGTGAAATGCCTCTTTATTTTAAATAAACGAGCTTTCCCCGGCAGGCTATCCTGCCGGTACCCTTTTGATTTTGTTGCCGGAGAACTGAGCCAACTGGGCAAAAAATAAAGGGACCCCCCCCCCCCCGCGCCAACCCCTTTTCATCAAAGTCCACAACGACAAACCTAGCTGAAGGAACGTTCGAGCCAAGTATGGGAGCACCTAAGTTTCGAAGAGCGGCGAGGCTTTCTTATGCACAAGTTTCAGCTTACAGAACACTTATGGACAAGAGGCAGAACTTATCTGTTTGGCTTGCCGGGGATCGCGGTGCTGGTCCATCTCCCAACTCATTGTAGAAGCCAAGTTCACGGCAGGAACCTGTAGCTTTCCGCATACGGGAATGATGCAAGATGCGATCCTATCTATATACACATGCAAATGCTCATGAAATGCTTATGCAATGCTCTTGGAATGCTTATGCATGCATGCAACTTGGTCGCCCCCCCAGCGCTTCGTTTATTTCTCTGTTGCTCAGGGTCATCGCCTGGCTTTGTACAAGGGGTTACATGCAACTGAGGCAAGGCCTATACAAAAGGGGCTGTTGGGTAGGGCCTGACAGCCGCGCCTTACGGGTAGAACTTGCGGAGATGCTCAATATTCCATGAGTTTTGCAATTGAATGCCATCTCCGGTCGCTAGACGGACTGCGCCAGGTCTGGTGACTCGTACTACCCGGTAAGGGCCTTCCCACTTCGGCATCAACTTGTTTGTACCCTTGGCAGACTGAACACGCCTAAGGACAAGGTCGCCTTCCTCAAAACACTGGGCATGAACCCCGCGGCTATGATAGCGACGCAGGGCTTGCTGATAGCGTGCAGCATGTGTTGCAGCCCGGAGACGGTTCTCCTTGAGTAGCACAGCGTCGTCACGCCGGTGCTAATCTTGCACTACTTCATCATAGGCAAGCACTCGAGGCGACCCGTAAATGAGTTCTGTGGGGATAACTGCTTCTGCCCCATAGACTAGGGAGAAGGGAGTCTGCCCGGCAGCTCGATTTGGTGCCGTTCTAAGGGACCAAAGAACTACCGACAGCTGATCGATCCACCACCTGCCGTGCTTCTGAAGCGTATCAAAGGTTCTTGTTTTGAGTCCTCGCAGCACTTCAGTGTTCGCCCTCTCAGCTTGCCCGTTGCTTCTAGGATGTGCGATAGTGGCAAATGTGATCTTGCTTCCGAGGGTATGAACATATTGCATGAAGGCGCGGCCCGTGAACTAGGTGCTGTTGTCAGTAATGATCCTTGCCATGACCCCAAAACGACACACCAATTCTTTCAAGAACTTGATAGCTGACTGAGCAGTCACCTTTCTAATGGCAGCTACTTCCGGTCACTTTGTAAACTTGTCGATAGCAACGAACAAGAATTCAAAGCCCCCGACTGCTCGGGGGAAAGGGCCCCCGACTGCTCGGGGGATTGCCTAAAGAGCTTGGGTAGGCAGGTGGATGTTCTTGGAATGGAACTGGCAGGCTTCACATTTGGTGACTAGCTCAACCGCATCTTGGAGGGCTGTGGGCCAATAGAATCCTTGCCGGAATGCTTTCCCAACCAACGCCCTCGACCTAATGTGGGAGCCGCACATGCCTTTGTGTATCTCAGCCAGCAGTTCCTTTCCTTCTTCCCGGCAGATGCACTTCAATTTCACATCGCTGGGCAGTCTTCTGTACAGAGTGTCATTGATAAACTAATACATACTAGCCCTCCGGGCTACTCTTTCAACTACATCTTGGTCATCGGGAAGTTCTCCGGTTTGGGGGAAGTGGACTATGTGCCTTGCCCAAGTTGGAGCATGAGGCTCGGCAACAAGGACTAGCGGCACCTCCTCAACTGCGGGGGCACATTCCTTGTTCGCGAGGACCATGGGCCTACCTGGAGGGTGTGGTCCGATAGGTGGTGAGGAGTTGTTTCCAGAAGGGTCCTTACCAAGAGCGGAAGGCTCTACCGGGAGAGGCTTACCGGAGTCCATCTTTCTCCTTTTCCTGGCCATTGTTGCTGGGGATACGGAGGGCTGAGTAAGATGGAGAACAAAAGTTCCTGGTTCCACAGGAAGCTTCAGCGCATCACACTTTGACAAATGATCAGCTATGCTATTTTCCGCACGGGGTACGTGCTCCAGTCCGTCAAAGCGCTCCTCCAATCTTCTCACTTCCTCAACGTATGCCTACATCAGCGGACTCTGCTAATCCTTGTTGATCTCCTCGAATGATCACAAGTTGTGAATCTCCTCGAATGATCAGCTTCTTAATTCCCAATTCTGTTGCGATCCCGAGCCCGACAAGGATCCCTTCATACTCTGCTGTATTGTTGGTCGCCTCTTCCCGGGCAAAATGCATCTGGACGATGTACTTCAAGTGCTCCCCGGAGGGGGCGATGAGAAGCACTCCGCCCCTTCACCTTGTAGGGAAACGGCACCATCAAAATACATAATCCATTCTTGGGGCACCTCCTTGCCGGGGATAACTGTTTCCGGTACTTCCTCATCAGGGGTTGGCATCCATTCTGCAATAAACTCTGCCAATGCCCTGCTTTGGATCGTTGATGTGCTCTCAAACTTCAGGCCAAAACTGGATAACTCCAAAGCCCACTCCACTATTCTGCCGGTAGCCTCAGGGTTTCAGAGTATCCTTTGTAATGGGAAGCGAGTGACAACCGTGATCTCATGGGCTTGGAAGTAGTGGCGCAGTTTTCTTGAGGCCATGATGAGACCAAAGATCAACTTTTGCACGCCAGAGTACCTCGATATAGCCCCTTGTAGTAAGGAACTAACGAAGTACAGTGGGCGCCGCACCATTTTCTTCCTTGCCATGTCCTTGGGGTTGCTCTTGCTGCCTCATTTCTGTCCTTATCCTTATCTAGCTCTACCGGCCCTTGCTCAGTTTCTGCTTCGTCCACTTCCCGCTGCGCCACCAAGGCTGCACTAACCACTTGGTTGGTTGCCGCTAAGTATAGGAGCAACGGCTCTTGTGGCTTGGGAGCAACCAAGGTGGGCATAGAGGACAAGTAGGCCTTCAACTCTTGCAAAGCCGCATCTGCTTCTGGGGTCCACTTCATGGGTCCTGCCTTCTTTAGGATTTTGAAGAACGGCAAGGCGCGCTCGGGAGACTTGGAAATCAATCTGCTGAGCGCGGCAATGCACCCTGTCAGACGCCTCACATCCTTGACTATCCTTGGCACTTGGATCTTCTCGGTGGGACACAAAGAACCCAAGTAGCTTGCCGGAGGGAACGCCAAACACACACTTCTCCAGGTTAAGCTTCAAGTTGATCTTGCGCAGATTAGCAAATGTCTCCTCCAAATCCTGGATGAGGGTTGCTCTATCCTTGTTCTTGACCACAATATCATCCATATAAGCTTCAATGTTTCTGTGTAGCTGTGGCTCGAAACCAATCTGGACTGCCTTTGCAAAAGTAGACCCGACACTCTTTAATCCGAATGGCATGCGGATAAAACAGTACGTACCACATGGGGTGATGAACGAGGTCCTCTCTTCGTCTTCCTTAGACATGAAGATTTGGTGATACCTAGAATATGCATCCAGAAAGGAAAGCAAATCGCAGCCTCAAGTGGAAACCATAATCTGATCGATGCGCTGTAAGGGAAATGGGTCCTTCGGGCAGGCCTTGTTGAGATCTGTGAAATCTATGCAAAGCCTCCATTTCCCGTTAGCCATTCGGACAACCACTAGATTTGCTAACCAAGTTGGATGTAGCACTCCTCTGACCAAACCAGCTGCTTCAAGCTTCTTGATCTCCTCTGCAATAAACTGATGCCTCTCTAAGGCCTGCTTCCGGACTTTCTGCTTGACAGGTCGGGCATGTGGGCAGACAGCAAGGTGGTGCTCGATTACCTCCCTGGGAACACTGGGGATATCACATGGTTGCCAGGCAAACACATCGATATTCACCCGCAGGAAGGCAACAAGCACGCTTTCCTATTTGTCGTCGAGGGTGGCGCTGATAGTGAAAGTACCATTAACTCCAGCCAGCCCTGCCGGGACCTTCTTCACTTGTGGTGCAGTAACCTTGGATCTTTTGCTGCTGGAACTCTCCGGCAAGTCAACGCTAGGCACAGCGCACTCCGAAGAGGTACGCTTCCCGGATTCCTTGTCAGCGTCCCTGCTATCCTTCTTCTTTCCTCGGTCCTCCTTAGCGGGAACTGCCGCCGCCGATGCCTCTGCCGCGACTGTGTCTTGGTACATCTTGTCCACGCAAATAATTGTGTCCTTCTCATCTGATGGGATGGAAATGACTCCTGCTGGCACAGGCATCTCCAAGGTGTTGTAGGCATAGTGGGATGTTGCCATGAATTTAGCCAGGGCTGGGCGTCCAAGGATCCCATTGTACGGCAGGGGGAGGTCGACCACATCGAACACAATATTCTCAGTCTGTTAGTTCAACTCCCCTCCAAACGTCACAAGCAAGGTGATCTTTCCCTTAGGATGACTCCTGCCGGGATTTACTCCTTGAAATGTGCCGGTGACCTTCAACTCTTCCTCTGCTATTTGAAGTTTGCTGATGACCTTTGCGGAAATCAGATTTAAACCAGCCCCGCCATAACATCTTTGTGACCTTGAGGTTGTGAATTGTTGGGGAGACCAACAATGGCAAACATCCTACAGCAATGGTACGGTCTGGATGGTGCTCTTCGTCAAAGATGAGTGGTGTGTGTGACCATTTGAGTGGTTTTCGGGCCTCTGGCGCTTGTTCCACAACATTGACCTTCCGTGCCCACTGTTTAAGTTGTTGGTGAGAGGAGTGCAGGGATGCACCCCCGTCAATGCACAGGGCGTCAGTGGCCTTCTGGAACTCCTGCTCACTGGTTTCCCCTTCATCCCCTCCATCACTCTCATCATCACAGGCTTCCTTCCTCTCGATCCTTGGTGGGTTTTCCTTTGTTCCGGAGGGGTTTGCTGGGGCGATTTACTTCACTGCCTCGGCCCTTACCGCCAGCAACATTCTGACCTTTTTCCTTGTCACGTTTCTCATATTCTGCTCCCTGCCTCTTAACGAGCTGCTCAACCTGATAACACTCTTGAAGATCGTGGCCCTTGGTCTGATGAATCTTGCAGTATGGTCTATCGCCTTTCTCGGCCTTCTCGGCAGCTGCAGCCTCCCGGCAGTCAGCGCACACGGTAGCCTTCTTGCCGGGGGCTTCGGCCTGAGCCTTCTTGCCGGTACTAGGTGTACCCGCTCCTTCAATAGTCATCACTGCCTTATCCTTGTTCTTTTTACTGCGCTAGTTGCTCTTCTTCTCACTTGTGGATTCGTCATCATCCTCTGAGTCAACATTAATGCAATCCTCCTCTCTGGGTAGCTTCCTTCCCTCCTCCATCCGAGCACACTTGTCCACTTAGGTGTAAAGCTCCTTCACTGTCTTGAGAAACCGCACGTTCATCTTAGAATGAATCCTTCGGTTGTGCACATTGGACTGGAAGGCGGCTATCACAGCCGCTGGATGGATGTTCGGGATGTTCCTGTGGACCCTGCTGAATCTCTGCAAATACTTCCAGAGAGTCTCTCCTTCTTTCTGTTGGAGACGGTGCAAGTCGCTGGGCCAACCCGGTTCTTGATGGCCACTAGTGAAGGTGCCAATGAACTCGTGGCACATGTCAGCCCATGACGAAATGGAGTTCTCCGGCAGGTGCATTAGCCAGGACCTCACATTGGATTTGAGGGCCAACGGGAAGTAGTTGGCAAACATCTTCTCATCTCTTCCCCCGGCAGCCTGAACAGCAATGGTGTAGATGCTCAAAAACTCTGCCGGGTTTAGCCTTCCATCATACTTCTTGGGTATCTCTGGTTTGAACATGTGGACAGACGGCCAATGGACTTGCCGCAGCTCACGAGTAAAGGTAGGGCACCCAACCTCGAAAGGTAGGCACACGCCAACCCCGAGCGTAGGCTCGTCAACATCGGGGCCATCGCACCCATCGGCCCGGCGGTGGTCGCCGCGGCGTCGCTCAACGACGACGAGCATCTCCCCTCTGTCGGTCCTCCGGTGCTCGCCGTTGGCCTGAACGCGCCCGAGGGTCAGAAGAGGACATAGAGACATCATTAGGTTCTTGATTTTGTCGTGCCCGTGCTGGTTACCGTGGTGGGGACTGCACCGTGGGGGTGGCCCCTCCGGTGCGACCAACAGCGTGATCCGTCATTGTTGCTTGGGGAGGCCATGGTGGGCCAGCTTGCTATGAGCCCCTAGCCTCGGCGAACCCGAGCAAACTCTGGATGGTGGCACGCCACTCGTCCATCTGCTCGGCCGCCGGCGGAAACCTTAGCAGCAGCTGAGCCCGCGCCATGGCTTCCATAGCAGTACTTGGCATAGGTGATGACGATCAAGATCGCACCGTCGCTCGACTCCTGACGGTGCCAGCGGCGACAGTACCACATCCCCGCTATTGCGGGGCGGCCACCTGGATGGCGTGGTGGCGTGGCGAAGGCGCTTGATGGCCAGCGGCTCCGTTGGGCACCCGCAGAAATAGAAGACATAGATGTTATTATTAAACTTGCTAATAGAGACACTATATCACCGATTGGGATTGTTAGAGATGTTGAAGTCTTGTGTGGAAAAATTAAATACCCTACTGATTTTCTTGTTCTTGGTTCCCCGCAAGATGACTTTTGTCCCATTATCTTTGGTAGACCTTTCTTGAACACCGTTAATGCTAAGGTAGATTGTGAGAAACAAACTGTCGGTGTTAGTTTTGGTGATGAGTCTCATGAGTTTAATTTTTCCAAGTATAGTAGAAAGCTTCATGAAAAAGAATTGCCTAGTAAGTATGAATTAATTGGTCTTGCTTCTATTGCTGTTCCACCTACTAATCCTTTAGAACAATATTTGCTAGACCATGAAAATGATTTACATATGCATGAAAGAAATGAAATAGATAAAAAATTCTTTGAACAACGTCCTCTCCTTAAACACAATTTGCCTATTGAAACTCTAGGAGGTCCTCCTCCACTTAAAGGTGATCCTGTGTTTGAATTAAAACAATTACCAGACACTTTGAAATACGCTTATCTTGATGAAAAGAAGATATATCCTGTTATTATCAGTGCTAACCTTTCAGAACATGAAGAAGAAAGATTATTGAAAGTTCTAAGGAAGCACCGAGCTACTATTGGATATACTCTTGATGATTTAAAGGGCATTAGTCCCACTCTATGTCAGCACAAAATTAATATGGAACCTGATGCTAAACCCGTTGTTGATCACTAACGTCGGTTAAATCCGAAGATGAAATAAGTGGTAAGAACGGAAATATTAAAACTTCTGGAAGCAGGTATAATCTATCCTATAGCTGATAGTAGATGGGTAAGTCCTGTTCATTGTGTTTCTAAGAAAGGAGGTATAATTGTTGTTCCTAATGATAAGAATGAACTTATTCCACAAAGAATTGTTACAGGTTATAGAATGGTAATTGATTTTAGAAAATTAAACAAAGCAACTAGAAAAGATCATTACCCTTTGCCTTTTATTGATCAAATGCTTGAAATATTATCTAAGCACACACATTTCTGCTTCCTTGATGGATATTCTCGCTTTTCACAAATACCTGTTTCTCAGCCTGATCAAGAAAAGACCACTTTTACTTGTCCCTTTGGAACTTATGCTTATAGACGTATGCCTTTTGGTTTATGTAATGCACCTGCTACCTTTCAAAGATGTATGACTGCTATATTCTCTGACTTTTGTGAAAAGATTGTTGAGGTTTTGATGGACGACTTTTCTGTTTATGGTAAGTCTTTTGATAATTGTTTAAGCAATCTTGATCGAGTTTTGCAGAGATGTGAACAAACAAATCTTGTCTTGAATTGGGAGAAGTGCCACTTTATGGTTAATGAAGGCATTGTCTTGGGTCATAAAATTTCTGAAAGAGGTATTGAAGTGGAAAAAGCTAAGGTTGATGCAATTGAGAAAATGCCATGTCCTAAAGATATAAAAGGTATTCGTAGTTTCCAAGGTCATGTTGTTTTCTATAGGAGATTTATCAAAGACTTTTCTATTATTTCTAGGCCTCTCACTAGTCTCTTGCAAAATGATATTCCCTTTGTTTTTTATGATGACTGTCTATAAGCCTTTGAAACACTCAAGAAACCCTTAATTTCTGCACCTATTGTTCAACCACCTGATTGGAACTTTCCTTTTGAAATTATGTGTGATGCTAGTGATTATGATGTTGGTGCTGTTCTAGGACAAAGAGTTGATAAGAAACTTAATGTAATCCATTATGCTAGTAAAACTCTAGACAGTGCTCAAAGAAATTATGCTACTACTGAAAAAGAATTCTTAGCAGTGGTGTTTGCTTGTGGTAAATTTAGACCTTATATTGTTGATTCCAAAGTAACTATTCACACAGACCATGCTGCTATTAAATATCTTATGGAAAAGAAAGATGCTAAACCTAGACTTATTCGATGGGTTCTCTTGTTACAAGAATTTGATTTACATATCATTGGTAGAAAAGGAGCTGAGAACCCAGTACCTGATAATTTATCTAGGCTTGAAAATGTGCTTGATGACCCACTACCTATTGATGATAGTTTTCCTGATGAGCAGTTAGCTGGAATAAATGTTGCTCACAGTACTCCTTTGTCGGTGTACAAAAGTAGGGGCCTTCTGTACCCCTTTACTTGTACACGGGCAGTTGTAGCCACACCTGCGGCCACGCTTGGCGGGGCAGAGGAAGCGAAGACACAAGGCTACCAGGGAAGCACCCAAGCCAGAAGCATGAAGAGCAAAGAGGCAAGGTGGATTCCCCCGGCAAGGCCCTTGCCGGGGCAGCCCACACAGCCCCGGCAAGAGCGTTGCTGGAGCAACTTGCCCAACAACAGCGAGGCCGCCACCCTTGAGCCTAAGAGTTCCAACACCATCAACAACATTGGAACCAAGGCTCGGGAGGCGCCTACACGATGGCATGCAGATCTTTGTGAAGACCAAAAGGCCTGCAATACTAGATGAGAATTGAATATGAAGACCCCCGACAAGATCCTTGCCGGGGATGCCCAAGAGAGCCTGGCAAGTCCCTTGCCAAGACCACGGCAAGACCCTTGCCGGGGATGCCTGCGGGGCCACAGCCAGGCCCACACCTACCAAGGCTCCACCGCCGTTCCAACACAACAGACAGCCCGCCAACTAGGCAGACACCTGTGTGGCGACATACAGCTTCCAGGCCAACTCAGCGAGCACCTGCGTGGTGGCATGCAGTTCTTCGTGAAGACTCTGCCACCGCACCAGCTCAGCAGCCAGCCAGCCAGCGTGGCGCTACGCGCCTCATCAGCATGGACGCACGTCGGAGCGAGGCAAGGCGGCGACGGACGGGACGAGCTTCCTTGCCGTCCCCGATAAAGTGAGAGGCACGTCGGCAGCGCATTAAATGCGTTTTGTCCTACGGTGCCAGGCGATAGACTTGTATACAGTACATACTTTCCACCTCCTGTGTGCCACTGTGGCAACCCCTTTTGACTGTAAAAGGAGGCCTGAGGCGTATTGAGGGAGGATTCGGACTTTTTGGACCCTGCACGTCTTGTTGCTAGTATAAGAACACCAGATAAACACACCAACGCAGGATTAGGGTGTTACGCATCGCTTGCGGCCCGAACCTGGATAAAATTCCCCCGTGTTCATCTTCTAAACCCGCTCTTTATACAGCCCCGCGCCCTGTCAACCATAGTAGGGATTCCCTATGATCCCATAGGTGTCGTTTCCCCGACATCCCTGGTGCGCCAGGTAGGGGGTACGCAAGCTGTGGAAATCCGATTTTGGAGTCAACTCATCGTTTTCTTCATCGCGATGGCTCGAGAGAGGAAGGCGACAACGATCAACCACGCTCTGGTGCCATCAGCTAGGCGAGGCGATGCTGTCCGCAGCCGCAACAACCATCCGCGTGGTGACGAAAAAGCTAAGTCACGCAAAACTTTGAGCAGTTCCTTTTTAATATAAGGTTATTCTCCTCGAAAGGTTTTGCTCTTTGTATGGGAAACCTGCATGCAATGGAACCTTTCCGCTATTGGCAACGCCCTTGTTCTGTCTCGAGTCCGCTCAACAGTTCAAGCAGCCGCGCTGATAACGGTAAGGTGGCTTGCCCACTATTGGCAATGCCCTTGTTCTGTTTCAAGTCCGCTCAACAGTTCAAGCGGCCGCGCTGAGAGCGGCAAGATGGCTTGCCCAGCAGCAAGCGCCCCCCGGCAGGCTGCTAAGGATCCGTTCCTCAAAGCGCCATAGCATGGGTTTACGCGCCGGCAAACCTATCCAACTAAGCGTAGGGTGTGTACATACAAGGAAAGATCGAACAGGAAAATTGCATGCATCATTTTAAAAGTACTGCGGAGTTATATTACATCAATAATTGCTATGGTTCTAACTTATGATAAAATTGTCTTTGTCATGAACTCGCAGCGGCAAGGAGAAACGGGATGCCTAGTCCCGGCGCTGGCCCTCCACCCTCTTGACTCCGTCGACGCAGCTGATGATGGGCTCGATACGCTCCTCGAGCGCCGTGAGGTCCGCGTCCTCCAGCAAGCTCTCCAGCGCGTCGGCAAAGTCGAAGCTGGGGTTCTAGAATGCCACCTTGGTGAGCACCTTGGTCAGGGCGCCCCGGCAGAGCCTCCGGGACTCATTGGCCAGATAAACTGCTCGGTTGGAGCGGAGCCGCTCCAGGGCTTCGAGGACGCCCTCGAAGAACAAGGTTAGCCTGGCATTGGGGCTCACGTTCGGCTCTTGGGAGTACCTGACATTCGGCAGGCCCATGGCAGCTAGCTGCGCGGTGAGCCTCCCTGCGACATCGACGAGACGGCTGATCCAGAGATTGACGCTGCCCACATACTCCTTGTGGGCGGTGGCGTCATCACTCCGCAGCCACTTTTCGGTCTTGAGGGCCTTGGTCAGGGTCCCCTCCCGAGCCCTGACCTCTGAGAGCGTCCCCTCCAAGCCGTCCGCCTTCAGCTTCATATCATTGATGGAGTCATTGGCCTCAGAGAGCAGCTTGGCCTTGTCGGAGACCGCGGCCTGCGCGTCCGCCAAAGCGCGGTTGGTCGTGTCCCTCTCCTCCGCCAACTCCAAGACCTCCCTCTTCAGCCCATCCCGCTCCCGCTCTAGCTCCTTCACCTTGCCGGCGTGGTCTAGGGATAGAGCATTGAGTGCGTCCATGTGGCTCTGCTCCAGCTCCTAGGTCCGCTGCGCGACGATCTTCTCAATTTCCTCGTCCTTGCCGCGGAGCGTGGCGGCAAGCGCCTGCTCACGAGTGGCAAGGTCCTCCTCCTGGGAGTCCAGCAGGGCCTTCTGCTGCTGCTGGGCAGCTTCGTCCTTGGCGGCCAGATCCTTCGCCACCTCTTGGGCCTTCTCGATATTAGCCTGCTTCAGGATGAGCTCCCGCTTGCGCTCCTCCAGCTCACCTTGGGCAGCCCTCAGTTCGTCCCAGGCCTCGCCAAACCATACTTGTGTCTGAGCGACGCACTCCTCAAAATCTGCCTCCGCCTTGTCCACTGCCGCCATCCTGGATTTCACTTTGTCTTGGCGGGCACGGTGGAGCAACTGGAGCTTCTGGAAGTTGGCGCTCATGGCTCGGAGAAGCTACTCCTCTTGAGAACCGCCACCACCGATGCTCGGTTCGTCAACAACCTGGAGCCCGGCGGTGGCGAGCGCCTCGTCATCAAACACCTCCCCTTCGGTTGGTGCTCTGGTGCTTGCCGTCCCCGGGAGGTGGGCGAACAGGTCGTCTCCCACCTTCAACTACTTGCCCGAGGCAGGGGCTGCGGGGGAGGGAGTTTGGTCGTTGGCCACCTCCTCCTCGGTGGGCCCCTTTGTGGTCTCTGCAGAAGTGGCCTTATCGGGCTCCCCGGCAGCGGTCTCGCCGGCTCCCCCGGCAGGCCCCTTGGCGGCCTACTCGGCGGCGGACTTGGTGGCTTCCTCAGTCGTGATCTTGGTGGCCTCGGCTTCGGCATCCTTGGTGACCTCCCCAATGATGGTTTCGATGTCCTCCTGGTCCATCGGGGGAGGGTCTGGAAACCAGAAAGGAGAATGCAACGAGGCCAAGATCAAGGTTTAGAATGAAGCAAAAAAAAACAACAGGGACGTAGGGCAGGCTACTTACCCGTGCCAAGCTGGGAAGAAGTGATTCCCTCCCCGCCAACGTTCGTGGCCGGGACGGAGCCGCCAGCACCCAAGTTCACCACCTCTTCCTCCATGCGCGTGGGCTCGTCGGTAGGTGTCCTTGCCGGGGACGCCCCTCTGGGCGGCGTGGTCGATGGGGGCGGCGTGTTAGGGGCGGCCCTCAACGGCTCCTCCTGTTGCTGCTCCCCTCCTACAAATCCAGCAAGGTCAGCACCAAGATTCGTGCCCCAATGCTCATCAGCGAGGAGTGAGTGATGAACTCACGCTGGGGGCTGGCGGGGGCTGCGCCGGGGGCTGTTGTCCGAGCTAATCACCACCAACACCGGCGTGCGTGGGGTGCTCGCCGGGGGCTTGTCGCCGGCCGAAGCCCTGGCCTTCTTCGCCACCCTCTGGGCCAGCGTCTCCGTGTCCCTGGGAAGACAAGATCAAGTTAAGGAAAGATAAGCACAGGTGGGGGGTCAAGGCATGATAAGGGGCAAGGCGCTTACTCGTCCTCCACCTCTTCCTCCGTTGGCCTCCTCTTCCTTTTTGGGCTGAAGGACCCAAGATCGAACTCGGCCTCTGGGGCATCGTCCGAAGGAGGGGGAGGAGGGGATGGCGTCTTGTGCCGCTTGGACGAGGAAGAGGCGGCGGCTGCGACTTTCTTTGCTGCTGCAGCCTTCGTCTCGCGCACGGGCTGCGCCTGGGCTTGTTGCTGCCGTGTGGTCCTGCCGGGCCGGACCGGCTCGCCAGAGCTAGCCCGCCGCAGGACGTGTCTCCTCCCCGGGGCCAAGGAGTCGTCTGCCTCGGTCTTCCCTCCGGCCGACTCCTCGACTACGTCTTCAACAAGGGGAGCCCCGGCGCCGGCGCCGCTGGCCTCCCCGGCAGACCCCGCCCACTCGGCGAGTTCTTTCTCCTCCGCGGCCCTGTCGGCCTCGTCCTCCACGGTGCCAACGGTGCTGGCCTCCCGGGCAAGTGCTGCCTCCTCCGCCCTGGCGGCAATGTATTCCGCTCCTCCTTGGTGGTGTCGCGGAAGAGCAGCGGCTCGTCGTAGATGTACCTCTCCGACAAGTTGTCAAAGAAGGCTTGCACCCGCTCTGCCTCCAGCTCGGCCCAGCTCGGATCGAGGCCGCGCGCGTTGAAGTCCGGCATCATGGCGATGATGGCGGTTTGGCAAGAATTGTTGCTCAACGGGACCACTCCCGCTGGCAACCCAAACAAAGATCCGCCGGCCTTGACGGCCTTGCCGGCCTTCTCGGCCTTGCTGGTCCGCTCGACCCCGCCGGCCTCGTCCAGCTTGAGCTGGAAGAGCCTCTGGCAAAAATGGGCATGCCCCAGCACCGTGAAATTGTGCTTAAAGTTAGGGCGGAGCCTCATGATGTCGGCCGCGTTCCTGTAGTCCCAGGCCGGCCTCCCGTTGTTGTGTAGTGGGGCAATCCGGCGGCGGATGAAATCGGCCCCAATCATCTCAAGGGTGAGCCCGGCCACGGTAAGGCGATGAATCCTGGTGGTGGCAACTATAAGCTTCTTGTCGTTGGCGTCGAGGTCGCTCCAGTCCTTGCGGCGGACCAGCGGCCTCCGGTGAACCAGGCAGAACTCCTGTGGATCCCTCTTCTCGATCCAGCACCACCGGCCCCGCCACTCATCCCACCTCTCCTTCTGGGCGCCCTCCGGGTACGTGCCCCTGCCCTGGGTCCTCGGGATCCAGGTGATGCAACCAGAGATAGCACCCCCGGGCTGGATGCGAGGGTAGAAGTAGTGGCGGAAGAGCGCCGTGCTAGGGAGCACCCCGGCAAAGCCCTTGCAGAGATTGGCGAAGAAGGCCATGCACGCCACGGCATTCGGCGTAAGGTCCAAAAGGTGCAAGCCTTAGGTGTGCATGATGTCATTGAAGAAATCAGAGAAAGGGGGGCAGAGCCCGCAGGAGAAGTAGTCGATGAAGAACGGGCACCGATTTGGACCAGCCTCGGTGAACTCGGCGGGGATGATACGCGTGGCAGGGTGCCCCCCCACGTCTCCCCCCCCACAGGGGCCTGAAGTAGTCCCTGAGGGTGACCGCATCAACCGTCGAGGGGAAGAGGGCACGCTCTGTCCGAAGCGCCACCAACTCACTCTCCGGTGCCTCCTTCCGTCCGTCATCTTTAGCCGCTCCTTTCCCCTTACCTATCTTTGGCGCCATGGTGACTGGGAGAGGGTGAAGAATCAAGGGCAATGGGGGCGCAGCGGCGGCGAGCAGAGGCAAGAGCTTCGACTTGCATTTGAGGAAGAAGAAGAGGGGAACGGCAGTTCCGAGATTGGAAAAGGCACGAAGGGTAAATGAGCAGCGCCCCTGCAGTTTTCCTTTTTATGGGGAAGACGCGGGCCGCCTCTTTACTATTCACCATGACCTGACGCCAGCGTGCAGCAACCGCTCCACGCATGACCCCCACGTCACGCATTCAATGTGGGTCGTGGGGAAGCACAAATGGTGAAGGAGTTTCTGCGGTAAAACTCTGCCACGCGCGCCCGCGCACCGTTCTGGGCCCGGCCCAACAACGCTCTGCGCTTATGTGTGGCCCAGGTCCGGGGGCTCCTATCGGTGTACAAAAGTAGGGGCCTTCTGTACCCCTTTACTTGTGCACGGGCAGTTGTAGCCACACCTGCGGCCACGCTTGGTGGGGCAGAGGAAGCGAAGACACAAGACTACCAGGGCAGCACCCAAGCCAGAAGCATGAAGAGCAAAGAGGTAAGGTGGATTCCCCTGGCAAGGGAGCCTTGCCGGAGCAACTTGCCCAACAATAGCGAGGCCGCCACCCTTGAGCCTAAGAGTTCCAACACCATCAACAAAATTGGAACCAAGGCTCGGGAGGCACCTGCATGATGGCATGCAGATCTTTGTGAAGACCAAAAGGCCTGCAAGACTAGATGAGAACCAGAAGACGAAGACCCCCGGCAAGATCCTTGCCGGGGACGCCCACGAGACCCCGGCAAGACCCTTGCCAGGGACGCCTACGGGGCCACAGCCAGGCCCACACGTACCAAGGCTCCACCACCGTTCCAACATAGCAGTCTGCCCGCCAACTAGGCAGGCACCTGCGTGGCGACATACGGCTTCCAGGCCAACTCAGCAAGCACCTGCGTGGTGGCATGCAGATCTTCGTGAAGACTCTTCCACCGCACCAGCTCAGCAGCCAGCCAGCCAGCGTGGCGCTACGCGCCTTGTCAGCCTGGACGCGCGTTGGAGCGAGGCGAGGCGGCGACGGATGGGACGAGCTTACTTGTCGTCCCCAATAAAGTGAGAGGCCACGTCGGCAGCGCATTAAATGCGTTTTGTCCTACGGTGCTAGGCGATAGACTTTCCACCTCCTGTGTGCCACTGTGGCAACCCCTTTTGACTATAAAAGGAGGCCCAAGGCATACTGAGGGAGGATTCGGACTTTTTGGACCATGCACGTCTTGTAGCTAGTCCAAGAACACCAGATAAACACACCAAATCAGGATTAGGGTGTTACGCATTGCTTGCGGCCCGAATCTGGAAAAAATTCCCCCGTGTTGATCTTCTAAACCCGCTCTTTCCACAGCCCCATGCCCTGTCAACCGTAGTAGGGATTCCCTGTGATCCCATAGGTGTCGTTTCCCCGACATCCTTGGTATGCTGATTATGCTAATTACATTGTTGCAAAATATTTACCACCTAGCTTTACTTACCAACAAAAGAAAAAACTTCTTCTATGATTTAAGGCATTACTTTTGGGATGACCCACATCTTTATAAAGAAGGAGTAGATGGTATTATTAGACATTGTGTACCTGAGCATGAACAGGGACAAATCCTACGGAAATGTCACTCCGAAGCTTATGGAGGGCATCATGCTGGAGATAGAACTGCTCACAAGGTATTGCAATCTGGATTTCATTGGCCTACTCTCCTCAAGGATGCCCGTAAGTTTGTCTTATCTTGTGATCAATGTCAAAGGATAGGTAATATCGGTAAGCGTCAAGAAATGCCTATGAATTATTCACTTGTTGTCGAACCATTTGATGTTTGGGGATTTGATTACATGGGACCTTTTCCTTCCTCTAATGGGTATACACATATTTTAGTTGCTGTTGATTATGTTACTAAATGGGTAGAAGCTATTCCAACCAGTAGTGCTGATCACAACACCTCTATTAAAATGCTTAAGGAAGTTATTTTCCCAAGGTTTGGTGTCCCTAGATATTTAATGACTGATGGTGGTTCATGTCGGTGTCAAAACCGGCGGATCTCGGGTAGGGGGTCCCGAACTGTGCGTCTAGGATCGATGGTAACTGGAGACGGGGGACATGATGTTTACCCAGGTTCGGGCCCTCTCTATGGAGGCAATACCCTACTTCCTGCTTGATTGATCTTGATGAAGTTGAGTATTACAAGAGTTGATCTACCACGAGATTGTAATGGCTAAACCCTAGAAGTCTAGCCTGTATGACTATGGTAATGAATATCCTCATCCGGACTAAGCCCTACGGTTTATATAGACACCGGAGGGATTTAGGGTTACATAAGGTCGGTTACAGAGAAAAGAAATCTTCATATTGGTCGCCAAGCTTGCCTTCCACACCAAGGAGAGTCCCATCCGGACATGGGTAGAATCTTCGGTCTTCGTGTCTTCACAGCCCATCAGTCCGCCACATGGCTAACAGGAAGAAACGCCCGAGGACCCCTTAGTCCAGGACTCCCTCAGTAGCCCCCGAACCAGGCTTCAATGACGAGGTGTCCCGCGCGCAGATTGTCTTCGGCATTGCAAGGCGGGTTCTTCCTCCGATGACCTCAAGGTGATGTTTCCGGCCTTCCATTTAATGTTGTACCCCTCGACTTCTGTGTGTCAACAGCTTCAGCTTCCACGTGTCGAGCAAGCGCGAGAGGTCAGAGTATTTTTGCATATAACACCCTAGCCATGAAAAAGAGCCTCTATTTAAAGAGATTGGATCCTAGATCCATCTGGCACCATACGGAAGAAATCCTCAGAGACCACCAGAAAAGTCCATCCCAACATGGCAAGCGCACCTAACTCTTCCTCCCGTCCCTGCAGCCCAGAAAAAGGCGAGTGGGAGAGGTGCTCCGTATCCAATGGTCAGCTGGAGAAGCTACAAACACAGGGGTTTCTTCCCCTCACAGATCTAGTCCATGTTCGAGCAGGATTGACCGTCTTCAATGGCGGGGCTCAGGCTGAAGATTTCCCCAATCTATCCGGGGGGAACGGGTGTGCTTTGTCCCTTATCTGCTAAGAGGTGTCGGATTTCCAATTCATCCATTCCTCCGCGGGATTTTGGAGTATTACGGCCTCCAATTCCACAACTTTACTCCGGCCTCCATCCTGCATATCGCGGGCTATGTTGCCCTTTGCGAGCTATTCCTGAGTTGTGAGGCCCATTTTGAATTGTGGAGAAAGTTATTCTGTCTCGTCCCGTGCAACCACGAGGGATCAATATTTGAAGTAGGCGCAGCCGAAATATGGCGCATCGCCGAGACCGGATACCTATCCGGCACACCAAAGAAGGCATCCTAAGAGTGGCCATCCGAATAGTTTTATATCGAGGACGTCGCGCTTCCGGAGCCAATTCGGAGGGGACTCCCCGAGTTCGCGAGAGTTCCTTTGAAGAAATGCCACAGCTGGCGCCCCCGGAGTCTTGAGGAAGACGATAGCACGGAAGTTCGTCAACTCATGGGCAAGACAAAGACGCTCGCCCAGTCCGGCTTATCAATAGCCGAATAATGGCGACTTCAATAGTGCGGGGGGTTCAGCCACTCCAGTATCGAGGGCTTCCCATGTGGCACTACAACGGGGAAGACGACGCCTCCCGCTGCGGCGGGAAGGGTCGGACATCCCCGCCGCTCTGGCCAAAATATTGGTTGAACTATTCAAAGGGGAGGAGGAGGAGTTCCTTCATATCAAGCACAGAGTTGGATATTCCATGTACAATCCACCTAGTTGGGTAAGTCTTAACCCCTTTGCTCTGTCCTGCTTGCTTCCCCCCTCTAGTCATCTTTTAATGAATTCGTAATCCGCCTGTTCATTATAGCACTGGCGAAAGGTCTCCGAGGGGCTCTACAGCCCCGCCCCCCAACCAGGGGACCACAACCGGGATCTTGACCCTGGATTCAAGGAGGATCCGGATATATTCGTGACGCTCATGGACGGGACGTTTTACCAGGCGAGCTACGATGACACGGAAGTGGCCATCATCGCCGACTACCCCGGTCTTCTTCCTGCCTCCCATGTAAGTAATCAGGAGACATCTTCCCCGAAGGGGTTTCCTCATTCCGCCTCACCCACCGCACTGTCTCGTGCTCCAAAGGGGAGGCGTACGGTGCGCCATGCCGCACCAGGGGCGTCTCCTAAGAGAGCGGTCCCCACGCCGGGCGAGCCTTCGAAGAGGAAGGCAGACAAAGATACGTCCGAGCCTTCGTCCAAGAGGTATAGATTTGCAAATATGTGCTTCAATAGTTGCATTTAATTGTGATTCATATATTTGTCCCGTATAAGGAATAAAGTAAGCTGGGATATGTCCGGGGGTTCAGCCGGTCGGACTCCCCACAGCCGGGATCCAAATCCTGCCGTAAATTATGCTCCGGCCGAGGATTCGGACAATATGTCTGTCACCAACTCGGAAGTGGAGAGCGCCATGAATCATCGGCGCCGAAGGGTCGTTCTTCATGACCCCGGCTTTTCAATGGAGGCATTCAATGCCTTCAACTCGGCTAATGCATACATCCGGACTGCCCGAGACGGGCTTGCCAGAGCCATAAACCAATATTTGAAAGATGTGCAGGTATTTTTACTTTGTCCAAATGCAATGTTTATATACCAGTAGCCCCCGAGACTTGGAGCAGTTGGCACAACTGATTTAAGGATCGCTGTGTACCCAGGTGTTGACAGAGAAAAACAGACTGTTGCCTCAAGAGCTGGAGAAGTGCCAGACACAGCTAAGCGCTGTTACCGCCGAACTGGAGAAATCCAAGAAGGCATCACCTGGTAATATTCCCCTCCAGCGAGGAAATACATGTGCATGTTAGTAATGCTAACAATTGTGCATGTATCATGGCATGATCGTCAAATAAACTGGCGGAGGCACTGGAAGTCGCGCAAGCGAATGAAAAAGAAGCCAAAAGGCTATGTGTTGCGGGCGAACGTGTGCGGAGACAAGCCATTGCTGAGAAAAATCAGCTCCAGGATTCCAAGACCCATCTGGGCGAAGAGCTGCAGGATGTTCGAGCTCAGCTAGCTGACTCCGTGAAGGAAAATAAGAGGCTGCGAGGCGGCATATTTAGTATGTGTTCAAACTTACCACCGTGTAATTCGGCAAGGAAAGGAACTAACAGAGTTATGTCTGTAGGTATGTTAACTGGCCGTCCCGAGGCAGAGGTATCCGGATCATCAGGCGATCTGCTTCAAGGGCTGGCCCAAATGCACGAGCAGGCTCGGCAGGAAATGCGGAGTGTTGCCAAGGCTTTATGGCCATCCGCCTCCCCTCCAGGAAGTATGGATGAGCTTGTAAAGCTATACAAGGGAGCACGGTGGCATATCCGATTATGGAAGATATCGGCCTGCCGGGAGGGTGCGCGAGAAGCCTGGGCCATGGTGAAAACACGGTATACCAAGCTTGATCCAAATCGTATGGCCCGGGTTGGGCCTCTAGGGTCAGATGGGAAGGAAATTCCCGTGAGTTTGGTATATAACCAAGTAGAAGTAGCCGTGAAGTATTCTCAGCAGGATTGTAAATTGGATAGCCTGCTGGACGGCGTAGAATTGGAAGTTTTTGAGTCTTAAATGACTATGTACTTTCCTTTTCATATGTCCCTCTAGCTGAATTGTAAAACATTTGTCATGGCAGACCTTTTCACTTCAACCTCTAGGCCCAAAGGTGCGGGGTGTTTTCGAATACCCACGCGGCCGAGTAGACCGGGCTATGCTTGGAAACCAGGCGTAGGGGTCATAGTTGCTTGAACAGACAAGTATCCGGCTAGTTATGTTATATTACATTAAAATTGTAAGAAACATCTTCCAGAGAGAATAGTTCCGTTAAGGGTTCCTTTCCCTGGGTGTGCCTGCGTTAACATGCATGTTCGAACTGTGATTGAAAAATCACAGTATATATAACTTCTGGGGGTTCACTATGTAGTAAGTGCAAGGACATCTTTAGTTCACCGACTGAATATTCCCTTAAGAACACTAGCTTTCGGCTTCACCCAGTCTGAGGTACACATCCGGATGACCCGGCAGTAACAATCGCAGAGGTGCTCCCTTTATGCCCTAGCCGAACTAACGGGAACGTAGGGCATAAGCACAGGAGCCAGGCAACCCAGCTTGGCCAAAACTTAAGTCATATCGATGCATATAATGGCAAAGAAAAGGCACATATGGAAAAAAAGAAACACATATGTGATGAGCTTGATGCTCGAAAAATAACATTAATAAGCTTCTGCTAAAGAAGCCCCCAGGTATAGTGGACGTACATAGTTGAGTATGTATTCGTCGCGGGTGTGCGGTCGAGCCACACGAAAAAGCTTGAAGGCTAAAAAATGGAAGGAAAAAGGGGCGAAAAGAGACGAAAAAATAATAGAAACAATTGGGAGAAGGAGACGAACAAAGAGTTTGGCGCTTAGGCATAGAATCTTCAGAGTCTGGCCGCGTTCCATGGGTTCGGCTCTAGGCGATTGTCTGATGCATCACGCAGGCGGTACGCTCCTCCTGTGAGAACTTTGTCAATGATGAAGGGACCCTCCCACTTGGGCTTGAGTTTGTCCTTTTTCTTCTCCGGTAGGCATAGAACTAGTTCGCCAACGTTATAAGTCTTGGCACGCATTT
The DNA here is from genome assembly GCF_002575655.3 of Aegilops tauschii subsp. strangulata. Classification (NCBI taxonomy): domain Eukaryota; kingdom Viridiplantae; phylum Streptophyta; class Magnoliopsida; order Poales; family Poaceae; genus Aegilops; species Aegilops tauschii. The sequence goes on along the minus strand of NC_053037.3, from coordinate 272,377,922 downwards.
CTCTGCTTTGATACCTGCGAGCCTGCTGCTGATAAAATGCGGAACGGGCTTTTGCAACGTCGCGCTCCTCCTCCAGGGCATCTAGGGTGTCCTGCCGATCAAGCTCGGCCTCTCTCTCTCTTCGTACATGTGCACTCGAGGTGAGTCATGAATAATGTCGTAGGGTAGCACAGCCTCTGCGCCGTACACCATGAAAAAAGGTGTATATCCAGTAGTGCGGTTGGGCATGGTCCGCAGCCCCCAGAGTACGGAGTCGAGCTCCTCAACCCAGTGCTTGTCTGATTCTTTCAAAGACCGCACTAGTCTGGGTTTAATGCCACTCATAATAAGACCGTTGGCCCTTTCGACTTGACCATTTGTTTGCGGGTGATAGACAGAGGCGTAATCGAGCTTAATGCCCAGGTTAGCACACCAATTTTTTTACCTCACCGGCTGTGAAATTGGAGCCGTTATCGGTGATGATGCTGTGTGGAACACCATAACGGTGCACAAAGCCGGATATGAATTCTATCACTGGCCCGGCCTCGGCCGTTTTAACTGGTTTGGCCTCTATCCACTTAGTGAATTTATCCACCATAACCAGCAGATACTTTTTCTTATGGCTTCCCCCTTTAAGGGGTCCGACCATATCGAGCCCCCAGATCGCGAAGGGCCAAGTGATGGGGATCATTTGTAGGGCGGTGGGTGGCATATGCCTTTGGTTGGCGAAAACCTGACATCCGACGCAACGTTGGACAAGGTCCTGTGCGTCCGCTCGGGCCATTGGCCAATAGAAACCTGTACAAAAGGCTTTGCTTATGAGGGCCCGAGCCGCGGCGTGGTGACCGCCAAGACCAGCATGAATTTCAGCCAAGAGCTGCTGCCCTTCGTCCTCAGAGATACATCTTTGAAGTACTCCGGTAGCGCTCTTCTTGTAGAGTTCTCCGTCATGAACTTTGTAGGCTTTCGAACGCCGAACAATGCGGCGGGCCTCATTCTGGTCCTCAGGGAGTTCTCGCCAATTAAGGTAGGCTAAGAAGGGTTTGGTCCATGGGGCAATGACTGCCATGATAAGATGGGCCGACGGTGTTATTTCGGCGGCTGAGCCCCCGATGGTGTCAGTGTCGTCGGATGTGGGGTTCCGGCAAAACCCTTAAGGTTCGAACTCTGGGGTGCGCGCGAAGTTCTTTCCCTCCTTCCGATCCACGCCCTAGCTCCCTAAGATCTCGCGGACGAACTCGGCGAACTCGCAACACAGAAAGACACAAGATTTATACTGGTTCGGGCCACCGTTGTGGTGTAATACCCTATTCCAGTGTGTGGTGGTGGATTGCCTCTTGGGCTGATGATGAACAGTACAAGGGGAAGAACAACCTTCTGAGGTTGAGGTGTTCTTGTGCTCTTTGGACTTGTGGATGAGAGCTCTATCCGTTCCACCTGCCTCTACCGCGGTGGCTAGTTCTACTTATATAGGCCCTGGTCCTCTCCCCAAATAATGAGCGGGAAGGGAGCCAACAACGGCGGGCTAATTCGAAAGGGGACAGCTAGTACAAGCTATCCTAACAAAAGCGGTCTTCGCCTGCAAAAGGCTCTGGTGATGACGCCGTCTTGGGCTCCATGGTGACCTCCGTCTTGCCGTCCTGCTGGTCTTGGTCTTGTTGCACCGATATGGAAACCTTTGCCTGATGCCTCGGTACTCCGCGCCTGTGCCTGCCTCCTTAGCGCCAAAGAGGAAACAAGGACGCTGCGCATGCTGGCGCCCGCCTGGCGCCCGCCTGGTGTCGGTCGTCATGGCTCACGTCACGAGAGCCTCGTGAGGTTTGCCCCGCCTTGATATCTCCGCTCCTCGTGAGCCTGCTTGGCTAGACCGCTCCTGAGGAGGTCTTGTGTTGTCCGCCCCGCGAGGCTTGGCCCCTCGCGAGGGTCTTGATTGCCTTGTTGATGAAGATGGGCCGTACGGCCCGCTAGCTTAGCCATACCGTGGGCCGCAGGCAGGCAAGTCTAGGGACCCCAGTTCCCAGAACACCGACAGTAGCCCCCGGGCCCAAGGCGCGCACGGGCTTGGCTTCGAGGCGAAGCCAAGGGTCAAGTACGGAGCACCGCGGGCCCCCAAAGCCTGCGGCCTCGGTTGACGTGTGGAGGTTGATTGGACGTGGGCGTCTCCGCTTCCCCACGCTGCCTCGGCAACTGCACGACTTGACAAGTCCCCGCGACATGCAAGGAAAACCATCATTACCTGTGATCGTGGGGGGCGCCGGTTGGCCTCCTCTCGCTATAAATGGGAAACGGGGTGGAGCCCCCGTCGCCCATCTCTTCCCTGCTCGCTCGCTTCTTCCTCCTTGCTCCTCTGTTTGCAACAATGGTGCCGCCAAAGAGGTTCTCCGCCGCGGAGAAAGGCAAAGCCCCTCGGGAGGGACCCGGCTCCCCAGCGCCCAATCGAGGACGCGGCCGGCCCCGCAAGCATGCCGTGACCCCCGCCGTGGCTCCTGGTTCCAGGGGTGGCGCCACCGCGTGCGGCAAGAGTCGCTCCGGTCGCGGTAGTCCTGTCGACGAGAGGAGGCGCGCTGTGGTTGCACGGCCTCCCCGACCACGGTTCCACGCGTCAGAGGTGCTGCCGGAGTTCGTTGTCTGGTCGGAGGATCCGGCCGGCGGCTGGCTCCAGCTCCCAAGCTGCCGGCCTCCGATTTAGGCGGGCTCTGGCTACAGGAAGACGGTTGCTGCAGCCGGGCTTCTTGGGTCGCGGTCGAGGTCTCCGTCGCGGGAAACATTGCTCTAGCCCGCGGCTGGCAGACATTCGCCCGCGCGCGCGGCCTGGGCAGGCGGTGCACCCTCCACTTTAAGTTCGATGGCGACGCGACCCTCTTCGTGAGGGTGTTCGGGGAACACAGTCGCCGCGCGGGATGCTGCCCCGAGGTGAACGACGGCGAGGAGGTGTTCGGCCTTGGCGATGGTCGAGGCGAGGAGGAGGACGAACCCGCCGGCCGCGTCTCGTCTGGCTATGGTGGCTCCTCCCTTGGTGATAGTTCCAGTAGCGGCGGCCTTGATCAGCCGCCGCGCCCGCTTCGAAGGTGGTAGCGGGTCGTCTCGCCGCCGCGCATCGGTGAAGCGCGAGGAGGGGTCCGACTAGACCCGGGACGACGCCAAGGCCCTGCCCCGGTCGGCTGCTGTAGGGGCGAGCGCCGCTTTTGTTACATTTCCCTTTTTCTTCCTACATCAAAGTGAAGCCAGCATGGGCTCGGAGGGGCGTGTATGAAACCATAACTTATCATCCATTATGCTACGCTTGTTGTTTCAGTGCTGTGTGGCCGTTTTGCGCAAAGATAACTTAGCCTGGTGCGTTCGGGGCGCCCTCCTCCTTACGAGGCGTTTGCCTCCTCGTGTCCATCTCGACCTTGTGATCTGTGATTGCTTAGGAATTGCAAAAATTTGTTAGGGAGTTTGCCATGAGATTCGTCGTCCGCCCAAGTTTTGACCTGGCGCTTTGTATCGCGGTACCCGTGGGGTACGGATTAGGAGAGATGTGCCAGCTCCCGGGCTCGAACGAGAGTGGCTCGCGAAAAGGCAAATAGGAGAAAAATGCTCACGAGGGCACCTGCCTAGCCCCCTCGCGAGGTATGCGAGAGAGAGAGAAAACATGAGTGAACCAGAGCCGGAAAATGCAGTAAGAGGCGAGGGAATCGAATCAGCAAGGAACACCAACAGCAAACCTCAACTAAGGGAAAGCGAGCCAACTACGAAAAGCAAATGAAAAGCCACGTCCGGCACCTAGTCTAGTCTTTAAGTCTTCTCACCAGCGCGGAGCTAAGTGCTGCCACTAGGCATGGGCGGGAGCCCCAGGGCCTGAGGCCGGCGCTCCTGAGACTCCGGGGTGTGTACAGCCCCACTCATTATTATGTGAGAGTGTCACGAGCGGCGATTCTTCACAGGCACCGGGCCTTCTTCACAGGCTCTGGGGCTTTCTTCACAGGCTCTGGGCCTTGCTTCATGGATAGAACTTCCGGAGGTGCTGGATGTTCCAGGCATTCTTGATAGGTATCCCGTCCTGCGTCTCCAGGCGTGCGGCGCCAGGCCTGGAGACATGGACGACCCTGAACGGGCCCTCCCACAAGGGTAAGCTTGTGCAGCCCTTCCCTGGAGAGGACCCGCCTCAGGACGAGGTTGCCTACCTCGAGTGTCCTGGACCGGATATTGCGGCAGTGGTATCGCCGCAACGCTTGCTGGTACCTTGCCGCCCTCGGTGTGGCTTCATGTCGTCGTTCCTCCTCCAGCACGAGGTCCATCCCCCGCGTGGCATCCTGCTGTGTTTCATCGAACGCTAGGACCCGTGCGGAATGATGCTTAACCTCGTGAGGGAAGACTGCTTCAGCTCCATAGACGAGGAAGAATGGGGTCTCGCCCTTTGGCTTGGTGGCGGTGGTGCGGATGGACCATAGCATGGACTGGAGCTCGTCGTACCAGCCCCTGCCACAGGCCTCGAGCTTCTTCTTGAAGATCCTGGTCTTGAGGCCCCTCAGGACCTCCGCGTTGGCGCATTCGGCCTGACCGTTGCTCCTGGGATGCGCCACCGAGGCGTAGCAGATCTGCGTTCCAAGGTTAGCACAGTAGGTTTTGAAGAGGTTACTAGTAAACTGCGAGCCGTTATCTGTGATGATGCGGTTGGGGACCCCGAAGCGGCTCACGAGGCCCTTGATGAACTTGACAGCAGAGCCAGCTGGGATGGTGCGGACGGCTTCCACTTCCGCCCACTTGGTGAACTTGTCGATGGCGACGTAGAGGTAACGGTAGCCCCTAGGCGCTCGAGGGAACGGGCCCAGGATGTCTAGCCCCCAGAGCGCGAACGGCCACGTGAGTGGGATGGTTTGGAGGCCCTGAGCCGGCTGGTGGATTTGCTTGGCGTGGAACTGGCAGGCTTCGCAGGACTTCACCAGCTCGGCTGCGTCGTTGAGCATAGTGGGCCAGTAGAACCCACTGCGGAATACCTTGCCGATGAGGGTCCGTGATGACGAGTGGTGCCCGCAGTCACCACCGTGTATGTCAGTTAGCAGCTCCTTCCCTTGGTCTCTAGAAATGCACTGCAAAGAAACGTCGTTTGGCCGCTTCCTGTATAACTCGCCATCCTGGATGCAGTACGCCATGGCCTGCCGAACCACACGCTCGGCATCCTCCTCCTTTTCTGGCAGCGCCCCCTGCATTAGATACTCCTTGAATTCCTTGGTCCAACATCCCTCCTGAGGTTCAAGCGCCAAGAGCAAGCGAGCTCCTGAGGTCGGGCCACAGGACGGGGCTCCTGAGACCGGAGGCTGTGGAAGCTCCTCCCGAGGCTGAGCTGTGCTTGAAAGTGGTGGTGCCGCCGATGGCCTTAAGAGCCGTTCCTAAAAGACACCAGGCTCTTGTGGCTGTCGCTTGGATGCTCTCCTGGCGATGTCGTCGGCTTCCTTGTTGGTGCCGCGGGGCATGTGTTGCAGCTCCAAGCCCGCAAATTGCTTCTCCATCTTGCGCACCTCCGCGAGATATGCCTCCGTATGCTCGTCCTTTGGCTCATATACTTTGTTGGAGAAGTTGACGAGGAGCTGCGAGTCACTTCTAACGGTAAGGCGCTTCACCCCCAGAGCTGTCGCGGCCTTCAGGCCAACTATGAGGCCTTCGTATTCTGCAATGTTGTTGGAGACCTTCTCACCATGCTGAAAGCATAGTTGCACGGCGTAATAAAGCTTGTCCTGAGTGGGCGAGATTAGTACTGCTCCAGCCCCTGCGCCTTGGTGCGCGAAGGCGCCATCGAAGTACATGACCCACACGTCCGGTGCCTCGCTTCCTGGCGAGGTGGATCGGTCTTCGCCTTCCTCAAGTGTTGGGACATCCGTCCATTCCGCCACAAAATCAGCGAGCGCGGCCCCCTTGACAACCCTGGTAGTGCTGAACTCCAACTGGAATGCCTGTAGCTCGATGTTCCACTCGGCGACCCTTCCAGCCGAGTTGGGGGCTCCAGAGCACCCTCTCCAATGGGTAGGCCGAGACGACCTTGATGGGGTGGCCCTGGAAGTAGTGCCGCAGCTTGCGCGAGGCCACCAAGAGCACGAGCAGGAGCTTCTGAGGCATGGGGTATCGTGCCCTTGCATCCTGCAACACCGTGCTGACGAAATACACCGGGTGCTCGACAAGGGCTGGCGTGTTGGCGAGGCTCGGGTCTTCGGGGATTGGGGCGTCTCCTGAGGTGGAGGGGCTCCTGAGGTCTGACTGCTTTCGGGAATCTTGGCGACGTTGTTTTGCCGAGCTTGGTCTTCTGGTGCTGAGGCCTTTGCGGCGCCTTTCTGACCCTGCATTACTTTAGCTATAGCTTGGCGCAGCGTGCCCTTGGCTTGGTGCTCCTCCCGAACCGCCACCAGCGCTGCGCTAGCGGAGTACGGGGTGGCGGCGAGGTAGAGCACTAAGGGCTCGAGAGGCCGTGGTGGGTATTTCTTGAGGTCTTGGAAGGCTCGATCGGCCTCTGGTGTCCACTCGAACGGGCCCTTCTTCTTCATGAGCCTGAAGAAGGGTAAGGCGCGCTCTCCCAGCTTGGAGATGAAACGCCCCAACGCGGTCACTCGTCCCGCCAGCTTCTGCATCTCTTTGAGGGTCTGCGGCGGGCTCATGTCCTCAATGGCCTTGATCTTCTCCGGGTCCGCCTCGATCCCTCTGTGGGATACAAGGAATCCCAGCAGCTTGCCGGAAGGGACACCGAACACACACTTCTCCGGGTTAAGCCGCAGGTTCACCTAGCACAGGCTCTCGAAGGTCTCTTCCAAGTCCTGAATCAAGGTTCACGCCTCCCGAGATTTCACCACTATGTCGTCGACATAGGCCTCTGTGTTTCTCCCGAGCTGCCGCCCCAAGCGATGTGCATCAGCCGCTGAAAGGTCGCGCCCGTGTTGCGTAGCCTGAAGGGCATGCAAGGTGTGCAGTACACCCCACACGGGGTCAGGAAGGCTGTCTTCTCCACGTCTTCTACTGCCATCTTGATCTGGTGATACCCTGAGAATGCGTCCAGGAAGCACAGCAGGTCGCACTCGGCGGTGGAGTCGACGATCTGATCGATGCGTGGGAGCAGGAACGGATCTTGGGGGCAGGCCTTATTAAGGTTGGTGAAGTCGACGCACATCCGCTCCTTCCCGCCTTTCTTCGGCACTACGACGGGGTTTGCCAGCCAGGTGGGATACCGAACCTCGCGAATGGCACCCGCCGCTTCCAGCTTGCGGGTCTCCTGGACGATGAAGGCTTGCTTCTCCGTGGATTGCCGCCTCGCTCGTTGCTTGACAGGGCGCACGTTGGGGCACACCCTTAAGTGATGCTGAATCACCTCTCTTGGAACCCCCACCAGCTGATTGGGTTCCCATGCGAATATGTCCTTGTTTGCGCGCAAGAACCTCACCAGCGCCTCTTCTTGGATGGCATCGAGGCCGGCACCTATGGTAAAGGTGGCTCCCGAGGGTCCGTCCTCATTGACTGGCACCTGCTTGGTTTCCGCCTTGTCTTGGGTGAACAGTTGCTTCTTCTTGGTAGCCGCGGCCTTCTTGGCTTCGGGGGTACCGGTGCCGGCGGGCTGCGCCGCCGCTGCAGTCTTGAGGGCAAGCTTGAGTGCCGTTACGGCCTCCTTGGTGTCCCCCTTGATGGTGAGGCTGCCCTTGCTCCCAGGCATCTTCATGAGGTTGTAGGCCGGGTGAGTCGCCGCCATGAACTGGGCGAGAGCCGGGTACCCGAGGATGGCGTTATACGGGAGGCCGATGCAAGCGATGTCGAAGTCGACAAGCTCAGTGCGGTAGTTGTCGCGCGTGCCGAAGGTGACTGGGAGACGGATCTGTCCCAGAGAGTGGGCGGCGCCGCCACCAACTCCTGAGAAGGGCTTGCTAAGACTGAGCCGCTCAAGCAGCACGTGAAGAAGGCTGAAGGCCTCCACGGAGAGCAAGTTGAGGCCGGCACCGCCGTCGATGAGGGTCTTGGTAACAGCCACGTTACAGATGGTGGGCGTGCAAAGCATTGGGAGCATGCCCGAGCCGGCGGTGGAGTCGGGATGGTCTTCTGGGCTGAAGGTGAGGTCAGCCTCTGCTGCAGCCTAACCTGGCGGAGCCCCTGGGCGCTTGGAAGCGGCCCCGATCTGACGGAGGAACGGCTTGACAAGGCGATCTGAAGGCGGCGCTTGAGAGCCGCCCAGCAGGGCTGGGACTGTGTGGTGCCCCGGCACCGCGTAGCCAGCAGTGAAGAGGTCGCGGAGTTCCCCCCAGGACGCCACTGTGGATCCAGGGAGGTTGAGCAGCCAGGCGCGTGGCTCGCCGGCGAGGGCCATGGGGAACCAGTTGGCCATGACCTTGTCGTCGCCCCCGGCCTCGTGGACGGCCTCCTCGTACGCCAGTAGAACGGCGATGGGTCCGCCGCGCCGTCGTAGCGGGGCGGCATCTCCGGCCTGAACTTGGGTGGCCATCGCACCTGTCGCAGGGCGGGGGCCAGGGCTCAGAGCCCCCTGGCCCCGTCGTCAACACTATCCGCAGGAGCGGGTGGCGGGGCATCCGCCATGGGGGCGAAGTGTGGCGGCGCGGGGCGTAGGCCGGTGGAGAGAAGATATGGCGCACCCCTACCTGGCGCGCCTAATGTCGGATGTGGGGTTCCAGCAAAACCCTTAAGGTTTGAACTCTGGGGTGCGCGCGAAGTTCTTTCCCTCCTTCCGATCCACGCCCTAGCTCGCTAAGATCTCGCGGACGAACTCGGCGAACTCGCAACACAGAAAGACACGAGATTTATACTGGTTCGGGCCACCGTTGTGGTGTAATACCCTACTCCAGTGTGTGGTGGTGGATTGCCTCTTGGGCTGATGATGAACAGTACAAGGGGAAGAACAACCTCCTGAGGTTGAGGTGTTCTTGTGCTCTGTGGACTTGTGGATGAGAGCTCTATCCGTTCCACCTGCCTCTACTGCGGTGGCTAGTTCTACTTATATAGGCCCTGGTCCTCTCCCCAAATAATGGGCGGGAAGGGAGCCAACAACGGCGGGCTAATTCGAAAGGGGACAGCTAGTACAAGCTATCCAAACAAAAGCGATCTTCGCCTGCAAAAGGCTCTGGTGATGACGCTGTCTTGGGCTCCATGGTGACCTCCATCTTGCCGTCCTGCTGGTCTTTGTCTTGTTGCACCGATATGGCAACCTTTGCCTGATGCCTTGGTACTCCGCGCCTGCGCCTGCCTCCTTAGCGCCAAAGAGGAAACAAGGACGCTGTGTGCGCTGGCGCCCGCCGGACGCCCGCCTGGTGTCGGTCGTCATGGCTCACGTCATGAGAGCCTCATGAGGTTTTCCCTGCCTTGATATCTCCGCTCCTCGTGAGCCTTCTTGGCTAGACCGCTCCTGAGGAGGTCTTGCGTTGTCCGCCCCGCGAGGCTTGGCCCCTCGCAAGGGTCTTGATTGCCTTGTTGATGAAGATGGGTCGTACGGCCCGCTAGCTTAGCCACGCCGTGGGCCGCAGGCAGGCAAGTCTGGGGACCCCCGTTCCCAAAACGCCGACAAATGCGTTCGGGATCTGGGGATGTGGTCGGATCCGGACTGGTGTTGCCGCTCTCCCCTTGCCACACCACGGAAGGTTTAAAAAGCCTTTCCAGAAAGATGTTAGGTGGGATGGGGTCACGCTTGGCGCCGATGCGAGCAAGGACATCCGCCGCTTGATTGCTTTCTCGAGCCACATGATGGAACTCAAGCCCCTCGAATCAAGCTGACATTTTAAGAACGACATTATGATAAGCTGCCATCTTTGGATCTTTGGCGTCAAAGTCTCCATTTATTTGAGATATTGCGAGGTTTGAGTCCCCGCGCACTTCCAGGCATTGTATGCCTATGGAGACGGCCATCTGAAGTCCATGTAATAAGGCCTCATATTCGGCTGCGTTGTTGGAGTCCGTATATAGTATTTGGAGCACGTACTGAACTACGTCCCCGGTGGGCGACGTTAACACGACACCCGCTCCTAACCCTGCCAGCATTTTGGAACCATCGAAATACATGACCCAGTTGGAATACGTGCCGTACTCTTTAGGGAGTTCGGCCTCTGTCCATTCGGCGATGAAGTCAGCCAATACTTGGGATTTAATGGCTCGACGCGGTTTGTATGTTATGTCAAATGGAAGGAGCTCAATGGCCCATTTGGCAATCCGGCCCGTAGCATCGCGGTTGTTTATTATGTTGTTGAGTGGTACTTCGGAGGCCACCGTGATCGAACACTCCTGAAAGTAGTGTCGTAGCTTCCGGGATGCCATGAAGACCGCGTATGCTATCTTTTGGTAATGAGGGTACCGGGATTTGCATGGTGTGGGGACCGTGGACACGTAATATACTGGCTTCTGAAGCGGGAATTTGTGTCCATCCTGTTCTCGCTCGACAACGAGCACGGCGCTCATCACCTGGTATGTTGCCGATATATATAATAACATCGGTTCGCCAATGTTCGGCACGGCCAGGATTGGGTTGCTTGCCAAAAGGGCCTTTATTTCCCCCAGACCAGCCGTTGCCGCGTTCGTCCACTCGAAGTGGTCGGTGCGTCGGAGAAGGCGGTAGAGTGGCAGGGCTTTTTCTCCCAATCTGGAGATAAAGCAGCTTAAAGCTACCACACATCCTGCAAGCTTTTGGACCTGTTTAAGGTCCGTTGGCGTAGCCAATTGTGACAAAGCTCGGATTTCGGCTGGATTTGCCTCAATTCCTCTATTGGAAACGATGAAGCCCAGCAATTTTCCGGCGGGGACACCGAAAACACTTTTTTCCGAATTGAGCTTGATGTCATATGCACGGAGGTTGTCGAATGTGAGACGTAGATCGTCTATTAGTGACTCGACGTGCCTAGTTTTGATGACGACGTCATCCACGTATGCTTGAACTGTCTTGCCGATCTGTTTCTCCAAGCATGTTTGAATCATGCGTTGGTAAGTGGCGCGAGCGTTTTTGAGCCCGAAAGGCATAGTGTTGAAGCTGAAAGGCCCATACGGGGTAATGAATGCCGTTGCGGCTTGATCAGACTCCTTCATTTTGATTTGATGGTATCCGGAATATGCGTCGAGGAAGCATAGTAAGTCATGTCCTGCGGTAGCATCAATGATCTGGTCGATGCGAGGGAGGGGGAAGGGATCCTTAGGGCAGGCCTTGTTGAGGTCTTTGAAATCGACGCACAGGCGCCAGGATTTATCCTTCTTGGGCACCATCACCAGGTTTGCTAGCCGGTCCGGGTGTTTTATTTCTCTAATGAATCCGTCCTCGATTAGCTTGGCTAGCTCCTCCCCCATAGCTTGATGTTTAGGTTCTGAAAGGCGCTGCAGTGTTTGCTTCACCGGTTTATATCCCTTCAATATATTGAGGCTGTGTTCCGCCAACTTGCGTGGGATTCCTGGCATATCAGAAGGGTGCCAGGCGGATATATCCCAGTTCTCGCGCAGGAAATCCCGTAGCGCGGCGTCAACCGTTGGGTCTAATTGTGCACCAATGGATGATGTCTTCTTGGGGTCCGTTGGATGGACTTGGAATTTGACTATTTCTTCTGCCGGTTTGAAGGAGGTGGATTTGGGTCGTTTGTCTAGGATTACGTCGTCCCTGTCCACCGTGGAGCGCAGTGTGGTTAATTCTTCGGCCGCGAGGGCCTCAGATAATACCTCAAGGGCTAAGGTTGCAGTTTTGTTTTCGGCGCGGAGTGCTATGTCCGGATCGTTGGCGAGAGTAATTATGTCATTGGGCCCGGGCATCTTAAGCTTCATGTACCCGTAATGAGGTATAGCTTGGAAGCGTGTAAATGCATCTCGCCCCAAGATAGCGTGGTATCCGCTGTTGAAAGGGGCCACTTGGAAGGTTATCTCTTCGGACCGGTAATTCTCCGGCGTGCCGAATACCACGTCAAGTGTGATTTTTCCTGCACACCGAGCCTCCCGACTGGGAATAATTCCTCGGAAGGTCGTGCTGCTTTGCTCGATGCGGCTCCTGTCTATTTCCATTTTGCGGAGTGTATCCTCATAGATGAGGTTTAATCCGCTGCCGCCGTCCATGAGGACCTTGGTGAGCCGAAAGCTGTCCACAATTGGACTGAGGACCAAGGCGGGTGGTGCTCGGATTGTCCTGTACTTTGGTTCGTCACCGGCATTAAAAGTTATAGCCGTGTCGTTCCAAGGGCTTATTGTTGCGATTTGGCAGACTTCGACAAGTTCGCGGAGTGCCCTTTTGCGCCTATTGTTTGAAGCAAATGTCTCGAAGACCGGTGATACTTTGAGGTTGTTGTCTTCCGGGGGGTGTTGTTCTGGGGTGTTCTTGGTGAAGATATCCTCGCCGCTCTTGGCCACTTGTCGGAGTACCCAACATGCTCTAAGGCTGTCGGTTGGCGTGTTATCCGATGTTGTATGTATTCTGCATGGCCCATCGAGCCATTCTTCCAGAACCGTGTCGCGCCCCATGATGGGTTTGTATCTCTTTACTATTGGGCTGGGCGTGCCACGAGGGTGCGCCCTTTTCGCCTGAACAAGGGGTTGAGTGGGGACCGATGATTCCCAGCAGGCCGCCTGAGTCTTCCAGGCGCTTTCCATTGCGCTGTACTTTTGTATAATAGTTGCCAAGTCAGTGAAGTGTAAAATGCGGCGACGATTGATGGCATTAAGGATTCCTTCATCTGTGCAGTTGTTGCGGAACGCTGAGATCGCGTCTTCGTCGCGGCAATCTTTTATCTTGTCTTTGACAAGGAGGAATCTGGCCCAGAAGTGATGGACCGTTTCCTGAGATTGTTGTTGTATGCTCATGAGAGCGCTTATGTTCGGGTGGGTGGTGGATTTAAATCCGAACCCGGGCCCAACTTTGGATCCGGAGTCTGAAGATCTTCCGGAATTAACAGTTCGGGCTCCGAGATATCAACTGATTTTTCAAGCTTGCCATCCGATTCTATGTTCGGGGTACAAGGTGTGTTTTTCTGCCGGTGGGTGTCCGGCTTTTCGAGATCGGAGTCCGAACATAGTTCGTCCTCAACATACAGGAAGAGTTGTCTTGCTCCTTGACTACTGCTATCTGGTGGGTGATCGGCGGAGTTTTAATCTCTCTCTGGTCGGGTTTAAGCCCAATCCGATCATAGTCTGTAGCGACTCCCAAGGAGGCGATGTGATCTAGGAGTTCGTTTAAGGATGATAGCTCCATCGGATCCATCCGTTTGGAGTGTTCAGGATCAACGCGGAGGTGATTTTCGATGACTCGAGAGGTCATCGTTGGCTTAAGGGCCGGACAGGTGGTCATGACGAAGCCGCCCAGCCGGAGGGTTTGGCCTAGGGCCAGGGTTCCTCCGAAGGTAGTATTTCCCTTGACAACAAGGCGAGCCATCAACCCTTTCGACGACGGCACAGTGGAACTCTCAATGAAAGCACCAATGTCGGTGTCAAAACCGGCGGATCTCGGGTAGGGGGTCCTGAACTGTGCGTCTAGGATCGATGGTAACAGGAGACAGGGGACACGATGTTTACCCAGGTTCGGGCCCTCTTTATGGAGGTAATACCCTACTTCCTGCTTGATTGATCTTGATGAATATGAGTATTACAAGAGTTGATCTACCACGAGATCGTAATGACTAAACCCTAGAAGTCTAGCATGTATGACTATGGTAATGAATATCCTCATCCGGACTAAGCCCTACGGTTTATATAGACACCGGAGGGATTTAGGGTTACATAAGGTCGGTTACAGAGAAAGAAAATCTTCATATTGGTCGCCAAGCTTGCCTTCCACGCCAAGGAGAGTCCCATCCGGACACGGGTAGAATCTTCGGACTTTGTGTCTTCACAGCCCATCAGTCTAGCCCATGGCTAACAGGCCGGACGCCCGAGGACGCCTTAGTCCGGTACTCCCTCAGTTCACACTTTATTCATGGTGCTTTCCGTAAAATGCTTGCCAAGTATGATGTTAACCATAGAATTGCATCACCTTATCATCCTCAGTCTAGTGGTCAAGTTGAGCTTAGCAATAGAGAAATAAAATTAATTTCGTAGAAGACTGTCACTAGGTCCAGGAAGAATTGGCCTAGGAAATTAGATGATGCACTTTGGGCTTATAGAACAGCATATAAGAATCCTATGGGTATGTCTCCTTGTAAAATGGTTTATGGGAAAGCTTGGAATTTGCCTCTTGAGTTAGAACATAAAGCATATTGGGCCGTCAAAGAGCTCAGCTATGATATCAAGCTTGCTGGTGAAAAGAGGTTATTTGATATTAGCTCTTTAAATGAATGTAGAACCCAAGCTCACCTGGGGCACCTTCCGGACTCTGTTTTTCTTCCGTATGCTTGTCCTCCAAGATAAAAAATCTATATATACTTCCCGAACCTGGTGATCACCATATCATGAAGAAATCCACTGTTTTCTTTTCCTTGCTGTTTTCTGTCAGATCCCATCTACCATGGCCACTTCAAGCTCCTCCGAGGACAAGTTCTTCAAGAACGTCATCAACCCATACCTTCGGGAGGTGGTGCAGCACCCTTAGGTAATCCATATGCATGAGGGGGTGCTTCCCCTCCGCGATGTGCCATGTCCAAAGGGGAGGAGAACCGTCGAGGCCAGGCTTGAAGCCATGGAGCAGGACGTCTTCCCGTGCAAGGGGATGGTGGAGCGTGGACTCAACGCCAATCACCTTATGATCACGTGCCTCTCCCGTGATCTCAAGGTGGATGGCAAGCCCGTGAAGGACATCGTCTTCACCCTCAACAAGCAAATCAACTTTCTCCAAAGCCAGATCTATGATCTTCAAAACCAAGTCTTTGAATACTAGGCAAGGTTTGAAGGTATGAGTTTGGCTGCTAGTTGTAGGACCCGTGAGACTCACTCCTCCTCTTATGATTATGGACCACTGCCATGGAAATCCGAGGATAAGATCCCTTCTTCATCACCACCATCACCTTCTTCACCACCAAAGGAGAATTGAGTATTGGGTATGGGCACTCCCCTTGGCTTCCGCCAAGCTTGGGGGAGGTGCCCCGGTATCGTATCATCCCACTATCATTTTGCTTTTACTTATTTTAGTTCGATCTTTTTCCTTAGATGAATAAAAGTTTAGTTCGATCATTTCTTCCTTGAGAGTTTGCTTAGTGTTCTATCCTTGTAATCGTGTGCAAGTTATATAATAAAGTTTAGTTTGAGTTTTTGCTTTCTTTACTCTCATGTTGCAATTAAAGAAAAGAAATAAGAAAGAAAAAGAGAAAGGAAATAAATAAAAGGATAGAAATAATGAAGAGATCATATACAAATCCTATGGTAGGTGATGGCACCACATAAGGAAAAGTATAAGTAGAAAATTTTATTAGAGATTGACAAACATAGCATTAGTCAATGATGCAACTCATGAAAGAATTAATAAGGGAAGAGAAGACTCACATATAAATATACTATCCTAGAAATCTTTTGTGATTGTGAGCCCTCATCAAAATATTATATGCCAAAATTGTTGACGTTGGACAAGGAAGACAACTTAATGGTTTATGTTTGTTTATATTCACATAGAAGTCATATTGCCATAGATCCTTCAACATGTGGTCCTTGCCCCCTATCTTTGCTAGCCAAAAATTCCGCACTAAGTAGAGATACTACTTGTGCATCCAAAAACCCTTAAACCCAAATCTTATTTTCAAGTGTCCACCATACCTACCTAGGGATTGAGCAAGATCCCTCGAGTAAGTTGTGATCGGTGCAAAAAGGAATAAAAATTGCTTCTAAATGTGTGAGATCATTTAGTGTAAGAGAAAATTGAGCGTTGCACGAACTTGTGATGGTGAAGAATAAAAGCGACAGACTGCATAATAAAGGTCGCTATCACAAGGGCAAATGCAATGTGACGTTATTTTGCACTAAGGGGTTGAGCATAGAAACAAATAAGCGCATGGCAACCTCTGCTTCCCTCTGCGAAGGGCCTATCTTTTACTATTATGTATTTACTTTTCTGCAAGGAGTTAAAGTTTTCCCGCTATTCCTTTTTATTTTTCTCCTTTGGCAAGCATCATGTGGTGAGGAAAGATCTAGGCACATATGTCCAGTTGAATTTAGATAGCATGACTTATTATTGTTGACATCACCCTTGAGGTGAGTACATTGGGAGGCGAAACTATAAGCCCCTATCTTTATATGTGTCTGGTTGAAACATTTTGCTCATGTATACGCGGTGAGTGTTAGCAATCATAGAAGACTATATGATGGTTGAGTATGTGGACTTTCCTAAAGGCTCCGACACGTGACCCTTCGTGAAAAGATGATGAATTGTAGTTGCAAAGTTGACTAAGAACATAGTTTGTTGGTTTTTAATAGAGTTTTTGATTTATACTTTGATTGTGTGATGAATTGTTACTTATTCATGAGAAGTATATGATAAAAATTCCATGATAAAAGTGTTATGTTTAATTTTGTTGCTGTTATAATAATCAACATGATGCTTCTATGTCTGTATTTTGTTTTATCGACACCTCTCTCTCAAAGCATGTGGACATGTTTTTCGATTTCAGTTTTCGCTTGAGGACAAGTGAGGTCTAAGCTTGGGGGAGTTGATGCGTCCATTTTGCATCATGTTTTCTTACTGTTATTTATAATGTTTTTATCCATAATAATGCTTTTTGGAGTAATTCTAATGCCTTTTCTCTCATAATATGCAAGGTATACACCAAGAGGGAGAATTCCGGCAGCTGGAAATCTGGACCTGAAAAAGCTACGTCAGGCTACCTATTCTGCACAACTCCAAATGAGCTGAAACTTCACGATGATTTTTTATGGAATATATGAGAATTATTGGAGCAAATAACTACCAGAGGGGGCCCACCAGGTGGGCACAACCCACCTGGGCGTGCCTGGGAGCCCAGGCGCGCCCTGGTGGGTTGTGCTCACCCAGGCCCACCTCTAGTGCCCATCTTCTGGTACATAGGTCATTTTGACCTAGAAAAAATAAGGAGAGGACTTTCGGGACGGAGCGTTGCCGCCTCGAGGTGAAACTTGGGCAGGAGCACTTTTGCCCTCCGGCAGGGTGATTCCACCGAGGGAACTTCCCTCCCGAAGGGGGAAATCATCGTCATCATCATCACCAACAACTCTCCCATCTTGGGGAGGGCAATGACCATCAACATCTTCAACAACACCATCTCATCTCAAACCCTAGTTCATCTCTTGTGTTCAATCTTGTTACGGGAACTATAGATTGGTGCCTGTGGGTGACTAGTAGTGTTGATTACATCTTGTACTTGATTACTATATGGTTTATTTTGTGGAAGATTATATGTTCAGATCCAATATGCTATTTAATACTCCTCTGATCTTGAGCATGATTATTATTGGTGAGTAGTTACTTTTGTTCTTGAGGTCATGGGAGAAATCATGTTGCAAGTAATCATGTGAATTTGATATGTGTTCGATAGTTTGATATTATGTATGTTGTGATTCCCTTAGTGGTGTCATGTGAACGTCGACTACATAACACTTCACCATATTTGGGCCTAAGGGAATGCATTGTGGAGTAGCAATTAGATGATGGGTTGCGAGATTGACAGAAGCTTAAACCCTAGTTTATGCGCTATTCCGTAAGGGTCCGATTGGACCCAAAGGTTTAATGCTATGGTTAGAATTTATTCTTAATACTTTTCTCGTAGTTGCGGATGCTTGCGGGAGGGTTAATCATAAGTAGGAGGTTTGTTCAAGTCAGAACAGCACCTAAGCACCGGTCCACCCACATATCAAATTATCAAAGTACCGAACACAAATCGAACCAACATGATGAAAGTGACTAGATGAAATTCTCGTGTACCCTCAAGAATGCTTTGCTTATCATAAGAGACCGTTTTAGCCTATCCTTTTCGTCAAAAGGATTGAGCTACCTTGATGCACTTTTGTTACTACTATCGTTACTTGCTCGTTATAAATTATCTTGCTATCAAACTACTCCGTTACTTACAATTTTAGCACTTGCAGACATTACCTTACTGAAAACTACTTGTCATTTCCTTCTGCTCTTCTTCGACACTCTTACTTATCGAAAAGAGATAAAATTGATCCCCTATACTTGTGGGTCATCAAGGCTATTTTATAGCGCCGTTGTCGGGGAGGGTAGCTATATTTGTTGAGTCACTTGGGATTATTATCAATTTATCACTACGAAGAATCTGAAGGATGCTAAGACTAAGATATTTCCCTCAAAGACGAGGGGAGGTAAGGAACTGCCATCCAGTTCTGCTTTAGATTCACCTTCTTTTATAAGTAAACTTGCAACACCACCACATGCTATTAATTCTAATATGTCTCAAGTTATTGATGATGCTACTTCCACTATGAATGATGCTTATGATGATGCTAGTACCTTGATTGATAATGATGATGTGCCACTTGGTGAATTTCTTGATGAACAAATTTCTAGAGTAATACAACATGATGTTGTTGAATCTGATGATGAGCTTGAAACTGAAACTCCTGAAATACCTGCTAGAACTAGCCTTCCTAGATATAAATTGCCTAAGGTACCAGAAGGTTATGTTATGAATGAGGAGACAACTAGAGATATTCTTCCTTGTAAGGATAGAGATGATCTAGAGAAATTATTATGCAAGTATAAAGAAAAATCTCTGAATGTAGAATGAAATATGATCCTAAGTTTGCTACTTCACCTATCTTTATTGATGATAAGGATTATGAATTCTCTGTCGACCCAGATGTCAGTGGGAAATGACACCTATGGGATCACTGGAATCCCTTCTACGGTTGGCGGGCGCGAGGTTGTGAGAAGAGCAGGTCTGACAGGAAGCACACGGATCGTTTACCCAGGTTCGGGCCGCGAAGATGCGTAATACCCCAGTCCTGCTTTGGTGGATGTATTGGGTGTTCTTGTGGTTCTTGAGCTAGCTACGGGGTGTAACTTGCCCAAAAGAGCCGGATCCCTCTCCTGGTCGCCTCGGGCCTCCTTTTATAGGCAAAAATGGGTCGCCACAGTGGCACATAGGAGGTGGAAAGGTCTATAGTGCGCGAGCTTATCGCCCGGCGTTACAGGACAAAGTGCATTAAATGCGCTACTTAGGTGTCCATTAGCTTTATCGGGGACGGGAACGAAGCCCGTCCCGTCCGTCGCTGCCCCGCCTCACTTCGACACGCGCCCGGGCCAGCGATGCGTGCGGTGCCATGTAGGCAGGCAGGCTGCTGAGGTGGCGCGGTGGTAGGGTCTTCACGAAGATCTGCATGCCACCACGCAGGTGCTTGCTGAGTCGGTGTAGAGGCCGCCCGTCGCCACGCAGGTGCCTACCCAGTTGGTTGAGCTAGCAGTTGCTTGGGGACGGCGGTGGCATCTTGGCAGACGCGGGCCTGGTTGCGGCCCCGCTGGTGCCCTCGGCAAGGGCCTCGCGGGGGGGCCCGGCAAGGGTATTTCCGTGGTATTGCGGTCGTCTCGGATTCCCTCGGCTAGGATCCCGCCGAGGGTCGTCGTCTTCTGGTTCTCATCTGATCTCATGTATTCATGATCTTGACAAATATCTGCATGCCACCACGGAGGTGCCTCCTGAGCCCTGGTTCCAACGTAGCTGTTGACGGTGTCCGGAACCCCTGGGCTCAAGGGTGGCTCGCTCCGCTGGTGTTGGGCGAGCTGCCCCGGCAAGGGTCTTGCCGGGGCTGCTGAGGCTGCCCCGGCAAGGGTCTTGCCGGGGGAACCTGCTTCGCCCCTCTGCTCTTTGTGCCTTTGGTCTTGGTGTTGCCTCGGTTTGTCTTGTGCTTTGGCTTCTCTCCGGCGTCCCTCCTCTGCCCTGCTTAGTGTGGCTGTGGGCGCGGCTCCGACTGTCCGTGCACAAGTAAAGGGGTAAAAAGGAGCGCCACTACTTTTGTACACCGACAGGATCCCCCGGGCCTGGGCCACACATAAGCGTGACACGTTGTTTTGCCAGGCCCAAAACGGTGCGCGGGCAGTCGGGGCGGGATTTTTCTGCAGTAATTTTTCGTCCGCCGCGGTTCCCCACGACCTGCGTTAAGTGCGCGACGTGGAGGGTCGTGCGTCACGTGGGGGTCATGCGTGGGGCGGTTCTCACATGCATGCGTCATATCGCAGTAAAGAGGCGGCTTGCGCCTTCCCCATAAAAGAGGAAGGCGCGGAGACGCAGCTCATTTACTAAGTGGACTCGGGTCGCGGTCTCCAAGGCGCCCACGCCCCATGATCACGGGGCGGGGAACGGTCGCCTCACCCGTCCTTTCGATCCTTCTTGCTCGCCACGCGTCCCCCATGCAGGTGGCAGGCGGAGGAGGCGGGAATCCGGGCCGTCGCTGATTGGGGCAGCGGGTCGGTCCTGATTCCCTGCGCCTCCGATGGCTGGATTGGCTGAGTGGGACGGCCGAGCCTCGACCCCGCCTCTTTATAAGGAAGGGGAGGGGGACGTCACCCCACATTCCTTCAGTATTCATCATCTTCCACCTTTGTTTCTTTCTTCCACCTGCCATGGCGAGAGGAGGTGCTGGGCCTTTGATGGTGGCGGCGAGGGTCGCCGCTCGACAGCGCGTTCCTCCTTCCCATGAGCCCGTGGCGGCGGAGCCGGCCACAAGAGGAAGGGGAGGGGGCGAGGCCGAGGTCGCCGCGGCGGTCGGGGAGAGGAGGATGAGGCGGCGCGATGGCTGTGCCTCCGCCAGCGATGCCACCTCTGATGGAGGGCCACGTCGGGGACCAGCCTCGGGAGTTCTTCATCAGGCTACGCCGGCCGCCGCGGCGTCGTCTCCGCCTCCCCACCCCATTTGCTCTGGAGATGGAGCCCAATCCGTCCCAGACCCTCAGGCTACACATGAGGGGCTGCGGGAACGGCGGCACGCGGGTCGACGTCGACTTCCCCGCTCCTGACGTCATGTACCTCCGCCGCGGATGGAAGACGTTTGCTCGTATCCACAGCCTGACGGCGGGGCTCATCCTCTACTTCAAGTTAATGGTGGGCGGCCTGCTCTCCGTCAAGGTCTTCGGAGATCTTGGAACTCGCCTAAAGTGCTGCGTGGAGAGCTCCTCCGACGATGAAGATTCCTCCTCGAGCGGGAGTGACGAGGAGGACAGCGATAGTGACGACGAGGGAGTCGAGCGGCGGGATGCCGACCTCGACTCCGACTGACCACGCCGCTCCTCCCTCGGCCACGCGCCCTACCGATGGCCATCCTCGCCAAGCTCTCCATCGGGGCACTCCCTGTCGTCTCCTTAGGCGGCTGGCGTAGGAGGGCCGGAGAAGGCGAAGAAGGCGGGTGGCGGCTGTCAAATCGGAGTACGCGGGCACCGACGCCTTCGTCGCGTATTACCAGCCCGCTGCCTCGTCTTCCAGCTCCTTTCCCGGCACCAAGATGTTCTCTTGGTGCCTTCTGCTCCTCGTACCTTGCCTAGGCGCTCTTTTTGCCCTCCTGCTGCCTTGTGCCACCTTCTGAGGAGAGGCACAAGAAAAGGATTACGGGCACCTTATCTCTTTTTAGTTTGTAAGCCTGCGGGCACCTGTTAATTTTAAGACTTGTAATCCCCTTGCTCATGTTTTTAATTTCGTATGAACTGTACCTGTATGGGATGTTTTTAATGAAAAATGGTGCTTGTCGGGTTCTTTGTGCGTGAGCGAGGCCCACGCCAAGGATGAATCCTTGTTATTCTTAAGATAAACATTGTCGCCCGGCAACAGGCCTTGCCGTCTCCCCACTCCGGTCGACCATTCTCGCGCTCTTGGGGGAGGCAGGGCGAAGTAGAGTTAGGCCCCTCGTTCATTTCCTCGCCGCCGCGACTACGACCAAGTTCCGACCCAGGAGATAGCCCCTGGGTACAGGAAAAGGGGAGCACGGTGGTTTAAGAATATAAACGAGGTTTCACATGTCCCAGTTCTATGCGGAAACGCATAGCAGGGGGATGAAAGACTTATCTGAATCCGTAGCCCCCGGCAACCTTGGCTTGCCGTGGTTGGATTCTTGTGTCTTTAGCCCCGGCAGTCTTGGCTTGCCGGGGCCGGAGGGCCGGTCCGTTCTCTTTCTCCCAAGCCGCTCGGCAGAAGTGCCCACGTGCCCTGCAAACCAAAGAGAACAGAAAGACGCAAACTCAACCTCTAGGATAGGGGTTAGTCGCTGCTAAGCACTATCAACCCTAACCGAGGGAGAGACTCAACCTAGCATGCATGCTAAAAATTAGGGCGCCAGCACTTCATTTGTTTATGCTCAGGGTCTGCGTCTGGCTTTGTACAGAGGGTTACATGCCTTGCCGGCAAGGCTTGTACGAAAGGTGGTTTGCCCGGAGGCCCGGCAACCGCGCCTTATGGGTAAAACTTGTGAAGATGTTCGATGTTCCAGGAGTTGCTCACTGGGACAACATCTTCGGTCTCCAGGCGGACTGCGCTGGGCCTGGTGACTCGTATTACCCGATAAGGGCCTTCCCAGTTCGGCGTCAATTTGTTGGAATTCTTGGCCGACTGAACGCGCCGAAGAACAAGGTCACCTTCCTCAAAGCTTCGGGCATGAACCTTGCGGCTATGATAGCGGCACAAGGCTTGCTAGTAGCGTGCTGCTCTCACAGCCGCCCGAAGACGATCTTCCTCAAGGAGTGTTGCGTCATCTTGCCGCAATTGCTCTTGCTCAAGCTCATCATAAGCGAGCACTCGAGGTGACCTGTATATGAGTTCCGTGGGGAGAACTGCTTCTACCCCATATAATAGGGAAAAGGGTGTCTGGCCGGTGGCCCGATTCGGCGTCGTTCTGATCGACCAAAGAACCGCCGACAACTCATCAATCTAGTGCCTTCCACTCTTGTGCATCCTATCAAAAGTCTTTGCCCTTAGGCCTCGCAACACTTCAGCATTTGCCCTCTCCGCCTGGCCGTTGCTCCGCGGATGTGCCACGGAAGCAAAACAGACCTTGCTGCTGAGGTCTTGGATGTATTGCATGAAGGTGTGGCTTGTGAACTGCGTGCTGTTGTCGGTGATAACTCTGTTTGGCACACCAAAACGGCACACTAATCCCTTGAAGAACTTGACGACTGACTGCACTGTCACCTTCCTCATTGCTTCCACCTCCGGCCACTTTGTGAACTTGTCGATTGCAACATACAAGTACTCAAAGCCTCCGACAGCACGGGGGAAGGGGCCCAATATGTCGAGCCCCCAGACCAAAAATGGCCAGGAGAGAGGGATTGTTTGAAGGGCTTGAGCTGGCTGATGAAGCTTCTTCGAATGGAACTGCACGCTTCACACCTGGTTACTAGTGTTGTTGCATCCTGGAGGGCGGTGGGCCAGAAGAAGCCTTGCCGAAACGCCTTGCCGGCAAGGGCCCTCGTCCCTATGTGGGAGCCACATATGCCTCCGTGTATCTTTGCCAACAGCTCCAGTCCTTCCTCCCGGGGGATGCACTTTAATTTCACACCGTTTGGTCTTTTTCTGTACAGGACGTCGTCAACGAACTGGTACGAGGTAGACCGACGGGCTACTTTTTCCGCTTCTTCCTGCTCCTCAGGAAATTCCCCTGGCTGGAGGAAACGGACGGTATGCTGTGCCCATGCCGGAGCCTGGGGCTCGACGGCAAGGACCAAAGGAATCTCTTCTGCCATGGGGGCGGCCGTTTCTACGGCTAGGGCCTGGCGCCCTGCTGGAGCCAGATGCCCCTCGGCAGGCTCAGTACCCACGGCATTACCCCCGCCGGTGGCCCCAGGGGGCTCAGCGGGAAAGTACTTGCTGGGGCCTGACTTCCTCCGCTTGTTCTCTTCAAATCCCATAGCGCTGCTTCAGCCTCTGGGGTCCATTCCATTGGTCCCGCCTTTTTCAAGATCTTGAAAAAGGGGAGGGTGCGCTCGGCAGACTTGGAGATGAATCTGCTCATGGCGGCAATGCAGCCAGTGAGCCAACGCACATCCCTGATCTGCTTGGGCGCCTCAATCTGCTCGATAGCCTTGATCTTGTCTGGGTTTGCCTCAATCCCATGCTGCGACACAAAGAACCCGCGAAGTTTGCCGGACGAAATGCCGAAGACACACTTCTCAGGGTTCAGCTTGAGGTTGATCTTGCGCAGGTTGGCAAACATCTCTTCTAAGTCTTGTACAAGAGTTGCCTTGTCCTTGGTTTTGACCACTATGTCATCCATATAAGCTTCCATATTTCTATGCAGCTGGGGCTCAAAACCAATTTGGACCGCCCTTGCGAACGTCGAGCCAGCACTCTTCAACCCGAAAGGCATCCGTAAAAAGCAATACGTGCCACATGGGGTGATGAATGTTGTCTTCTCTTCGTCCTCTCTCGTAATGAAGATCTGGTGGTAGCCCGAGTACGCGTCGAGGAATGATAACAGGTCACATCCGGCCGTGGAGTCAACAATCTGGTCGATGCGTGGCAACGGGAAGGGGTTCTTGGGGCAAGCCTTTTTTATATATGTGTAATCGATACACAGCCTCCACTTCCCATTTGCCTTATGCACCACCACCGGATTGGCCAACCACCTCGGATGGAGCACTCCTCTCACCAACCCTGCCGCTTCCAATTTCCTGACCTCCTCTGTGATGAACTCCTGCCGTTCCAAAGCTTGCTTCCTGACCTTCTGCTTGACGGGTCGCGCATGGGGACAGACAGCAAGGTGGTGCTCAATCACTTCCCTGGGAAAGCCGGGGATGTCGGATGCTTGCCATGCAAACACATCGACATTCGCCCGCAGGAAAATGACGAGCGCGCTTTCCTATTTGCTGTCGAGGGTGGAGCTTATGGTGAAAGCCCCTCCCGTGCCATCCGCCTTGACGGGCACCCTCTTGGCCTCTGGTGGTGCAGCTCTGGATTTCTTGCTCTTGCCGGTGGAGCTCTCTGGCACGTCCTCGACGGTAGCACAACACTCCTAAGAGATGCGCTTGCCGGAGTGGGTGCGAGAGGTCTTGCCGGTCTTCTTCTTCCCTCCCGGGGCTTCAGCAGCAGGAGCAAGTGCCTTGGCGGCAGCTGCTGCAACTGCTTCCCGGTAGAGTTAGTCAACGCAGATCAGCGCGTCCTTCTTGTCAGAGGGGACAGTGATGATGGTCATCGGCCCAGGCATCTTCAGCGTGTTGTAGGAATAGTGCGACGCAGCCATGAACTTGGCTAGTGTCGGGCGGCCGAGGATCCCGTTGTAGGGCAAGGGGATCTCGGCTACATCAAAGACAATCCTCTCGGTCCTGTAGTTCAACTCGCCTCCAAACGTCACAGGCAACGTGACCTTCCCCTTCGGCTGGCTCCTTCCCGGATTGACCCCTTGAAACGTGCCCGTTTCCTCGAGGTCTTCATCAGGAATTTGCAGCCTTTTGATCACAACGGGTGAGATCAAGTTCAGACCGGCCCCGCCGTCAACCAGCATCTTGTTCACCTTGAGGTTGCGTATCGTTGGTGAGACCAACAACGGCAAACACCCGATCGCAGTCGTGCGGTCAGGGTGGTCCTCGGCGTCGAAGATGAGGGGCGTGCTGGACCACTTCAGTGACTTCTGAGTGTCGAACGATGGCTCTGCTGCTGTAATCTCACGCGCCCACTGCTTGAGCTGGCGGTGAGAAGTGTGCAGCGAGGCGCCACCGTCGACGCACATGGCCTACATAGCTTTCTGGAACTCATGCTCGCCGGACTCGTCGTCCTCGTCATGATCATCGTCTTCCTGCTTCTTCTCGCGGCCCCGAGCGGGCCTCTCTTGCTGGTTATCCTTACCGCCGCGGCCTCCTTGCCCGCCACGCTTCCTGCCGGATCCTTCAGCGCCATCTTAGCCCTTCTCCTTGTCCCGCCTCTCATCCTCGGCTTTTTGCTTTTCAGCAAGCAGCTCGACTTGTCGGCAGTTCTGGAGGTCGTGGCCTTTGGTGCGGTGGATCTAGCAGTACTGCTTGTCGGAGCCTCCTGGCTTGTCGGCCGCCGTCAAGGCCCGGCAAGCGGCACACCCGGCAATCTCCTTGCCGGGGTCGTCTGCCTTGGCCTTCTTGGTAGCGCCGGTGTCGTCGGATCCCTCGACGGCAAGTACGGTCTTGCCCTTGCGTTTCCTGTTGCAACACCGGCCCTTCTTCGTCGGGGCGGCGGTGTCTTCATCAGTAGAGTCGGTTTCCACGCTGGCGTCCTCACCGGGGTACTTCCTTCCCTCTTCAGCACGGGCGCACCTGTCGGCCAGAACATAGAGTTCGGCCACGTCCTTAACCTTGTTCATCGCAAGCTCCTCACGCATCTTGCAATTGCGCACGTTCTGATGGAACGGGCTAATCGCGGCGGCGGGATGAATGTCGGGGATGTTGTACTGCACCCGGCTGAACCTCTGTATGTACTTGCGCAGGGTTTCCCCTTCCTTCTGGGGAATAATATGCAAATCACTGGCCTGGCCATGAGCTTGGTGGCCTCCAGTGAAGGCACCAACGAACTCATGGCACAGATCCGACCAAGAAGAAATGGAATCCGCCGGCAAGTGCATCAACCAAGACATGACGTTGGGCTTCAGCGCCAACGGGAAGTAATTGTGAAGCACCTTGTCGTCGCGAGCTCCGGCAGCTTGCATCGCGATGGTGTAAATGCTGAGGAACCATGACGGATGGGTCTTGCCTTTGGACTTCTCGCCGATGTCGGGCTTGAACGTGCGGTGGGACGGCCACTGGAACTGCCGCAGCTCACGGGTAAAGGCTGGGCAACCTACCTCGTAAGGTAGGCCGCCAGAGCCCCCCGATGCTGGGTGGTCCATAGCGGGTCCCGCCCGCTTATCCGACTGGTGGCGTGTATCGCGCCGGCGCTCGATGGTAGTTCGAGCGTCTTCATGGGCTTGCTCCCGAAGAACTTGGCGTTGATCGCGGTGGGTCCGTGGGTCGGACGACGCTATGGAAATGTTATCACAAGCGTCATCACGACGGACCGGCACCGACGGCGGCTGGCACGGGGGTGGAGAGTGCACTATGGCTGCAGCTCCCCCGGTCCTTCCACCGCTGGCATGTGGTGGCTCGACGGAGCGCCTGCCCGAGGGCCCCGCCGGTCACGGATCATCTTTGTTGGCGACGGCGACGAGGCTCTGGATGGTGGCTCTCCACTAGTCGAGCTTCTCCGCAGCAGGAGGGAAGTCGAGGAGCAGCTGCACGCGCGCCAAAGCTTCTGCTGGCGTGGGTAGTGGCGAAAGCTGCGTGGACCGTGGCGTGCTTCGACTTCTAACCACGTTAGAAGGAGCTCTATCACGGCTCAACGGCTGCGTGCCATTTTCGCCAGCACTTCAGCGGGCGTGCTGGCCTCCTTCGTCCCACAGATGATGTGCAGGGCTCTTCCCAGAGCGGTGTCCAGGGTCACTGGCGTGGTGACGCTGCTCGTCGCGCACACCATGGGAAGAGCGCACTGTGGGCGCCGGGGTGGGCGTCTTGGAGGTCGCCGCGCCGCCCGTGGGTGGTACGGCGGTGACCCCGGAGGGCCCCGCGCCGCCTGCGGGGGCCCCAGCTCCATCTATGGATTTTGCGGCGTGCGGCCCGTCGTCTTGCGCACGAACGACGCCGCTCGCCAGGCTCTAACTGCCAGCGCGATGTTGGTGCTCGCGGGCCGCGCCTCGGGTCCTGTCCGCGACCGGCCCACTGCTCGCCCGCACCGGTACGGGCCGTCCGGCTCTCAACGAACTGACCGCCGTGGCTGCCTTCTTGGGAGCCATGGCGATGAAGGACTGCTAGGCTAACTGCTAGACAAGATTCTCACAACTGCGCCCCCTACCTGGCGCGGCAAAGATGTCGGTGGGAAACGACACCTATGGGATTACTGGAATCCCTTCTACGGTTGGCGGGCGCGAGGTTGTGAGAAGAGAAGGTCTGACAGGAAGCACACGGATCGTTTACCCAGGTTCGGGCCACGAAGATGCGTAATACCCTAGTCCTGCTTTGGTGGATGTATTGGGTGTTCTTGTGGTTCTTGAGCTAGCTACGGGGTGTAACTTGCGCAAAAGAGCAGAATCCCTCTCCTGGTCGCCTCAGGCCTCCTTTTATAGGCAAAAAGGGGTCGCCACAGTGGCACACAGGAGGTGGAAAGGTCTACAGTGCGCGAGCTTATCGCCCGGCATTACAGGACAAAGTGCATTAAATGCGCTACTTAGGTATCCATTAGCTTTATCGGGGACGGGAACGAGGCCCGTCCCGTCCATCGCCGCCCCGCCTCACTTCGACACGCGCCCGGGCCAGTGATGCGTGCGGTGCCATGTAGGTAGGCAGGCTTCTGAGGTGGCGCGGTGGTAGGGTCTTCACAAAGATCTGCATGCCACCACGCAGGTGCTTCCTGAGTCGGTGTAGAGCCCCGCCCATCGCCACGCAGGTGCCTGCCCAGTTGGTTGAGCTAGCAACTGCTTGGGGACGGCGGTGGCATCTTGGCAGATGCGGGCCTGGTTGCGGCCCCGCTGGTGCCCTCGGCAAGGGCCTCGCCGAGGGGCCCGGCAAGGGTCTTGCTATGGTGTTGCGGTCGTCCCCGGCAAGGCGCTTGCCGGGGTCTTGTGGATTCCCTCGGCTAGGATCCCGCCGAGGGTCATCTTCTTCTGGTTCTGATCTGATCTCATGTATTCATGATCTTGACAAAGATCTGCATGCCACCACGGAGGTGCCTCCCGAGCCTTGGTTCCAACATAGCTGTTGACGGCGTTCGGAACCCCTGGGCTCAAGGGTGGCTCGCTCCACTGGTGTTGGGCCAGCTGCCCCGACAAGGCTCTTGCCGGGGCTGCTGAGGCTACCCCGGCAAGGGTCTTACCGGGGGAACCTGGTTCGCCCCTCTGCTCTTTGTGCCTCTGGTCTTGGCGTTGCCTCGGTTTGGCTTGTGCTTTGGCTTCTCTCCGGCTTCCCTCCTCTGCCCTGCTTAGTGTGGCTGTGGGCGCGGCTCCGACTGTCCGTGCACAAGTAAAGGGGTAAAAAGGAGCGCCCCTACTTTTGTACACCGACACCAGAGTTAATTACTTTGGTTGAATCTGATCCTTTGCATGGTTATGAAACTAAAACTGTTGTGGCACATCTTACTAAGCTGAATGACATAGACACTCTTTTTACTCATGATGAGAAGACTCGCTATTACTTTATTCTCATATTATTTCCGTTCTCATTAAAGGGTGATGCTAAAGGTTGGTACAATACTCTTGCTCCTGGTTGTGTGCGTAGTCCCTAGGATATGATTTATTACTTCTCTGAAAAATATTTCCCTACTCATAAGAAACAAGCTGCTTTGCAGGAAATATTTAACTTTGTGCAAACCAAAGAAGAGAGTCTCCCACAAGCTTGGGGGAGGCTTTGCCAGCTACTTAATGCTTTGCCTGATCATCCTCTTAAGAAAAATGAAATACTCGATATCTTCTATAATGCGATGCTTCTAGGGACTTCCTAGATAGTTGTGCTGGTTGTGTTTTCAGGGAACGGACTATTGGACAAGCTGAGGAATTATTGAATAATATATTAATAAATTATGATGATTGGACTCTTCCTGAACCACCGCCTAAACCCACTCCGAATAAGAGGGGTATATCTCAGTCCTAAAGATATGCAAGAGGCAAAGAAATCTATGAAGGAGAAGGGTATTAAAGCTGAGGACGTTAAAAATTTACCTCCTATTGAGGAAATACATGGGCTTAATACACCACCACTGCCTAAGGTGGTAGAGGTAAATTCTTTAATGAAATTCAATGATAATGACAATCCTCACGATATGCACCCTAGCCAATGCCTTTATGAGTTTGAAAATTACATTAGAAAACAAGATCACTTCAATGCAAATGTTATGAAACAATTGAAATACAATTCTGATATGATTGATCGAGAATCTCAAATGATGTTAGAGGTGTTGGAAAGCATGCTTCTATGGTTCAAACTCAGTTAGAACAAGTTGCTAAATCTCAAAGAGAGTTGCTTGATGAAATGAATAATAATATGCATGACTTTGTTGTTAGAGTTGCAACTAGAGGAGGTAAAATGACTCAGGAACCACTTTATCCCGAGGGACACCCAAAAAGAATCGAACAAGAGTCACAAAGAAATAACACTGATGCACCTAGTCCTTCTAGAAAGAAAAAGAAGAAGAAAAATGATTGGACTTTGCATGCTTCTAGTGAACTTTAAATAGAAAAACCTCCTAATAATGATAATGAAACTTCTATCTCTGATGCCGAAACTCAGTCTAGTAATGAACACTCACCTAGTGATATTGAAAAAGATAATGATGAGGTTCATGAAGACACTCAACCAAATAATGAAAAAGAAACAGACAATGATGTTGAGATAGAACCACCTGTTGATCTTGATAACCCACAACCTAAGAATAAAAGGTATGATAAAAGAGATTTCATTGCTAGAAAACACGGTAAAGAAAGAGAACCGTGGGTTAAAAACCTATGCCTTTTCCACCTAATTCAACTAAAAGGAAAGATCATGAAGAATTTGAATGCTTCGCTGAAATGCTGAGGCCAGTCTTTTTGCGTACTCGCTTGACTGACATCTTGAAAATGCCTCCTTCTGCAAAGTATATGAAAGACATCATCACTAATAAGAGAAAAATACCAGAAGCTGAAATTTCCACTATGCTTGCTAATTATACTTTTAAATTACTTAGTGTTGGCATAGCTATGCTCCGACACTAAAGAATAAAAAAGAAACTGATAAGCATAGCTATGAATATAAATATCATATAGCAGGAATTGATACCAAGTTAACATCAATTCTTTGAGAGAGATGTGTCGATAAAAACAAAATACGGACATAGAAGCATCATGTTGATTATTATAACAGCAACAAAATTAAACATAAGGCTTTCATCATAGAAATTTTATCATATACTTCTCATGCATAAGTAACAGTTCATCACACAATTGAAGTATAAAGCAAAACTCTATTAACCAACAAACTATGTTCTCAGTCAACTTTGCAACTAAAATTCATCATCATTTTAGGAAGGGTCACGTGTCAGAGCCTTTAGGCAAGTCCACATACTCAACCATCATATAGCCTTCTATGATTTCTAACACTCACCGCGTACACATGAGCAAAACGTTTCAACCGGACACATAGAAAGATAGGGGATTATAGTTTCACCTCACAACGTACTCACCTCAAGGGTGATGTCAACAATAATAACTCATGCTATCTATATTCAACTGGACATATGTGCCTAGATCTTTCCTCACCACATGATGCTTGCCAAAGGAGAAAAAAATAAAAGGAATAGAAGGAAAACTTTGACTCTTTGCATAAAAGTAAATACATAAAAGTAAAAGATAGGCCCTTCGCAGAGGGAAGCAGAGGTTGCCATGCGCTTATTTGTTTGTATGCTCAACCCCTTAGTGCAAAAGAACGTCACATTGCATTGCCCCTTGTGATAGTGACCTTTATTATGCAGTCTGTCGCTTTTATTCTTCACCATCACAAGTTCGTGCAACGCTCAATTTTCACTTACACTAAATGATCTCACACATTTAGAAGCAATTTTATTGCCTTTTTGCACCGATGACAACTTACTTGAGGGATCTTGCTCAATCCCTAGGTAGGTATGGTGGACACTTGAAAATAAGATTTGGGTTTAAGGATTTTTGGATGCACAAGTAGTATCTCTACTTAGTGCGAAACTTTTGGCTAGCAAAGATAGGGGGCAAGCACCACATGTTGAAGGATCTATGAAAATATGACTTCTATGTGAATATAAACAAACATAAACATTAAGTTGTCTTCCTTGTCTAACGTCAACAATTTTGGCATAAAATATTTTGATGAGGGCTGACAATCACAAAATATTTCTAGGATAGTATATTTATATGTGAATCTTCTCTTCCCTTATTAAATCTTTCGTGAGTTGCATCATTGACTAATGCTATGTTTGTCAATCTCTAATAAAATTTTCTACTTATATTTTTCCTTATGTGGTGCCATCACCTACCATAGGATTAGTATATGATCTTATTGATTTACTCCCTTTCTTTTATTTATTTCCTTTCTCTTTCTCTTTCTTATTTCTTTTCTTTAATTGCAGCATGAGAGTAAAGAAAGCAAAAACCCAAACTAAACTTTATTATATAACTTGCACACGATTACAAGGATAGATCACTAAGCAAACTCTCAAGGAAGAAAGGATCGAACTAACTTTTATTCATCTAAAGCAAAAAGATCGAACTAAAATAAGTAAAAGAAAAAAAGATAGTGGGATGATACGATACTGGGCGCCTCCCCCAAGCTTGGCGGAAGCCAAGGGGAGTGCCCATACCCGATACTCAGTTCTCCTTTGGTGGTGAAGAAGGAGGTAGCGGTGGTGGTGATAAAGTAGAGGGTTTGCCCTTCGCTTCCTCCAGCTTCTGACGGAGAATAAAATTATTTATCCTCAACTCGTCATTATCTATCTCGAGTTTTATTATCCTCTTGCATAACGCATCCATGCTTTCGTTTTTGAATCGGGGAGGAACCAATTCATCTTCATCTTCTTCGGAGGTCCACCTATAGTGCTTCTCATCCCAATAGGATTTGGGGTTTGCGATGAGATCATCAACATAACTCTCACCCTCAGAGTCTTGGGATGACATATTTTCAGATCTAACAGGAAAACAGCAAGTGAAAAGAATAGAGGATTTGTAACATCCCAAAATTCTAAATTTTGGAATGTTATATTAATTAAATATTTAAGATTGTTTGTTTGATTGTTGTGTGACTGATTGTGCGAAATTGAGTGGAATTTGAAACTTTTAGAAAGTTGAATGAGAGGGAATGAAATGACTTTCCCAAACTTTTTACTTTGCATTCTGATCTCCATGAATTCAAATTCTTTTCAAATGCAAAACCCTAGAGTGAAGATGACATGACTTCTTCCAATTAAAATGAAAAGGGTTTTTGAAAATATTTGAATTTCATTTGCAAATAATTCAAACGAGAAACTTTATGCAACTCAATGATTTTCATGAGAGAAGATAAAATGACTTCTTCAAATTATGTGAAATATGACTTGGAAGTCTAAAAGAATCAAATTGAAAAGTTCTTTTGAAACCCATTTTTCAATTTAGAGTTATTTGGTTTTTCTTCAAATTATTTTCTCCAAAAATAATATATATGGAAAATAGGGTAAAATGATTCCCTATAGTATAAAAATGGAGAAAAATAAGTTTGAAATCATTTTCGTATTTTAAAATATTTTTATTTGGTTTTTAAATGAACCGGTAGCACTGTTTTCCTTATTTAAATTTTTGTGGATTTTATTTGCCTTTGAAAATATGTTCATGATTCAGGATTTCTTTTTCTGAAAATTTTGATATATTATATGTCTATATAACATTTTTATTTTTGTTTAGTTTTATTTCCTTTGATCTCTGTCCAAAACAGAAAGGAAAAAATGTTTTTTTTAAATTGGCCGAAGCCCTTTGCTGCCAGCCGGCCCATCTCCCTTGCTCTCTCTCCACGAGGCCGAGCAGCGCGCAGCGCCGGACCCCTTTGCGATCGACCGCCCGATCCCCTCCTTCTCTTACTCTCTGGCTGACAGTGGACCCCGCACCTTCTTCCTCCTCCCGCTAGCCACGCGCTCGCCTGAGTAACGCCCGCGCCGCCGTATCCCGGAGATCTTGGGATCGCGAGTCTGCCTTCTCCCCTTTTCCAAGTAGACTTCCCCCCTATATATAGACCTCCCCCTCGCCCGTTTCCGCCCTAAAGCCCTAACCCTCACCCCCTCTCGACACCGGAATCGCTCGCCGGAGTCCAAGACACCCGCCGCGCCATTGCTGTTGGTGTCAAAACCGGCGGATCTCGGGCAGGGGGTTCCGAACTGTGCGTCTAAGGTCGATGGTAACAGGAGACAAGGGACACAATGTTTACCCAGGTTTGGGCCCTCTCTGTGGAGGTAATACCCTACTTCCTGCTTGATTGATCTTGATGAATATGAGTATTACAAGGGTTGATCTACCACGAGATCGTAATGGCTAAAACCCTAGAAGTCTAGCCTGTATGATTGTGATCGCCTCTACGGACTAAACCCTCCGGTTTATATAGACACCGGAGGGAACTAGGGATGTACAAAGTCGGTTACAGAGAAAGGAATCTTCATATCCGAACGCCAAGCTTGCCATCCACGCCAAGGAGAGTCCCATCTGGACACGGGAGAGAGTCTTCTGTCTTGTACCTTCACGACCCATCAGTCTGGCCCATGTCCAACAGGCCGAACGTCCGAGGACCGCTTAATCCAGGACTCCCTCAGTAGCCCCTGAACCAGGCTTCAATGACGAAGTGTCCGACGCAGATTGTCTTCGGCATTGCAAGATGGGTTCCTTCTCCGAATACTCCAAAACAGCCTTCGAACACAAAGAACGTGTCTGGCCCTGCAAAACAGGTACCACACACCACCGAAGAGAGTATAATATTTCACGAGTCCAATCCACTGACAACTTTTGTAGCATGACACCACGTCACCACCCGGTCATTATTTCGAACCGTTTTTTAGCCTGCCGCTCCATGTTTTGAGATGCGGTTTCATTGACACGTCTTGTGAAAGCAGAGATCGTGTCCCCTTATTACGGGATTCTCATCAATACGGGCATGGGTAATCCAACCATGCCGTCTGCACGGCCCTTGGGGAATAGGCGAGTTTTAAGGCGAGTGGGGAGGCGCTTGATATTCGCTGCCTTTATAAGGAGATAAGGATCCACCCCCTTTCACCTACGCCTTCTCTCTCTCTCTCCGCCCACCCATTCTCGAGCTCCAGCGCCCAAGTCCTCATCTCTTCCACCTCAAGAAAGCACTCCGATCATGTCCGGATCTGGAGTGCAGGGCAAGTGGATGGTCTCCTCCGTCAAGGAGAAAGACATCACCAAGCTCCGGGAGGCCGGATATTTGGCCAAGGAGGTGGCCCACCGGCTTCCGACCAAGGGATAGATCGTCCCTACCCCGAAGCCCCATGAGAGGGTAGTGTTCATCCCCCACTTCGTCCGTGGGCTGGGATTTGCACTCCACCCATTCGTCCGCGGACTCATGTTCTACTACGGGCTGGATTTCCACGATCTGGCCCCCAACTCCTTCCTCAACATCTCGGCATTTATTGTCATGTGCGAGGCCTTCCTCCGCATCTCACCCCACTTCGTATTGTGGCTGAAGATCTTCAATGTGAAGCCTAAGGTGGTGGACGGCCAACACGCAGAGTGCGGAGGCGCCATGGTGAGCAAGATGCCCAACGTCGTATGGCCCAAAGGTACTTTCATGGAGACCGTTAAAGGGTGGCAACAGCAGTGGTTCTATGTCACAGAGCCCCGCGACACCACCTGGGCTGCGGCTCCCGAGTTCAGGTCCGGGGCCCCGATGCGGCTCACCTCCTGGCTAGAGAAGGGCCTAGACTAGGCCTCGTCGGACGAGCTGACAGCGCTGCAGATGCGCATCAAGAGCATGGTCGACAAGAACATCAAGCTTGTCAATGTGATCCAGGTGATGCTCTTTCGCCGGATCATTCCATGCCAAAGCCAGGCCTGCAATTTGTGGGAGTTCGAGCCGGCCAAGCACCAGACCCTTCAACACTTCTTCGGTGTTATGCATGAAGGTATTTGGAAGGTCCTCTTCAAGGCCAACGAGACGTGGCCGAAGGAGACGGAAGACCATGGGTACAACCTGACTCACCACGCCAGTCCGGTAAGTTTTTCGTGTTTTCAAGGTGTATCCTTTACTTAGATACTCAAGGAGAATGTCTGAGCTTCCCCATCTTATTTTTTCAGGGCTGGACGAAGAAGGTGGAGCTAGTCAAGAGTCCGGCTCCACTGCCCGAAGACCCAGCAATTCCACTTCTGACGAAGATGCTGGTTCCGGTGCCCTATCACGCGCCGGAGAAGAAGGCCAAGGGGACCAGAGGTGGCCTCCGCCACAAGGGCACTTCGGACGTGACGTCCGAAGATGCCGAGACCCATTCCCCACACGCCACCGACGACGAGGAGGAGCGGGAGGAGGAAGAAAGCAACTCCCCCCTGAGGGGGGAAGGAAGAAGAGGGCGGCCTCCACGCGTCTGGAGGCCGAAGCGTCCAAGAGGGGGAGAGCGTCCCTTGCCGACGACACCGTGCCGGACACCGACAGCAGCTCAGAGCGGCGCCCCAGGGATAAGCCCCCGGCCAAATCATAAGTATTCGAGGGCACTGACGCGCTTATACGTCCGACTCATTTATCTCGTGATTCTATTGTGTTGAATCATGCACTGCAGTCCGGCCCATGGCAGCTCCTAGCGATCCTCATCGAGGGGGTTCGCTGGATCCAAATGCTATGGACAGCGGGTCACTGCCGACGGCCACCTCTCCCAAGGCCACGGACGACGCCCAGGTGGTGTCCCAAAGGACCTTCACAGGGCAGGGGAGATGCAGGAGGCCGTCAGGGTGGCGCTAGAGGGTGGCACCTCGACCGCCAGGCATATGGGGGAGCGAATGCCCCTGGAGACATGCGATGGGGGCCATATCCAATTTGGCCCCCAGCCGAATACTGTTCCGAAGACCCATACGGCTCTGGAATCAGGCAGGCAGCCTGCTTCAAAAGAAGGAAGTGCGCCTGTTCCCCCGGTGACCTCTGCCACCCAAAGGCACCGGATACTTTAATGGAAGCGCTGCGAGATTCTTCTATCGTGGAAGAACACCGCACCCTCATGGGTACGGTGATTGAGAGGGTTCAGTCCATTAAGAGCGGACTGAATGAAGCCTGCATCAGCCTTATGATAGGCTTTGAGGTAAGCGACGCAATTATGTATAGACAGTAGCCCCTGAGACTCTGTCCGGTGTTCGGAAAGAAAAGCTTGACAGAGGATCAAACAATTTTCACAAGAGACTAACCATACATGTCTATGTGAATGAGCAGGCATCATTGCTGGCTGCGACCTCTCATGCTGCTGAAGTCTCCGGACTGAGGCAGAGTTTGGAGCGGGCTGAGGAAGAGCTCGGCCGAGTGAAAAAACAACTGCAGGACAAGCAAGGTATGTAATGACCTTCTGTATATCAGAAAGGGTGAATGATTTGTGTTGACCAGAGTGCCATGGTATTTGTAGGAGCGGCGACTGTGGTGGGAACCCTCAAGAAGGCGCCGACCGAGGCCCAAAAGAAAGCGGCAAAGGAGCAAGCCGCCCGTGAAAAACACGAGGTCAGGGTTGATGAGGTCCAGCAGGAGCTCCAGGACGCCGTGAAGAAATGCAAGTCCTTGGAGCGCAATATTGCGGATCAAGAGACCGAATTCACCAAGGCTTGCCAAAGCACACAAGATGCCCGGGTTGAAGCCCAGGGCGCTCTCCGGGAATCCAAGAGGCCAGAAAAATTGCTGCGGGTAAGGCCTTCATTATGCAGAGCAAATATGTGAAGAAGAGGTATCTCTTACTAATCTGGATTTGGAGTTCTCTAGTAGCATTTGCGGATTTACCGCGCAGTGTTGCCGATGCTGCGGAGTTCTTCCGAGCCGAAGGGGGGAGCTCGATGGAGAAGCTGTTCTGGTCGCAATACCTTGCGCCAGAATATCCGGTGCCCTTTAGCGACCAGATAAAACAGCTGGTCGAACTGAATAGGGTGGCCGAACTAGCCATGAAGGCTTTGATAATACGGCTGTGGCCTGCCGAAGCCATACCCAGCAGTTACTTCGGGCTCATGAAGCAGCTGGTGAATGCCTGCCCTCGGCTTGACATCATCAAGTGGTCGGTCTGTATCGAGGGTGCGCGGATGGCCTTCGCCCGCGTCAAGATGCAGTGGGCGAAGATGAACACCGTCAAGCTCGCGATCGAGGGACCGCCCGCTAGCAAGGAGCACCGCACGCCCGGGCGGTATTTTGATGATGTCCTGGAGTGATCCCATATTGTAGCGGAGCAATGTGCTAAGGACATTATTTTTGAATGAATACATTCATGTTATCCTGTCCTGTATGGTGAAACAAAGCTGATATGTAATATAATGCTTGCTATTATTTGTTATTTTTTAAAATTTTACCTCCTCTGCGGCCGTTTTGTTAAATCTAAGAGTTGGCCAGTCGTTGGCTTCAGCCCCCACGTAGGTAGTACGGGGGTGTTCGGGATGGAATCTAAACACTCTTGATCCAAAAGTTTGGTCCTTGAAGGAGGTGTTTAGCGCAACGAACCAAGCAATCAGACTATTCGGCTTTATCACCCTCACTTAGCCATAGGAGTTTGACAAAATAAAAAATATAGGCGCAGCCCCTAGTTGGTATTTAATCCGGACTAGGGTGCTGTAGACACATGATTGGGTGAAAGACGATCCGTCGCACAAGGCGGAGAAAATCGCAAAAGATTTTGAACCTCCGAATAGCTGACCAGCTCTCGCCACATCATGACAGTTAGTTTTCGGCTTTCTCTACTGAGGTGTTTGCTTGGATAAACCAGAAACACAATCGCAGTAGTTCTCCCTTTAGTACCCTAGCCGATAGAGCGGAACGTAAGGTAGTAAGCACAGGTGCCGGGCAACCCAACTATTGACCAAAGACATGATTCGGAGGCAATGCATATAATGCTGAATTCGGGGCGCCGAACTGTACTGTAAAAGTGTTCGGACTTTGTTGCCATAGTATGGAGCGCAATAAAGCCCCTGGCGAATTAAAGCGTACCAGAGTGTACGTGTGCAATCGATAAGAATAATGAAATAAAATGAAATTGTAAGCGAGTGCCACATAAGTTGGGCCGCAAACAGTTCTCATTATAATTTAATTAATACTTCAAAGCGTATTTGTACAAATAGTTCTATGAGCAACCGGGATATGTAACATGCCTAGATCAAGGGGGAGCTGCATGCGGGTCCTGAAAACAGGTAGGATGATCGTCGAAGAGAACGTCTAGAGATTCCCCCACACGTCTATGGTGCTGGCCACCTTGGTGTATCCGTCCTTCGAAAGGACCGATGATCAGGCCGCCGCTAGGGGCCTATGGAAAAGAAACCTGAAAAGGGTAAAAGGAAAAGTGAAAGTATGTGTGTCCAGGGAAGGTCGAGCCGTATTGTGGACCACAGTCTGGTTATGCCTCCGTCTCTACCCATGGTATTTTGAGTGCGTAGTTATGTACACGCGGTACGTATGCTGCTATTTGGTCAGAACTGAGATGGAGGCCGAATTGCTAGTCTAACTCCTGACGAGCCGGACTGTCATGCTGCGGAGTAGTCCGGACTGGTTTGACAGTGTCCGGGAGCTTGGCCGCTGAATTAAAATTCTGCCTTAAAAGGTTGCTCTGTACTTCCGCTGCCAGGGCCGCGGTGTGTACCTCGGTATGGAGGGAGCGCTCTGTGTTTCCATTGACTGTTATGACACCGCATGGACCGAGCATCTTGAGCTTGAGATAAGCATAGTGTGGCACGGCATTAAATCAAGCGAATGCGGTTTGTCCGAGCAGTGTGTGATGGCCACTGCGGAAGGGGACGATGTCGAAGATCAACTCTTTGCTTCTAAAGTTGTCCGGGGATCCGAAGACAACTTCCAGTGTGATTGAGCCCGTACAGCGGGCCTCTACACCTGGTATGACTCCTTTAAAGGTAGTTTTGGTGGGCTTGATCCTTGATGGATCGCTGCCCATTTTGCGCACTATATCCTGATAGAGCAGGTTGAGGCTGCTGCCCCCGTCCATGAGGACTCGCGTGAGGTGGAATCCATCGATTATTGGGTGAAGTACCAGTGAGGCTGAACCGCAGTGGTGGATACTGGTCGGATGGTCCCTGCGATCGAAAGTGATCGGGCAGGACGACCATGGGTTGAATTTTGGGGCGAATGGCTCTATCGCCTAGACGTTCCTGAGCGCGCGCTTGCGCTCCCTCTTGGGGATATGGGTAGCGTATATCATGTTCACCATTTTGATCTAAGGGGGAAACTTCTTTTGTCCCCCTGTGTTTGGTGGACGGGGCTCCTCGTCATCGTCCTCACTTTGCGATCCCTTCTCCTTGTTTTCGGCGTTTATCTTGCCGGCATGCTTAAAGACCCAACAGCTTCTGTTGGTATGATTGGCTGGCTTATCGGGGGTGCCATGTATCTGACATGGACGATCGAGAATGCGGTCTAAGCTGGATGGACCGGGATTGTTCCTTTTGAAGTGCCAGGTTTGCTTGGAGCCACTGAATACGGCTTCTTCCGCTGGCCGGACTTGGAGCCACTGAATCCGGCGTTAACCGCCGTGTCGTCGGTATTATCACCATTGCTTCGACGCTTGTGTCTATTGCGTCGGGGCTTGCCGTTGCTATTTCTGGCTTCAGAAGTGCCAGGTTCACTTGCATTGTTATTGCTACGGGCTAGCCAGCTATCTTCGCCCACGCAAAAGCGGGTCATAAGCGTCGTGAGGGCTGCCATGGACTTCGGCTTTTCTTGGCCGAGGTTTCGGGTGAGCCATTCATCTCGGATGCTATGTTTAAAGGCCGCTAGGGCTTCGGCATCCGGACAGTCGATGATCTGGTTCTTTTTAGTTAAGAACCTAGTCCAGAATTTCCTGGCTGACTCTCCGGGCTGTTGAACTATGTGACTTAAGTCGTCGGCATCCGGAGGTCGGACATATGTACCTTGGAAGTTGTCAAGGAAGGCGGCTTCCAAGTCCTCCCAACTGCCAATGGAGTTTTCAGGCAGACTGTTCAACCAGTGCCGAGCTGGTCCCTTGAGTTTTAGTGGGAGGTATTTTATGGCATGAAGATCATCGCCGCGTGCCATATGAATATGGAGAAGAAAATCCTCGATCCATACCGCGGGGTCTGTTGTCCCATCATATGATTCGATGTTCACGGGTTTCAACCCTTCTGGGAATTCGTGTTCCATTACTTCATCGGTGAAGCAAAGGGGGTGTGCGGCGCCTCTGTATCGCGCCAAGTCGCGACGTAGCTCAGATGGAGTTCGTCTGCGGTTTTCGGCTCGGGCGTGGTTAAGTTTGTCACGTCCGGCTAGATGGCCGTCGTCGTGCGTCGGCGCACGCCCCCGCTATCCGTAGATCGATCTAGCCTGACCTGCTCTACTGTCCAGGTCCTGCCGCAGGTCATATGTATAACCCCGAGCAGTTATGTCTCTGCCTTTTATGGTGAGGTAGTATGGGCTGGTGTTCGGCTTGAGTTGCCGCTTTGTCCCGGCCACGTGGTGGTCGGTCAGCTGCATTACGCGCTGATGGTACGGGCTCCAGCGCCTCGTCATCAAATTGAGGTAACAATTTGTGCTTCGGGTAACTTTTGGTCGGGCGCTAGAGGTCGTATTACTCGGCTTCTAGGACGTTGGTCCATCTGTCATTGAGTAGATCTTGACCATCTTGAAGTTGCTGCTACTTCTTTTTCAGGCTCCTTGTAGTGGCAATTAGCCAGCGCTTAAAGCGCTCCTGCTCGAGAGGTTCCTCAGGCACGATAAAGTCTTCGTCACCGAGGCTCACCTCATCCTCGGAGAGTGGGAGATAATTACTGTCCTCCGAGTCTTTGTTTGCGGCCTGTTCCTCAGGGATGACCTGCCCATCTTCCCGATCGTCCTGTTTGGCAGTTGGCTCGTCGGAGTCTTCTCTGTCTTCGGCACCGTCCAGAGTGTTATTGTCTCTTGTGCCGGTATTGCTGTCTTTTCTACGGCGTGATTTAGAGCGGCGCCACTGACGCTGGTGCTTTGGTTGTATCTCAGGAGGTTTATCCTCAATTGGGTCTTCTTTGTCATCGCCTTTATCCTTTTTGGGTGTATCCACCATGTACACGTCATACGAAGAGGTGGCCGTGCAGCGTCCGGTAAAAGGTGGGTTTTGGGCCTGCTCATCTCCGGCATCGTCGTCCATACCGTCGATGTCTTCGGAGCCGTAATCGAGCATATCTGTAAGTCCTCGACAGTGGCTATGAAGTGGGTGGTGGGTGGGAGGCAAAATTCCCTGCTCTCAGCCCCTAGTCCGGGCTTGGCATAGTTCGGATGTTGCTCCTCTGTAATGACAAGGGATCGCATCAAGTCTAGAGCCTCGCTTAAAGGCGAGGTTTTGCCAGGGAGGAGAGAGCCCGTGGATTACGGCAGGAGGGAGGTTCCCTGGCCGAACTCACACGATGCTGGCCCTGAGAATTTGGAGCCAGTGTTCGGAGAAGAGCCTGGCTTCACGACGGTTGCCGGTGACACTACTTCCTCCGACTCGCCCATACTGGGTTTGGTAGCTGCGACAGTCCGGCGGACTCAGGAAGTCCGTCTTCGGGCATGGCGACGCGCTCCGGATCTAAGGCCAGAGCGGAAGTTGGGGTCGCGAATCCTTGGAAGATCAAGTCTCCCCGGACGTCAGTGACATAGTCCAGGTTTCCAAAACTAATCTGATGACCTGGGGCGTAGCTGTCGATCTGCTCTAGATGGCCAAGCGAGTTGGCTCGCGATGCGAAGCCGCCGAACACGAAGATCTGGCCCGGGAGGAAAACTTCCCCCAGGACGGCGTTGTTGTAGATGATTGATGGGGCCATCAAACCTCTTGACGACGACGCAACGGAACTCTCAATGAAAGCACCAATGCCGGTGTCAAAACCGGCGGATCTCGGGTAGGGGGTTCCGAACTGTGCGTCTAAGGTCGATGGTAACAGGAGACAGGGGACACGATGTTTACCTAGGTTCGGGCCCTCTCTATGGAGGTAATACCCTACTTCCTGCTTGATTGATCTTGATGAATATGAGTATTACAAGGGTTGATCTACCACGAGATCGTAATGGCTAAAACCCTAGAAGTCTAGCCTGTATGATTGTGATCGCCTCTACGGACTAAACCCTCCGGTTTATATAGACACCGGAGGGGACTAGGGATGTACAAAGTCGGTTACAGAGAAAGGAATCTTCATATCTGAACGCCAAGCTTGCCATCCACGCCAACGAGAGTCCCATCCGGACACGGGAGAGAGTCTTATGTCTTGTACCTTCACGGCCCATCAGTTCGGCCCATGTCCAATAGGTCGAACGTCCGAGGACCCCTTAATCCAGGACTCCCTCAATTGCCCCTGCCCCGCTCATCTCCGACCACCTCAACCCCTCCCACCACCACTGAACGTCCCGCCGCCTACTGCCGCATCGCCTGGTGCACTCACCGGAGCTCGAGGACCACCGGAGCGCCGCCACCCAACGCCATCCGACGCCATCCACAGCCTCAACCTCGCCGCCGACCTCCTCAGACCACCTCCGACGACGCCAGGACAACTGACGAGGTCGTCGTCGACTGCCGCACCCACTCGACGTCTTCGCCGACCCCGCCGACGACCGGAGCGCCGCCGCCGCCGACGTCCGAGCCGCTCGCCGTCGACCTGCCCGCGGTGAGTTCTCCGCTCCCCCTCCACCGTCCGATCTAAAATAAACGCGTTAGATTAGATCGCTGAATGGGTAGTTTTTTTTCTAGATCGGTTTAGCCGGTCGGTTTTTATTTTACTAGCACGTGTGGTTTTATTAAGTATCGGCCGAGCGTTTTATAGATCGGATCGCACATCCTCTAGGCCCAGTAGCAGCCCGACGCGTAGCACCTGTCCGATCTTAGATATTTAATATCTTTTTGTGTGCTTATCCAAATTGAGTGATTCTTTTTGCATTAGATCAAAATTTGTTAAAGTTTCTGTTGGTGCACTCGGATTTCAAATTTTAGTACTTGAAATTTGAATTTGATGAAATTTGTTCAAATCACTAATATGGCCATATCTTGAGTTTTATAAAATATTTTTGGTTGATTCTTTTTGCTACTGTTTTGTTATTGTTTTGTCTATCCAATAGAATATAGTGATTTATTTTTAGTTTATTTTAAATTAGTGGTTTAGACAAAATAGTACTGTTTTAGTTTTAGTTTTGTTTTAGTCTTTTCTTTATAGTTTTAAAGTTTTTAATTTATTTCTTTTTGTCACTTTCGAAAAAAATTATTTTGTTTGTGTTATTTAACACTAAAAAATTTTATTCTGATTTTTTTAAAATTTCTTTAATTTTGTATGAAAACTTGTATAGGTCATAGTTAGAGTTTTACAAACGATTTTAATTTATTTCTTTTGGCTACTAAAAGTTTATGAAAAATACTTTCTGTTAAATTAGTTGTTTTACTTTTTTATTTTCTGTTAATTTATTAGTTTAGTATTTTAATTGTTGTTAAGTTTTTACTTACGACAAAACTATTTTGTGTTATGTCTTAGAGTTTTCTTTAGTATGAAGTTTTTCTTGGTTTTCATTTGATGCCCCTTGTTGATTTGCATTTTATTTGTTCATTTTATTATGAGTGTTAGAATTGCTGGCTAGTATGTTTGCTTATATGAATGCTATGTCTATTTAATATAGATTTTCAACGGAGTGACGAATAGTTCTACCAAGTCTTTAATTCTGTGAGCGTTGTTATCTTCCTCAAGTAATACCACGCAAGTTCACTTTGACCATGCTATTCATGCCTATGTTTTTATTGCATTTAGTGTCACCATTCATAATCCCTCCAGTAGTCATATTGACTTCTTGTAGTTGGGGTAGAATGCATGAGGTAGAATCCCATCACCCTGATATCAAGCCCGGGACGCTATATAGTTTTAATGCTACGCTATAGTAGACGAGGTTGGTATGACTGCTCGGGAGTGGTGTGAGTATGAAGAACTCTAC
The DNA here is from genome assembly GCF_002575655.3 of Aegilops tauschii subsp. strangulata. Lineage (NCBI taxonomy): Eukaryota > Viridiplantae > Streptophyta > Magnoliopsida > Poales > Poaceae > Aegilops > Aegilops tauschii. The sequence continues at coordinate 272,333,518 of NC_053037.3, read as the reverse complement.
GTCAATGATGACAACTCCATGATGGCATCTGCAAGGACTGCATATTCAAGGCCAAGAATTCAATATACCTCTGGGTGGAGAATAGTTAAGAACGGTACGTTGGTGCGTCCAGTATCGGTGATTCCGGAGAAGAGCCGTGATATCATGCGGAAAGCTCCACCTAGGCTCAAAGAGACGGAAGAATACTTCAACCCCGGAAGCTTACCTGTGCAACCGCAAGTCACTATGGGCTCTGGCTTTGTTGACCCTAGTGGTGACTCTGGCTGGGACGGTGCTAGCAGATGTAGAACTACGGTAGGATTGGATGAGCACCGGACAGTGGTCAGGGGAACTCTTCGGAAGACCATGTTTCGGTCGTCTTGTTCTCAAACACCCTGAAGTGCGAGAACGTAAAAAGAGGGATCGAATCTTGCGGGTAAAGTGTACAAACCTCTATAGAGGGTTAAAACCTAAACGAATATTCGTGTCCCCGGTTACGGACAATTTGAGCCTTTGGACTTGGATCTATCTTGGAACTCTCAACACCGGACTAATAACTTAGTTGTGGGCAACATTTTGATGATGTGGGCTATAAGACATCGGTTGGCGGAACCATGTCATGATAGAAAACTCTGTAGTACAGGCTCTTGATATTCCTTTGTTGTAGGGAAAATAAAATCAGCTTTTATGCAAAAACCTCAGACACAGAGCCACAAAGCCTTATTGCATATATAATAGTTTATCATCTGTTTTCTCTTATTGTGATCTTGCCGGTACATTCAATGTACTGACCTACACGGTTGCAACGTATCTTGTTGCATGATTATTTCCAACGACGAGTGAGTTTCATTGTTGGGTTACGGTCTACACTCAACTTGCCGATGGCGTTGATGGGACTCCACACCCGATTGTTTGTTTCCGCTGAGACTTATAAGGTACATATCAGTTTTACGTTATTTATACATGTGATTGCACTTTGGTATATACACTAATGTACTGTGTGTGCCAGCATACTGATCCAGGTATGGCACAGATACACAGAGACTTGACCGTTTGAGGTCGGGTCGCTACAGACATGGTATCAGAGCACATGTTGACTGTAGGACGTGACCCTAGAAACTGGAAAGCCCCTAGGACAGGATATCTCTAAAACTTTATTTTCAAAAGGACCCTTTACTTCTCGTCTTTTCCGATTTTATCAAGTAGTCTCTCTTACCTCAAATCGCCAGAGTATATCCTTTTCCCTTTTGACCACACGTAGGATCAACTGAAGTCACTCCAAGAAGTACAAGATATCAGACAACTAATGGCGATTTCAGAGTAAAGAAGATTTCTCCATGCGTTGAAGAATTACAGATGCAACAACAGAAGACTCCGAAGACTTGAAGAACTGGAAAACTCCGAATATTTATTTGACCCTTAGAGGACCAAAACCCCTGTTATATACTTAGGTTAGATGTGAAGATTTGTGAGCTGTCATTTGTTTGATGTTTCTCTGACAGCCACAAAATAAAACCTGTTTCTTCAAAACTATTGTTTGTATTGCGTTTATCTCCCTCTATCTTCTGTATCTCATCCCAACACACTTGGACCCAATAGATGATGAATGAAGATGGAGTTGTATTTCCGAGATCAATGACACAACCAGAGGTAGCACAATGGATATGGAACATGGAAGATCGCATGAAGGGGCACCATATTGAAGGAGAGTATATGGTTCCATACACCTTACGGCGCATCACAGAAGGTGGTGCAACATGGCGAGAGATACATCAAGCTATACAAGGATGGAATGGAGCAAATGCTTGGGAAGAATTCAAGACGATTCTACTGAGGTCTCGTTTTATCCAGAAGCCCGGTGATAGTAAAATGAAGCAAACTTGTGCATGCAAGATATGTGGAGAAATAGGAAACACCCAGGAGGAACACAAGGATGGATGCCCTCATTGTGAGGAGAATCACCCAGCCGAAGAGTGCCCGACTGGGCAAGTTACTTGTTTCCTGTGCGAAGGAACTACACACTACCCTGGTCAATGTCACATTTACCCCAAGGTACAAGAAATTACCAAGCAGGAGAAAGAAGCCCTCAGGGAAATTTTAGAAGAACCAGTGATGAAGGAAGTTGTTGAAGACCCTGAAGAAGAAGGCCTAAACAGATTTTACTCTAACGCTTGCTATTCATGGGGAGAAGAAGGACATTATTCTCAGTATTGCACAAAGTAAAGAGAAGAGTATCTCAGAGACTTCTCGATAGCAGAAGTGAAGTTTGACCCTCACGGAATAGAAGCTCTGATCATTACGGAGAAATCCAGGAAGAGAAGACGAAGGCATCTTTAGAACAACCCAATTTCTGCAGAGAAGGACCTGAGTTATATCACATGTTCCAAGTGCAATACCTTAGGACACTATGCCAATAAATGTCTAGAGAAGAAGCCAAGAACCCGAAGAGCAGACACCATCCCCAAGAAGCCCAAAGACTTATAGGAAGTTATTTGTTTATGTTGCAGGGAAGCAGGACATGATGCTACTAAATGTCCCGACCAGATGAAAGCTGGAGCTGAGTAGTTGGAATTTTGATATTGGTTATAAGTGTAGTAGGAAGCAATTGTTTCCATAAGGATATGGAGTTCAATTTATTAATAGAAGTCTCGGATATTGTAATGAATACATGAAATCAATAAAGTTAATGTGTCATGATTTCATACGTGGATTTTTTTTGAGTTGTTACTCTATGAACAAAGATTTTGACCATTTTCGAGGATATGAGAAATATGGTCTATGGATGAAATTGTGCATTTCATTTTTAGGCTGGTAGTACCCTCTAAGAACACCTGATTTATGGAAAGGAATATTTATTCCGCAGAGAGTAGTTTGGACAAAATGAGTTGGAGTTTTGGTTTTTGATATGATGGAATGAAGTGAGGTGTAATGTCAAAATATGGAAACAAGAGTTACTCCAAGGATGAGTTAAAGTTGTAGAAATGTTGAAGTGGGCCGTAACCCACATGCCCAGGAATTAATATGGACCAAGTACGCTTTGGAAGAAGAAATTTTGGAAGAAGCTATGATTACATCATCAGACGTTCCTTAGGAGAATACGAAAAAAAAACCCGAGAGTTGTGAAGAAACGATAGATGTTATGTTTGGCTGGTAGAACCAAAGGATATACCCGAACTAAGTTCGGCGACAAGAGAAATTCTGCAAGGCTTGTGAGGATGACCGAGTGTTAGAAATGCGAGATTCGCTAAACCTTATATAGGGTAATAATTTGGTGCGAAATGTATTGATCACCATACCGACTTACTCTTATCATTCACTCTTACTATTTGGGATGGTAAATCTAGAGTGAATTACCCATATTAGAGAGACAACGATACCAAAAACTTGTTTAAAACTCAGAATGGCAGGACGATTGATCCATGTGCAAGCAACCATTGCCAACCGTGGGTTATACGGTGAGATTCAACCCAGACCCTTTTTCCTGCAGGAGAAACCTGTAATGGTTGACCACCATGAAATCTCGATAGTTGTTTAGCATTGGCGACAGACCTGCTAGATAAGAAGACCCAGTCTCGGAAGAACCTCACCAGGATGAAAGGACATGGGTTTGAGGAAAAGGTTATGCCCCTACTAGAAGAGCCTCAGAGAAGGAGTTATTCTAGAGAATATGAGAAGACTGACACCGTTAACTCTAAGGATGGAGTACATGAGTTTTGATGGACCCATGACTTTGATTTTAAGTGTGGTAGCACACTAGACCATTTCGTTCGATGGGATTGCTGGAAGACCCCCAAACCCTAACCTTTTCTTGCTAGCCTCTTCGAATCTTGAGGACGAGATTCATTTTAAGCGTGGTAGGTTTGTAACATCCCAAAATTATAAATTTTGGAATGTTATATTAATTAAATATTTATGATTGTTTGTTTCATTGTTGTGTGAATGATTGTGTGAAATTGAGGGGAATTTGAAACTTTTTGAAAGTTGAATGAGAGGGAACGAAATGACTTTCCCAAACTTTTCACTTTGCATTCTGATCTCCATGAATTCAAATTCTTTTCAAATGCAAAACCCTAGAGTGAAGATGACATGACTTCTTCCAATTAAAATGAAAAGGGTTTTTGAAAATATTTGAATTTCATTTGCAAATAATTCAAACCAGAAATTTTATGCAACTCAATGATTTTCATGAGAGAAGATAAAATGACTTCTTCAAATTATGTGAAATATGAGTTCGAAGTTTAAAAGAATCAAATTGAATAGTTCTTATGAAACCCATTTTTCAATTTAGAGTTATTTGGTTTTTCTTCAAATTATTTTCTCCAAAAATAAAATATTTGGAAAAGAGGGTAAAATGATTCCGTATTGTAGAAAAATGGAGAAAAACGAGTTTGAAATCATTTTGGTATTTTAAAATATTTTTATTTGGTTTTTAAATGAACCAGTAGCATTGTTTTCCTTATTTAAAGTTTTGTGGATTTTAGTTGCCTTTGAAAATATGTTGACGATTTAGGATTTCTTTTTCTGAAAATTTTGATATATTATATGTCTATATAAATTTTTTATTTTTGTTTAGTTTTATTTCCTTTGATCTCTGTCCAAAAGAGAAAGGAAAAAAATGTTCTTTTAAAAAGAATTTGGCCGAAGCCCTCTGCTGCCAGCCGGCCCATCTCCTTTGCTCTCTCCCTCCACGAGGCCCAGCAGCGCGCAGCGCCGGACCCCTTTGCGATCGACCGCCCGATCCCCTCCTTCTCTCACTCTCTGGCTGATAGTGGCCCCACACCTTCTTCCTCCTCCCGCAAGCCAGTCGCTCGCCTGGAGCAACGCCCGCGCCCCCGTATCCCGGAGATCTCGGTATCGCAAGTCCCCCTTCACCCCTTCTCCAAGTAGACTTCCCCCCTATATATAGAACTCCCCCTCGCCCATTTCCGCCCTAAAGCCCTAACCCTGACCCCTTCTTGATGCCGGAATCGCTCGCCGGAGTCCAAGACACCCGCCACGCCATTGCCCCTGCCCCGCTCGTCTCCGACCACCTCAACCCCTCCCACCACCACGGAACGTCCAGCCGTCTACTGCCGCATCGCCTGGTGCATTTGCCGGAGCTCAAGGACCACCGGGGCGCCTCTACCCGATGCCATATGATGCCATTCACCGCCTCAACCTCACCGCCGACCTCCTCAGACCACCTCCGACGATGCCACGACAACTGACGATGTCGCCGTCGACTGCCGCACCCACTCGACGTCTCCGCCGACCCTGTCGACGACCGGAGCGCCGCCGCTGACAATGTCCGAGCCGCTTGCCGGCGACCTCCCCGCGGTGAGCTCTCCACTCCCCCTCCACCATACGATCTAAAATAAACGCGTTAAATTAGATCGCTGAACGGGCAGGGGTTTTTTTAGATCGGTTTAGCAGGTCGGTTTTTTGTTTTACTAGCACGTGTGGTTTTGTTACGTATCGGCCAAGCGTTTTATAGATCGGATCGCACATCCTCTAGGCCTAGTAGCAGCCCGACGTGTAGCACGTGTCCGATCTGTTTTTTTATTTTATTTTCGTTTCTGTTTTAAAAACATAAAAGTTTCAATCTTAGATATTCAACATCTTTTTGTGTGCTTATCCAAATTGAGTGATTATTTTTGCATTAGATTCAAAATTTGTTAAAGTTTCTGTTGGTGCACTCGGATTTCAAATTTTAGTACTTGAAATTTGAATTTGATGAAATTTGTTCAAATCACTAATATGGCCATATCTTGAGTTTTATAAAATATTTTTTGTTGATTCTTTTTTGCTACTGTTTTGTTATTGTTTTGTCTATCCAGTAACATATAGTGATTTATTTTTAGTTTATTTTAAATTAGTGGTTTAGACAAACAGTACTGTTTTAGTTTTAGTTTTGTTTTAGTTTTTCTATATAGTTTTAATAGTTTTTAATTTATTTATTTTTGTCACTTTTGAAAAAGTTATTTTGTTTCTGTTATTTAACAATAGACAATTTTATTCTTGTTTTCTAAAAATTATTTTTCTTTAGTTTTGTAAGAAAACTTGTATTGGTCATAGTTAGAGTTTTATAAAAGATTTTTATTTGTTTCTTTTTGCTACTAAAAGTTTATGAAAAATACTTTATGTTTAATTAGTTGTTTTACATTTTTATTTTCTGTTAATTTATTAGTTTAGTGTTTTAATTGTTGTTTTGTTTTTACTTACGACAAAACTATTATGTGTTATGTCTTAGTGTTTTCTTTAGTAGTTTTGTTGTGAAGTTTTTCTCGGTTTTTATTTGATGCCCCTTGTTGATTTCCATTTTATTTGTTCATTTTATTATGAGTGTTAGAATTGCTTGCTAGTATGTTTTCTTATATGAATGCTATATCTGTTTAATATAGATTTTCAACGGAGTGACGAATAGTTCTACCAAGTCTTTAATTCTGAGAGCGTTGTTATCTTCATCAAGTAATACCAGGCAAGTTCACGTTGACCATGCTTTTCATGCCTATGTTTTTATTGCATTTAGTGTCACTATTCATAATCCCTCCAGTAGTTATATTGACTTCTTGTAGTTGAGTAGAATGCATGAGGTAGGAACCCATCACCCTGATATCAAGCCCGGGACGCTATATACTTTTAATGCTACGCTATAGTAGACGGGGTTGGTATGAGTGCTCTGCAAGGACTGCATCTTCAAGGCAAGACTTCAAGACTCAAGACAAGAATTCAATATACCTCGTGGTGGAGAATGGTTAAGAAGGGTACATTGGTGCGTCCAGTACTCGGTGATTCTGGAGAAGCGCCGTGATATCATGCGGAAAGCTCCACCCAGGCAAAAAGAGACAGAAGAATACTTCATGCTCGGAAGCTTACCTGTGCAACCGCAAGTCACTATGGGCTCTGGCTTGGTTAACCCTAGTGGTGACTCTGGCTGGGACGGTGCTAGTAGATGTAGAACTACGGTAGGATTGGATGAGCATCGGACTGTGGTCAGGGGAACTCTTCGGAAGACCATGTTTCGGTCGTCTTGTTCTCAAACACCCTGAAGTGCGAGAACGTAAAAAGAGGGATCGAATCTTATGGGTAAAGTGTACAAACCTCTGTAGAGGGTTAAAACCTAATCGATTAGCCGTGTCCCCGGTTACGGACAATTTGAGCCTCTGGACTTGGATCTATCTCGGAACTCTCAACACCGAACTGATAACTTAATTGTGGGCAAAATTATGATGATGTGGGCTATAAGACATCGGTTGGCGGAACCATGTCATGGTAGAAAACTCCATAGTGCAGGCTCCTGATATTCCTTGGTTGTAGGGAAAATAAAATTAGCTTTTACGCAAAAACCTCAGACACAGAGCCACGAAGCCTTATTTCATATAGAATAGTTTATCATCATGTCGTTGTACAAAAGTAGGGGCTCTCCTTTTGACCCCTCTACTTGTGCACGGGCAGTCAGAGCCGCGCGCCGCGGCCACACTTAGTAGGGCAGAGGAGGGAGGCCGGAGAGAAGCCGGAGCACAAGACGGTCAAGGCAACGCCAAGACCAGAAACACCAAAGAGCAAGAGGGCGAGGTGGACTCCCCCGGCAAGGCCCTTGCCGGGGTGGCCTCCGCGGCCCCGGCAAGAGCCTTGCTGGGGCAACTTGCCCAGTACCAGCAGAGCGAGCCACCCTCGAGCCCAAGAGTTCCAAACGCCGCCAACGACTACGTTGGAAACAAGGCTCGGGGGGCACCTCTGTGGTGGCATGCAGATCTTTATCAAGATAATAAACACATGAGATCAGATGAGGACCAGAAGACGACGACCCTCGGCGGGATCCTAGCCGAGGAAATCCACAAGACCCCCGACAAGGTCCTTGCCGGGGACGACCACGACGCCGCGGCAAGACCCTTGCCGGGCCCCCGGCAAGGCCCTTGCCGAAGACACCAGCGGGGCCGTAGCCAGGCCCGCGTCTGCCAAAGATGCCACCGCCGTCCCCAAGCAGCTACTAGCCCAACCAGCTGGGCAGGCACCTGCGTGGCGACGGGCGGACTCCACACCAACCCAGCAAGCACCTGCGTGGTGGCATGCAAATCTTCATGAAGACTTCACCAACGCGCCAGCTCAGCTGCCGGCCTGCCTACATGGCACCACACGCATCGCTGGCCTGGGCGCGTGTTGAAGCGAGACGGGGCGGCGACGGACGGGATGGGCCCCGTTCCCATCCCAGATAAAGCAAGGGGACACCTAAGCGACGCATTAAATGTGTCTTGTCCCGTAATACCGAGCGATAAGCTCGCGCACTGTACGCCTTTCCACCTCCTGTGTGCCACTATGGCGACCCCTTTTGCCTATAAAAGGAGGCCTGAGGCGACCAGGACAAGGATTCAACTCTTTTGGACTACGCATCCACCGTAGCTAGTTCGAGTGCTCAAGAACTCTCTCAAATACACAACAAAGCAGGACTAGGGTATTACGCATCCTCGCGGTCCGAACCTGGGTAAACAAACTGTGTTCTGACAGCTAAACCTGCTCTTCTCACAACCCCGCGCCCCGTCAACCGTAATAGGGATTCTTGTGATCCCATAGGTGTCGTTTCCCCGACATCTCTTGCGCGCCAGGTAGGGGGCGCAGTTGAGAGAATCTCGTTTAGCAGCTTGTTTAGCGGTTCTTCGTCGCCATGTTTTCCAAGGAAGAAGACGACTGAACTGGCGACGTCGTCTGCGAACGCGAACGGCGCCCGCGCGGCGACAGGAAAGCTAAGTCATGCCGAACTTTAAATATTTCCTTTTTATATAAGGTTATTCCCCTCGGAAATCTTGTTCTTTGTATGAAAAACCTGCACGCAATGGGGCCTTCCAGCTATTGGCAACGCCCTTACTCTGTTTCGAGTCCGCTCAACAGCTTAAGCGGCCGCGTCGAGAACGGCAGGGTAGCCTTCCGCAATTGGCAACGCCCTTGATTCTGACTCGAGTCAAGCTCGACAGTTCGAGCGGCCGCGTTGAGAGTGATAAGGTGGTTTGCCTGGCAGCAAGCACACCCGACAGGCTATCGAGGATCTGTCCTCGAGGCTCCGCGGCTTGGGTATAAGCGCCGGTAAGCCTACCCGATTAACGTAGGGTGAACATACAAAGGAGGGATTGAACAGGAAAATAACATGCATCATCTCAAAAGTACTGTAGAGTTATATTACATCAATTGCTGCTGCGGTTCTAACTAAAGATAGAAATTGTCTTGGTCATGAACTTGCAGCGACGATCAGAAACGGGGTGCCTAGTCCCGGCGCTGGCCCTCTACCCTCTAGATTCCATCGATGCCGCTGATGACGGGCTCGATACGCTCACTGAGCGGCGCGAGGTCCACACCCTCCGGCAAGCTCTCCAGTGCAGCGTCGAAGTCGAGGTTGGGATTCCAGTATGCCACCTTGGTGAGAACCTTGGTCATGGCACCCCGACAAAGCCTCCGGGCCTCATTGGCCAGGAAAGTCGCCCTAGTGGAGCGGAAATGCTCCAGGGCTCCAAGAACACCCTCGAAGAATAGGGCCAGCCTGGCGTTGGGAGTCGTGCTACGATCTGGGACGTACCTCACGTTTGGCATCCCATGGTGGCCAGCTGCATGGTGATCCTGCCGGCGACGTCTTCGAGGCGGCCGATCCAGCGATTCTCACCATCCACAAAATCCATGTGGTTGGCGGCTTCGTTCTTCCGCTGCTGCTTCTCGGGCTCCAGATCCTTGGCCAGGGTCCCCTCCCGGGCATGGGCCTCCGACAGCATCCCCTCGAGACCCTCCAGCTTCAGCTTGAGGTCCTTGATGGAGTTGTTGGCCTTGGAAAGCTGCCTGACCCTGCTGACGGCGCGCCCTGTGCCTCCGTCAGGGCGCCGTTGAGCGTGTCCTTCTCCTTGGACAGCTTCAGGGCCTGGCCCTTCAGCTCATCCTGCTTCACCTCCAGCTCCTTCACCCTGTCGGCGTGAACCAGAGCCTGGGCATCGAGTGCCTCTTTGTGCCTATGCTCCAGCTCCTGGGTCCGCTGCATGATGAGCTTCTCCACCTCCTCATCCTTGCCGCGGAGCGTTGCGGCAAGCTTCTCCTCACGCGCGGCAAGGTCCTCCTCCTGGGAGTTCAGCGCGGCCTGGTGCTGGGTTCGAGCAGCCTCAGCTGCAGTGGCCAAGTTCTCCGCCGTCTCCTGGGCCTTCTCGATGTCAGCCCGCTTCATGGTGAGCTCCACCTCGCACTTGGCCAGCTTGCCCTGGGCGGCCTTCAGCTCCTCGCAAGCCTGGCAGAACCAAGTTTGCGCCTCGGCAACGCGTCCCTTGAGGTCCGCCTCTGCCTTGTCCACCGTTGCAATTATAGACTTGGCCTTGTACAGGCGGGCGCGGTGGAGCGCCTGGAGCTTCCGGAAGTTGGCGCCCATGGCCTGGAGAAGCCGCTCCTCCCGAGAACCGTCGCCACCGGCGCTCGGCTCGTTAACAAACTGGAGCCCGGCGGCGGCAAGCACCTCTTCGTCGAACACCTCTCCCTCGATGGGCGCCCTGGAGCATGACGACCCTGGGATGTGGACGAAAAGTTCGTCGCTCACCCTCAGATACCTGCCGGAACCAGAGGCAGCGGAGGAGGAAGGCTGGTCATCAACCACCTCCTCCTCGGCAGTGGCCTTGCCGGCCTCCTCGGCAGGCCCCTTGCCGGGTTCCCTGGCAGGCCCCTTGGCGGCGTCCTCAGCAGCGCCCTTGGCGGCCTCCTCGGCGGCGATCTTCTCATCCTCCGCCTCGGCGGCTTTGGCGACAACCTCGATGACGGTGTCTATGTCCTCCTGGTCCGCCGACGGGGGATCTGGATACCAATAAGGGGATGAGGCGAAGCCAAGACCAAGATTCAAAAAAACAGGGACGGAAGGCGAGTGACTTACCCGTGCCAGGCTGGGAAGCAGAGGTCCCCTCCCCGCCAACATTTGGCGCCGAGGCAAAGCCACCAGCGCCGGGGTTCTCCTCCTCCTCCGTGTGCATGGGCTCGGTGCTTGGCACCCTTGCCGGGGACGCCCCTCGGGGCTGCGTGGTTGATGGGGGTGGCGTGTTGGGGGTAGCCCTCTGTGGCTCCTCCTGCTATTGTCCCCCTCCTGCAACCACGGCAAGGTCAGCACCAAGAGATTGTGCCCCCAACACACATCGACGAGGGGTGAGCGGTGAACTTACGCTGGGTGGCTGTGCCGGGGGTTGCTATCCGGGCTGCTCAACACAACCAGTGGTGTACCGGAAATCCTTGCCGGGGGCTGGCCGCTCGCCGAAGCCCTGGCCCTCTTCACCCTCTGGGCCAGTGTCTCCGCATCCCTGCAAAGATGAAGACGAATCAAGATAAGTGGCACGATCCGAGGAGACGGAGATGACAGAAAGGGACAAGATACTTACTCGTCCTCCACCTCCTCCTCTGCTGCTTTCCTCTTCCTCCTTGGGCTGAGGGACCCGAAGTCAAAGGTGACATCCGCATCGACGTATGCCGGAGGAGGGTGGAGTCTGGACGCGCTTGGATGAAGAGGAGGCAGATGCTTTCTCCTTCGGCACCGCGGCCTTCACTGATTTCTTCGCAGCCGCGGCACTCGTTTGGCGCGCGGACGCCTCCTGAGCTTGCCGGGGCTGCATGACCCTTCCGGGCCGAACCGGCTGGCCAGAGGTGGCCCGCCGCAGGACTCGCCCTCTCCTCGTGGCCGGAGGGTCGACAGCCTCAGCCTCCTCCGACGACGACTCGTTGACCACATCTTCGACAAGAGGGGCCCCGGTGCCGGTGCTGCTGGCCTCCCCAGTGGACTCCGCCCACTGGGCAAGCTCCTTCTCCTCCGCGGCCGCCGCGGCCTCGTCCTCTACGCCGCCATCACTGCCGGCCTGCCTGGCATGCTCCACCTCCAGCGCCCTGGCGGCAATATAGTCCAGCTCTGCCTGAGTGGTGTCCTGGATAAGCAGCGGCTCGTTGTGGACGTACACCTCCGCCAAGCCGTCAAAGAACTCCTGCAGCTGCTCCTCCGGCGGCGGGGCCGAATTTTGGACGGGAACGTGCGCGTTGCAGTCCGGCATCATGGCGATGATGTCGGTCTAGCGCGAGTTGTTGCTCAGCGGGACCACCCCCGCCGGCAACCCAAACAAGGGCCCCTTGACGACCTTGCCGGCCTTCGCAGCCTTGCCGGAGCTCTTGGCCTAGCCTTCGCGGTTCACGTCAAGCTGAAAGATCCGCTAGCAGAAGTGAGCGTGCCCCATCACCGTGAAGTTGTGATTGAGGCCGGGGCGAAGCCTCATGACGTCAGCTGCGTTCTGGAAGAGCTAGGCCGGCCTCCCCTTGTTGTGCTGAGGAGCGATTCTGCGGCAGAGGAAATCCGCCCCAATCATCTCCAGGGTAAGCCCGGCAACAGTGAGGCGGTGGATCCTGGTGGTGGCGATCTCGAGCTTGTCGTCCTGGGCGTCGACGTCGCCCCAGTCGTTCCTGCGGACCGGCGGCGCCTGGCGGACCCGGCAGAACTACTGTGGATCGTCCTCCTCAATCCAGCACCACCGGCCTTGCCATTCTTCCCACCTGTCCTTCTGGGCACCCTCCGGGTACGTCCCTTTGGACCTTGGGATCCAGGTGATGCAGCCAGAAATGGCGCCTCCCTTCTGAATGCGGGGGTAAAAATAATGGCGGAAGAGCGCCGTGTTGGGAAGAACTCCGGCGAAGCCCTCACAGAGGTGGGCGAACAGAGCCATGCACGCCACGGCGTTTGGAGTAAAATCCAGAAGGTGGAAGCCAATGTGTGCATGATATCATTGAAGAAATCGGAGAAAGGGGGGCAAAGGCCGCAAGAAAAGTAATCGACGAAGAACGGGTACTGATTCGGGGCGGCCTCGGCGCAATTGGCGGGGATGACACGCGTGGCTGGATGCCCCATCGTCTCCCCCCCGTCTTGCACCCCCATAGGGGCTTGAAGCAGTCCTGAAGCTCGAACACGTCGACCGTCAAGGGGAAGTAGGCGAGCTGCGTCCGCCGCGCCGCCAACTCGCTCTCCGGCGGCTCGCTCGTCCCAGCGTCCTTGGCCACTCCCTTGCCTCTGCTGGTCTTGGGTGCCATGGCGGCTGTGGGGAGCAAGGGATAGAAGACAGCGAAGACACAGCGGCGGCGAGCAAGGGCGAAAGCTTGGGAAGGAAGGAAAAGGGGACGGCGGTTCCAAGATTGATGAAGATGCAGGGGGTAAATGAGCAGCGCGCCCGCAGTTATTCCTTTTTACGGGGAAGGCGCAGGCCGCCTCTTTTCCCATTAACTGCGATGTGACGCATGCGTGCGGGAACTGCCCCACGCATGACCCCCACGTCACGCACGACCTTCCACATCGCGCGTTCAACGCGGGTCGTGGGGAAGCGCAGCGGACGAAAAGTTACTGCGGTAAAATCCTCCCCACTTGCCCGCGCACCGTTCTGGGCCTGGCCCAACAACGCGTCCCGCTTATGTGTGGCCCAGACCCGGGGGCTCATGTCGGTGTGCAAAAGTAGGGGCTCTCCTTTTGACCCCTTTACTTGTTCACGGGCAGTCAGAGCCGCGCGCCGCGGACACACTTAGTAGGGCAGAGGAGGGAGGCCGGAGAGAAGCCGGAGCACAAGACGGTCAAGGCAACGCCAAGACCAGAAACACCAAAGAGCAAGAGGGCGAGGTGGACTCCCCCAGCAAGGCCCTTGCCGGGGCGGCCTCCGCGGCCCAGGCAAGAGCCTTGCTGGGGCAACTTGCCCAGTACTAGCAGAGCGAGCCACCCTCGAGCCCAAGAGTTCCAAACGCTGCCAACGACTACGTTGGAACCAAGGCTCGGGGGGCACCTCTGTGGTGGCATGCAGATCTTTGTCAAGATCATAAACACATGAGATCAGATGAGGACCAGAAGACGACGACCCTCGGCGGGATCCTAGCCGAGGAAATCCACAAGACCCCCGACGAGGTCCTTGCCGGGGACGACCACGACGCCACGGCAAGACCCTTGTCGGGCCCAAGGCAAGGCCCTTTCCGAAGACACCAGTGGGGCCGTAGCCAGGCCCGCGTCTGCCAAAGATGCCACCGCCATCCCCAAGCAGCTGCTAGCCCAACCAGCCGGGTAGGCACCTGCGTGGCGACGGGCGGCCTCCACACCAACCCAGCAACCACCTGCATGGTGGCATGCAAATCTTCGTGAAGACTCCACCACCGCGCCACCTCAGCTGCCTGCCTACCTACATGGCACCACACGCATCGCTGGCCTGGGCGCGTGTTGAAGCGAGACGGGGCGGCGACGGACGGGACGGGCCCCGTTCCCGTCCCCGATAAAGCAAGGCAACATCTAAGCGACGCATTAAATGCGTATTGTCCCGTAATACCGAGCGATAAGCTCGCGCACTGTATGCCTTTCCACCTCCTATGTGCCACTGTGGTGACCCCTTTTGCCTATAAAAGGAGGCCCGAGGCGACCAGGAGAAGGATTCGGCTCTTTTGGACTACGCATCCACCGTAGCTAGTTCGAGAGCTCAAGAACTCTCTCAAATACACACCAAAGCAGGACCAGGGTATTACGCATCCTCGCGGCCCGAACCTGGGTAAACGAACTGTGTTCTGACTGCTAAACCTGCTCTTCTCACAACCCCGCACCCCGTCAACCGTAGTAGGGATTCATGTGATCCCATAGGTGTCGTTTCCCCGACACATCTGTTTTCTCTTATTGTGATCTTGCCGGTACATTCAATGTACTGACCTACACGGCTGCAATGTATTATGTTGCAGGATTATTTCCTACAACGAGTGAGTTTCGTTGTTGGGTTACAATCTACACTCAACTTGCCGATGGTGTTGATGGGACTCCACACCCGATTGTTTGTTTCCGCTGAGACTTATAAGGTATATATCAGTTTTGCGTTATTTATACATGTGATTGCACTTTGATATATACATTGATGTACTGTGTGTGCCAGCATACTGATCCAGGGATGGCATAAATACACAGAGACTTGACCATTTGAGGTCGGGTTGTTACAGGATTTCTCCGTGATACGGTGGTTAACAGGTTCGGGAAGTATATATAGATTTTTTATCTTGGAGGACAAGCATATGGAAGAAAAACAGAGTCCGGAAGGTGTCCCAGGTGGGCACAATGCGCACCCAAGTGTCTTGTGCCCACCAGGGTACGCTTCCTGGAAGTTTCTTTATTTCCTACATTTTTAAATATTCCAAAACTGATAAAAAATAACTTTTGCAGATTTTTTGGAATCCGTTTACTTACCGTATCACGTACCTCCTTATTTTCACGATTCTGGAGTGTTCCGCAGGACTCTTTTATGTGTTCTTCCGGTGTCAAAGTTTGGATAATATTACTTTCAACATTAATGGGCGTACCTGAGATATAATGTTTTATTCGTTGCCCATTGAAAACCTTCAGGTTAGTACCTTCGGAATTATTTATTTTGATGGCTCCAGACCAATAAACCTCCTCGATGACATATGGGCCTTCCCATTTTGAGAGGAGTTTTCCTGCAAAGAATCTGAAACGAGAGTTGTACCAAAAAAACATATTATCCGACTTTAAACCCACGCTTTTGGATTCTTCTGTCATGCCATCTTTTAACTTTTTCTTTGAATAATTTTGCATTTTCATAAGCTTGGGTTCTCCATTCATCTAATGAGCTAATATCAAATAACCTCTTTTCACCAGCAAGCTTGAAATCATAGTTGAGTTCTTTAACTGGCCAATATGCTTTATGTTCTAACTCAAGAGGCAAATGACAAGCTTTTCCATAAACCATTTTATAAGGAGACATACCCATATGATTTTTATATGCTGTTCTATGAGCCCAAAGTGCATCATCTAATTTCTTAGACCTATTCTTCCTGGACCTATTGACAGTCTTCTACAAAATTAATTTTATTTGTCTATTGCTAAGTTCAACTTGACCACTAGACTGAGGATGATAAGGTGATGCAATTCTATGGTTAACATCATACTTGGCAAGCATTTTACGGAAAGCACCATGAATAAAGTGTGAACCACCATCAGTCATTAAATATCTAGGGACTCCAAACCTTGGGAAAATAACTTCCTTAAGCATTTTAATAGAGGTGTTGTGATCAGCACTACTGGTTGGAATAGTTTCTACCAATTTAGTAACATAACCAATAACAACCAACATATGTGTATACCCATTAGAGGAAGGAAAAGCTCCCATGTGATCAAATCCCCAAACATCAAATGGTTCAACAGCAAGTGAATAATTCATAGGCATTTCTTTACGCTTACCGATATTACCTATCCTTCGACATTCATCACAAGATAAGACAAACTTACGGGCATCCTTGAAGAGAGTAGGCCAATAAAATCCAGATTGCAATACCTTGTGAGCTATTCTATCTCCAGCATGATGCCCTTCATAAGCTTCCGAGTGACATTTCCATAGGATTTGTCCCTGTTCATGCTCAGGTACACTACGTCTAATAATACCATCTACTCCTTCTTTATAAAGATGTGGGTCATCCCAAAAGTAGTGTGTTTAATCATAGAAGAATTTTTTCTTTTGTTGGTATGTAAAGCTAGGTCGTAAATATTTAGCAACAATGTAATTGGCATAATCAGCATACCAAGGAGTACTGTGAGCAACATTTATTGCAGCTAACTGCTCATCAGGAAAATTATCATCAATAGGTAGTGGGTCATCAAGCACATTTTCAAGCCTAGATAAATTATTAGCTACTGGGTTCTCAGCTGCTTTTTCTATCAATGATATGTAAATCAAATTCTTGTAACAAGAGAACCCATCGAATAAGTCTAGGTTTAGCATCTTTCTTTTCCATAAGATATTTGATAGCAACATAGTTTGTGTGAATAGTTACTTTGGAATCAACAGTATAAGGTCTAAATTTATCACAAGTTTGCTTGTGAACAGTATGCTTGTGATAAATTTAGACCTTATATTGTTGATTCCAAAGTAACTGTTCACACAAACCATGCTGCTATTAAATATCTTATGGAAAAGAAAGATGCTAAACGTAGACTTATTTGATGGGTTCTCTTGTTACAAGAATTTGATTTACATATCATTGATAGAAAAGGAGCTGAGAACCCAGTAGCTGATAAATTATCTAGGCTTGAAAATGTGCTTGATGACCCACTACCTATTAATGATAGTTTTCCTGATGAGCAGTTAGCTGCAATAAATGTTGCTCACAGTACTCCTTGGTATGCTGATTATGCTAATTACATTGTTGCTAAATATTTACCACCTAGATTTACATACCAACAAAAGAAAAAATTGTTCTATGATTTAAGACACTACTTTTGGGATGACCCACATCTTTATAAAGAAGGAGTAGATGGTATTATTAGACGTTGTGTACCTGAGCATGAACAGGGACATATCCTACGGAAATGTCACTCTGAAGCTTATGGAGGGCATCATGCTGGAGATAGAACTGCTGACAAGGTATTGCAATCTGGATTTTATTGGCCTACTCTGTTCAAGGATGCCCGTAAGTTTGTCTAATATTGTGATGAATGGCAAAGGATAGATAATATCGGTAGGCATCAAGAAATGCCTAGGAATTATCCACTTGCTGTTGAACCATTTGATGTTTGGGGATTTTATTACATGGGACCTTTTCCTTCCTCTAATGGGTATACACATATTTTGGTTGTTGTTGATTATGTTACTAAACGGGTAGAAGCTATTCCAACCAGTAGTGCTGATCACAACACCTCTATTAAAATGCTTAAGGAAGTTATTTTCCAAAGGTTTGGAGTCCCTAGATATTGAATGACTGATGGTGCTTCACACTTTATTCATGGTGCATTCCGTAAAATGCTTGCCAAGTATGATGTTAACCATAGAATTGCATCACCTTATCATCCTCAGTCTAGTGGTCAAGTTGAACTTAGCAATAGAGAAATAAAATTACTTTTGCAGAAGACTGTCAATAGGTCGAGGAAGAATTGGTCTAAGAAATTAGATGATGCACTTTGGGCTTACAGAACAGCATATAAAAATCCTATGGGTATGTCTCCTTATTAAATGGTTTATGGGAAAGCTTGTCATTTGCCACTTGAGTTAGAACATAAAGCATATTGGGCCATCGAAGAGCTCAACTATGATTTCATGCTTGCTGATGAAAAGAGGTTATTTGATATTAGCTCAGTAGAGGAATGGAGAACCCAAGCTTATGAAAATGCAAAATTATTCAAAGAAAAAGTTAAAAGATGGCATGACAAAATAATCCAAAAGCGTGAGTTTAAAGTCGGAGAATATGTTCTTTTATACAACTCTTGTTTCAGATTCTTTGCAGGAAAACTCCTCTCAAAATGGGAAGGCCCATATGTCATCGAGGAGGTTTATTGGTCTGGAGCCATCAAAATAAATAATTCCGAAGGTACTAACCTGAAGGTTTTCAATGGGCAACGAATAAAACATTATATCTCAGGTACGCCCATTAATGTTGAAAGTAATATTATCCAAACTTTGACACCGGAAGAACACATAAAAGAGTCCTGCGGAACACTCCAGAATCGTGAAAATAAGGAGGTACGTGATACGGTAAGTAAACGGATTCCAAAAAATCTGCAAAAGTTATTTTTTATCAGTTTTGGAATATTTAAAAATGTAGGAAATAAAGAAACTTCCAGGAAGCGTACCCTGGTGGGCACAAGACACCAGGGCGTGCCAGGCTTGCCTGGCGCGCCTAGGTGGGTTGTGCCCACCTGGGACACCTTCCAGACTCCGTTTTTCTTCCGTATCCTTGTCCTCCAAGATAAAAAATCTATATATACTTCCCGAACCTGTTGATCACCGTATCGTGGAGAAATCCTTCATTTTATTTTCCTCGATGTTTTCTGTCAGATCCCATCTACCCTGGCCACTTCAAGCTCCTCCAAGGACAAGTTCTTCAAGAACGTCATCAACCCATACCTTCGGGAGGTGGTGCAGCACCCTCAAGTCATCTAGATGCATGAGGGGGTGCTTCACCTCCGCGATGTGCCATGTCCAAAGGGGACAGGAACCATGGAGGCAAGGCTGGAAGCCATGGAGCAGGACGTCTGCCGGTGCAAGGGGATGGTGGAGCGTGGACTCAACGCCAATTACCTTATGATCACGGACCTCTCCCGTGATCTCAAGGTGGATGGCAAGCCCATGAAGGACATCATCTTCACCCTCAATGAGCAATTCAACTTTCTCCAAAGCCAGATCTATGATCTTCAAAACCAAGTCTTTGAATATGAGGCAAGGTTTAAAGGTATGAGTTTGGCTGCTAGTTGCAGGACCCGTGAGACTCACTCCTCCTCTTATGATGGTGGACCACTGCCATGGAAATCCGAGGACAAGATCCTTCTTCATCACAACCATCACCTTCTTCACCACCAAAGGCGAATTGAGTATCAAGTATGGGCACTCCCCTTGGCTTCCGCTAAGCTTGGGGGAGGTGCTTCGGTATCGTATCATCCCACTATCCTTTTTCTTTTACTTATTTTAGTTCGATCTTTTTGCTTTAGATGAATAAAAGTTTAGTTCGATCCTTTCTTCCTTGAGAGTTTGCTTAGTGATCTATCCTTGTAATCGTGTGCAAGTTATATAATAAAGTTTAGTTGGAGTTTTTGCTTTCTTTACTTTCATGTTGCAATTAAAGAAAAGAAATAAGAAAGAAAAAGAGAAAGGAAATAAATAATAAGAAATAAATAAATCAATAAGATCATACACTAATCCTATGGTAGGTGATGGCACCACATAAGGAAAAGCATAAGTAGAAAATTTTATTAGAGATTGACAAACATAGCATTAGTCAATGATGCAACTCATGAAAGAATTAATAAGGGAAGAGAAGATTCACATATAAATATACTATCCTAGAAATCTTTTGTGATTGTGAGCCCTCATCAAAATATTATATGACAAAATTGTTGATGTTGGACAAGGAATACAACTTAATGGTTTATGTTTGTTTATATTCACATAGAAGTCATATTGTCATAGATCCTTCAACATGTGGTGCTTGCCCCCTATCTTTGCTAGCCAAAAATTCTGCACTAAGTAGAGATACTACTTGTGCATCCATAAATCCTTAAACCCAAATCTTATTTTAAAGTGTCCACCATACCTACCTAGGGATTGAGCAAGATCCCTCAAGTAGGCAATAAAAATTGCTTTCAAATGTGCGAGATCATTTAGTGTAAGAGAAAATTGAGCGTTGCACGAACTTGTGATGGTGAAGAATAAAAGCGACAGACTGCATAATAAAGGTCGCTATCACAAGGGGCAATGCAACGTGACGTTCTTTTGCACTAAGGGGTTGACCATACAAAAAAAATAAGCGCATGGCAACCTTTGCTTCCCTCTGCGAAGGGCCTGTCTTTTACTTTTATGTATTTACTTTTATGCAAAGAGTCAAAGTTTTCCTTCTATTCCTTTTTATTTTTCTCCTTTGGCAAGCATCATGTGGTGAGGAAAGATCTAGGCACATATGTCCAGTTGAATATAGATAGCATGAGTTATTATTGTTGACATCACCCTTGAGGTGAATACGTTGGGAGGCAAAACTATAAGCCCCTATCTTTCTATGTGTCCGGTTGAAACATTTTGTTCATGTGTACGCGGTGAGTGTTAGCAATCATAGAAGACTATATGATGGGGACTTGCCTAAAGGCTCCGACACATGACCCTTCCTAAAAAGATGATGAATTGTAGTTGCAAAGTTGACTGAGAACATAGTTTGTTGGTTTTTAATAGAGTTTTTGCTTTATACTTCGATAGTGTGATGAATTGTTACTTATGCATGAGAAGTACATGATAAAAGTTCTATGATAAAAGTCTTATATTAAATTTTGTTGCTATTATAATAATGAACATGATGCTTCTATGTCCGTATTTTGTTTTTATCGACACCTCTCTCTCAAAGCATGTGGACATGTTTTTCGATTTCGGTTTTTGCTTGAGGACAAGCGAGGTCTAAGCTTGGGGGAGTTGATAAGTCCATTTTGCATCATGTTTTCTTACTTTTATTTATAATGTTTTTATCCGTAATAATGCTTTTTGGAGTAATTCTAATGCCTTTTCTCTCAAAATATGCAAGGTATACACAAAGAGGGAGAATTCCAGCAGCTGGAGAACTGGACCTGAAAAAGCTACGTCAGCCTACCTATTCTGCACAACTCCAAATGAGCTTAAACTTCACAAGAATTTTTTATGGAATATATGAGAATTATTGGAGCAAATAACTACCAGAGGGGGCCCACCAGGTGGGCACAACCCACCTGGGCGCTCCAGGGAGCCCAGGCGCGCCCTGGTGGGTTGTGCTCACCCAGGCCCACCTCCGGTGCCCATCTTCTGTTATATATGTCATTTTGACCTATAGAAAATAAGGAGAGGACTTTCGGGACGAAGCGCCGCCGCCTCGAGGCGTAACTTGGCAGGAGCACTTTTGCCCTCTGGCGGAGCGATTCAACCGGGGAACTTCCGTCCCGTAGGGGGAAATCATCGTCATCATAATCATCACCAACAACTCTCCCATCTTGGGGAGGGAAATCTCCATCAACATCTTCAATAGCACCATCTCATCTCAAACCCTAGTTCATCTCTTGTGTTCAATCTTGTTACCGGAACTATAGATTGGTGCTTGTGGGTGACTAGTAGTGCTGATTACATCTTGTAGTTGATTACTATATGGTTTATTTGGTGGAAGATTATATGTTCAGATCCATTATGCTATTTAATACCCCTCTGATCTTTAGCATGATTATCATTTGTGAGTAGTTACTTTTTTTCTTGAGGTCACGGGAGAAATCATGTTGCAAGTAATCATGTGAACTTGATATGTGTTCGATATTTTGATAGTATGCATGTTGTGCTTCCCTTAGTGGTGTCATGTGAACGTCGACTACATGACACTTCACCATATTTGGGACTAAGGTAATGCATTGCGGAGTAGCAATTAGATGATGGGTTGCGAGAGTGACACAAGCTTAAACCCCAGTTTATGCGCTTTTTATTAAGGGACCGGTTGGACCTAAAAGTTTGATGCTATGGTTAGAATTTATTCTTAATACTTTTCTCGTAGTTGCGGATGCTTGCGGGAGGGTTAATCATAAGTAGGAGGTTTGTTCAAGTAAGAACAACACCTAAGCACCGGTCCACCAACATATCAAATTATCAAAGTACCGAACACAAATCGAACCAACATGATGAAAGTGACTAGATGAAATTCCCGTGTACCCTCAAGAACGCTTTGCTTATCATAAGAGACCGTTTTGGCCTGTCCTTTGCCTCAAAAGGATTGGGCTACCTTGCTGCACTTTTGTTACTACTATCATTACTTGCTCGTTATAAATTATCTTGCTATCAAACTACTCTGTTACTTACAATTTCAGCACTTGCAGACATTACCTTACTGAAAACTACTTGTCATTTCCTTCTGCTCCTCTTCGGGTTCGACACTCTTACTTATCGAAAAGAGCTACAATTGATCCCATATACTTGTGGTTCATCAAGGCTATTTTCTGGCGCCACTGCCGGGGAGTGAAGCGCCTTTGGTAAGTGGAATTTGTTAAGGAAACATTTGTATAGTGGGCTGAAATTTATTGTCACATGTTACTATGGAAAACAATCCTTTGAGGGGTTTGTTGGGGGCATCGTCACCTCGTCTGAAACCACAATTGGCTACCCCTCAACCTACTGCACCTACTAAAAACTTCTTGTCATTTTCTTCTGCTCCTCGTTGGGTTCGACACTCTTACTTATCGAAAAGAGCTACAATTGATCCCCTATACTTGTGGGTCATCAAGGCAATTTTTTGGCGCCGTTGCTGGGGAGTGAAGCGCCTTTGGTAAGTGGAATTTGGTAAGGAAACATTTATATAGTGTGCTGAAATTTATTGTCACTTGTTACTATGGAAAACAATCCTTTGAGGGGTTTGTTTGGGGTATCTTCACCTCTTCCGAAACCACAATTAGTTACCCGTCAACCTACTGCACCTACAGAAAATATTGAATATGAAATTCCTTCGAGTATGATAGAACAACTGCTAGCTAATCCTTATGCAGGAGATGGAACCGAACATCCTGATATGCACTTGATATATGTAGAACAAATTTGTGGATTGTTTAAGCTTGCAGGTTTACCCAGGGATGAAGTTATGAAAAAGGTTTTCCTTTATCTTTGAAGGGAAAAGCATTGGCATGGTATAGGCTATGCGATGATATTGGATCTTGGAATTGGAATCGTTTGAAATTGGAGTTCCATCAAAAAAATTATCCTATGCATCTAGGTCATCGTGATCGGAATTATATATATAATTTTTGGCCCCGTGAAGGAGAAAGTATCGCTCTAGCTTGGGGGAGGCTTAAGTCAATGTTATATTCATGCCCCAATCATGAGCTCTCAAGAGAAATTATTATCCAGAATTTTTATGCTCGGCTTTCTCGTAATGATCAAACCATGCTTGATACTTCTTATGCTCGTTCTTTTATGAAGAAGACTATTGAATGCCGCTGGGATCTTTTGGAAAGAATTAAACGCAACTCTGAAGATTGGGAACTCAGCAAAGGTAAAGAGTCAGGTATTAAACTTAAGTATGATTGTGTTAAATCTTTTATGGATACCGATGCTTTTCAAATGTTTAGCACTAAATATGGACTTGACTCTGAGATAGTAGCCTCCTTTTGTGAATCATTTGCTACTCATGTTGAACTCCCTAAAGTGAAGTGGTTTAAATATCACCCACCTATTAAAGAAGAAATTAAAGAACCGGTACCCGTTAAAGAAGAAACTATACTTTACAATGTTGATCCAGTTGTTCCTTCTGCTTATATTGAGAAACCACCTTTCCCTGTTAGGATAAAGGAACATGCTAAAGTTTCAACTGTGGTTAACAAAATCTATATTTCCCAGTAAAAAAAACAAAATCTATATTAGAACACCTAAACCTGATGAAAAAAATCAAAGTAGAACCTAGCATTGCTATGGTTAAAGATCTCTTAGAAGAAAATATAGATGGGCATGTTATTTACTTCTGTGAAGAAGCTGCTACAATTGCCAAACCTGATAAAAAGGATAAACATAGACCTGTTGTTGCCATGCCTGTCATCTCAGTTAAAATAGGAGATCACTGTTATCATGGTTTATGTGACATAGGTGCTAGTGTGAGTGCTATTCCTTACACCTTATATCAAGAAATTATGAATGACATAGCACCCGCAGAAATAGAAGACATAGATGTTACTATTAAACTTGCTAATAGAGACACTATATCACCGATTGGGATTGTTAGAGATGTTGAAGTCTTGTGTGGGAAAATTAAATACCCTACTGATTTTCTTGGTCTTGGTTCCCCGCAAGATGACTTTTGTCCCATTATCATTGGTAGACCTTTCTTGAACACCGTTAATGCTAAGATAGATTGTGAGAAACAAACTATCGGTGTTAGTTTTGGTGATCAGTCTCATGAATTTAATTTTTCCAAGTTTAGTAGAAAGCTTCATGAAAAATAATTGCCTAGTAAGGATGGATTAATTGGCCTTGCTTCTTTTGTTGTTCCACCTACTGATCCTTTAGAATAATATTTGCTAGACCATGAAAATGATTTACATATGCATGAAAGAAATGAAATAGATAAAATTTTCTTCGAACAACGTCCTCTGCTTAAACACAATTTGCCTATTGAAACTCTAGGAGGTCCTCCTCCACCTAAAGGTGATCCTGTGTTTGCATTAAAACAATTACCAGACACTCTGAAATAAGCTTATCTTGATGAAAAGAATATATATCCTATTATTATCAGTGCTAACCTTTCAGAACATGAAGAAGAAAGATTATTGAAAGTTCTAAGGAAGCACCGAGCTGCTATTGGATATACTCTTCATGATTTAAAGGGCATTAGTCTCACTCTATGTCAGCCTAAAATTAATATGGAACCTGATGCTAAACCCGTTGTTGATCACCAACGTCGGTTAAATCCGAAGATGAAAGAAGTGGTAAGAACGGAAATATTAAAATTTCTGGAAGCAGGTATAATCTATCCTATAGCTGATAGTAGATGGGTAAGTCATGTTCATTGTTGTCGCGGAAAATGACACCTATGGGATTCCCAGGGAATCCCTTCTACTGTTGGCGAGGGTGAAGAGTTGCGCAAAGAGTAGGTCTAGCAATCAACGCGAGGGGATTTTTACCCAGGTTCGGGCCCCAAATGATGCGTAAAACCCTAGTCCTACTTGTCTGTGTTTATCTTGTGTTCTTCAGTTCTTGGACTAGCTACTATGCGTGCCCAGTCCAAAAAGTCTGAATCCTTCCACAGTACGGCTCGGGCCTCCTTTTATATGTCAAAGGGGTCGCCATAGTGGCACACAGGAGGTGGAAAGTATCTACAGTGTACAAGTTTAATGCGTGACAACGTAGGACAAACACATTTAATGCGCTGGCTATGTGCCCTCTTGCTTTATCTGGGTCGGCAACAGAGCTCGTCCCGTCCGTCGCCGCCTCACCTTGCTTCGACGCGCGTCCAAGCTGACGAGGCATGCAGCGCCATGCTGGTTGGCTGGCTGGTCGCTGTGCCAGGGTCTTCACGAAGATCTGCATGCCACCACGCAAGTGCTTGGCTAGTTGGCCTAGAAGCTGCATGCTGCCACGCAGGCGCTCGCCTAGTTGGCGGGCTGGTTGCTGCGTCGGAACGGCCGCAGGGCGGTGAAAATTTGGTAGGCACGGGCCCGGCAGCGGCCCCGCAGGTGCCCCCAGCAAGGGTCTTGCCGGGTTCTCGCGGGTGTCCCCGGCAAGGATCTTGCCCGGGGTCTTCGGTCATCCCCGGCAAGGATCTTGCCGGGGGTCTTCGTCTTCTGGTTCCTATCTAGACTTGCAGGCCTTTGGTCTCCACAAAGATCTGCATGCCACCACGCAAGCGCCCCCGAGTCTTGGTCTCGACGCTGTCGATGGTGTCAGAACTCTCTGGCTCAAGGGTGGCGGCTTTGCTGGTGTTGGGCAAGTTGCCCCGGCAAGGATCTTGCTGGGGCTATGTAGGCCGCCCCGGCAAGGGTGTTGCCGGGGGAAATCCATCTTGCCCCTTTGCTCTTCATGCCTCTGGCTTGAGTGCTGCCTTGGCAGTCTCTTTCCTTTCCTTTCTCTGCCCCGCCAAGCATGGCCGCAGGTGTGGCTATGACTGCCCGTGCACAAGTAAAGGGGTACAGAAAGGCCCCTACTTTTGTACACCGACAGGAGCCCCCGGGCCTGGGCCACACATAAGCATGAAGCATTGTTGGGCCAGGCCCAAAAAGGTGCACGGGCACGCATGGCACAGTTTTTACCGCAGTAACTTCTTTGTCAGTTGCACTTCCCCACGATCCGCATTGAGTGCGTGACGTGGGGGTCGTGCGTGGGACGGTCGCAGCACGCTTGCGTCACCTCGCAGTGAATAGTAAAGAGGTGGCCCGCGTCTTCCCCATGAAAAGGAGGAAACTGCAGGGGCGCTGCTCATTTGCGAAGTGGACTCGGTTCGTGGCCTTCATGGCGCGCGCGCCCCATGATCACGTGGCGCGGAACGGTTGTTCCACTTGTCTTCTTAATTCCGGCTCGCCCGCCACGTGTCCCCCATGCCTTAGGGAGGGTAGGTGGTGGATACAGAGGGCACATGCATTAACGCCGAGGCGGGAAGCCGGGCGTTCCTGATTGGAGCAGAGGGCTGGTCCTGATTCCCTGTGCCTCTGGCGGCCGGATTGGTCGAGTGGGGCGGCCGCCCTTAGGTTGGGGGCTGAGCCCCGGCTCTGCCCCTCTATAAAAAGGGAAGAGGGGCAGTGTCCTTCGGCATTCGTCTCCTTCCTGCTTGACCCCATTGTTCCATTCGCCATGGTGAGAGGGCGCGCTGGTGCCCCAATGGCGCCGACGAGGGCTTCTGCTCGACAGCGTGTCCCCCTTCCGCCGGAGCTCATGGCAACGGAGCCCGCTGTGAGAGGAAGAGGGAGGGGGCAAGGCTGAGGCCGCCATGGCGCTCGGGGGAGAGGAGGACGGGGCAGCGCACCGGCCGTGCTTCCGCCAATGGCTCTTCCCCCAATGGAGGGCCATGTCGGAGACCAGCCCCGCGCGTTCTTCATCAGGCTGCACAAGCCAGTGTGCGGTCACCTCCGACTCCCCACCCCGTTTGCCCGGGAAATGGAGCTTGATCCATCGCAGGCCTTGAGGCTGCATATGAGGGGCTGCGAGAACGGCGGCATGCGGGCGAAGTTGACTTCCCCGCCCCTCACGTAATGTACCTCCGCCGTGGGTGGAAGACATTTGCCCGTACCCATAGCCTGTCGGAGGGGCACATTCTCCAGTTCAAATTAATGGAGAACGGCCTGCTCTCCGTCAAGGTCTTCGGGCGCTCGGGAACCCGCTTAGGGTGCTGCGCGGAGAGCTCCACCGACAACGAAACCTCCTCTTCGAGCGACAGTGACCAGGAGGACAGCGACAGCGACGACAATGGTAGCGAGCGGGAGGACGCCGATTCCGACTCCGGCTGACCACCGGTGGCAGCACCATCATCTGCATCGGCTTCCTCCCTCGGCCACGCGCCTTGCCGAGGGTCATCCCCGCCATGCTCTCCATCGGCGCATTCCTCGTCGCCTCTTCTTTGCCTTCACCTGCCGCACCTGGGAGGAAAGGGGCACGAACAGAGATTGCGAGGCGCTTATCTTTCTTTTAGCTTGCAGGAACTTGCCAAATCTTAATTTCTAAATAATGTAATCTCTCGATCCCATGCCTGTGTCCTGTAACATTTGTACTTTTATCAGCATGTTAACGGAAAAGATCAGCCTCGCCGGGAACCCGTGCATGTATATGTCCATGCAGAGGCGAAACGCCTCTTTAATGCAAATAAACAAGTTCTCCCGGCAAGCTATCCTGCCGGTGCCATCTGTGCCCGTCGGAGATTCACATCTGCTGGGTTATAGACAAAGGGTCCAGCCCCTCGTCAATCTCCTTTTAGCAACGGTTACTACGACCATTCTGTCCGAAGCAGCGTTCGGGCCAGGGATGGGAGCACCCGAGTTTAAAAGAGAGTGGCGAGGTTTTCTAATGCACAAGTCACAGGTTACGAACACGAATGGGCAAGAGGTGAACTTTATCTGTTTGGTTTGCCGGGGGTCGTCGTGCCGGGCATTCTTCCCAACTTCTTGTCGGAGCCGGGTCCTTGGCGGAATCGAGCGCCCTTGCCGCGGCTGGAAGGAAGAGAGGACAGGAGCATGGAACCTTGGCGGTTCATTAACATTTGTTGGAATCAAAAAGCAGTACAATATTTTGGACAGGCATGTATATACGTATACACATAAACATGGAAATCAACAGGAAACTGTACATACTAAGGGTTTTCTTTCCCTGACTGTGCACAGGGTCTGCGCCTGGCTTTGTACATAGGGTTGCATGCCTTGCCGTCAAGGCTAGTACAAAATGGGGGTTGTCGGGGCTCCCGGCAACCGCGCCTTAGGGGTAAAACTTGCGAAGATGTTCGATATTCCAGGAATTGCTCACCGGAATGCCATCTTCGGTCTCCAGGCGGACTGCGCCGGGCCTGGTGACTCGTATTACCCGATAAGGGCCTTCCCACATCGGCATCAACTTGTTTTAATTCTTGGCGGATTGGATTCGCCGAAGAACAAGGTCGCCTTCCTCAAGGCTTCGGGTGTGAACCTTGCGGCTATGGTAGCGGCGCAAGGCTTGCTGGTAGCGAGCGGCTTGTACAGCAGCCTGAAAACGATCTTCTTTAAGGAGCGTCGCATCATCTTGGCGCAACTGCTCTTGCTCCAGCTCATCATAAGCGAGCACTCAAGGCGATCCGTATATGAGTTCCGTGCGGAGGACTGCTTCTGCCCCGTATACCAGGGCAAAGGGTGTCTGGCAAGTGGCTCGATTTGGTGTCGTTCTAATCGACCAAAGAACCGTTGGCAACTCATCAATCCAGCGCCTTCCACACTTGTGTAGCCTGTCAAAAGTTCTGGTCTTGAGGCCTCACAACACTTCTGCATTCGCCCTCTCAGTCTGGCCGTTACTTCTGGGATGAGCAACAGAAGCAAAGCAAAACTTGCCGCCGAGGTCTTGGATGTACTGCATGAAGGTGCGGCTCGTGCACTGCGTGGCGTTGTCGGTGATGACTCTATTTGGCACACCAAAACGGCATACCAGTCCCTTGAAGAACTTGACGGCTGATTGTGATGTCACCTTTCTCACCGGTTCCACTTCTGGCCACTTTGTGAACTTGTCGATCGCAACATACAAGTACTCAAAGCCCCCGACAGCACGGGGAAAGGGGCCCAGTATATCGAGCCCCCAGACCGAAAATGGCCAGGAAAGAGGGATTGTCTGACGAGCTTGGGCTGGTTGATGAAGCTTCTTTGAATGGAACTGGCACGCTTCACACTTGGTTACTAGTGCAGTTGCATCCCAAAGAGCGGTGGGCCAGAAGAAACCTTGCCGGAATGCTTTGCCGGCAAGGGCTCTTGACCCTATGTGGGAGCCACACATGCCTCCATGTATCTCTACCAACAGCTCCAATCCATCCTCCTGAGGAATGCACTTCAATTTCACACCGTTCGATCTCCTTCTGTATAGGGCATCATCCACAAACTGGTACATGCTGGACCGAAGGGGTACTTTCTCTGCTTCTTCCTGTTCCCCAGGGAGTTCCCCTGTATGGAGGAAACGGACGGTGCGCTGCGCCCATGCCGGATCCTAGGGCTCGACGGCAAGGACTAAAGGCTCATCTTCGGCTGTAGGGGCAGCTGCCTCCACGGTCAGGGCTTGGGGCCTTGCCGGAGGTTGCTCCTCCCCGGCAAGCTTGGGGTACCCGGCAACTTCCTTGCCGGCGGCACCTGGGAACTCAGCAGGAAAGTACTTGCCGGTGCCTGCCTTCCTTCGCTTGTTCTGTCCTGTTGATGGCTCAACGGATGGCTGGATTAGCTGAAGCACAAAGGTACCTGGTTCCACAGGCAACTTGAGGGTAGCGCGTTTCGACAAGTCGTCGGCAATGATGTTCGCTGCTCGGGGAACATGCTCTGCCTGTAAACCATCAAAACGCTCCTCCAACTTCCTCACTTCATCCACATAGGCCTCCATCAACGGGCTCTAGTAATCCTTGTTAACTTGCTTGACGAGAAGCTGCGAATCACCCCTGATGACGAGCTTCTTGATTCTGAGGTCTGCCGCGATCCTGAGAACAACAAGTAATCCCTCGTACTCTACAGTGTTGTTCGTTGATTTTTCCCGCGGAAAGTGCATATGGACTACGTACTTGAGGCACTCTCCGGTGGGTGCGACGAGTAGCACACCGGCACCAGCACCTTGCAGCGAGAAAGCTCCATCAAAGTACATAATCCAATCACGGCTCGTCTCCTTGCCGGGAAGGGTGGTATCTTGAATCTCTTCGTCGGGCGTTGAGGTCCATTCTGCTATGAACTCAACCAAGGCTCGGCTCTTGATTGTTGAAGTACTTTCAAACTTGAGGGCAAAGCTTGATAGTTCCAACGCCCACTCCACAATCCTCCCGGTTGTATCCGGGTTGTGCAAGATTCGTTGCAAAGGGAGGCGGGTGATGACGGTGATCTCATGCGCTTGGAAATAGTGACGCAGCTTTCTCGAGGCCATAAGGAGGCCGAAAAGTAGCTTCTATATGCCAGAATATCTGGATCTAGCCCCTTGCAAGAGGGAACTGATAGAATAAACCAGGTGCTGCATCATCTTCTTCTTCTATTCGACTCCGCCCACTTGCGCAGACTCTGTCTTGCCGGGTGTCGGTGTCAAAACCGGCGGATCTCGGGTAGGGGGTCCCGAACTGTGCGTCTAGGATCGACGGTAACAGGAGACGGGGGACACGATGTTTACCCATGTTCGGGCCCTCTCTATGGAGGTAATACCCTACTTCCTGCTTGATTGATCTTGATGAATATGAGTGTTACAAGAGTTGATCTACCACGAGATCGTAATGGCTAAACCCTAGAAGTCTAGCCTATGTGAATATGGTAATGAGTATCCCTATTCGGACTACTCTCTCCAGTTTATATAGACACCGGAGAGATCTAGAGTTACATGGAGTCGGTTACATCAAAGGGAATTTTCATAGTCGGTCGCCAAGCTTGCCTTCCACGCCAAGTAGAGTCCAATCCGGACATGGGTATAGTCTTCGCCCTTCATGTCTTCACAGCCCATCAGTCCGGCCCATGGCTAACAGGCCGGACGCCCGAGGACCCCTTAGTCCAGGACTCCCTCAGTAGCCCCTGAACCTGGCTTCAATGAGGAGGAGTCCGGCGCACAGATTTGTCTTCGGCATTGCAAGGCGGGTTCCCTCCTTCCGAACTCTGGAATAGTCTTCGGATGTAGTAAGTATATCTGGACCGTGTATGTAATTGCAGAGAATACAATATTCCACAAGTCCGACCTACCGACAACTGTTTATGACATTGCATTACGCCTGCCCGGTTATTATTTCCAACCGTTGGCTAGCCCCTCGCCCCACGTCTCGAGACGCGGTTTTACCAGCACGTCTTGTCAAAGCAGGGATCGTGTCCCTTATTCACGGGATTTTTAATAATGCAGGCATGGGTAACCCAACTGTCCCCCGGGTACAACTCTTTGAGGATAGGTAAGTTTCGAGACCCAGGAGGAGACGCTCAATATTATGGGTCTTTATATAGGGACCCAGACTTGTCTTTTTCTTTTGTGCTTGCTTCTTCCTCAACCCCAGCCACCTCGGGTTCTAGCCCTCGGGTTCCAATCACCACCAGCCCCAATCATGTCCGGGTCCAGCCGTCAAGGCCGGTGGGTGACTTCTTCTGTCACGGAGGAGGATGTTGCGAAGCTCCGCGTGGCGAGGTATCTGACCCCAGAAATCCTTCATCGGCTTCCCGCAAAGGCGCAGGTTATTCCCGCCCCCAAATCTGGCGAGAGGGTAGTATTTGTGTCCCACTTCCTCCACGGGTTAGGGTTCGCACTTAACCCCTTCGTCCGGGGGCTCATGTTCTACTATGGGCTAGATTTTCACGATCTGGCCCCGGACTCTGTTCTTCTCATCTCGACATTTATCGTCACGTGTGAGGCCTTCCTCCGGACTCCTCCGCACTTTGGTTTGTGGCTCAAGACTTTTGACGTGAGGCCACGGGTGACAGAGGAGGAGCAGGCAGAGTGCAGCAGCGTCGTAATAGGCAAGCATGCCAGCGCGGTTTGGTTTGAAGGATCTTTTGCCGAGTCCTCCGACTTATGGCATCAGGGGTGGTTTTATATCAACGAGCCGCGTGGCTCCAGGTGGGCAGCTATACCTGCGTTCCGACCCGGCCCTCCAGTTCAGCTTGCCTCATGGATCAATAAGGGATTGGACTGGGGATCCGTCAATGAAGTGCAGACTCTGCAAAGTCGCATCCGAAGCCTTACCAAGAAGGGCCTCGATCTTGTGAACATCGTCCAAGTAATGCTAGTCCGCCGAACCCTGCCATGTCAGCGGCGGTCTCTCCGTATGTGGGAGTTTAATCCAGAAGGGCGGCGAACTCTTCAGCACTTTTTTGGCACCACGCACGAAGGAATGTGGAAATTATATTTCGGGGAGCGAGAGCAATGGCCGGACACCACCGAAGATGTTGGCCTCGACTGCAATCATCCGGACACTTCGGTAAGTATCCAATCTCCGCATACCCTCTATTCGAGTATCTCTTGAGAAGATATTGATCAACCCGTCCCTACACAAGACTGGATAAAGAAAGCGGCGTTGATCTGGTGTCCGGTGCCCCTTCCCGAAGACTCTGCGAACGCCCTGCTAACGAGGATGCTGACTCCGACACCGTACCAGGTGTCTACGGAGGAGGGCGAGAACAGGGAGGCCGGAGGTGGCCTCCGCCCCAAGGATAACTTAGACGTTGTGCTCGGGGAACCGAAACCCTCTTGTCCGAGGGCAAAGGTGCAGAGGAAGCCCTCCATGGCATGAAGAGGGCCGCTTCTGAAGATCAGGAGGGGAAACCTTCCAAGAAAGGGAAAACACCATCGTCGGGTGGCTTGATCCGGGCAAGCGATGTTGATGTAGAGCTTTATGATGAGGACAAACCTCTGGCCAAACCATAAGTGCAGCAGGGTACTTTAATCATACCTCATTCCTTTCTTATTACTGAAGTAATCCTCCGACATATGTACGTCCTCGCAGGTTAACGCCTGGTGTTTCTCAATCGTCTTCCTCCTCGGGAGACCTTCTTCCAGAGATGATGGAGAGTGACACGCCTTCTCCAGCCTCCTCGCCCAACAGGGCAGTTGATTTTGAGGTATCGTCCCAGGGGGCTCCTCCCGATCGACAAGTAGTGCAGGAAACGAAGAAGGCGTTACCCGACGGTGGTGCCTCTATCACTCAGGGTTCAGGAATCAAGCATGACGGCCCCAAACTATCCGATTTACAGCCGGAACGATTCTGGAGGCGAGTGGGCGGATTCCTTCAAAGGAATGCCGTACTCTGGCGGCGGTTTCCGGAGACCCAGGAGCGCCGGAAACGCTGACGGACATGCTGCGACAAGCGTCCGTTTCGAACGAGCATCGTGCCTTGATGGCTACAATGGTCAAAAAGGTTTTATCCGCGAAGAGCGGGTTGAACAAGGCCTTTACGAGCCTTCTAAGGGGTTTTGAGGTTTGTGATGTAATTTTGCCAATGGAATTTTATTGACAGAATGCACGTGTTGTATATGCAGTAGCCCCTGAGACTCGGATTTCCTTCCAAAGGAAGCGATCAGAGGATCGAAAAGATATGCTCAGGTACTAACCTTGATTTAACAATGAATACACGCTGCCTCCCCTCCTGCAGCTACCCGAAATACGGAAGTGGCCGAACTGCAGCGAAAGCTGGATATTGCGGAGGATGACATTGCATTGATCAACAGGCGTCTTGACGACTCACAAGGTATATATTTCGAGCATTCCTTACACCAGTGTGCTTGTATTTTAAGCCTGACTCTAAAAAGAGTTTTATATGAAATGTGCATAAATGTAGATGGTGCTGCCGCCGTGGAGGCCCTTCGGTCGGAGCTAGCCCGGGCCAAGAAGCAGGCCCGGTTTAGTAATGCGGCTGTCGAAAAGGGATCGGCTGGGTTGAAAGCCGAACAAGTTGCGCGGCGCCAAGACAAGGAGAAGATGTCCACCATTGCGCACGAATTAGAGAATGCTGCTAGCCGCTGTAAACTTCTTGAGAAAGAAAATGAAGCCAGAACGGCTGAACTTGACAAGGCCTTACGGGAGGCGAGAGAAGCGCGGTCTGAATCCAGAGCGGCCCGTGAGGAGATCCGGCAAGCTGTGGATATTGCTGCTGGCAAGCCCTTTTTGCTGCAGACTAAGTTTGGCGATCCAAACTATGCTCAGCTTAACCACGTATGGAGTACTCCGGACAAATTTTTAGACTTGCCGAAGAGTTCTTCCGATGCGGCGCGGTTTTACCACGCACAAGAGGGTAGTGCAATGGAAAAGCTTTTCTGGTCACAGTTCGGCGCGTCAAAGCGCCCTCTTCTGCTGAATGAACAGATGTCCCAGTGGGCCAAGCTGCATAGGATATCTGGCGCTGCCATGAAGAACGTCATAGTCCGGTTGTGGCCGACTGAGCCTGTTCCGAGTAGTTATTCTGGCCTGGTGTAGCGGCTTGTTGACGCGGTGCCACATATCGACGTTGTGAAGCGGTCGGCGTGCATTGAGGGTGCATGGATGGCCTTTGCCCGAGTCAAAATGTTCTGGGGAAGGATGAAGGCCATCGATGTTGCGGCGAGGAGTCCACCCAAGGGCAAGGACCGTTGTGAGATGGAGCACTATTTTGAAGACGTCCTAGAGGCCGCCCGCTTGATAGAGGGTCAGTGCTCGAAAGACATAATGTTCGAGTGATGTGTATAAGGCTTGTAACAGATAACTTTATAGTTAATCTATTTTTATATTTTGCTCAAAAGCTTGAATTCCTCCTGTGCGGCCGTTTTAGTATAATATGAAAGTTTTCTAGTCGTCGGCTTCAGCCCCCTCGTAGGAAGTATGGGGGTGTTCGGAAAAGCATTTAATCACTCTTTATCCAACGTCTTGGTCCATAAAGGAGGTGATAATGCGACGAACCAGGTAATCAGACTATAGGGCGTTAACACTTTCACTTAGCCATAGGAGTTTTATCGTGAGGCTACGACATAGCCCCTGGTATGTATATGGCGTATCGTAATATAGTGCCTTACATATTTTTATCTAAAAAAGATCCTTCGCGTGACACGGAGAATTGCTAAAGATTCGAATAAGTCGTCAAGTGGTTGACCAGCTCTCGCCGCATCATGACAGTCAGTTTTCGGCTTTCTCTACTGAGGTGCTCATCCGGTCTAGGCCAGGGCACGATCACAGTAGTTCTCCCTTTACTACCCTAGCCGATAGAGCGGAACATAGGGTAGCAAGCACAGGAGCCGGGCAACCCAACTATTGACCAAAGACAATGATTTGGAGCTAATGCATATAAGGCCAAACTTGCGACGCCGAAGAACCAAAGACAATGAAAGCACCAATGTCGGTGTCAAAACCGGCGGATCTCGGGTAGGGGGTCCCGAACTGTGCGTCTAGGATCGACGGTAACAGGAGACGGGGGACACAATGTTTACCCAGGTTCGGGCCCTCTCTATGGAGGTAATACCCTACTTCCTGCTTGATCGATCTTGATGAATATGAGTGTTACAAGAGTTGATCTACCACGAGATCGTAATGGCTAAACCCTAGAAGTCTAGCCTATGTGAATATGGTAATGAGTATCCCTATCAGGACTACTCTCTCCGGTTTATATAGACACCGGAGAGATCTAGGGTTACATGGAGTCGGTTACATCAAAGGGAATCTTCATAGTCGGTCGCCAAGCTTGCCTTCCACGCCAAGTAGAGTCCAGTCCTGACACGGGTATAGTCTTCGGCCTTCATGTCTTCACAGCCCATCAGTCCGGCCCATGGCTAACAGGCCGGACGCCCGAGGACCCCTTAGTCCAGGACTCCCTCACCAGGGCCAGGCTTTGCCGGGGGCTCCGCCTTGCCGGCGTCAGGCCCTGCCGGAGAGAGCTCCGACCCATCATCCGATGGCTCCGCCGCTACCGCTGCTTCTTCCTCAAGTTCTCTCTGTGCCACTAGCGCAACACTGACCACTTGATTCATTGCCGCTAGGTATAGCAGCAACGACTCTTGCGGTTTAGGCGCGATTAGTATTGGCGTGGATGAGAAGTACCTCTTCAAATCTTGCAGTGCCGCCTCTGCCTCCGGAGTCCATTTCATTGGACCCTCCTTTTTCAAAACTATGAAAAAGGGGAGGGCGCGCTCAGCTGATTTGGAGATGAACCTACTTAGAGCAGCAACGCAGCCGGCGAGCCTACGGACATCTTTGACTCATCTTGGCACCTCAATCTGCTCAATCGCTTTGATCTTGTCGGGATTTGCTTCGATTCCGTGTTGAGACACAAAGAACCCAAGAAGTTTGCCGAATGGGACGCTGAACACGCACTTCTCTGGGTTGAGCTTGAGGTTGATCTTGCGTAGGTTTCCAAATGTTTCCTCCAGATCCTGCACGAGCGTGGCCTTGTCCTTGGTTTTGACCAATATATCATCCATATAAGCTTCCATATTTCTATGCAGCTGGGGCTCAAAACCAATTTGGACTACTCGGGCAAACATCGAACCAGCGCTTTTCAACCCGAAAGGCATCCGTACAAAATAGTACGTACCACATGGGGTGATGAACGCAGTCTTTTCTTCATCTTCCTTCATCATGAAGATCTGGTGGTATCCTGAGTAGGCGTCGAGGAACGACAGCAGGTCACACCCGGCAGTGGAGTCCACTATGTGGTTAGTGCGTGGCAGAGGGAAAGGATCCTTTGGACAGGCTTTATTGATATCCGTATAGTCAATACACAGCCTCCATTTCCCATTCGCCTTACGCACCACCACTGGATTGGCCAACCACGTGGGGTGGAGCACTCCTCTGACCAAGACTACCACCTCCAACCTCCTGATCTACTCGATGATGAACTCTTACCGCTCCAAAGCTTGCTTCTTGACCTTCTGCTTGACGGGCCGCGCATGGGGACAGACAGCAAGGTGGTGCTCAATCACCTCCCTGGGAACGCCGGGGATGTCGGATGCTTGCCATGCAAACACGTCGACATTCACTCGCAGGAAGGCGACGAGCGCGCTTTCCTATTTGTTGTCAAGGGTGGAGCTTATAGTAGAAGCTCCACCCATGCCATCCTCCCTGGCGGGAACTTCTTGGTTTTCGGTGGGGCCGCCTTGGACCTCTGGCTCCCGCTGGTGGAGCTCTTTGGCAAGTCCCCAACGGGAACGCTGGTGCTCCGAAGAGGCGCGTTTGATGGAGGGGGTGTAGGAGTCCTTGCCGGGATCAGAAGTCTTGCCGGAAGGGGCCTTGCTGACAGGGGCAGAGGCCTTGCCGGTTTTCTTCCCTCCCAGGGTCTCAGTGGT
Source organism: Aegilops tauschii subsp. strangulata (assembly GCF_002575655.3). NCBI lineage: Eukaryota > Viridiplantae > Streptophyta > Magnoliopsida > Poales > Poaceae > Aegilops > Aegilops tauschii. Next base: position 272,296,149 of record NC_053037.3, on the reverse strand, counting down.
AGGGACAAGTGCCTTGGCGGTAGCCGCTGCAACTACCTCCCGGTAAAGCTGGTCGGTGCAGATGAGCATGTCTTACCTGTCGGAGGGGACGGTGATGGTGCTCATTGGCTCGGGCATCTTCAATGTGTTGTAGGCGTAATGTGATGCCGCCATAAACTTGGCCAGCGCTGGGCGGCCGAGGATCCCATTATAGGGCAAGGGGATCTTGGCAACATCAAAAACAATCTTCTCCGTCCTATGGTTCAGCTCGCCCCCAAATGTAACGGGCAACGTGATCTTACCCTTCGGCTGACTCCTCCCCAGGTTGACCCCTTGAGGTTGCATATTGTTGGTGAAACCAGCAATGGCAAACACCCGACCGCCGTTGTGCAATCAGGGTGATCCTCGGTGTCAAAAATGATAGGCGTGCTGGACCACTTCAGTGGCCTCTGGGCGTTGAATGATGGCTCCGCCGCAGTAACTTCACCCGCCCACTATTTCAGTTGGCGGTGAGAGGTGTGCAACGAGGCGCCACCGTCGACGCACATGGCCTCCGTTGCTTTTTGGAACTCGTGCTCGCTGGACTCTTCATCCTCATCATGATCATCGTCTCCCTCCTTCTTGTCGCGGCCCCGAGCGGGCCTTTCTGGTTGATTATCTTTGTCGCGGCGACCTCCTCGACCCCCATGCTTCTTGCCCGACGCCTCAGCACCATCCTGGCCCTTCTCCTTATCGCGCCTCTCATACTCAGCTTTCTGCTTCTCTGCAAGCAGATCAACCTGCCGCCAATTCTGGAGGTCATGGCCATTGGTGCGATGGATCTTGCAGTACTGCTTGTCGGAGCCTCCTTGCTTGTCAGCAGCCGCCAAGGCCCGGCAGGCAGTGCACCCAGCAACTTCCTTGCCGGGGTCGTCAGCCCTGGCCTTCTTGGCGGCGCCGGGGTCACCGGATCCCTCGACGGCAAGCACGGTCTTGCCCTTACGCTTCCTATTGCGGCGTCAGCCCTTCTTTGTTGGGGCGACGGCGTCTCCGTCTGTGGAGTCGGCTTCCACGCCGGCATCTTCGCCGGGGTACTTCCTCCGTTCTTCAGCCCGAGCACATCTATCGGCCAGAACATAAAGCTCGGCTACATCCTTAACCTTGTTCATCGCCAGCTCCTCACGCATCTTGCGGTTGCGCATGTTCTGATGGAATGCACTGATGACGGCGGCGGGATGAACATTTGGGATGTTATAATGCACACATGGCTGAACCTCTGTATGTACTTGCACAGGGTTTCGCCGTCCTTCTAGGGGATGACATGCAAATCACTTGCCTGGCCAGGAGCTTGGTGGCCTCCGGTAAAGGGGCCAACAAACTCGTGGCACAGATCTGACCAAGAAGAAATGGAATCCACTGGCAGGTGCATCAACCATGACATGACGTTGGGCTTAAGTGCCAATGGGAAGTAGTTGGCAAGCACTTTGTCGTCGCGAGCCCTGGCAGCTTGCATCGCGATAGTGTAGATGCCGAGGAACTCCGACGGACGAGTCTTGCCGTTGTACTTTTCTCCGACCTCAGGCTTGAATGTGCAGTGGGTGGGCCACTGGAACTGTCGCAGCTCACGGGTAAGGTAGGTCACCGGAACCCCCCGGCGCTAGGCGGTCCATAGTGGGCCCCGCACTCCTATCTGACTAATGGCGCGCTTCCCGCCGCCGCTCGATGGTGGTTCGAGCGTCTTCCTGGGCTCGCTCCCGAAGAACTTGACGTTGGTCGTGGCGGGCTCGCGGGTTGGACAACACTATGGAAACGTTGTCATCGGCGTTGGCCCGACGAGCCAGCGGCTGCTGTTGCTAGCGTGGGGGAGGAGAGTGCACCATGGTCGCAACAGCTCCGGTCCTTCCACCACTGGCGTGCGCCGGCTCGACAGAGCGCCGGCACGAGGGTCCCGCAGGTCGCGGTTCATCTTTAATGGCGAAGCTGATCTGGCTCTGAATGGTGGCTCTCCACTCGTCGAGCTTCTCCGCGGCAGGAGGAAAGTCGAGGAGCAGTTGCACGCGCACCACCGCTTCTGCTGGCGTGGGTGGCGGCGAAAGCTGCGTGGACTGTGATGTGCTATGACTTCTAACCACATTAGAAGGAGCTCTATCACCGTCTCGTGGTCGTGCACCGTTTCCGCCAGCGTCTGGGCGCACATGCTGGCCCGGTGCATCTCGAGAGTGACGCAAAGGGCTCTTCCCGCGGCGGCACCCGGGGGCACCGACGTCACGGCGTTGCTCGTCATGCGTGATATGGGAAGACCGTGGCGCGGGCGCCGGCTGGGGCGTCTTGGAGGTTGCCGCGCCGCCCGTGGGTAGCACGGCCCCGTCCCTGGACCCAGCGGCGTGCGACTCGTCGTCTTGGGGGCGAACGACGCCGCTCGCTTGGCTCTGATTGCTAGGGTGGCATGGAGGCTCGGGGGCCGCGTCTCCACCACCATCCGGGGCCGCCCCATCGCCCGCCCGCGCTGGTACGGGCAGTTCGGCTCCAGACGAACCGATCGTTGTGATCCCCTTCTTCTTGGGAGCCATGGCGATGAAGGAGTCGATGCGCTAACTTCTAGACCAGATTTTCACAGCCTCACACCCCCTACATGGCGCGCCAAAGATGTCGGGGAAAACGACACCTATGGGATTCCCAAGGAATCCCTTCTACGGTTGGCGGGGGTGAAGAGCTGCGCAAAGAGCAGGTCTAGCGATCAACGCGATGGGATTTTTACCCAGGTTCGGGCCGCAAATGATGCGTAAAACCCTAGTCCTGCTTGTCTGTGTTTATCTTGTGTTCTTCAATTCATGGACTAGCTACTATGCGTGCCCAGTCCAAAAAGTATGAATCCTTCCACAGTACGCCTCGGGCCTCCTTTTATATGTCAAAGGGGTCGCCAAAGTGGCACACAGGAGGTGGAAAGTATCCACAATGTACAAGTTGATCGCTTAACATCATAGGACAAACGCATTTAATGCGCTGCCTACGTGCCCTCTTGCTTTATCGGCGTCGGCAACAGAGCTTGTCCCCTCCGTCACCGCCTCGCCTTGCTTCGACGCTCGTCCAAGCTGACGAGGCATGCAGCGCCATGCTGGCTGGCTGGCTGGTCGCTGTGCCAGGGTCTTCACAAACATCTGCATGCCACCACGCAGGTGCTTGGCTAGTTGGCCTAGAAGCTGCATGCTGCCACGCAGGCGCTCGCCTAGTTGGCGGGTTGGTAGCTGCATCGTAATGGCCGCGGGGCGGCGAAACTTTGGTAGGCACAGGCCCGGCCGCGGCCCCGCAGGTGCCCCCGGCAAGGGTCTTGTCGGGGCTCGCGGGCGTCCCCGGCAAGGATCTTGCCGGGGGTCTTCGGCTGTCCCCGGCAAGGATCTTCATGGGGTTCTTCATCTTCTGGTTCCTATCTAGACTTGCAGGCCTTTGGTCTCCACAAAGATCTACATGCCACCACGCAGGCGCCCCCGAGTCTTGGTCTCGACGTTGTCGATGGTGTCAGAACTCTCTGGCTCAAGGGTGGCGGCTTTGCTGGTGTTGGGCAAGTTGCCCCGGCAAGGCTCTAGCCGGGGCTATGTAGGCCGCCCTGGCAAGGGTGTTGCCGGGGGAAATCTATCTTGCCCCTTTGCTCTTCATGCCTCTGGCTTGAGTGCTGCCTTGGCAGTCTCGTTCCTTTCCTTTCTTTGCCCCGCCAAGCATGGCCGCAGGTGTGGCTACGACTGCCCGTGTACAACTAAAGGGGTACAAAAGGCCCCTACTTTTGTACACTGACAATTGTGTTCGTAAGAAAGGAGGTATAACTGTTGTTCCTGATGATAAGAATGAACTTATTCCACAAAGAATTGTTACAGGCTATAGAATGGTAATTGATTTTAGAAAATTAAACAAAGCAACTAGAAAAGATCATTACCCTTTGCCTTTTATTGATCAAATGCTTGAAAGATTATCTAAGCACACACACTTTTGCTACCTTGATGGATATTCTGACTTTTCACAAATACCTGTTTCTCAACCTAATCAAGAAAAGACCACTTTTACCTATCCTTTTGGAACCTGTGCTTATAGACGTATGCCTTTTGGTTTACGTAATGCACCTGTTACCTTTCAAAGATGTATGATGTCACAGCCTGATTTTTGGCCCTTTCTTTTTATTTTGATTTTCTGAGGTTTGTGGTCTGGAAACTGAACAAGATGACCTCTTCTTTCTTTCCAGAGTGGCTTGTCATCCTCATACCCATCCCAAGACCTTGCCATTTCCATCCTGGACCAAACCCAATATTCTTTTTCTAGGGAATATTCCTTTTTCTGTTAAAGGAATAATCCTTTTGCCCTAGGTTGTGAAGCAACCTATATTTCCATCACTCCTAAAATTCCCAAATAATTCTCATAAATTGTTTGATTCATATCTTCCTCAAATATGGCAAAACTTTTCATTGCCATGTTCAAAAATATTCCACCAATAATTCTTTTCCTATTCTGCCCTAAATAGCACTTTGTGAAGCAAGTGCTATTTTTCCTTTGCCCAATTGACTTCAAACTTCTTGGACATCATTTCCTGTCCATATCATTGCCACATGCCAAAATGCAACCTCATCTGCCTAGTAATTATTTATTTATGATTTTCCAAAGTTTCTGTCCAGAAAGAAACTTTCTAAAGGAGGTACAAGCTAGCCATATCAAAATGAGTTGAAATTTATGCATGACCTCAATATCATCATATCATAGCCCTCCACCAAATTTGAGCTCATGTCATGCCTCCATGTGAGCTCATCTTCAATTCTTTTATTCTGTCCAAATTTTCAGTTTGTGAAGAAAGTATATTTTATCTTGCTCCATTATTGCTGAAAATTTTCCTAAGCCTTCTCCTTCCCATATAACCTATCTCCACCCAATTTGGGCATATTTCACCTAGCCATTATTCCTCTAGAATTTTTGTAAGTTTCTGCTCAGTGGAAATGCTTGTGAAGCAAGTACCATTTTCGTTTATTCAATTGGTATGAAACCTTTTGCAGTATTTTCATATGACCAAATAACTCAGCCTTGCCCAAGTTGAGCTCAAGTGGATACCCCATGTGAGAGCATCATCATGATCTTGATTCTGGACCCTTTTGGTCAGTTGCAAAGCAACTATATTAAGCTTTGATCTATTTGCCTCCAAAACCCCCAGGACTCTTGTCTTTCCTTAGTCTATCGTCCCAGACAACACCATTTGACCCAATCAGTTCTCTGTTGAGCACAGTGGCTTGATAAAGTTTGATACAGCAAACTTTAATCGAAGACTAACTCAGCTGCAGAGCTTCTTCTGTTGATCCATCACCTCCCTTAGCTTATATGATGCAGGGACTCATCACTAGAAAACTCGCGACAGTATCTTGCGTCCCCTCCTTGCCGGGCACAGTGGTGACCGCGTCATTTGCACGTGCTCTGGCAGCATTGGTCGCGTCCAGAGCGTCGTTTTGCTCGGGCACGGCTCGTGGTCGTCGCGTTCGCTCACCCGTGCATGTCTAGCGTGTTTTCCGCGTTGTCGCCGTCCCTCTAGAGCCATTGCCCCCTCAGTTTGCTTCCCCGGCGACCCGTCCCCGTCGAGAAACAGTGCGTGCCCGTGACCGCGTCGTCTTCGACCTCCGTGTCTTCTTCCTCCCCTTGTCCCCAAGCTCTGCCTCGTCTCCGTGACCTCTGTGCCTCGTCCGCGTCCTCCCTCGTCGCCTTCCCGCGCCCTCCCGTGATCGCTGTCGTTGCCAGAGCATTGGCCGGACCTTCAGCGGCGGTACCCGAGCTCAACCGCCTTGGCCGGCTATAAGTAGCCCTCCCCGCAGCCTCCCGAGCACATCACTAGCCTCCACCGTCTCCTAGAGCCCTGCCTAGCCGTTGTCTCGAGCTCAAGAAGCTCTTAGTCCCTCCAATGGCCAACACGGCCGCCGCACTGGTCCACCTAAATTCACTCGAGGCCGGCCCCCTCCCTCCTCATTCCTTCACCAGAGGAGTCCCCCTCGACCCTCTGATCCACCCCACCTACTTGCCCCTCGCCGGAGTGCCCCGCAGCCTCGTAGCCCAACTCCACCCGAGCCACCGCCCGCCGGCATAGAATTCACCCTCGTATCAGCCCTCCCCGAGCTCCGTGACCTAGCGTAATGGATGCGCCTCATCTCCCCGAGCTCGCCGGGGGTTGAAGCGTGGCAAATGATGGCCTATAGTACCGCCAGTCATCGCCGGAGCGCTCGGCCTCGTCCCGGCCTCTGTTCGCCGTCGGGAAGAAGCAGAGGAGGAGCGGGAGGAGAGAGAAGGCGAGGCGGGACCCACCTAGCAGGGAGAGAAGTTCCGGCCCCGCCACTGCCAGCATGGATAAGTGGAAGTGTAGTTTTGATTTTACGCTTTCGTTTTAGTGAAAGCGTAAACTGCTGCGGCTTCGGCTGGAAATGCGTTTTCACTGTCCCGAAAGCGTATTTCCCTGGAATGTGCTACCCGCCGAGCTGCCAGGGGCCCGTCTGTGAATATTTTATTTATGGAATAGTCCCTGGACTTCAACCCTTCATAACTGTTTGACCGTAACTCCGATTGAGGTGAATCCAACACCCATGTCTTCGTCTCTTCAAGCCCAAACTTTTGGTATAATTTTCACTATGGTTTGACATACTGGAAATAACCATTTTACCCATGCCCCTAATCAGCCCCCTCTGAGAGAGTACCCTTTCCGGTGATTCTTTCCGTGATCGTTCCGCACTTCTCCCCGGAGCCTTCTTCATCCCCAAGCAAGCCACAACCACCATTCGCATGATAGCCATGCAGAAGCATTGGTCTTCAACTTGAATCTTTAATAATTGTCTGTTTGTTTTACTACTGCTGTCCGTATTTCGGTTATGCTTATGGATCGGTGGTTACCGTCATGCCATGTTTTCTTGCACTCTGTTATTATGTTCTTCATGCTAGTATTACTTTAATATTGGCCATGCTGGGTAATAGTACATGTTGGTGATGGTCTTTGGTGCACGACTGTCGTCGGTTCCGAGTATCGTGGTTGTGCACGTTCTTTTGCACCCAGTTGGTTAAATGCTTGCATGGTATTTTTATCGTTATGTTATTGCATGGTATTTATTGTTGATGGTAGTGGTCATGTTATGCTATGACTAGTGTCGGGGATATACCCCGCAGTGTAACCCGCCGAATGTATGACCCGGCTGGAGCTTGGCGATTCACTGGCGACCCGCCCTGACCAGACGGTTTACAAGCAACCCGCCTGAACATTATGACTCATTGGTAACCCGGCGGGCGGGACAGACGAATGACAAGGCCCAAGGCCCAGAAGGCCGGTTTATGTTAATGGTGGGCCGGTTTAAGAGGAAAGGCGTGAGGAATATTTCCTTTACAAGGAGTTAAGACCGGGACTTGTATCCGGTTTGTATTAGAAGGTAGACTAGTCCTAATCCTAATAGGACTCCACATGTAACCCGCCCCTCTAACTTATATAAGGAGGGGCAGGGCTCCCCAAGAGGAGGAGGCAAGAATAATCTTTAGGGCTAGACATAACTAGGAGAGCCGGTTTACGGCGACTCCCTCATGATGATAATGAGACCTAGCCACAAATAGCATGTAGGGTTGTTACCGGATGATGTTTCCTGGGGCCCGAAGCTGTCTAAATCCTTGTCTTGTGTTGCGTCTCTCGATTCCGCTCAACCCCTCTCAAGCTACCACATAGATGCGTTGGCCTCATGACTAAGTCCTCACACTAGGAAATCTGTCGTGACATATCCACGACAGTTGGCGCCCACCGTGGGGCCTGCGCACGGTGGTGTTGAGTTCTTGAAGGGATCTCTTTAGGGTTCGAGAAGCTACGACCCGCCGGATCAGCAAGAGCCGGCGTGGAAGAATTCAAGTCAACTATGAAGTTCATTAGTCAAAGATTGAAAAAGTTTTTCAGCGGCGGCATATACAAGTTTGAGACGAGAGAAGCTAGGGTTTGGCGTCCTGTGCGTCGCCACCAACGCGACTTGGCGAACCAAAGCCAGATCGATAAAGGAAGCCGACGGGATTTTCGCTGAGCCACCATACGCCGCGTCATATCAATCCGCAAGTTGCCGCTGCTGCGTATATACGCTTGAAGCCCCGAGTACGCAGTGTCCCGTTTGCTGTCTCGAGAGAATCAACCGCTGCTGCTGCTTCGAGTCCCAAGGGCCCTCACGTGAAGCTACACTACAAGAAATTTGTCAACTTATGACCTTCTCTTAGTGACCCCAGCTGAATTGGTCGTAAATTCACGGCCATTTCGCTTGGAAGGGCTCAAACCCTGAAATTGCTTACACCAAATGGTCACAAAGCAGACAAGAGGCGCCAATGACCTTATTTCTACCTGATTACGACCAATATAAATGGTCATGAGGTTGTGAACATGGATGCATTGGTACTTATTGCTATGACAAGGCGCCACCTCATCAGTTTTGCCTATGTGTCATTTCCATGTGTCATTTTTTTCCCTAGGTTATGAAGCAACCTATATTTCTGTCATTCCCAAAATTCCCAAAAAAATTGGGCATTCTTTACTATCCAAATCATCGCCTCATGACAATATTCAACTCCATTTGACTGGTAAATCTTCCTCGGCAAATTTCCAAAGTTTTTGTTCAGCTCGAACTGTTGTGAAGGAAGTACTGGCTAGGCATATCCTAATGAGCTGAATTTTTTCCACATCTTCTATATTCCCAAATCATATCTCTCCACAAAATTTGAGCCCCATCTAACAATACATGTGAGTGTGGCTTCAACATTCATATTTTCTGTCCAGTGTGGCACGTTGCAAAGCAAGTGACACCTAGGCTCCTCCATTTGAGCTGCAAATTTTCCAAGATAGTACCCTTAGTAGATGATCATCCTCGGCCAAAACTCAGGCCCATTGGCCATGTGCATTTCCCGTACCACTAATCAAACACTTGGGTGCTAATTCATGTTTGAGCTCGGTTCAGTCTCCTCGTGAGATTCTTCTATTGCCTTCTTCTTCCTGACACCTATCAGGGGAGTGCCCAACCCACTAGACATGCCTAGGCCGCCCGGAACGCGTGGCAACACCACGATCACGCGGTGACCACGCGGCGGGCATGTGAGTCTACGCGCTTTGGAGTTGGGGCCCTGGGCACCATCCAAACCTCAACGTATCGCCACCAAACCATGTATTTCTGATTAAATAGATACTTTTCTACCTAGAAATGATTTTTTAAAAAAATAAAGAGCAAACTATGAGGCAGCTGCAGTTCAAATTTGTCCCGCTTCCTGCTGAATCAGCAGAAATTTGTCTTTTTCACCAGAGGTGGATAAAAACTTTTGGCACCCAACCATTTTGTCAATTGTGCATTAAACATGGCCTAGTATTTTATAAAATTGATCTGGTCCAAATTTGCAACAAATATATGGTAGGTCCTTCACAAAAAACTCATTTTGGGCACTCGAAAAATGGAAAATTGATTTTTCGTCCAAAGAAAATGAAAACTCCCTTAGGCAACATTTTTTGCCATTTCAATATGCACCCTTGTGCACAATATGAGATCATTTGAACAAACTATGCCATGAATGTGGCCATAAGATTGATCATTTGGCTTGAAAGCCATGAATCTTCGGAGATGATAGCTCATTTCTGAGAACACCTTTTTAAAATAATTGCCGTATTACAAGTTTGTTATTCTTTCTGGGAACTTGGCCACATATAATGACACAATGCGAAGGTTTCCCAATTTTTTGATTTTTTTTGAATTTTTTATGCCCGTTTCAAAATGCGGTCAAAACGGCGGGAATGACCGTTCCTAGCTAGTGGTTGAATCTTGGAATTTTTTTTGGTGTTTCTCTGATTAAATAGATACTTATGTACCTAGAGATGATTTTTGGAAAAAAATAGCAAACTATGAGGCAGCTGCAGTTCAAATTTGACCCGCTTCCAGCTGAATCGGCGGAAATTTGTCTTTTTCACGAGAGGTGGATCAAAACTTTTTACACCCAACCATTTGGTAAATTGTGCATTAAATATGGCCTAGTATTTTAGAAAAATGATTTGGTCCAATTTTGCAACAATTATTTGGGAGGTCCTTCACAAAAAAACCTCCTTTTGGGCACTCGAAAAATGGGAAATGGTTTTTTCGTCCAAAGAAAATGAAAACATCCTTAGGCAACATTGTTTGCCATTCCAATATGCACCCTTGTGCACAATATGAGATCATTTGTACAAACTATGCCATGAATGTGGCCATAAGATTGATCATTTGGCTTGAAAGCCATTGATCTCCACACGTGATAGCTCGTTTCTAAGAACACTTTTTTAAAATAATTGCCGTATTACAAGTTTGTTATTTTTCCTGGGAACTTGGCCACATATAATGACACAATGCGAAGGTTTTCCAATTTTTTGATTTTTTTTTGAATTTTTATGCCCGTTTCAAAATGCGGTCAAAACGGCGGGCTTGATCGTTCCTAGCTAGTTGTTGAATCTTGGAAAACTTTTGATGTTTCTCTGATTAATTAGATACTTATGTACCTAGAAATGATTTTTGGAAAAAATAAATAGCAAACTATGAGGCAGCCGCAGTTCAAATTTGACCCGCTTCCAGCTGAATCGGCGGAAATTTGTCTTTTTCACGAGAGGTGGATCAAAACATTTTACACCGAACCATTTGGTCAATTGTGCATTAAATATGTCAAAGTATTTTATAAAATTGATTTGGTCCAATTTTGCAACAAATATATGGTAGGTCCTTCACAAAAAAAAAACTCATTTCGGGCACTCGGAAAATGGAAAATGAATTTTCCGTGCAAAGAAAATGAAAACTCCCTTAGGCAACATTGTTTGGAATTCCAAGATGCACCCTTTTGCACAATATGAGATCATTAGAACAAACTATGCCATGAATGTGGCCATAAGATTGATCATTTGGCTTGAAAGCCATGAATCTTCACGCATGATAGCTCATTTCTGAGAACATTTTTTTAATAGTTGCCGTATTACAAGTTTATTATTTTTCCAGGAAACTTGGTCACATATGATGACACAATGCGAAGGTTTTCCAATTTTTTGATTTTGTTTGAATTTTTTATGCTCGTTTCAAAATGCGGTCAAAACGGCGGGCATGACTGTTCGTAGCTAGTGGTTGAATCTTGGAATTCTTTTGGTGTTTCTCTGATTAAATATATAGTTATGTACCTAGAAATGATTTTTGGAAAAAATAAAGAGCAAACTATGAGGCAGCTACAGTTCAAATTTGACCCGCTTCCAACTGAATCGGTGGAAATTTGTCTTTTTCATCAGAGGTGGATCAAGGCTTTTGACACCCAACCATTTGGTCAATTGTGCATTAGATATGTCCTAGTATTTTAGAAAATTGATTTGGTACAATTTTGCAATAAATATTTGGTAGGTCCTTCACAAAAAAGCTCATTTTAGGCACTCAAAAAATGGAAAATGATTTTTCCGTGCAAAGAAAATGATAAGTTCCTTAGGCAACATTGTTTGCCATTCTCAGATACACACCTGTGCACGATATGAGATCATTTGAACAAACTAGGCCATGAATGTGGCCATAAGATTGAGCATTTGGGTTGAAAGCCATGCATCTTCATACTTGATAGCTCGTTTCTGAGAACACTTTTTAAAAATAATTGCCGTATTACAAGTTTATTATTTTTTCTGGTAACTTGGTCACATGTAATGCCACAATGCGAAGCTTTTCTAAATCTTTGAATTTTTTTGAATTTTTTATGCCCGTTTCGAAATGCGGTCAAAACGGCGGGAATGACCGTTCCTAGATAGATGTTGAATCTTGGATTTTTTTTTATGTTTCTCTAATTAAATATATACTTATGTATCTAGAAATGATTTTTGAAAAAAATAAAGAGCAAACTACGAGGTAGCTACTGTTCAAATTTGACCCGCTTCCAGCTGGATCGCCAGAAATTTGTCTTTTTCACGAGAGGTGGATCAGAACTTTTTACACCCAACCATTTGGTCAATTGTGTATTAAATATGTCCTAGTATTAGAAAATTGATTTGGTACAATTTTGCAATAAATATTTGGTAGGTCCTTCACAAAAAAAGCTTGTTTTGGGCACTCGAAAAATGGAAAAAGATTTTTTCGTGCAAAGAAAATGATAACTTCCTTAGGCAACATTGTTTGCCATTCCAAGATTATTTTTCCTGGAAACTTGTCCACATTTGGTGACAAAGTGAGAAGGTTTTACAATTTCTTTTTGGATTTCTCAGGTCATAAAATAGCTGACATGATTTTAACATGATATTTTTTAGTCAACTACGACCAATTTAGATCGTCATAACCTCATACTGCATTCTGATTGGTCCGTGGACGTCTCACGCGGATCATGCATCGCACACCGTCGGATGCTCGCGGATCCAACGGCAGTCCTTGACCCTTTCACACCAACCCCGAAACCCTAGCTATGTCCTCATGGTCATCTTCCATCCACCCCCCGCCTCCTCTCTTTCTTTCTTTCTCGCGACCCCTAGGTATGTTCTCTCCCTCGCCCCGATCCCGATCCTAGCCCCGCCGCCGGCAATCTCACCCTCCCACTCCCCTCCCCCTCCCCCCGCGCCGCCGCCCCCACCTTCTCCTTCCTCTCCCAAGGGAAGGGAAGCGAGGGAACAAAAGGAAGGGAGGGAAGGCCGGCAAGGAGTTCGGTAGAGCCCCAGATCCACGCCGCCGCCATCGACCTGATCCGCGTCTTCGACCTCGATTGGCCGCAGTGCTCCGGGGCTACTCCTCTCTGTGCTCTGCTCCCATGACTGCTCCACCTCAACCTCGACTGGCCGCAGTGCTCCGGAGCAGCTCCCGTCGCGTCCTCGCCTACCCTGCCCTCCGCGCCGCCGTGATCTACTGCACCGCCGCGCTCCCCGACGTGCCCGCGGCCGTGGGCCCCTAGCCGCCGCCGTCCACGGGCCTCCAGGCGAGGTCCATGGCCACCTTCATCCGCACATGAGCGCCCCCTTCCCTACCCTTTCTGCCCAGATCCGCTACCCCTGAATTTGAGTGGTCGTTGAATCTGTGTCACAGGAAGCCCCACGTCAATGTCGGCACCATCAGGCACTTCGACCACGGCAAGACCTGCTCTGCTTCCCTCACCACCGCCATCACCAAGGTCAGTCAGATCAGGCTTGCTCTGCTTCAAGTCGGTTCGAATTCGAATGGTTCATCGTGTGTAGGTGTGATCTGTATTCTGAATGGGTCTTGTGGTAGGTACTGGTGGAGGCCGGGAGCGCCAAGGCGGTGGCGTTCGACGAGATCAACCTTAGTGCTTGCTGCTGACATTTTGCTGCTATTGTTCTGCTAGACATGTTGCACTACCTGAGCTTGTGTACTAGAAGCAAGCACCCAAGTTTTCTTTCTGATTGAGTGCTTAGCGCGTGGATTTGCTTATGAGAACCAACTGGATTTCTTAGATATATCCATGTGAAATGTACTGTTACTATGGCAGTGAATTTTATCTATGTGAGATTAGAAATTGAGTGCCATCATTCATCTTATGCTATTTTGTCCTCCGTGATAACTGTTGACTTGCAAGATACAATGTTGAATTACTATATGATGCATGTTTGTGATGTTAGTATGGGTGCTTTGACTAGTAATATTAGATCTTGCCTTTATTTAGGAACGGTGGGAGTAGTTACATATATTTAGGAACGGAGGGAGTAGTTACATGCTACTGTTGATCGCTGTTTTAAGTTTATTTCCCTTAGTATTAAAGATATTGTTTCACAATTTACTGTTATGTGAATCTTTTTTTACAGTCCATTTACTCTGTCCATGTATGCCAGTATTTACTGTATCCGGTAGTCGGTTTGTTTTGTTGCCAATATAGTGCAGTGTAAATTTGGGTTTTGAGGACTGTAAGTCAGTAATTGGTAATGATTAGAGTACTGAGATATCAGCCTCTGCTGTTTCTTTAGCCTATGTTCTCGGATCTTCTAGATCAGAGCACCATTTTCATGTAATTACAGTTCTTCTGCTCATGTCTTGCAGTTTTCTGAAAATTTAAAGTTAGTGTAAGTCTGATATGTACTAAGTAGCTTGTAATCTGCACTAGTTGTACTCTATATCCACATCACCAAGATCAAAGCACCCATTTTATGTAATTACAGTTATGTTTGATCACGACTTACTGTACCTATCTTCTGGTTTTACAGTTTTCCAAAATATTTCATTCCTTGCTAGCTCTAGTGTACTTATGATACATAGTTGTTTGTAATCTGTACTAGCTGAAGTCCTATATGACCACATTTTGCTACCCCTTTTGATGTTTTTGGCGAAATCTTGTTGATTTGTAGAGGGAAAGGCAAGGCCCCTGAAGTCCCAATCCCTATGAACAATGCTGGAGAAGCGTAGACAAAGCAAAATTGGGGGCGAGCGGTGTTTGCTGTGTTGCATCCACCATTGTTCCTTCCAGGTTTGTCCCAGCGTTCTTGCTGTAAGTTTTCCCCAATTTTTGGTCTTTTCTTTGTCTTGCTCTTCTCTTGCGTGTCCATGCTGCAAGTTCTGCCTTAAAGTTTGGTTGTTTCTCTCAACTTGCCCGCAAGTTCTGGTGTGAGGGTCGTTTTTGTTCTGTTGCTTTTCGTGTAGCTGGTGTCAGGGTCGTTCCCAAATTTACACTGCACTATATTGGCAACAAAACAAACCGACTACCGGATACAGTAAATACTGGCATACATGGACAGAGTAAATGGACTGTAAAAAAGTTTCACATAACAGTAAATTGTGAATAAATATCTTTTGTACTAAGGGAAATAAACTTAAAACAGCGATCAACAGTAGCATGTAACTACTCCCTCTGTTCCTAAATATATTAGCACGCAAGCGATGGCGCCGAAAGGACGGTGTCTGCACTAGTGTACTGTAGTAATTTAATTTGCCTAGTGAGTTTGATGTCTATTAAGCTGTTACTTGCAACTGTTCAATTTTTTGAAAGAACAATGTTGTATTGAATATCTTACTAGAGAATTTAAGTTCTAATTTGAATTGCTACGAGTTTTAAAACTTGAAGCAGAAACTACTTTGTCATGTGAAATTTCATTAAATATATATTTTCCCGATAAGTGTATCTATTGTCATCACCCATTTGTTGGCAAATATGTAATCTTATAAATTTCCTATTCTATATTTTTATCTTGTCGTCATCACCCATTTGTTGGGCTGTATAAGTGTATCTGTTGTCCGGTTTTTCTATCATATTTCCTGATGTACTTCTACATATATATGTTGCTTGTAATCTGCTTGAACGATCCAGTACTTGATATTCCATTCTGTTCTTGTAGGTGAATGGAGCTTGTGTTGTTGGTAGAACTCCGTTGATGGCTTCTTCCTATGTTGAAGAGCATGTTCCGTGGTATCCAAGAGTACCTAGCATTACACTGGCAGAGCGTTTTATTTGTCGATTGCAATATTTGTGATTGTGTGGAATATTGTATGGTTATCTACGTGAAGTTTGAAGTTCCTGGGCATGCAATATTTGACGGTTAAACTGGTTGTTGTGATGTGAACGAGTGTATGGAGTTTCACATGTTCTGTTCTGTACAGAATATATTGTAATAAACCTATTTTGATTGTTATTTGAAGATTTTCATATGCTTCTCTCTTCTTTCTGTTTGATATATATTGCTTATTAATAAGCTGTGAAAAAGCGATTTGGAACCAGGAAAAATCTGACAATTGGGACCCATTACTGGAGCTGACAAAAAAATAAGAAATTAAAAAGAAATGGACCGCAATGCCCTAGAAAATAAAAAGGCCAAATGGTTGGGCCAGGCCCATGTAGCTAGAGAAAATAAACAGAAAAAATAAAGTAAAAAGGCTGAATTAATGGGCTCGGCCCATGTAAAACACCGAATCGGGCCAGGCTGAAACTTGTCAGTGACCTTTTCAATTGGTCGCAATTTTGCCACGTCAGATTGCCACGTCGGATCCGACGTGGCCTGGGCAGACAGCCAGTGACCAAAACAAAAGGTCATGGGTTCAACGACCTTCTGTTAAAGGTCGCTAATTTCAGTTTACGACCGCCAGCTTTTGACCTTCTGTTTTTGGTCACAAAAAGGTCGCAAATGAAAAACTATGACCTTTCAGCGGCCAATAGTGAGGCTCACAAGTTGACATATTTCTTGTAGTGCTAAGCAGAATTGTTTTTGTGCTTCCATTACCGATCAAGAACTAGTACTTTGATCAGCCGGCTACTAGTACTAGTGCTTGTCACGTCAAGCTACAGTTTTTTGGTTCCCCACAGCACGTCAAGTTACAGAGATTAGGGTTACGTGCATCGCTGCACGCGTCTGGGGGTTCCGTCGAATCAGATCGGAATTTGCGTTTTCGCTGCTGCACAACCTACAAAGTCGAGTCTGACAGGTGTTCCGTCTCCAGCGTTCATGTCCAAGATAAAGACCTAAGGCTGTGTCTGTCGTTGTCCGATCTGCCAAGTTTTCTATTGCTTGTCATTTCAAGTCTTGAGGTAAAACAATAATCAGTTGCCTTTAATTCACGTGAAGATCGAAGGAATCAAAGAAAGGAAGAAAATGGCTACTCCATCGTTGGGGAGGACACCTCGGGTCGCCTTACCACCGCGGCCTCGTGTTGCATCGGACCTGATCCGCCGCGCTGAGCCGCCGCCACGCCTTGAACCGCCGCGCCGCGGCTCGGCCGCGCGCCCCGCTTCCACCGGCGTTTCTTCGAGTCGGGCTTGGGGTCGACCTCGCCTCTACCTAGTTTCCACCACGAGAAGCTCCACCCACCGAGGGAAGTTCTGCTGCTGTAGCACTATGCATCGCTGATCTGCTCAAAAAACAGTGTGTGCGGACGGAGACAAAAGCAAGGTTTGACCGGTTCTAAAGTGGCATCAGATGCAACCCACGTGGGATCAAAATAGCATTCGTTGCTATACACATGAGGGCCATGGCTCGGGTGTAGGTATCGGTATTCGCACTCCCGTTTGCTATTTTCATCATCAGCAAAACAAAACCAGATTGAAGGATATTTGCCGCCGCCAAATCGCGTTGCGACAAGCCACCATGCATTGCGACTACGTCCTTCTCCTGCGCAGTACTAAAATTGTGAATGCGTGCATGCCGCGAGCTGTTGTTGTGCTGTTTACTGTGAATCGTAGTTTCCAGTGGACTGACGGATACGAGCGGAGTCCGTCGGCTGGACACCTCTGAGACCTGACTGGCGCATAATTTCGATTCCCTATCTGTCGAGGAGCGTGTTGCTGGTTACCTCCTCAACTGGACATACCGGCAGCTATTATACGCGGATCGTAAATCTTTTAAATAAATTAGGTGATATCCATCCAGTTTACTTTTTATCAGTACTTGTTAATTTTTTGTGAAAACAACTACTCTGCCCTATAGTGTTGTTATATACAGGTAAATTATTCATTACAAAAGTGTTGATATACCGTGGATATGGAGCATGCGCCAGCATCATTTTTATTGGCGTTCGTCTGTGTCGCGCAACTTCACGGACACGCGTGTAAGCCGCCGTCCCCCACAGTCCGGTCTACCTCAACATACGGCCGACTCGCCCACCCGTGCCGGTTTGCAACACCGGTGCCGACTTTCCCCGTCCGCACCGGCTTGCAGTGCCGCAGCCGACTCATTTACTGTCCGGACGAGTCAGGATGATGATTCATTGTAAAAGATGATGTCATCAATGGAGTGTGCGGACGTACATAAGTCGCCGCCTCTGCGGACCCGGTCTACATTAACTCGCCCATTCGCGCGGGTTACTGTGCCAACGATTAACTCGCTCGTCCGTGCCGGCACACAATGCCACGGCCGACTCATCTGTCTGAGCTGCCTCTGATGCTGTGGTCGTCTTTGCTGTCCGTCTCTCGCGGCCTGGTCTACATCAACATACCGGGCCGCACCTGTCTGCATGAGCTGTTTATTGAGTATGAGCAAGTCACAGCTTGGGTAGCCCGGTTTTCTTTCAACAAAATGGAGGCAAATTATCATATACTATCAACCGCCGTTTGCACTGGGTGGCCCAATGGGCAGGCGCACAAGTCGCCGCCACTACAGTTTGGTTAACTTCAAATAGCCAGTTGGAAGGAACCATTGGCCGAGTTGCTGACACGGCTCATACGGGATCATTTATAACCCGCCGCAGTCACCTCAACCTTCTGTGGATTCACATCGTGCTATCAACACCAATGATATACAACTTATGCCGGTTTATATCACGGTCAAATATGGAGAATCTCAAGCCAACTCCTCGAGTCACCTTGAGACTCGGGGGCTACAATGATATGACTCAGCAAATGTCCACGGTTTTCAATGAAGTCAAGAACCCCAGGACGTTGGAGGGAAAGATAACCCGGTCCCGGAGGCTACTACCATATTGATGAAAATTTAAAGGCCGTCAGAAAATTTCCGGTTCAAAATGAAGAATGTCGGTTTAAAATCCGGTTCGAGGGAAATCTGTTCTCCCACAAAGCTCTGAAGCTCTCAAATCCGGTTTAAGAATTTCTGGTTCAAAAAGAATTAATATCTCGCAAGTTCGAGTTTAAAGGTTGTCAGGAAATTTCTGGCTGAAAATGAAGATTCCGGTTTAATATCCGGTTCAAGGGAAAGATGTCTCCTATAAAGCTTTGAAGCTCTCAATATCCGGTTAACATCCGGTTCAAGAAGAAATATCTCTCGCAAAGTTGGAGTTCTCAGAAAAGTTAAAGGGACCAAAGAGAGTCTATTGCAAAAGCACAACTCAAACATAGGTACCCCTTGAGCACAGCTCAAAATATTGCTTGGGGGCTCTTTTGTTCTAAAGAACAAAGAGTTCATAACCTTGTGATAGGCTATAAAAGCCAGGCTTGGAAGCCAGGTGTATTCACCTAAAACCCCGGGTTATCCTGCCTTTTTAAGTAAGTCACTCCGCCCAGGTAATCCTGGAATGACCGGCGGAACATTTGACAAGTCAATCTTATGCAGACCCTGAACTTTTCAAAGTTAAAACGACGATTGGTTAATGTGAGGTCCGTCTTATAAGGTTTGTAAAATGGTTTAACTCAGTGGCCTGACAGCCCATGAAAAGCCTCGTTTTGGGCCTGGCAGCCCATGAAAAGCCTCGCTTCTTGTATGTTTTTCGCAGATTCTTTCTTTTTGAGGTTTATTTGATAAGACTTATAAAGTTTTATTGTAAATCACCGGTGTTTATTAAACCGGCCTGGCTTTTGACTATAAGTCGCCAGTATGAGATGAGATACTATCCGGTGTTTATTAACCCGGCCTGGCTTTTGGCTATAAGTCGTTAGTATGAGATACGTTAATATCCGGTGTTTATTAACCCGGTCTGGCTTTATTTATAAGTCGGCAATGTATGGTAATTACCAGTGCTCAAATTTTGGGTTATCACCCTTACTGCATTGGTTTGATAAGCCGACAATATGATCAAATATCACAAGGAACCGGTTTTCAAACCGGGTTATATTATTCAAATCTTTAATAGGCAGCATGGCTGGATTTTTATTATGGTTATCAATAACCAGCATTATGATTGAGGTTTTCAAAGTCGCTTTAGTGCAATGGCTATTATTTTATCAATGGATATGATTTATTCTACAATGGAGGGAATAGTCCCGAGTCGCTGCAGGCTTACGACCCGGCACTTGGGGGCTACATTATTCAAGTTGAGATTATATCAAATATGCAAGTCTCATGTCGCTGCAAGCATGCACCATGACACTTGGGGGCTAATGCAAAGTCATTTTTATTGGCCTTATTGAAGACCTGACTCATCACATCATAATGAGACGGCCCTTGGGGGCTACCATTTGCTCCTATCAATGATTCAAGGTACACAAGTCTTAATCCATTGTATTCAAGGGTCCACTGCTCAGTTGGTAAAGCACAAAGATCTTAACCTTGCGGGCGTGGGTTCAAGCCCCATGGTGGAGTTACATCATAAGATGTTAATTTCAATGAAGCATGATCATACTTATAAAGTCCCTGCTCATTATTGCATAATGACCCGGCCCTTGGGGGCTACACTAGTTGAAGTTTTTTGAGCATCAGGCAATTACAAGTCCCAGGTTGCTGCAAGCATGACAACCCGGCACTTGGGGGCTACATAATATGGAGTATTCAGTTTTTACTAGTGACTGGGATGAACAACATGGATTTCTTCAAAAGTGGCAGTATTTATATTGAAGCGAGTCTTAAACCATCACTTTGTTCTGCACAAGACTTGGGGGCTACAGGTAATATGGATATAAGGGAGAAAAATCTTCAAATTCTCAGTTTTGAGTAAACCAGATTGACCCAGTGTCTGCAACAATTATGACCCGGCGTCGGCAACAAATTATGACTCGGCATCATCTGTTTATAACCCGGCAATTTTGGTAATCATAAATTGGCAAGATCTACATATTCAAGCCGGCTGAAAATCAGAGGAGTATTTCAAGACCAATATTTTTAAGCGGGTGCTTTAGAAAGTCGATTGAAGTGGATTATTTCTTACAATATTTCTGTGAGAGACCAACGTCAGCAAATTGAGTATGAAGCTGGCTTATTGACCCGCATTTTCTAGAAGAAGGAAATGACAAGGAATTAAGGATGATCAGGTGCCGGTTTACAAGAACTTTTAAACCGGGGCACAACCTGTCAAATTTGTTCTTGTGTTTATTTTGCAGCATAAGTTTACCATGGATAAATCCAGGCTAAACTGGGGGCTAATGTCGGGGATATACCCCGTGGTGTAACCCGCCGAATGTATGACCTGGCTGGAGCTTGGCGATTCACTGGCGACCCGCCATGACCAGACGGTTTACAAGCAACCCGCCTGAACATTATGACTCACCGGTAACCCGGCGGGCGGGACAGACGAATGACAAGGTCCAAAGCCCAGAAGGCCAGTTTATGTTAATGGTGGGCCGGTTTAAGAGGAAAGGCGTGAGGAATATTTCCTTTACAAGGAGTTAAGACCCGGACTTGTATCCGGTTTGTATTAGAAGGTAGACTAGTCCTAATCCTAATAGGACTCCACATGTAACCCGCCCCTCCAACTTATATATGGAGGGGCAGGGCTCCCCAAGAGGAGGAGGCAAGAATAATCTTTAGGGCTAGACATAACTAGGAGAGCCGGTTTACGGCGACTCCCTCATCATGATAATGAGACCTAGCCACAAATAGCATGTAGGGTTGTTACCGGATGATGTTTCCCGGGGCCCGAAGCTGTCTAAATCCTTGCCTTGTGTTGCGTCTCTCGATTCTGCTCAACCCCTCTCAAGCTACCACATAGATGCGTTGGCCTCACGACTAAGTCCTCACACTAGGACATCTGCCGTGACATATCCACGACAAGTAGTGTTCTAGTTGTGATATTCATGCTCGTCAGTATGCCATGCTCATCTGGATAAATGGTTAAATGTTGTTATGCTCATTTATTGTGATGCACCCCCATGCTTATGTTGATATCATGTTCATGCATTATAGTTTCATCATGTTATTTTTATCATGGCTCAGCATATTGCATTCAAGTTTAACCGGATAATATTGAACTTGAACAACTGTTGGCTGAGTCATGGTGCCACCAAATCGAGCTAACCAGTGCAACCACACTTGCCTTATGGGGGGGTCCTAACTGGGTCTACTGTCATGCCTTTCGCCGGTGCCTCCAACGAGGGAAAGTTATGCGCGGGCGCTACCTTGGCCGGGTAGGACGGCATAAGCCTTGAGTGCCCGAGTTGTTTTGCGCGCTTTTGTCCCCGTTTGGGACCGTTCATGTTTTTCCACGACGGTGGCCGTTGATGCCTTTGGTAGGCACGGGGCCACCCATGACTTAGCCCAAAGGGGAGTTGGTCGGAGTGGCCGGGAGAGTGTCATGGCAGTAGATCGGTTTTGTCGGAATGCCGTTGGTCCACCCGAATGGGAGTGCAAGGCCATGGGTTCCGTGGTGTGGGTATAGTGTGCTAACCTCTGCAGAGTGTATATTAAATCTATCAATAGCCGCACCCGCGGATAAGGGCCCAGTTCGTAGTCGGTCACACTATGGGTCAGCAGCGATAATAATAATGTGATTAATAACAACCCCGATTCGATGATGAAAGAAGTTGATTGACATTTATGTGATCGTGAGAGGATCACTGTGGTATCGTGGATACCGTGTTGATGGATATTTGTGGTGTTATGCGAGAGTCAAGGGTAAAGGTAAAGCTCCTTGTGGTCATAAATGATTACTATGGTATTGTTAATACCAAGCTTGATTGGATCTTGAGATGATCGTGTGATGTCCGTGATGGTAAGTAATGCATGTGATGGTTACGATGCAACCCGAGCAGAGTAAGTTGGTGCATGATAGTTTCATCATGTTGCATGCTAATCTCATCATGTTCATATGTTTATGCCATGCTCGTATTGTTCTAGCTGTATCATGTTCTACATGCCATGTTGTTCTGATAGTATCATGTTAACCCTTGTTAACCTGTAATTGCCATGCTGTTGTCTGTCTTGATTGCTTTGGTTGCTGTGAGTTTGCAAGTACATTCAATGGACTGACCTGGCGTGTCATGCCAGTTTGTAGGTCATGCCGGATTTGATTGCTTGTTTGCCGTGGATTCCTTGTTTGTGAGCTAGAATAAGCGTTCCAGCCAGAGTCCCTGCAGAGTGGAGTTCACCACGTCGTGGTTGTTCTGCTGCCAGTAGTCATTCCCCTGCTTCGTGTTGTTCTGCTGCTTGCATGGAGCAACCGTGGCACACGTAGTTTCGCCGTGCCGATGTAACCCCCTTGTATCCATATAGATTGTAATAAAGAGCTGATTTGTTCTATGCTAAGCAGTGCCATATTCCAGAAGACTTCTCCTCGATCTCTGGGCTGGAATACGGGGCGTTCCGGTTTCTCTGAGCCGAGGTGCCACATATGACTGCTATATTCTCTGACTTTTGTGAAAATATTGTTGAGGTTTTGATGGATGACTTTTCTGTTTATGGGAAGTCTTTTGATGATTGTTTAAGCAATCTTGATCGAGTTTTGCAGAGATGTGAACAAACAAATCTTGTCTTGAATTCGGAGAAGTCCCACTTTATGGTTAATGAAGGCATTGTCTTGGGTCATAAAATTTCTGAAAGAGGTATTGAAGTGGACAAAGCTAAAGTTGATGCAATTGAGAAAATGCCATGTCCTAAAGATATAAAAGGTATTCATAGTTTCCTAGGTCATGTTGGTTTCTATAGGAGATTTATCAAATACTTCTCTAAAATTTCTAGGCCTCTCACTAGTCTCTTGCAAAAGGATATTCCCTTTGTTTTTTATGATGATTGTCTAGAAGCCTTTGAAACACTTAAGAAAGCCTTAATTTCTGCACCTATTGTTCAACCACCTGATTGGAACTTGCCTTTAGAAATTATGTGTGATGCTAGTGATTATGTTGTTGGTGCTGTTCTAGGACAAAGAGTTGATAAGAAACTTAATGTAATTCATTATGCTAGTAAAACTCTAGACATTGCTCAAAGAAATTATGCTACTACTGAAAAAGAATTCTTAGTAGTGGTGTTTGCTTGTGATAAATTTAGACCTTATATTGTTGATTCCAAAGTAAATGTTCACACAGACCATGCTCCTATTAAATATCTTATGGAAAAGAAAGATGCTAAACCTAGACTTGTTCGATGGGTTCTCTTGTTACAAGAATTTGATTTACATATCACTAATAGAAAAGGAGCTGAGAACCCAGTAGCTGATAATTATCTAGGCTTGAAAATGTGCTTGATGACCAACCACCTATTGATGATAGTTTTCCTGATGAGTAGTTAGCTGCAATAAATGTTGCTCACAGTACTCCTTGGTATGCTGATTATGCTAATTACATTGTTGCTAAATATTTACCACCTAGCTTTACATACCAACAAAAGAAAAAAAATTCTTCTATGATTTAAGACACTACTTTTGGGATAACCCACATCTCTATAAAGAAGGAGTAGATGGTATTATTAGACGTTGTGTACCTGAGGATGAACAGGGACAAATCCTACGGAAATGTCACTCCGAAGCTTATGGAGGGCATCATGCTGGAGATAGAACTGCTCACAAGGTAGTGCAATTTGGATTTTATTGGCCTACTATCTTCAAGGATGCCCGTAAGTTTGTCTTATCTTGTGATGAATGTCAAAGGATAGGTAATATCGGTAAGCGTCAAGAAATGCCTATGAATTATTCACTTGTTGTTGAACCATTTGATGTTTGGGGATTTGATTACATGGGACCTTTTCCTTCCTCTAATGGGGATACACATATTTTGGTTGCTGTTGATTATGTTACTAAATTGGTAGAAGCTATTCCAACCAGTAGTGCCGATCACAACACCTCTATTAAAATGCTTAAGGAAGTTATTTTCCCAAGGTTTGGAGTCCCTAGATATTTAATGACTGATGGTGGGTCACACTTCATTCATGGTGCTTTCCGTAAAATGCTTGCCAAGTATGAAGTTAACCATAGAATGCATCACATTATCATCCTCAGTCTAGTGGTCAAGTTGAACTTAGCAATAGAGAAATAAAATTAATTTTGCAGAAGACTATCAATAGGTCCAGGAAGAATTGGTCTAAGAAAAATTAGATGATGCACTTTGGGCTTATAGAACAGCATATAAAAATCCTACGGGTATGTCTCCTTATAAAATGGTTTATGGGAAAGCTTGTCATTTGCCTCTTGAGTTAGAACATAAAGCATATTGGGCCATCAAAGAGCTCAACTATAATTTCAAGCTTGCTGGTGAAAAGAGGTTACTTGATATTAGCTCATTAGATGAATGGAGAACCCAAGCTTATGAAAATGCAAAATTATTCAGAGAAAAAGTTAAAAGATGGCATGACAAAAGAATCCAAAAGCGTGAGTTTAAAGTCGGAGAATATGTTCTTTTGTACAACTCTCGTTTCAGATTCTTTGCAGGAAAACTCCTCTCTGGGAAGGCCCATATGTCATCGAGGAGGTTTATCGGTCTGGAGCCATCAAAATAAATAATTCCGAAGGTACTAACCAAAGGTTGTCAACGAGCAACAAAGAAAACATTATATCTCAGGTACGCCCACTAATGTTGAAAGTAATATTATCCAAACTTCGACACCGGAAGATAACATAAAAGAGTCCTTCCGGAACACTCCGGAATTGTGAAAATAAGGAGGTACGTGATACGGTAAGTATACGGACTCCAAAAAATCCGCAAAATTATTTTTTATCAGTTTTGGAATATTTAAAAATTTAGGAAAGAAAGAAACTTCCAGGAAGCGTACCCTGGTGGGCACAAGACACCAGGGCGCGCCACGCAAGCCTGGCGCGCCCCGGTGGGTTGTGCCCACCTGGGACACCTTCCGGACTCCTTTTTTCTTCCGTATGCTTGTCTTCCAAGATAAAAAATCTATATATACTTCCCGAACCTGTTGATCACCATATCACGGAGAAATCCTCTGTTCTCTTTTCTTGCTGTTTCCGGTCAGATTTATCAAGCCAGGAATCATGTCTTCCTGCTCCTCCAACAACATGGAAGAAGATGCTTGGTTGATGAAGATCAAGATGAAGAGGGGGGAGCCTACGGACGCCGTCAAGGGAGACAAGGGCAAGGAAGCTACCGTATATCCATCCCCGGTGGTAGCACAAGCACTGCTGGCCGAGGAGGAGGAAGAAGATATCCTTAAGCCCTACCTTACTCACCTTACTCCTGCTGAGATTGAAGCTTTTCGCGTCATTGAAATAGTTCGCATACAAAATAAGCATCTCACTCGTGAAAATATTCTGCATCAAGAGCATTCATCTATCTTCGGAGCGTCATCCGTCAGTTCGAGAATCTCTTGATCCTTAAGGATAGGATCGATTCATCACCACCACCATCTTCTTCACCACCAAAGGAGAACTGAGTATCAGGTATGGGCACTCCCCTTGGCTTCCGTCAAGCTTGGGGGAGGTGCCCCGGAATCGTATCATCTCACTATCTTTTTGCTTTTACTTATTTTAGTTCGATCTTTTTGCTTTAGATGAATAAAAGTTAGTTCGATCCTTTCTTCCTTGAGAGTTTGCTTATTGATCTATCCTTGTAATCGTGTGCAAGTTATATAATAAAGTTTAGTTTGAGTTTTTGCTTTCTTTACTCTCATGTTGCAATTACAGAAAAGAAATAAGAAAGAAAAAGAGAAAGGAAACAAATAAAAGGAAAGAAATAATGAAAAAAATCATATACTAATCCTATGGTAGGTGATGACACCACGTAAGGAAAAGTATAAGTAGAAAATTTTGTTGGAGATTGACAAACATAGTATTAGTCAATGATGCAACTTATGAAAGAATTAATAAGGGAAGAGAAGATTCAAATATAAATGCACTATCCTAGAAATCTTCTGTGATTGTGAGCCCTCATCAAAATATATGCCAAAATTGTTGAAGTTGGACAAGGAAGACAACTTAATGGTTTATGTTTGTTTATATTCACATAGAAGTCATATTGTCATAGATCCTTTAGCATGTGGTGCTTGCCCCCTATCTTTGTAGCCAAAAATTCCGCACTAAGTAGAGATACTACTTGTGCATCCAAAAACCCATAAACCCAAATCTTATTTTCAAGTGTCCACCATACCTACCTAGGGATTGAGAAAGATCCCTCAAGAAAGTTGTCATCGTTGCAAAGAGGCTATAAAAATTGCTTCTAAATGTGTGAGATCATTTAGTGTAAGATAAAATTGAGCGTTGCTAAATCTCAAAGAGAGTTGCTTGATGAAATGAATAATAATATGCATGACTTTGTTGTTAGAGTTGCAACTAGAGGAGGTAAAATGACTCAGGAACCACTTTATCCCGAGGGACACCCAAAAAGAATCGAACAAGAGTCACAAAGAAATAACACCGATGCACCTAGTCCTTCTAGAAAGAAAAAGAAGAAGAAAAATGATAGGACTTTGCATGCTTCTAGTGAACCTGAAATAGAAAAACCTCCTGATAATGATAGTGAAACTTCTATCTCTGATGCTAAAACTCAGTCTGGTAATGAACACTCACCTAGTGATATTGAAAAAGGTAATGATGAGGTTCATGAGGACACTCAACCAAATAATGAAAAAGAACCAGACAATGATGTTGAGATAGAACCACCTGTTGATCTTGATAACCCACAACCTAAGAATAAAAGGTATGATAAAAGAGATTTCATTGCTAGAAAACACGGTAAAGAAAGAGAACCGTGAGTTAAAAACCTATGCCTTTTCCACCTAAGTCAACTAAAATGAAAGATCATGAAGAATTTGAACGCTTTGCTGAAATGCTGAGGCCAGTCTTTTTGCGTACTCGCTTGACTAACATCTTGAAAATGCCTCCTTATGCAAAGTATATGAAAGACATCATCACTAATAATAGAAAAATACTGGAAGCTGAGATCTCCACTATGCTTGCTAATTATACTTTTAAATTACTTAGTGTTGGCATAGCTATGCTCCAACAGTAAAGAATAAAAAAGAAACTGATAAGCATAGCTATGAATATAAATATCATATAGCAGGAATTGATACCAAGTTAACATCAATTCTTTGAGAGAGATGTGTCGATAAAAACAAAATACGGACATAGAAGCATCATGTTGATTATTATAACAGCAACAAAATTAAACATAAGGCTTTCATCATAGAAATTTTATCATATACTTCTCATGCATAAGTAACAGTTCATCACACAATTGAAGTATAAAGCAAAAACTCTATTAAAAACCAACAAACTATGTTCTCAGTCAACTTTGCAACTAAAATTCATCATCATTTTAGGAAGGGTCACGTGTCGGAGCCTTTAGGCAAGTCCACATACTCAACCATCATATAGTCTTCTATGATTGCTAACACTCACCGCGTACACATGAGCAAAATGTTTCAACCGGACACATAGAAAGATAGGGGCTTATAGTTTCGCCTCACAACGTACTCACCTCAAGGGTGATGTCAACAATAATAACTCATGCTATCTATATTTAACAGGACATATGTGCCTAGATCTTTCCTCACCACATGATGCTTGCCAAAGGAGAAAAAATAAAAAGGAATAGAAGGAAAACTTTGACTCTTTGCATAAAAGTAAATACATAAAAGTAAAAGATAGGCCTTTCGCAGAGGGAAGCAGAGGTTGCCATGCGCTTATTTGTTTGTATGCTCAACCCCTTAGTGCAAAAGAACGTCACATTGCATTGCCCCTCGTGATAGCGACCTTTATTATGCAGTCTGTCTATTTTATTCTTCACCATCACAAGTTCGTGCAACGCTCAAATTTCTCTTACACTAAATGATCTCACACATTTAGAAGCAATTTTATTGCCTTTTTGCACCGATGACAACTTACTTGAGGGATCTTGCTCAATCCCTAGGTAGGTATGGTGGACACTTGAAAATAAGATTTGGGTTTAAGGATTTTTGGATGCACAAGTAGTATCTCTACTTAGTGCGGAATTTTTGGCTAGCAAAGATAGGGGCAAGCACCACATGTTGAAGGATCTATGGCAATATGACTTCTATGTGAATATAAACAAACATAAACCATTAAGTTGTCTTCCTTGTCTAACGTCAACAATTTTGGCATATAATATTTTGATGAGGGCTGACAATCACAAAATATTTCTAGGATAGTATATTTATATGTGAATCTTCTCTTCCCTTATTAATTCTTTCATGAGTTGCATCATTGACTAATGCTATGTTTGTCAATCTCTAATAAAAATTTCTACTTATATTTTTCCTTATGTGGTGCCATCACCTACCATAGGATTAGTATATGATCTTATTGATTTACTCCCTTTCTTTTATTTATTTCCTTTCTCTTTCTCTTTCTTATTTGTTTTCTTTAATTGCAGCATGAGAGTAAAGAAAGCAAAAACCCAAACTAAACTTTATTATATAACTTGCACACGATTACAAGGATAGATCACTAAGCAAACTCTCAAGGAAGAAAGGATCGAACTAACTTTTATTCATCTAAAGCAAAAAGATCAAACTAAAATAAGTAAAAGCAAAAAAGATAGTGGGATGATACGATACTGGGGCGCCTCCCCCATGCTTGGCGGAAGCCAAGGGGAGTGCCCATACCCGATACTCAATTCTCCTTTGGTGGTGAAGAAGGAGGTAGCGGTGGTGGTGATAAAGTAGAGGGTTTGCCCTTCGCTTCCTCCAGCTTCTGACGGAGACTAAAATTATTTATCCTCGACTCGTCATTATCTATCTCGAGTTTTATTATGCTCTTGCATAATGCATCCATGCTTTCATTTTTGAATCGGGGAGGAACCAATTCATCTTCATCTTCTTCGGAGGTCCAGCTATAGTGCTTCTCATCCCAATAGGATTTGGGGTTTGCGATGAGATCATCAACATAGCTCTCACCCTTAGAGTCTTGGGATGACATATTTTCAGATCTTACAGGAAAACAGCAAGAGAAAAGAATAGAGGATTTGTAACATCCCAAAATTCTAAATTTTGGAATGTTATATTAATTAAATATTTATGATTGTTTGTCTGATTGTTGTGTGACTGATTGTGTGAAATTGAGTGGAATTTGAAACTTTTTGAAAGTTGAATGAGAGGGAATGAAATGACTTTCCCAAACTTTTCACTTTGCATTCTGATCTCCATGAATTCAAATTCTTTTCAAATGCAAAACCCTAGAGTGAAGATGACATGACTTCTTCCAATTAAAATGAAAAGGGTTTTTGAAAATATTTGAATTTCATTTGCATATAATTCAAACGAGAAACTTTATGCAACTCAATGATTTTCATGAGAGAAGACAAAATGACTTTTTCAAATTATGTGAAATATGAGTTGGAAGTCTAAAAGAATCAAATTGAAAAGTTCTTTTGAAACCCATTTCTCAATTTAGAGTTATTTGGTTTTTCTTCAAATTATTTTCTCCAAAGATAATATATATGGAAAATAAGGTAAAAGGATTCCCTATAGTAGAAAAATGGAGAAAAATAAGTTTGAAATCATTTTGGTATTTTAAAATATTTTTATTTGGTTTTTAAATGAACCGGTAGCAGTGTTTTCCTTATTTAGTTTTTTGTGGATTTTAGTTGCCTTTGAAAATATGTTCATGATTTAGGATTTCTTTTTCTGAAAATTTTGATATATTATATGTCTATATAATTTTTTTATTTTTGTTTAGTTTTATTTCCTTTGATCTCTGTCCAAAAGAGAAAGGAAAAAATGTTTTTTTTAATTGGCCGAAGCCCTTTGCTGCCAGCCGACCCATCTCCCTTGCTCTCTCTCCACGAGGCCCAGCAGCGCGCAGCGCCGGACCCCTTTGCGATCAACCGCCCGATCCCCTCCTTCTCTTACTCTCTGGCTGACAGTGGACCCCGCACCTTCTTCCTCTTCCCGCAAGCCACGCGCTCGCCTGGAGCAACGCCCGCGCCGTCGTATCCCGGAGATCTTGGGATCGCGAGTCTCCCTTCTCCCCTTTTCCATGTAGACTTCCCCCCTATATATAGACCTCCCCCTCGCCCGTTTCCGTCCTAAAGCCCTAACCCTGACCCCCTCTCGACGCCGAAATCGCTCGCCGGAGTCAAAGACACCCGCCGCACCATTGCCCCTGCCCCGCTCGTCTCCGACCACCTCAACCCCTCCCACCACCACCGAACGTCCCGCCGTCTACTGCAGCATCGCCTGGTGCATTCGCCGGAGCTCAAAGACCACCGGGGCGCCGCTACCCGATGCCATCTGATGCCATCCACCGCCTCAACCTCGCCGCCGACCTCCTCAGACCACCTCCGACGACGCCACGACAACTGACGAGGTCGCCGTCGACTGCCGCACCCACTCGACGTCTCCGCCGACCCTGTCGACGACCGGAGCGCCGCCGCCGATGATGTCCGAGCCGCGCTTAAAGGCGAGGTTTTGCCAGGGAGGAGAGAGCCCGTGGAGTACGGTAGGAGGGAGGTTCCCTGGCCGAACTGACACGATGCTGGCCCTGAGAATTTGGAGCCAGTGTTCGGAGAAGAGTCCGGCTTCACGACGGTTGCCGGTGACACTACTTCCTCCGACTCTCCCGTACTGGGTTTGGTAGCTGCCGGCAGTCCGGCGGACTCAGGAAGTCCGTCTTCGGGCATGGCGACGCGCTCTGGATCTAAGGCCAGAGCGGAAGTTGGGGTCGCGAATCCTTGGAAGATCAAGTCTCCCCGGACGTCAGCGACATAGTCCAGGTTTCCAAAACTAATCTGATGACCTGGGGCGTAGCTATCGATCTGCTCTAGATGGCCAAGCGAATTGGCCCACAGTGCGAAGCCGCCGAACACGAAGATCTGGCCGGGGAGGAAAACTTCCCCCAGGACGGTGTTGTTGTAGGTGATTGATGGGGCCATCGAACCTCTTGACGACGACGCAACAGAACTCTCAATGAAAGCACCAATGTCGGCGTCAAAACCGGCGAATCTCGGGTAGGGGGTTCCGAACTGTGCGTCTAAGGTCGATGGTAACAGGAGACAGGGGACACGATGTTTACCCAGGTTCGGGCCCTCTCTATGGAGGTAATACCCTACTTCCTGCTTGATTGATCTTGATGAATATGAGTATTACAAGGGTTGATCTACCACGAGATCGTAATGGCTAAAACCCTAGAAGTCTGGCATATATGATTGTGATCGCCTCTACGGACTAAACCCTCCGGTTTATATAGACACCGGAGGGGACTAGGGATGTACAAAGTTGGTTATAGAGAAAGGAATCTTCATATCTGAACGCCAAGCTTGCCATCCACGCCAAGGAGAGTCCCATCCGGACACGGGAGAGAGTCTTCTGTCTTGTACCTTCACGGCCCATCAGTCCGGCCCATGTCCAACAGGCCGGACGTCCGAGGACCCCTTAATCCAGGACTCCCTCAATTGCCCCTGCCCCTCTCATCTCCGACCACCTCAACCCCTCCCACCACCACTGAACGTCCCGCCATCTACTGCTGCATCGCCTGGTGCACTCGCCGAAGCTCGAGGACCACCGAAGCGCCGCCACCCAACGCCATCCAACGCCATCCACCGCCTCAACCTCGCCGCCGACCTCCTCAGACCACCTCCGACGATGCCAGGACAACTAACGAGGTCGCCGTCGACTGCCGCACCCACTCGACGTCTCCGCCGACCCCGCCGACGACCGGAGCGCCGCCGCCGCCGACGTCCGAGCCGCTCGCCGTCGATCTCCCCGCGGTGAGTTCTCCACTCCCCCTCCACCGTCCGATCTAAAATAAACGCGTTAGATTAGATCGCTGAACGGGTAGTTTTTTTTCTAGATCGGTTTAGCCGGTCGGTTTTTATTTTACTAGCACGTGTGGTTTTGTTAAGTATCGGCCGAGCGTTTTATAGATCGGATCGCACATCCGCTAGGCCCAGTAGCAGCCCGACGCGTAGCGCCTATCCGATCTTAGATATTTAATATCTTTATGTGTGCTTATCCAAATTGAGTGATTCTTTTTGCATTAGATCAAAATTTGTTAAAGTTTCTGTTGGTGCACTCGGATTTCAAATTTTAGTACTTTAAATTTGAATTTGATGAAATTTGTTCAAATCACTAATATGGCCGTATCCTGAGTTTTAGAAAATATTTTTGGTTGATTCATTTTGCTATTGTTTTGTTATTGTTTTGTCTATCCAGTAGAATATAGTGATTTATTTTTAGTTTATTTGAAATTAGTGGTTTAGACAAAATAGTACTATTTTAGTTTTAGTTTTGTTTTAGTCTTTTCTTTATAGTTTTAAAGTTTTTAATTTATTTCTTTTTGTCACTTTTGAAAAATTTATTTTGTTTCTGTTATTTAACAGTAAACAATTTTATTCTGATTTTTTTTAAATTCTTTAATTTTGTATGAAAACTTGTATAGGTCATAGTTAGAGTTTTACAAACGATTTTAATTTGTTTCTTTTGGCTACTAAAAGTTTATGAAAAATACTTTCTCTTAAATTAGTTGTTTTACTTTTTTCTTTTCTATTAATTTATTAGTTTAGTATGTTAATTGCTGTTAAGTTTTTACTTACGACGAAACTATTTTGTGTTATGTCTTAGAGTTTTCTTTAGTAGTTTTGTTGTGAAGTTTTTCTTGGTTTTCATTTGATGCCCCTTGTTGATTTGCATTTTATTTGTTCATTTTATTATGAGTGTTAGAATTGCTGGCTAGTATGTTTGCTTATATGAATGCTATGTCTGTTTAATATAGATTTTCAACGGAGTGACGAATAGTTCTACCAAGTCATTAATTCTGTGACCGTTGTTATCTTCATCAAGTAATACCAGGCAAGTTCACTTTGACCATGCTATTCATGCCTATGTTTTTATTGCATTTAGTGTCACCATTCAAAATCCCTCCAGTAGTTATATTGACTTCTTGTAGTTGAGTAGAATGCATGAGGTAGGAACCCATCACCCTGATATCAAGCCCGGGACGCTATATAGTTTTAATGCTACGCTATAGTAGACGAGGTTGGTATGAGTGCTCGGGAGTGGTGTGAGTATGAAGAACTCTACGTCAATGACGACAACTCCATGATGGCATCTGCAAGGACTGCATATTCAAGGCCAAGAATTCAATATACCTCTAGGTGGAGAATAGTTAAGAACGGTACATTGGTGCGTCCAGTATCGGTGATTCCGGAGAAGAGCCGTGATATCATGCGGAAAGCTCCACCCAGGCTCAAAGAGACGGAAGAATACTTCAACCCCGGAAGCTTACCTGTGCAACCGCAAGTCACTATGGGCTCTGGCTTTGTTGACCCTAGTGGTGACTCTGGCTGGGACGGTGCTAGCAGATGTAGAACTACGGTAGGATTGGATGAGCACCGAACAGTGGTCAGGAGAACTCTTCGGAAGACCATGTTTCGGTCGTCTTGTTCTCAAACACCCTGAAGTGCGAGAACGTAAAAAGAGGGATCGAATCTTGCGGGTACAGTGTACAAACCTCTGTAGAGGGTTAAAACCTAAACGATTAGTCGTGTCCCCGGTTACGGACAATTTGAGCCTCTGGACTTGGATCTATCTCGGAACTCTCAACACCGGACTGATAACTTAGTTGTGGGCAATATTATGATGATGTGGGCTATATAACATCGGTTGGCGGAACCATGTCATGATAGAAAACTCTGTAGTACAGGCTCTTGATATTCCTTTGTTGTAGGGAAAATAAAATCAGCTTTTACGCAAAAACCTCAAACACAGAGCCACAAAGCCTTATTGCATATAGCATAGTTTATCATATGTTTTCTCTTATTGTGATCTTGCCGGTACATTCAATGTACAGACCTACACGGTTGCAACGTATCTTGTTGCAGGATTATTTCCTACGACGAGTGAGTTTCATTGTTAGGTTACGGTCTACACTCAACTTTCCGATGGCGTTGATGGGACTCCACACCCGATTGTTTGTTTCCGCTGAGACTTATAAGGTACATATCAGTTTTACGTTATTTATACATGTGATTGCACTTTGATATATACACTGATGTACTGTGTGTGCCAGCATATTGATCCAGGTATGGCATAGATACACAGAGACTTGACCGTTTGAGGTCGGGTCGCTACAGACATGGTATCAGAGCACATGTTGACTGTAGGACGTGACCCTAGAAACTGGAAAGCCCCTAGGACAGGATATCTCTAAAACTTTATTTTCAAAAGGACCCTTTACTTCTCGTCTTTTCCGATTTTATCAAGTAGTCTCTCTTACCTCAAATTGCTAGAGTATATCCTTTTCCCTTTTGACCACATGTAGGATCAACTTAAGTCACTCCAAGAAGTACAAGATATCAGACAACTGATGGCGATTTCAGAGTAAAGAGGATTTCTCCATGCGTTGGAAGAATTACAACTGCAACAACAGAAGACTGTGAAGACTTGAAGAATTGGAAAACTCCAAATATTTATTTGACCCCTAGAGGACCAAAACCCCTGTTATATACTTAGGTCAGATGCGAAGATTTGTGAGCTGTCATTTGTTTGATGTTTTTCTGACAGCCACAAAATAAAACCTGTTTCTTCAAAACTATTGTTTGTATTGCGTGTATCTCCCTCTATCTTCTGTATCTCATCCCAAAACACTTGGACCCAATAGATGATGAATGAAGATGGAGTTGTATTTTCGAGATCAATGACACAACCAGAGGTAGCACAATGGATATGTAACATGGAAGATCGCATGAAGGGGCACCGTATTGAAGGAGAGTATATGGTTCCATACACCTTACGGCGCATCACAGAAGGTGGTGCAACATGGCGAGAGATACATCAAGCTATACAAGGATGGAATGGAGCAAATGCTTGGGAAGAATTCAAGACGATTCTACCGAGGTCTCATTTTATCCAGAAGCCCGGTGACAGTAAAATGAAGCAAACTTGTGCATGCAAGATATGTGGAGAAATAGGAAACACCCAGGAGGAACACAAGGATGGATGCCCTCATTGTGAGGAGAATCACCCAGCCGAAGAGTGCCCGACTGGGCAAGTTACTTGTTTCTTGTGTGAAGGAACTACACACTACCCTGGTCAATGTCACATTTAGCCCAAGGTACAAGTAATTACCAAGAAGGAGAAAGAAGCCCTCAGGGAAAGTTTAGAAGAACCAGTGATGAAGGAAGTCGTTGAAGACCCTGAAGAAGAAGGCCTAAACAGATTTTACTCCAACGCTTGCTATTCATGTGGAGAAGAAGGACATTATTCTCAGTATTGCACAAAGTAAAGAGAAGAGTATCTTGGAGACTTCCCGATAGTAGAAGTGAAGTTTGACCCGCACGGAATAGAAGCTCTGATCATTACGGAGAAATCCGGGAAGAGAAGACGAAGGCATCTTTAGAACAACCCAATTTCTGCAGAGAAGGACCTGAGTTATATCACATGTTTCAAGTGCAATACCTTAGGACACTATGCCAATAAATGTCTAGAGAAGAAGCCAACAACCCGAAGAGCAGACACCATCCCCAAGAAGCCCAAAGACTTATCGGAAGTTATTTGTTTATGTTGCAGGGAAGCAGGACATGATGCTACTAAATGTCCCGACCAGATGAAAGCTGGAGTTGAGTAGTTGGAATTTTGATATTGGTTATAAGTGTAGTAGGAAGCAATTGTTTCCATAAGGATATGGAGTTGAATTTATGTAATAGAAGTCTCGGATACTGTAATGAATTCATGAAATCAATAAAGTTAATGTGTCATGATTTCATACGTGGATTTTTTTGAGTTGTTACTCTATGAACAAAGATTTTGACCATTTTCGAGGATATGAGAAATATGGTCTATGGATGAAATTGTACATTTCATTTTTAGGCTAGTGGTACCCTCTGAGAACACCTGATTTATGGAAAGGAATATTTATTCCGCAAAGTGTAGTTTGGACAAAATGAGTTGGAGTTTTGGTTTTTGATATGATGGAATGAAGTGAGGTGTAATGTCAAAATATGGAAACAAGATATACTCCAAGGATGAGTTAAAGTTGTAGAAGTGTTGAAGTGGGCCATAACCCACAGGCCCAGGAATTAATATGGACCAAGTATGCTTTGGAAGAAGAAATTTTGGAAGAAGCTATGATTACATCATCAGACGTTCCTTAGGAGGATACGAAAAAAAATCCGAGAGTTGTGAAGAAACGATAGATGTTATGTTTGGCTGGCAGAACCAAAGGATATACCCGAACTAAGTTCGGCGACAAGAGAAATTCTGCAAGGCTTGTGAGGATGACTGAGTGTTAGAAATGCGAGATTCGCTAAACCTTATATAGGCTAATGATTTGGTGCGGAATGTATTGCTCACCATACCGACTTACTCTTATCATTCGCTCTTACTATTTGGGATGGTAAATCTAGAGTGAATTGCCCATAGTAGAGAGACAACGATACCAAAAACTTGTTTAAACCTCAGAATGGTAGGACGATTGATCCATGTACAAGCAACCATTGCCAACCGTGGGTTATACAGTGAGATTCAACCTAGACCCTTTTTCCTGCAGGAGAAACCTGTAAATGGTTGACCACCATGAGATCTCGATAGTTGTTTAGCATTGGCGACAGACCCGCCAGATAAGAAGACCCAGTCTCGGAAGAACCTCACCAGGATGAAAGGACATGGGTTTGAGGAACAGGTTATGCCCCTACTAGAAGAGCCTCAGAGAAGGAGTTATTCTAGAGAATATGAGAAGACTGACACCGTTAACTCTAAGGATGGAGTACATGAGTTTTGATGGACCCATGACTTTGATTTTAAGTGTGGTAGCACACTAGACCATTCCGTTCGATGGGATTGCTGGAAGACCCCCAAACCCTAACCCTTTCTTGCTAGCCTCTTCGAATCTCGAGGACGAGATTCATTTTAAGTGTGGTAGGTTTGTAACATCCCAAAATTATAAATTTTGGAATGTTATATTAATTAAATATTTATGATTGTTTGTTTCATTGTTGTGTGACTGATTGTGTGAAATTGAGTGGAATTTGAAACTTTTTGAAAGTTGAATGAGAGGGAACGAAATGACTTTCCCAAACTTTTCACTTTGCATTCTGATCTCCATGAATTCAAATTCTTTTCAAATGCAAAATCCTAGAGTGAAGATGACATGACTTCTTCCAATTAAAATGAAAAGGGTTTTTGAAAATATTTGAATTTCATTTGCAAATAATTCAAACCAGAAACTTTATGCAACTCAATGATTTTCATGAGAGAAGATAAAATGACTTCTTCAAATTATGTGAAATATGAGTTTGAAGTTTAAAAGAATCAAATTGAATAGTTCTTTTGAAACCCATTTTTCAATTTAGAGTTATTTGGTTTTTCTTCAAATTATTTTCTCCAAAAATAAAATATATGGAAAATAGGGTAAATTGATTCCGTATAGTAGAAAAATGGAGAAAAACGAGTTTGAAATCATTTTAGTATTTTAAAATATTTTTATTTGGTTTTTAAATGAACCATTAGCATTGTTTTCCTTATTTAAATTTTTGTGGATTTTAGTTGCCTTTGAAAATATGTTCACGATTTATGATTTATTTTTCTGAAAATTTTGATATATTATATGTCTATATAACTTTTTTATTTTTTTAGTTTTATTTCCTTTGATCTCTGTCCAAAAGAGAAAGGAAAAAATGTTTTTATTAAGAATTTGGCCGAAGCCCTCTGCTGCCAGCCGACCCATCTCCCTTGCTCTCTCCCTCCACGAGGCCCAGCCGCGCGCAGCGCCGGACCCCTTTGTGATCGACCGCCCGATCCCCTCCTTCTCTCACTCTCTGGCTGATAGTGGATCCCACACCTTCTTCCTCCTCCTGCAAGCCACTCACTCGCCTGGAGCAACGCCCGCGCCCCCGTATCCCGGAGAACTCGGGATCGCGAGTCCCCCTTCGCCCCTTCTCCAAGTAGACTTCCCCCCTATATATAGACCTCCCCCTCGCCCATTTCCGCCCTAAAGCCCTAACCCTGACCCCTTCTTGATGCCGGAATCGCTCGCCGGAGTCCAAGACACCCGTCGCGCCATTGCCCCTGCCCCGCTCGTCTCCGACCACCTCAACCCCTCCCACCACCACCGAACGTCCCGCCGTCTACTGCAGCATCGCCTGGTGCATTCGCCGGAGCTCAAGGACCACCGGGGCGCCGCTACCCGATGCCATCTGATGCCATCCACCGCCTCAACCTCGCCGCCGACCTCCTCAGACCACCTCCGACGACGCCACGACAACTGACGAGGTCGCCGTCGACTGCCGCACCCACTCGACGTCTCCGCCGACCCTGTCGACGACCGGAGCGCCGCCGCCGATGATGTCCGAGCCGCTTGCCGGCGACCTCCCCGCGGTGAGCTCTCCACTCCCCCTCCACCATACGATCTAAAATAAACGCGTTAAATTAGATCGCTGAACAGGCAGGGTTTAGCCGGTTGGTTTTTTGTTTTACTAGCACGTGTGGTTTTGTTACGTAT
The DNA here is from genome assembly GCF_002575655.3 of Aegilops tauschii subsp. strangulata. NCBI lineage: Eukaryota > Viridiplantae > Streptophyta > Magnoliopsida > Poales > Poaceae > Aegilops > Aegilops tauschii. The sequence goes on along the minus strand of NC_053037.3, from coordinate 272,257,291 downwards.
CGGCCAAGCGTTTTATAGATCGGATCGCACATCCTCTAGGCCCAGTAGCAGCCCGATCTGTTTCTTTTTTGTTTTTTTCGTTTCTGTTTTAAAAACATAAAAGTTTCAATCTTAGATATTTCATATCATTTTGTGTGCTTATCCAAATTGAGTGATTATTTTTGCATTAGATTCAAAATTTGTTAAAGTTTCTGTTGGTGCACTCGGATTTCAAATTTTAGTACTTGAAATTTGAATTTGATGAAATTTGTTCAAATCACTAATATGGCCATATCTTGAGTTTTATAAAATATTTTCGGTTGATTCTTTTTGCTACTGTTTTGTTATTGTTTTGTCTATCCAGTAGGATATAGTGATTTATTTTTAGTTTATTTTAAATTAGTGGTTTAGACAAACAGTACTGTTTTAGTTTTTGTTTTGTTTTAGTTTTTACATATAGTTTTAATAGTTTTTAATTTATTTCTTTTTGTCACTTTTGAAAAAATTATTTTGTTTCTGTTATTTAACAATAGATAATTTTATTCTTATTTCTTAAAAATTATTTTTCTTTAGTTTCGTATGAAAACTTGTATTCTTCTTAGTTAGGGTTTTATAAAAGATTTTTATTTGTTTCTTTTTGCTACTTAAAGTTTATGAAAATACTTTATGTTAAATTAGTTGTTTTACATTTTTCTTTTCTGTTAATTTATTAGTTTAGTGTTTTAATTGTTGTTATGTTTTTACTTATGACAAAACTATTTTGTGTTATGTCTAGTGTTTTCTTTAGTAGTTTTGTTGTGAAGTTTTTCTCGGTTTTTATTTGATGCCCCTTGTTGATTTGCATTTTATTTGTTCATTTTATTAAGAGTGTTAGAATTGCTTGCTAGTATGTTTTCTTATATGAATGTTATGTCTGTTTAATATAGATTTTCAACGGAGTGACGAATAGTTCTACCAAGTCTTTAATTCTGAGAGCGTTGTTATCTTCATCAAGTAATACCAGGCAAGTTCACTTTGACCATGCTTTTCATGCCTATGTTTTTATTGCATTTAGTGTCACCATTCATAATCCCTCCAGTAGTTATATTGGCTTCTTGTAGTTGAGTAGAATGCATGAGGTAGGAACCCATCACCCTGATATCAAGCCCGAGACGCTATATAGTTTTAATGCTACGCTATAGTAGACGGGGTTGGTATGAGTGCTATGTAAGGACTGCATCTTCAAGGCCAAGACTTCAAGACTCAAGACAAGAATTCAATATACCTCTGGGTGGAGAATGGTTAAGAAGGGTACATTGGTGCATCCAGTACTCGGTGATTCCGGAGAAGCCCCGTGATCTCATGCGGAAAGCTCCACCCAAGCTCAAAGAGACAGAAGAATACTTCATGCTCGGAAGCTTACCTGTGCAACCGCAAGTCACTATGGGCTCTGGCTTGGTTGGCCCTAGTGGTGACTCTGGCTGGGACGGTGCTAGCAGATGTAGAACTACGGTAGGATTGGATGAGCATCAGACAGTGGTCAGGGGTACTCTTCAGAAGACCATGTTTCGGTCGTCTTGTTCTCAAACACCCTGAAGTGCGAGAATCTAAAAAGAGGGATCGAATCTTATGGGTAAAGTGTACAAACCTCTGTAGAGGGTTAAAACCTAATCGATTAGCCGTGTCCCCGGTTACGGACAATTTGAGCCTATGGACTTGGATATATCTCGGAACTCTCAACACCGCACTGATAACTTAATTGTGGGCAACATTATGATGGTGTGGGCTATAAGACATCGGTTGGCGGAACCATGTCATGGTAGAAAACTCCGTAGTACAGGCTCCTGATATTCCTTTGTTGTAGGGAAAATAAAATCAGCTTTTACGCAAAAACCTCAGACACAGAGCCACAAAGACTTATTGCATATAGAATAGTTTATCATCATGTCGGTGTACAAAAGTAGGGGCTCTCCTTTTGACCCCTCTACTTGTGCACGGGCAGTCAGAGCCGCGCGCCGCAGCCACACTTAGTAGGGCAGAGTTGGGAGGCCAGAGAGAAGCCGGAGCACAAGGCGGTCAAGGCAACGCCAAGACCAGAAACACCAAAGAGCAAGAGGGCGAGGTGGACTCCCCTAGCAAGGCCCTTGCCGGGACGGCCTCCGCGGCCCCGGCAAGAGCCTTGCCAGGGCAACTTGCCCAGTACCAGCAGAGCGAGCCACCCTCGAGCCCAAGAGTTCCAAACGCCGCCAACGACTACGTTGGAACCAAGGCTCGGGGGGCACCTCTGTGGTGGCATGCAGATCTTTGTCAAGATCATAAACACATGAGATCAGATGAGGACCAGAAGACGACGACCCTCGGCGGGATCCTAGCCGAGGAAATCCACAAGACCCCTGACAAGGTCCTTGCCGGGGGCGACCACGACGCCGCAGCAAGACCCTTGCCGGGCTCCCGGCAAGGCCCTTGCCGAAGACACTAGCGGGGCCGTAGCCAGGCCCGCGTCTGCCAAAGATGTCACCGCCGTCCCCAAGCAGCTGCTAGCCCAACCAGCTGGGCAGGCACCTGCGTTGCGACGGACGGCCTCCACACCAACCCAGCAAGCACCTGCGTGGTGGCATGCAAATCTTCATGAAGACTCCACCACCGCGCCACCTCAGCTGCCTGCCTGCCTACATGGCACCACATACATCGCTAGCCTGGGTGCGTGTCGAAGCGAGATGGGGCGGCGACGGACGGGACGGGCCCCGTTCCCGTCCCCGATAAAGCAAGGGGGCACCTAAGCGACGCATTAAATGTGTCTTGTCCCGTAATACCGAGCGATAAGCTTGCGCACTCTACGCCTTTCCACCTCCTGTGTGCCACTATGGCGACCCCTTTTGCCTATAAAAATAGGCCTGAGGCGACCAGGAGAAGGATTCGGCTCTTTTGGACTACGCATCCACCGTAGCTAGTTCGAGAGCTCAAGAACTCTCTCAAATACACATCAAAGCAGGACTAGGGTATTACGCATCCTCGCGGCCCGAACCTGGGTAAACGAACTGTATTCTGACAGCTAAACCTGCTCTTCTCACAACCCTGTGCTCTGTCAACCGTAATAGGGATTATTGTGATCTCATAGGTGTCGTTTCCCCGACATCTTTGGCGCGCCAGGTAGGGGATGCAGTTGAGAGAATCTAGTTTAGCAGCTGGTTTAGCGGTTCTTCGTCGCCATGTTTTCCAAGGAAGAAGACGACTGAACGGGCGACGTCGTCTGCGAACGCGAACGGCGCCCGCGCGGCGACAGGAAAGCTAAGTCATGCCGAACTTTAAATATTTCCTTTTTATATAAGGTTATTCCCCTCGGAAATCTTGTTCTTTGTATGAAAAACCTGCATGCAATGGGGCCTTCCTGCTATTGGCAACGCCCTTACTCTATTTCGAGTCCGCTCAATAGCTTAAGCAGCCGCGCCGAGAGCGGCAGGGTAGCCTTCCGCAATTGGCAACGCCCTTGATTCTGACTCCAGTCAAGCTCGACAGTTCGAGTGGCCGCGTTGAGAGCGATAAGGTGGTTTGCCTGGTAGCAAGCACACCCGGCAGGCTATCGAGGATCCGTCCTCGAGGCGCCGCGGCTTGGGTATACACGCTGGTAAGCCTACCCGATTAACGTAGGGTGAACATACAAAGGAGGGATTGAACAGGAAAATAACATGCATCATCTCAAAAGTACTGTAGAGTTATATTACATCAATTGCTGCTGCAGTTCTAACTAAAGATAGAAATTGTCTTGGTCATGAACCTGCAGCGACGATCAGAAACGGGGTGCCTAGTCCCGGCGATGGCCCTCTACCCTCTAGATTCCATCGATGCCGCTGATGACGGGCTCGATACGCTCACTGAGCAGCGCGAGGTCCACACCCTCCGGCAAGCTCTCCAGTGCAGCGTCGAAGTCGAGGTTGGGATTCCAGTATGCCACCTTGGTGAGAACCTTGGTCATGGCACCCCGGCAAAGCCTCCGGGCCTCATTGGCCAGGAAAGTCGCCCTGGTGGAGCGGAAATGCTCCAGGGCTCCAAGAACACCCTCGAAGAATAGGGTCAGCCTGGCGTTGGGAGCCGTGCTACGATCTAGGGCGTACCTCATGTTTGGCATCCCCATGGTGGCCACCTGCATCGTGATCCTGCCGGCGACGTCTTCGAGGCGGCCAATCTAGCGATTCTCACCATCCACAAAATCCATGTGGTTGGCGGCTTCGTTCTTCCGCTGCTGCTTCTCGGCCTCCAGATCCTTGGCCAAGGTCCCCTCCCGGGCCTGGGCCTCCGACAGCATCCCCTCGAGACCCTCCAGCTTCAGCTTGAGGTCCTTGATGGAGTTGTTGGCCTCGGAAAGCTGCCCGGCCCTGCTGACGGCCGCGCCCTGTGCCTTCGTCAGGGCGCCGTTGAGCGTGTCCTTCTCCTGGGACAGCTTCAGGTCCTGGCCCTTTAGCTCGTCCCGCTCCACCTCCAGCTCCTTCACCCTGTCGGCGTGAACCAGAGCCTAGGCATCGAGTGCCTCTTTGTGCCTATGCTCCAGCTCCTGGGTCCGCTGCACGACGAGCTTCTCCAGCTCCTCATCCTTGCCGCGGAGCGTTGCGGCAAGCTTCTTCTCACGCGTGGCAAGGTCCTCCTCCTGGGAGTTCAGCGCGGCCTGGTGCTGGGTTCGAGCGGCCTCGGCTGCAGCGGCCAAGTTCTTCGCCGTCTCCTGGGCCTTCTCGATGTAAGCCCGCTTCATGGTGAGCTCCACCTCGCGCTTGGCCAGCTCGCCCTGGGCGGCCTTCAGCTCCTCGCAAGCCTGGCGGAACCAAGTTTGCGCCTCGGCGACGCGTCCCTTGAGGTCCGCCTCCGCCTTGTCCACCGTTGCCATCCTGGACTTGGCCTTGTCCAGGAGGGCGTGGTGGAGCGCCTGGAGCTTCTGGAAGCTGGCGCCCATGGCTTGGAGAAGCCGCTCCTCCCGAGAACCGTCGCCACCGGCGCTCGGCTCGTCAACAACCTCGAGCCCGGCGGCGGCAAGCACCTCTTCGTCGAACACCTCTCCCTCAATGGGCGCCATGGAGCTTGACGACCCTGGGAGGTGGACGAAAAGGTCGTTGCTCACCCTCAGATACCTGCCGGAACCAGAGGCAGCGGAGGAGGAAGGTTGGTCATCAACCACCTCCTCCTTGGGAGTGGCCTTCCCGGCCTCCTCGGCAGGCCCCTTGCCGGGTTCCCCGGCAGGCCCCTTGGCGGCGTCCTCAGCAGCGCCCTTGGCGGCCTCCTCGGCGGCGATCTTCTCGTCCTCTGCCTCAGCGACCTTGGCGACATCCTCGATGACGGTGTCTATGTCCTCCTGGTCCGCCAACGGGGGATCTGGATACCAAGAAGGGGATGAGGCGAAGCCAAGACCAAGATTCAAAAAGAACAGGGATGGAAGGCGAGTGACTTACCCGTGCCGGGCTGGGAAGCAGAGGTCCCCTCCCCGCCAACATTTGGCGCCGAGGCGAAGCCACCAGTGCCGGGGTTCTCCTCCTCCTCCTCCATGTGCTTGGGCTCGGTGCTTGGCGCCCTTGCCGGGGACGCCCCTCGGGGTGGCGTGGTTGATGGGGGCGGCGTGTTGGGGGTAGCCCTCTATGGCTCCTCCTGCTGCTGTCCCCCTCCTGCAACCACGACAAGGTCAGCACCAAGAGATCATGCCCCCAACACACATCAATGAGGGGTGAGTGGTGAACTTACGTTGGGGGCTGTGCCGGGGGCTGCTATCCGGGCTGCTCAACACCACCAGCGGTGTACCGGAAATCCCTGCCGGGGGCTGGCCGCTCGCCGAAGCCCTGGCCCTCTTCACCCTCTGGGCCAATGTCTCCGCATCCCTGCCAAGATGAAGACGAATCAAGATAAGTGGCACGATCCAAGGAGACGGAGATGACAGAAAGGGACAAGATACTTACTCGTCCTCCACCTCCTCCTCTGCTGCTTTCCTCTTCCTCCTTGGACTGAGGGACCCGAAGTCAAAGGTGACATCCGCATCGACGTATGCCGGAGGAGGGGAGGAGGGCGGAGTCTGGACGCGCTTGGATGAATAGGAGGCAGATGCTTTCTCCTTCGCCACCGCGGCCTTCACTGATTTCTTCACAGCCGCGGCCCTCGTTTGGCGCGCGGACGCCTCCTGAGCTTGCCGGGGTTGCACGACCCTGCCGGGCCGAGCCGGCTGGCCAGAGGTGGCCCGCCGCACGACTCGCCCTCTCCTCGTGGCCGGAGGGTCGACAGCCTCGGCCTCCTCCTCCGACGACTCGTCGACCACATCTTCGACAAGAGGGGCCCCGGTGCCGGCGCTGCTGGCCTCCCCAGCGGACTCCGCCCACTGGGCAAGCTCCTTCTCCTCCGCGGCCGCCGCGGCCTCGTCCTCTATGCCGCCAGCACTGCCGGCCTACCTGGCAAGCTCCGCCTCCACCGCCCTGGCGGCGATATAGTCCAGCTCTGCCTGAGTGGTGTCCTGGATTAGCAGCGGCTCGTTGCGGACGTACACCTCCGCCAAGCCGTCAAAGAACTCCTGCACCTGCTCCTCCGGCGGCGGGGCCCAGTTTTGGACGGGACCGTGCGCGTTGCAGTCCAGCATCATGGCGATGATGTCGGTCTGGCGCGAGTTGTTGCTCAGCGGGACCACCCCCGCCGGCAACCCAAACAAGGGCCCCTTGACGACCTTGCCGGACCTCTCGGCCCAGCCTTCGCGGTTCACATCGAGCTGAAAGATCCGCTAGCAGAAGTGAGCGTGCCCCATCATCGTGAAGTTGTGATTGAGGCCGGGGCGAAGCCTCATGACGTCAGCCAAGTTCTGGAAGAGCCAGGCCGGCCTCCCCTTGTTGTGCTGAGGAGCAGATCGGCGGCAGAGGAAATCCGCCCCAATCATCTCCAGGGTAAGCCAGGCAACGGTGAGGCGGTGGATCCTGGTGGTGGCGATCTCGAGCTTGTCGTCCTGGGCGTCGACGTTGCCCCAGTCGTTCCTGCGGACCGGCGGCGCCTGGCGGACCCAGCAGAACTACTGTGGATCGACCTCCTCAATCCAGCACCACCGGCCCCGCCATTCTTCCCACCTCTCCTTCTAGGCACCCTTCGGGTACGTCCCTTTGGACCTTGGGATCCAGGTGACGCAACCAGAAATGGCGCCTCCCTTCTGAATGCGGGGGTAAAAATAATGGCGGAAGAGCGCCGTGTTGGGAAGAACTCCGGCGAAGCCCTCATAGAGGTGGGCGAACAGAGCCATGCACGCCACGGCGTTTGGAGTAAAATCCAGAAGGTGGAAGCCAAATGTGTGCATGATATCGTTGAAGAAATCGGAGAAAGGGGGGAAAAGGCCGCAAGAAAAGTAATCGACGAAGAACGGGTAGCGATTCCGGGCGGCCTCGGCGCAATTGGCGGGGATGACACGCGTGGCTGGATGCCCCGCCGTCTCCCCCCCGTCTTGCACCCCCATAGGGGCTTGAAGCAGTCCCGGAGCTCAAACACGTCGACCGTCAAGGGGAAGTAGGCGAGCTGCGTCCGCCGCGCCGCCAACTCGCTCTCCAGTGGCTCGCTCGTCCCGGTGTCCTTGGCCACTCCCTTGCCTCTGCTGGTCTTGGGTGCCATGGCGGCTGCGGGGAGCAAGGGACAGAAAACAGCGAAGACACAACGGCGGCGAGCAAAGGCGAAAGCTTGGGAAGGAAGGAAAAGGGGACGGCGGTTCTGAGATTGAAGAAGATGCAGGGGGTAAATAAGCAGCGCGCCCGCAGTTATTCCTTTTTACGGGGAAGGCGCGGGCCGCCTCTTTTCCCATTAACTGCGATGTGACGCATGCGTGCGGGAACCGCCCCACGCATGACCCCCACGTCACGCACGACCTTCCACGTCGCGCGTTCAACGCGGGTCGTGGGGAAGCCCAGCGGACGAAAAGTTACTGCGGTAAAATCCGCCCCACCTGCCCGCGCACCATTCTGGGCCTGGCCCAACAACGCGTCGCACTTATGTGTGGCCCAGCCCCGGGGGCTCCTGTCGGTGTACAAAAGTAGGGGCTCTCCTTTTGACCCCTTTACTTGTGCACGAGCAGTCAGAGCCGCGCGCCACGGCCAGACTTAGTAGGGCCGAGGAGGGAGGCCGGATAGAAGCCGGAGCACAAGACGGTCAAGGCAACGCCAAGACCAGAAACACCAAAGAGCAAGAGGGCGAGGTGGGCCCCCCGGCAAGGCCCTTGCCGGGGCGGCCTCCGCGGCCCCGGCAAGAGCCTTGCCGGGGTAACTTGCCCAGTACCCTCAGAGCGAGCCACCCTCGAGCCCAAGAGTTCCAAACGTCGCCAACGACTACATTGGAACCAAGGCTCGGGGGGCACCTCTGTGGTGGCATGCAGATCTTTGTCAATATCATAAACACATGAGATTAGATGAGGACCAGAAGACGACGACCCTCGGCGGGATCCAAGACGAGGAAATCCACAAGACCCCCGACAAGGTCCTCGCCGGGGATGACCACGACGCCGCGGCAAGACCCTTGCCGGGCCCCCAGCAAGGCCCTTGCCGAAGATACCAGCGGGGCCGTAGCCAGCCCACGTCTGCCAAAGATGCCACCGCTGTCCCCAAGCAGCTGCTAGCCCAACCAGCTGGGCAGGCACCTGCGTTGCAACGGGTGGCCTCCACACCAACCCAGCAAGCACCTGCGTGGTGGCATGCAAATCTTCGTGAAGACTCCACCACCGCGCCACCTCAGCTGCATGCCTGCCTACATGGCACCACACGCATTGCTGGCCTGGGCACGTGACGAAGCGAGACGGGGCGGCGACGGACGGGACGGGCCCCGTTCCCGTCCCCGATAAAGCAAGGGGACACCTAAGCGATGCATTAAATGCGTCTTGTCCCGTAATACCGAGCGATAAGCTCGCGCACTGTACGCCTTTCCACCTCCTGTGTGCCACTATGGTGACCCCTTTTGCCTATAAAAGGAGGCCCGAGGCGACCAGGAGAAGGATTCGGCTCTTTTGGACTACGCATCCACAGTAGCTAGTTCGAGATCTCAAGAACTCTCTCAAATACACACTGTTGTGGTTTTGTCACGGCAGATGTCCTTACTGTCAGGACTTAGTCGCGAGGCCAACGCATCTATGTGGTAGCTTGAGAGGGGTTGAGTGGGACGAGAGACGCAGGGCGGATCAACACACAAGACAAGGATTTAGACAGCTTCGGGCCCCGGGAAACATCATCCGGTAACAACCCTACATGTTGTTTGAGGCTAGGTCTCATTATGATCACCAGGGAGTCACCGGTAAACCGGCTCTTTGTGTCTAGCCCTAGAGATTGTTTCTTCTTGCTTGTCTTTTGTTTGGGGAGCCCTGCCCCTCCTTATATAAGTTGAAGGGGCGGGTTACATGTGGAGTCCTACTAGGATTAGGACTAGTCTATCTTTAATACAAACCAGATACAAGTCCTGGTGTTAACTCTTTGTAAGGTAAATATTCCTCATGCCTTTCCTCTTAAACCGGCCCACCATAGTATGAACCGGCCTTCATGAACCGCCTGTTGGGCCACCGGGTCTTGTCGCTCCTCTGACCTGCCTGCCGGATTACCAATGAATCGTAAACCGCTAGGTCCAAACGGGTCGCCAGTGAATCGTCAAGTCATAGCCGGGTCTGAAGTAAACCGCCAAGTCCGGCCGGGTTATACCTCCGGCCGGTTTACGCCGCGGGGTATATCCCCGACATTAGCCCCTAGTTTAATTTGGATTTATCCATGTTAAACTAATCCTGTAAAACAAACACAAGAAGAAATTTGACAGATTATGCTCCGGGTTAAGAATTCTTGTAAACCGGCATCTGATCATCCTTAAGTCCTTGTCATTTCCTCCTTCTAGAACATCCGGGTCAACAAGCCAGCTTCATACTCAATTTGCTGACATTGGTTTCTCACAGAGAAATATTGTGAAGAATAATCCACTTGAGTCGGCTTCCAAAGTGCCGGTTTAAGAAATATGGGTCTTGAAATACTCATCTGATATTCAGCCGGTTTGAAGATGTAAAACTTGCCAGTTTAATATTACCAAAATTACCGGTTTGTAAATATGGATGGCACCGAGTCATAATTGTTACCGACGCCGGGTCATAATTGTTGCAGACATCGGGTCAATCTGGTTTGCTCAGAACTGAGAATTTGAAGATTTTTCTCCCTTATATCCATATTACCTGTAGCCCCCAAGCCTTGAGCAGAACAAAGTGATGGCTTAAGAGTTGTTTCCATATAATTACTGCCACTTTGAAGAAATCCATGTTGTTCATCTCAGCCACTATTAAAAACTGAATACTCCATATATGTAGCCCCCAAGTGCCTGGTCATTATGCAATAATGAGTAGGGACTTTATAAATATGATCATGTAGATTTGAACAATAACGTGTAGCCCCCAAGGGCCGGCTTAGTAAGATAATATTGAGCTGGTACTTTATATATACTTCTTTGAAAAGAACATCATATAATGTAACCCCCACAATGGGGCTTGAACCCACATCCACAAGGTTAAGAGCTTTGTGCTTTACCAACTGAGCAATGGACCTTTCAATATAATGTACCTTGACAGGAGCAATTGGTAGCCCCCAAGGGCCGGCTCATTATGATGTGATGAGTCGGGTCTTCAATAAGGCCAATAAAAATGACTTTGCATTAGCCCCCAATTGTCATGGTGCATGCTTGCAGCGACATGAGACTTGCATGTAATCTCAATTTGAATAATGTGGCCCCTAAGTGCCGGGTCGTAAGCCTACAGCGACTCGGGACTATTCCTTCCATTGTAGAATAAATCATATCCTTTGATAAAATAATAGCCATTGCGCTAAAGCGACTTTGAAAACCTCAATAATACCGGTTATTAATAACCATAATAAAATCCAGCCATGTTGGTTATTCAAGATAATATAATTCGGTATGAAAACCGTATTCATTCAATATCATAATGAAAATTCAGCCAAGTTTGGCTATTTGAATAATATAACCCAATGATTTATAAGCGCATGATTCCAATGGCGCAATCCAAATATATACTGGCGACTTATAGTCCAAAGCCAGGCCGGTTTAATAAACACCGGATAATTTCTCATCATATACTGGCGACTTATCGTCTTAAAGCCAGGCCGGTTTAATAAACACCGGATAATTTATCATCATACTGGCGACATATAGTCGAAAGCCAGGCCGGGTTAATAAACGCCGGTGATTTATAATCATGCTTTATTCAACCTGTTTCTGCATACAACAAGTTTAAAGTGTCCTGGCGGTTTACCGCCGGACGTGTCATAATGCCCAACATATAACCCGGGTTTATAACCAAGGCTGTACTTAAGAATAATCAAATATGAAATATATCATACCTGTGACATTGAATCACATCGTTGGATTACCAACTTTTTGTAGTAAGGGTGATAACCCCAATCTTGAGTACTGATAACTCCTTCCATATTGTGCCGGTTTATGATAAAACCGTGCCGGGTTGTGATAAACACCGGATTAACCATATATAATACTGGCGACTTGTAGTCAAACCAGACCGGGCTGATAATCTCCAGATTATGACTGATCATATACTGACAACTTGTAGTTGAAAGTCAAGCCGGGTTAATGAACACCGGTTTAAAAACATCACAAATCTTAACAAAAGAAAGAGAAACTTAGCAAAAGGCAAATAAAACCGTTGTAGTCGAGGCTTTTTACGGGCTGCCAGGCCCTAAATTCGACAGCAAAGAATCCCCAAGCAACATTGTGAGCTGTGCTCAGTGGGTGCCTATGTTTGAGCTGTTGTTTTACAACACTCTCTTTGGCCCCGGATTGATGTGGCTTTGAGCCGATCAAGAGGTGTGACTGTGGTTCGGATACGACCAAGCCCCCAAGTGATGCTGTGGCATTGCGCCGATCAAGAGGTGTAGCTATGGTTCGGATACGACCAAGCCCCCAAGTGATGCTGTGGCATTGCGCCGATCAAGAGGTGTGGCTATGGTTTGGGTACGACCAAGCCCCCAAGTGATGTTGTGGCATTGCGCCGATCAAGAGGTGTAGCTATGGTTCGGATACGACCAAGCCCCCAAGTGATGCTGTGGCATTGCGCCGATCAAGAGGTGTGGCTATGGTTCGGATACGACCAAGCCCCCAAGTGATGCTGTGGCATTGCACCGATCAAGAGGTGTAGCTATGGTTCGGATACGACCAAGCCCCCAAGTGATGCTGTGGCATTGCGCCGATCAAGAGGTGTAGCTATGGTTCGGATACGACCAAGCCCCCAAGTGATCAATAATATGATAAGCCAATAAGGCATGATACCCATGTTTGAACCGCGCATCATGGCAGCAGGTCCTCTTTGGCACCCTTTAACTTTTGTCAAGAGATAAATCCTTCTTGAACCGGGATTTTGAACCGGATATTGAGAGCTTCAAAGCTTTGTGGGAGACATCTTTCCCTTGAACCGGATTTTAAACCGGAATCTTCATTTTCAGCCGGAAATTTTCTGACGGCCTTTAAACTCGAACTTGCGAGAAGTTAATTCCTTTTTGAATCGGACATTTTCAACCCGGATTTGAGAGCTTTAGAGCTTTGTGGGAGAACAGATTTCCCTTGAACCGGATTGTAAACCGGATATTTGAGAGCTTCAGTGAGACTGACTTCCCTTGAGCCGGATTTTAAACCGGGATCCTTTCTGATGACCCGGAACTTCTTCATTGAGCCGGGATTTTGTAACTTTCATATACTTTCTAAGCCGGAAATTTTCTGACGGCCTTTAAATTTTCATCAATATAACAATAGCCTCCGGGACCGGGTTATCTTTCCCTCCATCGTCATGGGGTTCTTAAATTTGCTAAAACTAGAAAGATTTGCTGACTCATGTCATTGTAGCCCCCGAGTCTCAAAGGTGACTCGAGGAGTTGGCTTGAGACTCTCCATATTTGACCGTGATATAAACCGGCATAACTTGTATATCATTGGCGCTGATAGCATGATGTGAATCCACAGAAGGTTGAGGTGACTGCGGCGGGTTATAAATGATCCTGCATGAGCCATGTCAGCAACTCGGCCAATGGTTCCTTCCAACTGGTGATTTGAAGTTAACCAAAATTGTAGTGGCGGTGACTTGTGCGCCTGCCCGTTGAACCACCCAGTGTAGACGGCGGTTGATAGTATATGATAATTTGCCTCCAATTTGTTGAAAGAAAACCGGGCTACCCAAGCTGTGACTTGCTTCAAACAGCTCATGCAGACAGGTGCGGCCCGGTATGTTGATGTAGACCAGGCCGCGAGAGACGGACGACAAAGACGACCGCAACATCAGAGGTGACTCGGATAGATGAGTCGGCCGCGGCATTGTAAGCCGGTGCGGACGGGCGAGTCGATCAGGCGGTTCGGCCTCGTCATGTAGATATAAACTGGTCTGCAGAATGGCGGCTCGCAGATATGTTCATCGAACTTGATGGTGTGGTCAGATGCTAGCGCATAATGGTGGCGCTAGCTATACATCCATGACACGACCATAACTTTTGCAGTGAACAATTGTCCTGCATAAACAATATCGCAGACCAAGGCAAAGATAAACTGCTCTTTGACAAAAGTAATATGTGCTAATAAAATATATTTTAGATGGATATCACCTGACGCGTTTAGGCCGTAAATAATCCGCCATGAAGTTGATGACCACTAGGTGAAACTGAAATCACTCATGGGTGAGTCGTCCGCGGAAGCGGACAGATGAGCCGGCAACGACGTTGTAAGCCAGTGTGTTCAGGCGAGGCAATTGCAGGCACGGTAAGCCGCATGGACGAGCGAGTTGATGTAGACTGGGCCACAGGAGCGGCGACTTGCGCACATTCATTCACCGAGTAATGTGGCACGGACGAAAACGTCGCTGTGGAACGTTGCCGGTGCATGCTCCATACCCACAGTATAACGCCTCATTTGTGATGAACAATTGTCCTGCGAAACAATACCATAGACCAGAATAATTGTTCTCAAATAAGATGTGCTGATAAAATATGTAAGGAGGATAGCACCTGATGTTTCTATGGGTCGTCGAGCCAGTCATTGCGACAAGGCATAATTAGCTGTTGTTGTGAATCGGCCGTAAAAGCAAAACGTCTGATCATATAGCTTGAGCCAACCTCTGTTCCTTTTCGTAACTTGAGGTCTCATACAAATTCGTGATTTTCACTCCTCACGTAGAATGATCAATAGGCAACAATTTTCCATCTTCGGCTATATTCTGCTGTTTTATATAATCCATCACTTCAGATACCCTCCTCCAGGTGATGGTCAAAATCCCAATCATTGCTAATAATCATCTCTAGAAATCTTATATGGTTGCAGGGAGGCGTCCTTGCCAGCCAAATAATCCATGGATAACATTTTGTAGACCTTTTCCAAAAAATCTTCACAACACACTGACCGGGTTAACTAATTTGACCATATAATGATGTTGTCTGCGGCAACTCCATCAACCTTAGAAATGTATCTGTAACCTCCTCAAAACTACTAGTTAATGAGGCATCAGTGAAAAGTTCTGACTTGGAGGACATGTCAGACTTTGTGCTAGTTGCAGCTAATTCTGATCCATGTATTCTAAAACAGCATTAATGTCTATTCCAGACAGTAGCATCAGTGGGTGGTGCATCGAGGCCCAGGCAAGGCTGCTCGGCCGAGGCGGTTCAACGACAGAGCTCCGGCAGGGGACGGTGCAACGCGACTCAGGGGCGACCGCGACAGAGGCGGCTCGCAGCAGCAAAGCCCGGCAAGGAGGCGATGCAGCTCAGGGCAAGCCGGGTCGCGGTAGAGGCTGCCGGCTCAAAATCCAAGGCAGGGGAGCAGGGGCCAGCCTTCAGAGCGACGCCGGCGCGCAGCCAAGCTGGAGGTGGGACAGGCAGAACCTGATGGGGCCATGCCGCGAGCGTGTGAGACCGAAGCGACGACTGCAGAAAACAGGCTGCAAACCGGGCGGAAGCGCGAGGCGGAAAATGCGGCGATGGCAGAAAACATGCGGTGGTTTGACATGCGACGGTAGAGGCGGCCCGGCAGCGACCACAATTCAACTAGGTGAGAGCGTCCTGAAACGGAGATGAAACAGTCAACACGGGTTTTCCTCCTCCGAGTCGTGGTAGTTTTGGACGAATCCATCTCCGCTTCATTCCACGTCGTGGCCTTTTTTTACCTGGTCGTACAGGTCGCCCTCAAAAGTTGAGCTTTCACGTGAATATTGCTCCGGCTTCGAGGCTTCGATGGATGATTTGACATCAGTTTTCACTTTTCACGTAGGACAAACCGATGGTTGCTTGGAGACTTGCTATTGACCGCCCCTGATTATGATCCTCGCACTGTTTCATCTTTGACACGGTTTCAACAATTTTTCCAAAACTTGTACACGTACGACGGAGGCGTCAAATCAATCTTGGCGACTTTGCAACGGCGTACGACGCACAACCTTAAATCTCATCTCAAATTTTGAATACGCCAGATCCAGAATCATGATTGTGATCTCAGACGACAAACTTTGTGACCCTGCCGCAAGGCTGTCCCATGCTGGGTTATCCTGTACGATTGTTCTCTGGCTCTTTTTCATCCGGTCCATCGCGAGCTTCTCGATCCCTAAAAATTCCCTTCAAGAACTCAACACCATCGTGCGCGAGCCCCACGGTGGGCGCCAACTGTCGTGGTTTTGTCACGGCAGATGTCCTTACTGTCAGGACTTAGTCGCGAGGCCAACGCATCTATGTGGTAGCTTGAGAGGGGTTGAGTGGGACGAGAGATGCAGGGCAGATCAACACACAAGACAAGGACTTAGACAGCTTCGGGCCCCGGGAAACATCATCCGGTAACAACCCTACATGCTGTTTGAGGCTAGGTCTCATTATGATCACCAGGGAGTCGCCGGTAAACCGGCTCTTTGTGTCTAGCCCTAGAGATTGTTTCTTCTTGCTTGTCTTTTGTTTGGGGAGCCCTGCCCCTCCTTATATAAGTTGAAGGGGCGGGTTACATGTGGAGTCCTACTAGGATTAGGACTAGTCTATCTCTAATACAAACCGGATACAAGTCCTGGTCTTAACTCCTTGTAAGGTAAATATTCCTCATGCCTTTCCTCTTAAACCGGCCCACCATAGTATGAACCGGCATTCATGAACCGCCCGTTGGGCCACGGTGTCTTGTCGCTCCTCTGACCCGCTTGCCGGATTACCAATGAATCGTAAACCGCCAGGTCCAAACGGGTCGCCAGTGAATCGTCAAGTCTCAGCCGGGTCTGAAGTAAACCGCCAAGTCCGGCCGGGTTATACCTCCGGCCGGTTTACTCCGCGGGGTATATCCCCGACACACACCAAAGCAGGACTAGGGTATTACATATCCTCGCGGCCCGAACCTGGGTATACGAACTGTGTTCTGACTGCTAAACCTGCTCTTCTCACAACCCCGCGCCCCGTCAACCGTAGTAGGGATTCCTGTGATCCCACAGGTGTCGTTTCCCCGACACATCTGTTTTCTCTTATTGTGATCTTGCCGGTACATTCAATGTACTGACCTACACGGCTGCAACGTATTATGTTGCATGATTATTTCCTACAACGAGTGAGTTTCGTTGTTGGGTTACGATCTACACTCAACTTGCTGATAGTGTTGATGGGACTCCACACCCGATTGTTTGTTTCCGCTGAGACTTATAAGGTATATATCAGTTTTACGTTATTTATACATGTGATTGCACTTTGATATATACATTGATGTACTGTGTGTGCCAGCATACTGATCCAGGGATGGCACAGATACACAAAGACTTGACCATTTGAGGTCGGGTTGCGACAGGATTTCTCCGTGATACGGTGGTTAACAGGTTTGGGAAGTATATATAGATTTTTTATCTTGGAGGACAACCATACGGAAGAAAAACAGAGTCCGGAAGGTGTCTTGTGCCCACCAGGGTACGCTTCTTGGAAGTTTATTTATTTCCTAAATTTTTAAATATTCCAAAACTGATAATAAATATTTTTGCGGATTTTTCGGAGTCCGTTTACTTACCGTATCACGTACCTCCTTATTTCACAATTCTGGAGTGTTCCAGAAGGACTCTTTTATGTCTTCTTCCAGTGTCAAAGTTTGGATAATATTACTTTCAACATTAATGGGCGTACCTGAGATATAATGTTTTATTCGTTGCCCAAAGACAACCTTCGGGTTAGTACCTTCAAAATTATTTATTTTGATGGCTCCAGACCGATAAACCTCCTCGATGACATATGGGCCTTCCCATTTTGAGAGGAGTTTTCCTGCAAAGAATCTGAAACGAGAGTTGTACAAAAGAACATATTCTCCGACTTTAAACTCATGCTTTTGGATTATTTTGTCATGCCATCTTTTAACTTTTTCTTTGAATAATTTTGCATTTTCATAAGCTTGGGTTCTCCATTCATCTACTGAGCTAATATCAAATAACCTCTTTTCACCAGCAAGCTTGAAATTATAGTTGAGCTCTTCGATGGCCCAATATGCTTTTTGTTCTAACTCAAGTGGCAAATAACAAGCTTTCCCATAAACCATTTAATAAGGAGACATACCCATAGGATTTTTATATGCTGTTCTGTAAGCCCAAAGTGCATCATCTAATTTCTTAGACCAATTCTTCCTCGACCTATTGACAGTCTTCTGCAAAATTAATTTTATTTCTCTATTGCTAAGTTCAACTTGACCACTAGACTGAGGATGATAAGGTGATGCAATTCTATGGTTAACATCATACTTGGCAAGCATTTTACGGAATGCACCATGAATAAAGTGTGAATCACCATCAGTCATTAAATATCTAGGGACTCCAAACCTTTGCAAAATAACTTCCTTAAGCATTTTAATAGAGGTGTTGTGATCAGCACTACTGGTTGGAATAGCTTCTACCCATTTAGTAACATAATCAACAACAACCAAAATATGTGTATACCCATTAGAGGAAGGAAAAGGTCCCATGTAATCAAATCCCCAAACATCAAATGGTTCAACAGCAAGTGGATAATTACCAGACACTCTGAAATATGCTTATCTTGATGAAAAGAAGATATATCCTATTTTTATCAGTGCTAACCTTTCAGAACATGAAGAAGAAAGATTATTGAAAGTTCTAAGGAAGCACCGAGCTGCTATTGGATATACTCTTGATGATTTAAAGGGCATTAGTCCCACTGTATGTCAGCATGAAATTAATATGGAACCTGATGCTAAACCCGTTGTTGATCACCAACGTCGGTTAAATCTGAAGATGAAAGAAGTAGTAAGAACGGAAATATTAAAATTTCTAGAAGCAGGTATAATCTATCCTATAGCTGATAGTAGATGGGTAAGTCATGTTCATTGTTGTCGCGGAAAATGGCACCTATGGGATTCCCAGGGAATCCCTTCTACTGTTGGCGAGGGTGAAGAGTTGCGCAAAGAGTAGGTCTAGCAATCAACGCGAGGGGATTTTTACCCAGGTTCGGGCCGCAAATGATGCGTAAAACCCTAGTCCTACTTGTCTGTGTTTATCTTCTGTTCTTCAGTTCTTGGACTAGCTACTATGCATGCCCAGTCCAAAAAGTCTGAATCCTTCCATAGTACGGCTCGGTCCTCCTTTTATATGTCAAAGGGGTCGCCATAGTGGCACACAGGATGTGGAAAGTATCTACAGTGTACAAGTTTAATGCCTGACAACGTAGGACAAACACATTTAATGCGCTGGCTATGTGCCCTCTTGCTTTATCTGGGTCGGCAACAGCGCTCGTCCCGTCCATCGCCGCCTCACCTTGCTTCGACACGCGTCCAAGCTGACGAGGCATGCAACGACATGCTGGCTGGCTGGTCGCTGTGCCAGGGTCTTCACGAAGATCTGCATGCCACCACGCAGGTGCTTGGCTAGTTGGCCTAGAAGCTGCATGCTGCCACGCAGGCGCTCGCCTAGTTGGCGGGCTGGTTGCTGCGTCGGAACGGCCGCAGGGCGGTGAAACTTTGGTAGGCACGGGCCCGGCAGCGGCCCCACAGGTGCCCCGGGCAAGGGTCTTGCCGGGGTCTCGCGGGCGTCCCCGGCAAGGATCTTGCCCGGGGTCTTCGGTCGTCCCCGGCAAGGATCTTGCCGGGGGTCTTCGTCTTCTGGTTCCTATCTAGACTTGCAGGCCTTTGGTCTCCACAAAGATCTGCATGCCACCACGCAGGCGCCCCCGAGTCTTGGTATCGACACTGTCGATGGTGTCAGAACTCTCTGGCTCAAGGGTGGCGGCTTTGCTGGTGTTGGGCAAGTTGCCCCGGCAAGGCTCTTGCGGGGGCTATGTAGGCCGCCCCGGCAAGGGTGTTGCCGGGGGAAATCCATCTTGCCCCTTTGCTCTTCATGCCTCTGGCTTGAGTGCTGCCTTGGCAGTCTCTTTCCTTTCCTTTCTCTGTCCCGCCAAGCATGGCCGCAGGTGTGGCTACGACTGCCCGTGCACAAGTAAAGGGGTACAGAAAGGCCCCTACTTTTGTACACCGACAGGAGCCCCCGGGCCTGGGCCACACATAAGCATGAAGCGTTGTTGGGCCAGGCCCAAAATGGTGCATGGGCACGCATGGCAGAGTTTTAACCGCTTCAACTTCTTCGTCAATTGCGCTTCCCCACGATCCGCATTGAGTGCGTGACGTGGGGGTCGTGCGTGGGACGGTCGCAGCACGCTTGCATCACCTCACGGTGAATAGTAAAGAGGTGACCCGCATCTTGCCCATAAAAAAGAGGAAACTGCAGGGGCGCTACTCATTTACAAAGTGGACTCGGGTCGTGGCCTTCATGGCGCGCGCGCCCCATGATCACGGGGCGCGGAACGGTCGTTCCACTTGTCTTCTTAATTCCGGCTCGCCCGCCACGTGTCCCCCATGCCTTAGGGAGGGTAGGTGGTGGATACTGAGGGCACATGCATTAACGCCGAGGCGGGAAGCCGGGCGTTGCTGATTGGAGCAGAGGGCTGGTCCTGATTCCCTGTGCCTCTGGCGGCCGGATTGGTCGAGTGGAGCGGCCGCCCTTAGGTTGGGGGCCGAGCCCCGGCTCTGCCCCTCTATAAAAAGGGAAGAGGGGCAGTGTCCTTCCGCATTCGTCTCCTTCTTGCTTGACCCCTTTCTTCCATTCGCCATGGTGAGAGGGCGCGCTGGTGCCCCAATGGCGCCGACGAGGGCTTCTGCTCGACAGCGTGTCACCCCTCCGCCGGAGCTCATGGCAGCGGAGCCCGCTGTGAGAGGAAGAGGGAGGGGGCGAGGCCGAGGCCGCCGTGGCGCTCGGGGGAGAGGAGGACGGGGCAGCGCACCGGCCGCGCTTCCGCCAACGGCTCTTCCCCCAATAGAGGGCCATGTCGGAGACCAGCCCCGCGAGTTCTTCATCAGGCTGTACAAGCTAGTGTACGGTCACCTCCGACTCCCCACCCCGTTTGCTCGGGAAATGGAGCTTGATCCGTCGCAGGCCTTGAGGCTGCATATGAGGGGCTGCGGGAACGGCGGCATGCGGGTCGACGTCGACTTCCCCGCCCCTCACGTCATGTACCTCCGCAGTGGGTGGAAGACCTTTGCCCGCGCCCATAGCCTGTCGGAGGGGCACATTCTCCAGTTCAAATTAATGGAGAACGGCCTGCTCTCCGTCAAGGTCTTCGGGCGCTCGGGAACCTGCTTAGGGTGCTGCGCAGAGAGCTCCACCGACAACGAAACCTCCTCTTCGAGCGATAGTGAGGAGGAGGACAGCGACAGCGACGATGATGGTAGCGAGCGGGAGGACGCCGATTCTGACTCCGGCTGACCACCGGTGGCAGCACCATCATCTGCATCGCCCTCCTCCCTCGGCCACGCGCCTTGCCGAGGGTCATCCCCGCCATGCTCTCCATCAGCGCGTTCCCTGTCGCCTCTTCTTTGCCTTCACCTGCCGCACCTGGGAGGAAAGGGGCAAGCATGGAGATTGCGAGGCGCTTATCTTTCTTTTAGCTTGCAGGCACTTGCTAAATCTTAATTTCTAAATAATGTAATCTCTCGAGCCCATGTCTGTGTCCTGTAACATTTGTACTTGTATCAGCATGTTAACGGAAAAGATCAGCCTCGCCGGGAACCCGTGCATGTATACGTCCATGCAGAGGCGAAATGCCTCCTTAATGCAAATAAACAAGTTCTCCCGGCAAGCTATCCTGCCGGTGCCATCTGTGCCTGCCGGAGAATCACATCTGCTGGGTTACAGACAAAGGGTCCAGCCCCTCGTCAATCTCCTTTTAGCAACGGTTACTACGACCATTCTGTCCGAAGCAGCGTTCGGGCCAGGGATGCGAGCACCCGTGTTTAAAAGAGAGTGGCGAGGTTTTCTAATGCACAAGTTACAAGTTACGAACACGAATGGGCAAGAGGTGAACTTTATCTGTTTGGTTTGCCGGGGGTCGCCGTGCCGGGCAGTCTTCCCAACTTCTTGCCGGAGCCGGGTATTTGGCGGAATCGAGCGGCCTTGCCGCGGCTGGAAAGAAGAGAGGACAGGAGCATGGAACCTTGGCGGTTCATTAACATTTGTTGGAATCAAAAAGTAGTACAATATTTTGGACAGGCATGTATATACGTATACACATAAACATGGAAATCAATGGGAAACTGTACATACTAAGGGTTTTCTTTCCCTGACTGTGCACAGGGTCTGCGCCTGGCTTTGTACATAGGGTTACATGCCTTGCCGGCAAGGCTAGTACAAAAAGGGGGTTGTCGGGGCTCCCGGCAACCGTGCCTTAGGGGTAAAACTTGCGAAGATGTTCGATATTCCACGAATTGCTCACCAGAATGCCATCTTCGGTCTCCAGGCGGACTACGCCGGGACTGGTGACTCGTATTACCCGATAAGGACCTTCCCACTTCGGCATCAACTTGTTTTAATTCTTGGCGGATTGGATTCGCCGAAGAACAAGGTCGCCTTCCTCAAGGCTTCGGGTGTGAACCTTGCAGCTATGGTAGCGGCGCAAGGCTTGCTGGTAGTGAGCGGCTCGTACAGCAGCCTGAAAACGATCTTCTTCAAGGAGCGTCGCATCATCTTGGCGAAACTGCTCTTGCTCCAGCTCATCATAAGCGAGCACTCGAGGCGATCCGTATATGAGATCCGTGCGGAGAATTTCTTCTGCCCCGTATACCTGGGCAAAGGGTGTCTGACAAGTGGCTCGATTTGGTGTCGTTCTAATCGACCAAAGAACCGTTGGCAACTCATCAATCTAGTGCCTTCCACACTTGTGTAGCCTGTCAAAAGTTCTGGTCTTGAGGCCTCGCAACACTTCTGCATTCGCCCTCTCAGCCTGGCCATTACTTCTGGGATGAGCAACAGAAGCAAAGCAAACCTTGCCGCTGAGGTCTTGGATATACTGCATGAAGGTGCGGCTCGTGAACTGCGTGCCGTTGTCCGTGATGACTCTATTTGTCACACCAAAACGGTAGACTAGTCCCTTGAAGAACTTGACGGCTGATTGTGATGTTACCTTTCTCACCGGTTCCACTTCTGGCCACTTTGTGAACTTGTCGATCGCAACATACAAGTACTCAAAGCCCCCGACAGCACGGGGAAAGGGGCCCAGTATATCGAGCCCCCAGGCCGAAAATGGCCAGGAAAGAGGGATTGTCTGAAGAGCTTGGGCTGGTTGATGAAGCTTCTTTGAATGGAACTGGCACGCTTCACACTTGGTTACTAGTGTAGTTGCATCCCGAAGAGCGGTGGGCCAGAAGAAACCTTGCCGGAATGCTTTGCCGGCAAGGGCTCTTGACCCTATGTGGGAGCCACACATGCCTCCATGTATCTCTACCAACAGCTCCAATCCGTCCTCCTAAGGAATGCACTTCAATTTCACACCGTTCGATCTCCGTCTGTATAGGGCATCATCCACAAACTGGTACATGCTGGACCGACGGGGTACTTTCTCTGCTTCTTCCTATTCCCCAGGGAGTTCCCATGTTTGGAGGAAACGGATGGTGCGCTGCGCCCATGCCGGATTCTGGGCTCGACGGCAAGGACTAAATGCTCATCTTCGGCCGTAGGGGCAGCTGCCTCTACGGTCAGGGCTTGGGGCCCTGCCGGAGGTTCCTGCTCCCCGGCAAGCTTGGGGTACCCAGCAACTTCCTTGCCGGCGGCTCCCGGGAACTCAGCGGGAAAGTACTTGCCGGGGCCTGCCTTCCTTCGCTTGTTCTGTCCTGTTGATGGCTCAATGGATGGCTGGGTTAGCTGAAGCACAAAGGTACCTGGTTCCACAGGCAACTTGAGGGTAGCGCGTTTCGACAAGTCGTCGGCAATGCCGTTCTCTGCTCGGGGAACATGCTGTTCCTGTAGACCGTCAAAACGCTCCTCCAACTTCCTCACTTCATCCACATAGGCCTCCATCAACGGAATCTAGTAATCCTTGTTAATTTGCTTGACGAGAAGCTGTGAATCACCCCTGATGACGAGCTTCCTGATTCCGAGGTCTGCCGCGATCCTGAGAACAACAAGTAATCCCTCATACTCTGCATTGTTGTTCATTGATTTTTCCCGCGGAAAGTGCATCTGGACTACGCACTTGAGGCACTCTCTGGTGGGTGCGATGAGTAGCACGCCGGCACCAGAACCTTGCAGCGAGAAAGCTCCATCAAAGTACATAATCCAATCACGGCTCGTCTCCTTGCCGGGAAGGGCGGTCTCTTGAATCTCTTCGTCGGGCGCTGAGGTCCATTCTTCTATGAACTCGACCAGGGCTCGGCTCTTGATTGTTGAAGTACTTTCAAACTTGAGGCCAAAGCTTGATAGTTCCAACGCCCACTCCACAATCCTCCCGGTTGCATCCGGGTTGTGCAAGATTCGTTGCAAAGGGAGGCGGGTGACGACGGTGATCTCATGCACTTGGAAATAGTGACGCAGCTTTCTTGAGGCCATAAGGAGGCCAAAAAGTAGCTTCTGTATGCCATAATATCTCGATCTAGCCCCTTGCAAGAGGGAACTGATAGAATAAACCGGGTGCTGCATCATCTTCTTCTTCTGTTCGACTTCGCCCACTTGCGCAGACTCTGTCTTGCCGGGTGTCGGTGTCAAAACTGGAGGATCTCGGGTAGGGGGTCCCGACCTGTGCGTCTAGGATCAACGGTAATAGGAGACGGGGGGCACGATGTTTGCCCAGGTTCGGGCCCTCACTATGGAGGTAATACCCTACTTCCTGCTTGATTGATCTTGATGAATATGAGTGTTACAAGAGTTGATCTACCACGAGATCGTAATGGCTAAACCCTAGAAGTCTAGCCTATGTGAATATGGTAATGAGTATCCCTATCCGGACTACTCTCTCCAGTTTATATAGACACCGGAGAGATCTAGGGTTACATGGAGTCGGTTACATCAAAGGGAATCTTCATAGTCGGTCGCCAAGCTTGCCTTCCACGCCAAGTAGAGTCCAGTCCGGGCACGGGTATAGTCTTCGGCCTTCATGTCTTCACAGCCCATCAGTCCGGCCCATGGCTAACAGGCCGGACGTCCGAGGACCCCTTAGTCCAGGACTCCCTCAGTAGCCCCTGAACCTGGCTTCAATGACGAGGAGTCCGGCGCACAGATTTGTCTTCGGCATTGCAAGGCGGGTTCCCTCCTTCCGAACTCTGGAATAGTCTTCGGATGTAGTAAGTATATCCGGACCCGTGTATGTAATTGCAGAGAATACAATATTCCACAAGTCCGACCTACTGACAACTGTTTATGACAATGCATTACGCTTGCCCAGTTATTATTTTCAACCGTTGGCTAGCCCCTCGCCCCACGTCTCGGGACGCGGTTTTACCGGCACGTCTTGTCAAAGCAGGGATCGTGTCCCTTATTCATGGGATTTTTAATAATGCAGGCGTGGGTAACCCAACCGTCCCCCGGGTACAACTCTTTGAGGATAGTCGAGACCCAGGAGGAGACGCTCAATATTCTGGGTCTTTATATAGGGACCCAGACTTGTATTTTTCTTTTGTGGTTGCTTCTTCCTCAACCCCAGCCACCTCGGGTTCTAGGCCTCGGGTTCCAATCACCACCAGCCCCAATCATGTCCGGGTCCAGCCGTCAAGGCTGGTGGGTGACTTCTTCTGTCACGGAGGAGGATATTGCGAACCTCCGCGTGGCGAGGTATCTGACCCTAGAAATCCTTCATCGTCTTCCCGCAAAGGGGCAGGTTATTCCCACCCCCAAATCTGGCGAGAGGGTAGTATTTGTGTCCCACTTCCTCCACGAGTTAGGGTTTGCACTTAACCCCTTCGTCCGGGGGCTCATGTTCCACTATGGGCTAGATTTTCACGATCTGGCCCCGGACTCTGTTCTTCTCATCTCGACATTTATCGTCACATGTGAGGCCTTCCTCCGGACTCCTCCGCAATTTGGTTTGTGGCTCAAGACTTTTGACGTGAGGCCGCGGGTGACAGAGGAGGAGCAGGCAGAGTGCGGCAGCGTCGTAATAGGCAAGCATGCCAGCGCGGTTTGGTTTGAAGGATCTTTCGCCGAGTCCTCTGACTTATGGCATCAGGGGTGGTTTTATATCAACGAGTCGCGTGGCTCCAGGTGGGCAGCTATACCTGCGTTCCGACCCGGCCCTCTAGTTTAGCTTGCCTCATGGATCAATAAGGGATTGGACTGGGGATCCGTCAATGAAGTGCAGACTCTGCAAAGTCGCATCCGAAGCCTTACCGAGAAGGGCATCGATCTTGTGAACATCGTCCAAGTAATGCTAGTCCGCCGGACCCTGCCATGTCAGCGGCGGTCTCTCCGTATGTGGGAGTTTAATCCAGAAGGGCGGCGAACTCTTCAGCAGTTCTTCGGCACCACGCACGAAGGAATGTGGAAATTATATGAGGGGGAGCGAGAGCAATGGCCGGACACCACCGAAGATGTTGGCCTCGACTGCAATCATCCGGACACTTCGGTAAGTATCCAATCTCCGCATACCCTCTATTCGAGTATCTCTTGAGAAGATATTGAGCAACCCGTCCCTACACAGGACTGGATAAAGATAGCGGCGTTGATCTAGTGTCCGGCGCCCCTTCCTGAAGACTCTGCGAACGCCCTGCTAACGAGGATGCTGACTCCGACACCGTACCATGTGTCTGCGGAGGAGGCCGAGAACAAGGAGACCGGAGGTGGCCTCCGCCCCAAGGATAAATTAGACGTTGTGCTCGGGGAAACCGAAACCCTCTTGTTCGAGGGCAAAGGTGCAGAGGAAGCCCTCCATGGCAAGAAGAGGGCCGCTTCTGAATATCAGGAGGGGAAACCTTCCAAGAAAGGGAAAACACCATCGTCGGGCGGCTTGAGCCGGGCAAGCGATGTTGATGTAGAGCTTTATGATGACGACAAACCTCTGGCCAATCCGTAAGTGCAGCAGGGTACTTTAATCATACCTCATTCCTTTCTTATTACTGAAGTAATCCTCCGACATATGTACGTCCTCGTAGGTTAATGCCTGGTGTTTCTCAATCGTCTTCCTCCTCGGGAGACCTTCTTCCAGAGATGATGGAGAGTGACACGCCTTCTTCAGCCTCCTCGCCCAACAGGGCGGATGATTTTGAGGTATCGTCCCGGGGGGCTCCTACCGATCGACAAGTAGTGCAGGAAACGAAGAAGGCGTTACCCGAAGGTGGTGCCTCTGTCACTCAGGGTTCGGGAATCAAGCATGACGGCCCCGAACTATCCGATTTACAGCCGGAGACAATTCTGGAGGCGAGTGGGCGGATTTCTTCAAAGGAATGCCGTACTCCGGCGGCGGTTTCCGGAGACCCAGGAGTGCCGGAAACGCTGACGGACATGCTGCGACAAGCGTCCGTTTCGGAGGAGCATCGTGCCTTGATGGCTACGGTGGTCGAAAAGGTTTTATCCGCGAAGAGAGGGTTGAACGAGGCCTTTACGAGCCTTCTAAGGGGTTTTGAGGTTTGTGATGTAATTTTGCCAATGGAATTTTATTGACAGAATGCACGTGTTGTATATGCAGTAGCCCCTGAGACTCGGATTGCCTTCCAAAGGAAGCGATCGGAGGATCGAAAAGATATGCTCAGGTACTAACCTTGATTTAACAATGAATACAGGCTGCCTCCCCTCCTGCAGCTACCCGAAATACGGAAGTGGCCGAACTGCAGCGAAAGTTGGATATTGTGGAGGATGACATTGCATTGATCAACAGGCGTCTTGACGACTCGCAAGGTATATATTTCGAGCATTCCTTACACCAATGTCCTTGTATTTTAAGCCTGACTCTAAAAAGAGTTTTATATGAAATGTGCATGAATGCAGATGGTGCTGCCGCCGTGGAGGCCCTTCGGTCGGAGCTAGCCCGGGCCAAGAAGCAGGCCCGGTTTAGTAAAGCGGCTGCCGAAAAGGCATCAGCTGAGTTGAAAGCCGAACAAGCTGCGCGGCGCCAAGACAAGGAGAAGATGTCCACCATTGCGCACGAATTAGAGAATGCGGCTAGCCGCTGTAAACTTCTTGAGAAAGAAAATGAAGCCAGAACGGCTGAACTTGACAAGGCCTTACGAGAGGCGAGAGAAGCGCGGTCTAAATCCAGAGCGGCCCATGAGGAGATCCGGCAAGCTGTGGATATTGCTGCTGGCAAGCCCTTTTTGCTGCAGACTAAGTTTGGCGATCCGAACTATGCTTAGCTTAAGCACGTGTGGAGTTCTCCGGACAAATTTTTAGACTTGCCGAAGAGTTCTTCCGATGCGGCGCGGTTTTACCATGCACAAGAGGGGTGTGCAACGGAGAAGCTTTTCTGGTCACAATTCGGCCCGTCAAAGCGCCCTCTGCTACTGAATGAACAGATGTCCCAGTGGGCCGAGCTGCATAGGATATCCGGCACTGCCATGAAAAACGTCATAGTCCGGTTGTGGCCGACTGCGCCTGTTCCGAGTTATTTCGGCCTGGTGCAGCGGCTTGTTGATGCGGTGCCACATATTGACGTTGTGAAGCGGTCGGCGTGCATTGAGGGTGCACGGATGGCCTTTGCCCGAGTCAAAATGTTCTGGGGAAAGATGAAGGCCATCGATGTTGCGGCGAGGAGTCCACCCAAGGGCAAGGACCGTTGTGAGCTGGAGCACTATTTGAAGATGTCCTAGAGGCCGCCCGCTTGATAGAGGGCCAGTGCTCGAAAGACATAATGTTCGAGTGATGTGTATAAGGGTTGTAACAGATAACTTTATAGTTAATCTATTTTTATATTTTGCTCAAAAGCTTGAATTCCTCTTGTGCGGCCGTTTTAGTATAATCTGAAAGTTTTCTAGTCGTCGGCTTCAGCCCCCTCGTAGGAAGTACGGGGGTGTTCAGAAAAGCATTTAATCACTCTTTATCCAACGTCTTGGTCCATAAAGGAGGTGATAATGCGGTGAACCAGGCAATCGGACTATAGGGCGTTAACACTTTCACTTAGCCATAGGAGTTTTATCGTGAGGCTACGACATAGCCCCTGGTATGTATACGGCGTATCGTAATATGGCGCCTTACATATTTTGATCTAAAAAAGATCCTTCGTGTGACACGAAGAATCGCTAAAGATTCGAATAAGTCGTCAAGTGGTTGACCAGCTCTCGCCGCATCATGACAGTCAGTTTTCGGCTTTCTCTACCGAGGTGCTCATCCGGTCTAGGCCAGGGCACGATCGCAGTAGTTCTCCCTTTACTACCCTAGCCGATAGAGCGGAACATAGGGTAGCAAGCACAGGAGCCGGGCAACCCAACTATTGACCAAAGACAATGATTCGGAGCTGATGCATACAAGGCCAAACTTGCGACGCCGAAGTACGCTATGGAGCTGTTCGGACTTTTACTGGCGACTCATTTGTTCCCATACCGGGCCCCTGTCAAGTTATGCCGAGGTGCGCCTTGTAAGGCAGCCGTTACGGCCGGACTCATTGTAGAAAGAGCATGGAAGATTAGTTCGGATGAAGTTTACTGGGAGCGGAGCAATATGCCAATGATAAATATATATAAAAAGTAAAAAACCACAACCCGGCTATTTGACATGCTCGGGGTTGGGAACGGAGGAAAAAGGCATAGTACAGGCTCAAAATAATGAGTGCGGTCTACAAAAACTTATTTTGGACCTCCTGTGGCACAGCTGCGCCGCCCATCCTCGGGGAGGGGGAATCCTTAACGGAAGTGGCCCCTTAGGTGAGTGTACGGATCCGAACTCCGATAGAGTCCGATGTAGATGCTGTCCTGCTGGTCACCTGTTTTTAAGAGATAATAAAGAAAAGTATGGAAAACAGATAAAAAACGTTACGGGAATGCTTGCAGGGTTGTCCGTATTGTGCTTCCACCGATGCCCATGGTATCTTGAGCGCGTAGTGATGTACGCGTGGTGTAAATCTTGCCAGTATAGTGGGTGGGTGGCGGAAGCCGAACTGCTATTTCCGTTCTCGGAGTGGTCGAACTTCGGAGGGAAACTGTTTCTGGCCCCTGGTGTTCGGCTGGCGAGCCGCTCCGTCGTCTTTAACGCCTGGTGGCCTCCTCCCCTTGTGCTCGGCGTTAAGCTTGCCTGCCTGCTTGAAGACCCAACAGTTTCTGTTGGTATGATTGGCTGGCTTAGCAGGGTGACCGTGAATCTGACAAGGTCGGTCCAATCAACGGTGGATGGTCCATCCTGGTTTGCCTTTAATGGCTTTTTCTGTTGACCGGGTTTCGGATTGTGAAATCCGGCGTTGGCCGTTGTGTTGCATAATCTTTCATTATTATTGCAACTGTTGTCTTCGGTTCGTCGTGGCTTGCCGTTGCCATCTCGGATTTCGGAAGTGCCTGGGTCGCTGGCGTTGTTGCTTTTACAAGCGAGCCAGTTGTCTTCTCCCGCACAAAAGCGAGTCATTAGAGCCGTAAGAGCTGTCATGGATTTAGGTCCTTCCTGGCCGAGGTGACGTGCTAGCCATTCATCCCGGACGCTATGTTTGAAGGCCGCAAGGGCTTCCGCGTCCGGACAGTCGACAATTTGGCTCTTTTTGACTAAGAACCTAGTCCAGAGCTGCCTGGCTGACTCGCCGGGCTCCTGCACAATATGACTCAAGTCATCGGCATCTGGTGGCCGGACATATGTTCCTTGGAAGTTGTCCCGAAAGGCGTCTTCCAAATCTTCCTAGTTGCCAATAGAATTTTCTGGCAAACTGTTTAGCCAGTACCGAGCTGGCCCTTTGAGCTTCAGAGGTAGCTATTTAATGGCACGAAGGTCGTCTCCGCGAGCCATGTGAATATGGAGCAGGTAATCCACAATCCATACCGCGGGATCTGTTGTTCCATCGTATGATTCGATGTTAATGGGTTTAAACCCGTCTGGGAATTCATGCTCCATTACCTCGTCAGTGAAGCAGAGAGGGTGTGCGGCTCCTCTATGTTGGGCCACACTGTGAAGCACCTCCGGCGGACTCCGCTTACGGTTTTCGGACTGGGCATGGTCGTGTCTGTTGTGTCCGAATAGATAACCGTCGTCACTGGTCGGGGCATGTCCCCGCGATCTGGGTGTCGATTTTGTGTGTCCTGTTCTACCCTCCAGGTCTTTTTGGATGTCGCGAGTGTTCCCCCGAGCTGCTTTATTCTTGCTTGGACGGCCGGATGGGTTGGTATGGTGCTCTGCTTGGGCTACTGCTTTGTCCGGACCAAACTGTGGTCGGCCCACCGCGCTATTCGATGGTGGTGTGGGCTCCAACGCCCTGCCATCGTATTGAGAGAGCCACCTACTCTTGGGGTGGCTTTTGTCTGGGCCGCTAAGGCCGTATTCTTCGGCGGCCAAGACCTCGGTCCATCTACCATTGAGCAAATCTTGGCTTGCTTGAAGCTGCAGCTGCTTCTTCCTTAGGCTCCTTGCAGTGGCTATAAGCCGGCGTTTAAAGCGCTCCTGCTTGAGAGGTTCCTTAGGCACGATAAAATCCTCGTTGTCGAGGATCTCCTCTTCCTCAGAGAGTGGGAGATAATTGCTGTCCTCCGAGTCTCCATATGTGGCCTGTTCATGAGGGCTGTCTTGCCCGCTTTCCTGTTCCTCCTATTCGGATTCTACCTCGACAGGGTCTTCATTGTCTGGAGTGTTGTCTTCTCTGGTGCTAGCAGTGTTTTCTCTTGAGCGATGTGACTTAGCGCGGCGTCGTGGGCGCCGGTGTTCGGACTTTGTACCAGGAGGTTTATCCTCGACTGGATCCTCCTTGTCATCTTCGAGAGCGTCGTAAGGTGTGTCTATCATACACACGTCATACCAGGAAGTGGTCATCCCGTGTCTAGCGGGTAGTAAGCTCTAGCCTTGCCCCTCATCATCGTCCATGCCATAGATGTCTTCGGAGCGGGGGTCAGGCGTGTTGGTTGGGTCTTCAACAGTGGCTATGAAGTGGGTGGTGGGTGGGAAGCAAAATTATCCACCCTCCGCCGTAAGTTCGAACCGAACATAGTTTGGCGACGAGTCATCTGCCAAGAATAGGTTTTTTAGTGAGTTTAGTAGGTCGCCCATGGGCGAGTGTTGAAGACATCTGCGGCGATGAACTTGAAGATCGATAACCGATCGAGTTCGGTATCCGCGGGCTCGCAGGGTTCGGAACTCGACATCGGAGACGAGTCCGGGGTTCCGTTGATGCAGATACCGTATGAAGTGGAATCTGTGTGCGGCTCCAACACTGCAGAATCAGTAGCCCCCGTGATGGGGTTGAGCTTCCCATCTTCGGGCGACTTGATCTGCTCCGGATCTAAGGCGAGAGCTGCTACAGGAGCTATCTCCTGGATGCGGCCCGATGACAGGTTTAAGCCGTGTTCATCGGGGCGACGGGGAGCGGTTGCCGCAGTCTCGAATCTGTCGAAGATCAAGTCTCCACGGACGACCGCAACGTAGTTCAAGCTTCCGAATCTGACCTGATGGCCAGGGGCGTAGCTGTCGATCTGCTCCAGATGGCCAAGTGAGTTGGCCCGCAGTACGAATACGACGATCTGTTTGGGGAGGAAGGTTTCTCCCTGGACAACGTCATTACTGACGATCGAAGGGGCAATCGAGCCCTTTGCCGACAGCACAGTGGAACTCTCAATGAAAGCACCAATGTCGGTGTCAAAACCGATGGATCTCGGGTAGGGGAACCCGAACTGTGCGTCTAGGATCAACGGTAACAGGAGACAGGGGACACGATGTTTACCCAGGTTCGGGCCCTCTCTATGGAGGTAATACCCTACTTCCTGCTTGATTGATCTTTATGAATATGAGTGTTACAAGAGTTGATCTACCACGAGATCGTAATGGTTAAACCCTAGAAGTCTAGCCTATGTGAATATGGTAATGAGTATCCCTATCCGGACTACTCTCTTCGGTTTATATAGACACCGGAGAGATCTAGGGTTACATGGAGTCGGTTACATCAAAGGGAATCTTCATAGTCGGTTGCCAAGCTTGCCTTCCACGCTAAGTAGAGTCCAGTCCGGGACGGGAATAGTCTTCGGCCTTCATGTCTTCACAACCCATCAGTCCGGCCCATGGCTAACAGGCCGGACGCCCGAGGACCCCTTAGTCCAGGACTCCCCCACCGGGGCCAGGCTTTGCCGGGGGCTCCGCCTTGCCGGTGTCAGGCCCTGCCGGGGAGAGCTCCGGCCCATCATTCGATGGCT
The DNA here is from genome assembly GCF_002575655.3 of Aegilops tauschii subsp. strangulata. Taxonomy (NCBI): domain Eukaryota; kingdom Viridiplantae; phylum Streptophyta; class Magnoliopsida; order Poales; family Poaceae; genus Aegilops; species Aegilops tauschii. The sequence continues at coordinate 272,224,765 of NC_053037.3, read as the reverse complement.
CCGCCGCTACCGCTGCTTCTTCCTCAAGTTCTCTCTGTGCCACTAGCGCAACACTGGCCACTTGATTCGTTGCCGCTAGGTATAGCAGCAACGACTCTTGCGGTTTAGGCGCGACTAGTATTGGCGTGGAGGAGAAGTACCTCTTCAAATCTTGCAGTGCTGCCTCTGCCTCCGGAGTCCATTTCATTGGACCCTCCTTTTTCAAAACTATGAAAAAGGGGAGGGCGCGCTCAGCAGATTTGGAGATGAACCTAGTTAGAGCAGCAACACAGTCGGCGAGCCTACAGACGTCTTTGACCCATCTTGGCGCCTCAATCTGCTCAATCGCTTTGATCTTGTCGGGATTTGCTTCAATTCCGCGTTGAGACACAAAGAACCCAAGAAGTTTGCCGAATGGGACGCTGAACACGCACTTCTCTGGGTTGAGCTTGAGGTTGATCTTGCGCAGGTTTGCAAATGTTTCCTCCAGATCCTGCACGAGCGTGGCCTTGTCCTTGGTTTTGACCAATATATCATCCATATAAGCTTCCATATTTCTATGCAGCTGGGGCTCAAAACCAATTTGGACTACTCGGGCAAACGTCGAACCAGCGCTTTTCAACCCGAAAGGCATCCGTACAAAACAGTACGTACCACATGGGGTGATGAATGCAGTCTTTTCTTCATCTTCCTTCATCATGAAGATCTGGTGGTATCCTGAGTAGGCGTCGAGGAACGACAGCAGGTCACACCCAGAAGTGGAGTCCACTATCTGGTCAATGCATGGCAGAGGGAAAGGATCCTTTGGACAGGCTTTATTGATATCCGTATAGTCAATACACAGCCTCCATTTCCCATTCGCCTTACGCACCACCACTGGATTGGCCAACCACGTGGGGTGGAGCACTCCTCTGACCAAGCCTACCACCTCCAACCTCCTGATCTACTCGATGATGAACTCTTGCAGCTCCAAAGCTTGCTTCCTGACCTTCTGCTTGACGGGCCGCGCATGGGGACAGATAGCAAGGTGGTGCTCAATCACCTCCCTGGGAACGCCGGGGATGTCGGATGCTTGCCATGCAAACACGTCGACATTCACTCGCAGGAAGGCGACAAGCGTGCTTTCCTATTTGCTGTCAAGGGTGGAGCTTATGGTAAAAGCTCCACCCATGCCATCCTCCCTGGCGGGGACCATCTTGGTTTTCGGTGGGGCCGCCTTGGACCTCTGGCTCCCGCTGGCGGAGCTCTTTGGCACGTCCCCAACGGGAACGCGGCGCTCCGAAGAGGTGCGTTTGCCGGAGGGGGTGTAGGTGTCCTTTCCGGGGTCATAAGTCTTGCCGGAAGGGGCCTTGCCGGTAGGGGCAGAGGCCTTGCCGGTTTTCTTCCCTCCCAGGGTCTCAGTGGTAGGGACAAGTGCCTTGGTGGCAGCCGCTGCAACTGCCTCCCGGTAAAGCTGGTCGGTGCAAATGAGCGTGTCTTTCCTGTCGGAGGGGATGGTGATGGTGCTCATTGGCTCGGGCATCTTCAACGTGTTGTAGGCGTAATGTGATGCCGCCATAAACTTGGCCAGCGCTGGGCGGCCGAGGATCCCATTATAGGGCAAGGGGATCTTGGTAATATCAAAAACAATCTTCTCCGTCCTATGGTTCAGCTCGCCCCCAAATGTAACGGGCAACGTGATCTTACCCTTCGGCTGACTCCTCCCCAGGTTGACCCCTTGAGGTTGCGTATTGTTGGCGAAACCAACAATGGCAAACACCTGACCGCCGTTGTGCAGTCAGGGTGATCCTCGGTATCAAAAATGATAGGCGTGCTGGACCACTTCAGTGGCCTCTGGGCGTTGAATGATGGCTCCGCCGCAGTAACTTCACGCGCCCACTGTTTCAGTTGGCGGTGAGAGGTCTGCAACGAGGCACCACCGTCGACGCACATGGCCTCCGTGTCTTTCTGGAACTCGTGCTCGCTGGACTCTTCATCCTCATCATGATCATCGTCTCCCTCCTTCTTGTCGCGGCCCCGAGCAGGCCTTTCTGGTTGATTATCTTTGTCGCGGCGACCTCCTCGACCCCTATGCTTCTTGCCCGACGCCTCAGCACCATCCTGGCCCTTCTCCTTATCGCGCCTCTCATACTCAGCTTTCTGCTTCTCTGCAAGCAGCTCAACCTGCCGGCAATTCTAGAGGTCATGGCCATTGGTGTGATGGATCTTGCAGTACTGCTTGTCGGAGCCTCCTTGCTTGTCGGCAGCCGCCAAGGCCCGGCAGGCGGCGCACCCAGCAACTTCCTTGCCGGGGTCGTTAGCCTTGGCCTTCTTGGCGGCGCCGGGGTCACCAGATCCCTCGACGGCAAGCACGGTCTTGCACTTATGCTTCCTATTGCGGCGTCGTCCCTTCTTTGTCGGGGCGACGGCGTCTCCGTCTGTGGAGTCGGTTTCCGCGCCGGCATCTTCGCCCGGGTACTTCCTCCCTTCTTTAGCCCGAGCACATCTATCGGCCAGAACATAAAGCTCGGCTACATCCTTAACCTTGTTCATCGCCAGCTCCTCACGCATCTTGCGGTTGCGCACGTTATGATGGAATGCACTGATGACGGCGGCGGGATGAACATCTGGGATGTAATAATGCACACGGCTGAACCTCTGTATGTACTTGCACAGGGTTTCGCCGTCCTTCTAGGGGATGACATCCAAATCGCTTGCCTGGCCTGGAGCTTGGTGGCCTCCGGTAAAGGGGCCAACAAACTCGTGGCATAGATCTGACCAAGAAGAAATGGAATCCACTGGCAGGTGCATCAACCATAACATGACGTTGGGCTTAAGTGCCAACGGGAAGTAGTTGGCAAGCACTTTGTCGTCGCGAGCCCCGGCAGCTTGCATCGCGATAGTGTAGACGCCGAGGAACTCCAACGGATGAGTCTTGCCGTTGTACTTTTCTCCGACCTCGGGCTTGAATGTGCGGTGGGTGGGCCACTGGAACTGCCGTAGCTCACGGGTAAGGTAGGTCACCGGAACCCCCCCGGCGCTGCGTCGTCCATAGTGGGCCCCGCACGCCTATCTGACTAATGGCGCGCTTCCCGCCGCCGCTCGATGGTGGTCCGAGCGTCTTCCTGGGCTCGCTCCCGAAGAACTTGACGTTGGTCGTGGCGGGCTCGCGGGTCGGACGACGCTATGGAAACGTTGTCATAGGCGTTGGCCCGACGAGCCGGAGGCTGCTGTTTCTGGCGTGGAGGAGGAGAGTGCACCATGGTCGCAGCAGCTCTGGTCCTTCCACCACTGGCGTGCACCGGCTCGATAGAGCGCCGGCACGAGGGTCCCGCTGGTCACGGTTCATCTTTATTGGCGAAGCTGATGTGGCTCCGAATGGTGGCTCTCCACTCGTTGAGCTTCTCCGCGGCAGGAGGAAAGTCGAGGAGCAGTTGCATGTGCACCACCGCTTTTGCTGGCGTGGGTGGCGGCGAAAGCTGCGTGGACTGTGATGTGTTATGACTTCTAACCACATTAGAAGGAGCTCTATCACCGTCTCGCGGCCGTGCGCCGTTTCCGCCAGCGTCTGGGCGCGCATGCTCGCCCGGTGCATCTCGAGAGTGACGCAAAGGGCTCTTCCCACGGCGGCACCCGGGGGCACCGACGTCACGGCGTTGCTCGTCATGCGTGATATGGGAAGACCGTGGCGCGGGCGCTGGCTGGGGCGTCTTGGAGGTTGCCGCGCTGCCCGTGGGTAGCACGGCCCCGTCCCTGGACCCAGCGGCGTGCGACTCGTCGTCTTGGGGGCGAACAACGCCGCTAGCTTGGCTATGATTGCTAGGGTGTCATGGAGGCTCGGGGGCCGCGTCTCCGCCACCATCCAGGGCCACCCCATCGCCCGTCCGCGCTGGTACGGGCAGTTCGGCTCCAGACGAACCGATCGTTGTGATCCCCTTCTTCTTGGGAGCCATGGCGATGAAGGAGTCGATGCGCTAACTTCTAGACAAGATTTTCACAGCCTCACGCCCCCTACATGGCGCGCCAAAGATGTCGGGGAAAACGACACCTATGGGATTCCCAGGGAATCCCTTCTACGGTTGGCGGGGGTGAAGAGCTGCGCAAAGAGCAGGTCTAGCGATCAACGCGAGGGGATTTTTACCCAGGTTCGGGCCGCAAATGATGCGTAAAACCCTAGTCCTTCTTGTCTGTGTTTATCTTGTGTTCTTCAGTTCATGGACTAGCTACTATGCGTGCCCAGTCCAAAAAGTCTGAATCCTTCCACAGTATGCCTCGGGCCTCCTTTTATATGTCAAAGGGGTCGCCACAATGGCACACAGGAGGTGGAAAGTATCCACAGTGTACAAGTTTATCGCCTAACATCCTAGGACAAACGCATTTAATGCGCTGCCTACGTGCCCTCTTGCTTTATCGGGGTCGGCAACAGAGCTCGTCCCGTCCGTCGCCGCCTTGCCTTGCTTCGACGCTCGTCCAAGCTGACGAGGCATGCAGCGCCATGCTGGCTGGCTGGCTGGTCGCTGTGCCAGGGTCTTCACGAACATCTGCATGCCACCACGCAGGTGCTTGGCTAGTTGGCCTAGAAGCTGCATGCTGCCACGCAGGTGCTCGCCTAGTTGGCGGGCTGGTAGCTGCATCTGAATGGCCGCGGGGCAGCGAAACTTTGGTAGGCACAGGCCCGGCCGCGGCCCCGCATGTGGCCCCGGTGAGGGTCTTGCCGGGGCTCACGGCCGTCCCCGGCAAGGATCTTGCCGGGGGTCTTCGACTGTCCCCGGCAAGGATCCTCACGGGGGGTCTTCGTCTTATGGTTCCTATCTAGACTTGCAGGCCTTTGGTCTCCACAAATATCTACATGCCACCACGCAGGCGCCCCCGAGTCTTGGTCTCGACGTTGTTGATGGGGTCAGAACTCTGTGGCTCAAGGGTGGCGGCTTTGCTGATGTTGGGCAAGTTGCCCCGGCAAGGCTCTAGCCGGGGCTATGTAGGCCGCCCGAGCAAGGGTGTTGCTGGGGGAAATCCATCTTGCCCCTTTGCTCTTCATGCCTCTGGCTTGAGTGCTGCCTTGGCAGTCTCGTTCCTTTCCTTTCTTTGCCCCGCCAAGCATGGCCGCAGGTGTGGCTACGACTGCCCGTGCACAACTAAAGGGGTACAAAAGGCCCCTACTTTTGTACACTGACAATTTTGTTCATAAGAAAGGAGGTATAACTGTTGGTCCTGATGATAAGAATGAACTTATTCCACAAAGAATTGTTACAGGCTATAGAATGGTAATTGATTGTTGAGAATTAAACAAAGCAACTAGAAAAGATCATTACCCTTTGCCTTTTATTGATCAAATGCTTGAAAGATTATCTAAGCACACACACTTTTGCTACCTTGATGGATATTCTGACTTTTCACAAATACCTGTTTCTCAACCTGATCAAGAAAACACCACTTTTACCTATCCTTTTGAAACCTGTGCTTATAGACGTATGCCTTTTGGTTTATGTAATGCACCTGCTACCTTTCAAAGATGTATGATGTCACAGCCTGATTTTTGGCCCTTTCTTTTTCTTTTGATTTTCTGAGGTTTGTGGTCTGGAAACTGAAGAAGATGACCTCTTTTTTCTTTCCATAGTGGCTTGTCATCCTCATACCCATCCCAAGACCTTGCCATTTCCATCCTGGACCAAACCCAATATTCTTTTTCTAGGGAATATTCCTTTTTCTGTTAAAGGAATAATCCTTTTGCCCTAGGTTGTGAAGCAACCTATATTTCCATCACTCCTAAAATTCCCAAATAATTCTCATAAATTGTTTGATTCATATCTTCCTCAAATATGGCAAAACTTTTCATTGCCATGTTCAAAAATATTCCACCAATAATTCTTTTCCTATTCTGCCCTAAATAGCACTTTGTGAAGCAAGTGCTATTTTCCTTTGCCCAATTGACTTCAAACTTCTTGGACATCATTTCATGTCCATATCATTGCCACATGCCAAAATGCAACCTCATCTGCCTAGTAATTATTTATTTATGATTTTCCAAAGTTTTTGTCCAGAAAGAAACTTTCTAAAGGAGGTACAAGCTAGCCATATCAAAATGAGTTGAAATTTATGCATGAACTCAATATCATCATATCATAGCCCTCCACCAAATTTGAGCTCATGTCATGCCTCCATGAGAGCTCATCTTCAATTCTTTTATTCTGTCCAAATTTTTAGTTTGTGAAGAAAGTATATTTTATCTTGCTCCATTATTGCTGAAAATTTTCCTAAGCCTTCTCCTTCCCATATAACCTATCTCCACCCAATTTGGGCATATTTCACCTAGCCATTATTCCTCTAGAATTTTTGTAAGTTTCTGCTCAGTGGAAATGCTTGTGAAGCAAATACCATTTTGGTTTATCCAATTGGTATGAAACCTTTTGCAGCATCTTCATATGACCAAATAACTCAACCTTGCCCAAGTTGAGCTCAAGTGGATACCCCATGTGAGAGCATCATCATGATCTTGATTCTGGACCCTTTTGGTCAGTTGCAAAGCAACTATATTAAGCTTTGATCTATTTTCCTCCAAAACCCCCAGGACTCTTGTCTTTCCTTAGTCTATCGTCCTAGACAACACCATTTGACCCAATCAGTTCTATGTTGAGCACAGTGGCTTGATAAAGTTTGATACATCAAACTTTAATCGAAGACTAACTCAGTTGTAGAGCTTCTTCTGTCGATCCATCACCTCCCTTAGCTTATATGATGCAGGGACACATCACTAGACAACTCGCGGCAGTCTCTTGCGTCCCCTCCTTGCCGGGCACAGTGGTGACCGCGTCGTTTGCACGCGCTCTGGCAGCATTGGTCACGTCCAGAGCGTCGTTTTGCTCGGGCACGGCTCGTGGTCGTCGCGTTCGCTCACCCGTGCATGTCTAGCGTGTTTGCCCTGTTGTCGCCGTCCCTCTAGAGCCATTGCCCCCTCCGTTTTCTTCCCCGGCGACCCGTCCCCGTCGAGAAACTGTGCGTGCCCGTGACCGCGTCGTCTTCCACCTCCGTGTCTTCTTCCTCCCCTTGTCCCCAAGCTCTGCCTCGTCTCCGTGACCTATGTGCCTCGTCCGCGTCCTCCCTCGTCGCCTTCCCGCGCCCTCCCGTGATCGCTGTCGGTTCCAGAGCATTGGCTGGACCTTCCGCGGTGGTACCCGAGCTCAACCGCCTTGGCCGGCTATAAGTAGCCCTCCCCGCACCCACCCGAGCACATCACTAGCCTCCACCGTCTCCTAGAGCCTTGCCTAGCCACTGTCTCGAGCTCGAGAAGCTCTCAGTCCCTCCAATGGCCAACACGGCCGCCGCCCTGGTCCACCTAAATTCACTCGAAGCCGGCCCCCTCCCTCCTCATTCCTTCACCAGAGGAGTCCCCTCGACCCTCTGATCCACCCCACCTACTTGCCCCTCGCCGGAGTGCCCCGCAGCCTTGTAGCCCAACTCCACCCGAGCCACCGCCCGCCGGCATCGAAGTCCCCCTCGTATCAGCCCTCCCCGAGCTCCGTGACCTAACATAATGGATGTGCCTCGTCTCCCCGAGCTCGCCGGGGGTTGAAGCGTGGCAAATGATGGCTTATAGTGCCGTCAGTCATCGCCAGAGCGCTCGGCCTCGTCCCGGCCTTTGTTCGCCGTCGGGAAGAAGCAGAGGAGGAGCGGGAGGAGAGAGAAGGCGAGGCGGGACCCACCTGGCAGCGAGACAAGTTCCAGCCCCGCCACTGCCAGCGTGGATAAGTGGAAGCATAGTTTTGATTTTACGCTTTCGTTTTAGTGAAAGCGTAAACTGCTGCGGCTTCGGCTGGAAATGCGTTTTCACTGTCCCGAAAGCGTATTTTCCTGGAATGCGCGACCCGCCGAGCTGCCAGGGGCTGTCTGTGAATATTTTATTTACAGAATAGTCCTTGGACTTCAACCCTTCATACCTGTTTGACCGTAACTCCGATTGAGGTGAATCCAACACCCATGTCTTCGTCTCTTCGAGCCCAAACTTTTGGTATCATTTTCACTATGGTTTGACATACTAGAAATGACCATTTTACCCTTGCCCCTAATCAGCCCCCTCTGAGAGAGTACCCTTTCCGGTGATTCTTTCCGCGATCGTTCCGCACTTCTCCCCGGAGCCTTCTTCATCCCCAGGCAAGCCACAACCACCATTCGCATGATAGCCATGCAGAAGCATTGGTTTTCAACTTGAATCTTTAATAATTGTTTGTTTCTTTTGCTACTCTGTCGGTATTTCGGTTATGCTTATGGATCGGTGGTTACCGTCATGCCATGTTTTCTTGCACTCTGTTATTATGTTCTTCATGCTAGTATTACTTTAATATTGGCCATGTTGGGTAATAGTACATGTTGGTGATGGTCTTCGGTGCACGACTATCGTCTGTTCCGAGTATCATGGTTGTGCATTGTCACATCCCTAGCTTCTCGTATTGCACTAGGCTAGCTAGTCATGTGTGCATCATGTTTAAATTTCAATGAATTTGAAATGGGGACATGTGAAAGCCTCAGAAATCATTTCTGAAAAAGACCAAGATAAAAATTGCTTCAAATAGGTCCAAGAAAATGTTCATGTTTCTCCATGAAAATATTGGCCAGAATTAAAATTCAAACCAATATTTTTAGGAGCTCATAAATATTTATTTTGGGCATTTGAAGCTAATGCAATAACTATTTGCATTGGATTTATATTTGCTATATATCGAATATGTGTCCAATAATTCTGAGAAATTGTGAGGGGCTTTGGGATAATCCTTCTAGTCCCTGCAAAATTATCAGAAGAAAGAAAAATGGTTTAGTGCTTAAAACTAAATCAAAACAAATAACAGAAAAAGAAAACAGAAACAGAAATAAAAGAGGGAGAGAGAGCAAACTCACCTGGCGCTTACCTGGCCTGGCCCAGCACGGCCCAAACCAGCTGGCCGACGCCAGTCGTCGTCTCCACCGCGCCAGAAGGACGCGAGGCGTGTGCTCGCCGCACGCCGGCACGCGCCCCGGCCACCTCCTACTTGCCGTTTCCCCCTGGACGTCCCCGGAGACGCCACGCAACCCCTCTGGCCCTCTCTCACTCTCCCCGTGCTCCTCCTCCCCTCTGTCTCTCTCCCACGCGCACGGCCGAACGCCACCGTCGCCGCCGCTCGTCGTTGCCGTGTCCACCGCCTCCCCCTTGCTTCCCCGACCAGTCCAGGAGCTCCGCCACATCGTCCCCGACCTCTCCGCCAAGTCAAGCAAGCCGGGACGCACCGCAGCACCGCCCTGTCGCCATCTTCAACCTCGGACCGCCGGAGATCCCTCTCGCCGCCCCGCTCGCTCCGGTGCTTCCCCGAGTACGCCGAGGCCACCTCTGCACTCGCCGTGAGCTCCTCTACCGATTCCCCCTTCTCCCATGTCCATTAGCTCATCGTAGCCTTCGTTTCCGTCGAGACCGAGACCTCACCGGCGCCGGACTTGACGCCGTCGTCGTTTTGGTTCGCCTCCGTTTAAACCGAGCACGTAGCCGTGCTCAGTGCACCCCCAGGAGGCCATAGCACCCCTCCGCACCCCGTGTCATGCTCCCTAACGCCGCCCCCGTGCTAACCCGAACTCCGGCCGCCGCCTTGGAGCTCGCCGTCGTCGGCTCCGGCCACCATAGGCCCGGCCGCCACCACCACCGACGTGCGCCTGCAAGAGCTCTCCAATGAGCCCAAGAACGGCCTCGTCCGTGCCCTGTGGGCGTTTTCCGAGCCGCGCCGCCGTCTCGGGCCTCGCCGGCGTCGAGTCACCGGCGGGATTGACCTCGTTTGACCCGGTTTGACCCCAGTTTGACTCCCCCTGAGTCACTGACGTGTGGGCCCATGCTCTTAACTAAACTAGATTAGTATTAGTTTAGCGCTAATTAATCTGGATTAGTTAGGTTAGTCACTGACAGGCAGGTCCCACTGGTCAGGTTTGACCTGGACCAGCCGCTGTTGACTTGCTGACATCATCCTGACATAGTGCTGACGCAGTAATTTAATTACTGGAATTATTCTTATACAGGAAATTCCAGAAAATGCTATAAACTTCTAAAAATCATAGAAAATCAACCGTAACTCCAAATGAAATAATTTATATATGAAAAATTATCAGAAAAATCCAATCTATCCATTTATGCTACTTTCATGCATGAAAAACGAACTTATACCTGCTGTATAGGTGAAAACATTCAAATGGCATTTTAAATGCTCAACTAGAGTTTGCATTTGAACCTTTGGTTCAAATGGACTCCCTTGCACTTGTTGCTAGCTGCATTAGCTCAATTCACAGCATATTTCCATGTCACATTCATGCATCATATTGTTGCATTGCATTGATTGTGTTTCCTCTCTGTTGCCGGTGTTTGTCCCCTCTCAGTAGACGACGTTCCGACGATTTGATCGATGACACTGATGAAGAGTTTTGCTATCTTCAGAAGTGCCAGGCAAGCAAAACCCCCTTGTTCATTCCGATACAATCCCACTCTCTCGCTCCTGCTCTCTTTTACTGCATGAGGACAACAGCGATTCAACTGTTACATGCTGCGGTAGTTGAACCCCTTTATCCTCTGCATGACCTGTCATTGCCACAGTAAATAGATGAAACCCACTAGCATGAGTAGGAGTTGTTTGAGCCCTGATGTGCCTACTCATTCATGCTTGTTTTTCATGCCTGCTATTGCTTAGAGTTGTGTCAGGTCTGATTCATCGGGAATGAATTGGAAAGTTGTGAACATGTCCTACTGTGTGACAGCTAAGTGTGTGAACACGATTTGGTAAAGGTAGCGGTGAGAGGCCATGTAGGAGTACATGGTGGGTTGTCTCATTGAAACCATCCTCAGGAACTGAGTTCTGTGTTTGTGATCCATGAACAGTTACTACCACACATTGGGCTCTGGGCGCTCCAAGCTCTCTCGACTTATTAATCAACCTGATCTCTGTCCAGGAGTTGCAACTAGTTTCTGGTGTCTGTAGGTAGTGTTAGTAGTCTACCAAGTGGTACCCGGTACAGGTGGGCTTGGGACAGACTAGGCGCCGTGGCACGGTGTACCAAGCGTAGATCCATCCGTCAAGGTGGGCTTGGGAACCCTGCACACATCGTTTGGGGCCGTGAGCGACACCCCGGCCGGATCTCCTTGCGGATGGAACCCGAATAGGCGATAAACCTGGACGAGAGACTTGTGTGGTTAGTCAGGTCGTGGTTGACTCCCTGGCCAGGCTTCCGCTTGAAGGTTGCCGAGGTACACGACGTGTACATGGTGGTAAGTGGCAAGAGCGTGTGTGACGAAGTACACCCCTGCAGGGTTAATATGATCTATTCGAATAGCCGTGTCCGTGGTAAAGGACTTCTGGGTTGCCTGTACAGTTCATAGACAAGTGAAAGTGGATACTCTAAAATACGCAAGATAAGCGTGAGTGCTATGGATGGCGTTCTCGTAGGGAGACGGGAGCGGATCCATAGTGGAGTATTGATATGGTGAATATGTGGACTCGTGTGCGCCACCTCAAAAGAGTTACTTACAATCGTAGTTAGGATAGCCACCGAGTCAAAGCTGGCTTGCTGCAGTTAAACTCCACCACCCCCTTTGTTGATACCGATGCATATGTAGATAGTTCTGATGTAAGTCATGCTGGGTACATTTGTACTCATGTTTGCTTATTTTATGTTTTGCAGAGAGACGTCAGTCTCGCTAGTAGTTCCGTGTGGACTTCGACGTTTAGTTTGTTACCTCAGCTACGATCTTGTGCCCTCGGCAGGGTCTTGTAGATAGTCAGGCTTCGCAGCCTTTTTCTTTTGTAGATGTCTGTACTCAGACATGTTAAGCTTCCGCATGTGCTTTGACTTGTATGCTCTGAATGTTGGGTCATGAGACCCATGTTTGTAATATCTCGCTCTTCGGAGCCTAATGAATAAATACTCTGAGTCGTAGAGTCCTGTTTGTGATGCCATGTTGTATTTGCACATATCGAGCATATTGTGTGTATGATTGAAATGCTTGGTATGTGTGGGATCCGACAACCTAGTTGTTTATCCTTGGTAGCCTCTCTTATGGGGAAATGTAGTCTTGTGCTTCCATGAGCCATAGTAGTCCGCTACAGCCCGGTTCACCGGAGTCCTTTTAGCCCAGCACTACTGCTCCGGAACACTTGACTGGCCAGCATGTGATTCACTTCGTTCCTGTGTCTGTCCCTTCGGGGAAATGTCACGCGGTGACATCCGGAGTCCTGCCTAGCCTGCTACAGCCCGGGTTCCCGGAGTCCTGTTAGCCCAGTGCTACAGCCCGGATTCGCACGCTGCTGACCGACATGCTCGATGTTGATTCATGTATGCCTGTCCCCGTAAGTTAGTGCCACTTTGGGTTCACGACTAGTCATGTCGGCCCGGGTTCTCTGTCATATGGATGCTAGCGACACTATCATATATGTGAGCCAAAAGACGCAAATGGTCCCGAGCCATGGTAAGGCGACACCCGTGGGAATACCGTGCGTGAGGCCGCAAAGTGATATGAGGTGTTACCGGCTAGATCGATGTGACTTAGAATCGGGGTCCTACCATGCATGTTCTTTTGCACCCAGTTGGTTAAATGCTTGCATGGTAGTTTTATCGTTATGTTATTGCATGGTATTTATTGTTGATGGTACTGGTCATGTTATGCTATGAGTAGTGTCGGGGATATACCCCGCGGTGTAACCCGCCGGATGTATGACCCGGCTGGAGCTTGGCGATTCACTGGCGACCCGCCCTAACCAGACGGTTTACAAGCAACCCGCCTGAACATTATGACTCACTGGTAACCCGGCGGGCGGGACAGACGAATGACAAGGCCCAAGGCCCAGAAGGCCGGTTTATGTTAATGGTGGGCCGGTTTAAGAGGAAAGGCGTGAGGAATATTTCCTTTACAAGGAGTTAAGACCCGGACTTGTATCCAGTTTGTATTAGAAGGTAGACTAGTCCTAATCCTAATAGGACTCCACATGTAACCCGCCCCTCCAACTTATATAAGGAGGGGCAGGACTCCCCAAGAGGAGGTGGCAAGAATAATCTTTAGGGCTAGACATAACTAGGAGAGCCGGTTTACGGCGACTCCCTCATGATGATAATGAGACCTAGCCACAAATAGCATGTAGGGTTGTTACCGGATGATGTTTCCCGTGGCCCGAAGCTGTCTAAATCCTTGTGTTGTGTTGCGTCTCTCGATTCCGCTCAACCCCTCTCAAGCTACCACATAGATGCGTTGGCCTCACGACTAAGTCCTCACACTAGGAAATCTATCGTGACATATCCACGACAGTTGGGGCCTGCGCACGGTGGTGTTGAGTTCTTGAAGGGATCTCTTTAGGGTTCAAGAAGCTACGACCCGTCGGATCAGCAAGAGACGGCGTGGAAGAATTCACCTCAACTATGAAGTTCATTATCAAAGATTGAAAAAGTTTTTCAGCGGCGGCATATACAAGTTTGAGACGAGAGAAGCTAGGGTTCGGCGTCCTGTGCGCCGCCGCCGACGCGATTTGGCGAACCAAAGCCAGATCGATAAAGGAAGCCGACAGGATTTCCGCTGAGCCACCATACGCCACGTCATATCAATCCGCAAGTTGCCGCTGCTGCGTATATACGCTTGAAGCCCCGAGTACACAGTGTCCCGTTTGCTGTCTCAAGAGAATCAACCGCTGCTGCTGCTTCGAGTCCCAAGGGCCTTCACTTGAAGCTAAGCTAAATTGTTTTTGTGCTTCCATTACCGATCAAGAACTAACTTTGATCAGCCGGCTACTAGTACTAGTGCTTGTCACGTCAAGCTACACTTTTTTGGTTCCCCACAACATGTCAAGTTACAGAGATTAGGGTTACGTGCGCCACTGCACGCGTCTGGGTGTTCCGTCGAATCAGATCGGAATTTGCGTTTTCGCTGCTGCACAACCTACGATGTTGAGTCTGACAGGTGTTCCGTCTCCAGCGTTCATGTCCAAGATCAAGACCTAAGGCTGTGGATGTCGTTGTCCGATCCGCCAAGTTTTCTATTCCGTGTCGTTTGAAGTCTTGAGGTAAAACAATAATCAGTTGCCTTTAATTCACGTGAAGATCGAAGGAATCAAAGAAAGGAAGAAAAGGGCTACTCCGTCGCTGGGGAGGACACCTCGGGTCGCCTTACCACCGCGGCCTTGTGTTGCGTCGGACCTGATCCGCCGCGCTGAGCCGCCGCCACGCCTTGAACCGCCGTGCTGCGGCTCGGCCGCGCGCCCCGCTTCCACCGACGTTTCTTCGAGTCGGGCTCGGGGTCGACCTCGCCTCTACCTAGTTGCCACCACGAGAAGCTCCACCCACCGAGGGAAGTTCTGCTGCTGTAGCACTATGCGCCGCTGATCTGCTCAAAAAACAGTGTGTGCGGACGGAGACAAAAGCAAGGTTTGACCGGTTCTAAAGTGGCATTAGATGCAACCCACGTGGGATCAAAATAGCATTCGTTGCTACACACATGAGGGCCATGGCTCGGGTGTAGGTATCGGTATTCGCACTCCCGTCTGCTATTTTCATCATCAGCAAAACAAAACCAGATTGAAGGATATTTGCCGCCGCCAAATCGCGTTGCGACAAGCCACCATGCATTGCGACTGCGTCCTTCTCCTGCGTAGTACTAAAATTGTGAATGCGTGCATGCCGCGAGCTGTTGTTGTGCTGTTTACTGTGAATCATAGTTTCCAGTGGACTGACGGATACGAGCGGAGTCCGCCGGCTGGACACCTCTGAGACCTGACTAGCACATAATTTCGATTCCCTATCTGACGAGGAGCGTGTTGCTGGTTACCTCCTCAACCGGACATACCGGCAGCTATTATACGCGGTTGTAAATCTTTTAAATAAATCAGGTGATATCCATCCAGTTTACTTTTTATCATTACTTGTTAATTTTTTATGAAAACAACTACTCTGTCCTATAGTGTTGTTATATACAGGTAAATTATTCATTACAAAAGTGTTGATATACCGCGGATATGGAGCGTGCGCTAGCATCATTTTTATTGGTGTTCGTCTGTGTCGCGCAACTTCACGGACACGCGTGTAAGCCGCCGTCCCCCACAGTCTGGTCTACCTCAACATACGGCCGACTCGCCCGTCCGTGCCGGTTTACAACACCGGTGCCGACTTTCCCCGTCCGCACTGGCTTACAATGCCGCAGCCGACTCATTTACTGTCTGGACGAGTCAGGATGATGATTCATTGTAAAAGATGATGTCATCTATGGAGTGTGCGGACGTACATAAGTCGCCGCCTCTGCGGACCCGGTCTACATTAACTCGCCCATTCGCGCGGGTTACTGCGCCCGCGATTAACTCGCTCGTCCGTGCCGGCTTACAATGCCGCGGCCGACTCATATGTCCGAGCTGCCTCTGATGTTGCGGTCGTCTTTGCTGTCCGTCTCTCGCGGCCTGGTTTACATCAACATACCGGGCCACACCTGTCTGCATGAGCTGTTTATTGAGTATGAGCAAGTCACAGCTTGGGTAGCACGGTTTTCTTTCAATAAAATGGAGGCAAATTATCATATACTATCAACCGCCGTTTGCACTGGGTGGCCCAATGGGCAGGCGCACAAGTCCCCGCCACTACAGTTTGGTTAACTTCAAATAGCCAGTTGGAAGGAACCATTGGCCGAGTTGCTGACACGGCTCATACGGGATCATTTATAACCCGCCGCAGTCACCTCAACCTTCTGTGGATTCACATCGTGCTATCAACACCAATGATATATAACTTATGCCGGTTTATATCACGGTCAAATATGGAGAATCTCAAGCCAACTCCTCGAGTCACCTTGAGACTCGGGGGCTACAATGATATGACTCAGCAAATGTCCGCAGTTTTCAGTGAAGTCAAGAACCCCAGGACGTTGGAGGGAAAGATAACCCGGTCCCGGAGGTACTACCATATTGATGAAAATTTAAAGGCCGTCAGAAAATTTCCGGTTCAAAATGAAGAATGCCGGTTTAAAATCCGGTTCGAGGGAAATCTGTTCTCCCACAAAGCTCTGAAGCTCTCAAATCCGGTTTAAGAATTTCCGGTTCAAAAAGAATTAATATCTCGCAAGTTCGAGTTTAAAGGTCTTCAGAAAATTTCCGGCTGAAAATGAAGATTCCGGTTTAAGATCCGGTTCAAGGGAAAGATGTCTCCCTGTAGCGACCCGACCTCAGACGGTCAAGTCTCTGTGCTTAAGTGTCATCCCTGGATCGGTATGCTGACACACACAGTACTCGAGGATTTATAACAGAAGTAAATCACATGTATAAAGTAACGTAAAATATTATTACCTCAATCCAAATAGCGGAAGTAACAAGGTTGTGGATTCCCATCCACACCAACGGCAAAGTTGAGTGTAGAAATCGTAACCCTAACGTATCACTTACTCGTCGTAAGAAGTCCTACAACATGAGACGTTGCAGCCACAAAGGGTCAATACATTGAATGTACTGGCAAATTCACACTGTAGAGCAATGATGAATAATGGCTATCACTACATGCATATATGGCTGGTGGAAAAGCTCTATGGTTATATGGTTTTTGCGAAAAGCCAATTTTTCCCTACTGCAAAGGAATTTATTTTATTTAACTACAAAGTTTGTTGAAAAATATTGAGAAGGTAAAACCCCTCTCAATCCCAATTAAAAGTAATCATTGACAACCCAACAAATTTAATATATAGCGTGATGAGATCAACATGATAATCCAAGAACCAGATACTCAAGATGTCCATAACCGGGGACACGGCTAATCATGATTAGTTTGTACACTCTGCAGAGGTTTGCGCACTTTTCCCCACAAGACTCGATCTCCTCCGTTGAATTTCTCGCACTACATGGTGTTTGAGAAACGGATGACCGAGACACAGTCTTTCAGAAGCGTTAGCACCTTACGATGAGTAGAACGTACCACCCACAACCCCTACATCTGCTAGTCTACCATTGTAAGAGTTCACATGACTTAATCAACTATGCTAGAGCCCATAATAGCTTGTGGCTGCACACGGAAGTTTCTAGTATGAATAATCTCATGATCCCTTTGAGCCTGGGTGGTAGTCCATAGGAGAATCACACGGTACCCCGGGATTTCCAAAAATACAGGCAATCACTGGGTACCCCAGGTGCCTCAATCCACCCAGATGTGTATTAAAGTTGCCACCTTAAGTTGAACCATTAATTAACAATCTCACATCTGTCATGGATACACTCAAACCCAACAAGTCTACGAGCTTAGCATGGCAATATAAGCATAACGTAATAGTAACTCCTAAGGTTTGAATGCAGGGCAATATGTTCCTACCTCATCAACTACTTCCCAATACCCACATGTTATCAATCCTACTCATGCAATGTTTGAGGGTGAAACTACTGCATAAAACTGGGTATGTAAGGGATATGATCAAAGTGTGAACTTGCCTGCAACGTTGATGAAGATGATTCACACTCAAAACTCTTGATAGCTCTACTCGTCACACTCCGGTCAATCTATCGTAAGCAAGCAATAGTAACCACACATAAGCACTCACTCAAAAGATCAGAAAGATCGAAGAAGACGATTCGGAAAACATCAAAACCAAGTAAATAACTCTTGCAACATAAAACAATTTCTAACAGTACCAAACTTATGTGAATTTGGCCTTATCAGAAAGTTTAGGTCAAGAGCTTCGATTTGCAAAAAGAATCAACTAAATCGGAGTTACGAAACTCAAGTTATGTTCAAAAGAAGTTTGAATATGAATCTGAACAAAATTCGAAATTTCAAAATTTCAAAAAGTTGATGTGACAGGTTCACTGGATAGGTGAAAACAAGACGAAGCTATAGGCACTGGTTTCATCTAATTTGGATAAACGAGTGAAAAGTTATGGCTATTTAAAAAATCAGGGCCAAGCTGTTTTACGGAAGAAAAATAGCTACTGCTAAGGTCTAATGTATAAATACGTAGACTAATTGATAATCTAATTATTCTATCGTATTAGTCTAGAAATAATAAACTACGGAATTATAAAAAGAAAAAATACAAAGAAAAATACCTTTATAAGGTAGAGAAAAGATGACTTCGGAGAGAGGAGACAATTTCCAAAAGTCACGCCACAGAGGAGAAAAATATTTTTCTTTAAGGAATCTAGTCAAACCAAAATATTAATTTAACCCAAATCGGATGATTTTTGGAGGCTCTATGGGTCTATATTTATGGCTGGAAAAGAGGCCTAGAGATCAAAGGCCAAAAATATAGACCCAGGTGGATGATTATTGCAATGTGGGACTAAATATAGACCAAAAATAAACGAAACAAAGGAGAAGAGCTAAGCGCCTCGCACGGGCCTAAAGCCCATCGGCCGGCCGTGCGCGTACGTGCTGCATTTTTTTTCTTCTGCCAAAGGAAAAAAAAAATCTGAAAAGGAAAAGGCTGGCTGGGCCTGGCCTATTTAAGAAAAAAAACAATGGGGCGCCAGAAGCCACTATACTGCGCACGTGGGCGACATATAGTCACGGAGTACGCGCATTTTGTTTTTTATAAATAGAGACAGGAAAGGGAAAACTGAATAACGAAAAAAAGTAAAACTTTATATAGGCATATTATATATCGAAATTTTCAGAAAAAGATATTTACAAGCTGAACATTTTTGTAAAGTCAAATAAAATGGAGAAAAAAATTCAAATAATTCAAAGAGTCCTACTGCCCTACTAAAATCCAATAAAAATCATTTAAAAAATACAAAAATGATTTCAATTTTATTTCTCTCCAATTTTCTATTGTAGGGAATCATGTTACCCTATTTTCCGTATATTTTATTTTTGGAGAAAAATAATTTAAATAAAACCCAAATAACTCCAAATTGAAAATAATTTCCAAAAGGAATTTGAATTTGATCCTTTTAAACTCCCAACTCATATTTCATATAATTTGAAGAAGTCAGTTTATCTTCTCTCGTGAAAATCATTGAGTTGAATAAAGTTTCTGAATTGGAAATATTTTTCCAAATGGAATTCAAATATTTTCAAACACCCTTTTCATTTATTTAAATGGAAGAAGTCATGTCATCTTCTCTCTAGGGTTTTTGTATTTGAAAAGAATTTGAATTCATGGAGATCATAAAAGCAAAATGAAAGTTTGGGAAAGTCATTTTATTCCCTCTCATTTAACTTTCAAAAAGTTTGGAATTTCACTCACTTTCAGTCAATCAATCAAACAATCAATCAAATCTATCTATTTATTATGACATTCCAAAATTTAGAATTTTGGGATGTTACACTCCCATAAAGCTTTGAAGCTCTCAATATCCGGTTTAACATCCGGTTCAAGAAGAAATATCTCTCGCAAAGTTTGAGTTCTCAGAAAAGTTAAAGGGACCAAAGAGAATCTGTTGCAAAAGCACAACTCAAACATATGTACCCCTTGAGCACAGCTGAAAATATTGCTTGGGGGCTCTTTTGTTCTAAAGAACAAAGAGTTCATAACCTTGTGATAGGCTATAAAAGCCAGGCTTGGAAGCCAGGTGTATTCACCTAAAACCCCGGGTTATCCTGCCTTTTTAAGTAAGTCACTCTGCCCAGGTAATCCTAGAATAACCCGCCGAACGTTTGACAAGTCAATCTTATGCAGACCCTGAACTTGTCAAAGTTAAAACAACGATTGGCTAATGTGAGGTCCATCTTATAAGGTTTGTAAAATGGTTTAACTCAGTGGCCTGACAACCCATGAAAAGCCTCGTTTTGGGCCTGGCAGCCCATGAAAAGCCTCTCTTCTTGTATGTTTTTCGCAGATTCTTTCTTTTTGAGGTTTATTTGATAAGACTTAAAAAGTTTTATTGTAAATCACCGATGTTTATTAACCCGGCCTGGCTTTTGACTATAAGTCGCCAGTATGAGATGAGATACTATCCGGTGTTTATTAACCCGGCCTGGCTTTTGGCTATAAGTCGTTAGTATGAGATACGATAATATCCGGTGTTTATTAACCCGGTATGGCTTTATTTATAAGCCGTCAATGTATGGTAAGCCGACATTGGTTTGATAAGCCGACAATATGATCAAATATCACAAGGAACCGGTTTTCAAACCGGGTTATATTATTCAAATCTTTAATAGCCAACATGGCTGGATTTTTATTATGGTTATCAATAACCAGTATTATGATTGAGGTTTTCAAAGTCGCTTTAGCGCAATGGCTATTATTTTATCAATGGATATGATTTATTCTACAATGGAGGGAATAGTCCCGAGTCGCTGCAGGCTTACGGCCCGGCACTTGGGGGCTACATTATTCAAGTTGAGATTATATCAAATATGCAAGTCTCATGTCGCTGCAAGCATGCACCATGACACTTGGGGGCTAATGCAAAGTCATTTTTATTGGCCTTATTGAAGACCCGACTCATCACATCATAATGAGCCGACCCTTGGGGGCTACCATTTGCTCCTATCAATGATTCAAGGTACACAAGTCTTAATCCATTATATTCAAGGGTCCACTGCTCAGTTGGTAAAGCACAAAGCTCATAACCTTGTGGACGTAGGTTCAAGCCCCATGGTGGAGTTACATCATATGATGTTATTTTCAATGAAGCATGATCATATTTATAAAGTCCCTGCTCATTATTGCATAATGACCAGGCCCTTGGGGGCTACACTAGTTGAAGTTTTTTGAGCATCATGCAATTACAAGTCCCATGTTGCTGCAAGCATGACAACCCGGCACTTGGGGGCTACATAATATGGAGTATTCAGTTTTTACGAGTGACTGGGATGAACAACATGAATTTCTTCAAAAGTGGCAGTATTTATATTGAAGCAAGTCTTAAACCATCACTTTGTTCTGCTCAAGACTTGGGGGCTACATGTAATATGGATATAAGGGAGAAAAATCTTCAAATTCTCAGTTTTGAGTAAACCAGATTGACCCGGTGTTTGCAACAATTATGACCCGGCGTCGGCAATAAATTATGACTCGGCATCATCTGTTTATAACCCGGCAATTTTGGTAATCATAAATTGGCAAGATCTACATATTCAAGCCGGCTGAAAATCAGAGGAGTATTTCAAGACCAATATTTTTAAGCCGGTGCTTTAGAAAGCCGATTCAAGTGGATTATTTCTTACAATATTTCTGTGAGAGACCAACATCAGCAAATTGAGTATGAAGCTGGCTTATTGACCCAGATTTTCTAGAAGAAGGAAATGACAAGGAATTAAGGATGATCAGGTGCCGGTTTACAAGAACTTTTAAACCGGGGCACAACCTATCAAATTTGTTCTTGTGTTTATTTTGCAGCATAAGTTCACCATGGATAAATCCAAGCTAAACTGGGGGCTAATGTCGGGGATATACCCCGCGGTGTAACCCGCCGAATATATGACCCGGCTGGAGCTTGGCGATTCACTGGCGACTCGCCCTGACCAGATGGTTTACAAGCAACCCGCCTGAACATTATGACTCACTGGTAACCCGGCGGGCGGGACAGACGAATGACAAGGCCCAAAGCCCAGAAGGCCGGTTTATGTTAATGGTGGGCCGGTTTAAGAGGAAAGGCGTGAGGAATATTTCCTTTCAAGGAGTTAAGACCCGGACTTGTATCCGATTTGTATTAGAAGGTAGACTAGTCCTAATCCTAACAGGACTCCACATGTAACCCGCCCCTCCAACTTATATAAGGAGGGGCAGGGCTCCCCAAGAGGAGGAGGCAACAATAATCTTTAGGGCTAGACATAACTAGGAGAGCCGGTTTACGGCGACTCCCTCATGATGATAATGAGACCTAGCCACAAATAGCATGTAGGGTTGTTACCGGATGATGTTTACCGGGGCCCGAAGCTGTCTAAATCCTTGTCTTGTGTTGCGTCTCTCGATTCCGCTCAACCCCTCTCAAGCTACCACATAGATGCGTTGGCCTCACGACTAAGTCCTCACACTAGGACATCTGTCATGACATATCCACGACAAGTAGTGTTCTAGTTGTGATATTCATGCTCGTCAGTATGTCATGCTCATCTGGATAAATGGTTAAATGTTGTTATGCTCGTTTATTGTGATGCACCCCCATGCTTATGTTGATATCATGTTCATGCATTATAGTTGCATCATGTTATTTTTATCATGGCTCAGCATATTGCATTCAAGTTTAACCGGATAATAATGAACTTGAACAACTGTTGGTTGAGTCATGGTGCCACCAAATCGAGCTAACCAGTGCAACCACACTTGCCTTATGGGGGCTCCTAACTAGGTCTATTGTCATGCCTTTCGCCGGTGCCTCCAACGAGGGAAAGTTATGTGCGGGCGCTACCTTGGCCGGGTAGGACGGCATAAGCCTTGAGTGCCTGAGTTGTTTTGCGCGCTTTTGTCCCCATTTGGGACCGTTTATGTTTTGCCATGACGGTGGTCGTTGATGCCTTTGGTAGGCACGGGGCCACCCATGACTTAGCCCAAAGGGGAGTTGGTCGGAGTGGCCGGGAGAGTGTCATGGCAGTAGATCGGTTTTGTCGGAATGCCGTTGGTCCACCCGAATGGGAGTGCGAGGCCATGGGTTCCGTGGTGTGGGTACAGTGTGCTAACCTCTGCAGAGTGTATATTAAATCTATCGATAGCCGCGCCCGCGGATAAGGGCCCAGTTCGTAGTCGATCACACTATGGGCAGCATTGATAATAATAATGTGATTAATAACAACCCCGATTCGATGATGAAAGAAGTTGATTGATATTTATGTGATCGTGAGAGGATCATTGTGGTATCGTGGATACCGTGTTGATTGATATTTGTGGTGTTATGCGAGAGTCAAGGGTAAAGGTCAAGCTCCTTGTGGTCATAAATGATTACTACGGTATTGTTAATACCAAGCTTGATTGGATCCTGAGATGATCGTGTGATGTCCATGGTGGTAAGTGATGCATGTGATGGTTACGATGCAACCCGAGCAGAGTAAGTTGGTGCATGATAGTTTCATCATGTTGCATGCTAGTCTCATCATGTTCATATGTTTATGGCATGCTCGTATTGTTCTAGCTGTATCATGTTCTACATGCCATGTTGTTCTGATAGTATCATGTTAACCCTTGTTAACCTGTAATTGCCATGTTGTTGTCTGTCTTGATTGCTTTGGTTGCTGTGAGTTTGCAAGTACATTCAATGCACTGACCTGGCGTGTCATGCCAGTTTGTAGGTCATGCCGTATTTGATTACTTGTTTGCCGTGGATTCCTTGTTTGTGAGCTAGAATAAGCGTTCCAGCCAGAGTCCCTGCGGAGTGGAGTTCACCATGCCGTCGTTGTTCTGCTGCCAGTAGTCATTCCGCTGCTTCGTGTTATTCCGCTGCTTGCATGGAGCAACCGTGGCACACGTAGTTTCGCCCTGCCGATGTAACCCCCTTGTACCCATATAGATTGTAATAAAGAGATGATTTGTTCTATGCTAAGCAGTGCCATATTCCAAAAGACTTCTCCTAGATCTCTGGGCTTCTCTGAGCCGGGGTGCCACCTATGACTGCTATATTCTCTGACTTTTGTGAAAAGATTGTTGAGGTTTTGATGGATGACTTTTCTGTTTATGGGAAGTCTTTTGATGATTGTTTAATCAATCTTGATCGAGTTTTGCAGAGATGTGAACAAACAAATCTTGTCTTGAATTCGGAGAAGTGCCACTTTATGGTTAACGAAGGCATTGTCTTGGGTCATAAAATTTCTGAAAGAGGTATTGAAGTGGACAAAGCTAAGGTTGATGCAATTGAGAAAATGCCATGTCCTAAAGATATAAAAGGTATTCGTAGTTTCCTAGGTCATGTTGGTTTCTATAGGAGATTTATCAAAGACTTCTCTAAAATTTCTAGGCCTCTCACTAGTCTCTTGCAAAAGGATATTCCCTTTGTTATTGATGATGATTGTCTAGAAGCCTTTGAAACACTTAAGAAAGCCTTAAATTCTGCACCTATTGTTCAACCACCTGATTGGAACTTGCCTTTTGAAATTATGTGTGATGCTAGTGATTATGTTGTTGGTGCTATTCTAGGACAAAGAGTTGATAAGAAACTTAATGTAATTCATTATGCTAGTAAAACTCTAGACAGTGCTCAAAGAAATTATGCTACTACTAAAAAAGAATACTTAGTAGCGGTGTTTGCTTGTGATAAATTTAGACCTTATATTGTTGATTCCAAAGTAAATGTTCACACAGACCATGCTCCTATTAAATATCTTATAGAAAAGAAAGATGCTAAACCTAGACTTATTCGATGGGTTCTCTTGTTACAAGAATTTGATTTACATATCATTGATAGAAAGGGAGCTGAGAATCCAGTAGCTGATAATTTATCTAGGCTTGAAAATGTGCTTGATGACCAACTACCTATTGATGATAGTTTTCCTGATAGTAGTTAGATGCAATAAATGTTGCTCACAGTACTCCTTGGTATGCTGATTATGCTAATTACATTTTTGCTAAATATTTACCACCTAGCTTTACATACCAACAAAAGAAAAAAATTCTTCTATGATTTAAGACACTACTTTTGGGATGACCCACATCTTTATAAAGGAGTAGATGGTATTATTAGACGTTGTGTACCTGAGGATGAACAGGGACAAATCCTATGGAAATGTCACTCTGAAGCTTATGGAGGGCATCATGCTGGAGATAGAACTGCTCACAAGGTAGTGCAATCTGGATTTTATTGGCCTACTCTCTTCAAGGATGCCCGTAAGTTTGTGTTATCTTGTGATGAATGTCAAAGGATAGGTAATATCGGTAAGCGTCAAGAAATGCCTATGAATTATTCACTTGCTGTTGAACCATTTGATGTTTGGGGATTTGATTATATGGGACCTTTTCCTTCCTCTAATGGGTATACACATATTTTGGTTGCTGTTGATTATCTTACTAAATGGGTAGAAGCTATTCCAACCAGTAGTGCTGATCACAACACTCTATTAAAATGCTTAAGTTATTTTCCCAAGGTTTGGAGACCCTAGATATTTAATGACTGATGGTGGTTCACACTTCATTCATGGTGCTTTCCGTAAAATGCTTGCCAAGTATGAAGTTAACCATAGAATTGCATCACCTTATCATCCTCAGTCTAGTGGTCAAGTTGAACTTAGCAATAGAGAAATAAAATTAATTTTGCAGAAGACTGTCAATAGGTCCAGGAAGAATTGGTCTAAGAAATTAGATGATGCACTTTGGGCTTATAGAACAGCATATAAAAATCCTATGGGTATGTCTCCTTATAAAATGGTTTATGGGAAAGCTACTCATTTGCCTCTTGAGTTAGAACATAAAGCATATTGGGCCGTCAAAGAGCTCAACTATAATTTCAAGCTTGCTGGTGAAAAGAGGTTACTTGATATTAGCTCATTAGATGAATGGAGAACCCAAGCTTATGAAAATGCAAAATTATTCAGAGAAAAAGTTAAAAGATGGCATGACAAAACAATCCAAAACCTTGAGTTTAAAGTCGGAGAATATGTTCTTTTGTACAACTCTCGTTTCAGATTCTTTGCAGGAAAAGTCCTCTCAAAATGGGAAGGCCCATATGTCATCGAGGAGGTTTATCGGTTTGGAGCCATCAAAATAAATAATTCTGAAGGTACTAACCCAAAGGTTGTCAACGAGCAACAAATAAAACATTATATCTCAGGTACGCCCATTAATGTGAAAGTAATATTATCCAAACTTTGACACCGGAAGATAACATAAAAGAGTCCTTCCGGAACACTCCGGAATTGTGAAAATAAGGAGGTATGTGATACGGTAAGTATACGGACTCCGAAAAATCCGCAAAAATATTTTTTGTCAGTTTTGGAATATTTAAAAATTTAGGAAATAAAGAAACTTCTAGGAAGCGTACCCTGGTGGGCACAAGACACCAGGGCGCGCCAGGCAAGCCTGGCGCGCCCAGGTGGGTTGTGCCCACCTGGGACACCTTCCGGACTCCTTTTTTTCTTCCGTATGCTTGTGTTCCAAGATAAAAAATCTATATATACTTCCCGAACCTGTTGATCACCATATCACGGAGAAATCCTCTATTCTCTTTTCTTGCTGTTTTCGGTCAGATTTATCAAGCCAGGCATCATGTCTTCCTGCTCCTCCAACAACATGGAAGAAGATGCTTGGTTGATGAAGATCGAGATGAAGAGGGAGGAGCCTACGGATGCCGTCAAGGGAGAGAAGGGCAAGGAAGCTACCATAGATCCATCCCCCGTGGCAGCACAAGCACTGCTGGCCGAGGAGGAGGAAGAAGATATCCTTAAGCCCTACCTTACTCACCTTACTCCTGCTCAGATTGAAGCTTTTCGCATCATTGAAATAGTTCGCATACAAAATAAGTATCTCACTCGTGAAAATATTCTGCATCAAGAGCATTCATCTATCTCCGGAGCGTCATCCGTCAGTTCGAGAATCTCTTGATCCTTAAGGATAGGATCACTTCATCACCACCACCATCTTCTTCACCACCAAAGGAGAACCGAGTATCGGCTATGGGCACTCCCCTTGGCTTCCGCCAAGCTTGGGGGAGGTGCCCCGGTATCGTATCATCCCACTAACTTTTTGCTTTTACTTATTTTAGTTCGTTCTTTTTGCTTTAGATGAGTAAAAGTTAGTTCGATCCTTTCTTCCTTGAGAGTTTGCTTAGTGATCTATCCTTGTAATCGTGTGCAAGTTATATAATAAAGTTTAGTTTGAGTTTTTGCTTTCTTTACTCTCATGTTGCAATTACAGAAAAGAAATAAGAAAGAAAAAGAGAAAGGAAATAAATAAAAGGAAAGAAATAATGAAAAAAATCATATACTAATCCTATGGTAGGTGATGACACCACATAAGGAAAAGTATAAGTAGAAAATTTTGTTAGAGATTGACAAACATAGTATTAGTCAATGATGCAACTCATGAAAGAATTAATAAGGGAAGAGAAGATTCAAATATAAATGCACTATCCTAGAAATCTTCTGTGATTGTGAGCCCTCATCAAAATATTATATGCCAAAATTGTTGACGTTGGACAAGGAAGACAACTTAATGGTTTATGTTTGTTTATATTCACATAGAAGTCATATTGTCATAGATCCTTCAACATGTGGTGCTTGCCCCCTATCTTTGCTAGCCAAAAATTCCGCACTAAGTAGAGATACTACTTGTGCATCCAAAAACCCGTAAACCCAAATCTTATTTTAAAGTGTCCACCATACCTACCTAGGGATTGAGAAAGATCCCTCAAGAAAGTTGTCATCGTTGCAAAGAGGCTATAAAAATTGCTTCTAAATGTGTGAGATCATTTAGTGTAAGAGAAAATTGAGCGTTGCACGAACTTGTGATGGTGAAGAATAAAAGCGACAGACTGCATAATAAAGGTCACTATCACAAGGGCCAATGCAACATGACGTTCTTTTGCACTAAGGGGTTGAGCATACAAACAAATAAGCGCATGGGAACCTCTGCTTCCCTCTGCGAAGGGCCTATCTTTTACTCTTATGTATTTACTTTTATGCAAAGAGTCAAAGTTTTCCTTCTATTCCTTTTTATTTTTCTCCTTTGGCAAGCATCATGTGGTGAGGAAAGATCTAGGCACATATGTCCAGTTGAATATAGATAGCATGAGTTATTATTGTTGACATCACCCTTGAGGTGAGTACGTTGGGAGGCGTAACTATAAGCCCCTATCTTTCTATGTGTCCGGTTGAAACATTTTGCTCATGTGTATGCGGTGAGTGTTAGCAATCATAGAAGACTATATGATGGTTGAGTATGTGGACTTGCCTAAAGGCTCCGACACGTGACCCTTCCTGAAAAGATGATGAATTGTAGTTGAAAGTTGACTGAGAACATAGTTTGTCGGTTTTAAATAGATTTTTTGCTTTATACTTCGATTGTGTGATGAACTGTTACTTATGCATGAGAAGTATATGATAAAAGACTTATGTTTAATTTTGTTGCTATTATAATAATCAACATGATGCTTCTATGTCTGTATTTTGTTTTTATCGACACCTCTCTCTCAAAGCATGTGGACATGTTTTTTGATTTTGGTTTTCGCTTGAGGACAAGCAAGGTCTAAGCTTGGGGGAGTTGATACTTCCATTTTGCATCATGTTTTCTTACTGTTATTTATAATGTTTTTGTCCATAATAATGCTTTTTGGAGTAATTCTAATGCCTTTTCTCTCATAATATGCAAGGTATACACCAACAGGGAGAATTCCGGCAGCTGGAAATCTGGAACTGAAAAAGCTACGTCAGGCTACCTATTCTGCACAACTCCAAATGAGATGAAACTTCACGAGGATTTTTTATGGAATATATGAGAATTATTGGAGCAAATAACTACCAGAGAGGGCCCACCAGGTGGGCA
Source organism: Aegilops tauschii subsp. strangulata (assembly GCF_002575655.3). NCBI lineage: Eukaryota > Viridiplantae > Streptophyta > Magnoliopsida > Poales > Poaceae > Aegilops > Aegilops tauschii. The sequence continues at coordinate 272,196,456 of NC_053037.3, read as the reverse complement.
CAACCCACCTGGGCATGCCAGGGAGCCCAGGCGCGCCCTGGTGGGTTGTGCTCACCCAGGCCCACCTCCGGTGCCCATCTTCTAGTATATAGGTCATTTTGACCTAGAAAAAATAAGGAGAGGACTTTCGAGATGGAGCACCACCGCCTCGAGGCAGAACTTGGGCAGGAGCACGTTTGCCCTCCGGCAGAGCGATTCCGCCGGGGAAACTTCCCTCCCGGAGGGGGAAATCATCGTCATCATCATCACCAACAACTCTCCCATCTTGGGGAGGGCAATATCCATCAACATATTCAACAGCACCATCTCATCTCAAACCCTAGTTCATCTCTTGTGTTCAATCTTGTTACCGGAACTATAGATTGGTGCTTGTGGGTGACTAGTAGTGTTGATTACATCTTGTAGTTGATTACTATATGGTTTATTTGGTGGAAGATTATATGTTCAGATCCATTATGCTATTTAATACCCCTCTGATCTTGAGCATGATTATCATTTGTGAGTAGTTACTTTTGTTCTTGAGGTCACGGGAGAAATCATGTTGCAAGTAATCATGTGAACTTGATATGTGTTCGATATTTTGATAGTATGTATGCTGTGATTCCCTTAGTGGTGTCATGTGAACGTCGACTACATGACACTTCACCATATTTGGGCCTAAGGGAATGCATTGTGGAGTAGCAATTAGATGATGGGTTGCGAGAGTGACAGAATCTTAAACTCCAGTTTATGCGCTATTCCGTAAGGGACCGATTGTATCCAAAAGTTTAATGTTATGGTTAGAATTTATTCTTAATACTTTTCTTGTAGTTGCGGATGCTTGCAGGAGGGTTAATCATAAGTAGGAGGTTTGTTCAAGTAAGAACAACACCTAAGCACCGGTCCACCCACATATCAAATTATTAAAGTACCGAACACAAATCGAACCAACGTGTTGAAAGTGACTAGATGAAATTCCGTACCCTCAAGAACGCTTTGCTTATCATAAGAGACCGTTTTGGCCTGTCCTTTGCCTCAAAAGGATTGGGCTACCTTGCTGCACTTCTGTTACTACTATCGTTACTTGCTCGTTATAAATTATCTTTCTATCAAACTACTCCGTTACTTACAATTTCAGCACTTGCAGACATTACCTTACTTAAAACTACTTGTCATGTCCTTTTGCTCCTCATTGGGTTCGACACTCTTACTTATCGAAAAGAGCTACAATTGATCCCCAATACTTGTGGATCATCAAGGCAATTTTCTGGCATCTTGATAACCCACAAGTATAGGGGATCGCAACAGTTTTCGAGGGTAGAGTATTCAACCCAAATTTATAGATTCGACACAAAGGGAGCCAAAGAATATTTGAAGGTATTAGCAGCTGAGTTGTCAATTCAACCACACCTGGAGATTAATTATCTGCTACAAGTAATCAGTAGCAAAGTAATATGATAGTTTTGATAGTAGTAACAGCAACAACGGTAACAGTAACAGTGATAGCAGTATTTTTGTAGCAAGTGTAACAGTGATGATAGCAATAGTAACTTAGCAAGAACAATATAAGATAAATTCTTAGGCATTCGATCGGTGATTGTTGGATGATATTCATCATGAGACAGTTATAACCTAGGGCAATACGGCACTAGCTCCAGTTCGTCAATATAATGTAGGCGTGTATTCCGTAAATAGTCATACGTGCTTATGGAAAGAAGTTGCATGACATCTTTTGTCCTACCCTCCCATGGTAGCGGGGTCCATATTGGAAACTAAGGGATATTAAGGCCTCCTTTTAATAGAGAACCGGAACAAAGCATTAACACATAGTGAATACATGAACTCCTCAAACTACGGTCATCCACGGGAGTGGTCCCGACTATTGTCACTCTGGGGTTGCCGGATCATAACACATAGTAGGTGACTATAACTTGCAAGATCGGATCTAAAACATGGATATAATGATGATAACATATATGGTTCAGATCTGAGTTCATGGCACCCGGGCCCAAAGTGACAAGCATTAAGCATGGCAAAGTCATAGCAACATCAATCTTAGAACATAGTGGATACTAGGGATCAAGCCCTAACAAAACTAACTCGATTACATGATGAATCTCATCCAACTCCTCACCGACCAGCGAGCCTACGAAGGAATTACTCACTCCCGGTGGGGAGCATCATGGAATTGGCGATGGAGAAGGGTTTGTGATGATGAAGAACAAAGATCCCCCTCTCCGGAGCCCCAAACGGACTCCAGATCTGGCCTCCCGATGAAGAACAGGAGGTGACGGCGGCTCCGTCTCGTGGATCGTGATAATTCTTTCTCCCCGATTTTTTTCTGGAATAATGCAATTTTATAGCATCGGTTTCAGGGTCAGCGGGGCCACCAGGTGGGGACAACCCACCTGGGCACGCCAGGAGAGGGGGGCACGCCCTGGTGGGTTGTGCGCACCCAGGTGCCCCTCTCCAGTAGGTCTTGGCTCCAGAAATTCTTATTTATTATATAAAAATTCCTCGCAATGTTTCGTTCCGTTCCAAGAACGTTTATTTCTACACAAAAACAACACCATGGTAGTTTTGCTGAAAACAACGTCAGTCTGGGGTTAGTTTCATTCAAATCATGCAAATTAGAGTCCAAAACAAGAGGAAAATCATTAGGAAAAGTAGATACGTTGGAGACGTATCAACTCACCCAAGCTTAAACCTTTGCTTGTCCTCAAGCAATTCAGTTGATAAACTGAAAGTGAAAAAGAAAAACTTTTACAAACTCTTTTGCTCTTGTTTGCATAAATAAGCTTAAACAGCACCGAGGTTTTCAGCCAACATTATAACTAACCATGCCGACAATAACCCTTAAAGATTATATTGACTCATATCAATGACATAATCAGCTAGCGAGCAGTAATAAGATATCTCAAACGGCAACACGTTGTCAAAACAACCATGATATAATATGACAATAATGGTATCTCGCTAGCCCTTTCTGAGACCGTAAAACATAAATGCAGAGCACCTCCGAAGTTCAAGCAGTGACTAAACATTGTAATGCATAGTAGAAAAGATTCAGTCATGATGCACCCAACATTAGCTACACACAATGCATAAGTCATGACAGCTGTGCTCTCAGGTTCTGGCGCTTGTTTTAGAAGGTGAGGACACAACATAAAAGTAAATAGATGGTCCCTTCGCAGAGGGAAGCAGTGATTTGCAGAGGTGCCAGAGCTCAAATTTTAAAACAGATGTAAATGATATTTTGAGACATGCACCCTTCTCATTTACTGCACGACCATCAGTTATCAATATCTTTCATGCTAAGCATGCTAGTGGCGGTTCCCAAGCGATAAAAGTAAAGGTTTTGACTCCATTCACTACTGCAGGATGCTGCTAACGCGACACTACAATCAGAGACCCTTCAAGAAACTGTGTGCGATGCCATAATCGCAAACGGTGCTGTATGAAAACCGTCAGAAATGTATAAAATGTTTGCGATGACGGATGCATCAGACACAGTTCAGGTTTTAGTTGCGTGTGCGATGAAGGGTGTACGGTTCAGTTCAATTAATTGTTTGCGATGAGGAGGAACAAAAGAAACGGGTAGCCAAATGAAGGCATGTGTGATACACAGCATACGGTTCACTTGGATGAACTGTTTGTGATTAGGCAACACAAAAGAAACGGGCAGCCAGATGAAGGTGTGTGCGATATACAGCATACGGTTCACTCGGATGAACTGTTTGTGATTAGGCAACACAAAAGAAACGGTCAGCCAGATCAGGGTGTGTGGGATATACGGCATGCGGTTCACTCAGATGAACTGTTTGCGTTGACACAAGAAAACAGAAACGGTTCAACTTAACAAGACGTGTGTGTTGTGCGATGGGATTGCATGCGGTTCACTCGGCCCTTGTCGTCAGTGTGTGACCTCTGTGGCAACCGTTCGCTCCCCAGGCGCCTCTTCGTGTACCGTGGCAACCGTCCACCGACTCTTCGCCTTTCCCTCTCGATTTGGAACCGCTGTCGCACGCTAGCTCTTCCTCCCTCCTCCATTTTCCTTCACCCTTCCTTCTGCCATTGTTTGATCGTCTTCTCCATGGAGGGAATAAGCCAGAAATGACCCCGTTATTCTTGCCCCAATCTGAATGATGACATGGTGGAGGAACTCATTGATCGGTGCGACGTCATCACCTCGGCTAGCATGGCAGGTTTGTTCGAGACCATTCTCGACTCAACTAATAACATCATTACAAGGAACCCAAGGGTTCAGGAGTGGTTTGATCTCCCCTATCTTCTTCGCCGTGACCCTGCTGTCTGGCGCGGGGACGTGGGAAGCCTCGCCTTGTGTAAGATGACGCCGCTTGATAATGATACATATGATGTTAAGATGCCATCGCTTGAGGGCAAGGCTTGGGCAGACACAAAGGGAGATTGGGTTGTTTATATTGGGTACAACTGCGAGTGGGAACTTGTGAATGTGTACACTCGTCACCGAGTTCCACTTCAAAAAATCTCAAACTACTGCCCAGAGGTTGAGTACACCGGTATTCTACGTGAGTTCAAATACGATCATGCTGACTATCGTCTACGGAGGATAGCAATTTGTCGAGTTCCCAACCACTCTTGGGGTTATAGGAATGCTTATGTATACACGGATGAGTACTGTGATGCAATTCAATAAGAGGGTCTTGTGTTTGCTGCCACCACTCGTGGCACTGTTTTTGCATGGAATCCTCATGATTTCGGTACGTTTGTCTTCCACCGTAATTATAATTGTTTCATCCACATGCATGCGGGTTAGCTAGTTTCCCTTTACTAATTAACCTTCTTGTGTTTCCAAGGTCCTATGAACATTCCACCACCTATACTTGAAACTTTTATTCACGAGCATGAGGACGAGCAGGACCCATATACTTAGTGGCGCCTGGCAACTTATTCCGATGGATCACCTCTTCTTGTCTGTGTACGGGGCACTGCTGATGTTACTAAGGAAGCAGGTGTTGTCTCGTATGGTCGCACTCTCCGGACCTATTCCAACATCCCTTGCAGGGTATTCGGGATGGATACTGGTGTACTAGTGCCAACACCTTCTCCTTGGTTCAGTATTGAAAGTCTTGGAGGAAACTCGCTCTTCCTTGGACAAAACTATCCAATGATGGTGGAAGGCGATCCAGCTGCTGTTGACACAACGTTACTACCATTTATGAGAATCAACTGTATCTATACCTCGGACATTACTATTCTTCCCTACCGTCCCAATATGGTATTGAAATAGGCCGCTTCAGCCTGGATGATCAGTCATGCGTTGGTCTCGAGATTGATAGTAGCCGACCCTTCCCAGAGAATCACTTCTGGTTCAAAGTAAGCGTTTCCAATGCCGACGAGTGGTTGAGCTGAAGTTCATTTCATCGCTTTGTTATTTGTTGTGTGAGAAAAACTTTACTAGAATGTTTTGTTGGAAATGATCTATAATCCAATGTGTATCCTCGTTGTCGTTGTGGGTTGATGACTTGTTGTATGTAATCAATGGTACATTTGCATATGCGTCCATGAACTCACTCCTGCTAGTGGTGTCCATATGAACAGTGCTAGTGATTTTAGTTGCAAAAATTAGATAGTGCTAGTGATTTGTAGCTGCATATTTTGACAAATCGCAGTGTTACAAGGTTGACAAATGGCAATGTTACTAGATAAACAAATGTCAATCCTTCCAGTTTGAGAAATGGTAACATACCCAAAATGACAGATATGCAAATCTTGCCCAATTGTTTGTACGTGGTTGCACACGGGTCATGCAAAACAACCATTTGCGTTGAAGGGATGCAGAAATCCTGCTCGGCACATTTTCCCTTGGCTTCCTAGGGAAGCTATCGGTTTGCATACAGGTGTTCTAACTAAAACGTTTGCGATGAGTGTTTTATATTTAAAAACCGTTGACGTTTTTTCAAAAGAAAATCGTTTGATAAGTCTGTACATTAAGAGAGAAAAACGCAAGTTCGTTCAAACCATATCTTTCATTCAGTCACACTTCAAATTTATATTCATATGATCGAGAATTCGAGATATAGTATTAAACCCCAAAAAAACTATTTCCGGCGGCGGTGGAGGCGGCATGCCGCGCCATCGTTGTCGTTGTCGTCCTTCGAGACGCCGTTGTTGAAGTCTTCAAGGCGGCACAAAATGTTCTTCACTTGTAAATCAAACATCATGTCATCACGCGATCGATGGGCGGGGCGCAGGAGGACGGCAACTGGCGCCGCTGAGAGGTAGCGGTCGACGGCAGTGTCCCATGCCGCTGAGGGGGGGCGCACGGGAACGGGCACGGGCGCGGCGGGTGCAGCCAAACGCACGGGGATCGGTGCCGCGGTGGGTGGAGGGGCACGCACGGGCGCGGCGGGTGCAGCCAAACGCACGGGGGTCGGTGGCACGGTGGGTGGAGGGGCGCGCACGGGCACATGTGTCAGTGTCAAAACCGGCGGATCTCGGGTAGGGGGTCCCGAACTGTGCGTCTAGGGTCGATGGTTACAGGAGACAGGGGACACGATGTTTACCCAGGTTCGGGCCCTCTTTACGGAGGTAATACCCTACTTCCTGCTCGATTGATCTTGATGAATATGAGTGTTACAAGAGTTGATCTACCACGAGATCGTAATGGCTAAACCCTAGAAGTATAGCCTGTATGACTATGGTAATGAGTATATCCTTTCCGGACTACACCCTCCAGTTTATATAGACACCGAGGGGATCTAGTGTTACATAGAGTCGGTTACATAAGAAGAAATCTTCATAGTTGGTCGCCAAGCTTGCCTTCCACGCCAAGGAGAGTCCAATCCGGACACGGGTACAGTCTTCGGCCTTTATGTCTTCACAGCCCACTAGTCCGGCCCATTGATAATAGGCCGGTCGCCCGAGGACCCCTTAGTCCAGGACTCCCTCAGTAGCCCCTGAACCTGGCTTCAATGACGAGGAGTCTGGCGTGCAGATTGTCTTCGGCATTGCAAGGCAGGTTCCCTTTTTTCTGAACTCCAAGATAGTCTTCGGACGCGATGATAGTATCCGGACCTGTCGCACACACCATACAGAACCACAGAGAGAATATTATTTTACACGAGTCCAATCCGCTGACAAACTTTTGCAGCAGGACATCATGCCCGACCGGTCATAATTCTGGACCGTTTTGCGCCCGCCGCTCCACATCCTGAGACGCAGTTGCCATTGGCATGTCTTGTCGAAGCAAAGATCGTATCCCCTTATCGTGGGATTTTCATCAATGCGGGCATGGTAACCCAACCGTGCCGTTTATACAGCCCTTGGGAATAGGCGAATTCTAAGGCGAGTGGGGAGGCGTTCAATATTTACTGCCTTTATAAGGAGATAAGGATTCCCTCTTCCTCTCCCACTCCTTCTCTCTTTCTCCGCCCTTCCAAGCTCGAGCTCCAGCGCCCAAGTTCTCATCTCCTTTCCACTCGAGCTAGCACCCAACCATGTCCGGATCCGGAGGTCAGGGCAATTGGATGGTCTCCTCTGTCAAGGAGGAGGACATTACTGAGCTTCAGGCGGCCGGATACTTGGCGAAAGAAATCGCCCATCGTCTGCCGGCCGAGGGACAAGTTGTCCCCACGCCGAAGCCCAACGAGAGGGTGGTTTTCATCCCTCATTTCTTCTGCGGACTACGGTTCCCACTCCACCCTTTCGTCCGCGGGCTGATGTATTATTACGGGATAGATTTCCACTATCTGTCCCCGAACTCCTTCCTCTACATCTCGGCGTTTATCGTCGTGTGTGAGGCCTTCCTCCGCATCCAACCCCACTTTAGGCTGTGGCTCAAAGTCTTCAACGTGAAGCCGAAGGTGGCGGATGGCCAGCACGCGGAGTGCGGAGGAGCCACGGTGAGTAAGCTATCCAATGTCTCCTGGCTGAAAGGCACTTTTGTGGATACAGTAAAGGAGTGGCAGAAATAGTGGTTCTACATCACGGAACCCCGCGGCACCACCTGGGCCGCAGCCGCCGAATTCCGCTCCGGCGCTCCCATGCGACTCACCTCCTGGTCGAGAAGAGTCCGAACTGGTGTTCGCCTGATGAGCTGATTGCGCTGCAAACGCGCGTTCAAAGCATGATAGCCAAGAACGTCAAGCTTGTCGATGAAATTCAGGTGATGCTGGTTCGCCGGATCCTCCCGTGCCAGCGCAGAAGTCGCCCTCTGTGGGAGTTTAATCCGAAGAAGCACCAAACCCTGGTGAGGCTCTTTGAAACCACTCACGAGGGTGCTTGGAAGTTGCTCTTTAAGGGCAACGAGAAACCGCCGGCCACAGATTCAGACCGTGGGCACGACATTAAACACCTCGCCAGCGAGGTATGTTATTTTTAACGTATCCCCTACTTGTTTGTCTCGAGGATGATGTCTGAGCTTTTATCATTGCTTTTTCAGGATTGGATGGAGAGGGCGAAGCGGATCCAGTGTCCGGCTCCGCAGCCTGAAGAACCGGTCATCCCGCGTCTAGCGAAGATGCTACTGCCGGCACCATATAAGGCCCCGGAGAAGAAGCCCAAGAAGAAGGCAGAGGGGGCCAAAAGTGGCCCCCGTCGCAAGGGCGCTTCGGACGTGACGTCCGAAGACGAAGAGGCCCATTCCTCCATCCCCGAGGACGATGACGAGGAAGAGGAGGAGGAGGAGGAGAAGAACCCTCCCCCTGAGGAGAGGAAGAAGAAGAGGGCGGCTTCCACGAATCTGGAAGCGGTGACGCCCAAGAAGGGGAAGGGCGCCCTTGCGGTCAACACCACATGGGATGTCGACAGCAGTCCGGAGCGACGCCCCCGCACTAAGCCCCGGGCCGCATCGTAAGTACTATGACTCACATGTACCTGTATGTCCATCCTCTCCTCTTTATCGTTTTGAAATGGTTAATTGTGCTATTGTAGTCCGGCCTGCGACAACGTCCAGCGATCCTCTTCTGGAGGTTCGTTGGATCCGGCGGAAATGGCCAGCGCGTCACCGCCAACCGCTCACTCCCTCGAGGCCCAGGATGACGCCGAAGTGTTGTCCCGGAGGACCGCTCCGAGCCGGGGAGACGCCCAGGACGATGCCCAGGAGGTGCTGCAAGGCGAGACCTTCGCTGCCGGACACATGGGGGAACAGGCCCCCATGGAGACTGGCGACGAGGGACGTGTTCAGTTCGGCCCTCAGCCGAACACGATTCCGGAGACCCATACGGCTCCGGGATCCGGCAAGACCCTCCTTCGAAGGAGGGAGGTGTGCCGATTCCACCGGTGGCCCCTGTCCAACCAGGGGCACCGGATAACCTGATGGAGGTGCTACGAGGCGCCTCCGTTGTGGACGAGCACCGTGCTCTTATGGGTGCGGTGATCGAGAAGGTTCAGTCCGCCAAGAGCAGACTAAACGAGGCCTGCCGCAACCTGTTGATAGGTTTTGAGGTAAGTCGCGTTGAAAGAGAACAATCCCATGTAGCCAGTAGCCCCTGAGACACTGTCTGGTGTTCGGGAAGAAAGACCAGACAGAGGATCAATCCTTTGAAGGAGACTAACTTGACGTGAATGAATAAGCAGGCGTCGCTGTTGGCCGCAACTGCGCATACTGTCGAAGTCTCTGAACTGAAGCAGAGGCTGGAGCGAGCCGAGAACAAGCTCGGCGAGGTGAAGACTCAGCTCCAGGAGAAGCAAGGCGTGTAATGACTTGCTATGTATTCGGAAAGAGTGAGTGGTGTGTATTGACCAGAGTGTCATAATATGTGTAGGAGCGACGACCGAGGTCGAGGCCCTAAAAAAGGCCCTGGCCGAAGCCGAGGGGAAGGTTGTCCAGCAGCAAGGCGCCCGTAAGAAGCTCAAGGCCCGGGTCGACGAGGTCCAGAAGGAGCTCCAGGACGCGGTGAAGAAGTGCGAGGCCTTGGAGCGCGATGCGTCGGTCCGAGAGACCGAACTCGCCAAGGCTCGTCAGAGCATGGAGGCCGCGCGGAATGAGGCCCAGGACGCCCTCAAAGAGATCCAGGAGGCCAAGAAGATCGCGGCAGGTAAGGAATTTAACATGCAAAGCAAGTATGCGGAGAGGAAGTACCTTTTACTAACCCGGATTCGGAGTTGCCTAGGGGCTTTTGCGGATCTACCACGTAGTGTGTCCGATGCTGCGGAGTTCTTCCGAGCCAGAGAAGGGAGTTCTACGGAGAAGCTGTTCTGGTCGCAGTATGCTATGCCAGAACATCCGGTGCCCTTTGCCGATCAACTGAAATAGTTGGTCGAGGTGCACAGGGTGGCCGAACTGGCCATGAAGGATTTAATAATCCGGCTGTGGCCAACCGAAGCTATACCTAGGAGCTATTTTGGCCTCGTGAAGCGGGTGGTGGAAGCCTGTCCGCGGCTAGACATCGTCAAGCGATCAGTCTGCATCGAAGGTGCCCGCATGGCCTTCGCCCGTTGCAAGATGTTGTGGGCAAAGATGGACGCCGTCGAGGTGGCCAGGGGGCCGCCAGAGGGCAAGCAGCACCGCACACCCAAGCGATATTTCGCGGATGTCCTAGAAGGGTCTCGACTTGCAGTAGCGCAGTGTGGGCAGGACATTGTTTTCGAATGAAAACACTCGTGTTTTGTCCTTGCCTTGTATGATAAAAACAAAGCCAGTTTTTAAGATAATGTTTGTTATGTTTTAATTGTTTCCTCCTGTGCGGCCGTGTTGTACGGAATCTGAGAGTTGGCCAGTCGTCGGCTTCTGCCCTCACGTAGGTAGTACGGAGGTGTTCGAGATGGAATCTAAACAATCTTTATCCAATTATATGGTCCTTGAAGGAGTTGTTTAGCGCAACGAACCAGACAATCAGACTATGCGGCTTAAACGCCCTCACTTAGCCATAGGAGTTTTATAATAAAACATGGGCGCAGCCCCTGGTATACGAACCAGAGTGCCGTCGGCGTCTGATCGGGAAGTACCGATCCTTCGCGGAATGCGGGAAAAAATCTCCAACGATTTGTGACCTCCGAACAGCTAACCGGCTCTCGCTGCATCATGACAGTCAGTTTTCGGCTTTCTCTATTGAGGTGCTCATCCGGTTTAGACCAGGGCACAATCGCGTAGTTCTCCCTTTACTACCCTAGCCGATGTAGCGGAACATAGGGTAGCAAGCACAGGAGCCGGGCAACCCAACTATTGACCAAAGACATGATTCGGAGCCAATGCATATAATGCTAAATTTGGGGTGCCGAACTTATCTATAAGAAGTGGTCGGACTTTGTTGCCATATTATGGGGCGGTGAGGAGCCCCTGGCAAATATGAGACGTACCAAAGTGTACAGATGCTAGAAGATAGGTAATAAAGGAAAACAGAAAGAGAGCATGGGTAGTATCTGGGGCCCTTGAACTTGGGCCATGAACTGTTAGCATTATAATTGGATTAATGCGTCAAAGCGCATTGATACAAATAGTGCGCTAAGCAACCGGCTATTTAACATGCCCCAAGCAAAGGCGAGCTGCGTGTGGGTCCTGAAAACAAGTAGAGTAATCGTTAGATTGACCTCTAGAACTTCCCCTGTACACTTGTGCTTCTTGCCATCCTGGTGTACATATCCTTTGACAGGACCAGTAATTAGGCCGTCGAAGGGGATCGGTATAAAAGAAACCTGAAAAAAGGGAAAATAAAATAGTGAAGTTATATGTGAGCCTAGGATCGGTCTAGCCAAACTATGGATCACGAGCTAGCTGTGCCTTCGTCGATGCCCATGGAATTTTGAGTGCGTAATTATGTACGCGTGGTACGGATGCCACTACCTCATTGGGACTGAGACGGAGGCCGAATTGCTAATCGAGCTCTTGACGAGCCGAGCTGTCCTGTTGCAGTGTAGTCCGGACCCTCTTAATAATGTCCAGGGGCTCGGCAGCCGGATTATGTTTCTGCATGGGAAGGCCACTCTGTACCTCTACTGCTAGGGCGGCGGTGTGCTCTTCTGTACGGAGGGAGCGCTCTGTATTTCCATTGACTGTTATGATGCCGCATGGACCGGGCATCTTGAGCTTGAGATAAGAGTAGTGTGGCACCGCGTTGAATCTAGCGAACGCGGTTCGTTCGAGCAGTGCGTGGTAGCCGCTACGGAAGGGGACGATATCGAAGATTAGCTCTTCGCTTTGGAAGTTGTCCGGGGAACCGAAGACAACCTCCAGTGTGATTGACCCCGTACAACGGGCCTCTACTCCTGGTATGACTCCTTTAAAGGTAGTCTTTGTGGGTTTGATTCGTGAGGGATTAATGCCCATCTTCCGCACTGTATCCTGATAGAGCAGGTTGAGGCTGCTACCACCGTCCATTAGGACTCGTGTTAGGTGAAATCCGTCGATGATTGGGTCAAGGACCAGTGCGGCCGAACCGCCATGACGGATACTAGTTGGATGGTCTCGACGATCAAAGGTGATCGAGAATGGCGACCAGGGATTGAATTTTGGGGCGACTGGCTCTACCGCGTAGACGTCCCTGAGTGCGCGCTTGTGCTCCCTTTTGGGGATGTGTGTAGCATATATCATGTTCACCGTTTTGACTTGAGGGGGAAATTTCTTCTGCCCCCAGTGTTCGGCTACCGGGGCTCTTCGTCATCGTCCTCACTTTGTGATCCCTTTTCCTTGTTCTCGGCATTTAACTTGCCGGCCTGTTTGAAAACCCAACAATCTCTGTTGGTATGATTGGCTTGTTTGTCTGGGGTGCCGTGTATCTGGCACAGGCGGTCGAGTATGCGGTCCAAGCTGGACGGTCCCTCGCTGTTCCTTTTGTAGGGCTTCTTTCGCTGGTCGGGCTTGGAGCCACTGAATCCGGCGTGAACTGTAGTGTCATCGGTGTTATCGCCATTGCTTCGGAGTTTGCGTCTATTGCGCCGGAGCTTGCCGGTGCTGTTTTTGGCCTCGGAGGGGCCTGCCTCATTTGCTGTGTTTTTACTGCGATCCAGCCAACTATCCTCACCCGCGCAAAAGCGGGTCATGAGTGTCGTGAGGGCTGCCATGGATTTCGGCTTTTCTTGGCCGAGGTGGCGGGCGAGCCATTCGTCACGGATGATGTGTTTGAAGGCCGCTAGGGCTTCGGCATCCGGACAGTCAACGATCTGGTTCTTTTTGGTTAGGAACCTAGTCCAGAATTTTCTGGCTGATTCTCTAGGTTGTTGAACTATATGACTCAAGTCATCGGCGTCTGGTGGCCGGACATAAGTGCCTTGGAAGTTGTCAAGAAAAGCTTATTCCAAGTCCTCCCAGCTGCCGATGGAATTTTCAGGCAGGCTATTTAACCAGTGTCTAGCTGGCCCTTTTAGCTTTAGTGGGAGGTATTTGATGGCGTGGAGGCCGTCTCCATGGGCCATATGGATGTGGAGAATAAAATCCTCGATCCATACTGCGGGATCGGTTGTTCCGTCGTATGATTCGATACTGACGGGTTTGAACCCTCGGGGAATTCGTGATCCATTACTTCATCGGTGAAGAAAAGGGGGTGTGCGACGCCTCTATATCGGGCCACATTGCGACCTAGCTTTGATGGAGTCCGTCTGCGGCATTCGGCCCAGACGTGGTTAGGTTTATCACGTCCAAATAGGTAGTCATCATCATGTCTCGAGGCACGTCCTCGCGATCCGTAGATCGATCTTGTGTGTCCTGCTCTACTGTCCAGGTCCTGTCGAAGGTCATATGTATAGTCCCGAGCTGTTTTGTCTCTGTTTTTACGAGGCGGTGGGGCGGGCTGCTGTTCGACCTGAGTTGCCGTTTTATCCCGACCGCGGGGTGGTCGGTCCGTCGCACTATCCCGACCACGTGGTGGTCATTCCGCATTGCGCGAGGGAGGTATGGGCTCCGGCGCCTCCTCATCAAACTGAGGTAGCAGTCTGCGCTTCGGGTAACTCTTGGCTGGATGCTTGGGGCCGTATTCTTCGGCTGCTAGGACATCAGTCCATCTGTCGACGAGCAGATCTTGTTCAGCTTGAAGCTGCTGCTGTTTCTTTTTCAGGCTCCTTGAAGTGGCTATGAGCTGAAGCTTAAAGCGCTCCTGCTCCAGAGGCTCCTCAGGCACGATGAAGTCTTCGTTGCCGAGGCTCGTCTCCTCCTTGGAGGGCGGACAGTAACTATCGTCCTCCGAGTCTTCTTCCATGGCCTGTTCGTCAGGGCTGTCATGCCCTAATTCCCGATTATCTCGCTCGGCGGTTTGTTCATTGGGTTCTTCTGTGTCTTCGGCACCATCCGGAGTGTTGTCGTCTCCTGTGCCAGTGTTGCTATCCTTGCTGCGGCGGGATTTAGAGCAGCGCCACTAACGCCGGCGCTTTGGTTGTGTTTTAGGAGGCTCCTCCTTTGCTGGATTTTCCTTTTCATCGCCGCTATTATTTTTCGGCGTATCTACCATGTAGACGTCATATGAGGAAGTGGCCGTCCATCGTCCAGTTAATGGCGGATCCTGGCCTTGCTCCTTGTCGGCATCGTCGTCCATACCGTCGGTGTCTTCGGAGCCGTAATCAAGCACGTCGGTTAAGTCTTTGACAGTGGCTATGAAGTGGGTGGCGGGTGGGAAGCTAAATTCTCGGTCCTCAACCCCTAGTTCGAACCGGACATAGTTCAGTTGTGAGTCCCCCGCCAAGGATAGGTTCTTAAAAGAGTTCAGCACATCGCCCAAAGGTGAGTGCTGAAAGATGTCTACGGCGCCGAATTCAAAGATCGATAAACAATCAAGTTCGGCATCCGCAGGCGTACGTAGTTCAGAATTTATAGCCGGAGACGATTCCGGGGTTCCGGTAACGCGGGTATTGCATGAGGTTGAGTCCGTGTGCAGCTCCAACGCCGTGGACCCTATGACTTTGGATGGCACGATCCGCTCCGGATCTAAGGCCAAAGCAGTAACGGGGACCATCTCCTGGATGTGGTCCGATGATAGATTTAGGTCATGTTCATTGGAGCGAGGGGGAGCGATCGCCGTGGTCTCAAATTCGTTGAAGATCAAGTCTCCACGGATATCCGCGACGTAGTTCAAGCTTCCGAATCTGACCTGGTGGCCAGGGGCGTAGCTATCGATCTGCTCCAGATGGCCAAACGAGTTGGCCCGCAGTACGAAGCCGCCGAATACGAGGAAGGTTTCTCCCTGGACAGCGTCATATCGACGATTGAAGGGGCCATCGTACCTTTCGTTGACGGCACAGTGGGACTCTCAATGAAAGCACCAATGTCGGTGTCAAAACCGGCGGATCTCGGGTAGGGGGTCCCGAACTGTGCGTCTAGGGTCGATGGTTACTGGAGACAGGGACACGTTGTTTACCCAGGTTCAGGCCCTCTCTATGGAGGTAATACCCTCCTTCCTGGTTGATTGATCTTGATGAATATGAGTGTTACAAGAGTTGATCTACCACGAGATCGTAATGGCTAAACCCTAGAAGTCTAGCCTGTATGACTAGGGTAATGAGTATATCCTTTCCGGACTACACCCTCCCGTTTATATAGACACCTGGGGATCTAGGGTTACATAGAGTCGGTTACATAAGAAGAAATCTTCATAGTTGGTCGCCAAGCTTGCCTTCCACGCCAAGGAGAGTCCAATCCGGACACGGGTATAGTCTTCGGCTTTTATGTCTTCACAGCCCACAAGTCCGGCCCATTGATAATAGGCCGGTCGCCCGAGGACCCCTTAGTCCAGGACTCCCTCAACGGGCGCTGGCGCTGGCATGTACACGAGCTCGCGCGGGTCCGCGGAGACCTCGCTGACGCCCGCGGCTTCCATCTCTGCGGTAGTGCTCGGCGACCAGCCCGTCAATGCTATGGGGATGGTCGCTGGCACGGGCGCGGGGATGGGAGCTGGAACGGGAGTGGGGGCAGCAACTGCCGCAGCCAGCTCGTTCTGGGCCATGTCCATGAGGCGCCATTCCTCCTTATTTTCTATCTCCTCCGGCTCGGAGTCGACTTCACCAAACTTGAAGACTAGTGGCAGATGATCATTCTGCGCCATGGCGGTGGAGGTCTGCGGGGAGGAGGAGAATGGGAGGCGAAAAGTAAGGCCACCCGTATTAAACAGCGGCTCGGGCGCCATTAATGGAGAGGAAGGTGTCGGATCATGGGTTCCGGCAAAACCATTAAGGTTCGAACACTGGGGTGCACGTGAAGTTCTTCCTCCTACCGATGCACGTCCTAGCTTTGCTAAGATCTCAAGGGCTAACTCGACGAACTCGCAACACAAAGAACACAAGATTTATACTGGTTCGGGCCACCGTTGTGGTGTAATACCCTACTCCTGTGTGTGGTGGTGGATTGCCTCTCGGGCTGAGGATGAACAGTTACAAGGGGAAGAACAGCCTCCTGAGGTTGAGGTGTTCTTGTGCTCGGTGTGTGGCTAGGGATTGGCTCAAGATCAGATGCCTGAGGCTTCGTTTAGTCTCATTCCGTCTAGTTCCGTCTGGTTCCGTCTTGTTCCCCTATTATGGTGGCTAGTCCTATTTATAGAGGCCCTGGTCCTCTCCCCAAATATTGAGCGGGAAGGGAGCCAACAACGGCCAATTTGAAAGGGGACAACTAGTACAACTTATCCTGACAAAAGCAGTCTTCGCCTACAAAAGGCTCCGGTGGTGACGCCATCTTGGGCTCCATGGTGACCTCCGTCTTGCCGTCCTGCTAGTCTTGGTCTCGTTGTACTGATATGGAAACCTTTGCTTGATGCCTCGGTACCTTGCGCCTACACTTACCTCCTTAGCACCAAAGAGGAAACAAGGACACTTCGCGCGCTGGCGCCCGCCTGGTCTCGGTCGTCATGGCTCACGTCACGAGAACCTCGCGAGGTTTGCCTTGCCTTGATCTCTCCGCCCCTCGCGATCCAACCTGGTGAGGCCGCTCCTAAGGAGGTCTTGTGTCGTCCGCCTCGCGAGGCTTGGCCCCCCGCGAGGGTCTGGAATGCTTGTTGGTGAAGATGGGCCGTATGGGCCCGCTTGCAGAGCCATGCCGTGGGCCGCAGGTAGGCAAGTCTGGGGACCCCCGTTCCAAGAACGCCGACAGTAGCCCCTGTGCCCAAGGCGCGCTCGGGCTTGGCTTCGAGGCGAAGCAAAAGGTCAAGTGCGGAGCGCCACCGGCCCCAATAGCCTACGGCCTTGGTCGACGCGTGGCGGTTGATTGGACGTGGGCGTCTCCGCTTCCCCACGCTGCCTCGGCAACTGCCTGACTTGACAAGTCCCTGCGACATGCAAGGGAAAACCATCATTACCTGTGATGATGGGGGGCGCTGGTTGGCATTCTCTTGCTATAAATGGGGAGGGGGGCAGAGCCCCCGTCGCCCATCTCTTCCCGCTCCTCTCGCTTATTCCTCCTTGCTCCACTGCTAGTAGCAATTCCAATGGCGCCGATCCGAAGATTCTCCGCCGAGGAGAAAGGAAAGGCTCCCCGCGATGAGCCAGGGCCGCTTCCACCGAAGAAGAGGCCAGTCCACCGCCATGACATTGTCGTGAGGGCGGAGGTGACGAGGCCCTGGTGCGAATGGCCGCCTCCAGGGTATCCGCTGCCCTTGTACGCCCAAGCCGGGGGCTCAGGAGGAAGGAACGACGAGCGGCGCCGCCCGCGCCGCGACCACGGCCGCCGCGCCGTGGAGACACGCGCCGTCGCCCCTGGAATCCACGCTGCGGACTCCTCTCGTGAACTCGTGTTGTGGGTAGTGATGCCTCCAAGCACTTGGATCCGCTTCCCGCGGTTCTTCTCCGACGTGATGCCGCCGAGGGGATCCCTCGAGCTCTGGTTGCAGTATGCTGACTGCGACGCTCCGGCGACCGGAGCAGAGGTTGAAGTGGTCTCCTCCAGCAAGATCTTCATGACCCGCGGCTGGGGTGAGGTCGCCCGAGTTTGCCGCGCGGAGGGCGCTCTTCCAATCCACTTCGATTATGACGGCGCCTCCACACTGTCCTTCAAGGTCTTCGATGCAGAGGGCCACCGCCTGGAGTGCTGCCCTGGAGGGGAGCGCCAGGACGATGCGCGCCCGGCCCATGGCTACTCCAGCAGCAGCGACTCTTGGGAGTCCAGCGGTTCTCCTGAGCTCTACGAGACTCCGGAGACGAGCGACGATAGCTATGTGCCCCCGAGCTCTCGCCGCGCCCGGAGCAAAGCTGCAGCGTCCAGCCGCCGCCGTCGCTGATTTGGATGGGGTTGGCGCCGGACTCCCGTGGCCCACTGTTGATGATGGCGTCGGCCGCAGGAGCGTGTAGTTAGGATTCCCGAAGTTCCTGTCTTTTGTTCCCTGCGAGGAATCAAGGAGTACCCCGTGGGGGCATGTAAAGGGTCTGTAATGTCTTTTGTTGATATCATCCTTGTTATGAAAATTTGCGAGCGCAAGTCCTGCTTCAGATCGGTCTCCCCTTTCCAACCTCGGGACGACTTGGTGCTCTACGCTGACAGGTCCCGGTCCCCAGGTAGGCTTCAGCCGTCGCTGGTATGCCAGGTTGCGTGCCGTGGTCAAGGCCAGGAGGTGAGTGCCCGAGGTCCAGTAAGAGCTCCTGAGGCGCGATGCTCAGGAGGTCCCCTTTAGCGCTCAAGCAGCCGTGGTAAGGTAAGAAAGGGAGGCGACGTTGCCGCAACAGGGCTGCGGCGAGTGTGACCCCTAGGCTCCAACGATTAGCCAATCTGAGCGCGAAACTTATCTTGGCGGTTCGGGGTCGATTCCTCGCAATGCGCCATGTTCATGCGTAGCTAGGTCAGGTCCACGCGAGCCTCCCCCTCTTCTCCATGCTCCTTCATGCTCTGCGTCCTTAGGTCCCGGCCCTCGAGTGAGCTCAGCCGCCGCTGGTATGCCAGGTCGCGTGCCGTGGTCAAGGCCAGGGGGTGAGGGCTGGAGAGCCAGTACGAGGTCCTGAGTCATGATGCTTAGGAGCCCCCCTTTTAACGCGCAAGCGGATTGCATTGGAGAAGGGGGAGCTCGCGGTGCCGCCTGCTGTCATTCTCATGAGATTCCTGCAAGCCAGCACAAGGAGAAACGCAGTTCGTCATTATGGTTGCCGGTCCACCGCTGGTTGCTTCGCGAGGAAACAAAGGCCCTGAGGGCCTGGTGAGGTGGCGTGCGCGGGGCGTGCCGCGAGCCAGAGCTCGACCGCTCAGATTTTTCGATGTTGCAGGGACAGAGCCATGCACAAGCACCGTGCCAGCGTGAGTAGCCCCCGTGGGAGGTGAGAGTCAAACAGGTGATAGTCATAGATAGATTAAGCATGGAAAGCAAGCTAGCTCAGGTAAACGCAGGAAGGATACATGCCACTGGGTCAGGCCCGAGCGGCTTGGGGATGATGCAGCCCGAGGGGCGCCCCTATCAAGGTAAGCTAAAGGCATGAAAAGGGATGCATGCCACAGGGACGGACCCACACGGCCTGGGAATGATGCAGCCCGGGGGGCGCTCCCAGCTAAATAAACTTGGAAAATGTCACCTGGTTCTGTCAATGAAGGGATGTTGGAGCAGCTAAAGGTACGCGGCGAAGGGGTCGCTCCTCACGAGCCACTGGGGCCCTGAGCCTCGGGAGGCTCTGGGGGTCCAGGCGGTTCCTTGAGGACCGTCTCCATCTCCCTCAGGACGGCGTGGTGCCTGGCCTCCTGAGTTGCCAGGACGCGCCGCAAGTTGCGCTGATAGGCGGACGCCACGCTCGGCAGGCCGAAGGGCATGCGAACGTAGCTGTGCAGAGGACCCTCGCAGTGTCCCACGCGCGAAGGCCAGAAGAGCTCCTGAGATGCGGCCCTGTTGAGCCCTGGGACGTCGATGCAGACGTGCAGCCCGGCATCCTGGCCTGGATGGGGAGCTGCGCCTGATGAGCGGCGGTCGCCGCGCATGGCCCTTGCGTCCTGCAGTTCCTGAGTGGTCCTGGTGATGAACTCCTGAGCGGTGGGCGCTCCTCGCCCTGTGTTCTCCTGAGGGAAACGTGCCATGAAGCACGCCTCCAAGTGGTGCCCGAGCACCTCCCTCGTGATGTTGGCAAGGTCTGAGGCCCTCCAGGAGAGAGCCCCCGAGCCCTGCCCGAGAAGGGCGCCGGGCACGCCTTCCTATGCGATGGAGGGAGGCGCCCCAGGCGCGGGCGCTGATCCTGACGAGGTTTCGCTCGCGACGCCACCCTCCTGAGGTCCTGCACGGCGTAGCTGCTTCTTCTTCTTGGAGGAGGGCACTCGCCCTTCCTGTCGGGGTCGTCGATTGCTGCAGCTTGGAAGGCACGCTCGAGGGAGCACACCGCGTCTCTTTCTTCGCACGGGACTGTGATGATTCCGCCGCTTCCTGGCATCTTGAGGACATTGTAGCCGTGATGGGTCACCGCCATGAACTTGGCCAGGGCTGGATACCCGAGGATGGCATTGTACGGCAGACGGATGTGGGCGACGTCGAAGTCGATGAGCTCGGTGCGGTAGTTGTTGCGTTCTCCGAAGGTGACAGGGAGGCGGACCTGCCCTATCGGGGTAGTGGAGCCGTCGGTCACTCCTGAGAAAGGCTTGGTGGGCTGAAGCTGGTCATACGGTACTTGGAGGTTGTCGAACGTATCAATGGACAGGACGTTGAGCCATGCGCCACCGTCGATGAGGGTCTTGGTGACTTGCACGTTGCTGATGATGACTAGGGAACAAAGCATTGGGAGGGCACCAGCGGTAGCCGCGCACTTGAGCTGATCTGCCGAACTGAACATGATGGCGCACTTGGACCATCTGAGCGGGCGCATGGCTTCGAGCTTGGGGAGGACTGCATTCACTTCACGAGCAAACTGTTTGAAGATACGCTGTGAGGCTGGGGCCTGAGCTCCGCCCAAGATGCAGGCGATAGCACGCGGCTCCTTGAAGCCCCCAGCCCCCTCGTCTTGATGGTGGTCGTCATTCCTTCTTGGTGGTGGCGGTAGTGGAGGAAGACCGGCGTTTCCCTGAGGACGATCCTCACGAGGCTGGTCCCTCCAGGCACCCTCGCGAGGCTGATCCTGCCAGCGGTCCTCACGAGGCCGGTCGCGCCACTCCTGGCACGGGCCACGGTCATCCCAGCATCCGCCACCACGTCCTCCTCCTCGGCCGTAACCCCGGTCGTTGCGCTCGGGGCGTCGACCGAAGCGTCCTTCTCGAATGGCTCTGAGCTCTTGACAGTCACTGGTGTTGTGGCTATGCAGGTTATGGAAGGCGCAGAACGGTTGGCTGCTCTTGGATGACTCAGGCTGGTCTCTGCCGCGCTTGGTGTCCGGCTCCGCCGCGAGCACGGCTACTCCCTTGCGCTTCACGTCCTTGGCCTTGGCTTTCTTCTCCTCCGGGTCTGCAGCACGGAGCTCGAGGAGGGAGAGGCGCCCCTCCTCAGCTCTTGCGCACTTGGTCGCCAGGTTGAACAACTCCAGGGACGTGCAGAGCTCCTCGTGGGTGGCGAGCTCCTCCTTCATCTTGACGTCACGGACGCCATGAAAGAACGCGGAGATGATGGCCTCGTCCATCACCTTGGGGATCTTGAGGCGAACGTTGTTGAAGCGCCGGATGTACTTCTGGAGGGTCTCTCCTGGTTGTTGCTTGACGCGGCGTAGGTCACCCACGGCCGGAGGGCGGTCGCGAGTGCCCTGGAAGTTGGCGACGAAGCGGTTGCGCATCCCATCCCAGGAGGAGATCGAACCTGGAAGCAGGCTGAGGAGCCAGGAGCGGGCACCATCTTTGAGAGCCATGGGGAACCAGTTCGCCATGACTTTCTTGTCGCCATTGGCCACCTCAGTGCTCAGCTTGTAGAGCTGCAGGAACTCCGCGGGGTCGGGGGTGCCGTCGTAGCGAGGAGGCAGATCCGGCTTGAACTTGCCCGGCCAGGCGACGCTACGCAGCTCGGGGGTGAAGGCGCGGCAGCCGGCCGTGGTCACCGGTGCCCGTCTTGGAGGTGGAGCTTGGTCTTGTCGCCCGCGCGCCGCCACGGCAAGCGGCGCGCGGCCCTGCTGCAGCAAGCGATCCTGACGCGGCGGTGCAGGAAGCGGTTGAGCGTTTTCTTGCGGTCGAGGGACTTCTTGGCAGCTTCTCTCTTCTTGCGCGGGCGCCGGACACGGCAGGTCATGCTGTGGGGCCACGCACCTTGGCGCCAAGGCGCCGTCTTGGGGTAGAGGTGGTGGAGGCGCTCCATGGGCCACACCGCCCACAGCTGGTGGAGAGTGAGGCAGCGAGAGGGACGGCGCAGGAGAGCCCCCTGCGGCGCTGACAAGATCGGCGATGTGGTCGAGCCAGTCCTCGTAGAGGTCGTTGACGGGGCATAGCGCAGGAGCTCGCGCGCCAAGCACAGAGCGGCCTGCGCGTCCACGGGAGCGCGACGAGCGTGGGATGACGAACCGGCCGGGGTCAGCGATGGAGTGGCGGTGCGGCTGTCCCGCCGCACCGAGGGGTGCCGCGAGGATGCTTGCTGCTCGTTCCCCACCGGGCCAGTGGCAGCGTTGGCGGCAGGCAACGGAGATCGATGGGGTGGCCCATCGACGGGAGCCGTCTGAGCAACGCGGGTGGCGAGGGCAGCCCGGCGCTCGGCGCGAGCGCGGCGTGCGTCCGCCATGGAAACGATGAAGCGACGGGACACGGAGCGACGGAAAGGAAGCTTCGGCGCACCCCTACCTGGCGCGCCTAATGTCGGATCATGGGTTCCGGCAAAACCCTTAAGGTTCGAACACTGGGGTGCGCGCGAAGTTCTTCCTCCTACCGATCCACGTCCTAGCTTTGCTAAGATCTCAAGGGCTAACTCGACGAACTCGCAACACAAAGAACACAAGATTTATACTGGTTCGGGCCACCGTTGTGGTGTAATACCCTACTCCAGTGTGTGGTGGTGGATTGCCTCTCGGGCTGAGGATGAACAGTTACAAGGGGAAGAACAGCCTCCTGAGGTTGAGGTGTTCTTGTGCTCGGTGTGTGGCTATGGGATTGGCTCAAGATCATATGCCTGAGGCTTCGTTTAGTCTCATTCCATCTAGTTCCGTCTCGTTCCCCTACTATGGTGGCTAGTCCTATTTATAGAGGCCCTGGTCCTCCCCAAATATTGAGCGGGAAGGGAGCCAACAACGGCCAATTTGAAAGGGGACAGCTAGTACAGCTTATCCTGAATAAAGCAGTCTTCGCCTGCAAAAGGCTCTGGTGGTGATGCCATCTTGGGCTCCATGGTGACCTCCGTCTTGCCGTCCTGCTGGTCTTGGTCTCGTTGCACTGATATGGAAACCTTTGCTTGACGCCTCGGTACCCCGCGCCTGCACTTGCCTCCTTAGCACTAAAGAGGAAACAAGGACACTGCGCGCGCTGGCGCCCGCCTGGTCTCGGTCGTCATGGCTCACGTCACAAGAACCTCGCGAGGTTTGCCTTGCCTTGATCTCTCCGCCCCTCGCGAGCCAACCTGGTGAGGCCGCTCCTGAGGAGGTCTTGTGTCGTCTGCCTCACGAGGCTTGGCCCCCCGCGAGGGTCTGGAATGCTTGTCGGTGAAGATGGGCCGTACGGGCCCGCTTGCAGAGCCACGCCATGGGCCGCAGGCAGGCAAGTCTAGGGACCCCTGTTCCCAGAACGCCGACAGAAGGCAGGCGGCCATGGAAGTCAAAGGGCTCGCTTCCCAGTGATACTGCGCAGCGTAAAGCTCGCACGCTTCCTAGTGAGCCTGCGCATTGGAGGACAACTTGCACGCCTCTCGGTCAGCCTACGCACCGTGCGCTTGCACGTCTCCTGTTCAGTCAAGGTCAAGCAGTTGTCCGCACGGCACCTCCTACAGCCATTAAAACCAAGACACGTGGCCTCACGTGAATGGTTAACAGAACGCACACGTTTTGAATTATACAAACGCTTGAGATATTAAGTGGCAGCCATTTTTTTCAAAATGCCTTTGTTGGCTGTCATTATTCGAGTGCGCCTTCTCTCAAAATGGACACGAAAAATACCACATCACGTCGGGCGCCATTCCATGATAGCATGCCAAGTTTCATGAATTTCGGACGGGTTTTGGATTTACTAGAATTTAAAAACCAGGCATCCCAATGTTCTGTAGGCAGTCAACGGTGCCCTGGTGTTTGAAATTCATTCCCATTTATTGCATGGGACCTAAGCATGCACCCAAGGACACAGATTTGATTTTTCAACCAATTTATATGCACTGGAGCATGTGCATGTAGTTCAAATTTGAATTATGCACATAAATGCATTGAAAACTCAGTTAATGCAAAAAAGTCCAAAAGAACCCCTAAAAATCACAAAAATTGACACCACACTCCTGTTGTTCTATGTTGACATGAGAAATTTTTTGGAAGCAATAAGAGGCAGTGGATATCGTTTCGTCCCCAAAGGTGGGATGTTCCCTACCGAAACCATGATGCTTGTTGTGAGAAGCTCTGGTTTGTGAGAAGCATATACCCAAACCTGCCCCAAACAGGACAAAAAATTTACCACGGCATGTTGATGCCGCTCCATGAAAGCATGCCAAGTTTCATGAATTTCAGACGAGTTTTGGATTTACTAGAATTTAAAAACGAGGCATCTCAATGTTTTGCCGGCAATCAACGGTGCCCTGGTGTTTGAAATTCATTCCCATTTCTTGCATGGGACCTAAGCATGCACCCAAGGACACAAATTTCATTTTTCAACCAATTTATATGCACTGGAGCATGTGCATGTAGTTCAAATTTGAATTATGCACATAAATGCATTGAAAACTCAGTTAATGCATAAAAATGTCCAAACGAACCCTGAAAAATCCCAAAAATGGACACAACACTCCTGTTGTTCTATGTTGACACGAGAAATTTTTTGAAAGCAATAAGAGGCAATGGATATCGTTTCGTCCCCAAAGGTGGGACGTTCCCTACCGAAACCATGATGCTTGTTGTGAGAAGCTCTGGTTTGTGACAAGCATATACCCGAACCTGCCCCAAATGGGACAATTTTTTTAACACGGCATGTTGATGCCACTCCATGATAGCATGCCAAGTTTCATGAATTTCAGACGAGTTTTGGATTTACTAGAATTTAAAAACCAGGCATCTCAATGTTTTGTCGGCAATCAACAGTGCCCTGGTGTTTGAATTTCATTCCCATCTCTTGCATGGGATCTAGAAATTCACCCAAGGACACATATTAGATTTTTCAACCAACCTTAGTGCATTGGAGCATGTGCTTGTAGTTCAAATTTGAATTATGCACATAAAATGCCTAGAAAACCCAGTTAATCCATAAAAATGTCCAAACGAACCCCAAAAATCACAAAAATTGACACAACACTCCTGTTGTTCTATGTTGACACTAGAAGATATTTGAAAGCAATAAGAGGCAATGGATATCGTTTCGCCCCCAAAGGTGGGATGTTCCCTATCGAAACCATCATGCTTGTTGTGAGAAGCTCTGGTTTGTGAGAAGCTTATACCCGAACCTGCCCCAAACGGGACAATTTTTTACCATGGCATGTTGATGCCGCTGCATGATAGCATGCCAAGTTTCATGAATTTCAGACGAGTTTTGGAATTACTAGAATTTAAAAACCAGGCATCTCAATGTTTTGCCGGCAATCAACAGTGCCCTGGTGTTTGAATTTCATTCCCATCTCCTGCATGGGACCAAGAAATTCACCCAAGGACACACATGTGATTTTTCAACCAACTTTAGTGCATTGGAGCATGTGCTTGTAGTTCAAATTTGAATTATGCACATAAAATGCCTAGAAAACCAAATAATGTATAAAAAGGCCAAACGAACCCCGAAAAATTTCATGGTTGAACACAACACTCCTGTTGTTCTATGTTGACACTAGAATTTTTTTGAAAGCAATAAGAGGCAACGGATATCGTCATGTCGCCAAAGGTGGTACGTTCCCTATCGAAACCATCATGCTTGTTGTGAGAAGCTCTAGTTTGTGAGAAGCTTATACCCGAACCTGCCCCAAATGGGACAAAATTTTCACCACGGCACGTTGATGCCGCTCCATGATAGCATGCCAAGTTTCATGAATTTCAGACGAGTTTTGTATTTACTAGAATTTAAAAACCAGGCATCTCAACGTTTTGCCGGCAATCAACAGTGCCATGGTGTTTGAATTTCATTCCCATCTCTTGCATGGGACCTAGAAATTCACCCAAGGACACACATGTGATTTTTCAACCAACTTTGGTGCATTGGAGCATGTGCTTGTAGTTCAAATTCGAATTATGCACATAAAATGCCTAGAAAACCCAGTTAATGTATGCAAAAGGCCAAACGAACCCCGAAAAATTCCAAGATTGAACACAACACTCCTGTTGTTCTATGTTGACACTAGAAAAAATTTTGAAAGCAATAAGAGGCAACGGATATCGTCTCGTCCCCAAAGGTGGCACGTTCCCTATCGAAACCATCATGCTTGTTGTGAGAAGCTCTAGTTTGTGAGAAGCTTATACCCAAACCTGCCCCAAATGGGACAAAATTTTCACCACGGCATGTTGATGCCGCTGCATGATAGCATGCCAAGTTTCATGAATTTCAGACGAGTTTTGGATTTACTAGAATTTAAAAACCAGGTATCTCAACGTTTTTGCGGCAATCAACAGTGCCCTGGTGTTTGAAATTCATTCCCATCTCTTGCATGGGACCTAGAAATTCACCCAAGGACACACATGTGATTTTTCAACCAACTTTAGTGCATTGGAGCCTGTGCTTGTAGTTCAAATTTGAATTATGCACATAAAATACCTAGAAACCCAGTTAATGTACAAAAAGGCCAAACGAACCCCGAAAAATTCATTCCCATTTCTTCCATGGGACCTAAGCATGCTGTGATATTTTGAGACATTCACCCTTCCCATTTACTTCACGACCATCAATTATCAATATCTTCCATGCTAAGCACGCTAGTGGCGTTTCCAAGTGATAAAAGTAAAGGTTTTGACTCCATTGGGAGTTTTTGTTTGATTATTTGAGAGATTAACTTTTTTCTGTTTGCAGTTTGGGACTGGACATCCCTATTACCGCCCTTTTCTCGTGCGATGGCGAGTGAATAAACACTCGACCTGAGAATAACTCGCTTAGCATGGAAGATACCGACCACCTCCTGTCGTTCCATGAATGATCCAGGCACACAAAAAGGATATTTATTTGAAATTTTTAGAGGTGGCACATGCAAATTTACTTAGGACGGCAGGGTAATACCGCATATAGGTAGGTATGGTGGACTCATCTGGAATAACTTTGGGTTCAAGGTTTTTGATGTACAAGCAGAATTCCCACTTAGTACAGGCGAAGGGTAGCAAATAGATTGAGAAGCGACCAGCTAGAGAGCAACAATGGTCATAAACATGCATTATGCATAAGTAACATTGGACACTAGCATGAGTAGGATATGAACACCATAAATATCATAGAGGCTATGTTGGTTTTGATTCAACTACATGCATGAACATGTGCCAAGTCAAGCCACTCGAACATTCAGAGGAGGATACCATATCATCATACTACATCACAATCATTTTAACGCAATGTTGATATCCAAGATAAATCATTATCCACTCCTAGCTACTTATGCATGGCGTGAGAAACTATAATATCTAATTGTCATTGTAAACATGTTTAATCATAATGGGCTAAATCATGGATACTAGGTTAAACATATTTACACAAACAGAACAAGTCGAGTTCACACCCGTTTCTCTCTACCACGGCCAGTTCATCGAAAATCATCATTATTGCCTTTCACTTGCACGACCAAACGATATGAAAATAATAATAGTGGCCGTGGACTAAGCTAGAATCTGCAAACATTTTATTCAACAAGAGAAGACAAGGTAAAATGGGCTCTTTATTAGATTAACATTTATTCATATGAGAGCCACTCAACATTTTCATCGTGGTCTTCTCCTCGGTAAGACTCGAATAAAAAGAAAAGAAATTCAGAGAAACACACTGAAATATTTTTGGAGTTTTTGATTTTCTTGAACAAGCAGATAAAAGGGAAAAGCAAAAACGAGAAAAACTATTTACACGGGAAAGCTCCCACCAAGCAAAAGAAGAACAAGGAAATCTTTTTGGGTTTCTTTTTAGTGCTACTACTAAGCATGCATAGAAAGTAAACTACTACAACTATTTTTTTGTTTTTCTAAGGTTTTTCAAACACGCAAAAAGAAAGCAAGAAAATAAATCTAAGCATGGATGATACAATGAAAAAGTGTGAACACCGACAAATGAAAATAAGTGGACATGAATGTAATGTCGGTGAGAACACGTACTCCCCCAAGCTTAGGCTTTTGGCCTAACTTGGTAGTCGATTAGTAGCCTGGATGGTAGTAGGGGTACTGAGGAGCGGGCATCCACTCATCCCACTGCTGAGGTTCCTCCGCTGCCTCCGCAGTAGCCTGAGCGTTCCGGTAGGCGATGATGTCCGCAGGCATAATCCTATATCCGCCCTTGGCAACAGAATCAAACAAAGCAGGAGCAGGCAATAGAATAATATCACGAGTTTCAATGCTAAAAACCAGGTTATATGGATAGGGATGTTAGGAGATTCTTTATCAATGAAATGATGGTGATTCATGGCTGTGCGGTCTAGATAAACTTTGTTCAGAGGGTAATCATGATGGCGTATCTCAACATTAAAGTGAGCCACCAAACGAGTAGCAAAAATCCCACCATGTATTTTTACCCTTGGATTTATTAATGTGGAGGCGACGAGCCACTATAGCTCCCAAGCTATAAGTGTTGTCGTCCTCCAGTGCACGATGTAAAACAGCAAGGTCTGGTGAACTGAGTGCACCCACCTTCTCTGTAGCAAGCAGGCATTTTGCAATGAAAAGAGCAAAGTAATGAACTGCAGGAAAGTGCAAGCCAGTGGTAGTGATAACTGACACCCCTCTCTCATCTCTCACTATCAAAGTGTGATAAAAGGCCTCAAACTCAGCCGGCCTAGGCTCGGCTAAGCTCCCATCAGAAGGGATCATGCATATGTCGCAAAATTCAGTAAGTGGTATATGATGGTTTTCAGCATATAAATCAAAACTCACTTCAGGAGGATTATTCCTAGGAAGGAAAGTAAAACTTTGAACAAAGATGTTTGTGAGGATTTGATGCTGTTCACACTCATCTGCGATGAAGTCAGTGAGGCCGGCATTAGCAACATATTGTGTGAACTCTTGAAGAATTCCAGCCTCTTCCATGAATTGGGTATGCGGCCATTCGCACGGCCGTAGCTCCGCCAACCTCCGAGGATGGAGATCACTGTCAGAAGACCCTCCAATAACACCCTTGGAGTTCTTCTTAGAAGCAAACTTCCTAAAGATATTCATCCTTCTCCTATGAACAAAATTTCTGAAATTTTTAGTCCACAAATTTTTCTCAACAAAACTTCACAAAATTGATACCAACTACTCATAGGGATACATAGAGGCCATAGCAAGCATTCAAACTACTTAGAACTCTAAGAATTTAACATGCAAGCTCATCTACAGAAGCACCAAGAGTAGCTAATTATTCAAAATATAAACTACTAAAATAAAAACTAATTGGACAAATGGTGGAGTCACATACCAAGTCCCCCGAAACAGTTTCGGAAACGAAGCTTCGAGCAAAGAGATCGAAATCTATGGGTTTGAGAGCAACAACACGGGAGAGAGAGCAATGGAGATTTTTTTCTCGAGGTAAGTGATGATGTGGGATGAAGGTAAGTGAGGGGCCCACGTGGGGACCACAACCCACCAGGGCGCGCCTGGGGGTCCTGGCGCGCCCAGGTGGGTTGTGCCCACTTGGTGCACCTCCCTCTGATATTATTTGCACCACAAATTCAGAAATATTTAGAAAAAAATCGTAATAAATTTTTAGAGCATTCTGAGCACTTTTATTTTTGGGTCATTTTTATTGCACGGGAAATTCAGAAAACAGACAAAACATGGCATTTTATTTTATTCAACTAATAAAAAAATAAAACAAAAAGTAAGGACAGAAGGTAGTGCTTAGTAAATTCATCAACTTCATACCTCTCAAAAATGATTCATTAATAAGGTTGATCAGGTCTTATTAACAACCACTTTCGACTAGCATGAAACTGAAGAACTTTTGTAAATCACTAAGTTACCTCAATGGGGATATGAATGTCCCCAACAATAAGCATTTCATATTTCTTTTTGACATAGAGGTATTTGAAAACTTCCAATAGTGATTGTTGGAGATTTTTCAATAACATTAATACCATTCACTTGGAATTGTTTCTTCGGAAAGTGCACCATATGCTCATTACCATTAATATGAAAAGTGACCTTGCTTTTATTGCAATCAATAACATCCCTTGCAGTATTCAAGAAGGGTCTACCAAGGATAATCGACATGTTGTCTTCCTCAGGCTTCTCAAGTATAACAAAGTCAGCCAAAATAGTAACATTAGCAACAACAACGGGCACATCCTCACAGATACCGATAGGTATGGCAGTTGATTTGTCAGCCATTTGCAGAGATATTTCAGTAGGTGTGAGTTTATTCAAGTCAAGTCTTTTATATAAAGAGAAGGGCATAACACTAACACCAGCTCCTAAATCACACAAAGCACTTTTCACATAATTCTTTTTGATGGAGCAAGGTATAGTTGGTATTCCCGGATCTCCAAGTTTTTTAGGTACTCCATCTTTCAAAGTATAATTAGCAAGCATGGTGGAGATTTTAGCTTCCGGTATTTTTCTCTTATTAGTGATGATGTCTTTCATATACTTTGCATAAGGAGGCATTTTCAAGATGTCAGTCAAGCGAGTACGCAAAAAGACTGGCCTCAGCATTTCAGCAAAGCGTTCAAATTCTTCATCATCATACTTTTTAGTTGACTTGGGTGGAAAGGGCATAGGTTTTTGAACCCATGGTTCTCTTTATTTACCGTGTCTTCCAGCCACAAAGTCTCTTTTATCATATCTTTTATTCTTAGGTTGTGCGTTATCAAGATCAACAAGTGGTTGTAAGTGCATCTAGTGCCCCTTAGTGATTTTGGTGTATTGAAGACTTATAGGTTAAAGGACTGATGCTTTTGTGAGTGCATACAGGTCTATAAGTCTATGAGGAGTTTGATATTTACAGAGAAAGTCGACCCCTAAAAATGAATGTCTTCAACTGAAGACTTTGGATTTCTAAAGACTTTGAAAGTGAAGAAATTGGTGTGACCGTGAAGACTTGGATTTCATGCGCGGAACATGAAGCGTGAAGAATTTTGTTTTCATAGTCTCATTTTCTCTTTCTTGAGTCATAGGAAACACCATACTATTAAAGGGGGTCGAGGAAAAACTAAGGAAAAGTTTCCAAGTGATGCTCATCTCAAAATCCTACACCTACCAATCCTTTCGAGTGAAGCCATTGGAAATCTCATGCGGTTCAGTCAATTTCTTCAATGACAGAGACGAAGTTCTTCTGGTCTCTGAGGAATTTGTTCTGACTGAGGAGTTAGGATTTCGCCAGTACGGATTGCCTACAAGAGAGGAACATGATAGCCCTGAGGAATTTGATAATCAAATTTCTGACCGTTGCTATGCTATGCGCCAGCTTTCCGAAAATATCTACCCACCTAACGGTCATATCATTGAAGGGCATTTATGTATTATCATGTCGGGCTGGTCCCTAGGCTATAAATAGCCGCCCCCTACAACCACTAGCTGGTTGGCTGCTGTGGGGACCCCGACTCATAAGTCGTGATCGCCGAATGCACGTGTACAGTGATCCCAGAGATCAATGCTCACTGAACACACAGAAGCTGAATAACAAGAGTCTTACATCCATACATACCGTATTACACAAATTATGACCATTATGGTCATACATAGATAAAGCCACAAGGGCTGAATACCAAATAAACTTTAAGCAGCGGAAATCTTCGTCGATAAGTAGAACCCATGCCATCTGCCTTAACCCTACAGGCATTCTGACTGGGAAACGTCCTAGTTCGCATGTTCGTCTCAAAAGAACTCTTCTTTGAACTCCTGTTCTTCCATGCCTGGCCAATTAAATAACCAGTGGCAAGCCAATGAGTACTTTGAATGTACTCGCAAGCAACCCATGTTTTGGCTCAAGATACAACAGTGCATGACATAGGTAATTTTTTGCAGAAAGCTAATTTTATTGTTATGACATGCTCAACAACTGGTAAATCAGGTATCATATGATTTCAAGTAACCATAGGGACTGGTTACAAATATCAACATAAAGGGAGTGGGCGTCAACCCAACTCAGTCATGTCAAGTCCTTGACTTGACCCAGTTAGTTCTTCCCACTTATCCGAACACAGACACACTGGTTTGTAAATAAGTGGACGTAGCCCAAGAGCGGTTACCCAACTGTCCTTGACCGTGGACACGGCTATTCGAATAGTTTTACACTCTGCAGAGGTTGCACACTTTACCCACAAGATCCGGGGAACTTCCGTGTCATCCACGATCCGCGGTACCTCAAGTACCCGGGGTAAGCACCCGATCACTATCTTTCCCTAGACAACACTAACATACAGTCCACTCGATTGGTAGTAACCCCCGTGCCCAACATTTCACATCTTAAATTGTGGAGCCTCGCTCCCAAATTCATCACATACCACAAGCACGGGGTACCAACGGTGTGGCCGGTGCCCTGTGAAAACAGTCATGGCCGCCCTACCTGGCACGACCCCATCCCGAGAGAGCGCAACAACGACTCTCCCGTCACTAGTAATGCGGGCTCCAAGCTAGTATCGGCCTAGGTAATCAATAATGCCCTTTCCCATATAAGGGTAGAGTGGTTGCGCATGTAAGGTTGGAATAACGGTCGCAACTTAAACCAATCCGTTTTGAAAACAACACACACACTTGCCTCGGTACACCACTTCGTCATCAAGTGGTTACCCAACTCATTATCTCCTTCGGGCATAAGTGGCACCCGACAGGGTTTTCGAAAAG
This sequence comes from Aegilops tauschii subsp. strangulata, assembly GCF_002575655.3. Lineage (NCBI taxonomy): Eukaryota > Viridiplantae > Streptophyta > Magnoliopsida > Poales > Poaceae > Aegilops > Aegilops tauschii. The sequence goes on along the minus strand of NC_053037.3, from coordinate 272,163,678 downwards.
TCTTTTGAAAACAATCTTGCTCCCATCAGCATGCATATACCCAACCCATTTGCGTAGCAATTACTTAGCATCCTAACTACACCCACTCACATAACCCTCATAGAAAGGTAGGGTCATGCATCATGCAAGTATCAACGAGATAAGCAACGGAGGCAAACCACCTCAAGTGGTCACCATTTTATCATGACTTCGATGCAAGCAATGAAAGTGACATATGACATGCATAAAAAGGGTTTCTTAGACATGGTCAAAGGGCTGCTTGCCTGGCTCAGCAAAGTCTTCTGGGTCTTCAAAGTATTCTGGTCCAACTCCTTCGTCAGCAACACAATCTATCGTCGCAAAATAATAATGAGAAAAAATAAGGCAATAATAAATCAGAAAAATCAAAGTGCTCAGAAAAATGTCAACTCATTTTTGGTAAATACTAGGGTGAAAAGTAAGAAGGGGAAAATTCCTAGTTTTGGATTTGGAGTAGCAGAATAGAATAAATGGATTTTCAGAGGGGTTTAAATATATTCAAATTTGAATTTGAATATGAATAGTACATAAAAGTTGGTTGGACATGAATGAAAGTTATACCATTAAATAGGTGGGATTTACAAGATTTTAGGAACTGGAACTATTGCATTTGGACTAATATTTAATCCTGTGGAATTTTTGGGAAGGTGACAGAAAAAGAAAAGGAAAAAGGCTACTGTGCAACTGGGCCAGGACAGTCGCAGTGCACAGGCCCAGAGGCGATTCGGCCCAGGCGAGCCGAGCGACGCGCGCACGCCAGGTTTGAACCTGATGGGCGGGGCCCAGGCGGCAGTGAGAGAGAGGGAGGCGAGGGAGAGGAGAGGCTGACAGGTGGGGCCCGCCTGTCATCTCCAACCTCATGACCAGAGGGGTCGGCGAGCTCACCGGCGATGCTACAGGGCACGAGAGGCCGAGCGGGTGGCACCATTGGACTCAGGGGGATGTCGCCATTCTGGTGGTGGTGGAGGTGGTCGCCGGAGCAGCCTTGTTCGTCGGCGACGATGTCACGCGGCGGAGGAGCGTCGGGCGTCGATGGTTCTGGCCGTTTCCGACTGCAAAAGAAGCGGGGAGGAAAGGGGAAAGGATCAATGAGCCGCGGCGGTTCCAGATCGAGGAAGAGGAGAGGCGGAGAGGGCCTGTACCCTGAGATCGACGGCAACCCGAGGCGGCGGAGCTCGAGCTCGATCTCGAGCTCGGGTGCTTCTGGAGAGGAGTGGGTGGTTCAGGGGGGTTTAGGAGCTGCAGAGGTCGAGTGGTGAGAAGAGAAGGCTCGGGGAGGTCTTATATAGCCGGGCTAGGGCTTGCCGTGGACCCATGCACCGGCGAGGTCGTTGCCGTTGCTGTGGGTCACGGGGGCGCGCGTGGGTGTGTCTAGGGTGCTCGTGGGGTTGGTCTAGGGCGAGGGAAGAGAAGAGGGGGAAAGCAGGGGGCCAGGGCACCGCGCATGTGAGCGCGCTCACTGGTGTGCTCGGGCGGCCGGCGCGCGTGCGAGCTGGGGCGGGAGGAGGGAGAGGGAGGAGGGGGACAGACGCGTGGCATGACGCAGACGTCGAGGCACATTGTCGGGCGCGCTGGGGAGGCCCGAGGTGGCCGGAGGTGGTTGGCAGGGGGTGGCTACAGTGCCTGGCCGCACTGTAGCACGCTCTAGAGCGCCCAAATGGCTTGGCATGCCATTTTCTAAGCAGTGTGGGCGCCCCCAAGCATGTCTAGCAGGTCTAGGAGGGAGTAAAGAAAAGGATCTTGGCCTTGGATGCTTTGGGTGGCCAGTGGGTGAAGAGAGAGGAAGGAGAAGAGTGGAAATGGGGCTGTCTAGAATAGAAAATTGGTGGTTTCATCCCCTTGATCAATGAGTATTGACTTGTGCTAAATGCCAGAGGTAGAGGGAGGTTAGGAGGAGGTGTGGTAAACAGGAGAACTCATTTGGATTCTTGGAAGAGGCGCAAACAGGGTTGTTAGTTAAAATGCAGAAGGTGTTTGATATGGTTTTGGAGTACTTGCACTAATTTCCTTCTTGTGCCACTTGGCAGTGGTGTTTGTCATGACAAAATGACAGGTTAGAAGGAAGATGAGCTCATTTGGAAGAGTTTGCTAATGTAACTTTGGCAAACCCTAGAAATTAGCAGAAATGAACTTGTGTAGATCTAGTTGAGCAAATCACTTCCCCTTGATGCACCACTCAGTGTAGTGGCCTCATTTGGTCATGTGAACATGCTCACAAAAGTTGGGGTCAAAGAGAGAAAGTTGGTAGTACAAATTTGTTCAAATTTGATTCTGGTCAGAGAGGGTTTTGGGGCATTTTGGTGAACCAAAATGACCTTAATTGAGATGAGGCTTTGCAAGGTGATCACAATATGCATTTGTGACTTGTTGGATGTTCCTTGGATTTTTATGAAAATATTTCCTGTAGAAATATTTCAAATCCTTGAAATGGGCAGAAATGGTTTTGGGAGGTTTTGTCCACTATTTTGAACATGACCATGTGTTGAAACTCATATATATGGAAACTATATGTCCACTGAGTTTCCCTGATTTTTCTCAAATATGTTTGAAGCTTTTAAATAATTTTAACCTATTAAAGACCATTTCTGGACTAAATAAAAAGCCTTTAAATAAAATAGAAAAATTACTTTTAAAATTATATTTTTGTGGTTTATGGGAGTCCCATATCTAATAGGTTTCAAATATACTGTTTGAAATATTTTTCATACCCCAAATCAAGTACTTGTAATGCAAACCTCAATTCAGGGGTTTTTGGAAAACTAATTTTTGAATATAATGTTTGGCCAAATTATTTTTGTAAGAAAATACTATACTGTTCTATACACATGGCATGATCATTGGGCAGAAGTTTGGGGCAAGGAGATGAGGTATATAAGGTGGAGTTGTGTTGACTTTAAAGAGCACTTGAAAATCACATAGAGAAAACCAACTCCAAATAAAAAGCCAAATAATGCAAAAGTTTTTATTGATCCAAATTTTCATGATTTACTAATGCAAATGACATGTTACAAAATGCAGGGTGTGACAGACCTACCCCCCTTACAAGAATCTCGTCCCCGAGATTCCCAAACTAGGCTTTAAAAGAGATCGGGAAACTCGGATCTAAGGTAGTCTTCACGTTCCCAGGTTGCTTCTGCTTCAGTGTGGTTGCTCCACTGGACCTTGAAGTACTTGATGGTGCGGCTTCGAGTGCGCCGTTCAACCTTGTCCAAAATGCAGATGGGTCTCTCGCGGTAGGTCAAATCAGGCTGAAGGTCAATGGCTTGGTGATCGACGTCCTTGTAAAGATCATGCTTGTCTGGAACTTGGAGACACTTCCGGAGTTGTGATATGTGGAATACGTTGTGCACATCAGATAGTTCAGGTGGTAGTTCCAACTGGTAAGCCACTTCTCCTCACTGTTCAGTGATCTTGAAGGGGCCGATGTATCTTGGTGCGAGCTTTCCTTTGACATGGAAGCGCTGGGTTCCCTTGAGAGGTGTGACCCGGAGATAGACATGGTCTCCAACTCGGAAGGTCATGTCTCGACGACGTGAGTCAGCGTAGCTCTTCTGCCTTGACTTGGCAGTCTTCAAACGCTCTCTGACAAGTTGGACTTGCTCTTCTGCTTCACGGAGGATATCGGGCCCAAAGACTAGTCCTTCTCCGGTCTCGGACCAATTGAGGGGAGTGCGGCACTTTCGTCCATATAGTACCTCAAACGGTGCCATCTGAAGACTGGACTGGTAGCTGTTGTTGTAGGAGAACTCGGCGAAGGGTAGGCAATCTTCCCACTTAGCTCCATATGCTAAGACACAGGCTCGAAGCATGTCTTCGAGTATCTGATTCACTCGTTCCGTCTGACCTCTGGTCTGTGGATGGAAAGCAGTGCTGAAGGACAACTTGGTTCCCATGGCCTCTTGGAACTTCTTCCGGAACCTTGAGGTAAACTGGGTTCCACAATCTGACACAATCTCCTTGGGAACACCATGAAGGCTTACGATTCTGTTGATGTAGAGGCTGGCTAGCTGGTTTCCCTTGTAAGTCGTCTTGACAGGAATGAAATGGGCTACTTTGGTCAAATGGTCGACTATGACCCAGATGGAGTCATGCCCCTTATTTGACCTGGGTAATCCAGTGATGAAGTCCATTCCGACTTTATCCCATTTCCATTCTAGCACTTTGAGAAACTGTAACAATCCAGCAGGTCGCTGATGTTCAGCTTTGACCCTTTGGCATATGTCACACTTAGCGATGAAAGTGGCTATCTCTCTCTTCATGCCATGCCACCAGAATCTTTCCTTTAGGTCTTGATACATCTTGGTTCCTCCGGGGTGGATGGAATACGGGGTGTCATGAGCTTCTTGCAAGATCAAATTCTTGAGCTCAATCTTGTTGGATACGCAAATGCGATTCCCAAACCACACAATTCCTTGCTCATCCTCTGAGAATCATGGGGCCTTGCCTGCCTTGATCTTCCTCTTGATGCCTTCAATACTTTCGTGTCCCTTCCGAGCTTCCTTAACATCATCCATCAAGGTAGGCCTAACTTCGAGGTTGGCCAAGAATCCTGGTGCAACTACTTCCAACCCGAAGCTTTCAAGTTCTTCATACAAGGCGGGTAGCCTTTCCTTAATCAAGCGTTCAAGGAACAAGCCTTTCTGCTTAATGCATCTGCTACCACATTCGCCTTTCCAGGGTGGTATTGAACACTGAGATCATAATCCTTGATCAATTCTAGCCATCTTCTCTGCCTCATGTTCAATTCCTTCTGAGTGAAAATATACTTCAGACTTTTGTGATCCGTGTATATCTCACACCGCTTCCCTAGGAGGTAATGTCGCCATGTCTTCAGGGCATGAACCACTGCTGCTAACTCAAGATCATGAGTAGCATAGTTCTCTTCATGAGGACATAGCTGTCGGGACAGATATGCTACGACTCTGCCTTCTTGCATAAGAACACTTCCAAGCCCGGCTCTCGACGCATCACAATATATCACAAACTCCTTGTGAATGTCAGGTGTGGCCAGAACTGGGGCGGTGGTCAATCTCTTCTTTAGCTCCTGGAAGCTTTCTTCGCACTTCGGCGTCCATTCAAACTTCTTGTCCTTCTTCAAGAGCCGGATCATGGGTCGGGCAATGCTTGAGAATTCTTCAATGAACTTGTGGTAATATCCCGCGAGTCTGAGGAAGCTTCTGACTTCCTTCACATTGCTCGGGGTTTGCCATTCAGTCACGGCTTGAATCTTGGTGGGATCCACTGACAATCCTTCGGCAGTCAATTTGTGACCCAAGAATCCAACCTCATGCAGCCAAAATTCGCACTTGCTGAACTTGGCTTACAGTTGGTGCTCTCAAAGCTTGTCTAGGACCATCCTCAAGTGTTGCTCATGCTCTTCTTCCGTCTTCGAGAAGACAAGAATGTCATCAATGAAGACGACGACAAACTTGTCCAAATATTCCATGAAGACCTTATTCACGAGATACATGAAGTAAGCTGGGGCATTGGTTAATCCAAAGGACATGACCGTGCACTCATACATGCCATATCTGGTTAAAAATGTCGTCTTCAGAATATCTTGGGGTCTGATTTTCAGCTGGTAGTACCCAGATCTAAGGTCGATCTTGGAGAACACCTTGGCCCCATTGAGTTGATCAAACAGATCTTCAATCTTGGGAAGTGGATACTTGTTCTTGATTGTAACTTCATTGAGGGAGCGATAGTCAATGCACAAGCGGATGGTACCGTCCTTCTTTGCCACAAACAGAACAGGTGATCCCCAAGGGGAGGCACTAGGGCGGATAAATCCCTTCCTCAACTGCTCTTCCAGTTGCTTCTTTAACTCTGCTAACTCTTCCGGTCCCATTCTATAAGGCTTCTTATAGATGGGTCCTGCTCCGGGCATGAGCTCGATGATGAACTCAATGTCTCAGTCAGGAGGCATTCCCAGTAGCTCATCAGGAAAGACATTGGGGTATTCGCACACTACCGGCACTTGCTCCAATCCAACTTCTGACAGACAGTTGACTTGGGCGCCTTGAGCAGAGGAGGGGTTGGGGGCAAACTTAACTTTGACTCCTTGGTCATTGGTCACAGTGACAGTTCGGTTGGAACAATCTAACAAGCCTTGGTGCTTGATGAGCCAATCCATTCCTAAGATCACATCCAAGCCTTGCGATCTTAAGATAATAAGGTCTGCTAGGAAATCTACCCCGTTAATGATAATCCCGACTCCTTTACATCCTATCTTGGCTCTCACCTCTGCTCCGGGGGTTTGTACCACCATAGGGTTATTCAGGGGTGTAGGGGGTCATGCCACTTTTTAATGCAAACTTTTGGGTGACAAATGAATGCGTGGCTCCAGAATCAAACAAGACAGTTGCAGGTGCTGAGTTGAAAAGGAACATACCCAGCACGACGTCCGGGTCTTCCTGGGCTTCTTCTGGAGTGACATGATTCACACGACCCTTGCCATTGTTGGGTGGGTTGCGGGGAGCTTGGTTCCTTGGTGGCATTCCGCGGACTTGTCTTGGGTTCTACGCATTGGGGCGCGGGGCATCGGGCTTCTTGTTGGGGCAATACTTGGAGTAGTGTCCTGCCTGACCACATCCAAAGCAAGTGACTTGATTGGGGTTGCTGCTCTTGCCGGCATTGTTATTGGGGTTGTTGTAAGCTGGCCTGGGGTTGGCGTACTGCTGAGGCTGATAGTTGGTGCGAGGTTCAGGGGCTCTTGGCTGCTGATAGGTTGGCTTGACCGGGGCTGGCTGCCACAGGCAAGGCTTCTGGTTGCTAGAGCTACCCCTGCTGATCATCTTGCGCTTACGAGTATCGTCCAAAGCACGTCGCTTGTCCTCAAGCATGAGTGCCTTGTTCACCAGATCAGGAAAGGTTGGGCAGTCACACACAACAAGCGAGTACTGCAGAGTCTCGTTAAGGCCTTCCATGAAGCGCTCTCTTTTGGCAGCATTAGTGCTGACATCCTCAGGAGCATACCTTGAGAGAACACTGAACTTCTGCATGTACTCCTTGACAGTTCTACTTCCTTGCTTCAAGGCTTGGAACTCACGCTTCTTGATGGCCATAATTCCGGAAGGAATATGGGCCTTGCGGAATTCTGCCTTGAAGTCATTCCAAGTGATGTTTTGCCTAGCATGCATGACCTTGAATCCATCCCACCAAGCTCTGGTAGTTCCCCCGAGACAGTGAGCAGCATATGCCACCTTCTCATGGTCCTCGGTGCAGCCGACTAGTTCCAGCAGATCCTCAATGGTGCGGACCCAGTCGTCTGCATCCAGGGGTTCAGCAGTCTCGATGAAGGTGGGTGGTGCATGCTTCTTGAACTCCGCCAACGTGGAACGTCCATTGCCGTTCCCCGCCGGCTGGTGGTTGACAGCCTGAGCAATCATCTGGAGGGCTGCAGTGTTGGCTTGGCATTCCTCTCAGAAGGCTTGGAGAAGCTGAGCCATGTCCATGTTTGGAGGTGGTGGTGGTGGTGGAGCTTGGCCTTGGGTTTGGTCCTGACTAGCTCCTGCTCCGGCTTCTTGCTGCTAGGTAGAGGTACCAGTACGTGTTACAACAGGCATCCTGTTGGAGCGGTCAAGGTCTCATGATTGGGAAAGATGCGGGAAAGCAATATAGATGGGATGCCTAGTAAGGGGGTCAGTATGACACTAATTGTTTTCATGCAAGGGCCAAAAAGGCCAAACACATTCATTAAAATCCAAATGGGTGTAGTCGCTTACAAGTTCCCGAAGGAAAGCACGACGTCCATCAAACACATCAAAAGCAAACACAACACTACATGGTTTCATATGAACCATTACAAGGACTCGACTTCGCATAGGGGGTACTCGACCTATCCTACCGTAGGGGTTACGAACTGGCATATCTGAGTTGCGAATGATGCCTAAGTGGTGGAATGCTCGGTCGCGTAGTCTGGCTCTTCTGGGTCTTCCTCCTCATCATCCGCATCCTGACTTTCCTCTTCACTTGAAGGGATGGGGGAGTGGAGGAGCTCAACACGGTGTTGCTTTGCCGGTCGTGCAAAGAGCTTGCGGTAATCCCTTGCGCTCATGCGGTGTTGCAGTGGGGGTCCTCCATCCTTTGGGGGTCTTCCGCCTCGGTATGCGATTGCGGGCTGTCCAGGGGAAGCACCTTCTTTCTTGATCTTATTTGTCTTCCCTTGTGCTTGGCGAAGAAGTGCCTTGGCCTCATGAAGTTCCTTTCGGAGCTCCATTGATTCCGAGGCCAAGTGTTGTGCCAAGCTATCGGCACAGAGGCCGAAGTAGCTCTGGAATCGGAGGGGAAGTCCTTCCTCCAATGGTGAAGCTGGTGCACTGCTTTCATCCTCACCTTCCTTCCGATAAGGCAAGAAGCGGGTTGCCAACTCGTCTGCCATCTCAGGAAGAAGGTCTCGGAGGCGGGTGAGTGCCTTGAGGGTTGCCGTCTCGACGGCAAGAACCAGTGTTGCCATCTGGGGTCCCTCGAAGAACGAGCTTGTCAGAGAGTCATTAGCCTTCACGATCACTTCCACATGATACTCCATCTCGGTATCATTGATCCAATGCTCATGGTAGGTGAAAATGGGGGCTCGGTAAAACTGGCACTTCTTGAGGCTATCCTCGAGAAGCACGGGAAATCCGGTTGTCAGGAAGTCTTCGGGTACGAGAGCCATCTACAAAGGTTGAATGGGAGAGGTCAATATGGGAATATATCTTGGGTTTGGTAAGCTTAGAAAGAAGAGGAGTATAGAGGGTTTTGAAAAACGGGTTTTATCCTAACTAACGTCCATGCTAACTAAGGCTTCCTACAGTCAGGATGGCTCTGATACCAGCTCTGTGGGGACCCTGACTCATAAGTCGTGATCGCCGAATGCACGTTACAGTGATCCCAGAGATCAATGCTCACTGAACACACAGAAGCTAAATAACAAGAGTCTTACATCCATACATACTGTCTTACACAAATTATGACCATTATGGTCAAGTCTTACATAGATAAAGCCACAAGGGCTGAATACCAAATAAACTTTAAGCAGCGGAAATATTCGTCGATAAGTAGAACCCATGCCATCTGCCTTAACCCTACAGGCATTCTGACAGGGAAGCGTCCTAGTTCGCATGTTCGCCTCCAAAGAACTCTTCTTCGAACTCCTGTTCTTCCATGCCTGGCCAATTAAATAACCAGTGGCAAGCCAATGAGTACTTTGAATGTACTCGCAAGCAACCCATGTTTTGGCTCAAGATACAACAGTGCATGACATAGGTAGATTTTTGCAGAAAGCTAATTTTATTGTTATGACATGCTCAACAACTGGTAAATCAGGCATCATATGATTTCAAGTAACCATAGGGACTGGTTACAGATATTAACATAAAGGGAGTAGGCTTCAACCCAACTCAGTCATGTCAAGTCCTTGACTTGACCCAATTAGTTCTTCCCACTTATCCGAACACACACACTGGTTTGTAAATAAGTGGACGTAACCCAAGAGCGGTTACCCAACTGTCCTTGACAGTGGACACGACTATTCGAATAGTTTTACACTCTGCAGAGGTTGCACACTTTACCCACAAGATCCGGGGAACTTCCGTGTCATCCACGACCCGTGGTACCTCAAGTACCCGGGGTAAGCACCCGATCACTATCTTTCCCTAGACGACACTAACATAGAGTCCACTTGATTGGTAGTAACCCCCGTGCCCAACATTTCACATATTAAATTGTGGAGCCTCGCTCCCATATTCATCACATACCACAAGCACGGGGTACCAACGGTGTGTCCGGTGCCCTGTTAAAACAGTCATGGCCGCAGTACCTGGCACGACCCTGTCTCGAGAGAGCGCAACAACGACTCTCCCGTCACTAGTAATGCGGGCTCCAAGCTAGTATCGCAACTTAAACCAATCCGTTTTGAAAACAACACACACACTTGCCTCGGTACACCACTTCGTCATCAAGTGGTTACCCAACTCATTATCTCCTTCGGGTATAAGTGGCACCCGACAGGGTTTTCGAAAAGTCTTTTGAAAACAATCTTGCTCCCATCAGCATGCATATACCCAACCCATTTGCGTAGCAGTTACTTAGCATCCTAACTACACCCACTCTCATAACCCTCATAGAAAGGTGGGGTCATGCATCATGCAAGTGTCAACGAGAAAAGCAACGGAGGCAAACCACCTCAAGTGGTCACCATTTTATCATGACTTCGATGCAAGCAATGAAAGTGCCACATGACATGCATAAAAAGGGTTTCTTAGACATGGTCAAAGGGCTGCTTGCCTGGCTCAGCAAAGTCTTCTGGGTCTTCAAAGTCTTTTGGTCCAACTCCTTTGTCAGCAACGCAATCTATCGTCGCAAAATAATAACGAGAAAAAATAAGGCAATAATAAATCAGAAAAATCAAAGTGCTCAGAAAAATGTCAACTCATTTTGGTTAAATACTAGGGTGAAAACTAAGAAGGGGAAAATTCCTAGTTCTAGATTTGGAGTAGTAGAATAGAATAAATGGATTTTCAGAGGGGTTAAAATATATTCAAATTTGAATTTGAATATGAACAGTACATAAAAGTTGGTTGGACATGAATGAAAGTTATACCATTAAATAGGTGGGATTTTTACAAGATTTTAAGAACTGGAATTATTGCATTTGTATAAATATTTAATCCTGTGGAATTTTTGGGAAGGTGAAAGAAAAAGAAAAGGAAAAAGGCTACTGTGCAATAGGGCTAGAACTGCCGCAGTGCACAGGCCCAGAGGCGATTCGGCCCAGGCGAGCCGAGCGGCGCGCGCGCGTGCCAGGTTTGAACCTGACAGGCGGGGCCCATGCGCTAGTGAGAGAGAGGGAGGCGAGGGAGAGGAGAGGCTGACAGGCGGGACCCGCCCTGTCATCTCCAACCTCGCGACCAGAGGGGTCGGCGAGCTCACCGGCGACGCTACAGGGCACGACAGGTCGAGCGGGTGGCACCGTTGGACTCAGGGGGATGTTGCCGTTCTGGTGGTGGTGGAGGTAGTCACCAGAGCAGCCTGGTTCACCGGCGACGATGTCACGCGGCGGAGGAGCATTGGGCGTCGATTGTTCTGGCCGTTTCCGGCTGCAAAAGAAGCGGGGAGGAAAGGGGAAAGGATCAGTGAGCCGCGGTGGTTCCAGATCGAGGAAGAGGAGAGGCGGAGAGGGCCTGTACCCTGAGATCGATGGCGACCCGAGGCGGCGGAGCTCGAGCTTGATCTCGAGTTCGGGTGCTTCTGGAGAGGAGTGGGTGGTTCAGGGGGTGTTTAGGAGCTGCAGAGGCCGAGTGGTGAGGAGAGGAGGGCTCTGGGAGGTCTTATATAGCCAGGCCAGGGCTTGCTGTGGACCCATGCGCCGGCGAGGTCGTTGCCGTTGCTGTGGGTCACGGGGGCGCGCGTGGGCGTGTCTGGGGTGCTCGTGGGGTTGGTCTAGGGCGAGGGGAGAGAAGAGAGGGAAAGCAGAGGGGCCAGGGCACCGCACGTGTGAGCGTGCTCACTGGTGCGCTCGGGCGGCCAGCGCGCGTGCGAGCTGGGGCGAGAGGAGGGAGAGGGAGGAGGGGGAAAGAGGCATGGCGTGACGCAGACGTCGAGGTGCATCGTCGGGCGCGCTGGTGGCCGGAGGTGGTTGGCAGGGGGCGGGTACAGTGCCTGGCCGCGCTGTAGCGCACTCTAGAGCGCCCAAATGGCATGGCATGCCGTTTTCTAAGCAGTGTGGGCGCCCCAAGCATGTCTAGCAGGTCTAGGAGGGAGTAAAGAAAAGGATCTTGGCCTTGGATGCTTTGGGTGGCCAGTGGGTGAAGAGAGAGGAAGGAGAAGAGTGGAAATGGGGCTGTCCAGAATAGAAAATTGGTGGTTTCATCCCCTTGATCAATGAGTATTGACTTGTGCTAAATGCCAGAGGTAGAGGGAGGTTAGGAGGAGGTGTGGTAAACAGGAGAACTCATTTGGATTCTTGGAAGAGGCCCAAACAGGGTTGTTAGTTAAAATGCAGAAGGTGTTTGATATGGTTTTGGGGTACTTGCACTAATTTCCTTCTTGTGCCACTTGGCAGGGGTGTTTGTCATGACAAAATGACAGGGTAGAAGGAAGATGAGCTCATTTGGAAGAGTTTGCTAATGTAACTTTGGCAAACCCTAGAAATTAGCAGAAATGAACTTGTGTAGATCTAGTTGAGCAAATCACTTCCCCTTGATGCACCACTCGGTGTAGTGGCCTCATTTGGTCATGTGAACATGCTCACAAAAGTTGGGGTCAAGGAGAGAAAGTTGGTAGTACAAAGTTGCTAAAATTTGATTCTAGTCAGAGAGGGTTTTGGGGCATTTTGGTGAACCAAAACGACTGTAATTGAGATGAGGCTTTTCAAGGTGATCACAATATGCATTTGTGACTTGCTGGATTTTCCTTGGATTTTTATGGAAATATTTCCTGTAGAAATATTTCAAATCCTTGAAATGGGCCGAAATGGTTTTGGGAGGTTTTGTCCAATATTTTGAACATTACCATGTGTTGAAACTCATATATATGGAAAATATATGTCCACTGAGTTTCCCTAATTTTTCTCAAATATTTTTGAAGCTTTTAAATAATCTTAACCTATTAAAGACCATTTCTGGCCTAAAGAAAAAGCCTTTAAATAAAATAGGAAAATTACTTTTAAAATTATATTTTTGTGGTTTATGGGAGTCCCATATCTAATAGGTTTCAAATATACCCTTTGAAAAATTCATACCCCAAATCAAGTACTTGTAGTGCAAACCTCAATTCAGGGTTTTTTGGAAAACTAATTTTTGAAAATACTATTTGCCAAATTATTTTTGTAAGAAAATACTATATTGTTCTATACACATGGCATGATCATTGGGCAGAAGTTTGGGGCAAGGAGATGAAGTATATAAGGTGGAGTTGTGTTGACTTTAAAGAGCACTTGAAAATCACAGAGAGAAAACCAACTCCAAATAAAAAGCAAAATAATGCAAAAGTTTTTGTTGATCCAAATTTTCATGCTTTCTAATGCAAATGACATGTTACAAAATGCAGGGTGTGACAGCTGCTCTGAGAGAAACTGACACTTGTCATTGAGAGCATCCCATCCTCCGAGGACTTTGAGCGAAAATCATCAAGTGAGGAAAACCCAAACCCAAACACCTACAAACCCAAAGTGATTGGGCATCACTGAAGAGATTGATCCTGCGTGGATCCGACACCTGTTACCTTTGAAGATTGTGCATCTTCCAGATGGTAAGGTGTCATGGTCTAGAGCATCCAAGAGGAAATTGTGGATCGCCGAGTGACCGAGTTTGTGAAGGTTTGGAAGTCACCTGAAGACTTACCACGAGTGATTGGGCGAGGTCTGTGTGACCTTAGCTCAAGGAGAATACGGTGGACTATGTGTCCGGGACTGTGTGTCCTCAGGTTTAAATACCTAGCCGCTCCAACCAGACATACAACTGTCACAGCAGTTGGAACTGGTCTACCAAATCACTGTCTTCACCAAGCCTACTGGTTCTATTTCCTCAACCCTTCCATTTCCTCATTACTGTGTTGTGTGCTTGTTCATATCTGTTTGAAGACTTTGACTGAAGACTTTCTCAATTTCCTCAGTTCCATTTCTTCAGTCTATTTGTCTTCATCCTGTTTTACCCTGTGCTTACGCTTTCTGTACTCTGTGTTTGTTTTCATTTCATCATGATGGCTATGCTTATGTTATGTTATGACTACATCTGAGTACTTATTCTGTTGCAAGTAGTTCTTCGCTAAGGAATTTCCTCACCCTGAAATTCCTCATTGAAGAATTCATAAAAATCGCCTATTCACCCCCCTCTAGTCGACTTAACGCACTTTCAATTGGTATCAGAGCAAGGTACTCCCTTGTTCTGTGTGATTTTGGTTTAACCCCCAGGAGTTTTAGTTATGTCAACCGCAGGTATGATCAAGATCTCTGCTGGGTCTCCTACCTTCTATGGGACGGACTACCCCTACTAGAAGAAGAAGATGCGAATGCATCTTGAGGCAATTGATAACGATCTCTGGTATGTTGTGGAGAATGGTGTCCCCTCTGTCACTCCTACCATCAACGCTGCTGACATGAAGAGATTCAGGCAACTCGACTCTCAAGCGAAGAACATCATATGTGGCCATCTGAGCAAAGGGCAATATGGTAGAGTGAGTGCTTTGGAGATAGCTAAGCTTATCTGGGATAGGCTGTCCAAGGTCAATGAAGGAGTCTCAACACAGTGTGACTCTCGAGTTGATGTTCTTCGCAATCTCTTCAACCGCTTCAAAAGACTCGACAATGAAATTGTTCAGCAAACCTTCGATCGCCTCACTAACATCTCAAATGAGCTTCAAGGACTTGGTGCCACTGACATCACCGACCATGAGGTGGTGAAGAAATTGCTGAGATCGCTTGATTCCTCATTTGACACTCTGGCACTGATGATACAAGAACGTGGAGATTACAAGTCACTTGATCCCGCTGATATCCTCGAGAGGCTAAACACTCATGAGTTACAGCTTGCTGAAAAGAGAGATCTCTATGGACCAATCTATGGCAGATCACGCGCTCTGAAGGCCAAGGCAGTGTCTGAATCTGAAGGTGAAGATTCTGGTAGCAGCCTTGGTGATCCTGAAGAACTGAGCCAGGAGCTAGCAATGCTCGTGAAAAAATTCCAGAAGTTCTCACAACGTGGTCGCTTTGGAAAATCCTCAAGAAGTGATGATTCCTCATCCCGTGACTACAAGAAGAGACTGTGCGACAAGTGCAAGAAACCTGGTCACTACATTCAAGACTGTCCTCTGTGGGAAAAGGAATCAAAGAAGAAGAAATACAAGGATTACAGTTCTGATGACTCAAAGAACAAGAAGAAATCTTCAAAGTCTTCATCATCAAAATCCTCGAAGTCTTCATCTCACAAGAAGATCATCTGTAAGAAGGCTCGAGCATTCGTTTGCAAGGAAATGGACTCTGAAGCTGAATCTGAGGAACATGAGGAAGAGGAGGCATCTGAGGAGTCAGAATTGTTGGATCACGGGTTCCGGCAAAACCCTCAAGGTTCGAACACTGGGGTGCGCGCGAAGATTTCCTCCCCACCGTTCCACGCTCTAGCTCGCTAAGATCTCGCAGACGAACTCGATGAACTCACAGCACAAAGGACACAAGATTTATACTGGTTCGGGCCACCGTTGTGGTGTAATACCCTACTCCAATGTGGTGGTGGTGGATTGCCTCTTGGGCTGATGATGAACAGTACAAGGGGAAGAACAGCCTCCTGAGGTTGAGGTGTTCTTGTGCTTGACGAACTTGTGTGGGTGAGATGCCTCTCAATGAGTTATCAGATGCCCTCTACAGTGGTGGCTAGTTCTACTTATATAGGCCCTGGTCCTCTCCCCAAATATTGAGCGGGAAGGGAGCCAACAACGGCCAATTTGAAAGGGGACAGCTAGTACAACTTATCCTGACAAAAGCGGTCTTCGCCTGCGAAAGGCTCTGGTGGTGACGCCGTCTTGGGCTCCATGCTGACCTCCGTCCTGCCGTCCTGCTGGTCTTGGTCTCGTTGCACTGATATGGAAACCTTTGCTTGATACCTCGGTAGTCTACGCCTGCGCTTGCCTCCTTAGCACCAAAGAGGAAAACATGACACTGCGCGCGCTGGCGCCCGCCTGATCTTGATCGTCATGGCTCACGTCACGAGAGCCTCGCGAGGTTTGCCCTGCCTTGATTTCTCCGCTCCTCGCGAGGCAGCCTGGTGAGGCCGCTCCTCAGGAGGTCTTGTGTCGTCTGCCCCGCGAGTCTTGGCCCCTCGCGAGGGTCTTGAATGTCTCGTTGATGAAGATGGGCCGTAGAGGCCTACTAGCATAGCCACGCCGTGAGCCGCAGGTAGGCAAGGCTGGGGACCCCCATTCCCAGAACGCCGACAGTAGCCCCCGGGCCCAAGGCGCGCTTAGGCTTGGCTTCGAGGCGAAGCCAAAGGTCAAGAACGGAGCGCTGCGGGCCCCAAAAGCCTGCGGCCTAGGTCGACACATGGCGGTTGATTGGACGTGGGTGTCTCCGCTTCCCCATGCTGCCTTGGAATCCGCCTGGCTATGCGGCCCCCGCAACCTACACAATTATTCTTCCATTGCCCACGCCTTGCTTCCCCAATCCCCCTGCTTTCTCGAGACTCTGCTCCTCCTCTCCAATCGGACCTGCACCCTGCCCGCTTTGTAGCCATTGCTCCGAAACAAGCAGACAAGGGGAAGAAGCCCTGTCTTCGCCAAGTGCGCCTCCGGCCATCGAGCCTGCGGTCAGCCGATCCTTGGTGCTCAACGACGAGGCCATGGACAAGGTGCGTCCAATGCTCGCTTCCAGCTTCAACGAGTGGGCGGAGACGCTGGCTTGGCTTGCGTCTCGCACTCGCATTGCCCGGGCAGCCACTGAGGTCCCAATCTTCATCGATGCCCTTTGGGCTGACCTGATTCCTCCTTTCTCCGCGTTCTTCAATGCGGTGCTCGAGCATTATCAGATACACATGCTGCATCTCGACCCTCAATCCGTGACTCTCCTTGCCGTCTTTGCCTTCGTGTGTGAAGCCATGGTGGGCATTGCTCCTTCTGTGGCCCTCCTTCGTCATTTATTCTCATTGCATCTGATTGACCCTCGGCAAAGCTCGGGGTGCGTGAGCTTCCAGGCCGTGGCCGCAACAGCGGGCGCGGGGATCGACTTCAAGCTTCCTCCATCCACGAGTGAGTTTTGGACACGGTGGGTGTTTGTCGACGCCGGTGTGCTCTGCCCTCAGCTCTGCTCCCCGTCAGCGCCTGCCGTTTCCCACTCCGGCTGGGGACACGAGAGGCTCGCGAGCCCCCGTCTTGTCCCCGTCTAGCTCAGGCTGAGGAGGCTGAAGGACCGCGACGTGACCGCGCCTATGGTGGTGAAGGAGTTCATCAAGCGCCGGGTTGCTCCGCTTTAGCGCCATTCTCGCCCGATGTGGACCTTGCTCAGCAGTCAGGACCACATGAGGTTTCAGGAGTCCGGGCTCCCCCTTGGGACACGGCAAACGGTGCTCGAGGTCCTGAATGGTGTCCCTTCGCCGGATGACTTGCCTGGGAAGAAATGTCTGTTGTACCGCTGCAAGAACAAGGCTGAATTTGTAGGGAGCATGCCTCCCTTTGACGAGTGGGGACTGTGTCCGGACGGCCTGGTGGGGTCCCGCGAGAACCCTGTCAACGTGGTTCCCTTCTTCGTTGCCGGCGCCGAGCTCGTCCCGAATGTGGGTGCAGGGGGACGAGCGCCGCCAGAGGCTAGCGGCACGAGTGCTGATGTGTGGACGCCGCCTGGGGCTCCTGGGGCGTCATCTTCAGGAACCCATGATTCTGGGACGTTGGTCACTAAGACGATGCAGCTCGCGGCTCCCGAGGCCGAAACTCCGGAGGCCTCGGGAGGTCGCGGTGAGACGGCGCCCGACTGTTCCCCGCAGCCAAGCACCCCTGAAGTTGTTCTCTCGAGCATTTCTCCGGCTTCACCCCGTACTGGCCGCCATGTTCTGCGCTTCGGTCAGCTTTGTGTGGACTTCGAGGAACTCCGCAAGAGGAAAGGATCTTCGAGCGGCAGTGGTATCTTCGGGCCGTTGAAGCGACGAAAGTACATCGCCGTCGATGAGTAAGTACTGCACCTTGTGATTTCTTGATTGCTGCTTTCCTCCCTGATGCTGGCTCTTCAGGACCCCTCCTGCCAGGGCCGTTAAGTCCCCCGAGAAGCAATCCCCGCCTTCTTCGGCATCCCTGTCGACCTTGAGCATCCCAAGCCTGCATGTCGCTCCTGGAGCTGGGCCGGTCGAGGGGGTGCGCTCGCCTTCATGGTTGTCGGATGTGGGGTTCCGGCAAACCCTTAAGGTTCGAACACTAGGGTGCGCGCGTAGCCTTTCCCTCCTACCGATCTACGCACTAGCTCGCTAAGATCTCGCGGACGAACTCGACGAACTCGCAACACAGAAAGACACGAGATTTACACTGGTTCGGGCCACCGTTGTGGTGTAATACCCTACTCCAGTGTGGTGGTGGTGGATTACCTCTAGGACTGATGATGAACATTACAAGGGAAGAACAGCCTCCTGAGGTTGAGGTGTTCTTGTGGCTAGGGTAGGCTCTCGATCGGGTTGGATCCAGCTGAGATCAGATTCCTCTACTATGGTGGCTAGCTCTACTTATATAGGCCCTGGTCCTCTTCCCAAATATCGAGCGGGAAGGGAGCCAACAACGGCGGGCAAATTTGAAGGGGGATAGCTAGTACAAGCTATCCTGACAGAAGCGGTCTTCGCCTGCGAAAAGCTCAGGTGGTGACGCCGTCTTGGGCTCCACGATAACCTCCGTCCTGCCGTCCTCTTGGTCTTGGTCTCATTGCACCAATCTAGCAACCTTTGCCTAATGCCTCGTTACTCTTCGCCTGCGCTAGCCTCCTTAGCACCAAAGAGGAAATAAGGACGCAGCGCGCGCTGGCGCCCGCCTGGCGCCCGCCTGGCGTCGTTCGTCATGGCTCACGTCACGAGAGCCTCGTGAGGTTTGCCCCGCCTTGATATCTCCGCTCCTCGTGAGCCTGGCTGGTTAGGCCACTCCAGAGGAGGTCTTGCGTCGTCCGCCTCGCGAGGGTCTTGGATGCCTTGTTGATGAAGATGGGTCGTACGGCCTGCTGGCTTAGCCACGCTGTGGGCCGTAGGCAGGCAAGTCTGGGGACCCCCATTCCCAGAACGCCGATAGTAGCCCCCGGGCCCAAGGTGCGCTCGGGCTTGGCTTCGCGGCGACGCCAAGGGTCAAGTTTGGAGCACCGCGGGCCCCAAAATTATGCGGCCTCGGTCGACGCGTGGTGGTTGATTGGACATGGGCGTCTCCGCTTCCCCACGCTGCCTCGGAAACTGCGCGACTTGACAAGTCCCTTTGGCATGCAAGGAAAACCATCATTACCTGCGATCGTGGGAGACGCCGGTTGGCCTTCTCTTGCTATAAATGGGGAGGGGGGCGGAGCCCCCGTCGCCCATCTCTTCCTCGCTTGCTTGCTTCTTCCTCCCCGCTCCACTACTGACAGCAATGGCGCCTATCAGAAGGTTTTCTGCCGAAGAGAAAGGAAAGGCTCCCCGTGATGATCCGGGGCCACTTCCGCCGAAGAAGAGGTCGATCCATCGCCGTGATGAAGCGGCGATGCAGGTGGTGTCGGGGCCTTGGTGCGAGCGGCCTCCTCCGGGGTACCCGCTACCCTTGTACGCCAGAGCCGTGGGCTCGGGAGGACGGAGTGACGAGCAGCACTGCCCGCGCCATGTCCGGGGTCGCCGTGCCACGGCGACGCGTGGCGTCGCCCTGGGGTCGACGCCACGGTCTCCTCGCGTGAGTTAGTGCTGTGGGCGCCGATGCCTCCGAGCTCCTGGATCCGCTTCCCGCGGTTCTTCTCCAACGTGATGCCGCCGAGGGGGCCTCTCGAGCTCTGGTTGCAGCACGCCGACTGCAGCGCTCCGGCGACCAGAGGGGAGATCGAAGCGGTTCCCACCGGCAAGATCTTCATGACCCGCGTCTGGGGGAGATCGCATGGGTCTGCCGTGCGAGGGGCGCCCTCGCGATCCACTTGGAGAACGACGGCGCTTCCACGCTCTTCTTCAAGGTCTTCGATGCCGCGGGCCGCCGTCTGGAGTGCTGCTCCGGAGAAGAGCGCCAAACTGACGCGCGCTCCGCTCGCGGCTACTCCAGCAGCAGCAGCCCTTGGGAGTCCAGCAGCTCTCCTGAGCTTTACGAGACTCCGGAGACGAGTGACGACAGCTACGTGCCCCCGAGCTCTCGCCGTGCTCGGAGCAGGGCCGTGGCGTCTGGCCGTCGCCGCCGCTGATCTGGATGGGGTTGGCGCCGGCCCTCCGTGGCCCACTGTTGATGATGGCGTCCGGCACGGGAGGGTGTAGATAGGATTCCCCTTAGTATCAGCTTTTGTTTCCTGCGAAGAATCATGAATCACCCCGTGGGGGCATGTGAGGACCTACAATGTCTTTTGTACTTATCTTCCTTGTTATGAAAACTTAGTGAATGCGTGTCCCATTAAGGCTCGGTCCCCCCTTTTCTTTCCCCGCGACGGATTGTTGCTCTGCGCTGACAGGTCCCGGTCCCCAGGCGGCTACAGCCGTCGCTGGTATGCCAGGTCGCGACGCCGTGGTCAAGGCCAGGAGGTGTGCGGCCCGAGGTCCAGTAAGAGCCCCTGAGACGCGATGCTCAGGAGGTCCCCCTTAGCGCTCAAGCAGCCATGGTAAGGCGAGAGAGGGAGTTGACGTGGCCGCAACGGGGTCGCGGCAAGGCGAGGGTGACCATCAGGCCCCAACATTTGGCTGATTCGAGAGCGGGACTTATCTTGTCGACTTCGCGGCGACTCCTAACATTGCGCTAGGGCGGCGCGCCTACTCGTGCGGCATAGCTAGGCCGGCCCGTACGAGTTTCCCTCCCTCATGCTCTCCTTAGTGCTCTACGTCCTCAGGTCCCGGCCCTCGAGCGAGCTCAGCCGCCGCTGGTATGCCAGCTCGCGATGCCGTGGTCAAGGCCAGGGGGTGAGGGCTGGAGAGCCAGTAAGAGCTCCTGAGTCGCGATGCTCAGGAGGCCCCCTTTTAACGCGCAAGCGAATTGCATGAGAGGAAAGGAGACTCGCGGTGCCGCCTGCTATCCTTCTCACGGGATCCCTGTGAACTGGCACAAGAAGAAACACGGTTTGCCGTTACAGCTGTCAGCCTGCCGCTGGTTGCTCTGGATGAGGTGAAGGCACTGAGGGCCTGGTGAGGTGACGTGCGCGGGGCATGCCGCGAGCCAGAGCTCGACCGCTCAGGTTTGTCGACGTGACAGGGACGGACCCATGCACCAGCGCCATGCCTGTGTGGAGGCCCCAGGGGAGGCGATGCTCGAGCAGGTGATAGCAGTTGGCAGGTTAAGCATGGAGAGAGATCAACTTGGATAAATGCAGGAAGATACATGCCACCGGGTCCGGCCCGAGTGGCTTGGGGATGATGCAGCCTGAGGGGCGCCCCTAGCAAGGTAAGCTAAAGACATAAGCAAAAGGGATACATGCCACAGGGACGGACCCATGCGGCCTGGGAATAATGCAGCCCGAGGGGCGCTCCCAGCTAAACGAGCTTGGAAGATGTCACCTGGTTCTGTAGATGAAGTAGAGTTGGTGCAGCTGAAGGCGTGCGTTGAAGAAATGACTCCTCATGAGCCGCCGGAGCCTTGAGCCTCGGGAGGCTCTGGGGGCTCGGGAGGTTCCCTGAAAACCGTCTCCATCTCCTCCAGGACGGCGTGGTACCTGGCCTCCTGAGCCGCCAGGACACGCCGCATGTTGCGCTGATGGGCTGACACCAAGCTCGGCAAGCCGAAGGGCATGTGAACGTAGCTGTGTGGAGGGCCCTCGCAATGGCCCACACGCGAAGGCCAGAAACGCTCCTGAGATGCGGCCCTGTTGAGCCCTGGGATGTCGACGCAGACACGCAGCCCGGCATCCTCGCCTGGATGGGGAGTTGCACCTTGTGAGCGGCGGTCGCCGCGCATGGTTCTTGCATCTTGCAGTTCCTGTGTGGTCTTGGTGATGAACTCCTGGGTGGTGGGCACTCCTTGCCCCGTGCTCTCCTGAGGAAAGTGTGTCGCGAAGCACTCTTCCAGGTGGTGCCCAAGCACCTCCCTCGTGAGGTTGTCAAGGTCTGAGGCCCTCCAGAAGAGAGCCCCCGAGCCCTGCCCGAGGAGGGCGCCAGGCGCGCTTTCCTATGCGACGAAGGGAGGCGCCCCTGGGACGGACGCTGAACCTGATGAGGCTCCTACCGCGACGCCATCCTCCTGAGGTCCTGCGCGGCGCAGCTGCTTCTTCCTGGGGATGGTCTCCAGAGGGCCTTCACTTCTGCTGTCGGGGTCGTCGATTGCTGCGGCTTGAAAGGCGCGCTCGAGGGAGCACACCGCATCCCTCTCTTCACATGGGATCGTAATGATCCCTCCGCTTCCGGGCATCTTGAGAACATTGTTGCCGTGATGGGTGACTGCCATGAACTTGGCCAGGGCTGGGTACCCGAGGATGGCATTGTATGGCAGGCGGATGCGCGCTACGTTGAAGTCGATGAGCTCGGTGCGGTAGTTCTTGCGCTCCCCAAAGGTGACAGGCAGGCGGACCTGCCGTAGCGGTGTGGTGGAACCGTCGGTCACTCCTGAGAAAGGCTTGGTGGGCTGGAGCTGTTCATATGGCACTTGGAGGTTGTCGAACGTGTCGACGGACAGGACGTTGAGCCCTGCGCCACCGTCAATGAGGGTCTTGGTAACTTGCACATTGCTGATGACTGGGGAACACAGCATAGGGAGGGCGCCAGCGGTGGCTGCGCACTGGAGCTGATCTGCCGAGTTGAAAGTGATGGCGCATTGCGACCACTTGAGCGGGTGCGTGGCCTCGAGCATGGGAAGCACCACGTTCACCTCGCGAGCAAACTGTTTGAAGATGCGCTGAGAGGCTGGGGCCTGGGCGCCGCCCAAGATGCAGGCGATCGCACGCGGCTCCTGGAAGCCCCCAGCCCCCTCGTCCTGGTGGTGGTCGTCGTTCCTTCTTGGTGGCGGCAGCGGGGGAAGACCAGTGTTGCCCTGGGGGCGATCCTCACGCGGCGGGTCCCTCCAGGCGCCATCGCGAGGTTGGTCCTGCCAGCGGTCCTCACGAGGCCGGTCGCGCCACTCCTGGCGCGGGCCACGGTCGTCCTAGCGTCCGCCTCTATGTCCTCCTCCGCGGCCGTAGCCCCGGTCCCTGCGCTCGGGGCGTCGACCAAAGCGTCCTTCTCGTATGGCTCTGAGCTCTTGACAGTCGCTGGTTTTGTGGGTGTTCAGGTTGTGGAAGGCACAGAACGGTCGGCTGTTCTTGGAAGACTCGGGCTGATCTCTGCCCCGTTGGTGTCGGGCTCCGCTGCGAGCACAGCTGCCTCCTTGCGCTTCACGTCCTTGGCCTTGGTTTTCTTCTCTTCCGCGCCCACGGCTGGCAGCTCAAGGAGAGAGAGGCGCCCCTCCTCAGCTTTTACGCACTTGGTCGCCAGGTTGAACAATTCCTGAGAGGTGCACAGCTCCTCGTGGATGGCGAGCTCTTCCTTCATCTTGACGTCATGGACGCCGTCTGAGAACGCGGAGATGATGGCTTCGTCCGTGATCTTGGGGATCTTGAGGCGGGTGTTGTTGAAGCGCTGGATGTACATCTGGAGAGTCTCTCCTGGTTGTTGCTTGATCCGGTGCAGGTCACCCGCGGCCGGCGGGCGGTCACGAATGCCCTGGAAGTTGGCGACGAAGCGGTCGTGCATCTCGTCCCAGGAGGAGATCGAGCCGTGCTGCAGGTTCAGGAGCCAGGAGCGAGCTCCATCCTTGAGAGCCATGGGAAACCAGTTCGCCATGACTTTTTCGTCGCTGTTGGCCGCTTCGATGCTCGGCTCATAGAGCTGCAGGAACTCCGCGGGGTCGGCGGTACCGTCGTAGCGAGGAGGTAGATCCGGCTTGAACTTGCCTGGCCAGGCGACGCTACGCAGCTCGGGGTGAAGGCACGGCAGCCTGTCGTGGTTGCCGGGGCCCGCTTCGGAGGTGGAGCTTGGTCTTGACGGGGTCCGCGCTGCACTGCTGCGGGCGGCGCACGGTCTTGACAAGGTGGCGCGGGGAGCGCAGGTGCAGCTTCTCGCGGCCGTGGAATTTCTTGGCAGCTTCTCTCTTCGCGCACGGGCGCCGGGCGTGGTGGATCACGCCGCGGAGCCGCGCGCCTTGGTGCCAAGGCACCGTCTTGGGGCAGAGGTGGTGGAGGCACGCCATGGGCCTCGTCGCCCGTGGCTGGTTTAGGGGGAGGTAGAGAGAGGGACGGCACCGGGGAGCCCCCTACGGCGCGGACGAGCTCGGTGACGCGGTCGAGCCACTCCTCATAGAGGTCGTCGACGGGGCGGTAGCACAGGAGTTCGTTCGTCGCGAGGAGCGCGGCCCGCGCCTCCATGGGAGCGTGGCGCGCGTGAGACGATGAACCGGCAGGGTCAGCGATGGAGTGGCGGTCCGTCCGTCCTACCGCACCGAAGGGTGCAGTGAGGACGCCTGCTGCTCGTTCCCCGCCGGGCCGGTGGCAGCATTGGCGGCGGGTGACGGAGAACGATGAGGTGGCCCGCCAACGGGAGCCGTCTGAGCGACACGGGCGGTGAGGGCAGCCCGACACTCAGCCCGAGCACGGCGAGCGTCCGCCATAGAGACGACGGAGCGACAACTGATGGAAGGGAAGCTACGGCGCACCCCTACCTGGAGCGCCAAATGTCGGATGTGGGCTTCCGGCAAACCCTTAAGGTTCGAACACTGGGGTGCACGCGTAGCCTTTCCCTCCTACCGATCTACGCACTAGCTCGCTAAGATCTCGCGGACGAACTCGCAACACAGAAAGATACGAGATTTATACTGGTTCGGGCCACCATTGTGGTGTAATACCCTACTCCAGTGTGGTGGTGGTGGATTGCCTCTAGGGCTGATGATGAACAGTACAAGGGAAGAACAGCCTCCTGAGGTTGAGGTGTTCTTGTGGCTAGGGTAGGCTCTCGATCGGGTTGGATCCAGCTGAGATCAGATTCCTCTACTATGGTGGCTAGCTCTACTTATATAGGCCCTGGTCCTCTTCCCAAATATCGAGCGGGAAGGGAGCCAATAACGGCGGGCAAATTTGAAGGGGGATAGCTAGTACAAGCTATCCTGACAAAAGCGGTCTTCGCCTCCGAAAGCTCTGGTGGTGACGTCGTCTTGCGATCCACGATGACCTCCGTCTTGCCGTCCTCCTGGTCTTGGTCTCGTTGCGCCAATATAGCAACCTTTGCCTGATGCCTCGGTACTCTTCGCCTGTGCTGGCCTCCTTAGCACCAAAGAGGAAATAAGGACGTTGCGCGCGCTGGGGCCCGCCTGGCGTCGTTCGTCATGGCTCACATCACGAGAGCCTCGTGAGGTTTGCCCCGCCTTGATATCTCCGCTCCTCGTGAGCCTGCCTGGCTAGGCCACTCCAGAGGAGCTCTTGCGTCGTCTGCCTCGCGAGGCTTGGACCCTCGCGAGGGTCTTGGATGCCTTGTTGATGAAGATGGGCCGTACTGCCTGCTGGCTTAGCCATGCTGTGGGCCGTAGGCAGGCAAGTCTGGGGACCCCCGTTCCCAGAACGCCGACAATGGCGCTTTGAATCTGCGGCTCCGTCGCCCTTCCTCCACGGCCTGGCTTGGAGCTTGGAGGGCGTTCCCCGAACTCCTCCTCTGGTCATGGACAGCAGCTGGTTGGCTTCGGTCTTCAGATCCTCCTTGAGCAGCGGGCCCCGACTGGCCGGGGCCCCTCGTGAGGTCGGGCTGGCACCTGGAGCGGCACCAGCCCCCAGCCCCATGCAAAGAGGGGGTGCGCCGCTTCAGGTCCCGCCTGCAGCCCCCGTGGGGGAGGACGAGGTGGGCCGTGCATTGGAGTTCGAGCACGGGCGGAGCGTCGTTCGTCATGAGCTCTTCCAGGAGGCGATGGGCGCGATGAGCCGACTTGGTGAAGAGCTTGCGGGTGTCGACTCGCGCCTTGAGGCTCAGGGTCTTCGGCTGGTGGAGGAAGGGCGTAAGCTGAGGGTGGCCATCAACCTTGGCCGCTACCAGCGTGATCTTGACAATGCGAAGGCCGAGGCATCCCTCAAGGCTTCCCGTGAGGCTTGCTCCCGAGCCCTGGAGAAGGCTCGCGAGGCTAACCGCCATCGTGAGGCTGCGGAAAAGCGCGCGTGGGAGATCCAAGCCCGGAGTGCGTCCCTCGAGCGGCAAGTGGAGGCGCGCAAAGCCGCCCTTGCGTCGCTGAGGGGGACGCCTGCCGAGGAAGAGGAGGTCTGGAAGCGTGAGGAGGTGTTGGCTCTGGAAGCCGTGGAGCGTAGCCTTGATCTTGAGCAACTGGAGACGAGGGAGTGTCAAGTTGCCCAAGCGGAAGATGCCATCGGGGCTCGCGAGGCCAAGGTCCAAGAGGAAGTCGACCGCCGGGTGGCCGAGGTTCGCGCGGATCTTCAAGGCTGGCACGACCTGAAGCTGAAGCTTGCGGGAACTGAGGCAGCAGGCAGGGCCGCCAACCTTAGGCCCAGGTTAGGTGAGGCGGAGAGGCGCGAGGAGGCCACGACTACCGCCTTGGCCACGGCGCAGGCGGACTTGGCCTCCGCCCGCGCCGAGTTGCTTTTTCTTCGGAAATGGGTTGATGACGCTGAGGCTATCGCGTGGCAAAACAGGGAGGAAGTGCTTCAACGGCGGACGCTGGAGCGCGACCACGCCCCCATGCTTCAGGACCTTCGGAACAGGGCTAATACCACCCTGGGCTACATCTGTGACGAGAATGCACCGCACCCCCACTCGAATGACTACGCCAGTCACCTAAACTTCTTCACCAACGTGGTGACGCGCCTAGAAGCCCGGTCTGATAGGGCTCGCCAGCTTGTGGAAGAGAGAAGCCGGGGCCTGCTCGGGCGCGCGTTCTCCCGTGTCTTCAGCCATCTTCGGAATTCCTTCCCCGACTTCGACTTCAACGCCGCCATTGCCCCTGTACCGTAGGCCATTCGTGGTGACCTAGCGCGGTGGGTAGAGGACAACATGGACGCGCTGGTCAAGGCCTTCACTTCCGAAGATGAAGCGGTGGTGGTCGCGGTAGACGAAGGTGACATGGTCAACGACGGCGATGGAGGCGTCGCCGAAGGAGGCAACAATGCCGGCGAAGACGATGACGACGCGAGTGACGCGTCCGAAGGCGATGCGGCAAGCGACATATCTGGCTGATCCCATGTCCCCCTGCAGCTTTATCATGTATGCAAAAACTCAGGTGTGGCCCCTAAAGATTGTGAGAGCATTTTGAGAGGGGGAGCCCCTCATGTAAACAAACCGCTGCCTTCATTCTCTTATGTCAAACTGAGTGTGCGCCTCCGCGAAACCATAAATCTGGCGGCAAGTTCCCATCGTGGCTTACCTTAATCGGGGCGGGTCACGAAGCGAATCGTGAGGTCATGAGCTTTCGGGACTTCTGGAGAGCCCGTCAATCCACCCGAGGGGGGGGGCTCGTGAGAGGCGAGCACCATCTGTGGCGTTAGCGAGCGCGCGCGGCACACGTGTGCCTCGCGCAATCCAGCTCGCGAGGGGCTCGTGAGTGGAAGGCGTGGTGCGTAAGTCCAAAATAAGGCGAGAACCAGATAACGAGAAATCGCTCCGAATGAGAAAAGGCACCCCCAGCGCGCATCAATGAAAACTCAACTTCAACTTAAATCCAAATCCAGAGGGCAAGGCTACAGAAAAGGGATTCGAAGCAAATGGCCGCGTCCGGCACCTAGTCTAGTCTTCTTGTCTTCAAGTCTTCTCACCAGCACGGAGCTAAGTGCTGCCACTAGGCGTGGGAGGGAGCCCTCGAGGCCCGAGGGCGGCTCTCCGGAGACTCTGGGGCGTGTACAGCCCCACTCATTATTACGTGAGAGTGTCACGGGCGGCGATCTTCACAGGCACTAGGCCTTCTTCACAGGTACCGGCCTTGCTTCATATCGCCAGACGAGGGCCCCGCCTTGCGCCGCCCTCGACCACCTTTGAGCCGACCGGCAACCAGGACGACACAAAGGGGGGAAAGGGGACGCCAGCGGCGCCCTCGGCAACCACGGGTCCTCTGCCGGGGGAAGGCTCGCCGGCACCTCCCCGGCAGAGGGCCTACCTCCGGGTGACGCCTGGCTTCGCGCGCCGTGGGGAGGGGCCTTGCTCATGGCTCCCTCCCTGTAGCCCCTAGCGTGCTTCCCCCGGCGGAAAGGGGGCCGCCGCGCCGGGGTCATCGGCCGACGTTGTGACCTGATTCACTTGCAGCCCACAGTTAGCATAAGCCTGCTCTTGAGAGATTAGCGGTACCCTGTAGTTGTTGTTGCAGGCGTGATCGTCGTGGTTCCGCGTCGGCTCCCGGAAGGCCTCAGCTTCTAGCGCCTCTTCTTCCCAGCCTTCTCCGAGGAACGAGCCAGGGTCGTCTACCGGCGTGTACTCTTGGTCCATCATGCGGGGCACGTAGGCTTCCGGGGCTGTTACCCCAAACACCTCACCGTAGTGCCCCACACTCCACATTGCCCGGCCCAGCGCGGCGTCCTGAGGATGGTAGCGCGACATCTCGATGGGACCACGGGAGGCGACGCTCGTGCCCATGCTTGTCGCAGGCGGCACGGGGGCGGCGGGGCCCCCGGCGCCGCCGACCGTGCTGGTGTCGATGAAGCCCCCAGGCACACCTGAGGGCGCGTGGTTGCGGCGAGGCCCGCCGTGAGAACCCGTAGTGGCCTGAGAAGGAAGCAAATAGCAGAAAGGCGGCGCTCCCGACGTTGCCACATCCAGTAGCTTAGCGACGCATTCCAGCATAAATCCACCACCACACACTGGAGTAGGGTATTACACCACAACGGTGGCCCGAACCAGTATAAATCTTGTGTTCTTTGTGTTGCGAGTTCGTCGAGTTAGCCCTTGAGATCTTAGCAAAGCTAGGACGTGGATCGGTAGGGGGAAGAACTTCGCGCGCACCCTAGTGTTCGAACCTTAAGGGTTTTGCCGGAACCCGTGATCCGACAGAACGAATGCCTCGCCAAGTGTCAGATCACAGGTTCCGGCAAAACCCTCAAGGTTCGAACACTGGGGTGCGCGCGAAGATTTCCTCCCCACCGTTCCACGCCCTAGCTCGCTAAGATCTCGCGGTCGAACTCGACGAACTCGCAGCACAAAGGACACAAGATTTATACTGGTTCGGGCCACCGTTGTGGTGTAATACCCTACTCCAGTGTGGTGGTGGTGGTGGATTGCCTCTTGGGCTGATGATGAACAGTACAAGGGGAAGAACAGCCTCCTGAGGTTGAGGTGTTCTTGTGCTTGACGAACTTGTGTGGGTGAGATGCCTCTCAATGAGTTATCAGATGCCCTCTACTGTGGTGGCCAGTTCTACTTACATAGGCCCTGGTCCTCTCCCCAAATATTGAGCGGGAAGGGAGCCAACAACGGCCAATTTGAAAGGGGACAGCTACTACAGCTTATCCTGACAAAAGCGGTCTTTGCCTGCGAAAGGCTCTGGTGGTGACGCCGTCTTGGGCTCCATGGTGACCACCGTCCTGCCGTCCTGCTGGTCTTGGTCTCGTTGCACTGATATGGAAACCTTTGCTTGATGCCTCGGTACTCTACGCCTGCGCTTGCCTCCTTAGCACCAAAGAGGAAAACAGGACACTGCGCGCGTTGGCGCCCGCCTGATCTTGATCGTCATGGCTCACGTCACGAGAGCCTCGCGAGGTTTGCCCTGCCTTGATTTCTCCGCTCCTCGCGAGGCAGCCTGGTGAGGCCGCTCCTGAGGAGGTCTTGTGTCGTCCGCCCCGCGAGGCTTGGCCCCTCGCGAGGGTCTTGAATGTCTTGTTGATGAAGATGGGCCGTACAGGCCTGCTATCATAGCCACGCCGTGAGCCGCAGGCAGGCAAGTCTGGGGACCCCCTTCCCAGAACGCCGACAAGAATCTAGTGTGGCAAGCCTAGCCCTTGCTACTGCATTCGTCAGCAAGCCCATCTTCAACTCTAAGGAGAATGACTTCCCCAACAAGGCTGACGATGGCGATGATGACTACGCTCCCACCTATTGCTTCATGGCAAAGGGTGCCAAGGTACTCAAATATCTCTCCTCTGAATCAAGTGAGGATGAATCTGATGAAAACCTCAAGCCTAGCTACACTAAACTTGCTAAGATTGCTGTGAAAAAACAAAAGGCTTTTGAAAAGGTTCAAAACATGTTAGACAAGAGTGATGATATGTTGGGTGAAGAAATGGATCGCACCAAAACTTTGATTGAAAATCTTCAGAGACTTCAGTCCAAGTTTGATAATCTTGAAAGTCATCATAACATTCTCTTATCTAATCATCAGAAGCTTTCTTATGAATTTCTTAAAAGAAAGCAAGATCATGAGCAGCTAAGGGAGAGTTATGAAGATCTTCAGAAGGAGCGTGATTCATTACTTGCTCAACAAATCAGCGCTGCTCAGGAAGAATTTATTCCTCCATGTTTGAAGTGCATTGAACGTGAATCTGCTAATTCTTCACCTGAATGTTCAAATGCGTCTACTGCTACAGATTCTTCACATGTCTCTGCTATCACTAATTCCTCATCTGAGGATATTGCTAGTACCACTGACAATGCAGGGCTGAAGGAATTTTATATGACAGGCATGTACAAAAGCCTCAAAGGGCATCGGGCTTTTTGTGATGTACTTAAAAAGGATATCCTCAACAGGAACCTTAGGAAAGAGGGTATTGCCTTTGAGAGGAAACTCAATGCTGATGGAACATACTGGAAGCCTGAGTAGTACCCCAAAACCTCATGGGTTGCTGCAAAGGGACCTCCAGTAGATCCATCTACTCTATCTGGCTTTACATGCGAATCTCCTCATTCTTTTGATGAGTCATTTGACTCAATTTATAAGTTGTCCAAAAATCAAAATGGTGAAGTATTTGCAAGATATGTTGGCATTAACTGCAGGAACGGTCGCCCTATGAAGAAAATCTGGGTTCCCAAAAGGTGCCTTGAAAGTCTTCAGGTGAATGTCATCACGACACCACATGTGAAGAATAGGAACCCTAGATCAAATTCTTCATATGGACCAAATTCTTCATATGGATCCAAGTCCTCATACGGACCAAATTCCTCACGTGGATCAAATTCCTCAAAAGGATCAAAATCCTCATATGAACATCATCGTGCTAACACTTCTGTTTCGCAGGAAAGATCTAAGGGCAATGAATATGTGCATTATTCTTCAAACCATTATGTTCATAAGTCCTCGAAGAATTTCTCTGATTATTCATATGCTTACCCTAACTCCTCTTGTGTGAAACGAAGTGGACTGGCTTCTATGCCACCTTTCTCTTATGGAGCTTGCAGAATGATGAACTCTTTGCCACCCCTTCAGATGTGGGTGCTGAAGAAAAAGAACTAATCTCTTATGCAGGGTTAAATCTCCAGATGTACTTAAACGTCTGAAGAATTTGCTGGAGACCTGAAAATGCTTGAAAGGACGCAAGCTAATCATGAAGAAATGAACTTTCATTTCTCACGTCCTCATACTGCTTTATCTGTTCTATTGCTTGATGAAATTGATCTGATGAAATTGATGTCATATTCTTCACTGATGAAGTATATGAGTTCGTAAGTTGCACTAATTCATCTGCAGGATGACAAACCCAAAGCCACTGAGTGGGTCCTCGATAGTGGATGTACAAATCACATGACTGGTGACAAGAATCTATTGATGGATGCTCCCTTATCTCCATCACATCTGAAGCATATCACCTACGCTGACAAAGGAAAAAGCAAGGTATTGGGTCTAGGTAAGGTTGCGATCTCAAAGGAACGACACATGGACAAAGTCATGCTTGTTGAGTCCATAGGATTCAACCTCATGTCAGTCTCAATGCTTTGTGATCTTGATATGGTTGTTATCTTTGGCAAGTATCGTTGTGTTGTGATCATGGAAGCTGACCATTCCAAAGTCTTCCAAGGCTTTAGGAGAGGAGATTTTTATATTGTTGATTTCTCTACAGGACCACAACCAGCTATATGTCTACTTGCAAAAGCTTCAGAAGACTGGCTATGGCATCGATGACTTGGTCATGCTAGCATGAGGAACTTGCACACGCTCGCGAAGAAGAAGCATGTCATTAGCATTGAGAATGTCAAATTCCTCAAGGATCACTTGTGCGGAGCCTGTGAAGCTGGAAAGATGACCAAGGCCAAGCATCTAGCGAAGACTATCATGACTACCACTCGACCATTTGAATTGCTTCACATGGATCTCTTTGGTCCTAATCATTATTCTGCATTCACTAATGAAGTATCTCTATATGGCTTTGTTATTGTTGATGATTACTCCCGTTACACATGGGTACATATCGTCACTTACAAACGTGAAGTGCAGAAAGTCTTCAAACGATTTTCCTCGAGGGCTTCTGATCCGGAGCATCCTACGGACATCACCATGTCAAGAGTCCATTTGTCAAGTGACACGTGCGACATCTACTTCACACACATAAAGGTGAATCACCTCCTTTACACGTGTTCACTTGACCCCTTCGAGGATGGTATACTACTTGACACCCCTCTCGTGTGCATGCATAGGTATTGTCGGAATGCTACGGACGTCTAGGAGGAGTGCAAGCGCCAAGGAACACCTACACCATCCGCGAGGGAAGCATGGAAGAGAAGGCGGAAGAAGCGGATCAGCCAAGTCCGGGAGGAGCGGTACTACCGCCCATACCAAGCGGTACTACCGCCCGATGTCCGGTACTACCGCCCCGCCTGTGTGCGCAGCCGCGGGCCTTTGGCCATGTATCCATTTCCCACTTACCCCTTCGTGGCTTAGACTATAAATAGTCCACCTCCACCTCCTCCCTAGGCATAGCTAAGAATAGACACAAATCATAGAGCTTAGCTCATGTACCTCCCCTTGTGGGATTCCTCTTGAGAGAGGAGACTCCATTGGATTACAAGACCTCCTCTTGGAGAAGCTCCTTTTGGAGATCAAGCCCTCCTCTTGGAGAAGGATCCCCATCATAGGATCATCAAGACCTCATCTCCTTTGGATTTGGGATGAACTTTACCTTGTATCTTTCCCTTTGTTGTTCTTGTACCTTTGTGGATCTTGTGTGATTATGAGTCTAGTGGATGTGTGATTGGACTTGTTCTTGAGTGTTTTATCTCTTGTGTTCATCTTGTTCTTGGGGATTCCCCCTCTAATTCATGAAAGATCTCCACCTAGGGTTCCACCCTACAACATCTTGGTATCACGAGCCATGGTTTCTCACGAAATTGGAGCCCCCCTTCTTGTTTGCTAGCCTAATTTTGTTGTGTTCTTCCCCAATTTCAAAAATCCCCACCAAAAATAGCCCCAATTTTTTTTGTGATTTGTTGGTTTGATGATGTTTTGTTGATTTTGATCCATGAATTTGCTTGGTTTCGAGTGGATCTAGCATTTCCCCAAGTTTCCCCACCTTCCATCCCCGAAATTCGTCAAATTGTGCCCCCGAAATCATCAATTTCTGCCCCAAAATCGTGCCCCGATTCGATCTGCGAATTTTCCCGACACCAACGGTACTACCACCCCCCTAGCGGTACTACCGCTTAGCACCTCCAAGCGGTACTACCGCCCTTCCAAGCGGCACTACCGCCCCTCCTAGAGCCATATTTTGCGAAAAAACCTGACACGAGCGGTACTACCGCCCATTCCAAGCGGTACTACCGCTTACAAGCGGTACTTCCGCCCCTCCCAGTTTCAGCGTTCCGAGTTTCACCATTTCGGCCATAACTTTCTCTCCCGGAGTCCGATTTTGACGTTCTTTAGCTCGTTGAGTAGCTATTGACACCCCCATCCATCTAGATAAGTTCCATCACCATTGGACTCCATAAATTTTTTGGCATTTTGGCATCTTTGCATAGGCCATCCACCATATCATCCGCCAAACCATCATAGCTTTGCGCAACCTAACCCAATTTTTTCTCCTTATAGCATTTGTGGTTGCTCGAGTGGTGACTTGAGTCTCCTAAGGTGTTTCGGCTAGTTAGGGACGGTCACTTCGTCATCACCCACCACCACCACTTCCGCATTACCAACTCCGGAGCCACCAACGCATTCCGCTTCCACCATTTGACATTTGCCTTTGGAGATTTTGAGTTTGCGTTTTTTACCGTTTCCTAAGGTGTTTCGGCTACTTAGGGACGGGTCTACATCATCTTGGTATCTACATCAAGAACACCGCCACTCATTATCGCCGCGAGGTCGTCTTCGACATCGACCACTTCACCAATTTGACACCCTAACCGTAAGCAAGAACGGTAACCTCTATATCATCTTGGTATCGTGGTATCCCATCATTGTACATTCTTGCCATTACATTGTTAACCCCTTAGCCCATTTTGCGTCACTTGCCTCTCGAGACTAGCCTTTGAGTATTGTTGGCAACGTTACTTGTGCACATTAGTGATCATCGATCTACACCTCCCGTTGCATAAATACCATATCATCTTGGTATCATCATATCATCCTTTGTGTCACAAGATTGTTCCCACATATACACAATTGCTATCTTGGTTTGTGCATTTCGCATTGTGGCCATATCAAAAAAAAGAGAATAAAGCTTTTAAGCAAAAGAGAAGAGCAAAGAAGCTTGTAAGCAATAGCCATAGCATCTTACCACATTGCATAAGATTGTCATATCCGATCATCTTGGATCATCTTGAGAGAAACACCGGGAACCATACATAATAGCATACTTGGGATAGAAAGTTTATCCATTTTTTGCATCTTATAGGTTGTGCACTAGTGTCGTATCTGCCTATTGAGCAATCGTGCTAGCGTCTCTCTTGAGTTGTGCAACACGAGCGTTTTTCGTGGATTCCACATTTTGTGCTCATTCCTTGGTTGCACGACCCCATTTATCTATCCGTGTGTGTGTTTCCGTGTGCCACTTATTGCTATTGGTCTACTTGTTGCACTTGCGAATTTGTGAATCTTTTTCAACATTATTGACTCTTGCTAATATTTTGCATCAAATTTTTGTGCCACTATCCTCACCGAGCCACTCCATAAGCTTTACTTGATAGGTGTGAGTGAACAAGTCCGGTACCAATTCCACTATTCTTTCATCTCACATTGAGTGAAACGGGATACATCCTCAACTTTGGGAAAAGGTAACTTGGTATTGTTTATCTCATTTCCTACTCACCTCTACTCGAGTCTTGTGATGGATAGGCAAGGCATTTCACCTTCGGTCTACAACAACAACGACGAGTTCGATGCCACGAACAACTCCAACGACGCCAAGATGCAATCTCAAATGGAGGAGATCAAAGCCCTCATCAAGTCCTACAAGCGGTCTTCCTCATCTTCGAGAAGACGCTCAAGAGCACATGCTTCCGAGCTACCATCTCTGGCAAGATCGAATCGGCATCGACACCATCACCAACAAGAACGTGAAGGTCAAGACCTCAACACCAACAACCGCTCAACGACTTCACCATTTCCCTTAGCATCTTCGCCAAGCGACTTCAAGGCATCTTCGCCTACGGACGTACGGCATCTTCGCCAACAAGCACCTCAAGACTACACTCAAGAGAAGCTCTCCAAGCTCAAGTCTGTGACTTCCACGAGCTACTACGACCTTGACATCGACCATGTGATTCCTTTCTATGGGACTCAAGAACCCGAGGAGTATCTCGAGTGGGAGCGCCTAATGGACGACTACCTCACGCTACATCAAGTTCCTCCCGAAGATCAAGTGAAGTACGCCTCAAGAAACTTCCACGACTATGCATCGACATGGTGGCTTCACACACCTTCGGAGGGCTACGACATGAGTTGGCCCAAGACGAAGAGAGCTTTGCGGCGAGAGTTCGTCCCTCCAACCTACACGGAACAACTTCGACGCCAATTTGAGAACACCATCCAAGGATCCAAGTCCATCGACAAGTACTTCAAGGAGATGAAGAATGCCTTGCGACGAGCCGGCGTGGACGACCCCATTTCGATGAAGTTCCACTTCATGATGGGATTGAACAATGACATCTCCAAGACTATCTTCCTCGAGAACTACAAGTCCTTCGACGACAACTACATTGGTGTTCTCAAGGCGGAACAATAACTCATGAAGGCAAAGGTTTCTCGACCCCAAGCACACTTCTCGAAGACCAAGCTCCCACACGGCAAGCATGAGGCTAGTACCATCACGATGTCCAACCCCGACGAGCTCCAAGACGATGCTCCCAAGTTTGACTTCGCCGCCATCCCCCTTTGTGGCATTGATGATGCCGAGTCTACTTCGACTCTTTTTCAAGACGGTGCGGCAACGTGTACGACTACGGAGAACCTCAAGGACCAAGCTTTGGAGGCGAGCGACAAGGTGGCGAGCAAGGATGATGCTTCCATCTTTGGAGGCAAGATTGATGATGTGCCATCTTCGGCCTTCATCCAGGGCGACGATGACGAGATGATCGAGCATGGGATTTTCCCTTCGGTCATGGAGGAGAGCGATGATGTGCCATCTTCGGCCTTCATCCACGGCGACGACTACGAGATGGTTGAGCATGGGATTTTCCCTTCGACTACGGCGATGTATGATGACTTGAGTGATTTTAGCCACCATATTGAGAGTGAGAGTGACTTCACCACTAGACCCATATATGATGAGTTGCCCCAATTCCCATGTGAGGAGAGCCACAACCCCCACGACTTGAGTGAGATGAGTGACTCCACCATACGTGAGATTGAGTGCACCTATTTTGAGGGAGTGCGTGAACCACCACATAGAGAGAGTGAGTTAGTTGATAGGGCATGTGAGGCTATTTGCATTTCTAACAACTTGACCTATACCTCTATTGTGTCTTCTAATTTGGTGCTAGGTCCCATATATGATGACGCGCCGATTCGCGATGACTTCGTCCTCCCTTTGGACAAGACGATGGCCATGGTGGAATATGATGCACCCCCCACATGGTTCCATCGAGATGAAGATGACCACCATTTGGTCTTTCACACCTCACCTACACCACTTGTGTGGAATGAACTAGGTAACATAGGTGAAGGTGATGCTCTAGTCCCACTAGTGGACATTCTTGACATTGATTGCTTGCATGATGTTGATACCCCTATTGCCATGCTTCATGCTAGTATGATTTCCCCATGTGATGATTTACCCATTTATGATGAGTTTGATGATTGCCATGTGGAGTCTATTAGTCATGATGCCATGTTACATAGGATTTCTTGTGACAATTCTTTAGGTCACATCATGTTTGACAATCCGCTTGACTTGTCATATGCTATGAATGAGATTAACCATATGTCTTACTTGCAATCTCATCGTAGTGACTATGCATATGCCATTAAAATTAACCCAATTTGCACTTATGGCATAGATGACAAGCCCATGGTTATTGGCATTTGTTTCTCTTGTGATGATATTGATATGCTTCCTTTGCATCATTTATCTCATATGCCATGCCATGACCACCTAGCTTCGGATATGCATTGTTTTGGATGTTGTCCATTTTCTTCATATGATGTTTCCAATATTGCTCATGAGGAGGCCCCCATAGTTTCCTCACACATTTTAGGAGATTTTGATCCATCCCATTCATTGCATGATCCCAATACTTGTGTGCACAATATGCTCCCCATGAATAAACATGCTATTGATGTGCCATATACTTGTATGCTAAATTTGCATCCCCATCGTGTCATACATAACAACTATTCTTTCATGATGGATGACATGTTCTTATACCATGCATCAAATTTCTTTGAGCGATGCTTACCTTGTGCTAACTCACACATGCACATACACATCATGATGGATGATGTGTACATTTACCACGCGCACAATTTCTTTGGTTTGTGTCTCTTTTGTGTAGGTACACATGAATACTTGTCAACCTCGCAATCCCACGAGTTGACAAAACGAGCTCTAGAGAGCAATGATGACTTGGGATCCCATGGACTTCCTTTCCCACCGCTCTTTTCGCGCAAAGACTTCGCGCATTTCTTCTACATGGCACTCACTTGGTTATGGGTTATTGTCCATTACATATTATATGCACATATTTCCATGTTCACTTTGCATGATATGCTCTTTCCTATGCCTTTGCCATGCATTTATGACCCATGCTATGCATTACACATGATGATTGATTCTAATACGTGTATGTGTATTTGCAAGCTTGGTCGAGATATTGCTTGTTATGGCCATGTTTGCTATGTGCCCCATACCTATGATGATACATTGAGCTTGCATTGTGCTCGTGCTCGTGATATGTCATGTGCATTTCCTATATCTATTATGTGCTCACATGACATGATTGCCATGATTTCCTCTAGTGTGTTGCATCTTCGCTCCACTAGTTTGCACGACTTGATTGCTATGCTTTCTCATGTTCCATCCCATTCTTGGATTACTTGCTACTATCACATGTTTGGTTGCAACAATGTCATCACTTCACAGATGCCATGTCCCATTGATTGCTACATGCTTGACTTGATTGCCTCAAACATGATGAACAATTGCTCTTTCTATTGTGTTGAGTGCCATACTATCTTCAATACACCCTATGCACATTATGCTTAGATTGTCTTGCACTTGTCCCTAGACACTTCATTTTACTCGGTGTTGTGAATGATTCCTATGCCTACCATCGACCATTTGTCGAGCGCTTTATGCATGATTGCTATGACCTTGAGGTTGATGCTTCTTCTCTTATTACACATATTTGCATACCTCACATTTACATGCTTGTTTCCATGATGACCTTGATTATGCTCAATTTATGTGCTTACATGCCATGACACAATCCCTTGTCACACCTTATGCTATGCTTGATGACAACACTTGTTTGGTGCATCACCTCTTGAATGCTTGGTTTTGCACTAACGCTAACCACATTTATTTTTCCAAGTGTTTGTTGTCCTTGCTCATTTTGAAGGAATCACTAGACGGTGCAACATTGGAGAGTGCCCGCTTCAAGCTTGAAGATGACGACTACTTGGTGAACGTCCACTTCAACACGGCAAAGCCATCTCTTTCCCATGGTGATTTGGTTTTCGATCCGAGGTCGGATCTTTCCCAAGGAGGAGGGGATGATGCGGAG
This sequence comes from Aegilops tauschii subsp. strangulata, assembly GCF_002575655.3. NCBI lineage: Eukaryota > Viridiplantae > Streptophyta > Magnoliopsida > Poales > Poaceae > Aegilops > Aegilops tauschii. The sequence continues at coordinate 272,125,012 of NC_053037.3, read as the reverse complement.
CATCCTACGGACATCACCATGTCAAGAGTCCATTTGTCAAGTGACACGTGCGACATCTACTTCACACACATAAAGGTGAATCACCTCCTTTACACGTGTTCACTTGACCCCTTCGAGGATGGTATACTACTTGACACCCCTCTCATGTGCATGCATAGGTATTGTCGGAATGCTACGGACGTCGAGGAGGAGTGCAAGCGCCAAGGAACACCTACACCATCCGCGAGGGAAGCATGGAAGAGAAGGCGGAAGAAGCGGATCAGCCAAGTCTGGGATGAGCGGTACTACCGCCCATACCAAGCGGTACTACCGCCTACAAGCGGTACTACCGCCCGATGTCCGGTACTACCGCCCCGCCTGTGTGCGCAGCCGCGGGCCTTTGGCCATGTATCCATTTCCCACTTACCCATTCGTGGCTTAGACTATAAATAGTCCACCTCCACCTCCTCCCTAGGGATAGCTAAGAATAGACACAAATCATAGAGCTTAGCTCATGTACCTCCCCTTGTGGGATTCCTCTTGAGAGAGGAGACTCCATAGGAGTACAAGACCTCCTCTTGGAGAAGCTCCTTTCGGAGATCAAGCCCTCCTCTTGGAGAAGGATCCCCATCATAGGATCATCAAGACCTCATCTCCTTTGGATTTGGGATGAACTTTACCTTGTATCTTTCCCTTTGTTGTGCTTGTACCTTTGTGGATCTTGTGTGATTGTGAGTCTAGTGGATGTGTGATTGGACTTGTTCTTGAGTGTTTTCTCTCTTGTGTTCATCTTGTTCTTGGGGATTCCCCCTCCAATTCGTGAAAGATCTCCACCTAGGGTTCCACCCTACAACAGCTTCCAACTTTGGTGTGAAGATCAAGCACATCAGAAGTGACAATGGAACCGAGTTCAAGAATACTGGTCTTGATGACTATCTTGATGTACCGTGTATTACTCATGAGTTATCTGCTCCTTATACTCCTCACCAGAATGGCGTCATGGAACGCAAGAGCATGACTCTTGTTGAGATGGCTCGTACTATGCTTGATGAATACAAGACGCCTTGTCATTTCTGGATTGAGGCAATTGATACAGCGTGCCACATCATCAACAGGGTATATCTTCACAAATTCTTCAAGAAGACTGCATATGAACTCCTCACTGACAAGAAACCCAATGTGAGTTATTTCAAAGTCTTCGGTGCTAAATGTTGGATTAGAGATCCTCATCACAATTCTAAATTTGCGCCGAAAGCACATGAAGGTTTTATGCTTGGTTAGGAAAAGGACTCGCACACCTACAGAGTCTTCAACACCGTTCGCCACAAGGTTGTTGAAACTGTAGATGTGCGGTTCGATGAAACTAATGGCTCGCAAAGAGAGCACCTACCTCCTGTGCTAGATGAACAGTTTCCTGAGGAAACCATCAAGTTCAAGGCTATTGAGGATGTCATTCCTACCGAAGAATCTGCTGAAGAAGTCATTCCAGAACGTGAAGAACATCGTGTTGATGCACCTGAGGAAAATGGCTCTGAAGAAAATGCTGATCAAATTCCTCGTCGCCAACCCGCTCATCCTCGAGTTGCAAATGAAGTGCAGATTGAGAAAATCATCAGCGACATCAACGCACCAGGTCCTCTCACACGCTCAAAAGCTTCACATTTGTCTAACTTTTGTGGGCACTTTGCTTTCGTCTCTATCACAGAGCCCACTAAGGTAGATGAAGCATTTCTGGAGCCTGAGTGGATTCAAGCTATGCAAGAGGAATTACATCAGTTCGAGCTCAACAACGTCTGGGAACTTGTCAAGCGACCAGACCCTCGCAAGCACAATGTCATCGGCACAAAGTGGATCTACTGCAACAAGCAAGATGAAAATGGCCTTGTGGTGAGGAATAAGGCACGGCTTGTAGCTCAAGGCTACACACAGGTTGAAGGAATTGATTTCGATGAAAATTTTGCACCTGTTGCTAGACTTGAGGCTATTCGCATATTACTTGCTTATGCTAACCATAATGACATCATCTTATATCAAATGGATGTGAAAAGTGCATTCCTCAATGGTAATCTTGAGGAAGAAGTATATGTTGCTCAACCCCCAGGTTTTGAAGATCCAAAGCATCCTGACCAAGTCTACAGACTCAATAAGGCCCTCTATGGCCTCAAGTAGGCCCCTCGGGCATGGTATGATACTTTGAAGGAATTCCTCATGAAGAAAGGCTTCAAACCCGGTTCACTTGACCCAACTCTTTTCACTAAATCTTATGATGGTGAATTGTTTGTGTGCCAAATATATATTGATGATATTATCTTTGGCTGTACTAACCAACATTACACTAACGAACTTGGTTACATGATGAGGGAGGAATATGAAATGTCTATGATGGGAGCGCGCAATGGCATATTCATATCTCAGGAGAAATACCTCAAAGATGTACTGAGGAAATTTGGCATGCAAGATTGCAAAGGCATCAAAATCCCTATCCCACAAATGGCCATCTATGCACTGATGAAAATGGTATTGACTTTGATCAAAAGGTATACCTCTCCATGATTGGTTCTTTATTGTATTATGTGCATCTAGGCCGGATATTATGCTTAGTGTTTGCATGTGTGCCCGCTTTCAAGCTACACCGAAGGAATCACACCATAAGGTTGTGAAGCATATTCTTCGATATCTAGCTCACACTCCAACACTTGGATTATGGTATCCCAAGGGCTCGGCTTTTGATCTCATTGGATATTCAGACTCTGACTATGCTGGTGATCGTGTGGACCGCAAGTCAACATCAGGCACATGCCATTTCCTCAGACGATCCTTAGTCTATTGGTCCTCAAAGAAATAGAACTGCATATCATTGTCTACTGCTGAAGCTGAGTACATTGCTGCTGGTTCGTGCTGTGCTCAATTGCTATGGATGAAGCAAACCCTCAAGGACTACGACATCAACATGAAGAATGTGCCACTCTACTGTGACAATGAGAGTGCCATCAAGATTGCTCATAACCCAGTTCAGCACTCGAAGACAAAGCACATTCAGATTCGTCATCATTTTCTTCGTGATCATGTGTTGAAGGGCGACATCTCTATCGAGCACGTGAAGACTGAAGAACAACTAGCCGATATCTTCACAAAGCCCTTGGATGAGAAGAGATTTAGCAAGTTGCGGTGTGAGCTAAATATCTTAGAATCTTTGAATGTCCTTTGAAAAGGACACACATCCTAACACTTATGCTAAATTGATGACTTAGATGTGCAACACACGAAGTAACGTTTCTCTTCAACGAATGAAGACTAACAATCTAAGTGTGAAGAAATCAATGAAGAATTTGTTTCTCAGAGCCCTACGACAATTGTATGCGGCGTCTGAAATCAGCATTCTTATACGGTGGGTCAAGCCACCAACAAAAGTTGAAAATCGTCAATTTGAGTTTTTCTTCATTTTTTAAATTCCTCAATTGTTCAATTTCTTCAACTTTGCAATGTCTTCACTGTTTCCGTCATTTTTCTTCATTGGCTATATATATATATATATATATATATATATATATATATATATATATATATATATATATATATTTGAGTTTATGTCCTCTACAACATTCACTTATTGCTATTTCTTCAAGTTGCTTTTTCTGCTAAGTGAATGTGATCGGACCCTTCCCCCTCTATGCTATACTCAACCCAGTCTGTTCACAAATTCTTCATGTGCATTCTATTTGAAACCCGTTCAAAATCTTCACTGTGTCCTTGTCAGCTGAAGAATTTGCGAATGAAACATTAAAATTTTCATATCTGAATTTACGGCTATTGCCACTCAAACCGTTCCACCTTCCACGATATGATTATCTTATTCACCCACGATCTCCACCTCTTTGTACGTGGGTGACACTTGTCGCATGAATGAGAAGGGTCAGGGGCACGTTCGTCCATTTTCCTCGGGCGAGGGGTTTTTTCACCTCGGCTATAAACACCCCTCACCCTCCACAGACTATTTTTACTCCGCTCGACCTCACTCCCTCGCTCGAGCTCTCAAAACCTAGCACTGCCGCTATTTCCATCATCGCCGGTGAGGAAGAGCTTCGCTGCCTCGACCTCGTCGCCGTCGTACTCACGCCGGCTGCGGATTTCTTCACTCCGCCGCCGCCGTAGCTATCTTCCTCTACCAAGTTAGGGCGTGGAAGATCTGAACTGACGAGCTTCAAATCTACTATTCATAGTTCGTCGTGTTCTTCGTCAAGGGTAACTAAAAGTCATTTTTACTGCCCTTGTTGATTCCTTTCATTTCTACAAATCTTCAAAAGGTGCTTATTCTTCAATCTTCACACTCTAAACACCTCACACAAACATCAGTTCTTGATCTGTTTCCCTAAGCAACATTTTTCTTCAAGATTCCTCAATTGTGTGGATTTCCAATCTATACAACTCTGGAACATAAGTCAAAGACTGCTTAGTGAAATTCCTCAAGACACATCTGGTCAAATTCCTCAAACTTGTTCTTTTTGCAAAAACTTCTGAGAACGCATATGACCTCTCCAAATTCTTCGCACCTATGCTCTGTTCACATGTACACATGTCCACTGCTGAATCACTAGGTTCTCATCAACTTAAATCATTTGCAGTGTTCCTCCAAGAAAAGTTACATACCTCATTAGAGAACTCAATTGTTCAGAATCCTCAGCTGAAGAAAATAGCTGATGGCAAGAAACCTCAGATGGGAGGGAAGAAGTTGGAAGTCAACAATGCTTTTGAGATACCTGAAGACATCTATGCAGGATACTGCACACCTCCTCATGAAACGAAGAATGAGCGCAAAGTATGCATTCAGAGGATAGAGAGGAGATGGGCCAGAGAATGGAGGGAATATCGCTATGTCCCTCCCAAGTACATGAAGAAATTCGCTGTACACCCTCCATGCCCAAGACCTCCATTGGCACCAGGCCAAGAAGCTGATCCCACTAGCATGAGGCGTGGTGAGGATTTCCCCAAGGAATGGGCCAACCGTTAAGCTAAGCTGGCCAAAATGGCAAAAGAGGCAGTGAAGAAATTCAATGAAGACACTAATGCTGCCACCGTTGAGGCCTCTGCTAGCAAGCCCAAAAAGACTATGCCCAAGAAGCCCGCACACAAGCCCAGTGCTTCAGCAATGCCCTCACGGCCAAGCTCTTCAATGCCCTCACGGCCAATTCCTCGAGCAACTCCAATTCCTCAAGCTGCTCCAGCTCCTCCAAAGTCCTCAGCACCTCCTCCAAAGTCCTCAGCACCTGTGCATCTCGCCTCGTGCCAAAGGACAACTGGCATCTCAATTGCCTCAGGAGCCTCTGCAAGTTCTTCAGCTCCTCCGAATTCCTCAACAGGCCCCACCTTGCTGAAGACCAAGGCCATTGTTGGACGAGGCTCTAGACCAAGTCCTCACAAGAAGCAGGTTGCCTTTCAAGTATCGTCCGATGAAGACGAAGCTGATGATGAGGAACTTGCTGCAATCATCAGAGATAGACAGCAAAGGGCCATTAGAGCCAAAGGAAGTGAAGTTCCTCTCCTACTGGATCCAAAGTTGATCCTTGAGTACATTGATCTCTGGCACAAGGACCCCAGCACTCCTATGCCCGACTTCAAGCTGACTCCTGGCCAAAGTCACATGCTGACTGACTTCATTGGCGAAGAAAAATGGAAATTTGAAAAGGCCAGGCAGTTGAAGAAAGCTCAATACAAGAAGGAGCGACTTCTGAAAAAGAACATTGTGAAAATGACCACTGATGAACTCATTGCTGCTCAGACTGAGATCAAAAACCTCAGTGATGAATTTGACACCTACCGTGCAGACTAGCTTGGAGCCAAAGTTAGATTTGTCAAATTAGCAAAAGGATTTTCTTCAAATGTTGCTCCAACGCACATTGAAATTCCTCAGGGTGAAGCATCTACTCAACCCACTGAAGAACATGCCAGCACCGCTGATGAAGATCAGGTTGTTGATGAAAATGAGAGTACTAGGGCTGATGCATCTATTCCAGCTGCTGATGAAATTGCCAGGGCAACTACTAGTGTTGCGCCTGAAGAACAAGCCAGGCCAGCTGAGGCATCAACCGCTGAGCCTGAAGAAACTGAACAAATCAGGACAACTGCATCAGTTGTGTCTGAAGTAAATGAACCAATTTCCTCTGCATCAGAAGCGAAGAAAACTAAGGCTGCGGAGTGAGCAATAGTGAAGAAGAGGAAAGCATCTGCTTCATCACATTCTTCAGCACCGAAGAAGATGAAGATATTGAGAAGCTCTTTTGAGAATCCCATTCATGCTGTTCATGTCTCGAGTATGCCATCAAAGGAACTCATTCCTTTTGGAGAAGAATATGTGATCCCAAGCGGATCTGATGAAGATGTTCCTTCTGCTGCTTCTTCAGAGCAGTTGGATGAAGAAATTGAAGTGGATGATATCCCTTCAACTCCAGTTGTTTCATCGCCAGTGCCTCAGTTCACAGCTGAAGAGGCAGGCATTGAAGAATTAAGTGAAGAAGATGAAGACGTGGACATTGGGAGCACCACTCCTATGATGAATGATGACTTTTGGGAAAGTCAGCACCCCAACTCTCCTTTGTTCATGCCACTGCAACAAATTCCTCAGTCCCAAGTGCACACTGAAGTTCAAATGGGCTCTGACGAACCTCGCACCACTCCTTCCATTCCTGAAGAAATTCCAGCCACTAGTGCTAATGAAAATGCTGATGAAGAAAAGAAGACCCAGGCTGCAACTGAAGCAGAAACTGAAATTCCTCAGCCTATGGTTCCCGAGAATGTGATTCCTGAGCCTTTGATGACTTTCACTGATACTCCTCAGCCCAAGCCGAACAATCCCTTCTCCAAGAAGCAAAACTTCAACGCTGATGACTTCTTCCACGAGCATGTGTTCTTCATAGACTACAATCCATATGACTCTGCTCGTCTTTGAAGGAAGCGTTTCTAGACCGCCAGCCAAGCAAACTTATATTCCTCACTGCTTTTTGATAAGGACAAAGTCTTTGACCATGAGCATATTCCTCATGTGGACATGGAATCGCTGCCATGCTTCACACCAGTCCTCGGTGTTCTTCATGACGCTGGATTACTCAACTTCTGCACCGATATCTGTGATTGGAATGAAGAGCTAATTCTTCAGTTCTATGCAACACTGCACATCACCGGAAATGCTGAAGATGTGAACTCTTGGGTGTTGGACTGGATGACAGAAAACACTCACTTCAAAGCACCGGCCTCTGAATTGCTTCATGCCCTGCCTGTCAGTCCTCCCCTTGAAGGTGCTCGTTGTATATCATGAACTTGAACTCACTGATCACTATATGCAAGTGTTGATGAATCCACTGAAGCCTGGTCAAGCCCCAAGGACAAAATTCCTTGTGAAGGAATTGCTATATGTGCCACGGACTGTCATTCTGACCAAGACATTGAGTCCAATCAAGGGCCATGACTCGAATGAAGAGGAGGTCGTTGGCATCATGAAGAATCTGCTGTTCAACATCATTCATGGCGTTCCTGTCAACTACCATGATTTCTTCATGAGGACTCTGGCCAATGTTGCATTGTCCCCTTTTGAGTTGAAGCCTTACGCTCCCTGGATTATGAGATTCCTTAGATCAAGGTCTTCAATCAATTACAAGGCTGACTTTCAAAATCATCTCAGCTACTTGCCCCCATTGAAGTCCTTAAGCAGACTTTTTCCTCAGCTGATGAAAAGGGCAAGGCCACTGCTGCTATTGAGAAGGCATGCGTCCATTGGATGGTCAGTTCCGCAAAGCTGCATCTTACTCCACCAATGATGACTCAGCCACTCATGACTCTACCGCCAATGCCTCAAAGCAAAATCCTCAAGGCACAGCTCCAAGGGTGATGACTGATCGTGAGCTTCTCCTCGGTCTTCACCAGAAGGTCGATCACAACCACCAATGGGTTAAGCATCCGTTTGGTTCAATTCTTCACAACATGACTGCTACGCACAATTCAGTGAAGAAGAACCACTACTACCTCCATGAAGTATTCAATCGCACCTGGACTGTTCTATCTCATCTTTATGGTGAAGAAGATCTCAAGCAGATGGGCTTCAAGCAGGACTTTGACTGGTGTTAGCCACCGTCGAAGAAATTCAAGAAAGTCAAAGTTCCTTCCTTGGTAGCCAGCTCATATTCTTCATCACGCGAGACTGATGAGCATGAAGATTTGGACGACACTGCGGCAGGCCCTACTTCAACAACCGACCCCAATAATGCTCGCGCTCCTCCATCGCCTTCGTGATATTCTTCAGGGGCGTTAGTCCTCAATTTTCGTCCCTTTTGGTCATTCGATGACAAAGGGGGAGAAATTTGAGTTAGTCTTCAAGCAGGTCTCTATACATGGGCGCTTTTTTTCTAAGTTACAACTCTCGTTCTTCTGAAGACTTTATTGGATCGAGTTGTAAACTTAAACCCGATGGTGGTCTGATACTTTTGCTATGTTCTTCTGCATGCTATTTCCTCATATATGTTAATGCACGCATGCTGAATTACATCAGTCACCATATTTCATCATGCATTTCAAATTCTTCATATCATATGTTAAATGCGTGTATGAATTACAAGATATAGGGGGAGATCTCCATGATTCTACTCTTCAAATGTGCATTGCTTCAAAAGCAAATTCCTCACTATGCACATCTTCAGGGGGAGTTCTTCTATATCTTGCAATCAAATTCCACAATATGAGTATTTACACTTCATACGTTTATCCCTGTTGAAAACTTAACCTATATTGTCATCAATCACCAAAAAGGAGGAGATTGTAAGTGCATCTAGTGCCCCTTAGTGATTTTGGTGTATTGAAGACTTATAGGTTAAGGGACTTATGCTTTTTTGAGTGTACACAGGTCTATAAGTCTATGAGGAGTTCGATATTAACAGAGAAAGTCGACCCCTAAAAATGAATGTCTTCAACTGAAGACTTTGGATTTCTGAAGACTTTCTGAAGACTTTGAAAGTGAAGAAATTGGTGTGACCGTGAAGACTTGGATTTCATGCGAGGAACATGAAGCGTGAAGACTTTTGTTTTCATAGTTTCATTTTCTCTTTATTGAGTCATAGGAAACACCGTACTGTTAAATGGGGTCGAGGAAAAACTAAGGAAAAGTTTCCAAGTGATGCTCATCTCAAAATCCTACACCTACAAATCCTTTCGAGTGAAGACATTGGAAATCTCATGCAGTTCAGTCAATTTCTTCAGTGACAGAGACGAAGTTCTTCTGGTCTCTGAGGAATTTGTTCTGACTAAGGAGTTAGGAATTCGCTAGTGCGGATTGCCTACAAGTGAGGAACATGATAGCCCTCAGGAATTCGATAGTCAAATTTCCGACCGTTGCTGTGCTATGCGCCAGCTGTCCCAAAATATCTACCCACCTAACTGTCATATCATTGGAGGGCATTTATGTCTTATTATGTCGAGCTGCTCCCTAGGCTATAAATAGCCGCCCCCTACAAATACTAGATGGTTGGCTGCTCCGAGAGAAACTGACACTTGTCATTGAGAGCATCCCATCTCCGAGGACTTTGAGCGAAAATCATCAAGTGAGGAAAACCCAAACCCAAACACCTACAAACCCAAAGTGATTGAGCATCACTGAAGAGATTGATCCTGCGTGGATCCAACGCTTGTTACCTTTGAAGACTGTGCATCTTCCAGACGGTTAGGCATCATGGTCTAGAGCATCCAAGAGGAAATTGTGGATCGCCGAGTGACCGAGTTTGTGAAGGTTTGGAAGTCACCTGAAGACTTACCACGAGTGATTGGGCGAGTTCTGTGTGACCTTAGCTCAAGGAGAATACGGTGAGGACTATGTGTCCGGCACTGTGTGTCCTCAGGTTCAACTACCTAGCCGCTCCAACCAGACGTACAACTGTCACAGCAGTTGGAACTGGTCTACCAAATCACTGTCTTCACCAAGCCTACTGGTTCTATTTCCTCAACCCTTCCATTTCCTCATTACTGTGTTGTGTGCTTGTTCATATCTGTTTGAAGACTTTGAATGAAGACTTTCTCAATTTCCTCAGTTCAATTTCGTCAGTTTGTTTGTCTTCACCATGTTTTATCATGTGCTTACGCTTTCTGTACTCTGTGTTTTGTTTTCATTTCATCATGATGTCTATGCTTATGTTATGTTATGACTACATCTGAGTACTTATGCCACTGCAAATAGTTCTTCGCTAAGGAATTTCCTCACCCTGAAATTCCTCACTGAAGAATTCATAAAAATCTCCTATTCACCCGCCTGGTCGACTTAACGCACTTTCAGTGGTTCTATCTCAACATCATTATCTAGTTATTTTTCATTGTTTGGTTGGGTATCTTCATGCACATCATTATTATCTTTTTCATTATCACTACGTGAATGTTCATTACTAGACTAAGTTTCAGCATCAGATATAGAAACATCATTATCATTATCAGGAGGTTTTTCTATTTCAGGTTCACTAGAAGCATGCAAAGTCCTATCATTTTTCTTCTTCTTTTTCTTTCTAGAAGGACTAGGTGAAGTAGTGTTATTTCTTTGTGAGTATTGTTCAATTCTTTTCGGGTGTCCCTCGGGATAAAGTGGTTCCTGTGTCATTTTACCTCCTCGAGTTGCAACTCTAACAGCAAAGTCATGCATATTATTATTCATTTCATCAAGCAACTCTCTTTGAGATTTAGCAACTTGTTCTAGCTGAGTTTGAACCATAGAAGCATGCTTTCCAACACCTCTAACATCACTTGAGATTCTAAATAACAAGTCACTCAAGCGAGCAATCATTTCAGAATTGTATTTCAATTGTTTCATAACATTTGCATTGAAGTGATCTTGTTTTCTAATGTAATTTTCAAAATCAGAAAGGCATTGGCTAGGGTGCATATTGTGAGGGTTGTCATTATCATTGAATTTCATTAAAGAATTTACCTCTACCACCTTAGGAAGTGGTGGTGTATTAAGCCCACGTATTTCTTCAATAGGAGGTAAATTTTTAACGTTCTCAGCTTTAATACCCTTTTCCTTCATAGATTTCTTTGCCTCTTGCATGTCTTCAGGACCGAGATATAATATACCCCTCTTCTTCGGAGTGGGTTTAGGCGGTGGTTCTGGAAGAGTCCAATCATCATAATTTTTCAATATATTATTCAATAATTCCTGAGCTTGTCCAATAGTTCGATCTCAAAACACAACCAGCACAACTATCTAGGAAGTCCCTAGAAGCATCAGTTAGTCCATTATAGAAGATATCAAGTATTTCGTTTTTCTTAAGAGGATGATCAGGCAAAGCATTAAGTAGCTGGCAAAGCCTCCCCCAAGCTTGTGGGGGACTCTCTTCTTTGGTTTACACAAAGTTAAATATTTGCTGCAAAGCAGCTTGTTTCTTATGAGCAGGCAAATATTTTCCACAGAAGTAATAAATCATATCCAGGGGACTACGCACACAACCAAGAGCAAGAGTATTGTGCCAAGCTTTAGCATCACCCTTTAATGAGAACGGAAATAATTTGAGAATAAATAATAGCGAGTCTTCTCATCATGAGTAAAAAGGGTGGCTATGTCATTCAACTTAGTAAGATGTGCCACAACAGTTTCAGTTTCATTACCATGGAAAGGATCAGATTCAACATAAGTAATTAATTCTGGGCCGACAGAGAATTCATAATCCTTATCATCAATAAAGATAGGTGAAGTAGCAAACTTAGGATCATATTTCATTCTAGCATTCAGAGATTTTTCTTTATACTTGCATAATAATTTCTCTAGATCATCTCTATCCTTACAAGCAAGAATATCTCTAGTTGTCTCCTCATTCATAACATAACCTTCTGGTACCTTAGGCAACTCATATCTAGGATGGCCAGTTCTAGCAGGTGTTTCAGGAGTTTCAGTTTCAAGCTCGTCATCAGACTCAACAACATCATGTTGTATTACTCTAGCAATTTGTTCATCAAGAAATTCACCAAGTGGCACATCATCATCATCAAGCAAGGTACTAGCATCATCATAAGCATCATTCATAGTGGAAGTAGCATCATCAGGTGCATATCAGGATGTTCGGTTCCATCTCCTGCATAAGGATTAGCTAGCAATTATTCTATCATACCCAAAGGAATTTCATATTCAATATTTTCAGTAGGTGCAGTAGGTTGAGGGGTAGCTAATTGTGGTTCCGGACGAGGTGAAGATACCCCGAATAAACCCCTCAAAGGATTGTTTTCCATAGTAACAAGTGACAATAAATTTCAGCACACTATATAAATGTTTCCTTACCAATTCCACTTACCAAAGGCGCTTCACTCCCCGGCAACGGCACCAGAAAAAGGTCTTGACAACCCACACGTATAGGGGATCGTTTATAGCCTTCTTCGATAAATAAGAGTGTCGAACCCAACGAGGAGCTAAAGGTAGAACAAATATTCCCTCAAGTTCTATCGACCACCGATACAACTCTACACACACTTGACGTTTACTTTACAGGAAACAAGTATGAAAATAGTTTGTAGGAGTGATGCTAGAACTACTTTGCAAGAATAAAACTAGAAGTACTTTGCAAGATAATAAAAGTTAGGTGTTTATTAAAAAGGTTTGTGTCAACAAGAAAGTTATTTGTCCCTAGGCAATCGATAACAAGTACCGGTAATCATTCTTGCAATTTTATATGAGGGAGAGGCATGAGCTAACATACTTTCTCTACTTGGATCATATGCACTTATGATTGGAACTCTAGCAAGAATCCTCAACTACTAAAGATCATTAAGGTCCGGAAACCAAACCATAGCATTAAGTATCAAGTCCTCTTTACTCCCATATGTCATACCCCACTTACTCGGGTTTAAGCTTCTGTCACTCTCGCAACCCACCATAAGCAAACCATGAACATATTGCAACACCCTACAGCGGGGACCCCTCACGTTTGCGCGAGAACAAAGGGCGCCGTAGGACAGCACCATAAATAAAATATACAATCATACCAACCAAGATCCTGATTAACCCACATGACAAAACGGATCTACTCAAACATCATAGGATAGCAAAATATCATTGGGAAATAATATATGGAGTTGAGCACCATGTTTAAGTAGAGATTACAGCGGGGAGAAGGGGTGTTACACCGATGCATAGAGGGGGCGAGAGTTGGTGTTCATGGTAGCAAGATTGTTGATGTAGATCGCCGTCCCGTTCATTGCCCCGGCGGCACTCCGGTTGCACCGGAAGCGAGGGGGAGAGAGCCCCCCTCCTTCTTCTTCTTCCTTGGCCTCCCCCCTAGATGGGAGGAGTGTTCCCCCTCTGGTCCTTGGTCTCCATGGTGGCGGAGGGGCAGGAGCCCCTCCGAGATTGGATCTCCCTCACTGTTCTCTTCTGTTTCACGCTCCCCTGATCTGGTCGAAAACCGTTTCTTATATTCCGGGAGATCCGTAATTCCGATTGCGCTGAGATTTTAACACGATTTTTTTCCGGATATAAGCTTCCTTGTGCCCGAAGTAGAGCTCCAACCGACGTTTGAGGAGGGCACAACCCACCACCATGTGCCAGGGGCCTCTGGCGCGCCTGGTGTCTTGTGGGCTGTGTGGGCCTCCGTTTGCGGTGATTCCAACTCCCAAAAATCACATATATTCCAAAATAATTCTCAGTGAAATTTTATTGCATTTGGACTTTGTTTGATATGGATTTTTTACGATACAAAAATATGCAAAAAATAGGAAATAGCACTGGGCACTGGATCAATAGGTTAGTCCAATAAATCATATAAAAAGTTGCCAAACGTATGTGAAAGTGGTATAATATTGGAATGAAACAATCAAAAATTATAGATATGACGGAGACGTATCAGCATCCCCAAGCTTAATTCCTGCTCGTCCTCGAGTAGGTAAATGATAAAAAGATAATGTTTTATGTGGAATGCTACCTAACATAAACTTGATCATATATCTAATCATGGCATGAATATTAAGACATAAGTGATTCAAAGCAATAGTCTATAATGTGACATAAAGATATCAATACTCAGGCATCCCAACAAACAACCATGTCTTTCAAAATATCAACGCTAAAGAAAGCTATCCCTACGGAATCATATCATGCTTTGTCTTCTTAACACAAAGTATTTATCATGCACAACCCCGATGACTAGTCGAGCAATTGGTTCATACTTTTTTAACGCGCTTCAGCTTTTTCAACCCTCACGCAATACATGAGCGCAAGCCATGGATATAGCACTACGGGTGGAATAGAGTATGATGATAGGGGTGAATATATAGAAGACAAAAAAGTAAGAAAGTCTCACATCGCCGAGGCTAACCAATGGGCTATGGAGATGCCCATCAATTGATATCAATGAGAGGAGTAGGGATTGCCATGCAACAAATGCACTAAGAGCTATAAGTGTATGAAAGCTCAATATGAAAACTAAGTGGGCGTGCATCTAATCCTATAATGAAAAATTCCCACTAGTATATGAAAGTGACAACATAGGAGACTCTCCATATGAAAAACATGGTGCTACTTTGAAGCACAAGTGTGGTAAAGGATACCAACAATGCCCCTTCTCTCTTTGTTTATTTATTATTATTTTTCTTTTTTTCTTTCATTCTTTTTCTTTCTTTTCTTTTTTTCTTTTTCTTTTTCTCTCATTGTCCGGAGTCACATCCCGACTTGTGGGGGAATCATAGTCTCCATCATCCTTTCCTCACTGGGGCACTACTCTAAAAATGAATAATGATGATCATCACACTTCTATTTACTTATAACTCAAAAGATATAAAAGTAACAACTCGATACCTATGACAAAGTATGACTCTATATGAATGCCTCTGGCATGTACCAGGATGTGCAATGATCTAGCGTAACATGTATGAAAAATGCTGAATGGTGGCCGTGCCACAACTACTATGTCAGCTATATGATCATGCAAAGCAATATGACAATGAATGCTCAAGTCATCAAACAGAAGCGGTGGAAGTTGCATGGCAATATATCTCGGAATGGCCATGGAAAAGCCACAATAGGTTGGTATGGTGGCTGTTTTGAGGAAGATATAATAGGGCTTATGTGTGATAGAGCGTATCATATCACAGGGTTTGGATGAACCTGCGAAGTTTGCACCGACTCTCGAGGTGAGAAAGGGCAATGCACGGTACCGTAGAGGCTAGCAAATTGGGAAAAGGTAAGAGTGCGTATAATCCATGGACTCACATTAGTCATAGAGAACTCATATACTTATTGCAAAAGTTTATTAGCCCTCGAAGAAAAGTACTACTATGCATGCCCCTAGGGGATAGATTGGTAGGAAAAGACCATCGCTTGTCCCTGACCGCCACTCATAGGGAAGACAATCAATAATAAATCATGCTCCAACTTCATAGCATAACGAAAGACTATATGTGCATGCTTCGCGAATCACAAACCTTAACACCAATATTCCTACTAAACACAACCATTTACTAGTACCTCCCACATACTAGTATCTCTATATCGCCAAACTATTGCAAGGAATCAAAATATCATATTCAGTGATCCATAAGTTTTATGTAGGATTTTATGACTGTCCATGCAATTGACCAATTCCTGTTGAATCTCTAAATAGATATAAGTGAAGCATGAGAGTTTAATTATTTCTACAAAAGACCATGCTCTAAAAAATATAAGTGAAGCAAAAGATCATTCCACAAACAACGGTTTTCTATGTGAAGCGAAACACGCAATCCAAACTTCAAATGATATAAGTGAAGCACATGAAGCATTCTACAAGGCCATACTCAAAAAAATATAAGTCAAGTGCAATGAGCATTATATAAATCAACCATGGAATATCTCATAATAGCATGGTGCATAAAATAAAAATGGAAAAACTAAATGCAAAACACGCTCCAAGATTTGCACATATCACATGAACAAAACGAAACTGAAAACATACCAATACTTGTTGAAGAAGGATGGGATGCCTTCCGGGGCATCCCCAAGCTTAGACGCTTGAGTCTCATTGAATATTTACTTGGGGTGCCTTGGGCACCCCCAAGATTGAGCTCTTGCCTCTCCTCCTTCTACTCACATCGAGACCTCCTCGAACTTCGAACACTTCATCCACACAAAACTTAACCGAACTTTTAGTGGCGGGGTTGAATATGGCAATGAAATCCCATCATGTACTGCTGTAACATTATTGTATAATTATAAACAAACATTACCCACTGTATGCTATCACAATTCTATGGCCCCAAGTCAAGGAGGCTTCAACAAGAATTCAAACATACGCAAATAATGAAGCTATAACAGCAATATGTGAAAACAGGACAGTCTGTAAAGATTCGAACATCCACCATACTTCTGTAACACTAAAAAAATTGAAACAATTAGGAAAAATAAACATTTTGTATACAAATACATTACAAAATGTTTCAGAACCGTTTGATGTTCCAGTAAAAAATGTAAAATCTGGCACTACAGCCAAAGTTTCTGTTTTGCACCGCACAAACCAACAAGCAATTTAAACATCATAAAGGCAAATCTTGGCACATTATTTTTATAATACAATGGAATTGTACAAGGGGATAATTATTTTTGTTGAAAAGTTTCTGCAATTAAGATTCACAAAGTTTCAATGAGCATGAACAAAGTTCAAGGACATCCCCCACTTTCACAATGCTCGTCTCTCTCACTTTCGCTTTTCTTTTTGTGAAGTTTTAAGGTTCCCCCTATGTTTTTTTTAACTATATAAAAGCACTCAACAGAAATAAAATGACTCTCTAAAACTTCCGGGTTGTCTCCCTGGCAGCGCCTTCTTTAAAGCCATTAAGTTAGGCATAAAGTGCTCAAGTAATGGATCCACCCGGATCCCAAGGTATATCAAAGCCAATTTGAATCAACAATGATTTAACATTTAGTAGTGAGCACAAAGCAACATATATCAAGCAATGATGAAGTCTAACTCTCTTCCTATGCATCGGCATGTCATACAAGCGCATCAAGTAAAGGCCAATACATAGCATAAGCGGTTTCTTGCAATTCTATTGTATTGGAAACATAAAGAGGCGGAGATGTAGTTCCTATCTCATAATAATTGCAAGTAGAAGCAGAAAGCACATGCATATTATATTCATCAAAATTATCATGTGCAACAGTAAAAGGCAACCCATCAATGTAATCCTTAATAAGGGCAAACTTCTCCGATATAGTATAGTTGGGAGAATTCAAATAGATAATAGGACTATCATGTGTGGATGCAATAGCAACAATGTCATTCTTAACATAAGGAACTATAGCAAGTTCATCTCCATAAGCATAATTTAAATTGGCATCATGGCCACAAGCATAGAAAGCATCATCAAAAAGGGATATTTCAAACGAATCAACGGGATCATAGCAATTATCGTAGCATTCATCCTTCAGTAAGCATGAAGGGAAATTAAACAATGTATGAGTTGAAGAGTTAGTCTCATTAGAAGGTGGGCACGGGTAGCTAATCCGCTCTTCCTCCGTTTGTTCTTCGCTCTCCCCATCATCTTTTTCATCCAATGAGCTCGCAGTTTCATCAATTTCTTCTTCCATAGACTCCTGCAAAATATTAGTCTCTTCTTGGACAGCGGAGAAGTCCTCAATATATGGTTTAATATAATCATTAGTAGAATAATTTTCATAGCAATATTTAAGTATGGCAAAAATTTCAGATTTGTAAAGAGTAGCATCATACTTTTCAATCAAAGAAGCAATTTCATAAGCACCCTTAAAAGCAACAAATTCTTCAATTTGTTCAATCTCAAAGTAATTATAAACACCTTTGGCATAAGAAGATATGATTCCATTATCAATAAACTTACATTGGTAGGGAAGGTGTTTCTTAGGGTCTTTAGAACAACAAGTAAAATCATATAATTCACATAAATTCCAAGCATAGCATTGCATAGTATTAATTTGATGCTGTAAAAGTGTCGCGGAAAACGACACCTATGGGATCATGGGGAATCCCTACTACGGTTGACAGGGCGCGGGGCTCTGGAAAGAGCGGGTTTAGGAGATCAACACGGGGGAATTTTATCCAGGTTCGGGCTGCAAGCGATGCGTAATACCCTACTCCTGCTGGTTTGTGTTTATCTGGTGTTCTTGGACTAGCTACAAAGCGTGCGGGGTCCAAAAAGTCTGAATCCCCCCTCAGTAAGCCGCGGGCCTCCTTTTATAGTCAAAGGGGTCACCACAGTGGCACACGGGAGGTGGAAAGTATGTACTGTCCACAAGTCAATCCCTGGCACCGTAGGACAAAACGCATTTAATGCGCTGCTGACGTGCCCTCTCACTTTATCGGGGATGGCAAGGAAGCTCGTCCCGTCTGTCGCCACTTCGCCTCACTCCGACGCGCGTCCAGGCTGACGAGGCGTGCTGCGCCACGCTGGCTAGTTGCTGGCTGCTGAGTTGGTGCGGTGGCAGAGTCTTCACGAAGATCTGCATGCCACCACACAGGTGCTTGCTGAGTTGTCCTGGAAGCTGCATGTCGCTGCGCAGGTGCCTGCCTTGTTGGCGGGCTGACTGTTGTGTTGAATGGCGGTGGAGCCTTGGCAGGTGTGGGCCTGGCTGCGGCCCCGCAGATGTAACCGGCAAGGGTCTTGCCGGGGCCCCGGCAAGGGTATTGCCGGGGTCTCGTAGGTGTCCCCAGCAAGGGTCTTGCCGGGGGTCTTGTGAGCGTCCCCCGGCAAGGATCTTGCCAGGGGTTTCCATCTTCTAGTTCTCATCTAGCCTTCTATGTTCTTGGTCTTCACAATGATCTGCATGCCACCATGCAGGCGCCTCCCGAGCCTTGGTTCCAATGTCGTTGATGGTGTTGGAACTGTTAGGCTCAAGGGTGGGGGCCTCGCTGGTGTTGGGCAAGATGCCCCGGCAAGGCTCTTGCCGGGGAAAGCCCACCTTGTCCCTTTGCTCCTCGCGCCTTTTGCTTGGCGCTGCTCTGGTTATCTTGTGTCTCCGCTTCCTCTGCCCCGCCAAGCGTGGTCGCAGGCGTGGCTACAACTGCCCGCGCACAAGTAAAGGGGTACAGAAGGCCCCTAATTTTGTACACCGACAGGAGCCCCCGGGCCTGGGCCACACATAAGCGCAGAGCGTTGTTGGGCCAGGCCCAAAACGGTGTGCGGGCATGTGTGGCAGAGTCTTTACTGCAGTAATTCCTTCGCCAGTTGCGCTTCCCCACGGCCTGCATTTAATGTGTGACGTGGGGGTCGTGCATCGAGCAGTGGCAGCACGCTTGCGTCACATCGTGGTGGATAGTAAAGAGGTGGCTTGGGCCTTCCCCATAAAAGGAGGAAAACACAGGGGCGCGGCTCATTTACTAAGTGGACTCAGGTCGAGGCCTTCAAGGCGCCCGCGCCCCACGATCATGGGGTGGAAAACAGTCGCTTCACTTGTCTTCTCGATTCTGGCCCGCTCGCCACATGTCCTCCATGCCCCAAGGAGGGTAGGTGGTGGACGCGGAGGGCACGGTCCTTAATGCCGAGGCGGCAAACCGGGTCATCGCTGATTGGAGCAGCGGGTCGGTCCCGATTCCCTGCGCCCCTGGCGGCCAGATTGGTCAAGTGGGGCGGCCGTCCTTAGATCGGGGAGGCGGAGCCCTGGCCCCGCCCTTTTATAAAAGGGGAGGGGGCATAACTTCCTTCAATCCTTCAACATTCATCTCCTTCCATCTTGACTCCCCCCTCCCTTCGCTATGGCGAGAGGGCACGCTGGCGCTCCAATGGCAACGACAAGGGTCTTCGCTCGATAGCGCGCCCCTCCTCCCTAGGAGCTCGTGGTGGCGGAGCCCGCCACGAGAGGAAGAGGGAGGGGGCGAGGCTGAGGCTGCCGTGGCGCTCGGGGGAGAGGAGGACGGGGCGGCGCACCGGCCGCGCCTCCGCCAGCGGCTCTTCCCCCAATGGAGGGCCATGTCGGGGACCAGCCCCGTGAATTTTTCATCAGGCTGTACAAGCCAGTGCGTGGTCGCCTCCGTCTCCCCCCTCCGTTCGCTCGGGAGATGGAGCTCGACCCGCCACAGGCCTTGAGGCTGCATACGAGGGGCTGCGGGAATGGCAGCATGCGGGTCTACGTCGACTTCCCCGCCCCTCACGTCATGTATCTCCGCCGCGGGTGGAAGACCTTTGCCCGTGCCCATAGCCTGTCGGAGGGGCTCGTCCTCCACTTTGCATTGACGAAGAGCGGCCTTCTTTCCGTCATGGTCTTTGGGCGCTCGAGAACTCGCCTAAGGTGTTGCGTGGAGAGCTCCACTGACGATGAAACCTCCTCCTCGAGCGAGAGTGACAAGGAGGACAACAACAGCGACGACGAGGGCGTCAAGCGGGAGGACGCCGACTCCAACTCCGACAGCCGCATCCTGCCGAGGGTCTTCCTCGTCACGCTCTCCATCGGCGCGTTCCCTGTCACTCCCTTTTTCCTTCACCTGTCACACCTGGGAGGAGAGGGGCAAGAACGGAGATCACGGGGCAATTATCTTTCTTTTGAATTGTAGGCACTTGCCAAATCTTAATTTCTAGAAAATGTAATCTCCCGAGCCCATGCTTGTGCCCTCTAACCTCTGTTCTTGCATCAGCATGTTAATGAAAAAGTCTAGCCTTGCCGGGAGCCCGTGCACGCATATGTTCGTGCAGAGGCGAAACGCCTCCTTAATGTAAATAAACGAGTCCTCCTGGCAAGCTGCCCTGCCGGCGCCCTTTGCGCCTGCCCGAGAATCATATCTGTCGGGTTACAGACAAAGGGCCCAGCCCCCCGTCCACCTCCTTTTAGGAAGGGCTACTACGACCACTCCGACCAAAACAACGTTTGGGTCGGAATTGGGAGCACCCGAGTTTTGAAAGAAGAGTGGCGAGGTTTTCTAATGCACAAGTCATAGGATACAAACACGAATGGGCAAGAGGTAAACTTTATTTGTTTGGTTTGCCGGGGATCACCGTGCCGGGCGGTCTTCTCAACTTCTTGCCGGAGCCGGGTCCTTGGCAGGATCGCGCGTCCTTGCCGTGGCTGAAAAGAAGAGAGGGCAAGAGCATGGAAGCTCGGTGGTCCACTAACATTCATTGGAATCAAAAAGTAGTACAGTACCCTGGACAAGCATGCACATACGTATACACATAAACATGGAAATCGACAGGAAACTATACATACTAAGGGATTCCTTTACCTGACTGCCACAGGGTCTGCGCCTGGCTCTGTACATAGGTTTACATGCCTTGCCGGCAAGGCTAGCACAAAATGGGGGTCGCCGGGGCTCCCGGCAACCGCGCCTTAGGGGTAAAACTTGCGAAGATGTTCGATATTCCAGGAATTGCTCATCGGAATGCCATCTTCGGTCTCCAGGCAGACTACGTCGGGCCTAGTGACTCGTATTACCCGATAAGGGCCTTCCCACTTTGGCGTCAACTTGTTTGAATTCTTGGCGGGTTGAATCCGCCGAAGAACAAGGTCGCCTTCCTCAAGGCTTCGGGCATGAACCTTGCGGCTATGATAGCGGCGCAAGGCTTGCTGGTAGCAAGCGGCTCGCACTGCGGCCCGAAGACGATCTTCCTCAAGGAGCGTCGCATCCTCTTGGCTCAACTTCTCTTGCTCAAGCTCATCATAAGCGAGCACTCGAGGTGACCCGTATGTGAGTTCCGTGGGGAGAACTGCTTCCACCCCGTATACCAGGGCAAAGGGTATCTGGCCAGTGGCTCGATTTGGCGTCGTTCTAATCGAGCAAAGAACCGTTGGCAACTCATCAATCCAGCGCCTTCCGCACTTGTGCAGCTTGTCAAAAGTTCTGGTCTTGAGGCCCCGCAGCACTTCTGCATTCGCCCTCTCAGCCTGGCCGTTACTTTTGGGATGAGCAACAGAAGCAAAACAAACCTTGCTGCCGAGGTCTTGAATGTACTGCATGAAGGTGCGGCTTGTGAACTGTGTGCCATTGTCGGTGATGACCCTATTGGGCACACGAAAACGGCAGACTAGCCCCTTGAAGAACTTGACGGCTGACTGTGCCATCACCTTTCTCACCGGCTCCACTTCCGGCCACTTTGTGAACTTGTCGATTGCGACGTACAAGTACTCAAAGCCCCCGACAGCACGGGGAAAGGGCCCAGTATATCGAGCCCCCAGACCGAAAATGGCCAGGAAAGAGGGATGGTCTGAAGAGCTTGAGCCAGTTGATGAAGCTTCTTTGAATGGAACTGGCACGCTTCACACTTGGTTACTAGTGCAGTCGCATCCTGGAGAGCAGTGGGCCAGAAGAAACCTTGCCGGAATGCTTCATCGGCAAGGGCTCTCGACCCTATGTGGGAGCCACACATGCCTCCATCTATCTCTGCCAACAGCCTCAGTCCGTCTTCCCGAGGAATTCACTTCAACTTCACGTCGTTCGGTCTCCTTCTGTATAGGGCATCATCCACAAATTGGTACATGCTGGACTGACGGGCTACTTTCTCTGCTTCTTCCTGCTCCTCGGGGAGCTCTCCTGTTTTGAGGAAACAAACGGTGGGCTGCGCCCATGCCGGAGCCTGGGGCTCGACGGCAAGGACTAAAGGCACATCTTCGGCCGTAAGGGTAGTAGCCTCTACGGCCAGGGCTTGAGGCCCTGCCGGGGGTTGCTGCTCTCCGGCAAGCTTGGGGCACCCGGCAACGTCCTTGCCGGCGGCTCCTGGGAGCTCAGCAGGAAAGTACCTGCCGGGGCCCGCCTTCCTTCGTTTGCTCTGTCCTGCTGATGGTTCAACAGATGGCTGAGTTAATTGAAGCACAAAGGTACCTGGTTCCACAGGCAACTTGAGGGCAGCACGTTTTGATAGGTCGTCAGCAATTTCGTTCTCCGCTCGGGGAACATGCTCTGCTTGTAATCCGTCAAAGCGCTCTTCCAACTTCCTGACTTCATCCACATAGGCCTCCATCAACGGGATCTGGTAATCCTTGTTGACTTGCTTAACGACGAGCTGCGAATCACCTCTGATGATGAGCTTCCTGATTCCGAGGTCTGCCGCGATCCTGAGACCGGCAAGCAATCCCTCGTACTCTGTCGTGTTGTTCGTTGATTTTTCCTGGGCAAAGTGCATCAGGATTATGTACTTGAGGTGCTCTCCAGTGGGCGTGACGAGTAGCACGCCGGCACCAGCACCTTGTAGCGAGAAAGAACCATCAAAGTACATAACCCAATCGCGGCAGGTCTCCTTGCCGGGAAGGGTGGTCTCTTGAATCTCTTCGTCGAGCGTTGCGGTCCATTCCGCTATGAATTCTGCCAAGGCTCGGCTCTTGATCGTTGAAGTACTTTCAAACTTGAGGCCAAAGCTCGACAGCTCCAATGCCCACTCCACAATCCTCCCCGTCGCATCCGGGTTGTGCAAAATCTGTTGCAAAGGGAGGCGGGTGACAACGGTGATCTCATGTGCTTGGAAATAGTAACGTAGCTTCCTCCAGGCCATAAGGAGGCCGAAAAGTAGTTTCTGCAAACCAGAATATCTCGATCTAGCCCCCTGCAAGAGGGAACTGACAAAATAAACCGGGTGCTGCACCACCTTCTTCTTCTGTTCCACTTCGCCCATCTGCGTAGACTCTGCCTTGCCGGGGCCGGGCCTTGCTGGGGAGGACTCCGGCCCACCATCCGACGGCTCACCTGCTACTTCTGCTTCTTCCTCAAGTTCCCTCTGCGCCACCAGCGCAGCACTAACCACTTGATTCGTTGTTGCTAAGTATAGCAGCAGCGGCTCTTATGGTTTAGGCGCGACTAGTATTGGCGTGGAGGAGAGGTACCTCTTCAAATTTTGCAGCGCTGTCTCTGCCTCCGTAGTCCACTTTACTGGACCCGCCTTTTTCAAAACTTTGAAAAAAGGGGAGGGCGCGCTCAGCAGATTTGGAGATGAACCTACTCAGGGCAACAACGCAGCCAGCGAGCCTACGGACGTCTTTGACCCGTTTTGGCGCCTCAATCTGCTCAATTGCCTTGATCTTGTCGGGATTTGCTTCAATTTTGCGTTGAGACACAAAGAACCCAAGAAGTTTGCCGGAGGGGACACCGAACACGCACTTCTCTGGGTTGAGCTTGAGGTTGATCTTGTGCAGGTTTGCAAATGTTTCTTCTAGATCTTGCACGAGCGTGGCCCTGTCCTTGGTTTTGACCACTATGTCGTCCATATAAGCTTCCATATTTCTATGTAGCTGGGGCTCAAAACCAATTTGGACCGCCCGGGCAAATGTTGAACCAGCGCTCTTCAACCCGAAAGGCATTCGTACAAAACAGTACATACCACATGGGGTGATGAACGCGGTCTTCATCTTCCTTCACCATCAAGATCTGGTGGTATCCTGAATAGGCGTCGAGAAATGACAGTACACTACTGCAGGATGGTCCAAACGCGACACTACGATCAGAGACCCTTCGACAAAACTGTGTGCGATGCCATAATCGCAAACGGTGGTGTAAAAAATCGTCAAAAAGGTGCAAAACGTTTGCGATGACGGATGCATCAAACACGGTTCAGATTTTAGTTGCGTGTGCGATGCAGGGCATACGGTTCAGGTCAATTAACTGTTTGGGATGAGGAGGAAGAAAACAAACGAGCGGCCAGATGAAGGCGCGTGCGATATACAGCATACGGTTCACTAGGATGAACTGTGTGTGATTAGGCAACACAATGGAAACGGTTCAACTGAACAAGATGTGTGTGATACGTGGCAAACAAGTCCATAATCTGAAATGTGTGCGAAGACCAATAATAACACAAACGATTGCTGCTAATAAGCCGTGTGAATTGCTCTATCTACAATAGAATAACATGTATATATATATAACTGAAATAAACATCCAATTACATAAGTGACTATACAGATCATTCGCACACACCTCAATAAACAATTGCATGCATTCTAAAGTAGGAGAAACGATTGTCTAGTCATCTACTTCATGTGACGCTCCCGCCACTGCTATGTGGCTCGATCCCTCATCTTTGTCAGGAAGAAGACACTTCCTCATGTCAACGATCCGCCTGTACATCTCGTAGCTTGTGTACGCGTCCATGGCCGCGTACTTGACATGTTGTTCATCTAGTCTCTTATGCCACACACTGTGTCAGGCATTCTTGTCCTTATTGCTCTCATTCTTCATCTTCGCGTAGTAGGGGTCGATGATGGCCGAGGCGAGCTCAACCAAGGAGTTTAGTTTGTTTTTGTCGCTGCCCCAGACCTTGTAGTGGTGCTGGATGTTGACAAGATTCGGGCATTTCAAGTCTGAAACCTTGAGCGCTTTTAGATTGTTGGTGGTGTCCACCATAGCAAAACTGTAGTCGGAGCTGTTGATAAACCTGGAAAAATGCTCGCAAGGCCTTGTGGCAAGGTGGAAGTGGTACACGAGGACGTCATGTCGCACGCACAACTGGGCGACGGCAACCTTCTAATCGTGCCCGGCACGACCGATGGTGTACTCGAGGTCGAAGCCGACCACTCGGTACTTGTCCTCGGCAAGGAGCTGCTCCATAGTTTGGGTGGAGCTCTCCACAGAGACCAGATCGTTCGTGTACACCACCGAGAGGGCCTTCCCCCTCACGTGGGTGTCCACTACGTGATGTGTGGTGAACTGCCCGCCGTTGTCGTCGTCGGCCGCTGGGAGCGCCATTGGAGCCACGGGAAGCGCCAATGGAACCGCTGGATGTCCTCTTTGTATGTGTCCTCGTGGGTGTGCTTATTGTGTCGTGTGAGACGAGAGATGAAGGTAAATGGCTGCAGGAATAAAAGCGGGCCGGGCGGCGTGGATTCTCGGCGCGCCCGCATGGCTGTTTTTGCAGTGGGTAACTGCTCGTCGCGCCATGCCCGGTGCAACCGCTTGCACACGAACGTGCGTGATCGTGCGCCGGCCCCAAACACTGGCAGCACGCATGGAGGGATGAGGGAAGAGCACCCGGAGAGACGCAAGAGCAGAGCGTGTGCGGCGGGACGCGAGCAGAGCACGCTGCGGCCGCCTTTACCGCAAGCAACCACACGCATAGAGCAGTTGAACACGCAGGAAATGGTCGCCTACAAGCCGGCCGACAGTTGCGTCGCTGCGTAGAGAGCGGCCGTGTGGTACCACCTCCGTCTAGTCTATAGTCTCATTTATATTCCGTTCCATACTTTGACCTCAAATTTAACCAACAAAATGTTAATGCATGTTTTAAAAATTATATAATAGGAAACTATGTTCAAGTACAAATCCAACTATACAATCTTTGGCGACATGCATTCGTATTTTATTAGTTAAATCATACATATAAACCAGGATGGTGGTATAGTAGGTAATTAAATCACAAACGTTTTTTATTAACCGTCTGTGTACGTGGCCTTTCGTCCTCCTCTCGCACGTCTTGTCACCCCGCTGCCACAGACGGCTTACAGCGCAAGCTTGCACAGCGCGCGGGGGCGTTCTTTTTGCCAAACGGTTGCGCCAATGAATCATCGGTGAGCCCGTTCCCGTGCAACCTCGCAGGTTCCCGTGCAAGCTTCCCGCCCGACTCGGTGAAATCCCCCAAAATCCCAATGCTTACCGGCCTGCTATAAAAACCCTCACGGCCGGCGAGTCCTGCGTCGCATTTTCCCCTCCATCCCTGTAGCTTATCTCGTCTGCTTCTCCCACAATCGCCAATGGCACCGGTCCTTCTTCATCGCTCAGCCACTCCGCCGTCATCAGAGGACAGCTCCAGCTGGGAGGCTACGCCGCGGCGGCGGCGCAGTCCCCGGCGTAGTGTAGTGCACGTAGCGTCCCTGTTGGGTGTGCATGGAACACCCACCACACGCTCCGCCGCCGGTGCCCGTCGGCAGTTGTTGCCGGCCGCCGTTGCCGCCACACCACCGTCGAAAGCCAGGGCCATCACCCGCTCCGCCGCCATGGCCCGAAGGCGTGAGGTGGCCGTCGTGGCCGCCACCCCACTGCCAGCCACTATGGCCATCACCCGCTCCGCCACCGCGGCCCAAAGGCGGGAGATGGTGGTCGTGGCCACCACCCCGTCGTTGGCCGCCATGGCCGCCAGCCCACCGTCGACCGCCGAGGTCAGCACCCGCTCCGCCACCGCCGCCCGAAGGCGGGAGGCGGAGGTGGATGCCCACACGTGCGTCAGCGACCTTGCGCGCTACACCGAGTTCCTGCAGGAGGAGGAGGAGCGCCTCATCGAGCACGCAAAGAGCCTTACCGCCGCCGTGGCCGCGGCACATGCCGCCTTAGAGGCAAGGAATCAGGAGATCTACGAGGAGAACCACCGCTTCGAGAGGGGTCGTCTGGAGCGGCAGAGGGCGTTCGAGGTTAGCGTCGCTGAAGCTGCATTAGCGGCAGGTACCGCATTGTGGTTGCCTAGATCGTCGGTAGGCTCCTCCTCCTCCGCCTCTTACTGAGCGCGCTCGGCAGAGGAGAGGCAGCCGGAAGTATTACAAAGCCCCTCCGTAGTAGTAGTAGTAGTGCTAGTAGTATTTAGGGGCTATTTTGTTCAGTTCATCTGACTATAGATGTGGTGGAACTGTACAACGTACTTAAAATTATCTAGTATATATAGTTGAACTAGCTATTTTAGTACGTGGTTGGCAACAATTGGGGAAAAGTTTGGTCGGTTCAGCTGTCGAGTTGAACTGTTTGTATAAATTAAGAACGACTGCTTAATCTATGAATGAAATCTATGCTTAATTACTGAATTTTAGTTGCAAAAATTAGATACTGCTAGTGATTTTTAGCTTCATATTTTGACAAATCGCAGTGTTACAAGGATTGACAAATCTTACCAAATTGTTTGTACGTGGTTGCACACGGGTCATCCAAAACAACCGTTTGCGTTGAAGGGATGCACAAATCCTGTGCTGCTCTCACTTTGCATACGGGTGTTCTATCTAAAACATTTGCGATGAAGAGCTGCAGAAATCCTGCTTGGCACATTTTCTCTTGGCTTCCTGGGGAAGCTGTCGGCTTGCATATGGGTGTTCTGACTAAAACGTTTGCAATGAGTGTTTTATATTTAAAAAACAAATTAAACTGCGGCTTGGGCACCATTAATGGAGAGGATGCGAGCAAGGCGGGCGGCCATGGAAGTCAAAGGGCTCGCTTCCCAGTGAGCCTGCGCAGCGTACAGCTCGCACGCTTCCCAATGAGCCTGCGCACTCGAGGACAGCTTGCACGCCTCTCGGTCAGCCTGCGCACCGGATGGCGCTCGTACGCCTCCCGTTCAGTCAAGGTCAAGTAGCTGTCTGCACGGCACCTCCTACAGCCATTAAAACCAAGACACGTGGCGTCACATGAATGGTTAACAGAATTTTGGATTTACTAGAATTTAAAAACCAGGCATCTCAATGTTTTGCCGGCAATCAACGGTGCCCTGGTGTTTGAAATTCATTCCCATTTCTTGCATGGGACCTATGCATGCACCCAAGGACAAAGATTTGATTTTGCAACCAATTTATATGCACTGGAGCATGTGCATGTAGTTCAAATTTGAATTATGCACACAAATGCATTGAAAACTCAGTTAATGCATAAAAATGTCCAAACGAACCGTGAAAATGCACAAAAAATCACACAACACTCATGTTGTTCTATGTTGACACAAGAAAAAATTTGAAACCAATAAGAGGCAACGGATATCGTTTCGTCCCCAAAGGTGGGACGTTCCCTACCGAAAACCGTCATGCTTGTTGTGAGAAGCTCCGGTTTGTGAGAAGCATATACCCAAACCTGCCCCAAATGGGACAAAATTTGTACCACGGCATGTTGATGCCGCTCCATGATAGCATGCCAAGTTTCATGAATTTCAGACGAGTTTTGGATTTACTAGAATTTAGAAACAAGGCATCTCAATGTTTTGCCGGCAATCAATGGTGCCCTGGTGTTTGAAATTCATTCCCATTTCTTGCATGGGACCTAAGCATGCACCCAAGGACGCAGATTTGATTTTTCAACCAATTTATATGCACTGGAGCATGTGCATGTAGTTCAAATTTGAATTATGCACATAAATGCATTGAAAACTTGGTTAATGCATACAAATTCCAAACGAACCCCGAAAAATCACAAAAATTAACACAACCCTCCTGTTATTCTATGTTGACACGAGAAAAAAAATTGAAAGCAATAAGAGGCAATGGATATTGTTTCGTCCCCAGAGGTGGGACGTTCCCTACCGAAAACCATCATGCTTGTTGTGAGAAGCTCCGGTTCGTGAGAAGCATATACCCAAACCTGCCCCAAATGGGACAAGATTTGTACCACGGCATGTTGATGCCACTCCATGATAGCATGCCAAGTTTCATGAATTTCAGACGTGTTTTGGATTTACTAGAATTTAAAAACTAGGCATCTCAATGTTTTGCCGGCAATCATTGGTGCCCTGGTGTTTGAAATTCATTCCCATTTCTTGCATGGGACCTAAGCATGCACCCAAGGACACATATTTGATTTTTCGACCAATTTATATGCACTGGAGCATGTGCATGTAGTTCAAATTTGAATTACGCACATAAATGCATTGAAAACTTAGTTAATGCATAAAATATCCAAATGAACCCCGAAAAATCACAAAAATTCACACAACACTCTTGTTATTCTATGTTGACACGAGAAAAAACTTTGAAAGCAATAAGAGGCAATGGATATCATTTCGTCCCCAAAGGTGGGACGTTCCCTACCGAAAACAATCATGCTTGTTGTGAGAAGCTCCGGTTTGTGAGAAGCATATACCCAAACCTGCCCCAAATGGGACAAAATTTGTACCACGGCATGTTGATGCCGCTCCATGATAGCATGCCATGTTTCATGAACTTCAGACGAGTTTTGGATTTACTAAAATTTAAAAACTAGGCATCTCAATGTTTTGTCGGCAATCAACGGTGCCCTGGTGTTTGAAATTCATTCCCATTTCTTGCATGGGACCTAAGCATGCACCCAAGGACACATATTTGATTTTTCGACCAATTTATATGCACTGGAGCATTTGCATCTAGTTCAAATTTTAATTATGCACATAAATGCATTGAAAACTCAATTGATGCATAAAATGTCCAAACGAACCCCAAAAAATCACAAAACTTCACACAACACTCCAGTTGTTCTATGTTGACACGAGAAAAAAATTTGACAGCAATAAGAGGCAATGGATATCGTTTCGTCCTGAAAGGTGGACGTTCCCTACCGAAAACCATCATGCTTGTTGTGAGAAGCTCCGATTTGTGGGAAGCATATACCCAAACCTGCCCCAAATGGGACAAAATTTGTACCACGGCATGTTGATGCCGCTCCATGATAGCATGCCAAGTTTCATGAATTTCATACGAGTTTTGGAGTTACTAGAATTTAAAAACCAGGCATATCAATGTTTTGCCGGCAATCAACGGCGCCCTGGTGTTTGAAATTCATTCCCATTTTTTGCATGGGACCTAAGCATGCACCCAAGGACACATATTTGTTTTTCCAACCAATTTATATGCACTGGAGCATGTGCATGTAGTTAAAATTTTAATTATGCACATAAATTTATTGAAAACTCAATTAATGCATAAAAATGTCCAAACGAACCCCGAAAAATCACAAAAATTCACACAACACTCCTGTTGTTCTATGTTGACACGAGAAAAATATTGAAAGCAATAAGGGGCAATGGATATCGATTCGTCCCCAAAGGTGGGAGGTTCCCTACCGAAAACCATCATGCTTGTTGTGAGAAGCTCCGGTTTGTGAGAAGCATAAACACAAACCTGCCCCAAATGGGAAAAAATTACAACGGCATGTTGATGCCGCTCCATGATAGCATGCCAAGTTTCATGAATTTCAGACGAGTTTTTGATTTACTAGAATTTAAAAACCAGGCATCTCAATGTTTTATCGGCAATCAACGGTGCCCTGGTGTTTTAAATTCATTCCCATTTCTTGCATGGGACCTTAGCATGCACCCAAGGACACATATTTGTTTTTTAACCAATTTATATGCACTGGAGCATGTACATGTTTTTCAAATTTGAATTATGCACATAAATGCATTGAAAACTCAGTTAATGCATAAAAATGTCCAAACGAACCCCGAAAAATCACAAAAATTCACACAACACTCCTGTTGTTCTCTGTTGACACGAGAAATTTTTTGAAAACAATAAGAGGTAATGGATATCGTTTCATCCCCAAAGGTGGGATGTTCCCTACCGAAAACCATCATGCTTGTTGTGAGAAGCTCCGGTTTGTGAGAAGCATATACTCAACCTGCCCCAAATGGGACAAAAATTTTACCACGGCATGTTGATGCCGCTCCATGATAGCATGCCAAGTTTCATGAATTTCAGACGAGTTTTTGATTTACCAGAATTTAAAAACCAGGCATCTCAATGTTTTGCCGGCAATCAACGGTGCGCTGGTGTTTGAAATTCATTCCCATTTCTTGCATGGGACCTATTAGCATGCACCCAAGGACACAAATTTGATTTGTCAACCAATTTATATGCACTGGAGCATGTGCATGTAGTTCAAATTTGAATTGTTCACCTGAAATGGCTAGAAACCCAATTTAATGTATAAAATGTTCAAATGAACCCTAAATAATTCCAATTCTTCTACGACACACATATAGTTGCATGTTCACTCTAGATAAAAGGTCTAGCAATTCAAACACCGTCCATTGCCATTGTGACCCCATTATGTAATTCAAATCAAGATGGAAAATCAAGTAGATCACACACAGTTTATTATCAGCAACCGTGTGAGATGCAGCACAAAATATCCTGGAGCACCGTCGGTGTATAGTATGCCTATGGCTTACGCGAGAAGGTGCATCGGCTACAGTCCACAGCCGGCGTCTCAAGCACACTAGCTCGCTCCCCAAATATTATTTCACTGTTCAATCGTTGCCGGTGAAAGATGGGCACGTGGACCCGCGTCGTGAGGGCAACTTTGGTGGCCCACTCCGGCGAGAGCGCGGCCGCAGCCGCCATGCGCGTGCTAACAAGGTGCATGAGCGCGGCCGCAATCTGCGACCGGGCGGCAAAGGCAGCCCAAACGGCTGATGTTGCTTCTCAGGTGGCGGCAGCAACATCTGCCTCAGGGATAGCAACTGGCGAGAGCGGCACAACAGCTGTCCGTTCCGCAGCGGCGGCCTTAGCCCTGATGGAGGCCGCCCACGCCCAGCTCCTGGCGGTCACTGCACAAATCAAAAGAAGCTTCTCCGACAACGGTCGGCAACCCACGGCCGAAGAGCTGGCAATCGCCGAGAGTGTTCGAGCAGCCGGCCGTTCCTCTGCCACATACCTTGCGACGACGGAGCCCGTCCAAGCCAGATCGCATCCGCCCACGCCCAGCTCGTGGCGGCCTTTTGCAAAGTGATGGCGGACGCGGATGGCGAGATGCTTGCCAAGTATGGTGCGGTGGATGCCATGCAGCCCCTTCCCCAGGAGACCGTCAGGCGCGAGCTGGACATGGAGGCGGCGGCAGAGCTCGACGAGCACCAGCCGTAGTAGTACTCTTTGTTTTGTTTAATTAAGAGCGCCAGTCTTTAATTTGTTAGAGTAATGTTTAGGTCAGCTAGCTCTGTTTAATTGCTGAACTTGCTCGATTAAGAAGTGTGGGTGTGCTGTAGTCTCCTTTGTGTACCCAAATTATGCAATGATGTGGATGACCACTGTAACCATGGAAATACGAACCAAAACTTTTGACGTTCAAACTCATCACACACGGGTTAAGCTATCTGAATCATTTGTGATGTCCACATATCGTACACAGTTCTGAATTAAGGGACCGTGTCTAATGACACTTTGCGCTCCAGTTTTTTCGCTGAAGCGATTCCAAAAGCCACATTTCCCCTCTTTCCGCCTTCCTTTCCAAGTTGAAACCTTCACTCCTTGCTTGCAGCGCCGCCTCCTCGTCGGTGACCCTCCTTCATGCTGCTCGGCCTCCTCTATCCAGGCAGGTAATCCACACCCGACCCCCATCCTCCTCCTCCTTCCACATCCCACATGCCCCAACCGCCGGCACGAGCGCGACACCAACCACCCAAATCACCGACCCCTCCACCAAATAAGTGCCGGCCTAAGCCATGGTGCACGCAGTATAGCCAGGACCTCATGGAGCATTTGGCAGCGGAGAAGCAAATCACGGCCGCACGCGCGTATGAGGTCGCGATGGCTGCCATTCGTGCTGACCCCTAGATCTTGAAGGAGCACCTTGCCATTTGCTAGCTACGCCGGTTAAGCATGCTTGGTTTACCCGTTGCGTGTGTTGCTCCTGCCTTTCCTTCACAAATTCAAGTGAATTATGCTATCTAATTTTACCATGCAATCCGTTGCTCTTGTCAGGATCCCGATCCTAAGTCACACCGATCTAGCATGTAACACCTCATATCACATTGCGGCCTCACGCACGGTATTCCCACGGGTGTCGCCTTACCTGGCCCGGGACTGTTTGCGCCTTTTGGCTCACGTATATGATAGTGTCGCTAGCATCCATATGACAGAGAACCCAGGCCGACATGACTAGTCGTGAACCCTAAGTGGCACTAACTTACGGGGACAGGCATACATGAAAACAACATCGAGCATGTCGGTCAGCAGCGTGTGAATCTGGGCTGTAGCAACTGGGCTAACAGGACTCCGGGAACCCGGGCTGTAGCAGGCTAGCAGGACTCCGGATGTCACCGCGTGACATTTCCCTGAAGGGACAGACACAGGAACGAAGTGTATCACATGCCGGCCAGTCTAGGTGTTCCGGAGCAGTAGTGCTGGGCTAGCAGGACTAGGTAAACCGGGCAGTAGCGGACTACCAAAGCTCAGTGGAAGCACCAGACTAGATTTCCCCATAAGAGAGGCGACCAAGGATAAACAACTAGATTGTCGGATCCCACACATACCAAGCATTTCAATCATACACACAATATGCTCAATATGTGCAAATACAACATGGCATCTTAACAAGACTCTACGACTCAGAGTATTTCTTCATTAGGCTCCAAGGAGCCAAGTATTACAAACATGGGTCTCATGACCCAACATACAGAGCATACAAGCAACAAGCACATGCAGAAGCTTAACTTGTCTGAGTACAGACAACTACAAATGAAGAAGGCTGAGAAGCCTGACTATCTACAAGACCCTCCCAAGGGTACAAGATCGTAGCTGAGGTAACAAGCTAAACGTCGAAGTCCACGCGGAACTACTAGTGAGACTGAAGTCTCTCTACAAAAACATAAATTAAGCAAACGTGAGTACAAATGTACCCAGCAAGACTTACATCAGAACTAACTACATATGCATCAGTATCAACAAAGGGGTGGTGGGGTTTAACTGCAGCAAGCCAGCTTTGACTCAGTGGCTATCCTGTACTACGACTGCAAGTAACTCTTTTGAGGTGGTGCACACGAGTCCACATATTCATCATATCAATACACCACTATGGATCCGCTCCCGTCTCCCTACGAGAACGCCATCCATAGCACTCACGCTTATCTTGCGCATTTTAGAGTATCCACTTTCACTTGTGTATGAACTGTACAGGCAACCCAGAAGTCCTTTACCGCGGACACGTCTATTCGAATAGATGATGTTAACCCTGGAGGGGTGTACTTCTTCACACACGCTCTCGCCACTTACCATCATTATTCCCTTCAGTGGCAAAAGGAATTACTTTTGATACATAGATCATTGGAACTCTTCACACCAGCCTGAGGCAATTCATAATTGATCGTTTGAAGAAATGGCATACTCAGTTTGGGAATGGGACTATAAGTCAAATCCTCATGGGGAGTGGATGATATCTTGACTCAACAGAATGACCACTACATTAACTTACCGGAATTACAGAGGAACTAAGATCAAAATCTTTGAGATGCCCCAACCGTCATAACTACCTGAGATTCAGATCTGGTTGGTGGGAGGATATTCCAGACTCAACATGTTTGAAAAGGAAAGTTTGCAACACAAATCGACGAGATAATGTTGCGAGATTCTCGGGAGATGAACTATGGTAGTAAGCTCCAAAACATGAGCGGGTTCTGCTACACACCTATGAACACGTTGTCCCAGACAAGCATGACCACGTAGTAGTCTTATAATGAAACACTACCGAGTTCTGGTTGGGAACCATCATTGCGGAGAGCGAAGCCCATGCATAAGTCATATGATTAGCTCTTATGAAGGAACTTCTTCTCCTTGAACAAATCAATCAGTGGCTTGGTGTGCTAGGGATCACATATGGAATGGAGATGATCAATCTATCAGACCATAGAATGCTTCGCACGTGCATGACTGGCTTGGGATGATTCCAAAGGAAGAAAAATACAAGCTTTCTCAAATTCACGGTGGCAACTTGCTTCAAATGCACATGAACTAGAGGAAGTCACTTTTTCATCCAACATATGCTTCATGAACGGGACATGAAGATAATGCTTATAAAAGTTTCCAACACTAACATAGATGTCCAACATGAATCATGGATAAGATGAAAATATTGCTGATGGGCTCAACAACAGGTCATCTAGATTTCCGTGAAGATGGAATTCCACAACTATGTGAACAAAGCGATAGCATTGGTCAGACCCAAAAGATATAATGGTGTATGCTCGAGAAATCTACCACAAGTAAGACAACATTACGAACACCATTGGTCCTGATTTGATTTGACGATAGCCCATGCACAAATCAAAGATTGGATAAGTTAATAGCGCCGACAATTGATCGCGAGGATCAATAGAAGGAGATATCATCTTTCTTCAACAAACACACAAACATAAGGATATCCCTTTGGAGATGAACTAAGCGGGACAAGCTTTCATCTTCCAACTTTCCAAGTTATTGTTTAGCTTAACCAACTAGCTCAGGGTATCCAACACAGCTTCTTGGAGAAGGGGTGGTTTAGGGGGAAAAACAACTTGATCGCGAGCTCAACATAACAGTCAGGGGACAACCCGGTGATACTTCCGAGAGGATATTCAGAAAATCACGAACCACCAATATGTTATTAAGCTCGGGAATAGTCCTGCTTTTCAGGGCAAGACGATATGATCAAGTAAGCGAGGGATTGGCACAATCCTAACTCACTGATTGAAGAGTGCACCAGGAAATATGGACTAGGTACCACGATCAACCTTAGGATGATGATTGAATAACCAACACGCTAAGAATGCAATTATTGTCGATTAGCTACCAAGCAACGGAGTTGCTATGAGTATTGATTTCACGCATCACAGTTCACTTGTCGGCATTCCGGTTACAATAACACGGAACCGAGGAATGAAACAATGATGGCGAGAAGTATCACTGCGTCAAGAATTCATAAGAGATGGTGCAATTCTCATGACAATCCTGAGATAAAGGGGGGTAATACTCCAGGGTAGAATAGAGCAAAAGCTGGATTGGCATTTGATCTGCAGAGCACAACTACTTTGACCCAATCCTAGATATGGATGAGGTACTGGAGTTTGTTTCTCCTAGTCATTCCGGAATAGAATGGCTTGACGGACCACAAGAATAATAGGCATCGATGAACGAATGCACACATACTCTTGACTATCAATTGATAGATGAAGGTCGGAATATAACTGAAGGGGGACAAATCAGAGAACATATGATTGTCTGAGTTGTGGATGCATAGATTAGTATGTCAAACGAGTCCAACATATTTCTTTCGGATAACGCATGCAGAAAGGAAGGACTGGCAGAATCACAATTTTTGAATGGAGAACTCATCAAGAGCACTCTTGTTGTGATCATTGGTTCAAAGATCTTCTGCCATAATGGTCCATGGTATTGGAAGAATGATATAACACGGACCTCAAAGACTATCACAAAGGTTACTAATATCCTAACGGAACTAGCAAACACTATCAACATGAAGTAAGTAGGGTGAATCTCGGGTGCAAGAACCCAGGAATAGAATGCCTACTAACTAATAACATCACAGGATGCTTCGAGGATGATGACCAGAATCATCACACTGGAGATACAAAGCATTGCTAGATTACTAGGTGATTCCCTAAAACACCTAGGGTCATAATAATAGCTCCAACATATATGCCGAGGCAACAGAGTACCTCAACTCACCGATTAGTGTGGTTAAACTGACCCAAAGAAACATCGGGAACGGAAAGAAGGGATTTGCAAATGCACCAGGCTGTTTAGAAACCTGGGATGACTCGGACAGCATAACGGCTGTAAATGCTCAGAAAAAGATTTGAGACGTTCACAAGGATTTGCATAGTCACTTAACAACATCATATCAAGGTTCTGGTTCAACTGACAACATATTAAATGTAGTAGAAAACTGAACTGAGGCCTGGAACCAACAATCCTAAGATTCTACGGATTAGTAACACGTGATCCTGATAGAAAGATGAGAAGCCTAGTTCTTAATCCCCGTAGAAGAGAAGAGGTTGACTCAGATCAGAAGGGCATAAGGTAAAGGAGTAAAAAGAGCCTTACGTCCCTTCCCACAATCAATTCCCTTACATATAACTAAAGCATTTCTAGACTCAACTTCGTCCAGTTTGGCTTAGTAATCCTACAGGCAGTCAGGCTCTGATACCAAAGCTGTCAGGACCCCGATCCTAAGTCACACCGATCTAGCATGTAACACCTCATATCACTTTGCGGCCTCACGCACGGTATTCCCACGGGTGTCGCCTTACCTGGCCCGGAACCGTTTGCGCCTTTTGGCTCACGTATATGATAGTGTCGCTAGCATCCATATGACAGAGAACCCGGGCCGACATGACTAGTTGTGAACCCAAAGTGGCACTAACATATGGGGACAAGCATACATGAAACAACATCGAGCATGTCGGTCAGCAGCGTGTGAATCCGGGCTGAAGCAACAGGCTAACAGGACTCCGAGAACCCGGGCTGTAGCAGGCTAGCAGGACTCCGGATGTCACCTCGTGACATTTCCCCGAAGGGACAGACACAGGAACTAAGTGTATCACATGCCGGCCAGTCTAGGTGTTCCGGAGCAGTAGTGCTGGGCTAGCAGGACTCCGGTAAACCGGGCTGTAGCGGACTACCAAGGCTCAGTGGAAGCACCGGACTACATTTCCCCATAAGAGAGGCTACGAAGGATAAACAACTAGATTGTCGGATCCCACACATACCAAGCATTTCAATCATACACACAATATGCTCAATATGTGCAAATACAACATGGCATCAGAACAAGACTCTACGACTCAGAGTATTTATTCATTAGGCTCCGAGGAGCCAAGTATTACAAACAT
This sequence comes from Aegilops tauschii subsp. strangulata, assembly GCF_002575655.3. NCBI lineage: Eukaryota > Viridiplantae > Streptophyta > Magnoliopsida > Poales > Poaceae > Aegilops > Aegilops tauschii. Next base: position 272,086,852 of record NC_053037.3, on the reverse strand, counting down.
GGGTCTCATGACCCAACATACAGAGCATACAAGCAACAAGCACATGCGGAAGCTTAACTTGTCTGAGTACAGACAACTACAAATGAAGAAGGCTGAGAAGCCTGACTATCTACAAGACCCTCCCAAGGGTACAAGATCGTAGCTGAGGTAACAAGCTAAACGTCGAAGTCCACGCGGAACTACTAGTGAGACTGAAGTCTCTCTACAAAAACATAAATTAAGCAAACGTGAGTACAAATGTACCCAGCAAGACTTACATCAGAACTAACTACATATGCATCAGTATCAACAAAGGGGTGGTGGGGTTTAATTGCAGCAAGCCAGCTTTGACTCAGTGGCTATCATGTACTACGACTTCAAGTAACTCTTTTGAGGTGGTGCACACGAGTCCACATATTCACCATATCAATACACCACTATGGATCCGCTCCCGTCTCCCTACGAGAACGCCATCCATAGCACTCACGCTTATCTTGCGCATTTTAGAGTATCCACTTTCACTTGTCTATGAACTGTACAAACAACCCAGAAGTCCTTTACCGCGGACACGGTTATTTGAATAGATGATGTTAACCCTGCAGGGGTGTACTTCTTCACACACGCTCTCGCCACTTACCACCATGTACACGTCGTGTATCTCGGCAACCTTCAAGCGGAAGCCTGGCGAGGGAGTCGGCCATGACCTGACTAACCACACAAGTCTCTAGTCCAGGTTTATCGCCTATTCGGGTTCCATCTGCAAGGAGATCCGGCCGGGGTGTCGCTCACGGCCCCGAACGATGTGAGCAGGGTTTCCCAAGCCCACCATCCGGGTGCCACTTGGTACACCGTGCCACTGTGCCTAGTCTGTCCCAAGCCCACTTGTACCGGGTGCCACTTGGTAGACTACTAACACTACCTACAAACACCAGAAACTAGTTGTAACTCCTGGACAGAGATCAGGTTGATTAATAAGTCGAGAGGGCCACTTAAGCATTCCAATGCGTGGTAGTAATTGTTCATGGATCACAAACACAGAACTCAGTTCCTGAGGACGGCTGCAATGAGACAACCCACCATGTACTCCTACATGGCCTCTCACCGCTACCTTTACCAAATCGTGTTCACACACTTAGCTCTCAACAGTAGGACATGTTCACCATATTCCAATTCATCCCCGATGAATCAGACCTGACTCAACTCTAAGCAGTAGCAGGCATGACAAACAAGCACGAATGAGTAGGCACATCAGGGCTCAAACAACTCCTACTCATGCTAGTGGGTTTCATCTATTTATTGTGGCAATGACAGGTCATGCAGAGGAAAAGGGGTTCAACTACCGCAGCATGTAACAGTTGAATCGTTGTTGTCCTAATGCAGTAAAAGAGAGCAGGAGCGAGAGAGTGGGATTGTATCGGAATGAACAAGGGGGTTTTGCTTGCCTGGCACTTCTGAAGATAGTATAGTTCTTCATCGGTGTCATCGAACTCATCATCGAAACTACGTTTGCTGAGAGGGGACAAATACCGGCAAATAAGGAAGAACACAATCAATGCAATGCAACAATTATGATGCATGATAATGACATGGCAAAATGAGTGTGTTGGGCTAATGCAACTACAACCATATGGGTTTGAGCCATTTTGAACCAAAGATTCAACCCCAAACTCATCTTATGAATTTAAATAGTGCTTTATCATGTTTTGATATAAACAGCAGGGTTAAGTTGCTTTAACATGCATGAAACCAGTACAGATGGAAAGATTGGATTTTTCTGATAATTTTTCATATATAATTTATTTCATTTGGAGTTACAGATTATTTTCTATGATTTTTAGAAGTTTTAGCTATTTCCTGAAATAAATAAATCGTTTAGATTTATTTAAAATCCAGAAAAGTGATTACTGCGTCAGCATTACATCATAGTGACGTCAGCACGTCAACTGACCGGGTCCAGGTCAAACCTGACGTGCGGGTCCTACCTGTCATTGGAACAGCGGCTAAACAGTGATTAACTAATCCTAACAAAACTATTTAACAGGCACTAGGGCCCACTGTCAGTGGTCTAGTGTTAAACCAACGAGGTAATTAGCCTAAGCTAATCACCGCCATGTTGGCAGTCGCCGGAGTTAGGCCGGCGACGACCAAACCGACGGCGGAGCGTGTCGGAAGATCGCTATGGGGCTCCGTTTTGAGCGCGGTTTGCTGCTATGCCTTGCTGGAGCTCTCGCGCATCTAGTGGTGGCAGCTGTAGCAGCTGGGACGGCCTAGGTTGACGGCGGTGACGACTTGTGCGGCGCCCGGAGATCGGCGTCGGCGAAAACAACGCTGCAGCGCACGGCAGGAGCAACGGGTGAGTGTGCTAGGCTCCTGACGGCGTTCTGAGCATGTTGCAGTGCTCGGTTGCGGTCATAGCTAGCTCTGGCCGCGGCGGTGATGAGCCCTGACGGCGGCGAGCTTCGGAGCTCATGGGGACGGCAGCTACAGGATGCTAGGGACGACGGGGCAAGGGGAATCGGGTCAGCGGCTCATCGCGGAGCTGCAGGGATGGTTAGCGGGCTCGGTGACGTCCTGTCGACGGCGAATCGACGTCGGTGGTGACCGGCTCCCGAGGAGGAAGACGATGGCGATGACGACGCTACAGCGCGTCCTGGCTATCTTGGCTCGGTGGAGATGACGAGGAAGACGACGCGGAGCTCATGGGCACAGCGGAGGGGCGAGGGGGTAGCTGTGGCCGTGGTGGTTCTCGTCGGCGGTCTCGGGTGCGTACGGACGGTCACGGGAGAGAGAGTCAGAGAGGGGATGGGGACGAGCAAGCGATCGAGGGAGGCGCGGGAGAGTGTGTGGCGTCCTTAGCCAGCTCCTGGCGGTCGGCGGCAAGCAGGAGGTGGTGCAGCGCGTGCGTGCACGCGGCGACCACGCGCACGTCCTTCTGTCCAGGGAGGAAGACGACAGGGAGGTTGCGGTGGTGGGTTGGGCCAGGAAAAGGAGCTGGGCCGGCTCTGCTGCAGGTAAGCGCCGGGTAAGTCTTTCTCTCCTCTGTCTTTTATTCATTTGTTTTCTGTTTTCTATTTCTGTTACTGTTTTTGAATTTGGTTTGCTAACCAAATTATTTTTGCAGCTTCTGGAAATTAGTCTGGATGCTAGATAGATTATTACAGGGCCCCACACATAATTCTAGAATTATCTGAGCAATAAATAATATGCATAGCATTTAGTTGCTCCAATTCAAATACTTAATGAATTCATTCAAAAATCCAGATATGTCCTAAAAATATGTGCATCATTTTCGGCAGAGGTATCCACCTTAACCAAAAATCTTGAACTTTTCTCAAGGAATTTTGGATTCTTTGAAAATCATTTTAAGTTGAGCCTATTTGATTTAATTTGGTGCTAGGGTTTGTTCATCCCCAATTCAGATTTAAATGAAATTTAGACATGATGCAGCAACCAAGCTAGTCCAAGTGCATAGCAAGGCTAGGGACGTGACAGCTCTAGTGTATATGTTCTATATGTCATGCAGTGTGGTGCTCACTTATTAACTATTTTGTTAATTAGTTGTCGTCTTCAGTTAACTGTTTGGTTCAATTCTGCAAATGTGATGTTCAATTCTTCAAGCTGCAATTTTGTATTGTCTTCCATGTGAGAAATAAATCGAATTTATATTTACAAAATTGTGGGTGCATTCTGTTATTGTATACCATGTGAGGAATAAATTAAATTTGGCTGTAGTAAATACATGAGAAACAAATACAATTGCTATAATTGGTTGTAGTTAACTGTTTAGTTAACTGTCTGATCTTCTATTAGGAGTATGTTATATTGTGCAATGTGGTGCTCAGTTAATGTTTGGTTCATTTGTTGTCGTGTTTAGTTAACTGCTTGGTTCAATTCTGCAATGCGATGTCCAATTGTCGTGGGTAGAATTTTGTATTGTTGTGCATGTGAGGAATAAATCGAATTTGGCTGCACTTAATACATGAGAAACATATACAAGTGCTATATTTCCTAGTTCTTAATCATGCTTGGTTTGGATAAATGGGTTTTCCGTGTGGCTTGAATTAATCTGATGAATCTGCAATGTGATTAGTTTTCACCAACATATTTTACTGATAGCATGCGAACCCTTACTTAACCTGATGACTAACTACCTTATACGTGTTGCAGGGAAACAATGGGAAGCACTGAGGTTTACAATCGAGGTTAGCATGTGCATGGTCTGTTGTCTAATAGCACATTATTGTGCAATTGCAGGAACCATTCTAATATTTAGGTTTTTAAAAAATTTGTCTTGCACATGTAGGTCCTGCTGTCAGAGGTTTTGACCCACTCTTCGACCCCTTTTGCATATGGGGAAATGAGTTGTCCATGAATATCAATCAAATCAAGAAACTCAGAAAAATTGTTAGGATAAAGAAATTAGTGACAAAAAACAACAAGATCGTTGTCTGCACAATGAAGAAGACATCAGTTCACTACAAGATGGTACTAACTATTATACCTTGCCTTTTTTTATTCCTTTGCCCCATTTCCAATATAGAGAAGATATTTATGCACATCCTTGTTTTCAGGCCTTTCCAAAGCAGTTCACTAATGATTACCTCTCAAACCACCTCTATGGTCAGGAGGCGAAGAATGTTTTCATACAACACCCACGGTTCAATATTGAAGTGTTCCTAAAGAGGACGAAGGAGGGACGGTCAATCATCCACAGGCACTGGACTAAATTTGCAAAGACCTTCAACATGAATGAAGGCTCAATATTCGCCTTCCGCTTCAGCAGTTTTCCAGATGAGATGCATCTGTCTATATACCGTCTATGATGCTAATTTTGAAAGGTTCTACATGTTGCATGTGGAACTTGCTGTTGGTGCGGTTGTGTAATGGGGTAGCTGAGTGCTGAAGCTATATCATGTTGTACTCTGATGTATTTCAATTATGAAATTCTGCTTCCTTAATATGGAAATGAAATATATTGTGTGCTTAATATGAAATGTCAATTAGATTAATAAATGGATTATGAATAATTGGATAATTAGCCTGCTAATGGCGAATTTGCCTGCTAATTGGGTTTTGCTATTGCAAACGGTTGTTGAAAAAATACCGTGGGCGATGACCTCAGACAACGCACACAGTTTCTAGGAATAAACCATGTTGGATCAATGAACAATCACACACGACTTTATCTTGAAAACTGTTTGTAGGCCACCTTGCGCAAACGTTACCACATAAAAACTGTGTGTGATGGACAGCCTTTGCCACACAGTCTCTTCTATGGACCGTGTGTGATACATTCAATAACGCAAATGATTTAACGAGAAAAATTGTGTGTGATGTACCTGTGAACGGAAACGTTTTCCTTGGAGCGACTGTGTGGGATGTGCATACGAACGGAAACGTTTAGCGGGGACTGACTATGTGGGATGTACTTGCGACCGGAAACAATATCGCCGTATAATTGTTTTTTTTAGCTCTACTGTACGTATTTCCGTATTTGAGCGCTCGCCGGTCGCACGCGACCTCATTTTGCCGAACATATGTGCCAGGAGGGCATATCCCCGACGGTTTCTGGGTCGTGTGGGAAGGACCCCCCTATCGCCCACACTCACTTAGCGACGGTTCCAAATGCCGTTGCGGAAAGGGGTTAAAAACCATTTGTTTAGGACCGACGCGCACCAGTGGCAGGTCACACCCGGCAGTGGAGTCCACAATCTGGTCGATGCGTGGCAGAGGGAAAGGATCCTTTGGACAGGCTTTATTGATATCTGTGTAGTCAATACACAGCCTCCATTTTCCTTACGCACCACCACTGGATTGGCCAACCACGTGGGGTGGAGCACTCCTCTAACTAGGCCTGCCGCCTCCAACTTCCTGATCTCCTCGATGATGAACTCTTTTCGCTCCAAAGCTTGCTTCCTGACCTTCTGCTTGACGGGCCGCGCATGAGGACAGACAGCAAGATGGTGCTCAATCACCTCCCTGGGAACGCCGAGGATGTCGGATGCTTGCCATGCAAACACATCGACATTCGCCCGCAGGAAGGCGACGAGCGCGCTTTCCTATTTGCTGTCGAGGGTGGAGCTTATAGTGAAAGCCTCGCCCGTGTCGTCCTCCTTGACGGACACCTTCTTAGTTTCTGGTGGTGCAGCCTTGGACTTCTTGCTCTTGTCGGTGGAGCTCTCTGGCATGACCTCAATGGGAGCGCAGCACTAAAAAGAGGCGCGCTTGCCGGAGTGGGTGCAAGAGGTCTTGTCGGAAGAGGTCTCGCTGGAAGGGGTCTTGCCGGCAGAGGTCTTGCCGGCCTTCTTCCTTCCCGGGGCTTCGGCGGTAGGAGCAAGTGCCTTGGCGGCAGTTGCTACAATTGTCTCTCCGTAGAGTTGGTCGGCGCAGATGAGCGCGTCTTTCTTGTCAGAGGGGGCGATGATGATGGTCAGCGGCCCCGGCATCTTCAATGTGTTGTAGGCGTAGTGTGACGCCGCAATGAACTTGGCCAGCGCTGGGTGGCCAAGGATCCCATTGTATGGCAAGGGGATCTCGGCGACATCAAAAATGATCTTCTTCGTCCTATAGTTCAGCTCGCCCCCAAACATAACGGGCAGCGTGATTTTACCTTTTGGCTGGCTCCTTCCCGGGTTGACCCCTTGAAACGTGCCCGTCTCCTCGAGATCTCCATCAGGAATCTGCAACCTATTGATCACATCAGGCGAGATCAAATTCAGACGGGCCCCACCGTCAACCAGCACTTTTGTCACCTTGAGGTTGCGTAGTGTCCGTGAAACCAACAACGGCAAACACCCGACTGCAGTTGTGCGATCAGGGTAATCCTCGGTGTCAAAAATGATGGGCATGCGGGACCACTTCGGTGGCCTCTGGGCATCGAACGATGGCTCCGCCGCAGTGACCTCACGCGCCCACTGCTTCCGTTGGCGGTGTGAGGTGTGCAACAAGGCGCCACCATCGATGCACATGGCCTTTGTAGCTTTCTGGAACACGTGCTCGCTGGACTCGTCGTCCTCGTCATGATCATCATCTTCCTCCTTCTTATCGCGGCCCCGAGCGGGCCTCTCTTGTTGATTATCTTTGCCGCGGCGACCTCCTTGGCCGCCATGCTTCTTGCCGAACCCCTCAGCAACATCTCGACCCTTCTCCTTGTCCCGCCTTTCATATTCAACTTTCTGCTTTTCTACAAGCAGCTCAACATGTCGGCAGTTCTGGAGGTCATGGCCCTTGGTGTGGTGGATCTTGCAGTACTGCTTGTCGGAGCCTCCTGGCTTGTCAGCGGCCGCCAAGGCCCGGCAGGCGGCGCACCCGGCAACCTCCTTGTCGGGATCGTCAGCCTTGGCCTTCTTGGCGGCGCCGGGGTCGCCGGATCCCTCGACGGAAAGCACAGTCTTGCCCTTATGCTTCCTGTTGCGGCGCCGGCCCTTCTTTGTCGGGGAGGCGGTGTCTTCGTCAGTGGAGTCGATTTCCGCGCCGGCATACTCGCCGGGGTACTTACTTCCTTCCTCAGCCCGAGCACATCTATCAGCCAGAACATAAAGTTCGGCTACATCCTTGACCTTGTTCATCGCCAGCTCTTCACGCATCTCGTGGTTGCGTATGTTCTGATGGAATGCACTGATGACAGCGGTGGGATGAACATCTGGGATGGTGTACTGCACATGGCTGAATATTTGTATGTACTTACGCAGGGACTCGCCATCCTTCTGGGGGATGACATGCAAGTCACTTGCCTGGCTAGGAGCTTGGTGGCCTCCGGTGAAGGTGCCAACAAACTCGTGGCACAGATCTGACCAGGAAGAGATGGAATCCACTAGTAGGTGCATCAACCACGACATGACGTTGGGCTTAAGCGCTAACGGAAAGTAGTTGGCGAGCACCTTGTCGTCACAAGCCCCAGCGGCTTGCATCATGATGGTGTAGATGCTGAGGAACTCCGACGGGTGAGTCTTGCCGTTGTACTTTTCCCCAACATCAGGCTTAACGTGCGGTGGGAGGGCCACTGGAACTTCCGCAGCTCTCGGGTAAAGGCTGGACAACCCACCTCATAAGGCAGGTCGCCGGGCCCCCCGATGCCGGGTGGCCCATAGTAGGCCCCGCACGCCGATCCGACTGATGGCGCGTCTCCCGCCGTCGCTCGATGGTGGTTCGAGCGTCTTCCCGAGCTCGCTCCCGAAGGACTTGGAGTTGGTCGCCGCGGGCTCACGGGTCGGACGACGCCGTAGAAACATTGTCGCGGGCGTCGGCCCGGTGAGCCAACGGCTGCTGTCGCGGCCGCGGGGGAGGAGAGTGCACCATGGTCGCAGCATCCCCGGTCCTCCCACCGCCGGCACGCGTCGGCTCGATAGAACGCCGGCACGAGGGTCCCGCTGGGAGTGGCTCATCTTTGTTGGCGAAGCTGACGAGGCTTCGAATGGTGGCTCTCCACTCGTCGAGCTTCTCCCCGGCGGGCTGGAAGTCGAGGAGCAATTGTATGTGCGCCAACGCTTCTACTGACGTGGGTGGCGGCGAAAGCTGCATCGACCGTGACGCGCTTCGACTTCTAACCACGTTAGAAGGAGCTCTATCACGGTCTTGCGGTTGCGCGCCGCTTCCGTCAGTGTCCCGGTGCGCACGCTGGCCCGATGGGTCCTGAGAGTGACGCAAAGGGCTCGTCCCGCGGCGGCGCCCGGGGGCACCGACGTCGCGGTGTTGCTCATCGCGCGCGCCCTGGGAAGGCCGCAGCGCGGGCGCCGGCGGGGGCGTCCGGGAGGTCGCTGCATCGCCCGTGGGCTGCACAGCCCCGTCCCCGGGCCCAGCGGTGTGTGGCTCGTCGTCTTGGACCCGGACAACGCCGCTCCCCTAGCTCCGATCGCCAGAGTGTCGTGGACGCTCGCGGGCGGAGCCTCTGGCGCCATCCGTGGCCACCCCGTCGCCCGCCCGTGCTGGTGCGGACGGGCCAGCCCCGGACGACCCGATGGCAGTGATCCCCTTCTTCTTGGGGGCCATGGTGATGATGAAGTCGATATGCTAACTTCCAAACCAGATTTTCACAGCTTGCGTCCCCTACCTGGCGCGCCAAAGATGTCGGGGAAAACGACACCTATGGGATCACGGGGAATCCCTACTACGGTTGACAGGGCGCGGGGCTGTGGAAAGAGCGGGTTTAGGAGATCAACACAGGGGAATTTTATCCAGGTTCGGGCCACAAGCGAAGTGTAATACCCTACTCCTGCTGGTTTGTGTTTATCTGGTGTTCTTGGACTAGCTAGAAAGCGTGCGGGGTCCAAAAAGTCGGAATCCCCCTCAGTACGCCGCAGGCCTCCTTTTATAGTCAAAGGGGTCACCACAGTGGCACACAGGAGGTGGAAAGTATGTACTGTACACAAGTCTATCCCTGGCACCATAGGACAAAACGCATTTAATGCGCTACCGACGTGCCCTCTCACTTTATCAGGGACGGCAAAGAAGCTCGTCCCGTCCGTCGCCGCTTCGCCTCGCTCCGACGCATGTCCAGGCTGACAAGGCATGCAGTGCCATGCTGGCTGGCTGGCTGCTGAGTTGGTGTGGTGGCAGAGTCTTCACGAAGATCTGCATGCCACCACGCATGTGCTTGCTGAGTTGGCCTGGAAGCTGCACGTCGCCACGCAGGTGCCTACCTTGTTGGCGGGCTGACTGCTGTGTTGGAACGGCGGTGGAGCCTTGGCAGGTGCGGGCCTGGCTGCGGCCCCGGAGATGTCCCCGGCAAGGGTCTTGCCGGGGGTCTTGTGAGCGTCCCCCGGCAAGGATCTTGCCGGGGGTTTCCGTCTTCTGGTTCTCATCTAGCCTTGTATGTTCTTGGTCTTCACAAAGATCTGCATGCCACCATGCAGGCGCCTCCCGAGCCTTGGTTCCAATGTCGTTGATGGTGTTGGAACTCTTAGGCTCAAGGGTGGCGGCCTCGCTGGTGTTGGGCAAGATGCCCCGGCAAGGCTCTTGCCAGGGAAAGCCCACCTTGTCCCTTTGCTCCTCGCGCCTCTGGCTTGGCAGTGCTCTGGTTATCTTTTGTCTCCGCTTCCTCTGCCCCGCCAAGCGTGGCCGCAGGCATGGCTACAACTGCCTGCGCACAAGTAAAGGGGTACAGAAGGCCCCTACTTTTGTACACCGACAAAAAGTTTCCCTTTTTGAGATAAACGGTGTCACACAAAACAAGCATGCTCATCTAATAATTTTCCCTCAACTAAGCTAGTTGGGTTTTCAGCACGAGCACAAATGGATCGAAGATGATCCAAATAGAAAGCTTCAGTAGTATGAAAGATTTTGGGTGGTTCTTCAACCATTGGCTTAGTAGGTACAACTATTTTTTTTGGTATTTTGCGTTTCCTGCCCATAACTAAAGATAGAAAACAAGAGCACAAAATAAAAACTACTTGGTGATAAAGCAAACAAGCACACACGAGAATATTCACCCGACGCTATAACTCCCCGGCAACGGCGCCAGAAAATTTTATCCTATGCATCTAGTTCATCGTGATCGGAATTATATATATAATTTTTGGCCTCGTGAAGGAGAAAGTATCGCTCTAGCTTGGGGGAGGCTTAAGTCAATGTTATATTCATTCCCCAATCATGAGCTCTCAAGAGAAATTACTATCCAGAATTTTTATGCTCGGCTTTCTCGTAATGATCAAACCATGCTTGATACTTCTTGTGTTGGTTCTTTTATGAAGAAGACTATTGAATTCCGGTGGGATCTTTTGGAAAGAATGAAACCCAACTCTGAAGATTGGGAACTCGATGAAGGTAAAGAGTCAGGTATTAAACTTAAGTATGATTGTGTTAAATCTTTTATGGATACCGATGCTTTTCAAAAGTTTAGCACTAAATATGGACTTGACTCTGAGATAGTAGCCTCCTTTTGTGAATCATTTGCTACTCATGTTGAACTCCCTAAAGAGAAGTGGTTTAAATATCACCCACCTATTAAATAAGAAATTAAAGAACCGGTACCAGTTAAACAAGAAACTAAACCTTATAATGTTGATCCAGCTGTTCCTTCTGCTTATATTGAGAAACCACATTTCCCTGTTAGGATAAAGGAACATGCTAAAGTTTCAACTGTGGTTAACAAAAGGTATATTAGAACACCTAAACCTGATGAACAAATCAAAGTAGAACCAAGCATTGCTATGGTTAAAGATCTCTTAGAAGAAGATATAAATGGGCCTGTTATTTACTTCTGTGAAGAAGCTGCTAGAATTGCCAAACCTGATAAAAAGGATAAACATAGACCTGTTGTTGGCATGCCTGTCATCTTAGTTAAAATAGGAGATTACTGTTATCATGGTTTATGTGACATAGGTGCTATTGTGAGTGCTATTCCTTACACCTTATATCAAGAAATTAAGAATGGCATAGCACCCGCAGAAATAGAAGACATAGATGTTACTATTAAACTTGCTAATAGAGACACTATATCACCGATTGGGATAGTTAGAGATGTTGAAGTCTTGTGTGGGAAAATTAAATACCCTACTGATTTTCTTGTTCTTGGTTCCCCGCAAGATGAATTTTGTCCCATTATCTTTGGTAGACCTTTCTTGAACACCGTTAATGCTAAGATAGATTGTGAGAAACAAACTGTCGGTGTTAGTTTTTGTGATTAGTCTCATGAATTTAATTTTTCCAAGTTTAGTAGAAAGCTTCATTAAAAAGAATTTCCTAGTAAGGATGAATTAATTGGTCTTGCTTCTATTGCTGTTCCACCTACTGATCCTTTAGAACAATATTTGCTAGACCATGAAAATGATTTACATATGCATGAAAGAAATGAAATAGATAAAATTCTCTTTGAACAACATCCTCTGCTTAAACACAATTTGCCTATTGAAACTCTAGGAGGTCCTCCTCCACCTAAAGGTGATTCTGTGTTTGAATTAAAACAATTACCAGACACTTTGAAATATGCTTATCTTGATGAAAAGAAGATATATCATGTTATTATCAGTGCTAACCTTTCAGAACATGAAGAAGAAAGATTATTGAAAGTTCTAAGGAAGCACCGAGCTGCTATTGGATATACTCTTGATGATTTAAAGGGCATTAGTCCCACTATATGTCAGCACAAAACTAATATGGAACCTGATGCTAAACCCATTGTTGATCACCAACGTCGGTTAAATCCAAATATGAAAGAAGTGGTAAGAACGGAAATATTAAAACTTTTGGAAGCAGGTATAATCTATCCTATAGCTGATAGTAGATGGGTAAGTCCATTTCATTGTGTTCCTAAGAAAGGAGGTATAACGGTTGTTCCTAACGGTAAGAATGAACTTATTCCACAAAGAATTGTTACAGGCTATAGAATGGTAATTGATTTAGAAAATTAAACAAAGCAACTAGAAAAGATCATTACCCGTTGCCTTTTATTGATCAAATGCTTGAAAGATTATCTAAGCACACACACTTTTGCTTCCTTGATGGATATTCTGGCTTTCACAAATACCTGTTTCTCAACCTGATCAAGAAAAGACCACGTTACCTGTCCTTTTGGAACCAATGCTTATAGACGTATGCCTTTTGGTTTATGTAATGCACCTGCTACCTTTCAAAGATGTATGACTGCTATATTCTCTGACTTTTGTGAAAAGATTATTGAGGTTTTCATGGATGACTTTTCTGTTTATGGGAAGTCTTTTGATGATTGTTTAAGCAATCTTGATCGAGTTTTGCAGAGATGTGAACAAATAAATCTTGTCTTGAATTGGGAGAAGTGCCACTTCATGGTTAATGAAGGCATTGTCTTGGGTCATAAAATTTCTGAAAGAGGTATTGAAGTGGACAAAGCTAAGGTTGATGCAATTGAGAAAATTCCATGTCCTAAAGATATAAAATGTATTCATAGTTTCCTAGGTCATGCTGGTTTCAATAGGAGATTTATCAAAGACTTCTCTAAAATTTCTAGGCCTCTCACTAGTCTCTTGAAAAAGGATATTCCCTTTGTTTTTTATGATGATTGTCTAGAAGACTTTGAAACACTCAAGAAAGCCTTAATTTCAGCATCTGTTGTTCAACCACCTGATTGGAACTTGCCTTTTGAAATTATGTGTGATGCTAGTGATTATACTGTTGGTGCTGTTCTAGGACAAAGAGTTAATAAGAAACTTAATGTAATTCATTATGCTAGTAAAACTCTAGACAGTGCTCAAAGAAATTATGCTACTACTGAACAAGAATTCTTAGCAGTGGTGTTTGCTTGTGATAAATTTAGACCTTATATTGTTGATTCCAAAGTAACTGTTCACACAGACCATGCTGCTATTAAATATCTTATGGAAAAGAAAGATGTTAAACCTAGACTTATTCGATGGGTTCTCTTGTTACAAGAATTTGATTTACATATCATTGATAGAAAAGGAGCTGAGAACCCAGTAGCTGATAATTTATCTAGGCTTGAAAATGTGCTTCATGACCCACTACCTATTGATGATAGTTTTCCTGATGAGCAGTTAGCTGCAATAAATGTTGCTCACAGTACTCCTTGGTATGCTGATTATGCTAATTACATTATTGCGAAATATTTACCACCTAGCTTTACATACCAACAAAAGAAAAAAATTCTTCTATGATTTAAGACACTACTTTTGGGATGACCCGCGTCTTTATAAAGAAGGAGTAGATGGTATTATTAGACATTGTGTACCAGAGCATGAACAGGGACAAATCCTACAGAAATGTCACTCTGAAGCTCATGGAGGGCATCATGCTGGAGATAGAACTACTCACAAGGTATTGCAATCTAGATTTTATTGGCCTACTCTCTTCAAGGATGCCCGTAAATTCATCTTACCTTGTGATGAATGTCAAAGGATAAGTAATATCGGTAACCGTCAAGAAAATGCCTATGAATTATTCACTTGCTGTTGAACCATTTGATGTTTGGGGATTTGATTACATGGGACCTTTTCCTTCCTCTAATGGGTATACACATATTTTGGTTGTTGTTGATTATGTTACTAAATGGGTAGAAGCTATTCCAACCAGTAGTGCCGATCACAACACCTCTACTAAATGCTTAAGGAAGTTGTTTTCCCAAGGTTTGGAGTCCCTAGATATTTAATGACTGATGGTGGTTCACACTTTATTCATGGTGCTTTCCATAAAATGCTTGCCAAGTATGATGTTAACCATAGAATTGCATCACCTTATCATCCTCGGTCTAGTGGTCAAGTTGAACTTAGCAATAGAGAAATAAAATTAATTTTGCAGAAGACTATCAATAGGTCCAGGAAGAATTGGTCTAAGAAATTAGATGATACACTTTGGGCTTATAGAACAGCATATAAAAACCCTATGGGTATGTCTCCTTAGAAAATGGTTTATGGAAAAGCTTCCCATTTGCCTCTTGAGTTAGAACATAAAGCATATTGGGCAGTTAAAGAACTCAACTATGATTTCAAGCTTGCTGGTGAAAAGAGGTTATTTGATATTAGCTCCTTAGATGAATGGAGAACCCAGGCTTATGAAAATGCAAAATTATTCAAAGAAAATGTTAAAAGATGGCATGACAAAAGAATCCAAAAGCGTGAGTTTAAAATCGGAGAATATGTTCTTTTGTACAACTCTCGTTTCAGATTCTTTGCAGGAAAACTCCTCTCAAAATGGAAAGGCCCATATGTCATCGAGGAGGTTCATCGGTCTAGAGCCATCAAAATAAATAATTCCGAAGGTACTAACCCGAAGGTTGTCAATGGGCAACGAATAAAACATTATATCTCAGGTACGCCCATTAATGTTGAAAGTAATATTATCCAAACTTTGACACCGGAAGAACACATAAAAGAGTCCTTCCGGAAGACTCCAAAATCGTGAAAATAAGGTACGTGATACGGTAAGTAAATGGACTCCGAAAAATCCGCAAAAATATTTTTTATCAGTTTTGGAATATTAAAAATTTCAGAAATAAAGAAACTTCCAGCAAGCATGCCCTGGTGGGCACAAGACACCAGGGCGCGCCGGGCTTGCCTGGGGTGCCCAGGTGGGTTGTGCCCACCTGGGACACCTTCCAGACTCCGTTTTTCTTCCTATGCTTGTCCTCCGAGATAAAAAAAATCTATAAATACTTCCTGAACCTGTTAACCATCGTATCGCGTAGAAATCCTCTGTTCTCTTCTCTTGTTGTTTTCCAGTTAGATCTGAAAATATATCATCCCAAGACTCTGAGGGTGAGAGCTATGTTGTTGATCTCATCGCAAACCCCAAATCCTATGGGGATGAGAAGCACTATAGCTGGACCTCCGAAGAATATGAAGATGAATCGGTTCTTCCCCGGTTCAAAAGCGAAAGCAAGGAGGCGTTATGCAAGAGGATAATAAAACTCGAGATAGATAATGATGAATTGAGGATAGATAATTTTATTCTCCGTCAGAAGCTGGAGGAAGCGAAGGGCAAACCCTCTACTTTCTCACCACCACCACTACCTCCTTCACCACCAAAGGAGAATTAAGTATTGGGTATGGGCACTCCCCTTGTCTTCTGCCAAGCTTGGGGGAGGCGCCCCGATATCGTATTATCCCACTATCTTTTTGCTTTTACTTATTTTAGTTCGATCTTTTTGCTTTAGATGAATAAAAGTTAGTTCGATCCTTTATTCCTTGAGAGTTTGCTTAGTGATCAATCCTTGTAATCGTGTGCAACTATATAATAAAGTTTAGTTTGAGTTTTTGCTTTCTTTACTCTCATGTTGCAATTAAAGAAAAGAAATAAGAAAGAAAAAGAGAAAGGAAATAAATAAAAGAAAGGAAGTAAATCAATAAGATCATATACTAATCCTATGGTAGGTGATGGCACCACATAAGGAAAAGTATAAGTAGAAAATTTTATTAGAGATTGACAAACATAGCATTAGTCAATGATGCAACTCATGAAAGAATTAATAAGGGAAGAGAAGATTCACATATAAATATACTATCCTTGAAATCTTTTGTGATTGTGAGCCTCATCAAAATATTATATGCCAAAATTGTTGACATTGGACAAGGAAGACAACTTAATGGTTTATGTTTGTTTATATTCACATAGAAGTCATATTGTCATAGATCCTTCAACATGTGGTGCTTGCCGCCTATCTTTGCTAGCCAAAAATTCCGCACTAAGTAGAGATACTACTTGTGCATCCAAAAACCCTTAAACCCAAATCTTATTTTCAAGTCTCCACCATACCTACCTAGAGATTGAGCAAGATCCCTCAAGTAAGTTGTCATCGGTGCAAAAAGGCAATAAAAATTGCTTCTAAATGTGTGAGATCATTTAGTGTAAGATAAAATTGAGCGTTGCACGAACTTGTGATGGTGAAGAATAAAAGCGATAGACTGTATAATAAAGGTCGCTATCACAAGGGGCAATGCAACGTGACGTTCTTTTGCACTAAGGGGTTGAGCATACAAACAAATAAGCGCATGGTAACCTCTGCTTCCCTCTGCGAAGGGCCTATCTTTTACTTTTATGTATTTACTTTTATGCAAAGAGTAAATTTTTCCCTCTATTCCTTTTTATTTTTCTCCTTTGGCAAGCATCATGTGGTGAGGAAAGATCTAGGCACATATGTCCAGTTGAATATAGATAGCATGAGTTATTATTGTTGACATCACCCTTGAGGTGAGTACGTTGGGAGGTGAAAATATAAGCCCCTATCTTTCTATGTGTCCGGTTGAAACGTTTTCCTCATGTGTACACGATGAATGTTAGCAATGATAGAAATCTATATGATGGTTGAGTATGTGGACTTTCCTAAAGGCTCCGACACGTGACCCTTCCTAAAAAGATGATGAATTGTAGTTGCAAAGTTGACTAAGAACATACTTTGTTGGTTTTTAATAGAGTTTCTGATTTATACTTCAATTGTGTGATGAATTGTTACTTATTCATGAGAAGTGTATGATAAAAGTTCTATAATAAAAGTATTATGTTTAATTTTGTTGCTGATATAATAATCAACATGATGCTTCTATGTCCGTATTTTGTTTTTATCGACACCTCTCTCTCAAAGCATGTCGACATGTTTTTCGATTTCGGCTTTCGCTTGAGGACAAGCGAGGTCTAAGCTCGGGGGAGTTGATACGTCCATTTTCCATCATGTTTTCTTACTGTTATTTATAATGTTTTTACCCATAATAATGCTTTTTGGAGTAATTCTAATGTCTTTTCTCTCATAATATGCAAGGTATACACCAAGAGCGAGAATTTCGGCAGCTGAAGATCTGGACCTAAAAAAGCTACGTCAGGCTACCTATTCTGCACAACTCCAAATGAGTTGAAACTTCACGAAGATTTTTTATGGAATATATGAGAATTATTGGAGAAAATAACTACCAGAGGGAGCCCACCAGGTGGGCACAACCCACCTGGGCGCGCCAGGGAGCCCAGGCGGGCCCTGGTGGGTTGTACTCACCCAGGCCCACCTCCGGTGCCCATCTTCTGGTATATAGGTCATTTTGACCTAGAAAATAAGGATAGGACTTTCGGGAGGGAGCGCCGCCGCCTCGAGGCGGAACTTGGGCAGGAGCACTTTTGCCCTCCGGCGGAGCGATTCGGCCAAGGGAACTTCCCTCCAGGAGGGGGTAATCATCGTCATCATCATCACCAACAACTCTCCCATCTTGGGGAGGGCAATCTCCATCAACATCTCCAACAGCACCATCTCATCTCAAACCCTAGTTCATCTCTTGTGTTCAATCTTGTTACCGGAAATTTAGATTGGTGCTTGTGGGTGACTAGTAGTGTTGATTACATCTTGTAGTTGATTACTATATGGTTTATTTGGTGGAAGATTATATGTTCAGATCCATTATGCTATTTAATACTCCTCTAATCATGAGCATGATTATTATTTGTGAGTAGTTACTTTTGTTCTTGAGGTTACGGGAGAAATCATGTTGCAAGTAATCATGTGAATTTGATATGTGTTAGATATTTTGATAGTATGTATGTTCTGATTCCCTTAGTGGTGTCATGTGAACGTCGACTACATGAAACTTCACCATGTTTGGGCCTAAGGGAATGCATTGTGGAGTAGAAAATAGATGATGGGTTGCGAGAGTGACAGAAGCTTAAACTCCAGTTTATGCGCTATTCCGTAAGGGACCGATTGGATCCAAAAGTTTAATGCTATGGTTAGAATTTATTCTTAATACTTTTCTCATAGTTGCGGAGGCTTGCGGGAGGGTTAATCGGAAGTAGGAGGTTTGTTCAAGTAAGAACAGCACCTAAGCACCGGTCCACCCACATATGAAATTATCAGAGTATCGAACACAAATCGAACCAACATGATGAAAGTGACTAGATGAAATTCCCGTGTACCCTCAAGAACGCTTTGCTTATCATAAGAGGCCGTTTTGGCCTGTCCTTTGCCTCAAAAGGATTTTTCTATCTTGAGGGATCAAGTCAACATATACAGTCTTGATGTTGCTTGAAGCTACGTCGGTATTTCCCCAAAGAGGAAGGGATAATGCAGCACAGCGGCGGTAGGTATTTCCCTCAGATATGAAACCAAGGTTATCGAACCAGTAGGAGAACCAAGCAACACAACGTAAACAGCCCCTGCACACAAATGACAAATCCTCGCAACCCGACGTGTTATAGGGGTTCAATCCCTTCCGGGTACGGCGCCTCAAGATAGGCAAACGGACGTGAGATAAAATTGTAGTAGATTGATAGATCGAACGCCAAATAAAATAAATAAGAATAAAATGCAGCAAGGTATTTTTGTATTTTTGGTTTAATAGATCTGAAAATAAATGCAAAGGAAAAGTAGATCGCAAAGGCAAATATATGAGAAAGAGACCCGGGGGCCGTAGGTTTCACTAGTGGCTTCTCTCGAGAAAAATAGCAAACGGTGGGTGAACAAATTACTGTTGGGCAATTGATAGAACTTCAAATAATCATGACGATATCCAGGTAATGATCATTATATAGGCATCACGTCCAAGATTAGTAGACCGACTCCTGCCTGCATCTACTACTATTACTCCACACATCGACCGCTTTCCAGCATGCATCTAGTGTATTAAGTTCATGGAGAAACGGAGTAATGCAATAAGAACAATGACATGATGTAGACAAGATCTATCTATGTAGAAATAGACCCCATCGTTTTATCCTTAGTAGCAAAGATACATACGTATCGGTTCCCCTTCTGTCACTGGGATCAAGCACCGTAAGACTACAAAGCACCTCTTCCCATTGCAAGATAAATAGATCAAGTTGGCCAAACAAAACCCAAATATCGGAGAAGAAATACGGGGCTATAAGAGATCATGCATAAAAGAGATCAAAGAAACTCAAATATTTTCATGGATATAAAAAGATACAACTGATCATAAACTCAAAGTTCATCAGATCCCAACAAACACACCGCAAAAAGAGTTACATCATATGGATCTCCAAGAGACCATTGTATTGAGAATTCAGCGAGAGAGAGGAAGCCATCTAGCTACTGACTACGGACCCGAAGGTCTACAAAGAACTACTCACGCATCATCGGAGAAGCACCAATGGAGGTGGTGAACCCCATCCGAGATGGTGTCTAGATTGGATCTGGTGGTTCTGGACTCTGCGGCGGCTGGATCAATATTTCGTCGACTCCCCTAGGGTTTTAGGAATATTGGGGTATTTATAGAGCAAAGAGGCGGTCCGGGGGGCACCCGAGGTGGGCACAACCCACCAGGGCGCGCCTGGGCCTCCTGGCGCGCCCTTGTGGGTTGTGCTCTCCTTGAAGCACCCCCCAGCCGCAGCCAGAGCCCATTATGTGTCTTCTGGTCCCAAAAAATCTCCGTGAAGTTTCGTTGCATTTGGACTCCGTCTGATATTGCTTTCCTGCGATGTAAAAAACATGCAGAAAATAGCAACTGGCACTTGGCACTATGTCAACAGGTTAGTACCAAAAAATGATATAAAATTACTATAAAATGATTATAAAACATCCAAGATTGATAATATAACAGCATGGAACAATCAAAAATTATAGATACGTTGGAGACGTATCAGCATCCCCAAGCTTAACTCCTACTCATCCTCGAGTAGGTAAGTGATAAAAATAGAAATTTTGATGTGGAATGTCGCCTATCCTGACATATCATATTCTTTTCTTCATAGCATGGACATTTGGACTTTTATGTGATTCAAAGCAATAGTCTAGTTTTGACATGATAATTTAAATACTCAAGCATATCAACAAGCAACCATGTCTTTCGAACTATCAATGCTAAAACAAGTTATTCCTAGCCCATCATGCTCAACCATTGATCCATTCATGAAACATACTCGCATATTAACTACACCCAATACTCAAGTATGATCATATTGCCTCTTAGTTGGTGCTTTTGTAAGAGAAGTTGGAGACTCAAACTCAAAAATGAAAATTGCATAAAGTAAAAGAAAGGCCCTTCGCAGAGGGAAGTAGGGATTTGTAGAGGTGCCAGAGCTCAAAGCGAAAAACTTAGAGATAAAAACATTTTGGGAGGTGTATCCTTCCCACCAATGAAAACGACTTAGAGTTCCCAACACTTCCCATGCTAGATATATCATAGGCGGTTCCCAAACAGAAAATAAAGTTTATTCCTTTTTCCACCATGCTTTCACTTTCCATGGCTAGCCATATCCACAGTTGCCCTCCATACAAACACTTTCCAAGGAATTTATTATTTGACAATATAAAGTAAATTCATTTTTCATTTCGGGATTGGGCATCCCTAAAACCTTTTCCTTACTCTCGTGCAATGACAAGTGAATAAACACTCATCGTGAGAATAACACATCTAGCATGGAAAATATTAGCCACCCCTCACAGCTCCACGAGCGGAACGAACACACAAAAGCGAAGTTTATTTTCAAAATTAGAGATGGCACATACAAATTTGCTTAAAACGGCAAAAGAATACCGTGGTAGATATAGTGGACTCATGTGGCAAAGTTGGTTTAAAGGATTTTGGATGCACAAGTAGAGATCATACTTAGTGCAAAATGAAGGCTAGCAAAAGATTGAGAAGAGACCAACCAACAAACGAATAATCTCATAAGCAAGCATTAAGCATAATTAACACCGAATAATGCACCACAAGAAGGATATAATTTCATTGCATAATTATTGAATTTCGTGCTTGCATAGGGAATCACAAACCTTAACACTAATATTTTTACTAAAGCATAATTACTCATCAACATAACTGACATATCACATCATGTCGCAGGATATCCGCAGCCACCTATGGGATCGGGCGGCCCCTTGCTGGTTCGGCGGGGGACGTCGTGTTGCACAAAGAGCAGATCAGCGCATGGCAGAGAGCACACAAGCAATTTACCCAGGTTCGGGCCGCCGCGAGGCATAAGACCCTACTCTTGCTTTGGTGGATTGATGGTGGAAATGAACGTGGTGGTGCGCGGTACACTTGCCCGGCAAGGCCTGCTTTAGGGCTACGGTGACACACACGCGTATGGTGGCTTGGTTTTGTAAAGTTTCCAACCCTCTAACCCCTTCCTATGATTGCCATGGGCCTCCTTTTATAGATTAAGGGGTCACCACAGTGGCAAAACAGTCATTACCCACTGATATGATAGCAAATAGTGCTATCATACCTAACTCTGCGGGCTGACAGGGTGCATTAAATGCACTACTCTGTGTCACATCACTAGCTGCCCGGCAAGGCCTGCCGGGCTTATCTTGCCAGCTCCGCATCTATTCTCTTGACACATCACTGGACGGGTGTCATCTTTGGGCTTCTTCTGTAGGAGGCGGCTGCCATGTGGCAAATGCTGCCACTTAATCATCTTGCGGCTTGACACCGCACTGATTGACAATGTGGGTCGTACTTGCATGGTTGGCGGGGTGGTTCAGGCCCCGCAAGCCCCGGCAGGCGCTGCCGGGGAGTCTTGGTTGCTTGCTCCTGGTGGTGGTCTGGCCCCTTGTCGGGCCCGCCTGCCCAGCAAGGGAGGCCCTTCTCTTGCCGATGTCTTGTTCTTTTGGCTTGATCTCGATCTCTCAGGGCTGCATGTTGGTTCTTCAAGTCTCTTGGCTCTTCGACCTCTAACTTAAGTTGGGCTCCAATCTTGATCTTGTGCCTGTGCACAGTTGGGCAACATACCCAGGGTTTGTTGCACCGACAGAAGCCCCCGGGCCTTCCCCGAACGTGCTGCTGAGCATCCTCGGGGTAGGGCCTAATAAGTGCACAGGCGGAATTGCTGAAGGGGTTGGCCCCTTGAGGTTTTTCCTTCGCTGCTTCATTAGCCTTGATCTTGGGGGCTGTCACGCCCAATATGCGACCCTATCCGAGAGGAACTCGAAGGTCCCACCAATGATAGACCCGCGTATTGAAACGCTTTTGCAAGGTGGATATCATTACATCAATATTACATAAAAGATGGGGATACATACAAAAGGCACAAACGCCCCAAGAATACACCAATACAACATACATAAGATCAACATCCGTCTACGGATGAAACACAAACAGAAATTCAAACGACATCCACCCTGCTAGCCCAGGCTGCCGACCTGGAACCTATCCCCTGATCGAAGAGGAGCAGAAGAAGAACTCCAAAACAAGCAACATCCCTCTCGCGTCATGATCATCGCAAAACCTATACCTGCAACAGGTGTTGTAGTAATCTGTGAGCCACGAGGACTCAGCAATCCCATTACCATGGGTATCAAGACTAGCAAAGCTTAATGGGTAAGGAAGGGGGCAAAGTGGTGAGGTTGCAGCAGCGACTAAGCAAGTATGGTGGCTAACATACGCAAATAAGAGCGAGAAGAGGAGCAACGGAACAGTCGTGAAACTAGCAATAATCAAGAAGTGATCCTGAACTCCTACTTACGTCAAACATAACCCAGAAAGCGTGTTCACTTCCCGGACTCCGCCGAAAAGAGACCATCACGGTTACACACGCGGTTGATGCGTTTTAGTTAAGTAAAGTGTCAAGTTCTCTACAACCGGACATTAACAAATTCCCATCTGCCACATAACCGTGGGCACGGCTCTTGAAAGTTTATACCCTGCAGGGGTGTCCCAACTTAGCCCATTATAAGCTCTCACGGTCAACGAAGGATATTCCTTCTCCCGGGAAGACCCGATCAGTCTCGGAATCCCGGTTTACAAGACATTTCGACATTGATAAAACAAGACCAGCAAAGCCGCCCGATGTGTCGACAATCCCGATAGGAGCTACACATATCTCGCTCTCACGGCAACATCGGATGAGCACTACGTACAACTAAAACCAGACCTCAAGTTTCCCCGAGGGACGCTGCAAGTGGCTCTAGTTCGAACCAACACTTAGAGAAGCATTGGCCCGGGGGGGTTAAAATAAAGATGACCCTCGGGAGCGCGACTCCCAAGGGAAAAGAAATAGGTAGGCAAATGGTAAAACCAAGGTTGGGCCTTGCTGGAGGAGTTTTATTCAAAGCGAACTGTCAAGGGGTTCCCGTAACACCCAACCGCATTAGGAACGCAAAATCAAGGAACATAACACCGGTATGACGGAAACTAGGGTGGCAAGAGTGGAACAAAACACCAGGCATAAGGCCGAGCCTTCCACCCTTTACCAAGTATATAGATGCATTAATTAAATAAGAGATCTTGTGATATCCCAACATAAACATAATCCAACATGGAGCAATCTTCATCTTCACCTGCAACTAACAAAGCTATAAGAGGGGCTGAGCAAAAGCGGTAACATAGCCAAACAATGGTTTGCTAGGAAGGGTGACAAAGGTTAGAGGTGGTTTCATGTCAATTTGGGAGGCTTGAAGAGCAAGTGATAGGTAGCGCAGCATAGCGATAGAACGAAGAATCTAGCATAGCAATGATAGTAATGAGATCCAAGGTGACATTCATCTTGCCTGAAATCCTGCAAGGAAGAAGAACGAGTCCATGAAGAACATGAAGCCATGATGACGAACCAAACGTAGACGAACGAATCCTCACGATCGCAACGGAACAGGAACTAACGAGAAGGAGCACAACCGGAAAGAAGCAAACAACATGGTAAACACACAACACATAAACATGACATGATGCTCAACCAAGTATGATGCATGACAAGGCTATATGAAGCTACTCATGGAAAGAGATGATGCATACAAGAGCAACACATCAAAGCAAGTTTAAATGAGGCCGGAAACAACATATAACAATTCCGGTAAGTCCTCATATGCAAGTTTCGAAATTGGTCCAGATCTGAATAAGCCTTATGTTCAAGTTGTTAAACAGAAAGTTAAGATGCACCAAGATGATCTACATGAAATTCTAGTCAAGTTACATATAAAGTTCATTAGATTCGGAGCTACGGCCTAGAAGATATGAGCAAAACAAGTTAAACATGGCATTGATGCAAAATGCATCCAAACACCAAGAAAACACCTCAAAACAAGGATGCAACATGATAATATGAAACTACATGCAAAACTAAGCAAGTTTCATATAGAGCATGCTCAAAACGGAGCAACGGTGCAACACACACACAATACAAGTTTAAAGGACAAGCTGTCCAAAACAGCAACTAGGCATCTTGCAAGCATCAAAACAATATGCTACGCAACCCAACATAAAAACAAAAGGCATGGACGTCATGTACAGGTAAAGCATGACAAAACATGAACACTGAGCTATCTCCAAAAATCACTATAACATGCTCAAAAGGACATGGCAAGATTGCAAATAATAACAGTTTCACAGACTTAGCAGAAATCACTAGACATGGCATAAATAACATCAGGTTGCTAAGTTTAGAGCTATCAAACAACATGCTACAGGAACCTATCATAGCAAACAAAGGCATGACATGAATCTACTAATTGCATATAACAAAAGTCCCTTACTGATCACGAGCCAAAAAGGCACAGAAGATAGCACCGATGTAAACATAGCAAGTTGCATAAACAGATACAGACTTAGCAGAAAAACTGAGCATGGCATAAACAGAATTATGAAGGCATTTTGGCGAGCTCAACTCACTCATCACAAAGTATTTCATGGCATGTGAGGGTAACTCACAGTAGGAAGACATGTTCATGAAGCTAAACATGGCAATAGCATAATCATAGGGTGCGTGGATCACTAGCAAAACACATGGCAAAACTGAACTTAATGTTAACAGGCTGACAGCAACATTATTTAGCAAGTTGAGAGCAAGATTACGACAAGCTACAGCAAGATATAAATTCAACCAAGGGCATGGATGGATATAGCATAACATTTAAAACAAAACATCCTTCGTGAACATCTCCAGATTATGCATAAAATGACTAGTAGCAGCAGGTTTACATGGCATCACAACATAACAGACTCGGTCTTGGCAAAAATGACTGTCACAGAAATCAGCAACATTATAGAGGCTACTTTGCATGATTGTGCTAGTCACCACTTAGATCACAAAAATACAGGACAAGCACCCCTGTAAAGATGGCATGATGTAGTACAAAAGACATGTAGAGCTCGTGCTCATAGCATGCACACACAAAATGCAATGAAAAAGACAAATCGTCAAGTTCTGTTAACAGACAGCAGATAACATCATATAGCACTCTTGCAGCGATGATTTGGGCATCTAGATGTACTCAAATGAACATGACACAATGGAAACAAATGACGAGCATCTCACGATGAACACTTTGATATATCATGCATGCAAAATGGAGCAACGAGCATCAAGTTATGATAGGTCAAACTATGCAATATAATATGAGTGTTTGGGGACTTGGACGAAAATAACCACCTCGCAGAAAAGTCAACGGGACGGAGCGGTTCGGGACAGAGAGATCCAGGGCGGGGACGGCGTGTTTGGATAGGGGGATGGGTGGATCTCATCCACCCCGACCAGATCCGGCGAGGAGACGGCGCCGGCGAGCTCCTAGGTCCGGCGAGGAGCACCAGGCGCCGGCGGGGAAGACCGCGGCGGAGCCGGCGAGCTCCGGCGGCGGCGGGTGCCTGCGGGCGGTGAGGGCGGAGCCTGGCGGCGGCGGGAATGGAGCCCGGTGGCGGCGGGGACGAAGCCCGGCGGCGGCGGGGACGGAGCACGGCGGCGGCGGGGCGGTGCGGTCCGGCGACGGGCGTGCGGGGCAACGCCGGCGAGGCGGCGGAGCGGGATCGGGCGGCTCGGGCCCGGAGGCGGAGGCGCTGGGCGGCGGCGGGCTCGCGCGGGCCCTCCCTGGGCTCCCCGGGCCGCGGCGGCGGTGGGCGGCAGAGCGCCACGCGGCGTGCCCGCATTGGCCGGGAGCGGCGGCGGTGGACGTCCGGCGGCGGCGGTGGACGTCCGGCGGCGGGTCGGACATGTCCGGTGGCGTGGAGGGGATTTGATCTAGGGTTAGGGTAGGATTCATCCGTGATTTGGGGAGGGGAAGGCCTTTATATAGGTAGAGGGAGCTAGGAGAGTCCAAATGAGGTGCAGTTTTCGCCCACACGATCGTGATCGAACGACCGAGAGCATGGAGGGGGTTTGGATGGGTTAGGTGGGCTTTTGGGAGGGGTGCTGGGCTGCAAAGGGAAGGGGTTTTCGGTTAACTCGGTTAACCGTTGGGGCATCAAACGACATCCAAATGGAATGAAATTTGACGTGCGGTCTACCGGTGATATACCAAGGTCACTCGGCAAATCTCGACCCATTCCGAGAACTTTTTCTCCCGCGCATGAAACAAGGTCTGAGAGGGGCGACGGGTGCGGCGAGTGTGACTGAACTCCGAACGGACAACGGAGAAAACCGGGGGAACCCGAACGAATGCAAGTTTTTGAAAAACATGCAGAAGAAATGCAGATGATGACATGGAAAAATGCAACACGCAAGCAAATGACATGGCAACAACAACGAATAACTGGAAGACACCTAGCGCATCGAATCTGGGGCGTTACAATACTCCTCCACTAACAAGAGATCTCGTCCCGAGATCTTAGGACCGAGACGGAAGGAAAAAGGGATGAGGTGAAATAAGAACAAAACAGTGAGGATGAACAAAGTCAAGAACACTCGAGTAGGAAAGTGGAATGTTGAATGAGACAAGAAGCAAAAGCTCAAGGAATAAAGCTGAATTTGAAACCACTCCGGTTAGGACAAGATAGAAAAGGAATAATAACGAAGGAATTTATGTAGCAATCCTGCTGAACAAGGAAAGAACAGAACATGAACTTGAGAAATGGAACGATACTTGATTTGAGGAACAACACAAAACCCCCGGAAGACTTGAAAGAGTGGAATGAGAAGAACGGGGACGAAGATGACAACTTCTACCATGAATGAAATAGAGAGCATTCTTAGAAGGAAACATTGAACGGAGTTGTTGGAAAATCAACAACAAAGGAATAAGCTTGTTGTGGACTTATGGATAACATCTCAAAATTATGAGGTGGTAACCTACCACAAGCGGAAAAGATTGAAAAGCTGAGAAGAACGAGGAAATGCAAAACTCCACTTCAGAAGAATATGGAGAATTAATTGCACTTTGAGAAGCAAGAAGAAGATACTTGAGCTACCCTAGAAGAATCTTGATGAACACTTGAAAAAATGAATTGACTCATGAAGAACCACCATGAAGAACTCCGGTAGCAAAAGGATGATGAGATAGAATTCAAGAATGAAAGGGATAAGATTAAAGCCTTGCGATGATTAAGATGGAGCTTCGTGACGAGACAAACGAGAAAAACTTGGAAACTCCGGAGAAGAAAGGATTAAGGGTAGATATAGCGCAAAACTTGAGAAAGTCTCCATGCACCACCGGTAGGATTCAAACTTGAATGACGAAAAGGAATGAATCACTGGGAAGAATTAGAAAAGCACGAAGACACTTGAGGGAATTTGATACCACGGAATGAAGAGGTCTCGAATTGATTACAGATTACTTGAACAAAGCACCGGAAGAATATTGAGACGAACGAAAAGGCATGAATATAGAATAATCGGAGAACGGATTTGAAAACTTAGAACGAAGAAATATTCTGAAATGGAGGCCTCCGGATAATTGAGACGGAAAACAACTCCTGAAAAACTCCGGATGGGTGAAAAGAATTTCACAACTGGAAACAATATTAGTGGATAGCATCAAGCTAGCGACATGAATCTTCGGGAGAACGGACAAGATTTAAGAGAAACTCTTCTTCGATCTTCAAATGTTGAGAACGACTACGAGAAAGAACACCAAAATTGTTGAGATACTCCAGGAGAATGAAAAGAGGAAATGGTTGACCCGATCATGAAAGAATTTGAAAGCGATCTTGGAGAAGCATCTGACTGATGAAATTCATACTTATATCAAACTTCTAAAATGATTTGAGAATGACTCCGGGAAAATTAGAAGAGTCGGGTAAGATCCTAGAAAAAGACATGTGGGTTAGGGCCCACTGAAAAGAAACACCGTTGAGAGGCATTGAAGAAGAGACGATGCACCGGAATGGTTGAAAGATTAGAATGAGGTGACAACCTCGAAATAGTTGAAAGCAACA
Source organism: Aegilops tauschii subsp. strangulata (assembly GCF_002575655.3). NCBI lineage: Eukaryota > Viridiplantae > Streptophyta > Magnoliopsida > Poales > Poaceae > Aegilops > Aegilops tauschii. Next base: position 272,058,434 of record NC_053037.3, on the reverse strand, counting down.
CTACTCTTCCGAGATGTCTTCATCACTCCGGAACGATAAAATGACGAGAGGTGAACGAGCAATGGGAAACATTTGAGCCGAGGGAAAGAATATGATCAAGAACGAAAAAGTTTGAATTGAATACATCGGAAAGAAAACGAGATGAACAACGATGAGCTTGACGAGAATTCACCGGTTGATACCATTGAGGAACGAAAGAAGGGGCTCCACATGAATGAAATTGATGCTCGCATCGAGGCTCAGACTCTGGGAAGAAAGGGGTGGGTGGGAAAAACAAAGGAAACTTGGAACGGGGAACCGACGAATAACTTGAAGAGAAAACACCGGTTGAAATATTTGAGGAAAAAAAAGCAAAGGCTCCGCACAAGTAAGAAGGATACTCGATTACGGACTCCGGTTCCAAGAAGAAGAAGGGGTGGGCGGGTGGGAAAAACAAGGACAACTTCGGACAGGGAAACAACATCGATTGAAAAAGAGCTGCGGATTGATCTTGCAAAAGATGACGAGGATCGAAACCACTCGAAGAGAGGTGCACCGGATTGGAAAGAGGATGGGCAACGAACGAAAACTAACCGCGCGATCCTAAAGAAAAATTTGAAGGGGAAGAGGAGTAGTTCAAAACACCTACGCCAAGATTCCTTACCAGAGCGATGAAGGGGTTGAGGAGTAAAAAGAATTCCTACTCTCCGATATAACTAGACTCCGAAAAAAAATTCCTTCTAGGCTCGACAACGGCCAAACTACACGATCAAACAAGGGGGCTCCTAAGGTCGGTCGAGGCTCTGATACCAACTTGTCACACCCAATATGCGACCCTATCCGAGAGGAACTCGAAGGTCCCACCAAGGATAGACCCGCATATTGAAACACTTTTTCAAGGTGGATATCATTACATCAACATTACATAAAAGATGGGGATACATACAAAAGGCACAAACGCCCCAAGAATACACCAATACAACATACTCCCTCCGTCCCAAAATTCTTGTCTTACATTTGTCTAGATACGGATGTATCTAATACTAAAATGTGACTTGATACATCCGTATTTAGACAAATCTAAGACAAGTATTTTGGGACGGAGGGAGTACATAAGATCAACATCCGTCTATGGATGAAACACAAACAGAAACTCAAATGACATCCATACTACTAGCCCAGGCTGCCGACCTGGAACCTATCCCCTGATCGAAGAAGAAGCAGAAGAAGAACTCCAAAACAAGCAACATCGCTCTCGCGTCATGATCATCGCAAAACCTGTACCTGCAACTGGTGTTGTAGTAATCTGTGAGCCACGAGGACTCAGCAATCCCATTACCATGGGTATCAAGACTAGCAAAGCTTAATGGGTAAGGAAGGGGCAAAGTGGTGAGGTTGCAGCAGCGACTAAGCAAGTATGGTGGCTAACATACGCAAATAAGAGCGAGAAGAGGAGCAACGGAACGGTCGTGAAACTAGCAATGATCAAGAAGTGATCCTGAACTCCTACTTACGTCAAACATAACCCAGAAACCGTGTTCACTTCCCGGACTCCGCCAAAAAGAGACCATCACGGTTACACACGCGGTTGATGCGTTTTAGTTAAGTAAAGTGTCAAGTTCTCTACAACCGGACAATAACAAATTCCCATCTGCCACATAACCGCGGGCACGGCTCTCAAAAGTTTATACCCTGCAGGGGTATCCCAACTTAGCCCATTATAAGCTCTCACGGTCAACGAAGGATATTCCTTCTCCCGGGAAGACCCGATCAGTCTCGGAATCCCGGTTTACAAGACATTTCGACATTGATAAAACAAGACCAGCAAAGCCGCCCGATGTGCCGACAATCCCGATAGGAGCTGCACATATCTCGTTCTCAGGGCAACATCGGATGAGCACTACGTACAACTAAAACCAGACCTCAAGTTTCCCTGAGGGGGCGCTGCAAGTGGCTTTAGTTCGGACCAACACTTAGAGAAGCATTGGCCCGGGGGGTTAAAATAATGATGACCCTCGGGAGCGTGACTCCCAAGGGAAAAGAAATAGGTAGGCAAATGGTAAAACCAAGGTTGGGCCTTGTTGGAGGAGTTTTATTCAAAGCGAACTGTCAAGGGGTTCCCATAACACCCAACCGCATTAGGAACGCAAAATCAAGGAACATAACACCGGTATGACGGAAACTAGGGCGGCAAGAGTGGAACAAAACACCAGGCATAAGGCCGAGCCTTCCACCCTTTACCAAGTATATAGATGCATTAATTAAATAAGAGATATTGTGATATCCCAACATAAACATAATCCAACATGAAGCAATCTTCATCTTCACCTACAACTAGCAACGCTATAAGAGGGGCTGAGCAAAAGCTGTAGCATAGCCAAACAATGGTTTGCTAGGAAGGGTGACAAAGGTTAGAGGTGGTTTCATGGCAATTTGGGAGGCTTGAAGAGCAAGTGATAGGTAGCGCAGCATAGCGATAGAACAAAGAATCTAGCATAGCAATGATAGTAATGAGATCCAAGGTGACGGTCATCTTGCCTGAAATCACGCAAGGAAGAAGAACGAGTCCATGAAGAAGATGAAGCCACGATGACGAACCAAACGTAGACAAACGAATCCTCACGATCGCAACGAAACAGGAACTAACGAGAAGGAGCACAACCGGAAAGAAGCAAACAACATGGTAAACACATAACACATAAACATGACATGATGCTCAACCAAGTATGATGCATGACAGGCTATATGAAGCTACTCATGGCAAGAGATGATGCATACAAGAGCAACACATCAAAGCAAGTTTAAATGAGGCCGGAAACAACATATAACAATTCCGGTAAGTCCTCATATGCAAGTTTCGAAATTGGTCCAGATCTGAATAAGCCTTATGTTCAAGTTGTTAAACAGAAAGTTAAGATGCACCAAGATGATCTACACAAAATTCTAGTCAAGTTACGTATAAAGTTTATTAGATTCGGAGCTACGGCCTAGAAGATATGAGCAAAAAAAGTTAAACATGGCATTGATGCAAAATGCATCCAAACACCAAGAAAACACCTCAAAACAAGGATGCAACATGATAATATGAAACTACATGCAAAACTAAGCAAGTTTCATCTAGAGCATGCTCAAAACGGAGCAACGATGCAACACATACACACAATACAAGTTTAAAGGACAAGCTGTCCAAAACAGCAACTAGGCATCTTGCAAGCATCAAAACAATATACTACAGCACCCCAACATAAAAAAACAAAAGACATGTACGTGATGTACAAGTCAAGCATGACAAAACATCAATAGTGATCTATCTCCAGAAATCACTATAACATGCTCAAAAGGACATGGCAAGATTGCAAATAATAACAGTTTCACAGACTCAACAGAAATCACTGGACATGGCATAAATAACATCAGCTTGCTAAGTTTAGAGCTATCAACAACATGCTACAGGAACAGATCATAGCAAACAAAGGAATGGCATGAATCTACTAATTGCATAGAACAAAAGTCCCTTACTGATCACGAGCCAAAAAGGCACAGAAGATATGATGGCACCCATGTAAACATAGCAAGTTTCATAAACAGATACAGACAGCAGAAAAACTGAGCATGGCATAAACAGAATTATGAAGGCATATTTGCGAGCTCAACTCACTCATCACAAAGCATTTCATGGCACGTGAGGGTAACTCACAGTAATAAGGTATGTTCGTGAAGCTAAACATGGCAATAGCATAATCATAGGGTGCATGGATCACTAGCAAAACACATGGCAAAACTGAACTTAATGTTAACAGGCTAACAGCAACATTATTTAGCAAGTTGAGAGCAAGATTACGACAAGCTACAGCAGGCTATAAATTCAACCAAGGGCATGGATGGATACAGCATAACATTTAAAACAAAACATCCTTCGTGAACATCCTCCAGATTATGCATAAAATGACTAGTAGCAGCAGGTTTACATGGCATCACAACATAACAGACTCGGTCTTGGCAGAAATGACGAAGTCACAGAAATCAGCAACATCATAGAGGCTACTTTGCATGATTGTGCTAGTCACCACTTAGATCACAAAAATACAGGACAAGCACCCTTGTAAAGATGGCATGATGTAGTACAAAACACATGTAGAGCTCATCCTCATAGGATGCACACACAAAATGCAATGAAAAAGACAAATCATCAAGTTCTGTTAACAGACAGCAGATAACATCATATAGCACTCTTGAAATGATGATTTGGGCATCTAGATGTACTCAAATGAACATGACAGAATGGAACCAAATGACGAGCATCTCATGATGAACATTTTTCTATATCATGCATCTAAAACGGAGCACCGAGCATCAAGTTATGACAGGTCAAACTATGCAACATAATATGAGTTTTTGGGGACAGACGAAAATAACCACCTCGCAGAAAAGTCAACAGGACGGAGCGGTTCGGGACGGAGAGATCCAGGGCGGGGACGGCGTGTTTGGATCGGGGGACGGGTGGGTCTCATCCACCCCGACCCGATCCGGCGAGGAGACGGCGCCGGCGAGCTCCTGGGTCCGGTGAGGAGCGCCAGGCGCCGGCGGGGAAGACCGCGGCAGAGTCGGCGAGCTCCGGCGGCGGCGGGTGCCTGCGGGCGGCGAGGGCGGAGCCCGGCGGCGGCGGGGCGGCGCGGTCCGGCGACGGGCGTGCGGGGCAGCGCCGGCGAGGTGGCGGAGCGGGATCGGGCAGCTCGGGCCTGGAGGCGGAGGCGCTGGGCGGCGGCGGGCTCACGCGGGCCCTCCCTGGGCTCCCCGGGCCGCGGCGGCGGTGGGCGGCGGAGCGCCACGCGGCGTGCCTGGATTGGCCGGGAGCGGCGCCGGTGGACGTCCGGCGGCGGTCGGACATGTCCGGTGGCGTGGAGGGGATTTGATCTAGGGTTAGGGTAGGATTCATGCGTGATTTGGGGAGGGGATGGCCTTTATATAGGTAGAAGGAGCTAGGAGAGTCCAAATAAGGTGCGGTTTTCGCCCACACAATCGTGATCGAACGACCGAGAGCATGGAGGGGGTTTGGATGGGTTAGGTGGGCTTTTGGGAGGGGTGCTGGGCTGCAAAGAGAAGGGGTTTTCAGTTAACCATTGGGGCTTCAAACGACCTCCAAATGGAACGAAATTTGACGGGCGGTCTACCGGTGATATACCAAGGCCACTCGGCAAATCTCGACCCATTCCGAGAACGTTTTCTCCCGCACACGAAACAAGGTCTGAGAGGGGTGACAGGTGCGGCGAGTGTGACTGAACTCTGAACGGACAACGGAGAAAACCGGGGGAACCCGAACGGATGCAAGTTTTTGAAAAACATGCAGAAGAAATGCAGATGATGACATGGAAAAATGCAACACGCAAGCAAATGACATGGCAACAACAACGAATAACTGGAAGACACCTGGCACATCGAATCCGGGGTGTTACAGGGGCGGTTTCCGATTCCCCCGCGTGTGGTGTAAAGCCAACAGTGGTGGGGCCGCGGCAGTGATGGCCCGTGAATGACTTTAATGCACGGGGTAGAAACCACCAATTTACTCTTCCCACAGCGCGCTCTTATCCTTAGCCACGTATGTTGCATGCATAGCGTGGGGTAGGTAACGGAGGCGCGTGGTGCGGAATAGCATCTTGAAGAGGGCCTGCCTGTCTAGAATTGGCGGAGGAGGGCGGCGGTTGCCCGTTGATGGAGCGGTCCCCTTCCCCGGCCTGCCTATAAAAGGAGGGGCGGAGGAAGGCGGAGTCATCCACCTCTGCATCCTTCTCCTTCTTTTCTGGTCCTCTGCTTCTTTTGGTAATGCTGGAGAGAAGGGCCCGGGGCCAGCCCCCGGGCTTCTGCTTGGGATCTCCTTCAGATCTGAGAGGAAGTTTCGGGCGACGCGGCGTTGAGGCCGGGAGCAGCAATTCCGGCGTATCTATCGCCGTGTCACCCGTAGCCTTGACCTTAGTGAGAGGGGATGCGGTTGGCACCATGCCGCGGCTTGAGGTGAGCATGGCGCATGGTAGCCGACCGCTCCTTGTTCTACCTCTTCGGCTGGCGTCGGGCAGGAGTCGTAGGAGTTATTCGCTGCTAACGGGGGCGAACCTGGCTCCTCTGGGGTGTGGTCACCCTGTTGATCAGGGAGGCTCTTTGTTTTCTCACGCGTCTTCAATACGTGCGGAAACTTCAAATGCCAGGGCTCCTGGGGACGACCATGCTCTCTATGGAAGAGTATAGGGAGCATGGTGTCCGGCGTGGTGGCCGCGCCGAGGTCTTCAGGTGGTAGTGATGTGGACGGCAGCGGCAACCCACGACGCGTCAAGAACGAGGACGACCGTTCCGACGAGTCGTGTTTGCCGGTGACTCCGTGCCTCCCATCCGGTCCTCCGGCAGCGTCACCACCCATGCCTGCCCTCCGTTTCTTCCTCCTTGCTGGGGAGCAGCGCCGTCCTAATCCTGGGGAGGCGCCGAATCCTAGCTGTGCTCGCCCCCGGCCCTCTCGATCTCTTCCTGCGAGGGATGGACAAGGCAAAGGCGTAACGAGGCACTTACCTTTTTTTGATCTTAAATCTGTAGGCAATCGCCAAATTTTAATTCAAATAATGTAATCCCTTGAGTCCATCTTTGTATTCTGTAATGCTTGTACTTGCAACTTCATATGAATGAAAAGGATGAATCCTGCCAGGAACCCGTGCATGTGTATGTTCATGTAGAGGCAAAGTGCCTCTTTAATAGAATAAACGAGTTTTCCCCGGCAGGATAACCTGCCAGCACCCTCTTTGTCTGCCGAAGAACTATGTCTGCCGGGTAACAGACAGAGAGGCCAGCCCCCCGCCAACTCCTTTTTCCCAAAGGCCACTATGACCATCCTGACCGAAGTAGCGTTCGTGTCATGGATTGGAGCACCTAAGTTTCAAAGAGAGAGGGGCGAGGTTTTCTCATGCAAAGTTGTAGCTTTATAGAATACTAATGGACAAGAGGTGAACTTATCTGTTTGGCTTGCCGGGGATCGCCGTCCGTGCAATCTTCTCGTCCTTTGTCGAAGCCAGGTTCACGGCAAGAACCTGCAACTCCATGCAGATGAGAGTGAATGCAGGATGCAATCCTATCTATATGCATATGCAAATGCTCATGAAGTGCTTATGCAGTGATCTGGGTGTGCTTGTGCATGCATGCAATCTTAGTTGGGGCCCCCTACAACGCTTCTTTATTTTCTCTTGCATGGGGTCATCGCCCCGGCTTGTACAAGGGGTTACATGCAACTTCGACAATGCCATGTACAATGGGTGGCTGCCGGGCAGGGCCCGGTAGCCTCTGCGCCTTACGGGTAGAACTTACGGAGATGCTCATTGTTCCATGAGTTTTGCAACGGTGTACCATCTCTGGTCTCCAGACGGACTGCGCCGGGTCTGGAGACTCGTACTACCCGGAAAGGGCCTTCCCACTTTGGTGATAACTTGTGTATACCCTTGGCGGACTGAACGCGCCTAAGGACAAGGTCACCTTCCTCAAAACTCCGGGCACGAACCCTGTGGCTGTGATAGCGACGCAGGGCTTGCTGATAGCGTGCAGCACGCGTAGCGGCCCGGAGACGGTTCTCCTCGAGTAGCACAGCGTCGTCACGCCGGTGCTGATCTTGCGCTACTTCATTGTTGGCGAGCACCCGAGGAGACCCATAAATGAGTTCTATGGGGATAACTGCTTCTGCCCCGTAGACCAGGGAGAAGGGAGTCTGCCCGGTAGCTCGATTAGGTGTCATTCTGAGGGACCAGAGAACTACCGGCAGCTCCTCAATCCACCGCCTGCCGTGCTTCTGCATCGTATCGAAAGTCCTTGTCTTGAGTCCATGAAGCACTTCAGCGTTCGCCTTCTCAGCTTGTCCATTGCTCCGGGGTGTGCCACAGAGGCAAATGAGATCTTGCATCCGAGGGTCTGAAAATATTGCATGAAGGCGTGGCTCGTGAATTGGGTGCCGTTGTCAGTGATGATCCTTGCCGGAACTCCGAAATGACACACCAATTCTTTCAAGAACTTGATAGCTGACTGAGCAGTCACCTTCCTCACGGCAGTCACTTCTGGCCACTTTGTAAACTTGTCGATGGCGACGAACAAGAATTCAAAGCCCCCGATTGCTCGGGGGAAGGGGCCGACGATATCGAGCCCCCAGACCGAAAATGGCCATGACAGAGGGATTGTCTGAAGAGCTTGGGCAGGCAGGTGTGTTTTCTTGGAATGGAACTGACAGGCTTCACATGTCGTGACGAGCTCAACTGCGTCTTGGAGGGCTGTGGGCCAATAGAATCCTTGCCAAAATGCTTTCCCAACTAATGCCCTTGATCCAATGTGTGAGTCGCACATTCCTCTGTGAACCTTAGCCAACAGTTCCTTTCCGTCCTCCCGGAAGACACACTTCAATTTCACACCATTAGGCCTCCTTCTGTACAGAGTGTAATCGACAAACTGATACATACTGGCCCTCCGGGCTACTTTTTCAGCTTCATCTGGGTCGCCGGGGAGTTCTCCGGTTTGGAGGAAGCGGACGATGTGCCTTGCCCAAGTTGGAGCCCGAGGCTCGGCAACGAGGACTAGCGGCACCTCCTCGGCTGCGGGAGCACCAGCCTCGTTCGCAGGGTCCATAGGCCCGGCTGGAGGGGGTGGTCCGGTAGGCTGTGAGGAGTTGTTTCCGGCAGGGTCTCTGTCGGGAGCGGATGGCTCGATCGGGAGAGGCTTACCGTAGTCCAACTTTCTCCTTTTCCGGGTGTAGGATCGAAAGTATGTCTAGAGGGGGGTGATTAGACTACTTGACCAAATAAAAATCTAGCCTTTTCCCAATTTTAGTTCTTGGCAGATTTTAGCAACTTTGCACAATTCAAGCAAACAACCTACACATGCAATTCTAAGAGTATAGTAGTGGAATGTAAAACAATTGCATATGAAGGTAAAGCGAGGAGATTAAGGGAGCAAATGCAATGTTGACACGGAGATTTTTTATCCGTGGTTCCGATAGGTGGTGCTATCGTACATCCACGTTGCTGGAGACTTCAACCCACGAAGGGTAACGGTTGCGTGAGTCCACGGAGGGCTCCACCCACGAAGGGTCCATGAAGAAGCAACCTTGTCTATCCCACCATGGCCGTCGCCCACGAAGGACTTGCCTCACTAGGGTAGATCTTCACGAAGTAGGCGGTCTCCTTGCCCTTACAAACTCATTGGTTCAACTCCACAATCTTGACGGAGGCTCCCAAGTGACACCTAGCCAATCTAGGAGACACCACTCTCCAAGAGGTAACAAATGGTGTGTTGATGATGAACTCCTTGCTGTTGTGCTTCAAATGATAGTCTCCCCAACACTCAACTCTCTCTCACAGGATTTGGATTTGGTGGAAAGAAGATTTGAGTGGAAAGCAACTTGGGAAGGCTAGAGATCAAGATTTATGTGGTTGGAATGGAATATCTTGACCTCAACACAAGTGTAGGTGGTTCTCTCTCAGAAAATGTATGTTGGAAGTGTGGGCATGTACTGATGGCTCTCTCCACGAATGAAGAGTGGGTGGAGGGGTATATATAGCCTCCACACAAAATCTAACCATTACACACCAATCACCAAACTCGGTGGGACCGATTCAAAGAACTCGGTCAGACAGATTTAGTTCATAATGTGACCGTTAGGCATTTCAGTGGGACCGACATGTCAACTCGGTGGGACCGCTTTCGTTAGGGTAAGGGCATAACATAATCTTGGTGAGACCGATTACACAAACTCGGTGAGAACGATTTTGGTAATAGGCTAACAGAGAGTTGGAAAGGCAAACTCGGTGGGACCAATTCGCTCATTTCGGTTGGACCGAAATGTTACAAAAGGGAAACAGAGAGTTTGCATTGCAATCTCGGTGGGACCGATCGCTCATCTCGGTTTGACCGAAACGTTACGAAGGGAAACAGAGTGATTACAATCCCATCTCAATGAGCTATATGTTGTTAGGAATTACCAAAACCACCCAGGGATAGTTGCACTTTCAATCTCCCCCTTTTTGGTAATTGATGACAACATATAGATCAAAGCTTCGACAAAGAATAATAAGATTGAAAAACATCGTCGCTTTGAGAAGTATGTGATAAGCAAGAGCTCCCCCTAAATTTGTGCATTATTTAAAAATTGCTTTTGAATGCAAATGCACAATCGATTAGGCTCATGGGTTACTCTTCCATGTCACATACATCTTGGTGGAGCGCTCAAAATGATAGAAATTAAAAGCATGCACTCATCACCAAACAAGTGAATGATCATATATGAGATATAAAAGATAATATCATCCAACAAGCATTAAGGGTAGTATATGATCAAACACATGATCAAACTAGTATCTCACAAGGACATAAAGTATCTCACACAAGCACACAATAAAAAGTTCCAACCAAAATAGCAAGAGAGATAAAAAAGCAACACTCTCTCTCGAAGCCTATGATCTATACATTTTCCCCCCCTTTGGCAACAAGTTACCAAAAAGTTCAAAAATGCATAGTGCTAAACATCTCTCAGGCTTGATCTTCGGGAGGTGGTGTTGAGAGAACTCCAAGGACGAAGGCTTCAGATGATGTAGCTGGAGCTGGTGGAGTGGCTGCTAGAGGTGGCACTGGAGCTGTAGCTGCTGGTGCTGATGCTGTAGCTCGAGTATCTGTCACGAGCACTGCAGCAGATCTTTGTCCTCTGGGTACTCTAGCAAAAGCATCTGTAGTAGACTTGCCCTTCTTCTCCTCTGCTTCCTCCTGAAGCTTCTCAACTACAGTTTGGATCTCAATTACATTCAGATCAAGATCATAGAATTTGGCCTCTATAATCCTCTCCAAGCTCTCCTGGTTTTGAGTCAGGGTGGCCAAGCCCTTCTCAATCCTCAAGGTGGATTGGATTAGATATGCTAACTGATCTTGCTTGCTCTTCAGGAAGACTTGAGATGCCTCTTCAACAGTTGGCATATTTGCAGCTTTCTCTCCCCTTGCCTTCTCTCTCTTCTCATGTGCTTGAGCTGATGATGGTTCATTCTCAGTCATGACTATAGTGTTGTCTTCAAACTCAGGGTATAAAGGTAGATGCTCCTTATCCAACAGATATGTGCATGTGCCCATCTTTGAGTTGATGAGCTCCTGAATGTGTGGGGCATACCCACAACTTCTCTTCTGATCAGCTGATGTCCTTTTGATTGTTTCCACAATCAGACTCATGACTTTGAACTTTTGAGGCACATCAAACAAATGTAGCAAGTTGATAGCATGTCCTCTGATCATCTTGTGATCGCCTGACTTGGGTAGCAAAGTGTGCCTTAGGATCCAATTTATGGTAGGCAGACCAGATAACAAGAAGTGGACAGATCCAAACTTGTGATTCTCCAAAGCATCATCTGGGATCTCTCTGTACATGTGTGTCATAGTGTTGTGGTCTTTCTTCTTCTCAGCATATACATCCAAGTCATCCTCATTTTCTTCCGGAGCATTGATCAACTGAGCCCATTCTTCAACAGTGGGTTGGTACCTTGTACCTTCAGACATCCAAACTATCCTTCCATCTAGATAGAAGTGGGCAGTGGAGTAAAAATGCATGATCAGCTCATCATTCCACTTGGTGAGCTTATGGGCAACAAATGTATCAACTCCACATGCTTTGAAGCTGTCATATACTCTTGGATAGTGATCTTCATTCTTCTTGATGTACTCCCAGACAACCCATCTCATGTCACACACAATGGGCTTCTTGTCAAGCAAAATTGTCTCATAAAAGTCTTGATGTTCCTTAGTGTGAAACCTGTAGTCAATAGCAGTTCTTCTCCTGACAGCATATGGATCAGACTGTCTCCATAATCTCAGTCCTGCATCCTTCCTGATCTTCATGTTTTCTGCAACGGGATGTGCATCATTGTGGTCAGGGATCTTGGGCTTGAGCTTTCTCAAAACAAGTGAGGCATCTTCCTCTTCTTCAGCAGCCTCAGGCACTGGGGCCTTGTTTTTCTCCTCAGCAGGAATGTTTCTAGTGCTTCTCTTGGGTTTGGGCTTTGGAGCTGGAGCAGCAGCCTTGGGAGCAGCTTTGGGCTTAGATGGAGCAGCCCCTGATCTGATTGCATCCCCCATGAGTTTCTGAGCTTTGGGTGCTGGTGCAGCATCCTCCTGTTCTTCTTCTTCTTTAGAAACAATCCTCATTGAGGGCTTGCCAAGAACTTTGGCAGTAGTGGTTCTTGCCCTTTTCTTCTTCTTATCCTCACCAGCTGCTTCTTCTTCAGATTCAATGGTGAACTTCATGGTTTCACCTGTGGCAACTTTCCTTGGCTTTGACATTGGAACTCTTCTTGCTGGAGCCTTTGTTTTCATTCCTGACTTACTTGCAGCAGTTGTGCCATACTCCCTTTTCAGCACCTTTTTCCTTGAAGTGGCTTCATCTTCTACAGTCACATAATCTTCATCCTCTGAATCAGAATTTTTCTTCTTCCTTGTCCTGGTAGCTGCCTTTGGCAAGTTACTAGGTGTGCTCCTGCTGCCTTCATCATAGCTGCTAGAGGGATCAGAACCCTCACTCATCTGCACCTGCTGTTCAGACTTGTTCTGGCTGTTACTTTGGTCAGACATCTTGCAGGCAAACTGTCAGCAGACCCTGTGAATAGATTATAGATGAGGTAGAGAAGATGAGCATCACAAAGTACAGGAGTTTTGCAAAACAACTGAGTCAAAAAGTTTAGTTTTAGTTCTCTACAGAAGTGATCTCGGAGCTACCGAATTGACAAACTCGGTGATACCGAAGCAACACTTGGAACCTAAACTAGTGAACTTGGCAGGGCCGAGTCACAGTTCGGTGGCACCGATATTGCTAGGGTTTCACAGAATCTTGAACTCGGTCACACCGATTTGCATGTTTCGGTCAGACCGAAGAGCGCATGTGCAATGGCCAAGGCCGAATCGGTGAGACCGATTTCTATAGTTCGGTCGGTCCGAGATGAGTTTTGCGGAGAGCTAACCCTAAATTTTTTGAATCAATCTAGACCTAAGGAAGTTTTAGCTAGATGGATCAATCTCAATCGTGGCAAGAAACATGGCATTGTCCTTGTGCTAGGAATCGGAGTGAAAAAGACAGCACAAGGGATCGAACACTTACCCTAGAGCGGCGAGTGTTCGCTACGGCGGCAACGGCGGAGTAGATTGCCGTTGACGGTGGCGGAGACTAGCGGCGGGAGGTCGCTGGCGGCGAGAAGACGATCCGGAGACCCGAAAAGGCAGAGCAGGTTACGCGTGGGTGAAGGGTTTCGGAAAAATTTCCAAAATTTAACCCGTCGGTATATATAACCTGACCCTGTCGGTGTGACCGAGTGGAACAACTCGGTGGCACCGAGATGCAAAACTGCAGGCAGTTACTGCAACTCGGTAGGACTGAAAAGGATGAACCGGTCAGACCGAAATGCACAAAGAGGTTTTGGAAGTTTATGTCTATGACGAATCGGGGACTCTGAGTGCTCCTCACACAGAGTGGTTCGAATCAGACTTGGTCAAACTTTGTGATGTAGCATGAATAGAGTTTGAGACGAGAAAAGCATAGATAGCTAGAGGGAGTTCTTAGGCATTCTTGTCCATCCATTTCACAAAAGAGAAAAATCCAAACAATCAAGGCAACAAATGGATGTCCTTGAATGAGTAAAATATGCATCCAACATGCTCACACAATAAACCGACAAAAGAAATATGTGACAAAGAATGCACAAACACTCTAGCATCTATCAAGCAATTTGGCGATGACTAGGTCATCTATATATGAGTATATTGACTTAGGAGTCAAATGAGAACATTTGATCATAGGTCATACTCATTGTTTAAGCACCAGTGGGGTTGCCACTTTTACATAAAGCATTGTTGTGCTCACATCATTAGAGTTGCTTTAGCTCAATTGATTAGAGTAAAGCTCCCCCTAGATGTGATATCCCCCCTAAGAGGGCTGAACTAACCTTGGGTTTTGTCGATGATGACTTCATGTAGGTGTTGAAGATGTGGATGCTCAATGTTGATGTAGATCATTCGGAGCAATCCATTGGAGTGAGTTGCACTTTCAATACCTACACGGGTTAGTCCCACGAGGAACAAACAAGGATATCCATAGACATAGAGTGATGTGTACATAAGATGATGTCCATGAAAGCATTAGGTTACCTTGTCCCTTGTCGTATCAACAAGAGGGTTTGTGACTCCTTGAACTAGTGCAAGATGTGGAAGTTGTTTGCACTTGTCCTTGCCAAAATGATAAGAGTGAAGTATGTTGGCGGAGTCATCCTCAAGAACTCTCTAGTTCTTCTTCGGGGTCCACACCATCTTGATGGGAATCCTTGGAGTTGTAGTCGGACTTGATGAAGTAGAACTTGATGTAGTCTTGGGAATCCACTTGACCAAGGCCTTGGGTGCTTCTTCAAATGCATCAATCTCCTCTTGAAGCTTGTCCTTGCCTTTTTGCTTGTGGTCTTGTGGTGGAAGATCATCTTGAGCTTGTGTTCCTTTGAAAGAAGTAGGATCATACTTCTCTTGTTGAGGAACAAACTTCGTCTTGGGGTATTGATCTTCTTCCCACTCAACTCCATTGTCATTGAACTTTCGTTCAAAACCAACACCTTGATTCTTCCGGTGTCTTCCTTGCTTGCGTACAATTTCCTCAAATTGCTTACTTCCGGCAAGGCTCTTGTAAACACCTTTCTCTATAATTCCCTTCAATAAGCTATTTTCTTGCTCAAGTGTAACTTGGCTAAGAGAATCATTAGTGGAATCAAGAGAACTACTAGAGGCAACATCATTGGATTTAGCATGATTGTTGTTACTACTAGATGAAGAATCTTTCTTGTTCTTGTTGCTAGATTTAACTTGTGGCATGTAAGTAGACAAGAGTAAACGCTTGGCAATGTAAGAAAAACTTTTCTTGCGATGATCATCATTGATTGCCTTTAAAAACTCATGTTCTTGCTCAAGGTTGAGCTTTTCAAAGCGTAGCTTATCATGAATCTTTAAAAGTTCTCGATGATTTTCCAAGGTAGTTTCATGAGTTAACTTAAGAGTGTTTAGTTCTTTAGTTAGACGCTCAATCTCCTTCTTATCATCATCATTCATTTTATCTTGATTATCATGATTGATAGCAAGATCATCATAGTTTTAATAACTAGAGTTGTCAACAAGTAAATCATCATCTCCTAGCAAATCATCTTCATCACTATTGAAATCAACATACTCGGGGTGTGTTACCTTTGGACCTTTAGCCATGAAGCATCTCCCAATTCCTTCATTTGGTGAGTCAAATATGTCGTAGGAGTTGGTTGACACAAGTGCTAGTCCGGCAACACCTTCATCTTGAGTATATTCGGAGTCGGAGTGATAACTTCTTTCGGAGTGATGGTCAGAGTCGGAACCAGATACCCATTCACCAACATGAGCTTGATGTCTTTATTTTGTGTAGCTCCTTGATGACTTGTCCTTCCTTTCCGAATCCTTGCTTCTCCGAGTGGGTCTTCGTTCATAACGATCATCTCTACTCCTTCCTTCTCTTGATGGTGATTCTTCTCTTCTACTCCTTCTTTTGGGAGAATCTTCTCTTCTTTTGTAGGGAGCCGTACACTCATTGGAGTAGTGTCCGGGTCTTCCACAATTGTAGCAATTACGCTCACGACTAGAAGATCTTTTGTCATCGTAGGACCTTGACTTGGAACTTCTTTCCTTGCTTCTACTCTTGTAGAACTTGTTGAAGTTCTTCACCATTAGACTCAATTCTTCATTGAAGGTTTGTTTCTCACTTGATGATGTGGGAGCATCACACGAGGCTTTGTAAGCACCACTTGACTTGTTGTGAAGCTCTTCCTTATCCTTGAGTGACATCTCATGAGCAACAATTCTTCCAATAACTTCCGTTGGCTTGAGATCTTTGTAATTGGGCATCATTTGGATCAATGTGCACACGGTATCATATTTTCCATCCAAGGCTCTTAGGATCTTCTTGATGATGAATCTATCGGTCATCTCTTCACTTCCTAAGCCGGCAATCTCATTTGTGATGAGAGCAAGCCTAGAGTACATTTCAGCGACGCCTCCACCATCCATCATTTTGAACTTGTCAAGCTGACTTTAGAGCACATCCAATTTGGATTCCTTGACGGAATCGGTACCTTCGTGCATATCAATCAAAGTATCCCAAATTTCCTTTGCATTCTCAAGACGGCTGATTTTGTTGAATTCTTCGGGGCACAATCCGTTGAAGAGAATACCACAAGCTTGAGCATTGTATTGTACCATCTTCAACTCTTCTGCGGTAGCTTCACGGTTTGGTTCTCTCCCATCGAAGAATTCACCTTGCAAGCCAATACACACAATAGCCCAAACGGCGGGGTTATGTCCAAGAATATGCATTTTCATCTTATGCTTCCAACTAGCAAAATTTGTACCATCAAAATAAGGACCTCTACGGTGGTAATTTCCCTCGCTAGATGCCATACTCTCCTAGGTTGTGAAACCAAGGCTATGACCACCAAAAGCTATGGAAATCAAAGCAAATGGAGACCAAAGCTCCGATACCACTTGTAGGATCGAAAGTATGTCTAGAGGGGGGTGATTAGACTACTTGACCAAATAAAAATCTAGCCTTTTCCCAATTTTAGTTCTTGGTAGATTTTAGCAACTTTGCACAACTCAAGCAAACAACCTACACATGAAATTCTAAGAGTATAGCAGCGGAATGTAAAACAATTGCATATGAAGGTAAAGGGAGGAGATTGAGGGAGCAAACGCAATGTTGACACGGAGATTTTTTATCCGTGGTTCCGATAGGTGGTGCTATCGTACATCCACGTTGATGGAGACTTCAACCCACGAAGGTTAATGGTTGCGCGAGTCCACGGAGGGCTCCACCCACGAAGGGTCCATGAAGAAGCAACCTTGTCTATCCCACCATGGTCGTCTCCCACGAAGGACTTGCCTCACTAGGGTAGATCTTCACGAACTAGGCGGTCTCCTTGCCCTTACAAACTCCTTGGTTCAACTCCACAATCTTGACGGAGGCTCCCAAGTGACACCTAGCCAATCTAGGAGACACCACTCTCCAAGAGGTAACAAATGGTGTGTTGATGATGAACTCCTTGCTCTTGTGCTTCAAATGATAGTCTCCCCAACACTCAACTCTCTCTCACAGGATTTGGATTTGGTGGAAAGAAGATTTGAGTGGAAAGCAACTTGGGAAGGCTAGAGATCAAGATTTATGTGGTTGGAATGGAATATCTTGACCTCAACACAAGTGTAGGTGGTTCTCTCTCAGAAAATGTATGTTGGAAGTGTAGGCATGTTCTGATGGCTCTCTCCACGAATGAAGAGTTGGTGGAGGGGTATATATAACCTCCACACAAAATCTAACCGTTACACACAAATCACCAAACTCGGTGGGACCGATTCAAAGAACTCGGTCAGACCGATTTAGTTCATAATGTGACCGTTAGGCATTTCGGTGGGACCGACATGTCAACTCGGTGGGACCGATTTCATTAGGGTTAGGGCATAACGTAATCTCGGTGAGACCGATTACACAAACTCGGTGAGACCGATTTTGGTAATAGGCTAACAGAGAGTTGGAAAGGCAAACTCGGTGGGACCGATTCGCTCATTTCGGTTGGACCGAAACATTACAAAAGGGAAACAGAGAGTTTGCATTGCAAACTCGATGGGACCGATCGCTCATCTCGGTTTGACCAAAACGTTACGAAGGGAAACAGAGTGATTACAATCCCATCTCGGTGAGACCGAGATCCCTATCGGCGAGACCTAAAAGACTAGGGTTTTTGGCAGTGTCTATGTCAACTGAACTCGGTGGCGCCGGATAGAAAGTTTCGTGGGGCCGAGTATGACTTTTGGGTTGGGACATATGTGGATGTGAGAAAGTAGTTGAGGGTTCTGGAGCATATCACTAAGCACTTTGAGCAAGAAACTCATTAAGCAACACCTCACCCCCTCTTGATAGTATTGGCTTTTCCTATGGACTCAATGTGATCTTGGATCACTAAAATGAAAATGTAGTGTCTTGTGCTTTGAGCTTGAGCCAATCTTTTGTCCTTAGCATTTTGAGGGGTCCACTTTCTAATCCATGACATTCCAATCATTGAGCTTTCCTGAAATATTTATCTTGAAATAGCATTTGCTCAATGAGCTATATGTTGTTAGGAATTACCAAAACCACCCAGGGATAGTTGCACTTTCACCGGGCCATTGTGGTTGGTGATACGGAGGGTTGAGAGAGGTGGAGAACAATAGTTCATGGTTCCACAGGAAGCTTCTACGCAGCACACTTTGACAGGTGATCAGCTATGTTGTTTTCTGCACGGGGTATGTGCTCTGTTTGCAACCCGTCAAAGCGCTCCTCCAACCTCCTTACTTCCTCAACGTATGCTTCCATCAATGGGCTTTGGTAATCCTTGTTGACTTGTCTCACCACTAACTGTTAATCTCCTCGAATGATCAGCTTCTTGATTCCCAATTCTGTTGCAATCCTGAGCCCGGCAAGGAGCCCTTCATACTCAGTTGTATTGTTGGTGGCTTCTTCCCGGGAAAAGTGCATTTGGACGACGTACTTCAGGTGCTCCCCGGAGGGGGCAACAAGAAGCACGCCAGCTCTTGCACCTCGTAGGGAAAAAGCGCCATCAAAATACATAATCCATTCTTGGGGGGATTCCTTGCCGGGCAGAGTTGTTTCTGTTGCTTCCTCATCAGGGGTTGGCGTCCATTCTGCAAAACTCTGCCAGCGCCTTGCTCTGAATGGTTGAAGTGCTCTCAAACTTCAGACCAAATCTGGATAACTCCAAAGCCGGATAACTCCAAAGCCCACTCCACTATTCTGCCAGTAGCCTCAGGGTTTCGGAGTATCCTTTGCAATGGAAAACGAGTAACAACCGTGATTTCATGGGCTTGGAAGTAGTGGCACGGTTTCCTTGAGGCCATGACGAGGCCAAAGATCAACTTTTGCACACCAGAGTACCTCGATCTAGCTCCTTGTAACAAGGAGCCGACGAAGTATACTGGGTGTGCACCACTTTCTTCCTTGCCGCGTCCTTGGGGTCGCACTCATTTCCGTGCGTACTGCTGTTCTGATCCTCTTCTGACTCTGCCACGGTCTGGCCGCTCTCTGCTTCATCCACTTCTCGATGTGCTACCAAGGCTGCACTGACCACTTGGTTGGTTGCTGCCAAGTAAAGCAGTAACGGCTCTTGAGGTTTGGGCGCAACCAAGGTGGGCACAGATGACAGGTAAGCCTTCAACTCTTGTAAGGTTGTATCTGCTTCCGGGGTCCATTTCATTGGCCCTGCCTTCTTCAAACGTTTGAAGAACGGCAGGGCACGCTCGGCGGATTTGGAGATGAATCTGCTTAGCGCGGCAACGCATCCCGTCAAGTGCCTTACATCCTTGACTGTCCTTGGTGCTTGGATCTGCTCAATGGCCTTGATCTTGTCGGGGTTGGCTTCAATCCCCCGGTGAGACACGAAGAATCCAAGTAGCTTGCCGGAGGGAACACCGAATACACACTTCTCCGGGTTGAGCTTCAAGTTGATCTTGCGCAGATTAGCAAATGTCTCCTCCAAATCCTGGATAAGGGTGGCCTTATCCTTGGTCTTGACCACAATGTCATCCATATAGGCTTCTATGTGTTTGTGTAGCTGTGGTTCAAAACCGATCTGGACTGCTCTTGCAAAAGTAGACCCAACACTCTTCGATCCGAAAGGCATGCGGACAAAACAGTATGTACCACACAGAGTGATGAATGATGTTTTCTCCTCGTCCTCTTATGACATGAAGATCTGGTGGTATCCGGAGTAAGCATCCAAAAAGGAGAGCAGATCACAACCTGAAGTGGAATCCACAATCTGATCAATGCGCGGCAAGGGGAACGGGTCCTTTGGGCAAGCCTTATTGAGATCTGTGAAATCAATGCAAAGCCTCCACTTCCCATTCGCCTTCCGAACTACCACTGGGTTCGCCAACCATGTAGGATGCATTACTCCTCTGACCAATCCAGCTGCTTCTAACTTCTTGATTTCCTCGGCAATGAACTGCTGCCGCTCCAAGGCTTGCTTCCTAACTTTCTGGTTGACGGGTCGGGCATGTGGGCAGACAGCAAGGTGGTGCTCGATTACTTCCCTGGGAACACCAGGGATATCAGATGGTTGCTAGGCAAACACATCGATATTCGCCCGCAGGAAGGAAACGAGCGCGCTTTCCTATTTGTCGTCAAGGGTGGCGCTGATGGTGAAAGTACCATCAACACCAGCCAGCCCTGCCGGGACCTTCTTCACTTGGGGTGCTGCAACCTTGGATCTTTTGCTGTTGGAACACTCCGACACGTCGTCAACGGGTGCCGTGCACTCGGAGGGGGCACGCTTCCCGGACTCCTTGTCGGAGGTCCTATAGTCCCTCTTCTTTCCTTGGCGGGGACCGTTGCTGCCGCAGCCTCTACTGCGACGGCATCCCGATACATCATGTCCATGCAGATAGTCGCATCCTTCTCATCTGATGGGATGGTGATGACTCCCAACGGCCCAGGCATCTTCAAAGTGTTGTAAGCATAGTGGGATGCTGCCATGAACTTGGCCAAGGCCGGTCAACCCAGAATCCCATTATACGGCAGGGGGAGCTCAACCACATCAAACACTATTTTCTCAGTCCTATAGTTCACCTCTCCCCCAAACGTCACCGGCAATGTAATCTTTCCCTTGGGACGTCTCCTGCCGGGATTGACTCCTTGAAACGTGCCGGTAACCTCCAGCTCTTCCTCTCCTATCTGAAGCTTGTTAATAACTACTGGGGAAATCAGGTTCAACCCGGCCCCACCATCCACTAACATCTTTGTGACCTTGACGTTGCGAATTGTTGGAGTGACCTCGTGCTTGCATAGGGAATCACAAACCTTAACACCAATATTCTGACTAAAGCATAATTACTCATCAACATAACTGACATATCACATCATGTCGCGGGATATCCGCGGCCACCTATGGGACCGGGCGGCCCCTTGTTGGTTCGGCGGGGGACGTCGCGTTGCACAAAGAGCAGATCAGCGCACGGTAGCGCGGTAGAGAGCACACAAGCAATTTACCCAGGTACGAGCCGCCGCTTTGGTGGATTGATGGTGGAAATGAACGTGGTGGTGCGTGGTACACTTGCCCGGCAAGGCCTGCCTCAGGGCTACGGTGACACACACGTGTAAGGCGGCTTGGGTTTGTCAAGTTTCCAACCCTCTAACCCCTTCCTACGATTGCCATGGGCCTCCTTTTATAGATTAAGGGGTCACCACAATGGCAAAACAGTCATTACCCACTGATATGATAGCAAATAGTGCTATCATACCTAACTCTACGGGCTGACAGGGTGCATTAAATGCACCGCTCTGTGTCACATCACTAGCTGCCCGGCAAGGCCTGCCGGGCTTATCTTGCCAACTCCGCATCTATTCTCTTGACACGTCGCTAGACGGGTGTCATCTGTGGGCTTCTTCTGTAGGAGGCGGCTGCCATGTGGCAAATGCTGCCACTTAATCATCTTGCGGCTTGACACCGCACTGATTGACGACGTGGGTCGTACTTGTGTGGTTGGCAGGGTGGTTCAGGCCCCGCAAGCCCCAGCAGGCGCTGCTGGGGAGTCTAGGTTGCTTGCTCCTGGTGGTGGCCTGGCCCCTTGTCGAGCTCATCTGCCCAGCAAGGGAGGCCCTTCTCTTGCCGATATCTTGTTCCTTTGGCTCAATCTCGATCTCTCTGGCCTGCATGTTGGTTCTTTGAGTCTCTTGGCTCTTCGACCTCTGACTTAAGTTGGGCTCCAATCTCGATCTTGTGCCTGTGCACAGTTGGGCAACAGACCCAGGGTTTGTTGCACCAACACATCATCATATCTCAAAACTATTACTAAGAATCAAGTTTATTTTGTCCAATGATCTTCATGAAAGTTTTTATTATATCCTTCTTGGATATCTATCACTTTGGGACTAATTTTCATGTGTTGCTTTTCATAAGCTCAAACAAATATAAGTGAAGATCATGAGCATAATTTTTCTTTCTCTCAAATTAATTTAAGTGAAGCAAGAGAGAATTTCTTAAAAAAATTATTAACTCTTAGATAAATCTAAGTGAAGTAAGAGAGCATTTCTTCAAAAATACTAAAGCACACCGTGCTCAACAAGATATAAGTGAAGCACTAGATCAAGTCCATAGCTCATAAAATATTTAAGTGAAGCATAGAGAGCAATTCTAACAAGTCATGACATAATTTTGGCTCTATCAAATAGGTGTGTCCAGCAAGGGATCAAGACTTAAAACACAAAATGAAACAAGCAAAGACTCATATCATACAAGATGCTCCAAGCAAAACACATAGTATGTGACGAATAAAAATATAGCTTCGAGTAAAATACCGATGGTCGTTAGAAGAAAGAGGGGATGCCACTCGGGGGCATCCCCAAGCTTAGTTGTTTGCTCATTTTTGGATAACAGCTTGGGATGCTGGGTCATCCCCAAGCTTAGGCTCTTCTACTCCTTATTCCTTCATCCATCGTAAGATAACCCAAAACTTGAAAACTTCAATCACACAAAACTCAACAAAACCTTCGTGAGATCCGTTAGTGTAAGAAAAATAAATCACTACTATAAGTGCTGTATCAAACCAATTCATATTTTATTTTTGCATTATATCTATTGTATTCCAACTTTTCTATGGCAAAAACTCATCAAAGAAAACTATAGAGCCATCAAAATAAGCACACAACGCAAATCAAACAGAATCTGTCAAAACAGAACAGTCTGTAGCAATCTGATTTGTTCGAATACTTCTGGAACTCCAAAAATTCTGAAAAATCAGGACGTCCTGGGTAATTTGTATATTAATCTACTGCAAAAGAAATTGGCATTTTATCACGTTCTGGTGATTTTTAACAATTGTTTTCGTGAGTGCAAAAGTTTCTGTTTTTCAGCAAGATCAAACAACTATCACCCAAGAAGATCCTAAAGGCTTTACTTGGCACAAACACTAACTAAAACACAAAAAACACAATCATAACAGTAGCATAATTGTGCAAACACTCAAGAACAGAAAGCAAAAAGCAAAAATAAATTTTATTCATTGGGTTGCCTCCCAACAAGCACTATAGTTTTACGCCCCTAGCTAGGCATAAAGCAAGGATCTAAGTTTTGTCATCTTTCTCCAGCTCCTCAATCAAACACTTAGGATTCTTCAGAGATTTAGCATAAAGATTTTCAATGATAATGCTTCTAGGAACAACTTTAAAGAATTTATTTTTGCTAAAGGGATCCCTTATAACTTCAACAAAATCCGGGTGAATGCTAATCATCTTAAGATCTTCATTATTACTAGAAGTTGCACCCTTATTCTTGGTAACTAGGGTCTTGCCAATTTTTACGGAAGTTTTTTCAATAGTTTTAGCGCAAGCAAAAGCCGTGCTCAAATTACTAAAGATTTCTTCCAGTTTATCAATCTGAGATGGACTTTCTTCAATTATTTCGTGCATTACGGTTCCCTTTATTTTAACAACTTAAGAACTTCTCCCGTTTTTTACCCAATTTTAGTGGCAATATTATGCATATTTTTATCCAAATTTTCAATATGCTCTTCAGTAAGCATTTTCTTTTCAATAGCATCTAATCTTTCCATAACATGCTCAAGTGTCAAAGTTGTTTCATTAATGATAAGAGGTGGCGAGCCTACTAAATTTCCCATAGCATTAAAAGCATCAAGAGAGGGACACATCAAGAAATTTCCACCGGTAATCATATCAAGGACAAATCTATACCAAGTAGTGATGCCCACATAAAAGCAACAAAGAAGAACAATGGTAGATTGCTTATGGATAGATATGTTATGAGCATTGCAAATTCTATACCAAGCATCTTTCAGATTTTCTCCTCCCCTTTGTTTAAAGTTGAGAACTTCGTTCTCGGGAGTGCACACAATAGAGGAAGGATTATCCATAACGATAATAACGGCAAGCAAGAATGCGCACAAAACAGATCCGGTAAGAAAACGGCGAACGGAAAAGAGGGGCCAATAAAACGGCAATTTTTTGTGAAGTGGGGGAGAGGAAAACGAGAGGAAAATGGCAAATAATGTAAATTGCGAGGAGATGAGATTTGTGATTAGGAACCTTGTATACGTTGAAGATCCTCCCCGGCAACAGCGCCAGAAATGGTACGGAGCCGGGAGACTATCTTGACTTGATCCTCCCCGGCAACGGCACCAGAAATAAAATGGCCAAATAAAACTATGAAGATCACTTTGCCGTTTACTTTAAAATCTTGTGTGGGAAAATTAAATACCCTACTGATTTTCTTGTTCTTGGTTCCCCACAAGATGACTTTTGTCCCATTATCTTTGGTAGACCTTTCTTGAACAGCGTTAATACTAAGATAGATTGTGAGAAGCAAACTATCGGTGTTAGTTTTGGTGATGAGCCTCATGAATTTAATTTTTCCAAGTTTAGTAGAAAGCTTCATGAAAAAGAATTGCCTAGTAAGGATGAATTAATTGGTCTTGCTTCTATTGCTGTTCCACCTACTGATCCTTTAGAACAATATTTGCTAGACCATGAAAATGATTTACATATGCATGAAAGAAATGAAATAGATAAGATTTTCTTTGAACAACGTCCTCTGCTTAAACACAATTTGCCTATTTAAACTCTAGGAGGTCCTCCTCCACCTAAAGGTGATCATGTGTTTGAATTAAAACAATTGCTAGACACTTTGAAATATGCTTATCTTGATGAAAATAAGATATATTCTGTTATTATCAGTGCTAACCTTTCAGAACATGAAGAAGAAAGATTATTGAAAGTTCTAAGGAAGCACCGAGCTGCTATTGGATATACTCTTGATGATTTAAAGGTCATTAGTCCCACTCTATGTCAGCACAAAATTAATATGGAACCTGATGCTAAACCCGTTGTTGATCACCAACGTCGGTTAAATCCGAAGATGAAAGAAGTGGTAAGAACGGAAATATTAAAACTTCTGGAAGCAGGTGCTATCTTATAGCTGATAGTAGATGGGTAAGTCTTGTTCATTGTGTTCCTAAGAAAGGAGGTGTAACTGTTGTTCCCAATGATAAGAATGAACTTATTCCACAAAGAATTGTTATAGGCTATAGAATGGTAATTGATTTTATAAAATTAAACAAAGCAACTGGAAAAGATCATTACCCTTTGCCTTTTATTGATCAAATTCTTGAAAGATTATCTAAGCACACACACTTTTGCTTCCTTGATGGATATTCTCGATTTTCACAAATACCTGTTTCTCAACCTGATCAAGAAAAGACCACTTTTACTTGTCCTTTTGGAACCTATGCTTATAGACGTATGCCTTTTGGTTTATGTAATGCACCTGCTACCTTTCAAAGTTGTATGACTGCTATATTCTCTGACTTCTGTTAAAAGATTGTTGAGGTTTTCATGGATGACTTTTCTGTTTATGGGAAGTCTTTTGATGATTGTTTAAGCAATCTTGATCGAGTTTTGCAGAGATGCGAACAAACAACTCTTGTCTTGAATTGGGAGAAGTGCCACTTTATGGTTAATGAAGGCATTGTGTTGGGTCCTAAAATTTCTGAAAGAGGTATTGAAGTGGACAAAGCTAAGGCTGATGCAATTGAGAAAATGCCATGTCCTAAAGATATAAAAGGTATTCGTAGCTTCCTAGGTCATGTTGGTTTCTATAGGAGATTTATCAAAGACTTTTCTAAAATTTCTAGGCCTCTCACTAGTCTCTTGCAAAAGGATATTCCCTTTGTTATTGACGATGATTGTCTAGAAGCCTTTGAAACACTCAAGAAAGCCTTAATTTCTGCACCTATTGTTCAACCACTTGATTGGAACTGGCCTTTTGAAATTACGTGGTATGCTAGTGATTGTGTTGTTGGTGTTGTTCTAGGACAAACAGTTGATAAGAAACTTAATGTAATTCATTATGCTAGTAAAACTCTAGACAGTGCTCAAAGAAATTATGCTACTACTGAAAAAAAAGAATTCTTAGCAGTGGTGTTTTCTTGTGATAAATTTAGACCTTATATTGTTGATTCCAAAGTAACTGTTCACACAGACCATGTTGCTATTAAATATATTATGGAAAAGAAAGATGCTAAACCTAGACTTATTCGATGGGTTCTCTTGTTACAAGAATTTGATTTGCATATCATTGATAGAAAAGGAGCTAAGAACCCAGTAGCTAATAATTTATCTAGGCTTGAAGATGTGCTTGATGACCCACTACCTATTGATGATAGTCTTCCTGATGAGCAGTTAGCTGCAATAAATGTTGCTCACGGTACTCCTTGGTATGCTGACTATGCTAATTACATTGTTGCTAACTATTTACCACCTAGCTTTACATACCAACAAAAGAAAAAATTCTTCTATGATTTAAGACACTACTTTTGGGATGACCCACATCTTTATAAAGAAGGAGTAGATGGTATTATTAGACATTGTGTACCTGAGCATGAACAGGGACAAATCCTACGGAAATGTCACTCCGAATCTTATGGAGGGCATCATGCTAGAGATAGAGCTGCTCATAAGGTATTGCAATCTGGATTTTATTGGCCTACTCTCTTCAATGATGCCCGTAAGTTTGTCTTATCTTGTGATGAATGTCAAAGGATAGGTAATATCGGTAGGCATCAAGAAATGCCTATGAATTATTCACTTGCTGTTGAACCATTTGATGTTTGGGGATTTGATTACATGGGACCTTTTCCTTCCTCTAATGGGTATACACATATTTTGGTTGCTGTTGATTATGTTACTAAATGGGTAGAAGCTATTCCAACCAGTAGTGCTAATCACAACACCTCTATTAAAATGCTTCAGGAGGTTATTTTCCCAAGGTTTGGAGTCCCTAAATATTTAATGACTGATGGTGGTTCACACTTTATTCGTGGTGCTTTCCGTAAAATGCTTGCCAAGTATGATGTTAACCATAGAATTGCATCACCTTATCATCCTCAGTCTAGTGGTCAAGTTGAACTTAGCAATAGAGAAATAAATTAATTTTCTAGAAGACTGTCAATAGGTCTAGGAAGAATTGGTCTAAGAAATTAGATAATGCACTTTGGGCTTATAGAACAGCATATAAAAATCCTATGGGTACGTCTCCTTATAAAATGGTTTAAGGGAAAGCTTGGCATTTGCCTCTTGAGTTAGAACATAAAGCATATTGGGTCGTCAAAGAGCTCAACTATGATTTCAAGCTTGCTGGTGAAAAGAGGTTATTTGATATTAGCTCATTACATGAATGGAGAACCCAAGCTTATGAAAATGCAAAATTATTCAAATAAAAAGTTAAAAGATGGCATGAAAAAAGAATCCAAAAGCATGAGTTTAAAGTCGGAGAATATGTTCTTTTGTACAACTCTCATTTCAGATTCTTTGCAGGAAAACTCCTCTCAAAATGGGAAGGCCCATATGTCATCGAGGAGGTTTATCGGTCTGGAGCCATCAAAATAAATAATTCCGAAGGTACTAACCCAAAGGTTGTCAATGGGCAACGAATAAAACATTATATCTCAGGTACGCCCATTAATGTTGAAAGTAGTATTATCCGAACTTTAACACCGAAAGAACACATAAACGAGTCCTTCCGGAACACTCCAGAATCGTGAAAATAAGGAGGTACGTGATACGGTAAGTAAACGGACTCCGAGAAATCCGCAAAAATATTTTTTTATCAGTTTTGGAATATTTCAAAATTTAGGAAATAAAGAAACTTCCACGAAGCGTACCCTGGTGGGCACAAGACACCAGGGCGCGCTAGGCTTGCCTAGCGCGCCCAGGTGGGTTGTGCCCACCTGGGACGCCTTCCAGACTCTGTTTTTCTTCTGTATGCTTGTCCTCCAAGATAAAAAAATCTATATATACATCCCGAACCTGTTGATCACCGTATCGCGAAGAAATCCTCTATTCTCTTTTCTTGTTGTTTTCTGTGTAGTTTGGAAAAATATGTCATCCCAAGACTCCGACAGAGAGAGCTATGTCTCACATCTCATTGCTGACCCAAAGACCTATGGGGACCTATCTTCTTATGGTCGAACTATGGATGATGAGGAGGATTCTCATTTGATGAGGATCGATGATTCAAGTTCGGAGGAGGAGGGTGTTCCTGTACATCCACCTGGGGATATGCACATGGAGTTCAAGAAGTCGAGTCTCCCTAAGAGAGTTAATCGGTCTAAAAATCAATCTATTCCTTCTCGTTTTCGGCAGAAAAGCAAAGTAGATTTATGTGACAAGATCTTGAAGCTGGAGTTGGAGGTCGATGATTTAAAAAAGGAAATTTCTCTCCTCAACTACAATATGAAAAAGTTGAAGGCACAATTGTCATCACCACCACCATCTTCTTCACCACCAAAAGAGAATTGAGTATCGGGTATGGGCACTCCCCTTGAGTTCCGCCAAGCTTGGGGGAGGTGCCCCGGTATCATATCATCCCACTATCTTTTTGCTTTTACTTATTTTAGTTCGATCTTTTTGCTTTAGATGAATAAAAGTTATTTCAATCCTTTCTTCCTTGAGAGTTTGCTTAGTGATCTATCCTTGTAAAATTGTGCAAGTTATACAATAAAGTTTAGTTTGAGTTTTTGCTTTCTTTACTCTCATGTTGCAATTAAAGAAAAGAAAGAAGAAAGAAAAAGAGAAAGGAAATAAATAAAAGAAAGTAAGTAAATCAATAAGACCATATACTAATCCTATGGTAGGTGATGGCACCACATAAGGAAAAGTATAAGTAGAAAATTTTATTAGAGATTGACAAACATAGCATTAGTCAATGATGCAACTCATGAAAGAATTAATAAGGGAAGATAAGATTCACATATAAATATACTATCCTAGAAATTTTTGTGATTGTGAGACCTCATCAAAATATTATATGCCAAAATTGTTGACGTTGGACAAGGAAGACAACTTAATGGTTTATGTTTGTTTATATTCACATAGAATTCATATTGTCATAGATCCTTCAACATGTGGTGCTTGCCCCCTATCTTTGCTAGCCAAAAATTCCGCACTAAGTAGAGATACTACTTGTGCATCCAAAAATCCTTAAACCCAAATCTTATTTTCAAGTGTCCACCATACCTACCTAGGGATTGAGCAAGATCCCTCAAGTAAGTTGTCATCGGTGCAAAAAGGCACTAAAATTGCTTCTAAATGTGTGAGATCATTTAGTGTAAGATAAAATTGAGCGTTGCACGAACTTGTGATTGTGAAGAATAAAAGTGACAGACTGCATAATAAAGGTCGCTATAACAAGGGGCAATGCAACGTGATGTTCTTTTGCACAAAGGGGTTGAGCATACAAACAAATAAGCGCATGGCAACCTCTGCTTTCCTCTGCGAAGGGCCTATCTTTTACTTTTATGTATTTACTTCTATGCATAGAGTCAAAGTTTTCCTTCTATTCTATTTTATTTTTTTCTCCTTTGGAAATCATCATGTGGTGAGGAAAGATCTAGGCACATATGTCCAGTTGAATATATATAGCATGAGTTATTATTGTTGACATCACCCTTGAGGTGAGTACGTTGGGAGGGAAACTATAAGCCCCTATCTTTCTATGTGTCCGGTTGAAACGCTTTGCTCATGTGTACGCGGTGAGTGTTAGCAATCATAGAAGACTATATGATGGTTGAGTATATGGACTTTCCTAAAGGCTACGACACGTGACCCTTCCTGAAAAGATGATGAATTGTAGTTCCAAAGTTGACTAAGAACATAGTTTGTTGGTTTTTAATAGAGTTTTTGCTTTATACTTGGATTGTGTGATGAACTATTACTTATGCATGACAAGTATATGATAAAAGTTCTATGATAAAAGCCTTATGTTTAATTTTGTTGCTGTTGTAAAAATCAACATGATGCTTCTATGTCCGTATTTTGTTTTTATCGACACCTCTCTCTCAAAGCATGTGGACATGTTTTTCGATTTCGGTTTTCGCTTGAGGACAGGCGAGGTCTGAGCTTGGGGGAGTTGATACGTCCATTTTGCATCATGTTTTCTTACTGTTATTTATAATGTTTTTATCCATAATAATGCTTTTTGGAGTAATTCTAATGCCCTTTCTCTCATAATATGCAAGGTATAAACAAAGAGGGAGAATTCGGGCAGCTGGAGATCTGGACCTGAAAAAGCTACGTAAGGCTACCTATTTTGCACAATTCCAAATAAGCTGAAACTTCACGAGGATTGTTTATGGAATATATGAGAATTATTGGAGCAAATAACTACCAGAGGGGGCCCACCAGGTGGGCACAACCCACCTGGGCGCGCTACGGAGCCAAGGCGCGCCCTGGTCGGTTGTGCTCACCCAGGCCCACCTCCGGTGCCAATCTTCTGGTATATAGGCCATTTTGACCTTGAAAAAATATGGAGAGGACTTTCGGGACGGAGCGCCGCCGCCTCCAGGTGGAACTTGGGCAGGAGCACTTTTGCCCTCCGGCGGAGGGATTCCGCCAGGGGAACTTCCCTCTCGGAGGGGGAAATCATCGTCATCATCACCAACAACTCTCCCATCTTGGGGAGGGCAATCTCCATCAACATATTCAACATCAGCATCTAATCTCAAACCGTAGTTCATCTGTTGTGTTCAATCTTGTTACCAGAACTATAGATTGGTGCTTCTGGGTGACTAGTAGTGTTGATTACATCTTGTAGTTGATTACTATATGGTTTATTTGGTGGAAGATTATATGTTCAGATCCATTATGCTATTTAATACGCCTCTGATGTTGAGCATGATTATCATTTGTGAGTAGTTACTTTTGTTCTTGAGGTCACGGGAGAAATCATGTTGCAAGTAATCATGTGAACTTGATATGTGTTCGATGTTTTGATAGTATGTATGTCGTGATTCCCTTAGTGGTGTCATGTGAACGTCGACTACATGACACTTCACCATATTTGGGCCTAAGGGAATGCATTATGGAGTAGCAATTAGATGATAGGTTGCGAGAGTGACAGAAGCTTAAACCCCAGTTTATGCGCTATTCCGTAAGGGGCCGATTTGATCCAAAAGTTTAATTCTGTGGTTAGAATTTATTCTTAATACTTTTCTCGTAGTTGCGGATGCTTGCGGGAGGGTTAATCATAAGTAGGAGGTTTGTTCAACTAAGAATAGCACCTAAGCACCGGTCCACCCACATATCAAATTATCAAAGTACCGAACACAAATCGAACCAACATGATGAAAGTGACTAGATGAAATTCTCGTGTACCCTCAAGAACGCTTTGCTTATCATAAGAGACCGTTTTGGCCTGTCCTTTGCCTCAAAAGGATTGGGCTGCCTTGCTGCACTTTTGTTACTACTATCATTACTTGCTCGCTATAAATTATCTTGCTATCAAACTACTCCGTTACTCACAATTTCAGCACTTGTAGACATTACCTTACTGAAAACTACTTGTCATTTCCTTCTACTCCTCGTTGGGTTCGACACTCTTACTTATCGAAAAGAGCTACAATTGATGCCCTATACTTGTGGGTCATCAAGGCTATTTTCTGTGCGTTGAGTTGTATTGATTCCTTTCTTAACTCTCTTGTGGGTCCATATTTGCCAGAAAAGTGTCTTGATAACCCACAAGTATAGGGGATCGCAACAGTTTTCGAGGGTAGAGTATTCAACAGAAATTTATAGATTTGACACAAGGGGAGCCAAAGAATATTTGAAGGTATTAGTAGCTGAGTTGTCAATTCAACCACACCTGGAGATTAATTATCTGTAGCAAGTAATCAGTAGCAAAGTAATATGATAGTTTTGATAGTAGTAACAACAGCAACGATAACAGTAACAGTGATAGCAGTATTTTTGTAGCAAGTGTAACAGTGATGATAGCAATAGTAACTTAGCGAGAACAATATAAGATAAATTCGTAGGCATTGGATCGGTGACTTGTTGGATGATATTCATCATGAGACAGTTATAACCTAGGGCGATACGGCACTAGCTCCAGTTCGTCAACAGAAATGTAGGCATGTGGTGGTGTTGCAAGTTTACTTATAACAGAAGGTAAATCTAAAGTAGAACTAGATGGCAGTTCCTTACCTCCCCTCGTCTTTGAGGGAAATATCTTAGTCTTAGCATCCTTCAGATTCTTCATAGTGA
Source organism: Aegilops tauschii subsp. strangulata (assembly GCF_002575655.3). NCBI lineage: Eukaryota > Viridiplantae > Streptophyta > Magnoliopsida > Poales > Poaceae > Aegilops > Aegilops tauschii. The sequence goes on along the minus strand of NC_053037.3, from coordinate 272,026,264 downwards.
TAAATTGATAATAATCCCAAGTGACTCACCAAATATAGCTATGCTCCCCGGCAACGGCGCCAGAAAATTGCCTTGATGACCCACAAGTATAGGGGATCAATTGTAGCTCTTTTTGATAAGTAAGAGTGTCGAACCCAACAAGGAGCAGAAGGAAATGACAAGTAGTTTTCAATAAGGTAATGTCTGCAAGTGCTGAAATTGTAAGTAAGGGAGTAGTTTGATAACAAGATAATTTATATCGAGCAAGTAACGATAGTAGTAACAAAAGTGTAGCAAGGTAGCCCAATCCTTTTGAGGCAAAGGACAGGCCAAAACGGTCTCTTATGATAAGCAAAGCGTTCTTGAGGGTACACGGGAATTTCGTCTGGTCACTTTCATCATGTTGGTTCGATTTGTGTTCGATACTTTGATAATTTGATATGTGGGTGGATCGGTGCTTAGGTGTTGTTCTTATTTGAACAAACCTCCTACTTATGATAAACCCTCCCACAAGCATCCACAACTACGAGAAAAGTATTAAGAATAAATTCTAACCGTAGCATTAAACTTTTGGATCCAATCGGTCCCTTACGGAATAGCGCATAAACTGGGGTTTAAGCTTCTGTCACTCTCGCAACCCATTATCTAATTGCTACTCCACAATGCATTCCCTTAGGCCCAAATATGGTGAAGTGTCATGTATTCGACGTTCACATGACACCACTAAGGGAATCACAACATACATACTATCAAAATATCGAACACATATCAAGTTCACATGATTACTTGCAACAAGATTTCTCCCGTGACCTCAAGAACAAATGTAACTACTCACAAATGATAATCATGCTCAAGATCAGAGGGGTATTAAATAGCATAATGGATCTAAACATATAATCTTCCACCAAATAAACCATATAGTAATCAACTACAAGATGTAATCAACACTACTAGTCACCCACAAGCACCAATCTATAGTTCCGGTAACAAGATTGAACACAAGAGATGAACTAGGGTTTGAGATGAGATGGTGTTGTTGAAGATGTTGATGGATATTGCCCTCCCCAAGATGGGAGAGTTGTTGGTGATGATGATGACGATGATTTCCCCCTCCGGGAGGGAAGTTCCCTAGGCGGAATCGCTCCGCCGGAGGGCAAAAGTGCTCCTGCCCAAGTTCGGCCTCGAGGTGGCGGTGGTCTGTCCCGAAAGTCCTCCCCTTATTTTTTTTCTAGCTCAAAATGACCTATATACTAGAAGATGGGCACCAGAGGTGGGCCTGGGTGAGCACAACCCACCAGGGCGCGCCTGGGCTCCCTGGCGCGCCCAGGTGGGTTGTGCCCACCTGGTGGGCCTCCCTGGTAGTTATTTGCTCCAATAATTCTCATATATTCCATAAAAAATCATCGTGAAGTTTCAGCTCATTTGGAGTTGTGCAGAATAGGTAGCCTGATGTAGCTTTTTTAGGTCCAGATTTCCAGCTGCCAAAATTCTCCCTCTTGGTGTATACCTTGCATATTATGAGAGAAAGGCATTAGTTGTCCTTAGACCTCGGTTGTCCTCCCCCAACCTTATTATGGATAAAAACATTATAAATAACAGTAAGAAAACATGATGGAAAATGGACGTATCAACTCCCCCAACCTTAGACCTCGGTTGTCCTCAAGCGAAAACCAAAATCGAAAAACATGTCCACATGCTTTGAGAGAGAGGTGTCGATAAAAACAAAATACGGACATAGAAGCATCATGTTGATTATTATAATAGCAACAAAATTAAACATAAGTCTTTTATCATAGAACTTTTATCATATACTTCTCATGCATAAGTAACAGTTCGTCACACAATCGAAGTATAAAGGAAAAACTCTATGAAAAACCAACAAACTATGTTCTCAGTCAACTTTGCAACTACAATTCATCATCTTTTCAAGAAGGGTCACGTGTCGGAGCCTTTAGGCAAGTCCACATACTCAACCATCATATAGTCTTCTATGATTGCTAACACTCACCGCATACACATGAGCAAAACGTTTCAACTAGACACATAGAAAGATAGGGGCTTATAGTTTCGCCTCCCAACGTACTCACCTCAAGGGTGATGTCAACAATAATAACTCATGCTATCTATATTCAACTGGACATATGTGCCTAGATCTTTCCTCACCACATGATGCTTGCCAAAGGAGAAAAATAAAAAGGAATAGAGGGAAAACATTGATTGCATAAAAGTAAATACATAAAAGTAAAAGATAGGCCCTTCGCAGAGGGAAGCAGAGGTTGCCATGCGCTTATTTGTTTGTATGCTCAACCCCTTACTGCAAAAGAATGTCACGTTGCATTGTCCCTTGTGATAGCGACCTTTCTTATGCAGTCTGTCGCTTTTATTCTTCACCGTCACAAGTTCGTGCAACGCTCAATTTTCTCTTACACTAAATGATCTCACACATTTAGAAGCAATTTGTATTGCCTCTTTGCATTGATGACAACTTACTTGAGGGATCTTGCTCAATCCCTAGGTAGTTATGGTGGACACTTGAAAAAAAAGGGTTTAAGGGTTTTTGGATGCACAAGTAGTATCTCTACTTAGTGCGGAATTTTTGGCTAGCAAAGATAGGGGGCAAGCACCACATGTTGAAGGAGCTATGACAATATGACTTCTTTGTGAATATAACAAATATAAACCATTAAGTTGTCTTCCTTGTCCAACGTCAACAATTTTGGCATATCATATTTTGATGAGGGCTCACAGTCACAAAAGATTTCTAGCATAGTATATTTGTATGTGAATCTTCTCCTCCCTTATTAATTATTTCATGAGTTGCATCATGTACTAATGCTATGTTTGTCAATCTCTAATAAAATTTTCTACTTATACTTTTCCTTATGTGGTGTCATCACCTACCATAGGATTAGTATATGATTTTTTTCATTATTTCTTTCCTTTTATTTATTTCCTTTCTCTTTTTCTTTCTTATTTCTTTTCTTTAATTGCAACATTAGAGTAAAGAAAGCAAAAACTCAAACTAAACTTTATTATATAACTTGCACACGATTACAAGGATAGATCACTAAGCAAACTCTCAAGGAAGAAAGGATTGAACTAACTTTTATTCATCTAAAGCAAAAAGATCGAACTAAAATAAGTAAAAGCAAAAAGATAGTGGGATCATATGATACCGGGGCACCTCCCCCAAGCATGGCGGAAGCCAAGGGGAGTGCCCATACCTAATACTCAGTTCTCCTTTGGTGGTGAAGAAGATGGTGGTGGTGATGAAGCGATCCTATCCTTAAGGATCGAGAGATTCTCCAACCGACGGATGACTCTCCGGAGATAGATGATATGCTCTTGATGCAGAATATTTTCGCGAGTGAGATACTTATTTTGTATGTGAACTATATCAATGACGCAAAAAGCTTCAATCTCAGCAGGAGTAAGGTGAGTAAGGTAGGGCTTAAGGATATCTTCTACCTCTTCCTCGGCCAGCAGTGCTTGTGCTGCCACCGGGGATGGATCTACGGTAGCTTCCTTGCCCTTGTCTCCCTTGACGGTGTCCGTAGGCTCCTCCCGCTTCATCTCGACCTTCATCAACCAAGCATCTTCTTCCATGTTGTTGGAGGAGCAGGAAGACATGATGCCTGGCTTGATAAATTGGACCAGAAACAGCAAGAAAGGAGAATAGAGGATTTCTCCGCGATACGGTGATCAACAGGTTCGGGAACTATATATAGATTTTTTAATTTGGAGGACAAGCATACGGAAGAAAAACAGAGTTCGGAAGGTGTCCCAGGTGGGCACAACCCTCCTGGGCGAGCCAGGCTGCCTGGCGCGCCCTGGTGTCTTGTGCCCACCAGGGTACGCTTCCTGGAACTTTCTTTATTTCCTAAATTTTTAAATATTCCAAAACTGATAAAAAATATTTTTGCGGATTTTTCGGAGTCCGTTTACTTACCGTATCACGTACCTCCTTATTTTCACGATTCTGCAGTGTTCCGGAAGGACTCTTTTATGTGATCTTCCAATGTCAAAGTTTGGATAATATTACTTTCAACATTAATGGGCGTACCTCAGATATAATGTTTTATTCGTTGCCCATTGTCAACCTTCCGGTTAGTACCTTCGGAATTATTTTTATGGCTCCAGACCGATAAACCTCCTCGATAACATATGGGCCTTCCCATTTTGAGAGGAGTTTTCCTGCAAAGAATCTGAAACGAGAGTTGTACAAAAGAACATATTCTCCGACTTTAAACTCATGCTTTTGGATTCTTTTGTCATGCCATCTTTTAACTTTTTATTTGAATAATTTTGCATTTTCATAAGCTTGGGTTCTCCATTCATCTAATGAGCTAATATCAAATAACCTCTTTTCACCAGCAAGCTTGAAATCATAGTTGAGCTCTTTGATGGCCCAATATGCTTTATGTTCTAACTCAAGAGGCAAATGACAAGCTTTCCCATAAACCATTTTATAAGGAGACATACCCATAGGATTTTTATATGCTATTCTATAAGCCCAAAGTGCATCATGTAATTTCTTAGACAAATTCTTCCTGGACCTATGTAGAGTCTTGTGCAAAATTAATTTTATTTCTCAATTGCTAAGTTCAACTTGACCACTAGACTGAGGATGATAAGGTGAGATGCAATTCTATGGTTAACATCATACTTGGAAAGCATTTTACGGAAAGCACCATGAATAAAGTGTGAACCACCATCAGTCATTAAATATCTAGGGACTCCAAACCTTGGGAAAATAACTTCCTTAAGCATTTTAATAGAGGTGTTGTGATCAGCACTACTAGTTGGAATAGCTTCTACCCATTTAGTAACATAATCAACAGCAACCAAAATATGTGTATACCCATTAGAGGAAGGAAAAGGTCCCATGTAATCAAATCCCCAAACATCAAATGGTTCAACAGCAAGTGAATAATTCATAGGCATTTCTTGACGCTTACCGATATTACCTATTCTTTGACATTCATCACAAGATAAGACAAACTTATGGACATCCTTGAAGAGAGTAGGCCAATAAAATCCAGATTGCAATACCTTGTGAGTAATTCTATCTCCAGCATGATGCCCTCCATAAGCTTCGGAGTGAAATTTTCGTAGGATTTGTCCCTGTTCATGCTCAGGTACAGAACGTCTAATAATACCATCTACTCCTTCTTTATAAAGATGTGGGTCATCCCGAAAGTAGTGTCTTAAATCATAGAAGAATTTTTTTTCTTTTAATGGTAAGTAAAGCTAGGTGGTAAATATTTAGCAACAATGTAATTAGCATAATGAGCATACCAAGGAGTACTGTGAGCAACATTTATTGCAGCTAATTGCTCATCAGGAAAACTATCATCAATAGGTAGTGGGTCATCAAGCACATTTTCAAGCCTAGATAAATTATCAGCTACTGGGTTCTCAGCTCCTTTTCTATCAATGATATGTAAATCAAATTCTTGTAACAAGAGAACCCATCGAATAAGTTTAGGTCTAGCATCTTTCTTTTCCATAAGATATTTAATAGCAGCATGGTATGTGTGAACAGTTACTTTGGAATCAACAATATAAGGTCTAAAGTTATCACAAGCCAACACCACAGCTAAGAATTCTTTTTCAGTAGTAGCATAATTTCTTTGAGCACTGTCTAGAGTTTTACTAGAATAATGAATTACATTAAGTTTCTTAGCAACTCTTTGTCCTAGAACAGCACCAATAGCATAATCACTAGCATCACACATAATTTCAAAAGGCAAGTTCCAATCAGGTGGTTGAACAATAGGTGCAAAAATTGAGGCTTTCTTGAGTGTTTCAAAGGCTTCTAGACAATCATCATCAAAAACAAAGGGAATATCCTTTTGCAAGAGACTAGTGAGAGGCCTAGAAATTTTAGAAAAGACTTTGATAAATCTCCTATATAAACCAGCATGACCTAGGAAACTACGAATACCTTTTATATCTTTAGGACATGGCATTTTCTCAATTGCATCAACCTTAGCTTTGTCCACTTCAATACCTCTTTCAGAAATTTTATGACCCAAGACAATGCCTTCATTAACCATAAAGTGGCACTTCTCCCAATTCAAGACAAGATTTGTTTGTTCACATCTCTGCAAAACTCGATCAAGATTGCTTAAACAATCATCAAAAGACTTCCCATAAACAGAAAAGTCATCCATGAAACCTCAACAATCTTTTCACAAAAGTCAGAGAATATAGCAGTCATACATCTTTGAAAGGTAGCAGTTGCATTACATAAACCAAAAGGCATACGTCTATAAGCATAGGTTCCAAAAGGACAGGTAAAAGTGGTCTTTTCTTGATCAGGTTGAGAAACATGTATTTGTGAAAAGCCAGAATATCCATCAAGGAAGCAAAAGTGTGTGTGCTTAGATAATCTTTCAAGCATTTGATCAATAGAACGCAAAGGGTAATGATCTTTTCTAGTTGCTTTGTTTAATTTTCTAAAATCAATTACCATTCTATAGCCTGTAACAATTCTTTGTGGAATAAGTTCATTCTTATCTTTAGGAACAACAGTTATACCTCCTTTCTTAGGAACACAATGAACAGGACTTACCCATCTACTATCAGCTTTAGGATAGATTATACCCACTTCCAGAAGTTTTAATATTTCTGTTCTTACCACTTCTTTCATCTTCGGATTTAACCGACGTTGGTGATCAACAACGGGTTTAGCATCAGGTTCCATATTAATTTTGTGCTGACATAGAGTGGGACTAATGCCCTTTAAATCATCAAGAGTATATCCAATAGCAGCTCGGTGCTTCCTTACAACTTTCAATAATCTTTCTTCTTCATATTCTGAAAGGTTACCACTAATAATAATAGGATATATCTTCTTTTCATCAAGATAAGCATATTCCAAAGTGTCTGGTAATTGTTTTAATTCAAACATAGGATGACCTTTAGGTGGAGGAGGACCTCCTAGAGTTTCAATAGGCAAATTGTGTTTAAGCAGAGGAGGTTTTTCGAAGAAAATTTTATCTATTTCATTTCTTTCATGCATATGTAAATCATTTTCATGGTCTAGCAAATGTTGTTCTAAAGGATCAGTAGGTGGAACAGCAATAGAAGCAAGACCAATTAATTCATCCTTACTAGTTAATTCTTTTTCATGAAGCTTTCTACTAAACTTGGAAAAATTAAATTCATGAGACTCATCACCAAAACTAACATCGACAGTTTGTTTCTCACAATCTATCTTAGCATTAACGGTGTTCAAGAAAGGTCTACCAAAGATAATGGGACAAAAGTCATCTTGCGGGAACCAAGAACAAGAAAATCAGTAGGGTATTTAATTTTCCCACACAAGACTTCAACATCTCTAACTATCCCAATCGGTGATATAGTGTCTCTATTAGCAAGTTTAATAGTAACTTCTATGTCTTCTATTTCTGCGGGTGTTATGTCATTCTTAATTTCTTGATATAAGGTCTAAGGAATAGCACTCACACTAGCACCTATGTCAGATAAACCATGATGACAGTAATCTTCTATTTTAACTGAGATGACAGGCATGCCAACAACAGGTCTATGTTTATCCTTTCTATCAGGTTTGGCAATTCTAGCAGCTTCTTCACAGAAGTAAATAACAGGCCCATCTATATCTTCTTCTAAGAGATCTTTAACCATAGCAATGCTAGGTTCTACTTTGATTTGTTCATCAGGTTTAGGTGTTCTAATATAGCTTTTGTTAACCAAAGTTGGAACTTTAGCATGTTCCTTTATCCTAACAGGGAAAGGTGGTTTCTCAATATAAGCAGAAGGAACAACCTGATCAACATTATAAACTATAGTTTCTTCTTTAACTGGTACCAGTTCTTTAGTTTCTTCTTTAATAGGTGGGTGCTATTTAAACCACTTCTCTTTAGGGAGTTCAACATGAGTAGCAACTGATTCACAAAAGGAGTCTACTATCCCAGAGTCAAGTCCATATTTAGTGCTAAACTTTTGAAAAGCATCGGTATCCATAAAAGATTTAACACAATCATACTTAAGTTTAATACCTGACTCTTTACCTTCATCGAGTTCCCAATCTTCAGAGTTGCATTTAATTCTTTCCAAAAGATCCCACCGGAATTCAATAGTATTCTTCATAAAAGAACCAGCACAAGAAGTATCAAGCATGGTTTGATCATTACGAGAAAGCCGAGCATAAAAATTCTGGATAATAATTTCTCTTAGGAGCTCAAGATTGGGCATGAATATAACATTGAATTGACTTGAATAAACTCGCACCAACAGCAATATCTCTGCAAATAGCTGACAAATCAACTGTCATACCTATCGGTATCTGTGAGGATGTGCCCGTTGTTGTTGCTAATGTTACTATTTTGACTGACTTTGTTATACTTGAGATGCCTGAGGACGACAACATGTCGATTATCCTTGGTAGACCCTTCTTGAATACTGCAGGGGTTGTTATTTATTGCAATAAAAGCAAGGTCACTTTTCATATTAATGGTAATGAGCATACGATGCACTTTCCGAAGAAACAATTCCAAGTGAATGGTATTAATGTTATTGAAAAATCTCCGACAATCACTATTGGAAGTTTTCAAATACCTCTACCTACTGTCGAAAAGAAATATGAAATGCTTATTGTTGGGGACATCCATATCCCCATTGAGGTAACTTAGTGATTTATGAAAGTTCTTCGGTTTCATGCTAATCGAAAGTGGTTGTTAATAAGACTTGATCAGCCTTATTAATGAATCATTTTTGAGAGGTATGAAGTTGATGAATTTACTAAGCACTACCTTCTGTCCTTACTTTTTATTCTCTATTTTTATTAGTTAAATAAAATAAAATGCCATGTTTTGTCTGTTTTCTGAATTTCCCATGCAATAAAAAAATGACCCAAAAATAAAAGTTCTCAGAATGCTCTGTAAATTTAATACGATTTTTTTTCTAAATATTTCTGAATTTCTGGTGCAAATAATATCAGAGGGAGGTGCACCAGGTGGGCACAACCCACCTGGGCGCGCAAGGACCCCCAGGCGCGCCCTGGTGGGTTGTGGTCCCCACGTGGCCCCCCCTCACTTATCCCTTCATCCCACATCATCACTTACCTCCAGAAAAAAATCTCCATTGCTCTCTCTCTCGTGTTCTTGCTCTCAAACCCGCGGATTTCGATCTCTTTGCTCGAAGCTCCGTTTCCGAAACTGTTTTGGGGGATTGTTGCTTGGTATGTGACTCCACCATTTGTCCAATTAGTTTTTGTTTTAGTGGTTTATATTTTGAATAATTAGCTACTCTTGGTGATGCTGTAGATGAGCTTGCATGTTAAATTCTTAGAGTTCTAAGTAGTTTGAATGCTTGTTATGGCCTCTATGCATCCCTATGAGTAGTTGCTATCAATTTAATAAAGTTTTGTTGACAAATTTTTGTCACCCAAACATTTTCAGAAAATTGTACGCGAACATGATGAACCTATTTGGAAGGAGTTCCTCGAGGAGATCCTCGGGGGCATCTTCTAGTGACAGTTCCGCTCGCCGGTCTTATGTTGAACCAAGTGAAAGTTCCACACGAGATGCCGCCACCAAAACATGCTTATGGCCTTGCGATGATTATATGGTGCGTGTGAGCATTAAGGAGGAATCTGAGCAATATGTTCACAATGCCGGTCTCGGTCCCTACATTTCAAATAATTGTGAACAACACCATATTCTCACTGAATCATTTGTCAAAGGATTTAAATTCCGTCCCCATGAGTCTAGGGTGTCTTTTATGCTTTATGATAATCCATTTACCATCTCACTAGAGAATTTTGCTTACCACTGCAAACACCCGTTTTGCGGTTCACTTGATGAACCGCCAAAGGTTGAGTACCAATCATTCTTGATTAGTCTTTGCTACGGTGAGACAAGGGGAGTGACACAAGGTAGAATAAAGAGTATTCATTTTCCCGCAATTCAGTACTTTGCATTATTTAACGGGAAATGTATAGTAGGCAAGCAAGACTGTAGTACGCTTTGTGCTCTAGACTTAAGCCTCATACACGTCGCTCTCACCGGTGAAAGGAATTACAACCTTGGAGCAATTGTTGCATGCAAACTTCAGCACAACGCTAACAGTGGCTATTTCTATGGTGGAATATATGCCACGCGTTTAGCACGAGAGTTGGGTGTTTCGCCTTTGCCCTTTGATCCTATCCTACCCATGCAGTATTATATTTTAGGGATAATTAGATTTATGCCCCTAGTTGTGTCCCACTCGTCTGTTTTACCCCTAATTCCAAAAGTCACCGGTTCTGTCCAAATCACTTTGCTCCTCTTATGCTTTTGCCCTTTGACCGTTTGACCGTCAGTTTGAAAACTTCATAACTAATTCATACTAAATTAGAAAAATGCAAATAAGATACCAAAATGTTCAGAAAAACATCACCTATATGGTAGTGTCATTTGCATTCATGAAAAAAGTGTTGGAAAGTGCCCATCCGAGTTTTAGCTCTTATGCTACCACCATGAATAGTAAAATCTAAAAAAGTTCAAAAAAATTCAAAAATAATTTGGTGGCAAAGAATGACAAATGTTTTAAGTGCCTGCCAAGTTTCATTAGGGAATAACATTCGTGGGTGCCGCGGCAAAAAAACAATCAGCACTCCAAAATAGATTATTTTTTTGCCACGACTTCCACGAATGTCGTTCCCTAATGAAACTTGGCAACCACTTACAACACTCGTCGTTCTTTGCCACCATATTTTTTTATTTTTTTTAATTTTTTAGAGTTTACTATTCATGGTGTTATCAAAAGAGCTAAAACTCGGATGTGCACTTTCCAACACTTTTTTCATGAATGCAAATGACACTGACATATAGGTGATGTTTTTTTGAACATTTTGGTATATTATTTGCATTTTTTTGATTTTGTATGAATTAGTTATGAAGTTTTCAAACTGGCGGTCAAACGGTCAAATGGCAAAAGCATAAGAGGATCAAAGTGACTTGGACGGAACCAGTGACTTTTGGGAATTAGGGGTAAAACAGACGAGTGGGACACAACTAGGGGCATAAATCTAATTATCCCTATATTTTAACACCTTAAAAGACCATAAGATCCTTAAAGGAAAGATTGGTAACTTCACTTACAATCTATTGTTTAACCAAAAATCTGTTGTGCACGCCTGCGCCTGCTCTTTTTGACTATCGCAGCAAGGGAAGATATTTTGTTCTTGAGAGCGAGGCCCGAGCTCACAACGCAGTAGTGGAGGCAGCACGGCAGGACGAGGCATCCACACCGAGAGCCTCCGTGAGCTACCACGCCAACTACTACCCAAGCTACTGATCGACTACCAGGTTAGGCCAAAAGCCTAAGCTTGGGGGAGTACGTGTTTCTCACTGATATTACATTCATGTCCACTTATTTTTGTTTGTCGGTGTTCACACTTTTTCATTGTATCATCCATGCTTAGATTTATTTTCTTGCTTTCTTCTTGTATGTTTGAAAGACCTTAGAAAAACCCAAAAACAATTGTAGTTAGTTTACTTTCTATGCATGCTTAGTAGTAGCACTAAAAAGAAAACCCAAAAAGATTTCCTTGTTCTTCTTTTGCTTGTTGGGAGCTTTCCCGTGTAAATAGTTTTTCTCGTTTTTGCTTTTCCCTTTTATGTGCTCGTTCAAGAAAACCAAAAACTCCAAAAATATTTCAGCGTGTTTCTCTGAATTTCTTTTCTTTTTATTCGAGTCTTACCGAGGAGAAGACCACGATGAAAATGTTGAGTGGCTATCATATGAATAAATGTTAATCTAATAAAGAGCCCATTTTACCTTGTCTTCTCCTGTTGAATAAAATATTTGCATATTCCAGCTTAGTCCACGGCACTCTTGCACTATTATTATTTTCATATCGTTCGGTCGTGCAAGTGAAAGGCAATAATGATGATATTCGATGAACTGGCCGTGGAAGAGAGAAACGGGTATGAACTCGACTTGTTCTGTTTGTGTAAATATGTTTAACCTAGTATCCATGATTCAGCCCATTATGATTAAACATGTTTGCAATGACAATTAGATATTATAGTTTCTCATGCCATGCATAAGTAGCTAGGAGTGGATAATGAGTTATCTTGGATATCAACATTGTGTTAAAATGATTGTGATGTAGTATGATGATATGGTATCCTCCTCTGAATGTTCGAGTGGCTTGACTTGGCACATGTTCATGCATGTAGTTGAATCAAAACCAACATGGCCTCTATGATATTTATGTTCATGGTGTCCATATCCTACTCATGCTAGTGTCCAATGTTACTTATGCATAATGCATGTTTATGACCGTTGTTGCTCTCTAGCTGGCCGGTTCTCAATCTATTTGATAGCCTTCGCCTGTACTAAGTGGGAACTCTGCTTGTACATCAAAAACCTTAAATCCAAAGTAATTCCAGATGAGTCCACCATACCTACCTATATATGCGGTATTACCCTGCCGTCCCAAGTAAATTTGCATGTGCCACCTCTAAAAACTTCAAATGAATATCCTTTTGTGTGCCTGGATCGTTCATGGAACGACAGGAGGTGGTCGGTATCTTCCATGCTAAGCGGGTTATTCTCAGGTCGAGTGTTTATTCACTCGCCATCGCACGAGAAAAGGGCGGTATTAGGGATGCCCAGTCCCAAACTGCAAACAGAAAAAGAGTTAATCTCTCAAATAATCAAACAAAAACTCCCAATGGAGTCAAAACCATTACTTTTATCGCTTGAGAACCGCCACTAGCGTGCTTAGCATGGAAGATATTGATAACTGATGGTCGTGAAGTAAATGAGAAGGGTGCATGTCTCAAAATATCATTTACCTCTGTTTTAAAACTTGAGCTCTGGCACCTCTGCAAATCACTACTTCCCTCTGCTAAGGGACTATCTATTTACTTTTATGTTGTGTCATCACCTTCTAAAACAAGTGCCAGAACCCGAGAGCACAGCTGTCATGACTTATGCATTGTGCGTAGCTAATGTTGGGTGCATCATGATTGGATCTTTTCTACCATGAATTACAATGTTTAGTCGCTACTTGAACTTTGGAGGTGCTCTGCATTTATGTTTTGCTGTCTTAGAAAGGGCTAGCGAGATACCACTATTGTCATATTATATCATGGTTGTTTTGACAACGTGGTGCCGTTTGAGATATCTTATTATTGCTCGCTAGCTGATTATGTCATCGATATGAGTTAATATAATTTTTAAGAGTTATTGTCGGCACGGTTAGTTATAATGTTGGCTGAAAACCTGGGTGTTGTTTAAGCTTATTTATGCAAACAAGAGCAAAAGAGTTCGTAAAAGTTTTTCTTTTTCACTTTCAGTTTATCAACTGAATTGCTTGAGGACAAGCAAAGGTTTAAGCTTGGGGGAGTTGATACGTCTCCAACGTATCTACTTTTCCTAACGCTTTTCCTCTTGTTTTGGACTCTAATTTGCATGATTTGAATGAAACTAACCCCGGACTGACGTTGTTTTCAGCAGAACTACCATGGTGTTGTTTTTGTGCAGAAATAAAAGTTCTCGGAATGGAACGAAACTTTGCGAGGAATTTTTATGTAATAAATAAGAATTTCTGGAGCCAAGACCTACCAAAGAGGGGCACCTGGGTGGGCACAACCCACCAGGGCGCGCCCGCCTCTCCTGCCGCACCCAGGTGGGTTGTCCCCACCAGGTGGCCCCGCTGACCCTGAAACCGACGCTATAAAATCACATTATTCCAGAAAAATAAGGGAGAAATAATTATCGTGATCCACGAGACGGAGCCGCCATCACCTCATGTTCTTCATCGGGAGGCCAGATCTGGAGTCTGTTTGGGGCTCCGGAGAGTGGGATCTTTGTTCTTCATCGTCACCAACCCTTCTCAATCACCAATTCCATAATGCTCCCCACCGGGAGTGAGTAATTCCTTCATAGGCTCGCTGGTCGGTGAGGAGTTGGATGGGATTCATCATGTAATCGAGTTAGTTTTGTTAGGGCTTGATCCCTAGTATCCACTATGTTCTAAGATTGATGTTGCTATGACTTTGCCATGCTTAATGATGTCACTTTGGGCCCGGGTGCCATGAACTCAGATCTGAACCATATATGTTATCATCATTATATCCATGTTTTAGATCCGATCTTGCAAGTTATAGTCACCTACTACATGTTATGATCCAGCAACCCCGGAGTGACAATAGTCGGGACCACTCCCGGTGATGACCGTAGTTTGAGGAGTTGATGTATTCACTATGTGTTAATGCTTTGTTCCGGTTCTCTATTAAAAGGAGGCCTTAATATCCCTTAGTTTCCAATATGGACCCCGCTGCCACAGGAGGGTAGGACAAAATATGTCATGCAAGTTCTTTCCATAAGCACGTATGACTATTTACGGAATACATGCCTACATTATATTGATGAACCGGAGCTAGTGCCGTATCGCCCTAGTTTATAACTGTCTCATGATGAATGTCATCCAACAAGTCACCGATCCAATGCCTACGAATTTATCTTATATTGTTCTTGCTAAGTTACTATTGCTATCATCACTGTTACACTTGCTACAAAAATACTGCTATCACTATTACTGTTACCGTTGCTGCTGTTACTACTATCAAAACTATCATATTACTTTGCTACTGATTACTTGCTGCAGATAATTAATCTCCAGGTGTGGTTGAATTGACAACTTAGCTGCTAATACCTTCAAATATTCTTTGGCTCCCCTTGTGTCGAATCTATAAATTTTGGTTGAATACTCTACCCTCGAAAACTGTTGTGATCCCCTATACTTGTGGGTTATCAAGACAATTTTTTGGCGCCGTTGCCGGGGAGCATAGCTATATTTATTGAGTCACTTGGGATTCAGGGTGAAATTTTCTGCAAATGGGCATGGGAGTAGAAAATAAAGTGAACACCTGACATAACTGAATATTTGCACAGATCTAGGAACTGTTGCATAACAAAGTGAAAAGAAATATCTGAACCAAAACAAAAATACCAAACTAACTAGTCATATGTCCTGACTAAACTGAAGAAATATACATATCAATACCCCTACAGTAAAATATCTGACAAAAACAGATCAAGGATTATACAAAAATGGATAAATATTGTTAAGTAATGAACAAATACACACACAAATCCCTACTGTTAACTTCTGACAAACCCAAATAAAAATTATAGACAAACTATGTATAAAACTAAACTACAGATTTAGTCCATGGGATTCAAAATGAGATCTACAAAAAGAAGAAAACAAAAAAGAATAGAAACACATACCCATGATTCCTCCAAGTCCCCAACCGTCAGGCGACAAACATAGGGTGCACGAAACCCATGGATGTTGTACAGCAGACACGAAAGTTGCCCACGGGGCTGACTCTCGGTGAGCTCCAAACTAGATTCGTACGCACAGCCGTCAGCTATGCGCGCCATCTTTGCGAGACATCCGCATGAACAATCCTCCATGGGAAACACAGGAAAAGGGAAGTAAACAACAGAGAGAAGAGGGAGGAACCTAGATCTAATTCTGGAAGAAGGAAGAAAAAGGAGGGGGAGACTGAGCCACACACCACACATAGATGGATAGAATTTATAGCCAGGAAGACTCGCAGATTATAAAAATATTAAATAGGCAGGTGGGCAGCCAGCTGGTAGAAAATAGTCATTATACAAGTCATACAACATTGACCGCAAAACAGTTCAACTTTAGATAAAGCAACAGTTCAATAATAATTGTTGGACAACACATATGGCAGCAGTTCAAAGTGCACATAACAAACATATGTAGATAAAACAACTCATTCAGAGGTAGAAAGTTGAATTCATTTAGTCATTCGACCATCTGCTCCCTCACAACACAATCTTAAAAACATATAAATTCAGTACTTCGGTCATAACGATCAAAGAAACGAGGCCATTTGGCCCTGGTGGATGGATGTGGACCATGGCTGCTCTCACCCTAGCCCAACTGATGATCTGTATATGGTTCCTACCCCTACCCTTTGTGTCGTGGAATTGTCATGGCAGATGTCCTTAGTGTCAGGACTTAGTCGCGAGGCCAGCGCATCTATGTGGTAGCTTGAGAGGGGTTGGGCGGAATTGAGAGACGCAACACAAGACAAGGATTTAGACAGCTTCGGGCCCCGGGAAACATCATCCGGTAATAGCCCTACATGCTGTTTGTGGCTAAGTCTCATTATGCTCATGAGAGAGTCGCCGGTAAGCCGGCTCTTTGTGTCTAGCCCTAGAGATTGTTTCTTGTTGCTTGTCCCTCTTTGGGGTGCCCTGCCCCTCCTTATATAAGTTGGAGAGGCGGCTTTACATGTAGAGTCCTAGTAGGATTAGAACTAACTTATTCTCTATTACAAGTCGGATACAAGTACGGGTCTTGCTTCCCCGTAAAGGAAATATTCCTCATGCCTTCCGTCTTAAGCCGGCCCATAATAACACGTCCCGGCCTACTAGGCCTTGGACCCTTGTCATCCGTCTGACCCGCCGTCGGGGCCATCATTAAGTCGCCAGGCTCATGAGTTGCCAATCTTCCGGCGGGTTACGATGAAGCGTCAAGTCCGGCCGGGTCATACTCCCGGCCGGGTCATACCGCGGGGTATATCCCCGACATTAGCCCCTAGTTTAATTTGGATTTATCCATGTTAAACTGATCCTGTAAAATAAACACAAGAACAAACTTGATAGGTTGTACTCCGGGTTAAATATTTTCCTGAACCGGCACCTGGTCATCTTTAAGTCTTTGTCATTTCCTCCTGGATGCATACTCAAGATCTTATAGCAAATCTCTTTTAACAGATATGTCCAAACCTTGCCAATGCAAAAAATCCAGGCACTTCTTCTAAAAAATCCGGGTCAATAGGCCAGCTTCATAACCAATTTGCTGACATTGGCTCTTGTAGAGAAATATTATAAGAAATAATCCATTTGAGTCGGCCTTCAATGCTCTGACTTGACAAAAATATTGGTCTTGAAATATTCAACTGATATTCAGCCGGCTTAAAGATGTAGATCTTGCCAATTTATGATTACCAAAATTGTCGGGTTATAAATAAATGATGCCGGGTCATGATTGTTGCAGACACCGGGTTAATCTGGTCTACTCCAAACTGAGAATTTGAAGATTTTTTCTCCCTTATATGCATATCACCTGTAGCCCCCAAGTGCCGGGTTGTCATGCTTACAGCAACCTGGGACTTGTAATTGCCTTATGCTCATAAAAACTTCAACCAGTGTAGCCCCCAAGGGCCGGGTCATTATGCAATAATGAGCATGGACTTTGTAGATATAACCATGTAAACTTGAGCAGCAACGTGTAGCCCCCAAGGGCCGGCTTAGTAAGATATTACTGAGCCCGGACTTTGTATATGATTCATTGATAATAACATCATATGATGTAATCTCCACCATGGGGCTTGAACCCACGTCCACAAGGTTAAGAGCTTTGTAGTCTACCAACTGAGCAGTGGATCTTTCAATATAATGGATTAAGGCTTGTGTACCTTGAATTTTCGACAGGAGCAATTGGTAGCCCCCAAGGGCCGGCTCATTACAATGTGATGAGTCGGGTCTTCAATAAGTTGAGCAAAAAATGTCTTTACATTAGCCCCCAAGTGCCATGGTGCATGCTGGCAGTGACATGGGACTTGCATATTTTGATGTGATCTCAATTTAAATAATGTAGCCCCCAAGTGCCGGGTCGTAAGCCTGCAGCGACTCGGGACTATTCTTTTCCATTGTAGAATAAATCATATCCATTGATAAAATAATAGCCATTGCGCCAAAGCGACTTTGAATACCTCATCTGTTGATAAGTCAATCCGGAGTTTAAATACCCGGCGGCTCTTGGCCGATGGTGATTTAATACGCCTCCATTGTAAGCCGGAATTTTTATAACCCGGCGGCTTATAGCCTTTGAGAAAATCAAGAATTGATAACCCTTTTGAGACACCAATTTCAGTCTTTGATGATGGGCTTGAACTTAATCATTTATGTAAGTCATAGCTCTGTAAATCCTGCACAGAGTTTAAACAACATATGCCCTGGCGACTTAACGTTAAAAGCCAGGGCGGGTAACCACCCAAATGTAGTCTTATCCTGCACATAATTAGATCACAAGATCCCTTGGCGGTTTACCGCAGGGCGGGTCATAATATCTCACATATAACCATTGATGTGTAACAAGGAGTCACAGATAAGCCTGTTATGAATCATAACTTTGAAACATAACTATAATAATAATATTATACCTGTGATATTGAATTTTCACTGCCAGTTTATGTGACCTGTGCAGTAAGGGTGATAACCCAATCTTTAGAAATCAAGACTTCCAAATGTTTATGATTGTCATATGACAGCGACTTATCGTCCAAAGTCAAACCGGGTTAAATAGCAACCACTCATATACACTTTAGATATGATCAAAAGAGCTTCAAATAAAATCCAAAAATTGTTTGCAAAAAGATACTTCAAAAATTTTGAGGCTTCTGATTCGAATACGATCATAAAACCGTCCCAAAGGGGTTAAGCTAAGATTCGAATACGATCATATAGCCCCCAGTGGCTTTGGCGTTGCTGATCAAAAGGGTACCGACAGCTATGTTCTCTTTGGTTCGAATACGACCTATGTTTGAACAGGAAGCCCCCAAATGACCTTGAGAGTTGTTTAACGACGCTGATTCGAATACGATCCACGTCGGTTCCCAAAAGGGGTTGAGCTATGATTCGAATACGATCAAGAAGCCCCCTAGTGAGCTCGGTAGTGTGCAGATCAAGAGGGTACCGACAGCTATGTTCTCTTTGGTTCGAATACGACCTATGTTTGAACAGGAAGCCCCCTAGTGATCATGAGAATATTTAACGACTCTGATTCGAATACGATCAGGGTCACACCAAAAGGGTTAAGCTAAATTCGAATACAATCAGCTCCCAATAGTCATTAAAGCAGGGTACCTATGTTTGGGTTGTGCTTTGTAACAGACTCTTTTTGGTCCCTTTAATTTTTCCTGAAAACTCGAACTTTTGCGAGAGATAAATTCTTTTTGAACCGGAAAAACCAGATATTGAGAGTTTCAAAGCTTTGTGGTAAACAAATTTACCTTGAACCGGATTTTGAACCGGATTTGAGAGCTTCAAAACTTTGTGGTAGATAAATTTCCCTTGAACCGGATTTTAAACCGGATATTTAAGAGCTTCAGTGCTTTGTGGGAGATGTCAAGTCTCTTGAGCCGGATCTAAACCGGAATCCTTCTTTTTAAGCCAGAAATTTTCTGACGGCCTTTAAACTTTTTACCAATATGGCGGTAGCCTCCGGGACCAGGTTATTTTTCCCTCCAATAACCCGGAGTTCTTGAATTTACTGAAAACCGGCAACATTTGCTGAGTCATGTCACCATAGCCCCCGAGTCTTAAGACGACTCGAGGAGTTGTCTTGAGATTCTCCATATTTGACCATGATATAAACCGGTATAAGTCATTCAACGGATCAGTGATATAACAATCCCTTTTGCAGAAGACAACTTGTCCTGCATTAGAAAACTTGCAAGCCAGAGTAATTGCTCTTTTAAAGAAAGCAATATGTAATATAAAAAATATATTGGATGGATTTCACCTGATGCGTCAGGTCAGCAATTATCACCGCGGAGTTGATGATCACCATGGTGAAACTAAAATCAATCACGGCCGAGTCGGCCGCGAGAGCAGACAGATGAATCGGCCATGGCGTTGTAAGCCGGTGCGGACGAGCAAATTGTCCTCCTCGTTGTAAGCCGGTGCGGATGCGTGAACCGGCCGCGAGAGCGGATGGGCGAGTCGTCCATGGCGTTGTAAGCCGGTGCGGTCGCGAGAGACGGCCACAGCGTTGGAAACGGCCCGGACACAGGCGAGACAAACATGGACGTGGACGATGAGTCAGTCACGTGTGCGGATGTAGCGGGAGCAGCGATTTGCCCATGTATCCGTCGTGCAGCATGGCACGGACAAGCACCAGCGCAGAGTAATACTGGCCCGTGCTCCATATCCATAGCATTTGTGTGATGGATAATTATCCTGCATTCAAAACACACATAGCAGAGTAGTTTGTTTTTTGAGGAAACTAATATGCATTAAAATAAACCGGACAAATATCACCTGGTATTTTTATATCTCAGGCGCTCAATAAGCACATTTTGTTCCGCGGATAACTCAGCCTCGGAACCTAGACTGTGTACGCGCTTGGTCCGGTGACTTATGCCCAGCCTCTGGGTTTCTTATGAATGCGTGAGGGGTATCTGTCAATTCCAGTGGTTGGTTTCACTGCCATAGTAGTTGATTTTTCCTTGCTTCTGCCAGTAGATTTGAAACGACGGCAACCCATCATAGATACAACCATCTCTGAAGCCCTTGGCATTCAACTTATTGAAGATCCAAACTACTGTAGAGTTCATTTACTACACTCTTCCTGCATCTCACATTTTTTTGCTCCAGCCAAGGCAACTCTCGAGCCGGCGGTTCTCGACAGAAAACAGGCCAAGGGATGAGGGTGGCAACTCGCGGCAGCCCGCGCCAGCGGTGACTCGAGGTAGGAGCGGTGACTCGGCGCGGCAGCGATGCGCGGCAAAAGCGGGTAAACAAAGGGCGCCTCAGGGACGAAGGCAGTGCACTGGCGGCTTAAGGCCGCGGAGGTAGTAGCTCGAGGCCGCATCAGCGGCGGCTTTGACGCGAGGGCGCGGCGACCTGGCAAGTGGTTCACGGGCGGCTTGAAAAAACGAAGACGACGCAGCGAGGCGATGCCGGCAGCTCGGCATCGCGGCAGATGCCGACGCGCGGCCGTGGGGACAACAACTGGCAGAGGCGGCTGCTGGCCTGAGGCGTGGTGACTTGGCGCGGTGGCCGGTCGGCTTGCTGCGGCGGGTCAACCGGCGCGAAGCAGCTCGAGGGCGAGGCTACGGTGGCAGGTCGTGGCGACGAAGGAGAACCGGCTGGGGTCAACCGGAACAAGCCGTGGCGGGTCTCGGTGGCGGTGGCTCAGGCACGACCCGCTTGACGAGGCGACGGTGGCCCACGAGGCCACGGCGGTGGCGACTCAACCGCAGTGGAAACCCGGCGTTTTGAAGTGGCAATTTGGAGGCAGAGGATCCCCAGCGCGTGGACAGCTCAGCGGAGGAGACCCGGCGCGGGGAAACGGAGCAGACCCAACAATGACCGGCGCACGCAGACCCGGCAATGGTAGTGAGCTAGCGGCGCGGTACGACAGCTGTAGAAACGGGCGGCCGCAGTCGCAGTAGGCGGAGGTGACTGCCCACGGCGGCTCAAGCACCGTAGAGGAGACGGCGGCTTGGTGCAGAAGCGCGGTCGGCTTGACGAAGTGGCGCGGCGGCTCGTCGACGGGTGACGCCGCAGAGGCGCGCTGGCCGCTCCGGGCAGAAGCAGCAAACAGCCCGGATTCTGGGCAGAGGCGAGGCACAGTCCGCGGAGGAGTCCGAGTCGCTGCCCTCTTTGTTTACGGGTCGTGGCCCCTGGGTAACCCCTTTTTTCCTTTTAAACAGTGTATGTGCTTCTGTCCTTGCATGCAGGAGACGTTGCCAGCCGTGGCTCTCTACTTTTGCTGTTGATTGCTGATTTCTTTTTGGGATGAGGTGGAGAGCAACAATACAAACGTGGTACCTTGGCCATTTAAGCATCTCACAGCCTCGGGACTTGATTACCGGACCAGGGGAAATACAATAACAGTCGGATACGGCCACCGTGCAGGTTGATACTGCAGCGGAAATTTTTGGCAACCTTGACTCGGCGATTTGGCCGCTCGCCAGACACACATTATGCTGCGAAAATTCTTGTATCCTTGTTGGCCCGCATGACTTGATCCTTGCACCTGATTGATCTCGTGCACGTCTTCGATCTGTAGTAGCGGCGGCGCTGTACTCAATGCCACCTTAATTTCTCTTGATCCTTGTAATATCAGCTTCAAAGCTAACCACAATTCCGATCACAAACAATGAATTTTGCCGGCTCTTCTACATCTGACAAATCGCGAGCTTCTCGACACCCTAGGGAAGATCCCTCCAAGAACTCAACACCATCATGCGCAGGCCCCACGGTGGGCGCCAACTGTCGTGGAATTGTCACGACAGATGTCCTTAGTGTCAGGACTTAGTCGCGAAGCCAGCGCATCTATGTGGTAGCTTGAGAGGGGTTGGGCGGAATTGAGAGACGCAACACAAGACAAGGATTTAGACAGCTTCGGGCCCCGGGAAACATCATCCGGTAATAGCCCTACATGATGTTTGTGGCTAAGTCTCATTATGCTCATGAGAGAGTCGTCGGTAAGTCGGCTCTTTGTGTCTAGCCCTAGAGATTGTTTCTTGTTGCTTGTCCCTCTTTGGGGTGCCCTTCCCCTCCTTATATAAGTTGGAGAGGCGGCTTTACATGTAGAGTCCTAGTAGGATTAGAACTAACTTATTCTCTATTACAAGTCGGATACAAGTACGGGTCTTGCTTCCCCGTAAAGGAAATATTCCTCATGCCTTCCATCTTAAGCCGGCCCATAATAACACGTCCCGGCCTACTGGGCCTTGGACCCTTGTCATCCGTCTGACCCGCCGTCGGGGCCATCATTAAGTCGCCAGGCTCATGAGTTGCCAATCTTCCGGCGGGTTACGATGAAGCGTCAAGTCCGGCCGGGTCATACTCCCGGCCGGGTCATACCGCGGGGTATATCCCCGACACTTTGGGAAAAGTAGCTCCAGTTCATTGGAGTTGCAAGTATCCATCATCTCGTGGGCAAGGCGTATGTTGAACTCTGCCTCCACTTCCTCCTCGGCAGCACGTCATGCCCTCTACCTGCGCCTGTGCCTCCTTCTCCTCCTCTGCTCTACTACTGCAGCCCTCACATCGATGACATCCCCCTCCTCCTCTGTGACCTCTCCCAGCTCAGGATCCATCTGGCTTTTCTTTGGTGGCAGCTGGTGGAATGAAAGTGGCAGAGGGCAGGGGCTTTATATTCAAAGTGCAGATGGTTTGGTAGGCAGCCAGTAGAAACTACTTACTCCGATGTCAACGCACAGTAATACAGCTTTGACATGGAGCAGTCCAACTACACATACGGCAGCCATTCAAACAACACTGAAAAATACGCAACTTAATTACACACTTTGACCAGATTACAAGAAATCATAGGCTACAGTCAGCCACCATACACCACCTCTGCCAACGACCAAATCATATGGGAATCCGGGGTAGAAACAACTCAAGAAGCAAAATTGACAATACAAATCTATTCATACAATCCTCATCTCTCTCCCTGCAATGCCAATTCAAAAATAAAACATCAGAAAAAGAAGAACACATTTGCATGGCGGACATGGCTAACGACCAAGAACACCAAAACTTTTAATCAGAAATTACAGTGAAAGAATCTCTAAAAACTCCAACACACCGAACATTCTCACATCCCAATAACACATAAAATAACAAAGCGGACGTAAAATCGACGGCTATGAACACCAGGATAACAAACGCCCGCAACACCTCCGCCGCCAAATGCACACGTTGTCACCTCCGGTGACTTGAGATCGGAAAACAAGACCAGGTGAGCGCGTGCACGTGCGAAACCCTGTACATGTCTCCTCTGGCAACGAATGGCCGGCAGCCCTGCGCCGGAGAACCCCAGGAAGCTCCCCATTGAATCCCCTGTCTCCGTCCGTCAAAGATGCAAGAAGATCAGTTCAGGTGGCAAACCATGTCAGTCCAACATGTAAACTTCGTCTGTTCAAGTAGGATAACAGAATAATATTCTGTTATACGAAACAGAATAGCTCAGATATGTGTGTTTGTGTGTGTAGTAACACTATTCTGATCCCAGGATCAAAATAGTTATTCTGATAACACCGGTCCTATATAGAACGCGCGGAGGTCCTCCCGAGATCTGAAAACCGAACCGAGCACCCGATAAATAAAAAAGGAAAGTGAAAAAGAAAAGGAAAACCCATCCCGGCCTCAACTCTCTTCCCCAACCTCCCCACTCCCCGGGTCTCCACCCTGCAACCGCCGCCGCGCGCCATCCCCACGCCCCGCTTCCCCCATCCCCTGCCTTCTTCCCTGGCGCTGTCCCAGACCTCAGGCTGAAGCAGCCACCGCGCCCACCTGGCTTCTTTCCCAGCCCCGTCCCAGATCCCCGCCGCCTCCCGATCCACCCACCGGCGACGCCCCCGCCCGCGCGCCGCCTAGCCCCTGCCGTTCTGGACCACCCGTCACCTGGATCCGGCCCGCGCCACCACCAACCCCGACCCCGACCAGCGTTGCCGCCCCTGCCCCAAACCGGTGTCGGCCTTGGCGCCTCCTCCATCCCGCCACCGATAGGCGCTGACGGCTGCCCACATCCCCGCCGCCGGGCCCTACGACCTCTGCCTCCTCCGGATGGTGCTCCTCCATTGATGAAGCGCTTGGATAAGGTGACGACACCGACTACAGGAGCTCGCATCGCCGCTGCCTCTGCACCATCCGCAGGCCGCAACAAGCCTGCCCCTGTGCGGCCGTGGCCGCCATGCTCCAGCCACTGCTCCTGGCCCCACCACCGGCGCCAGCACCCCTCCAGCCGCCAGCCGCCAGCCGTAGACCTCGCCAGCGCTGCCCCCTCTTCCTCCTCCATCTATCTGGTGCCCGGCCAGTTTGCTTTTTATTCCCCTTTGCCCGATGAGAAAAAACTAACCTTGAGGGAGTAAACTATTTGAACTGCTGAAAACGTGGGATGGCATGGATGTCACGCAGGGGAGAAAAAGATGCATGCTGGTTTTTCTCAAAGCCTGAACATCCTTTCTAGTGGAAAAAAGATGATGAAGAGAAAACATGAAAGAAATGGTGTTGAAGTTCAGGGAAACTAGCATAAAGAGTTCATGTTGTCGAAAAAGTGGTACCCCGATATTATGTTTGCCTCGTTCACTTTCGTCTCAACATTTTTTATTGTTTCAGTATAGTTGACAAAGAACAAGTTCAACTGAAGAAACTATTGTTGTTGTTTGAGTACTAACGAAATATCAAGTTCAAAATCTTGCTCTCTTTTAGGTTGCGGGAAAGACGATTTCTTCATGAAAAGTGTGTGATAGTTGTGTGTGCATGTTATGTGTGTGCTTGTGCGATGGGTGTGACCTTTAATTTCATTTGTACGTAAAAAAGGAAAAATAAGTTCATATATGAGATAAGTAAAAAGTTTGAAAAATGTAACAAAACAAGTTTTTGCATAAAAATCCACTTATTGTTGTGTATAATAAACAATCAAAGTATTATATCATTAGTTTGTCAAAAAGGAAACACATAACAGTTCGGTATGTGTATATAAAAAATGGTTCTTCAAAGTTTCTAGATAAACCTATATGTTCAAATTTACAAAATGGAAGCAATTCGATGTTTATACAAAACACAGTTTTTCCTCCTTACTAAAAGAATAAAACCAAGAAGTTTGAATTAAAATAACAGAGCAATTCAATGTTTATATAACAAGAAGAAAACGCGCTTCAACCAGAAAATGTTAACTATGGAAGTTAACATTTAATAAATCTGCTGACGGGAACACCATAAGAAGTTTAAACAAAAATAACAGAGCACTTTGAAGCGGATATTTCATCGTTCTTAATGACACACAAGAAGTTCAAATTTTAAAAATAGAGCATTTCAAAAAATTCTTACAAAAATGATTTTCACCGGTTCTAAATAAAAAAACTCTAGAAGTTCAAAATTAAATAACAGACCGGTTCAAATATTTATTACAAAACTAGGATTTCTCCGTTACTAAAAGAAATAAACCAAGAAGTACAAATTACAAAAACAGAGAAGTTCGATATTTATAAAAACAACTCAGATTTTCCTTGTTACTAAAGAATAAAAATGACGAAGTTCAAATTAAAAAATAGGAGTAGTTCGATATATACGGGAAACTCAAATTATTACTGTTTCTAAGAAAAAACATGAAGTTGAATTTACAAAAAAAAAATGTTTGACGCTTATTTAAAAACATATTTCCTTTCTAACAATATGACTAAGAAATTGAAATTAAAATAACAGAGAAATTCAAAGTATATAAAAACTCAGATTTATTGCAAGAAGTACACGTGCACCTCCGTGCACAGTTCAGAATTTATATTGCGGGACGTCCGACCTCCAATTACATGTTTCAAAATGGCAAAAAATGGCGTCCAACCTTCAATTCCGTGCAATTCGACATATACACAAAAATGCGACAGAAGTTCATAGTGAAAACAACGAGAAGTTCAAGTACTGCAAGGAATGCATTTCAGGTGAGAATAAAAGTATAGAAAAATAAAAGTTTAAAAGTTTCTTGAAAGAAGTTCAAGTGCTCTTCCCGGGGAGGTTCAAAAATTCTTGCGAGAGAGGTTCACCTTGTATTTCCATGTTCGAAAACACAAAAAAGAAATTGTTTTTTTGTTTTAAAATAATTCTCTCAATCCACAAAGAAGTTCAGTTATTATTTGGGAGCAATTTGATTTCAAAAAGAAAATAAAAAATTCAAATTAAAAAAATGTAAAAAGTTCGTGCACTACAAGGTGTGTGTTTAATATGAGAAAATGAATTAAAAGAAAAGGTTCAATTATTTTATTGGTATAAGTTCAAGGCCTCGGTCGGAGAAAGTTAAAAAATATATTGTGAGAGAGGTTTTTATAAAAGGAATATCATTTGTGTAACACTGACGAATGGATGAGAAAATTACAAACGAAAATACATCACAGAAGTTCAACGTGAAAACAGTAGGAAGTTCAACTACTACACTCAATGAATTTCAGATGATAAACTTTAAAATCGTCGCGAGTATGAAAAAATGACCAACACGGGAAAGTTGCGTGTTTACAGCAGCTTTCCATCGGTATATCACTTGCTCAATTCCGGTGAGTGGATGGAGAGCTACGAGCAAAAAAAGCACGTGAAATACAGAGTGAAGTTCAAGTAGACTGTTGGGTAACGTAGCAATAATTCAAAATTTTCCTACGTGTCACCAAGATCAATCTAGGAGATGCTAGCAACGAGAGAGAGGGAGTGCATCTTCATACCCTTGAAGATCGCTAAGCGGAAGCGTTACAAGAACGCGGTTGATGGAGTCGTACTCGCGGCGATTCAAATCGCGGAAGATCCGATCTAGCGCCGAACGGACGGCGCCTCCGCGTTCAACACACGTACAACCCAGGGACGTCTCCTCCTTCTTGATCCAGCAAGGGGGGAGGAGAAGTTGAGGGAGAACTCCAGCAGCACGACGGCATGGTGGCGATGGAGCTCGTGGTTCTCCGGCAGAGCTTCGCTAAGCACTACGGAGGAGGACGAGGAGTTGGAGGAGGAGAGGGCTGCGCCAAGGGAAGGGTGTGGCTGCCCCCCCCCACCCCCTAACTATATATAGGGGGAAGGGGAGAGGGGGCCGGCCCCTCTAGATGGATCTAGAGGAGGAGGCGGCAGCCAGGGGAAACCCTAGATGGGTTTGGGCGCCCCCACCCCCTAGGAAACTTGCCCCCCAAGCCGGGAGGGGCGGCTGCCCTAGGGGTGGCGCCCCCACCTCTCCTGGTTACGTGAGAGGGGTTGGGAGGGGTGCACAGCCCCTTAGTGGGCTGGTTTGCCCCTTCCCCTTGGCCCATAAGGCCCCCCAACGCTTGCCGGGGCCTCCGAAACCCCTTTCGGACATGCTGGCCATAGCCTGGTACCCCCGGAACAATTCCGGACTCCAATACCCTTCGTCCAATATACCGATCTTCACCTCCGGACCTTTCCGGAGCTCCTCGTCATGTCCGGGATCTCATCCGGGGCTCCGAACAACCTTCGGTAACCACATACTCTACCGTCACCGAACCTTAAGTGTGTAGACCCTACGGGTTCGGGAACCATGCAGACATGACCGAGACACCTCTCCGGCCAATAACCAATAGCGGGATCTGGATACCCATATTGGCTCCCACATGTTCCACGATGATCTCATCGGATGAACCACGATGTCGGGATTCAATCAATCCCGTATACAATTCCCTTTGTCCATCGGTATGTTACTTGCCCGAGATTCGATCGTCGGTACCCCAATACCTCGTTCAATCTCGTTACCGGCAAGTCTCTTTACTCGTTGCGTAACGCATGATCCCGTGGCTAACTCATTAGTCACATTGAGCTCATTATGATGATGCATTACCGAGTGGGCCCAGAGATACCTCTCCATCATACGGAGTGACAAATCCCAGTCTCGATTCGTGCCAACCCAATAGACACTTTCGGAGATACCTGTAGTGCACCTTTATAGCCACCCAGTTACGCTGTGACGTTTGGTACACCCAAAGCATTCCTACGGTATCCGGGAGTTGCACAATCTCATGGTCTAAGGAAATGATACTTGACATTAGAAAAGCTTTTAGCAAACGAACTACACGATCTTG
The DNA here is from genome assembly GCF_002575655.3 of Aegilops tauschii subsp. strangulata. Classification (NCBI taxonomy): domain Eukaryota; kingdom Viridiplantae; phylum Streptophyta; class Magnoliopsida; order Poales; family Poaceae; genus Aegilops; species Aegilops tauschii. Next base: position 271,997,903 of record NC_053037.3, on the reverse strand, counting down.
TGCTATGCTTAGGATTGGGTCTTGTCCATCACATCATTCTCCTACTGATGTGATCCCGTCAATGACATCCAATGTCCATGGTCAGGGAACCATAACCATCTATTGATCAACGAGCTAGTCAACTAGAGGCTTACTAGGGACATGTTGTGGTCTATGTATTCACACATGTATTACAGTTTCCAGTTAATACAATTATAGCATGAACAATAGACCTTTATCATGAACAAGGAAATACAATAATAACCATTTATTATTTCCTCTAGGGCATATTTGCAACAGTCTCCCACTTGCACTAGAGTCAATAATCTAGTTTACATCACTATGTGATTGTAATGAATCCAAGACCCATGGGGTTTGTTCATATCTCGCTTGTGAGAGAGGTTATTAGTCAACGGGTCTGAACCTTTCAGATCCGTGTGTGCTTTACAAATCTCTATGTCATCTTGTAGATGCAGCTACCACACGCTACTTGGAGCTATTCCAAATAACTGCTCTACTATACGAATCCAGTTTACTACTCAGAGTCATCCGGATTAGTGTCAAAGTTTGCATCGACGTAACCCCTTACGACGAACTCTTTTACCACCTCCATAATCGAGAAAATTCCTTAGTCCACTAGTTACTAAGGATAAGTTCGACCGCTGTCATGTGATCCATTCCTGGATCACTCTTGTACCCCTTGACTAACTCATGGCAAGGCACACTTCAGGTGTGGCACACAGCATAGCATACTGTAGAGCCTACGTCTAAAGCATAGGGGACGACCTTCATCCTTTCTCTCTCTTCTGCCGTGGTCAGGTCTTGAGTCTTACTCAATACTCACACCTTGTAACACAGCCAAGAACTCCTTCTTTGCTGATCTATTTTGAACTCCTTCAAAATCTTGTCACGGTATGTATTCATTTGAAAGTACTATTAAGCGTTTTTGATTTATCCTTATAGATCTTGATGCTCAATGTTCAAGTAGCTTAATCCAGGTTTTCCATTGAAAAACACTTTTCAAATAACCCTGTATGCTTTCCAGAAATTCTACATCATTTCTGATCAACAATATGTTAACAACATATACTCATCAAAAATTCTATAGTGCTCCCACTCACTTCTTTGGAAATACAAGTTTCTCATAAACTTTGTAAAAACCCAAAATCTTTGATCATCTCATCAAAGCGTACATTCCAACTCCAAGATGCTTACTCCAGTCCTTAGAAGGATTGCTGGAGCTTTGCATACTTGTTAGCATCTTTCAGGATTGACAAAACCTTCTGGTTGTATCACATACAACCTTTCCTCAAGAAAATCGTCGAGGAAACAATATTTTGACATCCTATCTGCAAGATTTCATAAATAATGCAGTACCTGCTAATATAATTCCAACAGACTCTTAGCATTGCTACGAGTGAGAAAGTCTCATCGTAGTCAACTCCTTGAACTTGTCGGAAATCATCTTAACGACAAGTCGAGCTTTCTTAATGGTGACATTTACCATCATTGTCCGTCTTCCTTTTAAAATCCATCTGCACCCAACAACCTTACGACCATCAAGTAGTTCTTCCAAAGTCTATACTTTGTTTTTATACATGGATCCTCTCTCGGATTTTATGGCCTCGAGCCATTCGTCGGAATCTGGGCCCACCATCGCTTCTCCATAGCTCGTAGGTTCATTGTTGTCTAGCAACATGACTTCCAAGACAGGATTACGTACCACTCTGAAGTAGTACGCATCCTTGTCGACCTACGAGGTTTGGTAGTGACTTGATCCGAAGTTTCATGATCACTATCATAAGCTTCCACTTCAATTGGTGTAGGTGCCACAGGAACAACTTCCTGTGCCCTGCTACACACTAGTTGAAGTGGCGGTTCAATAACCTCATCAAGTCTCCACCATCCTCCCACTCAATTCTTTCGAGAGAAACTTTTCCTCGAGAAAGGACCCGTTTCTAGAAACAATCACTTTTGCTTCCAGATCTGAAATAAGAGGTGTACCCAACTGTTTTGGGTATTCTATGAAGATGCATTTATCCGCTTTGGGTTCGAGCTTATCAGCCTGAAACTTTTTCACAAAAGCGTCGCAGCCCCAAACTTTTAAGAAACGAGAGCTTAGGTTTCTCTAAACCATAGTTCATACAGTGTCGTCTCAACGGAATTGCGTGGTGCCCTATTTAAAGTGAATGCGGTTGTCTCTAATGCCTAACCCATAAATGATAGTGGTAATTCGATAAGAGACATCATGGTATGCACCATATCCAATAGGGTGCAGTTATGATGTTCGGACACACCATCACACTATGGTGTTCCAGGCGGTATTAGTTGTGAAACAATTTCCACAATGTCTTAATTGTGTGCCAAACTCGTAACTCAGATATTCATCTCTATGATCATATCATAGACATTTTATCCTCTTGTCACGACGATCTTCAACTTCACTCTGAAATTACTTGAACCTTTCAATAATTTAGACTTGTGTTTCATCAAGTAAATATTCTTAGCATCTACTCAAATCATCTGTGAAGTAAGAACATAACGATATCCACTGCGTGCCTCAGCACTCATTGGACTGCACACATCAAAATGTATTACTTCCAACAAGTTGCTTTCTTGTTCCATCTTGCTGAAAACGAGGCCTTTCAGTCATCTTGCCCATGTGGTATGATTTGCATGTCTCAAGTGATTCAAAATCAAGTGAGTCCAAACGATCCATCTGTATGGAGTTTCTTCATGCGTATAAACCAATAGACATGGTTCGCATGTCTCAAACTTTTCAAAAAACGAGTGAGTCCAAAGATCCATCAACATGGAGCTTCTTCATGCGTTTTATACCAATATGACTCAAATGGAAGTGCCACAAGTATGTGGTACTATCATTACTATCTTATATCTTTTGGCATGAACATGTGTATCACTACGATCGAGATTCAATAAACCATTCATTTTAGGTGCAAGACCATTGAAGGTATTACTCAAATAAACAGAGTAACCATTATTCTCCTTAAATGAATTACCGTATTGCGATAAACATAATCCAATCATGTCTATGCTCAACGCAAACACCAAATAACAATTATTTAGGTTTAACACCAATCTGGATGGTAGAGGGAGCGTGCGATGTTTGATCACATCAAGCTTGGAAACACTTCCAACACATATCGTCATCTCACCTTTAGCTAGTCTCCGTTTATTCCGTAGCCTTTTATTTCGAGTTACCAACACTTAACAACCGAACCGGTATCTAATACCCTGGTGCTACTAGGAGTACTAGTAAAGTACACATTAATATAATGTATATCCAATATACTTCTGTCGACCTTGCCTGCCTTCTCATCTACCAAGTATCTAGGGTAGTTCTGCTTCAGTGACCGTTCCCCTCATTACAGAAGCACTTAGTCTCGAGTTTGGGTTCAACCTTGGGTTTCTTCACTAGAGCAGCAACTGATTTGTCGTTTCATGAAGTATCCCTTCTTTCCTTGCCCTTCTTGAAACTAGTGGTTCTACTAACCATCAACAATTGATGCTCCTACTTGATTTCTACTTTCGCGGTGTCAAACATCGCGAGTTGCTCAAGGATCATCATGTCTATCCCTGATATGTTATAGTTCATCACAAAGCTCTAATAGCTTGGTGGCAGTGACTATGGAGAACCATCACTATCTCATCTGGAAGATTAACTCCCACTCGATTCAAGCGATTGTAGTACTCAGACAATCTGAGCACATGCTCAACGATTGAGCTTTTCTCCCTTAGTTTGCAGGCTTAAGAAACTTGTCAGAGGCCTCATACCTCTTGACATGGGCACTAGTCTGAAATCCCAATTTCAGTCTTTGGAACATCTCATATGTTCTGCGACGTTTCAAAAAGTCTTTGGTGCCACAATTTTAAACCGTTAGCATTACGCACTGAACTATCACGTAGTCATCAAAACGTGTATGTCAGATGTTTCGCAACATCTACAGACGACGCTCGAGGTTCAGCACACCGAGCGGTGCATTAAGGACATAAGCCTTCTGCGCAGTAATGAGGATAATCCTCAGTTTATGGACCCAGTCCGCATAATTTCTACTATGAACTTTCAACTAAATTTTCTCTAGGAACATATCTTAAACAGTAGAACCAAAACGTAAGCTACGACATAATTTGCAAAGACCTTTTGACTATGTTCATGATAATTAAGTTCATTTGATTATTTAATGAACTCCCACTTAGATAGACATCCCTCTAGTCATCTAAGTGATACATGATCCGAGTCAACTAGGCCGTGTCCGATCATCACGTGAGACGGACTAGTCATCATCGGTGAACATCTTCATGTTGATCGTATCTACTATACGACTCATGTTTGAACTTTCGGTCTCTTGTGTTCCGAGGCCATGTCTGTACATGCTAGGCTCGTCAAGTCAACCTAAGTGTTTCGCATGTGTAAATCTGGCTTACACCCGTTGTATGCGAACGTTAGAATCTATCACACCCGATCATCACGTGGTGCTTCGAAACAACGAACCTTCGCAACGGTGCACAGTTAGGTGGAACACATCTCTTGAAATTTTAGTGAGGGATCATCTTATTTATGCTACCGTCGTTCTAAGCAAATAAGATGTAAACATGACAAACATCACATGCAAATCATAAAGTGACATGATATGGCCAATATCATCTTGCGCCTTTGATCTCCATCTTCGAGGCGCGGCATGATCACCTTCGTCACCGGCATGACACCATGATCTCCATCATCGTGTCTTCATGAAGTTGTCTCGCCAACTATTACTTCTACTACTATGGCTAACGGTTAGCAATAAAGTAAAGTAATTACATGGCGTTTTTCATTGACACGTAGGTCATACAATAAATTAAGACAACTCCTATGTCTCCTGCCGGTTGTCATACTCATCGACATGCAAGTCATGATTCCTATTACAAGAACATGATCAATCTCATACATCACATATATATAATTCATCACATCCTTTTGGCCATATCACATCACATAGCATACCCTGCAAAAACAAGTTAGACGTCTTCTAATTGTTGTTGGATGTTTTATGTGGCTGCTATGGGTTTCTAGCAAGAATGTTTCTTACCTACGCAAAAGCCAAAACGGTGATATGCCAATTGCTATTTACCCTTCATAAGGACCCTCTTCATCGAATCCGATCTGACTAAAGTGGGAGAGACAGACACCCGCTAGCCACCTTATGCATCAAGTGCATGTCAGTCGGTGGAACCTGTCTCACGTAAGTGTACGTGTAAGGTCGGTCCGGGCCGCTTCATCCCACAATGCCGCCGAATCAAGATAAGACTAGTAACGGCAAGCAAATTGAACAAATCATCGCCCACAACTACTTTGTGTTCTACTCGTGCATAGAATCTACGCATAGACCTAGCTCATGATGCCACTGTTGGGTAACGTAGCAATAATTCAAAATTTTCCTACGTGTCACCAAGATCAATCTAGGAGATGCTAGCAACGAGAGAGAGGGAGTGCATCTTCATACCCTTGAAGATCGCTAAGCGGAAGCGTTACAAGAACGCGGTTGATGGAGTCGTACTCGCGGCGATTCAAATCGCGGAAGATCCGATCTAGCGCCGAACGGACGGCGCCTCCGCGTTCAACACACGTACAGCCCAGGGACGTCTCCTCCTTCTTGATCCAGCAAGGGAAGAGGAGAAGTTGAGGGAGAACTCCAGCAGCACGACGGCATGGTGGCGATGGAGCTCATGGTTCTCCGGCAGAGCTTCGCTAAGCACTACGGAGGAGGAGGAGTTGGAGGAGGAGAGGGCTGCGCCAAGGGAAGGGTGTGGCTGCCCTCCCACCCCCTCACTATATATAGGGGGAAGGGGAGAGGGGTCCGGCCCCTCTAGATGGATCTAGAGGAGGAGGCGGCGGCCAGGGGAAACCCTAGATGGGTTTGGGCGCCCCCACCCCCTTGGAAACTTGCCCCCCAAGCCGGGAGGGGCGGCTGCCCTAGGGGTGGCGCCCCCACCTCTCCTGGTTACGTGAGAGGGGTTGGGAGGGGCGCACAGCCCCTTAGTGGGCTGGTTTGCCCCTTCCCCTTGGCCCATAAGGCCCCCCAATGCTTGTCGGGGCCTCCGAAACCCCTTTCGGACATGCTGGCCATAGCCTGGTACCCCCGGAACAATTCCGGACTCCAATACCCTTCGTCCAATATACCGATCTTCACCTCCGGACCATTCCGGAGCTCCTCGTCATGTCCGGGATCTCATCCGGGACTCCGAACAACCTTCGGTAACCACATACTATTTCCCATAACAACTCTAGCGTCACCGAACCTTAAGTGTGTAGACCCTACGGGTTCGGGAACCATGCAGACATGACCGAGACACCTCTCCGGCCAATAACCAATAGCGGGATCTAGATACCCATATTGGCTCCCACATGTTCCACGATGATCTCATCGGATGAACCACGATGTCGGGATTCAATCAATCCCGTATACAATTCCCTTTGTCCATCGGTATGTTACTTGCCCAAGATTCGATCGTCGGTATCCCAATACCTCGTTCAATCTCGTTACTGGCAAGTCTCTTTACTCGTTCCGTAACACATGATCCCGTGGCTAACTCATTAGTCACATTGAGCTCATTATGATGATGCATTACCGAGTGGGCCCAGAGATACCTCTCCGTCATAGGGAGTGACAAATTCCAGTCTCGATTCGTGCCAACCCAACAGACACTTTCGGAGATACCTGTAGTGCACCTTTATAGCCACCCAGTTACGTTGTGACGTTTGGTACACCCAAAGCATTCCTATGGTATCCGGGAGTTGCACAATCTCATGGTCTAAGGAAATGATACTTGACATTAGAAAAGCTTTTAGCAAACGAACTACACGATCTTGTGCTATGCTTAGGATTGGGTCTTGTCCATCACATCATTCTCCTAATGATGTGATCCCGTTATCAATGACATCCAATGTCCATGGTCAGGGAACCATAACCATCTATTGATCAATGAGCTAGTCAACTAGAGGCTTACTAGGGACATGTTGTGGTCTATGTATTCACACATGTATTATGGTTTCCAGTTAATACAATTATAGCATGAACAATAGACAATTATCATGAACAAGGAAATACAATAATAACCATTTATTATTGCCTCTAGGGCATATTTCCAACATAGACATGCCGAGAAGTTCAAGTTCTTCACGCGGTTCATTTTCGAAGAATCTGTTTCGCGATAAACGCAGAACACATGACCTTGTTGTTTTCGAAATTACTTGAAAACGGCTAGGAATCATAGAAAATCATCTACATAAAAAAGTGTCGCATTTTCCATAGCTTTTCAACCTTATATTATATGCCCCATTCCGATAAAGTTTGTAGAAATTACGGTCAAAAAAGTTTTTAGCCATTTTCAAAATTGACTTAAAACCGTAAGGAATTGGGAGAAAAAATATACACCAAAATGTTTCTCATTTCCTCAAGCTTTCCAACGTCATATCATTTGCTGCATTCGGACGTACGGTTAAAAAATTAGCTCGAAAATATGAACTCGGTGGAACTTGTACCGTATTCTAAATTACTTTTAAACCGTTCAAAATTAGAAACAACTTCCAACATGGAAAAGTAACGCATTTTCATAAGCTTTCCAACGCCATATCATTTTCCTCAATTGGATTAGCCGTTTAGAAGTGGCATTGAAAATATGAACTCGGCTGTTCGGTTTGCGAAATTTTGCAATTTTCCAAATTACTATTTAACCATAGGGAATTAGAGAAAACTTTCAACATGTGGAAGGAGCAGTTTTGCAGCAACTTTCCAACGCCATATTATTTTCCTCATTCCGATAAACGGTTTAGAAACGCGATCAAAAATATGATTCATGTTTTTTGTATGAAGAAAAAACAATTTTCAAAACTGCTCTTAAACTGCTTACATTTTGCCAAAAATTTAATTTGGGTCATGATACTCTTGTCCATAGCTTTCCAACGGCCCATTTGGGCAATGTTTCCGGAAGTTCAACTTAGCACTGGGGGAAGTTCAGGTCGAACAACTCAGGCAGTAAAATTGCAACAGAGGCATGTTTCATCACGACCCGAGAGCAAATCCTCCAATGAGAGGGATTCCTATTTAAAACTGACATTTAGTTGCTAAAAACCGTTTGCAGATTACACTTACATCACATAGAACACGACTGACCAGAAAAATTCGCGCGGGGAGACACGGTTGCGAAATAGCCCGAAGGTCGGGTTCCTACATAGGGAAGTTCGGGTTGTGATCATAATAATATCCTCATCCCGTGATCAGAATAGTGTATATATATATATATGGAGAGAGAGAGAGTACAAAACCTACCTTGGACGCTTCACTTCATCCCCACTAGATAGGAAGTGCGGCTTGCCGTACCCAACCCGCCCCAGCAATATCCAACCTGATATGAGACATTTTCTATTTCATACATTTATACAATGAAAGGCAATGGTGCAAAGGTTCAGTATGTTACAACAAAAGTGCAAAGGTTCAATAGTTTACGATAATTTATTTACAATATATATTACCTACACTGCAACGGGTGAGTGAATAATGAAGAAATTAGCTCATATTTTTAGTATAACCAACCATTACTTTTGTAAAGCGCATACACATAGTAATTAGTAGAGTATTTGTAACCAAATCCATCTTTATTCTCGTATGTAGTGCAATGTACATAAAGCAAAATGTTAGAACTCTTCTCAGTTCCTACACATTCTCATTTGTTAGGCAAATTGTTATGTACTACCTCCGTTCCTAAATATTTGTCTTTCTAGAGATTTCAACAAATGACTACATACAGAGCAAAATGAGTGAATCTACACTCTAAAATATGTCTATATGCATCTGTATGTGCTAGTCCATTTGAAATCCCTAAAAAGACAAATATTTAGGAATGGGGGGGAGTACATACTTTCACGCTGCTGCTACAATCCACCTTCTTTGCCACATCACTGATGTTTCTGCATAAATGAGAATCTCAAGGAACCAAAAGCACCAACCCAAAAGCAATAAATAGGCATTTCTTTAGAGAGAGAAAATTTAATTGGGCTTGGGCTCATTTCTTCCATGTCCTCTGATACAGGCTCTACCGGCGGCCTTCCGCTCAAGTTCCTTCCAATATCATCCCAGGAGGCTTCAAATGGAGCATTGTACATTTATACAAATTTCTTTCGTGTAGAGTGTCCACAACCATGTGCACAACTTCGCTTAGTATCGTCACATGGGCATGGTTCGCTGCAAAAAATATAGCAATACGAGAGATTATATAATCATGTAGATATAATATTGTAGAAAAGGATCTAGCATCAGTGCATACTTTTAGGCAATGGGACTAAAAGGCAATGATAAATAACAATTTCAAGGGCAAGGGCACAATTCCTCCTATGAAAGGTACATGTGCCTAAGGTAGCTTCTACAATCTTCTAAAGCTAACAACATAGAAAGGGGCCAGCAACCACTTGTGTGTTACCGCTGAATAAGTCTAAAAGTTTGTGATATAAAAGGGCCGGGCACCCTTTTCCCACATCAGTTTGGTGATATTAACCAGAGCTAGTATCAATTTCAGGAATATTTTTGCAGCAACATTTTATATTCTAAGATGCATTATGGTGTTTAGAGATTCATGCAGTTTGATCAAACAGAGACAATATTGCAAGGCAGAACATGAGGTGATTGTAAAACTTAACCAGAAGGTTTACTACAGAAGGAACACCAAGATAGATATATGTTGAATAAGTGTATCTGGCATGTCATACATTACATAACAATATGTAATAACTCATGTTGCCTGATAAATCACACAGTCAATATATGGCTAACGATCATCTAACAAAGAGTGGCAACACATGATAGAAACATGAATCTCTTTGGTGTGAGTGTCCCAAGAGCTTCTCCAGCCAAATTTCTGTAGATGTCCCATTCAATTAGAAGACCACCATAAGAAGTGTGTAGCAGTTTATCAATGTTTAACCTAAATTACATGTCCCGCAAAATAAGATCTAAGTTACTCAAACTTACTTCACTGCAATAGATACACAAATTTGATTTCTGGTGATCGGTGAACCTAGTCCAAAAAGGTACATTTCACACTTCATATGTTGAATTTAATGTAAAAATAGAATACTTCACTTGATCTTCGAAGGTAACTATAGAATAAATAACTTACTGTCGGGTTGTTTGCAAATTCTTCATTCATGCTTTCAGTCTGAGGTACTCGTTTGACTGCTCTGCAATAACTGAAAATATGTGCCACTTTAGTACAAACTTTGTCAAAACAGAACTTAAATATTTACCAAACTGAAAAGGTGGAAAAGGAAAACTAAAATTGAAATATATTAAGATTCATTTACATGCAATGCAATGCTATTGGATAAACAACTAAATAACTGATCATTATTTTGATCTATCATGACAACTCAATGGCCACCTCTTTTTTATTTTGTTCCCTGACCAACGATTTTTATTCATCTTCAGTTAGTATTTTTTCCTTGATTTACTATATGTGTGTCGTCCAAAAAAATTACAACATTGTATATGGCCATCATGACTTAGAAATTGGCAGGAAAAAGAATAGAATGCCAGTGTAAGCCTCTCTCATCCCTCGATCTCTCACAACCTGTTGCCTCCCAATCTCTCTCTCAGTCTCTCACCAGAAAAACCACAACACAGCTGCCCGCCTCCCACCAAGGCATGCACACAACAACAGCAATATCACCACACACCCGACCAGGGCACCGCTCGTTCCCATCACCAGCTCATGATTACAAAATGCAGGCAGCTCCTATACAGAGTGTTGTGCAAGAAGACAAGTAATCTAACATAGATCAAGAAAAAGGATATCATCTAACTATGAAAGAGACGTACCGACGATGAATTCATAGGACATGCAAGCTGTAACACCTAATGCTAATAGCTAGGTGAGTGACATATATAGATGAAACTGACATCGAGAATATATAGTGCAGCCAACCGTTAATTCTTCTATTGCACAAAATCCTAACAAAGTAAGTAGTAATTTTGTCCATTAATAAGAATCAGAGGAAAGAACTCTAAACAGCAGATGAGACGAAGCAACAACCATACTTAACGATATTCTCGGAAATATATGATCTAATTAGGGAACCACATGTGTAGCATTTAAAAGGTGTACAAAACGACATCATCACAAAAATTACACCTACAACCTACAGGATGCACGGCTTATCCTCAACCTTTGTAGTCCTAAGATAATCCAATTGAATAGTCATATAGCACAGGGAAATTTGAACTGAGTTACAAAAGTAATCTGGGCCTACTGATAACCTCATGGACATAAATGTTGACCATGACCAAGACAACACACAACCGACTAATTTTAAGCAGCAAACAACATAGGGAAAGGCCAAATTGGCATTACAAACCACGATTCTGCTAACAAAAGAAACACCAAATTGGTATTACAGATCACAACTCCGCTCACTAAAATAATCAAAGGAAGTACAATGAGTATATATATATACACAGCATATTTGGGTTGAGTACAGCAGCAGAAACCAAAAGGAACAAAAATAAAAACAGAGCATCTAAAACAGAGTGCCAGATACCAAACAGAAACAGAGTGTCTCCCGAGTAGAGGACGGTGGCATGAACAATAATCCAGTGATGGATTGCAAAAGAAAAGAAAAAAAGAGAACAGAGGATTGAACAATGATACGATACACACATAGGTGTTGAGCTGCCGGATGAAGCCGGAGAAGTTGTTGTGCTTGAAGTTGTGCGGGAGCACATCCAGGCGAAGGTGGAAGGATTCCACACGACAAAGTTCTTGCCGGCGGGACCCCGGGAGATGGACCCGTCCAGCTGCGACTCCCTGACGAGATCGTACGTCTTGGACAGGAATGGCGGGGGCAGCGCCACCAGGGCGGGTGGCGGCGGGATCAGGTGACGAGCAAGAAGAAATATATATCTCAGAAAAATAGGATTATACTCCCTCCATTCCCAAATATAAGTCATTCTAAAGATTCTAACAAGTGACTACATACGGAGAAAAATGAGTGAATGTATACTCTAAAATATGTCTACATACATCCATATGTTGTAGTCCATTTGAAATGTCTAAAAAGACTTATATTTAGGAACGGAGGGAGTTGATACATCCATTTTGCATCATGTTTTCTTACTGTTAATTATAATGTTTTTATCCATGATAATGCTTTTTGGAGTAATTCTAATGCCTCTTCTCTCATAATTTGCAAGGTACACACCAAGAGGGGGAATTCCGGCAGCTGGAAATCTGGACCTGAAAAAGCTACATCAGGCCACCTATTCTGCACAACTCCAAATGAGATGAAACTCCACGAGGATTTTTTATGGAATATTTAAGAAATATTGGAGCCAATAAGTACCAGAGGGGGGCCACCAGGTGGGCACAATCGCGCCAGACCCCCCTGGCGCGTCCTGGTGGGTTGTGGCCTCCTCGGCCCACCTCCGGTGCCCATCTTCTGGTATAGAAGTCATTTTGACCTAGAAAAAATAAGAAGACTTTCAGGACGGAGTGACGCCATCTCGAGGCGGAACTTGGGCAGGAGCACTTTTGCCCTCCGGCGGAGCGATTCTGCCAGGGGAACTTCCCTCGCGGAGGGGGAAATCATCGTCATCATCATCACCAACCACTCTCCCATCTTGGGGAGGGCAATCTCCATCAACATCTTCACCAGCACCATCTCATCTCAAACCCTAGTTCATTTCTTGTATTCAATCTTGTTACTGGAACTATAGATTGTTGCTAGGTGGTGACTAGTAGTGTTGATTACATCTTGTAGTTGATTACTATATGGTTTATTTGGTGGAAGATTATATGTTCAGATCCATTATGCATATTAATAACCCTCTGATCATGAGCATGTTTATTATTTGTGAGTAGTCACTTTTGTTCTTGAGTTCACGGGAGAAATCATGTTGCAAGTAACCATGTGGACTTGATATGTGTTCGATATTTGATAGTATGTATGTTGTGATTCCCTTAGTGGTGTCATTTGAACGTCGACTACATGATACTTCACCATATTTGGGCCTAGGGGAATGCATTGTGGAGTAGTAAATAGATGGTGGGTTGCGAGAGTGACAGAAACTTAAACCCTAGTTTATGCACTACTCCGTAAGGGACCGATTGGATCCTAGAGTTTAATGCTATGGTTAGAATTTATTCTTAATACTTTTCTCGTAGTTGCGGATGCTTGCGGGAGGGTTAATCATAAATAGGAGGTTTGTTCAGGTAAGAACAGCACCTAAGCACCGGTCCACCCACATATCAAATTATCAAAGTACTGAACACAAATCGAACCAACATGATGAAAGTGACTAGATGAAGTTCCCGTGTACCCTCAAGAACGCTTTGCTTATCATAAGAGACCATTTTGGTATGTCCTTTGCCTCAAAAGGATTGGGCTACCTTGCTGCATACTTATTGCTACTATCGTTACTTGCTCGTTACAAATTATCTTGCTATTAAACTACTCACTACTTACAGTTTCAACACTTGCAGACATCACCTTACTGAAAACTACTTGTCATTTCCTTCTGCTCCTCGTTGGGTTCGACACTCTTACTTATCAAAAAGAGCTACAATTGATCCCCTATACTTGTGGGTCATCAAGGCTATTTTTTGGCACCGTTGCCGGGGAGTGAAGCGCCTTTGGTAAGTGGAATTCGGTAAGGAAACATTTATATAGTGTGCTAAAATTTATTGTCACTTGCTACTATGGAAAACAATCCTTTGAGGGGTTTGTTCGGGGTATCTTCACCTCGTCCGGAACCACAATTAATTGCCCCTCAACCTACTGCACCTACTGAAAATATTGAATATGAAATCCCTTCGGGTATGATAGAACAACTACTAGCTAATCCTTATGCAGGAGATGGAACAGAACATCCTGATATGCACTTGATATATGTGGAACAAATTTGTGGATTGTTTAAGCTTGCAGGTTTACTCAGGGATGAAGTTATGAAAAAGGATTTCCCTTTATCTTCGAAGGGAAAGGCATTGGCATGGTATAGGCTATGCGATGATATTGGATCATGGAATTGGAATCGTTTAAAATTGGAGTTTCACCAAAAAAAATTATCCTATGCATCTAGTTCATCGTGATCAGAATTATATATATATAATTTTTGGCCTCATGAAGGAGAAAGTGTCGCTCTAGGTTGGGGGAGGCTTAAGTCACTGTTATATTCATGCCCCAATCATGAGCTCTCAAGGGAAATTATTATTCAGAACTTTTATGCTCGGCTTTCTCATAATGATCAAAGCATGCTGGATACTTCTTGTGCTGGTTCTTTTATGAAGAAAACTATTGAATTCCGGTGGGATCTCTTGGAAATAATTAAATGCAACTCTAAAGATTCGGAACTCGATGAAGGTAAAGAGTCAGGTATAAAGCTTAAGTATGATTGTGTTAAATCTTTTATGGATACCAATGCTTTTCAAAAGTTTAGCACTAAATATGGACTTGACTCTGAGATAGTAGCCTCCTTTTGTGAATCATTTGCTACTCATGTTGAACTCCCTAAAGAGAAGTGGTTTAAATATCACCCACCTCTTAAAGATGAAACTAAAGAACCGGTACCAGTTAAAGAAGAAACTATACTCTACAATGTTGATCCAGTTGTTCCTACTGCTTATATTGAAAACCCACATTTTCCTGTTAGGATAAAGGAACATGCTAAAGTTTCAATTGTGGTTACCAAAAGCTCTGCTAGAACACCTAAACCTGATGAATAAATTAGAGTTGAACCTAATATTGCTATGGTTAAAGTCCTCTTAGAAGAAGATGTGGATGGGCATGTTATTTACTTCTGTGAAGAAGCCGCTAGAATTGCTAAACCCGATAAAAGGGATAAAATAGACCAATTGTTGGCCTGCCTGTCATTTCAGTTAAAATAGGAGATCACTGTTATCATGGTTTATGTGACATGGGTGCTAGTGTGAGTGCTATTCCTTACAAGTTATATCAAGAAATTAGGGAAGACATAGCACCTATAGAGTTAGAAGACATAGATGTTACTTTTAAACTTGCAAATAGAGACACCATATCACCTTGTGGGATTATTAGATATGTTGAAGTATTGTGTGGGAAAGTAAAATACCCTACTGTTTTTCTTGTTCTTGGTTCCCCACAAGATTACTTCTGCCCCATTATCTCTGGTAGACCTTTCTTGAACACAGTTAACGCTAAGATAAATTGCCAAAAACAAACTGTGGAAGTTAGCTTTGGTGATGAGTCTCATGAGTTTAATTTTTCCAGGTTTAGTAGAAATCGTCATGAAAAAGAATTCCCTAGTAAGGCTGAATTAATTGGTCTTGCTTCTATTGCTGTGCCACCTACTGATCCTTTAGAACAATACTTCCTAGACCATGAAAATGATTTACATATGCATGAAAGAAATGAAATAGATAATATTTTCATTGAACAACGTCCTCTACGTAAACACAATTTGCCTATTGAAACTCTAGGAGGTCCTCCTCCACCTAAGGGTGATCCTCTGTTTGAATTAAAACAATTGCGAGACACTTTGAAATATGCTTATCTTGATGAATAGAAGATATATCCTGTTATTATTAGTGCTAACCTTTCAAAACATGAAGAAGAAAGATTATTGAAAGTTCTAAGGAAGCACCGAGCTGCTATTGGATATACTCTTGGTGATTTAAAGGGCATTAGTCCCACTCTATGTTAGCACAAAATTATTATGGAACCTGATGCTAAACCAGTTGTTGATCACCAACGTCGGTTAAATCCAAAGATGAAAGAGGTGGTAAGAATGGAAATATTAAAACTTCTGGAAGCAGCTATAATCTATCCTATAGCTGATAGTAGATGGGTAAGTCCTGTTCATTGTGTCCCTAAGAAAGGAGGTATTACTGTTGTTCCTAATGATAAGAATGAACTTATTCCACAAAGAATTGTTACAGGCTATAGAATGGTAATTGTCTTCAGAAAATTAAACAAAGCAACTAGAAAAGATCATTACCCTTTGCCTTTTATTGATCAAATGCTTGAAAGATTATCTAAGCACACACACTTTTGCTTCCTTGATGAATATTCTGGCTTTTCACAAATACCTGTTTCTCAACCTGATCAAGAAAAGACCACTTTTACTTATCCTTTTGGAACCTATGCTTGTAGACGTATCCCTTTTGGTTTATGTAATGCACCTGCTACCTTTCAAAGATGCATGATGGCTATATTCTATGACTTTTGTGAAAATATTGTTGAGGTTTTCATGGATGACTTCTCTGTTTATGGGAAGTCTTTTGATGATTGTTTAAGCAATCTTGATCGAGTTTTGCAGAGATGTGAACAAACAAATCTTGTCTTGAATTGGGAGAAGTGCCACTTTATGGTTAATGAAGGCATTGTCTTGGGTCATAAAATTTCTGAAAGAGGTATTGAAGTGGACCAAGCTAAAGTTGATGCAATTGAGTAAATGCCATGTCTCAAGGACTTCAAAGGCATTCGTAGTTTCCTAGGTCATGCTAGTTTCTACAGGAGATTTATCAAATACTTTTCTAAAATTTCTAGGCCTTTTACTAATCTTTTGCAAAAGGATATTCCTTTTGTTTTTTATGATGATTGTGTGGAAACCTTTGAAATACTCAAGAAAGCCTTAATTACTGCACCTATAGTTCAACCACCTGATTGGAACTTGCCTTTTGAAATTATGTGTGATGCTAGTGATTATGCTGTTGGTGCTGTTCTAGGACAAAGAGTTGATAAGAAATTGAATGTTATTCATTATGCTAGTAAAACTCTAGACAGTGCTCAAAGAAATTATGCTACTACTGAAAAAGAATTCTTAGCAGTGGTGTTTGCTTGTGATAAGTTTATACCTTATATTGTTGATTCCAAAGTAACTGTTCACACAGACCATGCTGCTATTAAATATCTTATGGAAAAGAAAGATGTTAAACCTAGACTTATTTGTTGGGTTCTCTTGTTACAAGAATTTGATTTGCATATTGTTGACAGAAAAGGAGCTGAGAACCCCGTAGCTGATAACTTGTCTAGGCTTGAAAATGCGCTTGATGACCCACTTCCTATTGATGATAGTTTTCCTGATGAGCAGTTAGCTGCAATAAATGTTGCTAATAGTACTCCCTTGGTATCCTGATTATGCTAATTATATTGTTGCTAAATATTTGCCACCTAGCTTTACTTACCAACAAAAGAAAAAAATTCTTCTATGATTTAAGACATTACTTTCGGGATGACCCACATCTTTATAAAGAAGGAGTAGATGGTATTATTAAACGTTGTGTACCTGAGAATGAACAGGGACATATCCTACGGAAATGTCACTCCGAGGTATGGAGGGCATCATGCTGGAGATAGAACTGCTCATAAGGTATTGTAGTCCGGATTCTACTGGCCTACTCTTTTCAAGGATGCTCGTAAGTATGTCTCATCTTGTGATGAATGCCAAAGAATAGGTAATATTGGTAAGCGTCAAGAAATTCCTATGAACTATTCACTTGTTGTTGAACCATTTGATGTTTGGTGATTTGATTACATGGGACCTTTTCCTTCCTCTAATGGGTATACACATATTTTGGTTGCTGTTGATTATGTTACTAAATGGGTAGAAGCTATTCCAACTAGTAGTGTTGATCACAAAACCTCTATTAAAATGCTTAAGGAAGTTATTTTCCCAAGGTTTGGAGTCCCTAGATATTTAATGATTGATGGTGGTTCACACTTTATTCATGGTGCTTTCCGTAAGATGCTTGCTAAGGATGATGTTAACCATAGAATGGTATCACCCTACCATCCTCAGTCTAGTGGTCAATTTGAGCTTAGCAATAGAGAAATAAAATTAATTTTGCAAAAGATTGTTAATAGGTCCAGGAAGAATTTGTCTAAGAAATTAGATGATGCACTTTGGGCTTATAGAACAGCTTATCAAAATCCTATGGGTGTGTCTCCTTATAAAATGGTTTATGGAAAAGCTTCTCATTTACCTCTTGTGTTAAAACATAAGGCTTATTGGGCAGTTAAAGAACTCAACTATGATTTCAAACTTGCTTGTGAAAAGAGGTTATTTGAAATAAGCTCATTAGATGAATGGAGAACCCAAGTTTATGAAAATGCAAAGTTATGCAAAGAAAAGGTTAAAAGATGGCATGACAAAAGAATTCAGAAACGTGAGTTTAAAGTTGGAGAATATGTTCTTTTGTACAACTCTCGTTTTAGATTCTTTGCAGGAAAGCTCCTCTCTAAATGGGAAGGCCCATATGTCATCGAGGAGGTTTACCGGTCTGGAGCCATCAAAATAAATAATTTCGAAGGCACTAACCCGAAGGTTGTCAACGGGCAACGAATAAAGCATTATATTTCAGGTACCCATATTAATGTTGAAAGAAATATTATCCAAACTTTGACACCGGAAGAACACATAAAAGAGTCCTTCCGGAACACTCCAGAATCGTCAAAATAAGGAGCTACATGATACGGTAAGTAAACGGGCTCCGAAAAATCTACAAAAATATTTTTTGTCAGTTTTGGAATAATTTAGAATTTTAGGAATAAAGAAACTCCCAGGAAGCGTCCCCTGGTGGGCACAAGACACCAGGGCGCGCCAGGCAAGGGTGCCCAGGTGGGTTGTGCCCACCTGGGACACCTCCCGTACTCCATTTTTCTTCTATATGTGTCGTGGATGTCACGCCCAATATGCGACCCTATCCGAGAGGAACTCGAAGGTCCCACCAAGGATAGACCCGCATATTGAAACGCTTTTGCAAGGTGGATATCATTACATCAACATTACATAATAGATGGGGATACATACAGGAGGCACACAATGCCACAATAATACATCAAAACATCATACATAAGATCAACATCCGACTACGGATGAAACACAAACAGAAGCTCAAGCGACATCCACCCTGCTAGCCCAGGATGCCGACCTGGAACCTATCCCCTAATCGAAGAAGAAGCAGAAGAAGAACTCCAAAACAAGTAACATCGCTCTCGCGTCATGATCATCACTAAACTTGTACCTGCACCTGTTGAGGTAGTAATCTGTGAGCCACGAGGACCCAGCAATCCCATTACCATGGGTATCAAGACTAGCAAAGCTTAAAGGGTAAGGAAGGGGTAAAGTGGTGAGGTTGCAGCAGCGACTAAGCATGTATGGTGGCTAACTTACGCAAATAAGAGCGAGAAGAGAAGCAAAGGAACGGTCGTCAACTAGTAATGATCAAGAAGTGATCCTGAACTCCTACTTACGTCAAACATAACCCATAAACTGTGTTCACTTCCCGGACTCCACCGAGAAGAGACAATCACGGCTACACACGCGGTTGATGCGTTTTAGTTAAGTCGAGTGTCAAGTTCTCTACAACCGGATATTAACAAATTCCCATCTGCCACATAACCGCGGACACGGCTTTCGAAAGATAATACCCTGCAGGGGTGTCCCAACTTAGCCCATTATAAGCTCTCACGGTCAACGAAGGATATTCCTTCTCCCGGGAAGACCCGATCAGTCTCGGAAACCCGGTTACAAGACATTTCGACAATGGTAAAACAAGTCCAGCAAAGCCGCCCGATGTGTCGACAATCCCGATAGGAGTCGCACGTACCTCGTTCTCAGGACACACCGGATGAACACTACGTACAACTAAAACCAGCCCTCAAGTTTCCCCGAGGTGGCGCTGCAAGTGGCTCTAGTTTGGACCAACACTCCGAGGAGCACTGGCCCGGGGGGGGGGGTAAAATAAGATGACCCTCGGGAGCGCGACTCCCAAGGGAAAAAGGCTAGGTGAGGCAAATGTAAAACCAAGGTTGGGCCTTGCTGGAGGAGTTTTATTCAAAGCGAACTGTCAAGGGGATCCCATAAATCACCCAACCGCGTAAGGGACGCAAAATCAAGAAACATAACACCGGTATGACGGAAACTAGGGTGGCAAGAGTGGAACAAAACACCAGGCATAAGGCCGAGCCTTCCACCCTTTACCAAGTATATAGATGCATTAATAATATAAGAGATATTGTGATATCCCAACATAAACATAATCCAACATGGAGCAATCTTCATCTTCGCCTGCAACTAGCAACGCTATAAGAAGGGCTGAGCAAAGCGGTAACATAGCCAAACAACGGTTTGCTAGGAAAGGTGACAAAGGTTAGAGGTTTATGGCAATTTGGGAGGCTTGAAGAGCAAGTGAATAGGTAGCGCAGCATAGCGATAGAACGAAGCAACTAGCATAGCAATGATAGTAATGAGATCCAAGGTGACGGTTATCTTGCCTGAAATCCCGCTAGGAAGAAGAACGAATCCATGAAGAAGATGAAGCCACGAAGACGAACGAATCCTCACGATCGCAACGACACGGGAACTATCGAGAAGAAGCACACAACAAGGTAAACACGCCACACATGAACAAGGCATGATGCTCAACCAAGTATGATGCATGACAAGGCTATATGAAGCTACTCATGACGAGAGATGATGCATACAAAAACAACACATCAAGGCAAGTTTAAATGAGGCCGGAAACAACATATAACAATTCCGGTAAGTCCTCATATGCAAATTTCGAAATTGGTCCAGAACTGAACAAACATTAAGTTGAAGTTGTTAAACAACAAGTTAAAGAGCACCATGATGATCTACACGAAATTCTAGTCAAGTTACATATAAAATTCATTAGATTCGGAGCTACGCCTAGAAGATATGAGCAAAACAGGTTAAACATGGCATTGATGCAAAATGCATACAAACATCAAGCAAACACCTCAAGGCATGGATGCAACATGATAATATGAAACTACATGCAATTCTAAGCAAGTTCATATATATCATGCTCAAAACGGAGCAACGGTGCAACACATACACTCCAAACAAGATATAGCAACAATCTGTACATAACAGCAACTAGGCATCTTGCAAGCACCAAACAACATGCTACAGCACCCCATCATGAAAACAAAAGGAATGGACATGATGTACAGGTAAAGCACAACAAAACATGAACAATGAGCTATCTCCAGAAATCGCTAAAACATGCTCAAAAGGACATGGCAAGATTGCAAATAATAACAGATTCACAGACTTGGCAGAAATTACTGGACATGGCAGAAGTAACATCAGGTTGCAATGTTTATAGCTATCAACCAACATGCTACAGGAACATATCATAGCAAACAAAGGCATGGCATGAATCTACTCCAAGCATATAACAAAAGTCCCTTACTGACCATAAGCCAAAAAGGACCAGAAGATATGATGGCAACCATGTAAACATAGCAAGTTTCGTTATCAGGTTTCAGACTTAGCAGAAAACAGAGCATGGCAGAAACAGACATTATGAGGGCATCTTGGTGAGCTTGGTGCACTCATCACAAAGTCATGCATGAAAAAACAAGCATACCTACAGAAAGATGGCATGATTATGAAGCTATCCATGGCAAGAGCAAATACATAGCATGAAAGGATCAACTACAACAAGCTTGGCAAAATTGAAAAACACGTAAACAATCTGCCAGGAACATTTTATAGCAAAAGTAGAGCAAGATTAAGACATGCTATGGCACTCCATAATTGCAACCAAGGGCATAGATGGATCAATTACAACAATATCTACAAAACATCCTTACTGAACATCTCCAAAATAAGCATGGATCTCTCTGTAGCCACATGGATACATAGCAACAAAATAACAGCAGTAACAGACAGTAAATTTACTAAGTCCTGAAATCAGAAATATTACGAAGCCTAGTTTGCATGCTTGTGCTAGTCACCACGGAGATCACAAAAATACATGGATACACCTCTGTAAAGATGCACATATTAAATGCAACAAAAATAACAAATCACCAAGTTCTGATAAGTAACAGCAGATAACAGCAACTAGCACTCTTGCAACGATGATTTGGGTATCAAGATGGACTCAAATGAACATGGCACAATGGAACAAAATCAAGAGCGTCCCGAGACGAACATTTCGATATATCACACGCACGAAACGGAGCTATATGCAGAGAGTTATGGCATGATGAAAAGTGCACCAGAATGTAAAAGTTTCAAGACTTGGCGAAATTAGAGGGGGGTCTCGGGGTCAACCTTCGGCGTTGACCAGATCCAGATCGGGCCGAGTTCTAGCTCGAGCTCGCCGGAGGACGGCGGCAGAGGCACGGGCCGGCGCGGAGGGAGGCGGTGAGCTCCGGCGACCGGAGGCGAGGAGCAGGGCGAGGGGCGGCGGCCATGGCGCGGGGCGGCGCCCGCGGCTGGCGGCGCGGCGACGCAGGGGCGGCGTGGCGGAGAGCGGGAGGCGGCGGAGGCAAGGCACGAGGCGCGAGGCGGCGGCGAGTGCGGCGGCGCCGGCGGAGAGGAATGCGGCGGCGCGCGGAGGCGGAGGCGCAAGGAAGCGCCGGCGTCGGGCGGAGGCGGGCGCCTCGAGGCGGCGGCGACTCGGGCCCGCGCGGCCCTGGATGGGCTCCGCGGGCCGCGGCGGCGGGGAGGAGAGAGAGGAGGCACGGGGTGATGTGGCGCGAGTGGATTCGCCGGGCGCGGCGGCGCAGGCGTCCGGCGGCGGGTCGGACATGTCCGGTGCGGTGAGGGAGGAAATTTAGGGTTTGGACTGCGATTTTGGAGGAGGGAGGTGTTTATATAGGTAGAGGGAGCTAGGAGAGTCCAAACGGGGTGCGGTTTTCGCCCACGCGATCGTGATCGAACGACCGAGAGCATGGTGGAGACTTAGAGGGGTTTTGGGGCTGTTTGAAAGGGGGGTTTTGCTGCAACACACGAACGGACTTTGCGGTTACCCGGTTAACCGTTGGAGCATCAAACGACCTCCAAATGGCACGGAACTTGACAGGTGGTCTATCAGTGGTATACCAAGGCCACTTGGCAAGCCTCGGTCCATTCCGAGAACGTTCAACGCCCGCTCACGAAAAAGAAACAAGAGGGGTGCGCCGGAGGAGGTGGGAGTGCCGGATTGCAAAACGGACAACGGGGAAAATGCTCGGATGCAAGTTTTGAAAAACATGATGATGCAATGCATATGATGACATGGCAAAATGCAATACGCAAGCAAAAGACATGGCAACAATGACGAATAACTGGCAGACACCTGGCGCATCGGATCCGGGGCATTACAGTGGAATTGTCACGGCAGATGTCCTAGTGTGAGGACTTAGTCGTGAGGCCAGCACATCTATGTGGTAGCTTGCGAGGGGTTGATCGGAATCGAGAGACGCGAGGCGGATTAACACACAAGACAAGGGTTTAGACAGCTTCGGGCCCCGGGAAACATCATCCGGTAATAGCCCTACATGCTATTTGTGGCTAGGTCTCATTATGCTCATCAGGGAGTCGCCGCATAAGCCGGCTCCCCTTTAGTTGTGCCTAGCCTTAAGATTCTCTCCCCCTCTTAGGGTGCCCTGCCCCTCCTTATATAAGTTGAAAGGGCGGGTTCCATATAAAGTCCAACTCGGATTGGGACTTAAACTATTTTGACTTCTCATCACGGGCTTCTCTCCATGGGCTTCTTAACGTCTTGGGCTTCTTAACCCCAGGCGACTTTGTCTGCCGGGTTATGACTATCGTGCCGACTTACCACTGTCGGCCGGCTTACCACTATATGTCGGCTTACCATCTAGCTTAAAATTTGACTTATAATCTGGCTTATAATCTGTCCGCTGGCTTACCATCTGGCTTATAACTGTTCGCCGGCTTACAATCTGCCGGCTTACAATATGGCTTATAATCTGCCAGGTCACCAACGAGTCACCAAGCTCGGGTGGTTTGTCAATGAAACACCAAGTCCTAGCCGGGTCATACTTCCGGCCAGGTCATACTGCGGGGTATATCCCCGACATTAGCCCCCAGTTTAATTTGGATTTATCCATGTTAAACTGGTCCTGTAAAACAAACACAATAACAAATTTGACAGATTGTGCTCCGGGTTAAGAATTCTTGTAAGCCGGCACCTGATCATCCTTAATTCCTTGTCATTTCCTTCTTCCAGAAAATTCAGGTCAATAAGCCAGCTTCATACTCAATTTGCTGATGTTGGTTTCTCACGGAAATATTGTGAAGAATAATTCATTTGACTCAGCTCCCAATGCTTAAGAAAATATTGGTCTTTGAAATACTCATCTGATCTTCAGCCGGCTTGAAGATGTAAAACTTGCCGGTTTAACATTGCCAAAATTGTCGGTTTGTAAATATTGATGGCACCGGGTCATAATTGTTGCTAACATCAAGCTTGAAAATGTACCTCCCTTATATGCATATCACTTGTAGCCCCCAAGTCTTAAGAAGGGAGCGTAGTAAGAGCATAAGACTTGCTTCAATATAAATGTTGCAACCTTGAAGAAATCCCAGTTGTTCATCTCAGTCGCTAGTCAAAAGTGAATATTCCACATATGTAGCCCCCAAGTGCCGGGTTGTCATGCTTGCAACAACCTGGGACTTGTAATTGCCTTATGCTCATAAAAACTTCAACCAGTGTAGCCCTCAAGGGCCGGGTCATTATGCAATAATGAGCAGGGACTTTGTAGATATGATCATGTAGACTTGAACAGCAACGTGTAGCCCCCAAGGGCCGGCTTAGTAAGATAATACTGAGCTGGAACTTCACTAAAATAACATCATATTATGTAACCCTCACCATGGGGCTTGAGCCCACGTCCACAAGGTTAAGAGCCTTGTGCTCTACCAACTGAGCAATGGACCCTTCAATATAATGGATTAATGCTTGTGTACTTGGAATTTTTTACAGGAGCAATTGGTAACCCCCAAGGGCCAGCTCATTACGATGTGAAGAGTCGGGTCTTCAATAAGGTGAGCAAAAAATGACCTTGCATTAGCCCCCAAGTGTCATGGTGTATGCCTGCGGCGACATGAGACTTCCATATTTGGTATAATCATGATTTGAATAATGTAGCCCCCAAGTGCTGGGTCGTAAGCCTGCAGCGACTCGGGACTATTCCTTCCATTGTAGAATAAATCATATCCATCGATAAAATAATAGCCATTGCGCTGAAGCGACTTTGAAAACCTCAATCATAATACTGGTTACTGATAACCATAATAAAAATCCAGCCATGTTGCCTATTCAAGATTTGAATAATATAATCCGGGATGAAAACCTGTGATATTTGTTCACACTGCCGGCTTATCATACCGATGCGGTAAAGGGTGATAACCCAAAAGATTGAGCACATAATGCCCTGTTCAATTGTCATATACTGCCGGCTTACAACGCCGTAAGCAGCAAGGGGTAATATCCCAAAACTTAGAGCACAACGCTTCTAAGTATTTAATATCATATACTGGCGACTTATAGTCCAAAGCCGGACCGGGTTATCAAAAGCAACAAATATACCCAAATATGAGCCATAGAAACTAAGGCTACATGGCCTGAATCGTTTCAAATCATATGTCAATATGGTACAAAGATGAACCCAAAAAAGTTCAAATAGAAATATTAAATCAGAAAAAACAAGGCTTTCATAGGCCGCCGTGCCTAAATCTCAAGTGCTTTCAAGGGCCGCACAGCCACTGAGTTAAACCTTCATGCAAACCTTGACCTCACATAACCAATCGCCGTTTTAACTTTGACAAGTTCAGGGTCTGTGTATGATTGACTTGTCAAAAGTACGGCGGGTCATTCCAGTCAATCTAGGCGGAGTGGCAGACTTAAAAAGGCAGGATAACCCGGGATTTTAGGTGAATACACCTGGCTTCCAAGCCTGAAAGGTTATGTTCTCTTTGGTGAATACACCTATGTTTGAACAGATAACCTGGAAAGTTTTGGTGAATACACCTGGCATTCCAAGCCTGAAAGGTTATGTTCTGTTTGGTGAATACACCTATGTTTGAACAGATAACCTGGAAAGTTTTGGTGAATACACCTGGCATTCCAAGCCTGTCAAGAGGATAGTGATGCTATGTTCTCTTTGGTGAATACACCTATGTTTGAACAGGAAGCCCCCAAGTGATGTTTACAGCCCAGCCTGTAAGCCGGATCAAAGGGTAGTCATGGCTATGCTCGTTGAGCAGAAAACCCCCAAGTATTTTGTAATCATGGCGTACAAGCCGGATCAAAAGGGATATTCACAGCTATGCTCGATGAGCAGGAAGCCCCCAAGTGACCATAATAAGATGGGCCCATAAGGCAGGATACCCATGTATGAACCGCGCATCATGGCAGCAAGTTCTCTTTGGCAACCTTTAATTTTTCTGAGAACTCGAACTTGCGAGAGATGAATTCTTTTTGAACCAGAATTGTAAACCAAAAATTGAGAGCTTCAAAGCTTTGTGAGAAAACAGATTTCCCTTGAACCGGATTTTAAACCGGCATTCTTCATTTTGAGCCGGAAATTTTCCGAGGGCCTTTAAATTTTCATCAATATAGCAGTAGCCTCCGGGACCAGGTTATCTTCCCTCCAATGACCGGGAGTTCTTGAATCTACTCAAACTGGCAACATTTACTGAGTCATGCCATCATAGCCCCTGAGTCTTAAGACTACTCGAGGAGTTGGCTTGAGACTCTCCATACTTGACCGTGATATGAACTGGCATATAGTTGAACAGTGGATTGCTGAAATATGTTGCATCTCGACGGGTTATAAATGACCCTATCCATTGACCCATCCGGTGTAGGCAAGGGCCATAGCTTGATGGTCTCCTTTGTAATGATGAATTCTGCATAAGGATTTGCACAAACAAGAGTAATTGTTCTCGAAGAAAAATAATATGTACTAATAAAATAGACTTAAATGGATATCACCTGATTTGTCCGGACGACAGATGATCCATATGCTCCGTAGATAACCTTTCAATACTGTTACTGAATTCCCTTTGATCCATATGAATCGAGAGTATTTTTACGTTGACCCCCTCGAGGATCCTGTCAGATACTGCCACAACTCCTTTTTACCCACCGGGTCAACTCCTCCTCCTTTATTTTTCTTGTCTATACAAGATGAGTAGCGCAGAGCATAGAGCAGAGCAGCGTGGGCAGAACCAGCGACGGGGAGGCAGCTGAGCAGGTGAGTAGTAAAGCAGCTTGGCGGCTCGGGACTACAGGCACGGTGACTTAGCAGCGACAAAGCGACTTAACGGGGCGGGCGAAGATCGGTGAAGGATCCCAGCGATTTGTGCAGAGGCAAGGCCGACTCAACGCGCGGGTGGCTCGAGACGGCCAGAGCGGAAGCCGGCGGCGGAGGCAGCAGAGGCGGACAACGGCGTGGGAGGCGAGGCGGACAACGCAGCAGGGAAGGCCGAAGCGGCACGCGCGAGGGGAGTAGCGAGAGGAGGCAAGGCCACGGCGGGTCAGAAACGGTGCAGCGGAGCCAGCAGTAGGCCGGCATGGGCGACCAGCATGAGCAGCAGCAGTAAGCCGGCCTAAACGGGGCGGGTCGTGGCTGCGGCGACTCAGAGGTGATGCAGGTGGTTTAGCACGAGGTTGTGGCGATTGCAGAGGCGAAAACACTCGGGCTGTTCAATGCCGATGGCTCGGGGATGACCCGGAGTAGAAGCAACTTGGAGCAGAGGTGGATGGCGGTTCGAAGTGCGGCGATGGGCGACTCGCAGCTCATCTCGAGGCTGCGGAAGCGGGGCCGCTCGGGGCAGGGCGGAGGAAACTGGTGGAGGTCGCCGGCGGAGACGGTGGCTTGAAGACAGCCGGGGGCGGGTCTCGGTGCAACGTGCCGAGTCAAAGGCAACACGAGGGTGGCTCAGATGGCCGTGCGTGCAGCAGAAGAAAAGGCGGAGTCGTACCGTGGCCGCGGAGACGGCGGCTCGGGGTCGAATCAGCGAGACCCGGCGACTCGAGGCGAACGCAGCGACTCGGAGCAGATGCTCAACGGCGCGGCGGTGAAGGTGAGGCCGGGGGCGACTCACAGCGATTTGGCGAAGGCGGCTGCAAGGAGGCAGGCGGGTCGTGGCACTCGGCAGCGACTCACAGCGGAGCGAGGCACGCGACAACTCGTCGGTGAGTTCCTGGCGGCTCAAGACAGTTGGTTGGGAAGCGCGTCGGTGCTGTGAAAGCAGGTAGTGGAAGCGGGTCGACGACGCACCAGGAAAACGGCGAGACGAAATGAGACCCGGCAGCAGAGGCG
The DNA here is from genome assembly GCF_002575655.3 of Aegilops tauschii subsp. strangulata. NCBI lineage: Eukaryota > Viridiplantae > Streptophyta > Magnoliopsida > Poales > Poaceae > Aegilops > Aegilops tauschii. The sequence goes on along the minus strand of NC_053037.3, from coordinate 271,969,801 downwards.
GCCCGGCAAGGAGGGTGACAGCTCAAAGCGGGAGCATTCACAGGTTACTGCTGCGGTGAGGGCAGCGGACGCGGCTCGGTCTGCGCGGGGTTGATGCCAACGACGAAAAAATCCACAGCAGAAGCATCCGGGCGGCTCAACAGAGCCAGAACCACGGTCGGCAGGGGTGGCGGCTCGGACAGCCATGGGGTCGGCAGTTCGTCAGCGGTGACCCAACCACGACAGAGACGGCAGCAACCCGGAGTGGTGAGCTTGCAGGCGAAGACGGCGGGGCCGGCGCGGGTCGGCCAGTCTGCCGAGCACGCGAGAGCCGGTGCTAGCGGGCGTCATGCCAATGGGGGCTGCGACGGCGGCTCACCGATGGCCAGCGGAGGTGGCTCGAGGTCATGGAGGCATCACGACGGCTCATCGCGCGGCGGCTCATGGCAGAGCAACAGCATGAAGCCGAGCGAAAGCAGCCACGGAGGAGCGACGGTGCGATGGTCGCGGTGGCAAAGGAATCCGGGGTGGCTCGTCGGCGGCAGCGGAGACCGGTTGTAGAGACAGTGGCGGAGTGCCGACGAGGGGAGGTCGATCTTAGGCCGGCAGCTCGGAGGTGACTTGAAGCGGAGGTAAAATCGGCGAGGCGCGGTCCGCCCGCGGTGGAGACGAACCGGGGCTGTTGACCCCGAGTCCACGCCTATACCCTCCAGATCGTGGCTTCTCTCTTTTTTTCTTTTCTTTTTTGCTGATTGCCATCTAATCGTGTGGGACATGCCGGATTCCTTCTGAGACCCGGCCCAGTCTGGACCAGTTTCTTTTAAGTCGTCTTGTTCAATACTGTTATGCTGGTATCTCCCTTAATAGTAGTACTTCTTGTGTCTTCACGTGACGACGCCGGCCATAAGGATTCAATCCTCTCGGGAGTTGCCTAACAAAGAATCCGATCAGGACACAAGTATATGTCATCTCGGTTTGCACGGCGGCTGTTGTAGCAGATGTTAGTCGGTCTTCGGATTTGACGGATCGTCAGGTCACATTCGTCCGCCACATAGCAAGTAATGATGCAACCCTAATTTTCTCTTGTGCTGTCAGCTCCAGAGTTAATCACAAAACGATGAATTTGTTGGTTCTACTCAAGGTTGTCCCATGCCGGGTTATCCTATGAGATTGCTCTGTGTCGGCTCTTCTTCATCTAACCAACCGCGATGTTCTCGAACCCTAGGAAAAAATCCCTTCAAGAACTCAACACCACCGTGTGCGAGCCCCACGGTGGGCGCCAACTGTCGTGGAATTGTCACGGCAGATGTCCTAGTGTGAGGACTTAGTCGTGAGGCCAGCGCATCTATGTGGTAGCTTGCGAGGGGTTGATCGGAATCGAGAGACGCGAGGCGGATTAACACACAAGACAAGGGTTTAGACAGCTTCGGGCCCCGGGAAACATCATCCGGTAATAGCCCTACATGCTGTTTGTGGCTAGGTCTCATTATGCTCATCAGGGAGTTGCCGCATAAGCCGGCTCCCCTTTAGTTGTGTCTAGCCTTAAGATTCTCTCCCCCTCTTAGGGTGCCCTGCCCCTCCTTATATAAGTTGAAAGGGCGGGTTACATGTAGAGTCCTCGGATTGGGACTTAAACTATTCTGACTTCTCATCACGGGCTTCTCTCCATGGGCTTCTTAACCCTAGGCGACTCTGTCTGCCGGGTTATGACTATCGTGCCGGCTTACCACTGTCTGCCGGCTTACCACTATCTGTCGGCTTACCATCTGGCTTACAATCTGACTTATAATCTTGCTTATAATCTGTCCGCCGGCTTACCATCTGGCTTATAACTGTCCGCCGGCTTACAATCTGCCGGCTTACAATCTGGCTTATAATCTGCCGGGTCACCAATGAGTCACCAGGCTCGGGTGGTTTGTCAATGAAACACCAAGTCCTAGCCGGGTCATACTTCCGGCCGGGTCATACCGTGGGGTATATCCCCGAAAGTAAGCTTGTCCTCCAAGATAAAAAAATCTATATATACCTCACGAACCTATTAACCACCGTATCACGGAGAAAATCCTCTGTTCTCTTTTCTTGCTACCTCAGGTCAGATTTGTCAAGCTAGGCATCATATCTTTCTGCTCCTCCAACCACATGGAAGAAGATGCTTGGCTGATGAGGATCGAGACCAAGAGGGAGGAGCCTATGGACACAACCAAAGGAGAACTGAGTATCAGGTATGGGCACTCCCCTTGGCTTTCGCCAAGCTTGGGGGAGGTGCCCCGGTATCGTATCATCCCACTATCTTTTTGCTTTTACTTATCTTATTTCAATCTTTTCCTTAGGTGAATAAATTCTAGTTCGATCTTTTCTTCCTTGAGAGTTTGCTTAGTGATCTATCATTGTTATCGTATGCAAGTTATACAATAAAGCTAGTTCGAGTTTTTACTTTATTTACTTTCATGTTGCAAATAAAGAAAATAAAAAGAGAAAGAAAGCAAATAAAAGAAAGGAAATAAATCAATAAGATCATATACTAATCCTATGGTAGGTGATAGCATTGCATAAGGAAAAGTATAAGTAAGAAAATTTTATTAGAGATTAACAAACATAGCATTAGTCAGTGATGCAACTCATGCAAGAATTAATAAGGGAAGGGAAGATTCACATATAAATATACCATCCTAGAAACCTTTTGTGATTGTGAGCCTACATCAAAATACTATATGCCAAAATTGTTGACGTTGGACAAGGAAGACAAAGTAATGGTTTATGTATATTTATATTCACATAGAAGTCATATTGTCATAGATCCTTTAACATGCGATGCTTGCCCCCTATCTTTGCTAGCAAAAAATTCCGCACTAAGTAGAGATACTACTTGTGCATCCAAAAACCCTTAAACCCAAATCTTTTTCAAGTGTCCACCATACCTACCTAGGGATTGAACAAGATCCCTCAAGTAAGTTGTCATCGGTGCAAAAAGGCAATAAAAATTGCTTCTAAATATGTGAGATCTTTTAGTGTAAGAGAAAATTGAGCGTTGCACGAACTTGGATGACAAAGAATAAAGCGACAGACTGCATAATAAAGGTTGTCATCTTAATGGGCAATGTAACGTGACGTTCTTTTGCACTAAGGGGTTGAGCATGCAAACAAATAAGTGCATGACAACCTCTGCTTCCCTCTGTGAAGGGCCTATCTTTTACTTTTATGTATTTACTTTTATGCAAAGATTCAAATTTTTCCTTCTATTCCTTTTTATTTTCTCTTTTGGCAAGCATCATGTGGTGAGGAAAGATCTAGGCACATATGTCCAGTTGAATATAGATAACATGAGTTATTATTGTTGACATCACCCTTGAGGTGAGAATGTTGGGAGGCGAAACTATAAGCCCCTATCTTTCTATGTGTCCGGTTGAAATATTTTGCTCTAGTGTACTCGGTGAGTGTTAGCAATCATAGAAGACTATATGATGGTTGAGTATGTGGACTTGCCTAAAGGCTCCGACACGTGACCCTTCCTGAAAAGATGATGAATTATAGTTGCAAAGTTGACTGAGAACATAGTTTGTTGGTTTCTAATAGAGTTTTTGCTTTGTACTTCGATTATGTGATGAATTATTACTTATTCATGGGAAGTGCATGATAAAAGTTTTATGTTTAAATTTGTTGCTGTTATAATAATCAACATGATGCTTCCATGTCCGTATTTTGTTTTTATCGACACCTCTCTCTCAAAGCATGTGGACATGTTTCTCGATTTTGGTTTTCGCTTGAGGACAAGCGAGCTCTAAGCTTGGGGGAGTTGATACGTCCATTTTGCATCATGTTTTCTTACTATTATTTATAATGTTTTTATCCATGATAATGCTTTTTGGAGTAATTCTAATGCCTTTTCTCTCATAATTTGCAAGGTACACACCAAGAGGGAGAATTCCGGCAGCTGGAAATCTGGACCTGAAAAAGCTACGTCAGGCCGCCTATTCTGCACAACTCCAAATGAGATGAAACTCCACGAGGATTTTTTATGGAATATTTAAGAAATATTGGAGCCAATAAGTACCAGAGGGGGCCACCAGGTGGGCACAACCCACCTGGGCGCGCCAGGACCCCCTGGCGCGCCCTGGTGGGTTGTGGCCTCCTCGGCCCACCTCCGGTGCCCATCTCAACCTAGAAAAAATAAGGAGAAGACTTTCGGGATGGAGCGCCACCGCCTCGAGGTGGAACTTGGGCAGGAGCACTTTTGCCCTCCGGCGGAGCGATTCTGCCGGGGGTACTTCCCTCCCGGAGGGGGAAATCATCGTCATCATCATCACCAACAACTCTCCCATCTTGGGGAGGGCAATCTCCATCAACATCTTCACCAGCACCATCTCATCTCAAACCCTAGTTCATCTCTTGTATTCAATCTTGTTACCGGAACTATAGATTGTTGCTAGGGGTGACTAGTAGTGTTGATTACATCTTATAGTTGATTACTATATCGTTTATTTGGTGGAAGATTATATTTTCAGATCCATTATGCATATTAATACCCCTCTGATCATGAGCATGTTGATTATTTGTAAGTAGTCACTTTTGTTCTTGAGGTCACAGGAGAAATCATGTTGCAAGTAATCATGTGAACTTGATATGTGTTCGATATTTTGGTAGTATGTATGTTGTGATTCCCTTAGTGGTTGATACGTCCATTTTGCATCATGTTTTTATATCGATATTTATTGCATTATGGGCTATTACTTCACATTATGTCACAATACTTATGCCTTTTCTCTCTTATTTTACAAGGTTTACATGAAGAGGGAGAATGCCGGTAGCTGGAATTCTGGGCTGGAAAAGGAGCAAATATTAGAGACCTATTCTGCACAACTCCAAAATTCCTGAAACTCCACAAAAGTCAGTTTTGGAATATATTAAAAATATTGGGCGAATAAAGCACCAGAGGGGGCCACCCACTGTCCACGAGGGTGGAGGGCGCGCCCTACCCCCTGGGCGCGCCCCTGCCTCGTGGGCCACATGGAAGCCCCCCGATGCCCATCTTCTAGTATAAGGTGTCTTTTTCCCTGGAAAAAATCATAAGGAAGCTTTCGGGACGAAGCGCCGCCGTCTCGAGGCAGAACGTTGGCGTAATCAATCTAGGGCTCTGGCGGAGCTGTTCTGCCGGGGAAACATCCCTCCGGGAGGGGGAAATCGTCACCATCGTCAACACCATCGATCCTCTCATCGGGAGGGGGTCAATCTCCATCAACATCTTCACCAGCACCATCTCCTCTCAAACCCTAGTTCATCTCTTGTATCCGATCTTTGTCTCAAAACCTCAGATTGGTACCTGTGGGTTGCTAGTAGTGTTGATTACTCCTTGTAGTTGATGCTAGTTGGTTTATTTGGTGGAAGATCATATGTTCAGATCCTTTATGCATATTGATACCCCTCTGATTATGAACATGAATATGATTTGTGAGTAGTTACGTTTGTTCCTGAGGACATGGGAGAAGTCTTGTTATAATTAGTCATGTGAATTTGGTACTCGTTCGATATTTTGATGAGATGTATGTTGTCTTTCCTCTAGTGGTGTTATGTGAACGTCGACTACATGACACTTCACCATTATTTGGGCCTAGGGGAAGGCATTGGGAAGTAATAAGTAGATGATGGGTTGCTAGAGTGACAAAAGCTTAAACCCTAGTTTATGTGTTGCTTCGTAAGGGGCTGATTTGGATCCACATGTTTCATGCTATGGTTAGGTTTACCTTAATTATTCTTTCGTAGTTGCGGATCCTTGCGAGAAGGGTTAATCATAAGTGGGATGCTTGTCCAAGGAAGGGCAGTACCCAAGCACCGGTCCACCCACATATCAAATTATCAAAGTAACGAACGCGAATCATATGAGCATGATGAAAACTAGCTTGACGATAATTCCCATGTGTCCTCGGGAGCGCTTTCCTTTATATAAGAGTTTGTCCAGGCTTGTCCTTTGCTACAAAAAGGATTGGGCCACCTTACTACACCTTATTTACTTTTGTTACTTGTTACCCGTTACGAGTTACCTTATCATAAAACTATCTGTTACCGATAATTTCAGTGCTTGCAGAGAATACCTTACTGAAAACCGCTTGTCATTTCCTTCTACTCCTCGTTGGGTTCAACACTCTTACTTATCGAAAGGACTACGATAGATTCCCTATACTTGTGGGTCATTGGTGGTGTCATGTGAACGTCGAATACATGACACTTCACCATATTTGGGCCTAAGGGAATGCATTGTGGAGTAGTAAATAGATGGTGGGTTGCGAGAGTGACAGAAACTTAAACCCCAGTTTATGCACTATTCCATAAGGGACCGATTGGATCCTAGAGTTTAATGCTATGGTTAGAATTTATTCTTAATACTTTTCTCGTAGTTGCGGATGCTTGCGGGAGGGTTAATCATAAGTAGGAGGTTTGTTCAGGTAAGAACGGCACCTAAGCACCGGTCCACCCACATATCAAATTATCAAAGTAGCGAACACAAATCAAACCAACATGATGAAAGTGACTAGATGAAATTCCCGTGTACCCTCAAGAACGCTTTGCTTATCATAAGAGACCGTTTTGGCCTGTACTTTGCCTCAAAAGGATTGGGCTACCTTTCTGCATACTTATTTCTACTATCGTTACTTGCTCGTTACAAATTATCTTGCTATCAAACTACTCGCTACTTACAGTTTCAGCACTTGCAGACATCACCTTCCTGAAAACTACTTGTCATTTCCTTCTGCTCCTCGTTGGGTTCGACACTCTTACTTATCGAAAATAGCTACAATTGATCCCCGATACTTGTGGGTCATCAGGAGTACACCAAAAGAACATAATTTTGTCTAATAAAAAAAATCTTTGCATGACTTGCAAAAGTATTTCTCTTCCTTTGGTCACTATTGTAACCTATTATTGTCCACCTTCAATTATTGTTTCTTTTGGTAGAAAGCGGGTGGTAAAGTAGATGCCACAATATACCGATCATTCGTCCAAACAATGTGTTTATGCAAACTGCTTGCTCACATTCATTACTACACTACTACTTTACTTCTAACCATGATCTCTATCGTTTTTATTTTAACTTTTGAACCTCTAGGAAATTCATGATTTCTTAAGCATGAAAATATGAGATGCAGAAGATCTATGGAACGCCAAAAACTAACTTAAGCTTATGTTCCCATGTTCCCCAATCTGGGAAATATAGAGCTTTACCAGGTTACCTTCATTACATGTTGCACATCCTATAGATTGTTTACTTAGTAGTTAGCAATTGCCATTTTCCGCTCGGAACATCTCTGCTACACATCTCTATTTGAACCAAACAATGTGTATTTTAGAAACTAAAAGATATGCAAGGATAACCTAACACTTGATACTCGATTGAGCGAACCGCTCAATCGAGTAAACTACTCAGTAATATAAATGGAGGTTCCCTACAATAAAACTTGTAGAACACACATGGGTAAGGAAACCAAGAAATATATCACGAGTCAGCATCAAATATATTTGTAAGTACAAAATCATCATTGTTTAAGCATCTCACTCAATAAGAATCCAAAAAACATACTATTTTAGTGCCCATTATTGCAAACAAAAAACATGTAGAAGAAAAAAAATACAACCAGTAATTGTATTGCGTGTAACTAAATATATTTTAGTAAAACAAAGCTGGTTTTCAGACAGCGCACTGTTAGTATCATCTCCAAGCAATATCATAGTATGAGAGAGAGAGAGAGAACCTTATATGAACATTATTTCCTGTCGGTGGATTGATAGAGAACCTTAGAGAAAGAGAGGTAGTTCTGGATGGAAATAGACAGCGGACACATTGTGTGCATGTCCTTCAAGTGTTTGAACACAACTCTTGGTTTGCTAATCCCAAACCTGATCCAAAAAATTGAGTAATAAGTCAGATCAATCCCAATATACCTTCACAATAGCACAATTCATTGCACATGACACGCCTTTGCAGTCTGATCATCAGATCCAGTAATTAAAAATGGTCGATCACCACCAGTGAAGTAATCAACACAGTTCACGCCTTTTGAGTGGCCATTTAATGTGAATTTAGGATTAGGAGAACCAATACTCCATATCTAAAGTTCACGTTCAATATTAGGATATCAGGCAGGGTACAGACCAAGATACAAAACATGACTTAGTTTAACCAGCGTCTTTTTGAGGAACAATTAACAATGCATACGTGCAAAATATTTTCTTTTCCAAAACCAATCCATATTCATCTCCTTGTGAAACCAATTGATCATGTTCTTTATAGAATTCAACGGCATAGACTCCCTTCACGATTAAAAAAAGATATCATACGAACCCACTTTCTCCATGATACTAGAGCCACTACAAATTATTAATGGGGAAATTAGAAAATGCAGGGATGGGGATCGGTTATACCTGGGGGCGTGCAGAGGCAGCAGAGGATGAGGTCCCTCTTGTGTGTGTGCCAAATCTCCTCGCCCAAGGCCGGCGGCAGCGAGCTCGCCAATCAAACCCTGGGTCAGGGCCATAGGAGGTGGAGGCGAGGCGTGCCAGCCGGGGTCTTGGTCCAACTCCAGCCGGCCTTTATACAAAAGACCAACGATAACCAGGTAGCACTACACATAAGTGTGTAATGCCCCATTGCTCCTCACGGCGAACAAACACAGAAAACTTACTGACATGACTTGTTAACAATAAAACAATTTTAGAAATCCTCCTCTGAACTCATCATTAAGAACCAATAACATTGCCAAACCATCGTTTATCCCAGAATAACAAAGTGCAACTTACTCTTAACCAGATTAAATCAAGGACCAACAACAAACAACAAAAGATCAATAACAACTTATATGCAATAAAGGTATGAGAGAGAAGAAATATTTACATAAAACGGCTATAAACACTAGAGCATAAATAAGAAACACCTTTAAATACAAATTAAAAGGGTTCAGGGTTCAATGCATAGTGGGCTCAGATTCGCCTTTCCTCGATCATATAACCTACCCTCCCCCGGTCAGCTCTTATCACCAGATCAATATGTTTATACAGTGGAGCTGCCCTGGTTATCACTCAACAAGAATGACCATCCAAAGGACAGAACAATAAGTATCACAGGATCAAAAAGGATTCTAGAGACAAGAGGGAGGATCCAACTTGATACCCACAGGTGCCTCGATTGCTCAAAGGCACACTTATTTCAGCCACGACCAATCATCGCCGCCCTAGCAAGAATGGCTTCCTGATACGTCTCCAACGTATCTATAATTTATGAAGTATCCATGCTATTATGTTATCCATCTAGGATGTTTTATATGCATTTATATGCTATTTTATATGATTTTTGGGACTAACCTATTAACCTAGAGCCCAGTGCCAGTTTCTGTTTTTTCCTTGTTTTTGAGTATCGCAGAAAAGGAAAACCAAACGGAGTCCAATTGACCTGAAACTTCACGGAACTTATTTTTGGACCAGAAGAAGGACATGGAGTAAAAGAGTTGGGCCAGAAGAGTCTCGGGCTACCCACGAGGGTGGGGGCGTGCCCACCCCCCTGGGCGCGCCTCCCTACCTCGTGGACAGCCCGGAGACCCCCCTGACTTGTTCTCGATGCCAAAACCTCTTATATATACAGAAACTTCCAGAAAGAAACCTAGATCGGGAGTTCCGCCGCTGCAAGCCTCTGTAGCCACCGAAAACCAATCTAGACCCGTTCCGGCACCCTGCCGGAGGGGGGAATCCCTCTCCGGTGGCCATCTTCATCATCCCGGCGCTCTCCATGACGAGGAGGGAGTAGTTCACTCTCGGGGTGAGGGTATGTATCAGTAGCTATGTGTTTGATCTCTCTCTCTCATGTTCTTGATTCGGCACGATCTTGATGTATCGCGAGCTTTGCTATTATAGTTGGATCTTATGATGTTTCTCCCCTCTACTCTCTTGTAATGGATTGAGTTTTCTCTTTGAAGTTATCTTATCGGATTGAGTCTTTAAGGATTTGAGAACACTTGATGTATGTCTTGCATGTGCTTATCTATGGTGACAATGGGATATTCACGTGATCTACTTGATGTATGTTTTGGTGATCAACTTGTGAGTTCCGTAACCTCATGAACTTATGCATAGGGGTTGGCACATGTTTTCGTCTTGACTCTCCGATAGAAACTTTGGGGCACTCTTTGAAGTACTTTGTGTTGGTTTGAATAGATGAATCTGAGATCGTGTGATGCATATCGTATAATCATACCCACGGGTACTTGAGGTGACATTGGAGTATCTAGGTGACATTAGGGTTTTGGTTGATATGTGTCTTAAGGTGTTATTCTAGTACGAACTCTTGAATAGATCGATCCGAAAGAATAAATTTGAGGTGGTTTCGTACCCTACAATAATCTCTTTGTTTGTTCTCCACTATTAGTGACTTTGAAGTGACTCTTTGTTGCATGTTGAGGGATTGTTATATGATCTAATTATGTTATTATTGTTGAGAGAACTTGCACTAGTGAAAGCATGAACCCTAGGCCTTGTTTCAATGCATTGCAATACCGTTTACGCTCACTTTTATCATTAGTTACCTTGCTGTTTTTATATTTTCAGATTACAAAAACCTATATCTACCATCCATATTGCACCTGTATCACCATCTCTTCGCCGAACTAGTGCACCTATACAATTTACCATTGTATTGGGTGTGTTGGGGACACAAGAGACTCTTTGTTATTTGGTTGCAGGGTTGCTTGAGAGAGACCATCTTCATCCTACGCCTCCCACGGATTGATAAACCTTAGGTCATCCACTTGAGGGAAATTTTCTACTGTCCTACAAACCTCTGCACTTGGAGGCCCAACAACGTCTACAAGAAGAAGGTTGTGTAGTAGACATCACTTCCGGCCGGTAGGAAATGCGAACTACAGGCGGTGGCACGAGATATTTCACCGCGGGAGTAACTATCCATTGCTACAGGAGCTCAGGTTCGATCCGACGGCCGACGTCCTCCAGTGCCTCGATCCAACGGCCGAAATCCAATCAAGCAAATGAAATGGACGGCTGGATTGCTCAAATCACTAAGAGTGCCCATAGCTCGACTCGTCTCATCTGTCTGGATAACCATGCAAGGACAGAGCCACTAAAATAAGAATGTTATCAAAACGGCTCAAAGAAACGAGGGGGGCTCCAACTTAATACCCACAAGTGCCTTGATTGCTCAAGAGCATGCTTATATCAGCCATAATTGATCATCATACCCCTGGCCATGTCCCATACAGTAGCCAAAGCAGAGGAGCAGGAGGAAGATGGAGCACACTGAGGGAGGTTGTAGCCGAGGCGGTACTCAGTGGGTGTTGGGGTTGTGCCTGAACGCCGTCCAGCTGGCGAGGAACTGCTTCCTACACCGCACATCCACGCCGCCACATCGGAGTTGTGCCTTGCACCGTCCCACCGACGATCACGAACACCACAGGCACCGAAGCGACCAAGGAGGCGAGGAGGTGATGTACATCCAGGAGCACCACCAGGGGCGGAGATGACCGGGGCACCATTCTGATGTTTCCAGTTCTGATGTCAGGCAAATGAAAAGGTGAGACTGAATAAGAATAAGTCAAACATCCTGTCGAAGACAATAGTGTTTGCTACATACTGTATAATCGACTACCTAGCTAATAATGATTGCCTACCTTCAGGCTTCGCCTTTACATTGAGCTCACACCAAGATTACCTGCAAAATAGTATATATGCATTTCAGTGCTAAGGCGAAGACAAACAAAAGAAAAATGAAAGAAGAAGAAGAAGAGAAAGAAAAGGAGATAGCTACAATCCAAGGAAGAAAATGCTAACACCGCACCCAAAGTGAAATAAGACATAGAAAAGACGAAAAAATCCGAGCAAAAACAATCCAGATCAGACCCACAGTGCATTCCCACACCCCAACCAAATCATCTCACTCTTTTTTTTTGTAAGCCACACAAAATCCTGTTCTAAAGGCAAACAAGTTACAGAAACAAACCTATAGTTCAGGGCACTTGGCCACGGTCGCCATTACATTTTCCTCAGCGCAAGCATACAATTCTCCTGGTGTAGTAGCTACATGAAGTGATACTCTCCTGGCAAAACAAAGTAAAATCTTATGACCAAATGTAATGGAAAATATAAATATTCATTGCAAAACTGGTATGCCTTTTTAGATACTAAAAAAATTCGATAGCATGTCAGGCCACTATAAGACTAATAAATAGTACCCTTTTCATTCACATCCATATCGTTCTTGGGGTTTCACTGTAGCAAGATTTATCCAAAAATCAGTGATGAAAGGAACTGACGTTGTGGTGCATCATGCATCACAATGGCTACCAAAACCATGTCAATATTGTAAAACATGGAAGTCAGAACAAATTATAGCACTAAAACAATCTGTAATTACACATCACGATGGTATAGTTGCTATTGCATAATTCGAGATAATCACTACACAGAGCCGAACTGAAACTGAAAATAACAGGAGAATTTAGTAAACAACACAACACTGCAGAGTATCTGTCGGTGGGAAACGACACCTATGGGATCACAAGAATCCCTACTATGGTTGCCGGGGCGCGGGGTTGTGAGAAGAGCAGGATTAGCAGTCAACACAAGGATCGTTTACCCAGGTTCGGGCCGCGAGGATGCGTAATACCCTAGTCTTGCTTTGGTGTGTATTTGAGAGAGTTCTTGAGCTCTCGAACTAGCTATGGTGGCTGCGTAGTTCAAAAGAGCCGAATCCCTCTCAAGTATGCCAAGGTCCTCCTTTTATAGTCGAAAGGGGCTGCCATAGTGGCACACAGGAGGTGGAAAGGCCTACAGTTCTGCGAGCTTATCGCTAGTGTTACAGGACAAGACGCATTTAATGCGTAGCTTAGGTGTCCCTTAGCTTTATTGGGGACGGGAACAAGGCCCGTCCCGTCCGTTGCCGCCTCACCTTGCTTCGACACGCGCCTAGGCCAGCGGTGCATGCGGCGCCATGTAGGCAGGCAGGCAGCTGAGGTGGCGCGGTGGTAGGGTCTTCACGAAGATCTACATGCCACCACGCAGGTGCTTGCTGAGTTGGCGTAGGGGCCGCCCGTCGCCACGCAGGTGCCTGCCCAGCTGGTTGAGCTAGCAGCTGCTTGGGGACGGCGGTGGAGTCTTGGTCGACGCGGGCCTGGCTGTGGCCCCGCTGACGCCCTCGGCAAGGGCCTTGCCGGGGGCCCAGCAAGGGTCTTGTCGTGGCGTTGCAGTCGTCCCAGGCAAGGCGCTTGCCGGGGGTCTTGTGGATTTCCTCGGCAAGGATCCCGCCGAGGGTCGCCGTCTTCTGGTTCTCATCTGATCTCATATCTCTATGGTCTTGACAAAGATTTGCATGCTACCACAGAGGTGCCTCCCGAGCCCTAGTTCCAATGTGGTTGGTTGAGTTGGAACCCGTGGGCTCAAGGGTGGCTCGCTCTGTTAGCATCAGGCAAGTTGCCCCGACAAGGGCCTTGCCGGGGGAGTCCACCTCGCCCTCTCTCTCTCCCTTTGGTATCTTTGGTCTTGGCGTTGCCTTGGCCATCTTGTGCTTCGGCTTCTCTCTAGCTCCCCTCCTCTGCCCTGCTTAGTGTGGCCGTGGCGCGCGGCTCCGACTGCCCGTGCGCAAGTAAAGGGATACAAAGGTGTGCCCCTACTTTTGTACACTGACAGGAGCCCCCGGGCCTGGGCCACACATAAGCGCGACACGTTGTTGGGCCAGGCCCAGAGCGGTGCGCGGGCAGGCGGGGCGGATTTTCACCGCAGTAACTCTTCGTCCGCTGCGCTTCCCCACGACCCGCGTTGAACGCGCGTCGTGGATGATCGTGCGTGACGTGGGGGGCATGCGTGGGGCGGTTCTCGCACGCATGTGTCACATCGTAGTAAAGAGGCGGCTCGCGCCTTCCCCATAAAAAGAGGGAGGCGTGGAGGCGCGGCTATTTTACTGGATGGACTCGGGTCGCAGTCTTCAAGGCGCCCACGCCCCCAATCACGGGGCGGGGAACGGTCACCTCACCCGTCCTTTTGACCCTGCACGTTCGCCACGCGTCCTTCATGTAGGCGGCGGGCTATGGAGGCGGGAAACTGTGCCATCGCTGATTGGGGCAGCGGGTCGGTCCTGATTCCCTACGCCTCCGCCGGCTGGATTGGCTTAGTGGGGCGGCCGAGTCTCGACCCCGCCCTTTTATAAAGAGGGGGAGGGAGGGCGCCATCCCGCATTCTTCAGTATCCATCCTCCTTCATCTTTGCTTCTTTCTTCCACCTGTCATGGCGAGAGGAGGCGCTGGGCCTTCGACGGTGGCGGCAAGGGTCGCTGCTCGTCAGCGCGTCCCTCCTTCCCACGAGCCCGTGGCGGTGGAGCCAGCCACAAGAGGAAGGGGGAGGGGGCGTGGCCGAGGTCGCCGCGGCGGTCGGGGGAGAGGAGGGCGAGGTGGCGCGGCAGCCGTGCCTCCCGTGATGGAGGGTCACGTCGGGGACCGGCCCCGCGAGTTCTTCATTAGGCTACGTCGGCCACCGTGTCGTCTCCGTCTCCCCACCCCCTTCGCATAGGAGATGGAGCTCGATCCGCCCCAGACCCTCAAGTTGCACATGAGGGGCTGCGGGACCGGCGGCACGCGGGTCGACGTCGACTTCCCCGCTCCTCATGTCATGTATCTCCGTCGCGGATGGAAGACATTTCCCCGCATCCATAGCCTGACGGTGGGGCTCGTCCTCTACTTCAAATTAATGGAGGGCGGCCTGCTCTCCGTCAAGGTATTCGGAGATCTTGGCACTCGCCTGAAGTGCTGCGTGGAGAGCTCCTCCGATGATGAAGATTCCTCCTCAAGCGGGAGTGACGAGGAGGACAGCGACAGCGGCAACGAGGGATTCGAGCGACAGGATGCCGACTCCGACTTCGACTGACCGCGCCGCCCCTCCCTCGGCCATGCGCCCTGCCGAGGGCCATCCTTGCCAAGCTCTGCATCGGGGTGCTCCCTGTCGTCTCCTTGGGTGGCTGGCGTAGGAGGGCCGAAGAAGGCAAAGAAGGTGGGTGGCAGCCGTCAACTCGGAGTACGCGGGCACCGACACCTTCGTCGCGTATTGCCGGCCCGCTGCCTCGTCTTCCAGCTCCTTTCCCGGCACCAAGATGTTTTCTTGGTGCCTTTTGCTCCTCGCACCTCGCCTAGGTGCCCCTTTTTCCCTCTGATGTCTTGCTCCATCTTCTGAGGAGAGGGACAAGAAAGGGATTACGGGCATTTTATCTCTTTTTAGTTTGTAAGCCTGTGGGCACTCGTTAGATTTAAAGCTTGTAATCCCCTTGCTCATGTTTTTCTTTCCGTACGAACTGTACCTGTATGGGACGTTTTTAATGAAAAAGGGGCCGGAGCGCCGGTTCGTTCTCCTTTTCACAAGCGGCTCAGCAGAAGTACCCTGCGAACCAAAGAGAACAGAAAGACGCACACTCAACCTCTAGGCTAGGGGTTAGTCACCGCTAAGCACTATCAACCCTAACCGAGGAAGAGACTCAACCTAGCATGCATGCTATAACTTAGGGCGCCAGCGCTTCATTTATTTATGCTCAGGGTCTATGCCTGGCTTTGTACAGAAGGTTACATGCCTTGCCAGCAAAGCTTGTACAAAAGGTGGCTTGCCGGGGGGCGGCAGGCCGCGCCTTATGGGTAAAACTTGCGAAGATGCTCGATGTTCCAGGACTTGCTCACTGGGACAGCATCCTCGGTCTCCAGGCGGACTGCGCCGGGCCTAGTGACTCGTATTACCCGATAAGGGCCTTCCCACTTCGGCGTCAACTTGTTGGTATTCTTGGCCGATTGAACGCGCCGAAGAACATGGTCGCCTTCCTCAAAGCTTCGGGCATGAACCTTGCGGCTATGGTAGCGGCGCAAGGCTTGCTGGTAGCGTGCTGCTCTCACAGCCGCCCGAAGACGATCTTCCTCAAGGAGCGTTGCGTCATCTCGCCGCAACTACTCTTACTCAAGCTCATCATAAGCGAGCACTCGAGGTGACCCGTATATGAGTTCCGTGGGGAGAACTGCCTCTGCCCCATATACTAGGGCAAAGGGTGTCTGGCCGGTGGCTCGATTTGGCGTCGTCCTGATCGACCAAAGAACCGTTGACAACTCATCAATCCAGCGCCCTCCACTCTTGTGCAGCCTGTCAAAGGTCCTCGTTCTCAGGCCTCGCAACACTTCAGCATTCGCCCTCTCCGCTTGGCCGTTGCTCTGGGGGTGTGCCACGGAAGCAAAACAGACCTTGCTGCCGAGGTCTTGGATGTACTGCATGAAGGTGTGGCTTGTGAACTGCGTGCCATTGTCGGCGATGACTCTGTTTGGTACACCAAAACAGCAGACTAGCCCCTTGAAGAACTTGACGGCTGACTGCGCTGTCACCTTCCTCACTGCTTCCACCTCCGGCCACTTTGTGAACTTGTCGATCGCAACGTACAAGTACTCAAATCCCCCGACAACACGGGGGAAGGGGCCCGGTATGTCGAGCCCCCAGACCAAGAATGGCCAGGAGAGAGGGATTGTTTGAAGGGCTTGAGCTGGTTGATGAAGCTTCTTTGAATGGAACTGACACGCTTCACACTTGGTTACTAGTGTTGTTGCATCCTGGAGGGCAGTGAGCCAGAAGAAACCCTGCCAAAACGCCTTGCCGGTAAGGGCCCTTGACCCTATGTGGGAGCCACATATGCCTCCGTGTATCTCTGCCAATAGCTCGAGTCCTTCCTCCCGGGGGATGCACTTCAATTTCAGACCGTTCGGTCTTTTTCTATACAGGACGTCATCGATGAACTAGTACAAGGCAGACAGACGGGCTACTTTTTCCGCTTCTTCCTGCTCCTCAGGAAGTTCCCCTGTCTGGAGGAAACGGACGGTGTGCTATGCCCGCACCGGAGCCTGGGCCTCGACGGCAAGGACCAAAGGAATCTCTTCCGCCATGGGAGCATCCGTCTCTACGGCCAGGGCTTGACGACCTACCGGAGTCGGTCGCTCCTTGGCAGGCTCAGGGCCCACGGCAACACCCTTGCCGGCGGCCCCTGGGGGCTCGGCGGGAAAGTACTTGTCGGGGCCTGATTTCCTCTGCTTGTTCTTCTCCTTTGATGGTTCGACGAATGGTTGAGTTAAACAGGAGCAAAAAGGTACCTGGTTCCATAGGTAACTTGAATGCAGCGCGCTTTGACAGGTAATCGGCGATGTCGTTCTCCGCTCGGGGAACGTGCTCCGCTTGTATACCGTCAAAGCGCTCCTCCAGCTTCCTCATCTCATCTACGTAGGCCTCCATCAACGGGCTCTGATAATCTTTGTTGACTTGTCTGACGACAAGCTGCGAATTACCCCTGACGATGAGCTTTTTAACTCCGAGGTTTGCTACGATCCTGAGACCGGCAAGCAATCCCTCGTACTCAGCAGTGTTGTTGGTGGACATCTCCCTGGGAAAGTGCATCTGGATTACATACTTGAGGTGCTCCCCGGTGGGTGCGACGAGCAGCACACTAGCACCGGCGCCTTGCAGCGAGAAAGCTCTGTCAAAGTACATAATCCAGTCACGAGCTGTTTCCTTGCCGGGGAGAGTGGTCTCCTAGATCTCTTCATCAGGCGTCGAGGTCCATTCTGCAATGAACTCCGCCAGGACTCTACTCTAGATTGTCGAAGTACTTTCAAACCACAACCCAAAGCTAGATAACTCCAAGGCCCACTCCATGATCCTTCCGGTTGCGTCTGGATTGTGCAGTATCCGTTGCAACGGGAGGCGGGTGACGACAGTGATCTTGTGGGCTTGGAAGTAATGATGCAGCTTCCTCGAGGCCATAAGGAGGCCGAAGAGCAATTTCTGCGCACCGGAATATCTTGACCTAGCCCCCTGCAAGAGGGAGCTGACAAAGTAAACCGGGTGCTGCATCATCTTCTTCCTCTGCACCACTCCGCTTGACGGCGCGGGCTCTGTCCTGATGGTGTCAAACTCTGCCGGGAGCCTTGCCTTGCCGGCACCAGGCCCTGCCGGGGGAGTCTCTGACTTGCCGACTGCCGGTCCTGCCGCTGTCACTGCCTCTTCGTCAACCTCCCTCTGCGCCACTAGCGCGGCGCTGACCACTTGATTCGTCGCCGCTAGATACAGCAGCAACGGCTCTTGTGGTCTAGGCGCAACTAGTATCGGTGTAGAGGAAAGGTATCTCTTCAGGTCTTGCAATGCCGCCTCGGCCTCTGGGGTCCATTCCATTGGGCCCGCCTTCTTCAAGATCTTGAAAAAGGGAAGGGCGCGCTCGACAGACTTGGAGATGAATCGGCTCATGGCGGCAATGCAGCCAGTTAGCCGACGCACATCCTTGATCCGCTTGGGCGCCTCAATCTGCTAGATAGCCTTGATCTTGTCTAGGTTTGCCTCGATCCCACGCTGCGACACAAAGAACCCGAGAAGTTTGCCAGACGGAACACAAAGACACACTTCTCAGGGTTCAGCTTGAGGTTGATCTTGCGCAGGTTGGCAAACGTCTCTTCTAAGTCTTGTACAAGAGTTGCCCAGTCCTTGGTTTTGACCACTATGTCATCCATATAGGCTTCCATATTTCTATGTAGCTGGGGTTCAAAACCAATTTGGACTGCTCTTGCAAATGTTGAACCAGCACTCTTCAACTCGAAAGGCATCCGTAAAAAGCAATGCGTACCACATAGGTGATAAATGTTGTCTTCTCTTCATCTTCTCTTGTCATGAAGATCTGGTGGTAGCCCGAGTAGGCGTCGAGGAATGACAACAGGTCACACCCGGCCGTGGAGTCAACAATCTGGTCGATGCGCGGCAACGGGAAGGGGTCCTTAGGGCAAGCCTTATTAATATCTGTGTAATCAATACACAGCCTCCACTTCCCATTTGCCTTGCGCACCACCACCGGATTGGCCAACCACGTCGGATGGAGCACTCCTCTCACCAAACCTGCCACTTCCAATTTCCTGATCTCCTCTGTGATAAACTCCTGCCGTTCCAAAGCTTGCTTCCTGACCTTCTGCTTGACGGGTCGCGCATGGGGACAGACAGCAAGGTGGTGCTCAATCACTTCCATGGGAACGCCAGGGATGTCGGATGCTTGCCGCGCAAATACATCGACATTCGCCCACAGGAATGCGATGAGCGCGCCTTCCTATTTGCTATCGAGGGTGGAGCTTATGGTGAAAGCCCCTCCCGTGCCATCTTCCTTGACGGACACCCTCTTGGTCTCTGGTGGTGCAGCTCTGGACTTCTTGCTCTTGCCGGTGGAGCTCCCTGGCACGTCCTTGACGGTAGCACAACACTCCGAAGAGGTGCACTTGCCGGAGTGGGTGCGAGAGGTCTTGCCGGTCTTCTTCTTCCCTCCCGGGGCTTCAGCGGCAGGAGCAAGTGCCTTGGCGGCAGCTGCTGCAACTGCTTCCCGGTAGAGTAGGTCGGCGCAGATCAGCGCGTCCTTCTTGTCGGAGGGGAAGGTGATGATGTTCATCGGCCCAGGCATCTTCAGCGTATTGTAGGCATAGTGCAACGCCGCCATGAACTTGGCCAGTGTCGGGCGGCCGAGGATCCCGTTGTAGGGCAAGGGGATCTCGGCTACGTCGAAGACAATCCTCTCCGTCCTGTAGCTCAGCTCGCCTCCAAACGTCACGGGCAACTTGACCTTCCCCTTTGGCTGGCTCCTCCCCGGGTTGAACCCTTGAAACGTGCCCGTTTCCTCGAGGTCTCCATCAGGAATTTGTAGCCTTTTGATCACAACGGGTGAGATCAAGTTCAGACCGCCCCGCTGTCAACCAGCATCTTGTTCACCTTGAGGTTGCGTATCGTTGGTGAAACCAACAACGACAAACACCCGACCAACACCCGACCGCAGTTGTGCGGTCAGGGTGATCCTTGGCGTCAAAGATGAGGGGCATGCTGGACCACTTCAGCGGCTTCTGAGCGTCGGACGAGGGCTCCACTGTTGTAATCTCACGCACCCACAGTTTGAGCTGCCGGTGAGAAGTATGCAGCGAGGCGCCACCGTCGACGCACATGGCCTCTGTAGCCTTCTGGAACTCTTGCTCGCCGGACTCGTCGTCCTCGTCATGATCATCATCTTCTTGTTTCTTTTCGCGGCCCCGAGCGGGCCTCTCTTGTTGGTTATCCTTGCCGCGGCGGCCTCCTTGGCCGCCATGCTTCTTGCCGGATCCCTCGGCACCATCTTGGCCCTTCTCCTTGTCCCGCCTCTTGTACTCAGCTTTTTTCTTCTCAGCAAGCAGCTCGACTTGTCGGTAGTTCTAGAGGTCGTGGCCCTTGGTGCGGTGGATCTTGCAGTACTGCTTGTCGGAGCTTCCTGGCTTGTCGGCAGTCGCCAAGGCCCGGCAGGCGACGCACCCAGCAATCTCCTTGCCGGGGTCGTCTGCCTTGGCCTTCTTGGTGGCGCCGGTGCTGTCGGATCCCTCAACGGCAAGCACGGTCTTGCCCTTGCGTTTCCTGTTGCAACGCCGGCCCTTCTTCATCGGGGCGGCAGTGTCTTCATCAGTAGAGTCAGTTTCCGCGTCAGCGTCCTCGCCGGGGTACTTCCTTCCCTCTTCAGCCCGGGCGCACCTATCGGCCAGAACATAGAGTTCGGCCACATCCTTAACCTTGTTCATCACCAGCTCTTCGCGCATCTTGCAGTTGCGCACGTTCTGATGGAACGCGCTGATCACGGCGGCAGGATGAACATCGGGGATGTTGTACTGCACCCGGCTGAACCTCTAGATGTACTTGCGCAGGGTTTCCCCTTCCTTCTGGGGAATGATATGCAGATCACGAGCATGGCCATGACCTTGGTGGCCCCCGGTGAAGGCACCAACGAACTCATGGCACAGATCCGACCAAGAAGAGATGGAATCCGCTGGCAAGTGCATCAACCAAGACATGATGTTCGGCTTCAGTGCCAACGGGAAGTAATTAGCAAGCACCTTGTCGTCGCGAGCTCCGGCAGCTTGCACCGCAATGGTGTAGATGCTGAGGAACTCTGACGGATGGGTCTTGCCGTTGTACTTCTCGCCAACGTCGGGCTTGAACGTGCGGTGGGACGGCCACTGGAACTGCCGCAGCTCACGGGTAAAAGCTGGGCAATCCACCTCATAAGGTAGGCCGCCGGAGCTCCCCGGCGCTGGGTGGTCCATAGCGGGTCCCGCCTGCTTGTCCGACTGGTGGCGTGTATCGCGCCGGCGCTCGATAGTGGTTCGAGCATCTTCGTGGACTCGTTCTCGAAGAACTTGGAGTTGGTCGAGGTGGGTCCGTGGGTCAGACGACGCTATGGAAATATTATCACAAGCGTCATCGTGACGGACCGACACCCGTGGTGGCTGGTGTGGAGTAGGAGAGTGCACCGTGGCCGTAGCACCCCCGGCCCCTCCACCGCTGGCATGCGGTGGTTTGACGGAGCGCCGGCCCGAAGGCCCCGCCGGTCGCAGATCATCTTTATTGGCGACGGTGACGAGGCTCGGATGGTGGCTCTCCACTCGTCGAGCTTCTCTGAAGCAGGAGGGAAGTCGAGGAGCAGCTGCACGCGCGCAAAAGCTTCTGCTGGCGTGGGAGGTGGTGACAGTTGCGTGGACCGTGGCGCGCTTCAACTTCTAACTACGTTAGAAGGAGCTCTACCACGGCCCAGCGGCTGCGTGCCATTTTCGCCAGCACTTCGGCGAGCATGCTGGACTCCTTCGTCCCACCGACGAAGCACAGGGCTCTTTCCATGGCGGTGTCCAGGGTCTCCAGCATGGTGGCGCTGCTCGTCGCGCGCACCCTGGGAAGAGCACGCTGTGGGCGCCGGTGTGGGCGTCTTGGAGGTTGTTGCGCCGCCTGTGGGTGGCACAACGACACTCCTGGAGGGCCCCGTGCCTCCTGCGGGGGGCCCAGCTCCGTCTTTGGATTTGGTGGCGTGCGGCCCGTCGCCTGGCGCACGAACGATGCCGCTCGCCAGGCTCTGACTGCCAGAGCAATGCTGGTGTTCGCGGACTACGGCCCGGGTCCTGTCCGCGACCGGCCCGCTACTCGCCCGCACTGGCACGGGCCGTTCGGCTCCCGACGAGCCGATCGCCGTGACCGTCTTCTTCTTGGGAGCCATGGCGATAAAGAACCGCTAGGCTAACTACTAGACCAGATTCTCACAATTGCGCCCCCTACCTGGCGCGCCAAAGATGTCGATGGGAAACGACACCTATGGGATCACAAGAATCCCTACTACGGTTGTCGGGGCGCGAGGTTGTGAGAAGAGCAGGATTAGCAGTCAACAAAAGGATCGTTTACCCAGGTTCGGGCCTCAAGGATGCGTAATACCCTAGTCCTGCTTTGGTGTGTATTTGAGAGAGTTCTTGAGCTCTCGAACTAGCTATGGTGGCTGCGTAGTTCAAAAGAGCCGAATCCCTCTCCAGTATGCCAAGGGCCTCCTTTTATAGTCGAAAGGGGCTACCACAGTGGCACACAGGAGGTGGAAAGGCCTACAGTGCTGCGAGCTTATCGCTCGTGTTATAGGACAAGACGCATTTAATGCGTAGCTTAGGTGTCCCTTAGCTTTATTGGGGACGTGAACGAGGCCCGTCCCGTCCATTGCCGCCTCGCCTTGCTTCGACACGCGCCCAGGCCAGCGGTGCATGCGGCGCCATGTAGGCAGGCAGGCAGCTGAGGTGGCGCGGTGGTAGGGTCTTCACGAAGATCTGCATGCCACCACGCAGGTGCTTGCTAAGTTGGCGTAGAGGCCGTCCGTCGCCACGCAGGTGCCTGCCCAGCTGGTTGAGCTAGCAGCTACTTGGGGACGGCGGTGGAGTCTTGGTCCACGCGGGCCTGGCTGTGGCCCCGCTGATGCCCTCAGCAAGGGCCTTGCCGGGGGCCCGGCAAGGGTCTTGCCATGGCGTTGCAGTCGTCCCCGGCAAGGCGCTTGCCGGGGGTCTTGTGGATTTCCTCGGCAAGGATCCCGCCGAGGGTCGCCGTCTTCTGGTTCTCATCTGATCTCATATCTCTATGGTCTGGACAAAGATTTGCATGCTACCACGGAGGTGCCTCCCGAGCCCTAGTTCCAATGTGGTTGGTTGAGTTGGAACCCGTGGGCTCAAGGGTGGTCACTCTGTTAGCATCGGGCAAGTTGCCCCGGCAAGGCTCTTGTCGGGGCCGTGGAAGCTGCCCCGGCAAGGGCCTTGCCGGGGGAGTCCACCTCGCCCTCTCGCTCTTTGGTATCTTTGGTCTTGGCGTTGCCTTGGACATCTTGTGCTTCGGCTTCTCTCCGGCTCCCCTTCTCAGCCCTGGTTAGTGTGGCCGTGGCGCGCGGCTCCGACTGCCCGTGCACAAGTAAAGGGGTACAAAGGTGTGCCCCTACTTTTGTACACCGACTGTATCCAAATAATGATAAATTTCAAGTGTAAGGATCTTAATCTAGTACTCATTTTGAACCAAAAGAATACCCCATATACATATTTTACAAAATAACAAAGAGCACATGAGCACCTTAACTTCCAAAAGATCCCAACCTAGACAAACCATTCTCTCTCTCCCATCGAGTCCAAGTAAGGCAGCACAAAAGGCCACAAAGAAGTGGCCATCTTTGGAACCTAGCCAGACCATCGACCCAAAAAATCCTAATACTTGGAATCTAGCCAAACCTGAGAGCACAAAAGGCTCTGTGGCCATCTTTTAGAACCTAGCAGACCTGAGGCAAATCCTAATACTTGAAATATAGCCAAACCTGAGAGCACAAAAGGCCCCCATCTTTGGAATATGGTCTGAATCCAACAGCATATAAGAACAAACAAGATCAGAGAGGGAGAGGTGGTGAGGAGTGGAGGCACCAAATCAAAACCGAAGTGTAAACAGCGGCTCAGATGTATGTCTTGGCGTCGCCGGAGACTGCGGCGGTCCCCTGCCAAGCGGTCCCCTAAGACCCTGCCACCGCATCCGGCGCCGACGATGTCACGGTGGCTGCCCGAACATGGGCCTCCAGGCCAGCAGCATCACGGCGCGGCGTGGCGACGGCAGGAGGGGCTCCGCGATGAGGAGGGATCTACCGCTGCCGCTGCTCAGGAGCTCGGGTCTGCGCCAAGGTCCAGGCCTCCTCATCGAGTGGTCGCGGTCCCTGGTGGCACGGTCATCGGCCACGGCGAGCGGGACGGGCGGGGCGGGCCGGGAGAGGCGGCGGGGCATCGGCCATAGCGAGCGGGACAGACAGGACGGGGCGAGCGAGGCCGCGGGGCATCGGCCACGATGAGCGGGACGGGCGAGGCGGGACAGTGGGGGCGCGGTCATCGGCCACCACCACGGTGAGCGGGACAGCGGGGCGGGGCGGGCAAGGCGGCGGGTGAAGAAAATATGCCCAAGAGGCAATAATAAAGTTGTTATTTTATATTTCCTTATATCATGATAAATGTTTATTATTCATGTTGGAATTGTATTAACCGGAAACTTGATACATGTGTGGATACATAGACAAAACACAGTGTCCCTAGTAAGCCTCTACTAGACTAGCTCGTTAATCAAAGATTGTTAAGTTTCCTAACCATAGACATGTGTTGTCATTTGATGAACGAGATCACATCATTAGGAGAATGATGTGATGGACAAGACCCATCCGTTAGCTTAGCATAATGGTCGTTAAGTTTTATTGCTATTGCTTTCTTCATGACTTATACATATTCCTTTGACTATGAGATTATGCAACTCTCGGATACCGGAGGAATACCTTGTGTGCTATCAAATGTCACAATGTAACTATGTGATTATAAATATGCTCTACAGGTATCTCCGAAGGTATTTGTTGGGTTGGCATAGATTGAGATTAGGATTTGTCACTCCGAGTATCGGAGAGGTATCTCTGGGCCCTCTCGGTAATGCACATCATAATAAGCCTTGCAAGCAATGTAACTGATGAGTTAGTTATGGGATGATGCATTACGGAACGAGTAAAGAGACTTGCCGGTAACAAGATTGAACTAGGTATGAAGATACCGACGATCAAATCGCGGGCAAGTAACATACCGATGACAAAGGGAATAACAATGTTGTCATAATGGTTCGACCGATAAAGATCTTCGTAGAATATGTGGGAGCCAATATGAGCATCCAGGTTCCGCTATTGGTTATTGACCGAAGAGGTGTCTCGGTCATGTCTACATAGTTCTCGAACCCGTAGGGTGCGCACGCTTAACGTTCGATGACGATTTGTATAATATGAGTTATGTGATTTGGTGACCGAATGTTGTTCGGAGTCCCGGATGAGATCACGGACATGACGAGGAGTCTCGAAATGGTCGAGAGGTAAAGATTCATATATAGGACGATAGTATTCGGACACCGGAAGTGTTCTGGGGTTACCGGGTACGTATCGGGTCACCGGAAGGGCTTCCGGGCTACCCCCAGCAAACTATATGGGCCTTATGTGCCAAGAGCGGAAACACACCAGCCACAAAGGGTCTGGTGCGCCCCCCCCCCATATGGGCTGGGCAAATTAGAGATGGAAAGGGGAAGGAGGAAAGGAAAAATGGAATAGGATCCCCCCTTCCCCCTCTTCCCTTCCTACTCCGAATAGGAATAGGAAAGGGGGGAGGCCGAATTGGGAGGTGCCCAACTAGGATTCCACCAACTTGGGGAGCCTCCTTGGCTGCCTATCCTCCCCTCCAACCTATATATATGAGGGGGGCACCGCTAGAACACACAACAAACATTGTTAGCCGTGTGCGGCGCCCCCCTCCACAGTTTACGCCTCCAGTCATATTCACGTAGTGCTTAGGCAAAGCCCTGCGCGGATCACTTCACCATCACCGTCACCATGATGTCGTGCTGACGGAACTCTCCCTCGACACTTTTCTGGATCAAGAGTTCGATGGACGTCATCGAGTTGAACGTGTGCAGAACTCGGAGTTGCCGTACGTTCGGTGCTTGATCGATCGGAACGAGAAGAAGTTTGACTACATTAACAGCGTTGTCAAATGCTTCCGCTTTTGGTCTACGAGGGTACGTGGACACACTCTCCCCCTCTTTTTTCTATGCATCTCCCAGATAGATCTTGCGTGAGCTTAGGAATTTTTTTTGAAATTGCATGCTACGTTCCCCAACAGTGGCATCAGAGCCAGGTCTATGCGTAGATGATATGCACGAGTAGAACACAAAGGGTTGTGGGCGGTGATCGTCATACTGCTTACCACCAACGTCTTATTTTGATTCGGCGGTATTGTTGAATGAAGCGGCCCGGACCAACATTACATGACCACGTTCATGAGACCGGTTCCACCGACAGACATGCAACTAGTTTTGCATAAAGGTGGCTGGTGGGTGTCTGTTTCTCCAACTTTAGTTGAATCAAATTTGACTGCGGCCGGTCCTTGTTGAAGGTTAAAACAGCAAACTTGATAAATCACCATTGTGTTTTTGATGCGTAGGTAAGAACGGTTCTTACTAGAAGCCCGTAGCAGCCACGTAAAACTTGCAACAATAAACTAGAGGACGTCTAACTTGTTTTTGCAGGGCATGTTGTGATGTGATATGGTCAAGACATGATGTGATATACATTATTGTATGAGATGATCATGTTTTGTAAAAGTTATCGGCAACTGGCAGGAGCCTTATGGTTGTCGCTTTATTGTATGAAATGCAAACGCCATGTAATTGCTTTACTTTATCACTATGCGTTAGCGATAGTTGTAGAAGCAATAGTTGGCGAGACAACAACGACACTACGATGGAGATCAAGGTGTCAAGCCGGTGACGATAGAAATCATGACGGTGCTTTGGAGATGGAGATCAAAGGCACAAGATGTTGATGGCCATATCATGTCACATATTTTGATTGCATGTGATGTTTATCTTTTATGCATCTTATTTTGCTTAGTACGGCGGTAGCATTATAAGATGATCCCTCACTAAAATTTCAAGGTATAAGTGTTCTCCCTGAGTATGCACCGTTGCGACAGTTCGTCGTGCTGAGACACCACGTGATGATCGGGTGTGATAAACTCTACGTTCACATACAATGGGTGCAAGACAGTTTTGCACATGCGGAATACTCAAGTTAAACTTGACGAGCCTAGCATGTACAGACATGGCCTCGAAACATTGGAGACCGAAAGGTTAAACGTGAATCATATATTAGATATGATCAACATAGAGATGTTCACCATTGAAGACTACTCCATCTCACGTGATGATCGGACATGGTTTAGTTGATATGTATCACGTGGTCATTTAGATGACTCGAGGGATGTCTATCTAAGTGGGAGTTGTTAAGTAATATGATTAATTGAACTTAATTTATCACGAACTTAGTCCTAATAGTATTTGCATATCTATGTTGTGTTGGGGAACGTAGCAATAATTCAAAATTTTCCTACGTGTCACCAAGATCAATCTAGGAGATGCTAGCAACGAGAGAGAGGGAGTGCATCTTCATACCCTTGAAGATCGCTAAGCGGAAGCGTTACAAGAACGCGGTTGATGGAGTCGTACTCGCGGCGATTCAAATCGCGGAAGATTCGATCTAGCGCCGAACGGACGGCGCCTCCGCGTTCAACACACGTACAGCCCGGGGAAGTCTCCTCCTTCTTGATCCAGCAAGGGGAGAGGAGAAGTTGAGGGAGAACCCCAGCAGCACGACGGCGTGGTGGCAATGGAGCTCGTGGTTCTCCGGCAGAGCTTCGCTAAGCACTACGGAGGAGGAGGAGGAGGAGGAGGAGGAGGTGTATGAGGAGGGAGGGCTGCGCCAGGGAAGAGGTGCGGCTGCCCTCCCACCCCTCCACTATATATAGGGGCAAGGGGAGAGGGGGAGGCGCCCTAGGGTTTCCCCTAGGGGGCGGCGGCCAAGCAGATTGGATCTCCCTAGGGAAAATCCTAGGGAGACTTGCCCCCCAAGCCAAGCAGGTGGAGGCTTGCCTCCCAAGCCAGGTGGAGGCGCCCCACCTCCCCAAGT
Source organism: Aegilops tauschii subsp. strangulata (assembly GCF_002575655.3). Classification (NCBI taxonomy): domain Eukaryota; kingdom Viridiplantae; phylum Streptophyta; class Magnoliopsida; order Poales; family Poaceae; genus Aegilops; species Aegilops tauschii. The sequence continues at coordinate 271,941,927 of NC_053037.3, read as the reverse complement.
AACGTGGGAAAGGGTGTGGGGGGCGCACCACCCATTAGTGGGCTGCTTTGCCCCTTCCCCTTTGGCCCATGAGGCCCTCCAACACTTGTCGGGGCTCCCGAAACACCTTTCGGTCATGCTGGCCATTGCCTGGTACCCCCGGAACACTTCCGGACTCCAATACCCTTCGTCCAATATATCGATCTTCACCGTCGGACCATTCCGGAACTCCTCGTGATGTCCGGGATCTCATCCGGGACTCCGAACAACCTTCGGTAACCACATACTATTTCCCATAACAACTCTAGCGTCACCGAACCTTAAGTGTGTAGACCCCACGGGTTCGGGAACCGTGCAGACATGACCGAGACACCTCTCCGGACAATTAACCAATAGCGGGATCTGGATACCCATATTGGCTCCCACATGTTCCACGATGATCTCATCGGATGAACCACGATGTCGGGGATTCAATCAATCCCATATACAATTCCCTTTGTCTATTGGTATGTTACTTGCCCGAGATTCGATCGTCGGTATCCCAATACCTCGTTCAATCTCGTTACCGGCAAGTCTCTTTACTCGTTCCGTAACGCATGATCCCGTGGCTAACTCATTAGTCACATTGAGCTCATTCTGACGATGCATTACCGAGTGGGCCCAGAGATACCTCTCCATCATACGGAGTGACAAATCCCAGTCTCGATTCGTGCCAACCCAACAGACACTTTCGGAGATACCTGTAGTGCACCTTTATAGCCACCCAGTTACATTGTGATGTTTGGTACACCCAAAGCATTCCTACGGTATCCGGGAGTTGCACAATCTCATGGTCTAAGGAAACGATACTTGACATTAGAAAAGCTCTTAGCAAATGAACTACACGATCTTGTGCTATGCTTAGGATTGGGTCTTGTCCATCACATCATTCTCCTGATGATGTGATCCCGTTATCAATGACATCCAATGTCCATGGTCAGGAAACCATAACCATCTATTGATCAACGAGCTAGTCAACTAGAGGCTTACTAGGGACATGTTGTGGTCTATGTATTCACACATGTATTACGGTTTCTAGTTAATAAAATTATAGCATGAACAATAGACAATTATCATGAACAAGGAAATACAATAATAACCATTTTATTATTGCCTCTAGGGCATATTTCCAACATGTTGTAGATCAATAGCTCGCGTATAGCTCCCCTGTTTTATTTTTGATATGTTCCTAGAGAAAACTAAGTTGAAATAGTGTCATGTGAACGTCGAATACATGACAATTCACCATATTTGGGCCTAAGGGAATGCATTGTGGAGTAGTAAATAGATGGTGGGTTGCGAGAGTGACAGAAACTTAAACCCCAGTTTATGCTCTATTCCGTAAGGGACCGATTGGATCCTAGAGTTTAATGCTATGGTTAGAATTTATTCTTAATACTTTTCTCGTTGTTGCCGATGCTTGCGGGAGGGTTAATCATAAGTAGGAGGTTTGTTCAGGTAAGAACAACACCTAAGCACCGGTCCACCCACATATCAAATTATCAAAGTAGCGAACACAAATCAAACCAACATGATGAAAGTGACTAGATGAAATTCCCGTGTACCCTCAAGAACGCTTTGCTTATCATAAGAGACCGTTTTGGCCTGTCCTTTGCCTCAAAAGGATTGGGCTACCTCGCTGCATACTTATTTCTACTATCGTTACTTGCTCGTTACAAATTATCTTGCTATCAAACTACTCGCTACTTACAGTTTCAGCACTTGCAGACATCACCTTACTGAAAACTACTTGTCATTTCCTTCTGCTCCTCGTTGGGTTCGACACTCTTACTTATCGAAAAGAGCTATAATTGATCCCCTATACTTGTGGGTCATCAGGAGTACACCTGAAGAACATAATTTTGTCCAATAAAAAAATCTATGCATGACTTGCAAAAGTATTTCTCTTCCTTTGGTCACTATTGTAACCTATTATTGTCCACCTTCAATTATTGTTTCTTTTGGTAGAAAGCGGGTGGTAAAGTAGATTCCACAAAATACCGGTCATTAGTCCAAACAATGTGTTTATGCAAACTGCTTGCTCACATTCATTACTACACTACTACTTTACTTCTAACCATGATCTCTGTCGTTTTTATTTTAACTTTTGAACCTCTGGGAAATTCATGATTTCTTAAGCATAAAAATATGAGATGCAGAAGATCTATGGAACGCCAAAAACTAACTTAAGCTTATGTTACCATGTTCCCCAATCTGGGAAATACAGAGCTTTACCAGGTTACCTTCATTACATGATGCACATCCTATAGATTGTTTACTTAGTAGTTAGCAATTGCCATTTTCCGCTTGGAACATCTCTGCTACACATCTCTATTTGAACCAAACAATGTGTATTTTAGAAACTAAAAGATATGCAAAGGATAACCTAACACTTGATCCTCGTTTGAGCGAACCGCTCGATCGAGTAAACTACTCAGTAATATAAATGGAGGTTCCCTACAATAAAACTTGTAGAACACACATGGGTAAGGAAACCGAGAAATATATCACAAGTCAGCATCAAATATATTTGTAAGTAAAAAATCATCATTGTTTAAGCATCTCACTCAATAAGAATCCAAAAAACATACTATTTTAGTCCCCATTATTGCAAACAAAAAACATGTAGAAGAAAAAAAATACAACCAGTAATTGTATTGCGTGTAACTAAATAGATTTTAGTAAAACAAAGCTGGTTTTCAGATAGCGCACTGTTAGTATCATCTCCAAGCAATATCATAGTATGAGAGAGAAAGAGAGAGAACCTTAGATGAACATTATTTCCTGTTTAGAGAAAGAGAGGTAGTTCTGGATGGAAATAGACAGCGGACACATTGTGTGCATTTCCTTCAAGTGTTTGAACACAGCTCTTGGTTTCCTAATCCCAAACCTGATCCAAAAAATTGAGTAATAAGTCAGATCAATCCCAATATACCTTCACAATGGCACAATTCATTGCAGATGACACGAGTTTGCAGTCTGATCATCAGATCCAGTAATAAAAAATGGTCGATCACCACCGGTGAAGTAATCAACACAGTTCACGCCTTTTGAGTGGCCATCTAATGTGAGGTTAGGATTAGGAGAACCAATACTCCATATCTAAAGTTCACGTTCAATATTAGGATATCAGGCAGGGTATAGACCAAGATACAAAACATGACTTAGTTTAACCAGCATCTTTTTGAGGAACAATTATCAATGCATACGTGCAAAATATTTTCTTTTCCTAAACCAGTCCATATTCATCTCCTTGTGAAACCAATTGATCATGTTCTTTATAGAATTCAATGGCATAGGCTCCCTTCAGGATTAAAAAAATGATATCATACGAACCCACTTTCTCCATGATACTACAGCCACTACAAGTTATTAATGGGGAAATTAGAAAATGCAGGGATGGGGATCGGTTATACCTGGGGGCGTGCAGAGGCAGCAGAGGATGAGGTCCCTCTTGTGTGTGTGCCAAATCTCCTCGCCCAAGGCCGGCGGCAGCGAGCTCGCCAATCAAACCCTGGGTCAGGGCCATAGGAGGTGGAGGCGAGGCATGCCAGCCGGGGTCTTGGTCCAACTCCAGACGGCCTTTATACAAAAGACCAACGATAACCAGGTAGCAGTACACATAAGTGTGTAATGCCCCATTGCTCCTCATGGCGAACAAACACAGAAAACTTACTGGCATGACTTGTTAACAATAAAACAATTTTAGAAATCCTCCTCTGAACTCATCATTAAGAACCAATAACATTGCCAAACCATCGTTTATCCCAGAATAACAAAGTGCAACTTACTCTTAACCAGATTAAATCAAGGACCAACAACAAACAATAAAAGATCAATAACAACTTATATGCAATAAAGGTATGAGAGAGAAGAAATATTTACATAAAACGGCTATAAACACTAGAGCATAAATAAGAAACACCTTTAAATACAAATTAAAAGGGTTCAGGGTTCAATGCATAGTGGGCTCAGATTCGCCTTTCCTCGATCATATAACCTACCCCCACCCCCCCGGTCAGCTCGTATCACCGGATCAATATGTTTATACAGTGGAGCTGCCCTGGTTATCACTCAACAAGAATGACCATCCAAGGACAGAACAATAAGTATCACAGGATCAAAAAGGAATCTAGAGACAAGAGGGAGGATCCAACTTGATACCCACAGGTGCCTCGATTGCTCAAAGGCACACTTATTTCAGCCATAACCAATCATCGTCGCCCTAGTAAGAATGGCTTCCGGCCGGTAGGACATGCGAACTACAGGCGGTGGCATGAGATATTTCACCGCGGGAGTAACTATCCATTGCTACAGGAGCTCAGGTTCGATCCGACGGCCGACGTCCTCCAGCGCCTCGATCCGACGGCCGAAATCCAATCAAGCAAACGAAATGGACAGCTGGATTGCTCAAATCACTAAGAGTGCCCGTAGCTCGACTCGTCTCATCTTTCTGGATAACCATGCAAGGACAGAGCCACTAAAATAAGAACGTGATCAAAACGGCTCAAAGAAACGAGGGGGGATCCAACTTAATACCCACAAGTGCCTCGATTGCTCGAGAGCATGCCTATATCAGCCATAATTGATCATTATAGCCCTGGCCATGTCCCATACAGTAGCCAAAGCAGAGGAGCGGGAGGAAGATGGAGCTCACCGAGGGAGGTTGTAGCTGAGGCGGTACTCAGTGGGCGTTGGGGTTGCGCCTGAACGTCGTCCAGCTGGCGAGGAACCGCTTCCTACACCGCACATCCATGCCGCCGCATCGGAGTTGTGCCTTGCACCGTCCCACCGACGAGCACGAACGCCACAGGCACCGAAGCGGCCATGGAGGCGAGGAGGTGATGTACATCAAGGAGCACCACCAGGGGCGGAGATGACTGGGGCACCAATTCTGATGTTTCCAGTTCTGATGTCAGGCAAATGAAAAGGTGAGATTGAATAAGAATAAGTCAAACATCATGTCCAAGACAACAGTGTTTGCTACATACTGTATAATCGACTACCTAGCTAATGATGATTGCCTACCTTCAGGCTTCGCCTTTACCTTGAGCTCACACCAAGATTACCTGCAAAATAGTAGATATGCATTTCAGTGCTAAGGCGAAGACAAAGAAAAGAAAAATGAAAGAAGAAGAAGAAGAAGAAGAGAAAGAAAAGGAGATAGCTACAATCCAAGGAAGAAAATGCTAACACCGCACCCAAAGTGAAATAAGAGATAGAAAAGACGAAAAAATCCGAGCTAAAACAATCCAGATCAGACCCACAGTGCATTCCCACACCCCAACCAAATCATCTCACTCTTTTTTTTGTAAGCCACACAAAATCTTGTTCTAAAGGCAAACAAGTTACAGAAACAAACCTATAGTTAAATTCAGTGGCTAGAACCTATAGCCGAAAAAGGAAATAATCCGCAATGCAAAGCTAATATCATTTATCTATTGCCAATCACCCTATCCATTTCAAAACATTAAATTGCATATGATTTATAACCTGAACATAAATAGTTTCTGGTTACATGGGATGATCTTTTTAACTGAACCGAACTTCCAAAGCTAACGATTAAACATGACATCAGTGTAAAGATGGTAACGGTGTGGTTTATCTGGGTCAAAAAAGGCAAACCAGAAATGTAGGAAGAGCTAATTAAGGATACATATTTTCTCCCCTAACACTAAAAATCGAGGAATGTAGAGAACTTCACTTATCACTGATGCAAAAGTCAAGTAGGATTACAATCTAGAAATCATGGCACAAAATTGAAAAGCCATCCATACCAGGAATAGGTGAGTTCAGGGCACTTGGCCATGGTCGGCATTACATTTTCCTCAGCGCAAGCATACAATTCTCCTGGTGTAGTAGCTACATGAAGTGAAACTCTCCTGGCAAAACAAAGTAAAATCTTATGACCAAATGTAATGGAAAATATAAATATTCACTGCAAAACGGGTATGCCTTTTTAGATACTAAAAAAATTCGATAGCATGTCAGGCCACTATAAGACTAATAAATAGTACCCTTTTCATTCACATCCATATCATTCTTGGGGTTTCACTATAGCAAGATTTATCCAAAAATCAGTGGTGAAAGGAACTGACGTTGTGGTGCATAATGCATCAAAATGGCTACCAGAACCATGTCAATATTGTAAAACATGGAAGTCAGAACAAATTATAGCACTAAAACAATCTGTAATTACACATCACGATGGTATAGTTGCTATTGCATAAGTTGAGATAATCACTACACAGAGCCTAACTAAAACTGAAAATAACAGGAGAATTTAGTAAACAACACAACACTGCAGAGTATCCAAATAATGATAAATTTCAAGTGTAAGGATCTTAATCTAGTACTCATTTTGAACCAAAAGAATACCCCATATACATATTTTACAAAATAACAAAGAGCACATGAGCACCTTAACTTCCAAAAGATCCCAACCTAGACAAACCATTCTCTCTCTCCCATCGAGTCCAAGTAAGGCAGCACAAAAGGCCACAAAGAAGTGGCCATCTTTGGAACCTAGCCAGACCATCGACCCAAAAAATCCTAATACTTGGAATCTAGCCAAACCTGAGAGCACAAAAGGCTCTATGGCCATCTTTTAGAACCTAGCCAGACCTGAGGCAAATCCTAATACTTGAAATATAGCCAAACCTGAGAGCACAAAAGTCCCACATCTTTGGAATATGGTCTGAATCCAACAACATATAAGAACAAACAAGATCAGAGAGGGAGAGGTGGTGAGGAGTGGAGGCACCAAATCAAAACCGAAGTGTAAATAGCGGCTCAGATGTATGTCTTGGCGTTGCCGGAGACCGCGGCGGTCCCCTGCCAAGCGGTCCCCTAAGACCCTGCCACCGCATCCGGCGCCGACGATGCCGCGGGGGCTGCCCGAACACGGGCCTCCAAGCCAACAGCATCACGGCGCGGCGTGGCGACGGCAGGAGGGGCTCTGCGATGAGGAGGGATCTACCGCTGCCGCTGCTCGGGAGCTCGGGTCTGCGCCAAGGTCCAGGCCTCCTCATCGAGTGGTCGCGGTCCCTGGTGGCACGGTCATCGGCCACGGCGAGCGGGACGGGCCGGGCGGGCCGGGAGAGGCGGCGGGGCATCGGACACGGCGAGCGGGACGGCAGGGCGGGGCGAGCGAGGCCGCGGGGCATCGGCCACGACGAGCTGGACGGGCGAGGTGGGACAGCGGGGGCGCGGTCATCGGCCACCACCACGGTGAGCGGGACAGCGGGGCGGGGCGGGCGAGGAGGCGGGTGAAGAAAATATGCCCAAGAGGCAATAATAAAGTTGTTATTTTATATTTCCTTATATCATGATAAATGTTTATTATTCATGCTGGAATTGTATTAACCGGAACCTTGATACATGTGTGGATACATAGACAAAACACAGTGTCCCTAGTAAGCCTCTACTAGACTAGCTCGTTAATCAAAGATTGTTAAGTTTCCTAACCATAGACATGTGTTGTCATTTGATGAACGGGATCACATCATTAGGAGAATGATGTGATGGACAAGACCCATCCGTTAGCTTAGCATAATGATCATTAAGTTTTATTGCTATTTCTTTCTTCATGACTTATACATATTCCTTTGACTATGAGATTATGCAACTCTCGGATACCGGAGGAATACCTTGTGTGCTATCAAATGTTATAATGTAACTGTGTGATTATAAATATGCTCTACAGGTATCTCCAAAGGTATTTGTTGGGTTGGCATAGATTGAGATTAGGATTTGTCACTCCGAGTATCGGAGAGGTATCTCTGGGCCCTCTCGGTAATGCACATCATAATAAGCCTTGCAAGCAATGTAACTGATGAGTTAGTTACGGGATGATGCATTACGGAACGAGTAAAGAGACTTGCCGGTAACAAGATTGAACTAGGTATGAAGATACCGACGATCGAATCTCGTGCAAGTAACATACCGATGACAAAGGGAATAACATATGTTGTCATAATGGTTCGACCGACAAAGATCTTCATAGAATATGTGGGAGCCAATATGAGCATCCAGGTTCCGCTATTTGTTATTGACCGGAGAGGTGTCTCGGTCATGTCTATATAGTTCTCGAACTCGTAGGGTGCGCACGCTTAACGTTCGATGACGATTTGTATTATATGAGTTATGTGATTTGGTGACCGAATGTTGTTCGGAGTCCCGGATGAGATCACAGACATGACGAGGAGTCTCAAAATGGTCTAGAGGTAAAGATTCATATATAGGACGATAGTATTCGGACACCGGGAGTGTTCTGGGGTTACCGGGTACGTATCGGGTCACCAGAAGGGGTTCCGGGCTACCCCCGGCAAACTATATGGGCCTTATGTGCCAAGAGGGGAAACACACCAGCCACAAAGGGTCTGGTGCGCCCCCCCCCCATATGGGCTGGCCAAATTGGAGAAGGAAAGGGGAAGGAGGAAAAGAAAAAGGGAATAGGATTCCCCCTTCCCCCTCTTCCCTTCCTACTCCGAATAGGAATAGGAAAGGGGGGAGGCCGAATTGGGAGGTGCCCAAGTAGGATTCCTCCAACTTGGGGAGCCCCCTTGGCTGCCTCTCCTCCCCTCCAACCTATATATATGAGGGGGGCACCGCTAGAACACACAACAAACATTGTTAGCCGTGTGCGTCGCCCCCCTCCACAGTTTACGCCTCCGGTCATATTCACGTAGTGCTTAGGCGAAGCCCTGCACGGATCACTTCACCATCACCGTCACCATGCCGTCGTGCTGACGGAAGTCTCCCTCGACACTTTGCTGGATCAAGAGTTCGAGGGACGTCATTGAGCTGAACGTGTGCAGAACTCGGAGGTGCCGTACGTTCGGTGCTTGATCGGTCGGAACGAGAAGAAGTTTGACTACATTAACAGCGTTGTCAAACGCTTCCGCTTTCGGTCTACGAGGGTACATGGACACACTCTCCCCCTCTTGTTTCTATGCATCTCCTAGATAGATCTTGCGTGAGCTTAGGAATTTTTTTGAAATTGCATGCTACGTTCCCCAACAGTGGCATCAGAGCCAGGTCTATGCGTAGATGATATGCACGAGTAGAACACAAAGGGTTGTGGGCGGTGATCGTCATACTGCTTACCACCAATGTCTTATTTTGATTCGGCGGTATTGTTGAATGAAGCGGCCCGGACCAACATTACATGACCACGTTCATGAGACCGGTTCCACCGACAGACATGCAACTAGTTTTGCATAAAGGTGGCTGGCGGGTGTCTGTTTCTCCAACTTTAGTTGAACCGAATTTGACTGCGGCCGGTCCTTGTTGAAGGTTAAAAACAGCAAACTTGATAAATCACCATTGTGGTTTTGATGCGTAGGTAAGAACGGTTCTTACTAGAAGCCCGTAGCAGCCACGTAAAACTTGCAACAATAAAGTAGAGGACGTCTAACTTGTTTTTGCAGGGCATGTTGTGATGTGATATGGTCAAGACATGATGTGATATACATTATTGTATGAGATGATCATGTTTTGTGAAAGTTATCGACAACTGGCAGGAGCCTTATGGTTGTCGCTTTATTGTATGAAATGCAAACGCCATGTAATTGCTTTACTTTATCACTATGCGTTAGCGATAGTTGTAGAAGCAATAGTTGGCGAGACGAGAACGACACTACGATGGAGATCAAGGTGTCAAGCCGGTGACGATAGAAATCATGACAGCGCTTTGGAGATGGAGATCAAAGGCACAAGATGATGATGGCCATATCATGTCACATATTTTGATTGCATGTGATGTTTATCTTTTATGCATCTTATTTTGCTTAGTACGGCAGTAGCATTATAAGATGATCCCTCACTAAAATTTCAAGGTATAAGTGTTCTTCCTGAGTATGCACCGTTACGACAGTTGTCGTGCTGAGATACCATGTGATGATCGGGTGTGATAAGCTCTACGTTCACATACAACGGGTGCAAGACAGTTTTGCACATGCGGAATACTTAGGTTAAACTTGACGAGCCTAGCATGTACAGACATGGCCTCGAAACACTGGAGACCGAAAGGTCGAACGTGAATCATATATTAGATATGATCAACATAGAGATGTTCACCATTGAAGACTACTCCATCTCACGTGATGATCGGAGATGGTTTAGTTGATATGGATCACGTGATCATTTAGATGACTCGAGGGATGTCTATCTAAGTGGGAGTTCTTTAGAAATATGATTAATTGAACTTAATTTATCACGAACTTAGTCCTGATAGTATTTGCATATCTATGTTGTAGATCAATAGCGCGCGTATAGCTCCCCTGTTTTATTTTTGATATGTTCCTAGAGAAAACTAAGTTGAAATATGATATTAGCAATGATGCGGACCGGGTCCGTGATATGAGAATTATCCCCATTGCTGCACAGAAGAATTATGTCCTTGATGCACCACTAGGTGACGAACCTGTTGCAGGAGCAGATGCAGACGTTATGATAGTTTAGTGCACCATGCTTTACGGCTTAGAACCGGGACTTAAAAAATGTTTTGAAACACCACGGACCATATGAGATATTCCAAGAGTTGAAATTGGTATTTCAGACTCATGCCCGTGTCTAGAGGTATGAGACCTCTGACAAGTACTTTGCCTACAAGATGGAGGAGAATAGCTCAGCCAGTGAGCATGTACTCAGATTGTCTGGGTACTACAATCGCTTGAATCAAGTGGGAGTTAATCTTCCAAATAAGATAGTGATTGACAGAATTCTCTAGTCAATATCACGAAGCTACTAGAACTTTGTGATGAACTATAATTTGCAAGGGATGACGAAAATGATTCCCGGGCTCTTCGCGATGCTGAAATCGGCGAAGGTAGAAATCAAGAAAGAGCATCAAGTGTTGATGATTAACAAGACCACTAGTTTCAAGAAAAAGGGCGAGGGAAAGAAAGGGAACTTCAAGAAGAATGGCAAGCAAGTTGCCACTCCCATGAAGAAGCCCAAAGCTAGACCCAAGCCTGAAACTGAGTGCTTCTACTGCAAAGGAAATGGTCACTGGAAGTGGAACTGCCCTAGATACTTGGCGGATAAGAAGGATGGCAAAGTGAACAAAGGTATATTTGATATACATGTTATTCATGTGTACTTTACAAGTGTTCATAGTAACCCCTGGGTATTTGTTGGAAATATGCCCTAGAGGCAATAATAAAATGGTTATTATTGTATTTCCTTGTTCATGATAATTGTCTGTTGTTCATGCTATAATTGTATTAACTGGAAACCGTAATACATGTGTGAATACATAGACCACAACATGTCCCTAGTAAGCCTCTAGTTGACTAGCTCGTTGATCAATAGATGGTTATGGTTTCCTGACCATGGACATTGGGTGTCATTGATAACGGGATCACATCATTAGGAGAATGATGTGATGGACAAGACCCAATCCTAAGCATAGCACAAGATCGTGTAGTTCGTTTGCTAGAGCTTTTCTAATGTCAAGTATCATTTCCTTAGACCATGAGATTGTGCAACTCCCGGATACCGTAGGAATGCTTTGGGTGTACCAAACGTCACAACGTAACTGGGTGGCTATAAAGGTGCACTACAGGTATCTCCGAAAGTGTCTGTTGGGTTGGCACGAATCGAGACTGGGATTTGTCACTCCGTATGACGGAGAGGTATCTCTGGGCCCACTCGGTAATGCATCATCATAATGAGCTCAATGTGACCAAGTGTTTGGTCACGGGATCATGCATTACGGTACGAGTAAAGTGACTTGCCGGTAACGAGATTGAACAAGGTATTGGGATACCGACGATCGAATCTCGGGCAAGTAACGTACCGATTGACAAAGGGAATTGTATACGGGATTGATTGAATCCTCGACATCGTGGTTCATCCGATGAGATCATCGTGGAACATGTGGGAGCCAACATGGGTATCCAGATCCCGCTGTTGGTTATTGACCGGAGAGTCGTCTCGGTCATGTCTGCATGTCTCCCGAACCCGTAGGGTCTATACACTTAAGGTTTGGTGACGCTAGGGTTGTAGAGATATTAGTATGCGGAAATCCTAAAGTCGTTCGGAGTCCCGGATGAGATCCCGGACGTCACGAGGAGTTCCGAAATGGTCCGGAGGTAAAGATTTATATATGGGAAGTCCTATTTTGGCCACCGGAAAATGTTCGGGATTTTTCGGTATTGTACCGGGAAGGTTCTAGAAGGTTCCGAAGTGGGGCCCACCTGCATGGGGGGACCCACATGAACGTGGGTAGTGGGGGCAAGGCCCCACACCCCTGGTCAAGGCGCACCAAGATCCCACCTTAGAAGGAATAAGATTATATCCCGAAGGGATAAGATCAAGATCCCTAAAAAAGGGGGATAACAATCGGTGGGGAAGGGAAATGATGGGATTTCTTTTCCCCACCTTTGCCAACGCCCCAATGGACTTGGAGGGCAAGAAACCAGCCCCCTCCACCCCTATATATAGTGGGGAGGCGCATGGGAGCAGCACCCCAAGCCCTGGCGCCTCCCTCTCCCTCCCGTGACACATCTCCCTCCTCCCGCAGCGCTTGGCGAAGCCCTGTTGGAATCCCGCTACTTCCACCACCACGCCGTCGTGCTGCTCGATCTCCATCAACCTCTCCTCCCCCCTTGCTGGATCAAGAAGGAGGAGACGTCGCTGCTCCGTACGTGTGTTGAACGCGGAGGTGCCGTCCGTTCGGCGCTAGGATCATCAGTGATTTGGATCACGACGAGTACGACTCCATCAACCCCGTTCTCTTGAACGCTTCTGCTCGCGATCTACAAGGGTATGTAGATGCACTCGTCCCCTCTCGTTTCTAGCATCTCCTAGATTGATCTTGGTGACACGTAGGAAAATTTTGAATTTCTGCTACGTTCCCCACAATGGACGGCAAGCTTCAAGCATTTGATCTCTTCATGATGCTTCACTTGAACTTGCACACCGCAACATCTTCATAAGTCCATTGTCACCACAATGGACGGCAAGCTTCAAGCATTTGATCTCTTCATGATGCTTCACTTGAACTTGCACACCGCAACCTAACCCCACAAAGAACTCTCACGAAGATCATGGGTTAGTACACAAAGCGTAATTGATAATGCTCACCACACCATGGGATCGCTTGATCCCTCTCGGTACATCTTGTGCGCTTTGTGTGTTGATCAACTTGATTCACTCTTGACTTAGTCTTGATCAACCTTGACTCTTTCCAACTCTCTTCATTTGGATGATGTCTTGAAGGTAAACATGAATGATCACACAATCTTCTTCTTCAAGACATGCTTGCAATAAGCTCAACTCTCACATGACCAATCTTTGGATAATCCCTTAATAACTACTTGGTCACCACATAAACTCTTTGAAACCAACACATGGACTTCAAGAAATGCCTATGGACAAATCCTTGGTCACCACATAAACTCCTTGAAACCAACACATGGACTTCAAGAAATGCCTATGGACAAATCCTTCAAATATAACTCAAGGCAACCATTAGTCCATAGAGATTGTCATCAATTACCAAAACCAAACATGAGGGCACCGCATGTTCTTTCAATACCGATGTATGCGATCCGATGAGCGTTGAGGCTCGCGGCGGGTATCGTTATTTTCTAACCTTCACAAATGATTTAAGCAGATATGGGTATATCTACTTAATGAAACACAAGTCTGAAACATTTTAAAAGTTCAAAGAATTTCAGAGTGAAGTGGAGAATCATCGTAACAAGAAAATAAAGTTTCTACGATCTGATCGCGGAGGCGAATATTTGAGTTACGAGTTTGGCCTTCATTTAAAACAATGTGGAATAGTTTCACAACTCACGCCACCTGGAACACCACAGCGTAATGGTGTGTCCGAACATCGTAATCGTACTTTATTAGATATGGTGCGATCTATGATGTCTCTTACCGATTTACCACTATCGTTTTGGGGTTATGCATTAGAGACAGTTGCATTCACGTTAAATAGGGCACCATCTTAATACGTTGAGACGACACCGTATGAACTATGGATTGGCAAGAAGCCTAAGCTATCGTTTCTTAAAGTTTGGGGTTGCGATGCTTATGTGAAAAAGCTTCAGCCTGATAAGCTCGAACCCAGATCGAAGAAGTGCGTCTTCATAGGATACCCAAAAGAAACTGTTGGGTACACCTTCTATCACAGATCTGAAGGCAAGATCTTTGTTGCTAAGAATGGATCCTTTCTAGAGAAGGAGTTTCACTCAAAAGAAGTGAGTGGGAGGAAAGTAGAACTTGATGAGGTAATTGTACCTTCTCTCGAATTGGAAAGTAGCTCATCACAGAAAACCGTTCCCGTGATGCCTACACCAACAAGAGAGGAAGCTATGATAATGATCATGAAACTTCAGATCAAGTTACTACTGAACCTCGTAGGTCAACCAGAGCATGTTCCGCACCAAAGTGGTACGGTAATCCTGTTCTAGAAGTCATCTTACTAGACCATGATGAACCTACGAACTATGAGGAAGCGATGATGAGCCCAGATTCCGCAAAATGGCTTGAGGCCATGAAATCTAAGATAGGATCCATGTATGAGAACAAAGTATGGACTTTGGTTGACTTGCCTGATGATCGGCAAGCCATAGAGAATAAATGGATCTTCAAGAGGAAGAAGGACGCTGGTAGTAGTGTTACTATCTACAAAGCTAGACTTGTCGAAAAAGGTTTTTGACAAGTTCAAGGTGTTGACTATCGTAGCAATGCTTAAGTTTGTCCGAATCATGTTAGTAATTGCCACATTTTATGAAATCTGGCAAATGGATGTCAAAACTGCATTCCTTAATGGATTTCTTAAAGAAGAGTTGTATATGATGCAACCAAAAGGTTTTGTCGATCCTAATGTGCTGACAAAGTGTGCAAACTCCAGCGATCCATCTATGGACTGGTGCAAGCATCTCAGAGTTGGAATATACGATTTAATAAGGTGATCAAAGCATATTGTTTTATACAGACTTCGGTGAAGCCTGTATTTACAAGAAAGTGAGTGGGAGCACTACAGCCTTTCTGATAAGTATATGTGAATGACATATTGTTGATCGGAAATGATGTAGAATTTTCTGGAAAGCATAGAGGAGTGTTTGAAAGGAGTTTCTCAAAGAAAGACCTCGGTGAAGCTGCTTACATATTGGGCATCAAGATCTATAGAGATAGATCAAGACGCTTGATAAGACTTTCGATGAGTACATACCTTGATAAGATTTTGAAGGAGTTCAAAATGGATCGGTCAAAGAAGGAGTTCTTGCCTGAGTTGTAACGTATGAAGTTGAGTAAGACTCAAAACCCGACCACAGCAGAAGATAGAGAGAGAATGAAAGCCATTCCCTATGCCTAAGCCATAGGTTCTATAAAGTATGCCACGCTGTATACCACACCTATTGTGTACCTTGCCATGAGTTTGGCAAAGGGCTACAATAGTGATCCAGGAGTAGATCACTGGACAGCGGTCAAAATTATCCTTAGAAGACTAAGGGGATATTTCTCGGTTATGGAGGTGATAAAGAGTTCGTCGTAAAGCGTTACGTCGATGTAAAGCTTTGACACCGATATGGATGAGTGAGTCTCAATCTGGATACATATTGAAAGTGGGAGCAATTAGCTAGAGTAGCTCTATGCAGAGCATTGTAGACATAGAAATTTATAAAATACATACGGATCTGAATGTGGCAGACCCGTTGACTAAACTTCTCTCACAAGCAAAACATGATCACACCTTAGTACTATTTGGGTGTTAGTCACATAGCGATGTGAACTATATTATTGACTCTAGTAAACCCTTTGGGTGTTGATCACATGGCGATGTGAACTATGGGTGTTAATCACATAAAGATGTGAACTATTAGTGTTAAATCACATGGCGAGGTGAACTAGATTATTGACTATAGTGCAAGTGGGAGACTGAAGAAAATATGCCCTAGAGGCAATAATAAAGTTGTTATTTTATATTTCCTTATATCATGATAAATGTTTATTATTCATGCTGGAATTATATTAACCGGAAACTTGATACATGTGTGGATACATAGACAAAACACAGTGTCCCTAGTAAGCCTCTACTAGACTAACTCGTTAATCAAAGATGGTTAAGTTTCCTAACCATAGACATGTGTTGTCATTTGATGAACGGGATCACATCATTAGGAGAATGATGTGATGGACAAGACCCATCCGTTAGCTTAGCATAATGATCGTTAAGTTTTATTGCTATTGCTTTCTTCATGACTTATACATATTCCTTTGACTATGAGATTATGCAACTCCCGGATACCGGAGGAATACCCTGTGTGCTATCAAACGTCACAACGTAACTGGGTGATTATAAAGATGCTCTACAGGTATCTCCGAAGGTATTTGTTGGGTTGGCATAGATTGAGATTAGGATTTGTCACTCCGAGTATCGGAGAGGTATCTCTGGGCCCTCTCGGTAATGCACATCATAATAAGCCTTGCAAGCAATGTAACTAATGAGTTAGTTACGGGATGATGCATTACGGAACGAGTAAAGAGACTTGCCGGTAACAAGATTGAACTAGGTATGAAGATACCGACGATCGAATCTCGTGCAAGTAACATACCGATGACAAAGGGAATAACATATGTTGTCATAACGGTTCGACTGATAAAGATCTTCGTAGAATATGTCGGAGCCAATATAAGCATCCAGGTTCCGCTATTGGTTATTGACCGGAGAGGTGTCTCGGTCATGTCTACATAGTTCTCAAACACGTAGGGTCCGCACGCTTAACGTTTGATGACGATTTGTATTATATGAGTTATGTGATTTGGTGACTGAATGTTGTTCGGAGTCTTGGATGAGATCACGGACATGACGAGGAGTCTCGAAATGGTCGAGAGGTAAAGATTCATATATAGGACGATAGTATTCAGACACCGGAAGTGTTCTGGGGTTACCAGGTACGTATCGGGTCACCGGAAGGAGTTCCGGGCTACCCCTGGCTAACTATATGGTCCTTATGGGCAAGAGGGGAAACACACCAGCCACAAAGGGGCTGGTGCACCCCCCCCCATATGGGCTGGACAAATTGGAGAAGGAAAGGGGAAGGAGGAAAGGAAAAAGGGAATAGGATTCCCCCTTCCCCCTCTTCCCTTCCTACTCCGAATAGGAATAGGAAAGGGGGAGGCCAAATTGGGAGGTGCCCAAGTAGGATTCCTCCTACTTGGGGCGCCCCCTTGGCTGTCTCTCCTCCCCTCCAACCTATATATATGAGGGGGGGCACAGCTAGAACACACAACAAACATTGTTAGCCGTGTGCGACGCCCCCCTCCACAGTTTACGCCTCCGGTCATATTCACGTAGTGCTTAGGCGAAGCCCTGCGCGTCACCTCACCATCACCGTCACCACGCTGTCGTGCTAACGGAACTCTCCCTCGACACTTTGCTGGATCAAGAGTTCGAGGGACGTCATCGAGCTGAACGTGTGCAGAACTCAGAGGTGTCATACGTTCAGTGCTTGATCGGTCGGAACAAGAAGAAGTTCGACTACATCAACCGCGTTGTCAAATGCTTCCGCTTTCGGTCTACGAGGGTACGTGGACACACTCTTCCTCCCTCGTTGCTATGCATCTCCTTGATAGATCTTGCGTGAGCGTCGGAATTTTTTTGAAATTGCATGCTACGATCCCCAACAGCGGGGCAGGGCGGGCGAGGCAGCGGGGCGAGTGGCTGGGAAGGGGAGAGAAGAGGAGGCGGCTAGGGTTCTACGGGAGCTGCTAAGATTTTTATACCCGAAAGTGAAATGACTAAGATGCCCTTGGGGGCATCGATTTTACACGTGGTGGCACGAGATATTTCACCGCGGGAGTAACTATCCATTACTACAGGAGCTCAGGTTCGATCTGACGGCCGACGTCCTCCGGCGCCTCGATTCGACGGCCGAAATCCAATCAAGCAAACGAAATGGACGGCTGGATCGCTCAAATCGCTGAGAGAGCCCATAGCTCGACTCGTCTCATCTTTCTGGATATGTTGTGGATGTCTACAAGCACCCATGCTTAGATCATACATGAGAAGGATATGAGGGTATTCAGGCATATATGTGTATATATATATATATATAAACACTATTCTGATCACGGGATCAGAATATTATTCTGATCACAACATGAACTTCCTGAGTTACACGCCTGAACTTCCCTCTGTAGGAACCCGACATTCGGGCTATCTTCACAACCGTGTCTCCCCACACGAATTATTCTGGTTAGTCGTGTTCTATGTGATGTAAGTGTAATCTAGAAACGGTTTTTAGCAACTAAATGCCCGTTTTAAATAGGAATCTTGCTCGTTGGCGGATTTTGCTCTCGGGTCGTGATGAACTTGCGTTTTTTGCAATTTTACTGCCTGAGTTGTTTGACCTGAACTTCCCCCGGCGCTAGGTTGAACTTCCGCCAACACTGCCCAAATGGGGCTTGCGATATACCGTTGGAAAAATATGGACACGAGTATCATGACCCAAGTTAAATATTGGCAAAATCTAAGCGGTTTAAGAGCAGTTTTAAAAACCGTTTTTTCTTCATACAAAAAACGTGAATCGTATTTTCGATCGCATTTCTAAACCGTTTATCAGAATGAGGCAAATAATATGGCATTGAAAAGCTGCTGCAAAACCGCTCCTTCCACATGTTGATAGTTTTCTCTAATTCCCTATGGTTAAAGAGTAATTTGGAAAGTTGTAAAATTCCGCAAACCGAACAACCGAGTTCGTATTTTCGACGTCATTTCTAACTGGCTAATCCAATTGAGGCAAATGATATGGCGTTGGAAAGCTTATGAAAATGTGCTACTTTTTCATGTTGAAAGTTTTTTCTAGTTTTCAACGGTTTAAAATTAATTTAGAAAACAAGTTCCACCGAGTTCGTATTTTCGAGCTAAGTTTTTAACCGTAAGTCCGAATGCAGCAAATGACACAGCGTTGGAAAGCTTGAACAAATGCGAAACTTTTTGGTATATATTTTTTCTCCCAATTCTTTATGGTTTTAAGTCAATTTTGAAAATGGCTAAAAACGTATTTTTGTTGTAATTTCTATAAACTTTATCAGAATGGGACAAATAATATACCGTTGAAAAGCTACGGAAAATGTGGAACTTTTTCATGTTGATGGTTTTCTCTGATTCCTAGCCGCTTTTAAGTAATTTCAAAAACGACGAGATCATTCATTCTGCCTTTATCGCGAAACAGATATTTCAAAAATGCATCGCGTGAAGAACTTGAACTTCTCGGCATGTCTACTTGAACTTCACCCTATTTTTGGCATGCTTTTTTTGCTCGTAGCTCTCCATCCACTGCTCGTAGCTCTCCATCCACTCACTGGAATTGAGAAGTGATATACCGATGAAAAGCTGCTATAAACATGCAACTTTCCCGTGTTGATCATTTTTTCATACTCGCGACGATTTAAAAGTTTTTCATCTGAAATTCATTCAGCGTAGTAGTTGAACTTCCTGCTATTTTCACGTTGAACTTCTGTGACGTATTTTCGTTTGTAATTTTCTCATCCATTCGTCAGTGCTACACAAATGATATTCCTTTTGTACAAATCTCTCTCACAATAATTTTTTTAACTTTCTCCGACGGAGGACTTGAACTTATAGCAACAAAAATAATTGGACCTTTCCTTTTAATTCATTTTTCTCATATTAAACACACACCATGTAGTACATGAACTTTTTTCGTTTTTATAATTTGAATTTTTTATTTTCTTTCTGAAATCAAATTGCTCCCAAATAATAACTGAACTTCTTTGTGGATTGAGAGAGTTATTTTAAAATGCAAAAAACAATTTCTTTTTTGTGTTTTTGAACATGAAAATACAAGGTGAACCTCTCTCGCAAGAATTTTTGAACTTCCCCGGACAGAGCACTTGAACTGCTTTCAACAAACCTTTTAAGCTCTTATTTTTCTATACTTCTATTCTCACCTGAAATGCATTCCGTGCAGTACTTGAACGTCTTGTTGTTTTCAACTTCTTTCAACAGATAAGAATTTTTTGAAATACATAAAAATGTGTTTTAGACGGTATACATGAAAATTTTAAACCATTCACTGGAGTGTAGCATATAATATACGGTTGGAAGGCTTATGAATATGAGCAACTTTTTTATGTAGACAAGTGTTACAAATTTGTTGCTGTTTGAGAGCAGTTTTAAAAATGGCAAACACGGTCTTGTTTTTGCCTCTCTTTTTAAACATGCAATAGAAGGTCGGAGTCTCGTAATATAATTTTTGAACCGTGCAGGGTGGAGCACATGAACTTCTTGCAAAAAACTTTTAGGCTTTTAGTTTTGTACTCTTTTATTCTCATCTGAAACGCATTCCGTGTAGTAGTTGAACTGCTCCCTGTTTTCATATTGAACTTCGGCCATGTATTTTTTGTTTGTAATTCCTCACCCGTTACTCAGAGTTCCACAAATGATAAACCATTAGAAACATGTTGAAAAGACACAACTTTTTAAATACGATTAAACTTCTTTTTGGGACAACATGCACCAATTTGTTTTTAACTGTTTATGTTGGAATAAGAATATGATATACCCTTGGAAATTTGTTGAATAGAAGAACATTTTTCGTGCCGAGCATTATGTTTCAAATTTGTAATGGATTGAGAAAACTATTTTAAAGCACTAGAAATACATAGTGAACCTCCTTTACAAGAATTTTGAACTTCCTGGGCCGAACACGTGAACTTCTAACTAAAGTCTTTTTAGACTTTGTCTTTTTATTCTTTTTTTTTCTTATATGAAACACACTCCGTGTAGTAGTTGAACCGCTGGTTGGTTTCACTTTGAACTTCACTTTTGCTTTTTTACCCATAATTCCGAAAACTTTAATAATTTTATTCTCCGGAGAGAAAAAATATGGTTTTAGAATCATACAATTTTATTAAAATTGAACTTCTTGCTTTCATTTTTCCTAGAAATGGAAAGAATTTCAGTTTTCCGTATACATCAAAGTACTCCTTTATTTTAATTTGAACTTCTTCATTTTTATTCCTTAGTAACAAGGAAACCTAAGATTTTTCTAAATATTGAACTTCTCTATTTTTCATAATTTGGACTTCTTGGTTTGTTTCCTTGTAGTGACGAAAAAATCCTAATTTTCTAATAAATATTGAACCAGCCCGTTATTTAAATATGAACTTCTAGAGTTTTTATTAGAAATGATGAAAAACCTTTTGTAAGAATTTTGTACTGCTCTATTTTAAAAAATTGAACTTCTTGTATTCATTGTATAATAAATAGGAAAATCTGAATTTTGTATAACCATCGAACTGCTCCGGTTTTTAGATTTGAACTTCTGGGGTATTTTAACAGATAAAATACTTTTTGTATAAATTTGTGTTGAGATGCTTTGTTTTTTTTGTTTAACCTTCTTGGGGTTTGTAATAAACATTGGACTTCTTTGTCTTTTAAATTTAAAACTCTAGGTTTTTCTAGAAACGGGGAAATCCATGTTTTTTATAATTTTTGAAATGATCATTTTTTTAAAAAAAATTGAAAGTCTGGGTCATTTTAGAAATGAGGAAAACCCATTTTCAAAGACAGAAAAATCCATGAGCTTTTTTCTGTACAAACATATGTGTCTCTTTTTTATTTTCTCGGTTTTGTCGAATTCTCCAATTTATTAAATCTGAACTTCGGGAGTTAACACTATTCTAAGTGATCCTTTTTTTGTTCTTCCTATAAAAATATCATTTGATTCACCCCAAAACACAGGGAAAAAACTCTAGTATTTCCAGGGAGTTTCAAAAACCCACAAAGCCAAAGAATTACAATATATTTTGTTACAACTAACATACTTGACCTTCTTGAACGCAACAGTTTGACCATTGCATAAACAAAAAAAATCAAAATTCAAAAAATTTGGAGAACAACACAAATTTGTTGGAGATGATATTCTCAGGAAGTTTGTTGTTCGTTCGGGCATGGCCATATTCAATTTTTACCAAAACTGAATGAGCATATGAAGTCATTGGTGTACGCCCTAGATCCTCTATGAAACAATGCATAAATTTTATAGGGCACAAGCAACCACATTGAACTCTCTCAAAATTCATTCTGTACATTTCTAGATTGCAGGAAAAATGACCCCTAGTCAATCTAAGAAAATTCTAAATGAATCAGCTCATAGCATGTGCATCTTTTTTGAACCCTGTCGTAGCTAAAGCCGTCCCGTAGTGTCAGGAAGAACATAGACTCAAACAAGGTTGCAGAAAATCCTGTAAAGAGATAAGGGAATAGCAATATGGGGATGAAGATTACCTCAGCTGAATCAGGGGAACCGGCGACCTCCAGTTCGAGGTGGACTGGTGGCTCAGGCGAAGTGGGACTGCCCTGGTGTTGCGGCAGTGAAGCCCCAACAGGAGGAGGCACCGCGTTTTTGCGGATCCCTGCCGGGATGGTGCCATGGCTGGGGAGCTTCACCGTGGCTGAGGAGGAGGAGGAGATGGAGTAGTAAGTGGGGTGCATAGGCTGCAGGGGGCGATGGCGGCGACCAAGTAGCCGACGGCAGCGGCGGGGCAGTTGGCCAGCGGTGGTGGAGGCGCTCGCCCAGGAGCTGCCCGCACTCCGGTGAGGAGTGGCGCAGGGGCAAGGCCGCGCAGGGGGAGCTCGAGCTCCACCACCCGATCTGGGCGTGCTCCGACCGCACGACGTGCTGACGATGAGAAGAGGCGGGGGTAGGCGCGGTGGCTCCGACAGGTTTCCGAGGGAGCGAATGGCTCCAGCTGTGTGCAGGGGAATCGCTGGAGGGGAGCACGTGCCCTGGGCTGCGGCGGCAGTTGTTGGGACGAGGGATGGCGGTGGTGGTTGGGACGAGGGGTGGCGGTGGTGGTTGGGTCGAGGGCCGACGGCGGCTATGGTGGATGGCCTTAGTAGCCGACGACGTGCAGTGTCGAGTGGGATCCGGGCGCTGCGGGTCTCGGCTGGGTGGAGGTCGTGGGAGAGTGGGCTTGACCCGGTTGGTTCTGCCTTTTTTTGTTCTTTTCGAGTTCGGGAAGATCTCATCGGGGCCTTATAGGGCCGGCTGTGATCAGAATAAGGATCAGAATAGTGATATCCTATATATATATATATGGGAGAGAGTACAGAGCCTACGTTGGACGCTTCACTTCATCCCCATTTAGATACATTACAACCGTGCGCTTTTCCAGCCCTCTCATGCCACCAGTGTTTCCAGCCGTTGGATGTGCTCTTCTAGGCGTTTCTGACCATCTGATAAAATTCTAGCGCGCCATTTATAGCGACAGGACCAGGCAGCTGCTCTTGCAGCAAAATTGGAGGCCTGTGGTTAATTGGGCCAACACGAAGCCCATTCCAGACTCACAGGAAACCATCGAAGGAGCGACCCGAGCGACTCGTCTCCCTTCGCTCGACGCCCTCCTCTCCTTCGTTTTGACTTCTGCCGTGCCGCCCCCTCTCTCCGTCGCA
This sequence comes from Aegilops tauschii subsp. strangulata, assembly GCF_002575655.3. NCBI lineage: Eukaryota > Viridiplantae > Streptophyta > Magnoliopsida > Poales > Poaceae > Aegilops > Aegilops tauschii. The sequence goes on along the minus strand of NC_053037.3, from coordinate 271,918,460 downwards.
ACGCCTCCCTGATCTTAACCGCACTCGGGCGGCGGCGGCGGTGAAGTGCCCCCTTCCAGATGAAATCTTTGGTGCTAAATGGTCTCTCTCTCTCTAACCCTAACCCTAACCACCATGGATCAGCACCGCGTCTCGGTGACATGTCTAAATCCCACACCGCTGCCTTCGACTGTGCGCATACGTCGTCTTGCTTCGGTTCGCTAAGATCAAGTGATGGTACGCTGCTCCAGTAACAATTTCTGGAGCCTTCTATTAAATTGGGCCTGATTAGCCACGTTTCCTCAACCCCCTACTCGCATTGCAAAGGAAACAGTAGGGGAACACCCTCAACGACGAGGGATGGATGCCGACTACTAGATCCTGACCTCCCCTCCTATGCCCTCGTGCTATTCCTTTAATTTGCACATCGATTAATGGCATAAATTCCTAATTCGCCTATGATTTTGGTCTGTTGTTCTTGGATTGCAGGTTGTGGCCGCAGCAGTGCAGATGTATGGAGCACACTGGAGCAGGGGAGCTCGAGTTTGCGGCCGTGGCAGAACGGCTCCGGCATGGACTACTATTTGGTGATTCATTTTCCTTCCAGTACCTTTGCCGCTCCTTGTAATTTATCTAGATATTATGGAACCTAAATTGCTATTTTGTGTGCTGAACTAAAATCCCTTGGTTGTTAGTAGTACAAAATATATCAGATCTGTTGATCCCATTCTCCCCTTTAAACCTAATATTTTTTAGGCCTAAATCCCCAATTTGTACTGATGTTTAACTGAAGTCCCCGCTTTAATACTTCTATGAAAGTAATGTGATGACTCCAAAGTATTTTACTTGCCTTAATCCGTTTCCTTATTTCTTCAAGTTGCTAGCTTACCGTTGGTGGCTATAAACCAGGTTTCACGTTCGTATGAACATGTCCAATTTAAAGTGTATCCTTCTCATTCACTCCATCACCACCTATAAGATATGTTTGGTGCCTTCAAATTTTATTTTCCTATTTGCTTTCGCAGGATTTCAACAACCTATTTTTGATTAGGAATTATATCCATCAGACCGTTTGCTTCTCACGCTATGGCATTTGAAATCCCTTCAAATCAAATTAAATTCCCATATATGCTTGTTACTTTGTTGATTCCATTTTTATATTTTATGATTGCTACCTCTTGAGATTGCGTTGGTTTTTCCCTTGAAGAGGAAAGAGTGATGCACCAAAATAGAGTAAGTATGTCCCTCGGGTTTTGAGACCCAAGGTATCAATCCAGTAGGAGACAACGCACAAGCCACTGAATACCTGCACAAACAAACACCAATTTGCACCCAACGTGATAAAGGGGTTGTCAATCCCATCACGGTTATTTGCAAAGTGAGATCTGTTATAAGTGGATAAATGGTAAAGTAATATTTTTGGTATTTTTGGTTTATGGAACGGAAAGTAAAAGATTGCAAAGAAAGTAAAAAGGAAACTAAAATTGTAGATCGGAAACTTATATGATGGAAAGTAGACCCGGGGGCCATAGGTTTCACTAGAGGCTTCTCTCAAGATAGAAAATATTACGGTGGGTGAACAAATTATTGCCGAGCAATTGATAGAAAATCGCATAATTATGACGATATCTAATGCAATGATCATGAATATAGGCATCACGTCCGTATCAAGTAGACCGACTCCTGCCTACATCTACTACTATTACTCCACACATCGACCGACTCCTGCCTGCATCTAGAGTATTAAGTTCATAAGAACAGAGTAACGCATTAAGTAAGATGACATGTGTAGCGGGATAAACTCAAGCAATATGATGAAAACCCCATCTTGTTATCCTCGATGGCAACAATACAATACGTGTCGGTTCCCCTTCTGTCACTAGGATCGAGCACCGCAAGATTGAACCCAAAGCTAAGCACTTCTCCCATTGCAAGAAAAACCAATCTAGTTGGCCAAACCAAATCAATATTTCTAAGAGACTTGCAAAGATATCAAATCATGCATATAAGAATTCAGAGGAGATTCAAATAATATTCATAGATAAGATGATCATAAATCCATAATTCATCGGATCTCGGCAAACACACCGCAAAAGAGTATTACATCGAATAGATCTCCAAGAACATCAAGGAGAAATTTGTATTGAGAATTAAAGAGAGAGAGAAGAAGCCATCTAGCTACTAGTTATGGACCCGTATGTCTGTGGTAAACTACTCACGCTTCATCGGACAGGCAATGGTGTTGATGTAGAAGCCCTCCGTGAATGAATCCCCCCCCGACAGGATGTCAGAAAAGGCCCCTAGATGGGATCTCACAGGTACAGAAGGTTGCGGTGGTGGAAAAGTGGTTTCGTGGCTCTCCTGGAAGGTTTTGGGATATTTGAGAATATATAGGCGGAAGAAATAGGTCGGTGGAGTCACGAGGGACCCACAAGGGTGGGGGCGCGCCCTACCCCCCTGGGCGCACCTCCCGACCTTATGGCCGCCTCGTGGCTTTCCTAACGTGCACTCCAAGCCCTCTGGATGTCTTCTGGTCCAAGAAAAATCATCATGAAAGTTTCATTCCGTTTGGACTCCGTTTGGTATTCCTTTTCTGTGAAACTCTAAAACAAGGGGAAAAAACAGGAACCGACACTGGGCTCTAGGTTAATAGGTTAGTCCCAAAAATAATATAAAATAGCATATTAATGCATATAAAACATCCAAAACAGATAATATAATAGCATGGAACAATCAGAAATTATAGATTCGTTGGAGACGTATCAAGCATCCCCAAGCTTAATTCTTGCTGGTCCTCGAGTAGGTAAATGAAAATTCCCACCAGTATATGAAAGTGATATCATAGGAGACTCTCTATCATGAAGATCATAGTGCTACTTTGAAGCACAAGTGTGGTAAAAGGATAGTAACATTGCCCCTTCTCTCTTTTCTCTCATTTTTTTTATTTGGGTCTCCTCTCATTTTTGTGGCCTCTTTTTTTCGCCCGGAGTCTCATCCCGACTTGTGGGGGAATCATAGTCTCCATCATCCTTTCCTCACATGGGACAATGCTCTAATAATGAAGATCATCACACTTTTATTTACTTATAACTCGATACTTAGAACAAAATATGACTCTATGTGAATGCCTCCGGCGGTGTATCTGGATGTGCAATGAATCAAGAATGACATGTATGAAAGAATTATGAACGGTGGCTTTGCCACAAATACGATGTCAACTACATGATCATGCATAGCAATATGACAATGATGGAGCGTGTCATATAAACGGAACGGTGGAAAGTTGCATGGCAATATATCTCGGAATGGCTATGGAAATGCCATAATAGGTAGGTATGGTGGCTGTTTTGAGGAAGGTATATGATGGGTTTATGGTACCGCGAAAGTTGCGCGGCACACGAGAGGCTAGCAATGGCAAAAGGGTGAGAGTGCGTATAATCCATGGACTCAACATTAGTCATAAAGAACTCATATACTTATTGCAAAAATCTATTAGTTATCGAAACAAAGTACTACGTGCATGCTCCTAGGGGGGTAGATTGGCAGGAAAAGACCATCGCTCGTCCTAGACCGCCACTCATAAGGAAGACAATCAATAAATAAATCATGCTCCGACTTCATCACATAACGGTTCACCATACGTGCATGCTACGGGACTCACAAACTTTAACAGAAGTATTTCTCAAATTCACAACTACTCACTAGCATGACTTTAATATCACCATCTTAATATCTCAAAACAATCATTAGGAATCAAACTTCTCATATTATTATGAAAGTTTTTATTATATCCCTCTTGGATGCCTATCATATTAGGACTAATTTTATAATCAAAGCAAATTACCATGCTGTTTTAAAGACTCTCAAAATAATATTAATGAAGCATGAGAGTTCATCAATTTATATAAAATAAAACCACCACCGTGCTCTAAAAGATATAAGTGAAGCACTAGAGCAAAATTGCCTAGCTCAAAAGATATAAGTGAAGCACATATAGTATTCTAATAAATCACGATTGATGCGCGTCTCTCTCAAAAGGTGTGTACAACAAGGATGATTGTGGCAAACTAAAAAGCAAAGACTCAAATCATACAAGACGCTCCAAGAAAAACACATATCATGTGGTGAATAAAAATATAGCCTCAAGTAAAGTTACCGATAGACGAAGACGAAATAGGGGATGCCTTCCGGGGCATCCCAAGCTTAGGCTCTTGGTATCCTTGAATATTACCTTGGGTGCCTTGGGCATCCCCAAGCTTAGGCTCTTGCCACTCCTTATTCCATAGTCCATCAAATCCTTACCCAAAACTTGAAAACTTCACAACACAAAACTCAACAGAAAATCTCGTAACCTCCGTTAGTATAAGAAAATAAATCACCACTTTGGGTACTGCTGTGAACTCATTCTTTATTTATATTGGTGTAATACCTACTATATTCCAACTTTTCCATGGTTCATACCCCTCGATACTAGCCATAGATGCATCAAAATAAGCAAACAACACGCGAAAAACAGAATCTGTCAAAAACGAAAAATATTATATAGCCAATATTAATTTAACTGAAAATAAATTCAGAAAAATATTGAAACAACAAATTTTAAAGTAGTTCAAAAATATGAAAAGGTTCGTCAAAAATGAAAAAAGTTTGTCGATTGTGAGAAAAAGTTCATCAATTTTCGAAAGAATTCATTGAATTTTAGAAAAGAATCAAGATTTTGAAAAAAGTTCATTGGATTTGAAAAAACGTTCTTTGGATTTGAAAAAACTTTCATCGAAGTTGCAAAAAGTTCATCAAATTTTAAAAAAGTTCATAGAATTTGAAAAAAAGTTCATCCAATTTGGAAAAAGTTCATTGAATTTTAAAAAACTTTATGAAATTTGGAAAAAGTTCAATTTTTTTAAACAATTCATCATTTAAGAAAGACCTAAAAAGAAAAAAATTGATGAAAAAGAAGACGCATCTGAAAAAGAAAAAATGAAATAATAAAACCTGATTAAAACCACCCCGGAAATGACCAGCGGACTAGGGAAAATCCGTTTTGGGAAGCTTCCCAAAACCAAAGGATTCCTGCGATTAAAGATACAAATAAAAATAAAAAAGCAAGTTACTAAGCAGTAGTCATTTGTTGGTGGCCTAATGGTAACTGTGTTGGCGTCGCTGCAAGTGATCGCGAGTTCGAACTCCGGGAGCGCCTATTCGGCGCCTTCAGCGCCGCCGAAGGTAGCTGGCGCCTGCGGCAGCGCCTGCTGGGTCGGCCCACGAATGAGCAAGCAGAAAAAACTGGCGTCGCTGCAAGTGATCGCGAGTTCGAACTCCGGGAGCGCCTATTCGGCGCCTTCAGCGCCGCCGAAGGCAGCTGGCGCCTGCGGCAGCGCTTGTTGGGCCGGCCCATGAACGGGCACGCAGAAAAAACTGTATTATTACGCGAAAAGACATCCAAAAAGGTGACTCTCTGTGATTCGAACTCACGCCCTCACGCTCATCTCCGAGGCTGGCCAACCGGTACACCTACTAGATGCTAGTGATTAATTTCAGCGCGAATTGATTTAAGAACCAACATAGTAGCACTTGACTTATTTGAAAACATTAATAAAAAATGTGAATGTATGGAAAAAATGTGAACAAATTTGGAAAGTTGACGAACATGCATAAAAAAGTTAACCAATGTAAAAAAAGGCTCATATATTCAAAAAAGTTCACGAATTCAAAAATAAAAGTTCATGAAATGGAAAAAAGTGCACTAATTTGGAAAAAAATAGTTCACAACAATGAAAAAGACCATGAGTTTGAAAAAAGTTCACGGATTTGAAAAAAGTTCATCGAATTTGAAAAAGAGTTTACTGAATTTGGAAAAAGTTCAACGAATTTCAAAAAAGTTCATCAACTTTTCAACAATGTTCATCGGATTTGACAAATAGTTCATCGAATTTCAAAAAAGTTCATCAGCTTTTCAAAAAAGTTCATCGGATTTGAAAATATTTCATCAAATTCCAAAAAAAATCATCGAATTTGAAAATAGTTCATCAAATTTGCGAAAAAAATATCAAATTTGAAAAACAGTTCATCAAATTTTAAAAATTATTTATTGGATTTGAAAAAGTTCATCGAATTTGAAAAAAAGTTTCTCAATTTAGGAAAAAGGTTCACAAATTTTTAAAGAGCGAGCATTACAGAAACAAAAAGAACTAACACAAAAGGATAAGAAATTTTGGCCTTCTTTTTATTTATTAAAATGTTGCCAGGAAATAAAACTTTTCCAATTGTCAAGTTTTAACTTTTGTGATTTTGGATTTATGCCTCTTGTGGGAAAAACCTTCAAAGGTATTGTTGGACTTGATTTCTCTCTATAATAAAACAATTATTTATCAGTGGATTCAAATGTTGCAAGATTTACTTTCTCAAAACTTTGTTCTTATAAAATGATTTCTTTTGCATTTGGAGCCTATTTGCACTACAAACATTTGGCAAATGCATTCAAATTTTCCACCAAAATTTGGGGATGTCATGTGATGGTTCCACATCACTTTTATGCAAAAATACCTTCTGGCCATTGGAGATTTTGAGCTCTTCACCAACTTTTCCAATCTGGTCCAGTAGGCACTTTTGCACTGCAACCCATTTAAATATTCTTCTAAAAATTCTTCCAAGTGTTTGGAGATGTCAGTGGATGCATACCATTCATCATCAAGCAAAAACCCAGTGATGTTCTTTGAAAAATTTGAGTGGATCAACCTCTTTTGCATTCTGACCCAATTTGGTGATTTGTACTGCAACCTTATTTTTCTTTGCTCTAGTAACCCTGAGCTTTTTCCTACTAGTAGCCCTCCCTACCAAACTCTTAAGTCCAGGAGATTGGGCTCATTGGAGGTTTTGAAATGCATGTTCTAAACCCTTTTTCTTTCTGCCCAAAACTGGAGTTTTGCAAAACTTACTCTAACAAGTTTTTGGTTTTGCCCAAGTGATCTTACCACCATCTTCTGCATCTAAAGAGACACTGATCTGGAGATTTTGGCCACTCCAAGAGTTGCCTAAGTGCATCTGGCATTCTGTCGAACACCTGGTGTGCACAGCCCTTTTTGGCAAGCTCTCTGGTTTGCATTATGGGCTTGAACCCCTGACCGATCCACCTTGTCCACTGAGTGCCTTGTTACCCCTACCTCCATCCTGTGCAGTGCCAGCTCCACCCTCGAGCTCTAGAGCGCGCTGGCATTTCATCGAGCAGGTGCCGTGCGTGCTCTGGGCGCGCCCAGAGCGCACGTTTTGCACGCGCGCGCACTACGCCGACACGCCGCACTGCCGCCCTCGTCGCGTCCCATCTCTGACCCCTGCTCGCCTGCCGAACCCCGCCACGCACTCGCCCTCTCTCCAGTACACTCCAAGCTCCCCCTGGCACCCTGCAGCGCCGCCTTGGCAGCACGCCGGCGTCGGCAGCAGATTCCGCCGCGGACAGCGCCGCCCAAACCGCCAGCGCACGCCAGCTGCCCCAGAGCACAGGCCGTTCTTATCCTCCCGCTCGTCGGCACGCTTTCGTCGCCTCCATGATGCCCTACAACTACAGGAAAGTGGTCGCCGGCGATCTTATCTTCTGCCGCCGCGGAGCCAGCCCCGTCACGCTATAAAAGGGAACCCCGAGCTCGTTCAAGGCTTCAGGCGACACGTTACAACGCACGGGTCCTTTTGTTACAACGCACGGGTCCTTTTGTTAGTTATACGTATGAATATGGGCTCAAAGCGGACATTTTGCACGTCCGCGGGCCAAATTAGCCTATGGTGGTAAATGTTAAGGAGTATTAGTATTGGTCTAGGAGTCCTTATTAGTCTATGTTTAGTTTCCTTGCACCTCAAGTCATGTGTAATATATATATATATATGCCTCTTGGGCCTTCAATAAAGATAAGTTGCTTTCCTAACATGGTATTAGAGCTTAGGTTGTTTTTTTAGCACGCGCAACTCGTGCAGATCCAATTTTGCGCCGCCGCCAACCTCCTCTCGGTCGGACGCTGCCTCCCCCGCGATGCCGCCATCTTCCTCTGGCCGTCTCGCGCTCCCATCCCCCCCACTTCACGTGCCCTACCAGGATCCTCCCTGGGCAACGGTGTCTCCAGATCGGGAGATTGGGCCGCCCCAGTCAAAGCTGCCTTCAGATCGGTTTGGTTCGACACCCTCCAGAGATCGGGCCGGCTTGGTCAACGTCGTCATTCTAGAGTCTGGATCCCATCGCCCTGAAGATCGCCACCGCCCTGGTCAACAGCGCCCCCGTGCAGGTCTCTCACGCCTGCTGTGCTCCCATTTTCTGCTCTCCAAGTCCGCCGCTGGGACGATCGGCCCTTCCGCGAAGACCGTTGCCGCCGCGTGACGACTCGCGTGCGTCCGCTCATGCAGCCGTGCAAGCGTGTTCCTCTCCTCCTGCTCTTGCTTCCGTGTGCGTGGCTGTTGCTATCTCTTGCTACACTGGCTGCTGCTACCTGCTAGTCTGCTATGTGATGCTGCTACGTGGTACTACTACCTGCTACTACGTGTTGCTGCTAGTCCCCATGGATCTAGTTCCGCCGTCCGGCTGTCTGCTTTGCTTTCGCTGTGTCTTGGTCCGGCTACGTGTTGTTGTGTCTTGGTCCGCTGCTTGATCTCATAAAAAAAATCTTTATGTTTCTTCCGCTGCTAGATTTTCCATCTATCCATTGCATCTACTATTGCTTTTAGTTTTCTTTTCTTCCGTTGCGTCCACCAAATCCGTTAATATTTCGTGTTTCTCATGCCATGCGAGTCCACAATAGCTTTGTCCGTTAGCCTTTTTCTAGTCATTGTCCTATGTATAGGATTTCTGTGGCCTCTCTTTGCATTGTTGATCTAAGCCCATTCTCTTGCCGCCGAGCTTCTTTCGCCGTCGGTTTTCATGGGCCATGATTCTTCAAGCAATGCTTCATTCTCTTGATGTGCCATCTTCTTTTGACAACCCATCTTCTCTTGATACTTTTATTGTATCATCTATTGATGCGGTGTCTTCTCTGATGTGCCATCTCTTCGTTATCCCCTTTGGCGACTCGACAGGTTTTGAAGACTCTTCATGCTACGACGACACTCTCAAGACGCGGATTTGGATTATCTTTTTTTAGTATTACACTTCTTCAAATGCAATGCTATTGCATACGCTTTTGCATTTGAAAGGGGGTGTTAAGGAGTATTAGTTTTGGTCTAGGAGTCATTATTAGTCTATGTTTAGTTTCCTTGCACCTCAAGTCATGTGTATGCTAACGCTCACACATGTGGTGGGAGCCAAACCCGCCCACATGCCCTATAGCACACAGACTACTCCATGTCACCGCATGCATGCCTGTGGAAATCTTTTTGGATTTTCTGTTTTAAAAATGTTTTATCTCTTAAATGAAAAATCCGATTGAAGATCCGTTTTCACCATTAAATCTCTCGCGACGAGATCTTCAAAACTAGATCTCATATCAATATATTTCGACGAATTTTTTTGGGTTAAAAGTTGCCGTGTCTATTGCACATGAATTGTCATGATGTTTACACTGAAGTTGCCATAATATGTTTCAGCTATTTTCTTCTACATTTAAAAATAATTTTGACATGTTATAAAACGAGGAATTAAGAAACTAGACTTGCCATGCACCATAGATTAAAATTGCCATGATACATGCACTTAAAATTGCCATGGTTCATACAAAAAAATATTTTCATGTTCAAAGTACTGGAATTGGCATCATCGAAAAACTAAAATTGCCATGATTTACAAACTAAAATTGCCACATGGAACTTTAGTTTAAACACTATGACAACTACAGTGTAAACATCATGTCAACTTTTGGGGATTTTTTTTTTCGTCGAAACATATCAACATGGGGTCTAGTTTTGAAGATCTCGTCGAGACGGATTTAATGGTGAAAACGGATTTTTAATTCGCTTTTTTAGTTAGGAGTAAAACATTTTTAAGCCGAAAATAAAAAAGATTTCTGCTGATGTCATTTGTTCATACGTGGCAAAATGAGTGGTGATGGAGGTGTGTGAGCGATGTACAAACGCCCACACGTGTGGGCGTTAGTTTTTCCGTATATATATGCCCCTTGGGCCTTCAATAAAGATACAGTTTTGCTAAAGCACATCTAGATGTACCATAAGTATTGCACATCTAAGTCCTATGTCATTGATCTTAGTCGAGATTCGTGTGGATATTTTCTTTTTCTTTTTTCTTTTTCTTTTTTCTTGATTCACTCACTTAGATGTGCAATAACTAGGGTACATCTAGACGTGCCCTAGACACACCCAGATACATAAGGCTGGTCATAGTGGGGAGTAACTTAGACTAGTAATGTTACTAGTCTATGTTACTACCTCTATAGTGCATAGTGTCATAGATTAGTATCATAGATGGTCTCATTTATTGTCATGCATGACACATAGTAGCATCACATTTATTATGTTACGGTATCTACCTATGTCACTATAACCATCTTTTTCTTCTTTAATTGCCTGCCACATAAGCATGTTTGCGACTCCCAAATGCATGATACTACTTATGTTACCCACTATGGCCAGCCTAAGTTGCTTTACTAACAGTAAACCCCCCGGGCCAATCGGAGCGCGGCATTTGATCGAGTTCTCTCCGCCACTACCCGGATGCCACTCCTTGCATACGTGGCGGTCCAAGCCCCACCCCACCGCTCGGCCATTTGCCGGCCACCACGCGTCTGCCGCTCCCTGGACTCGACTCCTCTCGTCTCGGTTGGGGGGAGAAAGAGAGAGAGAGCAGAGAAGACAGGGAGGGGGGAAGAGGCCGTCTGCGAATTTGAGGATTTTCCTCTCCCTCTCTCTCTTTTGTTCGTAGCCGTCTGGATATGCTACCGCTGGCACCCGGGAGACAGCACGAATCGGGCGCGGTCGCCGCTACCTGAGCTGGAGGAGGATGTTTGATTGCAACGGGGAATCCCAACAGCAGGTGCGCCGCCGCCTCCCTCTTCTCTGCTCTGTTCTAATTTGCGTTCTCCTCACACGGTTAGATCTGCTATGTGTTCACGACGTGTCATGTATGTTGCGTTCTAGGTTTAGATGTGGTGGTTTGAGAAGGGGTAGGAGATGCTTTCCATGGAGGTCTGAGCGTGGTTGCGCAGCAGAGCAAGTCATTTTGACATCTCTATGTTTTTTTTTTTTGACGGGGGAGCAGTCATGGTTTACTACTAGTACTAGTTACGGATGTAGCCGGTAAGACTGCCTATTGCTTCGAGGAGTACTGGAATGCTGCGCCACGTGCTTGAGAGGGGAAAAAGCACAACAAATATTTTGTATGTGTGTAGTGTTGCTGCAATCTGTCTATCTGAAAATGACCCCATTTTAGCACCAGTTTTCATACCTACCTGAAAATGACCCTATTTCAAGCTCTGTATGGTTTTCCACCTCTCATGGTAGCTGAGTCTACACTACCTGACTCCATTTGTGAGGACAGTGAGAACTTATTACAAAACAGAGAGCTAGCAATGGAAGTGATCAAGAAAAATTTGCTGAAAGCTCAAGACAGAATGAAGTACTTTGCTGATAAGAAGAGAACTGACAGGCAATTCCAAGTGGGTGACATGGCCTATCTCAAGCTTCAACCTTACAGGCACACCTCACTTAGTCTCCACAAACACCTGAAACTCCATTCCAAATTTTATGGTCCCTTCAGAGTGCTGCTATAAATTGGGAACACTACATATAAATTGCTCCTTCCAGAAGGGTGTCAACTACATCATACCTTCCATGTCAGGCAGCTCAATAAGCATGTCAGCCCTCATGTCATACCAACTCGTCACTTGCCTCTAGTGGATGAGAATGGACTGATCAAAATGGAGCCAGAAAAGGTACTGGAAAGGAAATTGATTCCCAGACCACAGGGGAACATCAGTATTCCTGTTGTATGTTTGCTAGTCAAATGGGCGAACAAGTCGATCGAAGCAGCAACATGGGAGGACTCAACATTTATACAAAAGTTTTTTCCCTCCTTTCAGCCTTGAGGACAAGCATTGTCCCAATTGGGGGGTATTCTCAGGTTCGAGACTGAATCAACTGAAGAATAGTGACACTTCTACTGTCTCCGCGTGATGCTCCTGAGGTCGCGCTCGACGTTCATCCTTGATCGTAGGGCTCACGTCGCTTGATACCGGTTCGCCCGTTTATGTTCATTGTCAGCCGCTGATCGAAGATCGGATGCTACACCACCTCTCTCGCATCATTGTTCAGCATCTGGCAACGTTGACTGGTTGCCTTTGCTTTCTGTTTTAGCTTTTCACCTGCTTACGACTGTAATGGCTATAAAGCACCATTTCTTTGCGTTTGAGACCAACTTTATGTAATTGTGTAATTGGGTTGTAACCGTAACCGCCTGTGGCGTGCTACAGTGCCCTAATTTCCTACTCCCTCCGTCCCAAAATAAGTGTCTCAACTTTGTACTAACTCTAGTACAAAGTTGTACTAAGCTCTAGTACAAGCTTAGTACAACTTTGTACTTGAGTTAGTACAAAGTTGAGACACTTATTTTGGGACGGAGGGAGTATTTTGCAATAGAAACCCTAGCAACTCGAGCCAATTTGCACTAAAATCTTCTAAGTTTCTTCTTTCACAATATAATCCAGTCAGTAGCTAGCCATGCCCTAACAGAGAGAGAGAGAGAGCGATAGAGGTAGGTGGGAAGAATAGGAAGACCAGAAAGGGATTTGCTACAGTCTTCTTCGATGGCTCACTCCTCTACGCTTTTGACTTAAGTACTGGTTACATTCGCTAGTCCTGAACCCCACACGCAGGTGATTACTATTGTTTGAGAGAGAGATAGAGGCAGGTGGGATGAACAGGAAGAACAGAAGGGCATTGGGAGAAGTGCATATTTCAACCCCAAACTCATGCCCTAGTTAATTTACAACCCCAAGCTCCAATACCGTCTAGACTAGGGCATGAGTTCGGGGTTGAAATATGCACTTCTCTCAAGGGGCAGTCTTCTCCGATGCCTCACTCCTCTACTCAATCGGCTTAAGTACTTGTTACATTAGTGTCCTAGTTGATTAAGCAACTTCGTTAGGAAAGAGTCCAGTCAGTTTAGAGATCGTATTAGAGTTTGAATAGATTTACTGGCTTGTTTTGAACTGGACTACATGTTCTTTATTCTCCCTGAATATTCGTGGTCTTTTATACATTTTGAGAATATTAACATTTCATCAAATTACAAATTTAAATAGAGGCAGGTGATAGAGTTTGCGATTTGCTAAATTTTATGATGTGAGACTAAAAAACAGTAACAACATAGTCCCAAACAAGTTGGGGTAGGCTAGAGGTGAATCCCATAAGATCTCACGACCAACTCATTGTTTTGGCATATGGATAGCAAGCTTCCACGCATCCCTGTCCATGGCAAGCTCTTTGGTGATATTCCAATCCTTCAGGTATCTCTTTACGGACTCCTCCCATGTCAAGTTCGATCTACCCCGACCTCTCTTGACATTATCAGCACACTTTAGCCGTCCGCTGTGCACTGGAGCTTCCGGAGGCCTGCGTTGAATATGCCCAAACCATCTCAGATGATGTTGGACAAGCTTCTCTTCAATCGGTAATACCCCAACTCTATCTCGTATATCATCATTCCGGACTCGGTCCTTCCTTGTGTGGCCACACATCCATCTCAACATGCGCATCTCCACCACACGTAACTGTTGAACATGTTGCCTTTTAGTCGGCCAACACTCAGTGCCATACGACATTGTGGGTCGAACCGCCGTCCTATAGAACTTGCCTTTTAGTTTTTGTGGCACTTTCTTGTCACAGAGAATGCCAGAAGCTTGGTGCACTTCATCTATCCGGCTTTGATTTGATGGTTCACATCTTCATCAATACACCCATCCTTCTGCATTATTGACCCCAAATATCGAAAGGTGTCCTTGTGAGGCACCATCTGCCCATCAAGGCTGACCTCCTCCTTGTGCCTAGTAGTATTGAAACCGCACCTCATGTACTCGGTTTTAGTTCTTCTAAGCCTAAAACCTTCCGATTCCAAGGTTTGTCTCCATAACTCTTAACTTCCTATGACCCCCATCTGAGTATCGTTGACTACCACCACATCATCTGCAAAGAGCATACACCATGGGATATCTCCTTGTATATCCCTTGTGACCTCATCGGTCACCAAAGCAAAAAAGATAAGGCCTCAAAGATGACCCCTGGTGCAGTCCTATTTTAATCGGGAAGTCATCAGTGTCGCCATCACTTGTTCGAACACTTGTCTCAACATTATTGTACATGTCCTTAATGAGGGTAATGTACTTGTCTCAATAAATCTGACTAGAGTGTCGACCACTACTAAAAGTCACTAGATGTGATCCTCTCTTTTTAAAGAGGGTGTTAGCTACGATCATGTCGTAGGCTAGAGCAAAGCTTAAGACATCTTCTCCTTGATTCCTGATGCCATAGCCAAAGCCCCCATGCATCCCTTCAAAACCTGTGTTAGATGTACCCACGTGGCCATTGAGGTCTCCTCCTATGAACAGCTTCTCGCCAATCGTACACTTCTAACCATGTCCTCCAGGCCTCCCAGTACTCCCTCTTGGTGTTCTCATTGTGGCCTACTTGCGGGGCATACATGCTGATAACATTGAGAACTAAGTCCCCAACTACCAGCTTGACCAGGATAATCCGGTCCCCACGTCTCTTGATGTCTACCACTCCGTACTTGAGGCGTGTACCACAGCTTGAAGCCGGTATCCTCCACCTCCTTCGCCTTCTGTCCCCTCCATTTGGTTTCTTGGACGCAAAGGATATCAACACCTCTCGGCACCGCTGCATCAACTAGCTCCCGAAGCTTCCCTGTTAGGGACCCTACGTTCCAGCTACCTAAGCGAATCCTCCTAGACTCGGCTAGCTTCCTTACCCTTCGCACTCGTCGAGTCAAATGTGAAGACCCTTGCTCATTTTCCACTACATCCGGGCGACGATGTAGTGCGCCACTAAGGATGCGACGACCCGATCCTCGCTCACTTGCCACCGTATCCAGATCAAGATACGGTGCGCCATCGAGGGGATGACGGCCCGGCCCTTGCCCATTTGACACCACACCCGGGTTCCGATGTGGCGCGTCGCTGAGAGGGTTACGCCTCTTTTGGGTTTTATCTCCATAAGAGTGGCTGAGTTTTGACGTTGTCTCGCCAAGCCTATCACAACCCTCCTCAGTATGATGCGCAAATTAATTTTGATTAGCGACGCAGAGACACTGCTACTTTTTATCCAGATGATTTAGTCTTTGGTTTTGAAATGCAGGTAGGGGATGGAATCTGGGCTGAACTCAGGGAGAATGAAGACCATATAACACCTTGCCCCAAGGATACGAAGGATAGTAGATCAATCTGTGTTCGAGACCAGAAGAAGAATGATGATGAAGCAGCTAGTGTTGTGGGCCTTACTGAATGTACTTCAGGGGGTCAAACTGAACATCCTGGTTTGGAAAAGCAGGCTGCCACTGAGGCTAGTGGACATTATTCAGCTGCACAACTTGACATAGAATCCTGGCCTGACCTGCCTCTCCCGAGCACTGCATTTGATAGAAACTACAATGACTATAATATAGCATCAACATATTTGGATTTCAATTCTGCATCTAGTTTACAAAAAGTTACCAGAAGCGTGTCAGGTTTGTTTCATTATTTAACATTTCTACATTCAAACATGCCACACATGTAGGAAAAAAAAAGGTAAAGACACAATACTTTCAAAGCAAATTATATATCTTTCGTTAGCCCATATACAGTGCAGCTGGATGGTGAATCTGAAGTGTTTGGCAATGAGAATGAAGAAAAGAGCAACAACCTTCTCGACTGTGACTGGGGCAATATTGGAGATTTTGATGATTTTGACTACTTGTTTAGGTAAGGTTGGAAATCAAATGAAACAACAAGTATGGATAGTTGGTACGATACTATTACCGGTTTAATAAACTTATAGCTTGATGTGGTTCTGCAGCAACACTGAAGCCTTATTTGGAAATGAGATGATTGTTAATGGCAGTAATTTCCTTGTTACGAGTTCAGATGTGGTTGTCGGTACTGTACAATCAATCCCCTTTCCGGTATGTATATGTAGTACTCGGATCTTTTATTGCTAATTTTCATTTCCTCTGTAGCATTGAGCTCTTTCTTATCAATGCGACTTGATTGTTTTACAGTGTATACCATTAAATAAGCAACCATCTTCTGATTGTGGATCTTCTTCGGTTCTGATTAATTGTACTCCCAGTAAAATAGCCAAACAAGAAATCAAGGTACATGGCTAAATGCATTGACATGCCTAGCAACCATCTCTTGGTTGCTCTTGTATATACGATACAACTTTTGGGGGGTAGTAGATGTTACAGACAGGTATTGGGGGCAGCACTATAGCCGCAGGCCCAGACCTGCCACACAGTCCGTAACCACAATACCAACAGGTGGGCCTTAGGCAGGCACATGGCTAATCCTTGGCGGCCAAGAAGTCCAAGTTTATCCCTAGCAAATATATTTCTATTAGGAAGTTGTCTTTACTTTCCAAACGGTTAGGATCTGGTTTGCTTTCCAAGTTTTGTGATCTCTCTGATCTATATAAAGAGAGGATAGTTTGTATTAGGATTATCAATCAAGAAATAGGGAAAATTGCCCCAAACTGAGAGTTCAGAGCCTCCAGCGTCACGGCAGGGGACGAGCCCCTACATGCGCCTAAGGGCGAACCTCGCTATCCCCTCCGATCAGATCCCAGTTTCCACCTCCCAACTCCACGCACGTAACATCTTGGTATCAGAGAGGACCTTCCTCGGCCACCCACCACCAACAGCCACCAATTCCCCCCCCCCCCCCCCCCCCTTTTCTACCTGACCTCAAAGCACTACCCGAGCTGCGGTCTGATGTCGCAGCATTGACGGAACAACTAGCGGCTGCTAGGGTGTCCATTGACCTTCTGGAGAAGGGAGGATCCAGCAAGGCACAGAGCAAAGATGAAGATGAGATTGACAACACAGCTGCTGCTGCACTGGCTGCACCGTTTGCCTACCGGGAGGCTCCAAAGTTCCACAAGCTGGAATTCCCTACCTATAACGGGGAGGGCGACCCGTTGCCTTGGTTGAACCGTGTCGAGTGCTTCTTCAAGGGCCACCAGACGGAGGACAAGGAAAAGGCGTGGATGGCCTCCTATCACCTAACCGATGATGCTGCACTATGGTACAGCCGGCTGGAGATGATGCATGGCGAACCACCATGGCCAAAGTTTGTCAAATACCTGAACCGCAGTTTTGGGCCAAGGATCAGGACTAGTCGGCTGGCGGAAATTAAACACTTGAAACAAACAGGCTCGGTATGCGACTACAAGAAGCAATTCCTCACTCTTGTTTGCAGGTGCGAGAGTCTTTCAGAAGAGCAACAGATCGAGTTGTTCATTGCTGGGCTACGCAAGCCCATCCGTACTGATGTGGACTTGCAGTACCCATCGAACCTTGAGGCTGCCATGAGCTTAGCACTCTCCTATGAGCAGGGTTGTTTTACAGATGATGAGGACACAACCACACCACTCTCAGGCACAATATTGTCGTCCAAAGCAACCAAGGCAACAGCAACGGTCGCTGTTTCCCTACCCAAACAGCCTGCTGCTGTCCCAGCCGGACAGCCCCTCCCTGCTAGGCAATTCAAGAAACTTACCCCAACAGAGATGGCCGACCGGCGCACTAAAGGGTTGTGCTTTAACTGTGATGAGAAGTACGCCCGTGGCCACCGTTGTGCCCGGCTTTTTTGGATCGAGGTGCCTGATGGGGAAGACACTGACGACGTTGATGCTGACACAGTTGAGAAAGTGTTCGCCCTGGCAGCATCTGACACTACTGCGAGAGGTCCAGGAGCGTCAACCAATGGCACGCCAACCATCTCGGTGCGTGCACTTACGGGTATATGCATTGGCAAGACCATGCAGCTACATGTCCAAGCTGCTGGAGGTCGTCTCAGGGCTCCGGTGGACTCAGGATCCACACATAATTTTCTAGCTGAGGAGGCAGCCAGTCGCATGGGAATTTCCCTTGAACAACGCCCGGGGTTCAAGTAACCGTGGCTAACGGGGACAAAGTTTCGAGTGCTGGATGTGTGCAGGGCCTCTTGCTGGATGTCCTTGGCGAGCTGTTTGTCATTGACTGTCATGCCACTCCCTTGGATGGTTTCGACTTGGTACTTGGCGTCCAATGGTTGCGCACACTGGGGCCCATACTTTGGGACTTTGAGCACTTGACCATGTCGTTTTGGAAGAAAGATCACCAGGTCATTTGGCACAGCATCAACATGTCCGAAGGGCCACTGCAGGTCCATTCATGTGCCACCGATGACCACATGGCCATACTTCTGGAAGGGTTCAAGGCTCTGTTTGATAAACTGTGTGGCTTACCACTGGTGCGCATGTGCGACCACGCATTCGGCTCTTGCCAGGAACGACCCCTATTGCAGTTCGCCCATACCGTTACCCTCAGCTCCAGAAGGATGAGATTGAACGCCAATGTGAGGATATGCTCCAGCAAGGTATCATCCGGGAAAGTAACTCTGAATTTTCTTCCCTGGTGATTCTTGTCAAGAAACAGGTCGCACATGGAGGTTTTGCGTGGACTACCGCCAACTTAATGATGGTACTGTCAAGGATAAATACCTGATTCCGGTTGTCGACGAGCTCCTGGATGAGCTCAATGGTTCTTCGTTCTTCACCAAGCTTGATCTCCGCAGTGGGTATCATCAGGTTCGGATGCACGAGCCAGATGCCAAGATGATGGCCTTCCGCACGCATCACGGCCATTACGAGTTTTTGGTGATGCCTTTTGGCCTCACCAACGCACCAGCCACGTTCCAAGCCTTGATGAATGCTGTTCTTTGTCCTTCTCTTCGGAAATTTGTACTCGTTTTCTTTGATGATATTTTGATCTACAGGAAGTCTTGGACAGAACACCTTCGTCATGTTCGTGCTGTCTTGCTTCTCCTACAGCAGCATCAGCTATCCTGAAGCGCTCTAAGTGCTTCTTTGGTGAGCGCAAAGTGGCCTATTTGGGCCATATCATCTCAGCAGACGGCGTCGCCATGGACCCGGCCAAGGTGGAAGCGGTGGAGGCATGGCCAAAACCACGAAGTGTCCGCGCCCTTAGCGGGTTCCTTGGGCTTGCTGGGTATTATCGCAAGTTCATCCAGGACTACAGAGTGCTCTCAGCTCCACTCACCAAGCTCGTCAAGAAAGAAGGCTTTTTGTGGTCCCCGGAGGCTGACACAGCCTTTCACACACTCAAGCAGGCACTCGCAGCAGGACCTGCCTTGCAGCTACCGGACTTCAACTCTCCATTCTTGGTGGACTATGATGCGTCTGGCACGGGCTTTGGAGCCGTGCTACACCAAGGGGGCAGACCTCTTGCTTTCTTCAGCAGGGCGGTGGCACCATGCCATGTCAAGCTAGCAGCTTATGAGCGTGAGCTAATTGGATTGGTGAAAGCTGATCGACATTGGAGGCCGTATTTGTGGGGCCGAAGCTTCAAAATAAGAACATATCACTATAGTCTGAAATACTTGCTTGACCAGCGCCTCTCCACCATTCCGCAACATCAATTGGTAAGCAAGCTGCTGGGATATGACTGCACTGTGGAGTATCGACCAGGCCGTCAAAATACAGTGGCATATGCTCTCTCCAGGTGCCACGAGGAGGAGCTAGGGGCTGTCTTTGTTCTCTCATGTCCTCAGTTTCAACTTTTTGATGATTTGCGCCAGGAAATTGCCACTAGTGCAGACCTCACAGCGTTGCGTGACTCCATTAAAGCAGGGATGGCTGCAGGGCCTTGGAGTGTCACCGACGGCCTCATTCTCCATAAAGGTCGGGTCTACATCACAACAGCCTCAGTTTTCCTCCCTGCAATCTTGGCAGATGCCCACGACTCCGGTCATGGGTGTTCAGAAGACACTTCACCGATTGCGTGCCAATTTTTACATCCCTTGCATGCGAGCAGTGGTGGAGGAGTTTGTGCGGTCTTGTGTCGTGTGCCAGCGCAACAAGACTGAGCATCTTCCCGGTGGCCTTCTCCAACCCCTTCCAGTCCCTCAACATGTTTGGACAGACATTTCCATGGACTTTGTGGAGGGCCTGCCGAAAGTGGGTGGTAAGTCAGTCATTTGACTGTTGTTGACCGTTTCTCGAAATATAACCACTTCATTGCTTTGGGACATCCATACTCTGCTAGCTCTGTTGCCAAGGCCTTCGTCGATAACATAGTTCTTCTACATGGATTTCCGACGTCCATTGTGAGCGACCGTGACCCAGTATTTACCAGCAATTTCTGGACCGAGCGTTTCCGCCTCGCTGGTGTCAAACTACAACTCAGTTCTGCATTTCATCCCACTGACGGACAAAAATAAGTGCTGAACCGCATCATTGGCATGTACTTGCGGTGTTTAGTGGGCGATCGTCCTAAACAGTGGCCTCACTGGCTTCCTTCGGTTGAGTTCTGCTACAACTCATCTTTTCAGTCCGCCCTGAAAGCTACTCCTTTCGAGGTGGTATATGGGCGTCCGCCTCCGATGCTTGTATCTTATGAGCCAGGCCTTGCAAAAGTAGCAGCTGTGGACCGTGCCCTCTCAGACCGTGACGAGTTCCTTGCTGACATACGGGATCGCCTTCTCCAAGCTCAGAATAGCATGAAGATCCACCATGATGAGAAGCACCGTGACATTGCCTTCACCATTGGAGAATGGGTCTGGCTTCACCTTCAGCATCGGCCCACGGCATCCTTGGGTGCGCACAGCAATGCCAAGCTCGCTCCACGATACTTTGGACCATATCAAATTCTTGAGCGCATTGGTGAGGTGGCATACCGGTTGCAGCTTCCACCTCATGCACGGATTCATGATGTATTCCATGTGGTGTTCCTCAAAAAAATATCATGGTCCGCCCCCAGATACCCCTCCTGCATTACCGGACATCTTACATGGCAGGGTGGTTCCAACTCCGGCTGTTGTGCTTCGCTCACGTCTGTTCAAGGGAGTCCCTGAAGTATTGGTGCAGTGGCAGGGTGCTGATTCGACAGCTACTTCATGGCTGCCCCTGGAAGACTTCAAGCATCGTTATCCAGATTTCCAGCTCGAGGACGAGCTGTTTCTCCAGGCGGGCGGAAGTGTTACGGACAGGTATTGGGGGCAGCACTATAGCCGCAGGCCCAGACCTGCCACACAGTCTGTAACCACAATACCAACAGGTGGGCCTTAGGCAGGCACATGGCTAATCCTTGGCAGCCAATAAGTCCAAGTTTATCCCTAGGAAATATATTTCTATTAGGAAGTTGTCTTTACTTTCCAAACGGTTAGGGTCTGGTTTGCTTTCCAAGTTTTGTGATCTCTCTGATCTATATAAAGAGAGGATAGTTTGTATTAGGATTATCAATCAAGAAATAGGGAAAATTGCCCCAAACTGAGAGTTCAGAGCCTCCAGCGTCACGGCAAGGGACGAGCCCCTACATGCGCCTAAGGGCGAGCCTCGCTATCCCCTTCGATCAGATCCCAGTTCGGACCTCCAACTCCACGCACGTAACAGCAGATGCTAATGCTAATGTATGCTGAGTGTAAAATTGTCTGGGTAGTGATTATTCTCGAAAACTAAATCAGACCAGTAATTGTGTATGTGCAATGCACATTAATATTAAGCAAGATATTAATTGTATTGCACATTAATATTAGGCAAGATATAAATTGCATATTAATATTAGGTAGGACTAGTACAATGCTCGTGCGTTGCTACGGGCAAAATACAGGAAAATAAATCAAACTGATGACTAAGTGACATCAGTGAAGTCCTTCGAATATATATCACCTTTTACCAAATTCTTTAGCGGATACTATGAGAGCAACTGTGCACCGGTCGCCTATTTTTTATCGGTGGTAAAAATTTGTGATCGTCGTCTTCTTCCTCCTCTTTGTCTTCCTCCTTCCATCCCAACAACCCATCCTTCGACGCTGGTCGTGGCCAGTGTCGATGTCCTGCGCCACCCTACCCGAGCCACCTTCTTTGTTGGTTCATCATTGCCCCGACACTGATCGAGGCCGGTGTCGATGCTGCCCTGCCCATTCTCAAAACAATTATGCAAATCTCAGATGATCTCTTAAATGAAACATGTTATCAGTGCTTGGCGAGATGGCATGTGCATAGCTTATATGAAGCATGTGAAAGAGGGTATCATGTTTTTAGAGGGATGGATTGATCAGCACAAGCATGCATGTATGGAAACTTAATGCCTTCCAGAATTAAGCCACAAATTTTTCAAGCAAAGCACCATATTTTTCTTATGCTAGAAGGGTGAACACGTATGCAAAGGAGCTGAAATCAACCTTAATGTTTGGCACATTTTTATATTGGTATAGATACGGTTGAACAGGTGAGATTTGTCGGATCTCCGCAACTCGCTCTTTTTATATTGGTATAGATATTGAAGGTGGTAGCTAGCCATGTGATGCATATGCTCATCTTTTATGAATGAATTCATCTCCATCTTTCATGATGATCTGGGAAATTGTTTTCTTCACATGGTTGCTATCCTTTCTAAACATATAAATTAACACATATAAGAGTGTCAATTGTCCAGTGTAGTGATTTTTAAACACTTATTCACTTCATAGTTATCATTTATTTTTCACTTGCAATTTAGAGATCTTTTGAACTGGCCTGAATGGAGCTGATGATCATATCCTGATAAATTTGGCTATACCAATCTGATATCTGTTATCCAGCCTAAGGCTCCAATAGTTGATGTTCACCAGAAAAGTAACAACAACAACAACAACAAAGCCTTTAGTCCCAAACAAGTTGGGGTAGGCTAGAGGTGAAACCCATAAGATCTCGCGACCAACTCATGGTTCTGGCACATGGATAGCAAGCTTCCACGCACCTCTGAACAAAAGATGCTACTTGTAATGTATGCTGTTTTTCTATACATGTATTCAGTTGATCCTCTCTGGATTCATCCTGTATGACATTTTCCCCCTCCTATTGGGAACTGTCTTCACTACTATAATTGCCGTTTTGATAGCCTAGAATTTATATGTAGTTTAAAATTGGTCAAAACAATAGGTACTTGGTTACATCTTGTTTCAGTGAGTGACCTGGCTCGTTACAACCCAGTATAAATGTGGCACTTTTGTAGGGAGATGTAAAGAAGAGACAATTGAAATCACAAAGAAAACCAGATGACGGAAGCAAAAGTAAAACATCCAACAATACAAGTGGTTTCTCCCAGAACCAAGGACACCAGCAACCAGACAGTTTGCATTCATTATCCGAACCTCCTGTCCAGCATTTTCAGACTCGTCAATATGCACTGCTCCACGATAGCAAGAATATGGAGCAATTTCAAGATGCTATTCAGCTTGCATTCCCTGGCTATGGATATCCTGCATATCCATGTCCTACCATTCCGGCGGTGTCAAATATTCAGGCTGAAGGCCATCAGACAAACCCAAAGGCTGCATGTTACCAAACTTCAGTAGATCCTCTGAAGCAATCAAGTTCCACAGAAAAGCCACAAGATATGCCATCAAGGGCACTGATGATGACACCCCAGGAAAAGATTGAAAAGCTTAGGCGCCGACAACAACAACATGCCCTGAGAGCTATTCAACAACAGCAGCAGCAATTTCGTCAAGAGGGTTCGGGCAGGGACACTTTGGTACCTCGAGCATACTCCCGAAGGAACAAGAACTCAGATTCATTAGGGAGTTCAGGTATCATAGACGAAAATGCACTAGAGCAGACTTCAGCTTGTCGTAAAGAGATTCATAAGAATTCTGGAATTCCTGATGATCCCTTTATAGAGGAAAAAATATATTATGAGCTTAAAGATGCCCTTGGGAAGGTCATTTCTTTGTTCTTTCTGTAAAACGTTATTGATGTTCATGTGTTGAGTGAAACACTTTTCAGTTGCAGGATTTGGTCTTATGAAAATGAAATTGACTAAATATTTTATTCCTTGTGCAGCTGGATGCCAGGACTCGACTCTGCATTCGAGACAGTCTGCTTCGATTGGCTCATAGTTCCTCACAGAGACAAATTGCTGGTGACAGAACTAGCAGTAACAAGACTAAAAGAGATGAAGATGAAGTTTCAGAAAATGACGCATCCAACAGGAGAAAAAGGTATATTGCTTAATGCCAAAGTGGGTTAGTACTCCCTCCATTCCAGGAAAAGAGTGTATATAACTCCCACAACTATCACATTTTGGACAGATAACCCCCTCACGTCCACAAGCATCATGTTTTGGACAGATAACCCCCTCACGTCCAAAACCGGGATCTTAATTGCCTCAACTATCCAAAACCAGGCAAATCACCCCCTCCAAACTGTTTTGGCAGGTGGTTTTGCCCACATGGCCCGCTGACCAGATTTTTTTGTTTGACTTACACTGCCATCTCATCTCATGACTCACATGTCAGTGTAATCAATTGTTTCTTTAAAAAACCTGTTTTTCTTTCCTCAAGACACATCAATGGAGCTGCACATGTCCGCATCTCCGGCGACTGTCGTGTGCTCCCCTGACGAGACCGTGGCGCATGCCGGTGAGGAAAACTAGCAGCAGGGTACTCGATCGTCCATCTCCTCAAGAGTCAAGACACGCGTTTAGCAGGTACGGCCCCTAGTCTCTGACTCCAGGGAGCTTGCCATCCCGCCGCTACACAATCCCCGAGTAGGCCAGCGTGGGAGTCCACCTGATACTGCCGTCGGCGTATTCCTATTACGCGCACCTCCACACAGCGCTATGGCGGAAGTGTTGTGCTGCCGCCTTCCCCATAGTCAGCATGCACGGTGGCCCCGATGTCCGTGGGAATGCCGAGGGCCGAGCTGCGCGTTGGGATGACAAGTGTCGGCGACTTTGGGCGCAGCTAAATCCTATCAAGCAGGCCGCAAGTGTCGGGATGACAATACCCGCACAATCGTAATGAAGTTTTCTGCAAAGAAGAAGCGGCAGGGTCCCCAACGCGCTGCTCGTTCGGAGATGTTGTGGCGATGGCGACGCGCCGCTACACCACCTCTGCGTCGCCCTGCGCAGGTACTGTGGGGGCGTTCGAGCGGGCACCTCTGAAGACTCTTGTGTCGTGGAGCAGTGACTATCCTACTCCCTCGGCCATGGCATTCAAGAACTCCACCTCCGAACGAGCACATGCCATGATGACATGATCTGCACGTCTCTTGTCCTGCTCCTTCTCACGTCCATCTCATGTCCCTGGAGACGCAGGCCATGAGCAACATCATCACTTTTTTCTCTGGCTCCATACAACAGCCGAACTGATGCACGTGGCCTGTGACCGGACAACGGACATCATGGGGAAACGAGCTCCGAATGTTGTTCTGCAACACGAAGCCTCCCATGGGATGGACGCAGGTGGAGCCCGAAAACAATGGCTCGTGCGGGATGGAGTGACGCGTCCTGCTGTGGATAGTTTCCGCTGCTGTCACAACGGTCGGCGGCCTCGATCGCGCCTCCGTGCCTGGACATGGCGCCCCCTCGTTCACTTCGCTACGCCTCCGGCAAGCTCTCGACGCGCTCCCAGCTCAGCGCATGGCCTCACCCAGTGCAGCAGAGCTTTTCCATGTCTCCTCGCTGCCACGTTTGCAAAACCACCATAAAAAACCACTTACCAGGGCATGAGGGGATGATTTGCCTGGTTTTGGATAGTTGAGGGGATTAAAATCCCGGTTTTGGAAGTGAGGGGGTGAATAAGGTGCACACACATTTCAAGAATCAAGTTTGACCATCAGTTTAACCAACAAAATGTGGGTTATGTGCGCCAACATTTTTATTTTCATTAGTATAATTTTGAAGTCACATAACTTATAGTGTTGGTCTAGTTGATGGTCATAGTTAAATCTTGAAATGTGTGCTGGTATGTAGGGGTTATTGGTGACTCCACTGTGATTCTAGATCTAACATCTAGCTCAAGCAGACTTGCCCTGACAGATTGTATAGCTAGGCATGTATATATGCCCTGATAGATTGTATAGCTAGGCAGACTTGCTGTACTGTCTTTATAAAATTGGGGTCCTATTTATTATTTTATGTAGTTCATACACAATATGTGTTATTCTGCTGAAGAAAAAGGGGAAAGAAAAGAAAATAAAAGAAGGGCAAAGAAGGCTTGAAACATGCCATGATAGTTGTTGCTTCAATTAAGTTCAACTTCAATTATAATGATTTTAGTTTTGTTTGAAATACCAAATTTGACCAACATATCAGAATTGCTTAGCTTGAAAAAAATGCAAAGAAAAGAAAACTTGTATATCAATGCCCAAAAATATCAAAGTTGTTGGGGTTTGAGTAAAAAAAGAAATTAAACTAGTTAAATAGGAAATCCTATCATGTTTTTTGAAGTAACATATATTTTTTAAAAGACATACATTTCATTGGTTCTTACTTAGCTCTAGGAAATCCTTGGTTACAAGTGTTCCTTTGGCATGGACATTTTGATGATAGGGACACTTTGGTGTGCTTGAGGCAAAAGGCAAATATTCCCCTGAAAGTTGGAAGCTCTAGGTATTTACTGGTGTAGTTGGAACATGCATCGTTGTTGGCTGATACAAGAAGATTCAGAAAAGGGACTGCCACGTAAATAAATACAACCATGTCCACATGTAAGATGCTCTGAAATTCCTTCATAACCCTAGCAAGTAATTGAAAGGATCTGAACTTTGCCAAGATGGGTAAAGCGTGTCAACTCTCCTGGTGGAGAGCCCGCATATTATATATTCATAGGATGGGGCTTATCCCATAAATGCATACACTTGATTGTTACAATTGTGCATAGCACGTTGAGAGTAAGAGAGATACACGGAGGTTTACAAGAGAGTTAAAGAAGAGAGTTACAGGCATAAACCGTGTACGTTTAATCTTGATCTTTAACTAGACATCCATAACATCCGCCATAAGATATCCATAACAACCGCCATAATATATCTTTAACACCCTCCCTTATTCTGAACTTCCCAAGTTAAGATTACGCTTGAACTCCTCAAACGGTCGTGTGGCCAAGGCTTTTGTAAAACCATCTGCAACTTGATCCTTTGAATGAACAAACCGAATCTGCAACTCCTTATTAGCAACTCTTTCCCTCACAAAATGATAATCAATCTCTATGTGTTTGGTTCTTGCATGAAAGATAGATTAGCAGATAGGTATGTAGCACCAAGATTGTCACACCAAAGACATGGGGTTGGTGTGTGACATATGCCAAGTTCCTTAAGCATGGACATGACCCATATAATCTCTGTTGTTGCATTTGCCAATGCTTTGTATTCTGCCTCAGTACTTGACCTGGAAACTGTGGCTTGTTTCTTTGCACACTATGAGATCAAATTAGGTCCAAAGAAGACTGCAAAACCACTTGTTGATCTTCTATCATCTATGCAACCTGCCCAGTCAGAGTCAGAAAACACACTAACAAGTGTGGATGAAGACTTGCTAAAGGTTATGCCAATACTAAGTATTTTTCACATATCTCAGTATACGTTTGGCAGCAGTCCAATGAGCTGTAGTTGGTGCATGCCGAAACTGACAAACCTTATTGACAACAAAGCAAATATCAGGCTTGGTGAGAGTCAAATACTGAAGTGCACCCACCAAACTTCTGTACTTAGTACCATCCTCTTGACTCAGGAGTTCTCCTTCAGCAAGAGATAGTTT
The DNA here is from genome assembly GCF_002575655.3 of Aegilops tauschii subsp. strangulata. Lineage (NCBI taxonomy): Eukaryota > Viridiplantae > Streptophyta > Magnoliopsida > Poales > Poaceae > Aegilops > Aegilops tauschii. The sequence continues at coordinate 271,890,766 of NC_053037.3, read as the reverse complement.
TTCTGAAATGGACAATGGTGTTGGTGATGGTTTACAGCCCTGCAATCCAGCTCTATTCAAAAGATCAGTTGCATATTTTTCTTGGGAAAGATGAAGACCACCTTCCTTGTTTTTCTTGACTTCAATACCAAGGAAGTAATGCAGGTCACCTAGATCTTTGAGGGCAAATTCTGAATTCAAATCCTTTAACAATGCAGTTACTGCCTCATTTGATGAGCTTGTGACAATGATATCATCAACATATATAAGCACAAATATGGATGTTTTGAACTTGTTGTAAATAAATAGTGATGTGTCGGATTTAGAAGGAACATGACCAAGTGTTTGCAACTTTGAACTCAGATGTGAGTACCATGCTCTAGGGGTTTGCTTCAACCCATAGAGATTTATCAAGCCTGCACACATGAAAAGGTTTATTCTTATGTTCAAACCCAGAAGGTTGCTTCATGTACACTTCCTCTTCCAGAACACCATGAAGAAATGCATTCTGCACATCTAGCTGTCTGAGGCTCCAGCCTCTGGATACGACAATAGACAAAACAAGACGGATACTGGCAACCTTAACAATAGGACTGAAAGTATCCTCATAATCTATGCCATACCTCTGTTTGAATCCTTTAGCAACAAGTCTAGCCTTGTAACGATCTATTGTATCATCTGACTTTCTCTTTATCCTGAACACCCATTTGCAGTCAATTAAATTTTTACCTTGATGTGAAGGAACTAGGTGCCATGTCTTGTTTCTCTGAAGTGCTTGGAACTCTTCCTCCATAGCTTTTCTCCACTTGGGATCTACACTTGCTTCTTGAAAAGTACTAGGTTCTCCTGTTGAACATGCCAAGCCAAATTTAACTTTATAATTTACAGGTTGAATTACCCTTGTTCGAAGTCTTGTACGCGGCGGTGTAGTATGTTGCTGGACTGTTGTAGATGATCCAGGCGCAGAAAATCCCATAGACTGCTCCTGGATAGAGGATCCAGGCTATCCCGAGGTTGCTGCTGTGACATGTGCCGCTGCCGGATCTTCTCTGGCCATATATGTGGGTGAAGCTTCAGTGGATGGTGCAGAAAACCTAGGCGAGACAGTTGGATCAGGCTGGGATCCCGCGCCTGCTGCGGGCTGGCGCACCGTCCGCCTGACATAGACCCGTGGGTCCGGGCCAAACCGCGTGGTCGGCCGGTCCCTTGATGGCGACGCGTGCGTGGATGACGACCCCCTAGGTGAGGACGTGGCAGACGTAGACCCGTGGGTCCGGGCCAAACCGCGTGTCGGCTGGTCTCCTGATGGCGACGCGCGCGTGGATGACGGCCCCCCAGGTGAGGACGTGGCAGGCGGGGGTTGGCGAGCAGCCGCTCCTGGCGTGGATTCTGTGTTGTAGCGCTTCGATCCCGGAGTGGGTCGCGCCTGCGCTGACACCGCCGTTCCCGAGGCAGATTCGGGAGCAGCCCTGTCACGTAGCGGGGGACACATGAAATATGGACCATTTTGGCCATTTTCTTTACCATTTGACGCCAAATTGGTTTCTGTTGCTTCACCACTTGAGCCTGCTTCATCACAAATCTCATTTGCACGGTTAGAAGAGTTAGTCAAGTGGTTAGTACAATTGTCGTTCCCTTGATGAAAACCAGACAAATGAGGTGGTAGTAGAAGGATTTCTTGGCGAAGTAGGGCACCGGCGTTAGGATGTAGATGAGCAAAAGTGAAGACAGTTTCATCGAAGACCACATCATGAGAAATATATACTCGACCTGTAGGAACATCAAAGCACTTGACACCTTTGTGTTGCGCACTATAACCCAAGAAAACACATTGTTTTGAGCGAAACATGAGTTTGCGAGTATTGTAGGGACGAAGGTTTGGCCAACAAGCGCATCCAAAGACACAAAGAGAGTTATAGTTTGGTCGAGTATGAAGGAGTCGTTGCATGGGTGTTTCATTGTTGATGACACGACTGGGTAGCATATTGATGAGATGAACTACAGTAAGAAATGCCTCATCCCAAAATTTGAGAGGCATGGAGGTACCGGCTAGGAGAGCAAATCCTACCTCAACTATATGCCTATGTTTGCGCTCGGCAGATCCGTTTTGTTGGTGGGCATGAGGGCATGAAACATGATGCAAAAGACCCAACTTTTGGAAAAAACGAGTTTAACTTCTCGTATTCACCACCCCAATCAGATTGGACAGCAAGGATTTTAGTGTCAAATTGGCGTTCAACAAGTGCTTGAAAATTATGAAAAACTTGAAAAACGTCAGAACATTTTTTAAGAAGGTAGATCCGAGTGAATTTACTGTAGTCATCTATGAAACTAACATAGAAAGTATGTCTACCAACGGAAGGAGGAGCTGGACCCCATACATCAGAGAAAACAAGTTGCAATGGCTTGGTAGAAATACTAGTGGAAACTGGATATGGTAATTGATGAGCTTTCGCTTTCTGACAAGAATCACAAATAGTTTCAAGACTACGCTCACCAACACATGGGAGCTGATTATTTCGAACCACTTGTTGAACAATAACAAAAGAAGGATGTCCTAATCGCGCATGCCACCGTTCCGATGAAATTTTGATGACACCACACACTTGTTTATTGAAGCTTCTAAACTGAGGAATCAAAGGGTAGAGCCCATGCACACATCTACCGCGGTAGAGAATTTTCCTCGTGGCCTGATCACGAATCAAAAAGAAGTAGGGGTGAAACTCGAGAAAAACTTTGTTATCTATGGCAATACGATGAACAAAAAGAAGATTTTCTCAGTTTGTGGTACTTGTAAGATATTTCTAAGATGAATATTCCGATGAGGGGTATTGACAATTGCATGACCAACATGATCTATCTTCATACCTTCACTGTTTGCGTTGTGGACTTGATCATGGCCATGGTACTTCTCGCTCATGGTCACCTTTTCAAGCTCATTGGTGATGTGATTTGTGGCTCCAGAGTCAACGTACCAATTGGTATCAACTCCATAAGATGTATCTGCAGCTGCTGCGACTTTCTTGCGTTGGGAATTGTTCTCGGCATAGCGCCAATCACAATCGTTTGCAATGTGGTTTTTTGTTGTTGCAAATTTGACATTTATTTTCATACTCATCATAACCTTGAAACGGACGACCCCTATTGTTGTTATAGGAGGGGCGCCGGTTATTGCCGTAGTAGTAGTTGTTGTCGTTGTGGTAGTGGCTGCCGCCACCACCACCGCCGCCACCACCGGTGTTGTAATTGCTGCCGCCGCCGGTGTTGTAGTTGTTGCCACTGTTGTTACCACCATAGCCACCGCCACGACCACCGCCCTTGCGGTAGCCCTTGGGAGACCCACCACGGCCTCTGGCAGCGAGATTGGCAGATGATTTGAAGGCACCCGCCCCTGTTCCTTGGAACATCTCGACTCGTTGGTCGAAATTTGAGACCATGCCGAAGAGATCATCCACGGTCAGGGACTCCACGCGGACATCCAGTGGCGAGATGAGGGGCTGATAATCCATATCCAGCCCCCCGATGATGAAGGAGAGAAGCTCCTCGTCCTTGATTGGTTTGCCAGCTGCAGCGAGCTCATCAGAGAGGGCTCGCATTTGACCGAAGTAGTTGCACTCGGTGAGCCTTTTTGGGCGTTTGAGAGGGGCGATGTGGCAATTGTTGGCGCAGGAGAGGGATTGGGTGGCGAACATGTTAGCGAGTGCTGACCAGATCGCGTGGGATTTTTCTAGGGATGCAACCTGAACAAGAACTTGCTTAGAGAGGTTCCAGAGGAGATAGGCCACGATCTGTTGGTCCTGGATGAACCAGGGGTCGTAGGCTGGGTTGGGAACGATCTCTTCTTTCCCATCGGAGTTCTTGGTCATGATGGTCTTTGTGGGTTCGACTGTGGATTGGTCGATATACCCATATAGCCCAGCCCCCATGATTTGGAAACGAGCTTGGGCTTTCCAGAGGACATAGTTGGTTCGGTTGAGAGGCTTGGATGTGGTGTAATTAAGGCCAAGGGAAGAGACTTGGGTGGAGGAGGACATGGCGACTCAAGGTGGAAGATGAAGGTTGTGGTGGTGAGGGGTTTGCTAGATGCAATGGAAGAAGGAGGCTCTGATACCATGTCAAGATGGGTAAACCGTCTCAACTCTCCTGGTGGAGAGCCCGCATATTATATGTTCATAGGATGGGGCTTATCCCATAAATACATACACTTGATTGTTACAATTGTGCATAACACGTTGAGAGTAAGAGAGATACATGGAGGTTTACAAAAGAGTTAAAGGCATCAACTTCTAATAAACCGTGTACGTTTAATCTTGATCTTTAACTAGACATCCATAACATCCGCCATATGATATCCATAACAGCCGCCATAATATATCTTTAACAAACTTCACATGCTCCTAGGTTATGCCTAAGGTCATGTCGTGTGTGTCTGGCCCGACTCCCTCCCGACCCCCTCGCGCCGCCACCCAGGGCGACGCCAGGGGGACCAACTCCTCGCGCCGCCAGCCCTCCCACGAGGCAGATCTCTGCCGCCGCTGTCGCCGACACTGGCCGCGGTGGTGGCGGCGCCCGACGCCTAAAGGGCTAGGGCAGAAGGGAAGCGACGGATCTCCTATCAGGCGGCTGGGGCGCCTCTTGCGGGGTGTCTTCGTGCGGCAGGCACGGCGGCGTCCTGGCTGTGCGGCGGCAGCCGGCGAACCCAGGGCTGGCGAGGTCCTCCTGTGGGATTCTCCGCTATGCGATGGGTGGCGGCGGTGGCCGTGGATCTGGCGTCCCGGACAGATCCGTCATGGTTCGGCTATGGCCGACTGGTGGCGCGTGATGGGACCGGGGTGGGGCGGCCGTTGGTCCTCAACCGGTTTTCCGACGACACCATACGTCCACATGGCGAGGGTGTGCTCGGATCCGGTCAGCGGCGAGATTGTGGTGGCGCTACTTCTGGTGAAAATCACGCCGACTTCGGTCATGGCGGACGCTGACGGCGTCTCCGACGCCCCCTGTTGAGGCATCGTCGTTGCAAACTGCGTCAACATGATCGGGATGTTCCGGGGGAAACCCTAGAGCTGGGTCTACCAGATCGGACGATGACGGCGCCTTCGGTGTCGTGCTCCCTCCCGAGGGCATAGTTTTGGAGCAGGAGCTGGCTGGAGGGGACGAGGAGGAGCGGTGTTTCATCTACCGCAAGGCCGTCGATGGATCCCGGCGGCATGGCGCTGAGGAGTTTCGGCGACGGGCGCGTGTGGATGAATACGTGCAGGATGGTGGCGTTGTCTGGCGCCGTGGTGGGCAAGGTAGATGCAGCAGTACAGTACTGAAGATGGATTGGTGGCAGGTGGCTGCGGCGGCCTCATACCCGGCAGGTGTCCTGGTTGTTGAGTGCGCCGGACTGGTAGGTGCCCCATACCCGGCAGGCGTCCTGGTTGGGACCTCAGGTCTTAGATGTTAGGTTTGGCTGCAAGGTCTGTTTGGTATTAGGCCTAGACTATCAGCATCCCTTCATCAACTGGATAGGAGTAGCGACAGATGTAGTCTTAGTGGTGTATGACTTTGTAAGGTCTTGTGTGAATAATTAATAAAGTGGTTGCATGTATCGTCCAGATGCAGAGGCCGGGGGTTCTCCTCCATTTCTAAAAAAAAAATGTCGTGTGTCTTCTTTTGTGGAATGTAAACAGCAAGCTACCTTTTGTGCAATTTTTGTAGTTAATAGTACTTTTTTCTGCGAGTATTCACAATGGCTCATCCTTGTATCTGGATATCAGATCTCTGGTGAAGGAAGCAGAAACAGACACCAATCCAGTCGATCGAATTGTAGCCCATTTGCTGTTTCATAGACCATGTTCGACGGTTGCAACACTTGCAAAGGAAGAAATCGCATCCTCGACTCTGATGTCACTTGAAGCTGGTGAATATGTTATTATCTATATCTCTAGACTACTAGCATGAGATCTACGTGTAGAACAAACAAACATGATGGCTTGAATATTGCAATATTTTGCAGATTCCAAGATGCCTGGGGCCACGCCTGGGCGACCATCAGGAGATCAACAGACTGCGCAGGAAATGGCAATTCAGCCTTCAGTGTAACGGATGTGTGTTCAGAGTTTACTCAAATGATAGTAAAATAGGAATTCTGTATTTGCATTTTGATACGCCCGTTTCCCCTGGATGGTTGGTCTTTCTCCAGAGAGTACGCAGATGGAGACCAACGTGACATCCGAATGGTACCCTACTTTTATAGATAGCGGCCGCAGCGTCCCGCAGGTCTTTGTACTGTATTTTATAGAGTTAAATACACTACAGGTGCCTTAACTTGCCCGGCGCGGCCAGTTTGGTGTCTAAACTTGAAAAATACACAAAAGTGGTGACGTAACTTGTCTAGGCGTTCAAATACGGTGCCTCTAGACGTATGCCGCCGTATCAAGTGCCCGTGGGGCATGTCAGCGTGTCTCTGGGCCACATATTAGTGGCTGCGGGCGTGTTGTGAGCCGTGCGTGTAGTTTTTTTTTACAGAAATGTCCCTGGACTTTAGTTAATTCTTGGAAAAAATCGTTACGCATGCTGGACGCAAGCTTTTTTTTTTACGGAAACGTGTTTGTACTTCAATTAATTCTCAAAAAAATATAAACACAAGCCGGCACGAAGAGAATTCAAACCACGGACATCCTGGTTGCCTAACAAACAAGTGGACCAAGAGGCCACACTTTGGTTTATATTTAACTGCTAGCTAGCAACTTATATGCACGATTCCGCGTATCGCTTTGCACATATTTTTTGAGTGAAGTTTCTGTTTAATTTTCATGATACATAAATTTTCCTATATGAAAAAAATAAAATAATTATCAATCTGTAATTATTGTTTATTTTATATCTTTACTCTATTTTCATTATTGTGTACCTTGAAGAGATAAACATGAAATTTTTCTAAAATTTATGTGGACATAAAAAGTTGAACGTATATTAAAAATTATTGTGTAAATTTATGCATCTTCATTGAGGGCCATAAGCACGAACAATTATTGTGTATCTTCATTCTATTCTTAAAGTACACAATTATTGAAAATTGACAATATTGTATTTTAAAAACTGTTCAACGTGTATTAAATATTATTGTGTGACAATAATAAATTCCAGAAATGTACTAACATGAGCGTGTTTGTAGAAATTTAAGAATAATATTACACAATATTTTTAATACACATTCAACATTTTCAGAAAACAAGGTGAACATTTTCTAAAATAATATTAAAATGAAAAATGAACATGAACGTGAACGTGTCTTTCAAAATATGCTCACCATGTTTTTAAACGTTCAACTCTTTAATTGCACATCAATTTTAGAAAAATTTCGTGTTTATCTCTTGAAAGTACACTATAATGGAAATAGAATAGAGATACAAATAAACAAAATTATATATTGATAATTATTTTATTTTTTCACATGAAAAAATTTATGTATCATGAAAACTAAACAGAAACATCACTCGAAGAAAGACAAGATAGTAACTTGGAATAAATATAAAGAAAATTACTCCAGTAGAAGCATATGCAGAGCGATACGTGCAATCATCTATATAAATTGCTTGCTGATAATTAAGCGCAAACCAGACCGTGGCCGCCTGGTCGGCAACAACATATCCCATGTTCGAAGTCCCTGTACGCTGACTCCCGCAAACAAAATATTAAAATCAAGGGGTATTTTTTGCGAAAATTAATTAAAATCCAGGGGCATTCCTGTAAAAAACAACATGCATAGCTCACAACGTGTGTAGGCAACCGCTGACATGTGGCCTAGCGACAGACTAGAATGCCACGCGGGCACTCGATACGGCGGCATACGTCCAGAGGCACCGTATTTGAACGCCCAGACAAGTTACGACATCACTTTTGTGTATTTTTCAAGTTTAGGCACCAAACTGACCGCACCGGATAAGTTAGGGCACCTGTAGTGTATTTAACTCTATTTTATAGCACGTTTGCCGTTTTCAGGCTTTTTGACCCCTTTGCATCAGATCCAGCAAGAATTGCATGCACTAGACCAATGTGGACTTGTCGAGATGAGAGTGAGACTGGAATCGTGTACAGAGCTCTAAGACAGCTGCTCTGTACTTATTTTTGGGGGTAAAATACGCCCGCGCTAAAGTTCACTTATGTCATTGTATTTTCGAAGGTGCAAGTTACGGTCATTTTGGTTGACGAAATTATTTCGTACTCTCTGTAAACAAATATAAGTTCTTTTTCAAATCTGTATGTGAAACAAAAACGTCTTATATAAGATGTTTTTCAAATCTGTTTGTGAAACAAAAACGTCTTATATATGTGCATAGAGGCAGTGCCAATTTGGCTGTATTAATTGAGGTGGCATGCATCCACCTGATTTGATCACTCACATACCAATGGGCTGAATTTTGTTGAAGTTATATTTTTTTTCAGTTTTCCTTTTCTACGTAATGAAATTAATGTCCGTGTTGGTAAGTTCTTTTGAAGCCCAAACTGTAGAACAATTATTCTATGGTATTTTTATCAATATAAATATTTATGAAGTTTTACGAGACAAGAAAAAACAAAAAAGAGAAAACAAAGCCATTGGCTCAACCTATTCCAGCCTTAGGAAACTCTAATGAAAAGAGTTGCTAACTAGGCAAGACAATCAAAGATCTAGCTCTTGAACTCTGTTGAGTACTAACTCTTGATCCTGTGAGTTAATAATAGAAGATCAGACTTAAGGAGGTATCTCCAAGAGGCAACACTTGGGTATTCATGATTCAAAATCCAGAAGTTTCTTTGCATCCAAATGTGCCCACACTACAGGAATCAGACACTTTGCCGTCTGCCATGGCTAACGTCATAGGCATGCCTGGCGGACGGCAAAGGCCTTTGCTGTCAGCCAGCAGACGGCAAAAGGTCCGGCTGGATAGGCTACGGCGAAGGCTGGCGGACGGCAAAGATGAAATGGTCTTTGCCGTCTGCCAGCAGACGGCAAAAAGCCTGGACGGCACACGTGGCAGGTTAGTTCCGTTAGGGGGTTAACGGCGTGCCTTGCCGTCTGCTGGCAGACGACAAAGTCTTTTGCATCTTTGCCGTATGCGAGCAGACGGCAAAGTGCCCATATAGGCCAGCCCAGATTGCTGCCACGTGGCATGCTATGCCAGACGGCAAAGAGGAAAAGGTCTTTGCCGTCTGCCAGCAGACGGCAAAGCAACCATATAGGCCAGCCCAGTGCCCCCAGGTTGCACAGGTAGCTGCCACGTGGCAGCTTTGCCGTCCGCTGGCTGATGGCAAGGCTCTTTGCCGTTTGCCAGCAGACGACAAAGAGCCTGTATAGCCCCTATTTTCTTCTTCTGTTTTTTCTTAAATTCATTCAATTTGACAGAATTTCATATACACACACACACACGCACACACACACACACACATTTGAAAATAATTTCAACAAGCATATTAACAATAAGTTTCCACTGAACATATCCAACATACAAGTTTCCAACAACATATACAATGGTTTCCAACAACATATCCATACATACATATCCAAAACAAGTTTCTCTTGTCCAACATATCAACATATCCAAAAGGAATCATAAGGAGAAGAGTACACTCCATCAATGCAAGCTTCCTCATCTAAAGCAAATCTGCAAATTAGGAAAGATGAAAGTTAGAAGAAGAAGAAGAAAAAGACTAGCTAGAAGAAAAAGAAGAAAAAGAAGAAGAAGAATTTATCTTCTCTTTCTTTTTCTCCTCTCCTCTTATTCATCATCATCTTCTTCTAACAAAGAAGAAGAAGACTAGCTAGAAAAAGAAAGAGAAGATAAATTCTTCTTCTTCTTTTTCTGCTTTTTTCTTCTTCTAGCTAGTCTTCTTCCTTAGTTAGAAGAAGAAGATGATGAAGAAGAGGAGAGGAGAAAAAGAAAGAGAAGATAAATTCTTCTTCTTTCTCTTCTTCATCATCTTCTTCTAACTAAGGAAGAAGACTAGCTAGAAGAAAAAGAAGAAAAAGAAGAAGAAGAATTTATCTTCTCTTTCTTTTTCTCCTCTCCTCTTCTTTATCTTCTTCTTCTTCTAACTAATAAAGAAGACTAGCTAGAAGAAAAAGAAGAAGAAAAAAGAAGAATTTATCTTCTCTTTTTTTTTCTCCTATCCTCTTCTTTATCTTCTTCTTCTAACGAAGGTACAAAAAATGCCATTTTTAGCTAAGCTAGGTAAAAATGCTAAGTGTGTAGGTCATTTTAGAGCTAAGCTAGGTAAATAGGTCATTTTGGAGCTAACCTAGGTAAAATGGATCATATTGGACCTAATCTAGGTAAACTTGGTCATTTTGGAGCTAACCTAGCTAATTATGCCATTTTTGAGTTAACTAAGCATATTATGCCATTTTTGACATAAGTAAGCTAATTATAGGTCTTTATTGAGCTAACCCAGGTAACTAAGCATATTAGAGCTAATTTAGCATTTTACAGCTAACTTAGAGCTAACTTAGGTCATTTTGGAGCTAACTTAGGAAATATAGCTAAGTCTAGGTCTTACCGTCATCACGGAGGTGAAGGACCGGTCGGGTTTGCGGCAGTGCCTGACGGAGAAGGACCGGTCGGGGTCGGGGTTGCGCCAGTGCGAGTCGGAGAAGGATCGGTCGATGCTTGTCGGGAGGCATGCTGCACCAAAGATCATTTGCAATGTCTCGTTAGCATGATGCAATTGAAATGTGAAAACTAGTAACTAAGGACCATTCAAATGAAACTCACCGTGTCCGCTATAGCAATCTGGGGCATCGGCGAAGGGGTCTGACCATTTTTCTCGTACATGGACTGCACATTTTGTTTTCACGAGTCAGTCATATTAGTTAGTAATGAAACGAACATTACGTGCATGATTTGGCTAATATGCAGGAGAAACTTACCACGAGGAGCTCATATAGGGCCCGGTGAGACGCGTCGTTCCGGTTCCTCTCCGCCTCCAACAGACTTGCCGTCCTCTCCTCCAGCTCGATCTCCCTCTGCTTGGCCTGCCTGTTTGCCTCCTCCAGAAGCTCCTGGGCCCTAGCCTCGATGGCGAGCTCCACTGGACGTGGTCGAGGCGGGATCTCAGGAAGAGACCCCGCGTGACGCTTCTTGATCTCCGGGAGACTTCTAGGACAACGTATCAGTCCATCCCCAATGGCGACCGAGCCATGTTTCCTCCCCTCACCAGATAGCATCACGAGCTCTGGATCAAAAGTACTCTGGCTCGGGTTGAAGTCATCCCCTTTCGTCGCCTTCCCAAAGTCTCTGTACCTCACGAGCTTGTTGTGGGAGGAGATGCTGGTGAAGCTCTCTGGATGATCGAGGTCATCCTCAGAGAATGCCTTGGCCTTCTTGAACGGGGCACTCTGGGCTATGGCATAGAGGTCGTAAAGTGGTGGCACATCCTTCTTGTTGTGTTTCGCCTAAAAGAGAGGAACAACATATTAGTTAAGGGCTGAAGCTAGCATGAAGAATGAAATTGCATGAATCGTTAAGGGCTCAAACCACATACCCAGTGATCCCCGTACTCAAACAGGTTGGAGCTCCCTTGATGGTGTGGGACACCTCGCATTTGGGCACGCTTATCCCTGGCCTTGTTGTGTTCGGCTAGCCATTGGGGAGAGCACCACTCATCCACCAACGCCTCCCAACAGTCCATCATATCCGCACACCATCTCGGGGGCACCTAAGTTTGGCAAAGAGAAATTTCAGCGCTACGCCTACGAATGAAATCAAGGAAACTAAGTACAAGGCCTTAAGAATAGGTAAGTACCTTCATGTACTTCTCCTTACTCAGATACTTGCGGCGGCACTTCTTCTTGGCCCTCCTAATGTTAGTCGAGGCATAGTAGTCTCGAACAGCCTGCACCCTAGCCTCGTTCCATAAGTTCTGAAGTAGGCGCTTGCACTCGGCTTCGAGAACCCTAGCCGCCTCCGCCTCGTCTTCCTCAAAACACCTGTAGAAGGTCTGCATTCGAACAAGACAATACTGATTAGTACAATCACTAGGTAATGTTAATTTTTAATTCTGTAAAAGGAGAAATTACCCAAAACCGCCGCCTCACAATGTCGGCCACCGTCTCGCACAAGACACCGTCTCGCACAAGACACCGTCTCGCACAAGACACCGTCGACCATCTCCCTCGGTGGGGCCGGGGCAGCCACATACAGCTCCCACCTCAGTGCTAGCTGTGGAACCCGACCCTCACCGGGGCAACGTGATCCACCCCGGGAAGTGGTGCCGGCAAAGCACACCAAGGACCTGGTTGGGCCTGGGGACACCATCGGCGTGTATCCAACCCCTGCAGTATGACAAGGCCAACACATTAGATATTAATTTGAAGAAACATGAAGGAGAAAGGTTAAAAAAGAGTAAATGCACTTACTGTCGTGGTACTAAGACTGACAGTAGAATAGGTGGGTAAGTATGGAGAGGCAAGATCCTAGCTATGGCGAAGTTGTACACACGAGTTTTACGAGTTCAGGCCCTTCTCGGAAGAAGTAACAACCCTACGTCTCGGAGCCCGGAGGCGGTCGACTGGATTATGTATGTGTGTGTTTACAGGCTTGTGCATGTGGAGGGGGGTGGCTTATATAGAGTGCGCCAAGACCCCAGCCAGCCCACGTTACAAGGGATTTAAGGTACATCAAGAGGGGGGCGTTACTGGTAACGCTAGTAATAAAGAGACATAATGACCATAAAGCTATGATGTAATGTCCGACCGTTGCAGTGCAGAGTGGCTTTAGATCTTCTGGCGGTCGAGTGTTAGTCTCCATGGTTGAGTGACTTCGAGTCTTTCGAGTGGAGTGCTTCATGGTCGAGTGGATGGTGACTCCTCTCCGAATGCTTCCGGTTTTAGGGTGATGTCCCTGGGGAGGGTATCTAGGTCAGGCCTATGACCCTACCCTAGGTACATAGCTTCATTATTAGCCCACGAATGGATCAGGGTTTGAGTGGAGAAGGAGTTGAAAATACTTACGACTCACTTTTCGCGCTTCGGATGTGTCTTGTTCGGATCGACGGACCAGCATGATGACACCAACTTCTTTTTCAGTCGCCTTGGTCCATTCCTGGTTTTGTCGAGTGAACTTTTGCTGAAAGAGCTTCGAGTGTTAATATGGAGAAGATCTTCCGTCTGACAGGTTGTTCTGCTGTCCGCGGATCTTGCGGGATTCGAATTTTGGGAAGCGCGCGAGGCGGAGGAGGCCGTAGTAATCGGGCTGGATAAGGCAGGGTCGCCTCGATTTCTGCGCCACCTTTTTCGCCACGTATCGCGCGCGCGACTGTTGCGGGATTTGATAAGATCGTCCGGGCCTACAGGTCAGTCACTCGGAAGCAACCTCATATAAGGCGCCGGATTGGGGTTTTTTGAACAGTGCGCCCTCATTCTTCTTCCTTCCTCTCAGTTTTCCCCACTGCGTCCGTTCCTGCCCCAGCGCGTCCGCTCCGTTCGAGCTCTGTCCGCTGCGATGGGGAAAGAGAAGACGGAGGCCCTGGAGCGCGCGAAGAAGACGACGGCGAAGTCTAAGGGGAAGAAGTCCAGCCGGGGCGGATCCTCGTCGAGGTCCGGTCTGCCGCGCGGCTGGATCCAGGGCGACTGGATCCAGTCGATGATCCGCCAGGACGACATCGACGATCTGGCAGAGGAGGGACTGATTCCCCACGGATCTGCGCGGCTCCCGGGGAATGAGACTGAGCCTCGACCGCAGGAGGGTGAGTGCGTCCTCCTCGCCACCCACATCGATCGCGGGTTTTCTTTGCCTCCGCACCCTTTTTTCCGAGCTTTCTTGAACTTCTTTGGGGCACAACTTCACCACTTTTCCCCCAACACCATCGTGTATCTTGCTGCTTTCGTGTCTCCGTGCGAAAATTTCTTGGGTTGTTGACCACACTGGGGCCTCTTCAAGCACATTTTCACGTGTCGCTCCCAGTCGGTCAAAAAGGCCAATTCGAGTGACGAGAAGACAAAAGTGTTTCAGATGTGTGGGGGTCTTGGAATTCAAATGAGGGGTAAGAGCTCTTTCCCAGCCATAATCTTTCCCGAGTCAGTCCGAGGGTGGCAGTCGACCTGGTTTTACTGCAAAGACCAGCCGACTCCAGGACAGTCGACTGGACTTCCTCCCTTTTCCATGGCTCGCGTGGAGAAGCCCTCCACCTTGAAAGTGACCCCGGGGGAGAAAGCGGAGGTGAAGGTGGTGGTTGAGCGAGTGGTCTACCTCATCCGTGAGGGCGTGACCGATATGGATCTGCTGGAAGTCTTCCTCAGACGACGTATTTAGCCACTTCAGGCCCGTGACCATCCGATGTGGATGTATTCGGGCATTGAAGATTCCACTCGGGTGCATCCAGAAGAAGTCGACGAGGATACGGTGGAGAAGTGGTTGAGGGGTATCACTGGCAATAAAGATAACCCCAGGGGGGCCAGGAGAATCCCTCCACTCGACCAATCCTATGAACCAGACAAGGTCCAACTCTGAATTACCGAGTATTAACTTGATTTATCATGCACCTGTTTATGGTCCACCGACTGACTTTGTCTTGCTTGTTTTCTTCTAGGCCCTTACTGAGATGTATTCGATGCCCAACGGAGAGCAGGAGCAGGACCCGGAAGGGGAGGCAAGCGGAGGCGAAAGCGGCGAGTGGCATTCTGATGGTGAAGGGGACGAGGAGAGCGACGACCCGAGTGATGAAGAAGAGGTCGACTCACCTCCCCGCAGGGAAAGGCGGTCCAAGCTCACCCACGATCCAGCAAGCGCCCGCGACAAGGCGACCGTTCAGACCGGGCAGTCGTCAAAGCGTCCTTGGACGTCGTCTCCGGCGCCGACTGAAAAGGCCCCAAAGCAGTCCAAGGTTGTAGTGCAGAAGACCCGGAAAGCGCTGCCCAGAATCAAAATTGACATCCCTGTTGCCTCTGCGTGAGTGTCCTGTCTTCATTTTATCCGAAGTTTTGTGCTGTCCATGTTTCCTTGGTTTGACCGAATGAATCTTGAAACTAGCAGTGCCGCTACCTCTTGGACCGCTGCTTACAAAAACGAGGATGAGGACATGGAAGATGCGGTCACCTCCAACCCAGGTATAATCTTTGTGATCTTGTCTTCGCTTAGTCGATTGAACTGCGATATAACCGATCGAGGATGAACTTTTGGCGACTGATCTTTTACAGCTCCTCTCAACGTCATTAACCTCCCCGACAACGACGAGGACGAGCCACAGAGGCCCTTGGGGAGAAGAAACAGGAAAACGTCCGCTGGCAAGACGCCTCAGTCGACGCCGGTGGCGGAACCGGTAATTCAGGCCGCCGGCGATGCCAATCGGACTTCCGTCTCCTTCGCCATATCGCTGTCGAGTGCTCGGCCTTCCGCGTCAGCTGCACAGACTCCCGCCGATCCACCTTCACTTTTTGCTGCACATCACGTCCCAAAGGACCAAGTGGGTGCTGCCAAAGAGGCTATACGCCAAGCGGGCATTATGATGGAGAAGATGAAGATGGTGCGGGAAGCCAGCCAAGCTGCTTATGATGCCAGCTCCGCTTTCCAGAGCAACGTCCAGGTTAGCAGATTGCCGACTGACTCTTTTGGCTTGTTCTGTTAGGATATGGTACCTGAAAACTTTCTTTCAAAGAATCTTTTAATCTGTCTGCGCTTCGCATCTGTACACCCACTGGGTGTTTTGATTTGCCACTGAGCAAATTCGTACTTTGAGCTGACTATGTTGTTGTCGATTGAATCTTTGAACCAGTGGGGGCACGCTGAGTGCACCCACTGGGTGTAGTCCCCGAGACCATAGTTGACTGCGGGCAGTCGACTGTGGTCTGAGAATCGGAATTTCCTCACTCGACCGGGACGGACCGTGACAAGGAACCTGAACCAGTGGGAGCACGCTAAGTGCACCCACTGGGTGTAGTCCCCGAGACCGTGGTCGACTGCAGGCAGTCGACTATGGTCTGAGAGCAACTTTTTTTTACACTCAACCTGGACAGACCACGTCGAGTGGAATCTGGACCAGTGGGGGCACGCTAAGTGCACCCACTGGGTGTAGTCCCCGAGACCGTGGTTGACTGCGGGCAGTCGACTACGGTCTGAAAACAACTTGAATTTATCGAAGTATTGTTCTGAAGCAACTAATCTTTTCATCTGTCGATTGACTGTCCCTTGATTACAGAAATCTTGTGAACTCGGAGTTCGTTTTGCTGAATTGGAGAAAAAACAGATTCAGCTCAACCTCGATCTGGAATTGGCCAAGACAAATCCGCAGAAGGCCAAGGATGAAGCTGCTGGTAAGAGAAAGCTTGCCGACTGACTTGTCTCTGTACCAGATCTCATTTTACTTTTTCTGAACCGGGCGTTGTTTCTTTTCAGAGAAAATGAATCAAGCTCTGGCGAAGAAGGACCAAGATCTTGCAGCCGCACAGAAAGCAGCTGATGAGAAAACGGCACTCGCTGAACAGAAACTAGCTTCAGTCGGCAAACTAGAGGAAGAAAACACCATGTCGGCGTTCTGGGAACGGGGGTCCCCAGACTTGCCTGCGTGCGGCCCACAGCGTGGCTAAGCCAGTAGGCCGTACGGCCCATCTTCATCAACAAGGCATCCAAGACCCTCGCGAGGGTCCAAGCCTCGCAAGGCGGAAGACGCAAGACCTCCTCTGGAGTGGCCGAGCTAGGCAGGCTCACGAGGAGCGGAGATATCAAGGCGGGGCAAACCTCACGAGGCTCTCGTGACGTGAGCCATGACGAACGGCACCAGGCGGGCGCCAGCGCGCGCAGCGTCCTTATTTCCTCTTTGGTGCTAAGGAGGCCAGCGCAGGCGAAGAGTACCGAGGCATCAGGCAAAGGTTGCTATATTGGTGCAACAAGACCAAGACCAGGAGGACGGCGAGACGGAGGTCATCGTGGAGCCCAAGACGGCCTCACCACCAGAGCTTTTCGCAGGCGAAGACCGCTTTTGTCAGGATAGCTTGTACTAGCTGTCCCCCTTCAAATTTGCCCGCTGTTGTTGGCTCCCTTCCCGCTCGATATTTGGAAAGAGGACCAGGGCCTATATAAGTAGAGCTAGCCACCACAGTAGAGGCAGGTTGAACTGATCGAGCAATTCACCTAGCTCTCACCCACACAAGTTAGCCAGGCACAAGAACACCTCAACCTCAGGAGGCTGTTCTTCCCCTTGTACTGTTCATCATCCGCCCAAGAGGCAATCCACCACCACCACACTGGAGTAGGGTATTACACCACAACGGTGGCCCGAACCAGTATAAACCTCGTGTCTTTCTGTGTTGCGAGTTCGTCGAGTTCGTCCGCGAGATCTTAGCGAGCTAGGGCGTAGATCGGTCGGAGGGAAAGACTTCGCGCGCACCCCAGTGTTCGAACCTTAAGGGTTTGCCGGAACCCCACATCCGACATTTGGCGCGCCAGGTAGGGGTGCTCCGGAGCTCCTCTCCACCAACCTGCGCCCCGTGCCGCCGCGCTTCGCTCCCATGGCAGGTGCCTCGCCACCCACCTCTGCGGCCGACACCAGCAGCAGGGAGTCTGGGTACCGAGCCCTGGCCCCCGCCCTGCGGCGAGTGCAGTGGCCAACCAAGTTCAAGCCGGAGATGCCGCCGCGTTACGACGGCGCGGCAGACCCAGCGCCGTTCCTGCAGGCGTACAAGGAGGCCGTCCTCGAGGCCGGAGGCGACGACAAGATCATGGCCAACTGGTTCCCCATGGCCCTCGCCGGCGAGCCGTGCGCCTGGCTGCTCAACCTCCCGGGATCCATGGTGGCATCCTGGGGGGAACTCCGCAACCTCTTCACCGTGCGCTATGCGGTGCCGGCGCACCACGCAGTCGCGGCACTGCTGGGTGGCTCTCAAGCACCGCCTTCAGATCGCCACGTCAAACCTTTCTTCCGTCAGATTGGGGCCGACCTCACCTTCGGCTCGAAAGACCACCCCGGCTCCACCGCTGGCTCCGGCATGCTCCCAATGCTCTGCACGCCTACCATCTGCAACGTGGCCGTCACCAAGACCCTCATCGACGGCGGTGCCGGCCTCAACTTGCTCTCCGTAGAAGCCTTCAGCCTTCTCCACGTGCCACTCGAGCGGCTCAACCTCAGCAAGCCTTTTTCGGGAGTGGGTGGTGGAGCTGCCCACTCTCTGGGGCAGATCCGCCTCCCTGTCACCTTCGGCACACGTGACAACTACTGCACTGAGCTGGTGGACTTCGACATCGCCCGCATCGGTCTCCCATACAATGACATCCTTGGGTACCCGGCTCTCGCTCAGTTCATGGCGGCGACTCACCCGGCCTACAACCTCATGAAGATGCCAGGGAGCAAGGGCGTCCTCACCATCAAGGGGGACACTAAGGAGGCCGTGACGGCACTCAGGCTCGCCTTCAAGACCGCGGCAGCAACACAGCCAGCTGGCGCCGGTACGCCCGAGGCCAAGGAGACCGCGCCCACCAAGAAGAAGCAGTTGTTCACCCAAGACAAGGCGGAGACCAAGCAGGTGCCGGTCAACGAGGACGGGTCTTCAGGAGCCACCTTTACCATAGGAACCGGCCTTGACCCGGGACAAGAAGAAGCTTTGGTGAGGTTTTTGCGCGCGAACAAGGAGATATTCGCGTGGGAGCCCAATCAGCTGGTAGGGGTCCCGAGAGAGGTGATCCAGCATCATCTAAGGGTGTGCCCCAACGTACGCCCCGTGAAGCAGCGAGCGAGACGACAGTCCACTTAGAAGCAGGCCTTCATCGTCCAAGAGACACGCAAGCTGGAGGCGGCAAGTACCATCCGAGAAGTTCAATACCCTGAATGGCTGGCGAACCCCGTCGTAGTACCGAAGAAAGGCGGGAAGGAACGGATGTGCGTCGACTTCACCAACCTTAACAAAGCTTGCCCCCAAGATCCGTTCCCCCTTCCACGCATCAATCAAATCGTCGACTCCACCGCCGAGTGTGACTTGCTATGTTTCCTGGATGCGTTCTCTGGATACCACCAAATCAAGATGGCGGTGGAGGATGTGGAGAAGACAGCCTTCCTGACACCATGCGGGGTGTACTGCTACACCTGCATGCCCTTCGGGCTGCGCAACGCGGGCGCAACCTTTCAGCGGCTGATGCACATCGCCTTGGGGCGGCAGCTTGGCAGGAACACAGAGGCCTACGTTGACGACATAGTGGTCAAATCTCGCGAGGCGAGGACATTGATTCAAGACTTGGAGGAGACCTTCGAGAGCTTGCGCCAAGTGAACTTGAGGCTTAACCCGGAGAAGTGCGTGTTTGGCGTCCCCCCGGCAAGCTACTAGGGTTCCTTGTATCCCACAGAGGGATCGAGGCGAACCCGGAGAAGATCAAGGCCATCGAAGACATGAGCCCGCCACAGACCCTCAAGGAGATGCAGAAGCTAGCAGGGCGGGTGACCGCGTTAGGGCATTTCATCTCCAAGCTAGGCGAGCGCGCCTTACCCTTCTTTAAGCTCATGAAGAAGAAGGGCCCGTTCGAGTGGATCCCGGAGGCCGACCGGGCCTTCCAAGACCTCAAGAAATACCTCACCAGCCCCCAGTGATGGTGGCACCGCGGCCTCTCGAGCCTCTGGTACTCTACCTTGCCGCCACCCGGTACTCCGCCAGCGCGGTGCTGGTGGCGGTTCGGGAGGAGCGCCAAGACAAGGGTGTGCCGCGCCAAGCCAAAGCTGATGCAGCGTAGGGTCAGGAAGGCGCATCAAAGCCATCAGCGGCAGAAGACCAAGCTCAGCAGGGCAACATCGCAGAAGCTCCTGAGGACGGTCAGGTCCAGGAAACCCACCACCTCAGGATATGCCGCAATCTCCGCAGGACCCGAGCCTCGACAGTGTGCCAGCCCTCGTCGAGCACCCGGTGTACTTCGTCAGCACCGTACTGCGGGACGCGAGGGCGCGCTACCCCATGCCGCAAAAGCTCCTGCTCGCACTCTTGGTGGCCTCGCGCAAGCTGCGGCACTACTTCCAGGGCCACCCCATCAAGGTCGTCTCAGCCTACCCATTGGAGAGGGTACTCAGGAGCCCTAACTCAGCCGGAAGGGTCGCTGAATGGAACATCGAGTTGCAAGCATTCCAGTTGGAGTTTAGCACTACCAGGGTCATCAAGGGAGCCGCGCTCGCCGATTTTGTGGCAGAATGGGCAGATGCCCCGACTCTTGAGGAAGGAGAAGACCGGTCCACCTCCCAGGAAGCGAGGCACCAGACGACTGGGTCATGTATTTCGATGGCGCCTTCGCGCACCAGGGCGCGGGGGCTGGAGCAGTGCTCATCTCGCCCACTCAGGACAAGCTCTACTATGCCGTGCAACTCTGCTTCCAGCACGGCGAGAAGGTCTCCAACAATATCGCAGAATACGAAGGCCTCATAGGTGGCCTGAAGGCTGCGGCGGCTCTAGGGGTGGAGCGCCTCACCGTCAAAGGCGACTCGCAACTCCTCGTCAACTTCTCCAACAAGGTGTACGAGCCGAAGGACGAGCACATGAGGCCTACCTTGCGGAGGTGCGCAAGATGGAAAAGCAGTTCTCGGGCCTGGAGCTGCAGCATGTGCCCCGGGGCACTAACAAGGAAGCCGACGACATCGCCAGGAGAGCATCCAAGCGGCAACTGCAAGGGCCCGGCGTCTTCGAAGAGCGGCTCTTCAAGCCATCAGCTACGCTACCTCTTTCAAGCACGACTCAGCCTCGGGAGGAGCTCCCACAGCCCCTGGCCACGGAAGCCCAGCCTGTGGCCCGACCTCAGGAGCTCGGCTGCTCTTGCCGCTCGAGCCCCAGGAGGAGTGTTGGACCAAGGAATTCAAAGAGTACCTGATGCACGGGACGCTACCGGAGAAGGAAGAAGACGCGGAGCGGGTGGCCCGGCAAGCCACGACATACTGCATTCAAGACGGCAAGTTATACAGGAAACGGCCGAACGATGTCACGCTGCGCTGCATCTCCAGCGATCAAGGAAGGGAGCTGCTGACTGACATACACGGTGGGGACTACGGGCATCACTCGTCGTCACGGACCCTCGTCGGCAAGGTGTTCCGCAGTGGATTCTACTGGCCTACAGCGCTCAACGACGCAGCCGAGCTGGTGAAGTCCTGCGAAGCTTGCCAATTCCATGCCAAGCAAATCCATCAGCCTGCCCAGGGCCTCCAAACCATCCCTCTCACATGGCCGTTCACAGTCTGGGGGCTGGACATCTTAGGCCCGTTTCCACGGGCGCCAGGGGGCTATCGCTATCTCTACGTCGCCATCGACAAGTTCACCAAGTGGGCGGAAGTGGAAGCCGTCCATACCATCCCGGCCGGCTCTGCCGTCAAATTCATCAAGGGCCTCGTGAGCTGCTTCGGGGTCCCCAACCGCATCATCACAGATAACGGCTCGCAGTTTACTAGTAACCTCTTCAAAACTTACTGTGCTAACCTTGGAACGCAGATCTGCTACGCTTCGATGGCCCACCCCAGGAGTAATGGTTAGGCTGAGCGCGCCAACGCAGAGGTCCTGAGGGGCCTCAAGACCAGGACCTTCAAGAAGAAGCTGGAGGCCTGCGGCAGGGGCTGGCACGACGAGCTCTAGTCCGTGCTGTGGTCCATCCGTACCACCGCTACCAAGCCAACGGGCGAGACTCCGTTCTTCCTCGTCTACAGAGCCGAAGCAGTCCTCCCTCACGAGGTCAAGCATCGCTCTGCGCGGGTCCTGGCGTTCGACGAAACGCAGCAGGACGCCATGCAGGGGATGGATCTCGTGCTGGGGAGGAACGTCGTCGCGAAGCTGCATTAAGAGCGGCAAGGTACCAGCAAGCGCTGCGGCGTTACCACTGCCGCAACATCCGCTACAGGACGCTCGAGATGGGTGACCTCGTCCTGAGGCGGGTCCTCTCCAGAGAAGGGCTGCACAAGCTTTCGCCCATGTGGGAGGGCCCGTTCAGGGTCGTCCATGTCTCCAGGCCGGGTGCAGCGCGCCTGGAAACGCAGGACGAGATACCCATCCAGAACGCCTGGAACATCCAGCACCTTCGGAAGTTCTATCCATGAAGCAAGGCCCAGAGCCTGAGAAGCAAGGCCCAGAGCCTGAGAAGAAAGGCCCAGAGCCTGTGAAGAAGGCCCGGTGCCTGTGAAGAATCGCCGCCCGTGACACTCTCATGTAATAATGAGTGGGGCTGTACACGCCCCGGAGTCTCAGGAGCGCCGGCCTCAGGCCCTGGGGCTCCCTCCCACGCCTAGTGGACAGCACTTAGCTCCGCGATGGTGAGAAGACTTGAAGACTAGATTAGGTGCCAGACGCGGCTTTTCATTTGCTTTCCGTAGTTGGCTCGCTTTTCCTTAATCAAAGTTTGCCTTTGGCGTTCCTTGCTGATTTGGTTCCCTCGCCTCTCACTGCATTTTTTCCGGCTCGAATTTGCTCGTGTTCTCTCTCTCGCATGCCTCACGAGGGGGCTAGGCAGGTGCCCTCGCGAGCATTTTTTCTCCTTTCTGCCTTCTCGCGAGCCACCCTCGTTCGAGCCCAAAAGCTGGCGCACCTCTCCTAGTCCGTGCCCCTCGGGTACCGCGATACAAAGCGCCAGGTCAGGGCCAGGATGAACGGCAAATTTTTTAAAGCACTTCCTAACAAGTTTTTCGCAGTTCCTGAGCGAGTGCAGGCCACCGAGGCAAGATGGATGCGAGGAAATAAACGCCTCGCGAGGAAGAGGGCGTCCTGAGTATACCAGGTTAAGTTATCTTTGCGCAAAATAATGACACAGCACGAGAACAACACGCATACTGTTATAACCGAGGAACCATAGTTCGATACACGCCCCCTGGGCCCATACTGGTTTCATTCTTGATGCAAGAAAAGAGTAAAACAAAAGTAGCGTTGCAGCGATCCGCGAAGACAGTCCCCTAGCGCTACCCCGAGCCTAGCCGGATCCTTCCTCACGCTTCACGGAGGTGCGGCGACGAGACGACCCATTGCCGCCTTCAAAACGTGTGCGGCGGTGCGGCGGTTGGTCATAGCCGCCACTGTTGGAGCTGTCGCCGGAGGAAGAGCCGCCGTAGCTGGACGAGACATGGTCGCCGCCGAGGGCGGGCTCGCCCTCATCCTCGTCGCGACCGTCCCCAAGGCCGAGTACCTCCTCACCGTCGTTCGCCTCGGGGCAGCACCCGGCGCGGCGACCATCTTCCCCAAACACCCTCACATAGAGGGTCGATCCACAGTCGTACCTGAAGTGGAGGGTGCAGCGCCCGCCCAGGTCGCGCGCGCGGGCGAATGTCTGCCAGCCGCGGGCCAGGGCTATGTTGCCCGCGGCGGAAGTCTCAACCGCAACCCAAGAGGCCTTGCTGCAGCAGCCATCCGCCTGCAGCCAGAGTCCGCCTGGACCAGAGGTCGACAGTTCACCGGCGAAGAAGCGCGGAAGTTGGAGCCAGTTGCCGGCCGGGTTCTCCGACCAGACGACAAACTCCGGCGACACCTCCGCCGTGTGGAAGCGCGGACGAGGAGGCCGCGCCACCATAGCACGCCTCCCCTCATCAACTGGACCGCCATGGCTGGGATGACCCACTCCGCGTGCCGTGGCGCCACCTCGATAATGGGCCACGGCGGGGGTCGCGGCATGCTTGCGCGGGCGGCCGCGTCCGCGCTTGGGCGCCGGGGAGCCGGGTCCCTCGCGAGGAGCCTTTCCCTTCTCGGCCGCAGAGAACTTCCTTCGTGGCGCCATCGGTGGCGCTGCAAGCAGTGGAGCAAGGAGGAAGAAGCAAGCAAGCAAGGAAGAGATGGGCAACGGGGGCTCCGCCCCCTCCGCATTTATAGCAAGAGAAGGCCAACTGGCGCCTTCCACGATCGCAGGTAATGATGGTTTTCCTTGCATGTCGCAGGGACTTGTCAAGTCGTGTAGTTGCCGAGGCAGCGTGGGGAAGCGAAGACGCCCACGTCCAATCAACCGCCACACGTCAACCAAGGCCGCAGGCTTTTGGGGCCCGCGGTGCTCCGAACTTGACCCTTGGCTTCGCCGCGAAGCCAAGCCCGAGCGCACCTTAGGCCCGGGGGCTACTGTTGGCGTTCTGGGAATGGGGGTCCCCAGACTTGCCTGCCTGCGGCCCACAGCGTGGCTAAGCCAGCAGGCTGTACGACCCATCTTCATCAACAAGGCATCCAAGACCCACGCGAGGGTCCAAGCCTCACGAGGCGGACGACGCAAGACCTCCTCTGGAGTGGCCGAGCCAGGCAGGCTCACGAGGAGCGGAGATATCAAGGCGGGGCAAACCTCATGAGGCTCTCATGACGTGAGCCATGACGAACGGCACCAGGCGGGCGCCAGGCGGGTGCTAGCGCGCACAGCGTCCTTATTTCCTCTTTGGTGCTAAGGAGGCCAGCGCTGGCGAAGAGTACCGAGGCATCAGGCAAAGGTTGCTATATTGGTGCAACGAGACCAAGACCAGGAGGACGGCGAGATGGAGGTCATCGTGGAGCCCAAGACGGCGTCACCACCAGAGCTTTTCGCAGGCGAATACCGCTTTTGTCAGGATAGCTTGTACTAGCTGTCCCCCTTCAAATTTGCCCGCCGTTGTTGGCTCCCTTCCCGCTCGATATTTGGGAAGAGGACCAAGGCCTATATAAGTAGAGCTAGCCACCACAGTAGAGGCAGATTGAACTGATCGAGCAATTCACCCAGCTCTCACCCACACAAGTTAGCCAGGCACAAGAACACCTCAACCTCAGGAGGCTGTTCTTCCCCTTGTACTGTTCATCATCCGCCCAAGAGGCAATCCACCACCACCACACTGGAGTAGGGTATTACACCACAACGGTGGCCCGAACTAGTATAAACCTCGTGTCTTTCTGTGTTGCGAGTTCGTCGAGTTCGTCCGCAAGATCTTAGCGAGCTAGGGCGTAGATCGGTGGGAGGGAAAGACTTCGCGCGCACCCCAGTGTTCGAACCTTAAGGGTTTGCCGGAACCCCACATCCACACACCAGGCTGAAAACTGCCCTTGATGAAGCCAATAAGGAAGCGACTCGCCTGAAGAAGGACAAGAACAATCTGAACAAGAAGATGGAAGGCATTGCCCGCAGGAGGGACGACCTGGAGAATTATCTGGGAGGTCTTGCCAAGAAGCTGTTCGTCATGCTTGAAGGTATTCTCTTTGACCCGACAGACTCGTTACAGTCGACTCGACATTCAATCACTGATTCATTTTTGAACTGTACACTCAGAATTTTGCCGGAACTTCGAGGAAGAAACTGGATGAGTTGAGACAAGCTTGGACCCCATTCATTCTCCAGTTAAAGAGGAGGCTGCCATGAATGTACTCCGACTGGAATCTCGTGTCGCGGGTGTTGTTGATTATCTTGCTCGACTGAAGGTCGCAATGTCGCGAATCGACACAGCACTCTGGCCAGGGGCAACGCTCCAGAATGACCTCGAGTCTCTGATGACTCGACTTAATGAGATTCCCGGTCGAGTGCAAGAATGGAAGAAGTATTCTGCTCGGTGTGGCGCTGATATGGCTCTGTCTTTGGTTCGTGTCCACTGCAAGGAAGCGCGAGAAGAGAAGCTGTCAGCGATCAAGGTCGCCAACACCAAGAAGCATGACTTCCAATCTTTCATGGAGACCTTTATTTCCAGTGCCACTCGGATTGCCGACGGAATTGATCTGGACGAATTCGTCGAGCCTGCCAGCCCTCCTCCTGCGGAGTGAACAAACTTTTATGCCCCACCTTAAATTTGCCTCGGAATGCCGAGTGATTTTGTAACCGTTAAACTCCTTCGGGCTTGATGCCCGAGCACTTTAATCCGCGGTCGGAACTTTAGGATTTATCTGGATTTGGTTTATCTCCGAATATGCTTGTGCTTGCCTTTGAGTGGAATTTGTTCTTCACTCGGAATATTTTTTTGTACTTGAGATGCAGCTCTGGGGAAGAGGTTCCAGTCAACCCACACCTCGTCGTCCTTGCGGATGAGGATGGAGCGCACGTTATACTTGTGGCGCAGCCCCGAAGGAGAAGGTTGCAGTCGACCTGCACCTCGTCGTCCTTGCGGATAGGGATGAAGCGCACGTTGTACTTGTGGCGCAGCTCTGAAGGAGAAGGTCGCAGTCGACCTGCACCTCGTCGTCCTTGCGGATAGGGATGAAGCACACATTGTACTTGTGGCGCAGCTCCAAAGGAGAAGGTTGCAGTCGACCTGCACCTCGTCGTCCTTGCGGATGAGGATGGAGCGCATGTTATACTTGTGGCGCAGCTCTGAAGGAGAAGGTTGCAGTCGACCTGCACCTCGTCGTCCTTGCGGATAGGGATGAAGCGCACGTTGTACTTGTAGCGTAGCTCCGAAGGAGAAGGTTGCAGTCGACCTGCACCTCGTCGTCCTTGCGGATAGGGATGTGTTTCGAGCTTAGGCAAGTACTGGACTGCTGCTAAGCCCCTGAGTGAGAGGCTTGCTCACCACTCGGTAGGATTTTCAAACTTAGGCGAGTACTGGACTGCAGCTAAGCCCCCGAGTGGGAGGGTTGCTCACCACTCGGTAGGATTTTTCAAACTTAGGCGAGTACTGGACTGCAGCTAAGCCCCCGAGTGGGAGGGTTGCTCACCACTCGGTAGGATTTTTCAAACTTAGGCGAGTACTGGACTGCAGCTAAGCCCCCGAGTGAGAGGCTTTCTCACCACTCGGTAGGATTTTTCAAACTTAGGCGAGTACTGGACTGCAGCTAAGCCCCCAAGTGGGAGGGTTGCTCACCACTCGGTAGGATTTTTCAAACTTAGGCGAGTACTGGACTGCAGCTAAGCCCCCGAGTGAGAGGCTTGCTCACCACTCGGTAGGATTTTTCAAACTTAGGCGAAACGGATTCGCAGCTAAGCCCCCGAGTGAGAGGCTTGCTCACCACTCGGTAGGATTTTTCAAACTTAGGCGAAACGGATTCGCAGCTAAGCCCCCGAGTGAGAGGCTTGCTCACCACTCGGTAGGATTTTTCGAACTTAGGTGAAACGGATTCGCAGCTAAGCCCCCGAGTGAGAGGCTTGCTCACCACTCGGTAGGATTCTTCAAACTTAGGCGAGTACTGGACTGCAGCTAAGCCCCCGAGTGGGAGGGTTGCTCACCACTCGGTAGGATTTTTCAAACTTAGGCGAAACGGATTCGCAGCTAAGCCCCCGAGTGAGAGGCTTGCTCACCACTCGGTAGGATTTTTCGAACTTAGGCGAAACGGATTCGCAGCTAAGCCCCTGAGTGAGAGGCTTGCTCACCACTCGGTAGGATTTTTCAAACTTAGGCGAAACGGATTCTCATCTAAGCCCCCGAGTGAGAGGCTTGCTCACCACTCGGTAGGATTTTTCAAACTTAGGCGAAACGGATTCGCAGCTAAGCCCCTGAGTGAGAGGCTTGCTCACCACTCGGTAGGATTTTATAAACTTAGGCGAAACAGATTCGTGGCTAAGTCACCCGCTGGGGGATTTCAGACACAAGTATAAGCAGCGACAATCATTTTTAGAAGACTGTAAAACTCTTGTCTCTAATAAACAAACTACAAAGGTGTTTCTTATTACAACTCAATAGAATGAGCGCTTAAGTATAAAAGGGGCGGAGCAGCTCCGCATTCCAAGCCCGTGGCTCGTCTTTCTGATGTTCGACATTGTAAAGATGATACGCCCCATTGTGGAGCACTCTGGTGACGATGAAGGGACCTTGCCAAGCAGGGGCGAGCTTGTGTGGTTTCTGCTGATCCACTCGAAGAACCAAGTCTCCCTCTTGAAACGCTCGACCTCTCACGTTTCTGGCGTGGAATCAACGCAAGTCTTGCTGATAAATGGTCGACCGGATTAAGGCCATCTCTCTTTCCTCTTCTAGGAGATCAACTGCGTCTTGCCGGGCCTGTTCTGCTTCATCTTCAGAGAAAAGCTCGACTCGGGGTGCATTGTGAAGCAAGTCACTCGGTAGAACAGCTTCAGCTCCATAGACCAAGAAGAATGGAGTTTGGCCAGTCGACCGATTGGGAGTTGTCCTCAATCCCCAAAGAACTGATGGAAGTTCATCGACCCGGGCGCCTGCTGCGTGCTTGAGATCACGCATCAATCGGGGTTTCAGTCCTTTGAGAATCAAGCCATTTGCTCTTTCCGCTTGTCCATTCGATTGGGGGTGGGCGACTGAAGCATAGTCGACTCGAGTGCCTTGGGAAGCACAGAAGGCTCTGAACTCATCAGAATCGAAGTTCGACCCGTTGTCAGTGATGATGCTGTGCGGAACCCCATATCTGAATGTCAACTCTCTGATGAAGCTGACGGCAATACTGGCTTCAAGATTCTTGATAGGCTTGGCTTCAATCCATTTGGTAAACTTGTCGACTACTACAAGCACATGAGTGAAGCCGCTCCTACCAGTCCTCAGGGTCCAACCATATCTAACCCCCAAACAACAAAGGGCTAGACGAGTGGAATGGTCTTCAGGGCTGATGCAGGCTTGTGGGACATGTTGGAGTAAAACTGGCAGCCTTCACATTTGTCGACTATATCTTTCGCCATTTCATTTGCTCGTGGCCAATAAAATCCAGCTCGGTATGCTTTGGCCACAATGGTCCGAGAGGACGCATGGTGGCCACAGGTCCCCGAGTGGATGTCGTTGAGGATCACTCGACCTTCTTCTGGTGTTATGCATTTCTGGTTGACTCCAGTCACACTTTCTCTGAACAGCTGTCCTCTTATCACAGTAAAGGCTTTGGATCGACGGACGATCTGTCGGGCCTCCTCTTCATCCTCTGGGAGTTCCTTCCTAAGGATATACGCAATGTATGGCACTGTCCAGTCGGGAGTTATGACCAAAACCTCCATGATCAAGTCGACCACGGCTGGGACTTCGACTTCAGTCGGATCTGTGGCACTCTTAGGCTGCGGGGGCTCTTCAGTGAAAGGATCTTCTTGAACTGAAGGTGTATGAATGTGTTCCAAAAACACATTGCTGGGAATGGCTTCCCTCTTGGAACCTATCTTCGCCAAATCATCGGCTGCTTGATTTTTCAGTCGGGGTATATGATGGAGCTCTAACCCCTCAAACTTCTTTTCCAACTTCCTCACTGCATTACAGTAACCAGTCATAGCTAGGCTTCTGACGTCCCACTCCTTCATCACTTGATTGACTACCAAATCTGAGTCGCCGTAGACCATGAGGCGACGGATGCCGAGTGAAATGGCCATACGTAACCCATATAAGAGTGCTTCATATTCAGCTTTGTTATTGGAGGAATCAAAGTGAATATGGAGAACATATCTGAGCTTGTCTCCTCGGGGGGATACCAGTACCACCCCAGCACCGGAACCATTCAGCATTTTGGAGCCATCAAAGAACATGGTCCAGTGCTCCGAGTGGACTTGAGTCGGCAATTGCTGTTCGATCCACTCGGCGAGGAAATCTGCTATTGCTTGGGACTTGATAGCTTTCTTTGCCTCAAACTTGATATCCAAGGGTAGGAGTTCAATCGCCCACTTTGCCTCTCGACCAGTTGCATCTCTGTTGTTCAGAATCTCTGATAATGGAGCGTCGCTGACAACTGTAATGGAGTGGCCAGAGAAATAGTGTGCAACCTTCTTCGTGGTCATATAAATCCCATAAACAAGCTTCTGATAATGTGGATATCTTTGCTTGGATGGAGTCAGAACTTCAGAAACATAATATACTGGGCGCTGAACTTTATAAGCTTTTCCTTCTTCTTCCCGCTCGACCGTAAGTACTGTACTGACAACTTTTCCAGTGGCTGCAATGTAAAGAAGTAAAGGCTCTTTGCTGATTGGGGCAGCAAGCACCGGCTGGGTGGAAAGCAAGGCTTTGAGCTCTACAAACGCTGCATCAGCTTCAGGAGTCCACTCGAACTTATCAGACTTCTTCATTAGTCGGTAAATAGGCAATGCCTTTTCGCCGAGGCAAGAAATGAATCGACTTAAGGCGGCCAAACAACCAGTAAGCTTCTGGACATCGTGCACACGCACAGGGCGTTTTATCCGGAGTATGGCACCAACTTTCTCTGGGTTAGCGTCGATCCCTCGTTCGGAAACGAGGAAACTGAGTAATTTTCCGCCAGGAACTCCGAATGTGCACTTTGATGGATTAAGCTTGATATCATACCTTCTGAGGTTGGCAAAAGTTTCAGCAAGGTCAGCCAGCAGGTCGGAACCCTTACGCGACTTGACCACAATGTCATCCATGTATGCTTCCACATTCCGACTGATTTGAGTGAGCAAACACTTTTGAATCATCCTCATGAATGTGGCTCCGGCATTCTTCAGGCCGAATGGCATGGTGACATAACAGAAGCACCCGAATGGGGTGATGAAAGCTATTTTTATCTCATCGGGTCCATACAGTCGGATCTGATGATACCCGGAATAGGCGTCTAGAAAAGACAATCGCTCACACCCCACAGTTGAGTCGATGATTTGGTCAATGCGGGGGAGAGGAAAATGATCTTTCGGGTAGGCCCGATTGATATGCTTGAAGTCAATGCACATGCGAAGTGAATCGTCCTTCTTGGGGACCATGACAACATTGGCGAGCCACTCGGAGTGGTAAATTTCTCGGATGAACTCAGCTGCCAGGAGCCGAGCTACCTCCTCACCAATTGCTTTCCTCTTCTGTACGGCGGACCGTCGAAGATGTTCCTTGACTGGTTTTACCTTCGGGTCGACTCGCAAACGATGCTCAGCCAGTCCCCTGGGTACACCCGGCATGTCAGAAGGTTTCCATGCAAAGATGTCCCAGTTCTCACGGAGGAACTGGATGAGCGCTTCTTCCTATTTGCCGTTGAGCGTTGTTGAGGTGTGAGTCGGAGCAGCATTCGGATCGGTCGGGTGAATGTGAATCGGCTTCGTTTCACGGGACGACTGAAATGCAGAGTCTGTGGCAGGCTTCTTGGCTCATAGCAAATCACTCGGATCTGCATTTTTCTGATACTCTTGCAATTCTACTACTGCCATTTTTGCATCAGCGATCTTTGAGCCCTTCTGGAAGCACTCTTCTTCCTTTTGCCGATTGCCAGTGATAGTGATCACTCCTCTGGGACCAGGCATCTTTAATTTGAGGTACACGTAACATGGTCGAGCCATAAAACGTGCATAAGCAGGCCTACCCAGAATAGCATGATAAGCACTTTGGAAATCCACGACTTCAAACGTCAACTTTTCCTTGCGGTAATTCTTGGAATCACCGAAAACCACATCGAGGGCGATCTGGCCGAGTGATTCAGCCTTCTTGCCAGGTATGACGCCATGAAAACTCATGTTGCTTTCACTGAGCTTGGACATCGGAATGCCCATCCGCTTCAGGGTTTCAGCATACAAGATATTCAGGCCACTCCCACCATCCATCAGCACTTTAGTCAGTCGAGTGCCTTCAACAACTGGGTCGACCACCAGCGCTTGCCTCCCAGGGGTGGCTATACGAGCTGGATGGTCAGACTGGTCGAATGTGATGGCAGTCTGGGACCACTTCAAGTAACTTGGTGTTGCCGGAGCAACCATGTTCACCTCTCTGTTTATAACTTTCAATCGACTTTTGCTTTCTACATCAGCAAAAATCATCAGAGTGGAATTGACGTTGGGAAAACCATCATCATCTTCCTCTTTATCCTCACCCTTGTCCGACTCCTTTTCCTTCTCCTTGGGCTGTTTCTCTTAGAACTGTTGAATCAGGAGCCGGCACTGTCGAGTGGTGTGTTTAGGGTAATCAGATTACCCTCCTCATCTTTCTTGATATGAATGTGACAGGGTAAATCCAACACATCATTTCCATCTTGATCTTTCACTTTCTTAGGGTTCCATGGCCCTTTGGGCTTCCCCTTGAACTTTCTTCGAGTCACGGCCAAGGCTTCGCCAGGAGCAGCTGGCTCGGCTTTGCGCTTTTGCTTCCGACTGAAATTCCCTCCTCCGGTTTCTTGGGCAACTGTTTTGTGCTTGCCACTCTTGAGTCGATCCTCCTCTTCACCATTAGCATACTTGGTGGCAATCTCCATCATCCGACTTAGAGACATATCTCCAGTCCGAACGAACTTCAGGTTCAATTCTCGATACTTGACGCCTTCCTTGAAGGCACAAACTGCTTGGTGATCTGACACATTCTCCACTGTGTGGTGCAACGTGATCCATCTCTGGATATAATCTCTCAAGGTTTCATTCGGTTTCTACACACAGGACTGCAACTCTGTTAACCCTGCTGGTCGTTTGCATGTACCTTCAAAGGTCCTAACAAACACTCGGGCGAGTTCCTCCCAACTATATATGCTGTCAGGTGCTAACTGATTCAACCACGCTCTGGCCGAGCCCTCCAACATCAGAGGAAGGTGCTTCATGGCCACTTCATCATTGCCGCCACCAATCTGAATAGCCACTCGGTAGTCCTCAAGCCAAGTGTCAGGCTTGGAGTCACCAGTGAACTTGCTGACTCCAGTCGCCAACCTGAAGTTGGGAGGAATCACTGCAGCCCTGATGGCTCTGCTGAAACACTCGGGACCTGAAACATGCACTCTGCTGCCAGTCGGGTAATCTCTGTCATGGCCTTCTCTGTGTGCCCTGTTCCTGTCAACCAAACCTTGAACGAGAATAGATCTCGCATCAAAGCCCGGCTCCCGGGGGTCGACTGGAATCCTTCGCCCACCACTGTGAGGGCGTCTGTCATCGTGTTGCCGAGGCACGTATGACCCACTCCTTGGGGGAGGCGTGGGCACTCGACGACGATCATCGTGGTCGAGTTGGTGATCATACTGCTCATGGTTTCTGTACTGTTCTCGCTGATCTCCATGTCCCTCACGCCTCGGAGGCGATCTTGGGCTGTGAGCTGACTGAACTGTGTCTGCCACCACGGATCTGCTATGAATTCTATTCCACGACTGAGACACTGCTGTGTTCTGCTCTCCCGCTGCCCGGAGTAAAGCCCGGATCTGCATCAAACCTCTGCCAGCTTCTGACTGGGAAGGCTGAATTGACTCTGCTATTCAGGCTGCAGCTGTGAAATTCTGAATCGGAGTTCGATATACCTTAGTTGGAGGCGGAAAAAGCTGTCGTCGAGTGGACTCAGGAATCCGCTGCCGAGCACGCTCGTCGAGTGCGTGCTGGAGGTTCTCCAGTCGAGTGCGCTCAGCCAAGTTGGCCAGGCGCGCCTCCTCCAAGGCCTGGGCCTCGGGGGTTTCTCCAACGATAGGAGTGTGAAGTGCATCCATGTTACGGCGGCGAAGCTCTTCCCTCTGCTACGAAGAGTGGGGCTCGGGGCGGTACTCCTCGTGGACGCGCGACGGATCGCCTCCGCCATCGCCACCGTCGTCGCGGGGAAGCCAGGAGGACTGCACGGTCCATTGACCACCAGGACTTCCGCCGCGGGGTCACTGCTGTGGCACTCGGATGCCGTCTCGACGGAGCCAGTCGACAGGTCGAATAGGCCGTAGAGAGTTTCGTCGGGCTCGATTGCCGCAACTTGTGGGGTGGCCGACTG
The DNA here is from genome assembly GCF_002575655.3 of Aegilops tauschii subsp. strangulata. NCBI lineage: Eukaryota > Viridiplantae > Streptophyta > Magnoliopsida > Poales > Poaceae > Aegilops > Aegilops tauschii. The sequence continues at coordinate 271,857,388 of NC_053037.3, read as the reverse complement.
GCGAGCCACCGCGTGGCTCACCCACCGCTGGAGCCGCGACCGACCGGAACACTTGTGCCGGCGAACAGCGGGGAGTGAAGACGCTATAGGAGCCGACCAATACTGGGTCGACGACTGCCGAAGAAGGACGCCGCGGACGCACGCGCGAAAGTGCGTGGCCCCGCGGACGGGGAGCGCCTCGTCGTCGAGTGGAGCCTCTTGGAGCCAAGCGGAGTCGTCGGCGATGAACACGAGCGCGCCGAGACGGATCTCGCGGCCCTCAGCCAATCCTCCACCGGAAACCATGATGATGGGAATCGGAAAAATCGCAACTTCTCCAACAAGTCGCTAAGACACCTGCCCCACGGTGGGCGCCAACTGCCGTGGTACTAAGACTGACAGTAGAATAGGGGGTAAGTATGGAGAGGCAAGATCCTAGCTATGGCGAAGTTGTACACACGAGTTTTACGAGTTCAGGCCCTTCTCGGAAGAAGTAACAGCCCTACGTCTCGGAGCCCGGAGGCGGTCGACTGGATTATGTATGTGTGTGTTTACAGGGGTGCGAACCCTTGTGCATGTGGAGGGGGGTGGCTTATATAGAGTGCGCCAGGACCCCAGCCAACCCACGTTACAAGGGATTTAAGGTACATCAAGAGGGGGGCGTTACTGGTAACACTAGTAATAAAGAGACATAATGACCATTAAAGCTATGATGTAATGTCCGACCGTTGCAGTGCAGAGTGGCTTTAGATCTTCTGGCGGTCGAGTGTCAGTCCCATGGTCGAGTGACTTCGAATCTTCCGAGTGGAATGCTTCATGGTCGAGTGGATGGTGACTCCTCTCCGAATGCTTCTGGTTTTAGGGTGATGTCCTTGGGGAGGGTATCTAGGTCAGGCCTATGACCCTACCCTAGGTACATAGCTTCATCACTTACTTCTCCTCGTTAGGCTGAATCAACCACCTCTGATCGCGGGTCGCCGGCACGGCCGGGAGCTTCGTACCACCACGCTGGTAGACCTTCTTGCCCTGCTCAGCCAACTCGCCCTCTCTAAAACTACCGTGAGACTAGGTCTCCTCGCCATCAGCATTGCCACTAGTCTCCGGAGTCAAGTGGGACGAAGACTCTGGGGCCCGAGTCTCGTGGGACGAAGGCTCGGCGACCCGAGGCTCGTGGACCGGAGTCCGAGACGGCTCCAAGTCTGATGGGTCCACCTGACAAGGAGCACTCCGGTGGTCCGAAGAATCAGCTGGGGGTGGCGGCGAGGCAGGCACAGCGGCCTTCCTATCTCTTCCGCCACCACGTCCACCTCTAGCTGCACCACTCTTCGTCTTCCCCCGACCTCTCCCGGCCGAAGAAGAAGCGCCCGCCGGTGTCTGCATGCTGTCTACCAGCGCTCTCCGAAGGCACTAGGGTGGAATAACAGCACCCTCCCCAGCACGCGTCGAGGAAGAATGAGGCTCGAAGCGCTCTCGACCCGCACCCACCATCTGCCAACACCTGCAATGACAAAGAGTAAACAAAATTAGTACAACATAAACATAATAAAAAATTTGGTGAGTGAAAACAACACCTAAAAAATTTAACTAACTAATTAACTAACTAACTAAGTAATTAACCTAAAAAATAACTAACTAACTAATTAAACACTTTTTCTTAAGGCCAGCAATGGTCTTTAATAGGTTAAAATTATTTTAGTGTTTCCAAAATATTTGAGAAAATTTAGGGAAGCTCATTGGACATATATTGTGCATATATAAGAGTTTCAACACACGGTCATGTTCAAAATATTGGTCAAATCCATCAAAAACCCTGTTCTGATATTTCAAGCTTTTGGAATATTTACATAGGAAATATTCTCTACAAATTCCAAGAAAATTCTTGGATGTAAAAAATGCCATATTTGTAAAAAATGTCTCACTTTTATGGGTTTAATCACCACCTCCACTTTATGCAAAATTCTACCTTTCCTAGTTGCTACCTGTCCATGCCCATGGTCAAATAATTCTAGAAACCATTAGCCAACTAATTGACAAATGATGACTAAACTTGCCTTTTCTTTTTCTTTTCTGATTTTCAAGAAACAAAAGAAAAGGGATGCATATGCATCCTAATCCTAATCATTTACATGGTTGTTTTCTAGGAGTAGTAATTAGTAAAACTAAAAATAGAACTGGTTAACAGAACTAACCTAACTAACCTACAAACTAGTTAACCTAACTAACCTAACTAACGTAGTCTAAAGATCAAAGCAAAAGTGTCCAGATAACAACAAAGATCTGCTTGTACTCTCTTCATAGAGAAAGATTTTAAACCAAAAATTAACAACAAAGATCAAGCAAATAAACAATTTATGAACATTTGTGTCCAGATAACAGATATATCACCAAAAAAACGCAGTTATAAAAAAAGTTGGATATGTTGTCGGACAGATCACTCAGAGTGATAATATAGATCTCATCAATGTATGGATCAGCCCACTACTTTTTAACATCACAAATCATCACCGGGATCCATAGACAACAATCTCCAATTAGGAAAGAAAAATCAACCAGAAACGTTACACAGATTCCTGAGTTCAAATAAGAATATTTGAAGAGTTTCATAACAAATGGTTGAGCCGTCAGACAATGCTTTCTAGGCAAATGCATCTCCATCAGACTGCAGATATGTTCGCTGCTCGGAGCCTAGTGCGTATCATCATCCATGACATCAGGACATATACAACCAAACAATAGCCAAGCAAATTTGAAGGAAGAGAATCAACGAACAATGGAAATAAAATCAGTGGACCATGAACAACAGAAGATCAAATCAGTAGCCCTCAGGGATTATGCTTATGATCAAACAAGTAGCAGTAAGCAACTCAAGATCCACCAAAAGGATAGCCCATTTGAAAAATTCTAGCCCGATTAACATTTCGCCATAAAATTCAGTCTCCAAAATTACAGCATGGGCGCACAGTGACCAATCAGTCGCTAAAGATGGTATGATTAATAGGTTTTTCATCACCGGACAAACAGAAACACAAACTCAAACAAACAGGTCAACAAAACAGAACTTAAATTACTATAGAAAACAAAATATGACAAAAGAAGACATGAGAGGAAGGGCACTAACCTAGTCTAAAGATAACTAACCTAACTAACCTGGAAAATCAAACTAACCTAGAAAATCAAACTAACCTAACTAACCTAATTAGTAGCAGTAGAAAAAAACAGAAACTAACAGTACTAACTAACCTAATTACTAGCAGTAGAAAAAAACAGGGGGGGAGCTCACCGAAGTGGGTCGGCGGGGCACCGGGGCGGTGGGGTGTTGGGGCGGCTAGGGCGTCGGGACAACTGGGCGCCTGGTTGTCGAGGTGGCAGGGCACCGGGCCGGCGGGGGCGGCGGGGGCGTCGGGGTGGTGTGGGCAGCGAGGGCATCGGGGTGGCGCGGGCGTCGAGGGCGTCGGGGTGGCGCGGGCGGCGAGGGCGTCGGGGCAGCGGGGGGTCGGGGCGGCGGGGGCGTCGGGGCGGCATGGGCGTCGGGGTGGCGCGGGCGGCGAGGACGTCGGGGTAGCGGGGGGTCGGGGGCGTGGGCCGGTGGGGGTCGGGGTGGCGCCGGTGAGGTGAGGGAGAGAGAGAGAGAGGGGTGGGGCGCGGGGCCGACCATTTTTTTAGTTAGGTTTAATTTCTTTGCCGTCTGCTAGTAGACAACAAAGAGCATAGCTAGTGGGGTGGGGCCGGGGGGGGGGACAACCGTTAGGTTGCCACTTTCTTTGCCGTCTGCTCGCGGACGGCAAAGAAGCTTTGCCGTCAGCTAGCAAACGATAAAGAAAGTGGCCGTTAGGTGGTTCTCACTAGTGGGCCACCCTCCCGCTTTGCCGTCCGCTAGTAGACGACAAAGCCTCTATGCCGTCTGCTAGCAGACGGCAAAGAGCTGGCTGACGGCAAACACGCTCTTTGCTGTCCGCTCTTTCTTTGCCGTCAGCTTTGTGTATGCTGACGGCAAATACCTTCTTTGCCATCAGCTAGCAGACGACAAAGAGCTGGCTGACGGCAAAGATCCTGATTCCAGTAGTGCCACACCCATCATGATGATGTTCATCAGTACAAAGGGCAAAATTATAGGAAGGTAGATGAATATCTGTCCTATGCAAGAGGCTTCTTGTGTTGACTCTATGACGGAGAATCAACCAGAAGAAGATTTTGTATTTGGGCATGACATCACTTTTCCACATCTCTTAAAAAAATCTGACGAGCCTCTGGTTGCTACCTTAAGATTTTATACATTCTGATTGACGAGAACCTATTGATGCTCCAGGGGTATAGCCGCTTGCAGGCCGATCATTTAATTGAATATTAAGCACAATAGTCCGAAATTGCTAAAATTGTTCAGATGGTCTAGGGCAGTATTTTCTTTCACCTCTTTGATGGAGAAACTAGTAAGCAAAGCAAAAGAATATAACTTAGGAAATTTATCCTTCAAAAGATCATCACTCCATCTGTCTTGCCATAGTATGATGGTGTTGGCTTTCCCTATAGTGCATTTGGTCACTGCTTTAAATCCTGCTATGAGTTTGGATATGCTTTTCCACCAACAAGAGCCCACATATCTATTAGAGAGTGACTTACCTTCAAAGTATGTTTCCCGAATTAATTTAATCCAGGGCAAATCTTCAGAATTGAAAATTTTATGAAGGTGCTTCATCAACAAACACTTGTTATGAGTTGCAAGATCCAGAACCCCAAACCTCTTTGCTCTTTAGAAAGACAGACTTTGTCCCAGACAATTAAAGAGTTCCCCTACCTCCCATCCCATATTTTCTCCAAAACCAATGCCTGAGATATGTATTGAGCCAAGAAACCACTCCAATAGGGAGAGAGAGTGAGCTCATGAAGAAGGTTGGGAGACTTGAAAAAAATGATTTTACTAGCACTAGTTTCTCTCCATATGGTAGCATATTTGAGCAACCAGTCAATCTTCTCTCCACTCTTTGCAAAATGGGCACAAAATCCTTGCTCGGGTTTGGATAGAGACAGTGGTAATCCTATTGGGAAATGTTGCATGGAAAACAAAAAAATTTCTATGCACACGCAAGATCTATCCATGGAGATGCATAGCAACGATAGGGGAGAGTGTGTCTACGTACCCTCATAGACCGTAAGCGGAAGCGTTTGACAACGCGGTTGATGTAGTCGAACTTTGCATTCCAACCGATCGAGTACCGAATGTACGACACCTCAGCGCTCAGCACACGTTCAGCTCGATGACGTCCTCCGCCTTCTTGATCCAGCAAGACAGCAAGGTAGTGGATGAGTTCCGGCAGCACGATGACGTGGTGACGATGATGGTGAAGCTATCTCCGCAGGGCTTCGCCTAAGCACTACGAAAATATGACCTGGGTGTAAACGGTGCAGGGGGGCACCGCACACGGCTAAGCAATTGTTCTAGGTGTGCTAGGCACCCCCTCACACATATATATAGGTGGGGGGGGGGGAAGAGGGAGTAGCCAGGAGGCGCCCCCTGCCATGTTTAGGTGCGGGGGAAAGGCAGGGGAGGGAGCCCCCCTTTCCTTTCTCCCATGAGAAGGGGAAGGCAGGAGGGGCTAGCCCTCCCCCCTTTCCTTCCCTAGGGCCGGCCGGCCAGGGAGAGGGGCGCACCAGCCCCCTGTGGGCTGGTCTGTTCCCCCCTTGGCCCATACACCTACCGGGGGTGCCTGGAACCCCTTCCGGTGACCCGATGACTACCCGGTGCATCCCGAAACTCTTCAGGTGTCCGAATACCATCGTCCTATATATCAATCTTTACCTCTCGACCATTTCGAGACTCCTCATCATGTCCGTGATCTCATCTGGGACTCCAAACAACATTCAGTCACCAAATCATATAACTCATATAACACTATATCGTCAACGAACGTTAAGTGTGCGGACCCTACGGGTTCGAGAACTATGTACACATGACCGAGACACCTCTCCGGTCAATAACCAATAGGGGAACCTAGATGCCCATATTGGCTCCTACATATTCTACGAAGATCTTTATCGGTTGAACCTTATGACAACATACATAATTCCCTTTGTCCATCGGTATGTTACTTGCCCGAGATTCGATCGTGGGTATCTTCATACCTAGTTCAATATCGTTACATATTCACAAGGTATTCCTCCGGTATTCGGGAGTTGCATAATATCATAGTCGAAGGAATATGTAGTTGACATTGAGAAAGCAATAGTAATAAACTGAACGATCAATATGCTAAGCTAGCGGATGGGTCTTGTCCATCACATCATTCTCCTAATGATGTGATCCTGTTATCAAATGACAACACATGTCTATGGTTAGGAAACCTTAACCATCTTTGATCAACGAGCTAGTCTAGTAGAGGCTTACTAGGGACACGGTATTTGTTTATGTATTAGCACATGTATTTAAGTTTTCTATCAATACAATTCTAGCATGAATAATAAACCTTTATCATCAATAAAGAAATATAAAATAAAAACTTTATTATGGCCTCTAGGGCATATTCCTCCAGTCTCCCACTTGCACTAGAGTTAATAATCTAGATTACATTGTAATGAATCTAACACCCATGGAGTCTTGGTGTTGATCATGTTTTGCTCGTGGAAGAGGCTTAGTCAACGGGTCTGCTACATTTAGATCCATATGTATTTTGCAAACTTCTATGTCTCCATCCTTGACCTTTTCACGAATGAGTTGAAGCGTCTCTTGATGTGTTTGGTTCTCTTGTGAAACCTGGATTCCTTCGCCAAGGCAATTGCTCCAATGTTGTCACAAAAGATTTTCATTAGACCCGATGCACTGGGTATTACACCCAGATCGGATATGAACTCCTTCATCCAGACTCCTTCATGTGCTGCTTCTGAAGAAGCTATGTCCTCCGCTTCACAGGTAGATCCCGCCACGACGCTCTGCCTGGAACTGCACCAACTGACAGCTCCACCATTCAATATAAAAACATATCCGGTTTGTGACTTAGAGTCATCTGGATTAGTGTCGAAGCTAGCATCAACGTAACCATTTACGACGAGCTCTTCGCCACCTCCATAAACGAGAAACATATCCTTGGTCCTTTTCAGGTACTTCAAGATGTTCTTGACCGCTGTCCAGTGATCCACTCCTAGATTACTTTGGTACCTCCCTGCCAAACTTATGGCAACACACACATCAGGTCTGGTACATGGCATAGCATACATGATAGAACCTATGGCAGAGGCATAGGGAATGACTTTCATTTTCTCTCTATCTTCTGCAGTGGTCGGGCTTTGAGTCTGACTCAACTTTACACCTTGTAACACAGGCAAGAACCCTTTCTTTGAGTGATCCATTTTGAACTTTTTCAAAACTTTATCAAGGTATGTGTTTTGTGAAAGTCCTATTAAGCGTCTCGATCTATCTCTATAGATCTTGATGCCCAATATATAAGCAGCTCCAACGAGGTCTTTCATTGAAAAATCCTTATTCAAGTATCCTTTTATGCTATCCAGAAATTCTATATCATTTCCGATCAACAATATGTCATCCACATATAATATCAGAAATGCTACAGAGCTCCCACTCACTTTCTGGTAAATACAGGCTTCACCATAAGTCTGTATAAAACCATATGCTCTGATCACCTCATCAAAGCGTATATTCCAACTCTGAGATGCTTGCACCTGTCCATAGATGGATCGTTGGAGCTTGCACACTTTGTTAGCACCTTTAGGATCGACAAAACCTTCCGGTTGCATCATATACAACTCTTCTTTAAGAATTCCATTAAGGAATGCAGTTTTGATATCCATTTACCAGATTTCATAATTATAAAATGCGGCAATTGCTAACATGATTCAGACAGACTTAAGCATCGCTATGGGTGCGAAAGTCTCATCATAGTCAACTCCTTTAACTTGTCGAAAACCTTTCGCGACAAGTCGAGATTTGTAGATAGTAACATTACCATCAGCGTCAGTCTTCTTCTTAAGATCCATTTATTCTCAATGGCTTGCCGATCATCGGGCAAGTCCACCAAAGTCCACACTTTGTTCTCATACATGGATCCTATCTTGGATTTCATGGCCTCAAGCCATTTATCGGAATCTGGGCTCATCATCGCTTCTTCATAATTCGTAGGTTCGCCTTGGTCTAATAACATGACTTCCAGAACAGGATTACCGTACCGCTCTGGTGCGGAATGTGCTCTGTTCGACCTACGAGGTCCAGTAGTAACTTGATCTGAAGTTTCATGATCATCATCATTAGCTTCCTCTCTAGTTGGTGTAGGAATCACGGGAACGGATTTCTCTGATGTGCTACTTTCCAAATTGATAGAAGGTATGATTACCTCATCAAGTTCTACTTTCCTCCCACTCACTTCTTTCGAGAGAAACTCCTTCTCTAGAAATGTTCCATTCTTGGCAACAAAGATCTTGCCTTCGAATCTGTGGTAGAAGGTGTACCCAATTGTTTCCTTAGGGTATCCTATGAAGACACACTTCTCCGATTTGGGTTCGAGCTTATCAGGCTGAAGCCTTTTGACATAAGTGTCGCAACCCAAACTTTAAGAAACAACAACTTAGGTTTCTTGCCAAATCATAGTTCATACGGTGTCGTCTCAACGGATTTAGATGGTGCCCTATTTAACGTGAATGCGGCTGTCTCTAATGCATAACCCCAAAACGATAGTGGTAAATCGGTAAGAGATATCATGGATCACACCATATCTAATAAAGTACGCTTACGACCTTTCGGACACACCATTACGCTGTGGTGTTCCAGGTGGCGTGAGTTGTAAAACAATTCCACATTGTTTTAAATGAAGGCCAAACTCGTAACTCAAATATTCGCCTCCGCGATCAGATCGTAGAAACTTTATTTTCTTGTTACGATGATTCTCCACTTCACTCTGAAATTCTTTGAACTTTTCAAATGTTTCAGACTTGTGTTTCATCAAGTAGATATACCCATACCTACTCAAATCATGTGTGAAGGTTAGAAAATAACGATACCCGCCGCGTGCCTCAACACTCATTGAACCGCATACATCGGTATGTATTATTCCCAGTAAGTCATTAGCTCGCTCCATTGTTCAGCGGAACGGAGTTGTAGTCATCTTGCCCATCTGGCATGGTTCGCAAGTATCAAATGATCCATAATCAAGTGATTCCAAAAGTCCATCCGAATGGAGTTTCTTCATGCGTTTTACACCAATATGACCTAAATGGCAGTGCCACAAGTATGTTGCACTATCATTATCAATTTTGCATCTTTTGGCATCAATATTATGAATATGTGTATCACTACGATCAAGATTCAACAAGAATAGACCACTCATCAAGGGTGCGCATGACCATAAAAGATATTACTCGTATAAATAGAACAACCATTATTCTTTGATTTAAATGAATAACCGTCTCGCAATAAACAAGATCTAGATATAATGTTCATGCTCAACGCTGGCACCAAATAACAATTATTCAGGTCTAAAACTAATCCCGAAGGTAGATGTAGAGGTAGCGTGCCGACCGCGATCACATCAACCTTGGAACCATTCCCGACGCGCATCGTCACCTCGTCCTTAACTAATCTTGTTTATTCTGCAGCTCCTATTTCGAGTTACAAATATGAGCAACTGAACCAGTATCAAATACCCAGGCGCTGCTACGAGTATTAGTAAGGTACACATCAATAACATTCATATCAAATATACCTTTGTTCACTTTACCATCCTTTTTATCCGCCAAGTATTTTGGGCAGTTCCGCTTCTAGTGACCAATCCCTTTGCAGTAGAAGCACTCAGTTTCTGGCTTGGGTCCAGCTTTGGGTTTCTTCCCGGGAGTGGCAACTTGCTTGCCATTCTTCTTGAAGTTACCTTTATTTCCCTTGCCATTTTTCTTGAAACTAGTGGTCTTGTTAACCATCAACACTTGATGGTCCTTCTTGATTTCTACCTCTGCGGCCTTAAGCATTGCGAAGAGCTCAGGAATCGTTTTATTCATCCCTTGCATATTATGGTTCATCACGAAGCCTTTGTAGCTTGGTGGCAGTGATTGAAGAACTCTGTCAATAACACTATCAACTGGAAGTTCAACTCCCAGTTGAGTCAAGTGGTTATGATACCCAGACATTTTGAGTATGTGTTCACTGACAGAACTATTGTCCTCTATCTTGCAGCTATAGAACTTGTTGGAGACTTCATATCTCTCAACCCGGGCATTTGCTTGAAATATTAACCTCAACTCTTGGAACATCTCATATGCTCCATGACGTTCAAAACGTCTTTGAAGTCCCGGTTCTAAGCCATAAAGCATGGCACACTGAACTATTGAGTATTCATGAGGTCAAGCTTGCCAGATGTTCATAACATCAGCTCCAGCTCCTGCAGTAGGCCTTTCACCTAGCGGTGCATCAAGGACATAATTCTTCCGTGCAGCAATGAGGATAATCCTCAAGTTAAGGACCCAGTCCATGTAGTTGCTACCATCATCTTTCAACTTAGCTTTCTCTAGGAACGCATTAAAATTCAGGGGAACGGTAGCTCAGGCCATTGATCTACAACATAGATATGCAAAACTATAAGACTAAGTTCATGATAAATTAAGTTCAATTAATCAAATTACTAGTGAACTCCCACTTAAATAAACATCCCTCAAGTCATCTAAGTGATACGTGATCCAAATCAACTAACCCATGTCCGATCATCACGTGAGATGGGGTAGTCATCAATGGTGAACATCTCTATGTTGATCATATCTACTATATGACTCACGTTCGACCATTCGGTCTCTAGTGTTCCGAGACCATGTCTGTACATGCTAGGCTCGTCAAGTTTAACCCAAGTATTCTACATGTGCAAAACTGTCTTACACCCGTTGTATGTGAACGTAGAGTCTATCACACCCAATCATCACGTGGTGCTTCGAAACGACGAACTTTGGCAATGGTGCATACTCGGGGAGAACACTTTTATCTTGAAATTTAGTGAAGGGATCATCTTATAATGCAATCGCCGTTCTAAGCAAAATAAGATGCATAAAAGATAAACATCACATGCAATCAAAATATGTGACACGATATGGCCATCACCATCTTGTGCTTTTGATCTCCACCTCCAAAGCATCGTCATGATCTCCATCGTCACCGGCTTGATACCTTGATCTCCATCGTAGCATCGTTGTGTCGAGGTCATCACGCCAACTATTGCTTCTACAACTATCGCTAATGCATAGTGATAAAGTAAAGCAATTACATGGCGCTTGCACTTCATACAATAAAGAGACAACCCTAAGGCTCCTGCCGGTTGTTGATATTACAAAACATGGTCATCTCATACATCAACATATATCACATCATATCTTGACCATATCATATCATAACATGCCCTGCAAACAAGTTAGACGTCCTCTACTTTGTTGTTGCAATTTTTACGTGGCTGCTACGGGCTTCTAGCAAGAACCGTTCTTAACTACGCAAAAACCACAACGGTGGTTCATCAAGTTTGCTGTTTTAACCTTCTTCAAGAACCAGCCATAGTCAAATTTGATTCAACTAAAGTAGGAGAAACAGACAACCGCCAGCCACCTTTATGCAAAACTAGTTGCATGTCAGTCGGTGGAACCGTCTCATGTGCGTGGACATGTAAGGTTAGTTCGGGCTGCTTCATCCCACAATACCACCGAATTCGTTAGTGGTAAGCAGTATGACTATCACTGCCCACAACTCTTTGTGTTCTACTCGTGCATATCATCTACGCATAGACTTGGCTCAGAGGCCACTTTTGGGAAACGTTGCATGGAAAACAAAAAAATTTCTACGCACATGCAAGATCTATCCAAGGAGATGCATAGCAACAATAGGGGAGAGTGTGTCTACGAACCCTCGTAGACCGTAAGCGGAAGCGTTTGACAACACAGTTGATGTAGTCGAACTTCTTTGCGTTCCAACCGATCAAGTACCGAACGTACGACACCTCCGCGTTCAGCAGCGTTCAGCTTGATGACATCCTCCGCCTTGTTGATCCAGCAAGACAGCGAGGTAGTGGATGAGTTCCGGCAGCACGCCGGCGTGGTGACGGTGATGGTGAAGCTATGTCCGCAGGGCTTCGCCGAAGCACTACGAAAATATGACCAGGGGTGTAAACGGTGGAGGGGGTGCCGCACATGGCTAAGCAATTGTTCTGGGTGTGCTAGGCACCCCCCTCCCACATATATATATATATAGGTGTTGGGGGAGGAGGGAGCAGCCAGGAGTGTTGGGAAACGTAGCATGCAATTTAAAAATTTTCCTACGCTCACGCAAGATCTATCTAGGAGATTCATAGCAATGAGAGGGGGAGAGTGTGTCCACCTACCCTCGTAGACCGAAAGCGGAAGCGTTTGACAACGCGGTTGATGTAGTCGAACTTCTTCTCGTTCCCATCGACCAAGCACCGAACGTACGGCACCTCCAGGTTCTGCACACGTTCCGCTCGATGACGTCCCTCGAACTCTTGATCTAGCAAAGTTTCGAGGGAGAGTTTCGTCAGCACGATGGTGTGGTGACGGTGATGGTGAAGTGATCCACGCAGGGCTTCGCCTAAGCACTACGACAATATGACCGGAGGCGTAAACTATGGAGGGGGGCGCTGCACACGGCTAGGAATCAATGTTGTGTGTTCCAACGGTGCCCCCCTCATATATATAGGTTGGAGGGGAGGAGAGGCAGCCAAGGGGGCGCCCCAAGTAGGAGGAATCTTGCTTGGGCGCCTCCCAATTTGGCCTCCCCCTTCCATATTCATCCGGAGGGGGAAGGAAGTGGGAGGGAGGGAGGAGAGAAGGAAGGGGGAGGCTGAATCCCTCCCCTTCCTTTCCCTCTTATCCTCTTTCCTTCCCCCTTATTTTGGCCTACATGGGGCGCACCAGCCCCCTAGGGGCTGGTCTATCCCCTTCTTGGCCGATTAGGCCCATGTAGTTGCCGGGGGGATGCCCGGAACCCCTTCCGATGACCCGATACGTACCCGATACCCCCGGAACACTTCCGGTGTTCGAATACTATCGTCCTATATATGAATCTTTACCTCTCAACCATTTCGAGACTCCTCACCATGTCCGTGATCTCATCCGGGACTCCGAACAACATTCAGTCACCAAATCACATAACTCATATAATACAAAGTAGTCATCGAACGTTAAGCGTGCGGGCCCTACACTACTGCAGGAGACTGCTGACGCGACACTACGATCAGAGACCCTTTGCCAAAACTATGTGCGATGCATTAATCGCAAACGGTGGTGTAAAAAACCATCAAAAAAGGTGCAAAACATTTGCGATGGCGGAGCCATCAAACACGGTTCAGATTTTAGTTGCGTGTGCGATGCGGGGCACACGGTTAATCCATTCAAACTATTTGCGATGAGGCAGAACAACAGAAACGGGCAGACATATCTATGTGTGTGCGATGCAGGGCACACGGTTAATCCATTAGAACTGTTTGCGATGAGGTAGAACAATAGAAACGGGCAACCATATCAATGTGTGTGCGATATACGGCATACGGTTCACTCAGACGAACTGTTTTTGATTAGGTAACACAGCATAAGTGGTTCAACTTAACAAGATGCGTGTGATATGCGGCATATAGTTCACATGGATGAACTGTTTGTGATGAGCCAAAAGAACACAAACGAGTCGTGTGATACGTGGCAAACAACCGACTCAGATGAACTGTTTGCGATGAGAAATTACAACACAGACGGTTAATACAGTTAGTTCGTGTGCGATTCTGTGTGTACAAAAAACTTTGAAAAATACAAACTAGTTGCTTGCGGTGGCTAGGAGTATCGCACATGATGCGTCTGCGGGTACTCATGTGCGATGATTAGTATGTTACACATACGTTTCCTTATGTTAACATGTGTGTGAATTTGCAATATGGACAGTTAATATGCAAATGCCTTCTGGACATCGGGCACACACTTAAACTCAATGAACTGTGTACGATACTAATACTTTCCATGAAAATTTAAGAACTTGGTGACATCATTTGAGTAACATATATATAGTGGTTACACTATTCGACAAAAGGAGGATCTTCGTAACACGGTTTTGACAACCATATGGTCCATATCTACGTACTTAACATAGTAACAACTATCACATTTTAAGAGGCTAAGGGCCAACAACCATATGGTCCATATCTACATACTTAACATAGTAACAGCTAGCACATTTTAAGAGGCTGAGGGCCAACAACCACAACTATCCGCTAGAAGCAGCTTGATCACGTGACTCGCCATCTCGTCAATGAAAAGGAAGAGCCCTCCTGTGCCTTGGTAGAGCATGAGTAGAACAGTGTCTCCAATTTTCCAATATGGATGCATTGCCAGGAGAAGCGAGAACTTGTTAATTTGAATGGTTCCATTTCTGCGGGAAATGCAGTACCTTGCAATCACTGTGGCGTTATTAGCAGGCACAAGTGTAATTCGACCACGCCAGGAAATCGATCCAGGAACTGCTACATCGGGTAATTTCTGTTGACATGTAGAATAAAAACCAATTGTAACATATCGTTGAAGATATATATAGTTTATGAGCATCAACATTAAAATAAGACTTTTTACCAGCGTTTTGTGCACACAATTGGTCTTGTTCAGTGTGTGCACCATAGGTCTAATTAATCCCATCCAAAATCCAGCGTTCATACGCTGTGCTATCTCTGTCAGATTATCAACAAAGTTTATGACATGCTTCAAGTCCTTCCGGTGAAATTTGGTACGTTTAGTAACATACAGATCATTCACTATGCATCCAACATATCCTGCTTAAAAGGTGGAAAAGTATTATTTATTCAGAACATGGTAGAAGAATATATAGAGCGCATAAATTGGTAAATATAATTTGTTACTGCCTAGGAACGGAGTCAGAATATGAAATCACAATTGGTTGCTTAAATAGTGATCAATTAGTTAGAACAAATACCCCGATTTTGCTAAGTAATATGACAGCATGGAGAAAGTTGAAAGGACACTAACCTCGATTAGACTTTGATCGGCTGATGACGTTGGGGAAGTAAACATCCATGTTAATTAGACCAGGCTGTGGTGCACGCACTAGAATTTTATTGCCAGCTTTCTGTTCATAACACTTAGACATTTTTCTCCAAAGGTCCGCATTAAAATAGGAGTGACCATCTTTATCAAGTTTTACGCTAACCGTCATTGTAAATCCATGCTGCGTTGTCAATATGACATCCTGGGAGTCATCAACAAAGTAAAGCCCAAGGTTTCCTTCTACTCCTGTTCTTGCAAAGCAAGGGATGTACTGCTTGAAATGAAAATTAAGATCGTATATTAGATATATTGAAATAACAGACCAAGATGCAAATATGGGAGTAACAAAAGAATAGATCAATATATAGATGAAAGCAAAGTACAAAAATATAGAACTAAAAATAGATAATGTAACAAAGATTTGATGCAAATATATAGATAATGTAGCAACATATGGTATATGTTCACAAATTTAGGCCATGCTGACCGTGGTAGGTTGAGATTGAACATACTGAGCGCTCCCTGAAGTCATCCGGAATGGTGAGATAAAACTTCGTTTCTAACTGGCCACGACCACAGTTGCCCGATTTGTGCTCGCACTTTGGACACATGAATGAACACCCACGAATCAGCTAGAACAAAAATGATTCCACGGCCATTTCCGTCGGCTGATTAACAGCGATGGACGGACTGCGATAAGAGATGAGTGAATATTTTGCTAAGTTGATTACCTTCTCCATGAGAAAAATCCCCGGCCCAATCCTGCAGAAAACCCCAGTCGACCAGAGCCTAGAATGTCGGTGCAGATAGGCGGCGGAAAGCGGTAGGGGCGAAATCCCGTGCCATTTGGAGCGCGACCTACGCCCGCCGCCAACAACCATCGAGCTTAGGGTGCAGAGTTGTGGAGCAGTCCGTGGCGAGTGAGTGGGGACAAAGTGGGCGAGGCTTTTCTTTTTCCTTTTGCATGTGTGAGTGAACACACACGGTTCACAGAGGCGATGGAGATGAATCGTGTGCGATAGTAAATCACCGAGATTGAATGGGAATCCAAATTTCCTTTGCCCTTCATCCATGAGTTTTTTTCTACGACGAACATAAACCCTGCTAATCACCGTGTTCAAATTTGACACTTTTTCGGGTTCATTTACAATATTTAGGGGATTATGTGCATTTTGTAGGCATTAATGCACATAATTCAAATTCAAACAATTGGTGTTTGAAAAGGCGCACAAGAACGGTCCGGAAAAACCATACTCATGGTATTTAGTAATTTCTCAAGCCTTTTACAAGGAATGGGCAAAGATTTCAATGGAATGCATGGCAATAGTCAACCACAAATGCGTCATTTATTGGGTTATCAACTATAGAACAATGAAATACGTGCTTGAAAAACATGACGCCTGGCATGGTGCCATGGTATGGCCTCACCGTGCCCTAGTTAAAAGCTGAGAAGGTTTGATTTGTGTCGTCATGCACACCCTTCATAAATCAAACCATCACCGAGGAAGTTCAATGCTTTTGAGAGGGAAATCACCAAGATTGAAGGGGACTCCAAATTTCCGTCGTAGTTTGTCATTCAGTCTTTTTCCAATGATCAACATACCGCCTCAAATGCAACGTGTTCAAATTTGACATTTTTCCGAACTCATTTACCATATTTAGGGGATTATGTGCATTTTCTAGGCATTAATTATGCACATAATTCAAATTCGAACAATCGGTGCATGAAAAGGTGCACAAGAATGGTCTGGAAAACCATGCTCGTGCTATTTAGTACATTCTCATGCCAGGAATGGGCAGATATTTCAAGGAAGTGTGTGGGAATAGTCAACCATAAACGCGTCGTTTACTGGGTTAACATCTATACAAAAATAAATACATGCTTGGTAAACATGACGCCTGGTGTGGTGCCATGGTATGGCCTCACCGTGCCCTAGTAAAAATGTCGTCATGCACACCTTTCATAAATCGAACCATCACCGAGGAAGTTTCATGGTTTCGAGAGGGAAATCACCAAGATTGAAGGGGGATCCAAATTTCCTTTGTCCTTTGTCCACGCGTTTTTTCTATGATGAACATACAACCTGCAAATCACCGTGTTCAAATTTGGCACTTTTCTGGGTTCATTTACCATATTTAGGGGATTATGTGCATTTCCTAGGCATTAATGCACATAATTCAAGTTCAAACAATCGGTGCATGAAAGCGTGCACAAGAACGGCCTGGAAAACCATGCTCGTGCCATCTAGTAAATTCTCATGCCTTTTACAAGGAATGGACAGATATTTCGATGAAATGTGTGGCAATAGTCAACCACAAATGTTTGTTTGTTGGGTTTTCAACTATAGAAAAGATGAAATAAATGTTTGAAAAACATGATGCCTGGCATGGTGCCATGGTATGACCTCACCATGCCCTGGTAAAAGATTGAGAAGGTTTGGCATATGTCGTCATGCACGCCCTTCATAAATCGAACCATCACGGAGGAAGTTCCATGCTTTCGAGAGGGAAATTACCAAGATTGAAGGGGAATCCAAATTTCCGTCCTAGTTTGTCATTCAATTTTTTTCCAACGATCAACATACCACCTCAAATGCAACGTGTTCAAATTTGACATTTTTCCGGGCTCATTTACCATATTTATGGGATTATGTGCATTTTCTAGGCATTAATGCACATAATTGAAATTCGAACAACCGGTGCATGAAAAGGTGCACAAGAACGGTCTAGAAAACCATGCTCGTGTTATTTAGTACATTCTCATGCCTTTTACAAGGAATGGGCATATATTTCAAGGAAATGTGTGGCAATAGTCAACCATAAATGCGTCGTTTACTGGGTTAACAACTATACAAAAAATGAAACACATGGTTGGAAAACATGATGCCTGGCGTGGTGCCATGGCATGGCCTCACCGTGCCCTAGTAAAAATTGGAGAATGTTTTCCTTATGTCGTGATGCATGCATTTCATAAATCGAACCATCACCGAGGAAGTTTCATGGTTTCTAGGGGGAAATCACCAAGATTGAAGGGGGATCCAAATTTCCTTTGTCCTTTGTCCACGAGTTTTTTTCTACGATGAACATACACCCTGCAAATCACCGTGTTCAAATTTGGCACTTTTCCGGGTTCATTTACCATATTTAGGGGATTATGTGCATTTCCTAGGCATTAATGCACATAATTCAAGTTCAAACAATCGGTGCATGAAAGGGTGCACAAGAACGGCCTGGAAAACCATGCTCGTGCCATTTAGTAAATTCTCATGCCTTTTAATGGACAGATATTTCGATGAAATGTGTGGCAATAGTTAACCACAAACGTTTGTTTATTGGGTTTTGAACTATAGAAAAAATGAAATAAATGCTTGAAAAACATGACGCCTGGCATGGTGTGCCATGGTATGACCTCACCATGCCCTGGTAAAAATTTGAGAAGGTTTGGCTTACGTCGTCATGCACGTCCTTCATAAATCGAACCATCGCCGAAGAAGTTCCATGCTTTCGAGAGGGAAATCACCAAGATTGAAGGGGAATCCAAATTTTCTTCGTTCTTTGCCCTGGAGTTTTTTTTCTACGACGAACATACACCCTGCAAATCACCATGTTCAAATTTGACATTTTTCCGGGCTCATTTACCATATTTAGGGGATTATGTGCATTTTCTAGGCATTTAGCGCATATAAATCCAATCCAGCTACAACTGCACGGGTGTGATGTGAGGGACGTGGATTGCCGTTCGATCTCGACGCATCCTATGGTGCACACGCGCGATCCGCGTGGCTGGGGTTCCGGCCAATCATAACGCAACACACAATAGGCTCAGCGCACACTGTTTCCGGAAGCAACGGAGATGAAGCGTGTGCGATAATGAACGAGCAAAATTGTAAGGGAAGCCAAATTACTGTTGTCGTTAGTCGCTGAGCTCTTGAATACCACCGCACTGTACGGTTGCCCGGCCCCTCCGTCCCCGAGATCTCTCCAGGCGTCGTCCATGGCAGCGCGGCGCACAATAACTAGTAAGGAAGCGACGGCATCCTGCCGCGCCGCGTTCCCGCACACATGGTAAGGAAGCGATGTGAAAGATCGTGGATGCCGCCTAGAGGGGGGGGGGTGAATAGGCGCTTTAAAATAATTACGGTTGAGGCTTGAACAAATGCGGAATAAACCTAGCGGTTAATTTGTCAAGCACAAAACCTACAACAACTAGGCTCACCTATGTGGACCAACAACTTATGCTTAGCAAGAAAAACTACTTAGGTGATAGCAAGATATATGACAAGAAACAATATGGCTATCACAAAGTAAAGTGCATAAGTAAAGGGCTCGGGTAAGAGATAACCGAGGCACGCGGAGACGACGATGTATCCCGAAGTTCACACCCTTGCGGATGCTAATCTCCGTTTGGAGCGGTGTGGAGGCACAATGCTCCCCAAGAAGCCACTAGGGCCACCGTAATCTCCTCACGCCCTCGCACAATGCAAGATGCCGTGATTCCACTAAGGGACCCTTGAGGGCGGTCACCGAACCCGTACAAATGGCAACCCTTGGGGGCGGTCACCGAACCCGTACACTTTGGCAACCCTTATGGGCGGTCACCGGAACCCGTCAAATTGCTCGGGGCGATCTCCACAACCTAATATGAGACCCCGACGCTTGCCCGGAGCTTTACACCACAATGATTGAGCTCCGAACACCACCAACCGTCTAGGGCGCCCAAGCACCCAAGAGGAACAAGCTCAAGGGTACCAAGCACCCAAGAGTAATAAGCTTCTCAACTTGTAACTTCCACGTATCACCGTGGAGAACTCAAACCGATGCACCAAATGCAATGGCAAGGGCACACGGAGTGCCCAAGTCCTTCTCTCTCAAATCCCACCGAAACAACTAATGCTAGGGAGGAAAATGAGAGGAAGAACAAGAAGGAGAACACCAAGAACTCCAAGATCTAGATCCAAGGGGTTCCCCTCACATAGAGGAGAAAGTGATTGGTGGAAATGTGGATCTAGATCTCCTCTCTCTTTCCCGTCAAAAACTAGAAAGAATCCATGGAGGGATTGAGAGTTAGCAAGCTTGAAGAAGGTCAACAATGGGGGAAGAACACGAGCTCAAAGGATAAGGTTCATTGGGGAAGAAGACCCCCTTTTATAGGTGGGGAAAAAATCCAACCATTATGGTCACAGCCCGCACCGAGCGGCACTACCGCTCCAAAGAGCGGTACTACCGCTAGGGCGGTAGTAGCCCTTTGAAACACAACAGCGAGGAGGCAAAAAAGCCAGAAGAACCGTCGGAGCGGTAGTACCGCTTGACCTCACGGTACTACCGCTAGGGGTAGCGGTACTACTGCTAAGGGTAGCGGTACTACTGCTTGCGGGCGGTACTAAAAAATTACATCCGTGCCTACCACCGCTGGACTTGTGACGAGTTTTTGGTCCCGAGCGGAAGTAGCCACGGAAGTAGCCACCGTAGTACTGCTCCAAGCGGTAGTACCGCTCCCAAGAGCGGTAGTAAAAAATTACATCCGCTCCTGTCCGCGGTAGTACCGCTGCAGCCTTTTCAGAACACCAAAACTGACACAACTTCTGCAAACGGACTCCGAATTCGACGAAACCAAGTTTGTTGGAAAGCTAGCGACAAGGGCTAACACAATCTTGAGAGAAATACCAATAAGAAGCAAATGAGAAAAGGCCCAAAAGAAAATGGTGAGAACCCTTCCTCGGATAAGACCGGTAAAACCTCCAACATCGAAAACATCATAGAAGACGCATGCAAACTCCGTTTTCGATGAACTCAAGCTTGTCATCAAGATGACCATAAGCTCTAAGACTCACAAAGAGAACCAAACAAGAACCAAGAAACATGATGCAAGGATGCAATGGTTTGAGCTCTCGACGAACGATACGATCAAGCTACTCACTTGAGAGCCCCCTTGATAGTACGGCTATCGATCCTATAACCCGGTCTCCCAACTACCACCATGAGACCGGTAAAATAGAAAACCTATCAAGGGAAAACCTTTGCCTTGCACATGGTCCACTTGAGCTAGATGATGATGATCTTGACTCCCTCAAGTTGGACCACCTTTCTTGATTGCGTTGGCTCGATGAAGACTAGATGATTACTCCCCCATAGTCCACTGTGGGTGAGCCACTCTTCGGCACATCTTCACAAGTCCATTGTCACCACAATGGACGGCAAGCTTCAAGCACTTGATCTCTTCGTGATGCTCCACTTGAACTTGCACACGGCAATCTTGATGACGATCACCACTTGATGTTATCCTCTCCATGGGTTGAGTGATATCTTTCTCTTGACGCAAGCCCATGAACACATACCTAACCCCACATAGAACTCTCACATAGACCATGGGTTAGTACACAAAGCACAATGGACAATGCTTACCATACCATGGGATCACTTGATCCCTCTCGGTACATCTTCTACGCTTTGTGAGTTGATCAACTTGATTCACTCTTGACTTAGTCTTGATCAACCTAGAATCTTTCCAACTCTCTTCATTTGGATGATGTCTTGAAGGTAAACATGAATGATCACACAATCTTCTTCTTCAAGACATGCTTGCAATAAGCTCAACTCTCACATTACCAATCTTTGGATAATTCCTTAATAGCACCTTGGTCAACACAAACTCTCCTTGAAACCAACACATGTACTCCAAGAAAAGCCTATGGACAAAACCTTCAAATATAACTCAAGGCAACCATTAGTCCATAGAGATTGTCGTCAATTACCAAAACCAAACATGGGGGCACCACATGTTCTTTCACGATGGCATCTCGCCGCGCCGAGTTCATCGCCGGCGGCGGCCAGACAGTTACATGGGCGGACTTTGAGGCTGACATGGCCGAATGGGTGGTGGATCTAGAGGCGGCCAAAGCCGCACAGAAGGAGCAGAAAAGGCAGAAAGCTGTTAAGAAAAGAGAGTCCCGCCGCCGCAACAAAGAAGAGGCTGCACGCCGTGGTGAGGAGAGCTTGGCGGAGATCGAAGCACGGTGGGCTGCTGCCTACAAGGCCGGGAAGGAGGACGCCGACGTCTGGCCAGCATGCCCCGATGGCAGCATGTGAGAAGTAGTTTAAGTTTGTAGTATTAGAGCAAATTACCAGTAGTACTTTAAGTTTGTAGTATTAACGTACAATGTCGGTAAGAGCATCCTTTGAGGGGTTTGAGCGTTGATTAGCATGTGTGCCCGTGTGCTTTTTTTGCGTTAATCATTAGAAGATCACAAAACACACGGTTTCTATGCCGTACCCGTGTGCATTTTTTTGCGTTAATGATCCATAAATCAGTTACCTGTGCGATGTTTCGTAATAAACCGGGTGTACCATTGATCGAAAAATATCAACTACACGTGTACATTTTTTTGGAGACGAGATCTGCCAATTTTCTGTTTTCTCGCACATGAGTATTTTATGCGCTTCGTCTGCGTTGTGTGTTTCCCCCGCCCAAGTTTCAAGTTTCGCAGTGAAATTTTCGTGCGCGATTTCAGAATTTATTCCTCCAACCACATCCCCACCCTCAGTATCCCCCACGCCTCCGCCTACCGACATCTCAAACCGCCACCGCCGCAACCACAACTTCAACCACATCTATGTTCTGCTCGAATCCAGTCAGGTAACCCACCGATCTCTATCACGGCCCCGGCCTAATTTCTTAAATGGCGCCTGGGGAACATCCTCATGCCTCCAAATCCCCATCGCCAGGAGCTGATGGCGGTCCATGGCGCGATGGCCGCTGTGCGTGTTGACCCATAGGAACACCCCGCCTCCGCCGCCGCTGACATGGTGCAGGCTCTGGCCCAGATGAAGTGCCCCAGCGACTACCCCCAGGACTTAACAGGTAAGATCTGACCAGCTAAATCTTACCAATACCACTTGCAACGGCTATGATTTGTACGGTTGATGTATTAAGCATGTTTGTGCCTTGTTTATTTCAGTACTGCACACTGTGTGATGTTCAAATATTACCGTGTCCAGCTCAATTTCACCAATACCAGCAACAAACTTACAATACATGACTTAGGATATCACTAGAGATGCTGCCCATTTGCTATTTTTAGTGGATGCTAACCCTATTGTACTTAACATGCTTGTCCATGTACTTACGCAGGGTCATAACGGCCAATGCTGTTGTTTGCCCTCGAGGTTAGCTGCATCCCATGTCTTACAGTATTTCACGTCATTTGTGCAATTGCAGTTTAACTTCTACTATTTACTGGTTGCCTGTAGGTACACATGTCAGTGGCACTGATCCACGCTTCGATCCGGAGGAACAGCTCGCCTCCACCGTCGCTGTCTTTGGGTGGGCTCTGGCCAAGATGAAGTGCCCTAGCAACTACCTCTCAGGACTTACCAAGTATGTACTCACCTGTTCAATCTTACCAATACCAGTTGCAATTAATGGCTATGTTCTGTACGGTCGATGTATTAAGCATGTTCTAGTAAACATGCCTAACACATTTTAGCTACTTTCCCTACCTTTTTATAGACATCTGGGCCATTCTCTACTCTGGCAGCAACTGCCTTGTGATGTTTAACTATGCCAATTGCATTTTTCTCAGTACCGGTTTCAATGGCTATTAAGCCTGTTGCAATTAACAGTTGAATCCATTTTAAACAGTTGTATTTCAATGGCTACAAACTTACAAAACATGACTTAGGATGCTGTTAAGCCTTTTGCAATTAACAGTTGTATCCATTTTTTAATCTGTCCATTTGCTACCATGCTACTCTCCGCAATGAAGATATACTAGAGATGCTGCCCATTTGCTATTTTTGGTGGATGTTAACCCTGTTGTACTTAACATGCCTGTCCATGTACTTACGCAGGGTCATAACGGCCGATGCTGTTGTTTGCCGTCAAGGTTAGCTGCATCCCATGTCTTACAGTATTTCACATCATTTGTGCAATTGCAGTTTAACTTCTACCATTTACTGGTTACCTGTAGGTACACATGTCAGTGGCACTGATCCACGCTTCGACCCGGAGGAACAGCTCGCCTCTGTCGCCGCTGACTTTGGGAAGGCTCTGGCCAAGATGAAGTGCCCCAGCAACTACCTCTCAGGACTTACCAAGTATGTACTCACCAATTCAATCTTACCAATACCAGTTGCAATTAATGGCTATGTTTTGTACGGTCGATGTATTAAGCATATTGTAGTAAACATGCCTAACATGTTTTAGCTATTTTCCCTACCTTTTATAGACAACTGGGCCATTATCTGCTCTGGCAGCACCTGCCTTGTGATGTTTAACTCTGCCAATTACATTTTTATCAGTACCGGTTTCAATGGCCATTAAGGCTGTTGCAATTAACAGCTGTATCCATTTTTAAAGAGTTGTATTTCAATGGCTACAAACTTACAAAACATGAATTAGGATGTTGTTAAGCCTGTTGCAATTAACAGTTGTATCCATTTTTTAATCCGTCCATTTGCTACCGTGCTACTCTCTCGCAATGAAGATATCACTACAAATGCTACCATTTTATTACCATTTGCCATTTTTGGTGGATGTTAACCCTGTTGTAGTTAACATTGGCTTTCCATGTACTTACACAGGGCTACAATGGGCGATGCTGTTGTTTGCCGTCGAGGTTAGCTGCATCCCATGTCTTAGACACCATCTATTCCTAAATATAAGTATTTTTAGAGATTCCAATATAGACTACATAAGGAGAAAAATGAGTGAATCTAGATTCTAATCTAAACTATATCTATAATTCTATATACATCCGTATGTAGTTCATATTGAAATCTAAAAAAAAAACTTGTACTTAGGAACATAGGTAGTTGTATTTTACATCATTTGTGCAATCTCAGTTTAGCTTCTAACATTTACTTGTTGCTTGTAGGTACATATATGAGCGGTACTAATCCACCCTTCGATCCCTTTTGCGTATGGGGCAATGAGATATTCATGAACAAGCGTCAAGTGAGGAAACTAAGAAAGATTGTTAGGCGAAAGAAGCGGGTGATTGGAATTAAGCTCTTTATTTACACTTTGTCCAAGACAACAGTGAACTTTAGGATGGTAAGTAATGTGTTGCCTTTTCCCCCTGCCCACAACAAGTTACTCTATTAGACCTCAGTATCTGATATTTTTCTCTTTTCAGTGGTTTCCGAAGCTATTTACTGATGATTACCTTGCAAACTACATGACCGGAGTGGAGGCAACTAAGGTTAAAGTATATAATTCATGTACCCTCATAATGCTCTAGAAGTCTTCCTGAAGGCGGTGAAGGATGAGCGAGCGATTGTCACAAGGGTTTGGACAAAAGTGGTTCGTGCCTATGGCATGCAGGAAGGCACATTATGGGCATTCCGCTTCTTCAACACCATCGGCAGTCAAAATGATTCACACTTGTCTCTTCACCTTTAACGCCTTTAAATATTGTGGTTCATCATAGTTAATTGCTGTCTAATCCTGTAATTACTGAACATATTGTACTGGCAATTTTATTTATGGATTCGTTGTTGAACCATTGTGCTGAGAATTTGAATTGCACGTTTCATATTTCAAAATTTCCAATTCGAATAATAAATTACAGGCAAAAATAAAATATACAGGAGCTAAAAAAATAATGTGCACACGGTTAGAAATAAAACAACGTGTGCGATGTAAAAAGAGAACAGACGGTCATGGAACTTTGCAAATAGTTCTGGAAGTAAAAGCGCTTGTGTTGGATAGCCCAAGGCCACACAGTTTTCTTCATCTAATCGTGTGTGATGTAGTTGATAAAAGCAAACAGTTAACCAAGGTAGAACGTGTGTGATAGTTACACCTTTCACACACGAGCTATACATAAAACTGTGTGGGATGTACATATGAACAGAAACATTTTCCCTGGATTGACTGTCTGGGATGTACATAAGAACGGAAACATATTCCTTGGATTGACTGTGTGTGATATACATACGAACGGAAATGTTTTTTTGGGATTCACCGTGTGGGATGTACATACGGACGGAAATGATTGGGTTTCGATGCCTCGCCCGATCGCACACGAGCTAATTTTGCCCCAGCCTGTGTCCCAGGAGGGCCTATCCCCGACGATTTCTGGGTCGTGTGGGAAGGAATCCCCTATCGCCCACACTCACTTGGCAATGGTTCCAAATGCCGTCGCGGAAACGGGTTAAAAACCGTTTGTATAGCACCCTCGCTGTACCAGTGCTACGGGTTCGAGAACTATGTATACATGACCGAGACACCTCTCCGGTTAATAACCAATGGCGGAACCTGGATGCTCATATTGGTTGTCACATATTCTACGAAGATCTTTATCAGTCGTACCGTAATCACAACATACGTTATTCTCTTTGTCATCGGTATGTTACTTGCCCGAGATTCGATCGTCGGTATCTTCATACATAGTTCAATCTCGTTACCGCCAAGTCTCTTTACTCATTCCGTAATACATCATCCCGCAACTAACTCATTAGTCACATTGCTTGCAAGGCTTCTTATGATGTGTATTACCGAGAGGGCCCAGAGATACCTCTCCGATACTCGGAGTGACAAATCCTAATCTCGATCTATGCCAACCCAACAAACACCATCAGTGATACCTGTAGAGCATCTTTATAATCACCCGGTTACGTTGTGACGTTTGATAGCACATAAGGTATTCCTCCGGTATCCGGGAGTTGCATAATCTCATAGTCAAAGGAATATGTATATGATATGAAGAAAGCTATAGCAATAAAACTGAACGATCAACATGCTAAGCTAATGGATGGGTCATGTCCATCACATCATTCTCCTAATGATGTGATCTCGTTCATCAAATGACAACACATGTCAATGGTTAGGAAACTTAACCATCTTTGATTAACGAACTAGTCTAGTAGAGGCTTACTAGGGACACAGTGTTTTGTCTATGTATTCGCACATGTATTAAGTTTCCAGTTAATACAATTCTAGCATGAATAATAAACATTTATCATGATATAAGGAAATATAAATAACAACTTTATTATTGCCTCTAGGGCATATTTCCTTCAGTCTCCCACTTGCACTAGAGTCAATAATCTAGTTCACATCACCATGTGATTTAACACCAATAGTTCACATCTTTATGTGATTAACACCCATAGTTCACATGGCCATGTGATCAACACTCAAAGTGTTTACTAGAGTCAATAATCTAGTTCACATCGCTATGTGATTAACACCCAAAGAGTACTAAGGTGTGATCATATTTTGCTTGTGAGAGAAGTTTAGTCAACGGGTCTGTCACATTCAGATCCGTATGTATTTTGCAAATTTCTATGTCTACAATGCTTTGCATGAGCTACTCTAGATAATTGCTCCAACTTTCAATATGTATCCAAATTGAGACTCAGAGTCATCCGGATCAGTGTCAAAGCTTGCATCAACGTAACCCTTTACGATGATCTCTTTATCACCTCCATAACTGAGAAACATTTCCTTAGTCCTCTTTAGGTACCTAACGATAATTTTGACCGCTGTCCAGTAATCTACTCCTGGATCACTATTGTACCCTCTTTTCAAATTCATGGCAAGGTACACAATAGGTCTGGTATACAGCATGGCGTACTTTATAGAACCTATGGCTGAGGCATAGGGAATGACTTTCATTCTCTCTCTATCTTCTGCCATGGTCGGTTTTTGAGTCTTACTCAACTTCATACCTTACAACTCAGGCAAGAACTCCTTCTTTGATTGATCCATTTTGAACTCCTTCAAAATCTTATCAAGGTATGTACTCATCGAAAGTCTTATCAAGCGTCGTGATCTATCTCTATAGATCTTGATACCCAATATGTAAGCAGCTTCACCGAGGTCTTTCTTTGAAAAACTCCTTTCAAACACTCCTTTATGCTTTCCAGAAAATTCTACACCATTTCCGATCAACAATATGTCATTCACATATACTTATCAAAAAGGTTGTAGTGCTTCCACTCACTTTCTTGTAAATACAAGCTTCACGCAAGTCTGTATAAAACTATATGCTTTGATCAACTCATCAAAGCGTATATTCCAACTCCGAGATGCTTGCACCAGTCCATAGATGGATCGCTGGAGCTTGCACACTTTGTTAGCACCTTTAGGATTGACAAAACCTTCTGGTTGCATCATATACAACTTTTAATAAATCCATTAAGGAATGCAGTTTTGACATCCATTTGCCAGATTTCATAAAATGCGGCAATTGCTAACATGATTCAGACAGACTTTAAGCATCGATATGAGTAAGAAGATCTCATCATAGTCAACACCTTGAACTTGTAAAAAAAACTTTTTTTGACAAGTCGAGTTTTGTAGATAGTAACACTACTATCAACGTCCGTCTTCCTCCTGAAGATCCATTTATTCTCAATGGCTTGCCGATCATCGGGCAAGTCCACCAAAGTCCACACTTTGTTCTCATACATGGATCCTATCTCGGATTTCATGGCCTCAAGCCATTTATCGGAATCTGGGCTCATCATCGCTTCTTCCTAATTCGTAGGTTCGCGTTGGTCTAATAACATGACTTCCAGAACAGGATTACCGTACCACTCTGGTGCGGAAAGTGCTCTGTTCCACCTACGAGGTCCAGTAGTAACTTGATCTGAAGTTTCATGATCATCATCATTAGCTTCCTCTCTAGGTTGTGTAGGCATCACGGGAACGAATTTATCTGATGTGCTACTTTCCAAATTGAGAGAAGGTACAATTACCTCATCAAGTTCTACTTTCCTCCCACTCACTTCTTTCGAGAGAAACTCCTTCTCTAGAAATGTTCCATTCTTGGCAGAAAGATCTTGCCTTCGGATCTATGGTAGAAGGTGTACCCATTGTTTCCTTAGGGTATCCTATGAAGACGCACTTCTCCGATTTGGGTTCGAGCTTATCAGGCTGAAGCCTTTTGACATAAGTGTCACAACCCCAAACTTTAAGAAATGATAGCTTAGGTTTCTTGCCAAACCATAGTTCATACGGTGTCGTCTCAACGGATTTAGATAGTGCCCTATTTAATGTGAATGCGGCTGTCTCTAATGCATAACCCCAAAATGATAGTGGTAAATCGGTAAGAGATATCATAGATCACACCATATCTAATAAAGTACGGTTACGACGTTCAGACACACCATTACACTGTGGTGTTCCAGGTGGCGTGAGTTGTGAAACAATTCCACATTGTTTTAAATGAAGGCCAAACTCATAACTCAAATATTCGCCTCCGCGATCAGATCGTAGAAACTTTATTTTCTTGTTATGATGATTCTCCACTTCACTCTGAAATTCTTTGAACTTTTCCAATGTTTCAGACTTGTGTTTCATCAAGTAGATATACCCATACCTACTCAAATCATATGTGAAGGTTAGAAAATAATGATACCTGCCGCGTGCCTCAACACTCATCGAACCACATACATTGGTATGTATTATTTCCAGTAAGTCATTAGCTCTCTCCATTGTTCAACGGAACGGAGTTTTAGTCATCTTGCCCATCCGGAATGGTTCACAAGTATCAAATGAGTCATAATCAAGTGATTCCAAAAGTCCATCCGCATGGAGTTTCTTCATGCGCTTTACACCCATATGACCTAAACGACAGTGCGACAAGTATGTTGCACTATCATTATCAATTTTGCATCTTTTGGCATCAATATTATGAATATGTGTGTCACTACGATCGAGATTCAACAAGAATAGACTGCTCATCGTGGGTGCATGACCATAAAAGATATTACTCATATAAATAGAACAACCCTTATTATCCGATTTAAATGAATAACCGTCTCGCAATAAACAAGATCTAGATATAATGTTCATGCTCAACGCTGGCACCAAATAACAATTATTCAGGTCTAAAACTAATCCCGAAGGTAGATGTAGAGGTAGCGTGCCGACCGCGATCACATCAACCTTAGAGCCGTTCCCGACGCGCATCGTCACCTCGTCCTTAACTAATCTTCGTTTATTCCGCAGCTCCTGTTTCGAGTTACACATATGAGCAACTGAACCAATATCAAACCCAGGCGCTGCTACGAGCATTAGTAAGGTACACATCAATAACATGTACATCAAATATACCTTTGTTCACTTTGCCATCCTTCTTATCCGCCAAGTATTTTGGGCAGTTCCGCTTCTAGTGACCAATCCCTTTGCAGTAGAAGCACTTAGTTTCAGGCTTGGGTCCAGCTTTGGGTTTCTTCCCGGGAGTGGCAACTTGCTTGCCATTCTTATTGAAGTTACCTTTGTTTCCCTTGTCCTTTTTCTTGAAACTAGTGGTCTTGTTAACCATCAACACTTGATGCTCCTTGTCGATTTCTACCTCCGCGGCCTTAAGCATTGCGAAGAGCTTAGGAATCGTTTTATTCATCCCTTGCATATTATAGTTCATCACGAAGCCTTTGTAGCTTGGTGGCAGTGATTGAAGAACTCTGTCAATAACACTATCAACTGGAAGTTCAACTCCTAGTTGAGTCAAGTGGCTATGATACCCAGACATTTTGAGTATGTGTTTGATAACCCACAAGTATAGGGGATCGCAACAGCTTTCGAGGGTAGAGTATTCAACCCAAATTTATAGATTCGACAAAAGGGGAGCCAAAGAATATTTGAATGTATTAGCAGCTGAGTTGTCAATTCAATCACACCTGGAGATTAATTATCTGCAGCAAAGTGATCAGTAGCAAGGTAATATGATAGTTTTGATAGTAGTGATAGCAGCAACGGTAACGGGAACAGTGATAGCAGTAGTTTGGTAGCAAGTGCAACAGTAGCAGCAGCAGTAGTAACTTAGCAAGAACAACATAGGATAAATTCGTAGGCATTGGATCGGTGACTTGTTGGATGATATTCATCATGTGCCAGTTATAACCTTGGGCAATACGGCACTAGCTCCAGTTCATCGATATAATGTAGGCATGTATTCTGTAAACAGTCATACGTGCTTTATTAAAAGAACTTGCATGACATCCTTTGTCCTACCCTCCCGTGGTAGCGGGGTCCATATTAGAAACTAAGGGATATTAAGGCCTCCTTTTAATAGAGAACCGGAACAAAGCATTAACACATAGTGAATACATGAACTCCTCAAACTACGGTCATCACCGGGAGTGGGCCCGGTTGTTGTCACTCCGGGGTTGCCAGATCATAACACGTAGTAGGTGACTATAACTTGCAAGATCGGATCTAAAACATGGATATAATGATGAATTCATAAACGGTTCAGATCTGAGTTCATGGCACCCGGGCCCAAAGTGACAAGCATTAAGCATAGCAAAGTCATAGCAACATCAATCTAAGAACATAGTGGATACTAGGGATCAAGCCCTAACAAAACTAACTCGATTACATGATGAATCTCATCCAACTCCTCACCGACCAGCGATCCTACGAAGGAATTACTCACTCCCGGTGGGGAGCATCATGGAATTGGCGATGGAGATGGGTTGGTGATGACGAAGAACGAAGACCCCCCTCTCCGGAGCCCCAAACGGACTCTAGATCTGCCCTCCCGAGGAAGAACAGGGCTTGGCGGCGGCTCCGTCTCGTGGAACGCGATAATTCTTTCTCCCTCATTTTTTCTGGAAATATGTGATTTTATAGTATCAGGGGGGTCGTCAGCGGGGCCAGCAGCTGGGTACAGCCCACCTAGGTGCGCCAGGAGAGGGGGGCACGCCCTGGTAGGTTGTGCCCAACCAGGGGTCCCTCTCTAGTGGGTATTGGCTCCCGAAATTCTTATTATTTATATAAAAAATCCTCGCAAAGTTTCGTTCCATTCCGAGAACTTTTATTTCTGCACAAAAACAACACCATGGTAGTTCTGCTGAAAACAGCGTCAGTCCGGGGTTAGTTTCATTCAAATCATGCAAATTAGAGTCCAAAACAAGAGGAAAAGCGTGAGAAAAAGTAGATACATTGGAGACGTATCAACTCCCCAAGCTGAAAACTTTGCTTGCCCTCAAGCAATTCAGTTGATAAACTGAAAGTGAGAAAGAAAAACTGTTACAAACTCTTTTGCTCTTGTTTGCATAAACAAGCTTAAACAACATCCAGGTTTTCAGCCAACATTATGACTAACCATGTCAACAATAACATTTAAAGATTATAATGATTCATATCAATGACATAATCAGCTAGCGAGCAATAATAAGAAATCTCAAACAACAACATGTTGTGAAAACAACCATGATATAATATGACAATAGTGGTATCTCGCTAGCCCTTTCTGAGACCGCAAAACATAAATGCAGAGCACCTCCAAAGTTCAAGCAACGACTAAACATTGTAATTCATGGTAGAAAAGATCCAGTCATGATGCACCCAACATTAGCTACACACAATGCATAAATCATGACAACTGTGCTCTACTCAGTTTTTGGCGCTTGTTTTTAGAAGGTGATGACACAACATAAAAGTAAATAGAAAGTCCCTTCCCAGAGGGAAGCAGTGATTTGCAGAGGTGCCAGAGCTCAATTTTTAAA
The DNA here is from genome assembly GCF_002575655.3 of Aegilops tauschii subsp. strangulata. Classification (NCBI taxonomy): domain Eukaryota; kingdom Viridiplantae; phylum Streptophyta; class Magnoliopsida; order Poales; family Poaceae; genus Aegilops; species Aegilops tauschii. Next base: position 271,824,928 of record NC_053037.3, on the reverse strand, counting down.
ACAGAGATAAATGATATTTTGAGACATGCACCCTTCTCATTCACTTCACGACTATCAGTTATCAACATCATCCATGCTAAGCACGCTAGTGGCAGTTCCCAAGCGGTAAAAGTAAAGGTTTTGACTCCATTGGGAGTTTTTGTTTGATTATTCAAGAGATGAACTCTTTTTCATGTTTGCAGTTTGGGACTGGGCATCCCTATTACCGCCCATTTTCTCGTGCGATGGCGAGGGAATAAACACTCGACTTGAGAATAACCCGCTTAGCACGGAAGATATCGACCACCTCCTGTCGTTCCATGAACGATCCAGGCACACAAAACGGATAATTTTTTAGAAGTTTTTAGAGGTGGCACATGCAAATTTACTTAGGATGGCAGGGTAATACCGTTTATTGGTAGGTATGGTGGACTCATGTTGAATAACTTTGGTTCAAGGTTTTTGATGTACAAGCAGAATTCCCACTTAGTACAGGCGAAGGCTAGCAATTAAGATTGGGAAGCGGCCAGCTAGAGAGCAACAACGATCATAACCATGCATTATGCATAAGTAACATTGGACACTAGAATGAGTAGGATCTGAACACCATGAACATAAATATTATAGAGGCTATGTTGGTTTTGATTCAACTACATGCATGAACATGTACCAAGTCAAGCCACTCGAACATTCAGAGGAGGATACCATATCATCATACTACATCACAATCATTTTAATGCTATGTTGATATCCAAGATAAATCATTATTAACTCCCAACTACTTATGCATGGCATGAGAAACTATAATCTCTAATTGTCATTGCAAACATGTTTAATCATAATGGGCTGAAGCCTGGGTACTAGGTTAAACATATTTACACAAGAAGAACAAGTGAAGTTCATACCAGTTTCTCTTTGCCACGGCCAGCTCATCGAATATCGTCATTATTGCCTTTCACTTGCACGACCGAATGATATGAAAATAATAATGCAAGAGTGCCATGGACTAAGCTGGAATCTGCAAGACATTTTATTCAACAGGAGAAGACAAGGTAAAATGGGCTCTTATTAGTTCAACAGTTATTCATATGAGAGCCACTCAACATTTTCATCGTGGTCTTCTCCTCGGTAAGACTCGAATAAAAAGAAAAGAAATTCAGAGAAACACACTAAAATATTTTTGGAGTTTTTGGTTTTCTTGAACAAGCAAATAAAAGGAAAAAGCAAAAATGAGAAAAACTATTTACACGGGAAAGCTCCCAACAAGCAAAAGAACAAGGAAATCTTTCTGGATTTTCTTTTTAGTGCTACTACTAAGCATGCATAGAAAGTAAATTACTACAACTAATTTTTTGGTTTTTCTAAAGTTTTTCAAACACACAGGAAGAAAGCAAGAAAATAAATCTAGCATGGATGATACAATGAAAAAGTGTGAACATCGACAAATAGAATAATATGTGAACATGAATATAATGTCGGTGAGAAATACGTACTCCCCCAAGCTTAGGAGTTTGGCCTAACTTGGTAGTCGATCAGTAGCCTGGAGGGTAGTTGTCGGCGTGGTAGCTCACAGAGGCTCTCGGTGCGGATGCCTCAGCACGCCGTGCCGCGAACACTGCTGCGTTGTGAGCTCGGGCCTCGCTCTCAAGAACAAAATATCTTTCCTTGCTGTTGTAGTCAAAAAGAGCAGGAGAAGGCAAATATGTGTCCACAACATGTAATTGGTTAAACATCAGATTATAAGTGAAGTCATGAATCTTTCCCTTAAGGATTTTATGCTCCTTTAAAGCAGCAAAGTCTAAGTACTGCGTGGGTAGGATAGGATCAAAGGGCAAAGGTGAAACACCCAGCCCTCGTGCTAGACGTGTGGCATAAATTCCACCATAGAACCAGCCACTTTTGGCGTTATGCTGAAGTCTACGTGCAACAATCGCTCCAAGGTTATAATTCCTTTCACCAGTGAGAGCAGTGTGAATGAGGCTCAAGTCTGGCGCACAAAGTATGTTACAGTCTTGCTTGCCTACTATGCATTTCCCGTTAAATAATGCAAAATACTGGATTGTGGGAAAGTGAATGCTCTTTATTCTTCCTTGTCTCACTCCCCTATTTTCACCGTAACAAAGGTTAGTCAAGAAGGACTCATACTCAGCCTTTGGTGGCTCATCAAGCGAAACCCAAAATGGAAGTTTGCAATGGTAAGCAAAGTTCTTTAGTGGGATAGTAAATGGTTCATCATAAAGTATAAACGACACCCTAGACTCACGTGGAAAATATTTAAATCCTTTGACAAATGATTCAGTGAGAAGATGGTGCTGTTCATACTTATCTGAAAGATAGGGACCACGACCGGCATTATGAACATATTGCTCAAATTCCTCCTTAATGCCCACTCGCATCATATACTCATCACAAGGCCATAAGCATTATTTGTTTGCAGCATCTCGCGTGGAGCTTTCACTTGGTTCAACATAAGACCAGCGAGCAGAACTGTCACTAGAAGCTGCCCCCGAGGATCATCTCCTCGAAGAACTCCTTCCAAACAGGTTCATCATGTCCACGTACAATTTTTCCTATGAACAAAAATCTGAATTTTTAGTTCACAAAATTCTTCCAACAAAACTTCACAAAACTGATAGCAACTACTCATAGGGATACATAGGGGCCATAGCAAGCATTCAAACTACTTAGAACACTAAGAATTCAACATGCAAGCACATCTACAGCAGCACTAAGAGTAGCTATTTATTCAAAGTATAAACCACAAAAACAAAAACTAATTGGACAAATGGTGGAGTCACATACCAAGCAACAATCCCCCGAAACAGTTTCGAAAATGGAGCTTCGAGCAAAGAGATTGAAATCCGTGGGTTTGAGCTCAAGAACACGCGAGAGAGAGCAATGGGGATTTTTTTTCTGGTGGTGAGTGATGATGTGGGATGAAGAGGTAAGTGAGGAGGCCCACGTGGGGACCACAACCCCTAGGGCGTGCCAGGGGGTGTTGGCGCGCCTAGGTGGGTTGTGCCCACCTGGTGCACCCCCCTCTGGTATTATTTGCACCAAAAATTCTTAAATATTCATAAAAAAATTATATAAAATTTTCAGGGCATTTTGAGAACTTTTATTTTTGGGTCATTTTTTTATTGCACGGGAAATTCAGAAAACAGACAAAATATGGCATTTTATTTTATTTAACTAATAAAAACAGAAAACAAAAAGTAGGGACAGAAAGTAGTGCTTACTAAATTCATCAACTTCACACCGTTGAAAAATGATTCATTAATAAGGTTGATCAAGTCTTATTAACAACCACTTTCAATTAGCATTAAACTGAAGAACTTTCGTAAATCACTAAGTTACCTCAATGAGGATATGAATGTCCCCAACAATAAGCATTTCATATTTCTTTTTGACAGTAGGTAGAGGTATTTGAAAACTTCCAATAGTGATTATCGGAGATTTTTCAATAACATTAATACCATTCACTTGGAATTGTTTCTACGGAAAGTGCACCATATTCTCATTACCATTAATATGAAAAGTGACCTTGCTTTTATTGCAATCAGTAACAACCCCTGCAGTATTCAAGAAGGGTCTACTAAGGATAATCGACATTTTGTCGTCCTCAGGCATCTCAAGTATAACAAAGTCAGTCAAAATAGTAAAATTAGCAACAACAACGGGCACATCCTCACAGATACCGATAGGTATGGCAGTTGACTTGTCAGCCATTTGCAAAGATATTTCAGTAGGTGTGAGTTTATTTAAGTCAAGTCTTTTATCTAAAGAGAAAGGCATAACACTAACACCAGCTCCTAAATCACACAAAGGAGTTTTCACATAATTCTTTTTGATTGAGCAAGGTATAGTTGGTATACCCAGATCTCCAAGTTTTTTAGGTACTCCATCTTTGAAGGTATAATTTGCAAGCATAGTGGAGATTTCAGCTTCCGGTATTTTTCTCTTATTACTGATGATGTCTTTCATATACTTTGCATAAGGAGGCATTTTCAAGATATCCGTCAAGCGAGTACGCAAAAAGACTGGCCTCAACATTTCAGCAAATCGTTCAAATTCTTCATCATCATTCTTTTTAGTTGACTTGGGTGGAAAAGGCATAGGTTTTTGAACCCACGGTTCTCTATCTTTATCGTGTTTTCTAGCAATGAAGTCTCTTTTATCATACCTTTTATTCTTGGGTTGTGGGTTATCAAGATCAACAGGTGGTTCTATTTCAACATCATTATCTAGTTCTTTTTCATTTGGTTGAGTGTCTTCATGAACCTCATCATTATCTTTTTCATTATCACTAGGTGAGTGTTCATTACTAGATTGAGTTTCAGCATCAGAGATAGAAGTTTCATTTTCATTATCAGGAGGTTTTTCTATTTCAGGTTCACTAGAAATGTGCAAAGTCCTATCATTTTTCTTCTTATTTTTCTTTTTAGAAGGACTAGGTGCAGTGATCTTATTTGTTTGTGAATATTGTTTAATTCTTTTTGGGTGTCCCTCAGGATAAAGTGGTTCCTGAGTCATTTTACCTCCTCTAGTTGCAACTCTAACAGCAAAGTCATGCATATTATGATTCATTTCATCAAGTAATTCTCTTTGTGATTTAGCAACTTGTTCTAATTGAGTTTGTACCATAGAATCATGTTTTCCAACACCTCTATCATCATTTGAGATTCTAAATAACAAGTCACTCAAGTGAGCAATCATATCAGAATTGTGTTTCAATTGTTTCATAACATTTGCATTGAAGTGATCTTGTTTTCTAATGTAGTTTTCAAACTCATAAAGGCATTGACTAGGATGCATATGGTGGGGAGTATCATTATCATTGAACTTCATAAGAGAATGTACCTCTACCACCTTAGGCAGTGGTGGTGTATTAAGCCTATGTATTTCTTCAATAGGAGGTAAATTTTTAACATCCTCAGCTTTAGTACCTTTTTCTTTCCTAGATTTCTTTGCCTCTTGCATATCTTCAGGACTGAGATATAATATACCCCTCTTCTTCGGAGTGGGTTTAGGCGGTGGTTCAGGAAGAGTCCAATCATCATAATTTTTCAATATGTTATTCAATAATTCTTCATCTTGAGCAACAGTTCGCTCCGTGAAAACACAACCAGCACAACTATCTAGGAAGTCCCTAGAAGCATCGGTTAGTCCATTATAGAAGATATCAAGCATTTCATTTTTCTTAAGAGGATGATCAGGCAAAGCATTAAGTAACTGGCAAAGCCTCCCCCAAGCTTGTGGGAGACTCTCTTCTTTAGTTTGCACAAAGTTAAATATTTCCTGTAAGGCAACTTGTTATGAGCAGGAAAATATTTCTCAGAGAAGTAATAAATCATATCCTGGGGACTACGCACACAACCAGGAGCAAGAGTATGGTACCAAGCTTTAGCATGACCCTTTAATGAGAAAGGAAATAATTTAAGAATAAAGTAATAGCGAGTTTTCTCATCATGAGTAAAAAGGGTGGCTATATCATTCAACTTAGTAAGATGTGCCACAACAGTTTTAGTTTCATAACCATGGAAAGGATCAGATTCAACCAGAGTAATTAACTCTGGGTCGACAGAGAATTTATAATCCTTATCAGCAATACAGATAGGTGAAGTAGCAAACTTAGGAACACATTTCATTCTAGCATTCAAAGATTTTTCTTTATACTTGCATAGTAATTTCTCTAGATCATCTCTATCATTGCAAGCAAGAATATCTCTAGTTGTTTCTTCACTCATAACATAACCTTCCGGTACCTTAGGCAATTCATATCTAGGAAGGCTAGTTCTAGCAGGTGTTTCAGGAGTTTCAATTTCAAGCTCATCATCAGATTCAACAACATCATGTTGTATTACTCTAGCAATTTGGGCATCAAGAAAATCACCAAGTGGCACATCATCATTATCAAGCAAGGTACTAGCATCATCATAAGCATTATCCATAGCAGAAGTAGCATCATCAATAACTTGCGACATATTAGAATTCATAGCATGTGGTGGTGTTGCAAGTTTACTCATAACAGAAGGTGAATCTAAAGCAGAACTGGATGGCAGTTCCTTACCTCCCCTCGTCTTTGAGGGAAATATCTTAGTCTTTGGATCCTTCAGATTCTTCATAGTGATAATATGATAATAATCCCAAGTGACTCAACAAATATTGCTATGCTCCCCGACAACGGCGCTAGAAAAAGGTCTTGATTACCCACAAGTATAGGGGATCGCAACAGTTTTTGAGGGTAGAGTATTCATCCCAAATTTATAGATTCGACACAAGGGGAGCCAAAGAATATTTGAAGGTATTAGCAGCTGAGTTGTCAATTCAACCACACCTGGAGATTAATTATCTACAGCAAAGTGATCAGTAGCAAGGTAATATGATAGTAGTGACAGCAACAACGGTAACGGTAACAGTGATAGCAGTAGTTTTGTGGCAAGTGCAACAGTAACAACAGCAGTAGTAACTTAGCAAGAACAATATAGGATAAATTCGTAGACATTGTATCGGTGACTTGTTGATTATTTTCATCATGTGACAGTTATAACCTAGGGCGATACGGCACTAGCACCAGTTCATCGATATAATGTAGGCATGTATTCCGTAAATAGTCATACGTGCTTTATTAAAAGAACTTGCATGCCATCTTTTGTCCTACCCTCCCATGGCAGCGGGGTCCATATTAGAAACTAAGGGATATTAAGGCATCCTTTTAATATAGAACCGGAACAAAGCACTAACACATAGTGAATACATGAACTCCTCAAACTACGGTCATCATCGGGAGTGGGCCCGGTTGTTGTCACTCCGGGGTTGCCGGATCATAACACGTACTAGGTGACTATAACTTGCAAGATCAGATCTAAAACATGGATATAATGATGAATTCATAAATGGTTCAGATCTGAGTTCATGGCACCCAGGCCCAAAGTGACAAGCATTAAGCATAACAAAGTCATAGCAACATTAATCTAAGAACATAGTGGATACTAGGGATCAAGCCCTAACAAAACTAACTCGATTACATGATGAATCTCATCCAACTCCTCACCGACCAGCAAGCCTACGAAGGAATTACTCACTCCCGGTGGGGAGCATCATTGAATTGGCGATGGAGATGGGTTGGTGATGACGAAGAACGAAGATCCCCCTCTCCGGAGCCCCAAACGGACTCCAGATCCGCCCTCCCGAGGAAGAACAGGGCTTGGCGGCGGCTCCGTCTCGTGGAACGTGATAATTCTTTCTCCCTCATTTTTTTCTGGAAATATGTGATTTATAGTATCAGGGGGGTCGTCAGCGGGGTCACCAGGTGGGTACAACCCACCTGGCGCGCTTGGAGAGGTGTGCGCGCCTTGGTTGGTTGTGCCCAACCAGGGGCCCCTCTCTGGTGGGTCTTGGCTCAAGAAATTCTTATTATTGATATAAAAAATCCTCGCGAAGTTTCGTTCCATTCCGAGAAGTTTTATTTCTGCACAAAAACAACACCATGGTAGTTCTGCTGAAAACAACGTCAGTTCGGGGTTAGTTTCATCCAAATCATGCAAATTAGAGTTCAAAACAAGAGGAAAAGCGTGAGAAAAAGTAGATATGTTGGAGACGTATCAGTGTTCACCGACAGAACTGTTCTCCTCCATCTTGCAGCTATAGAACTTTTTGGAGACTTCATATCTCTCAACCCGGGCATTTGCTTGAAATATTAACCTCAACTCTTGGAACATCTCGTATGCTCCATGACGTTCAAAATGTCTTTGAAGTCCCGGTTCTAAGCCGTAAAGCATGGCACATTGAACTATTGAGTAATCATCTGATCAAGCTTACCAGGCGTTCATAACATCACCTTCAGCTCCTGTAGTAGGCCTTTCACCTAGCGGTGCATCAAGGACATAATTCTTCCGTGCAGTAATGAGAATAATCCTCAAGTTACGGACCCAGTCCGTGTAGTTGCTACCATCATCTTTCAACTTAGCTTTCTCTAGGAACGCATTAAAATTCAGGGGAACGGTAGCTCGGGCCATTGATCTACAACATAGATATGCAAAACTATAAGACTAAGTTCATGAAAAATTAAGTTCAATTAATCAAAGTACTAATGAACTCCCATTTAAATAAACATCCCTCAAGTCATCTAAGTGATACATGATCCAAATCAACTAACCCATGTCCGATCATCACGTGAGATGGGGTAGTCAACAATGGTGAACCTCTCTATGTTGATCATATCTACTATATGACTCACGTTCGACCTTTCGGTCCTCAGTGTTCCAAGACCATGTGTGTACATGCTAGGATTGTCAAGTTTAACCCAAGTATTCTTCATGTGCAGAACTGTCTTACACCCATTGTATGTGAACATAGAGTCTATCACACCCAATCATCACGTGGTGCTTCGAAACGATGAACTTTGGCAATGGTGCATACTCTCGGAGAACACTTTTATCTTGAAATTTAGTGAAGGGATCATTGTCGGTGTCAAAACCGGCGGATCTCGGGTAGGGGGTCCCGAACTGTGCGTCTAAGGTCGATGGTTGCAAGAGACGGGGGACACGATGTTTACCCAGGTTCGGGCCCTCTCTATGGAGGTAATACCCTACTTCCTGCTTGATTGATCTTGATGAATATGAGTATTACAAGAGTTGATCTACCACAAGATCGTAATGGCTAAACCCTAGAAGCCTAGCCTGTTATGTCTATGGTAATGAGTATATCCTTTCCAGACTACACCCTCCGGTTTATATAGACACCGGGGGGATCTAGGGTTACATAGAGTTGGTTACATAGGAAGGAATCTTCATAGTTGATTGCCAAGCTTGCCTCCCACGCGAAGGAGAGTCCTATCCGGACATGGGTACAATCTTTGGCCTTCATGTCTTCACAGCGCATCAGTCCGGCCCATGGATAACGGGCCGGATGTCCGAGGACCCCTTAGTCCAGGACTCCCTCAGTAGCCCCTGAACCTGGCTTCAATGACGAGGAGTCCGGCACGCAGATTGTCTTCGACATTGCAAGCCGGGTTCCTTTCTATCCGTACTCCAAGATAGTCTTCGGATGCGATGATAGTATCCGGACCTGTATACACAACTACAGAGGACATAATATTTCATGAGTCCAATCCGCTGACAACTTTTTAGTAATATGACACCATGCCTGCTCGGCCATTGTTCTCGAACTGTTAGCTAGCCCGTCGCCCCATGTCTCGAGACGCGGTGGCATGTCTTATCCAAGCGGAGATTGTGTCTCCCACTTTTTTAAGGGATTCTTATCAACCCGGACGTGGGTAAACCTACCGTCGCTTGGGTACAACTCCTTGGGAACAGGCAAGCTTTGAGGCCCAGGAGGAGACGCTCGATATTCGTGGCCTTTATACAGGGGTACAGACCCGTCTTTTTCTTTCACGCTTGCTTCTTCCTCAACCCTTGCAACCCCGAGTTCCAACACCCGGGTTTCAGTCGCCACAAGTTCCAATCATGTCCGGATCCAGCCGTCAAGGCCGGTGGGTGGCTTCTTCCGTCACGGAGGGAGATATTGCAAAGCTTCGGGCGACGAGGTATCTGACCGCATAAATCCTTCATCGGCTTCCTGCTGAGGGGCAGGACATTCCCACCCCCAGATCCGGCGAGAGGGTCGTGTTCGTGTCCCATATCCTCCGCGGGTTAGGGTTTGCACTTAATCCCTTCATCCGAGGGATCATGTTCTATTATGGGCTAGATTTTCACGATTTGGCCCCGGACTCTATTCTTCTTATCTCGGTGTTTATCGTCACGTGCGAAGCCTTCCTCCGAACTCCTCCGCACTTCGGCCTGTGGCTCAAGACCTTCAATGTGAAGCTGCAAGTGATAGAGGGGGAGCAGGCAGAGTGCGGTGGTGCCATAGTGAGCAAGCTTGCTAGTGCTGTTTGGCTAAAAGGATCCTTTGCCAAATCTTCCGACTTATGGCAGCAGGGGTGGTTCTATATCACCGAGCCTCGTGGCTCCAAGTGGGCAGCTGCGCCCGTATTTCGATCCAGCCCCCCAATTCAGCTTGCATCGTGGATTAATAAGGGGTTGGACTGGGGATCAACGGACGAGGTGCGGACTTTGCAAAGTCGCATTCGAAGCCTCATTGAGAGGGACATTAATATCGTCAATGTTGTTCAAGTAATGCTAGTCCGTCGGACCCTGCCGTGCCAGCGACGGCCTCTCCACCTGTGGGAGTTCAACCCAGAAGGGTCGCGGACTCTTCAGCACTTCTTCGGCACTACGCACGAAGGAATGTGGAGATTGTTTTTCAGGAAACAAAAGCAATGGCCGGACACCGCCGAAGATATCGACCTAGACTGTAACCATCCGGATACACCGGTAAGTACCTGTTCGCCGAACACCTCATAATCAGATACCCAGTGGTAAGACACTGACCGAATCATCCTTTTTCAGGGCTGGATAAAGAAAGTGGAACGGATTAGGTGTCCGGCTCCCCTTCCCGAAGACTCAGCTAATCCTGTGTTAACAAGGATGCTGGCCTCGGCACCACACCAGGCGCCGGCAAGGGAGGGTAAAGAGGAGAGTGAGAAGACTCGAGATGACCTTTGTTCCGGAGGTAAGTCGGATACTGAGTTCGGAGAAATCGACCTTTCCTCGCCTGAAGACAGAGGCGAAAGAGGACCAAGTATCCCTTCTCCGAGCAGGAGGAAAAGGGCCGCCTCCGAAGGTTGGGAGGGGCGGTCTCCCAAGAGGGCAAGATGCCACCGTCGAGCAGCTTGGGTTTGGAAAGCGACGCCGTTGAACAGCTCCAACAAGGGGACAAGCCCTTGGCCAAACCATAAGTGAATCCGGAGTACTTTAAAAGCGTCCCGCTCCTTTGCCGTTACCGAGGATATACGTAACGCGTTCGTGCTTTTTTACAGGTCGGCACAGAGTTTTTCTGGGCAATCCTCTTCTTCGGGAGGTCTCCTCCCAGAGACGATGGAGAGCGAGACGCCTCCCCCAACCTCCTCGCCCAATAAGGCGGATGACTCTGAAGTGTCATCGCGGAGGGTTCTTCTTGATCAACAAGCTACGCAGGGGATAGAAGAGGCAGTACCCGAAGGTGGATCTCCGACCGTCCGGGATTCTGGGGCTGATAATAAAGGCCCCGGACTGTCTGGCTCGCAGCCAACAGTGGTTCTGGAGACGGATGTACAGATTCCTTCAAAGGATTGTTGTGCTCCTAGAGCAGCTTCCGGAGACTCGGAGGCTCCGGATATATTGCGGGACATGTTGCGAAAAGCATCTGTCTCGGGGGAACAGCGTACCTTGATGGGCAAAGTGGTTGAGAAGATTTTGTCCGCAAAGAGCGGATTGAATGAAGCCTTCATGAGCCTGCTAAAAGGCTTCGAGGTTTGTGATATAATGTTTTTAGCTATGTTTTATTTGCAAAGATGCGCCTGTGTATAGGTAGTAGCCCCTGAGACTCGGGTTGGCTTCAACTGGGAAGCAAACGAAGGATCGAAAAGGATCATTTGAGGACTAACCTGATGAACTTGAACACAGGCTGCTTCCCCCTTGGCCACTTCCCAGACTATGGAAATTGCCGAGCTGCAGCGGAAGCTTGATGTGGCAGGGGATGATCTTGCGTTAATCAATATGCGTCTTGACGAGTCGCAAGGTATGTATTCGGGGCAATCCCCATACATTTTTGTGGTATAAGCATGATGCTGAAATTAAGATGCATGGCTGCAGATGGTGCTGCCGCCGTTGAAGTTCTTCGAGCGGAGCTGGCCCGGGCCAAGGAGCAGGCCCGGTGTAGCAATGCTGCAGCCGAAAAGGCATCGGCTGAGTTAAAAGCCGAACAAGCTGCACGGCGCCAAGACGAGGAGAAGATATCCATGATGGTGCTCGAACTGGAAAATGCTACTGGCCGCTGTGAATTTCTGGAGAAGGAGAATAAAGCCTTAACAGCTGAACTAGACAAGGCCTTACAGGAGGCGAGAGAAGCGCGGTCGGAATCCAGAGCAGCCCGTGAGGAGATCCGGCAAGCTAGGGAGATTGCGGCTGGTAAGCCCTTTCTGCTACAAAATAAGTTCGGTGATCTGAACTATGCTCAGCTTAACCAAGTGTGGAGTTCTCCGGATGAGTTCTTAGACTTGCCGAAGAGTTCTTCCGATGCGGCGCAGTATTACCAAGCGTGAGATGGGAATGCAATAGAGAAGCTTTTCTGGTCACAGTTTGGCGCATCAAAGCGCCCTCTGTTGCTGAATGAACAAATGTCCCAATGGGCCGAGCTTTATAGGATATCCAGCGCTGCCATGAAGAACGTCATAATCCGGTTGTGGCCAACCGAGCCTGTTCTGAATAGCTACTTCGGTTTGGTGCAAAGGCTTGTTGACGCAGTGCCGCGTATCGACGCTGTGAAGCGGTCGACGTGCATTGAGGGTGCACGGATGGCTTTTTCCCGAGTCAAGACATTCTGGGGGAAGATGAAGGCCATCGATGTTGCGGCAAAGAGTCCACCCAAGGGCAAGGACCGTCCTGAACCGGAGCATTATTTTGAAGATGTCCTAGAGGCCGCCCGCTTGATAGAGGGTCAGTGCTCGAAAGACATAATGTTCCAGTGAGGCGTATGAGAATTGTAAAAGACAATTTTATAGTTAATCTATTTTAATGTTTTGCTCGAAAGCTTGTATTCCTCCTGTGCGGCCGTTTTAATATAATCTGAAAGTTTTCCAGTTGTCGGCTTCAGCCCCCTCGTAGGAAGTACGGGGGTGTTCGTAAAAGCATTTAATCACTCTTTATCCAACGTCTTGGTCCATGAAGGAGGTGATAATGCGGCGAACCAGGCAATCGGACTATAGGGCGTTAACACTTTCACTTAGCCATAGGAGTTTTATGGTGGGGCTACGAAATAGCCCCTGGTATGTATGCGACGTATTATAATATGGCGCCTTACATATTTGATCTGAAAAAGATCCTTTGTGTGACACGGAGAATCGCTAAAGATTCCAAGAAGTCGTCAAGTGGTTGACCAGCTCTCGCCGCATCATGACAGTCAGTTTTCGGTTTTCTCTACTGAGGTACTTGACCAGATGAACCGGAAGCACAATCGCAGTAGTTCTCCCTTTACTACCCTAGACGATGGAGCGGAACGTAGGGTAGCAAGCACAGGAGTCGGGCAACCCAACTATTGACCCAAGACAATGATTCGGAGCTGATGCATATAAGGCCAAACTTGCGACGCCGAAGTACGCTATAGAGCTGTTCAAAATTTTGTTGGCAACTCATTTGTTCCCGTACCGAGCCCCTGGCGGGTTATGCCAAGGTATATCTGTGAAATAACCATGGGAGCCATATTCATTGGCGAAACAACACGGATGATTAATTCGGATACTGTTTTTTACTGGGACCTGAGTGATATGCCGATGATTACTTTATATAAATATAAAGACCACAACCCCGGCTATTTGACATGCTCTGGGTTGAAGGCGGAGGAAGAGGCATAATACAGGCTCGAAATAAAGAGTGCGGTCTACAAAAAGTTATTTTGGACCTCCTGTCACACATCTGCACCGCCTGTCCTCGGCGAGGGGAATCCTTGATGGAAGTGACGCCCTAGGTGAGTGCACGGATCCGAACTCCGATAGAGTCAGTTTTAGATGTTTGTCTTGTTCGTCACCTGTTTTTAAGAGATAGTGAAGGAAGAAATAAAAAGAAAATGGATAAAAAATGTTACGGGGATGCTTGCAGGCTTGTCCGTAGTGTGCTTCCGCCAATGCCCATGGTATCTTGAGTGCGTAGTGATGTATGCGCGACACAAATTTTGCAGGTGAACGAGGTGGGCGGCGAAAGCCGGACTGCTATTTTCGCTCCGGGAGTAGTTGATCCTCGGGTGGAAATTGCTTCTGACCCCCGGTATTTCATTGGTGAACCTCTCCGTCGTCCCTGTCGCCTGGCGGCCTCCTCCCCTTGTGTTCGGCGTTGAGCTTGCCGGCCTGCTTAAAGACCCAGCAGTTTCTGTTAGTATGATTAGCTGGTTTATCGGGGTGGCCGTGAATCTTGCAGGGTCGGTCCAATATCCTGTCTAGGTTGGATGGTTCGTCTCGGTTCGCCTTGAATGCCTTCTTCCGTTGACTGGGCTTGGGATTGCTGAATCCGGCGTTGACCGCTGTGTCGCATGATCTTTCATTATCATTGCGACTGTTGTATTTGCTTCGTCGTGGCTTGCCGTTGCCGTCTCGGATTTCGAAAGTGCCCGGGTCGCTGGCGTTGTTGCTTCTACGAGCGAGCCAGCTGTCTTCTCCCGCGCGGGTCATTAGAGCGGTTAGGGCTGTCATGCATTTAGGTCCTTCTTGACCGAGGTGGCGTGCAAGCCATTCGTCCCGGACACTGTGTCTGAAAGCCGCAAGGGCTTCCGCGTCCGGACAGTCGATGATTTGGTTCTTTTTGACTAAGAACTGAGTCGAGAGCTTCCTGGCTGACTCTCCGGGCTGCTGGACAATGTGACTTAGGTCATCGGCATCCGGTGGCCGGACATATGTTCCTCGAAAGTTGTCGAGGAAGGCCTCTTCCAAGTCCTCCCAGCTGCCTATGGAATTTTCAGGCAGGCTGTTTAACCAGTGCCGAGCTGGCCCTTTTAGCTTTAGTGGGAGATATTTAATGGCATGGAGGTCGTCTCCACGGGCCATATGGATGTGGAGAATAAAATCCTCGATCCATACTGAGGGATCGGTTGTTCCGTCGTATGATTCAATATTGACGGGCTTGAATCCCTCGGGGAATTCATGGTCCATTACTTCATCTGTGAAGTAGAGAGGGTGTGCGGCGCCTCTATGTTGGGCCACACTGCGACGTAACTCCGAAGGAGTCCATTTGCTGTTTTTGGCTCGGGCGTGGCTGGGTTTGTCACGTCCGGATAGGTAGCCATCGTCGCTTGTCCGGGAGTGCCCTCGCGGTCTATATATCGATTTTGCGTGTCCTGCTCTACTGTCCAAGTCCCGTCGAAGGTCGTCTGGATAGCCGTGAGCTGCGTTATTGTTGCCTTTACGGCGAGGTGGGGCGGTCTGGTGTTCGGCTTGAGTTGCCTCTTTATCCGGACAGAGTTGTCGACGACCTGCCGCATTGTGTGATGATGGTACGGGCTCCAACGCCTCGTCATCGAACTGATGTAGCAATCTATGCTTCGGGTAGCTTTTGGCTAGGCCACTAAGGCCGTATTCTTCGGCGGCCAGGACTTCGGTCCATCTATCGTTGAGTAGGTCTTGGTTAGCTTGGAGCTGCTGCTGCTTCTTTTTTCAGGCTCCTTGCAGTAGCTATTAGCTTGCGCTTGAAGCACTCCCGCTCGAGGGGCTCTTCGGGTACGATGAAGTCTTCGTCGCCGAGGCTGACCTCATCTTCAGAGAGCGGAAGGTAGTTGTCGTCCTCCGAATTGTCGCTGGGCAGGGCCTGTTCATTGGGGCTGGCTTGCCCGTTTTCCTGTTCTCCTGTTCGGATCTTGCTCCAATAAGGTCTTCATTGTTTGGCGTCGTCCGGGGTACTACTTTCTCCGGTGCCAGCGTTGCTGCGATGTGACTTAGAGTGACGTTTAGGGCACCGTTACTTAGACTGTGTCTCAGGAGGTTTATTCTCAACTGGGTCTTCTTTGTCATCATCGCTAGTTTTTTTAGGTGTATCAACCATGTACGCGTCATACGAAGAGGTGGCTGTTCCACGTCCCGTGAATGGCGGGTCTTGGCCTTGCTCCTAATCGGCATCGTCGTCTATACCGTCGATGTCTTCGGAGGCATAATCAAGCATGTTTGTTAAGTCCTCGACAGTGGCTATGAAGTGGGTGGCGGGTGGGAAGCGAAATTCTCCATTATCAGCCTCTAGCTCGAACCGGACATGGTTCGGCTGTGAGTCCCCCGCCAAGGATAGGTTTTTTAATGAATTTAGAACGTCGCCCAAGGGCGAGTGTTGGAAGATATCTGCGGCGCTGAACTTGAAGATCGACAACCGACCCAGTTCTGCGCTTGCAGGCGTGCGTGGTTCGGAACTTATAGCCGGAGACGAGTCCGGCATTCCGTTGATGCAGACATCGCAAGGTGCTGAGTCCGTGCGCGGCTCCAACGCTGCGGATTCTGTGGTTTCGGATGGCGCAATCTGCTCCGGATCTAAGGCGGTAGCAGTTATAGGAACCATCTCCTGGATATGGTCCGATGACAAATTTAAGTCGTGTTCATCGGAGCGAGGGGGAGCGATCGCCGCGGTCTCAAATCCATTAAAGATCAAGTCTCCACAGATATCCACAATGTAGTTCAAGCTTCCAAATCTGACCTGGTGGCCAGGGGCGTAGCTATCGATCTGCTCCAAGTGGCCAAGCGAGTTGGCCCGCAGTACGAAGCCGCCGAATACGAAAATCTGTCCAGGGAGGAAGGTTTCTCCTTGGACAGCGTCACTATAGACGATCGAAGGGGCCATCGAACCTTTCTTCGACGGCAGAGTGGAACTCTCAATGAAAGCACCAATGTCGGTGTCAAAACCGGCGGATCTCGGGTAGGGGGTCCCGAACTGTGCGTCTAAGGTCGATGGTTGCAGGAGACGGGGGACACGATGTTTACCCAGGTTCGGGCCCTCTTTATGGAGGTAATACCCTACTTCCTGCTTGATTGATCTTGATGAATATGAGTATTACAAGAGTTGATCTACCACGAGATCATAATGGATAAACCCTAGAAGCCTAGCCTGTTATGTCCATGGTAATGAGTATATCCTTTCCGGACTACACCCTCCGGTTTATAAAGACACCGGGGGGATCTAGGGTTACATAGAGTCGGATACATAGGAAGGAATCTTCATAGTTGATCGCCAAGCTTGCCTCCCACGCCAAGGAGAGTCCTATCCGGACACGGGTACAGTCTTCGGCCTTCATGTCTTCACAGCCCATCAGTCCGACCCATGGATAACGGGCCGGACATTCGAGGACCCCTTAGTCCAGGACTCCCTCAATCATCTTATAATGCTATCGCCGTTCTAAGCAAAATAAGATGCATAAAAGATAAACATCACATGCAATCAAAATATGTGACATGATATGGCCATGATCATCTTGTGCTTTTGATCTCCATCTCTAAAGCATCGTCATGATCTCCATCGTCACCGGCTTGATACCTTGATCTCCATCGTAGCGTCGTTGCGTCGAGGTCGTCACGCCAACTATTGCTTCTACAACTATCGCTAATGCATAGTGATAAAGTAAAGCAATTACATGGCGCTTGCACTTCATACAATAAAGAGACAACCCTAGGGCTCCTGCCGGTTGTTGATATTACAAAACATGACCATCTCATACATCAACATATATCACATCATATCTTGACCATATCATATCATAACATGCCCTGCAAACAAGTTAGACGTCCTCTACTTTGTTATTGCAAGTTTTACGTGGCTGCTACTGGCTTCTAGCAAGAACCATTCTTAACTACGCAAAAACCACAACGGCAATTCATCAAGTTTGCTGTTTTAACCTTCTTCAAGGACCGGCCATAGTCAAATTCGATTCAACTAAAGTAGGAGAAACAGACACCCGCCAGCCACCTTTTATGCAAAACTAGTTGCATGTCAGTCGGTCGAACCGGTCTCATGTGCCTGGACATGTAAGTTTAGTCCGGGCTGCTTCATCCCACAATACCGCTGAATCAAAATAAGACGTTAGTGGTAAGCAGTATGACTATCACCGCCCACAACTCTTTGTGCTCTACTCGTGCATATCATCTACGCATAGACCTGGCTCGGATGCCACTTTTGGGAAACGTTGCATGGAAAACAAATAAAATTCTATGCACACACAAGATCTATCCATGGAGATGCATAGCAACGATAGGGGAGAGTGTGTCTACGTAACCTCGTAGACTGTAAGCGGAAGGGTTTGACAACACAGTTGATGTAGTCAAACTTCTTCGCATTCCAACCGATCGAGTACCGGACATATGACACCTCCGCGTTCAGCACACGTTCAGCTCATTGACATCCTCTGCCTTCTTGATCCAGCAAGACAGCGAGGTAGTGGATGAGTCCCGGTAGCACGCCGGCGTGGTGACGGTGATGGTGAAGCTATGTCTGCAGGGCTTCGCCTAAGCACTATGAAAATATGACCGGGGGTGTAAACGGTGGAGGGGGCACCGCACACGGGTAAGCAATTGTTCTGGGTGTGCTAGTCACCCCCTCCCACATATATATAGGTGTGGGGGGAGGAGGGAGCAGCCATGAGTGTTGGGAAACGTAGCATGCAATTTCAAAAAAATTCCTACACTCACACAAGATCTATCTAGGAGATGCATACCAACGAGAGGGGGAGAGTGTGTCCACGTACCCTCATAGACCGAAAGCGGAAGCGTTTGACAACGCGGTTGATGTAGTCGAACTTCTTCTCATTCCGATCGATCAAGCACCGAACGTACGGTACCTCCGAGTTCTGCACACGTTCATCTCGATGACGTCCCTCGAACTCTTGATCCAGCAAAGTGTTGAGGGAGAGTTTCGTAAGCACGACAGTGTGGTGACAGTGATGGTGAAGTGATCTACGCAGGGCTTCGCGTAAGCACTACGACAATATGACCGGAGGCGTAAACTGTGGAGGGGGGCGCCGCACATGGCTAGGAATCAATGTTGTGTGTTCTAGTGGTGCCCTATATATATATATATATATATATATATATATATATATATATATATATATATATATATATATATATATATATATATATATATATATATATATATATATATATATATATATATATAGGTTGTAGGGGAGGAGAGGCAGCCAAGGGGGCGCCCCAAGTAGGAGGAATCCTACTTGGGCGCCTCCCAATTCGGCCTCCCCCCTTCCATATTCATCTGGAGGGGGAAGGAAGGAGGAGGGAGGAGAGAAGGAAGGGGGAGGCCGAATCCCTCCCCTTACTTTCCCTCTTATCCTATTTCCTTCCCCCTTATTTTGGCCTACATGGGGCACACCAGCCCCTAGGGGCTGGTCTGTCCCCTTCTTGGCCCATTAGGCCCATGTAGTTGCCGGGGGGATGCCCGAAACCCCTTCCGGTGACCCGATATGTACCCGGTACCCCCGGAACACTTCCGGTGTCCGAATACTATCATCCTATACATGAATCTTTACCTCTCAACCGTTTCGAGACTCCTTGTCATGTCCGTGATCACATCCGGGACTCCAAACAACATTCGATCACCAAATCACATAACTCATATAATACAAAATTGTCATCGAATGTTAAGCGTGCGGACCCTACGGGTTCGAGAACTATGTTGACATGACTGAAACACCTCTCCGGTCAATCACCAATAGCGGAACCTGGATGCTCATATTGGTTCCCACATACTCTACGAAGATCTTTATTGGTCGTACCGTAAGTACAACATACGTTATTCCCTTTGTCATCGGTATGTTACTTGCCCGAGATTCGATCGTCGGTATCTTCATACCTAGTTCAATCTCGTTACCTCCAAGTCTCTTTACTCGTTCCGTAATACATCATCCCACAACTAATTCATTAGTCACATTGCTGCAAGGCTTCTTATGATGTGTATTACCGAGAGGGCCCAGAGATACCTCTCCAATACTCGGAGTGACAAATCCTAATCTCGATCTATGCCAACCCAACAAACACCTTCGGAGATACCTGTAGAGCATCTTTATAATCACCCAGTTATGTTGTGACGTTTGATAGCACACAAGGTATTCCTCTGGTATCCGGGAGTTGCATAATCTCATAGTCAAAGGAATATGTATATGACATGAAGAAAGCTATAGCAATAAAACTGAACGGTCAAGATGCTAAGCTAACGGATGGGTCATGTCCATCACATCATTCTCCTAATTATGTGATCCCGTTCATCAAATGACAACACATGTCTATGGTTAGGAAACTTAACCATCTTTGATTAACAAGCTAGTCTACTAGAGGCTTACTAGGGACACGGTGTTTTGTCTATGTATTCACACATGTATCAAGTTTCCGGTTAATACAATTTTAGCATGAATAATAAACATTTATCATGATATAAGGAAATATAAATAACAACTTTATTATTGCCTCTAGGGCATATTTCCTTGAAGGAGGCGCCCCCAAATAGGCCGAATCCTACTTGGGGTCTCCTCCCAAGTGGCGCCCCCTACCATGTTTAGGTTCGGGGGAAAGGCAGGGGAGGGAGGCGCCCCCCTTTCCTTTCTCCCATGAGAAGGGGAAGGCAGGAGGGGATAGCCCTCCCCCTTTCCTTCCCTAGGGCTTGCCAGCCAGGGAGAGGGGCGTACCAGCCCCCTATGGGCAGGTTTGTCCCTCCCTTGGCCTATTAGGCCCATACACCTACCGGGGGTGCCCGGAACCCCTTCCGTTGACCCGTTGAGTACCCGGTGCATCCCGAAACTCTTCTGGTGTGCGAATACCATCGTCCTATATATAAATCTTTACCTCTCGATGATTTCAAGGCTCCTCGTCATGTCCGTGATCTCATCCGAAACTCCGAACAACATTCGGTCACCAAATCATATAACTCATATAACACTATATCGTCAACGAACGTTAAATGTGCGGACCCTACGGGTTCGAGAACTATGTAGACATGTACGATACACCTCTCTAGTCAATAACCAATAGCGGAACCTGGATGCCCATATCATCTCCTACATATTCTACGAAGATCTTTATCAGTCGAACCTTATGACAACATACATAATTACCTTTGTCCATCGATATGTTACTTGCCCGAGATTCGATTGTCGGTATCTTCATACCTAGTTCAATATCATTACCGGCAAGTCTCTTTACTCATTTCGTAATACATCATCTTACAGATAACTAATTAGTCATTTTGCTTGCAAGGCTTCTTATGATGTGTATGACCGAGAGGGCCCAGAGATACCTCTCCGATACTCAGAGTGACAAATCCTGATCTCGATCTATGCCAACTCAACAAACACCTTCGGAGATTTCTGTAGAGCATCTTTATGATCACCCAGTTATGTTGTGACGTTTGATAGCACACAAGGTATTCCTCTGGTATCCGGGAGTTGCATAATCTCATAGTCGAAGGAATATGTATTTGACATTGAGAAAGCAATAACAATAAACTGAACGATCAATATGCTAAGCTAATGGATGGGTCTTGTCCATCACATCATTCTCCTAATGATGTGATCCCGTTATCAAATGACAACACATGTTTATGGTTAGGAAACCTTAACCATCTTTGATCAACGGGCTAGTCTAGTAGAGGCTTACTAGGGACACGGTATTTCTTTATGTATTCACACATGCATTTAAGTTTTCGATCAATACAACTCTAGCATGAATAATAAAACTTTATCATGAATAAGAAAATTTTAAATAACAACTTTATTATTGCCTCCAGGGCATATTTTCTTCAAATCCTAGATATGTGGAAGGCATGGAACCAACAGAGCAACCCAAAATAGAAGCATGTTCAAGCATTTTTGTGTGAGGGGTGTTGATGGGACCTATGATGGACTTGTCATAGTTAACTCCCAACCAGTATAAGCAGAGAAATGCATAATAATTTTTGATCTGAATAAACTAAGTCACAAAAGTAAACATCAGAATGATAGTTTTCATCATCTTGTTGAATGACAAGAAAATCAAAATAAGAGTTGTTGTTAACTAGAGCTTCAATCAGTCTATTTTGCATAGTCTCATTAAGAAAAAAATGTTGAAAATCAGTAGCTATAACAAAAATCAAAGGAGAAAGAGGATCACCCCAGTTTCACTCCTCTTTTGCAAAGAAATTGCTTCCCTAGGATTCCATTGAGGAAAACTAAAGAAAACCCAGTGGAGTAAATCATGTCAATCCAAAGCATCCATCTTGGCCTAAAACGTCTGCCAGCAAGTATCTCCTTGACGGTATGATGTTCAAGCATGTCAAAAGCCTTTTCAAAATCCATCTTTAAGATCACAATCTCCTTGTTGGACTGATGACATTGATGTATAAATTCATAAGCCCATGCAAATTGTCTTGGATATACATATTCCTCAAGAAGCCATATTGATTTGTGTGCACTAGTTGCAAAATAACTCTTTGTAATCTATTGGTAAGAAGCCGTGTGATGGGGCAACTGAGCAGCGATATTGGCCTGAATCACAAGCCCTCACAGGGGTATCTTCCTTTGAAATGAGAGTGATAAATGAGGAGTTGATGCTTTTAGTGTTAGTATGACCGTGGAAGAAATTTTCAATAAGTCTAGGAAATTAGGCGCAGTAATATCCCAGTAACATTTAATAGAATCAGTGTTGAAGGCCATCTGGCCAAGGGGGTTTATCTGAAGGCAACTCCTTAATAACAACATATATTTCTTCTTCGAAAAGGCACCTCCAGATTTATCAGAGATCATCTTTGTGAAGAATCAAGGAGTCCAAGTTGAGTAAATTAAAAGTAGGCATAGAGGAATGCAATCTTTGCTTGAAAGCTCTGAAGATAATTACAACTTTTAGCTTGATGGTCTTTCAATTCCTACCCTTGCTCATCTTGTAGAATAGCGATGACTTGCAGTTGCACATGGCTGTTGCAATTCGTGATAAGTCTCGAACCCATGGGGAGTGAATAGGAAGATACTACCTACCCCAGAACTATGTTTTTATCGACATAGCTACGTTCAGTCCCAAACCATAGTTTGGAAATAGTCTATTCTATCGGTTGCTAGGAAATCGATAATAAAAGGTTTTCTTTAACAAGACTACAAACTAGGACATAAAGTAAACTAAACTAGGACATAAAGTAAAAGGGGTTGTAACTATATGATTGAATAGAGGGAAAGGAGATTTCTAGGCTTTAGGTATCACTAGTACGCAATATTACCCCCAAGGATCTCATGGATGCATCTATCTACTCTGTGTATGTGAAGTGCTCACAAGATCATATGAAAGGATGTCTCCCAAAATAGCATTACTACAACACAAAGAGAGTAAGTACTAAATGATGCCACAAAGACTAATATTGCATACTAGATCATACCTCAAACTAGAATCAAATCAATAACTCAAACATAGATAAATATATACACAAAGATGAATGCATCATTGATGTCATCAACATATTGAATCTTACAAATTATAGGAGAAAGGAGGGAGATGGTGATGCTGGATGCGCGCATGGCCTAGGGACCTGCTTATGTGCTATATAGATCTTTGTCTAGATCATGGTCGACAACACCTAACCATGATGAAAGATTGAGCACTGGCCAGAGCGTTGGCATGCTCACTACGGTCGCAAGTATGGACGATTGTGACCACACCACTACATCATTCGATGTGAAGATGTACTCAGAGGGGCCGACCATGCATTAAATGAAGGAGGTGGGCTAACAACCATAGCCTACGGCAACCTATGTATTGGTGGCCATCGTGATGACAGCCTGCAAGGCAGTTTGCATCTACCTGCACGATAAGGCTCTGCACACATCAAGTGGATGGAAGTGACGACTCAGGGCACCCCTTTGACTAAATAACAACGACGCTTTGTCGTCTCATAGGCATGTGGGGTCGCGGAGGACAGTAGTACTCGAGTGCTTGGGTGCGTGCTCATGTCAGGCGACCAATTGACTAACAACGCCCCCAAGTCAAAGATTAGGTAAGTGACTAATTACGTCCGACTTCACTATATCTCATTTTTGCGAGAGGACCGCGGCCGTAAGGAAGACAAGTCTTTTTGTAACAAGAGATAACACAAGTAATAGAGGAGAGAATAGAGGGTTCTCGGGTCAGTACACTTTGATCACTTAGCAATCCCCAAACACTCCTCAAACAACGCAAACACTTGTAATATTTAGCATATCTACAACCAGAAATTTAGGAGAACTATTTGAAGGATGTTTCTTGTGAGTGATATAAATTATCCCCAAAGGGAACAGACCCATCTAAGATCAGGATGTTAAGCTACACAATCATAGGACACTTCTGTGTGCCTGACATAAAAGGACAGGCCAACCACAACCCTACATAAGCACGAGACAGGTAGGCAGCAGAGAGGGGAACCAATTACAGGGAAACACATTGTGAACTGAGTACATCACTAGATGGCCAATGGGCGGGATAGCCAGTTGTGGCCCCGTCAAACAGACCTTAACACAAGTGCACACGTCGACAATGCAAAACAACGACAATGGGCGACGAGGTTTAGCTGGTTGGAAAGTGCTGGCAGGTGGGCGCTGAACTTATGACGTGTCAATTTTCTATGAGCCCTCAATTCTAAACCTAGTGCATCCCATGTAGTGCTCTTCACCCCACTCGTCAAGCACTAGCTAATTTTTTCTGGCCCCACACATTGGTGATCCCATTGGTTGCTCAGACCGTTCCTGCGGCCCTTGCTGTTCTATGTTGCTGGGCAAGTTGCTGGCTGGATTGTTGGCCTCGCCCTCTGTATGCCGTGTTGTCTACTAGAGAGGCACTTTCCCGGATTTCTACACAGAAGTGTTAAATTCTATTGGAATCAAGGGATAGGCAAACAATCAACCCCCTGAGCAGCAAAACAAATAACCAAGCTATGTCGTGCGGACACTCACAAGGAAACATTACTTGAGCGGACACAACGACGGATAGAGGCCATGTAGCCAAGCGCGTAGGAGAGTAGAAAGAGCCTATCATACGAGAGGTGGTAATGGACTCGTCCATCCCCGAACGAAATGAACAATCCATAGAAAATGATGCCGCCCCTATCAGGCATCATTGAAGGTCAAGCATGGAGTAAGGTGTTGGAAATATGCCATAGAGGCAATAATAAAATGGTTATTACCAAATTTCCTTGTTCATGATAAATGTTTATCATTCATTCTAGAATTGTATTGGCCGAAAACTGAAATACATGTGTGGATACATAAACAACACAGTGTCGCTAGTGATTCTCTACTAGACTAGCTCATTGATCAAAGAATGGTTAAGGTTTCCTAACCATAAACATGAGTTGTCATTTGATAAAGGGATCACATCATTAGGAGAATGATGTGATGGACAGACCCGACCATAAGCTTAGCATCAGATTGTGTCACTTAGTTATTTGCCATAGCTTTCTTCATGTCAAGTATCAGTTTCTTAGACCATGAGATCATGCCACTCCCAGATACCGGAGGAATATTTTGTGTGCTATCAAACATCACTTTTTAACTGGGTGATCATAAAGGTGCTCTACAGGTATCTCCGAAGGTATTTGTTGGGTTGCATGGATCGAGACTAGGATTTGTCACTCCGTGTGATGGAGAGATATCTCTTGGCCCTCTCAGTAATACAACATCACAAGAAGCTGGCAAAGCAAGTGACGAATGAGTTTAGTCACGGGAATATTGTATTACAAAATGAGTAAAGAGATTTGCTGGTAACGAGATTGAACTAGGTATGGAGATATCGATGATCGAATCTCGGGCTAGTAACATATCGCTAGACAAAGGGAATTGTATACGGGATTAACTGAATCCTCGACATTGTGGTTCAAATGATAAAGATCTTCGTTGAATATGTGGGAATCTATGGGCATCCAGGTTCCGCTAATTATTATTGATCGGAGAAGAGTCTTGGTCATGTCTGCATGTTCCTGAACCCGTAGGGTCGCACACTTAACCTTTAGTAGCGCTAGGGTAGCATCGAGATACTAATACGGTGAAGTCCAAAAGGTTGTTCGGAGTCCCAGATGGGATCTGGGACATCACGAGGAGCTCCAGAATGGTCCGGGGATAAATATTCATAAATGGAAAGTTGTTATCGGGGTTCCAAAAAAAGTTCGGCTTTTTCCAGTGTTGTGCCGGGAAGCTTCCAGAAGGTTCCGGAGGGTTCCAGAAGTCCACGAAGGGTTCCACCACATCCCTTAGGCCATCATCGGTTGTAGGGGGGGTGTCCTGGCCTTATTTGGCCAGGTGCACCAGCCCCTACATGGCCTATGCGCCTGGGGAGGTAAACCTTAGGGGTGGAGGCACCTCCACCTGGATTGGAGGGCACTCCACCCCCTAGCCGCCACCCCCTCTCCTTGGGGGAGGGGACAAGGGCTGGGCCGCCCACTCGCACCCCTATATAAAGAGGGGAGGGGCGTATGGGGCTGGCTACACAAAACCCTTGTCTCGTCTCCCTCCCGTTACTCCTCCATGTTCTGTCAGCGCTTGGCGAAGCCCTATCGGTGTTCCGCTGCCACCACCACCACCAAGCTGTCGTTCTGGTTTTGATCTCATCTACCACTTCTCCCTTGCTTGCTGGATAAATAAGGAGAAGACGTCATCGAGCCGAATGTGTGCTAAACTCGGAGGCGCCGCACGTGCGGTGCTTGGATCAGATTGGATCGCGACGCGAGTATGACTACGTCAACCATGATATTTATATCATCAACACTTTAGGTCTACAAGGGTACATAGACACACACTCCCCTCTGGTTGCTAGCATCCCCATAGATAGATCTTTGGGTGTTTTGTAGGATTTTTTTGTTTCCCATGAACGTTCCCCATCAGTGGCATCATGAGCTAGGTCTATGCGTAGATGGTATGCATGAGTAGAACACAAATTGGTTGTGGGCATTGATGTTCATATTTCTTACCTTCCTTCTCTTATTTGGATTTGGTGGTATTGTGGGATGAAGCGACACGTACTAACATTACTTGTCCACGCACAAGAGACCGGTTCCATGATTGACATGTAACTTGTATTACATAAAGTGGCTGGCGGGTGTTTGTTTTTCCTACTTTAGTTGAATTTGATTTGACATTGGCAGTCCTTGTTGTAGGATCAAAAGTATGTATAGAGGGGGAGTGATTAGACTACTTGGCTGAATAAAAATCTATCCTTTTCCCAATTTTAGTTATCGACATATTTTAGCAATTTGCACAAGTCAAGCAATCAACCTACACACGCAATTCTAAGAGTATAGCAGCAGAAAGTAAAACATTGCATATGAAGGTAAAGGGAAGGGTTTGGAGAAGGCAAACACAATGGAGACATGGAGTTTTTTAGCGTGGTTCCGATAGGTGGTGCTATCGTACGTCCACGTTGATGGAGACTTCAACCCACGAAGGGTAACGGCTGCGTGAGTCGATGCAGGGCTCCACCCACGAAGGGTCCATGAAGAAGCAACCTTGTCAATCCCACCATGGCCATTGCCCATGAAGGACTTGCCTCACTCGGGTAGATCTTCACGAAGTAGGTGATTTCCTTGCCCTTACAAACTTCTTGGTTCAACTCCACATCTTGACGAAGGCTCCCAAGCGACACCTAACCAATCTAGGAGACACCACTCTCCAAAAGGTAATAGATGGTGTGTTGATGATGAACTCCTTGCTCTTGTGCTTAAAATGATAGTATCCCCAACACTCAACTCTCTCTCTCTCTCAGATTTGGCTATGGTGGAAGATGATTTGAG
Organism: Aegilops tauschii subsp. strangulata; assembly: GCF_002575655.3. Lineage (NCBI taxonomy): Eukaryota > Viridiplantae > Streptophyta > Magnoliopsida > Poales > Poaceae > Aegilops > Aegilops tauschii. The sequence goes on along the minus strand of NC_053037.3, from coordinate 271,797,611 downwards.
TGGAAAGCAACTTGGGGAAGGCTAGAAATCAAGGTTCAAATGGTAGGAATGGAATATCTTGATCTCAACACATGAGTAGGTGGTTGTCTCTCAGAAAATGTATGGTGGAAGTGTAGGCACATTGTGATGGCTCTCTCACAAATGGAGTGGAGGGGTATATATAGCCTTGATAACCCACAAGTATAGGGGATCGCAACAATTTTCGAGGGTAGAGTATTCAACCCAAATTTATTGATTCGACACAAGGGGAGCCAAAGAATATTCTCAAGTATTAGCAGCTGAGTTGTCAATTCAACCACACCTGGAAGACTTAATATCTGCAGCAAAGTAGAATGGAAGTAACGGTAACGGTGACAAAACTAACAGTAGCAGTTTTTGTAGTAATCATAACAGTGGCAACGGAAAAGTAACTAAGCAAAGATCAATATGTGAAAAGCTCATAGGCAATGTATCAATGATGGATAATTATGTCGGATGCGATTCCTCGTGCTACAGTTATAACATAGGGTGACACAGAACTAGCTCCAGTTCATCAATGTAATGTAGGCATGTATTCCGAATATAGTCATACGTGCTTATGGAAAAGAACTTGCATGACATATTTTTTCCTACCCTCCCGTGGCAGCGGGGTCCTTCTTGGAAACTAAGGGATATTAAGGCCTCCTTTTAATAGAGTACTGGACCAAAGAATTAACACTTAGTGAATACATGAACTCCTCAAACTACGGTCATCACCTGGAGTGGTCCCGATTATTGTCACTTCGGGGTTGCCAGATCATAACACATAGTAGGTGACTATTGACTTGCAAGATAGGATCAAGAACTCACATATATTCATGAAAACATAATAGGTTTAGATCTGAAATCATGGCACTCGGGCCCTAGTGACAAGCATTAAGCATAGCAAAGTCATAGCAACATCAATCTCAGAACATAGTGGATACTAGGGATCAAACCCTAACAAAACTAACTCGATTACATGGTAAATCTCATCCAATCCATCACCGTCCAGCAAGCCTACGATGGGATTACTCACGCACGGCGATGAGCATCATGAAATTGGTGATGGAGGGTGGTTGATGATGATGATGGCGACGGATTCCCCTCTCCGGAGCCCCGAACGGACTCCAGATCAGCCCTCCCGAGGAAGATTAGGGCTTGGCGGCGGCTCCGTATCGTAAAACGCGATGAATCCTTCTCTCTGTTTTTTCTCCCTGAACGTGAATATATGGAGTTGGGGTTGAGGTCGTTGGAGTCCCAGGGGGCCCACGAGGCAGGTGGGCGCTCCCCAGGGGGGTGGGCACACCCTACACCCTCGTGGACAGGGTGTGGGCCCCCTGATGCTGATTCTTTTGCCAGTATTTTTTATTATTTCCAAAACGTGTCTCCGTGGATTTTCAGGTCATTCCGAGAACTTTTATTTCTACACAAAAATAACACCTTGGCAGTTCTGCTGAAAACAGCGTCAGTCCGGGTTAGTTCCATTCAAATCATGCAAGTTAGAGTCCAAAACAAGGGCAGAAGTGTTTGGAAAAGTAGATACGTTGGAGACGTATCAACTCCCCCAAGCCTAAACCTTTGCTTGTCCTCAAGCAATTCAGTTGACAAACTGAAAGTGATAAAGACAAACTTTTACAAACTCTGTTTGATCTTGTTGTTGCAAATATGTAAAGCCAGCATTCAAGTTTCCAGCAAAGATTATGAACTAACCATATTCACAATAACATTTAGGTCTCATGTTTACTCATATCAATGGCATAATCGACTAGTGAGCAATAATAATAAATCTCAGATGACAACACTTTCTCAAAACAATCATAACATGAAATAAGAGGATGGTATCTCGCTTGCCCTTTCTGAGACCACAAAACATAAATGCAGAGCACCTCTGAAGATCAAGGACTGAGTAGACATTGTAATTCATGGTAAAAGAGATCCAGTCACAGTCATACTCAATGTAAATTAATAGTAATGCATGCAAATGACAGCGGTGCTCTCCAACTGATGCTTTTTAATAAGAGGATGATGACTCAACATAAAAGTAAATAGATAGGCCCTTCGCAGAGGGAAGCAGGGATTTGCAGAGGTGCTAGAGCTCGAGTTTTGAAACAGAGATAAATAATATTTTGAGTGGCATACTTTCATTGTCAACATAACAACCAAGAGATATTGATATCTTCCATGCTACACACATTATAGGCGGTTCCCAAACAGAATGGTAAAGTTTATACTCCCCCACCACCAACAAGCATCAATCCATGGCTTGCCCGAAACAACGGTGCCTCCAACTAACAACAATCCTGGGGGAGTTTTGTTTGCAATTAATTTGATTTGAGCAAGGGACTGGGCATCCCGGTTACCAACCATTTTCTCGTGAGTGATGAGCGGAGTCCACTCATCGTGAGAATAACCCACCTAGCATGGAAGATATAGACAGCCCTAGTTGTTACATGAGCTATTCGAGTATACAAAACAGAATTTCATTTGAAGGTTTAGAGTTTGGCACATACAAATTTACTTGGAACGGCAGGTAAATACCGCATATAGGAAGGTATGGTGGACTCATATGGAATAACTTTGGGGTTTATGGAACTGGATGCACAAGCAGTATTGCCGCTTAGTACAAGTGAAGGCTAGAAAGAGACTGGGAAGCGACCAACTAGAGAGCGACAACAGTCATGAACATGCATTAAGATTAATCAACAATGAGTGCAAGCATGAGTAGGATATAAATCACCATGAACATAAATATCATGGAGGCTATGTTGATTTTGTTTCAACTACATGCGTGAACATGTGCCAAATCAAGCCACTCAAACTGTTCAACGGAGGATACCACCCCATCATACCACATCGCAACTATTTTAGTAGCATGTTGGCATGCAAGGTAAACCATTATAAACTCCTAGCTAATTAAGCATGTCATGAGCAACTATAATCTCTAATTATCATCACAAACATGTTTCATTCATAATAGGCTGAATCAAGAAAGATGAACTTCATATTTACAAAAACAAGATATGTCGAGTTCATACCAGCTTCTCTCATCTCAATCAGTCCAGCATATATCGTCATTATTGCCTTTCACTCGCATGACCGAACGGTGTGGATAATAATAATAGTGCACGTGCATTGGACTAAGCTGGAATCTGCAAGCATTTAATACAAGGGAGAATACAAGGTAATATGGGCTCTTGGTTAAATCAACAATAATGCATATGAGAGCCACTCAACATTTTCATCATGGTCTTCTCCTCTCGACCCCCAAAGAAAAGAAATAAAACTACTTACACGGGAAAGCTCCCAACAAGCAAAAGAAGAACGAGAAATATTTTTGGGTTTTCTTTTAATTACTACTACATGCATGGGAAGTAAACTAGCTAAAAGTTATAACTATTTTTTGGGTTTTTCTTAAGGTTTTTCAAACACACAAGAAGAAGGCTTAGAAAAGAAAATAAACTAGCATGGATAGTACAATGAAAAGTATCAGCACCGACAACTAGAATGAGTGTGTGAACATGAATGTAATGTCGGTGAGAAATATGTACTTCCCCAAGCTTAGGCTTTTGGCCTAAGTTGGTCTATGCCCACGGATCGAAGCTACTCCCTCCGGTGTACTGAGGAGGGTCCTCAGGGTGCCACTGGTTGGCGATCTCCTCCGGATCCCACTGATAAACAGACTGTCGATAGGAGTCAAGTGGTGGCTCAGGCTCCAGGACTTGTGTCAGCCTCCAGTATGAATAAATGGCCTCGGGCAAGATGAGGTACGTGCCTGAAAGTATGTTAAACAAAGAGGGTGCAGTCAAGATAATAGTCTCACAGTGAGTTTTATCAAATATCAAATTATACTTAAGCATCTTCTTCTTATTTTTAAAAATAAAGTCATGTGCTACCATACTCTTATAATCTTGAAAAACAGGGGGCAGCAACTTTTCCTCTTTCTCATAATGACTAATAGGTATCTCAAAGTGTGCAGCAAGGCGTGAAGCAAAGATGCCTCCGAAGATGGGGCCCTTTGTACGGTTCAGACTTAATCGTTTAGCAACAATAGCACATAAGCTGAAAGTTGTATCATGAAACAAAGCATGGTGCAAAATGACAAGATCAGGAGCACTAAGATTTCCACTGTTCCCGTGACCAATTAAGCATGTACTAGCAAATATCGCAAAGTAACATAGAACAGGAAAATGTATACTTGTAATTCTTGCATCAGAAACTTTCCTCGTTTCCCCTACAACAATTCTATCAATATATTCCTCCACATCACTACGGTGTGGTTCCTCGATGCTGCCCACAAAGGGTATCTTGCAGACCCGACAAAAATCATGGAGTGACATCTCCTTAACCTCATCATATAAATGAAACTCCACTGAAGGTGGTGATTTCTTAGCATGGTAATAAAAATTTTGCACGAAAATATTAGTGAGTAGGAGATACTGTTCGCGCTGGTCATGGAGGAAGTCGGTGAGGCCTGCATTCTCTGCCAAGTAATAAAAATCATCATAAATTCCGGCGGCTCTCGAGAATGCATCACAAGGCCATTCGCACGGCAGAATCTCCATAGTGCGAGGAAGATTGTATTTGGGCTTTTTGTTCTCCTCATTCTGCTTATCCTTCGAGCTTCGGCTCAAAGAGCCCCTCAACAATCTCTTTATCATTTTCTTACTCTGAAAAATTTCTGAAATTTTTAGTGACTCAAAATAAAAGTGAACAAAACTAAACAACATTGATAGCAATTACTCCCATAAGTGCCTAGAGGCTATATCATCCATTAGAACTACTTGGGACCATATAAATTTGACATGCAAGCTTAAGAACAGGGTCACCTTAGCAGCAAAAATTTGCAATAAATAAAGCACTAGAACAAAAACTAATTGGACCACAGGAGGAGTCACATACCGAAGAACGATCTCCGCAAACAGTTTTGTGAATGGAGCTTTGAGCAAGGAGATCGAAAATGGCAGCAAGAAGAGCTAGAACATGGGTTTGAGCTATGGGAGTATTTTTTCTGGAGGAAGACGAAGTGAGTGGGTGCTGGAATAAGTGGAGGGGGTCCACGTGGGGCCCACGAGGTAGGGGGGCGCGCCCCAGGGGGTGGGCACGCCCTGTGCCCTCGTGGCCAAATGGTGGGGCCCCCTGGTGTGTTCTCAGTGCCAGATATTCTTAAATATTCTACAAAAAATCATATTTCATTTTCAGGACATTTGGAGAACTTTTATTTTCGGGGTATTTTTATTGCAAGGATAATTCAGAAAACAGACATAAAATACTATTTTGCTTTATTTAATCTAAATAACAGAAAGTAAAAAGAGGGTACAGAGAGTTGTGCTTTCTAACTTCATCCATCTCATGCTCATCAAAAGGAATCCACTAACAAGGTTGATCAAGTCTTGTTAACAAACTCTTTCCGAATAACATGAAACCGGAGAATTTTCGAATAACACTAGGTTACCTCAACGGGGATATGTACGGCCCCAACAATAAGAATATCATATTTATTCTTGACAGTAGGAAGAGGGAATTCAAAACCTCCAATAGTAATCATTGAAATTTTTCCAATAGAATTGATATTGTGGATTTGAGGTTGTTTCCTCGGAAAGTGTACCGTAAGCTCATTACCATTAACATGAAAAGTGACATTGCCTTTGTTGCAATCAATAACAGCCCCTGCAGTATTGAAAAAGGGTCTACCAAGGATAATCGACATACTATCGTCCTCGGGAATATCAAGAATAACAAAGTCCGTTAAAATAGTAACGTTTGCAACCACAACAGGCACATCCTCACAAATACCGACACGTATAGCAGTTGATTTATCGGCCATTTGCAAAGATATTTCAGTAGGTGTCAACTTATTCAAATCAAGTCTACGATATAAAGAGAGAGACATAACACTAACATCGGCTCCAAGATCACATAAAGCAGTTTTAACATAGTTTTTTTAATGGAGCATGGTATAGTTGGTACCCCTGGATCTCCTAGTTTCTTTGGTATTCCACCTTTAAAAGTATAATTGGCAAGAATGGTGGAAATTTCAGCTTCTGGTATCTTTCTCTTATTTGTAACAATATCTTTCATATACTTAGCATAAGGATTCATTTTAAGCATATCAGTCAAACGCATACGCAAAAAGATAGGTCTAATCATTTCAGCAAAGCGCTCAAAATCCTCATCATCCTTTTTCTTGGATGGTTTAGGAGGAAAAGGCATGGGTTTCTGAACCCATGGTTCTCTTTCTTTACCGTGCTTCCTAGCAACGAAGTCTCTCTTATCATAACGTTGATTCTTTGATTATGGGTTATCAAGATCAACAGCAGGTTCAATCTCTACATCATTATTGTTGCTAGGTTGAGCATTAATATTAACATCATCATTAACATTATCACTAGGTTCATGTTCATTACCAGATTGTGTTTCAGCATCAGAAATAGAAATATCATTGGGATTCTTGGGTGTGTCAACAACAGGTTCACTAGAAGCACGCAAAGTCCTATCATTTTTCTTTTTCTTCTTCTTAGAAGGACTAGGTGCATCAACATTAGTTCTCTGAGAATCTTGCTCAACTCTCTTAGGGTGGCCCTCAGGATACAAAGGTTCCTGAGTCATTTTACCTTCTCTAGTCATAACTCTAACGACATTATCATTTTTCTTATTATTTGATTCATTGAGTAAATTATCTTGAGCTTTAGGAACTTGTTCTACCTGAGTGGTAACCATAGAAGCATGTTTACTAATAAGTTTAAGGTCATCTTTAACTCTATACATATAATCACTCAAGTGTTCAATCATATAACCATTACGTTTTAATTGTCTACCAACATAAGCATTGAAATTTTCTTATTTATAAATAAAATTATCAAACTCATCCAAGCATTGACTAGCAGACTTATTACGAGGAATATCACCTTCATCAAATCTATAGAGAGAATTTACCTTTACTACCTGTGTCGGGTTATTAAGACCATGTATTTCTTCAATAGGTGGTAAATTCTTAACATCTTCAGCTTTAATACCCTTTTCTTTCATAGATTTCTTTGCCTCTTGCATATCTTCAGGACTGAGAAATAGAATACCCCTTTTCTTCGGAGTTGGCTTAGGAGTTGGTTCAGGAAGTGTCCAATCATTATCATGACTCAATATATTATTCAATAGCAATTCAGCTTGCTCAACAGTTCTTTCCCTGAAAACACAACCAACACAACTATGTAGGAAGTCCCTAGAAGCATCGGTTAGTCCATTATAGAAGATATCAAGTATTTCATTTTTCTTAAGAGGATGATCAGGCAAAGCATTAAGTAACTGGCAAAGCCTCCCCCAAGCTTGTGGGAGACTCTCTTCTTTAGTTTGCACAAAGTTAAATATTTCCTGTAAGGCAGCTTGTTTCTTATGAGCAGGAAAATATTTCTCAGAGAAGTAATAAATCATATCCTGGGGACTACGCACACATCCAGGAGCAAGAGAATTAAACCATGTTTTAGCATCACCCTTTAATGAGAACAAAAATAACTTAAGGATATAGTAGTAACGAATTTTTTCCTCATGAGGGAATGGGGTGGCTATATCATTCAATTTAGTAAGATGTGCCACAACAGTTTCAGATTCATAGCCATAAAGGATCAGATTCAACCAAGTAACTAACTCAGGATCAACAGAGAAATCATAATCCTTATCAGAAATACAGATAGGTGAAGTAGCAAAAGCAGGGTCATATTTCATTCTAGCATTCAAAGACTTTTCTTTCAGCTTAGCTAATAGTTTCTTAAGATCATATCTATCTTTGCAAGGAAAAAGGTCTCTAGCAGTTTCTTCATCCATTACATAACCCTCAGGTACATCAGGCAATTCATATCTAGGAGGAGAATCTTCATCATCACTTTCATCAATATTATCTGTTTCAATAATTTCATTCTCTCTAACCCTAGCAAGTTGTTCATCAAGAAATTCACCTAATGGCACAATATTATTAAGCATAGAAGTAGTTTCATCATAAGCATCATGCATAGCAGAAGTGGCATCATCAATAACATGCGACATATCAGAATCAATAGCAGGAGTACGTTTAGGTGTCGCAAGTTTACTCAAAACAGAAGGAGAATCAAGTGCAGAGGTAGATGGCAGTTCCTTACCTCCCCTCGTAGTTGAGGGATAAATCTTGGTTTTTTCGTCTTTCAAGTTCCTCATAGTGATCAACAGATATAAATCCCAAGTGACTCAAATAATAGAGCTATGCTCCCCGGCAACGGCGCCAGGAAATAGTCTTGATAACCCATTAGTATACGGGATCGCAATAGCTTTCGAGGGTAGAGTATTCAACCCAAATTTATTGATTCGACACAAGGGGAGCCAAAGAATATTCTCAAGTATTAGCAGCTGAGTTGTCAATTCAACCACACCTGAAAGACTAAATATCTGCAGCAAAGTATTTAGTAGCAAAGTAGTATGGAAGTAACGGTAACGGTGGCAAAAGTAGCAGTAGCAGTTTTTTGTAACACCCCGCATGTAACTTTCCATATTTGTAACTCCGACTCTTGCCATTTTCGGCTATGTGTTATGTTATTCCCTCCGTGGTCGGGTTTTGTCTTTCGTTTTGTATTTTGTTCATGTCATGCATTTCATATCATGTCATCATGTGCATTGCATTTGCATACGTGTTCGTCTCATGCATCTGAGCATTTTCCCCGTTGTTCGTTTTGCAATCCGGCGCTCCCATCTCCTCCGGTGCACCCCTCTTGTTTTCTTTCGTGAGTGGGTGTCAAACATTCTCGGAATGGACCGAGGCTTGTAAAGTGGCCTTAGTATACCACCCGGAGACCACCGGTCAAGTTTCATTCCATTTGGAGGTCGTTTGGTACTCCAACGGTTAACCGGGCATCCGCAAAGTCCATTTGAGTGTCCAGCTAAAACCCCCTCAAAAACCAGCCCAAAACCCTCCAAACTCTCTTCCATGCTCTAGATCGTTCGATCACGATCGTGTGGGCGAAAACCGCACCTCATTTGGAGCCTCCTAGCTCCCTCTACCTATTTATATGTGAGACCCCCGTATTTTTCGCGCAGACGAAACCCTAACCCGCTCCTCGCGCCGCGCCGGACGTGTCCGCCGCCGGCCGGACAAACCCGCCGCCGCCCGCAGCCGCTCACGGCGCGCCACGTGGCAGCCCGTCACCGCCGCCGCCGAAGCCCGCCGGGCCCGTAGCGGACCCGCGCGGCCCGTCCGCCGCCCTCCTACTCGCGCCCGACGCCGCGCGCCTCCGGTCGCCGCCGCCGGCGCCGCCGTCACCGCCGCCGCGGCCGCCCGCCGCCGACCTGCCGCGCCGCCCGACCCCGTTTGCCGCCGCCCATCGCCGCCAGGGCCCTCCCCGTCTGGCGCCTCCCCTTCTCCTACGGCCGCCACCCCGCCTCCTTCTTCCTCCCGTCGCCGGCGAGCGCCGTCGAAGGCCGGCCCCGATCCGATCTGAGAGCACCCGTGCGTTGACCTCCTTCCTCCCCCTTTTTTTTCGCCGTCTTTGATATTTTACGATTAGTGCCCCTGTTCATCGTTGCATAACTTCATGCATACTGCTCCGATTCGTGCGTGTAATATGTCAAATTGTTCGTCTCGTGATGCTCCACATTTTGTTCAATTGCACCATGTTCATTAGAGGCCATCCTGATGCCCAAATCTCTGTTGCAAGAGGGCTAGTTGCTGTTATCTGCTGGTTCTTATCAGAACTTGGAGATTTGTCATTTTTGTATCATTTAATCTGTGCATCTTATGGGCATGAGCTCTACATGTGTTTTATTGTATGCCATGCCATCTTTCCAAGGGTGTATGCCATGTATTTTTGTGATCTCTGTGGTGATTAGCACAAGCATACAAACTAGGCCCCGTAATGTTTCTGATTTCAGGGACTTAGTGAATTCAAATTCTCTAAGTCTTTGTCTGCTGTTATTTTGTTGCCATGTAAACTTGATGCTACAGAGAGATCCATGCATATTTTGGAGATGTTCAGTAAGGATGTTTTGTAGATATAGTTGTAATTGATTCATTCCTGCCCTTGTTTGCAATTATGGAGTACCATAGCATGACTCAATCTTGCTCTACTTTTGCTATAAAATATTTTTGGCAGATTCTTAACATGATATTCATTTTTGCCAAGCTTATTGTAGTTGATCCATACATGCTATGCTTTTGTTCTTGCCATGGTTAGCTTCATAAACATGCAATATTTCTGTAGGTATGCTTTTTTTGTCATGCATTGCTCTGTAATGAGTGCATCAATCTCACAAAGAGGCCTTCATATTATTATTTCTGCCATGCTCTGTTTTCTGCTAAGTCTGAAACCTGTTAACGAAACTTGCTATGTTTACCTGCTTGCCATCATATCTTCTGGTCCTTTTTGTCTTATGGTCAGTAAGGGACTTTTGTCATATGCATTTAGTAGAACACTGCCATGCCTTATTTTGCCATTTTAAGTTCCTGCATCATGTTGATTTCGTGCTCTGAACATTGCTACCTGATGCTGTTTTCTGCATGTCCAGTAATTTCACCAAGTCTGTGATCCTGTTATCTTTTGCACTTTTGCCATGCTTGTTTGAGCTTGATATGTTGTGAACTAGCCGTAGCTCAGTGTTCATCTTTTGTCAAGCATCTTCTGTAGATTACTGTCATATGTTTTGTTGGTATGTTGGAGTGCTGTAGCATTGTTACTTGTTATATTTTAAGTGCTATCATGCTGTTAATCGCAGATTCGTGTCATTCTTGTTTTGCTTGCCATTTGCAAACCGTGCATCCGTTTCCGGTGATCTTTATATCGATTTCGACCGAAATCATCTCATCTTTCCAGTGGCATGCTTGGTTTGCCAAGTTACTGTCTTGTTCATCATTTTCCTTCCGGAGCACGCATATGCATCACATATCATATCTTGCATATCTTACATGTTTTGCATCATGTTGCTTGTGCATTTCTCGTAGTTGATTGTGGTTCCGTTTGTTTGTGTTCTTGTCTTGGGTAGAGCCGGGAGACGAGTTCGTGAACGAGGAACCTGTTGAGTACGCTTACGAGGATCAAGCTTTCGACAACTCTGAGAACCTTGCAGGCAAGATGACCACCCCTCGAAATCACTTCTATCTTTGCTTTGCTAGTTGTTCGTTCTATTGCCATGCCATGCTACCTATCACTTGATATATCATTTCTCCCATATTGCCATGTCAGCCCCTAACCATCCTTTCCTAGCAAACCGTTGTTTGGCTATGTTACCGCTTTTGCTCAGCCCCTCTTATAGCCGTTGCTAGTTGCAGGTGAAGTTGAAGTTTGTTCCATGTCGGAACATGGATATGTTGGGATATCACAATATCTCTCATTTAATTAATGCATCTATATATTTTGGTAAAGGGTGGAAGGCTCGGCCTTATGCCTGGTGTTTTGTTCCACTCTTGCCGCCCTAGTTACTGTACACCGGGATTATGTTCCTTGAGTTTGCGTCCCTTACGCGGTTGGGTGATTTATGGGACCCCCTTGACAGTTCGCCTTGAATAAAACTCCTCCAGCAAGGCCCAACTTTGGTTTTACCATTTGCCGCCTAAGCCTTTTCCCCCGGGTTTTCGCGAGCCCGAGGGTCATCTTTATTTTAAACCCCCGGACCAGTGCTCCTTCGAGTGCTGGCCCAAACTGCGCGATGTCCGGCACCCCCTGGGCAACCAGGGTCTATGCCAACCCGACGTCTGGCTCATCCGTTGTGCCCTGAGAACGAGATATGTGCAGCTCCTATCGGGATTTGTCGGCACATTCGGGGGCTTTGCTGGTCTTGTTTTACCATTGTCGAAATGTCTTGTAAACCGGGATTCCGAGACTGATCGGGTCTTTCCGGGAGAAGGTTTATCCTTCGTTGACCGCGAGAGCTTATGATGGGCTAAGTTGGGACACCCCTGCAGGGTAATATCTTTCGAAAGCCGTGCCCGCAGTTATGAGGCAGATGGGAATTTGTTAATGTCCGGTTGTAGAGAACTTGTCACTTGACCCAATTAAAACACATCAACTGCGTGTGTAGCCGTGATGGTCTCTTCTCGGCGGAGTCCGGGAAGTGAACACGGTTTGAGTTATGTATGACGTAAGTAGGAGTTCAGGATCACTTCTTGGTCATTGCTAGATGACGACCGTTCCGTTGCTGCTCTTCCCGCTCTCTCTTGCGTATGTTAGCCACCATATATGCTTATTGCCGCTGCAGCTCCACCTCACTACACCATCCTTTCCTTTAAGCTTAAATAGTCTTGATCTCGCGGGTGTGAGATTGCTGAGTCCTCGTGACTCACAGATTCTACCAAAACAGTTGCAGGTGCCGACGATGCCAGTGCAGATGATGGGATCGATCTCAAGTGGGAGTTCGATGAGGAACGTGGTCATTACTATGTGTCTTTTCCTGATGATCAGTAGTGGAGCCCAGTTGGGACGATCGGGGATCTAGCATTTGGGGTTGTCTTATTTTCATCTGGATCTTGACCGTAGTCGGTCTATATGTTTGTATTTTGGATGATGTATGAATTATATTTATGTATTGTGTGAAGTGGCGATTGTAAGCCAACTCCTTATCCCATTCTTGTTCATTACATGGGATTGTGTGAAGATGACCCTTCTTGCGACAAAACCACTATGCGGTTATGCCTCTAAGTCGTGCCTCACCACGTGGGAGATATAGCCGCATCGTGGGCGTTACATTTTTGTAGTAATCGTAACAGTGGCAACGGATAAGTAACTAAGCAAAGATCAATATGTGAAAAGCTCGTAGGCAATGGATCAATGATGGATAATTTTGCCAAATGCGATTCCTCATGCAACAGTTATAACATAGGGTGACACAGAACTAGCTCCAGTTCATCAATGTAATGTAGGCATGTATTCCGAATATAGTCATACGTGCTTATGGAAAAGAACTTGCATGACATCTTTTGTCCTACGCTCCCGTGGCAGCGGGGTCCTTCTTGGAAACTAAGGGATATTATGGCCTTTTTTTAATAGAGTACCAGACCAAAGCATTAACACTTAGTGAATACATGAACTCATCAAACTACGGTCATCATCGGGAGTGGTCCTGATTATTGTCACTTCGGGGTTGCCGGATCATAACACATAGTAGGTGACTATTGACTTGCAAGATAGGATCAAGAACTCACAATATTCATGAAAACATAATATGTTCAGATCTGAAATCATGGCACTTGGGCCCTAGTGACAAGCATTAAGCATAGCAAAGTCATAGCAACATCAATCCCAGAACATAATGGATACTAGGGATCAAACTCTAACAAAACTAACTCGATTACATGGTAAATCTCATCCAACCCATCACCATCCAGCAAGCCTACGATGGGATTACTCACGCACGGCGGTGAGCTTCATGAAATTGGTGATGGAGGGTGGTTGATGATGATGATGGCGACGGATTCCCCTCTCCGGAGCCCCGAACGAACTCCAGATCAGCCCTCCCGAGGAAGATTAGGGCTTGGCGGCGGCTCCGTATCGTAAAACGCGATGAATCCTTCTCTCTAAATTTTTTCTCCCCGAACGTGAATATATGGAGTTGGGCTTGAGGTCGGTGGAGTCCCAGGGGGCCCATGAGGCAGGGGGGTGGGCGCGCCCTGCACCCTCGTGGACAGGGTGTGGGCCCCCTGATGCTGATTCTTTCGCCAATATTTTTTATTATTTCCAAAATGTGTCTCTGTGGATTTTCAGGTCATTGCGAGAACTTTTATTTCTGCACAAAAATAACACCATGGCAACTCTGCTGAAAACAGCGTCAGTCCGGGTTAGCTCCATTCAAATCATGCAAGTTAGAGTCCAAAACAAGGGCAAAAGTGTTTGGAAAAGTACATACGTGGGAGAGGTATCAAGCCTCCACACAAAATTCAATCATTACACACATTTGACTCATCTCGGTGGGACCTGATACGTCTCCAACGTATCTATACTTTATGAAGTATTCATGCTATTATATTATCCATCTTGGATGTTTAATGGGCTTTACTATGCACTTTTATATTATTTTTGGGACTAACCTATTAACCCAGAGCCCAGTGCCAGTTTCTGTTTTTTCCTTGTTTCAGTGTTTCGCAGAAAAGGAATATCAAACGGAGTCCAAGCGGAATGAAACCTTCGGGAGAGTTATTTTTGGAACGGAAGCAATCCAGAAGATTTGGAGTGTACGTAAGGGAAGCAACGAGGAAGGCACGTGGCAGGGGGCGCGCCCACCCCCTGGGCGTGCCCTCCACCCTCGTGGGCCCCTCCTGGCTCCCCTGACTGACTTTTCGCCTATATATATCCATATACCCTAAAACCATCGGGGAACAGAATAGATCGGGAGTTCCGCCACCGCAAGCCTCTGTAGCCACCAAACACCAATCGGGACCCTGTTCCGGCACCCTGCCGGAGGGGGGATCCATCACCGGTGGCCATCTTCATCATCCCGGCACTCTCCATGACGAGGAGGGAGTAGTACACCCTCGGGGCTGAGGGTATGTACCAGTAGCTATGTGTTTGATCTCTCTCTCTCTCTCGTGTTCTTGATTTGGCACGATCTTGATGTATCGCGAGCTTTGCTATTATAGTTGGATCTTATGATGTTTCTCCCCCTCTACTCTCTTGTAATGGATTGAGTTTTCCCTTTGAAGTTATCTTATTGGATTGAGTCTTTAAGGATTTGAGAATACTTGATGTATGTCTTGCATGTGCTTATCTGTGGTGACAATGGGATATTCACGTGATCCACTTGATGTATGTTTTGGTGATCAACTTGTGAGTTCCGTGACCTCGTGAACTTATGCATAGGGGTTGGCACACGTTTTTGTCTTGACTCTCCGGTAGAAACTTTGGGGCACTCTTCGAAGTTCTTTGTGTTGGTTGAATAGATGAATCTGAGATTGTGTGATGCATATCGTATAATCATACCCACGGATACTTGAGGTGACATTGGAGTATCTAGGTGACATTAGGGTTTTGGTTGATTTGTATCTTAAGGTGTTATTCTAGTACGAACTCTATGATAGATTGAACGGAAAGAATAGCTTCATGTTATTTTACTACGGACTCTTGAATAGATCGATCAGAAAGGATAACTTTGAGGTGGTTTCGTACCCTACAATAATCTCTTCGTTTGTTCTCCGCTATTAGTGACTTTGGAGTGACTCTTTGTTGCATGTTGAGGGATAGTTATATGATCCAATTATGTTATTATTGTTGAGAGAACTTGCACTAGTGAAAGTATGAACCTTAGGCCTTGTTTCAACGCATTGCAGTACCGTTTGTGCTCACTTTTATCATTAGTTACCTTGCTATTTTTATATTTTCAGATTACAAAAACCTATATCTACCATTCATATTGCACTTGTATCACCATCTCTTCGCCGAACTAGTGCACCTATACAATTTACCATTATATTGGGTGTGTTGGGGACACAAGAGACTCTTTGTTATTTGGTTGCAGGGTTGTTTGAGAGAGACCATATTCATCCTACGCCTCCCACGGATTGATAAATCTTAGGTCATCCACTTGAGGGAAATTTGATACTGTCCTACAAACCTCTGCACTTGGAGGCCCAACAACGTCTACAAGAAGAAGGTTGCGTAGTAGACATCAAGCTCTTTTCTGGCGCCGTTGCCGGGGAGGTGAGTGCTTGAAGGTATATCTTTAGATCTTGCAATCGAATCTTTTAATTTCTTATTTTATCACTAGTTTAGTCTATAAAAGAAAACTACAAAAAATGGAATTAAGGTTGCCTCATATGCTTCATCTTTTTAATGTCTTTCGTGAAAATGACGGGAAGGAAAATTGTGCCCAAGTGCTAGAAGAAGAATGGATTAAAATGTTTGGCACTCAATCTTTGAATGATGAGCCTGATTGCAATGTTGTTAGTATGAATTCTTTGAATACCCATGATGCTAATGATATGCAAAGCCACAAGCTTGGGGATGCTATGTTTGATGAAGATGATATGTTTAGTCCCCCAAGTTTTGATGAGCAAATTTATTATGATGAAAGCATCCCTCCTATTTATGATGATTATTGTGATGACGCATATGCCATAAAGAATAAACATAACCATGAAACTTGTCATCATGATTTTGATTTTCAATTGGATTATGCTTCACATGATAGTTATTTTGTTGAGTTTGCTCCCACTACTATTCATGAGAAGAAATTTGCTTATGTGGAGAGTAATAAAACTTATATGCATGTAGATCATGAAAAGAATGCTTTATGTGATGGTTATATTGTTGAATTCATTCATGATGCTACTGAAAATTATTATGAGGGACGAATATATGCTTGTAAGAATTGCAATAATATCAAGTTTCCTCTCTATGTGTTGAAAATTTTGAAGTTATGCTTGTTTTGCCTTCCTATGCTAGTTGATTATTGTTCCCATAAATTGTTTGCTCACAAAACCCCTATGCATAGGAAGTGGGTTAGACTTAAATGTGCTAGTCATATTCTTCATGATGCTCTCTTTATGTTTCAATTCTTATCTTTTATGTGAGCATCATTGAAATCATCATGCCTAGCTAGGGGCGTTAAACGTTAGCGCTTGTTGGGAGGCAACCCAATTTTATT
The DNA here is from genome assembly GCF_002575655.3 of Aegilops tauschii subsp. strangulata. Classification (NCBI taxonomy): domain Eukaryota; kingdom Viridiplantae; phylum Streptophyta; class Magnoliopsida; order Poales; family Poaceae; genus Aegilops; species Aegilops tauschii. The sequence continues at coordinate 271,781,030 of NC_053037.3, read as the reverse complement.
TTAGTCTCTTGCTTTTTGGTTCTGTTTAGTAATAAATAACCCATATAGCTTCTGTTAAGATGTGGTTTTATGTTTTAATTAGTGTTTGTGCCAAGTAAGACCTATAGGATCTTCTTGGATGATAGTTATTTGATCTTGCTGAAAATTCCAGAAACTTTCTGTTCACGAAAACAATTATTTAAAATCACCAGAATGTGATAAAATATTGATTCCAATTGCAGAAGATCAATAATCAAATTATCTAGGTCTTCCTATTTTGGTAGAATTTTTTGAGCTCCAGAAGTTTGCGTTAGTTACAGATTACTACAGACTGTTCTGTATTTGACAGATTCTGTTTTTCATGTGTTGTTTGCTTATTTTGATGAATCTATGGCTAGTAAAATAGTTTATAAACAATAGAGAAGTTGGAATACAGTAGATTTAACACCAATAAAAATAAATAATGAGTTCATTACAGTACCTTGAAGTGGTGTTTTGTTTTCTTTCGCTAACGGAGCTTACGAGTTTCTGTTGAGTTTTGTGTTGTGAAGTTTTCAAGTTTTGGGTAAAGATTCAATGGACTACGGAATAAGGAGTGGCAAGAGCCTAAGCTTGGGGATGCCCAAGGCACCCCAAGGTAATATTCAAGGACAACCAAGAGCCTAAGCTTTGGGATGCCCCGGATGACATCCCCTCTTTCGTCTTCGTTCATCGGTAACTTTACTTGGAGCTATATTTTTATTCACCACATGATATGTGTTTTGCTTGGAGCGACATTTTATTTTCTTTAGCTTTGCTTTCTGTTTGAATAAAATACCAAGATCTGAAATTCTTAAATGAGAGAGAGTCTTCACATAGCTACATAATTATTTAACTACTCATTGATCTTCACTTATATCTTTTTGGAGTAGTTTGTCATTTACTTGTGTGCTTCACTTATATCCTATGAGTAAATGGTTGAATGATTTGAATGTCATAAATCTGAAATTATATATGTTTCATATGCTTATCCCATGGGGAGTAATGCCTTCACATATAAGAAGTAGAGGTGGTAAATTTATTGAAGGTTAGCAAACATTGTATTGGTCACTTGAACAATTCATGAAAGAATATTGACGGAAGAGAGATTTGACATATAAATATACTATCTTGGTCATCTTCTATGATTGTGAGCCCCATTAATTATTTTCAAACCTGAGCAAATTAGTTGAAGTTGGACAAGGAAGACAACATAATGAGTTATGCTTGGGTATATTTGTATAGAAGTTATATTGTTATGGATCCTCTAACATGTGGTGCTTGCTATTTAGAATCCTTTGCTAGCCAAAATATCTGTACTAAGCGGGAATACTGTTTGTGCATCAAAATTCCTTGAACCAAGTTTATTCCATGAGTGTCCACCATATCTACCTATATGCGGTATTTACCTGCCGTTCCAAGTAAATTTGCATGTGCCAAACTCTAAACCTTCAAATAATAATCTGTTTTGTATGCCCGAATCGCTCATGTAGCGACTAGGGGCTGTCAGTATCTTCCATGCTAGGTAGGTTATTCTCACGATGAGTGGACTCCGCTCATCATTCATGAGAAAATGGCTGGTAACTGGGATGCCCAGTCCTATGATCAAAAGATCAAAAACAAATTCGCAAATAATTTAAACAAAACTCCCCCAGGAATGTTGATAGTTGGACGTCACCCGTTGTTTCGGACAAGCCGTGGAGTGTGAATGTTGGTGGAGGGGGAGTAAAAACTTTACCTTTCTGCGTGGGAACCTCCTATAATGTATCTAGTATGGAAGATATTGGGAACTCTTGGTCGTTATGTTGACAATGAAAGCATACCTCTCAAAATTATTTTCATCTCTGTTTTTGCTTCGAGCTCTGGCACCTCTGCAAATCCCTGCTTCCCTCTGCGAAGGGCCTATCTTTTACTTTTATGCAAGAGTCAGTAGTATTCCTTCTCATTCCAACATACTCTTTAGTTGGCAAGCATCATGTGATGGAAAGATCTAAGCATATATGGCCATTCAAATATATTTGATCATGAATTATTATTGTTGAAAATTATCTATATGATAAATAAGTTGGGAGGCGAAACATTAAGCCCCTATCTTTCTCTGTGTTCGATGGATGCTATTTGTTCTAAAAATATGCTTTGAGTGGTAGCAATCATGGAAGACTATATGATAGTTGAGTATGTGGGATTTGCTAAATCAAAGCTCTAACATAGACTCTTCCTGAAAATAAGATGAATTGTAATTGTTTGATGACTAATAACACGGTTTGTTAGTTTTGAAGAAAGTTTATGATCTATACTTTAACATGTGAATAGTTTGTTACTTGATCATGCAAAGTTTTATGATATGAGCTACTGTTATGACATATAATGATGCTAGAAAAGGTGATTGAAATTATCATTGATCAAACTTGTGCACCTGCTAGCATTCACACTTCATAAACTCTTTCTTTTATCATTTACCTACTTGAGGACGAGCAGGAATTAAGCTTGGGGATGTTGATACGTCTCCAACGTATCTATAATTTATGAAGTATTCATGCTATTATATTATCCATCTTGGATGTTTAATGGGCTTTACTATGCACTTTTATATTATTTTTGGGACTAACCTATTAATCCAGAGCCTAGTGCCAGTTTCTATTTTTTCCTTGTTTCAGTGTTTCCCATAAAAGGAATATCAAACGGAATGAAACCTTCAGGAGAGTTATTTTTGGAACGGAAGCAATCCAGAAGACTTGGAGTGTACGTAAGGGAAGCAACGAGGAAGGCACGAGGCAGGGGGCGCGCCCACCCCCTGGGCTCGCCCTCCACCCTCGTGGGCCCCTCGTGTCTCCCCTGACCGACTTCTTTCGCCTATATATATATCCATATACCCTAAAACCATCGGGGAACAGAATAGATCGGGAGTTCCGCCGCCGCAAGCCTCTGTAGCCACCAAAAACCAATCGGGACCCTGTTCCGGCACCCTGCCGGAGGGAGGATCCATCACCGGTGGCCATCTTCATCATCCCGGCACTCTCCATGACGAGGAGGGAGTAGTACACCCTCGGGGCTGAGGGTATGTACCAGTAGCTATGTGTTTGATCTCTCTCTCTCTCTCTCTCTCTCTCGTGTTCTTGATTTGCCATGATCTTGATGTATCGCGAGCTTTGCTATTATAGTTGGATCTTATGATGTTTCGGCCCCTCTAGTCTCTTGTAATGGATTGAGTTTTCCCTTTGAAGTTATCTTATCGGATTGAGTCTTTAAGGATTTGAGAACACTTGATGTATGTCTTGCATGTGCTTATCTGTGGTGACAATGGGATATTCACGTGATCCACTTGATGTATGTTTTGGTGATCAACTTGCGAGTTCCGTGACCTCGTGAACTTATGCATAGGGTTGGCACACGTTTTCGTCTTGATTCTCCGGTAGAAACTTTGGGGCACTCTTTGAAGTTCTTTGTGTTGGTTGAATAGATGAATCTGAGATTGTGTGATGCATATCGTATAATCATACCCACGGATACTTGAGGTGACATTGGAGTATCTAGGTGACATTAGGGTTTTGGTTGATTTGTATCTTAAGGTGTTATTCTAGTACGAACTCTATGATTGATTGAACGGAAAGAATAGCTTCATGTTATTTTACTACGGACTCTTGAATAGATCGATCAGAAAGGATAACTTTGAGGTGGTTTCGTACCCTACAATAATCTTTTCGTTTGTTCTACGCTATTAGTGACTTTGGAGTGACTCTTTGTTGCATGTTGAGGGATAGTTATATGATCCAATTATGTTATTATTGTTGAGAGAACTTGCACTAGTGAAAGTATGAACCCTAGGCCTTGTTTCAACGCATTGCAATACCGTTTGTGCTCACTTTTATCATTAGTTACCTTGTTGTTTTTATATTTTCAGATTACAAAAACCTATATCTACCATCCCTATTGCACTTGTATCACCATCTCTTTGCTGAACTAGTGCACCTATGCAATTTACCATTGTATTGGGTGTGTTGGGGACACAAGAGACTCTTTGTTATTTGGTTGCAGGGTTGTTTGAGAGAGACCATCTTCATCCTACGCCTCCCACGGATTGATAAACCTTAGGTCATCCACTTGAGGGAAATTTGCTACTGTCCCACAAACCTCTGCACTTGGAGGCCCAACAACGTCTACAAGAAGAAGGTTGCGTAGTAGACATCAGGACCGAATGGTTAAACTCGGTGGCACCGATCAGTTCAAAAATGTGAACGTTAGGAATCTCGGTGGGACCGACTGGAACAACTCGGTGGGACTAATGTGCTAGGGCTTTGGGCAAACATCATCTCGGTGGTGCCAATTGCATCAACTCAGTGAGACCGAAGTGAAGCAATAAGAACAGAGAATCTGTCAAGCCAACTCGGTGAGAGAGATTGCATAACTCAGTGAGACCGAAATAAATGCAACAAGTAACATAGTGTTGGGAAGGCCATCTCGGTGAGACCGAGATCCGTATCGGTGAGACCGAACTGGTAGGGTTTCTGGCTGTGGCTATGTCATATGAACTCGGTGCTCTGGGTAGAAAGAATCGGTGGGGCCAAGTGGGAGTTTAGGGTTTTGGCATATTTGGATGGAGAAAGTGGCTGAGGGTTTTGGAGCAATATGACTAAGCAAGCCATTGAGCAACACCTCATCCCCTTTTAATAGTATTGGCTTTCCTATGGACTCAATGTGATCTTGGATCACTAAAATAAAGATGAAGAGTCTTGAGCTTTTGCCAATATTTGTCCTTAGCATTTTGTGGGGTCCACATCTCTAGTCCATGCGATGCCATTTATTGAACTTCATGAAATATTTATCTTGAATGGATATTAGTTCAATGAGCTATATGTTGTTATGAACTAGCAAAACCACCCGGGGATTCGTTGTACTTTCAATCTCCCCCTTTTTGGTAATTGACGACAACATATAGATCAAAGGTTCGACAAATGATAAAATGAGTGAAATACATCGTCGCTTCGAGAAGTATGTGATAAGCAAGAGCTGCCCCTAAATTTGTGCATTATTTAAATTTTGCGTTTGAATGCAAATGCTCAATCAATTAGGATCATGGGTGACTCTTCCATGTCACATACATTTTGGTGGAGCGCACAAAATGATAAGAGTGAAATAAGATGCACACATCACCATATACATAAGTGAATGATCATACACAAGAAATTATAGAGATAAGCATGAATCACACATTAAGCATAGTATGATCAATCACACAACCACACAAAGTATCTCACGAGCATAAAACAATAAGTAGCACAAACCAAACGGACAAAGTAGCAACTGGCAGTAAAAACCACTGAGCAAAAGAACGGGACACTCTCTCTCAAAGCCTATGATCTATAAATTTTCTCCCCCTTTGGCAACAAGTTACCAAAAAGCTTGATAAAGTATAGTGCTATACGGCACTCTAGGCGTAATCTTCGAGAGCTCCTGAAGGGGTCTTCTGGCTTGTTGCTCCGGTGTGCGTAGATGGAGTTGAGAGAACTACGTCTGCAAATGCTTCGACTAATGTCTGCTGAGCTGGTGGTGTTGATACAGGGGTGACACTATAGCAGTGGCAGCTGGTGCAGGGTGGATAGTCCTGGTGTCTGCTACTGGCACAACTGAAGACCTGGGTACCCTTGGCACTGTCTGAAACCTCTTAGTGGTAGTGTCCTCATTGCCATCTTCAACATCATCTCTCAGCTTCTCCACAATAGAAAGTATCTCTGTGACCTTGACATCAAGATTGTACATTTTTTCCTCCACTATCTGCTCTAGGCTCTCCTGGTTCTTGGTTAAGTTGGCCAGACTTTGCTCAATCCTCAGTGTTGCTTCTAGCATATATTTTAACTGGCCTTGCTTTGATTTGAGGTTGACTATTGAAGCATTGGGTACATTTGCTACATTTGCTGCTTTTGCTACCTCTTCCTTCTCCTGAGCCTCAACTGAAGTTGGATGTGAAGCATCCATCACCACTTCATTATCTTCAAATTCTGGCTGAAGAGGAATGTGCTCTATGTCAAGTAGATATGTGCGTGTACCAACCTTGGAGTTGATAAGCATCTAGATGTGTGGTGCATATCCACATGACCTGTTTTGGTCAGCAGCTATCCTTTTGATTGTCTCAACAATCAAGCTCATGACTTTGAACTTCTGTGGAACATCAAACATGTGGATCAGGTTGATGGAGTGGCCACGAATCATCATCTCATCTCCAGATTTGGGAAACAAGGTGTGCATAAAAATATAGTTTGTGGTGGCCAAACCAGCAAGCAAATAGTATATGGATCCAAACTTGTGTTTGTCCAAATCCTTGTTAGGAATGCTCTTTTACATGTGTGCCATAGTGTTGTGATCCATCTTGGGCTTCTCATAGACATCAATGTCATTTTCATCTTCTTCTGGGGCATTGATGAGAGCAACCCACTCAGAAATAGATGACTGGTATCTTGTGCCCTCAGTCATCCACACAATTCTGCCATCCAAATAAAAGTGTGTTGTGGAGTAGAACTGCATCACCATCTCATCATTCCATTTTGTAAGCTTTTGTCCAACAAAAGCATAAACTCTTGTAAGCCTGAAGCTCTCATGAACATGGGGGAAGTAATCTTCATTTGCATCTGTGTACTTCCGGTCCACCCATTTCATGTTGCTTATGATGGGCTTCTTGTCAAGCAGCACTGTCTCATAAAAATCTTGCTGTTCTCGGGTATGGAAATGATAGTCACAAGATGTTCTCCTCCTCACTGAGTAAGGATCCACTTTCCTCCATTCTCTCAGTCCTTTGTCTTCCTAAGCTTCATGTTTTCAACAACTGGATGTCCATCATCATGGTCTAGAATCTTTGGCTTCAACTTTTTGAGCACTTGTGGCTCTTCATCCTCTTGAACTTCTGGCATTGGGGCCTTGTTCTTTTTAGCAGCTGGGATGTTCCTAGTTGATCTCTTGGGAGCAGGAACTAGAGCTTTGGGCTTGGTCTTTGAGGGGTTGGCGGACTTCATAGCATCAGACATCAATTTCCGAGTCTTGGCAGGAGGTCTTCCTCCTCTTCTTCATCATCCACCATCATAGATGGTCTGCCAATCACTATGGCAATGGTCTTCCTAGCTCTCTTCTTCTTCCAACAATAGCCTCATCATCATCTGATTGTTCAAGAGTGAAAGTCATAGTCTCTTGTGTAGATTTTCTGGCTTTAGACATTGGAACTCTCTTTGCAGGGGCTTTCTTCTTGAGACCTGGCTTCATAGAAGCTGTAGTGCCATATTCTTTCTTTAGCAGTTTCTTCTTTGTTGAAGTGACCTCTTCTTCAACCACAAAATCCTCATCCTCACTTTCAAAGGTTCTTTTCTTCCTTGTTCTTGTGGCAGCTTTAGGCAGATTGCATGGAGTGCTTTTCCTGCCCTCATCATAGCTTCCACTAGGGATTGTGCCCTCACTGAGATTAACCTCTTCCTCTAACTTGTTCTGGTTGTCACTTGCATCAGACATCTTGCGAAGAAGACCATGTGAATAGATAGGTATGTGTAGAGTGGATGAGCATCACAAAAAAGCAGATGTTTTTTCAAAAAAATTGAATCAAAACTTTAGTTTTAGTTTTTTGCAGAAAGCATTTCGGAGCTACCAACAAGAACATCTCAGTGACACCAAAGCACACACACAGCCTAAACCCACAAAATCGGTCAGACCGAGTTGTGGTTCGGTGGCTCCGAGATACTAGGGTTTCACAGAGATTCTACTGTCGGTTTCACCGATAAGTACATTTCGGTGGCACCGAGTTGTACTTAGTGCAATGGCCAGAGCCAATCGGTGGGACCGAAAATTTCATTTAGGTCAGCCCGAGATGAGTTCGGCAGAAACCTAACCCTAAATTTTTTCTTTGAATCTAAACTATTGGAGCTTTTCTATGGATAGAAGGATTTCAAATGTGGCAAGATACATGGCATTATCGTTGTGCTTAGAATCGGAAGGGGATAGCATGAGGAGATCAAATCGTACCCTAGTTCGGTGACGATTCAATACAGCGGCAATGGCTGTGGAGATTCCCATTGACGGTGACCTCCGGCGAAGGCGCACATGCGAGGACGGCGACGATCCGGAGACCAAGGGGGTGGCAACAATGGGGTGCATGCACGAGTGGTTCGAAGTGATTTTCAACCGTACGGGTCCGCTGAATATATACCCATGTGCTGTCAGTGGCACCGAATGGAATGGTTTGGTGGAGCCGAGATGCAAAATGTTGTGCAGTTATTGCAACTCGATGGGACCGAGTCATTCTAATCGGTATCACCGAGATGAAAACGTAGATCAGTCTAGTGCTTTCGGTGGGACCGAGTTTGAGTGAGTTAGTCTGACCGAAATGCACAAGAATGTTTTGGAAAGGAGCCCTTGACGGATCGGTGGCTCCGAGTGCTCCTCACCCGGAGGGTCCGAAAAAGACTTGTTCATTTTTTGTGATGTAGCATGAATAGAGTTTGAGACGAGAAGAGCATAATTAGCTAGAGAAGGTTCTTAGGCATTCTTGTCTATCCATTTGGCCAATAAAAACGAAGACAATCAAAGCAACAAATGGATGTCCTTGAATGGAGTAAATATGCAACCAACATGCTCACACAATAAGATAGCAAATGGAACATATGTCAAAGCATGCACAAACAATTCTAGCATCTATCAAGCAATTGGTGATGACTAGGTCATCTATCTATGAGTATATTGACTGAGGAGTCAAATGTGAACATTTGATTGTAGGTCATACTCATCGTTTAAGCACAAGTGGGCTTACCACTTTTACATAAAGCATTAGTGTGTTCACACCATTAGAGTTGCTTTAGCTCAATTTTTAGAGCAAAGCTCCCCCTAGATGTGATATCCCCCCTAAGAGGGATGAACTAACCTTGGATTTTGTCGATGATGACTTCATGTAGATAGTGAGGATGTGGATGTTCTATGTTGATGTAGATCATTTGGAGCAATCCATTGGAGTGTTGCACTTTCAATACCTACACGGGTTGGTCCCACAAGGAACATACAACGATATCCATAGACATAGAGTGAATTGCACATATGATGATGTCCATGAAAGCATTATATTACCTTGTCCTTTGTCTTACCAACAAGAGGGTTTGTGACTCCATGAACTAGTGCAAGATATGAAAGTTGATTACACAGGTCCTTGCCAAAATGAATATGAGTGAAGTATGTTGGCGGAGTCACCCTCAAGAACACTCTAGTTATTCTTCTTTGGGATCCACATCAACTTGATGGGAATCCTTGGAGTTGTAGTTGAACTTGATGATGTAGAGCTTGACATAGTCTTGGGAACCCACTTAACCATGGCCTTAGGAGCTTCTTCAAATGAGTCAATCTCTTCTTGAAGCTTGTCCTTGCCTTTTAGCTTGTGGTCTCGTGGTGGAAGATCATCTCGAGCTTGTGTTCCTTTGAAAGAAGTGGGGTTATACTTCTATTGTTGAGGAACAAACTTCGTCTTGGGGTATTGATCTTCTTCCCTCTCAACTACATTTGCATTGAACTTTTGTTCAAAACCAACACCTTGATTCTTCCGGTGCCTTCCTTCCTTGCGTACAATTTCCTCAAATTGCTTACTCCCGGCAAGGCTCTTGTAAACACCTTTATCTATAATTCCCTTCAATAAGCTATTTTCTTGCTCAAGTGTAACTTGGCTAAGAGTATCATTAGTGGAATCATGAGAACTACTAGAAGCAACAATATTGGATTTAACATGGTTATTGTTACTACTAGAGGAAGAATCTTTCTTGCTCTTGTTGCTAGATTTTACTTGTGGCATATAAGTAGACAAGAGGAGACGTTTGGCAAGATAAGAACTCTTCTTTCAAAGATCATCATTGATAGCTTTTAGAAACTCATGCTCTTGCTCTAAATTTAGCTTCTCATGAGTCCTTAAGAGCTCTCTATGATCCTCTAGAGTTGTTTCATGAGCTAACATAAGATTGTTTAGTTCTTTAGTTAGACGCTCAATCTCCTTCTTATCATTGTCATTTGTTTCATTTTGATTAGCATGATTACTTGCAAGTTCATCATAGTTTTCATCACTAGTGTTGTCAACAAGTAAATCATCATCAGCTAGCAAATCATGTTCATCACTATTGAAATCGACATACTCGGGGTGTGATACCTTAGGGCCTTTAGCCATGAAGCATCTTCCAATTCCTTCATTTGGTGAGTCAAATATGTCGTAGGAGTTGGATGACACAAGTGCAAGACCGGCAACACCTTCATCTTGAGTATAGTCGGAGTCGTAGTGATAGCTTCTCTCGGAGCAGTTGTCGGAGTCGGAACCGGATACCCATTCACCAACGTGAGCTTGATGTCTTCGTCTTGTGTAGCTCTTTGATGACTTGTCCTTCCTTTCTGAATCCTTGCTTCTATGAGAGGGTCTTCGTTCATAACGATCATCTCTACTCCTTCTCACTTTTGGCGGTGATTCATCTCTTCTACTCCTCCTTTTTGGTGAGTCTTCTCTTTTCTTGTAGGGAGCCGTACAATCATTGGAGTAGTGTCTGGGTCTTCCACAATTGTAGCAATTACAATCACGACTAGAAGATCTTTTGTCATTGTAGGACCTTGACTTGGAGCTTCTCTCTTTGCTTCTATTCTTGTAGAACTTATTGAAGTTCTTCACCATTAAGCTCAATTGTTCATTAGAGACTTGCTTCTCACTTGATGTTGTAGGAGCATCACTTGAAGCTTTGTAAGCACCACTTGACTTGTTGTGGAGCTCTATTTAATTTGGAAAAGGGATGTAGCACAGCTTGGTAACGCATTTGTTTTGGGTACAAAATATCACATGTTCAAATCTTGTCATCCCTCCTTATCCTTGAGTGACATCTCATGAGCAACAATTCTACCAATGACTTCCGTGGGCTTGAGATCTTTGTAATTGGGCATAATTTGGATCAAAGTGCACACGGTATCATATTTTCCATCCAAGGCTCTTTGGATCTTCTTGATGATGAATTTGTCGGTCATCTCTTCACTTCCTAAGCCGGCAATCTCATTTGTGATGAGAGCAAGCCTATAGTACATTTCGGCGACTCCTTCACCATCCTTCATCTTGAACTTTTCAAGTTGACTTTGAAGCACATCCAACTTGGATTCCTTGACGGACTCGATACCTTCGTGCATATCAACCAAAGTATCCAAATTTCCTTTGCATTCTCAAGGCGGTTGATTTTGTTGAATTCTTCGGGGCACAATCCATTGAAAAGAATATCACAAGCTTGAGCATTGTATTTCAACACCTTCATTTCTTCTCCTCTTGCTTCATGATCCGGTTCTTTTCCATCCTCGAAGAAATCACCTTGCAAGCCAATACGGACCTCTACGGTGATAATTTCCCTCGCTAGACGCCATACTGTCCTAGGTTGTGAAACCAAGGCTATGATCACCAAAGCTATGGAATCAAGGCAAATGGAGACCAAAGCTCTGATACCATTTGTAGGATCGAAAGTATGTCTAGAAGGGGGGGGGGTGATTAGACTACTTGACCAAATAAAAATCCATCCTTTTCCCAATTTTAGTACTGGGCAGATTTTAGCGATTAGCACAAGTCAAGCAATCAACCTACACATGCAATTATAAGAGTATAGCAGCGGAAAGTAAAACATTGCCTAAGAAGGTAAAGGGAATGGTTTGGAGAAGGCAAACGCAATGGAGACACGGAGTTTTTTGGCGTGGTTCTGATCGGTGGTGCTATCGTACGTCCACGTTGATGGAGACTTCAACCCACGAAGGGTAACAGCTGCGCGAGTCCATGGAGCGCTCCACCCATGAAGGGTCCTCGAAGAAGCAACCTTGTCTATCCCACCATGGCCATTTCCCATGAAGGAGTTGCCTCACTCGGGTAGATCTTCACGAAGTAGGCGATCCCCTTGCCCTTACAAACTTCTTGGTTCAACTCCACATCTTGACGGAGGCTCCCAAGCGACACCTAACCAATCTAGGAGACACCACTCTCCAAAAGGTAATAGATGGTGTGTTCATGATGAACTCCCTGCTCTTGTGCTTCAAATGATAGTCTCCCCAACACTCAACTCTCTCTATCCGATCTGGCTATGGTGTAAAGATGATTTGAGCGGAAAGCAACTTGGGGAAGGCTAGACATCAAGGTTCAAATGGTAGGAATGGAATATCTTGATCTCAACACATGAGTAGGTGGTTCTCTCAGAAAATGCATGGTGGAAGTGTAGGCACGTTCTGATGGCTCTCTCACAAATGGAGTGGAGGGGTATGTATAGCCTCCGCACAGAATCCTACCGTTACACACATTTGACTCATCTCAGTGGGACCGAATGGTTAAACTAGGTGGCACCGATTAGTTCGAAAATGTGAACATCAGGAATCTCGGTGGGACCAACTAGAACAACTCGGTGGGACCGATGTGCTAAGGCTTAGGGAAAACATCATCTCGATGGCGCCGATTGCATCAACTCGGTGAGACCAAAGTGAAGCAATAAGCAACATAGAATCTGTCAAGCCAACTCGGTGGGACCTATTGCATAACTCGGTGAGACCAAAGTACATATAACAAGTAACAGAGTGTTGGCAAGGCCATCTTGGTGAGGCCGAGATCCGCATCGGTGAGACTGAACTATTAGGGTTTCTTGCTATGGCTATGTCATATGAACTCGGTGGCTCCGGGTAGAATGAATCGTTGGGGCCGAGTTGGAGTTTAGGGTTTTGACATATTTGGATGGAGAAAGTGGCTGAGGGTTTTGGAGCAATATGACTAAGCATTTGAGCAAGCAAGCCATTAAGCAACACCTCACCCCCTTTAATAGTATTGGCTTTCCTATGGACTCAATGTGATCTTGGATCACTAAAATAAAGATGAAGAGTCTTGAGCTTTTTCCAATATTTGTCGTTAGCATTTTGAGGGGTCCACATCTCTAGTCCATGTCATGCCATGCCATTCATTGAACTTCCTGAAATATTTATCTTGAATGGATATTTGTTCAATGATCTATATGTTGTTATGAATTACCAAAACCACCCGGGGATTAGTTGCACTTTCACTTGTAGAAGGTTAAAAGGAAACGTCTATATCACCGTTATGGTTTTGTGTAGATAAGAACGGTTCTTATAGTTTGCCCTAGCAACCACGTAAAAATTGCAACAACAAAGTAGAGGACGTTTAACTTGTTTTTACAGGGTATGTGATGTGATGTGATGTGGTATGGCCAAGATGTGATTTGATATATGTTGATGTATAAGATGATCATGTTTTGTAATAGGTTCACGACTTGCATGTCAATGAGTACGGCAACTGGTAAGAGCCATAGGATTCTCTTAATTTATTATATGACCCGTGTCTCGATAATTAAACGCCCTGTAATTGCTTTAATTTATCGCTATGAGTTAGCAATAGTCGTAGAATAAATAGTTGGTGGAGGAAACCACATGATGGCACCTAAGAGATGATGGATATCATGGTGCTATGCCAGTGATGATGGAGATAATGCCAGTACTTTGGAGATGGAGATCAAAAGCACAAGATGATACTGGCCATATCATGTCACATATTGATTGAATGTGATGCTTATCTTTTTATGCATCTTATTTTGCTTAGAACGACTGCATCATTATAAGATGGTCCCTCACAATTAATTTCAAGATAAAAGTGTTCTCCCTTAGTATGCACCATTGCGAAAGTTCGTCGTTTTGAAGCATCTCGTGATAATCGGGTGCGATAGACTCTTCGTTCGCATACAACGCATGTAAGCCAGTTTTACACATGCAGAATACTTGTGTTAAACTTGACGAGCCTATAACTTATAGACATGGCCTCAGAACATAGTGGACCGAAAGTTCGAACATGAGTCATATAGAAGATATGATCAACATGGAGATGTTCACCGTTGAAACTACCCCATCTCACGTGATAATCAGACTTTGATTGGTGAATTTGGATCATGTATCACTTAGACAACTTGAGGGATATTGATTTAAGTCAGAGTTCCATAGTAATTTGATTAGTTGAACTAATTATCATGAGCATAGTCTAAAATTGTCTTTGCAAATTATGTTGTAGATCAATGGCTCACGCTGTAGCTCCCCTGAATTTTAATGCATTCCTAGAGAAAGCTAAGTTGAAAGATGATGGAAGAAACTATGCAGACTGGGTCCATAATCTAAGGATTATCCTCACTACTACATAGAAGGCTTATGTCCTCGATGCACCACTTAGTGCGCCACCCCCTGTAGTGTCGTTTGTAGATATTGTGAACATCTCACAAGCATGTTCTGGTGACTACTCGATAGTTAAGTGTGCCATGCTTTACGGCTTAGAACTGGGGCTCCAAAGACATTTTGAGCACCATAGACCATATGAGATGTTCCAGGATCTGAAATTGGTATTTCGGGATCATACTTGGGTTGAGAGGTATGACACCTCTGATAAGTTCTTTAGCTATAAGATGGAAGACAACAACTCCGTCTGTGATAACATAAAATGTATGGGGATACTATAGTCGCTTGAATGAGTAGGGAGTTAATTTTTCGGATGAAGTAGCGATTAACAGAGTTTTCCAGCCACTACCACCAAGCTACAAGGGCTTCATGATGAACTATAATATGCACGGGATGGAGAAGACAATCCCTGAGCTTTTCGCGATGCTTAAGGCCGCGAAGGTAGAAATCAAGAAAGAGCATCAAGTGTTGATGGTAAAAAAGATCACCAGTTTCTAGAAGGGCAAGGGAAAGAAAGGGAACTTCAAGAAGAATGGCAAGCCAGTTACTGCTCCCATGAAGAAACCCAAGGCTGGAACTAAAACTGAGGCTGAGTGCTTCTATTGCAAGGGGAATGGCCACTTGAAGTGGAACTGCCCCAAGTACTTGGAAGATAAGAAGGCTGGGAACATCACAAAGGTATATTTGATATACATGTTATTGATGTGTACCTTACTAGTTCTCGTAGTAGCGTGTGGATATTTGATACTAGTTCGGTTGCTAATATTTGTAACTCGAAACAGGACCTACAGAATAAACGGAGACTAGCTAAGGAGGAGGTGACAATGCATGTTGGAAATTGCTCCATGGTTGATGTAATCGCCGTTGGCACACTACCTCTATGTCTACCACCGGGATTAGTTTTAAACCTAAATAATTGTTATTTGGTGCCTGCATTAAGCATGAACATTATATCTGGATATTGTTTATTGTGAGACGGTTATTCATTTAAGTCAAAGAATAATGGTTGGTCTATTTATATGAATAATGTCTTTTATGGTCATGCACCCAATGTGAATGGTTTATTCTTGTTGGATCTCGATCATAGTGATACACATGTTCATAATATTGATGCTAAAAGATGCAAAGTTAATGATGATAGTACCACATACTTGTGGCACTACCTCTTAGGTCATATTGGTGTGAAGCGCATGAAGAAACTCCATGCTGATGGACTTTTGGAATCACTTGATTATGAATCATTTGAAACATGTTAACCATGCCTCATGGGCAATATGACGAAAACCCCGCTTCGCGGTACAATGGAGCAGGCAAGTGACTTGTTGGAAATAACATATACTGATGTATGCGGTCCGATGAGTGTTGAAGCACATGGTGGATATCATTATTTTCTTACCTTCACAAATGATTTGAGTAGATATGAGTATATTTACTTAATGAAACACAAGTCTAAAACATTTCAAAAGTTCAATGAGTTTTAGTGTGAAGTAGAGAATCATCGTAACAAGAAAATAAAATTTCTATGATCTGATTATGGAGGAGAATATCTGAGTTACGAGTTTGGCACACATTTAAGACAATGTCGAACTATTTCACAACTCACGCCACCTGGAACACCATAGTGTAATGGTGTGTCCTAATGTCATAATCATACTCTATTGGATATGGTGTGTTCTAGGATGTCTCTTACCGATTTGCCACTGTCATTTTGGGATTATGCAATAGACATAACCGCATTCACTTTAAACAGGGCACCATCTAAATCCGTTGAGATGACACTGTATGAATTATGGTTTGGCAAGAAACCTAAGTTGTCGTTTCTTAAAGTTTGGGAATGCGACGCTTATGTCAAAAGGTTTCAGCTTGATAAGCACGAACACAAAGCGGAGAAGTGCATCTTCATAGGATACCCTAAAGAAACCATTGGCCATACCTTCTATCACTTATCCGAGGTCAAGATATTTGTTGCCAGGAATGGACCTTTCTAGAGAAGTGAGTGGGAGGAAGGTAGAGCTTGATGAGGTAATCATACCTTCTCTCGAATTGGAGAGTAGTGCATCACAGAAAGAAGTTCCCGTGATGCCTACACCAGCTGACTTCGTAGGTCAACCAGGACACTTACCACCCCTAAATGGTATGGTAATCCTGTCCTGGAAGTTATGTTGTTGGACAACGGTGAACCTGCGAACTATGAAGAAGCAATGAGAGACCAAATTCTGACGGATGTCTCGAGGCCATGAAATACGAGATTGGATCCATGTATGAAAACTAAGTATGGACTTTGGTAGACTTACCTGATTACCGTGGGCCAATGAGAACAAATGGATCTTTAAGAAGAAGAAAGACGCTGATGGTAATGTCCCCGTCTATAAAGATCGACTTGTCACAAAGGGTTTTTGACAAGTTCAAGGGGTTGACTATGATGGGAATTTCTCACTCGTGGCGATGCCGAAGTTTGTTAGGATTATGTAAGTAATTGCTGCATTTTTTGATTATGAAATCTGGCAGATGGACGTCAAAACAGTGTTCCTTAATGGTTTCCTTAAGGAAGAGTTGTTTATGATGCAACTTGAAGGTTTTGTTGATCCTAAGGATGCTAATAAGGTATGCAAGCTCCATCGACTGATCTATGGACTGGTGCAAGCATCTCAGAGTTGGAATATACACTTTGATGAGGTGATGATAGCTTTTGGTTTTATACAAACTTATGGAGAAGCTTGTATTTACAACAAAGTGAGTGGGAGCTCTATAGCATTTCTAATAGTATATGTGGATGACATATTTTTATTGGAAATGATATAGAATTTCTAGAAAGCATAAAGGGTTATTTGATGAAGTGTTTTTAAATGAAAGACCTGGGTGAAGCTGCTTACATATTGGGCACCAAGATCTATAGAGATAGATCAAGATGCCTGATAGGAATTTCATAGAGCAGATACCCTGCCAAGATTTTAAAGAAGTTCAAAATGGACTAGTCAAAGAAGGGGTTGTTGTGTGTGTTGCAAGGTGTGAAGTTGAGTAGGAGTCAAAGCCCGAGCACAATTGAAGAAAGAGAAAGGTTGAAAGTCGTCCCCTATGGCTCAGCCATAGGCTCTATAATGTATGCCATGCTTTGTACCAGACCTGATGTGTGCCTTACCATAAGTCTGGCAGGTAGGTACCAGAGTGATCCAGGAGTAGATAACTGGACAACGGTTAAAAATATCCTTAAGTACCCAAAGAGGACTAAGCAATTTTTCTCATTTATGGGGGTGATGAAGAGATCGTCATAAAGGGTTACATCGATGCAAGCATCGACAATGATCCAGATGACTCAAAGTGTCAAAAGCGATAAGTATTAATTCTGAATGGTGGAGTAGTCAGTTGGAGTAGATCCAAGCACAGCGTCGTAGCAGGATCAACATGTGAGGCGGAATATATAGCTGCTTTAGAAGTAGTCCAAGAAGGAGTCTGGATGAAGGAATTCATGTCCGATCTAGGAGTGGCACTACAAAAAAAAGACACATCCGTGACATTATGGACCGAACGATTTTTTTCCTGTCATGCTTATGACACTTCCCTGGCGATAATTGTGACAAAAACACGTATCATCATAGATGTGGTGGGCTCCTACTTCTATGACAAAAAGTCATGACAGAAAATGTGCTTTTCATCCTGGGTGGGCCGGGGACGGACCTGCATGACATTCTTTGGGCCATCCATGATGGAAAAAATCATGGTAGAAGCGAGGGTGAGGAATATATCGGGGAGTTCCCGGTTATGGTGGGTGGTCAGGGCCGAGCGATGCACGGAGGTTTGCACATTTCACTCGTACACATACGCGCGTGTGTGAAGGCGTTGGGCTATAACTGAACCCGAGCAAGGCGTTCGCTTACTGAACCCGAGCGATTGCACTAGCTACGTTACTTAACCCAAGCGATCGATACCTTGGCTATTAACTGAACCCGAGCGATTCCTTCACTACTGCTGCTAACTGAAGCCAATCGAGCCCAGCTCTTGATGAATAGTGACCGTTGTTAGGGGTTGGATGAACAGTTCCTGGTGGGGTTTGGATGAACATGACCCCGTGGTAGTAGAGGCCGTTGCCGCTGGATGAACAGGACCCCGATCAAGGAGGCCACCACACCCGAGCCGGTTGGGGGTGGATGAACAGGACCCCATGGAGGGCTCGTTGAACAGTAGCCAGTGGAGGACAGATGAACAGTAGCCCGTGGATGAACAGTAGCTGGTGGAGGCAGGAGGAAGTCGACAGTGGATGAACAGTAGCAGGTGGAGGATGGAGGAAGTCAACGGTGGATGAACAGTAGCCCGTGGAGGCTGGAGCCACGCAGTAGACGGTGGATGAACAGTAGCCCGTGGAGTCCCTTTTTGTAGTGTGCCACACCCCTCCCGATGAACATGATCCCATTTCGACTATAGGCGCTCCAACACAAGTCCATTTCCTCCGTTATGCGGTACGCCACACCCCTCCCGATCAACAGGACCCCGTTTCGACCGTAGGCACTCGAACAGAAGGCCGTTTCCTCCGTTCTGCGGTACGCTAGACCTCATTTCGGCTGTTCCGTCCAAGCCGTCTAGCTCCCGATGAACATGACGTATTCAGACCCAGTCGGTTGCCTCCCGATGAACACGACGTAGTTTCCTCAGTTTCGACCCAGCTGGTTGGTTGCCGATGAATAGGACGCCGTTGCCGCCGTCCATTGCCTCTCCATATACACGAGCCTTGGCCGTATGTATGCATGAGTAAGTGTTCGAGACCCAACCTGCATGTACGTACATGGCCGTATTTTTTGGCATGTGGTAGTACATACATGTACATAGTTTAGAAGGGACTGCCTGAACTACTACATTGCGGGCTCTACTACTACACGTGTTGCCGCTTGCTCGGCCATGGTTCCTCGTTGCAGAGAGACCGATCGACCAGTACGTACGCACACGTCCGAGACTAGATAGACAACACTATGTACGCTTCGACCGGGTGGGTCCCAGCTATCAGGGAGGATAAGGACGCACTTCCTTCCGATGGCTGTCATTTGTTGACCATGTTGACCACGCCGCATGGACACCACCCAGGCAGTGGACGACGGCGAGGCCTAGGAAGGGAACGACACAGAGCCATGGAAGATGAGGCAGGTGGATGCCCACGCGGAGGGGAGTACGAGGGTTCACTGGTTCAGCTGCGGTGTAAGGCTGCCATCGCGAGAGAATAACAAGGGGTGTGGGTGAGTAGAGGGAAGTCCTGGCCAGTGGTAGTATGGTCGGGCGGTGAGGCCTGCGTGGCAGCACAGCCAGCCATGGGAGGCTGGAGCGGGCGGTACAGCGGGCGCTGGTTTGGGCGGCTGGAGCAAGAAGACCAGAGGTTGAAGACGCAACTCGGCCGTTGGATTAACATCCAACGGTCACTGCAGCTAGAATCTTTTATTGACTAAGTTGACAAAGCCCCGCGTACGCGTCAACTTAGTAGGCCCACAAGTCAGCCCCAAATTTGGTGGGCCCCAGCTAGTAGGGGGGATCATTTTTTTGCGCGTATAATGTGGCACTTCCTTGCGTGTGAAGATGTTTTCATTTTCTAATTTCTTCTTTTTCGAGTTAGAATAAAAAGAAAACAATTTAGCATCTTTGGTACAATCTATATTTTCACGAAATGGATCATAACAAAGCTGATGGGTCCTAGCTGTCAGGGAGAGGAAACTTTTTTTCCGCGTAATAAAGGAAGCACTTCCTTGCGTGCGAAGATGTAGTTGGTGGGTCAAACCTATCAGGGGGAGAAATCATTTGTTTTCGCATAATAAGGAGGCACTTGCTGCGTGCGGCCATGGTCCATGTGGGTCCCTACTGTTAGCCACTCCACTTACATGCCTCTTCTGATGGCTGTCGTTTGTTGACAAAGTTGACTATGCCGCGCCGAGAGAACCAACAAGGTGAACGATGGCAAGGCCTAGGAAGGGAACGACCCAGAGCCGGCGAAGACACATCAGTGGATGCCCACGCGGAGGGGAGTACGAGGGTTCACTAGTTCGACTGCGGTGTGAGGCTGTCGTCGCCGGAGAATAACACATGAGGTGTTGGTGAGTAGAGGAATGGCCTGGACGGCGATGGGAGTAGGGTGGGCCGGTGAAGCCTGCGCGGTAGCACAGCCAGCCACATGAGGCGGTAGCAGGCGGTACCGCCGGCGGTGGTTTGGGCGGCTGAAGCAAGAATATCCAAGATTCAATAAGCACTACAGCCGTTGGATGGACATCCAACAACCACTGCTGCTAGAATCGCGTGTTAAGTTGACAAAGCCTGCCGTACGTTAACTTAGTAGGCCCATGAGTGAGCGTCACATCTGTGACAGAGAACATATAGCCCATTTGCGATTTGTAATAATGTACATCCAATTTTTGAATTCTAATGGAATTTACTATCGCCCATTTACAGTTTATTAAAATTACGACCCATTTTCTAGCCAGGAAAATGATTAATAATTTCAACCAACCGCTCAAAACAAAATTCAACAAAAATCTCACATTTTGATGGGATCCGAAATATTTTTATCCCGAAATTTTGAGTCAGATTAAATATAATTTCAAAATAAATTTGTATTAGGTAAAAATCCAACGAAATATTGCACGGACAACAAGTGATGAAATTAAAATTTTCAAAATCCAAAATAATATTTTTGAAACTAAACCTGTTTGGTGCTTTTTATATATTTACAGCCCAATTTTTATAATTACATCCCATTTATTAGTTCTTAAAGCCCATTTTCTTGTTAGGCCTAATGCATCCCTCCTTGGAAAGATTTCCAGCCCACCGGGGCGGAGAATAACAAGTTGACCTGGGTTGGGTATTCCTCAAAAAAAAGTATAGCTGGGCTAGCCATTTTCACCTTGAAAAATTTAATATCTAGGCTAGATATTTGGTCGAGATAAAATAATAGTCTGGTCTAGACAGGCCGCAGCCCGCTCCTCTGAACAACAACAAAAACATCACTCAAGAAAAACTCTACTCACACCTCAAAAACAAATACTGCTCGAGCTGCAGGGTCCCAGCTTTCGGCCGCTCCTTGTGCAAATCCCTCGTTTATTGATGATATAGGTTGACAATGGTGTGGGACCGTGATGTCAGGAAACCAGGAGGAGGCAATTTTTTTATAGTTGTATATAATAAGGAGGCACTTGCGTATGTATGGCTATGGCCCTGGTGGGTCCCTACTGTCATCCTCTCAAAGTAAAGTCATCTCCTGATTCCTCATGTTCGTTGACCATGTTGACAACGCGAGATGGCGGCCACGTGCAACAACTCGAAGGACGACGGAGGGGGCCTCGCGGGCCCTATGGATGGTCTGATACAGCGCCCGCTGCTCATTCAGGATGCCAGGATCATAGGGCCACATGTCCACGACGGCATTGTCGTTCGCTTGTTCGCCGACGATTTGTCTCTCCGTGAGCCGGTGCTCGTTGAGGATACATATGATGTAGCACAGGTCCTCCTGTGCTGGTAGCTCTTCCACCATTAAGACGTCGAAGTGCGGCCGCACCTGCTCTATGGTTTATACGGCATGACCCACCTTGGGCCAGCCATAGCCGCGGTCATCCGCCTCCGTTCCCTTTCTCGTCTCCACACCACTCCCACCATGGTTTCCTCGCGCTCCAGCGCTTTTCGGTACGGGCAGACGACGGACCAGAAGAAGGATATGGCAGCCATTGCTATCGATTGGTTGGCCGGAAGGTAGCTTGAGGACGATGACGTCCCAATGGAGAACGTGGTCATCGATGATTCGGCGCCAACCCCCTCCTCCTAGTCATCCTCGCCGGTGCATTGCACCATGACCATCGGCGAGGCCCGTGCCCAATACATGTACATGGTGAGGCAGAAGCATGAGGAGTAGTTCCGGGAGGCGCATGCCGACGCCACCTACAACCACCATGTCCTCTAGGAGCACCTGCAGGCGGAGGAGCAGATCGCCACGGAGCGGGCGGAGTAGGAGGCGTTGCTCGAGTCATACCGCTCCGCCCACGGGATCTGCCTCGTGCGTTGGTGCTACCGCATGTAGGTGGCGGAGGTTGTGGCTGCCTAGAAAGAGGGCGATGAAGCAGGCGAGGCGCTGTTTGGCGAGACTGACGATGAGGCGGAGGACAGTGCGGGCTCTGCTGGCGCCCCTCCCCGCCGGCACCGAGGTGGAGGACTTCGCCGGCTATTGCGAGGCCCTGCTCCACGGAGGACCCGCCCCACCAAAAATGAGGCAGAGGACATCTCCGGCTCCGCCGAGGCCCCGCCCTGCCGGCAATGAGGGGGAGGATTTCCCCCGCTCCGCTAAGGTGCCGCCCCACCGGCAACGAGGCCGTGTCACACATAAAACAAGGAAGAGTAGAAGACAGTAGGTCGCTGCCACTCGGGTCCAAGTAAGGCCATCGCTCCTACCCTCCTATTGAAGCCAAGCTTGGCGGGTTGAACATTGCCGGCTGATTAGCTACTTGGCGGCGATGTGGAGTCGGACAACTTTACTTCTTGTGGCTCTGGAGGCGGAGCTAGAGAAGAAGCTTCTTTTCTTGGGGCTCAGCCGGACACGGAGAATGGGCACCGGAGATCATAGATTAGGTTAATTAATTATACCTCCAGCGCACCCCTTTTTAGTTGAAGAATGTATGAAATGTAATGAAATCCACCCGTGTATGAACGAAATTAGTCCAATTTGTTCGAATTCTTGTATCACTGGAATTATATGAACATGCAAAACAATACATACTAGCATTATTCTCAGGACACATGGTGATCACCTCGTTTCCAATAGTTTCACATGTACAAAAAGTTTGAGCAGCTTTTTAGCGTGCCTATACATTGCAATCAAACTCACAGGCTTGTCAATTCATAGAGAACATTCAAAACAATCAATGATTATGCATCTCAATGATTCATACGTCAGAGCCAATATTTACTTCACTACTAAAGAATAAAGAAAAATTGACCGATGTTGTTGATGGCAAAGGGCGTGCCATTCCAAAATATCAAACGCATGTATTCTTGCTAACATCAATGAGCAAAATTTGACAAGGTTGTCCCATTCCAAAATATCAAATGCATGTCTTTTTGTGTACACCAATGAGCAAACTTTGACAAGGTTTTCCAATTCCAAAATATCAAATGCCTATGATTGTGGAAAAAAGGAAAGGAAATATTTAAAACAACACATATGAAGCACTTCTCGAGGACAATACCACTTTCTCATGATAGTAGCTAAACAGTAGCACAACACCAATAGAGATGACAAAGCTCAATCATATGGATGAAATCTGTGGGCCAATTGTAATCTTTGTTAGGCGACTTATTGTGTAGAGGATACAGATGAAACACTTCTCGGGAACCATCCATTATTGTCTACCGGGGTTGCCATGCTTACTATATACTCCTCGATTAGTTTAATGTTTCCAACATCTTCTTGTGCAGTTACACTAAAATATATGTTATCTTCAAACAAGATCCCTATTTGCACAAGTAGAGACAATTACATATTACATTAAGAGTGGCATCAAATCACAGTGGCAAAACAATTGCTCGTTCCTGCCATAGCAATAATTAAGATGCAAAACTATATCATTATTTGTGTCATCACAGTTCCAGTGCTTCATTACAGCACTGGGAGTTGATTTTGTTATTCTTCCGCTTGTTCTTCCCTTTCATCACTTGGTTCAATAACAGAAAAGCTTTGCCTTCAATGTAAGATTTGGCATGTCAATTAGGGAGCACAAGTATAGCACTAAACAATGACATTAATTTTCTGATGACAGTAGCAAAATACAGGCCAACAGTTGTGAAATATCATTATCTTACGTCAATGGGATATTACAGTGCACATAGAGATTCGAAGTCTGGTCTCCTTTTGTGCAGTTCACTAAAATCAAGCAACATTATCGTATAACTAGCACAACATATGAAAGCATACTGCACAATCATGTGAAAGAAGGCCAGTACTGACCTCTCATGACGCAGAATTCAAACAATTCACAAGAAGAAGATCTGAAACAAATTTGCCAACACGGATAGGAAGTCAGATCTCCTCTTGTGCAGTTCCACTAAGATCAAGCAATCAAGCAACGTTTGTCGGTGTGACATTTTGGTTGAATTGCACAAAACACTCTTAAAACAAAAGTGTTTGTGTTGTGCAACAAAAGGTCGCAATAGCAACAAGGTGAAGTAGATAACCCTGTTTACACAGCGGTGCAGAGGAAACAATTACTGGTCAATAACGGTGGATGACACAGAAGGCCCCCAAAAGAAGCATCTAACTTATCTAAATGGGAAAGAAAGCAAGACATTAGCATTTCTCAAACACTGGCATTGATTCATATTAACAGATATATTATATCAACAATAAAATTTGTTAAACATGTAATTTGCTTTTAACTGTGGCATTGCTCCAATTTTCCAGGGATATTATTAGATTAACAACAACTAAAGAGTTGTATGGAATAGTGGACGCACAAGCGCCATATGTGTCGGTGCAACAAACCCCGGGTCTGTTGCCGAGACTGTGCATAGGCCTAAGGACAAGATTGCAGCACCCAAGATCAGACCAATCACTAGAGATCAGTTCTTTAGAGAACAAAAGTGCGGATCTAGAAGACCAAGTCAAGCCAGAGAGACAAGATATCGCTAAGGGAAAAAGCACCCTTGCCGGGCAAGTGATCCTGGCGAGGAAGAGGTTGCCCCGAAGACAAGCCACCAGACCACCCCGGCAGGCTTGTCGTGCACAACAAGGGCGAACTGCCCTGCCAAAGCTTCACCGCTCCACCTCACAGCGACGCACGTCATCGATCAGTGCGGTGTCAAGCCCCTAAGTGACTAAGTGCCTGCTTCTTGCCGCATGGCAGCCACTTCCTATGGAAAACACCTCCAAATGACACCCGTCCGGAGACGTGTCAAGCAAGCAGGCGTGAAGCTAGCAAAACAGCCCGGCAAGGCTTGCCGGGCATGCTGTGACTTGACACTAAGCAGAGCATTTAATGCGCTCTGTCCGTTTGAAGAGTTAGGTATGATAGCACTGATTGCTATCTAATCAGTATGTAATGACTGATTTGCCACTTTGGTGACCCCTTGACCTATAAAAGGAGGCCCATGGCAACCGTAGAGAGGATTCGGACCCTCGCATATTCATACGCGCGTAGCCGCTCTCGCCCCGAGGCAACCCTGCCGGGCAAGAGCGCCGCGTTCTCCACCATAATCCACCATCAATCCACCAAAGCAGGAGTAGGGTTTTACGCCTCACGGTGGCCCGAACCTGGGTAAAACTGCCCGTGTGATCTCTGCCGTGCTGTGTTACGCTTCTTCGCTCTTTGTACAACGTGCCCATCCCCCTGCCGAACCACAAAGGGGCTCATGGCCCCATAGCTGGCCGCGGTTTCCCATGACATCTTTGGCGCGCCAGGTAGGGGGAGTCACTTGCGCGAACCCGAGAGTGTAAGCAGCGCGTCATCTTCATCGCCAATTTCTCCATCGATGGCTCCATCACCTACGGCACCATAACCCTATGCCGCAGCTCACCCGTCCACCTCGAAGGCCCCGCCGCCCGTGACCGCCGACGTCGCGGGGATGCATGGGGATGTGGATGCCGCGGGGGACGTGGTTGACGCAGGCGGCGTTGTTACCACCTCCCCCACGGCTGGAGCAGGAGCGGGAGGCACGGGAGAAGGACAACACCAACAACATACTGGCAACCATGCTCCGCGAGGTATGGGTAGAGAGATTATTCCTTCTGCACCTCTTCGCCCAGCTTGGGGGCACAGCCACGGCGGTGACGATCGCTCTGGGGCGGATCACAATCCTCCGGCTGCCCCCGCCGTGGGCGCGGTCATAGGACATGCACCACCCCTGGAGCAAATTGACCCAGCCAATGCTCCGAATGGAGCCACTGGTCCACACACACCACCACCTCGTCACCACGCCATCCAAGCGGCTGACTCACGACGGCGGGAGCCCGGCGCAGCCACTGCAAGCACCGTCAGGAGCCGAGCGACGCTGCGATCTACATCGTCATCACCTATGCCAAGCACCGCTTCAGAGGCCATGACGTGGGCCCAGCTACTGCTGAGATTTCCGCTGGCAGCTGACCAGATGGATGAGTGGAGAGCCACCATTAAGAGCCTGATTGGCTTTGCCAAGGCTGGTGGATCACAACAAGCTGGCCCGCCACGGCCTCCCCAGGTGACGATGGCAGCCCATGCTGCTGGCCATGCGGGAGGGGCCACCCCCACGGTGCAATCCCTACCGTGGTAGCCAGCGTGAGGACCACGCGACCAAGAGCTTGACGATGTCTCGATGGCTTCATCCGATCCTCGAGCACGTCAAGACCAACGGCGAGCCCCGGAGGACAGGCAGAGGGAAGGCGCGCACGTCACCATCAAGCAACGCTGCGATAACCACCACCAGTCTGATGGGCGCGATGGCCCCAACGTCGAGGAGCCCGTGCTCGACGGGGCCGGGTACCTGCCTTTTGAGGCTAGGTGCCCTGCCTTCACACGTGAGCTGCATCAAGTCCGTTGGCCGTCTGCTCGCATGTATGATGGGAGACTAAACCTGGCAGAGTTCTTGAGCATCTACACCATCGTTGTTCAATCTGCCGGGGGAAGGGATGAGAAGGTTTTTGCCAACTACTTCCCTTTGGCACTCAAGCCAAACATGAGGTCCACTTACCGGATAACTCCATCTCGACCTGGGCTGACCTATGCCATGAGTTCGTTGGCGCCTTCACGGGCGGCCATCAAGAACCAGGGCGGCCCAGCGATTTGAAGGTTCTCCTACAGAAGGAAGGAGAGACTATGCGGAAGTACATGTAGAGGTTTAGCCGAGTCCACATAAATATTCCAGACATCCACCCGGAAGTTGTGATAGTTGCGTTCCAATCCAACGTGCGCAATCGTCGTATACATTCCAAGATGAACGTTCGATTGCCCAAGACTGTGAAGGAGCTTTCCACCTTGGTGGACAAGTGTGCCCGGGTGGAGGAGGGGAGGAAACTCCCTGGGGAAGAAGATGGCGTCGACATCGACTCAAAGGATGATGACGAGGCCACTAGTTAGAAGAAGAAGATCAAGAAGCGCAACAACAAGTGCAAAGATAAGGCAGTAATGATCGTTGAGGGATCGGGCATGCCTAGTATCAGCAAGAAGGCTAGGGCCAAAGGCCTCGGCAAAGAAGTTGATGCGTGCACTGATTGCCGGGAGGCTGCGGCTGCCGAGAAGGCTGGGAAAGGTGATGGGCCGTACTGCAAGATTCATCGGACCAAGGGTCACGATCTCCAGAAGTGCTATCAAGTTGAACAGCTCATCAAGAAGCAGAGGGCTGAATATGAGAAGCGTGGTAAAGAGAAAGGTCAGAATGGCGCTTGCGGGAAGGGCCGAGGCGACGAAGTAAGTTGCCCCGGCAAGGCTCCTCGGAATGAAGGAAAACCCGCCAGAGGCCGTGAGAAGGAAGATTGCAATGATAAAAGTGATGGAGGGGATGAAGAGGAAACTAGCGAGCAGGAATTCCAGAAGGCCACTAACGCCCTGTGCATTGACGGGGGTGCATCTCTGCACTCCTCTCACCGCTAGCTTAAAAGTGGGCGCGTGAAGTCAATGCCATGGAGCCAGCGACAGATTCTCCGAAGCCGCTCAAGTGGTCACGCACGCCCATCATGTTCGATGAAGAGGACCACCCCGACCGCACCATTGCAGTAGGGTGTTTTCTGTTGTTGGTCTCACCAATGGTCTTCAACCTCAAAGTCACAAAGATGTTGGTTAACGGCGGGGCCGGGTTGAATCCGATTTCTCCAAAGGTCATCGGCAAACTTCAGATAACAGAGGAAGAGCTTGAGGTTACTGGCACGTTCCAAGGGATCAACCCCGGCAGGAGTTGTCCTAAGGGGAAGATCACGTTGCCGGTAACATTCGGGGGAGAGTTGAATTACTGGACTGAGAAGGTTGTGTTTGATGTGGTCGACCTCCCCCTGCCATACAACGGAATCCTTGGACGCCCAGCTCTAGCCAAATTCATGGCAGCATCCCACTATGCCTACAACACCTTGAACATGCCAGGGCTAGTGGGCGTCATGTACATTCCATCAGATGAGAAGGACGCAATCATTTGCGTGGACAAGATGTACCGGGACGCAGTCGCAACATAGGCCGCTTAGGTCGCTGTTCCCACCAAGGAAAGCAAGAGAAAGAAGAGAGGTAGCAAGGATGCCAGCAAGGAATCCGGGAAATGTATCTCCTCAGAGAACATTGCGCCCGTTGATGACTTGCCGGAGGGTTCCAGTAGCAAGAGATCCAAGGCTGCTAGACCCTCTGTGAAAAAGATCCTGACAGGGCTGGCTGGCACTGATGGTACTTTCACTATTAGCACCACCCTCGATGACAAGTAGGAAAGCACGCTCGTTGCCTTCCTGCAGGCAAATATCGTTGTGTTTGCCTGGCAACCATCTGATATCCTCGGTGTTCCTAGGGAGGTAATCGAGCACCACCTTGTTGTCTGCCCACATGCCCGACCCGTCAAGCAGAAGGTCCGAAAGTAAGCCTTGGAGCGGCAGCAGTTCATTGCCGAGGATATCAAGAAACTTGAGGCAGCTGGTTTGGTCAAAGGAGTACTACATCCAACGTGGTTAGCAAACCCAGTGGTCGTGTGCAAGGCTAATGGCAAAAGGAGGCTTTGCATAGATTTCAGGGATCTTAACAAGGCATGCCCGAAGGACCCATTCCCCTTGCCGCGCATCGACCAGATTGTGGATTCCACACCCGGATGTGATTTGCTCTCCTTTCTGGATGCACACTCTGGATACCATCAAATCTTTATGTCCAAGGAAGACGAATAAAATACCTCGTTCATCACCCCGTGTGGCATATACTGCTTCATGCGAATGCCTTTCGGGTTGAAGAGCGCCGTATCCACTTTTGCAAGGGCAGTCCAGATTGGTTTTGAGTCACAATTGCACAAAAACATTGAAGCTTACATGGATGATATTGTGCTCAAGACCAAGGACAGATCTACCCTCATCCAGGACTTAGAAGAGACGTTTGCTAATCTGCGCAAGATCAACTTGAACTGAACCCGGAGAAGTGTGTGTTTGGCGTTTCCTCCGACAAGCGACTTGGTTTCTTTGTGTCCCACCGCGGGATAGAGGCCAACCCCGATAAGATCAAGGCTATCGAGCAGATTCAGGCACCTAAGACAGTTAAGGATGTGAGGCGTTTGACTAGGTGTGTTGTCGCGCTTAGCAAATTCATCTCCAAGTCGGCCGAGCGCGCCTTGCCGTTCTTCAAAATCTTGAAGAAGGCAGGACCCATGAAGTAGACTCCGGAGGCAGACGCAACACTGCAAGATTTGAAGACCTACTTGTCCTCTGTGCCCACTTTGGTTGCTCCCAAACCACAAGAGCCGTTGCTGCTATACCTAGCGGTGACTAATCAAGTGGTTACTGCAGCACTAGTGGCGCAGCGGGAAGTGGAAGAAGCAGCAGCCTCAGCCAGTGTCCCCTCCGGGGAAGAAAGTGAGCATAGCCTGGAAAGTCCAGATGTAGATCAAGACAAAGGAGAGCACGACAATGGAGGCAACCCCAAGGATGTGGCAAGGAAGAAGGTGGTGCAGCACCCAGTATACTTCATCAGCTCCCTGTTGCAGGGGGCTAGATCCAGGTATTTTGGCGTGCAAAAGTTGATTTTTGGTGTTGTCATGGCCTTAGGGAAACTACGCCATTACTTCCAAGCTCACAAGATCATGGTTGTCACTCGCTTTCCTTTGCAACGGATAGTCTGAAACCCTGAGGCTACTAGCAGGATAGTGGAGTGGGCATTGGAGTTATCCAGCTTTGGTTTAAAGTTTGAAAGCACATCAACAATCCAGAGCAGAGTATTGGCAGAGTTTATTGCAGAATGGATGCCAATCCCTGATGAAGAAGTATTGGAGACAGTTATTCCCGGCAAGGAAGTGCCCCAAGAATGGATCATGTATTTCGATGGTGCTTTCTCCCTGCAAGGTGCAGGAGCTGGCGTGCTTCTCATTGCTCCCATCGGAGAGCACCTGAAGTACGTCGTCCAGATGCCGACTACGAAGGGCTCCTTGCCGGGCTCAGGATTGCAACAGAATTGGGAATCAAGAAGGTGACCATCCGTGGAGATTCACAACTCGTGGTGAGACAAGTCAACAAGGATTACCAAAGTCCATTGATGGAGACATACGTTGAGAAAGTGAGAAAGCTGGAGGAGCGCTTTTACGTATTACAAACAGAGCATGTACCCCTTACGGAAAATAGCATTGCTGATCACCTGTCAAAGTGCGCTGCACAAAAGCTCCCCGTGGAAACAGGAACTTTTGTTCTCCATCCAACTAAGCCCTCCGTATCCCCGGCAACAATGGCCCAGAAGAGGAGGAAACTGGACTCCGGCAAGCCTCTCCCTGTAGAGCCTCTTGAGGCTCCTGGCAGAGAGCTTGATGAGAACAACTCCCCTTCAGCTGCTGAGCTACCCCCTCCCACAAGACCACTGGTCCCCATGGTCGAAGGGTGCGCTCCCACGAAGGAGGAGGTGCCGCTGCTCCTCCTTGCCGAGCCCCAGGCTCCAACTTGGGCGCAACACATAGTTCATTTCCTCCAAACCGAAGAACTTCTCGAAGAGCAAGAAGAAGCTGAATGAGTAGCCCGGAGGGCCAGTATGTATCAGTTCGTCGATGACACACTTTACACAAGAAGGCCCAACGATGTGAAATTGAAGTGCTTTTGCCGGGAGGAAGGAAATGAACTGCTGGCAGAAATACACAAAGGCATGTGCGGCTCCCGCATTGGATCAAGGGCTTTGGTTGGGAAAGCATTCCGGCAATTATTCTATTGGCCTACTGGCCTCCAAGATGCGGTCGAGCTAGTCACCAAATGTGAAGCCCGCCAGTTCCATTCCAAGAATATCCATCTGCCTGCCCAGGCTCTTCAGACAATCCCTTTGTCATGGCCGTTTCCAGTCTGGGGGCTCGATATCCTCGGCCCTTTCCCCCGTGCTAATGCGGCTTTGAATTCTTGTTTGTTGCAATTGACAAGTTTACAAAGTGGCCAGAAGTAGAAGCCATGAGAAAGGTGACTACTCAGTTAGCTATCAAGTTCTTGAAAGATCGGTGAGCCGCTTTGGAGTCCCTGCCCGGATCATCGCTGACAACGACACCCAATTCACGAGCCACGCCTTCATGCAATATGTTTATGCCCTCGGAAGCAAGATCTCATTTGCCTCTGTTGCACATCCCAGGAGGAATGGGCAAGCTGAGAGGGTGAAAGCTGAAGTGTTGCGAGGACTCAAGACAATAACATTTGATAAGCTGCAGAAGTGTGGCAGGCGATGGATCGACGAGCTGCCGGTGGTTCTTTGGTCCCTTAGAACGACACCAAATCAAGCTACCGGGAAGACCCCCTTCTCCCTAGTCTATGGGGCAGAAGCAGTTATCCCCACGGAACTCATTTATGGGTCACCTCGAGTGCTTGCCTATGATGAAGTAGCGCAGGAACAGCACCGGCGTGATGACGCTGTGCTTTTCGAGGAGAACTGTCTTCGGGCTGCTACGCGTGCTGCATGCTACCAGCAAGCCCTGCGTTGCTATCACAGCCACAGGGTTCACGCCCGGTGCTTTGAGGAAGGCGACCTTGTCCTTAGGCGCGTTCAGTCCACCAAGGGTGCAAACAAGTTGACGCCTACGTGGGAAGGCCCTTACAGGGTAGTACGAGTCACCAGACCTGGTGCTGCCGTATGGAGACTGGAGATGGCATTCAGTTGCAAAACTCATGGAATATTGAGCATCTCCACAAGTTCTACTCATAAGGTGCGGCTGTCGGGCCCTGCCCGGCAGCCACCCTTTTGTACAAGCTTTTCCTCAGTTGCATGTAACCCCTTGTACAAAGCCGGGCGCAGACCCTGAGCAACAGAGAAATAAATGAAGCGCTCGGGGGCCCCCGACAAATTGCATGCATGCATAAGCATATCATGAGCATTGCATGTTCAGGTAGATAAGATCGCATCTGGCATCATTTTCATCTGCATACTCTGCAGGCTCCTATCATGGACTTAGTCCAAAGAGGAGATGAGAAGACGAGCCTACATTGCAATCCCCGGCAAGCCAAACAGATAAGTTCCTTCTCTTATCCATACATGTTCTGTAAGTAGGGACTTGTGCATAAGAAAACCTCGCTGCCTTTGAAACTTAGGTGTTCCCATCCCTTGACTCGAATGCTGCTTCAGTTAAGATGGTCGCAGTGGCCTTTGGCGAAAAAGGTCTAGCGGGGGGCTTGTCCTTCTTAACGATTTGTGCCCAGTAGGCCTAACCTCGTGGCAACAAATTGAGGGTACTGACAGGATAGCCTGCTGGGGAAAACTTGTTTTCTTAAAAGTATAGAGGCATCCCACCTCTGAATGGACATATTACATGCACGAGTCCACGAGAAGGTTTATCTTTTTCATTAATATGCCGATCAACAAGTACAGACCTGACAGAACACAAACATGGATTAAAGAGATTGCATAATTTGAACTAAAATTTGGCAAGTGCCTTCAGATTTAAGATTGAAAAAAGATAAGTGCCCCGTAATCCCCCTTTGTCGTGGGAAACCACGGCCACCTATGGGACCAGAGAGCCCCTTGCTGGTTCGATAGGGGGACATTGCGTTGCACAAAGAGCAGACGAGCGTGGGGCAGCACGACAGAGATCACACATGCAATTTTACCTAGGATCGGGCCGTCGCGAGGCATAAAACCCTACTCCTGCTTTGGTGGGTTGATGGTGGAAGAGTGGTGGTGGGGCGTAGTACACTTGCCCGGCACGGGCGACAGTGGCTACACGCGTATGGGTGTATGTGTTGTCCAACCTTCTAACCCTTTCTATGGTTGCCATGGGCCTCCTTTTATAGATTAAGGGGTTACCACGATGGCAAATTAGTCAGTATGCATTGATAAGATAGCAAACAATGCTATCATACCTAACTCTGCAGGCTGACAGGGTGCATTAAATGCACCGCTTAACGTCACGTCATTGGTCGCCCGGCAAGCCTTGCGGGGCTATTTTGCCCGCTTCACACCTGCTCGCTTGAAACGTCGGAAGATGGGTGTCGTTCTTAGGCATCTTCCATAGAGAAAAGCCACCATGTGGCGAATGGCTGCCACTTAGGCGCTTTGAGGCTTGACTGACGACGCGGCTCGTGGTGGAGTAGTTGGATGAGGTGGTTCTGCCCTCATGAGTCCCGGCAAGCCCTGCCGGGACGTCTTGGGCGTCTTCTTGCAAGGACGACCCCGCCCCTGTTGAGCTTGTCTGCCCGGCAAGGGAGGCTCTTCCCCTGTTGGTATCTTGTTTCTCTGGTTTGACTTTGGTCCTCTTGGTCTCCCTGTTGGTCCTTCGAAGCTCTTGGTCTCTCGAACTCTAACTTGGGTAGGTGCCTCAATCCTGTTCCCGTTCCTGTGCATGGTCTGGGCAACAGACCCAGGGTTTGTTTCATCGACAGAAGCCCCCGGGCCTGCCTCGAACGCGCTGCCGGGCGTCGTCGGGTTAGGGCCTAATAAGTGCACAGGCGGGGGTGCTGAAGAGGCTGGCCTCTTGAGGTCTGCTTTGCTTCTTCATTAATCTTGGGTCCAGGCCAGTTTCCGGTTTCCCCGCGCGTCGTATAAAGCCAATAGTGGTGGGGCCACCCTTGTAATGCCCCGTGAATGAATTAACGCATGGGGTAGAAACTGCCAATTCACTCTTCCCACCACGCCCTTATCCTTAGCCACGTATGCGGCATGCATCACGCGGGGTAGGTAACGGAGGCGCGTGGCGCGAGAGAGCATCAAGCCCAGGGCCCGGTCTTCTTGAATTGGAGGAGGAGGGCGGTGGCCGCTCGTTGAGGGAGCGGCTCCCCTTCCCGTCCCGCCTATAAAAGGAGAGGCATGTAGAGAGGGCGGAGTCATTCATCCTTGCGCTCCCCTTCCTCTGCTCTCAGCATCTTGCTGGTTATGACGAAGAGAAGAGCCTGGGGCCAGGCCCTGTGCTCCATTCCGAGGCTTATATCGCTGAATGTTGGTACTTGGGGAGTGAGCCTGGTCCATGCTGTGAGGAATTTGTTGGTGTCTTCGGGGCTCGCCCGGGAGGCAGGGCTGGAGACCATAGGTAATCCTAGCACTGCCCCTCCCAGAGGTCTTGGGCCTGATGGCGACAAGAGGCGTGCCTTCCTGCCCGCCGAGGTGGGGAGCGGTGCACCTCGAGCCCCCTGGCCGTCTTGGTCGCTCACCGTCTCCCCGGAGAAGGTGCCGGACTGCGAGGCCGATGCTCCCCAGGGATGGTGTTGACAAATATGAAGCCAGGGGAGAAGGAGAAGGCGGGAGACAGGCCGTCCAATTGGAGTACGATAGCATCAAAGCGATTGTCTCGTACTGGCGACCTGCTGCCCATCTGTCTGGCTCTTCCCCCTTTTCCCGGTGCCGTCATCACCGTTTGCCCAGCTACCGGGGAAAGGCTTGCCCCTCTGGTGCTTCCGCTTCCTCCAGTGGCCTTCCAGCTGGGCCTCGACGCCTTCGCCTGCCGGAGCTTGTGCTAGAGTTTTCCGACTGGTCCTGGAAGTGGTGACCAGGGGGCCGCTATGGTGCTCCTTCGGCCCTCCTCCTTCGCAGCCTCGCCACTCCCGATCTTGTCAGGCTGCATTCGGCAGGCCCTGATGGGATCGGGGTGGCGTTGTGCCGGCGTGTGTCCCGCCCTCTTCTCTTCCCACCACACTACCTAGGACAAGAGGGACAGGGAGAGGAGTTTACGGAGCACTTATCTTTTTTAATCTTAAATCTGTAGGCATTTGCCAAATTTTAATTCAAATAATGTAATCTCTCGAGTCCATGTTTGTGTTCTATAATGCTTGTACTTGCATTATCAGCATATTAATGAAAAAGATGAACCTTGCTGGGAACCCGTGCATGTACATGTCCATGCAGAGGTGGGATGCCTCCTTAGTGTAAATAAACGAGTTTTCCCCGGCAGGCTACCCTGCCGGCACCCTATTATTTGCCAGAGAACTGTGTCTACCTTGCAATATATAAAGGGACCAGCCCCCCGCCAACTTCTTTTTACCAAAGGCCACGGCGACCATCCTGACTGAAGCAACGTTCAAGTCAAGGATGGGAGCACCTAAGTCTCAAAAGAGTGGTGATGTTTTTTCTCATGCACAAGTTATAGCTTACAGAACACTAATGGACAAGAGGTAGAACTCATCTGTTTGGCTTGATGGAGATCGCAATGTTGGTCCATCTTCCCAACCCCCTGTGGAGGCCAAGTTCACGGCAGGAACCTGCAGCTTCATGCAGATGGGAATGATGCAAGATGCGATCCTACCTATATGCATATGCAGATGCTTATGAAATGCTTATGCAGTGCTCTTGGAATGCTTATGCATGCATGCAACTTGGTCGGGGGCCCCCCAGCGCTTCGTTTATTTCTCCCTTGCTCAGGGTCATCGCCCTGGCTTTGTACAAGGGGTTACATGCAGTTGAGGCCAGGCCTGTACAAAAGGGCGGCTGCCGGGCAGGGCCCGACAGCCATGCCTTACGGGTAGAACTTGCGGAGATGCTCAATATTCCATGAGTTTTACAATGGAATGCCATATCCGGTCTCCAGACAGACTGCGCCAGGTCTGGTGACTCGTACACCCGGTAAGGGCCTTCCCACTTTGTTGTCAACTTGTTTGTACCCTTGGCGGACTGAACGCGCCTAAGGACAAGGTCGCCTTCCTCAAAACACCGAGCATGAACCCTGCGGCTATGATAGCGACGCATGGCTTGCTGATAGCGTGCAGCACGCATAGCAGCCCGAAGACGGTTCTCCTCGAGTAGCACAACATCGTCATGCCGGTGCTGATCTTGCGCTACTTCATCATAGACAAGCACTCGAGGCGACCCGTAAATGAGTTCCGTGGGGATAACTGCTTCTGCCCCGTTGACCCGGGAGAAGGAAGTCTGCCCGGTAGCTCGATTTGGTGTCATTCTGTGGGACCCGAGAACTACCGGTAGCTCATCGATCCACCTCCCGTTGTGCTTCTACAGCGTATCAAAGGTTCTTGTCTTGAGTCCTCGCAGCACTTCAGCGTTCGCCCTCTCAGCTTGTCCATTGCTGCTGGGATGTGCAGCAGAGGCAAATGAGATCTTGCATCCGAGGGCATGAACATATTGCATGAAGGCACAGCTCGTGAACTGGGTGCCGTTGTCGGTAATGATCCTTGCCGGGACTCCAAAATGGCACACCAATTCTTTCAAAAACTTGATAGCTGACTGAGCAGTCACCTTGATCATGACAGTCACTGCCGACCACTTTGTAAACTTGTCAATGGCAACGAACAAGAATTCAAAGCCCCCGATTGCTCAGGGGAAGGTGTCGGATTACAGGTTCCGCAGACCCTTGAGAGTTTCGAACTCTAGGGTGAGCATGAAGAACACTCTCTCCCCTTCTCGCTCGCTCAACGATCCCACGCCCTAGCTCGACGAACCCAAGGGACAAGAGACACAGAGATTTTTCCTGGTTCGGGCCACCTTGCGGTGTAATACCCTACTCCAGCTTTGTGGTGGATAGCCTCGAGGGGCTGAGGATGAACTAGTACAGTGGATGAACAGCCTCAAGAGGTGAGGTGTTCTTGGGATCGATGAGCTGGTGAGGGTGGAATGGCTCCGATCCGAATCTCTCCCCTACTATGGTGGTGGCTAAGTCCTATTTATAGAGGCCCTAGTCCTCTTCCCAAATGTAGGCGGGAAGGGATCCCACAACAGCCAAATTTGAGGGGAGACAACTAGTACAAGCTATCCTGACAAAAGTAGTCTTCGCCTGCCAAAGGCTCTGGTGGTGACATTGCGGTGGGCTCCACGATGGCGGAGAGATCAAGGCAAGGCAAACCTCGCGAGGTTCTCGTGACGTGAGCCATGACGACCAAGACCAGGCGGGCGCCAGCGCGTGCAGTGTCCTTGTTTCCTCTTTGGTGCTAAAGGGGCAAGCGCAGGCGCGGAGTACCGAGGCGTCAAGCAAAGGTTTCCATATCAGTGCAACGAGACCAAGACCAGTAGGACGGAAAGACGGAGGTCACCATGGAGCCCAAGGCGGCGTAACCACCAGAGCCTTTTGCAGGCGAAGAGTACTTTTGTCAGGATAAGCTGTACTAGCTGTCCCCTTTCAAATTGGCCGTTGTTGGCTCCCTTCCCGCTCAATATTTGGGGAGAGGACCAGGGCCTCTATAAATAGGAGTAGCCACCACAGTAGGAAGGAAATGAAGCCTCAGGCATCTGATCTTGAGCCAATCCTCACCCACACACAGAGCACAAGAGCACCTCAACCTCAGGAGGCTGTTCTTCCCCTTGTAACTGTTCATCCTCAGCCCGAGAGGCAATCCACCACCACCACAAAGGAGTAGGGTATTACACCACAACGGTGGCCCGAACCGGTATAAATCTTGTGTTCTTTGTGTTGCGAGTTCGTCGAGTTAGCTCTTGAGATCTTAGCAAAGCTAGGACGTGGATCGGAAGGGGGAAATCTTTGTGCGCACCCCATAGTTCGAACCTTAAGGGTTGTGCCAGAACCCGAGATCCGACATTTGGCGCGCCAGGTAGGGGTGCGCCGAAGCTTCCTTTCCGTTGCTCCGCGTCCCGTCGCTTCATCGTTTCCATGGCGGACGGACGCCGCGCTCGCGCTGAGCGCCGGGCTGCCCTCGCCGCCCGTGTCGCTCAGACGGCTCCCGTTGGTGGGCCACCCCGTCGTTCTCTGTCGCCTGCCGCCAACGCCGCCACCGGCCCGGCAGGGAACGAGCAGCAAGCATCCTCGCTGCACCCCTCGGTGCGGCGGGATGGCCGCACCGCCACTCTATCGTTGACTCCCACTGGTTCGTCGTCTCACGCTCGTCGCACTCCCATGGACGCGCAGGCCGCTCTGTGGATGGCGCACGAGCTCCTGCGCTACCGCCCCGTCGACGACCTCTACAAGGACTGGCTCGACCGCATCGCCGAGCTTGTCAGTGCCACAGGGGGTTCTCCTGCGCCGTCCCTCTCGCTGCCTCGTCCTCCACCAGCTGCGGGCGGCGTGGCCCATGGAGCGCCTCCACCACCTCTGCCCCAAGACGGCGCCCTGGCACCAAGGCGCGCGGCCCCACAATGCGACCTGTCGTGTCCGGTGCCCGCGCAAGAAGAGAGAAGCCGCCAAGAAGTCCCTCGACCGCAAGAGAACGCTCCACCGATTTCCGCACCGCCGCATCAGGATCGCTTGCCGCGGCAGGGCCCCGCGCTGCTTGCCATGGCGGCGCGCGGGCGACAAGACCAAGCTCCACCTCCAAGACAGGCACCGGTGACCACGGCCGGCTACCGCCCTTCACCCCCGAGCTGCGTAGCGTCGCCTGGCCGGGCAAGTTCAAGCCGGACCTGCCTCTGCGCTACGATGGCACCCCCGACTCCGCGGAGTTCCTGCAGCTCGACGAGCTGAGCATCGAGGCGGCCAACGGCGACGAGAAAGTCATGGCAAACTGGTTCCCCATGGCTCTCAAAGATGGTGCCCGCTCCTGGCTCCTCAACCTGCCTCCAAGCTTGATCTCCTCCTGGGACGAGATGCGCAACCGCTTCGTCGCCAACTTCCAGGGCACTCGTGACCGCCCTCCGGCTACGGGTGACCTACGCCACGTCAAGCAACAACCAGGAGAGACCCTCCAGAAGTACATCCAGCGCTTCAACAACGTTCGCCTCAAGATCCCCAAGGTGACGGACGAGGCCATCATCTCTGCGTTCTCTGGTGGCGTTCATGACGTCAAGATGAAGGAGGAGCTTGCCATCCACGAGGAGCTATGCACGTCCCTGGAGCTGTTCAACCTGGCGACCAAGTGCGCAAGAGATGAGGAGGGGCGCCTCTCCCTCCTCGAGCTCCCGGCTGCGGACCCGGAGGAGAAGAAAGCCCAAGCCAAGGACGTGAAGCGCAAGGGAGCAGCCGTGCTTGCGGCGGAGCCGGACACCAAGTGAGGCAGAGACCAGCCTGAGTCATCCAAGAGCAGCCGACCGTTCTGCGCCTTCCATAACCTGCATAGTCACAACACCAACGACTGTCAAGAGCTCAGAGCCATTCGAGAAGGACGCTTCGGTCGACGCCCCGAGCGCAACGACCGGGGTTACGGCCGAGGAGGAGGACGTGGTGGCGGACGCTGGGATAACTGTGGCCCGCGCCAGGAGTGGTGCGACCGGCCTCATGAGGATCGTCCTCAGGGCAACGCCGGTCTTCCTCCACTACCGCCACCACCAAGAAGGAATGACGACCACCATCAAGACGAGGGGGCTGGGGGCTTCTAGGAGCCGCGTGCTATCGCCTGCATCTTGGCGGAGCTCAGGCCCCAGCCTCACAGTGTATCTTCAAATAGTTTGCTCGTGAAGTGAATGCAGTCCTCCCCAAGCTCGAAGCCACGCGCCCGCTTAGATGATCCAAGTGCGCCATCACGTTCAGCTCGGCAGATCAGCTCAAGTGCGCGGCTACCGCTGGCACCCTCCCGATGCTTTGTTCCCCAGTCATCAGCAATGTGCAAGTCACCAAGACCCTCATCGACGGTGGCGCAGGGCTCAACGTCCTGTCCGTCGATACGTTCGACAACCTCCAAGTGCCGTATGACCAGCTTCAGCCCACCAAGCCTTTCTCAGGAGTGATCGACGGCTCCACTACCCCGATCGGGCAGGTTCGCCTCCCTGTCAGCTTCGGAGAACGCAACAACTACCGCACCGAGCTCATCGACTTCGACATCGTGCACATCCATCTGCCGTACAATGCCATCCTCGGGTATCCAGCCCTGGCCAAGTTCATGGCGGTGACCCATCACGGCTACAATGTCCTCAAGATGCCAGGAAGAGGCGGAATCATCACAGCCCCGTGCGAAGAAAGAGACGCGGTGTGCTCCCTCGAGCGTGACTTCCAAGCTGCATCAATCGACGACCCCGACAGCAAGGGCGAGTGCCCTCCTGAGGCCACCCCAAGAAGAAGAAGCAGCTACGTCGTGCAGGACCTCAGGAGGGTGGTGTCGCGAGCGGAACCTCGTCAGGATCAGCGCCCGCGCCTGGGGCGCCTCCCTCCATCACATAGGAAGGCGCGCCCGGCGCCCTTCTCGGGCAGGGCTCGGGGGCTCTCTTCTGGAGGGCCTCAGACCTTGCCAACATCATGAGGGAGGCGCTCGGGCACCACTTGGAGGCGTGCTTCACGGCACGTTTACCTCAGGAGAACACAAGGCGAGGAGCGCCCACCGCTCAGGAGTTCATCACCAGGACCACTCAGGAACTTCAAGACACAAGGGCCATGCGCGGCGACCGCCGCTCACCAGGCGCAGCTCCCCATCCAGGCGAGGATGCCGGGATGCGCGTCTGCATTGACGTCCCAGGGCTCAACATGGCCACATCTCAGGAACTCTTCCGGCCTTCGCGCGTGGGACGCTGCGAGGGTCCGCCGCATAGCTACGTTCGCATGCCCTTCGGCCTGCCGAGCGTGGCGTCCGCCTATCAGCGCAACTTGCGGCGCGTCCTGGCAAATCAGGAGGCCAGGCACCATACCGTCCTGACGAAGATGGAGACGGTCCTCAAGGAATCGCCTCGACCCCCAGAGCCTCCCGAGGCTCAGGGCCCGGTTGGCTCGTGAGGAGCGACCCCTTCACTGCGTACTTCCCCGCGTACCTTCAGCTGCTCCAACATCCCTTCATCAACAGAACCAGGTGACATTTTCCAAGTTTATTAGCTAGGAGTGCCCCCTGGGCTGTATCATTCCCAGGCCACATGGGTCCGTCCCTGTGGCATGCATCCCTTTTTCATGCCTTTAACTTACCTTGCTGGGGGCGCCCCTTGGGCTGCATCATCCCCAAGCCGCTCGGGCCTGACCCAGTGGCATGTATCCTTCCTGCATTTACCTGAGCTAGCTTGCTTTCCCTGCTTAATCTATCTATGACTATCACCTGTTTGACTCTCACCTCCCACGGGGGCTACTCACGCTGGCACGGCGCTTGTGCACGGGTCCATCCCTGCAACATCGACAAATCTGAGCGGTCGAGCTCTGGCTCGCGGCACGCCCCGCGCACGTCACCTCAACAGGCCCTTAGCGCCTTCGTCTCCTCGCGAAGCAACCAGCGGCAGACCAGCAACCATAATGGCAAACTGTGTTTCTCCTTGTGCTGGGTTGCAGGAATCTCATGAGAATGACAGCAGACGGCACCGCGAGCTCCCTCTTCTCCCATGCAATCCGCTTGCGTGTTAATAGGGGGGCTCCTGAGCATCGCGACTCAGGAGCTCCTACTGGCTCTCTAGCCCTCACCCCCTGGCCTTGACCACGGCACGCGACCTGGCATACCAGCGGAGGCTGAGCTCGCTCGAGGGTCGGGACCTGAGGACGCAGAGCATGAAGGAGAGGGTGGAGAGGAGGGGGAGGCTCGCATGGACCTGACCTAGCTACGCATGAACATGGCGCATCGCGAGGAATCGACCTCAGACCGCCAAGATAAGTCTCGCGCTCAGATCGGCTAATCATTGGAGCCTAGGGGTCACGCTCGCCGCAGCCCTGTTGCGGCCACGTCGCCTCCCTTTCTTACCTTACCACGGCTGCTTGAGCGCTAAAGGGGACCTCCTGAGCATCAGGCCTCAGGAGCTCGTACTGGACCTCGGGCCGCTCACCTCCTGGCCTTGACCATGGCACGCGACCTGGCATACCAGTGACAGCTGAAGCCTGCCTGGGGACCGGGACCTGTCAGCGTAAGTCTTCGCGAGGTCGGAAAGGAGAGACCGAGCTGAAGCAGGACTTGCGCTCGCAAATTTTCATAACAAGGATGATATCAACAAAAGACATTACAGACCCTTTACATGCCCCCACGGGGTACTCCTTGATTCCTCGCAGGTAACAAAAGACAAGAACTTCGGGAATCCTAACTACACGATCCCACGGCCGACGCCATCATCAACAGTGGGCCACGGGAGGCCGGCGCCAACCCCATCCAAATCAGCGACGGCGGCGGCTGGACGCTGCAGCTTTGCTCCGGGCACGGCGAGAGCTCGGGGGCACATAGCTGTCGTCGCTCGTCTCCGGAGTCTCGTAGAGCTTAGGAGAACCGCTGGACTCCCAAGAGTCGCTGCTGCTGGAGGAGCCGTAGGCCGGGCGCGCATCGTCCTGGCGCTCCCCTCCAGGGCAGCACTCCAAGCGGCAGCCCTCTGCATCGAAGACCTTGAAGGACAGCATGGAGGCGCCGTCATGATCAAAGTGGATCGCAAGAGCGCCCTTCGTGCGGCAAACTCGGGCGACCTCACCCCAGCCGCGAGTCATGAAGATCTTGCCGGAGGAGACCACTTCAACCTCTGCTCCGGTCGCCGGAGCGTCGAAGTCAGCATGCTGCAACTAGAGCTCGAGGGATCCCCTCGGCAGCATCACGTCGGAGAAGAACCGCGGGAAGCGGATCCAAGTGCTTGGAGGCATCGCTGCCCACAACACGAGTTCACGAGAGGAGTCCGCAGTGTGGATTCCAGGGGCGATGGCGCATGTCGCCACGGCGCGGCGGCCGTGGTCGCGGCGCGGGTGGCGCCGCTTGTCGTTCCTTCCTCCTGAGCCCCCGTCTTGGGCGTACAAGAGCAGCGGATACCCTGGAGGCAGCCGTTCGCACAAGGGCCTCATCACCTCCGCCCTCACGACAATGTCATGGCGGTGGACTGGCCTCTTCTTTGGCTGAAGCGGCCCTGGCTCATCGCGGGGAGCCTTTCCTTTCTCCTCGACGGAGAATCTTTGGATCGGCGCCATTGGAATTGCTACTAGCAGTGGAGCAAGGAGGAAGAAGCAAGCGGAACGGGAAGAGATGGGCGACGGGGGCTCTGCCCCCCCCCATTTATAGCAAGAGAAGGCCAACCAGCGCCCCCCATGATCACAGGTAATGATGGTTTTCCCTTGCATGTCGCAGGGACTTGTCAAGTCGGGCAGTTGCCAAGGCAGCGTGGGGAAGTGGAGACGCCCACGTCCAATCAACTGCCACGCGTCGACCAAGGCCGCAGGCTATTGGGGCCCACGGCACTCCGCACTTGACCTTTGGCTTCGCCTCGAAGCCAAGCCCGAGCGCGCCTTTGGCCCGGGGGCTACTGTCGCGTTCTGGGAACGGGGGTCCACAGACTTGCCTGCCTGCGGCCCACGGCATGGCTCTGCAAGCGGGCCCGTACGACCCATCTTCACCAACAAGCATTCAAGACCCTCGCGAGGGGCCAAGCCTCGTGAGGCGGGCGACACAAGACCTCCTCAGGAGCGGCCTCACCAGGTTGGCTCGCGAGGGGCGGAGAGATCAAGGCAAGGCAAACCTCGCGAGGTTCTCGTGACGTGAGCCATGACGACCAAGACCAGGCGGGCGCCAGCGCGTGCAGTGTCCTTGTTTCCTCTTTGGTGCTAAAGGGGCAACCACAGGCGCGGAGTACCGAGGCGTCAAGCAAAGGTTTCCATATCAGTGCAACAAGACCAAGACCAGTAGGACGGCAGGACGGAGGTCACGATGGAGCCCAAGGCAGCGTCACCACCAGAGCCTTTTGCAGGCGAAGACTACTTTGGTCAGGATAAGCTGTACTAGCTGTGCCCTTTCAAATTGGCCGTTGTTGGCTCCCTTCCCGCTCAATATTTGGGGAGAGGACCAGGGCCTCTATAAATAGGAGTAGCCACCACAGTAGGAAGGAAACGAAGCCTCAGGCATCTGATCTTGAGCCAATCCTCACCCACACACAGAGCACAAGAACACCTCAACCTCAGGAGGTTGTTTTTCCCCTTGTAACTGTTCATCCTCAGCCCGAGAGGCAATCCACCACCACCACAAAGGAGTAGGGTATTACACCACAACGGTGGCCCGAACCAGTATAAATCTTGTGTTCTTTGTGTTGCGAGTTCGTCGAGTTAGCCCTTGAGATCTTAGCAAAGCTCGGACGGGGATCGGTAGGGGAAATCTTCATGCGCACCCCAGAGTTCGAACCTTAAGGGTTTTGCCGGAACCCGAGATCCGACAGAAAACACGCCTCTATGGTTCATACTCAGTTAGAACAAGTTGCCCAATCTCAAAAAGAATTTCTTGATGAAATGAACAATAATATAAATGATCATGTTGTTAGAGTATTGACTAGAGGAGGTAGAATGACTCAGGAACCACTTTATTATGAGGGA
This sequence comes from Aegilops tauschii subsp. strangulata, assembly GCF_002575655.3. Taxonomy (NCBI): domain Eukaryota; kingdom Viridiplantae; phylum Streptophyta; class Magnoliopsida; order Poales; family Poaceae; genus Aegilops; species Aegilops tauschii. The sequence goes on along the minus strand of NC_053037.3, from coordinate 271,736,660 downwards.
CATCCTAAAAGAATTGAACAAGCCTCTCAGTAACTAACACTGATGCACATAGTCCTTCTAAAAAGAAAAGGACAAAGAAAAATTATAGGACTTTGCATACTCTAGTGAACCTGAAGTAGGAAAACCTCCTGATAATAATAATGATGTTTGTATTTCTGATGCTGAAACTCACTCTGGTAATGAACATTCATCTATTGATAATGAAAAAGATAATGCTGATGTTCATGAAGACACTCAACTAGACAAAGATAAAGAACCAGATAATGATGTGGAAATAGAACCAGCTGTTGCTCGAAGACATGGAAGAGAAAGAGAACCATGGGTTCAAAAAGCCATGCCCTTTCCACCTAAATCAACCAGGAAAAAATATGACGAAGAATTTGAATGCTTTGCTGAAATGATTAGGCCTGGCTTTTTGTGCACTCGCTTGACTGATATTTTAAAGATGACCCCTTATGCAAAATACATGAAACACATTATCACTAATAAAAAGGAAATATCTAAAGCTTAAATCTCCACCATGCTTGCTAATTATTCTTTTAAGGAAGGGGTACCTAAAAACTTGGAGATCTAGGAATACCAACTATACCTTGCTCTATCAAAAGAAATTATGTCAAAACTGCTTTGTGTGATTTAGGAGCTGGTGTTAGTGTAATGCCTTTCTCTTTATATAAAAGCCTTGACTTGAATAAACTCACACCTGCTGAAATATTTTTGCAAATGGCTGACAAATCAACTGCCATACCTATCGGTATTTCTGAGGATGTGCCTGTTGTTGTTGCAAATGTTACTATCTTAACAGACTTTGTTATACTTGAGATGCCCGAGGACGACAACATGTCGATTATCCTTGGTAGACCCTTCTTTAATACTGCAGGGGCTGTTATTGATTGCAATAAAAGCAATGTCACTTTTCATATCAATGGTAATGAGCATACGGTGCACTTTCCGAAGAAACAATTCCAAGTGAATGGTATTAATGTTATTGAAAAATCTCCGACACTCACTATTGGAAGTTTTCAGATACCTCTACCTACTGATAAAAAGAAATATGATATACTTATTGTTGGGGACATGCATATCCCTATTGAGGTAACTTAGTGTTTTACGAAAGTTCTTTGGTTTCATGCTAATCGAAGGTGGTTGTTAATAAAACTTGATCAACCTTATTAATGGATCATTTTTGAGAGGTATGAAGTTGATGAATTAAGTAGGCACTACCTTATGTCGTTACCTGTTGTTCTCTGTTTTTCTTAGTTAACTAAAATAAAATGCCATGTTTAATCCTGTTTTCTGGATTTTCCGTGCAATAAAAAATGACCCAAAAATAAAAGTTCTCAGAAGGCCCTGAAAATTTAATACGATTATTTTCTGAATATTTCTGAATTTTTGATGCAAATAACATCAGAGGGGGGAGGGTGCACCAGGTGAGCACAACCCACCTGGGCACGCTAGCAGCCCCAGGCGTGCCCTGGTGGGTTGTGGTCCCCACGTGGGCCCGCTCACTTATCTGTTTAGCCCATGTCATCTCCTACCTCTAGAAAAAAAATCACCATTGCTCTCTTGCTCTCTCTCATGTTCTTGCTCTCAAACCCGCAGATTTCAATCTCTTTGATCGAAGATCCGTTTCCAAAACTGTTTTGGGCGATTGCTACTTGGTATGTGACTCCTCTATTGCTCCAATTAGTTTTTGCTTTAGTGGTATGTATTTTGAATAATTAGCTACTCTTGGTGCTGCTGTAGATGAGCTTGCATGTTGAATTCTTAGAGTTCTAAGTAGTTTGAACGCTTAGTATAGCCTCTATGCACCTTATGGGTAGTTGCTATCAATATTGTGAAGTTTTGTTGACAAAAAAAAATTGGACTAAAAATTTCAGAATTTTATTTATAGGAATAAGATGAGTTTCTTTAGGAGTTCTTCGAGGAGGAGGTCTACCGAAGCATCATCCAGTAGTTGCTCGATGCGCCGGTCTTATGTTGAACCAAGCGCAAGCGAAATGCGGGATGCGACTATCAAATCATGTTTATGGCCATGTAACAATTTTTTTGACTATGTACTGCAAGGCAACAGCCTCACAACTCTTTATTAATACTCAAGAGAAAAACATTGTACAAAATACTAAGGACAGAAAGAAAAGGTATACTTACAAGAAAGCCTATGAGAGGGAAGCTATCCAAGAGAGAAGACTATCTCTATATTTATATTTAATCCTATGAGCTAATAAGGAAATATCATGTACAAAGTTTATCCTCCAAGCTCTGAAGCTAGGTTTTTCACTTCTGAAAATCTTTCCATTCCTCTGGGTCCAAATATTCCAAGTGGCAGTAAAGACCACTTCAGAGAAGAAAGGGAAACCAAAATCCCTCCTGGCAGCCGAGGCCATCATATAAGTAGTCTGGTTTGGGTGGGAGATCCAAGAAATACCAAGATAACTCCATACACGTTGGCTGAAGTTGCAAGCAAAGAAGAGATGCACACGATCCTCATGGCTAGACATATGGCACAAAACACAAGTGTCATCTTGTACATTCCAATGCATGCGTTGCATCATATCCTTGGTTTTAAGAGTGCATGAGCATTTCCATCAGTAGAAGCCATCCAAGCAAAAACCTTGATCTTAAGAGTGCATGAGCATTTCTAGATCCACTTAAATATAGGATCAACCACCAGATGACAAAAGTTAAACTCATAATAAATCCTTGATTGAAAATCCCCAGATTTTGATGGCCATTTCCATATGTCCTTACCCTCAGGATCAAGGCTGATTAGGGGTAATAAAGATTGAAGCTGATGTAACCCCTGATAGGCCTCAGATGACATGGGAAGGTGGAGATTGTCAGTCTCTGACGATAGATCAAAGAAATCCCTAACCGTGATCAAGTCATCAATAACAAAAGAATGAAGATGTGGGAATCTTTCCTTCAATGAGATAGTTCCGTCATCAATTTTCCATTTATCCAACCAAAAGACCACAGTGTCACCTGCATGTACCTGTGGAACAACTAGCTGACAAAATTTATCATAAAGACAAGGCACATATCTCCACCAAAAAGAGCCACAACTCTGAGTCACTTGTGGGGCCGACGCTCCATAGTAAGTATCCCAAATTAGATTAACCCAAGGTATATCCAACTTGTTCAAGAATTTAAACAAATGCTTCATTAATAGAGCCTCATTCTAAAATCTTGGTGAGTGACTCCAAGTCCTCCAAACTTCTTGGGTCTACAAACCAGATCCCAAGCGGCCAGTGATTAACATGGGGTATCAGTGTTACCTCTCCAAAGACACTGGCGCATGATCCGCTCAATTTGCTTAAGAATGCATTGACGAAGGGATAACGAGCACCAGAAATATATAGGCATGGATGTGAGCACAAATTGCAAGAGCTGGAGTCGGCTACCTTGATTTAATAAGCATGAAGATGCCAATAAACGCCTCTCGATGCGGTCCACGAGTGGCATTAGGTCATAGATTGTTGGCTGAGAAGTTCCCATCGACAGACCAAGGTAGGTGAAAGGCATAGAGCCAACTTCACATCCAAGCAAACCAGAAATTCTTGCTCCCTCCTCATCAGACATGTTCATGGGAATGAAGGAAGACTTACTGAAGTTGACATGCAATCCCGTGGATAGAGCAAACGTGTCCAGCATCTCTTTGAGAGCAATGATCTGGCTATCAACCGTAGGCAAGAAAATGAGTGTATCGTCGGCATATTGCACAATCGGATAATCATTGGAGTTTGTAGGGATAGTCATTGTGAGAATGTCTCTAGTCCACATCTCATTTACCACTGACTGAAGAAGATCAACCGCAATTACGAAGAGTAGATGAGATAATGGATCACCATGTCGAACACCAGTGCGACACATAAAATGCTGGCCTGGAACTCCATTAAGTAATACCGAAGATGAGCCAGAACAGAGCAGGCTATGGACCCAGCCAGTCCATCGGCTATCAAAGCCCTTACATTGCAACATTCTGAGGATAATATCATGCTCTATTGTGTCAAAAGCCTTGGTGAAATCTAGCTTGAGCAGGATGATGGGCCGCTTGGAAGCTTTACATTGATGTATGTACTCAAAGCACCATGCAAGGCAATCTTGAATAGAGCGGCACTGAAGAAATCCATACAAATTTTTGTGGATGCACTGGAGGATCACCTGTTGCAATCGATTAGCTAGCAGCTTCATTAAGAATTTCAGACATGTGTTGGTCAATGATATTGGACTAAAATCACCAACCACTTCAGGGCTTAACTTCTTGGGAACAAGGGCAATTAGGGATGTGTTGAGGAATTCCAAATTACAATTTCCATCATAGAAATCCTTAACTAACTGCATAAAATCAGCCTTCAAAATGTGCCAACATTTCTTCAAAAAAAGTCCAGTAAAGCCATCTGGACCAGGAGCACGATCGATGGGCATGTGCTTGATTACATCCTCCACCTCAACATCAGTGAAAGGCCGAGATAATTCTTCAAGCCCATCAACCTTAGAGATGAGGGAATCCAAGTCGAAGCCCATTTGGATGCCTTTGGCACGGCCCATTCACTGTTTAAACTCAGCCCAGAACATTCCCGCCAATTGTTGATGAGCAGTGATCACATCTCTAGAAGCATTTCTGATCGAGGAGATAGTGTTTTTCCTATACCTCTCTATTGCCATCGCATGAAAAAAATTGGTGTTCTCCTCACCAATTTTAATAGACCTGATAGTGCAACGTTGGTTCCTATAAATGAACTGCAAATGTAGAACTTCCTCAAGATGAAGCTTTACAATTCTTTTGAAATTAGGGTCAGGCCAACTTAAGGGCCGTAGCTCCTCTAACTCATCCAGGTATAAAATAACCTTGTTACAATCTACAATGAGGGTTTTAACCTTGGAAAGATTCAAATGTCACCTTTTGAGAGCATATCATAGAGCTTTAAATTTGGCCAAAACAGTGGAAGCAATATTTGATTTTCTCATTGGTCTGTTCCAAACTTCAGAAACACACTCGATAAAACCAGGTAGATTAACCCAGTAATTTTTAAATCGAAACACCCGAGCTTTGGGTATGCAGGTGGCTACTGTTACTACACATGGCACATGATCTGATGCAGTGCGTGCAAGAGGCATGACCAAGGTGTTAGGATGATCTGTGGTCCAAGCAACAGAAGTAAAAAATCAATCAATTTGTTCAAGCAAAGGATTTGTCTTCATATTAGACCAAGTGTACTGATGGCCCTTGATTGGCAGTTCAACAAGACCAAGATGACCAATGATTTCATTAAACAAAAAATGTCATCAACATTGCCACCAGGTAAGTTACAATTATCAAGCGATCTCATGAAGTTAAAATCACCAAGAAGAAACCATCTGTCCTCAAAGTTAATATCAAGATTATAGAGCCATTGCACAAATTCATCTCTGGCTGGCCCCTGGCATGGCCCATAGACAATTAGTAAGGACCAAACTTTAGACGTATGCTTGGAGCAGAATTCCACAATAATACCATAGGGTTTTGCCTCAATGAGGCGTCCACCAAAGAAAGAAGAGTTCCAAATAACCATAGTACCAGCAGAAGCACCATTCGACGGTACATAGACAAAATTATCAAAACGGCGAGGACAAAATTTTCTAAGGAATCTTTGATCAATATGCATGCATTTGGTTTCCTGGAGACAAATAATAGAGCAACCACTTCCATCAATCTTTTGCTTGACTGCAAGCTGACGTGCTTCAGAATTAAGACCACGCATGTTCCAACACAGAACCTTCCAATCCCCAAAACCGTTCTGATTCATTACAAACCAAAAGAAAGACCAGGAAAAGTAGATCACGTTGTGACCTACACACACCAGATACATATAGCAATACCATAAGGTTCAACACATAAAAGCATAAGTAAAGATAAATGGCAATTTGGAAGGGACGCCATGGGCCCAAATTCTAAAAGTGATTACTGATCATCAGAGCTCCTACTGCTGCTTGATTGGGATGGATCAGCTACAAGCTTCTCCACTGTGATCTTCTCAGGAGCAATGCGTAGTCGAGCCTCAATACGCTGCATCACCAATAGTGCTGGGTCGTGGCACATCCAGGCCATCAGAAGTCTGCGTAGAAGATTTGGTCTTGCGCTTCTTTGTGGCATGTGGCAACTTGTTAGTACCGGCAGCCTTATTCTGCATCTTACGATAATCATCCTTCAGAGCACTAAGACGGGCACTGCGGTGCACTTCAGTGTCAACCAAAGGCGTAACCACTTTGCGTTCATGCTTCTTAGTCACCTTAGAAATAGCAGTGAACTCAAAAGATTCAGTTATAGGCTCAGAGATCTCATCAAAGCACAATGCTCGGGCCACAGGCCGCTTGATTGGCGAGAAATGATGAACAAAGGTGTTGCAACTGTGAGACATAGGCTTCAGGGAAAGCTTGAATTCAGGCTCATGGAAGCTGATCTCCCAGCATCGCTTGGAAAGCAGAATCAGTCCCATGGCAGGCAGGAAAGCAGACTTGGGTATCTCCGAAACCCACATAAATGGCATCATCCTCTGAAAGCTGCGCTGCCATTGCATGACAGGGGGAAGAACTGGGCCAAAGACTGTCAGAACCTGCCAATATGCAGAGGAGGTTGCACAGGAGCCATTGGGGGCTGATAGATCACTACATCAGCAATTTGCTCATCATTATTAACAGATGCATCAGAGACTTGCAGAATAACTGATTCCTGTGACTGATTTTCTTCAACTTGCTCATGTTGCTCATTAACCTGATTATTGGGTGCTATGTCATCATTAGGTTGATCATGCGCAGGCGGCGGCACATTGTTCCAACCAAGCTCAGGAAACTCAGGCATAACCTAGTTGTGATTATCAAACTGCATATGCCCCCGGAGTGGATGAGGATTGCCTTTGAAGGACATAGGATCCTCATCAGCTGGCAGAACATTAGCAAAATCTGCTGACATAATATAGATTGGAGCAATCCAAGAGATCATTGCCCCACCAAAATCAGCATACTCACGATAAACCACATCACGCGACACTAAAGATGGCACCGGGAAAGAAACATATGCCAGGGTGCGGACTAACATTGGATCATCTTGATGCCAGTAGTGAAAGCGACCAAACGTACAAATCGCATCAGCAATATACTGCGTGCGCCTGTAATCTAGGGGTATACCAACTATCATAACCCATCCGTGACAAAAACCTTGTGTTGCTCTGTAGTTGATACCCTCGTCATGCGGAACAAAGCGAACAAATCTATCATTGCCCAAATCAAACGGGGGGTGATCCACAAGTGCTTGCCTAGCAACTGGACTAGGAAACCGAAAAAGTCCGACCCCTTCAATCCAAGGTTGAGCATCAAGAACAGCCTGCCCAAGAGTGTTAACAACAAAATCACTGACCATGTTGCGGTAGATGAGGTTTTCTTCAGGCAGAGGAGCCAGTTCGATGATGGCGATGGCGTAATCCTCATGCTGCCGATCAGGCGCCACCGCCGGAGAGAAGAAAGTGTGTGGGAGATGCAAAGAACTGTCGTCGATGATGTCGAAGCCCGGTGGAGCAAACTCCAGAGGATCCAGAGAAAAGTTGGCCATTGCCGGCGTCGGAGTTGCAGCGGCTGGTGTAGTTGGATCTACAGTGGCATGAGGGGGGGGGGGTGGGCGGTGGTGGCGAGGTGGGCGGCATAGGCGTAATGGGCGGTGGCTCAGTGGGCAATGGCGGAAGCGATGGGGTGGCAGGCATGATGGAACAGGGCAGAGACCCAACTGGACAAGCTGGGAGGGAAACTGAGGCACCGAGCGAGGATATCTCTACTAACCGGCATGGAGAAGTAGGATTGACTCACAGGACCCACTTGTAAGTCGGAGAAGGCGGAGAGTCAGAGCAACCCTTGGCTCTGTGGCCCAGCCGATAGCATCTACAACAACAAATCTGCTTCGTGCACAAGCTGGTATGATGCAACATAGATAAATAGTTTTGACACTTCCAAACATTGAACACAATATCATTAATGAGATCATTAACCCTAGCAGAATCCACCGGAGAATTTGGTAATTGATTACCCTTAACCGCCTGAGGTGATTTCTCAATTGGGGAAACAGAAATATCCAATGGGGCCTCTGAAGATCGCAGTTGGGACAAAGGTTGGGTCATAGCTAATCCATGATGGGCCGCTAAACCTAGTGCAACGCAACCATTTTCCACGATATCTTGCGTCACATGCAAATCCTTTCCAATCAAGATAGATGCAGTTTCGGTTATCACGCCGGTATTTTTGGCCGGGACGTTGATTGTTCTGAAAGAGATGGGTGGCGTCGCCACCGTCCACTAGAGGTTGGTTGCCGCCGGTGACGGAAGGATAACTTTTTCACGTGGATTCACGACATAACCTGCCTCTGAGACTGTATCAACACATAGCTGCGTAGCTGGGTATCGATAACCCTTACATGCTGGGTACTGTTGAAACGTGGCAAAAGAAAGCTTTTTTCCCAATGATGAACCCGGACGAACTAAAGATTTTGAAGGAGGCTTGTGCATAGCAAGCAAACCAAGAGTAGCACGCTTTTTAGAGGGACTAACTAGAATCCACTCAACGTCACACTCTTTTTCTAGATCTCAAACTCACGCTTCCAATTAGGGCCACCATTCCCCCACAAATGAAAATATCATTTGAAATGCGGGCATGCAAACGATCACAGCTACAGAATATAGAGTCCAACTTGTTTGCAAGAGATAATAAATGAAAATACCTTGTCCTTGATGTGTTGAACCGACATATCAATTGCAGATCCACCAATTGCTGATTCCAAGGTAGCCGCCACTGAATCTTCATTACGGCGGAAATCATGCCTACTGAAAGACACAATCATAATGAAATGACCCGTGTCATCCGTGGGATGGACAGATCTCCCACAATATTTGAAAACCTTATCCGAAAAGTTGAAGCCCACCGAGAAATCCAATCCCAACGTTGGTCCACCAGAAGAACCCATGTGAGATGGGTACAGATGTGTAGATCAGAAGACGCCGGAGTAGATGAGTGGAAGAGATCCAAGTTTCACTGGTCAGATTTGAAGATCTCCGGATTGCCTAGGTCGTGGGTGGGAGGGGGAGCCCCCATGTAACGATTTCATGGTCAGCGCGGGTATTAAGGAAGAATTGAGAAGTATCTTCACAACGCCGAGCTCGGCCCCTACATTGAAGATAAGTGCAACCAACATCTCAACCTCATAGGAAATTTTACTAAGAAATTTAAATATTTTCAGCGTGAGTCTAGAGTTTCGTTTAACCTGTATGATCATCCTTATACCATGCTCTAGAGATGTTTTCTAATATCTACAAAATTCCATTTTGGGGTTCGCTAGACGAGCCACCAAGAGGTGAATATGAGACATTCTTGACTAGTCTTTGTTACGGTGAGGATAGAGGAGTGACACAAGGTAGAATAAAAAGTATTCATTTCCCATCAATTCAATACTTTGCACTCCTTAATGGAAAATGCATCATGGGCAAGCAAGATTGTAGCACACCATGTGCTCCTGACTTGAGCCTTATACACACTGCCCTGACCAGAATTAGAAGTTATAATCTTGGAGCGATTGTTGCATGTAGGCTGCAACATTACGCTGGTAGTGGTTATTTCTATGGTGGGATTTATGCTTCTCGTTTAGCTAAAGAGGCCGGTGTTACATCTCTTCCTTATGACCCCATCTTACCTACTCAGTACTTAGACTTTGAGGCCATGAAGCGCCATAAGTTCCTTAAGGGCAAAATCACTGATTATACTTACAAATTGAGGTTCAATAAAGAAACCATTGTAAATGTTGCGTTGCCTGCACCTGCTCTTTTTGATTATGACAGCAAAAGAAGATATTATGTTCTTGAGAGCGAGGCCCGCTCGTACAAGGCGGAGATCGAGGCAGCTCAGTGGGTTGAGGTGGTTGCACCAACAGCCTCCGTGAGCTACCACTTTGACTACTATGCAGGCTGCGTATGGGGATTAGCTAGGCCACAAGCCTAAGCTGGGGGGAGTACGTTTTTCCATCGACATTGCATTCATGTTCACACATTTCATTCCAATCATCGGTGTTCACACTTTTCCATTATATCTATGTTCTAGGTCCGCTCTTGCAAGTCATATTCACCTATTACATGTTATGATCCATAAACCCCGGGGTGACAATAACCGGGATACTTTTTGGTGATGACCGTAGTTTGAGGAGTTCATGTATTCACTATGTGTTAATGCTTTTTTCTGGTTCTCTATTAAAATGAGACCTTAATATCCCTTAGTTTCCTTATGGACCCCGCTACCATGGGAGGGTAGGACAAAAGATGTCATACAAGTTCTTTACATAAGCACGTATGACTATTTACGGAATACATGCCTACATTATATTTATGAACTGGAGCTAGATTTGTATTGCCCTAGATTATGACTGTTATGTGATGAATATCATCCAATGAATCCAGCGATCCAATGCCTACGAATTTTCCTCATATTGTTCTTGCTAAGTTACTATTGCTATTGTTACTGTTACACTTGGTACAAAATCATTGCTATCACTTTTACCGTTACTACTGATGTCACCACTACTATCAAAACTATCACTACTTTGCTATTGATCACTTTGCTGCAGATATTTAATCTCCAGGTGTGGTTGAATTGACAACTCAGCTGCTAATACTTGCAAATATTCTTTGGCTCCCCTTGTGTCGAATCTATAAGTTTGGTTTGAATACTCTACCCTCGAAAACTATTGCGATCCCCTATACTTGTGGGTTATCAAGACCTTTTTTTGGCGCCGTTTCCGGGGAGCATAGCTATATTTGTTGAGTCACTTGGGATTATTATCTATTTATCACTATGAAGAATCTGAGGGATACCAAGACTAAGATATTTCCCTCTAAGACGAGGGGAGGTATGGTACTGCCATCTAGCTCTGCACTTGATTCATCTTCTCTTTTGAGTAGACTTGCAACACCACCACATGCTATTAATCATGATATGTCGCAAGTTATTGATGATGCTACTTCTTCTATGAATGATACTCATGATGATGCTAGTACCTTGCTTGATGATGATGTGCCTTTAGGTGAATTTCTTGATGAACAACTTGCTAGAGCTAAAGATATGGATAATGCCGAAACTGATGAAATTATTGAAACTGGTGAAGTGCTCGAAACTGAAAATCTTGAAACACCTATTAGACCTAGCTCTCCTAGGTATGAATTGCCCAAGATACTTGCTAGAATGAAATGTGATCCTAAGTTTGCTACTTCACCTATCTTTGTTACTGATAAGGATTATGAATTCTCTATCGACCCAGAGTTAATTACTTTGGTTGAATCTGATCCTTTCCATGGTTATGAAACCGAAACTGTTGTGGCACACCTTACTAAATTAAATGACATAGCCACCCTATTTTCTCATGATGTTAACATTCGCTACTATTATATTCTCAATTAATCCCGTTCTCATTAAAGGGTGATGCTAAGAAATGGTACAATACTCTTGCTCCTGGTTGTGTGCGTTGTCCCCAGGGTAGATTTATTACTTCTCTGAAAAATATTTTCCTGGTCATAAGAAACAAGCTGCTTTATAGGAAATATTTAACTTTGTGCAATTTGAAGAAGAGAGTCTCCACAAGCTTGGGGAAGGCTTCTCCAATTGCTTAATGCTTTGCTGATCACCCTCTTAAGAAAAATGAAATACTTGATATCCTCTATAGTGGACTAACCGATGCTCCTAGGGACTTCCTAGATAGTTGTGTTGGTTGTGTTTCCAGGGAACGAACTGTTGAACAAGCTGAGTAATTATTGAATAACATATTGAAAAATTATGATGATTGGAGTCTTCCTGAATCACCACCTAAACCCACTCCAACGAAGAGGGGTATCTTATATCTAAGTCCTGAAGATATGCAAGAGGTAAAGAAATGTATGAAGGAAAAATGTATTAATGCTGAAGATGTCAAAAATTTACCTGCTATTGAAGAAATAAATGGACTTGGCACACCACCACGACAGGTGGTAGATGTAAAATCTTTAATGAAATTTGATCAAAGTGACATCCCTTACAATAACATCCTAGTCAATGCCTTTATGAGTTTGATAAATACATTAGAAAACACGATCATTTCAATGCAAATGTTATTAAACAATTGAAATACAATTCTGATATGATTGCTCGCTTGAGTAACTTGTTATTTAGAATCACTAATGATGTTAGAGGTGTAGGTAAACACACCTCTATGGTTCATACTCAGTTAGAACAAGTTGCCAAATCTCAAAAAGAATTGGATGATGAAATGAACAATAATATAAATGATCATGATGTTAGAGTAATGACTAGAGATAGAATGACCCAGGAACCACTTTATCCTGAGGGACATCCTAAAATAATTGAACAAGACTCTCAAAGAACTATGTTGGTGTACAAAAGTAGGGGCCTTTCTGTACCCCTTTACTTGTGCACGGGTAGTCGTAGCAGCGTCTGTGGCCATGCTTGGCGGGGCAGAGGAAGGGAAAGAACAAGACCGCCAAGGCAGCATTCAAGCCAGAGGCGTGAAGAGCAAAGGGGCAAGATGGATTCCCCCCAACAAGATCCTTGCCGGGGGCGGCCTACATAGCTCCGGCAAGAGCCTTGCCGGGGAAACTTGCCCAACACCAGCGAGGCCGCTACCTTTGAGCCTGAGAATCCTCACACCACGACAACATCAGGACCAAGGCTCGGGGGCGCCTACGTGGTGGCATGCAGATCTTTGTCAACATCAGAGGCCTGCAATTCTAAAGAGAAGAACCAGAAGATGAAGACCCCCCCAGCAAGATCCTTGCCGGGGACGGACGAAGACCCCCGGCAAGGTCCTTGACGGGGACGGCCGAAGACCCCCGGCAAGGCCCTTTCCGGGGACGCCTACGAGGCCCCCACAAGACCCTTGGCGGGGCATCTGCAGGGCCACGGCCAGGCCCAGACCTACCAAGGCACCGCTGCCCCACGGCCGTTCCAACACGGCAACCAGCCCACCAACTAGGCAAGCACCTGCGTGGTAGCGTGCGGCTTCTAGGCCAACTAAGGAAGCACCTGCGTGGCGGCATGCAGATCTTCGTGAAGACCCTATCACCGCACCAGCGCAGCAGCCAGCCAGCCAGCATGGCACTGCATGCCTCGTCAGCTTGGACGTGCGTCGGAGCTATGCAAGGCGGTGATGGACAGGACGAGCTTCGTTGCCGTCCCCGATAAAGCAAGAGGGCACGTAGGCAGCGCATTAAATGCGTTTGTCCTACAGTGTCAGGCGATAAACTTGTACACTGTAGATACTTTCCACCTCCTGTGTGCCACTGTGGCGAACCGTTCGACATATAAAAGGAGGCCCGAGGCATACTGTGGGAGTGATACGTCTCCAACGTATCTATAATTTTTGATAGCTCCATGCTATATTATCTTCTGTTTTGGACATTATTGGGCTTTATTATACACTTTTATATTATTCTTGGGACTAACCTATTAACCAGAGGCCCAGCCCAGAATTGCTGTTTTTTGCCTATTTCAGAGTTTCGCAGAAAAAGAATATCAAACGGAGTCCAAACGGAGTCCAAACGGAATGAAACCTTCGGGAACGTGATTTTCGGAACGAACATGATCCAGAGGACTTGGACCCTACGTCAAGAAAGCTACCAGGAAGCCACGAGGTAGGGGGCGCGCCTACCCCTCGGGCGCGCCCTCCACCCTCGTGGGCCCCACGTTGCTCCACCGACGTACTCCTTCCTCCTATATATACCTACGTACCCTCAAACTACCAAATACGGAGCCAAAAACCTAATTCCACCGCCGCAACCTTCTGTACCCGTGAGATCCCATCTTGGGGCCTGTTCCGGAGCTCCGCCGGAGGGGGCATCGATCACGAAGGGCTTCTACATCAACACCATAGCCTCTCCGATGATGTGTGAGTAGTTTACCTCAGACCTTTGGGTCCATAGTTATTAGCTAGATGGCTTCCTCTCTCTTTTTGGATCACAATACAATGTTCTCCCCCTCTCTTGTGGAGATCTATTCGATGTAATCTTCTTTTGCGGTGTGTTTGTTGAGACCGATGAATTGTGGGTTTATGATCAAGTTTATCTATGAACAATATTTGAATCTTCTGAATACTTTTATGTATGATTGGTTATCTTTGCAAGTCTCTTTGAATTATCAGTTTGGTTTGGCCTACTAGATTGATCTTTCTTGCAATCGGAGAAATGCTTAGCTTTGGGTTCAATCTTGCGGTGTCCTTTCCCAGTGACAGTAGGGGCAGCAAGGCACGTATTGTATTGTTTCCATCGAGGATAAGAAGATGGGGTTTATATCATATTGCATGATTTTATCCCTCTACATCATGTCATCTTGCTTAAAGCGTTAATCTGTTCTTATGAACTTAATACTCTAGATGCATGCTGGATAACGGTCGATGTGTGGAGTAATAGTAGTAGATGTAGGCAGGAGTCAGTCTACTTGTCTCGGACGTGATGCCTATATACATGATCATACCTAGATATTCTCATAACTATGCTCAATTCTGTCAATTGCTCAACAGTAATTTGTTCACCCACCGTAAAATACTTATGCTCTTGACAGAAGCCACTAGTGAAACCTATGGCCCCCGGGTCTATTCTCCATCATATTAATCTTCCAACACTTAGCTATTTCCGTTGCCTTTTATTTTGTTTTGTTTTGCATATTTATCACAAAAATACCAAAAATATTATCTTATCATATCTATCAGATCTCACTCTCGTAAGTGACCGTGTAGGGATTGACAACCCCTTATTGCGTTGGTTGCGAGGATTTATTTGTTTGTGTAGGTGCGAGGGACTCGTGCGTGGCCTCCTACTGGATTGATACCTTGGTTCTCAAAAACTGAGGGAAATACTTATGCTACTTTGCTGCATCACCCTTTCCTCTTCAGGGGAAAACCAACGCAGTGCTGAGGAGGTAGCAAGAAGGATTTCTGGCGCCGTTGCCCGGGAGGTCTCACAAAAGTCAACATACCAAGTACCCATCACAAACCCTTATCTCCCGCATTACATTATTTGCCATTTGCCTCTCGTTTTCCTCTCCCCCACTTCACCCTTGCTGTTTTATTCGCCCTTCTTCCGTTCGTCCTTTTGTTTGCTCATGTTGCCATGTGCCTTCTATATGCTTGCATCTTCGCTTGCTGAAAATCTACTGATATGGATCCACTTAAAGTGTTCTACTTGGATCATCTTCGATCCTTATGAGCTCGTGCTGAAACCCCAACTAGCCTAGTTGATGGGAAATCTTTAGACGAGCATGCTCATTTTGTGTGTCACCGTTTGTCTGAAAAAGGTAAACTCTTATGGAATCAAATAAACATATTGCTATGTTATGCTTGGAATCTTTGTGAAATTTGTGATTTTAATTGTTGCTCTAAGAACCCTAAAAAACACCTTCCCTACCTATGTGAGTTTAATGACAATGAAATCTTATCTTCTTATGCTAAGGTTGTTTATAGTTACTATGATATCAAACAAATTGAAGAATTTGTTGCTTTTAAGTGTGCTTATGAAGTTTCTTCTTTGATTGAAAAGTATGACATTACACTCTACGAATCTGAAAATTTTGACATACTTAAATATTGCTATGAAAACCATGCTCATAATGTCCATGTCAAAGAATTTATTGAGAGAATGACCGTTGCTTTGGGAGAAAATAATGATATGCATGAATTTATAGATAATGATGATTCCTATGATTTGATTGAAATATCCCTTGATGAACATGATGCTTGCTATTCTTGTGACTATGATGCCAATATTTATGAAGATGAATTTGCTATAGTTCCTTATGTTAAACATGAGATCGTTGCTATTGCACCCATACTTGGTAGTTCCTTCGATGAAAAGCATGATTGCAGTGATGTTATTATAAATTCTCTTAATGCCAATTGTGTCAATAATATGCAAAACCCTAAGCTTGGGGATGCTAGTTTTGCTATGTCTACTATTTTTTGCAATGATCATGATATGGGTGATTCTTCTTTTGATCTTGAAAATTTATTTAAGCCCCATGATGAATATGAGATTGATAATAGTGTTTGCAATAATATTAAAAGTGGGTTTGGAAGAGTGTCAACTTTAGATCCCACATATTTGGAGAATGTTCAATCTTATGAAGTTTTTGATAAAAGTGGGTTTGGAGAGGTCATGACTTTAGTTAATGTTAATCCCACTATTTTGGAAGAGTGTCAACTTTGCATACATGTGGGTCGTGTTAAGAATATGTTTTGTGATACCTATATTGTTGAATTTGCTTATGATCCTACATGTAATTATTATGAGAGAGGAAAATATGGTGGTAGAAATTTTCATGTTACTAAATTACCCCTCATTATGTTGAGCTTGCTATTGTTTCTTTCCGCTTCCTTGCATATGCTAGTTTTTGCTTGCCTTGATAATTTGTTTGCCTATAAGATGCCTATGCATAGGAAGTATGTTAGACTTAGATGTGTTTGTCATGTGTTTCATGATGCTCTCTTTGCGCTTCAATTCTTGTCCTTCATGTGAGCATCATCGAAATCTCAATGCCTAGCTAGGGGCGTTAAACAATAGCGCTTGTTGGGAGGCAACCCAATTTTTTTTTATTTTTTTTTGCTTTTTGCTTCTGTTTAGGAATAAATATTTTTTCTAGCCTCTGGTTATATGTGTTTTTATGTTTTAATTAGTGTTTGTGCCAAGTTAAACCTATAGGATCTTCTTGGATGATAGTTATTTGATCTTGCAGAAAATTCCAGAAACTTTCTGTTCACGAAAATAATTGTAAAAAATCACCAGAACGTGATAAAATATTGATTCCAATTTCTTCTGAACAATAAACAAATTTTCTAGGTCTTCCTATTTTGGTGATTTTTTGGAGTTCCAGAAGTTTGCGTTAGTTACAGATTACTACAGACTGTTCTGTTTTTGACAGATTCTGTTTTTCGTGTGTTGTTTGCTTATTTTGATGAATCTATGGCTAGTAAAATAGTTTATAAACCATAGAGAAGTTGGAATACAGTAGGTTTAACACCAATATAAATAAATAATGAGTTCATTACAGTACCTTGAAGTGGTCTTTTGTTTTCTTTCGCTAACGGAGCTCACGAGATTTTCTGCTGAGTTTTGTGTTGTGAAGTTTTCAAGTTTTGGGTGAAAGATTTGATGGATTATGGAACAAGGAGTGGCAAGAGCCTAAGCTTGGGGATGCCCATGGAACCCCCAAGATAATATAAGGACACCAAAAAGCCAAAGCTTGGGGATGCCCCGGAAGGCATCCC
Source organism: Aegilops tauschii subsp. strangulata (assembly GCF_002575655.3). NCBI lineage: Eukaryota > Viridiplantae > Streptophyta > Magnoliopsida > Poales > Poaceae > Aegilops > Aegilops tauschii. The sequence continues at coordinate 271,719,355 of NC_053037.3, read as the reverse complement.
CTCTTTCGTCTACTTCCATCGGTAACTTTACTTGGAGCTATATTTTTATTCACCGCATGATATGTGTTTTGCTTGGAGCGTCTTGTATGATTTGAGTCTTTGCTTTTTAGTTTACCACAATCATCTTTGCTGTACACACCTTTTGAGAGATACACACATGATTCGGAAATTATTAGAATACTCTATGTGCTTCACTTATATCTTTTGAGTTATATAGTTTTTGCTCTAGTACTTCACTTATATCTTTTAGAGCATGGTGGTGGATTTGTTTTATAGAAACTATTGATCTCTCATGCTTCACTTAGATTATTTTGAGAGTATTAAATAGCATGGTAATTTGCTTAAATAATCCTAATATGCTAGGTATTCAAGATTAGTAAAAAACTTTCTTATGAGTGTTTTGAATACTAAGAGAAGTTTGATGCTTGATGATTGTTTTGAGACATGGAGGTAGTGATATTAAAGTTGTGCTAGTTGAGTAGTTGTGAATTTGAGAAATACTTGTGTTGAAGTTTGCAAGTCCCGTAGCATGCACGTATGCTAAACGTTATGTAACAAATTTGAAACATGAGGTGTTCTTTGATTGTCCTCCTTATGAGTGGCGGTCGGGGACGAGCGATGGTCTTTTCCTACCAATCTATCCCCCTAGGAGCATGCACGTAGTGTTTGGTTTTTGATCACTTTTAGATTTTTGCAATAAGTATGTGAGTTCTTTATGACTAATGTTGAGTCCATGGATTATACGCACTCTCACCTTTCCATCATTGCTAGCCTCTCCGGTACCGTGCATTGCCCTTTCTCACATTGAGAGTTGGTGCAAACTTCGCCGGTGCATCCAAACCCTGTGATATGATACGCTCTTTCACACATAAAACTCCTTATATCTTCCTCAAAACAGCCACCATACCTACCTATTATGGCATTTCCATAGCCATTCTGAGATATATTGCCATGCAACTTTCCACCGTTCCGTTTATCATGACACGTTCATCATTGTCATATTGCTTTGCATGATCATGTAGTTGACATAGTATTTGTGGCAAAGCCACCATTCATAATTCTTTCATACATGTCACTCTTTGTTCATTGCATATCCCGGTACACCGCCGGAGGCATTCATATAGAGTCATACTCTGTTCTATTATCGAGTTGTAATCATTGAGTTGTAAATAAATAGAAGTGTGATGATCATCATTTTCTAGAGCATTGTCCCAAGTGAGGAATAAAAAACAAGAGAGGAAGGCCATAAAAAAAAGAGAAGGCCCAAAAAAATGAGAGAAAAAGAGACAAGGGACAATGTTACTACCCTTTTACCACACTTGTGCTTCAAAGTAGCACCATAACTTCATGATAGAGAGCCTCTTGTTTTGCCAATTTCATATACTAGTGGGAATTTTTCATTATAGAACTTGGCTTGTATATTCCAACAATGGGCCTCCTCAAGTGCCCTAGGTCTTCGTGAGCAAGCAAGTTGGATGCACACCCACTTAGTTTCTTTTGATTGAGCTTTCATATATTTATACCTCTAGTGCATCCGTTGCATGGCAATCCCTACTCCTTGCATTAACATCAATCGATGGGCATCTCCATAGCTCATTGATTAGCCTCGTTGATGTGAGACTTTCTCCTTTTTTGTCTTCTCCACATAACCCCCATCATCATATTCTATTCCACCCATAGTGCTATGTCCATGGCTCACGCTCATGTATTGCATGAAGGTTGAAAAAGTTTGAGATTACTAAAGTATGAAACAATTGCTTGGCTTGCCATCGGGGTTGTGCATGATGAGAGCATTCTTGTGTGACGAAAATGGAGCATGACTAAACTATATGATTTTGTAGGGATGAACTTTCTTTGGCCATGTTATTTTGAGAGGACATAATTGCTTAGTTAGTATGCTTGAAGTATTATTATTTCTATGTCAATATTGAACTTTTATCTTGAATCTTTCGGATCTAAATATTCATACCACAATTAAGAAGAATTACATTGAAATTATGCCAAGTAGCATTCCACATCAAAAATTCTGTTTTTATCATTTACCTACTCGAGGATGAGCAGGAATTAAGCTTGGGGATGCTTGATACGTCTCCAACGTATCTAGAATTTTTGATTGCTCCATGCTATATTATCTTCTGTTTTGGACATTATTGGGCTTTATTACACACTTTTATATTATTTTTGGGACTAACCTATTAACCGGAGGCCCAGCCCAGAATTGCTGTTTTTTTGCCTATTTCAGAGTTTCGCAGAAAAATAATATCAAACGGAGTCCAAACGGAATGAAACCTTCGGGAACGTGATTTTCGGAACGAACATGATCCAGAGGACTTGGACCCTACGTCAAGAAAGCTACCAGGAAGCCACGAGGTAGGGGGGCGCGCCTACCCCCTAGGCGCGCCCTCCACCCTCGTGGGCCCCACGTTGCTCCACCGACGTACTCCTTCCTCCTATATATACCTACGTACCCCCAAACTACCAGATACGGAGCCAATAACCTAATTCCACCGTCGCAACCTTCTGTACCCGTGAGATCCCATCTTGGGGCCTGTTCCGGAGCTCCGCCGGAGGGGGCATCGATCACGGAGGGCTTCTACATCTACACCATAGCCTCTCCGATGATGTGTGAGTAGTTTACCTCAGACCTTCGGGTCCATAGTTATTAGCTAGATGGCTTCCTCTCTCTTTTTGGATCTCAATACAATGTTCTCCCCCTCTCTTGTGGAGATCTATTCGATGTAATCTTCTTTTGTGGTGTGTTTGTTGAGATCGATGAATTGTGGGTTTATGATCAAGTTTATCTATGAACAATATTTGAATCTTCTGAATTCTTTTATGTATGATTGGTTATCTTTGCAAGTCTCTTCGAATTACCAGTTTGGTTTGGCCTATTAGATTGATCTTTCTTGCAATGGGAGAAGTGCTTAGCTTTGGGTTCAATCTTGCGGTGTCCTTTCCCAGTGACAGTAGGGGCAGCAAGGCACGTATTGTATTGTTGCCATCGAGGATAACAAGATGGGGTTTATATCATATTGCATGAGTTTATCCCTCTACATCATGTCATCTTGCTTAAAGCGTTACTCTGTTCTTATGAACTTAATACTCTAGATGCATGCTGGATAGCGGTTGATGTGTGGAGTAATAGTAGTAGATGCAGGCAGGAGTCGGTCTACTTGTCTCGGACGTGATGCCTATATACATGATCATACCTAGATATTCTCATAACTATGCTCAATTCTGTCAATTGCTCAACAGTAATTTGTTCACCCACCGTAAAATACTTATGCTCTTGAGAGAAGCCACTAGTGAAACCTATGGCCCCCGGGTCTATTCTCCATCATATTAATCTTCCAACACTTAGCTATTTCCGTTGCCTTTTATTTTGTTTTGTTTTGCATATTTATCACAAAAATACCAAAAATATTATCTTATCATATCTATCAGATCTCACTCTCGTAAGTGACCGTGTAGGGATTGACAACCCCTTATTGCGTTGGTTGCGAGGATTTATTTGTTTGTGTAGGTGCGAGGGACTCGTGCGTGGCCTCCTACTGGATTGATACCTTCGTTCTCAAAAACTGAGGGAAATACTTACGCTACTTTGCTGCATCACCCTTTCCTCTTCAAGGGAGAACCAACGCAGTGCTCAAGAGGTAGCAGGGAGGATTCAGACTTTTTGGACTGGGCATGCATGGCAGCTAGTTCAAGAGCTCAAGAACACCAAATATACATAGACAAGCAGGACTAGGGTATTACGCATCGTTTGCGGCCTGAACCTGGGTGAAAATCCCCTCGTGTTGATTGCTAGACCTGCTGTTTGCGCAGCCCCATGCCCCGCCAACCGTAGAAGGGATTCCCCGGATCCCATATGTGTCGTTTCCCCGACATCTTTGGCGCGCCGGGTGGGGGGCGTGAGGTTGTGAAAATCTGGTCTAGAAGTTAGCGCATCGACTTCTTCATCGCCATGGCTCCCAAGAAGAAGGGAATCACGGCGATCGGTTCGTCCGGAGCCGAACCGCCCGTACCAGCGCGGGCGGGCGATAGGGCGGCCACGGGTGGCAGCGGAGGCGCGGCCCACGAGCCTCCACGACACCCTGGCGATCGGAGCTAGGCAAGCAGCGTCGTTCGAGCCCAAGACGACGAACCATAAGCCGCTGGGTCCAAGGGCGGGGCCATGCTTCCCACGAGCGGCGCGGCAACCTCCAGGACGCCCCAGCCGACGTCCGTGCCACAGTCTTCCCAGGTCGCGCGCGACGAGCAACGCCGCGACGCCGGTGCCCTCGGGGACCGCCGCGGGAACAGCCCTTTGCGTCACTCGCGTGATGCACCGGCCAGCATGCGCGCCCAGACGCTGGCGGGAACGGCGCACGACCGCGACACCGTGATAGAGCTCCTTCTAACGTGGTTAGAAGTCAGAGCGCCTCACGGTCCATGCAGCTTTCGCTGCAACCCACGCCAGCAGAAGCGTTGGCGCGCCTGCAACTGCTCCTCGACTTTCCTCCTGCCGCGGAGAAGCTTGACGAGTGGAGATCCACCATTCGGAACCTCATCATCTTTGCTAGTAAAGATGAACCGCGACTAGTGGGACCCTCGTGCCGGCGCTCTGTAGAGCCGGTGCACGCTGGTGGTGGGAGGTCCGGAGGTGCCGCGGCCACGGTGCACTCTCCTCCCCCACGCCAGCAACAGCAGCCACCGACTCGTCGGGCCGGCGCCTGTGACAACGTTTCCACAGCGTCGTCCGACCCGTGAGCCCGCTGCGACCAAAGTCAACTTCTTCGGGAGCGAGCCCAGGAAGACGCTTGGACCACTATCGAGCAGCGGTGGGAAGCGCGTTATCAGTTAGATAGGCGTGCGGGGCCCACTATGGACCGCCCAGCGCCGGGAGGTTCCGGTGACCTAACTTACGAGGTGGGTTGTCCAGCCTTTACCAGTGAGCTGCGGCAGTTCCAGCGGCCCTCCCACCGCACATTCAAGCCTGATGTTGGGGAAAAGTACAATGGCAAGACTCACCTGTCGGAGTTCCTCAGCATCTACACCATCGCGACGACAAGGTGCTTGCCAACTACTTTCTGTTGGCACTTAAGCCCAACGTCATGTCATGGTTGATGCACCTGCCAGTGGATTCCATTTCTTCTTGGTCGGATCTGTGCCACGAGTTTGTTGGCACCTTTACCGGGGGCCACCAAGCTCCTGGCCAGGCAACTGATTTGCATGTCATCCCACAGAAGGACGGTGAACCCCTGCGCAAGTATATACAAAGGTTCAGCCATGTGCAGTACAACATCCCAGATGTTCATCCCGCCGCCGTCATCAGTGCATTTCATCAGAATGTACGCAACCGCAAGATGCGTGAAGAGATGGCGATGAACAAGGTCAAGGATGTGGCCGAGCTTTATGTTTTGGCCGATAGATGTACTCGGGCTGAAGAGGGGAGGAAGTACCCCGGCGAAGATGGCGGCGCGGAAACCGACTCCACAGATGAAGACGCCGTTGCCCCAGAAAAGAAGGGCTGACGCCGCAATAGTAAAAATAAGGGCAAGACCGTGCTTGCCGTCGAGGGATCCAGAGACCCCGGCGCCGCCAAGAAGGCCAAGGCTGATGACCCCGGCAAAGAAGTTGCCGGGTGCGCCGCCTGCCGGGCCTTGGCGGCTACTGACAAGCCAGGGGGCTCCGACAAGCAGTACTGCAAGATCCATCACACCAAGGGCCATGACCTCCAGAATTGCCGACAGGTTCTGCTGCTTCCAGAGAAGCAGAAAGCTAAGTATGAGAGGCGCGATAAGGAGAAGGGCCAGGATGGTGCTGAGGCATCCGGCAAGAAGCATGGCAGTCGAGGAGGCCGCCGCGACAAAGATAGTCAACAAGAGAGGCCCGCTCGGGGCCGCGACAAGAAGGAGGGAGATGATGATCATGATGAGGACGACGAGTCCGGCGAGCACGAGTTCCAGAAAGCTACAGAGGCCATGTGTGTCGACGGTGGCGCCTCGTTGCACACCTCTCACCGCCGACTGAAGCAGTGAGCGCGTGAGGTCACTACGGCGGAGCCATCGTTCGATGCCTAGAAGCCACTGAAGTGGTCCAGCACACCTACCATTTTGACACCGAGGATCACCCTGATCGCACAACTACGGTCAGGTGTTTGCCATTGTTGGTTTCACCAACAATACGCAACCTCAAGGTGACAAAAGTGCTAGTTGACGGTGGGGCCGGTCTGAACTTGATCTCGCCCGCTATGATCGAGAGGCTGCAAATCCCCGATGGAGATCTCGAGGAGACGGGCACGTTTCAAGGGGTCAACCCGGTGTCGGTGTCAAAACCGGTGGATCTCGGGTAGGGGGTCCCGAACTGTGCGTCTAAGGCGGATGGTAACAGGAGGCGGGGGACACAATGTTTACCCATGTTCGGGCCCTCTCGATGGAGGTAATACCCTACTTCCTGCTTGATTGATCTTGATGATATGAGTATTACAAGAGTTGATCTACCACGAGATCGTAGAGGCTAAACCCTAGAAGCTAGCCTATGATTATGATTGTTTTTGTCCTACAGACTAAACCCTCCGGTTTATATAGACACCGGAGGGGGCTAGGGTTACACAGAGTCGGTTACAAGGGAGGAGATCTACATATCCTAATTGCCAAGCTTGCCTTCCACGCCAAGGAGAGTCCCATCCGGACACGGGACGAAGTCTTCAATCTTGTATCTTCATAGTCCAACAGTCCGGCCAAAGTATATAGCCTGGCAGTTCGAGGACCCCCTAATCCAGGACTCCCTCAGTAGCCCCTGAACCAGGCTTCAATGACGACGAGCCCGGCGCGTAGATTGTCTTCGGCATTGCAAGGCTGGTTCCTCCTCCGAATACTCCATAGAAGATTTTGAACACAAGGATCGTGTCTGGCTCTGCAAAATAAATTCCGCATACCACCATAGAGAGTATAATATCCCACAAATCTAATCTGCTAACACATTTTACAGCATGACATCACGATATGTCCCGGTCATTATTCGAACCGTTTTTCTCAACCAGCTACTGCACATATTGCGAGACGGTTTTCTTAGCACGTCTTGTCGAAGCAGAGATCGTGTCCCCTTATCACGGGATTCTCATCAATACGGGTGTGGGTAACCCAACTGTGCCATCAATTATGGAGCTTGGGGAATAAGCGAGTTTACCAGAAAAGTGGGGAGGCGCAGAATCCCGGCTGCCTTTATAAGGGGATAAGGACTCCCTTTCGCACCCACACTTTCTTCTTCCCGATCCATTCCCCTCCGCCCGAGCTCCAGCGCCCAAGCGTTCATCTTCTCTGCCCACAAAGGCCTTCTAAAAATGTCCGGATCCGGAGCAGGAGGCAAGTGGATGGCCTCTACCGTCCGGGCGAAGGATATCAAAAAGCTTCGGGAGGCCGGGTATCTGGCCAAGAAAATCAGCCACCGTCTCCAGACGGCGGGACAGATCGTCCCTACTCCGGAACCCCACGAGAGGGTTGTATTCCTCCCTCACTTTGTCCGCGGGCTAGGGTTTCCCCTCCACCCGTCCGTTCGCGGCATCATGTATTATTATGGGATCGATCTTCACGGTCTGTCCCCTAATTCCTTCCTCAACATCTCGACATTCATTGTCATGTGCGAGGCTTTTCTCCGCATCTCGCCACACTTCGGCTTATGGCTGAAGGTTTTTAATGTGAAGCCCAAGGTAGTGGGCGACGAGCACGCCGAGTGCGGGGGCGCTATGGTGAGCAAGATGCCCAACGTCACATGGCCAACAAGCACCTTTAACGATTCCGTCAAGGAGTGGCAACAGCAGTGGTTTTACATCACCGAGCCGCGTGGCACGGAATGGGCCGCTACTCCCGAGTTTTGATCCGGTGCCCCTCTGCGGCTTACATCCTGGGTCAAGGAGGGCCTGAACTGGTCTTCGTCCGACGAATTGTCGGTGCTCCAGATGCGCGTTAAAGATATGGGAGACAAGAACATTGAACTTGTCAATGTAGTCCAGGTGATATTAGTTCGCCGGATCCTGCCTTGTCAACACCGGACTTGCAATCTATGGGAATTCGATCCGGCCAAGCACCAAACCCTGCGAGAGCTTTTCGGCTCCTCGCACAAAGATATCTGGAAGGTGCTTTTCAAGTCTAGCAAATAATGGCCGGACTTCGCCGAAGACCACGGGTACCAACTGTCCCGCCCTGCAAGTTCGGTAAGTCATCATACTTTTTATCCGCATAACCCAAGGGAAGCGCTTAATGTGTTTTCTACAACTCTCCTAGGGCTGGACGAAGAAGGCGGAGCGGATCCATTGTCCGGCCCCGCTGCCCGAAGAACCGGCCGTCCCACTTATGACGAAGATGCTGGTCCCGGCGCCTTACAAGGTGCCGAAGAAGACGGCCAAGAAGGAGGCCAAAAATACCTGGGGCGGCCTTCGTCGCCGCGACACTTCGGACACAATATCCAAAGGCTCTGATGTACGTTCCGCCTCCGAAGAGGACGAGGAGGAGGAGGAAGCTGAATCCCCTGCGGGGGGAAGAAAGAAGAGGACGGCCTCCGCACACTTGGAGGCCGAGTCGCCTAAAAGGGGAAAAGCTCCTCTTCCGGAGGAGTCCACTACCGCTGCCGACAGCGGCCCGACATGGGATCCCAGGGCCCAGCCCCTGGTGAATTCATGAGTATATTGAATCTGAGTACGTTTATGCGTCCAGACTCATCATGATATAATATTTTAACCTGAGCCATATTTTTTGTAGTCCGGCGAGGTCCCGTACCAAACAATCCTCATCAGAGGATTCGCTGAGCTCGGATGCTATGGAGAGCGGGACGCCCCCGAAGGCCCCTTCCTCCAAACAGGTGAATAACACCGAGGCTTGGTCCCAGAGGGACCCCGGCCAAGGAGGAGAGGAAAAGACCGTGAATGCGGCACCTGGAGGTCAAACTTCAGGGGCCGGACACATGGGGGAGAAAATTCCATGGGAGTTGACGGCGGGGGCCATATTGAATTCGGCTCCCAGCCGGATGCAATTCCGGAGACCAATACAGCTCCAGAATCAAGCAGGCAGCCTCTCTCAGCTGGAGGGGGCATGCCCGTTCCACCGACAACCTCTGTCCAACCAGAGGTGTCGGATACTTTGTTGGTGGCGCTGAAGAGCGCCTCCATCATCGATGAACACTGTGCCCTTATGGGTGCGGTGTTTGAGAAGATTCAGTCTGCTGAGAGTGGACTGAATGAAGCCTGTATCAGCCTTATAAAAGGTTTTGAGGTATGTTTTATGAGGTTTCGAAGAGTGTCATGGTATGGATAGTAGCCCCTGATACACTGTTCGGTGAAAGAAAGAACCGGACAGAGGATCAAATTTATGTTCGCAGGAAGACTCATTGGATGACATCTATTTCTCTTCTGTTATAAGCAGGCGTCTGTAGCGGCTGCTGCCTCTCATACTGCGGAGGTCTCCGGACTGAATCAAAGTCTGGAGCGGGCCAAAGAAGAACTTGGCCAGTTGAAAATGCAGTTGGGAGATAAGCAAGGTATGCGCAAGTCTTGTTCGCGTTTATTGCGAATGAATTTTCAGTATGATGAAATATGTTTGATGATTTGTGCTAGGGATGATGACCGAAGTCGAGGCTCTTAAGAAGGCTGTGGCCGAGGCTGAGAAAAAGGCAACCACAGAGCAGGCTCTTCGTGAGAAGCACGAGGCCAGGGTTATTAAAGCTGAGCAGGAGCTGCAAGAGGCCATGAAGAAATGCGAGACCTTGGAGCAGAGTTTAACGGAGAAAGAATCCGAACTCACCAAGGCGCATCAGGCCACGAGCGATGCCCGGGGGGAAACCCAAAGTGCCATGCACGGGATCCAAGAGGCGAGGAAGATCGCGGCGGGTAAGGATTTTTCCATGTAAAGCAAGTATTTGAGGAGAAAATTATGTTTCTAATTTTGAATTCGGATTTCTCAGGGGTATTTGCCGAGCTGCCCCGCAGCATATCGGATGCCGCCCAATTCTTCCGAGCCGAAGAAAGGAACACTGCAGATAAGCTCTTCAGGTTGCAGTATTTGGCACCGAATTATCCGGTGCCTTTTGTCGATCAACTGAAACAGCTGATCGAACGGCATAAGGCGGCGGAACTAGCCATGAAGGATCTGATTATCCGGCTATGGCCCGCCGAGCTGATTCCAAGCAACTACTTCGGGCTCGTGAAGCGGCTTGTGAGTGCCTGCCCTCGACTTGATGTCATCAAGCGGTCGGTCTGTATAGAGGGTGCGCGAATGGCCTTCGCCCGTGCAAAGGTGCACTTGGGGAAGATGGATGCTGAAAAGCTAATGACCGAAGGACCGCCAGAGGGGAAGGAGCACCGCAAGCCCGAATTATATTATGAGAGTGTCCTGAAAGGATCCTGCCTTGCAGCGGAGCTATCTACCAAGGACATTATATTTCCATGAATGCAAATCATGTTGTCCTTTGTAATGTCTGAACAAGGTCATTTATATTATTTATTGTCTGTTATATAAAAGTTTATCCTCCTGCGCGGTCGTTTTATATATTAATCCTGAGAGTTGGCTAGTCGTCGGCTTCTGCCCCCACGTAAGAAGTACGGGGGTGTTCGGGATAGACCTCACCACTCTTTATCCCAGTTTTGGGTCCTTCGAAGGAGGTGTTCAGCACAACGAACCAGTCAATCGGACTATAGGGCTTTATCGCTCTCACTTAGCCATAGGAGCTTTAGGAAGGTAGGCGCAGCCCCTGGTGTTCGGAAGACCGCACGAGGGGCTCTATAAGCACCTGATCGGAAGAAAAAACCGATCCATCGCACGCTGCATTGGGTATGGCATTATGCGGGAGAAATCCTTAAAGATTTTACAACCTCTCGAACAGCTGACCAGCTCTCGCCGTATCATGACAGTCAGTTTTCGGCTTTCTCTACTGAGGTGCTCATCCGGAAGAACCGGGACACAATCGCAGTAGTTCTCCCAGTGCTACCTTAGCCGATATAGCGGAACGTAAGGTACCAAAACATGGGAGCCGGGCAAACCCAACTATTGACCCAAGACATGACTCGAAGCTGATGCATATAATGCTATAGGTTCGGGGTGCCGAACTTCCGTGACGGTGTTCGGACTTTATTGTCGTATTATGGGTAAAACGAAGCCCCTGGCATATTTGAAGGCATATCGTGGTGTACGGATGCCAGATGACAAAAGAATTTTAATAAGAAATAACAGCAGATAAGCGTCATATGAATCCATATGTTGTATTTGAATAGTACGTCGATGCGTATAAGTATAGGTAATGTGATAAAAAGGAAATATGACTGTGGAACCTGCTGAGACCAGGGGGGAAGAAGCTGTGTGCGGATCTGGAGTATAGTCGGATGGTCATCGCGGGGAATATCTAAGGATTCCCTTGCGCGTTCGAGCTGCCTCCATACCGCCCGTCCTGGTCGTCGCAAAGGTGAACCTGCGAAGGAAATGTAAGAAATGTTTGCGTGCTAGAGAGCGGTTGAGCCGCTGAGTGCGGCCTATCCTGGCCTTCGCCGGAGTGTTTAATTGAGCTCTGGACGAGCCGGGCTATCCTGCCGCGAAGTAGTTCGGAGTCCTTTGACGGTGTCGGGGAGCCTGGCCGTCGACTCGAGGTTCGGCTCCAAGGTGCTGCTCATTGCTTCTGTTGTTAAGGCAGCGGCGTACTCGTTGGTGCCGAAGTAAAGTTCGTCCTTGCCGTTAACCGTGATGACACCGCGTGGACCAGGCATTTTGAGCTTACGGTAGGCATAATGTGGCACCGCGTAGAATCGAGCGAACGCTGTTCGTCCGAGCAGTGCCTGATAATCACTGCAGAAAGGGACGATTTCGAAGATTAACTCTTCGGTATGGTAATTGTCTGGTGATCCGAAGACTACCTCAAGGGCGATGGAGCCTGTACAGCTGGCTTCCATACCTGGTATAATGCCTCTGAAAGTGGCTTTAGTGGGTTTGATCACCGAATGATCGATGCCCATCTTGCGCACTGTGTCCTGGTAAAGCAGGTTTAGACTACTGCCTCCGTCCATAAGGACTCGTGTGAGGTGGAACCCGTCAATTATTGGGTCGAGGACTAGTGCGGCTGGATTGCCCTGATTGGCGTTAACCGGACGATCCGTGCGGTTGAAGGTGACCGGCCCTAGTTTATATTATGGGACGACTAGTTCCGTTAAGTCGGCGTCCCTAAGGGTGTGTATCCGGTCTAGGTTGGGAATTTGGGTGGTGTTTACCACGTTCACCTGTGTTCAGTGATCTGGGCTCTTCGTCGCCATCATCGCTTTGAGACCCCCCTTCTCTGTTTTTGGCGCCTGCCCTGCCGGCTTGTTTGAAGACCCTTCATTCTCTGTTGGTATGGGTGGCTGGCGTTCCTGGGGTGCCATGAATTTGGCATTGGCGATCGAGTATGCGGTCCAGACTGGATGGACCTGAATTGTTATTTTTGAGTGGCCCTTTCCGCTGACCGGTCTTTGAGCCACTAAACGCGGCATTAACTGCCATATCTTCGGCGTTTTCACCATATTTCCGGCGCTTGTGTTTGTTGCGTCGTGGTTTGCCGTTGCTATCCCTGGCCTCTGATGTGCCAGGTTTGCTTGCTGTGTTGTTGCTACGAGCCAACCAGCTATCTTCGCCCACACAAAAGTGGGTCATAAGTGTAGTGAGGGCTGCCATGGATTTTGGCTTCTCTTGGCCGAGATGTCGGGCGAGCCACTCGTCACGGATGTTATGCTTAGAGGCTGCTAGGGCTTCGGCATCCGGACAGTCGACAATTTGGTTCTTTTTAGTTAGGAAACGAGTCCAGAATTTCCTTGCTGACTCTCCGGGCTGTTGTGTTATGTGACTTAAATCGTCAGCATCCGGTGGTCGCACATAAGTGCCCTGGAAATTGTCCAGGAATGCGTCTGCCAGGTTCTCCCAACTTCCGATGGATTTTGCCGGCAAGCTATTCAGCCAATGCCGAGCCGGCCCTTTGAGTTTTAGCGGGAGATACTTGATGGCGTGTAGATCATCCCCGCGGGCCATGTGAATGTGGAGGAAGAAGTCTTCTATCCATACCGCGGGGTCTGTAGTACCATCATATGATTCAATCTTTACGGGTTTAATCCCTTCTGGGAATTCGTGATCCATTACTTCATCAGTGAAGCATAGGGGGTGTGCGGCACCTTTGTGTCGGGCTATGTCATGACGTAGTTCATACGAGTCTTGTCTGATGTATTCGGCCCGGCCGGATTTGCTTTTAGTGTGATCGTCATGCATTGGGGCACGACCCCGTGATCCGTAGATCGGTCTTGTATGTCCTGCTTTGTTTTCCAATACGTCTCGTAGGTCCCGCGTGTTGCCCCGGGCCTTGGTATTTTTATTTGAATGGCGGCGGGGTGCGGGCTGGACTTCAGGCTGATGTGTCACTCTGTCTCGGCCACGAGGTGGCCGATTAGCCGCATCATACGCTGGTGATGTAGGTTTTAATGCTTCTTCCTCGAGTTGGGGTAGCAACCTGCGCTTTGGGTAACTCTTGGTTGGGCGTTCGAGTTCGTATTCCTTGGCCGCCAGGACCTCGGTCCATCTATCCGCTAGCAGGTCTTGGTCAGCTCGAAGCTGTTGTTGCTTTTTCTTCAGGCTATCTTTGGCTATAAGCCGGCACTTGAAGCGCTCCTGCTCGACGGGATCCTCGGGCACGATAAATTCTTCGTCGCCGAGGCTCACCTCGTCTTCGGAGAGAGGCATGTAATTGTCATCCTCTGATTCTCCGTCTGCTGCCTATTCTTGAGGGCTGGCTTGCCCATCCTCCCACTCGAGGCCCGGCTGGGAGGGATTGTCTTCGTCTTCGGCACTATCCGGAGCTTTATTGTCTCTTGTGTCGGTATCGCTGCTTTTGCTATGGCGGGACTTACAGTGGCACCGCTGACGCCGGTGCTTGGATTGCTTCTTGGAGGGATTATCCTCCATGGCCGTGTCGCCATCGCCTTCTTTGGGGGTGTCCACCATGTATATATCATATGATGAGGTGGCAGTCCAGCGCCCTGTGGGCGGTGGTTCCTGTTCGTCTCCTGCATCGTCGTCCATACCGTCGATGTCTTCGGAGCCAAAATTGAGCATGTCGGTTAAGTCGTCGACAGTGGCTATTAAGTGGGTGGTGGGTGGGGAACGAATTTCTTCGTCGTCCCCTTCCCAATCAAGCCGGACATAGTTCGGCCAGGGGTCTCCAGACAAGGAGAGAGACCTTAATGAATTTAGCACGTCGCACAGTGGCGAGTGCTGAAAGATATCCGCGGAGGAAAACTCCACGATCGGTGCCCAATCAGATTCGATAGGCACGGACGCAGGCGGTTCAGAGCCCGTGGCTGGGGATGAATCCAGGTGTCCGGCAACACGGGTCTCATAGGTGGTGAAGTCAGTATTCGGCTCTATCGCCGCTGAGTGTGCGGCCTCCGCGGCGGGGTCCGTCCACCCGTCCTCGGACAACGCAATCTGCTCCGGATTGAAAGCCGGAGTAGCTGCAGGTGGGATCTCCCGAACACTGTCCGACGGCAGAGCTAAGTCATGCCCGTCATGACTGTGCGGCGCACCTGACATGGGCTCGAATCCGTCGAGGATCGAGTCTCCGCGGATGTCGGCAGTATAGTTTAAGCTTCCAAACCTGACCTGACGGCCCGGGGCGTAGCTTTCGATCTGCTCTAGATGGCCAAGCGAGTTGGCCCGTAGTACGAAGCCACCGAATACGAAGATCTGTCCGGGGAGGAAAGCCTCACCCTGGATCGCATCGTTGTCGATGATCGAATGAGCCATCAAGCCTTATGGTGACGGCACAGTGGAACTCTCAATGAAAGGACCAATGTCGGTGTCAAAACCGGCGGATCTCGGGTAGGGGGTCCCGAACTATGCGTCTAAGGCGGATGGTAACGGGAGGCGGGGGACACAATGTTTACCCAGGTTCGGGCCCTCTCGATGGAGGTAATACCCTACTTCCTGCTTGATGGATCTTGATGATATGAGTATTACAAGAGTTGATCTACCACGAGATCGTAGAGGCTAAACCCTAGAAGCTAGCCTATGATTATGATTGTTTTTGTCCTACGGACTAAACCCTCTGGTTTATATAGACACCGGAAGGGGCTAGGGTTACACAGAGTCGGTTACAAGGGAGGAGATCTACATATCCTAATTGCCAAGCTTGCCTTCCACGCCAAGGAGAGTCCCATCCGGACATGGGACGAAGTCTTCAATCTTGTATCTTCGTAGTCCAACAGTCCGGCCAAAGTATATAGTCCGGCAGTCCGAGGACCCCCTAATCCAGGTCTCCCTCACCCAGGGAGGAGTCAGCCGAAAGGTAAAATCACGTTGCCCGTGACATTTGGGGGCGAGCTGAACTATAGGACGGAGAAGATCGTTTTTGATGTCGCCAAGATCCCCTTGCCCTACAATGGGATCCTTGGCCGCCCAGCCCTGGCCAAGTTCATGGCAATGTCACATTACGACTACAACACCTTGAAGATGCCCGGGCCACCGAGCATCATCACCGTCCCCTCCGGCACGAAAGACGCGCTCATCTACGCCGACCAACTCTACCGGGAGGCAGTTGCAGTGACTGCCGCCAAGGCACTTGCTCCTGCCGCTGAAGCCCCGGGAGAGAAGACCGACAAGACCTCTGCCTCTGCCAGCAAGGCCCCTTCCGGTGAGACCTCTTCCCGCAAGACCTCCTGCACCCACTCCGGCAAGTGCGCCTCTTCGGAGTGCTGCGCTCCCGTCGAGGACGTGCTAGAGAGCTCCACCGGCAAGAGCAAGAAATCTAGGGCAGCACCGCCAGAGACCAAGAAGGTGCCCGTCAGGAAGGATGGTACGGGTGGAGCTTTTACCATAAGCTCCACCGTTGACAGCAAATAGGAAAGCACGCTTGTCGCCTTCCTGCTGGCGAATGTCGAAGTGTTTGTATGGCAAGCATCCGACATCCCCGGCGTTCCCAGGGAGGTGATTGAGAAACACATTGCTGTCTGTCCCCATGCACGGCCCGTCAGGCAAAAGGTCAGGAAGCAAGCTTTGGAGTGACAAGAGTTCATCATCGATGAGATCAGGAAGTCGGAGGCGGCAGGCTTGCTCAGAGGAGTGCTCCACCCCACGTGGTTGGCCAATCCAGTAGTAGTGCGGAAGGCAAATGGGAAATGGAGGCTGTGTATTGACTATACAGAGATCAATAAAGCCCGTCCAAAGGATCCTTTCCCTCTGCCACGCATTGACCAGATTGTGGACTCCACTGCCGGGTGCGACCTGCTATCGTTCCTCGACGCCTACTGAGGATACCACCAGATCTTCATGATGAAGGAAGACGAAGAAAAGACTGCGTTCATCACCCCATGTGGTACGTACTGTTTTGTAGGGATGCCTTTCGGGTTGAAAAGCGCTGGTTCGACATTTGCCCGAGCAGTCCAAATTGGTTTTGAGCCTCAGCTACATAGAAATATGGAAGCTTATATGGATGACATAGTGGTCAAAACCAAGGACAAGGCAACGCTCATACAAGACCTAGAAGAAACATTTGCAAACCTGCGCAAGATCAACCTCAAGCTCAACCTAGAGAAGTGCGTGTTCGGCGTCCCATCCATCAAACTTCTTGGGTTCTTTGTGTCTCAATGAGGAATCGAAGCGAATCCTGACAAAATCAAAGTGATTGAGCAGATTGAGGTGCCAAGATGGGTCAAAGACGTCCGTAGGCTCACCGGCTGCGTTGCTGCTCTAAGTAGGTTCAACTCCAAATCTACTGAGGGCGCCCTCCCCTTTTTCAAAGTTCTTAAAAAGGCAGGTCCAGTGACATGGACTTCGGAGGCAGAGGCAGCGCTACAAGATTTGAAGAGGTACCTCTCCTCCACGCCAATACTAGTCGCGCCTAAACCACAAGAGCCATTTCTACTATACTTAGCGGCAAAGAATCAAGTGGTCAGTGCTGCGCTGGTGGCACAGAGAACTTGAGGAAGAAGCAGCGGTAGAGGCGGAGCCGTCGGATGACGAGACGGGGCTCTCCCCGGCAGGGCCTGACGCCGGCAAGGCGAAGCTGCCGGCAAAGCCGGGTACCGGAGAGACAAAGTCTGCGCAAGTTGGCGAAGTCGAACAGAAGAAGAAGGTGATGCAGCACCCGGTTTATTTTGTCAGTTCCCTCTTGCAGGGGCTAGATCAAGATATTATGGTATACAGAAGCTACTTTTCGGCCACCTCATGGCCTCAAGAAAGCTTCGTCACTATTTCCAAGCGCATGAGATCACCTTTGTCACCCGCCTCCTGTTGCAACGAATCTTGCACAACCCGGATGCAACCAGGAGGAGTGTGGAGTGGGCATTGGAACTGTCAAGCTTTGGCCTCAAGTTTGAAAGTACTTCAACAATCAAGAGCGAAGCCTTGGCAGAGTTCATAGCAGAATGGACCTCAACGCCCGACGAAGAGATTCAAGAGACCACCCTTCCCGGCAAGGAGACGAGCCGTGATTCGATTATGTACTTCGATGGGGCTTTCTCACTGCAAGGTGCTGGTGCCGGCGTGCTACTCGTCGCACCCACTGGAGAGCGCCTCAAGTATGTAGTCCAGATGCACTTTCTCGAGGAAAAATCAACAAACAACACTGCAGAATACGAGGGATTGCTTGCCGGTCTCAGGATCGCGACAGACCTCGGAATCAGGAAGCTCATCATCAGGGGTGATTCACAGCTTGTCGTCAAGCAATTTAACAAGGATTACCAGAGCCCATTGATGGAGGCCTATGTAGACGAAGTGAGGAAGTTGGAGGAGCGTTTTGACGGTCTACAAGTAGAGCATGTTCCCCGAGTGGAGAACAGTATTGCCGACGACTTGTCAAAACGCGCTACCCTCAAGTTGCCTATGGAACCAGGTACCTTTGTGCTTCAATTAACCCAGCCATCCGTTGAGCCATCAGCAGGACAGAACAAAAGAAGGAAGGCAGGCCACGGCAAGTACTTTCCTGCTGAGCTCCCAGAAGCCGCCGGCAAGGACGTTGCTGGGTGCCCCAAGCTTGTCGGGGAGCAGCAACCTCCGACAGGGCCCCAAGCCCTGACCATAGAGGCAACTGCCCTTACGGCCGAAGATGAGCCTTTAGTCCTTGCAGTCGAGCACCAGGCTCCGGCATAGGCACAATGCACCGTCCGTTTTGTCCAGACAGGGGAGCTCCCTGAGGAACAGAAAGAGGCAGAGAAAGTAGCCCGTCGGTCTAGCATGTACTAGTTTTTGGATGATGCCCTATACAGAAGGAGATCAAATGGCATGAAATTGAAGTGCATTCCTCGGGAGGACGGACTGAAGCTATTGACAGATATACATGGAGGCATGTGTGGCTCCCAGATAGGGTCAAGGGCCCTTGCCGGCAAAGCGTTCCGACAAGGTTCCTTTTGGCCCACCGCTCTCCAAGATGCAATTGCACTAGTAGCCAGATGTGAAGCGTGCCAGTTCCATTCAAAGAAGCTTCATCAACCAGCCCAAGCTCTTCAGACAATCCCTCTTTCCTGGCCATTTTCGGTCTGGGGGCTCGACATATTGGGCCCCTTTCCCCGTGCTATCGGGGGCTTTGAGTACTTGTACGTCACGACCGACAAGTTCACAAAGTGGACGAAAGTGGAACCGGTGAGAAAGGTGATAGCACAAACTGCCATCAAGCTCTTCAAGGGGATAGTCTGCCGCTTTCGTATGCCAAATAGAGTCATCATCGACAATGGTACGCAGTTCACGAGACGCACCTTCATGCAGTACATCCAAGACCTCGGCGGCAAGGTTTGTTTTGCTTCGGTTGCCCATCCCAGGAATAACGGCCAGGCTGAGAGGGCGAATGCAGAAGTGTTGCGAGGCCTCAAGACCAGAACTTTCGACAGGCTACACAAGTGTGGAGGGCGCTGGATTGATGAGTTGCCAATGGTTCTTTGGTCAATCAAGATGACACCAAATCGAGCCATTGGCTAGACACCCTTTGCCCTGGTATACGGGGCAGAAGCAGTTCTCCCCACGGAACTCATATACGGGTCACCTCGAGTCACTACAAAAAAATACACTTCTGTGATGATACATGTTTGTCATAGTAGGTCACGTTTTCTGTCATGCATGTACATCCATGACGATTTTATGACAGAATCAAGATAGTCATACCTGTGCGGTCGTAGAAGTGTTCCATGACATTACCAAAATTATCATCACGGAAGTGTCCACTTCCATGATGATAAATCACACGTCATAGAAGTGCTTTCGTCAAGGGTGACCGACACGTGGCATCCATCGTAACAAGTCGCCGTTAAGCTATCGGGTCCGGTTTTGGATTCGATAACCCATTAACAGCCCGGACCAATGGGTATTTTCCACGTGTAAAATTCTCATTGGCCAGAGGAAACACGTGTTGGCTCACCGTTGGGACAGATGTCATCCACTCATTGGACAGGAGGCACCTATGATACGTCGACACGTGGCACGGCCCAACGGAGGCCCATTTCGGTGAAAAGGCCGGCCCGTTTGACTTGGTCAAAAGGTAACGGGCCGGCCCACGGAAAGCGTGTTAACGGCCTGTTCGTATATAGCCCATTTACGGCCCGCTAACTACCGGCCCGTTACAACGTATTGGAATTAAGCCCAGTAGCTTCATCTGGGCCGTCCAATATGATTCCAGCCCGTTGTAACTTCCGGCCCATGTATGGCCCATGATGTCTTTCGACCCATATGAGGCCCTTTGTAATTCTCGGCCAATTAAAGGCCCGAGATGAAACTGGCCCATAATGAACAGTGTATCGCTTTATACCCATTAATGGCCCATTATTCCGTTGGCCGTTTCCAGCCCGTGTTAACTTTCGGCCTTCTAAGGGCCCATTTATTGTTGGGCTCATTTCTAGAATTCGTTTAGATACGGTCCATTACTAGCCTGTTCCGTTTGTGGGCCAAATACAGCCCGTGGTTACATTCGGCCCGTTTGGGGCCCGTTAACCTGTTGGGCTGTTTTCATAGCGTTATCAAATACGGACTATTAACGGCCCGTTATGGTCCCCGAATAGTACGGCCCATGTTTGGCGAAATGATTATACGCCCCGTAGAAGCCCCATGGATCCTACGGCCTGTAGAAGACCAATGGATCATACGGACCGTAGAAGGCCCATGGATCATACGGCCCATAGAAAGCCCATGGATCCTACGGCTCGTAGAAGGCCCATGGATCCTATGGCCCGTAGAAGGCCCACGGATCCTACGGCCCACAGGAGGCCCATGGTTACAACAGTCTGTGTGTTTCCATGATTATTGTGGCCTAGTTACCAAAAATAGGTTATTGTGGCCACTAGAAAAATGTGGAAAAAGAACTGCAATGACTACCAGCAAACAACTAAACAAGACAATAAGGAAATAAATAAGAAAGCAACTAATGCTAGCCCATTACAGCTATTACACATATTACATCCACTGGGCATCAAAGTTCGCCACCAGTGCAAATATAGGGAACAAAGCAGCATATTACATACACTGGCCGTCAAAATTGGCCACCAGTGCAAATAAATGCGGTAGCAAAACAAGTCCATAACTGAAACAACTTCAGAAGTGCTCAAGAAACGTTATCCTGGGTATCCACCATGCTGGCATTAAGCTTAGCAAGCTTATTAGCTTTGTCCTGTTTGGTGCTAAAATCGTCCAATGCTTGCTGTTGCACCAGAAACTATGCATCTAAATGCTCCAAGGACTTCCGCAGTCCTTGCGCTTCTTGTCGCAACACAACTGATCGATGTCTTTCAGCTTGTAGTTGGGACTCAAGAAAACGAACTGATTCAGACAGTGAGTTTGAATAGCTTGTGCAAGCGGTAGTGGCCAGTAACTCGAACAGTAAATCAAGACAGGACTTTGGGGTTGCCTCACCATCTTCAAGATGGTTTTTGTTAGCTGTTTTATCAGCTTTGTTGGAGACCAACAAGGATGTCTCACAATCCTGAACGTTATCTGCATTACTTCCTTTATCATTGCTTAATAAGGCACTCTTCCCCAATATTCTGTCAGCATTCTAAAAGAAGAAACAAGCAGACACATAACAAGTTTAGCATGAACTAGTATATGGAACTCATTTCGGTGAACCAGTTCATTAGTAAGGTGGACAAGATTAAACTACCAAGTCTTCTATTGCCAAGTAATACATTATAAAAGCATCAAGCAAACATATATCTATGTCCTATGGTCACTACATTGTCTTGCCAAATCAAAATAGAGACACGGTTCAAAGCATATCAGTTCAAGAGAAAGCAGCACTGAAAGAATACAAAGCGTGGGAAACTAAACGGCACAACAAGATTTCAGATGGGTACCACGGGTCTACATGTACAACAACACTATTAGCCCTGTTATATGATGCTAGTAATGTGCATGATATGAGAAGTCAACTGTATACACAATTGAAATTGAAATCAACAGAGCTATTTATAAGAGCAAACCTGTTAAAGAAACATGCGTAAACATACCTGTTGTGCCATTGGAGTTTCCATTGGATTGTTCAATTTAAAAATAAGTTTGTATGAGTAAATACAGTGGTACAAGAGCAAAGCAGTATGCAAGATAGCAATGGAAGCTTAAATGAGAACAGTTGTTCTTCAGGTTTAAGCACTTGTTCTACATGAACAGAGTACAGTAAGACGCAAGCATATAGTACTTAACATAAAATGAGCTCATAGACCTTACCACATTCTTGGTTCGGGACCAGTAAAGAACAAGGCGTTCCCAGTCATCGTCCAGTAAATGTGTCTCAGGAGAATGTAAGGGAATTTGATTAGTTTCTTTGCCAGTGAAGTACGTTTTCTTCAGGTAATTCCGATACTGCCACCAAGCATTCTTGAAGATAGCAGAGGTATTAGCACAAGTTACCTCATCCTGAGTTTCCAAATCGGTCCTTCTCTATAGAGAAAAATGGGAAAAATTTCTGTATTATAACCATCATGGAGGTAGAATGTATGGGACAAAGCAAAGTAATTGCCATGAATAACATTACTTACACATAACTCCTGGACAAACACCTGCAACTGGCATTTTCCTTCATCTTCAGTATAATATTTCCATGATGGGAAGATACGCACATAGGATTTAACAACATCAAATGCGATAGATGCTAAACTATGAATGGCTGGTTGTGCTTCCTTCACAGGAATAGGTGTACTAACTGGTGGAGTTGGGGTTCGCCGTGGTAGTACTCGCGCTTTGGGCACTGGAGCTGCCTTACTAACTGCTCTTGTTTGGGAGCTCTGTGGTGGAGATGGTGCTGTGTCAACAGGAACTAGGTTACTATCTGCTGGGGTTGGGGTTAGATTGGGTGAAGCTGGTTCTCTGTCCATCGCAGTAGGGGTAAAATCTGCGAGAGTCTGGGTTATGTGTGGCAGGGCTTGTTCTCGTGCATGTACAACCGGGGTGCTAGCTCCACCAAGAGGTAGCACTGTTTTATTTGAAGACCGTGTTTTTACTCCGCTAGATACTGCCATCACCCGCTCCAATTCAAATGGCTGATAAACAGGAAACATAGTTGAATGTACAGACATTGTACGAGAGACAGATGCAATAGATAGTGTGGAAAAAAGAGGGCATTAAATAGTTGATGTCGGCGTTCTGGGAACGGGGGTCCCCAGACTTGCCTGCCTGCGGCCCACAGCATGGCCAAGCTAGCAGGCCGTACGGCCCATCTTCATCAACAAGGCATCCAAGACCCTCGCGAGGTAATGATGGTTTTCCTTGCATGTCGCACGGACTTGTCAAGTCGTGAAGTTGCCGAGGCAGCGTGGGGAAGCGGAGAAGCCCACGTCCAATCAACCGCCACGCGTCAACCGAGCCCGCAGGCTTTTGGGGCCCGCGGTGCTCCGAACTTGACCCTTGGCTTCGCCGCGAAGCCAAGCCCGAGCACACCTTGGGCCCGGGGGCTACTGTCGGCATTCTGGGAACGGGGGTCCCCAGACTTGCCTGCCTGCGGCCCACAGCGTGGCCAAGCTAGCAGGCCGTACGGCCCATCTTCATCAACAAGGCATCCAAGACCCTCACGAGGGTCCAAGCCTCGCGAGGTGGACGACGCAAGACCTCCTCTGGAGTGGCCTAGCCAGGCAGGTTCATGAGGAGCGGAGATATCAAGGCGGGGCAAACCTCACGAGGCTCTCGTGATGTGAGCCATGACGAACGGCACCAGGCGGGCGCCAGCGCGCGCAGCGTCCTTATTTCCTCTTTGGTGCTAAGGAGGCCAGCGCAGGCAAAGAGTACCGAGGCATCAGGCAAAGGTTGCCATATTGGTGCAACGAGACCAAGACCAGGAGGACGGCAAGGCGAAGATCATCGTGGAGCCCAAGACGGCGTCACCACAGAGCTTTTCGCAGGCGAAGACCACTTTTGTCAGGATAGCTTGTACTAGCTGGCCCCCTTCAAATTTGCCCGCCGTTGTTGGCTCCCTTCCCGCTCGATATTTGCGAAGAGGACCAGGGCCTATATAAGTAGAGATAGCCACCATAGTAGAGGCATCTCATCTTAGCTTGATCCAACCCGATCGAGAGCCTACTCACAAGAACACCTCAACCTCAGGAGGCTGTTCTTCCCTTGTACTGTTCATCATCAGCCCTAGAGGCAATCCACCACCACCACACTGGAGTAAGGTATTACACCACAACGATGGCCCGAACCAGTATAAACCTCGTGTCTTTCTGTGTTGCGAGTTCGTCGAGTTCGTCCGCGAGATCTTAGCGAGCTAGGGCGTAGATCGGTAGGAGGGAAAGACTTCGCGTGCACCCCAGTGTTCGAACCTTAAGGGTTTGCCGGAACCCCACATCCGACATTTGGCGCGCCAGGTAGGGGTGCGCCGTAGCTTCCCTCCCATCAGTTCGTCGCTCCATCGCTCCGTCGTCTCCATGGCGGACGCTCGCCGTGCACGAGCTGAGCGTCGGGCTGCCGTCACCGCCCACGTCGCTCAGACGGCTCCCGTTGGCGGGCCACCTCGTCGTTCTTCGTCCCCCGCCGCCAACGTTGCCACTGGCCCGGCGGGGAATGAGCAGCAGGCGTCCTCGCTGCATCCCTCGGTGCGGCAGGACGGCCGCACCACTACTTCATCACTGACCCCTGCCGATTCTTCGTCTCACGCGCACCGCGCTCCCATGGAGGCACGGGCCGTGCTCATCGTGGCGAACAAGCTCGTGCGCTACCGCCCCATCACGACCTCTACGAGGAGTGGCTCGACCGCGTCACCGAGCTCGTCCGCGCCGCAGGGGGCTCTCCGGCACCGTCCCACTCTTCGCCTCCCCCTCAACCAGCCGCGGGCGACGGGGCTCATGGTGTGCCTCCACCACCTCAGCCCCACTACGGCGCCTTGGCACCAAGGCGCGCGGCTCCGCGGCGTGATCCGCCATGCCCGGCGCCCGCGCGCGAAGAGAGAAGCTGCCAAGAAATCCCGCGGCCGTGAGAAGCTGCACCTGCGCTCCCCGCGCCACCTCATCAAGACCGCGCGCCGCCTGCAGCGGCGCAGCGCGGACCTCGTCAAGACCAAGCTCCACCTTCGAAGCGGGCCCCGACAACCACGGACGGCTGCCGCGCCTTTACCCCCGAGCTGCGTAGCGTCGCCTGGCCAGGCAAGTTCAAGCCGGATCTGCCTCCTCACTACGACGGCACCGCCGACCCCGCGGAGTTCCTGCAGCTCTATGAGCTGAGCATCGAAGCGGCCAACGGCGACGAAAAGGTCATGGCGAACTGGTTTCCCATGGCCCTCAAGGATGGAGCTCGCTTCTGGCTCCTGAACCTGCAGCACGGCTCGATCTCCTCCTGGGACGAGATGCGCGACCGCTTCGTCGCCAACTTCCAGGGCACTCGCGACCGCCCGCCAGCTGTGGGTGATCTACTCCGCATCAAGCAACAACCAGGAGAGACCCTCCAGAAGTACATCCAGCGCTTCAACAACACCCGCCTCAAGATCCCCAAGGTCACGGACGAGGCCATCATCTCCGCGTTCTCCGACGGCGTCCGTGACATCAAGATGAAGGAGGAGCTCGCCATCCACGAGGAGCTTTGCACATCTCAGGAGCTATTCAACCTGGCGACCAAGTGCGCAAGAGCTGAGGAAGGGCGCCTCTCTCTCCTTGAGCTGCCAGCCGTGGGAGCGGAGGAGAAGAAGGCCAAGGCCAAGGACGTGAAGCGCAAGGAGGCAGCTGTGCTCGCAGCGGAGCCCGACACCAAGCGGGGCAGAGATCAGCCCGAGTCATCCAAGAACGGCCGACCGTTCTGCGCCTTCCACAACCTGAACACCCACAACACCAGCGACTGTCAAGAGCTCAGAGCCATACGAGAAGGACGCTTCGGTCGACGCCCCGAGCGCAACGACTGGGGCTACGGCCGCGGAGGAGGACGTGGAGGCGGACGCTGGGACGACCGTGGCCCGCGCCACGAGTGGCGCGACCGGCCTCGTGAGGACCGCTGGCGGGACCAACCTCGCGAGGGCGCCTGGAGGGACCCGCTTCGTGAGGATCGCCCCCAGGGCAACACTGGTCTTCCCCCGCTGCCGCCACCAAGAAGGAACGACGATCACCACCAGGACGAGGGGGCTGGGGGCTTCCAAGAGCCGCGTGCGATAGCCTGCATCTTGGGCGGCGCCCAGGCCCCAGCCTCTCAGCGCATCTTCAAACAGTTCGCTCGTGAGGTGAACGCGGTGCTCCCCAAGCTCGAGGCCACACGCCCGCTCAGGTGGTCCCAATGTGCCATCACTTTCAACTCGGCGGATCAGCTCAAGTATGCAGCCACCGCTGGCGCCCTCCCAATGTTGTGCTCCCCAGTCATCAGTAATGCGCAGGTCACCAAGACGCTCATCAACGGCGGCGCGGGGCTCAACGTCCTGTCCGTCGGCACGTTCGACAACCTCCAAGTGCCATATGAACAGCTCCAGCCCACAAAGCCTTTCTCAGGTGTGACCGACGGTTCCACCACACCGATAGGGAAGGTCCGCCTGCCTATCACCTTCGGGGAGCCCAAGAACTACCGCACCGAGCTCATCGACTTCGACGTCGCGCACATCCGCCTGCCGTACAACGCCATCCTCGGGTATCCAGCCCTGGCCAAGTTCATGGCAGTCACTCATCACGGCTACAACATTCTCAAGATGCCAGGAAACGAAGGAATCATCACGGGCCCGTGTGAAGAGAGAGATGCGGTGTGCTCCCTCGAGCGCGCCTTTCAAGCTGCAGCAATCGACGACCCCGACAGCAGAAATGACGGCCCTCCGAAGGCCATCCCCAAGAAGAAGCAGCCGCGCCGCGCAGGACCTCTGGAGGATGGTGTCGCGGCAGTAGCGTCGTCAGGATCAGCGCCCGCTCCAGGGGCGCCTCCCTCCATCGCATAGGAAAGCGCGCCCGGCGCCCTCCTCAGGCAGGGCTCAGGGGCTCTCTTCTGGAGGGCCTCAGACCTTGCCAACCTCACGAGGGAGGCACTTGGGCACCACTTGGATGCGTGCTTCACGGCACGTGACCCTCAGGAGAGCACAGGACAAGGAGTTCCCACCACACAGGAGTTCATCCCCGAGACCACTCAGGAACTGCAAGGAGCAAGAGCCAAGCGCGGCGACAGCCGCTCACGAGGCGCAGCTCCGCATCCTGGCGACGATGCCGGGTTGTGTGTCTGCGTCGACGTCCCAGGGCTCAACAGGGCCGCATCTCAGGAGCGCTTCTGGCGATCGCGTGTGAGCCGCTGCGAGGGCCCACCAAAACAACTACGTTCGTATGCCCTTTTGCTTGCCGAGCGTGGCGTCGGCCCATCAGCGCGACCTGCGGCGTGTCCTGGCGGTTCAGGAGGCCAGGTACCACGCCGTCCTGGAGGAGATGGAGATGGTCTTCAGGGAACCTCCCGAGCCCCCAGAGTCTCCCGAGGCTCAGGGTCCCGGTGCCTCATGAGGAGTCATTTCTTCAACGCACGCCTTCAGCTGCACCAACTCTACTTCGTCTACAGAACCAGGTGACATCTTCGAAGCTCATTTAAGCCGGGAGCGCCCCTCGGGCTGCATTATTCCCAGGCCACATGGGTCCGTCCCTATGGCATGTATCCCTTTTGCTTATGTCTTTAGCTTACCTTGCTGGGGGCGCCCCTCGGGCTGCATCATCCCCATGCCACTCGGGCCGGACCCAGTGGCATGTATCTTCCTGCGTTTATCCAAGTTGATCTGCTCTCTATGCTTAACCTGCCAACTGCTATCACCTGCTCGATCATCGCCTCCCCTGGGGCCTCCACACAGGCACGGCGCTGGTGCATGGGTCTGTCCCTGCCACGCCAACAAATCTGAGCGGTCGAGCTCTGGATCCCGACACGCCCCGCGCACGTCACCTCACCAGGCGCCCTAGTCAAAAAGTTGTGCGAAACCTCAATTGGTAAGAGGAGTAAACACCTATTCTTTGGCCATTCAAAACATTGAATTGGTTGGCTCACTCAACCTCTCGAGACTGTGTTTTTTGCACTTGACTGGGTGGACAGTTGACCGGAAGATAACTTCAATTCAGTGCCTTCACCTCATCCAGAGCAACCAGCGGCAGGCTGACAGCTGTAATGACAAACCGTGTTTCTTCTTGTGCCTGTTCACAGGGATCCCGTGGGAAGGATAGCAGGCGGCACCGCGAGTCTCCTTTTCCCTCGTGCAGTTCGCTTGCGCGTTAAAAGGGGGCTCCTGAGCATCGTGACTCAGGAGCTCTTACTGGCTCTCCAGGCCTCACCCCCTGGCCTTGACCACGACATCGCGACCTGGCATACCAGCGGCGGCTGAGCTCGCTCGAGGGCCGAGACCTGAGGACGTAGAGCACTAAGGAGAGCATGAGGGGAGGGAAACTCGTACGGGCCGACCTAGCTATGCCGCACGAGTAGGCGCGCAGCCCTGGAGCAATGTCAGGAGTCGATACGGAATCAACAAGATAAGTCCCGCACACAGATCGGTTAAATGTTTTGGCCTAATGGTCACTCATGCCTTGCCGCAACCCCGTTGCGGCCACGTCGACTCCCTTTGTCGCCTTACCATGGCTGCTTGAGCGCTAAGGGGACCTCTTGAGCATCGTGCCTCAGGGGCTCTTACTGGACCTCGGGCCGCACACCTCCTGGCCTTGACCACGACACGCGACCTGGCATACCAGCGACGGCTGTAGCCTGCCTGGGGACAGGGACCTGTCAGCATAGAGCAACAAGCTATCACGAGGAAAGAAAGGGGGGACCGAGCCTTAACGGGACATGCGTTCACCAAATTTGTATAACAAGGAAGATAAGTACAAAATACATTGCAGATACTTACATGCCCCCACGGGGTGATCCATGGTTCTTCGCAGGAAACAAAAGCCGATGCTAAGGGGAATCCTATCTACGTCCTTCCGTGGCGGACGCCATCATCAACAGTGGGTCATGGAGGGCCGGCGCCAACCCCATCCAGATCAGCGGCGGCGATGGCCGGACGCCGCAGCTCTGCTCCGGGCGCGGCGAGAGCTCGGGGGCACGTAGCTGTCGTCGCTCGTCTCCAGAGTCTCGTAAAGCTCAGGAGAGCTGCTGGACACCCAAGGGCTACTGCTGCTGGAGTAGCCGCGGGCGGAGCGCGCGTCGGTTTGGCGCTCCTCCCCGGGTCAGCACTCCAGGCGGTGGCCCTCGTCGTCGAAGGCCTTGAAGAAGAGCGTGGAAGCGCCGTCGTACTCAAAGTGGATCGCGAGGGCGCCCCTCGCACGGCAGACCCGTGCGATCTCCCCCCAGCCGCTGGTCATGAAGATCTTGCCGGTGGGAACCGCTTCGATCTCCGCTCCGGTCGCCGGAGCGCTGCAGTCGTCGCGCTGCAACCAGAGCTCGAGAGGCCCCCTCGGCGGCATCACATCGGAGAAGAACCGCGAGAAGCGGATCCATGAGCTTGGAGGCATCGGCGCCCACAGCACCAACTCGCGCGAGGAGTCAGCGGCGTGGATCCCAGGGGCGACGGCACGCGTCACTGTGGCGCGGCGACCCCGGACGCGGCGCGGGTGGCGCTGCTCTTCACCCCGTCCTCCCGAGCCCTCAGCTCGGGCGTACAAGGGTAGCGGGTACCCTAGAGGAGACCGCTCACACCAGGGCCTCATCACCACCTGCATCGCCGCTTCATCACGGCGATGGATCGACCTCTTCTTCAGCGGAAGTGGCCCCATATCATCACAGGGAGCCTTTCCATTCTCTTCGGCAGAAAACCTTCTGATGGGCGCCATTGTTGTCAGCAGTGGAGCGAGGAGGAAGGAGCAAGCAAGCGAGGAAGAGATGGGCGACGGGGGCTCCGCCCCCCTCCCCATTTATGGCAAGAGAAGGCCAGCCGGCGTCGCCCACGATCGCGGGTAATGATGGTTTTCCTTGCATGTCGCAGGGACTTGTCAAGCCGTGCAGTTGCCGAGGCAGCATGGGGAAGCGGAGACGCCCACGTCCAATCAACCGCCACGCGTCAACCGAGGCCGCAGGCTTTTCGGGCCCGCGGTGCTCCGAACTTGACCCTTGGCTTCGCCGCGAAGCCAAGCCCGAGCGCACCTTGGGCCCGGGGGCTACCGTCGACGTTCTGGGAACGGGGGTCCCCAGACTTGCCTGGCTGCGGCCCACAGCGTGGCCAAGCTAGCAGGCCGTACGACCCATCTTCATCAACAAGGCATCCAAGACCCTCGCGAGGGTCCAAGCCTCACGAGGCGGACGACGCAAGACCTCCTCTGGAGTGGCCTAGCCAGGCAGGCTCATGAGGAGCGGAGATATCAAGGCGGGGCAAACCTCACGAGGCTCTCGTGATGTGAGCCATGACGAACGGCACCAGGCGGGCGCCAGCGTGCGCAGCGTCCTTATTTCCTCTTTGGTGCTAAGGAGGCCAGCGCAGGCGAAGAGTACCGAGGCATCAGGCAAAGGTTGCCATATTGGTGCAACGAGACCAAGACCAGGTTGGCGGCAAGGCGAAGGTCATCGTGGAGCCCAAGACGGCGTCACCACAGAGCTTTTCGCATGTGAAGTCCACTTTTGTCAGGATAGCTTGTACTAGCTGTCCCCCTTCAAATTTGCCCGCCGTTGTTGGCTCCCTTCCCGCTAAATATTTGGGAAGAGGACCAGGGCCTATATAACTAGAGCTAGCCACCATAGTAGAGGCATCTCATCTTAGCTTGATCCAACCCGATCGAGAGCCTACTCACAAGAACACCTCAACCTCAGGAGGCTGTTCTTCCCTTGTACTGTTCATCATCAGCCCTAGAGGCAATCCACCACCACCACACTGGAGTAGGGTATTACACCACAACGGTGGCCCGAACCAGTATAAACCTCGTGTCTTTCTGTGTTGCGAGTTTGTCCGCGAGATATTAGCGAGCTAGGGCGTAGATCGGTAGGAGGGAAAGACTTCGCGCGCACCCCAGTGTTCGAACCTTAAGGGTTTGCCGGAACCCCACATCCGACAGTTGACATGTATATTGTTTAACTAAAATGGATAACATGACATAATTTCACATATATGATGTCTATCTAAACTTGATAGCATAGGATAACATAATTCAAAGATATGATGACTAACTAAGCAGGATCGCATGACATAATTCACATACATGTTATCTAAGTAACCAGGATTGCATGATTTAATTCACATATGTGATTTATATGCTAAGTGGAGGGCATTCACATATATGATGTCTGAACTAAGAACATGGTGTTGAATATTGTGTATATGATGTATAAACTATGCAATGCAAGACACCATATGCATGATATGAGCAGTAGAACCGTGCCAAGTTGGAGCATACACCTCGGTGGGGGAATAGGACAGGTCATCTGTCTCTGAATCCATCTCTGAGGAGCTATCGGGACCCAGCAAGAGATCTGCTTCGACAGGTAGCATTGTGTGCTCTGAAGGCCTTGTTTTCACTCCAGATTTTTCCATCACCCACTCAAATGGGTGATTCACAGGAAGAGTAGTTTAATGTACAAACATTGTCGACAAATGGAAATTTAATGAAGAAAAGGATGGGCTAGATATTATTCAAATATATGATGCCTGGTTAAACAGGATGGCATTGCACATTTCACATATATTATGGCTGGCTAAAAGACATGAGACTGCATAATTCCCATATATGATATTGAAACTAAACAGGTGGCGTTACAGAACATGTCTAAACTAAGCAGATGACATATATGATGTCGAAAGTAGGCACTGCAAGGCAACATATGCATGATATGACTAACATCATCATGCCAAGTTAGAGCAAACATCTTGGGGGCTAAATAGGAGTGGTCAGCTGCGTCTGAATCCGCCTCAGAACAGATATCTTCCTCTGGATTACAATCTGGAGAGGGGGGGGGAGGGTTTGCCATTGAACCCACCTTGGAGCGATGTCTGCATGACATTGTATTGCCGCGCAAAACTGGTCTCTTCTTCTCTACATGTTCAACATGACTGTGTACAATATCTGACATGCATACAAAAAAATATAGCGAGATTATGTAAGGAGAGCATGCAGAAATCAGGAGTAATGGTAACAACCAGTGGATGGATCCAAAAATAATGATAGCAGGCGGATGATTGCTTTAATTTAATAAAAAAAGATGATGATTGCTTTACTATTTGTTTCCCACCCAAGATGAACAACATAGGCATACCCTAGGTGAACCAGATATTAGACAGAGATATTATTCATTGCTTCCTCGATATGTGCCCCACAACTAATTTAGAACTCAAGTTTGAACATCAATTTGGACCTGACTTGGAGTCTAAGAGGTGAACAAGACAATAAAGTAGCAGGTAATATTAAGCAATGCATAACATAAGAAGAAACAAAAGAGTGCGACCTCTCTTGTGGACCCGTGTACTCCTTAGGTTGAGTCGATGATGGGGATGCCGTTGCGGTGGGTGCCGGCGGTAAGGAAGGAGATCTGAGGCGGCGAAAGATGGTCAGGAGTCATGATGTCTGGTTTGGTGGATGCTTTTGTCGATGGAGCAGCTCAGGTGAGGTTGACGACGTCGCGACAGGAGCGGGACAAACCACACAAAGTTTTCTTCGACACCTACCTATAACTGAAGTAATTTTGTAAGGGCTCATTTGGCTTGCATGATTCTAAAAACGCAGGGATAGGAGGAAAAACACTGGAATAGGATAGAAATGCACATGGGAAATAGAGCATTTGTGAACACATGATTTCTGTCAGCTTGGATGTTTGGTTCACAGGAATTGGAGGAGCAGAGGAATGCAAAGAAACATGGCCAAAATAAAGTGAAACCATAGGAAAGTGTGTACAGTTAGAATGTTATTCTGCCACTAATGCTCCTGGTCTTGTTTTCGTGCATAGGATTTTGAAAAGTAGGTCCAGGTGGATGTATTGCTACATTCCTTTCAACAAAATGCATGAATAATTGAATAGTAGAGTGCCATAGGAAAATTTCCTATTGCTATGTTTTTCCGTTGAACCAAAATAGCCCTAATGGATCGACATGAATGTAGAGTAATAAGTGATGCGACAAGTGTACAACCTCTTTGCCGTAGCCGTTTCGACCTCAGCATCATTGCGTTGGTCGCTGAAGAAGTTGAGGCAGAGGTGGCTGTCGGAGGTGTGGAGGAAGATCTGAGGAATCTGTAGACGGCGTCCAGGGCACTACTCTATTGTGATGGATCGTTCTGTCATTGGAGGAGCTCCGGTGAGCCGTAAGATGTCAAGGCTGAAGCAGCACAAGACAAACATCGTTAATCTCAAGTGGGATTCTAATAGCATCTCCAATAGATGATGTAAAATGCATTACCAAAAAGTGATAGATGTAAAATTTACATCACCAAAAACCACCTGACTACATCAGATGAGGTAAAAACTGTTGACTCTGAACTTAACTGTCAAAACTGAAATTTACTATGGAATCTGAATGTTACTGTCGAAACTGAACGCAATGATAGCAGAGAGGCACTTCACATGGGATAGTTTAGGGAGGGCCTGCAGTTCATCTTCAACCTGCACCCCCCTGAGCCGCCAGCGACCACCGGCCGAACCCCACACCGCCTCGCCGCCCCGAAACAACAAACAACTCCCCACCGAAGGTTCGTCACCGCCTCGCGGCCCCGAAACAACTCCCCACCGCTGGTCCGCCGCCTCGCCGCCCCGAAACAACTCCCCATCGCCGTTCCGCCGCCGCCTCGCCGCCCCGAAACAAATCCCCACCGCCGATCCGCCGCTGCCCTGGCCAGCCCTCTAGCGCCCCCCTGCGCCAAGCTTTTTCTCCGACGATCCGCACGCCACCGCCCCCCACCGCCGGCGAGTAGCACCCCACCCAGAACCCTAAGATAGATAGTGGGGTACCTCTCCGGCGAGCCCCCCTCCCCGCTGCGGGTGGTTCTTCCTTAACTCCGGCGAGACCCCCCACCCCCTAAAAATCGACTGACCCAAAAGTCAATTTAGTCGACTGAAGTGTAGCTAAATCAGAGCAGAATAGCAGCACGAGCGAGGGGGAGAGCAGCAGCAGCAGTGCGAGTGAGGGAGCTAGAGCCGGAGCAGCAGCAGCGCGAGCGAGCGAGAGCCGGAGCAGCAGTAGCAGCGCGAGCAACCGAGTGAGAGCCGGAGCAGCAGCAGCAGATCCGCTGGTATGGACGCCGGCGCCGAAGGGGCCTCGCACTGGGGGAGAGCCTCCATGGAGATGTCGCCCGTGGTGCCGGCTTCGCGATAACTGCTCCATGGTGGTGCGGGATGGAGCACCATCGGCGCCGGGAGGTCGAGTTCAGGAGAAGGTGCGATGCGATGAGTGTACAACCTCTTTGGTGGTGCCGAGTGGGCCTCGGCTTCGTTCGAGGAGTCAGTGAGGATGCTGCAGTTCCGCTGGAGCAGGCTAAGGCGGCGCTATGGGGATGGAGCAGCCGCGATAGACGAGGCGATCGTCGGAGCAGCCCCTTGGAGGTGGAGGACGGGGCGGCTGAACCGGCGGGACGACGGGATGTACGACAGATCCTCATCCGGGGAGGTTGATGGGGGACGTCGAACTGTTGCAGTGGACGACATCGTCGGGGAAGAGGCTCCGGCTGGGCAGCGGTGAGGTGGCGGACGGAGGAGGGTGGGGTTTCGCGGACGGAGTGGAGAGGTTATGGCGGCCAGATTTCGAATGGCGAAAAGGAGGCGATGGGAGGAGGGGGAACCATGACTTAGGGACGCGCTTGTCCAAAATGTAGGGTGTGTTACAAAAGTACCCCCACCGATTTGAACTAGTGGCCCTTTCGGCTTAGGGTTAGAAGGGGGATTTCTCGTGTCGGGATTTGGCAGCTTGAGGGAGTTTTCGTGCACGTTGTAATTTCGGGATAGCAAGGCGCGGGTTGTGAAGGCGCCAGTTTTGGGAGCTCGATATGTGAATTTTCGGGATATAACAAGGCACAGGTTGAATTTTAGGGACAAGCCTAACGTGTAATATTTTACTTGTACGTACCAAATCAATTCGCACTTCCCTCAACGAAAAAACGAAAAAATAAAAACTATTCACACCACACAAAGAGAGAGTCTTGTCCCGTTTTACTATACAAATGCTATTCAAAGCTACTCCCTCCTTCCATCTATATATGGCCTAATGCGTTTTTCGAGGCTAACTTTGACCAAATATTAGAGCAATAATGTATGACATGCAACTTACACAAAGCACACCATTAAATTTGTGTGTGAAAGGAGCTTTCAATGATATAATTTTCACATTGTGCATGTCATGTACTATTAATCTTGTCAATAGTCAAAGGCAGACTTAAAAAACGCATTAGGCCCTATATAGATGGAAGGAGGGAGTATGAATCCATGTGATGTCCAATTAATTTTTTTTCGCTGGCTGTATAATGCATGTAACCTACTCATGCCAACATTTTAGTGCATTCCAAATGTCTATACTACCGCTGCAATTCGAACTGAATTTGAATTCGTTTCTCTATTTCAATAAGAATCTACAATCATGATTGTTGCCAACTTCAACCATCATTCGTGTATTACCTTAACAACACACCACATGATTACTATAGAGATAGATATGAACTATGTGTACTATATGAACTCGAATTCAATTTTTTGAATACACTTGATGTTGATTCCAAATAATAGTACATTTGATATACTAACTAGATATTCATAATCTAAACCATGTTCCATACATACACCGTGTTTATCACACAAAGTATAGTGCCCCGCCCCCTACATCATGACATGTATTTAGCCCTGAGCTGCAAAAGCCACACATTAGCCCAAATTATAATCAATGTTCTACATTACGATATCTTCTTCAAGTATCTGTATCCACTTTTTTATAATGAATTATGATCTATGTTCATCTTTAACACCTTCACGATCCTCTTCTCTTTGTAGCTAGCTAGCGCTAATTTTCTATCATGCATGCACACACCCGCCCCCTCTCACCCTCCCTCAGTGTCCCCTCCATCGCGCATGTTCGTTATTTCTCTTTAGGTCGTTCACCCGCGGTGTGTGTAGGCCCCCCGGCTCCTTCTTTTCGGCACACTGGTCGATATACCAATCTAGCCAAGTGTGCCTAGCACAAACACATACTTCCCCTCTTCTCTTCTCACCATCCATGCCCCCCTATGTCCAATACGGTTCCACGCAGGTGCACACTTCCGTCCCTCTTTTCGTCGATCTCATACTCGTACACTCCTCCCCCCTCGACATGGTAGGCCTCTCGCACCACCTCCTAGCCGCACCCTCTCCCCCTGTCTGTCTCTCTGGACCTTATTTGCTTCCAACACATGCATGCATGTATACGTACCGATCTCCCTACATATAGCCAGGTCGACTATAATTCGTTTTCCCCACGCACCGATAGACTTACCTCACTAGTTATGTCTCTCCCTTTCTCGGACACACGACGGTTGATCTTCCTATGTAGTTATGTATGCTTACCACAACCATATCGTCTCCCCTCACCATCCTTGCATACCTCCCGACCCGTCTCTCACACGCACGTGCATTGACAGACAGACATCCCTGGCCCTCTCTTATTGATATTGCACTCATACCCTCCGTTTGTCTAGCAGGCCTCTCCCACCATTTGTGAGACGCCACTCCACCACCAACCCTCCGACACTCTACCTTTGTCTTTCTCCCAACCTTATTCCTCTGCTACACATATCCATGGATGCCGATCGACCTCCCTCTATACATAGCTAGGTCTCTTTCCTTCTCCACACATATACTAGTCGATCTACCTCTCTATAGTTAGGTCTCTGCCCCTCCCCCCCACCACACACCAATAGTCGAACGTTGTAGGAAGGTATCCATGCCACAGAGAAAAACTGCACCTCTGCCCTCTCAAATCCCAGTAGGCCAGCCGCCCTGTATCTTTGACGTGGGCAAACACAAATTCGATGGCACTCTTTATCGATCGCGCAGCCACACACTTCATCCCTGTTTTCGATTCTATCGATATCTCACGCCGATGATCCCTCCACTCTCTTCTCGTGGATCGCTCCCTCTATATATGATATATCCATGACTCTGTTTCACACACATTGCGTATGTTACTTTTTTTGTTTGAGATATCATTGACACATGTGACACCCAAAATTTTAATTGGCTTTTTCAAACTTTTATTTGATTTGAGGGAGGTGATTCAATTATTTTTTATTTTCTTCTAAAGAACTCTCCCTCTCAAAAAATTCTTTTATGACAAGTATTTTGTTTGGATTCACCCAAGACTTGGTTTTTGATCTTGGAGGTTTTTCCCTTCTTATTTGGACTCAAAACCAAATGCTTTCCACTTGGGAAAATTTCTTTTGAAAATCTTTTAAATAGCCCTATGGCATTTGAAATGATCCTTCCCACTTTCAAAAATCCCTCTTGCCATGACCTAAGTGTAAATTCCCTCCCATAAGCCTTTCCTCATCTTTGGATCATGATGTACTTCAAATCCAGCAAGTTGAACCTCCCCATATATTTGTTTCCATTTATTTCTTATCAAAAACTATTTCTGCCTTCTATTCTAACTCATGGAAATTTACAAAGGAGCTAACCTTTCTGCTTTGAGTTTTGTCTCCAAACCAATTTCCCTAGCTAGTCCTTTGAACCCTCAACCAGGATCCATGAAGATCCACTGGTCTCCAGTTCAAATATTTCAAATTATTCTTGCTGCAAGTTTGGACCTCATTTGCCAAATTTGATGAAATTCATTTGAATTCTCCTCCTAAAAATCTGAGAAAATTCAGGCAGCCTCTGGGTGCATTGAGAGGTCACCTCACCAAGTCCCAGCTCCAGAAATTTCTTTCTTCATGCCAAATCATTTCGTCGAACACCTGCTGGACACTGTTGCTATCATGTTCAGAAAATTCAGGTAAACAGTTTCAGTGAACACTGTCGTTTTCTTCAGAACTTGTTGTCGATCTCGACAGTGCCGCGGTGGCGCCTTGCTCCCTGTCCCCTCCTCCTTATCCTCTGCGCCGCACGATCGCCTGGAGGCTTGCGGGCGTCGGCGACGAGCAGGAGGTAGTGCGCCACCCCGTGAGCGACGGCAGCGGCGGCTTTGCGGCCGCCAGAGAGAGGCGCAGCGCAGACGGCGCCGTCCAGCGCCGCCCAAGCCACCGGAGGCCGCCGCGTGGCCATCCACTCCCCCGTGCGCGCTGCCACCCTTCGTCGTGAACTGGTAGGCGCGGAGCGCACTCTCTGCCGCCGCCGTGCCCGTACGGCCGCCCCGTCGAGGACCGGCGCTATTACGCCAAGCCCGACCAAGTTTAGCAGTGGAACGGGACCAGTAACTCTCACTAATGGTGCCTAGCCTCCTAAACCCACTGCCCAACCATACCTCGCCGTAATCGCTCGCCGGAGATTTCCCGTTCATGGCCACCCCCTCGGATCGCCTATAAATAGAGGCCCCGAGCCCGAACTCGAACCCACACCACCTCTGCACACCTCCAACACCACGCCAAGCCACTGGAAGAGCCCCGAGGGAGCCTTCTTCCCCAACTCCGGCCGCCTCGACCCGCCACGGGACCCAGCTCGATTCGCTCCCGTGCGTGCACTTCTAACCCTCAGCTCTTGCCAGTAGCCTTCTAATGCATCCACCCTTCTGACCCGCGCTTCAATTTGGAGTTTGCAGCACGCACCGGAGTTCTCCACCATCGCCCGAACCACCGTCCGCCGGAGAAAGTGTCGCCGTCGACATGGTGCTCTCCGACGACCAAGTCCACCACCCACCGACGCGGAAGGACACGCTGAACCTCTTGGTACCCTCCGATCTCCCTGTCTCGCCGTGGTTCAACGCCGGCGACCACCGCAGCCTTCGGGCACCGGCGAAGTTTAAACCTGACATGTGGGACCCCCCCGTCAGCCTCTCTTCTTTTCTCCCCCTCGAACCGTTTTCTGTTGGCGCCTTCGGGCAAATACGTTTTCTCTTTGGGCTGGCGCCTTTTACTCCGAACCGTTTTCTGTTTTCTCAGTTAAGTCCCTGGTTCTTTTCTGTTTCATCACAGATTAGTCCCTGGACTAAAACCCTTATAACTTTTTAATAAAAGATGATTTTTGATTGATTCTTTTTCTATCAGTCTTATATTTTTGTCTAGTTTTTTATAGTATTTACTTGGAAATTTTTTGGAACAAATTTTATGCACGCGATGATTTTCACGTTAGTATACGTTTTCGCTATACCGTAGGTTCCGGAAGAGGTGACGGAGCCGCGAACTTCGCCGAGCTAGACTCCGACTTCTCCAAACCAGGCAAGCATGTTTGAACCTTTGATATGATAGGTGTTTTGCATGTTTGCTTGAATGGATGTGCATGGCATATGAGCATCGGTGACCATCTTGTTGCATGTGAGGCAACTATCCGTGTGTTCCGAAGTTACTGTGATCTCTGATGAGAGATGGCCTAGTCATGTGGTGACATGAAAGGCAGTAAGGTGGTATTGTTGTAGCATGCCAGCCTTACGACATCCGATAAACCCCGACGTTAACGTGGACTGAGTCACGTTACCGTTCTTTCCCTTTCGTGCTACCACATGTTTTCTGCAAAGGATACGGTTTAGTAAGTTGATAACCTCTTTCCGTGTACACACCAAATGGAGGGGCCGGAATGAGGGTTCCATGGCCCTGGATTAAAGCCAGTCATCCGGTCAGGGGGCATGGGTGTTTCCGGTTGGGACCGAGAGGGGGGCACCCCTTAGAGCGCGCGTATATAAATTTGATCCCATGCTACGCGAGGTTGTAGCCTCCCCGTCTCAAAGTTTTTCTTGAACGTTGCCGAGGGCGATTCCTGGCTTCGGAATGTTGAATGGGTGTGTACTGGTTAGATGTGTTTCTTCCAAAACACCGTAAACGGAACTAGTCCCCGTGACTACTGAAATCCGTTGGCTGTGGTTAAAGTACAAACTCTGCAGAGTCAAATCCTTCCGAGTCATCGTATCCATGGTCAAGGACCGCAACCAGTGTATCCATATCTATGTCACATCCTCGTGGTATTTCCCCGGTGAACAAGCTTGAGTGGTAAATTGGTTGAACGTTATTCCGTGGATGGACTAACCCTGTTGTTTACTTCATACCCGATTATGCCCTTGAAATGATTTAAATTCTTGAACTACTGAGATATCAAGTTATGAAATATAAGCCCTTTATGTGATGTCGCTTAGACGTCCGACTGTGGCACTCTTGTTATTTACTTTTGATATAAGCCCTTTATGTGATGTCGCTCAGACGTCCGACTGTGGCACTCTTGTTATTTACTTTTGATATAAGCCCTTTAGGTGATGTCGCTTAGACGTTCGACTGTGGCACTCTTGTTATTTACTTTTGATATAAGTCCTTTATGTGATGTCGCTTAGACGTCCGACTGTGGCAATCTTGTTATTTACTTTTGATATAAGCCCTTTATGTGATGTCGCTCAGACGTCCGACTGTGGCACGCACTGTCATTTATATTCTATTATAAGCCCTTTATGTGGTGTCGCCTTGACGCCCGACTGCGGCATTGTTACTTCTTTTGTTTCCTCTCGAGGAGTCATTCAGACACTCGTTTGGACCTCAGTATTACTTTGGGATTTCGGGAGGACTACCGCCCGACTTCTCTTTTATTTCCCATGCATTATTATCTCAATGTCTGAGTGCGCTTGTTATTCTGTTCATATGCATCATGTTTACATTTGTTATATCTTATGTCCGAACTGTCTTGCGAGTACTTTCATAGTACTCACCTGGCTTGTTGATTTGGCCAGATGTTGACGAAGGCGATCTCATGGATGAAGAGTTTGATAGTGAGTCTGACGCCTAGA
Organism: Aegilops tauschii subsp. strangulata; assembly: GCF_002575655.3. Taxonomy (NCBI): domain Eukaryota; kingdom Viridiplantae; phylum Streptophyta; class Magnoliopsida; order Poales; family Poaceae; genus Aegilops; species Aegilops tauschii. The sequence goes on along the minus strand of NC_053037.3, from coordinate 271,679,155 downwards.
GGAGTCCCAGTCAGTCCCGTGCGATCCTGGATATTGGTCACTTGTATTATATACGCTTCCGCCACCCACAATAAGTCTCCTCGAGCCTCACTCCGACGCTCGAAGAGTTGTTAGTTTCAGGAGTCATGTCACCCACTTCGCTGTGATATTTCGACCACCGCTTTTATCGTGAGTTGGTAGTTATGCCACCCTATCCGCCGTTATGTTTTATCGGCGTGCTTGTAAAAAAATTGTTGAGCAGTCCCCGCTCAACCTTGTATTATATTCATTACTCCTGGTATTTTCTTCTATGACCAAGATAATGTCTACCAGTGAGAAGGAATTCTTCTTTACTGGTCCGTAAAAGGGATCGGTCTCTCAATAAATATTTTTATTGGAAAACCGGTCGTGACAACACATTGTCTCGGTTTCGCACAAACCATCTCTCTCACACCCACCCACATACGTACCTGCACCTAAAGAAGAGGTGCACACAGGACACACGTACTCACATCTCGTTCCTGGCCACACCCACGCGGGTACACGGTGGAGTTCGTTTCTGTACGAAAAGGCAGCCCATGTGATAATTTGACGCGTGTAGCGGTTGTTTACTCGAAGGAGGGTCGGGTACCACGCCTAGAAGGAACAAAGTTCGACTTGACGCGTTAGTATTAAATAAAGTTATATATTCCTCCTCAATGGCACGTAGTACAGAATATAAAACGTTTGCCGTGGGGAAAATGGAAAAATCTGCTCCACTATATAGAACGGAGCCTGCCTGCCGGGGTTTGTCTCTCGTCACACCATCTCACACAAGGCGACGGTGGCCTCTCTCTCTCACCGTTGGTCAGTGATCCGGCCGCATCCCGTCTGCCGGCGGAAAGGGAGGATGTGCATCGTTTCTCCGTTCGACGGTGTTGAGGCAGCACGTCCCGATTTGCGGTATCCGCTGTTCTCTCTGACCAAGCTCCAGCATGGTAGGGCCTTCGCCACTTGCTCGCTGCGACAGTATGGGTAGATCCCGGCCGCCGACGCCCTCCTAGTAACATCCTCATGACCCTCATGTACAGCTTCCTCCGGCCTTGCTCCACTGCCCATCTTCTCACGTTGCTGCATGTGGATCTTCTTTATTTGTTTGCTTAAAACGTATCTCGGCCGGCGTACTTTCCATCTTGCAATCTCGTCCTCAAACCATTTTTGATAAACCACCATGCTTCTATCTTTCCCTTATTACATGGAATATGCTTCTTTTTTGTCAGTGTATGTGTCTTCAACTCATGTTATTGGTCAGTAATTGTCTCCTTTCTACCTCTTTTTTGCAAACAGGGCTATCCATTTCACCTCGTTGCTATTGCGACCTTTTGGTGAACTGCACAAATCACTTTTTTTCTTAAGAGTGTTTTGTGCAGTTCCGCCAAAATGTCACACGGGCAACGTTTTTACATTTCTGTGGGACTGCAGAAAGGGAGATTGTTTTGCTATCCTCCTCATCCAACTCCGTGCCTAATCTTCTCCAACAAGTAGTTAGTCCTAAAGAGAGATGGCAGAGGTGATCGGCTTCTATTTGTGTGTGTACGTCAACAAATAGTGAGAGGTCGCATCCGCCCTTACCCCCTTGACGGTGTACGTCACCTTGTCTCCAGATCTGAGATGCCACGTGTACCAGATGAATGACTCCAAGCTCAACCATCGTGATGCAAGAGCTGCGAGCCGAGGAACACTGTTGGAGACAGCCCCCCATAATTTTCCTCGTCATCATCTGAGTCCTAGAAGATCTCACCCACATCATCATTAGGCATGCGACCGCCTTCATAGACAACGTGCACAGAAGGAGTAGAGGCGACTGGGGACGCACCACGTCGTGGGGACTCCGTACGTGCTCGTGTGCGTGAAGCGTGTGTGCTTTTCCATCGGTGCTAGCTCTAAGGCCGAGGCTGCGGTCGTCTTCGTGTCCGGCTAGTCGTTGAGCAACGACGGCAAAGAGGTGCTGCAAGAGATGCCTAGGCGCCGTTGTGTGCGAGCTTCGCCGTAGGACGACGAACCAGACGTCACCGCAGATGGCGCACACCTCCATGCAGCCGAGTGTGTGCGCATGCATGTGTTATTCACGTGCATTCTGCGGCCGAGTGTGTGTGCATACATGTGTTGTGTACGTGTGTTGTGTGCTTCATGTTGTGTGCGTTTGTGCATGAGTTGGATCGGCATGAGTCAGTGCGTCGGCGTGTGTACATGCGTGGCTGCATGTGTCCTGTACATGCGTGGCTTCTTGCATGGTTATCAATATAAACTAATAAAATATCTTCAACTTAGCATCCTGATGTATCGTCTCTAGTGGTTACCAAAGAGTTCATGTTCTTTTATTTGTTTATAGGTGGGCAGGCGGCAAAAAACAGGGGAAAACACGCAAGGTTCCTTGTAGACGCTCCACCACGAGGTTCCTTGCTCCTTCTCGGTCGTCGGGAATCTATGTTCTCCCACTCTTTTTTTTACGTGAGCTTTGTTCATCCTTTTGCCAACACGCGAGACATCTAGCATCAAGGTGCACGTGTCATGCAAGAAAATGGAGAGAATCACATAAGCAGTACTCAACGACGGAGCACGGGATGGTGGCCATGACATGGTCAGCCCTTTTTGGAGAGAGTACGTACTAAATAACTTTGACGTGTCCCGTCAACTCGCAGAACAACGAGAAGCTTGCTTACTATGCCTTCTCCCTCGCCAACGCATGCGCGGTGGCTCGCAGCACGGGGAGAAACTTTTTCTTACAAGCGGTGGACGTGTAGCAGTTCATTTGGTGTCAGATTGCCAGAAGTACTAATGTAGTACCACCATTATTGTTCGACTTCCGGAAGAGGCAAAGAGCTAAGCGCAAGGTCACCTACTAACCTTAGGCTAGCCTAGAAGTGCATCTAGTGCCCCTTAGCGATTTTGGTTTATTGAAGACTTATAGGTTAAGGGACTAATGCGTTTGTAAGTGTACATAGGTCTATAAGTCTATGAGGAGTTTGATATTTACAGAGAATGTCGACCCCTACAAATGAATGTCTTCGACTGAAGACTTTGAATTTCTGAAGACTTTCTGAAGACTTTGAAAGTGAAGAAATTGGTGTGACCATGAAGACTTGATATTCTTATGAGGAACATGAAGCATGAAGACTTTTGTTTTCGTAGTTTCATTTTCTCTTTCTTGAGTCATAGGAAACACCGTACTGTTAAAGGGGGTCAAGGAAAAACTAAGGAAAACTTTCCAAGTGATGCTCATCTCAAAATCCTACACCTACCAATCCCTTCGAGTGAAGCCATTGGAAATCTCATATAGTTCAGTCAATTTCTTCAGTGACAGAGAAAAAATTCTTCTGGTCTCTGAGGAATTTGTTCTGACTAAGGAGTTAGGAATTGGCCTAGGCGGATTGCCTACAAGTGAGGAACATGATAGCCCTGAGGAATTTGAGCCTCAAATTTCCAACCATTGCTGTGCTACGCGCCAGCTGTCCCAAAATATCTACCCACCTAATGGTCATATCATTGAATGGCATTTATGTCTTATCATGTCGGGCTGCTCCCTAGGCTACAAATAGCCGCCCCCTACAACCACTAGCTGGTTGGCTGCTCCGAGAGAAACTGACACTTGGCATTGAGAGCATCCCATCCTCCGAGGACTTTGAGCGAAAAACATCAAGTGAGGAAAACCCAAACCTAAACACCTACAAACCCAAGTGATTGACCATCACTGAAGAAATTGTTCCTGTGTGGATCCGACGCTTGTTACCTTTGCAGACTGTGCATCTTCTAGACGGTTAGGCGTCATGGTCTAGAGCATCCAAGAGGAAATTGTGGATCGACGAGTGACCGAGCTTGTGAAGGTTTGGAAGTCACCTGAAGACTTACCACGAGTGATTGGGCGAGGTCTGTGTGACCTTAGCTCAAGGAGAATACGGCGAGGACTGTGTGTCCGGGACTGTGTGTCCTCGGGTTTAAATACCTAGCTGCTTCAACCAGACGTACAACTGTCACAGCAGTTGGAACTGGTCTAGCAAATCATTGTTTTCATCGAGCTAACTGGTTCTATTTCCTCGACCCTTCCATTTCCTCATTACAGTGTTGTGTGCTTGTTCATATCTGTTTGAAGACTTTGACTGAAGACTTTCTCAATTTCCTGAGTTCCATTTCTTCAGTCTGGTTGTCTTCATCCTGTTTTATCCTGTTCTTACGCTTCTTGTACTCTGTGTCTGTTTTCATTTCATTATGATGTCCATGTTTATGTTATGTCATGTATGCATCTGAGTACTTATTCCACTGCAAGTAGTTCTTCGCTCAGGTATTTCCTCACCCTGAAATTCCTCAGTGAAGAATTCATAAAAATCACCTATTCACCCCCCTCTAGTCGACTTAACACACTTTCAATTGGTATCAGAGCAAGGTACTCCCTTGTTCTGTGTGATTTTGGTTTAACCGCCTGGAGTTTTAGTTATGTCGACCGCAGGTATGATCAAGGTCTCTGTTGGGTGTCCTACCTTCGATGGGACGGACTACCCCTACTGGAAGAATAAGATGCGAATGCATCTTGAGGCAATTGATAACGATCTCTGGTATGTTGTGGAGAATGGTGTCCCCTCTGTCACTCCTACCATCAACGGTGCTGACGTGAAGAGATTCAAGCAACTCGACTCTCAAGCGAAGAACATCATATGTGGCCATCTGAGCAAAGGGCAGTATGGTAGAGTGAGTGCTTTAGAAACTGCTAAGCTTATATGGGATAGGTTGTCCAAGGTCAATGAAGGATTCTCAACACAGTGTGACTCTCGAGTTGACGTTCTTCGCAATCTCTTCAACCGCTTCAAAAGACTCGAAAATGAAAATGTTCAGCAAACCTTTGATCGCCTCACTGACATATCAAATGAGCTTCAAGCACTTGGTGCCACTGACATCACCGACCATGAGGTGGTGACGAAATTGCTGAGATCGCTTGATTCCTCATTAGACATTCTGGCACTGATGATACAAGAACGTGGAGATTACAAGTCACTTGATCCCGCTGATATCCTCGAGAGGCTAAACACTCATGAGTTTCAACTTGCTGAAAGAGAGATCTCTATGGAACGAGCTATGGCAGATCACGCGCTCTGAAAGCCAAGGCAGTGTCTGAATCTGAAGGTGAAGATTCTGGTAGCAGCCTTGGTGATCCTGAAGAACTGAGCCAGGAGCTAGCAATGCTCGTGAAGAAATTCCAGAAGTTCTTAAGGCGTGGTCGCCTTGCAAAATCCTCAAGAAGTGATGATTCTCATCCCGTGACTACAAGAAGAGACTGTGCCACAAGTGCAAGAAACCTTGTCACTACATTCAAGACTGTCCTCAGTGGGAAAAGAAATCAAAGAAGAAGAAATACAAGGATTACAGTTCTGATGACTCAAAGAAGAAGAAGAAATCTTCAAAGTCTTCATCATCAAAATGCTCGAAGTCTTCATCACACTAGAAGTGAAGCTCTAAGAAGGCTCGGGCATTCATTGGCAAGGAGATGGACTCTGAAGCTAAACATGAGGATGAAGAGGCATCTGAGGAATCAGAATCTGGTGTGGTGAGCCTAGCCCTCGCTACTGCGTTCGTCAGCAAGTCCATCTTCAACTCTGAGGAGAATGACTTCTGCAACAAGGCTGACGATGGCGATAATGACTATGCTCCCACCTATTGCTTCATGGCAAAGGGTGCCAAGGTACTGAAATATCCCTCCTCTGAATCAAGTGAGGATGAATCTCATGAAAACCTCAAGCCTAGGTACTGTAAACTTGCTAAGATTGCTGTGAAACAACAAAAGGCTTTTGAAAAGGTTCAAAATATGCTAGACAAAAGTGATGATATGTTGGGTGAAGAAATGGATCACACTAAAACCTTGACTGAAAATCTTCAGAGACTTCAGTCTAAGTTTGACAACCTTCAAAGTCATCATAACACTCTCTTATCTGATCATGAGAAGCTTTCTTATGAATTTCTTCAAAGAAAGCAAGATCTTGAAAAGCTAAGGGTGAGTTATGAAGATCTTCAGAAGGAGCGTGATTCATTACTAGCTCAACAAATCAGCGCTGCTCAGGAAGAATTTATTCCTCCATGTTTGAAGTGCATTGAGCGTGAATCTGCTAATTCTTCACCTGAAAGTTCAAATGCTTCTATTGCTGCAAATTCTTCACCTGTCTCTGCTATCAGTAATTCCTCATATGAGGATATTGCTAGTATCACTGACAATGCAGGGCTGAAGGAATTGTATATGACAGGCATGTACAAAATCCTCAAAGGGCATCAGTCTCTTTGTGATGTGCTTAAAAAGCATATCCTCAACAGGAACCCTAGGAAAGAGGGTATTGCCTTTGAGAGGAAACTCAATGCTGATGGAACATACTGGAAGCCTGAGCAGTATCCTAAAACCTCATGGTTGCTGCAAAGGGACCTCCAGTAGATCCATCTACTTTATCTGGCTTTACATGTGAATCTCCTGATTCTTCTGATGAGTCATTTGTCTCCAACTATAAGCTGTTCAAAAATCCAAATGGTAAGTATTTGCTAGATATGTTGGCACTAACTGCAGGAACGGTTCCCCTATGAAGAAAATCTGGGTTCCCAAAAGGTGCCTTGAAAGTCTTCAGGTGAATGTCATCATGACACCACCTGTGAAGAATAGTAGCCCCAGATTAAAATCTTCATATGGACCAAATTCTTCATATGGATCCAAGTCCTCATACGGACCGAATTCCTCACGTGGATCAAATTCCTCAAAAGGATCAAAATCCTCATATGAACATCATCATGCTAACACTTCTGTTTCGCAGGGAAGATCTAAGGGCTATGAATATGAGCATTATTCTTCTAACCATTATGTTCATAAGTCCTCAAAGAATTTCTCTACTTATTCATATGCTTACCCTAACTCCTCTTATGTGAAACAAAGTGGACTGGCTTCTATGCCACCGTTCTCTTATGGAGCTTGCAGAATGATGAACTCTTTGCCACCCCTTCAGATGTGGGTGGTGAAGAAAAATAACTAATCTCTTATGCAGGGTCAGGTCTCAAGACGTACTTAAAAGTCTGAAGACTTTGCTGGAGACCTGAAGATGCTTGAAAGGACGCAAGCTAATCATGAAGAAATGAATTTTCATTTCTCACGTCCTCATACTACTTTATCTATTCTATTGCTTGATGAAATTGATCTAATGAAATTGATGTCATATTCCTCACTGATGAAGTATATGAGTTCGTAAGCTGCACTAATTCACCTGCAGGATGATCAACCCAAAGCCACTGAGTGGGTCCTCGATAGTGGATGTACAAATCACATGACTGGTGACAAGAATCTATTGATGGATGCTCCCTTATCTCCATCACATCTGAAGCATATCACCTACGCTGACAAAGGAAAAAACAAGGTATTGGGTCTAGGTAAGGTTGCGATCTCAAAGGATCGACACATGGACAAATTCATGCTTGTCGAGTCCTTAGGATTCAACCTCATGTCAGTCTCAATGCTTTGTGATCTTGATATGGTTGTTATCTTTGGCAAGTATCGTTGTGTTGTGATCATGGAAGCTGACCATTCCAAAGTCTTCAAAGGCTTTAGGAGAGGAGATCTGTATATTGTTGATTTTTCCACAGGACCACAACCAGCTATATGTCTACTTGCAAAAGCTTCAGAAGGCTGGCTATGGCATCGACGACTTGGTCATGCTGGCATGAGAAACTTGCACACGCTTGCGAAGAAGAAGCATGTCATTGGCATTGAGAATGTCAAATTCCTCAAGGATCACTTGTGCGGAGCCTATGAAGCTAGAAAGATGACCAAGGCCAAGCATCCAGCAAAGACTATCATGACAACCACTGAACCATTTGAAGTGCTTCAGATGGATCTCTTTGGTCCTAACCATTATTCTGCATTAACTAATGAAGCATCTCTATATGGCTTTGTTATTGTTGATGATTACTCTCGTTACACATGGGTACATATCGTCACTTACAAACGTGAAGTGCAGGAAGTCTTCAAACGATTTTCCTCGAGGGCTTTAACAAACTTTGGTGTGAAGATCAAGCACATCAGAAGTGACAATGGAACTGAGTTCAAGAATACTGGTCTTGATGAGTATCTTGATGAACTTGGTATTACTCATGAGTTATCCGCTTCGTATACTCCTCAGCAGAATGACATCATGGAGCGCAAGAATAGGACTCTTGTTGAGATGGTTCGCACTATGCTTGATGAATACAAGACACCTCGTCATTTCTGGATTGAGGCAATTGACACTGCATGCCACATCATCAACAGGGTATATCTTCACAAATTCTTCAAGAAGGCTGCATATGAACTCCTCACTGACAAGAAACCCAATGTGAGTTATTTCAAAGTCTTCGGTGCTAAATGTTGGATTAGAGATCCTCATCACAATTCTAAATTTGCACCGAAAGCACATAAAGGTTTTATGCTTGGTTACGGAAAGGACTCGCACACCTACAGAGTCTTCAACACCGTTCACCACAAGGTTGTTGAAATTGTAGATGTGCGGTTCGATGAAACTAATGGCTCGCAAAGAGAGCACCTACCTCCTGTGCTAGATGAACAGTCTTCTGAGGAAACCATCAAGTTGAAGGCTACTGAGGATGCCATTCCCACTGAAGAATCTGCTGAAGAAGTTATTCCAGAACGTGAAGAACATCATGCTGTTGCACCTGAGGAAAATGGCTCTGAAGAAAATGCTGATCCAATTCCTCATCGCCAACCCGCTCATCCTCGAGTTGCAAAAGAAATGCAGATTGAGAAAATCAACAGCGACATCAATGCACCAGGTCCTCTCACACGCTCAAAAGCTTCACATTTGTCTAACTTTTGTGGGCACTTTGCTTTCGTCTCTATCACAGAGCCCACTAAGGTAGATGAAGCATTTCTGGAGCCTGAGTGGATTCAAGCTATGCAAGAAGAATTACATCAGTTCGAGCTCAACAATGTCTGGGAACTTGTCAAGTGACCAGACCCTCGCAAGCACAATATCATTGGCACAAAGTGGATCTACCGCAACAAGAAAGATGAAAATGGCCTTGTGGTGAGGAATAAGGTACGGCTTGTCGCTCAAGGCTACACACAGGTTGAAGGAATTGATTTCGATGAAACTTTTGCACCTGTTGCTAGACTTGAGGCTATTCGCATATTACTAGCTTATGCAAACCATCATAATATCATCTTATATCAAATGGATGTGAAAAGTGCATTCCTCAATGGTAAGCTTGAGGAAGAAGTATATGTTGCTCAACCACCAGGTTTTGAAGATCCAAAGCATCCTGATAAAGTCTTCAGACTCAATAAGGCCCTCTATGGCCTCAAGCAGGCCCCTTGGGCGTGGTATGATACTTTGAAGGAATTCCTCATGAAGAAAGGCTTCAAACCTGGTTCACTTGACCCAACTCATTTCACCAAAACCTATGATGATGAATTATTCGTGTGCCAAATATATGGTGATGATATTATCTTCGGCTGTACCGACCAACGTTACAGTGATGAATTTGCCTACATGATGAGTGAATAATATCAAATGTCTACGATGGGAGAATTGAAATTCTTCTTAGGTCTTCAGATACGTCAACAACGCAATGGCATATTCATATCTCAGGAGAAATACCTCAAAGATGTACTGAGGAAATTCGGCATGCAAGATTGTAAAGGCGTCAAAATCCCTATGCCCACAAATGGCCATCTATGCGCCAATGAAAATGGTATTGACTTCGATCAAAAGGTATACCGCTCCATGATTGGTTCTTTAATGTATTTATGCGCATCTAGGCCGGATATTATGCTTAGTGTTTGTATGTGTGCCCGCTTTCAAGCTACCAAAGGAATCACACCATAAGGCTGTGAAGCATATTCTTCGATATCTAGCTCACACTCCAACACTTGGATTATGGTATCCCAAGGGCTCGGCTTTTGATCTCATTGGATATTCAGACTCTGACGATGCTGGTGAGCGTGTGGACCGCAAGTCAACATCAGGCACATGTCATTTCCTCGGACAATCATTGATATGTTGGTCCTTGAAGAAACAGAACTGCGTGTCACTGTCTACTGCTGAAGCTGAGTACATTGCTGCTGGATCGTGCTGTGCTCAATTGCTATGGATGAAGCAAACCCTCAAGGACTACGGCGTCAACGTGAAGAATGTGCCTCTCTACTATGACAATGAGAGTGCCATCAAGATTGCTCATAACCCAGTTCAGCACTCGAAGACAAAGCACATTCAGATTTGTCATCATTTTCTTCGTGATCATGTGTTGAAGGGCGACATCTCCATCGAGCACGTGAAGACTGAAGAACAGCTAGCTGATATCTTCACAAAGCCCTTGGATGAGAAGAGATTTAGCAAATTGCGGTGTGAGCTAAATATCTTAGAATCTTCGAATGTCCTTTGAAAAGGACACACATCCTAACACTTCTGCTAAATTGATGACTTAGATGTGCAACCCATGAAGTAACGTTCTTCTTCAATCAATGAAGACTAACACTCTAAGTGTGAAGAAATTAACGAAGAATTTGATTCTCAGAGCCCTACGACAATTGTACACGGCGTCTGAAATCATCATTCTTATACGGTGGGTTACGCCACCAACAATAGTTGAAAATCTTCAATTTGAGTTTTTCTTCATTTATGAAATTCCTCAGTTGTTCAATTTCTTCAACTTTGCAATTTCTTCACTGTTTCCATCGTTTTTCTTCATTGGCTATATAAATATATGAGTTTATGTCCTCTACGGCATTCACTTATTGCTATTTCTTCAAGTTGCTTTTTCTACTAAGTGAATGTGATCGGACCCTTCCCCCTCTATGCTAAACTCAACCCAGTCTGTTCACAAATTCTTCATGTGCGTTCTATTTGAAACCCGTTCAAAATCTTCACTGTGTCCTTGACAGCTGAAGAATTCGCGAACGAAACCTTATAATATTCTAATCTGAATTTTTGGCTTTTGCCACTCAAATCGTTCCGCATTCCACGATATGATTATCTATTCACCCACGATCTCCACCTCATAGTACGTGGGTGACACATGTCAAATGAATGACAAGGGTCAGGGGCACGTTCGTCCATTTTCCTCGGGCGAGCGGTTTTTCACCTCCGCTATAAATACCCCTCACCCTCCTCAGACTGTTTTTACTCCGCTCGACCTCACTCCCTTGCTCGAGCTCTCAAAACCTAGCGTCGTCGCTACTTCCATCGTCGCCGGTGAGGAAGAGCTTCGCTGCCTCGACCTCGTCGCCGTCGTACTCGCGCCGGCCGCGGATTTCTTCACTCTACCGCCGCCGTAGCTGTCTTCCTCTGCCAAGTTAGGGCGTGGAAGATCTGAACCGACGAGCTTCAAATCTCCTAGTCTCAGTTCATCGTGTTCTTCGTCAAGGGTAATTAAAAGTCACTTTTACTGCCCTTGTTGATTCATACGTTTTCTACAAATTCTTTAAAAGGTTTTTATTCTTCAATCTTCACACTCTAAACACCTCGCACAAACATCTGTTCTTGATGTGTTTCCCTAAGCAACATTTTTCTTCAAGATTCCTCAATTGTGTGGATTTCCAATCTATACAACTCTGGAACCTAAGTCAAAGAACGCTTAGTGAAATTCCTCAAGACACATCTGGTCAAATTCCTCAAACTTGTTCATTTTGCAAAAATCTTTTGAGAACGCATATGACCTCTCCAAATTCTTCGCACCTATACTCTGTTCACAGGTACACATGTCCGCTGCTGAATCACTAGGTTCTCATCAACTTAACTCATTTGCAGCGTTCCTCGAAGAAAAGTTGCATACCTCTTCAGATAACTCAATAGTTCAAAATCCTCAGCTGAAGAAAATGGCAGATGGCAAGAAACCTCAGAAGGGAGGAAAGAAGTTGGAAGTCAACAATGATTTTGAGATTCCTGATGACATCTATGCAGGGTACTGCACTCCTCCACATGAAATGAAGAATGAGCGCAAAGTGCGCATTCAGAGGATAGAGAGGAGATGGGCCAGAGATTGGAGGGAGTACAGATATGTAACTCCCAAGTATATGAAGAAATTCGCAGTACACCCTCCATGCCCAAGACCTCCCTTGGCACCAGGACAAGTTGTTGATCCCTCAAGCATCAGACGAGGTGAGGATTTCCCTAAGGAATGGGCCAAGCGTCAAGCTAAACTGGCCAAAATAGCAAAAGAGGCAGTGAAGAAATTCAATGAAGATTCTGCTGCTGCCACTGCTGAGGCCTCTGCTAGCAAGCCTAAGAAGGCCATGGCCAAGAAGCCCGCTCACAAGCCCAGTGCTTCTGCTTCAATGCCCTCACGGCCCAGTTCTGCAAAGCCCTCACAACAAATTCCTCATGCTGCTCCAGATCCTCCAAAACCCTCAGCTCCTCCGGCAAAGTCCTCAGCACCTGTGCATCTTGCCTCGTGTCAAAGGACCATAGGAAAATCCATTGCCTCAGGAGCCTGTGCAAGTTCTTCAGCTCCTCCAAATTCCTCAACAGGCCCTACTTTGCTAAAGACCAAGGCCACTGCTGGACGAGGCACTATACCTCACAAGAAGCAGGTTGCCTTTCAAGTACCGTCTGATGAAGACGAAGCTGATGATGAGGAACTTGCCGAAATCATCAGAGATAGACAGCAGAGGGCCGCTAGAGCCAAAGGAAGTGAAGTTCCTCTCTTACTAGATCCAAAGTTGATCCTTGAGTACATTGATCTCTGGCACAAGGACCCCAACACACCTATGCCAGACTTGAAGCTGACTCCTGGCCAAAGTCACATGCTGACCGCCTTCATTGGCGAAGAAAAATGGAAATTCGAGAAGGCCAGGCAGTTGAAGAAAGCGCAGTACAAAAAGGAGTGCTTACTGAAGATGAATGTTTACAAAATGACAACTGATGAACTTGTAGCTCTGCAATCCGAGATCAAGAATCTCAGTGATGAATTTGATCGCTACTAGGCTGACTGGCTTGGAGCCGAAGTCAGGTTTGTGAAGTTAACTAAAAAATTCACTTCAAAAGCTGAATCTCCTCAGGCTAAAGCATCTGCTCAGCCGACTGAAGAACATGCCAGCACCGCTGATGAAAATCAGGCTACTGATGAAACTGCTAGTACCAGGGCTGATGACTGTATTCCAGCCGCTGATGACATTGCCAGGGCAACCACTAGTGTTGCGCCTGAAGAACAAGCCAGGCCAGCTGAGGCATCAACCGCTGTGCCTGAAGAATCTGAACCAACCAAGAAAACTGGAACAGTTGTGCCTGAGGTAACTGAACCAATTTCCTCTACTCCTCCTGCACCAACACCAAGTCCAGTTCTTCCTTCTCCATCAGAAGCGAAGAAAACCAAAGCTGCGGAGCGAGCAGTAGTGAAGAAGAGGAAAGAATCTACTTCATCTCAGTCTTCAGCACCAAAGATGAAGACATTGACAAGCTCTTTTGAGAATCCCATTGATGCTGTTCTTGTCTCCAGTATGCCATCAAAGGAACCCATTCCTTTTGGTGAAGATTATGAGATCCCAAGCGGATCGGATGAAGACGTCCCTTCTGCTGCTTCTTCAGAGCAGTTGGACGAAGAAATTGAAGCGGATAATATCCCTTCAACCCTAATACTCTCATCGCCTATGCCTCAGTTCACAGCTGAAGAGGCAGGCGTTGAACAATTAAGTGAAGAAGATGAAGACGTGGACATTGGGAGCACCACACCTGTGATGAATGATGACTTTTGGGAAAGTCAGCACCCCAACTCTCCTTTCTTCATGCCACTGCAACAAATCCCTCAGTCCCCAGTGCACACTGAGGTTATAATGGGCTCTGAAGAACCTCGCACCACTCCGTCCATTCCTGAAGAAATTCCGGCCACTAGTGCTGATGAAAAAAATGCTGCTGAAGAAATGAATACCCAGGCTGCAACCAAAGCTGAAACTGAAATTTCTCAGCCTGTGGTGCCTGAGAATGTGATTCCTGAGGCTGTGATCCCTTTGACTGATACTCCTCAGCCCAAGCCGAAGAATCCCTTCTCTAAGAAGCAAAACTTCAAGGCTGCTGACTTCTTCCAAGAGCATGTGTTCTTCACAGATTACAACCCATATGACTCTGCTCGTCTTAGAAGGAAGTGTTTCTGGACTGCTAGCCAAGCAAACTTCTATTCTTCACTGCTTTTTGATAAGGACAAAGTCTTCGACCATGAGCATATTCCTCACGTGGACATGGAATCACTGCCTTGCTTCACACCCGTCCTCAGTGTTCTTCACGATGCTGGACTGCTCAACTTTTGCACTGATATATGTGATTGGAATGAAGAACTAATTCTTCAGTTTTATGCGACGCTGCACATCACAGGAAATGCTGAAGATGTGAACTCTTGGGTATTGGACTGGATGACAGAAAATACTCACTTCAAAGCACCGACCTCTGAATTACTTCATGCCCTGCCTGTCAGTCCTCCCCTTGAAGGTGCTCGTTGTATATATCATGAACCTGAACTCACTGGCCACTATATGCAAGTGTTGATGAAGCCGCTGAAGCCCGGTCAAGCCCCAAGGACCAAATTCAAGGAATTGCTGTATGTGCCACGGACTGTCTATCGCATCTTGACCAAGACTTTGAGTCCAATCAAGGGCCACGACTCTAATGAAGAAGAGGTCGTTGGTATCATGAAGAATCTGCTATTCAACATCATTCATGGCGTTCCTATCAACTACCATGATTTCTTCATGAGGACTCTGGCCAATGTTGCATTGTCCCCTTTTGAATTGAAGCCTTACGCTCCCTGGATTATGAGATTCCTCATTTTAAGGTCATTAATCAATTACAAGGCTGGCACTCTCAACCATGGCAGCTACTTGCCCCCATTGAAGTCCTCAAGCGGACATTTTCCTCAGCTGATGAAAAGGGCAAGGCTACTGCTGTTATTGATGAAGGCATTCGTCCATTGGATGGTCAGTTCCACAAAGCTGCATCTTACTCCACCAATGATGACTCTGCCACTCATGACTTTGCCGCCAATGCCTTGAAGCAAAATCCTCAAGGCACAACTCCAAGGGTGATGACTGATCGTGAGCTTCTCCTTAGTCTTCACCAGAAGGTCGATCGTAACCACAAATGGGTTAAGCGTCAGTTTGGTTCTATTCTTCACAACATGACTGCTACACATAATGCAGTGAAGAAAAACCATTACTACCTCCATGAAGTCCTCGATCGCACCTGGGCTGTTCTGTCATATCTTTATGGTGAAGAAGATCTGAAGCAAATGGGTCTCAAGCAGGACTTTGACTGGTCTCAACCACCAGCGAAGAAATTCAAGAAAGTCAAAGTTCCTTCCTTGGTGGCCAGCTCATATTCTTCATTGCACAACACTAATGAGCATGAAGATTTGGACGACACTGCGGCAGGCCGTACTTCAACAACCGACCCCAACAACACTAGCGCTCCTCCATTGACTTCATGATGATATTCTTCAGGGGTGTTAGTCCTCACTTTTTGTCCCTTTTGGTCATTCGATGACAAAGGGGGAGAAATTTGAGTTAGTCTTCAAGCGGGTCTCTATATATGGGTGTTTTTTTGCTAAGTTACAACTCTCGTTCTTTTGAAGACTTTGTTGGATCGAGTTGCAAACTTAAACCGGATGGTGGTCTGATACTTTTTCTATGTTCTTCTGCATGCTATTTCCTCATATATGTTAATGCACGCATGCTGAATTACATCAGCCACCATATTTCATCATGCATTTCAAATTCTTCATATCATATGTTAAATGCGTGTATGAATTACAAGATATAGGGGGAGATCTCCATGGTTCTACTCTTCAAATGTGCATTGCTTCAAAAGCAAATTCCTCACTATGCACATCTTCAGGGGGATTTCTTCTATATCTTGCAATCAAATTCCTCAATATCAGTATTTACACTTCATATGTTTATCCTTGTTGAAAACTTAACCTATATTGTCATCAATCACCAAAAAGGGGGAGATTGTAAGTGCATCTAGTGCCCCTTAGTGATTTTGGTGTATTGAAGACTTATAGGTTAAGGCACTAATGCATTTGTAAGTGTACACAGGTCTATTAGTCTATGAGGAGTTTGATATTTACAGAGAAAGTCGACCCCTAAAAATGAATGTCTTCGACTGAAGAATTTGGATTTCTGAAGACATTGAAAGTGAAGAAATTGGTGTGACTGTGAAGACTTGATATTCATACGAGGAACATGAAGCGTGAATACTTTTGTTTTCGTAGTTTAATTTTCTCTTTCTTGAGTCATAGGAAACACCGTACTGTTAAAGGGGGTCGGGGAAAAACTAAGGAAAAGTTTCCAAGTGATGCTCATCTCAAAATCCTACACCTACCAATCCCTTCGAGTGAAGCCATTGGAAATCTCATACAGTTTAGTCAATTTCTTCAGTGACAGAGACGAAGTTCTTCTGGTCTCTAAGGAATTTGTTCTGACTGAGGAGTTACGAATTCGCCAGTGCGGATTGCCTACAAGTGAGGAACATGATAGCCCTGAGGAATTTGAGCCTCAAATTTCCGACGGTTGTTGTGCTACGCGCCAGCTGTCCCAAAATATCTACCCACCTAACGGTCATATCATTGAAGGGCATTTATATCTTATCATGTCGGGCTGCTCCCTAGGCTATAAATATCCGCCCCTACAACCACTAGCTGGTTGGCTGCTCCGAGAGAAACTGACACTTGTCATTGAGAGCATCCCATCCTCCGAGGACTTTGAGTGAAAATCATCAAGTGAGGAAAAACCAAACCCAAACACCTACAAACCCAAGTGATTGAGCATCACTAAAGAAATTGTTCCTGTGTGGATCCAACGCTTGTTACCTTTGAAGACTGTGCATCTTCCAGACGGTTAGGCATCATGGTCTAGAGCATCCAAGAGGAAATTGTGGATCGCCGAGTGACCGAGTTTGTGAAGGTTTGGAAGTCACCTGAAGACTTACCACGAGTGATTGGGCGAGGTCTGTGTGACCTTAGCTCAAGGAGAATACGGTGAGGACTATGTGTCCGGGACTGTGTGTCCTCAGGTTTAAATACCTAGCCGCTCCAACCAGACGTACAACTATCACAACAGTTGGAACTGGTCTACCAAATCATTGTCTTCACCGAGCTAACTGGTTCTATTTCCTCAACCCTTCCATTTCCTAATTACTGTGTTGTGTGCTTGTTCATATCTGTTTGAAGACTTTGACTAAAGACTTTCTCAATTTCCTCAGTTCCATTTCTTCAGTCTGGTTGTCTTCATCCTATTTTATCCTGTGCTTACGCTTCCTGTACTCTGTTTCTGTTTTCATTTCATCATGATGTCCATGTTTATGTTATGTCATGTATGCAGCTGAGTACTTATTCCACTGCAAGGAGTTCTTCGCTCAGGAATTTCCTCACCCTGAAATTCCTCAGTGAAGGATTCATAAAAATCTCCTATTCACCCACCTCTAGTCGACTTAACGCACTTTCATAGCCATAGTTGGAGTAACATAACTAGGAGTACCTCCTTTTTTATTCAATAACCAACCACACACGAATATTGGATGGTAGCAGCACGGCAACTAAATCAAAAATTGAAACCTTCCCGCCTGGCGCCAGCTGAGCCCGCCGCTCCACATTGATGGCAAGTCAGGGAGACGCGACCTCTAACTGCTTCCGCCGTTGAAGCAGCGCGTCGACCGAGGGCACCGCCCGCTGCACGCCCGGCATTTCAGACTACACATACTTGTGAGACAAAAGGTGGGGCCATTATTATTGATATAGTATTATACTAAAGGGACTAACTATTGTAAGCAGGCTACGTACTAGGTTGGTTCTAGATGATGTGTCAACTTCATATAGCCGGATGTTGGCTATACTATTAACCATGCTCTAAGTGTGGTGTGAGTCAGAAAATTTATTAAGTCATTAATTAATAATTAATGGACGCCTTAATTACTCAACCATTTTTGGTTTTTTTGGATAGTGGAGCTATTATTGACTTGGATGTGGGGTTTGGGCCAAAGGCCTACTATTATACTTGGTCTTACTCGCATGACCGACCTGACAGGCTCTACCCTAGCCGCCACTATATCATATGGTTTCGCACTGTTCCAAATCTTAGCGCCGCCACACAATTCTTCTCCATCCCTCCTTCCGGCGTGCACCGCGAGAAAGGACAGCTGTCCTCCAAACCCTGCCTTTCGTGATCCTGTACGGGAGGGGGCGATTAGGTTTTTGGGGAGCACACTCCTGTGACTGCTGCCAGCGACGACTTCCTCAACGACAGCCTTCTTCCCCGACCTCGATAACCTCTTCATCAACGACATGAGTGACAACATCAACCACAGCGGTTCTGCTCCCGCTGTACAGTATGTGATTCTGTCCTCCTGGTTTAGTCTGCATCATTACTTTGATCTTTGCAATTGTGGTCATGATCTATTTACTGTTGATTCGGATTACATCTCATAGTAAATTGCTCATATATTCAACAATCCAATCCAAAAACCTGATTATAGGAAATTTACTCCGAGTGGTTTTGCTGCGCTTTTGAAGCCGCCTACTTTTAAGGGGGTGCAATATAAAAGGTGGCACACAAGAGCAGTATATTGGTTTTAGATCATGTACTGCTATGACGCCACTAAGGGTAAGCCTGAGGGCGATCTTAATCCTACACAACAGGAAGCTTTTGAGAACATGGATACCCTCTTCAAAGCCGCCCTTATGAGTGTTCTTGACGATTCCATTGTGGATTCATATATGTCATTTGACAGCGGCAAAGACATGTGGGCTGCGCTCGAGGCCACGTTTGGGGCCTCGGGCACTAACAACGAGTTGTACGTGATGGAGCAATTCTGCGACTACAAGATGACTGATGAGCGCTCTGTTGTTCAGCAGACTCATGAGATACAGTCACTCGCTTAGGAACTTGAGTTCTTCAAGTGTGTGTTGCCGGACAAATTTGTTGTTGGGACCATCATTTCCAAGCTTCCACCTTCATGGAACGATTTTGCTACTTCTCTGAAAAACAAGAGACATGAGTTTTCCATTTCGGATCTCATTAGCACTCTTCATTTTGAAGAGAAGGCGAGAGGAAAAGACACATGTGCTCGGGTCGCTGAGGGAGCTTCTAGTGCCCACATGGTACACGAGAAGAACTTCCAGCCCAACCAGCCCCAAAACAACAAGAAAAAATCTTAGGGGAAAGGCAAGTTTGATGCAAAGAACAAGCCGTCACATTCGACCAACTTCAAGAAGAATCAAATAACGGGAAGGGATACAAACCTCAATTTTGGTAGCACCGCACAAAATTTATATGGCTGCATCTACCTGCTGTCAGCTAACCTCATGGTGCTCTAGGTATTCTTACATTCGTAACTAGTTACAATGACCACCACAAGATGAAATAAGCTTATTCGTACATTGACTTGCTGATTGCAGTGCGGAACGATCCTGTCATGTGTGTAGTAGCAAACAAGCAGTGCAGCCGAAGGTGGAAATCAACCAAGGACTTATGAAATTATATATAATCTTCCTCAGGTAGGTCAGTATCCCCTTCGTCTAGATGATCATGTTTTGTCATGCCGAGCTATTGATATGTGCTACTGTTTTGCAACACCATTTAAGTATAGCTATTGTTTTCCTATCTTTTCAGATTCAGGACAATGAAGATGATTTCAGGGGAACTGCACAATATGGACTCATGTTGAGTCATCTCTATTGCCTCATCTGTTTGCTGCAAATGTGTCAGCATCAATTGCAAGATGAGGCAGCTAGCTAGGTGTGGAGTTGCCAACATGCTTGCTACCTCTTGAGCACTGCGTTGGTTTTCCCTTGAAGAGGAAAGGGTGATGCAGCAAAGTAGCGTAAGTATTTCCCTCAGTTTTTGAGAACCAAGGTATCAATCCAGTAGGAGGCCACACGCAAGTCCCTCGTACCTACACAAACAAATAAGAACTTGCAACCAACGCAATAAAGGGGTTGTCAATCCCTTCACAGCCACTTGCAAAAGTGAGATCTGATAGAGATGATAAGATAACATTTTTGGTATTTTTATGATAAAGATTAAAAGTAAAGATTGCAAAGTAAAAATAGATTGGAAACTTATATGATGGAAAATAGACCCGGGGGCCATAAGTTTCACTAGTGGCTTCTCTCAAGATAGCATAAGTATTACGGTGGGTGAACAAATTACTGTCGAGCAATTGATAGAAAAGTGCATCATTATGACAATATCTAGGCATGATCATGTATATAGGCATCACGTCCGCGACAAGTAGACCGAAACGATTCTGCATCTACTACTATTACTCCACACATCGACCGCTATCCAGCATGCATCTAGAGTATTAAGTTCATAAGAACAGAGTAACGCATTAGGAAAGATGACATGATGTAGAGGGATAAACTCAAGCAATATGATATAAACCCCATCTTTTTATCCTCGATGGCAACAATACAATACGTGTCGTTTCCCCTTCTGTCACTGGGATCGAGCAACACAAGATTTAACCCAGAGCTAAGCACTTCTCCCATTGCAAGAAAGATCAATCTAGTAGGCCAAACCAAACTGATAATTCGAAGAGACTTGCAAAGATAACACATTATACATAAAAGAATTCAGAGGAGATTCAAATATTGTTCATAGATAATCTTGATCATAAACCCACAATTCATCGGATCTTGACAAACACACCGCAAAAAGAGTTACATCGAATAGATCTCCAAGAAAATCAAGGAGAACTTTGTATTGAGATCCAAAGAGAGAGAAGAAGCCATCTAGCTAATAACTATGGACCCGAAGGTCTGTGGTAAACTACTCACACATCATCGGAGAGGCTATGGTGTTGATGTAGAAGCCTTCCGTGATCGATTCCCCCTCCGGCGGAGCGCCGGAAAAGGCCCCAAGATGGGATCTCATGGGTACAGAAGGTTGCGGTGGTGGAAATAGGGTTTCGTGGTGCTCCTGGTTGGTTTCGGGGTATATGGGTATATATAGGAGGAAGAAGTAGGTCGGTGGAGCTGCGAGGGGCCCACGAGGGTGGGGGCGCGCCTAGGGGGCGGGCGCGCCTCCCTACCTCGTGGCCTCCTCGTTGATTTCTTGACGTCTACTCCAAGTCCCCTGGATCACGTTTGTTCCAAAAATAACTCTCCCGAAGGTTTCATTCCGTTTGGACTCCGTTTGATATTCCTTTTCTACGAAACACTGAAATAGGCAAAAAAACAACAATTTGCACTGGGCGTTGGGTTAGTAGGTTAGTCCCAAAAATAATATAAAAGTGCTTAGTAAAGCCCATTAAACATCCAAAACAGATAATATAATAGGAGGGAACAATAAAAAATTATAGATACGTTGGAAACGTATCAAGCATCCCCAAGCTTAATTCCTGCTCGTCCTCGAGTAGGTAAATGATAAAAACAGAATTTTTGATGTGGAATGCTACCTAGCATATTTCGCAATGTAATTTTCTTTATTGTGGCATGAATGTTCAGATCCGAAAGATTCAAGACAAAAGTTTAATATTGACATAAGAATAATAATACTTCAAGCATAGTAACAAAGCAATCATGTCTTCTCAAAATAACATAGCTAAAGAAAGTTATCCCTACAAAATCATATAGTCTGGCTATGCTCTATCTTCATCACACAAAGTATTTAATCATGCACAACCCCGATGACAAGCCAAGCAATTATTTCATACTTTTGTTGTTCTCAAACTTTTTCAATCTTCACGCAATACATGAGCGTGAGCCATGGATATAGCACTATATGTGGAATAGAATGGTGGTTGTGGAGAAGACAAAAAGGAGAAGATAGTCTCACATCAACTAGGCGTATCAATGAGCTATGGAGATGCCCGTCAATAGATATCAATGTGAGTGAGTAGGGATTGCCATGCAACGGATGCACTAGAGCTATAAGTGTATGAAAGCTCAACAAAAGAAACTAAGTGGGTGTGCATCCAACTCGCTTGCTCACGAAGACCTAGGGAATTTTGAGGAAGCCCATCATTGGAATATACAAGCCAAGTTCTATAATGTAAAATTCCCACTAGTATATGAAAGTGACAACATAGGAGACTCTCTATCATGAAGATCATGGTGCTACTTTGAAGCACAAGTGTGGAAAAAGGATAGTAACATTGTCCCTTCTCTCTTTTTCTCTCATTTTTTTATTTGGGCCTTCTTTTTTGTCCTCTTTTCTTTCTATTTTTTTCTTTTCGTCCGGAGTCTCATCCCGACTTGTGGGGGAATCATAGTCTCCATCATCTTTTCCTCACTTGGGACAATGCTCTAATAATGATGATCATCACAATTTTATTTACTTACAACTCAATACTTAGAACAAAATATGACTCTATGTGAATGCCTTTGGTGGTGTACCGGGATATGCAATGAATCAAGAGTGACACGTATGAAAGAATTATAAAGGTGGCTTTGCCACAAATACGATGTCAACTACATGATCATGCAAAGCAATATGACAATGATGGAGCGTGTCATAACAAACGGAACGGTGGTAAGTTGCATGGCAATATATCTCGGAATGGCTATGGAAATGCCATAATAGGTAGGTATGGTGGCTGTTTTGAGGAAGGTATATGGTTGGTGTATCATACCGGCGAAAGGTGCGCGGTATTAGAGAGGCTAGCAATGGTGGAAAGGTGAGAGTGCGTATAATCCATGGACTCAACATTAGTCATAAAGAACTCACATACTTATTGCAAAAATCTATTAGTTATCGAAATGAAGTACTACGCGCATGCTCCTCGGGGGATAGATTGGTAGGAAAAGACCATCGCTCGTCCCCGACCGCCACTCATAAGGAAGACAATCAATAAATAAATCATGCTCCGGCTTCATCACATAACGGTTCACCATACGTGCATGCTACGGGAATCACAAACTTTAGAACAAGTATTTCTCAAATTCACAACTACTCAACTAGCATCACCATCTTCATATCTCAAAACAATCATCAAGTATCAAATTTCTCTTAGTATTCAATGCACTTATATGAAAGTTTTTATTATATCCATCTTGGATGCCTATCATAGTAGGACTAAATTTATAGCCAAAGCAAACTACCATGCTGTTCTAAAAGACTCTCAAAATAATATAAGTGAAGCATGAGAGATCAATAATTTCTATAAAATAAAATCACCACCGTGCTCTAAAAGATATAAGTGAAGCGCTAGAGCAAAATTGTTTAGCTCAAAAGATATAAGTGAAGCACATAGAGTATTCTAATAAATTCCGATTAATGCGTGTCTCTCCCAAAAGGTGTGTACAGCAAGGATGATTGGGGTGAACTAAAAAGCAAAGACTCAAATCATACAAGACGCTCCAAGCAAAACACATATCATGTGGTGAATAAAAATATAGCTCCAAGTAAAGTTACCGATGGACGAAGACAAAAGAGGGGATGCCTTCCGGGGCATCCCCATGCTTAGGATTTTGGTTGTCCTTGAATTTTACCTTGGGGTGCCTTGGGCATGCCCAAGCTTAGGCTCTTGCCACTCCTTGTTCCATAATCCATCAAATCTTTACAAAAAACTTGAAAACTTCACAACACAAAACTTAACAGAAAATCTTATGAGCTCCGTTAGCGAAAGAAAACAAAACACCACTTCAAGGTACTGTAATGAACTCATTATTTATTTATATTTGTGTTAAACCTACTGTATTCCAACTTCTCTATGGTTCATAACCTCCGGTACTAGCCATAGATTCATCAAAATAAGCAAACAACACATGAAAAACAGAATCTGTCAAAAACAGAACAGTCTGTAGTAATCTGTATCAAACGCATACTTATGGGACTCCAACAATTCTAAAATAAATTGCTGGACGTGAGGAATTTATCTATTAATCATCTTCAAAAAGAATCAACTAAATATCACTCTCCAGTAAAAAGTTGTAGCTAATCTCGTGAGCGCTAAAGTTTCTGTTTTTTTACAGCAAGATCCAAAAGACTTCACCCATGTCTTCCCAAAGGTTCTACTTGGCACAAACACTAATTAAAACATGAAAACACATATAAACAGAGGCTAGATGAATTATTTATTACTAAACAGAACCAAAAAGCAAGAAACAAAAATAAAATTGGGTTGCCTCCCAACAATCGCTATCGTTTAACGCCCCTAGCTAGACATAAAGGCAAGGATAGATCTAGATATTGTCATCTTTGGTAGGCAATTCTTCAATAGAACAGTTATAACCCTTAGGATTTTCCTTATTTTTATTAATGATCAAACTCCTAGGCAAGAAATCGAGAAAATCATTTGTAGCAAAAGGTTCCTTAATGATAGCGAGAATGTTGGGGTGAACACTTATGGATTTGAGATATGCATTTCCCTTACTAGAAGTTTCACCCTTATTTTTAGGAACATACATCAATTTGGAAATTTTAGCATTAGAAGGTTTTGGAGTATTTTTCACGGAAGAAAAGGCAGACCCTAAGTTGGTAATAATATCCTCAATTTTATCAATTCTTGTGGAATCTTGATCTATCTTTTCGTTAACTATGGGTTCCTTTTCTTTAAATTTTTTAAGAGCAACTCCTACCTTAGATCCGTATTGGATAATTTGGTTGTGGATCTTTTTATCCAAATTTTCAATCAATTCTACAGTGGAACCTTATTTTCAATAATTTCCAGCCTTTGCATCACATGTTCCAAAGTTAAAATAGTTCCATTAACCAAAAGAGGTGGTGGGCCAAACAAATCTAACATAGCATTATAAGAATCAAAAGTATGGCTACCCAAGAAATTCCCTCCGGTAATGGTATCAAGAATTTATCTATTCCAAGGGGTGATGCATACATAAAAATTGCGAAGAAGAACGGAAGTAGATTGCTTCCTGGTAGATCTATTTTGAGCATTGCAAATTATGTACCAAGCATCTTTTAGATTTTCTCCCTCCCTTTGTTTAAAATCAAGAACTTCATTCCCGGGAGACAAAGGAGTAGATATAGGACTGGCCATGACGGCAAACGGGACACAAGAAGCAAGCGAAAAGAGATGAACGGGAAAAGAGGGCGAATAAAACGGCAAGGGTGAAGTGGGGGAGAGGAAAACGAGAGGCAAATGGCAAATAATATAATGCGAGGGATAAGAGTTTGTGATGGGTACTTGGTATGTCTTGACTTCTGCGTAGACTCCCCGACAACGGCGCGAGAAATCCTTCTTGCTACCTCTTGAGCACTCCGTTGGTTCTACCTTGAAGAGGAAAGGGTGATGCAGCAAAGTAGCGTAAGTATTTCCCTCAGTTTTTGAGAACCAAGGTATCAATCCAGTAGGAGGCCACACGCAAGTCCCTCGTACCTACACAAACAAATAAGAACCTTGCAACCAAAGCGATAAAGGGGTTGTCAATCCCTTCACGGCCACTTGCAAAAGTGAGATCTGATAGAGATGATAAGATAATATTTTTGGTATTTTTATGATAAAGATTAAAAGTAAAGATTGCAAAGTAAAAATAGATTGGAAACTTATATGATGGAAAATAGACCCGGGGGCCATAGTCTTCACTAGTGGCTTCTCTCAAGATAGCATAAGTATTACGGTGGGTGAACCAATCACTGTCGAGCAATTGATAGAAAAGTGCATAATTATGAGAATATCTAGGCATGATCTTGTATATAGGCCTCACGTCCGCGACAAGTAGATCGAAATGATTCTGCATCTACTAATATTACTCCACACTTCGACCGCTATCCAGCATGCATCTAGAGTATTAGTTCATAAGAATAGAGTAACGCATTAGGCAAGATGACATGATGTAGAGGGATAAACTCAAGCAATATGATATAAACCCCATCTTTTTATCCTCGATGACAACAATACAATACGTGTCGTTTCCCCTTCTATCACTGGGATCGAGCAACGCAAGATTGAACCCAAAGCTAAGCACTTCTCCCATTGCAAGAAAGATCAATCTAGTAAGCCAAACCAAACTGATAATTCGGAGAGACTTGCAAAGATAACACATCATACGTAAAATAATTCAGAGGAGATTCAAATATTGTTCATAGATAATCTTGATCATAAACCCACAATTCATCGGATCTCGACAAACACACCACAAAAAGACTTACATCAAATAGATCTCCAAGAAATTCGAGGAGAACTTTGTATTGAGATCCAAAGAGAGAGAAGAAGCCATCTAGCTAATAACTATGGACCTGAAGGTCTGTGGTAAACTACTCACACATCATCAGAGAGGCTATGGTGTTGATGTAGAAGCCCTCCGTGATCGATTCCCCCACCGGCGGAGCACCGAAAAAGGCCCCAAGATGGGATCTCATGGGTACAGAAGGTTGCGGCAGCGGAAATAGGGTTTCTTGGTGCTCCTTGTTGGTTTCGGGGTATATGGGTATATATAGGAGGAAGAAGTAGGTCGGTGGAGCTGCGAGGGGCCCACGAGGGTGGGGGCGCCCAGGGGGCAGGCGCGCCTCCCTGCCTTGTGGCCTCCTTGTTGATTTCTTGACGTCTACTCCAAGTCCCCTGGATCACGTATGTTCCAAAAATAACTCTCCCAAAGGTTTCATTCCGTTTGGACTCCGTTTGATATTCCTTTTCTGTGAAACACTGAAATAGGCAAAAAACAGCAATTTGCACTGGGCCTTGGGTTAGTAGGTTAGTCCCAAAAATAATATAAAAGTGCTTAGTAAAGCCCATTAAACATCCAAAACAGATAATATAATAGCATGGAACAATTAAAAATTATAGATACGTTGGAGACGTATCAATGCTCGAAGTGCTCGCAACATTGAGAAGAAACAAGCATGCCCAGGAAATTAATGCGTGCGCAGGGAGGCCCTTTGCTTAGAGAAGCATCGACCGATTTTCTTTATTTACACACCTTCTCACAGCTTTGTATTGGTTATAGTATGGTGAATCATTGAGATGCATAAACATGCTGAACTTTTGTTCTTCTGAATGTTAGTATGCATACCGTATCTTCTGAAGCTTAGTTTAATGTAAATCTTGACTAGCCTGTGAACCTTCACAATCTAGTAAGTATATTGTAGGCCTATTATTTGACACCTCACTTTGCCGCACTACGCGACCAGTGTGAGTGTCTGCATCGAGTACTGCATCCTCTAATTTGGTGGATGCCAAGTTGAAAAAGGTTACCGATGAGTAGCCATAAGCTGGAGGAGTCTCTCTTTTTCTTTCGAATGGGCAATAAGTTGGAGAGTGTCTCGGGCTGCCTCTAGCACAAGGCCCTCCAATACGAAACACAGGCAGCCGAATGGGCCGATACAAAAGCCTATCCATCTTAAAGCCCATTTATTTTTGTTTTTTGCGAGGACAAGCCCATATTTCTTGAAGAGGGGGCGATCCCAGGAAAACCATCCTTCCTCCTTGCTTCCACTTATGCTTCCGTCTCGCCCCAATCCCCCCACTCCCCATCTTCCTCACTCTTCCAGAAAACCCCCGCTCACCTTCTTCCTCACTCGTATAGAAAACACCTGCTCCTCTTCTTCCACTCATACAAAAAAAACCCAGCCCTCCTTCTTCCCCTCTCGCACTGCCACTAGGCTCGTCTCTGGCTACTCTGCTCAAACCCGTGAGCTCGGTGCGACGCCCACAAGGAAAATGGAGTCGGCTGGCCCCAGCCAAGAAGATGAGGCTCCTGCCAACGGTGACGCCGGTTGTAGATCCCGCACCCGGCATCGCGGGGAGAAGCGGCGAGCCCCCCCCCCCACCCGGATCTGAGGAACCGGTAGAATCTCCGTTGGACCGCATCAGCGATCTCCCGGACGTCATCCTTGAGGAGATCATCTCGCTTCTCCCCACCAAGGAATGCTGTCGCACACAAGTCCTCTCAACTCGGTGGCGCCCTCTATGGCGCACCGCGCCCCTCTCGACTGTCGTCAAATATCTGTCCTTCCTGAATTTGATCTCCTCAGATCCATCGTCTCCTCTCACCAGCAGGGCCCCGTTGAACGCCTCTGCATGCCGACACGCTACCTGCTATCCATACCCGGCACGGTGGACACTTGGCTGACATCCCCTGAATTCAGAAAACTCCAGCAGTTTGAGTTCTACCATTACCATGAAAGGTTCATACCACGAACACACTAAGAATTCGTGCACACACCACCGTTGTCCATCTCGCGGTTTTCCTCCTCTCTCCACACCGCCACCTTCGCCCGGTGCCATCTACCAGACCATCTGGTACAAATGCTTCGACTCCCACTCCTAAAAAAACTTTCGCTTGTGGTGGTTTATCTGTCAGAGGCCTCACTGCACAGCATCATCCACTCCAGTTTCCCTGACCTGGAGCGCTTGCTGATTGTTTTGGGAATAGAAATCCCTATCTGTTGTCTCCAAATAAAGTCGCCTCACCTTAAAAGCATTGGAATTTGTTTTGAAGGACAGCAGCTCATCATCGAAGATGCCCCTTCACTTCAAAGGTTGCTCCTTGATCATTGTTATAAACCTTCGCAAATAACTGTCATCTCTGCGCCCAAACTGGAGACCTTGGGTCTAATTATTGGTCTAACTAGTGCTCCATTTGATGATCACAACAAGTTGGTGTTTGGCTCCTCACTTTTTCAGGTACCTTATATTATCATCTACACATTTGTAATCATAAGCTGCATTTTTCATTTGTGCGCATAAGTTTTATATCATCGTGGAGTACACTTTGGGTACTAATATTATGTTATATGCTCAATGAAGAGTTCGTCCATGGATAGCCTATCAATGCTGCTGGATTCTATCAAGATCTTATATATCGGAATGTATAGTTATGATCTGAACAT
Organism: Aegilops tauschii subsp. strangulata; assembly: GCF_002575655.3. Lineage (NCBI taxonomy): Eukaryota > Viridiplantae > Streptophyta > Magnoliopsida > Poales > Poaceae > Aegilops > Aegilops tauschii. The sequence goes on along the minus strand of NC_053037.3, from coordinate 271,650,414 downwards.
AATTATTGGCTTGCTGCGATGCTTTCGGTCTCTGGAGAATTTATATATAAATGTGATGATTTCATGCACATTGAAAGACCATATATATTTTACTAGAATTAACCATTCAGCTGTTGCTCTTTTGACATACTCTTTTTTCAGACCCTGACTGTTTTCAAATCTTCATGTCTACTTAGGTACTGCAACCACATGGAGAAAAAGTATAACCAATCGGTGGCCTAATAAGCACTAGGATTTTCTCAGTTCTCATGACATTCATTTGAGGACAATAATGATGGAAGGATATGCATCCAACCAGGCAAACAAAAGCTTTGTCACATTCATCCTGTTGAATGCGAGGTTACTATTGTCCATGAGGCTTAAGTTTTACCGCAAGAGATTTCTCACGGACGGACACATTGAACAACAAAAAAAGAAGTTTCGGGTGGACAAATGGGCTTCTAAACATGCTCGGCTTCTATTTACAACAAGTTGTAGTCATCATGCAATAATTTTTTTTGCACAGGATGTTGATTTTATGGATCAGACCGATCCATTTGTTTGTGACTGCGAAATAGAGTGGTTGGGTTAAATGTTACTGCCATGTTCAACCTGGGTTTTGTCTAAAAAATTGATGAACAATTAATCCTTGGGCTTTTTGTACCATTTGTAAGCTTGAGTTGCATGTTGTTGCCCTCGTACTTCCCTCCACCTGCCACTACACTGCCGCATCTTCCATGACTACTGTTCGTTCCCGTCCGAGGCCTCGCCGTCGTTCTCCGCCTTGTTTCGCTCGATGTGCCCACCGCCGTCTAGTGTTGTCAACATGGTCAACAACCAAGAGGAATTAGGAGATGAATGTACGTGGAGAGGCTGACAGTAGGGACCCACTAGGGTCATTGCATTATGCAAGCAGGTGCCTCGTTATTACAAGCCAAAAAATACTTCCTCCTAGTTATTTGACAACTAGGTCCGACGCCATTGTCAATGTAGTCAATAAATGAGAAAATTACACAACGAGCGGATAACACAAGGGACCCAGCAGCTCGCCCAGTTGTTTTTTTAGTTCCAGAGACGGAGCTCAACTACACGCTGTGCGGGGGCTGTGGCTCGGCTAGCCCATGCTTACGCTTTTATTTAAGCACATGACGAGCCTAGTTGATATCTTTTTTCTTTTTGAAAATGGCTAGCCCAGTTCTTTTTTCCGAGAATACCAAAACAGAGGCATACTTTCTTTTCTTAGCCCTGCTGGGCAGCAAATCTTTCGAGACAAGGAGGGAGGGATGTAAGTAGTAAGAAATGGGCTTCCCCAGAAAATGGGCTATAAGTTGTAAGAAATGGGCTGTAAATTTTGAAACCAAAGCCAACCGGCAATTACATTAAAATATCATTTTTCTGGATTTCTCTACTCTCTACTCTTATAAAAACAAAAGCCAACTGGCAATTACATTAAAATATCGTCTTTTCTCCCACAAGATAAACTACTCATACAAATGCATCTTCATGTTCCATGCAACGCACAGGCATCTTGCTAGTAAAGATTTTAAATTTCATTCTTTTTTTGCGGAGAATTGTTTTTTTAATTTTATTTTGATATAATTTAAAAAAAATTACTTTTAACGTGGCTCGAAATTTTGTGGTTAAAAGAGTTCGGACCCCACCGAAATATGCAAAATTTCGTTGAATGTTTTAGCAGTGCCCAGAATATATGGTCTGTAATGCTAATAAAAAGAATATGGGCTTCAAATATCCTTATGAATTAGAAAATGGGCTCTAAATTATTGAAAATAATGGCTAATGGGCTGTATGTTGTTTTCCACAGATTTGGAGGCTGACTTCTGGGCCTACTAGGTTGACGATGACGCTGTCCTAATTTTTTTTGACGCGTATGCAAGGCTTTCTCAACTTAGTCAACACAGAGCAGTGACTGTTGGATGTCCATCCAACGGTCTCCGTGCTTCTTCAATCTCTGATCTTCCAGCTCCAGCCGCCCAAACCAGCACCGACGGGACTGCCTGTTCCCTCCTCTCGTGGCTGGCTATGCTGCCGCCAGGCCATCCCTCTACCCACCCGCACATCCTGTTATTTTACGGCGACGTTAGCCTCACCCCGCAGCCGACCAGTCAGCGCTCGTACACCCCTCAGCATGGGCATCCGCTGCGGTAGCTTCGCCGGCTCTGGGTCATTCCCTTCCTGGGCCTCGCCCTCGTCCACCGCATTTGTGCTCTCGGCGCGGCGAGGTCAACATGGTCAACAAACATCAGCCATCGGAAGAGGCTGACAGTAGGGGTCCACACAAGGAAATGCCTCCTTATTACGCACAAAGAAATGGTTCCTCCATTGACAGCTGGGACCCATCGGAAGGGCCTCTGTATTTCTTGGAAAAAATGTTCCCCCCGCTGTCAGCTCGGACCCACCAGCTATATCTTCGCACACAAGGAAGTGCCTCCTTATTACGCACAAAAAATGAATGCTCCCCCTGCTAGCTGGGACCCACCATTGTGGGAGGCTGACTTGTGGGCCTACGATGATGATGGGGACGGAGGGCTTTGTCAACTTATTCAATATGAACGATTCTAGCTCCAGTGACCGTACAATGTCCATCGAACGGTCGTAGTGCTTCTTCGACCTATGGTCTTCTTGCTCCAGCCGCCCAAACAAGCGTCGGCCGTGCTGCCTGCTCCCGCCACCCATATCCGGCTATGCTGCCACCGCTGGCCGCTCACCCACACCTCCTGTTATTCCCCGGCCATGGCAGCCTCACACCGCAGCTGAAGTAGTCAACACACGTACTCCCCTCCACGTGGGCATCCACTGACGCGTCTTCCCCGACTCCGTGTCGTCCACTTCCTAGGCCTCCCCGTCGTCCATCGCCCTATTGCTCTCGGTGTGGTGTGGTCAACGAGGTCAATGAACGACTTTGATCAGAAGAGTACTGTACGTGGAGAGGCTGACAGTTGGGTCCACGGCAGCAGCAAGGAAGTGCCTCCTTATTACGCGCAAAATAATGATTGCTCCACCTGACAGCAGGGATCCACCGGACGGGCCACCGTATGTCACAAAAAAATGTTTCCCCCCTGACTGCCGGGACCCACCAGCTACATCTACGCACACAAGGAAGTGCCTGACAGTCGGGACCCACCTGGTCGAAGCGTACGTAGTGTTGTCATTCTGGTCGCGAACGTGTACGTATATACGATCGGTCTGTCTGCAGGCTGCAGCGATGAACCGTGGACGTGTAAGGAAGGGCACATGTCATAGTAGAGGCGCGCACGTAGCATGTACACGTACATACAACGTCCATGGTGTAAGAAAGTAAATACGGCCACGTACGTACATACGGGCGAAGTCTCGAACGCCTACTCGCGCATACGTACGGCCAGGGCTCATGTACATGGCTGGGTCAGAACGGAGAAACTGCGTCGTCGTCGTGTTCATGGAGAGGCAACGGAATGCGTCGTGTTCATCGGGAGGCAACGGAACGCGTGCTGTTCATCGGGAGCCAACCTGCTTAGATGGAACAGCTGATGGAAACAAGGCCTGGCGTACCGCGGAACGGAGGAAACGGCCTTGTGTTCGACCGGCCATGGTCAAAACGGGATCTTGTTCATCGGGAGGGGTCTGGCGTACCCAAAACGAAGGAAATGGACCTCCTACGGTTGAAACGGGGTCCTGTTGATTGGGAGGGGTGTGGCGTACCGCAAAATGGAGGAAACGGACTTGTGTTGGAGCGCTACGGTCGAAACGGGGGTCGTGTTCATCGGGAGGGGTGTGGCGTACCGCAAAACGGGACTCCACGGGATACTGTTCATCTCCACCATCGACTGCCTCCACGGGCTACTGTTCATCCACCGTTGACTGCCTCCACGGGCTCCTGTTCATCCACCGTCGACCTCCTCCAGCCTCCACCTACGACTGTTCATCCACGGGCTCCTGTTCATCCAGCCTCCACCGGCTACTGTTCAACCAGCCCTCTCCACGGGGTCCTATTCAACCACCCCTCCACGGGCTACTGTTCATCCAGCCCTCCACTGGCTACTGTTCAACCAGCCCTCCACCGGCTACTGTTCATCCAGCCCTCCACGGGGTCCTATTCATCCAGCCCTCCACGGGGTCCTGTTCATTCACCGGCTCGATCGATCGGGGTCCTATTCATCCAGCGGCAACGGCCTCTACTACCACGTGGTCCTGTTCATCCAACCCCCCACCGGGAACTGTTCATCCAAACCCCCCAACAACGCTCATTGTTCATCAAGGGAAGGAGGCAACAGTGTTCGATCGGCTTCAGTTAGCAGCAGTAGCGAAGGAATCGCTCGATTGGGTTCAGTTAACGGCCATCAATCGATTGCTCAGGTTCAGTAACACGTAGCCTGCAGTGCAATCGCTCGGGCAGACTAGGTGAACGCCTTGCTCGGGTTCACTTAGAGCCCAACGCCGCGCACTCACACGCCTACGTGTACGAGAGAAATGAGCATCGCCCGGCCCCCGACCACCCACCGAATCGGGAACTCCCCGATATTTTCCTCGCCCTCGCTTCTACCATGGTTTTCTCCGTCATGCACGACCCAAAGAATGTCATGCAGCTGCGTCTCCGGCCCGCCCAGGGCGAAAAGCTCATTTTCTGTCATGATTTTTTGTCATAGAAGTAGGAGCCCACCACATCTATGATGATACCAGGTCTTGCCACAATTATCGTCATAGAAGTGTCATAAGCATGACATAAAAAATTTCGTGCGGCCCAAAATGTCACGGATGTGTCTTTTTTTTTGTAGTGAGTGCTCGCTTATGATGAGCTTGAGCAAGAGAAATTGCGCCAAGATGATGCGACGCTTCTTGAGGAAGATCGTCTTCAGGCCGATGTGCAAGCCTTTCACCGCTATCATAGCCGCAAGGTTCACGCCCGAAGCCTTGAGGAAGGCGACCTTGTTCTTCGGCGAATCCAATCCGCCAAGAGTTCAAACAAGTTGACGCCAAAGTGGGAAGGCCCTTTTCGGGTAATACGAGTCACCAAGCCCGGCGCAGTCCGCCTGGAGACCGAAGATGTCATTCCAGTGAGCAATTCCTGGAACATCGAACATCTTCGCAAGTTTTACCCATGAGGCGCGGTTGCCGCCCCCCGGCAAACCACCTTTTTGTACAAGCCTAGCCGGCGAGGCATGTACTGCTTTGTACAAAGCCAGGCGCAGACCCTGAGCGACAGATAAATAAACGAAGTGCTGGCACGCTAAGGATTAGCATACATGTTAGGTTGAGTCTCCCTCTGGTAGGGTTGATAGCGCTTAGCGGCAACTAACCCCTAGCACAGAGGTCGAGTGTGTGTCTTTGTGTCCCTTCCAGTCCTTTTTGGTTCGCAGGCGGCCCAGGCGCTTCAGCGGAACTTTTTGGAGGAAAGGAGACGAGTTGGCCCCCGACCCCAGCAAGCCATTGCTGCCAGGGGCAGAAAATTCAGATAAGTCTTTTTCCCGGCCTCATACTTCTGTATGAAACCTAAACGTATGAAGCCTCGCTTAGTCCCATGCCACCATGCTCCCTCTTTCCTATATCCAAATCCCATTCGGACTAGAATTTGGTTGTAGTTGCAGTGGAAGGGAGACAAACGAAGGGCCCAATCCTACTTTGCCCCTACCCTCGCCAAGGGCTTGAGTGTAGTCGTGGTATAAGGCGAGAGGACGGCAAGGCCTGTTGCTGGGCAACGTTGTTTATTCGAAAAACAAGGACTCGTTCCTTGGTGTGAGCCTCGCTCATGCACAAAAGAACCTAGCAAACACCTTGTTCATTAATAGGTTGATTAAACAAGTACAATTCATACATGATGTAAACATGAGCAAGGGATTACAAAGTCTAAATTCGACAAGTGCCCGCAGGCTTAAGATCTAAAAAAAGATAAGATGCCCGTAATCCCTTTCTTGTTCCTCTCCTCAGGAAGCGGATCAAGATAGCAGGAGGGCAAAAGGAGTGCCTAGGCGAGGTACGAGCAGTAGAAGACACCAAGAGAACGTCCCGGCGGCCGCCCAGAGGAGGGCTCATGATGACGATGCCAGGGAGGAGCCGAAAAATGAGGCAGCGGGCCGGCAATACAAGACGAAGGCGCCGAGGCCATTGTACTCCGACTTGATGGCCTGCCACCTGCCTTCTTCGGCTTCTCCCGCCTTCCAGCGCCATCCGCCAGAAGCGACAGCCCCGAGAAGTTCAAGGAGCTGGCTCGAGGAGCCACCGCCAAGAACTACCCCCCGGGCAAATCGCTCTGCCGGGGAGAGGGCCAGGTGCAGATGGTGGTGCTGCTGGCGTCGCCTAGGGACGGGATATCCAACGTCTAGTCGGACCCGTCCCCGTCGTCCTCCCCACAGGTCTCCTCCTCGTCGCTACCGCTCGAGGAGGAGTTTTCCTCATCAGTCGAGCTCTCCGCGCAGCACCCTAGCCGGATTCCCGAGCGCCTAAAAACCTTGATGGAGAGAAGATCGGCCTCCACCAATTTAAAGCGGAGAACGTGCCCCTTCATTAGGCAGTGGGTGCATGCGAAGGTTTTCCAACCACGATGAAGAAGCATAACATGAGGCACGGGTGTCGTGGTTCTAAGTCTGACAGTAGAATAGGGGGTAGGGATGTAGAGGCAAGATCCTAGCTATGGAGAAGTTGTATGCACGAGTTTTACGAGTTCAGGCCCTTCTCGGAGGAAGTATCAGCCCTACGTCTTGGTGCCCGGAGGCGGTCGACTGGATTATATGCGTGTGTGTTACAGGGGGTGCGAACCCTTGTGCATGTGGAGGGGGGTGGCTTATATAGAGTGCGCCAGGACCCCAGCCAGCCCACGTTACAAGGGATTTAAGGTACATTAAGAGGGGGGCGTTACTGGTAACGCTAGCAATAAATAGACATAATGACCATTAAAGCTACGATGTAATGTCCGACCGTTGCAGTACGGAGTGTCTTTAGATCTTCTGGCGGTCGAGTGACAGTCTCCATGGTCGAGTGACTTCGAGTCTTCTGAGTGGAACGCTCCATGGTCGAGTGGATGATGATTCTTCTTCGAATGCTTCTGGTTTTAGGGTGATGTCCTTGGGGAGGGTATCTTGGACAGGCCTATGACCCTACCCTAGGTACATAGCTTCATCATTAGCCCCCGAATGGATCAGGGTTTGAGTGGGGAAGGAGTTGAAAACACTGCCGACCCACTTTTCACGCTTCGGGTGCGTCTTGTTTTGGATCAACGAACCGAGGTGGTGACACCAACTTCTTTTTCAGTCGCCTTGATCCATTCCTGGTTTTGTCGAGTGAACTTTTGCTGGAAGAGGTCCGAGTGCTAATGTGGAGGAGATCTTCCATCTGACAAGTTGTTCTGCTGCCCGCGGATCTCGCGGGATTCGAATTTCGGGAAGCGCGCGGGGCGGAGGAGGCCGCAGTAATCGAGCTGGATAAGGCAAGGCTGCCTCGATTCCCGCGCCGCCTTTTTTGCCACGTATCGTGCGCGCGACTGTTGCGGGATTTGATAAGATAGCCCAGGCCTAGAGGTCAGTCACTTGGAAGCAACCCCATATAAGGCGCCGGACCGGGGTTTTTGAACAGTGCGTCCTCATCCTTCTCTTCCCTTCTCAGTTTTCCCCACTGCGCCTACTCCTGCTCCAGCGCCGCCGCTCCATTTGAGCTCCATCCGCAGTGATGGGGAAATAAAAGATGGTGGCTCTGGAGCGCGTGAAGAAGGATACGGCGAAGGCGAAGGGGAAAAAGTCCAGCCGGGGCGGATCCTCGTCGCGGTCCGGTTTGCCGCGCGGCTGGATCCAGGGCGACTGGATCCGGTCGACGATCCGCCAGGACGACCTCGATGATCTGGCGGAGGAGGGGCTGATTCCTCACGGATCGGTGCGGCTCCCGGAGGATGAGACCGAACCTCGACCGCGGGAGGGTGAGTGCGTCCTCCTCGCCACTCACATCGACCGTGAATTTTCTTTGCCTCCGCACCCTTTTTTATGAGCTTTCTTGAATTTCTTTGGAGCACAACTTCATCACTTTTCCCCCAACACCATCGTGTATCTTGCTGCTTTCGTGTCTCTGTGCAAACATTTCTTGGGTTGTCGACCACACTAGGGTCTCTTCAAGCACATTTTCACGTGTCAGTCCCAGTCGGTCAAAAAGGCCAACCCGAGTGACGAGAGGACCCAAGTAATCCAGATGTGTGGGGGTCTTGGGATTCAGATGAGGGGTAAGAGCTCTTTCCCAGCCATAATTCTTCCTAAGTCGGTACGAAGGTGGCAGTCGACCTGGTCTTACTTCAAAGACCAGCCGACTCCAGGTCAGTCGACTGGACTTCCTCCTTTTTCTATGGCTCGCGTAGAGAAGCCCTCCGCCTTGAAAGTGACTCCAGGGGAGAAAGCGGAGGTGAAAGTGCTGGTTGAGCGAGTGGTCCATCTCATCCATGAGGGTGTAACTGGAATGGATCTGCTGGAAGTCTTTCTCAGACGACGCATTCAGCCACTTCAAGCCCGCGACCATCCGATGTGGATGTACTCGGGCATTGAAGATTCCACTCGGGTGCACCCAGATGAAGTCGACGAGGATACGATGGAGAAGTGGTTGAGGAGTATCACTGGCAACAAGGATAACCCCAGAGGAGCCAGGAGAATCCCTCCACTCGATCAATCCTATGAACCAGACAAGGTCCGATTCTGAATTACCGAGTGTCATCTTGATTTAACATGCAACTGTTTATGCTTCACCGACTGACTTTGTCTTGCTTGTTTTCTTCTAGGCCCTTACTGAAATGTATTCGACGCCCAACGGAGAGCAGGAGCAGGACCCGGAGGGGGAGGCAAGCGGAGGTGAAAGCGGCGAGTGGCATTCCGACGGAGAGGGGGACGAGGAGAGCGACGACCCGAGTGACGAAGAAGAGGTCGACTCTCCTCCCCGCAGGGAAAGGCGATCCAAACTTACTCACGACACGGCGAGCGCCCGTGACAAGGCGACCGTTCAGACCGGGCAGTCGTCAAAGCGTCCTCGGATGTCCTCTGCGGCACCAACTGAAAGGCTCCAAAGCAGTCCAAGGTTGTAGTGCAGAAGACTCGGAAGGCGCTGCCGAGAATCAAAATTGACGTTCCTGTTGCTTCTGCGTGAGTGTTCTTCTTCCGCTTTTACTCGATGTTCTGTGCTGTTTATATTCCCCTTGGTTTGACCGAATGAATCTTGAAACTGGCAGTGCCGCTACCTCTGGGACCTCTGCTTATAAAAACGAGGACGAGGAAATGGAAGATGCGGTCACCTCCAATCCGGGTACAATCTTCGTGATTTTGTCTTCGCTTTGTCGATTGAATTATGATATATCCAATCAGGTGATGAAATTCTGGCGACTGATCTTTTTACAGCTCTCAACGTCATTGACCTCCCCGACGACGATGAGGACGAGCCACAGAGGCCCTTGGGGAGAAGAAACAGGAAAACGTCTGCTGGCAAGACGCTTCAGTCGACGCCGGTGGCGGAACCGGTAGTTCAGGACGCCGGCGATGCCAATCGGACTTCCGTCTCCTTCGCCATACCGCTGTCGAGTGCTCGGCCTTCCGCGTCAGCTGCACAGGCTCCCGCCGATCCACCTTCACTTTTTGCTACACATCACGTCCCAGAGGACCAAGTGGGTGCTGCCAAAGAGGCTATACGCCAGGCGGGCATTATGATGGAGAAGGTGAAGATGGTGCGGGAAGCCAGCCAAGCTGCTTATGATGCCAGCACCGCTCTCCAGAGCAACGTCCAGGTTGTCAGATTGCCTACCGACTCTTTTGGCTTGTCCTGTTAGAATATGGTACCTGAAAACTTTCTTTCAAATAATCTTTTCATCTGTCTACGCTTCGCATCTATACACCCACTGGGTGTTTCGATTTGTCATTGAGCAAATCCATACTTTGAGCTGAATTCGATGTTGTCGTCGATTGAATTTTTGAACTAGTGGGGGCATGCTGAGTGCACCCACTGGGTGTAGTCCTCGAGGGTGGACTACGGGCAGTCAATTGTAGTCTTGGAATTTGAATTTCTTCACTCGGTCTGGTCGGGCCATGTCGAGTGGAACTTTGAACCAGTGGGGGCACGCTGAGTGCACCCACTGGGTGTAGTCCCCAAGACTACTGTTGGATGTTTGATTCGGCAGTAGTCTTAGAATTTGTTGGCTTTATCCTTTTATCTCTCTGAAATAACCAATCTTTTCACCTGTCGACTGACCTGTTCTTTGGTTGCAGAAATCTTGTGATCTTGGAGCTTGTTTTACTGACCTGGAGAAGCAGCAGATTCAACTCAACCTCGATCTGGAGCTGGCCAAGACAGAACTGCAGAAAGCCAAGGATGACGCCGCTGGTAAGGAAGACCTGTCGACTGAGTTATCCCTGAACCGGATTTCATTCTGCTTTTTCTGAATCAAGCATTATTTCTTTCAGAGAAACTGAACCAAGCTCTGGCGAAAAAGGATCAAGATCTGGCGGCCACGCAGAAAAAAGCTGATGAGAAAACCGCGCTCGCTGAACAGAAGTTGGCTTCAGTCGGCAAATTGGAGGAAGAAAACTCCAGGCTGAAAGCTGCCCTTGACGAAGCCAATAAGGAAGCGACTCGCCTGAAGAAGGACAAGGAAAATCTGAACGAGAAGATGGAAGGTATTGCCCGCAGGAGGAACGATCTGGAGATTTATCTGGGAAGCCTTGCTAAGAAGTTGTTCGTCATGCTTGAAAGTGTTTTCTTTGATCCGACTGGTTTGTTCTTGTCGACTCAACATATGATCATTGACTCACCCTTGAATTGTGCATGCAGAATTTTGCCGGGACTTTGAGGAAGAGACCGGGCGAATTGAACCAAGCTTGGACCCCATCAACTCTCCAGTGAAGGATGAAGCTGCCATGAATGTGCTCCGACTGGAATCCCGCATCATTGGTTTTGTTGATTATCTCGCCCGACTGAAAGCCGCGATGTCGCGGATTGACACAGCTCTCTGGCCCATGGCAACACTTCAGAATGACCTCGAGTCTATGATGGCTCGGCTCAATGAAGTTCCCAGTCGAATTCAAGAATGGAAGAAGTCTTCTGCCCAGTGCGGCGCTGATGTGGCTCTATCTCTGGTTCGCGTCCACTGTCGAGAAGCTCGGGAAGAGAAGTTGGTGGCGATTAAAGTTGCTAACACCAAGAGGCACGACTTCAAGTCCTTCATGGAGACTTTCATTGCCGCCGCCACTCGGATTGCTGACGGGATCGACCTGGACGAATTCGTCGAGCCTGCCAGCCCTCCTCCTGCTGAGTGAACAAACTTTTATGCCCTGCCTTAAATTTGCCTCGGAATGCCGAGTGATTTTGTAATCGTTAAACTCCTTCGGGCTGAATGCCCGAGTACTTTGATCCGTGGTCTTGAACTTTAGGATTTATCTGAACTTGATTTATCTCTGAATATGCTTGCATTTGCCTTTGAGTGGAATTTGTTCTCCACACGGAATAATCTTTGTGCTTGAGATACAGCTCTGAGGTGGATACTCCAGTCGACCCGCACCTCGTCGTCCTTGCGGATAAGGGTGGAGCGCACGTTGTACTTGTGGTGCAGCTCCGAAGGAGAAGGTTGCAGTCGACCTGCACCTCGTCGTCCTTGCAGATAGGGATGGAGCGCACGTTGTACTTGTGGCGCAACTCCGAAGGAGAAGGTTGCAGTCGATCTACACCTCGTCGTCCTTGCAGATAGGGATGGAGCGCACGTTGTACTTGTGGCGCAGCTCCGAATGAGAAGGTTGCAGTCGACCTGCACCTCGTCGTCCTTGCGGATAGGGATGGGCTTCGAACTTAGGTGAGTACTAGACTGCAGCTAAGCCCCTGAGTGGGAGGGTTGCTCACCACTCGGTAGGATTTTTCAAACTTAGGCGAGTACTGGACTGCAGCTAAGCCCCCGAGTGGGAGGGTTGCTCACCACTCGTTAGGATTTTTCAAACTTAGGCGAGTACTGGACTGCAGCTAAGCCCCCGAGTGGAGGGTTGCTCACCACTCGGTAGGATTTTTCAAACTTAGGCGAGTACTGGACTGCAGCTAAGCCCCCGAGTGGGAGGGTTGCTCACCACTCGGTAGGATTTTTCAAACTTAGGAGAGTACTAGACTGCAGCTAAGCCCCTGAGTGGGAGGGTTGCTCACCACTCGGTAGGATTTTTCAAACTTAGGCGAGTTCTGGACTGCAGCTAAGCCCCCGAGTGGGAGGGTTGCTCACCACTCGGTAGGATTTTTCAAACTTAGGCGAGCACTGGACTGCAGCTAAGCCCCCGAGTGAGAGGCTTGCTCATTACTCGGTAGGATTTTTCAAACTTAGGCGAGTACTGGAATGCAGCTAAGTCCCTGAGTGAGAGGCTTGCTCATCACTCGGTAGGATTTCTCAAACTTAGGCGAGTACCGGGCTGCAGCTAAGTCCCTGAGTGAGAGGCTTGCTCATCACTCGGTAGGATTTCTCAAACTTAGGCGAGTACTGGACTGCAGCTAAGCCCCCGAGTGAGAGGCTTGGTCATCACTCGGTAGGATTTTTCAAACTTAGGCGAAACGGATTCGCGGCTAAGCCCCCGAGTGAGAGGCTTGCTCACCACTCGGTAGGATTTTTCAAACTTAGGCGGAACTTTAAGTGCATCTAGTGCCCCTTAGTGATTTTGGTGTATTGATGACTTATAGGTTAAGGGACTAATGTGTTTATAAGTGTACACAGGTCTATAAGTCTATGAGGAGTTTGATATTTACAGTAAAAGTCGACCCCTAAAAATGAAGTTCTTCGACTGAAGACTTTGGATTTCTGAAGACTTTCTAAAGACTTTGAAAGTGGAGAAATTGGTGTGACCTTGAAGACTTGGTATTCATTTGAGGAACATGAAGCGTGAAGACTTTTGTTTTCGTAGTTTCATTTTCTCCTTCTTGAGTCATAGGAAACACCGTACTGTTAAAGGGGGTCGAGGAAATACTAAGGAAAAATTTCCATGTGATGCTCAACTCAAAATCCTACACCTACCAATCCCTTCGAGTGAAGCCATCGGAAATCTCATACAATTCAGTCATATTCTTCAGTGACAGAGACGAAGTTCTTGTGGTCGCTGAGGAATTTGTTCTGACTGAGGAGTTAGGAATTCGCCAGTGCGGATTGCCTACACAGTGAGGAACATGATAGCCCTGAGGAATTTGATACTCAAATTTCCGACCGTTGCTGTGCTATGCGCCAGCTGTCCCAAAATATCTACCCACCTAACGGTCATATCATTGAAGGGCATTTATGTCTTATCATGTCGGGGTGCTCCCTAGGCTATAAATAGCCCCCCCCCCTACAACCACTAGCTGGTTGGCTACTCCGAGAGAAACTGACACTTGTCAATTGAGAGCATCCCATCCTCTGAGGACTTTGAGCGAAAATCATCAAGTGAGGAAAACCCAAACCCAAACACCTACAAACCCAAAGTGATTGAGCATCACTGAAGAAATTGATCCTGCGTGGATCCGACGCTTGTTACCTTTGAAGACTGTGCTTCTTCCAGACGGTTAGGCGTCATGGTCTAGAGCATCCAAGAGGAAGTTGTGGATCACCGAGTGACCGAGTTTGTCCTGGACTGTGTGTTCAGGACTGGGTGTCCGGGACTGTGTGTCCTCAGGTATAAATACCTAGCCGCCCTAACCAGACGTACAACTAAGACAGCAGTAGGAACTGGTCTACCAAATCATTGTCTTCACCAAGCCAACTGGTTCTATTTCCTCAACTCTTTCATTTCCTCATAACTATGTTGTGCACTTGTTCATATCTGTGTTTGAAGACTTTCTCTATTTCCTCAGTTCAATTTCCTCAGTCTGTTTGTCTTCATCCTATGTTATCATGTGTTTACGCTTTCTATACTCTGTGCTTGTCTTCATTTCATCATGATGACTATGCTTGTGTTTTGCTATGCTTACTTTTGAGTACTTATTCCGCTGCAAGTAGTTCTTCGCTAAGGAATTTCCTCACTTGCAATTTCCTCAGTGAAGAATTCATAAAAATCGCCTATTCACCCCTCTCTAGTCGATATAACGCACTTTCAATTGGTATCAGAGCAAGGTACTCCCTTGTTCTGTGTGATTTCGGTTTAACCGCCTGGATTTTTAGTTATGTCGACCGTAGGTATGAAGAAAGTGACATACCACATCTTTGACGGTCATGATTATCCCAAGTGGAAGGCCATGATGAGGAAGCACCTCATGGCAATGAACAGCAAGCTGTGGACCGTCACTGAGATTGGTCTTACCGATCTATGCAAGATGGTGGACACTGATGATATTCGCAAGGACACTCGACTTGACATCATGGCGAAGGATATCATCTATTCCTGCCTATCCAGAGATGAATTCAGGCGCATTATGCATCTTTGCAATGCGAAGCTTATCTGGGACCGGATCTCCGACGTCTATGAAGGTCATCGAACTTGTCATGATCCCTAGTTTGAGGATTTCAAGGAATCACTCAAAACGATGACTTTCGAACCTGAACCATCATCTTCTGCACCATGCCTCATGGCAAAAGGTGCCAATGTAACTGAATGTTCCTCATCCGAGTCTAGTGATGATGAATCTGATGATGATTTTGGACCTAGCTATACCAAGCTTGTTTGTATTGCCACTAAACAACAAAAGGCCTTGGAAAAGGTTCAAAACATGCTAGATAAAAGCGATGATATGTTGGGTGAAGAAATGGATCGCGCTAAAACCTTGACTGAAAATCTTCAGAGACTTCAGACTAGGTTTGACAACCTTCAAGGTCATCATAACACTCTCTTATCTGATCATGAGAAGCTTTCTTATGAATTTCTTCAAAGAAAGCAAGATCTTGAGAAGCTAAGAGTGAGTTATGAAGATCTTCAGAAGGAGCGCGATTCATTACTTGCTCAACAAATCAGCGCTGCTCAGGAAGAATTTGTTCCTCCATGTTTGAAATGCATTGAACGTGAATCTGCTAATTCTTCACCTGAATGTTAAAATGCTTCTAATGCTACAAATTCTTCAACTGTCTCTGCTATCACTAATTCCTCATCTGAGGACATTGCTAGTATCACTGACGATGCAGGGCTGAAGGAATTGTACATGACAGGCATGTACAAAAGCCTCAAAGGGCATCAGAATCTTTGTGATGTGCTTAAAAAGCAGATCCTCAACAGGAACCCTAGGAAAGAGGGTATTGACTTTGAGAGGAAACTCAATGCTGATGGTACATATTGGAAGCCTGAGCAATACCCCAAAACCTCATGGGTTGCTGCAAAGGAACCTCCAGTTGATCCATCTAATTTAGCTGGCTTTACATGTGAATCTTCTCATTCTTCTGATGAGTCATTTGACTCCAACTATAAACTGTTTAAAAATCAGAATGGTGAAGTATTTGCTAGATATGTTGGCACTAACTGCAGGAATGGTTCTCCTATGAAGAAAATCTGGGTTCCCAAAAGGTGCCTTGAAAGTCTTCAGGTGAATGTCCTCATGACACCACTTGTGAAGAATAGGAACCCCAGATCAAATTCTTCATATAGACCAAATTCTTCATATGGATCCAAGTCCTCATACGGATCGAATTCCTCACGTGGATCATATTCCTCAAAAGGATCAAAGTCCTCATATGAACATCATCGTGCTAACAACTCTGTTTCGCGGGGAAGAACCAAGGGCTATGAATATGAGCATTATTCTTCTAATCATTATGTTCATAAGTCCTTGGAGAATTTCTCTACTTATTCATATGCTTACCCTAACTTCTCTTATGTGAAACGAAATGGATTGGCTTCTATGCCACCTTTCTCGTATGGAGCTCGCAGAGTGATGAACTCTTTGCCACCCCTTCAGATGTGGGTGGTGAAGAAAAAGAACTAATCTCTTCTGCAGGGTCAGGTCTCCAGACGTGCTTGAACGTCTGAAGAATTTGCTGGAGACCTGAAGAGTGCCTGAAAGGACGCAGGCTAATCATGAAGAAATGAACTTTCATTTCTCACGTCCTCATACTATTTTTAACTGTTGCATTGCTTGATGAAATTGGTCTGATGAATTGTGATGTCATATTCTTCACTGATGAAGTATATGAAGTTCGTAAGCTGCACTAATTCATCTGCAGGATGATCAACCCAAAGCCACTGAGTGGGTCCTCGATAGTGCATGTACAAATCACATGACTGGTGACAAGAATCTATTGATTGATGCTCCCTTATCACCATCGCATCTGAAGCACATCATCTTCGCTGACAAAGGCAAAAGTCAGGTATTGGGTCTAGGTAAGGTTGTGATCACAAAGGATCGACACATGGACAAAGTCATGCTTGTCGAGTCCTTAGGATACAACCTCATGTCTGTCTCAATGCTTTGTGATCTTGATATGGTAGTTGTCTTTGGCAAGTATCGTTGTGTTGTGGTTATGGAAGCTGACAATTCCAAAGTCTTCGAAGGCTTTAGGAGAGGAGACTTGTATATTGTTGATTTCTCTACAGGACCGCAACCAGCCGTGTGCCTACTTGCAAAAGCTTCAGAAGGGTGGCTAATGCATCAACGACTTGGTCATGCAGGCATGAGGAATTTGCACACGCTTGCGAAGAAGAAGCATGTCATTGGCATTGAGAATGTTAAATTCCTCAAGGATCACTTGTGTGGAGCTTGTGAAGCTGGAAAGATGACCAAGGCTAAGCATCCAGCGAAGACTATCATGACCACTACTCGACCATTCGAATTGCTTCACATGGACCTCTTTGGTCCTAATCATTACTCAGCTGTCACAAATGATGCATCTCTCTATGGCTTTGTTATTGTTGATGATTACTCTCGTTACACGTGGGTACACATTGTTACTTACAAACATGAAGTGCAGGAAGTCTTCAAACGATTTTCTTCGAGGGTTTCAACCAACTTTGGTGTGAAGATCAAGCACATCAGAAGTGACAATGGAACTGAGTTCAAGAATTCTGGTCTTGATGACTATCTTGATGAACTTGGTATTACTCATGAGTTATCTGCTCCTTATACTCCTCAGCAGAATGGCGTCGTGGAGCGCAAGAACAGAACTCTTGTTGAGATGGCTCGCACTATGCTTGATGAGTACAAGACGCCTCGTCACTTCTAGATTGAGGCAATTTATACTGCGTGCCACATCATCAACAGGGTATATCTTCACAAATTGTTCAAGAAGACTGCCTATGAAATCCTCACTGACAAGAAACCCAATGTGAGTTATTTCAAAGTCTTCGGTGCTAAATGTTGGATTAGTGATCCTCATCACAATACTAAATTTGCACCGAAAGCACATGAAGGTTTTATGCTTGGTTACGGAAAGGACTCGCACACCTATAGAGTCTTCAACAACGTTCTTCACAAGGTTGTTGAAACTGTAGATGTGCGGTTTGATGAAACTAATGGCTCGCAAAGAGAGCACCTACCCTCTGTGATAGATGAACCAACACCTGAGGAAACTATCAAGTTCAAGGCTACTGAGGATGTCATTCCTACTGGAGAATCTGCTGAAGAATTCATTCCAGAACATGAAGAACGTCGACCTAATGCACCTGAAGAAATTGCTGAAGAAAATGGTGCTGAAGAAAATGCTGATCAAATTCCTCAATGACAACCTACTCATCCTCGCGTTGCAAAAGAAGTGCAAGTTGAAAAGATCATCGATGACATTGAAGCACCAGGTCCTCTCACACGCTCAAAAGCTTCACATTTATCTAACTTTTGTGGGCACTATGCTTTTGTCTCTATCACAGAGCCTGCTAAGGTAGATGAAGCATTTCTGGAGCCTGAGTGGATTCAGGCCATGCAAGAAGAATTATATCAATTCGAACTCAACAACGTCTGGGAACTAGTTAAACGTCCAGATCCTTGCAAGCACAATATCATTGGCACAAAGTGGATCTACCGCAACAAGCAAGATGAACATGGCCTTGTGGTGAGGAATAAGGCACGACTTGTAGCTCAAGGCTACACACAGGTTGAAGGAATTGATTTCGATGAAACTTTTACACCTGTTGCTAGACTTGAAGCTATTCACATATAATTTGCTTATGCTAACCATCACGATATCACTCTATATCAAATGGATGTGAAAAGTGCATTCCTCAATGGTAAGCTTGAGGAAGAAGTATATGTTGCTCAACCCCCAGGTTTTGAAGATCCAAAGCATCCTGACAAAGTCTTCAGACTCAATAAGGCCCTCTATGGCCTCAAGCAGGCCCCTCGGGCATGGTATGATACTTTGAAGGAATTCCTCATGAAGAAAGGCTTCAAACCCGGTTCACTCGACCCTACTCTTTTCACTAAATCTTATGATGGTGAACTGTTTGTGTGCCAAATATATGTTGATGATATTATCTTTGGCTGTACTGACCAACGTTATAGTGATGAATTTGCCTATATGATGAGTGAAGAATATCAAATGTCTATGATGGGAGAGTTGAAATTCTTCTTAGGTCTTCAAATTCGTCAACAGCGCAATGGCATATTCATATCTCAGGCGAAATACCTGAAGGATGTACTAAGGAAATTCGGCATGCAAGATTGCAAAGGCGTCAAAATTCCGATGCCCACAAATGACCATTTGTGCACTGATGAAAATGGTATTGACTTCGATCAAAAGGTATACCGCTCAATGATTGGTTCATTATTGTATTTATGTGCATCTAGGCCAGATATTATGCTTAGTGTTTGCATGTGTGCCCGATTTCAAGCTACACCGAAGGAATCACACCATAAGGCTGTGAAACATATTCTTCGATATCTAGCTCACACACCAACATTAGGATTATGGTACCCCAAGGGCTCGGCTTTTGATCTCATTGGATATTCTGACTCTGACTATGCTGGTGATCGTGTGGACCGCAAGTCAACATCTGGTACATGTCATTTCCTCGGACGATCATTGGTCTGTTGGTCCTCGAAGAAACAGAACTGCGTATCACTGTCTACTGCTGAAGCTGAGTACATTGCTGCTGGTTCTTGCTGCGCTCAATTGTTGTGGATGAAGCAAACACTCAAGGACTACGGCGTCAACGTGAAGAATGTGCCTCTCTTCTGTGACAATGAGAGTGCCATCAAGATTGCTCACAACCCAGTTTAGCACTCGAAAACAAAGCACATTCAGATTCGTCATCATTTTCTTCGTGATCATGTGTTGAAGGGCGACATTTCTATTGAGCATGTGAAGACTGAAAAACAGCTAGCGATATCTTCACAAAGCCCTTGGACGAGAAGAGATTTAGCAAGTTGCGGTGTGAGCTAAATATCCTAGAATCTTCGAATGTTCTTTGAAAAGGACACTCATCCTAACACTTATGCAAAATTGATGTCTTAGATGTGCAACACATGAAGAAACGTTTTTCTTCGATCAATGAAGAATAACACTCTAAGTGTGAAGAAATTAATGAAGAATTTGATTCTCAGAACCCTACGACAATTGTACGCGGTGTCTGAAATCGTCATTCTTATACGGTGGGTCATGCCACCACAAAGTTGAAAATCTTCAATTTGAGTTTTTCCTCGGTTTTTGAAATTTCTCAGTTGTTCATATTCTTCAACTTTGCATTGTCTTCACCTTCTCCATCGTTTTTCTTCATTGGCAATATATATATATATATATATATATATATATATATATATATATATATATATATGAGTTTATGTCCTCTACAGCATTCACTTATGGCTAATTCTTCAAGTTGGTTTTTCTGCTAAGTGAATGTGATCGGACCCTTCCCCCTCTATGCTATACTCAACCCAATCTATTCACAAATTCTTCATGTGCGTTCTATTTAAAACTCGTTCAAAATCTTCACTGTGTCCTTGTCAGCTGAAGAATTTGCGAACGGAACTTTTAACTTATCTTATCCAAATTTTCGGCTTTGCCGCTCAAACCGTTCCGCATCCCACGAAATACTTATCTATTCACCCATGATCTAACACGATCTCCACTTCTCAGTACGTGGGTGACACATGTCAAGCGAATGAGAAGGGTCAGGGGCACGTTCGTCCAATTTCTTCAGGCGAACAGTTTTTCACCGTGGCTATAAATACCCTCTCTTCCCTTCCTCACTTCCTTTACTCCGCTCGACCTCTCTCCCACTCGAGCTTCTCAAACCCTAGCGCCGCCGCTACTTCATCGTCGCCGGTGAGGAAGAGCTGCACTGCCTCGACCTCGTCGCCGCCGTACTCGCGCCGGCCGCAGAAATCTTCACTCCGCCGCCGCCGTAGCCGTCTTCCTCCGCCGACTTAGGGCGTGGAAGATCTGCAAAGACAAACTTCACTTCTCCACCTCACAGTTCGTCGTGTTCTTTGTCCAGGGTAATTAAAAGTTACTTTACTACCCTCTTTGATTCGAATGATTTCTACAAAATCTTCAAAGGTGTTTATTCTTCAAATTTTTCACACACTAAACACCTCACATGTCATCTGTTCTTGATTCGTTTCTCTGAGCAATCATTTTTCTTCAAGATTCCTCAATTGTGTGGATCTTCGATCTATACAACTCTGGAACCTAAGACAAAGAAGGCTTAGTGAAATTCTTCAAGACTCATCTGGTCAAATTCCTCAAACATGTTCTTTTTGAAAAACCTTCTGAGAATGCATATGACCTCTCCAAATTCCTCGCAACTATACTCTGTTCACAGGTACTCATGTCCGCTGCTGAATCACTAGGTTCTCATCAACTTAACTCATTTGCAGCGTCCCTCGAAGAAAAGTTGCATACTTCTTCAGAGAGTTCAATTATTCAAATTCCTCAACTGAAGAAAATGGCTGATGGAAAGAAGCCACAGAAAGGAGGAAAGAGGCCTGAAATCAATACTGCCTTTGAAATCCCTGAGGACATTTATGCTGGGTACTGCACACCCCCTGAGGAAGATAAGAATCAGTGCAAGGTGTGCATTCAGAGGATAGAAAGGAGATGGGCAAAAGAGTGGAGGGTTACAGGTATGTGACTCCAAAATACATGAAGAAATTCGCTGTTACTCCTCCATGCTCAAGACCACCATTGGCACCTGGCCAAGAAGCAGATCCCACTAGCATCAAGCGCGGTGAGGATTTTCCTGAAGAATGGGCCAAGCGCCAGGCCAAGTTGGCCAAACAGGCTAAGGAAGCAGTGAAGAAATTCAACAAAGACTCTACTGATGCTGCTGCTGAGGCCTCTGTAAGGCCGAAGAAATCCATGGCGAAGAAGCCTGCGCACAAGCCTAGTGCCTCTTCTTCAATGCCCTCTCGGCCAATTTCCTCAGCTAAGCCCTCACGGCAAATTCCTCATGCCGCTCCTGCTCCTCCAACGTCCTCAGCTGCTCCGACAAAATCCTCAGCACCTGTGCATCTTGCCACGTGCCAAAGGACTACAGGCATCTCTATTGCCTCAGGAGCTTCAGCTAGTTCCTTAGCTGCACCAAATTCTTCACCAGGACCCTCTCTGCTGAAGACAAAGACCACTGCTGGACAAGGCTCTCGCCCAAGTCCCCATAAGAAGCAGGTCGCCTTCCATGTACCGTCTGAAGAAGACGAAGCTGATGATGAAGAACTTGCTAAAATCATCAGAGACATGCAAGTCAGGGCCGCTAGAGCCAAGGGCACAAATGTGCCTCTGCTTTAGGATCCAAAGTTGATCCTCGACTATATTGATCTCTGGCACAAGGACCCAAACACTCCTATGCCTGACTTCAAGCTGACTCCTGGTCAAAGTCATATGCTGACTGCCTTCATCCAAGAAGAAAAATGGAAATTTGAGAAGGCCAGGCAGCTCAAGAAAGCACAGTACAGGAAGGAGAAGTTTCTGAAGAACAACGTTGTCTCTATGACAACTGATGAACTTGTGAAGATCCAGTCTGAAATCAAAGTCCTCAACGATGATTTCAATGCTTACTATGCTGATTGGAAAGGAGCCAAGGTCAGGTTTGTTAACTGACTAAGATGTTCACCTCAAATGTTGCAGCCCCATCGCAACAAGAAATTCCTCAGGCTGAAGCATCTGCTCAGCCAACTGAAGAACATGCCAGCACCGCTGATGACGTTCAGGCTGCTGAAGAAAATGTGAGTTCCAGGGCTGATGACTGCATTGCAGCCGCTGAAGAAATTGCCAGGGCACCCACTAGTGGTGCGCCTGAAGAAAATGAAGAGGTCAAGGCAACTGCATCAGTTGTGCCTGAAGAAAATCAACCACATTCCTCTGCTCCTCCTGCGCCTACCCCAACTCCAATTCTTCCATCTGCATCAGATGTGAAGAAGACCAAGGCTGCAGAGCGTGCAACAGTGAAGAAAAGGAAAGCATGAGCTCCTTTAGATTCTTCAGCACCGAAGAAGATGAAGAAATTGACAAGCTCATTTGCTAATCCAATTGATACTGTTCCAGTTTCCTCCATGCCATCAAAGGAAATCATCCCTTTTGATGAAGAATATGTGATCCCTAGCGGATCTGATGAAGAAAATCCTTCTGCTGCTTCGTCAGAGCAGATGGATGAAGAAATTGAAGTGGATAAAATCCCTTCAACCCCCATAGTTTCCTCGCCTATGCGTCAGTTTACTGCTGAAGAGGCTGGCGTTGAAGATATTGAAGATGAAGATGTGGACATTGGCTGTACCACACCAGTGATGAATGATGACTTTTGGGAAAGTCAGCACTCCAATTCTCCACTCTTCACTCCACTGCAGCAAATTCCTCAGTCCCCAGCCACTACAGTTCAAATGGGATCTGATGAAGCTCATGAAGACATTCCAGCCGCTAGTGCTGAAGAAAATGAAAATGAAGATTTGAAGAACCAGGCTGCCACTGAAGAGGAACTAGAAATTCCTCAGCCTGAAGAACCTGAGATTGCGATTCCTGAGGTCATCATGCAACTGACTAACACTCCTCTGCCCAAGCCAAAGGATCCATTCTCAAGGAAGCAAAAATTCGAGGCTAATGATTTCTTCGGCGAGCACGTATTCTTCACTGATTACAACCCTTATGACTCTGCTCGCATAAGGAAGAGGCGTTTCTGGACTGCCAGCCAGGCAAATTTCTATTCCTCAGTGCTGTTCAACAAAGACAAAGTCTTCGATCATGAGCACATTCCTCACGTGGATATGGAATCTCTGCCATGCTTCGGGCCAGTCCTCAGTGTTCTCTACGACGCTGGACTGTTAAATTTCTGCACTAACATATGTGATTGGAATGAAGAACTCATTCTTCAATTTTATGCAACTCTGCACATCACCGGAAACTCTGAAGATGTAAATTCATGGGTGCTGGACTGGATGTCTGAAAATACTCACTACAAGGCACCATCTACTGAATTGCTTCGTGCTTTGCCTCTCAGTCCTCCCCTTGAAGGTGCTTGTTGCATCTACAATGAACCTGAGCTTACAGATCACTATATGCAAGTGCTGATGAAGCCATTGAAGCCAGGTCAGGCCCCAAGAACAAAATTCCCTGTGAAGGAATTGTTGTATGTGCCTCGGACTGTCTATCGCATTCTGACGAAGACATTGAGTCCTATCAAGGGCCACGACTTGAATGAAGAAGAAGTCGTTGGCATCATGAAGAATCTGCTTTTCAATATCATTCATGGCGTTCCCGTCAACTTCCATGATTTCTTCATGAGGACTCTGGCCAATGTCGCAATGTCACCGTTTGAGTTGAAGCCTTATGCTCCGTGGATTATGAGATTCATCCGAACAAGGTCTTCACTCAACTACAAAGCTGATACACTGAATCATTGCAGCTACTTGCCCCCGATTGAAGTCCTCAAACGGACATTTTCCCCAGCTGATGAAAAGGGCAAGGATACTGCTGTTATTGATGAAGGCATTCGTCCATTGGATGGTCATTTTCGCAAGGCTGCATCCTACTCCACCAATGATGACTCTGCTACCCATGACTCTGCCGCCAACGCAGCCAAGCAAAATCCTCAAGGCACAACACCCAGGGTGATGACTGACCGTGAGCTTCTGCTCAGTCTTCACCAGAAGGTTGATCGCAATCACAAATGGGTCAAGCGTCAGTTTGGTTCAATTCTTCACAACATGACTGCTACCCACAATGAAGTGAAGAAAAACCACTACTACCTTCATGAAACCCTCAACCGCACCTGGGCTGTTCTGTCGCACATTTATGGTGAAGAAGATCTGAAGAAAATGGGTCTCAAGGAAGATTTTGACTGGGCTACACCTCCTCCGAACAAGTACAAGAAGGTCAAGGTTCCTTCCTTGGAGGCCAGCTCCTATTCTTCATCACGTGACACTGATGAACATGAAGACTTGGACGACACTGCGGCAGGCCCTAGTACAACAAACGACCCCAACAACGCTGACGCTCCTTCATCACCTTGATATTCTTCAGGGGCGTTAGTCCTCATTTTTGATCCTTTTGGTCATTCATTTTACAACTCTCGTTCTTCTGATGACTTTGTTGGATCGAGTTGTAAACTTAAACTCTATGGTGGCCTGATACTTTTGCTGTTTCTTCTGCATGCTTATTCGTCGTTAATGTTATTGCACGCATGCTGAATTACATCAGTCACCATATTTCATCATGCATTTCAAATTCTTCATATATTATGTCAAATGCGTGTATGAATTACAAGATATAGGGGGAGATCTCCATGATTCAACTCTTCAAGTGTGCATTGCTTCAAAAGAAAATTCCTCACTATGCTCATCTTCAGGGGGAGTTCTTCTCTATCTTGCAATCAAATTCCTCGATATCAGTATTTACACTTCATATGTTTATCCCCGTTGAAAACTTAACCTATATTGTCTTCAATCACCAAAAAGGTGGATATTATAAGTGCATCTAGTGCCCCTTAGTGATTTTGGTGTATTGAAGACTTATAGGTTAAGGGACTAATGTGTTTATAAGTGTACACAGGTCTATAAGTCTATGAGGAGTTTGATAGTTACAGTAAAAGTCGACCCCTAAAAATGAAGTTCTTCGACTGAAGACTTTGGATTTCTGAAGACTTTGGAAGTGAAGAAATTGGGTTGACCTTGAAGACTTGGTATTCATTTGAGGAACATGAAGCATGAAGACTTTTGTTTTCGTAGTTTCATTTTCTCCTTCTTGAGTCATAGGAAACACCGTATTGTTAAAGGGGGTCGAGGAAATACTAAGGAAAAATTTCCATGTGATGCTCAACTCAAAATCCTACACCTACCAATCCCTTCGAGTGAAGCCATTGGAAATCGCATACAGTTCAGTCATATTCCTCAGTGACAGAGACGAAGTTCTTCTGGTCGCTGAGGAATTTGTTCTGACTGAGGAGTTAGGAATTCGCCAGTGCGGATTGCCTACACAGTGAGGAACATGATAGCCCTGAGGAATTTGATACTCAAATTTCCGACCGTTGCTGTGCTATGCGCCAGTTGTCCCAAAATATCTACCCACCTAACGGTCATATCATTCAAGGGCATTTATGTCTTCTCATGTCGGGCTGCTCCCTAGGCTATAAATAGCCGCCCCCTACAACCACTAGCTGGTTGGCTACTCCGAGAGAAACTGACACTTGTCAATTGAGAGCATCCCATCCTCCGAGGACTTTTAGAGAAAATCATCAAGTGAGGAAAACCCAAACCCAAACACCTACAAACCCAAAGTGATTGAGCATCACTGAAGAAATTGATCTTGCGTGGATCCGACGCTTATTACCTTTGAAGACTGTGCTTCTTCCAGACGGTTAGGCGTCATGGTCTAGAGCATCCAAGAGGAAATTGTGGATCGCCGAGTGACCGAGTTTGTGAAGGTTCGGAAGTCACCTGAAGACTTACCACGAGTGATTGGGCGAGGTCTGTGTGACCTTAGCTCAAGGGGAATACGGTGAGGACTAGGTGTCCTGGACTGTGTGTTCAGGACTGGGTGTCTGGGACTGTGTGTCCTCAGGTTTAAATACCTAGCCGCCCGAACCAGACGTACAACTGAGACAGCAGTTGGAACTGGTCTACCAAATTATTGTCTTCACCAAGCCAACTCGTTCTATTTCCTCAACTCTTTCATTTCCTCATAACTGTGTTGTGCACTTGTTCATATCTGTGTTTGAAGACTTTGACTGAAGACTTTCTCAATTTCCTCAGTTCAATTTCCTCAGTCTGTTTGTCTTCATCCTGTGTTATCCTGTGTTTACGCTTTCCGTACTCTGTGCTTGTCTTTATTTCATCATGATGACTATGCTTGTGTTTTGCTATGCTTACTTTTGAGTACTTATTCCGCTGCAAGTAGTTCTTCGCTAAGGAATTTCTTCACTTGCAAATTCCTCAGTGAAGAATTCATAAAAATCGCCTATTCACCCCCCCTCTAGTCGATATAACGCACTTTCAGAAACGGATTCGCGGCTAAGCCCCCGAGTGAGAGGCTTGCTCACCACTCGGTAGGATTTTTCAAACTTAAGTGCGTACTGGACTGCAGCTAAGCCCCTGAGTGGGAGGGTTGCTCACCACTCGGTAGGATTTTTCAAACTTAGGCGAGCACTGGACTGCAACTAAGCCCCGAGTGAGAGGCTTGTTCATCACTTGGTAGGATTTTTCAAACTTAGGCGAGTACTGGACTGCAGCTAAGCCCCCGAGTGAGAGGCTTGCTCATCACTCGGTAGGATTTTTCAAACTTAGGCGAAACGGATTTGCGGCTAAGCCCCCGAGTGAGAGGCTTGCTCACCACTCGGTAGGATTTTTCAAACTTAGGCGAATCGGATTTGCGGCTAAGCCCCCGAGTGAGAGGCTTGCTCACCACTCGGTAGGATTTTTCAAACTTAGGCGAAACGGATTCGCGGCTAAGTCACCCACTGGGGGATTTCAGATGCAAACAAAAGCAACAACAATCGTTTAAGAAGACTGTAAAGCTCTTGTCTTTGATAAACAAACTACAAAGGTATTTCTTATTACATCTCATCCGAATGAGTACTTAAGTATAAAAGGGGCGGAGCAGCTCCGCATTCCAAGCCTGTGGCTCGTCTTTCTGATGCTCGACATTGTAAAGATGGTATGCTCCATTGTGGAGAACTCTGGTGACAATGAAGGGACCTTCCCAAGCAGGGGCGAGCTTGTGTGGTTTCTGCTGATCCACTCGAAGAACCAAGTCTCCCTCTTGAAAGGCTCGGCCCCTCACGTTTCTGGCGTGGAATCGATGCAAGTCTTGCTGATAAATGGTCGACCGGATTAAGGCCATCTCTCTTTCCTCCTCTAGGAGATCGACTGCGTCCTGCCGGGCCTGTTCTGCTTCATCTTCAGAGAAGAGCTCGACTCGGGGTGCATTGTGAAGCAAGTCACTCGGTAAAACAGCTTCAGCTCCATAGACCAAGAAGAATGGAGTTCGGCCAGTCGACCGATTGGGAGTTGTCCTCAATCCCCAAAGAACTAATGGAAGTTCATCGACCCAGGCGCCTGCTACATGCTTGAGATCACGCATCAGTCGGGGTTTCAGTCCTTTGAGAATCAAGCCATTTGCTCTTTCTGCTTGTCCATTCGACTGGGGGTGGGCAACTGAAGCATAGTCGACTCGTGTGCCTTGGGAAGCGCAGAAGGCTCTGAACTCATCAGAATCGAAGTTCAACCCGTTGTCAGTGATGATGTTGTGCGGAACCCCATATCTGAATGTCAACTCTCTGATGAAGCTGACGGCAGTACTGGCTTCAAGATTCTTGATAGGCTTGGCTTCAATCCACTTGGTAAACTTGTTGACTGCTACAAGCACATGAGTGAAGCCGCTCCTACCAGTCCTCAGCGGTACAACCATATCCAATCCCCAAACAGCAAAGGGCCAGACGAGTGGAATGGTCTTCAGGGCTGACGCAGGCTTGTGGGACATATTGGAGTAAAACTGGCAGCCTTCACATTTGTCAACTATATCTTTTGCCATTTCATTTGCTCGTGGCCAATAAAATCCAGCTCGGTATGCTTTGGCCACAATGGTCCGAGAGGACGCATGGTGGCCACAGGTCCCCAAGTGGATATCGTTGAGGATTACTCGACCTTCTTCTAGCGTTATGCATTTCTGGCTGACTCCAGTCACACTTTCTCTGAACAGCTGTCCTCTTATCACAGTAAAGGCTTTGGACCGACGGACGATCTGTCGAGCCTCCTCTTCATCCTCTGGGAGTTCCTTCCTAAGGATATACGTAATATATGGCACTGTCCAGTCGGGAGTGATGACTAAAACCTCCATGATCAGGTCGACCACGCCTGGGACCTCGACTTCAGTCGGATCTGTAGCACTCTTAGGCTGCGGGGGCTCTTCAGTGAAAGGATCTTCTTGAATTGAAGGTGTATGAATGTGTTCCAAAAACACATTGCTAGGAATGGCTTCTCTCTTGGAACCTATCTTTGCCAAATCATTGGCTGCTTGATTTTTCAGTCGGGGTATATGATGGAGCTCTAACCCCTCAAACTTCTTCTCCAACTTCCTCACTACATTATAGTAACCAGTCATAGCTGGGCTTCTAACGTCTCACTCCTTCATCACTTGATTGACTACCAAATCTGAGTCGCCGTAGACCATGAGGCGACGGACGCCGAGTGCAATGGCCATACGTAACCCATATAAGAGTGCTTCATATTCTGCTTCTTTATTGGAGGAATCAAAGTGAATCTGGAGAACATATCTGAGCTTGTCTCCTTGGGGGGATATCAGTACCACCCCAGCACCGGAACCATTCAGCATCTTGGAGCCATCAAAGAACATGGTCCAGTGCACCGAGTGAACTTGAGTTGGCAGTTGCTGTTCGATCCACTCGCCGAGGAAATCTGCTATTGCTTGGGACTTGATAGCTTTCTTTGCCTCAAACTTGATATCCAAGGGAAGGAGTTCAATCGCCCACTTTGCCACTCCACCAGTTGCATCTCTGTTGTTTAGAATCTCTGATAATGGAGCGTCGCTGACGACTGTAATAGAGTGGTCAGAGAAATAGTGTGTAACCTTCTTCGTGGTCATATAAATCCCATAAACAAGCTTCTGATAATGTGGATATCTTTGCTTTGATGGAGTCAGAACTTCAGAAACATAATATACTGGGCGCTGAACCTTATAGGTTTTTCCTTCTTCTTCCCGCTCGACCGTAAGTACCGTACTGACAACTTGTCCAGTGGCTACGATGTAAAGCAGTAAAGGATCTTTGCTGACTGGGGTAGCAAGCACCGGCTGGGTGGAAAGCAGGGCTTTGAGCTCTACAAACGCTGCATCAGCTTCAAGAGTCCACTCAAACTTATCAGACTTTTTCATCAGTCGGTAAAGAGGCAATGCCTTTTCACCGAGGTGAGAAATGAATCGACTTAAGGCGGCCAAACAACCAGTAAGCTTCTGGATATCGTGTCCACGCACAGGGCATTTCATCTAGAGTATGGCACCAACTTTCTCTGGATTAGCGTCGATCCCTCGTTCGGAAACGAGGAAACCAAGTAATTTTCCGCCCGGAACTCCGAATGTGCACTTCGATGGATTAAGCTTGATATCATACCTTCTGAGGTTGGAAAAGGTTTCAGCAAGGTCAGCCAGCAGGTCGGAACCTTTACGTGACTTGACCACAATGTCATCCATGTATGCTTCCACATTCCGACTGATTTGAGTGAGTAAACACTTCTGAATCATCCTCATGAATGTGGCTCCAGCGTTCTTCAAGCCGAATGGCATGGTGACATAACAGAAGCACCCAAATGGAGTGATGAAAGCTGTTTTTATCTCATCGGGTCCATACAGTCGGATCTGATGATACCCGGAACAAGCGTCCAAAAAGGACAAGCGCTCACACCCCGCAGTCGAGTCGACTATTTGGTCGATGCGGGGGAGAGGAAAGTGATCTTTCGGGCAGGCCCGATTGATATGCTTGAAGTCAATGCACATGCGAAGTGAGTCGTCCTTCTTGGGGACCATGACAACATTGGCTAGCCACTCAGAGTGGTAAATCTCTAGGATAAACTCAGCTGCTAGGAGCCGAGCCACTTCTTCACCAATTGCTTTGCTCTTCTGTACGGCGGACCATCGAAGATGTTCTTTGACTAGTTTCACTTTTGGGTCAACTCGCAAACGGTGCTCAGCCAGCCCCCTGGGAACACCCGGCATGTCAGAAGGTTTCCATGCAAAGATGTCCCAGTTCTCACGGAGGAACTGGATGAGCGCTTCTTCCTATTTGGAGTCAAGTGTTGTCGAAATGTGAGTCGGAGCAGCATTTGGATCGGTCGGGTGAATATGAATCGGCTTCGTTTCACCAGACGACTGAAATGCAGAATCTATTGCAGGTTTCTTAGCTCGCAACAAATCACTCGGATCTGCATTTTTTGATATTCCTGCAATTCTACTACTGCCATTTGTGCATCGGCGATCTTTGAGCCCTTATGGAAGCACTCTTCTGCCTTCTTCCGATTGCCAGTGATAGTGATCACTCCTTTAGGACCAGGCATCTTCAATTTGAGGTACACGTAACATGGTCGAGCCATAAAACGTGCATAAGCCGGCCTGCCCAGAATAGCATGATAAGCACTCTGGAAATCCACGACTTCAAACGTCAACTTTTCTTTGCGGTAATTCTTGGAATCACCGAAAACCACATCGAGGGCGATCTGGCCGAGTGACTCAGCCTTCTTGCCAGGAATAACTCCATGGAAACTCATATTGCTTTCACTGAGTTCGGACATCGGAATGCCCATTCCCTTCAAGGTCTCTGCATACAGTATATTCAGGCCACTGCCACCATCCATCAGAACCTTAGTCAACCGAGTGCCTTCGACGACTGGGTCGACCACCAACGCTTGCCTCCCAGGGGTGGCTATGTGCGCTGGGTGATCAGACTGGTCGAATGTAATGGCAGTCTGAGACCACTTCAAATAACTGGGTGTCGCCGGAGCGACCATGTTCACTTCTCTATTGATGACTTTCAGTCGACTTTTGCTCTCAACATCAGCAAAAATCATCAGAGTGGAATTGACGTGGGGGTAACCATCATCGTCCTCTTCCTTATCCTCAACTTTGTCCGACTCTTTCTCCTTCTCTTTGGGCTGTTTCTCTCGGAACTGCTGGATTAGGAGCCGACATTGTCGAGTGGTATGTTTCGGGGGAGTACGTATTTCCATCGACATTACATTCATGTTCACACGTTTCATTCCAGTCGTTGGTGTTCACACTTTTTCATTGTATTATCCATGCTAGATTCATTTTCTTGCTTTCTTCTTGTGTGTCTGAAAAACTTTGAGAAAACCCGAAAATATTTCGTGCTTCTTTTCAGTTTTTATTTCTAGTTTAATTAGTTGTAGTATTAAAAAGAAAACCCAAAAAGATTTCTTGATTCTTCTTTTTCTTGTTGGGAGCTTTCCCGTGTAAATAGTTTTTCACGTTTTTGTTTTTCTATCTTCAATTTGCTTTCTTCAAGAAAAACTAAAAACACCAAAAATATTTCAATGTGTTTCTCTGAAATTCTTTTCTGTTTATAGAGTCATACCAAGGAGAAGACCACTATTAAAATGTTGAGTGGGTCTCATATGCATTATTGTTGATCTATTTGATCTAACAAAGAGCCCAAATTGCTTTGTGTTCTCCTTTTGAATAAAATGTTTGTAGATTCCAGCTTAGTCCACGACACTCTTTGCCGTTGACTTAACACGGCAGATGCCCTAGCAAAAGGACTTAGGTGTGGAGCCATCTCAACTAGGTTAGCTTGAAGGGGTTGAACGGGACAAAGGAAACAAAGAGTTTACCCAGCCCCTCTCAACGAGGTAAAAGCCTACTCCTGCTTTAGGTTGTATTGCTTGGGTATCAATTACCAGGGAACGAATACACTTGACCTAGCTCTCGATTGATTGTTACTTGAGTTAACCCGCCGCAGGGTCACCCTTTTATATACAGGTCGATGCCCGGCGGCTTACAAAGTCCCGACCGTCTCACACAAACATGACCGGCTCAGTTTCTACTAAGCTTGCCTTACAATACAAGTTAAACATATGGCGGCTCATCCCTTTGGGCCGCAAGTCGCCTCTGGGTCTTTGGGCCTTCAATAAGCCTGCTTCGTGAACCGCCATCTTCATATGTTCTTGGACCTTACTAGGCTTCTTCGTCTTTAAACCACCAGTGGCATGACCCGGCCCCTCATGGGCGGGTCATACCTAGTAGTTATATCCCCAACATTAGGCCCTAGGTTGATTTGAACTTGTTCACATCAATCTTCACTTACTTGACTTAGCGGAATCTTCCATCATCAATTCCTCATGAGCTTGCTATAACCCGCCATGACGTCACCTCATAGAACCGCGGTAACCCGCCATGACAAAGCCTAGGATATCTTTAATAGATCCTTATCTTTAATGATCCTCCGAAAATTGAGGCGTCTTTGTAGCCACATAATCATTTTTCGGCCTCCTCGATTCCCATGCATGCCATCTATTCACTTCCTTATAAATAGGGACATGGGGTCCTCCCATTCACTTTTACCTTGCCCCTTGCCTTCATCTTCCTCCTTGCGACGCCTCAGCAGAGCCGAGCTCCGCCACTGCCGTCTTCCTCCAGCGTCCTCAATTCCGGCCACTGCACCCACCTGAATGGACCAGAAACCTGCGGCGCGCCTCCGCTATTCATCAGCATCAGTAAGTATTCCTTTTTCCCCATAACAGATCTGCACTAGGGTTCTGCCATTCGTCATTGTTCTTCGCTGTTCTTCATTACTCTCCTTAGAATGTGTAGTTGGATTTGAACATAACACTGGAGTTGTACGGTAGCAGTTGTAGCATCTCTTTTCAATCGCAGAAAACACCTTCTCTGTACAAGATCTCATCTGAGCATCTGAGTTCTTCTGCTGCCATCACCTTAGGTATAGAATTTTATTTTATTTTCTGCACTGCTGTAGATCCAAAATTATAGAACTAATCTGTGGAACCTGTTTGTCCATCACTTAGCAAAATTTCACTTAGAGATCTATCGCACTACAAACGTGCATGCGGCTTATATGATAAACCGTAACCCGCCATATAGCATTAGTCCCCTTGTTAAGCTTCCAGTATATGTTCACAATCTGTATAACCCGACATTGTCTTCCGGTTTAACCATGCTGATCTTTATAGCACTTCTTCTGCCTATGAACTGCCCTTGCATAACGTACTTACTTCTTGATCACTGGCCGGCTTAATATCATAATCTTAATCTAGCCATTTTTCTTTTTAGGCTTTCATCAACAAAATGACCAAATCTGTTACCTCATGCAAATGGGTTGCCTCCCGGGTTACGGAGCACACACTGAACGAGCATGTTTAGGTGGGCGTCTTAGCCGCAAAGAACGTTATCCACTGGAGAGTCCCAGTAACTGAGATCACCCCTGACCCAAAAGAAGGCGAAGTTGTAGTTTTTACTGATCATATGCTCCGGGGGTTCACTCCACACGGCTCGAAATTCCTTCGTGATGTGCTGCACTTCTTCCAACTCCACCCGCAAGATATCAGGCCTAACTCTGTTTCAAACATCTGCAACTTCCAAGTCTTTTGTGCAGTGTATCTTCAACAGGAGCCCACTATCGAATTGTTTAGGGAATTCTACTACCTGAACCGCCAGACCGAGTTCATGGATGGGCCCAGCTTAGAACGAGGGGGCATTTCAATTCAGAGGCGTAAAGAAGCCACGTTTCCTGCTGCTGCACCCCCATCCATCCTAAGGATTGGAACCAGACTTGGTTCTATTGCAAAGACACCTCTCCAGAAGGCGAAAATCCCCTGCCAGGTTACCGTGAAAGCCGGCTTAGCAACAGACATCCACTCCCAGAGCGGATCAATACAAAAGAATGGGCGAAATATATTCCCATATTTTCAAAGATTGGAGCTTTGATGGCTAATGGTATGACTGGAGTCGATCTGGTTCGTTGCTGGGTCGCATGGAGGATATTTCCCTTAAGCCGCCGATCCGGCTTAATGTGTGAGTATACTGGTGATGTCAAAGATCCGCTGTGTTACTCTCCAATTCGTCTAGATGATAAACAGATCAACGATCTGACCAAGACTCTTCTCAACGAGAGCTTGGAAACTTGCAGTAAACTGGGGCTAAACCCCTTCTGCACCCTCAACAAGCCGCCAGCAGTAAGCATTTTCAAGCAACGTTCACTAACTCATTATTTGTCAGTCTGTCTTCTCATTATTACTTGACCTTTCTGCAGGCTGATTCCCCCTTCTGGAACAAGAAGCTTCAGGATAAATTAGCTATGAAGACCAGGAACAAGATCAAGGCGAACAAGAATCCTGCCAAGAAGAAGGCAGATGCAATTGATCCATTCACTCCGGATGATGAGTCAGAGATAGAACTTGACTCCCTTGACTCTTTCTTTGTTTATCTTATTGACACTGATTACTATCAGGATGGCGCGGAGGCTAGCCATGTAGATGGTGAAGAGGTAACTATCCTTCCCTCCGACTCAGAACCTCTGCCAAGACAGAAAGTTCGTCATGCGAGCCGGAAAGTAAGGTTTTATCACCCTTTAGCTTACTTGGATCCCAACTTTATTTTGAAGAAACAACAACATGAAGTTCGCCGCAGAACCCGAAATAGTGGCGGTGGGATTCTCTCCTCCGGTTTACCCAACACACCGGCTCCTCGCAAGCGCCGAGCAGAGGTTTCAAATATTTTCGACTTAGATTTTCCAAAGGCGGGCGTTATTCGACAACCACTTAACCCTTCTGATTCAAACTATCAGGGAACTTCTCACTCTCCTTCCGGCGACTCAACTGGAACTCAGATTCCTCTTTCCAAGACTGTACCCGGGTAAGAGCATCAAGTTTGTTTGCTTAAACACTTCCTCAATTGATATATTAATCCCGTCATGTGTCTCATTTTTCAGTGCTATAGCCAAGCCCAGCAAGAAACTGAAGGTGAATAAACCGGCTGAAGATCCCAAGGTTGCTGACCCAGAGAAGCAGACAATATCTGAGTATTTGCATCAAACCTATGAAGCAGCCCTTGATGATCCGCCACGAGAAGAGCACCATGTCACCATGGACTCCATGGATGTTAATCCAGCTCATGCTAAGCCGCCCAGTCCCGCTCAGCCGGCTCAAGAAACTGAAGATGTAATAGTTACTGGGATGGCTGACATAGCACCAGGCAATCCCACCGTCTTATCCAAGCACAGCGCCAAAGAAGAATACTCATCTGCTCACAAAGGCAAGTGGAAACTAGATCTGGAGAGCTATGCTCAATTCAATGCCCATGAGATTCACGCGGGTCATCTGAACCGCCTTCACACCAGCCTTGACTTTGAAGCCGGCCTGGTTAACCTCATGAAGGAGCGCTTTCAGGTAACCATTAACAAGACCTTCTCATATAAGTATATCTCTGTCAGCCGCCAAGTCTACTGAATATAAAAAACTTGATTATGCTGTAGACTTAATATCCTTGTTGATCTTGTAGCTATGCCATAGCAATGTGTAACTACTAAATCGGAATGAGTAGTCCCAAAGTGTCGGCTTAAACTGGAAGATTAAGCCGGGACTTTCAATTAGTAGCGCTAAAATTTCATTATGTAGCCCCCAAGGGCCGGCTTAAGCTGCATCGCAAAGCTGGGACTTACCACCATATGCATGAACAAATCCACGTATGTAGCCCTCAATGGTCGGCTTAAGCTGCATAGCTAGGCCGGGACTTATCACCATATGTATGAACAAATCCACATATGTATCTCCCTTGATCTGGCTATAGTTGAAGAAACGTAGCCGGGTCATGAAAGATTTGCCTTAAAAGAGCAATGTGCATTAGCCCCCAAGTGCCAATGAAAATACTTGTATTATGCTTGGGACTTCAACTGAAGCGATGATAACACTGCTTGAATCTCTCTGTCTCGCAGGCTGAATTAAACATGAAAGAATCCCAAGTGGTTGATCTGCGGCAGAACATCCAAACTCAGCAATCTGAAACTTCCAAGGCCAAATCAGAACTGAAGACTACTTTGGAAAATATTGAGAAGCTGAAAAAGGATTTCGGTGCTGAAAGAACATGCTGGGACATTGAGAAGGCAGCTCTGTTAAAAAGAGCGGAAGATGCTGAGGCTGCTCTTAAGCCGGTGACTGATGAGTTATCCGGCTTGAAGCATCAAATCACTAACATGACATCTGCCATCTTTGGTAAGTAATATTGTAGTTCAATCTTTCACTACCAATGAATAACAGTCCTTAGCCATTTTATCAATATCGTTGCTAATGCAGGCTCCAGAATTTCCAATCTTGGCTCAGATATGCGCATGAAGCTTAAAGTTGCATACACCCTTGTGGAGCAATTGTATACAGGTGCTCAACGAGCTATAGCTGCCGTCTCTCGTACCAAACAACCACCTTCCATTATCAGAGAAACATTGGAAAAGCTATCAGTTGTCCCCCAACGGGTTGAAGAGCTAAAACGGTCAGCTGCTAGAGCTGGTGCCATCACCGCCCTGAGCCGGGCCAAGGCATGGCAGGCAGAGCTTGACCTGGAGGAACTAGCCACTTGCCGTCCCAGCTTAAAATAAGACGGGTCTCCCTTTAGTGCAGAGGAATTCACCAAAATTGTAAGGGAAATGCATCCTTTAGCAAGCAAGCTGGCAGAGGAGACCGATCTCTCCAAATACTCCGCGACTTATACTGTTGAAACCGCCAAAGTAAAAGCACATGTTTATCCAGTCATGGATCTTATTCCGCCAACACGTAAGCATACTTTTGCCCCTGATATTGATCCATCCATGCTCATAGATGATGAGGCTGTATTCAGAGCCATAACCGGCGTCAACTGGACATCACCTGAAGCTTCAACCCAGCAAGACCAAGGTAGCTGAACTACAAGGCGGCTCTGGGACTGCCACATAAAATTCGTGCGCAGAAAGACACTTATTCTTTTGGGCCGTATGATGCCTTGTAATAGGCTAGCTGAAAACAATGATCTGCCATGCCATCGTGCATGTATATGTTCATAACACTTTAAACCGCCGATCTTGATGTTGGAAGATCTGTGGTTTCTGCCCATAATATTATCAATCATGCAGGTTATATTATCATATTCCCTGCACACAAGCAGATAACATGTGCCCTGGCGGTTTACCCCAGGGCGGGTCATGATGTCCCATCTAAAATTTACTGGTGACTGTATAGTCTAGAACCAGGGCGGGATATCAAAACTGCGCATATTCATACAACAAGTAAATAACATACTTGTGAGATTTGTTCATACTGCCGGCTTATAGCGCCATATGCAGCAAGGGTAATAGCCCAAAAACTTAGAGCGCAGAACTCCAAGTGCACAATCAAAGTGTACTGGCGACTTATCATCCAAAACCAGACCGGGTTATCAAACCTCCAGATACGCTCAAATATGAGCCTTAAGGCTACATGGCCTGAACCGTTTTAAATCATATGTCAATATGGTACAAGAATATGAACCCAAACAATGTTCAAAGAAAATAACAAACCAGAAAAAACAAGGCTTTCATAGCCTGCCAAACCTCAATATCAAGTGTTGTTCATGGGCCGCACCACTGAGTTAATCCTTTATTCAAACCTGTAAGCCGGGCCTCACATGACCAACCGCCGTTTTAACTTTGACAAGTTCAGGGTCTTTGTAAGATTGTCTGTCAAGAGTATGGCGGGTCATTCTAGGATTACCTGGCCAGAGTGGCAGACATACAATGTAGGATAACCCGGAATTTTTGGTGAATACACCTGGCATCCAAGCCGATCAAAAGGGTAAATATAGCTATGTTCATTGAACAGGAAGCCCCTAAGTGACCTATAATAAGCCGTCAAGGCAGGTTACCTATGTTTGAACTGCACATTGTAGCAAGTTCTCTTTGCAAACATTTTAACTTGGGCAGAAAGCCCCCAAGTCATTTGCAACAAGGCGTATAAGCCGGATCAAAGGGTAGTCATAGCTATGCTCAATGAGCAAGAAGCCCCCATGTAATTTGTAACAAGGCGCGCAAGCCGAATCAAGAGGGTAGTCACAACTATGCTCAATGAGCAGGAAGCCCCCAAGTGATCTTATGAATTGACAATAAAGACTCAGATACTCAGAAAAGAAACGACAGAGGCCCTGAACTATCAGGGATGCCGGCTTTATTATACTTGATCATAATATGTGCACAGATGAAAATATATACAACACAAGAGCCAGTGGCTCAAGTGTAATAAGGCCGAAGATGAGCAATGTTCCAAGGCCGGTGGGTCTCCTCCCCCGATGTGCGTGAGTCCTTGTGGTCTCGAATATCAATGAGGTAGTATGACCCGTTGTTCAAGTTTTTGCTTACCACAAAAGGCCCTTCCCAAGGTGGGGATAATTTGCGCATATCTGTCTCATCCTGGATGAGCAGAAGCACCAAGTCACCTTCTTGAAAGGTCTGGGTTTTAACCCGACGACTGTGATAACGACGTAGATCTTGCTGGTAAATCGCCGAACGAGCCACCGCAAGGTCGCGCTCCTCATCCAGGAGGTCAAGATCATCCTGACATGCTTTTTCATTATCAGCTTCAACATAAGCCGCCACACGGGGCGAGTCGTGACGGATGTCACTAGGAAGAACTGCCACTGCTCCGTAAACCATGAAGAAAGGTGTATAACCTGTGGATCTGTTGGGGGTGGTATTGGTACTCCAAAGCACATAGGGTAACTCCTCAACCCAAGAACCCGGCGTCCTCTGCAAAGGGACCATAAGCCAGGGCTTTATGCCTCTCAAAATTTCTTGATTGGCCCTTTCGGCTTGACCATTGGACTGGGGTTGAGCCACTGATGAGACATCAAGACAAATATGTTCTCGTTGACAGAATTCTTTCATAGCACCTTTGGATAGATTAGTAACATTATCAGTTATGATGCTATGAGGATAGCCAAAACGAAAAATCACCTTTTTAAGGAATTGAACCGCTGTTGCCGCATCACACTTGTTGACCGGCTCTGCCTCAACCCATTTTGTAAATTTGTCAATTGCCACCAACAGGTGGGTCTTTTTGTCCTTGGATCTATTGAAAGGCCCAACCATATCCAGCCCCCAGACCGCAAACGGCCAAGTGATTGGAATCATCCTCAATTCTTGAGCCGGCACATGAGCTCGTCTGGAAAATTTCTGACAACCGTCGCACTTGCTAACCAGGTCCTTCGCATCAGCATGAGCCGTTAGCCAATAAAACCCATGACGAAAAGCCTTAGCTACAAGAGAATTAGAGACGGCGTGATGGCCACAATCTCCTTCATGAATCTCCCTTAGAATTTCACGTCCTTCTTCAGGAGAGATACATCGCTGAAACACCCCGGTGACACTGCATCGGTGTAATTCGCCATTGACAATAGTCATTGACTTGGACCTCCGGGTTATTTGCCTGGCTAAAGTTTCATCCTCAGGTAACTCACCTCGGGTCATATAAGCCAAATAGGGAACTATCCAAACAGCAATAGCATGAAGAGCCTCCACTAGCTGTGCCTCCGGGTCAGGGATAGCAAGATCCTCTTCAGTAGGCAATTTAACTGAAGGGTTATTCAGAATATCAAGAAAACATTAGGTGGTACCGGGTTACGCTGAGACCCCAGCCGGCTTAAAGCATCAGCCGCCTCATTCTTCCTGCGATCAACATGTTCCACTTGATAACCCCTGAAATGACCAGCAATAGCATCAACCGCCCGACGATAAGCCACCATGAGCGGGACTTTGGAATCCCAAGTTCCTGAGACTTCCTAAGCCACCAGATCCGAGTCACGAAAACACCTGACCCAGCTTAAATTCATCTCTTTCGCCATCCGAAGACCATGCAGAAAGGCCTCATATTCAGTTGCATTATTAGTACAAGGGAACATGAACCTTAAGACATAACAAAACTTATCACCTCGTGGGGTAGTCAAAATAACTCCATCCCCCGAGCCTTCCAACTGCCTGGATCCATCAAAATGAATAGTCCAATACGTATTATCAGGCTTCTCCTCAGGCATCTGCAACTCAGTCCAGTCATTGATGAAATCCACAAGCGCTTGAGACTTGATAGTTGTCCGAGGCATATGTTTCAAACCATGGGGTCCAAGCTCAATGGCCCCACTTGGCCACCCGGCCTATGGCTTCTCTATTTTGAATAATATCCCTAGGGGAGCAGAACTGACCACAGTGATGGGATGACCAAGGAAATACTTCTTCAACTTACGACTAGCCTTGAACACTCCATAAACCAGCTTCTGCCAATATGGGTACCTCTGCTTGGATTCAATGAGTACCTCACTGACATAGTAAACCGGCCTTTGAACCGGATATTCCTTGCTTGACTCCTTCCGTTCCACCACAACTGCTACGCTAACAGCTCTGCTGTTAGTAGCCACATATAAAAGCAAGGGCTCTTTGTCAATAGGAGCTGCAAGAACCGGTGGCTCAGCCAACTGCTTTTTAAGCGCCTCGAACGCTTGGTTAGCAGCATCACTCAAGACAAAGTGATCTGTTTTCTTCATCATCTGGTATAAAGGGATAGCCTTCTCTCCCATGCGGCTTATAAACCGGCTCAAAGCCGCAATACGACCCACCAAACACTGAATGTCGTTGATACATGCCGGCTTAGCCAAAGAAGTGATAGCCTTGATTTTCTCCGGGTTAGCTTCAATACCTCTCTCAGAGACAAAAAACCCCCCAAGAGCTTGCCCGTTGGCACATCAAAGACACATTTGGCCGGGTTAAGCATCATTTTGTAGACCCGGAGGTTGTCAAAGGTCTCTTTCAAATCATCTAACAAGGTCTGTTTCTCCCTGGATTTCACAACTATGTCATCCACATAAGCATGAACATTGCGTTCAATTTGGTTGTGGAGGCAATTCTAAACATAACGCTGATAAGTCGCCTGAGCACTCTTGAGCCCAAAAGGCATAGAAACATAGCAGAAGGCTCCAATGGGAGTGATGAAAGATGTCTTCTCCTGGTCCTTAACTGCCATCTTGATATGATGATAACCAGAATAAGCATCCAAAAAACTCAAACGCTCACAACCCGCCGTAGCATCAATAATCTGATCAATACGTGGGAGAGCAAAAGGATCAGCCGGACATGCCTTGTTAAGGTCTTTGTAATCCACACACATGCGCCAAGTGCCGCTTTTCTTAAGTACCAGCACCGGGTTAGCCAACCATTCAAGATGAAAAACTGATAAACCCGGCCGCCAAGAGCTAGGCCACTTCTTCACCAATGGCCTTGCGCCTCTCTTCATTAAAACAACGAAGAAATTGCTTGACCGGCTTAAACTTTGGACCAACATTAAGAGTGTGCTCAGCGAGTTCCCTCGGTACACGTGGCATGTCTAAAGGCTTCCATGCAATGATGTCCCGGTTCTCACGGATGAACTCGATGAGCGCGCTTTCCTATTTCGGATCCATATTAGCACTGATAGTGAACTATTTGGATGAGTTGCCAGGCACAAAATCAACTTGTTTAGTGTCATCTGCCGACTTAAACTTCAACAGGGGATTATGCTGTGTGCTTGGATTCTTCAGGGGGGTCATATCCGCCGGATCAACATTATCTTTGTAGAACTTCAACTCTTTCATTGCACCAACAGACTCAGCATAGGCAACATCGCTCTCTTCACACTCCAAAGCTATCTTCCTGTTGCCATGCACCGTGATGGTACCTTTACGACCCGTCATTTTAAGTTGTAGATAAACATAACAAGGCCATGCCATAAATTTAGCATAAGTCGGTCGTCCAAACAGGGTGTGACAAGGGCTCTTGATCTTGACCACCTCAAAGGTCAATGTTTCCGCTCTGTAATCAT
Source organism: Aegilops tauschii subsp. strangulata (assembly GCF_002575655.3). Classification (NCBI taxonomy): domain Eukaryota; kingdom Viridiplantae; phylum Streptophyta; class Magnoliopsida; order Poales; family Poaceae; genus Aegilops; species Aegilops tauschii. The sequence goes on along the minus strand of NC_053037.3, from coordinate 271,608,783 downwards.
GCTCATCGCCAAAAGCCACTTCCAAGGCTATCTTACCCACCGGATACGGCGACTTACCAGGCACCACTCCATGAAAAAGAGTAGAAGACGGCATAAGATCTTTGTTAGTCAAATTCATACAACAAAAAGTATCATAGTAAAGGATATTGATACTGCTGCCTCCATCCATAAGCACCTTTGTAAACTTGTATTCTCCCACTTGAGGAGAAACCACTAAAGCCAATTGACCCGGATTGTCAAACCGGGGCGGGTGATCCTCACGGCTCCATGCGATAGGCTGTTCTGACCACCGACAGTATCGAGGGACCGCCGGCTCAACCGCATTCACTGCTCGCTTATGACTCTTTTGATGTCGTTTGCACAAACTCGTGGTAAACACATGATATTGACCACTATTCAGCTGCATTGAATTACTCTGATTATCGGACTGCTACTGTTGATTACCTTGATTAGGTTGCTGATTGAAACCGCCTTGATTGCCTTGGCCCTGAAAACCAGAGTTTGAGCCACCACCGCCAAAGCCAGGCCCGTGAGAGCCGGATCCTGACCAGCCATGCGGGCCATGATTGTTCTGGAAAAAACAAAAATTTCTATACTCCCTCATAATGAAGCAATCTTTCCATAAATGACTAGCCGACTTCTCTTGCGAACCGTGCTTTGGGAAAGGCTGATTCATTATCGCCTCAAGGTTGAACTTTGGCCCGCCAAACCGGGGCGTTGATGATTTCCCCTTATGGTGCTAAGTGTTACTCTTTGTGTTGGTATTGGCCACAAAATCTGAACCACCGTCAGCCTGCTTGCGGTTACCATTATTACCTTGACTCGCCATATTATGCTGCTGTCCCTTTGCATTGCTATTCTTCCTCCCCTTGCCAGCCTTCTCCTCATTAGACTCAGGGTCCTTAGTATTATCATAGTAGGCGTATTTCAAAAGAGCCGCGATGAGCTCTCCCATATCATTATAGTGGCGCTTAAGCCGCCCCAGATTCTGTTTGAGGGGAAGGAACGAACAAATTTTCTACAAAATTAGGACGGCTGAGCCGGCGTTGATGCTATCCGATGAGTGGAAAATAGCCAAAATCCGGCGCACCCAATGGGCTGTTGACTCGCCCTAATCCTGGATACAAGTGTCTAAATCAAGAATTGATAGAGGCTGCTTGCATGTGTCCTTGAAATTCTGAATAAAGCATGTCTTCAATTCAGCCCATGATCTGATGGAGTTAGGGGGCAGCCCCCAGGTGCGAGCCGGCCCATCCAACATCATGGTGAAATACTTAGTGCACACAGCGTCATTAACATCCAACATCTCCATGGGTAGCTCATAGCTCTCAATCCAAGCCTCTGGGGGCTGATCCGCTGTGTAATTAGCCACCTTGCGGGGCCCTTAAAATCCTTGGGCAGGCGCTCATTACGTAAAGCCGGCACTAAGCACGACACACCAAGGGTTCTAGAGGTCATTCCTGCCTCCACAGACACCGATGGGTAAACCGGAGATTGCTGATGAGCCGCCAGCTCAGCCTCCCGACGTGCCCTGCCCTGATCCACCAAAGCCTGAGCATTGTTATCAGCACGCGGTGGGTCATGCCTACGGGGCTGGTTACGGTGCTGCTCACTGCTTGAAACCGCTAGCGACTCAATATGCCTGCTATAACTTTGGCTTTGACGAGGTGTTGAATGAATCCGATCACGACTGTACGAGTAAGCCGCCTGTTGAGCCACCGCTGTCTGAAGATGCTCTCCGGCCCTCTGTATCTCCATCGCTGCTGGAGACTCTCCTTCAATTGGGAGAGCCACCAAGCGCATAGCCGTGGCAATCATATTGTCTAGAGGGTTAGAATAATGAACCGGCGGCATTGGTACTTGCTGAGGCGGGGTCAAATTCAAACGAGGCGGGTCTACAACACGTGGTTGAACCATCACTCCGTTCACGGGCACCTCAACAACCCAGTTTACAATGGGCGGGTCACTGGTTCCTATCCCGGGTGTATTGGAAAGGTTCCTTGCCTGAAACTCTGTGGGTAGACGGGTCTGGTACCTTCTCCTCATAATAGCGTTTGAAGCGTTCTGGTCCAAGGTGAGCCGGAACGACTCTGCTTGAATCCATTGTGATGCAGCGCCTAGAGCGGCTCATTCTGTCACCATCCTAGCATTCTCAGCATTAAACTCCTCCTTGGCTTGAGCTATCTCATCTCACAGCTTCGCGATATCCACCTTATGTTGTGCTTGATTTTTTGGTGTTACCTCTGCAGCCAACAAGGTCGCCAAAGCATCTAAGAGCTCGGACAGAACCTGAGTCAGCAGCTGCGCAGAGCCGCTCGCTCCGGCCGTCGCCTCGGACGTTGAACAGGAAGTCATAGTCGCAGCAGTTGTCGAATTGAGCACCGGTTGTGTGCCGGCCATGAAGATCGCTGTTGCATGTGGGGTTTCGGCAAACCCTTAAGGTTCGAACACTGGGGTGCGCGCGAAGTCTTTCCCCTCTACCGATCTACGCCCTAGCTCGCTAAGATCTCGCGGACGAACTCGACGAACTCGCAACACAGAAAGACACGAGGTTTATACTGGTTCGGGTCACCGTTGTGGTGCAATACCCTACTCTAGTGTGGTGGTGGTGGATTGCCTCTAGGGCTGATGATGAACAGTACAGGGGAAGAACAGCCTCCTGAGGTTGAGGTGTTCTTGTGGCTAGGGTAGGCTTTCGATTGGGTTGGATCAAGCTAAGATGAGATGCCTCTACTATGGTGGCTAGCTCTACTTACATAGGCCTTGGTCCTCTTCCCAAATATCGAGCGGGAAGGGAGCCAACAACGGCGGGCAAATTTGAAGGGGGGCAGCTAGTACAAGCTATCCTGACAAAAGTGGTCTTCGCCTGCGAAAAGCTCTGGTGGTGACGCCGTCTTGGGTTCCACGATGACCTCCGTCTTGCCGTCCTCCTGGTCTCGGTCTCGTTGCACCAATATAGAAACCTTTGCCTGATGCCTCGGTACTCTTCGCCTGCGCTGGCCTCCTTAGCACGAAAGAGGAAATAAGGACGCTGCACGCGCTGGCGCCTGCCTGGTGTCGTTCGTCATGGCTCACGTCACGAGAGCCTCGTGAGGTTTTGCCCCACCTTGATATCTCTACTCCTCGTGAGCCTACCTGGCTAGGCCACTCCAGAGGAGGTCTTGCGTCGTCCGCCTCACGAGGCTTGGACCCTTGCGATGGTCTTGGATGCCTTGTTGATGAAGATGGGTCGTACGGCCTACTGGCTTAGCCATGCTGTGGGCCGCAGGCAGGCAAGTCTGGGGACCCCCGTTCTCGAACGCCGACAGTAGCCCCCGGGCCCAAGGTACGCTCGGGCTTGGCTTCGCGGTGCAGCCAAGGGTCAAGTTCAGAGCACCGCGGGCCCCAAAAGCCTGCTGCCTCGGTTGACGCATGGCGGTTGATTGGACCTGGGCGTCTCCGCTTCCCCACGCTGCCTCGGCAACTGCTTGATCTGACAAAAGGCTGGCGCGGGCAGTTCTTGCCTTCATTGCTCCTTCATCGCCTTGCCCCAGATCCCCTTTCTCGCTCCTCGCCACCGCTACCTCCAGATCTGCTCCAATTTGCTCTGCATCTGCAACCCATGGCGCCGCGCAAAGTCAAGGCTTCCTCGGCGCCGGCTTGGTATGAGCCCGCTCTTGAAGTGCCCACCGTCATGGAGAAGAGCCTCACCTCCGTGCGCCTACTGACGGCTGGGGAGAGCAATGAGTGGGGGAAGACGGAGCTTCGGCTCGCCTCCGACGAGCCGGAGCCTGAGGGGAGCACCTTCTTCCCCTTCTTCTCGAGCAGCTTCGCCGTTGGGTTGGTCCCTCCTTTCTCCGGTTTCTTTTATGAAGTCCTCGACCACTACGGTCTGCAGGTGTTGCATCTCCATCCCAACTCTGTCCCCCTCCAGTCCGGCGACGCCGCCGATCCTGCGGCGGGTGGTGAAGGCGAGAACATCGTTGCCCACGGGCAAGCGCCTTCCGCAGGCTATGGCGACGTCCAGGGGTGACCTGCGGCTGTTTCTCCCGTTTCGTTCCTGCAACATGTATCAGGCCTCGTGGAGGCGTTTAGACTTTTCATTTGGTACTGTGAGGACAATATGCTTGTAATATTTGCTTCGAGATTTTCTGATTTCCTTCCTATTTGCTTTGCGTTCTGCGTCGGCAGAGCCCGGCCCCGCGCATACCGCAACCGCCATTGGGCCGACCGGAGACCAGGACGAACCAAGGAGTGAGGGGCTACGTGACCAGTTAGGCTCCTGAGCCGCGATGCTCAGGAGTCCCCCTTGACGCGCAAACAGCATATAGGGAGAATTCGCGAGGATAGATTAATGTTCTACGTCGGCAGAGCCCGGCCCCGCGCATACCTCAACCGCCATTGGGCCGACCGGAGACCAGGACGGACCAAGGAGTGAGGGGCTACGTGACCAGTTAGGCTCCTGAGTCGCGATGCTCAGGAGTCCCCCTTGACGTGCAAACAATTTCCAAACCCGCCCTCGCCGAGGCCTCGGGAGGGGTGCGCGACGCCCAGGTTCGGGAGACCTGGTTGGGTGGCGTGCGCTGGGGCACGGCCCGAGCGGGTGCGACCCAAGCGCAGCCCCCGTGCCCAGTCCCCTCACGTGGCTCTCCCGAGGGGAGGCGTTGCGGTGAGGCTGGACGCTGAGCTCTGGGCTCCCTGAGGTTGGTACGACCGTGGGGCCGCCCTCAGTTGTTTATCACCAGCGCGGAGCATTGTGCTTCCGCTTGTGCATGGGCATAGCCGCTCCTCGGCAGTGTCGTCAGCCAGCGCGGAGCATGGTGCTTCCACATGTGCGTGGGATGGGGAGCCCCATCCGGGAGGAGCCCCCGGGGCGTGTACAGCCCCGCCCTGACACGTGGCTTGCACGACAGGGCTACGAGGTGTATCTGGGCACTCGTGAGCCAGCGCGAGACTCACGAGGCCCTACCTCAAGGCGGGTTGCGCCTGGTCTTGACTCTCGGTGACTGTGTGTTCCTGCAAGGCGGTTAGATGCAAGCACTCTATGTCCTCAGGTCCCGGCCATCGAGCGAGCTCAGCCGCCGCTGGTATGCCAGGTCGCGATGCCGTGGTCAAGGCCAGGGGGTGAGGGCTGGAGAGCCAGTAAGAGCTCCTGAGTCGCGATGCTCAGGAGCCCCCCTTTTAATGCGCAAGAGAATTGCATAGGATGAACAGACTCGTGACGGGCAGCGATCGAGCAGGCGATAGCAGTTGGCGGGTAAAGCATGGAAAGCAGATCAACTTGGATAAATGCAGGAAAATACATGCCATCGGGTCCGGCCCGAGCGGCTTGGGGATGATGCAGCCCAAGGGGCGCCCCCAGCAAGGTAAGCTAAAGACATAAACAAAAGGGATACATGCCACAGGGACGGACCCACGCGGCCTGGGAATAATGCAGACCGAGGGGCGCTCCCAGCTAAACGAGCTTGGAAGATGTCACCTGGTTCTGTAGACGAAGTAGAGTTGGTGCAGCTGAAGGCGTGCGTTGAAGAAATGACTCCTCATGAGCCGCCGGTGCCCTCAGCCTTGGGAGGCTCTGGGGGCTCGAGAGGTTCCCTGAAGACCGTCTCCATCTCGTCCAGGACGGCGTGCTACCTGGCCTCCTGAGCCGCCAGGACACGCTGCATGTTGCGCTGATAGGCCGACGCCACGCTCGGCAAGCCGAAGGGCATGCGAACGTAGTTGTGCGGCGGGCCCTCGTAGCGGCCCACACGCGAAGGCCAGAAGCGCTCCTGAGATGCGGCCGTGTTGAGACCTGGGACGTCGATGCAGACACGCAGCCCTGCATCCTTGCCAGGATGGGGAGCTGCGCCTCGCGAGCGGCGGTCGCCGCGCATGGCTCTTGCGTCTTGCAGTTCCTGGGTGGTCTTGGTGATGAACTCCTGGGTGGTGGGCACTCCTTGCCCCGTGCTCTCCCGAGGGAAGCATGCTGCGAAGCATGCTTCCAGGTGGTGCCCAAGCGCCTCCCTCATGAGGTTGGCAAGGTCTGAGGCCCTCCAGAAGAGAGCCCCCGAGCCCTGCCCGAGGAGGGCGCTGGGCGCGCTTTCCTAGGCGACGGAGGGAGGCGCCCCTGGGACGGACGCTGATCCTGATGAGACTCCTACCGCGACACCATCCTCCTAAGGTCCTGCGCGGCGCAGCTGCTTCTTCCTGGGAATGGCCTCCGGAAGGCCCTCACTTCTGCTGCCGGGGTCGTTGATTGCTGCAGCTTGGAAGGCGCGCTCGAGGGAGCACACCGCATCTCTTTCTTCACATGGGACCGTGATGATTCCTCCGCTTCCTGGCATCTTGAGGACGTTGTAGCCGTGATGGGTGACTGCCATGAACTTGGCCAGGGCCGGATACCCGAGGATGGCATTGTACGGCAGGCGGATGTGCGCAACGTCGAAGTCGATGAGCTCGGTGCGGTAGTTCTTGCGCTACCCAAAGGTGACAGGCAGGCGGACCTGCTGTATCGGTGTGGTAGAACCGTCGGTCACTCCTGAGAAAGGCTTGGTGGGCTGGAGTTGTTCATATGGCACTCGGAGGTTGCCGAACGTGTCGACGGACAGGACGTTGAGCCCTGCGCCGCCGTCGATGAGGGTCTTGGTAACCTCCACATTGCTGATGACTGGGGAACACAACATTGGGAGGGCACCGGCGGTGGCTGCGCACTTAAGCTGATCTGACGAGTTGAAAGTGATGGCGCATTGGGACCACTTGAGCGGGCGCATGGCCTCGAGCTTGGGGAGCACTGCGTTCACCTCGCGAGCGAACTGTTTGAAGATGCGCTGAGAGGCTGGGGCTTGGGCGCCGCCCAAGATGCAAGCGATCGCACGCGGCTCCTGGAAGCCCCCAGCCCCCTCGTCCTGGTGGTGGTCGTCGTTCCTTCTTGGTGGCGGCAGCGGGGGAAGACCGGCGTTGCCTTGGGGGCGATCCTCACGAGGCTGATCCCTCCAGGCGCCCTCGTGAGGTTGGTCCTGCCAGCGGTCCTCGCGAGGCCTATCGCGCCATTCCTGGCGCGGGCCACGGTCGTCCCAGCATCCGCCTCCACGTCCTCCTCCGCGGCCGTAGCCCCGGTCGCTGCGCTCGGGGCGTCGACCGAAGCGTCCTTCTCGTATGGCTCTAAGCTCTTGACAGTCGCTGGTGTTGTGGGTGTTCAGGTTATGGAAGGCGCAGAACGGTCGGCTATTCTTGGAAGACTCGGGCTGATCTCTGCCCCGCTTGGTGTCGGGCTCCGCCGCAAGCACAGCTGCCTCCTTGCGCTTCACGTCCTTGGCCTTGGTTTTCTTCTACTCTGCGCCCACGGCTGGCAGCTCAAGGAGAGAGAGCCGCCCCTCCTCAGCTCTTGCGCACTTGGTCGCCAGGTTGAACAACTCTTGAGAGGTGCAGAGCTCCTCGTGGATGGCGAGCTCTTCCTTCATCTTGACATCACGGACGCCGTCGGAGAATGCAGAGATGATGGCCTCATTCGTGACCTTGGGGATCTTGAGGCGGGTGTTGTTGAAGCGCTGGATGTACTTCTGGAGGGTCTCTCCTGGTTGTTGCTTGGTGCGGCGTAGATCACCCGCGGCCGGCGGGCGGTCGCGAGTGCCCTGGAAGCTTGCGACGAAGCGGTCACGCATCTCGTCCCAGCAAGAGATCGAGCCGTGCTGCAGGTTCAGGAGCCAGGAGCGGGCTCCATCCTTGAGAGCCATGGGAAACCAGTTTGCCATGACTTTCTCATCGCCGTTGGCCGCTTCGATGCTCAGCTCATAGAGCTGCAGGAACTCCGCGGGGTCGGCGGTGCCGTCATAGCGAGGAGGCAGATCCGGCTTGAACTTGCCTGGCCAGGCGATGCTACGCAGCTCGGGGGTGAAGGCGCGGTACCCAGCCGTGGTTGCCGGGGCCTGTTTCGGAGGTGGAGCTTGGTCTTGGCGAGGTCCACGCGGGGCCGCCGCGGGCGGCGCGCGGTCTTGACGAGGTGGCGCGGGGAGCGCAGGTGCAGCTTCTCGCAGCCGCGGGATTTCTTTGCAGCTTCTCTCTTCTCGCGCGGGCACCGGGCGCGGTGGATCATGCCGCGGAGCCGCGCGCCTTGGTGCCAAGGCACCGTCTTGGGGCAGAGGTGGTGGAGGCCCGCCATGATCCTCGTCGCCCGTGGCTGGTTGAGGGGGAGGTAGAGAGAGGGACGGCGCCGGGGAGCCCCCTGCGGCGCGGACGAGCTCGGCGACGTGGTCGAGCCACTCCTCATAGAGGTCATAGACGGGCGGTAGCGCAGGAGTTCGTTCGCCGCGAGGAGCGCGGCCGCGCCTCCATGGGAGCGCGGCGCGCGTGAGACGAAGAACCGGCGGGGGTCAGCGATGGAGTGGCGGTGCGGCCATCCTGCCGCACAGAAGGATGTAGCGAGGACGCCTGCTGCTCGTTCCCGCTGGGCCGGTGGCAGCGTTGGCGGCGGGAGACGGAGAACGACGAGGTGGCCTGCCGACGGGAGCCGTCTGAGCGACGCGGGCGGTGAGGGCAGCCCGACGCTCAGCCCGAGCACGGCGAGCCTCCGCCATGGAGACGACGGGGCGACGAAGCGACTGATCGACGCGAGGGAGGCTACGACGCACCCCTACCTGGCGCGCCAAATGTCGGATGTGGGGTTCTGGCAAACCCTTAAGGTTCAAACACTGGGGTGCGCGCGAAGTCTTTCCCCTCTACCGATCTACGCCCTAGCTCGCTAAGATCTCGCGGACGAACTCGACGAACTCGCAACACAGAAAGACACGAGGTTTATACTGGTTCGGGCCACCGTTGTGGTGGAATACCCTACTCCAGTGTGGTGGTGGTGGATTGCCTCTAGGGCTGATGATGAACAGTACAGGGGAAGAACAGCCTCCTGAGGTTGAGGTGTTCTTGTGGCTAGGGTAGGCTCTCGATCGGGTTGGATCAAGCTAAGATGAGATGCCTCTACTATGGTGGCTAGCTCTACTTATATAGGCTCTGGTCCTCTTCCCAAATATTGAGCGGGAAGGGAGCGAACAACGGCGGGCAAATTTGAAGGGGGACAGCTAGTACAAGCTATCCTGACAAAAGTGGTCTTCGCCTGCGTAAAGCTCTGGTGGTGACGCCGTCTTGGGCTCCACGATGACCTCCGTCTTGCCGTCCCCCTGGTCTCGGTCTTGTTGCACCAATATAGCAACCTTTGCTTGATGCCTCGGTACTCTTCGCCCGCACTGGCCTCCTTAGCACCAAAGAGGAAATAAGGACGCTTCGCGCGCTGGCGCCCGCCTGGTGTCGTTCGTCATGGCTCACGTCACGAGAGCCTCGTGAGGTTTTGCCCCGCCTTGATATCTCCGTTGCTCGTGAGCCTGCCTGGCTAGGCCACTCCAGAGGAGGTCTTGCGTCGTCCGCCTCGCAAGGCTTGGACCCTCGCGAGGGTCTTGGATGCCTTGTTGATGATGGCTTAGCCACGCTGTGGGCCGCAGGCAGGCAAGTCTGGGGACCCCCGTTCCCAGAACGCCGACAATCGCAACCCTGTTCGGTGGCTCGTAGGGGTCCAGAATACTGTCACCATCAGAACAGCCCCAAGCCCACCATCCTGTGATATATGGAATTGGTCTCGCCGGTTGAGGATGCATCATCGGAATAGATGGCTGTCTCTCCACCGGACACAGATCCTTCCTGAAGATCCACTCCGTGAGTAAAATCCACAAAAGCGTGCTTCACGGCGGCCTAAACCTTCGCAGGTCATGCACACTGAGCCGTCTCGATGATGTTAGTGCAGGTGTCCGGCTCAGGCTCCGACTCGCCGATCTTGCTGATGAAGACGTGGATTCTGCCGAAGGGGACCCGGTACCCATACTTGATTGAGCCGGCTTGCCGCGGCGGCTTTTAGTCTTCCGGTCGACAGCGTATCCTTTGATCCCTGCAAAGTTGCTCTTCAAGAACTCGAAATTACCGTGTGCTGGCCCCATGGTGGGCGCCAATTGTCGTTGACTTAACACGGCAGATGCCCTAGCAAAAGGACTTAGGTGTGGATCCATCGCAACTAGGTTAGCTTGAAGGGGTTAAACGGGACAAAGGACACAGAGAGTTTACCCAGGTTCGGCCCCTCTCAATGAGGTAAAAGCCTACTCCTGCTTTAGGTTGTATTGCTTGGGTTTCGATTACCAGGGACGAATACGCTTGACCTAGCTCTCAATTGATCGTTACTTGAGTTAACCCGCCGCTGGGTCACCCCTTTATATACAGGTCGATGACCGGCGGCTTACAAAGTCCCGGCCGGCTGACACAAACGTGACCGGCTCGGTTTCTACTAAGCTTGCCTTACATTACAAGTTAAACATATGGCGGCTCATCCCTTTGGGCCTCAAGTCGCCTCTGGGTCTTTGGGCCTTCCATAAGCCTGCTTCGTGAACCACCATCTTCACATCTTCTTGGACCTTACTGGGCTTCTTCATCTTTAAACCGCCAGTGGCATGACCCGGCCCCTCTTGGGAGGGTCATACCTAGTAGTTATATCCCCAACACTCTTGCACTATTATTATTTTCATATCATTCGGTCGTGCAAGTGAAAGGCAATAATGACGATATTTGATGAACTGGTTGTGTCAGAGAGAAACGGGTATGAAGTTAACTTGTTCTGTTTTTGTAAATATGTTTAACTAAGTATCCATGATTCAACATATTATGATCAAACATGTTTGCGATGACAATTAGAGATTATACTTTCTCACGCCATGCTTAATTAGCTAGGAGTGGATAATGATTATCGTGGATGTCAACATTGCATTAAAATGATTGTAATGTAGTATGATGATATGGTATCATCCTCTAAAGTTTCAAGTGGCTTGACTTGGCACATGTTCATGCATAGTTGAATCAAAACCAACATAGCCTCTAAGATATTTATGTTCATGGTGTTCATATCCTACTCATGCTAGTATCCAATGTTCATTATACATAATGCATATTCATGACCGTTTTCACTGTCTAGCTGGCTGATACGTCTCCAACGTATCTATAATTTTTGATTGTTCCATGCTATTATATTTTCTGTTTTGGATGTTTATGGGCTTTATTAAACACTTCTATATTATTTTTGGGACTAACCTATTGACCCAGAGCCCAGTGCCAGTTCCTATTTTTTCCCTTGTTTCAATGTTTCGAAGAAAAGGAATATCAAACAGAGTCGAAACGGAATGAAACCTTCTGGAGAAGTTATTTTTGGAAGGAAAGCAACCTGATAGACTTGGAGTGCACGTCAGGAAAGAAACGAGGGAGCCACGAGGTAGGGGGCGCGCCCACCCCCCTAGGGCGCGCCCTCCACCCTCGTGGGCCACTCGTGGCTCCCCTAATGTATTTCTTCCGCCTATATATACCAATATACCCTAAGAACTTCGAGGAACAGAATAGATCGGGAGTTCCACCGCCGCAAGCCTCTGTAGCCACCAAAAACCTCTCGGGACCCTATTCCGGCACCCTGCCGGAGGGGGGAACCCTCACCGGTGGCCATCTTCATCATCCCGGCGCTCTCCATGACGAGGAGAGAGTAGTTCACCCTCGGGGCTGAGGGTATGTACGAGTAGCTATGTGTTTGATCTCTCTCTCTCTCTCTCTCTCTCTCTCGTGTTCTTGATTTGCATGATCTTGATGTATCGCGAGCTTTGCTATTATAGTTGGATCTTATGATGTTTCTCCCCCTCTACTCTCTTGTAATGGATTGAGTTTTCCCTTTGGAGTTATCTTATCGGATTGAGTCTTTAATGATTTGAGAACACTTGATGTATGTCTTGCCGCGCGTATCTGTGGTGACAATGGGATATCACGTGATCCACTTGATGTATATTTTGGTGATCAACTTGCGGGTTCCGCCCATGAACCTATGCATAGGGGTTGGCACACGTTTTCGTTTTCACTCTCCGGTAGAAACTTTGGGGCACTCTTTGAAGTACTTTGTGTTGGTTGAATAAATGAATCTAGGATTGTGTGATGCATATTGTATAATCATACCCACGGATACTTGAGGTGACATTGGAGTATCTAGGTGACATTAGGGTTTTGGTTGATTTGTGTCTTAAGGTGTTATTCTGGTACGAACTCTAGGGCTGTTTGTGACACTTATAGGAATAGCCCAACGGATTGATCGGAAAGAATAACTTTGAGGTGGTTTCGTACCCTACCATAATCTCTTCGTTTGTTCTCCGCTATTAGTGAGTTTGGAGTGACTCTTTGTTGCATGTTGACGGATATTTATATGATTCAATTATGTTATTATTGTTGAGAGAACTTGCACTAGTGAAAGTATGAACCCTAGGCCTTCTTTCAACGCATTGCAATACCGTTTTTGCTCACTTTTATCATTAGTTACCTTGCTGTTTTTTATATTTTCAGATTACAAATAACCATATCTACCATCCATATTGCACTTGTATCACCATCTTTTCGCCGAACTAGTGCACCTATACAATCTACCATTGTATTGGGTGTGCTGGGGACACAAGAGACTCTTTGTTATTTGGTTGCAGGGTTGCTTGAGAGAGACCATCTTCATCCTACGCCTCCCACGGATTGATAAACCTTAGGTCATCCACTTGAGGGAAATTTGCTACTGTCCTACAAACCTCTGCACTTGGAGGCCCAACAACGTCTACAAGAAGAAGGTTGTGTAGTAGACATCAAGCTCTTTTCTGACGCCGTTGTCGGGGAGGTGAGTGCTTGAAGGTATATCTTTAGATCTTGCAATCGAATCTTTTTGTTTCTTGTTTTATCACTAGTTTAGTCTATAAAAGAAAACAAAAAAATGGAATTGAGTTTGTCTCATACACTTCATCTTTTTAATATCTTTCGTGAAAATGATGGGAAGGAAAATTGTCCTCAAGTAATAGAAGAAGAATTACATAGAATGCTTGGCATAAAATATGTGAATGATGAGCATGATTGCAATGTTGTTAGTATGAACTCTTTGAATATCCATAGTACTAATGATGATTGCACTAGTTATGATGAAAATGCCTCCTATAAACATGTCAATTTTTGTGGACTGCATTGGTTTGCAAGTACACAACAAATAGGGAAGATAGATATTGCAAGAGGCATAAGCATTTAGAAACTAAATTGTTGCAAGAAAGGCTAGATGTTTGTGCTGAAAATTTAAATTTTCTTGGCCGTACTTGTGAACTTTGCAATGAACGGGGTCATTTAACTATCCGATGCAAATTGTTTCATGATCTAATCGTGTCAAAAAATTGTGATGACTTGATTTCCCTTGCATATTATAATGAACTTAGTTTGCTTATGGGCTACGAAGAAATGAAACGTATGACTAATTATCTTCCAGAATTTTCCCGTTATAAACTTCTTGAATTTGATCTAGAGGAAATTTATATGTATTGTGCGGTGAATTGCATTGAAAATCCTTATATTGCCAATTACATAAACAAAAGAAAACAAATAGAGGATGAAGAGAATACTAACGAAAGGGAAGAGACTTCCCAATATCCTCCTATTATTTCTTATGATGAATCAGGTAACGAGGAGGAGCCTTCTATTCAACCAATCTCATTAATAAGGAGCTCCAAAAAGAGTATTGAACCCACACATGAGGTGAAGAAGAAGAAAAGAAAAAGGAAGAGAGGTAAAAAGATATCTCTCCCAAATAATTTTGCTCCTATTATTGTTGTGCCCCATGAAAATGAATCAAAAATAATTGTGGAAGATGATGCACTTGATGATGATCTCGTTTTGCCTATTGCTTGTTGTGATGATTATGATTGGGAAGATAATGATACTCCTTATGATCTTGAAAATCTTTTTGGCACTTGCTTGGAAGAATATGATAATTTCTATACTATTTGTGTTATCCATACTATTAACGATGAGAGTGATTATGCCTATGATATGAAAAGGCCCAAGCTTGGGGATGCTATGTTTGAAGAAGATGATGTTTTTGAGAAGATATTTGCTGCAATTAATGTTTGTCCCAAGCTTGGGGATGCTATGTCTAATGAAGATGATATTTTTAGCCTCTCAAGTTTCGATATGCAAATTTATAATGATGATAGCTTGCCTCCTACTTATGATGATTATATTTATGAAAGTGGGTTTGGAAGAGTGTCAACTTTAAGAAGTAGTGATCCCGAGGATGTTGAATCTTATAATATTTATGAAAGTGGATTTGGAGAGGTCAAGACTTTATTTAGTGATGTATCCACTATTTCGGAAGAGGTTTACCCTTTTTCTGAACATTACTCTTTTAATGTGGAAACAATTTATAGTATTCAAGTCTCTTATGATACTCCCACTATTCCGAATGAGAAGAATTTTGCTTATGTGGAGAGTAATAAAATTTCTATGCTTGTAGATCATGAAAAGAATGCTTTAGGTGCTGGTTATATTGTTGAATTCATTCATGATGCTTCTGAAAGTTATTATGAGGGAGGAATGTATGCTTGTAGGAATTGCAATAATATCAAGTTTCCTCTCTATGTGCTTAAAGTTTTGAAGTTATGCTTGTTTTGCCTTCCTATGCTAGTTGATTATTGTTCCCATAAGTTGTTTTGCTCAAAAAATCCCTATGCATAGGAAGTGGGTTAGACTTAAATGTGCTAGTCATATTCTTCATGATGCTCTCTTTATGTTTCAATTCTTATGTTTTATGTGAGCATCATGGAAATCATCATGCCTAGCTAGGGGCGTTAAACGATAGCACTTGTTGGGAGGCAACCCAACTTTATTTTAGTTTCTTGCTTTTTGGTCCTGTTTAGGAATAAATAATCCATCTAGCTTCTGGTTAGATGTGTTTTTGTGTTTTAATTAGTGTTTGTGCCAAGTAGAACCTTTGGGAAGACTTGGGTGAAGTCTTTATGATCATGCTGTAAAAAACTGAAACTTTAGCGCTCACGATATTTGCTTCAACTTTTTACTGGAGAGTGCTATTTAGTTGATTATTTTTGAAGATGATTACGAGACAAATTCCTCAGGTCCACCAATTTATTTTAGAATTTTTGGAGTTCCAGAAGTTTGCGTTAGTTACAGATTACTACAGACTGTTCTGTTTTTAACAGATTCTGTTTTTCGTATGTTGTTTGCTTATTTTAATGAATCTATGGCTAGTAAAATAGTTTATAAACAATAGAGAAGTTGGAATACAGTAGGTTTAACACCAATATAAATAAAGAATGATTTCATTACAGTACCATGAAGTGGTGTTTTGTTTTCTTTCGCTAACGGAGCTCACGAGATTTTCTGTTAAGTTTTGTGTTGTGAAGTTTTCAAGTTTTGGGTAAAGATTCGATGGACTATGGAATAAGGAGTGGCAAGAGCCTAAGATTGGGGATGCCCAAGGAACCCCAAGGTAATATTCAAGGACAACCAAGAGCCTAAGCTTGGGGATGCCCCGGAAGGCATCCCCTCTTTCGTCTACTTCCATCGGTAACTTTACTTGGAGCTATATTTTTATTCACCACATGATATGTGTTTTGCTTGGAGCGTCATGTCATTTTCTTTAGCTTTGCTTGCTGTTTGAATAAAATACCAAGATCTGAAATTATTAAATGAGACAGAGTCTTCACATAGCTACATAATTATTTAACTACTCATTGATCTTCACTTACATCTTTTCGGAGTAGTTTGTCATTTGCTCTAGTTCTTCACTTATATCTTTTAGAGCACGGCGGTGGTTTTATTTTGAAGAAATAGATGAACTCGCATGCTTCACTTATATTATTTTGAGAGTCCTAAACAGCATGGTAATTTGCTTTGGTTATGAATTTAGTCATAATATGATGGGCATCCAAGAGGGATATAATAAAAACTTTCATATAAAGTGCATTGAATACTATGAGAAGTTTGATTCCTTATGATTGTTTTGAGATATGAAGATGGTGATATTAGAGTCATGCTTGTGGAGTAGTTGTGAATTTGAGAAATACTTGTGTTAAAGTTTGTGATTCCCGTAGCATGCACGTATGGTGAACCGTTATGTGATGAAGTCAGAGCATGATTTATTTATTGATTGTCTTCCTTATGAGTGGCGGTCGGGGACGAGCGATGGTCTTTTCCTACCAATCTATCCCCCTAGGAGCATGCGCGTAGTACTTCGTTTCGATAACTAATAGATTTTTGCAATAAGTACGTGAGTTCTTTATGACTAATGTTGAGTGCATGGATTATACGCACTCTCACCCTTCCACCATTGCTAGCCTCTCTAATACGGCGCACCTTTCGCCGGTATCATACATCCACCATATACCTTCCTCAAAACAGCCAGCATACCTACCTATTATGGCATTTCCATAGCCATTCCGAGATATGTTGCCATGCAACTTTCCACCGTTCCGTTTATTATGACACGCTCCATCATTGTCATATTGCTTTGCATGATCATGTAGTTGACATCGTATTTGTGGCAAAGCCACCGTTCATAATTCTTTCATACATGTCACTCTTGATTCATTGCATATCCCGGTACACCGCCGGAGGCATTCATATAGAGTCATATTCGTTCTAAGTATCGAGTTGTAATTGTTGAGTTGTAAGAAAATAAAATTGTGATGATCTTCATTTTTAGAGCATTGTCCCAAGTGAGGAAAAGGATGATGGAGACTATGATTCCCCCACAAGTCGGGATGAGACTCCGGACGAAAATTAAGAAAAAAGAAAAGAAGCCATAAAAAAAGAAGAAGAGAAAGGCCCAAATAAAAAAATAAAAAAATAAAAAATGAGAGAAAAAGAGAGAAGGGACAATGCTACTATCCTTTTACCACACTTGTGCTTCAAAGTAGCACCATGATCTTCATGATAGAGAGTCTCCTATGTTGTCACTTTCGTATACTAGTGGGAATTTTACATTATAGAACTTGGCTTGTATATTCCAATGGGCTTCCTCAAAATGCCCTAGGTCTTCATGAGCAAGCGAGTTGGATGCACACCCACTTAGTTTCTTTTTTCGAGCTTTCATACACTTATAGCTCTAGTGCATCCGTTGCATGGCAATCCCTACTCACTCACATTGATATCTATTGATGGGCATCTCCATAGCCCGTTGATACGCCTAGTTGATGTGAGACTATCTTCTCCTTTTTTGTCTTCTCCACAACCAGCATTCTATTCCACCTATTGTGCTATGTCCATGGCTCACGCTCATGTATTGCGTGAAGATTGAAAAAGTTTGAGAACATCAAAAGTATGAAACAATTGCTTGGCTTGTCATCGGGGTTGTGCATGATTTAAATACTTTGTGTGGTGAAGATAGAGCATAGCCAGACTCTAGATTTTGTAGGGATAACTTGCTTTGGCCATGTTATTTTGAGAAGACATGATTACTTTGTTAGTACGCTTGAAGTATTATTGTTTTCATGTCAATATTAAACTTTTGTTTCGAATCTTATGGATCTGAATATTCTTGTCACAATAAAGAAGATTACATTGACAAATATGTTAGGTAGCATTCCACATCAAAAATTCTGTTTTTATCATTTACCTACTCGAGGACGAGCAGGAATTAAGCTTGGGGATGCTGATTCGTCTCCAACATATCTATAATTTTTTATTGTTCCATGATATTATATTTTCTGTTTTGGATGTTTATGGGCTTTATTAAACACTTCTATATTATTTTTGGGACTAACCTATTGACCCAGAGCCCAGTGCCAGTTCATGTTTTTTCCCTTGTTTCAGTGTTTCGAAGAAAAGGAATATCAAATGGAGTCGAAACGGAATGAAACCTTCTGGAGAAGTTATTTTTGGAAGGAAAGCAACCTGATAGACTTGGAGTGCACGTCAGGAAAGAAACGAGGGAGCCACGAGGTAGGGGGGCGCGCCCATCCCCCTAGGGCGCACCCTCCACCCTCGTGGCTCCCCTGACGTATTTCTTCCGCCTATATATACCAATATACCCTAAAAACGTCGGGGAACAGAATAGATCGGGAGTTCCACCGCCGCAAGCCTCTGTAGCCACCAAAAACCTCTCGGGACCCTATTCCGGCACCCTGCCGAAGGGGGGAACCCTCATTGGTGGCCATCTTCATCATCCCGGCGCTCTCCATGACGAGGAGGGAGTAGTTCACCCTCGGGGCTGAGGGTATGTACCAGTAGCTATGTGTTTGATCTCTCTCTCTCTCTCTCGTGTTCTTGATTTGCATGATCTTGATGTATCGCGAGCTTTTCTATTATAGTTGGATCTTATGATGTTTCTCCCCCTCTACTCTCTTGTAATGGATTGAGTTTTCCCTTTGGAGTTATCTTATCGGATTGAGTCTTTAATGATTTGAGAACACTTGATGTATGTCTTGCCGCGCGTATCTGTGGTGACAATGGGATATCACGTGATCCACTTGATGTATATTTTGGTGATCAACTTGCGGGTTCCGCCCATGAACCTATGCATAGGGGTTGGCACACGTTTTCGTCTTCACTCTCTGGTAGAAACTTTGGGGCACTCTTTGGAGTACTTTGTGTTGGTTGAATAGATGAATCTGAGATTGTGTGATGCATATCGTATAATCATACCCACGGATACTTGAGATGACATTGGAGTATCTAGGTGACATTAGGGTTTTGGTTGATTTGTGTCTTAAGGTGTTATTCTAGTATGAACTCTAGGGCAGTTTGTGACACTTATAGGAATAGCCCAACGGATTGATTGGAAAGAATAACTTTGAGGTGGTTTGTACCCTACCATAATCTCTTCGTTTGTTCTCCGCTATTACTGACTTTGAAGTGACTCTTTGTTGCATGTTGAGGGATAGTTATATGATTCAATTATGTTATTATTGTTGAGAGAACTTGCACTAGTGAAAGTATGAACCCTAGGCCTTGTTTCAACGCATTGCAATACCGTTTTCACTCACTTTTATCATTAGTTACCTTGCTGTTTTTATATTTTCAGATTACAAATAACCATATCTACCATCCATATTGCACTTGTATCACCATCTTTTCGCCGAACTAGTGCACCTATACAATCTATCAGTGTATTGGGTGTGTTGGGGACACAAGAGACTCTTTGTTATTTGGTTGCAGGGTTGCTTGAGAGATACCATCTTCATCCTACGCCTCCCACGGATTGATAAACCATAGGTCATCCACTTGAGGGAAATTTGCTACTGTCCTACAAACCTCTGCACTTGGAGGCCCAACAACGTCTACAAGAAGAAGGTTGTGTAGTAGACATCACTGGCTGCTTCCCAACCTATTTGCTAGCCTTCGCCTGTACTAAGTGGGAATACTGCTTGTGCATCAAAACCCTTAAACCAAAGTTATTCCAGATGAGTCCACCATATCTACCTATATGCGGTATTACCATGCAGTTCTAAATAAATTTGCATGTGCCACCTCTAAAAACATCAAATAAACATCTATTTTTGTGTGCCTGGATTGTTCATAGAGCGACAGGGGGTAGTTAGTGTCTTCCATGCTAAGCGGGTTATTCTCATGATGAGTGTATATTCACTCGTCCTTGCACGAGAGGGGCGGTAATAGGGATTCATAGTCCCGAAATAAAAAATTGCAAATAATTAAACAGAACTCCCCCGGGATTGCTGTTGGTATCTACGGTACCCGTGGATTTGGCTAGCCATGGAGTGTGTTTATTGGTGGAGGGGGAGTAAACCTTTACCTTTTTCGCTTGGGAACCGCCACTAATGTGTTTAGCATGGAAGATATTAATAACTTTCGGTCGTGCCGTAGACAGGAAGGGTGCATTTCCCGAAATTTCATTTACCTCTATTTTAAAACTTTGAGCTCTGGCACCGCTGCAAATCCCTACTTTCCACTGCGATGGGACTATCTATTTAATTTTATGTTGAGTCATCACCTTCTCAAATAAGCGCCAGATCTAAGAGCACTATTGTCATCCTCATGCATTTTGTATAGTTAATGTTGGATGCATCATGACTGGATCTTTTCTACCATGAATTACAATGTTTAGTCGTTGCTTGAACTTTGGAGGTGCTCTGCATTTATGTTTTGCGGTCTGAGAAAGGGCTAGCGAGATACCACTGTTGCCATATTATATCATGATTGTTTTGACAAAGTGTTGGCATTTTAGATATCTTATTATTTCTTGCTAGCTGATTATGCCATTGATATGAGTTAATATAATTTTAAGAGTTATTGCTGACATGGTTAGTCATGATCTTTGCTGAAAACCTGGGTGCTACTTAAGCTTATTTATGTAAACAAGAACAAAAGAGTTTGTAAAAGTTTTTATTTTCACTTTCAGTTTGTCAACTAAATTGCTTGAGGACAAGCAAAGGTTTAAGCTTGGGGGAGTTGATACGTCTCCATCGTATCTACTTTTCCTAACGCTTTTGCTCAAGTTTTGGACTCTAATTTGCATGTTTTGAATGAAACTAACCTGGACTGACGCTGTTTTCAGCAGAACTACCATGGTGTTGTTTTTGTGTAGAAATAAAAGTTCTCGGAATGGAACGAAACTTTTTGGAGAATTATTTTGCAATAAAAGAAAAATACTGGAGCCAAGAACCACCGGAGGGAGCCCCCTAGTTGAACACAACCCACCAGGGCGTGCCACCCCCTCCAGGCGCGCCCAGGTGGGTTGTGCCCACCTGGTGGCCCCGCAAACCCTAATTCTAACTCCTTAAATACCTATTTTCGGAGAAAAAAATCAGATAGGAAGTTTCATCGCATTTCACGATACGGAGCCGCCGCCACCTCCTGTTCTTCATCGGGAGGCTAGATCTGGAGTCCGTTCAGGGCTCCCGAGAGGGGGATCTTTGATCTTCGTCACCACCAACCCTCCTTCATCACCAATTCCATGATGCTCCCCACCGGGAGTGAGTAATTCCTTCGTAGGCTCGCTTGTCGGTGAGGTGTTGGAGGAGATTCATCATGTAATCGAGTTAGTTTGTTAGGGCTTGCTACCTATTATCCACTATGTTCTTACATTGATGTTGTTATGACTTTGCGATGCTTAATGCTTGTCACTTTGGGCACGGGTGCCATGATTTTAGATCTGTACCGTTTATGTTTTCACCATTATATCTATGTTCTAGATCTGATCTTGCAAGTCATGTTCACATATTGCGTGTTATGATCCGTAAACCCTGGGGTGACAACAGCCGGGATACTTTCCGGTGATGACCGTAGTTTGAGGAGTTCTTGTATTCACTATGTGTTAATGCTTTGTTCTGATTGTCTATTAAAAGGAGGCCTTAATATCCCTTAGTTTCCTTATGGACCCCGCTGCCACGGGAGGGTAGGACAAAAGATGTCATATAAGTTCTTTCCATAAGCACGCATGGCTATTTACGGAATACATGCCTACATTATATTTATGAACTGGAGCTAGTTTTGTATCACCCTTGGTTATGACTGTTATATCATGAATATCATGCAATGAATCCACCAATCCAATGCCTACAAATTTTCCTCATATTGTTCTTGCTAAGTTACTACTGCTGCTGTTACTGTTACACTTGCTACAAATCATTGCTATCACTGTTATTACTATTGTTGTCACCACTACTATCAAAACTATCGTACTACTTTGCAATTGATCACTTTGCTATAGATATTTAATCTCAAGGTGTGGTTGAATTAACAAATCAGCTGCTAATACTTGCATATATTCTTTGCTCCCCTTGTGTCGAATCTATAAATTTGGGTTGAATACTCTACTCTCTAAAACTGTTGCGATCCCCTATACTTGTGGGTTATCATTCTCCTATAAACCTTGCGCTGGCATCTGAAAAATATTAACCTTGTGCTTGGCTCTTCGCCTCTTCGAGAAGTCGAGCAATGATGGTACTACAATATATGGTTCTGGCTATCTGAGACAGAATGAATTGCTACACGTCCACCACGTGGGCGAGGGGCAAGGGGCGAGGGAGAGTTCATACTACTACGTCCGTTTCAATATGGACTACATAGGGAGCAAAATGAGTGAATCTACACTCTAAAATACATCTATATACATCAATATTTGGTGTATGTACTAGTAGTTCATATTGAAATATGCTAAAAGATATATATTTCAAACAATATGATAATCTCTCTAACCAAGGTAGGGACGAGGAGTATACGTCTAACAGGGGGAGTAGTAAAATTTTCTCCTCGTCCTGCGAGCCACCGCGGGCGTAGGCGTAGTAAGCAAGCTTCTCCTCGTCCTGCAGCTCTGCAAGCCACCGCGCCCGTGGGCGGGGGAGAGGGCGTACTAAGAAAGCTTCTCCTCGTTCTGTGAGTTGGCGGGACACATCAAAAGTAGTACAAAGCATCTCCAGTGTATAGAGCCTTGCCTCTAAGGTAGGCCCCACATGGTTTGCCTCTTATCAAATAAAAAAACCACAATGTATAGAGACTCTAACCAGCCTCTATGGTGGGCCCCAGCAGAAATTTAAAAAGTATTGATTAGCACCACATTTATCCAATCAGTAATATTTCTCTTGTACTTTCTTATGTTTCCTAAGGCTGACAAGTGGGACCAGATGGATTGTTAAATTGTTAGAGGCAGCCTCTAAGGTTAGACGCAATGCTAGCCAATTTTTTCTTAGAGGCAGTTCATGCAATGTATAGAAGCCTGCCTCTAAAAGGAGAGAGAGGGCTTAGAAGGAACAAAAAGCATACATTGTGGATGCCCTAAGGACCTACTTTTCGGTCTATATGACTCAATTTGAAATATCCCTAACCATAATAGATGCTGAGTAGTGGAATAAATTTGTTGCTTCCATAGTTCGCAAAAGTATTGAGCATGTGAGATGGTGAACGGAGGGAGTACGATACCATTATTACTGAAGTTCTTTTGGAAGGGTTGTATTAGTCCCTACCATTCACATGTTCACATTTCAAGCTTCAATAAAACATTGCATGCAAGGATTAAGAGAAAACTCAGCAATGCATGTACTCGCTCAATCCATATAGGGTCTAAAATGCGTTTTGGAGGCTAACTTTGACCACATGTTAGAGCAATAATATGACACGCAACTTACATAAATCATACCATAAATTCATACGTGGTCATTGTACTGCTAACACATGCATACATTGCAATTAGTACGTACATGATACAGTAGTAAACACTCACTATCTTGTAGAACTAGTTCATTCGTTGGTTTAGGTTTGGAATTTAGGCCCATAAACCGGAAGGGAGGGAATATTATTTTCTGGAACAATCCCCATACGGCCGTACTTGATGTTTCAGAGAAGGGTTATATGCCTTGCTGCAATAGCACCGTCCAGTCTTCACGTGTGGTGATTTTCTTGGAAAATTATTATGAGAGGATTCGACGATGTGTGAAATGATGTGTTCTTCACACGTTCAGCTTACTATTGAAAAGGTGTGGCTTTGAAACGTGACTGCTGATTAGTTGTATTCCTTGCGGTTGTGCACTCATAATTTGGTGCATGGTACATGGACCCGGATGCTGGATGTCCCACATGGCGAGGAAAGGAAGTTCCGTGCTCCTAGAATGATTTCTCGTAATGCTATCAACCTTTTAGCATTTGTTTATATATATTGTGCTAGTAAATGTAGTTTCTGAACGAGGTAAAATTATATTACTACAGTGCTACGAAGCTTTCAGCTTTTCTTTCATGTGTCTTGCCTTGAAGGTTTTCTTGTTACAACATTCCAACAAATACAAAGGAAACTAACATGCATGCTAATGCATATCAATGATTCACATATCAGACCCATTATTTACTTCACAACTTAAGACAAAGTTGTGAGAAGGTGTACAAACACTACTGCAGGATGGTCCAAACGCGACACTACAATTAGAGACCCTTCGACGAAACTGTGTGTGATGCCATAATCGCAAATGGTGATGTAAAAAAAGTCAAAAAAGTTGCAAACCGTTTGCGATGATCTATGCATCAAACACGGTTCAGAATTTAGTTGCGTGTGCAATGCAGGGCATATGGTTAAGCTCAATTAACTGTTTGGGATGAGGAGGAACAAAAGAAACAGGCAGCCAGTTGAAGGCGTGTGTGATATACATCATACGGTTCACTGGGATGGACTATGTGTGATTAGGCAACACAATGGAAACGGTTCAACTGAACAAGATATGTGTGATACGCGGCAAACAGGCCTGTAATCAGAAATGTGTCTGAACACCAATAATAACACAGATGATTGCCGCTAATAAGCCGTGTGATTTGCTCTGTCTATAATAGAATAACATGTATATATATATATAACTGAAATAAACATCCAATTACGTAAGTGAATATACAGATCATTCGAACACATCTCAATAAACAATTGCATGCATTCTAAATTAGGAGAAATGATCATCTAGTCATTTACTTCTTGTGACGCTCCCGCCACTGCTATGTGTCTCGATCCCTTGTCTGGGTCAGGAAGAAGAGAGTTCCTCATGTCAACGATCCGCTTGTACATCTCATAGCTTGTGTACGCGTCCATGGCCGCGTACTTGACATGTTGTTCATCCAGTTTCTCATGCCACACACTGTGCCAGGCGTTCTTGTCCTTATTGCTCTCTTCCTTGATCTTCGCGTAGTAGGGGTCGATGATGGCCGAGGCGAGGTCAACCAGGGAGTTCAATTTGTTTTTGTCGCTGCCCCAGACCTTGTAGTGGTGATGGATGTTGACAAGATTCGGGCATTTCAAGCCCGAAACCTTGAGCGCTTTTAGATCGTTGGTGGTGTCCACCGTAGTGAAACTGTAGTCGAAGCTGTTGATAAACCTGGAGAAACGCTCACAAGGCGTTGTGGCCAGGTGGTAGTGGTAGAGGAGGACGTCATGTCGCATGCACAACTGGGTGACGGCAACCTTCTGATCGTGCCCGGCACGACCCATGGTGTACGCGAGGTCGAAGCCGACCACTTGGTACTTGTCCTCGGCAAGGAACTGCTCCATAGTTTGGATGGAGCTCTCCACCGAGAGCAGATCGTTCGTGTACACCACCGAGAGAGCCTTCCCCTTCACGTGGGTGTCCACGACGTGTTGCGTGGTGAACTGCAATCCGTTGTCATCATCGGCTGATGGGAGCGCCATTGGAACCGCTGGATGTCCTCTCTGTATGTGTCCTCGTGGGTGTGCTTATTGTGTCATGTGAGACGAGAGATGAAGGTAAATGGCCGCATGAATAAAAGGGGGCCGGGCGGCGTGGATTCTCGGCGTGTCCGCATGGCAGTTTTTGCAGTGGGTAACTTCACCGTCGCGCCGCGCCCGGCGCAACCGCATGCACATGAACGTGCGTGATCGTGCGCCGGCCCCAAACACTGGCAGCGCGCGTGGAGGGATGAGGGCCGAGCACCTGGGGGGACGCGAGAGCAGAGCGCGTGCGGCGGGACGCGAGCAGAGCGCGTCGCGGCCGGCTGAACCACAAGGAACCACACGCATAGAGCAGTTGAACACGCAGGAAATGGTCGCCTACAAGCCGTCCGATAGTTGCATCGCTGCGTAGAGAGCGGCCGTGTGCTACCACCTCCGTTTAGTCCATAGTCTCCTTTATATTCTGTGTCATACTTTGCCCTCAAATTTAACCAACAAAATGTTAATGCATGTTATAAAAATTATATATTGGAAACTATGTTCAAATACAAATCCAACTATATAATCTTTGGCGACATGCATTTGTATTTTATTAGTTAAATCATACATATAAACCAGGACGGTGATATAGTAGGTAATTAAATCGCAAACGTTTTTTATTAACCGTATGTGTACGTGGCCTTTCGTCCTCCTCTCGCACGTCTTGTCGCCCCGCTGCTGCAGACGGCTTACAACACAAGCTTGCGCAGCGCGCGGGGGCGTTCTTTTGGCCAAACGGTGGCGCCAATGAATTGTTGGTGAGCCCGTTCCCGCGCAACCTCGCAGGTTCCCGTGCAAGCTTCCCACCCGAGTTGGTGAAATCCCCCAAAATCCCAATGCTTACCGGCCTACTATAAAAACCCTCACGGCTGGCGAGTCCTGCGTCGCATTTTCCCCTCCTTCCCTGTAGCTTATCTTGTCTGCTTCTCCCACAATCGCCAATGGCACCGTTCCGTCGTCGTCGCTCAGCCACTCCGCCGTCATCAGAGGACAGCTCCAGTTGGGAGGCTACACCGCGGCGGCGACGCAGTCCCCAGTGTAGTGTAGTGCATGTGGTGTCCCTGTTGGGTGTGCGCGGAACACCCACTACACGCTCCGCTGCCGGTGCTCGTCGGCAGCTGTTGCCGGCCGCCGTTGCCGCGACACCACCATCGAAAGCCAGGGCCATCGCCCGCTCTGCCGCCGCGGCCCAAAGGCGGGAGGTGGCCGTCGTGGCCGCCACCCCACTGCCGGCCACCGTGGCCATCACCCGCTCCGCCACCGCGGCCCGAAGGCGGGAGGTGGTGGTCGTGGACGCCACCCCGTCATCGGCCGCCGTGGCCGCCAGCCCACCGTCGACCACCGGGGTCATCACCCGCTCCGCCACCGCCGCTCGAAGGTAGGAGGCGGAGGTGGATGCCCGCACGTGTGTCAGCGACCTTGCACGCTACACCGAGTTCCTGCGGGAGGAAGACGAGTGCCTCGTCGAGCATGCAAAGAGCCTTAACGCCGCTGTGGCCGCGGCACACGCCGCCTCAGAGGCGATGAATCAGGAGATCTATGAGGAGAACCACCGCTTCGAGAGGGGTCGTCTGGAGCGGCAGAGGGCGTTCGAGGTGAGTGTCGCTGAAGCTGCAACAGCGGCAGGCACTGTATTGCGGTTGCCCAGCTCGTCGGTAGGCTCCTCCTCCGCCGCCTCTTAGTGAGCGCACTCGGCAGAGGAGAGGCAGCCGGAACTAGAACAAAGCCCCTCCGCAGTAGTAGTAGTATTTAGGGGCTATTTTGTCCATTTCATCTAACTATAGATGTGGTAGAACTGTACAACGTACTTAAAATTAGCTAGTATATATAGTTGAACTAGATATTTCAGTATGTGGTTGGCAACAATTGGGGACAAGTTTAGTCGGTTCAGCTGTCGAGTTGAACTATTTGTATAAATTAAGAACGACTACTTAATCTATGAATGAAATCTATGCTTAATTATTGAATTTTAGTTGCAAAAATTAGATAGTGCTAGTGATTTTTAGCTGCATATTTTGACAAATCGCAGTGTTATAAGGATTGGCAAATCTTACCAAATTGTTTGTACGTGGTTGCACACGGGTCATCCAAAACAACCGTTTGCGTTGAAGGGATGCACAAATCCTGCGCTGCTCTCACTTTGCATACGGGTGTTCTATCTAAAACGTTTGCGATCAAGAGCTGCAGAAATCCTGCTAGGCACATTTTCTCTTGGCTTCCTGGGGAATCTGTCGGTTTGCATACGGGTGTTCTAAATAAAACATTTGCGATGAGTGTTTTATACTAAAAAACCGAATTAAACTGCGGCTTGGGCGCCATTAATGGAGAGGATGCATGTAACGCCCACGATGTGGCTATATCTCCCACGTGTCGAGGCACGACTTAGAGGCATAACTGCATTGTGGTTTTGTCGCAAGAAGGGTCATCTTCACACAATCCCATGTAATGAACAAGAATGGGATAACGAGAGTTGGCTTACAATCGCCACTTCACACAATACATAAATTTAAATCATACATCATCCAAAGTCCACACATAGACCGACTACGGTCAAATCCAAATGAAAATAAGATAACCCCAAATGCTAAATCCCCAATCGTCCTAACTGGGCTCCACTACTGATCATCAGAAAAGAAACATAGTAACGACCACGTTCCTCGTCGAACTCCCACTTGAGCTCGGTTGCGTCATCTACACTGGTATCGTCGGCACCTGCACCTGTTTTGGTAGAATCTGTGAGTCACGAGGACTCAGCAATCTCACACCCGCGAGATCAAGACTATTTAAGCTTATAGGAAAGGATGGTGTAGTGAGGTGGAGCTGCAGCAAGCACTAAGCATATATGGTGGCTAACATACACAAATGAGAGCGAGAAGAGAAGCAACGCAACGGTCGCGAAGTTAGAAGTGATCAAGAAGTGATCCTGAAACTACTTACGTTCATGCATAACCCAAACCGTGTTCACTTCCCGGACTCCGCCGAGAAGAGACCATCACGGCTACACACACGGTTGATGTATTTTAATTAAGTCAAGTGTCAAGTTCTCTACAACCGGACTTTAACAAATTCCCATCTGCCACATAACCGCGGGCACGGCTTTCGAAAGATAATACCCTGCAGGGGTGTCCCAACTTAGCCCATTATAAGCTCTCACGATCAACGAAGGATAAACCTTCTCCCGGGAACAACCAATCAGTCTCGGAATCCAGGTTTACAAGACATTTCGACAATGGTAAAACAAGACCAGCAAAGCCGCCCGAATGTTCCGACAAATCCCGATAGGAGCTGCACATATCTCGTTCTCAGGGCACACCGGATGAGCCAGACGTCGGGTTGGCATAGACCCTGGTTGCCCAGGGGGCGCCGGACATCGCTCGGTTTGGGCCAGCACTCGAAGGAGCACTGGTCCGGGGGTTTAAATAAAGATGACCCTCGGGCTCGCGAAAACCCAAGGGAAAAAGGCTTACGTGGCAAATGGTAAAACCAAGGTTGGGCCTTGCTGGAGGAGTTTTATTCAAGGCGAACTGTCAAGGGGGTCCCATAAATCACCCAACCGCGTAAGGAACGCACACTCAAGGAACATAATACCGGTATGACGGAAACTAGGGCGGCAAGAGTGGAACAAAACACCAGGCATAAGGCCGAGCCTTCCACCCTTTACCAAATATATAGATGCATTAATTAAATAAGAGATATTGTGATATGCCAAAATATCCATGTTCCAACATGGAACCAACTTCAACTTCACCTGCAACTAGCAACGCTATAAGAAGGGCTGAGCAAAAGCGGTAACTTAGCCAAACAACGGTTTGCTAGGAAAGGATGGTTAGAGGATTGACATGGCAGAAATATTTTATATCAAACGTAGAGCAAGATTAAGACATGCTAGGGCACTCCATAATTGCAAACAGGGGCATGGATGGATAGAGCACATCTATATGTCCAAAACATCCTTACTGAACATACTCAAAAGAAGCATGGATCTCACTGTAGCAACATGGATACATGGCATAAAAATAACAGCAGTCACAGACTTAGCAAAATCCTAAGTCTCTGAAAACAGAAACATCACGAAGCCTAGTTTGCATGCTTGTGCTAGTCACCACATAGATCACAAAAATACATGGCATACACGTCTGTAAACATGGCATGGCATATATCAAAACACCTGTAGAGCTCATGCCCATAAGATGCACACATCAATTGCAACAAAAATAACAAATCACCAAGTTCTGATAAGTAACAGCAGTAAATATCATATAGCACTCTTGCACCAGAGATGTGGGCATCAAGATGGACTCAAACGAGCATGGCACAATGGAACAAAATGAAGAGTATCTCAAGGCGAACATTTCGATATATCATCCACGCAAAACGGAGTAGTATGTAACGAGATATGATGCGATGAACATGAGCACATAATGCAATATTTCGGGACTTCGCAGAAATCGAGGGGGGAAAAGTCAACCTCTCGGTTTAGATCTGGATCGCACGCGAACCGAGGTTCGTCGGCACCTCGCCGGAGATGTAGTGGAGGAGGGCGGAGGAGCACCGGGGTCGGAGGGGACCACCGGATCCAAGCGCGGGGAAGAGGAGGCGGCGGCGGACGGCGGGAGGCGACGACGGCGGGGTCGGCGAGGTCCTCGGGCGCGAGGATCCACGGCGGCGCTGGGCCGGCGAGGCGCGGGCGGGCGCCGCCGGAGCGGCAATGGCGGCGGTGCGGGGAAGAGGAGGCGCGCGGGCGGTGGGGGAAGCGGGCGACCCGGGCGGCGGCGAGACGGGCCGCGGGGGCTGGTCGCGGGCTCGGCGGGCTTCGGCGGCGGGGCGGCGGATGGCGGAAGGGGAGCTCGCCGGCGGAGGCGCTGGAGATCGGCGGCGGAGGCGGCGGGCTTGGCGCGGGGCGTGGAGTAGGAAGGAGGCGCGCGCGGGGGCGGCGGCGGCTCGGGCCGCGGGGGCCGGATGCGGGCCTCGCGGGCCGGCGGCGTACGGGCGGTGCGGCGCCACGTGTTGGCCCTTGACTGGCTGCGGGCAGTGGCGGCTGGTTCATCCGGCGCCGGGCGGACGTGTCCGGCGCGCGGAGGGAGCGGGGCTAGGGTTTGGACCCGGGATTTCGGAGGGGAAGGTGTTTATATAGGCATAGGGCGCTAGGAGAGTCCAAATGAGGCACGATTTTCGCCCACACGATCGTGATCAAACGACCGAGAGCATGGAGGGGACTTAGAGGGGTTATTGGACTGTTTGGAGGGGGGGTTTTTCTGCAACACCCAAAAGACCTTTGCGGTTACCCGGTTAACCGTTGGAGCACCAAACGACCTCCAAATGGAACGAAACTTGACAGGTGGTCTACCGGTGTTATACCCAGGCCACTTGGCAAGACTCGGTCCATTCCGAGAATGTTCAACACCCGCTCACGAAAAGAATCAAGAGGGATGCGCCGGTGCCTGTGGGAGTGCCGGATTGCAAAACGGACAACGGGGAAAATGCTCGGATGCATGAGACGAACACGTATGCAAATGAGATGCACATGATGACATGATATGAGATGAATGACATAAACAAAATGCAAAACGAAAAACAAAACCCAACCACGGAGGGAATATCATAACACCTAGCCAAAAATGGCAAGAGTTGGAGTTACAAATATGGAAAGTTACATCTGTGGTGTTACAACACTCCACCACTACGTGAGGATCTCGTCCCGAGATCTAGGACTGAAAGAACTCCGGATATTCGGAACGGAGGTGGTCCTCGCGTTCCCAGGTGGCTTCTCGGTCGGAATGATGCGAACACTTCACTTTCAGGAATTTGATAGACTTGTTGCGAGTCTTGCGCTCAGTTTCTTCAAGAATAGCAGCGGGGTGCTCATGATAAGACAGATCTTCTTGGAGGTCAATCTCTTCGAAGTTGATGGTGCGCTCAGGAGTCTTGAAGCACTTGTGAAGCTGTGACACGTGGAACACATCGTGCATGTTCGCGAAGTTGGAGGGAAGCTCAAGTTGATAGGCGAGGTCGCCTCTTTTGCCAATGATCTTGGAAGGACCCACGTATCTAGGGGCAAGCTTCCCTTTGATACCGAAACGACGAGTGCCTTTCATTGGAGAGACGCGGAGGTAGACATGGTCTCCGATCTCGAAAGCCAAGTCACGGTGCTTACTCTCATAGTAACTCTTCTGGCGGGATTGCGCGGCTTTGAGATTTTCACGGATGACTTTACACATTTCTTCAGCCTCTGTGATTAAGTCATTGCCAAGAAGTTGGCGTTCACCAGTCTCTGACCAATTGAGAGGAGTACGGCACTTTCTGCCATAGAGAATCTCGAATGGGGCCTTGCCCGAACTCGCTTGGAAACTGTTGTTGTAGGAGAATTCGGCATATGGAAGACAATCTTCCCACTTCATGCCAAAAGAAATGACACAAGCCCTGAGCATATCTTCAAGGATTTGATTGACTCGCTCGACTTGGCCACTAGTTTGAGGATGGAAAGCTGTGCTGAAGCGAATGTTGGTGCCCATGGCCTTCTGGAAGGAGTCCCAGAACTTAGAAGTTAAGATGCTTCCACGATCTGAAGAAATCAATTGTGGAATGCCGTGCAAGGAGACAATCCTGGAGGTGTATAGTTCTGCCAACTGAGCTGCTGTGATAGATTCTTTGATTGGAAGGAAATGAGCCGCTTTAGTAAGCTTGTCGATGACAACGAAGATAGCATCATTTCCGCGCTTGGACTTAGGAAAACCAGTCACGAAGTCCATTTCAATATGATCAAACTTCCATTCTGGGATAGCAAGAGGTTGGAGGAGACTAGCTGGTCGTTGGTGTTCTGCTTTCACCCTTCGACAGACATCACATTCATTCAGGAATTGAGCGATTTCTCGCTTCATTCGAGTCCACCAATACGACTGCTTGAGGTCATGGTACATCTTCATACTTCCAGGATGAATGGAAAGAAGAGAATTGTGCGCCTCGTTCATAATGACTTTCCTTAGATCACCTTTAGGAACCACAATCCGGTCCTCGAAGAATAAAGTGTCTCTGTCATCAATGCGATAGCACTTGTATTTGGAAAGACCCTTGTCAATACCACGTTTCACCTTCTTCGCCATGGTATCCAGGAATTGTGCCTCATGAATTTGATCTTCCAAAGTAGGAGAGACTATGAGGTTGGCAAGAAAGCCTCGAGGAACAACTTGGAGATTGAGCTTGCGGAAAGCTTCACAAAGATCCGGTTGGAATGGCTTGAGGATTAAGCTATTGCACTAATCCTTCCTGCTCAAAGCATCTGCAATGACATTGGCTTTGCCTGGAGTATATTCAATACTCGGATTGTACTCTTGAATCATTTCAACCCATCGAGTTTGCCTGAGGTTGAGGTTGGGCTGAGTGAAGATGTACTTGAGACTCTTATGATCGGTGAATATGTCCACTTTTCTTCCCAACAAGAGATGTCTCCATGTTATTAATGCATGGACAACTGCCGCCAACTCAAGATCGTGAGTGGGGTAGTTCTTTTCGTTGGGCTTCAACTGACGAGAGGTATAGGCCACAACTTTCTTCTCTTGCATTAACATAGCACCGAGACCTTCAAGAGAAGCATCGCAGAAAACTTTGAATGGCTTGGATTCGTCAGGAGGAGTTAAGACATGAGCTGTGACGAGTTTCTCTTTGAGAGTGTTGAAGGCAACGTCACACTCAGGAGTCCAGACATACTTCACATGCTTCTGGAGGAGGTTGGAAAGAGGCTTTGCAATCTTAGAGAAATTCTCAACGAATCTTCGGCAATAGCTTGCAAGACCAAGAAAACTGCAGAGCTGCTTGACATTCTGAGGAGGTTCCCAATTCACAATTGCAGACACCTTCTCGGGATTAACAGCGATGCCCTTGGCAGAGATGATATGACCAAGGTAAAGAACTTCATCAAGCCAAAACTCACATTTGGAAAACTTCGCATAGAATTGATACTCTCTGAGCTTGTCGAGCACCAATCGCAAATGTTTGGCATGATCCTTCTTATTCTTGGAGAAGACCAAGATATCATCGAGATACACCAGGACGAATTCATTGGTATAGGGGTTGAAGATGAAATTCATCATCCGAGAGAATGTTGGAGGAGCATTGACAAGGCCGAAAGACATGACAGTATATTCATAAGAACCAAAGCTTGTTCTGAAAGCTGTCTTGGGAATATCTTCTTCACGAATGCGAATCTGATGATAACCCATACGAAGGTCAAGCTTGGAGAATACTTTAGCACCTTTGAGTTGCTCGAATAGCTCATTGATGTTGGGAAGTGGATACTTGTTCTTGATTGTCTTCTTGTTCAATGGACGGTAGTCGACACAAAGTCGGTCTGTGCCATCCTTCTTCTGGACAAAAAGAACACCACAACCCCATGGAGATGAACTCGGTCTGATCAGCCCCAGACGCTCTTGTTCATCGAGCTGTTTCTTCAATTCTTTCAGCAACTTGGGTCCAAGCTTGTATGGACGCTTGCAGACGGGTTCAGTGCCGGGCTCAAGATCGATAACGAACTCGACTGGCCGGTGTGGAGGCATACCCGGAAGCTCTTCTGGAAAGACATCTTGGTACTCACAAACGACTGGAATTTGAGAAATAGCATTCAACTCGCCCTTCTCATTGAGAGAAAACAACCGAATAGTTTCATCACGAGCGGCATAGATGATAACATCCTCAGAAGAGTGTGTCAATTGAATTTCCCTGGCAGCACAATCAAGTTGAGCCTTGTGCTTAGAAAGCCAGTCCATCCCGAGAATTAGATCAATATCCGAGTCACCAAGAACAATTGGAGAAGACAGAAATTTATAATTTCCCATCTTGATGGAAACATCAGGAACTATCGAGTTGGCTCTCATTGACTTCCCCGGAGAAACAACACCCAAAGGTTTATCTAGGTAAGACCAAGTAAAATCATTCTTTGCAAAGAACGATCTTGACATGAAACAAAGCAATGCACCAGAGTCAAAAAGAACTTTTGCAGGAAAGTCATTAACAGGAAGATTACCATTATCACATCAGTAGATTCCTCCTCTTGAGCTGCATTCATCATGTTCACCTTTGCAGACTTGGGATTATGCTTGACCACTGCATTGCAGGAAGATCTCACAGGAGGAGGAGGCGGAAGGCGCCTTTGATTGAAGCATTTGTTAGCATAGTGACCTTTCTGCTGACACTTGTTGCAAGTCACCTCTGAGAGTGGACGATGATAAGGAGCATTCGACTTTGGAGCTTGATTCTGAAACTTGTTCTGATAGCCAGGGTTGGGTGGGTGGGAAGATCCATGGCCACCTTTGTTCTTCTGCTCGTAAGGCTGGCGAAACGGAGGAGGAGGAGGCAACCAGAACTTCTGTTGCTTAGGAGCCACTAGTGAGGAAGAAGAAGACTGAACTGCGTCCCTGACTCTCTTCTTAGAAGCCTCACACTTGAGCTGAGCAGCCTCTTGCTTCAGTGCCATATTGTAGAAATCATCATACTTGGTCGGCTCAAAAAGCACGAGAGGTAATTGCAGATCTTCTCTGAGGCCACCTCTGAATTGATAGATCATACTCTTTTCATCAGGAACGTCTTGCTTAGCGAAGCGAGCGAGTTTCTGAAACTGGGTATTGTATTGATACATGGACATGCTGCCTTGCTTGAGATTGCGGAACTCCTCACGCTTGCTCTCAACAACACTTTGTGGAATGTGATGAGCTTTGAAGTCTCGGCGGAACTCATCCCAGGTAATCACACGACCTCCTCTGGAATCTTTGTATTGTTGATACCACTCGGCAGCTTGATCCTTGAGTTGAAAAGAAGCGAACTTGACAAAGTCCTCAGGCCTGACATTGCTACATCCAAAATGCTTATTGATGTCCACGAGCCAATCATCGGCGTCTGTGGCCTCGGCACAGTAGCTGAAAGACTTGGGCTGATTTGCGAGAAACTGGTTGAGGGTAGCGAAGTGAGGCTGATTGTTGCCTTGGCCTTGATTTCCTTGATTGCCATGCCCTTGGGTGCGTTCTTGCAAGAGTTGCAAAATCATATGAGCATTGGCGTTGGTGGCTGCCATGATAGCTTGCCATGCCTC
Organism: Aegilops tauschii subsp. strangulata; assembly: GCF_002575655.3. Taxonomy (NCBI): domain Eukaryota; kingdom Viridiplantae; phylum Streptophyta; class Magnoliopsida; order Poales; family Poaceae; genus Aegilops; species Aegilops tauschii. Next base: position 271,573,723 of record NC_053037.3, on the reverse strand, counting down.
CGGAGGCGGAGGTGGTGGCGGAGGGTTCGCCTGACTCCCCTCATTGCGTTCCGGATTCTGACGCGTTGGCGGAGCCATCCTGAAGAGGATGACATCCGTTAGCATCTTGATAGACAAATAGACAAGTTGAATCAACGGATAGAAATTGCAACATATAGTCTTCACAATAAACATTCGAACGAGGATGAACGAATGAATTCCATAGTAAATCATCACACTTCCATTAAGGTGAGAAGCCACTTGATAAGAGATTTATGAATAAAATAAATAGGTACGAGTGGAACAAATAAATGGTAAGGATTACCCAATCACAAACCAATATATGCAGGAAGATATCCTACGAGATACTTGAATTCCCACCTATAAACTCCTGAAACTTTCTGGTTATGCAATCTCGTGGTGGGGATACAGGGGACACAAACTATATCACCCAAACTAGCAATCCCTAGATCCAGCTGTATCCATCCGTCAACACATAACCAAGAAACCTTCGGAAATCATGTACCTCAACCTTCGAAAAGCATCCGTTATACGAGTTATGGCAATACTCCCGAACTCCCGCCCCAGTACTGGGTGGCGTCGAGGTGATCTTACCAACAACTGCATAAAAGAGATTTTCGATGTCGGCGAAACTCAGGTATTCCAGAACTGCAACGATAAAATTGTGACGACAACACCTCGGAGCTCAACTCCCCGGGACACTGCCACAACCCCTAAATGTCAGGAGGCACTAAGAACAATGTTCTCGTCACAAAACCATCGGAACGATTCCAAGATACCCGTGTGATCCTAAATTTTTTTTAGTGAAATTTGAGGAGAGAAGAGTCAAAACTTCTACGTCAGGAGGCCTCACCAGAGCAACGAAGGGACTGAGGAGTAAAAAGAATCCTACTCTCCGATATATATAATCCTAAGACTCAAAACATTTTTGTTCTAGACTCAACAACGCCAGCGATTCGATCAAACAGGGGGCTCCTAAGTCGGGGATGGCTCTGATTACCAACTTGTAACGCCCATGATGCGGCTATATCTCCACGTGTCGAGGCACTACTTAGAGGCATAACCGCATTGTGGTTTTGTTGCAAGAAGGGTCATCTTCACACAATCCCATGTAATGAACAAGAATGGGATAACGAGAGTTGGCTTACAATCACCACTTCACACAATACATAAATTTAAATCATACATCATCCAAAATCCACACATAGACCGACTACGGTCAAATCCAAATGAAAATAAGGCAACCCCAAATGCTAGATCCCCGATCGTCCCAATTGGGCTCCACTACTGATCATCAGGAAAAGAAACATAGTAACGACCACGTTCCTCGTCGAACTCCCACTTGAGCTCGGTTGCGTCATCTGCACTGGTATCGTCGGCACCTGCAACTGTTTTGGTAGAATTTGTGAGTCACGAGGACTCAGCAATCTCACACCCACGAGATCAAGACTATTTAAGCTTATAGGAAAGGATGGTGTAGTGAGGTGGAGCTGCAGCAAGCACTAAGCATATATGGTGTCTAACATACGCAAATGAGAGCGAGAAGAGAAGCAACGCAACGGTCGCAAAGTTAGAAGTGATCAAGAAGTGATCCTGAAACTACTTACGTTCATGCATAACCCAAACCGTGTTCACTTCCCGGACTCCGCCGAGAAGAGACCATCATGGCTACACACACGGTTGATGTATTTTAATTAAGTCAAGTGTGAAGTTCTCTACAACCGGACATTATTAAATTCCCATCTGCCACATAACCGCGGGCACGGCTTTCGAAAGATAATACCCTGCTGGGGTGTCCCAACTTAGCCCATTATAAGCTCTCACGGTCAACGAAGGATAAACCTTCTCCCGGGAAGAACCGATCAGTCTCGGAATCCTGGTTTACAAGACATTTCGACAATGGTAAAACAAGACCAGCAAAGCCGCCCGAATGTTCCGACAAATCCTGATAGGAGCTGCACATATCTCGTTCTCAGGGCACACCGGATGAGCCAGACGTCGTGTTGGCATAGACCCTGGTTGCCCAGGGGGCGCCGGACATCGCTCGGTTTGGGCCAGCACTCGAAGGAGCACTGGTCCGGGGGTTTAAATAAAGATGACCCTCGGGCTCGTGAAAACCCAAGGGAAAAAGGCTTAGGTGGAAAATGGTAAAACTAAGTTTGGGCCTTGCTGGAGGAGTTTTATTCAAGGCGAACTGTCAAGGGGGTCCCATAAATCACCCAACCGCGTAAGGAACACAAACTCAAGGAACATAATACCGGTATGACGGAAACTAGGGCGGCAAGAGTGGAACAAAACACCAGGCATCAGGCCGAGCCTTCCACCCTTTACCAAATATATAGATGCATTAATTAAATAAGAGATATTGTGATATGCCAAAATATCCATGTTCCAACATGGAACCAACTTCAACTTCACCTGCAACTAGCAACGCTATAAGAAGGGCTGAGCAAAAGCGGTAACTTAGCCAAACAACGGTTTGCTAGGAAAGGATGGTTAGAGGATTGACATGGCAATATGGGAGGCATGATATAGCAAGTGGTAGGTAGCGCAGCATGGCAATAGAACGAACAACTAGCAAATCAAAGATAGAAGTGATTTCGAGGGTATGGTCATCTTGCCTGCAAGGTTCTCAGAGTTGTGATCCTCGTAAGCGTACTCAACAGGTTCCTCGTTCACGAACTCATCTCCCGGCTCTACCCACAGCAAGAACACACGCAAAAGAACCACAATCAATCACGGGAAATGCACAAGCAACATGATGCAAAACATGCATGATATGCGAGATATGATATGCGATGCATATGCGTGCTCCGGAAGAAAAAGGATGAACAAGGCAGTAACTTGGCAGACCAAGCATGCCACTGGAAAGATGAGATGATTTCGGTCGAAATCAATATAAAGATCACCGGAAACGGATGCACGGTTTGCAAATGGCAAGCAAAACAAGAATGACACGATTCTGCGATTAACAGCATGATAGCACTTAGAATACATCAAGTAACTATGCTACAGCACTCCAACATAGCAACAAAGCATATGACAGTAATCTAAAGGAGATTCTTGACAAAAGATGAACACTGAGCTACGGATAGATCACAAAATAACAGGTTCAAACAAGCATGGAAAAAGTGCAAAAGATATCAGGATCACAGACTTGGAGAAAATACTGGACATGGCTGAAACAGCATCAGGTAGCAATGTTCAGAGCAAGAAAAACACATTCTACAGGAACTTAACATAGCAAAACAAGGATCTACTAAATGCATAGAACAAAAGTCCCTTACTGACCATGAGCCAAAAAGGATCAGAAGATATGATGGCACCCATGAAGACTTAGCAGAAAAACAGAGAATGGCAGTAACAGAAATTATGAGGGCATCTTGGTGAGCTTGATTCACTCATCACAAGGCAATGCATGACAAAACAAGCATACCTACAGTAATATGGCATGTTCATGAAGCTACCCATGGCAAGATAAAGTTCATAGCATTAATGAAACAACTACAACAACCTTGGCAAAATTGAATATCATGTTAACAATCTGCCAGAAATATTTTATAGCAAAAGTAGAGCAAGATTAAGACATGCTAGGGCACTCCATAATTGCAAACAGGGGCATGGATGGATAGAGCACATCTATATGTCCAAAACATCCTTACTTAACATTCTCAAAATAAGCATGGATCTCACTGTAGCAACATGGATACATGGCATAAAAATAACAGCAGTCACAGACTTAGCAAAATCCTGTCTCTGAAAACAGAAACATCACGAAGCCTAGTTTGCATGCTTGTGCTAGTCACCACATAGATCACAAAAATACATGGCATACACGTCCGTAAATATGGCATGGCATAGATCAAAACACCTGTAAAGCTCATGCCCATAAGATGCACACATCAATTGCAACAAAAATAACAAATCACCAAGTTCTGATAAGTAACAGCAGTAAATATCATGTAGCACTCTTGCACCAGAGATTTTGGCATCAAGATGGACTCAAACGAGCATGGCACAATGGAACAAAATGAAGAGCATCTCGAGGCGAAAATTTTGATATATCATGCACGCAAAACGGAGTAGTATGTAACGCGATATGATGTGATGAACATGAGCACATAATGCAATATTTCGGGACTTAGCAGAAATCGAGGGGGGAAAAGTCAACCTCTCGGTTTAGATTTGGATCGCACACGAACCGAGGTTCGTCGGCACCTCGCCGGAGATGTAGTGGAGGAGGCCGGAGGAGCGCCGGGGTTGGAGGGGACCACCGGATCCGAGCGCGGGGAAGAGGAGGCGGCGGCGGACGGCGGGAGGCGACGGCGGAGGGGTCGGCGAGGTCCTCGGGCGCGGGGATCCGCGGCGACGTTGGGCCGGCGAGGCGCGGGCGGGCGCCGCCGGAGCGGCAACGGCGGCGGCGTGGGGAAGAGGAGGCGCGCGGGCGGCGGGGGAAGCGGGCGAGCCGGGCTGCGGGGGCCGGTCGCGGGCTCGGCGGGCTTCGGCGGCGGGGCGGCAGACGGCGGCGGGGGAGCTCGCCGACGGCGGCGCTGGAGATCGGCGGCGGAGGCGACGGGCTTGGCGCAGGGCGTGGAGGAGGAAGGAGGCGCGCGCGGGGGCGACGGCGGCTCGGGCCGCGGGGGCCGGATGCGGGCCTCGCGGGCCGGCCGTGTACGGGCGGCGGGGCGCCACGTGTCGGCCCCTGACTGGCTGCGGGCGGCGGCGGCTGGTTCGTCCGGCGCGCGGAGGGAGCGGGGCTAGGGTTTGGACCCGGGATTTCGGAGGGAGAGGTGTTTATATAGGTATAGGGAGCTAGGAGAGTCCAAATGAAGCACGATTTTCGCCCACACGATCGTGATCGAACGACCGAGAGCATGGAGGGGACTTAGAGGGGTTATTGGACTGTTTGGAGGGGGGTTTTCTGCAACACCCAAAAGACCTTTGCGGTTACCCGGTTAACCGTTGGAGCACCAAACGACCTCCAAATGGAACGAAACTTGACAGGTGGTCTACCGGTGTTATACCCAGGCCACTTGGCAAGACTCGGTCCATTCCGAGAATGTTCAACACCCGCTCATGAAAAGAATCAAGAGGGATGCGCCGGTGCCTGTGGGAGTGCCGGATTGCAAAACGGACAACGGGGAAAATGCTCGGATGCATGAGACGAACACGTATGCAAATGAGATGCACATGGTGACATGATATGAGATGCATGACATGAACAAAATGCAAAACGAAAAACAAAACCCAACCACGGAGGGAATATCATAACACCTAGCCGAAAATGGCAAGAGTTGGAGTTACAAATCTGGAAAGTTACATCCGGGGTGTTACAATGCAAGCAAGGCGGGCGGCCATGGAAGTCAAAGGGCTCGCTTCCAGTGAGCCTGCGCATTCAAGGACAGCTTGCCCGCCTCTCGGTCAGCCTGCGCACCGGACGGCGCTTGCACGCCTCCCGTTCAGTCAAGGTTAAGCAGCTGTCTGCACGACACCTCCTACAGCCATTAAGACCAAGACATGTGGCGTCATGTGAATGGTTAACAGAACGCACACGGTTTGAATTATACAAACGTTTGAGATATTAAAGTGGCAGCTATTTTTTTAATGCCTTCGTTGGCTGTCATTATTCGAGTGCGCCTTCTCTCAAAATGGACACGAAAAATACCACAGCATGTCGGGTGCCATTCCATGATAGAATGCCAAGTTTCATGAATTTCAGACGAGTTTTGGATTTACTAGAAATTAAAAATAAAGTACTCAACGTTTTGTCGGCAATCAACGGTGCCCTGGTGTTTGAAATTCATTCCCATTTCTTGCATGGGACCTAAGCATGCACCCAAGGACACATATGTGATTTTAACCCAATTTATATGCACTGGAGCATGTGCATGTAGTTCAAATTTGAATTATGCACATAAATGCATTGAAAACTCAGTTAATGCATAAAAATGTCCAAACGAACCCCGAAAAAACACAACAATTGACACAACACTCCTGTTGTTCTATGTTGACACGAGAAAAAATTTGAAAGCAATAAGAGGCACTGGATATCGTTTCGTCCCCAAAGGTGGGACATTCACTACCGAAACAATCATGATTGTTGTGAGAAGCTCTGGTTTGTGAGAAGCATATACCCAAACCTGCCCCAAATGGGACCAAATTTTTACCATGGCATGTTGATGCCGCTCCATGATAGCATGCCAAGTTTCATGAATTTTGGATGAGTTTTGGATTTACTAGAATTTAAAAATCAGGCATCTCAATGTTTTGCCGGCAATCAACGGTGCCCTAGTGTTTGAAATTCATTCCCATTTCTTGAATGGGACATAAGCATGCACCCAAGGACACATATTTGATTTTTCAACCAATTTATATGCACTAGAGCATGTGCATGTAGTTCAAATTTGAATTATGCCCATAAATGCATTGAAAACTCAGTTAATGCATAAAAATGTCAAAACGAACCCCGAAAAATCACAAAAATTGACACAACACTCATGTTGTCCTATGTTGACACGAGAAATTTTTTGGAAGCAATAAGAGGCAATGTATATCGTTTCGTCCCCAAAGGTGGGACGTTCCCTACCGAAACCATCATGCTTGTTGTGAGAAGCTCTGAGTTGTGAGAAGCAGAAATCCAAACCTGCCCCAAATGGGACAAAACTTTTACAACAGCATGTTGATGCCGCTCCATGATAGCATGCCAAGTTTCCTGAATTTCAGACGAGTTTTGGATTTACTAGAATTTAAAAACTAGGCATCTCAATGTTTTGCCGGCAATCAACGATGCCCTGGTGTTTGAAATTCATTCTCATTTCTTGCATGGGACCTAAGCATGCACCCAAGGACACCGTTTTGATTTTTCAACCAATTTATATGCAGTGGAGCATGTGCGTGTAGTTCAAAATTGAATTATGCACATAAATGCATTGAAAACCCAGTTAATGCATAAAAATGTCCAAACGAACCCAGAAAAGTCACAAAAATTGAAACAACACTCCTGTTGTTCTATGTTGACACGAGAAAATTTTTGGAACCAATAAGAGGGATTGGATATCGTTTCGTCCCCAAAGGTGGGACGTTCCCTACCGAAACCATCATGCTTGTTGTGAGAAGCTCTGGTTTCTGAGAAGCATATACCCAAACCTGGCCCAAATGGGAAAAAAATTAACCACGACATGTTGATGCCGCTCCATGATAGCATGCCAACTTTCATGAATTTCAGACGAGTTTTGGATTTACTAGAATTTAAAAACCAGGTATCTCAATGTTTGCGGTCGAGTGATGGTGGCAGGGTGTTTGACATTCATTCCCATTTCTTGCATGGGACCTAAGCAGGCAACCTAGGACACGAATTTGAATTTTCAACTAATTTATATGCATTAGAGCATGTGCCTGTAGTTCAAATTTGAATTATGCACATGAATGCATAGAAAACTCAGTTAATATATAGAAATATCCAAGCGAACCATGAAAAATCCCAAAATTGACACAACACTCCTGTTGTTCTATGTTGACACTAGGAAAAAATTTGAAATCGACAAGAGGCTACGGACATCGTTTCGTCCAGAAAGGTGAAACGTTCCCTACCGAAACCATCACACTTGTTGTGAGAAGCTCTGGTTTATGAGAAGCTTATACCCAAACCTACCCCAAATGGGACAGAATTTTTACCACGGCATGTTGATGCCGCTCCATGATAGCATGCCAAGTTTCATGAATTTCAGACAAATTTTGGATTTACTAGAATTACAAAAGCAAGTACGTCGACGTTTGCTGGAGAGCCACGGTGCCGTGGTGTTCGAATTTCATCCCCATTTCTTGCATGGGAGATAAGCATAAACCCGTGGCACATATATGATCTTACAACCCATGTTGGTGCACCGGAGCATGTGCATGTAGTTTAATTTTGAATTATGCACCTGAAATGGATAGAAAACCAATTTAATGTATAAAATGTTCAAACGAACCTTGAATAATTCCAATTCTTTTACGACACACATATAGTTGCATGGTCACTCCAGATAAAAGGTCTAGCAATTCAAACACCTTCCATTGCCGCTGTGACCCCATTATGTAATTCAAATCAAGATGAAAAATGAAGTAGATCGCACACAGTTTATTATCACCAACTGTGCGAGATGCAGCACAAAATATCCTGGAGCACCGTCGGTGTATAGTATGTCTATGGCTTACGCGAGAAGGTGCGTCAGCTACAGTCCACAGCCGGCGTCTCAAGCACACTAGCTCGGCCGCAGCCGCCATGCGCGTGCTAACAAGGTGCATGAGCGCGGCCGCAATCTGCGACCGGGCGGCCAAGGCAGCCCAAACGACCGCTATTGATTCTCAGGTGGCGGCAGCAACATCTGCCACGGGGATAGCAACTGGCGAGAGCGGCACAACAGCTGTCTATTCCACAGCGGCGGCCTTAGCCCTGATGGAGGCCGCCCACGACCATGTCGAGGCCGCCACGCCCAGCTCCTGGCGGTCACCGCACAAATCGAACGAAGCTTCTCCGACAACAGTCGACAACCCACGGCCGAAGAGGTGGCAATCGCCGAGAGCGTTCGAGCAGCCGTCCGTTCCTCCGCTGCATACCTTGCACGACGGAGCCCGTCCAAGCCCAGATCGCGTCCGCCCATGCCCAGCTTGTGGCGGCCTTTTCCAAAGAGATGGCGGACGCGGATGGCGAGATGCTTGCCGAGTATGGTGTGATGGATGCCATGGAGCCCCTTCCCCAGGAGACCGTCGGGCACGAGCTGGACATGGAGGCGGCGGCGGAGATCGACGAGCACCAGCCGTAGTAGTACTCTTTGTTTTGTTTAATTAAGAGCGCCGGTCTTAGAGTAATGTTTAGGTCAGCTAGCTCTGTTTAATTGCTGAACTTGCTCAATTAAGAAGTGTGGGTGTGCTGTAGTCTCCTTTGTGTACCCAAATTATGCAATGACGTGGATGACCACTATAACCATGAAAATTCGAACCAAAACTTTTGACATTCAAACTCATCACACACGGGTTAAGTTATCTGAATCGTTTGTGATGTCCACATATCGTACACAGTTCTGAATAAGGGACCGTGTCCGATGACACTTTGCGCGCCAGTTTTTTGGCTGAAGCGATTTCAAATTTTCGGCTTCCGCGGAAATATCTACCTCCCCGCCCCCTCCCCCTGACCAAAAGCCACATTTCCCGTCTTTCTGCCTTCCTTTCCAAGTTGAAACCTTCACTCCTTGCTTGCAATGCCGCATCCTCGTCGGCGACCCTCCTTCACACTACTCGGCCTCGTCTATCCAGGAAGGTAATCCACACCCGACCCCCATCCTCGTCCTCCTTCCACATCCCACATGCCCTGACCGCCGGTGCGAGCGCGACACCTTCCACCCAAATCACCGACCCCTCCACCAAATAAGTGCCGCCCTAAGCCATGGTGCACGCAGTATAGCCAGGATCTCAAGGAGCATTTGGCAACGGAGAAGCAAATCGCGGCCGCACGCGCAGATGAGGTCGCGATGGCTGCCATTCGTGTCGACCCCCAGATCATGGAGGAGCACCTTGCCATTTGCTAGCTATGCCGCTTAAGCATGCTCGGTTTACCCGTTGCGTGTGCTGCTCCTGCCTTTCCTTCACAAATTCTAGTGAATTGTGCTATCTAATTTTACCATGCAATCTGTTGCTCTAGTGTATATGTTCTATATGTCGTGCAGTGTGGTGCTCACTTTTTAACTGTTTTGTTAATTAGTTGTCATCTTTAGTTAACTATTTTGTTCAATTCTGCAAATGTGATGTTCAATTCTTCAGGATGCAATTTTGTATTGTCTTCCATGTGAGAAATAAATCGAATTTATCTTTACAAAATACACGAGAAACGAATACAATTGCTATATTTCCAAGTTGTCAAGCATGCTTTGTTTGGTTATACATTGTGCAATGTGGTGCTCAGTTAACGTTTGGTTCCTTTGTGTTGTGGTGTTTAGTTAACTGTTTGGTTCAATTCTGCAATGCGATGTTCAATAGTTGTGGGTGCATTCTGTTATTGTATACCATGTGAGGGATAAATTGAATTTGGCTGTAGTAAATACATGAGAAACAAATACAATTGCTACAATTGGCCGTAGTTAACTGTCTCATCTTCTATTAGGAGTATGTTATATTGTGCAATGTGGTGCTCAGTTAATGTTTGGTTCATTTGTTGTGGTGTTTAGTTAACTGCTTGGTTCAGTTCTGCAATGCGATGTCCAATTGTCGTGGGTAGAATTTTGTATTATTGTGCATGTGAGGAATAAATCGAATTTGGCTGCACTTAATACATGAGAAACATATAGAAGTGCTATATTTCCTAGTTCTTAATCATGCTTGGTTTGGATAAATGGATTTTCCGTGTGACTTGAATTAATCAGATGAATCTGCAATGTGCTTATTTTTCATCAACATATTTTACTGATAGCATGCGAACCCTTACTTAACCTGATGACTAACTACCTTATATGTGTTGCAGGGAAACAATGGAAAGCACTGAGGTTTACAATCGAGGTTAGCACGTGCATGGTCCGTTCTCTAAAAGCACATTATTGTGCAATTGCAGGAACCATTCTAATATTTTGGTTTTTAACAATTTGGTTTTGCACATGTAGGTCCTGCTGTCAGAGGTCTTGACCCACTATTCGACCCTTTTTGCATATGGGGAAATGAGTTGTCCATGAATATCAATCAAATCAAGAAACTCAGAAAGATTGTTAGGATAAAGAAATTAGCGACAAAAACAACAAGATCTTTGTCTGCACAATGAAGAAGACATCAGTTCACTACAAGATGGTACTAACTATTATACCTTGCCTTTTTTACTTCTTTGCCCCATTTCCAGTATAGAGAAGATATTTGTGCACATCCTTGTTTTCAGGCCTTTCCAAAGAAGTTCACTGATGATTACCTCTCAAACCACCTCTATGGCCAGGAGGCGAGGAAGGTTTTCATACAACACCCACGGTTCAATATTGAAGTGTTCCTGAAGAGGACGAAGGACAGACAGTCAATCATCCACAGGCACTGGCCTATAGTTGCAAAGACCTTAAACATGAATGAAGGCTCAATATTCGCCTTCTACTTCAGCAGTTTTCCAAGATGTGATGCATCTGTCTATATACCGTCGATGATGCTAATTTCGAATGGTTCTACATGTTGCATGTGGAACTTGGTGCTGGTGCAGTTGTGTAATGGGGTAGCTGAGTGCTGAAGCTATATCATGTTGTACTCTGATGTATTTCAATTATGAAATTCTGCTTCCTTAATATGGAAATGAAATATATTGTCTAATTAATATGAGTGTCAATTAGATTAATAAATGGATTATTAATAATAGGGCAATTAGCCTGCTAATGGCGAATTAGCCTGCTAATTGGGTTTTGCTATTGCAAACGGTTATTGAAAAAATACCATGGGCGATGACGTCAGGCAACGCACATAGTTTCTAGGAATAAACCGTGTTGGATCAATGAACAATCACACACGACTTTCTCTTGAAAACGGTATGCGTTAGGCCACCTTACGCAAACGTTTACCACATAAAAATTGTGTGTGATGGACAACCTTTGCCACACAGTTTCTTCTACGAACCGTGTGTGATACATTCAATAACGCAAACGATTTAACGGAAAAAATTGTGTGTGATGTACCTGTGAACGGATACGTTTTCCTTGGAGCGACTGTGTGGGATGTACATACGAACGGAAACGTTTAGCGGGGACTGACTGTGTGGGATGTACTTGCGTCTGGAAACAATTTCGCCTGTATAATTGTATTTTTTAGCTCTACTATACATATTTCCGTATTTGAGCGCTCGCCGGTCGCACACGACCTCATTTTGCCAAGCGTGTGTGCCAGGAGGGCATATCCCCGACAGTTCTAGGTCTTGTGGGAAGGACCCCCTTATCGCCCACACTCACTTGGCGACGGTTCCAAATGCCATCGTGGAAAGGGGTTAAAAACCGTTTGTTTATGACCGACGCGCACCAGTGAAATAAAGAAAAAAAATGATCGGTCAGGTCCCTAAGCATGCTTTCATTTCCTGGCCATGGTGGACATGTTGGTAGCCATTTTCATGCGGCGCGTTGATGCCCGCCAAGACATGTAATAGTTGGATGCATGCACCATCCCATCATTTTGTGTAGTTGCACTAAAATGGAGTCGAGCATCCCTATTGACAAGGATATTGAATAAGTGTGATTGCAATAATAGTGGCACTGTTGATGAAACATGGAACGTACGCCGGCCAAGCTACAGTGCGTTTTAGGCAAATAACTAGAGAAGATCCACATGCAACAACATGTGAATATGGGCGGTGGAGCAAGGCCGGTTCCACAGGAAGCTATACTTGAGGGCTGTCGGGATGTCACTAGGAGGGCGGCGGTGGGCGGGATCTGCCCATATTGCGGCAATGAGCAAGGGGAAAAGGCACTACGTGCCGGAGCTTTCTTAGAGAGAACGGTTGGTATCGCAGATCGGGACGCGCCGGCACTGGGTTTCCTGTGATGACGCCGGCGACCAGAGCAACGTTGCACATCGTCCCTTTCCACCGGCGGACTAGATCCGGTCGGATCAGGGAATAGCGGTGAGAGAGAGAGAGAGTGGCCACTGCCATCTTGTGTGAGAGAGTAGAAGAGACCGACCCCAGAAAGCAAGCATTTAGCATCTTGCCTATATTATATAGTATAGTATTGTCGAGCGATTTTCTTTTTTCTCTCCATAACAATTGGTTTATATTCTGTACGTGCGCCATTGAGGAATAAAATCTTTTCTAAACTAACATGTCAAGTCGCAATTTGTTTGTTCACCCATGGTACACGATCCTCCATCAAGTGGACAACCAGCACACGTGTCAAATTACCACGTGGGCTGCCTTTTCGTATAGCAATGAGCTCCACCGTGTACCCGCGCCGGTGTGGTTGGGAAACAGACATGAGTACGTGGGTCGTGCGCGCACCTCTTCTCTTCATGCATGTCCCCCACCTATGTGGGTGTGTGTGAGAGAGATACAAACCTAGAGAGATGGCATGTGCGTTCGTGAGTGTTTTTTTATTGGGGGTGATTTTGTGAGTGTATTTGTGGGAATATGTGTCGATGATATCTCAAACAAAAATGTGACCCGTGCAATGTGTGTGAAATAGAGGCCTATATATATCATATATAGAGGGGGCAAATCACGAGAAGAGAGGGAGGGGTCATAGATATCGATAGAGTCGAAGAGAGGATCAAGTGTGTGGGTGCGAGATTGATGAAGAGAGCCATCAAATTGTGTGTGTGCACGACAAAGATATAGGGCGACTGACCTACCGGAACGTCAGAGGGGAGAGGGCAAGTTTGTGTGTGGCAGGGAGACATGACTAGAGCGCTCGATGTATCGGTGTGTGTGTGTGGGGGAGGCAGAGACCTAACTAGAGAGGTAGATCGACTCGTATATGTGTTGAGAAAGAGAGACCTAGCTATGTCTTGAGGGAGATCGGTCGACATCCATACAAAAGTGAAGGACGGGAAAAAGGTTGTAAGAGAGAGAGAGAGAGAGGTAGAGTGCTGGAGGGGTGGTGGAGTTGCTTCTCGGAGATGGTGGGAGAGACCTACTAGACAAACTGAGGGTACAACTGCAATATCAAGAAGAGAGGGGATGTGTTTCTGTGTGTGCGTGTGCGTGTGCATGATAGATGTGTCAGGAGACATGCATGGATGATCAAGGGGGACCATATGTGATTGGTAAGCAGACCTAACTAGATCGGTAGATCAATTGTTGTGTGTCGGAGGAAGGGAGAGACATAACTAATGAGGTAGATTGATCGTCGCATGGGGGAACGAGTTATAAACGACCTAGCTAGCTATATGTATAGTGGGAGATCGGTCGGTGTACATCCATTTTTTAGAAGCAAATAAGGCCTAGAGAGACGGATAGAGAGAGAGAGGGATGGAGCTAGGAGGTGGTGCGAGAGGCCTGCTAGATAGGGGGGAGTGTGCGATTGTGAGATCGATGAAAAGAGGGCTGAGAGTTTAGAGGTGTGTGGGACCGTATGAGAGACATGAGGCATGGACAGAGAAAGGAGGAGATGGAAAGTGTGGGTGTATGTGGTAGACAGACATCGCTAGAGAGGTTTGCCGATCGGTGTGTGTTGGAAAGATAGAGTTGTGGAGACCGTGGGAGAACGACCTAAAGAAAATAAATGAATGTGCGCGATACATAGAATGCTGAGGGAGGGGGATTTCACGCCCAATATGCGATCCTATCCGAGAGGAACTCGAAGGTCCCACCAAGGATAGAGACGCATATTGAAACGCTTTTGCAAGGTGGATATCATTACATCGTACCATTACATAATAGTTGGGGATACATACAAGGCATACAATTGCCACAAGAATACATCAAACATCACACATAAGAACAACATCTGACTACGAATGAAACACAAATAGAAACTCAAATGACATCCACCCTGCTAGCCCAGGAAGCCGACCAGGAACCTATCCCAAGATCGATGACGAAGAAGAAGAACTCCAAAACAAGTAAACATCGCTCTCCTGTCATGATCATCACATTACCTGTACCTGCAACTTTGGTTGTAGTAATCTGTGAGGCACGAGGACTCAGCAATCCCATTACGATGGGTATCAAGACTAGCAAAGCTTAATGGGTATGGAAAGGATAAGTGGTGAGGTTGCAGCAGCACTAAGCATTATATGGTGGCTAACTTACGAGTACAAGAATAAGATGAGAAACTACGCTACGGTCACAAACTATGAATGATCAAGAAGTGATCCTAAACTACTTACGTTCAAACATAACCCACCGTGTTCTCTTCTCGACTCACTCGAAAAGAGACCGTCACGGTTACGCATGCGGTTGGTGTATTTTATTTCAGGTCTACTGTCAAGTTCTCTACAACCGGATATTAAAATTCCCATCTGCCACATAACCGCGGGCACGACTCTCGAAAGTTTAAGCCCTGCAGGGGTGTCCCAACTTAGCTCATGATAAGCTCACGATCCGCGGAGACAATCCTCCATCGCGGGACCCTCCGATCAGACTCGGAATCCCGGTGCACAAGACCTTTTGACAATGGTAAAACAAGTCCAGCAAGACCTCCCACCATGCCGACACCCTGATAGTAGCCGCGCGTATCTCGTCTCAGGCCACGTCCGGATGGGACATCCTACGAGTAAAACCAGATCCTCGAGTTTCCTCGTGGTGGCCCCGCAGTCTACCCGTTTGGAACCAACACCACCAGCACTGGCCCCCTATTTATGTAGAAAGAATCCTCGGGTTCATGACACCCTATGCTAATTAATTATTTAGTTCAATATTATTATGGCAAATGTTAAAACCAATGTTGGGCCTTGCTGGAAGAGTTTTATTCAAAGCAAACTGTCAAGAGGGGCCCATAAATCCTCACCGTGTTAGGGACGCAAAATCAAGGAACATAACACCGGTATGACGGAAACTAGGGCGGCAAGAGTGGAACAAAACACCAGGCAAAAGGTCGAGCCTTCCACCCTTTACCAAGTATATAGATGCATTAATTAAATAAGAGATATTATGATATCCCATGATATCCATGTCCCAACATGGAACAACCTGCAACTGCACCTTCAACTAGCAACGCTATAAGAGGGGCTGAGCAAGGCGGTAACATAGCCAAACAACGGTTTGCTAGGATGGTGGAAAAGGTTAGAGGCTATCTTGGCATATTGGGAGGCTTGATAAACAAATGGTAGGTAGCGCGACATAGCAATAGCATCGAGACAACTAGCATAGCAATGATAGTAGTGAGATCCAAGGAGACGGTCATCTTTCCTGAAATCCCGCTAGGAAGAAGAACGAGTCCATGAAGAAGACAAACGGGCGTAGTCGAATGAATCCTCATGATCGCAACGAAACAGGAACTATCAAGAAGGAGCACAACCGGAAAGAAGCAAACAACATGGTAAACACACAACACATAAACATGACATGATGCTCAACCAAGCATAATGCATGACTAGGCTACCTGATGCTACTCATGGCAAGAGATGATGCATACAAGAACAACACATCAAAGCAAGTTTAAATGAGGCCGAAAACAACACATAACACTTTTGTGAACTCCCCATATGCAAATTTCGAAATTGGTTGTCAGTGGGAATGACACCTATGGGATCACTGGGATCCCTTCTATGGTTGGCGGGTGCGGGGTTGTGCAAAGAGCAGGTCTAGAAGCCAGCACGAGGATCGTTTACCCAGGTTCGGGCCGTGAGGATGCGTAATACCCTACTCCTGCTTTGGTGTATATTTGAGTGTTCTTGAGCTCTTGAACTAGCTACGGTGTGTGCTTGTCCAAAACATCCAAATCCCCCCTCAGTACGCCTTGGGCCTCCTTTTATAGAAAAAAGGGGTCGCCATAGTGGCACATAGGAGGGGGAAAGGTATGTACAGAGTACAAGCTTATCACCTGTCATTACAGGACAAAGCGCATTAAATGCGCTACTTAGGTGTCCACTTGCTTTATCAGGGGCGGTAACAAGGCCCGTCCCATCCGCCGCCGGTCCGCCTTGCTCCGACACGCGTCCAGGCCAACGAGGCATGCAGCGCCATGTAGGCTGGCAGGCTGCTGAGCTGGCGTGGTGGTAGGGTCTTCACGAAGATCTGCATGCCACCACGCACGTGCTTGACTAGTTGGATTAGGAGCCACGTACTGCCACGTGGGTACTTGCTTTAGTCGGTGGGTCGGCCGCTGAGCTGGGGCGGCAAGGCCTTGCTGCGGTCTTGCGTATATTCCCGGCAAGGGTCGTGCCGGGGCCTTATGAGCCCCCTCGGCAAGAGTCTTGCCGGGCATTGCGGGTGTCTTTGGCAAAGAGCCTTGCAGGGGCCTCGTGGGCATCCTCGGCAAGGAGCCTTGTGGTTGTTTTGTCTTCTGGTTCTCATCTAGGATTTCTAGGCTCTCTGTCTTCACAAAGATCTGCATGCCACCATGCAGGCACTTCCCGAGCCTTGGTTCCAACGTTGTCGATGGTGTCGGAACTCTCAGGCTCAAGGGTGGCTGCGATGTTGGCGTTGGGCGAGCTGCCCCGGCAAGGCTCTTGCTGGGTCTGTGTAGGCCGCCCCGGCAAGGGTCTTGCTGGGGGAAAGCCCATCTAATCACTCTGTCTTGTGCGCCCTTGGTTGGAGTGCTGCTCTGGTAGCCTTGCACGTCTGCTTCCCTCCTCTCCCCTGCTAATTATGGTCGCAGGCGTGGCTCTGACTGCCCGTGCACAAGTAAAGGGGTACAAAGGAGAGCCCCTACTTTCATACACCGACTGGAGCCACTGTGCCTGGGCCACAGATAAGTGCAACGCGTTGTTGGGCTAGGCCCAGAATGGTGCGCGGGCACGCGGGGCTGAGTTTTTACCGCAGTAACTCCCTTGCCAGTTGCGATTCCCCATGACCCGTACTGAACGCGTGTCGTGGGTGTCGTGTGCGGAGTGACCACAGCATGCTTGCGTCACTCCGCGGTTTCAATACTAAAGAGGCGGTCCGCGTTCTCCTCACAAAAATAGAGGAAGCTGTAGAGGGTGAATCATTTACTAAGTAGACTTGGGTCATGGCCATCATGGCACCCGCGCCCTACGATCACGGGGTGCGAAACGGCCGCTCAACTTGCCATCTGAGTCCTGGCTCGCCCGCCACGTATCCTCCGTGCGTCGGGGAGGGCAGGCGGTGGACACAGAAGGCATGGGTTTTAACGCTGGGGCGGGGGGCTGGGCACCGCTGATTGGGGCAGCGGGTCAGTCCTGTCTCCTCGCGCCTCCAGCGGTTGGATTGGCTGATTGGGGCGGTCGCGCCAGGGATCGTTCGGCCTCGTCCCTCTATATAAAAGGAGAGGGACAGCATCTTCTCGCACCCATCTTCTCTCAGTCTGATCGCTTTCCTTCCCTTCGTCATGGCGAGAGGGCGTGGTTGTGGCCGTGCCCCTGGGGAGGCGACCAGTTCTTCCTCCCGCCAGAGGGTGGCGGCGGTCAAAGAAGAGCCGGACGCCCAAGGTGAAGACCATGCTAGAGGTAGAGGCGCCGGCCGGGGCCATGGTCGGCGAGGTGGTCGAGGCAGAGGCGGGCGTGGACGGGGGACACCCGCGTCGTCACCATCTTCGTCGCCATCTCCTCCTGCCTCGTCGAGCGGTCATGTCGGGGATTCAGCGCTGGAATTTATCCTACAACTGCGTGGGCCGCCGCGCAGCTGCCTTCGTCTTCCTGAAGCGTTTGCGAGGGTGCTAGAGATCGACCGGCCACCGAGGCCAAGGCTTCACATGGAGGGGTGTTGCCATGGCGACATGCGGGTGAACACAGGGTTCCCCGCCCCTCATGTGATGCTTCTTCGTCGGGGCTGGAAAACCTGCGCACGTGCCCATTGCTTGATGGATGGGCACGTCCTCTACTTCAAGCTACCGGAGAGCGACCTGCTCTCCGTCAAGGTCTTCGGGCACTCGGGACACAGGCTAGGGTGCTGTGCGGAGAGCTCGACCGATGGCGAAAGATCCTCTTTGAGCGAGAGCGACGAGGAGGACAGCGACAACGACGATGAGGGTAGCGGGCGGGAGGATGACGGGTCCGACTAGGCGTCGGACACACCGTCCCTGGGCGACGTCGGTAGCACCATCATCTGCATCGCCAGCTCCTTGAACTTCTCGTGGTCGCCTCCTTGGGCGGTTGGCGTGGAAAGGCCGGGGAAGATGAAGAAGGCGGGTGGCGGGCCGTCAAGTCGGAGTACGCGGGCACCGACGTCTTCATCGCGTATTGCCGGCCCGCTGCCTCATCTTTCGGCTCTTCTCCCGGCACCATCATCACCAGCCCTCTTCTAGACGGCCGCCGGGATGTTCTTTTGGTGTCTTCTACTGCTCGTACCTCGCCTAGGCACTCCTTTTGCCCTTCTGCCTTCTTGTTCAATTTCCTGAGGAGAGGGACAAGAAAGGGATTACGGGCACCTAATCTCTCTTAGTTTTTAAGCCTACGGGCCTTAGTAAGATTTAAACCTTGTAACCCCCTTGCT
Organism: Aegilops tauschii subsp. strangulata; assembly: GCF_002575655.3. Classification (NCBI taxonomy): domain Eukaryota; kingdom Viridiplantae; phylum Streptophyta; class Magnoliopsida; order Poales; family Poaceae; genus Aegilops; species Aegilops tauschii. The sequence continues at coordinate 271,554,693 of NC_053037.3, read as the reverse complement.
CATGTATGCATTCTGTATGAATTCTACTTGTTAACAACATATTAATGAAGAGAAGGGTGTTTGCTGGGTTTCTTTTGCGCATGGGCGAGGCCCACACCAAGGAGCGAATCGTTGTTATCTTAAGAAAACATCGTAGCCCAGCAACAGACCTTGTCGTTCTCCTGCTCTATGGCTCGACTACACTCATGACCTTGGCGGAGGTAGGGGAAAAGTAGGATTAGGACCTTCGCTCGTTCCCTTCCCAGCGCACTACGACCAAGTTCCGGCCCAAAGTAAGGTTTTTGGACATGGAAAAAGGGAGCAAGTTGGTATAAGAGTGAGCGAAGTCTCGTACGTTCAAGTTTCATACGGAAGTAGGGAGTGGGGGATGAAAGACTTATCTGATTTTGAAGCTCCCGGCAATCTTGGCTTGCTGTGGTCGGGTCTTTGGATCTGCAGGCCCCGGCAACCTTGGCATGCCGGGGTCGGGGCGCCGGCCTGTTCTATTTCCTCCAAACAGCTCAGCAGAAATGTCCATGCACCCTGTGAACCAAAAAGGATGGGAAGGAACAGAAAGACGCACACTCGACCTCTATGCTAGGGGTTAGTCGTCGCTAAGCACTATCAACCCTAACCGAGAGAGAGACACAACCTAGCATGCATGCTAAAACTTAGGGCGCCAGCGCTTCATTTATTTATGCTCAGGGTCTGCGCCTGGCTTTTTACAAAGGGTTATATGCCTTGCCGGCAAGGCTTGTACAAAAAGGTGGTCTGCCGGGGGGACCGGCAACCGCGCCTTACGGGTAAAACTTGCGAAGATGTTCGATGTTCCAGGAATTGCTTACTGGAATACCATCTTCGGTCTCCCGGCGAACTGCGCCGGGCCTGGTGACTCGTATTACCTGGTAAGGGCCTTCCCACTTCGGCGTCAACTTGTTGGAATTCTTGACCGACTGAACGCGCCGAAGAACAAGGTCGCCTTCCTTAAAGCTTCGGGCATGAACCTTGCAGCTATGGTAGCGGCGCAAGGCTTGCTGGTAGCGTGCTGCTCGCACAGCCGCCCGAAGACGATCTTCCTCAAGGAGTGTTGCGTCATCTTGCCGCAATTGCTCTTGCTCAAGCTCATCATAAGCGAGCACTCGGGGTGACCTGTATGTGAGTTCCGTCGGGAGAACTGCTTCTGCCTCGTAAACGAGGGAGAAGGGTGTCTGGCCGGTGGCTCGATTAGGTGTCGTTCTGATTGACCAAAGAACTGCCGACAATTCATCAATCTAGCGCCTTCCGCACTTATGTAGCCTGTCAAAAGTCCTTGCCCGGAGGCCTCGCAATACTTCAATATTTGCCCTCTCCGCCTGGCCGTTGCTCCAAGGATGCGCAATAGAAGCAAAACAGACCTTGCTGCCGAAGTCTTGAATGTATTGCATGAAGGTGCGGCTTGTGAACTGCGTGCCGTGGTCGGTGATGACTCTGTTTGGTACACCAAAACAGCAGACTAGCCCCTTGAAGAACTTGACGGCTGATTGTGCTGTCACCTTTCTCACTGCTTCTACCTCTGGCCACTTTGTGAACTTGTCGATTGCAACGTACAAGTACTCAAAGCCCCCGACAGCACGGGGGAAGGGGCCCAGTATGTCGAGCCCCCAGACCGAGAATGGCCAGGAAAGAGGGATTGTTTGGAGAGCTTGAGCTGGTTGATGAAGCTTCTTTGAATGGAACTGACACGCTTCACACTTGGTTACTAGTGCCGTTGCATCCTGGAGGGTAGTGGGCCAGAAGAAACCTTGCCAGAATTCCTTTCCGGCAAGGACCCTCGACCCTATGTGGGAGCCACATATGCCTCCGTGTATCTTTGCCAACAGCAACAGTCCTTCCTCCCAGGGAATGCACTTCAATTTCACACCGTTTGGTCTTTTTTTGTACAGAATGTTATCGACGAACTGATACATGGCAGACCGACGGGCTACTTTCTCCGCTTCTTCCTGCTCCACAGGGAGTTCCCCTGTTTGGAGAAAATGAAGGGTATGATGTGCCCATGCCGGAGCTTGAGGCTCGGCAGCAAGGACTAAAGGCATCTCCTCTGCCGTGGGGGCGGCTGTCTCCACGGCTAGGGCTTGACGCCCTGCCGGAGTCTGTTGCCCCATGGCAGGCTCAGCGTCCCCGGCAACATTTCTGCTGGCGGCTCCTAGGGGCTCGGCGGGAAAGTACTTGTCGGGACTTGATTTCCTCCGCTTGTTCCACTCCGTCGATGGTTCAACGTATGGTTGAGTTAGTCGAAGCAAAAAGGTACATGGTTCCACAGGCAGTTTGAGGGCAGCGCGTTTCGACAAGTAGTCGGCGATGGCGTTCTCCACTCGGGGAACTTGCTCCGCTTGTATACCGTCAAAACGCTCCTCCATCTTCCTCACTTCATCTACGTAGGCCTCCATCAACGGGCTCTGGTAATCCTTGTTAACTTGCTTGACAACAAGCTGTGAATCACCCCTGACGATGAGCTTCTTGATTCCGAGGTCTGCCATTATCCTGAGACCGGCAAGCAACCCCTCGTATTCGGTAGTGTTGTTTGTTGACATCTCCCTGGGAAAGTGCATATTGACTACATACTTGAGGTGCTCTCCGCTGGGTGCGACGAGCAGCACACCAGCACCGGCGCTTTGCAGCGAGAAAGCCCCGTCAAAGTACATAATCCAGTCGCGACTTGTTTCCTTGCCGGGGAGAGTGGTCTGCTGGATCTCTTCGTCGGGTGTTGAGGTCCATTCTACAATGAACTCCGCCAAGACTCAACTCTGGATTTTCGAAGTGATTTCAAACTTCAAACCAAAGCTCGGCAGTTCCATGGCCCATTCCACAATCCTCCCGGTTGCGTCTGGGTTATGCAATATCCGTTGCAATGGGAGGCGGGTGACGACGGTGATCTTGTGTGCTTGGAAGTAATGACGCAGCTTCCTCGAGGCCATAAGGAGGCCGAAGAGCAATTTCTGCACACCGGAGTACCTTTATCTAGCCCCCTGCAAGAGGGAGCTGACAAAGTAGACCGGGTGCTGCATCATCTTCTTCTTGTGCACTACTCCATTTGGTTGCGTCGCTTCTACTCCGGTGGCGTCAGATTCTATCGGGCGCTTTGCCTCGCCATTGGTCAGCCCTGCCGTTGCTATCACTTCCGCATTGACCTCCCTCTGCGCCACTAGCGCAGCACTGACCACTTGATTTGTTGCCGCTAGATATAGCAGCAACGGCTGTTGTGTTTTAGGCGCAACCAGTATTGGCTTAGAGGAGAGGTATTTCTTCAAATCCTGCAGCGCTGCTTCGACCACTGGGTTCCATTCCATTGGGCCCGCCTTTTTCAAGATTTTGAAAAAGGGAAGGGTGCGCTCAGCAGACTTGGAGATGAATCTGCTCATGGCGGCAACACAGCCAGCAAGCCGACGCACATCCTTCATCTGCCTAGGCGCCTCAATCTGCTCAATGGCCTTGATCTTGTCTGGATTCGCCTCAATCCCATGCGGTGACACAAAGAACCTGAGAAGTTTGCCGGACGGAATGCCGAAGACACACTTCTCAGGGTTCAGCTTGAGGTTGATCTTGCGCAAATTTGCAAACGTCTCTTCTAAGCCTTGTATGAGTGTTGCCTTGTCCTTGGTTTTGACCACTATGTCATCCATATAAGCTTCCATATTTCTATGTAGCTGAGGTTCAAAACCAATTTGGACTGCTCTTGCAAATGTTGAGCCAGCGCTCTTCGACCCGAAAGGCATTCGTATAAAACAATACGTACCACATGGGGTGTTGAACGCGGTCTTTTCTTCGTCTTCTCTTGCCATGAAGATCTTGTGGTATCCTGAGTAGGCATCAAGGAATGACAGAAGGTCACACCCGGCAGTGGAGTCTACAATCTGGTAAAAGCGCAGCAAAGGGAAAGGATCTTTTAGACAAGCCTTATTGATGTCCATGTAATCAATACACAGCCTCCATTTCCCATTTGCCTTGCGCACCACTACCGGATTGGCCAACCACGTTGGGTGGAGCACTCCTCTGACCAAGCCTGCCGCTTCCAACTTGCTGATCTCCTCTGTGATGAACTCTTGCCGCTCCAAGGCTTGCTTCCTGACCTTTTGCTTGACGGGTCGCGCATGAGGACAGACAGCAAGATGGTGCTCAATCACCTCCCTGGGAACACCGGGGATGTCGGATGCTTGCCGTGCAAACACATCGACATTCGCCCGTAGGAAGGTGATAGCGCGCTTTCCTATTTGCTGTCAAGGGTGGATCTTATGGTGAAAGCCCCTCCCGTGCCATCCTCCTTGACGGACACCTTCTTGGTCTCTGGCGGTGCAGCCCTGGATTTCTTGCTCTTACCGGTGGAGCTCTCTGGCATGTCCTCGACGGGAGCACAGCACTCCGAAGAGGTGCGCTTGCCGGAGTGGGTGCGAGAGGTCTTGCCGGTCTTCTTCCCTCCCGGGGCTTCGGCGGCAGGAGCAAGTGCCTTGGCGGCAGTCGCTGCAACTGCTTCCCAGTAGAGTTGGTCGGCCCAGATCAGCGCGTCTTTCTTGTCGGACGGGATGGTGATGATGGTCATCGGCCCAGGCATCTTCAGCGTGTTGTACGCGTAATGTGAGGACACCATAAACTTGGCTGGTGCTGGGCGGCCGAGGATCCCATTGTAGGGCAAGGGGATCTCGGCAATGTCAAAAACAATCCTCTCTGTCCTATAGTTCAGCTCGCCTCCAAATGTAACGGGCAGCGTGACTTTACCTTTCGGCTGACTTCTTCCTGGATTGACCCCTTGAAACGTGCCCGTCTCTTTGAGGTCTTCGTCAGGAATCTGCAGCCTTTTGATCACAGCAGGTGAGATCAAGTTCAGACCGGCCCCGCCGTCTACTAGCATTTTTGTCACCTTGAGGTTGCATATTGTTGGTGAAACCAACAATGGCAAACACCCGACCGCAGTTGTGCGTTCAGGGTGATCCTCGGTGTCAAAAATGATAGGCGTGTTGGACCACTTCAGTGGCTTTTGAGCATCGAACGGTGGTTCCGCCGCCGTGATCTCATGCGCCCACTGCTTGAGCTGGCGGTGAGAGGTGTGTAGTGAGGCGCCACCGTCCACGCACATAGCCTCTGTAGCTTTCTAGAACTCATGCTCGCCGGACTCGTCGTCCTCGTCATGATCGTCGTCTACCTGCTTTTTGTCGCGGCCCCGAGCGGGCCTTTCTTGTTGATTATCTTTGCCGCGGCGACCAACTTGGCCGCCACGCTTCTTGCCGGATCCTTCAGCACCATCTTGGCCCTTCTCCTTGTCCCGCCTTTCATATTCGGCTTTCTACTTCTCTGCGAGTTGATCGACTTGTCGGCAGTTCTGGAGGTCATGGCCCTTGGTGCGATGGATCTTGTAGTACTGCTTGTCGGAGCCTCCTGGCTTGTCGACAGCCGCCAAGGCCCGACAGGCGGCGCACCCGGCAGCCTCCTTGCCGGGGTCGTCAGCCTTGGTCTTCTTGGCAGCGCTGGCATCGTCGGATCCCTCAACGGCAAGCACGGCCTTGCCCTTGCGCTTCCTGTTGCGACGTCGGCCCTTCTTCGTCGGTGCAGCGGCATCTTCGTCTGTGGAGTCGGTTTCCGCACCGGCGTGTTCGCCGGAGTACTTCCTCCCCTCTTTAGCTCGAGCACATCTATCGGCCAGAACGTAAAGTTCGGCCACATCCTTGACCTTGTTCATCGCCAGCTCTTCATGCATCTTACGGTCACGCACATTCTGATGGAATGCGCTGATGACAGCAGCGGGATGAACATCTGGGATGTTGTATTGCACTCAGCTGAATCTCTGTATGTACTTGCGCAGATTTTCGCCTTCTTTCTGGGGGATGACATGCAAATCACTTGCCTGGCCATGAGCTTGGTGGTCTCCCGTAAAGGCGCCAACAAACTCATGGCACAGATCCGGCCAAGAAGAAATGGAATCCACTGGCAAGTGCATCTACCACGACATGACGTTGGGTTTAAGTGCCAACGGGGAGTAATTGGCAAGCACCTTGTCGTCGCGAGCTCCGGCCGCCTGCATCGCGATAGTGTAGATGCTGAGGAACTCCGACGGGTGTGTCTTGCCGTTGTACTTGTCACCGACATCAGGCTTGAACGTGCGGTGAGTGGGCCACTGGAACCGCCGCATCTCATGGGGAAAAGCTGGGAAACCCACCTCGTAAGTTAGGCCACCAGAGCCTCCCGGTGCTGGGTGGTCCATAGCGGGCCCCGCCCGCCTATCTGACTGGTGGCGCGCTTCGCGCCGTCGCTCAATGGTGGTTCGAGCATCTTCATGGGTTCGCTCCCGAAGAACTTGGCGTCGATCGCGGTGGGTCCGTGGGTCGGACGATGCTATGGAAACGTTATCACAAGTGTCGTCCCGACGGACCGGCACCCGCGGTAGCTGGCGTGGAGGAGGAGAGTGCACCGTGGCTGTAGCACCACCGGTCCTTCCACCACTGGGATGCGGCGGCTCGACAGAGCATCGGTCTAAGGACCCCGCTGGCCGCGGCTCATCCTTGTTGGCGATGCCAGCGAGGCTCCGGATAGTGTCTCTCCACTCGTCGAGCTTTTCCGCAGCAGGAGGGAAGTCGAGGAGCAACTGCGCGCTCGCCAAAGCTTCTGCTGGCGTGGGTGGCGGCGAAAGCTGCGTGGACCGTGACGCGCTCCAACTTCTAACTATGTTAGAAGGATCCGGCGCGCCATTTTCGCCATTTTCGCCAGCGCCTCAGCATGCATGCTGGTCTGGCGCGTCCCGTGACTGGTGCAGAGGACTCTTCCCGTGGCGGCGACCGGGGTCACTGGCGTGGTGGCGCTGCTCGTCGTGCACGACCTGGGAAGAGCGTGTTGTGGGCGCCGGCGTGGGCGTCCTGGAATTCGCCGTGCCACCTGTAGGTGGCACGACGCCGCTCTTGGAGGGCCCCGCGCCATCTCCGGGGGGCAAGGCTCCATTTTTGGATTTAGCGGCGTGCGGCCCATCGTCTCGTGCGCGAACAACGCCGCTCGCCAGGCTATGGCTGCCAGAGCGTCGTGGGTGCTCGCGAGACGCGCCTCGGCTCCCACCCACGACCGCTCCGTCGCCCGCCCGCCCTGGTACGGGCGGTTTGGCTCCAGATGAACCGATCGCCGTGATCATCTTCTTCTTAGGAGCCATAGCAATGGAGAACTGCTACACTAACTGCTAGGCCAGATTTTCACAACTGCGCGCCCCCTACCTGGCGCACCAGAGATGTCGGTGGGAACGACACCTATGGGATCACTGGGATCCCTTCTATGGTTGGCGAGCGCGGGGTTGTGCAAAGAGCGGGTCTAGAAGCCAGCACGAGGATCGTTTACCCAGGTTCGGGCCGCGAGGATGCGTAATACCCTACTCCTGCTTTGGTGTATATTTGAGTGTTCTTGAGCTCTTGAACTAGCTATGGTGTGTGCGTCGTCCAAAAGATCCGAATCCCCCCTCTGTACGCCTCGGGCCACGTTTTATATAAAAAAAGGGTCACCACAGTGGCACACAGGAGGTGGAAAGGTATGTACAGAGTACAAGCTTGTCGCCTGTCATTACAGGACAAAGCGCATTAAATGCGCTACTTAGGTGTCCACTTGCTTTATCGGGGGTGGTAACGAGGCCCGTCCCATCCGTCGCCGCTCTGCCTTGCTCCGACACGCGTCTAGGCCAACGAGGCATGCAGCGTCATGTAGGCTGGCAGGCTGCTGAGCTGGCGTGGTGGTAGGGTCTTCACGAAGATCTGCATGCCACCACGCAGGTGCTTGACTAGTTGGATTAGGAGCCACGTACTGCCACGTGGGTACTTGCTTTAGTCGGTGGGTCGGCCGCTGAGCTGGGGCGGCAAGGCCTTGTCGTGGTCTTGCGTATTTCCCGGCAAGGGTCTTGCCGGGGCCTTATGAGCCCCCTCAGCAAGAGTCTTGCCGGGGCCTTGCGGGTGTCTTCGGCAAAGAGCCTTGTCGGGGCCTCGTGGGCATCCTCGGCAAGGAGCCTTGCGGTTGTTTTGTTTTCTGTTCTCATCTAGGATTTGTAGGCTCTCTGTCTTCACAAAGATCTGCATGCCACCATGCAGGCACTTCCCGAGCCTTTGTTCCAACGTTGTCGATGGTGTCGGAACTCTCAGGCTCAAGGGTGGCTGCGATGTTAGCATTAGGCGAGCTGCCCTGGCAAGGCTCTTGCCGGGGCTGTGTAGGTCGCCCCAGCAAGGGTCTTGCCGGAGGAAAGCCCATCTAATCGCTATGTCTTCTGCGCCCTTGGTTGGAGCGTTGCTCTCATAGCCTTGCACTTCTGCTTTCCTCCTCTACCCTGCCAAGTGTGGTCACAGGCGTGGCTCTGACTGCCCGTGCACAAGTAAAGGGGTACAAAGGAGAGCCCCTACTTTCGTACACCGACATTGGTACTGTTCTGAACAAAACATTAAGTTAAAGATGTTAAACCGCAAGTAAAAGTGCACCATGATGATCTACGCGGTTTTCTAGTCAAGTTACATACAAAGTTCATTTACATTAAGTTAAAGTGCACCATGATTTCGAATTTTTTTCCTGTCATGCTTATGACACTTCTATGACAATAATTGTGACAACACCTGGTATCATCATAGATGTGGTTGGTTCCTACTTCTATGACAAAAAATCATGACAGAAAATTGGCTTTTCGTCCTGGACGGGCCGGAGACGCGGCTACATGATATTCTTTTGGCCGTCCATGACGGAAAAAATTGTGGTAGAAGCGAGGGCGAGGAAATTTTCGGGGAGTTCCCGTTTACGGTGGGTGGTCGGGGCCGATCGAGTGATGCACGGAGGGATTGTGCATTTCTCTCATACACGTACGTGCGTGTGTGCGAAGCGTTGGACTCTAACTGAACCCGAGCGAGACTTTCGCTTATTGAACCTGAGCGATCGCACTGGCTACGCGTTACTGAACCTGAGCGATCGATCGATCCCTGGCTGTTAACTAAACCCGATTGAGCGATTCCTTCGCTACTGCTGCTAAATGAAGCTGACTGAACCTACTGCCTCTTGATGAACAGTGAGTTGTTGGGGGTTGGATGAACAGTTCCCAGTGGGGGTTGGATGAACAGGACCTCATGATTTTAGAGGTCGTTGCCGCTGGATGAACAAGACCTCGATCGAGAGGAGGCCGCCACACACCCAAGCCAGTTGGGGGTGGATGAACAGGATCTTGTGGAGGGCTGGTTGAACAGGACCTCGTGTGGAGGGCTGGTTGAACAGTAGCCATTGGAGGCTGGATGAACAGGACCCCGTGGTGCATAGTAGCTGGTGGAGGCTGGTGAAAGTCGACGGTGGATGAACAGTAGCAGGTGGAGGCTGGAGGAAGTCGACGGTGGATGAACAGTATCCCATGGAGGCTGGAGCGAGGCAGTAGACGGTGGATGAACAGTAACCCGTGGAGTCCCACTTTGCGGTACGCCACACCCCTCCCGATGAACAGGACCCCGTTTCGACCGTATGCGCTCCAGCACAAGTATGTTTCCTTCGTTTTGCGGTATGCCACACCCCTCCCGATCAACAGCACCCTGTTTCGACCGTAGGAGCTTGAACACAAGTCCGTTTCCTCCGTTTTGCGGTATGCCAGACCCTTCCCGATGAACAGGGCCCTGTTTCAACCGTACGTGGTCGAACAGAAGGCCGTTTCCTCCGTTTTGCGGTACGCCAGACCCCATTCCGGCTGTTCCGTCCAAGCTAGTTGGCTCCCGTTGAATACAACCCATTTCGACCCAGTTTGGTGCCTCCCGATGAACAAGCTGCATTCCGACCCAGTCACTTGGCTCCCGGTGAACACAACGTTGTTTCCTCCATTGCGACCCAGCCGGTTAGCTGCCGATGAACAGGACAACGTCGCTGCCGTCCGTTGCCTCTCCATGTACACGAGCCCTAGCCGTCCGTATGCGCGACTACGGGTTTCGAGACCCCGATCGTATGTACGTATCTGGCTGTATTTTTTGGCGTGTGGCTGTATGTACGTGTACATGGTTTAGACGGGACAACCTAAACAGCTACGTGGGGGTCTCTACTATCACATGTGCTGCTACTTACTCGGCCATGGTTCATCGTTGCAGAGCAACCGATCGACCAGTATGTACGTACACGTTCGCGACAAGACAGACAACGCTACGTACGCTTCGACCAGGTGGGTCCCAGCTGTCAGGGAGGATAAGGACGCACTTCCTTGTGTGCGAAGACATAGCTGTTGGTTCCCAGCTGTCAGGGGGAGGAATCCTTTATTTTTTCCCATAATAAGGACGCACTTCCTTGCGTGCGAAGATATAGCTAGTGGGTCCCAGCTGCCGGGGGGAGAAAACATTATTTTTAGGGTAAAAAGGATGCAGTTGCATGCATGCGTCCATTGGCGTGGTGCGTCCCCACTGTCAGCCTCTCACGTTGATACGTCTCCAACGTATCTATAATTTTTGATTGTTCCATGCTATTATATTATCTGTTTTGGATGTTTATATGCATTAACATGCTATTTTATATTATTTTTGGGACTAACCTATTAACCTAGAGCCTAGTGCCAGTTCCTGTTTTTTCCTTATTTTTGAGTTTCGCAGAAAAGGAATATCAAACGGAGTCCAAACGGAATAAAACTTTCGCGATGATTTTTCTTGGACCCGAAGACAACTAGGAGACTTAGAGATGAAGTCAGAAGAGCCACGAGGGAGCCACAAGGATTGAGGGCACGCCCTTGTGGGCCCCTCGTGACTCCACCGATCTATTTCTTTCACCTATATATTCCCATATATCCCCAAACCAACAGAGGGAGCCACGAAAACACTTTTCCGCCACCGCAACCTTCTATACCCGTGAGAGCCCATCTAGGGGCCTTTACTAACGTCCTGCAGGAGGGGGATTCGATCACGGAGGGCTTCTACATCAACACCATGGCCCTTCTGATGAAGCGTGAGTAGTTTGCCACAGACCTACGGGTCCATCGCTAGTAGCTAGATGGATTCTTCTCTCTCTTTGATTCTCAATACCTTGTTCTCCTCGATGTTCTTGGAGATCTATTCGATGTAATACTTTTTTCCAGTGTGTTTGCCGAGATCCGATGAATTGTGGATTTATGATCAGCTTATCTATGAATATTATTTGAATCTTCTCTGGATTCTTATATGCATGATTTGATATCTTTGTAATTCTCTTCGAACTATCGATTTGGTTTGGCCCACTAGATTGGTTTTTCTTGCAATGGTAGAAGTGCTTAGCTTTGCGTTCAATCTTGCGGTGTCCTTTCCCTGTGACAGTAGGGGCAGCAAGGCACGTATTGTACTGCTGCCATCGAGGATAAAAAGATGGGGTTTTCATCATCTTGCTTGAGTTAATTCGTCTACATCATGTCATCTTGCTTAATGAGTTACTCCGTTTTTTATTAACTTAATACTCTAGATGCATGCTGGATAGCGGTCGATGTGTGGAGTAATAGTAGTAGATGAAGAATTTTTTCGGTCTACTAGACATGGACGTGATGCCTATATTCATGATCATTGCCTTAGTATCATCATAACTTTGCGCTTTTCTATCAATTGCTCGGCAGTAATTTGTTCACCCACCATGATATTTTCGATCTTGAGAGAAGCCTCTAGTGAAACCTATGCCCCCCCGGGTCTATTTTCCATCATATAAGTTTCCGATCTACAATTTTAGTTTCCGATTTAATTCCTTTGCAATCTTTCACTTTCCGATCTATAGACCAAAAATACCAAAAATATTTACTTTACCGTTTATCTATCTCTATGAGATCTCACCTTTGCCAGTTACCGTGAAGGGATTGACAACCCCTTTATCGCGTTGGGTGCAAGTTGTTTGATTGTTTGTGCAGGTATTCAGTGACTTGTGCGTTGTCTCCTAATGGATTGATACCTTGGTTGTCAAACTGAGGGAAATAGTTACTCTACTTTGCTGCATCACCCTTTCCTCTTCAAGGGAAAAACCAATGCAAGCTCATGAAGTACCGGGAAGAATTTTTTTCGCGGTTGCCGGGGAGATCTACGATAAGTCAAGCCATACCAAGTACCCATCATAAACTCTCATCTCTTGCATTACATTATTCGCTATTCGCCTCTCGTTTTCCTGTCCCCCACTTCTAAAACGATCTTCCAAAAGATTTGCCTTTTGTTCGCCCCTCTTCGTTCATCTTCTTCATTTGCCTTATGTGTGCTCGTGTGTTTGACCACTTGCCTTGCTCCTATGGCTAGTCCTCCCATCATTGTTAGCACTACTGATAACGAAGTTCTCAATTTTAAATAAATGGAGGGAGAAAAATTTAAAAGATGCTTGGTATAGAATTTGCAATGCTCAAAATAGATCTACAGGAAATCAATCTACTGCCGTTCTTCTTCGCAATTTTTATGTGGGCGTTACTCCTTGGAATAGATATGTTCTAGTCGCCATTACCGGAGGGAATTTTTTGGGTAGCAATACTTTTGATTCTTACAATGCCATGATAGATTTGTTAGGCCCACCACCTCTTTTGATCAATGGAACTGTTTTAACCTTGGAGCATGTAATTAAAAGGCTTGATATTATTGAGAATAAGGTTGCCACCGTTGAATATGAGAATACCTAGATCTATTCGCGTTTTATGGCTAGCTAAGGGCGTTAAACAATAGTGCTTGTTGGGAGGCAACCCAATTTTATTTTTTGTTTTTGCTTTTTAGGTTCTATTTTGCAATAAATTATTCATCTAGCCTCTGGTTAGATGTGGTTTTGTGTTTTAATTAGTGTTTGTGCCAGGTAAGACCTTTGGGATAGCTTACAATAATAATTGATTTGATCTTGCTGAAAAACAGAAATTTTTGAGCTCATGAAAAAAATTCTCATTTTTAACAGAAGAGTGATAAAATACTGATTCTTTTTGAACAAGATTAATAAACAAATTTCTTAGGTTTTCCTCATTTTTCAGAATTTTTGGAGTTACAGAAGTATTCGAAATATCCAGATTGCTACAGACTGTTCTGTTTTTGACAGATTCTGTTTTCTATGTGTTGTTTGCTTATTTTGATGAATCTATGGCTAGTATCGGGGGGTATGAACCATGGAAAAGTTGGAATACAGTAGATATTACACCAATATAAATAAAGAATTAGTTCACAACAGTACCAAACGTGGTGCTTTATTTCTTATACTAACGGAGCTTATGAGATTTTCTGTTGAGTTTTGTGTTGTGAAGTTTTCAAGTTTTGGGTAAGGATTTGATGGACTATGGAATAAGGAGTGGCAAGAGCCTAAGCTTGGGGATGCCCTAGGCACCCCAAGGTAATATTCAAGGACAACCAAGAGCTTAAGCTCGGGGATGCCCCGGAAGGCATCATCTCTTTCGTCCTCGTCTATCGGAAACTTTACTTGAGGCTATATTGTTATTCACCACATGATATGTGTTTTGCTTGGAGCGTCTTGTATGATTTGAGTCTTTGCTTTTTAGTTTGCCAAAATCATCCTTGCTATACACACCTTTTGAGAGAGACACACATGAATCATGATTTATTAGAATACTCTATGTGCTTCACTTATATCTTTTGAGCTAGGCAATATTGCTCTAGTGCTTCACTTATATCTTTTTAGAGCACGGCAGTGGTTTCTTTTCTAGAAATTGATGAACTCTCATGCTTCACTTATATAATTTTGAGAGTCTCTAAACAGCATGGTAATTTGCTTTGGTTATAAATTTAGTCCTAATATGATAGGCATCCAAGAGGGATATAATAAAAACTTTCATATAAAGTGCATTGAATACTATGAGAAGTTTGATTCCTTATGATTCTTTTGAGATATGAAGATGGTGATATTTGAGTCCTGCTAGTGAGTAATTGTGAATTTGAGAAATACTTGTGTTAAAGTTTGTGATTCCAGTAGCATGCACGTATGGTGAACCGTTAAGTGATGAAGTCGGAGCATGATTTATTTATTGATTGTCTTCCTTATGAGTGGCGGTTGGGGACGAGCGATGATCTTTTCCTACCAATCTATCCCCCTAGGAGCATGCGCGTAGTACTTTGTTTCGATAACTAATAGATTTTTGCAATAAGTATGTGAGTTCTTTATGACTAATGTTGAGTCCATGGATTATACGCACTCTCACCCTTCCACCATTGCTAGCCTCTCTAGTGCCACACTACTTTCGCCGGTGCCATAAACCCACCATATACCTTCCTCAAAACAGCCACCATACCTACCTATTATGGCATTTCCATAGCTATTCCGAGATATATTGCCATGCAACTTTCCACCATTCCGTTTATTATGACATGCTCCATCATTGTCATATTGCTTTGCATGATCATCTAGTTGACATTGTATTTGTTGCAAAGCCACCGTTCATAATTCTTTCATACATGTCACTCCTGATTCATTGCACATCCCGGTACACTGCCGGAGGCATTCATATAGATCATAGTTTGTTCTAAGTATCGAGTTGTAAGTAAACAAAAGTGTGATGATCTTCATTATTAGAGCATTGTCCCATGTGAGGAAAGGATGATGGAGACTATGATTCCCCCACAATTCGGGATGAGACTCCAGACGAAAAAAAGAGGCCAAAAAATGAGAGAAGGCCCAAATAAAAAATGAGTGAAAAGAGAGAAGGGGCAATGCTACTACCCTTTTACCACACTTGTGCTTCAAAGTAGCACCATGAACTTCATGATAGAGGGTCTCCTATATTGTCACTTTCATATACTAGTGGGAATTTTCATTATACAACTTGGCTTGTATATTCCAATGATGGGCTTCCTCAAATTGCCCTAGGTCTTCGTGAGCAAGCAAGTTGGATGCACACCCACTTAGTTTCTTTTTGAGCTTTCATAAACTTATAGCTCTAGTGCATCCGTTGCATGGCAATCCCTACTCACTCACATTGATATCTATTGATGGGCATCTCCATAGCCCATTGATACGCCTAGTTGATGTGAGACTATCTCCTTCTTTTTGTCTTCTCCACAACCACCGTCTATTCCACCTATAGTGCTATATCCATGGCTCAAGCTCATGTATTGCGTGAAAGTTAAAAAGTTTGAGAACATCAAAAGTATGAAACAATTGCTTGGCTTGTCATGGGGGTTGTGCATGATTTAAATATTTTGTGTGATGAAGATGGAGTATAGCCAGACTATATGATTTTGTAGGGATAAGCTTTCTTTGGCCATGTTATTTTGAGAAGACATAATTTCCTTGTTAATATGCTAGTATTATTGTTTTTATGTCAATATTAAACTTTTGTTTTGAATCATATGGATCTGAACATTCATGCCACAATAAAGAAATTACATGGATAAATATGTTAGGTAGCATTCCACTTCAAAAATTATGTTTTTATCATTTACCTACTCGAGGACGAGCAGGAATTAAGCTTGGGGATGCCTGATACGTCTCCAACGTATCAATAATTTATGATAGTTCCATGCTATTATATTATCTGTTTTGGATGTTTTATATGCATTAATATGCTATTTTATATTGTTTTGGGGACTAACTTATTAACCTAGAGCCCAGTGCCAGTACCTGTTTCTCCTTGTTTTTGAGTTTCGCAGAAAAGGAATATCAAACAGAGTCCAAATGGAATAAAACTTTTGCTATGATTTTTCTTGGACCCGATGACAACCAGGAGAGTAAGAGATGAAGTCAGAAGAGCCACGAGGCGGCCACAAGGACGGAGGGCGCGCCCAAGGGGTAGGGCGTGCCCCCACCCTTGTGGGCCTGTCGTGACTCCACCGACCTATTTCTTTCACCTATATATTCCCATAAATCCCCAAACCAACAGAGGGAGCCGCGAAAACACTTTTCCACCGCCGCAACCTTCTGTACCGGTGAGATCCCATCAAGGGGCCTTTTTTGGTGTCCTGCCGGAGGAGGATTCATTCACAGAGGGCTTCTACATCAACACCATTGCCCTTCCGATGAAGCATGAGTAGTTTGCCACGGACCTACGGGCCCATAGCTAGTAGCTAGATGGCTTCTTCTCTCTCTCTCTTTGATTCTTAAAACCATGTTCTCCTTGATGTTCTTGGAGATCTATTCGATGTAATACTTTTTTGCGGTGTGTTTGCCGAGATCCGATGAATTGTGGATTTATGATCAGCTTATCCATGAATATTATTTGAATCTTCTCTAAATTCTTATATGAATGATTTGATATTTTGTAATTCTCTTCGAACTATTGATTTGGTTTGGCCAACTACATTGGCTTTTCTTGCGATGCGAGAAGTGCTTAGCTTTGGGTTCAATCTTGCGGTGTCCTTTCCCAGTGACAGTACGGGTAGCAAGGTACATATTGTATTGTTGCCATCGAGGATAAAAAGATGGGGTTTCATCATATTGCTTGAGTTAATTCCTCTACATCATGTCATCTTGCTTAATGTTGTCGGTGTACAAAAAGAGGGGCACACTTTTGTACCCCTTTACTTGTGCACGGGCAGTCGGAACCGCGCCCACGGTCACACTAAGCAGAACAGGGGAGGTGAGCCAAGGTAAGACCGAAGCCCAAGATAATAAGAGCAACGCCAAGGCCAAGGCCACAAAGAGCAGTGGGACGAAGCAGGTTCCCCCGGCAAGACCCTTGCCGGGGCAGCTCGCCCCACACCAACAGAGCAAGCCACCCTTGAGCCCACGGTCTCCAACGTCACGTTAGGCCAGGGCTCGGGAGGCACCTCCATGGTGGCATGCAGATCTTTGTGAAGACAAGGAACACTCAAGATCAGATGAGGATTAGAAGATGGCGATCCTTGGCAAGATCCTTGCCGAGGAAGGCCACCAGACCCCCGGCAAGGTCCTTGCCGGGGACGACAGCGCGCCACGGCAAGACCCTTGCTAGGCCACACGGCAAGACCCTTGCCGGGCCACCCGGCAAGGCCCTCACCAAGGACGCCAGCGGGGCCACCGCCAGGCCCGCGCCAACCAAGCTTCCACCGCCGTTCACATGCAGATGCCAGCTCAACCAGCTGGGCGGGCACCTGCGTGGCAACATGCAGCTCCCAGGCCAACTCATCAAGCGCCTGCGTGGCGGCATGCAGATCTTCGTGAAGGCTCCACCACCGCGCCACCTCAGCTGCCTGCCTGCCTACGTGGCGCCGCATGCGTCGCTGGCCAAGGCGCGTGTCGAAGCAAGGAGGAGCAGCGACGGACGGTACGGGCCTCGCCCCCGTCCCCAATAAAGCAAGGGGACACCTAAGCTACGCATTAAATGCGTCTTGTCCTGTAATACGAGCGATAAGCTCAGGGCACTGTGTGCCTTTCCACCTCCTGTGTGCCACTGTGGCGGCCCCTTCCGACTATAAAAGGAGGCCCACGGCATACTGGAGAAGGATTCGGCTCTTTCAAACCACGCACTCACCACAGCTAGTTCAAGAGCTCAAGAACTCTCTGAAATACACCCACTAAAGCAGGACTAGGGTTTTTACGCATCCTCGCGGCCACCGTAGTAGGGATTCTTGTGATCCCATAGGTGTCGTTTCCCCGACATCTTTGGTGCACCAGGTAGGGGGCGCAATTGTGAGAATCTGGTCTAGTAGCTAGCCAAGTAGTTCTTCGTCGCCATGGCTCCTAAGAAGAAGACGGCCATGGCGATCGGCTCGTTGGGAGCCGAACGGCCCGTGCCGGTGCGGACGTGCAGTGGACCGGTCGCAGACAGGACCCAGGCCGCGGTCCGCGAGCACCAGTATCGCCCTGGCAGTCAGAGTTTGGCGAGCGGCGTCGTTCGTGCGCCAGACGACCGTCCGCACGTCGCCAGATCCAAGGACGGAGCTGCCCCCCCCCCACAGGTGGCGCGGGGCCCTCCAGGGGTGCCGTTGTTCCACCTCCGAGCGCCGCAGCGACCTCCAAGACGCCCACACCGGTGACCACTGCGCGCTCTTCCCATGGTGTGCGCACCGAGCAGCGTCACCACGCTGGTGACCCTGGGCACCGCCAGGGGAAGAGCCCGGTGCGTCATCCGCAAGATGAAGGGGTTCAGCATGCCCGCAGAAGTGCTGGCGAGAATGGCACGCAGCCGCTGGGTCGTAACGGAGCTCCTTCTAACATAGTTAGAAGTCAGAGCGCGTCGCGATCCACGCAGCTGTCACCGCCGCCCACGCCAGCAGAAGCTTTGGCACGCGCGCAGCTGCTCCTCGACTTCCCTCCTGCTGCGGAGAAGCTCGACGAGTGGAGGGCCACCATCCGGAGCCTCATCACCGTCGCCAACAAAGACGATCCGCGACCGGCGGGGCCCTCGGGTCGGCGCTCCACCGAGCCACCACGTGCTGGCGCTGGGAGGACCGGGCGAGCTGCGGCCACGGTGCACTCTCCTCCTCCTCGCCAGCCGCCGCGGGCGTCGACCCGTCGTGACGACGCTTGTGATAATATCTCCATAGCGTCGTCCGACCCGTGGACCCTCCGCTGAAGGAAATATGCCCTAGAGGCAATAATAAAGTTATTATTTATTTCCTTATATCATGATAAATGTTTATTATTCATGCTAGAACTGTATTAACTGGAAACTTGATACATGTGTGAATACATAGACAAACAGAGTGTCACTAGTATGCCTCTACTTGACTAGCTCGTTGATCAAAGATGGTTATGTTTCCTAGCCATAGACATGCCCAGTCCTTGCGAAGGTTAAAACAGTACCAACTTGACAAACTATCGTTGTGGTTTTGATGCGTAGGTAAGAACGGTTCTTGCTAAGCCCGTAGCAGCCACGTAAAACTTGCAACAACAAAGTAGAGGACGTCTAACTTGTTTTTGCAGGGCATGTTGTGATGTGATATGATCAAGACATGATGCTATATTTTATTGTATGAGATGATCATGTTTTGTAACCGAGTTATCGGCAACTGGTAGGAGCCATATGGTTGTCGCTTTATTGTATGCAATGCAATCTCCATGTAATTGTTTTACTTTATCACTAAGCGGCAGCAATAGTCGTAAAAGCAATAGTTGGCGAGACGACAACGATGCTACGATGGAGGTCAACGTGTCGCGCCGGTGACGATGGTGATCATGACGGTGCTTCGGAGATGGAGATCACAAGCACAAGATGATGATGGCCATATCATATCACTTATATTGATTGCATGTGATGTTTATCTTTTATGCATCTTATCTTGCTTTGATTGACGGTAGCATTATAAGATGATCTCTCACTAAAATTTCAAGATAAAAGTGTTCTCCCTGAGTATGCACCGTTGCGAAAGTTCTTCGTGCTGAGACACCACGTGATGATCGGGTGTGATAGGCTCTACGTTCAAATACAACGGGAGCAAAACAGTTGCACACGCGGAATACTCAGGTTAAACTTGACGAGCCTAGCATATGCAGATATGGCCTCGGAACACTAAGACCGAAAGGTGGAGCGTGAATCATATAGTAGATATGATCAACATAGTGATGTTCACCATTGAAAACTACTCCATTTCACGTGATGATCGGACATGGTTTAGTTGATATGAATCACGTGATCACTTAGAGGATTAGAGGGATGTCTATCTAAGTGGGAGTTCTTAAGTAATATGATTAATTGAACTTAAATTTATCATGAACTTAGTCCTGTAAGTATTTTGCAAATTATGTTGTAGATCAATAGCTCGCGTTGTTGCTTCCCTGTGTATATTTTTGATATGTTCCTAGAGAAAAATTATGTTGAAAAATGTTAGTAGCAAAGATGCGGATTGGATCCGTGATCTGAGGATTATCCTCATTGCTGCACAGAAAAATTATGTCCTTGATGCACCGCTAGGTGACAGACCTATTGCAGGAGCAGATGCAGACGTTATGAACATTTGGCTAGCTCAATATGATGACTACTTGATAGTTTAGTGCACCATGCTTAACGGCTTAGAATCGGGACTTCAAAGACGTTTTGAACGTCATGGACCATATGAGATGTTCCAGGAGTTGAAGTTAATATTTCAAGCAAATACCCGAGTTGAGAGATATGAAGTCTCCAACAAGTTCTATAGCTAAAAGATGGAGGAGAATAGCTCAAGCAGTGAGCATGTGCTAAGATTGTCTGGGTACTACAATCGCTTGAATCAAGTGGGGGTTAATCTTCCAGATAAAATAGTGATTGACAGAATTCTCTAGTCACCATCACCAAGTTAGTAGAACTTCGTGATGAACTATAGTATGCAAGGGATGACGAAAGTAATTCCCGAGCTCTTCGTGATGCTGAAATCGACGAAGGTAGAAATCAAGAAAAACATCAAGTGTTGATGGTTGACGAAACCACTAGTTTCAAGAAAAGGGCAAAGGGAAGAAGGGGAACTTCAAGAAGAACGGCAAGCAAGTTGCTGCTCAAGTGAAGAAGCCTAAGTCTGATCCTAAGCCTGAGACTAAGTGCTTCTACTGCAAAGGGACTGGTCACTGGAAGCGGAACTACCCCAAGTATTTGGTGGATAAGAAGGATGGCAAAGTGAATAAAGGTATATTGGATATACATGTTATTGATGTGTACTTTACTAGTGTTTATAGCAACCCCTCGGTATTTGATACTGGTTCAGTTGCTAAGAGTAGTAACTCGAAACGGGAGTTGCATAATGAACAGAAACTAGTTAAGGATGAAGTGACGATGTGTATTGGAAGTGGTTCCAAGATTGATATGATCATCATCGCACACTCCCTATACTTTCGGGATTAGTGTTGAAACTAAATAAGTGTTATTTGGTGTTTGCATTGAGCATGAATATGATTTGATCATGTTTGTTGCAATACGGTTATTCATTTAAATTAGAGAATAATTGTTGTTCTGTTTACATGAATAAAACCTTCTATGGTCATACACCCAATAAAATGGTTTGTTGGATCTCGATCGTAGTGATACACATATTCATAATAATGAAGCCAAAAGATGCAAAGTTAATAATGATAGTGCAACTTATTTGTGGCACTGCTGTTTAGGTCATATTGGTGTAAAGCGCATGAAGAAACTCCATGCTGATGGGATTTTGGAATCACTTGATTATGAATCACTTGATGCTTGCGAACCATGCCTTATGGGAAAGATGACTAAGACTCCGTTCTCCGGAACAATGGAGCGAGCAACTGACTTATTGGAAATAATACATACTGATGTATGCGATCCGATGAGTGTTGAGGCTCGCGGCGGGTATCGTTATTTTCTGACCTTCACAGATGATTTGAGCAGATATGGGTATATCTACTTGATGAAACATAAGTCTGAAGCATTTGAAAAGTTCAAAGAATTTCAGAGTGAAGTGGAAAATCATCGTGACAAGAAAATAAGGTTTCTACGATCTGATCGCGTTGACAAATATTTGAGTTACGAGTTTGGCCTTCAGTTAAAACAATGTGAAATAGTTTCACTACTCATGCCACCTGGAACACCACAGTGTAATGGTGTGTCCGAACATCGTAACCATACTTTATTAGATATGGTGCGATATATGATGTCTCTTACCGATCTACCACTATCGTTTTGGGGTTATGCATTAGAGACAGCTACATTCACGTTAAATAGGGTACCATCTAAATTCGTTGAGACAACATCTTATGAACTGTGGTTTGGCAAGAAACCAAAGTTGTCGTTTCTTAAAGTTTGGGGTTGCGATACTTATGTGAAAAAGTTTCATCCTGATAAGCTCAAACCCAAATCGGAGAAATGTGTCTTCATAGGATACCCAAAGGAGACAGTTGGGTACACCTTTTATCACAGATCCGAAGGCAAGACATTCGTTGCTAAAGTATGGATCCTTTCTAGAGAAGGAGTTTCTCTCGAAAGAAGTGAGTGGGAGGAAAGTAGAACTTGATGAGGTAATTGTACCTGCTCCCTTATTGGAAAGTAGTTCATTGCAGAAACCAGTTTCTGTGACGCCTATACCAATTAGTGAGGAAGTTAATGATGATGATCATGGAACTTCAGATCAAGTTATTACTGAACCTCGTAGGTCAACCAGAGTAAGATCCGCACCAGAGTGGTACGGTAATCCTGTTCTGGAGGTTATGTTACTAGACCATGACGAACCTACGAACCATGAAGAAGCGATGGTGAGCCCAGATTCCGCAAAATGGCTTGAGGCCATGAAATCTGAGATGAGATCCATGTATGAGAACAAAGTATGGACTTTGATTGACTTGCCCAATGATCGGCGAGCCATTGAGATTAAATGGATCTTCAAGAGGAAGACGGACGCTGATAGTAGTGTTACTATCTACAAAGCTAGAATTGTCGCAAAAGGTTTTCGACAAGTTTAAGGTGTTGACTACGATGAGAGTTTCTCACTCGTATCTATGCTTAAGTCTGTCTGAATCATGTTAGCAATTGCCGCATTTTATGAAATCTGGCAAATGGATAAACAAAACTGCATTCCTTAATGGATTTATTAAAGAAGAGTTGTATATGATGCAACCAGAAGGTTTTGTCAATCCTAAAGGTGCTAACAAAATATGCAAGCTCCAGCAATCCATCTGTGGACTGGTGCAAGCATCTCGGAGTTGGAATATACGCTTTGATAAGTTGATCAAAAGATATAGTTTTATACAGACTTGCGGTGAAGCCTGTATTTACAAGAAAGTGAGTGGGAGCACTACAACATTTCTGATAAGTATATGTGAATGACATATTGTTGATCGGAAATAATGTAGAATTATTCTGCAAAGCATAAAGGAGTGTTTGAAAGGAGTTTTTCAAAGAAAGACCTCGGTGAAGCTGCTTACATATTGAGCTTCAAGATCTATAGAGATAGATCAAGACGCTTGATAAGTTTTTTCAATGAGTACATACCTTAACAAGATTTTGAAGTGGTTCAAAATGGAACAGTCAAAGAAAGAGTTTCTTGCCTGTGTTACAAGTTGTGAAATTTGAGTAAGACTCAAAGCCTGACCACGGCAGAAGATAGAAAAAGAATGAAAGTCATTCCCTATGCCTCGGCCATAGGTTCTATAAAGTATGCCATGCTGTGTACCAGATCTATTGTATACCCTACACTGATTTTGGCAAGGGAGTACAATAGTGATCTAGGAGTAGATCACTGGACATCGGTCAAAATTATCCTTAGTGGAATAAGGTTACGTCGATGCAAGTTTTGACACTAATCTAGATGACTCTAAGTCTTGGTCTAGATACATATTGAAAGAGGGAGCAATTAGCTAGAGTAGCTCCGTGCAGAGCATTGTAGACATAGAAATTTGCAAAATACTTACGGATCTGAATGTGACAGACTCGTTGACTAAAATTATCTCACAAGCAAAACATGATCACACCTTAGTACTCTTTGGGTGTTAATCACATAAGCGATGTGAACTAGATTACTGACTCTAGTAAACCCTTTAGGTGTTGGTCACATGACGATGTGAACTATGGGTGTTAATCACATGGTGATGTGAACTATTGATGTTAAATCACATGGCAATGTGAACTAGATTATTGACTCTAGTGCAAGTGGGAGACTGAAGGAAATATGCCCTAGAGGCAATAATTAAGTTATTATTTATTTCCTTATATCATGATAAATGTTTATTATTCATGCTAGAACTGTATTAACTGGAAACTTGATACATGTGTGAATACATAGACAAACAGAGTGTCACTAGTATGCCTCTACTTGACTAGCTCGTTGATCAAAGATGGTTATGTTTCCTAGCCATAGACATGAGTTGTCATTTGATTAACGGGATCACATCATTAGGAGAATGATGTGATTGACTTGACCCATTCCGTTAGCTTAGCACTCGATCGTTTAGTATGTTGCTATTGCTTTCTTCATGACTTATACATGTTCCTATGACTATGAGATTATGCAACTCCCGTTTACCGGAGGAACACTTTGTGTGCTACCAAATGTCACAACGTAACTGGGTGATTATAAAGGTGCGCTACAGGTGTCTCCGAAGGTACTTGTTGGGTTGGCGTATTTCGAGATTAGGATTTGTCACTCCGATTGTCGAAGAGGTATCTCTGGGCCCACTCGGTAATGCACATCACTATAAGCCTTGCAAGCATTGCAACTAATGAGCTAGTTGCGGGATGATGTATTACGGAACGAGTAAAGAGACTTGCCGGTAACGAGATTGAACTAGGTATTGAGATACCGACGATCGAATCTCGGGCAAGTAACATACCGATGACAAAGGGAACAACGTATGTTGTTATGCGGTTTGACCGATAAAGATCTTCGTAGAATATGTGGGAGCCAATATGGGCATCCAGGTCCCGCTATTGGTTATTGACCGGAGACGTGTCTCGGTCATGTCTACATAGTTCTCGAACCCGTAGGGTCCGCACGCTTAACGTTACGATGACAGTTTTATTATGAGTTTACGAGTTTTGATGTACCGAAGGAGTTCGGAGTCCCGGATGAGATCAGGGACTTCACGAGGAGTCTCGAAATGGTTGAGACGTAAAGATCGATATATTGGACGACTATATTCGGACATCGGAAAGGTTCCGAGTGATTCGGGTATTTTTCGGAGTACCGGAGAGTTACGGGAATTCGTATTGGGCCTTAATGGGCCATACGGGAAAGGAGAGAAAGGCCCCAAAGGGTGGCCGCACCCCTCCCCATGGACTAGTCCGAATTGGACTAGGGAGGGGGGGCCTTCCTTCTTTCTCCTTCTCCCTTCCCTTTTCCTACTCCAACAAGGAAAGGAGGAGTCCTACTCCCGGTGGGAGTAGGACTCCCCCCTTGGCGCGCCCTCCTCCTAGGCCGGTCGCCTCCCCCCTTGCTCCTTTATATACGGGGGCAGGGGGGCACCCCAGAGACACAACAATTGATCTATTGATCTCTTAGTCGTGTGCGGTGCCCCCCTCCACCATATTACACCTCGATAATATCGTAGCGGTGCTTAGGCGAAGCCCTGCGTCGGTTGAACATCATCATCGTCACCACGCCGTCGTGCTGACGAAACTCTCCCTTAACACTCGGCTAGATCGGAGTTCGAGGGACGTCATCGAGCTGAACTTGTGCTGAACTCGGAGGTGCCGTGCGTTCGGTACTTGATCGGTCGGATCGTGAAGACGTACGACTACATCAACCGCGTTGTGTTAACGCTTCCGCTTTCGGTCTACGAGGGTACGTGGACAACACTCTCCCCTCTCGTTGCTATGCATCACCATGATCTTGCGTGTGCGTAGGATTTTTTTTTTGAAATTACTACGTTCCCCAACATCCGCGACCAGCGCCAGGTTCTTCGGGAGCGAGCTCACGAAGACGCTCGGACTACCGTCGAGCGCCGGCGCAAAACGCGCCGCCAGTCGGACAAGCGGGCGGGACCCTCTATGGACCACCCAGCACCAGGGGGCTCCGGCAGCCTACCTTACAAGGTGGGTTGCCCGGCCTTCACCCGTGAGCTGCGGCAGTTCCAGTGGCCGTCCCACCGCAAGTTCAAGCCCGACGTCGGCGAGAAGTACACTGGCAAGACCCATCCGTCGAAGTTCCTCAGCATCTACACCATCGCGATGCAGGCTGCTGGAGCTCGCGACGACAAGGTGCTTGCCAACTATTTTCCGCTGGCGCTGAAGCCCAATGTTATGTCTTGGTTGATGCACTTGCCGGTGGATTCCATTTCTTCTTGGTCGGGTCTGTGCCATGAGTTCGTTGGCACCTTCACAGGAGGCCACCAAGCTCATGGCCAGGCCAATGATCTGCATATCATTCCCCAGAAGGAAGGGGAAACCCTGGTAAGTACATCCAGGGATTCAGCCGGGTGCAGTACAACATCCCCCACGTTCATCCCGCCGCTGTGATCAACACGTTCCACCAGAACGTGCACAACCGCAAGATGCGCGAAGAGCTGGCGATGACCAAGGTTAAGGATGTGGCCGAACTCTACGTTCTGGCTGATAGGTGCGCCCGGGCTGAAGAGGGAAGGAAGTACCCCGGCAAAGACGCCGGTACGGAAACTGACTCTACCGATGAAGACGCCGCCACCCCGACGAAGAAGGGCCGGCGTCGCAATAGGAAACGCAAAGGCAAGGCCGTGCTTGCCGTTGAAGGATCTGACGACACCGGCGCCGGCAAGAAGGTCAAGGCAGACACCCCTGGCAAGGAGATTGCCGGGTGCGCCGCCTGCCGAGCCTTGGCGGCTACCGACAAGCCAGGAAGCTCTGGCAAGCAATACTGCAAGATCCACCGCACCAAGGGCCACAACCTCCAGAACTGCCGACAAGTCGAGCTGCATGCTGAGAAGCAAAAAGATGAGTACGAGAGGCGGGACAAGGAGAAGGACCAGGACGGTCTGAGGGATCCGGCAAGAAGCTTGGCGGCCAAGGAAGCCGCCCCGACAAGGACAACCAGCAAGAGAGGCCCGCCCGGGGCCGTGACAAGAAACAAGAAGATGATGATCACGACGAGGACGATGAGTCCGGTGAGCACGGGTTCCAGAAGGCTACGGAGGCCATGTGCGTCGATGGCGGCGCCTCGGTGCATACTTCTCACCGCCAGCTCAAGCAGTGGGCGCGTGAGATTACAGCAGCGGAGGCGTAGTTCGACGCTCAGAAGCCGCTGAAGTGGTCCAGCACGCCCCTCATCTTTGACGCCGAGGACCACCCTGACCGCACAACCGCGGTCGGGTGTTTGCCATTGTTGGTCTCACCAACGATACGCAACCTCAGGGTGAACAAGATGTTGGTTGACGGCGGGGCCGGCCTGAACCTGATCTCGCCTGTCGTGATTAAAAGATTGCAAATCCCTGATGGAGACCTCGAGGAAACGGGCACGTTTCAAGGGGTCAATCCGGGGAGGAGCTAGCCGAAGGGGAAGGTCACACTCCCCGTGACGTTTGGAGGGGAGTTGAACTACAAAATGGAGAGGATCATCTTTGACGTGGCCGAGATCCCCTTGCCCTACAACGGGATCCTCGGCCGCCCGGCACTAGCCAAGTTCATGGCAGCATCACACTACGCCTACAACATGCTAAAGATGCCCGGGCCGTTGACCATCATCTCCGTCCCCTTCGACAAGAAGGACGCGCTGATCTGCGACGACCAACTCTACCGGGAAGCAGTTGCAGCAGCTGCCGTCAAGGCGCCTGCTCCTGCCGCTGAAGGCCCGGGAGGGAAGAAGAAGCCCGACAAGACCTCTCGCACCCACTCCGGCAAGCGCACCTCCTCGGAGTGTTGTGCTACCGTCGAGGACGTGCCAGAGAGCTCTACCGGCAAAAGCAAGAAATCCAGAGCCGAGCCACCGTAGACGAAGAAGGTGTCCGCCAGGGAGGATGGCACGGGAGGGGCCTTCACCATAGGCTCCACCCTCGACAGCAAATAGGAAGGCGCGCTCGTCACCTTCCTGTGGGCGAATGTCGACGTGTTTGCGTGGCAAGCATCCGACATCCCCGGTGTTCCTAGGGAGGTGATTGAGCACCACCTAGCTGTCTGCCCTCATGCGCGGCCCGTCAAGCAGAAGGTCAGAAAGCAAGCTCTGGAGAGGCAGGAATTCATCACAGAGGAGATTAGGAAGTTGGAAGCAGCAAGTTTGGTGAGAGGAGTGCTCCACCCGACGTGGTTGGCCAATCCGGTAGTGGTGCGCAAGGCGAACGGGAAGTGGAGGCTGTGTATTGACTACACAGATATCAATAAGGCTTGTCCCAAGGACCCCTTCCCGTTGCCGCGCATCGACCAGATTGTTGACTCCACGGCCGGGTGTGATCTGTTATCATTCCTCGATGCCTATTCGGGCTACCACCAAATCTTCATGACAAGAGAGGATGAAGAAAAGACGGCATTCATCACCCCATGTGGTACGTATTGCTTTTTACGGATGCCTTTCGGATTGAAGAGTGCTGGCTCGACGTTTGCAAGAGCAGTCCAAATTGGTTTTGAACCTCAGCTCCATAGAAATATGGAGACATACATGGATGACATAGTGGTCAAAACCAAGGATGGGCCAACTCTTGTGCAAGACCTGGAAGAGACATTTGCCAACCTGCGCAAGATCAACCTCAAGCTGAACCCTGAGAAGTGTGTCTTCGGTGTTCCGTCCGGCAAGCTTCTCGGGTTCTTTGTGTCGCAGCGCGCGATCGAGGCAAACCCAGACAAAATCAAGGCTATTAGGCAGATTGAGGCGCCCAGGCGGATCAAGGATGTGCGTCGGCTCACCGGCTGCGTCGCCGCCATGAGTCGATTCATCTCCAAGTCCGCCGATCGCGCCCTTCCTTTCTTCAAAATCCTGAAGAAGGCAAGCCCAATGGAGTGGACCCCAGAAGCCGAGGCAACATTGCAGGATCTGAAGAAATACCTTTCCTCCATGCCGATACTGGTTGCGCCTAAACCACAAGAGCCACTGCTGCTATATCTGGCGGCGACGAATCAATTGGTCAGCGCTGCACTGGTGGCACAGAGGGAGGTCGACGAGGAGGCAGTGATGGCGGCGGAATCAGCGGATGGCAAGACAAAGATTCCCCCGGCAGGGCCTGGTGCCGGCAAGGCACAGTCCCCGGGAGAGTCTGATGCCACCAAGGCAGTGCCCGCGCAGCCGAGTGAGGTGGTGCAGAAGAAGATGATGACGCAACACCCGGTTTACTTTGTCAGCTCCCTCTTGCAGGGAGCTAGGTCGAGGTATTCCGGTGTGCAAAAATTGCTCTTCGGCCTCCTTATGGCCTCGAGGAAGCTGCGTCATTACTTCCAAGCCCACGAGATCACTGTCGTCACCCGCCTCCCATTGCAACGGATACTGCATAACCCAGATGCGACCGGAAGGATTGTGGAATTGGCCTTGGAATTGTCAAGCTTTAGTTTAAAGTTTGAGAGTACCTAGACAATCCAGAGAAGAGTCCTGGCAGAGTTCATTGCAGAATGGACCTCGACGCCTGACGAAGAAATCCAGGAGACCACTCTCCCCGGCAGGGAAGAAGACCGCGACTGGATCATGTACTTTGATGGGGCTTTCTCGCTGCAAGGCGCCGGTGCCGGTGTGCTGCTCGTCACACCCACCGGAGAGCACCTCAAGTACGTGATCCAGATACACTTCCCCAGGGAGATGTCCACCAACAACACTGCTGAGTACGAGGGATTGCTTGCCGGTCTCAGGATCGCGGCATACCTCGGGGTTAAGAAGCTCATCGTCAGGGGTGACTCGCAGCTTGTTGTCAGACAGGTCAACAAGGATTATCAGAGCCCATTGATGGAGGCTTACGTAGATGAGGTGAGGAAGCTGGAGGAACGCTTTGACGGTATCCAAGCGGAGCACGTCCCCCGAATGGAGAACGACATCGCCGATTACCTGTCAAAGCGTGCCGCATTCAAGCTACCTGTGGAACCAGGTACCTTTTTGCCCCGGTTAACTCAACCATCCGTCGAACCATCAACGGGGCAGAACAAGCGGAGGAAGTCAGGTCCCGGCAAGTACTTTCCTACCGAGCCCCCTGGGGCTGCCGGCAAGGGTGCTGCCGCGGACGCTGAGCCTGCCCAAGAGCAACTGGCTCCAGCAGGGCGTCAAGCCCTGGCCGTAGAGACAGCCGCTCCCATGGCGGAAGAAATGCCTTTGGTCCTTGTCGTCGAGCCCCAGGATCCAGCATGGGCGCAGCATACCGTCCAATTCCTCCAACCAGGGGAGCTTCCTGAGGAGCAGGAAGAAGCGGAGAAAGTAGCCCGTCGGTCTGCCCTGTACCAGTTCGTCGATGGCGTCCTATACAGGACAAGGCCAAACGGCGTGAAATTGAAGTGCATCCCCCGGGAGGAAGGACTGGAGCTGTTGGCGGAGATACATGGAGGCATATGTGGCTCCCACATAGGGTCGAGGGCCCTTGCCGGAAAGGCGTTCCGGGAAGGTTTCTTCTGTGAAGCGTGTCAGTTCCATTCAAAGAAGCTTCATCAACCAGCTCAAGCCCTTCAAACAATCCCTCTCTCTTGGCCATTCTCGGTCTGGAGGCTCGATATACTGGGCCCTTTCCCCCGCGCTATTGGGGGCTTTGAGTACTTGTACATTGCGATCGACAAGTTCACAGAGTGGTCGGAGGTGGAAGCAGTGAGAAAGGTGACTGCTCAATCAGCTGTCAAGTTTTTCACGGGACTGCTCTGCCATTTTGGTGTGCCAAACAGAGTCATCACCTACAACGACACGCAGTTCACGAGCCACACCTTCATGCAATACATTCAAGACCTCGGCAGCAAGGTCTGTTTTGCTTCCGTGGCACACCCACGGAGCAACGGCCAAGCGGAGAGGGCAAATGCTGAAGTGTTGCGAGGCCTAAGGACAAAGACTTTTGACAAGCTGCGCAAGAGCGGAAGGCGCTGGATTGATGAATTGCCAGCGGTTCTTTGGTCGATCAGGACGACGCCAAATTGAGCCACCGGCCAGACACCTTTTGCCCTGGTATACGGGGCAGAAGCAGTTCTCCCCATGGAACTCATATACGGGTCACCTCGAGTGCTCGCTTATGATGAGCTTGAGCAAGAGCAGTTGCGCCAAGATGACGCGACGCTCCTTGAGGAAGATCGTCTTCGGGCGGCTGTGAGAGCAGCGCGCTACCAGCAAGCCTTGCACCGCTACCATAGCTGCAAGGTTCATGCCCGAAGCTTTGAGGAAGGCAACCTTGTTCTTCGGCGCGTTCAGTCGGCCAAGAATTCCAACAAGTTGACGCCAAAGTGGGAAGGCCCTTATCGGGTAATACGAGTCACCCGGCCCGGCGCAGTCCGCCTGGAGACCGAAGATGCTGTCCCGGTGAGCAACTCCTGGAACATCGAGCATCTTCGCAAGTTTTACCCATAAGGCGCGGCTTGCCGGGCCTCCCGGCAAGCCACCTTTTGTACAAGCTTTGCCGGCAAGGCATGTAACCCTTTGTATAAAGCCAGGCACAGACCCTGAGCATAAATGAATGAAGCGCTGGCGCCCTAAGTTAAAGCATGCATGCTAGGTCGAGTCTCTTCCTTGGTTAGGGTTGATAGTGCTTAGCGGCGACTAAACCCTAGCCTAGAGGTCGAGTGCGTGTCTATCTGTTTCTTTTCTGTCCTCCTTTGGTTCGCAGGGGAGATGAGCACTTCTGCTGAGCTACTTGGAAGAAAGGAAACGGACCGGTGTCCCGATCCCGGCAAACCAGAGTTGCCGAGGGCTGCAAGCACAAGGATCCAACCGCGGCAAGACAAGGTTGCCGGGGGCTGCAGATCCAGATAAGTCTTTCATCCTCTATCATGCATTTCAGAACGGAACTGGGATATGTGAAACCTCATTTTATTTCTAGGCCACCGTGCTCCCCTTTTCTATACCCAAGGATTATCTCCTGGGCCCGGATTCGGTTGTAGTCGCGGTGGCAAGAAATTAGAACGAGGAGCCTAACCCCGCTTCATCCCTACCTCCGCCAAGGGCGCGAGAATGTTCGAGCGAAGTAGGGGGGACGGCAAGGCCTGTTGCCGGGTGAAAATGTTTATCTTAAATTGTAACAAGGATTCGCTCCCTGTCGCGGGGTCTACCCACGAACAAAAAACCCGGCAAACATCCCTTTTTCATTAAAAGCATCCCACACAGGTACAGTCCGTACGGAATGAAAAACATGAACAAAGGGGATTACAAGCTTTAAATTTAACAAGGCCCGAAGGCTTACAGATTAAAAAAGAGATAAGATGCCCGTGATCCCTTTCTTGTACCTCTCCTCAGGAGGCAGGCCAAGGAGGCGAGAGGGCAAAAGGGGCGCCTAGGAGAGCTACGAGCAGCAGAAAGCACCAAGAGAACACCTCGGTGGCCGCCCACGGGTGGGCCGGTGATGATGGTGCCGGGAAAGGAGCTGGAAGACGAGGCGGCAGGACCGGCAGAACGCGACGAAGGCGTCGGTGCCCGCGTACTCCGAGTTGACGGCCTTGCCGCCCGCCCTCTTCCTCTTCCGCAGCCTCCCAACGCCAGCCGCCCAAGGAGACGGCCCCGAGAAGTTCAAGGAGCTGGCCCCACCCCCGGCAAAACTCTGCCGGAGGAGCGGCTAGGTGCAGATGCTGCTGCTGCCGCACCCACCAAGGTGCGGGGCATCCGACGCCTAGTCGGACTCGTCCCCGTCATCTGCCCCGCTGTCCTCCTCATCACTTTTGCTCGAGGAAGAGCTTCCATCGTCGGAATCTCCGTCGGAGGAGCTCTCCACGCAGCACTTCAGGCGAGTCCCGAAGTCTCCGAAGACCTTGACGGAGAGTAGGCCGCCCTCCATTAATTTGAAGTAGACGACGAGCCCTGCTGTCAGGCTGTGGATGCGAGCGAACGTCTTCCACCCACAACGGAGGTACATGACCCGAGGAGCCAGGAAGTCGACGTCGACCCGCGTGCCCCCATTCCCACAACCCCTCATGTGCAATCTGAGGGATTGGGGTGGGTCACGCTCCATCTCCCGAGCAAACGGGGCGGGAAGACGAAGACGGCGACGCGGAGGCCGGCGCAGCCTGATGAAGAACTTGCGGGGCTGGTCTCCAACATGGCCTTTCATCAGAAAAGGCATCATTGGCGGGGGCGATGCCGGCGCGCCGCCCCGTCCTCCTCTTCCCTGAGCACTACGACCTCTGCCCCGGCCTTGCCCACGGCCTCGCCCCCT
Source organism: Aegilops tauschii subsp. strangulata (assembly GCF_002575655.3). Classification (NCBI taxonomy): domain Eukaryota; kingdom Viridiplantae; phylum Streptophyta; class Magnoliopsida; order Poales; family Poaceae; genus Aegilops; species Aegilops tauschii. The sequence goes on along the minus strand of NC_053037.3, from coordinate 271,522,260 downwards.
CCTCCTTCCCCTCGCGGCCGGTTCCACCACCGCGGGCTCGGGAGGAGGAGGGACGCGCTGTCGGGCGGCGACCCTCGCAGCCACCGTCGAGGGACCAGGATTCCCTTTCTCCATGGCGAGTGAAAGGAAGAAGCAGAAGCGAGAGGAGATAGATGACAGAAGAGTGCGGGACGCCATCCCCCTCCCCCCTCTTTATAAAGGGGCGGGATCGGGGCTCGGCCGCCCCGCTCGGCCAATCCAGCCACCAGAGGCGCAGGGAATCAGGACCGACCCGCTGCCCCAACCAGCGACGGCCCGGTTTCCCCCCTCCACCGCTTGCCACCCCAGGTGCATGAAGGACGTGTGGCGGGCGTGCAGAACCGAGGGGATGGGTGAAGCGACCTCTCCCCACCCCGTGATCGTGGGGAGTGGATGCCTTGAAGACCGTGACACGGCCCCGTTCAGTAAATGAGTCGCGCCTCCACTCCTCCCTCTTTATACGGGGAAGGCGTGAGCCGCCTCTTTATTGCGATGTGACGCATGCATGTGGAAACCGCCCCATGCATGCGGCCCACGTCACACGCACCCCTCCACACCGCGCCACGCGCGCGGGTCGTGGGAAGCGCAGCGCGCGAAAAGTTTTACCGCGGTAAAAACCGCCCCGCCTGCCCGCGCATCGTTTTGGGCCTGGCCCAACAACGTGTCGTGCTTATGTGTGGCCCAGGCCCAGGGGCTCCTGTCGGTGCACAAAAAGAGGGGCGCACTTTTGTACCCCTTTACCTGTGCACGGGCAGTCGGAGCCGCGCCCACGGTCACACTAAGCAGAACAGGGGAGGTGAGCCAAGGTAAGACCGCAACCCAAGATAATCAGAGCAATGCCAAGGCCAAGGCCACAAAGAGTAGAGGGACGAAGCAGGTTCCCCCGGCAAGACCCTTGCCGTGGCAGCTCGCCCCACACCAATAGAGCGAGCCACCCTTGAGCCCACGGTCTCCAACGTCACGTTAGGCCAGGGCTCGGGAGGCACCTCCATGGTGGCATGCAGATCTTTGTGAAGACAAGGAACACTCAAGATCAGATGAGGATTAGAAGACGGCAATCCTCGGCAAGATCCTTGCCGAGGAAGCCCACCAGACCCCTGGCAAGGTCCTTGCCGGGGACGACAGCGGGCCATGGCAAGACCCTTGCCGGGCCACCCGGCAAGGCCCTCACCAAGGACGCCAGCGGGGCCACCGTCAGGCCCGTGCCAACCAAGCTTCCACCGCCGTTCACATGCAGCTGCCAGCTCAACCAGCTAGGCGGGCACCTGCGTGGCAACATGCAGCTCCCAGGTCAACTCATCAAGCGCCTGCGTGGCGGCATGCAGATCTTCGTGAAGGCTCCACCACCACGCCACCTCAGTTGCCTGCCTGCCTATGTGGTGCCGCATGCGTTGCTGGCCAAGGCATGTGTCGAAGCATGGAGGAGCGGCGACGGACGGGACGGGCCTCGCCCCCGTCCCCAATAAAGCAAGGGGACACCTAAGCTATGCATTAAATGCGTCTTGTCCTGTAATACGAGCGATAAGCTCAGGGCACTCTGCGCCTTTCCACCTCCTATGTGCCACTGTGGCAGCCCCTTCCGACTATAAAAGGAGGCCCACGACATACTGGAGAAGGATTCGGCTCTTACGAACCACGCACTCACCACAGCTAGTTTGAGAGCTCAAGAACTCTCTGAAATACACCCACCAAAGCAAGAATAGGGTTTTACGCATCCTCGCGGCCCGAACCTGGGTAAACGATCCTTGTGCTGGTTACTAATCCTGCTCTTCTCGCAACCCTGTGCCCCGACAACCGTAGTAGGGATTCTTGTGATCCCATAGGTGTCGTTTCCCCGAAAAATGTGTTACTCCGTTCTTTATGAACTTAATACTCTAGATGCATGCTGGATAGCGGTCGATGTGTGGAGTAATAGTAGTAGATGCAAAATTGTTTCGGTCTACTTGACACGGACGTGTTGCCTATATTCATCATCATTGCCTTAGATATCGTCATAACTTTTCGCTTTTCTATCAATTACTTGGTAGTAATTTGATCACTCACCATGATATTTTCTATCTGGAGAGAAGCCTCTAGTGAAACCTATGGCCCTCGGGTCTATTGTCCATCATATAAGTTTCCGATCTACAATTTTAGTTTCCGATTTACTTCCTTTGCAATATTTTACTTTCCAATCTATAAACCAAAAATACCAAAAATATTTACTTTACCATTTATCTATCTCTATTAGATCTCACCTTTGCAAGTAACCGTGAAGCGATTGACAACCCCTTTATCGCGTTTGGTGCAAGTGGTTTGATTGTTTGTGCAGGTATTCAGTGACTTGTGCATTGTCTCCTACTGGATTGATACCTTGGTTCTCAAACTGAGGGAAATACTTAGTCTACTTTGCTGCATCACCCATTCCTCTTCAAGGGAACAACCAATGCAAGCTCAAGAAGTAGCACACATACAGTCATCTTCCAATGACTCTCATTTGTTGACCACGTGGACCACACCGTGCCGAGCGCATCAAGGCCTTTGGACGACGGTGAGGCCCCGGACTGGAACGACCAGGAGATGGGGAAGACGCGGCAGTGGAGTTGCAGATGGAGAGGAGTGGAAAACTTGACTGGTTCGGGTGCACGCAGCACTGCCGCCCACAGGAGACAGGAGCAAGAACAGAGGTTGAAGAAGCAGCACGGCTGTTGGATTAACATCCAACGGTCCAGGTGCTAGAATCATATGTTAAATAAGTTGACAAAGCCATGTGTACGCGTCAGCTTAGTACGTCCACAAGTCAGCCACCAATTTTGCCAGGTCCCAGCTGTCATCAGGAGGAATATTTTTTCGCATAACAAGGAGGCACTTCCATCCGTGCGAAGATATAGTTGGTGGGTCCCAGCTGTCAGGGGGAGGAAACATTTTTTCATCTTAATAAGGAGGAACTTTCCTTGCGTACGACCATGGACCTCGTGGGTCCCAGCTGTCATGCTATCCACATACATTCCTTTTCCGATGACTCATTTGTTGACCACGCCGCGCCGAGTGCAGCAAGGCAGTGGACGACAGCGAGGCCCCGGACGGGAACGAACCAATGATGGGAAGACGCGGCAGTGGAGTCATAGATTGAGAGGAGTACAAGGGTTATAACTAGTTCTGGTGCGGCATGGGGCTGCAGTCGGTGGAGAATAACATGAGGTCTGGAGTGGTGGAGGGATAGCCTGGCCGGCGGTGGGGTAGCGCTTTGCAGCGATGCGTGCTAAGCAGAGCCGCTAGCCGCTGGAGGCTCGAGCAGGCGGTCCCAGCGACGCTGGAGGAAGAAGACGAGAGACTGAAGGTGCATGCCAGCCGTTGGATATAAATCCAACGGCTGTGGATGTCAGAATCTTGTTGACTAAGTGGACAACGCCTTGCGTAGGCTTCGACCTATTGGCCCACATGACAACTTGCAAAAATGTGGCATATATTTAACCCATGTTTTCTAGAATTTACAGTCCATTTGCTCGGCTGGGTGAACAAAGAATTTTGCGTCAATGCGGCCCATTTAATATTTTCTAAGAAATCCCGACCCATCTGCACTTTCTTGAAATACATGAAATAGCTGGGCTTGTTCCATATTTAATGTTAGGTTAGAGGGAGCAATTAGTATCAAAAAAATAAACTAGAGCTACACATTTTATTATATATAAACTTAAAAAATTAGTGAGTTGTTGCTCAGAAGAATAATGAGCGCGTTATTATTACACTGGTCCTTAAAATCTTCGCAAGCATTTGTACGCAATTACCAGGATTTTCCTTGCCAACTTCTGTTAAACATTTACTTTTATAAGATAATAAGACGTGGGATGTTTTCATAATGTATATACAAGTCTCTATTAAATATACGATAATAGTAATAAAATAAACATATATAATGTGGTTAGAAGGGAAAACATAAATTGGACACTGCATTATTATTCTTATATATAGATAAATAGAACAGAGATCTGCATTTTATTAGAAAAATACATTGGTCTGCTGATGTTTAAGAAAAACTAAAACCTACGCTGGGAGGCCCATAGGCTGGTACGTACATGATGGACCTCAAAAAATAAGTTGAAACCACTGTCTCGGTATGTCGTGGGCTATGCATTTTAAAAAACAAAACCTAGGCCTAGCTGATACTTGTTTGCCCTCTGAAAAAAATGATACCAGCTAGTTCCCCAATACGCCTTTCCTGCAACAAAAAAAAGATCCCCGATACCCCTAAAAAAAGCTCCTCGATGACAGTCATCGTTTGAAATTTATTTCGTTTATTGACTAGGTTGACAATCCCGTGGGCCCCAACATCATTGTACAGTTAGGAGGAAGTTGTTTTTCCAATGAGGCACTTGCTTGCGTATGGCTTGGACCTAGTGGGTGCTCACTGTCAGCCTCTCAGCGTACAGTCCTCTCCGGATTCCTCTTGTTTGTTGAGCATGTTGACAAAGGCATACGACGGCGCCACGGCGAGCGCACACGGACGGGAAAGAACCGGAGCCGGGGAAGATGCCCTCATTCTTTCGAACATACCACACTAGCCCGGTGGCTGCAGCCCTCTCACCCAAAAGTTGTACTGCCCGGGTTTGATTCCAACTGGTGCAGTTGAAAAATATCTAACACTTGCCAAAATTTCGTCCCTAGTTTACGCAGTTTTTCACACAGTCAACATTGTCTTGACATTTTGAAAATAGCATATCTTTTTGACTTTGCATCATATGAAGATGTGCTATACATGAATGTTGATCAACATGATGTTAACTTGTTGTTAGTTCCATTTTTTACCATGAACAAAATTTCCAACATTCTGTTATCCATGTTTGAAAAGTGCGTGTGGATTTAAATGCTCTGCCTCTGAAACATGCAGTCTCTTATCTAAAAATCACTTGGACAAGTAGCCATTGCCAGTGTTGGATTCGATACCGCGCTTCTTCAATCCCCCGGCAGTGCGAGGGGGAAACAAACTTCTGTCCAGTGCTGCCGGTTGGGGAATGGAGCGAATTGGATTAAAGAGGGGCCCGGCGGCGCGACTAAAAAAGCACATCAGACGCGATTTTTTTCAGTGGATGGCTCTCGATGGCGTTTTTGTTACTTTCCTCCGCACCATACAACTTTTATTTTTAGCCTCCCAGACCGGTGGTGGACCAGCAGCCCATTTGCTGGGCGGGCCAACCTACAGGAAGCGGTACTTGATTTTTGTCAAGGCCCAAAAACAACGCAGTTCTATGTTTGTTTTGAGGCCGAAAACATTACGGCAAGGGTTGAGCGGGGGCGGGGGGAAGACAGAGCAAAAAGATAAAAAGAGCTATTGTGCCATTGCTACCCTAACAAGCAGGTGCAATTCTTCTCGGGAAGATGGTGTGCCGTTGACACTCACATGTCACAATCCCATAGTAGACATTCTAACAAGTTCACACACAAGTACAATAGAAAAGGTAAACATTCGTGTCAAACTCAGGTTCACAGGATACGTTCATATTCGTAGCCAACATTCACAATCAACAACTCAGAAGATTCATATATACACAAGTTCAACATGTCTATGCATCCAAATGATTGATAGATCACAAGACAATATTCATAGATAATTCACAAAAAGATCCAGATATACACTTGTTCAGTATGTTTATTCATCCAAATGATTGAGATCATAGCCAATATCATCAACGGAAAAACTTTAATTACCTAGGGTACAGACTAGTAAAACGGTGTTCACTCGGTGGTACTTCTTGCTAAAGTTAATGCTTGTACGAGTAAAACTTTCGAGTACATAAGAGACAGCACAGACAATCTGAACTTTGCTTGTAGGTTTATCCTCAAGATAGTGCCCTCGATGCCGAGGGAGGTTTGAGCAACTTGGCCACTACTGTCATCCAACTAGTTGACTAGCTCATCTTGGTCATGTAGCTCGCCAACATTCTACATTGCAGACAAGAAAGGAGGCGGTCGATAAAATGAACCACCCAAATTTTTTTTGTAGTTCAACTGAAATGGAGCATCCCTGGCATGCAGACTGATTAAGTGCCAGATGAACATACGCGTCAACCAACTTTTCTGGAATCTTTAGACTCCATGCAATACAGTTTGCTACCATATGTGCCGATAACCGGAAGGCACAAGTTGGGACCAAAGACTAGACTGCGTTTTTCTGGGCTATGCGCCAAGCAATATTGTTGGCGTTCACTCTGGCACTTCTTCTTGTCAAGATTGACGCTTGTCTGAGTGAACTTTGGAGTACATAGCAGCAGCATAAGTATCTGTCCATCTGATCTTTTTGTGCACTTCTACTGAAATCGCCGAATGTAATGATTTTCCTATGAGTTCAGGCTCCAAGTTACTCCTTTATGAAATCGGCAAACAGTAGCACAATACCTTATTACCAATACATATGACAAGCACAATAATCAGGATAAAGACCGGTACCAACCTGTGTTAGGTAGCATATCAATTACTATTTCTTTTGACTGGAAGCCGAGATAAGCGACTGATAGGAAAGGAAGGATGCAGTCAAGGCAATGAAGCACCCAAAGTTTTTGTGCAGTTCCACCAAAATAGAGCATCCTTGTTGGCACATATATTGAGAGAGTGAGATTACTGTAATAGTGGTACTACTTGATGAAACATACACTAACAAATGGAAGCACCCCCATTATCTTAATGGGTAAAGTTAGCAACATAGTAGTCTTGCTTAAAGAGAGGTATTAGTTTATTTAATCTGTGCCAATTAGCTCAACACTCCAAGCATTCCCATGTATCATAGATTGCCAAACTTTAATGCGCAAAGATAAAGGAGTTTCTCATGACAGTAGCAACACAGTAGTACGATACAAATAGAGATGACAGCAAACTAATATGGATGAAGGCCTTAGGCCGGTACCAACCTGAGCAAAAAAGCTTATTCAAGTAGTCCAGGAAGAGATGATAAAGCACTCACTGGAATCACTCAATAGTATATATTTTTGTGCACTTCAAATGTATGGTTGACATCACTCTTGTTTACCAGTGGTGAGATTATATCGAAAGATTATCAAGAACTTCCAGTAGATTTAAAGCACTCGCTGGGATACAGTTCATCGTATTCTCTTGTGCAGTTCCACTAAAATGAACGGTTGGCACAACATGATCCCTGTTTGCACAAGTAGGAACAAGGTGAAACCTTCATTATCTTAGTTAGAAAGGATAGAAAGACATTAGCATATTACTTTAACAGTAGCATCAAATTCATGATGGACAATACGCAAAACATTGCCTCAATGAACCAATGGAAATAAATTGACATGCAAAACAATAGCATTATTATGTCATGACACTACCAAGATTCCCTCCACAGACACACATACACACGTACATGATTCAACATAGGGTGCTACTAAAGATTTGTTTAACCCCGATAGAAAAATTAGGCAGCAATAAATTAGTGCTACTTAAGTACTCCTAATTAATTAAGTGACCTTGCAGGAGAGACAGTGGAAGTGGAAGGGCTCCTGGAGGATCATCTCACATGTAAGGGAGACAATTCCGGAGCCCTTGAATGGACTCAACTGAGGCCTCGGCTTCAGCAATATCACCTTGGCACCGTTGATCATGCAGAGCTGGGTCACACATGCATCCAGAGTCCAGTTAATTAGTATGATGTGTCGTCAAGCCAAGTACTACTCTGCTGCATTTCTCTATCTATCTCTATCTCTACTCTTAACAAAACAGAGTTGGTGATGATGGTGTACCTGCCATCCGGCAATATAGGCCGTACGATTTATATCTGAAGGATAGGAAGGAAACTATGGTAATTTTACAAAAATATACCCACACCCCTCTCCACATTTGCAAATAAGGCCTTCCGTCGTTCATCCTTTTCTCTCATAATATAAACTACTCATACAAATGCATCTTGATGTTACGTGCAACGCACGGGCATCTTGCTAGTCTTCCAAGTAAATTAAGACTAGTAGCAACACATCAATACAATACCACTAGCAAGATGTCATGATAACATAGGACGGTACCATTGTGTGATCTTCTTCATTTCCTCCTCCTTCTTCTTCTTCTTCTTCGTCTTCCTCTTCATGCTCTGTTTCTCTTTCTCCTCACCAGTTGGTGAAACCAAGTACATGATTGGCCTTCTATTTGAGAATTGGTTTTGTCAGTGAGGGAGTACAAGTGTACTAGTAAACAATAGCATTATTTTCTCATGGAAGTTGCAAAATAGAGGTGAACACATGCACTAAATATCATTCTTACCTAAAGGAACGTTATGGTGCCAATATGGAGGATGAAGATTGGAACACAGATCTCCCTTTGTGCAGTTCCACCGAAATGAACCAACAGTTCCATTCTGACATTCCAGTTAAACAGCACAAAAGCCACTTCTTTTAAGAAGTGTTTTGTGCAGTGCACCAAAAGGTCACAATAGCAACGAGGTGAAATGGATTTCCCTGTTTGCACAAAAAGCTATAGAGGAAACATTCAGAGTCTCAAACAAATACTAGCAAAAAAATTGGTTAAACTTGTCACGGCTTATAATGGTGGCATGGCTTCATTTTACCAGGGGCATTAGATTAAGAACAGCTAAATATTTGCTATAAGGGCATGGGAGAGTGGGTGCACCAGTAGTCCAGCACCATGTACCTAAACCGGGGCATAAAGTCATGATTCAGAGTTTGTTGCCCCGAGAAAACAAACATCCAAGAAACATATCTAGGTTGGTCCCATTTTTGTTCACTCTAGCCACCTACTCCTATGTGGGGATAGCAAATCTAGTCCTGGTCATACCACTGTGTACAGCGTTTCCCCTATATTTCCCTTTTCGACCAAGAGACCGGTTGGATGACGAGTCTGTACTACTCTCACCCCCTTTCTTTCCTGTTTGTACCAAGTCTGATGTACAGACTAAATCCCCCCCCTTTATTTCTTGTTTGAACCAAGTACAAGATTTGACTCCATGAAGTAGCTTTACCTCTAACAATGAAAAAAATTAGGTGACGTTGGACCATCCGATCGAGATGGGGAAGTAGAGCTAGGCCAGTTTCGAAGGAAGATACACCTGAAGGTTGTCGGGGTGTGGATAGGTGGGCGGCGGGAGGCCGGATCCGCCCACACTAGGGTAGCGACGAATGGATCGGAGCACCTCTCACACCGGCGCTCGGCCGGAGATAATGGTGCAGCCGAAAGTCGGTCTCCTCCCTCACTGTCGACGACGGCCTAAATGCTGCCCCTCCTCCCCTTCACTGACGGAGGGGGATACATCCGGATCTGTGACCAGCGGTGAGGATAGAAAGACAGTGTTACCACCGCTATCTTGTTTAGATTTGGAGATGATGAGAGTGTGTGAATAGCGCAAGCAAGCGCGGAGGCTCCTGCCTATATATATACGTATAGTGGGGTAGTTTTCTTTTTTCACTCCATCAAAACAGTCGTTTAAAATCGTGTACGTGCCAGGTCACCGTTTTTTGAGTTGTTGATTGTTTTTTGAGATAGCTACCCGCTTATTCCAAGTGGTATTACAGTGTGCCAGGTCGCACTTTGTATCGTTCAAGTCTGGTACTAGACCCTCAATTAAGTGAACAACCACCGCCTCGTAAAAATTGTGAACAAGCCCACAGCTAAAATTATCGGAAACGTGGGCTGCACCAACATGCATTATTATTTATATTTTCTATGTGGGAGTATCCTCAAAACAAAATGTGAGAGTACAATCTTTATTGGGCCCCATTGTAATTTGTGCTAAATTTTGACCAAAGATTTAACTGACAAAATGTTAGTTCATGTTAACAAAAATTATATCCTTTGATTCGTATTTGAACATAGTTTTCAATGATGTAATTTTTTGTGACATGCATGAACATTTGGTTAGTCAAATTTATAGTCAAAATTTGGCACAAATTATCATAGGGACCAATAAGCCAGGACGGAGCTCGTCATCTGTCGTCGAAACTACTATATGACTATCCGCTCTATTACATGCAGGACATCAAGCATCCGGGCCTGCGTGCCATCCACCAAATCACAGCGAGGTGCTATAGTCGGGACTCACCAATCACCCCTGTGTGGTTGTCATGACCCGTCATATTACAAAACCCACACCTTTACCAACAGTGGTAAAGTGGCCTCGAAGTTGGACTGGACGAAGCAACCATCATTTCACTGGAACGCTCGTTGAAGCCCTTTCTCCCCTTTCTTGAAGAAAACCTCACTCCAGGCTACTCACTTATGCCATTTTTCTTCTGTAACGACGAAGGAAAGGTGGGCGAATCAGTGATGCTACTATATTTTCATTCCAAGAATCTTCTTTTTATGAAGCACCGACCGATTCTCACAGCCTATTCTTTTCTCGTTTTCATTGCGACTGTGGTTTCCTTTCGATTGCTTTTTGTTTCTCAGTTTATTGATGGATCTTGGAGCACTAGGCAAAGAGTTGCCGGCGGACAACCCACTCGAGATATAGATCTCCATGAAGCGAGCACCAACCAATGAGTTGGCCATATTGGCGGCCCAACCCATGGAGATGAAGAACTCCAAGAAACAAGCACTGGACAAAGAGTTGATGACGTTGGCGGACGAACTCCTCAAAGAAAGCTAGAAGAACAGAAAGGGCCCCACCGTTCCTACCCCAGAAACTCTAATGGCCACCTATGTACATCGGACTATCGATTCTGATGTCGCTGTGCATCCTGTGGACAACGCACCACAGATCATTTTCGATGTCGCAGTCCGTCCTGCGGACATCACCCCGGATATCGATTCCGATGCCGCTGTCCGTCCTGTGGCCATCGCCCCAGAGATCGATTCCGATGTCGCAGTCCATCCTGTGGACATCGCCCCCGAGATCGATTCCCATGCCACTGTCCGTGTTGTGGTCATTGCTCGAGAGATTGATGACAAGAAATAGTTGGTCGTGCTAATCCTTGAAGGTAGTTTACATTATGTTTAATTACCAGAACGATTTGTGTTATCAAACCATCTTAGGGATAGTGCATTGTCTTGTGTGGGTGGTACTTGCTACTTTTGTTTGACAGTGAATCATGCGAACTCTCTCCGAGTTAAGGAAACAGGTGTATCCTCACCAGCTTTTGATGTAATATATGGCATGCTTAGATGTAAGTTTGAACTGTTTAGCATATCAGCAGGGCTTGTTTGATGATTCTTGGTGTTAGTAGGCTAGCTACTGTGCGAGCTATATATAGTAATTGCAAACATAAACCGAAGATAAATGTTGGGGCTGATGAGCTCGTGGTACACTTATAGGTCTGATCTGTCATCGATCGGCCAATAGGCCAAGCTCCTAAAATTGTAGGCTTAGCGATCGATCAGACAATAGTCCACAATTATACATTAATTCACATCAAACTCAAAGAGTTGGTTCACGGATACATTCACATTAATATCCAACAAAATTGGCACGTACTTGTAACATGCGTGAATGTAATTTTTTTGTTGGAAGCGTGAATGTGTAGTGATGTCGTACTTTCAAAGTGGCAGTAAAGAGTGTGTACGTGTGCTAGAGGGGTTGTGTGATGGAGAGATCTAGAGAGAGCGAAAGACCCTCCGGCCATCTTTGGTTTGTAGGAATTTTGTAGGAACTCTATAGAATAGGATTTGCAAAGGAAAAATTCCTTTGAAGCCCTTTGGTTTATAGGAATGGATTCCTATTCCTGTGTAGGATAGGAATCAATGCTTCATATTTTGGAGGGAAAAAAATTAGCCTAGACTCAATGGAAAAATACCTATCCTATGCACCAAATAACATCTCTTTCTCTATAGAAATCAAGATGCATGTCATCTCACTTCCTATGATTTTCCTATTCCTATAAAATTCCTATCCTATGAACCAAAGGAGGCCTCCATTTCTTTCTACTCCTAATCGTTAGATTGCCAAAGGATATTTTTTGAGAACACAAAATCATAGCAGTACAGAGACGTACAAATCCTAGGCGGGCTAGTTTGGCCTAGTGGGTTTCAGTGATGTGGCGTGCTACAGTGTCGTCCAGTCTTCGCGTGTGGTAGAAGTATTGCGGGTACAGTAAGTTTTATTGAAGAAGCGAAATTCAACGAAGTCATGATGGTTCCTTTGTCCAACTAACTTAAAGTGGGAAAGGTTGGGCCTGCGCTACGACCGGGGTGGACCATGATAATTTTGTGCATGGCAAGTGGACCAGGATGGTGGACGTCCCCAATGTCGGCGAACGAAAGTATTCTTTCCGATATCGAGGACGAGCAAGGAGTATTCATTGTTTATTTTTGATGAAAGCTATTGTCTCCACTGTTACGACGGATGAGTGTGAAGCATGGTAGCCCAATGAACTTGGCATGTGCACAACTCCCTCCTTCCTCATGTATCATAGTGTCGACTATAAGGTTGGCTATAAGGCTACAACTTTTTCTCGTTTCCTCTCTATTTATTTCCTCTCAAATGTTTTTTACCTTCTTTTTTAGACACAATTGTTTTTTTATACCTCTTGTTTTTGAGAATTAGTTTTTTTATACCTAGGAGTATGTGTAGAGATGGGCTCTTGTAGAGCCCACTCCTTGACTTTGTCAATGCCTCTCTCCTTCACATAAGTGGGCTTGTAGCCCAGTATTGTACTTGCTATGAATGCGGGCAGCTGGCGTCTAAGGGGGGAGAACCCGCTGGAGGGGGGAGGGATTTTCTGGTGGGTGATGTCTACTATGCAACTTTATTCTTGTAGACACGTTTTGGGCCTCCAAGCGCAGAGTTTTGTAGGATAGTAGCAAATTTCCCTCAAGTGGATGACCTAAGGTTTATCAATCCGTGAGAGGTGTAGGCTGAAGATGGTCTCTCTCAAACGACCCTGCAACCAAATACAAGAAATCTCTTGTGTCCCCAACACACCCAATACAATGGCAAATTGTATAGGTCGACTAGTTCGGCAAAGAGATGGTGATAAAAGTGTAATATTGATGGTAGAAATATATTTTTATAATCTGAATAAATAAAAACAGCAAGGTACAAATAGTAAACGGGCACAAAAACAGTATTGCAATGCTTGAAAATGAGGCCTAGGGTCCGTACTTTCGCTAGCGCAATCTCTCAACAGTGCTAATATAATTGGATCATATAACCGTCCCTCAAAGTGCGATGAAGAAATCACTCCAAAGTTCCTATCTAGCAGAGAACATAAGACGGAATTGTTTGTAGGGTACGAAATCACCTCAAAGCTATTCTTTCTGATCAATCTATCCTAGAGTTCGTACTAAAATAACACAAAGCTATTCTTTCCGATCGATCTAAACAAGGGTTCATACTAAAATAAAACCAAAGCAAATTCAGATTTGTAATATTCAATACAACAGAGAGAACTTCAAAGAGTACCCCAAGATTTCTACTAGAGAAACAAAGACAAGAACGTGCATCAACCCCTATGCATAATTACCCAAATGTCACCTCGGGAATCGGTGAGTTGAATAAAACATTTATCAAATAAATCAATATGATACCCCATTGTCACCACGAGTATTCATATGCAAGACATAAATCAAGTGCTCTCAAATCCATAAAAGTATTCAATCCGATAAAACAAAATGTCAAAGGGAAAACTCAATTCACAACAAGATAGAGAGGAGAAAACACCATATGATTCGACTATATTAACAAAGCCCGCGATACATCAAGATCGTGACATCTCAAGAACACAATAGAGATAGATTAAACACATAGCTACTGGTAGAAACCCTCAGCCCTGAGGGTGGACTACTCCCTCCTCATCGTGGTGGCCGCCAGGATGATGAAGATGGCCACCGGTGATGATTTCCCCCTCCCGCAGGGTGCCGGAACGGGGTCTAGATTAGTTTTCGGTGGCTACAGAGCCTTGCAGCGGCGGAACTTCTGATCTAGGTTAACCATCGAGGGTTTCTGGAATTTTTGGGAATTTATAGGGTAAAGAGCGGGTGCAGGATGCCACCGAGGTGGGCACAACCCACCTGGGTGCGCTTGGGCCCCCAGGCGCGCCCTGGTGGGTTGTGCCCCCCCCCCTCAGGGCACCCCCAGGTGCTTCTCTAGCCCATCCTGAGTGTTCTGGTCCATAAAAAATCTCCAAAAAGTTTTGCGGTGTTTGGACTCTGTTTGATATTGATTTCCTGCGATGTAAAAAACAAGCAAAAAACAACAACTGGCACTTGGCACTATGTCAATAGGTTAGTACCAAAAAATGATATAAAATGACTATGAAATGATTATAAAACATCCAAGAATGATAGTATAACAACATGGAACAATAAAAAATTATAGATACATTGGAGACGTATCAGCATCCCCAAGCTTAATTCCTGCTCGTCCTCGAGTAGGTAAATGATAAAAACAGAATTTTTGATGTGGAATGCTGCCTAACATGTCATCTCATATTCTTTTCTTTGTAGCATGGACATTTGGACTTTTATATGGTTCAAAGCAATAGTCTAGTTTTGACATGAGACTTAAATACTCAAGCATATCAACAAGCAACCATGTCTTTCAAAATATCAATGCTAGAATAAGTTATGCCTAGCCCATCATGCTCAATCATTGACCCATTCATGAAACACACTCGCATATTAGCTATACCCAATGCTCAAATGCGATCATAGTGCCTCCTAGTTGGTGCTTTATAAGAGAAGATGGAGACTCAAATTAAAAATAAAAATTGCATAAAGTAAAAGAAAGGCCCTTCGCAGAGGGAAGTAGGGATTTGTAGAGGTGCCAGAGCTCAAAGCAAAAATTGAGAGATAAAAACATTATGAGAGGCATACTTTTGCCACCAACGAAAACGACTTAGAGCTCCCAACACTTTCCAGGCTAGATATATCATAGGCGGTTCCCAAACAGAAAATAAATTTATTCCTTTTTCCACCATACTTTCACTTTCCATGGCTAACCGTATCCACGGGTGCCCTCCATACCAACACTTTCCAAGGAATTTATTATTTGACAACATAAAGTAAATTAATTTTTTCATTTCGGGACTGGGCATCCCTAATACCTTTGCCTTACTCTCATGCAATGACAAGTGAATAAACACTCATCGCGAGAATAACACATCTAGCATGGAAAATATTGGCCACCCCATCACCGCCTCGCGAGCGATACGAGCACACAAAAGAGAAATTTATTTAGAAAATTAGAGATGGCACATACAAATTTGCTTAGAACGGCAAAAGAATACCGCATATAGGTAGGTATAGTGGACTCATGTGTCAAGATTGGTTTAAAGGATTTTGGATGCACAAGGAGTGATCATACTTAGTGCAAAATGAAGGCTAGCAAAAGATTGAAAAGCGACCAACCAAGAAATGAATAATCTCATAAGCGAGCTTTGAGCATAATTAACACCGAATAATGCACCACAAGTAGGATGTAATTTCATTGCATAACTATTGACTTTCGTGCTTGCATAGGGAATCACAAACCTTAACACCAATATTCTTACTAAAGCATAATTACTCATCAACATGACTCACATATCACATCATCATATCTCAAAACTATTACGAGGAATCAAGTTTATTTTGTCCAATGATCTTCATGAAAGTTTCTATTATATCCTCCTTGGATATCTATCACTTTGGGACTATTTTTCATGTGTTGCTTTTGATAAGCTCAAACAAATATAAGTGAAGATCATGAGCATAATATTTCTTTCTCTCAAATTAATTTAAGTGAAGCAAGAGAGAATTTCTTCAAAAAATACTAAAGCACACCGTGCTCAAAAAGATATAAGTGAAGCACTAGAGCAATTCCATATAAAAGAGCTTCGTTGACGGGATGTGAGTGCCGCTTACCTAACCTCCCTGGCAACTATTTGAGGACTCTATTTTATTAAAAAAATAGATCTAAGTATTTTATTAAAACAGCAAGCAAAACCAAAATAAAATGACATTCTAAGAATAGCACACATCATGTGAAGAAGCAAAAACTTAGGCTGAACCGAGACTAACCGATAGTTGTTGATGAAGAAAGGTGGGATGCCTACCGGGGCATCCCCAAGCTTAGATGCTTGAGACTTCTTCAAAATATTATCTTGGGGTTCCTTGGTCATCCCCAAGCTTGAGCTTTTGTGTCTCCTTAATTCCTCTCATATCATGGTTTCCCTAAATCTTAAAAACTTCATCCACACAAAACTCAGCAAGAACTCGTGAGATAAGTTAGTATAAACCAATGCAAGAAGTTTATCATTCTCTACTGTAGCAAATCACTAAAATTATTATTCAACATTGCATACTAAATTCCTCTGCATATTTAATACTCCTATCCTCAGATAGAATCATTAAACAAGCAAACATATGCAAACAATGCAAACATAACAGCAATCTGCCAAAACAGTACAGTCTGTAAAGAATGCAATATTCATAATACTTCCCTAACTCCAAAAATTCTGAAATAATTACCACACTTTAGAAAATTTATCAGAGCTTACTTTGCAAAAAGTTTCAGCATTTTATCACATTCTGACTTTTCTACGGAATTTTTGCAACATCGATAAACTTTCTGTTTCGAAACTGCAACTCATATACTTGCAAGATAAGCATGGCAAAGGCTATACTTGACATTTTTATTGAAATGAAAGATGAAAAAAATTATTATAAATAACAGAAAGCAAATAATAATAAAATAAAATGATGCTCCAAGAAAAACTCATATCATATGACGAATGAAAATATAGCTTCAAGTAAGGTTACCGATATTGTTGGAGACGAAAGAGGGGATGCCTTCCGGGGCATCCCCAAGCTTAGTTTCTTGGATCTTCCTTGAATATTACCTTGGGGGTGCCTTGGGCATCCCCAAGCTTAGGGTCTTGTCACTCCTTATTCTCCTCATATCGACATCTCACCAAAAACTTGAAAACTTCTGTCACAACCCTAGATCAGTCCTTGTTTGTCTTGCCTGATCATCATGTCATCATGTATAAATTCAAATGAATTTGAATTGGGGATGTTCAAACCCTAGCATCAAATGGAATTCAATTAGGTTCAACCTAAAAATATTTTCAATGAACCTGAAATGCCCTTCATAAATGTTCATCATTTTTGTCTTGGTCCAGAACCTCTGCCAAAAATGGTGCACACTTTTCTAGGACACAGTGGGTTATTGAATTAAATCATACAATATTTGTTCTTGGACATTTAAATGCTATAAAAAATTTAAATGACCAAATAATCTTGAAGGTAAATGAGGGCTGTTGGAAATAATCCAAACAATGCCCACAAATATTTTCAAGATTCTTGAAAATGCTCTGGCATTTTTAATAAAGCCAAAACAACTGCAGAAAATAGAAAAGAGAGAGAGTGAGAAAATGCCAGAGGCCACTTACCTGGACTGGGCCAGCCCACCTGGCGACTTGCCAGTCATCTCCCTCCTCCCACAAGAACGACGAGAGGCATGTGCTCGGCGTGCACGACCAAGCGCCCCGCCACCTCCTGCTTTCCGACGCTGCCCTAACGCGCCCGGACGACACCACGACACCCCTGGCTCCCTTTCTCTCATCTCCCTCACTCGTTGCTCTCTCTCCCCTCCTCTGTCTCTCATGCGCGGCCGCCCGAACATGCCGTCGCGCCGCTCCCCGTTGCTGCGCCCAAAGCCATCACCTCGCCTCGCCGTCGTGTTCCAGAGCTTCGCGGTAGTCGCCTACGTCGCCCCAATCAAGCCCAGCGAGATCGGATGCCCTGCATCGCCGGCTGCCACGTCATCTTCCGCCTCGGGCGCCCGAGATCGCCGTTGTCGGTTTGCTTCACTCGAGCCATCCCTGAGCCCGCTGAGACCTCTGCCGGCCTCGCTGTGAGCTCCCCTGCCTCTCCCCGTAGCTCGCATGCTCGTTTGGCCGCCGTAGCCGTGGTTCCCATCCTGGCCGAGAACCACCGCCGCCACGAGCTCGATTCCGGCGAGCTCTCTCAACCCCAACTCCTCCCGCTTGCACCACTCGATGCTGACGGGTCTCCCAGCCCATAGATGGCCTCGGCTGTCCATCTGGACATCGGAGGGCCAAACCCGAGCACTCCGCCGTGTCTGTTGACGCCGGCAGTTAGCCGCCGGTGAGTTTGACCTCGCTGACTAGGGGTTGACCTCCCCCTCGATCACTGACATGCAGGGCCAGCCCGCCTAATTAACCTAGGTTAGCTTAAGTTAAAATGCTAATTAACCCAGTTAGTTAGGTTAGTCACTGACACGCGGGACCCACTGGTCAATTTGACCTGGGCTGATCCGTTGACTTGCTGACGTCATCCTGACGCAGTTAACAATTTTTTGGATTTAAAATAATCCAGGAAATTCGAGGAAATGTTTAAAACTTCAAAAATTCATAGAATTTCAACCATAACTCCAAATTAAATAATTTATATATAAAAATTATCAGAAAAATCCAATCTATCCATTTATGCTACTTTCATGCATGAAAAACCAACTTATACCTGCTGTATAAGTGAAAACATTCAAATGGCATTTTAAATGCTTAAATTAGAGTTTACATTTGAACCTTTGGTTCAAATGGACTCCCTTGCACCTGTTGCTAGCTGCATTAGCTCAAATCATAGCATGTTTCCATGTCATGATCATGCATCATATTGTTGCATTGCATTGATTGTGTTCCCTCTTGTTTGCCGATGTTGTTCCCTCTCAGTGGACGTAGTTCCGACGAGGAGTTCGATGACACCAATGAAGAGTTTTACTATCTTCAGAAGTGCCAGGAAAGAAAACCCCCTTTGAGCATTCCGATACAATCCCACTCTCTCACTCCTGCTCTCTTTTATTGCATTAGGACAACAACGATTCAACTATTACATGTTGCGGTAGTTGAACCCCTTTCCTCTGCATGACCTGTCTTTGCCACAATAAATAGTTGAAACCCACTAGCATGAGTAGGAGTTGTTTGAGCCATGATGTGCCTACTCATTCATGCTTGCTTGTTATGACTGCTATGCTTAGAGTTGTGTCAGGTCTGATTCATCTGGGATGTGTTGAGATGGAGATGAACATGTCGTACTATTGAGAGCTAAGTGTGTGAACACGATTTGGTAAAGGTAGCGATGAGAGGCCATGTAGGAGTACAAGGTGGGTTGTCTCCTTGAAACCGTCCTCAGGAACTTAGTTATGTGTTTGCGATCCAAGACAGTTACTACCGCGCATTTGTAACGCCCACGATGCGGCTATATCTCCCACGTGTCGAGGCATGACTTAGAGGCATGAACGCATTGTAGGTATTGTCGCAAGAAGGGTCATCTTCACACAATCCCATGTAATGAACAAGAATGGGATAACGAGAGTTGTCTTACAATCGCCACTTCACACAATACATGAATTAATTCATACATCATCCAAAATCCACACATAGACCGACTACGGTCAAATCCAAATGAAAATAAGATAACCCCAAATGCTAGATCCCTGATCGTCCCAACTGGGCTCCACTACTGATCATCAGGAAAAGAAACATAGTAACGACCACGTTCCTCGTCGAACTCCCACTTGAGCTCGGTTGCGTCACCTGCACTGGCATCGTCGGCACCTGCAACTGTTTTGGTAGAATCTGTGAGTCAGGAGGACTCAGCAATCTCACACCCGCGAGATCAAGACTATTTAAGCTTGTAGGAAAGGATGGTGCAATGAGGTGGAGCTGCAGCAGGCACTAAGCATATATGGTGGCTAACATACGCAAATGAGAGCGAGAAGAGAAGCAACGCAACGGTCGCGAAGTTAGAAATGATCAAGAAGTGATCCTAAAACTACTTACGTTCATGCATAACTCAAACCGTGTTCACTTCCCGGACTCCGCCGAGAAGAGACCATCACGGCTACACACACGGTTGATGTGTTTTAATTGAGTCAAGTGACAAGTTCTCTACAACCGGACATTAACAAATTCCCATCTGCCTCATAACCGCGGGCATGGCTTTCGAAAGATAATACCCTGCAGGGGTGTCCCAACTTAGCCCATTATAAGCTCTCACGGTCAACGAAGGATAAACATTCTCCCGGGAAGACCCAATCAGTCTCGGAATCCCGGTTTACAAGACATTTCGACAATGGTAAAACAAGACCAGCAAAGCCGCCTGATGTGCCGACAAATCCCGATAGGAGCTGCACATATCTCGTTCTCAGGGCACACCGGATGAACACTACGTACAACTAAAACCAGCCCCTGAGTTTCCGCAAGGTGGCGCTGCAAGTGGCTCTAGTTTGGACCAGCACTCAGAGGAACACTGGCCCGGGGGTTTAAATAAAGATGACCCTCGGGCTCGCAAAAACCCAAGGAAAAAAGGCTTAGGTGGCAAATGGTAAAACCAAGGTTGGGCCTTGCTGGAGGAGTTTTATTCAAGGCGAACTGTCAAGGGGGTCACATAAATCACCCAACCGCGTAAGAAACGAAAACTCAAGGAACATAATACCGGTATGACGGAAACTTGGGCGGCAAGAGTGGAACAAAACACCAGGCATAAGGCTGAGCCTTCCACCCTCTACCAATATATAGATGCATTAATTAAATAAGAGATATTGTGATATTCCAAAAAAGATCGATGTTCCAACATGGAACCAACTTCAACTTCACCTGCAACTAGCAACGCTATAAGAAGGGCTGAGCAAAAGCGGTAACTTAGCCAAACAACGGTTTGCTAGGAAAGGATGGTTAGAGGCTTGACATGGCAATATGGGAGGCATGATATAGCAAGTGGTAGGTAGTGCAGCATGGCAATAGAACGAACAACTAGCAAAGCAAAGATAGAAGTGATTTCGAGGCTATGGTCATCTTGCCTGCAAGGTTCTCAGAGTTGTCGAAAGCTTGATCCTCGTAAGCGTACTCAACAGGTTCCTCGTTCACGAACTCGTCTCCCGGCTCTAGCCACAGCAAGAACACAAGCAACGGAACCACAATCAATCACGGGAAATGCACAAGCAACATGATGCAAAACATGCATGATATGCGAGATGTGGTATGCGATGCATATGCGTGCTCCGGAAGAAAAAGAATGAACAAGGCAGTAACTTGGCAAACCAAGTATGCCACTGGAAAGAGGAGATGATTTCGGTCGAAATCGATATAAAGATCACCGGAAACGGATGCACGGTTTGCAAATGGCAAGCAAAACAAGAATGACACGATTCTGCGATTAACAGCATGATAGCACTTAGAATACATCAAGTAACTATGCTACAGCACCCCAATATAGCAACAATGCATTTGGCAGTAATCTACAGGAGATGCTTGACAAAAGATGAACACTGAGCTACGGCTAGCTCACACCATAACAGGTTCAAACAAGCATGGCAAAAGTGCAAAAGATATCAGGTTCACAGACTTGGTGAAATTACTGGACATGGCATAAACAGCATCAGGTAGCAATGTTCAGAGCAAGCAATGAACATGCTACAGGAACTTAACATGGCAAAACAAGGCATGGCATGAATGTACTAAAAGCATAGAACAAAAGTCCCTTACTGACCATGAGCCAAAAAGGATCAGAAGATATGATGGCACCCATGTAAACATAGCAAGTTTCGTTAACAGATTCAGATTTGGTGAAATTTCAGGACATGGCAAAACAGATTCATGTTGGTATGTTAACAAGCTTGATTAACTCACTACATAGCATATCATGGCATGAAATAAATCTAGCATGTAGTAGGCATGAAAATGAATCTATCCATTTGCAAAAAAACCACATAGCATATCTCCATGAATATACACATACTAGACAAAACAGCAACATGATGTAAAATGACATGTTCATGAACTTGCTCAAATGCAGAAACCAATGCCACCACTGGATTGGTGGGATTTTTCTACCTCAAAAACATATATAATATGTTGGGGTTGCTGTAGAAAAATCATCACAAGTGCAATAAGTTAAAACCTGCCCTAAATGGAATATCACAGAAATGGCATTTTCCTTATTTGGAAACGTCCAGAAATGGACTTGCCTGAAATGGATAGATTCCATATGCTAGAAATGGAATATTTGCTGGAAAAATAAACACAAAAGAAAAAGGAGAAAGTGGAGGGGGATGACAGGTGGGGTCCTGGCCCCTGAGAGGCTGACTTGTGGGTCCAACTTGGGTCCCACAAGGTGGTGGCGTAAACAGGGGAAGCAGGGGAGGTGCTCGCCGGGGTGCATAGACGGCGGAGAGCTCGACGGAGCCTCTCCGGCGACCAAAAGGCGCGGCGGCGGGGCGCAACGAGGCCGCCATAGGATCCCGCACCCGCGGGTGTGACTAGCAGAACGGGCCGACGACGGACTCGACGCCGGCGATGACGAACGGAGGCGGCGGCAACGAGCTCAAACGCGACGAGGCGAAAGGCTTGAGCGAGCTACTGATCACGTGGATCCGGCCGATGAGACGCGGCGATCATGACGGGCATGCGCAGAAGAGCTAAAGAGGTCGTGCACTCGCCGGAGACGAGGCCCGACTGCGGCGCGTTCAGGTGCTCGTGGCAAACTACTGCAATGCGCGCTAAGGAGAGGGAAAAAGGATGGGGAGGAATGCGTGCTCACCACAAGCACAGTGGTGTGCTTGGTGTCCCAAGAGGAGGTCGGAGAAGGCGGTGACGGCGATCGAAAACTCGCGGGCACCGCGGGGAAGAAGTGGAAGAAGATCACGGCGTCTTGGGGTCCCACGGCGAAGTAGTGGACGTAGGGGAAGTAGACGACGTCGAGGAGGAAGATAGACACGTCCTGGGAAGCTGGGGTCGACGGGAAGCACGCCAGCGATGAGGACGCGCTCCCAAATGCGTTCGGGACGGCGATGGCGCGATCAATCTAGTGGCTATACGTGAAACAGCGGCGGCGGACGAGGGAAACCCTAGGAGAGGCAGGGGACAAGGATTGGGGCCTTAAAAGGGGCTAGGGTTAGCGGCGCGAGCTCACGCGCTCTCGTGCTCGCGGTCCCCATGGCGACGGCGAGAGGAGAGGCAAAAGGTGGGTGCGGGGAACAGGGTAGGCGCTGACGAGCGGGGCCAGGATGGCCACGTGGAGAGGGGCTAGCAGGGGTGTGCGCGCGCGCGGGTGAGAAAAAGCCCAGAGGGGTGAACGAGCGGGCTGGCTGGTGCGCTGGGCCTGCTGGCGCGGGGTGCTAGCTGGGCCGGCCTGGGAGGCCGAGGCCCGGGGGGTGCTGCTGCTGGTTGCTCTGCTCTGCTGCCAAAATCTTTTCTTTTCCTATTTTTCTCAAACAGAAGAAAAACAAGAAAAGTCCAGAGTGATTTGGGAAGGCTAAGGAAGATATAAAAATATCTTCGGAGCCCTAGTATTATGCACAATATAGTAAAAATGGTTTGGGCATTTTTAGAGGAAGAAAAATATTCCAGGTTTGAATTAGGTTCAAACTTGAAGCATTTTTTACCCCAACCAATCAACTTCAAAATAGGTGAAACTTGGCAGTGAGGTAACTTACATGGTGACTGAAAATTGAGGCAAAGATGAACATTAAAGGAGGAGGGTAAAATGGCACTTGCTAAAAGAAAGAAAAAGAAGGAGAGGTGGTGATGATGCATGGAGGTGGTGATGCATGGATCACACATAGAACATATGCAGCAACATATCATGCATGCATATCAAGGAAATGCAAATTGACATAAACACAACACAACATGATATGCACATGAAGCAAACATATGATGGCTAAAAGGGATATGACAAGAAGCACAAATGCAATATGACAAGGTAAGCATGGCAATGAAATGAGTAGAACAACAAAACAAAACAAAATGAGACCAAAAGATGGAACCCTAAATGGAATTGGATGGAGATCAACATGGATATATTGCCAAAAATGGAAGTTTTACATCTGGGGTGTTACAACACTCCACCACTACAAGAGGATCTCGTCCCGAGATCTAGGACTGAAAGAACTCTGGATATTCGGAACGGAGGTGGTCCTCGCGCTCCCAGGTGGCTTCCCGGTCGGAATGATGCGACCACTTCACTTTCAGGAATTTGATTGACTTGTTGCGAGTCTTACGCTCAATTTCTTCAAGAATAGCAACGGGGAGCTCGTGATAAGACAGATCTTCTTGGAGGTCAATCTCTTCGAAATTGATGGTGCGCTCAGGATTCTTGAAGCACTTGCGAAGCTGTGACACGTGGAAAACATCGTGCACGTTCGCGAAGTTGGAGGGAAGCTCAAGTTGATAGGCGAGGTCGCCTCTTTTGCCAATGATTTTGAAAGGACCCACGTATCTAGGGGCAAGCTTCCCTTTGATACCGAAGCGACGAGTGCCTTTCATTGGAGAGACGCGGAGGTAAACATGGTCTCCGATCTCGAAAGCCACATCACGATGCTTGCTATCATAGTAACTCTTCTGGCGCGATTGCGCGGCTTTGAGATTTTCACGAATGACTTTACACATTTCTTCAGCCTCTGTGATTAAGTCATTGCCAAGAAGTTGGCGTTCACCAGTCTCTGACCAATTGAGAGGAGTACGGCACTTTCTGCCATAGAGAATCTCGAATGGAGCCTTGCCCGAACTCGCTTGGAAGCTGTTGTTGTAGGAGAACTCGGCATATGGAAGACAATCTTCCCACTTCATGCCAAAGGAAGTGACACAAGCCCTGAGCATATCTTCAAGGATTTGATTGACTCGCTCGACTTGGCCACTAGTTTGAGGATGGAAATCTGTGCTGAAGCGAATGTTGGTGCCCATGGCCTTCTGGAAGGAGTCCCAGAACCTAGAAGTGAAGATGCTTCCATGATCTGAAGAAATCAATTGTGGAATGCCGTGCAAGGAGACAATCCTGGAGGTGTATAGTTCTGCCAACTGAGCTGCTGTGATAGATTCTTTGGTTGGAAGGAAATGAGCCACTTTACTAAGCTTGTCGGTGACAACAAAGATAGCATCATTTCCGCGCTTGGACTTAGGAAATCCAGTCACGAAGTCCATTTTGATATGATCAAACTTCCATTCTGGGATAGCAAGAGGTTGGAGGAGACCAGCTGGTCGTTGGTGTTCTGCTTTCACCCTTCGACAGACATCACATTCAATTACAAATTGAGCGATTTCTCGCTTCATTCGAGTCCACCAATATGACTGCTTGAGGTCATGGTACATTGTCACGACCGGTTTTCCAATGAAAATATTTATTGAGAGACCGATCCCTTTTTCGGACCAGTAAAGAAGAATTCCTTCTCACTGGTAGACATTATCTTGGTCACAGAAGAAAATACCAGGAGTACTGAATATAATACAAGGTTGAGCGGGGACTGCTCAACAATTTTATTACAAGCACGCCGATAAAACATAACGGCGGATAGAGTGGCATAACTACTAACTCACGATAAAAGCGGTGGTGGAAATATCACAGTGAAGTGGGTGACATGACTCCTGAAACTAACAACTCTTCGAGCGTCAGAGTGAGGCTCGAGGAGACTTATTGTGGGTGGCGGAAGCGTATATAATACAAGTGACCAATATCCAGGATCGCATGGGACTGACTGGGACTCCTCTAGGCGTCGGACTCACTATCAAACTCTTCATCCATGAGATCGCCTTCGTCAACATCTGGCCAAATCAACAAGCCAGGTGAGTACTATGAAAGTACTCGCAAGACAGTTCGGACATAAGATATAACAAATGTAAACATGATGCATATGAACAGAATAACAAGCGCACTCAGACATTGAGATAATAATGCATGGGAAATAAAAGAGAAGTCGGGCGGTAGTCCTCCCGAAATCCCAAAGTAATACTGAGGGCCAAACGAGTGTCTGAATGACTCCTCGAGAGGAAACAAAAGAAGTAACAATGCCGCAGTCGGGCGTCAAGGCGACACCACATAAAGGGCTTATAATAGAATATAAATGACAGTGCGTGCCACAGTCGGACGTCTGAGCGACATCACATAAAGGGCTTATATCAAAAGTAAATAACAAGAGTGCCACAGTCGGACGTCTAAGCGACATCACATAAAGGACTTATATCAAAACTGAATAACAAGAGTGCCACAGTCGGACGTCTAAGCGACATCACCTAAAGGGCTTATATCAAAAGTAAATAACAAGAGTGCCACAGTCGGACGTCTGAGCAACATCACATAAAGGGCTTATATCAAAAGTAAATAACAAGAGTGCCACAGTCGGACGTCTAAGCGACATCACATAAAGGGCTTATATTTCATAACTTGATATCTCAGTAGTTCAAGAATTTAAATCATTTCAAGGGCATAATCGGGTATGAAGTAAACAACAGGGTTAGTCCATCCATGGAATAACGTTCAACCAATTTACCACTCAAGCTTGTTCACCGGGGAAATACCACGAGGATGTGACATAGATATGGATACACTGGTCACGGTTCCTGACCATGGATACGATGACTCGGAAGGATTTGACTCTGCAGAGTTTGTACTTTAACCACAGCCAACGGATTTCAGTAGTCCCGGGGACTAGTTCCGTTCAGGGTGTTTTGGAAGAAACACATCTAACCAGTACACACCCATTCAACATTCCGAAGCCAGGAATCACCCTCGGCAACGTTCAAGAAAAACTTTGAGACGGGGAGGCTACAACCTCACGTAGCATGGGATCAAATTTATATACGCGCGCTCTAAGGGGTGCCCCCCTCTCGGTCCCAACCGGAAACACTCATGCCCCCTGATCGGATGACTGGCTTTAATCCAGGGCCATGGAACCCTCATCCCGGCCCCTCCATTTGGGGTGTACACGGAAAGAGGTTATCAACTTACTAAACTGTATCCTTTGCAGAAAACATGTGGTAGCACGAAAGGGAAAGAACGGTAACGTGACTCAGTCCGCGTTAACGTCGGGGTTTATCGGATGTCGTAAGGCTGGCATGCTACAACAATACCACCTTACTGCCTTTCATGTCACCACATGACTAGGCCATCTCTCATCAGAGATCACAGTAACTTCGGAACACACGGATAGTTGCCTCACATGCAACGAGATACTCACCGATGCTCATATGCCATGCACAAACCATTCAAGCAAACATGCAAAACACCTATCATATCAAAGGTTCAAACATGCTTGCCTGGTTCGAAGAAGTCGGAGTCTAGCTCGGCGAAGTTCGCGGCTCCGTCACCTCTTCCGGAACCTACGGTATAGCGAAAATGTATACTAACGTGAAAATCATCGCGTGCATAAAAGTTGTTCCAAATTTTTTCCAAATAAATACTATAAAAACTAGACAAAAATATAAGACTGACAGAAAAAGAATCAATCAAAAATCATCTTATATTAAAAAGTTATAAGGGCTTTTGTCCAGGGACTAATCTGTGATGAAACAGAAAAGATCCAGGGACTTAACTGAGAAAACAGAAAACGGTTCGGAAAGAAACGCGCCAGCCTAAAGAGAAAACGTACTTGCCCGAAGGCGCCAACAGAAAACGGTTCGCGGGTGAAAGAAGAGAGGCTGACGGGGGGTCCACACGTCAGGTTTAAAAACTTCGCCGGCGCCCAAACGCTGCGGTGGTCGCCGGCGTTGAACCACGGCGAGGCAGGGAGATCGGAGGGTACCAAGAGGTTCAGCGTGTCCTTCCGCGTCGGTGGGTGGTGGACTTGGTCGTCGGAGAGCACCACGTCGATGGCGACTCTTTCTCCGGCGGACGGCGGTTCGGGCGATGGTGGAGAACTCCGGTGCGTGCTGCAAACTTCAAATTGAAGCGCGGGTCAGAAGGGTGGATGCATTAGAAGGCTACTGGCAAGAGCTGAGGGTTAGAGGTGCACGCACGGGAGCGAATCGAGCTGGGTCCCGTGGCGGGTCGAGGCGGCCGGAGTTGGGGAAGAAGGCTCCCTCGGGGCTCTTCCAGTGGCTTGGCGTGGTGTTGGAGGTGTGCAGAGGTGGTGTGGGTTCGAGTTCGAGCTCGGGGCCTCTATTTATAGGCGATCCGAGGGGGTGGCCGTGAACGGGAAATCTCCGGCGAGCGATTACGGCGAGGTAGTGGTTGGGCAGTGGGTTTAGGAGGCTAGGCACCATCAGTGAGAGTTACTGGTCCCGTTCCACTGCTAAACTTGGTCGGGCTTGGCGTAATAGCGCCGGTCCTCGACGGGGCGGCCGTACGGGCACGGCGGCGGCAGAGAGCGCGCTCCGCGCCTACCAGTTCACGATGAAGGGTGGCGGCGCGCACGGGGGAGTGGATGGCCACGCGGCGGCCTCCGGTGGCTTGGGCGGCGCTGGACGGCGCCGTCTGCGCTGCGCCGCTCTCTGGCGGCCGCAAAGCCGCCGCTGTCGTCGCTCACGGGGTGGCGCACTACCTCCTGCTCATCGCCGACGCCCGCAAGACTCCAGGCGATCGTGCGGCGCAGAGGATAAGGAGGAGGGGACAGGGAGCAAGGCGCCACCGCGGCACTGTCGAGATCAACAACAAGTTCTGAAGAAAACAACAGTAGCTCTGAAACTGTATCTCTGAATTTTCTGAACTTGATAGCAACAGTGTCCAGCAGGTGTTCGACGAAATGATTTGGCATGAAGAAATTTTTTTCTGGAGCTGGGACTTGGTGAGGTGACCTCTCAATGCACCCAGAGGCTGCCTGAATTTTCTCAGATTTTTAGGAGAAGGATTCAAATGAATTTCATCAAATTTGGCAAATGAGGTCCAAACTTGCAGCAAGAATAATTTGAAATATTTGAACGGGAGACCAGTGGATCTTCATGGATCCTGGTTGAGGGTTCAAAGGACTAGCTAGGGAAATTGGTTTGGAGACAAAACTCAAAGCAGAAAGGGTAGCTCCTTTGTAAATTTCCAAGAGCTAGAATGGAAGGCAGAAATAGTTTTTGATAAGAAATAAATGGAAACAAATATATGGGGAGGTTCAACTTGCTGGATTTGAAGTACATCATGATACAAAGATGAGGAAAGGCTTATGGGAGGGAATTTACACTTAGGTCATGGCAAGAGGGATTTTTGAAAGTGGGAAGGATCATTTCAAATGCCATAGGGCTATTTAAAAGATTTTCAAAAGAAATTTTCCCAAGTGGAAAGCATTTGGTTTTGAGTCCAAATAAGAAGGGAAAAACCTCCAAGATCAAAAACCAAGTCTTGGGTGAATCCAAACAAAATACTTGTCATAAAAGAAATTTTTTGAGAGGGAGAGTTCTTTAGAAGAAAATAAAAAAAATTGAATCACCTCCCTCAAATCAAATAAAAGTTTGAAAAAGCCAATTAAAATTTTGGGTGTCACAACACCTACCCCCTTAGGAAAAATCTCGTTCTCGAGATTTCAGCTGATCCTCAAATAGATGTGGGTGCTCTGCCAGAAGGAAATCTTCTCTTTCCCATGTAGCTTCATCCTCGGTGTGGTTGCTCCACTGAACCTTGAAATTTTTTGTTGTTTTCTGACGGGTCCTCCTTTCAGACTCTTCCAAAATCTTCACTGGCCGCTCTCTGTAGGTGAGGTCTGGTTGTACATCAATGCTCTCTGAGATACATGCTTCTCCGGGTTACTTACACATTTTCTCAATTGAGAGACGTGGAACACGTCATGGACGTCTGACAGCTCCTTGGGTAGGTCTAGTTTGTAGGCCACTGTGCCTCTTCGTGCAACTATACAGAATGGTCCAATAAATCTCGGGGCTAGCTCCCCCTTAATTTTGAACCGTTGCAGGCCCCTCATAGGAGACACTCGTAGGTATACGAAATCACCGGGTTCAAAGCTGACCTCACGATGTTTTTGATCGTAATAGCTCTTTTGTCGGCTTTGAGCTGTCTTGAGTCTGTCCCTGATCTGTTCAACTTTTCTCCTCGGCCTCCTTGAGCATGTCTGGGCCGAAGATACGACTGTCACCTGTTTCTGACCAATTCAGTGGGGTACGACACCTCCGTCCGTACAATGCTTCAAAGGGTGCCATTTGTAAGCTGGCTTGGTAACTGTTGTTGTAAGCAAACTCGGCATACGGCAAACTTTCTTCCCAACTGGATCCATAGGTGAGCACACAGGCTCTCAGCATGTCCTCTAGGATTTGGTTCACGCGTTCCGTTTGTCCATCAGTCTGAGGGTGGTACGCTGTACTGAACGCTAGTTGCATGCCCAGAGCTTGTTGCAGGTGATCCCAAAATTTAGAGACAAATTGAGTGCCTCGGTCGGATATTATAGTCTTTGGGACTCCATGCAAACAAACTATACGGGAGAGATAAAGCTTGGCAAGTCTTTGAGTGGAGTAGGTCGTCTTCACAGGAATGAAATGTGCCACCTTGGTTAGCCTATCTATGATGACCCATAGGGCATCATTTCCGCGTTGCGATCGAGGTAGTCCGACGATGAAGTCCATTCCAATTTCATCCCATTTCCACTCCGGCATCCTGTTTGGCTGTAGTAGCCCTGCTGGGTTTTGATGCTCGGCTTTTATGCGTTGACAAGAATTGCAACAAGCAATGAATGCGGCTATATCCCTTTTCATACCGTGCCACCAAAATCTTTCCTGAATGTCTTTGTACATTTTGGTTCCTCCAGGGTGGATCGAGTATGGAGCGGTGTGGCTTTCGGTTAGGATTTGTTGCTTGAGTTCCTCAATGTTAGGTACGCAAAGTCTGTCCCCGTACCATAATATTCCTTCACTGTCTGTGACGAACTCTGAAGCCTTGCCAAGGTTCATTTTCCTCTTTATGCCCTCGATGCTGGGATGTCCCTGCTGAGCCTTCTTAATTTGTTCCACTAGGGTGGGTTGTATCTCCAGATTTGATACGGTGCCCTCAGAGACTAACACCATGTTGAGTCTAACGAACTATTGCTGAAACTCAGGCCTCAAGTTTTGTGGACTGTCGTTGTCCGGGCTGGGGTTCCGACTAAGAGCATCTGCCACTACATTTGCTTTCCCTGGATGGTAGTGGATGCCGACATCATAGTCCTTGACCAATTCCAACCAGTGTCGTTGGCGTAAATTTAGCTCTGGTTGTGTGAAAATATATTTAAGGCTCTTATGGTCCGTATATATTTCACAACGATTCCCCAACAGAAAGTGCCTCCACTCCTTGAGTGCATGGATGACCGCTACTAGCTCCAAGTCATGAGTTGGATAATTTTCCTCATGCTTCCGTAGTTGTCTGGAAGCATACGCGACAACTTTGCCATCCTGCATCAGCACACATCCGAGGCCCTTCCGAGATGCGTCGCAATACACTTCAAAACTCTTGTGGATGTCTGGCACAGTTAAGACCGGTGCGGTTGTTAGTTTCTTCTTGAGTTCTTGGAAGCTTTTCTCGCATGCTTCCCTCCATACAAATTTCTTGTCTTTCTTGAGCAACTGTGTCATTGGTTTTGCCACAGTGGAGAATCCTTCAATAAATCTTCTGTAATATCCGGCCATTCCTAGGAAACTCCGCACATCTGTCACGTTGGTGGGTGGTTTCCAGTCAAGTATGGCTTTGACTTTTTCTGGGTCTACGGCCATGCCTTCTTGGGTTAATATATGGCCTAGGAAACCAACTTGCCTTAGCCAAAATTCACACTTGCTAAATTTGGCGTACAATTTATGTTTCCTTAATTCTCCCAAAACAATTCTGAGATGCTCAGCATGCTCTTCTGGTGTCCTTGAGTATACCAGAATATCATCAATGGATACCACAACAAATTTGTCCATAAATTTCATGAACACTTTGTTCATGAGGTGGACGAAATATGCGGGGGCGTTCGTTAGTCCAAAAGGCATCACTGTGAACTCATATAATCCGTATCTGGAGGTGAATGCTGTCTTAGGGATATCTTCTGTCCGTACTTTTAATTGATGATATCCCGACCTCAAATCAATTTTTGAGAACACCTTGGCTTGTGCGAGCTGCTCAAACAAATCATTTATCCGTGGCATCGGATATTTGTTTTTGATGGTGACCATATTGAGAGCTCGATAGTCTATAGACAGTCTCAGTGTCCCATCCTTTTTCTTGGCGAATAACACTGGCGAACCCCAAGGTGAGGAGCTGGCTCGAATAAATCCTTTGTCCAGTAATTCCTTTATCTGCTTCTTCAGTTCTACCAATTCTGAGGGTGCCATTCTATAGGATTTCTTATAGATGGGAGTGGTGCCAGGTGCTAGTTCAATGCTGAACTCTATCTCTCGGTCTGGTGGCATGCCTGGTAGTTCTTCAGGAAATACGTCAGGAAACTCGCACACCACTGAAACTTTTCTCAGTTCTGAAATGTCCACTTTGTTCAATTTTGGTTGCCGCGACCGTGGTCTCTCTTGAGCGGTAACTTTTATTGTCTTGCCGTGATGGTGGGTAAGAATCACGGTCCGATTGAAACAGTCAATAAATCCCTTGTTGGTGGTCAACCAGTCCATCCCTAAGATGACATCCAGTCCTTTATTTTCCAACACGATGAGATTAGCTTGGAACTTTGGTCCTTCGAACTCAATGATCACTCCTTTGCAGTAACTCTGAGTGATCTGCTTATTTCCGGGGGACTTGATGATCATAGATTTTTCCAAAGGGAGTATCAGAAAACCATGTTGCAAAACAAAACTCTTCGAAATGAACGAGTGAGAAGCTCCAGAATCAAACAAAACCGTGGCAGGTACTGTGTTGACAGGGAACGTACCGAGCACGATGTCCGGGGCATTCTGCGCTTCTTCTCTGGTCAGATGGTTCAGGTGACCCTTCCTGTGGTTGTTGTTGGGATTGAAATTTTTGCGCTTGGGGGCTGGATTGTTCCCACCATTGTTCGGTTTGGGGGCCGAGTTCCTTGGTTTTGGGCATTGTTTGGCATAGTGCCCTTCTTCACCACAAGCATAGCAAGTGACCCCTGGACGGTATGTGAAGTCCTTGTCCCTGGAATGAAACTGTCTGGTTGGCCTTACAGCAGTAGGTGTGGATTTTCTTGCCTCGGTTGTTGCGAGCAAGAGTCGTCTTGTCCCTCTTTCGCTTACGAATATCTTCCAGACTGCGGCGTTCATTCTCCAAGGTAATGGCCTTGTCAACCAGAGTTTTAAAATCCGGGAAAGTGTGTACGACCAGTTGGCATCTTAGTGCCGGTGCCAGGCCGTCCAAAAACTTTTCCATCCTTTTGTTCTCAGTCATATGCTCATCGTAGGCATAACGAGATAGCTGGGTAAACTGACCGTTGTATTCTGTCACTGACATGCCTCTTTGCTTGAGGTCATCAAATTCTCTTTTCTTGATTTTTATGATGCTCCTGGGGATGTGTGCCCCACGAAAGCCTTCCTTAAACTCTTCCCAGGTGATGTTGTGTTCACGGGGATGCATGTGTAGGAAGTTCTCCCACCATGCTGCAGCTGCTCCAGTAAGGTAGTGGGGTGCATAAAGCACCTTCTCATGATCTGAACACTGAGCAATAATCAGCTTTCTTTCGATGTCTCGAAGCCAATCATCGGCTTGAAGTGGCCTATCAGTGTGAGCAAACGTCGAAGGGCGTGTCTTCTGCAGTTCAGACAACTTGGAGTGTGGTTGGTATGGCTCACGGTGATTCCCCATATTGATGACGTGATTCATCATTTCTTGGTGTTGCTGTTGGCTTTGTTCGAAAAGGCGGCATACTTGAGATAAGGCTGCTTCGCTGTCCTGTTGACTAGACTGTCCCTGAGTGAAGTTGTTGCTGGTCTGTGTCCCATAAACTTCTTCTGGTTGATTGGGCATGGAACGAGTCCACGGACGAGACATTTTCCACTCTGGGGTATTATTTTGCAAAACTCATGAGAAGAACTGTGTGGCACAAGGAAAATCTTGCAAAGGCAAAAATTTAAAAGACCTCAAGATTTTTCAAGAAAACATAAACGATTTCGCAAGGAGAAGGACCGCTTAGCACATATCTTACACGCGATATGCAAACATACGATACAGCACTCAGGATGTGCGTACACATTCCTGACATGTTATTTAGACTAGCACACTCCTCCAGAATGCAGCGAATACAACTACTACAAACTAACGCACACATAAAACATATCATACATGCGGACACAACGCGCGGCTACTCGGCGCACTCAGTCGGAGATGGTGAAGATGTCCTTCCCCTTGCCGAGGGTAAGACCCAGCGGTGCAGGAGACTCAACCTCCACCTCCTCTCTAGTAGGCTCCAGGCGCGTAGCACTGCGCTGAGGTGATGGCGCGGGTGCGACAGGCGGCAGTGCGGGTGCGGCAGGCGGTGCAGCTCTGACTGGAGTAGGAGCGATGACTCGGTCGAACTCCTCAGTGGTAGGCAGACGGCGAGCAGTGGCCAAAATGGCCGGTGCATAAGATGCTGAGGACGAGACGAACGTCAGAGGTGGTGCCATGTGGAGAAGCTCCATCCTGCTGGCAGGACCGCCCCGAACTAAGTCCATGCGGGCAGCCACAAGATCGTCCACGAGGTTGTCGAAAGATTCCTCCAGAGCTTTGAGGTACTCAACAACCATCTCGATGGCTTCATCTCGCTCTCCCCTATGGCAGGCGAATGCATAGTGACAAGTATATGGCACATGGCATGGGAGGTAGCGGTAGCGACGAGTCTTCATCATAGGAAGAATGTCCCGAAGGCGAGCTATCGCCTCACGGGTAGCCATCTGCATGGCATGCCTCTCCGTAGGCATGGCCCTTCCCACAAAACGGAAGTGGCGAGACGCAGAACGTCCTCCCTTGAATTGCACCACGGCCTGGTGCATAGACACGTCGTCGCTGAGCTTGTGCTGGTAAAGCGTGAACTCCGGACGCGTCGCTAGCCCGATCGCGAGCTTGGTGATGGAGACGAGGAGTTTGACAAACCCCTCGGGCACATTAGTGAACACCCGAGTCTTGCAGTTGCTGCTAGCCATCTACAAAAGTAGGCAAAAATTCTGAGTAGTCATGTCATAAATTTATGATGACCAACAGAAAATAGCTACATTTGCAAAATGCTGAAAAAACACCAAAGACGCTAATAACCGATTAGCGATCGCACCTAGTGGCTTCCTACAGTCAGCCTGGCTCTGATACCAAGCTTGTCACGACCGGTTTTCCAATAAAAATATTTATTGAGAGACCGATCCCTTTTTCGGACCAGTAAAGAAGAATTCCTTCTCACTGGTAGACATTATCTTGGTCACAGAAGAAAATACCAGGAGTACTGAATATAATACAAGGTTGAGCGGGGACTGCTCAACAATTTTATTACAAGCACGCCGATAAAACATAACGGCGGATAGGGTGGCATAACTACTAACTCACGATAAAAGCAGTGGTGGAAATATCACAGCGAAGTGGGTGACATGACTCCTGAAACTAACAACTCTTCGAGCGTCGGAGTGAGGCTCGAGGAGACTTATTGTGGGTGGCGGAAGCGTATATAATACAAGTGACCAATATCCAGGATCTCACGGGACTGACTGGCACTCCTCTAGGCGTCGGACTGACTATCAAACTCTTCATCCATGAGATCGCCTTCGTCAACATCTGGTCAAATCAACAAGCCAGGTGAGTACTATGAAAGTACTCGCAAGACAGTTCGGACATAAGATATAACAAATGTAAACATGATGCATATGAACAGAATAACAAGCGCACTCAGACATTGAGATAATAATGCATGGGAAATAAAAGAGAAGTCGGGCGGTAGTCCTCCCGAAATCCCAAAGTAATACTGAGGGCCAAACGAGTGTCTGAATGACTCCTCGAGAGGAAACAAAAGAAGTAACAATGCCGCAGTCGGGTGTCAAGGCGACACCACATAAAGGGCTTATAATAGAATATAAATGACAGTGCGTGCCACAGTCGGACGTCTGAGCGACATCACATAAAGGGCTTATATCAAAAGTAAATAACAAGAGTGCCACAGTCGGACGTCTAAGCGACATCACATAAAGGACTTATATCAAAAGTAAATAACAAGAGTGCCACAGTCGGACGTCTAAGCGACATCACCTAAAGGGCTTATATCAAAAGTAAATAACAAGAGTGCCACAGTCGGACGTCTGAGCGACATCACATAAAGGGCTTATATCAAAAGTAAATAACAAGAGTGCCACAGTCGGACGCCTAAGCGACATCACATAAAGGGCTTATATTTCATAACTTGATATCTCAGTAGTTCAAGAATTTAAATCATTTCAAGGGCATAATCGGGTATGAAGTAAACAACAGGGTTAGTCCATCCACGGAATAACGTTCAACCAATTTACCACTCAAGCTTGTTCACCGGGGAAATACCACGAGGATGTGACATAGATATGGATACACTGGTCACGGTTCCTGACCATGGATACGATGAATCGGAAGGATTTGACTCTGCAGAGTTTGTACTTTAACCACAGCCAACGGATTTCAGTAGTCACGAGGACTAGTTCCGTTCACGGTGTTTTGGAAGAAACACATCTAACCAGTACACACCCATTCAACATTCCGAAGCCAGGAATCACCCTCGGCAACGTTCAAGAAAAACTTTGAGACGGGGAGGCTACAACCTCGCGTAGCATGGGATCAAATATATATACGCGCGCTCTAAGGGGTGCCCCCCTCTCGGTCCCAACCGGAAACACCCATGCCCCCCGACCGGATGACTGGCTTTAATCCAGGGCCATGGAACCCTCATCCCGGCCCCTCCATTTGGTGTGTACACGGAAAGAGGTTATCAACTTACTAAACCGTATCCTTTGCAGAAAACATGTGGTAGCACGAAAGGGAAAGAACGGTAACGTGACTCAGTGCACGTTAACATCGGGGTTTATCGGATGTCGTAAGGCTGGCATGCTACAACAATACCACCTTACTGCCTTTCATGTCACCACATGACTAGGTCATCTCCCATCAGAGATCACAGTAACTTCGGAACACACGGATAGTTGCCTCACATGCAACGAGATACTCACCGATGCTCATATGCCATGCACAAACCATTCAAGCAAACATGCAAAACACCTATCATATCAAAGGTTCAAACATGCTTGCCTGGTTCGGAGAAGTCGGAGTCTAGATCGGCGAAGTTCGCGGCTCCGTCACCTCTTCCGGAACCTACGGTATAGCGAAAACGTATACTAACGTGAAAATCATCACGTGCATAAAAGTTGTTCCAAAAATTTTCCAAATAAATACTATAAAAAACTAGACAAAAATATAAGACTGACAGAAAATGAATCAATCAAAAATCATCTTTTATTAAAAAGTTATAAGGGCTTTTGTCCAGGGACTAATCTGTGATGAAACAGAAAAGATCCAGGGACTTAACTAAGAAAACAGAAAACGGTTCGGAAAGAAACGCGCCAGCCCAAAGAGAAAACGTACTTACCCGAAGGCGCCAACAGAAAACGGTTCGCGGGTGAAAGAAGAGAGGCTGACGAGGGGGGGGGGGGGGGGTCCACACGTCAGGTTTAAAAACTTCGCCGGCGCCCGAAGGCTGCGGTGGTCGCCGGCATTGAACCACGGCGAGGCAGGGAGATCGGAGGGTACCAAGAGGTTCAGCGTGTCCTTCGGCGTCGGTGGGTGGTGGACTTGGTCGTCGGAGAGCACCACGTCGACGGCGACACTTTCTCCGGCGGACGGCGGTTCGGGCGATGGTGGAGAACTCCGGTGGGTGCTGCAAACTTCAAATTGAAGCGCGGGTCAGAAGGGTGGATGCATTAGAAGGCTACTGGCAAGAGCTGAGGGTTAGATGTGCACGCACGGGAGCGAATCGAGCTGGGTCCCGTGGCGGGTCGAGGCGGCCGGAGTTGGGGAAGAAGGCTCCCTCGAGGCTCTTCCAGTGGCTTGGCGTGGTGTTGGAGGTGTGCAGAGGTGGTGTGGGTTCGAGTTCGAGCTCGGGGCCTCTATTTATAGGCGATCCGAGGGGGTGGCCGTGAACGGGAAATCTCCGGCGAGCGATTACGGCGAGGTAGTGGTTGGGCAGTGGGTTTAGGAGGCTAGGCACCATCAGTGAGAGTTACTGGTCCCGTTCCACTGCTAAACTTGGTCGGGCTTGGCGTAATAGCGCCGGTCCTCGACGGGGCGGCCGTACAGGCACGGCGGCGGCAAAGAGCGCGCTCCGCGCCTACCAGTACACGACGAAGGGTGGCAGCGCGCACGGGGGAGTGGATGGCCACGTGGCGGCCTCCGGTGGCTTGGGCGGCGCTGGGCGGCGCCGTCTGCGCTGCGCCTCTCTCTGGCGGCCGCAAAGCCGTCGCTGCCGTCGCTCACGGGGTGGCGCACTACCTCCTGCTTGTCGCCGACGCCCGCAAGCCTCCAGGCGATCGTGCGGCGTAGAGGATAAGGAGGAGGGGACAGGGAGCAAGGCGCCACCGCGACACTGTCGAGATCAACAACAAGTTCTGAAGAAAACGACAGTAGCTCTGAAACTGTATCTCTGAATTTTCTGAACTTGATAGCAACAGTGTCCAGCAGGTGTTCGACGAAATGATTTGGCATGAAGAAAAAAATTTCTGGAGCTGGGACTTGGTGAGGTGACCTCTCAATGCACCCAGAGGCTGCCTGAATTTTCTCAGATTTTTAGGAGAAGGATTCAAATGAATTTCATCAAATTTGGCAAATGAGGTCCAAACTTGCAGCAAGAATAATTTGAAATATTTGAACTGGAGACCAGTGGATCTTCATGGATCCTGGTTGAGGGTTCAAAGGACTAGCTAGGGAAATTGGTTTGGAGACAAAACTCAAAGCAGAAAGGGTAGCTCCTTTGTAAATTTCCAAGAGCTAGAATAGAAGGAAGAAATAGTTTTTGATAAGAAATATATGGAAACAAATATATGGGGAGGTTCGACTTGCTGGATTTGAAGTACATCATGATCCAAAGATGAGGAAAGGCTTATGGGAGGGAATTTACACTTAGGTCATGGCAAGAGGGATTTTTGAAAGTGGGAAGGATCATTTCAAATGCCCTAGGGCTATTTAAAAGATTTTCAAAAGAAATTTTCCCAAGTGGAAAGCATTTGGTTTTGAGTCCAAATAAGAAGGGAAAAACCTCCAAGATCAAAAACCAAGTCTTGGGTGAATCCAAACAAAATACTTGTCATAAAAGAAAATTTTTGAGAGGGAGAGTTCTTTAGAAGAAAATAAAAAAAATTGAATCACCTCCCCCAAATCAAATAAAAGTTTGAAAAAGCTAATTAAAATTTTGGGTGTCACATACATCTTCGTACTTCC
The DNA here is from genome assembly GCF_002575655.3 of Aegilops tauschii subsp. strangulata. Classification (NCBI taxonomy): domain Eukaryota; kingdom Viridiplantae; phylum Streptophyta; class Magnoliopsida; order Poales; family Poaceae; genus Aegilops; species Aegilops tauschii. The sequence continues at coordinate 271,483,287 of NC_053037.3, read as the reverse complement.
AGGATGAATGGAAAGAAGAGAATTGTGCGCCTCGTTCACAATGACTTTCCTTAGATCACCTTTAGGAACCACAATCCGGTCCTCAAAGAATAAAGTTTCTCTATCATCAATGCGATAGCACTTGTATTTGGAAAGACCCTTATCGATACCACGTTTCACCTTCTTCACCATGGTATCCAGGAGTTGTGCCTCACGAATTTGATCTTCCAAAGTAGGAGAGACTATGAGGTTGGAAAGAAAGCCTTGAGGAACAACTTGGAGATTCAGCTTGCGGAAAGCTTCACAAAGATCCGGTTGAAATGGCTTGATAATTAAACTGTTGCAATAAGCCTTCCTGCTCAAAGCATCTGCAATGACATCGGCCTTGCCTGGAGTATATTCAATACTCGGATTGTACTCTTGAATCATCTCGACCCATCGAGTCTGCCTGAGGTTGAGGTTGGGCTGAGTGAAGATGTACTTGAGACTCTTGTGATCGGTGAATATGTCCACTTTTCTTCCCAACAAGAGATGTCTCCATGTTATTAATGCATGGAAAACTGCCGCCAACTCAAGATCGTGAGTGGGGTAGTTCTTTTCGTTGGGCTTCAACTGACGAGAGGTATAGGCCACAACTTTCTTGTCTTGCATTAACACAGCACCGAGACCTTGAAGAGAAGCATCACAGAAAACTTCGAATGGCTTGGATTCGTCAGGAGGAGTTAAGACAGGAGCTGTGACGAGTTTCTCTTTGACAGTGTTGAAAGCAACATCACACTCAGGAGTCCAGACATACTTCACATGCTTCTGGAGGAGGTTGGAAAGAGGCATTGCAATCTTAGAGAAATTCTCAACGAATCTTCGGCAATAGCTTGCAAGACCAAGAAAACTGCGGAGCTGCTTGACATTCTGAGGAGGTTCCCAATTCACAATTGCAGACACCTTCTCGGGACTAACAGCGATGCCCTTGGTAGAGATGATATGACCAAGGTAAAGAACTTCATCAAGCCAAAACTCACATTTGGAAAACTTCGCATAGAATTGATACTCTCTGAGCTTGTCGAGCACCAATCGCAAATGTTTGGCATGATTCTTCTTATTCTTGGAGAAGACCAAGATATCATCGAGATACACCAGGACAAATTCATTGGTACAGGGGTTGAAGATGAAATTCATCATCCGAGAGAATGTTGGAGCATTGACAAGGCCGAAAGACATGACAGTATATTCATAAGAACCAAAGCTTGTTCCGAATGCTGTCTTGGGAATATCTTCTTCACGAATGCGAATCTAATGATAACCCATACGAAGGTCAAGCTTGGAGAATACTTTAGCACCTTTGAGTTGCTCGAATAGCTCATTGATGTTGGGAAGTGGATACTTGTTCTTGATTGTCTTCTTGTTCAATGGACGGTAGTCGACACAAAGTCGGCCCGTGCCATCCTTCTTCTGGACAAAAAGAACACCACAACCCCACGGAGATGAACTCGGTCTGATCAAACCCAGACGCTCTTGTTCATCGAGCTGTTTCTTCAATTCTTTCAGCTTGTTGGGTCCAAGCTTGTAAGGACGCTTGCAAACGGGTTCCGTCCAGGCTCAAGATCGATAACGAACTCAACTGGCCGATGAGGAGGCATACCCGGAAGCTCTTCTGGAAAGACATCTTGGTACTCACAAACGACTGGAATTTGAGAAATAGCATCCAATTCGCCCTTCTCATTGAGAGAAAATAACCGAATGGTTTCATCACGGGCGGCATAAATGATAACATCCTCAGAAGAGTGTGTCAATTGAATTTCCCTGGCAGCACAATCAAGTTGAGCCTTGTGCTTAGAAAGCCAGTCCATCCCGAGAATTAGATCAATATCCGAGTCACCAAGAACAATTGGTTTAGACAGAAATTTATAGTTTCCCATCTTGATGGAAACATCCAGGACACAATTATTAGATGTCATTTGCTTACCCGGGGACACAATCTTCAACGGGATAGGAATCTTTTCTGTCACAAACTCATGCTTGGCAACAAAAGGTCTTGAAATGAAAGAAAGCGATGCACCAGTATCAAATAAGACATTTGCAGGAATATCATTAACTAAGAGATTACCCATTATCACATCAGTAGATTCCTCCGCTTGAGCTGCATTCATCATGTTCACCTTTGCAGACTTGGGATTATGCTTGACCACTGCATTGCTGGAAGATCTCACAGGGGGAGGAGGCGGAAGGCGCCTTTGGTTGAAGCATTTGTTAGCATAGTGACCTTTCTGCTGACACTTGTTGCAAGTCACCTCTGAGAGTGGACGATGATAAGGCGCATTCGGCTTTGGAGCTTGATTCTGAGACTTGTTCTGATAGCCAGGGTTGGGTGGGTGGGAAGATCCATGGCCACCTTTGTTCTTCTGCTGGAAAGGCTGGCGAAATGGAGGAGGAGGAGGCAACCATCACTTCTGTTGCTTAGCAGCCACTAGTGAGGAAGAAGACGACTGAACTGCGTCCCTGACTCTCTTCTTAGAAGCCTCACACTTGAGCTGAGCAGCCTCTTGCTTCAGTGCCATATTGTAGAAATCATCATACTTGGCCGGCTCAAAAAGCACGAGAGGTAATTGCAGATCTTCTCTGAGGCCACCTCTGAATTGATAGATCATGCTCTTTTCATCAGGAACGTCTTGCTTAGCGAAGCGAGCGAGTTTTTGAAAATGGGTATTGTATTGATACACGGACATGCTGCCTTGCTTGAGATTGCGGAACTCCTCACGCTTGCTCTCAACAACACTTTGTGGAATGTGATGAGCTTTGAAGTCTCGGCGGAAATCATCCCAGGTAATCACATGACCTCCTCTGGAATCTTTGTATTGTTGATACCACTCGGCAGCTTGATCCTTGACTTGAAAAGAAGCGAACTTGACAAAGTCCTCAGGCCTGACATTACAACATTCAAAATGCTTGTTGATGTCCACGAGCCAATCATCGGCGTCTGTGGCCTTGGCACAGTAGCTGAAAGACTTCGGCTGATTAGCGAGGAACTGGTTGAGGGTAGCGAAGTGAGGCTGATTGTTGCCTTGGCCTTGATTTCCTTGATTGCCTTGCCCTTGGGTGCGTTCTTGCAAGAGTTGCAAAAATCATCTGAGCATTGGCGTTGGTGGCTGCCATGATAGCTTGCCATGCCTCCGGAGGCGGAGGTGGTGGCGGAGGGTTTGCCTGACTCCCCTCATTGCGTTCCAGATTCTGACGCGTTGGAGGAGCCATCCTGAAGAGGGTGACATCCGTTAGCATCTTGATAGACAAATAGACATGTTGAATCAACGGATAGAAATTGCAACATATAGTCTTCACAATAAACATTCGAACGAGGATGAACGAATGAATTCCATAGTAAATCATCACACTTCCATTAAGGTGAGAAGCCACTGGATAAGAGATTGATGAATAAAATAAAAAGGTACGAGTGGAACAAATAAGTGGTAAGGATTACCCAATCACAAACCAAATATCTGCGGAAGAAATGCTAGGAGCTACTTGAAACCCACCTATAAACTCCCAAAACTTTCTGGTTATGCAATCTGGTGTTGGGGATACAGGGGACACAAAATATATCACCCAAACTAGCAATCCCTAGATCCAGCTGTATCCATCCGTCAACACATAACCAAGAAACCTTCGGAAATCGTGTACCTCAACCTTCGAAAAGCATCCGTTATACGAGTTATGGCAATACTCCCGAACTCCCGCCCCAGTACTGGGTGGCGTCGAGGTGATCTCACCAACAACTGCATAAAAGAGATTTTCGATGTCGGTGAAACTCAGGTATTCCAGAACTGCAACGATAAAATTGTGACGACGACACCTCGGAGCTCAACTCCCCGGGACACTGCCACAATCCCTAAATGTCAGGAAACACCAAGAACAATGTTCTCGTCACAAAACCATCGGAACGATTCCAAGATACCCGCATGATCCTAATTTTTTTTTTGTGAAATTTGAGGAGAGAAGAGTCAAAACTTCTACGCCAGGAGGCCTCACCAGAGCGACGAAGGGACTGAGGAGTAAAAGAATCCTACTCTCCGATATATATAATCCTAAGACTCAAAACATTTTTGTTCTAGACTCAACAACGCCAGCGATTCGATCAAGCAGGGGCTCCTAAGTCGGGGACGGCTCTGATTACCAACTTGTAACGCCCACGATGCGGCTATATCTCCCACGTGTCGAGGCACGACTTAGAGGCATAAACGCATTGTAGGTATTGTCGCAAGAAGGGTCATCTTCACACAATCCCATGTAATGAACAAGAATGGGATAACGAGAGTTGGCTTACAATCGCCACTTCACACAATACATAAATTAATTCATACATCATCCAAAATCCACACATAGACCGACTACGGTCAAATCCAAATGAAAATAAGATAACCCCAAATGCTAGATCCCCGATCGTCCCAACTGGGCTCCACTACTGATCATCAGGAAAAGAAACATAGTAACGACCACGTTCCTCGTCGAACTCCCACTTGAGCTCGGTTGCGTCACCTGCACTGGCATCGTCGGCACCTGCAACTGTTTTGGTAGAATCTGTGAGTCACGAGGACTCAACAATCTCACATCCGCGAGATCAAGACTATTTAAACTTGTAGGAAAGGATGGTGCAATGAGGTGGAGCTGCAGCAGGAACTAAGCATATATGGTGGCTAACATACGCAAATGAGAGCGAGAAGAGAAGCAACGCAACGGCCGATGAGACGCGGCGATCATGACGGGCATGCGCAGAAGAGCTAAAGAGGTCGTGCACTCGCCGGAGACGAGGCCCGACGGCGGCGCGTTCGGGTGCTCGTGGCAAACTACTGCAAGGCGCGCTAAGGATATGGAAAAAGGATGGGGAGGAACGCGTGCTCACCACAAGCACGGTGGTGTGCTTGGTTTCCCAAGAGGAGGTCGGAGAAGGCGGTGACCGCGATCGAACACTCGCGGGCACCGCGGAGAAGAAGTGGAAGAAGATCACGGCGTCTTGGCGTCCCGCGGCGAAGTAGTGGACGTAGGGGAAGTAGACGACGTCGAGGAGGAAGATGGACACGTCCTGGGAAGCTGGGGTCGATGGGGAGCACGCCGGCGATGAGGACGCGCTCCCAGATGCGTTCGGGACGGCGATGGCGCGATCAATCTGGTGGCTATACCTACCAGGAAACGGCGGCGGCGGACGAGGGAAACCCTAGGAGAGGCAGGGGACAAGGATTGGGGCCTTAAAAGGGGCTAGGGTTAGCAGCGCGAGCTCACGTGCTCTCGTGCTTGCGGTCCCCATGGCGACGATGAGAGGAGAGGGAAAAGGTGGGTGCGGGGAACAAGGTAGGCGCTGACGAGCGGGGCCGGGATGGCCACGTGGAGAGGGGCTAGCGGGGGTGTGCGCCCGCGCGGGTGAGAAAAAGCCTGGAGGGGTGAACGAGCGGGCTGGCTGGCGCGCTGGGCCTGCTGGCGCGGGGTGCTAGATGGGACGGCCTGGGAGGCCGAGGCCCAGGGGGGTGCTGATGCTGGCTGCTCTGCTCTGCTGCCAAAATCTTTTCTTTTCCTATCTTTCTCAAACAAAAGAAAAACAAGAAAAGTCCAGAGTGATTTGGGAAGGCTAAGGAAGATATAAAAATATCTTCGGAGCCCTAGTATTATGCACAATATAGTAAAAATGGTTTGGGCATTTTTAGAGGAAGAAAAATATTCCAGGTTTGAATTAGGTTCAAACTTGAAGCATTTTTTTACCCCAACCAAACCAACTTCAAAATAGGTGAAACTTGGCAGTGAGGTAACTTACATGGTGACTGAAAATTGAGGCAAAGATGAACATTAAAGGAGGAGGGTAAAATGGCACTTGCTAAAAGAAAGAAAAAGAAGGAGAGGTGGTGATGATGCATGGAGGTGGTGATGCATGGATCACACATAGAACATATGCAGCAACATATCATGCATGCATATCAAGGAAATGCAAATCGACATAAACACAACACAACATGATATGCACATGAAGCAAACATATGATGGCTAAAAGGGATATGAAAAGAAGCACAAATGCAATATGACAAGGTAAGCATGGCAATGAAATGACTAGAACAACAAAACAAAACAAAATGAGACCAAAAGATGGAACCCCAAATGGAATTGGATGGAGATCAACATGGATATATTGCCAAAAATGGAAGTTTTACATCTGGGGTGTTACAGCATTGGAATGCTTAAGTGCCCTTCTCGACTTATTAATCACCTTGATCTCTGTCCAGGAGTTGCAACTAGTTTCTGGTGTTTGTAGGATATATGTTGGGGCCATCCGTAGCGCTGACCCTAGGGGTGGGCTATATGCGGTAGAGACATGAGGCACGATGTACGGAGACACCTGTTTGGTGCCTCGGGAACCCTGCTCTCATCGTTTGGGGACGTGAGTGAAACCCCGGCTGAATCTCCTTGTGGATGGAACCCGAATAGGCGATAAACCTGGACTAGAGACTGGTGTGGTTAGTCAGGTTGTGGCCGACACCCTCGCTAGGCTTCCGCTTGAAGATTGCCGAGATACATGACGTACACATGGCGGTAAGTGGCGAGAGCGTGTGTGAAGACGTACACCCCTGCAGGGTTAACATGATCTATTCGAATAGCCGCGTCCGCGGTAATGGACTACTGGGTTGCTTGTGCAGTTCATAGACAAGTGAAAGTGGATACTCTAAAATGCTCAAGATAAGCGTGAGTGCTATGGATGGCCTTCTCGTAGGTCGCCGAGAGCGGATCCATGGTGGTGTATTTTTATGGTGAATATGTGGACTCGTGTACGCCACCTCAAAAGATATGCCAGCACTCGTAGTACAGGATAGCCACTGAGTCAAAGTTGGCTTGTTGCACTTAAACTCCACCACCCCCTTTGTTGATACTGACGCATATGTAGCTAGTTCTAACGTAAGTCTTGCTGGGTACATTTGTACTCACGTTTGCTTAATTTATGTTTTGCAGGGAGACTTCAGTCTCACTAGTAGTTCTTCGTGGACTTCGACGTTTAGCTTGTTACCTCAGCTACGATCTTGTACCCATGGGAGGGTCTTGTAGATAGTTAGGCTTCTCAGCCTTTTTCATTTGTAGTTGTTTGTACTCAGACATGTTTATGCTTAAACCTGTGCTTGTGGCTTGTATGACTTGAATGCTGGGTCATGATACCCGTGTTTGTAATATCTGGCTCCTCGGAGCCTATTGAATAAATACTTTGAGTCGTAGAGTTTTGTTGTGATGCCATGTTGTATTTAGACATATCGAGCATATTCTGTGTATGATTTTGAAATGCTTGGTATGTGTGGGATCCGACAACCTAGTTGTTTATTCTTGGTAGCCTCTCTTATGGGGAAATGTCTCCTAGTGCTTCCACTGAGCCATGGTAGCTTGCTACTGCTTCGGAACACTTAGGCTAGCCGGCATGTGTCCTTCTTCGTTCCTGTGTCTGTCCCTTCGGGGAAATGTCACGCGTTGTTCCTTTAAGTCCATGTAGCTTGCTACGACTTGGGTTCATACGTTGATGATCGACACATTCGTTGCTGGGTCATGTATGCTTATCCCTGTAAGTTAGTGCCACTTTGGATTCACGACTAGTCATGTCGGCATGGATTCTCTGTCATATGGATGCTACCGACACTATCATATACGTGAGCCAAAAGGCGCAAACGGTCCCGGGCTAGGTAAGGTGGCACCCGTGGGGATACCGTGCGTGAGGCCGCAAAGTGATATGATGTGTTACATGCTAGATCGGTGTGACTTAGGATCGGGGTCCTGACAACTTCAATCACACAAAACTTAAGGAAACTTTTTGAGATAGGTTAGTATGATAAAGAGCAAACCATTTCACTTTTGGTACTGTCAAAGAAAAGATTCATAATTTTTCTCACGCAATACCTACTGTCGCATATCATTTCCACAATTTATATTGAGCAATATAAGCCATAGAAACTAGAAAACAAGCAAACTATGCATTGAAAACAGAATCTGTCAAAAACAGAACAGTCTGTAGTAATTTGTACTCAAACCATACTTCTGCTACTCCAAAAATTATGCAAAAATTGGGAACACATGAGAAATTTGTATATTAAACTTCTTCAAAAAGAATCAAATCAAAAGCACTCTTCTGTTAAAAATAAGAATTGTTCGTGAGCGCAAAAGTTTCTGTCTTTCAGCAAGATCAAATCAACTATCACCCAACATGATCCCAAAGGCTTTACTTGGCACTTTATTGAAACAAAAGCAATAAAACATGATTAATACAGTAGCATAATCATGTGAACACACAAAAACAGTAGGTAAAAGTGTTGGGTTGTCTCCCAACAAGCGCTTTTCTTTAATGCCTTTTAGCTAGGCATGATGATTTCAATGATGCTCACATAGAAAATAAGAATTGAAACACAAAGAGAGCATCATGAAGCATATGACTAGCACATTTAAGTCTAACCCACTTCCTATGCATAGGGATTTTGTGAGCAAATAACTTATGGGAACGAGAATAAACTAGTATAGGGAGACAAAACATGCATAACTTCAAAACTTTCAACATAAAGAGAGAAACCTTGATATTACTGCAATTCCTACAAGCATATGTTCCTCCCTTGTAATAATTTTCAGTAGCATCATAAAGAAATTCAACAATATAACCATCACATAAAGCATTATTTTCACGATCCACAATCATAGAAATTTTGTTACTCTCCACATAAGCAAATTTCTTCTCATCAATAGAAATGGGAGCAAACTCAACAAAATAACTATCATGAGAGTGAAAATTAAAATCATGATGACGAGTTTCATGGTTATCATTATTATTTATAGCATACATGTCATCATCATAATCATCATATATAGGAACTTTGTTGTCACAATCATTTGCAACCTCCTCCAAAATAGTGTATTCATCATTAAATAAAGTCACGACCTCTCTAAATCCACTTTCATCAATATAATCATCATAAATAGGAGGAATGGAATCATCATAATAAATTTCCTCATCAAAACTTGGGGGACTAAAAATATCATACTCATCAAATATAGCATCCCCAAGCTTATGGATTTGCATATCATTAGCATCATGGATATTCAAAGAATTCATACTAACAACATTGCAATCATGCTCATCATTCAAATATTTTGTGCCAAAATTTAATTGACTTCTTCTTCTAACAATTGAGCACAATTTTCCGAACCATCATTTTCAAGAAAGATATTATAAAGATGATCAATAATATGATGCAACCTCAATTCCATTTTTATGTAGTTTTATTTTATAAACCAAACTAGTGATAAAACAAGAAACTAAAAGATTCAATTGCAAGATCTAAAGATATACCTTCATGCACTCACCTCCCCGGCAACGGCGCCAGAAAATAGCTTGATGTCTACTAGGCAACTTTATTCTTGTAGACATGTGTTGGGCCTCCAAGCGCAGAGTTCTGTAGGACAGTAGCAATTTTCCCTCAAGTGGATGACCTAAGGTTTATCAATCCGTGAGAGGTGTAGGATGAAGATGGTCTCTCTCAAATGACCCTGCAACCAAGTACAAGAAATCTCTTGTGTCCCCAACACACCCAATACAATGGCAAATTGTATAGGTGCACTAGTTCGGCGAAGAGATGGTGATAAAAGTGTAATATTGATGGCAGAAATATATTTTTATAATCTGAATAAATAAAAACAGCAAGGTCGCAAATAGTAAACGGGCACCAAAACGGTATTGCAATGCTTGAAAATGAGGCCTAGGGCGCGTACTTTCGCTAGTGCAATCTCTCAACAGTGCTAATATAATTGGATCATATAACCGTCCCTCAAAGTGCGATGAAGAAATCAGTCCAAAGTTCCTATCTAGCGGAGAACATAAGACGGAATTGTTTGTAGGGTACGAAACCACCTCAGAGCTATTCCTTCCGATCAATCTATCCTAGAGTTCCTACTAAAGTAACACAAAGCTATTCTTTTCGATCGATCTAAACAAGAGTTCATACTAAAATAACACCAAAGCAAATTCAGATTTGTAATATTCAATCCAACACAAATAACTTCAAAGAGTACCCCAAGATTTATACCGGAGAAACAAAGACAAGAACATGCATCAACCCCTATGCATAGATTACCCCAGTGTCACCTCGGGAATCCGTGAGTTAAATGCCAAAACATATATCAAGTGAATCAATATGATACCCCATTGTCACCACGAGTATTCATATGCAAGACATATATCAAGTGCTCTCAAATCCATAAAAGTATTCAATCTGATAAAACGAAATCTCAAAGGGAAAACTCAATTCACAACAAGATAGAGAGGAGAAAACACCATATGATCCGACTATATTAACAAAGCCCGCGATACATCAAGATCGTGACATTCAAGAACACGAGAGAGAGAGAGAGAGAGATTAAACACATAGCTACTGGTACAAACCCTCAGCCCCGAGGGTGGACTACTCCCTCCTCATCGTGGTGGCCGCCGGGGTGATGAAGATGGCCACCGGTGATGATTTCCCCCTCTAGCAGGGTGCTGGAACATCGTCTAGATTGGTTTTCGATGGATGCAGAGCCTTGCGGCGGCGGAACTTCTAATCTAGGTTAACCCCTGAGTGTTTCTGGAATTTTTGGGAATTTATAGGGTAAAGAGGGGGTGCGGGAGGCCACCGAGGTGGGCACAACCCACATGGGCACGCTTGGTCCCCTAGGCGCACCCTGGTGGGTTGTGCCCCCCTCGGTATAGAAATGAATGAAAACTTTGGATCTTACAATACAATTAATACGAAAGGTCAATTATCATATTATGTACGTCTCTAGCTAAAACAAATTTCATAGGGATGTTCTGACGTGGGTAAAATTGATATGAAGGCAGCCCACCCTGGAATTTTGGACCAGCCTATCTGATTCAATATTGGCGAGGAAAATAAAATAAAATAAAAGCCCAATAGCTATTCATGACCCAGGAAAATGTCAGGTGCTATGGGAGCACCTAAGTTTAGGTGCTCCAAGAGCTTCTCGGCCATTGGATCTGAAATCCAATGGTCATCTACAGATGCGCTGGACCCGATTTGCAATACTAAATTTCTGGGGTGTTTTCTGAATAAAATCGTGAGCTCTCTCCTCGGCCTTCGGATCTCAGATCTAACGGTTAAAAAGCTCCTAGAGCACCTAATCTTAGGTGCTCCCATAGCACCAGATATCCTCCCTTCATGACCCTCTGCCCAGGCTGAGAAAAAAATTCACGCAACCAAGATTGCCCCTGGCCGCCGAGACACAATAGAGACCAGAGTAGGGAGTTCTAGACCCAGTCATCGACGCATCGAGCCAGCCGCTCGCTTCCTTTTGTGACCTCCGAATTTATCCATCTCACTCGCTCGTCGCTCGCCACCCCGCGTGTGTAGCCGATCATTGGGCGCCCAGGGCCACAGCCTGTACGTCCCATCCGCTCAGTGTTTGGGGCTCGACGGCGGCCGCGCCACCTAAACTGCGCAGTCGTGCCCCTGCAATCCGGCGCCGTTGCCCAATCCGCACATCGGCGCTCGGCTGCAGCCAGCCAGCAACCATCCGTGTTGATTTGAGGTACCAGTTCAGCTCGTCCAGTACCCATTTGGCGATTACCAAGTTTTGATTCTAGGGTTTGCTTCTTCCATGTACTACCCACTGTTCAGTACATAATTTGCGTTGAAATATGTTATTATGAATTTATAATTTATATTAAGTAAATTAGTTAGATTGTCTTCTATGCAAAACTAAAACTTAATTGACAATTTTAGTATGTTTGTAAGACCATATTGATCTATTTTTGTGGTATTGGTTGTTAGTTAGAACGTTCACAATGTCATATTTGTTGTCAATTTTTTTGCAGGACACCCTATTTTCAAATCCTAGATCCGCCATTGATCATAATCTCAACCTTTACATTCTGGAATTTGAAATGCCGATCAGCCTAAAATAGGTAACTTAATTAGATAAAGATGTTATATGAATATATCCTATAGATACTATTCTCAGACAACATGAACAACATCGATTATCCAACTGAAGTTAGCCGAAGCTAAATATAACCTTCGCAAGCATATGAAAGAATTGCTTCATTTGTCGCATACTGTGGAAAAGTAGAGTGGCGATCCAATTGATCACCAATGGGTGCACAAATAAGGAGTATGGTTTGAGGCATTAAAAACTACAATGCAAATCAAAATTAGTAATTCAAATCTATCTGTAACAAAATGGAGCAAACTATACAAACGAGTCAAGCACATACTTATGTTCGCCACTTAAAGACAAATTTGGCGAAGTGAGAAACATTACTACCAATAAAATTTGGAAGACCCAGGCAAAGATCAGCTTCCATGTAATTAAAAGAAAACAAAAGTAGTTCAGTCATGAATTAGTGATGCGGGACTGCATATCAGAATGGAAGTAACTGGCAAAAATAATTAGCTCACGTACTTAAAACATAGGTTAAGCTTGGCACTGCAGTAGATGAAATTTTGTAGATTAATAAGTCAATCAAAACATTGCAAGAACGACTGCAGAAAGAATCCATTATGTTCAAAACATGTAGGTAATGTGAGAATAATATGGCAGGCTACAAACCATCTGAAGAAACCCTATGCACACCGTATTTCTACCTTATCCATAAGACCAATTTATTTATGTTAGAACCCACATATATCAGTACATTTCTCTGTTCGGTTGGAAGAGAAACTGAGATCCACCAAGAGAAATAGGAAATTGGTCGCACCTAAGATCCTAATTAATGATACGATGAATACAATCAGGTCAAAATAATATTCTACCTTGTCATAGTTAAAAATACAAAAATACTAATTTACAAACGCATAATTAGCAGATATGTTCTTAGCAAATGTTGTAGAGAAAATTTCTTGAGAGCCAATACACTACCTTGACTGGAAAAGTAACCCAAAAATATAATTGTGTTGGATAAATGTAGGTTAAGCATAGAGAATGCTGCATAATACCTCATCACTTAAGGCTCATATTTGTCAGTTCGATACGACAACTTCCCTGCAATTTAAATCTCATAGTATACATGTATGATTTGCTACCTCACATGCACATTCACTATTGTAGGATGCTGCTAACGGGACACTACGATCAGAGACCCTTCAACGAAACTGTGTGTGATGCAATAATCACAAACGGTGGTGTAAAAAACCTGTCAAAAAAGGTGCAAAACATTTGCGATGACGGATGCATCAAACACGGTTCAGATTTTGGTTGCGTGTGCGATTCGAGGCATACGGTTCAGTTAAATTAACTATTTGCGGTGAGGAGGAACAAAAGAAACGGGCTGCCAGATGAAGGTGTGTGCAATATGCAGCATACGCTTCACTTGGATGAACTGTTTGTGATTAGGCAACACAAAACAAACGGCCAGCTAGATCAAGGTGTGTGCGATATACAACATGCGATTCACTCAGATGAATTGCTTGCATTGAGACAAGAGAACATAAACGGTTCAATATAACAAGATGTGTGTGATACGTGGCAAACAGGTCTATAATCAGAAATGTGTGCGAAGACCGATAATAACACACACGATTGCTTCTAATAAGACGTATATGATATGCTCTGTCTACACAACATCTATTGGCCATTAGGGGACGGGCAGTCACCCGGATACGCCATAAGGATGCGAAGAGGCGTCCTCTATCAGCAAGGACTAGCTGTTCCACCAGTAGCTCATGTAAGAGAACTCTCAAGTTAAGTGTGCTCAGGCTGGAGCAGCCATCATATCTGTCAAATTAAATGATTGATATGACCCATCCCATGAGTTAATTTAACCTCGAGGTCCTAGTTTTTTTAACACATGTTAAAGAAGGTCTACCACATTACTTTTTGACAATGTGCGATACGTGGCATACAGTTGATCCATCCGACCTGTTTGTGATGGAATAAGCCGTGTGTGTTGTGGGCAAACGCTCGCTAGTATTCAACCATTTGCGATTGATGAATTCATCACCGACGGGTTCCCTAATTGGGTCCGTGTTCATCTGATCATCATCTACTTCTTGTGCTAGCTCGATGTTACTTCTATGCTAAGTTTCCATTAACTGATGGCGTTTTATGAACCCACCACCATTTCCCGTCATTTCCTCACCTGTTTCCCGCCAGCCAGCGATATTGCGCATAAACCTAGGCGGCGCGCGATGCACGGAGGAGACAAGCGCAGCCTATAGCACATCCACCTTTTCCAAGCATGCCAACCCACCAAAGCGCCGCCTCTGCCATTAACCTCATTGATGAGGAAAACGAGCAGGCGCCACGGCCCGTCGAGGCTGAGGCACTCCCCGCAATGCGATGGACGACGCCATGATGCGCGTCATCGCCAGGGTTGAGCAGACCTTTGGCGCATGGCGCTTGAGCGCCGCGGATCAAGATAGGCATGTCAGCGCCGACAGGCTGCAGCTCGTGATCGATGGCGCGCCGCAGAGCAAGCTAGGCACGTCTGCGCTGATAGGCTGCGGCTCGCCGCACGGCGAGACCGTTGGAGCACCGGAGAGCGAGAGGCGCGGCACGCCGCACATCAAGAGCGGATCCATCGGGGCTTGCCTTCTGCCGACATGGCGTCGCAACTGGGTACACGTCCCGTCAGTACCCCCATTCCTTGCCAGGAGTGGGCAGAGGCCCTCTGTGTCATACTTGCACTAGAGGCCGGCCGCGCCGTACTTGCACCGGACGCCTGCCGCGCCATTTGCATGGGTCGCGCCATTCGCCTTGTCCGCGGCCCGCTCGATGCCAACGCGCTGGTCGGTATGCTCGACCGCCTCCTTGGCCCAGGTGTCCACCTAGGCTCAGTAGAGGAACATGTCCGTCGCACCCTCGAGCTGGTGATCTCTGATGAAATAGCCAACTTGGTGCTCGAGATCGCGCTCCAGATGTACTGCGAGCATGTCGATCGCTTGGACGAATGCCTGCACGAGTTCAGGCAGAGCCAAGATCTACCGTAGGCAAGGGCTGCTAGTCATGGTCTCATGGACAAGTTTTATCTTGTTGAGTCATTTCGACGTGGATAGCTACGTATTCACAGCAATCATAGTATTCCTCTGTTTATTGCTTTGTTTCAATGTGTGTACTCTGTTTTCCGTACTTATATGTTCTGTTTCAATGTGTGTATATACGCTTTCCATTCTGTATATGTGGATGATAACAGATAGATTCAAATTAGTATACAAAAAACAGATAGAAAATGGAATTCATAATATATATATTAATTGTTCATTAGTGCATCAGAGAATGTATATATAATATCATCACATATGTAACGCCCACGATGCGGCTATATCTCCCACGTGTCGAGGCACGACTTAGAGGCATAACCGCATAGTGGTTTTGTCGCAAGAAGGGTCATCTTCACACAATCCCATGTAATGAACAAGAATGGGATAAAGAGTTGGCTTACAATCGCCACTTCACACAATACATGAATATAAATCATACATCATCCAAAATACAATCATATAGACCGACTACGGTCAAAATCCAGATGAAAAATAAGACAACCCCAAATGCTAGATCCCCGATCGTCCCAACTGGGCTCCACTACTGATCATCAGGAAAAGACACATAGTAACGACCACGTTCCTCGTCGAAATCCCACTTGAGATCGACGCCATCATCTGCACTGGCATCGTCGGCACCTGCAACTGTTTTGATAGAATCTGTGAGTCACGAGGACTCAGCAATCTCACACCCGCGAGATCAAGACTATTTAAGCTTGTAGGAAAGGAAGGTGTAATGAGGTGGAGCTGCTGCAGCAAAAGCATATATGGTGGCTAACTTGCGCAAATGAGAGCGAGAAGAGAAGCAATGGAACGGTCATCATCTAGCAATGACCAAGAAGTGATCCTGAACTCCTACTTACGTCATACATAACACAGACCATGTTCACTTCCCGGACTCCGCCAAGAAGAGACCATCACGGCTACACACGCAGTTGATGTATTTTACTTGGGTCAAGTGACAAGTTCTCTACAACCGGACATTAACAAATTCCCATCTGCCTCATAACCGCGGGCACGGCTTTCGAAAGATAATACCCTGCAGGGGTGTCCCAACTTTGCCCATCATAAGCTCTCACGGTCAACGAAGGATAAACCTTCTCCCGGAAAGACCCGATCAGTCTCGGAATCCCGGTTTACAAGACATCTCGACAATGGTAAAACAAGACCAGCAAAGCCCCCGAATGTGCCGACAAATCCCGATAGGAGCTGCACATATCTCGTTCTCAGGGCACAAGGGATGAGCCAGACGTCGGGTTGGCATAGACCCTGGTTGCCCAGGGGGGCGCCGGACATCGCTCGGTTTGGGCCAGCACTCGAAGGAGCACTGGTCCGGGGGTTTAAAATAAAGATGACCCTCGGGCTCGCGAAAACCCGGGGGAAAAGGCTTAGGCGGCAAATGGTAAAACCAAAGTTGGGCCTTGCTGGAGGAGTTTTATTCAAGGCGAACTGTCAAGGGGGTCCCATAAATCACCCGACCGCGTAAGGAACGCAAACTCAAGGAACATAATCCCGGTATAACAGTAACTAGGGCGGCAAGAGCGGAACAAAACACCAGGCATAAGGCCGAGCCTTCCACCCTTTACCAAATATATATAGATGCATTTATTAATAAGAGATATTGTGATATCCCAACATATCCATGTTCCGACATGGAACAAACTTCAACTTCACCTGCAACTAGCAACGCTATAAGAGGGGCTGAGCAAAAGCGGTAACTTAGCCAAACAACGGTTTGCTAGGAAAGGATGGTTAGAGGCTGACATGGCAAAATGGGAGACATGATATAGCAAGTGATAGGTAGCGGAGCATGGCAATAGAGCGAATAACTAGCAAAGCAAAGATAGAAGTGATTTCGAGGGGTGGTCATCTTGCCTGCAAGGTTCTCAGAGTTGTCGAAAGCTTGATCCTCGTAAGCGTACTTGTTGAGGATATAGACCTGGGAGTCACCCGCCAGGAGGGGCGGGTTACACTAAGGGTCATTGCCAGAAGCCCGGAGCTAAGTTTCAAGATAATGGGCCAAGATGGGCTGAGACCCGGCGATGGCTTAAAGCTCGTAGTACAATCTTTATTGTTATAATAGAACTTGTAGTGTAAGGCAGGTATTGTTTAGAGTCCGAGCCGGACACTCTTATGAGCCGGCCGGGACTCTAAGGGCTGCTGGGCGTCAGCCTCCCTATATAAAGGGATGACCCGGCAGCGGTTTAAGGGCGACAACGATCTCTCCGAGAGCCGGGCATAGCTGTTTAGCTCCCTGGCGATCGTAACCCTAATCAATAACACCTCGAACTGGACGTAGGCTTTTACCTTCACCGTAAGGGGCCGAACCAGTATAAACCCTCGTGTTCCTTGTCCCGCATAACCCCTTCAAGCTTCCTAGTTGCGATGGCTCCACGACTAAGTCCTAGCCCAAGGACATCTGCCGTGACAATTCCACGACAGTTGGCGCCCACCGTGGGGCCAGCGCACGGTGGATTTGAGTTCTTGAAGGGCAGCTTCGAAGGGCTCAAGGGATACGCTGTGGGCCGGATGACCAAGAGTCGTCGCGGCAAGCTCTACATCGACGATGCGGACTGGGGCCCCGACGCCGGCTCAGTGGAGTACGGGTACCGGGTCCCCTTCGGAGGAATTCATGTCTTCATCGGCAAGATTGGAGAACCGGGCCCCGAGCCGGATCTCCGCGCCGACCTCATCGAAACGGCTCAGCGCGCGCGACCCGCCCGGGCCCGGCCTGCCTTAAAGCTCGCTTTTGTAGGATGCATCCACGGAGGGCCCTCGGATCCATCTGGGACTGGGGATGAGGCGGCCGCCGGCTCTGACGGCGAGTCGGCCACTGATGAGTCAAACTCGTTGTACCAACTTCAAGATGGCAGGCTCATGAGTTATTCCGATGGCGACAGTATTCCGGACCTCTTTGAGCCGCCAAGTCAGGTTGGAGTTTTTATGGCTGGTGCACAGCCTGTTCAGAACCCCGCTGCCGGATTGGGAAACCCGGTGCCTTCTCCGGCTCAGGTGCTGATGGATCTCACGGACAAGATGACGGCCCTGTTAACCGCCACGGTTGACCCGGCGGATCAAGCCCAGCATGATGCGGAGGTGGCACAGTTGAAACTGGATTTGATAAAAGCTAAAGAGGATCTTGCAGCAGAAGGAATCAGGCTGGCTGCGGAACGGGCGGCTCTCAATGCCCAGACTCAGCTGATTCAGGCGCAGTCCTTCCAACTCACGATGGATCAGAACGCGGCCAATGAGGTCATGAGAAGGAGGCATCAAAAGGCTCAATCTCGACTCCCGCCGGTCTACGATCCGCGCAACCTCTTCAACACGCTAGGTGCAGGGTCCAGTCACCCGCCAGGGGTCGTAACACCCGGGTCTGGACCCCTTGTTCAACCACGAATGATGGGACCTCCCTAGGGGCCCCCCGCCCCGCCTCAGTATGTGCCAATACCCCCGGGCCATTATAATAACCCGCTGGAGAACATGATCGCCGCAGCGGCACGGCTGGCGGCTCTGCCCGTTGATGGCGACTCTCCGACGGCTATTGAGACCCGCCGGGTCAGAGAACTCCTCCAGACAGACTGGCGCAGCAGGAGGCGTACTCCTACAGCCGGGACAGGATCCACTCAACTCCTCGCCCAGGCCAGAGCCCGAGTTACAGCCGGCACATGGTCTCAGCGACCGGCTCAAGTAATGTCCGACGCCATGACCCACCCCCTGGCCATGGCCCGGCTCATGTTGGAGCCTTCCACGCAGCAGACCAAGCACGGCAAGAGGCGGAGCAGGTGCCGCAATTGACGGCTTATCAGACCCCCCCGGCTTATCCGACGGCGTCCGTTGATGTGGGTATTTCTACTAGGACCGGGGGTGTCCCTTGTTTGGTGCCGGCCATCCGTAATGAACGTCTACCTAAGGATTTCAAGGGCCCTAGGAAGGTGCCTAACTATACAGCTGACTTACAGCCTGCGGCCTGGATTGAGAGTTATGAGATGGCTATGGAACTGCTAGAGGTCAGCGAGGCGGCCATGGCCAAATATTTCACCATGATGTTAGATGGAACTGCCCGCACGTGGTTAAAAGGGCTGCCACCGAACTCCATTGGGTCTTGGGCTGAGCTGAAGGCCCGGTTCATTCAAAACTTCAAGGACACCTGTAGGCTGTCTATGTCAATTGTGGATTTGACTAACTGTAAGCAGCAGGAGGGTGAATCCATGACCCATTGGGTTCGCCGGGTCAAGGAGATCATACATTCATCAGATAAGATGGACGCCGGCTCTGCAGTCTTGATGTTAGAACAGAACTGTCGTTTTGTGCCCCTAAAGATGAAACTTGGGCGGCTTAAACGCGACTGCACGGATATGGGTACACTAATGGCGGCTCTTGTCAAGTACGCCGATTCTGATGGTACCAAGGATCCCCCTTCAGACGATGAAAGGACAGGGAAGGGAAAGAAGAACGGCAATGGCAAGGGTCCTCAGTTTAACCCGGGGAATCAAGGAGGAGGCAAGCGCAAGGCCGATGGCAGCCTGGAGTTCGTAGCCAACGCCCAAGGCAACAACCAGCGACGCAAGGGGAGGCCCCCTCCCCGAGGCGGCGGGTCAGGACCTTCTCTGGAGCAGCTGTTGAATGAACCTTGTCCGAGACACGGCTCTAGAGAGAAGCCAGCGACTCACCTGTGGAAGGATTGTGCTATCATGAAGGCATTTAAAAACTACAATGGCCCGGGCGGCGGCTCAGGCGCCGGCGGCTTTCATGGCCCGGGCGGCGGGTCAAATTCCGGTCCTCAGAACGGTCAAGGGGGCTTTAAGCAACAGTCTGGTCAGGGTCATCAACAGCAACAGGGGGGCTATCAGACCAACCCAAAGCAGCTTAGCGGTGGACAGTATCACGTGTTCACCACTAGTTTGTGCAAACGAGATGAAAAGCTTCACAAGAGGGCTGTTAATGCTGTCGCGCCGGCAGTTCCACGCTACTTACGGTGGTCGGAGCAGCCCATAGTGTGGAGTAGGGAGGATCACCCTCCCCGGGTGGATAACCCGGGCCACCTGGCCTTAGTGGTGGCTCCTCAAGTGGGAGGCTATAAGTTCACAAAGGTACTCATGGATGGAGGCAGCAGCATCAACATCCTCTATTATGAGACTTTCCGTCGTATGGGGCTAGTTGATAAGAACCTCAGCCAGTCAAATACTATCTTCCATGGTGTGGTACCCGGTAAATCGGCTTATCCAGTCGGCAAGATCGAACTGGAAGTGGCCTTCGGTGATGAGAACAACTACAGGGTGGAAAAGTTGACCTTTGAGGTGGTCAAGATAAGAAGTCCATACCACGCTATATTCGGACGGCCGGCTTACGCCAAGTTCATGGCACGGCCGTGTTATGTGTACTTACAACTCAAGATGCCGGGTCACAACGGGACCATTACGGTTCACGGCAGCCGGAAAGTGGCTCTGGAGTGTGAGGAAGGTGACGTGGCTTATGCAGAGTCCGTTTGTGCCACAGAAGAGTTGAAATTTTATAAAGACAATGTTGACCCAACAGATATGACCTCTCTGAAAAAGCCAACCACGGAGAATGAACCAGCAATGAAGTTTAAATCAGCTGATGAGACTAAACTTGTTGATTTTGTTCCAGGTGACTCGTCTCAGCAGTTCAGCATCAGTGCAAATCTGGACCCGAAATAGGAAGGCGCGCTCATCGAGTTCATCCGTGAGAATAGGGACATCTTTGCATGGAAACCTTCGGACATGCCAGGTGTACCTAGAGAACTCGCTGAGCACACTCTCAATGTTGATCCAAAATTTAAGCCGGTCAGACAGTTCCTTCGACGGTTTAATGAAGAGAGGCGGAAGGCTATTGGTGAAGAAGTGGCCCGGCTATTGGCGGTCGGGTTCATTGTTGAGGTGTTTCACCCAGAGTTGTTGGCTAACCCGGTGCTTGTACTTAAAAAGAACAGCACCTGGCGGATGTGTGTGGATTACACGGACTTGAACAAGGCGTGTCCGGCTGATCCTTTTGCTCTCCCCCGTATCGATCAAATCATTGATGCTACGGCAGGTTGTGCACGCTTAAGTTTCTTGGATGCTTATTCCGGGTATCATCAGATTAAGATGGCAGTTAAGGACCAGGAGAAGACGGCGTTCATCACTCCCTTTGGAGCCTTCTGCTATGTGTCTATGCCCTTTGGACTCAAGTGTGCACAGGCGACTTACCAGCGTTGTGTGCAGAATTGTCTTCATAAACAGATCGGGCGCAATGTTCACGCTTATGTGGATGACATTGTGGTTAAATCCATCAAGGAGGAAACCCTGATAGATGACTTAAGGGAAACCTTCGACAATCTCCGGGTCTATAAGATGATGCTTAACCCGGCTAAATGTGTCTTTGGTGTTCCTGCAGGCAAACTATTGGGTTTCTTGGTTTCTGACAGAGGCATTGAGGCTAACCCGGAGAAGATCAAGGCCATCACTTCCTTGGCTAGGCCGGCGTGCATAAATGACGTTCAGCGTTTGGCGGGTCGCATCGCTGCTTTAAGCCGGTTTATAAGTCGTTTGGGTGAGAAGGCTATGCCCTTATATCAGTTGATGAAGAAAACTGACAACTTCATCTGGAATGATGCAGCTAATACCGCTTTTGAGGATTTGAAAAAGCAACTGGCAGAGCCCCCTGTCCTTGCTGCTCCGGTTGATAAGGAGCCCTTGCTGCTGTACGTGGCGGCAGACGCACGAGCCGTCAGCGTGGCTATTGTTTGGGAGCGCAAGGAGGCGGGTAAGGAGCATCCGGTTCAGCAGCCGGTTTATTATATCAGTGAGGTGCTCATTGAGTCCAAGCAGAGGTATCCACATTGGCAGAAGCTTGTGTATGGGGTGTTTATGGCGAGCCGGAAGCTTAAGCATTATTTTCAGGGTCATCCCATTACTGTGGTCAGTTCCGCCCCTCTTGGTGATATTATCCAAAACAGAGAGGTTACAGGGAGAATTGCTAAGTGGGCTATAGAACTTGGACCTCATGACCTTAAATACGTGCCACGCACTGCTGTCAAGTCTCAGGCCTTGGTGGATTTCATCAATGATTGGACAGAGTCACAAGTACCCGAGCAAAAGCCGGATAACACTTATTGGACTATTCACTTTGATGGGTCCAGGCAGCTGGAGGGCTCGGGGGCTGGTGTTGTCTTGGCTTCCCCTAAAGGTGACAAATTCCATTATGTGCTACGGTTGATGTTTCCTTGCACTAACAATGCGGCGGAATACGAGGCTTTGCTCCACGGTCTTCGGGTGGCTAAGGAGATGAGCTTAAGCCGGGTGAGGTGCTTTGGTGACTCGGACTTGGTGGCTCAACAAGTATCTGGCACCTGGGATTCTAAGGATCCTCTAATGGCGGCTTATCGCCGCGAGGTTGATGCCATTGCCGGGCACTTTCAGGGATATCAAGTGGAGCACATTGACCGCAGGAAGAATGAGGCGGCTGATGCTTTAAGCCGACTCGGCTCTCAGCGAAAGCCGGTGTCGCCTAACACTTTCCTGGATGTCCTGTACAATCCTTCGGTCAAGTTGCCTACAGAAGAAGATTTGGCCGTCCCTGACCCAGAGGCGCAACTGGTGGTAGCTCTTCGTGTCATACCAGACTGGACAATGCCATATCTGGCTTATATAACCTGGGGAGAGTTGCCTGAAGAGGAAATTCTGGCCAGGCAAATAACCCGGCGGGCTAAGTCGATGATTGTTATCGATGGCGAGTTGTATCATCGCAGTGTTTCAGGGGCATTTCAGCGTTGTATCTCCCCTGAGGAAGGTCAAGAGATCTTGCGCGAGATCCATGAAGGGGATTGTGGCCATCATGCCGGTTCAAAGTCTCTTGTGGCCAAGGCTTTCCGTCATGGTTTTTATTGGCTGACGGCTCACGCTGATGCAGAGGACTTGGTCAGTAAATGTGATGGCTGCCAAAGGTTCTCCCGACGGGCTCATGTGCCGGCTCAGGAATTGAGGATGATCCCGATCACTTGGCCCTTTGCGGTCTGGGGGCTTGATATGGTCGGGCCTTTTAAACGGTCCAAGGATAAGAAGACCCACCTCTTGGTGGCAGTGGACAAATTCACGAAGTGGGTGGAAGCTGAGCCAGTTAGCAAGTGTGATGCAGCCACGGCGGTTCAGTTTATGAAAAAGGTGATCTTCCGCTTCGGCTTTCCACACAGCATCATAACAGACAATGGCACTAATCTGTCCAAAGGCGCTATGGAGGAGTTTTGTCAAAGAGAGCATATCCGGCTTGATGTTTCTACAGTGGCACACCCCCAATCCAATGGTCAAGCTGAGAGAGCTAACCAGGAGATTCTGAAGGGCATCAAACCCCCGGCTCTTGGTCCCTTTGCAACGGACGCCGGGTTGTTGGGTGGAGGAGTTGCCCTCCGTTTTATGGAGCATCAACACTACTCCTAACAGGTCTACAGGCTTCACGCCTTTCTTCATGGTTTATGGAGCAGAAGCAGTTCTCCCCAGCGACATCCGTCATGATTCACCTCGTGTGGCGGCTTATGTTGAGACGGATAATGAACAGGCGCGCCAAGATGCTCTGGACTTGTTGGACGAACAGCGTGATGTGGCAGCCGCCCGTTCAGCAATTTACCAACAAGACCTGCGCCGTTATCATAGCCGCCGGGTCAAATCCCGGGTCTTCCAGGAAGGCGACCTGGTGCTCCGGCTCATCCAGGATCAAACAGATGCACACAAGTTATCCCCGCCTTGGGAAGGGCCTTTCGTGGTCAGTAAGAACTTGCACAACGGGTCATATTACCTCATTGATATCCGGGAGCATAAGGACTCGCGTAAATCTGAGGAGGAGACCCGTCGGCCGTGGAACATAGCTCAGCTTCGGCCTTACTACACTTGAGCTACCGGCTCTTGTGATGTACATATTTATCTCAGCCATGTATATATTATGATAAAGCAATAAAGCAGGACCTCTATCCTTTGCTCTCTCCCAAGTATGTGTGTTGTTTTTTACATGCTGACTTACAGAAGATCCGGCTTATGATCATCTTCAAATCTAGGTGTAAGCAATAAAGTCACTTGGGGGCTTCCTGTTCACACATGGGTCGTATTCGAACCAAAGAGAACATAGCTGTCGATACCCATTTGATTGGCAAAGTGCCGAGCTCATTGGGAGGTTGCCTTTGGTCATATTTGAATCATAGTGTAACCCCTCTGAGAACCGACGTGGATCGTATTCGAATCAGCGTCGTTAAAATTTTTTCAGAATCACTTGGGGGCTTCCTGTTCAA
This sequence comes from Aegilops tauschii subsp. strangulata, assembly GCF_002575655.3. Classification (NCBI taxonomy): domain Eukaryota; kingdom Viridiplantae; phylum Streptophyta; class Magnoliopsida; order Poales; family Poaceae; genus Aegilops; species Aegilops tauschii. The sequence continues at coordinate 271,459,011 of NC_053037.3, read as the reverse complement.
ACATGGGTCGTATTCGAACCCAAGAGAACATAGCTGTCGATACCCTCTTGATTGGCATCGCCGAACCCACTGGGGGCTATATGATCGTATCCGAATCTTAGCTTAACCCCTTTGGACCGAGGTTCTGGTCGTATTCGAACCGGAAGCCCTTAAATTTTTACATTTTACCACAAGTTTACTCTGATCATGTCAAAGTATGCACTGCCGGGTTTCACTTGCCGACTTAATTTTGGTTTATCTTGTTAGTTGAGCATCATGGATGTCATCAAGACAAGTAAATTCGAGTTCAGATAATAACCGTGCTACCCGGGTTATTTAACCCGGAAGTATGCTTACAAGCTGTTGAGTGTGTTATCACGACTATGTTCAGAATATAGTGAAGGACCAGTCTTTTTGGTTTGAATTTCCGGGTTATCCATCTCAGACACCTGATTCTCAGGGTAGTAAGCCGCCTTGTGACTTGTGATTTGCCTTCTTATGCAGATAATTAAAGGTACTTTTTTAAAAGGTTGAGAAGCACGAAGGATAATTATAACCCGGAGGAGCATCAAAAAGAATGACTTCAAATGATTTCAGCATTCATTACGTGCACGATGGCACGGCAGAGATAAATTGTTGCACCTATTCTATTACAAAAATCTTTCAAAGTTCCAAGGGTGGAGCGTTGTTTGGTGAGCCGCTAGCCGGTTTATGACGCCTGCTGAGTCGAAGTCCCCGGCTCATCTTCTGCTCCGGCTGATCCCAAGGCTTCGAAGGTCGACGACTTCCAGTTGATGCCACTGAGAGCTTCGAACTGAGCTTCTTCGTCAATTAACCCGGCCGGGTTAATCTCCGGGGCGAAGGTGTGCTGGCGAGCCGGAGGAATCAGATTGATAGCTTCATAGCGAGGGGTTGGAATCCTCTGATTCTCCGCGTTGTATCCCGGCTGATACTTGGTTAAATCGGTGTCGTTCCCGATGATGGTGGCCACCGGGCGCACAGCCTTCACACAAGCCGCGAAGTCCTTCTGGTCGAACGCTGAGCCGTCTTCTTTCAGGCTGGGGTAACCCAGGGCGATGTCTGCCGGGTCTAGCTCCGGCAAGAAGGCTTTGGCCCGGCTCAGTGCGGCGATTGCTCCGGATCTCGCGGATGCTCGTCGTAGCTCCTGGATCCGCTGCGGCAGAGCTGCGAGCCGGCGCAGGACTTCGGCTAGATGAGTCGGCACTTCATTCGACAGGGCCACCACAGCTAAAGCCCGCTGTGACCCGGTGTAGAGCTGTTCCACCAGGGTGTACACGGCCTTTAACTTGGTGACCACGCTCTGGTTCAAGTTGGCGCTTCTGGAACCTGTTTAACAACATCAGATGACCCGGTGATAAGGATGAGTTAAGAGATGTAAACATTCCAACGTGAATGAAAGCCGGTGAGGCGACTTACCGAAGATGGCAGCTACCATTTGGGACACTTGGCGCTTTAGACCGGAGAGCTCAGCGGTCTTCTCAGTAAGGGCCTTCTCCGCCTGTTCTGCCCGGGTCACCAGTGCAGCTTTCTCCTCAGCCCAGGCCTTCCGCTCAGCGTTGAATTCAGTCTTCAACTTCTCCTGAGCGGCGATGCTGGAGACAAACTTGGCATTTGCCTTCCGGGTCTCCATCTCTTGTGCCTTCAGCCGGCTCTTAAGATCCGCCAGGTCCGACTCTAATTTCTTGCCAACAGCCTGCATATATTTCCGGGTTATTAACAGTCATTCTATAAAGTCCCAAGCGCTTTCCAAGCAAAGACACTTGGCACTTGGGGGCTAATGCATATTGAACGTATCTATCTATGTACGGCCGGCTCAGTTCAGTAAGCCAGAATTTAAAGTCTACGACATGTTCAAGTATAAGTCCTAGACTTGGGGGCTAGAATGACAAGGATCACTATGCAGAAATAAGAAAACAGCAGAAGGTTACCTCAGATTTCTGTTGGATCTGGCTGACCATGGCGATCTCGGCGTCTCGGCTCTTGTGAACCTGGCTGATATAGCCTGAGACAAGCTCTCCAATGCTTAAATCGGTGTAGCTGGAGAGATCCAGATTCACCCGATGGGGTTGCAGCAACTCCCCCTTCGCAGAGCATTTGGCCAGTGCGGTCGGCCTCCCCGGCTCAACATACTCCGTCCGGGTAATTACCACGTCCGGGTCGTTAGCTGGTGGGGCTGAGCCGGACGCCTCCGGGTTAGCTGATGCTTCGGTTGTTCTCTTGGTGCTCGGGGCAGGGGCTTCAGGCGCCGTGTCCATGGGAATGGTGGCTTCGGGGGCGGAGGCGGCTGGCGGCTCTTGAGCCGTCGTCTCCGGCTCAGGCAAGTCTGGCACTCCGGCTGACCTTGTCTTCTTTGCTCTTTTGGTGAGCTTTGCCTGGGCACTGAAAAGGCAGAAGTGTTAGGCATACAAAGGGTAAGTACAGACAGATAATGTAAGAAGATTGTTATTACCCGGGGGCAGTCTTGAAGGCCGGCAGACTTGACTGCATGGAGTCACCCGAAGAGGGGGAGGTCTCCTGGTAATTGGAGTCAGAAGAGTTGAGTGGCTGACGGATGACACCCGCCAACGGATGAAAAGGGTACAGGTGAGAAAAAACCTCTGTGCGGCGTTTCCTCGTTGTGTCGGGTAACCCGGTGGAGAGGTCGGTGTCCTTGCGGGCCCGGGTGTGACGCCGGCTCTCGTGAACCTGCTGCTTCAAAAGAAATTGAGGGTCTCGGTGAGCTAATGGATGGGAAAAGCTTACTTTCCGGGTTACCCTTCGGACTTTCAGCTGTGGTAAAGGCTCCGAGCCGGAGGAAAGTGATGTTACCTCTTCGACCACCGGGTTACTGGCGCCAGTGTCATCCTGTCAATAAGCAAGTGTTGATAAGGCGGACAGCATCAGACAACATTTATAGCAAGAATTTAAAAGGTTTAAGGGTTACCTCTGACTCGGAGCTATCGCTTAACTGCATTAGTTCCAAAGCAGTGGGTCTGCTGCCCTTCTTGCGAGGGGCGGCTTTCTTGGCGGCCTTTTTCGCCTTCCTGGCCTTCTTGGCCGCCTCATGGTCATACTTGACCCGCCAGAATTTATCATCAGCCTGAGAAATACAGTAATGGATTCCTAAAATGGTTCAAAGCAAGGTGACATACCAAAGAAGTTGAAAGGTTAAAATCAGCGGCTTACCGCTGGGGCTGGATTGGTCTTGCAGAACGGGGCTAGCCCGGTTCTTCCACAGTCTGCCAGGCTCTCGTTTAATAGAGCCTTGGTCTCTTCTTCAGCAACGTCTTCCGGAAGATCATTGCGACTGTGCCTCTGTGGGTCATCCTTTCGCCCGGTGTACTCACACATTAAGCCGGGGCGGCGGCTCAACGGGATCACCCGCCATGAGATCCAGACCTGGACTAGATCAATTCCGTTCAGACCGTTGCCTAGCAGGGCCTTGATCTTGTTGATCGTTGGAAGCAGGGGCTGGCGGTCCGCGGCAGTCAGTTTGTCGGAGAGAGGATGAGTCGGCTCCAGGCGTGTTGGGCGAAAACCGGGCAGCGGATTCTCGTCAGCCGGGGATGTATCTTGACAGTAGAACCAAGTGAGGTTCCAGTCCTTAGGGTGGCTCGGCGGTTCTGCGTAAGGGAACAGACAGTCCCTACGTCGCTGGATGGAGATGCCGCCTAACTCTAGACTTGGCCCGTTGGCACACTCATTCTGGCGGTTTAAATAAAACAGCTCTCTGAAGAGCAGCAGACTCGGCTCTTCTCCAAGATATACTTCACAAAAGACTTGGAAGTTGCAGATGTTGGATATGGAATTGGGTCCTATATCCTGAGGTCGAAGGTCAAAGAAGTTGAGTACATCCCGGAAGAATTTTGAGCCGGGCGGTGCGAAGCCCCGGCTCATATGGTCCGCAAAGATCACTACTTCCCCGTCCCTCGGCTGTGGTCTTTCTTCTGACAGATCAGGGGCACGGTAGGACATCACTTCCTTCCTGGGCAGATATCCGGACTTAACAAAGTTGGCCAGGGTTTCATCAGTGACGTTGGATCTCATCCAGTTGCAAGTGATGGGAGCCTTGGGAGGCATGGTGACGGTTGGTGGTTCTATGATAAAGAGAAAGGTGTCCGGGTTAATTATAAGCCGGAGTTTATCATTCAAACTACAATGACGGCTTATGAAGGGGAGTATGATATATATTGATATGATGGGTTATCTAAGCCGTCGGGGCTTTCAGGATAAGTTGATCATCTACGGTTTACTACAGTTAAGCCGGAAGAGTTGACAGAGCATGTTTCTCTTTAAACCGGAAAGTTTTTCGGCGCGTGTATTCTTTAAGTCGGAAGTGTAAGCCGCCAAGGTTCAAGGGCTGCAGTTTTTACTAAGTGTGGTAAAACAGATTTCACATATTGCAGTAACTTTTTTGGATCAAAATGGTCGGGTGAAATGAAAATTTTCTAGACCTAAAAATAGAGGCAGGAGAAGTTCTTGAGGTGGAGCATAGTTCTTATGCAGTAAAAAGAGGGTTCTTTGCAGAAGAAACGGATTTCAAACATCTACCGCACTGACTCTAGGGAGGTTACAAATCAACTAAGTGTGGTGACTATAAGAAGTACGGAGGTTTGCGGCAATGGGGAAGAACGCGAAGAACACAAGATGAACCCTACAAGTAGATCTATCTGGCAGAGCGAAGAAGACTTACCGGAGTTGGAAGGAGCGGAGGTCGCCGCCGTGAGTCTGGTCTGAATCAGGGTGATGCAGCGGCCGGGTTGATGAAGACCAGGGGCGCGACGGCGGCGGCAGTGACGGAGCTCGAGCAGAGGAGCGATGGCACGAGGAGGAAGAGGGAGAGTGTGAGAAGAAAGTGCTGGGCCGGCCTATTTATAAGGCCGAGTCATAAGTGGGCGCGGGATTCAAGGAGGCCACGGCGTGGTTATCTCCCCCTCACGGCGCCTCGATTCTCGGAAGGACAGTAAAAGCAAAGATCCGTTGCGGATCTGGCGGAGTAAAAAACGGACTTAATGGAGGATGACGTCACGGCGGATTATCCGGAGTCCAGAGGATGACGTCACTCCGGGTTATGACCTTCGCATGAATGGTAAGCCGGAGATTTTTTCTGTCTGCAGAGCTGAAGATTGACACGAGCCGGCTCAAGTCAATCTGGGGCCTAATGTTGAGGATATAGACCTGGGAGTCACCCGCCAGGAGGGCCGGGTTACACTAAGGGTCATTGCCAGAAGCCCGGAGCTAAGTTTCAAGATAATGGGCCAAGATGGGCTGAGACCCGGCGATGGCTTAAAGCTCGTAGTACAATCTTTATTGTTATAATAGAACTTGTAGTGTAAGGCAGGTATTGTTTAGAGTCCGAGCCGGACACTCTTATGAGCCGGCCGGGACTCTAAGGGCTGCTGGGCGTCAGCCTCCCTATATAAAGGGACGACCTGGCAGCGGTTTAAGGGCGACAACGATCTCTCCGAGAGCCGGGCATAGCTGTTTAGCTCCCTGGCGATCGTAAACCTAATCAATAACACCTCGAACTGGACGTAGGCTTTTACCTTCACCGTAAGGGGCCGAACCAGTATAAACCCTCGTGTTCCTTGTCCCGCATAACCCCTTCAAGCTTCCTAGTTGCGATGGCTCCACGACTAAGTCCTAGCCCAAGGACATCTGCCGTGACAATTCCACGACAGTACTCAACAGGTTCCTCGTTCACGAACTCGTCTCCCGGCTCTACCCAAGACAAGAACACAAGCAAACGAAACCACAATCAACCACGAGAAATGCACAAGCAACATGATGCAAAACATGTATGATATGCAAGATATGATATGCGATGCATATGCGTGCTCCGGAAGGAAAATGATGAACATGGCAGTAATTTGGCAAACCAAGCATGCCACTGGAAAGATGAGATGATTTCGGTCGAAATCGATATAAAGATCACCGGAATGGGATGCACGGTTTGCAAATGGCAAGCAAAACAATAATGACACGAATCTGCGATTAACAGCATGATAGCACTTAAAATGCAACAAGTAACAATGCTACAGCACCCCAACATAGCAACAAGGCACATGGCAGCAATCTACAGGAGATGCTTGACAAAAGATGAACACTGAGCTACAGATAGTTCACAACATATCAAGCTCAAACAAGCATGGCAAAAGTGCAAAAGATAACAGGTTCACAGACAGTGAAAAACTGGACATGACAGAAAACAGCATCAGGTAGCAATGTTCAGAGCACAAAATCAACATGCTACAGGAACTTAACATAGAAAAACAAGGCATGGCAGTGTTTTACTAAATGCATATGACAAAAGTCCCTTACTGACCATAAGCCAAAAAGGACCAGAAGATATGATGGCAAGCATGTAAACATAGCAAGTTTCGTTATCAGGTTTTCAGACTTTGCAGAAAACAGAGCATGGCAGAAATAATAATATGAAGGCCTCTTTGTGAGCTTGATGCACTCACTACAGAGCAATGCATGACAAACCAAGCACACCTACAGCAAGATGGCATGTTTATGAAGCTATCCATGGCAAGAACAATTGCATAGCATGTATGGATCAACTACAATCAGCTTGGCAAAATTGCCAGAAATATTTTATTGCAAACGTAGAGCAAGATTGAGTCATGCTATGGCACTCCATAATTGCAAACAATTGCAGGAATGGATCAACTACAACTATAGCTACAAAACATCCTTATTGAACATGTCCAAAATATGCATGGATCTCTCTGTAGCATCAAGTTTACATGGCAACAAAATAACAGCAGTCAAGGACTTCGAGAAATCACTGTCCCTGAAATCAGAAATATTACGGGCCTACTTTGCATGCCTGTGCTAGTCACCACAGAGATCACAAAAATACATGGCATACACCCTTGGAAATATGGCATGGCATACTTCAAAACAAATGTAGAGATCATGCCCATAAGATGCACAGATTAAATGATACAAAAAAAACAAATCTCCAAGTTCTGATAAGAACCAGCAGATAACAGCAACTAGCCCTCTTCCAACAGAGATTTGTGCATCAAGATGACCTCTGATGAACATGGTGCAATTGAACAAAATGAATAGCATCACGAGACGAACAATTTGACATATTACACGCGCGAATCGGAGCTACATGCAAGGAGTTATGGCATCACGAACAAGAGCACATGCTGTAGATTTATGAGGACTTGGAGGAAAAACTGGCACGGGAAAAGTCAACGCGAACAGTAACCTCCAGATCGGATCGAACGCTGGCTCTCGAGCTCGGGCTCGGGCTCGCCGTTGACGGCCGGAGGAGAGGGAGGCCGGAGGTGGCGCCGGCGGGCGGTGGCGCGGCGCCGGCAGGGAGGTGGTCAGCGGCGGGCGGCGAGCCGCGGCGGGGCCGGCCGGCGGCGGGGCGGCGCGGCTCCGGGCGGAGGCGGCGGGGCCGAGCCGGCGGCGGCGCGGGCAGGCGGCGGCGGGCGGAGGCGCGGCGTCGGCCGTCGGGCGGAGGAGCTGCGGGCCGGGAGGGCCGCGGTAGGCGGCGCGCGGTGACGTGGCGGCGCGGGAGAGGTCGGCTGCGGCGGCGGACGTGTCCGGCCGACGGCGGACGCGTCCGGCGGCGCGGAGGGAAATTTTCTAGGGTTGGACTGAGTTCGTTTTTCGGGGGAGATGCATATAAATAGGTAGAGGGAGCTAGGAGGCTCCAAATGAGGTGCGGTTTTCGCCCACACGATCGTGATCGAACGGCCTAGAGCATGGAGGAGAGTTTGGTGGGTTTTGGGCTGGTTTTTGAGGGGGGTTTTGCTGGACACTCAAATGGACTTTGCGGATGCCCGGTTAACCGTTGGAGTACCAAACGACCTCCAAATGGAACGAAACTTGACCGGTGGTCTCCGGGTGGTATATTAAGGCCACTTGACAAGTCTCGGTCCATTCCGAGAAAGTTTGACACCCGCACACGAAAGAAAACAAGAGGGGTGCACCGGAGGAGATAGGAGCGCCGGATTGCAAAACGGACAACGGGGAAAATGCTCGGATGCATGAGACGAACACGTATGCAAATGCAATGCACATGATGACATGATATGAAAATGCATGACATGACAAAATACAAAACGAAAGACAAAACCCGACCACGGAGGAAATATCATATCACAAAGCCGAAAATGGCAAGAGTCAGAGTTACAAATATGGCAAGTTACATGTGGGGTGTTACAACATATACGTGATTATACTTAACTACTAGGTACAATGCATAAAATTGAAAACGAACAATACTAAAACTAATAATCCCTCCTGGGGCCAGTATTCCGGCAGCCCCTCGCCAGCAGCTTCCTGGTGCGCGGCGTCTTCCCAGTGCAGAGGCACTACTCCGCCTCCTCCGCCTCTCAGCGCTTGACGTACAGATCTGCCTCTTGCAGGCGGACGAGCTGGAATGATCTTGCCATTTCATTGGGCGTCCACCGGAGCTCCTCGTCGGTGGCACGCTGGAGCTTATCGGCCCACCTCCATGCGGCGACGAGGGGCCCAGCGCCTTTGACCTTCCTCGTGAACTATCCGTTTTCGTACACCTCCTCCGCACGACGACGCGCCCGGCCCCAAAGCTCCGCCGCCTCCTTTTTCCAGGCGGCATCACGGGCTTCACAGGCCGCACCTGGCTTCCTCCTCCTTCATCTCCTTGAATGCCACTTGCCTGGCTTTCTCAGCAGCCGGCAGCGACTTCCACAAACAAATATTGTACTAGCCCCAAAACCAATCCAAAGTTGGAGGGTCCGGCGAAACCTCGTCCGGCGGCGCGTAGGGGTCCTCGTCGCTGCTATTCGAGTGAGCGTCCTCGGGGGGGGGGGCGACTCCTCGTCGGTGCATGGGCCGACCGGCAGCGCCATGGCAGAGATTTGAGAGAGAGAGACAGAGAGAGGGCGAGCGAGGGGAGGATGCCAATGAGAAAGCAGGCGGGACGACGTGAGCAAGGAGTATTTATTGTCGGCCAGAATCTAGATCGATGGGAACAGTACACAAGCAGGTCACCAGATTTTACGGTACTATAGTTTGAATTACACACGATACCCGCAGCAAAATCCATGTGTGAACATAATAGCTGACGCTTTCCAATACAGAACCATGTCTGATTGTTGATCCCCGCCACTCACCTACCAAACCTCGAGCCGCGAGATAGAGTGCCAATCATGTGGGGGCCAGATGTCTTTCAAGATCGTTTCATTTTCGTTTTTCAACACCAGGTATTTACATCGTCTGATGATTTTTTAACTCACACACAAGTACACAAAAATATGATTTTTCAAACCATTATGGTTACCCGTTGCATGTAGATGTAGTTCAAATTTGAATTACGGTCATTAAATGGCTAGAAAAAAAATTTGAAGGCCGTAAGAGGAAACTATCTCCCGTTCGTCATCAAACATGCATTGTTCCCTCTCGGAACCGCGAACCTTCTAGTGAGTTGCTCCGGTTTGTGAGGGGGTGTGTCCAAACTTTCGTCAAACAGGCCAATTTTGTTACCACATCATCTTGGTGTCATGACATTACATCAAGCAAGGTTTCATGTTTTTCTGATCATTTTATAATTTTTTGGAATTAAAATGCCATGGCACTCCATACATACATATGCATGTGTCCATGTCGTGAGACCAATATGTTTGAAAATTCCTTTTAATTTACTGCACATGGAATTAACTCACACACAAGTACACAAATGTGATTTTTCAAACCATTATGGTTAGCCATTGCATGTAGATGTAGTTCAAATTTGAATTACGGTCATTAAATGGATAGAAAATCACTTAAATGTCTTTAAAAGGTCAAATGACCCCTGAAATTTTCCAAATTTTCACATGACAGTTGTATTAGTGCACGTTAAATGTAGAAAAAAAATTGAAGGCCGTAAGAGGAAGCTATATATCTCCCGTTCGTCATCAAACATGCATTGTTCCCTCTCGGAACAACGAGCCTTCTTGTGAGTTGCTCCGGTTTGTGAGGGGGGTGTGTCCAAACTTTCGTCAAACATGCCATTTTTTTACCACATCATCTTGGTGGCATGACATTACGTCAAGAAAGGTTTCATGTTTTTCTGATCATTTTTTTATTTTTTTGAATTAAATGCCATGGCACTCCATGATGTGTCCATGCCGTGAGACCAATATGTTTGAAAATTCCTTCTAATTTACCGCACATGGAATTAACTCGCACACAAGTACACAAATATGATTTTTCAAACTGTTATGGCTAGGCGTTGCATGTAGATGTAGTTCAAATTTGAATTACGATCATTAAATGGCTAGAAAATCACTTAATGTCTTTAAAAGGTCAAATGACCCCTAGAATTTTCCAAATTTTTACATCACAATTGTAGTAGTGCACGTTAAACGTAGAAAATATTTGAAGGCCGTAAGAGGAAGCTATCTCCTGTTCATCATCAAACATGCATTGCTCCCTCTCGGAACCACGAGCCTTCTAGTGAGTTGCTCCGGTTTGTGAGGGTTGTGTGTCAAAACTTTCGTCAGACATGCCAATTTTCTTACCACATCATATTGGTGGCATGACATTACATCAAGCAGGGTTTTCATGTTTTTCTGATCATTTTTTAGTTTTTTGGAATTAAAATGCCATGGCACTTCATGCATACATATGCATGTGTCCATGTCGTGAGACCAATATGTTTGAAAATTCCTTCTAATTTATTGCGCATGGAATTAACTCGCACACAAGTACACAAATATGATTTTTCAAACCGTTATAGTTAGCTGTTGCATGTAGAAGTAGTTCAAATTTGAATACGGTCATTAAATGGCTAGAAAATCACTTAAATGTCTTCAAAAGGTCAAATGACCCCTGAAATTTTCCAAATTTTCACACGATAGTTGTATTAGTGCACGTTACACATAGAAAAAATTTGAAGGCTGTAACAGGAAGCTATCTCCCGTTCGTCGTCAAACATGCATTGTTCCCTCTCGGAACCACGACCCTTCTAGTGAGTTGCTCCGGTTTGTGAGGGATGTGTGTCCAAACTTTCATCACACATGCCAAATTTTTTACCACATCATCTTGGTGGCATGAAATTACATCAACCAAGATTTCATGTGTTTCTGTTTTTTTTGGAATTTAAATGCCATGGCACTCCATGCTTAATTGTGTCATAGCCGTTAGACCAATATGTTTGAAAATTCGTTCCAGGTTACTGCACATGGAATTAAATCGCACACAAGTACACAAAATATGACTTTTCAAACCGTTATGGTTAGTTGTTGGATGTACATGTAGTTCAAATTTGAATTACGATCATTAAATGGCTAGAAAATCACTTAATGTCTTTAAAAGGTCAAATGACCCCAAGAATTTTCCAAATTTTCACATCACAATTGTAGTAGTGCACGTTAAACGTAGAAAATATTTGAAGGCCGTAAGAGGAAGCTATCTCCTGTTCGTCATCAAACATGCATTGCTCCCTCTCGGAACCACGAGCCTTCTAGTGAGTTGCTCCGGTTTGTGAGGGTTGTGTGTCAAAACTTTCGTCAGACATGCCAATTTTCTTACCACATCATATTGGTGGCATGACATTACATCAAGCAGGGTTTTCATGTTTTTCCGATCATTTTTTAGTTTTTTGGAATTAAAATGCCATGGCACTTCATGCATACATATGCATGTGTCCATGTCGTGAGACCAATATGTTCGAAAATTCCTTCTAATTTATTGCGCATGGAATTAACTCGCACACAAGTACACAAATATGATTTTTCAAACCGTTATAGTTAGCCATTGCATGTAGAAGTAGTTCAAATTTGAATTACGGTCATTAAATGGCTAGAAAATCACTTAAATGTCTTCAAAAGGTCAAATGACCCCTGAAATTTTCCAAATTTTCACACGACAGTTGTATTAGTGCATGTTACACATAGAAAAAATTTGTCGTCATCAAACATGCATTGTTCCCTCTCCGAACCACGACCCTTCTAGTGAGTTGCTCCGGTTTGTAAGGGATGTGTGTCCAAACTTTCATCACACATGCCAAATTTTTTACCACATCATCTTGGTGGCATGACATTACATCAACCAAGGTTTCATGTGTTTCTGTTTTTTTTAATTTTTTGGAATTTAAATGCCATGGCACTCCATGCTTAATTGTGTCATAGCCGTTAGACCAATATGTTTGAAAATTCCTTCCAATTTACTGCACATGGAATTAAATCGCACACAAGTACACAAAATATGACTTTTCAAACCGTTATGGTTAGTTGTTGGATGTACATGTAGTTCAAATTTCAATTACGGTCATTAAATGGCTAGAAAATCACTTAAATGTCTTAAAAGGTCAAATGACCCCTGAAATTTTCCGAATTTGACATGACAGTTGTATTAGTACTACAAATTTTCTCCTACATTTAAAACACCATCCGTTGCCACTTGACTCCAAATTCGTCTTTCACAACTAATAAAAAATATCTACAACATCACACAGTTATTTTCTAGGAACCGTTTGCGATGAAAATTGTCGGATATGGGGTTCCGGCAAACCCTTAAGGTTCGAACACTGGGGTGCGCGCGAAGTCTTTCCCTCCTACCGATCTACGCCCTAGCTCGCTAAGATCTCGCGGACAAACTCGATGAACTCACAACACAGAAAGACACGAGATTTATACTGGTTCGGGCCACCGTTGTGGTGTAATACCCTACTCCAGTGTGGTGGTGGTGGATTGCCTCTTGGGCTGATGATGAACAGTACAGAGGGAAGAACAGCCTCATGAGGTTGAGGTGTTCTTGTGCTTGGTGCACTTAGCGGGTGAGAGCTGGGTGAACTGCTCGATGCCCCTACTGTGGTGGCTAGCTCTACTTATATAGGCCCTGGTCCTCTTCCCAAATATTGAGCAGGAAGGGAGCCAACAACGGCGGGTAAATTTGAAGGGGGACAGCTAGTACAAGCTATCCTGACAAAAGTGGTCTTCGCCTGCAAAAGGCTCTGGTGGTGATGCCGTCTTGGGCTCCACGATGACCTCCGTCTTGCCGTCCTTTTGGTCTTGGTCTCGTTGCACCGATATGGCAACCTTTGCCTGATGCCTCGGTACTCCTCGCCTGCGCTGGCTTCCTTAGCACCAAAGAGGAAACAATGACGCTGCACGCGCTGGCGCCTGCCTGGCGCCCGCCTGTGGTCGATCGTCATGGCTCACGTCACGAGAGCCTCGTGAGGTTTGCCCCGCCTTGATATCTCCGCTCCTCGTGAGCCTGCCTGACTAGGCCACTCCTGAGGAGGTTTTGCATTGTCCGCCTCGCGAGGGTCTTGGATGCCTTGTTGATGAAGATGGGCCGTACGGCCTGCTGGCTTAGCCACGCCGTGGGCCGCAGGCAGGCAAGTCTGGGGACCCCCATTCCCAGAACGCCGACAGTAGCCCCCGGGCCCAAGGTACGCTCTGGCTTGGCTTCACACCGAAGCCAAGGGTCAAGTACGGAGCACCGCGGGCCCCAAAAGCCTGTGGCCTCGGTTGACGCGTGGCGGTTGATTGGACGTGGGCGTCTCCGCTTCCCCACGCTGCCTCGGCAACTGCCCGACTTGACAAGTCCCTGCGACATGCAAGAAATACCATCATTACCTGTGATCGTGGAAGGCACCGGTTGGCCTTCTCTTGCTATAAATGGGGAGGGGGCGAAGCCCCCGTCGCCCATCCCTTCCTTGCTTCCTTGCTCCTTCCTCCCTGCTCCTATGTTAACAACAATGGCACCCATTAGAAGGTTCCCTGCTGAAGAGAAAGGGAAGGCCCCCCGCGATGATCCGGGGCCACTTCCGCCGAAGAAGAGGTCGGTCCACTGCCGTGATGAAGCGGCGATGCAGGTGGTGACGAGGCCTTGGTGCGTGCGGCCTCCTCCAGGGTATCCGCTACCCTTGTACGCCCAAGCCGAGGGCTCAGGTGGATGGGAGCGACGAATGACGCCATCCGCGCCGCGCCCGTGGTCGCCGCGCCACGGCGACACGCGCTGTCGCCCCTGGAATCCACGCCGTGGACTCCTCGCGCGAGCTTGTGCTGTGGGCGCCAATGCCTCCAAGCTCTTGGATCCGCTTCCTGCGGTTCTTCTCCGACGTGATGCCGCCGAGGGGGCCTCTCGAGCTCTAGTTGCAGCACGCCGACTGCAGCGCTCCAGCGACCGGAGCAGAGATCGAAGCGTTCCCCACCGGCAAGATCTTCATGACTCGCGGCTGGGGTGAGATCGCGCGGGTCTGCCGTGCGAGGGGCGCCCTCGCGATCCACTTTGAGTACGGCGGCGCCTCCACGCTCTTCTTCAAGGTCTTCGATGCAGAGGGCCGCCGCCTGGAATGCTGCTCCGGAGAGGAGCGCCAGGCTTACGCGTGTTCCGCTCGCGGCCACTCCAGTAGCAGCAGCCCTTGGGAGTCCAGCAGCTCTCCTGAGCTCTATGAGACTCCGGAGACGAGCAACGACAGCTACGTGCCCCCGAGCTCTCGCCGCGCTCGGAGCAAAGCTGCGGCGTCCGGCCGTCGCCATCGCTGATCTGGATGGGGTTGGCGACGGCCTCTCGTGGCCCACTGTTGATGATGGCGTCCGCCACGGGTGGGTGTAGATAGGATCCCCCTTACTTTTAGCTTTCGTTCCCTACGAAGAGTCATGAAGTGCCCCGTGGGGGCATGTAAGGGTCTGTAATGTCTTATGTGCTTATCTTCCCTGTTATGAAAATTTTGTGAACGCATGTCCCGTTAAGGCTCGCCCCCCCCTTTCTTTCCTCGCGATAGCTTGTTGCTCTACGCCGACAGGTCCCGGTCCCCAGGCAGGCTACAGTCGTCGATGGTATGCCAGGTCGCGTGCTGTGGTCAAGGCCAGGAGGTGTACGGCCCGAGGTCTAGTAAGAGCCCCTGAGGCGTGATGCTCAGGAGGTCCCCCTTAGCGCTCAAGCGGCCATGGTAAGGGAAGAAAGGGAATTGACGTGGCCGCAACGGGGTTGCGGCAGGGCGTGAGTGACCATTAGGCCCAAACAATTAGCTGATCCGAGAGTGGGACTTATCTTGTTGACTTCGTGGCGATTCCTGACGGTGCGCTAGGGCTGCGCGCCAACTTGTGTGGCATAGCTAGACCAGTCCATACGAGTTTCCCTCCCCCCATGCTCTCCTTTGTGCTCTACGTCCTCAGGTCCTGGCCCTCAAACGAGCTCAGCCGCCGCTGGTATGCCAGGTCGCGATGCCGTGGTCAAGGCCAGGGTGTGAGGGCTGGAGAGCCAGTAAGAGCTCCTGAGTCGCGATGCTCAGGAGCCCCCCCCCTTTAATGCGCAAGCGAATTGCACGAGAGAAAAGGAGACTCGCGGTGCCGCATGCTATCCTCCCCACGGGATCCCTGTGAACAGGCACAAGAAGAACATGGTTTGCCGTTATTGCTGCCAGCCCGCCGTTGGTCGCTCTGGATGAAGTGAAGGCACTGAGGGCCTGGTGAGGTGACGTGCGCGGGGCGTGCTGCGAGCCAGAGCTCGACCGCTCAGATTTGTCGACGTGGCAGGGACGGACCCATGCACCAGTGCCGTGCCTGTGAGAAGGCCCCGTGGGAGGCGATGATCGAGTAGGCGATAGCCGTAGGCAGGTTAAGCATGGAGAGCAGATCAACTTGGGTAAATGCAGGAAGATACATGCCACTTGGTCCGGCCCGAGCGGCTTGGGGATGATGCAGCCCGAGGGGCGCCCCCAGCAAGGTAAGCTAAAGACATAAGCAAAAGGGATACATGCCACAAGGACGGACCCATGTGGCCTGGGAATGATGCAGCCCGAGGGGCGCTCCCAGCTAAACGAGCTTGGAAGATGTCACCTGGTTCTATAGACGAAGTAGAGTTGGTGCAGCTGAAGGCGTGCGTCAAAGGAATGACTCTTCACGAGCCACCGGGGCCCTGAGCCTCGGGAAGCTCTGGGGGCTCGGGAGGTTCCCTGAAGACCGTCTCCATCTCTTCCAGGACGGCATGGTACCTGGCCTCCTGAGCCGCCAGGACATGCCGCATGTTGCCCTGATAGGCTGATGCCACGCTCGGCAAGCAGAAGGGCATGCAAACGTAGCTGTGTGGCGGGCCCTCACAGCAGCCCGCACGCGAAGGCCAGAAGCGCTCCTGAGATGCGGCCCTGTTGAGCCCTGGGACATCGATGCAGACGCGCAGCCCAGCATCCTCGCCCGGATGGGGAGCTGCGCCTCGTGAGCGGCCGTCGCCGCGCATGGCTCTCGCGTCTTGCAGTTCCCGAGTGGTCTTGGTGATGAACTCCTGAGCGGTGCGCACTCCTTGCCCCGTGTTCTCCTGAGGGAAACGTGCCGCGAAGCACGCCTCCAAGTGGTGCCCAAGCGCCTCCCTCGTGATGTTGGCAAGGTTTGAGGCCCTTGAGAAGAGAGCCCCCGAGCCCTGCCCGAGGAGGGCGCCAGGCGCGCCTTCCGATGCGATGGAGGGAGGCGCCCCTGGAGCGGGCGCTGATCCTGACGAGGTTCCAGTTATGATGCCATCCTCCTGAGATCCTGCACGGCGCAGCTGCTTCTTCTTCTTGGGGAGGGCCTCAGGAGGGCCCTCGCCTTTGCTGTCGGGGTCGTCGATTGCTGCAGCTTGAAAAGCGCGCTCAAGGGAGCACACCGCGTCTCTTTCTTCGCACGGGACTGTGATGATTCCGCCACTTCCTGGCATCTTGAGGACGTTGTAGCCATGATGGGTGACTGCCATGAACTTGGCCAGGGTCGGATACCCGAGGATGGCATTGTACGGCAGGCGGATGTGCGCGACGTCGAAGTCGATGAGCTCGGTGCGGTACTTCTTGCGCTCTCCGAAGGTGACAGGCAGGCGGACCCGCCCTATCGGTGTGGTGGAACCGTCGGTCAGCCCTGAGAAAGGCTTGGTAGGCTGGAGCTGCTCATATGGCACTTGGAGGTTGTCGAACGTGTCGACGGACAGGACGTTGAGCCCTGCGCCATCGTCGATGAGGGTCTTGGTAGCCTGCACATTGTTGATGACTGGGGGACACAACATCGGGAGGGCGCCGGCGATGGCCGCGCACTTGAGCTGATCTGCCGAGTTGAAAGTGATGGCGCATTGGGACCACTTGAGCGGGCGCGTGGCCTCGAGCTTGGGGAGCACCGCGTTCACCTCGCGAGCGAACTGTTTGAAGATGCGCTGAGAGGCTGGGGCCTGGGCGCCGCCCAAGATGCAGGCGATTGCACGCGGCTCCTGGAAGCCCCCAACCCCCTCGTCCTGATGGTGGTCGTCGCTCCTTCTTGGCGGCAGCAGTGGGGGAAGATCGGCGTTGCTTTGGGGGCGATCCTCACGAGGCTGGTCCCTCCAGGCCCCCTCGTGAGGATGGTCCTGCCAGCGGTCCTCACGAGGCCTGTCGCGCCACTCCTGGCACGGGCCACGGTCTTCCCAGCGTCCGCCTCCACGTCCTCCTCCAAGGTCGTAGCCCCGGTCGCTGCGCTCGGGGCATCGACCGAAGCGTCCTTCTCTAGGCTCTGAGCTCTTAACAGTCACTGGTGTTGTGGGTTTTCAGGTTGTGGAAGGCGCAGAACGGTCGGCTGTTCTTGGATGACTCGGGCTGATCTCGGCCCCGCTTGGTGTCGGGCTCCGCTGCTAGCACTGCTGCTTCCTTGCGCTTCACGTCCTTTGCCTTGGCCTTCTTCTCCTATGTGCCCACGGTTGGCAGCTCGAGGAGAGAGAGGCGCCCCTCCTCAACTCTTGCGCACTTGGTCGCCAGGTTGAACAGCTCCTGAGATGTGCAGAGCTCCTCGTGGATAGCGAGCTCTTCCTTCATCTTGACGTCACGAACGCCGTCGGAGAATGCAGAGATGATGGCCACATCCGTGACTTTGGGGATCTTGAGGCGAGTGTTGTTGAAGCGCAGGATGTACTTCTGGAGGGTCTCTCCTGGTTGTTGCTTGATGCGGCGCAGGTCGCCCACGGCCGGTGGACGGTCGCGAGTGCCCTGGAAGTTGGTGACGAAGCGGTCGCGCACCTCGTCCCAGGAGGAGATCAAGCCGTGCTGCAGGTTCAGGAGCCAGGAGCGGTCTCCATCCTTGAGAGCCATGGGAAACCAGTTCGCCATGACTTTCTCATCGCCGTTGGCCGCTTTGATGCTCAGCTCGTACAGTTGCAGGAACTCCGCGGGGTCGGCGGTGCCGTCGTAGCGAGGAGGCAGATCCGGCTTGAACTTGCCTGGCCAGGCGACGCTACGCAGCTCGGGGGTGAAGGCGCGGCAGCCAGCCGTGGTTGCTGGAGCCTGCTTCGGAGGTGGAGCTTGGTCTTGATGAGGTACGCGTGGTGCTGCTGCGGGCGGTGAGCGGTCTTGACGAGGCGGCGCGGGAAGCGCGGGTGCAGCTTCTCGCGGCCGAGGGATTTCTTGGCAGCTTCTCTCTTCACGCTCGGGCACCGGGCATGGCGGATCACGCCGCGGGGCCGCGCGCCTTGGTGCCAAGGCACCGTCTTGGGCCAGAGGTGGTGGAGGCGCGCCATTAGCCTCGTCGCCCGTGGCCGGCTGAGGATGAGGCAGAGAGAGGGACGGCGCCGGGGAGCCCCCTGGGGCACGGACGAGCTCGGCGACGCGGTCGAGCCACTCCTCGTTGAGGTCGTCGACTAGGCGGTAGCACAGGAGTTCGTTTGCGGCGAGGAGTGCGGCCCGCGCCTCCATGGGAGCGCGGCGTGCGTGAGACGAAGAACCGGCCGGGGTCAGCGACAGAGTGGCGGTGCGCCCGTCCTGCCGCACCGAAGGATGCAGCGAGGACGCTTGCTGCTCGTTCCCCGCCGGGCCGGTGGCAACGTTGGCGGCGGGGGACGGAGAACGTCGCGGTGGGCCGCCGACAGGAGCCGTCTGAGCAACACGGGTGGTGAGGGCAGCCCGACGCTCAGCTCGAGCACGGCGAGCGTCCGCCATGGAGACGATGGAGCGACGGAGCGGCGAATTGATGGAAGGGAAGCTACGGCGCACCCCTACCTGGCACGCCAAATGTCGGATGTGGGGTTCCGGCAAACCCTTAAGGTTCGAACACTGGGGTGCGCGTGAACTCTTTCCCTCCTACCGATCTACGCCCTAGCTCGCTAAGATATCGCGGACAAACTCGACAAACTCACAACACAGAAAGACACGAGATTTATACTGGTTCGGGCCACCGTTGTGGTGTAATACCCTACTCCAGTGTGGTGGTGGTGGATTGCCTCTTGGGCTGATGATGAACAGTACAGAGGGAAGAACAGCCTCATGAGGTTGAGGTGTTCTTGTGCTTCGTGAACTTAGCGGGTGAGAGCTGGGTGAACTACTCGATGCCCCCTACTGTGGTGGCTAGCTCTACTTATATAGGCCCTGGTCCTCTTCCCAAATATTGAGCGGGAAGGGAGCCAACAACGGCGGGCAAATTTGAAGGGGGACAGCTAGTACAAGCTATCCTGACAAAAGTGTTCTTCGCCTGCAAAAGGCTCTGGTGGTGACGCCGTCTTGGGCTCCACGATGACCTCCGTCTTGCCGTCCTTCTGGTCTTGGTCTTGTTGCACCGATATGGCAACCTTTGCCTGATGCCTCGGTACTCCTCGCCTACGCTGGCTTCCTTAGCACCAAAGAGGAAACAAGGACGCTGCGCGCGCTAGCGCCTGCCTGGCGCCCGCCTGGCGTCGATCGTCATGGCTCACGTCATGAGAGCCTCGTGAGGTTTGCCCCGCCTTGATATCTCCGCTCCTTGTGAGCCTGCCTGACTAGGCCACTCCTGAGGAGGTCTTGCATCATCCGCCTCGCGAGGCTTGGTCCCTCGCGAGGGTCTTGGATGCCTTGTTGATGAAGATGGACCGTACAGCCTGCTGGCTTAGCCACACCGTGGGCCGCAGGCAGGCAATTCCGGGGACCCCCGTTCCCAAAACGCCGACAAAAATATCTGGGTCTATTTAAGTCTTCCCCCTTAAGCTTCGCCGGCTTATCTGCTCCAGTGTCGGCAAACCCCCGAATCCACGAATCCTGGTCCCCATTCCCGCACCCCCTTCTTGCAAAGATGACACTGTGGAAACGCTTCGTGTAGGCCTGTACGATGGCCGTGTCCCCTCGAGCACCACCGCCTGCACCGAGAACGTGGCCGCCTACGCCGAGAGTGCCGCCGCATCCGCATTGAGCGCGGCCTCTTCTGCCGAGAGGGCGTCTGCGACAACCGACAGGGCAGCTGCAGCAGTCGAGATGGCTGCAGCTGCTGCTGCAACGACGGCTGCAAACACCAAGAGCGCTCGAGCTACCATCCGTGCCACCGATGTCGCCCTGGCCCGGGTCGAGGCCATCCACGCCAAGATCAAGGATGCACATGCCAAGATATTCTAGGCCACCTCGGAATCCAGCATGCAACTCAAGTCCGAAAAGGCGGCGGTGGCCATGGAGCACCTGCTTCCTCATGAGGTCGTCGAGCAGGAGTTGGAGATGCAGGAGGCGGCGGAGATCGTGGAGCGCTAGGAGGAGGAGTTGCGCGTGGCCGAGGTCGAGGTAGAGAAGAATCTGTCCGTTGAGGATTCGGTGGTGGAGTACCAATGCAAGCTCTGGTACAACCACTACTACGAGTACTACAACCTTGAGGGTGGCACCAAGGACGAGGACGCGGTCGACTTCAGCAGGGGGGACGTGGAGTTCACCAACGGCGGCATGTCGCCAGGACAAGTCATCGATGTCCCATCTCACACCGGCGATGCATAGGCCGGCGCGGTGGCGGATTTGTTAAAATTATGCGTACTTAGGCTTTGTTTTTAATGCTGGTCTTTTGTTAGAGCAATGTTTAGGTCAACTGGCTCTGTTTAATCACTAAAATTAATCGATTCAGTAAGTGTGGTCCATCTGCTATACACTCTTTTGTGTGCCCAAATTAGCAAGCGATGTTAAATTATGCAATGATGTACCCGGGGAAATTTCCACCAAAATTTGAATTATCGAACTCATCCCATGCGTGTACAGCAGAAGAATCATTTGCGATGCACACAATCGTTCAAAGTGAATGGTCCGGCGACACCGTGCGCAAAGTTTCCCTCCACATTTCCAAAATTTTGGCCTACCGCCAAAATATCTACCCCCGCCCCCTCCCCCTTCCCCACGCCCTTTTCTCCCCGACCACAAGTCACATTTCCCCTATTTCCTCCTTCCTTCCTTCCTTCCTAAGCTATAGCCGCTTCCTTGATCTCGCCGTCTCACATCCTACCGCCGGGGTCGCCATGGCCTTCTTCAAAGACCTCTCCAGCGGTTCCTTCTTTGGCGACGACTCCTTCACCACCTGGGTATGCCTCTCTTCTCTCTCTCGGGCTATGACTTGGAATGAAGGATTTTTACCCGGTGGTCGATTTCATTCATTTCTTCCTCTTGTAGCTCCCTAGGACCATCAGTGGCAACGAATAGAGCGGGGTGGCTGAAGATCTATCTGCTCGTTTGCACCATCAATTTCCATGCGTGAATCTGTGGACACTGGGAGGAAGTTTCTGGCATGTGCAGAGAAGGTTAGACCCTCTTTCGTTGTTATAAATCATTTGTTAGATGTGATCCAGACACTATCACGGTCCCAACCCATTCATACCACACCTTCAACCAAATGCATCCTAAGACAGTGTCACAGTTTGTACCTAGTATCTAAAATTGTTGCCATCTCATCAGCGGTGCCATTATAAAATTATTTGACACCGCTTCAAC
This sequence comes from Aegilops tauschii subsp. strangulata, assembly GCF_002575655.3. Taxonomy (NCBI): domain Eukaryota; kingdom Viridiplantae; phylum Streptophyta; class Magnoliopsida; order Poales; family Poaceae; genus Aegilops; species Aegilops tauschii. The sequence continues at coordinate 271,437,401 of NC_053037.3, read as the reverse complement.
AGTTTGTGCAGCCAACTTTGGTCCACACATCCGAGCAGCCAAGCAGTAAAATACGAAATCTTTATGGCACGAAGGAACTGGGCATCGGTGCAACTAGGTGCTCCGGAGTCCGGGACCCTAATTTTTTTCTGCTGCATCGGCTCGCCAGTACAGGGCACCGGTGCGAGATGTAGCAACAGTTGTATTTGCACCAGTTTTGGCATACATAGTGGGCGGCCTTAGTGATATTAGTTCTATGTTACTAAATTTGTGCATGTACACACCTGTTAGTATCAATTTGCTGTCATCCAAAAACTATCGCTATGCTGTTGCAGTTATATTTACCTTCCTCATAAAATGTTCAATTTGTTAAGTAAGCACTTGTAGCGTTATTGTAGTTAATTATAGCTTCTGATGTTTCAGAATTTGGTTGTTGTCTCAGTAGCAATTAATTACTTTGCACATTGATCTTTTTGAGAAGATATGCCATAATTAACATGTTTCTTCAGTTTTTCAAAATAAGCATTGGTGATTTTCTATGTTGCTATAAACCCATTTCCCCTAAAATTGTTACTGGTCTAGTTTTAAATATTATAGGATGATCTGAAGTGTTCTTACTTGGAGTGGGTTGATCAAGAGTGGCCACTTTCTTTAAAGATGTGCCTAGCAAAGCTCTGGAGCATGTATGATGAAGAGAACAGAGGTAGGCTTAGAGAAAGTTTTGTCAACGCTGAAGAATATTTGAAGATGCGAGATAAAAAGAGGAAGGTGGAGAATGAGCTCAGATTTTTTAAATCAGACTTTGCTAAGATGGTATTGGCGAAGGAGGAGGCACTTGCCTAGTTGGCCAGTGCAAAACAGGTTCTTACTAAACTGAAAGCAGAGGTGGATAAGACGAGCCTGGATGATCTCGATTAGGGAAATGAATATATTGTTCTAATATTGTTCTTATGAAGTTGAACTAGCCATATGTTGTACTATGTTGTTTTCATGTAGCTATCGTACTGTGATGTTAAAATATATTTATGTGACTGATATGAAATTGGCAAACAGCTGTTCGATATGAAATGTGAATTTGTGTAATACTAGAATTATTAATTGTAAACTAATAAACCTGCTAAATGTGTGACGGAACTTTGCAAATGGTTCTAGCAGTAAAAGTGCTTGTGATGGATAACCCAATGCCACACAATTTTCTTCATCAAATCGTGTGTGATGTAGTTTATAAAAGAAAATAGTTAACCAAGGCAGAGTGTGTGTGATAGTTACACCTTTCACACACGAGCCTACACATAAAACTGTGTGGGATGTACATACGAACGGAAAAGTTTTCCCTGGATTGACTGTGTGGGATGTACATAAGAACGGAAATGTATTCCTTAGATTGACTGTGTGTGATATACATACGAACAAAAACGTTTTCCCTGGATTGACTATGTGGGATGTACATAAGAACGGAAACGTCTTCCTTGGATTGACTGTGTGTGATATACATATGAATGGAATTTTTTTTCTGGGATTCACCGTGTGGGATCTACATACAAACGGAAATAATTGGGTTTCGATGCCTCGCCCGATCACACACGAGCTCGTTTTGCCCCAGCCTGTGTCCCAGGAGGGCCTATCCCCGACGATTTCTGGGTCATGTGGGAAGGACCCCTGTATCGCCCACACTCACTTGGCGATGGTTCCAAATGCCGTCGTGGAAAGGGGTTAAAAACCGTTTGTATAGCACTGAGGCGTACCAGTGATTTGATTGCATTTGCAATTATATTCTTCAGATATGCTCTTATCGGTAGAAAAATGTGGAATGATGATTTACCAACCATAGAAAGAAACATATTGCTACGTTGTATATCAGAAAGAGGGAAAGAACCACAATAGGATAAATGCCAGTGTAAGGCGAACATGTAACATGAACATGGCCACTCAGAACAATGTTGCAGTTTTTAAGCATACTAAACTGATAAAGGGGATGCGAACCGAAGTTTCATACATTTCCGTAAATACCTTGAATCATTTCCAATAATCCTAAATTTGTGACTAACTTGAAAATATGATGCATTCTATCTTAAGAACCAACCACTGACGAAACGAAAAATAAAAACCTAAAAATGCCTTAGACAACAATATCTTGTAGTAGTGTCGGCGTTCTAGGAACCGGGGTACCCAGACAAGCCTACCTGCGGCCCACGGCATGGCTCCATCAGCGGCCTGGTACGGCCGATCTTCAGCATCGACAACACAAGACCCTCACGAGGGGCCAAGCCTCGTGAGGCGGATGACACCAAGACGTCCAAAGGGAGTGGTTTCCCTAGGCTGGCTCCCGAGGAGCGGAGATTCCTATGCAGGCGCCCACCTCGTGAGGTTAAGGTGACACAAGCCATGACGACCAAGGCCAGGCAGGCGCCAGCGGGCGTAGTACATCAGTTTTCCTGTTTGGTGCTAAAGAGGCAAGCGCAGGCGCGGAGTCCCGAGGAATCAGCCAATGGTTTCCATTTCCATGCTACGCGACCAAGACCTCAAGGAGGCAGGATGGAGATCATCGCCAAGACCACCACGACGTCACGACCAGAGGCTTTGTAGGCGAAGACCATCTTTTGTCAGGATAAGATGTACTATTTGTCTCCCTTTAAAATTGGCCGTTGTGGAATCCCTTCCCGCCTTCATTTTGGGGGAAGAGGACCAAGGCCACTATAAATATACCTTAGCCACCACCATAGAGGGGGACGGATCAATCGAGCCATCCAAACCCTCACCGGCTCACACAAACACAAGAATAGACCTCCTGAGGTTGTTCTTCTTCTGTAATAGTTCATCCTCAGCCCACCTCGAGGCTAATCAACCACAAAGCAGGAGTAGGGTCTTACACCGCAAGGTGGCCCGAACCTGGGTACACTGCCGTCTCTCTTTCCTTTCCCGTTCACCGAGCTAGGCCGTGAGATCGATGAGTTGGCAGACTGGGGAGATTGTGTTCTTTGCACGCGCCCCAGAGTTCGAATCTTTCTTGGGTCCGCGAAGCCCCGAATCCGACATTTGGCGCGCCAGGTAGCGGCGTGTCTAAGTCTCTTCCCCGCCATCCGCTCCATCATCACCATGGCGGGAGATCCTTGAGCTCACGCTCTGTACTGGGCCGCTCGGCCCGGCTGGGCAGCGCCTCTTGCCCAAAAGCTGTCCACTCCGCGCTCCTCGCAGCCCACACGGCGGCAAGCGCCGTCGGCCGTGGGCGGTACGGACCACCTCCGCCCGCTCCCACGCTACGCTGCAACCACGCCACCGCACGATCTTCAGGCTATGCCGCGACAACGATACTAGACACCCACCGGGAGCAGCCGAAAACGCGAGCCGCGCTCATCGTGGCGCGGGAGCTGCTACGATGCAGGCTGGCGGAAAGCGGCCATGACGCCCTACTAGAGTAGGTTGCCGAGCTGCTCGATGCCGCCTACGAGGGTGCATCGCCCTTCTGCACCTTGCCTACGTTGCAAGCACTGTCGGGAGCACACGACAGCCACCGCTACACCATCGTGTCCTTCTTTGGGGGGGCGGAGGACCTCACGGCACCAACCTGGCCCATGACGCGACCTACTCTACCCAGGATACATTACCTCCATGCGCGGCGGGGCCAGGCGGCCCCTCCCGGGACTACGCCGAGATGCCACCCCACGGTCGTCGCGACCCGGCGCTAAGGATGGCAAGCAACAGCGCCGGGCGGCCGGACGCCGACTCGGGTACGGCGGTTTCAGGCACCCCTCTACCTCCACTGACGGGATTGCTGTATGCACCAAAAAGAAGCCCCTGCTTGTTCCCCTCGCCAGCCTGGGCATCGGGGCCACGCAAGGCCGAGGCTCTTCGCGAGCTACCCCAGAGCTTCACCGACGTCCTCGACAGCAACAGCTACCGGGTACAACCAATATCTCAGGGGCACGATTACGCTAACCATGTACTGCAGGTGAACCAAGCCGCGGCAACGGCCGTGGACCTTAGGATGATGGCCCCACCGCAAGCGGACAGAATGCACTGGGAGCCACGCGGGGGGAGCCCGGTGCTAGGGCCTCCCTCGCGCCGTGTTGAGCAAGGCGCCGCCACGACGACGGAGGTAGGTCCTCCGCCGGGGAAGGCGTCAGCGAGCCCTTTCCCCCGGTGGAGAGCCTGCGATCACGGGGGCACTGCCAGCGTACGCCCTTGCCCCTTGGTCTCGTCCTGGTTTTTGGACGCCCCAACGGTGTTCGGGGGAGGCGCCGGGCGGGGCCCTCGCCAGGCGCCGGCGATGCCCGTGAAGATCCTCTCCGCTCGTGACACTCTCATGTAATAATGAGTTGGGGCTGTACACGCCCCGGTGTCCCCTGAGTGCTGCCTTTGGGCCTCACGGGGGCTCCCACCCACGTCCAAGTGGAAGCACCATGCTCCGCGCTGGCCGTCGACACTGTCCCCCAATGACTATGACCACGCCCAGTGGAAGCACTTAGCTCCGCGCTGGTGAGAAGACTAGACTAGGCGCCGGATGCGGCTGCTCGTTTTCACTCTCTTTCTGTGACCCAATTTGTCGTCCTTTGGAATGAGATTTGGAGTTTCGTGTGCTTATCAAAGAAAAAAGGGGGGAGATGTTTTTCAATTCGCGGTGTCTTCTTGCCCTTTGGTTTGTGTTAAAAAGCAGGGCTCATGCCTGCTCCCCCCCCCCCATGAGCACCCCGCGAGCGGGGGTCTGGTGTGGTGTGCACGCTATGCACGCGCTTGGGATAGCGCGAGCGGCGCCGAGGCCCCCTCGGGGCCAAGAGCCCAACTGCCGAGGACCACTGCGCGCACACCTTGCCATAACTCGACAATCGCTCCTTGCGCTGCGCTCTCCGGCGGGCCTGCATGCTCCCAAGGAGGCTTAAACCCTTCTGAGCCCTCGGAGGGCCCGCCTCGGGAGAGGAGTGCCTCTGCGATACAAGAACCCGCTCAAGACCACCAACACCAAAGATAAGTCACAACAACTACTTTAGTCGGGAGCCTTCTGGCTCACGACAGCACATTCCAGAATCTATCTCAAAAGCATATAATCATTTCTACATTATAAGGGAACCCCCCTCCAAAAATGCTTTCACGCCCTGCAGGGCCGTATCCGAAAATTTTGGCATACATGTCAGGACAGGAAGGGAAATGCAATCCTAGCGAGACACGCTGCCGCCGGTGTCGTCGTCTTCATCATCACCATCCACACCGCCCTCTTCCGCTGCAAGCACATCCATGCTGTTTTCGGGGGCGAACTCCACGACCAGGTCATCCACATGGTCATTCACCCAGCTCGCCAGATCGCCTTGGGTGACCCTGGGCACGGGGGCTATCGCAGCATTGAAGTCAAAGTTGGGGTCAAGGCTAAGAAGGTAGCTTAAGATGCGTGAGAATGCGCGCCCAAGAAGTCCCTCGCTTCTCTCTTCAACAAGCTGGCGAGCCCTCATTGCCCAGTCTTCCAGACGGGTCACGACTTGAGTGAAGAAGTGGAGGTAGCCGGTATGATTGTCCTCGTGTGGGCGGGAGACGCTCTCTTCGCAGATGGTGTCTAAGGACCGGTTGGCCCTGGCCCTAAGGTCCTCAAGCATAAAGGAACGCTCACACTGCATCATCCGACAGCGGCTTGATTCGTTTGTGGCCTTCTGCACAAGAGACGTGATGCCCATGACCTGCTGCTGAAGTGAGGACAAGTCATCTTGGGTGGAGGCCAGAGCCTCCTTGCCGGCCATCTCGCGCTACTCTGCTGCGGCCAACTTCGCCCTGAGGGCATCGGTCCTGCACTACAGCTCGACCTGCTCCTGTCATCGCTTGTCTCCGGAGTCTCATAGAGCTCAGGAGAGCTGCTGGACTCCCAAGGGCTGCTGCTGCTGGAGTGGCCGCGAGCGGGACGCGCGTCAGCCTCATGCTCCTCTCCGGAGCAGCACTCCAGGCGGCGGCCCTCGGCGTCGAAGACCTTGAAGAAGAGCGTGGAGAGGCCATCGTACTCAAAGTGGATCGCGAGGGCACCCCTCGCATGGCAGACCCGCGCGATCTCGCCCCAGCCACGAGTCATGAAGATCTTGCCGATGGGGACCACTTCGATCTCCGCTCCGGTCGCCGGAGCGCTGCAGTCGGCGTGCTGCAACCAGAGCTCGAGAGGCCCCCTTGGCGGCATCATGTCGGAGAAGAACCGTGGGAAGCGAATCCAGGAGCTAGGAGGCATCGGCGCCCACAGCACCAACTCGCGCGAGGAGTCCGTGGCATGGATCCCACGGGTGTCGGCACGCGTCGCTGTGGCGCGGCGAACCCAGGCACGGCGTGGGCGGCGCTGCTCGTCGCTCTGACCTCCCGAGCCCACGGCTCGGGCGTACAAGGGTAGCGGGTACCCCGGAGGAGGCCGCTCGCACCAAGGCCTCGACACCACCTGCATCGCCGCTTCATCACAGCGATGGATCGACCTCTTCTTCGGCGGAAGAGGCCCCGGATCATCACGGGGAGCCTTTCCTTTCTCTTCGGCAGAAAACCTTCCGATATGCGCCATTGTTGTCAGAAGTGGAGCAAGGAGGAAGGAGCAAGCAAGCGAGAAAGGGATGGGCGACGGGGGCTCCGCCCCCCTCCCCATTTATAGCAAGACAAGGTCAACCGGCGTCTCCCACGATCGCAGGTAATGATGGTTTTCCATGCATGTCGTAGGGACTTGTCAGGTCAAGCAGTTGCCGAGGCAGCGTGGGGAAGCGGAGACGCCCACGTCCAATCAACCGCCACGCGCCAACCGAGGCCGCAGGCATTTGGGGCCCGCGGTGCTCCGAACTTGACCCTTGGCTTCGCCGCAAAGCCAAGCCCGATCGCACCTTAGGCCCGGGGGCTACTGTCGGCGTTCTGGGAACGGGGGTCCCCAGACTTGCCTGCCTGCGGCCCACAGCGTGGCTAAGCCAGCAGGCCATACGGCCAATCTTCATCAACAAGGCATCCAAGACCCTCGCGATGGTCCAAGCCTCGCGAGGCGGACGACGCAGGACCTCCTATGGAGTAGCCTAGCCAGGCAGGCTCACGAGGAGTGGAGATATCAAGGCGGGGCAAACCTCACGAGGCTCTCCTGACGTGAGCCATGACGAATGGCACAAGGCAGGCGCCAGGCGGGCGCCAGCGCGCGCAGCGTCCTTATTTCCTCTTTGGTGCTAAGGAGGCCAGCGCAGGCGAGGAGGACCGAGGCATTAGGCAAAGGTTGCTATATTGGTGCAACGACACCAAGACCAGGAGGACGGCAAGGCGGAGGTCATCATGGAGCCCAAGGCAGCGTCACCGCCAGAGCTTTTCGCAGGCGAAGACCACTTTTGTCAGGATAGCTTGTACTAGCTGTCCCCCTTCGAATTTGCCCGCCGTTGTTGGCTCCCTTCCCGCTCGATATTTGGGAAGAGGACCAGGGCCTATATAAGTAGAGCTAGCCACCATAGTAGGGGCATATCATCTTATCTTGATCCAACCCGATCGAGAGCCTACTCACAAGAACACCTCAACCTCAGGAGGCCGTTCTTCCCTTGTACTGTTCATCATCAGCCCTAGAGGCAATCCACCACCACCACACTAGAGTAGGGTATTACACACAACGGTGGCCTGAACCAGTATAAACCTCGTGTATTTCTGTGTTGCTAGTTCGTCGAGTTCGTCTGCGAGATCTTAGTGAGCTAGGGCGTAGATCGGTAGGAGGGAAAGACTTTGCGCGCACCCCAGTGTTCGAACCTTAAGGGTTTGCCGGAACCCCACATCCGACACATGGCTCCATCAGCGGCCTGGTATGGCTCATCTTCAGCATGGACAATTCAAGACCCTAGCGAGGGGCCAAGCCTCGCGAGGAGGACGACGCCAAGACCTCCAGAGGGAGTGGCCTCCCTAGGCTGGCTCTCGAGGAGTGGAGATTCCTATGTAGGCAACCACCTCGTGAGGTTAAGGTAAAGCAAGCCATGACGACCAAGGCTAGGCGGGCGCGAGAGGGCACAGTACATCAGTTTTCCTCAGTGCTAAGAGGCAAGCGCAGGCGCGAAGTCCTGAGGAATTAGCCAAAGGTTTCCATTTCCGTGTTACAAGACCAAGACCGCCGGGATGGCAGGACGGAGGTTATCGCCGAGCCCACCACGACGTCATGACCAGAGGCTTTGCAGGCGAAGACCACCTTTCGTCAGGATAAGATGTACTATTTGTCTCCATTCAAAATTGGCTGTTGTGGGATCCCTTCCCACCTTCATTTTGGGGGAAGAGGACCAAGGCAACTATAAATATAGCTTAGCCACGACCATAGAAGGGGACGGATCAATCGAGCCATCCAAACCCTCACTAGCTCACACCAACACAAGAACAGACCTCCCGAGGTTGTTCTTCCTCTGTACTAGTTCATCCTCAGCCCACCTCGAGGCTAATCAACCACAAAGTAGGAGTAGGGTCTTACACCGCAAGGTGGCCCGAACCTGGGTAAACTGTCGTGTCTCTTTCGTTTCCCGTTCACCGAGCACTAAAAAAATACACTTCCATGATGATACGTGTTTGTCACAGTAGGTCACGTTTTCTGTCATGCATGTACATCCATGACGATTTTATGAAAGAATCAAGATAGTCATACCTGTTCTGTCGTAGAAGTGTTCCATGGCATTACCTAAATTATCATCACGGAAGTGTCCACCTCCATGACGATAAATTGTGCGTTATAAAAGTGCTTTCGTCAAGGGTGACCTATACGTGGCATCCACCGTAACGGGTCACCGTTAAGCTATCGGGTTCCTGTTTGGATCCGATAACCCGTTAACAGCCCAGACCAATGGGGATTTTCCACGTGTAAAATTCTCATTGGCCGGAGGAACCACGTGTCGGCTCACTGTTGGAACAGATGTCATCCACTCATTGGGCAGGAGGCGCCTATGATAGGTAGACATGTGGCATGGCCCAATAGTGGCCCAGTCCGGTGAAAAAGGCCAGCCCAGTAAGAATTAGTAGGCCGGCCCATATAAGGCCTACTTTTGTCAGGTCCATTTAAGCCCATGGCCCATACGAGATGTGCCAATTCGGCCCGTCAACGGCCCGTTAACGATTTGACACCATTGTAGCTCATCGTCAGTTCGAGCCCGTTAACAACCCACTATATATTTGGGCTCAATATCGGCCCGATGTGGTATCGGCCTGTTAACGGCCCATTCAAACGATGGGCCAATTTTCAAGATGTACATCTTTCGGCCTTTTACCGACCCATTTAAGTGTTGGGCCAATTTTCGGCCCGCTGTGTCTTTCAGCCTGTTGATGGCCCATAAATGAGTTGGGCCATTTGTACTCGGACCTGAGTTATGGCCTTTTAACGGCCCATGCTCTTCATGGTCCAATACCATCCCGGTTTCTCTTTCGGCCTGCTAAGGCCCACAACACAGTTGGGCCATTTACAGTACGACCTGACTTTTGGCCTCTTAGCGGCCCATGCTCTTCATGGTCCAGTATGAGCCCGCCATCTCTTTCGTCCTGCTAAAGGCCCATAGTATAGTTGGGCCATATGTAGCCCGACCTTAGTATCGGCATGTTAACTGCCCATGAACTCAAATGGGCCCACCCGTTGCCCGCTTTGAGGTCGTCCTGTTAACGACCCGGGAGGTAAGAGGGCCGACCATTAACTTTCGGCCTGGTAACGGCCCATTAACTTAATGGGCCAACTAAAGTTCGTACATGTCTTTAGGCCCAATTAGATAATTTGAGCCCATTACGACGACCAATTATGCACATGACCAAAACCGATCAAGGAAAGGTACGACATACAGGGAAAAATGTTGCACATCCAGCATATATTACAGGAAATTACATCCACTGGGCAATCAAAGATTGATGCGAGTGCAAATAAATGAACAAAACCTAACGATCTACAACATCACAATCTGCAACCTCAGCGCGGATGACGCCCATAAGCATGTGGGCAAGTTCTTGCTGCTCTGCTACACTGTCTCTGAAAACATTGATCAGTTGCGCACGCACGAATGTGCACCTCTTATTCCTCCACCATTTCCATCACTGCTTCAGCCTTTAATTGGTTCACAAACATACATTTTTTCCATTGCATTTGAGACAGAGGAAACTGAACAGATTCAGATGGCGATTTTGGCAGGCTTGTATTATTGATAGTGGAGAGTGTCTCGACCACTGCATCATAACATAAATTAGGAGGGGAACCGAACAGATTAATGAAGAATTATTGCCATATTACCTGGCCTAGATTTATTGGAAATAAACAATGGAGTTGCCTGGCTGTTTTCAGGGTTTGTCTTCTTATCTTCAGCAGCCTGCACCAAATTAACAGACTAGCATTGCAATCATTGGCCAGGTCAGATAATAGGAAAGCAACATTGACACAACGAACGTTTGGGCAACCAGACCAGACCAGCCTACACCAAATTAACACAATATGGCACAGCTATCATCAGCCAGGTAAGGTAATACGAAAGCAACATTGACACAATGAATGAATGGGCAACTAGAGCAGCACTACAATTCAGTAATGTGCATGATATGAGATCGTACACTCATGCAGCTCAGTATGCAAAACTACCAGGTAGTTTTCCTTACAAAAATCAACATTGTCGCCTTTAACATTTTGCTACAACTAATTTTAGATTAGATAAAGGTTGGATTCATGCCGATTAACAAAATACATGCTGATGTAAAAATATAGTGATATACAACAGGTACTTACATCAGCATTGGAGCACAGAGAATTCCCGCAAGATACTTTCCTCGAATACGATCCCAATGGAGGAAGTCTTCTATCGTTTAACCATATTTTCTAAAAGAGAGATGGGTAAGAAACATGTTGAAAATATGATCAGCATAGTATAAAATTTATGATGCAAGGATACGCACATGCTTCTTAGAATGGAGTTGACATATTTTTGCTGGACTGGAGCGGACTAGTTCTTTGGCCACTGGAATCTACTTATTATCAATGGGAGTTGGGTTTCTCTGTGCTGGAGCAGTATCTATGAAAACTGGAGTTGGTTTATTATCTCCTGGCGTTTGGATCTTTTGCAAAGACCTGGTTTGTAACCCTTCAGATTCAAACATAGCCGTCTTCCCCTTGCATGCCTTATATAGAAGAATGGTGCTTCAATTATAATACATGCTACAGCAGAGATGGAATAGGTACTGAAGAATAGAAAGGCATGACATACTGACATGTATTCCCTCAATCCGGAATTAAATGGATTGGTCTAGGCGTATTTCGGTTCTAGATACATCCAGTTTTATCCATTTCTGCGACATGTAATTCAGACGGAGGGAGTATGATATAAGAGCTAGGGATACGATAGGACAATAGTGTAAAAAACACTACTTGAATGTAAAACTGTATGCTAGCGGAATACATACAGAAAAACACTAAGGCAACATATGCGTGTATGATTGGGAAACTAAGATGGCATTGGAAGAGACCACTACACTACTGGAATCAGCTTCTTTGCCGTCTGCCAGGTCTTTGCCGTCCGCCAGCTGACGGCAACGAGCCTCTTTGCCGTCCGCTTCCACAAAGCGGACGGCAAAGAAAGGGCAGATGGCAAAAATGCTATTTGCCGTCAGCTGCTTCTTTGCCGTCGGCCAGCTGACGACAAAGAGCTATAAGGCAGACGGCAAAGAGCCAGGTGGGCCCCACAGGGCACGGCGTGGCTAGGTCAGATTCTTTGTCGTCCGCTAGCGGACGGCAAAAGAGGTTATTACTTTGTCGTCTGCTGGCGGACGGCAATGTTAGTCCTTTGTCGCCTGCTTGCGGACGGCAAAGAGGAGACGTGGGCCAGCCCTAACGGTGGCCCACATTGCCGTCTACTAACAAACGGCAAAGAAGGCCCACTTAACAGGCCGAGCCGTCTCCCCCTCTCTCTCTTTCTCTCTCTCCCTCCCTCCCGTGCGCCCGCCTCTCTCCTCTGTCGCCGCCGCCGGCCATCCCCGCCCCGTCGCCCCGCCACGCCCCGTTGCCCCGCCGCGCCCCGTCGCCGGAGTGGCCTGCGCCGGGCCGCCCCCGTGCCGAACCCCTCCCTGAGGTCCCTGTGCCGCCCCGCCCCGCTGCCGTCCTCCTCCCCGCGGCCCCTGCGCTGCCCCGCCCAACCGGCCGACCTCGCCGGAGCAAGAGGTAATTTTTTTTCCTGTTTTTTGTTCTCTATTTTCTTGATTTGTTTTAGGTTAGTGCTAGGTTTAATTAGGTGTAGTTTTGAGTTTTTAGGTTTAGGTTAGTGCTAGGTTTAGGTGTAGTTTTGAGTTTTTAGGTTTAGGTTAGTGCTAGGTTTAAGAAGAGGAAAAAGGAGAAGAAGAAGAACAAGAGGAAGAAGAAGAAAAGGAAAAAAGAGAAAGAACAAGAAGAAGAAAAAGAGGGTTCCTCGGTGTCGATGGTACCGTAAATAGCAAGTATCGTCAGTGCGAGGTACATGTGGACGTCGGTGTCGAATACTACATCCACGTCCCACAAGTGACACAGGGGTCCTGCGGCCAGCAGCAACAGTTCTCGGTGTCGATGGCGGTCGAACACCATTGCAAATTTGTCTGGCAGCCTCACAGATGACGATTGAAAGCTAAGTGTTGAAACTTGAAACACCCAAACTAACTCAAGTCGGTTTGGTTGTTTGAAATTTCAAAACTTGGCTTTAATCCTCATCGCAGAGGCTGCCAGACAAATTCGCCAAGGTGTTCGACCGTCATCGGCCACCAGAACTATTGTTGCGGGACGCCGGGCGCCGGCTTCACTTGTGGGATGTGGATCTAGTGTTCAACGCTGACCGCCTCATGTACCTTGCACCGATGGTAGTTGCTATTTAGTTTACCCGGGGATGAGCGGGTTAGAGGGTTCCTCGATGTCGATGGTGCCGTAAATAGCAAGTATCGTCAGTGCGAGGTACATGTGGTTGTCGGTGTCGAATAATTGCTATGTTACTCATCTTTCGATTTAAATATGCAGGTATTTCTTTGCTACGAGGGTCTTGTTGGAAATATGCCCTAGACGCAATAATAAAATGGTTATTATTATATTTCCTTGTTCATGATAATTGTCTATTGTTCATGCTATAATTGTGTTATCCGGAAATCGTAATACATGTGTGAATACATAGACCACAACATGTCCCTAGTGAGCCTCTAGTTGACTAGCTCGTTGATCAACAGATAGTCATGGTTTCCTGACTATGGACATTGGATGTCATTGATAACGGGATCACATCATTAGGAGAATGATGTGATGGACAAGACCCAATCCTAAGCATAGCACAAGATCATGTAGTTCGTTTGCTAGAGCTTTTCCAAATGTCAAGTATCATTTCCTTAGACCATGAGATTGTGCAACTCCCGGATACCATAGGAGTGCTTTGGGTGTGCCAAATGTCACAACGTAACTGGGTGGCTATAAAGGTGCACTACGGGTATCTCCGAAAGTGTCTGTTGGGTTGGCACGAATCGAGACTGGGATTTGTCACTCCGTATGACGGAGAGGTATCTCTGGGCCCACTCGGTAATGCATCATCATAATGAGGTCAATGTGACCAAGTGTTTGGTCACGGGATCATGCATTACGGTACGAGTAAAGTGACTTGCCGGTAACGAGATTGAACAAGGTATTGGGATATCGACGATCGAACCTCGGGCAAGTAACGTACCAATTGACAAAGGGAATTGTATACGGGATTGATTGAATCCTCGACATCGTGGTTCATCCAATGAGATCATCGTGGAACATGTGGGAGCCAACATAGGTATCCAGATCCCGCTGTTGGTTATTGACCGGAGAGTCGTCTCGGTCATGTCTGCATGTCTCCCGAACCCGTAGGGTCTACACACTTAAGGTTCGGTGACGCTAGAGTTGTAGAGATATTAGTATGCGGTTAACCAAAAGTTGTTCGGAGTCTCGGATGAGATCCTGGACGTCACAAGGAGTTCCGGAATGGTCCGGAGGTAAAGATTTATATATGGGAAGTCCTATTTTGGCCATCGGAAAATGTTCGGGATTTTTCGGTATTGTACCGGGAAGGTTCTAGAAGGTTCCAAAGTGGGGCCTACCTGCATGGGGGGCCCACATGAACGTGGGTACTGGGGGCAAGGCCCCACACCCCTGGTCAAGGCGCACAAGATCCCACCTTATAAGGAATAAGATCATATCCCGAAGGGATAAGATCAAGATCCCTAAAAAAGGGGGATAACAATCGGTGGGGAAGGGAAATGATGGGATTTCTTTCCCCCACCTTTGCCAACGCCCCAATGGACTTGGAGGGCAAGAAACCAGCCCCCTCCACCCCTATATATAGTGGGGAGGCGCATGGGAGCAGCACCCCAAACCCTCGCGCCTCCCTCCCTCCCGTGACACCTCTTCCTCCCCGCTTGCGCTTGGCGAAGCCCTGCCGGGATCTCGCTACTTCCACCACCACGCCGTCGTGCTGCTGGATCTCCATCAACTTCTCCTCCCCCCTTGCTGGATCAAGAAGGAGGAGACGTCCCCGCTCCGTACGTGTGTTGAACGCGGAGGTGCCGTCCGTTCGGCGCTAGGATCATCGGTGATTTGGATCACGACGAGTACGACTCCATCAACCCCGTTCTCTTGAACGCTTCGGCGCACGATCTACAAGGGTATGTAGATGCACTCCCCTCTCTCTCGTTGCTAGATGACTCCATAGATTGATCTTGGTGATACGTAGAAAATTTTAAATTTCTGCTACGATCTCCAACAGTGGCATCATAAGCTAGGTCTATGCGTAGTTTCTACGCACGAGTAGAACACAAACTTGTTGTGGGCGTAGATGTTGTCAATTTTCTTGCCACTACTAGTCTTATCTTGTTTCGGCGGCATCGTGGGATGAAGCGGCCCGGACCGACCTTACACGTACGCTTACGTGAGACAGGTTCCACTGACTGACATGCACTAGTTGCATAAGGTGGCTAGCGGGTGTCTGTCTCTCCCACTTTAGTCGAATCGGATTCGATGAAAAGGGTCCTTATGAAGGGTAAATAGAAGTTGGCATATCACGTTGTGGTTTTACGTAGGTAAGAACCGTTCTTGCTAGAAACCTATAGAAGCCACGTAAAAACATGCAACAACAATTAGAGGACGTCTAACTTGTTTTTGCAGCATATGCCTTGTGATGTGATATGGCCAAAAGGATGTGATGAATGAAATATATG
This sequence comes from Aegilops tauschii subsp. strangulata, assembly GCF_002575655.3. Lineage (NCBI taxonomy): Eukaryota > Viridiplantae > Streptophyta > Magnoliopsida > Poales > Poaceae > Aegilops > Aegilops tauschii. The sequence continues at coordinate 271,422,281 of NC_053037.3, read as the reverse complement.
TGATGTATGAGATTGATCATGTTCTTGTAATAGGAATCACGACTTGCATGTCGATGAGTATGACAACCGGCAGGAGCCATAGGAGTTGTCTTCATTTTTTGTATGACCTGCGTGTCATTGAATAACGCCATGTAAATTACTTTACTTTATTGCTAAACACGTTAGCCATAGAACTAGAAGTAATCGTTGGCATGACAACTTCATGAAGACACGATGATGGAGATCATGATGATGGAGATCATGGTGTCATGCCGGTGACGAAGATGATCATGGCGCCCCGAAGATGGAGATCAAAGGAGCAATATGATACTGGCCATATCATGTCACTATTTGATTGCATGTGATGTTTATCATGTTTTACATCTTATTTGCTTAGAACGACGGTAGCTTAAATAAGATGATCCCTCGCAATAATTTCAAGAAAGTGTTCCCCCTAATTGTGCACCGTTGCGAAGGTTCGTTGTTTCGAAGCACCACGTGATGATCGGGTGTGATAGATTCTAACGTTCGAATACAACGGGTTTAAGCCAGATTTACACACGCAATACACTTAGGTTGACTTGACGAGCCTAGCATGTACAGACATGGCCTCGGAACACGGATGACCGAAAGGTCGAGCATGAGTCGTATAGAAGATACGATCAACATGAAGATGTTCACCGATGTTGACTAGTTCGTCTCACGTCATGATCGGACACGGCCTAGTTGACTCGGATCATGTTTCACTTAGATAACTAGAGGGATGTCTATCTGAGTGGGAGTTCATTGAATAATTTGATTAGATGAACTTAATTATCATGAACTTAGTCTAAAATCTTTACAATATGTCTTGTAGATCAAATGGCCCAAGCTAATGTTGCCCTCAACTTCAACGCGTTCCTAGAGAAAACCAAGCTGAAAGATGATGGCAGCAACTATACGGACTGGGTCCGGAACCTGAGGATCATCCTCATAGCTGCCAAGAAAGATTATGTCCTAGAAGCACCGCTAGGTGACGCACCCATCCCAGAGAACCAAGATGTTATGAACGCTTGGCAGCAGTGTGCTGATGATTACTCCCTCGTTTAGTGCGGCATGCTTTACAGCTTAGAACCGGGGCTCCAAAAGCGTTTTGAGCAACACGGAGCATATGAGATGTTCGAAGAGCTGAAAATGGTTTTCCAAGCTCATGCCCGGGTCGAGAGATATGAAGTCTCCGACAAGTTCTTCAGTTGTAAGATGGAGGAAAATAGTTCTGTCAGTGAGCACATACTCAAACACAACCACTTGACTCAGCTGGGAGTTAATCTCCCGGATGACACGGTCATTGACAGAATCCTTCAGTCGCTTCCACCGAGCTACAAGAGCTTTGTGATGAACTTCAATATGCAGGGGATGGAAAAGACCATTCCTGAGGTATATTCAATGCTGAAATCAGCGGAGGTGGAGATAAAAAATGAACATCAAGTGTTGATGGTGAATAAAACCACTAAGTTCAAGAAAGGCAAGGGTAAGAAGAACTTCAAGAAGGACGACAAGGGAGTTGCCGCGCCCGGTAAGCCAGTTGCCGGGAAGAAGCCAAAGAATGGACCCAAGCCTGAGACTGAGTGCTTTTATTGCAAGGGAAGTGGTCACTGGAAGCGGAACTGCCCCAAGTACTTAGCGGACACGAAGGCCGGCAACACCAAAGGTATATGTGATATACATGTTATTGATGTGTACCTTACCAGCACTCGTAGTAGCTCCTGGGTATTTGATACCGGTGCGGTTGCTCATATTTGTAACTCAAAGCAGGAGCTGTGGAATAAACGGAGACTGGCAAAGGACGAGGTGACGATGCACGTCGGGAATGGTTCCAAGGTCGATGTGATCGCCGTCGGCACGCTACCTCTACATTTACCTACGGGATTAGTTTTAAACCTCAATAATTGTTATTTAGTGCCAGCTTTGAGCATGAACATTGTATCAGGATCTCGTTTAATTCGAGATGGCTACTCATTTAAATCCGAGAATAATGGTTGTTCTATTTATATGAGAGATATGCTTTATGGTCATGCCCCGCTGGTTAATGGTTTATTCTTAATGAATCTCGAACATAGTGTTACACATATTCATAGTGTGAATACCAAAAGATGTAAGGTTGATAATGATAGTCCCACATACTTGTGGCACTGCCGTCTTGGTCACATTGGTGTCAAATGCATGAAGAAGCTCCATGCAGATGGACTTTTGGAGTCTCTTGATTACGAATCATTTGACACGTGCGAACCATGCCTCATGGGTAAGATGACCAAGACTCCGTTCTCCGGAACAATGGAGCGAGCAACCAACTTATTGGAAATCATACATACTGATGTGTGCGGTCCAATGAGTGTTGAGGCTCGCGGTGGCTATCATTATGTTCTCACTCTCACTGATGACTTGAGTAGATATGGGTATGTCTACCTAATGAAACACAAGTCTGAGACCTTTGAAAAGTTCAAGGAATTTCAGAGTGAGGTTGAGAATCAACGTGACAGGAAAATAAAGTTCTTACGATCAGATCGTGGAGGGGAATATTTGAGTCACGAATTTGGCACACACTTAAGGAAATGTGGAATAGTTTCACAACTCACGCCGCCTGGAACACCTCGGCGAAATGGTGTGTCCGAACGTCATAATCGCACTCTATTGGATATGGTGCGATCTATGATGTCTCTTACCGATCTACCGCTCTCATTTTGGGGCTATGCTTTAGAGACTGCTGCATTCACTTTAAATAGGGCTCCGTCGAAATCCGTTGAGACAACACCGTATGAATTATGGTTTGGGAAGAAACCTAAGCTGTCATTTCTAAAAGTTTGGGGATGCGATGCTTATGTCAAGAAACTTCAACCTGAAAAGCTCGAACCCAAGTCGGAAAAATGCGTCTTCATAGGATACCCTAAGGAAACCATTGGGTATACCTTCTACTTCAGATCCGAAGGCAAGATCTTTGTTGCCAAGAAAGGGTCCTTTCTGGAGAAAGAGTTTCTCTCGAAAGAAGTAAGTGGGAGGAAAGTGGAACTTGATGAAGTACTACCTCTTGAACCGGAAAGTAGCGCAGCTCAGGAAGATGTTCCTGTGGTGCCTGCACCGACTAGAGGGGAAGTTAATGATGATGATGATCAAGGTACTTCGGATCAAGCTCCTACTGAACTTCGTAGGTCCACAAGGACACGTTCCGCGCCAGAGTGGTACGGCAACCCTGTCTTGGAAATCATGTTGTTAGACAACGGTGAACCTTCGAACTATGAAGAAGCAATGGCGGGCCCAGATTCCGACAAATGGCTTGAAGCCATGCAATCCGAGATAGGATCCATGTATGAAAACAAAGTGTGGACTTTGACAGACATGCCCGATGATCGGCGAGCGATAGAAAACAAATGGATCTTTAAGAAGAAGACAGACGCGGATGGTAATGTTTCCATCTATAAAGCTCGACTTGTCGCTAAGGGTTATCGACAAGTTCAAGAGGTTGACTACAATGAGACTTTCTCACCCGTAGCGAAGCTGAAGTCCGTCCGAATCATGTTAGCAATTGCCGCATACTATGATTATGAGATATGGCAAATGGACGTCAAAACGGCATTCCTTAACGGCTTTCTTAAGGAAGAATTGTATATGATGCAGCCGGAAGGTTTTGTCGATCCTAAGAATACTAACAAGGTATGCAAGCTCCAGCGCTCCATCTATGGGCTGGTGCAAGCATCTCGGAGTTGGAACATTCGATTTGATGAGATGATCAAAGCGTTTGGGTTTACACAGACTTATGGAGAAGCCTGTGTTTACAAGAAAGTGAGTGGGAGCTCTGTAGCATTTCTCATATTATATGTGGATGACATACTGTTGATGGGAAATGATATAGAATTCTTGGGAAGCATAAAGGCCTACTTGAACAAGTGTTTTTCAATGAAGGACCTTGGAGAAGCTGCTTATATATTAGGCATCAAGATCTATAGAGATAGATCAAGATGCCTCATTGGTCTTTCACAAAGTACGTACCTTGACAAGATATTGAAGAAGTTCAATATGGATCAGTCCAAGAAGGGGTTCTTGCCTGTATTGCAAGGTGTGCAATTGAGCACGGCTCAATGCCCGACCACGGCAGAAGATAGAGAAAAGATGAGTATCGTCCCCTATGCCTCGGCCATAGGGTCTATTATGTATGCCATGCTGTGTACCAGACCTGATGTAAACCTTGCCGTAAGTTTGGTAGGAAGGTACCAAAGTAATCCCGGCAAGGAACACTGGATAGCGGTCAAGAATATCCTGAAGTACCTGAAGAGGACTAAGAATATGTTTCTCGTTTATGGAGGTGACGAAGAGCTCGTCGTAAAGGGTTACGTCGATGCTAGCTTCGACACAGATCTGGATGACTCTAAGTCAGAAACCGGATACGTGTATATTTTGAATGGTGGGGCAGTAAGCTGGTGCAGTTACAAGCAAAGCGTTGTGGCGGGATCTACATGTGAAGCGGAATACATGGCGGCCTCAGAGGCAGCACAAGAAGCAATCTGGGTGAAGGAGTTCATTACCGACCTAGGAGTTATTCCCAATGCGTCGGGCCCGATGACTCTCTTCTGTGACAACACTGGAGCTATTGCCCTTGCCAAGGAGCCCAGATTTCATAGGAAGACCAGGCATATCAAGCGTCGCTTCAACTCCATTCGTGAAAATGTTCAAAATGGAGACATAGATATTTGTAAAGTACATACGGACCTGAATGTAGCAGATCCTTTGACTAAACCTCTCCCTAGAGCAAAACATGATCAACACCAGAACTCTATGGGTGTTCGATTCATCACAATGTAACTAGATTATTGACTCTAGTGCAAGTGGGAGACTGTTGGAAATATGCCCTAGAGGCAATAATAAAATGGTTATTATTATATTTCCTTGTTCATGATAATTGTCTATTGTTCATGCTATAATTGTGTTATCCGGAAATCGTAATACATGTGTGAATACATAGACCACAACATGTCCCTAGTGAGCCTCTAGTTGACTAGCTCGTTGATCAACAGATAGTCATGGTTTCCTGACTATGGACATTGGATGTCATTGATAACGGGATCACATCATTAGGAGAATGATGTGATGGACAAGACCCAATCCTAAGCATAGCACAAGATCGTGTAGTTCGTTTGCTAAAGCTTTTCCAAATGTCAAGTATCATTTCCTTAGACCATGAGATTGTGCAACTCCTGGATACCATAGGAGTGCTTTGGGTGTGCCAAACGTCACAACGTAACTGGGTGGCTATAAAGGTGCACTACGGGTATCTCCGAAAGTGTCTCTTGGGTTGGCACGAATCGAGACTGCGATTTGTCACTCCGTATGACGGAGAGGTATCTCTGGGCCCACTCGGTAATGCATCATCATAATGAGCTCAATGTGACCAAGTGTTTGGTCATGGGATCATGCATTACGGTATGAGTAAAGTGACTTGCCGGTAACGAGATTGAACAAGGCGTTGGGATACCGACGATCGAATCTCGGGCAAGTAACGTACCGATTGACAAAGGGAATTGTATACAGGATTGATTGAATCCTCGACATCGTAGTTCATCCGATGAGATCATCGTGGAACATGTGGGAGCCAACATGGGTATCCAGATCCCGCTGTTGGTTATTGACCAGAGAGTCGTCTCGGTCATGTCTGCATGTCTCCCGAACCCGTAGGGTCTACACACTTAAGGTTCGGTGATGCTAGAGTTGTAGAAATATTAGTATGCGGTTAACCAAAAGTTGTTCGGAGTCTCGGATGAGATCCCGGACGTCACGAGGAGTTTCGGAATGGTCCGGAGGTAAATTTTTATATATGGGAAGTCCTATTTTGGCCACCGGAAAATGTTCGGGATTTTTCGGTATTGTACCGGGAAGGTTCTAGAAGGTTCTGAAGTGGGGCCCACCTGCATGGGGGGACCCACATGAACGTGGGTAGTGGGGGCAAGGCCCCACACCCCTGGTCAAGGCGCACCAAGATCCCACCTTATAAGGAATAAGATCATATCCCGAAGGGATAAGATCAAGATCCCTAAAAAAGGGGGATAACAATCGGTGGGGAAGGGAAATGATGGGATTTCTTTCCCCCACCTTTGCCAACGCCCCAATGGACTTGGAGGGCAAGAAACCAGCCCCCTCCACCCCTATATATAGTGGGGAGGTGCATGGGAGCAGCACCCCAAGCCCTCGCGCCTCCCTCCCTCCCGTGACACCTCTTCCTCCCCGCTTGCGCTTGGCGAAGCCCTGCCGGGATCCCGCTACTTCCACCACCACGCCATCGTGCTGCTGGATCTCCATCAACTTCTCCTCCCCCCTTGCTGGATCAAGAAGGAGGAGACGTCCCCGCTCCGTACGTGTGTTGAACGCGGAGGTGCCGTCCGTTCGGCGCTAGGATCATCGGTGATTTGGATCACGACGAGTACGACTCCATCAACCCCGTTCTCTTGAACGCTTCCGCGCAAGATCTACAAGGGTATGTAGATGCACTCCTTTCTCTCTCTCTCTCTCGTTGCTAGATGACTCCATAGATTGATCTTGGTGATACGTAGAAAATTTTAAATTTCTGCTACGATCCCCAACAGGTCTAGTGTTCGACGAGCTCCGCCCCTGCGTTCGTTGGTGAGCACAAATGACATCTCCTCCCCCCCCCTTCATTTGCTTTGTTCCGGTCTTCGTGCCGAACTTGCTAGCTATAGGTGTCAATCATCAGTATGCGTAACCACTATGCGTCTCCCGTTCGAAAGGGTTACATCCATAAATATGCATGCATTTGCATATTTATAATCGTGATTCTTTCGAATTGTCCAACGTTATCCATGGACAGCCCGAGTATGTGTAGATTGGGTTCGTTTTCCCATATGCTCAGCTCCGGATCTGATGCAGAATTTCGTCAGTGCCTCCCTGTTGTTCTCCGGGTACACATTCTCTCTGCTTATTGCCGAGACGTGCATCAGGAGAACAGCGGGGAGGTGCTGCCGAAATTTTGCATCGGATCCGGAGCAGAGCATGGGAAAACGAACCCGATCTACACATACTCGGGTGGGATTAGGACCTATCTCTACCTATTAGCGTGTAGGTTGCATGGACGTAATAAAACTAACAGACTCCATTAACTGATGGATATAGCTTGCTTAATTATGTATATATTTCTTGTGTGTCCAGTAGGAAGTCAATATGAGTGATCGTGCATGGATGTACACCGGTTACACTAGTCAGAAAGTTTGGACCGAGGAATGGTTAACAAAAACCAAGGGGTTTGTTAGAGCCGCATTTGCTAATGGCCAGGAATTTAGCTGGTGCCCCTGTGCCCGTTGCGACAACTATAAAAAGAAGGATGAGCTTGAAATGAGTAAAGACCCGGAGAAGTTTGGTTTTACGCCTGGTTACATGGTCTGGACATTACATGGTGAGTCTACCCAACATGCCAGAGCCGAGGTTCGTCGTCGCACCAACGAGCATGGTACCGGGACCGCACACATGGTGCAAGACTTTGACGATGCTCAGGACTCGGACGAGGAGATGAAGGAATCTGCAAAGGCCTTCACTGAAATGTTGGAGTCCTCAAAACGTCCTCTCCACGAGCACACTGAGCTTTGTCAGCTGGATGCCATCTCACAAATAATGGCTTTGAAGAATCAATTCAACTTGGGCAGAGAATGCTACGATGCGATGATGACAGTATTCGGACGATTTCTACCCAAAGGCCATGTGCTACCTCCAAACCTGTACCAGTCAGACAAAATCCTCCGTGCTCTTAAGATGCCCTATGAGAAGATACATGCCTGTGAGAAAGGATGTGTCTTATTTAGGCTTCAGTATGAGGACTTGAACTATTGTCCCATTTGCAATTCTTCCAGGTATGTTGTGGTAGACAACGGTATGGGTGAGAAGACGCAGACCAAAATACTCGTTAATGTTCTTCGGTATATGCCAATCGTACCAAGACTTCAACGTCTTTTCATGGTCGAAGAGACGGCCAGACAGATGACATGGCACAAAACGGGCAAAAGAACCGAACTAGATGCAGATGGGAATGTGATGATGGTGCACACATCGGATGGTGAAGCGTGGAAGCGCTTCGATGCATTACATAAGGAAAAAACGGCAGATCCAAGGCATCCTCGAGTAGCCGTCAGCACAGATGGGTTCAGTGTGTTTGGTCAGACGGCAGCCCCATACAGCTGTTGGCCCGTGTTTGTCATTCCACTCAATCTCCCCCCCCCAGGCAGATTATGCAACGAAAGAATATTTTCCTGACGTTGATAATTCCAGGGCCCAACTATCCGGGGAAGAATATGAATGTGTACATGCAGCCGCTTAAGGACGAATTGCAAGAAGCTTGGGATAATGGGTTCAAGACATACGACGCCTTTAGCAAATAGAACTTCATAATGCGTGCCTGGTACATGTACTCGACGCATGACTTGTCGGCGTATGCGCTATTCGTTGGCTGGTGTGTGCATGGAAGGTTCCCGTGCCCCACATGCAAGGGACCTCTTGAGTTTCGTTGGCTGACGGCAGGGCGCAAGTATAGTTGCTTCGACTTGCATAGACCGTTTCTACATCCTGGCCATAAGTTCAGGAAAGACAAGAAGAACTTCATCAAAGGTAGAGTTGTCAAACACTCTGCACCACCTGCGTTGATAGGCCAACAGACCCTAGATCAGTTAAACGCTCTCAAGCCAGATTCAGAGCGTCCAGGGTATTTCAAGGGGTATAATAAGGAACACGCCTGGACTCACAAGACATGCTTCTGGGATCTGCCTTACTTCAAAGACCTCCTTTGCCCACACAACATCGATGTGATGCACACTGAAAAGAATATCGCCGAATCCATTTTTGGTACATTGTTCGGCATAGAGGGGAAATCAAAGGATGATACTAAGGCTAGAGTCGATCAAGAGGAGCTATGTGATAGACCGTTACAAAACATGAAAGAACCGAAAGGAAAGGGGATCAACTGGACGAAGCGAAAGGCATGGTTCAATCTTGGAAGGGCAGCTATGAAGGAAATTATTTTGTGGGTGAAAATGCAGTTGATGTTCCCCGATGGGTATGCAGCAAATCTAAAGAGGGGAGCGAGTCTTCAAAAATTGAAAATATTTGGTCTAAAAAGTCATGATTGGCACATATGGATTGAGCGGATAATGCCGGTGATGTTGCGTGGCTTCATCCCTGAGGATGAATGGCTAGTACTAGCAGAGCTGAGCTATTTCTTCCGTGTTCTTTGTGCGAAAGAACTATCGCCTGGCCTCCTAGAAGAAATGGAATAGTTGGCGCCGGAGTTGATCTGCAAGTTAGAGAAGATCTTTGCGCCGAGCTTCTTTAATCCAATGCAACACTTGATTTTGCATCTCCCGACCGAGGCACGATTGGGAGGCCCGTGCAAAATCGTTGGTGCTACTCAACTGAGAGGATGCAGAAGATGCTTCGAGCAAAATGTAAAAATAAACGTAGAATAGAAGCATCGATGGCGGAGGCATTCATCACTGAGGAGGCGGCAAACTTCGTGACCGCACACTACGAAGCCAAAAATCATCATTTGCATAATCCGAAGCCTCGGTACAATGCTGACGAACCTCAAAAGGGTCAATCCAACCTCAGCCTATTCAAAGGGAATCTCGCACCAGCCGGTGGTTGGAAACCAGTAAGGTTGGATGTTGAAGAATGGCGGACCATTTCGCTGTATCTCTTCAACAACCTAACAGAAGTGCGGCCGTACATCGAGTAAGATCTTGGTACATTGTTTCACAACTTCTAATTCCTTTGAACTTCTCTTATTCCTGGATTTTTGATGCAGTCGATATGTCGCCATATTCTCGTATGGAGCGGTGATCCAAAAGGATTCTGTCGAAGAGTATGAGCTTCTGGCAAAACAAGGAGCCGAATTTCCCGGTTTCATCTCTTGGTTCAGAAAAAGGGTAATTTCCATTAGACCCTTTTTTTTCTTTGGCTAATTTGCGACTAATGCAACAATCCTTTCGTATTAAACTTGTAGGCTAATTCAGAGATTATGGATGCCGAATTGAGACAAGTAGCTAATGGTTTTAACTATAAGGTCCGTTCATTTGACAAATACGACATCAACGGGTATCGCTTTCGTACCTATGGCAAAGAGCTATCTATGGCCGACCGAAATTCTACAAATTGTTGTGTCTCTGCTATCGGCGAAGGAGGTATCGAGTATTATGGAAGAGTTGAAGCAATTTATGAACTTGAATTCTATGGTGAAAACCCACCAAACGTCGTCGTCTTCAGATGTTATTGGTTCCAGCCGAGGGAGACTAGAAGGACTCATGAACATATAGGGCTAGTCGAAATCAAACAAAGCACCCATTTGGATGTTCCCGATGTCTATATTACGGCTCAACAGGCAACCCAAGTTTTCTATCTACCGTGGGCCTGTCAAAGTGATCCAAATCTCAGTGATTGGGACGTCGTTTATGAAGTGCCACCACGTGTTAGACCACCTCCCCCCAATGAAAAGGATTATGAACCTCACATTAACCATGACACATATGACGAAGGAGAATTCTTCCAAGAAACACGTCTTTCCAAAAAACGTTTCAAGAACCGCTCTAGTCCACCCCAGAACATTGAAGTAGACAACGATAGTGAATCCGACTTCACCCCTGAGCTGGAACAAGAAGAGCCGGAAGAAGAAGAAGTTACTGCTGCAGATGACCTGTCAATGCTTGAACGATTACGTAAAGGTGGCCTTCCACATGATGATGCATTTATTGATGATGATGATGAGCACGTCATTACCGATAGTGATGATGATGATGCTTTTATTAATGATGATGATGAGCACGTCATTACCGATAATGATTATTAGGTATTCAAATTTTTATGTTGTACTTGAGTTATATAGTTATTTGTATGATTGTATGATTTATATAGTTGGTATTTATAATTTTCTTACTTTGTATGATTGTTTCTTATACATAGTGCCATGGTCTTGATTTCCGTCCCGGTCGGCCCTCGCCCGCTTTATGATTCGGATGTGGTAAATTCTCTTTCATAACTATTTGTTGCATTTCGCATTTATGCAAATTATGGCCATCAAGTTGACATAGAGATATTTTAATCTAGGAGGTATGTGAACCGGAATTTGAAACGGACCCTCTTGTCGAGAAGTTAAATTTAGTTGAAAAAGAAAATGAGTATTTGAAAGAAAAAATTAAAAGAATTGAAGAAGAGAAGATGACATTGGAGTTGTATGTTGCCGATGCCATCGATGATCACAAGATGAAGATGAATGCAATGCGCTTGAAGATGGATGCAATGCACCTGAAGCTTAAGAAGATTAGAAAATATGCCATTGATAATGAGGCTTGGTATCATTATGCCGTTGGATCAATTGTTACCTTAGTTGCGATCTTCATGACATTTATTGTGATGAGGGTAAGTTTTCTCTAGTGTTTTGCTTTACAAATGGATACTTAGCTTATTTTCCTCCTAAATGGCATAATTACCTAAGTTAGATAAAAAAATAAGCTATACTTAGCTTATTCAGTTCATTTATGACATACTTAGCATACTTAGGTAAAAATGGTATGATAATCTTTGTTAGCTCCATAATGATATAGACTTAGCTTATTTTTCCTCGAAAATGACATAATAACCTTAATAAGCTCCAAAATGACCTATTTACCTACCTTAGCTCTAAAATGACCTACACTTAGCATGTTTACCTAGCTTAGCAATAAAATGACATTTTTACCTACCTTAGTTAGAAGAAGAAGAAGATAAAGGAGAGGAGAGGATAAAAAGAAAGAGAAGAAAAAAATCTTCTTCTAACTAGTCTTCTTCTTCTTCTTCTAACTTTCATCTTTCCCAATTTGCAGATTTGCTTTACATGAGGAAGCTTGGATTCATGGAGTGTACTATTGTTGTGGTGCTTCCTTGTTGTTTATGAAACCGTGTTTGGATATGTATGTCTATATGCATATGTTGTTGGAAACTTGTTTCTGGTTATGTATATATGGATATGTTGGACTTTGTTGAACTATGTTGTTGGATTGGATGAGATATGTTGTTGGACATGTTGTTGGATATGTTGGATATGTATGCATGTATATCTGTGTTTGAAACCATGTCTAATTAATGGGATTTAAATAAAAATAGGGGATATATAGCCTCTTTGCCGTCCGCCAGCAGACGGCAAAGAGGACACGTGACAGTCACCTATGCAAACTGGCAACACTGGCTGCCTATTTGGTCATTTTGCCGTCTGCTGGTGGACGGCAAAGTGACCAGCTATGCCGTCTGCCAGCAGACGGCAATGATTCAAACCTCTTTGCCATCTGCTGGCGGACGGCATATCTGGACATGTGGCAGCTTCCCAGTGCTGCCTAGCTGGGCTCTTTGCCGTCCGCCAGCGGACGGCAAAGATCTTTGACTCTTTGTCGTCCGCTGGCAGAGGGCAAAGAGCGCCGTTAACCCCCTAACGGCTCTCACGCCACCGCACTGCCGTCAGCTGCCTTTGCCGTCTGCTGGCCTCGGATGGCGGACGGCGTAATCCTTTGCCGTCCGTTTCTAAGAAGCGGACGGCAAAGAAGGCCTTTGCTGGCAGGCGTTCATCCGGACAGTTTGCCGTCCGTGATCTATGCCTTTGCCGTCCGCCATGGCGGATGGCAAAGAAGTTGATTCCAGTAGTGCTAGAACAACACTTCAATGTAAAAAAAGAACATGGTATGGTAGACAGATGAAGTACATATTGATGAATAACAATGCATAAGATATTCAGAAGCATGATGTCCAAACTAAGCAGATGGCATTGTGATAGAGTAGAATGACAGTACTTGAATTTGAAAACATGTTATCATGAATGGAATAGGTACTGAAAAACAGGAAGGCATGATCAGTAGGCTAAGCACAAGGCATTGCAACGGAGTAGATGCACTCCAGGACATTTTATGCATGCTGTACCCATATCAAGGGGCAAGTTAGAGCAAGGACCTTGTGGGGTGAATAGGATTCATCATCTTTCTACAAGTTTCGTGAAGAACTGCCTTTACGTGTTCCATCATATTGGGTATCATTGACGCCAAGTTTGTTGGCCGTTACATTGCTCCGTGAGGTTCTTGTGGATAAATCAGTGTGTGCAATTATATCTGACATGCATGGAAGACAACTAGTAGTTAGATTTATGTAATGAGTGCCTATAGGAGACGACTTAAATAGTAGGACTGGGGTTAACTAGCAGCAATAGGTCTCAAAAACTAAAGGGAGAACACAGATGAAAGCTACAGAATATGTATCATTTGTACTCAAGATTAACTAGATGGCAAACAAAAGTATTAAAGAACAACATAGGTAATACTAGAAGTGGTATAATACTATAAACACCAGCCTGTGGGATAGCATTGGCTGATGGATGATAACTATGGAACAGCGTTACCTAAAGAACAAGCTGATACGTCTCCAACGTATCTATTATTTTTGATTGCTCCATGCTATATTACCTTCTGTTTTGGACATTATTGGGCTTTATTATTCACTTTTATATTATTTTTGGGACTAACCTATTAACCGGAGGCCCAGCCCAGAATTATTGTTTTTTGCCTATTTCAGAGTTTCGCAGAAAAAGAATATCAAACGGAGTCCAAACGGAATGAAACCTTCGGGAACGTGTTTTTTGGAACGAACAAGATCCAGGAGACTTAGACCCTACCTCAAGCAACCAACAGGGAAGCCACGAGGTAGGGGGCGCGCCTACCCCCCCCCCAAGGGCGCGCCCTCCACCCTCGTGGTCCCCCTGTTGCTCCATCGACGTACTTCTTCCTCCTATATACACCTACGTACCCCAAACGATCAGGTACGGAGCCAAAAACCTAATTCCACTACCGCAACCTTCTGTACCCACGAGATCCCATCTTGGGGCCTGTTCCGGAGCTCCGACGGAGGGGGCATCCATCACGGAGGGCTTCTACATCAACACCATAACCTCTCCGATGAAGTGTGAGTAGTTTACCTCAGACCTTCGGGTCCATAGTTAGTAGCTAGATGGCTTCCTCTCTCTTTTTGGATCTCAATACAATGTTCTCCCGCTCTCTCGTGGAGATCTATTCGATGTAATCTTCTTTTTGCGGTGTGTTTGTTGAGACCGATGAATTGTGGGTTTATGATCAAGTTTATCTATGAACAATATTTGAATCTTCTCTGAATTCTTTTATGTATGATTGATTATCTTTGCAAGTCTCTTCGAATTATCAGTTTGGTTTGTCCTACTAGATTGATCTTTCTTGCAATGGGAGAAGTGCTTAGCTTTGGGTTCAATCTTGCGGTGTCCTTTCCCAGTGACAGTAGGGGTAGCAAGGCACGTATTGTATTGTTGCCATCGAGGATAACAAGATGGTTTTTTTTATCATATTGCATGAATTTATCCCTCTACATCATGTCATCTTGCTTAAGGCGTTACTCTGTTCTTATGAACTTAATACTCTAGATGCATGCTAGATAGCGGTCGATGTGTGGAGTAATAGTAGTAGAAGCAGGCAGGAGTCGGTCTACTTGTCTCGGACGTGATGCCTATATACATGATCATACCTAGATATTCTCATAACTATGCTCAATTCTGTCAATTGCTCAACAGTAATTTGTTCACCCACCTAAAATACGTATGCTCTTGAGAGAAGCCACTAGTGAAACCTATGGCCCCCGGGTCTATCTTCGTCATATTAATCTTCCAACACTTAGTTATTTCCTTTGCTTTTATTTTAGTTTGCATCTTTATCATAAAAGTACCAAAATATTATCCTATCATATCTATCAGATCTCACTCTCGTAAGTGACCGTGTAGGGATTGACAACCCCTTATCGCGTTGGTTGTGAGGATTTATTTGTTTTGTGTAGGTGCGAGGGACTCACGCGTAGCCTCCTACTGGATTGATACCTTGGTTCTCAAAAACTGAGGGAAATACTTACGATACTTTGCTGCATCACCCTTTCCTCTGAAAGATGGATGAACTTATGAAATTATTTGCTACTAAGAGTGTTTCTTCTGATCCTAATGATATGCCTTTGTCTACTTTGATTGAGAATAATAATGAATCTATGTATGTGAATTTTGTTGGTAGGAATAATTTTGGTAACAACGCGTATAGAGGAAACTTTGATCCTAGGCCTTATCCTAGTAATTCCTCTAATAATTATGGTAATTCCTACATCAATTCTTATGGAAATTTTAATAAGATGCCCTCTGAATTTGAGACTAGTGTTAAAGAGTTTATGAATTCGCAAAAGAATTTCAATGCTTTGCTCGAAGAGAAATTGCTTAAAGTTGATGAATTGGCTAGGAACGTTGATAGAATTTCTCTTGATGTTGATTCTGTAAAGCTTAGATCTATTCCTCCTAAGCATGATATCAATGAGTCTCTCAAAGCCATGAGAATTTCCATTGATGAGTGCAAAGAAAGAACCGCTAGGATGCGTGCTAAGAAAGATTGCTTTATGAAAGCGTGTTCTTCAAATTTCTATGAAAATAAAAATGAAGATCTAAAAATTATTGATGTGTCCCCTATTAAATCTTTGTTTTGCAATATGAATCTTGATAATGATGGGACTGAATATGATCCACCTTTACCTAGAAGGCATTCCAAAAATTCGGAGTTTTTAGATCTTGATGCTAAAATTGATGAAAGTGGGATTGAAGAGAACGAAACCCTAGATATTAATAAACCCACTATTTTGGATTTCAAGGAATTTAATTATTATAATTGCTCTTTGATAGATTGTATTTCCTTGTTGCAATCCGTGCTAAATTCTCATCATGCTTATAGTCAAAATAAAGCTTTTACCAAACATATCGTTGATGCTTTGATGCAATCTTATGAAGAAAAACTTGAGTTGGAAGTTTCTATCCCTAGAAAACTTTATGATGAGTGGGAACCAACTATTAAAATTAAGATTAAGGATCATGAGTTCTATGCTTTATGTGATTTGGGTGCTAGTGTTTCCACTATTCCCAAAACTTTGTGCGATTTGCTAGGTTTCCGTGATTTTGATGATTGCTCTTTAAACTTGCACCTTGCGGATTCCACTATTAAGAAACCTATGGGAAGAATTAATGATGTTCTTATTGTTGCAAATAGGAACTATGTGCCCGTAGATTTTATTGTTCTTGACATAGATTGCAATCCTTCATACCCTATTATTCTTGGTAGACCTTTCCTTAGAACGATTGGTGCAATTATTGATATGATGGAAAGGAATATTAGGTTCCAATTTCCATTAAAGAAAGGCATGGAACACTTCCCTAGGAAGAAAATAAAACTACCATATGAATCTATTATGAGAGCCACTTATGGATTGCCTACCAAAGATGGCAGTACCTAGATCTATCCTCGCTTTTATGCCTAGCTAGGGGCGTTAAACGATAGCGCTTGTTGGGAGGCAACCCAATTTTATTTTTAATTTTGTTTGCTTTTTGCTTCTGTTTAGGAATAAATCTTTGTTCTAGCCTCTGGTTAGATGTGTTTTTATGTTTTAATTAGTGTTTGTGCCAAGTTAAACCTATTGGATCTTCTTGGATGATAGTTATTTGATCTTGCAGAAATTTCCAGAAACTTTCTGTTCACGAAAATAATTGTTAAAAATCAGAAGAATGTGATAAAATATTAATTCCAATTTCTTCTTATCAATAAACAAATTGCCTAGGTCTTCCTATTTTGGCTGATTTTTTGGAGTTCCAGAAGTTTGCGTTAGTTACAGATTACTACAGACTGTTCTGTTTTTGACAGATTCTGTTTTTCATGTGTTGTTTGCTTATTTTGATGAATCTATGGCTAGTAAAATAGTTTATAAACCATAGAGAAGTTGGAATACAGTAGGTTTAACACCAATATAAATAAAGAATTAGTTCATTACAGTACCTTGAAGTGGTCTTTTGTTTTCTTTCGCTAACGGAGCTCACGAGATTTTCTGTTGAGTTTTGTGTTGTGAAGTTTTCAAGTTTTGGGTGAAAGATTTGATGGATTATGGAACAAGGAGTGGCAAGAGCCTAAGCTTGGGGATGCCCATGGCACCCCCAAGATAATCTAAGGACACCAAAAAGCCAAAGCTTGGGGATGCCCTGGAAGGCATCCCCTCTTTCGTCTACTTCCATCGGTAACTTTACTTGGAGCTATATTTTTATTCACCACTTGATATGTGTTTTGCTTGGAGCGTCTTGTATGATTTAAGTCTTTGCTTTTTAGTTTACCACAATCATCCTTTATGTACACACCTTTTTAGAGAGACACACATGATTCGGAAATTATTAGAATACTCTATGTGCTTCACTTATATCTTTTGAGTTATATAGTTTTGCTCTAGTACTTCACTTATATCTTTTAGAGCACGGTGGTGGATTTGTTTTATAGAAACTATTGATCTCTCATGCTTCACTTAGATTATTTTGAGAGTCTTTAATAGCATGGTAATTTGCTTAAACAATCTTAATATGCTAGGTATCCAAGATTAGTAAAAACTTTCTTATGAGTGTTTTGAATACTAAGTGAAGTTTGATGCTTGATGATTGTTTGGAGATATGGAGGTAGTGATATTAATGTTGTGCTAGTTGAGTAGTTGTGAATTTGAGAAATACTTGTGTTGAAGGATGCAAGTCCCGTAGCATGCACGTATGGTAAACGTTATGTAACAAATTTGAAACATGAGGTGTTCTTTGATTGTCATCCTTATGAGTGGCGGTCGGGGACGAGCGATGGTCTTTTCCTACCAATCTATCCCCATAGGAGCATGCGCGTAGTGCTTGGTTTTTGATGACTTGTAGATTTTTGCAATAAGTATGTGAGTTCTTTATGACTAATGTTGAGTCCATGGATTATACGCACTCTCACCCTTCCATCATTGCTAGCCTCTTTGGTACCGTGTATTGCCCTTTCTCACATTGAGAGTTGGTGCAAACTTCGTCGGTGCATCCAAACCCCGTGATATGATACGCTCTTTCACACATAAACCTCCTTATATCTTCCTCAAAACAGCCACCATAGCTACCTATTATGGCATTTCCATAGTCATTCCGAGATATATTGCCATGCAACTTTCCACCATTCTGTTTATCATGACACGTTCATCATTGTCATATTGCTTAGCATGATCATGTAGTTGACATCGTATTTGTGGCAAAGCCACCGTTCATAATTCTTTCATACATGTCACTCTTGGTTCATTGCATATCCCGGTACACTGTCGGAGGCATTCATATAGAGTCATACTTTGTTCTAGTATCGAGTTGTAATCATTGAGTTGTAAATAAATAGAAGTGTGATGATCACGATTTTCTAGAGCATTGTCCCAAGTGAGGAATAAAAAAAGAGAAAGGCCATAAAAAAGAGAAGGCCCAAAAAAATAAAAATAAAATGAGCGAAAAAGAGAGAAGGGACAATGTTACTATCCTTTACCACACTTGTGCTTCAAAGTAGCACCATAATCTTCATAATAGAGAGTCTCTTGTTTTGTCACTTTCATATACTAGTGGGAATTTTTCATTATAGAACTTGGCTTGTATATTCCAACAATGGGCCTCCTCAAGTGCCCTAGGTCTTCGTGAGCAAGCAGGTTGGATGCACACCCACTTAGTTTCTTTTGTTGAGCTTTCATACATTTATAGCTCTAGTGCATCCGTTGCATGGCAATCCCTACTCCTTCCATTAACATCAATCGATGGGCATCTCCATAGCTCATTCATTAGTCTCGTTGATGTGAGACTTTCTCCTTTTTTGTCTTCTCCACATAACCCCCATCATCATATTCTATTCCACCCATAGTGCTATGTCCATGGCTCGCGCTCATGTATTGCGTGAAGGTTTATAGGTTTGAGATTACTGAAGTATGAAACAATTGCTTGGCTTGTCATCGGGGTTGTGCATGATGAGAGCATTCTTGTGTGACGAAAATGGAGCATGACTAAACTATATGATTTTGTAGGGATGAACTTTCTTTGGCCATGTTATTTTGATATGACATAATTGCTTAGTTAGTATGCTTGAATTATTATTATTTTTATGTCAATATGAACTTTTATCTTGAATCTTTCGGATCTGAATATTCATACCACAATTAAGAAGAATTACATTGAAATTATGCCTAGTAGCACTCCGCATCAAAATTTCTGTTTTTATCATTTACCTACTCGAGGACGAGCAGGAATTAAGCTTGGGGATGCTTGATACGTCTCCAACGTATCTATAATTTTTGATTGCTCCATGCTATATTATCTTCTGTTTTGGACATTATTGGGCTTTATTATTCACTTTTATATTATTTTTGGGACTAACCTATTAACCGGAGGCCCAGCCCAGAATTGCTGTTTTTTGCCTATTTCAGAGTTTCGCAGAAAAAGAATATCAAACGGAGTCCAACGGAATGAAACCTTCGGGAACGTGATTTTTGGAACGAACAAGATCCAGGAGACTTGGACCCTATGTCAAGCAACCAACAGGGAAGCCACGAGGTAGGGGGGCGCGCCTACCCCCCAGGGCGCGCCCTCCACCCTCGTGGGCCCCCTGTTGCTCCACCGACGTACTTCTTCCTCCTATATATACCTACATACCCCCAAACGATCAGATATGGAGCCAAAAACCTAATTCCACCGCCGCAACCTTCTGTACCCATGAGATCCCATCTTGGGGCCTGTTCCGGAGCTCCGCCAGAGGGGGCATCCATCACGGAGGGCTTCTACATCAACACCATAGCCTCTCCGATGAAGTGTGAGTAGTTTACCTCAGACCTTTTGGTCCATAGTTAGTAGCTAGATGGCTTCCTCTCTCTTTTTGGATCTCAATACAATGTTCTCCCCCTCTCTCATGGAGATCTATTCGATGTAATCTTCTTTTTGCGATGTGTTTGTTGAGACCGATGAATTGTGGGTTTATGATCAAGTTTATCTATGAACAATATTTGAATCTTCTCTGAATTCTTTTATGTATGATTGGTTATCTTTGCAAGTATCTTCGAATTATTAGTTTGGTTTGGCCTACTAGATTGATCTTTCTTGCAATGGGAGAAGTGCTTAGCTTTGGGTTCAATCTTGCGGTGTCTTTTCCCAGTGACAGTAGGGGCAGCAAGGCACGTATTGTATTGTTGCCATCGAGGATAACAAGATGGTTTTTTTATCATATTGCATGAATTTATCCCTCTACATCATGTCATCTTGCTTAAGGCGTTACTCTGTTCTTATGAACTTAATACTCTAGATGCATGTTGGATAGCGGTCGATGTGTGGAGTAATAGTAGTAGATGCAGGCAGGAGTCGGTCTACTTGTCTCGGAAGTGATGCCTATATACATGATCATACCTAGATATTCTCATAATTATGCTCAGTTATGTCAATTGCTCAACGGTAATTTGTTCACCCACCGTAAAATACGTATGCTCTTGAGAGAAGCCATTAGTGAAACCTATGGCCCCCGGGTCTATCTTCATCATATTAATCTTCCAACACTTAGTTATTTCCTTTGCTTGTATTTTACTTTGCATCTTTATCATAAAAATACCAAAAATATTATCCTATCATATCTATCAGATCTCACTCTCGTAAGTGACCATGTAGGGACTGACAACCCCTTATCGCATTGGTTGCAAGGATTTATTTGTTTTGTGTAGGTGCGAGGGACTCGCGCGTAGCCTCCTACTGTATTGATACCTTGGTTCTCAAAAACTGAGGGAAATACTTACGCTACTTTGCTGCATCACCCTTTCCTCTTCAAGGGAAAACCAACACAGTGCTCAAGAGGTAGCACAAGTCTCTTAGTTGAACTATGGAACAGCGTTAACTCCTGAACAAGACCAGTAAGAGATCAGCATGAATATACAGTGAAATGTGATAATCTATTTTCCATGCTTAGATGAATAACAAAGCCGTAAATGTTGCACACAAGTAAGATGAGTGTACAACCTATCTGGCCGCCATCCATAGGAGTGAGCATCATGTGCTGACTTGTCAATGGCCCTGCAGATGTTGTGGCTGTCCATGTCGGGCACGCGCATTCGATGCAGGGAGCTGTTGAGTGGGGACTATAGCTCCCTTCTGGTGTATGCTTCCCTTGTTGGAGTAGCTGCAGTGAGTCGGAAGACGGTGTGGCTGAAGATGCAGAAAACACATAATGTTAAGAATGACACATCTCTCTGATCTGAAGAAATACCCTAAGAGATCAACAGCAAGGTACAAGAATGGTCACACGTCTGTTGACTGAAGACTAAATTGGGGTCACACGATTTTATTTTATTTTGGTACTGTCGATCTACGCCGGATGGCTTGATGGTCACACGTCTGTTCCCCGAAGAGCTAATGACCACCGGCAGAGCAGCCTACCTCCGCCGTCCGTGGCCCCGACCAAAACCCCGCTCCCCGCCCCACTGCACTGCCGTGGTTACGCCGCCCCCGGGCCAATCCACAAAGACTCGCCGTCATCCAGATCCGGCGCTAGCAGTACCTTCAACCTATGCAACTCTAAGATAGCCATCTAAGCGCTGCTTCCGCGGTGAACTTGCGCCCCCACACCCTTACGTTAGACACCAGCCAACCGGCAGCCTAGGAGCTCCGTCGCCTCGAGGGGTGTTGCTTCCCATTGGGAATCGATTGATCCAGAATAAAATTTCAGACAACTGACGCCTAAATAAAGTGATTTGAGATGAGGGTGCGACCTATCTGGCGGCCCGGTGAAGTAGGCAGCTCCAGCTGCCGAGTCGGTGAAGCCGGCGCGGTTGCGATGGCTACCGGCGGCAGGGAAGCAGAGATGTCGTGACGGTCGACGGCTACTGGGAAGCAACGCCGGGGCTCTGGATGGATCCAAAGTTGGAGCCGCTCCGGCGCCGTGAACAACGGCGGGGGTGAATCGACTGCGATACGGTTCACGCGGCCGTCGTCGAGGCAGCTCCAGTAGCACGGAGTAAGAGGCACATGGCCCAGTGCACGACGGCAAATGGACAGCGTCTCCGGCATTAGGGAGGAGGGCGGCTGTGAATTTGGTGCGGTGGGGGCGCCATGGAGGAGGGGCGCCCATGAGGTATGAATGGGGAATTGGGAGGAGAGTGGAACCATGTCTTACGGACGCATTTGTCTGAAATGTGGGGGGAGTTATAGTTCTACCCCTGCCTTTAGGCTTCTCGGCTTGGGTCTGTGTACTGAGGGTCGGGGATAGTAGAGTAACTTTGCTTCTCCCAAATAGTGGGCGCGAGCGATTTCGGGCTAGGAGGGCGTGTTTTGAAATATAGTGGGCGCGAGCGATTCTGGGCGAGGGGGGCGTGTTTTGAAATATAGTGGATGCGGGCGATTTCGGGCGAGGAGAGCGTGTTTTGAAATAGTAAGCGCGAGCTATTTCGGGCGAGAAGAGGGTGTTTTGCCGACCATGGTTTATGAATGATTCGGCACATGTCATTTCGGCCGAGGAGAAGGCGCGCTTGGATGAAGTTATGAACCTACCCTCGATGTACAACGGGCCAATTGATGTGTGTCCCACATAGGCCGGTAATTTAGCGTCTCCCATTTATTTGCTCGGGCGAATTCCACTGAGCAGAGGGTGTTTAGCGGTTTGTCCAAATTTTGGGAGAACGAGCATCCACGTCTACCTTACCAAGTCGATTCGAATCAAAATTTGAAATATTAGCTTGCCACTTCTCTTTTAGATGGAGAGATGATGCTCGGGAGTAATGTGTTTTTACATGCTCGTTGCTAACGATTTACTATATGACAAATAGTTGACCCACTCAAAAACGGGAATCAAACCCAAAATGAAATATCTCGATTCAATGAAATAGCTCGTTCACCAGGTCAAAATAGTGAACTAAATCCAAAATTGAACACCTCGATCGAGTAGCATGTTGTACAGTGTTATAGTACTCCATGAACATGTTTAAAGTCAAATTAATGAACTTGTTTGATATACGCAGATCTCCGTTCATGTGTGGATTGCAGACAACATGTTCTCCAATTTAAATATTTGAATGCAAGTTTATATCGAAATATGGTTTATATCAGTCTTTGATGCATAAAACGCGACCTCCCCCTCTCCCGGACTCCTGCTCTCTCTCTCTCTCTCTCGCTGACAATCTTCAATTATGTCGCACGCATCCAACACACAAACCTTGTTGGTCCCTCTCCCTCTCTCTCTCTCTCTCTTTGTGTGTGTGGGGGGGGGGTCTTTCTAGTTCGCATGCATATATACTCCATCTATAGGTTTCTCTTGCACACTATGTATGATTCTCTAGTCCAAGCTAAATATCTTGGGTGCACTCATCGTACGCACACCAATTCCTTGGCTCGTTGCCTGTAACTCTCTCATGCACCACTCTGTCGTCTTGGAGCTCTTCCCTCTCTCTCTCTCTCAAACTCTCCATCTCCTTGGTCACACATACACATGCATATCCCACTCGCACTCGATAGACCCATCTAAAACTCTATCTCTCTCGCTCGTTCTCTCTCCATCTCACACGCACACACAAATCTCATGCCTAGCCAAGTATGATGGTCTCTCACTCAATTGTAGGCACACGCAGTCCCCCCTATATGTATATGATTAGGTAATCTTAGTCTCCATCACAAACATTTTTTGGTTTTTAACAATTTGGTCTTGCACATGTAGGTCCTGCTGTTAGAGGTTTTGACCCACTGTTTGACCCTTTTTGCATATGGGGAAATGAGTTGTCCATGAATATCAATCAAATCAAGAAACTCAGAAAGATTGTTAGGATAAAGAAATTAGCGACAAAAAACAACAAGATCTTTGTCTGCACAATGAAGAAGACATCAGTTCTCTACAAGATCGTACTAACTATTATACCTTGCCTTTTTTTCCTTTGCCCCATTTCCAATATACAGAAGATATTTATGCACATCCTTGTTTTCAGTCATGTCCAAAGCAGTTCCCTGATGATTACCTCTCAAACCACCTCTATGGTTAGGAGGCAAGGAAGGTTTTCATACAACACCCACGGTTCAATATTGAAGTGTTCCTAAAGAGGACGAAGGACGGACGGTCAATCATCCACAGGCACTGGCCTAAAGTTGCAAAGACCTTCAACATGAATGAAGGCTCAATATTCTCCTTCCGCTTCAGCAGTTTTCCAGATGAGATGCATCTGTCTATATACCGTCTATGATGCTAGATTCAAAGGTTCAACATGTTGCATGTGGAACTTGGTGCTGGTGCAGTTGTGTAATGGGGTAGCGGAGTGCTGAAGCTATATCACGTTGTACTCTGATGTATTTCAATTATGAAATTCTGCTTCGTTAATATGGAAATGAAATATATTTTCTGCTTACTATGAATGTCAATTAGATTAATAAATGGATTATTAATAATAGGGCAATTAGCCTGCTAATTGGGTTTTGCTATTGCAAATGGTTATTGAAAAAATACTGCGGGCGATGACCTCAGGCAACGCACACAGTTTCTAGGAATAAACCGTGTTGGATCAATGAACAATCACACATGACTTTCTCTTGAAAACTGTTTGCGTTAGGCCACCTTGCGCAAACGTTTACCACATCTAAACTGTGTGTGATGGACAACCTTTGCCACACAGTTTGTTCTACGGACCGTGTGTCAACAACGCAAACGATTTAACGGGAAAATTGTGTGTGATGTACCTGTGAACGGATACGTTTTCCTTGGAGCGACTGTGTGGGATGTACATACGAATGGAAACGTTTAGCGGGGACTGACTGTGTGGGATGTACTTGCGACCAGAAACAATTTCGCCTGTATAATTGTATTTTTACCTTTATTGAACGTATTTCCATTTTTGAGCGCTCGCGGGTCGCACACAACCTCATTTTGCCGAGCGTGTGTGCCAGGAGGGCATATCCCCGACGGTTTCTGGGTCGTGTGGGAAGGACCCTCCTATCGCCCACACTCACTTGGCGACGGTTCCAAATGCCATCGTGGAAAGGGGTTAAAAACCGTTTGTTTTGGACCGATGCGCACTAGTGTCGGCCACATCATGGAAGGCAACAAATGCCCAAGCTCTTCACGTGCTCCTAGGTAAATGAGAGGAAAGAGAAAGAGAGAGAGAGTGAAAAAATATCACTAGCCAGCCAACCCTATCATATGAGCGAACGATATTGGTACCTCTTGATGACACGGAAATCTTAGCCAGCTGCTCTAATATGTTCTCTTCTTTTGCAGATAAAGAAAGACCCGAAAGTGAAAAATGTGCTGCACTATGACAATCTCATCAAATGCCTTGATCTCCATCTTACAGAAATTGATTTGATCGACTATCGAGGCAGCACATCTGAGATTAAATTGGCCAGGTTCTTTGTTCTGGAGGCAAGTGTGCTCAAGGTAATGAGGTTTGGCGTTCTCTGGCGCAACAATGAATGGCATGCTGATCACCACAAGCGTCTAAGCCTAAATGGCAATGTCTCCGCGAAGCTGAATTTGTTTTTGAAACATCAAGTGGACAGAGACTTGAAAATTTATTTTCCCGTTAGTGATTTGTTAGGGTGGTGGATTTTAGTTTGTACGATAATGCTGCATCCACCTAAAGTAATGAAAGTTCTTACGTAAACTTCCTACTAATTCCCTCTTCGTAGGTGCAGAATTACTCCTAACATTTGTAATATCAGTTTGAAACTTGTAATATTGCCATGCCCTATTCCTGCGTTTTCAAAATCCTACGAATCAAAGAGGTCCTGAGTTGGTGATGATGTTGTGCCTGCCATCTTTCACCAATAGCCGTCGGATCTAGATCTAACCCATACAAACCAAACTTCTCCTGTTTTGCAAAAAGATGCCCGCACTTGTTCCCTATTTACAAACAACTCCCTGTCTCTCACAATCAGCCTTATCTCCTCCCCACCACATCTAGAAGGCCATGGAAAAATCTGGCGGGATGGCCATTGCCGGCGCCATCCACCCCCAATCTTGGTGTTCCGTGCAATGCATGGGCATCTACGTTAGGACCCCAATTCTAGGTCACAACGATCTAGCATGTAACACATCATATCACTTTGCGGCCTCACGCACGGTATTCCCACGGGTGCCACCTTACCTGGCCCGGGACTGTTTGCGCCTTTTGGCTCACGTATATGATAGTGTCGCTAGCATCCATATGACAGAGAACCCGGGCCGACATGACTAGTCGCGAACCCAAAGTGGCACTAACTTACGGGGACGGGCATACATGACCAAGTCTCGAACGTGTCGGTCATCAACGTGTGAATCCGGGCTGTAGCAACTGGGCTAACAGGACTCCGGGAACCCGGGCTATAGCAGGCTAGCAGGACTCTGGAAATCACCGCGTGACATTTCCCCGAAGGGACAGACACAGGAATGAAGTGGACCACATGTCGGCCAGTCTAAGTGTTCCGGAGCAGTAGTAACTGGGCTAGCAGGACTCCGGTAAACCGGGCTATAGCACACTACCATGGCTCAGTGGAAGCACTAGACTACATTTCCCCATAAGAGAGGCTTCCAAGGATAAACAACTAGGTTGTCGGATCCCACACATACCAAGCATTTCAATCATACACACAATATGCTCGATATGTGTAAATACAACATGGCATCACAACAAAACTCTACAACTCAAAGTATTTATTCATTAGGCTCCGAGGAGCGAGATATTACAAACATGGGTCTCATGACCCAACATTCAGAGCATACAAGTCAAAGCACATGCAGAAGCTTAACATGTCTGAGTACAGACATCTACAAATGCAAAAGGCTGATAAGCCTGACTATCTATCAGATCCTGCCGAGGGCACAAGATCGTAGCTGAGGTATCAAGCTAAACGCCGAAGTCCACACGGAACTACTAGCGAGACTGAAGTCTCTCTGCAAAAACATAAATTAAGCAAACGTGAGTACAAATGTACCCAGCAAGACATACATCAGAACTATCTACATATGCATCGGTATCAACAAAGTGGTGGTGGAGTTTAACTGCAGCAAGCCAGCTTTGACTCAGTGGCTAACCTGAACTACGACTGCAAGCAACTCTTTTGAGGTGGCGCACACGAGTCCACATATTCACCATATCAATACACCCCTATGGATCCGATCCCGTCTCCCTACGAGAACGCCATCCATAGCACTCACGCTTATCTTGCACATTTTAGAGTATCCACTTTCACTTGTCTATGAACTGTATAGGCAACCCAGAAGCCCTTTACCGCGGACGCGGCTATTCGAATAGATGATATTAACCCTGCAGGGGTGTACTTCTTCACACACACTCTCGCCACTACCACCATGTACACGTCGTGTATCTCGGTAACCTTCAAGCGGAAGCCTAGTGAGGGAATCGGCCACGACCTGACTAACCACGCAAGTCTCTAGTCCAGGTTTATCGCCTATTCGGGTTCCATCCGCAAGGAGATCTGGACGGGGTGTTGCTCACGGCCCCAAACGATGTGTACAGGGTTCCAAGCCCACCAAACGGGCGGCGTTTGGTCTACCCGGCCATGGTGCCTAGTCTGCCCCAAGCCCACCTGTACCGGGTGCCACTTGGTAGACAACTAACACTACCTACAAACACCAGAAACTAGTTGCAACTCCTGGACAGAGATCAGGTTGATTAATAAGTCGAGAGAGCTTGGAGCGCTCGGAGCCCAATGTGTGGTAGTAACTGTTCATGGATCACAAACACAAAACTCAGTTCCTGAGGACGGCTTCAATGAGACAACCCACCATGTACTCCTACATGGCCTCTCACTGATACCTTTACCAAATCGTATTCACACACTTAGCTCATATCAGTAGGACAAGTTCACACACCTCCAATTCATCCCCGACGAATCAGACCTGACTCAACTCTAAGCAGTAGCAGGCATGACAAACAAGCATAAATGAGTAGGCACATCAGGGCTCAAACAACTCCTACTCATGCTAGTGGGTTTCATCAATTTACTGTGGCAATGACAGGTCATGCAGAGGAAAGGGGTTCAACTACCGCAGCATGTAACAGTTGAATCGTTGTTGTCCTAATGCAGTAAAAGAGAGCAGAAGCGAGAGAGTGGGATTGTATCGGAATGAACAAGGGGGTTTTGCTTGCCTGACACTTCCGAAGATAGTATAGCTCTTCATCGGTGTCATCGATCTCACCGTCGAAACCACTTCTACTGAGAGGGGACAACACCGGCAACAGAGAAAGAACACAATCAATGCAATGCGACAATATGATGCATGATCATGACATGGCAATATGGTGTGATTTGTACTAATGCATCTAGCAACAATTTAAATGAAGTACATATGAACCAAGGGTTCATATGCAAACTCCATAAGAAGTATTTAAAATGCCATTATCATGTTTTCACTTATACAGTGGGTATAAGTTAGTTGAACATGCATGAAAGTAGCATAAATGGATAGATTGGATTTTTCTGATAATTTTTCATACATAAATTATTTCATTTGGAGCTACAGATTATTTTCTATAAATTTTAGAAGTTTAAGTCATTTTCTGGAATTCCCTGAATTAATTTAAATCCAGAAATGGATTAATTGCGTCAGCACTGCGTCATGCC
Organism: Aegilops tauschii subsp. strangulata; assembly: GCF_002575655.3. NCBI lineage: Eukaryota > Viridiplantae > Streptophyta > Magnoliopsida > Poales > Poaceae > Aegilops > Aegilops tauschii. The sequence goes on along the minus strand of NC_053037.3, from coordinate 271,393,795 downwards.
TGCGTCAGCAGGTCTGCAGCGCTTACCGGGGTCAAACCTGATGTGTGGGGTCCACACGTCAGTGACACCGGTGTTAAACCCGCGTTGACTAGCACTTTGACCTGCTGCGGGGCCCATTTGTCAGTGGCTGAAGGGAGGCTGAGCTGGCGGGGATGAGTGCTAATGACTGCGCCACGTCGGTCCTCCCCGGAGTTCCACCGGCGGTGACCAAAGCTATGGCGAAAGCTCGCCGGGGCTCGCAAGGGCCACCAGAAGGTAGCCTGAGCACACCCGCATCTAGCTAGCCACACGGGAGGCCGCGTGGTCGCCGGAATCGACGACAGCGAGCGCATCCGCGGTGGCCGGAATTTGGACGTGGAAGGGGTCGACGCTACGGTGCACTAGAGAAGAAACTGAAGGGTGCATGCTCCTAGGAGTGCAGCGAACACGGTGATGCAATCAGGCGTGAGCTGGGGTGGCCCTGGCCACGGCGGTGAGGAACTACGGCGGCGATGAGCTCTCAGGTCCGGTGGTTAGTGCGGCTACGGCACGCAAACGAGGAAGAGAGGAGAGGGGAAACGACGAGGTGCTCACGGCGAGGCAGTCGGAGTGCTCAGCAGGCTCGGGGGAGGTCCGGTGCAGGCGGAACGGCGGTGACGATCTCGATTGACCGAGGTTGAAGACGACGGCGATGGTGGCGATGCAGGGCCTCCAGCAAGGCGTGGCTCGGTAGGGAGGTCGAGGGCGTCGCGGCGGAGGTCTTGGACAGCACGGGGAGGCGAGGGGAGCACGGTGGCTGCAACTACGGCGAGCGGCGGCGACGGCCTCCTCTCGGTGAGCACAAAAGCGAGAGGGGGAGGGGATGAGGACGAGCGGGGGTGGGCGAGAGAGTCGGGTGATGTGTGGCGTCATCCGGACGCGTTGGGGCAGCGGCAGGAAGCAGAAGTTGGCGGCGCATGCCGGCGTGCCGCGGCCACACGCGCTCTGTCCTTCTGCGCACCGAGGAAGATGCCTGGCAAGGTGGGGGTGGGCTGGGCCGCTAGTGGGCTGCGAGGTGAGCACACACTCTCTCTGCTTTCCTATTTTCTTCAGTTTTTCTATTTTTCTTTTCTGTTTTGATTTAGTTTATAAACCAAATCATTTTTATAATTCCTGGAAATAATTGTGGGCATTAACTAAATTATTACAGAGGCCCTTAGGTATTTTCAGAATTGTTGGAGCATTTAAAATTATTTATAGAATTTAAATGCCCCAATTCAAATACATATGATTTAATTCAAAAATCCAGGATTACCTAGAAAAATGTGCACCATTTTTGGTAGAGGTTTCCACCTTAACCAAAAATCATGAACTTTTCTCAAGACATTTTGGATTCTTTGAAAATTATTTTAAGTTGAACCTATTTGGATTGATTTGGTGATAGGGTTTGAACATCCCAATTTCAAGTTCCAAAAATTTAAACATGATGCAAGCAAAAAGCAAACACTAGGCAGTACTAGAAGCTAGGGACGTGACAACTCACCCCCACTAAACAAGAATCTCGTCCCGAGATTCAAGCGTAGGGTAAGATGAAGGGGGGACACAAACTAACATAATCTTCACGATCCAGGTTGCACTTCATAATCCTGGATTTGCCGGCTCCGGGTCATTCCCTTCCCGGGCCTCGCCGTCGTCCACCGTGTTGCTGCTCTCGGTGCGGCATGGTCAACATGGTCAAAAAACGACAACCATCGGAAGAGGGATGTAAGTGGAGAGGCTGACAGTAGGGACCCACACAAGCAAGTGCCTCCTTATTACGCAAAAAAATGATTGCTCCTGCTGACAGCTGGGACCCACCGGCAAAATCTTCGCACAGAAGGAAGTGCCTCCTTATTATGCAGAAAAAACTATTCCTCCCGATGACGGCTGGGACTCGGCGGATTTGGTGACTGACTTGTGGGCCTATTAAGCTGACACGTATGTAGGGCTTTCTCAACTTAGTCAACAAATGATTCTAGTAGCTGGAACGTTGGATGTTAATCCAAGAGCCATGCTACTTCTTCAACCTCTGATCTTCTTGCTCCAGCCGCCCAAACAAGCGCCGGCGGGACCGCTTGCTCCTGCCTCCCGTGGGCGACAGTGCTGCCGCACAGGCCTCATCGCCCCACCCTAATCCCACCGCCGGCCAGACCTTCCCTCTACTCACCCACACCCCGTGTTATTCTCCGGCGACGGCAGCCTCACACCGCAGAGGAACCAGTGAACCCTCGTACTCCCCTCCACGCGGGCATCCACTGCCTCGTCTTCCTCGGCTCCACATCATTCCCTTAGAAGGCCTCGCCGTCGTCCACCGCCTTGGTGCTCTCCACGCGGCGTGGTCAATGTTGTCAACGAACGACAGCCATCAAAAGACGACTGTACACAGTGAGGCTAACAGCTGGACCCACTACCTACATCTTTGCACGCAAGGAAGTGCCTCCTTATTAACCGCAAAAAAATGATTCCTCTCCCTGGCAGCTGGGACCCACCTCATATATCTTCGCATGCAAGGCAGTGCCTCCTTATCCTCCCTGACAACTGGGACCCACCCGGTCAAACCGTATGTAGTGTTGTCTGTCTGGTCGCGAACGTGTACGTATATACTGGTTGATCAGTCTCCTGCAAGGATGAACCATGGCCGAGTAAGTAGTGGCACGTGTCGTAGTAGAGCCCCCGACATAACAGTTCTGGCAGTCCCTTCTAGATCGTGTGCGTGTACCTATAGCCACATGGCAAAAAATATGGCCATGTATGTACATACGGGCGGGGTCTCGAACGCGTACAAAAACTGCGTCCTATTCATTGGCAGCCAGCCGGCTGGGTCGGAACTGAGAAACAGCGCCGTGTTCATCAGGAGGGAACCGACTGGGTCCGAACGTGTCCAGTTCATCGATCGGGAGCCAACCGGCTTGGACGGAATAGCCGAAACAGGGTCCTGTTCCTCGGGAGCTGTAGGATCTAAAGTAGGTCTAGAGAGGGGGTGATTAGACTACTTGACCAAATAAAAATCTAGCCTTTTCCCAATTTTAAATCTTGGCAGATTTTAGCAACTTAGCACAAGTCAGGCAATCAACCTACACATGCAATTCTAATAGTGTAGCAGCAGAAAGTAAAACATTGCATATGAAGGTAAAGGAAAGGGTTTGGAGCAGGCAAATGCAATGTAGACACGGAGATTTTTCGCATGGTTCCGATAGGTGGTGCTATCGTACGTCCATGTTGATGGAGACTTCTACCCACGAAGGGTAACGGTTGCGCGAGTCCACGGAGGGCTCCACCCACGAAGGGTCCACGAAGAAGCAACCTTGTCTACCCCACCATGGCCATTGCCCATGAAGGACTTGCCTCACATGGGTAGATCTTCACGAAGTAGGCGATCTCCTTGCCCTTACAAACTCCTTGGTTCAACTCCATAATCTTGTCAGAGGCTCCCAAGTGACACCTAACCAATCTAGGAGACACCACTCTCCAAAAGGTAATAGATGGTGTGTAGATCATGAACTCCTTGCTCTTGTGCTTCAAATGATAGTCTCCCCAACACTCAACTCTCTCTCATAGATTTGGCTATGGTGATTTGAGTGGAAAGCAACTTGGGGAAGGCTAGAGATCAAGATTCTTGTGGTTGGATTGGAATGTCTTGGTCTCAACACATGAGTAGGTGGTTCTCTCTCAAAAAATGAGTAGTGGAACTGTAGGCACGTTCTGATGGCTCTCTCTTGAATAGAGAAGGGGGTGGAGGGGTATATATAGCCTCCACACAAAATGTAACTGTTGCACACATTTGACCCAACCGGGTCAGACCGAATAGGTGAACTCGGTGAGACCGATTCAGTTCAAAATGTGAACATTAGGATTCTCGGTGGGACCGGCATCATCAACTCGGTGGGACCTATGCTAGGGTTAGGGAAAAACCTCATCTCGGTGTGACCGACTGCTTGAACTCGGTGGGACCAATTTCTGCAATGAGCAAATAGAGAGTTGGTCAGGCAAACTCGGTGGGACCGATAGCTCATTTCGGTAAGACCGAAACGTCATGAAGGGAAACAAAGAGTTTGCATTGCGAACTCGGTGGGACCAATCACTCATTTCGGTGGGACCGAAACATTACAAAGGGAAATAGAGAGTTTGCAATCCCATCTCGGTGAGACTGAGATCCCTATCGATGAGATCGAACTGATTAGGGTTTCTAGCAGTGGCTATGTCAAAGGAACTCGGTGGCGCCGGATAGATCAAATCGGTGGGGCTGAGTTGGACTTAGGTTTTGGACATATTTGGAGTTGAGAAACTGGTTGAGGGCTTTGGAGCATATCACAAAGCATTTTGAGCAAGTAGAATATTAAGCAACACCTCATCCCCTTTTAATAGTATTGGCTTTTCCTATGGACTCAATGTGATCTTGGATCACTAAAATAGAAATGTAGAGTCTTGAGTTTTTGCCAATCTTTGTCCTTAGCATTTTGAGGGGTCCACATCTCTAGTCCATGCCATGCCAATCATTGAACTTTCCGAAATATTTAACTTGAATGGATATTAGTTCAATGAGCTATATATTGTTATGAATTACCAAAACCACCCGGGGATTAGTTTCACTTTCAATCTCCCCCTTTTTGGTAATTGATGACAACATATAGATCAAAGCTTCGATAAATGATAATATGAATGAAATACATCGTCGCTTTTAGAAGTTTGTGTTAAGCAAGAGCTCCCCCTAAATTTGTGCATTATTTAAAATTTGCTTTTGAATGCAAATGCACAATCGATTAGGATCATGGGTTACTCTTCTATGTCACATACATCTTGGTGGAGCGCTCATAATGATAGAATGTAAGGTACATGCACTCATCACCAAGGGAAACATGATTGATCATACACAAGTATTAAGATATCATCATTCAAGCACACATTAAAGTATAATATGATCAAACACATGATCATAAGAGTATCTCACACAAGCACAAATAGTAGCAAGCAAACAAACAAATAGCAAGTAGCAAGAGAGGCAAACAAAAGGCAAAACACACTCTCTCTCGGAGCCTAAGATCTATACACTTTCTCCCCCTTTCGAAACAAGTTACCAAAAAGCTTGAAAATGCATAGTGTTGTACGACACTCTAGGCACAATCTCCGGCAGCTCCTGAAGGGGTCTTATGGCTGGTGGCTCTGGTGTGCGTAGATGGCGTGGAGAGGACAACATCTGCAAACGCTTCTGAAGATGTTTGAGGAACTGGAGGAGTTGCAACTGGAGGTACAACAGTGGCAGTTGCTGCAGGTGCTGAAGCAGTAGCTCTAGAGTCTCTGTCAACTGGCACAGCTGTAGACCTATATGCTCTTGGCACTCTCTGAAAAGCATTTGTAGTTGGCCTATCACTCCTGTCATCAACCTCTTCCTGTAGCTTCTCAATTGTGGTCTGAATCGCGACGACCTCCACATCAGGATCATGAAGCTTTGTCTCAAAGATCCTCTCAAGGCTCTCTTGATTTCGAGTCAGGGTGGCTAGTCCTTTCTCTATTCTCACTGTTGCCTCAAGCAGATAGCTCAATTGATCTTGCTTGGTCATGAGATTGACAGCTGAGGCATCTGGCACTTTAGAAGTCTTTGCTGCCTTTGCTTTCTCTCGTTTCTCCTGAGCCTCTACAAAAGTAGGATGTGATGCATCCATGACAACAACATTGTCCTCAAAGTCTGGCCTCGGGGGAAGATGCTCTCTATCTAGAAGATATGTCACTGTCTCCATCTTGGGTTAATCAACATCTGAATGTGAGGGGCATATCCACATGACCTTTCCTGGCCAGCAGCAGTTCTCTTGACGGTTTCAACAATCAGACTCATCACCTTGAACTTCTCTGGCACATCAAACATATGTAGCAGGTTGATTGAATTACCATGGATCATCCTATGATCTCCTGATTTGGGTAACAGAGTGTGCCTCAATATAGTATTTATAGTGGCCAGTCCTGACAGCAGATAGTAGATATAGCCAAACTTGTGAGTCTCCAAGGCATCATCAGGGATTTCCTTGTAGATATGAGCCATGGAGTTATGATCCTTTCTTGGCTTGGCATATACATATGTGTCATCTTCAGCTTCTTCAGGGGCATTTATCTCTGCAACTAATGATTGATACCTTGTGCCTTCTGTCACCTAGACTATCTTGCCATCTGGATAGAAGTGGGCAGTTGAATAAAATTGCATGACCATCTCATCATTCCATTTAGTTAGATTTTGACCAACAAAAGTGTCAACTTCGTTCATTCTGAAACTCTCATGAATTTCTAGTCAACCCATCTCATATCACTTACTATGGGCTTCTTGTCCAATAGGACTGTCTCATAGAAATCTTGCTGCTCCTTGGTGTGAAATATGTAGTCCACAACAGTCCTTCTCCTCACAGCATATGGATCAGTTTGTCTCCACAATCCGAGACCTGCATCCTTTCTCACTTTCATATTCTCAACAATTGGATGATTGTCATCATGATCTGGAATCTTAGGTTTTAACTTTCTGAGCACTTGCTGCTCTTCACCCTCTTGAATTTTAGGCACTGGGGCCTTGTTCTTCTTTGCAGCTGAAATGTTTCTGGTAGATCTCTTGGGTGCAGTTGGCTTTGGAGCTTGAGCTTGGGCAGATGGCTTGGGACCTGTCTTGGTCTTTGATGATGCAGCCCCAGACTTGATAGCATCTCCCATAAGCTTCTAAGACTTTGGTGGAGGTGCAACAGCATCTTCCTCCTCCTCTTCATCTTCATCTGTTCCTTTCATCATTGAAGGTTTTCCAAAAATTCTGTCCATAGTCTTCTTGACTCTTTCCTTTCTTTTCTTTCCTCCAGCAGCCTCTTCCTCTATTGATTTCATGGTTTCTAGAGTGGAGGCTCTGGCTTTGGACATGGGCTTCCACTGAGCAGGAGCCTTCTTGTGCATGCCAGGCTTGATGGTAGCAGCAGCATCTTGCTCCTTCTTGAGCACTTTCTTCTTTGAGGTGACCTCCTGATCAACCACAAAGTCCTCATCTTATGATTCTGAGGTTCTCTTCTTCCTTTGCCTAGTTGCAGCCTTAGGCAAGTTACTTGGGGTGCTTCTGCTACCCTCATCATAGCTGTTGTTGAAGGGACTAGTGCCCTCACTGAGATTTGCCTGCTCCTCTGACCTGTTCTGACTATCACTATTGCCTGACATCTCTGACACTGACCCTGTGAATAGATAGGTATAGGTAGAGTAGACGAGCATCACAAAGTACAGCTATATTGGCAAAAATTCAACACAAAAACTTAATTTTAGTTTTCTGCAGAAAGCATTTCGGAGCTACCAATATGACAAACTCGGTGACACCGAAGCAACTGTAGAGTCTAAACATACAGTTTCGGTCAGACCGAAACGCAGTTTGGTGACTCCGAGAGCTAGGGTTTCACAGAGAAAGTGTCGGTCACACCGATTCGTACACTTCGGTCAGATCGAGTAGTACATGTGCAATGGCCTGGGCCAGATCGGTGAGACCGAATACTTCAAATCGGTCGGTCTGAGATGAGTTTGGCGAAAACCTAACCCTAAGTTTTTGCATCAAAACTAATCTATAAGAAGTTTTGGGTGGATTGAATGATCTCAATCGTGGCTAGAAACATGGCATTAATCTTTGTGCAGGAATCGGAGTTAAGAAAAGCACAAAGAAATCGAGTCGGTACCCTAACTTGGTGACAAACTCGTTGCGGCGACAACGGCGGTGGAGATTCCCGTTGATGGCGGTGGAGACCAGCGGCAGGAGGGCACTGGCAATGACGTAGATGATCTGGAGACCAGGAGGGGTGGCAGATCTGGGCTGGCGCGGTTGAGAGTTTGAAGTAATTTACAAAGTTCAACCCGCGGATATATATACCCAGTCACTGTCGGTGTGACCGAGTGGAACTACTCGGTGGCACCGAGATGCAGAATCACAGGCGGTTATTGCAACTCGGTGAGACCGAACTGTTCTAATCGGTTGCACCGAGGTGAAAACCTAGATCAACTCAATGATTTCAGTGAGACCGAATGGAGTGAATCGGTCAGACCGAAAGTCACTAAGAGGTTTTGGAAGTTTAAGCCCTTGACGGATCGGTGGCTCCGAGTGCTCCTCACCCGGAGGGTCCGAATTCGACTTGTTCAAACTTTGTGATGTAGCATGAATAGAGTTTGAGACGAGAAAAGCATAGATAGCTAGAGGGAGTTATTAGGCATTCTTGTCCATCCATTTGGCAAAAAGAAAATCCAGACAATCAAAACAACAAATGGATGTCCTCGGATGGGAAAAATATGCAACCAACATGCTCACACAATAATATAGCAAATGAAATATGTGGCAAAGCATGCACAAACACTCTAGCATCTATCAATCAATTGGTGATGACTAGGTCATCTATATATGAGTATATTGACTGACGAGTCAAATTAGAACATTTGATCATAGGTCATAGTCGCCATTTAAGCACAAGTGGGGTTAGCACTTTTACATAAAGCATTGTTGTGTTCACACCACTAGAGTTGCTTTAGCTCAATTCTTAGAGCAAAGCTCCCCTAGATGTGATATCCCCCCTAAGAGGGATGAACTAAACTTGGGTTTTGTCGATGATGACTTCATGTAGGTGTTGAAGATGTGGATGCTCAATGTTGATGTCGATCATTTGGAGCAATCTGTTGGAGTGAGTTGCACTTTCAATACCTACACGGGTTAGTCCCACAAGGAACATGCAAGGATATCCATAGACATAGAGTGAAATACACATCTGATGTTGTCCATGAAAGCATTAGGTTACCTTGTCCCTTGTCTTACCAACAAGAGGGTTTGTGACTCCTTGAACTAGTGCAAGATATGAAAGTTGATTGCACTTGTCCTTTCCAAAATGAATATGAGTGAAGTATGTTGGCGGAGTCACCCTCAAGAACTCTCCAGTTCTTCTTCTTTGGGACCCACATCAACTTGATGGGGTTCCTTGGAGTTGTAGTCGTACTTGATGAAGTACTTGATGTAGTCTTGGGAACCCACTTGACCAAGGCCTTTGGAGCTTCTTCAAATGAATCAATCTCTTCTTGAAGCCTTGCCTTTTAGCTTGTGGTCTTGTGGTGGCAGATCATCTTGATCTTGTGTTCCCTTGAAAGAAGTGGGATCATACTTCTCTTGTTGAGGAACAAACTTCGTCTTAGGGTATTGATCTTCTTCCCACTCAACTCCATTGGCATTGAACTTGCATTCAAAACCAACACCCATGATTCTTCCGGTCCCTTCCTTGCTTGCGTACAATTTCCTCAAATTGCTTACTTCCGGCAAGGCTCTTGTAAACACCTTTCTCTATAATTCCCTTCAATAAGATATTTTCTTGCTCAAGTGTAACTTGGCTAAAAGAATCATTAGTGGAATCAAGAGAACTACTAGAAGCAACAATATTGGATTTAACATGATTATTGTTACTACTAGAAGAAGAATCTTTCTTGGTCTTGTTGCTAGATTTACTTGTGGCATGTAAGTTGACAAGAGTAAATGCTTGGCAATGTAAGAAGAACTTTTCTTATGAAGATCATCATTGATTGCTTTTAAGAACCCATGATCTTGCTCTAGATTGAGCTTTTTAAAGCGTAGCTTCTCATGAGTCTTTAAAAGCTCTTGATGATCCTCTAAGGTAGTTTCATATGAGCTAACTTAAGAGTGTTTAGTTCTTTAGTTAGACGCTCAATCTCCTTCTTATCATTATCATTCGCTTCATCTTGATTAGCATGATTAATAGCAGTTTCATCATAGTTTTCATCACTAGAGTTGTCAACAAGTAAATCATCATCACCTCGAAAATCATCTTCATCACTATTGAAATCAACATACTCGGGGTGTGATACCTTGGGGCCTTTAGCCATGAAGCATATTCCAATTCCTTCATTTTGTGAATCGAATATGTCATAGGAGTTGGATGACACAAGTGCAAGACCGGCAACACCTTCATCTTGAGTATATTCGGAGTCGGAGTGATAACTTCTCTCAGAGTAGTTGTCGGAGTCGGAACCGGATACCCATTCACCAACATGAGCTTGATGTCTTCATCTTGTGTAGCTCTTTGATGACTTGTCCTTCCTTTCTGAATCCTTACTTCCGCGAGAGGGTCTTCATTCATAACGACCATCTCTACTCCTTCTCTCTCTTGGTGGTGATTCCTCTCTTTTACTTCTCTTTTTAGGTGAGTCTTCTCTTCTTTTGTAGGGAGCCGTAAACTCACTAGAGTAGTGTCCGGGTCTTCCACAATTGTAGCAATTGCGATCATGACTAGAAGATCTTTTGTCATTGTAGGACTTTGACTTGGAACTTCTCTCTTTGCTTCTACTCTTGTAGAACTTGTTGAAGTTCTTCACCATTAGGGTCAATTCTTCATTGAAGGCTTGTTTCTCACTTGATGTTGTAGGGGCATCACATGAAGCTTTGTAAGCACCACTAGACTTCTTGTGAAGCTCTTCCTTATCCTTAAGTGTCATCTCATGAGCAACAATTCTACCAATGACTTCCGTTAGATTGAGATCTTTGTAATTTGGCATCATTTGGATCAAGGTGCACACGGTATCATATTTTTGATCCAAGGTTCTTAGGATCTTCTTGATGATTAATCTGTCGGTCATCTCTTCACTTCCTAAGCCGGCAATCTCATTTGTGATGAGAGCAAGCCTAGAATACATTTCGGCGACTCCTTCACCATCCTTCATTTTGAACTTGTCAAGTTGACTTTGAATCACATCCAATTTGGATTCCTTGATGGACTCGGTACCTTTGTGCATACTAACCAAAGTATCCCAAATTTCCTTTGCATTCTCAAGGCGACAGATTTTGTTGAATTCTTCGGGGCACAATCAAGCTTGAGCATTGAGCATTGTATTGCAACATCTTCAATTCTTTAGCGGTCGCTTCACGACTTGGTTCTCTTCCATCTTTGAAGAATTCACCTTCCAAACCAATACACACAATAGCCCAAACGGCGGGGTTATGTCCAAGAATATGCATCTTCATCTTATGCTTCCAACTAGCAAAATTAGTACCATCAAAGTAAGGACCTCTACGGTGGTAATTTCCCTCGCTAGACGCCATACTCTCCTAGGTTGTGAAACCAAGGCTATGATCACCAAAGATATGGAAATCAAGGCAAATGGAGACCAAAACTCTGATACCACTTGTAGGATCGAAAGTAGGTCTAGAGGGGGGTGATTAGACTACTTGACCAAATAAAAATCTAGCCTTTCCCAATTTTAAGTCTTCGCAGATTTTAGCAACTTAGCACAAGTCAAGCAATCAACCTACACATGCAATTCTAAGAGTGTAGCAGCGGAAAGTAAAACATTGCATATGAAGGTAAAGGGAAGGGTTTGGAGAAGGCAAACGCAATATAGACACGGAGATTTTAGGCGTGGTTCCGATAGGTGGTGCTATCGTACGTCCACATTGATGGAGCCTTCAACCCACGAAGGGTAACGGTTGTGCGAGTCCACGGAGGTCTCCACCCATGAAGGGTCCACGAAGAAGCAAGCTTGTCTGTCCCACCATGACCATCGCCCACGAAGGACTTGCCTCACTTGGGTAGATCTTCATGAAGTAGGCGATCTCTTTGCCCTTACAAACTCCTTGGTTCAACTCCACAATCTTGTCGGAGGTTCCCAAGTGACACCTAACCAATCTAGGAGACACCACTCTCCAAAAGGTAATAGATGGTGTGTAGATCGTGAACTCCTTGCTCTTGTTCTTCAAATGATAGTCTCCCAAATACCCAACTCTCTCTCACAGATTTGGCTATGGTGGAAAGATGATTTGAGTGGCAAGAAACTTGGTGAAGGCTAGAGATCAAGATTCTTGTGGTTGGATTGGAATGTCTTGGTCTCAACACAGGAGTAGGTGGTTCTCTCTCAAAAATGAGTAGTGGAAGTGTAGGAACGTTCTGATGGCTCTCTCTTGAATAGAGAAGGGGGTGGAGGGGTATATATAGCCTCCACACAAAATCTAACCATTACACACATTTGACCCAACTCGGTCAGACTGAATAGGTGAACTCAGTGAGACCGATTCAGTTCAAAATGTGAACGTTAGCATTCTTGGTGGGGCCGACATCATCAACTCGGTGGGGCTGATGCGCTAGGGTTAGGGCAAAACCTCATCTTGGTGTGACCGATTTCATGAATTCGGTGGGACCGGTTTCTGCAATGAGCAACCAGAGAGTTGGTCAGGCAAACTTGGTGGGACCGATCGCTCATTTCGGTAACACCGAAACGTTATGAAGGGAAACAGAGAGTTTGCATTGCAAACTCAGTGGGACCGATCGCTCATTACGGTGGGACCTAAACATTACGAACGGAAACAGAGAGTTTGCAATCCCATCTCAGTGAGACCGAGATTTCTATCGGTGAGACCGAACTAATTAGGGTTTCTAGCAGTGGCTATGTCAAAGGAACTCGGCGGCGCCAGGTAGATCAAATCGGTGTGGCCGAGTTTGACTTTAGGTTCTGGACATATTTGGAGTTGAGAAAGTGGTTGAGGGCTTTGGAGCATATCACAAAGCATTTTGAGCAAGTAGACCATTAAGCAACACCTCATCCCCTTTTAATAGTATTTGCTTTTCCTATGGACTCAATGTGATCTTGGATCACTAAAATAGAAAATGCAGTCTTGAGTTTTTGCCAATCTTTGTCCTCAGCATTTTGAGGGGTCCACATCTGTAGTCCATGCCATGCCAATCATTGAACTTTCTGAAATATTTAACTTGAAAGGATATTAGTTCAATGAGCTATATGTTGTTATGAATTACCAAAACCACCTGGGGATTAGTTGCACTTTCAGGAAGGGTCTGGCGTACCGCAAAACAGAGGAAATGGCCTTCTGTTCGACCGCCTACGGTCGAAACGGGGCCCTGTTCATCGGCTGGGGGTCTGGCGTACCGCAAAACGGACAAAACGGAGTTATCTTCGACCTCCTATGGTCGAAATGGGGTCCTGTTGATCGGGAGGGGTGTGGCGTACTGCAAAACGGAGGAAACAGACTACTCTTCGAGCGCCTACGGTCAAGATGGGCTCCTGTTCATCGGGAGAGGTGTGTCGTACCGCAAAACGGGACTCCCGGGGCTCCTGTTCATCGGGAGAGGTGTGGCGTACCGCAAAACGGGACTCCCGGGGCTCCTTTTCATCACCGTCTACTGCCTCGCTCCAACCTCCACGGGATACTATTCATCCACCGTCGACCTCCTCCAGCCTCCACCGGCTACTATGCTTCCAGCCCTCCACGGGGTCCTGTTCATCCACCCCCAATCGGCTAGTCTGTGGCGGCCTCCTCGAGGCCCTGTTCAACCAACCACCTCCGGGAACTGTTCATCCACAGCCAACCAACGGGCTCGATCGATCGATGCGTCTCGAGTCGTGTCTATGTGTATCGCGCGTGAGGCAGCAACGGGAACTGTTCATCGAGAGGCAACCCAACCGGCTACGTCTCGAACGTACGGGTGCCTTCGGCTTTAGTAAGCAGCGAGAAGGATCGATCGGGTTCAGTTAGGTAGCGAAGGAATCGTTCGGGTTTAGTTAGGCAGCGAAGGATCGATTGGCTTCAGTGGTTAGAGGTGCATGGTGCGAGGGCGAGATCGATCGCTCGGGTTCAGTAAGCGAATACCTCTCCATCGAGCTCGGGTCCAGTTAGCGAAAGCCTCGCACACACGCGCTCCTACGAGAGAAACGTGCAAACCACACTGCATCACTCGGCCCCAACCACCCACCGTGACTGGAACTCCGAGAAAATTTCCTCGCCCTCATTTCTACCATAATTTTTTATGTCATGGACGGCCCAAAGAATGTCATGCAGGTGTGTCCCCAGCCTTCCCAAGACGAAAAGCCTATTTTCTGTCATAGAAGTAGGATCCCACCACATCTATGATGATACGTGGTTTTGTCACAATTACGTCATAGAAGTGTCATAAGCATGACAGAAAAACTTTTCTTTCGGGCCAAAATGTCACGGATGTGTCTTTTTTTGTAGTGTGGGTTTATGATCAGATTATTCATTGAAAGTAATTGAGTCTTTTCTAAACTTTGTTATGCATGATTGTTATAGCTTTGTATTTCTCTCCGATCTACCCGTTTGGTTTGGCCAACTAGATTGATTTATCTTCAGTGGGAGAGGTGCTTTGTAATGGGTTCAATTTTGCGGTGTCCTCACCCATTGAAAGAAGGGGTAGCGAGGCACGTGTTGTATTGTTGTTATTAAGGGTAAAACGACAGGGTTTATTCATATTGAGTGGGTTTACTTTGTCTATATCATATGATCTTGCTTAAGGCGTTACTCTGTTTGTCATGAACTTAATACCATAGATGCATGCTGGATAGCAGTCGATTGTTGGAGCAATAGTAGTAGATGCAAGCAGGAGTCAATCTACTTGTCACGAATGTGATGCCTAATGCATACATTTTAGACGTTGGTTATTTTTTATAGGTGTATCTTTGACCTTCATTTTGCATATAAATATATTATTATTGTGCAAATAAAATTTGAGAGATGCTTTTTTTGACAAAATATAATGCCATTGACTTATCTTTTTTCTAATAATCTATTTATTCAGTGAAGTATTGATCTTGAAGACGTTGTCAAACTAACATCTCAGTATTTGCAACTGCTAGATAATTTGTCGCTTGGTCTCTAGCGCAAGTATTCAATTTTGCGCTCCTTTGTAAATGTTTGCACGGCTATACAAAGGATTCCTATTTTATTACAATCCAGCCTTCTTGCATGGTTTGTACTTGTGTATACAATTGCTGATCTTTTATAAAAATGATCAGCACACCCTCAAGCTTTCGGTTCCATTAATCATAGCTCTCCGTGTCCTCGTCGAACGATGCTCATGTTGTGGTGTAATCACTCATCGGACCTTTTCCTTTACATATATCGCCCCTAAGTATTTTGCACGTTACCGATAATGCTAATTGTTTTATTTGCTAGAATTTCCTATATGGTTTCAATCGTATATCTACTCATTGTATTACATCAGCATTGTTGTATTTTGTGAGGACTAACATGTTTAAATTGGGCTTAAGATATACTTGTGGTTCAAAATTCAACTAATAATTAACATGCGAACTTTTATGAAGATCCAAACTTATATGCACTCACCTGATATGGCACTATCAACCTTGAGAACTGATACCGATAGAAAAATGCTTATTTAAACCTAAATATCATCAAAATTCAAAGGTTTTATTGCTTATAAAGCTTGACATAATGTACATGTCACAACTCACAACCTGATACTTGTGTAGTTTAAATAAAACCATCACATTTCAGGGCATCAATGAACTAATCCTAAGACCAAAGCAAAATGTATTTTTCAATACCCAATACATGTATAGCATACACAGAGCTGAAACTGGAGCTAAAATACCTCTACAATGCTGCATCCAACAGTACCAATGCTTGTAGACCAAGGTTCATATTGAGAAGGATATGGAAATATCAATATGTCTTGTCCTAGTCCCATGGTGGCACCGGCCCTCCCTCCAGTGCCTTCCTAAGAGGCATAGCTCGCAGCCAACGACGCTTGCAACTGATGTTGTATTGTTGTGTCTTATGGATCTTTGGCCGGTGCTGCCTCTCGTGCCCGACATGGGTGGTGTCTTGGTGGTGCGCATCCTTGTGGAGCACCGGTACTAGAGTCCTAATTTCCCACGCATCTTGTATAGCTTTGGTAGAAAAAGAATGTTTTTGATATTACAAAGAATAAGTTTACAACTACGTTGGATTCTTAAAAAAGAACTACGTGGGATATATTAGAGCATCTCCAACCGTGCCCCCAACAGGCCTCTCCAGGCGCCTTTTTACGTGCCGGAGCCGAAAAAACCCCCCACTCGCGCCCTCAAGACGCCAAAATCCACCGACTCGGTCGTCTGGGCCACACTGTCAGGCAAAAAGTCAAGCAAATCGTCCAGATTCACCCCCCACCCCCCGCGCGCTCGGCCACCACCCTGCCGATCCCGACGCCGCCCACCGCCCACCACCACTAGATAGTCCATTCCCCGCCGCAAAAGAGAGAAGGTTTCGCCGCGGCAGCCTCCCCACCACCGTCCGGGCGAGTTTTCCAGCGCTCCGGCCGCGCAGGGCGGTATACCGGCGGGTGTGCGCCCACCACGCCCGCCAGGTGTTCGGTGTTTTGTCTGCTCGGCATGGACTCGGACGACGAGGAGGCGCTGGCAGCGGTGCTGCAGGAGGAAGCCGATGCCCACGTCCAGGACGAGGAACACCTCATGGTCCTCGCCACCCTCGCCGGTCTGCTCGCGAGCAATGAAAAGCCTCGGCGAGGTGGCTCGGCGCCGGGGCGGCTGAAAGCAAAGAACCGGCATCGTCTGGAAGGCTGTTACATGCTCTACTCCGACTACTTCGCCGACGCTCCACTGCATGGCGACAAAGTGTTTCGGAGCCGTTATCAGATGAGCCGAAAGTTTTTCCTCGGGATTGTGAATTCCATCCGGGAGTTCGATAGCTACTTCAAGTGCAAGAAGGATTGCACCGACAAACTTGGATTCACCTCAATCCAGAAGTGCACAACAGCTATGAGGATGCTTGCATACAGAGCTCCCGGTGATTCACTCGACGACTATGGGCGCAGGGCCGAGTCCACGGCCATTGAGTGTTTCTACAAGTTCTGCAGGGCAGTGGTGGCAGTGTTTGGACCGCAATACTTGCGAACACCCTATGCTGAAGACACTGCTCGGATCCTAGCACAGAATGTAGCAAGAGGATTTCCTGGGATGCTTAGAAGCATCGACTGCATGCATTGGAAATGGAAGAACTGTCCATTTTCTTGGCAGGGGATGTACAAAGGCGCCAAAGGCGGTTGCAGTATGGTACTTGAGGCAGTGGCCACACGGGACCTCTGCATTTGGCACTCCTTCTTTGGTATGCCAGGAACTCACAATGACATCAACGTGCTGCAGTGCTCCCCTGTCTTTGCCAAGCTTGTTGAAAGTCATTCTCCTCCGATGAACTTCGAGGTCAATGGGCGGCACTGCAACAAGGGGTACTACCTAGCTGATGGCATCTATCCGAGATGGTCTAGGTTTGTGAAGACTATCTCAAACGTTGTGCTAGGAGGCAAGAAGTCCCACTTTGTGAAGGTTCATGAGGCTTGCAAGAAGGATGTCGAGCGGGCATTTGGTGTGCTCCAATCTCGATTTGATGTTGTCCGGTACCCTGGACCTGGTCGAAAGATCAAATGTGGGAGATCATGACTTGCTGTGTCATCTTGCACAACATGATCATTGAGAGGGAGCAGGAATAGCCAATGTTTGACACTGAACCATACTACAGGCAGGGTCCTCTTGCCAAGTTGATCACCAGCTACCGGCAACCTGGACTGCCTACCTCAATATGCGTCAGGAGATCCGAGACCCATAGGTGCATCAACAACTGCAGCAGGATCTAGTAGAGCACCTATGAAGGCTCAAGGGCAACGCCTAGCTCGACATGTGATGAAATATGAGTTTTTATTTGTTGAACTCTATAATTTGTATTGAACTATTTTTTGTTAAACTATTTGATTTCTATTGATTTTCTGTGATGAACTATGTGAAAACAAAATTACTTATGTTGAATTCACGCCGAACCACGACGAATATGGGCCGATTTACGCCGATATCGGGTCATTTTTTTGCCAAAAAGGCCCGAAAAGCGGGCACATTTGCTTCAAAAATGGGCCGATATCGGCGCCTAGGGGTGACGACTGGGTATCCAACCGCCCCCAGAGCCGATTATACCGCCGGCTCGCCCCGAGCCGGCGATTTTTATGCCTCCTAGGGGGCCAACGGCTGAATATGCTCTTAGGTTGAGTGGCCCATTGGAGTTCATATCTCCCCGTAGCTTACCTTGCAAGAAGGAGAACATATTTTCTATGTTATGATCAAGGAGTTCATATTTGCATGTACGTGAGCTTAAAAAATGTTTAGATGTGCGTGGCTCGCTAAGTTCAGAGGCCTGCTAAGGTTTTTTTTTTTGCGGGTAGAGGCCTGCTAAGGTTATGTTAGGAAGATTGAACGGCTTTGATTTCTTAATTTATGGAGGACCACCAAATAAATGGTTGATATTTTCTGATTAACCTAGGGTTTTCTAGCCTATATTTCTAATTTTTTGTTTGTATTTTGCTGTGCAAAGATAGCTATGGTAATTAACTATTGCCGTCCTGAAACAAATTCACGCCATACACGTCTGTACGGCTGATCGATCTTTGCTTGATCATTATGGTTGCATGGGAACACATGAATGCATCTGAATTTGAGTTATTGATCCACAGCCGGCCGGCCGGAAACAAGTTCACTCCATGCACGTACACCATAGCTGGCCGATCTTTGCTTGATCAATTATGGTTGTACGGAACACATGAACACACCTGAGTTTGCGTTATTGATCCACAGTACAGATTGCATGCAAAGAGCATTGTGGCTGCCGTGCCCGGCCATGCACCGGCGGTCCAATAGATTAGGGCATTCCCAATGAATCACGCAGCAGCTTGAAGGACGAAGCTGCGGTTTTTTTGGTAGAGAAGTTTTTCTTTCCACGTGAAGAGGAAATAAAAGGATTTACTTTACGTAATGACAAAGGTGGATAATTTCTCTAAATTCTATTAGTAAATAATATCCAATGGTCATATATTTCTGGTGCGTCTAACAGACATTTTTGGCAGCAAAGAGTTTTTCTTTTCACATGAAGAGGAAATTAAATGATTTATTTTACATAATGGCAAAGGTGGGTAATTTCCCAAATTCTGTTAGTAAATAATATTCAATGGTCATATTTTACTAGTGTGTCTAATAGACGATCAGATATTTTGTGAGATTTTCTAGTATATTTATCTTTTTTCTGGTTAGCCCGTAAAGCACTTTTTATATATAATAGATTGTCCAACGGTAATTTTTTTACCCACCGTATGCTATGTGTTCGAGGAAGAAGCCTCTAGTGAAAACTATGCCCCCAGGTCTACATTTATCATATTATAAAAAACAAAAAAACCTTGCTGCAATTTTATACTTTTAATTTTACTTTTTTATCTATCTATCAATATAAGAATTAATACTTGCAAATAACGAGTTCAAGGGGATTGACAGCCCTCTTGCCGGTGTTGGGTGCGAGTATTTACTTTTGTGTGTGTAGGTGTTGTCGAAGGGAATTTGCTTGGTTCTCCTATTGACTCGATAACCTTGGTTCTCATTCAGGGAAATACTTATCTCTAATGTACTTCTTCACCCTCCTCTTCGAGGAAATCCCAACGCAGTTTACAATTAGCATCAAGCTCACCTCGGAAGTGTATAAAAAGGGGAGTGAGGCGCACCCTTCAGGGTTGATCTTTTTCCTCCCACCACAACTACCGTCGCCACTCCCCATGCCCATATTCTATGCGACCGGGCCTAGCAATCCAATGCCTGATGTTGCTCCCCGTACGTGTGGATAGCTTGGAGGCATCACATCTGCGGTGCTTGGACGAACCGTTTGGGGGAACCGCAAGGAGCTATCCAAGGGATTCGCGAGGAACTATTTGAGGGATCCGTCAAGAACCGTTCATGGGAGATCAACTATGCAAGGAGGAGGCGACTCGGCTGATCGACTACATGCATCACCAACTCTACTTCCGCTATGGTGACCGCACGTCTAGTGGTAAAACCCGATCCCGTGATCTATCTCCAACAATATGTTCTGATGTGACGGTGGCCCAATTTTTCGATGAGAATGGGGATACCTATCGATTTGGTGGATTTTGACCTTGACGATCCGGTTATACCGTACCCGACGATACGTCTCGACAATCGCTAAACCAATCGACGATGGTTATTGACCTTGCCGTAGGCACGATCAACCTGAACAACGAGGTTCGTGTTCCTGCAAGCAACCGAAGAACCAGCAAGAGCAAAGGTGAATTGCAATATGAAATTTCGGATGAAAAATTGAGCACGCGAAATAGATGAACAAGTTGGGGTTCCACTGTGGATCTGACAAGATGATAGTCCTACATGTCTCGTAGATGCTAATTATAGCGATGGCTACACAATACAATAAACCCAAGTCTAAACCCTAAATTTTACTGCTATTATTAAAGGGATGAGGACGTCGTCAAGTCGTGGCCGAGTAAAACTCTCTACATGTGAATAGAAGTTTCTGGACCTTGTCTTCGTGGCGCTCTCGTGCGAGGCTGATGTTTGATATCTTGTATGGGCTGGGGCCCATGTAGTCATCTGTGCGTCAAATGGCTAGTACAAAGTCGGGTCAGACCAACTTCCCACACAGCCCTACTTCTCTTCTCCCTTCATGCATACCTTGCGTGCTCCTTGCTTCATGCATGCCGCATGCATGGATGCCTTTTATTTAAATTGCTCTTAGGTCCACCTCTTTCATGGACGGTTGTAGCATTTGAATGGACACTAAAGTGTACACATGTATATGCACATATTTGTCTTGATCGCCTCATTCTAACACGTGGCTTATCCAAGTCCTTTGTACTTCTACATAACACAGAACAATGTGTAGTATTTTCATTCCAGGTAATAAAGAAAAATAATTTATTACTCTTTACTAATCACCTGAAATATATGTATTCACGTTATATAATTGGTCGTCTCCGATGTAGCCATGTCCACATCATCCTCCCTTTCTTGAAAACTAAGCCTTCCTCGGCGTTGCTTATTCTGTAAATATACTAACAAAAGAGAGAAGGTGTATGCATGGTACATGTATATGTCATCCATTATTATCCCTCTTCGATGGTGTACAATTCCTCTCATAGGGGGCAGCCCCGGTGGTACTTCCTTCGGAAAAAACATCGTGATACTCCTGAAAAAGGTTAGCGACAACAGAAGGCAAAGAAGGAGGCATATCCTCAAATGAAAACAAAACTCCTTTGCATATAAGAGCAAAACATTCATCAGTGTGAGCATCTAACTCAAAAATTTCAGCACGTGTAGCTAAGAAAGAAGCACCTTTCAATTTAATTTCTTTACATGTGCTAGGATCAGATCTGTGCATCTTTTTAAATTGTTCTAACTCATCAACAACATTCGGATTTTTAGATTTAGTACGCTCAGTATTTGTGTTTCTACTAGCCCTAGCAAGATCATCTTTTAAAATTTGCTCAGGAGACACAGGGTGTAGAATGATTTTTTTCCTTTATGTGTGAGAGTGTACTGATTAGTTCTACCATCATGTAAACATTGTTTATCATATTGCCATGGCCTTCCTAGTAACATAGAACAAGCTTGCATAGGCACAATATCGCAATCAATAGTATCATGGTATGAACCTAAGGAAAAAGGAACTCTCACCATGCGTGTTCCTTTACTTTTCCACCATCATTAAACCATTGAATGTAGTAAGGTTGTGGATGTTGTCGGGAAGGTAGGGAGAGCTTCTCTACCATGTCAATGCTTGCTAAATTGTTACAACTCCCTCCATCAATGATTATGCGAACTAAACGATTGTTGACGACTCCTTTGATGTGGAAGAGGTTGTGATGTTGATCCTTCTTTGCTTTGACAATCTGAGCACTAAGGACACGATGTGATATGAGACTCATGTACTTATCGGCATCTTCAACGGTCACATGTTTTTCCTCTTGCGTCGGTCTTGTGTCATCGTCTTCATGTGCAGCGAGCAAGGCATATGTATCTTCATCAAAATCACTAGCGGAGTCGTACTCGCCGTCTTCACGAATGATCAATACACGCTTATTAGGACACTCCTTCATGACATGGCCAAATCCCTTACAAGTGTGACACTGGATATCCTTTGTTCTTTTGAAGGAAGCGGACGATGATGACAAACTATTTGTTGTAGTTGGTGTAGTACTTTTCATTTGTGCCGAAGTGTGTGATGCTGAAGTTGATGAAGTAGGCCCCGGTCGAGAGGTTGCAGGTGTTGTCGTAGAGGTGCGAGTGGACGGAGCAGTAAGGGTGCGTGGCGCCCATGTGGAAGTACAACCTGCAGAAAAATTTGAACGCATTCTCGAACGACCCTGCACTTCATGTTCAACATGTATAGCAAGATGAAATAAACGGGTCATTGAATGATAATCGTTATAAGCAAGTATCTAATAAATTTCTCTATTCAATCCACCCAAGAACCTAGCCATAGAGGCTTCCTCGATCTCAACTAAACCACAACGTAACAGGCCCATTTGCAATTCTTGATAATATTCTTCCATAGATTTCGATCCTTGGTTCAAGCGTTGTAGTTTATTTAGCAAGTCACGTTCATAATAACAGAGAACAAACCGGCGACGCATGACTAATTTCAAAGCTTCCCAAGTGGAAGGAATATTATTAGGATGTTTGCGACAATGTCCTCTCCACCAAACAGAAGCAAAATCACTAAACTCACTAGTTGCAGCCCTAACTCTTTTATCATCAGGAAAATCATGGCAAGCAAATTTTTGATCAACTAATAATTCCCAGTCAAGATAAACATCCAAATCATATTTCTCGTCAATAGGAGGCATGACAAATTTAATTTTACCCAAAGAGTCGTCATGGGCACGTACATGAGGACGCAGGTGTCGTCCCATACCTTGTTGAATATTCCGTAGTCGACGATGATCACGATCATTGTTATCGTTAACTGCATCAGGATCCTCAGAATCACCATCATAGTTGTCATCTTGGATGTCCTCATGGGCGGCGGCTATCGAGTTGGCATTGCGAGGACGGGGTTGGTCGATGGCATCGGTGGTATGAAAGAGGGTGCCTCGGGTCCCCTGGGAGCACCCGGCAAGCTCGTTGTAGACCTGTGTTGGTGGCTGGAAGACGCGGAGCAGCAGTGGAGGTGGCACTCAGACGAGCATCCTGGGCATCGAGACGTTTCATAATAGATGCAAGTGTTTGAGTGAACGTCTCATTGCTATCCTCAATCGTCTTGAGACGCTTATCAAGTGCGCCCTCGAACCTTGTGAACCGCTCGGTATATGAATGCACATCCTCCTCAAGGCATGCCACCATGGCTTTCATGGTGTCTTCGTCACCTGCCATGGTTAAGAGGAAACAAGAACAAAATCACAAGTATATTGCTCCTACTGTAACTACAGTGAGGCGGTGGAAAATTTCTCTCAACTCTCAAGCAATTACCAAGCTCTTACCAGTTCTTACCGTGCTGCAGTGGTTGTTGGCCGTTGGTGATGTCAAAATTTATGAAAAGATTGATATAGCAATTACCAAGGGACCGAACAAGATACAATACAGGAAGTGGAGCTTGGTGAACGTTTCCTCAATTCACAATACGTGGCATAATTAAGCAAAAAGTAATGCAAGCTGAATAATTGCTCTAACTCCTAACTAGTGCTGGCAGTCGACTAGGATAAAACAATCTAAGCCTATGTACTGAATCAAGGGAGTGGAAACCGATAAAAATATGAAAGCTATAAATAGCTAGGTATAAGTAAGGTATAAATACAGTATCAGTGCAACCCAGAACAGAAAATGTCCAGCAACTATTACTTATATGAAAAGAGTAAAAGTTCAGAACAATAAAAGATATTATCCAAGATTGTAACCAGCCCAAACTTTGCAAAATCTTCTCTTTCTCCTTTTTTCTTTTCCATTTTTTTCTTTTTTTTGTCTCTTTTTTTATCAGAGCGGTTACAAAAAGTATAGAGACGAACTAAGAGAACAGGACCGAATCAAAGTGCTACTGGAAGCGACCGAGGTATACCACTAGAGATAAGAAATCAAACAGATGCGTGACTAGCCATCTCCCACGTGCAATATTAGTACAACAAAGCACAAAGCAAATACTACAGAGGTACTAGCACGACTATATAGCAAAGGAAACAGCGGCGCTGGTTGTCTGGGGTTGGGTACCGCGCCAAGCAGGCGCGTGAGGCAGACAGGCGGTTTGGGGCAGGCGGCAGGCAGATGGATTGGGTGGACACTAACTGATGAAAATCTACGGACTCGTATTTGTTTTCTCTGTTTGGTACTGCGCGGAAAAAAGGTATGTGCAACTGGCTCATATTTTGTATTCTTGAAAAGCAGCGCACAACAATGATAGTAATTGATGTGGCATCGGACTAAGCAGTCAAGTATGAAGAAGAAAAGGAAAGCCTACTCACAAATGGCAAGAGTTATAAACCGATGCAATCTTGCGCTCTTATTTTTTTAATCTTTCCAGAGCACGGACGAACCTGCGGCGGATTTTCTTACGGACAAAAAACAAGTTTGATCTAGTAGACAAATTTTCTCTCAAACTAATCTAAACCAGCACTAATTCTAGGATGTATGCAACCAAAAATTCAACTACGCAAATACTAGATGCAAAAATTGCTAAAGGCTAAAAAGGTAGTTGTAATGCATTCACTAATCTTTTTTTTGGCTTTTCGTGCGTTTATAGGATAGAAAAATAAACTAAACTATGAAAACTGTAAATCTCTCACTGATAAACATGAAAACCAATACCACTTAATGTGACGGCGGCCCAATCTTTCTATGAGAGTGGGGATACCTATCGATTTGGTGGATTTTTACCTTGATGATCCAGCTATACCATACTCGACGATACGTCTCGACAATCGCTAAACCAATCTCCGATGGTTATTGACCTTGCCGTAGGCACGATCAACCTGAACAACGAGGTTCGTGTTCCTGCAAGCAACCGAAGAACCGGCAAGAACAAACATGAATTGCAATTTGAAATTGCGGATGAAAAATTGAGCACACGAAATAGATGAACAAGTTGGGTTCCACTTTGGATCTGATAAGGCGGTAGTCTTACACATCCTTGTAGATGCTAATTGTAGTGATGGCTAGACAATACAATAAAATACAAGTCTAAACCCTAAATTTTATCGCTATTTATTAAACGGTTGAGGACGCCGTCAAGTCGTGGCCGAGTAAAACTCCCTGCTTGCGAATAGAATTTTCTGGACCTTGTCTTTCGTGGCACTCTCGTGCGTGGCTGATGTTTGTTGTCTTGTATGGGCTGGGCCCATGTAGTCATCTGTGCATCAAATGGCTAGTACAAAGTCGGGCTAGACCAATTGCCCACGCTGCCCTACTTCTCTTCTCCCTTCATGCATACCTTGCATGCTCCTTCCTTCATGCATGCGGCGTGCTTGGATGCCTTTTATTTAAATTGCTCTTAGGTCCACCTCTTGCATGCACGTTGTAGCATTTGAATGGACACTAAAGTGTACACATGTACACTCGCGGAGCTACATGTAATCCTGCAGGTGCCATGGCCCCCAGGTTTGGTAAATTTTGTGAAGAAATTGTTTATATGGAGATGCAGATTTGAAAAAATACAGATTTTGCCCCCTTAGAATTGGACATTTTCTCTCTTGCCCCCCCCCCCCCCCCCCCCAAAACCAATCTTGTTTAGCTCCGCCACTGCACATGTATATGCACATATATGTCTTGGTCGCCTCATTTTAACATGTGGCTTATACAAGTCCTTTGTACTTCTGCATAACATAGAATAGTGTGTAGTATTTTCATTCTAGATAATAAAGAACAATAATTTATTACTCTCACTAAAAATCACCTGAAAAATATGTATTCCCGCAATATAATTTGTCGTCTCCGACGTAGCCATGTCCACATCATGTTCTTGGTTGTGTGGTAGGGAATTTTTATTTGGCGTTAGAGTAGCTAACCGCATGCCCCAACAGTGGTATGAGAGCCTCTGCTGAGTGGTGTTAGATTCAGGATGAATTTACATATGGTGAAATGTAGATTGGTTTATGTACCGGTCAATGCGATTAGCTGTCGATATGATCGACTGTATGTGGTGTGGCATTTGGAATTTTGATCTGCTTTTTCGTGATCCTGTTGCGAAGGTCATGACACATGCACCCCTATCGGTCGGTTTCTATCAACGCGGTAGACCATGGAGCATAAAACCGGTCACAACAAGTGAAGATTAATGAGATTGGTCGAACCGGAAAGATGGTCAAAAATTTGTAAATATGATTTCCCGATGAAAATTCCAATGTAAAAGTGCACATATTGGATAATTGGTAAATACCATGAGGGGCCAATCCCTCGACCCCTGTGGGGGCGTTGCCCCTCAACCCCCTTTGCGTTTATTTCTTATGGAGGCACATAACTTGTCTTTGCAGGGAATGCTTGTGCTTTGGTATAGCCCACGAATGTTGCATGTAAATTTTTATTTTAGGACCTACGTGTTATGAGTATGGCAACCGATATGAGCCATATGGTTGTCTCATTATTGTATTAATGACCCACGTTTCGGCATGAGTCTTGTGATATAATTCACATTCATAGCGAGTGTCGAGGTATGTCAATCTATGGGACCGACAAAGGCCCCTTTGCGGTTCGTCTATGGGGATCAACAATGCACAAAGAGCAGATCCAGCAGAGACAAACAGAGTTTACCCCTATGCATAGATTAACCCAATGTCACCTCGGGAATCCGCTGAGTTGAGTGACAAAACATATATCAAGTGAATAAATATAATACCCCATTATCACCATGGGTATTCATATGCAAGACATACACCAAGTGTTCCCAAATCCATAAAAGTATTCAATCCGACAATAGTGAAACCTGGAAGGTAAAACTCAATTCATCACAACAAGATAGAGAGGGAGAAACACGATATGATCCAACTATATTAGCAAAGCTCGTGGTACATCAAGATCGTGCCAAATCAAGAACACGAGAGAGAGAGAGAGAGCGAGCAAGAGAGAGAGAGAAAACACATAGTTACTGGTACATACCCTCAGCCCCGAGGGTGAACCACTCCCCTCCCCATCTTGGTGGCCACCGGGATGATGAAGATGGCCTCTGGTGATGATTTTCCCCTCCGGCAGGGTGCCGGAACAGGGTTCCAATTGAGGTTTTGTGGATACCAAGGCTTGCGGAGGCGGAACTTCTCATCTACGGCTCTTTCTGAGGGTTTGGGTATTTATAGGAATTTTTGGCGTCGGTTTCATGTCAAGGGGGCCCACGAGGGAGAGACAAGCTCGGGGGCGCGCCCTAGGGGGCTGCCCCCCAGGCTTGTCATGCCCTCGTGGCTCTTCTGGCCTAGCTCCGGTGCTCCGTGGGTCTTTTCTGGTCCATAAAAAATCACAGTAAATTTTTAACCCATTTCGAGAACTTTTATTTCTACACAAAAAACAACACCACAGTAGTTCTGCTGAAAACAACATCAGTCCGGGTTAGTTCTAATCAAATCATACCAAAACCATATTATTTTTTTGTAAATATGGCATGAATACTCCATAAATTTAGATACGTTGGAGACGTATCAGCATCCCCAAGCTTAATTTCTGCTCATCCTCGAGTAGGTAAATGATAAAAGAAATAATTTATGAAGTGTGAATGCTACCATAGTGCATAAGTTTGATCCATGATAATTCCAATCAGTTTTTCTAGCATCATAACAACAACTCTTTCTCAAATAACTCATCATGATAAAGTAGCAACTAGAAACAATTTTTTTGATGTGGAATGCTACCTATCATATCCATCATGTATTCTTTCTTTTATGGCATGAATATTGAGATTCGAATGATTCGAAGGAATGGTCTATAGTTTGACATAAAGATATAAATACTCAGTCATACCAACAAGCAACTATGTCTTTCAAAATATGAACGCTAAAGAAGTTTTCCCTAGCCCATTATGCTCAGTCATTGATCAATTCATGAAACACACTCAATATTAACTACATCCAATGTACAAGTATGACTATAGTGCCCTCCAGTTGGTGCTTTACATGAGAAGAAGGAGACTCAAATAAAAATTGGATAAAAGTAAATAGATAGGCCCTTCGCAGAGGGAAGCAGATATTTGCAGAGGTGCCAGAGCTCAAGGTTTAGAATAGAGATAAAATTATTTTGAGATAGGCATGCTTTTCTTGTCAAAGAAAATGACCAAGAATTCCCAATATCTTCCATGATAGACACATTATAGGCGGTTTCCAAACAGAAAATAAAGTTTATTTCCTTTCCACCATTCTTTCACAATCCATGGCTAGCCGTATCCATGGGTGCCTTCCATACAACACTTTCCAAAGAATTTATTATTGTTATTTTTTTCATTTCGGGACTGGGCATCCCTATTACCTTGCCACTTTCTCGTGCAAGGACAAGTGAATAAACACTCATCGTGAGAATAGCACACATAGCATGGAAAATATTGGCCACCCCCTGCCGCTTCATGAGCGATACGGGGACACAAAACCGATTTTTTGAATGATTAGAGTTGGCACATGCAAATTTACTTGGAACGACATGGAAATACCGCTTATAGGTAGGTATGGTGGACTCATTTGGCACAACTTTAGGTTTAAGGAATTGGATGCACAAGCAATATTCCCGCTTAGTACAAGTGGAGGCTAGCAAATAGATTGGGAAACGACCAACCAGAAAATGAAAAGGGTCACAAACATGCATTGAAAATAACTAACACTGAATAATGCATCATAGGTAGGATATAACTTCCTTGCATAACTATTGACTTTATGTGCTTGCATAGGGAATCACAAACCTTCACACCAATATTCTTACTAAATCACAACTACTCACTAGCATTACTCAAATATTATCATCTCCATATCGCAAAACTATTGTAAGGAATCAAACTTATCATATTCAATGATCTACATGAAAGTTTTTATCATATCCTTCTTGGATATCCATCATATTAGGACCAATTTCATAGCTTGTGAAAATTATCATCATTATTATCAACTCTCAAAATAATATAAGTGAAGCATCAGAGTGTTCAACAAACTACTCCAAAAAGATATAAGTGAAGATCAATGAGTAGTCAAATAATTAAGTAACTATGTCAGGACTCTCTCTCTCTCTCTCATTTAAGAATTTCATATCTTAATATTTTATTCAAACAACAAGCAAAACAAAATAAAATGACATGCCAGGAATATCACATCTCATGCGAAGAAGCAAAAACTTAGGCTCAACCGAAACTAACCGATAATTGTTGAAGAAGAAAGGTGGGATGCCTACCGGGGGATCCCCAAGCTTAGATGCTTGAGACTTCTTGGAATGTTATCTTGGGATGCATTGGGCATCCCCAAGCTTGAGCTCTCGTGTCTCCTTAATTCCTCTCATATCACGATTTCCCTAAATCTCAAAAACTTCATCCACACAAAACTCAACAAGAACTCGCGAGATAAGTTAGTATAAATCATTGCAAAATCTTATCATTTTCTACTGTAAAAAATTACTAAAATTATAATTTAACATTCATACTAAATGTCTCATCATATTTAATACTCCTATCCTCAAATAGAATCATTAAACAACCAAACATATGCAAACAATGCAAACATAACAGCAATCTGTCTAAACAACATAGTCTGTAAAGGATGAAGAAAGATTCATACTTATTAACTCCAAAAATACTGACAAATTAGCACACTGTAGAAAATTTGTCATAGCTTACTTTTTAAAAATTACTAGATTTTATCATGTTCTGACTTTCTGGAAGAATTCAGTCAATAATAGAAAACTTTCTGTTTTCAAATAGCAACATATAGAGTTGCAAAATAAACATGGTAAAGGCTATACTTGACACCTTTATTGAAATAAAAGATGCAAAAAATTATTCTAAATAACAGCAAGCAAATCTTAATAGGATAAAATGTCGCTCCAAACAAAACACATATCATGTTACGAATAAAAATATAGCTCCGAGTGAGGTTACTAGACGAAAGATGGAATGCCTTCCGGGGCATCCCCAAGATTGTACGCTTGGGTATTCCTTGAATATTACATTGGGGTGCCTTGGGAATCCCCAATCTTAGGGTCTTGCCACTCCTTATTCTCCTCATATCGATATCTCACCCAAAACTTGAAAACTTCAATCACACAAAATTTAACGGAACTTCGTGAGATAGGTTAGTATGATAAAGAGCAAATTATTCACTTTGGTACTATCAAGACAAGATTAATAACTGTTCTCAAACAATGCCTATCGTACCCTATAATTCCTACAATTTATATTGCCCAATATAAGCCATATAGAAACTTTAAAACAAGCAAACTATGCATTGAAATCATAATCTATCAAAAACAGAATAGTCTGTAATGATCCGAACAATGACCATACTTATGTTACTCCAAAAATTCTGAAAAATTAGGACAACGTAGGAAATTTGTATATTAATCATGTGTCAGAAATTTAGAATTTTATCACATCCCAGTGAATTATGGTAATCAGAACTGGGCGCTAAAATTTCTATTTTTGCATAGAATCAAGTCAACTATAATGCACACTATCCCAAAGGCTTTACTTGGTACTTTATTGAAACAAAAGCTATAAAACATGATTACTACAATATCTTAATCATGTGAAAATACAAAAACAGTAGGTATAAGTATTGGGTTGGCTCCCAACAAGCACTTTTGTCTAATGCCTTTTTAGCTAGGCATGTTGATTCTAATGATGCTCACATAAGAATAGTAATTGAAACATGCAAGAGAGCTTCATGAATCACATGGAAAGTATATTTAAGCCTAATACACTGTAACACCCTGGTTTTTGAACCTTTTCTTTTATTTTGGATTTATTTGGTTTTTGCTCTGATTTTCTTTTTGGAGTGGATCTGTGGACTTGAAACCTGGGAGATCATCATCATTTCTTGTCTGAAGTGGCTCATCAGTCTCAAATCTCTCCCAAGATCATGTCATTTCCATTCTAGCTCAACCCCAAAATTCTTTTTCTTGGAATATTCCTTTTTCTATTAAAGGAATAGTCCTGTCTGGCCTAGGTTGTGAAGCAACCAATACTTTTGTCTTCCACAAAATTCCCAAATAATTCTCATAATTTTTTTGGATCATATATGACCCAATTATGTCCAAACTTTCCTTCCCTAGACCAAAAATAATTCCCAAATATTATTTCTTCATTTCTGTCCAGAGTGGCCTTCTGTGAAGGAAGTGCCACATATCCTTTCTTGTTTGCTCCCAAACTTTTTGGGAATTCTTTTATGTCCAAATCATTGCCTCATGTCAAACTTCAACTCAATTTGCCTAGTTAATCTTCCTCGTTGATTTTTCAAAGTTTCTGTCAGAAGGAAGCCTTGTTGAAGGAAGTACTAGCTAGGAGTATACAAATGAGTTTAAATTTTGCATGCCTCTTCATCTGCTCATATCATCACACTCCACCAAATTTCAGCTCCATCTTATCATCTATGTGAGCACAGTCTCAAATATTTGCTTCTGTCAATATTTTTAGGTTGTGAAGCAAGTATATTATATATTGCTTCATTAATTCTGAGAAATTACCAGGTCATGTGACTACCAATATAACTTCTCTCCACCAAATTTGGGATTATTTAAGCAATCCATTTTCTTCCCAAAATTATTCCAAGTTCTGGACAGAGAGGATGTCTGTGAAGGAAGTACCATTTTGGCAAGTCCAAATGGTACGAAATTTTTACATCACATTCTTATGTCCAAATCATCATTCCTTACCAAATTTTAGCTAAGTGGCAACTCCATGTGAGTGCATCGTCCAAATCCCTTTTCTGGACCAAATCTGCAGTTGCAAAGCAACTATGTTAAGTTGTGGTCCATGTCTTCTCTAATTGTACAGAATCATAGTCCTTCTTAACCTAAACACCCCAGGCATCAACTTTGGCTCCAATCAATTCTCTGTTGATCACAGTGGCCTGGTCAAGTTTGATACAGCAAACTACTGTCGATGAATCCCATCTATCCATGGCTCGTTCTGCTGATATTTCACCTCCTACAGTCTCCAGGATGGAAAGACAACACGCTAGACACAGTTTCCCTGCCTCTCTCGTCCTCTCAATGCCATGTCGTGTGGTGACCGCGCAGCTGGCACGCCTGTGCATGCACTCTGGTTGTTGCAGCCGCGCTCTGCGCCTCTGACCTTGTCGCATCACGTCGCTCCGGCGGTTCCCACGCGTCCCCGAGTGCCATGCAGCCTCCTCCTTCCCTCACATCGCCATCCGGCCCTGTTCCCCTCCGGCAGCTTCCTCGCCAGTGCTAGCGGCTGCGCGCCCACGGGCGTACTATGGCCGACCGCCTCTGTTGCCGCCCCGTCCTCTTCCTCCTCATGCCTTTGGCCTTGCTCTACTTGTGAACCCCTCCCCTCCCCTGCTCTCTCCCATCCCCTCCCTCGCTCCCGTGACGCTCCCAGCCATCGCTAGAGCCATTCACGAGCTCGCAGCGGCATCCGGCTCGCCCCCTCGCCTATTTAAGTAGCCCCGAGGCCTCCCGACCGCACCAGGTTCATCGGCTCACTCCGCTTTCCCCCCTGATCTCTTCCCCGAGCTCGACCGCTCCTCCATCTCCTCCATCGCCGCCATGGCCTTCGTGGCCCTCCTCCTAAATTTCGGCGAGTCCGAGCTCCTCCCTCCTTTCCACCACAAAAGACCTTCACCACCACCCCGGAGCCACCCCAGCATCTCTCCTCCTCCTCCTCCTCCTCAAGTGGCCTAGTGGTGTGCGCCCACATCTGGCCGAAGCCGCCATCCGCCGTGGTCATAGCTCCGCGTGCTCCAAGTCTCCTCGGGTGCTCACATCATCTCCTACGGATGCGGGCCACCGTCATGAGCTTGCCAGTATCTCGCGTGCCGCAAATGGTGACCGGAGTTGCGGCAACGGCTGCCGGAGCTCGCCTTTTTCATCCCGCCTCGGCCTGCCCCACGGCCCTTCCCCGCAGCCCCTGCTGGGCGTCCCCGACATGGCACTCCCCGGCAAGCACTCCGATGGTCCAGCTCCACCGGAGGTGGCCGGAGCTGCCAGGGCCACCGCCGGCCGCGCCGGGCTCGCCCTCTCTCTATCCCGATGCGAGGTAGAAGAAGGAGCGAGCTAGAAAAGAAAAGTCAGTGCCGGGCCTGTCACATCCCTAGTTCTGGTATGACCTAGACTAGCTAGTCATGTGTGCATCATGCTTAAGTTTCAATGAATTTGAAATGGGGACATGTGAAAGCCCCAGAAATCATTTCTGAAAATGACCAAGATAAAAATTTCTTCAAATAGGTCCAAGAAAATGTTCATGTTTCTCTCTGAAAATATTGGCCAGAGGTAAAATTCAAACCAATATTTTTAGGAGCTCATAAATATTTTTTTTGGACATTTGAGTTAATTCAATAATTATTTGCATTGGAGTTATATTTGTTATATATTAAATATAACTTCAATAACTCTAAAAGTTTGTAAGTGGCTTTGAATACTTTTTAAAAGGCCACATAATAATTTTCAGAAGTTTATGAAATGATCTGGTATTTAAATAAAATCAAAACCAATTGCAGAAAATAGAAAACAAAAATAAATAGAAAAACTAGAGAGAGAGAGAGAGAGAGAGAAAACCTACCTAGCGCCTACCTGTGCGGCCTGCTGCTGAAGCCGGCCCAGCCCATCTCCACCTCCCCTGTCGTCTTCCTCCTTTTGCCAGGAGGACGAAGGGCGCGTGGTCGCGCGCGCCACCTCCTGCTTGCTGCCGCCTCCCCGACGCCGCCCTGGAGACGCCACGCAACCCCCTGAACCCCCTCGAACTCTCCCTCTGCTCCTCCCCCTCCCCTACTCCCTCCTTGCAAGACAGCCGGACGCCGCCGCTCGCCACCACCGCGGCCACCATCGTCCCGATGATGCCCCGAGCTGCCCAAGAGCTCTGCCTCGTTCCCCTCTTCCCCCTCGCCGAGCTATGCAACGCCGGATGCCCTCGAGCGCCTCCACGCCGTCTTCTTCAACCTCCTGACGTCAGAGATTGCCATCGCCGCCCCGCTTGCTCCGGCACCTCCCCGAGCTCGCCGACCTGCCCTACATGATCCCCGTGAGCTTATACACTGTCTCCCCCTTTTCTCCACGACATTTTCTAGCTCTAGTCATCGTTTCGTTGACGACCGAAGCTCTCCGCCGCCCGTGCATGTCGCCGGCGACGCTCTGGTGACCATATGGTCCCGAGCGTGTGACCATCGTGCTCGCGGCATCGCGTAGATGCTGTATGAGCCGAGCACGCGTCGCCACGGCTTCCACAGCCGCACCTCCGTGCACACCCGAACGTCGGCCACCACTGCAAGCTCGTTTCCGGCGAGCTCCAGCCGCCCCAGCCGCTGACGCTTGCTGCAATGGATGCGCGCGAGCGCCCGCTCCAAGCCGAGCCTCTCCGCCGTCCATTTGACCACCGGAGCACGAAACCCGCACCTCACTGCTGCGTTTGGCCTCGTCAGCGGCTAAACGCCAGCCGGTTGGACTATTTTTGACCAGGGGTTTGACCTCACTGCTGGGTTAATTAGCTTAGGTTAAATCTAAACTGGATTAGTCACAGTGACACTGACACGTGGGACCCACTGGTCAGGTTGACCTGGGCCGCTCCGTTGACCGCTGACGTCTGATGTCATGCTGACGCAGTAAATCATTTATTGGTTTTTGTTTAACTCTAAATAACCAGAAAATTCCAGAAAAAGACCTAAACTTCAAAAAAATATAGAAAATAATATATAGCTCAGAATGAAATAATTTATATATGAAAAATGATCAGAAAAATCCAATCTTTCCATCTGTATCATTTTCATGCATGTTTGAACAACCTAAGGTTGCACATATGGAGTTTGAATTTGAACCTTTGGTTCAAACCATCTTCATTTAATCTGGTTGCTAGTTGCATTAGCTCAATCAACATCATGCCATGCCACATTCATGCATCATATTGTTGCATTGCATTGATTGTGTTCCTTCTTTGTTGCCGATATTTGTCCCCTCTGAGTAGACGTGGTTCCGACGATGAGATCGATGACACCGATGAAGAAATATACTATCTTCAGAAGTGCCAGGCAAGCAAAACCCCCTTGTTCATTCCGATACAATCCCACTCTCTCTCGCTTCTGCTCTCTTTTACTGCATTAGGACAACAACGATTCAACTGTTACATGCTGCGGTAGTTGAACCCCTTTCCTCTGCATGACCTGTCATTGCCACAGTAAATAGATGAAACCCACTAGCATGAGTAGGAGTTGTTTGAGCCCTGATGTGCCTACTCATTCATGCTTGTTGTCATGCCTGCTACTGCTTAGAGTTGAGTCAGGTCTGATTCATCGGGGATGAATTGGAATGTGGTGAACATGTCCTATTGTTGAGAGCTAAGTGTGTGAACATGATTTGGTAAAGATAGCGGTGAGAGGCCATGTAGGAGTACATGCTGGGTTGTCTCATTGAAACCGTCCTCAGGAACTGAGTTCTGTGTTTGTGATCCATGAACAGCTACTACCACACGTTGGGCCCTGAAATATGACCCCGCTCGACTTATTAACCGCCCCTGTCCTCTATCCAGGAGTTGCAAGTAGTTTCTGGTGTTTGTAGTATGCTGGAGGCCGTGCGCAGCGCTGACTCGAGGGGTGGGCTGTGATGCGGTAGGCACATGGCCCGGTGTACCGAGTCGCCCGTTTGGTGCCTCGGGAACCCTGCACACATTGTTCGGGGCCGTAGTGGAAACTTCGGCCGGACTCCCTACGGATGGAACCTGAATAAGCGATAAATCTAGACTAGGAACTTGTGTGGTTAGTCAGGTCGTGTTCTACACCCACGTCGGCTTCCGCTTGAAGTCTGCCGAGCACATGTCATGTGCAGACGCTAAGTGGTGGAAACATGTGTGAAGATGTACACCCCTGCAGGGTAATAAATGATCTATTCGTATAGCCGCGTCCGCGGTAAAGGACTTATGGGTTGCCTATATAGTTCATAGACAAGTGAAAGTGGATACTCTAAAATGCGCAAGATAAGCGTGAGTGCTATCGATGGCGTTCTCGTAGGGAGATGGGAGCGGACCCATAGTGGTGCATTGATTGGTGAATATGTGGACTCGTGTGCGCCACCCCAAAAGATTTACTTGCAGTCGTAGTTCAGGATAGCCACCGAGTCAAAGCTGGCTTGCTGCAGTTAAACTCCACCACCCATTTGTTGATACTGATGCATATGTAGCTAGTTCTGATGTAAGTCTTGCTGGGTACATTTGTACTCACATTTGCTTAATTTATGTTTTTGCAGAGAGACTTCAGTCTCACTAGTAGTTCCGCGTGGACTCCGACATTTAGCTTGTTACCTCAGCGACGATCTTGTACCCTTTGGAGGGTCTTGTAGATATACAGGCTTACTAGCCTTCTCTCTTTTCAGATGTCTGTACTCAGACATGTTTATGCTTCCGCCTGTGCTTGTTGCTTGTATGACTTGAATGCTGGGTCATCAGACCCATGTTTGTAATATCTGGCTCCTCGGGGCCTAATGAATAAATACTTTGAGGCATAGAGTTTTGTTGTGATGCCATGTTGTATTTGCACATATCGAGCATATTGTGTGTATGTTAATGAAATGCTTGGTATGTGTGGGATCCGACAACCTAGTTGTTTATTCTTGGTAGCCTCTCTTACCGGGAAATGTCTCCTAGTGCTTCCAATGAGCCATGGTAGCATGCTACTGCTCCGGAACACTTAGGCTGGCCGGCATGTGTCCTTATTCGTTCCTGTGTCTGTCCCTTCGGGGAAATGTCACGCGTTGTTCCTTTATGTCCTTGTAGCTTGCTACGACTTGGGTTCATACGCTGATGACCGACACGTTCATTGTTGGGTCATGTATGCATGTCCCTGTAAGTTAGTGCCACTTTGGATTCATGACTAGTCATGTCGGCCCGGGTTCTCTCTCATATGGATGCTAGCGACACTATCATATACGTGAGCCAAAAGGCGCAAACGGTCCTGGGCCAGGTTAGGTGGCACCCGTGGGAATACCGTGCGTGAGGCTGCAAAGTGATATGATGTGTTACATGCTAGATCGGTGTAACTTAGGATCGGGGTCCTGACAGGGCCCCACTTGCCGGCCTGTTATCGTTGACCCAGGCGGCCGCTGACGTGGTTTAGTGGAAGCGTATTCCCAGGAACACGTTTTCCCTGATCGAAAGAGCATTCGGAATGCCTGTAGGCAGGAATGCGCTTTCCTATGCTAGAAAGCGTATTTCACCTAATGTGTTTTCTGTTTTCCCAGTCAGGGACTTGTTTGTGGATATATTTTTATAGAAAGGTCCATGGCAGAAAAAACCCTTATAACTTCTCACTCACAACTCCGAATCAGGTGATTCCAAAGCCCACGTTTTCGTCTTGTCGAGCCCATTCTGTTGGTATCATTTTTGTGATGTTGTAACATTCTAAAAATGACCATTTTGCCCCTGCCCTTATTCAGCCCCCTCCGAGAGAGAAAGTTCTCAGGCAATTCTTTCCGCGAGCATCTCGCACTTCTTCCCGGTGAATCCGTCTATCCCAGGCAAGCCACACCCTCCATTTGCATAATTGCAATGCAATGCCATAGTTCATTTATTTAAACTTGCTTAAAACTTGCACTAGCTACATATGATTTGTTCATGGCATTTCTTGGAGTATTTTGATCTTGTTATTGCCATGATGTTGTTTGGATTTCTAGGACTAATGTTTGCAGAATGAGGATGCCATGTTGCCATTGGATTATTAGTGGCTATTATGATTATTTTCATGACAGTATTTGATATTATGCTTTGGAGTATTACTTTCGATATGACGCTATCATGCTGATCTATGGTTAGCTATCTTGCTCTTGTTATTGGATTAGCATTAATATATCTGGGTTCATCATGATATTAGTGATATGTTGTCCTCGGAGTATTTTGATATGATGATAGTATGCTCTGGATCATTTGTTGGATATTGCTATAACTTGGATCACAGGTTCATATGATATCGGAGTATCAATTATCACAGGTCTACCTTGGGGACAAATTCTGTCATTTCGTTGCTCACGTGCCACTGAACCGGTCTTTTCCAGCGCAACCACATTTGCCTTTATGGGAAGGCCATAATGCGGTCTTTTGTTATGCCTCTTGCCGGTGCCTCCAACTAGGGAATGTTTTGTGTGCGCGCTACCCTGATCAGGTAGGCGGCTGTAAGCCTTGTGTGCTCGAGTTGTTTGTGTGCTTTTGTCCCCATTTGGGACCATTTATGTTTTGCCACGATGGTGGCCATTGGATGTCCAAAGTGGCATCAGGGCCACCCATGACTTAGACCAAAGGGGAGTTGGTCGGAGTGGCCGGGAGAGTGTCATGCAGTAGATTTGTTTTGTTGGAACGCCGTTGGTCCACGTGAATGGGAGAACGAGGCCATGGGTTATGTGGTGTGGGTATAGTGTGCTAACCTCTGAAGAGTGTGTTTAATCTATCGACAGCCGCATCCCCAGTCATGGGCACAGTTCGTACTAGGTCACACCGTTCGATCAACACTCACATGACGGAATGACTTTTAGATGACTTATACGTTGATTATGTGAGCAGTAATTGTTTGGCAGGATGTTGATGATGATGTTTGGGATGATCTCGAGGATGATACTTCAGTTGTGATGTGATCATGTGGTGATCACGAGGTGATCGAGGTGACATATTCCTTGGACGGATAGCCAAGAGTGAGATGGTTCTTGAGATGGTGGTTCAGTAGTAATCTTAGTAGTACCATACCATGCTTAGTTATTGCTTCTGCATCGTAGTAGTTAATAACTAAATCTGTTAATGCTATGTTGTTGTTTTGCCTTGATGCTTTTGGTTGTTGTGAGCTTGCAAGTACATTCAATGTACTAACCTGGTGTGTCATGCTAGACTACAGGTGATGCCGTGATTGATTGCTTGTCGAGGTTAATGATCGTGTGAGCTAGATCATGTTCCAGCCAGAGTCCCTGTAGAGTGGAGTTCAGCACCGTCGTCATTGTTCTGCTGCTAGAAGTATTTCGCTGCCACAAGTTGTTCTACTGCTAGCATAGAGCTACCTTAGCAGCCGTAGTGTCGCCATGCTGATGTGGCCCTTTGTAACATCAGACCTTTGTACCTTATCCTTTGTAATAAGAGCTGATTTGTTCTATGTCAAGGA
Organism: Aegilops tauschii subsp. strangulata; assembly: GCF_002575655.3. Lineage (NCBI taxonomy): Eukaryota > Viridiplantae > Streptophyta > Magnoliopsida > Poales > Poaceae > Aegilops > Aegilops tauschii. The sequence continues at coordinate 271,354,925 of NC_053037.3, read as the reverse complement.
GTGTCGTATTCCGGAAGACTTAATCTCTGGGCTGGAATACGGGGTGTGCCGATTTCTCTGGGCCAGGGTGCCGTAGAGCTTGGTATCAGCGCAGGTCTGGCTGTAGGACGCCCTAGTCAGCGCGAGCGGTAGAAATTTGTAGTATGGAGTCTGGCTTGTTTGTTACATCGGTTACTGCATTTGTTTGTTGCATAGCATGCATATAGCCTTATGATTTGTTGCTAACGGTTTATCTTGTGGGTGTAGCTGGCATCAGTACAGATCCACTACATCTCAACCCCTACATCCGTCCAGTTTCCTTTGAGCCTGTTCTTCGGTGTTTGGTGTCATTTCTGTCCAAGCGGGGTGATGCCAAGTATTCCAGACACCGTTTGCAGGATGGTGTCGAGGTATCGCACCAGTTTCTTTTCTTCATCCCCACCTATCGTTTCGGTGATAGACATGCTTCTATCCCAGATCGTCCTTTTATCTTGTCGTGTTGGCAACCCTTAATGATCTTAGTCATAAAAAAGGGCAATGTCAGCAGACCCAGCTTTCCACTGCTATCCTATTCCTTGGACGAGTACGGATCCCTTCCGTCCGCTTGATGATGATGTGGTCGTGACATTCGTGTCCTGCTACATGGTTACCAAGTACGTCCTCACTTCCGAGCTAGTCAAGGCTGGTACCTTGATAAGCTTGCACTTGGTGTAGCTGTGTTTACACAAACTCTTCCACACATTGATTCGTCCTCATGTACACCGTCACAACATGCTAGATCGTACTACCGGAGATCCCGCGAGATTTGTGTGCTTAAGTAGGCATGCATATTGTGTGACTAGCAGTAATATGTGACTTTGTTTGTGTGTGAGTTGATTGTTTTTGTGTGCTTTTGTTTAGTTGAGTTGTTTCTTTTGCTTCTTTCTTTTGGGCCCTCGGTGTTACCTTATTTCCCCTTATGGAAGTTGCTCGTCAATTGACACCGGACTCGAAGAAGCAATAAGGACTTCAAATATTTGGAAGAAGCTCAGCTAAACACATCAAGTCTACATCAGTATTTAACCCTCACAGCAGTAATGATCCAGCCCGCAGGAAGACAAGTCAGGTGCAAGATTAACGGTATATTTTTGGTCAAAGTCGCAAAATATTATGGGTGTGTATGGCTTTCAATCTGCATATCACAGTATGAAGCTTTGGGTATGCAAAACTCAGTCTTTCTCCACACGCTATCGGAAGAAGCTTATGATGCAAGGCTCCTCAATTTTTCCTCAGTACAATATATGGATAGATTCCGGTCCAAGATACCTAGTCTTTCACAGCAAGAAACTCGATAAAGGCTTCTGACATAAGGACTTGAATCTTTCTCAACAAGCAACCAGAGGAGAAGCTTCTCAGGTATGGAACCTAGTCTTCTCCAGCACGTCACTACGGGAAAAGTTTCGAGCGTAAGATGTCAAGTCTTCTTCAGCAAGCTACTCAGATGGCTTCCCACATAAGACAGCCAGCCTACGTTAGTACAACACTACGCACCATCATCACGTATTACACTGTGAGTTGGCAGTATATGACAGTGCAACTCAAGGATCAGATTCACAATAATTTTGTCAGAAGTACAAATCAGTCTGAAGAATCGAGTGTTCGGTTGCATATATGGTGGGCATGCATCGCCGGTCATACAAGTCACTCAGACGAGATACGACAATGAACAAGAAGATATACCTAAGAAAGGTAAGGATGTCGCAACCTCATGAGGCATACCAATGAAGATAAGTAAAGATACATCTCATGTAATGCAAGGATCAACAAGTTCTAGAGATGACAACGCAGAATCAACAATCTTGACAATGGCTACCAAAGTCATTATTCCCGCAGCAGACAAGGAGATCTCATGAACCCTTGTCACCCTCTTGTATGATTGGCCTCGACAACGAGCTCTGTACAACTACATGCCCCAATATATGTCATATATGTTCGGACCCAGGCCAGAAAACAAGCACAAGGAATAATTCCAATTTTTTTGCACTAACCACATCCATGATCGTACAAAGAATCAAGGACGTATGTGGCCAAGATATTTTAGTAAGGTATCCAGACAAAGAAAGTCATGACCGTCAAAGGGTGAGACTGAGAACAAAGGTATAATGATTTTGCGCATCCATCAGGATCTGGATACCCAAGTCAGTTGGAGGCCAATATTCCATATGGATTCACAAAGGTATACCATCAGAGGCCTACTTTGTTCTACAAGGATTTCATATCCCGCTGACCCGTTTGTCCCACGGCACCTGCCCGGGATGGTTAGTGTGGAATAGCCGAGCCTATCCCGGTATATCCAAGATTCCTTTGCAACCTCAGCAGTTTGACTTCAGCGGCAGTGTTAAAGCATCTCACAGCCTATTACCGCATCTGGGTATACCGATCGCATGAGTAATACAAAAGCCGACCAATCAGCTCAGACTAGGTATACTCACTGGTGGAACCAAGTACACAGACAACCTGTCATGAAAAGTATCTTCCCGCCAGCACCCCTGTTAGGCCAGTCTCAAGATGCTAATGTTTGAGGTATGTTACAGCTATAAGTTCATGCCCCTTTTATATTGCTCCCGATAGAAGGCAGTCAAATCTTTGGCACATGTCGCATGCTCGAGCCAAAGAAGCAAATCAAGATAAGTGAGTACCACCTTCGGGTAGTCAGATCTTGTTAGGAGAATGGCCATGATTCTCAGCATTGATTGAACCCGGAAGACATGCATTTGTTTGAGCAACCCAATGGCAGAAGTAAAAGGTTTTGATGACAAAAGGGAATTTATGCTCAGATCCCTTGGGTATTACCACAGATATGAAAGAATCAACATCTGCAAAAGGATTTGGTATATGAGCAAAAACCTGTCAGAATATGGAAAGGTGAGTCAAACCACCCTGGAGCAAGGTAAGAAAATCATGTGAAAATCAGGGGGAACAACATATAAAGGAAATGGATACCCGAGTTGGAAATGGTGTCCTCAAGTCATACTTCTTCCCTGAGCAACCAAATCTCGAGGACGAGATTTCTTTAAGGGCGGAAGGTTTGTAACACCGTGGTTTTTGGCCCTTTCTTTTTCTTTTTAGTTTATTTGGTTTTTGCTCTGATTTTCTTTTTGGAGTGGATCTGTGGACTTGAAACCTGGGAGGTCATCATCATTTCTTGTCTGAAGTGGCTCATCAGTCTCAAATCTCTCCCGAGATCATGTCATTTCCATTCTAGCTCAACCCCAAAATTCTTTTTCTTGGAATATTCCTTTTTCTCTTAAAGGAATAGTCCTCTTTGGCCTAGGTTGTGAAGCAACCAATACTTTTGTCTTCCACAAAATTCCCAAATAATTCTCATAATTTTTTTGGATCATATATGACCCAATTATGTCCAAACTTTCCTTCCCTAGACCAAAAATAATTCCCAAATATTATTTCTTCATTTCTGTCCAGAGTGGCCTTCTGTGAAGGAAGTGCCACATATCCTTTCTTGTTTGCTCCCAAACTTTTTGGGAATTCTTTTATGTCCAAATCATTGCCTCATGTCAAACTTCAACTCAATTTGCCTAGTTAATCTTCCTCGTTGATTTTTCAAAGTTTCTGTCAGAAGGAAGCCTTGTTGAAGGAAGTACTAGCTAGGAGTATACAAATGAGTTTAAATTTTGCATGCCTCTTCATCTGCTCATATCATCACACTCCACCAAATTTCAGCTCCATCTTATCATCTATGTGAGCACAGTCTCAAATATTTGCTTCTGTCAATATTTTTAGGTTGTGAAGCAAGTATATTATATATTGCTTCATTAATTATGAGAAATTACCAGATCATGCTCCTACCAATATAACTACAGGAAACAGGAGATTCGCCGTCAGTACTGTTCTTTGCCATCAGCATTTCGTCGGGGCAGACGGCAAAGACCACTTTTGCCGCCAGCTGCTGATAGCAAAGAATGACTGACGGCAAAGACGTACTTTGCCGTCTGCTTTTTTTACAGACGGCAAAGACATAATTTGCCGTCTGCTTTTGTTTTACACACGGCAAAGACATATTTTGCCGTCTGCTTTTTTTTACAGATGGCAAAGACATACTTTGCCGTATGTGGAAAAAAGCAGACGGCAAATTATGTCTTTGCCGTCTGTAAAAAAAATTGAAGACGACAAATTATGTCTTTGCCATCAGTGTTTTTTCTACAGACGGCAAAGAAGAAAACACACCACGCAGATCAAACCCACGGATCGATGACATGGCATCATGTGCTCCACACACACCACGATCTCTCTCTGTCCCCACGCCGACCGCGCCACTCTCTCTCCCAACCCGCGCTGACCCCACCACTCTCTCTCCCAACCCGACCCCATCTCTCCCTTATCCCCGCCACGATCTCTCTCTCCCAACCCGACCCCATCTCTCCCTCGATACCTTCCTCCTCTGCCTTCCTCCCTCCCTTCCTTCGATCTTCCTCGCCGCTGCACCGGTCGAACCCACCTCGCCGCCGCCTGAGTTGGAGGCCACCGCGTGATCCTCCACCTCCTCCTCGCCGCGGGATCCTCCTCCTCCGTGCCCGCGACCTCGTGCCTCCTCCCTATCCCGAGCTCCCCAGCTTGTCAACCGCCTCCGCCCTTTGATCCGGCCGCGCCACAAGAGCTCGCCGCCGCCTGAGTAGGAGGCCACCGCGGCATCCTCCTCCTCCTCGCCACGAGGTCCTCCTCTTCCTCCATGCCCGCGACCCCATGCCTCCTCCCGATCCTGATCTCCTTTGCTTGTCAACCGCTGCCGCCCTTCGATCCGGCCGCGCCGCAAGAGCTCGCCGCCACGCGAGCAGGAGGTTGTCGCTGGATCCTCCTTCTCCTCCCCGCCACGTAATCGTCCTCCCTGTCCGCGACCCCGTGCTTCCTCTCGATCTCGAGCTCCCATGCTCGTCAATCATCACTGCCCTTCGACCTGGCCGCCCCGCAGCTTCGTCAAGAGCTCGCCTGGAGCTACCCTGCAGCACCCCTTTCCCCTTCCGTCTCCCTCGCCCTCCATCTGCTCCTCTACCATGGTAAAATCTGCCCGAGACCACCGTCCGCCGCCTCGAGCTCGACGCTCACGCTCGGATCTAGCTGCTGGCAAGGGCCAGTGCGTCCTTTTTTGTAAAATATTGTAGTTTTTACGTGTGCTGATTCGTTGATTTGTTCGTCATGTAAATGGGGAACTTCATATTGTAAATAGTGTATTTCTGTGTAAATATTGTGATGATGGATATATTGTGCAAATAGAGTATTCATGTTTTGTAAAATCCGTTCTGTTGTCATACATTCTTGAACTGTAGATGGTGAAATCGCTGTGATTTTTTTGTGTACGCCATCGAGCAACTACGACCTCGCCACCTCCACTGGTGGTTCATATTTTTTAAATGAAATAATTTTCTTTGCCGTCTGTGGTGTATGAGGCAGATGGCAAGACAGAGTCTGGCTGATGGCAAAGCTGCCTTTCTTTGCCATATGCTATTATTGGGTTGAAGGCAAAGATGAAGTTTTCCTAACGACAAAGATTTTGCCGTCTGCCTGACAAAATGCTGACGACAAAGAATTCTTTGCCGACTTATCTTTGCCGTCTGACTTTGCTGCCTGCTGACTGATGGCAAAATCTTCGCCGTCTGTTTTTAGGCCATTGCCGTCTAATCCACATACGGCAAATTTCCTGATTCCTATAGTACGGGTTTCTAGCAAGAACGTTTCTTACCTACGCAAAAGCCACAATGTTGATATTCCAATTTCTATTTACCCTTCATAAGGACCCTCTTCATCAAATCCGATCCAACTAAAGTGGGAGGGATAGACACCCGCTAGCCACCTTGTGCGACAAGTGCATGTCAGTCGGTGGAACCTGTCTCACATAAGCGTCCGTGTAAGGTCAGCCCGGGCCGCTTCATCCCACAATGCCGCCGAATCAAGATAGGACTAGTAACGGCAAGCAAATTGACCATATCATCGCCCACAACTACTTGTGTTCTACTCGTGCATAGAATCTACGAATAGACCTAGCTCTGATACCACTGTTGGGTAACATAGTAATAATTTAAAAAGTTTCCTACGTGTCACCAAGATCAATCTAGGAGATGCTAGCAATGAGAGAGAGAGAGAGTGCATCTTCATACCCTTGAAGATCTCTAAGCGGAAGTGTTACAAGAACGCGGTAATGGAGTCATACTCGCGGCGATTCAAATTGCGGAAGATCCGATCCAAGCGCCGAAAAAACGGCGCCTCCGCGTTCAACACATGTACAGCCCGGGGACGTCTCCTCCTTGATCCAGCAAGGGGGTGGAGAAGTTGAGGGAGAGCTCCGGCAGCACGACTATCGGGGGAAACGACACCTATGGGATCACGAGGATCCCTTCTGTGATTGGCGGGCGTGAGGTTGTGTAAAGAGCGGGTCTATTAGTTAGCACCAGGAGATTTTACCCAGGTTCGGGCCGCGAAGATGCGTAATACCCTAGTCCTGCTTTGGTGTATATTTGAGTTTTCTTCAGCTCTTGAACTAGCTACGGTGCATGCGTAGTCCAAAAAAGTCTGAATCCTTCCTCAGTACGCCTCGGGCCTCCTTTTATAGGAAAAAGGGGTCGCCACAGTGGCACACAGGAGGTGGAAAGTATGTACAGTGTTCAAGCTTATCGCCTGACATCATAGGACAAAACACATTAAATGCGCTACTTAGGTGTCCTCTTGCTTTATCGGGGACGGCAACGAAGCCCGTCCCGTCCGTCGCCGCTTCGCCTTGCTCCGACACGCGTCCAGGCCAAGGAGGCATGCAGCGCCATGTAGGCTGGCAGGCTGCTGAGCTGGTGCGGTGGCATGGTCTTCATGAAGATCTGCATGCCACCACGCAGGTGATTGACTAGTTGGCCTAGGAGCCCCGTACTGCCACGTGGGTACTTGCTCAGTTGGTGTGTCGGCCGCTGAGCTGGGGCGGCGACGGGGCGGCAAATCCTTGCAGCGGTTTTGCTGATATTCCCAGCAAGGGTCTTGCCGGGGCCTTGTGGGCGCCCTCGGCAAGAGTCTTGCCGGGGCCTCGTGGGTATCTTCGGCAGGAGCCTTGCCGGGGCCTCGTGGGCATCCTCGGCAAGGATCCTCGCTGTTGTCTTGTTTTCTGGTTCCTATCTAGGCCTCGCAGGCCCTTTCTCTTCACAAAGATCTGCATGTCACTACGCAGGCCCCTCCCGAGCCTTGGTCCCAATGTTGTCGATGGTGTCAAAACTCTCAGGCTCAAGGGTGGTGGCTTTGCTGGTGTTGGGTGAGTTGCCCCGGCAAGGCTCTTGCCGGGGCTGCGTAGGCCGCCCCGGCAAGGGTCTTGCTGGGGGAAGTCTATCTTGTTGCCTCATCCTCTGCACCCTGGTTGGAGCGCTGCTCTGGTGGTCTTGTACTTTTGCTTCCTTCCTCTGCCCCGCTAAGTGTGGCCACAGGTGCGGCTCTAACTGCCCGTGCACAAGTAAAGGGGTACAAAGAGGGGCCCAACTTTTGTACACCGACAGGAGCCCCCGGGCCTGGGCCACACATAAGCGCGACGCGTTGTTGGGCTAGGCCCAGAACGGTGCGCGGGCACACGGGGCTGAGTTTTACCGCAGTAACTCCCTCACCAGTTGTGCTTCCCCATGACCTGTGTTGAATGCGTGACGTGGGGGTCGTGCGTGGGGCAGTTGCGCACGCCTACATCACATCGTGGTAAATGGTAAAGAGGCGGCCCGCGCCTTCCCCATAAAAAAGGGAAACCCATGGGCGCGCTGCTCATTTATCCTCTGTGCCTCTTCCAATCTTGGAACCGCCATTCCCCTCTTCTTCCTCAAGCGAAAAATCAAAGCTCTCACCTTTGCCCGCCGCCGCCGCGCCCCCATTACTCTCGATCCCTTACCTCTTTCTTAGCCGCCATGGCACCCAAAACCAGCAAGGGCAAGGGAGTGGCCAAGGACGCCAGGGAGGAGGTGCCGGAGAGTGACTTGGCGGTGCTTCGGACGCAGGACGCCTACTTCCCTTCGACGGTCGATGCGGTCCATCTCAGGGACTACTTCAAGCCCTTGTGGGGGAGGAAGCCGACGGGGCACCCTGCCACGCGCATCGTCCCGGCCGATTTCGCCAAGGCCGTCCCAAATCGGCACCCCTTCTTCGTCGACTACTTCTCTTGCGGGCTCTGCCCTCTGATACGTCTCCGTCATATCTATAATTTTTGATTGTTCCATGCCAATATTCTACAACTTTTACATACTTTTGACAACTTTTGTACTATTTTTGGGACTAACATATTGATCCAGTGCCCAGTGCCAGTTCCTGTTTGTTGCATGTTTTTTGTTTCGCAAAAAATCCATATAAAACGGAGTCCAAACAGGATAAAAACTGACAGAGATTTTTTTTGGATTATATGTGATTTTTGGGAAGAAGAATCAACGCGAGACGATGCCCGTGGGGGCCACGAGGCAGGGGGCGCGCCCCTGACCCTCATGGCCACCCCGTACGGCGGTTGGTGCCCTTCTTTTGCCGCAAGAAAACCAAGATAAAAATCGTGTCCAAATTTCAACCCTATCGGAGTTACGGATCTCCAAGAATATAAGAGACGGTGAAATGCCAGAATCGGGAACGCAGAAATAGAGAGAGACAGAGAGACAGATCCAATCTCGTAGGGGCTCTCGCCCCTCCCATGCCATGGAAGCCAAGGACCAAAGGGGAAATCCTTCTCCCATCTAGGGAGAAGGTCAAGGAAGAAGAAGAAGAAGAAGGGGGGCCCTCTCCCCCTCTCTTCCGGTGGCGCCGGAACGCCGCCGAGGCCATCATCGTCACCGCAATCTACACCAACACCTCCGTCATCTTCACCAACATCTTCATCACCTTACCCCATCTATCTACAGCGGTCCACTCTCCCGCAACCCGCTGTACCCTCTACTTGAACATGGTGCTTTATGCTTCATATTATTATCCAATGATGTGTTGCCATCCTAAGATGTCTGAGTAGATTTTCGTTGTCCTATCGGTAATTGGTGAATTGCTTGAATTGGTTTAATTTGCTTGTGGTTATGTTGCTGTCCTTTGGTGCCCATCATATGAGCGCGCGCGTGGATCACACCATAGGGTTAGTTGTATGTTGATAGGACTATGTATTGGAGGGCAAGAGTGACAGAAGCTTCAACCTAGCATAGAAATTGATGCATACGGGATTGAAGGGGAACCAATATATCTTAATGCTATGGTTGGGTTTTACCTTAATGAACATTAGTAGTTGCGGATGCTTGCTAATAGTTCCAATCATAAGTGCATAGAATTCCAAGTCAGGGATGACATGCTAGCAGTGGCCTCTCCCACATAAAACTTGCTATCGGTCTAGTAAAGTAGTCAATTGCTTAGGGACAATTTCGCAACTGCTACCACCACTTTTCCACACTCGCTATACTAACTTTATTGCTTTTTGACCTAAACAGCCCCTAGTTTTTATTTACGTGCTCTTTATATTCTTGCAAACCTATCCCGTTACACCTACAAAGTACTTCTAGTTTTATACTTGTTCTAGGTAAAGCGAACGTTAAGCATGAGTAGAGTTGTATCGGTGGTCGATAGAACTTGAGGGAATATTTGTTCTACATTTAGATCCTCATTGGGTTCGACACTCTTACTTATCGAAAGAGGCTACAATTGATCCCCTATACTTGTGGGTTATCAAGACCTTTTTCTGGCGTCGTTGCCGGGGAGTTATAGCGTGGGTGCTTGTTTGCTTTATCACTAAGTAGTTTTTATTTTGTGCTCTTGTTTTCTATCTTTAGTTATGGGTAGGAAAAGCAAAATACCAAAAAAAATTAGTGGTACCTACTGAACCAATGGTTGAAGAACCACTCAAAATCTATCATACTCCTGAAGCTTTTTACTTGGATCATCTTCGATTCCTATGTGCTCGTGCTGAAACCCCAACTAGCTTAGTTGAGGGCAAATCTTTAGATCAGCATGCCTATTACGTGCGACACCGCTTATCTCAAAAGGGAAACTTTTACTGTATCAAATTCATCGTTTGCAATGCTATGCTTGGAATTTGTGTGAAATATATGATTTTACTTGTTGTTCTGAAAACCCTAAGAAAAACCTTCCCTACCAATGTTTGTTTAGTGATAATGGAACCGTATCTTCGTATGCTAAGGGTGTGTATAATTACTATGATGTTCAACAAATTGAAGAATTTGTTGCTTTTAAGGGTGCTTATGAAATTGCTTCTTTGATTGAAAAGTATGATGCTACTCTTTACAAATCTGAAAATTTTGCCATACTTAAATATTGTTATGATAATTATGCTTCTAACGCCTATGTTAAACCATATATTGAGGACTCCTCCGCTGTCCAAGAAGAGATTAACATTTTGTAGGAGTCTATGGAAGAAGAAATTGATGAAACTATGAGCTCATTGGATGAAAAAGATGATGAGGAGAGCGAAGAACAAAAGGAGGAAGAGCGGATTAGCAAACCGCGCCCACCTTCTAATGAGAGTAACTCTTCAACTCATACATAGTTTAATTTCCCTTCGTGCTTACCGAAGGATGATTGCTATGATGATAGTTATGATCTCGTTGATTCTTTTGAAATAACCCTTTTTGATGATGCTTGCTATTCTTGTGGCCAAGATGCCAATATGAATTATGCTTATGGAGATGAACTTGCTATATTTCCTTATGTTAAACATGAAATTGTTGCTATTGCACCCACGCATGATAGTCCGATTATCTTTTTTAATTCTCCCGACTACACTATATCAGAGAAGTTTCCCCTTATTAAGGATTATATTGATGGGTTGCATTTTACTACTACACATGATGATTTTGATAGATATAGTATTCATGTGCTTGCTGCTCCTACTTGCAATTATTATGAGAGAGGAACTACATCTCCGCCTCTCCATGTTTCCAATAAGATAAAATTGCAAGAGACTGTTTATACTATGCATTGGCCTTTACTATGTGTGCATGAATTGTTCTTTTATGACATGCCGATGCATAGGAAGAGAGTTAGACTTCGTCATTGCTTGATATATGTTTCTTTGTGCTCACTACTAAATACCAAATCATTGCTAATTCAAATTGGCTTTGACATACCTTGGGATCTAGGTGGATCCATTACTTGAGCACTTTATGCCTAGCTTAATGGCTTTAAAGAAAGCGCTGCCAAGGAGACAACCCGGAAGTTTTAGAGAGTCATTTATTTCTGTTGTGTGCTTTTATAAAGTTTAAAAACAAAAATAATGTGCCAAGATTTGCCTTTAGGATGTTTACATTGCTTGTTGGTTTGTGTGGTGCAAAACAGAAACTTTGGTTGTAGTGCGCGATTTTACATTTTTTACTGGAACATCAAACGGATCTGAAACTTTTTGCACTGTCTTTCTATATAAATTGTTTATTTTTCCTATTTTTTCAGAATTTTTGGAGTACCAGAAGTATGGTGAATGTTCAGATTACTACAGACTGTCCTGTTTAAGACAGATTCTGTTTTTGATGCATAGTTTGCTAGTTTTGATGAAACTGTCAATTCCTATCAATGGATTAAGCCATGGAAAAGTTATATTACAGTAGCTAAAACGCAAAAAAAATATTAATTGGTTTGCAACAGTACTTAGAGTAGTGATTTGCTTTATTATACTAACGGATCTTACCGAGCTTTCTGTTGAGTTTTGTGTGGATGAAGTGTTCGAGGATCGAGGAGGTCTCGATGTGAGGAGAAGGAGGAGAGGCAAGAGCTCAATCTTGGGGATGACCAAGGCACCCCAAGTAAATATTCAAGGAGACTCAAGCATCTAAGCTTGGGGATGCCCCGGAAGGCATCCCAGCTTTCTTCAACAAGTATCGGTATGTTTTCGGATTCGTTTCGTTCATGTGATATGTGCAAATCTTGGAGCATCTTTTGCATTTAGTTTTCACTTTTATTTTATGCACCATGCTGGTATGAGATAGCCCTTGGTTGATTTATAGAATGCTCATTGCACTTCACTTATATTTTTTCAGTATGGCTTTATAGAATGCTTCATGTGCTTCACTTATATCATTTGATGTTTGGATTGCCTGTTTCCCTACACATAGAAAACCGCCATTTGTAGAGTGCTCTTTTGCTTCACTTATATTTGTTAGAGCGTGGGCATATCTTTTGTAGAAAGAATTAAACTCTCTTGCTTCACTTATATCTATTTAGAGAGTTGACAGGAATTGGTCATTCACATGGTTAGTCATAAAATCATACATAAAACTTGTAGATCACTGAATATGATATGTTTGATTCCTTGCAATGGTTTTGCGATATAAAGATGGTGATATTAGAGTCATGCTAGTGGGTAATTGTGAATTTGAGAAATGCTTGTGTTGAGGTTTGCAAGTCCCGTAGTATGGTAAACGTTGTGTAACAAATTTGAAGCATGCGGTGTTTCTTTGATTGTCTTTCTTATGAGTGGCGGTCGGGGACGAGCGGTGGTCTTTTCCTACCAATCTGCTTGGTTTTGATGACTTGTAGATTTTTGCAATAAGTATGTGAGTTCTTTATCACTAATGTTGAGTCCATGGATTATACGCACTCTCACCCTTCCATCATTGCTAGCCTCGTTGGTACCGTGCATTGCCCTTTCTCACCTCGAGAGTTGGTGCAAACTTCACCGGTGCATCCAAACTCCGTGATACGATACGCTCTATCACACATAAGCCTTCTTATATCTTCCTTAAAACAGCCACCATATCTACCTATTATGGCATTTCCATAGCCATTCCGAGATATATTGCCATGCAACTTCCATCGTCATCATATACATGACTTGAGCATTCATTGTCATATTGCTTTGCATGCTCATAAGATAGCAAGCATGATATTTTCATGGATTGTCCGAATTTTTGATATCTTTGCCACGCTAGATCATTGCACATCCTGGTACACCGCCGGAGGCATTCATACAGAGTCATATCTTTGTTCTAGTATCGAGTTGTAATATTGAGTTGTAAGTAAATAAAAGTGTGATGATCATCATTATTAGAGCATTGCCCCAGTGAGGAAAGGATGATGGAGACTATGATTCCCCCACAAGTCGGGATGAGACTCCGGACTTTAAAAATAAAAATAAAAGATGCCAAAGAAGCCCAAATAAAAAAAAGAGGCCAAAGAAGCCCACCAAAAAAACAAAAAAAATGAGAGAAAAAGAGAGAAGGGGCAATGTTACTATCCTTTTACCACACTTATGCTTCAGAGTAGCACCATGTTCTTCATATAGAGAGTCTCTTGAGTTATCACTTTCATATACTAGTGGGAATTTTCATTATAGAACTTGGCTTGTATATTCCAACGATGGGCTTCCTCAAATGCCCTAGGTCTTCATGAGCAAGCAAGTTGGATGCACACCCACTTAGTTTCAGTTTGAGCTTTCATACACTTATAGCTCTAGTGCATCCGTTGCATGGAAATCCCTACTCCTCGCATTGACATCAATTGATGGGCATCTCCATAGCCCGTTGATTAGCCGCGTCGATGTGAGACTTTCTCACTTTTTGTCTTCTCCACACAACCTCCATCATCATATTCTATTCCACCTATAGTGCTATGTCCATGGCTCGCGCTCATATATTGCATGAGAGTTGAAAAAGTTTGAAAATTCTAAAGTATGAAACAATTTCTTGGCTTGTCATCGGGGTTGTGCATGATGAGAGCATTTTGTGTGACGAAAATGAAGCATGGCCAAACTATATGATTTTGTAGGGATGAGCTTTCTTTGGCTATGTTATTTTGAGAAGACATAATTACTTTATTAGTATGCCTAAAGTATTATTGTCTAAATGTCAAATGATAGACTATTGCTTTGAATCACTCGTGTCTTAATATTCATGCCATGATTAGATTACATGATCAAGATTATGCTAGGTAGAATTCCACATCAAAAATTATCTTTTTTATCATTTACCTACTCGAGGACGAGCAGGAATTAAGCTTGGGGATGCTGATACGTCTCCATCGTATCTATAATTTTTTATTGTTCCATGCCAATATTCTACAACTTTTACATACTTTTGGCAACTTTTTATACTATTTTTCGGACTAACATATTGATCCAATGCCCAGTGCCAGTTCCTGTTTGTTGCATGTTTTTTGTGTCGCAGAAAATCCATATCAAACGGAGTCCAAACAGGATAAAAACTGACGGAGATTTTTTTTGGAATATATGTGATTTTTGGGAAGAAGAATCAACGCGAGACGATGCCCGAGGGGGCCACGAGGCAGGGGGGCGCGTCCCAGGGGGTGGGCGCGCCCCTGACCCTCGTGCGCACCCCGTAAGGTAGTTGGTGCCCTTCTTTCGCCGCAAGAAAGCCAATATCCGGATAAAAATCGTGTCCAAATTTCAACCCAATCGGAGTTACGGATCTCCGAGAATATAAGGAACGGTGAAAGGCCAGAATCGGGAACGCAGAAACAGAGAGAGACAGAGAGACAGATCCAATCTCGAAGGGGCTCTCGCCCCTCCCATGCCATGGAATCCAAGGACCAGAGGGGAAACCCTTCTCCCATCTAGGGAGAAGGTCAAGGAAGAAGAAGAAGGGGGGCCCTCTCTCCCTCTCTTCCGATGGCGCTGGAACGCCGCCGGGGCCATCATCGTCACCGCAATCTACACCAACACCTCCGTCATCTTCACCAACATCTTCATCACCTTCCCCATCTATCTATAGCGTTCCACTCTCCCGCAACCCGTTGTACCCTCTACTTGAACATGGTGCTTTATGCTTCATATTATTATCCAATGATGTGTTGCCATCCTATGATGTCTGAGTAGATTTTCGTTGTCCTATCGGTAATTGGTGAATTGCTATGATTGGTTTAATTTGCTTGTTGTTACATTGTTGTCCTTTGGTGCCCATCATATGAGCGCACGCGTGGATCACACCATAGGGTTAGTTGTATGTTGATAGGACTATGTATTGGAGGGCAAGAGTGACAGAAGCTTCAACCTAGCATAGAAATTGATGTGTACGGGATTGAAGGGGGACCAATATATATTAATGCTATGGTTGGGTTTTACCTTAATGAACATTAGTAGTTGCGGATGCTTGCTAATAGTTCCAATCATAAGTGCATAGAATTCCAAGTTAGGGATGACATGCTCGCAGTGGCCTCTCCCACATAAAACTTGCTATCGGTCTGGTAAAGTAGTCAATTGCTTATAGACAATTTCGCAACTGCTACCACCACTTTTCCACACTCGCTATACTAACTTTATTGCTTCTTTACCTAAACAGACCCTAGTTTTTATTTACGTGCTCTTTATATTCTTGCAAACCTATCCAGTTACACCTACAAAGTACTTCTAGTTTTATACTTGTTCTAGGTAAAGCGAACGTTAAGCGTGCGTAGAGTTGTATCGGTGGTCGATAGAACTTGAGGGAATATTTGTTCTACCTTTAGCTCCTCGCTGGGTCCAACACTCTTACTTATCGAAAGAGGCTACAATTGATCCCCTATACTTGTGGGTTATCACCCTCCTTTTTCTGACTTCTTCAACGATGTCATGCACACCTACGGCTTCCATCTTCTGGATCTTATGCCGAATGTCGTGGCGTACATGGCTTTCTTCGCCCATCTTTGTGAGGGCTTCACCGGAGTGCTCCCTAGCACGGCGCTCTTCCGCCACTACTTCTACCCCCGCATCCAGCCAGGGGGCGCCATCTCCGGCTGCGTCACCTGGACCCCGAGGACCCAGGAGAAGGGCACGTAACCGGAGGGCACCTAGAAGGAGAGGTGGGAGGAGTGTTGGAGTCGGTGGTGCTGGATTGAGGAGAAGGATCCACCAGAGTTCTGCCGGGTTCGCCAGAGTCTGCCGGTCCGCCGCAAGGACTGGGGCTACCTCGATGCCAAAGACAAGAAACTCTCAGTCGCCACCACCAGGATTCATCACCTAACCGAGGCCGAGCTCACCCTTGAGATGATTGGGGCCGATTTCATCCGCCACCGAATCCCCCTCTGCATAACAAGGGGATGCCGGCCTGGGATTACAGGAACGTGGCTGACATCATGAGGCTCCGCCCCGGTTTGAAGCACAACTTCACAGTGATGGGGCATGCCCATTTCTGCCAGAGGCTCTTCCAGCTGAAGGTGAGCGACGACGGCAGGGCCGAGAAGGCCGGCAAGGCCGTCAAGGCGTCTCTGTTCGGGTTGCCAGCGGGGGTGGTCCCGCTGAGCAACAATTCTTGTCGGACCGAGAACATCGCCATGATGCTAGATTTCAACGGGCATGGCCTTGACCCAAGCTGGGCCGAGCCGGAAGCGGAGCGGTTGCAAGAGTTCTTCGACAATCTATCGGAGAGGTACGTCCGCGACGAGCCACTGCTCATCAAAGACACCACCAAGGAGGAGCTGGACTACATCGCTGCCAGGGCGGCGGAAGCGGCGCTCGCCAAGGAGGCTGGCAGCACCGGCGCTGTGGAGGATGAGGCCGACACAGCCGCGGAGGACAAGGAGCTCGCCGGATGGGCAGAGTCCGCGGGGGAGGCCAGCAGCGCCGGAGCCGGGGCCCCCCTCATCGAAGACGTGGTCGAGGAGTCGGCTGAGGAGGAGGCCGAGGCTGACGACTCCCCGCCCACAGAGAAAAGATGCGTCCTGCGGCGGGCTAGCTCCGGCGAGCCGGTCCGACATGGCAGGACCATGCAGCGGCAACAAGTTCAGGAGCAGCCCGTGCGCCAGACGAGGGCAATGAAGGCCGCCGCAGCAAGGAAGACGGCGAAGGCCGCGACAGTGAAGAGGACGGCGACTGCCTCTTCTTCGTGCAAGCGGTGCAGGACACCATCCCCTTCTCCTCCTCTCGCGGACAGTACCCCGGAGGCCGACTTCGACCTCGGGTCCTTTAGCCCGAAGAGGAAGAGGAGGCTGGTGGAAGAGGAGGTGGAGGACGAGTAAGGACTTCGCCCTCCATCATCTCCTGGCCCTACGCCTATGCTATCCTCCTTTAACTTGATGTTATCTTTACAGGGACACGGAGGCGCTGGCCTAGAGGATGGCGAAGAGGGCCAGGGCCTTGACGAGCGACAAGCCCCCGGCCAGCGCTCCGCACACGCCGGTGGTGGTGGGGATCAGTCTGGACAACAGCCCCCGGCACAGCCCCCGCTTCAGCCCCCGGCGTGAGTTCATTAATCACTCTTCGTTGACGGGCGTCGGGACACGAATCCTTGGTGCTGACCTTGCCGGGTTTGCAAGAGGAGAGCGACGGCAGGAGGAGCCGCTGAGGGCCACTCCCAACACGCCGCCCTTGTTGACCATGCCGCCCAGAGGGGCGTCCTTGACAAGGGCACCAAACACTGAGCCCATGCGCACGGAGGAGGAGGAGGCGAGCTTGGGTGCTGGTGGTTCCGTCCCGGCAACGAATGTTGGCGGGGAGGGAGCCACTTCTTCTCAGCCCGATGCGGGTAAGTTGTTTGCTTCCCGTCCCTGTTCTTTCTCTTGTTCTGAGTTTTGATCTTGGCCTCGCTCCATTTCTTTTACTGGTTTTCAGATCCTCCCTCGATGGACCAGGACGACATCGACATCGTCATCGAGGAGGTCGCCAGGGATGCTGAGGCCGAGGCCACCAAGGTTGCAGCCGGGGAAGCCGCCAAGTCTGCTGCTGAGTAGGCCGCCAAGGGGCCTGCACGGGAGACCAGCGAGGCCACTGCTGAGGAAGCCGGCGAGGGGCCTGTCGGGGAGTCCGGCAAGGCTGCCTCCGAGGAGGCCACCAAGTAGCCCGCCGAGGAGGAGGCGGCCAACGACCAACCTTCCTCCCCTGCAGCCCCTGCCTTGGACAAGTATCTGAAGGTGGGCGACGACTTGTTCGTCTGCCTCCCCGGGACGGCGGGCAGCAGAGCGCCAGCCGAGGGGAGGTGTTTGACGACGACACGCTCGCCATCGCCGGGCTCCAGGTTGTCGATGAACCGAGCGTCGACGGAGATAGTTCTCAGGAGGAGCAGCTTCTTTGGGCCATGAGCGCCAACTTTCAGAAGCTCCAAGTGCTGCACCGTGCCCGCCTTGACAAGGCGAAATCCAAGATGGCGGCGGTGGACAAGGCGGAAGCGGATTTGGAGGAGCGCGTCGCTCAGATGCAGGCCTGGTTTCGTGAGGCCCGGGAACGACTGAAGGCTGCACAGGGCGAGCTGGTTGAGCGCAAGCGAGAGCTCATCCTGAAGCAGGCTGATGTCGAGAAGGCCCAGGAGGTGGCGAAGGCACAGGCCGCCCAGGTCGAGGCTGCCCGGTAATAGCACCAGCCTCTGCTGAACACCCAAGAGGAGGACCTTGCCGCTTGTGAGGAGGCGCTCGCCGCCACGCTTCGCGGCAAGGACGAGGAGGTCGGGAAGCTCGTCGCGCAGCGGACCCAGCAGCTAGAGCAGAGGCACAAGGATGCACTCGATGCTCTGGCTTGGGTTCACGCTGGCGAGGTGTAGAAGTTAGAGCTGGAGCGGGAGGAGCTGAAGAAGGTGGTCTCGGAGCTGACGGAGGAGAGGGACACGGCCAACCGCGCTTCGGCGGATGCGCAAGCCGCGGTCTCCGAAAAAGCCAAGCTGCTTTCCGAGGCGAGCGACTCCATCAACGATTTGAAGCTGAAGCTGGAGGGCCTGGAGGGGGAGCTTCCGGAGGCCGGGGATCGTGAGGAGACCCTGAACAAGGCCCTGGAGGAGAAACGGCTGCGGAGGGATGGCGCCGCCGAATACGAGGAGTACGCGAAGGGCGTGAACCTCTGGATTAGCCGCCTCGTCGATGTCGCAGGGAGGCTCACCGCGCAGCTAGCCGCCATGGGCCTGCCGGATGTCAGGTACTCCCAAGAGCCGAACGTGAGCCCCAATGCTAGGCTGACCCTGTTCTTCGAGGGCGTCCTCGGAGCCCTGGAACAGCTCCACTCCAACCGAGCAGTTTATCTGGTCATGAGTCCCGGAGGCTCTGCTGGGGTGCCCTGACCAAGGTGCTCACCAAGGTGGCATTCTGGAACCCCAACGTCGACTTCGCCGACGTGCTGGAGAGCTTGCCGGAGGATGCGAACCTTGCGACGCTCGAGGAGCGTATCGAGCCCATCATCAGCTGCGTCGACGGGGTCAAGAGGGTGGAGGGCCAGCGCCGGGACTAGGCACCCTGTTTTCTCATTCCCACTGCGAGTTCATGACCAAGACAAATTTATCTCAACGTAGAACCGCAGCAATGATTGATGTAATATAACTCTGCAGTACTTTGAAACGATGCATGCTATTTTCCTGTCCGATCTCTCTTTGTATGTACGCCCTACGCTTAGTTGGATAGGCTTGCCGGCTCGTAAACCCAAGCCGCGGCGCATTGAGGACGGATCCTTAGCAGCCTGCCGGGCATGCTTGCCGCCAGGCAAACCACCTTACCGTTCTTAGCGTGGCTGCCTGAACTGTTGAGCGAACTTGAAACAGAACAAGGGCGTTGTCAATAGCAGGTAGGCCACCCTGCCGTTCTCGACGCGGCCGCTCGAACTTTTGAGCGGACTCGAAATAGAACAAGGGCGTTGCCAATAGCGGAAGGGGCCCATTGCGTGCAGGTTTTCCATACAAAGAGCGAGATCTTTGAGGATAATAACCTTATATAAAAAAGGAATTGCTCAATGTTTTGTGTGACCTAGCTTTTTTCGCGTGGGTGGTTGTTACGGCTGCAGACGACACTGCTTCGCCTAGATGATGGCACCAGAGCGTGGTTAATTGAGATCAACATGATAATCCAAGAACCAGATACTCAAGATGTCCATAACCAGGGACACGGCTAACCATTATTAGTTTGTACACTCTGCAGAGGTTTGTGCACTTTCCCCCACAAGACTCGATCGCCTCCGTTGGATTTCTCGCACTACAAGGTGTTTGAGAAACGGATGACCGAGACATAGTCTTTCAGAAGCGTTAGCACCTTACGATGGGTAGACCGTACCACCTACATCCCCTACATATGCTAGTCTACCAGTGTAAGAGTTCACACGACTTAATCAACTATGCTAGAGCCCATAATAGCTTGTGGCTGCACACGGAAGTTTCTAGTATGAATAATCTCATGATCCCTTTGAGCCTGGGTGGCGGTCCATAGGAGAACTACACGGTACCCCGGGATTTCCAAAAAAATACAGGCAATCACTGGAATTCCCCAGGTGCCTCAATCCACCCAGATGTGTATTAAAGTTGCCACCTTAAGTTAACCATTAATTAAGAATACTCACATCTGTCATGAATACACTCAAACCCAATCCACATCTACGAGCATAGCATAGCAATATAAGCAAATGTAGAAGTAACTCCCAGGGTTTGACAATAAACAGGTGAATAGGTACTACCTCAGCTACTTCCCATCCCACAATTTAATTCAGATCCTAACCATGCAATTTATTTGGGGATGAAACTAATGCATAAAAACTGGGTATGGAAAGGATATGATCAAAGTGTGAACTTGCCTGTACTGTTGATGAAGATGATTCGCACTCAAAACTCTTGATAGTTCTACTCGTCACACTCCGGTCAATCTATCGTGAGCAAGCAATAGTAACCACACATAAGCAATCACTCAAAAGATCGGAAAGAACGAAGAAGACAATTCGAAAAAACATCAAAACCAAGCAAATAACTCTTGCAACATAAAACAATTTCTAACGGTACCAAAATTATGTGAATTTGGCCTTATCAGAAAGTTTAGGTCAAGAGCTTCGATTTGCAAAAAGAACCAACTAAGTCGGAGTTATAAAACTCAAGTTACGATCAAACGAAGTTTGAATACAAATCTGTTCTAATTCAAATTTTAAAATTTTAAAAACATGTTTAAGTTATTTTACTGGATAGAGGGGTTCATAACGAAGAAGTGGGCGTTGGTTTCGTTGGATTTGGACAAACGAGCAAAAAGTAGTGATCGTTTGAAGAACAGGGGCTAAACTGTAAATAAAATACTCACAAATAGATCCCTGGCCGAAAACCAAAATAAAAAGAAAAATCCTATCGAACGAACGTTCGCTACAGAACCCTACAGAACGAAAACGTTTGCTACCAGAAGCTAACGAGCGAACGCTCGCTAAATAAACTAACTAAAAAAATAAACCGAACTAAAAAGAAAAACCAAAAACTTAAATTAAAACCGGATCGGGGTTGACGGTTTATACCGGTTCGATCGGTTTTCCGTCGAAAAACCGGCGGCGGATCTCCGGCGGCTTCCCGTGGCGGCGGGCGTCGGCGAGGAGCGGGGCGACGCGAGGCGAGGCGGCGCGCGTGCGGCGGCGACGGCAACAGCGGCAACAGCAGGCGGCGGCGTGGGTGGCGGAAGGCGGCAGCGGCGAAGTGCAGAGGCGGCGCGAGATGCGAGGGCGCGGCGGCGGCGGTCCGAGGGCGCGGCAGCGGCGGCACGAGGCGAGGAGGCGAGCGGCGGCGCGAGGCCTGGGGCCCGGCTATATATAGCCTCAAGGGGGGGGGGCGGCTCGGGACAAGGACTCCCGCGAGAGGCGGTTGCGGCTGGGCTGGGCCGGCGGGCTAGGCTTCGGCCACGTTGGCCTGGTCCGGTGGAGAAAGTTTTTTTTAAAACACAGACAAACGAAAATAATAAAAACAAAAGAAACAAAAATATTATATAGGCATATAATACATCAAAAATTTCAGAAAAAGATTTTCTACAAGATGAACATTTTTTTTAAAGTCAAATAAAATCCATAAAAAATCAAATAAAACAAAGAGTGCTACTATTCTAATAATATCCAATAAAAATCATTTTAAAAATACCAAAATTAATTCAAATTTATTTCTCTCCAATTTTCTGATGTAGGGAATCATGTTACCCTATTTTCCATATATATTTTTTTGGGGAAAAATAATTTGAATAAAACCAAAATAACTCCAAATTGAAAATAATTTCAAAAGGACTTTAAATTTTGATCCTTTTAAACTTCCAACTCATATTTCATATGTTTTGAAGAAGTCATTTTATCTTCTCTCATGAAAATCATTGAGTTGCTTAAAGTTTCCGAATTTGAAATATTTTCAAATGAAATTCAAATATTTTCAACACCCCTTTTAATTTAAATAAATGGAAGAAGTCATGTCATCTTCTCTCCAGGGTTTTGTGGTGAAAAGAATTTGAATTCACGGAAATCATAAAATGCAAAAATGAAAGTTTGGGAAAGTCCTTTTATTCCCTCTCATTTAACTTTCAAAAAGTTTCGAATTTCACTCAATCAATCACACAACAATCAATCAAATCTATCTATTTATTATAACATTCCAAAATTTAGAATTTTGGGATGTTACAAACCTACCACCCTTAAAATGAATCTCGTCCTCGAGATTCGGAGAGGCTAGAAAGAAATAGGTTAGGTTCGGGGTCTTCTCAAAATCCATCGATCATCTCCGGGGTCTCGGGGCTACCACCCTTAGAAGCATTGATACGGTTTCATCATAACCGTGTATACTCCATCCTTATTCTTGACAGTGTCGGTTTCCTCAGATTCTCGGGAAAATTCCTTCTCTGGGCTCTTTCGGTAGTGGCATAACCTTTTCCTCAATTCTTCTGTCCTTTCATCTTGGTAAGGTTATTCCGAGACTGGGTCTTCATAACTGATAGGTCTGGCGCCAATACTAAACAACTATCGATATCTCATGGTGATCAACAATTTATGGTTTGTCCTGCAGGAAATGGGTCTGGTTTGAACCTCACCGTATAACCTACGGTTGGCAACAACTGCCTTATACAAGGGAAAAAATGCTAGACCATTCTAAGGTTCAAACAAGGTTTAATACCGTCGTCTCTCTACTATAGGTAAGTCACTCAAATTTACCATCCCACATAGCAAGGCGAATAATAAGAGTAAGTCGGTATGGTGATCAATCCATCCTGCACCCAAATCATTACCTTGTATACGGTTTAGCGAATCTCGCATGCTAACACTCGGTCGTCCTCACCAACATTGTAGAATTTCTCTTGTCGACGAACCAGGTTCGGATAAATCCATTGATTCTGCAAGCCAAACAAACATCTATCGCTTCTTCACAACTCTCAGGTTTTGCGTAAACTCCTATAAAATCGTCTGTGGGTAAGGTCGTAATCTCTTCCAGGGTTTTTTCCTTCAGCAAGAATGTGCTTGCTTCTTGGAAGGTCCTGGGGCTTGTAGGTTATGGGCCCACCTCATCACTTGTAAACCTTGAACTCATCATCGGGGCAACTGATCCTTAATCCAACATCCAACTTCCTGGTATTCTTAAATCCATCCGGTTGTACCGTCTCCCTTATCTCTTCCTTTTATTGGTACCAAACTAAGATGTGATCACTCAAACTCATCATGGAATTTCCATTGATCCATATTTCCAATATCATACCTCCTTTATATCCAATAGTAATTCATCTCTTCATCCTCGTGGGGTATCCCACATACCGAGATAAAAACTTATACTTATGAAGTCCATACTCCACTTCGTGGAACATCATTATCCTTTCCAGGGTCATGTGTCCTTACAGGGGAATATTCGCCATCTCTGCATGGCACTTCTTCAACTGGGAAACATGAAACACATCATGAACTCCTGACAGTCCTTCGGGTGACTCCAACTTGTTGGCTACTTCTCCCATACGCTCCAAAACTCGGTATGGTCCTACAAATCTCGGGGCTAACTTTCCCTTAACTCCAAATCGTTTAATTCCTCGCAGAGGGGACACACGAAGACATGCTCTGTCTCCAATTTCATAGACTACCTCCTTGCATTTTTGAGCCTGCATAACTCTTCAGCCTGGACTGATTTACCTTCAGTCTACCTCGAATCAACTTAACATTCTCTTCTGACTCCTTGATCACATTTGGTCCAAACAACTGGCGGTCTCCAAATTCATCCCGCATCAACGGTGTCTGGCTCCTTCTCCCATACAAAGCTTCAAAAGGGGCCATCTTCAAACTGGCTTGGTAACTGTTGTTGTATGAGAACTCCGCGTAAGGTAGATTATCATCCCTACTAGATCCATAATCTAGTGCACACGCTCTCAACATGTCCTCCAGAATCTGATTGACTCTCTCGGTCTATCCATCTGTCTGCGGATGAAAGGCTGTACTGAACTCTAGCCTAGTACCCAAAGTCTGGTGCAGCTGATTCCAAAACTTTGAGGTAAACTGTGTTCCTCTATCTGATACGATGGTCCTCGGAACTCCATGCAGACATACGATCCTGGTAATATATATCTTGGCCAACTTCGCACTTGTATAGGTGGTTTTCACTGGGATAAAGTGAGCTACTTTGGTCAAACGATCAACTACTACCCCGATAGAATCATATCCTGTTCGGGTTCTGGGAAATCCGGTAATGAAATACATGCCAAGCTTCTCTCACTTCCATTCGGGTATCGACATAGGCTGTAGTAATCCTGCTGGCTTCTGATGCTCTGCTTTTACTCTCTCTGGCATACATCACCGACGACTACATACTTCGCAATATCCTTCTTCATACCAGTCCACCAGAAATGCTCCTTCAAATCCAAATACATCTTGGTGTTTCCAGGGCGAATCGAGTATGGTGAGTCATGAGCCTCCTGAAGTATTACTTCCTGATCTTTGCATTATTGGGCACATATACACAGTCCTCGAACCATAAGGTGTCGTGCTCATCCTTACAAAAACATTTGGCCCTTCCTTTGATGGTTTGGTACATCCTCCACCAAGTAGCAGCACCTCTCTCAAAGCACCGAAGAGCATACTGGGTCATATCCTTTCCGACTATGGGGTTATTCTTCATGTGATCCTCCGTGTTCTGAATACATCGGTCCGTCTCCAATTGACTTATCGGTCCAGGAAACATGAGTTTATCTCCTTTCATCCTCTGTTGGGTCCATGGGTTTGGGGTGGGATAAGAGAGATAGAGAGGGATGCACACAAACAAAAGTTTTGAAAATGCAGATTTTATTTGTGGCTGTCGAGAAAAACATCAAACAAATGACAGCTCACAAACGTCGCATCTAACGTAGGTTTAACAGGGGTTTGGTCTTCTAAAGGTCAATAAATCTTCAAAATTGCCAAACTCTTCAAGTCTTGTTCATGTCTCCGATGGCTTCTTCCGATCATGCTTGTCTTTCACAAGTCCTTTTGCCAGATCCTCTCAGTTGACGCGAAGTCTCTCGTGGCGTCCTTTAATAATTGCGTTCCAAACTTCTGGATTTCAACATCCTTGGCATGAACCATAGTCCTACTGTCCTTCAGTTCCTGACGTATCTCCGGTATCTCGAGGTTTTGCTCCTCTAGCTTGGCTACTTTCAACTTCTGGGTCCTGAGTTCTTCACGAAACGCTTCCTTATCAAATACTGCTTCTTGTAGGTCCATCTTAACTTCTTGATGTAACACTCCAGATCATGGTGATACACCGACTAAGGTTAAAACTTCATCTTGCTGATAGGTGCTCCATCAGCCTTCTACCATCCAATCCTTCCATGCATATGCATGCTTAACTCGGCACGGTGACAATAGCATAAGCGGGCGATAACATCATGGATAGCCGTGTTTCTGCTCTTGTCATTTCCATGAGCTATTTCTCCATAGTTGATATCTCCTGCCTTAGGGTTTCTTGACAAAAACTTTGAGTACTAATGCTCCATGCTCCGGTCTTTCTTCGATACACCTTGATCTCGGGTAGTGACAGCTTCCATAGTCTGCCAAGTTCCATAAGGGGTAGCCTTCCTAGGTCATACAAATCTGGGAATTCTTCAGAGCCTTCAAATTCTCCTAGTCTTCGGAGTTTTCAACCGTTGAGGTTTCCATTATTCTAATGCACGGTAAAATCCTCTTCATTCCGAAGTGGTCTTAGCTGTCCAATATCTTGTACTTCTTGGAGTGGTCTCATCCGTCGAATCCTCGTGTGGTCAAATGGGGAAAGGGGTATAGTCTCACTTAAAAGGGAATTTTTTGAATAAGCTCAGAAGAGAAGAGAGGTAAAAGATCCTTTTGAAAAATGAAGTTGTAGAGAAAAGTCTTTCCTATGGGCTTGCCAGTTTCTAGGGTCACATCCTACAGTCAACATGTGCTCCGATACCATCTTGTAGCGACCCGACCTCAGACGGTCAAGTCTCTGTGCTTAAGTGTCATCCCTGGATCGGTATGCTGACACACACAGTACTCGAGGATTTATAACAGAGGTAAATCACATGTATAAAGTAACGTAAATACTATTACCTCAATCCAAATAGCGGAAGTAACAAGGTTGTGGATTCCCATCAACACCAACGGCAAAGTTGAGTGTAGAAATCGTAACCCTAACGTATCACTTACTCGTCATAAGAATCCTGCAACATGAGACGTTGCAGCCACAAAGGGTCAGTACATTGAATGTACTGGCAAATTCACACCATAGGATAATGATGAATAATAACTACCACTACATGCATATATGGCTTGTGGAAAAGCTCTATGGTTATAAGGTTTTTGCGAAAAGCCAATTTTTCCCTACTGCAAAGGAATAAATTTTATTTAACTACAAAGTTTGTTGAAAAATATTGAGAAGGTAAACCCCCTCTCAATCCCAATTAAAAGTAATCATTAACAACCCAACAAATTATTTAAGTAACGTGATGAGATCAACATGATAATCCAAGAACCAGATACTCAAGATGTCCATAACTGGGGACACGGCTAACCATGATTAGTTTGTACACTCTGCAGAGGTTTGTGTGCACTTTTCCCCACAAGACTCGATCGCCTCCATTGGATTTCTCGCACTACAAGGTGTTTGAGAAACGGATGACCGAGACATAGTCTTTCAGAAGCGTTAGCACCTTACGATGGGTAGACCGTACCACCTACATCCCCTACATCTGCTAGTCTACCACTGTAAGAGTTCACACGACTTAATCAACTATGCTAGAGCCCATAATAGCTTGTGGCTGCACACGGAAGTTTCTAGTATGAATAATCTCATGATCCCTTTGAGCCTGGGTGGCGATCCATAGGAGAACCACACGGTACCCCGGGATTTCCAAAAAAATACAGGCAATCACTGGAATTCCCCAGGTGCCTCAATCCACCCAGATGTGTATTAAAATTGCCACCTTAAGTTAACCATTAATTAAGAATACTCACATCTGTCATGAATACACTCAAACCCAATCCACGTCTACGAGCATAGCATAGCAATATAAGCAAACGTAGAAGTAACTCCCAGGGTTTGACAATAAACAGGTGAATAGGTACTACCTCAGCTACTTCCCATCCCACAATTTAATTCAGATCCTAACCATGCAATTTGTTTGGGGATGAAACTAATGCATAAAAACTGGGTATGGAAAGGATATGATCAAAGTGTGAACTTGCCTGTACTGTTGATGAAGATGATTCGCACTCAAAACTCTTGATAGTTCTACTCGTCACACTCCGGTCAATCTATCGTGAGCAAGCAATAGTAACCACACATAAGCAATCACTCAAAAGATCGGAAAGAACGAAGAAGACAATTCGAAAAAACATCAAAACCAAGCAAATAACTCTTGCAACATAAAACAATTTCTAACAGTACCAAAATTATGTGAATTTGGCCTTATCAGAAAGTTTAGGTCAAGAGCTTCGATTTGCAAAAAGAACCAACTAAGTCGGAGTTATAAAACTCAAGTTACGATCAAGCGAAGTTCGAATACAAATCTGTTCTAATTCAAATTTTAAAATTTTAAAAACATGTTTAAGTTATTTTACTGGATAGAGGGGTTCATAACGAAGAAGTGGGCGTTGGTTTCGTTGGATTTGGACTAACGAGCAAAAAGTAGTGATCGTTTGAAGAACAGGGGCTAAACTGTAAATAAAATACTCACAAATAGATCCCTAGCCGAAAACTAAAATAAAAAGAAAAATCCTATCGAACGAACGTTTGCTACAGAACCCTACAGAACGAAAACGTTTGCTACCAGAAGCTAACGAGCGAACGCTCGCTAAATAAACTAACTAAACAAAGTTAACCGGACTAAAAAGAAAAACCGAAAACTTAAATTAAAACCGGATCGGGGTCGACGGTTTATACCGGTTCGATCGGTTTTCCGTCAAAAAACCGGCGGCGGATCTCCGGCGGCTTCCCGCGGCGGCGGGCGTCGGTGAGGAGCGGGGCGACGCGAGGCGAGGCGGCGCGCGAGCGGCGGCGGCGGCGCCAGCAGCAGGCGGCGGCGTGGGTGGCGGAAGGCGGCAGCGGCGAAGTGCAGAGGCGGCGCGAGATGCGAGGGCGCGGCAACGGCGGCACGAGGCAAGGAGGCGAGCGGCGGCGCGAGGCCCGGGGCCCGGCTATATATAGCCTCGAGGGGGGCGGCGGCTCAGGACGAGGACTCCCGCGAGAGGCGGTTGCGGCTGGGCTGGGCCGGCGGGCTGGGCTTCAGCTCGGTTGGCCTGGTCCGGTGGAGAATTTTTTTTTTAAAACACAGACAAACGAAAATAATAAAAACAAAAGAAACAACAATATTTTATATGCATATAATACATCAAAATTTTCAGAAAAAGATTTTCTACAAGATGAACATTTTTTTAAAGTCAAATAAAATCCATAAAAATTCAAATAAAACAAAGAGTGCTACTGTTCTAATAATATCCAACAAAAATCATTTTAAAAATACCAAAATTAATTCAAATTTATTTCTCTCCAATTTTCTGATGTAGGGAATCATGTTACCCTATTTTCCATATATATTTTTTTGGAGAAAAATAATTTGAATAAAACCAAAATAACTCCAAATTGAAAATAATTTCAAAAGGACTTCAAATTTTGATCCTTTTAAACTTCCAACTCATATTTCATATGTTTTGAAGAAGTCATTTTATCTTCTCTCATGAAAATCATGAGTTGCTTAAAGTTTCCGAATTTGAAATATTTTCAAATGAAATTCAAATATTTTCAACACCCTTTTAATTTAAATAAATGGAAGAAGTCATGTCATCTTCTCTCCAGGGTTTTGTGGTGAAAAGAATTTGAATTCACGGAAATCATAAAATGCAAAAATGAAAGTTTGGGAAAGTCCTTTTATTCCCTCTCATTTAACTTTCAAAAAGTTTTGAATTTCACTCAATCAATCACACAACAATCAAACAATCAATCAAATCTATCTATTTATTATAACATTCCAAAATTTAGAATTTTGGGATGTTACACTTACACTAAATGATCTCACACATTTAGAAGCAATTTTTATTGCCTTTTTGCACCGATGACAACTTCTTGGGGGATCTTGCTCAATCCCTAGGTAGGTATGGTGGACACTTGAAAATAAGATATGGGTTTAAGGGTTTTGGATGCACAAGTAGTATCTCTACTTAGTGCGGAATTTTGGGCTAGCAAAGATAGGGGTAAGCACCACATGTTGAAGGATCTATGAAAATATGACTTCTATTTGAATATAAACAAACATAAACCATTAAGTTGTCTTCCTTGTCCAACATCAACAATTTTGGCATATAATATTTTGATGAGGGCTCACAATCCCAAAAGATTTCTAGGATAGTATATTTATATGTGAGTCTTCACTTCCCTTATTATTCTTTCATGAGTTGCATAATTGACTAATTATACGTTTGTCAATCTCTAATAAAATTTTCTACTTATACTTTTCCTTATGTGGTGCCATCACCTACCATAGGATTAGTATATGATCTCTTCATTATTTCTTTCCTTTTTTTATTTCCTTTCTCTTTGTATTTCCTATTTCTTTTCTTTAATTGCAACATGAGAGTAAAGAAAGGAAAAACTCAAACTAAACTTTATTATATAACTTGCACACGATTACAAGGATAGATCTCTAAGCAAACTCTCAAGGAAGAAAGGATTGAACTAACTTTTATTCATCTAAAGCAAAAGATCGAACTAAAATAAGTAAAAGCAAAAAGATAGTGGATGATACGATACCGGGGCACCTCCCCCAAGCTTGGCGGAAGCCAAGGGGAGTGCCCATACCTGATACTCAGTTCTCCTTTGGTGGTGAAGAAGGTGATGGTGGTGATGAAGAAGGGATCTTGTCCTCGGATTTCCATGGCAGTGGTCCACCATCATAACAGGAGGAGTGAGTCTCACGGGTCCTGCAACCAGCAGCCAAACTCATACCTTTAAACCTTGCCTCATATTCAAAGACTTGGTTTTGAAGATCATAGATTTGGCTTTGGAGAAAGTTGATTTGCTCGTGAGGGTGAAGACGATGTCCTTCATGGGCTTGCCACCCACATTGAGATCACGGGAGAGGTCTGTGATCATAAGGTGATTGGCGTTGAGTCCACGCTCCACCATCCCCTTGCACCGGAAGACGTCTGCTCCATGGCTTCAAGCCTGGCCTCCAATGTTCCCGTCCCCTTTGGACATGGCACATCGCGGAGGTGAAGCACCCCCTCATGCATCTGGATGACCTGAGGGTGCTGCACCACCTCCCGAAGGTATGGGTTGATGACGTTCTTGAAGAACTTGTCCTTGGAGGAGCTTGAAGTGGCCATGGTAGATGGGATCTGACAGAAAATAGCAAGGAAAAGAAAATAGAGGATTTCTCCACGATAAGGTGATCAACAGGTTCGGGAAGTATATATAGATTTTTTATCTTGGAGGACAAGCATACGGTAGAAAAACGGAGTTCGGAAGGTGTCCCAGGTGGGCACAACCCACCTGGGCGTGCCAGGAGGCTTGCCTGGCGCACCCTGGTGTCGTGTGCCCACCAGGGTACGCTTCCTGGAAGTTTCTTTATTTCCTAAATGTTTAAATATTCCAAAACTGATAAAAAATAATTTTGCGTATTTTTCGGAGTCCGTTTACTTACCGTATCACGTACCTCCTTATTTTCACGATTCTGGAGTGTTCCGGAAGGACCCTTTTATGTGTTCTTCCAGTGTCAAAGTTTGGATAATATTACTTTCAACATTAACGGGCGTACCTGAGATGTAATGTTTTATTCGTTGTCCATTGACAACCTTCGGGTTAGTACCTTTGGAATTATTTATTTTGATGGCTCCAGACCGATAAATCTCCTCGATGACATATGGGCCTTGCCATTTGGAGAGGAGTTTTCCTGCAAAGAATCTGAAATGACAGTTGTACAAAAGAACACATTCTCCGACTTTAAACTCACGCTTTTGGATTCTTTTGTCATGCCAACTTTTAACTTTGTCTTTGAATAATTTTGCATTTTCATAAGCTTGGGTTCTCCATTCATCTAAAGAGCTAATATCAAATAACCTCTTTACACTAGCAAGTTTGAAATCATAGTTGAGCTCTTTAACGGCCCAATATGCTTTATGTTCTAACTCAAGAGGCAAATGACAAGCTTCTCCATAAACTATTTTATAAGGAGACATACCCATAGGATTTTTATATGTTGTTCTATAAGCCCAAAGTGCATCATCTAATTTCTTAGACCAATTCTTCCTGGAGCTATTGACAGTCTTCTGCATAATTAATTTCATTTCTCTATTGCTAAGTTCAACTTGACCACTAGACTGAGGATGATAAGGCGATGCAATTATATGGTTAACATCATACTTGGCAAGCATTTTACGGAAAGCACCATGAATAAAGTGTGAACCACCATCAGTCATTAAATATCTAGGGACTCCAAACCTTGGGAAAATAACTTCCTTAAGCATTTTAATATAGGTGTTGTGATCAGCACTACTGGTTAGAATAGCTTCTACCCATTTAGTAACATAATCAACATCAACCAAAATATGTGTATACCCATTAGAGGAAGGAAAAGGTCCCATGTAATCAAATCCCCAAACATCAAATGGTTCAACAACAAGTGAATAATTCATGGGCATTTCTTGATGCTTACCAATATTACCTATCCTTTGACATTCATCACAAGATAAGACGAACTTACGGGCATCCTTGAAGAGAGTAGGCCAATAAAATCCAGACTGCAATACCTTGTGAGCAGTTCTATCTCCAGCATGATGCCCTCCATAAGCTTCGGAGTGACATTTCCATAGGATTTGTCCCTGTTCATGCTCAGGTACACAACGTCTAATAATACCATCTACTGCTTCTTTATAAAGATGTGGGTCATCCCAAAAGTAATGTCTTAAATCATAGAAGAATTTTTCCTTTTGTTGGTATGTAAAGCTAGGTGGTAAACATTTAGAAACAATGTAATTAGCATAATCAGAATACCAAGGAGTACTGTGAGCAACATTTATTGCAACTAACTGCTCATCAGGAAAACTATCACCAATAGGTAGTGGGTCATCAAGCACATTTTCAAGCCTAGATAAATTATCAGCTACTAGGTTCTCAGCTCCTTTTCTATCAATGATATGTAAATCAAATTCTTGTAATATGAGAAGCCATCGAATAAGTCTAGGTTTAGCATCTTTCTTTTCCATAAGATATTTAATAGCAGCATGGTCTGTTTGAACAGTTACTTTGGAATCAACAATATAAGGTCTAAATTTCTCACAAGCAAACACCACTGCTAAGAATTCTTTTTCAGTAGTAGCATAATTTCTTTGAGCACTGTCTAGAGTTTTACTAGCATAATGAATAACATTAAGTTTCTTATCAACTCTTTGTCCTAGAACAGCACCAACAGCATAATCACTAGCATCACACATAATTTCAAAAGGTAAGTTCCAATCAGGTGGTTAAACAAAAGGTGCAGAAATTATGGCTTTCTTGAGTGTTTCAAAGGCTTACAATCATCATCGAAAACAAAGGGAATATCCTTTTGCAAGAGACTACTGAGAGGCCTAGAAATTTTAGAGAAGTCTTTAATAAATCTCCTATAGAAACCAGCATGACCTAAGAAACTACGAATACCTTTTATATCTTTAGGACATGGCATTTTCTCAATTGCATCAACCTTAGTTTTGTCCACTTCAATACCTCTTTCAGAAATTTTATGACCCAAGACAATGCCTTCATTAACCATAAAGTGTCACTTCTCCCAATTCAAGACAAGATTTCTTTGTTCACATCTCTGCAAAACTCGATCAAGATTGCTTAAACAATCATCAAAAGACTTCCCATAAACAGAAAAGTCATCCAGGAAAACCTCAACAATCTTTTCACAAAAGTCAGAGAAAATAGCAGTCATACATCTTTGAAAGGTAGCAGGTGCATTACATAAACCAAAACGCATATGCGTCTATAAGCATAGGTTCCAAAAGGACAAGTAAAAGTGGTATTTTCTTGATCAGGTTGAGAAACAGGTATTTGTGAAAAGCCAGAATATCCATCAAGGAAGCAAAAGTGTGTGTGCTTAGATAATCTTTCAAGCATTTGATCAATAAAAGGCAAAGGGTAATGATCTTTTCTAGTTGCTTTGTTTAATTTTCTAAAATCTATTACCATTCTATAGCCTGTGACAATTCTTTATGGAATAAGTTCATTCTTATCATTAGGAACAACAGTTATACCTCCTTTCTTAGGAACACAATGAACAGGACTTACCCATCTACTATCAGCTATAGGATAGATTATACCTGCTTCCAGAAGTTTTAATATTTCCGTTCTTACCACTTCTTTCATCTTTGGATTTGACCGATGTTGGTGATCAACAACGGGTTTAGCATCAGGTTCCATATCAATTTTGTGCTGACATAGAGAGGGACTAACGCCCTTTAAATCATCAAGAGTATATCCAATAGCAGCTCGGTGCTTCCTTAGAACTTTCAATAATCTTTCTTCTTCATGTTCTGAAAGGTTAGCACTGATAATAATAGGATATATCTTCTTTTCATCAAGATAAGCATATTTCAAAGTGCCTGGCAGTTGTTTTAATTCAAACATAGGATCACCTTTAGGTGGAGGAGGACCTCCTAGAGTTTCAATAGGCAAATTGTGTTTAAGCATAGGACGTTTTTCAAAGAAATTTTTATCTATTTCATTTCTTTCATGCATATGTAAATCATTTTCATGGTCTAGCAAATATTTTTCTAAGGGATCAGTAGGTGGTACAGCAATAGAAGCAAGACCAATTAATTCATCTTTACTAGGCAATTCTTTTTCATGAAGCTTTCTACTAAACTTGGAAAAATTAAATTCATGAGACTCATCACCAAAACTAACACCGACAGTTTGCTTCTCACAATCTATCTTAGCATTAACTGTGTTCAAGAAAGGTCTACCAAAGTTAATGGGACAAAAGTCATCTTGCGGGGAACCAAGAACAAGAAAATCAGTAGGGTATTTAATTTTCCCACACAAGACTTCAACATCTCTAACAATCCAAACCGATGATATAGTGTTCTATTAGCAAGTTTAATAGTAACATCTATGTCTTCTATTTCTGCGGGTGCTATGTCATTCATAATTTCTTGATATAACGTGTAAGGAATAGCACTCACACTAGCACCTATGTCACATAAACCATGATAACAGTGATCTCCTATTTTAACTAAGATGACAGGCATGCCAACAACAGGTCGATGTTTGTCCTTTTTATCAGGTTTGGCAATTCTAGCAGCTTCTTCACAGAAGTAAATAAACATGCCCATCTATATCTTCTTCTAAGATATCTTTAACCATAGCAATGCTAGGTTCTACTTTGATTTGTTCATCAGGTTTAGGTGTTCTGATATAGCTTTTGTTAACCACAGTTGAAACTTTAGCATGTTCCTTTATCCTAACAGGGAAAGGTGGTTTCTTTATATAAGCAGAAGGAACAACTGGATCAACATTATAAAGTGTAGTTTCTTCTTTAATTAGTACCAGTTCTTTAATTTCCTCTTTAATAGGTGGGTGATATTTAAACCACTTCTCTTTAGGGAGATCAACATGAGTAGCAAATGATTCACAAAAGGAGGCTACTATCTCAGAGTCAAGTCCATATTTAGTGCTAAACTTTTGAAAAGCATCGGTATCCATAAAAGATTTAACACAATCATACTTAAGTTTAATACCTCACTCTTTACCTTCGTCGAGTTCCCAATCTTCAGAGTTGCATTTAATTATTTCCAAAAGATCCCACCGGAATTCAATAGTCTTGTTCATAAAAGAACCAGCACAAGAAGTACCAAGCATGGTTTGATCATTACGAGAAAGCCGAGCATAAAAATTCCGGATAATAATTTCTCTTGAGAGCTCATGGTTGGGGCATGAATATAACATTGACTTAAGCCTCCCCCAAGCTAGAGCGATACTTTCTCCTTCACGAGGCCAAAAATTATATATATAATTCCGATCACGATGAACTAGATGCATAGGATAAATTTTTTGGTGGAACTCCAATTTCAAACGATTCCAATTCCAAGATCCAATATCATCACATAGCCTATACCATGCCAATGCTTTTCCCTTCAAAGATAAAGGGAAAACCTTTTTCATAACTTCATCCCTGGGTAAACCTCCAAGCTTAAACAATCCACAAATTTGTTCCACAATATATCAAATGCATATCAGGATGTTCGGTTCCATCTCCTACATAAGGATTAGCTAGCAGTTGTTCTATCATACCCGAAGGAATTTCATATTCAATATTTTCAGTAGGTGCAGTAGGTTGAGGGGTAACTAATTGTAGTTCCGGACGAGGTGAAGATACCCCGAACAAACCCCTCAAAGGATTGTTTTCCATAGTAACAAGTGACAATAAATTTCAGCACACTATATAAATGTTTCCTTACCAAATTCCACTTACCAAAGGCGCTTTACTCCCCAGCAACGGCGCCAGAAAATAGCCTTGATGACCCACAAGTATAGGGGATCAATTGTAGCTATTTTCGATAAGTAAGAGTGTCGAACCCAACGAGGAGCAGAAGGAAATGACAAGTAGTTTTCAGTAAGGTAATGTCTGCAAGTGCTGAAATTGTAAGTAGCGGAGTAGTTTGATAGCAAGATAATTTGTAGCGAGCAAGTAACGAAAGTAGTAAAAAAGTGAAGCAAGGTAGCCCAATCCTTTTGAGGCAAAGGACGGGCCAAAACGGTCTCTTATGATAAGCAAAGCATTCTTGAGGGTACACGGGAATTTCATCTAGTCACTTTACTCATGTTGGTTTGATTTGTGTTCGGTACTTTGATAATTTCATATGTGGGTGGACCGGTGCTTAGGTGTTGTTCTTACTTGAACAAACCTCCTACTTATGATTAACCCTCCCGCAAGTATCTGCAACTACGAGAAAAGTATTAAGAATAAATTCTAACCATAGCATTAAAATTTTGGATCCAATCGGTCCCTTACGGAATAGCGCAT
Source organism: Aegilops tauschii subsp. strangulata (assembly GCF_002575655.3). Lineage (NCBI taxonomy): Eukaryota > Viridiplantae > Streptophyta > Magnoliopsida > Poales > Poaceae > Aegilops > Aegilops tauschii. The sequence continues at coordinate 271,318,838 of NC_053037.3, read as the reverse complement.
AAAGTGGGGTTTAAGCTTCTGTCACTCTCGCAACCCATCATCTAATTGCTAATCCAAAATGCATTCCCTTAGGCTCAAATATGGTGAAGTGTCATGTAGTCGACGTTCACATGACACCACTAAGGGAATCACAACATACATACTATCAAAATATCAAACACATATCAAATTCACATGATTACTTGCAACATGATTTCTCCCGTGACCTCAAGAAAAAAAGTAACTATTCATGAATAATAAAATTCTCATGATCAGAGGAGTATTAAATAGCATATTGGATTTGAACATATAATCTTCCACCAAATAAACCATATAGTAATCAACTACAAGATGTAATCAACACTACTAGTCACCCACAAGCACCAATCTATAGTTCCGGTAGCAAGATTGAACACAAGAGATGAACTAGGGTTTGAGATGAGATGGTAATGTTGAAGATGTTGATGGAGATTGCCCTCCCCAAGATGGGAGAGTTGTTGGTGATGATGATGACGATGATTTCCCCCTCCGGGAGAGAAGTTCCCCCGGCGGAATCGCTCCGCCGGAGGGCAAAAGTGCTCCTGCCCAAGTTCCGCCTCGAGGTGGCAGCGCTCCGTCCCGAAAGTCCTCTCCTTATTTTTTTTTCTAGGTCAAAATGACCTATATACCATAAGATGGGCACCGGAGGTGGGCCTGGGTGAGCACAACCCACCAGGGCGCGCCTAAGCTGCCTGGCGCGCCCAGGTGGGTTGTGCCCACCTACTGGGCCCCCCTCTGGTAGTTATTTGCTCCAATAATTCTCATATATCCTCGTGAAGTTTTAGCTCATTTGTAGTTGTGCAGAATAGGTAGCCTGACGTAGGTTTTTCAGGTCCAGATCTCCAGCTGCCGGAATTCTCCCTCTTTGTGTATACCTTGCATATTATGAGAGAAAAGGCATTAGAGATACTCCAAAAAGCATTATTATGGATAAAAACAGCATAAATAACTATAAGAAAACAGGATGCAAAATGGACGTATCATTGCCATTTGATTATTAGTGGCTATTATGATTATTTTCATGATAGTATTTGATATTATGCTTTGGAGTATTACTTTGGATACGATGCTATCATGTCTATCTATGGTTAGCTATCTTGCTCTTGTTATTGGATTAGTAGCATCATTATATCTGGGTTCAACATGATAGTAGTGATATGTTGTCCTCGGAGTATTTTGATATGACGATAGTATGCTCTGGATCATTTGTTGGATATCGCTATAACTTGGATCACAGGTTGATATGATATTGGAGTATCAGTTATCAAAAATCTACCTTGGGGACAAATTCCGTCATTTCGTTGGTCATGTGCCACCAAACCAGGCTTTTCCAGCGCGACCACATTTGCCTTTACGGGGAGGCCATAATACGGTCTTTTGTTATGCCTCTTGCCGGTGCCTCCAACTAGGGAAGGTTATGTGTGCTTGCTACCCTGATCAGGTAGGCGACCGTAAACCTTGTGTGCCCGAGTTGTTTGCGTGCTTTTGTCGCCATTTGGGACCGTTTTTTATTTTGCCACGACGGCGGCGGTTGGATGTCCAGAGTGGCATCGGGGCCAGCCATGACTTAGCCCAAAGGGGAGTTGGTCGGAGTGGCCGGGAGAGTGTCATGTAGTAGATTGGTTTTGTCGGAACGCCGTTGGTCCACCTGAATGGGAGAATGAGGCAATGGGCTCTGTGGTGTGGGTACAGTGTGCTAACCTCTGCAAAGTGTGTTTAATCTACCGATAGCCGCGTCCTCGGTCATGGGCACAGTTCGTACTAGGTCACACCGTTCGATCATGACGGAATAACTTTTAGATGACTTATATGTTGATTATGTGAGCAGTAACTATTCGGCAAGATGTTGATGATGATGTTGGGATGATCTCGAGGATGATCCTTCAGTTGTGATGTGATCATGTGGTGATCACGAGGAGGTATTGATCACGAGGTGATCGAGGTGACATATTGCTTGGCCAGATAACCAAGAGTGAGATAGTTCTTGAGATGGTGGTTCAACTGTAATCTTAGTAGTACCATATCATGCTTAGTTATTGCTTCTGCATCATAGTAGTTAATAACTTAATCTATTAATGCTATGTTGTTGTTTTGCCTTGACGCTTTTGGTTTTTGTGATCTTGCAAGTACATTCAATGTACTGACCTGGCATGTCATGCCAGATTGTAGGTGATGCCGTGATTGAGTGCTTGTCGAGGTTACTGATCGTGTGAGCTAGATCGTGTCCCAGCCAGAGTCCGTGCGGAGTGAGTTCACCACCGTCGTCGTTGTTCCGCTACTAGAAGTATTCCGCTACCACTAGTTGTTTCACTGCTAGCATAGAGCTACCTTAGCAGGCGTAGTGTCTCCATGCCGATGTGACCCTTTGTAACATCATACCTTTGTACCTTATCCTTTGTAATAAGAGTTGATTTGTTTTATGTCAAGCAGTGTCATATTCCAGAAGACTTAATCTTTGGGCTGGAATACGGGGTGTTTCAGTTTCTCTGAGCTGGGGTGCCACATACACTTCCTATGCATAGGGACTTTATCAGCAAACAATTTATGGGAGCAAGAATCAACTAGTATAGGAAGGCAAGCACATCATGACTTCAAAACTTTCAACACATAGAGAGGAAACTTCTTATTGTTGAGATATGTAGAAGCATATATTACTCTCTCATAATAATTTTCAGTAGCATCTTGAATGAATTCAACAATATAGCTATCACATAAAGCATTCTTTTCATGATTAATAAGCATAGAAATTTCATTACTCTCCACATAAGCAAATTTATCCTCATTCATAATGGTGGGAGCAAACTCAACAAAATAACTATCACATGATACTTGATTCACGTAATCAATTTGAGCATTAAAATCATGATGACAAGTTTATTGGATATCATTACTCTTTATAGCATACATATCATCACAATAATTATCATATATAGAAACTTTGTTCTCATAATAATCAATTAAAACCTCTTCCAAAATAGTGGATTCATCACTAAATAAATCATGACCTCACCAAATCCACTTTTATCAATATTGTAATAAGATTCAACACCCTCCAAAATAGTGGGATCATTACCTAGAGTTGGCACTCTTTCAAATCCACTTTCATCAATATAATCGTCATAAGTAGGAGGCATGCAATCATCATAACAAACTTCCACATCAAAACTTGGGGGACTAAAAATATCATCTTCATCAAACATAGCATCCCGAAGCTCGTGGCTTTGCATATCATTAGCTTCATGGATATTCATAGAATTCATACTAACAACATTGCAATGATGCTCATCATTCAAGGATTTTATGACAAATATTTTATTGAATTGTTCTTCTATCAATTGGGCACAGTCTCCGCTCCATCATTTTCAAGAAAGACATCATAAAGATGAATAATATTAGGCAACCTCAATTCCATTTTTTGTACTTCTCTTTTTATAAACCAAAGTAGTGATAAAACAAGAAACTAAAAGATTCAATTGCAAGATCCAAAGATATACCTTCAATCACTCACCTCCCCGACAACGGCGCCAGAAAAGAGCTTGATGTGTACTACACAACTTATTCTTGTAGACTCGTGTTGGGCTTCCAAGCTAGAGTTTTGTAGGACAGTAGAAATTTTCCTTCAAGTGGATGACCTAAGGTTATTCAATCCGTGGGAGGCGTAGGATGAAGATGGTCTCTGTCAAACAACCCTGCAATCAAATACAAGAAATCCCTTGTGTCCCCAACACACCCAATACAATGGTAAATTGTATAGGTGCACTAGTTTGGCGAAGAGATGGTGATACAAGTGTAGTATGGATAACAGATATAGGTTTTTATAATATGAAAATAAAAAATTAGCAATATAACAAGTGATAAAACGGAGCACAAACAATATTGCAATGCTTATAAACAAGGCCTAGGGTTCATACTTTCACTAGTGCAATCTCTCAATAGTGCTAACATAATAAATCATATAGCAATCCCTCAACGTGCGACAAAGAGTCACTCCAAAGTTCTTATCTAGCGGAGAACATAATATGAAATTGTTTGTAGGGCACAAAACCACCTCAAAGTTATCCTTTCCGATCAATCTATTGTGCTATTCCTATAAGTGTCACAACTACCCTAGAGTTTGTACTAAAATAACACCATATGATACACATCAATCAACTCTAATGTCACCTAGATACTCCAATGTCACCACAAGTATCCATGAGTTGATTATTTGATATGCATCAAACAACTTCAGATTCATAATATTGAATCCAACACAAAGAATTTCAAAGAGTGCCCCAAAGTTTCTACCGGAGAAAGTAGGACGAAAACGTGGATCAACCCCTATGCATAGATTACCCCAATGTCATCTCGGGAATCCGTGAGTTGAGTGCCAAAACATACATCAAGTGAATCAATATAATACCCCATTGTCACCACGGGGATTCATATGCAAGACATGCATCAAGTGTTCTAAAATCCATAAAAGTATTCAATCCGATAATAGTGAAACATCAAAGGTAAAACTCAATTCATCAGAACAAGATAGAGAGGGAGAAACACCATATGATCCAACTATATTAGCAAAGCTCGCAGTACATCAAGACCGTGCCAAATCAAGAACATGAGAGAGAGAGAGAGAGATCAAACACATAGCTACTTGTACATACCCTCAGCCCCGAGGATGAACTAGTCCCTCCATATCTTGGTGGCCGCCGAGATGATGAAGATGGCCTCTGGTGATGATTTCCCCCTCCACAGGGTGTCAGAACAGGCTCCCGATTGAGTTTTCGTGGATACAGAGGCTTGCGGCGATGGAACTTCTCATCTAGGGCTCTTTCTGAGGGTTTGGGTATTTATAGGAATTTTTGGCATCGGTTTCACATCAAGGGGGGCCACGAGGGAGCGACAAGCTCGGGGGCACGCCCTAGGGGGGCATGCCCCCCAGGCTTGTCATGCCCTCGTGGCTCTTCTGGCCTGGCTCTGGTGCTCCGTGGGTCTCTCTTGGTCCATAAAAAATCACCGTAAATTTTTAGCCCATTCTAAGAACTTTTGTTTCTGTACGAAAAACAACACCACTGTAGTTCTGTTGAAAACAACGTCAGTCCGGGTTAGTTCTAAACAAATCATACCAAAACCATATAAAATTGTTGTAAACATGGCATGAATACTTCATAAATTACAGATACGTTGGAGACATCTCAATGACTTCCAGGATTTCTGCAAGCCCCGGATGAAGAAGGTAGAGCATAGCAAGGATTTGAGATATCTTGACAAACACGGCGACAAACTCTCCCTTGTCGTGAACTGCATCATCCGCCTCAGAGCTGCTGGCCTAACCATCGAAATGGTAGGCGCTGATTTCCTCCGGCGCTGCATCATCCCCTGGAGAAGAAGGAACATCGCGCCTGGGTGTTCAAAAAGACCACTGACATCTTGCGGCTACATAATGAACTTGGCAACAACTTGATAGTGTTGCAACACTCCAGCCTCTGTCATCAGCTGATTTGAACCACCGTGTGACGCCCCCGACTTAATCGTGCACTAATCATACAAGCAAATGCACACGATCAAGATCAGAGACTCATGGGAAGATATCACAACACAACTCTAGACACAAATTCAAACATAAAGCTTATATTACAAGCCAGGGCTACGAAGGCTCGAATACATAAGTCAACAGAAGCAACAATATCTGAGTACAGAAATAAGTAAACAAATCTGCCTTAAGAAGGCAAGCAAAACAATGACATCTGGATCGAAAAGGCGCAGGCCTCCTGCCTGGGAGGCTCCTAACTACTCCTGGTCGTCGACGGTCTCCACATAGTACTAGGCTCCCTCAGGGTAGCAGTAGTAGTCATCGACGGGATCAGCTGGCTCCTAGACTCCGTCATCTGATTGCAACAATCGAGTAGAGGAGCAAAGCAACCGTGATTACTCATCCAAAGTACTTTTAAGACTTACATCAGATCTATACTAAGTATGCATCAGTATCAAAGCAATGGGGCTATATCGTTGGACTAGACTGCAGAAATGACAGAATAGAAGGGAAGGCCTAGCCTATCAAAGACTAGCATCTTGCAGTGTCTTGCAGCATTAGAAGAGTGCAGATTAGCGTATTATAAGTAAAAAGTATAGCTTAGTAACGCCCAGAGATCCTTCCTCGACTCCCTGCAAGAAAGCAATCCCGGAGCCATCACATCCATTAATGTCTCCCATATCCAATTCTAGTTCTAACAGATCGGGATACAACTCTGAGTGTCCGTTACCATGGACACGGCTATTTGAATAGATATACTTCCCTGCAAGGGGGCACCAACTTACCCAACACGCTCGATTAACTCCGGCGGAACACATTTTTCTGGGTCATCCCCGACCTTGGCTGATCGACACACCGTAGTCCTACCTAGGCTCAACAGAGAGGCCAGCACGCCGCTCTACATCCTAAATACGAAGGGGTCATGGGCCAATCATCCTTTGCAATCCTGCACATTGCAAGGATGGCTGGGATCAGTCATGGTACCTCTTTATACAAAGCAGGTGCTTACGTGGACCACCCGGGCGCGTGCCGCTCAACTGCTGACATCTGAGAGCTTTCAGAAGAATCATACGACATCGAGTGCCCATACTTATTTACGCGTGGTGGTTAGTGTGAAAAGTCCATAGGCCTGCTCAGATCACATATCCAAACCCGTTAGTGTCTTAGAAGCGCGCAGAGACGATCAATGATCTTGGCGACCCGTCTCGAGGACTTACGGCAAGGGTCAGGCCCATCCCTCTCTAGGGCGGTCTACCTGCTCGGTCGTGCCTCATAATTATCTTGCGGGCACCCTCTTGGTCAACCCGACTTTAGTAACTCTCACGGGTACCCCTCGGAGCCGACTTGACTTCAACAAGGAACTGAGATAAAGTCGAGGATCAGTGCGTCCATAACATCAAGGGGAAATCCGAGGAATCACCCTCGATGGATTCCCACTCGATGTTACTGTCAAGGTGACCTTGGAGGAGTCACCCTCGAAGGGTTCACACTAGAGGTGTTGCACGAGAGAGTCGTTATCGGGAGTGGTGAAGGAGGAATCACCCTCTAAAATCCACGACCGATTAGCTACATTATGGAGATATCATCAGGAGTGCAATACGAGGTATCACCCTCGACACTCAATAGTAGCTCTGCAGAGTCGTACAACTAGGGGTGTCAGTGATGTGTTGGTCTCTGCACGTCGATCACACTCATCGAGTCATCCGGTAACAAAGCAGGGCAACAATGACAAGGGTGAGGGGTCACTGATGGATCACTAACCAACCTATACTAAGCATATAGGATAACATGTAAAGTAACGATAACAGGTTACAAAAACAGGCTATGCATCAGAATAGGAACTATCAAACAATAGTATCAAAATCTAATGCAAGCATGAGAGAGAAAGAATGGGTGATATAGGAATGATCGAGGGGTTTTGCTTGCCTAGAAGCTCTGTAGACAAATACGGACCCTCGATGATGAAGTAGTCGATCACCAGATCAACAGCAGACTCGAGGTCTACCGAAAAAGAAGTAACAGAGGGGGAAACAAATAAATAACGAAAAAATCAAATGCAACAAAAAGCATGACATGGCAATACTCTGTCCTAGGGGAGACCTAATGCAGTGCTACGTGTTACAGATGGAGAAGGAAAATATCTGTGGATATTTCACCGACTTTAGGCAGTTATCGAAGAGATGAAACGGAGGGAAATGTTCCATGTTTGCAGTGTTAGAGGCATGTGACACGTATGTGGATAGCATATTCGTATTCGTCATATTTTCTAAGAAACGTTCATATATAAATTATTTTCATCTTAGCTACGGTTTATTTTCTATTAATTTTCAAAGTTTTAAACAATTTCTGAATTTTCTGGATTTAATTTAATTCGAAAATCAAATTAAAAGAAAATGCTATGGGTACAGAGAAAATCTACCCAACACTTTGTACACAAGATGACTAGTGGGGTCCAGTTGACTGCCCAGTTAACAGTCAACTGGACCTTTCACTAGTCAGCGGGTCTAGTGGGACCCACATGTCATACACTCTAGTAGAGTTAACCATTTTAAATTAAAGCCTAAACTGAATTAGTTAGTGGCCTAGGGCCCACTGTCAGTGAATTAGTGGGGGGGGTTAATTAGCAGCTAACCTAACAGCTAACGCCCTGGGCCCACGGTCAATGACACAGGGTCGGGTTTAGACCAGTCGCGCGTGTGGGCGCCCGCCGGCAACTAAAGGCACGGCGGCGGTCCACCGGAGACGAGCTCCAGCGACCAGATGACCGCTACCTACAAGACACGCGCGATGCGCTGCACCCACTGGTGTGAGAGGTAGAAGCCGAGGGTGGCCAGAAACGATGGATGCAGCGACGGGCGGAGCTCTTCCAACTAGGGGCTATAGGCACGGGGAGGAGTACGAGTATGGCAGGGACGACCGGGAGTTCACAGTGAGGTTGTTGGGGGACTCGGCAAGGTCGGGCGTTTCCGAAGACGAGTGAGATGAGGTGACACCGATTAGTGGGGGGGTTAATTAGCAGCTAACCTAACAGCTACCAACACCGATGTGTGCCTTCATCCACGACGTGTCCCCGGGCCTGGCAAGCCTGGTCGGGGCTTCGTCAACTTCGTTTTCGTCCGTCTACGCATGCCTGGTGCTGGCAACAGCGATGCGTGCCTTCGTCCATGATATGTCCCCGGGCTTGGCAAACCCTCCACGACACATTGTCAACATCTTCTTCCCGGCGCACCACTGCTTCAACACCACTGCGCCCATGCTAACTCAGCACCCCCTTGCGCCCGCGGCTCCACGGGACTTCCTCGACACCGGCCACCCCGACTCGACATCAACCACGGCATTCTTCGCACGGCTAACTCGACAACGCCTCCACCACCCATGCTCTCGGCTACATCGACAAACGGCACAAAGGGTTACCGCCTGCTTGAGAAACCTCGTCGGGTTTCCACTCCAGCCACGACTTCCGTGATGCATCGACCGTTATAACTGTGGGTGGGTGTCCGTCGGCTTACCTTCGGATTCTTCTCCAGTCTCACCGTCTGCGTCCCTACCGTTGTGACTGCGGGGGGATGTTGAGTATATTGATTATTAGGAAACACGATATAGACTAGGATTTGTTCTGGCTTGTCTTGTACTCCAAGTAGATCATTGTACTCCTATATAAATGCCCATGAGGCTCAAACAATACAACGAACTATTCCACCAATCCCTCTCTCCCTTCTAACATGGTATCAGCCTAACCGATCCAACCCTAGCCGTCGCCCGCCGCTTCCACACCCGCGAGCCGCCCCCGGGGTGGTCAGCCTCCATGACCGCCGTCGGGGGCCGTGCCGCCCGTACCTAGGGTTCGTCCGCTGGTCGTGTTGATCGGCTGCCCTAGAGAGTCTTTTTCCTGATCCTTTGATCCGGATTTTTCACTCTTGCCGGTCTCTTGATCGGTGTTTCTTTTTGGTTTTCCGATCTAAGATCGGTTTACGTCGCCCACCGTCACCGTCAAACCTCGCACGCCTCTTGTCGGTGTGGAACGACACCTATGGGATCACAAGAATCCCTACTACGGTTGCCGGGGCGCAGGGTTGCTAGAAGAGCAGGATTAGTAGTCAGCACAAGGATCGTTTACCCAGGTTCGGGCCGGGAAGATGCGTAAAACCCTATTCCTGCTTTGGTGGGTGTATTTCAGAGAGTTCTTGAGCTCTCGAACTAGCGATGGTGGGGTGCGTGGTTCCAAAGAGCCGAATCCTTCTCCAGTATGCCATGGGCCTCCTTTTATAGTCGAAAGGGGCTGCCACAGTGGCATACAGGAGGTGGAAAGGCGTACAGTATTGCGAGCTTATCACTCGTATTACAGGACAAGATGCCTTTAATGCGCCGCTGAGGTGTCCCCTAGCTTTATTGGGGACGGGGGTGAGGCCCATCCCGTCCGCCGCCGCTCCTCCTCGCTTCGACATGCGCCCTGGCCAGCGATGCGTGTGGCGCCATGTAGGCAGGCAGGCAGCTGGGGTGGCGTGGTGGTGGAGCCTTCACGAAGATTTGCATGCCGCCACGCAGGCTCTTGATGAGTTGGCCTGGGAGCTGCATGCTGCCACGCAGGTGCCTGCTCAGCTGGTTGAGCTGGCAGCTGCATGCGAACGGCGGCGGAGACTTGGTTGGTGTGGGTCTGGCAGTGGCCCTGCTGGCGTCCTTGGTGAGGGCCTTGTTGGGTGGCCCGGCAAGGGTCTTGCCGTGGCGCCCTGTCGTCCCCGGCAAGGATCTTGCCGGGGGTCTTGTGGCTTTCCTCGGCAAGGATCTTGCCGAGTGCTATTGTCTTTTAATCCTCATCTGATCTAGAACATTCCTTGGTCTTGACAAAGATCTGCATGCCACCATGGAGGTGCCTCCCGAGCCCTAGTTCCAACGTGGTTGGCTGAGTTGGAACCCGTGGGCTCGAGGGTGGCTCACTCCGCTGGTGTGGGCGAGCCGCCCCGGCAAGGGTCTTGCCGGGGCCGCTGAGGCTGCCCCCGGCAAGGATCTTGCCGGGGGAACCTGCTTCGCCTCTCTGCTTCTTTGCGGTCTTGATCTTGGCGTGGCTCTCGCCGTCTTGAGCTTTGGTTTTACCTTGGTTCACCTCCCCTGCTCTGCTTGGTGTGGCCGCGGGCGTGGCTCCGACTGTCCGTGCACAGGTAAAGGGGTACAAAGGTGCGCCCCTTCTTTTGTACACCGACACCTCTACTCCGACATCGGCGCATCCAACCGGCCTCCACCGACCCGGCGGCCTCGCATGACATGCGGCATCCTATGACTGTTGTCCACGCGTCCGTTCGCCTATCGCTCTGCGCCGGCGGTTGCCGCCATGATCCGATCGGGACTCCTCCGTCCACCCCGTCTCCATCCACCGGATGGGTTGCTGCTTCGCATCTCAAGATTCACGCGTAACGGTGCGGAGGCCATCGGTCGTTCCCTCGTCGCCAACTCACGCGCTCAACACAGGCGTAGTTGATGCCGCTGTGGCCGGCCGCTCGCGCTGACCACCGATCCCGCCTCTTGGGCCGGCTCACTTGTTCATGCAGATGGTTGCAAGTGTGCAAGTGTTGGCCTGGACAACGTTTTCGTGCAGGTCTTGGTTTGGCCATGCTGATTGTTGCATCAAGTGTGCCTCGCGTCCTTGTACGCGTAAATCAGGTTCCGGTATAACACATGTTCATCTCCGGTTGCCAGCTCTTGTCACGACCGGCCGCCTCATCTGGTCCAGCGGACACACCAACCTCGCGGGCGTTTGGGCTGATCATCCGAGCGTATGAGATCTGCTTCATCCATGCCATGCGACTGACCTGGCCAGTTGGTTGCACACGTCTTCGAAGGTCCTGTGAAGACTGTCTGGAGTACAACGTGCCCCCTTCACCGATCGAGTATCGGGCTACCACTGTGTCGCCCCGTCGAGCCGCAATGCCGTCGCCCCGTGGTTCTCCTCATGGCTGCATCGACCCGCGCGTCGGTGCTACGTCGTCTCCACGGGCCGTAGTGCCGCGATACGCGGTCCCAGCCGCCGCCCTGAGGCCGTCCCCGCGGTTGCACTGACCCGCGCTCCACTACTGCACTGCCCCTTCAGGTCGTAGCGCCGCGGCCCGTGGCCCCCGCCGTCGCCCTAACCTGCCCGCCGCCGCTATGTCGCCCCTTCGGGCCGTAGCGCCGCGGCTCACGGTCCACTCCGCCGTCACCGCGTGCCGACCTCCCGTGGTATGCATCGCGCCATCTCCCTTAGCGTGGGTACGCCACCATCCGCGCCAGTCTTCGTCATGTTGTCAGGGTTTTTTGCCTACTTCGAGCACCGCCGCCGCACTCCTAACCTAGCTGCCGCTCTTCTTTGGCCGCTGCCGCCGCTACCTCTGTAGCCATTGTCGCGGCCCGTCCACCCCGTTCGTCTTCGTCCAGCACCAGCTCGTCACCAGCGTCGCCGTCATCTACCCCGACCACTTCGTCTGGTCTGACAACCGCGGGCGACATCGGCACCATGCCAATTCGCGCCACAACTATCGTCGAGTCTTCCTCTCTACTGGCCCTCCGATTCCTCGACATGGTGAACAGCTCATGCAGGTCCCAGTCTCCGCATGCCCGGTGCTGGCAACACCGATGCGTGCCTTCATCCATGACGTGTCCTCGGGCCTGGCAAGCCTGGTCGGAACTTCGTCAACTTCGTCTTCGTCCGTCTACGCATGCTCGGGCTTGGCAAACCCACCGCGACACATCGTCAACATCTTCTTCCTGGCGCACCACTACTTCGACAACACTGAGCCCATGCTAACTCGGCGCCCATTGCGCCTGCGGCTCCACGGGACTTCCTCGACACTGGCCACCCTGACTCAACATCGACCACGGCATTCTTCGCACGGCTACCTTGACCATGGCTCCACCACCCATGCTCTCGGCTACATCGACAAACGGCACAAAGGGCTACCGCCTGCTTGAGCAACCCTGTTGGGTTTCCACTCCAGCCACGACTTCCGGGATGCATCGACTGTTACGATTGTGGGGGGTGTCCGTCGGCTTACCTTCGGATTCTTCTCCAGTTTCACTGTCTGCGTCGCTACCGTTGTGACTGCGGGGGGGTGTTAAGTATATTGATTATTAGGAAAAACGCGATAGACTACGATTTGTTCTGGATTGTCTTGTACTCCAAGTAGATCATTGTACTCCTATATAAATGCCCACGAGGCTCAAGCAATACAATGAACTATTCCACCAATCCCTCTCTCCCTTCTAACACCGAAGAGGGGAATGGCACGGGCATCGTTGCTGGTGCTCCCTCGCATCGATCTTGCGGTGTAGATGATGAAGAGGAACCTCGCGGAGCTTCTAGACACAACGGCATGTCGTGTGGTGGCCGGTGGCCGCGACGGTGAGGCAACGCAGCAACGGCAGCATCGGACGCGAGCGGGGGGAGAGGTAAGCGAGGGGGGAGTTAAAGTTGTGTCGGGAGAGAGAGGCAGCGGGGGCGAGGCCTTATCCACCGCGAGGAGACGACGGATGGCCGACGTGTGTGGTCGTCGCGCCATGGATGACGGGAAGTCGTCCACCACGCCCTGGATGAACAAGGGAAGCAGAAGACCTCCCCAGGCTGGGCTATGCGCTGTGACCAATAGGGCCCAGCCGCACAGTAATTTTTTTCTTTTTTTCTTTTTTGTTTCTGTTTTCTATTTTCATTACTGTTTTGCATTTTTCTTTCATAAAAATTGAATTTTGTTAAACATGAAAATTGTCTCATAATTAATATGCAATATGTTTTAGTTGTCCACAAAGTTTCACATATTTTTGAAAAACATAAGTATTTCTTTATTTCAAAATGGCCACATTTAGCGCTGTTGGGCCACTTTATATATTTCTAGGGGCATTTGGGGAATTCAAATTATTTTAGTTTCTTCATGAGAATTAGTTAGTGAATATTTGCAACACAATGAACATTTTTATTTTGCTGTTTGAATAAATATTTTTTTACTTTATTTTAAATTTGAGTTTGACTTGAATTTTGATCAAGTGACAATTGGATTAGCAAAAAGGTGATGACATGGCACCATTTGGGGGAGATTACTGTAGCATGATTATCTGGGTGTTACAAGTCTCCTCCACTACAAGAAATCTCGGTCCCGAGATTTAAGAGGTGGAGTAAGAGGGAAAGTTTTGCTTACAAAATTCTAACGAATCTTCTCGTTCTTGGTTGCTCTTCTCAAAGAAATTGACCCCTTTCATTGATGTCTTCATTTCTCTGCTTCAGGTCATCATGATGAAGTCTTCATCCTTTCTTCGGGAACTCCATCGTACTTACGAATAGGGTATAAGGGGGAAACTATAAGGATGGATGTCTGGAAGGATTGGCATCTGGTAATTATCTTAGGGAAGGAGATTTTAGAAGCACTAGGAGGCATATCGAGAGTGATATAAGGAGGTTCAACAAGTTTCAACCAGGTAGGCATCCAACTAATGCCTAAAACAAGTGATGAGGGGGTTCAGAGCAATGAAGAATAATGTTGCATCTAATACCGGAATGAAACATGTTAATGAAATTAGCTCGTGAATTACATACGAAGCCAAGTGTAAAGGATACTTCAGAATCGAGGTTGTACAGGAGAGTCAGGTTTCGATCCTGTGGAACTGTGGTTAGTGTGGATTTAGAGTAGGAAGGGCGGTGATATCTTGCGGGTCATGATAGCAAGGCACGTCACATGATAGCATGTCAGCTATGTCGGCAATAACGTCGGTACCAAGGGCGGGGGGACGAAGAGAACCATTTTCTTGCTCGCATTGCGAGGCGGACCAATAGGCAAGGTTCCCGTCCACCGGTGGTTACCAGAATATTAACAACACTAGTAACATGGTTTTTCTGACAGGGCTGTACATTGAGGTGTTTACATAAGTAGGGAAATTTTACTACTTAGATCACAAAAATTTATAAGAAAGGATAAACAAACCAATGGAAAGGAAAATGTGTTTACTAGATTAAACAGACCAATGGAAAGGAAAATTTGTTTATACACAAGTATTGTGAGTATATCTTACCCAAGGACAAACAGAGCATGGCATACATGACTAAACATCAGGTACATGACCATTTAGATAAAGTGGCAAGGAAATTCATGGTTATTACACACACAACGGTGTTTGGATAATTGATCAAGAAACATTTAGCATTGCGCTTTCAATGTTCTTGTTGATGTTTGGAGTACCACAGTCATGCTTCAGGGTAGCAGTGACATGGTCATCCGGTACAGGTCAGAGTTTGGAAACACAAAGGATCCATCAGGAACAACTTCTAGAATAAGTCATACAATTTCCTCATGGAAGAAGGGCTAATATTGCTCAATAAGATACTATATCAATAGATCCACAGGACATGTGTGCTAACCATAACATCACCTTACCGGGTTACATAGAAACCAATGTTATAACTCTTGGAAAATGATCCAACCATCATATCTACCCGAGATTCAGATCTGATTGGTGTCAGGATACCTCAGACTCGGGATGCCTAAAAAGGAAAGCGTGCAACACAAATCGACAAGATGACGCTGCAAGATTATCGTGAAAATAACTACAAAGCAAGCTCCACAACATGAGCTAGATTGCAAGACACACATGAACACACTCTCCAAGATAGTTGTGGCCACATGGAAGTCTTACACCAAGATGCAACCGGGTTCTGGTTGGGAACCATCATCGAGGATATAAAAGTCCATGTGTAAGTCCGGATTAGCTCTTACGAATGAACTCCTTTTCCTCAAACAAATCAATCAGTGGCTTGGTGTGCTAGGAGATACATATGGAGTGAAGGTAGAAAATCTATCAAACCATAGAATACTTCGGACATGCATGAATGAATTGGGACGATTCCAGAGTAAGCGAAACAACTTTTCTCATATTCACGGAAGCAACTTTCATCCAATGAATGTGAACTCAGAGAAGACACTTCTTTTATCAAACATATACTTCATGAGCTGGGCACGAAGATAATGCTTTCCAAAGTTTCCAATACTAGCTAGATGACCGCCATGAACCATTGAGAAGATGAGGATGTGGCTGATGGGCTTAGCAACAATTCGTCGAGATTGCCATAAAGATGGATTTCTACAATTATGTGAACAAGATGATAACATTGGTCAGACCAAACGATACGATGACATATGCTCGAGGAAAACATCTATGAACAAACATCAATCAAAAAGTGCACCCGAAAATATGGGTTGAGCTACACGATCAAGGTTAGAATGGTGATCCAACAACCAACACATTAAGAATGAAGTTGTCATCCATTAACTTGAAAGCAATAGGGTCGCTAGAAGTACCGAAGTCACACATCAGAGTTCACTTGTCTGTATTCCGGTTAGGAACAACACGGGGACCAAGAAATGAATGGAGGTGGCGAGAATTATTACTATACCAAGAATTCATAAGAGGTGGCACACATATCACGACATTCTTGACATAAAAGATGGTAATACTCCGAGGTAAAGAAGAACATATGCTGAATAGCAAGGAACTCAAGGTTCAATCAAAACATGAACTCATTTGTGTTGAGGGAAGGCAAGGATGTTGTCGATGATAACACAAATTATCGAGGGGCAAGGATGGTATTTCTCATTATGAATTCAATTCGCATCCTAGAATAAGTCAAATGGTGATGATGATCATGAAACATTTTGTCGAGAGGTTTCATGAAGATGTAATCGATCAGCGATGACATCAAGCAAAAGGAATGGTGAAGCTAAAGGTTAAACCACAGATTATTGACTCTAGGCAAGTGGGAGACTGAAGGAAATATGCCCTAGAGGCAATAATAAAGTTGTTATTTATATTTCCTTATATCATGATAAATGTTTATTATTCATGCTAGAATTGTATTAACCGAAAACTTAATACATGTGTGAATACATAGACAAACAGAGTGTCACTAGTATGCCTCTACTTGACTAGCTCGTTGAATCAAAGATGGTTATGTTTCCTAGCCATTGACATGAGTTGTCATTTGATTAACGGGATCACATCATTAGAGAATGATGTGATTGACTTGACCCATTCTGTTAGCTTAGCACTTGATCGTTTAGTATGTTGCTATTGCTTTCTTCATGACTTATACATGTCCCTATGACTATGAGATTATGCAACTCCCGAATACCGGAGGAACACTTTGTGTGCTACCAAACGTCACAACGTAACTGGGTGATTATAAGGGTGCTCTACAGGTGTCTCCGATGGTACTTGTTGAGTTGGCATAGATCGAGATTAGGATTTGTCACTCCGATTGTCGGAGAGGTATCTCTGGGCCCTCTCGGTAATTCACATCACTATAAGCCTTGAAAGCAATGTGACTAATGAGTTAGTTGCGGGATGATGCATTACGAAACGAGTAAAGAGACTTGCCGGTAACGAGATTGAACTAGGTATTGAGATACCGACGATCGAATCTCGGGCAAATAACATAGCGATGACAAAGGGAACAACGTATATTGTTATGCGCTTTGACCGATAAAGATCTTCGTAGAATATGTGGGAGCCAATATGAGCATCCAGGTTCTGCTATTGGTTATTGACCGGAGACGTGTCTCGGTCATGTCTACATAGTTCTCGAACCCGTAGGGTCCGCACGCTTAACGTTTGGTGACGATCGGTAATATGAGTTTATGTGTTTTGATGTACCAAAGGTAGTTCGGAGTCCCGGATATGACCACGGACATGACGACGAGTCTAGAAATGGTCGAGACATAAAGATCGATATATTGTATGACTATGTTTGGACTTCAGAAGGGTTCCGAGAGAGTTTGGACGAATACCGGAGTACCGGGGGGTTACCGGGAACCCCCGGGGAGTGTAATGGGCCTCATGGGCCTTGGTGGAGAGAGGAAGGGGCAGCCAGGGCAGGCCGCATGCCCCCTCCCCCTCTAGTCTGAATTGGACTAGGAAGGGGGGCGGCGCCCCCCCCTTTCCTTCCCCCTCTCTCCTCCTTCCTTCCCTACTTCTCCTACTCATGGAAGGAGTGAAATCCTACTCCCGGTGGGAATAGGACTCCCCTTGGGGCGCGCCTAGGAGGCCGGCCTCCTCCCCCTCCTCCACTCCTTTATATACGGGGGAGGGGGCACCCCATAGACACATAAGTTGATCATTGATCACTTAGCCGTGTGCGGTGCCCCCCTCCACCATAATCCACCTCCGTCATATCGTAGCGGTGCTTAGGCGAAGCCCTGCGTCGGTAGCTTCATCATCACCGTCATCACGCCGTCGTGCTGACGGAACTCTCCCTCGAAGCTCTACGAGATCGTGAGTTCGTGGGACGTCACCGAGCTGAACATGTGCAGAACGCGGAGGTGCCGTACATTCAGTACTGAGGATCGGTTGATCGTGAAGACGTACGACTACATCAACCGCGTTGTCATAACACTTCCGCTTTTGGTCTACGAGGGTACATGGACAATACTCTCCCCTCTTGTTGCTATGCATCACCATGATCTTGCGTGTGCGTAGGAATTTTTTTGAAATTACTACGTTCCCCAACAGTGGTATGAGAGCCAGGTTTATGCGTACATGTTATATGCACGAGTAGAACACAAGTGAGTTGTGGGCGATACTAGTCATACTGCTTACTAGCATGTCATACTTTGATTCGGCGGTATTGTTGGATGAAGTGGCCCGGACCGAAATTACGCGTACGCTTACGCGAGACTGGTGCTACCGATGTGCTTCGCACACAGGTAGCTGGCGGGTGTCAGTTTCTCCAACTTTAGTTGAATCGAGTGTGGCTACGCCCGGTCCTTGTGAAGGTTAAAACATCACATACTTGAAGAAATATCGTTGTGGCTTTGATGCGTAGGTAAGAACGGTTCTTGCTCAGCCCGTAGCAGCCACGTAAAACTTGCAACAACAAAGTAGAGGGCGTCTAACTTGTTTTTGCAGGGCATGCTGTGATGTGATATGGTCAAGACATGATGCTAAATTTTATTGTATGAAATGCAATCTCCATGTAATTGCTTTACTTTATCACTAAGCGGTAGTGATAGTCGTAGAAGCAATAGTTAGCGAGACGACAACGATGCTACGATGGAGATCAAGGTGTCGCGCCGGTGACGATGGTGATCATGACGGTGCTTTGGAGATGGAGATCAAAGGCACAAGATGATGATGGCCATATCATATCACTTATATTGATTGCATGTGATGTTTATCTTTTATGCATCTTATTTTGCTTAGATCGACGGTAGCATTATAAGATGATCTCTCACTAAATTTCAAGGTATAAGTGTTCTCCCTGAGTATGCACCGTTGCGAAAGTTCGTCGTGCCGAGACACCACGTGATGATCGGGTGTGATAAGCTCTACGTTCACATACAACGGGTGCAAGCCAGTTTTGCACACGCAGAATACTCGGGTTAAACTTGATGAGCCTAGCATATGCAGATATGGCCTCGGAACACTGAGACCGAAAGGTCGAGCGTGAATCATATAGTAGATATGATCAACATAGTGATGTTCACCATTGAAAACTACTCCATCTCACGTGATGATCGGACATGGTTTAGTTGATATGGATCACGTGATCACTTAGATGATTAGAGGGATGTCTATCTAAGTGGGAGTTCTTTAGTAATATGATTAATTGAACTTTAATTTATCATGAACTTAGTACCTGGTAGTATTTTGCATGTCTATGTTGTTGTAGATAGATGGCCCCTGTTGTTG
The DNA here is from genome assembly GCF_002575655.3 of Aegilops tauschii subsp. strangulata. Taxonomy (NCBI): domain Eukaryota; kingdom Viridiplantae; phylum Streptophyta; class Magnoliopsida; order Poales; family Poaceae; genus Aegilops; species Aegilops tauschii. The sequence continues at coordinate 271,299,613 of NC_053037.3, read as the reverse complement.
TTCCGTTGAATTTTAATGCATTCCTAGAGAAAGCTAAGTTGAAAAATGATGGTAGCAACTACACGGACTGGGTCCGTAACTTGAGGATTATCCTCATTGCTGCACAGAAGAATTACGTCCTGGAAGCACCGTTGGGTGCCAAACCCGCTGCAGGAGCAACGCCAGATGTTATGAACGTCTGGCAGAAGAAAGCTGATGACTACTCGTTAGTTCAGTGTGCCATGCTTTATGACTTAGAACCGGGACTTGAATGACGTTTTGAACGTCATGGAGCATATGAGATGTTCCACGAGTTGAAGTTAATATTTCAAGCAAATGCCCGGATTGAGAGATATGAAGTCTCGAATACGTTCTACAGCTTCAAGATGGAGGAGAATAGTTCTATCAGTGAACATATACTCAAAATGTCTGGGTATAATAATCACTTGATTCAACTAGGAGTTAATCTTCCTGATGATAGTGTCATTGACAGAATTCTTCAATCACTGCCACCAAGCTACAAGAGCTTCGTGATGAACTATAATATGCAAGGGATGGATAAGACAATTCCCGAGCTCTTCGCAATGCTAAAGGCTGCGGAGGTAGAAATCAAGAAGGAGCATCAAGTGTCGATGGTCAACAAGACCACCAGTTTCAAGAAAAAGGGTAAAGGGAAGAAGGGGAACTTCAAGAAGAATGGCAGGCAAGTTGTTGCTCAAGTGAAGAAGCCCAAGTCTGGACCTAAGCCTGAGACTGAGTGCTTCTACTGCAAAGGGACTGGTCACTGAAAGCGGAACTGCCCCAAGTATTTGGCGGATAAGAAGGATGGCAAGGTGAACAAAGGTATATGTGATATACATGTTATTGATGTGTACCTTACTAATGCTCGCAGTAGCACCTGGGTATTTGATACTGGTTTTGTTGCTAATATTTGCAACTCGAAACAGGGACTATGGATTAAGCGAAGATTGGCTAAGGACGAGGTGACGATGCGCGTGGGAAATGGTTCCAAAGTCGATGTGATCGCGGTCGGCACGCTACCTCTACATCTACCTTCGGGATTAGTTTTAGACCTGAATAATTGTTATTTGGTGCCAGCGTTGAGCATGAACATTATATCTGGATCTTGTTTGATGCGAGGCGGTTATTCATTTAAATCTGAGAATAATGGTTGTTCTATTTATATAAGTAATATCTTTTATGGTCATGCACCCTTGAAGAGTGGTCTGTTTTTGATGAATCTCGATAGTAGTGATACACATATTCATATTATTGAAGCCAAAAGATGCAGAGTTGATAATGATAGTACAACTTATTTGTGGCACTGCCGTTTAGGTCATATTGGTATAAAGAGCATGAAGAAACTCCATTCTGATGGACTTTTGGGATCACTTGATTATGAATCACTTGGTACTTGCGAACCATGCCTCATGGGCAAGATGACTAAAACTCCGTTCTCCGGAACAATGGAGCGAGCAACAGATTCGTTGGAGATCATACATACTGATGTATGTGGTCCAATGAATGCTGAGGCTCGCGGCGGGTACCGTTATTTTCTCACCTTCACAGATGATTTAAGCAGATATGGGTATATCTACTTGATGAAGCATAAGTCTGAAACATTTGAAAAGTTCAAAGAATTTCAGAGTGAAGTGGAAAATCATCATAACAAGAAAATAAAGTTTCTATGATCTGATCGTGGAGGAGAATATTTGAGTTACGAGTTTTGTCTTCATTTGAAACAATGCGGAATAGTTTCGCAACTCACGCCACCCAGAACACCACAGCGTATTGGTGTGTCCGAATGTCGTAATCATACTTTACTGGATATGGTGCAATCTATGATGTCTCTTACTGATTTACCGCTATCGTTTTGGGGTTATGCTTTAGAGATGGCTGCATTCACGTTAAATCGGGCACCATCTAAATTCGTTGAGACGACGCCTTATGAACTATGGTTTGGCAAGAAACCAAAGTTGTCGTTTCTTAAAGTTTGGGGCTGCGATGCTTATGTGAAAAAGCTTCAACCTGATAAGCTCGAACCCAAATCGGAGAAATGTGTCTTCATAGGATACCCAAAGGAGACTGTTGGGTACACCTTCTATCACAGATCCGAAGGCAAGACATTCGTTGCTAAGAATGGATCCTTTCTAGAGAAGGAGTTTCTCTTGAAAGAAGTGAGTGGGAGGAAAGTAGAACTTGATGAGGTAACTATACCTGCTCCCTTATTGGAAAGTAGTTCATCACAGAAACCTGATCCTGTGACTCCTACACCAATTAGTGAGGAAGCTAATGATGATGATCATGTAACTTCAGATCAAGTTACTACCGAACCTCGTAGATCAACCAGAGTAAGATCCGCACCAGAGTGGTACGGTAATCCTGTTCTGGAGGTCATGTTGCTTGACCATGACGAACCTACGAACTATGAGGAAGCGATGATGAGCCCAGATTCCGCGAAATGGCTTGAGGCCGTGAAATCTGAGATGGGATCCATGTATGAGAACAAAGTGTGGACTTTGGTTGACTTTCCTGATGATCGGCAAGCCATCGAGAATAAATGGATCTTCAAGAAGAAGACTGATGCTGACGGTAATGTTACTATCTACAAAGCTCGACTTGTCGCGAAAGGTTTTCGACAAGCTCAAGGAGTTGACTAAGATGAGACCTTCTCACCCGTAGCGATGCTTAAGTCCGTCCGAATCATGTTAGCAATTGCTGCATTTTATGATTATGAAATTTGGAAAATGGATGTAAAGACTGCATTCCTGAATGGATTCCTGGAAGAAGAGTTGTATATGATGCAACCTGAAGGTTTTATCGATCCAAAGGGTGCTAACAAAGTGTGCAAGCTCCAGCGATCCATTTATGGACCGGTGCAAGCATCTCGGAGTTGGAATAAACGTTTTGATAGTGTGATCAAAGCATATGGTTTTATACAGACTTTTGGAGAAGCCTGTATTTACAAGAAAGTGAGTGGGAGCTCTGTAGCATTTCTAATATTATATGTGGATGACATATTGTTGATTGGAAATGATATAGAATTTCTGGATAGCATAAAAGGATACTTGAATAAGAGTTTTACAATGAAAGACCTCGGTGAAGCTGCTTATATATTGGGCATCAAGATCTATAGAGATAGATCAAGACTCTTAATTGGACTTTCACAAAGCACATACCTTGATAAAGTTTTGAAGAAGTTCAAAATGGATCAAGCAAAGAAAGGGTTCTTGCCTGTGTTACAAGGTGTGAAGTTGAGTCAGACTCAATGCCCGACCACAGCAGAAGATAGAGAGAAAATGAAAGGTGTTCCCTATGCTTCAGCCATAGGCTCTATCATGTATGCAATGCTGTGTACCAGACCTGATGTGTGCCTTGCTATAAGTTTAGCAGGGAGGTACCAAAGTAATCCAGGAGTGGATCACTGGACAACGGTCAAGAATATCCTGAAATACCTGAAAAGGACTAAGGATATGTTTCTCGTTTATGGAGGTGACAAAGAGCTCGTCGTAAATGGTTACGTCGATGCAAGCTTTGACACTGATCCGGATGACTGTAAGTCACAAACCTGATACATATTTATATTGAACGGTGGAGCTGTCAGTTGGTGCAGTTCTAAGAAAAGTGTCGTGGCGGGATCTACATGTGAAGCGGAGTACATAGCTGCTTCAGAAGCAGCAAATGAAGGAGTCTGGATGAAGGAGTTCATATCCGATCTAGGTGTCATACCTAGTGCATCGGGTCCAATGAAAATCTTTTGTGCCAATACTGATGCAGTTGCCTCCAGATTTCACAAGAGAACCAAGCACATCAAGAGACGCTTCAATTCCATCCGCGATCAAGTCAAGGAGGGAGACATAGAGATTTGCAAGATACATACGGATCTGAATGTTGCAGACCGTTGACTAAGCCTCTCTCACGAGCAAAACATGATCAGCACCAAGACTCCATGGGTGTTAGAATCATTACTGTGTAATCTAGATTATTGACTCTAGGCAAGTGGGAGACTGAAAGAAATATGCCCTAGAGGCAATAATAAAGTTGTTATTTATATTTCCTTATATCATGATAAATGTTTATTATTCATGCTATAATTGTATTAACCGGAAACTTAATACATGTGTGAATACATAGAAAAACAGAGTGTCACTAGTATGCCTCTACTTGACTAGCTCGTTGAATCAAAGATGGTTATGTTTCCTAGCCATTGACATGAGTTGTCATTTGATTAACGGGATCACATCATTAGAGAATGATGTGATTGACTTGATCCATTCCGTTAGCTTAGCACTTGATCGTTTAGTATGTAGATATTGCTTTCTTCATGACTTATACATGTTCCTATGACTATGAGATTATGCAACTCCCGAATACCGGAGGAACACTTTGTGTTCTACCAAATGTCACAACGTAACTGGGTGATTATAAAGGTGCTCTACAACTGTCTCCGATGGTACTTGTTGAGTTGGCATACATCCAGATTAGGATTTGTCACTCCGATTGTCGGAGAGGTATCTCTGGGCCCTTTCGGTAATGCACATCACTATAAGCCTTGCAAGCAATGTGACTAATGAGTTAGTTGCTGGATGATGCATTACGGAGCGAGTAAAGAGACTTGTCGGTAACGAGATTGAACTATGTATTGAGATACCGATGATTGAATCTCGGGCAAGTAACATACCGATGACAAAGGGAACAACGTATATTGTTATGCGGTTTGACCGATAAATATCTTCATAGAATATGTGGGAGCCAATATGAGCATCCAGGTTCCGCTATTGGTTATTGACCGGAGACGTGTCTCGGTCATGTCTACATAGTTCTCGAACCCGTAGGGTCCGCACGCTTAACGTTTGGTCACGACCAATAATATGAGTTTATGTGTTTTGATGTACCGAAGGTAGTTCGGAGTCCCGGATATGACGACGGGCATGACGAGGAGTCTCGAAATGGTCGAGACATAAAGATCGATATATTGGATGACTATGTTTGGACTTCGGAAGGGTTCCGAGAGAGTTTGGACGAATACCGGAGTGCCAGGGGGTTACCGGAACCCCCCGGGGAGTGTAATGGGCCTCATGGGCCTTGGTGGAGAGAGGAAGGGGGAGCCAGGGCAGGCCGCGTGCCCCCTCCCCCTCTAGTCCGAATTGGACTAGGAAGGGGGGCAGCGCCCCCCCTTTTCCGTCCCCCTCTCTCCTCCTTCCTTCCCTCCTTCTCCTACTCATGGAAGGGGTGAAGTCCTACTCCCGGTGGGAGTAGGACTCCCCTTGGGGCGCGCCTAGGAGGCCGGCCTCCTCCCCCTCCTCCACTCCTTTATATACGGGGGAGGGGGCACCCCATAGACATAGAAGTTGATCATTGATCACTTAGCCGTGTGCGGTGCCCCCCTCCACCATAATCCACCTCCGTCATATCGTAGCGGTGCTTAGGCGAAGCCCTGAGTCGGTAGCTTCATCATCACCGTCATCAGGCCGTCGTGCTGACAGAACTCACCCTCGAAGCTCTACTGGATCGTGAGTTCGTGGGAGGTCACCGAGCTAAACGTGTGCAGATCGCGGAGGTGCCGTACGTTCGGTACTGAGGATCGGTCGATCGTGAAGACGTACGACTACATCAACCGCTTTGTCATAATGCTTCCTCTTTCGGTCTACGAGGGTACATGGACAACACTCTCCCCTCTCGTTGCTATGCATCACCATGATCTTGCGTGTGCGTAGGAATTTTTTTGAAATTACTATGTTCCCCAACATCTACCTAGTGAAATACAATAGGAGTATGACCCGTGAAAACTTTTGGGTTCACACAGACATCGAAAGCATAGATCAACCCATCGGGGCATTTTAGGAATCTATACGATACATTTATAGAAGCAACAGATACAAGTTCAAGAGCGGAACATATTGACAAATCAGAGGATACAATTTACCAAAGGCATTATGGATCTGAGGAAAGACCCAAATAGGAAGGACACTGTCGGATAATAATCCAACAAAGGATTTGGCGGTCCACAAAGGATCTGATGTGAGTATCCGTACTCAATCAAATGAAGAAAGAATGCAAAGGCATCAAATTATAGATACATCTGAGTAATCTGATGCTTAAATACAAATAAATTGTGATTTCCAAAATGAAGGATCAGAAGCAGACGCTCTGATCAAGGATGGATAAGTTTAATAGACTTAGGGATACAATCGACGGCAATATGATTGGCCGAGAACCAGCTCATGTTTAAAATGATGTCTGAGCCGAAAAAGTATAATTTCTAAGGATCAATTGATGATTGCGAGTATTTGCACACATGTCGAAGTAATAAGATCAGAATGACAATCACAAAGGATTTTAATGAATATTGCTAGACATATGGAATTAACCATAATGCAAGCAGGTAAGGAAGATCAAGAGAAATAGGCTACTGAGGATTTCGGAAGATCAAATAGCATTTCAAAGAATTTAGCGAAACACACGAACAACTGGGGATGAACGGATCCTCGGTAAGTGTGAGGAATTATTTATAGGTGTGTTCATGTGGAAAGGAGCTGCAAGGCTATGGGACAACGGATTTTTGGAATATTCAGAATATCAGAGAGTATTTCAGGGTTTCTTGTAATAATAAGATCAACTTGGGATGAATGTATGAACGACAAGTGTATGTAGTTATCCATATTGACTTACAAGTGGTAGGGAAATGCAAAGGCGGTGGGTAAAAGGGTCTCGGGAAATATCAAAGAGTATCTTCAGAATATTCTGATGAAGCAGGCGATCATCTGGAATGAATGGGCTCTCCGGGAGGAAGTAGTTTCGAGAACCTAGAGTTAGAGTTAGTAAAAAACTTTAACCCGAATAGAAGAGAGATCAGAATCCCAGAGTAAAGATGAGGAATAAAATATCCTAATCCAACCATTTTGCGATGTGGGCCTATAAGCCATACAAAAATTTTAGTAAAATAGTTTTCAAAGACTAGACTCAACTTTGGCTGAAAGTGCGTTATATCGACTAGAGGGGGGTGAATAGGCGATTTTTATGAATTCTTCACTGAGGAATTTGCGGGAGAGGAAATTCCTTAGCGAAGAACTACTTGCAGCGGAATAAGTACACAAAAGTAAACATAACAGAACACAAGCATGGTCATCATGATGAAATGAAGAGAGCACAGAGTACACAAAGCGTAAACACAGGATAGCACAGGATGAAGACAAACAGACTGAAGAAATTGAACTGAGGAAATTGAGAAAGTCTTCAGTCAAAGTCTTCAAACACAGTTATGAACAAGTGCACAACACAGTTATGAGGAAATGAAAGAGTTGAGGAAATAGAACTAGTAAGCTTGGTGAAGACAATGATTTGGTAGACCAGTTCCAACTGTTGTCTTAGTTGTACGTCTGGTTGGAGCGGCTAGGTATTTAAACCTGAGGACACACAGTCCCGGATACACAGTCCTCACCGTATTCTCCTTGAGCTAAGGTCACACAGACCTCGCCCAATCACTCGTGATAAGTCTTCAGGTGACTTCCAAACCTTCACAGACTCGGTCACTTGGCGATCCACAATTCCTCTTGGATGCTCTAGACCATGACGTCTAACCGTCTGGAAGAAGCACAATCTTCAAAGGTAACAAGCGTCGGATCCACGCAGGATCAATCTCTTCAGTGATGCTCAATCACTTTGGGTTTGTAGGTGTTTGGGTTTGGGTTTTCCTCACTTGATGATTTTCGCTCAAAGTCCTCGAAGGATGGGATGCTCTCAAATGACAAGTGTTAGTTTCTCTCGGAGCAACCAACCAGCTAGTGGTTGTAGGGGGCGGCTATTTATAGCCTAGGGAGCAGCCCGACATGATAAGAGATAAATGCCCTTCAATGATATGACCGTTAGGTGGGTAGATATTTTGGGACAGCTGGCACAAGGCACAGCAACGGTCGGAAATTTGAGTATCAAATTCCTCAGGGCAATCATGTTCCTCACTTGTAGGCAATCCACACTGGCGAATTCCTAACTCCTCAGTCAGAACAAATTCCTTAGAGACCAGAAGAACTTCGTCTCTGTCACTGAAGAATATGACTGAACTGTAAGAGATTTCCAATGGCTTCACTCGAAGGGATTGGTAGGTGTAGGATTTTGAGTTGAGCATCACTTGGAAATTTTTCCTTAGTATTTCCTCGACCCCCTTGAATAGTACGGTGTTTCCTATGACTCAAGAAAGAGAAAATGAAACTACGAAAACAAAAGTCTTCACGCTCCATGTTCCTCGAATGAATGCCAAGTCTTCAAGGTTACACCAATTTCTTCACTTTCAAAGTCTTCAGAAAGTCTTTAGCAATCCAAAGTCTTCAGTCGAAGAACTTCATTTTTAGGGGTCGACTATCTCTGTAAATATCAAACTCCTCATAGACTTATAGACCTGTGTACACTCATAAACACATTAGTCCCTTAACCTATAAGTCTTCAATACACTAAAATCACTAAGGGGCACTAGATGCACTTACAATCTCCCCCTTTTTGGTGATTGATGACAATATAGGTTAAGTTTTCAACGGGGATAAACATATGAAGTGTAAATAAGGATGTTGAGGAATTTGATTGCAAGATATGGAAGAACTCCCCCTGAAGATGTGCGTAGTGAGGAATTTGCTTTTGAAGCAATGCACACTTGAAGAGTAGAATCATGGAGGTCTCCCCCTATATCTTGTAATTCATACACGCATTTGGCATAATATATGAAGAATTTGAAATGCATGATGAAATATGGTGACTGATGTAATTCAGCATGCGTGCATTAACATTAATGAGGAATAAGCATGCAGAAAATCTCAGCAAAAGTATCAGGCCACCATAGAGTTTAAGTTTACAACTCGATCAAGCAAAGTCATCAGAAGAACGAGAGTTGTAACTTAGCAAAAAAACGCCCATATAAGATAGACCCGCTTGAAGACTAACTCAAATTTCTCCCCCTCTGTCATCGAATGACCAAAAGGATCGAAAATGAGGACTAACGCCCCTGAAGAATATCATGTTGATGGAGGAGCGCCAGCGTTGTTGGGGTAGTTTGTCGTAGTAGGGCTTGCCGCAGTGTCGTCCAAGTCTTCATGCTCGTCGGTTTCGCGCGATGAAGAATATGAGCTGGCCACCAAGGAAGGAACCTTGACCTTCTTGTATTTCTTCGGTGGAGGTGCAGACCAGTCAAAGTCCTCCTTGAGACCAATTTGCTTCAGATCTTCTTCACCATATACATGTGACAGAATAGCCCAGGTGTGACCGAAGACTTCATGGAGGTAGTAATGGTTTTTCTTCACTGCATTATGTGTAGCAGTCATGTTGTGAAGAATAGAACCAAACTGACGCTTGAACCATTTATGGTTTCGATCCACCTTCTGGTGAAGACTAAGAAGCAGCTCACGGTCAGTCATCACCTTGGGAGCTGTGGCTTCAGGATTTGGCTTGGATGCATTAGCAGCAGAATCATGAGTGGCAGAGTCATCGTTGGTGGAATAAGATGCAGCTTTGCGAAACTGACCATCCAATGGACAAATGCCTTCATCAATGACAGCTGGTGCCTTGCCCTTTTCAACAACTGAGGAATATGTCCGCTTGAGGACTTCAATAGGGGGCAAGTAGCTGAGGTGATTCTGAAAATCAGCCTTGTAGTTGAGTGAAGACCTTGTTCTGATGAATCTCATAGTCCAAGGAGCATAAGGCTTCAACTCAAACGGAGAGAGTGCAACATTTGCCAGAGTCCTCATGAAGAAATCATGATAGTTGACAGGAATGCCATGCATGATATTGAACAGCAGATTCTTCATGATGCCAACAACTTCCTCATCAGACGAGTCGTGGCCTTTGATCGGACTCATTGTCTTCGTCAGAATGCGATAGACAGTTCTTGGCACATAGAGCAATTCCCTCACGAGGAATTTGGTCCTTGGGGCTTGACCAGGCTTCAGAGGCTTCATAAGCACTTGCATATAGTGAGCAGTGAGCTCAGGTTCTTGGTACAGGCAACGAGCTCCTTCAAGGGGAGGACTGATTGGCAGGGTATGAAGTAATTCAGAGGCCGGTGCTTTGTAATGAGTGTTATCGGTCATCCAGTCCAGAACCCAGGTGTTGATGTCATCAGCATCGCCTGTGATGTGCAGGGTTGCATAGAACTGAAGAATAAGTTCTTCATTCCAATCAACAATGTCTGTGCAAAAGTTGAGGAGGTCTGCGTCATGAAGCACACTGAGGACAGGGGTGAAGCAAGGCAGTGATTCCATGTCCACGTGAGGAATATGCTCGTGGTCGAAGACTTTATCCTTGTTGAAGAGCAGTGAAGAATAGAAATTGGCCTGGCTGGCAGTCCAGAAGCGCTTCCTTCTAAGACGAGTAGAGTCATAGGGGTTATAGTCAGTGAAGAACACGTGCTCGCCGAAGAAGTCATCAGCCTTGAATTTATGTTTCTTCGAGAATGGATCCTTTGGCTTGGGCTGAGGAGTATCAGTCAATTGCATAACCACCTCAGGAATCGCAATCTCAGGTTCCACAGGCTGAGGAATTTCAGCTTCTTCTTCAGTGGCAGCCTGGGTCTTCAATTCTTCATTTACATTTTCTTCAGCACTAGTGGCTGGAATCTCTTCATGGACAGACGGTGTGGCATGTGGTTCATCAGATCCCTTTTGAACTGTAGTTACTGGGGACTGTGGAATTTGTTGCAACGGTGTGAATAGTGGAGAGTTGGGGTGCTGACTTTCCCAAAAGTCGTCATTCAGCACGGGTGTGGTACAGCCAATGTCCACATCTTCTTCTTCCATTTCTTCAACTCCGGCCTCTTCAGCAGTGAACTGAGGCATAGGCGAGGAGACAATTGGTGTTGAAGGGATTGCATCCGCTTCAATTTCTTCATCCAACTGCTCTAACGAAGCAGCAGAAGGAATCTCTTCATCTGATTCACTTGGAATCACATATTATTCATCAAAAGGAACAAGGTCCTTTGATGGCATGGTTGAGATAGGAACAGCATCAATTGGATTTGCAAAAGAGCTGGTCAACGGCTTCATCTTCTTCTGAGTTGAAGAATCTGATGAGGTTGATGCTTTCCTTTTCTTCACAACAACTCGCTCTACAGCCTTGGTCTTTTTCACATCTGATGCAGGTGGAAGAATCGGAGTTGGGGTAGGTGCAGGAGGAGCAGAGGAATTTGGTTGAATTTCTTCAGGCATAACTGATGCAGTTGCCATGACTTCTTCATTTTCTTCAGGCGCACCACTAGTGGATGCCCTGGCAATTTTTTCAGCGGCTGGAATGCAGTCATCAGCCCTGGTGCTTTGAGTTTCTTCAGCAGCCTGAATGTCATCAGCGCTGCTGGCATTTTCTTCAGTCGGCTGAGCAGATGCTTCAGCCTGAGGATTTTCTTGTTGCGTTGGAGCTGCAACTTTGGACGTGAACTTCTCAGTCAAGTTCACAAACCTGACTTTGGCTCCAAGCCAGTCAGCATAGTAATGATCAAATTCATCACTTAATTGCTTGATCTCAGCTTGCAAGGCAACTAGTTCTTCAGGGGAAAGCTTCAGAACATTTTGCTTTAGAAAGCGTTGTTTCTTGTACTACGCTTTCTTCACTCTTCTTCCTTGTTAAAATTTCCATTTCTCTTCTTCAATGAAGGCAGTCAAAACATGACTTTGACCAGGAGTGAGGTTCATCTCCGGCAAAAGTGTGTTGGGTCCTTGTGCCATAGATCGATGAAGTCTAGGATCAGCTTCGGAGCCAGAAGCAATGGCACATTGCTGCCTTTGGCTCTAGCGGCCTTGACCTGCCTGTCTCTGATGATTTCAGCAAGTTCTTCATCATCAGCTTCGTCTTCATCAGACGGCACTTGGAAGGCGACCTGCTTCTTGTGAGGACTTGGTCGAGTGCCTCATCCAGCAGTGGCCTTTGTCTTCAGCAGAGAAGGGCCAGTTGAGGAATTTGGTGCAGCTGAGGAACTAGCAGAAGCTCCTGAGGCAGTAGAGATGCCCGTTGTCCTTTGGCACGTGGCAAGGTGCACAGGTGCAGAGGATTTGGTCGGAGCAGCTGAGGACTTTGGCGGAGGAGCTGAGGACTTTGGAAGAGCGGGAGCAGCATGAGGAGTTGGCCGTGAGGGCTTTGAAGATTCTGGCCGTGAGGGCATTACTGAGGAACTTGGCCATGAGGGCATTGAAGATGAAGCACTTGGATTATGAGCAGGCTTCTTTGACATGGCCTTCTTTGGCTTGATAGCAGAGGCCTCAGCCGTGGCAGCAACAGCAGCAGAGTCTTCGTTAAATTTCCTCACTGCTTCTCTGGCTTGTCTGGCCAATTTGGCCTGGCGCTTGGCCCATTCATCAGGATAATCCTCACCGCGCTTGAGGCTGGTGGGATCTGCTTCTTGGCTAGGTGCCAATGGAGGTCTTGGGCATGGAGGATTTAGAGCGAATTTCTTCATATACTTGGGAGTAACATACCTGTACTCCCTCCATTCCCTTTCCCATCGCCTCTCTATCCGTTGTATGCGCACCTTGCGCTGATTTCTGTCCTCCTTGCCAAACTTGGCCTCATCAGGAGTGCAGTAATCCTTGTATATGTCATCAGGGATTTCAAAAGCAGTGTTGACCTCAGGCCTCTTTCCTCCCTTCTGTGGCTTCTTTCCATCAGCCATTTTCTTCAGCTGAGGAATTTGGACAATTGAATTCTCTGAAGATGAATGCAACTTTTCTTCGAGGAACGCTGCAAATGAGTTAATTTGATGAGAACCTAGTGATTCAGCAGCTGACATGAGTACCTGTGAACAGAGTATAGTTGCGAGGAATTTGGAGAGGTCATATGTGTTCTCAGAAGGTTTTGTAAAATGAACAAGTTTGAGGAATTTGACCAGATGAGTCTTGAAGAATTTCACTAAGCGTTCTTTGTCTTAGGTTCCAGAGTTGTATAGATTGAGAATCCACACAATTGAGGAATCTTGAAGAAAAATGTAGCTTAGAGAAATGAATCAAGAACAGATGACATGTGAGGTGTTTAGTGTGAGAAGATTTGAAGAAAAACACCTTTGAAGATTTTGTAGTAATCATTTGAATCAAAGAGGGCAGTAAAAGTAACTTTTAATTACCCTGGACGAAGAACACGACGAACTAGGAAGTGTAGATGTGAAGTTCGTCAGTTTAGATCTTCCACGCCCTAACTTGGCAGAGGAAGAAAGCTACAGCGGCGGCGGAGTGAAGAAATCAGTGGCCGGCGCGAGTACGACAGCGACGAGGTCAAGGCCGTGAAGCTCTTCCTCGCCGACGACGATGAAGTAGCGGCGGCACTAGGGTTTGAGAAGTTCGAGCTGGCGTGAGGTCGAGCAGAGTAAAAGTGAAGTGAGGAAGGGGAGGGGTATTTATAGCCATGGTGAAAAACTGTTCGCCCGAAGAAATTGGATGAACGTGCCCCTGACCCTTCTCATTCACTTGACATGTGTCACCCACATACTGAGAGGTGGCAATCGTGTGAGATCGTGGGTGAATAGATAAGTGTTTTCATGGGATGCGGGACGGTTTGAGGGCAAAGCCGAAAAGTTAGATAAGATAAGTTAAAAGTTCCGGTCGCAAATTCTTCAGCTGACAAGGACACAGTGAAGATTTTGAACGAGTTTCAAGTAGAACGCACATGAAGAATTTGTGAATAGATTGGGTTGAGTTTAGCATAGAGGGGGAAGGGTCCGATCACATTCACTTAGCAGAAAAAGCAACTTGAAGAAATAGCAATAAGTGAATGTTGTAGAGGACATAAACTTATATATATATATAGCCAATGAAGAAAAACGACGGAAATAGTGAAGACATTGCAAAGTTGAAGAAATTGACCAATTGAGGAATTTCAAAACTGAGGAAAAACTCAAATTGAAGATTTTCAACTTTTGGTGGTGGCGTGGCCCACCGTATAAGAATGATGATTTCAGACACCGCGTACAATTGTCGTAGGGCTCTGAGAATCAAATTCTTCATTAATTTATTCACACTTAGAGTGTTAGTCTTCATTGATTGAAGAAAAACTTTTCTTCATGTGTTGCACATCTAAATCATCAATTTTGCATAAGTGTTAGGATGAGTGTCCTTCTCAAAGAACATTCGAAGATTCTAAGATATTTAGCTCACACCGCAACTTGCTAAATCTCTTCTCATCCAAGGGCTTTGTGAAGATATCGGCTAGTTGTTCTTTAGTCTTCACATGCTCAATAGAAATGTCGCCCTTAAACACATGATCACGAAGAAAATGATGACGAATCTGAATGTGCTTTGTCTTCGAGTGCTGAACTGGGTTGTGAGCAATCTTGACTGCACTCTCATTGTCACAGTAGAGAGGCACATTCTTCATGTTGATGTCGTAGTCCTTGAGAGTTTGCTTCATCCACAACAATTGAGCACAGCAAGAACCAGCAGCAATGTACTCAGCTTCAGCAGTAGACAGTGACACGGAGTTCTGTTTCTTCGAGGACCAACAGACCAAAGATCGTCCGAGGAAATGGCATGTGCCTGATGTTGACTTGCGGTCCACACGATCACCAGCATAGTCAGAGTCTGAATATCCAATGAGATCAAAAGCCGAGCCCTTGGGGTACCATAATCCTAGTGTTGGTGTGTGAGCTAGATATCGAAGAATATGCTTCACAGCCTTATGGTGTGATTCCTTCGGTGTAGCTTGAAATCGGGCACACATGCAAACACTAAGCATAATATCTGGCCTAGATGCACATAAATACAACAGAGAACCAATCATGGAGCGGTATACCTTTTGATCGTAGTCAATACCATTTTCATCAGTGCATAGATGGCCATTTGTGGGCATTGGAATTTTGACCCCTTTACAATCTTGCATGCCAAATTTCCTCAGTACATCCTTGAGGTACTTCTCCTGAGATATGAATATGCCATTGCGCTGTTGACGAATTTGAAGACCTGAGAAGAATTTCAATTCTCCCATCATAGACATTTGATATTCTTCACTCATCATATAGGCAAATTCATCACTGTAACGTTGGTCAGTACAGCCAAAGATAATATCATCAACATAAATTTGGCACACAAACAATTCACCATCATAAGATTTAGTGAAAAGAGTAGGGTCAAGTGAACTGGGTTTGAAGCCTTTCTTCATGAGGAATTCCTTCAAAGAATCATACCACGCCCGAGGGGCCTTTTTGAGGCCATAGGGCCTTTTGAGTCTGAAGACTTTGTCAGGATGCTTTGGATCTTCAAAACCTGGGGGTTGAGCAACATATACTTCTTCCTCAAGCTTACCATTGAGGAATGCACTTTTCACATCCATTTGATATAAAGTGATATCATGATGGTTAGCATAAGCAAGTAATATGCGAATAGCCTCAAGTCTAGCAACAGGTGCAAAAGTTTCATCGAAATCAATTCCTTCAACATGTGTGTAGCCTTGAGCTACAAGTCGTGCCTTATTCCTCACCACAAGGCCATTTTCATCTTGCTTGTTGCGGTAGATCCACTTTGTGCCAATGATATTGTGCTTGCGAGGATCTGGACGTTTGACCAGTTCCCAGACGTTGTTGAGCTCGAAATGATGTAATTCTTCTTGCATAGCTTGAGTCCACTCAGGCTCCAGAAATGCTTCATCTACCTTAGTGGGCTCTGTGATAGAGACAAAAGCAAAGTGCCCACAAAAGTTAGGTAAATGTGAAGTTCTTGAGCGTGTGAGAGGACCTGATGCTTCAATATCATCAATGATCTTCTCAATTTGCACTTCGTTTGCAACGCGAGGATGAGCTGGTTGTCGACGAGGAATTTGATCAGCATTTTCTTCAGCACCATTTTCTTCAGGTGCCTCAGCTCGACGTTCTCCATGTTCTGGAATGAATTCTTCAGCAGATTCTTCGGTACGGATGACATCCTCAGTAGCCTTGAACTTGATAGTTTCCTTAGGTGCTGCTTCATCTATCACAGAAGGTAGGTGCTCTCTTTGCGAGCCATTAGTTTCATTGAACCGCACATCTACAGTTTCAACAACCTTGTGAAGAACATTGTTGAAGACTCTGTAGGTGTGCGAGTCCTTTCCGTAACCAAGCATGAAGCCTTCATGTGCTTTCGGTGCAAATTTAGATTTGTGATGAGGATCTCTAATCCAACATTTAGCACCGAAGACTTTGAAATAACTCACATTGGGTTTCTTGTCAGTGAGGAGTTCATATGCAGTCTTCTTGAAGAATTTGTGAAGATATACTCTGTTGATGATGTGGCACGCAGTATCAATTGCCTCAATCCAGAAACGACGAGGCGTCTTGTATTCATCAAGCATAGTGCGAGCCATCTCAGCAAGAGTCCTGTTCTTGCGCTTCATGACGCCATTCTGCTGAGGAGTGTAAGGAGCAGATAACTCATGAGTAATACCAAGTTCATCAAGATAGTCATCAAGACCAGAATTCTTGAACTCAATTCCATTGTCACTTCTGATGTGCTTGATCTTCACACCAAAGTTGGTTGAAGCCCTCGAAGAAAATCGTTTCAAGACTTCCTGCACTTCATGTTTGTAAGTGACAATGTGTACCCATGTGTAACGAGAGTAATCATCAACAATAACAAAGCCATATTGAGATGCATCATTTGAAACTGCAGAATAATGGTTAGGACCAAAAAGATCCATGTGAAGCAATTCAAATGGTCGAGTAGTTGTAACATCCCAATTTTCCTAAAATAGGATGTTATTAGATCATTCATATGCATATCATATTTTTATTGCATTATTTGTCTTTCTGCAATATTTTGAATCATTATGCAACCAAAGGCAATTTATTGGAGCGGAGATAACATGACTTCTCCCCTATTTAAAAATGTTCATAATGTGCAGAATATTATTTCCAGTTCATCTAATATGTTCTGGTAATTTTTGTAATCTCCAAAATATTTTAATTGTGTGTTATTTTACTGTTTGTGTGGCCTTTTGCATCAAAATGAATTTCCAAAATTGCATTAGTATTGGAACTAGTGTTCCTGTAGTTTATAGCTATAGGGATATTTTTACTGTGTGTCTAGGTATTTTCCTTCGATTTTATTCCGGTGTATGTTTTTATTTTAGTTTTGTTTTTGCTGTAGCAGTTTGTTTTCTTCAAAAAAAAAGCAGCACGCTGCACAACGCAACGCCGCGCCGTGGCCCAATAGAGCACCGCGCGCAGCCGCAGCCCACCTAACCGCCTGAAGCGGTACGCCCTCGCTCTCAGCCGCTGACAGCGGGTCCCGCGCCCCTGTTCATCCCCTCCACCGAGCCCGACACCGCGCGCCGCGCCGCTCCCGCACCTGAGGCCGAACCCGACCCGAGCTCGTGCTCCTGGTCCACCTCGAGCGCTCCCGAGCCGCCGTGTGCAAGCAGAAGACCCAGGGCAACCCCCGCATCCCCTCCTCGATCCTCCCTATTGCCGCACGCACGAGCTAGGGCGAAACGCATCTCGCCCGGAGCTCCGCCGTCCGCCGCCGTTCGCCTGAAGATTGCATCATCGTAAGAGCTCGTACAGCCGGACCTCTTGCACCGTTAGAATCCCCTCTCGAAGCCTCTCTCTTCTGACACTTTCTCGTGGCCGAAAACGCAGCATCGCGGGAGGGACAAGCTCGTCCGCCGCCGCCGGAGCACAGCGGCTGTTCACGTCGTCACCTTCGCCCGCAGAGCACGCCCCATCGTCGTTTGACCTCACCACTGCGTCCGCAACTCGAAGCCGCCTCCGCCCGTAACCTCACCTTCGCCGGAGCACCGCCAGAGAAGCGGTGCCGCCGACGCCGGAGACCGCCGCTGCCGTTCCTCTGTTTCCGGTGAGCACGCACGCGCAGGAGTTTTTCACCAATCGCGTGCTACCACGTGGCAACCAGCTACAGTACACGCACGAACAGTGCAGGAGTTTTCTGTTGTTTCTGTTTTTCTTTCCAGATTTGTTCTCTAACTTCTTTTAGCTATATCTTTTAGTCTATATACTCAATTTGGGTAATTCTTTTTCCTATGCACTCACAAATACCAGTAGTTTAACACAGTACCAAAATCTCACATGCTTGCACTGTTCAAATTTGAATTCGTTTGAATTTGAATTGAATCTTCCGGAGGCCGTAACTTTCAAACAGTGTATCGGAATCGAGTGATTCTTTTTGTGTTGTGACCATATTGCAATTTAGGTGCTGTTAAGCTTCTGTTGTTGAGTTTTAAAAATGTTTTCCTTGCTGTTGGTTTTGTTTTGGTTCTTTTCGTGTTCCGGTGATTGATTTGTTGAATGGTGTGAAACGTGTAGATTGTCCGGAGTGCGACGCGAGCTATTGTCAGGAGTGTGACTTTCTGAACCAGAACCAAGGCAAGTTACATGTTGATCATCCTTTACCTATTGTTTTCTATGCATGTAGTTATATCACACTATGAATATATGCATGTATAGGATTAATATATAAATTTTGCTATGCTGTTGAGCTATCTTCCCGTGTTTTGCAAATCGTGGTAGTTGTAGCTTGCTATGCTTTGTAGAGGGGGTGGTTCGTGTATTCGTTGAGCTTATGTGAGGACTATAAATATAACAAATTGAGTAGTAATTAAGGACTTAATTCACCTCTGGGCGGAATTGGTATTGAAGGGTGGTTTCAAGAACATCATTATTTATACCCTCTGAATGTAAGTGGACGGCCGCCCAGGCTCAAAAAGATCAGACAGACTTAGTGACTAGTAGCTTCCATGCGCAACCACTAGCTAAATGGGCTCTGGCTTAGTTGAGTAGGTTGTGGGATCCTCGCCCAGGTAAGCTAGCAGATGTAGATATGAGTAGGTGTACCGGCTGCCGGGGGTGGAGGTGACTGCTTCTGAAAGACTTCGTCTCAATCTTCGGGTTGGGTCTAGTGGGTAAAGTGTGCAAAACTCTGCAGAGTATTAAAACTAATCATGATTAGCCGTGCCCCCGGTTATGGGTAATTTTGAGCCACTATGCCATTACAGTTGTTGGATGATCTTGACAGATGTGACACTTAATAAATTTGTTGGGCAACTTAATAAAGGGTAGGTTGGAGTTGATTTTGCTAACTCAACCTTGTGTATATAATTGTAGTAATAAAAGAACTAAATAAAAATTTGACTATTAGGTAGTTATTAGGATAAAATCAGCTTTCTGCAAAAATAAACCCTCAAGCCTTCCTTTTGTTACACTATGCATATACATGTAGGTCTGCTTTATTATTACTCCTGTGTAACTTGCCAATACATTCCAAGTATTGACCTATATGGCTGCAACGTCTCATGTTGCAGGATATTCAGACGAAGAGTAAGGTACCTTTAGGGTCGCGAGTCTGCACTCAGCATCGCCAGTGGGCTATGATAGGACTCATCGTTATTTTCTGCTACTTTCCACTGTTTGATTGAATAAAGCTAGCCAAGTGCTATGCAGATTGTTTTATTTTATACATTCTGGATCATACGTTGTAATAAATGGTGCGCTTGCTATTCTGGTATTCATCTATACTGTGTGCTAGCGACTTCGATCCAGGGACTAGCACAGTAAGCACAGAGACTCAAATCCTTCGAGGTTTGGTCGTTACAGATGGCATCAGAGCAGTGTGTTGACTGTAGGACGTGACCCTAGAAAATGGATTAGGAAAGCCATAGGAGTGAAAATTGTTTTATAAACGAGCTATACTTCTTGCTGTTTATTAGTTAACCCCCTCAAGTATCTTGAACAGTTAAGTAGGAACTAGTGCTGAGACCACCATTCATGCTTGCTTTATATTGCAACGTTATCGTGTTAGCGTATCTGATTATGCCCACTTTCGTGGTATGAAGATATTAGATTGTTTGCTTGATTGGTAGTTGTTTGTTAAATTGCTTAGTGTCGGAATTATTCGACTATATATATATAATATTATCATATTGTTTGTTGTTTGTTTGTTTGTTGGTGTTATTCGTTGTTGTGTTTTGTTGGCTTGATCATATTATGCATATGGGTAGAATATATTTATATATACATAGCGTTTGGCCCTATTATATCTATAACTCTTCTATGCTTGCCCACCAGATGCCGCCGAGGCATGATAATAGGCGTAATGCTGCAGGAGGAGACAACAATGGCAATGATGTACCGCCATACATGCAGCAGTTGCTTCAGGGACAAGCTCAGTTGATCCAGTTGCTTGTCCAGAACCAGAACAACAACAATAACAACAACAATCCACCGCCACCTCCACAAGTGGATATGCTTACCAGGCTCTTGAGGTTGAATCCTCAGAGGTTCTCCTGTTCCCCTGAACCTATTGTGGCTGATGACTGGCTCCGTGCAGTCAATAGGAACCTGGAGACGGTTGGATGCACAGATGCAGAGAGGGTGAGGTTTGCCTCACATTTGTTGGAGGGTCCTCCTGCAGCTTGGTGGGACAACTACTTGGTCACTTATCCCATTGCTACTATCACATGGCCTCAGTTTCAGGATGCTTTTCGTGCTGCACATGTGTCTGCTGGTGCTATGAGTCTGAAAAAGAAGGAGTTCCGCAGTTTGCGCCAGGGAGGTCACACAGTTAATGTGTATGTGGAGGAATTTAATAATCTTGCACGTTATGCTCCTAATGATGTTAACACTGATGCAGCTAGGCAGGAGAAATTCTTGGAGGGCCTTAATGATGAGTTTAGCCTTCAGTTGACAGTGGCCACTTTTAGGAATTGTCAGGACCTGATTGATAAGGCTATTGTGCTGGAGGAAAGCAACATGCCATAGAGAATCGCAAGAGGAAGTACAACAACAATAACAGGTATAATTCAGGACCACAGCAGAAGCCACGCACTTCATATCATGGTCATGGAGGTAATGGGCATCTTAAACACCATGGAGGGAATGGCCACAACCATAATGGCCACCATCACCACAATGGGCAGAAGAGTAATAATGGTAGAGGTAATGGTAATGGAGGGAATAATAACCAGAGCCACTAGAGTATGCCTGTGCAGAGGGATATTAGTCAGGTTCAGTGCTATAAGTGTAGGCAGATGGGCCACTACTCCAATGCTTGTCCAGAGAGCAAGAACGGTAATGGGAATTCAGGAGTGAGCAAGCCAAACCACATCCAAAGGGGTCATGTCAACCATGTTAATGTGGAGGAGGTCTACAATCAACCCGATGCAGTGATTGGTAAGTTTTTGATCAATTCAATACCTGCGCTTGTTCTTTTTGATTCTGGCGCATCACATTCATTCATATCATGGGTATTTGTGGACAAACATAAGCTGTCTACCGTAGTACTACAGTCATCTATTCTAGTAAGTTCTCCGGGGGCTGAGATGGCAGCAATTTTGGGTTGTTTTCAGATGCCTTTGTCTATTGGGAAGCATGTTTTTCCTACAGATTTAATTATACTGAAGTCACAAGGTCTGGATATTATTTTGGGTATGGACTGGATGATCAAGTATGAGGGTCTTATTGATTGTGCCATTCGATCTATTACTCTCGGTGCACCAGGAGGGAAGAGGATCAAATATGTATGTAAGTATAAGCATAAGCAGGTACATGTGAACTCTCTTAAGGGGGGTAGCCTGGAAGAGGTGCCAGTTGTGAGGGATTATCCAGATGTGTTTCCAGAGGAGTTGCTAGGTATGCCACCAGATAGAGATATTGATTTAATACCAGGCACTGGACCTATTGCAAAGAGACCGTATAGAATGCCTCCTCAAGAGTTAGAGGAATTGAAGAAGCAGATAAGAGAATTGCAGGCACAGGGATTTATTCGCCCAAGTTCATCACCTTGGGGAGCTCCAGTTTTGTTTGTGGAGAAGAAGGATGGGACCTTGAGGATGTGTGTTGATTATCGTTCTCTGAATGAGGTAACCATTAAGAATAAGTATCCTTTGCCTATGATAACTGATCTATTTGACCAGTTGGAGGGAGCTACTGTGTTTTCTAAGATTGACCTTCGTTCTGGTTATCATCAATTGAAGATTCGTGAGCATGATATTCCAAAGACTGCTTTTACTACGAGGTATGGGTTGTATGAATATACTGTTATGTCATTTGGATTGACTAATGCTCTTGCATACTTCATGAATATGATGAACAAGGTGTTTATGGAGTTCTTGGATAAATTTATGGTTGTTTTCATTGATGATATATTGGTATTCTCCAAGAATAAGCAAGAGCATGAGGTGCATCTGCATTTGGTATTGGAGAAACTGAGGGAACATCAGTTGTATGCCAAGTTCAGCAAATGTGAGTTTTGGCTGGATGAGGTAGCTTTCCTTGGACATGTTGTGTCAGGTAATGGAGTTGCAGTTGATCCATCTAAGGTTGCTGCAGTTACAGAGTGGGAGACACCCATGACAGTTGGAGAGATTCGCAGCTTTTTGGGCCTTGTAGGTTATTACAGGAGGTTTATTGAGAACTTTTCCAAGATCGCAAAGCCTATGACTGAATTGCTGAAGAAAGAGAAGAAATTTGTTTGGACTGATGAATGTGAAGCCAGTTTTCAGGAGTTGAAGCAGCGTTTGGTTACAGCACCAGTCTTAACTTTGCCGGATATACATAAGGACTTCCAGGTATATTGTGATGCTTCTCGTCAAGGACTTGGGAGTGTTTTGATGCAGGAAGGTAAAGTTGTTTCATATGCTTCACGTTAGCTTAAGAATCATGAGCATAATTACCCTACACATGATTTGGAGTTAGCCTCAGTTGTGCATGCATTGAAAACTTGGAGGCTATATCTTATTGGTAATCATTGTGATATATTTACTGATCATAAGTGCTTGAAGTATATTTTTACTCAGAAGGATTTGAACCTCAGGCAGAGGAGATGGTTGGAGCTTATTAAAGATTATGATTTGAATGTGCAGTATCATCCTGGTAAGGCAAATGTTGTTGCTGATGCATTGAGTCATAGGAGCCATGCTAATGCAATTAATATTGATAATATGCCACCCGAGTTATGTGAACAGTTCAGGAATCTCATGTTGGAGATGGTTCCTAAGGGATATTTAGCAACACTTGAGGTAAAGCCTACTTTGCTTGACAGGATCAGAGAAGCTCAAAAGAATGATAAGGAGATTGCTGAGATAAAAGAGAATATGGTTCAAGGTAAGGCAGAAGGTTTCCATGAGGACGAACATGGAGCCATATGGTTTGAGAAGCGTATTTGTGTACCTCAGGATGAAGATATCAGGAAGTTGATTCTTCAGGAGGCGCATGATTCACCTTATTCTATTCACCCAGGTAATACTAAGATGTATTTGGATTTGAGGGAAAGATTTTGGTGGCCTAGCCTGAAGAGGGAAATTGCTGGATATATTGCAACATGTGATGTGTGCCAGAGGGTTAAAGCAGAACATCAGAGGCCAGCAGGTTTGTTACAGCCATTGCTTAAACCTGATTGGAAGTGGGATGAGATTGGTATGGATTTCATTACAGGTTTACCCAGGACTCGGTCAGGTTATGATTCTATTTGGTAGTTGTTGATCGTTTAACTAAAGTTGCTGACTTCATCCCGGTAAAGACTACTTATACCAGTGCTCAACTAGCAAAGATTTATATGTCTAAGATTGTTTGTCTGCATGGAGTTCCAAGGAAGGTAGTGTCTGATAGAGGTACTCAGTTCACATCCAAATTTTGGCGTCAGTTGCATGAATCCTTGGGCACCAGGTTGGAGTTCAGTACAGCTGTCCATCCACAGACAGATGGGCAGACAGAGAGGGTAAATCAGATTTTGGAGGATATGTTGAGAGCTTGTGCTTTGGACTATGGGTCCAGTTGGGATGATAATTTACCTTATGCAGAGTTCTCATATAATAATAGTTACCAGGCTAGTCTGAAGATGGCACCATTTGAGGTATTGTATGGTAGGAAGTGCAGAACACCATTGATGTGGGATGAGGTTGGAGAGCGTCAATTCTTTGGACCAGACTTGATCAGAGATGCTGAGGAGAAGGTCAAATTGATTCGTGACAGGCTGAAGATAGCACAGTCCAGGCAGAAGAGTTGTGCTGATGCAAAACGTATGGAGGTGACATACGAGGTAGGAGACCGTGCATACCTTCGAGTTTCACCACTTCGCGGAATTAAGAGGTTTGGAATCAAAGGTAAGTTAGCACCACGTTTTGTGGGGCCTTACAAGATCTTGGAGCATAGAGGAGAGGTAGCTTATCAGCTGGAGTTGCCAGAATCCTTGTCAGGAGTTCTTAATGTGTTTCATGTATCTCAGTTGAAGAAGTGCCATGCAGAGATGATGGATGTTCCATTGAGGGACACGGTGCCACTTGAGGCAATTCAGTTGGAGAGTGATTTGACATATGAGGAGAAACCTGTTAAGATTCTGGAGACAGCAGAGAGAGTTACTCGCACCAAGACAATTAAGTTATGCAAGGTTCAGTGGGATCATCACACACAGGAGGAAGCTACATGGGAACGAGAGGAAGATCTCAGGTAGGATCACCCACACCTATTTGCTAGCCAGCCCGAATCTCGAGGGCGAGATTCATCTTAAGGGGGGTAGGTTTGTAACATCCCAATTTTCCTAAATTAGGATGTTATTAGATCATTCATATGCATATCATATTTTTTATTGCATTATTTGTCTTTCTGCAATATTTCGAATCATTATGCAACCAAAGGCAATTTATTGGAGCGGAGATAACATGACTTCTCCCCTGTTTAAAAATGTTCATAATGTGCAGAATATTATTTCCAGTTCATCTAATATGTTCTGGTAATTTTTGCAATCTCCAAAATATTTTAATTGTGTGTTATTTTACTGTTTGTGTGGCCTTTTGCATCAAAATGAATTTCCAAAATTGCATTAGTATTGGAACTAGTGTTCTTGTAGTTTATAGCTATAGGGATATTTTTACTGTGTGTCTAGGTATTTTCCTTAGATTTTATTCCGGTGTATGTTTTTATTTTAGTTTTGTTTTTGCTGTAGCAGTTTAATTTCTTTTAAAAAAGCAGCACGCAGCACAGCGCAGCGCCACGCCGCGGCCCAGCAAGCCAGCTAGCGAGCGGCCCAGCCAGCCGGCCCAGCAGAGCACCGCGCGCAGCCGCAGCCCACCTAACCGCCCGAAGCAGTACGCCCTCGCTCTCAGCCGCTGACAGCGGGTCCCGCGCCCCTGTTCGTCCCCTCCATCGAGCCGGACACCACGCGCCGCGCCGCTCCCGCACCTAAGGCCGAACCCGACCCGAGCTCGTGCTCCTGGTCCACCTCGAGCGCTCCCGAGCCGCCGTGTGCAAGCAGAAGACCCAGGGCAACCCCCGCATCCCCTCCTCGATCCTCCCTGTTGCCGCACGCACGAGCTAGGGCGAAACGCATCTCGCCCGGAGCTCCGCCGTCCGCCGCCGTTCGCCGGAAGATTGCGCCACCGTAAGAGCTCGTACAGCCGGACCTCTTGCACCGTTAGAATCCCCTCTCGAAGCCTCTCTCTTCTGACACTTTCTCATGGCCGAAAACGCAGCATCACGGGAGGGACAAGCTCGTCCGCCGCCGCCGGAGCACAGCGGCTATTCACATCGTCACCGTCGCCCGCAGAGCACGCCCCGTCGTCGTTTACCTCACCACTGCGTCCGCAACTCGAAGCCGCCTCCGCCCGTAACCTCACCTTCACCCGAGCACCGCCGGAGAAGCGCCGCCGCCGACGCCCGAGAGCGCCGCTGCCGTTCCTCTATTTCCGGTGAGCACGCACGCGCAGGAGTTTTTTCACCAATCACGTGCTTCCACGTGGCAACCAGCTACAGTACACGCACGAACAGTGCAGGAGTTTTCTGTTGTTTTTGTTTTTCTTTCCAGATTTGTTCTCTAACTTCTTTTAGCTATATCTTTTAGTCTATATACTCAATTTGGGTAATTCTTTTTCCTATGCACTCACAAATACCAGTAGTTTATCACAGTACCAAAATCTCACATGCTTGCACTGTTCAAATTTGAATTCGTTTGAATTTGAATTGAATCTTCCGGAGGCCGTAACTTTCAAACCGTTTATCGGAATCGAGTGATTCTTTTTGTGTTGTGACCATATTACAATTTAGGTGCTGTTAAGCTTCTGTTGTTGAGTTTTAAAAATGTTTTCCTTGCTGTTGGTTTTGTTTTGGTTCTTTTCGTGTTCCGGTGATTGATTTGTTGAATGGTGTGAAACGTGTAGATTGTCCGGAGTGCGACGCGAGCTATTGTCAGGAGTGTGACTTTCTGAACCAGAACCAAGGCAAGTTACATGTTGATCATCCTTTACCTATTGTTTTCTATGCATGTAGTTATATCACACTATGAATATATGCATGTATAGGATTAATATATAAATTTTGCTATGCTGTTGAGCTATCTTCCCGTGTTTTGCAAATCGTGGTAGTTGTAGCTTGCTATGCTTTGTAGAGGGGGTGGTTCGTGTATTCGTTGAGCTTATGTGAGGACTATAAATATAACAAATTGAGTAGTAATTAAGGACTTAATTCACCTCTGGGCGGAATTGGTATTGAAGGGTGGTTTCAAGAACATCATGGTTTATACCCTCTGAATGTAAGTGGACGGCCGCCCAGGCTCAAAAAGATCAGACAGACTTAGTGACTAGTAGCTTCGATGCGCAACCACTAGCTAAATGGGCTCTGGCTTAGTTGTGTAGGTTGTGGGATCCTCGCCCAGGTAAGCTAGCAGATGTAGATATGAGTAGGTGTACCGTCTGCCGGGGGTGGAGGTGACTGCTTCTAAAAGACTTCGTCTCAATCTTCGGGTTGAGTCTAGTGGGTAAAGTGTGCAAAACTCTGCAGAGTATTAAAACTAATCATGATTAGCCGTGCCCCCGGTTATGGGTAATTTTGAGCCACTATGCCATTACAGTTGTTGGATGATCTTGACAGACGTTACACTTAATAAATTTGTTGGGCAACTTAATAAAGGGTAGGTTGGAGTTGATTTTGCCAACTCAACCTTGTGTATATAATTGTAGTAATAAAAGAACTAAATAAAAATTTGACTATTAGGTAGTTATTAGGATAAAATCAGCTTTCTGCAAAAATAAACCCTCAAGCCTTCCTTTTGTTACACTATGCATATACATGTAGGTCTGCTTTATTATTACTCCAGTGTAACTTGCCAATACATTCCAAGTATTGACCTATATGGCTGCAATGTCTCATGTTGCAGGATATTCAGACGAAGAGTAAGGTACCGTTAGGGTCCCGAGTCTGCACTCAGCATCGCCAGTGGGCTATGATAGGACTCATCGTTATTTTCTGATACTTTCCGTTGTTGGATTGAATAAACCTGGCCAAGTGCTATGCAGATTGTTTTATTTTATACATTCTGGATCATACGTTTTAATAAATGATGCACTTGCTATTCTGGTATTCATCTATACTGTGTGTGCTAGCGAGTTCGATCCAGGGACTAGCACAGTAAGCACAGAGACTCAAATCCTTCGAGGTTTGGTCGTTACAGATGGCATCAGAGCAGTGTGTTGACTATAGGACGTTACCCTAGAAAATGGATTAGAAAAGCCATAGGAGTGAAAATTGTTTTATAAACCAGCTATACTTCTTGCTGTTTATTAGTTAACCCCCTCAAGTATCTTGAACAGTTAAGTAGGCACTAGTGCTGAGACCACCATTCATGCTTGCTTTATATTGCAACGTTATCGTGTTAGCATATCTGATTATCCCCACTTTCGTGGTATGAAGATACTAGATTGTTTGCTTGATTGGTAGTTGTTTGTTAAATTGCTTAGTGTCGGAATTATTCGACTATATATATATATATAATATTATCATATTGTTTGTTGTTTGTTTGTTTGTTGGTGTTATTCGTTGTTGTGTTTTGTTGGCTTGATCATATTATGCATATGGGTAGAATATATTTATATATACATAGCGTTTGGCCCTATTATATCTATAACTCTTCTATGCTTGCCCACCAGATGCCGCCGAGGCGTGATAATAGGCGTAATGCTGCAGGAGGAGACAACAATGGCAATGATGTACCGCCATACATGCAGCAGTTGCTTCAGGGACAAGCTCAGTTGATCCAGTTGCTTGTCCAGAACCAGAACAACAACAATAACAACAACAATCCACCGCCACCTCCACCAGTGGATATGCTTACCAGGTTCTTGAGGTTGAATCCTCCGAGGTTCTCCGGTCCCCCGAACCTATTGTAGCTGATGACTGGCTCCGTGCAGTCAATAGGAACCTGGAGACGGTTGGATGCACAGATGCAGAGAGGGTGAGGTTTGCCTCACATTTGTTGGAGGGTCCTGCTGCAGCTTGGTGGGACAACTACTTGGTCACTTATCCCATTGCTACTATCACATGGCCTCAGTTTCATGATGCTTTTCGTGCTGCACATGTGTCTGCTGGTGCTATGAGTCTGAAAAAGAAGGAGTTCCGCAGTTTGCGCCAGGGAGGTCGCACAGTTAATGCGTATGTGGAGGAATTTAATAATCTTGCACGTTATGCTCCTAATGATGTTAACACTGATGCAGCTAGGCAGGAGAAATTCTTGGAGGGCCTTAATGATGAGTTGAGCCTTCAGTTGACAGTGGCCACTTTTAGGAATTGTCGGGACCTGATTGATAAGGCTATTGTGCTGGAGGGAAAGCAACATGCCATAGAGAATCGCAAGAGGAAGTACAACAACAATAACAGGTATAATTCAGGACCACAGCAGAAGCCACGCACTTCATATCATGGTCATGGAGGTAATGGGCATCATAAACACCATGGAGGGAATGGCCACAACCATAATGGCCACCATCACCACAATGGGCAGAAGAGTAATAATGGTAGAGGTAATGGTAATGGAGGGAATAATAACCAGAGCCACCAGAGTATGCCTGTGCAGAGGGATATTAGTCAGGTTCAGTGCTATAAGTGTAGGCAGACGGGCCACTACTCCAATGCTTGTCCAGAGAGCAATAACGGTAATGGGAATTCAGGAGTGAGCAAGCCAAACCCCATCCAAAGGGGTCATGTCAACCATGTTAATGTGGAGGAGGTCTACAATGAACCTGATGCAGTGATTGGTAAGTTTTTGATCAATTCAATACCTGCCCTTGTTCTTTTTGATTCTGGTGCATCACATTCATTCATATCACGGGTATTTGTGGATAAACATAAGCTGTCTACCGTAGTACTTAAGTCACCTATTCTAGTAAGTTCTCCGGGGGCTGAGATGGCAGCAAGTTTGGGTTGTTTTCAGATGCCTTTGTCTATTGGGAAGCATGTTTTTCCTACAGATTTAATTATACTGAAGTCACAAGGTCTGGATATTATTTTGGGTATGGTCTGGATGATCAAGTATGAGGGTCTTATTGATTGTGCCAGTCGATCTATTACTCTCAGTGCACCAGGAGGGAAGAGGATCAAATATGTATGTAAGTATAAGCATAAGCAGGTACATGTGAACTCTCTTAAGGGGGGTAGCCTGGAAGAGGTGCCAGTTGTGAGGGATTATCCAGATGTGTTTCCAGAGGAGTTGCTAGGTATGCCACCAGATAGAGATATTGAGTTTCTTATTGATTTAATACCAGGCACTGGACCTATTGCAAAGAGACCGTATAGAATGCCTCCTCAAGAGTTAGAGGAATTGAAGAAGTAGAAAAGAGAATTGCAGGCACAGGGATTTATTCGCCCAAGTTCATCACCTTGGGGAGCTCCAGTTTTGTTTGTGGAGAAGAAGGATGGGACCTTGAGGATGTGTGTTGATTATCGTTCTCTGAATGAGGTAACCATTAAGAATAAGTATCCTTTGCCTATGATAAATGATCTGTTTGACCAGTTGGAGGGAGCTACTGTGTTTTCTAAGATTGACCTTCGTTCTGTTATCATCAATTGAAGATTCGTGAGCAAGATATTCCAAAGACTTCTTTTACTACGAGGTATGGGTTGTATGAATATACTGTTATGTCATTTGGATTGACTAATGCTCCTGCATACTTCATGGATATGATGAACAAGGTGTTTATGGAGTTCTTGGATAAATTTATGGTTGTTTTCATTGATGATATATTGGTATTCTCCAAGAATAAGCAAGAGCATGAGGTGCATCTGCGTTTGGTATTGGAGAAACTGAGGGAACATCAGTTGTATGCCAAGTTCAGCAAATGTGAGTTTTGGCTGGATGAGGTAGCTTTCCTTGGACATGTTGTGTCAGGTAATGGAGTTGCAGTTGATCCATCTAAGGTTGCTGCAGTTATAGAGTGGGAGACACCCATGACAGTTGGAGAGATTCGCAGCTTTTTGGGCCTTGCAAGTTATTACAGGAGGTTTATTGAGAACTTTTCCAAGATCGCAAAGCCTATGACTGAATTACTGAAGAAAGAGAAGAAATTTGTTTGGACTGATGAATGTGAAGCCAGTTTTCAGGAGTTGAAGCAGCGTTTGGTTACAGCACCAGTCTTAACTCTGCCGGATATACATAAGGACTTCCAGGTATATTGTGATGCTTCTCGTCAAGGACTTGGGAGTGTTTTGATGCAGGAAGGTAAAGTTGTTTCATATGCTTCACGTCAGCTTAAGAATCATGAGCATAATTACCCTACACATGATTTGGAGTTAGCCTCAGTTGTGCATGCATTGAAAACTTGGAGGCCATATCTTATTGGTAATCATTGTGATATATTTACTGATCATAAGAGCTTTAAGTATATTTTTACTCAGAAGGATTTGAACCTCAGGCATAGGAGATGGTTGGAGCTTATTAAAGATTTTGATTTGAATGTGCAGTATCATCCTGGTAAGGCTAATGTTGTTGCTGATGCATTGAGTCGTAGGAGCCATGCTAATGCAATTAATATTGATAATATGCCACCCGAGTTATGTGAACAGTTCAGGAATCTCAGGTTGGAGATGGTTCCTAAGGGATATTTAGCAACACTTGAGGTAAAGCCTACTTTGCTTGACAGGATCAGAGAAGCTCAAAAGAATGATAAGGAGATTGCTGAGATAAAAGAGAATATGGTTCAAGGTAAGGCGGAAGGTTTCCATGAGGATGAACATGGAGCCATATGGTTTGAGAAGCGTATTTGTGTACCTCAGGATGCAGATATTAGGAAGTTGATTCTTCAGGAGGCGCATGATTCACCTTATTCTATTCACCCAGGTAATACTAAGATGTATTTGGATTTGAGGGAAAGATTTTGGTGGCCTAGCCTGAAGAGGGAAATTGCTCGATATATTGCAACATGTGATGTGTGCGAGAGGGTTAAAGCAGGACATCAGAGACCAGCAGGTTTGTTACAGCCATTGCCTAAACCTGATTGGAAGTGGGATGAGATTGGTATGGATTTCATTACAGGTTTACCCAGGACTCGGTCAGGTTATGATTCTATTTGGTAGTTGTTGATCGTTTAACTAAAGTTGCTGACTTCATCCCGGTAAAGACTACTTATACCAGTGCTCAACTAGCAAAGATTTATATGTCTAAGATTGTTTGTCTGCATGGAGTTCCAAGGAAGGTAGTGTCTGATAGAGGTACTCAGTTCACATCCAAATTTTGGCGTCACTTGCATGAATCCTTGGGCACTAGGCTGGAGTTCAGTACAGCTTTCCATCCACAGACAGATTGGCAGATAGAGAAGGTAAATCAGATTTTGGAGGATATGTTGAGAGCTTGTGCTTTGGACTATGGGTCCAGTTGGGATGATAATTTACCTTATGCAGAGTTCTCATATAATAATAGTTACCAGGCTAGTCTGAAGATGGCACCATTTGAGGTATTGTATGGTAGGAAGTGCAGAACACCATTGATGTGGGATGAGGTTGGAGAGCGTCAATTCTTTGGACCAGACTTGATCAGAGATGCTGAGGAGAAGGTCAAATTGATTCGTGACAGGCTGAAGATAGCACAGTCCAGGCAGAAGAGTTGTGCTGATGCAAAACGTATGGAGGTGACATACGAGGTAGGAGACCGTGCATACCTTCGAGTTTCACCACTTCGCGGAATTAAGAGGTTTGGAATCAAAGGTAAGTTAGCACCACGTTTTGTGGGGCCTTACAAGATCTTGGAGCATAGAGGAAAGGTAGCTTATCAGCTGGAGTTGCCAGAATCCTTGTCAGGAGTTCTTAATGTGTTTCATGTATCTCAGTTGAAGAAGTGCCATGCAGAGATGATGGATGTTCCATTGAGGGACACGGTGCCACTTGAGGCAATTCAGTTGGAGAGTGATTTGACATATGAGGAGAAACCTGTTAAGATTCTGGAGACAGCAGAGAGAGTTACTCGCACCAAGACAATTAAGTTATGCAAGGTTCAGTGGGATCATCACACAGAGGAGGAAGCTACATGGGAACGAGAGGAAGATCTCAGGTAGGATCACCCACACCTATTTGCTAGCCAGCCCGAATCTCGAGGGCGAGATTCATCTTAAGGGGGGTAGGTTTGTAACATCCCAATTTTCCTAAATTAGGATGTTATTAGATCATTCATATGCATATCATATTTTTATTGCATTATTTGTCTTTCTGCAATATTTCGAATCATTATGCAACCAAAGGCAATTTATTGGAGCGGAGATAACATGACTTCTCCCCTGTTTAAAAATGTTCATAATGTGCAGAATATTATTTCCAGTTCATCTAATATGTTCTGGTAATTTTTGCAATCTCCAAGATATTTTAATTGTGTGTTATTTTACTGTTTGTGTGGCCTTTTGCATCAAAATGAATTTCCAAAATTGCATTAGTATTGGAACTAGTGTTCCTGTACTTTATAGCTATAGGGAACTGTGTGTCTAGGTATTTTCCTTCGATTTTATTCCGGTGTATGTTTTTATTTTAGTTTTGTTTTTGCTGTAGCAGTTTGTTTTCTTCAAAAAAAAAGCAGCACGCTGCACAACGCAGCGCCGCGCCGTGGCCCAGTAGAGCACCGCGCGCAGCCGCAGCATCACGAGAGGGACAAGCTCGTCCGCCGCCGCCGGAGCACAGCGGCTATTCACGTCGTCACCGTCGCCCGCAGAGCACGCCCCGTCGTCGTTTGACCTCACCACTGCGTCCGCAACTCGAAGCCGCCTCCGCCCGTAACCTCACCTTCACCGGAGCACCGCCGGAGAAGCGCCGCCGTCGACGCCCGAGAGCGCCGCTGCCGTTCCTCTGTTTCCGGTGAGCACGCACGCGCAGGAGTTTTTTCACCAATCACGTGCTTCCACGTGGCAACCAGCTACAGTACACGCACGAACAGTGCAGGAGTTTTCTGTTGTTTTTGTTTTTTCTTTCCAGATTTGTTCTCTAACTTCTTTTAGCTATATCTTTTAGTCTATATACTCAATTTGGGTAATTCTTTTTCCTATGCACTCACAAATACCAGTAGTTTATCATAGTACCAAAATCTCACATGCTTGCACTGTTCAAATTTGAATTCGTTTGAATTTGAATTGAATTTTCCGGAGGCCGTAACTTTCAAACCGTTTATCGGAATCGAGTGATTCTTTTTGTGTTGTGACCATATTGCAATTTAGGTGTTGTTAAGCTTCTGTTGTTGAGTTTTAAAAATGTTTTCCTTGCTGTTGGTTTTGTTTTGGTTCTTTTCGTGTTCCGGTGATTGATTTGTTGAATGGTGTGAAACGTGTAGATTGTCCGGAGTGCGACGCGAGCTATTGTAAGGAGTGTGACTTTCTGAACCAGAACCAAGGCAAGTTACATGTTGATCATCCTTTACCTATTGTTTTCTATGCATGTAGTTATATCACACTATGAATATATGCATGTACAGGATTAATATATAAATTTTGCTATGCTGTTGAGCTATCTTCACGTGTTTTGCAAATCGTGGTAGTTGTAGCTTGCTATGCTTTGTAGAGGGGGTGGTTCGTGTATTCGTTGAGCTTATGTGAGGACTATAAATATAACAAATTGAGTAGTAATTAAGGACTTAATTCACCTCTGGGCGGAATTGGTATTGAAGGGTGGTTTCAAGAACATCATTATTTATACCCTCTGAATGTAAGTGGACGGCCGCCCAGGCTCAAAAAGATCAGACAGACTTAGTGACTAGTAGCTTCCATGCGCAACCACTAGCTAAATGGGCTCTGGCTTAGTTGAGTAGGTTGTGGGATCCTCGCCCAGGTAAGCTAGCAGATGTAGATATGAGTAGGTGTACCGGCTGCCGGGGGTGGAGGTGGCTGCTTCTGAAAGACTTCGTCTCAATCTTCGGGTTGGGTCTAGTGGGTAAAGTGTGCAAAACTCTGCAGAGTATTAAAACTAATCATGATTAGCCGTGACCCCGGTTATGGGTAATTTTGAGCCACTATGCCATTACAGTTGTTGGATGATCTTGACAGATGTGAGACTTAATAAATTTTTTGGGCAACTTAATAAAGGGTAGGTTGGAGTTGATTTTGCCAACTCAACCTTGTGTATATAATTGTAGTAATAAAAGAACTAAATAAAAATTTGACTATTAGGTAGTTATTAGGATAAAATCAGCTTTCTGCAAAAATAAACCCTCAAGCCTTCCTTTTGTTACACTATGCATATACATGTAGGTCTGCTTTATTATTACTCCTGTGTAACTTGCCAATACATTCCAAGTATTGACCTATATGGCTGCAATGTCTCATGTTGCAGGATATTCAGACGAAGAGTAAGGTACTGTTAGGGTCGCGAGTCTGCACTCAGCATCGCCAGTGGGCTATGATGGGACTCATCGTTATTTTCTGCTACTTTCCGCTGTTTGATTGAATAAAGCTGGCCAAGTGCTATGCAGATTGTTTTATTTTATACATTCTGGATCATACGTTGTAATAAATGATGCACTTGCTATTCTGGTATTCATCTATACTGTGTGTGCTAGCGAGTTCGATCCAGGGACTAGCACAGTAAGCACAGAGACTCAAATCCTTTGAGGTTTGTTTGTTACAGTAGTAGTCATGATAGTCTTTGCTGGATGCTTGGCCTTGGTCATCTTTCCAGCTTCACAGGCTCCGCATGACTGATCCTTGAGGAATTTGACATTCTCAATGCCAATGACATGCTTCTTCTTTGCAAGCGTGTGCAAATTCCTCATTCCTGCATGACCAAGTCGTCAATGCCATAGCCAGCCTTCTGAAGCTTTTGCAAGTAGGCATACGGCTGGTTGAGGTCCTGCAGAGAAATCAACAATATACAAGTCTCCTCTCCTAAAGCCTTCGAAGACTTTGGAATTGTCAGCTTCCAAGACCACAACACAACGATACTTGCCAAAGACAACAACCATATCAAGATCACAAAGCATTGAGACAGACATGAGGTTGTATCCTAAGGACTCGACAAGCATAGTGTCGATCACTTGTGATCGCAACCTTACCTAGACCCAATACCTTGATTTTTCCTTTGTCAGCGAAGATGATATGCTTCAGATGCGATGGAGATAAGGGGGCATCCATCAATAGATTCTTATCACCGGTCATGTGATTTGTACATCCACTATCGAGGACCCACTCAGTGGCTTTGGGTTGATCATCCTTGGCACCCTTTGCCATGAAGCAATAGGTGGGAGCGTAGTCATCATTGCCTTCATCAGCCTTGTTGGTGGAGCCATTTTCTTCAGAGTTGAAGATAGACTTGCTGACGAATGCAGTAGCGAGAGCTAGACTCGCCACACCAGACTCGGACTCCTCAGATGCCTCCTCTTCCTCATGTTCCTCAGATTCAGCCTCAGAGTCCATTTCCTTGCCAATGAATGCCCGAGCCTTCTTGGAGCTCCTCTTCTTGTGAGATGAAGACTTTGAAGATTTTGATGATGAAGACTTTGAAGATTTCTTCTTCTTCTTCGCGTCATCAGAACTGTACTCCTTGTATTTCTTCTTCTTTGATTCCTTTTCCCACTGAGGACAATCTTGAATGTAGTGACCAGGTTTCTTGCATTTGTGGCATAGCCTCTTCTTGTAGTCACTGGATGAGGAATCATTGCTCCTTGAGGATTTTCCAAAGCGACCACGTCTTGAGAACCTTTGGAATTTCTTCACGAGCAGTGCTAGCTCCTGGCTCAGTTCTTCAGGATCACCAAGGGTACTACCAGAATCTTCACCTTCAGATTCACAGACGACCTTGGCCTTCAGGACATGTGGTCTGCCATAGCTCGACCCGTAGAGATCTCTCTTCTCAGCAAGCTGGAACTCATGAGTATTTAGCCTCTCGAGGATATCAGCGGGATCAAGTGACTTTTAATCAGCACGTTCTTGTATCATCAATGCCAGAGTATCAAATGAGGAATCAAGCGATCTCAGCAATTTCTTCACCACCTCATGGTCGGTGATGTCAGTGGCACCAAGTGCTTGAAGCTCATTTGAGATGTCAGTGAGGGGATCGAAGGTTTGTTGAACATTTTCATTGTCGAGTCTTTTGAAACGGTTGAAGAGATTGCGAAGAACGTCAACTCGAGAGTCACGCTGTGTTGAGACTCCTTCATTGACTTTGGACAGCCTATCCCAGATAAGCTTGGCAGTTTCCAAAGCACTCACTCTTCCATACTGCCTTTTGCTCAGATGGCCACATATGATGTTCTTCGCTTGGGAGTCGAGTTGCTTGAATCTCTTCACATCAGTAGCATTCAGTGAAGGTGTGACTGAGGGAACACCATTTTCCACAACATACCGGAGATCATTATCAATTGCCTCAAGATGCATTCGCATCTTATTCTTCCAGTAGGGGTAGTCCGTCCCATCGAAGGTAGGACACCCAGCAGAGACCTTGATCATACCTGCGGTCGACATAACTAAAACTCCAGGCAGTTAAACCAAAATCACACAGAACAAGGGAGTACCTCGCTCTGATACCAATTGAAAGTGCGTTATATCGATTAGAGGGGGGTGAATAGGCGATTTTTATGAATTCTTCACTGAGGAATTTGCGGGAGAGGAAATTCCTTAGCGAAGAACTACTTGCAGCGGAATAAGTACTCAAAAGTAAACATAACAGAACACAAGCATGGTCATCATGATGAAATGAAGACGAGCACAGAGTATAGAAAGCGTAAACACAGGATAGCACAGGATGAAGACAAACAGACTGAAGAAATTGAACTGAGGAAATTGAGAAAGTCTTCAGTCAAAGTCTTCAAACACAGTTATGAACAAGTGCACAACACAGTTATGAGTACATGAAAGAGTTGAGGAAATAGAACCAGTAAGCTTGGTGAAGACAATGATTTGGTAGACCAGTTCCAACTACTGTCTTAGTTGTACGTCTGGTTGGAGTGGCTAGATATTTAAACCTGAGGACACACAGTCCCGGACACACAGTCCTCACCGTATTCTCCTTGAGCTAAGGTCACACAGACCTCGCCCAATCACTCGTGGTAAGTCTTCGGGTGACTTCCAAACCTTCACAGACTCGGTCACTTGGCGATCCACAATTCCTCTTGGATGCTCTAGACCATGACGCCTAACCGTCTGGAAGAAGCACAGTCTTCAAAGGTAACAAGCGTCGGATCCACGCAGGATCAATCTCTTCAGTGATGCTCAATCACTTTGGGTTTGTAGGTGTTTGGGTTTGGGTTTTCCTCACTTGATGATTTTCGCTCAAAGTCCTCGAAGGATGGGATGCTCTCAAATGACAAGTGTCAGTTTCTCTCGGAGCAGCCAACCAGCTAGTGGTTGTAGGGGGGCGGCTATTTATAGCCTAGGGAGCAGCCCGACATGATAAGACATAAATGCCCTTCAATGATATGACCGTTAGGTGGGTAGATATTTTGGGACAGCTGGCACAAGGCACAGCAACGGTCGGAAATTTGAGTATCAAATTCCTCAGGGCTATCATGTCCCTCACTTGTAGGCAATCCACACTGGCGAATTCCTAACTCCTCAGTCAGAACAAATTCCTCAGAGACCAGAAGAACTTCGTCTCTGTCACTGAAGAATATGACTGAACTGTAAGAGATTTCCAATGGCTTCACTCAAAGGGATTGGTAGGTGTAGGATTTTGAGTTGAGCATCGCTTGGAAATTTTTCCTTAGTATTTCCTCGACCCCCTTTAACAGTATGGTGTTTCCTATGACTCAAGAAAGAGAAAATGAAACTACGAAAACAAAAGTCTTCACGCTCCATTCCTCGAATGAATGCCAAGTCTTCAAGGTCACACAAATTTCTTCACTTTCAAAGTCTTCAGAAAGTCTTCAGCAATCCAAAGTCTTCGGTCGAAGAACTTCATTTTTAGGGGTCGACTTTCTCTGTAAATATCAAACTCCTCATAGACTTATAGACCGGTGTACACTCATAAACACATTAGTCCCTTAACCTATAAGTCTTCAATACACCAAAATCACTAAGGGGCACTAGATGCACTTACATCGGCCAAGGAGTTGGAAAGGGGCTTCCCACTGGCAGTCAGCTCTGATACAAACTTGCGACTCCCCCGACTCGACCGTGCACTAATCATACACGCAAATGCACATGATCAAGATCAGAGACTCACGGAAGATATCACAACACAACTCTAGACACAAATTCAAACATAAAGCTTTATATTACAAGCCAGGGCCATGAAGGCTCGAATACATAAGTAAGCGGAAGCTACAACATCTGAGTACAGACATAAGTAAACAAATCTGCCTCAAGAAGGCTAGCAAAACAACAACATCTGGATCAAAAAGGCGCAGGCCTCCTAGCTGGGAGCCTCTTAACTACTCCTGGTCGTCGGCGGTCTCCACGTAGTAGTAGGCTCTGTCGGGGTCGTAGTAGTCAGCGGCGGTATCAGCTGGCTCCTGGGCTCCGTCATCTAATCACAACAATCGGGTAGAAGAGAACAATGGTAGCAAAGCAACCGTGAGTACTCATCCAAAGTACTCGCAAGTCTTACATCAGATCTATACTAAGTATGCATCGGTATCAAATGAATGGTGTTATATCTTTGGACTAGACTACAGAAATGCCAGAATAGAAGGGAAGGTCTAGCCTACCAAAGACTAGCATCTTGCAGCGTCTTGCAGCATTAGAAGAGTGCATATTAGCGTTTATAAGTAAGAAGTATAGCTTAATGACGCCTAGAGATCGTTCCTCGACTCCCTGCGAGAAAGGTATCCCGGAGCCATCATATCCATTAGTTTCTGCAGTATCCAATTCTAGTTGTAATAGATCGGGATACAACTCCGAGCATCTGTTACCATGGACACAGCTATTCAAATAGATATACTTCCCTGCAGGGGTGCACCAACTTACCCAACACGCTCAATTAACTCCGGCCGAACACACTTTTCTGGGTCATGCCCGGCCTCGGCTAATCGACACACAGTAGTCCTACCTAGGCTCAAAAGAGAGGCCAGTACGCCGGTATACATCCTAAATGTGAAGGGGTCATGGGCCAATCATCCTTTGCAATCATGCATGTTGCGAGGACGGCCGGGATCAGTCCTCGCTACCTCTTTATACAAAGCAGGTGCTTACGCGGACCACCCGGGCGCGTGCCGCTCAACTGCTGATGTCTGAGAGCTTTCGGAAGAATCGTATGACGCCGAGTGCCCATACTTATTCCAGCGTGGTGTTAGTGCAAAAAGGCCAAAGGCCTACTCATATCTCTTATCCAAACCCGTTAGTGTCTTAGGAGCGCGCGGAGACGATCAGTGATCCTGTCGCCCTGTCTTGAGAACTTACGGGAAGGGCCTGGCTCGTCCCTCTCTAGGGCGGTCTGCCTGCCCGACTGTGCATCGTAATTATCTCGCGGGTATCCTGTTGGTCAACCCGATTTCGGTAACTCTCGCTGGTACCCCTTGGGGCCGACCCGAGCACTGGTACA
Source organism: Aegilops tauschii subsp. strangulata (assembly GCF_002575655.3). Taxonomy (NCBI): domain Eukaryota; kingdom Viridiplantae; phylum Streptophyta; class Magnoliopsida; order Poales; family Poaceae; genus Aegilops; species Aegilops tauschii. Next base: position 271,259,994 of record NC_053037.3, on the reverse strand, counting down.
GCGAGCTGCTGTACAAACGGTTTATAACCCCTTACCGCGACGGCATTCTGAACCACCGCCAAGTTAGTGTGTGCGATAGGGGGTCCTTCCCACATGACCCAGAAACCGTCGGGGATAGGCCCTCCGGTCACACACGCTCGGCAAAATGAGATCATGTGCGACGAGCGAGCGATCAAATACAATTATACAGGCCCAATAGGTTCCGGTTGTAAGTAACATACCACACGATCAGTCCCAGACAAACGTTTCCGTTTGTTATGTACATTCAACACAGTCAATCCAAGGAATACGTTTCCGTTCTTATGTACATCCCACACAGTCAATCCAAGAAGTACGTTTCCGTTCGTATGTACATCCCACACAGTCAATCGAGGGAAAACGTTTCAGTTCGTATGTACATCCCACACGGTTTTATGTATAGCCTCGTGTGTGATAGGTGTATGATCACGCACGCTCTGCCTAGTTAACCGTTTGCTTTTATTCAACTACGCCACACACGATTTGATGAAGAAAACTGTATGGCATAGGGCTATCCATCACAACCGCTTTTACTGCTAGAACCGTTTGCACAGTTCCATCACCCATTTAGCAGGTTTATTAGTTTACAATTAATAATTCCAGTATTACGCAAATTCACATTTCATATCGAACAGTCGTTTGCCAATTTCATATCAGGCACATAAATATATTTTAACATCACAGTACGATAGCTACCTGAAAATAGCACAATACAGCATATAGCTAGTTCACCTTCATAAGAACAATATTGGAACAATATATTCATTTTCCTAATCGAGATCATCCAGGCTCGTCTTATCCACCTCTGCTTTCAGTTCAGTAAGAACCTGTTTTGCACTGACCAACTGGGAAAGTGCCTCCTCCTTCGCTAATACCATCTTAGCAAAGTCTAATTAAAAAAATCTGAGCTCATTCTCCATCTTCCTCTTTTTTCCCGCATCTTGAAATATTCTTCAGCGTTGACAACACTTTCTCTAAGCCTACCTTTGTTCTCTTCCTCATACATGCTTCAGAGCTTTGCTAGGCACATCTTCAAAGACTGTGGCCACTCTTGATCAACCCACTCCAAGTAAGAACACTTCCGTTCATCCTATAATATTTAAAACTAGATCAGTAAAAATTGTAGGGGAAATGGGTTTCTAGCAACATAGAAAATCACCAAATACATATTTTAAAAAACTGAAGAAACATGTTAATTATGGCATATCTTCTCAAAAAGATCAATGTGCAAATGAATTAATTTCTACTGGAACAACAACCAAATTCTAAAACACCAGAAGCTATAATTAACTACAACAACGCTACAAGTTCTTAGTCATGTAGTATAAATAACAAATTGAACATTTTATGAGGAAGCTAAATATAACTGCAACAACATAGTGATGGTGTTTAGATGACATCAAATTGATACTAACAGGTGTGTACATGCACAAATTTAGTAACATAGAACTAATAGCACTAAGGCCGTCCATTATGTATGCAAAAACCGGTGTCAAGACAACTGTTGCTACATTTGGCACCGGTGCCTGGCACTGGCGAGACGATGCAGCGGAAAAAAATCAGGGAACCGGACTCCGGAGCACCTAGTTGCTCCGATGCCCAGTTCCTTCGTGCCATAAAGATTTAGTATTTTACTGCTTGGCTACTCGGATGTGTGGACCAAAGTTGGCTGCACAAACTGCTGAAGCAGTGCCAAGTAATTTTCTAATGGCACCGCTGATGAGATGGCAACATTTTTAGATACTAGGTACAAACTATGACACGGTCTTAACATCTAGAATAACATAGCGCAGTGACAGTGTCTGAATCACATCTAACAAATGATTTGTAACAAGGAAAGTGGGGCTAACCTTCTCTGCACATGCCAGAAACTTCCTCCCACTGCCCACAGATTCAAACGCAACTAACTCCACGCATGGAGATTGATGGTGACAACGAGCAGGCAGATCTTTAGCCATCCCGCTCCATTCCTTGCAACTGATGGTCCTAGGAACTACAAGAGGAAGAAATGACTCAAATCGACCGCCGGGTTAAAATCCTTCATTCCAAGTCATAACCCAAGAGAGAGAAGAGAGGCATACCCGGGTGGTGAAAGAGTCATCGTCGTCGGAGGAACCGCTGGAGAGGTCATTGAAGCAGACCATGGCGCCCCCGGCGGTAGGATGCGAGATGGCGAGAGCGAGGAACCAAGCGAGGAAGCGGCTATAGCTTCGGAAGGAAGGAAGAAGGAAACTGGGGAAATGTGACTTGTGGTCGGGGAGAAAAGGGGGTGGGGAAGGGGTAGATATTTCGGCGGTAGGCCAAAAATTTCGAAATGTGGAGGGAAACTTTGCGCGCAGTGCCGCCGGACACCATTCACTTTGAACGATTGTGTGCATCGCAAACGATTCTTCTACTTTACGCGCATGGGATGAGTTTGATAATTCAAATTTTGGTGGAAATTTCCCTGGGTACTGCCCTCATCCACGTCATTGCATAATTTAACATCACTTGCTAATTTGGGCACATAAAAGAGCGTACAGCACATAGACCACACTTACTGAATCGAGAAAATTTAGTAATAAAACAGAGCCAGTTGACCTAAACATTGCTCTAACAAAAGACCAGCATTATAAACAAAGCCTAAGTACGCATAATTTTAACAAAGCCGCCGCCGCGCTGGCTTGTGCATCGTCGGTGTGAGATGAGACGTCGATGACTTGTCCTGGCGACATGCCGCCGTTGGTGGACTCCGTGTCCCCCTGCTGAAGTCGATCGCGTCCTTGTCCTCAGCACCGCCCACAAGGTTGTTGTACTCGTAGTAGTGGCTGCGCCAGAGCTCGCATTGGTACTCCACCACCGATTCCCTGACGGACAGACTCTTCTCTACCACGACCTCGGCCACGCGCAACTCCTCCTCCCGGCGCTCCTCGGTCTCCGCCGCCTCCTGCATCTCCAGCTCCTGCTCGGCGATCTCATGAGGAAGCGGGTGCTCCATGGCCGCCGCCGCCTTTTCGGACATGGGTTGCATGCTGGATTCTGAGGTGGCCTGGAATATCTTGGCGTGTGTTTCCTCGATCTTGGCGTGGATGGCCTCGACCCGGGCCAGGGCGACATCGGCGGCATGGACGACAGCTCGAGCGCTCTCGGTGTTTGCAGCCGCCGTCACAGCAGCTGTTGCAGCCGTCTCGGCTGTTGCAGCTTCCTGACGGCTGTCGTAGACGCCCTCTCGACGGATGCGGCCGCGCTCAATGCGGATGCGGTGGCGCTCTAGGCATAGACGGCCGAGCTCTCGGTGCAGATGGCGACGCTCGGGGAGGACGCGACCACCATACGGGCCATCACGAAGCGTTTCCATGGCGTCATCTTTGAAAGAAGGGGTTGCGGGAATGGGGATCTGGATTCAGGGATTCGGGGGTTGCCGGCACTGGAGCAGACGAAGCCGGCAAAGCGTAAGGAGGAAGACTTAAATAGACCCACGAATTTTCATCACAAACGGTTCCTACAAAAAACTGTGTGTGATGTTGTTGACATTTTTTATTAGCTGTGAAAGACGAATTTGGAGTAAAGTGGCAACGGATGGTGTTTTAAATGTACGAGAAAATTTGTAGTACTAATACAACTGTCATGTCAAAATTTGGAAATTTTCAGGGCTCATTTGACCTTTTAAGACATTTAAGTGATTTTCTAGCCATTTAATAACCGTAATTCAAATTTGAATTACATGTACATGCAACAGCTAAACATAACGCTGTGAAAAGTCATATTTGTGTACAAGTTAATTCCATGTGCGGTAAATTGGAAGGAATTTTTAAACATATTTGTCTCACGGCTATGACACAAAAGCATGGAGTGCCATGGCATTTAAATTCCAAAAAATTAAAAAAATGATCTGAAACACATGAAACCTTGCTTGACGTAATGGCATGGCAACAAGATAGTGTAGTAAAGAAATTGGCCTGTTTGACGAAAGTTTGGACACACACCCCTCACAAACCGGAGCAACTCACTAGAAGGGTCGTGGTTCCAAGAGGGAACAATGCATGTCTGATGACGAACGGGCAATAGCTTCCTCTTCTGGCCTTCAATTTTTTCTACAGTTAACGTGCACTAATACAACTATCATGTGAAAATTTGGAAAATTCCAGGGGTCATTTGACCTTTTTAAGACATTTAAGTGATTTTCTAGCCATTTAATGACCTTAATTCAAATTTGAACTACATCTACATGCAACAACTAACGATAACGGTTTGAAAAATCATATTCGTGTATTTGTGTGCGCGTTAATTCCATGTGCAGTAAATTGGAAGGAATTTTCAAACATATTGGTATCACGGCCTGGACACATGCATGGAGTGCCATGGCACTTAAATTCCAAAAAATTAAAAAAGATCAGAATCACATGAAACCTTGCTTGATGTAATGTCATGTCATCAAGATGATGTGGTAAAAACTTTGCATGTTTGACGAAAGTTTGGACACACACCCCTCACAAACCGGAGCAACTCACTAGAAGGCTCGTGGTTCCGGGAGGGAACAATGCATGTTTGATGACGAACGGGCGATAGCTTCCTCTTATGGCCTTCAAAAAAATTCTACAGTTAATGTGCACTAATACAACTATCATGTGAAAATTTGAAAAATTCCAGGGGTCATTTGACCTTGTAATACATTTAAGTGATTTTCTAGCCATTTAATGATCGTAATTCAAATTTGAACTACATCTACACGCAACGGCTGACATAACGGTTTGAAAAATCATATTTGTGTACTTGTGTGCGAGTTAATTCCATGTGTAGTAAATTCAAATTAATTTTCAAACATATTGGTGTCACGACTTGGACACATGCATTTCCATGGCATTTAAATTCCAAAAAGTTAAAAACTGATCAGAAACGCATGAAATCTTGCTTGACGTAATGTCATGCCACCAAGATGATGTGGTAAAAAATTAGCTTGTTTGACGAAAATTTGGGCATACACCCCTCACAAATCAGAACAACTCAATAGAAGGCTCGTGGTTCCGAGAGGGAACAATGCATGTTTGATGACAAATCGACAATAGCTTCCTCTTATGGCCTTTAAAAATTTTCTGCAGTTAAGTGATTTTCTAGCCTTTTAATGACCGTAATCCAAATTTGAACTACATCTACATGCAACGGCTAACCATAACAGTTTGAAAAATCATATTTGTGTACTTGTGTGCAAGTTAATTCCATGTGCAGTAAATTGGAACAAATTTTCAAACATATTGGTGTCACGGCTTGGACAAATGCATGGAGTGCCATGGCATTTAAATTTCAAAAAAATAAAAAAAATGATCAGACAATGTAAATATGTGGTGTTCAAAAAATAAAATGTAAAGATCTGGCAAGACAACCGGGCCCCACACGATTGGCACTCTATTTTGCGCCTCGAGGTTTGGAAGGTGAGTGGAGCGGGTTATTAATCAGATGCGGTTCTGTATTGGAAACCGTTAGCTATTAAGTTCACACATGACCTTTGCTGCGGGAATCGTGTGTAATTCAAACTACAGTACTCGTAAATTCCGGTGACCGGCGTGTGTACTGTCCTTGTCGATCTAGATTCCGGCCGCTAATAAATACTACCTTGCTCACATCGTCATGTCTGCATTCTCATCTACATCCTCCCCTCGCTCGCCCTCTCTCTCTCTCTCTCCCTCAAATCTCTGCCATGGCGCCGCTGATCTGCCCACGCGCCGATGAGGAGGCGCCGCCCCCCGAGGACGCTCAGTCGAAGAGCAGCGACGAGAGGACCCCTACCCGCCGTCGGACGAGGTTGTGCCGGACCCCCAAACTTTGGAGCGGTTTTGGGGCCAGTGCGATCTTTGTCTATGGAAGTCATTACAGCCGGCTGAGAAAGCCAAACAAGTGGCGTTCAAGAAGGAGACGTCGGAGGAGGAAGCCAGGTACCAGGAGGCCTTTGAAACCCGTGATGCCGCCTGAAAAAGGGAGGCGGTGGATCTTTGGGGGTGGGTGTGCCCTCGTGCGGAGGTGTACAAAAAAGGGTACTTCGCGAGGAAGGTCAAAGGCGCTAGGCACCTCATCGTTGCGTGGAGGTGGGCCGATAAGCTCCAGCATGCCACCGACGAGGAGCTCCGGTGGGCGCCCAATGAAATGGCAAGATCGTTCGCCAGCAAGAGGCAGATTGGTACGTCAAGCGCTGCGAGGCGGAGGAGGCGGAGTACTACCTCCGCGCTGGGAAGATGCCGCGCACCAGGGAGCTGCTGGCGAGGGGTTCTCCGAATACTGCCCCAGGAGGGTTTATTAGTTTTAGTATTGTCCGTTTTCAATTTTATGCATTGTACCTAGTAGTTAAGTATCATCACGTATATGTGATTATATTACATATATTCTATGATGAACTAATGAACAATTAATATATATTATGAATTCCATTTTCTATTTGTTTTCGTATACTAATTTGTGTCTAGCTGTTATCATCAACATATACAGAATGGAAATCATATGTACACACAGAGTACACACATTGAAACAGAGCAATATTATGATTCCTGTGAATACATAGCGATCCACGTTGATATGACACCGTGTTCGGAAAAGAGGGTGTACAAGGGGTGGTCCGATCTTCACGGTGTAGGATCGATAAACAAATGGGGATAACTAGCTTCAAGCAGCCAGAAAATGGAAAAATAAGAGATTATGACCCGACGAGGAGGATGCTCACCGAAGCCTGCAACCCGAACATTCGCCGATTCACAACCCGCAATACTACCCCACACAACCACGCTCAAGTCGTGGAGCACGGGATAGGTGCAATCCGCAAGGGAAACCATGAACTCTAACCCACATAACACGATCTAGTCGTGGAGCACGAATTAGGAGCAATTTCCCAAGGAATCATGAGAATAAGGATAACAAGAGCTCTCCACAGGAGGAGTCTATGTGTTTGGTCTTTGATAGAAATGGCAAAAGTCCCCAATGAAGGGAAGGGCTAGCCTATTTATAATCAGGACAACCCTCTGGATAGGTGTGAAAGAGAACCAGCTTTGGTTTGACTAAATGGCTTAGAGACTTAATGAGGTACCTTGGCAGTTCCCGACCAAACATTGTTCACTGTATTCGAATAATGTTTCCTTCAGCAGCAAACTCAAGTTCTGGGAACCTTTCACAAGTTGGGATATCCAAACTCGTGCAAAATATTGTTTCGTCAGAATCGGAACAATGTTTTTTCAGCAGACAACTCATTTCTTCATGATTTCCTAACTTTGTTTCTTCGCCATAAAACATTGTTTTGCACGGAATGAAATGTGTTTGGCCTTCTTCGATATCGCACCTGAGTTCAACCAACAACAAATGAGGTCAAGGAACAACCATGTTTTCAAGGTCAAATGATAGACTTAAGTTAGCGTTCACCTGATCATGGATTTGCATTGCGCGACTTCTTGTGATTGGACCGTTGATGATTGGTGGTGTGGTGTCCATGGTTGGGATGTCCTCATCATCCTCCCCCTCTTGAGAAGGAGTCGTCCTCGACTCTAAAGGCCCAAAGTATGGGGAAAACATTAAAGGTTGGGCTAACACCATATTCTTCTGGAAGATTGATCTTGTAAGCATTGTCATTGATCCTCTCGAGCACCGCAAATGGTCCATCGCCGCGTGGCTGCAACTTGCAATTGCGTTGCTCAGGAAAACGATCCTTCCGAAGGTGTACCCATACCTAATCGCCTTGCTCGAACACCAGCTTCTTCCTGGTCTTGTTTACCCGCTTCGTATATTGTTCAGTCATTTTCTCAATGTCCTCCTTTGCCTGGGCATGAAGTTTCTTGACGAAATCAGCACACTTACTTGCATCAAGGCTGGTTCATTTCTGCAGTGGCAAAGGCAAGAGATCGATGGGAGCAATAGGTTTGAATCCATAAACAAGTTCAAATGGGCAAAATTTAGTGGTCGAATGTACCGCCCTGTTATACACGAACTCCACATGAGGTAGGCACTCTTCCCGCACCTTCAAATTCTTCTTGAGGACTGCTCGTAGCATCATGGACAACGTTCGGTTGACAACTTCAGTCTGGCCATCGGTTTGTGGGTGGCATGTCGTGAAAAATAGGAACTTGGTACCAAATTTTCCCCACAAGGTCTTTCAAAAGTAGCTCAGAAATTTGGTGTCACGGTCTGACACAATCGTGCATGGTACTCCATTCTAGAGCTGTGTTGAATATTATTGTACAAGGTAGGTTACAGTTGGACTCTGAGTAGTATTGTGTTTAGATAGGATATGGAGTCGTGTCCTAGTAGGACACTAGTATCCTAGGCCTCTCATATATATATAGTGGGGGTAGACACACGATGTAACCTATGCCAACATAATAGCACAGGCGCGCAGGGGGAGCCGGCGGCGTGTGCCGGCGCCCGGGTGGCCGGTGTGCAGTATTGTGACGGTGTCACGGGGAGGAACGCCCGTAGTCAGGCCCCGGGGATGTAGCCATGATGGTGAACCTCGTTAACAAATCTCAGTGTCGTACTCGTGTGATTGCTTGGTCCTCGGTAAATCAACATGGCCTCGGATTTATTCTAACAAGTGGTATCAGAGCAAGGTTACGAGAAGGTCGCACGGGTTGACCTGGAGAAAGGAAGAAAGTGTCGACGGAAGTTTGTAGAAAGAAATTCTAATATGGGTAAGTCATCAGCGAGTTAGGATGCAGGAGCAGATGTATTGATTGTCTTGTAATCTTCGGTAAAGTAATTGGAAAGGAACAGCAGAATCGGCGAGTTCGACGGTAAAAGGCAAACGACACGAAAATTGAAAATCATGGCAGAGGCTGGCGGCGTGTGACAGGCGGTGGTAGCGGCACGAGACACGCGAAAGGGTGTTACAGCGGCGTGTACGAAGAGGTGCGTCTCGCGGGCAGAGGTCCAAAACGCGTGCGTGGGCGACGGTAGGGGAAGGCCTATGTGGCCTGATCCAGTACGGAAGCTGCAAGGCGCATGTGGTGCTGGCCGAGGCGAGGCTGGCCGAGCGGGCCGTGTCAGGCATGGTTCACACGGGAAAATTATCAGCGATTCTTTCTTTGGTTTTCTTTGTCAATGCACATTGTGTATGGATGGTGATGGTCACGGTGACGATTTGAGGAGTCTGGAGCATGTCGCACAACTGGACAAGTTTGGCTGGGTCAGACCAGATAGTCTGACAGATCGACACAAGTCGGTTGGTACAGAAGACGGCGGTGGGATCGGCGACGACGACATAGGAGTGTGATGCTGATGGTGGCCGACTTCTGTATTTGAGATATATTTGCAGAGTAGCAAGCAACATAGATGGGAGAAATGATTCGTTGCAACTTGCAAAAATTAAGTAATACTCCATAAAATTAAGGGTCGCCCAATGCTGCAGTCGTAGTAATCTAAAGAGACATCAATGAGACATGAAATTGCATGAATCAAAATTATAGATAGTGTGAGACTTCGATATAAATGAGAAAAATTAATGGTTACAGTATTAAGAGTGGTACATGAGAACCATAATCAGTCTTGAGTAGTTCAGCAATCAGATGATGGAGATGAGCTACATCGATAAAGGCTGACAATCTGACAATAAAGTACCTACTTCAGTTTTGACTTGGCAGAACTTTGCAGTGGCTTAGAGATAGAAACAGACTGGCTGCTCATCGCCTTCTTCTTCACATTGTAAGTTATTGACATGAATGAACAAATCAGTGCAATCAAAATGGTAGGATAGACATATACTGGTTCTGTTAGATCACTGATCACAGGCTTCCGGAAGAGCGCATCTTTCACGAGACCCCAGATAACCAAAAGCGTACCAAACAAGATCATCCTCCCAGGATTAATGATGCCAACGAGTGCTCCAGCAACACAGAAGTAGCTTCCAGCAAGCATCTGATTCAGGGGAGAATATAAAGAGAACTTATCAAGAGTTGTCACAAACATTTTTCTCATGTTGTTGTAGGTCAGTTATATAAGAGCACCTCTAGACGCTGTAGATCAATTACTGCTGAAGCATTCTTAGCTTCTGTCAGATTGTATATGTCAAACAGGTCACTCCACCTTGGAAATGTCATGCTCATGCTTGTAGTGAGGTTGCGCACTATAGCTCCAGGGTAGAGCATGGCCTTCACAACAGATGGTGGGAATATCTCATTTGAGACCAACTGTGAAGATGTAATTTGAATAGGTGTAGTGCATGTGCCTGCTCTACAAGGGACCCTGAAATGGCACAAGAAATTAAGGAAAAGCTACCTGCTCATAAAATTACTTCCAAGTAAACCTAAAGTGCTAAAATGAGATGTAACTGGACACAAAGGCAAGCATGGTAATGGAAACAAATAAGCATACCAGCCTACCATCCGTACTCAGGACTTGGGAGAAAGGGCGGTCTCACACGACGGGTACTAGGCGATGAGCGGTCTCACATGAAATACTTTATTTTGGTAAGAATTTGTACTGCCGAATATTTTAATATTGTTGAGTATATTACTTTTATGTATATTATTATTGTTTGTTATCCACCTTCATATAGTGTACATGTGGACAACGGGACATTTTTGTTCTGAGTCCGCCCCTGACTTCATCTATATACTCCCAATATTCAGATTGCTTTTATCATAGTTCTTGCTTGTTTCTTTGATTGCTTGTACGGACTAGACCTTCGTGGTCAGGCTGATCGTGCTTCTAGCATCGTCGGTAACATCCAGGAGATTTGCTTAGCGAGTGCTAAGGCACAATTGTCATTGCATGTTTGGAGTCGGATCGTCAAAGTCGTTCTCTGCCCAAATCGGAAGAGTGTGATTATCATCGAATGATCGGCACCCTTGCCCCCATCACCAGCTCCCAGTATTAGAAGCATGGGCCAGGCCAACATCAATACAGCCAATTCTTACCCTCACAAAAGCAAAAATTAAACTATTCATATCCAAAGCAATGGGCTTGACAGCAAGAGCAGTTACCCTAAAGACAGTTTCCCCTTAAGCGTTAGAGCGCCCTCCAGGCTCAAAGCGTCCAACTCGCTTTAGACATGTTAGAGACGCTTTGACAGCTCCTCCCTCTCCTCTCCGGCTGTAGCTCCTCCCCCCCTCCTCTTGCGCAACCACAATGTATGGCTCCTGCCCTCTCTTCTCCCCGTTCCCCTCCCTTTGCTCTTTCTTCCATGCTCAGATCTGCACCAGCTTGTCATGCCTTTCCTGCTCTGTTATGTGTTATGCTATGCACAGCTCATCTGCTGTTAGGTGCTGCTACTGCCTCTCTTATAGTAGTTGGCTAGTTGCTTACTGCTTACTGGATGGATTAGAATATATGTGCTCACTAGTGGATTAGAATCAATGTATGTATGTCTCACTAAATGGTACTCTATTCTACTGCCCATCAGGTTCAGAGTCTGTCTAAAGCATCGCCTCGCTTTACGCTTTAGCGCTTAAGCAGTGAGCCCCCCCCCCCCCCCCCCCCCCCAGCGCCTCGCTTCGCTTTGAAAACATAGGTGCTATTAACATCACCCTAGACAACTTTTACAAAGGTCTAATGCAATTGGTCATGTGGTCTAAACATCAGATGCCACCATGGAATAGAGTAAAAGCCTTGATCAAATTATGTTTATCCAAAGAACGAGAAGGCAGACTCCCAAGGTTTTCTGTCTGAGCAATTGTCCACACAATGGCCAAGACCACAACCATCACACCACAAAAGGGTGGATGTTGCAACTAGCGAGCCCCATTAACTGAACCAGCATTCCTATCCTCAGCTCTCATGGTAGCAACAACGTGTGCCCTATCATTATTTTGCAACACATTACCCTGAGCATATTTAGTCAGCCCCGCCCGACTAGCCGCAGCAGATGATTTACTCTGTGCCAGAGGAGACGATCTAGCAGGCAGCTGGGGGAGACTAATTGCAGCAGCAATAGATTCTGACATGGATGTTGTTGCCGCCATAGCTTCTGTTGCCACCGTCCCATCAAACATCTCGGGGCGATGACTCCGTCTGTCCTTGCCAGCCCTCATCTCGGCAGCACGAAAATATGCCTCCTCAAGAGCTCCTTCCCTTGCCAACAGCTCTTCCTCCTTGCTCGCCAATTCCAGGCGTCGCACCTCATCAGCTTTACGCTGCTCGATCTGACGGCATTCCGCCATCCGGCGTCAATCTTTCTCCACCAACCTCATCTTCTCGTATCCACTCCTCCTGGCGACGACTATGCATATCGTCCCACGTCCTTTATTCCTCTCTTCTCGCCTGCTCTGGATCTAATCTTACGTTCCCTCGTCCCGAATACGGACCAGAACGTTGAGGGTAGCAAGGAGGAGATCGACAGACCCCCTGCCTACGATCCATCAATGAAGGCAGCGCCGCCACCTAGGCGTAAGATCTAGTCGCCTTCTCGTCACCGCTCGCTTGCACAGGGCACGGGAGAGGGGTAGGGGTGCGTGTGGGAGTGGAGCGGACAAAGACTACTCCACAAACCCTACCTCCTCCTCTCAAATGCCCAAAACGTTCTGGGCCAAAATGGACAGGGCCAGGCTTATTATTTTTAGGGCCCACAGAACAAGTAGGCCCGGTCCGGCCCAAGCCCTGCCCCGAACCACCAATCAGACCGAACCAAATGTTTCAGTTTTAGATCTTATCTTCCTGCAAGTAGCACCAAATTTGACAACATGGCATGGAAAGCATGTCTCTAACCCTTCACAAATTACCTCATCTTTTCTCATAACTTGCGACCACCGCCGTCAATGAGAAACAGCCGACGATTCTCCAGCAGCTGTAACACCCAACCATCTCGATCAAGCACCATCTTGTATCTAGAAAACAAAAGAATGACAAACTTCACTTCCCAACTATAATCGGAATCTTCCTTTCTTGGGTCACCAAGGTCGATGATGGATGCAAATGATCCACCACTACCACTAGCGCCGCCGTGTATGACCGAGAGCAACCATTTCTCGCCTGATTCTGCACCCTCCTTGCCAGAGTGAAAGACGTGGCTTCTTGTTGTTCCCTTCCCATCACCAAGAATATGGGGAAAAGAGCAGGTACTCACGGATCTGTGAATTGGCTCAATGAGCCTGTCAAGAATCCGCCGCCACCTCCTGCGATCCATTTGAAGATCCGGTCCACCTCAACCACCTGGGATCCCCCATAGAGCCCCCTACTCTCCTCCGGTATCGCTAGTGAAATCGCCGGAATCGCCCGCCGATGCCTCTACTTGGCTGCACGTTCCTCCTCCATTCGCCTCCGCTGACGGATCTCCACCAGCAGCGTCGACAGCGGGACCCAATACATTGGATCCATACCTCATAGACCTAGCCAAAGACCCTCTAGGAGAGGTGGCAGTGATGGGTGTATGGCGGCGTAGGAGTCGCGAGAGCGAGAGGGGCCATGGAATCGGCGTCGGGGTAAAAAGAAGTTCACTCATCAGCTATCACTGTATATAGGTCAGGATATTTAAGAATAAACCTGGTTCCAGATTATGAAATTTAGAAACATATGGCTGATTTGTTGAAAAGGTTAATATTAGGCCCAGGGCTGCAAAAACTAGTAAAAGACTAATGCTTGTTGCCAGCTTCAAATATATAAGATTAAGGCGAGACTTAAAAAAAAAGAAGGTTGGCATTACGGTGAACCTGAAAGGATTCAGGTCAACTAACAAACAAGTTATTCCCGATGCTCTACACAACATAATCACAAATTTCAAAATATCATTACTTACAAGAAAACAAAGGTTGCCTTCTTCCAGTCTTCATCAGCAGACCATAATTTTGGGGCATAAAGCCTAAAAACCTTAGAAACTAGCCTGTTCTAGTTCCCAATCCAAGGGAGTGTTGCTGAAATAACAGCAAAACTGCCCAACTTTACCTCATCAGAAACACTTCCAATGTACTCCCTCCGTCCCAAAATTCTTGTCTTAGATTTGTCTAGATGCGGATGTATCTAACACTAAACCGTGACTAGATACATCCGTATGTAGATAAATCTAAAACAAGAATTTTGGGACGGAGGGAGTATGAAACAACACGGTACCGGAATGCATAATAAGTATGCACATGTAAGTTGTTATTCTACATCCCTAAACAGTAATTTAGTCTACACACAGCTGCCTACCGTTCAGTCGGATGGCAATCACTCCAGGCACTGCTACCGGTAGAGTTCAGCATGCTTGATTAGTAAGATTAACCACAACAAAAGACATGGAAACAACAACTATGGACCAAAATTAAGCCAAAAACATAGTACGATGCCGCTAAAAGATGCAAATATGAGTACTCCCTCCGTAAAGAAATATAAGAGCGTTTAGATCACTACTACATGAGTGAGATCGAGTTATGACTGAACAATGGATCTAGCACTTAAAAGGTAAGCGCTGCTAGCAACCAGAATTACTGTGATCCATATGCTTTTATTCTTTGAATTGCGAGAGAGATTAGGAGAATTGTTGGAGAAATCCACAGTACTGGCTCTTGGTGGGAAGATAGGAGGATTGTTCCTGACCTGAAGAGCGGGATCTGGAGGATGATGAGCAGGAAGTACACGCGGGAGGCGTAGAAGGATATCCGGCGGCTCGTCCACCCGCCTCCGCTCACCCTCCGCCGCTGAACCTGGGAAGCCCCCGCGACGATCGGTTTTGACGAGCTCGCCCTGGCCTCTGCCGCCCTCTCTTTCTTCGTCGGTGGCGACATTGCTCCCTGCTTCGCCTACTCCTGTCACCGGGCTTCCGCGTTTTTAAAGAAAATAATGGACTGCTGTACTTTGGGCTAGGTTATCATGAAATCACCGGCTTTCCCTTATAAAAAAAATCACCATCAGATTTGCTATACTTCTGAATATTATAGCCACTGGATTCTTTTAGCTGGAAATGTTATCGTTTATTCATGACCCCCTATGTACAGAATGTTCGCGCGGTTAGGGTGGCATTTACGAACCCCTGGATGATATTTTATGTGTATTGATATTGAATGAGACTGGGTGATATTTTGTAAAATCGGCATGGCAGTTTTTTTTTATGATTGTAGTTTGTTTAAAGTGCAGGGAAGTTCTGAGAGAAAACTGCTAATGTAAAATCTATATATGACGGTCTTAACAACGTTCGTCGGGATTGGATGCCTGATGAACGTTCGGCAGATAACATTTCCCTATTGAATTGCATAGCATCGAGCATATCTGAGTTCAAAGCATCCCTAGTACCATTCGTGCTAAAATAAACTAGGTTCTTTTTACATAATTCTTGACGGAAACCTTCTGTAGCTAGGTTTGTGTGCAGCCGTGTTGGCCGATAGTCGTACCCATATGATCTTGGTCTCTTTCACAGATTGAAGCGGCCACAGTTTGATCTCCCCCGCCAAAGGACCATAGAGAGACATGTCATTTTCATGAGATCTTGTTTACCACCTCCTTGTTATTTGATTCTAGCTCTAACTTAGTGAACTTTGACTTCCCTTGCAAAGTTGATCGCCCTTTGACACGCTAATAGCTCCGTCAGCTCTGGATCAGTCACCAAAGAGGAAAATTACACGCTTTGGCCATGATGGTCCTAGAGAACCGCTCATGCCTCCTTTATCTTTTGAAGCTTGAACATATCATCGTTGACATTCGCCTTGACCCATCCCTCCTCAGGGAGACATCATCATACCTTCAAAAGATTAGCTTTGGCCACTGACTCCTAATATGTCACAGATTGTCATTCGCCCACGTAGAAACAAATTTTTTCCACGATCAGGCCTGGTTCACTAATCTTTTTTTCATCTATTATATCATTCTTGGCAACCCAAACAGTGTAAGCGCCTTCTCATTTTCATTAGCCTTAACTAGCCACTCAAGAAACCATCCAATGAGTTGCATAGGTGATACTGTGCACGGTGGTGCAACAAGTGGCCCCCTGTAGCAATACTACAAGGCCCTAGACCATCATTCCATCCGAGAAGTGCGAAAAGTGAGGAAGACTTGTGTGAGATCTCACATTAGTGAGATCAATGAGATCGATTTAAAAAAAATACATGTTCAAACATTCATAAAAAATTCACACACACATAAAAAAATTATGTATAACCTCAAAAAGTTGCAGGTCGTAATTCGACTTACATTTATAGAAACAAAAAGATAAAAAATAGGACGTGAATAGTGCCAAAGTACTATTCACCCAAAAGCTGCCACTATTCATATACGGATTTGTCCTTTTTGAATCTCTCAATGTACATCAAGTTTTGAGAAAAAAATTGGAGTTGTAGACATACCCCACATAAATGTTGTCAAAAAAAATGCTTGTTTCGAAATGCCTAAATATGAATTTTGGGGGTTGATCTCACCTAATGTGAGATCTCATACAAGTCTCCCCTGCCAAAAGTGGTGTAAAACCGTTTCATCTCTCCCACATGCACAATAGTACACACCTCCGTATATTCATATATGCCATCTCAGAACCCACGACAGACAATTCCTCGCCAACCTCCATGCATGGACTTTGATTTTGTTCAGCACGTCAGTCGCCCAAAGTGACAACCAACCCTTGTGAGCCGCCGACGAAGATGAGGTCCGGGGTGCTCCTGCTTCCATCTTTTTTTGATGCAGGCATAGGTGATAGGCCGAGCGATCCGAGAATCAGTCATTACGCATAAAGTTTCATGCCATGAAGTCCTCCATGTTTGCCCCCAACTACAATTCGTTCAATATCTGCAACTTCGGAGTCGCTTAAAATAGAGTTCAACTTGTGCATGTTCCAACCCATTCCGTTCATGTTCAGCAAGTCGCTAATCTTGTTGAGCTATGGTGTTGGGGTGAAGCCTAGGGGGCACATACATCCTAGTCTTGGGATCCAATTATAATGGGCAACGCTTGAAAGTCCAATCACGCCCTTAATCATATTTTGATGTTGATGACAAAAAACATATAGGGGATTAATTACGTTTGCTAAGTGTATACACAAGAAATTAGTCCCTTTGGCATCATTGTGTAGGGATCATAGACACATAAAATGAGATATAACTCAAGCATGACGATAATGAGAAAAGAAGCACATGCTTTTTCATTTAATCTTGAGTTATAGGGATCTCGCACTATTAAGAGAGGATCGAAGGGGTTCATTCAAGATTTGCTCAAGTTATCTTCATGACACTATCTTCCTACACATACACCTCTTCTTATTTGCCTTAGACAATCCCCTCTCTCAGAGTGGTTCAAAAACTATTAGGAAATTTCTCCACATGATCTTTTGGCTGGATCATCCGCACTGCTCCCCGGATCATCCGGGCATTACCCGGATCGTTCGGACATATGCCCTGATCATCCGGCTAGAGGACCAAAAGGCACCAGTAGGTTGGCTGTGAAGCCAAATCATCTGGATTGGTAGCCGGGCCGTCCGGGTATCCATCTGGATCATCTTGACATCCCCGGACACTCTACCCGGATACCTGAACAGAGAGCATGTTCATCCGGCTTCACCAGGATCGTACAGATTCCTTCCCGGACGTCCAGGTTGTCCCTTGTTCAGCTGCCAGTTCAAATTGCTTCCGGGGTCCCTCCCGGACGTGTGCCCGTGGGTTGAGCGTGTTGACCCATCCAGATCATCCGTATTCCTAGCCGGACCACCCAAGCAATGCCTGGATCATCCGGGAAGGTATCTGTATCATCTAGGGTGGGTCACTTAGTGCACCAAATGGTCACTTTTATTGGCAACTATAAATACCCATCTCCTGCTCCGAGGAAGGGTTTACCACTATACTCATATCCTCCCCAAGAACACAGGTGCTCCCTCTCATACCCACCCACACTAAATCTTAGATCCCGAGACGATTTGTGAGAGTTCTTGAGAGTTGTTCCAATCAAAGGAAAGATATCCTCCCTCTCCTTCTTGTGTCCAAAGCAAATCGTGAGTTCAGCAAGTCTTGAGATTTCCCCCCTAAATCTTGTTACTCTTGGAGGTTGGAGACTCCTAGCCGGTAGGAGTTCTTCAGAGATGAATCATTCGTTGTGATTACCCCCGAAAAGTTTGTGAGGGTTTGGAGACCACCCCAAGGTCTACCACTAGTGGTTGAGAAACTCTTTCGCGGTGTTGTCTCAAGGGAAGAATAGGTAGCCTTCATGGCATTGGTGTGCCTTTGTGGTAACATCCATCATCCAACTGTGACTAACTTCCTTTCAAGTAAGTGAACATCGGCATAGATCCTTCTCCTGGATTTGCGGTTATCCCTAAACCTAACTCTTTACTTGTGGTTGTTTGTCTCATAGTCCTTACTTGTAATATATTGTTCCTGGTCATCTTACTACTTGTCGTAGTTGAATATACTGCTTAGCATTAGATTCACCTTTGCAATTGTTAGGCACACTTTCCTATTGCGCATTATTGCCTAAACTTGCTAAGTAACAATTGAAATTTGTAATTGTACCTATTCATCACCCCCCTCTAGGTCCATCTCGATCCTTTCAATTGGTATTCCTCTGTTCTTTTCCCCTCACGACCATCTTCTTGGTCCTACTCCAACTGTGACATAAACTTTTCAATGTAGCTGGATCATTCGGGTTCCCCCCAGACATTCGGGCTTCACTGTTTCCTTAACGCAAATCTCTTCATCAGACCAAGCAGGACATCCGGGCTTTTCCCGGATCGTCCGGGTCCCAATCCGAATGTCTGGGTGTCCTCAGCCAAATACAACAACGGGCCACTGGGGGAGGGGAGGGGGCAGAGGGTTATTCCTCTATTCTTCCCCACTCGCGACCCTAAAACCCTAGACCATCGTCGGTCTTCTCCTGCACCTATTTTGGCCACTCCGGCCGGCCAAACGGCTGAATCTTGCGCCTTCATCGTCCCCTCTTGTTGATCTATCATTCCACCGCGCGGTTTCTTCTTTGGGAGCGTGTGCATCTCGGGAGAAGGGCCTCTCTCATCGAAGTTCACAGATCAAGCCACCATGGCTCGTGGGCGTGGTGGAGGAGGGAAGAACGTTAAAACGGTGACCAAGGGTCCTTGTCGTGGTATTATTCCCTCCCCCCCCCCCCACTATCTGTTGCTCATATCTATCTCTGATGTGGCCTAGCCTATATCTTTTGAATATCCACTACTAGTCTTATCTCTACGTGGAATCCTTGTCCTCACATCATTTGCTATGCAACCTCATGCCCCTGGGTTCCCTAGGCCTCGCAATAATTCCGTGTTAGTTTGCACTTGGATTTATTTCGTGAGAAAAAGTTGCATGGGTTGCCCTAGCCATGGATTTTGAAAATCCTTTGGCTGGACATCGGGGATGTCTTCCAGATATTCCGGGGCTATGACAACCTCTCTAACCTTTTCATCATCCAAATCAGTTTGATGCAGATGACGGAGCAAATTTCCATCAGATCCCTCCATAGGGGTCCAAGCGTAGCTCGAAGTCATGGATCGGAGGTCACATGAGGCGTTTAGGTTCGGGCCTCCGGAGAGTAATACCCTACGTCTTGGTGGTTTTGGTTATTCATGGTGGAGGGATACCTCGTGCGAGGGATTACAATGGTGTATGATGTCGCTATAGAGAGTTCTCCTATCTGAAGATAGATGATCAAGAGGAGCACTGGACCTCCCTTTATATAGGCAGGAGAGGTCTAGGGTTTTACATGCGGGATGCGATCTGGGGCGCCACCGCTCTCTAGTCTTGGGCGTTAAGAAGGTCGTTTGGCCTCCTAGGGTTAGCGCCATGTCGTGGGCCCGCTGGCCCCCCTTGTAGGTGATCAGGCCGGGCTCCTTGGCAACAGCCACCTCCGGTACAGGACCCCGTCAGTAACCCCCGAGCATGGCGGAGGTCTTGGCGAGGATCGCGGGACCTCCAGTGGGCTCCTTTGTTAACTTGTCTCCCTAGAGCCTGGATAGTTTCTGAGTTTGACTCCTCCAATAGACCAGGCACTTCTTAGCTTGAGTGTTGATCTAACGCAGATGATAGTCTTGCCACGGGTCTTGAGGAGACGACACTGCCGTGATCGTCGCCTTTGTTTTCTGCAAAAAGGGGAAAGAAAAACTCCCCTAGGACAAAGAAAGGATTGTCCGTTCCGCTTTGGGCAGACGGCGCCTCGGGTTTGGATGCTTATAAGAAGAGGGAAAGTGAGGGTTTCAAAACCCTACCCTGCTCCAGGTCATTCCACCTCTTCGGTCATCTCAAGCCCTCCCCCGCGTCGCCACTTCGTTCCCTTTGCTCCCGTACTCTCACTGCCGATGGCCAAGACAAGGAGTGAGAGAGGGAGGCAGGTCTTTGGTTTGAAGCCGCCATCCAGGTCCACCAGCGGATAGAGGAAAAGGGGGCCCTCAAAGGAGGAGCAAAACCAGGGCGTGCTGCGCCCAAATCCACAGGGAAGTGGTTTCCGTCCATGGTAACGGAGAGCGAGGTCAATGGATATAAGGATGACCTCTCCATGCTCGTAGATCTGAAGATGCGCATCCCGACCGGGGAGGTTCCACCAGAGCCCCGCGCCAATGAGCACGTCATGTGCCCAGGATACTTCGGGCGGGGGCTCGGCTTGCCAATCCATCCCTTCGTGTGCGGCCTCCTGCACTTCCTTGGATGCCAACTCCACCATATTACACCAAACGGGGTTCTGCATATAGCCAATTTCATCACTTTCTATGAATGCTATCTTGGGATAGCTCCAAACTTTAATCTATTTTGCTACTTCTTCTAGGTCTGCGTCCAATTGAATGAAGGTGACGTCTGTGACCTTGGGCGAGCCATCCTGTAGCTCCGCCCTAACTCCACATTCTTTTCCTTCGACCTCCCAAAGTCTGTTCATGAGTGGCACAAGTCTTGGTTTTACGTGGAGGGCCTTGGCAGTGATCTGTCAGCCTTCATGAACGAGCCACCTCAGAAGCTAATTTCATGGGCTCCGCTCGCCAAACCGACCTCAGAGGTCAAGGTTCTTGCGGAGGCCACCACTCGCCTGAAAAAAGGTGGGTTAACCAGCCCTTAAGAAGGTTGGCCGGGCGTTGGAGCCTAGGTTCCAGGTAAGCAACTGAAGTACATATGATGGTAGTAGCCCCCGGGGCCGGGTGCGGTGATGTTGTGCTAGTCGGACTTGGTTCCTCGGGAAATGTGAACAGGCTTCACTTGCTTGTAATGTCGGGCAATATCCGAGGTGAACCACAACCGTGAGTCCAAGGTCGAGGATTTGGAGTCATAGATCGAGGCCTTGTAGTGTCAGGGTGATGGGTTGCAGTGTCATCTAGACTCTGCTTCATGTGAGTTATTGTTTCTTTATTTCTCTAGCCACCATAGCCTCACGTATGCTAATACGCCCGGGCTTTGGTCTGCCTTGCCTTTCAGCTGTGGAGATCGGTGCGACTGAAAGTGCTAGTTATCGACTAGAGGGGGGTGAATAGGCAATTTTTATGAAAGTCTTCAAACACGAGGGCTTTGAAGACAAACAGTAGAAATGAACCTATTGATATACATCGTAAGGTAGACTACACTAGACAAGCCATAGTCAAGTAAGCAATGAAGTGAAGGCACGAAGACTATCAGCAGCTAGGTAGTATGGATCAAGATGGAAGACAGTATGAAGCCAAACAGTAAACAGTCTTCACATAGTGAAGACAAATAGATTATGCAAGCAGGCAATGACTTCACGAAGACAACCTGTAAAGTGAAGAGAAGTGGAGGATAGAACCAGTTGCTTGGTGAAGACAAGGATTTGGTAGACCAGTTCCAGTTGCCGTGACAACTGTATGTCTGGTTAGGGAGGTTGAGATTTAACTCAGAAGACCACGTCTTCACCTTATTCCCCTTGAGCTAAGGACACCCAGTCCTCGCCCAATCACTCTGGTAAGTCTTCAAGGTAGACTTCCAAACCTTCACAGACTTCGTTCACCGGTGATCCACAATGGCTCTTGGATACTCAGAACGCGACGCCTAACCAGCTGGAGGATTCACAGTCCTCCAGTGTAACAAGTCTTCAGATCACGCGGACAGAAAGACTTCAGTGATGCCTAACACTCTTTGCCTCTGGGTGTTTTGGGATTTGTCCTCGCAAGGATTTCTCTCTCAAATGCTTCGGAGGTGGGTTGCTCTCAAACGACAAAAGCCGTGCACTAACTCTGAGCAGCCATCAATTTATGGTGTAGGGGGTGGGCTATTTATAGCCAGGAGGCAACCCGACCTGATTTGTCCGAAATGACCCTGGGTCACTAAGGAACCGACACGTGTCCAACGGTCGGATTTCAAACACACGCGGCAGCTTGACTTTGGCTACAAGTAAAGCTGACTCATCCAGCTCCGGATAAGATTTGCTCTCATTGTCTTTGCTGGAAGACATAGGATTTTTGTTGAGCATCACTTTAGTCACTCTGACTTTGTGCACTTGGACCCCACTTAACAGTACGGTGGTTCCTATGACTCAACAAAGAAGAAAAGGAAACTACAAAACAACTATGTCTTTGCACTCCATAGTCTTCACATGAATGTCTTCTCATGTCATAATCTTCACTGTTAATATCTTCACAAACCACCATTGTCTTCAATGTCTTCACACATTTTTAGGGGTCATCTCTGGTAGGTAAACCGAATCAATAAGGGACTACTACCTGTGTTATCCTACAATTCTCACAAACACATTAGTCCCTCAACCATGTTTGTAGTCAATACTCCAAAACCAACTAGGGGTGGCACTAGATGCACTTACAATCTCCCCTTTTTTGGTGATTGGTGACAAACTGGTTGAAGTTTTCAACGGGGATAAAAGTATATGAAAGTTAAGGATTAAGGCATTATCTTCATAAGTTGCAAAAAGGCTCCCCCTGAAGATGTGCATATAAGTAGTTTGCTTTTGAATGCAAATGCACATGGCAGGTTTTACTTTGTGGAGATCCTCTTCAACTTACGAAAACAATTCATCATGCATATATAAGAATAACGTAGATAATGACATGCACAATGAAAAATGGGCGTCTGCAGAATGACTTCATGCGGGATTTATCATCGCATCACAAAGTAGCAGTAAAGCGCAACATACGACCATCGAGTTTAAGTGTTACAACTCAAAAGCCAAACAGTTTCAAAACAAGAGTTGTAAGAACTTAGCAAAAATAATGCAACCACCCATATGGACCCGCTTGAAGACTATCAACTCATATGCTTCTCCCACTTTTGTCAGTAATGACCAAAAAGGTTTGAAGACATAGAGTATCTACTCGTTCCCAGCTGGAGTAGATGATGGAGCAGGGTCGTCGTTGGAGTTTGGTGGTGCAGACGGGCCTGAACACAGTATCGTGATGCAGTGTAGACAAAGTCGGTGAAGTGGCGTCGTCTTTTTCATCGACGACTCTCACAACAATTGTTGCAGCCGAAGATGAATGCTCAGAATCTTCAATGGAGGGAGTGCGACGCCAGCTTGCATTTTGAGGAGGCCTGGAGTCAAACTTGAAGCTCTCTGTGAAGCCATCTTCGCGAAGATCTTCTTCAGGGCAGAGCATTGTGAGGCTTTTCTAGGACCGCCTACAGGCTTCATGTGCAACAAACGAGTTCTTGGTGGCCAAGTTGTGAATGCGATTTACATCCACCAAGAGACTCTGCATCTGACGCTTCTGCCTGTCATGATGGTTGTTGCTTTTGATGCAATGCCACCAGAAGCTCTCGGTCATTGAGAACACGAGGACGCTTCTGAGGCCTTTGAGCAATTGTGCTTGAAGTGGCTTCAGTGTTAGCTCGGTGCGGAAAGCGCATGCTGCCAGCCAGAGGATAAGCAGGAGTTGCAGCATTGGGCACAAGAATCCCTTCGATTGGCTGCGTGAAGCTTTGAAAT
The DNA here is from genome assembly GCF_002575655.3 of Aegilops tauschii subsp. strangulata. NCBI lineage: Eukaryota > Viridiplantae > Streptophyta > Magnoliopsida > Poales > Poaceae > Aegilops > Aegilops tauschii. The sequence continues at coordinate 271,236,267 of NC_053037.3, read as the reverse complement.
TCAGCATTCTGAAGGTGGAGTGGCTTCTTTGCAGGCTCAGGGTAGATGGCTTCAATAGACAGATCAACTTCAGGCAGAAAAACAATATGGTTGCGCGCTGAGTGCTGATAGTCAATGGTGGAATGAAGCTTGATCAGGCGCATCACCCATGGTGAAAGGATCGATACGGTCGACTAGAGGGGGGTGAATAGGAGACTACAAATTTTACTCTTTCTTGTCAATTTTAAGGCTTAGCGGATAAAAAGGGTTCACTAGATATGCAACTAGGTGAACACAACCTATATGACAAGCAAGCTCTAAGCTAAATATGCTAGGCAACAAACTAATTAGCAAGCCAACAAGCATACAAGGCTAAGTAAAGTGCGGGAAAGGATTAACCACAAGTGAGACGAGGACGCGGATTTTATCCCGAAGTTCACTCTTCCTTGGGGAAGAGCTACTCTCCGTTTGGAGTGGTGCCGGAGCCAAAGCTTGCAGAACGCCACCGAAGGCTCACCGTAATCTCCTTCGAGTCACCCCCAACTGATGAGCCTCGAATCACTCGGGGTTGGTCTTGAAGGCGACCACCACACCTTTACAAACTTCTCCGGAGCACACCACAAGCAAGGAAGCTTCCGGAGGAACCTCTAACCGCCTAGGAGCCCAAGCTCCAAGAGTAACAAGTCATGGTGGATGAATGTTGCGGGGAACGCGATTTGGTTTGGTCAAAGTGTAGATCGGGTCTTGCTCTCCCAATCCCCAAAGTTTCAACAAGATTGGGTGGAGGGATTGAGAGTAGTGAGCAAAATGGGGTGTAGCAATGGAGGAGCTCAACAAGACATTAGGGTTGAGGGATGGAGGAGGAAGAAGGGGGCTTATATAGTGTTCTTGACCGGGAGGGGATTTCTGCCCGTTGGACCCCGTGCGCACGGGGTGTCCAGTGAGTTTCGAGGTACCCCGTGCGCACGGGGGTCAGAGACCTCATGCGCACGGGGTGTCCCGAAATATTCTGACTACCCCGTGCGCACGGGGGTCAGAGACCCCGTGCACACGGGGTGTCCAGAAGATTTATGATGAAACATCACAGGACACCACGGCAAAGCACACAATAAGTGGAATATCTGAGGAGGTGTAGGAGGGTTGGTGTATCTGTCTTGGAGGCATTCCCACACGACACTAAATCCACGAAGACCCCTCTTGATAGTGCGGTTTTACCTACGACTCAAATCGAACCAAAACGAAAAACCTTCGAGTCGCCGGTAACCACGCCTTTGATGTATTTGGACTGGGGGTCGCACACCTCCATCAATGGACACCTTGGAACCAAAGTCCTGAGATAAACTTTAGCAACCAACATTAGTTCCACTAACCACATTGTCATCACACCAAAATATAATCTAAGTGATACTTGCACTTTCAATCTCCCCCTTTTTGGTGCATTGATGACAATATGGTTAGGACATGGCATACAGGATAGAACTTAAGTAAACAGCCATGCGACAATAGTTGATCAAAGGAGCTCCCCCTATATATGTGCAAGGAAAAAAATGCTTGATTATGCATCAAGCACACACATATAAGGCTCCCTCTAGATCCACATTGTCAAGGCATGCGATCAACATAATAATACCCAACACGGTGCCTAGATCACATGCAAGTGTGGTGAGCAGAAAACGTGAGACTAACCTATAGAAGCTTGATCTGAAGGAAATATGCCCTAGAGGCAATAATAAAGTATTATATATTTCCTTATATCATGATAAATGTTTATTATTCATGCTAGAATTGTATTAACCGGAAACATAATACATGTGTGAATACATAGACAAACAGAGTGTCACTAGTATGCCTCTACTTGACTAGCTCGTTAATCAAAGATGGTTATGTTTCCTAGCCATAGACATAAGTTGTCATTTGATTAACGAGATCACCTCATTAGGAGAATGACGTGATTGACTTGACCCATTCCGTTAGCTTAGCACTCGATCGTTTAGTATGTTGCTATTGCTTTCTTCATGACTTATACATGTTCCTATGACTATGAGATTATGCAACTCCCGTTTACCGGAGGAACACTTTGTGTGCTACCAAACGTCACAACGTAAATGGGTGATTATAAAGGTGCTCTACAGGTGTCTCCAAAGTTACTTGTTGGGTTGGCGTATTTCGAGATTAGGATTTGTCACTCCAATTATCGGAGAGGTATCTCTGGGCCCACTCGGTAATGCACATCACTATAAGCCTTGCAAGCATTGTAACTAATGAGTTAGTTGCGGGATGATGTATTACGGAACGAGTAAAGAGACTTGCCGGTAACGAGATTGAACTAGGTATCGAGATACCGACGATCAAATCTCGGGCAAGTAACATACCGGTGACAAAGGGAACAACGTATGTTGTTATGCGGTCTGACCGATAAAGATCTTCGTAGAATATGTGGGAGCCAATATGGGCATCCAGGTCCCGCTATTGGTTATTGACCGGAGACGTGTCTCGGTCATGTCTACATAGTTCTCGAACCCGTAGGGTCCGCACGCTTAACGTTACGATGACAGTTATATTATGAGTTTATGTGTTTTGATGTACCGAAGGAGTTTGGAGTCCCGGATGAGATCGGGGATATGACGAGGAGTCTCGAAATGGTCGAGACGTAAAGATCGATATATTGGACGACTATATTCGGACTTCGGAAAGGTTCCGAGTGATTCGGGTATTTTTCGGAGTACCGGAGAATTACGGGAATTCGTATTGGGCCTTAATGGCCATACGGGAAAGGAGAGAAAGGCCTCAAAAGGTGGCCGCACCCCTCCCCATGGTCTGGTCCGAATTGGACTAGGGAAGGGGGGCGCACCCTTCCTTCTTTCTCCTTCCCCCTTCCCTTCTCCTACTCCCACAAGGAAAGGAGGAGTCCTACTCCCGGTGGGAGTAGGACTCCCCCCTATGGCGCACCTCTCCCCTTGGCCGGCTGCCTCCCCCTTGCTCCTTTATATACGGGGGCAGGGGGCACCCCAGAGACACAACAATTGATCCTTGAGATCTCTTAGCCGTGTGCGGTGCCCCCCTCCACCATATTACACCTCGATAATACTGTTGCGGAGCTTAGGCGAAGCCCTGCGTCGGTGGAACATCATCATCGTCACCACGCCGTCGTGCTGACGAAACTCTCCCTCAACACTCGGCTGGATCGGAGTTCGAGGGACGTCATCGAGCTGAACGTGTGTAGAACTCGGAGGTGCCGTACGTTCGGTACTTGATCGGACGGATCTTGAAGACGTACGACTACATCAACCGCGTTGTGATAACGCTTCCGCTATCGGTCTACGAGGGTACGTGGACAACACTCTCCCCTCTCGTTGCTATGCATCACCATGATCTTGCGTGTGCGTAGGAATTTTTTTGAAATTACTACGTTCTCCAACAGTGGCATCCGAGCCTGGTTTTATGCGTTGATGCTATGCACGAGTAGAACACAAGTGAGTTGTGGGCGATATAAGTCATACTGCTTACCAGCATGTGATACTTTGGTTCAGCGGTATTGTGAGATGAAGCGGCCCGGACCGACATTACGCGTACGCTTACGCGAGACTGGTTTCACCGTTGCGAGCACTCGTTGCTTAAAGGTGACCGGCGGGTGTCTGTCTCTCTCACTTTAGTTGAACCGAGTGTGGCTACGCCCGGTCCTTGCGAAGGTTAAAACAACACCAACTTGACAAACTATCGTTGTGGTTTTGATGCGTAGGTAAGAACGGTTCTTGCTAAGCCCGTAGCAGCCACGTAAAATATGCAACAACAAAGTAGAGGACGTCTAACTTGTTTTTGCAGGGCATGTTCTGATGTGATATGGTCAAGACATGATGTGATATAATTTGTTGTATGAGATGATCATGTTTTGTAACCGAGTTATCGGCAACTGGCAGGAGCCATATGGTTGTCGCTTTATTGTATGAAATGCAATCGCCATGTAATAGTTTTACTTTATCACTAAGCGGTAGCGATAGTCGTAAAAGCAATAAGTTGGCGAGACGACAACGATGCTACGATGGAGATCAAGGTGTCGCGCCGGTGACGATGGTGATCATGACGGTGCTTCGGAGATGGAGATCACAAGCACGATGCTTCGGAGATGGAGATCACAAGCACAAGATGATGATGGCCATATCATATCACTTATATTGGTTGCATGTGATGTTAATCCTTTATGCATCTTATCTTGCTTTGTTTGACGATAGCATTATAAGATGATCCTTCACTAAATTATCAAAGTATAAGTGTTCTCCCTGAGTATGCACCGTTGCGAAAGTTCTTCGTGCTGAGACACCACGTGATGATCGGGTGTGATAGGCTCTACGTTCAAATACAACGGGTGCAAAACAGTTGCACACGCGGAATACTCAGGTTAAACTTGACGAGCCTAGCATATAACAGATATGGCCTCGGAACACGGAGACCGAAAGGTCGAGCGTGAATCATATAGTAGATATGATCAACATAGTGATGTTCACCATTGAAACTACTCCATCTCACGTGATGATCGGACATGGTTTAGTTGATATGGATCACGTGATCACTTAGAGGATTAGAGGGATGTCTATCTAAGTGGGAGTTCTTAAGTAATATGATTAATTGAACTTAAATTTATCATGAACTTAGTCCTGATAGTATTTTTGCAAATTATGTTGTAGATCAATAGCTCGCGTTGTTGCTTCCATGTGTTTATTTTTGATATGTTCCTAGAGAAAAATTATGTTGAAAGATGTTAGTAGCAATGATGCGGATTGGATCCGTGATCTGAGGATTATCCTCATTGCTGCACAGAAAAATTATGTCCTTGATGCACCGCTAGGTGACAGACCAATTGCAGGAGCAGATGCAGACGTTATGAACGTTTGGCTAGCTCAATATGATGACTACTTGATAGTTTAGTGCACCATGCTTAACGGCTTAGAATCGGGACTTCAAAGACGTTTTGAACGTCATGGACCATATGAGATGTTCCAGGAGTTGAAGTTAATATTTCAAGCAAATACCCGAGTTGAGAGATATGAAGTCTCCAACAAGTTCTATAGCTAAAAGATGGAGGAGAATCGCTCAACCAGTGAGCATGTGCTCAGATTGTCTGGGTACTACAATCGCTTGAATCAAGTGGGAGTTTATCTTCCAGATAAAATAGTGATTGACAGAATTCTCTAGTCACCATCACCAAGTTAGTAGAACTTCGTGATGAACTATAGTATGCAAGGGATGACGAAAGTAATTCCCGAGCTCTTCGTGATGCTGAAATCGACGAAGGTAGAAATCAAGAAAAACATCAAGTGTTGATGGTTGACGAGACCACTAGTTTCAAGAAAATGGCAAAGGGAAGAAGGGGAACTTTAAAAAGAACGGCAAGCAAGTTGCTACTCAAGTGAAGAAGCCCAAGTCTGTACCTAAGCCTGAGACTAAGTGCTTCTACTGCAAAGGAACTGGTCACTGGAGGCGGAACTGCCCCAAGTATTTGGTGGATAAGAAGGATGGCAAAGTGAACAAAGGTATATTGGATATACATGTTACTGATGTGTACTTTACTAGTGTTTATAGCAACCCCTCAGTATTTGATACTGGTTCAGTTGCTAAAGAGTAGTAACTCGAAAACGGGAGTTGCAGAATAAACAGAGACTAGTAAAAGGCGAGGTGACGATGTGTGTTGGAAGTAGTTCCAAGATTGATATGATCATCATCGCACACTCCCTATACTTTCGGGATTAGTGTTGAAACTAAATAAGTGTTATTTGGTGTTTGCGTTGAGCATGAATATGATTTGATCATGTTTATTGCAATACGGTTATTCATTTAAGTTAGAGAACAATTGTTGTTCTGTTTACATGAATAAAAAACCTTCTATGGTCATACACACCAACGAAAATGGTTTGTTGGATCTCGATCGTAGTGATACACATATTCATAATAATGAAGCCAAAAGATGCAAAGTTAATAATGATAGTGCAACTTATTTGTGGCACTGCCGTTTAGGTCATATTGGTGTAAAGCGCATGAAGAAACTCCATACTGATGGGATTTTGGAATCACTTGATTATGAATCACTTGATGCTTGCGAACCGTGCCTCATGGGCTAAAACGCCGTTCTCCGGAACTATGGAGAGAGCAACAGATTTGTTGGAAATCATACATACAGATGTATGTGGTCCGATGAATGTTGAGGCTCGTGGCGGATATCGTTATTTTCTCACCTTCACAGATGATTTAAGCAGATATGGGTATATCTACTTAATGAAACATAAGTCTGAAACATTTGAAAAGTTCAAAGAATTTCAGAGTGAAGTTGAAAATCATTGTAACAAGAAAATAAAATTCCTACGATCTGATCGTGGAGGAGAATATTTGAGTTACGAGTTTGGACTACATTTGAAACAATGCGGAATAGTTTCCCAACTCACGCCACCCAGAACACCACAGCATAATGGTGTGTCCGAACGTCATAACCGTACTATATTGGATATAGTGCAATCTATGATCTCTCTTACCAATTTACCACTATCGTTTTGGGGTTATGCATTAGAGACAGCTACATTCACGTTAAATAGGGCACCATCAAAATCCGTTAAGACGACGCCTTATGAACTGTGGTTTGGCAAGAAACCAAAGTTGTCGTTTCTTAAAGTTTGGGGTTGTGATGCTTATGTGAAAAAGTTTCATCCTGATAAGCTCAAACCCAAATCGGAGAAATGTGTCTTCATAGGATACCCAAAGGAGACTGTTGGGTACACCTTCTATCACAGATCCGAAGGCAAGACATTTGTTGCTTAGTATGGATCCTTTCTAGAGAAGGAGTTTCTCTCGAAAGAAGTGAGTGGGAGGAAAGTAGAACTTGATGAGGTAACTGTACCTGCTCCCTTATTGGAAAGTAGTTCATCACAGAAATCTGTTCCTATGACTCCTACACCAATTAGTGAGGAAGTTAATGATGATGATCATGTAACTTCAGATCAAGTTACTACCAAACCTCGTAGGTAAACCAGAGTGAGATCCACACCAGAGTGGTACGGTAATCCTATTCTGGAGGTCATGTTATTTGACCATGACGAACCTGCGAACTATGAGGAAGCGATGATGAGCCCAGATTCCGGGAAATGGCTTGAGGCCATGAAATCTGAGATGAGATCCATGTATGAAGAATAAAGTATGGACTTTGGTTGACTTGCCCGATGATCGGCGAGCCATTGAGATTAAATGGATCTTCAAGAAGAAGACTGACGCTGACGGTAATGTTACTGTCTATAAAGCTCGACTTGTTGCGAAAGGTTTTCGACAAGTTCAAGGGATTGACTACGATGAGACCTTCTCACCCGTAGCGATGCTTAAGTCCGTCCGAATCATGTTAGCAATTGCCGTATTTTATGAAATCTGGCAAATGGATAAACAAAACTGCATTCCTTAATAGATTTATTAAAGAAGAGTTGTATATGATGCAACCAAAAAGGTTTTGTCAATCCTAAAGGTGCTAACAAAATATGCAAGCTCCAGCGATCCATCTATGGACTGGTGCAAGCATCTCGGAGTTGGAATATACGCTTTGATAAGTTGATCAAAGGATATAGTTTTATACAGACTTGCGGTGAAGCCTGTATTTACAAGAAAGTGAGTGGGAGCACTACAGCATTTCTGATAAGTATATGTGAATGACATATTGTTGATCGGAAATAATGTAGAATTATTCTGCAAAGCATAAAGGAGTGTTTGAAAGGAGTTTTTCAAAGAAAGACCTCGGTGAAGCTGCTTACATATTGAGCATCAAGATCTATAGAGATAGATCAAGACGCTTGATAAGTTTTTTCAATGAGTACATACCTTAACAAGATTTTGAAGTGGTTCAAAATGGAACAGTCAAAGAAAGAGTTTCTTGCCTGTGTTACATGGTGTGAAATTGAGTAAGACTCAAAGCCCGACCACGGCAGAAGATAGAAAAAGAATGAAAGTCATTCCCTATGCCTCGGCCATAGGTTCTATAAAGTATGCCATGCTGTGTACCAGATCTATTGTATACCCTACACTGATTTTGGCAAGGGAGTACAATAGTGATCTAGGAGTAGATCACTGGACAGCGGTCAAAATTATCCTTAGTGGAATAAGGATATGTTTCTCGATTATGGAAGTGAAAAAAGGTTCGTCGTAAAGGGTTACGTCGATGTAAGTTTTGACACTAATCTAGATGACTCTAAGTCTCGGTCTAGATACATATTGAAAGTGGGAGCAATTAGCTAGAGTAGCTCCGTGCAGAGCATTGTAGACATAGAAATTTGCAAAATACTTACGGATCTGAATGTGACAGACCCGTTGACTAAAATTATCTCACAATCAAAACATGATCACACCTTAGTACTCTTTGGGTGTTAATCACATAGCGATGTGAACTAGATTATTGACTCTAGTAAACCCTTTGAGTGTTAGTCACATAGAGATGTGAACTATGGGTGTTAATCACATGGTGATGTGAATTATTGATGTTAAATCACATGGCGATGTGAACTAGATTATTGACTCTAGTGCAAGTGGGAGACTGAAGGAAATATGCCCTAGAGGCAATAATAAAGTATTATATATTTCCTTATATCATGATAAATGTTTATTATTCATGCTAGAATTGTATTAACCGGAAACATAATACATGTGTGAATACATAGACAAACAGAGTGTCACTAGTATGCCTCTACTTGACTAGCTCGTTAATCAAAGATGGTTATGTTTCCTAGCCATAGACATAAGTTGTCATTTGATTAACGAGATCACCTCATTAGGAGAATGACGTGATTGACTTGACCCATTCCGTTAGCTTAGCACTCGATCGTTTAGTATGTTGCTATTGCTTTCTTCATGACTTATACATGTTCCTATGACTATGAGATTATGCAACTCCCGTTTACCGGAGGAACACTTTGTGTGCTACCAAACGTCACAACATAAATGGGTGATTATAAAGGTGCTCTACAGGTGTCTCCAAAGGTACTTGTTGGGTTGGCGTATTTCGAGATTAGGATTTGTCACTCCAATTGTCGGAGAGGTATCTCTGGGCCCACTCGGTAATGCACATCACTATAAGCCTTGCAAGCATTGTAACTAATGAGTTAGTTGCGGGATGATGTATTACGGAACGAGTAAAGAGACTTGCCGGTAACGAGATTGAACTAGGTATCGAGATACCGACGATCAAATCTCGGGCAAGTAACATACCGGTGACAAAGGAAACAACGTATGTTGTTATGCGGTCTGACCGATAAAGATCTTCGTAGAATATGTGGGAGCCAATATGGGCATCCAGGTCCCGCTATTGGTTATTGACCGGAGACGTGTCTCGGTCATGTCTACATAGTTCTCGAACCCGTAGGGTCCGCACGCTTAACGTTACGATGACAGTTATATTATGAGTTTATGTGTTTTGATGTACCGAAGGAGTTCGGAGTCCCGGATGAGATCGGGGATATGACGAGGAGTCTCGAAATGGTCGAGACGTAAAGATCGATATATTGGACGACTATATTCGGACTTCGGAAAGGTTCCGAGTGATTCGGGTATTTTTCGGAGTACCGGAGAATTACGGGAATTCGTATTGGGCCTTAATGGCCATACGGGAAAGGAGAGAAAGGCCTCAAAAGGTGGCCGCACCCCTCCCCATGGTCTGGTCCGAATTGGACTAGGGAAGGGGGGCGCACCCTTCCTTCTTTCTCCTTCCCCCTTCCCTTCTCCTACTCCCACAAGGAAAGGAGGAGTCCTACTCCCGGTGGGAGTAGGACTCCCCCCTATGGCGCGCCTCTCCCCTTGGCCGGCTGCCTCCCCCTTGCTCCTTTATATACGGGGGCAGGGGGCACCCCAGAGACACAACAATTGATCCTTGAGATCTCTTAGCCGTGTGCGGTGCCCCCCTCCACCATATTACACCTCGATAATACTGTTGCGGAGCTTAGGCGAAGCCCTGCGTCGGTGGAACATCATCATCGTCACCACGCCGTCGTGCTGACGAAACTCTCCCTCAACACTCGGCTGGATCGGAGTTCGAGGGACGTCATCGAGCTGAACGTGTGTAGAACTCGGAGGTGTCGTACGTTCGGTACTTGATCGGTCGGATCGTGAAGACGTACGACTACATCAACCGCGTTGTGATAACGCTTCCGCTATCGGTCTACGAGGGTACGTGGACAACACTCTCCCCTCTCATTGCTATGCATCACCATGATCTTGCGTGTGCGTAGGAAATTTTTTGAAATTACTACGTTCTCCAACATGATCATACTCCACAAGATATATCAACGTAAGCATAGATAAATTCCATAAAGTAGATAGTCTCTCACATAGACTAGGTAGCTCACGGCCACACCGCAAAAGCAAGTAAATAAGAGTATCTCAAGCCAAATAAACACAACCAAAACAAACGAGGCCTTGAGATCTCACCCAACTGAAACCAACTGCAAACGCCCCTAATAGAACACTTCTCCCCCTTTGTCATCAAGACAACAAAAAGGGAAAAGGCGATGCTAACGAGACTCTAGACAAGAGGAGGTGCGCTCGAAGCATCATCATCATCATCCAAGTGCCATCCCTCCAAGGGAAAAGAACGAGCTGTGGCCACACTGTCGTTGTCCTCGGACCCTGGACCAACCTCCTCACCAGCTGCAGCACGCTCAGCCTTCTTCTGACGCCTCACCAGCTTGCCCTTGTTGATCTCCTTGACCTGACGGCGCTGAATGGACTGACACATTTTGAACATGTTGCTCACAGTCTTCAGAAGAGACTTCTTCTCCTCTCTGGTGAAACTGGCATCAGTAGCAACCTGCTTCCCTTTGCTACGCGGAATCCGCACATAGGATGAACATCCCTCAGTGTAGGTAGCACGATCCTCAGGTCTGGGGTTGCGCCCTTTCTTGGGAGGCACATATGGTGGAGGAGCAGCCAGAAGCCAGTTGGCATCACGCTTCGGAAAGGAGGTGCGGTACTTGGCAATGTACCTGGCGGGACAGGCAGACTCAATCAAAGCTTGGATGAACGGAGCATAGATGCATGACTTGTTCTCCTGAACACACTGCCTGATCTCAAAGAACATGAAGTCCAGAACATCCACTTTCTTCTTGTCATGAAGGTAGACAAAGATGTCCAACATGGAGCTCCTCAGATTATGAGAGTCCCCGATCTTAGGATTAAGCGTGTACCTAAGAATGTGACACATAGTATCATAGGTTGGCTTCAAATGTTTGATAGAAGCGGTGGTGAAGGCCTTGTTTGGCTTGTAAGCAAAAGCAATCTCATCCTTGTCTCTACCTGTCTCCCGAGCACGGCCATACTCAGGATGCTCCTCAGCAAAGAACCGATACGGAATGATGTCAGAGAACTTGGCCATGGAGGCCTCACACTCATATGTGCCAGACATCCAAGTCATAGTGCGAGCCTCATCACTGTGGAAGTATACGGTGGCAAAGAACTGCATCACAAGATCTTCACTGTACGGATGGTGGAAGGCGACGAACGGGATCAAGCCAAGCCTCCCAAGAGCATTATACACACCGGGATAGATATGATCATTGTCCCGAAGAGACTCCACATTGATTTGCTTGTGGGGGGCAAACTTGTTTTTCTTGGTCATGATCAGCTCAGAGAACACACGGTGTTGAAAATCATTCTTGAATCTTGGGTCAACCCCTGCATCAGTGTTTGGCACATAGGGGAAATCCTGCCTGCGAGCCCAAAGCTCTGGCTTGGTCCACTTAGAGAGAGGTAGATTCTTGACATTCCGACCTCCTGGGAGCACATGTTCCTCTCCTTCCTCCTCATCAACATCATCAGCAGAATCATCCTCATCTTCTATCTCTGCATCTGCGGGGTTCTCATAGTGAGCATCTTCCTGCAAATCATACTCCTCTTCTGAATCCTCGGAGGCTTCAATCACTGGCTGCTTGGAGGCGGCACGGCGAACACGGACCAGCTCAAAGCCCTGACCAATTCTTTCGGACGGCTGACGAAGAATCAAAGTGAATTCCCTGGAACCTGCCTTGGTGCGCTTGCGACGGAGCTCGGACCTCTTGTCAGCAGAGTCTGAAACACAACAACAACAAAACACAACAAACACGAGAGACACAAATAAGTACAAGTTCTCGAGAAGCTGGCGAGGAATGGAAGACAGAGAAGAAACAGGACTGGCACCACTGTGTACCCCGTGCACACGGGGGTCTGACCACCGTGGACACGGGGGTCCCGTGCGCACGGTACAAGGCCCGTGGACACGGGGTTCGCCCAACGGCAACCACTTCCAGATCGAGATCCGGGAGTGAGTGCGGCAGGGAGAACCACCACAGTAATGCCCATCCGATTCTAGTCTATCACAAGGGAACGACTGGCGTAGACTAGTAGAGGAGGAAACCCTTGACTAATAAGGATCCAAGGAGGGAAAAGAAGGACAAGGGGAGGGGGATACTAGAGGAGGACCCCATCCCGGGAGATCTCCACGGAGCAGCGAAGTCCCACGGCGCACGGAGGAGCACCGGCGACAAGGAGGCGACGACGGCGGCCTGGAGGCGATCTGGGGCGTGGAGGGGGCGACTGGGTGGGAAAGAACCCAAACCCCCCCACGTCCCACCTCTTCAGGGCCAGAAACCGCAGACCCCGTGAGCACGGGCTAAAGGCCCCGTGCGCACGGAGGCCCGTGCGCACGGTACAAGGGCCGTGGGCACGGGGTCCCCGTGCGCACGGTACAAGGGCCGTGGGCACGGGGTATCCAGAGGATTTTGACAGGAAGAAGCTTGTTGGGTTATGGCTGAATGCAAATTCTTACCAAGACCCCAAAGAGCATTTCCGCCTCACTTCTGAACACGTCGCAGAAGAAATCCAACACTACTAGAAAGGAGTATGTGTAGCACTTGCACTGGAAGAGAATCGAGAAACACACACACACACCGAAACACGAACACAAGGACAAGAAGAACCACACAAAAAAGAAAAAAAGATCCAACCTCCAACGGAGGGCGGTGGCCGAAGCCACCATGTTTGAGTTTGTTTGGTATGGCACCGCGAAGATATGAACCTTGGGCCCAAGACCAATACTCATCTTTGAAGCACAAATGCCATCTTCAAATGGCTAATGTGAAAGATTTTGTTCAATTTATGCACTAGTAGGATAAGATAGCTCATTCGTTGAGCTAGCTCCCCCTACTTAGGTGCCTACATCTAAAACAAGATACTAGTAGAGTATGTGTGTGTATGCAAGAACCTCAATCCAAGTTACTTATATCCACGATATTCAGCTCATGCCTTAACTCGCGGAATCTTGCTTCATCAAGTGGCTTGGTGAAAATGTCGGCAAGTTGCTTCTCGGTGTTGACATGGAATAAATCAATGTCTCCCTTGGCCACATGATCTCGAATGAAGTGATGACGAATCTCAATATGTTTGATTTGGCTATGTTGCACTGGATTGTCGGCGATCTTGATTGCACTTTCATTGTCACAAAATAGAGGCACTTTGTCACATTTGACACCATAATCCATCAAAGTTTGCCTCATCCATAATAATTGTGCACAACAACTTCCTGCGGCAATGTACTCGGCCTCGGCAGTTGAAAGGGACACACAATTCTGCTTCTTTGAAGACCAACTTACCAATGACCTCCCTAGGAATTGACATGACCCGGAAGTGGACTTGCGGTCTACCTTGTCTCCGGCCCAATCCGAATCCGAATATCCCAATAACTTGAAAGTTGCTCCTTTGGGATACCAAAGGCCCAGGTTTGGGGTATGGACCAAATATCGAAGGATTCTTTTCACTGCCGAAAAATGGCTCTCCTTGGGAGCGGATTGAAATCTTGCACACATACACACACTCAACATAATATCCGGCCTAGATGCACAAAGGTAAAGCAAAGAACCGATCGTAGAGCGATATACCTTTTGATCCACATCTTTTCCATTGGGATCAAGATTAAGTTGGCCATTTGTGGGCATGGGCGTCTTCATGGGCTTGACATCTTGCATTTTGAACCTCTTGAGCATGTCTTGAATATAAAGTGCTTGGTTGATGAAGGTTCCTCCTCTCAATTGCTTCACTTGAAATCCGAGGAAAAACTTCAACTCTCCCATCATGCTCATAGCAAATTCCTTGGTCATAAGATTCTCAAACTCAACGTTAATAGCATGGTTAGTGGAACCAAAAATAATATCATCAACATATATTTGGCACACAAACAATTCTCCTTTTACCCTCTTCATGAAGAGAGTGGAATCTATTAACCCGATCTGGAACCCCTTCTCGCTTAAGAACGTCGTAAGGTGATCATACCAAGCACGAGGTGCTTGTTTAAGTCCATAGAGCGCCTTATGGAGTTCATAAACGTGAGAGGGGTGATCGGGATCTTCGAAACCGGGAGGTTGTTTGACATACACCAACTCCTTAAGAGGACCATTAAGAAATGCACTCTTCACATCCATTTGATACAATTTAAAATCATGATATGAAGCATATGCAAGCAAGATACGAATGGACTCAAGACGGGCAACGGGGGCAAAGGTTTCACCGAAGTCCAAACCTTCAACTTGGGTGAACCCTTGTGCCACTAACCTTGCCTTGTTTCTAGTGACTTGTCCATGCTCATCTTGTTTGTTCTTAAAGATCCACTTTGTTCCAATGACATTATGATGTTCTTTGGGTCTCTTCACAAGAGTCCATACTTTGTTGCGGGTGAAGTTGTTGAGTTCTTCATGCATGGCATTTACCCAATCCAGGTCGTCAAGTGCATCTTCAACCTTAAGGGGCTCAACACAAGAGACAAACGAGTGATGTTCACAAAAGTTTGCCAAACGTCTACGAGTAGTTACCCCTTTGTTGATGCTTCCATAAATGTTGTCGGTGAGATGTTGAAGATGCTTTAAATTGGCGGCCGCTTTTTGCACTTTGAGGGTAAGCTCTTCTTCACTTGGTTCTGAACTTGTGGAAGAAGCTTGGCCTTGGGAATGCTTTATACTTGGAGACACCCTTCTCTTCACAACCTCTAGTTCTTGATCACTTGGATGTGATGATGTGGAAGACACTTGAGGTTGGTATTGATCTTGATCTTGATCAAGAGCTTGACCTTGGGCCTCACGGATTGGTTCTTCGCCATTTGGTTGAGCTTGCCCTTGATCTTGCTCGGGAACATGAGGGACTTGATCTTGTTCTTGGATAGGTTCATGATTTCCCATAGCATCTTGACCTTGTGGTGGAGGTGATGACTTCCCTTGTGGAGAATCCACAAGAGGGGCTCTTACTCCTTCTTCTTCTACTTGGACTTGGGGTGTTTCTTGTGGACGAATGTGGCCTATCCCCATAGTCCTTATAGCTTGTGAAGGAGCCTCATCACCTACAACACTAGGAACAATTTGCTCCGCACGGGAACCGTTATCTTCATCAAACTCCACATTTACCGTTTCCTCAATACATCCGGTGGATTTGTTGAGAACACGGTAAGCATGAGAGTTTGATGCATATCCAACAAATATGCCCTCATAAGTTTTAGGCGCAAACTTAACTAAACGGGATTTCTTATTTAGAATGAAACACTTACAATCGAATACTCGAAAGTATTTGACGTTAGGCTTTCTCCCGATTAGGAGTTCGTAGGGAGTCTTGTTCTTGAGCTTACGAAGATAAAGCCAGTTTGTAGCATGGCACGCGGTGTTGATGGCTTCGGCCCAAAGCTTGTATGGAGACTTGTACTCGTCAAGCATGGTCCTTGCCATCTCAATGAGAGTCCGGTTCTTCCTTTCCGCAACACCATTTTGTTCAGGAGTGTATGGCGCGGCATATTGATGCTTGATCCCCTCATCGCTCAAGAACTCGTTCATAGTGTAATTTTTGAACTCGGTGCCGTTGTCACTTCGAATTGCCTTGATCTCACAATTATGTTGACGTTGAGCTTCTTTGGCAAAGTTGATGAAGGTGTCTTGAGTTTCATCTTTAGTCTTGAGAAAGAACACCCATGTATATCTTGTATAGTCATCGACAATGACAAGGCAATACCTCCTCCCTCCCAAACTATCATAAGATGGAGGCCCAAAGAGATCCAAGTGAATGAGCTCGAGAGGCCTCAAAGTGGTAATGATAGTCGTCACCTTATGAGCTTTTTCATGAAGTTTTCAGGCAATGCAAGCACTACAAGGACGATCTTTGGCAAAAGACACATTGGTTAGTCCAAGGATGTGCTCCCCCTTTAAGAGAGCTTGTAAATTTCTCATGCCAACGTGTGCTGGCCGACGGTGCCAAAGCAACCCCACGTCGGCCTTGGCCATTAGACATGTTGCAAGATAAGTTTTCTCATTTGAGAAATCAACCACGTAAAGGTTGTCCTCAACATGCCCAACAAAGACCACTTTGAGATTGCTTCTCTTAAAGACGGTCACATGAAATTCACCGAAATGAGAATCATAACCGGCACGTGCCAATTGAATCGTAGAAAGTAAATTGTAGTGAAGGGATTGAACAAGCATGACATTCTTAAGTGATGCATCACTAGAGATTACCACCTTGCCCAAACCCAATACCTTGCCCTTGCTATTGTCACCAAAAGAGATGTTTGAAGTGGCCTTGAGTGAATCAATGAACTCCACAAGCATCTCCCTCTCTCCGGTCATATGATTGGTGCAACCACTATCGATCACCCATTGTGTTCCACCGGAGGTATAGTCCTACAAGAATCAAGCTTTGATTTTAGGTCCCCATTTTGCAATGGGTCCTAGAGAGTTAGCAACAAGGGTCTTAGGAACCCAAATAGTCCAAGCATAATCATCATAGTTAGTGCCAACAAATTTAGCAAAGGTATAACCATCATCTCCTCTCATGAGGACATAAGGTGGGTTGTTCTTGCCGGCAAACTCTTTGGGAATGGCCTTGTCCCTAGTGACCTTGCCATCCCCAACATTCCCTTTTTCCTTCTCCTTCTCCTTGTGTCCTTCATGAACAAATGCTATCTTTTGTTGGGGAGGAGGAGTAGGACCGATCTTCTTCTTGTGGCTCTTCTTCTTGGTCTTCTTCTTCTTAGAAGAGGGGTCAAACCCAATTCACTCCTTGGCAAAACACTCCTTTTGGTTGCTCAAGAGGTCATTAAGGTTTTTCTCCCCTTGAATGCACGACACAAGCCATTCTCAATTTGGGCTTTTAACTTCTTATTCTCCTCTTGGAGAGAGATGCAATCATGAGCAAAGTTAGCCGTACAAGATTCATCATTTAAATCAATAAGAGGGACGGAAGTAAGAGCCTTAATGGTTGTAGCTTTAAGTTGAGCATAAGACTCGGTGAGGGCAATGAGGTCACCTTTGACAACCTTGGAACTAGTCACAAGGAGCTCATGTTCCTCAACAAGTCTCGTGTGATCAACTAGAAGCTTTTCAACCCTTACTTTAAGGGCATCTTTGTTCTCAAGAGCAATTTGCAACGCATCATCGGTTTTAACGAAGTCAATTTTATGAGAAGACAAGGCTTCCTCAAGTGATGCTCTCATGACACTCTCTTCATGTAGCTCGTGCTCAAGGAGTTCGACTCTCTCTTTTTCCTCTATGAGGAGGTTTTCAACGTTCTCAATAAATCATCGCGTTCGGCGAGTGATTTAAGGAGATCGCTAAAACGAGCACGAGCTTCACCATGAAGAGTTTTCATGAAAGCCATCAAGGATTCCTCATCATTATCCACACCATCATCACACTCATCCTCCACTATCTCACATGAAACATTGGGAGTGTGGATGAAGGGTTTTAGAGATTTGGACTTTGTTTTTACCTCTTTGGCCATGAGGCAATGATGAGTGAACGGCTTGTCCTCGTTGGGAGAGTCGAAGAGGCCGGTGGTGGAGGAGGAGGTAGTGGCATGCATGGCAATGGCGGCCGTGCCCACATGATCATCATCACCGTCATCTTCATCTCCGGACATGTACTCCTCACGAACAAGAGCCTTGTCATCTTTCCTCTTGGAAAACTTGGTGAACTTCTTCTTCTTGAGCACAAGCTTCTCGGACTTGTCTTCACGTCTCTCATAAGGACAATCGTGCACAAAATGTCTTGGGCTATCACAATTGTAGCATTTTCTTCGTCCAAACGATCTTCCTTGCAGATTCTTCCCTTTGTTTGCCATGGTCCCGGAATATTTCTTGACCAAGAGAGCCAAGTCTTCCGCAAAGTCATTTGCCGGGCATGAGGTGTCAACATCTTCCTCACAAGTCTCTTCAACAACTTCTTCATCCCTTGAGGGTTGGGCAACTACTTTCTTGGCCTTCAATGCAAGATTTGAGTTCTTGGTGGCTTGAGCTATGGCAAAGGTCTTCTTGGACTTGGTCTCCAAAAGAACATGAGTTGAGAAAGTGGATACAACTTGTGCCGCGGTCAACTTTTGATAGTCCGGGCGTTGATGTATCATCATCACCATGGTATGTTCCGTGAGAACCATAGCATCAATGAACTTGTCCTTAATGAAATCATCATTTGCCCAAGTGCACCCAAAGGTTCTCAAATTGAGCACAAGAGACTTCAACCTTCGATATACCTCTTCCGTGGACTCACCCTCGTTTCTCACAAATAGGTTGACTTCTTGCTTGAGCAAAGCCAACCGAGATCTTCGAATTGCTTCATCACCTTCGAGGGCCTCCTCAAGGCAATCCCAAATTTCCTTGGCGGTCTTGAGTAGAGCAATGGAGTCACTATAGTCATCGGTCACCGCGGTGCGCAACATGTTGTGGGCGGTAGCATTGAGTTGATCATCAACCGCTTCTCTTGGAGTGAGATTCATGGGATCCTTGGGGTTGAAACCGTTGACCACAATCCACCATAGTTGTGTAGATGCACTGCGAATATGAGACTCCATATCTAGCTTCCACTTAGCAAACGCGTTAGCTTTCAAAGGGGGCGGAGGCCCCACAGGATTAATGCGAGGGTGCTGCAAGGGTTGTGGTGAGTAAAAGGGTTCCACGGCATTGTACTTGGGAACTTGAGTGCGAGCCGGGGATGCAAGAGGTTCTCTCGAATCATCCGCATCATGAACCGCATTTGGATCAAATGAGTTTGAGGCGGATGTCGAGGGCTTTAAGCGAGCATCAATTTCCTCCTTGACCGAGGAGCGAACTTCTTTCAACATAGCGGTTTTGAGGTCCGCAAACATTGAAAGAATATCGGCCGCGGTCAACGGGGCCCCCGGGTTAATGGGGGCGACGGGAGCAACGGCCGGAGCAACAAGTGCGTCGGCCGCGGCGGGGGGTAGGTTTTGACCATCCTCCGCAAGTGGTGTGTCACCTCCCTCATTCCCTAGATCGACCATATCCTCTAAGGTTGTAAAACCTTATATTAGAGCACGAGGCTCTGATACCAATTGAAAGGATCGATACGGTCGACTAGAGGGGGGGTGAATAGGAGACTACAAATTTTACTCTTTCTTGTCAATTTTAAGGCTTAGCGGATAAAAAGGGTTCACTAGATATGCAACTAGGTGAACACAACCTATATGACAAGCAAGCTCTAAGCTAAATATGCTAGGCAACAAACTAATTAGCAAGCCAACAAGCATACAAGGCTAAGTAAAGTGCGGGAAAGGATTAACCACAAGTGAGACGAGGACGCGGATTTTATCCCGAAGTTCACTCTTCCTTGGGGAAGATCTACTCTCCGTTTGGAGCGGTGCCGGAGCCAAAGCTTGCGGAACGCCACCGAAGGCTCACTGTAATCTCCTTCGAGTCACCCCCAACGGATGAGCCTCGAATCACTCGGGGTTGGTCTTGAAGGCGACCACCACACCTTTACAAACTTCTCCGGAGCACACCACAAGCAAGGAAGCTTCCGAAGGAACCTCTAACCGCCTAGGAGCCCAAGTGTAACATCCCAAAATTCTAAATTTTGGAATGTTATAATAAACAGATAGATTGGATTGATTGTTTGATTGATTGAGTAAAATTGAGTGGAATTCGAAACTTTTTGAAAGTTAAATGAGAGGGAATAAAAGGACTTTCCCAAACTTTCATTTTTGCTGTTATGATCTCCATGAATTCAAATTCTTTTCACCACAAAACCCTGGAGAGAAGATGACATGACTTCTTCCATTTATTTAAATGACAAGGGGTGTTGAAAATAATTGAATTTCATCTGAGAATATTTCCAATCCTGAAACTTTATGCAACTCAATGATTTTCACGAGCGAAGATAAAATGACTTCTTCAAAACATATGAAATATGAGTTGGGAGTTTCAAAGGATCAAATTCAAGTCATTTTGGAAATTATTTTAATTTGGAGTTATTTGGGTTTTATTCAAATTATTTTTCTCCAAAAATAAAATATAAAGAAATTAGGGTAACATGATTCCCTACAACAGAAAATTGGAGAGAAATAAATTTGAAATCATTTTGGTATTTTTAAAATGATTTTTATTGAATTTTATTATGGCAGTAGCACTGTTTGATTTATTTGAATTCTTGTGGTCTTTATTTGACTTTACAAAAATGTTCATGTTGTAGAAAATCTTTTTCTGAAAATTTTGATATATAATATGCCTATATAAAAATTTTATTTATTTTCTTTATCCGGTTTTCCTTCTGTTTCAATTTAAAAAAAAACTGTACATGCGTCCCATAGTTATTTACCGCCCACACGCGTAGCATAGTGGCAGCGGGCGCCTCATTTGTTTTTCCCTCTCCTAAATGGGCCAGGCCCAGCCATCCTTTTTATTTTTTTACTTAGGCCGATTTTTGTTAAAAAAAAAACTGCAGTGTACCCGTGTGCGCGCAGCCGGCACGTGGTGCTTTTAGCCCATGCGTTCCCCGTTTATTTTATTTGTTCGTCTACGTTTAGTCCCACATTGCCTAGCCTTTAATCCCTAAACCTTTTTTCCACCTATAAATATAGACCCATAGAGCCTTCAAAAATTATTCATTGCGTGTTAAATCAATATTTTGGTTTGACTAGCTAAAAATATATTTCTCCTCTCCGGCGGGACTTTTGGAAGTTGTCTCCACACTCCGAAGTCGTCTTTTCTATACCTTATAAAGTATATTTATTCGTTCTCTGTATTTATACGTTAGATCTAGAATTCTTTTATCCGTAGCTATTTTTATTTTCTTCTGTAAAACAGCTTGGCCCTGATTTTTCAAATAGCCATAAATTTTTACTCGTTCATCCAAATTAGATGAAACCAGCGTCTATAGTTTCGTCTTGTTTTCACCTATCCAGTGAACCTGTCATATCAATTTTTTTTAATTTTCAAATTTCGAAATTTGTTTCATAGTCAAATTTCTTTTGACCATATCTTTTTATCCGTACCTCCGTTTTCGATGAAACCAACGCCCACTTCTTCGTTATGATCCCCTCTATCCAGTAAAACAACTTAAACATGTTTTTGAAAGTTTTAAAATTTGAATTCAAACAGATTTGTATTCAAACTTTTTTTGTTCATAACTTAAGTTCCGTAACTCCGTTTGAGTTGATTCTTTTTGCAAAGCGAAGCTCTTGACCTAAACTTTCTGATAAGGCCAAATTCACATAATTTTGGTACTGTTAGAAATTGTTTTATGTTGCAAGAGTTATTTGCTTGGTTTTGATGTTTTCCGAAGTGTCTTCTTCGTTCTTCTCGATCTTTTGAGTGATTGCTTATGTGTGGTTGCTATTGCTTGCTTACGATAGATTGACCGGAGTGTGACGAGTAGAACTATCAAGAGTTTTGAGTGCGAATCATCTTCGTCAACATTGCAGGCAAGTAACACTTTGATCATACTTTCCATACCCAGTTTTATTGCATTAGATCTATTCCTCAAACAATTGCATGATTAGGATCTAATTAAATTGTGGGAATTGGGAAGTAGTTGAGGTAGTACCTATTACCAGTTCTCTTACCAAACCCCTTGGGAGTTACTTCTACGTTGCTATATTGCCATGCTATGCTCGTAGACGTGGATTGGTTTTTGAGAGATATTCATGACAGATGTGAGATTGTTAATAATGGTTTACCTAAGGTGGCAACTAAAACTCACATCTGGGTGGATTGAGGCACCTGGAGAACCTAGTGTTGTCTGTTTGTATAAGGACCGCCACCCAGGCTCAAAGGGATCATAAGATTATTCATGCTAGAAACTTCCGTGTGCAGCCACAAGCTATTATGGGCTCTAGCATAGTTGAGTAGGTTACATGATCTCTTGAAGAGGTGGGCTAGCAGATGTAGGGGAAAGTAGGTGTACCGGTCCACCCAGAGTAAAGAGTGATTGTTCCTGAAAGACTGTGTCTCGGTCATCCGTTTCTCAAACATCATGCAGTGCGAGAATCAAGCGGAGGCGATCGAGTCTTGTGGGAAAAAGTGCGCAAACCTCTGCAGAGTGTACAAACTAATCATGGTTAGCCGTGTCCCCGGTTATGGAAAACTTAAGTATCTAGTACCTGGATTATCATTTGAATCTCATCACCATGTTACTTTTTAATTAATTTTGCTGGGTTAATGATGATACTTAATTGGGATTGAGTTGGAGGTACCTTCTCAATGTTTAACAACCACCATGATAGTTAAATAAAATTTATTCCTTTGCAGTAGGGAAAAATTGGCTTTTCGCAAAAACATTATAACCATAGAGCTTTTCCACCAGCCATATATGCAGTTAGTGATAGCCTTTGTTCATCATTTCTCTATGGTGTGAATTTGCCAGTACATTCAATGTACTGACCCGTTTTCGGGCTGCAACGTTTCATGTTGCAGGATATCTTACGACGAGTAAGTGATACGTTAGGGTTACGATTTCTACACTCAACTTTGCCGTTGGTGTTGATGGGAATCCACAACCTTGTTACTTCCGCTATTTTGGATTGAGGTAATAGTATTTTCGTTATTTTATACATGTGATTTACCTCTGTTATAAATCCTCGAGTACTGTGTGTGTCAGCATACCGATCCAGGGATGACACTTAAGCACAGAGACTTGATCCATTCGGGTCAGGTCGCTACACCAAGCTCCAAGAGTAACAAGTCATGGTGGATGAATGTTGCGGGGAACGCGATTTGGTTTGGTCAAAGTGTAGATCGGGTCTTGCTCTCCCAATCCCCAAAGTTTCAACAAGATTGGGTGGAGGGATTGAGAGTAGTGAGCAAAATGGGGTGTAGCAATGGAGGAGCTCAACAAGACATTAGGGTTGAGGGATGGAGGAGGAAGAAGGGGGCTTATATAGTGTTCTTGGCCGGGAGGGGATTTCTGCCCGTTGGACCCCGTGCGCACGGGCCAAGTCAGCCCCGTGCGCACGGGGTGTCCCGAAATATTCTGACTACCCCGTGCACACGGGGGTCAGAGACCCCGTGCACACGGGGTGTCCAGAAGATTTCTGATGAAACATCACAGGACACCACAGCAAAGCACACAATAAGTGGAATATCTGAGGAGGTGTAGGAGGGCTGGTGTATCTGTTTTGGAGGCATTCCCACATGACACTAAATCCACGAAGACCCCTCTTGATAGTGCGGTTTTACCTACGACTCAAATGGAACCAAAACGAAAAACCTTCGAGTCGCCGGTAACCACGCCTTTGATCTATTTGGACTGGGGGGTCGCACACCTCCATCAATGGACACCTTGGAACCAAAGTCTTGAGATAAACTTTAGCAACCAACATTAGTTCCACTAACCACATTGTCATCACACCAAAATATAATCTAAGTGATACTTGCACTTTCACATGGAGCATAGAACTTCAGGCCAAACAGATCAATCCCAGAAGCAGCAAGTTGTCTGATGAAGAAATCCTGGGTGTTGAACCTAATGCCATTGATGATATAGAATACCAAAGTCTTCATGGCGCCTTCAAGTTTAGCTTCAGAAGAATGTCCCTTGATGGGCCATAGAGTACGCCTCAGAATATGGTACACTGTGCATGGCAAGTACTCGAGGTCCTTCACAAAGAACTCCTTTGGGTATTCAACGTCTTGAGGCAATGGCTTCATCATGCTAAGCATTTGGCTCATATTTGGCTTAGGCTTCTGAAAAATGCTCTACAGCTCATTCCTATGAAGCTAACAACCAGGTTCATATAACTCACCTGGAGTGGGCAGGGAAGTAAGCTCGATGATGTCTTGAGCTTTGGCTTCGTGATGCACATCACCTGTCATCCACTCAAGGATCCAAGTCTTCGGATCCCTGTTGTAGCCTCGAATATGGAGAGTAGCATAGAACTGCAGCAGAAGCTCTTCATTCCAGTGTTCCTTGTCAGTCACAAAGGGCAGAAGACCAACATCCGTAAAGCAGTCAAGAGCCTCTTCAAGACAGGGCAACCCAGCCATAGCATCACACTCCAGACGCATGTGTGGAAAGATCCGGTCTTGGTTGTACAGGATGCATGAGTAATAGCTTCGCTGCTAATGGCTCCAAAATCTGTCAGAGGAGATCTTGGGCTTCGTGTATGGGTTCTTGGCACTGTCAAAGAAAGTATTGTGCTCTCTGAAGCTGAGCATGCTGAATGAGCCCTGAGTGGTGACAGCACTGGGAAGCCTTGGCAGACGTGGCTTTGGCTTCTGAACTTGAGGCCTCTGCTCCACATGATAATCATACTGTGGCCTGGGAGCTGTGGTGGAACCATAATAGGCCATTTGACTGTAATAAGCTGCCCACCACGATTGAATGCTTGTTCAATGGTGTGAGGCCTTGGGGGAGGAACAACATCACTGGAGCTGATTGGTGGCACAATGGTGTCAGTGGCAGCATTGTCTTCACCCATTACTGTGTCATTGGCTTTAGTGGCAGCCTCATTGTTTTCAACCTCCATCTGTTCAACAACTGGAGGGTCGGGCACAATCACATTCTCTTTGAGAATGACTGGAGCACTTGCTGGGGGTGTGACTTCTCTTTCTTCTTCGGCTGATGCAGCCGTAATATCTTCAGCCTTTCTCTTCTCAGATTCATTATGCGCTTGAACACATTTCTGCGCATAGTACTTCATGCGCTCGCATGAGCCTTTGGCTTCTTCACGCTTCTTGTGGAATTCTTCCTTAAGATCATGCAACATCTTCTTGAAGATTTGCACATCAGCCACACTGAGCTTGGCCATGTGCTTCTTGAAATGTGCCTTCTCACGATCAATCTTGTTCTTGAGCTCGACGATTTTCTGAGCTAAGGCCAATTCATTGGCAATGGCTCCGTGAAACATGACGCTTATGTCCACGAGCATCTGTAGGTCATCAATACTGAGACTCTGGTCATCAAACCATTCATCGATGAAGTTGTTCAAGATATCAACATCAAAGAGGGGTAGATCATTGAAGATCTTCGCCTCTTGCTTGCGCTTGATCAGCATCTCAAGAGCTTCATCACCAAGATCTTCATCACTGTACAGATCAATGGTGTCTTCCTTGTTGCGCAGAACGGCAACAGGAGTTAGTTCATGCCCAGCAATCTTCATGGGCTTCTTGGTCTTCTTGGTCTTCTTGGAGACACGAGACAGATCTTCAGACTACACACTGGGTTCAGGAGGTGCAGTCTTCAACGGCTTCATAGACGAAGCTTTTGGTGTGGCAGAGGGCTTTGAAGCTTTTGCCTTCTTCTTCTTCTTCTTCTTCTTCTGCTTTGGTGGAGCAGGAGCATCTTCAGAGTCAGCATCATCAGCTGATTGCTCCACCATGGCACTTTGCGCAGCAATGTGGGAGAGGAGCCCATCGAAGCTAGTGAAGGGCCCGATGGCATTGGGATTGGCATCACGAGAGCCATCCTGTCTTGGAGCAGATGGACCAGGGTTGAAGTTGAGTCCGAAAGCTTTGCTGTTCTTTGCAGCTGACTCCTTAGCGAACTGATAGTTGCGTTTGAAGAGATTGTCGTCACGACACCATAACAAGGAAGATGGGTCCGCATTCGCAGGTTGCGGTCCTCGGACCATGCAAGGATAGAAGCCTTGGGCAATAGCTTCAGGCTTGGACTTGGGTTGCAGATTTCTGTAGAGAATATCACCCCACGGGCGCTTGATAGCGTTCTTCTCAGCATATTTAGCAATGACGAAGTTGTACTTGAACCACTGTTCTGCCCAATATCTTCGAATCCATTGGATTCGGGTCTTGGCGCTGATTGTAGTTCTCCTCTGGATCAGTTTTGTACATTTCAAACAGATCAGGAGGCAGATCCAGAGCAGTATTGCCACGGCGCTGCCTGCCACCCTTCCTTGCTGATTTCTCAGTGGCCATGATATTCAGACAGATAGGCTTCAGAACGGTGAAAGGCTTCCGTTTACTTGTCAGGCAAGAACTGGCTTCAGAGGAGTGAATATGATGATGAAAGAATTCAGCAAATGAATGCAGACTATGAGAACCAAGGGATTCTCCCACGGACATGTACCTGTGACAGGATTAGAGATGCGAGGGAAGGGGAAGAGGTCATATGCATTCTCAGAAGATTTTGAAGATAAATCAGTTTGAAGACATTGACCTCATAGTGCGAAGACATTCACTTATTTGAAGTGAGTTGGTTACAGATTTATACGAATCCATGAATAAGTACAAGTGAGGAATCTAACTAGTTATGAAGCATAAGTGAACATACTTTGCAAGATATGAGATTCAGAAAGAGACAGATCCAGATTTGGAAGTGTAGAAACCACTTTTGGTTGAAGTGGATGGATTTGACAGATCAAAAAGACTGTAAAAAGTGAGATTTAATTACCACTGACGAACTGCTAGATGAGGCAGAAAAGGAGGCCGAGCAGTCCAATCTCCCGCGCCCTAACTTGGCGGCGGAAGACACCTACGGTGGCGGCGGAGAAGACGAGGTCCGCGGCTGGAGCGAGGATGGCGTCGAAGATGTCACGGCAGCTAAGCGCTTCATCTCCGGCATTGACGCGGGCTAGCGGAGGCGCTAGGGTTTCAGCGAGGTGGCGAGGTGGAAGAAAAGATAATGACCGCGCGGTGTGTGTATTTATAAGGTAAAGGGCTGCACAGCGTAATTACGCAGGTGCCCCTAGCGGTTCACATCTGATGGACACGTGGCATGCATGCAACTTATTGGAAGTTGTTCCATGTTCCCACGCACGCCTGGATTGTCGGGTGGTCATTCCGGCTTCTCCGGCATTCAGGCAAAAGAGATATAGCATTAAAACAGGTTTAAATGTGTGTCTCTATATCTTCAGCTGACAAGGACCCAGTGATGACTTTTGACAGGTTTCAACAGAATGCATATGACTAGATAGATAGAATTTTAGGAAGAAGCACAGAAGGGGTTAGGGTCCGATCACATTCACTTAGTTCAGAAAAATTGCAAGTTTAAAGACATAGCTATAAGTGAATGTTGTGGAGGACAGAACATGCATACACACACACACACACACACACATATATATATATACACATATATATATACACACATCTGGGCTATTCTGTTTGGCGTAACAGAATAATATTCTGTTACCCTACTTGAACTGATGTTTCAGGCGGTTGTATTGATGATTTTCATCTCGTCGAACTGATCGTCTTTTCGTCGGAATGGGCCGTGTAATATATCGTTGGAAAGCTCTTGACATCTACATTACAAAAATATAGGATTTTGTTTTGCAAAAACATCATGGTTTAAGAGCAGTTTTGAGAAAACCGTTTTTTTTCAAAACCGAAAACATGAATCGTATTTTGGACTCAATTTTCAAACCGTTTGTCGGAATTGAGCAAATAAGATGGCGTTGGAAAGCTGGTAAAAATCCGCATCTTCCATATATCTACTGTTTTTTCAAATTATATACAATTTAAAAGTAATTTGAAAAACGGTGAAATTCTGGGCGGAACGTATTTTCGCATTTTTTTGCAAACGGGTTGTCGGATTGACACAAATGATACGGCGTTGGAAAGCTATGGAAAATGCGCAACTTTTTCATATGGAAATGTTTTTCTAATTCCTTACGGTTCAAAAACATATTTGAAACGGTCAAATTTGATTTTGAACGCGATTTTTTAAAATTTTTTGTCGAAATGGGGCAAATAATATACTGTTGGATAGCTATCGAAAATGTGAAACTTAGCCATGTTGAACATTTTCTCTACTTCACAACCGTTTAATCAGGGGCGGAGCCCAATGGGCCAACCCTGTAGCACAGGCTACAGGGTCCGATTTGTTTTTACGTACTAAATATCAAGTTTTTGGCCCAGGGCAACAGGGTAGGCCGGAAAGAGTGCTACAGGGCCCATAATACCAGGCGCGCCATGCCTCTGCTACAGGGTCCGATTTGTTTTTACGTACTAAATATCAAGTTTTTGGCCCAGGGCAACAGGGTAGGCCGGAAAGAGTGCTACAGGGCCCATAATACCAGGCGCGCCAGGCCTCTTTTGGTCCGCTTCCAGCAGCCCATCACGCACGAAGCCATCTAGCAACTAGTCAACGATCTATGTGGCTTCCCGTATAGCGAACAAAACAATCGATCCGAGAAAAAAGGCGTACCGCCGCGCACAGCGATTCGGCGACGTGTGCAGCGGCCGGCGGCGATCGAACCAAGACTCCAAGAGGCAAGAGCTAGCTAGTAGGTATTTCTACTGTAGCTGCTCTTTCTACAGGGTTCGATTTAAATTTTGGAATTGATCTATTCTTGAGTCCTGACGAAGTGACGATTCGAAGCAGCCCGCAGCAGTAGCACGGATCCGTTCCTGTCTTCCTCGTCGATCCGAACGTCCGCACAGCAGCGGCAGCCGGCACCGGGGGCGTCGTAATTTTCTCTTCTTCTCTCTTAGCAATATATCAATGTGTTTTTGATTTTTTTTGTCTAGATTAAGGTCATCTATTGAGTCGAATTTACCCCTTATTTGTGTTGCTTGTCCAACATATTTTTGTATGTTGCCACAATTAAATCAATAAAATTGTTGCTAGCAGATTGAATGACCCGGGCAAGATAAAATTGATAGAACATTAACATCCAAAATCTGAAAGATCTGGTAAGAAGAAAACACTTTCTGAGGCATTTTATTATGTTCTACTCCCTCCGTTTGTTTTTATAAGACGTTTCAGACAGCTTGCTTTGTACTGTTTTGAACAGTGTCTGAATGTCTAAACGTCTTATAGAAATGAACAGAGGTAGTACTTGAAACTGTAATTCTAGTTTTGTTATTGTAGGTTATTGAGCCTTGGTGTCTGATAATGTGCTTTGGAATTTGAGAATGCAAGACATCCTTTTCAATAAATTTTGTCGTTTATTTTAGCATTATATTGAGCAGTGTGACTGTTGGATTGTTTTTAACCTTTTATAAATCGACTTCTATTATGTTTGGTAATCCGTGTTACAAGCTATGAAACGCACCTTTGTTTAACACATTGGTTGCTAGATTTTTTTTTTGCAATGGTTAAGTGGTGCATCAGGGTAAGACTAGCTCCAGCTCCGCCCATGCGTTTAATAGTAATTTGGAATAAGGTGAAACCCATTGTATTGTTTTTTCCTGTCTAAAAAATAGAGTACTCGTACTGATCTATGCTTGTGTTTGTACTGAGGTATTTTTCACTGAGTAATGTTGAATGGTTCTGAAAAAAGAGTACTCGAACTTATGTCCGTCTGGGTTTGTACTGAGCGTGCTTTCACATACTAGATTTTATTCTATTTTTTCGGTATTTTTTTCCTCGTAACTTTTCAATGGTTTACGGTCTCATAGTCCCCGAGCTTGCATGGTTTATATCGTTGAACTGAATGATATTTTTCTTTAAAAAATGTGTTTTTTAGCTCAGTATTTTTTGCAACGATGTTTTAGACTTCTCTCGTTTTGCGACTTGAACTTTTACCATTTGAATTTTCATGGGGTTTCTTTCTGTTTGAGCTTTTTTCCCAAACTTATCTGGGACGTCGTGTTGAACTTATAACTTTTTTGATTGTGAACTTGTTGTGTTTTAACAATACCAAAGCTAGCAAATAGTAGGAGATTCACCCAACAAAGGGGCTAATTACATAGAGCAGCCACAGTAATACCATGGTCAGATCGGTACCTAGCATCAACAACAATGATTACCAACACATACACATGAACTGATAACAAACTTGCACACAACCTGACAAATAAGAACACACATAAACTAACAAAAAGAACACAATACATGTGAACTGATAATCCCCACGGCTAATGGCAGAGCTTTGTTGCACCTAGGTTCACCCGTTTACTGATAGTAGAACTTCTCAGTTTTATTAATTCAGACTGATGTTTAAATTTTCACCATTTTGGCCTACAGATCAGAATACTAAGAACATATATTTACTGAAGGTCCTGCCAATACAGAGTTACAGAACAAATTCTTTGTCCAATGACAACCAATGACAACGTAAGAGTCACGACCAGTAATCACAAACAACACTATCTCGACCGCGGGCATGTGTGTGCGGCAAGGGGATGCAGATACTCCGATGCTAGATGTGTTGAGACAGCTAGCTCACGCATAGAAGATGATGTACGGCTCACGCAGGAGGCCTTGAACTGCTCACCTGTTGCCACTGATGGCTATGGATCATGCAAAATCCTGACCAAAAGATCACATTATCTTCACGAAACTAATCTCTTGAACTTGCTCCACGACAATCTTTGAACCTCCTACAAGAACAGTCATTATTTTAAAGTTCACATGAATACCTACAAGCCATGATCACAAACATTCACAGAACATTCTTTTAAAGAGTTATGCAGCAATAATTAGAACTAGAAAAATAGGGTGAAACTATGGCATCTACACTACACATCATCTAGACTCTAGCAACAACTGTTTTGCATGATCATTGGTATTTGGAATAGCATACAAAAACTGGACGGAGAAGGGAGAAAGAGTTGGACTGGTGTGATCCCCATACCTGGACAGGGACCGGAGGAAGTAATGCATGGGGGCGGCGGGGGTTGTCTGTAGTCCAACCTCCCCCATGCTGTAGTTTAGAGAGAAACAAATTAGTAAGAGAAAAGAGCAGTAGAGAGGAAAGAGATACGGCAGATGCATGGACTGCTGCTGTTCTTTTTTGTTGAACCATAGATGAAGAAACTCTTGTAGGTCGCAGCTGAAGAATAACAGTGGCTTCATAACAAGTTTAACAACACAACATTTTAGCAACAAGTACGTGCAGATAGAGGTCATCCCACGGATTGGATGGAAACTCGATGCATGAGCTGACCATAAACCAAGAAAAGAGCTACAACTTTTTAATAAATCATATCTTTAAATCTACTTATGTGAATCACCTTTTCCAGAACCAACCACCTCAGACAAATACACGCACAAGCTTACCTTCATTTTAACCGCGGCATTTTTCAGGAAAAAAATGGTGTGCATTAGCTCCACATAAACATGCGGCTTCCTGCATTTTCCATCTTTATGCGTCAAATGCAGTGTGCATTAGTAGTAGCAAGTGCCTCACCATGGTGCCCTGGTCAGGGACGATACCGCTGGCGATGCACCACGGACGCAGATATAGATGGACAACAGCCAGGCAGAATGTAGATAGCTCATCACTTTGGCATCATTGCAGCCGACATCCTTGTGGCCGCGCGTGAGATCACTACAGCATTAGCATGTCGATGTTCTTGAACTGATGAGATTGTTTCATTGCACTGTTGTAACATAAGGACTAGAACAACTATCAATATAAATTGATGCTTTTTTGTAGGTTTTTGAGAATTATAATTTCTGTTTTGTAAATATATAAATTTTCTAAATAGGTGTACTACACCATTACAAAAGTTTGTACTGTACATGTCCATAATAATCACTGTAGCTTTTATTTGACAACAGAGAAACATTTTTAAAAATTTGATGATTGTTTGGGCTAGACATACCAAAACAAACACTTTAGGAAACAAGAGTCTGAACTTTTTGTGCATTTTCCCATTGATCTTCACTGAACTAAAATTAGAATTTGAACTCCAGCTTTCTTTTAATAGAACATGGTAAATCCATGTTGTCTATTTTTTTAACCAGAAAACAAGCAAGGTTGCTCGCTAAAGGCCACATATTTTTTTCATATAGTAAGGCAAGTGAAAGATAATATATAAAGGCCCATTGGAGAAAGAATTAGAAAAGCTGAAACAAAAAAATATGTTACCAGAACTGAAAGCAATGGTTTTTCAAACTTTTGGGTGAGATCATGGTGCTCTAATCCGATTTTGCATATATCTAAAACTCCACGGGCGGCCTAAACTGATGCATAATAGTACGAGTGCATAATTCTTGTAAGAATAAGAAAATACATAGAGTGCACATATAATTTTTCAGGATTTCCTCGATGTTCTGCACATTAAAGTTGATGCACTAAAAATAACGCAAAATTTGAACTAAAAATCAAGTAAAAGCTGAACTCTTGTATAGTTCAAGTAACTGTTTTGTAATTATATGTGTTAACCAAGTGCTATACACAATGAACTGATACATTTTTTATTAGCGAATTGTAGTAATATAGGTATTAGAACTTCTAGCAGTATATATATATACATCGTGTCATAACCAAATAACATTCATGATCTCCACAAGACCATACACTCCAACCAGCAAAAATCATGTGAACATCCCACTCTCTCATATCTTGAGAACATAAATACTAGTCATGCATGATCTCCACAATACCGATAAATTGAGCTGTTTCAATAACACAAATTGAACTTTTTCTATGATTATTTTTTAACTAATGATACATAGTGAATGGTACACTTATTGTATGATTTCTTGCAAAACCATGGAAGTATACTCTGTTCACATCCATTCTGCAACTTTGTTTCCAGAGAGTGGAAGAATTTAGGACAATCCAAATATTTATCTATAATTTGGCCATTCTAGTGTGGTCTGATCTGAACATACCTGATCAGTGATTTTCCAGAGCCATGAAAGGAGTTGGAGGAGGCAACGATGGGGAACAAAGGGTTCACGACGACGCATCTGGGAGCTTGAGGGATGGAGGCGCATGGGGGCTGGTGGGACGCTGCACCGGCAGCTCGCAGTGGTGGTGGCTGTCGCATGGCTTCCCGGGGACGCGGCGACCGGGGATGTCCTAGAACTCTTTCCTGAACATCTTAGGTCAGAACACATATATTTTTGTTATCTTTTTTATATAGACAAAACTTCCAAGTTTTCTCTAAGACACTCATTGAACTGTTAACTTCCTAAAAGTTGAACTATGTATGGATTCATTAAACTTCCAACCAAAATCAGACGAGCATCACAAATGCTACCAGCAACATTTCAAAATCAGCGAGAACACAAGTTTAGTACCATTGTCAGTTCAGTAGTACACACAAGCAAACATGGCTGAATCATCAATTTAGAGATGAGATCTTTATTGTGGCTTCCATTTTGATAGTAGTACATCAGT
Organism: Aegilops tauschii subsp. strangulata; assembly: GCF_002575655.3. Lineage (NCBI taxonomy): Eukaryota > Viridiplantae > Streptophyta > Magnoliopsida > Poales > Poaceae > Aegilops > Aegilops tauschii. The sequence continues at coordinate 271,203,012 of NC_053037.3, read as the reverse complement.
TGTTTTAAGAAACAAGAAATATGAACAAAAAAACAAGTCTAGCTCCTTGTCAGCATTTCAACAAACATGTGTAGAGGTATATAAAAGAAATTGAATTAACAACAATATATCATATGAACTTGTGGGAGCACATTTTATTTTTTCACTGCATTTTCCCCACAACTTGTTGCAACAAAGCACCATCTTTTGGGAGCACAATGGTTTGCAGAATCATTGCAGCTGGGACCAAATTGTACTGCTATGAATCAAAACTTCAGAGACAACTAAACTGTATTGCTATGCAATCAAAATTACAGCTGCAAGCTAGCAAGCATACGTGATTCCAGAAATGTCCCCCAACATGTACTAGGCAGTTTCAGAACCTGTACTGACAATGAACTATGGATCGACGGCTAGAGGCGGAGTGTGACGCCCGGATAGTTAAGCTACAGTAAACCTCTGCTAATGAGGCCACGTCACCACGATTACTGTTGTTAGTTTCACGATGTTTCAACCTCGTTCGAATTCAAATTCAAAATCAAGTCGAACGATAAAAGTTTTCAAATATTAAAACTAAATGTTCGGAGTGAGCCAAATAATACATAGGTAATTATGGTGGAGAAACCACACCTTTATAAAATGTTTAAACACTCTAAAATGAATAAAATAGTAGCAATAATAATTATTTAAATGCTTTTAAAATGATAAACAATTTCAAAACTATTTTATTTCAGTGCTAAGTTGTTTGTGGCTGTGGCATAATTTGTAACATCTATTTGGGTGCCACTTTAGTATTTTACCAAAACTGAAAATAAAAGAAAACTAAAAAGAAACAAAAGAGAAATAAAAACAGAACCCCCCCGGCCAACTGGGCCACAACCCAGCCGGCCGGCCCACCGGCCCAACTGCGCCCCTGGCCTATATGGCCTGCTGACGCTCAAACCCTAGCCTCTCCCCTCCCCGATCCCCTCTCACCCCCCCTCGCCCCCTGGATCTGGACGGCGCCCCTCCCGTCGCCTCGCACGATCCCCCCCACTCCTCCCGCACGAACCCCCCCACTCCTCCCGATCGAGACACCCACTCCCTCTCGTTCTCCAGCGTCACCGACGACCCCGCCGCCCGGATCGACCGCACCGCGCCGCCTCGACCACTCCTCCTCGGTGGACGCCTCGCCGTCCTCTCCGCCGTGCGCCGCACCCCCTTGCCGCCTCCCCGCCGGACTGCCTCCCCGCCGCCCGGTCGTCCCCGTCCTCCTTCCCAAGGGCCTCCCTCGAGCCTCGCATGGTCTCTACTCGCCCGTGAGGACCCCAACCTCCTCTTTTCCCTCTCGCTCGTCCCCGCACGCTGACCGCCTCACCACGCCCCGCGACCTCCTGTGCGCGTCCGCACCTGCTGCGCCCATGGCCATGCCCGTCTGCGCCGGCAGCCGCGCCCTGCCTGCCGAGCCCGCGGCAACCGCGTTGCCGCTGCTCCCGACCCCGGCGCTCCACGCCCCGGGCCACTCCCTTTCGCTCTGGCCATCGGCCCCGCTCGCGCGACCGCGCCCTCGCGCCGTCCAGCCGCCGCCCTTGCTCCCCGTGCCGAACCCCGTCGCCGTGCGCCGCATCCACGGCCGCATCCGCGTCGCGCCGGCCGCTTGCTATGCGCGCCCGCACGCACCCTCCTGCGTCGCGCTTGGCCGCCGCCCCCCTCACCCCGCAGACCCGCTCCAGCCAGCTGCGGCTGCCCTGCCGTGGCCGCCGGCCATCCGCGCGCACCCGGGTCCAGGCGACCCTGTGCCCACGCCCGTAGCTGCAGTCGCCCGCGCCCGTAACTGCAGTCGCCCGCGCCCGCTATGGCCTCTGGCCCTACGACAAGTGGGCCCTTGCCCAGAACGTTTTGATAAAAAAATAGTAAAAAGAAAAATTAATTAAATTAAAAATAATAATTAATTAATTAATTAACTAATTAATAATTAATTAAAGAATTAATTCTGATTAGATTAGCCTAATAAATTAATTAACCTGACTAATCTGTTATTTAAACTAATTAAATTGGTTAATTAGTTAACAGTGTATGACAGTGGGACCCGCATGTCAGTTTGACCCAGTCAACACCTCTGTTGACTGCTGACGTCATGCTGATGTCATGCTGACGTCAGCATGCACTATTCTGGATAATGTTGAAATAAATTAATTAAATAAATTCTAAAAATTATTTGAAACTTTAGAAAATCATATAAAATAAATCGTAGCTCTGATGAAAATACTTTCTACATGAAAGTTGCTCAGAACGACGAGACGAATCCGGATACGCAGCCCGTTCGTCTGCCACACATCACTAGCATAGCGAACACGCAACTTTCCTCTCCGGTTCATCTGTCCGAAAACGTGAAACACCGGGGATACTTTCCCGGATGTTTCCCCCCTTCGCCGGTATCACCTCCTACCGCGTTAGGGCACACCTAGCATCGCGTATTAGCTCGTTATATTTTGTGATGTTTTGCTTGCTCCGTATTTATTGTTTCTTCCCCCTCTTCTTCTCCGGTAGACCCCGAGACCGTTGTTGATGCCACTGAGTACGACTACGGTGATGACGACCCCTTCTTGCCAGAGCAACCAGGCAAGCCCCCCCCCATTTGATCACCAGATATCGCCTATTCTTCTCTATACTGCTTGCATTAGAGTAGTGTAGCATGTTACTGCTTTCCGTTAATCCTATCCTGATGCATAGCCTGTCATTGTTGCTACAGTTGTTACCCTTACCTGCTATCCTACTGCTTAGTATAGGATGCTAGTGTTCCATCAGTGGCCCTACACTCTTGTCCGTCTGCCATGCTATACTACTGGGCCGTGATCACTTCGGGAGGTGATCACGGTTATATACTATATACTTTATATACATGACACGTGTGGTGACTAAAGTCGGGTCGGCTCGTTGAGTACCCGCAAGTGATTCTGATGAGGGGGCTGAAAGGACAGGTGGCTCCATCCCGGTAGAGGTGGGCCTGGGTTCCTGATGGCCCCCGACTGTTACTTTATGGCGGAGCAACAGGGCAGGTTGAGACCACCTAGGAGAGAGGTGGGCCTGGCCCTGGTCGGCGTTCGCGGATACTTAACACGCTTAACGAGATCTTGGTATTTGATCTGAGTCTGGCCATTTGGTCTATACGCACTAACCAACTACGCGGGAACAGTTATGGGCACTCGACGTCGTGGTATTAGCCGAAGCTCTTCTTGACGTCAGCGACGGAGCGGCGCGCGCCGGATTGGACTGGAACGCCTGCTAGGCTAGGTCTACTTCCGGCCGCGTACGCAACGTGCAGGTGTGCAATGGGCGATGGGCCCAGACCCCTGCGCGCATAGGATTTAGACCGGCGTGCTGACCTCTCTGTTGAGCCTAGGTGGGGCTGCGACGTGTTGATCTTCCGTGGCCGGGCATGACCCAGAAAAGTGTGTCCGGCCAAATGGGATCGAGCGTGTTGGGTTATGTGGTGCACCCCTGCAGGGAAGTTTATCTATTCGAATAGCCGTGTCCCTCGGTAAAAGGACGACCCGGAGTTGTACCTTGACCTTATGACAACTAGAACTGGATACTTAATAAAACACACCCTTCCAAGTGCCAGATATAACCCGGTGATCGCTCTCTAACAGGGCGACGAGGAGGGGATCGCCGGGTAGGATTATGCTATGCGATGCTACTTGGTGAACTTACCATCTACTCTCTTCTACATGCTGCAAGATGGAGGTGGCCAGAAGCGTAGTCTTCGACGGGATTAGCTATCCCCCTTTTATTCTGGCATTCTGCAGTTCAGTCCACTGATATGGCCCTTTACACATATACCCATGCATATGTAGTGTAGCTCCTTGCTTGCGAGTACTTTGGATGAGTACTCACGGTTGCTTTTCTCCCTCTTTTCCCCTTTTCTATACCTGGTTGTCGCAACCAGATGCTGGAGTCCAGGAGCTAGAGATCCCGAGGATGATTCTACGTGGAGTTCGGCTTTGAGGAGTAGTTAGGAGGTCCCAGGCAGGAGGCCTTGCCTTTTCGATCGTTGCTACTTTTGTGCTAGCCTTCTTAAGGCAAACTTGTTTAACTTATGTCTGTACTCAGCTATTGTTGCTTCCGCTGACTCGTCTATGATCGAGCACTTGTATTCGAGCCCTCGAGGCCCCTGGCTTGTATTATGATGCTTGTATGACTTATTTATGTTGTAGAGTTGTGTTGTGATATCTTCCCGTGAGTCCCTGATCTTGATGGTACACATTAGCGTGCATGATTAGTGTACGATTGAATCGGGGGCGTCACACGGAGGAGCTCCACCCCGGCGAGTCTCAAAGCCCCGCCACGTCAGCCAGATTCGCACCGTCCGACCCGCAGGAGGAAACAGGTGGAGGCGGCTACCAGAGCTGGCAGAGGATGGCGGTTGGCGGCACCGGGAGCTGGAGAGGTTGGGGACTAGGCGTCGCGGGGATCCGGGGAGATGGGGGCATGCGGCGCTGGGATCCAGGGAGGAGGTAGGGGCGGGGTGGCGCCAGGATCCGGGGAGGTTGGATGTTGGGGGCCAGGCGGCGCCAGGAGCCGGGGAGGAGGTGGGGCGGGGAAGCGCCGCGAGCCGGGGAGGAGATGGGGCGGGGCGGGGCAGCGCCGCGAGCCGGGGAGGAGGTGGGGCAGGGTGGCGCCGGGAGCCGGGGAGGAGGTGGGGCGGGCCGGCGCTGGAGCCGGGGAGGAGGTGGGGCGGGGTGGCGCCGCCGGGAGCCAAGAGAAGGTGGGAGCGGGGGTGGCTGAATGTGTAGGTGGGTGGGCGTATTTACTTCTTTTTTCTCGTTCGAAGACGGTTGACAGGCTGATTTTGAAAACCGGACGCGCTCCCTTATAGGGCCGAGGGGTAATAGAATGTTATTCTGTTACTAGTAACAGAGTAGTCATGTCCTATATATACATAAACACTATTCTGATCACGGGATCAGAATAATATTCTGATCACAACCTGAACTGTCTGAGTAACGCGCCTGAACTTCCCTCTGTACAAACTCGAACTTCGGGCTATCTTCGCAACCATGGCTTCCCACGCGAATTATTCTTGTTAGTCGTGTTTTATATGATGTTAGTGTAATCTAGAAACGTTTTTTAGCAACTAAATACCGGTTTTAAATAGGAATCTCGCTCGTTGGCGGATTTTGCTCTCGGGTCGTGATGAAATTGCGTTTTTCGCAATTTTACTACCTGAGTTGTTCGACCTGAACTTCTCCCAGTGCTAGGTTGAACTTCCGCCAACATTGCCCAAATGGGGCTTGCGATATAGCGTTGGAAAGCTATAGACACCAGTATCATGACCCAAGTTAAATTTTTGGCAAACTGTAAGCGGTTTAAGAGCAGTTTTGAAAAGCGTTTTTTCTTCATACAAAAAACATGAATCGTATTTTCGATCGCATTTCTAAACCGTTTATCAGAATGAGGCAAATAATATGGCGTTGGAAAGCTGCTGCAAAACCGCTCCTTCCACATGTTGAAAGTTTTCTCTAATTCCCTACGGTTAAAGAGTAATTTGGAAAATCGTAAAATTTCGCAAACCGAATAGCCGAGTTCGTATTTTCGATGTCATTTCTAAACGGCTAATCCAATTGAGGCAAATGATATGGCGTTGGAAAGCTTATGAAAATGCGCTACTTTTTCATGTAGAATTTTTTTTCTAATTTTGAACGGTTTAAGAGTAATTTAGAAAACGGTACAAGTTTCATCGAGTTCATATTTTTGATCTATTTTTTAACCGTATGTTCGAATGTAGCAAATGATATGGCATTGGAAAGCGTGAGGAAATGGGAAACTATTTTGTATATATTGTTTCTCCCAATTCCTTACTGTTTTATGTCAATTTTGTAAATGGCTAAAAACGTATTTTCGCTGTAGTTTCTACAAACTTTATCGGAATGGGGCAAATAATATACCGTTGAAAAGCTAAGGAAAATGCAAAACTTTTTCATGTTGATGGTTTTCTGTGATTCCTAGCCGTTTTCAAGTAATTTTGAAAATGGCAAGATCATTCGTTCTGCCTTTATCACGAAACAGATTCTTCGAAAATGCACCACGTGAAGAACCTGAACTTCTCGGCATGTCTATTTGAACTTCACTCTGTTTTTCACGTGCTTTTTTTGCTCGTAGATCCCCATCCACTGCTCGTAGCTCTCCATCCACTCACCGGAATTGAGCAAGTGATATACCGATGGAAAGCTGCTGTAAACACGCAACTTTCCTGTGTTGATCGTTTTTTCATACTCGTGACAATTTGAAAAGTTTTTCATCTCAAATTCATTCACTATAGTAGTCGAACTTCGTGCTGTTTTCACGTTGAACTTTTGTGACGTATTTTCGTTTGTAATTTTCTCATCCATTTCGTCAGTGTTACACAAATGATATTCTTTTTCTACAAACCTCTCTCACAATATTTTTTTTAACTTTCTCCAACCGAGGACTTGAATTTACACAAATGATATTCCTGTCATTTTGAAGTAAATTAGAGAAATGACGAAATCATGATTTCTGCCTTCATTGTGAATGGAAACACACTGGGTGAAGTAGTTGAACTTCTCGGGCATGTTTGTTTGAACCTCACTCTGTTTTTGACGTGTTGTTTTTCGCACTGCGTGAAGTAGTTGAACTTCTGGGGCATGTCTATTTGAACTTCACTCTGTTTCACTTTATTTGTATTTTTCTTATATGAAATACACACCATGTAGTACTGAACTTCCGGTTGTTATCACTTTGAACTTCTCTCTGGTTTGAGAGAATTTTTTTAAAACACAAAAAACAACATGTTTTTTTATGTATTTTGGACATCTAAATACACGGTGAACCTCTCTCACAAGAATTTTTTGAGCTTTTCCTCGTCGAGCACTTGAACTTCTAGCAACCATTTTTTCGTTTATGAGTTGTTTTTAAAAGTACAAAAAATGGCATCTTGTTTTTATTTTTTGAACAGGTAAATCCTATGTTTTAATAAACTCCGAACTTCTCTGTTATTTCAAGTTGAACTTCACCTTTTTATTATTTTGAGTAAAGAATTGTATTGGATTTTTATATGGAAAAAATCGAACATGGAAATACAAGGTGAACCTCTCTCGCAATTTTTTTTTAACTTCCCCTTACAGAGCACTTGAACTTCTTTCAACAAACCTTTTAAGATTTTATTTTTCTATACTATTATTCTCACCTGAAATGCATTCCTTGCAGCACTTGAACTTCTCGTTGCTTTCACGATGAACTTCTGTCACATTTTTGTGTATACATCGAATTACACACAATTGATGGTCGGACGTCATTTTTTGCCATTTTTAAAACATGTAATTGGAGGTCGGACGTCCCGCAATATAAATTCTGAACCGTGCACGGAGGTGCATGTGAACTTCTTGCAACAAAACGTTTAAGCTTTTTATTTTCTATTCTTATATTCTTATCTGGAACGCATTCCGTGTAGTAGTTGAACTTCCCGCTGCTTTCACCTTGAACTTCTGTCACGTATTTTTGTTCAACCTCTCTCACAATTTTTTTTGAACTTTCTCAGGCCGAGCACTTGAACTTCTAGGAACAAAACTTTTAGCCTTTGCTTTTTTATTCCTTTTTAATACAAATGCACACCGTGTAGTACCTGAACTCTCTCGGTTAGGTGAAAATATCTAAGTTTTTGATAGACACTCTACCTTCTTTATTTTGAACATCATTGTGTACCTTTAGTATTGGGGGAAATCTAAGATTTTTATAAACATCAAACAACTTCATTTTTTGAAATTAAGACTTTATGTTGTTATTCATTAGTATAGGGAAAAGTCCTAGTTATGTAATAAACATTGAACTGCTCACTTCTTTAAATTTGAACTTTCAGATCTTAAAAAAAACAGTGGCAAATCCATGTTTACAAACTTGTTAAACTGCTCGGTTTTTTTATTTTGACCTTCTTGGTTTTTTATAAACATTTTGAACTTCTATGTTATTAAAATTTGAACTTCTATGTTAAATGTAGAAACACCATCTTTTTTAGAACTTTTTGTTTTTTTAGAAATGGTTAAACTTACAAAACAAAATTATGGTTTTTCCCACCTTACCACGAAATTACTATGTTATATCTTGTGAAGTTTTTCTTTTGTCTCGTGGCATTTCTAGGCATTTTTTGCTGTCGATGAAATGGCCTAGGCGGTATTTTTTTCATTGATGAATTTCTTCAGTATGTGGTACACGTGAACTTATGAATTTTTGAAACATGAACTTCGCATGCTATTGAAATTAAAAAAAAATTACACACAACAATACACATACACTTCGTGTTCTACATGGACAAAGTTCTATTAAAATCACACATCGGATCACACACCCAGCAAAGACAAACGGGGTACCACACAGCAAGTACGCGTGCTACAACACACGTGCGCGCGCACACACACGCACGCACGCACGCTCAAGCAGTCACAACACGAAGAACGCAAGCACCAAAACACACTAACGCAAGCCCGTGCGTGGCATTTTGGTTGGCCCACAATCCTCCATCACGCTGACGCTCGCGGTCCTGCGGCTCTCTGCTCCATAGTTGAACTTAAGCTGTGCACGCGCATACATGGATCCATCAAGAGTCAAGGCAATCTTCAGTTAATTTCTTCAAATGTTTGTTCTCTAGCGCATGGCTTCCATCAATTTGCTCAATAATTCGGCATGGAACCACAAAACCAGAACTTTTCTTTTGTTCTGCAGAACGCAAGTGCAAAAGCTTGCTAACACTGATGTCGAGAGAGTGTCGGTGTTCCAGAAAATATACTTTAACATACTTTTGACCTTCTCGAACATTTCTTTTAACCTTTAGCTGTTTTTCTTTATTCCAATATAAGCGAGCCAACTTGACAACAACGTATAATGCTCATTTTTTTGTAGCTTAACCAACGCATCTGGCAAAGCCGACCTGCAACAATTGCCAATTTTTAAGAGGATAAACACAAACAAATGTGATGCAACTGGAGTTTTGCTGCAGACAACTGAGTTCTGCTGTAGACACTGTAGACACAAACAACATTAGCTTATGTAGGACAAAGATATCAACTAGCAAGACACGAAGACACATCAGCTGGGCATCGGCGGTTTCAAGGAGTTGAGTGTGCTTTGCACTGAAATACAAAACTACACAAAACAGTTTCCGTTGAGGCATTAACACGGACACTTTGAAGTGCATCTTACAGTGCCATTGCTCCTCGCCGGCGGCCGCTTCACCACTGCTACAGCACCCACCTTTTGGTCCCCAGAAGTGTTTAAAGAGAAGCACACTTGTAGCCTGAAAATGACCAGGCGCACAAGAATGTTCAGAGAAAAATGTTTGGAGACAATGAACAGCCATAGCCTGAACACATGTAGATGCCCAACTGTGAACTCTGATCGTGGGCAGATCGTGCGCTGATCGTGGGCCAGCAGCATGGACCGAGCGCCTGTCTATGGAAAGCAATAATAACAACGTATACATGAATGATCATAGGAGCTATTTTTTTTCATATGTTGTCATTTTCACAAAATGAACATTCATAGTAATAATGACCTTCCAACGTAAATGTGTTTGACCTTCTTTCTAATTGCTCCGAAACTATTGTTCAGTTGAACTCTCTGCAAAAAAATTATTGTGCTGTACGTTGCAAACTAAAATAAAAAAATCAGTTATAATAACCAATAACTACAAACTTATAGGGGGACAACAGTTATTAGCCAAATGGATAAAGTAAAATGCGCACAGACCAAGTGCAACATTAGAAGGTTAATACATTTTGGCTGCACAGACTACGTGCATTTTGAAAAAATAGAGTAACTCAGTTTGGGTAAAATATGCTACTGTACATACACACACATGTTCATTACTTGGTAAAATGATTAGATGCTACCACCAATGGCCAATTTGAAAACCTATGTTTTCTCTTCACTGCACATCCTCTCCCCATCTTCTTGGGTGCTACGGTGGCACTGGGCTTGGCTTGAACAGTTGTTCGCCTGCATCGCGATGCCAACAAGAAGGGGGAAGAGCAGGATCAGGGGAGGAATGACCAACAAAAACATATCCTCGCCATCTCTCTCCATCTTCTGTCTTTAGCTTCAGCCCAACAAAAACAATTGCAGCAACAACAATTAGCTCAACAGTGGCCCGAAGGTCAACTTCTTATATATATGCAGGACAAGGAGCTTCACGGAACCTGACATTAGGGGAGGTGGACGCATCTGCTCTCGCGAGGTCAACAAGGAGTCAATTCAAGTTGAGGAAGTGGCGAAGAGAAAAATTGTAGACCGTGGACAGAGCATGTCAGTTCTTGTTGTTGAAGGCAGCGGAGTGGCATCCAGGAGTCGGAGAGCTCAGGGGGAGGTTGCATGCGGTGGTTGTGGGTGTGCGAGCCAGCGTCACGCTCATTACTAGCACGGGGCATCCAAACGAATGGGACAGACCATCAGACATATAGAAGTGTCATCCAAGTGTAGTTTTTTCAGAGGACAAACACAAACACAAATGTTCAGAGAAGGTCAAATCCTTCTGCACCAAGAGTTCAGAGAAGCAATGGAGGGTGAATACCTGCACGACGGTAGAGGCGTCGGGAGGAAGGAGGTCTCAACACCGTCCACCATCGATCTGTGTTGGGCGGCGCGCCGGTCTCGTCGGAGCAGACGTTGTCGGGATTGTCGGCGTCGAGGAGCAGGTGCGTGGCGACGATTGGGGGCCGATGGCGCGGGGTCGTAGCCGTACGTGTGAGACGGTCGGGTCCTGGGGGAACGGTCGGCGGCCGGCGCCCGTTCCCTAGGAGGTTGGGTCTCGGCGGCGAAGGATTGGGGTGGCGATCGCGCGGGGTGCTTGGAGACAACGGCGCAGCGGGGCGTGCGGGCGGCGGCGGCAGGGTGCTGGGACGGGCGGGCAGCGGCGGCGGCGCGCAGGTGGCGGCGGCATCGAAGGATCTGGGAAGGAACGTGGTTGGGTTAGTTTTTTTTTTTCTACGGAGTTCGGGAGGAACTCGTCTGCCCTATATACAGGACGTTATGATCCAAATAACTATGGGATTAGAATAATGTTGTCATATATATATATATATTAGTATAAGACCAAATCAACATTGTGAAGATAAACCTTGAAGTCAAATCAATGTTGAAGACAAATCAAATGCGAAGATAATGCAATCATGACGCCAAATGTAAATCTTCGAGAAAGTTTGGTGGTGGCGTTACCCACAGTATAGGAAGTATTAGACCCAGACACGGCAATTATCGTGGCGCTCTGAAGTCAAATTCCGCGTTAATGTATTCACACTTATAGTGTATGTCTTCATTGATTGAAGATATAGGTTACTTTGTGTGTTGCACATCTAAGTCATCAACATGCATAAGCGTTAGGATGTGTGTCCAATCACAGGACATTTGAGGAGTCTAGGTATTTAGCTCACACCGCAACTTGCAAAACCTTTTCTCATCCAAGGGCTTTGTGAAGATATCTGCCAATTGCTCTTCAGTGTTGACGTGAATGATATCAATATCTTCCTTCATGACATGATCTCTGAGAAAGTGATGACAGATCTGAATATGCTTTGTCTTCGAGTGCTGAACTGGGTTGTTGGCAATCTTGATGGCGCTTTCATTGTCGCAGTAGAGTGGCACATGCTTCAGGTGGATGCCATAGTCCTTGAGAGTTTACTTCATCCATAGAAGCTGAGCACAACAAGATCCAGCAGCAATGTATTCAGATTCAGCAGTGGAGAGGGATACATAGTTCTGCTTCTTTGAAGACCAACAGACAAGAGATCGTCCAAGAAAGTGACATGTGCCTGATATGGACTTGCGATCAACCTTGTCACCGGCATAATCAGCATCTGAGAATCCAACTAGATCAAACTCTGAGCCCTTTGGATACCATAATCCTAGTGTTGGGGTGTAAGCCAAATATCGAAGAATTCGCTACACAGCTAAGTGGTGCGATTCCTTTGGTGCCGCTTGGAATCGGTCACACATGCAAACGCTAAGCATTATATCTGGCCTAGATGCACATAAGTAGAGTAAAGAACCAATCATGGAGCAGTATACGTTTTGATCGAACTCTTTACCATTGTCGTCGGGACCCAATTGACCTTTGGTTGGCATTGGCGTCGTGTACCCTTTGCAGTCTTGCATTCCAAACTTCTTCAGGCAATCTTTAAGGTATTTCTCTTGTGATATGAAGATGCCATTGCTCTGCTGACGGATTTGAAGAGCAAGGAAGAATTTCAGCTCACCCATCATGGACATCTGATATTGCTCTTGCATCATATGCGCAAACTCATCACTGTATCTCTTGTCAATGCAGCCGAAGATAATGTCATCCACATAGATTTGACACACAAATAGTTCACCATCACATGTCTTTGTGAAGAGAGTGGGATCCAGGGAACGAGGTTTGAAGCCTTTGCTCTTCAAGAAGTCTTTGAGTGTGTCATACCAAGCGCGAGGGGCTTGTTTAAGGCCATACAGTGCCTTGTTGAGCTTGTATACCATGTCGGGATGCTTTGGATCTTCAAAACTAGGTGATTGTGCAAGATACACTTCTTCTTCAATTTTGCCATTGAGAAAAGCACTCTTTACATCCATTTGGTACAGAAGAATATTGTGGTGGTTGGCATAGGCTAGCAGTATGCGAATGGCTTCAAGCCTAGCCACATGAGCAAATGTTTCATCGAAGTCAATCCCTTCAACTTGTGTGTAACCTTGAGCAACGAGACGAGCCTTGTTTCTGACAACTTGACCATGCTCATCTTGTTTGTTGTGATAGATCCATTTGGTGCCGATGATATTGTGCTTGCGAGGATCAGGACGCTTTACTAGCTCCCATACATTGTTTAGCTCGAACTGTTGAAGCTCTTCTTGCATAGCTTGAATCCATTCAGGTTCATGAAGGCTTCATAACTTTCTTGGGTTCAGATATAGAGACAAATGCAAAGTGCCCACAGAAATTTGCTAGCTGTGTTGCTCTTGAATGAGTGAGTGGACCAGGTGCATTGATGTTATCAATTATCTTCAGGTTGATTAGGTGCAGAAACGATGATTTCCTCTTCAGCCTGTGCCTCTGAAGGTATGATTTCTCCAGTACCCATAAGCTTGATAGATTCACTTGGTGTAGCTTCATCTAGCACATTTGGCAGGTGTTCTTTTTGCGAGCCGTTAGTCTTATCGAACCGCACATCCACAGTTTCAACCACTTTATAGTGTAAAAGGTTGAAGACTCTGTAGGAGCGAATCCTTTCCGTAACCAAGCATAAAACCTTCATATACTTTTGGTGCAAACTTTGAAGTGTGATGCGGATCCTTGATCCAGCACCTAGCACCAAATACTCTGAAATAGCTGACGTTTGGCTTCTTACTAGTCAGGAGCTCATATGATGTCTTCTTTAGAAGCTTGTGAAGGTAAACATGATTGATGACGTGGCATGCAGTATCAATGGCTTCAGGCCAGAACTTCCTTGGAGTCTTGTACTCATCAAGCATCGTCCTTGCCATCTCAATGAGGGTTCTGTTCTTGCGCTCCATGATGCCATTCTACTGAGGTGTGTATGGAGCAGAGAACTCATGTGTGATGCCCAATGTATCAAGATAAGTGTCGAGGCCGGTGTTCTTGAATTCTGTGCCGTTGTCACTTCTGATGTGCTTGATCTTGATGCCATAGTTGGTCATGGCACGATTGGCAAATCGTCTGAAGACATCCTGCACTTCATTCTTGTAGAGAATTATGTGCACCCATGTATATCTTGAGTAATCATCAACAATGACGAAGCCATAGAGGCAAGCAGTGGTAGTAAGGGTACAGTAGTGAGTAGGGCCGAATAAGTCCATGTGAAGCAGCTCGAAGGGGTGAGTCGTTGTCATGATTGTCTTCGAGGGATGCTTGGCCCTAGTCATCTTTCCAGCTTCGCACGCACCTCATAGATGATCCTTCTTGAACTTGACACCCTCGATGTAACGCCCCGAGACCGATGCTCCAGTTGCCTTCCATTTATTTTGTTGTTGCCATGTATGGGTTGCCATGATTGTCATAATAAATTGTTGCATCATCATGCTTGTGTTATCTTTTCTTCTCACTTTGTGCATTCCATCTTCATGTATGTTGCCATGTGCATTTGCATCCATCATGTTCATGTTGCCTTGTTTCCATTTGTGTGCTTGGGTGTGTTCTTCCTCTTGCCTTCCCTTTTCTTGTCCTCAAGCTCCAACTTGTTTCCACCAAGTTTCATCAAAACCAAGTCAACGCTTCCAATTATTTCTTTTCTCCCAATTATTGCAAGTGGCATTTTTTCTGCTCCAAAGAAATGTTCACTATCTTTCTAAATTCCGTAATCCATATCTACACCATCTCTGCCAATTTTCAGCTAATTTTAAAATGTTTTGGTTGGGTTTAAAAATGGCTCAAGTTTGAATTTAATTCAAACCTGAATTATTTTTCTATCTCTAAAAAATGCCAAACCATTTTATTCTATTTGTGCATGATTCCAGCGCTCCAAGGATATCTTATTTTCTGAAATATTCTACCTCTAAGCCCTCTTTCTTTTCTCAACATATTTCTACCTGAGGGAAATAAGAAAAGAATGAAAAGGCTAAGAGAGAAGGAGTCCAGCAGCAGCCCAGTCGACCCAGCCCAACTCCTCTCTCCCTTGGTAATTTTTCCCACATGCACCGGGCCGGCCCCACCCGTCATCCTCTTCCCCTCACCTTTTTCTTCCACCTCCCTTGCTCGCTCTCTCTCACGGTAAAATCCACAGGGGCGCCCGCACATGGCCACGGTGGCAAGCCAGCCGCGCCCGCGCCCCCTATAAGACCTCCCCGCTCCCTCTCCTAGGGTTTCCCTCTTCCACCCTTGCCGCCGCCATCCTCTCCCTTCCCCTGTTTCTTCTTCTTCCTCAGATCAGAGCACCGAGAGGAGAGAAAGACACCGTCGACGTCCGTCATCGTCCCCGCGGCCGGCATAACTCAAGTTCCTCTCCGACATATTCTCCGTCGCCCTGTCGAATTCCTCTACCGATCCGCGCCCATAGATGGACGGGATCCTCTCCACGGCGACCCCGTTCCTGCGGCGATCCAAGGCCGGAGACGCCAAGTTCCTCGACGTCCTCTTCCTCTCCTTCGACTCCTTCATGGACGGGGCACCGTCTCCTCCGATCGGCGCCTCCGCCCTCACCTCTGCTTCCCCGACGAGTCCGTCTTCACCAGCAAGCCCACGGTGACGCCCAGCTCCTCCTCATGCCTTTCTCCTCGTCGTACGCTTCCCTAGGTGCCGATCTCCGTGAGCACAACTCCGGTCACCATGGCCACGCACGCGAGCACCCACACTCAGCGCCTCCACGCACACACGCAACACCACCCATGCACCTGCGCACACTCCTCGCTGCACACACGCGCACACTGCCGTGCGTGCCCAGCTAGCCAGCCACGGCACAATCAGCCTCTGTTTGTTGTTCTTCAGGTTGGTTCCGTTAAGCTCGACTTGATGGATGATCTAGCGCCCAACCCGCCGCAGCACGCGCACGAGTCCTGCACACCTCTATTCCAGCCGGCAGCCATGGCTGTAGCCATGGCCAAGCCAGGCTCGGCCTCGCGCAAGCTCCTGTACACGCGCACGCCCACGCCCGCAGCATGCCTCGCTTCTCGCTCCATGGCCGCCAAGCTGTCGCTGCCATTTCCCGCGCCGTGCCATGCTCGAGCCTCTGTACGCATGCGTCGCACAGCGCATCTACCTCCCCTGCAAATCCCGCACCCACGCCGGTGCTCTTCTGCTGCAGAAGCCGCTGACTTCGCTCGCTGTCGTCGCCGGAGTTTTGCCGTCCGTGCCTGAAGCCATGACTTGCTGTTCGGATCAGCTATTAGTTATTCCACCCCAACTGAGCACAATCCCATCGCTAGCCGATTGGTCATCGTCGCGAATGCTAATCTGAGGGATCTAGGGTTCAAATCCCAGGCGCCCCTATTTTCCCTTTTTGCTCTTGATTCTTCAGTCCAGATCAGTTCGACCAGCCGTGTATTCTAGAGCCGAACCCCTTCCAATCCGTAATTACATCTCAGCCCAGGTGGTCATCGCGTTGCACCTTCACGCAGGAGGTCGTGGGATCAAGTCCCAGCCGGCCCCATTTTGGCTCTGTTTTCCTGTTATTTTGCACACAAAACCGCCTGGCCAAATCTCCTCCTGGGCCGCTGCGCTGTGTTGCAATCCGGCCCACGTATGTTTTTTTCCTTCTCTGGTTTTAGTATTTTTCCAGTGCATGCATAATTACAGAAATGCTATTATTCTTGCATTATTCACATCTAGTAAACCGTGCATCATTCATAAATAACTTAAATATGTAAAATGCTTAGAATTTTGTCTAGTTTCACAATTTCCAACTTTCATGCATGTTTAAACTGCTGTTTGCATTAGTTTGCTTAAATGCCATGCTAAAATGATTTATTTCATAACTAAATAACCGTAGCTCCATTTTAAATAAACTTTATATGTAAATGGGGTAGAAAATGCATAGTTTAACATGGTGGCATTACTTTGCATGTTTAACAACTCTAAAATATGGTTTAGGGCAGAACAGTACCAAATCAAAAATATGCACATGGGGATTTTCCGGAATTATTGTTTGTTTTTCCGGCCTCATTTAAACTTGCCTAAATAGATAGTTTATTTATGCTTCACCCCTTGCCATGTTGAATAACATTTAATATTGTTGGGTACATAAACAAGAGCGAACTAAATAACTTGAATGTGGTGTTTCGTCAATATGCAACTCGTTGCATATTGAGCTCCACTTAATTTGTAGTATTATTTGTGCACTTTGCCATGCCATGCCTCTTTAAACCGGACATACATCATACTTGGTTGCGCATCATGCAATGTTCATGTGATGGTTGTTTACTATGTTGCTTGCTTCTTTCCGGATTGCTTCTCTCGTTTGCTGCGGTTTCGTTCCGGAGTTG
This sequence comes from Aegilops tauschii subsp. strangulata, assembly GCF_002575655.3. Lineage (NCBI taxonomy): Eukaryota > Viridiplantae > Streptophyta > Magnoliopsida > Poales > Poaceae > Aegilops > Aegilops tauschii. The sequence continues at coordinate 271,186,083 of NC_053037.3, read as the reverse complement.
TGAGGATTCGTTCGAATACGTCCGTTTGTCTTCTTCATGGACTCGTTCTTCTTCCTTGCGGGATCTCAGGCAAGATGACCATACCCTCGAAATCACTTCTATCTTTGCTTGCTAGTTGTTCGCTCTATTGCTTTGCCGCGCTACCTACCACTTGCTATATCATGCCTCCCATATTGCCATGTCAAGCCTCTAACCATCCTTTCCTAGCAAACCGTTGTTTGGCTAAGTTACCGCTTTTGCTCAGCCCTTCTTATAGCGTTGCTAGTTACAGGTGAAGGTGAAGTTGGTTCCATGTTGGAACATGGATACTTTGGGATATCACAATGTCTCTTATTTAATTAATGCATCTATATACTTGGTAAAGGGTGGAAGACTCGGCCTTATGCCTGGTGTTTTGTTCCACTCTTGCCGCCCTAATTTCCGTCATACCGGTGTTATGTTCCTTGATTTTGCGTTTCTTACGCGGTTGGGTGTTATGGGAACCCCTTGACAGTTCGCCTTGAATAAAACTCCTCCAGCAAGGCCCAACCTTGGTTTTACCATTTGCCTCACATAAGCCTTTTTCCCTTGGGTTTCCGGAGCCCGAGGGTCATCTTTATTTACCTCCCCCCTGGGCCAGTGATCCTCTGAGTGTTGGTCCAAACTAGAGCACCGTGCGGGACCGTCCCTTGGCAACTTGGGTTATGTTGGTACTTGTACGCTTAGCTTATCCGGTGTGCCCTGAGAACGAGATATGTGCAGCTCCTATCAGGATTTGTCGGCACATCGGGCGGTCTTGCTGGTCTTGTTTTACCATTGTCGAAATGTCTTGTAACCGGGATCCCGAGTCTTATCGGGTCTTCCTGGGAGAAGGAATATCCTTCGTTGACCGTGCGAGCTTGTGATGGGCTAAGTTGGGACACCCCTGCAGGGTATAAACTTTCGAGAGCCGTGCCCGCGGTTATGTGGCAGATGGGAATTTGTTAATGTCCGGTTGTAGAGAACTTGACACTTGACTTAATTAAAATGCATCAACCGCGTGTGTAGCCGTGATGGTCTCTTTTCGGCGGAGTCCGGGAAGTGAACACGGTTCTTATGTTATGGTTGTGCGTAAGTAGTTTCAGGATCACTTCTTGATCACTTCTAGCTTCACGACCGTTGCGTTGCTTCTCTTCTCGCTCTTATTTGCGTATGTTAGCCACCATACATGCTAGTGCTTGCTGCAGCTCCACCTCACTACCGTTTCCTACCCTTAAGCTCAAATAGTCTTGATCTCGCGGGTGTGAGATTGCTGAGTCCTCGTGACTCACTAGATACTACCAAAACAGTTGCAGGTGCCGATGATGCAGTGCAGGTGATGCAACCGAGCTCAAGTGGGAGTTCGACGAGGACCTTGGTCATTACTATGTTTCGTTTCCTGATGATCAGTAGTGGTGCCCAGTTGGGACGATCGGGGATCTTGCATTTGGGGTTGTCTTCTTTTGTTTTGGTTCCGTAGTCGGACCTTTATTGCTCTGAATGATGTATGTTTAATTTATGTGTTGTGTGAAGTGGCGATTGTAAGCCAACTCTCTTTATCCCATTCTTGTTCATTACATGGGATTGTGTGAAGATGACCCTTCTTGCGACAAAACCTACAATACGGTTATGCCTCTAAGACGTGCCTCGACACATGAGAGATATAGCCGCATCGTGGGCGTTACAAGTTGGTAATCAGAGCCATCCCCGACTTAGGAGCCCCCTGCTTGATCGAGTCGCTGACGTTGTCGAGTCTAGAACAAAAATGTTTTGAGTCTTAGGATTATATATATCGGAGAGTAGGATTCTTTTTACTCCTCAGTCCCTTCGTCGTTCTGGTGAGGCCTCCTGACGTAGATGTTTTGACTTTCCTCTCCTCAAATTTCACTAAAAAAATTTTAGGATCACGCGGGTGTCTTGGAATCGTTTCGATGGTTTTGTGACGAGAACATTGTTCTTGGTGCCTCCTGACATTTAGGGGTTGTGGCAGTGTCCCGGGGAGTTGAGCTCCGAGGTGTTGTCGTCACAATTTTATCGTTGCAGTTCTGGAATACCTGAGTTTCGCCGACATCGAAAATCTCTTTTATGCAGTTGTTGGTGAGATCACCTCGACGCCACCCAGTACTGGGGTGGGAGTTCGGGAGTATTGCCATAACTCGTATAACGGATGCTTTTCGAAGGTTGAGGTACACGATTTCCGGAGTTTTCTTGGTTATGTGTTGACGGATGGATACAACTGGATCTAGGGATTGTTAGTTTGGGTGAGATATATTGCGTCCCCTGTATCCCCAGCACCAGATTGCATAACCAGAAAGTTTCGGGAGTTTATAAGTGGGAATTCAAGTAGCTCCTAGATTATCTTTCCAACAGACACATGATACGATATGGGATCTATCACATGTTTGTTTCCGGCTTATTTCCTAAGCCAATCCTTTGTTTTGTTTTGGTTTGTGGTATTCGAGTTGCTTCAAAGTCAAGTGTTAATTCCTTACCTTTCCTAAGTGGTGTTCTCATACTTCTATGTGAATACCAATCCTTCTTGATCATCGAGATTGTCATGCCAATTCTTTTCCAACCGACGTGCTCTTTTTCAAGTGCATCCGATCATTTCAACATTCGCGAGATCAATTCTCAGTTCCTTGCAACGGTGTTTGCTTCATCCATCCCAAGTTGTCTTTGTTTCCCCCGCCGTCCCACCCTTTTTCTTCAAGGACTCAGATTTCTTAATCAAGTATCCATCTTATAGATGGGAAGTCTCTCCATTCTTTTCCGTCAATGTTCTTATCCGGTGATTCTCAGGAAGATACTAATGGAGCCTTAACTTCATCATTATTTGTTCTCTTTCTTCTCCAGTGGATTAAATTCAAGCTTTGTCGATCATATCTTTTCCTTGTTTCAAATGTTTTTCTCGTACCGGTGCACCTCTTAATCATCCACTTCTCGCTATTCAATTGTTCCGGAGTGATGAAGATATCTCAGAAGATTCAAGTTTCCATTCTCAATTCACTCAAGTTCTTTTGAGGATGCTATCTCATTCAAGCCATTTAATTCAACCGGTGCAATATCTTTCAAGCAATCTTTTCGAAAGGTGTTTTGAATGGGCCCTAACCCACAGGTCTTTTCCCAGGATCTTACCTGACTCTTCTAATTTTTCCAGAGCTATTCTCAAATTCTTTTCGAAGTTTGACGTAAGAATGAATTCCCATCAGTCATATTCCTTCTCCAAGATCGCATTCAAATTCTTTTCCTCGTTGGCTCAATCTTTCTATTCTTCATTATTCCGGAGTGTCTCAAAAATTCATGGTGGTGTTTCTCATCGTCATTCTCAACATTTGAAGACCGAAGAAGAGTTTCTCTTAAATCTTGCTCCATTCTCTTCAAGATTCATGGTTCTAGCTTGATGCCATCCTCTCATAATTGTTTTCGATTGTGAGAATTCTTTTCACCCATCCGGAGCATTTCAGGAGTCTTTTCAGTTTGATTCTCCGAAGCCCATCATCTCAGAATTATTCATTCAAGCTTTCAGCTCTCGTTCTCCAAATCATACCGGTGCATCATTCAAGTATTATCTAATCAGCTCGGGATCTCTGCGTTCACTTGTATCTAAATTCTCTCAAGTATCTTCGTTCATTTTCTAATTCTTCCCGGTGTTTCTTTATCTTTTCTTCGTTCATTTTCAATTCTTACGGTGGTTCGTTCAAGATTTATATTCCTTTGTTATCATATCAATTCATTCGTTCTTTCCAATCCTACCGGCGGATCGTTGAAGAATTTTCTCAAGTTTGCGCTATGTCTCTCTTAATCCTTTCTACGAGAATAAGTAGTATGCCAAATCCGTTGCTTGTCATCAATCTAAATTGGTGAAGGATAAGAATAACATAATTCTTGTTCTTGTTTCATCCAAGTGATTAATTCCTTCTTCCGGAGTTTGTAATGGTATCAATTTCTCGGGTCGAGATGCTTCATCTTTTCTTTCCGGAGTTCAAAGTTTTCTCATTATATCCTCCTGAAGCTCCATCTAAATCATTGCAAGACTTTACCTTGTTCTTTCAACTTCTCTTTTCTTTCTATCATCCTTTTGATTACCGGAGCTCTTCATGGAGGCTCCACATGGTGGTTCGTTAAGGATTCCTTTCATTCTTCAATTATTATTTTCAAGATTTCTCTCGAACTTAAGATCCGCCAAGCTATACTCTAAAATAAACATGGTGTTCAACACATGTTTTGTCCTGAGGAGTTCAAGCATTCTTCATCTCGCATTCCGAGTGCAATTCTTTCTACCTTTTGAGGTGGTCTTATGCCATTCTTGACAATTTCACTTCGTGTTTCATGATTCGCAAGTTGTTAAGAATGAGATATTTAAACCCATCATTTTCTCTTCGTTCTGGAGATCCTTTGCAACCCACAAGGTTCTCATAATGTTCCTTGTTCCTCTTTTCTAACGGAGCTTTTCAATCTCGTTCATCTCCGTTGTATTCTTTCTTTCAAGTTGTCCAACCTCTCAAGGTTCGTGGTTTCACTCGTTTGTCAAGAAGCAACTTAGTTTTACCTCTTCCTCTTCCGTTTCTCTCCAGTGCCATCCTTAGATCTCGGAACGAGATCCTCTTGTAGTGGTGGAGTGTTGTAACGCCCCGAGACCGATGCTCCAGTTGCCTTCCATTTATTTTGTTGTTGCCATGTATGGGTTGCCATGATTGTCATAATAAATTGTTGCATCATCATGCTTGTGTTATCTCTTCTTCTCACTTTGTGCATTCCATCTTCATGTATGTTGCCATGTGCATTTGCATCCATCATGTTCATGTTGCCTTGTTTCCATTTGTGTGCTTGGGTGTGTTCTTCCTCTTGCCTTCCCTTTTCTTGTCCTCAAGCTCCAACTTGGTTCCACCAAGTTTCATCAAAACCAAGTCAACGCTTCCAATTCTTTCTTTTCTCCCAATTATTGCAAGTGGCATTTTTTCTGCTCCAAAGAAATGTTCACTATCTTTCTAAATTCCGTAATCCATACGTACACCATTTCTGCCAATTTTCAGCTAATTTTAAGATGTTTTGGTTGGGTTCAAAAATGGCTCAAGTTTGAATTTAATTCAAACCTGAATTATTTTTCTATCTCTAAAAAATGCCAAACCACTTTATTCTATTTGTGCATGATTCCAGCGCTCCAAGGATATCTTCTTTTCTGAAATATTCTACCTCTAAGCCCTCTTTCTTTTCTCAACATATTTTTGCCTGAGGGAAATAAGAAAAGAATGAAAATGCTAAGAGAGAAGGAGCCCAGCAGCAGCCCAGTCGACCCAGCCCAACTCCTCTCTCCCTTGGTAATTTTCCCACATGCACCGGGCCGGTCCCACCTGTCATCCTCTTCCCCTCACCTTTTTATTCCACCTCCCTTGCTCGCTCTCTCTCACGGTAAAATCCACAGGGGCGCCCGCACATGGCCACGGTGGCAAGCCAGCCGCGCCCGCGCCCCCTATAAGACCTCCCCGCTCCCTCTCCTAGGGTTTCCCTCTTCCACCCTTGCTGACGCCAGCCTCTCCCTTCCCCTGTTTCTTCTTCTTCCTCAGACCAGAGCACCGAGAGGAGAGAAAGAGACCGTCGACGTCCGTCGTCGTCCCCGCGGCCGGCATAGCTCAAGTTCCTCTCCGGCATGTTCTCCGTCGCCCTGTCGAATTCCTCTACCAATCCGCGCCCATAGATGGACGGGATCCTCTCCACGGCGACCCCGTTCCCGCGGCGATCCAAGGTCGGAGACGCCAAGTTCCTCGACGTCCTCTTCCTCTCCTTCGACTCCTTCATGGACGGGGCACCGTCTCCTCCGATCGGCGCCTCCGCCCTCACCTCTGCTTCCCCGACGAGTCCGTCTTCACCGGCAAGCCCACGGTGACGCCCTGCTCCTCCTCATGCCTTTCTCCTTGTCGTACGCTTCCCTAGGTGCCGATCTCCGTGAGCACAACTCCGGTCACCATGGCCACGCACGCGAGCACCCACACTCAGCGCCTCCACGCACACACGCAGCACCACCCATGCACCTGCGCACACTCCTCGCTGCACACACGCGCACACTGCCGTGCGTGCCCAGCTGGCCAGCCACGGCGCAACCAGGCTCTGTTGGTTGTTCTTCAGGTTGGTTCCGTTAAGCTCGACTTGATGGATGATCTAGCGCCGAACCCGCCGCAGCACGCGCACGAGTCCTGCACACCTCTATTCCAGCCGGCAGCCATGGCTGTAGCCATGGCCAAGCCAGGCTCGGCCTTGCGCAAGCTCCTGTACACGCGCACGCCCATGCCCGCAGCATGCCTCGCTTCTCGCCCCATGTCCGCCAAGCTGCCGCTGCCGTCCGCCTCGCCGTGCCATGCTCGAGCCTCTGTACGCATGCGTCACACAACACATCTACCTCCCCTGTAAATCCCGCACCCACGCCGGTGCTCTTCTGCTGCAGAAGCCGCCGACTTCGCTTGCTGTCGTCGCAACTGAGCACAATCCCGTGCCATTTGCCGTCCGTGCCTGAAGCCATGACTTGCTGTTCGGATGAGCTATTAGTTATTGCACCCCAACTGAGCACAATCCCTTCGCTAGCCTGTTGGTCATCGTCGCGCATGCTAATCTGAGGGATCTAGGGTTCAAATCCCAGGCGCCCCTATTTTCCCTTTTTGCTCTTGATTCTTCAGTCCAGATCAGTTCGACCAGCTGTGTATTCTAGACCCGAACCCCTTCCAATCCGTAATTACATCTCAGCCCAGCTGGTCATCGCACTGCACCTTCACGCAGGAGGTCGTGGGATCAAGTCCCAGCCGGCCCCATTTTTGCTCTGTTTTCCTGTTATTTTGCACACAAACCGCCGGGCCAAATCTCCTCCTGGGCCGCTGCGCTGTGTTGCAATCCGGCCCACGTATGTTTTTTTCCTTCTCTGGTTTTAGTATTTTTCCAGTGCATGCATAATTACAGAAATGCCATTATTCTTGCATTGTTCACATCTAGTAAACCGTGCATCATTCATAAATAAATTAAATATGTAAAATGCTTAGAATTTTGTCTAGTTTCACAATTTCCAACTTTCATGCATGTTTAAACTGCTGTTTGCATTAGTTTGCTTAAATGCCATGCTAAAATGATTTATTTCATAACTAAATAACCGTAGCTCTATTTTAAATAAACTTTAGATGTAAATGGGGTAGAAAAATGCATAGTTTAACATGGTGGCATTACTTTGCATGTTTAACAACTCTAAAATATGGTTTAGGGCAGAACAGTACCAAATCAAAAATATGCACATGGGGATTTTCCGGAATTGTTGTTTGTTTTTCCGGCCTCATTTAAACTTGCCTAAATAGATAGTTTATTTATGCTTCACCCCTTGCCATGTTGAATAACATTTAATATTGTTGGGTACATAAACAAGAGCGAACTAAATAACTTGAATGTGGTGTTTCGTCAATATGCAACTCGTTGCATATTGAGCTCCATTTAATTTGTAGTATTGTTTGTGCACTTTGCCATGCCATGCCTCTTTAAACCGGACATACATCATACTTGGTTGCGCATCATGCAATGTTCATGTGATGGTTGTTTACTATGTTGCTTGCTTCTTTCCGGATTGCTTCTCTCGTTTGCTGCGGTTTCGTTCCGGAGTTGTGAGGATTCGTTCGAATACGTCCGTTTGTCTTCTTCATGGACTCGTTCTTCTTCCTTGCGGGATCTCAGGCAAGATGACCATACCCTCGAAATCACTTCTATCTTTGCTTGCTAGTTGTTCGCTCTATTGCTTTGCCGCGCTACCTACCACTTGCTATATCATGCCTCCCATATTGCCATGTCAAGCCTCTAACCATCCTTTCCTAGCAAACCGTTGTTTGGCTAAGTTACCGCTGTTGCTCAGCCCTTCTTATAGCGTTGCTAGTTACAGGTGAAGGTGAAGTTGGTTCCATGTTGGAACATGGATACTTTGGGATATCACAATGTCTCTTATTTAATTAATGCATCTATATACTTGGTAAAGGGTGGAAGACTCGGCCTTATGCCTGGTGTTTTGTTCCACTCTTGCCGCCCTAATTTCCGTCATACCGGTGTTATGTTCCTTGATTTTGCGTTCCTTACGCGATTGGGTGTTATGGGAACCCCTTGACAGTTCGCCTTGAATAAAACTCCTCCAGCAAGGCCCAACCTTGGTTTTACCATTTGCCTCACATAAGCCTTTTTCCCTTGGGTTTCCGGACCCCGAGGGTCATCTTTATTTACCTCCCCCCTGGGCCAGTGATCCTCTGAGTGTTGGTCCAAACTAGAGCACCGTGCGGGACCGTCCCTTGGCAACTTGGGTTATGTTGGTACTTGTACGCTTAGCTTATCCGGTGTGCCTTGAGAACGAGATATGTGCAGCTCCTATCAGGATTTGTCGGCACATCGGGCGGTCTTGCTGGTCTTGTTTTACCATTGTCGAAATGTCTTGTAACCGGGATCCCGAGTCTGATCGGGTCTTCCTGGGAGAAGGAATATCCTTCGTTGACCGTGCGAGCTTGTGATGGGCTAAGTTGGGACACCCCTGTAGGGTATAAACTTTCGAGAGCCGTGCCCGCGGTTATGTGGCAGATGGGAATTTGTTAATGTCCGGTTGTAGAGAACTTGACACTTGACTTAATTAAAATGCATCAACCGCGTGTGTAGCCGTGATGGTCTCTTTTCGGCGGAGTCCGGGAAGTGAACACGGTTCTTATGTTATGGTTGTGCGTAAGTAGTTTCAGGATCACTTCTTGATCACTTCTAGCTTCACGACCGTTGCGTTGCTTCTCTTCTCGCTCTTATTTGCGTATGTTAGCCAACATACATGCTAGTGCTTGCTGCAGCTCCACCTCACTACCCTTTCCTACTCTTAAGCTCAAATAGTCTTGATCTCGCGGGTGTGAGATTGCTGAGTCCTCGTGACTCACTAGATACTACCAAAACAGTTGCAGGTGCCGATGATGCAGTGCAGGTGCCGATGATGCAGTGCAGGTGATGCAACCGAGCTTAAGTGGGAGTTCGGCGAGGACCTTGGTCATTACTATATTTCGTTTCCTGATGATCAGTAGTGGTGCCCAGTTGGGACGATCGGGGATCTTGCATTTGGGGTTGTCTTCTTTTGTTTTGGTTCCGTAGTCGGACCTTTATTGTACTCTGAATGATGTATGTTTAATTTATGTGTTGTGTGAAGTGGCGATTGTAAGCCAACTCTCTTTATCCCATTCTTGTTCATTACATGGGATTGTGTGAAGATGACCCTTCTTGCGACAAAACCTACAATGCGGTTATGCCTCTAAGACGTGCCTCGACACGTGAGAGATATAGCCGCATGGTGGGCGTTACAAGTTAGTAATTAGAGCCATCCCCGACTTAGGAGCCCCCTGCTTGATCGAGTCGCTGACGTTGTCGAGTCTAGAACAAAAATGTTTTGAGTCTTAGGATTATATATGCCGAGGAGGACTCAAGTGAATTCCTTATCAGGAGTTGTACAGGAGGAAGTACCAGTGGTGAAGGACTATCCGGATGTATTTGCAGAAGAGTTGCCAGGCATGCCACCAGATAGAGACATTGAGTTCTTGATTGAACTTTTGCCAGGCACAGGGCCAATATCTAAGAGACCGTACAGGATGCCCGCAAAGGATTTGGAAGAAATTAAGAAGCAAATCAAAGAGTTACTGGATAAAGGCTATATTCGCCCAAGTTCGTCACCTTGGGGATCACCAGTAGTTCTAGTAGAGAAGAAAGATGGATCACTAAGGATGGTCGTTGATTACCGAGGATTGAATGAAGTGACCATCAAAAACAAGTACCCACTGCCGATGATCAATGATTTGTTTGACCGCCTGCAAGGAGCTAAAGTATTCTCCAAGATCGATCTACGATCAGGGTACCATCAGTTAAAGATTCGAGAGCAGGATATACCCAAGACGGCATTTACCACCAGATATGGATTGTATGAGTATACCGTTATGTCATTTGGACTGACTAACGCACCTGCCTATTTCATGAACCTGATGAACAAAGTGTTGATGGAGTTTTTGGATAAGTTCGTCATGGTGTTCATTGATGATATTTTAATATTTTCCAAGGATGAAGAAGAGCATGAGAAGCATTTACGATTGGTGCTTGAGAAGCTCAGGGAACATCAGTTATATGCTAAGTTCAGCAAATGTGAGTTTTGGTTGAAGGAAGTTGGATTCCTTGGACATGTTATTTCTGGAGAAGGAATAGCAGTAGACCCTGCCAAGGTTGACACAGTGACCAGTTGGGAAGCACCCACTACAGTTGGAGAAATCCGGAGTTTTCTTGGACTCGCAGGATACTACCGGAGATTTATCGAGAATTTCTCAAGGATTGCTAAGCCCATGACTGAGCTATTGAAGAAGGACACCAAATAATTGGACTGAGGAATGTGAAGCTAGTTTCCAGGAGTTAAAGAAACGATTGGTTACATCACCAGTGTTGATACTGCCAGATCAACGCAAGGACTATGAAGTTTATTGCGACGCTTCTCGTCGAGGACTTGGAGCAGTGCTTATGCAGGAAGGAAGAGTTGTTTCGTATGCTTCACGACAACTTAAACCCCATGAGAAGAATTATGCTACGCATGATTTGGAATTAGCAGCTGTGGTGCATGCATTGAAGACATGGAGACATTTTCTCATCGGAAACCATTGTGAGGTGTACACGGATCACAAGAGTTTGAAGTACATTTTCACGCAGAAGGAGTTAAATCTCAGACAGAGAAGATGGTTGGAGCTCATCAAAGACTATGATATGAGATTGCATTATCACCCCGGAAAGGCTAACGTAGTAGCAGACGCGTTGAGCCTCAAGAGTCATGTCAACACCCTCATGACAGGAGAGTTACCTCAGGAGTTAGCCGAGGACATACGTGAGCTATGTTTGGAGATAGTCCCTAGAGGCTATTTAGCGACATTGGAGATTCAGTCTACCTTGATGGAAAGGATCAGAGAAGCTCAGAAGATAGACAAGGAGATTGAAGAGATAAAGGAGAAGATGAGCAAAGGAAAAGCCAAGGGATTTCGTGAGGATGAGCACGATACCTTATGGTTCGAGGACCGTGTATATGTGCCAAATGATCCGGAGATCAGTAAGTTGATTTTGCAAGAAGCCCATGATTCACCGTACTCGATTCACCCAGGGAATACCAAGATGTATTTGGATTTGAAGAATATTTTCTGGTGGACCAGAATGAAGAAGGATATTGCGGAGTTTGTAGCAGTTTGTGATGTATGTCAGAGAGTGAAGGCAGAGCATCAGAAGCCAGCAGGATTGCTACAGCCATTGCCGATACCCGAATGGAAGTGGGATAAAATAGGCATGGATTTTATCACAGGATTACCCAGGACTCGTTCAGGCTATGACTCGATATGGGTTGTAGTCGACCGTTTGACGAAAGTGGCTCATTTCATTCCAGTGAAGACCACTTACACCAGCGCTAAGTTGGCAAAGATATACATGACCAGGATAGTATGTTTGCATGGAGTTTCGAGGACCATTGTATCAGACAGAGGAACCCAATTTACCTCGAAGTTTTGGAAGCAGTTACATGAAACATTGGGAACCAGACTGGAATTTAGTACAGCATTTCACCCACAGACAGATGGGCAGACCGAGAGAGTCAACCAGATTTTGGAGGACATGTTGAGAGCATGTGCGCTAGATTATGGATCAAGTTGGGACGACAATTTTCCATATGCGGAGTTTTCTTATAACAACAGTTATCAAACCAGTTTGAAGATGACCCCTTTCGAAGCTTTGTACGGAAGGAGGTGTAGAACACCGTTGTTATGGGACGAAGTTGGAGACCGTCAGTTGTTTGGACCGGATTTGATTAAGGAGTCTGAACAGAAAGTGAAGTTGATTCGCGACAGGCTCAAGGTAGCCCAATCCAGGCAGAAGAGTTATGCTGATTCTAAGCGCAAGGAATCAGTTCACGAAATCGGAGACAGAGTGTATCTTCGAGTATCACCACTTTGAGGAGTGAAGCGCTTTGGAGTTAAGGGAAAGTTAGCGCCTCGTTTTATCGGACCATACAGAGTGTTGGAACGTATGGGAGAAGTTGCCTACAAGCTGGAATTGCCCGAAGGATTGTCTGAAGTACATGATGTATTCCACGTTTCGCAGTTGAAGAAGTGCCACGCAGAGATGGCTGAGATACCACTGAGAGATACTGTGCCACTGGAAGCGATTCATTTGGAAAGCGATTTGACTTATGAGGAGAAGCCAGTTAAGATTCTCGAGTATGCCAGCCGAGTTACCCGCAGCAAGGTTATCAAATTTTGCAAAGTTCAGTGGAGTCACCACACAGAAGATGAGGCCACCTGGGAGCGAGAGGAAGATCTACGGAAAAACCACTCCCACCTGTTTTCTAGCCAACCCGAATCTCGAGGGCGAGATTCATCTTAAGGGGGGTAGGTTTGTAACATCCCAAATTTTCAATTTGGAATGTTATACATAGATCATCATTTGCATATCATGATTTATTGCATTTTGACAAATCCTCGATAAATCCTAAGCAACTCAAGGACCCTCGGAGAGAGTTGGGGATTTTCTCGAATTTTCTTATTTGATTTTTCAGACGAGGATTTTATTTTAATTATTTTTCTCTCCGGAAAAATATTTCATTTAAAAATAAACGAGAGGAGAAAATATGACTTCTCCAAAAATATTGAAATACTGGAGGAAAAATGTTAAAAACATTATTTGGAATTTATTGGATTTTATTTGCAATTTTTATTGCATTTAAAAATATGCATGTTTTCAAAATATTTATTTTTAATTTTAAAAATGTTCACCCTATTCTAGATTTTCTAACTAGACGGGGAAAATTTATTTCGTATTTTTCCGATTTTTATTTATTTTTCTATGCAATATTTTCCGCGGAACAATTTAAAAAAAATACGCGCTTGCCCGACTGGGCCGAGGCCCAGCCGAAGCGAGGCCGGCCCGCCCGCGCTCTCCTTCTTCCCCACGCCGCCGGAGTCCGCCGGGAGCACGAAGCCGCCGCCGCCTCGGGCTTTGCCCCTCCCCCAAGCCCTCTAGCCCCCTACCTATATATAGCACCCCCTCCGTTTTCGCCGCCACCATCGCCGGAGAAGCCGCCGTCGCCGCCCCGCATCTAGCCGCCCGCCGCCGCCCGCCGTTCGCCTCGCCCCTCGCTGCCGGGAGCGCCGGAGCCCGCCCCTCGCCCGCCGGAACCGCCGCCCGAGCCTCGCACCCCCCGCCGCCGACCCCGCCCGCCGGAGCCCTCGCCGGAGCGAGCCCCGCCGAGGTACTGCCGTTCGAGTTGGCCGGTTTTTCTGAAAAAAAACCCTTTTGTTAAAAAAAAAACCCTAGATCGGTTTTTTTTCGGTTTTCTTATCTTACGAGCGTTCACCGAACCGTTCGTTTTAACGAACGCGTTCGTCGATTCTTCTCTGTTAGCGAACGTCCGTTATTTAACCGTTCGTCCGATTTTCTTTTTCGTCGGATTTTCTCGTTATTTTCTGAGATTCGATCTCTGATCAAATCTTCGAATCTGTTTAACTTCTCGCTCGTTTATCGGAATCAGGTGATTCAAGCGCCTAGAGTTTTGTCTCGAAATTCTCTTCCGTTTAATCTACTCAAACAAGTTTTGCTACAGTAAAATTTGAACTAGATCCAGATTAGCAAACGAAGTTTCTTTCTTTCGCCGTTTGACTTTCGTTGTTTCTTTCGAGTTGATTCTTTTTGCAAACCGGAGTTCTTAAGTTGAACTTTCTGGTTGGATCTTTCTTTCGAGTTTTACCTGTGCATTAGATGAGTACTGATTGTATGCTTGTTTGTTTGCGATAGAGTACCCGGAGTGTGCCGCTTGTTACTTCGACTCGCTAGGCTTTGCGGATCATCAGCAAGGCAAGTAACACTTTGATCATACCCCATTCATACCCAGTTTTATTGCATTAGATCTATTTCCTCAAACACATTGCATGATTAGGATCTAATTAAACTATGGGTATTGGGAAGTAGTTGAGGTAGTACCTATTACCTGTTCTTTATCAAACCCTTGGGAGTTACTTCTACGTTGCTTATATTATTGCCATGCTATGCTCGTAGACGTGGATTGGGTTTGAGAGATATTCATGACAGATGTGAGTGTTTAATAATGGTTCAACTTAAGGTGGCAACTAAAACTCACATCTGGGTGGATTGAGACACCTGGAGAACCCAGTGTTGTCTGTATGTATAAGGTCCGCCACCCAGGCTCAAAGGGATCATAAGATTTTTCATGCTAGAAACTTCCGTGTGCAGCCGCAAGCTATTATGGGCTCTAGCATAGCTGAGTAGGTTACAGGATCTCTTGAAGAGGTGGACTAGCAGATGTAGGGGAAAGTAGGTGTACCGGTCCATCCAGAGTAGAGAGTGACTGTTTCTGAAAGACTGTGTCTCGGTCATCCGTTTCTCAAACATCATGCAGTGCGAGAATCAAGCGGAGGCGATCGAGTCTTGTGGGGAAAAGTGCACAAACCTCTGCAGAGTGTACAAACTGATCATGATTAGCCGTGTCCCCGGTTATGGACAACTTGAGTATCTAGTACCTGGATTATCATTTGAATCTCATCACCGTGATACTTATAATTAATTTGTTGGGTTAATGGTGTTACTTAATTGGGATTGAGTTGGAGGTACCTTCTCAATGTTTCAACCACCATGATAGTTAAATAAAATTTATTCCTTTGTAGTAGGATAAAATTTGCTTTTCGCAAAAATTATAACCATAGAGCTTTCCACCAGCCATATATGCATATAGTATAGCCTTATCATTGTTCATTGCTCTCTATGTGTTGCTTTGCCAGCATATTCTATGTGCTGACCCGTTTCGGGCTGCAACGTTTCATGTTGCAGACTTTTCAGACGACGAGTAAGGTGCCTTAGTTCATGGTCTTATACTCAGTGATGCCGCTGGAGTTGATGGACTCACTTATCTTCCAAGTCTTCCGCTGTTATCGTTTTTAGATGGCCTTAAGCCATGTTTATTATACTTAATCTCTTCGGAGATATTCGATGTAATAAGTGTGTGATTGCTACTCTGTTATAAATCCTCCATTTGTACTGTGCGTGTCAGCATTACTGATCCAGGGATGACACTGGTGCACAGCAGCACAGGCCATTTGAGGTCTGGTCGCTACAAAGTTGGTATCAGAGCCAGGTTGACTGTAGGACACGACCACTAAGCCTAAGCCCTAGAAAACTTCCCTCTTCTCATTTCTGACTCCTCTCCACTTTCTACTCTTTTAGGAATGGCGAATGCAAGGAGCAAGTTCATGCAACCGGATGAAGACACGCCGTTTGGACGACATTTGAAGGAAGTCACCAAGTACTTGAACATAGGAATACCAAGCGTCACCGGAACCTACAACGCCACATTACCTGAAGAGGAGAGCTGGAAGATTCAAGTTATCATTCCAGGAAGGACGTTTGCGCCAATTACGGAACCCATGAGATTGGTTTTCGAAGCACCAACTTGGAGCTTAGGGAAGAGCATGGCCGCACATATCGCCATGGGACGCATTGGAGAAGTCTATCACCAGGAGCTTAAGGATACAATTTATCAAATTTGTGGACGTCGAGACGCGCAATGGGAGATGATCAAGACCAAGAAGGATGGATCAATTGCAGCTTTCATCCAGGAGCAGAACCAACATATTCGACGCCAGGAGATCAGATATGCACAGACAAGGAAGAACTGAAGAAGGCAATCACGAAGATCAAGGAGCTCCAAGAAGAACTCAAGACTATACGCGAAGATTATCTGGAGGAAATCAACGCACTAGTCGGGAAGATTGACGATCTGGAGAATAAGATTGGATCATTCGTGGGAAATCCAGTGCCAAAAGCAGAAGTCGACGAATGCACTTGTCCGGATAACTACATCATCATCGACGACACCGACTCGGAACCAAGTGAAGGCGAATGGATTGATGAAGCTGGAGAAGACATCATGGAGTCTTCAATGGATCAGAATTTTTAGTAGACTACCATATCAGTAGTAGTTTTCCCCCATTTAGTAGTATAGCTCAAGCACTTTGTAACGCTAGATAGATCGATTGTTTTGCCTTGTTTGGATTGATTGAGTGATATTGATTGAATTTGCCTCATGAGCATATGGGTAGTGTTTTCTCTCTAGACCTCATTCTATTCTTAATTCTCATCTTTTCTAAACCTATCAGATGCCTCCAAGACGCGACACCGGATTTGTTTTCCCGCCAGAGATCACCCAGTTGATTCAGCAACAGAATGCCTTGATGCAAGTGTTAGTTCAGAACCAAGGCAACAACAACAACCCACCGCCACCACCACCTGTTGACCACTTAGCCCGTTTCTTAAGGCTAAACCCGCCGGTGTTTTCCAGTAGCACCGAGCCGATTGTAGCAGATGATTGGCTCCGCAAAGTTGGAAGGGAGTTGACCACTGCAAGATGCACAGACGCGGAAAGAGTGCGTTTTGCCGCACGTCAGCTTGATGGACCCGCAGCATCATGGTGGGAGAATTATACAACCACGCACCCTATTGACACTGTCACATGGGACCAGTTTCAGCAAGCTTTCCGTACAGCTCATGTTTCAGCAGGAGCTATGGCTATGAAGAAGCGTGAGTTTTGCAACCTACGCCAAGGAGGACGCACCGTAGGCCAGTATGTGGAAGATTTCAGTAAGTTAGCACGTTATGCACCAGATGACGTTGCTACGGATGCAGCCAAGCAGGAGAAGTTTCTGGAAGGATTGAATGATGAGCTGAGTATGCAGTTGATGGTAGCAACTTTTAACAACTACCAGGAGTTGGTAGATAGAGCTCTCATGATTGAAGGGAAGCAGCAGCAGATTGAAAACTGCAAGAGGAAGTATGGACAAGGGAAGTATAATTCTGGAGCCCAGCAGAAGCCACGATTTACCCCGAAGCCGGGAGGACAGTTTCAGCATACCCATGGAGGAGGTAGTTCGCACAACCATAATGGCTCCAAGAATGGTAATGGGAATGGAGGAGGAAACGGACAAAACCGCACCAACCCATCTACCCCAACCAAGAGAGATCTAAGTCACATTACTTGTTTCAAGTGCCAGAAGACGGGACATTATGCAACTAATTGTCCCGAAGCCCAAAATGGAAATGGCAATGGAAGCTCTGGGAAGAAGCCGAACCCGTTCAACAAAGGACATGTGAACCACGTGAGCGTGGAGGAGATTGAAGCTCAGCCTGATGCAGTAATAGGAGCAGAGTATATGGCCACCCAAGGATGTTTTAAGATACCGTTGGCCATTGGTAGACATGTTTTCCCCTCAGACCTCATTGTTTTGGAATCGCAAGGCTTGGATGTGATTTTGGGAATGGATTGGCTATCGTTGTATGGAGGAAACATCGATTGTGCCAGCAAGACTATTTTGCTTACCACCCCGGAAGGAAAGAGGATCAAGTATGTATCCAGGCATATGCCGAGGAGGACTCAAGTGAATTCCTTATCAGGAGTTGTACAGGAGGAAGTACCAGTGGTGAAGGACTATCCGGATGTATTTGCAGAAGAGTTGCCAGGCATGCCACCAGATAGAGACATTGAGTTCTTGATTGAACTTTTGCCAGGCACAGGGCCAATATCTAAGAGACCGTACAGGATGCCCGCAAAGGATTTGGAAGAAATTAAGAAGCAAATCAAAGAGTTACTGGATAAAGGCTATATTCGCCCAAGTTCGTCACCTTGGGGATCACCAGTAGTTCTAGTAGAGAAGAAAGATGGATCACTAAGGATGGTCGTTGATTACCGAGGATTGAATGAAGTGACCATCAAAAACAAGTACCCACTGCCGATGATCAATGATTTGTTTGACCGCCTGCAAGGAGCTAAAGTATTCTCCAAGATCGATCTACGATCAGGGTACCATCAGTTAAAGATTCGAGAGCAGGATATACCCAAGACGGCATTTACCACCAGATATGGATTGTATGAGTATACCGTTATGTCATTTGGACTGACTAACGCACCTGCCTATTTCATGAACCTGATGAACAAAGTGTTGATGGAGTTTTTGGATAAGTTCGTCGTGGTGTTCATTGATGATATTTTAATATTTTCCAAGGATGAAGAAGAGCATGAGAAGCATTTACGATTGGTGCTTGAGAAGCTCAGGGAACATCAGTTATATGCTAAGTTCAGCAAATGTGAGTTTTGGTTGAAGGAAGTTGGATTCCTTGGACATGTTATTTCTGGAGAAGGAATAGCAGTAGACCCTGCCAAGGTTGACACAGTGACCAGTTGGGAAGCACCCACTACAGTTGGAGAAATCCGGAGTTTTCTTGGACTCGCAGGATACTACCGGAGATTTATCGAGAATTTCTCAAGGATTGCTAAGCCCATGACTGAGCTATTGAAGAAGGACACCAAATAATTGGACTGAGGAATGTGAAGCTAGTTTCCAGGAGTTAAAGAAACGATTGGTTACATCACCAGTGTTGATACTGCCAGATCAACGCAAGGACTATGAAGTTTATTGCGACGCTTCTCGTCGAGGACTTGGAGCAGTGCTTATGCAGGAAGGAAGAGTTGTTTCGTATGCTTCACGACAACTTAAACCCCATGAGAAGAATTATGCTACGCATGATTTGGAATTAGCAGCTGTGGTGCATGCATTGAAGACATGGAGACATTTTCTCATCGGAAACCATTGTGAGGTGTACACGGATCACAAGAGTTTGAAGTACATTTTCACGCAGAAGGAGTTAAATCTCAGACAGAGAAGATGGTTGGAGCTCATCAAAGACTATGATATGAGATTGCATTATCACCCCGGAAAGGCTAACGTAGTAGCAGACGCGTTGAGCCTCAAGAGTCATGTCAACACCCTCATGACAGGAGAGTTACCTCAGGAGTTAGCCGAGGACATACGTGAGCTATGTTTGGAGATAGTCCCTAGAGGCTATTTAGCGACATTGGAGATTCAGTCTACCTTGATGGAAAGGATCAGAGAAGCTCAGAAGACAGACAAGGAGATTGAAGAGATAAAGGAGAAGATGAGCAAAGGAAAAGCCAAGGGATTTCGTGAGGATGAGCACGATACCTTATGGTTCGAGGACCGTGTATATGTGCCAAATGATCCGGAGATCAGGAAGTTGATTTTGCAAGAAGCCCATGATTCACCGTACTCGATTCACCCAGGGAATACCAAGATGTATTTGGATTTGAAGAATATTTTCTGGTGGACCAGAATGAAGAAGGATATTGTGGAGTTTGTAGCAGTTTGTGATGTATGTCAGAGAGTGAAGGCAGAGCATCAGAAGCCAGCAGGATTGCTACAGCCATTGCCGATACCCGAATGGAAGTGGGATAAAATAGGCATGGATTTTATCACAGGATTACCCAGGACTCGTTCAGGCTATGACTCGATATGGGTTGTAGTCGACCGTTTGACGAAAGTGGCTCATTTCATTCCAGTGAAGACCACTTACACCAGCGCTAAGTTGGCAAAGATATACATGACCAGGATAGTATGTTTGCATGGAGTTTCGAGGACCATTGTATCAGACAGAGGAACCCAATTTACCTCGAAGTTTTGGAAGCAGTTACATGAAACATTGGGAACCAGACTGGAATTTAGTACAGCATTTCACCCACAGACAGATGTTCAGACCGAGAGAGTCAACCAGATTTTGGAGGACATGTTGAGAGCATGTGCGCTAGATTATGGATCA
Organism: Aegilops tauschii subsp. strangulata; assembly: GCF_002575655.3. Taxonomy (NCBI): domain Eukaryota; kingdom Viridiplantae; phylum Streptophyta; class Magnoliopsida; order Poales; family Poaceae; genus Aegilops; species Aegilops tauschii. The sequence continues at coordinate 271,166,370 of NC_053037.3, read as the reverse complement.
AGTTGGGACGACAATTTTCCATATGCGGAGTTTTCTTATAACAACAGTTATCAAACCAGTTTGAAGATGACCCCTTTCGAAGCTTTGTACGGAAGGAGGTGTAGAACACCGTTGTTATGGGACGAAGTTGGAGACCGTCAGTTGTTTGGACCGGATTTGATTAAGGAGTCTGAACAGAAAGTGAAGTTGATTCGCGACAGGCTCAAGGTAGCCCAATCCAGGCAGAAGAGTTATGCTGATTCTAAGCGCAAGGAATCAGTTCACGAAATCGGAGACAGAGTGTATCTTCGAGTATCACCACTTTGAGGAGTGAAGCGCTTTGGAGTTAAGGGAAAGTTAGCGCCTCGTTTTATCGGACCATACAGAGTGTTGGAACGTATGGGAGAAGTTGCCTACAAGCTGGAATTGCCCGAAGGATTGTCTGAAGTACATGATGTATTCCACGTTTCGCAGTTGAAGAAGTGCCACGCAGAGATGGCTGAGATACCACTGAGAGATACTGTGCCACTGGAAGCGATTCATTTGGAAAGCGATTTGACTTATGAGGAGAAGCCAGTTAAGATTCTCGAGTATGCCAGCCGAGTTACCCGCAGCAAGGTTATCAAATTTTGCAAAGTTCAGTGGAGTCACCACACAGAAGATGAGGCCACCTGGGAGCGAGAGGAAGATCTACGGAAAAACCACTCCCACCTGTTTTCTAGCCAACCCGAATCTCGAGGGCGAGATTCATCTTAAGGGGGGTAGGTTTGTAACATCCCAAATTTTCAATTTGGAATGTTATACATAGATCATCATTTGCATATCATGATTTATTGCATTTTGACAAATCCTCGATAAATCCTAAGCAACTCAAGGACCCTCGGAGAGAGTTGGGGATTTTCTCGAATTTTCTTATTTGATTTTTCAGACGAGGATTTTATTTTAATTATTTTTCTCTCCGGAAAAATATTTCATTTAAAAATAAACGAGAGGAGAAAATATGACTTCTCCAAAAATATTGAAATACTGGAGGAAAAATGTTAAAAACATTATTTGGAATTTATTGGATTTTATTTGCAATTTTTATTGCATTTAAAAATATGCATGTTTTCAAAATATTTATTTTTAATTTTAAAAATGTTCACCCTATTCTAGATTTTCTAACTAGACGGGGAAAATTTATTTCGTATTTTTCCGATTTTGATTTATTTTTCTATGCAATATTTTCCGCGGAACAATTTAAAAAAAAATACGCGCTTGCCCGACTGGGCCGAGGCCCAGCCGAAGCGAGGCCGGCCCGCCCGCGCTCTCCTTCTTCCCCACGCCGCCGGAGTCCGCCGGGAGCACGAAGCCGCCGCCGCCTCGGGCTTTGCCCCTCCCCCAAGCCCTCTAGCCCCCTACCTATATATAGCACCCCCCCTCCGTTTTCGCCGCCACCATCGCCGGAGAAGCCGCCGTCGCCGCCCCGCATCTAGCCACCCGCCGCCGCCCGCCGTTCGCCTCGCCCCTCGCCGCCGGGAGCGCCGGAGCCCGCCCCTCGCCCGCCGGAACCGCCGCCCGAGCCCCGCACCCCCCGCCGCCGACCCCGCCCGCCGGAGCCCTCGCCGGAGCGAGCCCCGCCGAGGTACTGCCGTTCGAGTTGGCCGGTTTTTCTGAAAAAAAAACCCTAGATCGGTTTTTTTTCGGTTTTCTTATTTTACGAGCGTTCACCGAACCGTTCGTTTTAACGAACGCGTTCGTCAGTTCTTCTCTGTTAGCGAACGTCCGTTATTTAACCGTTCGTCCGATTTTCTTTTTCGTCGGATTTTCTCGTTATTTTCTGAGATTCGATCTCTGATCAAATCTTTGAATCTGTTTAACTTCTCGCTCGTTTATCGGAATCAGGTGATTCAAGTGCCTAGAGTTTTGTCTCGAAATTCTCTTTCCGTTTAATCTACTCAAACAAGTTTTGCTACAGTAAAATTTGACCTAGATCCAGATTAGCAAACGAAGTTTCTTTCTTTCGCCGTTTGACTTTCGTTGTTTCTTTCGAGTTGATTCTTTTTGCAAACCGGAGTTCTTAAGTTGAACTTTCTGGTTGGATCTTTCTTTCGAGTTTTACCTGTGCATTAGATGAGTACTGATTGTATGCTTGTTTGTTTGCGATAGAGTACCCGGAGTGTGCCGCTTGTTACTTCGACTCGCTAGGCTTTGCGGATCATCAGCAAGGCAAGTAACACTTTGATCATACCCCATTCATACCCAGTTTTATTGCATTAGATCTATTTCCTCAAACACATTGCATGATTAGGATCTAATTAAACTATGGGTATTGGGAAGTAGTTGAGGTAGTACCTATTACCTGTTCTTTATCAAACCCTTGGGAGTTACTTCTACGTTGCTTATATTATTGCCATGCTATGCTCGTAGACGTGGATTGGGTTTGAGAGATATTCATGACAGATGTGAGTGTTTAATAATGGTTCAACTTAAGGTGGCAACTAAAACTCACATCTGGGTGGATTGAGACACCTGGAGAACCCAGTGTTGTCTGTATGTATAAGGTCCGCCACCCAGGCTCAAAGGGATCATAAGATTTTTCATGCTAGAAACTTCCGTGTGCAGCCGCAAGCTATTATGGGCTCTAGCATAGCTGAGTAGGTTACAGGATCTCTTGAAGAGGTGGACTAGCAGATGTAGGGGAAAGTAGGTGTACCGGTCCATCCAGAGTAGAGAGTGACTGTTTCTGAAAGACTGTGTCTCGGTCATCCGTTTCTCAAACATCATGCAGTGCGAGAATCAAGCGGAGGCGATCGAGTCTTGTGGGGAAAAGTGCACAAACCTCTGCAGAGTGTACAAACTGATCATGATTAGCCGTGTCCCCGGTTATGGACAACTTGAGTATCTAGTACCTGGATTATCATTTGAATCTCATCACCGTGATACTTATAATTAATTTGTTGGGTTAATGGTGTTACTTAATTGGGATTGAGTTGGAGGTACCTTCTCAATGTTTCAACCACCATGATAGTTAAATAAAATTTATTCCTTTGTAGTAGGATAAAATTTGCTTTTCGCAAAAATTATAACCATAGAGCTTTCCACCAGCCATATATGCATATAGTATAGCCTTATCATTGTTCATTGCTCTCTATGTGTTGCTTTGCCAGCATATTCTATGTGCTGACCCGTTTCGGGCTGCAACGTTTCATGTTGCAGACTTTTCAGACGACGAGTAAGGTGCCTTAGTTCGTGGTCTTATACTCAGTGATGCCGCTGGAGTTGATGGACTCACTTATCTTCCAAGTCTTCCGCTGTTATCGTTTTTAGATGGCCTTAAGCCATGTTTATTATACTTAATCTCTTCGGAGATATTCGATGTAATAAGTGTGTGATTGCTACTCTGTTATAAATCCTCCATTTGTACTGTGCGTGTCAGCATTACTGATCCAGGGATGACACTGGTGCACAGCAGCACAGGCCATTTGAGGTCTGGTCGCTACATCGTGGGATCAAGTCCCAGCCGGCCCCATTTTTGCTCTGTTTTCCTGTTATTTTGCACACAAAACCGCCGGGCCAAATCTCCTCCTGGGCCGCTGCGCTGTGTTGCAATCCGGCCCACGTATGTTTTTTTCCTTCTCTGGTTTTATTATTTTTCCAGTGCATGCATAATTACAGAAATGCCATTATTCTAACATTGTTCACATCTAGTAAATCGTGCATCATTCATAAATAACTTAAGTATGTAAAATGCTTAGAATTTTTGTCTAGTTTCACAATTTCCAACTTTCATGCATGTTTAAACTGTTGTTTGCATTAGTTTGCTTAAATGCCATGCTAAAATGATTTATTTCATAACTAAATAACCGTAGCTCCATTTTAAATAAACTTTATATGTAAATGGGGTAGAAAAATGCATAGTTTAACATGGTGGCATTACTTTGCATGTTTAACAACTCTAAAATATGGTTTAGGGCAGAACAGTACCAAATCAAAAATAAATATGCACATGGGGATTTTCCGGAATTGTTGTTTGTTTTTCCGGCCTCATTTAAACTTGCCTAAATAGATAGTTTATTTATGCTTCACCCCTTGCCATGTTGAATAACATTTAATATTGTTGGGTACATAAACAAGAGCGAACTAAATAACTTGAATGTGGTGTTTCGTCAATATGCAACTCGTTGCATATTGAGCTCCACTTAGTTTGTAGTATTGTTTGTGCACTTTGCCATGCCATGCCTCTTTAAACCGGACATACATCATACTTGGTTGCGGATCATGCCATGTTCATGTGATGGTTGTTTACTATGTTGCTTGCTTCTTTCCGGGTTGCTTCTCTCGTTAGCTTCGGTTTCGTAACAGAGTTGTGAGGATTCGTTCGACTACGTCCGTTTGTCTTCTTCTCCTTCTCCTTCTCCTTCTCCTTCTCCTTCTCCTTCTCCTTCTGCTTCTCCTTCTCCTTCTCTCCTTTCTCCTTCTCCTTTCTCCTTTCTCCTTCTCCTTCTCCTTCTCCTTCTCCTTCTCCTTCTTCATTATTGAGCTATCCTAAGTGCGCTAATTATGTCATAAATGAAGTAGCTAAGCTAATTATAGATCATTATTGAGCTATCCTAGGTTGTTATGCCATTTTCACCTAAGTGCGCTAATATGTCATAAATGAAGTAGCTAAGCTAATTATAGATCATTATTGAGCTATCCTAGGTTGTTATGCCATTTTTTTACCTAAGTGAGCTAATTATGTCGTAAATGAACTAGCTAAGCTAGCTATAGATCATTATTGAGCTATCCTAGGTGGTTATGCCATTTTCTAGCTAACAAAGCATTTGTTAAGCAAAACACTTGGGAAAACTTACCATAATCTGGGAGGTGAAGGACCGGTCGGGGTTGCGCCACCACGAGACGGAGAAGGATCGGTCGATCCTTTGTGGGAGGCGTGCTGCATGAAAAATCATCTGCAATGTTTAGTTAGCATGATGCAACTAAAATGTGAATACTAGTAACTATTGACCATTCAAATGAAACTCACCATGTCCGCTGTAGCAATTTGGGGCATCGGCGGAGGGGTCTGGCCGGTTTTCTTGCACACGGACTGCACATTTTGTTTTCACGAGTCAGTCATATTAGTTAGTAATGAAACAAACATCACGTGCATGATTTGGCTAGTATGCGGGAGAAACTTACCACGAGGAGCTCGTATAGGGCCCGGTGACCCGCGTCATTCCGGTTCCTCTCCGCCTCCAACAGAATAGCCGTCCTCTCCTCCCTCTCCCTCACCTTCTCCTCCGCCTGCCTGCTTGCATCCGCCACAAGCTCCTTGGCCCTAGCCTTGATAGCGAGCTCCATTGGCCGTGGTCGAGGCCTCATCTCGGGAAGAGACTTCATCTGGCACTTCTTGATCTTGGGAGACTTCTAGGACAACGTATGAGTCCATCCCAATGGCTATTGAGCCATGTCTCCTCCCATCACCAGATAGCATCACGAGCTCAGGATCAAAATGACTCTGGCTTGGGTTGAACTCCTCACCTTTCATCTTCTTCCCCCAGTCTCTGTACCTCACAAGCTTGTCATGGGAGGAGATGTTGGTGAAGCTCTCTAGATGATCGAGGTCATCCTCCGAGATTGCCTTGGCCTTCTTGTACGGGGCACTATGGGCCATGGCATAGAGGTCGTACAGTGGCGACACCTCCTTCTTGTTGTGTCGCACCTGAAAGAGAGGAACATGGTAAATTAGTAATTAAAGCTAGCATGAAGAATGAAATTGCATGAATCGTTAAGGGCTCGAACCACATACCCAGCGATCCCCGTACTCAAATAGGTTGGAGCTCCCTTGATGGTGCGGCACACCTTGCATATGGGAACGCTTGTCCCTGTTCTTGTCGTGGACGGCTAGCCATTGGGGAGAGCACCACTCATCCACCAACCTCTCCCAACAGTCCATCTTATCCACACACCATCTCGGGGGCGCCTAAGTTAGACAAAGAGAAATTTAAGCGCTACGCCTACGAATCAAATCAAGGAAACCAGTACAAGGCCTTAAGAATAGGTAATTACCTTCATGTACTTGTCCTTACTTAGATACTTGGTGCGGCACTTCTTCTTCTCCCTCCTGATGTTAGTCGAGGCGTAGTAGTCTCGAACACACTGCACCCGAGCCTCGTGCCGTAGGTTCTGAAGTAGGCGCTTGCACTCGGCTTCGAGAACCATAGCCACGTCCGCCTCGTGTTCCTCAAGACACCTATGGAAGGTCTGCAATCAAACAAGGCAACACTGATTAGTACAATCACCAGGTACTATTGATTTTTAATTCTGTAAAGGGGAAATTACCCAAAACCGCCGTCTCACAATGTCGGCCACCGTCGACCATCTCCCCCGGCGGGGCCGGGGTAGCCTCGTACAACTCCCAGGTCAGTGCTAGTTGTGGAAGCTCACCCTCACTGGGCAACGTGACCCACCCCGGGAAGTGGTGCCAGACTAGAGTACCAAGGACCTGGTTGGGCCTGCAGACCTTATCTGCGTGTATCCAACCCCTGCAGTATGACAAGGCCAACACATTAGATATAATTTGAACAAACATGAAGGCAAAAGGTTAAAAAGACTAAATGCACTTACTTCTCCCCGTTAGGCTGAATCAACCACCTCTGGTCGCGGGTCACCGGCACAGACAGTAGCTTAGTACCACCACGCTGGTAGACCTTCTTGCCCTCCTCAACCAGCTCGCCCTCGCTGTAGCTATCATCAGATAAGGTGTCCTCGACATCATCACCATGGTCGCTAGTCTCCGGAGTCACGTGTGACGAAGACTCTGGGACCGGAGTCTCCTGGGAGGAAGATTGTGGGACCCAAGTGTCCTGGGAGGAAGACACTGGGACCCGAGGCTCGGAGACCAGAGGCTCGTTGACCCGAGGCTCGTGGACCGGAGTCCGACACGGGTCCACCTGAGACGGAGCACTCTGGTGGTCTGGAGACTTAGCGGAGGGTGGTGGCGAGGAAGGCAGAACAACCTTCCTACCTCTCCCAGTGCCCCATCCACCTCTACCTCCACCCCTCTTCTTCCCCCGACCTCCTCTCCCGCCCGAAGAAGAAGCGCCCGTCGAAGGTGCTGGGGGTGTATGCATGCTGTCTACTAGCACTCTCCGAAGGTTCTGGTGTGGAATAACAACACCCCTCCCACGCGCCGAGGTAGGAGGCTTGGAGCGCTCTCGACCCAAGCCCACCATCTGTCAACACCTGCAATGACAAAGAGTAAACGAAATTAGTACAACATAAACATAATAAAAAAATTAGTGTGTATCATCATCATGAACATAATAAAAATTAAATACCTAATAACATTAACTAATTAATATCGGGGTGTCGGTGTCGGGGGTGCCGTGTTAGGATCTCGGGTTGTCGTGTCGGGGATCGGGGTGCCGGTGGTGTCGTGTCGGGGTGCTGTGTCGTGGTCGGGGTGCCCCTCGGCAACCCTCGACCATCGGCAACCCTCGGGGGTCGGGGTGTCGGTGGTGTCTTGTCGAGGGTTGGGGTGTCGGGGTGTCGTGTCAAGGTGTCGGGGTGTCGTGTCAAGGTGTCGGGGTGTCTTGTCGAGGTGTCGGGGTGTCGTGTCGAGGGTCGAGGGGTCAGGGTGTCGGGGTGTCGTGTCAAGGGTCGAGGGGTCGGGGTGTCGGGGTGTCGTGTCGAGGGTCGAGGGGTCGGGGTGTCGTGTCGGGATGGCAAATCCTCGACCACTCGACCCCACGGCGACCCTCGACCCCTTGACCCTCGACACGACACCCCGACCCCTCGACACGACACCCCAACACCTCTTCTTCTTTTACTTCTTTTGGTTCATCTTTCTTGTTTATTCTTAAAAAAAACTACCTAAACTAATTAAACTAAATAACCTAAACTAATTAAACTCAAAAACCTAAACTAATTAAACTAAATAGCCTAGACTAATTAAACCTAAACTAACTAAACTAGACAACCTAAACCAATTAAACCTAAACTAACTAAACTAATTAAACTAAATAACCTAAACAAATTAAACCTAAAGCTAAACTAAAAAACCTAAACTAATTAAACCTAAACTAAAAAACATAAACTAATTAAACTAAATAACCTAAACCTAAACTAAAAAAAAGAAAAAAAGAAAAAAGGAGTTGGGGTGGCATGCAGGGGCTCACCGTGGGGGAGGGGGCGGCGGCGACGGGTCGGGGAGGGGGCGGCGACGGGGCGGTGATGGGGCGCGATGGCGACGGGGCACCGACGGGCGACGCTCCTCGGGGGCGGTCCACCAGCGGCTGCGGCGGGGAGGCTCGGGAGGGGGGTGGGGAGGCAGGGAGGGGCGGCGACCGGGCGGGGAGCGGCGATGGGGCGATGACGGAGAGGTGGTGGGCCATAGGGGCGGGGGGGCGGCGGCGGTGCTTGTCGGGCGGAGAGGAGAGGAGAGGAGGAGAAAGAGATAGGGCAACGGTGGGGGCGCGGGCTGTTAAGTTATTTTAAAGCTTTGCCGTCCGTGTCGCCTTTGCCGTCCGCAAGCTGAGGGCAACGGACGCTTTGCCGTCAGCTAGCGGAGGGTAAAGAGAGGGCCCATTAGGGCTTACCAGCAAGTGGGCCCAACACCCTCTTTGCCGTCAGCTAGCGGACGACAAAGACGCTTTGCCGTCAGCTAGCTGACGACAAAATGCTGGCTGATGGCAAAGCATTCCTTTGCCGCCCACTGCCTCTTTGCCGTCGGCTTTCCTCTAGCTGATGGCAAAGCCATTCTTTGCCGTCAGCTAGCTGACGGCAAAGAAGGGGCGGATGGCAAATCTTCTGATTCCAGTAGTGTAGGGTTGAGTCCATAAGAAGAATTCGATCACCAGTCATGTGGTTAGTGCATCCACTGTCCATAATCCACTCAGAAGCCTTTGGTGTCGTACCCTATAGTGCAGTTTGGGGGATAGGCTTCACCAAGGGAAATGTGAAGCATAAACATTTGACGAACAAGCATATTATCAAAGTTCAGATCTTGGTTAGGGTAGATAGGATGTTTGTCAAGAAATCCTGGGACGAAATACATAGTGAGACCATTCTGGCATTTTATCTTGCGTCCCACAAGATGTTTTAGGTCCCCAGCATAAGCATCAAAAGCCTTTGATTTCCGGCTAGAGACCTTTCCCTGCAAAAGAGAGTTAATTTTTCTTAACCACCCACATCTTCAGGGGTGGCTTAGAAGCAATGAGTCTAAGTGGAGCATCTAAGAACTTCGGCTTTGGAGCCCTAGCAAATAGCCTGGCAGGAGGTGAATAATACTCATAAGAATAAGAGAAAAGTTCTTGGTCTTATGAACATAGCGATTTGATGAAACACGCTTATATTCATAAGTCTGAGTATGGTTTCCCTGCAAAACACTGGCGTTAGGGTGACTCTGGTGAGTCCTCTGTCTGTATGAACCCTTTGGACCATATGAAGCCTTTGGTCTGGGGTTTGTCTTCTTCCTAGGTGGTGTCATGATGACATTCACAAGAAGCTTCTCAAGACAACTTTTGGGCACCCAGATCTTCTTCAAAGGTGCTCCATTCCTGCAGTTAGTACCAATATACCTGGCAAACACTTCACCATTCTAATTCTTAAACAGTTTATAGTTTGCATCAAAGGATTCATCAATGATAATCAGGTTAGCACAAGTGAAGCTAGATAAGGTAGATGGGTCCACTGAAGGTTCCTTTGCAGCAACCCATGTGGTTTTGGGGTACTGCTCAGGCTTCCAGTATGAACCATCAACATTCATTTTCCTCTCAAACCCAACACCCTCTTTCCTAGGGTTTCGGTTCAGAATCTGTTTCTTGAGGACATCACATAGTGTCGGATGCCCTTTGAGACTTTTGTACATCCCTGTTTCAAGCAATGTCTTCAACCTGGTATTCTCATCAGCAATAGCAGTGGTATCCTCAGTAGAGGGGTTAGTTACCACATCAGCAGTTGAAGATATTGCAACAGCAGCACCAGTAGAACATTCAACAATAGAGACATCATTATCACGCTCAAGACATTTTAGACATGGTGGCTCAAAACCTTCCTGAGCGGAGCTGATTTGTTGAGCGCGGAGTGACTCGTTCTCCTTTTGAAGATCTTCATGAGTCACTCTCAGGTTCTGAAGTTCTTGCTTCCTTTGAAGATAATCATAGGAAAGCTTCTCATGAGTAGCTGAGAGAGTTTCATGACGACTTTCAAGTTCCTCATACTTAACGTGAAGATTTTTGATGTCTTCAATTAAGGACTGAGTTCGAGTCATTTCCGCGTCCAACAGGTCATCACTTTTGTCTAGCAACTTTTTAATATGTTCCATAGCGGTTTGTTGTTCAGTTGCAATTTTATCAAGTGTTTTGTAGCTAGGTTTAGATTCACATTCAGAGTCATCTTCACTTGATGTTTGAAAGTAAGCATCGCGTGAGTTTACCTTGGCACCTCATGCCATGAAGCAGTAGCTAGGAGCAGAGTCATTCTCATCATCAGCATCAGCATTGGTGACGAGGCCATTGTCTTCAGTGTTGAAGATGGACTTGGCGACATAAGCTGAAGCTAGAGCCAGGCTTGCCATGCCTGAACCGGACTCCTCCTCAGACTCCACCTCCGCATCCTCAGAAGCAGACTCCTCCTCTGAATCCATATCCTTGTCAACAAACGCACGAGCCTTGCTGGATGAGCCCTTCTTGTGAGATGAAGACTTTGAAGAAGACTTTGAGGATTTATTCTTCTTCTTGTCATCAGAATCATATTCCTTGCTCTTCTTCTTCTTCTTCTTGGTCTCATTGTCCCATTGAAGACACTCAGAGATGTAGTGACCAGGTTTCTTGCATTTGTGGCATGTTCTCTTCTTGTGGTCACGAGTGGAAGCTTCATCATTTCTTGAGCTGGATCTAGAAGACTTTCTGAAACCTTTCTTCTTGGTGAACTTCTGGAACTTCTTCACGAGCATAGCTAGCTCCTTTCCAATGTCTTCAGGATCCCCAGAACTACAGTCAGATTCTTCTTCAGATGAGGAAACAACCTTTGCCTTCAAAGCGCGAGTTCGGCCATAGTTGGGGCCATAGATGTCTCTCTTATTAGATAACTGGAACTCATGTGTGTTGAGCCTCTCAAGTATGTCAGACAGATCGAGATCTTTGAAGTTAGGACGTTCTTGAATCATCAGGGCCAGGGTGTCGAATGAGCTGTCAAGTGATCTCAGAAGCTTCTTGACGATTTCGTGCTTGGTGATCTCAGTGGCGCCAAGTGCGCGAAGTTCATTTGTGATATCAGTGAGGCGATCAAATGTGAGCTGGACATTCTCATTGTCGTTTCTCTTGAAGCGATTGAAGAGGTTGCGAAGAGCATCAATCCTTGAATCTCTCTGAGTTGAGACGCCTTCGTTGACCTTGGAGAGCCAGTCCCAGACTAGCTTCGTAGTTTCCAGTGCACTCACACTCAGATGACCACAGATGATGTTCTTGGCAGTCGAATCCAGTTGAATGAACCTCTTGACATCAGCAGCGGTGTCACCTTCACCGACCTTGGGAATGGCATTCTTGATGACATACCAGAGGTCGACGTCAATGGCTTCAAGATGCATGTGCATCTTATTCTTCCAGTAGGGGTAATCAGTGCCATCGAAGACTGGGCACGCAGCGGAGACCTTGATTATCCCTGCAGTCGACATAGCTAAAACTCCAGGTGGTTAAACCGAATCACACAGAACAAGGGAGCACCTTGCTCTGATACCAATTGAAAGTGCTAGTTATCGACTAGAGGGGGGTGAATAGGCGATTTTTATGAAAGTCTTCAAACACGAGGGCTTTGAAGACAAACAGTAGAAATGAACTTATTGATATGCAGCGGAAGGTAGACTACACTAGACAGCCATAGTCAGGTAAGCAATGAAGTGAAGGCACGAAGACTATCAACAGCTAGGTAGTATGGATCAAGATGGAAGACAATATGAAGCCAAACAGTAAACAATCTTCACACAGTGAAGACAAACATATTATGCAAGCAGGCAATGACTTCACGAAGACAAACTGTAAAGTGAAGAGAAGTGGAGGATAGAACCAGTTGCTTGGAAAAAACAAGGATTTGGTAAACTAGTTCCAGTTGCTGTGACAACTGTACGTCTGGTTAGGGAGGCTGAGATTTAACTCAGAAGACCGCGTCTTCACCTTATTCCCCTTGAGCTAAGGACACCCAGTCCTCGCCCAATCACTCTGGTAAGTCTTCAAGGTAGACTTCCAAACCTTCACAGACTTCGTTCACCGACGATCCAGAATGGCTCTTGGATGCTCAGAACGCGACGCCTAACCGGCTGGAGGATTCACAGTCCTCAAGTGTAACAAGTCTTCAGATCACACGGACAGAAAGACTTCAGTGATGCCTAACACTCATTGGCTCTGGGTGTTTTGGGATTTGTCCTTGCAAGGATCTCTCTCTCAAATGCTTCGGAGGTGGGTTGCTCTCAAACGACAAAAGCCATGCACTAACTCTGAGTAGCCACCAATTTATGGTGTAGGGGGTGGGCTATTTATAGCCAGGAGGCAACCCGACCTAATTTGTCCGAAATGACCCTGGGTCACTAAGGAACCGACACGTGTCCAACGGTCGGATTTCGAACACACGCGGCAGCTTGACTTGGGCTACAAGTAAAGATGAGTCACCCAGCTCTGGATAAGATTTGCTCTCATTGTCTTCGCTCAAAGACATAGGATTTTTGTTGAGCATCACTTCAGTCACTCTGACTTTGTTCACTTGGACCCCGCTTAACAGTATGGTGGTTCCTATGACTCAACAAAGAAGAAAAGGAAACTACAAAACAACTATGTCTTCGCACTCCATAGTCTTCACATGAATGTCTTCTCATGTCATAATCTTCACTGTGAATATCTTCACAAACCACCATTGTCTTCAATGTCTTCACACATTTTTAGGGGTCATCTCTGGTAGGTAAACCGAATCAATAAGGGACTACTACCTGTGTTATCCTGCAATTCTCACAAACACATTGGTCCCTCAACCAAGTTTGTCGTCAATACTCCAAAACCAGCTAGGGGTGGCATTAGATGCACTTACAGCGACCCTAAAAAGAGGGAGGCGGAGGAGGAGGTGCACGCCCGCTGGCTTGCCGAAGAGGCTGAGCGGACGGCTCTAAAAGAGCTGGAGACGTCTCTCCCCATGAAGCGTGAGCTCAAAGCTGCTATTCAGCGAGTGCAGGAGGCTTGTCGAGGTCTCCGCGCTGACCTTGATGGGAGTGGGAATCAGCGGACATTGCTTCAACGGTAGGTGGAGGCCGCCGAAAAGGAAGCCGCCTCGCAGGAGCAGGCCGCATGGGTGGCCGATTAGAAGGCGCTCAGTTGGAGAAATATGGCAAGGAGGTCGCCATGCAGTGATACATCTCCAACGTATCTATAATTTATGAAGTATTCATGCTGTTGTTTTATCATTCTTGGTTGTTTTACAATCATTTTTTGGCAACTTTATATCATTTTTTGGGACTAACCTATTGACCTAGTGCCCATTGCCAGTTGTTGTTTTTTTTGCTTATTTTTACATCACAGGAAATCAATACCAAACGGAGTCCAAACGCAATGAAACTCCACGGAGATTTTTTATGGACCAGAAAGAACCCAATGGGCCAGAGCTGCACCTGGGTGGTACCCCGAGGGGGGCACAACCCACCAGGGCGCGCCAGGGCCCCCTGGCGCGCCCAGGTGGGTTGTGCCCACCTCGGTGGCCTCCCGCATCCCCTCTTTGCACTGTAAATTCCCAAATATTCCAAAACCCTTAGGGGTTACCTGAGAACATAAGTTCCGCCGCCGCAAGGCTCTGTAGCCATCCCTTTCCGGCACCTTGCCGGAGGGGGGAATCATCTCCGGTGGCCATCTTCATCATCCCGACGGCCACCACGATGAGGAGGGAGTAGTCCACCCTCGGGGCTGAGGGTTTGTACCAGTAGCTATGTGTTTAATCTGTCTCTCTCGTGATCTATATCATGGGCTTTGTTAATATAGTCGGATCATATGATGTTTCTACCCTGTATACTCATGTTATGATGAATTGAATCTTTACCCTTTGAAGTTTTGTCTTGTCGGATTGAATATTCAGAGATGAGAACACATGATATATATCTTGCGGTATGAATACTTGAGGTGACAATTGGGGTATCATATTGATTCACTTGATATGTGTCTTGGCATTCAACTCACGTATTCCCGCAGTGATATTGGGGTAATCTATGCATAGGGGTTGATGTACGTTTTTCTCTGGTAGAAACTTTGGGGTCTCCTTGTAGTTCTTTGTGTGGATTGAGTATTATGAATATGAATTTGCTTTGGTGTTATTCTAGTACGAACTCTTGATTAGATCGATTAGGAAGAATAGCTTGCGTTATTCTAGTACGAGCTCTAGGATAGATTGATCGGAAAGAATAGCTTTGAGGTGGTCTCATACCCTACAAACAACTTCTATCTTTTGTTCTCCGCTAATAGGAACTCGGGAGTGATTCTTTGCTGCACTTTGAGGGATAATCATATGATCCAACTATGTTAGCATTGTTGGGAGATTGCACTAGCGAAAGTACGGACCCTAGGCCTCATTTTTAAGCATTGCAATACCATTTTTGTGCCTGTTTACTAATTGCTACCTTGCTGTTTTTATTTATTCAGATTATAAAAATATATGTCTACCATCAATATTACACTTTTATCACCATCTCTTCGCCGAACTAGTGCACCTATACAATTTGCCATTGTATTGGGTGTGTTGGGGACACAAGAGATTTCTTGTATTTGGTTGCAGGGTCGCTTGAGAGAGACTATCTTCATCCTACGCCTCCCACGGATTGATAAACCTTAGGTCATCCACTTTAGGGAAAATTGCTACTGTCCTACAAAACTCTGAGCTTGGAGGCCCAACACGTGTCTACAAGAATAAAGTTGCGTAGTAGACATCAAGCTCTTTTCTGGCGCCGTTGCCGGGGAGGTGAGTGCATGAAAGTATATATTTAGATCTTGCAATTGAATCTTTAAGTTTCTTGTTTTATCACTAGTTTGTTTTATAAAAGAAAACTACAAAAAAATGGAATTGAGGTTGCATCATATTATCGATCATCTTTATAATATCTTCCTTGAAAATGATGGATCGGAAAATTGTGGTCAATTGTTAGAAGAAGAAGTCAATAAAATGTTTGGCACAAAATATTTGAATGATGAGCATGATTGCAATGTTGTTAGTATGAATTCTTTGAATATCCATGATGCTAATGATATGCAAAGCTACAAGCTTGGGGATGCTATATTTGATGGAGTTGATATTTTTACTCCCCCAAGTTTTGATGAGAAAATTTATTATGATGAAAGCATGCCTCCTATTTATGATGATTATATTGATGAAAGTGGGTTTGGAAGAGTTTCAACTCTAGGTACTAATGATCCCACTATTTTGGAGGGTGTTGAATCTTATTGTAATAATTATGAAAGTGGATTTGGAGAGGTCATGACTTTATTTAGTGATGAATCCACTATTTCGGAAGAGGTTTCAACTATCTATGATGATTATGGTGATAACATGTATGTTATAAAGAATAATGATAACCATGAAACTTGTCATCATGATTTTAATTTTCACTCTCATGATAGTTATTTTGTTGAGTTTGCTCCCACTACTATTGATGAGAAGAAATTTGCTTATGTGGAGAGTAATAAGTTTTCTATGCTTTTGTGTCATGAAAAGAATGATTTATGTTATATTGTTGAATTTCTTCATGATTCTACTGAAAATTATTATGAGGGAGGAACTTATGCTTGTACAAATTGCAATAATATCAAGTTTCCTCTCTATGTGTTGAAAGTTTTGAAGTTATGCTTGTTTTGCCTTCCTATGCTAGTTGATTCTTGTTCCCATAAGTTGTTTGCTCACAAAATCCCTATGCATAGGAAGTGGGTTAGACTTAAATGTGCTATTCATATGCTTCATGATGCTCTCTTTGTGTTTCAATTCTTATCTTTTATGTGAGCATCATTGAAATCATTATGCCTAACTAAAAAGGCATTAAAGAAAAGCGCTTGTTGGGAGACAACCCAACACTTTTACCTACTGTTTTTGTGTGTTCACATGATTATGCTACTATAGTAATAATGTTTTGGTGCTTTTGTTTCAATAAAGTGCCAAGTAAAGCCTCTAGGATCATGTTGGGTGATAGTTGATTTGATCTTGCTGAAAAACAGAAACTTTTGCACTCACGAAAATAATTCTTATTTTTAAAAGAAGAGTGATTTTGAGTTGATTTCTTTTGCGGAAGATTAATATACAAATTGCTCACGTGGTCAAATTTTTTCAGAATGTTTGGAGTAGCAGAAGTATGGTAGTTATCTAGATCATTACAGACTGTTCTGTTTTTGACAGATTCTGTTTTCAATACATAGTTTGCTTGTTTTCTAGTTTCTATGGCTTATATTGATCAATATAAATTGTGGAAATGATATGCTACAGTAGGAATTGTGTGGAAACAATTATGTATCTTGTCTTTGACAGTACCAAAGTGAAATGGTTTGCTCTTTATCATACTAACCTATCTCACGAAGTTTTATTAAGTTTTGTGTGATTGAAGTTTTCAAGTTTTGGGTGATATATCGATATGAGGAGAATAAGGAGTGACAAGACCCTAAGCTTGGGGATGCCCAAGGAACCCCAAGTTAATATCCAATAAATATCCAAGCAACTAAGCTTGGGGATGCCCCGGAAGGCATCCCCTCTTTCGTCTTCAACATCATCGATAACCTCACTCGGAGCTATGTTTTCATTCGTCACATGATATGTGTTTTTCTTGGAGCGTCAAATTATTTTGTTAAGAATTTGCTTGCTGTTATTTAGAATAATTTTTTGCATCTTTTATTTCAATAAAACTGGCATTGATAGCCTTTGCCATGCTTATCTTGCAAGTATACATGTTTCTGTTTGAAAAGAGAAAGTTTATCGATGTTGCGAAAATTCCCGAGGAAAGTCAGAATGTGATAAAATGTTGAAATTTTTTGCATAATAATCTCTGATAAATTTTCTACAGTGTGGTAGAATTTCATAATGTTTGGAGTTGAATAAGTATTGATACTCTTGCATTCTTTATAGACTGTACTGTTTTGGCAGATTGCTGTTATGTTTGCATTGTTTGCATATGCTTGCTTGTTTAATGAATCTATTTGAGGATAGGAGTATTAAATATGCAGAGGCATTTAGTATGCAATGCTGAATAATAATTTTAGTGATTTGCTACAGTAGAGAATGATAAGGTTTTTGCATTGGTTTACACTAACTTATCTCACGAGTTCTTGTTGAGTTTTGTGTGGATGAACTTTTGAGATTTAGGAAAACCGTGATATGATAGGAATTAAGGAGACACAAAAGCTCAAGCTTGGGGATGCCCCAGGCTCCCCAAGATATATTCCAAGAAGTCTCAAGCATCTAAGCTTGGGGATGCCCCGGTAGGCATCCCACCTTTCTTCTTCAACAATGATTGGTTAGTATCGGTTGAGCCTAAGTTTTTGCTTCTTCACATGATGTGTGCCATTCTTAGAATGTCATTTTATTTTGTTTTGCTTGCTGTTTTAATAAAATACTTAGATCTGAAAGTTTTAAATAAGAGAGAGTCCTCAATTAGCTACCCATTTACTTAACTACTCGTTTGATCTTCACTTTTATCTTTTTGGAGTAGTTTGTCATTTGCTCTTGTGCTTCACTTATATACTTTGAGCAAATTGTTGAATAAATTGAATGTCATGAAGTTGAAATCATATCATGCCTAGTGGTAGCTTCACATTGGGTTTAGAAAGTGAAATATTTTGAGGCCTGGCAATCACAATATTGGTCATACAAACAATTCACGAATAATTAGTATAAGGAAGAGAACTTTCACATGCTAATACACTATCCTAGAAATCTTTTGTGATTGTGAGCCCCCATCAAAATATTATATGCCAAAATTGTTGACGTTAGACAAGGAAGTGAACGTAATGATTTATGTTTGCTCATATTCACATAGAAGTTATATTGTCATAGATCCTTCAACATGTGGTGCTTGCTCCCCATCTTTGCTAGCAAAAAATTCCGCACCAAGTAGAGATACTACTTGTGCATCCAAAAACCCTTAAAGCCAAATGTTATTTTCAAGAGTCCACCGTACCTACCTATATGTGGTATTTCCGTGCCGTTCTAAGCAAATTTGTATGTGCCATCTCTAAATTTCAAATAAATTTCTCTTTTATGTGCTCGTACCGCTCGCGAGGCGGTGATGGGTGGCCAATATTTTCCATTCTAGATGTGTTATTCTCATGATGAGTGTTTATTCACTTGTCATTGGACGAGAGTAAGGTAAAGATATTAGGGATGCCCAGTCCCGAAATGAAAAATGAATTTACTTTATGTTGTCAAATAATAAATTCCTTGGAAAGTGTTGGTATGGAGGGCACCCGTGGATACGGTTAGCCATGGAAAGTGAAAGTATGGTGGAAAAAGGAATAAACTTTATTTTCTGTTTGGGAACCGCCTATGATATATCTAGCATGGAAAGTGTTGGGAGCTCTAAGTCGTTTTCATTGGTGGGAAAAGTATGCCTCTCAAAATATTTTTTATCTCTCAATTTTTGCTTTGAGCTCTGGCACCTCTACAAATCCCTACTTCCCTCTGCGAAGGGCCTATCTTTTACTTTCCTTTTTATTTTTCTCCTTTGGCAAGCATCATGTGGTGAGGAAAGATCTAGGCACATATGTCTAGTTGAATATGGGTAGCATGAGTTATTATTGTTGACTTCACCCTTGAGGTGAATACGTTGGGAGGCAAAAACAATAAGCCCCTATCTTTCTACGTGTCCGGTTGAAACGTTTTGCTCATGTGTATGCAGTGAGTGTTAGAAATCATAGAAGACTATATGATAGTTGAGTATGTGGAGCTCTTACCTAAACTCTGTTGAATAAGTTGAATTGCAATTGCTTGGTGACTAAGAACATAGGTTGTTGAGTTTCAAGAGATTTCATTGTTTGAACCTTAACATGTGAATTGGTTGCTACTATGACATGAGAAGTTTTATAAGAAATAATTGCTGTTATGATGCTAGGAAAAGTGATTGAAATTGTCATTGATCAAACTTGTGCACTTTGCTAGCATTCACACTTCATAAATTATTTCTTTTATCATTTACCTACTCGAGGACGAGTAGGAATTAAGCTTGGGGATGCTGACACGTCTCCAATGTATCTATAATTTATGAAGTATTCATGCTATTATTTTATCATTCTCGGGTGTTCTACAATCATTTTATGGCAACTTTATATCATTTTTTGGGACTAACCTATTGACCCAGTGCCCAGTGTCAGTTGCTGTTTTTTGCTTGTTTTTTACATCGCAGGAAATCAATACCAAACGGAGTCCAAACGCAACGAAACTCCACGGAGATTTTTTATGGACCAGAAGGAACCCAATGGGCCAGAGCTGCACCTGGGGGGTGCCCCGAGGGGGGCACAACCCACCAGGGCACGCTAGGGCCCCCTGGCACGCCCAAGTGGGTTGTGCCCACCTCGATGGCCTCCCGCACCCCCTCTTTGCACTATAAATTCCCAAATATTCCGAAACCCTTCGGGGTTACCCTAGATCAGAAGTTCCGCCGCCGCAAGGCTCTGTAGCCATGAGAAACCAATCTAGACCCTTTTCGGCACCCTGCCGGAGGGGGGAATCATCTCCGGTGGCCATCTTCATCATCCCAACGGCCACCACGATGAGGAGGGAGTAGTCCACCCTCGGGGCTGAGGGTTTGTACCAATAGCTATGTGTTTAATCTCTCTCTCTCTCGTGATCTATATCATGGGCTTTATTAATATAGTCAGATCATATGATGTTTCTACCCTCTATACTCTTGTTATGATGAATTGAATCTTTATCCTTTGAAGTTTTGTCTTGTCGGATTGAATATTCAGAGATGAGAACACATCATATATATCTTGCGGTATGAATACTTGAGGTGACAATTGGGGTATCATGTTGATTCACTTGATATGTGTCTTGGCATTCGAGTCGCGGATTCCCGCGGTGATATTGGGGTAATCTATGCATAGGGGTTGATGCACGTTTTTCTCCGGTAGAAACTTTGGGGTCTCCTTGTAGTTCTTTGTGTGGATTGAGTATTATGAATATGAATTTGCTTTGGTATTATTCTTGTACGAACTCTTGATTAGATCGATCGGGAAGAATAGCTTGCGTTATTCTAGTACAAACTCTAGGATAGATTGATCGGAAAGAATAGCTTTGAGGTTGTCTCATACCCTACAAACAACTTCTATCTTTTGTTCTCCACTAATAGGAACTCGGGAGTGATTCTTTGCTGCACTTTGAGGGATAATCATATGATCCAACTATGTTAGCATTGTTGGGATATTGCACTAGCGAAAGTACAGACCCCAGGCCTCATTTTTAAGCATTGCAATACCGTTTTTGTGCCTGTTTACTAATTGCTACCTTGCTGTTTTTGTTTATTCAGATTATAAAAATATATTTCTACCATCAATATTACACTTTTATCACCATCTCTTCGCCGAACTAGTGCACCTATACAATTTGCCATTGTATTGGGTGTGTTGGGGACACAAGAGATTTCTTGTATTTGGTTGCAGGGTCGCTTGAGAGAGACTATCTTCATCCTACGCCTCCCACGGATTGATAAACCTGGTCATCCACTTGAGATTGCTACTGTCCTACAAAACTCTGCGCTTGGAGGCCCAACACGTGTCTACAAGTATAAAGTTGCGTACTAGACATCATGCAGCTTGCTGAAGCCCAATAATGCTATCAGAATCTGGAGATCGCAACTCGAGGTCTGTGCCGGGAGGCCTCCTTTTCGTAGCCGTATGGGCAGTGTTGTATGGTTGTATTTATATACGCCTTCTGCTGTTCATTTTGCAGGTCTGATATCTCCTTTTTATTGATCCATTATTGCAACAAGAAAGGGTATCCCGCACCTATTTCCCTAGAGGTGACCCTGGGTATCGAACCCACGAGAGGAAGACTTCCTTGAAGCGATGGTCTTTAGCAAGCTTTTGTCAAAGTGTCAAATACACCTTTTGACCGGATCAACAAGCAAATAGTGATTAAAAAACTTATAATAAAAATAAGGTACGGGGATGAGGTCTTTGCTTACAACCATGTATTGTTGTTGGGATAAAAAATGATATTAGTTTGTGCTCGGGACGTCACCCATCAAGAGGTGCTTGTGTCGTTTGCAATGGGGGATGTGTCCAAATAGCATCCTGACCGGTATGAGTCCTGCATCAAGAATCAGTTGTCCTACCAAAGGCCCTATCCATCTCACGGGGTTGCCCCGATAATTAATATAATAATATCAGACAAAAGCTTTGGGCGTTCACTGACTACACCTCATGAATCCCCAAGGATATGATCCATGTTACCCTATTAAACCTTACTGTCATCGGTGTCAGGTAAAACACTTCACGGTCCCCTTGCTCCTAACCTCACCGGTGCTCGATCTCCATGATCCTGGGTACCTGCAGGGATGAAGGTCGCGGACAAGACAATAGATACTTCACGTTGAAATTTTATTTTACACATACAAGATGTTGTGTCAAAGACAACCGTCGACCACTTCACCAAATACCCGGGGCTACGAGGCTTATGCCTCACCCCATACCTTACCAGACTACTCACACATGGAGATCCGATCGCGAGAAGAAATCATTTAAGAACACATCTTGATATTGGTTGATTGCAATATGTCTTACAATGGATGTTGTCATGGTTTTTTCATGGCAGATGTCCTCAAAAAAGGACTTAGTCGTGAGGCCATCGCAGCTAGGTAGTAGCTCGAACGGGGTTGATCAGAATCGACAAACACGGGTTTACCCAGGTTCGGCCCCTCACGGTGGAGGCAATAGCCTACTTCCTGCTTGATTGATTATTGCTTTGTTTCTCAATTACAAGGGTGCGACTTGGCTAACCTAGTACTCGAGAGCTTGTCACTTAGTCCTTTCTTCCTCGGGGGCTCCCCTTTATAGATAGGTTGAGGCCTTGAGGTTACAACAGAATCTGGGTCGTACTATGACCCGTGTCCTAATATATCTCATAATTATCTTGCCTCCCAAGTAAGAGAATTTCCTTATAACCTCTTCAATGAGCCGGCCTACAGACACTCGGCTATGAGACGGCTTGCTCTATGAGTCGCTTCCTGTGCCTTGAGTTTCATAGTCATTGTGGTCCATATAACAAATCTGCTCTTCGAGTAGCCACTGGATAACCAGGCCATAGTCTGGCCGGGTCATATCGTGGGGTGATAACCCACAAGTATAGGGGATCACAACAGTTTTTGAGGGTAGAGTATTCAACCCAAATTTATAGATTCGACACAAGGGGAGCCAAAGAATATTTGTAAGTATTAGCAGTTGAGTTGTCAATTCAACCACACACGGAGATTAAATATCTGCAGCAAAGTGATCAATAGCACAGTAATATGATAGTTTGATAGTAGTAGTGACAATAGCAGTGGTAACGGTAACAATACTAACAGTTTTGTAGTGGTTGAAACAGTAGCACTAGCAATAGTAACTTAGCAAGAAAAATATGTGAAAAACTAGTAGGCATTGGATCGGTGATTTCGTTGGATAATATAAAAGTCATAACCTAGGGCGACACAGAACTAGCTCCAGTTCATCGGAACTAGGGTCAGCGGAGCCTCGTGGGCCCCACTACCCACCAGGGCGTGCCAAAGGGGGTGGCACACCCTGGTGCCTTGTGGGCAGCTGGGGCCCCCTCCAGTGGGTCTTGGTTCCATTAATTTTTATTTATTCCAAAATAATTCTCCGAAAAGTTTCATCCAATTCCGAGAACTTTTATTTCTGCACAAAAACAACACCATGGTAGTTCTACTGAAAACAAAGTCAGTCTGGGTTAGTTTCATTCAAATCATGCAAATTAGAGTCCAAAACAAGAGGAGAAGCGTTAGGAAACGTAGATACGGTATCAAATCCCCCAAGCTTAACCTATTAACCATGCAAGCAATAACTTTTAGAAATTATATTCACTCATACCAATGGCATAATCAACTAGCGAGCAATAATAAAATATTTCAAACGCCAACAAACAATCATGATATAATATGACAACAATGGTATCTCGCTAGCCCTTTCTAAGACCGCAAAACATAAATGCAAAGCACCTCCAAAGTTCAAGCAACGACTAAACATTATAATTCATTGTAGAAGAGATCCAGTCATGATGCATTCAACATTAAGTATACACAATGCATGAGGATGACAATAGTGCTCTCAGGACTGGCGCTTGTTTGAGAAGGTGATGACTCAACATAAAATTAAAATAACATGAAAGTAAATAGATAGGCCCTTCACAGAGGGAATCAGGGATTTGCATGCCAGAGCTCGAAGCTTAAATCAGAGATAAATATGATTTTGGTAGGTATACCCTTTCTGTCAACGTTACGACTAAGAGTTTTCAATATCTTCCATGCTAAAAAATAGCGGTGCTTCCCAAGTGATAAAACTAAAGTTTACCCCCCGTCCACCATCAAACACAAGCCATGGCTAGCTGATCCTCGGGTTCTCTCCATACCAACAACAGCCCGGGGGAGTTTTGTTCAATTATTTGTAATTTTTGATTTCGGGACCAGGCATCCTTTTACCAGCCCCTCTCGTGCAAGGACGAGTGAACAAACACTCATCATGAGAATAACCCACTTAGCATGGAAGATACTAACCACCCCCTGTCGCTCCATGAGCGGTCCAGGCACACAAAACAGATGTTCATTTGAATTTTTAGAGGTGGCAGATGCAAATTTACTTGGAACGACAGGGTAATACCGCATATAGGTAGATATAGTGGACTCATATGGAATAAATTTGGTTTAAGGATTTTGATGCACAAGCAGTATTCCCGCTTAGTACATGCGAAGGCTAGCAAATAGGTTGAGAAGCGGCCAGCTAGAGAGCAAAAACGGTCATGACCACGCACTATGAATAATTAACATTGAGTACTAGCATGAGTAGGATATAGACACCATGAACATAAATATCATAGAGGTTTTGCTGGTTTTGATTCAACTACATGTGTGAACATGTGGGAAGTCAAGCCACTTGAAACATTCAGAGGAGGATACCATATCATCATACTACATCACAATCATTTTAATGCATGTTGGCATCTAAGATAAATCATTATCCACTCCTAGCTACTTAAGCATGGCATGAGCAACTATAATCTCTAATTGTCATTGCAAGCATGTTTAATCATAATATGCTGAATCATGGATACTGAGTTAAACATATTTACAAAAACAAAAACAAGTTGAGTACATACCCGCTTTTCCCTGCCATAGTCTCTTCATCAAATATCGTCATTATTGCCTTTCACTTGCACGACCAAATGATATGAAAATTATAATAATGCAAGAATTTCATGGACTAAGCTGGAATCTACAACATTTTCTTCAGAGGAGAAGACAAAAAAATATGGGCTCTTTGTTAGATCAACAAAAATGCATACGAGAGCCACTCAATATTTTCATTACGGTCTTCTCCTTGGTACGACTCAACAAAAAGAAAACAATTTTAGGGAAACACACTAAAATATTTTTGGAGTTTTTAGTTTTTTCTTGAAAAAGGAAACAAATTAAAGAAATAAAAACAAGAACGAGAAAAACTATTTACACGGGAAAACTCCCAACAAGTAAAAGAAGAAAAGTGAAATCTTTTTGGGTTTTCTTTTAATACTACAACTAAATTAAACTAGCAAGAAAACCGAAAAGAAGCAAGAAATATTTTTGTATTTTCTCAAAGTTTTCCGAACACACAAGAAGAAAGCGAGAAAAATAAAACTAACATGGATAATACAATGGAAAAGTGTGAACGCCGACAACTGAAATGAAATGTGTGAACATGAATGTAATGTCGGTGGAAATACGTACTCCCCCAAGCTTAGGCTTTTGGCCTAGCCTCGTAATCACCATTCGCGGCCTGGATAAAAGTCAGAGTGACAACTCACGGAGGCACTCGGTGCGGCCTCCCCAGCCCGTCGGACAGCCTCGACCACCGCGTTGTACTCGCGCGCCTCGCTCTCATAAATGTAGTATCTTCCTTTATTCTGGTAATCAAAGAGAGCAGGTGCAGGCAAAATAACAGGTACACTGGTTTTTATTTAAACATCAAGTGGTAATAATAGTTAGTGGCTGTAGCCTTAATGAACTGATGACGCTTCATGACCTCAAAGTCTAGGTATTGAGTAGGTAAGATAGGATCATTGGGCCAAGGCGACACACCCAGCTTCCTAGCTACACGGGCGCCATAAATCCCGTCATAAAAATGAACACTGTCAGCATTGCATTGCAACCTCCGTGCAACAATCTCTCCAAGATTATAACATTTTATTCCTGTCAGGGCAGTGTGTGTGAGGCTCAAGTCAGGAGCACAAAGTGTGCTGCAATCTTGCTTGCCCATGATGCATTTGCCATTAAAGAGTGCAAAGTAATGAATCGATGGGAAATGTAAACTTTTTTATTCTAGCTTGTGTCACTCCTCTATCCTCACCATAACAGAGACTAGTTAAAAATGACTCATAATCAGATTTTGTTGGTTCATCAAGCGAACCCCAATAAGGAATTTTGCAAGCAACACAAAACTCTTCTAGAGGCATAGTCGAGGAGCCACACGTGGTGATCCCCAAGGGGTCAAAGCCTCCAAGGGGCAAGACGGGCCTTTGGCCATGGAGACCTCGGTCACCCGATCCGAGGAGACCCACACCTCCTCCACTCACGAGGACAACATGGAGGAGGACACGGGGGAAGGGAAGCCTTCCCTCAAGGGGAAGAGGCCAGTGTCCAAGGACGCCGAGGCAGAAGCATGACCAAAGGGCTAGAAGAGGTCGTGCAAGGCCTCCACCGAGCCTGCCGGCGGTCCTACTCCGCCAGAGAAGACCAACTTCTCCGACGAATCAGAAAATGACCTCCTTGAGCTTGGAAGGGAGAAGCCAGCGCCCCGGAGATATGTCATCGTAACCATATTTGGTCTTCAAAAAGTCTTTTCATCAAGATAAAACTCATACGGGTTAATTTCTTCAGTCCGCCGAAGGTACGCCTCAGCTTGGACACCTCAAGCGGGCTACCGACCGCCAGCGAGACGCCCGTCGGTGTTCTGGGAACCAGGGTACCCAGACTTGCCTACCTGCAGCCCACGGCGTGGCTCCATCGGTGGCCTGGTACGGCCCATCTACGAGACCATCAAGACAAGACCCTCACGAGGGGCCAAGCCTCACAAGGCGGGCGACATCAAGACCTGCGGAGGGAGCAGCCTCCCCAGGCTGCCTCCTGTGGAGCGGAGATTACTATGCAGGTGCCCAACCTCATGAGGTTGGGATGACGCAAGCCATGACGACCAAGGCCAGGCAGGCGCCAGCGGGTGCACAGGAGCAAGTTTCCTCTTTGGTGCTAAGGAGGCAAGCGCAGGCGCAGGTCCTGAGGAATCAGGCAAAGGTTTCCATTCCCGTGCAACAAGACCAAGACCGCCAGGACGGCAGGATGGATGTCATCGCCGAGCCCACCGCAGCGTCACGACCAGAAGCTTTGTAGGCGAAGACCACCTTTCATCAGGATAAGACGTACTACTTGTCCCCTTTCAAATTGGCCACTATGGGATCCCTTTTAGCCTTCATTTTCGAGGAAGAGGACCGAGGCCACTATAAGTATAGGTTAGCAACCACCATAGAAGGGGATATGAAGCTGGTTGACTCATTCCCCCGCCAGGGCAGACCTCGCGAGGTTGTTCTTCCTTCATACTAGTTCATCCTCAGCCCCTCGTGAGGCAAATCCACCACAAAGCAGGAGTAGGGTCTTACACCGCAAGGTGGCCCAAACCTGGATAAAACTGCCGTGTCCATCTTCTTCCTTGTTCATCGAGCTAGGCCGTGGGGGCGACGAGCTGGTTGGCTGGAGAGGTTGAGTTCTTCACACACGCCCCAGAGTTCGAACATTTCTTGGGTCCATGGAGCTCTGAATCCGACATTTGGCGTGCCAGATAGGGGCATGTCGAAGCCTCTCTCCCAACGTTTGCTCCGCCGCCGTTCGGTCGTTCCTATGGCTGACGCTCGCCATGTCCGTGCCGAGCGCCGGGCCGCTTGTGTCACCTAGACGGCTCCTGTGGGCAATGGCGCACCTCGCCGCTCTACCTCCCCGGTGGCTAACGCCGCCACCGACACTGCTGCCCACGGGCAGCAGGACTCGTCGCTGCCATTGATAATCCCCAAGTGCATGGAATCATCGTAGCAATTCCCAAAGGTGGAAGTGATAAGTATGGAGTGTCGAACCCACAAGGAGCTAAAGGTAAGATCATTATTCTCTCAAGTCCTATCTGCCACTGATACGACTCTACGTACACCGAACGTTTGCTTCCAACTAGAAACGAGAAAGAAAACTATGTTGTGGGTAGGACGAGGATAACTTTGCATGGCATCGGAGAGCTAAAATATAAAAGTAGGTGCTGTTATCATAAAGTTAGAATATATTACTTTATCTTATAAATAGCGAGTGTGGAATAATGATGGGTCGGTGTGCGGAATTATCCTAGGCAATTGTTAATAAGACCGGTAGTCATCATTGCAATTTCATATGAGGGAGAGGCATAAGCTAACATACTTTCTCTTCTTGGATCATATGCACTTATGATTGGAACTCTAGCAAGCATCCACAACTACTAAAGATCATTAAGGTAAAACACAACCATAGCATTAAAGCATCAAGTCCCCTTTATCCCATACGCAACAACCCCCTTACTCGGGTTTATGCTTCTGTCACTCAAGCAACTCACTATAAGCGAATCATAAACGTATTGCAACACCCTATAGCGGGAGTCCCTCATGCTTGCGCGACACAGAGGGCACAATAGGAAAGCACCAAAATGAAATATACAACTCATACCAATCTCGATCATCAATCAACCCAAAGACAAAGGATATCTACTCAAAACATCATAGGATGGCAACACATCATTGGATCATAATACGTGGCATAAAGCACCATGTTCAAGTAGGGATTACAATGGGGTGCGGGAGAGTGGACCGCGTAAAAGAGATGAGGATGGTGATGATGATGGTGATGTTGATGAAGACAATCACCGCGGCGATGATTCCCCTCCCGATGGCACTCCGGCGCCACCGAGAGAGAGGAGGAGAGGTTCTCCCCCTTGTGCTTTCTCCTCCATGGCCTCCCCCCTAGATGGGGAGAGGTTCTCCCTCTGGTCCTTGGCCTTCATGACAATGATGGCCCCTCCGGGATCCTCCTCCATGGCCTCCGGTGATGATGGCCTCCTCCGGCAGGGTGCCAGAGAGGGCCTAGATTGATTTATCATGGCTACAGAGGCTTGCAGGGGCGGAACTTCCGATCTAGGTCATTTTCTGGAGGTTTGGGCATTTATAGGAGAGGTTGGCGTCGAGAACAAGTCAGGGGCCCCACGGGAAGTCCACGAGGCACAGGGGCGTGCCCCGGGGGGTGGGGGCGCCCCCACCCTCGTGGGGCCCATGGGACTCCCCTCCAGTAACTCTTTGTTCCATTATTTTTTATATTTTCCAGAAAAATTCTCCGTTGATTTTCAGCGCATTCAGAGAACTTCTATTTCTGCACAAAAACAACACCACGGTAGTTCTGCTGAAAACAGCGTCAGTCCGGGTTAGTTCTAATCAAATCATACCAAAATCATACAAAACAATAGTAAACATGGCATGAATACTTCATAAATTATAGATACGTTGGAGACGTATCAACATCCCCAAGCTTAATTCCCGCTCATCCTCGAGTAGGTAAATGATAAAAGAAATAATTTATGAAGCATGAATGCTAGCAAGTGCTTAAGTTTGATCAATGATAGTTTCAATCACTTTTTCTAGCATCATTATATATCATAACAGTAGCTCAACTCATAAAACTTCTCATGATCAAGTAACAAGCTATTCACATGTTAAAGTATAGATCATAAACTTTCTTGAAAACTAACAACCCATGCTCTTAGTCATCAAACAATTGCAATTCATCTTATTTTCGGGAAGGGTCTATGTAAGAGCTTTGATTCAGCAAACTCCACATACTCAACTATCATTTAATCTTTCACAATTGCTAACACTCATGTGATATTTATGGGTTCAAAGTTTTAATCGGACACAGAGAAAGATAGGGGCTTATAGTTTCGCCTCCCAACCTTTTACCTCAAGGGTAATGTCAACAATAATAATTTATGAAAACCTACATCCAAGTGCATATATATATATCCAGATCACTCCAACACAAAGTGCTTGCCAAAGGAAAAAGTGTAAAAAGGAAAGGTGATGATCACCATGACTTTTGTATAAGGGTAGAACATAAAAGTAAAAGACAGACCCTTTGCAGAGGGAAGCAGAGGTTGTCATGCGCTTTTATGGTTGGATGCACAAAATCTTAATGCAAAAGAATGTCACTTTATATTGCCGCTTGTGATAAAGACCTTTATTATGCAGTCCTTCGTTTTTATTTCTTCCCTATCACAAGTTCGTATAAAGCTTATTTTCTTTGCACTAATAGATCATACATATTTAGAGAGCAATTTTTATTGCATGCACCTATGACAACTTACTTGAAGGATCTTACTCAATCCATAGGTAGGTATGGTGGACTCTCATGGCAAAACTAGTTTAAGGGATGTTTGGAAGCACAAGTAGTATTTCTACTTGGTGCAAAGAATTTGGCTAGCATGAGAGGGAAAGGCAAGTTCAACGTGTTGGATGATCCAAGACAATATAACGTTTCGGATATAGGAAAACATAACCTATTAAGTTGTCTTCCTTGTCCAACATCAACCTTTTAGCATGTCATATTTTAATGAGTGCTCACAATTACAGAAGATGTCCAAGATAGTATATTTATATGTGAAATCTCTCTTCCTTCAATATTCTTTCATGAATTGTTCAAGTGACCAATTCTGCGTTTGCTAACTTTCAATAAGTTTACTCCCTATACTTATTATGTGTGAAGTCATTACTCCCCATGTTATAAGCATATGAAGCATATATAAATTCAGATTTATGATATTCAATTCATTCGACCATTTACTCATAGGATATATGTGAAGCACATGAGTAAATCACAAAATACTCCAAAAAGATATAAGTGAAGAACACTGAATAGTCAAATAATTAACTAGCCATAGGAGGATTCTTTTTCATTCGAGATTTAAGATCCAACAATTTTATTAAAACAGCAAGTAAAATTTAAAATACTCTCCAAGCAAAGCACATATCATGTGACGAATAAAAATATAGCTCCGAGTAAGGTATACCGATTGTTTTGAAGACGAAAGAGGGGATGCCTTCCGGGGCATCCCCAAGCTTAGGCACTTGAGTCTTCCTTGAATATTACCTTGGGGTGCCTTGGGCATCCCCAAGCTTAGGGTCTTTCCACTCCTTATTCTCCTCATATTGATATCTCACCCAAATCTTGAAAACTTCAATCACACAAAACTTAACGGAACTTCGTGAGATAGGTTAGTATGATAAAGAGTAAACCATTCACTTTGGTACTGTCAAATACAAGGTTCATAATTGTTATCACACAATGCCTACTGTACCATATCATTTCTACAATTTATATTGAGAAATATAAGTCACAGAAACTAGAAAACAAGCAAACTATGCAATGAAAACAGAATCTGTCAGAAACAGAACAGTCTGTAATGATCTGAATGGAAACCATACTTCTGCTACTCCAAAAATTATGAAATAAATTGGTGGACATGAGGAATTTGTCTATTAATATTCTGAAAAAATAATCAAATAAAATTCACTCTTCTGTAAAACATGACAGCTAATCTCATGAGCGCAAAGTTTCTGTTGTTTACAGCAAGATCACACTAACTTTCACCCAAGTCTTCCCAAAGGTCTTACTTGGTACTTTATTGAAACAAAAGCTATAAAACATGATTACTATATTATATTAATCATGTAAACACACAAAAATAGTAAGGGTAAATATTGGGTTGTCTCCCAACAAGCGCTTTTCTTTAATGCCTTTTAGCTAGGCATGATGATTTCAATGATGCTCACATAAAAGATAAGAATTAAAGCATAAAGAGAGCATCATGAAGAATATGACCAGCACGTTTAAATCTAACCCACTTCCTATGCCTAGGGATTTTGTGAGCACACAATTTATAGGAACAAGAATCACTAGCATAGGAAGGGAAAACAAGTATAACTTCAAAACTTTAAGCACATAGAGAGGAAACTTGGTATTATTGCAACTCCTACAAACATGTATTACTCCCTCATAATAATTTTCAGTAGCATCATGAATGAGTTCAACAATATAACCATCTCATAAAGCATTCTTTTCATGATCTACAAGCATAGAAATTTTACTACTCTCCACATAAGCAAAATTCTTCTCATTCGGAATAGTGGGAGCAAACTCAACAAAATAACTGTCATGTGAGGCATAATCTAATTGAAAATTAAAATCATGATGACAATTTTCATGGTTACCATTATTCTTTATAGCATACATGTCATCACAATAATTATCATAGGTAGCAACTTTGTTCTCATAATCAATTGGAACCTCTTCCGAAATAGTGGAATCATTACTAACTAAAGTCGACACTCTTCTAAATCCACTTTAGATGATAGTATTATTCATACTCCAAAAGATATAAGTGAAGTTCATGGAGCATTATACAATTAATATAGACTAACCAATATCCAAGCTCAAAATATATAAGTGAAGCACACGAAGCATTCTATAAAACCATACTCAAAAGATTTAAGTGAAGCACAAAGAGCAATTCTATAAGATCATACTTAAAAGATATAAGTGAAGCATATGAAGTATTCTATAAATAAATAAAGGGATATCTCATACTAGCATGGTTCTAAAAGGAAAAACAAAAACACAAAGGACACAAATCATGTGAACAAAACAAAAAACCGAGGTATACCGATAATTGTTGAAGAAGAAAGATGGGATGCCAACCGGGGCATCCCCAAGCTTAGATGCTTGAGTATCCTTGAAATATTTACTTGGGGTGCCTTGGGCATCCCCAAGCTTGAACTCTTGCCTCTCTTTATTCTTCTCATATTGATAGCTCCTCGATCTTCGAACACTTCATCCACACAAAACTTTAAGAAAAACTTTGTGAGATCCGTTAGTATAATAAAGCAAATCACTACCTTTAGGTACTGTTGCAAACTTATTCCAATTTCATATTAGAACTATATCTACTGTATTCCAACTTCACCATGGTTCATACCCCCCGATACTACCCATAGGTTCATCAAAATAAGCGAACAACACATAGAAAACAGAATCTACCAAAAACAGGACAGTCTGTAGTAATCTGGAAGTTTAGTGTACTTCTGTAACTCCAAAAATTCTAAAAAAAATATGAAAATTTAAAAAAATTGTACAGAAGTAATGTGCAAAAAGTTTCAGACCCATTTGACTTTCCAGTAAAAAATGTAAATTCACGCTCTACAGCCAAAGTTTCTGTTTTTGTACTACACATAGTAAACAAGCAATCTGATCATCCTAAAACCAAAGCTTTGCACATTATTTTTATAATACAATGGATATATACAAGGGCATAATTATTTTCAGAGAAGCTTCCATGAATTTTTTTACATTGTTTCCATGAGCATGAACACAAGTGCTCAAGGTCGACCCTCACTTCTTCAATGCATAATCTTCCAATCACTTCTCTTATTGAAAAACTTTTAGGCATGAAAGGCAAATTTTTTTTTTTGTATTTTCATTGTTTTAATTTTTTTGTATGTTTCACCCACAACTAAACAGAAACAAAAAGGAAAAACAAAATATACTTAGTGAAGAAAGCAAACAAGCACACACGAGAATATCAACCCCACGCTATTGCTCCCCGGCAACGGCGCCAGAAAAGAGATGATAATCCCCAAGTGCAGGGAATCATCGTAGCAATTCCCAAAGGTGGAAGTGATAAGTATGGAGTGTCGAACCCACAAGGAGCTAAAGGTAAGATCAATATTCTCTCAAGTCCTATCTGCCACTGATACGACTCTACGTACACCGAACGTTTGCTTCCAACTAGAAACGAGAAAGAAAACTATGTTGTGGGTATGAAGAGGATAACTTTGCATGGCATCGGAGAGCTAAAATATAAAAGTAGGTGCTGTTATCATAAAGTTAGAATATATTACTTAATATTATAAATAGTGAGTGTGGAATAATGATGGGTCGGTGTGCGGAATTATCCTAGGCAATTGTTAACAAGACCGGTAGTTGTCATTGCAATTTCATATGAGGGAGAGGCATAAGCTAACATACTTTCTCTTCTTGGATCATATGCACTTATGATTGGAACTCTAGCAAGCATCCGCAACTACAAAAGATCGTTAAGGTAAAACGCAACCATAGCATTAAAGCATCAAGTCACCTTTATCCCATACGCAACAACCCCCTTACTTGGGTTTATGCTTCTGTCACTCAAGCAACCCACTATAAGCGAATCATAAACGTATTGCAACACCCTACAGCGGGAGTCCCTCACGCTTGCGCGACATGGAGGGCACAATAGGACATCACCAAAATAAAACATACAACTCATACCAATCTAGATCATCAATCAACCCAAAGACAAAGGATATCTACTCAAAACATCATAGGATGGCAACACATCATTGGATCATAATACGTGGGATAAGGCACCATGTTCAAGTAGGGATTACAGCGGGGTGCGGGAGAGTGGACCGCATAAAAGAGATGAGGATGGTGATGATGATGGTGATATTGATGAAGACGATCACCGCGGCAATGATTCCCCTCCCGATGGCACTCCGGCGCCACCGAGAGAGAGGAGGAGAGGTTCTCCCCCTTGTGCTTTCTCCTCCATGGCCTCCCCCTAGATGGGGAGAGGTTCTCCCTCTGGTCCTTGGCCTTCATGATGATGATGGCCCCTCCGGGATCCTCCTCCATGGCCTCCGGTGATGATGGCCCCTCCGGCACGGTGCCAGAGAGGGCCTAGATTGATTTATCGTGGCTACAGAGGCTTGCAGTGGCGGAACTTCCGATCTAGGTTATTTTCTGGAGGTTTGGGCATTTATGGGAGACGTTGGCATCGAGAAAAAGTCAAGGGGCCCCACGGGAAGTCCACGAGGCACAGGGGCGCGCCCCCACCCTCGTGGGGCCCACGGGACTCCCCTCCAGTAACTCTTTGTTCCATTTTTTTTTATATTTTCCAGAAAATTTCTCCGTTGATTTTCAGCGCATTCCGAGAACTTTTATTTCTGCACAAAAACAACACCACGGTAGTTCTGCTGAAAACAGCGTCAGTCCGGGTTAGTTCTAATCAAATCATACCAAAATCATATAAAACAATAGTAAACATGGCATGAATACTTCATAAATTATAGATACGTTACAGACGTATCAGCCATCATTCGTGCGGCGCGACGGCCGCACCGCGACTCCATCACCCACTTCGGTCCCGATGTCGCCTTCTCACGCTTGTCATGGGCCGGCGAATGCGCAGGCTGCGCTGCTCATGGCGCGCGAGCTTCTGCGCTATTGTCCGGCCAATGACCTCTTCGACGACTGGCTCGCCTGCATCGCCGAGCTCGTTAACGCTACTGGTGAGGCCCCTGCACCATCCCGTTCGCCTCGTCCTCCGCCGTCCCTGGTCAGTGACGTGGCTCACATTGCGCCTCCTCCTCCTTCTCTACATGGTGTGGACCTCGAGCCCAGGCGTGAGGCACCCCAGCGCAACCCGCCACGCAGGGCGCAGGCGCACGATGAAGAAAGCTGCCAGGTGGTGCAACGGCCCCAAGGGGAAGCGCACGCTTCCAGCACCGCCACATGAAGACCACGTGCCGCCAGAGGCGGCGGCACGCGGGCATCATGATCAGGCTCCTCCCCTGCGACTGGCCCCTGTGAGTGCGGCAGGTTGCCGTGCATTCACTCCGGAGCTACACCGCGTTGTCTGGCCCGACAAGTTCAAGCCGGATCTGCCTCCACACTACGATGACACTCCTGACCCCACTGAGTTCCTCCAGCTCTACGAGCTGAGTATCGAGGCGGCGAACGGCAATGAGAAAGTCATGGCGAACTGGTTCCCCATGGCCCTCAAGGATGGTGCGCGTTCTTGGCTCCCGAACATCCCGTTGGGGTCGATCTCCCCTTGGGATGAGCTGTGCAAGCACTTCATCACCAACTTTCAGGGCACTCGTGACCGTGCTCCTGCCGCGGGCAATCTGTGGCGCATCAAGCAGCAGCCGGGTGAAACCTTGCATGAGTACATACAACGCTTCACAAACACTCGCCTCAAGATCCTGAAGGTGTCGGACGAGGCCATCATTTCGGCGTTCTCTGAGGGCATCTGGGATGTCAAGATGAAGGAGGAGCTCATCATACACGAGGACTTGTGTTCGGCTCTGGAGATGTTCAACATGGCCGCCAGATGCGTGAGGGCAAAGGAAGGCCGCCTCTCCCCCTTGGAGCTCCCGGAGGCCGATCCTGAAGACAAGAAGGCCAAGGCTAAGGACGTAAAGTGCAAGGGCCCTGCTGTGCTCGCAGCTGAACCTGAGATGAAGTGCGGCTGCGGGCACGCCGAATCCTCCAGGAGCAGCCACCTGTTCTGCATCTTCCACAACGTCCACAACCACACCACCAACGACTGCCAGGAGCTCAGGGTAATCCGCGACATGTGCCTTGGCCGACGTCCCGAGCGCAACGACCGCGGCTACGGCCACGGAGGAGGCCGTGGTGGAGGCCGCTGGGACAACCGTGACCCCTGCTAGGACTGGCGTGATCAGCCCCGTGAGGACCGCTGGTAGGGTCAGCCTTGCGATGGCCCCTGGAGGGACCAACCTCATGAGGACCGTCCTCAGGGCAATGCTGGCCTCCCTCCGCTACCGCCGCCACCAAGGAGGAACGATGACCACCGCCAAGACGATGGGGCTGGGGGCTTCCAAGAGCATCGTGCCATTTCCTGCATCCTGGGTGGTGCTCAGGCTCCTGCCTCTCATCGCATCTTCAAGCAGTTCGCTTGTGAGGTGAACACGGCCCTTCCCAAGCTTGAGGCATCGCGTCCCCTCAGGTGGTCCAAGTATGCCATCATCTTCGACTCTACGGACCAGCTCAAGTGCTCAGCCGCCGCTGGTGCGCTCCCGATGCTCTGCTCGCCGACCATCAGCAACGTCCTCGTCACCAAAACACTCATCGACGGTGGCGCGGGGCTCAACATTCTCTCCGTCGAGACGTTTGAGACGCTCCGAGTGCCCTATGACCAGCTCCTCCCCACCAAGCCCTTCTCAGGAGTGAGCGACGGCTCCATCGTTCCCCTAGGGCAGATTCGCCTACCTGTCACCTTCGGCAAGTGCGACAACTATCGCACCGAGCTCATCGACTTCGATGTCACCCACATTCGTCTCCCGTACAACGCCATTCTCGGGTATCCGGCCCTCGCCAAGTTCATGGCAGTAACTCACCATGGCCACAATGTCCTCAAGATGCCAGGAAGTGGCGGCATCATCACAGTCGCTTGCGACGAGAAGGATGCGGTGTACTCCCTCGAGCTCGCCAACCAGGCCGCGACGGTCAAAAACTCAGATGGTGATGGTGCGGTCCTGCCTCCTGAGGCCACCCCCAAGAAGAAGAAAGAGCTGCTCCTCAAGGGCCGTCAGGAGGCTGGGTCGTCCGACTATCGTGCCTCAGGCCCCGCGCCACTGCTGGGGCGCCCTTCTCTCTCTCTCTCTCTCTCTCTTAGGAAGGCGCGCCCGGTGCCCCTCTCAAGACGGGCTCGGGGGCTCTCGTCTGGAGGGCCTCTGACCTGACCAACGTCACGAGGGAGGCGTTGGGGCACCACGTGGGGGCGTGCTTCGACGTGCGCCTCCGTGAGAAGGGTGCAAGGCGCGAGGCACCGGGCGCTCAGGAGTTCATCACCAAGGCGATCTAGGAGCTTCAAGAGGCGCGAGGTATGCGTGGCGAGCATCGCCCCGCATCATCCAGTGTAGCTGCCGCCCCTGACGTGGGTGGAGAGCTGCGCGTCTGCGTCAACATCCCATGCCTCAATAGGGCTGCTTCCTAGGAGCTCTCCTGGACGTCCCGTGTCGGCCGAAGTGGGGGCTACCCCTGCAGCTATGTCCGCATGCCTTTCGGCCTGCTGAACGTGGCTGCCTCGCACCAGCGCTACATGCAGGGTGTCCTGGCGGCTCACGAGGCTAGGCGCCAGGCGGCCTTGGCAGAGGAGGTGCCAGAACCTCGTGAGCCCCCCGGACCTCCGGAGCCCCCGGGACTCAGGAGCCGGCCGGCTCGTGAGGAGCGACCTCTGTAGCACGCATCTTCAGCTACTCCAACACTCCTACAATTACGGTGACAGGTTAATTTTTGGTTTGTTCAATTGAGGGCGCTCCTCGGGCTGCATTATCCTCAAGCTGTCAAGGCCTGCCCTTACAGCTGCTTCATTTTGATTCCAGTACCCCGGATCAGTTATGCATGCTCAAGTTATTATGGTTGTTAATGTTACGCCTGCCATCTCGTTATCTATGGAGTTGCCCTTCGCGGCCTCTGCCCGTTGCTAACCCGCCTCTCGCTCATCCTGCAATGGGGGCTACTGGCACGGCGCCTGCGCTCGGGCCCGTCCCTACAATGCTGATAAACCTAAGAGACCGAGCTCTGGCTCGAGGCCGGCCCCGCGCACGTCACCTTACCGGGTCCTTAGTGCCTACATCTTCTTGCGGAAAGATCACTGGCAGGATAGCAAGCGCGGCTGCCTGTTATGTTTTTGGCTAACTCGCAGGAGTCCCCGGAGGCAGGACCACAAGCGGCCTCGCCAGCAGCTCGTACCTTGGAAGAACATCATGCTACGTGCCAAGGGGCGCAACCCCTCCTAGGCACCCCCTTGCAGCCGGCCACTCTTTTCTCACGCAAGTCGCTTGCATGTTAAAGGGGGGGGGGCATGAGCACCGCAACTCAGGGGCTCCTACCAGCTCTCGAGTCCTCACCCCTGGCCTTGACCATGGCATCGCGACCTGGCATACCAGTGGCAGCTGAGCCTCGCTCAAGAGCCGGGTCCCGAGGACGTAGAGCACCCAGACAAGCGGGAGAGAAGGAGTCAGCGGGAGTCATGGCGGGGGCGCTGTTGGGAGAAGGCGTAGCCTAACATCGCACAAGAAGCTCGCCCTCGCAGCAAAGGAACCACCACAGGCTCGCCAAGATAAGTCACCTCCCGCGTGCAAGCGTGAACCTCATAATCAACGCTTTTGTTTCTGGCGATTTTGCTCGGGCAAGGAAACTTCCCTTTCAGTCCTTCGGGAGCCGCTTGCGCGCCAAAGGGGAACTCCTGAGCATCGCGCCTCAGGGGCTCTTACCGGACCTCATGCCGCTCACCTCCTGGCCTTGACCACGGCATCGCGACCTGGCATACCAACGACGGCCGAAGCTTGCCTGGGGACTGGGCCCTGTTGGCGTAGAGCACTAAGCTATCGCGCACTAAGCTACCGCGAGAATGAAAGGGGGGAACCATGCCAAAGCGAGAGGCGCAAACACAACATCGATTGGAAATAATAACAATAAAGTTCGAGCGCCACGGTTTTTACACACCCCCGCGGGGCCCATCATGATTTTTGCGCAGGAATGAAGCAAAAGGAAAAATCTCCTGAGAGCCATGTGTCGGTGTCAAAACCGGCGGATCTCAGGTAGGGGGTCCCGAACTGTGCGTCTAAGGTCGATGGTAATAGGAGACAGGGGACACAATGTTTTACCCAGGTTCGGGCCCTCTCTATGGAGGTAATACCCTACTTCCTGCTTGATTGATCTTGATGAATATGAGTATTACAAGAGTTGATCTACCACGAGATCGTAATGGCTAAAACCCTAGAAGTCTAGCCTGTATGACTACAATTATCATTATTCTCCGGACTAAGCCCTCCGGTTTATATGGACACCGGAGGGGACTAGGGTTGTACAAAGTTGGTTACAAAGAAAGGAATCTTCATATTTGGACGCCAAGCTTGCCTTCCACGCCAAGGAGAGTCCCATCCGGACATGGGAGAGAGTCTTCGGTCTTGTATCTTCACAACCCACTAGTCCGACCCATGTCCAACAGGCCGGACGCCCGAGGACCCCTTAGTCCAGGACTCCCTCAGTAGCCCCTGAACCAGGCTTCAATGACTAGGTGTCCGGCGCGCAGATTGTCTTCGGCATTGCAAGGCGGGTTCCCCTTTCCGAATACTCCAAGATAGTCTTCGGACGCAACGAATGTGTCTAGATCTGCAACACAAGTACCACACACAACCGTAGAGAGTATAATATTTCACGAGTCCAATCCGCTGACAACTATTTGTAATGTGACATCACGCCTGCCCGGTCATTATTTCGAACCGTTTCTTGTCCTGCCGTTCCACGTTTTGAGGCGCAGTTTTTATTAGCACGTCTTGTCGAAGCCGAGATCATGTCCCCTTATTGCGGGATTCTCATCAATACAAGGGTGGGTAACCCAACCGTTCCATTGGGATGATTCCTTAGGAATAGGCAGGTTTTCAGGCTTAGGAGGAGGCGTTCGATATCCGTTGCCTTTATAAAGGAGCCAAGGGCCGTCTCTTTTTACACCGACCCTTTCCTCAGCCCTTCCAATTTCGAGTTCTAGCACCCAAGGTTTGACTTCTTTGCTTCAAGCTTCCCAATCATGTCCGGACCCAGCCCACAGGGCCGATGGGTGGCTTCCTCTGTTACAGAGGAGGACATTGCGAAGCTTCGCGCGGCCAGATACCTGACCGAGGAGATCCCCCACAGGCTTCCTGCTCGAGGACAGGTTATTCCTACTCCCAGATCCGGTGAGAGGGTTGTATTCATCTCCCACTTCCTCCGAGGGCTAGGATTCACTCTTCATCCCTTCATCCAGGGGCTCATGTTTCATTACGGACTAGATTTTTACGATCTAGCCCCAGATTCTTTCCTTTACATCTCGACGTTCATTATCACGTGCGAGGCCTTTCTCCGTATTCCCGCACACTTCGACTTATGGCTCAAGACCTTTAGTGTGAAGCCGAAGGTAGTCGACGGGGAACAAGTGGAGTGCGGCGGTGCTACAGTGAGCAAGCTTACCAATGCTCTTTGGACAAAGGGCTCCTTCACCGAAACTCCCAACCTATGGCAGCGGGAGTGGTTTTACGTCACTAAACCCCGCGGTACCAAGTGGGCAGCTATACCTGCGTTCCGATCTGGCCCTCCGTTACAGCTTGCATCATGGATTAATAAGGGGCTGGACTGGGGATCAATTGACGAAGTGCAGACTCTACAGAGCCGCGTCCGGAGCCTCCTCGAGAAGGACATCGATCTTGTCAACATGATTCAAGTAATGCTGGTCCGCCGGGTCCTGCCGTGCCAGCGATGGCCCCTTCGTATGTGGGAGTTCAGTCCGAAAGGATGACGGACCCTCCAACACTTCTTCGGCACTACGCGCAAAGGAATGTGGAAGTTGTTTTTGGGGAAACGAAAACAGTGGCCGGACACCACCGAGGACATCGGCCTCGACTGCAACCATTCGGATACCTCGGTAAGCGCTCGACTCCCGAACAATTTTTAGCTATGTATGCCGTGATACGATACTGAGCAAAATATCTTTTTCCAGGGCTAGATAAAGAAAGCGGAGCGAATTAGGTGTTCGACCCCCCTTCTCGAAGACTCAGCGGATCCCGTACTAACAAGGATGCTGGTCCGGCACCATACCAGATGCCTGTGGAGGAGGACAGGGCGGAGGGCAGGAGGACCAAAGGTGGCCTCCATCCCGAAGGTATATCAGACACTGTGTCCGGAGAGATCAAAATTCCCTCGCCCGAAGACAAAAGCGAAGGAGAAGCCAACATCCCTTCTCCCCATGGTAAGAAAAGGGCCGCCTCCGACGGTTGGGAGGAAAAGGCTCCTAAGCGAGGCAAGATGCCCCTGTCGGGCGGCTCGGGCTTGGAGGACGATGTCGTCGCACAGTCCCACGGTGAGGACAAGCCTTTAGCCAAATCGTAAGTGACAAGGGTGTTTTTAAACATATCCTATTCCTTTCCTGTTACCAAGGTAACATCTAGAATATATGTTTTTGCAGCTTGGCACACAATCTTCTTCAACAATCTTCTTCCTCGGGGGATCTTCTCCCGGAGATGATGGAAAGCGAGACGCCTCCTCCGGTCTCCTCGCCCAATAGGGCAGACGACTTCGAGGTGTCATCCCGGAGGGTCTCTCCTGATTAACAAGTGGTGCGAGGGATGATGAAGACACTACCCGAAGGTGATACTTCGGTAGCCCAGGGTCCGGGGGCCAACAATAAAGGCCCCAGACTATCCGGCTTATAGCCGGAGACGACTCTAGGGATGAATAAACGAATCCCTTCGAAGGGAGGCCGTACTCCTACAGCAGCTTCCGGAGTTCCAGAAGCGCCGGATATTTTGAGGAACATGCTGCGACAGGCGTCCGCCTCTGAGGAACATCGTACCTTGATGGGTACGGTGGTTGAAAAGGTTCTGTCCGCGAAAAGCGGATTGAATGAAGCCTTCGCGAGCCTGCTAAGAGGCTTTGAGGTTTGTACTGTAATATTTTCGATTGTGTTTTATTCACAAAATGCACCTGTGTATAGATAGTAGCCCCTGAGACTCTGATTGG
The DNA here is from genome assembly GCF_002575655.3 of Aegilops tauschii subsp. strangulata. Classification (NCBI taxonomy): domain Eukaryota; kingdom Viridiplantae; phylum Streptophyta; class Magnoliopsida; order Poales; family Poaceae; genus Aegilops; species Aegilops tauschii. The sequence continues at coordinate 271,124,738 of NC_053037.3, read as the reverse complement.
CTTCCCAAGGGAGGCGATCAGAGGATCAAAAAGATATGCCCAAGAAATGATCTGATTAATTGGAACACAGGCTGTTACCTCCCTAGCTACTGCCCGAACTACAGAGGTTGCAGATCTGCAGCAGAAGATTGATGAGGCAGATGATGACATCATGCTTATCAACAGGTGGCTTGACGAGGCGCAAGGTATGTTTTTGGGGCAGTCATTATACGCACGTGCTTATAAGCATGACGCTAAGAATTGTATACTGAGATATGCATGACTGTAGATGGTGCCGCCACAGTTGAGATCCTTAGGGATGAGCTAGCCCGGGCCAAGGTGCAGGCCCAGATTAGTAATGCGGCTGCTGAAAAGGTATCTGCTGAGTTAAAGGCCGAACAGGCTGCTCGGCGCCAATATGAGGAGAGAATATCCACGATGGTGCTTGAGCTAAAGGATGCTGCTAGCCGCTGCGAAATTTTCGTGAAGGATAATAAAGCCAGAACGGCTGATCTTGATAAGGCCTTACGAGAGGCAAAAGAAGCGCGATCCGAGTCTAGAGCGGCCCGGGAGGAGATCCGGCAAGCTGGGGAGATCGCGGCTGGTAAGCCCTTTTTGTTGCAAACTAAGTTCGGCGATCCGAATTATGCCCCGCTTATTCAAGTGTGGAGTTCTCCAGATGCATTATTGGACTTGTCGAAGAGTGTCTCCGATGCGACGCAGTTTTTCCAAGCGCAAGAAGGAGATGCAACAGAAAAGTTGTTCTGGTCGCAGTTTAGCATGCCGAAGCGTCCGCTGTTGCTGAACGAACAGATGGCCCAGTGGGTAGAGCTCCACAAGATATCCGGATCTGCCATGAAGGACGTCGTGATCCGGCTGTGGCCGACCGAGCCAATTCCGGATAGTTATTTTGGTTTGGTGCAGCGACTTGTTGATGCGGTGCCGCGTATCGACACCGTTAAGCGGTCAACATGCATTGAAGGTGCACGGATGGCCTTTGCCCGCGTCAAGACATACTGGGCGAAGATGAAGGCCACCAACATTGCAGCGAAGAGTCCGCCCAAGGGCAAGGACCACCACGCACCAGAGCATTATTTCGAGGATGTCTTAGAGGGTGCCCGCTTGATAGAGGGTCAGTGCTCGAAAGACATGATATTTGAGTGAAATGTATTGAAATTGTAAAAGACAATATTATGATATAATAAAGCTATTTTTCATTTTAGTGTCGCCTAAAAGCTTTGGCTCCTCATGTGCGGCCGTTGTTGTATAATCTGAAAGTTTTCCAGTCGTCGGCTTCAGCCCCCTCGTAGAAAATATGGGGGTGTTCGGAAAAGCACTTGATCACTCTTAACCCAACGTCTTGGTCCATGAAGGAGGCGTCAATGCGGCGAACTAGGCAATCGGACTATAGGGCGTTAACAATTTCACTTAGCCATAGGAGTTTTACAATGGGTCTATGATATAGACCCTGGTATGTACGTAGTTATCCCAATACGGTGCGTTACATGTATGACCTGAAGAAAGGTCCTTCGTGTAATACAGAGGGAATCGCGAAAGATTCCGATAAGTCATCGAGTGGTTAACCAGCTCGCGCCGCATCATGACAGTCAGTTTTCGGCTTTCTCTACTGAGATGTTTGACCAGATGAACCAGAAACACAATCGCAGTAGTTCTCCCTTTACTACCCTAGCCGATAGAGCGGAACATAAGGTAGTAAGCACAGGAGCCGGGCAACCCAACTATTGACCCAAGACATGATTCGGAGCTGATGCATATAAGGCCAAACTCGCGACGCCGAAGTATGCTATAAAGCTGTTCGGACTTTGTTGGCAACTCATTTTGTTCCCAATACCGAGCCCCTGGCAAGTTATCTCGGGGTGCGTGTGTGAAACAACCAAAGGAGGAAAATTCAGTTCTTTAGAGAAAAGTGAATACTGGATACGGATTATGTTCACTAGAACCTGAGTGATATGCCAATCGTCATTTTATAAATAATAACGCCACAACCCCGGCTATTTGACATGCCAGGGGTCGACGACTGAGGAAACAGGCACTTTACATGCTCGCAAAATAGAGAGTGCGGTCTACAAAAAGTTGTTTTGGACCTCCTGTCGCACGTCTGCCCCGCCTTTCCTCAATGAAGGGGCTCCTTAACAGGGGTAGCCTTTGGGTAAATGTACGAACCCGAACTCCGATAGAGTCCATGAGATGACCAGCCTCTGAGCCACCTGTGGTAAAGGATAATGGAAAAGAAAGAGTAGTTAGAAAAGAAAAAAGAAGGAGGTTATGGGAGTACTTGTAGGCCCGTTCGTATTGTGCTTCCGCCAATGCCTAGGGTATTTTAAGTGCATAGTTATGTAGTCACGGTACAGATGTAGCAGGGATACAAGGCGGACGACAGAAGTCGAACTGCTAGTCCAGCTCCGAAATTGGTCGGTCCTGCTGAATGGGGACCGGCGGCTTAATGGCCGACAAGGTATGCGGTTTAATAAGACCGCTTTGTACTTCGGCTGAAGCAACCGTAGTATGATCCTTAGTCCGGAGGGAGCACTTCTTATGCTCCCCTGTAGAGGTGTGTGTTATGTATACCATCTGCACTATTTTTACTTCGGGGGGAAATTGCTTCTGACCCCCGGTATTTGGTTGGTGAGTCTCTTCGTCGTCCCTATCGCCGGGCGGTCTCTTACCATTGTGTTCGGCGTTGAGCTTGCCGGCCTGTTTGAAGACCCAATAGCTTCTGTTGGTGTGATTAGCTAGTTTATTGGGGTTGCCATGAATCTGGCAGGGCCGATCCAATATCTTGTCTAAATTGGATGGTCCGTCTTTGTCTGCCTTGAATGGCTTTTTCCGTTGACCGGATTTGGGACCGCTGAATCTGGCGTTGACTGTTGTGTCGTGCGTTCCCTCATTGTGACCTTTGTGTTTACTGCGTCGTGGTTTGCCGTTGCCGTCTCGGACTTCGGAAGTGCCCGGATCGCCGGTGTTGTTGCTTCTACGAGCGAGCCAGCTGTCTTCTCCCGCGCAAAAGCGGGTCATCAGAGCGGTAAGGGCTGACATGGATTTTGGTTTTTTCTTGACCGAGGTGGCGGGCGAGCCACTCGTCCCGGACGCTGTGTTTGAAGGCCGCTAGGGCTTCCGCGTCCGGACAGTCAACGATTTGGTTCTTTTTAACTAAGAACCTAGTCCAGAGCTTCCTGGCTGAATCTCCGGGCTGCTGGACGATGTGACTTAAGTCATCGGCATTTGGTGGCCGGACATATGTACCTTGGAAGTTGTCGCGGAAGGCATCTTCCAAATCCTCCCAACTGCAAATAGAGTTTTCAGGCAGACTGTTTAACAAGTACCGAGCTGGCCCTTTGAGTTTTAGTGGGAGGTATTTGATGGCATGAAGGTCATCTCCGCGGGCCATATGGATATGGAGAAGGAAATCCTTGATCCATACCGCGGGATCAGTTGTTCCATCGTATGGTTCGATATTCACGGTTTTGAACCCTTCTGGGAATTCGTGCTCCATTACTTCGTCTGTGAAGCAAAGAGGATGTGCAGCGCCTCGATATTGGGCCACATTGCGACGTAGCTCCGATGGAGTCCGTCTGCGGTTTTCGGCCCGGGCGTGACTAGGCTTGTCACGTCCGAGTAGATAGTCGTCGCCGCGTGTCGGGGCATGTCCTCGTGATCCGTAGATCGATCTGGTATGTCCTGCTCTACTGTCCAGGTCCTGCCGAAGGTCATATGTATAACCCCGAGCTGTTTTATCTCTGCCTTTACGACGAGGTGGGGCGGGCTGGTGTTTGGCTTGAGTTGCCGCTTTGTCCCGACCGCGTGGTGGTCAGTTAGCCGCATTGTGTGATGATGGTATGTGCTCCGGCGCCTCATCATCGAACTGAGGTAGCAATTTGCGCTTCGGGTAACTTTTGGCTGGGCACTTGAGGCTGTATGCCTCGGCTGCCAGGACCTCAGTCCATCTATCATTGAGCAGTTCTTGATCAGCTTGAAGCTGCTGCTGCTTCTTTTTCAGGCTCCTTGCAGTGGCTATTAGCCGGCGCTTAAAGCGCTCCTGCTCGAGAGGTTCCTCAGGCACGATAAAATCCTTGTTGCCAAGGCTCACCTCATCCTCGGAGAGCGGAAGATAATTACTGTCCTCCGAGTCTTCATGTATGGCCTGTTCATCAGGGCTAACTTGCCCGTCTTCCCGTTCGTCCTGTTCGGAAGTTGCCTCAACAGGATCTTCATTGTCTTCGGCATCGTCCGGAGTATTGTTCTCTCCCATGCCGGTATTACTGTCTTTTTCCCGACGTGACTTAGAGCGGCGCCGCTGACGCCAGCGCTTTGGCTGTGTCTCAGGAGGTTTATCCTCGACTGGATTTTCTTTGTCATCGGTGTTAGTTTCTTTAGGTGTATCCACCATGTACACGTCGTAAGAAGAGGTGGCCGTCCATCATCGGTAAACGGCGGTTTTTGGCCCTGCTCCTCATCGGCATCATCGTCCATACCGTCGATGTCCTCGGAGCCGTAATCGAGCGTGTCGGTTAAGTCTTCGACAGTGGCTATGAAGTGGGCGTGGGTGGGAAGCAAAATTCTCCATCATCAGCCTCCAGTTTGAACCGGATAGTATTCGGCTGTGAGCCCCCCGCTAAGGATAGTGCTCTTAATGAGTTTAACACGTCGCCCAAAGGCGAGTGCCGAAAAATGTCCGCGGAGCTGAATTCAACGATCGATGACTGATCGAGCTCGACGCTTGTGGATGCACATGGTTCGGAACCTGTAGCCGGAAACGAGCCCCAGGCTCCGGTCACACAGATTCCACTCGAGGTTGGGTCTGTGTGCGGTTCTGACGCCGCTGGGACTGCGGCATCCGTGGCGGGGTTGAGCTTCCCGTCTTCGGATGGCGCGATCTGCTCCGGATCTAAGGCCAGAGCAGTTACAGGTGCTATCTCCTGGGTATGGTCCGATGACAGATTTAAGTCATGTTCATTGTGGTGACGGGGAGCGGCTGCCGGGGTCTCGAATCCGTCAAAGATCAAGTCTCCGCAGATATCTGCGACGTAGTTCAAGCTCCCAAATCTGACCTGACGGCCAGGGGCGTAGCTATCGATCTGCTCCAGATGGACAAGAGAGTTGGCCCGCAGTGCGAAGCCGCCGAACACAAAGATCTGTCCAGGGAGGAAGACTTCTCCTTGGACAGCATTGCTGTAGATGATTGAAGGGGCCATCAAACCTTTTGAGGATGGCACAGTGGAACTCTCAATGAAAGCACCAATGTTGGTGTCAAAACCGGCGGATCTCGGGTAGGGGGTCCCGAACTGTGCATCTAAGGTTGATGGTAACAGGAGACAGGGGACATAATGTTTTACCCAGGTTCGGGCCCTCTCTATGGAGGTAATACCCAACTTCCTGCTTGATTGATCTTAATGAATATGAGTATTACAAGAGTTGATCTACCATGAGATCGTAATGGCTAAAACCCTAGAAGTCTAGCCTGTATGACTACGATTATCATTATTCTCCGGACTAAGCCCTCCGGTTTACATAGACACCGGAGGGGACTAGGGTTGTACAAAGTCGGTTACAGAGAAAGGAATCTACATATTTGGACGCCAAGCTTGCCTTCCACGCCAAGGAGAGTCCCATCTGGACACGGGAGAGAGTCTTCGGTCTTGTATCTTCACAGCCCACTAGTCCGACCCATGTCCAACAGGCCGGATGCCCGAGGACCCCTTAGTCCAGGACTCCCTCACCATGGCCTTGGCAGCATCGCGGCGTCGTCAGGATGGCGCCACTCCTCACCTAGGCCCGGGCGCAGCGACGTGGCGGCTCGTAGCTGTCATCATCGCTCGAGCCTGGTCCGGAGGAAGCGATGCTGCTGTCGGAGGAGCCGCGGACAAGGCCAAGGGCAAGTTCACCGCCGGTGGCTTCACCGCCGGTGGCTTCGCCGCCTCGCCGGCCCACAAGGGAACCGCTGCCTCGATTGCCTCCCTTGGGGCAACACTCTAGACGTCGGCCGTCCGCTTCGAAGACCTTGAAGAAGAGTGTCGACGCCCCATATTACTCGAAGTGGATGGCGTGCCCTTCCTCCGAGCGACAGGTGTGGGCAATCGCGCCCCATCCTCGGGTCATGAAGACATCGCCGGAGTGGACGGCCTCAACCTCTGCCTTCGAAGCTTGGCTGCAGCAGCCGTCGTGCTGCGGCCACAGCTCGACGGGCCCCTTGGCGGTATTTCCCTTGCCAGAGACTGTGGGAGCCGGATCCACGTGCACAGCGGCATTGCTGCCCACACCACGAACTCACGAGCCGTATCATGCGCATGGGCTTGTGGGCGAGGTGGTCGTGCGGCCACCGCTTGTTCTCCTCCACAACTCCATCCCTCGCAGCTTCCGCGGCCTCTCCCATGGGCGGGGCTATGCGCGCGAACATACGCGTGGATCAGAAAGCCCGGTGGAGCGCGCTCATGCCAAGGTCGCGTTGCCATGGGCGCCGTGGTGGCATCGCGAGGGAAATCGCGCCTTTTCTTCGGCGGGAGCAGCTCGGGTTCCACCTGAGGGGTTTTTCCCTTCTCCGTGGTGGAGAATCTCCAGTGTCACTATTCCCGTGCAATGAGCTTCGACACCTGGTATGACACCTTTAAAGGTGGTGGTGCTGGGCTTGATCCGAGATGAGTCGATGCCCATCGTATTAATCGTATCCGCATAAATTGAGGTTGCTACCTCTGTCATAAGGACGCACGTCAAATGGAATCCATAACGATTGGATCCAAGACTAGAGCGGCCGATCTGCCATGCCTCATGCTGGTCGGATGATCATGCCTGTTGAATGTGATCGGGTAAGCCGACCATGGATTGAACTTCGGGGCGACGGGCTCTAACGCGTAAATGTCCCGAAGTGCTCGTTTCCTCTCCTTCTTGGGGATGTGGGTGGCGTAAATCATGTTTACGTCCTTCACCTCATGAGGAAACTGTTTCTGGCCTCCATTATTGTGCCACCAAGGTTCATCCTCGTCTTTGATGTGAGGCTGGGCTTTACTTTTGCCCTCCGTCGCCATTTTGCTGGCCTTCTTGAAAACCCAGCAGTTTCGGTTGGTATGGTTTGCTGGTTTGTCCGAGGTACCATGAATTTGGCACAACATGTTGAGGATCTTGTCCAGCTGGCTGAGTCCATCTCTGTTCCTTTTAAAGGACTTCTTTTTCTGCTCGGATCTAGGTCCGCTGTACCCTGCATTTACTGGGCGTCCTCGGTGTCGCTCCCACCATTTTTATGCCTGCGCTTGTTTTTTGTGTGCATCGGCTTACCATTAGTGTCGCGAGCCTCCGAGATGCCAGCCTCGCAATTGTGAGCACTGTGGGCCAGCCAACTGTCCTCTCCTGCACAAAAGCGGGACATAAGTGATGTAGAGCATCCTTCCATCATCCGCATGGACTCTACATCAACACATCAAGCACCACGTGGACCTATGACAAGAGCTCGAGCACGCGCCATCGAAACCGAGGTGAACTCACTCCTACTCGAGATCGATATGGATATAAATGGAACTTGGATGCTACCTCATCGAAACATGCTATGCATCATTAGGTATGAAGACCAAGGCTACCAAGAAGCTAAGGGACACTCCAAAGGAATTGGAGAAGCACCCCGAGGCCACGAGGAAGGAGAAGGAGTCCAAGAAGATGAAGACAGCATGTCCCAAGCGACCCCGTGCGCATGGGCCATCCAGACCCCATGCCCACGGGCCTCCTAGGAGGCTTATGTAACCGAGACGTGCATCCCTGTGGGCATGGCCTCCAGACCCCATGCGCACGAGCCCTCACCTCTATAGCATACTGTGTGAATGGGCGTGTACCATGCCCGCGGGACCCCCGTGCACACGGGCCTAACTTACCCCATGCGCACGACCCTCCCAGGATTCGGCCATGGATGATCTTTCTTGCCTCCCAAGTCGCCCCTTCCTCCCTCTAGCTATATATTCCGTGTCTAAGTCATTTTTTAGGGGGGTAGCAAAGTATATGCGAGACATTGATAGAGCTTTTCTCCTTCTACCACTCCTCTTGGAGATCTACACCGATCCCAAGTGGATAACAAGACCTCCTCTTGGAGAAGACTATCATCAAGACCTCACCTCCTTAGGAGTGGGAAGAACCTTACATTAGTGCTTGTTTGCTTGGATTGGTCATGTATTCTTGTGATCTCAACTATGCTATTCTAGTGGATGTGTGATTGGGTTTTTGTTTGAGTGAATTTCCTCTTTGTGTTCTTGTGTTCATCCTCTTTTCCTCTCCAAGCGTGAAAATAACTTCACTTAGGGTTCCACCCTACAACATCTTGGTATCATGAGCCATGGTTGATTCACATCTTGGAGTCCCTACCCCCCATATTCTAGCCTAATTTTGTTGCTTTTTGTCCCAATTCAAAATCCCAAAGAAGTAGCCCCAAATTCTTTCTTGTAATTTGTTGGATCTTGTGGGATTTTGTTGAATTGGTCCACAAATTTTGTGTTTGACAAGTGGATCTACCCCTTACCACCATCCCCCATCCATCCCACCACCGATTTTTGCCAAATTTTGGTGATCCTCCATGGATTCGGGCATGTTCTTGCACATCCAGAGCACCCCGTGCGCACGAGCCATCGGGACCCCGTGCCCATGGGACCAGTGCACACGGGCTTCAGTTATCCCGTGCGCATGGCCCCTCCTGTATAGTTCGGCCACATCACATTTTGTATCTTTTTGCCATTCTACCACCACAATAATCCTTGCGCATTATTTCCTATTGGTGTTTGAGCTTGAGAGCTGAGGTTCACTCTGTCCTAAGGTGTTTTAGCTACTTAGGGCCGGGTCAACTTCGACATCACTACCACTCATCATCGCCTTGGACTCCACATCGACATCAACTATCTCATCTTTAGACAACCATAAGCAAGGACGGTAACCTCGATGACATCTTTTACTCATACTTTGCCCTTGCAGTTGATAGCCTTGAACCATTTTGCGTCACTTACCCATCAAGACTAGCGAGTTGAGAATTGCCGGGCCACGCTTTTTTGCACCTTTAGTGATAAGCCTATCCTGCATAGCTACATTTAGCATGCAATCATCATGCTTTCATACTTGTGCCATAAGTCTATCCCGTGCATATCATACTTGTTATCTCATATTTCTGACTCGAATATCAAGCATTGTGGCATAGTATAAAAAAACAAGAAGAAGCTTTTAAGCAAAAGAAGAGAAACAAATAGATTGTAAGAAATAGCATGAGCCATTTTTCATAGTTCCATCATCTTGGTCAATACATACATCAGCATACTTGGGATTGTAGACGACCGTTTCTCTCATAGGTTGGTGCACAAGTGTATCTAGCCCATTTGAGGAATCGAGCTAGCGTCTCTCTAGTATCCGTACAACAAGGGCATCTTCCGTGGTTCCACATTTTGAGCTCACTCCTTGGTTGTGCGGTTCCCATTTATCTTCCATGTGTGTGCTCCTAGTGATATCCTTGGGTTTGATCTATTTGTCTTACTTGCAATTTGTGCATCTCTTCAACATTATCAATATCTTGGCTAACAATTGCTTGAATTTTAAGCCACTCATCCTAACCGAGATACTCCATAATACTTTACTTGTAGGTTAGAGAAAACAAAACCCGGTACCAATTATACTATTATAGCATTCCATGAGTGATACTCGATACAACCTTAGTCTTCGGAAAATGTAACTTTGGTATTGTTCTCTCATTCCTACTCAGCACCACTTGGTTATGATGGATATGCCAAGTTCTTCGGCAAACCCACTCTTCGAGGATCATAATGACGAATGCGACTACATCACCAAAAATCACTTTTTCATCGCCCAATGAGCCCTCCATAAAAAAGTGAAGCTTTGGGTGACAACATCGAGCAACTCGCCACCGACCTACGCCAATAGGAAGCAAGAAACAAGGACTACCTCGACACCAAGCTCACCACACAAATGGAAGAATTACGCAACATGATCGTGAGCCGCACGTCCTCCACCACCTCTTCGTCAAGACGGCGCCACTCAAGTCACCAATCTTCGGCCTACTCTTCTTCCGATGCAAGTCCTCCTCGAGCTCGTTCTCATCAATGCTACCACGCTCAAGATCGCCAAGCTCAAGAAAATCCATTCCGTGGAAATGGTTTCCAAGAGCGAGTCCAGGCACGTGAAAAAGCGCGACGCCAAGAACAAGACACCGTGGACCAAGAGCAACCTCCACAACCACGTCAAGCACCTCAAGACGGTGATGCGATTCTACAAGAACAACGACGCCGTGATGAACAAGCCCTCTAAGCACAACGTGCACTCCATGACGCCACTAGAGCCGTCGCTGAACGCAACTGCCAAGTGCGTGAACAAGAAGAAGCAGTTCGCAAAGAACGACAAGATGAAGCTGCTCGCCATGAGGAGCAACAAGAAATAAGGAACCGAGCACACATGCCTCATCCTAATCGGCATGTACATCAAGAGGAGCATGAAATTGAAGATCTTCTTCAACGCCAAGTCCGACATCACCATCGTCCACATGATGAAGAACAACAGTATGGCAATCTCAAGTTCACCATGCCCAAGTTCTCTAGAAGCAACGACCCCGAGGAATATCTCTCATGGGCATTGAAGGTCGACAAGATATTCCGTCTTCACAATTACGAAGAGGAGAAGAAAATTGCCATGGCCTCCCTCGAGTTTCAAGATTGCATCGTCGTTTGGTGGGAACAAGTGCTCGAGCGACGCCAGGAGAGAGGCGAACCACCCATCACGACTTGGACACAAATGAAGGATGTCATGAGAGCTCGCTTCATGCCTACACACTACACCCAGATCTTCTCAAGAAGTTGTAACTCCTCAAGCAAGGAACGAAGACGGTGGAAGAATACTACCAAGAAATGGAGATTGCCGTGATATGAGCCAATGTCAAGGAGGAAGACGAGCAAACTATGGCACACTTCTTGAACGGCCTCAATCACCCAATAAAGAAGATTGCCGACTTCCAACCATACTACAACCTTCTCGAGCTAGTTCATCAAGCGACTAAGGCCGAGCGACAAGTACAAGATGATTTCAAATATGCCAAGTACTCTTCCAAGACCTACGGCTCCTACACTCAAGCTTCCACAACTACGACACCTCCTACCTCGACTAGAGCATCTCCAAGCAACGACGACAAGTCAATTTACAAGAAAACTTCAACATCTTCAAGTCGTACTCCTACCACAAGCAACTTCAAGCCGAGAGCTTCATCATCATCTACTCCAACGGATGGGACCGTCAAGACAAGTTCCATCAAATTCTTCACATGTCATGGCCGAGGCCACAAGACATTTGAGTGCCTCACTTGGCACACCATGATCGCCAACGACGACGTCACCTATGACTCGATGAGTGAGGAAGAAATGGAAACCTTGAGCACATGGCCATGCACTGACACGTGAATGGAGATGAAGACGACCAAGTCTTTTGTGACAATGATTCGAGCCCTGCTCTCATTGTCTCCAAGGTCTTGATGCTTCAACACAAACAAGAAGAAGATGAACGTTGTCACATCTTCCACACCAAAGTGGGCATCAATGGACGTTCCGTGAAGGTCATCATCGATGGAGGAAGTTGCCACAATTTGGCAAGTGAAGAGCTATGTTCCAAGCTACAATTGTCCACGATGAAGCATCCTCGCCGCTACAAGTTCCAATGGCTTAACGACTCCGGCACCATTCAAGTGGAGCACACCATGCAAGTTTCCTTCAAGATCGGCGCATACGAAGACATCTCGGAGTGTGATGTGGTTCCTATGTCCGTGTGCCATCTCCTCTTAGGACGACTGTCGGCGTTCTGGGAACCAGGGTACCCAGACTTGCCATCCTGCGGCCCACGGCGTGGCTCCATCGACGGCCTGGTACGGCCCATCTACAAGACTGCCAAGGCAAGACCCTTATGAGGGGCCAAGCCTCGTGAGGCGGATGACACGAAGACCTCCCGAGGGAGCGGCCTCCCCAGGCGGCCTCCTGAGGAGTGCATATTTCTATGCAGGTACCCCGCCTCATGAGGCTATCATGACGCAAGCCATGACGACCAAGGCAGGCGGGCGCCAGCGGGCGCAGAGAAGGAAGTTTCCTCTTTGGTGCTAAGGAGGCAAGGACAAGCGTGGGTTCCCGAGGAATCTGGCAAAGGTTTCCATTGTGGTGCAACAAGACCAAGACCACCAGGACGGCAGGACGGATGTCATCGTAGATCCCACCCCTGCATCATGACCAGAAGCTTTGCAAACGAAGACCACCTTTCGTCAGGATAATATGTACTATGTGTCCCCTTTCAAACTGGCCGCTGTGGGATCCCTTCCCGCCTACGTTTTGGGGGAAGAGGACCGAGGCCACTATAAATATAGGTTAGCCACCACCGTAGAGGGGGTTGACTCATTTTCCCTCGCACATAGACCTAGAGAGGTTGTTCATCCCTTGTACTAGTTCATCCTCAGCCCCTCGTGAGGCCAATCCACCACAAAGCAGGAGTAGGTGTCGGGGAAAACAGATAGGGGTATGTATTTTCCCCTGACTCGTGCACGGACGAGCCAAAGCCGTGCCAAGAGTACAAGAGACCAAGATCACCGAAGGACCAACATGCAGATCAAGAGGACCAAGATCAAACCAGAGAAACAAGACATCACCAGGAGAAAAGCCTCCCTTGCCAGGGAGGCGAGCCCGACAAGGATGGGTCACCCCCGGAAGACGACGACCTAGATGCCCCGGCAGGGCCTGCCGGGCTCACGGTGGCAAGACCACCTCACCCAACCACTCCGCACGACCCACGTCGTCGATGAGTGCGGTGTCAAGCCGCAAAGTGACTAAGTGGCAGCCATTTGCCACATGGCGGCCTTTCTCTATGGGAGATGCCCATGAACGACACCCGTCCTGCAACATGTCAAGCGAGCAGGTATGAAGCTGGCAAGACGAGCCCGGCAAGGCTTGCTGGGCAAGCAATGATGTGACATTGAGCAGAGCATTTAATGCGCTCTGTCAGCCTGCAGAGTTAGGTATGATAGCATTGTTTGCTATCTTATTAGGGCATAAAGACTGTTTTTCTATTGTGGTGACCCCTTAATCTATAAAAGGAGGCCCATGGCAATAGTAGAGGGGTTGTTGTAAAATTAGAAAACACACACCCATACGCGCGTAGCCACTGTCGCCCCGAGGCAACCCCTGCCGGGCAGTGTACCGCGCCTCACCATCATTCTTCCACTATCGATCCACCAAAGCAGGAGTAGGGTTTTACGTCTCACGGCGGCACGAACCTGGGTAAAATTGCCTGTGTGATCCCTGCTGCGCTGCCGCACGTCCTTCTGCTCTTTGTGCAACGCGACGTCCCCCCTGCCGAACCAGCAAGCGACCCTTGGTCCCATAGGTGGTCATGGTTTCCCACGACATCTTTGGCGCGCCAGGTAGGGGGGATCCCTTGCGCGATCCTGAAAGCGCGCACATCGCGTCCTATCCGCGGTAACCCGCTCGAAGCCTTTGGCGTCTATGGCGCCTATGAAGACACAAAGATCAAGCGGGGCCATCCCCGAGCCCGCATTATTCCGTCGACCACATCCTGCCATGGCTGCAACTGCGATGGAGATTGTGGCTGGCAGAGACGCGCTCCTCTCGGCGGCCCATACGGCGTGCCCGCCGTTCAGGCGCTGCTCGGAGGAATGGGACAGGACATCCGGGCGCGAGCTCCCTCTTTTCTACCCCTTCCCCTCATCAGCAGTCGAGCCGTTTTAGCCCTGGAATCGTCAATGTCGATGATTACCGCGCGGCACTCGGTCCAGTATTTCCCCTATTCCCGGAAATCCTGAGTGCAGCGTCGGTATGAATTCGTTGGTCGATACCTCGGCAAGCATGCTCTGGAATCGTCAAGGCTGCCTGAATTGGCATGATCCATGAGACGGCTGCCGCCCATGTGACTCAAAAGGGAAGGGAAGTAAAGAGGAAGGGGACCAAAGAAGCCCGACACCATGCCCCGATGCCCGCTAGCATCGCAAGACGCATGTCGATCCCTGCCGGGAATGAAAGAACTGCCCGATTGGCTTCTGCTCCTCCAGGCGTCGCAAGCACGCCAAGTGCATGCGGCCCGGCAGATGAGGAAGGGGCTTAAAACAAAATCTAAGTCTACAGTATTGCTTCTTATTGATACATTTCAGATCTTCGCAGTTGTTTATCCCCTAGCTTTAGTGGGTGTTCGTATTGTGAAATCCCTCACGTGATGGAACCTTGGTTAGTTCCTTTGATCGCACCATCGTCCTGTCCCGAGCCATGCTCATAGGACGAGAGGCTGCATCGAGAGCTACCTAGGAAAACCCTGCGGGATGCATCCAGGACTAGATGACTGTTAAGGGCCAGACCCTTACGACAATCGCGATAATATGATACCGGCGGGCATAGAGCAGGCATAGGGATGGATCATATGAACACAAACATATAGAGCTTAAAGGGATAAACACACATTTAAGATTCAACAGAGAGTATCAGTTCCACGCAAACACGAGAGATGGAGTGACTAAACACAAAATATGCATCATGTTTCATTACAGGGCAACGCAGGAACGTAGCGGCCCAATACTTGGTTTGACGGCTAGGTGGAGCTATTCAGACGTGGACGACCCTGGCGTCTCGGGAAGCGGCTTTCTCCTTGGCGGCTGCGACATCAGCGCCCCCTGGCGGCTTCTTGAATCCGTCGTGAAGGTCGAGGTCTGGATGGCGGTAGGCAATATTGCTCAGGACCATGAAGAGGGCGTTGTGAGAAAGCTTCCGGGACTCGGTCGCGAAGCGCTCGGCCCTCCCCTCTTCGTGTAGCTTCAGATTCTTGATCAGCTCATTGAAGAAGACTCCCAGCTTGGCGCTTGGGACCTCGTGCTTATTGACCAAGAAGGCCGGGCAGTCCATGCCCATCGCGATGGCTTGGGCGGCGAGACGCTCGGCGATGTTGATCAAGCTCTTGATCCAAAGGTCGACCTGCTCGGACTGATTCTTCAGCTTGTCCTTCGCATCCTTCCGGAGACGCTTGGCAGTATCCAGATCCTTGGACAGCAGCTGTTGGCGGGATTCCATGGACTCTGGCGCGCTCTCCAAGGAGCTGACCCTGGCCTTCAAGTCGGCGATGGTGCCGTTGGTAGTCTCAAGACTCTGGGTTTTGGAGGAGAGATGCGACTGCGTATCAGCCAAGAGGGTCTCTGCCTTCCGTGCTTCTTCCTTAAGGGTCGTCACCTCCTTGGCGCTCCCAGCAAGATCTTCCGTCAGCTTAGCTACCTGCTGATCCAGGTCAGTCTTGGCAGTGGATGCGGCAGCCAGGTTATCGGTGAGCTTCTTTAGTTGAGCGGCAGAGTCAGCAGCAAGGGCATCCAGGGCAGCTCCATGCTTGTCCTCCAATTCCTTGGTGCGCTGATGCACGAGGGCCTCCGGATTGTCGTCCTTTGCACGGAGAGTGGCTTCGAGCTTCTCCTCACGGAGGGAGATCTCTTGCTCTCTGATGTCCAAGGATGCCTTGCGGTCCGCCAGGTGTGCCTCACGGGCCAAGACATCCTCTTTTGTCATCAGGAGCGTCTCCTGCTACCTCATGAGGGCCTTGAACTGCTTGTTGTGCCACTCACGCAGCTCCAGACATTTGTCCTTCCGCTTCTGGTCCACCTTGCTGGCAGACTCGTGCCGCTCCTTGAGTGCCTGCCACTTCTGGTTGTGCTGGGCCTGCATCTCCTTCACGCCCATCGCCATGGATTCCATGAAGGACAAGTCCATCACAATGGCGGCTGAGTCATCAATTTCTCCTGCTCCTTGGTACAGCGGCGCCAGAAGAAGTTGAAGCTCTTCGTCAAGCTCCGCGCCCGTCATCAAGGACGTGCCGGGGGCTCCAGTTCCAAGCGGCAAGAACACCATGGCCAGCATGTTCGAGGAGGGTGGCAGAGTCTCCGTGACGACCCCAGAGGAGGGGAGTGGATCCATGGTTTGGAGTGGAATTTTCACCTCAACCACCACCTCCTCATCTGGGGCATCCTCCGAAGTATGCTCTACCACCGCCAAGGAATCCTGGGCATTCCCGACAGCAAGGTCCTGCCCCTCGGTAGCAGCAATCTCGACGGCCTCATCCGCGGCAGCCCTCCCTATGTCAGCCACCACCTCCAGTAGTTCTGGCTCTTCGGCTTGAGGGTCAGCGGATGAAAGACCAACGAACAACGAAGAAACGGAAGTTCAGATAAATGGGAGAATCAAGAGAAGTGATCAGAGCAAGAAAGAAGAAAGGGAATAAGTGGAGTACCTGGGGAAGTCTGTCGGGCGGGGATCTCAGTTTCCCCGGCGGCATCTATTTTCGGGCCTTGAACTTCGCCCTCTGCCGTGGTAGTCACGGCAGCCTTCTGCGCTACCTCATCCGTCGAGGGTTCCGTGGGGGTCTTTTCAGCTCGAGTGGCGGGGGAAGCATGCCCCTCTAAGAGGGGCTCGCCCTGCATCATCTCACCTCCTCCTCCGGCTGAGGGAACAGGGAGGCCATCCCCGTCGCCTCCGGTGGATGGGGCCAAGTCTCCACTCCTGGGAAGAGGGCTAGACTGGGGGCTCAACACGGGGTCCTCTACATCACCCCCCGCCAAGGACGAGCTCTCCGCGCCCCTCAACGACCCAATGCGATGGAGTTTCTTCCGTGGGCGATAAATCAGGGCCTCCGTATCCTCCTCCACTTCCCTGCCAACAACAGCAAAATGAAAGGTGAGTCAGCAAAGGTAATCAAGCATATCGAAGATACTTATGAAGAGCAGGGAAAAATCTTCCTTACTCTTCTTCAATAAGCATGGAGTTCAAGTTGAACTCCACGGGAGGCGGGGACTCCCTTCCTCTCTTTAGAGGTGGAGGGACAAAACTCCTCGGCAGCTTTGGCACCCGGGTGGCACCGGGGGCTCCGGGGAAGACAAGCTCTGTGAGGAGCCCGAGCCGGAGTGGGAGCTGGAATCCGCTGCCACGTCCGCCGATTGCTTGGCGGAGGAAGCCTTGATCCGAGCAAGGCGAGGAGATTGGCGACACGCCACCTCAACCTTAGTGACCTTGGTGGTAGTCTTCTTCACCCTCTTGGCGGCTGGCGCTGGGTTGGGGCCCGCCGTCCTCGGTTGGCAGCACGCCTACGGGTGCGCTGGTCTGGGACTAGCTCGGGGGCTTGAGGCCCGGCCGCAAGCCACTCCTCCTCGAGCTCCGCCACCTCGCCAACATCCTCCTCCTCCTGAAGCTTCGTTGCTTCCATGGCTAGGGCCTCTAGCCCGGCAAGATTATCCCCGACAAGCTCTTCCCCGGCAGCCCCTTCCGTGGCCTGCGCCTTGCTGCCACCATGGGAAGAACTTTCGTCCTCAGCTTTTCGCTTGCCCTTCCCGGCCTTCACGGCCCTTGCCATCTCCGCAAGACGGGTAGCCTTGTCCTCCTCAACCCTCCTTAAGATATACGCCACCTCCACCGAGGAGGTGCGTTTGTACAGCCCAGTTTTGACCCTGGTGGCCTTCTCCACCAGGGTGTTCAACCACTGGAGCTCTTCATCGAGGGTGGGAAGACGCCAATCCCCTGCCACCACTTGAGCATTGCAATCCGGCATCCACTTCAGTATCTGATCCCGGGCTGAATTGATGTTCAGAGGGATAACGGTTGCCGGGAGCTTGAACAGTTCGAAGAGACCAAACAATTGGTCGCACAACCAGCCATGACCATAAACTGACAAGTTGTTGGCCAACCCTGGGAGCAACCTCATCCTATCATCAGCATCCCCATACAGCTTGGCGGGTCTGTCCCTCTCCTGCAGCGGCGAGATGCGGCGGAGAAGAAAATCTGCCCCCACATGCTCGATGGTTAGCCCGACAGCCTTCAAACGGGTAATCCTGTTGATTGCCGGGCGCAACCTATCTCCAGTAAGGCCTTTAGCGCTCCATTCCTTGCCACGCTCAACACATTCCTTCCGCGCTTCACAAAACTCAGGGGCTTCCTCATCTTGAATCCAGCACCAATCCCCTCTCCGCTCATCCCACCTCTCGCACTAGTTCCCAGGGATGTAATCCCAAAGCTTCCTCGCCACCCGCGGCATCCAGCTAATGTTTCTGGAGCGGTCACCCTTGTTCTCCACCCATGGAATGAAATAATGCTGGAACAGATCCACATTGGGTTTGACTCTGACAAAATTCTCGCACAAATGCGCGAAAATGGCCATGGTCGTGTTGACACCAGATTTTGGCACGGTCAATAACTTAATTAATATGGCCTCAAATGGAGAAGTGAACTACATAAAAAAGTTTCGTATTGTCGATATGAACATTTTTGAAGTTTGGGCCATCGCCATCCGATCTCATCTCAAAGGCCGAAGTTGTGTTCGAAATACTGAGATTTTGTATTCAGAACACTATTTGGCTGATTACATCCTCAAGACCGCCTCGTATGGAAAACTGATCTACACGGACTGTCTTCGCCTCGTCGAAACGATTGATTTTGATATAAAAGTTGTTCCAATCCAAGTTCGTATGCAAAATTTAGAGCCATCGGAATGCAGCTCTGTCAGGAGGCGGAAAATGGCGCGCCCCACCAGACACCCTGTCTGATGGGTAGCGCGAATAATAGCCTGTTTTGCGCGAGCGATTTGACCCTCAACATGACCTCGATAAAAAACGTTCAACATAAAAGTTGTTCGTCTCGTCGAAACAGTAAAGATTGGTTTTGGACTCGTTTCCATCCAAGGTCATTTACCACCACAAAAAAGACCCGCAAGGTGCAGCCAGTTTAAACCGAACAGTTTTGGAAAGTTCGGACAAAACCAATCCGAATTTGACTAGGGTTTTGGACGTGAATCCAAGCCTTTTCCTTGAACAGGAAGTCTAGCCGCCTCTTATATACCTAAGGGGTGACGGCCGATTGAACAACACACAATCGCAAAACACATCTACCTTTTACCCTAGTTTTACATCCCTCCCTTGTTCTTTCTCTCTCGTTCTTCGTTCGTTCTTTGTGTTGAAGGGCAGCGATCCTCGAGGCTCTAGGGGCGGGTGAACCGACCTAGGGCAGCCCATAGCCACCGCACACCCTGACGGGGTCCCTCCCGGGCGTGTGTGGTTTCAGGTCTTCAAAAGCACCCGCCGGATTGCCTGCGTACCGCGCTTCCGGCCGGGTCTCCTTCGACATGAGCTGCGGTGCATCACCCCCGGCGTCGAGGGTACATGGTGACATGTTCGTGTGCGAACACACTTTTTGGCGACTCCGCTGGGGATGAAGCTTTGAATGGTCTCCAACCCGTTCTTGCTAGGAAGAGAGCATTATCTAGGGTTTGCAATCTTCAAAGGTAATATGAATACCCAATTCACTTATGTAGATGCAAATAATGCATATGTTGTTGCTAGATCGTTTAATCAGCATAATGTGTCGGCTAGCCCTAGTTTTATGAATCAAGCATCTAGTTATGTGTAACAGCCGATTCAGAATAATCTTCATGCTTCTACCTCATATAATTTTAGCAACATGGAACATATGTATACTAACTCCCATGCATCGGCAGCCCCACAGATCCATATGCCGATGAACAACATGATGAGTTCCGTTAATCAAGTTGAAACACCTTACATAGGAACTTCCGATAGTATGCAACAAAGTGTTTCACCTTTTTATTCATCGACAACTAGCTTGCAATATGTTAATCAAAACATGCCGATGGATAGGGGAATTGGCAATGCTACTACTTGTTATCCGGCCAATTACCCTCAATCATCATATGCTACACCTCAAGCTACTAATTTTTTGGCACCATATGCAACTATAGGTATTCATAATTCGGATTAGCACCTGCACGCTAATAGCCGAATAAGTGAACATTCTATAGGATCACATGTGTTTTCACCTAGTATTATAGCATACAATGTTTTCCCTACACAATTATAGAATTTTGGTGACATCTCGTTACTGAAAGAGTCTAAAAGTGTCGGGGGGCAATTCTATCCAGATTGGGTCATTCAGAAAAATCTTACGTCTTTTTGGGATGAATGCAATGTTATTCTACATGAATTAATAAAAGAGGGAAGGCCTATTAATTCTACTACAATCCAAGCTAGATTATGCCAAAAAGAGAAAGCATTGGGTGTGGATAAAATTATCTAAAAAGGTGGTGATTCGGATAACAAAGTTAATTCGGCTATTGAAAAGACCGAATCAAATATTACGCATGCCGAATCTTTTCTAGAAAAACAGGATGACAAGGTGTTGGGGAGCTATTTGAAAGAGGAACAACATATCGTTCAAGTAACACAACCATCATGCTCTCCCAACGTGTTTGGAAAGGTATGTCTAGCAAGTGATTTAACTATCTTCCAATTTGGTCGCAACTTTATTGTTGATGCTTCTATAAGAAAAATTCTCATAAGTAATTTTGAAAGACCAATGAAGAAGGGAAATTTACTTGTTAGCAATAAAACTGTTATAGAGCATATCGGTCAACCTATTGTGCCATTTATAAAGACCGATAGTGACCTATTATTGCAGCCAAAGTTTTCCCCATTGCTTTATCAAAATTTCATATCTAATTGGGTAGCTTTGCTTGTTTCATACTTTGCTTTCACTTGGTCTCAATTGAGACATGTGTATTCTAACTATTTCCGTTTCAGAAAATTAAAGCCAAGGTCAAATTCTTTTGAGAAATCTTATGCTAATATAATATCTTATCCAAATACATCGAAGATAGGGTACAAAACACAATGCATAACCGAATAGGGATATTCCAAATTTGAACCATTCGGTTGCTTAACTCCAAATCCGTTTGCACACCCAGATCGACTAGAAAACAAGAAGTATACCTTCAATTCAAGCATGTGTGATCAAATATTTGATTTGTTGCTAAAAAATAATTACATTAGAGTTCTTGATCACCATGTGAAGCCATCAATCCAAGGACGAATGTATTGCAAGTTGCATGATTCGTCCAAGCATAATTTTGAGGATTGCAACATGTTTCATCAAATAGTTAAATCGGCCATTGATAAAGGATGATTAAAATTTGTTGAAACACCAAGGGATGACCAGTCTATTCTGATTGGTCCTAATGGAAAAAAGTTTTTGAATCGGCTGATTCAAGACGATTCCTTTAAAGGTGAGAAGGTAAAAACTACAGGTGATGGGATCAAGCTTTCAAGTAAAGAAGTTGTTCAAGAGCACAATGAAAATATTCTTGAAGGGATGAGTTCTGTCGAAGATACAATGAAGATGCCAAGGAATGGGGGGCAACAAAGCAATCCAAAGATCGATGCAAGCGAAACAAAAGGAGATAAAGGCCGCAATAAGCACAAGCACAAGAAATCCAAGGTCACTTTTGCACAGTTATTAGATAAATATCAAAAGAAAAGTGAAGAGAATGGTGCTTCTCGACCGAGTAATGCAAAAGCATCAAGATCACCCCTAGGCGCAAATCCAAGGATCGGTATTGGCAAGAAGAGAATTTCAATGCAACATGTTCATATCCTTATTTTGGGTCGTCAATGCCAATGCCGTGGATGCCTCCCTATGCTCATGTTGATCGACATTCATCATGGGACAGGTATGATACAATGGCACATTCTCCATCATATTTTAGACCATCTCACCGTTATTATGCAGCTTCAAGAAGATCAACGTTCAGTGAGCTGTCATATGTTCAAGACCATTTCAATAAGAAAGAATCGGTCCGGAGCTCAAGAAAGAAGGAAGAGGTGATCAAACAAGTATATCGAGTTAAAAAAGATGGTCGCAAGAGTGCCAATTCAGATTTGATCTTAAAGGATAAAGAGCCAATTAAAGTGTTAACATTGGCTACGAAAGGCAATGAGATGAAGCAACCAATTGTCGAGAATCAAAGTGCCAAATCTGAAGAAAAGAAGTTGAAAGTGCACAAGGTAAAATAAGAATTGTCATTAGTTCAAACAAAATCACAGCCGGGGTGCTCACTCGGCTTATCGTATTGGCAAAAAAAGAAATTACAAAAACTTAGTGCACAAGAGCTCGAAAAGAGAAACATGGCATGGGTTCCCAAAGGAAATAATCAAAAGAAGAGTGATGTGCAAGGTTCCATTGCAAGAAGTGCGACAAAGGTAAAGAAGGAAAAGAGTGAAAATTATGAACGACCAAGCCGAAGGTTTCAACGTCTTCGGTGCACACATTATGCACATTCTCCAACTATGCCATTGATGCTGATGACATGGAATTCATCCTCAGGTATGACTGGTTACCCTCCATGGATTTATTTTGATACATAGACGCAATATAACTTCTTACAACATGCAAGGGTTTTACCTCATCACCATACATTCGATTAGCTATATTTTGTTGCTAATCAAAGTGGCCGATATATAACTCTCACCCTAAGCAAAGACATGGCCGATATATAAGTATCGCCCTAAGCACATATAAATGGACGATGAAGTGTTGACATCGTCCTTAGAACAAACTCTGGACAAATTATTTTTCGGCATCCAAGTTTTGCCGAAAAATAGGGGGCATGTGTTGACACCAGATTTTGGCACGGTCAACAACTGTATTAATATGGCCTCAAATGGAGAAGTGATCTACATAAAAAAGTTTCGTATTGTCAATATGAGCATCTTTGAAGTTTGGGCCATCGCCATCCGATCTCATCTCAAAGGCCGAAGTTGTGTTTGAAATAGTGAGATTTTGTATTCAAAACACTATTTTTTTGACCTTGAAGACTGCAGGGCTTACACCCCACAACATTTTATTAGAAAAGAACCAAACAAATACAAAATAAGATTCCTCAAGGGGAGGAACAAACAAAAAGAAAAGCTATACAGGAAAGGCCATACTAATCTAAATAGAAAGAAAAGGCACTAAAATTTACAACTAGAAAAGAAAGAATATACATCTATGGTGGCCCTCAAGGAGGCAAGAAATCAATCCAGTTGAGCAGAGCTTCCCTCTATCTGGTCTTGATCCGGTGTGAAAGAAGAGTAATATCATGAATAAATCCATTCCTCCACTGCCTAAAAGATGGGTTGACATGCCTAAAAGCCCTATCATTCCGAACTTTCCAAATGTTCCACCATGCAAGGAATACCACTTCTAAGAAAAAAGGCTTATTAAACTCCTTCCTGGCATGTATGGAAATTTGCACCATGTCATTGCTATCCAACCAGGAAACTTGCAGATAGTTCCAGATTCTCATACTGAAGTTACACTTGAAGAAAAGGTGGTTCCTATCCTCAAGCACTCCAGTCGGGCACATGACACAACTAGGTCCATCATCAATTTTCCAATGTCGTCATTGAATCATATGCTTGGTGTTAACTCTGTCCATAATTACCAGCCAGGCAAACATTTTAATTGTCATGGTACAGCAACTCTTCCAAACCTAGCTCAGAATAGGATTGGCAGGAACTGGCTGGTGAACAAAATCATAGTACTTCTTTGCTAAGTATTCAGACTTCTTCCAATGCCTCCAAGCCCAGATGTCATTACAACCACTATCCAAGGAAGTCACAGCTAACATGCTTGATAACTGATTGAACTCCTTAAAAGCCAGCTCAGACAGTGGTAGAGAAAACATTTGCTGCAAATTTCCTGCCTGTACCACTTCCATGACAGAGAGATTTTTCTGCTGACAAAACGGGAATAGCCTTGGAAACCTTACTTGAAGAGGAATGCAAGACTGGCCAATCTCCCAATGATCAGACCAAAATAGAACTAAATCCCCTCTGCCAACAGTGACAGAGGTAACAACCCTAAACTTGTCCATTAATTTGCAAATGTCCCTCCACTAGAAGGAGCCACAAAGAGTAGTGTCATGAGGAACTCTCTGATAGTAGTATGAATCCCACACCAAACGAACCCATGGCACATCTGCTTTATTATAGAATTTGTTCAGATACTTAAGAAGCAGAGCATCATTTTGCAGTCCCAGATTCAAAATTCCAAGACCCCCCTTCAGCTTAGGCCTGCAGACCAGAGGCCAAGCAGCCAAAGAGTGCCCCTTCTCCTGACCATATTTCCTCCACAGGCACTGTCTCTGAATTCTTTCTAACTGCTTTAGGATACCTTGAGGTAAAGATAGACTACAAAGGAAAAATATAGGCAGTGAGGAGATCACAGAATTTACCAGTTGTAACCTACTACCTTGTGGTAGAAACCAAGAGCTTGCAGTTAGCCTTCTTTCCATGTAGTCTACTAAAGGTAGCAGATCAACAATTTTGGGCCGAGTGGTTCCAACAGGAAGTCCCAAATATGTGAAGGGCATTGAACCTAGCTGGCAACCAAACTGAGCAGCAAGTGCAGAGGCAACAGAGGCTTCCACATTGATTGGGTACATTGAAGATTTATGGAAGTTAATTTGCAGTCCAGTTGCCAAGGAAAAAGAATTCAGAACTGATTTGAGGACCTCCAACTGAGCTGAGTCAGCATTCACAAACAACAAAGTATCATCAACATACTATACCACTGGATAATCAGTATCGTGTGTTGGCAACGGCAAGGTTAGCAGGCCCTTACACAAGAGATCATTGATCATAGTCTGCAAAAGATCAGCAGCAATCACAAAGAGCAAAGGAGAGATAGGATCTCCTTGCTTTACACCACATTTGCACTTGAAATGTTTTCCAGGTACACAATTTATCAAGATAGAGGAGGTTGCAAATGATAATAGCTGTTGAACCTAGGTGATCCATTTGGTATCAAAACCTTTTGCCACAAGAATCTTTATAATTGCCTCATGCTGAATAGAGTCAAAAGCCTTTTCAAAGTCAAGCTTGAGCAATATGATTGGCTTCTTTGAATGGTTGCATTGATGAATATACTCAAAAGTCCAAGCAATACAATCTTGAATTGTTCTTGACTTGATAAAGCCATACTGATTCTTATGAACACAGTTGGTGATTTCATCTTGAAACCTATTGGCTGCCAGTTTAGTCAGAAATTTCAGTCCCACACTGGTCAAAGAGATTGGCCTAAAATCTCCTACAACCTCAGGTGTTTGCTTTTTTGGAATTAAAGTAATGAGAGCTTCATTGAGATTCTCCAAAAGATCACTGGATATGATAGGCCAACATTTCTTCATAAAAAGGCCATTAAAACCACCTGGCCTTGGAGCCTTATCAATGGGTATTTCTTTTATGACCTTTTCAATTTCTTGCACCTCAAAAGGTTTTGTGAGCACCTCAAGTCCCTGCACTTTTGGGATAATTGAAAGAATGTCATTGCCCAACAAAATTGGCTTAACAGTTCCCATTCTGCCCTTGAAAGATTCCAAAAATTCCTTAGCCATTTCCCCATGATCTAAAGAAACTGTTCCATCAGACAGTTGCAGCCTAGCAATAGAATTCTTCCTATACCTCTCAGTTGCCATGGCCTGGAAGAATTTTGAATTTTCTTCTCCCACCTTGATATATATGATAGTGCACCTTTTCCTCCAGTATAAGAACTGTAAGTGTAAAAGGTGCTCATGATGCATCTTAACTATCTTCCTGAAGTTGAATTCAGGTCCGGATAGAGGCCTCCAATCCTCCAAATCATCCAACCACAGAATTACCCAGTTGCACTTCTCAATCAATGTTTTGATATGGGACAACCCCTTCTGCCATTTCTTGAGTGCAAATCTCAAGGATTTCAATTTGTCCATAATAACTGCATATATATGAGTCTTATGTGAAGGTTTGTTCCAAACCTCATGCACACAGTCCATGAACCCAGGTTGATGCACCCAATAGTTTTCAAATCTGAAGATATGAGCTTTTGGGATTGAGGTGCAGATAGATATTACACAAGGAACATGATCAGAAGCAGTTTTAGCAAGAGGTGCAACTTGTGTCATGGGATACTGATTTATCCAACTGGCAGAAGTAAAAAACCAGTCCAATTGTTCAAGAAGTGGAACATCCTGCATGTTTGACTAGGTGAATTGTCTACCTTTTAAAGGGAGTTCCAGCAGACCTAAGTGACCAATGATCTCACTAAATATGAAAATGTCATTAACATCTCCACCAGGAAGATTTCGATTATCCATGGATCTAATGAAATTAAAATCTCCTAATAACAAATTTTTTTGCTCAGGTTCCACCTGAAGATTGTACAGCCAGCTAACAAACTCATCCCTCATTATACCCTGACAAGGCCCATAAACATTTACTAAAAACCACTGATCACTATTATGCACCAATGTGAAACTGATGACAATACCAAAAGGCTTTACTTCGATTAATGTACCCGTAAAAACATCTGAACGCCACACTGTCAGAATACCTCCCGAAGCTCCTCTCGAGGGAGATTCAATGAACTGATCAAAACCCACAGGGCAAATGCTCTTAATTAACGAACGAGGACAATCTGATAACTTAGTTTCTTGCAAACAAGCAACCGCACACTGACTTTCAGTAATTTTCTCTCTAACAGAACGCTGTCGTGTTTCAGAGTTCAGACCACGAACATTCCAACAAAGCACCTTCCAATTATGCATAGACAATCGATTCGTGGAATAACCAAAAGAAAATGTAGCAAAAACAGCATGGCATACAATGCCATACATCCCACGTCATAAGAAACAAAATGCATCCAGTTCTGACCACACTGCATAGAGTTTAGAACGACATAAAAGATAGCAAATTTAACAGGCTCGCTACACCTAGATGGAGTTTTAAACTGCAACATTTGAACACCACTGGAGGAGGAGTCATCCTTGGGATTAGCCCTAAGCTTATCCTTGGACAGCAGGTTGGGTTCGATCTCCAGCTCCGCTCCAATTGTTTGCAACACATTGAGAGGTGTGGATGGGGGAACAACTTCAGACTTGCCATTATCGCCAGCGTCGTCAGGATTGGGTTGGGCCTTCACTTCAATGGGCTTGGACCGGGGACGCCTTTTAGTGGGCTGGAGGGAGAGTTGTTCAAAACTCACAGGTTTAAACCCATCCAGTTTTGCCGCTCTTCTTGTACATCTCCGTAAAGAAGTATCCACTAACGGGGAAACGATCTTCCTTCTTCTTGTCTGTTTCCTTCCATTGGCCTGCGAGTCAGCAGAAAAAACCACAGAAGAGGAAAAAGAGTTCTCTTCCATGCTACCAGACACAACATCTTCAAGAAACACCTCTCCATACACCGCAACTTCAGACACAGTATCATCATTAGCACTCAGAACCTCCTCAGGTGAACCTCCGAAAAGAGCTCTGGCAACTGGGCGTTTAGCCACAATAGATTTCCTTAGAGTCAGAGTGCTGGGCAAGCTTGGCACCAAGAAAGACTTCTTCTGAGAATCATCAAAAGCAATGGTCCACGTGCGCTTGGAGTATGTGACTGTTCCAATTGGCTTAAAGAAAGATAGGTCTAGGCACCTCCTTGACAGCAAATTCAGGCAGCAAATTTTCAAAAGATCTTTTATAGATCATCTCAGGAGGAAGCGGTGGCCCAGCCACAATCCTCACCATACCAATGAAGATTTGATGCTGATGAATGGCAGGAGGTTGATATGGTACAATTTCCAAAGGATTTTCCAAAGTAGCTGGCTGCACATTGTCCTGTAACTGTTGCTCAGGCTGAAACTAATGTTGCTGATCAACCTGAACTTCCACATGCTGTTCCACAGACCCAGAGCCCTCTGGCTGATCAATGACAATAGAAACCTAGTCCTGCTCCGGCACTGCAGGCTGTGGTGGCTGCTGAAGCTCATCCTCATTGTCACCCCAGTTTGCATTTCCCCATCCTGCATCCCCGATGTTATTTTTTGGAGGCGGTGGAGGGGCCACTGGCGCATCATTCCATCCCAGCATTGGATATGGAGGAAGAAGAAACAACGGATTGTCTTGCAGTAGGTTTCCAGGCAACGGGTGAGGATTACCGTCCAAAGGCATTGGATCTTCATCGTTTGGCATCTGGTCAGTGAAGTCAGCACCTAGCACATAGCAAGCCGCAATCCAAGAAACCTGAGCTCCTCCCCTTTCCGCATAATCTCCAAAGACCACATCACGTGGCACCAGTGGTGTGTCCGGAAAACTAGCCTCCACTAGAGTACGAACCAGATATGGATCCTCATTATCCCAAGAGTGAAATTTCCCAAAAGTGCCTACCGCCTGTGATATGAACTCCGTATTGCGATAATCAAGAGGAATACCAATGAACATGAGCCAACCCTTACAGAAACCATGACTCCCCTTAAAGTTCTCTCCCTCATCATGCTTCATAAATCTAACAAAACGATCATCACCCAGAGGAAATGGGGCATGCTGAATCAACGTATATCTGACAGATGGATCCCTGACTTGAAATAACCCAACCCCATGGAACCAAGGCTGAGCGGAGCGAACCAGAGTACCTCTGTTTTGAAGGAACTGAACAATCTCTTCCCTGACCGGCCCGAGCGGTCCCTCCGGAGCAGGCATGACCTCAGCGACCATGTAATCTTCATGGCGGCGAGGAGGACGAGCCGCGGGCGTGAAGAAGGTGCGTGGAAGACGCCTGTCCCCGCCATCAATGACGTGGTGGCCTGCCGGCATAAATCGCTATGGATCAAGCTCATAGTTTGCCATGGCCAGCCGCAACGGAGAGGGGATGGGGTTTTCTTTGGAAGGAAGAGAGGGGATTGGAGCAATGTGGGCGGCGATGATATGACTGGGCAAGCTATCCCAATAACTCCGGCACCCTTCCCCTGACCGGAAGGGTTTTCTGATATACTCGTGCTTTGTTGCAGAGAAATTGGTCTCCAAACCAATCCATTGGTGCGCGCGAAATCATTACAATCCTTGCTAGAGTGACCCGTGCGGGAGCAAGCCGAGCAGACCGCCCGCATTCCACAAGAGGCTGCAAGGTGGCCCCTCTGAGAACAAAAGGTACATGTTAAAACACGGTCCACCATGTCATCGACCATGGCTTCAATTGTTGTGCAGCTTCTTGCGTGGTGGGTATTTCCTGCGGGAGGGCTGATGGGCTTGGGTCAATAGGTGCATCCAGCATATCAGAAACTGGGGTATTCTGAGACGAGGCAGGCCCAACAGCAACAGAACCAGAAATTGGCCCAACAGAAATCCTAAGACACTGGGCCAGAATGGTGTGCATCCAAAAGAGATGGGCCAGATCCCGTGCTACCATTTTGAACTGGAGAAATTCCCGCTTCTGCAAATCGTGCAGATAGATTACCATAAACCACGGGCCGCGGATCCACAGGTACCAGATCAGGTGTGGGCAACGTGGTCGACCGGTGCAACTCTGGCAATGGGACGACTGTACCAAACACGATAGGTGGCCGAGCCACCGTCCAATGCAAGTCTAGAGGGGGCGCTTGTCGAATAACAACACGCTCATGAGCAGATAGATCATATCCCCCATCCATGATAGTATCAATGGAGTTTTGAGAAGCAGGATATCTGTAACCTTTGCAAGCAGAATACTGTTCAAACGTGGCAAAAGATAATTTCTTCCGAACAGTGCTAGCTGACTTAAGAGAAGATCTAACCGGAGGCTTATGCATGGCCAATAGACCTAAAGAAGATCTATGTTTGGTAGGACTAATCAAAATCCACTCAGCATCACATTCCTTACACCAGATCTTAAGATCCCAAACCAATTAGGCCCTCCATTGCCCCAAAGATTGAAATAAAATTTAAATAGATCGCAAGCAAATGAACGCAGATCCATAACAAGAAAACCAACTTGCTTGCATGAGACTTGGAAAGAAAAAACCTTGGCCTTGACATGAAGAACCCGAAGATCGATGGCCGATCCACCAATCGCAGCTTCCAGTGCTGTCACCACAGAATCCTCCGACAACCGGAAATCATGGCGGCTAAAGGACACAATCAATGTGAAAGCCCTCCTTTGTCCCATTGGATGGATGGTTTGACTACTAGATCTGAAAACCTCATCAGAGAAAACCCCACCCTTGGAGAAATCCAAGCCAAGGGTAGATCCACCAGAGGAACCCATAGAACATGGGTATTGCCTTGATCCAGAAGAGACGCCGGAGATGATGATCGGAAGGTATCCACAGAGCAGTGGTGGAGGATGGAGATCGCCGGTGGTGAGGTCAGCGCCGTGGTCAGAACACTATTCGGCTGATTACGCCCTCAAGACCGCCTTGTATGGAAAAATGATCTACATGGATTGTCTTCGCCTCGTTGAAACGATCAATTTTGATATAAAAAGCCATTCCAATCCGAGTTCTTATGCAAAAGTTAGAGCCATCGGAATGCAGCTCTACCAGGAGGCAGAAAATGGCGCGCCCCACCAGACACCCTGTCTGATGGGTACCGTGAATAATAGCCTGTTTTGCGCAAGCTATTTGAACCTCAAGGTGACATCTGATCAAAAAACGTTCAACATAAAAGTTGTTCGCCTCGTCGAAACAGTCAAGATTGCTTTTGGACTCGTTTCCATCCGAGGTCGTTTACCACCACAAAAAAGACCCGCAAGGTGCAGCCAGTTTAAACCAAACAGTTTTGGAAAGTTCGGACAAAACCAATCCGAATTTGACTAGGGTTTTGGATGTGAATCCAAGCCTTTTCCTTGCATGGGAAGTCCGGGCGCCTCTTATATACCTAAGGGGTGACGACCGATTGAACAACACACAATCGCAAAACACATCTACTTTTTACTCTAGTTTTACATCCCTCCCTTGTTCTTTCTCTCTCGTTCTTCGTTCGTTCTTCGTGTTGAAGGGCAGCGATCCTCGAGGCTCTAGGGGCGGGCGAACCGACCTAGGGAAGCCCATAGCCGCCGCGCGCCTTGACGGGGTCCCTCCCGGGCGTGTGTGGTTTCGGGTCTTCAAATGCACCCGCCGGATTGACTGCGTACCGCGCTTCCGGCCGAGTCTCCTTCGACGTGAGCTGCGGTGCATCACCCCCGGCGTCGAGGGTACACGGTGACGTGTTCATGTGCGAACAGGTCGCCATTGCATTTGGCGTGAAATCAAGGATGTGGAATCCGTAGATGGTCATGATCGCCTCAAAGAACTCGGAGAAGGGGAACAGAGGCCACAGATAAAATAAGCGCAGAAGAATTGATTTGAGTCCGGCAGATCTTCCTTCCCCGCCGCAAAAACTTTGGGCGCTCCATGCCCTTCTGGGACGGGCCTCCCCCACAAATACCCATACCTCGCCTGGAGAACTGGACCGCTCAAGGTCGACGGGAGGAAGACGACGTCTTCCCTCCGCTTCTTGTTCAGCTCTGCCGCCCTCCTGCTTCCCTCGGCGGCAACTTCCTTCGCCACAGCCGTCTGCTTTCCCTTCTCTTCGGGTTTCTTCCCCATTTCTACGGCGGTGATGCGGAAGGAGAAATAATTCAATGGGAAGGGCGGCGGCTGAAGGGAGAGAGGAAGGGGGAACCATCATTTGGTTTGCGGAAGAAGATGATGGGGGAACAAGGCGAACAATAGGTGAACCGTGCCACTCCGCATTTCCCTGTTTTTAAGGGGCGAAGTGCGGAACATAGGCGCGAAACTTCAGAAAGTTACCGTTTTTACCTCAACCGCAATGGTCCCACGACCCCACGATGCGCAGTAATTGCGCGAAGTGGACGTTGGATTTACTAGCCACCTTGGCAAACCGGCATGCGCAGCCCACTCCTGCCACGTGTCCGTGCACTTTTTGGGGCCTAACCCAACGAGCCACGCGACATGTGTAGCTCAGGCCCGGGGGCTTATGTCGGGGAAAATAGACAGGGTTATGTATTTTCCCCTGACTCATGCACGGATGAGCCGAAGCCGTGCCAAGAGTACAAGAGAGCAAGATCACCAAAGGACCAACATGCAGATCAAGAGGACCAAGATTAAACCAGAGAAACAAGACATCACCAGGAGAAAATCCTCCCTTGCCGGGTAGGCGGGCCCTACAATGACAGGGTCACCCTCGGAAGAGGATAACCTGGATGCCATGGCAGGGCCTGCCGGGCTCACGGTGGCAAGACCACCTCACCGTACCACTCCGCCACGACCCACGTCGTCGATGAGTGCGGCGTCAAGCCGCAAAGTGACTAAGTGGTAGCCATTTGCCACATGGTGACCTTTCTCTACGGGAGATGCCCACGAACGACACCCGTCCTGCAACGTGTCAAGCGAGCAAGTGTGAAGCTGGCAAGACGAGCCCGACAAGGATTGCCGGGCAAGCAATGATGTGACATTGAGCGGCGCATTTACTGCGCTCTGTCAGCTTGCAGAGTTAGGTGTGATAGCACTGTTTGCTATGTTATCAGGGCATAATGGCTGTCTTGCCATTGTGGTGACCCATGGCAACCCTAGAGGGGTTGTTGGAAAATTAGACAACACACACCCATACGTGTGTAGCCACTGTCGCCCTGAGGAAACCCCTGCCGGCAGTGTACTGCGCCTCACCATCATTCTTCCACTATCAGTCCACCAACGTAGGAGTAGGGTTTTACGCCTCACGGTGGTCCGAACCTAGGTAAAATTGCCCGTGTGATCGTTGTCGCGCTGCCGCACGTCCTTCTGCTCTTTGTGGAACGCGATGTCCCCCCTGCCGAACCAGCAAGGGACCCTTGGTCCCATTGGTGGCCGTGGTTTCCCACGATAGTAGGGTCTTACACTGCAAGGTGGTCCGAACCTAGGTAAGCGGCCGTGTTCATCTTCTTCCTTGTTCGTGCGAATCGAGCTAGGCCATGGGGGGCGGGCTGGTAGGCTGGATAGGTTGAGTTCTTCGCAGACGCCCCAGAGTCCGAACCTTTCTTGGGTCCACGGAGCCCTGAATCCGACATTTGGTGCGCCAGGTAGGGGCGTCTTGAAGCCTCTCTTCCACCGTTAGCTCCTCCACTGTTCCGTTGCTCCTATGGCCGACGCCCGTCGTGTCTGTGCCGAGCGCCGGGTCGCTCATGTCGCTCAGACGGCACCTGTGGGAAAAGACGCTCCTCGCCGCTCCACCTCCCCGTGTCTAACACCGCCACTCACCCTGCTGCTCGCGAACAACAGGATTCGTCGTTGCCACCGTCCGTGCGGCGCGACGACCGTACCGCAACTCCATCACCCACTCCAGCCATGGTGTCATCTTCTCATGCTCGTCTCGGGCCAACAAACGCGCAGGCTGCACTGCTCATGGCGCGTGAGCTTCTGCGTTACCATCCGGCCAACGACCTCTATCACGACCGGCTCGGTCGCATTGCCGAGCTCGTCAACGCTGCCGGTGAGGCCCTTGCACCGTTCCGTTAGCCCACCCCCCGCCGTCCCTGGCGGGCCACGTGGCTCACGGAGCGCCCCCTCCTCCTCCTATGCACGGCATGGACCCTGACCCAAGGCGTGACATACCCCAACGCGACCCGCCGCATAGGGCGCGGGCATGCGATGAAGAAAGCTACCAGGTGGTGCAGCTACCCCAAGGAGAAGCGCGTGCGCTTCCAGGCCGCCGCGTCAAGACCGCGTGCCACCAGAGGTGATGGCGCGCGGGCACCAAGATCAAGCTCCCCCCATGCGACCGACCCCTTTGAGTGCGGGAGGCTACCGTGCTTTCACCCCGGAGCTGCGCCCCGTTGTTTGGCCCGACAAGTTCAAGCCGGATCTGCATCCACGTTACGACGACACTCCCGACCCTGTGGAATTTCTTCAGCTCTGTGAGCTAAGCATTGAGGCGGCGAACGACAATGACAAAATCATGGCGAACTGGTTCCCCGTGCCCTCAAGGATGGTGGGCGTTCTTGGCTCCTGAACCTCCCGGTGGGGTCGATCTCCTTGGGCGAGCTACGTGAGCGCTTCATCGCTAACTTCTAGGGCACCCGCGACCGCGCTCCTGCAGCAGGTGACCTGTGACGCGTAAAGCAGCAGCTGGGTGAGACCTTGCACAAGTACATACGGTGCTTCATGAACATTCGCCTCAAGATCCCAAAGGTGTCGGGCGAAGCCATCATTTCGGTGTTCTCTGATGGTATCCGGGATGTCAAGATGAAGGAGGAGCTCGCCATACATGAGGACTTATGTTCGGCTCTGGAGATGTTCAACATGGCAGCCAGGTGCGCGAGGGCAGAGGAAGGTCGCCTCTCCCTCCTGGAGCTTCCGGAGGTCGATCCTGAAGACAAGAAGGCCAAGGCTAAGGAAGTGAAGTGTAAGGGCCCCACCGTGCTGGCCGCAGAGCCTGAGATGAAGCGCGACCATGACCACAATGAGCCTTCCAGGGGCAGCCACCCATTCTGCGTCTTGCACAACGTCCATAGCCACAACACCAACGATTGCCAGGAGCTCAAGGCAATCCGCGACGGGCGCCTCGGCCGCCGTCCCGAGTGCAGTGATCGCGGCTATGGCCGCGGAGGAGGTCGCGGTGGAGGCCGCTGGGACAATCGCGACCCCCGCCAGGACTGGCGCGACCAACCCCGTGAGGACCACTGGCAGGGCTAGCCTCGTGACGGCCCCTGGCGAGACCAGCCTCATGAGGACCGTCCTCAGGGCAATGCCGGCCTCCCTCCGCTACCGCCACTGCCAAGGAGAAACGATGAAACCCGCCAAGATGATGGGGCTGGGGGCTTCCAAGAGCCTCGTGCGATCGCCTGCATCCTGGTTGGCGCTTAGTCTCCCGCCTCTCATCACATCTTCAAGCAGTTTGCTCCTGAGGTGAACGCGGGCCTTCCCAAGCTTGAGGCGTCGCTTCCCCTCAGGTGGTCCAAGCACGCCATCACCTTCGACTCCATGGACCAACCCAAGTGCTCAGCCGCCACTGGCGCGCTCCCGATGCTCTGCACGCCAACCATCAGCAACGTCCTCATCACCAAAACCCTCATCGACGGTGGCGCGGGGCTCAACGTT
Source organism: Aegilops tauschii subsp. strangulata (assembly GCF_002575655.3). Taxonomy (NCBI): domain Eukaryota; kingdom Viridiplantae; phylum Streptophyta; class Magnoliopsida; order Poales; family Poaceae; genus Aegilops; species Aegilops tauschii. Next base: position 271,090,041 of record NC_053037.3, on the reverse strand, counting down.
CTTTCTGTCGAGACGTTTGAGATGCTCCAAGTGCCCTACGATCAGCTTCTGCCTACCAAGCCTTTCTCAGGGGTGACCGATGGCTCCACTGTTCCCATAGGGCAGATCAGCCTCCCTGTCACCTTCGGCAAGCGCGACAACTACCACACCAAGCTCATTGACTTAGACGTCACCCACATTGGCCTCCCGTACAATGCCATCCTCGGGTATCCGGCCGTCATGAAGTTCATGGCAGCAACTCACCACAGCTACAATGTCCTCAAGATGCCAGGAAGTGGCGGTATCATCACGGTCGCCTGCAATGAAAAGGATCCGGTATGCTCCCTCGAGCGCGCCTATCAGGCTGCAACGATCGAGAACTCTGACGATGAGGGTGCCATCCTACCTCCTGATGCCGTCCCCGATAAGAAGATGCAGCTCCTCCCCAAGGGCCGCCAGGAAGCTGTGGCGCCTGCCGGCAGTGCCCCAGGCCCTGTGCCCTCTGCTGGGGTGCCTTTCCCTCTCGCATAGGAAGGCGCGCCCGACGCCCCCCTCAGGACGGGCTCGGGGGCTCTTATCTGGAGGGCCTCTGACCTGACCAGTGTGACCAGGGAGGCGTTCGGGCACCACATGGAGGCATGTTTCGACACGCGCCTCTGAGAGCAAGGTGCAAGGCGCGAGGCACCAGGTGCTCAGGAGTTCATCACCAGGGCAATCGAGGAGCTTCAGGAGGCGGGAGCCATGCGTGGCGAGCGTCATCCCGCACCACCTGGTGCAGCTGCGGCCCCTGACATGGGCAGCGAGCTATGCGTCTGTGTCAACATCCCAGGTCTCAACTGGGCTGCTTCGCAGGGCCTCTTCTATCCGTCCCATGTCGGCCGAAGCGGGGGCTACCCCTGCAGCTACGTCGGCATGCCGTTTGGCCTGCTAAATGTGGCCGCCTCGCACCAGCACTTCGTGCAGCGTGTGTGGGCGGCTCATGATGTCAGGCGCCAGGAGGTCCTGACGGAGAAGGCACTGGACCCTCGGGAGCCCTCCGGATCTCTAGAGCCTCCCGAGCCTCAGGAGCCTGTTGGCCCATGAGGAGCGATCTCTATAGCACGCGTCTTCAGCTACTCCAACTCTTCTACAACGATGGTGCCAGGTGACTTTTTGGTTTGTTCAACTTAGGGCGCCCCTCGGGCTGCATCATCCTCAGGCTGCTAGGGCCCACCCTCACAGGCGCGTCATTTGATTCATGTACTCCGGACCAGTTATGCATGCTCAAGTTATTATGGTTGTTAATGTTACGCCTCTCGACCCGTCATCTATGGAGTAGCCTCTCATGATCCCCGCGTGTTGCCGAACTGCCTCTTGCTCGTCCCACGATGGGGGCTGCTAGTACGACATCTATGCTCGGGTCTGTCCCTGCAGCGCTGATAAACCTAAGAGACCGAGCTCTGGCTCATGGCCAGCCCTGCGCACGTCACCTCACCAGGTCCTTAGTGCCTTTGTCTTCTCGCAGAAAGATCACGGGTAGGATAGCAAGTGCGGCTCCCTTTTTGTTTGATGACTAACTCGCAGGAACCTCCGGAGGCAGACCACGAGCGGCTTCACCAACACCTCGCCACCACGGAAGGACGTCGTGCTGTGGCTATGGGGCGCAACCCCTCCTAGGTACCCCCACGGAGTGAGCCACTCTTTTCTCGCGCAAGTCGCTTGCACGTAAAAGGGGGGGCCCTTGAGCACCGCGCCTCAGGGGCTCCTACCGGCTCTCGGGCCCTCACCCATGGCCTTGACCACGGCATCGCGACCTGGCATACCAGCGGCGGCCGAGCCTCGTGTGAGAGCTGGGTCCCGAGGACGTTGAGCACCCTGACGAGTGGGAGAGATGGAGTTGGTAGGAGCCCTGCAGGGGCACCGTCAGGAGAAAGGCGCAACCTAACGTAGCACAAGAAGCTCGCCCTCGCGGCAAGGAAACCACTGTAGGCTCGCCAAGATAGGTCGCCTCGCACACCCAGGCATGAACCCCATAATCGGTGTTTTTGTCTCTTGCGATTTCGCTCGGGCAAGGAAACTTCCCATTCAGTCCTTCGGGAGCCACTTGCGTGCCAAAGGGGACCTCCTGAGCATCGCGCCTCGAGGGACCTTACCGGACCTCGGGCCGCTCACCTCCTGGCCTTGACCGAGACATCGTGATCTGGCATACCAGTGATGGCCGAAGCATGCCTGGGGACTAGGTCCTGTTGGCGTAGAGCACTAAAGCTACCGCGAGAATAAAAATGGGGAACCATGCCCAAGCGAGAGACACAAACACAACATAAGTTAGGGATGCTAACATTAAGGCAAAAGTGTCATGATCTTTACACACCCCCGTGGGGCCCTTCATGATTTTTGCGCTGAAATGAAACAAAGGAAAGGACTTCCTGAGGATCGCAACCCAGGCAGCGTCACCCATGATGCCTGGCCGGCGCCATTCGTCCCCTAAGCCCGAGCGCGGCAATGCCGCAGCTCGTAGCAGTCGTCGTCGCTTGAGCTTGGTTCGGAGGAAGCACCACTGCTGCTGGAGGAATCGCGGACAAGGCCAAGGGAAAGTTCACCGCCAGGGGCCTCGCCGCCTCGCCGGCCTGAAGTGGGGTCACCGTCTCGATCGCCTCCTCTAGAGAAGCACTCCAGACGTCGGTCGTCCTCTCCGAAGACCTTGAAGAAGAGTGTCGATGCCCCATCGTACCCAAAGTGGATGGTGTGCCTCCCCTTCGAGTTGCAGGCGCGGGCGATCGCGCCCCATCCCCGGGTCATGAAGACGTCACCGGAGTAGACGGCCTCGACCTCCGCCGCTGAAGCTTGGTTGCAGCAGCCATCGTGCTGCAGCCACAGCTCGATGGGACCCTTCGATGGTATCTCCCCTGCCAAGGACTGCTAGAGCCGGATCCATGTGTGCGGCGGCGTCGCCGCCCACACCATGAACTCGTGGGCCGTGCCACCGGCATGGGCCTGCGGCCAGGGTGGTCGCGCGGTCTTCTCTTGTTCTCCTTCCCGGCTTCGTCCTCCGCGACTCCCGCGGCCGCTCTCATGAGCGGGACCTTGTGCGCGGATGTCCGCACTAATGGGGAAACCCGCGCAGGGCGCATTTGTGCCAAGGTTGTGCGGCCACGAGCGCTGTGGTGGCCTCGCGAGGGCAACCGCGCCTTTTCTTTGGCGGGAGCAACTCCGGCTCTACTTGCGGGGTTTTTCCCTTCTCCATGGTGGAGTACCTCCTCACTGGTGCCATGGATGCCCTGGCAAGATGGCAGCGCAGAGAAGAAGAAGAAGGGGCAAACAACCAGAAGATGAAGATGGGCCGGGGGCTCTGCCCCCCATTTATAGGCGAAGGAAGGCTAACCGGCGGCCTCCCATGCTCCAACCAATGACGGCACGGTAGCGGGCGCTAGTCTTTTGTCAGCCCGGGCAGTTGCCGAGGCGGCTTGGAGAAGCGGAGACACCCATGTCCCGTCAAGCGCCACACGTCGGCATGGTCCGCAGGCGATTGGGGTCCGCGGCGCTTCACCCTTGCCCCTTGGCTTCACCTCGAAGCCAAGTCCGAGCGTGCCTTGGGCCCGGGGACTACTGTCGGTGTTCTGGGAACCAGGGTACCTAGACTTTCCAGCCTGTAGCCCACGGCGTGCCTCCATCGATGGCCTGGTACGACCCATCTACAAGACTGCGAAGGCAAGACCCTCGCGAGGGGCCAAGCCTCGCGAGGCGGACGATACCAAGACGTCCCGAGGGAGCGGCCTCCCGAGGAGTAGAGATTTCTATGCAGGTACCCCACCTCATGAGGCTACCATGATGCAAGCCATGACGACCAAGGCAGGTGGGGGCCAGCGGGCGCAGAGAAGTTTCCTCTTTGGTGCTAAGGAGGCAAGGACATGCATGAGAATCTGGCAAAGGTTTCCATTCCGGTGCATAAAAACCAAGACCGCCAGGATGCCAGGACAGATGTCATCACCGAGCCCACCGCTGCGTCACGACCAGAAGCTTTGCAGATGAAGACCACCTTTCGTCAGGATAAGATGTACTACTTGTCCCCTTTCAAATTGGACACTGTGGGATCCCTTCCCGCCTACATTTTGGGGGAAGAGGACCGATGCCACTATAAATATTGGTTAGCCACCACCATAGAGGGGATCGACTCATTTTCCCTCACCCATAGACCTCGCGAGGTTGTTCATCCCTTGTACTAGTTCATCCTCAGCCCCTCGCGAGGCCAATCCACCACAAAGCAGGAGTAGGTTCTTACACCACAAGGTGACCCGAACCTGGGTAAACTGTCATGTTCATGTTCTTCCTTGTTCGTGCGAATCGAGCTAGGCCATGGGGCAACGGGCTGGTAGGCTGGATAGGTTGAGTTCTTTGCACATACCCCAGATTTTGAACCTTTCTTGGGTCCGCGGAGCCTTGAATCCGACAACGACCTTGGCAATTCAAACGTGGCGTCAGCCACAATGGGCAAACCAACCACTATAGTTTCAAGATGAAGGGCAAGGAGTACGTGCTACGATGTATGTCACCAAGTCAAGTGATCGCCGACAAACAAGCATCCACCCATCATGTAGAGAATGGTGAGAGAGTGAACCACAAAAATGAGAGTGAGCGCCACAAGCTAAAAATGAGTGCCTCCACGATGAGCGACAAGAAAACTTAGTGCTTTTAGCTACCAAAAGAGACATGAGAGAAGTGTGTGAGAACTCATCTAGTGTCATACACTATGTCCTGGTGTGCAAAGATGAAGCGGAAAGGACTAACACCTCTAATCATCTACCACTAGTATTGTCTAATCTTTTGCAGGAATTCACGGACGTATTTCCCGATGAGCTACCTCCCGGCCTTCCTCCACTACGTGGCATCGAGCACCATATCGACCTCATCCCCGGCGCACCCCTACAGAATAAGGCTGCATACCACGTCAACCCCGAAGAAACTATGGAGATACAAATGCAAGTACAACACCTCACTAACAATGGACACGTTCGTGAAAGCTTGAGTCCTTGTGCCATTCCGATTATTCTTGTGCCTAAGAAAGATGGTAGTTTTTGCATGTGTTCCGATTGCCATCCCATGAATTCTGTCACCGTTCTCTATATACACCCAATGCCACACCTTCATGATATGCTAGATGAGCTTAGCGGTGCCACCATTTTCTCAAAAAATGATCTTAAAAGTGGCTAAATCTCATTCAACAAGGTGATGAGTGGAAAACCGCTTTTAAAACTAAATTTGGCTTATACGAGTGTTTAGTTATGCCTATGGGCTTATCGGAAACACCCGACGCTTTCATGCATGTGATGCACTATGTTCTTCGAAAATACATTGGTCTACTTTGACGATATCCTTGTGTTAAGCAAATCGCTAGAAGATCATGTCACCCATCTTAGGGACATTTTGCAAGTTCTTAGAAACGAGCGTCTTTATGCTAACATGGAGAAATGCATTTTTGGTGTTGACAAGCTTGTTTTCTTTGGCTTTGTTGTGTCTTCTAAGGGTGTTCATGTTGATGAGTCTAAAATTGAAGCAATTAAAACTTGGCCACAACCCACAAATTTGCAACAAGTGCGTAGTTTCCTTGGCCTCACCGGCTTCTACCATCACTTTGTTAAGGACTTTTGCATCATTGTATCACCATTTCATGCCTTGAGTAAGAAGAATGCACCCTTTATTTGGGGACCCTCTCAATCTACCGCATTTGATGAGCTTAAATTTTTGCTTACACATGCACCGATTCTTGCATTGCCTAATTTTGATAAAACTTTTGAGGTCCATTGTAATGCTAGTGGAAATGGTGTTGGTGGAGTTTTGATGCAAGAAAAGCGACCCATTGCATATTTTAGCGAAAAACTTACCGGCACTCAACTTAACTATCCCATCTATGACAAGGAATTATATGCATTAGTGTGAGTATTGCATGTTTGGGAGCCCTATCTTCGCCCACATGAATTTGTCATACATACCGATCATGAAACACTTAAATACCTTAAAGGCCAAACCAAGTTGAGCAAACGACATGCTAAATGGAGTGAATTTATTAAATCTTTCCCTTATGTGATCAAGTACATTAAGGGTAAAGAGAATGTTGTGGCAGACACTCTTTCCCGCAAGTGCATGTTAGTTACTCAACTTGAATTTAATGTTATTGGTTTTGAGCATGTTAAAGATCTATATGTACATGATCCTTCATTTGTGTTTCCTTATGCCAAATGTCCTGCTAACACTTGTTGGGAGCACTACTACCTTAAGGACATATATCTTATGCACGCTAACAAACTTTGTGTACCCGAGTCTTCTCTTTGTTTGTTACTTTTGCAAGAGGCTCACGGTGGAGGACTTATGGGACATTTCAGACGCAACAAAACCTTTGCCACACTCTCACTTTTCGCCAAAGATATTCCATGATGTTGCACTACATGCTGGAAAGCTAAGTCACAATTCAATCTCATAGTTTACATACGCCACTTCCCATTCTGTATCAACCATGGGAAGATATTACCATGGATTTTGTGCTTGGATTACCTAGGACTCAAAATGTAAAGGATTCCGTATTTTTTGTTGTGGAGCGATTCTCTAAAATGGCACATTTCATCCCATGCAATAAGATAGATGATGCTTCACATGTTGCAAATATTCTTGTAGGGAAATCTTGAGGTTGCATGGAGTAACAAGGACCATTGTGTCGGACCGCGACGGCAAGTTCCTAAGCTACTTTTGGAAGACACTATGCGCCAAGCTCGACATCAAGCTACTATTCTCGACGGCCTATCATCCCCAAACCGATGGCCAAACGGAAGTCATCAACTAGAGGCTATCTACTCTCCTACGCATGTTGCTCAAGAAGAACATCAAGGAGTGGGAGGAGTGCTTACCCATCGCTGAGTACGCCTACAACTGCACACGACACTCTACTACTTGCAAGTCCCCCTTCGAGGTCGTCTACGACTTCAACCCTTTGTCGCCCTTGGACATCCTTCCTCTACACCTCCAAGAACGTGCAAACATGGATGCAAGTGCAAGAGCAACTAATCTCAAGAAGGTGCATGAAGATACAAGGTCCACGATCGAGTGTCAAGTACACTGCCTCGCCACCAATCTCAACATAAACAAGACCCCCATGGTGTTCAATCTGGGCGATCTCATATGGCTACACCTCCGCAAGGACCGCTTACCCAACGAGCGTAAGTCCAAGCTAGTACTGTGAGCCGATGGACCCTTCAAAGTGCTTGTCCGTTACAATGACAAAGCCTACAAGATCGACATCCCACGCGACAATTACAACATAAGCGACATCTTCAACGTCAAGGACTTTGCTCCATACCATGGTGATGAAGATCACGATTTGAGGACGGATCTCTCCCAAGGGGGGGGGGAGATGATGCGGAGCATCCTTCCATCATCCCCATGGACTCTACATGAACACAACAAGCACCACGTGGACCTATGACAAGAGCTTGAGCATGCACCATCGAAACTGAGGTGAACTCACTCCTACTTGAGATCGATATGGATATAAATGGAACATGGATGCTACCTCACCAAAACATGCTATGTGCCATTAGGTACGAAGACCAACGCCACCAAGCAGCTAAGGGACACCCCTAAAGGAATAGGAGAAGCACCCCAAGGGCACGAGGAAGGAGAAGGAGTCCTAGAAGATGAAGACAGTAGGTCCCAGGCGACCCCATGCGCACGGGCCTCCTAGGAGGCTTCTGTAACCGAGACGAGCACCCGCGTGCGCACGGGCCCTAGCCGCTGTAGCACCCCGTGCGCACGGGCGTGTACCGTGCCCACGTGAACCCCATGCGCACGGGCCCAACTTACCCCGTGCCCATGACCCTCCCAGGATTCGGCCGTGGATGATCTTTCTTGCCTCCCAAGTCATCCCCTTCCTCCCTCTAGCTATATATTCCATGTATAAGTCATTTGTTAGGGTAGCAAAGTATAAGTGAGACATTGATAGAGCTTTGCTCCTTCTACCACTCCTCTTGGAGATCTGGACCTCTTAGGAGAGGATCCCAAGTGGATAACAAGACCTCCTCTTGGAGAAGACTATCATCAAGACCGCACCTTCTTAGGAGTGGGAAGAACCTTACCTTTGTGCTTGTTTCCTCGGATTGGTCTTGTATTCTTGTGGATCTCAACTATGCTATTCTAGTGGATGTGTGATTGGATTTTTGTTTGAGTGAATTTCCTCTTTGTGTTCTTGTGTTCATCCTCTTTTCCCCTCCAAGTGTGAAAAGATCTTCACTTAGGGTTCCACCCTACAACAATATGTGAGGTGAGGGCCGCCATGGTCCTCGCCTTATCCTGCCCAAGCTGGCGGTCGAGCCATTCATCTCGGATGTTCTGCTTAAATGCCGCAATGGCCTCGACATCGGGGCAGTCGATAATCCGGTTCTTTTTGCTAAGGAATCGATTCCAGAATTTCCGAGCTGACTCACCCAGTTGCTGGATGACGTGACTGAGGTCGTCGGTGCCCAGAGGTCGGACATAAGTGCCTTGCCCTAGAAATTAGCCCTAAAGGCATCTTCGAGTGCATCCCAGCACCCGATGGAATGGGGAGGCAGGCTATTCAGCCAATGGCTTGCCGACCCTTCAGCTTGAGCGGCAAATATTTGATAGCATGGAGATCATCTCCATTAGCCATATATATATATGGCGGAGGAAATCCTCGATCCATACAGCTGAATCAGTCGTCCATCGTATGATTCTATGTTGATTGGTTTGAACCCGTTTAGGAATTGCTGTTCCATCACCTTGTTTGTAAAACAGATCTGGTGAGCGGGGCCTCAGGTCCGAGCAGTTTCACGCCGGACATCGGCAGACATCTATGTGTAGGCTTGATCCCGAGCTCGGTCGTTCCTATCTAGGCATGCCTCGTAGCCGTCAAGTCCTGCGGGTGTGAGCCTTCTTGATCCGTAAATGGACCGAGGTGGCACCCCATTTGCCTCTATATGGCGTCGAGCGTCATGAGGTTATAAGTAATCAAGAGGGTCCTTGCCATGACGGCGTGCGGTTTGGGTGTGGAAATTTTCCCACACTGGCCTGTCGCACCCTCTAGGGGGTCGGTCGGGTTGATCCGGCCGTCCACATGTTAAAGGCACATTGTCAGTTAGTTCTTCATCGAACTCAGGCAGCAAACATGTGCGCGGATAAGATTTAGGCGCGCTACGCCACCATTCTTGGAGGTCTTGCTTGGCCCAGAGAATTTTGACCCACTTGTCGTTCAGTGCATCCTCATTGTCCTACAACTGCTGCTGCTTCCGCTTCATACTTTGGGCGGTGGTCACGAGGCACCGCCGGAAGTGTTCTTCCTCGAAAGGGTCTTTCGGGACAATATAGTCCTCGGTACCGAGGCTCTCATCCTCCTGGCATTCAGGCAAGTAGTTGTCATCAGCCCCTTCAAAGAGGTCGTTGGGGTCCGTGTCTTTCCTTCTGGGCTGGCATGTCGCTCTGGGGAGGCTTGAAAATCCTCTCTGGGATTTCCAGCCTCGTCGGCTGCAACGTCGTCGTTGTCGGCGGTGGCATTGTTCCCGCTTTGTTCCTCATTGGTGCCCCTTCTGCATCTTCGCCATTGTCTGGATGGGTTCTTGGGAGTATCAACCATGTACACATCATAACTAGATGTTGTCATCCATTTGCCAGTGTTCACCAGTGGCGAAGTGCTTTCTGCAGGGCTGTCGACATCTTCATCCATGTTAGTAGCCTATTCGTAGTCTAACAAGTCGGTTAAATCATCGAGCATGGCGACTATGTGGGTGGTGGGTGGGACATAAATTTCCCTGTCGTCGGCTTTAAGTACGATCTTGTCATACATCGAAGTCTGACCGTCCGAGATTGATAAGATCTGGATGCGGTCGAGCATCTCATGTAGCTAAGATAGTTCCTCCGGGTTCATGGCCTGGCTGTAGGCAGGGCTAACTCGAGGTACACCCGACGTATAGCCTGTCACGTCTTCAGCACGATGAAGATCCGAAGTTCATTTCGGATCTGGCATAAGAGTCGGTTGTAGATCCGATGTAATATTCGAGGCAGACTAGCGTCAGGGCTTGACACGGAGACTAGATCACCCGAGGTTGATATACTTAGTTCCTCGGGGGCTGCCGGGGAGCCTGATGCGACATCCTCGAAGGAGATTGGTTCCGTAGTCGAGCCTCCGATGTCTGGTAGGACCTCAATCCGGCCGGGCATCCAGCCAAACAGGTCGAGCTCACCACGGGAATCTACGGTGTATTCCAAGCCTCCAAAAGTCACGATCTGATCCGGGGCATAGTTCTTGACGGAGGCTAGATGGCCTGCCGAGTCGGCGCAAAAGATCATGCTGCCGAACACAAAAAGTTGGATGGGGGCATATACGTTCCCGCAGTCGGCGTCGTAGTTAATCTGCAAATGAGCCATCGATCCTTTTTTTGATCTTACAGCGGAACTCTCAATGAAAGCACCATTATCGGTGTCAAAACCAGCGGTCCTCGGGGTAGGGGGTCCTGAGCTGTGGATCTCCTCGGTGGTAATAGGAACAAGGGAGACGATGTTTACCCGGGTTCATGCCCTCTTGATGGAGGTAAAACCCTATGACCTGCTCTTGTTATACCGATGATGATGTATTGAGTACAAGCTTGATCTATCTTGAGATTGTAAGTTGTGTTCTAACCCTAGGGCTAGGTGAAAGTAATTGTGATTCGGTTCCCTCTACGGGCTAAACCCTCTGGCTTATATACATGCCAGGCAGGGCATATAGGGTTACATGGTCGATTTCTAGGGGATCACGAAGAGGCGGTAGGAGATGTCTTGGAGTGTACGTCAAGTCTTCGGAAGATGCTCTATTGATTACGTCTAGGCGTGCAGATTCCGGAGTCCATTCGATGGAGAGTGAGCCCCACAAACCCAGCCTGAGGACTACGAGCCGACTCGGTTGGCACCCCTTAGTCTAGGACACCGTTACCACGCCCAACAGGTGTTTGGTCAAATGCCATTGAGCTTATTTTCAAATACTATGTCATTTTTATAGTACGAAGGATGGTGAGCTACTCAACCATGGAGGATGAGTTGTTGTGTGATGCGTGGCTGGCCGTATCCGCGGATTTCATAGGCAGGAGCAAAGGGGAGACCTTCCGGGAGCAAGTGCATGAAAAATTTCCCGCACGAAAGCACATTGCACCCTACAACACGTACATCACTCAACCACGCAACGTGAGGTCGTTGTCATATCGCTGGCATGCTATCCAGATCAGCGTCATCAAGTTTTGCAATGTGGTTCATCAGCTCGAGACAAGATGGCCATTGCATGCGGCAGAGGACGAGATCGTAAGTCTTACTTCCTCTTGCTCAACTTGTTGATTGATTCATTCACTCAATGTTGGTCTACGCATTATATGTAGCCCGCACGCGTCGCCGTGGTGTACCATAGGACAGAGGACAACCATTTATGTGCACACACTGTTGGATGAAGCTGAAGGGGGAGTATGTATGGAACGACATGATCCGTTCATGAAAAACTCGTTGGACATTTAAGATCTAGTCGAATTAGAGACATTGTTGTACTAGACTTAATTTGCATGCTATGTATGGATGATTTGTTCTATTTTCTATCCGAACTTTGACGACCGCTTTGCATGAATTTCATCCGGTTAGTTAAAATACAGTTTGATATGTTTGCGGCTACAGTTGGATGATGTCCTCCCACATCCGTGTCCGCAGACTGGCTCCCCTGTGCACGGACGGATGTGGGAGGAAATTTACAGGTTGCCGGAGATGCCCTAATGCCATGCTATTCTCTAGGTTCACACACTCCTAGTTGACATATTATAAAGAAACTAATGTGCCATTGTGTTGTGCCTTTTGGTGTAGCGACCCGACCTCAAACGGTCAAGCTTCTGTGTATCTGTGCCATTCCTGGATCAGTATGCTGGCACACACAGTACATCAGTGTATATATCAAAGTGCAATCACATGTATAAACAACGTAAAACTGATATATACCTCATAAGTCTCAGCGGACACAATCAAACGGTTGTGGAGTCCCATCAACGCCATCTGCAAGTTGAGTGTAGACCATAACCCTAAATCATACTCTTACTCATCGTAGAAGTATCTGCAACATGAGATGTTGCAACTATGTGGGTCTGTACATTGAATGTACCGGCAAGATCACAATAAGAAAACAGATGATAAAACTATTCTATATACAATATGGCTTTTTGGCTCTATGTCTGAGGTTTTTGCGTAAAAGCTAGTTTTATTTTTCCTACAACAAAGGAATGACCAGGAATCTCTACTACAAAGCAGATACCTATACATCACATGGTTCCGCCAACCGAGGTCTCATAGCCCATAGCATCATAAGTTGCCCACAATTAAGTTTTCAATCTGGTGTTGAGAGTTCCGAGATAGATCCAAGTCCAGAGGCTGAAATTGTCTGTAACCAGGGACACGGCTAATCGATTAGATTTTAACTCTGAGTGTTGTGCATCGGCTATCTCTGTGCCAGCAGCCGCGATAAGAGAGAGGATGCAAGCGTTATCCGGAATGATTGGGCGTAAAGCGTCTGTAGGTAGCTTTTCTAGTCCGCCGTCAAATCCCAGGGCTCAACCCTACACAGGCGGTGGAAAATACCAAGCTGGAGTACGGTAGGGTCAGAGGGAATTTCTGGTGGAGCAGTGAAATGCATTGAGATCGGAAAGAACACCATTTACCCACAAGGGATCGTTCCCTCCTTTTATGTCCTCGCATCGTAGTGAGTTTGAGCACTGGATGAATGAAACATGGCCTTCTGAAGAGTTCCCCTAGCCACTATCCAGTGCCCATCAAATCATACCGTAGTTCTACATCTACTAGCGCTGTTCCAGCCAGAGTCACAACTAAGGTCAACCAAGCCAGAGCCCATAGTGACTTGTGGCTGCACAGGTAAGCTTCTTGGCATGAAGTGTTCTTCCATCTCTTTGAGTCTGGGTGGAACTTTCCTCATGAGTACTGGCCTACTGTGTTGGAAATATGCCCTAGAGGCAATAATAAAATGGTTATTATTATATTTCCTTGTTCATGATAATTGTCTATTGTTCATGCTATAATTGTATTAACTGGAAACCGTAATACATGTGTGAATACATAGACCACAACATGTCCCTAGTAAGCCTCTAGCTGACTAGCTCGTTGATCAATAGATGGTTATGGTTTCCTGACCATGGACATTGGATGTCATTGATAATGGGATCACATCATTAGGAGAATGATGTGATGGACAAGACCCAATCCTAAGCATAGCACAAGATCGTGTAGTTCGTTTGCTAGAGCTTTTCTAATGTCAAGTATCATTTCCTTAGACCATGAGATTGTGCAACTCTCGGATACCGTAGGAATGCTTTGGGTGTACCAAAGGTCACAACGTAACTGGGTGGCTATAAAGGTGCACTACAGGTATCTCCGAAAGTGTCTGTTGGGTTGGCACGAATCGAGACTGGGATTTGTCACTCCGTACGACGGAGAGGTATCTCTGGGCCCACTCGGTAATGCATCATCATAATGAGCTCAATGTGACTAAGGAGTTAGCCACGGGATCATGCATTATGGTACGAGTAAAGTGACTTGCCGGTAATGAGATTGAACAAGGTATTGGGATACCGACGATCGAATCTCGGGCAAGTAACGTACCGATTGACAAAGGGAATTGTATACGGGATTGATTGAATCCTCGACATCGTGGTTCATCCAATGAGATCATCGTGGAACATGTGGGAGCCAACATGGGTATCCAGATCCCGCTGTTGGTTATTGACCGGAGAGTCGTCTCGGTCATGTCTGCATGTCTCCCGAACCCGTAGGGTCTACACACTTAAGGTTCGGTGACGCTAGAGTTGTAGAGATATTAGTATGCGGTTAACCGAAAGTTGTTCGGAGTCCCGGATGAGATCCCGGACATCACGAGGAGTTCCGGAATGGTCCGGAGGTAAAGATTTATATATGGGAAGTCCTATTTTGGCCACCGGAAAATGTTCGGGATTTTCCGGTATTGTCCCGGGAAGGTTCTAGAAGGTTCCGAAGTGGGGCCCACCTGCATGGGGGACCCACATGAACGTGGGTAGTGGGGGCAAGGCCCCACACCCCTGGTCAAGGCGCACCAAAATCCCACCTTAGAAGGAATAAGATCATATCCCGAAGGGATAAGATCAAGATCCCTAAAAAAGGGGGATAACAATCGGTGGGGAAGGGAAATGATGGGATTTCTTTTCCCCACCTTTCCCAACGCCCCAATGGACTTGGAGGGCAAGAAACCAGCCCCCTCCACCCCTATATATAGTGGGGAGGCGCATGGGAGCAGCACCCCAAGCCCTGGCGCCTCCCTCTCCCTCCCGTGACACATCTCCCTCCTCCCGCAGCGCTTGGCGAAGCCCTGTTGGAATCCCGCTACTTCCACCACCACGCCGTCGTGCTGCTGGATCTCCATCAACCTCTCCTCCCCCCTTGCTGGATCAAGAAGGAGGAGACGTCGCTGCTCCGTACGTGTGTTGAACGCGGAGGTGCCGTCCGTTCGGCGCTAGGATCATCGGTGATTTGGATCACGACGAGTACGACTCCATCAACCCCGTTCTCTTGAACGCTTCCGCTCATGATCTACAAGGGTATGTAGATGCACTCCTCCCCTCTTGTTGCTAGCATCTCCTAGATTGATCTTGGTGACACGTAGGAAAATTTTGAATTTCTGCTACGTTCCCCAACATACTACAGCTCACCAAGTTATCCACTGGGTAATACAGGGTGCCTCACAACCAGTCCACCCAGCAGTGTGTATTGAAGTCTTGTCTTTAGTCTTGAAATCCCGAGGTGTTGGAGATGCATTCCATGAAGATGCCATCATGGAGTTGTCGTCGTAGAATCGTCATGAAGATGTCCTCATTTACATAGAATCCTCCATTCTCACACCACTCGTGAACACTCATACCAACCCCATCTACTTTAGCGTAGCATTAAACCTGCGTCCCGGGCTTGGTAACAAGGAGATGGGTTCCTACCTCATGCACTCTACTCAACTACAACAATTCCATTTCACTACTGGCGGGATTGATGAAAAGTTGGCACTAAATGCAAGTAAAATCATAGTTATAAAACAATATGATCAAAGTGAACTTTCCTGGTAAGTTGATGAAGGGTATAACGCTCTCAGAAAATTGACTTCGTAGAACTATTCGCCACTCCGATGAAAATCTATAATATCAACATTTCATTCACATGCAATCATTCTAGCAAGAATTTTCTAGCAAACATAATAACAATGAAATAAAACAACAAGAACTCAATAATCAAACTCAAATAAAGTCCAAAAAGAATTTCAAGAAAACTACAAAGAAAACTGTAAGGAAAACTATAGAGTTTTTACTAAAACCAACACAAAAGTTGTTTTTGACCTAATTAAACTTAATAGCAAATAAAATACTAAACTAATAAATTAACAGAAAATAAATACAGTTCTCACTAAAATATCATAAAGAATTTTATCTAAAGTTTTCTATGCAAAAACAATCAACCTAAAAGTATTTATAGAACTCTACTTATGATCAAAACAAGTTTTACTACAAAACTAAAGAAAATAATTTTTTAAATCAAAATCAAATTGTCTACTGTCAACTAACAGAAACAAAACAATATTTTGTCAAAAAGACAAAAGGTTTTAGTAAAATATTAATTAAATACTAAGGGAAAGGGAAAATAACACTAAACTATGTAAATCAGTACTGTTTTCATTAAAACCTAATTTTAAATAATCCAAAAATTTCACCAAGTTAATCCTACGGATAAACAAAATCACAAAGAACCAGTAGCAAAAAGAATCACTCAAAATATTATTCCTAGCTCAATTTATAGCAAATCTAGTGATTTGAACAAATTTCATGCAAATTCAAATTTAAACTTTTAGATCTAGTCAAACTTGATATCTATAGAAACTTCAAAAAATTTCTAAGCAAATGCAAAAAGAATCAAATTAAAATACTAAAAATCCCGAGAGATATTAATTTTTTAAGATTGGAACTATTCTATTTTTAAATACAGAAGCGAAAACAAAAAAGAAAACATATTGGGTGATAGGTACGTGGCGGGCTATCATTGGGTTAGGGGGGTGTCCGACCGTAACTAAGCGACACTGGGCCGAGATCTAACAAAACTGTGCACATGAGTTTAATTAAAAGAGAATCGGTCAGGCCGACCGATCTAAACCGAACTAAAACCGTAAAATAAAACTGATCTAAAAAAACAAACTATTAGCGGATCTAATCTAGGGCGTAGATCGACGATCTAATGGAGGAGAGAGGGCCAGTGGCTTATAGTGGGGCACGACGGCGGTGCGGCTCGGGTGGCGGTGGCGTGGCGGCTCTGGCGGTCGTCAGCGTTGGCGGGGACCTCAGTTGGAGGCAGTGGAGCAGGACGAGGTCGGGGGCGGCTTCAGTGGCTGTCGGGGACGACGGAGGCAGGCGGGGCGAAGGTGACGGAGCTCGGGTTAGCTACGGCTCCGACGAAGGCTGGCGGTTCTCGTGCAACTCCCAGCGTGGGAACCGACGATGAACGGCGGCGGCTGTGGTGAGATCCGATTGGCAAGGGCATGGACTACGGTGTGTTTCGACGAGGGGTGTTCAGGGGTTCCAGGAGAGGGTTTAGCTAGGTATTTATAGGGCAAGTTCCTTGGGGGAGGGGAAGACTTGGAACCCGATCCCAAGAGGACCTAACGCAGCGGCAACGTCGAGCGCGAGCCGTATACGAGTGTGGCGGTTGCGGGGAGGAGGGAGATGGCATGGGCCCCACCAGTTGGTGGCAGCGGGCGAGCAGGTCTGGCGACCGACTCGTAGGAGCTGCAGGTGGGGCAGGCCGCGACGCTGTGGTGGGCTGCGGGGACTGGGCCGGCTGGCCTGGCACCTCGCTCGCATCGACTCTGTTTTTTTAATTTGATGGAAAAGAAAAAGAGAGAAATAGATAAAATGAAATAATTATATAGACCATATATATATATATCAAAAATATCAGAAAAATACATCCTAAATGATGAACTTTTTTTAGAGGCAATATCTAACTTTATAAAAAATCATTTTTTGAAAATTCCATATAGAACCAAATTTGAATTCAAATACTTTTGGCATTTTTTTCTTTTGCCTTTTTGAGGTGTCAAGTTACCTCCTCTCATACTTTTGATTAAAGTACTTTGTTAGGGATTCGTTTGAATAAAAATTCAAATGCCATATTGAAATGATGTCAAATGAAATCTTTCAAATTCACATGCCATTTTGAGAATGGCCTTCTACTTCCCACTCTATTTCCAGTATTTGAAGAAGTCATATTATCTTCCCTCATGAAATCCTTGAGTGGCTTGATGTAACACCCCCAGTGTCATGCCACAGTGACGTCACACTAACGGTGCCAGGTCATTAAGTTTAACTGAGCCAAATTGTCACTTGAGTAAAATTCAAATCAAACTCAAATTTGAAATAATGTAAAATCATATTTATCCCAACAGCAAAATAAAAATGTTCATCGTATTACAAATAATCAATGAATAACTTTCATTATGAAACCAACTTTTTATAAAGTGTATAAGTGCCCTAAAATAATTAAAAGAGGGGCCAAAACAATATTTTAATTGCTTTTAAAATTATAAAAAATTCCAAACTACTTCAAATAATCTCCAAACCTTTTGAGACAATGCAGAATATTGCATAGTAATTATTTTGGCAAGTTATACATTTTACTAATTTCATTTAGTGCCCAAAAGGAATGCAAAACTATGAGGGAAATCAAAATAGAAAAGGAAAAAATAGAAGAGTTAGAACCTACTATGCACCTCGGCTTTAATTCTACAGTATAAGGCCCAACGCACCCCGGGTCATCCACTACCTCTGTTCAATAGAGGCTGGGTAGACGCCGTGCAGCGGCCCATGGCCAGGAAGGCCACGTGCCGGCCATCCAGCGCGTCTCCAGCGCCCTACGGAGTCACCCCCTGCCCCCTCTCACTCCCTTCCTCGAACCCTTACTCGTTTTCCCCCATTCCTCGCGCCACCTTCTTCCTCCTCGTACAAATCCGCGTGTATCCATCGCCGTGCCTTCGTCATCCTCACGCCCACCATGCTCCCCCTCGATTGAGATGATGTCTAGAAGAACGGTTGCCGTCTGCTTTGTCTTCCTCACCAACGGATCGAAGCTGGGAAGCCGCCTCCATGTCGCCCGCATCACCGTCCTCCCCACGGCCGTCGTGCATCGTCGGGCGATGCGCCACCTCCGACCCCTCCCCGTTGCGTCCGACCTTCCATGAGAGCTCTCGCATAAGCTCTGCTCAGTTTTCCCCTCTCCCACCTTTTGTTCCCTTCCTCGCACGCCTGCACAGCTACCCGTGTTCGGCCGGGGCCGCTACTGCGACCCGTGCGTGCCTGCCGCCCCGCAGGTCGCGGTCCTCGCGCCCTCCCGCGTTGTCCCCTGCGCGACCACGCGCGCTCGGTGTGCCCGCCCCTGGCCGCTCTTATCTGCAGCTGGCCGCCGCCGCCTGCTGTTCCGCCCGCCTCGCCCGCTCGCGCCATGCTCCCCCCCACCAGCTGCTGTTGCTGGCTACCGCTGCCTCCTGCCACTGCTGTCAGCCCTTGCCGCTGGTGCTGCCACCAGTCGTGCCCAGGCCACCGCGGGCCGTGCCCCAGGCCGGTTGGGTCTCTGCTGCCTGGGACTGGCCCATTTAATTAGGGGTTAACCCCCCCACACTAATTAGATTAGCTTTTAAACTAATAAATAAAATTAGTTTAACATCTAGACACCGAGTGGTGGCCCCCATTCACTAATTAACCTATGTTTCGTTTGAGGAAGTCACACGTCCTGTTCCCTATAAATAAGGAGATTCATTCTTTTTTTTCAGAAATCCCCTCTTCTTCCTCCTTTCATTTAGTCTAAATAACCCATTGTCACGAACATATGGGTCCCATTGACCCTGTTGGCCAGTCAAAGGTTGACTGGTCAACTGTTTGACTGGAACCCCTGGCCCCACTATCATACTAATGGGCTAGCCCCCTCCTTGGTATAAAAAGTAATTCGGGCATTTAATTAAATCCAGTAATTTCAGAATATTGTTTAAACTTCAGAAAAATCATAGAAATTAAACCGTAACTCGGATTAAAATAATTTATATATGAAAAATGATTAGAAAAATAAGACGAACCCGAATAAGCCATCCACATGCCCCCAACATAGCAAACACAGAACCTTCCCCTCCGGTTCATCTATTCGAAAACCGGCGGAAGCCGAGAAAACATCCCTGGATGTTTGCCGCCCCGTCTGTAACATATAGCACTGCGTTAGGTCACCCATAGCTCAGCGTATTGCCATGTTATGCTTTGTGATGCTTTTGATTGCTCTGTTATTTATTGTGTTCGCCCTTCGTTACTTCTTTTTGGGTAGACCCCGATACCGCTGTTAAACCGGTGATCAACTACTTCACCGTCGAGGGTCCGTATCTGTCAGCAGAGCTTCCAGGCAAGCAAAACCCCCTTGATCATTCGTACATCGCCCAGTCCTTCTCTCTCATGCTTGCATTAGATTTTGCTACTGTATTTGTATGACCCTATTATGATGCATAGCCTGATTTTGTAACCTGCTATTGTTACCTCACATGGTTATCCTATATGCTTAGTATAGGTTGGTTAGTGATCCACCAGTGACCCGACACATCACCTCACACCTCCTTAGTTGTACGACACTGCAGGGTTACGATCGAGTGCCGAGGGTGATACCTCGTATCACACTTCCGATGAGATCTCTGTAGTGTAGTTAATCGGTCATGGTCTACGAGGGTGATTCCTCCTTCACCACTCCCGATAACGACTCCGTCGTGCAACACATCAAGAGTGAACCCCCGAGGGTGATTCCTCCAAGTTCACCTTGACGGTTACATCAAGTGGAATCCATCGAGGGTGATTCCTCGGATTCCCCCTTGGTGTTATGGACACACGGTTACTTTGACTTTACCCCAGAACCATGTTGAAGTCAAGTCGGCCCCGAGGGGTATCCGCGAGATAAATGTCGAGTGATGTGAAGTCGGATTAACCTGGAGGGTACCCGCAAAATATCTATGCAACTCGGTCGGGCATTCTTAGCCCTTGTCATAAGTTCGTGAGATGGGGCGACGCGACCCTATATCATGGATCATTGATCGTTACCGGTGCTCCCAGGACACTAACAGTTTGGATATGTGATCCGAGTAGTCCTCTGACCACCTGATAACCCACAAGTATAGGGAATCGCAATAGTTTTCGAGGGTAGAGTATTCAACCCAAATTTATAGATTCGACACAAGGGGAGCCAAAGAATATTTGAAGGTATTAACAGCTGAGTTGTCAATTCAACCACACCTGGAGATTAATTATCTGCAGCAAAGTGATCAGTAGCAAAGTACTTTGATAGTTTTGATAATGGTAACAGTAGCAACGGTAATGGTAACAGTGATGATAACAGTTGTAACTTACCAAGAACAATATAAGGTAAATTCATAGGCATTGGATCGGTGACTTGTTGGATAATATTCATCATGAGACAGCTATAACCTAGGGCGATACGACACTAGCTCCAGTTCGTCAATATAATGTAGGATGTATTCCGTAAATAGTCATACGTGCTTATGGAAAGAACTTGCATGACATCTTTTGTCCTACCCTCCCGTGGCAGCGCGGTCCATATTGGAAACTAAGGGATATTAAGGCCTCCTTTTAATAGAGAACTGGAACAAAGCATTAACACATAGTGAATACATGAACTCCTCAAATTACGATCATCACCGGGAGTGGTCCCGACTATTGTCACTCCGGGGTTGCCGGATCATAACACGTAGTAGGTGACTATAACTTGCAATATCAGATCTAAAACATGGATATAATTATGATAACATAAACGGTTCAGATCTGAGTTCATGGCACCCGGGCCCAAAGTGACAAGCATTAAGCATGGCAAAGTCATAGCAACATCAATCTTAGAACATAGTGGATACTAGGGTTCAAGCCCTAACAAAACTAACTCGATTACATGATGAATCTCATCCAACTGCTCACCGACCAGCGAGCCTACGAAGGAATTACTCACTCCCGGTGGGGAGCATCATGGAATTAGCGATGGAGAAGGGTTGGTGATGATGAAGAACGAAGATCCCCCTCTCCGGAGCCCCAAACGGACTCCAGATCAGGCCTCCCGATGAAGAACAGGAGGTGACGGCGGCTCCGTCTCGTGGATCGCGATAATTCTTTCTCCTTTGATTTTTTTCTGGAATAATGTGATTTTATAGCGTCGGTTTCAGGGTCAGCAGGGCCACCAGGTGGGGACAACCCACCTGGGCGCGCCAGGAGGGGGGCGCCTTAGTGGGTTGTGCCCACCCAGGTGCCCCTCTCCGGTAGGCCTTGGCTCCAGAAATTCTTATTTACTATATAAAAATTCCTCGCAAAGTTTCATTCCATTCCGAGAACTTCTATTTTTGCACAAAAACAACACCATGGTAGTTCTGCTGAAAACATTGTCAGTCCGGGGTTAGTTTCATTCAAATCATGCAAATTAGAGTCCAAAACAAGAGGAAAAGCGTTAGGAAAAGTAGATACGTTGGAGACGTATCAACTCCCCAAGCTTAAACCTTTGCTTGTGCTCAAGAAATTCAGTTGATAAACTGAAAGTGAAAAAGTAAAACTTTTACGAACTCTTTTGCTCTTGTTTGCATAAATAAGTTTAAACAGCACCCAGGTTTTCAGCCAACATTATAAGTAACCATGTCGACAATAACTCTTAAAGATTATATTGACTCATATCAATGACATAATCACCTAGCGAGCAATAATAATATATCTCAAACAGCAACACGTTGTCAAAACAACCATGATATAATATGACAATAGTGGTATCTCGCTAGCCCTTTCTGAGACCGCAAAACATAAATACAGAGCACCTCCAAAGTTCAAGCAACGACTAAACATTGTAATTCATGGTAGAAAAGATCCAGTCATGATGCACCCAACATTAGCTACACACAATGCATCAGTCATGACAGCTGTGCTCTCAGGTTCTAGCGCTTGTTTTAGAAGGTGATGACACAACATAAAAGTAAATAGATAGTCCCTTCGCAGAGGGAAGCAGTGATTTGCAGAGGTGCCAGAGCTCAAGTTTCAAAGCAGAGGTAAATGATATTTTGATACATGCACCTTCTCGTTTACTTCACGACCACCCGTTATCATTATCTTCCATGCTAAGCACGCTAGTGGCGGTTCCCAAGCGATAAAAGTAAAGGTTTTGACTCCATTGGGAGTTTTTGTTTGATTATTTGAGAGATTAAATCTTTTTCTGTTTGCAGTTTGGGACTGGGCATCCCTATTTCCACCCTTTTCTCGTGCGATGGCGAGTGAATAAACACTCGACCTGAGAATAACCCGCTTAGCATGGAAGATACCGACCACCCCCTGTCGTTCCATGAACGATCCAGACACGCAAAAAGGATATTTATTTAGAAGTTTTTAGAGGTGGCACATGCAAATTTACTTAGGACGGCAGGGTAATACCGCATATAGGTTGATATGGTGGACTCATCTGGAATAACTTTGGGTTTAAGGTTTTTTATGTACTACATCACAATCATTTTAACACAATGTTGATATCCAAGATAAATCATTATCCACTCCTAGCTACTTATGCATGGCATGAGAAACTACAATCTCTAATTGTCATTGCAACATGTTTAATCATAATGAGCTGAATCATGGATACTAGGTTAAACATATTTACACAAACAAAACAAGTCGAGTTCATACCCGTTTCTCTCTGCCATGGCCAGTTCATCGAATATCGTCATTATTGCCTTTCACTTGCACGACCGAGCGATATGAAAATAATAATAGTGCAAGAGTGCCGTGGACTAAGCTGGAATCTGCAAACATTTTATTCAACAGGAGAAGACAAGGTAAAATGGGCTCTTTATTAGATTAACATTTATTCATATGAGAGCCACTCAACATTTTGATCGTGGCCTTCTCCTTGGTAGGACTCGAATAAAAAGAACAGAAATTCAGAGAAACACATTGAAATATTTTTGGAGTTTTTGGTTTTCATGAACAAGCACATAAGAGGGAAAAGCAGAAATGAGAAAAACTATTTACACGGGAAAGGTCCCAACAAGCAAAAGAAAAACAAGGAAATCTTTTTGGGTTTTCTTTTTAGTGCTACTACTAAGCATGCATAGAAAGTAAACTACTACAACAATTTTTTTTGTTTGTTTAAGGTTATCCAAACACACAAAAAGAAAACAAGAAAATAAATCTAAGCATGGATGATACAATGAAAAAGTGTGAATACCAACAAATGAAAATAAGTGGACATGAATGTAATGTCGGTGAGAACACATACTCCCCCAAGCTTTGGCTTTTGGCCTAACTTGGTAGTCAATCAGTAGCCTGGATGGTAGTAGGGGTACTGAGGAGCGGGCATCCACTCATCCCATAACTTAGGTTCCTCCGCTGCCTCCGCAGCAGCCTGAGCGTTCCGGTAGGCGATGATGCCCGCATGCATAATCCTATATCCGCCCCTGGCAACAGAATCAAACAAAGCAGGAGCAGGCAATGGAATAATATCACGAGTTTCAATGCTAAAAACCAGGTTGTAAGGAATAGGAATGTTAGGAGAGTCTTTATCAGTGAAATGGTGGTGATCCATGGCTGTGCGGTCTAGATAAACTTTGGTCAGAGGGTAATCATGATGGCGTATCTGAACATTTAAGTGAGCCACCAAACGAGTAGCAAAAATCCCACCATGTATTTTACCCTTGGATTTATTAATGTGGAGGCGACGAGCCACAGTAGCTCCCAAGCTATAAGTGTTGTCGCCCTCCAGTGCACGACGTAAAACAACAAGGTCTGGTGAGCTGAGCGCACCCACCTTTTCTCTAGCAAGCAAGCATTTTGCAATGCAAAGAGCAAAGTAGTGAACCGTAGGAAAATGTAAGCCAGCGGCAGTGATAGCTGACACCCCTCTCTCATCTCCCACTGTCAAGGTGCGATAAAAGGCCTCAAACTCAGCAGGCCTAGGCTCGGCTAAGCTCCCATCAGAAGGGATCATGCATATGATACAAAATTCAGTAAGTGGTACCTGATGGTTTTCAGCATATAAATCAAAGCTCACTTCAGGAGGATTATTCCTAGGAAAGAAAGTAAAACTTTGAACAAAGATATTTGTGAGGATTTGATGCTGTTCACACTCATCTGCGATGAAGTCGGTGAGGCCGGCATTAGCAGCATATTGTGTGAACTCCTGCAGGATTCCAGCCTCTTCCATGAACTGGGTATGCGGCCATTCGCACGGCCTTACCTCCAACAACCTCCAAGGATGGAGATCACTGTTAGATGACTCCCCAATAACACCCTTGGAGTTCTTAGAAGCAAACTTCCTAAAGATATTCATCTTTTTCCTATGAACAAAAATTCTGAAATTTTTAGTCCACAAATTTTTCCAACAAAACTTCACAAAATTGATAGCAACTACTCATAGGGATACATAGAGGCCATAGCAAGCATTCAAACTACTTAGAAATCTAAGAATTTAACATGCAAGCTTATCTATAGCAGCACCAAGAGTAGCAAATTATTCAAAATATAAACCACTAAAACAAAAACTAATTGGACAAACGGTGGAGTCACATACCAAGCAACAATCCCCCAAAACAGTTTCAGAAACGGAGCTTCGAGCAAAGAGATCGAAATCCGCGGGTTTGAGAGCAAGAACATGGGAGAGAGAGCAATGGAGATTTTTTTCTGGAGGTAAGTGATGATGTGGTGTGAAGGGATAAGTGAGTGGGCCCACGTGGGGACCACATCCCACCAGGGCGCGCCTGGGGGTCCTAGCGTGCCCAGGTGGGTTGTTCCCACCTGGTGCACCTCCCTCTGATATTATTTGCACCATAAATTCAGAAAAAATCGTATTAAATTTTCAGAGCATTCTGAGAACTTTTATTTTTGGGTCATTTTTTTATTGCACGGGAAATTCAGAAAACAGGCAAAACATGGCATTTTATTTTATTTAACTAATAAAAACAGAGAATAAAAAGTAAGGACAGAAGGTAGTGCTTACTAAATTCATCAACTTCATACCTCTCAAAAATGATTCATTAAGAAGGTTGATCAGGTCTTATTGACAACCACTTTCGATTAGCATGAAACCGAAGAACTTTCGTATATCACTAAGTTACCTCAATGGGGATATGAATGTCCCCAACAATAAGCATTTAATATTTCTTTTTGACAGTAGGTAGAGGTATTTGAAAAGTTCCAATAGTGATTGTCAGAGATTTTTCAATAACATTAATACCATTCACTTGGAATTGTTTCTTCGAAAAGTGCACCGTATGCTCATTACCATTGATATGAAAAGTGACCTTACTTTTATTGTAATCAATAATAGCCCCTACAGTATTCAAGAAGGGTCTACCAAGGATAATCGACATGTTGTCGTCCTCATGCATCTCAAGTATAACAAAGTCAGTCAAAATAGTAACATTAGCAACAACAGGCACATCCTCACAGATACCGATAGGTATGGCAGTTGATTTGTAAGCCATTTGCAAAGATATTTCAGTAGGTGTGAGTTTATTCAAATCAAGTCTTTTATATAAAGAGAAAGGCATAACACTAACACCAGCTCCTAAATCACACAAAGTAGTTTTCACATAATTCTTTTTGATGGAGCAAGGTATAGTTGGTATTCCCGGATCTTCATGCTATTTAAGTACTCCATCTTTAAAAGTATAATTAGCAAGCATAGTGGAGATTTCAGCTTCCGGTATTTTTCTCTTATTAGTGATGATGTCTTTCATATACTTTGCATAAGGAGGCATTTTCAAGTTGTCAGTCAAGCGAGTACGCAAAAAGACTGGCCTCAACATTTCAACAAAGCATTCAAATTCTTCATCATCTTTCTTTTTAGTTGACTTGGGTGGAAAAGGCATATGTTTTTGAACCCACGGTTCTCTTTCTTTACCGTGTTTTCTAGCCACAGAGTCTCTTTTATCATATATTTTATTCTTAGGTTGTGGGTTATCAAGATCAACATGTGGTTCTATATCAACATCATTATCTGGTTCTTTATTATTTGTTTGAGTGTCTTCATGAACCTCATCATTATCTTTTTCATTATCACTAGGTGAGTGTTCATTACTAGATTGAGTTTCAGCATCAGAGATAGAAGTTTCATTATCATTATCAGGAGGTTTTTCTATTTCAGGTTCACTAGAAGCATGCAAAGTCCTATCATTCTTCTTCTTCTTTTTCTTTTTAGAAGGGCTAGGTGCACCAGTGTTTACTCTTTGTGAATCTTGTTCAATTCTTTTTGGGTGTCCCTCAGGATAAAGTGGTTCCTGAGATATTTTACCTCCTCTAGTTGCAACTCTAACAACAAAGTCATGTATATTATTATTAATTTCATCAAGCAACTCTCGTTGGGATTTAGCAACTTGTTCTAACTGAGTTTGAACCATAGAAGCATGTTTTCCAACACCTCTAACATCATTTGAGATTCTAAATAACAAGTCACTCAAGCGAGCAATCATATCAGAATTATATTTCAATTGTTTCATAACATTTGCCTTGAAGTGATCTTGTTTTCTAATATAGTTTTCAAACTCATAAAGGCATTGGCTAGGATGCATATTGTGAGGATTGTCATTATCATTGAACTTCATTAGAGAATTTACCTCTACCACCTTAGGCAATGGTGGTGTATTAAGCCCATGTGTTTCTTCAATAGGAGGTAAATTTTTAACATCCTCAGCTTTAATACCTTTTTCCTTCATAGATTTCTTTGCCATATCTTCAGGACTGAGATATGATATACCCCTCTTCTTCGGAGTGGGTTTAGGTAGTGGTTCAAGAAGAGTCCAATCATCATAATTTTTCAATATGTTATTCAATAATTCTTCCGCTTGTCCAACATTTTGTTCCCTGAAAACACAACCCGCACAACTATCTAGGAAATCCCTAGAAGCATTGGTTTGTCCATTATAGAAGATATCAAGTATTTCATTTTTCTTAAGAGGATGATCAGGCAAAGCATTAGGTAAATGGCAAAGCCTCCCCAAGCTTGTGGGAGACTCTCTTCTTTAGTTTGCACAAAGTTAAATATTACCTGCAAAGCAGCTTGTTTCTTATGAGCACGGAAATATTTTTCAGAGAAGTAATAAATCATATCCTGGGGACTACACACACAGCTAGGAGCAAGAGTATTAAACCATGCTTTAGCATCACCCTTTAATGAGAAAGGAAATAACTTGAGAATAAAGTAGTAGCGGGTTTTCTCATCATGAGTAAAATGGGTGGCTATATCATTCAACTTAGTAAGATGTGCGACAACAGTTTGAGTTTCATAACCATGGAAAGGATCAGATTCAACCAAAGTAATTAACTCTGGGTTGACAGAGAATTCATAATCCTTATCATCAATAAAGATAGGTGAAGTAGGAAACTTAGGATCATATTTCATTCTAGCATTCAGGGATTTTTCTTTATACTTGCACAATAATTTCTCTAGATCATCTTTATCCTTACAAGCAAGAATATCTCTAGTTGTCTCCTCATTCATGACATAACCTTCCGGTACCTTAGGCAATTCATATCTAGGAAGGCTAGTTCTAGGAGGTGTTTCAAGAGTTTTAGTTTCAATCTCATCATCAGATTCAACAACATCATGTTGTATTACTCTAGCAATTTGTTCATCAAGAAATTCACCAAGTGGCACATCATCATTATCAAGCAAGGTACTAGCATCATCATAAGCATCATTCATAGTAGAAGTAGCATCATCAATAACTTGAGACATATTAGAATTGATAGCATGTGGTGGTGTTGCAAGTTTACTTATAACAGAAGGTGAATCTAAAGCAGAAGCGGATGGCAGTTCTGTAACATCCCAAAATTCTAAATTTTGGAATGTTATAATAAATAGATAGATTTGATTGATTGTTTGATGGTGTGTGATTGATTGACTGAAAGTGAGTGACGTTGAAACTTTTTGGAAGTTAAATGAGAGGGAATAAAATGACTTTCCCAAACTTTCACCTTTGCTTTTATGATCTCCATGAATTCAAATTCTTTTCATCACAAAACCCTGAAGAGAAGATGGCATGACTTCTTACATTTATTTAAATGAAAAGGGGTGTTGAAATTTTTTGAATTTCATTTGAAAATATTTCAAATTCAGAAACTTTAAGCAACTCAATGATTTTCACCAGAGAAGAAAATATAACCTCTTCAAATTATATGAAATATGAGTTGGAAGTTTTAAAAGAATTAAATTCAAAGTCCTTTTGAAATTATTTACAATTTGAAGTTATTTGGGTTTTAGTCAAATTATTTTTCTCCAAAATAAAAATATATGGAAAATAGGGTAAGATGATTCCCTACATTAGAAAATTGGAGAGAAATAAATTTGAGATCATTTTGGTATTTTTTAAAATGATTTTTATGAGGTTTTATTGTAATAGTAGCATTCTTTGATTTATTCAATTTTTTGTAGATTTTATTTAAAGTTATAAAAATTGTTTTCTGAAAATTTTGATATATTATATGCCTATATAAATTTTTTATTTTTTATTCATTTTGTTGTCTGAAAAGTCTTTATTTAAAAAAAATTCTCTCCACCGCCGAACTGGGCCGACCCAACAGGCCGCCAGCCCAGCCCAGCCGCCGTCGTCCTCGATAGGGACTCCTCCCGAGTGCATGTCACCGACGCCGCTCGCCGTGGCCGACCCGACCACCTCCGCGCCGCCTTTGCCCCCTCCTCCCATAAATACCGGGCACCGGGCCCCGTCTCTCCCCTGACCCCGTTCGCCGCCGCCTCCCTCTACTCCCGCAGCCACCCACGCGTCATCTTGCCGCCGCACCGCCGATCTCACCACCGCCGCCGCCTCTCGCCGCGCCAGCACCGCCGCCCCGCGCTGCGTCGCGCCGCCACCCGCCGCACCACCCTGCGCCGCCGCTGCGCCGCAGCCGCACACGAGCCCGCTAGAGCCGCTTCGCCGCCTCGCCTCGCCGTCACCGGCAACCGCCGCGGCGGCGGGTTTTTGACGAAAACCACTACCGACCGGTATAAAACCGACCCGAGTCCGATCCGGTTTTTTTAAGTTTTCGATTTTGTTTTTAAAATCGGTTTTATTCATTAGTTAGGTTAATTAGTGAACGTTCGCTAGATTAGGTCTTCACAGTGAACAGTTTTCGTTCGTTAGCGTTCTGTAGCGAGCGTTCGCTCGATGTTTTTTTTTTGCTTTTTCTTTTTATTTCGGCCAGGGACCCATCCGTGACTACTTTATTTACAGATTAGTCCCTATACTTCAATCGGACACTACTTTTTGCTCGTTAGTCCAAATCCAACGAAACCAATGCCCACTTCTTCGTTATAATCCCCTCTATCCAGTAAAACAACTTAAACGTATTTTTGAAAGTTTTAAAATTTGAATTCAAACAGATATGTATTTAAATTTAGTTGATCATAACTTGAGTTTTATAACTCCGATTTAGTTGATTCTTTTTGCAAATTGAAGCTCTTGACCTAAACTTTCTGATAAGGCCAAATTCACATAATTTTGGTACTGTTAGAAATTGTTTTATGTTGCAAGAGTTATTTTCTTGGTTTTGATGATTTCCGAACTGCCTTCTTCGTTCTTTTCGAACTTTTGAGTGATTGCTTATGTGTGGTTACCACTGTTTGCTTATGATAGATTGACCGGAGTGTGACAAGTAGAACTATCAGGAGTTATGAGTGTGAACCATCTTCATCAACAATACAGGCAAGTTCACACTTTGATCATATCCCTTTCATACCCAGTTTTTATGCATTAGTTTCACCCTCAAACATTGCATGAGTAGGATTGATAACATGTGGGTATTGGGAAGTAGTTGATGAGGTAGGAACCTATTTCCCTGCATTCAAACCTTGGGAGTTACTATTACGTTATGATTATATTGCCATGCTATGCTCGTAGACGTGGATTGGGTTTGAGTGTATTCCATGACAGATGTGAGATTGTTTACTTAATGGTTCAACTTAAGGTGGCTACTTTAATACACATCTGGGTGGATTGGTTGCGAGCACCTGGAGAATCCAGTGTTGTCCTAGGGTATCCCGGAGGACCCGTGTGATCATCCTACGGTTCGCCACCCAGGCTCAAAGGGATCATAAGATTATTCATGCTAGAAACTTCCGTGTGTAGCCACAAGCCATTATGGGCTCTGGAATAGTTTGAGTAAGTTGCGTGAGCTCAGGAAGAGGTGGACTAGAAGATGTAGGGGGGTTGTAGGTGTACCGGTCCGCCCAGAGTAGAGAGTAAATGCTTCTGAAAGACTGTGTCTCGGTCATCCGTTTCCCAAACACCACGTAGTGCGAGAAATCCAACGGAGGAGATCGAGTCTTGTGGGGGAAAAGTGCGCAAACCTCTACAGAGTGTACAAACGAATCATGATTAGCCGTGTCCCCAGTTATGGACATCTTGAGTATCTGGTTCTTGGATTATCATGTTGATCTCAACAATCTAAATTAATTTTGTTGGGTTATTAATTACCTTTTAATTGGGATTGAGTTGGGGATATACCTTCTCAATATTTTCAACAAACTTTGTAGTTAAGTAAAATATATTCCTTTGCAGTAGGGAAAAATTGGCTTTTCGCGAAAACATTATAACCATAGAGCCTCCACCAACCATATTTGCATATAGTGATAGCATTATTCTGTTCATTGCTCTACTATGTTACATTGCCAGCATATTCCACGTGTTGACCCGTTTTCGGGCTGCAACGTATCATGTTGCAGACTTTTCAGACGAGGAGTAAGGTTCGCTAGGTCGTTGCCATGCAGCTCAGCTATGCCGTTGGAGTCGATGGACTCACTTTATCTTCCAAACCTTCCGCTGTTATCGTATTAGATGGCCTTAAGCCATATTTATTGTAATAAGTTCTCTTTTGAGACATTCGATGTAGTAAGTGTGTGATTGCTACTCTGTTATAAATACTTCGAGTACTGTGTGTGTCAGCATACCGATCCAGGGATGACACTTAAGCACAGAGACTTGACTGTCTGAGGTCAGGTCGCTACAAGTTCCTTACCTCCCCTCGTCTTTGAGGGAAAAATCTTAGTCTTAGCATCCTTCAGATTCTTCATAGTGATAAATTGATAATAATCCCAAGTGACTGAACAAATATAGCTATGCTCCCCGGCAACGGCGCCAGAAAAGTTTCTTGATAACCCACAAGTATAGGGGATCGCAACAGTTTTCGAGGGTAGAGTATTCAACCCAAATTTATAGATTCGACACGAGGGGAGACAAAGAATATTTAAAGGTATTAGCAGCTGAGTTGTCAATTCAACCACACCTGGAGATTAATTATCTGCAGTAAAGTGATTAGTAGCAAAGTAGTTTGATAGTTTTGATAAGGGTAACAGTAGCAACGGTAATGGTAACAGTGATGATAATAGTAGTAACTTAGCAAGAACAATATAAGGTAAATTCGTAGGCGTTGGATCGGTGACTTGTTGGATGATATTCATCATGAGACAGTTATAACCTAGGGCGATACGGCACTAGCTCCAGTTCGTCAATATAATGTAGGCATGTATTCCGTAAATAGTCATACGTGCTTATGGAAAGAACTTGCATGACATCTTTTGTCCTACCCTCCCATGGCAGCGGGGTCCATATTGGAAACTAAGGGATATTAAGGCCTCCTTTTAATAGAGAACCGGAACAAAGCATTAACACATAGTGAATACATGAACTCCTCAAACTACGGTCATCACCGGGAGTGGTCCCGACTATTGTCACTCCGGGGTTGCCGGATCTTAACACGTAGTAGGTCACTACAGGAATCAGGAACTTTGCCATCAGCCATGGCTGACGACAAAGGCATGGATGGCTGACGGCAAAGACCTTTGCCGTCAGCCAGCGGACGGCAACAGGTCCGGCTGAACAGGCTACGACAAAGGCTTCTTTGTCGTCACCTAGCGGACGACAAAGATGCAAAGGTCTTTGCCGTCCTCCAGCCAACGGCAAAGAGCATGGACGGTACATGTGTCTGCTTAAGTACGTTAAGGGGTTAACGGCGTGCTTTGCCATCAGCCAGCGGACGACAAATAGCATTGCATATTTGCCGTCTGCCAGCGGACGGCAAATAGCATTGCATCTTTGCCGTCTGCCAGCGAACGGCATAGGGTGCCACGTGGCAGCACCTGGGGGGCTGGCCTGTTTGGTAGCTTTGCCGTCAGCAGGCGGACGACAAATAATCAACGTTCTTTGCCGCCCGCTGGCAGACGGCAAAGCATCCAAATAGCCAGCCTACTGGTCCAGGTTACATAGGTAGCTGACATGTGGCATGTTTGCCGTCTGCTAGCTGATGGCAAAGCTCTTTGCCATCCGCCAGGGGACGGCAAAGAGTCTATATAGCCCCAGTTTTTTTCAGTTTTTCTTGAATTCATTCAATCTGACAGAATTTCACATATATATACACACATATGAAAATACTTATGACAAGCATACCAACACATATACATACCAAATCATATCCCTGCGATATGGATATGATCATCCACCACATATACATAGCAAATGGTTTCATCCAAAACATATACATAGCCAACATATCCAACAACAATCATACAATGGTTTCATCCATACATATATAGGTAGCAAGTTTGACATTGTTCATCCTACAAAATCAGGAACAAGAAGGAAGCATAAAGAGAAGAGTAGACTCCATAAACGCAAGCTTCCTCATCTAAAGCAAATCTGCAAATTTGGAAAGAAGCAAGTTAGAAGAAGAAGAAGACTAGCTTCAAAAAGAAGAAGAAGAAGAGGAATAAAAGTAAGAAAAGGAAGAAGAAGATTTTTTTTCTTCTCTTTCTTTTTCTCCTCTCCTCTTTTTTATCTTCTTCTTCTTCTAAATAAGGTAGGTAAAAATGCCATTTTATTGCTAAGCTAGGTAAAAATGCTAAGTGTAGGTCATTTTAGAGGTAAGCTAGGTAATTAGGTCATTTTGGAGCTTACTAAGGTTATTATGTCATTTTCGAGGAAAGTAAGGTAAGTCTATATCATTTAGGAGGTTACAAAGATTATCATGACATTTTTTAGGAAAGAAAGCTAAGTATAGCTCATTTTTTTTCTAACTTAGGTAGTTATGCCATTTAGGAGGAAAGTAAGCCAAGTATGCATTTGTTAAGCAAAACAGTAGAGAAAACTTACCCTCATCACAACAAATGCGATGAATACCGCAACTATGGTAACAATTGATCCAACGGCATAATGATACCAAGCCTCATTATCAATGGCATATTTTCTAATCTTCTTAATCTTCAAGCGCATTGCATCCATCTTCAAGCGCATTACATTCATCTTCATCTTGTGATCATCGACTACATCGGCAACATACAACTCCAATTTCATCTTCTCTTCTTCAATTTCTTTTAAGTTTTTCTTTCAAATACTCATTTTCTTTTTCAACTAAATTTAACTTCTCGACAAGAGGGTCGGTTGAAAAATTCCGGTTCACATACCTCCTAGATTAAAATATCTCTATGTCAACTTGATGGCCATAATTGTCATAAATTCAAAATGCAACAAATTGTTATAAAAGAGGATTTACCACATCTGAATCATAAAGCGGGCGAGGACCGACGGGGACGGATATCAAGACCATGGCACTATGTATAACAAACAATCATACAAAGTAAGAAAATTATACAAGTAACTATATAAATCATACAATCGTACAAGTAACTATATAAATAAAGTACAACATCAAAAATTTAATACCTAGTCATAATCTGGTTCAATAAATGCTTCAGGATCAATAAATGCATCATCATCATCACTATCAGTAATGACGTGCTCATCATCATCATTAATAAATGCATCATCATGTGGAGGGCCACCTCTACGTAATCTGTCAAGCATTGACAGGTCATCCGCAGCAGTAACATCTTCTAGTTCAGGCTCTTCTTGTTCTGGCTGAGAGGTGAAGTCGGGTTCACTCTCGCTATCTACTTCAATGTTCTGGGGTGAAGTAGAGCGGTTCTTGAAACGTTTTTTTGGAAAGACGCGTTTCTTGGAAGAATTCTCCTTCATATGTGTCTGGGTTAATGTGAGGTTCATAATCATCTTCATCGGGGGGAGGTGGTCTAACACGTGGCGGCACTTCATAAACGACATCCCAACCTTTGAGATTAGGATCACTTTGACATGCCCGCGGTAGATAGAAAACTTGGGTTGCCTGTTGAGCTATAATATAGACATTGGGAACATCCAAATGGGTGCTTTGATTGATTTCCACTAGCCCTATATGTTCATGAGTCCTTCTAGTCTTCTTCGGCTGGAACCAATAACATTTGAAGACTACGACGTTTGGTGGGTTTGCACCATAGAATTGAAGTTCATAAATTGCTTCAACTCTTCCATAATACTCGGTATCTCCTTCGCCGATAGCAGAGACACAACAATTTGTAGACTTTCGGTCAACCATAGATAGCTCTTTGCCATAGGTACGAAAGCAATACCCATTGATGTCGTATTTGTCAAATGAACGGACCTTATAGTCAAAACCATTAGCGACTTGTCTCAATTCGGCGTCCATAAGCTCTGAATTAGCCTACAAGTTTAATACGAAAGGGATTTTTGCATTAGCCAGAAATTAGACGAAGAAATGAAATTGTCTAATGGAAATTACTGTTTGTTTGAACCAAGAGATGAAACCGGTAGATTTCTTCCTTGATAAATTGTCTAATGGAAAGTGCTGCATTAGATTAAAGAAGCTCGGCGGAAAGATCTTCTCTAACTTGCAGATCAACTCCGGCGCCAACTCTTCCATTTATTCTAGCAGGCCAGGCGATAGTTCTTTCGCACATAGAACACGGAAGAAATAGCTCAGCTCTGCCAGTACTAGCCATTCATCCTTAGGGATGAAGCCACGCAACATCACCGGCATTACCCGCTCAATCCATATGTGCCAATCATGACTCTTGAGACCAAATATCTTCAATTTATCAAGACTCGCTCCCCTCTTTAGATTCGCGGCATACCCATCGGGGAACATCAACTGCTGTTGCACCCACAAGATAATTTCCCTCATAGCTGGCTTTCCAAGATTGAACCATGCCTTTGGCTTCGTCTAGTTCTGCTTTCCTTTCGGTTCTTTCATGTTTTGTAACGGCCTATCACATAGCGCCTCCAGATCAACTCTAGCCTTAGTATTATCCTTTGACTTCCCATCTATGCCAAACAATGTACCAAAAAATGCCTCGACGATATTCTTCTCAGTGTGCATCACGTCGATGTTGTGTGGGCAAAGGAGGTCCTTGAAGTAAGGCAGATCCCACAAGCATGTCTTGTGAGTCCAGGCGTGTTTCGAATTATACCCCTTGAAATACCCTGGACGCTCTGGATCTGGCTCGAGAGCGTTTAACTGATCTAGTGTCTCTTGGCCTGTCAATGCAGGTGGTGCAGAGTTTTTGACAACTCTACCTCTGATGAAGTTCTTCTTGCCTTTCCTGAACTTATGGCGAGCATCCAGGAACTGTCTATGCATGTCGAAGCAAGAAAACTTGCGACCGGCTTGAAGCCAACGAAACTCAAGAGCTCCCTTGCATGTGGGGCACAGGAACCTTCCATGCACACACCAGCCAATGAATAGCGCATACGCCGGCAAGTCATGCGTCGAGTACATGTACCAGACACGCATTATGAAGTTCCGTTTGCTAAAGGCGTCGTATGTCTTGAACCCATTATCCCAGGCTTCTTGCAATTCGTCCTTCAGCGGTTGCATGTACACATTCATATTCTTCCCCGGATAGTTGGGCCCTGGAATTATCAACGTTAGGAAAATGTTCTTTCTTTGCATAATCTGTCCTGGGGGAAGATTGAGTGGAAAGACAAATACAGGCCAACAACTGTATTGGGCTGCCATCAGACCAAACACACTGAACCCATCCATGCTGATGCCGACTCGAGGATGCCTCGGATCTACCGCTTTGTCATCATGTAATGCATCGAAGCTCTTCCATGCTTCACCGTCAGATGTGTGCACCATCATCAGCTTCCCATCTGCATCTAGTTGGGTTCTTTTTCCCGTTTTGTGCCATGTCATCTGTCTTGCCGTCTCTTCGACCATGAAAAGACGTTCAAGTCTTGGTATGATTGGCATATACCGAAGAACATTAATGGGTATTTTGGTCTGCGTCTTCTCACCCATACCATTGTCTACGACAACATACCTGGATGACTTGCAAATGGGACAATAGTTCAAGTCCGCATACTGAAGCCTAAATAAGGCACATCCTTTCTCACAGGCATGTATCTTCTCATAGGGCATCTTAAGAGCACGGAGGATTTTGTCTGACTGGTACAGGTTTGTAGGCAGTACATGGCCTTTGGGTAGAAAACGTCCAAATACTGTCATCATTGCCTCATAGCATTCTCTGCCCAAGTTGAATTGAGACTTCAGAGCCATTATTTGTGAGATGGCATCCAACTAACAAAGCTCGGTGTGCTGGTGGAGATGACGTTTTGAAGACTCCAACATTTCATTGAAGGCCTTTGCAGATTCCTCCATCTCATCGTCCGAATCCCGAGCATCATCAAAGTCTTGCACCATGTCTTGCATCCCGGTACCATGCTCATCGGTGCAACGATGAAGCACCTCAGCTCTGGCACGTTGGGCAGACTCGCCATGAAATGTCCACACCGTATAATCTGGCGTAAAACCCCACTTCTGTAGGTGTTTGCCCATTTCATCCTCTGTCCTCTTGTGCTAATTGTTGCACACGACGCAGGGGCACCATGTCGTCCTCTGGCCATTTGCAAATGTGGCTCTCAGAAACCCCTTGGTTTTTGTCAACCATTCAATGGTCATGTCTTTCTGACTAGTGTGACCGGTGTACATCCACGCACGATCAGTCATCTTGCCTAGCTACTGGACACATAAGAAATATATATATATATATATATATATATAAATAAAGCAGCATGTATATATTTATCAGTTAATGGAGTTTGTCACTTTTATTATGTCCATGCAACCTAGACGCTAATAGGTAAAGATATGTCCTAATCCCACCCGAGTATGTGTAGATTGGGTTCATTTTCCCATGCTCTGCTCCAGATCCGACACAAAATTTCGGCAGCACCTCCCTGCTGTTCTCCGGATACATGTCTCGGCAATAAGCAGAGAGGATGTGTACCCAGAGAACAACAGGGAGGCACCGACGAAATTCTGCATCGGATCCGGAGCAGAGCATATGGGAAAACGAACCCAATCTACACATACTTGGGCTGTCCATGGATAACGTTGGACAATTCGAAAGAATCACGGTTATAAATATGCAAATGCATGCATTTTTATAGATGTAACCCTTTCGAACGGGAGACACATAGTGGTCACGCATACTGATGATTGAGGTCACCTATAGCTAGCAAGTTTCATTAGCACGAAGACCGGAACAGAGCAAATCAAAGCCGGGGGGGGGGGAGATGTCATTTTTGCTAACCCACGAACGTAGGGGCGGAGCTCGTCGAACACTAGACCCTCGCGGCGACGAAAAAATTGCACATTTAAATCGAAAGATGAGTCTCATAGCAATATTGTTTTTTCCGTCTACCTAACTAAATATTTACAACTGGACGAGAGGGTTAGGGGTTCCTCAGTGTCGATAGAACCCTAAATAGCAAGTATCATCGGTCCAAGATACATGAGGCGCTCAGTGTTGAACACTAGATCCACGTCCCACAAGTGACGCCGGCGCCCGGCGTCCCGTGACAATAGTACTGGTGGCCGATGACGGTCGAACACCTTGGCAAATTTGTCTGGCAGCCTCTGCGATGAGGATGGAAGCCAAGTTTTGAAATTTCAAACAACCAAACCGACTTGAGTCAGTTTGGGTGTTTCAAGTTTCAACACTTAGCTTTCAATCGTCATCTTAGAGCCTGCCAGACAAATTCGCAATGGTGTTCGACTGCCATCGACGCCGAGAACTGTTGCTGCGGGACGCAGGACCCCTATGTCACTTGTGGGACGTGGATGTAGTATTCGACACCGACAGCCACATGTATCTTGCACTAACGATACTTGCTATTTAGGGTACCATCGACACCGAGGAACCCCCTAACCCGCTCGTCCCCAAATAAACTAAATTAGCATGCATTCAATAAGCAAAACTACATCATCTCTTGCGTCCGTACATCTTCGAATATTATCACTAATACATCTCGAATAGTATCATACATATAGCATCACTAATACGGCTAGAACCGTAGCGCCCGACGGGTATCGGCGTGGGCGGTGGACACCCAAAGAGAAGGACCCATCACAGGATCATAGCTCCAATGAGATCCCTGAAGAACATGCCATGTATTGTCGAACCTGCCCTCCAACGCAACCATGTAGCGACGGACGTGCTCGTCCTCCTCGCAGACATGGTGACGTACCACCTCCGTGGTGTCCGAAAGCCTCGGCACTGTTATTGGCCCACGCGACCGCCACCAAACAAGGTTCGGGTCAACGACGGGCTGGCTCCTCACCAAGCTGCGCCCCCCGGAAGGTAGAACCTCCTAGTACCAGCCCGACGGAGCCCAGTCTCGGACATGGCCCCTCCGATCAAGCAGGCCTCCTCCGCCTAGTCGACGACGAGGATGCGGGATAGGCATCGTCGACGTCGAAGCGGGAATAAATGCTTGAACTAAAAAAATAACAACAAATTTCACATGTTCAAAATAAACCAGAAACTTAACCTAAAGTAAACTAAACTAAACCTAAACTAAACTAACTAAACTAAACTAACTAAACTAAACCTAAACTAAAATAAACCAGAAACTTGACCTAAACTAAACTAAACTAAACCTAAAGTAAACTATCTAAACTAAACAAAACCTAAACTAAATTATACTAAACCTAATTAAACTAAATCTAAAAAAACAGGAAAAAAATTTCCTCACCTTGGAGTGGCCGGGGCGGTGGGGCGGAGCGGGTGGGGCGGCGGGGCGGAGCGGGTGGGGCGGCGGGGCGGCCGGGGCGGAGCGGCGAGGGGGGGGGGCGGCCGGGGCGGGGTGGCTGCGCGGGGCTGGGATGAGGGGAGGAAGAGAGAGGGGCAGGGCAGGGTGCGAGGGTTACATATAGGGCATAGCTCTTTGCCGTCCCCTAGCTGACGGCAAAGAGCCTAGCTAATGGACGTTAGAACATCCACTTTCTTTGCCGTCTGCTAGGGGACGACATAGTTTCTTTGCCATCAGCTAGCGGACCTAGCGGACGGCAAAGAAAGTGGCTGTTAGCTGCCACTCCTATCGGCCCACCTGCCTCTTTGCCGTCCACTAGCGAACGACAAAGGTTCTATGCCGTCAGCTAGCTGACGGCAAAGACGGGGCTGACAGCAAAGACTTTCTTTGCCGTCAGCTGCTTCTTTGCCATCAGTTTTCTAGCTGATGACAAAGAAATGGCTGACGGCAAAGTTCCTGATTCCAGTAGTGGGTGACTATAACTTGCAAGATCCGATCTAAAACATGGATATAATTATGATAACATAAACGGTTCAGATCTAAGTTCATGGCACCCGGGCCCAAAGTGACAAGCATTAAGCATGGCAAAGTCATAGCAACATCAATCTTAGAACATAGTGGATACTAGGGATCAAGCCCTAACAAAACTAACTCGATTACATGATGAATCTCATCCAACTCCTCACCGACCAGCGAGCCTACGAAGGAATTACTCACTCCCGGTGGGGAGCATCATGGAATTGGCGATGGAGAAGGGTTGGTGATGAT
The DNA here is from genome assembly GCF_002575655.3 of Aegilops tauschii subsp. strangulata. Classification (NCBI taxonomy): domain Eukaryota; kingdom Viridiplantae; phylum Streptophyta; class Magnoliopsida; order Poales; family Poaceae; genus Aegilops; species Aegilops tauschii. The sequence goes on along the minus strand of NC_053037.3, from coordinate 271,050,248 downwards.
GAAGAACAAAGATCCCCCTCTCCGGAGGCCCAAACGGACTCCAGATCTGGCCTCCCGATGAAGAACAGGAGGTGACGGCGGCTCCGTCTCGTGGATCGCGATAATTCTTTCTCCTTTGATTTTTTCTGGAATAATGTGATTTTATATCGTCGGTTTCAGGGTCAGCAGGGCCACCAGGTGGCGCCCTGGTGGGTTGTGCCCACCCAGGTGCCCCTCTCCGGTAGGTCTTGGCTCCAGAAATTCTTATTTATTATATAAAAATTCCTCGCAAAGTTTCGTTCGATTCCAAGAACTTTTATTTCTGCACAAAAACAACACCATGGTAGTTCTGCTGAAAACAGCATCTGTCCGGGGTTAGTTTCATTCAAATCATGCAAATTAGAGTCCAAAACAAGAGGAAAAGTGTTAGGAAAAGTAGATACATTGGAGACGTATCACCACCATGCGGGAATAATTATGGGCACTCTACATCGTACATTTCTTCTGAAAGCTCATTGACGTCAACGATTCAGCGGCACGTGCCAGATTGGCCCGCGTAAGCACCTGCTTTGTATAAAGAGGTAGCCAGGACTGGTTCCGGCCATCCACGCAACATGAAGGAGTGCAAAGAGCAATGGGCCCAAGACCCCTGAGCACTTAGGATGTAGACCGGCGTGCTGGCCTCTCTCTTGAGCCTAGGTAGGACTACGGTGTGTTGATCAGCCGAGGCCGGGTATGATCTCATGGTGTAACCGGCCGGAGTTAATCGAGCGTGTTGGGTAAGTTTGTGCACCCCTGGAGGAAGTTAATCTATTCGAATAGTGTCGGTGCAACAAACCCCGGGTCTGTTGCCCAGACTGTGCACAGGCACGGGAGCAGGATTGATGCACTAACCCAAGTCAGAGCGCAAGGAACCAAGAGCTTCGAGGGACCAACATGCAGATCAAGAGGACCGAGACCAAGCTCGAGAAACAAGATGCCACCAGGAGAAAAGCCTCCCTTGTCAGGCAAGCTAGCTCAGCAAGGACGGGTTCGCCCCCGGAAGAAGATGTCCATGACGTCCCGATAGAGCCTGCTGGGGCTTACGGAGGCAAAACCACCTCACCCAACCACTCCACTACGACCCACATTGTCAATCCGTGCGGTGTCAAGCCGCAAAGTGACTGAGTGGCAGCCATTTGTCACATGGCAGCCTTTCTCTACGGAAGATGCCCATGAACGACACCCGTCCTGCAACGTGTCAAGCGAGCAGGTGTGAAGCTGGCAAAACAGCCTTGCCGAGCAAGCAACGATGTGACGTTGAGCGGCGCATTTAATGCGCTCTGTCAGCCTGCAGAGTTAGGTATGATAGCACTGTTTGCTATCTTATCAGTGCATAATGACTGTTTTGCCGTTGTGGTGACCCCTTAATCTATAAAAGGAGGCCCATGGGAACTGTAGAGAGGGTTGGAAGGTTGGATAACACACACACCCATACGCACGTAGCCACTATCGCCGTAAGGCAACCCCTGCCGGGCAGTGTACTACGCCTCACCATCATTCTTCCACAATCAATCCACCAAAGCAGGAGTAGGGTTTTACGCCTCACGGCGGCCCGAACCTAGGTAAAATTTCCTGCGTGATCGCTGCCGCGCTGCCCCAGGTTCTTCTGCTCTTTGTGCAACGCGACGTCCCCCCTACCGAGCCAGCAAGGGGGCCTTGGTCCCATAGGTGGCCGTGGTTTCCCACGACATCTTTGGCGCGCCAGGTAGGGGGATCGCTTGCGCGAACCTGAAAGCATGCGTAGCGTGTCATCTTCATCACCGTCTTCACCTTCGACGACGCCATCGATCATGGTGCCCAAGAAGAAATCCGGTGCTTCGGCTCATCCATCCACTTCGAACGCTCCACCGCCCGCGGCCTCTAATACTGTGGGGGATGCGGAGGCACACGAGGATGTGGACGCTGCTGGGGATGTGGTCGGCGCAGGCGGCACCGTCACCACTTCCCCCGCAGGCGACACAGGAGCAGGAAACATCGGAGGAGAGCAACTTCAGCAACACCCCGACGGCCACGCTCCACAAGGTATGGGTGAAGGGGTTATTCCGTCCGTGCCCCTTCCTCCTGCCGATGGGCACAGCAGCAGTAATGGCGCTCGGTCCGGGGCGAATCGCCGCCCTCCGGCCGCCCCCACCACGGGAGAGACCGCATCGAGTGTGCCTCCGCCGGGACGGGTCGACCAAGTCACTGCGCCCGGCGGAGCCGCTGGCCCTCTAGCGCCTTCGCCGCGCCACCCTGCCATCCAGGTGGCCGTCCTGCAACAGTGGGGGCACGGTGCTGCTGCCACTGGCACCAAGAGGAGCCAGGCGACGGTGCGATCTACTTCATCATCACCCATGCCAAGTACAGCCACAGAGGCCATGGAGCGGGCTCAGCTACTGCTGAGGTTTCCGCCAGCGGTCGAGCAGATGGACGAATGGCGTGCTACCATCCAAAGTCTGCTCGGTTTGGCCGAGGCTAGGGACTTGTAGCGAGCCGGCCCGCTACGACCTCCTGATATGTCTCCAACGTATCTATAATTTTGATTGTTCCATCCTGTTATATTATCAATCTTGGATGTTTTATAATCATTTTATAGTCATTTTATATCATTTTTTGGTACTAACCTATTGACACGGTGCCAAGTGCTAGTTGCTGTTTTCTGCATGTTTTTTGCATCGCAGGAAATCAATATCAGACGGAGTCCAAATGCAACGAAACTCCACAGAGATTTTTTATGGACCAGAAGACACATAATGGGCCCTGACTGCGCCTGGGGAGTGCTTCGAGGAGAGCACGACCCACCAGGGCAGGCCAGGAGGCCCAGGCGCGCCCTGGTGGGTTGTGCCCACCTCGGGTGCCCCCCGGACCGCCTCTTTGCTCTATAAATACCCCAATAGTCCCAAAACCCTAGGGGAGTCGACAAAATATTGATCCAGCCGCCGCAGAGTCCAGAACTACCAGATCCAATCTAGACACCATCACAGATGGGGTTCAGCACCTCCATTGGTGCCTCTCCGATGATGCGTGAGTAGTTCTTTGTAGACCTTCGGGTCCATAGTTAGTAGCTAGATGGCTTCCTCTCTCTCGCTGAATTCTCAATAGAATGGTCTCTTGGAGATCCGTATGATGTAACTCTTTTTGCGGTGTGTTTGTTGGGATCTGATGAACTTTGAGTTTATGATCAATTATATCTTTTTATATCCATGAAAGTATTTGAGTTTCTTTGATCTCTTTTATGCATGATCTCTTATAGCCTCGTATTTCTTCTCCGGTATTTGGGTTTTGTTTGGCCAACTTGATCTATTTATCTTGCAATGGGAAGAGGTGCTTTTTAGTGGGTTCGATCTTACGGTGCTTGATCCCAGTGACAGAAGGGGAACCGACACGTATGTATCGTTGCTACTAAGGGTAAAACGATGGGGTCTATCACTACATAGATAGATCTTGTCTACATCATGTCATCATTCTTATTGCATTATTCCGTTTTGCCATGAACTTAATACACTAGATGCATGCTGGATAGCAGTCGATGTGTGGAGTAATAGTAGTAGATGCAGGCAGGAGTCAGTCTACTAATCTTGGACGTGATGCCTATATAAAGATTATTGCCTGGATATCGTCATGATTATTTGAAGTTCTATCAATTGCCCAACAGTAATTTGTTTACCCACCATTTTCTATTTTTCTTGAGAGAAGCCACTAGTGAAACCTACGTCCCCCGGGTCTCTTTCTCATATATTTGCCTTTGCGATCTACTTTTCCTTTGCATTTATTTTCAGATCTATTAAACCAAAAATACAAAAATACCTTGCTGTGTTCTATTTTTATTTATTTTATTTGGCGTTCGATCTATCAATCTACTAAAATTTCATCTCACGTCCGTTTGCCATCTTGAGGCGCCGTTACTCGGAAGGGATTGACAACCCCTTTAACACGTCGGGTTGCGAGGTTTTGTTATCTGTGTGCAGGGGCTGTCTATGTTGTGTTGCTTGGTTCTCCTTCTGGTTCGATAACCTTGGTTTCATATCTGAGGGAAATACCTACCGCCGCTGTGCTGCATCATCCCTTCCTCTTTGGGGAAATACCTACGTAGCTTCAAGCGACATCAAAAGGAATTTCTGGAGCCGTTGCCAGGGAGGATCTTCAACATATACCAGGTTCCTAATCACAAATCTCATCTCTTTGCAATTTACATTATTTGCCATTTTTCTCTTGTTTTCCTCTCCCCCACTTCACAAAAATTTGCCGTTTTATTCGCCCCTCTTTTTCGTTCGCCGTTCTCTTGCTTTCTAGTCTTGATGGCTAGCGTTCCTACTCCTCCTTTGTCACCAGATTTTGAAGTTCTTTACTTCAAACAAAAACAAGGAGAAAATTTGAAAGATGCTTGGTATAGGCTTATGGAATCTTTTTGTATTTGCAATTTGAAGGGGGTTGCTAAGATCTTGCTTCGTAATTTTTACATAGGATTAGCTTTGCATCATAGGCAAATCCTAGACTTTGCCGCTAAATGGAATTTTATTGATCTTGATGCCAATGCTGCCTATGAAATTTTAGAAGGAATTTTGGGAGTGCCACCTCAAAAGAAGGGGTTTTCTTTCACCCCTAAGGGAGTTCAAATGTTGGACAAACTTGGTGATTTACATAAACACATGGTTGAAATACAGAAATATAATGAACCCCTCAAACACCTCAATTGTAGTATCAATCGCATGAATACCTTGATTACTCTTTGCAACAAGCGATTGGATATTTTGGATCTAAAGATGGTTTCTTTTCCGGAGAATTTGGGGAAGCGTAAAGAGCCTCCCGGGTTTGAGAAAACCCTTACAAAAGTTGCCAAAACTTCAGAAAACAAAACTTAGATCCTTACTTTATGCCTAACTAAGGGCGTAAAACTATAGTGCTTGTTGGGAGGAAACCCAATGAATAAAATTTATTTTTTTCTTTTTGCTTTCTGTTCTTAAGTGTTTACACAATTATGCTACTATTATGATTGTGTTTTTTGTGTTTTAATTTGTGTTTGTGCCAAGTAAAGCCTCTAGGATCTTCTTGGGTGATAGTTGTTTGATCTTGCTGAAAAACAGAAAGTTTTGTGCTCACGAAAACAATTATTAAAAATCACTAGAACGTGATAAAATGGAAATTTGTTTTGCAGTAGATTAATATACAAATTACCAAGGTCTTCCTGATTTTTCAGAATTTTTGGAGTTCTAGAAGTATTCGAACTAATTAGATTGCTACAGACTGTTCTGTTTTGACAGATTCTGTTTTTTCTTTGCGTTGTGTGCTTATTTTGATGGCTCTATGGTTTTCTTTGATGTGTTTTTGCCATAGAAAATTTTGAATAGAGTAGATATAATGCAAAACTAAAATATGAATTGGTTTGATACATCACTTATAGTAGTGATTTATTTTTCTTGCACTAACGGATCTCACGAAGGTTTTGTTGAGTTTTGTGTGATTGAAGTTTTCAAGTTTTGGGTTATCTTACGATGAATGAAGGAATAAGGAGTAGAAGAGCATAAGCTTGGGGATGCCCCAGCATCCCAAGCTATTATCCAAAACTGAGCAAACAACTAAGCTTGGGGATGCCCCCGAGTGGCATCCCCTCTTTCTTCTAACGACCAACGGTATTTTACTCGAAGCTATATTTTTATTCATCACATACTATGTGTTTTGATTGGAGCGTCTTGTATGATATGAGTCTTTTCTTGTTTTACTTTGTGTTTTAAGTCTTGATCCCTTGCTAGACACACCTATTTGAGAGAGCCAAAATTATGTCATGACTTGTTAGAATTGCTCTATATGCTTCTCTTAAATCTTTTATGAGCTATGGACTTGCTCTAGTGCTTCACTTATATCTTTTTGAGCATGGTGTGCTTTAGTATTTTTGAAGAAATGCTCTCTTGCTTCACTTAGATTTATTTGAGAGTTAATAAAAATTTCAAGAAATTCTCTCTTGCTTCACTTAAATTAATTTGAGAGAAAGAAAAATTATGCTCATGATCTTCACTTATATTTGTTTGAGCTTGTCAAAAGCAACATATGAAAATTAGTCCCAAAGTGATAGATATCCAAGAAGGATATAATAAAAACTTTCAAGAAGATCATTGGGAAAAATAAACTTGATTCTTAGTAATAGTTTTGAGATATGATGATGTGATATGTGAGTTATGTTGATGAGTAATTATGCTTTAGTAAGAATATTGATGTTAAGGTTTGTGATTCCCTATGCAAGCACGAAAGTCAATAGTCATGCAATGAAATTATATCCTACTTGTGGTGCGTTATTCGGTGTTAATTATGCTTAATGCTTTCTTATGAGATTATCCGTTTCTTGGTTGGTCGCTTCTCAATCTTTTGCTAGCCTTCATTTTGCACTAAGTATGATATCTACTTGTGCATCCAAAAACCTTTAAATCAGTTTTGCCACATGAGTTCACTATATCTACCTATATGCGGTATTCTTTTGCCGTTCTAAGGAAATTTGTATGTGCCATCTCTAATTTTCAAAATAAACTTCTCTTTTGTGTGTTCGTTCCGCTCGCGGAGCGGTGAGGGGTGGCTAATATTTTCCATGCTAGATGTGTTATTCTCACGATGAGTGTTTATTTAGTTGTCATTGCATGAGAGTAAGGCAAAGGTTTTAGGGATGCCCAGTCCTGAAATGAAAAATGAATTTACTTTATGTTGTCAAATAATAAATTCCTTGGAAAGTGTTGGTATCGAGGGCAACCGTGGATACGGCTAGCCATGGAAAGTGAAAAGTATGGTTGAAAAAGGAATAAACTTTATTTTCTGTTTGGGAACCTCCTATGATATATCTAGCATGGAAAGTGTTGGGAACACTAAGTCATTTTCGTTGGTGGGAAGGATACACCTCCCAAAATGTTTTATCTCTAAGTTTTTCGCTTTGAGCTCTGGCACCTCTACAAATCCCTACTTCCCTCTGCAAATGGCCTTTCTTTTACTTTATGCAATTTTTATTTTTGAATTTGAGTCTCCATCTTCTCTTATAAAAGCACCAACTAAGAGGCAATATGATCATACTTGAGTATTGGGTGGAGCTAATATGCGAGTGTGTTTCATGAATGGATCAATGGTTGAGCAGGATGGGCTAGGGATAACTTATTTTAGCGTTGATATTTTGAAAGATATGGTTGCTTGTTGATATGCTTGAGTATTTAAATTATCATGTCAAAACTAGAATATTCCTTTGAATCACATAAAATTCCAAATGTCCATGCTATAAAGAAAAGAATATGATATGACATGTTAGGCAACATTCCATGTCAAAAATTCTGTTTTAATCACTTACCTACTCGAGGATGAGTAGGAGTTAAGCTTGGGGATGCTGATACGTCTCCAACGTATCTATAACTTTTATTGTTCCATGCTGTTATATTATCAATCTTGGATGTTTTATAATCATTTTATATCATTTTTTGGTACTAACCTATTGACATAGTGCCAAGTGCCAGTTGCTGTTTTCTACATGTTTTTTACATTGTAGGAAATCAATATCAGACGGAGTCCAAATGCAACGAAACTGCACGGAGATTTTTATGGACCAGAAGACACATAATGGGCCCTGGCTGCACCTGGGGGTGCTCCGAGGAGAGCACAACCCACCAGGGCACGCCGGGAGGCCCAGGCGCGCCCTGGTGGGTTGTGCCCACCTCGGGTGCCCCCCGGACCGCCTCTTTTCTCTATAAATACCCCAATATTCCCAAAAACCTAGGGGAGTCGACGAAATATTGATCCAGCCGCCGTAGAGTCTAGAACTACCAGCTCCAATCTAGACACCAGCTCGGATGCGGTTCACCACCTCCATTGGTGCATCTCCAATGATGCGTGGGTAGTTCTTTATAGACCTTCGGGTCCGTAGTTAGTAGCTAGATGGCATCCTCTCTTCGCAGAATTCTCAACACAATGGTCTCTTGGAGATCCATATGATGTAACTCTTTTTGTGGTGTGTTTGTTGGGATCTGATGAACTTTGAGTTTATGATCAGTTATATATTTTTATATCCATGAAAGTATTTGAGTTTCTTTGATCTCTTTTATGCTTGATCTCTTATAGCCTCGTATTTCTTCTCCGATATTTGTGTTATGTTTGGCCAACTTGATCTATTTATCTTGCAATGGGAAGAGGTGCTTTGTAGTGGGTTCGATCTTACGGTGCTTGATCCCAATGACAGAAGGGGAACCGACACGTATGTATCGTTGCTACTAAGGGTAAAACGATGGGGTCTATCTCTACATAGATAGATCTTGTCTACATCATGTCATCGTTCTTATTGCATTACTCCATTTTCCATGAAATTAATACACTAGATGCATGCTAGATAGCGATTGATGTGTGGAGTATTAGTAGTAGATGCAGGCAGGAGTCGGTCTACTAATCTTGGACGTGATGCCTATATAATGATCATTGCCTGGATATCGTCATGATTATTTGAAGTTCTATCAATTGCCCAACAGTAATTTGTTTACCCACCGTTTGCTATTTTTCTCGAGAGAAGCCTCTAGTGAAACCTACGGCCCTCGGGTCTCTTTCTCATATATTTGCCTTTGCGATCTACTTTCCCTTTGCATTTATTTTCAGATCCATTAAACCAAACATACAAAATACATTGCTACGTTTTATTCTTATTTATTTTATTTGGCGTTCGATCTATCAATCTACTACAATTTTATCTCACGTCCATTTGCCATCTTGAGGTGCCGTTACTCGAAGGGATTGACAACCCCTTTAACATGTCGGGTTGCGAGGATTTGTTCTGTATGCAGGGGCTGTCTACGTTGTGTTGCTTGGTTCTCCTACTGGTTCGATAACCTTGGTTTCATATCTGAGGGAAATACCTACAGCCGCTGTGCTGCATCATCCCTTCCTCTTTGGGGAAATACGGATAACCCACAAGTATAGGGGATCGCAACAGTTTTCGAGGGTAGAGTATTCAACCCAAATTTATTGATTCGGCACAAGGGGAGCCAAAGAATATTCTCAAGTATTAGCAGCTGTGTTGTCAATTCAACCACACCTGGAAAACTTAATATCTGCAACAAGGTATTTAGTAGAAAAGTAGTATGGAAGTAAAGGCAACGGTGGCAAAGGCAACAGTAGCAGTTTTGTAGTAATTGTAACAGTGGCAACGGAAAAATAACTAAGCAAAGATCAATATGTGAAAAGCTCGTAGGCATTGGATCAGTGATGGATAATTCTGTCGGATGCGATTCTTCATGCAACAGTTATAACATAGGGTGACACAGAACTAGCTCCATTTCATTAATGTAATGTAGGCATGTATTCCGAATATAGTCATACGTGCTTATGGAAAAGAATTTGCATGACATCTTTTGTCCTACCCTCCCGTGGCAGCTTGGCCCTTTTGGAAACTAAGGGATATTAATGCCTCCTTTTAATAGAGTACCGGACCAAAGCATTAACACTTAGTGAATACACGAACTCCTCAAACTACGGTCATCACCGTGAGTGGTTCCGATTATTGTCACTTCGGGGTTACCGGATCATAACACATAGTAGGTGACTAATGACTTGTAAGATAGGACCAAGAACTCACATATATTCATGAAAACATAATAGGTTCAGATCTAAAATCATGGCACTCGGGCCCTAGTGACAAGCATTAAGCATAGCAAAGTCATAGCAACATCAATCTCAGAACATAATGGATACTAGGGATGAAACCCTAACAAAACTAACTCGATTACATGATAAATCTCATCCAACCCATCACCGTCGAGCAAGCCTACGATGCAATTACTCACGCACGGCGGTGAGCATCATGAAATTGGTGATGGAGGAAGGTTTATGATGACGACGGCGACGGATTCCCCTCTCCGGAGCCCCGAACAGATTCCAGATCAGCCTCCCGAGAGAGATTAGGGCTTGGCGGCGGCTCCATATCGTAAAACGTGATGAATCCTTCTCTCTGGGTTTTTCTCCCCAAACATGAATATATAGAGTTGGAGTTGAGGTCGGCGGAGCACCAGGGGGCCCACGAGGCAGGGGCGCGCCCAGGTGGGTAGGCGCGCCCCCACCCTCATGGACAGGGTGTGGGCCCCCTGGTCTTGATTCTTTCGCCAGTATTTTTTATTAATTCCCAAAATATTCTCCGTGAAGTTTCAGGTCATTCCGAGAACTTTTATTTCTGCACAAAAATAACACCATGGCAATTCTACTGAAAACAGCGTCAGTCCGAATTAGTTCCATTCAAATCATGCAAGTTGGAGTCCAAAACAAGGGCAAAAGTGTTTGGAAAAGTAGATACGATGGAGACGTATCAACTCCCCCAAGCTTAAACCTTTGCTTGTCCTCAAGCAATTCAGTTGATAAACTGAAAGTGATAAAGAAAAACTTTTACAAACTCTGTTTGCTCTTGTTGTTGTAAATATGTAAAGCCAGCATTCAAGTTTTCAGCAAAGATTATGAACTAACCATATTCACAATAACACTTAGGTCTCATATTTACTCATATCAATGGCATAATCAACTAGCGAGCAATAATAATAAATCTTGGGTGACAACACTTTCTCAAAACAATCATAATACGATATAACAAGATGGTATCTCGCTAGCCCTTTCTGAGACCGCAAAACATAAATGCAGAGCACCTTTGAAGATCAAGGACTGACTAAACATTGTAATTCATGGTAAAATAGATCCAGTCATAGTCATACTCAATGTAAACTAATAGTAATGGATGTTAATGACAGCGGTGCTCTCCAACTGGTGCTTTTTAATAAGAGGAGGATGACTCAACATAAAAGTAAATAGATAGGCCCTTCGCAGAGGGAAGCAGGGATTTGTAGAGGTGCCAAAGCTTGAGTTTTGAAATAGAGATAAATAATATTTTTAGTGGCATACTTTCATTGTCAACATAACAACCGAGAGATCTCGATACCTTCCATGCTACACACATTATATGCGGTTCCCAAGCAGAATGGTAAAGTTTATACTCCCCCACCACCAACAAGCATCAATCCATGGCTTGCCCGAAACAGCCTCCAACTAACAACCGTCCTGGGGGAGTTTTGTTTGCAATTATTTTGATTTGGTTTGAGCATGCGACTGGGCATCCCGGTGACCAACCATTTTCTCGTGAGTGAGGAGCGGAGTCCACTCCTCTTGAGAATAACTCGCCTAGCATGGAAGATACAGACAATCCTAGTTGATACATGAGCTATTCGAGAATACAAAACAGAATTTCATTTGAAGGTTTAGAGTTTGGCACATACAAATTTACTTGGAACGGCAGGTAGATACCGCATATAGGAAGGTATGGTGGACTCATATGGAATAACTTTGGGGTTTATGGAAGTGGATGCACAAGCAGTATTCCCGCTTAGTACAAGTGAAGGCTAGAAAAAGACTGGGAAGCGACCAGCTAGAGAGCGACTGTCGGATGTGGGGTTCCGGCAAACCCTTAAGGTTCGAACACTGGGGTGCGCGCGAAGTCTTTCCCTCCTACCGATCTACGCCCTAGCTCACGAACTCGATGAACTCGCAACACAGAAAGACACGAGGTTTATACTGGTTCGGGCTACCGTTGTGGTGTAATACCCTACTCCAGTGTGGTGGTGGTGGATTGCCTCTAGGGCTAATGATGAAGAGTACAAGAGAAGAACAGCTTCCTGAGGTTGAGGTGTTCTTGTGAGTAGGCTCTCGATCGGGTTGGATCAAGCTAAGATGAGATGCCTACTATGGTGGCTAGCTCTACTTATATAGGCCCTGGTCCTCTTCCCAAATATCGAGCGGGAAGGGAGCCAACAACGGCGGGCAAATTTGAAGGGGGACAGCTAGTACAAGCTATCCTGACAAAAGTGGTCTTCGCCTGCGAAAAGCTCTGGCAGTGACGCTGCCTTGGGCTCCACGATGACCTCCGTCTCGTCGTCCTCCTGGTCTTGGTCTCGTTGCACCAATATAGCAACCTTTGCCTGATGCCTCGGTACTCCTCGCCTGCGCTGGCCTCCTTAGCACCAAAGAGGAAATAAGGATGCTGCGCACGCTGGCGCCCGCCTGGTGCCCGCCTGCTGCCGTTCGTCATGGCTCACGTCACGAGAGCCTCGTGAGGTTTGCCCCGCCTTGATATCTCCGCTCCTCGTGAGCCTGCATGGCTAGGCTACTCCAGAGGAGATCCTGCGTCGCCCACCTCGCGAGGCTTGGACCCTCACAAGGATCTTGGATGCCTTGTTGATGAAGATGGGCCGTACGTCCTGCTGGCTTAGCCACGCTGTGGGCCGCAGGCAGGCAAGTCTGGGGACCCCCATTCCTAGAACGCCGACAGTAGCCCCCGGGCGCAAGGTGCGCTCGGGCTTGGCTTCGCGGCGAAGCCAAGGGTCAAGTTCGGAGCACCGCGGGCCTCAAAAGCCTGCGGCCTCGGTTGACGCATGGCGGTTGATTGGACGTGCGCATCTCTGCTTCCCCACGCTGCCTCGGCAACTGCTTGACCTGACAAGTCCCTGCGACATGCAAGGAAAACCATCATTACCTGCGATCGTGGGAGACGCCGGTTGGCCTTCTCTTGCTATAAATGGGGAGGGGGGGCGGAGCCCCCGTCACCCATCCCTTTCTCGCTTGCTTGCTCCTTCCTCCTCGCTCCACTACTGACAACAATGGCGCCTATCAGAAGGTTTTCTGCCGAAGAGAAAGGAAAGGCTCCCCGTGATGATCCGGGGCCTCTTCTGCCAAAGAAGAGGTCGATCCATCGCCGTGATGAAGCGGCGATGCAGGTGGTGTCGAGGACTTGGTGCGAGCGGCCTCCTCCGGGGTACCCGGTACCCTTGTACGCCCGAGCCGAGGGCTTGGGAGGTCGGAGCGACAAGCAGCGCCGCCCACGCCGTGCCTGGGGTCGCCGCGCCACGGCGACGCGTGCCGTCGCCCCTGGGATCCACGCCACGGATTCCTCGTGCGAGTTGGTGCTATGGGCGCCGATGCCTCCTAGTTCCTGGATCTGCTTCCCGCGGTTCTTCTTCGACGTGATGCCGCCAAGGGGGCCTCTCAAGCTCTGGTTGCAGCACGCCGACTGCAGCGCTCCGGCGACCGGAGCGGAGATCGAAGCGGTCCCCGGAGATCGCGGCTGGGGCGAGATTGCGCGGGTCTGCCGTGCGAGGGGTGCCCTCGCGATCCACTTTGAGTACGACGGCATCTCCATGCTCTTCTTATAGGTCTTCGACGCCGAGGGCCGCCGCCTGGAGTGCTGCTCCGGAAAGGAGCGTGAGGCTGACGCGCGTCCCGCTCGCGGCCACTCCGGCAGCAACAGCCCTTGGGAGTCCAGCAGCTCTCCTGAGCTCTATGAGACTCCGGAGACGAGCGATGACAGCTACGTGCCTCCGAGCTCTCGCCGCGCTCGGAGCAGAGCTGCAGCGTCCGGCCGTCGCCGCCGCTGATCTGGATGGGGTTGGCGCCGGCCCCCCGTGGCCCACTGTTGATGATGGCGTCCGCCACGGAAGGATGTAGATAGGATTCCCCTTAGTATCAGCTTTTGTTTCCTGCGAAGAATCATGAATCACCCCGTGGGGGTATGTAAGGGTTTGTAATGTCTTTTGTGCCTACCTTCCCTGTTATGAGAATTTGGTGAACGCATGTCCCATTAAGGCTCGGTCCCCCCTTTCTTTCCTCGCGATAGCTTGTTGCTCTAAGCTGACAGGTCCCGGTCCCCAGGCAGGCTACAGCCATCGCTGGTATGTCAGGTCGTGTGCCGTGGTCAAGGCCAGGAGGTGTGCGACCCGAGTTCCAGTAAGAGCCCCTGAGGCGCGATGCTCAGGAGGTCCCCCTTAGCGCTCAAGCAGCCATGGTAAGGCGAGAAAGGGAGTCGACGTGGCCGCAATGGGGTTGCGGCAAGGCATGAGCGACCATTAGGCCCAGACATGTAGCCGATCCGAGTGCGGGACTTATCTTGTTGATTCCGTGGCGACTCCTAACGTTGCGCTAGGGCTGCGCGCCTACTCGTGCGGCATAGCTAGGCCGGCCCATAAAAGTTTCCCTCCCCTCGTGCTCTCCTTAGTGCTCTACGTCCTCAGGTCCCGGCCCTCGAGCGAGCTCAGTCGCCGCTGGTATGCCAGGTCGTGATGCCGTGGTCAAGGCCAGGGGGTGAGGGCTGGAGAGCCAGTAGGAGCTCCTGAGTCGCGATGCTCAGGAGCCCCCCTTTTAACGCGCAAGCGAATTGCACGAGAGAAAAGGAGACTCGCGGTGCCGCCTGCTATCCTTCCCACGGGATCCCTGTGAACAGGCGCAAGAAGAAACACGGTTTGCCATTACAGCTATCAGCCTGCCGCTGGTTGCTCTGGATGAGGTGAAGGCACTAAGGGCCTGGTGAGGTGACGTGCGCGGGGCGTGCCGCGAGCCAGAGCTCGACCGCTCAGATTTGTCGACGTGATAGGAACGGACCCATGCACCAGCGCCGTGCCTGTGTGAGGCCCCGGGGGAGGCGATGATCGAGCAGGTGATAGCCGTTGGCAGGTTAAGCATGGAGAGCAGATCAACTTGGATAAATGCAGGAAGATACATGCCACTGGGTCCGGCCTGAGCGGCTTGGGGATGATTCAGCCCGAGGGGCGCCCCCAGCAAGGTAAGCTAAAGACATAAGCAAAAGGGATACATGCCACAGGGACGGACCCGTGTGCCTGGGAATAATGCAGCCCGAGGGGCGCTCCCAGCTTAAACAAGCTCGGAAGATGTCACCTGGTTCTGTAGACGAAGTAGAGTTGGTGCAGCTGAAGGCGTGTGTTGAAGAAACGACTGCTCATGAGCCACCGGGACCCTGAGCCTCGGGAGGCTCTGGGGGCTCGGGAGGTTCCCTAAAGACCGTCTCCATCTCCTCGAGGACGGCGTGGTACCTGGCCTCCTTAGCCGCCAGGACACGCCGCAGGTAGCGTTGATAGGCTGACGCCACGCTCGGCAAGCCGAAGGGCATGCGAACGTAGCTGTGTGGTGGGACCTCACAGCGGCCCACACGCGATGGCCAGAAGCGCTCCTGAGATGCGGCCTTATTGAGCCCGGGGATGTCGATGCAGACACGCAGCCCAGCATCCTCGCCAGGATGTGGAGCTGCGCCTCATGAGCGGCTGTCGCCGCGCATGGTCCTTGCATCTTGTAGTTCCTGAGTGGTCTTGGTGATGAACTCCTGAGTGGTGGGCACTCCTTGCCCTGTGCTCTCCTGAGGGTCACGTGCCGCAAAGCACGCCTCCAAGTGGTTCCCAAGCGCCTCCCTCGTGACGTTGGAAAGGTCTGAGGCCCTCCGGAAGAGAGCCCCCGAGCCCTGCCTGAGGAGGGCGCCGGGCGCGCCTTCCTATGCGATGGAGGGAGGCGCCCCTGGAGCGGGCGCTGATCCTAACGAGGCTCCTGCCGCGACGCCATCCTCCTGAGGTCTTGCACGGCGCGGCTTCTTCTTCTTGGGGATGGCCTCCGGAGGGCCTTCATTTCTGTTGTCGGGGTCATTGATTGCTGCGGCTTGAAAGGCGTGCTCGAGGGAGCACACCGCATCCCTCTCTTCACACGGGACCGTGATGATTCCTCCGCTTCCTGGCATCTTGAGAACGTTGTAGCCGTGATGAGTGACTGCCATGAACTTGGCCAGGGCTGGATACCCGAGGATGGCATTGTACGGCAGGCGGATGTGCGCGACGTTGAAGTTGATGAGCTCGGTGCGGTAGTTCTTGCGCTCCCCGAAGGTGACAGGCAGGCGGACCTGCCCTATCGGTGTGGTGGAACCGCCGGTCACTCCTGAGAAAGGCTTGGTGGGCTGGAGCTGTTCATATGGCACTTGGAGGTTGTCGAACGTGTCGACAGACAGGACGTTGAGCCCTGCGCCGCCGTCGATGAGGGTCTTGGTAACTTGCACATTGCTGATGACTGGGGAACACAACATAGGGAGGGCGCCAGCGGTGGCTGCGCACTTGAGCTGATCTGCCGAGTTGAAAGTGATGGCACATTGGGACCACTTGAGCGGGCGCGTGGCTTCGAGCTTGGGGAGCACCGCGTTCACCTCGCGAGTGAACTGTTTGAAGATGCGCTGAGAGGCTGGGGCCTGGGCACCGCCCAAGATGCAGGCGATTGCACACGGCTCCTGGAAGCCCCAAGCCCCCTCATCCTGGTGGTGGTCGTCGTTCCTTCTTGGTGGCGGCAGCGGGGGAAGACCGGTGTTGCCCTGGGGGCAATCCTCACGAGGTGGGTCCCTCCAGGCGCCCTCGCGAGGTTGGTCCTTCCAGCGGTCCTCACGAGGCCGGTCGCGCCACTCCTGGCGCGGGCCACGGTCGTCCCAGCGTCCGCCTCCACGTCCTCCTCCACGGCCGTAGCCCCGATCGTTGCGCTCGGGGCGTCGACCGTAGCGTCCTTCCCGTATGGCTCTGAGCTCTTGACAGTCGCTGGTGTTGTGGGTGTTCAGGTTGTGGAAGGCGCAGAACGGTCAGCCGTTCTTGGATGACTCGGGCTGATCTCTGCCCCGCTTGGTGTCGGGCTCCGCTGCGAGCACAACTACCTCCTTGCGCTTCACGTCCTTGGCCTTGGCCTTCTTCTCTTCCGCGCCCACGGCTGGCAGCTCAAGGAGAGAGAGGCGCCCCTCCTCAGCTCTTGCGCACTTGGTCGCCAGGTTGAACAACTCCTGAGAGGTGCAGAGCTCCTCGTGGATGGCGAGCTCTTCCTTCATCTTGACGTCACAGACGCCGTCGGAAAAAGCGGAGATGATGGCCTCGTCCGTGACCTTGGGGATCTTGAGGCGGGTGTTGTTGAAATGCTGGATGTACTTCTGGAGGGTCCTCCTGGTTGTTGCTTGATGCGGCGTAGATCACCCGCGGCCGGCCGGCGGTCGCAAGTGCCCTGGAAGTTGGCGACAAAGCGGTCGCGCATCTCGTCCCAGGAGGAGATCGAGTCGTGCTGCAGGTTCAGGAGCCAGGAGCGAGCTCCATCCTTGAGAGCCATGGGAAACCAGTTCGCCATGACTTTTTCATCGCCGTTGGCCGCTTCGATGCTCAGCTCATAGAGCTGCAGGAACTCCGCGGGGTCGGCGGTGCCATCATAGCGAGGAGGCAGATCCGGCTTGAACTTGCCTGCCCAGGTGACGCTACGCAGCTCGGGGGTGAAGGCGCGGCAGCCGACCGTGGTTGCCGGGGCCCGCTTCGAAGGTGGAGCTTGGTCTTGACGAGGTCCGCGCTGCGCCGCTGCGGGCGATGCGCGGTCTTGACGAGGTGGCGCAGGGAGCGCAGGTGCATCTTCTCGCGGCCGCGGGATTTCTTGGCAGCTTCTCTCTTTGCGCGTGGGCGCCGGGCGCGGCGGATCACACTGCGGAGCCGCGTGCCTTGGTGCCAAGGCACCGTCTTGGGGCTGAGGTGGTGGAGGCACGCCATGAGCTCCGTCGCCCACGGCTGGTTGAGGGGGAGGCAGAGAGTGGGACGGCGCCGGAGAGCCTCCTGCGGCGCGGACGAGCTCGGCGACGCGGTCGAGCCACTCCTCGTAGAGGTCGTCGACGGGGCGGTAGCGCAGGAGCTCGTTCGCCACGAGGAGCGCGGCCCATGCCTCCATGGGAGCGCGGTGCGTGTGAGATGAAGAACCGGCAGGGGTCACTGATGGAGTAGTGGTGCGGCCGCCCTGCCGCACCGAAGGATGCAGCGAGGACGCCTACTGCTCGTTCCCCGCCGGGCCGGTGGCAGGGTTGGCGGCGGGAGACGGAGAATGACGAGGTGGCCCGCCAACAGGAGCCGTCTGAGCGACGCGGGCGGTGAGGGCAGCTCGGCGCTCAACTCGAGCACGGCGAGCGTCCGCCATGGAGATGACGGAGCGACAGAGCGACGAACTGACGGAAGGGAAGCTACGGCGCACCCCCTACCTGGCGTGCCAAATGTCGGATGTGGGGTTCCGGCAAACCCTTAAGGTTCGAACACTGGGGTGCGCGCGAAGTCTTTCCCTCCTACCGAGCTACGCCCTAGCTCACTAAGATCTCATGGACGAACTCGACGAACTCGCAACACAGAAAGACATGAGGTTTATACTGGTTTGGGCCACCGTTGTGGTGTAATACCCTACTCCAGTGTGGTGGTGGTGGATTGCCTCTAGGGCTGATGATGAACAGTACAAGAGAAGAAATGTCTCCTGAGGTTGAGGTGTTCTTGTGAGTAGGCTCTCGATCGGGTTGGATCAAGCTAAGATGAGATGCCTACTATGGTGGCTAGCTCTACTTATATAGGCCCTGGTCCTCTTCCCAAATATCGAGCAGGAAGGGAACCAACAACGGTGGGCAAATTTGAAGGGGGACAGCTAGTACAAGCTATCCTGACAAAAGTGGTCTTCGCCTACGAAAAGCTCTGGCGGTGACGCTGCCTTGGGCTCCACGATGACCTCCGTCTCGCCGTCCTCCTTGTCTTGGTCCCGTTGCACCAATATAGCAACCTTTGCCTGATGCCTTGGTACTCCTCGCCTGCGCTGGCCTCCTTAGCACCAAAGAGGAAATAAGGACGCTGCGCGCGCTGGCGCCCGCCTGGTGCCCGCCTGGTGCCGTTCATCATGGCTCACATCACGAGAGCCTCGTGAGGTTTGCCCCGCCTTGATATCTCCGCTCCTCGTGAGCCTGCCTGGCTAGGCTACTCCAGAGGAGGTCCTGCGTCGTCCGCCTCGCAAGGCTTGGACCCTCGCGAGGGTCTTGGATGCCTTGTTGATGAAGATGGGCCGTACGGCCTGCTGGCTTAGCCACGCTGTGGGCTGCAGGCAGGCAAGTCTGGGGACCCCCATTCCCAGAACGCCGACAGCGACAACAGTCATGAACATGCTTTAAAATTAATAAATATTGAGTGCCAGCATGAGTAGGATATAATCCACCATGAACATAAATATCATGGAGGCTATGTTGATTTCGTTTCAACTACATGTGTGAACATGTGCCAAGTCAAGCCACTTGAATCATTCAAAGGAGGATACCACCCTATTAACATCACAACTATTTTAATAGCATGTTGGCACGCAAGGTAAACCATTATAAACTCCTAGATAATTAAGCATGGCATGAGCAACTATAATCTTTATTGTCATTGCAAATATGTTCCATTCATAATAGGCTGAATCAGGAATGATGAACTAATCATATTTACAAAAAGAAGAGAGGTCGAGTTCATACCAGCTTCTCCCATCTCAATCAGTCCATCATATATCGTCATTATTGCCTTTCACTTGCACGACCGAATGGTGTGGACAATAATAATAGTGCACGTGCATTGGACTAAGCTGGAATCTGCAGGCATTTTAATACACAGGAGAAGACAAGGTAATATGGGCTCTTTGTTAAATCAACAATAATGCATATAAGAGCCACTTCAACATTTTCATCATGGTCTTCTCCTCTCGACCCCCAAAGAAAAGAAATAAAACTATTTACACGGCAAAGCTCCCAACAAGTAAAAGAAGAACGGGAAATCTTTTTGGGTTTTCTTTCAATTACTACTACTACAGACATGGAAAGTAGACTAGCTAAAAGCTACAACTAATTTTTTTTATTTTTCTTAAGGTTTTTCAAACACACAAGAAGAAGACTTAGAAAAGAAAATAAACTAGCATGGATAGTACAATGAAAAAGTATGAGCACCGACAACTGGAATGAGTGTGTGAACTTGAATGTAATGTCAGTGAGAAATACGTACTCCCCCAAGCTTAGGCTTTTGGCCTAAGTTGGTCTATGCCCATGGATCAAAGTGGTCCTCTCCAGTGTACTGAGGAGGATCCTCAGGGTGCCACTGGTTAGCGAGCTCTTGCGGATCCCACTGATAAATAGACTCCTGATATGGGTTAGGAGATGGCTCAGGCTCAGGCTCTGGGGATCGTGTCCGCTCCCAATATGCATAAATGTCATCGGGCAGGATGATGTACGTGCCTGAATAAATATTAAACAAAGAAGGTGCAGGCAGGGTAATAATCTGACAAGTCTTTTCACTGAATACCAGGTTATAAATGAGTCTCTTCTCCTTATCATCGCAAATAAAATCATGTGCTACCATAATTTTATAGTCTAAGAAAATAGGGGGAACGACTTTTCTTCTTTCTCATAGTGTCTAATAGGTATCTCAAAATATTTAGCAAGACACGAAGCAAAGATACCTCCAAAAATGGG
Source organism: Aegilops tauschii subsp. strangulata (assembly GCF_002575655.3). Taxonomy (NCBI): domain Eukaryota; kingdom Viridiplantae; phylum Streptophyta; class Magnoliopsida; order Poales; family Poaceae; genus Aegilops; species Aegilops tauschii. Next base: position 271,030,135 of record NC_053037.3, on the reverse strand, counting down.
GCCCTTTGTATGGTTTAGACTCAACCGTTTAGCAACCATGGCAACTAAACTGAAAGTTCTGTCACGGAATAAAGCATGGCGCAAAATGGCGAGGTCAGGAGCACTGAGGCCCCCACCGTTCCCGCGGCCAATTAAACATCTACTAGCAAATATTGCATAGTAACGTAGAACAGGGAAATGTATGCTAGTAGTTCTTGCTTCTGACACTTTTCTCGTTTCCCCTACGGCGATCATATCAATAATCCTGCCACATCCCTAGGATGTGGTTCCTCAACGCTGCCCTCAAAAGGCAACTTGCAAACCTCACAAAAATCATAAGGGGACATCTCCCTATACTCATCATATAAATAAAAATCCACCGAAGGTGGTGATCTCCTAGCACTGAAATGAAAATTTTGCACAAAAATATTAGTGAGGAGGAAATATTGTTCGAGTTGGCCGTGGAGGAAGTCGGTGAGGCCCGCATTCTCAGCCCAATAATAAAAATCATCATGAATCCCGGCTGCTCTCAAGAACTCATCACAAGGCCATTCACACGACCGAACCTCCGCAGTGCGAGGGTGATTATATTTGGGCTTCTTATCCTCTTCATGCTTATCCTTCGAGCTTCGGCTCGAAGAGCCCCTCAATAATATCTTCATCATTTTCTAAAAATTTCTAAAAATTTTAGTAACTCAAAATAAAAGTGAACCAAACTTAACAAGATTGATAGCAACTACTCCCACAAGTGCCTAGAGACTATATCATGTATTAGAACTACTTGGGACCAAATAAATTTGACATGCAAGCTCAAGAACAGGGTCACCTAAGCAGCAAAAATTTGCAATGAATAAAGCACTAGAACAAAAACTAATTGGACCATTGGAGGAGTCACATACCGAAGAACAATCCCCCAAAGCAGTTTTGTGAGTGAAGCTTTGAGCAAGGAGATCGAAAATGGCAGCAAGATGAGCTAGAACTCGTGCTTGAGCTGGTGGGTGATTTTTTCTGGAGGAAGAAGGAGTGTGTGGGTGCTGGAATAAGTGGAGGGGGGCCACGTGGGGCCCATGAGGCAGTGGGGCGCGCCCTGGACCCTCGTGGCCAGGTGGTGGCTCCCCCTGATGTGCTCTCAGTGCCAATAATTATTAAATATTCTAGAAAAAATCATATTTCAATTCAGGGCATTTGGAGAACATTTATTTTCGAGCTATTTTTTATTGCAAGGATAATTCAAGAAAACAGACAGAAAATACTATTTTTGCTTTATTTAATCTAAATAACAGAAAGTAAAAGCAGGGTACAGAGGGTTGTGCTTTCTAAATTCATCCATCTCATGCTCATCAAAAGAATCCACTAACAAGGTTGATCAAGTCTTGTTAACAAACTCATTCCGAATCGCATGAAACCGGAGAATTTTTGAATAGCACTAGGTTACCTCAACGGGGATATGCACGTCCCCAATAATAAGAATATGATATTTCTTCTTGACAGCAGGAAGAGGAAATTCAAGACCTCCAATAGTAATTGATGGAATTTTCCAATAGAATTGATACTGTGGACTTGAGGTTGTTTCCTCGGAAAGTGTACCGTATGCTCATTACCATTAACATGAAAAGTGACATTGCCTTTGTTGCAATCAATAACAGCCCCTGCAGTATTCAAAAAGGGTCTACCAAGGATAATCGACATACTATCGTCCTCGAGAATATTAAGAATAACAAAGTCCGTTAAAATAGTAACATTTGCAACCACAATAGGCACATCCTCACAAATACCGACAGGTATAGCAGTTGATTTATTGGCCATTTGCAAAGATATTTCAGTAGGTGTCAACTTATTCAAATCAAGTCTACGATATAAAGAGAGAGGCATAACACTAACACCGGCTCCAAGATCACATAAAGCAGTTTTAACATAGATTCTTTTAATGGAGCATGGTATAGTTGGTACCCCTGGATCTCCATGTTTCTTAGGTATTCCACCCTCAAAAGTATAATTAGGAAGCATGGTGGAAATTTCAGCTTCCGGTATCTTTCTTTTATTTGTAACAATATCTTTCATGTACTTAGCATAAGGATTCATTTTAAGCATATCAGTCAAACGCATACGCAAAAAGATAGGTCTAATCATTTCAGCAAAGCGCTCAAAATCCTCATCATCCTTTTTCTTGGATGGTTTAGGAGGAAAAGGCATGGGTTTGTGAGCCCATGGTTCTCTTTTTTTACAATGCTTCCTAGCAATGAAGTCTCTCTTATCATAACATTGATTCTTTGGTTGTGGGTTATAAAGATCAGCAGCAGGTTCAATTTCTACATCATTGTTATTGCTAGGTTGAGCATCAACATGAACATCATCATTAACATTATCACTAGGTTCATGTTCATTACCAGATTGTGTTTCCGCATCAGAGATAGAAATATCATTGGGATGCTCAGGTGTGTCTACAATAGGTTCACTAGAAGCATGCAAAGTCCTATCATTTTTCTTTTTCTTCTTTTTAGAAGGACTAGGCGCATCAACATTAGTTCTCTGAGAATCTTGCTCAATTCTCTCAGGGTGGCCCTCAGGATACAAAGGTTCCTGAGTCATTTTACCCCCTCTAGTCATAACTCTAACAGCATTATCAATTTTCTTATTATTTAATTCATTGAGCAAATCATTCTGAGCTTTAAGCACTTGTTCTACTTGAGTGGTAACCATAGAAGCATGTTTACTAATGAGTTTAAGTTCACCTTTAACTCTAGACATATAATCACTCAAGTGTTCAATCATATAAGCATTACGTTTCAATTGTCTACCAACATAAGCATTGAAGTTTTCTTGTTTAACAATAAAATTATCAAACTCATCTAAGCATTGGCTAGCAGACTTATAGCAAGGAATATCACCTTCATCAAATCTATAGAGAGAATTTACCTGTACTACTTGTGTCGGGTTATCAAGACCATGTATTTCTTCAATAGGTGGTAAATTCTTAACATCTTCAGCTTTAATACGTTTCTCTTTCATAGATTTCTTCGCCTCTTGCATATCTTCAGGACTGAGAAATAGAATACTCCTTTTCTTCGGAATTGGCTTAGGAGTTGGTTCAGGAAGTGTCCAATTATTTTCATTAGTCAACAAATTATTCAATAGCAATTCAGCTTCATCAACTGTTCTTTCCCTGAAAACACAACCAGCACAACTATCCAGGTGGTCTCTGGAAGCATCGGTTAGTCCATTATAAAAGATATCAAGTATTTCATTTTTCTTGAGAGGATGATCAGGCAAAGCATTAAGTAATTGGAGAAGACTCCCCAAACTTGTGGGAGACTCTCTTCTTCGATTTGCACAAAATTATATATTTCCCTTAAAGCAGCTTGTTGCTTATGAGCGGGGAAATATTTAGCAGAGAAGTAATAAATCATATCCTGGGGACTACGCACACAACCAGGATCCAGAGAATTAAACCATGTTTTAGCATCACCCTTTAACGAGAACGGAAATAACTTAAGGATACAGTAGTAACGAGTTTTCTCATCATTAGTGAATAGGGTGGCTATATCATTTAATTTATTAAGATGTGCCACAACAGTTTCAGATTCATAGCCATAAAAAGGATCAGATTCAACCAAAGTAATTATCTCAGGGTCGACAGAGAAATCATAATCCTTATTGGAAATACAGATAGGTGAAGTAGCAAAAGCAGGGTCATATTTCATTCTAGCATTCAAAGATTTTTCTTTCAGCTTAGCTAATAATTTCTTAAGATCATATCTATCATTGCAAGAAAGAAAATCTCATCAAGAAATTCACCTAGTGGCACGGTAGTATCAAGCATAGAAGTAGTTTCATCATAAGTATCATGCATAGCAGAAGTGGCATCATCAATAACATGCGACATATCAGAATTAATAGCAGAAGCAGGTTTAGGTGTCGCAAGTTTACTCAAAACAGAAGGAGAATCGAGTGCAGAGCTAGATGGCAGTTCCTTACCTCCCCTCGTACTTGAGGGATAACTTTTGGTTTTCTCGTCTTTCAAGTTCCTCATAGTGATCAACAGATATAAACCCCAAGTGACTCAAAGAATAGAGTTATGCTCCCCGGCAACGGCACCGGAAAATAGTCTTGATAACCCACAAGTATAGGGGATCGCAACAGTTTTCGAGGGTAGAGTATTCAACCCAAATTTATTGATTCGACACAAGGGGAGACAAAGAATATTCTCAACTATTAGCAGCTGAGTTGCCAATTAGACCACACCTGGAAAACTTAATATCTGCAGCAAGGTATTTAGTAGCAAAGTAGTATGGAAGTAACGGTAACGGTGGCAAAGGTAACAGCAACAGTTTTGTAGTAATTGTAACAGTGGCAACGAAAAAATAACTAAGCAAAGATCAATATGTGAAAAGCTCGTAGGCATTGGATCGGTGATGGATACTTATATCGGATGCGATTCTTCATGCAACAGTTATAACATAGGGTGACACAGAACCAACTCCAGTTCATCAATGTAATGTAGGCATGTATTCCGAGTATAGTCATACGTGCTTATGGAAAAGAACTTGCATGACATATTTTGTCCTACCCTCCCGTGGCAGCGGGGTCCTACTAGAAACTAAGGGATATTAAGGCCTCCTTGTAATAGAGTACCAAACCAAAGCATTAACACTTAGTGAATACACGAACTCCTCAAACTACGGTCATCACCGGGAGTGGTTCTGATTTTTGTCACTTCGGGGTTACCGGATCATAACACATAGTAGGTGACTAATGACTTGCAAGATAGGATCAAGAACTCACATATATTCATGAAAACATAATAGGTTCAGATCTGAAATCATGGCACTCGGGCCCTAGTGACAAGCATTAAGCATAGCAAAGTCATAGCAACATCAATCTCAGAACATAATGGATACTAGGGATCAAACCCTAACAAAACTAACTCGATTACATGATAAATATCATCCAACCCATCACCGTCCAGCAAGCCTACGATGGAATTACTCACGCACGGCGGTGAGCATCATGAAATTGGTGATGGAGGAAAGTTGATGATGACGACGGTGACGGATTCCCCTCTCCGGAGCCCCGAACGGACTCCAGATCATCCCTCCTGAGAGAGATTAGGGCTTGGCGGCAGCTCCGTATCGTAAAACGCGATGAATCCTTCTCTCTGGTGTTTTTCTCCCCAAACGTGAATATATAGAGTTGGAGTTGAGGTCGGTGGAGCACCAGGGGGCCCACGAGGTAGGGGGCGCCCCCAGGGGGGTAGGCGCGCCCCACCCTCGTGGACAGGGTGTGGGCCCCTTGGTCTTGATTCTTTCGCCAGTATTTTTTATTAATTCCAAAAAATTTCTCCGTGAAGTTTCAGGTCATTCCGAGAACTTTTATTTCTGCACAAAAATAACACCATGGCAATTCTGCTGAAAACATCGTTAGTCCGGGTTAGTTCCATTCAAATCATGCAAGTTGGAGTCCAAAACAAGGGCAAAAGTGTTTGGAAAAGTAGATACGATGGAGACATCAAATACCGACGTAGCTTCAAGCGACATCACCTCCCCAAGCAACGACCACGGCTCGTGCTGCTGGCCGTACGGAAGGGGGCACCCCCACGGTGTAGTCCCCGCCACGGCAGCCAGCACGAGCGCAGCAGAATCAAGACCCTGACGATGTCTCGATGGCCTCTTCTGACCCTCAAGCACATCCAGGCCGACAGCGAGCCCCAGAGGGTAGGCGGGTAGGAGATGCGCACGTCGTCCTCGAGCCACGTCGCAATGACCACTATCGAACCAACGGGTGCGATGGCCCCGTGTTGACGAGCCTGCTCTCGGTAATGACGGGTGCCTACCTTTTGAGGTTGGGTGCCCTGCCTTTACTCGTGAGATGCGGCAAGTCCGTTGGCTGTTCGTTCGCACATTAAAGCCAGAGATACCCGAGAAGTACGATGGGAGGCTGAACGTGGCAGAGTTTCTGAGCATCTACACCATCGCTGTTCAGGCTGCCGGGGGAAGGGATGAGAAAGTGTTTGCCAACTACTTCCCTTTGGCTCTCAAGTCCAATGAGAGGTCTTGGCTGATGCACCTGCAGGAGAACTCCATCTCGTCATGGGCTGACCTGTGCCATGAATTCATTGGCGCCTTCACTTGCGGCCATCAAGAGCCAGGTCGACCCAGTGATTTGCAGCTTCTCCAACAGAAGGAAGGAGAGACCCTCCGTAAGTATTTATAGAGATTCATCAAGGTCCATAGGAACATACCAAATATCCATCCAGCAGATGTGATAGCCGCCTTCTAGTCCAATGTGCGCAACTGCCGAATCTGTTCCAAGATGAACATGCGGTTGCCCAAGATTGTGAAGGAGCTCTACACCTTGGTGGATAAGTGTGCTCGGATGGAGGAGGGAAGGAACTTACCCAGAGAGGAAGATTGCACCAATGTTGATTCAGAGGATGATGATGAATCAACCAGTCAGAAGAAGAGCCAGAAGCGCGGGAAGAAGTGGAAGGATAAGGCAGTGATGACTGTTGAAGGATCGGGTACACCTAGTACCTCCAAGAAGGCCAAGGCTGAGGTTCCCGATAAGGAAGCTGCCATGTGCACTGACTGTCGGGAGGCCACGGCTGCCGAGAAGGCTGGCAAAAGTGATGGGCCGTATTGCAAGATTCATCGGACCAAAGGACACGACCTTCAAGAGTCCTATCAGGTTGAGCAGCTTGTTAAGAGACAGAGAGTAGAATATGAGAAGCACGACAAGGAAAAAGGTCAGAATGTCACTGGCGGTTAGGGCTGATGTGGTGAAGTAAATCACCCCAGCAAACCCTTCCGGAACCAAATAAAACCCGCCAGGGGTCGAGAGAAGGAAACCTGTGATGATGAAAGCTATGGAGGGGATGAAGAGGAAACCAGCGAGCAGGAGTTTCAGAAGGCCACTCACACTCTGTGCATTGACGGGGGTGCATCTTTGCACGCCTCTCACCGCCAGCTCAAATAGTGGGCACGAGAAGTCAATGCCGTGGAACCAGCGCCAGAGGCCCGAAAGCCGCTCAAATGGTCACACGCCCATCATCTTTGACGAAGAGGATCATCCCAACCGTACCACTGCGGTAGGATATTTGCCATTGTTGGTCTCTCCAACAATTCGCAACCTCAAGGTCACAGAAATATTGGTGGACAGCGGGGCCGGGTTGAATCTAATTTCCCCGTTAGTCATCAATAGACTTCAGATAGCAGAAGATGAGTTGAAGGCCACCGACACGTTTCAAGGAGTTAATCCCGGCAGGAGTCAACCTAAGGGAAAGATCATGCTGCCGGTGACATTTGGGGGAGAGCTGAATTACATGACTGAGAAGATTGTGTTTGATGCGGTCGATCTCCCCCTGCCGTACAATGGGATTCTTGGACGCCCAACCCTGGCTAAATTCATGGCGGCATCCCACTATGCCTACAACACCTTCAAGATGCCTGGACCAATGGGAGTCATTACCATCCCATCAGACAAGAAGGATGCAATCATTTGCATCGACAAGATGTACCGGGACACAGTCACGGCAGAGGCAGCGGCAGCAGCAATTCCCACCAAGGAGGATAGAGGAAAGAAGAAGGATAGCAAGGACGCTGGCAAGGAATCCGGGAAGCGTGCCTCTTCGGAGCACGCTGCGCCTGTTGAGGACTTGTCGGAGAGTTCCAACAGTAAGAGATCCAAGGTCACTGCACCCCAAGTGAAGAAGGTCCTGGCAGGGCTGGCTGGCGTTGATGGTACTTTCACTATCCGCGCCACCCTCGATGACAAAGAGGAAACCGCGCTTGTTGCCTTCCTGCGGGCGAATATCGATGTATTTGTCTGGCAACCATCTGATATCCCCAGTGTTCCCAGGGAGGTAATCGAGCACCACCTTGCTGTCTGCCCACATGCCCAACCTGTCAAGAAGAAAGTTCGGAAGCACGCCTTGGAGAGGTAGCAGTTCATTACGGAGGAGATCAAGAAACTTGAGGTAGCTGGTTTGGTCAGAGGAGTGCTACATCCCACATGGTTGGCGAGTCCAGTAGTAGTTCGGAAGGCTAACGGGAATTGGAGGCTTTGCTTAGATTTCACAGATCTCAACAAAGCCTGCCCGAAGGACCCATTCCCCTTGCCGCGCATCGATCAGATTGTGGATTCCACTTCAGGCTGCGATTTGCTCTCCTTTCTGGATGAATATTCTGGGTATCACCAAATCTTCATGTCCAAGGAAGACGAAGAGAAGACATCGTTCATGACTCCATGTGGTACGTACTGTTTTATCCGCATGCCATTTGGACTGAAGAGTGCCAGGCCCACTTCTGCAAGGGCAGTCCAGGTTGGTTTCGAGCCACAGCTACACAGAAACATTGAAGCGTATATGGATGATATTGTGGTCAAGATCAAGGATAGAGCCACCCTTATTCAGGATTTGGAGGAGACATTTGCTAATCTACGCAAAATCAACTTGAAGCTCAACCCGGAGAAGTGTGTGTTTGGCGTTCTCTCCGGCAAGCTGCTTGGATTCTTTGTGTACCGTCAGGGGATCGAAGCTAACACTAATAAGACTAAAGCTATCGAGCAGATCCAAGCGCCAAGGACATTCAAGGATGTGAGGCATCTGACAGGATGCGTTGCCGCGCTAAGCAGGTTCATCTCCAAGTCTGCCGAGCGCGCCCTGCCGTTCTTCAAAATATTGAAGAAGGCAGGGCCCATGAAGTGGACTCCAAAAGAAGAGGCAACTTCGCAAGAGTTGAAGACCTACTTGTCCTTTGTGCCTACCTTGGTTGCTCCCAGACCTCAAGAGGCGTTGCTGCTGTACCTAGCGGCAACCAACCAAGTGGTTAGCGCAGCCTTGGTGGCACATCGAGAAGTGGATGAAGCAGAGAGTGAGCCAGGACCGGCTGAGCCAGAGAGGGATCATGACCGAAGTGAGCATGGCAACGAGAGCAACCCCAAGGACACGACAAGGAAGAAAGTGGTGCAGCGCCCAGTATACTTTGTAAGCTCCTTATTACAGTGGGCTAGATCGAGGTTCTCTAGCATGCAAAAGTTGATCTTTGGTCTCATCATGACCTCAAGGAAACTGCGCCACTACTTCCAAGCCCACGAGATTATGGTTGTCACTCGTTTCCCGTTGCAAAGGATACTCCAAAACCCTGAGGCTACCTGCAGAATAGTGGAGTGGGCTTTGGGGTTATCCAGTTTTGGTCTGAAGTTTGAGAGCACGTCAACTATCCAGAGCAGGGCATTGGCAGAGTTTATTGCTGAATGGACACAAACCCCTGATGAGGAAGTACCAGAGACAATTATCCCCGGCAAGGAATCGCCCCAAGAATGGATTATGTATTTCGATGGTGCCTTTTCCCTTCAAGGTGCAGGAGCTGGCGTGCTTCTTGTTGCCCCCTCCGAGGAGCACTTGAAGTACGTCCTCCTGATGTATTTAGCCCGAGAAGAGGCAACCAACAATATAACAGAGTATGAAGGGCTCCTTGCCGGGCTCAGGATTGCCGCAGAATTGGGAATTAAGAGACTGATCATTCGAGGAAATTCACAGCTCGTGGTGAGACAAGTCAACAAGGATTGTCAAAGCCCATTGATGGAGGCATACGTTGAGGGAGTGAGAAGATTGGAGGAATGCTTTGACCGATTGCAAACAGAGCACGTACCCCGTGTAGAAAACAACATAGCTGATCATCTGTCAAAGTGTGCTATGCAGAAGCTTCCTGTGGAACCAAGGACTTTTGTTCTCCATCTTACTCAACCCTCTGTATCCCCAACAACAATGGCCCGGAAAAGAAGAAAGTTGGACTCCCGTAAGCCTCTCCCGGTAGAGCCGTCTGCTTCTGGTAGAGACCCTGCTGGAAACAACTCCTCGCCACCTGCCGGACCGCACCCTCCAGCTGGGCCCAAGGTCCCCGTGAATGAGGAATGTGCCCCCACAGTAGAGGAGGTGCCGCTAGTCCTTGTTCCTGAGCCCAGGCTCCAACTTGGGCAAGGCACATAGTCCACTTCCTCCAAACCGGAGAGCTTCCCAGCAATCAAGATGAAGATGAAAGAGTAGCCCGGAGGGCCAGTATGTACCAGTTTGTCGATGAAACTCTGTACATAAGAAGGCCCCACGGTGTGAAATTGAAATGCATCTGCCAGGAAGAAGGAAAGGAACTGCTGGCTGAGATACACAAAGGCATGTGCGGCTCCCACATTGGATCAAGGGCATTAGTTGGGAAAGTATTCCGGCAAGGATTCTATTGGCCCACAGCCCTCCAAAATGTGGTCGAGCTAGTCACCAAGTGTGAAGCCTGCCAGTTCCATTCCAAGAATATCCACCTGCCTGCCCAAGCTCTTCAGACAATCCCTTTATCATGGACATTTTTGGTCTGGGGGCTCAATATCCTCGGCCCCTTCCCCCGAGCAATCGAGGGCTTTGAATTCTTGTTCATTGCTATCGACAAGTTTCTTAATATCCTCAGCCCCTTCCCCCAAAGTGGCCGGAAGTGACTGCCGTGAGAAAGGTGACTGCTCAGTCAGCTATCAAGTTCTTGAAAGAATTGGTGTGCCGCTTTGGAGTCTCGACAAGGATCATTACCGACAACGGCACCCAGTTCACGAGCCGCGCCTTCATGCAATATGTTCATGCCCTCGGATGCAAGATCTCATTTGCCTCTGTTGCACATCCCAGGAGTAATGGGCAAGCTGAGAGGGCGAACGCTGAAGTGCTGCGAGGACTCAAGTCAAGAACCTTTGATACGCTGCAGAAGCACGGCAGGCGGTGGATCGATGAGCTGCCTGTAGTTCTCTGGTCCCTTAGAACGACACCAAATCAAGCCATTCTCCCTATTCTATGGGGCAGAAGTAGTTATCCCCACGTAACTCATTTACAGGTCGCCTCGAGTGCTTGCCTACGATAAAGTAGCGCCAGATCGCATCGGCATGACGGCACTGTGCTACTTGAGGAGAACCTTCTTCGGGCTGCTACGGGTGCTGCACACTATCAGCAAGCCCTGCGTCGCTATCATAGCTGCAGGGTCCATGCCCGGTGTTTTGAGGAAGGCGATCTTGTCCTTAGGCATGTTTAGTCCGCCAAGGGTACAAACAAGTTGATGCAGAAGTGGGAAGGCCCTTACCGGGTAGTACGAGTCACCAGACCTGGCGCAATCCGTCTGGAGACCGGAGATGGCATTAAATTGCAAAACTCATGGAATATTGAGCATCTCCGCAATTTCCACCCGTAAGGCGTGGCTGTCGGGCCCTGACCAGCAGCCACCCTTTTGTACAAGCCTTGCCTCAATTGCATGTAACCCCTTGTACAAAGCCAGGGCGATGACCCTGAGCAAGAGAAAAATAAACAAAGCGCTGGGGGCCCCCAACCAAGTTGCATGCATGCATATGCATTTCATGAGCATTTGCATATGCATATAGATAGGATCACATCCTGCATTCATTATCATTTGCATGAAGCTGCAGGTTCCTGCCGTGAACTTGGCTTCAACAAGGAGTTGAGGAGACAGCCCGGCACTGCGATCCCCGACAAGCCAAACAGATAAGTCCTACCTCTTGTCCATAAGTGTTTTGTAAGCTGAAACTTGTGCATAAGAAAACCACGCTGCTCTTCGAAACTTAGGTGCTCCCACCCCAGCTCAAATGTTGCTTCAGCCAGGGTGGTCGTAGTGGCCTTTGATGGAAAAGAGTTGGCGGGGGGCTGGTCAATTTATTTTTTTGCCCGGAAGGCTCAAGTCCCCGGCAACAAAATCAAAAGGGTATCAGCACGATAGCCTACCGGGGAACTCATTTGTTTAAAACAAACAGGTGTCCCTCCTCTGCATGGACATATACGTGCACGGGTTCCTGGCAAGGCTCATCTTTTTCATTAATATGCTGGTAATACAAGTGCAAGCATTACAGAACACATGCATGGACTCGAGGGATTACATTATTTGAATTAAAATTTGGCAAGTGCCTACAAGTTTAAGTTTGAAACAAGATAAGTGCCCTGTAATCCCCTTTTTTCGTTTTCCCTCCACCACGCACTGCGGTGGAAGGAGGAAAAGACGAGAAAAGTGCACCCAAGTAGGAGCCCATCTCGGTCCCGTCGCGACCCACCGGGCGCAGCCTGACAAGACCGGGAATGGCGAGGATGCGAAGGAGGAGCTCATGAGTGGAGCAGCGTCCCCTGGTCGCCACCTCCAGGACCAGCAAGAAGCCCCGGCTTGAGCCCCAGTGGAGTCATCTACCAAAGCTCAGCCGAAAGACTGCTGGAGGGAAGGCGAAGGCACCAAGGGAACATCCCTCCCCGGCTATCACCCAAGGAGGCTGGTGATGATGGTGCCGGGGAGGGAGGGGAAGAGTGGAAAGACGAGGCGGCAGGTCGCCAGTCGGAGGTGAAGGCATCCACGCCGTCGTACTCCGACCTGACCCCTCACCACCCGCCTTCTCCGCCTTCCCTCGTTTTCTCTCCATCACCATTACCCCCAAGGAGCGCCGAGACTCCAAGCCGGTGCCTTCCCCGGAGAGACGGCAATCGACCAAGACGGCTAGGGGGCTCGAAGCACGCTGCTCCCCACCTCGGCGGGCAGGAAGGCACGCCTCTCGTCGACGTCGGCCCCAAGACCTCCGGGAGGGGCAGTACGGGGATTACCAACGATCCCCAGCCCTGCTTCCCGGGCACGCCCCGAAGACACCATGGACCCAACCGCCAAGCCCACGAGCAACGGTTGTCGGATCGTGGGTTCCGGCAAAACCCTTAAGGTTCGAACTCTGGGGTGCGCGCGAAGTTCTTTCCCTCCTACCGATCCACGCCCTAGCTCACTAAGATCTCGCGGACGAACTCGACGAACTCGCAACACAAGGGACACAAGATTTATACTGGTTCGGGCCACCGTTGTGGTGTAATACCCTACTCCAGTGTGTGGTGGTGGATTGCGCCTTGGGCTGATGATGAACAGTACAAGGGGAAGAACAGCCTCCTAAGGTTGAGGTGTTCTTGTGTTCGGTGTGTGGCTAAGGATTGGCTCTCGATAAGATGTGATCCAGCTGCCTCCTTTGGTGGTGGCTAGTCCTATTTATAGAGGCCCTGGTCCTCTTCCCAAATATTGAGCGGGAAGGGAGCCAACAACGGCGGCCAATTTGAAAGGGGGCAGCTAGTACAAGCTATCCTGACAAAAGCAGTCTTCGCCTGTGAAAGGGCTCTGTTGATGACGTCGTCTTGGGCTCCACGGTGACCTCCGTCCTGCTGGCCTGCTGGTCTTGGTCTCGCTGCACTGATATGGAAACCTTTGCCTGATGCCTCGGTACTCCGCGCCTGCGCTTGCCCCCTCAGCACCAAAGAGGAAACAAGAACGTTGCGCGCTCTGGCACCCGCCTGGTGTCGATCGTCATGGCTCACGTCACGAGAGCCTCGCGAGGTTTGCCCTGCCTTGATATCTCCACTCCTCGTGAGCCTGCCTGGAGAGGCCGCTCCTGAGGAGGTCTTGCGTCGCCCGCCTCGCGAGGCTTGGCCCCTCGTGAGGGTCTTGAATGCCTTGTTGATGAAGATGGGCCGTACAGGCCTGCTAGCAAAGCCACACCGTGGGCCGCAGGCAGGCAAGTCTGGGGACCCCCGTTCCCAGAACACCAACAACGGTAGCTCAGAGCCGGACATCGTACCACCCAATGTGCTACTGGCCGTGGAGAAGGGAGCAAGCGATTCCCCACAACAGGGAAGCTTGGTGTCTCCGACACCACGGGCGGCTCGTCGACGGCGCCTTCTCCGAGCATGGACCAGGCTTACTCCCCAAACGCCAACACCAACACCCAACAACTCTAGACACAAGGTGGAACCCGAGGCTTGGCCCCAGGCTCTTCTCTTCAATATGGCCGGCAAGAGGTAGAAGACAGGGAAGAAGGGATGCAGAGATAGATGACTCAGCTCCTCCTTTGCCCCTCCTTTTATAGGCAGTCCGAGGAGGGGAGCCACCCCATCACCAAGCGGCCGCTATCCTCCTCGGCCAATTCAAGAATACCGGGCCCTCGCCTTGATGCTCTCCCGCGCCACGCGCCTCCATTACCTACCCCGCGCGATGCATGCCACATACGTGGCTGAGGATAAGGGCGTGGTGGGAAGAGTGAATTGGCAGTTTCTACCCCGTGCGTTGAAGTCATTCACGGGTCATTACAAGGGCGGCCCCACCACCATTGGCTTTACGTGATGCGCGGAGAAACCGGAAACTAGCCCAGAATCAAGGCTAATGAAGAAGCAAGGAAGACTCCAAGAGGCCAGCCTCTTCAGCACCCCTGCCTATGAACATATTAGGCCCTACCCCGACGATACTCGGCAGCGCGATCGGGGCAGGCCCTGGGGCTTCTGTGGGTGCAACAAACCCCGGGTCTGTTGCCCAGACTGTGCACAGGCACGGGAGCAGGACACTAACCCAAGTCAGAGCGGAAGGAACCAAGAGCTTAGAGGGACCAACATGCAGATTAAGAGGACTGAGACCAAGCCAGAGAAACAAGATGCCACCAGGAGAAAAGCCTCCCTTGCCAGGCAGGCGAGCTCGGCAAGGACGGGGTCGCCCCCGGAAGAAGATGTCCATGACGTCCCAGCAGAGCCTGCCGGCGTTCACGGAGGCAAAACCACCTCACCCAACCACTCCACTACGACCCATGTCGTCAATAAGTGCGGTGTCAAGCCGCAAAGTGACTGAGTGGCAGCCATTTGCCACATGGCAACCTTTCTCTACGGAAGATGCCCACGAACGACAGCCATCCTGCAACATGTCAAGTGGGCAGGTGTGAAGCTGGCAAAACAACCCGGCAAGGCTTGCCGGGCAAGCAACGATGTGACGTTGAGAGGCGCATTTAATGCGCTCTGTCAGCTTATAGAGTTAGGTATGATAGCACTATTTGCTATCTTATCAGTGCATAATGACTGATTTGCCATTATGGTGACCCCTTAATCTATAAAAGGAGGCCCATGGCAACCGTAGAGAGGGTTGGAAGGTTGGATAACACACACACACACACACACCCATACACATGTAGCCGCTATCGCCCTAAGGCAACCCCTCTCGGGCATTGTACTACGCCTCACCATCATTCTTCCACCATCAATCCACCAAAGTAGGAGTAGGGTTTTACGCCTCACGGCGGCCCGAAACTGGGTAAAATTGCCTGCGTGATCGATGCCGCACTGCCCACGTTCTTCTGCTCTTTGTGCAATGCGACGTCGCCCCTACCGAACCAGCAAGTGGCCCTTGGTCCCATAGGTGGTCGTTGTTTCCCACGGCAAATAGCCATGTCCATGTTAACGGACCTCCGAGTTGTATCTCGATTGATACAACTAGAACTGGATACTTGAGATGTTAAATGGATATGATGGCTCCAGTATTGCTTTCTCGCAGGGAGTCGAGGAAGGATCTCTAGACGTTACTACAACATACATGTCACTTTATATTATGCTAATCTACACTCTTCTAATGCTGCAAGATGCTTCAAAATGCTAGTCTTTGATAGGCTAGGCTTTCCCTCTATTCAGGCATTTCTACAGTTCAGTACAAAGATATAGCCCCATTGCTTTGACATCAATGCATAATTAGAATAGATCTGATGTATGTCTTGCTAGTACTTTGGATGAGTAGTCACGATTGCTTTGCTACCTCTTTTCCACTATACCCGATTGCTGCGATCAGATGATGGATCCCAGGAGCTATATGCCACCAACAACGACTACTACTACTCCGACGGATCCTACTACTACGTGGAGACCGCCGACGACTAGGAGTACTTAGGAGGCTCCCAGACAGGAGACCTTGCCTTTTCGATCGTTGTTGTTGTTTGTGCTAGCCTTCTTAAGGCAGAGTTGTTTACCATATGTCTGTTCTCAGATATTGTTGCTTCCGCTAGCTCTTGTGTATTCAAGCTTATGTATTCGAGCCCTCGAGGCCCCCGGCTTGTAACATAAAGTTTGTATTATTTTATTTGTGTCTAGAGTTGTGTTTGTTGGGGAACGTAGTAATTTCAAAAAAATTCCTACGCACACGCAAGATCATGGTGATGCATAGCAACGACAAGGGAGAGTGTTGTCTACGTACCCTCGTAGACCATAAGCGGAAGCGTTATATCAACGCGGTTGATGTAGTCGTACGTCTTCATGATCCGACCGATCCAAGTACCGAAAGCACGGCACCTCCGAGTTCTGCACACGTTCAGCTCGATGACGTCCCCGCCTTCTCGATCCAGCAAGAGGGGCGAAGTAGTAGATGAGTTCCGCCAGCACGACGGCGTGGTGACGGTGTTGGTGAAGAACAATCTTCGCAGGGCTTCGCCTAAGCACTACGAAAACTATGACAGAGGATAAACTAGAGGGGACGGGGTTGCTGATACACGGCTTGGTGTTTCTTGATGTCTCTTGGGTGCTAGCCCTACCCCTCTATTTATATGTTGAGCCTTGGGGTCGAAACTTGGAGTAAAAGCCTCCACAAAGTCGGTTTCACCCGAAAGGCAAGAGTCCTTCTCGGACTCCAGGGCCAGACGCCAAGGTTCCCGGCGTCTGGACCCAGACGCCAGGGACCCTGGCGTCTGGCCCCTGGACTCCGCAAAACATCCTTTTGCGCTTTCCAAAAACCTCATGGGCTTTCCCCTTTGGCCCAGATAAAGTGTTCTCATGCCCAAACATTTCGGGAAACATCCCGAACCCCTTCTGATGGATTCCGGAACCTTTCCGGAGATCAAACACTACTATCCACATATCAATCGTTACTTCCAGACCATTCCGGAGTTCCTCGTCATATCCGTGATCTCATCCAAAACTCCGAACAACATTCGGTCACCAACATACATAACTCATAGTACTATATCGTCAACGAACGTTAAGCGTGCGGACCCTACGGGTTCGAGAACTATGTAGACATGACCGAGACACCTCTCTAGTCAATAACCAATAGCGGGACCTGGATGCCCATATTGGCTCCTACATATTCTACGAAGATCTTTATCGGTCAGACCGCATAACAACATACGTTGTTCCCTTTGTCATCGGTATGTTACTTGCCCGAGATTCGATCGTCGGTATCTCAATACCTAGTTCAATCTCATTAACGGCAAGTCTCTTTACTCGTTCCGTAATACATCATCCCGCAACAAACTCATTAGTTGCAATGCTTGCAAGGCTTAAGTGATGTGCATTACCGAGAGGGCCCAGAGATACCTCTCCGACAATCGGAGTGAAAAATCCTAATCTCGAAATACGCCAACTCAACAAGTACCTTTGGAGACGCCTGTAGAGCACCTTTATAATCACCCAATTACGTTGTGACGTTTGGTAGCACACAAAGTGTTCCTCCGGTAAACGGGAGTTGCATAATCTCATAGTCATAGGAACATGTATAAGTCATGAAGAAAGCAATAGCAACAAACTAAACGATCGAGTGCTAAGCTAACGGAATGGGTCAAGTCAATCACATCATTCTCCTAATGATGTGATCCCGTTAATCAAATGACAACCCATGTCAATGGCTAGGAAACTTAACCATCTTTGATCAATGAGCTAGTCAAGTAGAGGCATACTAGTGACACTCTGTTTGTCTATGTATTCACACATGTATTATGTTTCCGGTTAATACAATTCTAGCATGAATAATAAACATTTATCATGATATAAGGAAATAAATAATAACTTTATTATTGCCTCTAGGGCATATTTCCTTCAGTCTCCCACTTGCACTAGAGTCAATAATCTAGTTCACATCGCCATGTGATTTAACATCAATAGTTCACATCACCATGTGATTAACACCCATAGTTCACATCGTCATGTGACCAACACCCAAAGGGTTTACTAGAGTCAATAATCTAGTTCACATCGCTATGTGATTAACACCCAAAGAGTACTAAGGTGTGATCATGTTTTGCTTGTGAGATAATTTTAGTCAACGGGTCTGTCACATTCAGATCCGTAAGTATTTTGCAAATTTCTATGTCTACAATGTTCTGCACGGAGCTACTCTAGCTAACTGTTCCCACTTTCAATATGTATCTAGACCGAGACTTAGAGTCATCTAGATTAGTGTCAAAACTTGCATCGATGTAACCCTTTACGACGAACCTTTTGTCACTTCCATAATCGAGAAACATATCCTTATTTCACTAAGGATAATTTTGACCGCTGTCCAGTGATCTACTCCTAGATCACTATTGTACTCCCTTGCCAAAATCAGTGTAGGGTATACAATAGATCTGGTACACAGCATGGCATACTTTATAGAACCTATGGCCGAGGCATAGGGAATGAGTTTCATTCTCTTTCTATCTTCTGCCGTGGTCAGGCTTTGAGTCTTACTCAATTTCACACCTTGTAACAGGCAAGAAACTCTTTCTTTGACTATTCCATTTTGAACTACTTCAAAATCTTGTCAAGGTATGTACTCATTGAAAAAACTTATCAAGCGTCTTGATCTATCTCTATAGATCTTGATGCTCAATATGTAAGCAGCTTCACCGAGGTCTTTCTTTGAAAAACTCATTTCAAACACTCCTTTATGCTTTGCAGAATAATTCTACATTAGTTCCGATCAACAATATGTCATTCACATATACTTACAGAAATGTTGTAGTGCTCCCACTCACTTTCTTGTAAATACAGGCTTCACCGCAAGTCTGTATAAAACTATATGCTTTGATCAACGTATCAAAGCGTATATTCCAACTCCGAGATGCTTGCACCAGTCCATAGATGGATCGCTGGAGCTTGCGTATTTCGTTAACACCTTTAGGATCGACAAAACCTTCTGGTTGCATCATATACAACTCTCCTTTAATAAATCCATTAAGGAATGCAGTTTTGCTTATCCATTTGCCAGATTTCATAAAATGCGGCAATTGCTAATATGATTCAGACAGATTTAAGCATAGATATGAGTGAGAAACTCTCATCGTAGTCAACACATTGAACTTGTCGAAAACCTTTTTGCGACAATTCTAGCTTTGTAGATAGTAACAATACTATCAGCGTCTGTCTTCCTCTTGAAGATCCATTTAATCTTAATGGCTCGCCGATCATTTGGGCAAGTCAATCAAAGTCCATACTTCGTTCTCATACATGGATCCCATCTTAGATTTCATGGCCTCAAACCATTTCGCGGAATCTGGGCTCATCATCGCTTCCTCATAGTTCGTAGGTTCGTCATGGTCAACTAACATGACCTCCAGAATAGGATTACCGTACCACCCTGGTGCGGATCTTACTCTGGTTGACCTACGAGGTTCAGTAACAACTTGATCTGAAGTTTCATGATCATCATCATTAACTTCCTCACTAATTGGTATAGACGTCACAGGAACCGGTTTCTGTGATGAACTACTTTCCAATAAGGGAGCAGGTACGGTTACCTCATCAAGTTCTACTTTCCTCCCACTCACTTCTTTCGAGAGAAACTCCTTCTGTAGAAAGGATCCATTCTTAGCAACGAATGTTTTGCCTTCGGATCTGTGATAGAAGGTGTACCCAACAGTCTCCTTTGGGTATCCTATGAAGACACATTTCTCCGATTTGGGTTTGAGCTTATCAGGATGAAACTTTTTCTTATAAGCATTGCAATCCCAAACTTTAAGAAACGACAACTTTGGTTTCTTGCCAAACCACAGTTCATATGGTGTCGTCTCAACGGATTTAGATGGTGCCTTATTTAACATGAATGCAGCTGTCTCTAATGCATGACCCCAAAACGATAGTGGTAAATCGGTAAGAGACATCATAGATTGCACTATATCCAATAAAGTACGGTTATGATGTTCGGACACACCATTATGCTGTGGTGTTCAAGGTGGCACGAATTTGTGAAACTATTCCACATTGTTTTAATTGAAGACCAAACTCGTAACTCAAATATTCGTCTCCGCGATCAGATCGTAGAAACTTTATTTTCTTGTCACGATGATTTTCCACTTCACTCTGAAATTCTTTGAACTTTTCAAATGTTTCAGACTTATGTTTCATCAAGTAGATATACCCATATCTGCTCAAATCATCTGTGAAGGTCAGAAAATAACGATACCCGCCGCGAGCCTCAACACTCATCGGACCACATACATCCGTATGTATGATTTCCAATAAATCTGTTGCTTGCTTCATTGTTCCGGAGAACGGCGTTTTAGTCATCTTGCCCAAGAGGCATGGTTCGCAAGCATCAAGTGATTCATAATCAAGTGATTCCAAAATCCCATCAGCATGGAGTTTCTTCATGCGTTTTACACCAATATGACCTAAACGGCAGTGCCACAAATAAGTTGCACTATCATCATTAACTCTGCATCTTTTTGGCTTCAATATTATGAATATGTGTATCACTACAATCGAGATCCAACAAATCATTTTCGTTGGTGTGTATGACCATTGAAGGTTTTATTCATGTAAACAGAACAACAATTGTTCTCTAACTTAAATGAATTGCAATAAACATGATCAAATCATATTCATGCTCAACGCAAACACCAAATAACATTTACTTAGGTTCAACACTAATCCCGAAAGTATAGGGAGTCTGCGATGATGATCATGTCAATCTTGGAACCACTTCCAACGCACATCGTCACTTCACCCTTAACTAGTCTCTGTTTATTCCGCAACTCCCGTTTCGAGTTACTACTCTTAGCAACTGAACCAGTATCAAATGCCGAGGGGTTGCTATAAACACTAGTAAAGTACACATCAATAACATGTATATCCAATATACCTTTGTTCACTTTGCCATCCTTCTTATCCACCAAATACTTGGGGTAGTTCCGCTTCCAGTGACCAGTGCCTTTGCAGTAGAAGCACTTAGTCTCAGGCTTAGGACCAGACTTGGGCTTCTTCACTTGAGCAGCAACTTTCTTGACGTTCTTCTTGAAGTTGCCCTTCTTCCCTTTGCCCTTTTCTTGAAACTAGTGGTCTCGTCAACCATCAACACTTGATGTTTTTCTTGATTTCTACCTTCGTCGATTTCAGCATCACGAAGAGCTCGGGAATTACTTTCGTCATCCCTTGCATACTATAGTTCATCACGAAGTTCTACTAACTTGGTGATGCTGACTAGAGAATTCTGTCAATCACTATTTTATCTGGAAGATTAACTCCCACTTGATTCAAGCGATTGTAGTACCCAGACAATCCGAGCACATGCTCACTCCTTGAGCTATTCTCCTCCATCTTTTAGCTATAGAACTTGCTGGAGACTTCATATCTCTCAACTCGGGTATTTTCTTGAAATATTAACTTCAACTCCTGGAACATCTCATATGGTCCATGACATTCAAAACGTCTTTGAAGTCCCGATTCTAAGCTGTTAAGCATGGTGCACTAAACTATCAAGTAGTCATCATATTGAGCTAGCCAAACGTTCATAACGTTTGCATCTGCTCCTGCAATAGTTCTGTCACTTAGCGGTGCATCAAGGACATAATTCTTCTGTGCAGCAATGAGGATAATCCTCAGATCACGGATCCAATCCGCATCTTTGCTACTAACATCTTTCAACATAATTTTTCTCTAGGAACATATCAAAAATAAACACAGGGAAGCAACAACGCGAGCTATTGATCTACAACATAATTTGCAAAATACTATCAGGACTAAGTTCATGATAAATTTAAGTTCAATTAATCATATTACTTAAGAACTCCCACTTAGATAGACATCCCTCTAATACTCTAAGTGATCACGTGATCCATATCAACTAAACCATGTCCGATCATCACGTGATGGAGTAGTTTCAACGGTGAACATCACTATGTTGATCATATCTACTATATGATTCACGCTCGACCTTTCGTTCTCCGTGTTCCGAGGCCATATCTGTTATATGCTAGGCTCGTCAAGCTTAACCTGAGTATTCCGCGTGTGCAACTATTTTGCACCCGTTGTATTTGAACGTAGAGCCTATCACACCCGATCATCAGGTGGTGTCTCAGCACGAAGAACTTTCGCAACGGTGCATACTCAGGGAGAACACTTATACTTTGATAATTTAGTGAGGGATCATCTTATAATGCTACCGTCAATCAAAGCAAGATAAGATGCATAAAATATAAACATCACATGCAATCAATATAAGTGATATGATATGGCCATCATCATCTTGTGCTTGTGATCTCCATCTCCGAAGCACCATCATGATCACCATCGTCACCGGTGCGACACCTTGATCTCCATCGTAGTATCGTTGTCGTCTCGCCAATCTTATGCTTCTACGACTATCGCTACCGCTTAGTGATAAAGTAAAGCATTACAGGGCGATTGCATTGCATACAATAAAGCGACAACCATATGGCTCCTGCCAGTTGCCGATAACTCGGTTACAAAACATGATCATCTCATACAATAAAATTTAGTATCATGTCTTGACCATATCACATCACAACATGCCCTGGAAAAACAAGTTAGATGTCCTCTACTTTGTTGTTGCAAGTTTAACGTGGCTGCTACGGGCAGAGCAAGAACCGTTCTTACCTACGCATCAAAACCACAACGATAGTTCGTCAAGTTAGTGCTGTTTTAACCTTCTCAAGGACCGGGCGTAGCCACACTCGGTTCAACTAAAGTTGGAGAAACTGACACCCGCCAGCCACCTGTGTGCAAAGCACGTCGGTAGAACCAGTCTCGCGTAAGCGTACGCGTAATGTCGGTCCGGCCGCTTCATCCAACAATATCGCCGAACAAAAGTGTGACATGCTGGTAAGCAGTATGACTTATATCGCCCACAACTCACTTGTGTTCTACTCGTGCATATGACATCTACGCATAAAACCAGGCTCGGATGCCACTATTGGGGAACGTAGTAATTTCAAAAAAAATCCTACGCACATGCAAGATCATGGTGATGCATAGCAACGAGAGGGGAGAGTGTTGTCTACATACCCTCGTAGACCGTAAGCGGAAGCGTTATATCAACACGGTTGATGTAGTCGTACGTCTTCACGATCCGACCGATCCAAGTACCGAAAGCATGGCACCTCTGAGTTCTGCACACGTTCATCTTGATGACGTCCCCGCCTTCTCGATCCAGCAAGAGGGGCGAAGTAGTAGATGAGTTCCGGCAGCACGACGGCGTGGTGACGGTGTTGGTGAAGAACAATCTCCGCAGGGCTTCGCCTAAGCACTACGAAAACTATGACGGAGGATAAACTAGAGGGGACGGGGTTGCCGGCACACGGCTTGGTGTTTCTTGATGTCTCTTGGGTGCCAGCCCTACCCCTCTATTTATATGTTGAGCCTTGGGGTTGAAACTTGGAGTAAAAGCCTCCACAAAGTCGGTTTCACCCGAAAGGCAAGAGTCCTTCTCGGACTCCAGGGCCAGATGCCAGGGTTCCCGACGTCTGGACCCAGACGCCAGGGACCTTGGCGTCTAGCCCCTGGACTCTGCAAAACTTCCTTTTGCGCTTTCCAAAAACCTCGTGGGCTTTCCCCTTTGGCCCAGATAAAGTGTTCTCGTGCCCAAACATTTCGGGAAACATCCGGAACCCCTTCTGATGGATTCCGGAACCTTTCCGGAGATCAAACACTACTATCCACATATCAATCTTTACTTCCGGACCATTCCGGAGTTCCTCGTCATATCCGTGATCTCATCCAAAACTCCGGACAACATTCGGTCACCAACATACATAACTCATAGTACTATATCGTCAACGAACGTTAAGCGTGTGGACCCTATGGGTTCGAGAACTACGTAGACATGACCGACACACCTCTCTTGTCAATAACCAATAGCGGGACCTGGATGCCCATATTGGCTCCTACATATTCTACGAAGATCTTTATCGGTCAGACCGCATAACAACATACGTTGTTCCCTTTGTCATCGTTATGTTACTTGCCCGAGATTCGATCGTCGGTATCTCAATACCTAGTTCAATCTCGTTACCGGCAAGTCTCTTTACTCGTTCCGTAATACATCATCCCGCAACAAACTCATTAGTTGCAATGCTTGCAAGGCTTAAGTGATGAGCATTACCGAGAGGGCCCAGAGATACCTCTCCGACAATCGGAGTGACAAATCCTAATCTCGAAATATGCCAACCCAACAAGTACCTTTGGAGACACCTGCAGAGCACCTTTATAATCACCCAGTTACGTTGTAACGTTTGGTAGCACACAAAGTGCTCCTCCGGTAAACGGGAGTTGCATAATCTCATAGTCATAGGAACATGTATAAGTCAGCAAGAAAGCAATAGCAACAAACTAAACGATCGAGTGCTAAGCTAACGGAATGGGTCAAGTCAATCACATCATTCTCCTAATGATGTGATCCCGTTAATCAAATGACAACCCATGTCAATGGCTAGGAAACTTAACCATCTTTGATCAACGAGCTAGTCAAGTAGAGGCATACTAGTGACACTCTGTTTGTCTATGTATTCACACATGTATTATGTTTCCGGTTAATACAATTCTAGCATGAATAATAAACATTTATCATGATATAAGGAAATAAATAATAACTTTATTATTGCCTCTAGGGCATATTTCCTTCAGTGTTGTGATATCTTCCCGTGAGTCTCTGGTCTTGATCGTGCGCATTTGCGTGTATGATTAGTGCACGATTAAGTCGGGGCATCACAAGTTGTTATCAGAACTGACTACCAGTAGGTAGCCCCCTTTCGAACTCCTTGGCCAAAGTTGAGTCTAGTCTTTGAAAAAATATTTCTAACATTGTTGTGTGGCTTATAGGCCCACATCACAATTGGGTGGTATTAGGATATTTTATTCCTCGTCTTTACTCTGGGATTCTGATATCTCCTCCTTTCAGGTTAAGGTATTGCTAACTCTAACTCTCGGTTCTCGTAACTACTTCCTCCCGGAGAGCCCTTCATTCCAGATGATCGACTGCTTCACCAGAAGATTTTGAGGACACTCTTCAATGTTATCCCGAGACTGGTGTGCTCACCGCCTTTGCAACTCCCTGCCACTAATATATCCTTAAGGATAATGACATACACTTGCTGTTCATACAATCATTCTCAGTTGCTCTTGTTATTACAAGAGACATCAAATTATTCTCTGACTTTTCAAGAATCCCTTGTGCCACTGCCTCGCAGTTCTTTGCCGCATGAATACCCCTACGAATAATTTTTCACACGTATCAAGGATTCGTTCATTCCTAGTTGATCTTGGGATTCACAAGATACTTTGAAATACTATCCGATCTTCCGATAATCCTCTGCAAATTATTGCTCTGCAAATACTTGTCTGCTTGCATTATGGTTACCTTCCATATGTCTAGCAATATTCATTAATATCCTTTGTCATCGTCATTTTGAGCCTTTGATTCGATATGTTTATGATTGGTCGCAATCATCAGTCAAAACTAGAATTCGTCCCATCAACTCAGACGTCACTCCGGACATGAGCTGATGTTTGGCAAATCGAACCTTGATTGATTGTTGATCTATCTCTATTCAACTTACTTATCTTTTGATCAGAGCGTCTGCTTCTGATCCCCCGATTTGGAACTCATAATCCCTTTGTGTATGAGCTTTGGAATTATCCAGATATTTCCATAATCTGATGCCTTTACATTATTTCTTCTTCTGGTTGAACATCGATACTCGCATCAGATTCTTTGTGGTCCGCCAGATCCTTTGGTGGATTATTATCCGGCTGTTCTTGCATATTCTAAAAACCTTGAGTTCTTCCCTTGATACCTATGCCTTTAGCAATGGTATATCCTCTACTTCTTGTCGTTTGTACGCCGCTTTGAGGTGGTACATGTGCCCCTATAAGTGTGTTGTATAGATTCAAACAATTTGCCAATGGTTGTATCTGTGCTTTTGACATCTCTGTGAACCCAAAAGTTTTCAGGGTCATACTCCTCTAGTAATTCACCAGGTATTTTCACATTCAAATCTTTTTTAATAGAGCAGTGAATGAAAGGTTATGCCTTGTAGAAGTGGGAGTCGACCTTGAACTTTGTGTTCATGCCCGTGGACACGATGTAGATCTTATCATGGAAGCTTCTCTTAGAATTAATTATCCCCTTGGTATAAGTTCATATTATATACGGATTTGGTCTTTTCCAATCATGGTTCCAACCATATTGTTCTTCTTTGATCCCATTTCTTAGAGAAGTTAAAGTACTTGTCTTCTACAGATCAATACACCTGTCCAACCTCTATTATGCTCTACCTTCGAGTATTACCCTCTGGTATCTCGATGATATCACAGAACCATGTTGCTTATTATGAGTCTTCATCAATTATTATTTCTTAGCGATTCCAATTTTCCTCAGGTTCTGAGTTCTTAGACACTCAGGGACCCCAATATCTGAATCGTGTCTACACTATGATTCAACAACTCTTAGTAACATTCATTACTTACGAGATTGTGCTCGATCATGTCATTCCCAGTACATTGACTACATCATCATCGTCATGCTAAAGCTTGACCGTGCTACCTATGTCCTTCATCCCCGGAAAATAATCCCGATAGTTCGCTAAGATTACATCGAGATTTCAACATCATATTGTTTGTCTTGAGAGGCAACTCTGATTCTGAGATTGCTTCTTATCTATGGTTATAATATCCTTTTGCCTCACCATTCAATTGACTTGATGTCGTCGCTGATCGATTACATCTTCATGAAACCTCTCAACAAATGTGTTGTGATCATCATCAACATTCTGAGCTCTTCCAGGATATCAATCGAACTCTTGATGACAAATACCATCCTTGGCCCTCGATGATTTGTATTATCATTGACAACTTTATTGCCTTCCCTCCAACACAAACGTTTTCATGTTTTGTGTTGTACCTTGAGTTCCTTGCTATCCAACTTATGTTATGCTCTACCTTGGAGTATTACCATCTTTTATGTCAAGGTTGTTGTGAGAATTGCTCCACCTCTTAAGGATTCTTGATATGGTAATACTTCTCGCCATCTTCGTTCATTTCTTGGTCCCTGTGTCGTTTCTAACTGGAATACTGACAAATGAACGATGATGTGTGAATTCAAAACTTCTAGCAAGCCTGTTGCTTTGGAGTTAATGTCTATTGGTTTTTGAATCGCCATTCTAACATTGATCCTGCTACTTTGTCCATATTTCTAGGTGCACTTTCGATCAACGTTTAATTGTGGATGTTCTCCTCTAACATACTTCATTATATACTTTGGTATGTACAATGTTATCACCTTATCCACTTAACTGTGGAAATCCATGTTTAGGTACATCCCGATGAATTGTTATTGGGCCCGTTAGCCACCTCCTCCTCTTTTCCATGCTGAAATCGTATGACTTGTTCCAGAAGTTCCCGATGGATCCTTTGTATTCCCAAAGTCTGCCCTTTACCTGCTGACCATGTCGATGCTATCCCGAAGCATGATTGTGGTATTCCGATCATCAAAAGAAACATTGGAATCACAATGCTAAATGTTTCTTGATCAATTATCCAAGCACCGTTGTATGGGTAAACCTCATGTGTTATGTTGCCCCTTTATCTAAATGGATATGTGGTTACTGACTTGTCATATATATCATGCTCTGTTTATCCTTGGGCAAGATATACTCTGTATACTTGTGTATAATCACATTTACTTTCCATTGGTCTGTTTAATTTGACAATCACATTTTCCCTTCCATTGTTTTGTTTAACCTTTCTTGTGATCTATATGATCTAAGCAGTAATATTTTCCCTGCTTATGTAAACACCTTGGTGTACAACTCTGTCAGTAAGACCCTATTACTACTGTTGGTGACATTCCGGTAACCACCAATGGACGAGAACTTTACCTATTGGTTCGCCTCATTCATGCGAGCAGGAAAATGGTTCTATTTGTACCTCGCCCTTGGTACCAACATTGTTGCCAACGTAACTAACAGGCGATCCTCTGACTTGCCTCGCTATAATGACCGTGCAAGTTGTCAGCGCTATTTCTACTTTTAACCCACATGGTGGGCCTGATGAGGTCACCTTTTACAGGTGTCGGTGTACAAAAGAAGGGGCGCACCTTTGTACCCCTTTACCTGTGCACGGACAGTCGGAGCCGCGCCCGGGCCACACCAAGCAGAGCAGGGGAGGTGAACCGAGGTAAAACCAAAGCTCAAGACGGCCAGAGAAATGCCATGATCAAGACCGCAAAGAAGCAGAGAGGCGAAGCAGGTTCCCCCGGCAAGATCCTTGCCGGGGGCAGCCTCAGCGTCCCCGGCAAGATCCTTGCGGGGGCAGCTCGCCCACACCAGCGGAGTGAGCCACCCTCGAGCCCACGGGTTCCAACTCAGCCAACCACGTTGGAACTAGGGCTCGGGAGGCACCTCCATGGTGGCATGCAGATCTTTGTCAAGACCAAGGAATGTTCAAGATCAGATGAGGATTAAAAGACTACAGCCCTCGGCAAGATCCTTGCCGATGAAGGCCACAAGACCCCCAGCAAGATCCTTGCCGGGGACAACAGCGCGCCACGGCAAGACCCTTGCCACGCCACCTGGCAAGGCCCTCGCCAAGGGCGCCAGTAGGACCACTGCCAGGCGCGCACCAACCAAGTCTCCGCCGCCGTTCGCGTGCAGCTGCCAGCTCAACCAGCTGAGCAGGCACCTGCGTGGCAACATGCAACTCCCAACAAAATACTTCAAGCAATACTTCAAGCAATAGTCTATCCCCTTTGACATAAAAACAATAATACTTCAAGCATACCAACCAAGCAATTATGTCTTATTGAAATAACATAGCCAAAGAAAGCTCATCCCTACAAAATCATATAGTCTGGCTATGCTCCATCTTCACCACACAAAATATTCACATCATGCACAACCCCGATGACAAGCGAAGCAATTGTTTCATACTTTTGATGTTTCTCAAACCTTTTCAACTTTCACGCAATACATGAGCGTGAGCCATGGACATAGCACTATAGGTGGAATAGAATATGATGATGGGGGTTATGTGGAGAAGACAAAAAAGGAGAAAGTCTCACATCGACGCGGCTAATCAACAGGCTATGGAGATGCCCATCAATTGATGTCAATGTGAGGAGTAGGGATTGCCATGCAACGGATGCACTAGAGCTATAAGTGTATGAAAGCTCAAACTGAAACGAAGTGGGTGTGCATCCAACTTGCTTGCTCATGAAGACCTAGGGCATTTGAGGAAGCCCATCGTTGGAATATACAAGCCAAGTTCTATAATGAAAATTCCCACTAGTATATGAAAGTGATAACTCAAGAGACTCTCTATATGAAGAACATGGTGCTACTTTGAAGCACAAGTGTGGTAAAAGGATAGTAACATTGCCCCTTCTCTCTTTTTCTCTCTTTTTTTTGTTTTTTTTCTCTTTTTTTGTAGGCTTCTTTGGCCTCTGTTTTTTTGGGGCTTCTTTGGCCACTTTTATTTTGATAACCTCACATGGGACAATGTTCTAATAATGATGATCATCACACTTTTATTTACTTACAACTCAATATTACAACTCGGTATCTAGAACAAAGATATGACTCTATATGAATGCCTCCGGCGGTGTACCGGGATGTGTAATGATCTAGCGCAGCAATGACATCAAAAAACGGACAAGCCATGAAAACATCATGCTAGCTATCTTACGATCATGCAAAGCAATATGACAATAAATGCTCAAGTCATGTATATGATGATGATGGAAGTTGCATGGCAATATATCTCGGAATGGCTATGGAAATGCCATAATAGGTAGGTATGGTGGCTGTTTTGAGGAAGATATAAGGAGGTTTATGTGTGATAGAGCGTATCGTATCACGGGGTTTGGATGCACCGGCGAAGTTTGCACCAACTCTCGAGGTGAGAAAGGGCAATGCACGGTACCGAAGAGGCTAGCAATGATGGAAGGGTGAGAGTGCGTATAATCCATGGACTCAACATTAGTCATAAAGAACTCACATACTTATTGCAAAAGTCTATAAGCTATCAAAACAAAGTACTACGCGCCTGCTCCTAGGGGGATAGATTGGTAGGAAAAGACCATCGCTCATCCCCGACCGCCACTCATAAGGAAGACAATTAATAAACACCTCATGCTTGAACTTCGTTACATAACGGTTCACCATACGTGCATGCTACGGGACTTGCAAACCTCAACACAAGTATTTCTCAATTTCACAATTACTCAACTAGCACGACTCTAATATCACCATCTTTATATCGCGAAACTATTGCAAGGAATCAAACATATCATATTCAATGATGTACAAGTATTATGTAGGGTTTTATGACTAACCATGTGAATGACCAGTTCCTGTCATCTCTCTAAATAGATATAAGTGAAGCAAGAGAGTTTAATTCTTTCTACAAAAGATATGCCCACGCTCTAACAAATATAAGTGAAGCAAAAGAGCATTCTACAAATGGCGGTTGTCCATGTAAAGAGAAACAGGCAATCCAAGCTTCAAATGATATAAGTGAAGCACATGAAGCATTCTATAAAGCCATACTCAAAAGATATAAGTGAAGTGCAATGAGCATTCTATAAATCAACCAAGGACTATCTCATACCAGCATGGTGCATAAAAGAAAAATGAAAACTAAATGCAAAAGACGCTCCAAGATTGCACATATCGCATGAACGAAACGAATCCGTAAACATACCGATACTTGTTGAAGAAAGAGGGGATGCCTTCCGGGGCATCCCCAAGCTTAGACGCTTGAGTCTCCTTGAATATTACTTGGGGTGCCTTGGGCATCCCCAAGCTTGAGCTCTTGCCTCTCTTCCTTCTTCTCACATCGAGACCTTCTCGATCATTGAACACTTCATCCACACAAAACTTCAACAGAAAACTCGGTAAGATCCGTTAGTATAATAAAGCAAATCACTACTCTAAGTACTGTTGCTGTCACATCCCTAGTTCTAGTAAGGCCTAGTGCTAGCATCTGGTGTTGCATCATGTTTACTTTTCATAGAAAGTTGAAATGGGGATGACAGAACCCCCAGCACTCCCCCTGAAAACAACTAGGGTTACTAAAATCCTTTTCAATGAACCTGAAATGCCCTTCTAAAATGTTCATCATCTTTGCCTTGGTCTAGAACCTCTGACAAAAATGGTGCACAATTTTCTAGGA
The DNA here is from genome assembly GCF_002575655.3 of Aegilops tauschii subsp. strangulata. Taxonomy (NCBI): domain Eukaryota; kingdom Viridiplantae; phylum Streptophyta; class Magnoliopsida; order Poales; family Poaceae; genus Aegilops; species Aegilops tauschii. The sequence continues at coordinate 270,999,150 of NC_053037.3, read as the reverse complement.
CATCATTGGGTCACTGGATTAAATCATACTCTATTTGCATTTGGGCATTTAAATGCTATAATTTATTTTAAATGTCCAAATAATCATAAACTTAAATGTTTGCTGTTGGTTATATTCCAAACAGTGGCATTGAGCAGTTTCATGATATTTGGGTTCTGTTTAAGTATTTTTAATAAAGCCCTAAAGAGACAGCAAAATAGAAAACAGAAAAAAGGGAAGCAGAGACTTACCTGAGGCCCACCTACCTGGTGGCCCAGCAGATTCGGCCCAACCCACCTCATCCTTCATGTCGTCTTCCTCTCCAGGCCAGTAGGCAGAGCGCGTGGCCGTAGCGCGCCGGCATGCGCCCCGGCCACCTCCACCCTGCCTGTCTGCGTCCCCGTCGCCCTGGATCTCCCTCGCGACGCCACGCACCCCCTGGACCTCTCTCACTCTCTCCCGTGCTTCTCCCCCTCCTCTACTCTCTCCCGCGCCACACCCGAGCGCGCCCGTCGCCGCCGTTCGCTGCCACCACGGCCACCGACCACCCCTGACCCTGCCGATGAGTCCAGAAGCTCCGCCGCGTCGTCCTCGACCTCCTCGGTGAGCTATGCAACGCCAGACGCCCTGAAGCCTCGCCAACGCCGCCGTTTCCGACCTCGGTTGCCGGAGATCCCCGTCGTCATTCGCCGGACTCCGTGCCTCCCCTGCCTCGCCAGAAGCACCAGAAGAACCGCGGTGAGCCGCTGTACCGTTCTCCCCATGACCCGTCGCCTATTTCGCTCTCTAACCACATCAGCCACCAGAGCCGAACGCTCCCCGCCGCCGGCCATGTCGCCGCCATGGTTACAACACCCGCACGTTGCACCAGAGCACGTAGGCGTGCTCAGCTCTTACTCGGGAAGCGGCAGAACCCACTGGTTCGTCTCGAAACGCACCGTAGCACCTAACCCGCCGATGCCCGAACTCCGACGGCCGCAAAGGAGCTCGCCACCGTCAACTCCGGCCACCCCAGGCCCAACCGCCACCACTACTCGATGTGGATGTGCGTTCGCATCACGTAGATGCCCTCCGTCGGCCGTTTGGTCGCCGGAGACGCAAACCCGAGGCTCGCCGCCGCGGCTGGCCTCGCCGGCGTCAAGTCGCCGGTGGGGTTGACCCCGCTGACCAGGGGTTTGACCTCCAAGGGTCCCTCACGTGTAGGCCCAGGCCCCTGCTTAATTAGTGCTAGGTTTAATTAGTGTTAAATTAACTTAGTTAATTAGATGAGCCACTGACATGTGGGCCCAGGCCCTAATTAACCTAGGTTAGTGCTAACCTAACACTAACTAACTCTGTTAGTTATTTGTTACACCGACATGTGGGTCTGAGCCGTCAGGTTTGACCTGGGCTGGTGCCTTTGACCTGCTGACATCACCCCGACGTCATGCTGACGCTATAAATCATTTTCTGGATTTATTCTTATTCAGGAAATTCCAGAAAATCCTATAAATTCTAAAAATCATAGAAAATAATCTATAGCTCAGAATGAAAAGATTTATATATGAAAAATGATCAGAAAAATCCAATCTATCCATCTGTACTGGTTTCATGCATGTTTAAACAAGTTGACCTGCTGTTTAGTGCAAAACATGATAAAGCACTATTTAAGATCACAAATGAGTTTGAACTTTGAATCCTTGGTTCAAAATAGCTCAAACCCATTTGGTTGTAGTTGCATTAACCCAACACACTCATTTTACCATGTCATGTTCATGCATCATATTGTTGCATTGCATTGATTGTGTTATTCTCTGTTTGCCGGTGTTGTTCCCTCTCGGTAGACGTTTGTTCCGACGATGAGTTCGATGACACCGATGAAGAACTATACTATCTTTAGAAGTGCCAGGCAAGCAAAACCCCCTTGTTCATTCCGATACAATCCCACTCTCTCTCTCCTGCTCTCTTTTACTACATTAGGACAACAGCGATTCATCTGTTACTTGCTGCGGTAGTTGAACCCCTTATCCTCTGCATGACCTGTCATTGCCACAGTAAATAGATGAAACCCACTAGCATGAGTAGGAGTTGTTTGAGCCCTGATGTGCCTACTCATTCATGCTTCTTTGTCATGCCTGCTATTGCTTAGAGTTGGGTCAGGTCTGATTCATCGGGAATGAATTGGAATGTGGTGAACATGTCCTACTGTTGAGAGCTAAGTGTGTGAACACGATTTGGTAAAGGTACCGGTGAGAGGCCATGTAGGAGTACATGGTGGGTTGTCTCATTGAAGCCGTCCTCAGGAACTGAGTTCTGTGTTTGTGATCCATGAACAGCTACTACCACGCATTGGAATGCTTAAGTGCCCCTCTCGACTTATTAATCAACATGATCTCTGTCCAGGAGTTGCAACTAGTTTCTGGTGTTTGTAGGTAGTGTTAGTAGTCTACCAAGTGGCACCCGGTACAGGTGGGCTTGGGACAGACTAGGCACCGTGGCCGGGTATACCAAGCGCCGCCCGTTTGGTGGGCTTGGAACCCTGTACACATCGTTTGGGGCCGTGAGCGACACCCCGGCCGGATCTCCTTGCAGATGGAACCCGAATAGGCGATAAACCTGGACTAGAGACCTGTGTGGTTAGTCAGGTCGTGGCCGACTCCCTCGCCAGGCTTCCGCTTGAAGGTTGTTGAGATACACGACGTGTACATGGTGGTAAGTGGCGAGAGCGTGTGTGAAGAAGTGCACCCCTGCAGGGTTAACATCATCTATTCGAATAGCCATGTCCGCGGAAAAGGACTTCTGGGTTGCCTGTACAGTTCATAGACAAGTGAAAGTGGATACTCTAAAACTCGCAAGATAAGCATGAGTGCTATGGATGGCCTTCTCGTAGGGAGACGAGAGCGGATCCATAGTGGTGTGTTGATATGGTGAATATGTTGACTCATGTGCGCCACCTCAAAAGAGTTGCTTGCAGTCGTAGTTCAGGTTAGCCATTGAGTCAAAGCTGGCTTGCTGCAGTTAAACTCCACTACCCCCTTTGTTGATACCGATGCATATGTAGTTAGTTCTGATGTAAGTCTTGCTGGGTACATTTGTACTCACGTTTGCCTATTTTATGTTTTTGCAGAGAGACGTCAGTCTCGCTAGTAGTTCCGTGTGGACTTCGACGTTTAGCTTGTTACCTCAGCTACGGTTTTGTGCCCTCGGCAGGGTCTTGTAGATAGTTAGGCTTCTCAGCCTTCTTCATTTGTAGTTGTCTGTACTCAGACAAGTTAAGCTTCCGCATGTGCTTGTTGTTTGTATGCTTTGTATGTTGGGGTCATGAGACTCATGCTTGTAATACTTGGCTCCTCGGAGCCTGATGAATAAATACTTGAGTCGTAGAGTTATGTTGTGATGCCATGTTGTATTTGCACATATCGAGCATATTGTGTGTATGGTTGAAATGCTTGGTATGTGTGGGATCCGGCAACCTAGTTGTTTATCCTTGGTAGCCTCTCTTATGGGGAAATGTAGTCTTGTGCTTCCATGAGCCATAGTAGTCCGCTACAGCCCGGTTCACCGGAGTCCTGCTAGCCCAGCACTACTGCTCCGGAACACTTGACTGGCCGGCATGTGATTCACTTTGTTCCTGTGTCTGTCCCTTCGGGGAAATGTCACGCGGTGACATCCGGAGTCCTGCCTAGCCTGCTACAGCCCGGTTCACCGCAGTCCTGTTAGCCCAGTGCTACAGCCCGGATTCGCACGCTGCTGACCGACATGCTCGATGTTGATTCATGTATGCCTGTCCCCGTAAGTTAGTGCCACTTTGGGTTCACGACTAGTCATGTCGGCCCGGGTTCTCTGTCATATGGATGCTAGCGACACCTTCATATACGTGAGCCAAAAGACGCAAACGGTCCCGGGCCATGGTAAGGCGACACCTGTGGGAATACCGTGCGTGAGGCCGCAAAGTGATATGAGGTGTTACCGGCTAGATCGATGTGACTTGGAATTGGGGTCCTGACAGTTGCAAACCAATTCATATTTTGTTTTTGCATTGTGTCTACTGCAATATAACTTTTTCATGGCTTAATCCACTGATATAAAGTGATAGTTTCATCAAAACAAGCAAACTATGCATCAAAAACAGATTCTGTCTAAAACAGAACAGTATGTAATAATCTGAACATTCACCATACTTCTGATACTTGAAAAATTCTGCAAAAATTAGGAAAAATAAAAAATTTGTATAGAAAGACAGTGCAAAACGAATCAGAACTATTTGACGTGCCAGTAAAAAACTAAAATTCGCACACTACAGCCAAAGTTTCTGTCCTGCACCGTACAAACCAACAAGCATTGTAAACATCCTAAAGGCAAACCTTGGCACATTATTTTTATAATACAATGGAATTGTACAAGGGGATAATTATTTTTGTTGAAAAGTTTCTGTAATCAAGATTCACAAAGTTTCCGTGAGCATGAACAAAGTTCAAGGCTAGCTCCCACTTCAACAATGCTTGTCTTTCTCACTTTCGCTTTTCTTTTTGAAATTTTTTTGGGTTACCCTCTTTATTTTTGTTGTTTTTAAACTATATAAAAGAACTCAACAGAAATAAATGACTCTCTAAAACTTCCGGGTTGTCTCCCTGGCAGCGCTTTCTTTAAAGCCATTAAGCTAGGCATATAGTGCTCAAGTAGTGAATCCACCCGGATCCCAAGGTATATCAAAGCCAATTTTAATTAGCAATGATTTGTAATTTAGTAGTGAGCACAAAGCAACATATACCATGTAATGACGAAGTCTAACTCTCTTCCTATGCATCGGCATGTCATAAAAGAACAATTCATGCACACATAGTAAAGGCCAATGCATAGTATAAACAGTTTCTTGCAATTTTATCATGTGGGAAACATAGAGAGGTGGAGATATAGTTCCTCTCTCATAATAATTGCAAGTAGGAGCAGCAAGCACATGCATATTATATCTATCAAAATCATCATGTGCAACGGTAAAAGGCAACCCATCAATATAATCCTTAATAAGGGCAAATTTCTCCGATATAGTGTAGTCGGGAGAATTCTAAAAGATAATAGGACTATCATGCGTGGGTGCAATAGCAACAATTTCATGTTTAACATAAGGAACTATAGCAAGTTCATCTCCATAAGCATAATTTATATTGGCATCTTGGCCACAAGCATAGCAAGCATCATCAAAAAGGGATATTTCAAAAGAATCAACGGGATCATAAAAATCTCATAGCAATCATCCTTCGGTAAGCACGAAGGGAAATTAAACAATGTATGAGTTGAAGAGTTACTCTCATTAGAATGTGCGCATGGGTAGCTAATCCGCTCTTCCTCCTTTTGTTCTTCGCTCTCCTCCTCATCTTTTTCATCCAATGAGCTCACAGTTTCATCAATTTATTCTTCCATAGATTCCTGCAAAATATTAGTCTCTTCTTGGACAGCGGAGACTTTCTCAATAAATGCATCAATATCGGCATTATATTCATAATTATCATAGCAATATTTTAGGATAGCTAAATTTTCAGGCCTATAAACATCATCATCAAAAGCTTCAAACTCTTTAAACATAGATTCAATTTCATAAGCACCCATAAAAGCAACAAATTCTTCTATTTGTTCCACATCATAGTAATCATATATACCATTAGCATAAGAAGCTAAGGTTTTATTATCATTAAATTTGCATGAAAAGGGAAGGTGTGGAGCCTTCATCCTAGAGCAACAAGTATAATCATATCTCAAGCATAGTTGCCTACCATACCACTTCAACATATAAATTTGATCCCATAATAGTTTCCCTTTTTGTGTCAAGCGATAATCCCTAAAGTATTCACGTTGATCCAACGTTACTCCCATTACCAAATTGAATGGGGTTTTCTCTGGATTATCAAAGTAGTACATAATTTCCGTCACATAACGACCATCGAGGGTTTTAGGAGGTTCCCCATCTCCATGAGCAGCAAGTACACCTAATTTTTTGGTTTTTCGTGTTCCATATTCATAACTAAAGATAAAGAAAACTAAGAACAACACATAAAAATTACTTAGTGATAAAGCAAACAAGCACACACGAGAATATTCACCCCACGCTATTGCTCCCCGGCAACGGCGCCAGAAAAAGGTCTTGATAACCCACAAGTATAGGGGATCAATTGTAGCCTCTTTCGATAAGTAAGAGTGTCGAACCTAACGAGGAGCTAAAGGTAGAACAAATATTCCCTCAAGTTCTATCGACCACCGATACAACTCTACGCACGCTTGATGTTCGCTTTACCTAAAACAAGTATGAAACTAGAAGTACTTTGTATGTGTTTTTGGATAGGTTTGCAAGATAATAAAGAGCGCGTAAATAAAAACTAGGGGCTGTTTAGATAAAGACACAACTAAATTAGTTTTAGTAAAGAGCTTTTTGTCACGAGAAAGTTATTTGTCCCTAGGCAATCGATAACTAGACCGGTAATCATTATTGCAATTTTATTTGAGGAAGAGGCATAAGCTAACATACTTTCTCTAATTGGATCATAAGCACTTATGATTGGAACTCTAGCAAGCATCCGCAACTACTAAAGATCATTAAGGTAAAACCCAACCATAGCATTAAAGTATCAAGTCCTCTTTATCCCGTACGCAAACAACCTACTTACTCGGGTCTGTGCTTCTGTCACTCACGCCACCAACCATAAGCAAATCATGAACATATTGCAAACCCTACAGCGGGGATCCCTCACGCTTGCGCGACACGGAGAGCACCATAGTACAACACTAATAATAAAACATGAAACTCAAACCAATCACGATCATCAATTAACCCATAGGACAAAACAGATCTACTCAAACATCATAGGATAGCCATACATCATTGGGAAATAATATATAGCGTTGAGCACCATGTTTAAGTATAGATTACAGCGGGTAAGAGAGAGGTTACACCACTGCATAGAGGGGGCAAGAGTTGGTGATGATGGCGGTGAAGTTGTTGGTGAAGATTGCGGTGATGATGATGGCCACGGCAGCGTTCCGGCGCCACCGGTAGAGAAGGGGAGAGGGGGCCCCTTCGTCTTCTTCTTCCTTGACCTCCTCCCTAGATGGGAGAAGGGTTTCCCCTCTGGTCCTTGGCCTCCATGGCATGGGAGGGGCGAGAGCCCCTCTGAGATTGGATCTGTCTCTCTGTCTCTCTCTGTTTCTGCGTTCTGTTCTGCTGCCCTTTCACCGTTTCTTTTATATCCGGAGATCTGTAACTCCGATTGGGCTGAAACCTTCGCCCAGATCTTTTTCCAGAAATTAGCTTTCTTGCGGCCAAAGTAGAGCATCAACCGCCTTGCGAGGGGCCCACGAGGGTGGGGGCGCGCCTGCCTGCAGTGGCCGTGGGCCCCACCCTCGTGGCCACCTCGGGCACCGTCTCACGTTGATTTTCTTCCCAAAAATCACAAATATTCCAAAATAATTCTCCGTCCGTTTTTATCCCATTTGGATTCCGTTTGATATGGATATTCCGCGAAACCAAAAACATGCAACAGACAGGAACTGGCACTGGGCACTAGATCAATATGTTAGTCCCAAAAATAGTATAAAAAGTTGCCAAAAAGTATATGGAAGTTGTAGAATATTGGCATGGAACAATCAAAAATTATAGATACGACAGAGACGTATCAAGAAGTCGTCACTCACCCTCAGGTACTTGCCGGAGCCGGAAGCAGCAGAAGGGGAAGGCTGGTCATCAGCCACCTCCTCCTCCTCGGCAGCGGCCCTGCCGGTCTCCCCGGCAGGCCCCTTGCCGGTCTCCTCAGCGGCGCCCTTGCCGACCCCCCCGACGGGCTCCTTGGCGGCGCCCTCAGCAGCGCCGCTGGCGTTTTCCTTGGTGGCGATATTCTCGGCCTCCGCCGTGGTGTCCTTGGCCACGTCCTCGATGACGGTGTCCAGGTCCTCCCGGTCCGCCGAGAGAGGATCTGGATATGAAGAAGAGGGTGGGGTAGAGCCAAGATCAAAGATTCAAAAAGAAGAGAAAAAGCAGAGACGAAGGGCGGATGACATACTAGTGCCAGGCTGGGAAGAAGAAGTTCCCTCCCCGCCAACATCTGGCGCCAGGGCGAAGCCACCAGCACCCAAGTTCTCCTCCTCCTCCTCCATGTGCGTGGGCTCGGTGTTTGGCGCCCTTGCCGGGGACGCCCCTCGGGGCGGCGTGGTCGATGGGGGCGGCGTGTTGGGAGTAGCCCTCTGCGGCTCCTCCTGCTGCTGCTCTCCTCCTGCATACCTGGCAAGGTCAGCACCAAAGTGTCGTGCCCCTGACACATGTCGACGAGGGGAGAGTGATGAACTTACGCTGGGGGCTGTGCCGGGGGCTGCTGTCCGGGCTACTCAACACCACCAGTGGCGCCCTCGAAGTAGCAGCCGGAGGCTGGCCGCCCGCCGAGATCTTGGCCCTCGTCACCCTTTGGGCCAGCGTCTCCGTGTCCCTGCGAAGATGAAAGCAAGTCAAGACAAGCGACACAGATTGAGGAGATAGAGATGACGGGAAGAAGCCAGATACTTACTCGTCGTCCACCTCCTCCTCTGCTGTTTTCCTCTTCCTCCTCGGGCTGAGGGATCCGAAGTCGAAAGTGACCCCCGCGTCGGCATCTGCCGGAGGAGGGGAGGAGGGCGGAGTCTGCGTGCGCTTGGACGAAGAAGAAGCAAATGCCTTCTTCCTCGCTGTCGCAGCCTTCACCACCTTCTTCGCCGCCGCGGCCCTCGTCTCATGCGCGGACTCCTCCGGGGACTTTGGCCGCCGCGCGGCCCTGACGGGCCGCACCAGCTCGCCGGAAGTGGCCCATCGCAGGACTCGCCCTCTCCCCGTGGCCGGAGGTCAACAGCCCCGGCCTCCTCCTCCGACGACTCGTCGGCCGCATCCTCAACGAGAGGAGCCTCGGTGCCGGCGCTGCTGGCTTCCCCGGCGGCCGCCGCCCATCGGGCGAACTCCTCCTCCTCCGCGTCTTTCGCGGCCTTGTCCTCCACACCACCAGCGCTGCCGGCCTCCTCGGCAAGCTGCGCCTCCCTTGCCCTAGTGGCGATGTAGTCTAGTTCCGCCTGGGTGGTGTCCTGGACGAGCAGCCGCTCGGCGTCGGCGTTGATGTACCCCTCGTGCAGAGTGTCAAAGAACTGCTGCACCTCGACGTCCCCCGGCTCCTTCCAGCTCGGGTCAGGGCCATGCGCGTTGCAGTCCAGCATCATGGCGATGATCTCGGTCCGGCGCGAATTATTGCACAGCGGGACCACTCCCTCTGGCAGCTTGAACAAAGGCGCCTTGAAGACCTTGCTGGCCTTCGTGGCGACCCTCACGGCCATGCCGGTCCGCTCGAGCTCGCCGTCGCGGCCCACATCGAGCTGGAAGAGCCGCTGGCAGAAATGGGCATGCCCCATCACTGTGAAGTTGTGGTCGAGGCTGGGGCAAAGCCGCATGACGTCGGCGGAGTTCGTAAAGAGCCAGGCCGGCCTCCCCTTGTTGTGCAGTGGAGCGATCTGGCGGCGGATGAAGTCCGCCCCGATCATCTCAAGGGTGAGCCCGGCCTCGGTGAACCAAAGGATCCAGGTGGTGGCGACTGTGAGCTTCTCCTCGTCGGCGTTGACGTCGCTCCAATCGCTTCTGTTGACCGGCGGCACCCGGCGAAGTTCGCAGAACGCCGGCGGGTCCTTCTCTTCGATCCAGCACCACCGGCCCCGCCATTCTTCCCACCTCTCCTTCATGGCGCCATCCGGGTACGCTCCCTTGGACCTTGGGATCCAGGTGATGCAACCAGAAATGGCGCCTCCCGTCTGGATCCGAGGGAAGAAGTAATGGCGGAAGAGCGCCGTGTTGGGGTGCACCCCGGTGAAACCCTCGCAGAGGTGCGCGAAAAGGGCCATGCACACTACCGCATTCAGGGTAAAATCCAAGAGGCGAAAGCCAAAGGTGTGCATGATGTCACTGAAGAAATCGGAGAAGGGAGGACAAAGCCCGCATGAAAAATAGTCGACAAAGAAGGGGTACCGATTTGGAGTAGCCTCGGCGCAATTGGCGGGGATGACAGGCGTGGCTGGATGCCCCGACTTCTCTCCCCCCGTCTTCACCCCCCACAGGGGCTTGAAGGCTTCTCGGAGGTCGAAAACATCAACTGTCGAGGGAACAAGGCGGACTGCATCCGCTGCACCGCCAGCGCACTCTCCGGCGGCTCCGCCGCTCCGACATTCTTGGCCACTCCCTTGCCCTTGGTGGATTTTGGCGCCATGGCAGCTGGGGGAGGGGGGCAAGAAACAGAGGACGGCGGGAACGCAACGGCAGCGAGCAAGAGCGAAGCTTGGGGAAGAAGAGGAAGGCGAGCGGAGGCTTCCGAGATTGGGATTGCGCGAAGGGTAAAAGGAACAGTGCGCCCGCGGTTATCCCTTTTTATGGGGAAGGTGCGGGTCGCGCTGCCCATTTACTGCGATGTGATGCATGCGTGCGGGAACCGCCCCACGCATGCCGCCCACATCACGTGCACCCCTTCACGTCGCGCGTGGGTCGTGGGAAGCGCAGCGTGCACAAAAGTTTTACCACGGTAAAAACCGCCCCGTCTGCCCGCGCACCGTTTTGGGCCTGGCCCAACAACGTGTCGCGCTTATGTGTGGCCCAGGCCCGGGGGCTCCTATCGGTGTACAAAAGAAGGGGTGCACCTTTGTACCCCTTTACCTGTGCACGGACAGTCGGGGCCGCGCCCGCGGGCACACCAAGCAGAGCAGGGGAGGTGAACCGAGGTAAAACCAAAGCTCAAGACGACTAGAGCAAGGCCAAGATCAAGACCACAAAGAAGCAGAGAGGCGAAGCAGGTTCCCCCAGCAAGATCCTTGCCGGGGGCATCCTCAGCGGCCCCGGCAAGACCCTTGCCGGGGCGACTCGCCCACATCAGCGGAGTGAGCCACCCTCGAGCCCACGGGTTCCAACTCAGCCAACCATGTTGGAACTAGGGCTCGGGGGGCACCTCCATGGTGGCATGCAGATCTTTGTCAAGACCAAAGAATGTTCAAGATCAGATGAGGATTAAAAGACAGCAGCCCTCGGCAAGATCCTTGCCGAGGAAGGCCACAAGACCCCCGGCAAGATCCTTGCCGGGGACGACAGCGTGCCACGGCAAGACCCTTGCCGGGCCACCCGGCAAGGCCCTCGCCAAGGGCGCCAGTAGGGCCACTGCCAGGCCCGCACCAACCAAGTCTCCGCCGCCGTTCGCAGGCAGCTGCCAGCTCAACCAGCTGAGCAGGCACCTGCGTGTCAACATGCAGCTCCCAGGCCAACTCATCAAGCGCCTGCATGGCGGCATGCAGATCTTCGTGAAGGCTCTACCACCGCGCCACCCCAGCTGCCTGCCTGCCTACATGGTGCCACACGCATCGCTGGCCAGGGCGTGTGTCGAAGAGAGGAGGAGCGGCAACGGACAGGACGGGCCTCGCCCCCGTCCCCGATAAAGCTATGGACACCTCAGCGGCGCATTAAAATGCGTCTTGTCCTGTAATACGAGCGATAAGCTCGCAATACTGTACGCCTTTCCACCTCATGTATGCCACTGTGGCAGCCCCTTTCGACTATAAAAGGAGGCCCATAGCATACTGGAGAAGGATTCGGCTCTTTGGAACCACGCACCCCACCATAGCTAGTTCGAGAGCTCGAGAACTCTCTGAAATGCACCCACCAAAGCAGGACTAGGGTTTTACACATCCTCGCGGCCCAAACCTGGGTAAACATTCCTTGTGCTGGCTACTAATCCTGCTCTTCTCGCAACCCTGCGCCCCGGCAACCGTAGTAGGGGTTCTTGTGATCCCATAGGTGTCGTTCCACACCGACAATAGGTAGGGTCAAGGACCCATCATTTGGGACCAACTTGGGGCCCATCACCACCATGGGTAGGTCCCTGGACCATACTAGCATTCGAATGCATACATCAGGAATTCCACTCGGATGGCTCGACGACACTCGGATAACTACCCACCACTCGGCTTACGAACCACCACTCAGACTAAGGAGGCAGGCGGGCGGCCTGGGAGCTGCAACGGTCAATGAATCCTAAGACATCCATTAAACAGAGTCAAGGCACCCGTTACCTGTAACTGCCGTAGTAGAGGATCATCACACCTGTAACTGATGCATAAGTGTCATTTAATGCCCTGGCAACGTGGGAGGCATGGGGCTGCGGCGCACTCTATATAAGCCGCAGCCCCCTCCATAGCCAAGCACGAGCAACCTTTGTAACCATATCCATCAAATCAAAACAAGCCTCAGGGCACGAGACGTAGGGCTATTACCTCCTCCGAGAGGGGCCTGAACTCGTTAAATACCGAGTGTTACACCTACGCTGTAGCTAGGCTCTACCCCTTATTCGTACCGCTAGTACTCATTGCTAGGATCGTAACCCCGACAGTTGGTGCCCACCATGAGGCTAGGCATCTAGCAAAGTTTCATGGCGTAGGTGGATTTCTTCATCATCATGTTACTCAGTGACGAAATTTGTTTCGGGGCACTCTCCTTCGTTGAAGACTTAGCATGGCTTCGTGAGGCCCCGCTAGACGTGGAGGCGCTGCCTGTCTGCGGTGCTAAACATTTCCGCACATCAGCCTATGGAGACCTTCTCTGGCAGACCTCGGCTCCGTAACGAGTGACTGCTCGCCCTCCCATCGCATTTTGTCGCAAGCATTTCGGACGCTCACGGCTGCAGTGCTACATCAAGCATGCTATGGCCACCCAGGCCGCGGCGGAGCACGTGGCGGGTCTCAAATTTGACGAGGCCGCCCTCGACCTCTCTGACGGGCCACTCCACGATTCCTCTGAGGAGTTCGAGTGTGAAAGTGTTGAGTCGACCGCCGAGATTATCATGGCGGACAACCCTGAGCATCGCGCGCCCGCCATGTACACGGATGCCCGGGACGGCCGCGCGGGTGTGTCACACAGCAACGCTGACGACAGTGTCGCGAGCAACGAGTCATACGTGCCTCAGGCTCTCACCCGGGAGCAGTGAGATGAGCTTCGCCGCAGGAACGAATAGCTCCTAAACACCCTCATCACCGGGACAACCCCTGAGGTGTTGGCCATGGAGTCGACTGGCCTGGCCACCCTGGCCGAGCGCGATCGCCTCGAATGCCTTCAGAAGGAGCTGGACGATTGTGAATGCCATCAACCCAGTACCCGTCGGCACAAGCACCGGCTCTTCTTGAGTAACCACCCTCGTAAGTATCAAGTCCTCACTCCGCTACAAAATTTGGCAGCCTCCACTCGGATAGCGGATTCCATCCAGCCCTCTAGTTTCATGGCCGGAGAGGGGATTCGGCAGATCCAGGCGCTCCTGAAGACGGTGCTATCGCAAAACGTGGCGTGTCCCAGTCCAGAGACCGTATCCACAACGCGCCAGTGTGCGAAGAAACCGTTCAGTCAGCTCATAGCCCGCTCGGCTCCGGTAGGTGCCGAGCCACATCCTCCTCAAGAGATCACTAAGAAGATCAGAGGCGCGACCGAGTTTCGTCGCCCTGGTGTCACGACGACTACGATCGAGCCCTGATGCCTCCACCGCGAGATGGTGCGTACGGGCGCCAGCCCTATAACGACAGACGAGCGCACCACGGTGATCGTAGGCCAAGTCCCACTCGTCACATGAGGGACACCCGAGACCCGCAGTTCAATGCGAGATTGGTTCTCGCTTAGAACTTGCTCGACAGGGGCGGTGTCGGTGTTAAAACCGGCGGATCTCGGGTAGGGGGTCCCGAACTGTGCGTCTAAGGTCGATGGTAACAGGAGACAGGGGACACGATGTTTACCCAGGTTCAGGCCCTCTTGATGGAGGTAATACCCTACTTCCTGTTTGATTGATCTTGATGAATATGAGGGTTACAAGAGTTGATCTACCACGAGATCGTAATGGCCAAACCCTAGAAGTCTAGCCTGTATGATTGCTATTGCCTCTACGGACTAAACCCTCCGGTTTATATAGACACCGGAGGGGACTAGGGTTGTACAAAGTTGGTTTACAGAGGAAGAAATCTACATATCCGAACGCCAAGCTTGCCATCCACGCAAAGGAGAGTCCCATCCGGACACGGGAAGAAGTCTTCTGTCTTCATAGCCCATCAGTCCGGCCCATGTCATATAGGCTGGACGCCCGAGGACCCTTAATCTAGGACTCCCTCAGGCGGGCCCTACGAGAAGGCCAAGATGCCGATGTTCCAAGTGGTTCTGTACCCTCGGGTCCCGAGTGCTTCAGCCGTTATATACAGGCAACAGAGATTCCCAGCAACTTCAGACTTGCCACGGGGATCAACAAGTTCATTGACTAGTCCAAGCTAGAGATATGGTTGGAAGATTATCGAGTGGCAGTCCAAATCGGCGCCAGCAATGACAATGTACCCATGAAGCACCTGCCACTGATGCTCGAAGGCTCCGCTCGGGCATGGCTGACACAGCTACCCCCGGGTAGCATATTCTGTTGGGATGATTTGGCGAGAGTGTTCGTCAAAACCTTTGAAGGCTCTTACAAGAGACCAGGTGGTTTGGCCGAGTTACAACACTGCGTACAGAGGCAGAACAAAACACTCCGTGAGTTCATTCAGCGGTGGACCACCTTACACAATACGGTGGAGAACGTCACCGAGCACGAGGCGATCTGCGCCTTCATGGCCGGAGTCAGATACCGAGAGTTGAACATGAAGTTCGGCCAAACTGAAACCCCGAGTCTCAGTCGGGCTGTGGAGATAGCCAATCTATATGCCAACAGTGAAGAGGAAGACAGACTGATAAGCGGCAAAATCCGAGCAGCCAATGCTCATCAGTCGGACAACAACAAGGGCAAGAAGCACAAGGGGAAGGCTGAAGCTGGAGGCAGTGTTGAGGCTGCGGCCCTGGACAACCAAGGCAAAAGCAAAGGCTCCCAAAATACAAAGAAAGACTGGAAGGGGAAGAAGCAAGTCACCCTGAAGAGTGACATCCTCGATGAACCTTGCTAGATCCATACGAAGAAAGACGAGGAGGGTAATTTAATTCTATCCAAGCATACCACTCGGGAGTGCCGAATCCTGAAGCAAGAGATGCGGCAAGATTCCTCCAAGGACAAGGATGAAGACGATGACAACGACGGAAGCAAAGGTACTTCTGGGTACCCCAACGTCGAGAAAGTCTTGATGATCTTTGCTAACGTCGAAAGCAAGAGTCTCCTCAAGGTTATTAACCGAGAGGTCAACATGGTGGTTCCGACTATCACCAAGTACCTCGACTGGGCCAAGATGCCAGTGACCTTCAATCAGTCGGACCACCGAGTCCACATTCCGACCCCTGGGCGGCAGGCTTTGGTGGCTGACCCAGCCGTTGGAGGAATCCGATTGCGCAAAGTCCTAATGGACGATGGCAGCGGGCTCAACATTATTTACACCGACACACTGGAGCCAGGGCATTCCGATGTCCAAACTCAGCAAGAGCAATATGCTGTTCCACATGGCAATCCCCGGGGGAAGGCCAAATCACTCGAACAGATCGCCCTTGACATCGTATTCGGCGAACAGAAGAACTTCCGAAAGGAACTGTCGGAATTGGAGTGTCGGTGTACAAAAGTAGGGGCTCTCCTTTTGACCCCTTTACTTGTGCACGGGCAGTCAGAGCCGCGCGCCGCGGACACACTAAGTAGGGCAGAGGAGGGAAGCCGAAGAGAAGCCGAAGCACAAGACAAACAAGACAACGCCAAGACCAGAAACACAAGACAAGCGAAGGGGCGAGGTAGGCTCCCCCGGCAGGCCCCTTGGCGGGGCAGCCTATGCGGCCCCGGCAAGAGCCTTTCCGGGGCAGCTTGCCCAACACAAACAGAGCGAGCCACCCTTGAGCCCAAGGGTTCCAAACGCCGTCAACAAACTACATTGGGGCCAGGGCTCGGGAGGCGCCTCCGTGGTGCATGTAGATCTTTGTCAAGATCATAAGTACACGAGATCAGATGAGGACCAGAAGATGGCGACCCTCAGCGGGATCCTAGCCGAGGAAATCCACAAGACCCTACAATGCCACGGCAAGACCCTTGCCGGAGAATTGTCAAAATTTCCTAAAAGCGGTGGTTCTTTTCTGTATGGATCGGGTAGATCCATATGTTCTAAGGGGGAGACGAGGTGTACCGCGGGAGCATTTACTATTTGGAAGTGTGCGAACGTAGCTGGTGGATCGGGAAACAGGAAATCCTTGTGGTAATGTCGTGGGAATAGGAGTTGTTAGAGCGAGGCGAGGGTTTCCATTATAGCCGAACGCGAGGGAAAGATCATTTCTACTGATAGTCATAAGATACTTTTATCAAGGGGTCAACCTTTGGTATCAAATAACCTTTCGAGCCTTCCCCAATGGATCTCTATCCTCCTTTGGGCATCAGCGGGGCCACAGCCAGGCCCACATCGACCAAGACTCCACCGCCGTTCGCATGCAGCTGCCAGCCCAACCAGCTGGGCAGGCACCTGCGTGGCAACACGCGGCTTCCAGGCCAACTCAGCAAGCACCTGCGTGGTGGCATGCAGATCTTCGTGAAGGCTCCACCGCCATGCCACCTCAGCAGCCTGCCTGCCTACATGGCACCGCACGCATCGCTGGCCTGGCGCGTGTTGAAGTGAGGCGGAGCAGCGACAGATGGGACGGGCCTCGTTCCCGTCCCTGATAAAACTAATGGACACCTAAGTAGCGCATTGAATGAGCTTTGTCCCGTAATGCCGAGCGATAAGCTCGCACACTGTACGCCTTTCCACCTCCTGTATGCCATTGTGGCTACCCCTTTTGCCTATAAAAGGAGGCCCAAGGCATACTAAAGAGGGATTCAGCTCTTTTGAAATGGACGGCGACCGTAGCTAGTTCGAGAGCTCAAGAACACTCAATACATCCACCAAAGCAGGACTAGGGTTTTACGCATCCTCGCAGCCCGAACCTAGTAAAGGATCCTTGTGCTAGCTCCTAAACCTGCTCTTCTCATGACCTCACGCCCGCCGACCGTAGAAGGGATCCCAGTGACCTCGTAGGTGTCGTTCTCACCGACATCATTGGCGCGCCAGGTAGGGGGCGCAGTGGTGAGAATCTAGTTTAGCAGTTCCTCGTGGCCATTTTTCTAAAGGAGAAGACGGCCAAGAGAACGGCGCCGCCTGCAAGCGCGAAGGGCGCCAGTGCAGCGACAGGAAAGCTAAGTCATGCCGAACTTTAAATATTTCCTTTTTATATAAAGTTATTCCCCTCGGAGATCTTGTTCTTTGTATGGAAAACCTGCACGCAAAGGGGCCCTCCCGCAATTGGCAACGCCCTTGTTCTGTTTCGAGTCCGCTCAACAGCTCAAGCGGCCGCGTCGAGAGTGGCAGGGTAGCCTTCTGCAATTGCCAACACTCTCGATTCTGACTCGAGTCAAGCTCAACAGTTCGAGCGGCCGCATTTAGGGCGGTAAGGTGGTTCGCCCGGTAGCAAGCACACCCGGCAGGCCATTGGGGATCCGTCGTGAAGACGCCGCCCTGGGTTTACGCGCCGGCAAGCCTACTCGGTTAACGTAGGGTGGACGTACAAAGGAAAATCAAACAGGAAAATAACATGCATTGTATCAAAAGTACTGCAGAGTTATATTACATACATTGTTGCCGCGGTTCTAACTAAAGGTAGAAATTGTCTTGGTCATGAACCTACAGCGGCAATGAGAAACGGGGTGCCTAATCCCGGCGTTGGCCCTCCACCCTCTGGATTCCGTCAATGCGGCTGATGATGGGCTTGATACGCTCCTTGAGCGCCGCGATGTACGCATCCTCCGACAAGCTCTCCAGCGCGGCTTCGAAGTCGAGGTCAGGATTCCAGTGCGCCACCTTGGCAAGGACCTTGGTCATGGCACCCCGGCAAAGCCTCCGGGACTCATCGGCCAGGGAGGACGCCCGGTTGGAGTGGAGCTACTCCAGGGCCCCGAGAATGCCCTCGAAGAAGACGGTCAGCTTGGGGTTGGGGCTCACGTTGCGCTCCGGGGTATACCTCACATTTGGCATCCCCATGGTAGCCAGCTGCATGGTGATCCTGCCGGTGACGTTCTCGAGGCGGCCGACCCAGCGATCCTCGCCTTCCACAAAATCCCTGTGGTTGGCGGCTTCGTTCTGCTGCAGCAGCTTCTCGGCCTCCAGATTCTTGGCCAGGGTCCCTTCCCGGGCCTTGGCCTCCGAGAGCGTCTTCTCAAGACCCTCCAGCTTCAGATCCTTGATGGAGTCGTTGGCCTTGGAGAGCTGCTCAGCCTTGCCAAGGACTGCGCCCTGCGCCTCCACCAGGGCACCGTTGAGCGTGTTCTTCTCCTCGTCCGGCTTCAGGGTCTGGTCTTTCAGCCCGTCCCGCTCCACCTCCAGCTCCTTCACCTTGTCGGCGTGAACCAGAGCCTGGGCATCGAGTGCCTCCCTGTGCCTCTGCTCCAGCTGCCGGGTCCGCGGCACGACGAGCTTCTCCAACTCCTCATCCTTGCCGCGGAGCGTTGCGACAAGCTTCTCCTCGCGAGCGGCAAGGTCCTCCTCCTGGGAGTTCAGCGCGGCCTGGTGCTGGGCTCGAGTGGCCTCAGCTATGGCGGCTAGGTTCTTCGCCGTCTCCTGGGCCTTCTCAATGTCGGCCTGCTTCATGGTGAGCTCCACATCACGCTTGGCAAGCTCGCCCTGGGCGGCCTTCAGCTCCTCACAAGCTTGGCGGAACCAAGTTTGCGTCTCGGTGACACGTCCCTTGAGGTCCGCCTCCGCCTTGTCCACCGTTGCCATCCTGGACTTGGCCTTGTCTAGGCGGGCACGGTGGAGCACCTGAAGCTTCCGAAAGTTGGTGCCCATGGCCTGGAGAAGCCGCTCCTCCTGGGAACTGTCGCCACCGACGCTCGGCTCATCAACAACCTCGAGCCCGGCGGCAGCGAGCACCTCCTCGTCGAATACCTCTCCCTCGATGGGCGCCCTGGAGCTCGACGTCCCTGGAAGGTGGACAAAAAGGTCATCGCTCACCTTCAGATACCTGCCGGATGTCACAGCCCCAAATCAGCCCTTGTTTGACTTTGCTTGCTCATCATGTCATCATGTTTAAATTCCAAAGAAACTTGAAATGGGGATGTTGACACCCTAGCACCAAATGAATTCAACTAGGTTCAAACTTAAAACTTTTCAATGAACCCAAAATGCCCTTTAGAAATGTTCATCCTTTTTGAATTGGTCCAGCACCTCTCACAAAAATGGTGCACATTTTTCTTGATCAATTTGGATTTTTGAATGAACTCATAAAGTATTTGAGTTTGGGCATTTAATTGCTATAAATAATAAAAATGCCCACATAATTCTGGAGGTGGTTGTGGGCTGTTGTAAATAATTCTAACAGTGCCCACGATTTATTTCAGGAATTTATTAAATGATTTAGTATTTTTACTAAATCCAGAAAACAAAGACAAAAATAGAAAACATAAATAAGAGAGAGAGAGAGAAGCCCAGCCACTTACCTGGCGGCCCATTGGCCGGCCTGGCCCACCAGGCCGAAGCGACTGTCTTCAACCTCTGCCAGAAGGCAGAGGCGTGTCGACGCGCGCGTGCCCGAGGAGGCCAGCTCCTCCTTGCCTCCTTCACGGCCTCCCCCTTGAGCCTGCCGGTGCCAGCAGGTGCCCCGCAGCCCCCTCTGCCTCTCCCCTCACTCTGGAACTCTCTCCCTCTCCTCTAGCTCCTTTCCGCAGCACCACCGGATGCGCCTATCACCGCTGTTCACCGTTACCGCGGCCCCCGGCCACCAGACTCCTCACCGACGAGTCCCCGAGCTCCGCCTCCTCGCGCTGAAGCTCTCCGTCGAGCCAAGCATCTCTGTACGACCTGCATCGCCGTCGCCATCGCCGTCTTCAACCTCGGCCGCCCGAGATCGCCGGCGACCTTCCATCGTCACCAGCCCCTCCCCGAGCTCGCCTTCTCCTTCATACGAACCGCCGTGAGCCCCTCTTGCTCCCCCTATCCCCACATTCACGCGCGTGCTCTAGCTCCGACCCCACCGTACCCACAAAATCCACGCCGCCGGCTATGTCACCGCCGTCACTACAGCCACCGGGGCTCGAAACCGAGTGAGGCACCGTACTCCACACCCTCCCAGGAGCCGAAAACCCCCACCTGCTCGATCTATGGCGCACCACATCGCCGTTCCCGAGCATGCCCGAACCACGACCGCCGCAAAAGTCGTCGTCGGCGTCGATTCCGACGACCCCCGCGTCCAGCTGGACCGTCGCTCGATGCGAGCGAGCAAGGGCTATGCCTTGGTGCCCTGAGCTAGTTGGTTAAGCTAAACAATAACTTGGAGAATTGGAAGATAAAAGCTTCATCTGACTTAGTTCATTCCAAAGGGATATCCTTGTGTGTGTGTATTGAAGAAAGATGATATCTTCATTGATTGATCCTCGTGATCAGTTGTCGGTGCTATTATCTTATCCAATCTTTGATTTGAGTGTGGGCTATCGTCAAATCAAATCAGAACCAACGATGTTCGTAATGTTGTCTTACCCATGGTTGATCCCTCGAGCATTCACCATTACATCTTTTGGTCTGACCAATGCTATCACCGTGTTCACATAATGGTGGAAGTCCAGTGATATGGAAATTCCGATGAGTTGATGTTGAGCCCATCAGCAGCATCTCGTCTCCTCCATGATTCATGTTGAACATTGAGCTAGTGTTGGAAATTTTGTAAGCATTGGCTTCGTGTTCCACTCATGAGGTATATGTTTTGGTGAAAGAAGTGACTTTCTCCAAGTTCACGTGCATTAGGTGTAAGTTGCCGCCATGAATATGAGAAAGGTTTGTTTTGTTTCCCCTGGAATCATCCCAAATCAGTCATGCATACGTGCGAAGTATTCTATGGTTTGGTAGATTAATTACCTCCACTCCATACGTTTCCCTAGCACACCAAGCCACTGGTTGATTTGTTCAAGGAAAAGAAGTTCTTAGGTGCTAATCCCTAAGGACCCAAAGGTACATGCGCAGGACTTCGCTCTCTGCAATGATGGTTCCCAATCAGAACTCGGTAGTGTTTCGTTGTAAGACTACTATGTGGTCATGCTTGTCTTGGGCAACGTGTTCACATGTATGTAGTAGAACCATCTTATGTTTTGGAGCTTGCTATCATAGTTCATCTCCCGAGAGTCTCGCAACGTTATCTCGTCGATTTGTGTTGCAACTCTTCTTCTCAGACATGTGAGTCTGAAGTATCCTGTTTCTAACCAGATGTGAATCTCAGGTAAATATGATGGTTGGAACATTCCCAACATTTGCATTTTGTTCCCAGCTTGCACCCCATCGTGCCAATTTTCCATGGGCTGCCCTTCTCAGCAGTTGCTGTCCAGGATCATCTTCAAAGGTAGACTTACCATGAGTCCCATCCATTTCCGATGATAAGCAAAAATCATCCATTGCATTGTCTTCAACAAGGTAGTCCACATCTTCCATTCTAGTCCGGGTATGCCATTCCTCTGAACTCCACCAAACGATTGTTGGTGAATTGCCTTAGTCTAGTATGGAGAGTTTCAATGATCTCCGTATCAAAAGTAATTCTTTTTTCCACTTAAGGGAATAACTCTACGAGTCATCTCCCCTAAGATGTTTCGTTATGGTATCATGGGAAACTTAACTCCTCGCTACCTTGAAACCCCCTCACCATCTATTTAAGCGTGGAATTGTTGCCTACCAAATCGAACCTTCGCCATCTGTTTCTTCCATCCCTCTTGATGTGTGTTTGTGTCTCAACTCAAGAGAGTTACTGTGTCTCATCCCGTGAGTTGATTGTGAATTGCTTGATCTTCGAGAAGATCGTTTCCTGTAGAATCTCTTTTTGTCGTCACCGAGTTGAATGAAGATTTCGAAAGCAAAGACGTCAAGGTCAATTTGAAGCAATGAATCAACATCCTCGAGAAGAGCAATTGGACCATGAAGATCGTGTTAGCTTTGTGTCCCCTCTGTCTTCTTACCTCACGTCTTGAATCTCGGGACGAGATTCTTGTTTAGTGGGGGTGAGCTGCCGGGTCCGCGGCATGACGAGCTTCTCCAACTCCTCATCCTTGCCGCGGAGCGTTGCGGCAAGCTTCTCCTCGCGAGCGGCAAGGTCCTCCTCCTGGGAGTTCAGCGCGGCCTGGTGCTGGGCTCGAGTGGCCTCGGCTACGGTGGCTAGGTTCTTCGCCGTCTCCTGGGCCTTCTCGATGTCGGCCTGCTTCATGGTGAGCTCCACATCACGCTTGGCAAGCTCGCCCTGGGCGGCCTTCAGCTCCTCACAAGGTTGCCGGAACCAAGTTTGCGTCTCGGCGACACGTCCCTTGAGGTCCGCCTCTGCCTTGTCCACCGTTGCCATCCTGGACTTGGCCTTGTCTAGGCGGGCACGGTGGAGCGCCTGAAGCTTCCGAAAGTTGGTGCCCATGGCCTGGAGAAGCCGCTCCTCCTGGGAATTGTCGCCACCAACGCTCGGCTCATCAACAACCTCGAGCCCGGCGGCAGCGAGCACCTCCTCGTCGAATACCTCTCCCTCGATGGGCGCCCTGGAGCTCGACGTCCCTGGAAGGTGGACAAAAAGGTCGTCGCTCACCTTCAGATACCTGCCGGATGTCACAGCCCCAAATCAGCCCTTGTTTGACTTTGCTTGCTCATCATGTCATCATGTTTAAATTCCAAAGAAACTTGAAATGGGGATGTTGAAACCCTAGCACCAAATGAATTCAACTAGGTTCAAACTTAAAACTTTTCAATGAACCCAAAATGCCCTTTAGAAATGTTCATCCTTTTTGAATTGGTCCAGCACCTCTCACAAAAATGGTGCACATTTTACTAGATCAATTTGGATTTTTGAAAGAACTCATAAAGTATTTGAGTTTGGGAAATCAATTGCTATAAATAACTAAAATGCCCAGATAATTCTGGAGGTGGTTGTGGGCTGTTTTAAATAATTCTAACAGTGCCCACGATTTATTTCAGGAATTTTATTAAATGATTTAGTATTTTTACTAAATCCAGAAAACAAAGACAAAAATCGAAACAGAAATAAGAGAGGGAGAGAGAGAGAAGCCCAGCCACTTACCTGGCGGCCCATTGGCCGGCCCGGCCCACCAGGCCGAAGCGGCTGTCTTCAACCTCTGCCAGAAGGCAGAGGCATGTCGACGCGCGCGTGCCCGAGGAGGCTAGCTTCTCCTTGCCTGCTTCACGGCCTCCCCCTCGATCCTGTCGGTGCCAGCAGGTGCCCCGCAGCCCCCTCTGCCTCTCCCCTCACTCTGGAACTCTCTCCCTCTCCTCTAGCTCCTTTCTGCAGCACCACCGGATGCGCCTGTCGCCGCCGTTCGCCGTTACCGCGGCCACCGGCCACCAGACTCCTCACGGACGAGTCCCCGGGCTCCGCCTCCTCGCGCTGCAGCTCTCTGTCGAGCCAAGCATCTCCGTACGACCTGCATCACCGTCGCCATCGCCGTCTTCAACCTCGGCCGCCCGAGATCGCCGGCGACCTTCCATCGTCACCAGCCCCTCCCCGAGCTGTCGTCTCCTTCATACGAACCGTCATGAGCCCCTCTTGCTCCTCCCCCTATCCCCACATTCACGTGCGTGCTCTAGCTCCGACCCCACCGTACCCGCAAACTCCACGCCACCGGCTATGTCACCGCCGTCGCTACAGCCACCGGGGCTCGAAACCGAGTGAGGCATCGTACTCCACACCCTCCCAGGAGCCAAAAATCCCCACCCGCTTGATCTATGGCGCACCACATCGCCGTTCCCGAGCATGCTCGAACCACGACCGCCGCAAAAGTCGTCGTCGGCGTCGATTCCGACGACCCCCGCGTCCAACTTGACCGTCGCTCGATGCGAGCGAGCAAGGGCTATGCCTTGGTGCCCTCAGCGCGCCAAACCACAGCCTGTAGGCGAAACCCGAGCCGCTCCGGTGTGCCTCCGCCGCGTTTTGGTCGCCGCCGACGGAACTCCGGCGAAGCCGACGTGGCGCTGTCATTAGCCACAAATGACCCAGCTAACTAACCCTCTCTCTCACTGACTATGGGCCCCATGCCTCAATTAACCCCGGGATTTATTCCCTGTTTAGTTGAGATTAATATAGCCGGCCCCACATGTCAGTTTGACCATGCCACATCAACGTTGACCCGGACCCACTGGTCAGCCTCTGTCCCTGCCCTGTTACACTGACGTGCGGGTCCCACTGGTCAGGTTTGATCTGGACCGCCTCTCTTGACTTGCTGACGTCACACCGACATCATGCTTACGCAGTAATCTATTTTCTGGATTTTAGATAAATCAGAAATGATTTATCTATTTCAGAAAATATCCTAAACTTCTAAAATTCATAGAAATTAAACCGTAACTCCAAATGAAACAAGTTATATATGAAAAATGATCAGAAAAATCCAATCTATCTGTTTATGGCATTTACATGCATGTTGGAACAACCTAAAGTTGCTGAATTGGACAAAACAATTAAACGACATTTAAACAAATACATATGGAGCTTGAATTTGAATCTTTGATTCAAACCAACTTCATTTAATCTGGTTGCTAGATGCATTATCTCAAATCACATCATATTGCCATGTCATGATCATGCATCATATTGTTGCATTGCATTGATTGTCTTCTTCTCTGTTGCCGGTGCTTGTCCCCTCTCAGTAGACGTGTTCCGACGACGTGTTCGATGACACCGATGAAGAACTATATTATCTTCAGAAGTGCCAGGCAAACAAAACCCCCTTGTTCATTCCGATACAATCCCACTCTCTCGCTCCTGCTCTCTTTTACTGCATTGGGACAACATCGATTCAACTGTTACATGCTGCGGTAGCTGAACCCCTTTTCCTCTGCATGACCTGTCATTGCCACAGTAAATAGATGAAAACCACTAGCATGAGTAGGAGTTGTTTGAGCCCTGATGTGCCTACTCATTCATGCTTGTTTGTTATGCCTGCTACTGCTTAGAGTTGAGTCGGGTCTGATTCATCGGGAATGAATTGGAATGGTGATGAACATGTCCTACTGTGTGAGGTAAGTGTGTGAACACGATTTGGTAAAGGTAGCGGTGAGAGGCCATGTAGGAGTACATGGTGGGTTGTCTCATTGAAACCGTCCTCAGGAACTGAGTACTGTGTTTGTGATCCATGAACAGCTACTACCACACGTTGGGCCCTGAAACATGACCCCGCTCGACTTATTAACCGCCCATGTCCTCTGTCCAGGAGTTGCAACTAGTTTCTGGTGTTTGTAGGATATGTGTTGGAGGCCGTGCGTAGCTCTGACCCTAGGGTTGGGCTATGATGCGGTAGATACATCGTGGCATGGTGTACCGAGCGCCCGTTTGGTGTCTCGGGAACCCTGCACACATCATTTGGGGCTGTGAGCGAAACCCCGGCTGGATCTCCTCGCGGATGGAACCCGAATAGGCGATAAACTAGGACTAGAGACTTGTGTGGTTAGTCAGGTCATGGTCTACACCCACGTCGGCTTTCGCTTGAAGTCTGCCGAGCACATGTCGTGTGCAGACGCTAAGTGGTGGAAACATGTGTGAAGAAGTAGACCCCTGCAGGGTTATAAATGATCTATTCGAATAGCCGCGTCCACGGTAAAGGACTTCTGGGTTGCCTATAACAGTTCATAGACAAGTGAAAGTGGATACTCTAAAATGCGCAAGATAAGCGTGAGTGCTCTGGATGGCGTTCTCGTAGGTAGACGGGAGCGGGTCCATAGTGGTGTATTGAATGGTGAATATGTGGACTCGTGTGCGCCACCTCAAAAGAGTTACTTGCAGTCGTAGTTCAGGTTAGCCACTCAGTCAAAGCTGGCTTGCTGCAGTTAAACTCCACCACCCCCTTTATTGATATCGATGCATATGTAGATAGTTCCGATGTAAGTCTTGTTGGGTACATTTGTACTCACATTTGCCTATTTTATGTTTTGCAGAGAGACTTCAGTCTCGCTATTAGTTCCGCGTGTACTTCAACGTTTAGCTTGTTACCTCAGCTACGATCTTGTGCCCTCAGCAGGATCTTATAGATAGTCAGGCTTCTCAGCCTTTTTCATTTGTAGTGGTCTGTACTCAGACAAGTTAAGCTTCCGCATGTGCTTGTTGGTTGTATGCTCTGTATGTTGGGTCACGAGACCCATGTTTGTAATACTTGGCTCCTCGGAGCCTAATGAATAAATACTCCGAGTCGTAGAGTCTTGTTGTGACGCCATGTTGTGTTTGCACATATCGAGCATATTGTGTGTATGATTGAAATGCTTGGTATGTGTGGGATCCGACAATCTAGTTGTTTATCCTTGGTAGCCTCTCTTATGGGGAAATGTAGTCTGGTGCTTCCACTGAGCCTTGGTATTCCGCTACAGCCCGGTTTACCGGAGTCCTGCTAGCCCAGCACTACTGCTCCGGAACACCTAGACTGGCCGGCATGTGATACACTTCGTTCCTGTGTCTGTCCCTTCGGGGAAATTTCACGCGGTGACTTCCGGAGTCCTACTAGCCTGCTACAGCCCGGGTTCCCGGAGTCCTGTTAGCCCAGTTGCTACAGCCCGGATTCACACGCTGCTGACCGACATGCTCGATGTTGTTTCATGTATGCCTGTCCCCGTAAGTTAGTGCCACTTTGGGTTCACGACTAGTCATGTCGGCCCGGGTTCTTTGTCATACGGATGCTAGTGACACTATCATATATGTGAGCCAAAAGGTGCAAACGGTCCCGGGCCAGGTAAGGTGGCGCCCGTGGGAATACCGTGCGTGAGGCCACAAAGTGATATGATGTGTTACATGCTAGATCGATGTGACTTAGGATCGGGGTCCTGACACAGGAGCCAGAGGCAGCGGAGGAGGAAGGCTGGTCATCAACCTCCTTCTCCCCGGCAGCGGACTTGCCGGCCTCCCCGGCAGGCCCCTTGCCGGCCTCCTCGGCAGTGGGCTTGCCGGACTCCCCGGCGTGCCCCTTGGCGGCGTCCTATGCAGCGCCCTTGGTGGTCTCTTCGGCAGCAATCTTCTCGGCCTCCGCCGCAGCATCCTTGGCGACATCCTCGATGACGGTGTCGATGTCCTCTGGGTCCATCGAGGGGAAATCTAGATACCGAGAAGGGGATGAGGTGAGGCCAAGATCAAGATTCAGAAAGAACAGGGACGGAAGGCAAGTGACTTACCTGTGACGGGATTGGAAGCAGAGGTCCCCTCCCCGCCAATGTTTGGCGCCGAGGCAAAGCCACCCGCGCCCGAGTTCGCCTCCTCCTCCTCCATGTGCATAGGCTCGGTGCTTGGCGCCCTTGCCGGGGACGCCCCTCAGGGCGGCGTGGTCGATGGGGGTGGCCTGGCTGGGGTAGCCCTCTGTGGCTCCTCCCGCTGCTGTCCCCCTCCTGCAATCACGGCAAGTTTAGCACCAAGGGATCGTGTCCCTAACACACGTTGACGAGGGGCGGGTGATGAACTTACGTTGGGGGCTGCTATCTGGACTGCGCAACACCACCAGCGGTGTGCCAGCAGCGCCTGCCAAGGGCCGCCCGCCGAAGCCTTGGCCCTCTTCACCCTCTGGGCCAGCGTCTCCGCATCCCTGCAAAGATGAAAACAAGTCAAGATAAGTGGCACGGTCTGAGGGGACGGAGATGACAGAAAGGAATAAGATACTTACTCGTCCTCCACCTCCTCCTCGTCTGCTTTCCTCTTCCTCCTTGGGCTGAGGGATCCGAAGTTGAAGATGACCCCGCGTCATCATCTGCCGGGGGAGGAGAAGCTGATGGAGTCCGAGGGCATTTGGACGAAGAAGAGGCAGTTGCTTCCTTCCTCGCCGCCGCGGCCTTCACCAACTTCTTTGCCGCCGCGGCCCTTGTCTGGCGCCCGGACCCCTCTTGGGCTTGCCGCAGTTGTACGGCCCTGCCGGGCCGGACCGGCTCGCCAGAGGTGGCCCGCCGCAGGACTCGCCCTCTCCCCGTAACCGGAGGGTCGACAGCCTCCTCCTCCTCCTCCTCCTCCGACGACGACTCGTCGACCACATCTTCGACGAGGGGGCTCCGGTACCGGCGCTGCTGGCCTCCCCAGAGGACTCTGCCCACTGGGCGAGCTCGTTTTCCTCCGCTTCTGCCGCAGCCTTATCCTCCACGCCACCGGCGCTCCGGGCCTCCCTGGCGAGCTCCGCCTCCGCCGCCCTGGCGGCGATGTAGTCCAGCTCCGCCTGGGTGGTGTCCTGGACGAGCCGCGGCTCGGCGTTGACATACTTCTCCTCCAGGGTGTCGAAAAACTCCTGCACCTGATCCTCTTGCGGCTCGGCCCAGCTTGGGACGAGGCCGTGCGCGTTGAACTCCGGCATCATGGCGATGATGTCGTTTCGACGCGAGTTGTTGCTCAGCGGGACCACCCCCGCCGGCAACTTGAACAAGGGCCCCCTGGCGGGCTTGCCGGCCTTCGCGGCGGCCCTCGCGGCCTTGCCGAACCGCTCGACCTCGCCATCGCGGTTCACGTCGAGCTGGAAGAGCCGCTGGCAGAAGTGGGCGTGCCCCATCACCATGAGGTTGTGGTCCAGGCCAGGGCGGAGCCTCATGATGTCGGTGGCGTTCGTGTAGAGCCAGGCTGGCCTCCCCTTGTTGTGCAAAGCGATTCGGCGGCGGATGAAATCCGCCCCGATCATCTCAAGGGTGAGCCCGGCCTTGGTGAGACGAAGAATCCTGGTGGTGGCGACTGTGAGCTTCTTTTCGTTGACATCGACATCACTCCAGTCGCTCCTGCGGACCGGCGGTGCATGGCGGACCTGGCAAAAGTCCGGCTGATCCTTCTCTTCAATCCAGCACCACCGGCCCTGCCACTCTTCCCACCTCTCCTTCTGGGCGCCGTCCGGATATGTCCCTTTCTCCTGGGTCCTTGGAATCTAGGCGACACAACCGAAATGGCGCCCCCCTTCTGGATGCGAGGGAAGAAGTAATAGCGGAAGAGCGCCGTGTTGGGATGCACCCCGGCGAAACCCTCGCAGAGGTGCGCAAAAAGAGCCATGCACACCACGGCATTTGGAGTAAAATCCAAAAGATCGAAGCCATAGGTGTGCATGACGTCGCTGAAGAAATCAGAAAAAGGGGGACAGAGCCCGCAGGAAAAGTAGTCGACGAAGAACGGGTACCGATTCGGGCCGGCTTCGGCGAAGGCGGCGAGGACGACGCGCGTAGCCGGATGCCCCATCGTCCCGCTTCCTGTCTTGCACCCCCACAGGTGCTTGAAGTAGTTCCGGAGTTCGACCGTCGACGGGAAGTAGGCGTGCTGCATCCGCCGCACCGCCAGCTCGCTCTCCGACGGCTCCTTCTCCCCGGCGTCCTTGGCCACTCCCTTGCCTCTGCTAGTCTTGGGTGCCATGGCGGCTACGGGAAGCGGGGAATGGAGGATGGCGAAAGCGCGGCGACAGTGAGCGAAGGCAAGAGCTTGAGAAGGAGGAAGAAGGGGATGGCGGTTCCGAGATTGGGGAAAGCATGGAGGGTAAATGAGCAGCGCGCCTGCGGTTATTCCTTTTTACGGGGAAGGCACGGGCCGCCTCTTTTCCCATTAACCACGATGTGACACATGCGTGCGAGAATCGACCCACGCATGACCCCCACGTCACGCACGACCTTCCACGTCGCGCGTTCAATGCGGGTCGTGGGGAAGTGCAGCGGACGAAGAATTACTGCGGTAAAATCCGCCCCACCTGCCCGCGCACCATTCTGGGCCTGGCCCAACAACGCGTCGCGCTTATGTACGGCCCAGGCCCGGGGGCTCCTATCCGTGTACAAAAGTAGGGGCTCTCCTTTTGACCCCTTTACTTGTGCACGGGCAGTCAGAGCCGCGCGCCGCGGCCATACTAAGCAGGGCAGAGGAGGGAAGCTGGAGAGAAGTCGAAGCACAAGACAAACAAGACAACGCCAAGACCAGAAACACAAGACAAGCGAAGGGGCGAGGTAGGCTCCCCCGGCAGGCCCCTTGCAGGGGCAGCCTCCGCGGCCCCGGCAAGAGCCTTGCCGGGGCAGCTTGCCCAACACCAACAGAGCGAGCCACCCTTGAGCCCAAGGATTCGAAACGCCGTCAACAAACTACATTGGGGCCAGGGCTCGGGAGGCGCCTCCGTGGTGGCATGCAGATCTTTGTCAAGATCATAAGTACACGAGATCAGATGAGGACCAGAAGACGGCGACCCTCGGCGGGATCCTAGCCGAGGAAATCCACAAGACCCCCGGCAAGCGTCTTGCCGGGGACGACTGCAACGCCACGGCAAGACCCTTGCCGGGCTCCCGGCAAGACCCTTGCCGAGGGCACCAGTGGGGCCACTTCCAGGCCCGCATCAACCAAGACTCCACCGCCGTTCGCATGCAACTGCCAGCCCAACCAGCTGGGCAGGCACCTGGGTGGCAACACGCGGCTTCCAGGCCAACTCAGCAAGCACCTGCGTGGTGGCATGCAGATCTTCATGAAGGCTCCACCACCGCGCCACCTCAGCAGCCTACCTGCGTACATGGCACCGCACGCATCGCTGGCCTGGGCGCGTGTCGAAGCGAGGCGGAGCGGCGATAGGTGGGACGGGCCTCGTTCCCATCCCCGATAAAGCTAATGGACACCTAAGTAGCGCATTGAATGAGCTTTGTCCCGTAATTCCGAGCGATAAGCTCGCGCACTGTACGCCTTGCCACCTCCTGTGTGCCACAGTGGCAACCCCTTTTGCCTATAAAAGGAGGCCCAAGGCTTAATGAAGAGGGATTCGGCTCTTTTGAACTTGACGGCAACCGTAGCTAGTTCGAGAGCTCAAGAACACTCAATACATCCACCAAAGCAGGACTAGGGTTTTACGCATCCTCGTGCCCCGAACCTGGGTAAATGATCCTTGTGCTAGCTCCTAAACCTGCTCTTCTCACGATCTCGCGCCCGCCGACCATAGAAGGGATCCCAGTGACCCCATAGGTGTCGTTCTCACCGACACGGGGCTCCGCGGACCCTAGGAATGGTTCGAACTCTGGGGTGTGCATGAACGAGATGAGAGTGGAATGGAACACGGGGATTTACCCAGGTTCGGGCCACCTTGCAATGTAAAACCCTACTCCTGCTTTGTGGTGGATTGCCTCGCGAGGAGGTTGAGGATGAACTAGTAAGAGTGTGAGCTACCTCATGAGGGCTCAGGAGGGTGAATGGATCAAATCTCCCCTTCTCTATGGTGGAGTCTAACCCATATTTATACAAGCACTGGTCCTCAACCCGTGAACCCTAGACGAGAAGGGAAGCCAGAATTGGCAATTCGAAAGAGGACAGGAGTACACCCTATCCTAACTAAAGGTGAGCTCGGTGATGACCTCCGTCCTGTCAAGCCCGTGGTCTTGGTCTTGTTGCATTGGATTGGCAACCTTTGGGGGATTCATTAGGAACCCACGTGCTGGCTTTGTCCCTCTAGCACCAAAGAGGAAACTGTCCTTGCGTGCGCCTACTGGTGCCCTCTTGGCTCCGTCCGTCATGGCTCACGTAACCATGCGCCTCGTGAGGCGGTGTGCGAGCCTAGAGATGTCCGCTCCTTGGGAGGCAGCCTGGGGGGATCCTTAGGAGGTCTTGATGTCGCTCGCCTCACGGGGCGGGGGCCCTCGCGAGGGTCTTGCTAGTGAAGTATTGATGCTGGGCCACGTCGGGCCGTTGGTGGAGCCATGCGGTGGGCCATAGGCAGACGGGTCTGGGTACACCTGGTCCCAGAACCCCGACAGTAGCCCCCGGGCCCACGACGCCCTCTGCCTTGCTCGGAAGCGGAGACGAAGGGTGGATGGTGAAGCGATGCGGGCCCCAACCGCCTGCAGGCTAGGCTCGGTGCGTGGCGCACGATGGGGGACGGACGCCCCCCACTTCCCCATGTCACCTCAGCAACTGCCCAGGCTGAAATAAAGTCTGGCGCATGCCGCGGGGCCATCATTGCTCCGAAGGTGGAGGGGCGCGGGCTGGTCTCCTCAAATTGCTCATAAGAGGGCGAAGGGATGGAGCCCTCGGCCATCTCTGTCTTCTCGCATCATTATCTTCTACCACTTCTGCCACAGCCATGGCGCACATGAGAAGGTTCACTACCACCAAGAAGGGTAAGGCAAAGTAGGAGGGATCGGAGCCGCCGCCGCCTGCCAGAGGGCGGGGTCACCCTCGTAGGTCCACCTCTACGCCTGCGGCACTTCCCCGCGGGCGCGGGCACCGTCCATTGGAGGCCCACACTGGTTTCGACGGGAGCGGGAAGAACCCTTCCCGCTGACATGGCCGTGGGGGTCAAGGCAGCCGTGGCCGAGGAGGGAGAGACGGGGCAGCCACCCGAACGCCTTGAGCGTGGGCCCACTCTGCCGACTCGTCCGGCGAGTTCGTCGCGTGGATGGACAGCCCGCCACGAACTTGGCTCCAGTTCCCGGGCTCCTTCACGGCGGAACTGGCGGCGGAAGCGCCCCTCGGGCTGTAGTTGCAGCCGGATGGCTGCTGTAGTAGGTCCTGCTGGGTGGAGGCTGACGTCACCCTCTCCGACTTCGTGTACCTGACTCGAGGGTGGAAGTCGTTCGCCCACGCTCGTGGCTTGAGGGGGGGGCAGACCCTCCACATCAAGTTCGATGGGGCGGCAACACTCTTTGTGAAGTTCTTCGAGGAAACTGGCTACCGCCCGGAGAGCGATGGCAGCGGCGGTGACCACCCCTCCTCTAGCGACGACGACCACATCGGCAGTGGCGATGTCCTCGGCGGCGAACTTGCCCTTGGTGATGGCCGTGGCACTTCCAGCGGTAACGGCACCTCCTCCGGGGGAAGCGGGAGCGACGACGACTAAGATGAGCCGCCACGCCACCACATCAAGGTGGAGGATGACTCAGACTGGGCGCCCGCGATGTCGGAGCCGGAGCCTCAGGAGCGACGGCCTCCAGGAGAAAGTTTATTTTGTTCTTTCCTGCACTTGGATGGCATGGGCCCCGTGGGGGCGTGTAAGGAACCGCGGTGCTTGCGCCTTTATCTTAATGCTTCTATCTTGTGTTTAAATCATCGTGGCGTCTCTCGTTTGGGCTCGACCCCTTTTTCTTTACGATTGCTTAGTGCTCTATGTTGCTGGGACCCAGTCCCAAGAAAGCCCCGGCCGTCGCTGGTATGCCAGGTCGCGATGCCTCGGGCAAGGCCAGGAGGTGAGGGGGTCGAGGTCCGGTAAGAGCTCCTTAGGCGCAATGCTCAAGAGGCCCCCCTTGACGCACAAGCGGCTCTTGAGAGAGAAAGAGTCTTCTCCCAAACGAGATTGCGAAAGTAGTGGTGGAGTGTTATTAAGAGAGAGACTAGCACTTGGTGCGAAGAGGGCGATTTAGCTTATGGGCACTACAAAAAAACCACTTCCGTGATGCTACGTGTTTGTCACAGTAGGTCACATTTTCTGTCATGCATGTACAACCATGATGATTTTATGACAGAATCAAGATAGTCATACCTGTGCTGTTGTAGAAGTGTTCCATTACATTACCAAAATTATCATCACAGAAGTGTCCACTTCCATGACGATAAATCGCGCGTCATAGAAGTGCTTTCGTCAAGGGTAACCGACACATGGCATCCACCGTAACGATTCGTTGTTAAGCTATCGGGTTCCGGCTTGGATCTGATAACCCTTTAACAGCCCAGACCAATGGGGATTTTCCACGTGTAAAATTCTCATTCGCCGGCAGATCCACGTGTCGGCCCAACGTTCAGACAGTTGTCATCCAGCGAATGGACGGGACGCGCCTATGATACGTTGACACGTGTCTCGGCCCAACAGTGGCCCATTCAGGTTAAAAGGTCGGGCCTGTCAAAATAAGCAGGCCGGCCCATTAGTGACCTACTTGAGTCGGGCCCATTCACAAGCACGGCCTATACAAGTTATGCAGAATCATCCCATCAAAGGCCCATTCTAGATTTGACAATTTCCAGCCCATCGTCAGTTCCAGCCCGTTAATGGCCTGCTACGTCTTTGGGCCCAATTACGGCCCGAGCTTCTTTTCGCCTGTTAGCAGCCCATCGCCAGTTCCAGCCTGTTAACGGCCAAGAACATCGTTCGGCCTTCTCTCAGCCCATTCTGCAGTTGGGCCAACTTCTAGCCCGTTGTGACTTTAGGCCTGCCCTCGGCCCATTCTGTAAATGGGCCAATTCCTAGCCCATTTTGTCTTTCGGCCTGTTAATGGCCCACACAACAATTGGGCCTTTGACTGTGCAACCTAATTTTGGGTCCATTAGCGGCCCATGTTCTGCAGGGCAAAATTTCATCCCGACGCGACTTTCGGCCTGTTAAAAGCCTAGTTTGCAAATTGGCCTCCTCTGGCCCAAAACATTTTCGGCCTCTTACTGGCGCGTAAAGTAAAACGGACGAGACAAAATTGACATTTATTTCGGCCTGCTAGAGGCCCGTGGGCCATTTCCATTTATACGGCTCTATCGAGCTTTCGGCCTGTTAACAACCTGCTAAGAGCCGTTGTTACGGTGGGCCACATCATTGGGGATCCACTAAATATTATTTTTACCAGCCCTATTAAGGCCCGCTTTGACTACACATGTTTTTCCGTTCGGATGGCGTCCAAGAAATGTTTGGGCATGTTGGCCCCTGTTTCAATGATATTGCATATTCAAAGAACAATCCTACTCGATACTATCGCTTCTAAAAACATACACTATACAATAAAGAGACTAAGGCATAGAAACATAGCATAATCCTACACTATACAATAAAGAAATTACAGCCGATTATACCCACTTGGCATTATAGTTCAGCACCAGTGATAACAAAGCGTACACAAACAGCAAATTACATACACTGGGCAAATAAAGCTCATACATCATGGACACACAACAACAGAACTTACCATTTGAACTATAATCTCTTCAGAAAATAGGATTGGCCAAATTCAGATAGCACAATTTTCAGTCTGCAAAATCTCCAATTCCTTCGTGGTTACCTCAGTGTCTCATTTCATTTTTTTGACTCCTGCATCTAATACCTGCAAGTCCAGTCTCAACTTGTTGATTTCACGTTGAGAATCATGTACATGTTGTCTTGCCACCTCTAGTTGATGCTTGAGAACATCAGCACATTCCCATTCCAATCCATAATCATTTGGTAACGGCCATGCCGCACTGCTCGCAAATCTTTGTGTTGATGTCAGTTCATCCTAAAATGTTTATGTAAGTACACATGACTAGGGCAAAAATATAGTTACAACAGTGAAGCAAGCAAGACAGACTATTTTGTACATGGCAAAACAGGACTAACAATAGTGTTACACGTCATGAAGCATAAGCAGGTGATATTTTAAAAATTATAAAAATGGTAGTCTGTGCAGCCCGCATACAGAAATCTCTCTTAGCTCACCAGAGGAGCACGATGTTGGGGCCAAATCCAAAACACAGACAGGTTACAAATTTAGACAGCACGTTGCGTATAAGTAAGCAAGCAGTTGGCCATTCTGTAGCTCAATTAAGTCTTAGGGAGCATAATGAACAGTAGAGAGATTCATACAAAGCTACTACAGCAAGCAAAACTACACATTCATTATCCTAGTATAAACTAGATTGTGAGCCTCATGCAGTAATAGTTGGTTAATAGACTTCAAAGCTTCAGGCACACTTCGCTAGAGTAATTAAATGGTAAGGCCTTTAATTATGTCAACTAATAGTAATACAAGTACCCAACATCAGGCATCATTGTTTGGGCATCTCATTCGCTGAGCACAAATAAAGCAATTGAAAAGAGCAATTTAACTATGCCTAAAACAAACAAGCAATTGATCTGTTGAGTTGGCAGCATGCATACATGCACGCCTCAATAACATCCATGGCCTAGCTACATTTACTATATAAAGGAACAAGTAATGTAATATTGTTTTCCCCCTATGAAGTAACTCGACTAGTATGTAATCAATATCCTAGTAATGATAGGGAGGCTAATGATGTGAATATGCGTCTGGTTATGACATTTATGACATCTACAAGTCTACCATGGTAGGAAGTAGTTTCACACTATTCACTACTATAAGATGTAGATATTTAAAAGTAGACTACATCCGTAATGAGTGAACAGGCACATTAAAATGTGTTTACATACATCTGATTTACAAAAAAGTTAGAACATTATATAGTAGTGAGTGGGGGGGGGGGTTTAATCAATGGCCCAATGACTGGGTTACAGGTGAAGAACCCTACGCAAGCACAATGCCAGACAAATAGGATGTCCTGGTAATTGTAATACAGTGACTTACCTTAACTGGTTGAACAGGCTCAGCGCTGCTCCTCCTTCTCTTGCAAGGCTCCTTCCTAACATCTTGTACTTGGAAATCCTCAATCATATCTTCATTGCACCCCCTCTGCAAGGTGACACAAACTAGTTACTGGTCTCCTTGGAAGATAAATATGCATAATTTCCAGTCTATGAACAACACAAAAGGATGAGATTATAACAAAACAACACCACATAATTAAACATGCCACATCTCTTGCACATAATGAAATGAGCATTTACTATGTGTGCACTATGTAAAAACTAGGCATACCTTCAAACTGGATCTCCAGGTACTCTTGGAGAGCCTACTTTAGTGTACAGCCAAACCTTTATGTCACCTATGAGTTATAGAAGCCCCCAACAACCCTTAGTGTTTAAAACGTTGACAAGCTGTGTTAGGTCAAGAACAACAAGTAATCAAAGCAAACAGTTCTAGTATGGCCGGCTGATACAAACAAGCAATTGAACAGATGTGTGAGCAAATCTCACATATCAAGAAAAGAAGCATAAAAGGAGGCTTAAAGCCATCACTTGACTGACCAGATTTAAGGGACATTTAAACATCATGTGGAACGTATGAACTAACATAAGCATTGCATATTTCAGATTCTATAATGAAATGCACATGTATTAGGTTATGCCATGTATGGTGATGCCTAAATGTACACTATAGCAGGCAGGAGTGATTCATCATTGCACACACAACTGAATTGCAGGTTAAGGGCCCATTCTACTCCGCCTTTTCAAAGCTTATTGTGAAAATAAGACATAAAAGATGTAAAGAAGTCATTTCTGAGTTATGGGCTTGGGCTTAACTTATTTCGCTTTGGAGGGGGGTGTCTCGGGTAGAAGCTCACTAAAAATTGAAGGGAAGGGGAATAGTGAAATGACTTTGTTGTCTGCCTATATTACACTCAAAATGCCACTTCTCACGCCCGCGTCACACCTGACCCTCAAGTAAAAACAAACACGCAAGCGTTCATTGCCCTGCCCGCTTGCATCTCGTCTCCCCTTCCCCTCCACCTCGATCCCCTGCCTGCAGCGCTAGGGTTCCTCCTGCGAGCCATCGCCACTAGTCCCATCTGGCCTTGTCCTCGACGATGCTCTGTCCAGCTAGGCTACATGGTCTCTAGCAGCTCCTCCGCTATGGTCCGTCCAAAGCACTACTCCGGTGGGCACCGCACAACTATGATCGATGCCCCACTGCGGCAGAAGGCACCTCGTTCCTCCTCCCCTCCTCCTAGGCCGTGGCCTTGAGGTGCTATTGAAGGATGAGCTCATCCAACAAGGTGAGGATATCCTCTGATTTTTTGCCAAATTTTCATTCTGATCCGCTATACGATGAATTGCTATGAGCTGCTTCTGCTGTTGCTATATGATGCATTGCTATGAGCTACTCCTGTGCTGCTATATGATGAATTGCTATGAGCTGCTGCTGCTATATGATGAATTGCTATGAGCTGCTGCTGCTATATGATGAGTTGCTATAAGCTACTCCTACTGCTGCTATATGATGAATTGCTATGAGCTGCTCCTGCTGCAGCTATATGATGAATTGCTATGAGCTGCTGCTGCTGCTATATGATGAATTGCTATGAGTTGCTGCTGGTATATGATGAATTGCACGCTGCTGCTACTGTATGATGAGTTGCTATGAGCTGCTGCTGCTGTATGATGAGTTGCTATGAGCTGCTGCTGCTATATGATGCTTTCAGGTGGTGCTGCTATATGATAATAACCAGCCACTTGGACCATCGAATTTCGATAAATAATTGTTCTTCATTTAAATTTAGGTAATGTGTTCTTCATTTAAATTAGGCAATGGGATCTCGATGGAAGACATTGACCAAAGTAGATGGTATCTTTGTATTTGCATTTTGAACATTTATTGATGGTCTGTTTCCCTATTATATTAATTACTGCACTGGGTTCAATTTGTGATGTTTGCAAGTCAAACTAATTTTCATACGGGCAGCAAAATGACAAAATATAATGCAATCTAGACTTCTCACTGATCATATCACAGATAAGAAAAGGCAGGCAATGAAAAGAACTGGTTGGCTTATTATCAGGAGCTTATATTGAAAGGTGCTTATTTTCTGAGGATAACTCCAAATAATTGTCCCTAAGAAACTTGGCCAATAGAACTGACATACAAATAACATGTCGTGATGATTGCAATGGAGGCCCAGCTCTTTTGCCAGATTCTCACAGAATCTAACCCCTACCCAGATTCTCCCAGAATCTTTGAGCCCCATTTGTTTTACAATCCTATCTAGTTAGGGTCTAATTAGGTAGGATTGTAAAACAAAAGGGGGTCAAAGATTCTAGGAGAAGCTAGAGAGGGGCAGATTATGGGAGAATCCTGCAAAAGAACTGGGCCGGAGTGACTACCATAGCACACTTTATAGGCTCACCACTGCCTCTCCTTTTTTTGCGATGTTCCACAAAATTGCCACATACATCTTTTTCATTGCGTAACCCTATCTGCAAGTTGACATGGCTAATTTCAGAAATCTCTACATGATAATACATTACATATCCCTTGCGCATATTTAAACCACCAATTAATGATTGTGTGCGTAGCATAAACTAGCCATGACTCTGTGTGCTGGACTAGCAGGCACTCTCAGGGAGCCTATGTGGTGCACTGAATTCCTATATGCCACCTACGATTTTGTGTAATGTACTACCTCTGTTCCTAAATATATGTCTTTGTAGAGATTCCAGTATGGACCACATATAGATGTATATAGATGCATTTTCGAGTGTATATTCACTCATTTTGCTCTGTATTTAGCCTATAGTGGAATCTCAAGAAAGACTTATATTTAGGAATGGAGGGAGTATCATGTATGACATCTACATATCTAATTTATCAACCAGTAGTGTAAATCATTGTCTGCACAAAGGGATTACTGGTCGAAAATCCTATCAAAGCACGGTAGCAGGCACACAACAATACAAGAGAGAGAGACGCACTTACAAGATCATAGCAATGCCTCAATCCAGGATCTTGGTTGGCCAAGCTATTAGATCCAGAAGAAACATCGTCCTTGTAGTTTTTGTGAGCTGCATAACATGTAACAGCAACCTGTTAGTATATTTGAAGTACATCGGGGAGGTGATGCTGGACGGGTTTAAAGGTGACAAGTACCTAGGTCGTGGCGGGTGCTTGGCATCTTGCCAGATGGTGGGAATCAGGTTAGAAACGTCAAGGGCGATGATGTTGCGCTGGCTGTCGGGGTCCGGTAAGGAGATCTAGAACCATCGACTAGGGTGTTTTGTGGAGCGGCTCCGGTAGGGTCGACTATGATGTGGGCGAAGCGGATCTGAGGCCGTGGAGAAGGGCGTCGGTGAAGCTGCTATGGTGGTTGGGTTCAGGATGGTGTCAACGATGCAGATCTGCGGCCGTGGACGGGGCGTCAGAAGTTGCTCCGGTAGGTTGGACGAGGGTGCGACGAAGCGGATCTGAGGTCGTGGACTTGTGTGTTGGCAAAGCGGCCCTGGTAGGGTTGAGAATGGTATAGGCTAAGCTACTCCGGTAGGATTGAGGATGGTGTCGGTGAAGCGGCTCCGGTAGGGTTGAGGAAGTTGTCAAAGAAGAGGATTAGTGGCCGTCGATGGGGGCGTCGGTGGGGCGGCTCCGGCGGTGTGGACGAAGCGTCTCCGGTGGGGAGTACGAAGGAGCCACTGCAGACGCGCTACGGTTGAAGAGAGTACCGACGAAGCAGATCCGGCGCTGTGGACAAGGCTGGCACTGAATGGGCTGTGGTACAGTGGTGGATGCGCAGTCTACTTGTTTCTAGGGGAGGTGAGAGGGGTAGATGCGGTCGTAGAAGCAGGTCCGGTGAGGTGGACACTGCTGGCAGTGAATGGGCTCTGGTATGCCGGTGGATGAGAAGTCTAGGGTTTCGTGAGGGAAGGGGTAGAAAGGCGGATGAAGTACGGATGGCGTGATGTAAGATGCTCTCGTGTTGTGGAGTTAGTCGTTTTTGGGAGAGGGGGAGAGGAAATGGGGTGCCATGTGGTGGGGGAACCGGAAGTTACCAAAGCAGCCCCGACCTATTATGTAAATGAGGGTCGTATTGTAACCATTGTTCTCCGTGCACCAAGGACAAAAGGAGAATTTCGCATGCTAAAGACTAGGTGGCGGAAATTTCAGAAGGAGGCGGGAGATTTTTCCGCCCGCAGGATCGTTCGTATCCAGTTTCAACTAATTTTGGAGAGTGCTAGCGGGAAGGTCATGTGAGACTGTGTACACGGGGCAGACGTCAGTAGTTAATAACTGGTGTGAAGTCCACCCCAAAAAAAAGACAATAACTCGGGATGATGCACCGATAACTTGGACGTTCACACGGGCGCGGCCAATCGTACGGGTGTAGAGGCGCGTTCACGAAAAAGGGATCAAACACACAACCTATGTATTTCTCCTGTATTTCTCCTGTAAATATATAATTTAGTGCCATTACTTTAAACATAATGCATTGAAGTGTTATTGTAGAGGCTCACAAAAAGAAATGGATATTGTAGTCCTCTACTTAAAAGTGTTACCTCATATGATTACATAGCCTCCATTTCATAAATTGCATACCCGTTGAATTCATATATGAATATTACATATATTAGTTCATAATAGAACCTTAAATCATTCAAGACTAATGAATTTGAATGCAAGACTAAGAATGGTGCATGTACATGATAGCTATAGTGGTTGTTTGAAGAAACATCACTGTAACTTTGGCATGCACAATTGAAAAGGATTATTTGGAAAAAATGTGATATGTGAGTGTCCAATCTTTATAGCATTGAATCGATGTTGTATCTTTGGCCACGATACGAAGTAGATATTGATTTATGTTCAAGCGATGCACGTCCACGATCGCTAGATAGTGATACATGAATGAATTGTGCAATCTTTCTCACACGCATACATATCTCATTTCTCCATGGGCATCGGAATCACACAGGCACACTTCATGTATTTCTCTCCCTCCGTCAAGGTTGGAATTCGTCTTTCTACCCCGTCTTACAAGTCTCTCACACAGAAACACACACTCTCTCTCTGTCGAACACGCCCACCCCTTTAATTCCGCCCACCCACCGCTACTAATCTCTCAAAGTATAATTATGTCTCGCACACATATGCCTAAGGTTAACTCGAGTCCCGGAACCATATGAATGCATACAATGGGATTCCAGCAGAGCACCTTTTGTTTTGAGATTTCGCTCTCTCTCTCTCTCTCTCTCACACACACACACACACACACACACACACACGTGCGTAGACATTGTTTCTCTCTTCATTTTTTTCGGCACTTGCATGCACACCGCTTGTTTATCTCCGTGATGCTTTAAGTATGCCTCGCACACATGCTATCTACCTATCCCTTAATATATATATGTGTCACACCAACTCCTTCTCCCTATATCTAAGTGCCACTGCCCCCCACACCCCCACACACACACACTTCCTGACACCGAAGGAGTATGGTGACACCTCGATCTTCATACTAATCTATCTACTGGCTTCTCTCTCAAACACACACACACACACACATACACACACACACACACACACACACTACCCGACACCGAAGGGGTAGGGTGGAACCTCGATCTTGATAGTAATCTATCTATTGGCTTCTCTCTCAAACACAAACACACTCGCTACTTGTGCCTCTGTGCCTACCGTGCGCACACTCTTGATAAGTCTTTCTCTCCCTCCCCCCACCCCCCAACAATGACAGCAGAAGGGTGACAACTCGATCTTGATCTTAATCTATCAATTGGCTTCTCTCTCAAACACACATACACACACACACGTACACATACACACACACTCACGCTAGTTGTGTCTTTGTTCCTCGCTTACACACACTTGATACGTCTTTCTCTTCATAGCCCCTCGATATGTAGACTTCTCGCGCGCGCACAGCTGTAGTGACGATGACGCTGAACCCAGTGTGCCATGTTTTTAACGGCCTCATGTGATAGCTTTCACCATGTTTTCTATTAATTAACAAGGCAACCTTTTCTTTGTTACTATCATTCGGGGCAGACATAAAATATATCACTTCAACCCAACTATCACAGTAACTATTTTAAAAGAAACTAGCTAGATGCCCATGCGTTGCATGGAACATCAAGATGCATTTGTATGAGTAGTTTATCTTGTGAGAGAAAAGGATGAACGAGGGAAGGCCTTAATTGCAAATGTGGAGAGGGGTGTGGGTATCTTTTTGCAAAATTACCATAGTTTCCTTCCTATCCGTTAGATAAAAATCCGACGGCATATATTGCAGGATGGCAGGCACACCATCATCACCAACTCTGTTTTCTACTCCCTCCGTTCCTAAATTTTTATCTTTTTAGAGATTTCAACAAGTGACTACATACGGAGCAAAATGAGTGAATCTACACTCTAAAATATGTCTATATACACATCCGTATGTGGTAGTCCATCTGAAATCTAAAAAAGACAAATATTTAGGAAAGGAGGGAGTATAAGAGTAGACATAGAGATATATCTCCAGCATCATCCACAACGAACATGTGTTGGACTGGTTAGCGTCGGATGGTCACAACGCGATGACCTGAGTTTGAATTTTGTCTTTAACTTTCGATTTTTATATTATATATTATTTTATATATACTTCTTTCGCTACTGTACTAACAGTGGAACCCACAGAGTACTTAGAATACATGATTAATGATGGATTTGTTTCTTTTTAACTTTCTGTACGAAGCTGTAGCCACCCTACAAGTCATGTACACTGTACATGCTATTAAGTTTTTATAGAGGGCGTATCATACACGCAATTAACTCAAATGGATTGGATGTGACTCTATTATTTCCAGCATAAGAGCATCTCCAATGGCAGCCGGCAAATTTCCTCCCGCTTCTTTCCACGGAGGACGACATCCAAAGCCAGCGGCATACATTTCACAACTCTAACCAACCAGAGGAAATTCATGCAACCACGGACTGATTTCATATAAGCATGAAGGATTTCGTATAAAAAAGCCGGATCTTCATATAAACATGACGGATTTCATTACATTTACATGAACTAAGCAGTGCTAACCCGGCTCTCGTGGTATAATTAATACCTAATCTAAATGGCCACCCGTGGATCCCTTTGTCTTCCTCATGTCCACAGAT
Organism: Aegilops tauschii subsp. strangulata; assembly: GCF_002575655.3. Taxonomy (NCBI): domain Eukaryota; kingdom Viridiplantae; phylum Streptophyta; class Magnoliopsida; order Poales; family Poaceae; genus Aegilops; species Aegilops tauschii. The sequence continues at coordinate 270,955,794 of NC_053037.3, read as the reverse complement.
ACTTGCGAGGTCGACGAAGGTCCTCAAAAGAGACGAAGCATCAAAGAAACCACTTGTATACGCAGTCGTCGCCTCGGCGGTGGCCTTCATGGGACCCAAGTGGCGGTGGCCTCCCATGTACTGCTTCTCCTCGATGATGGCGGCGGACACGGAGAAGCTGGCCACCGACTCGTCGCTCTCCATGCACCCGGCTTCTGTCTCTACCTGCATGGCGCTGCCGCAGGCATAGGAGGCGTTCCCACAGACATGGGAGGCGAGGCCAACGCAGACACTGGTGGCGTGGTACGATGCGGCAACGGCGACGCCCGTTGAGGGAGTCCTGGATTAGGGGGTCCTCGGGTGTCCGGGCTGTGTGATATGGGCCGGATTGATCGGCCATGAAGATACAAGGTAGAAGGCCTTCCTCCGTGTCTGGATAGGACTCTCCTATGCGTGGATAGCAAGATTGGTGTCCAGATATGTAATTTCCTTCTTCTGCAAGCCGACTCTGTAAAACCCTAGGCCCCTCCGGTGTCTATATAAACCGGAGGGTTTAGTCCGTAGAGGCTATCAGAATTCACATAGGCTTGACATCTCTGGTTTAGCCATTATGATCTCGAGGTAGATCAACTCTTGTAACCCCTATACTCATCAAAGTCAATCAAGCAGGAAGTAGGGTTTTACCTCCATTAAGAGGGCCCAAACCTGGGTAAGCATCGTGTTCCCTGTGTCCCTTGTTACCTTCGATCCTTAGACGCACAGTTCAGGACCCCCTACTCGAAATCGGCCAGTTTTGACACCGACATTGGTGCTTTCATTGAGAGTTCCACTATGTCGTTAGTAGAAGGTTCGATGGCTCGTTCGATCATCAACAACGATGTTGTTTCCATGGAAACTTTCCTCCCCGGTCAGCTTTTTGTGTTTGGCGGCTTCGCTCTGCGTACCAATTCAATTGGTCACCTTGAACAGATCGACAGTTACGCCCCTGGTCATCAGATCAGATTCGGGAGCCTGAATTACATCGCTGATATCCGAGGAGATTTGATATTTGAAGGGTTCACGGCCTCCACCACCATTCCTCGTCTCCAAGAAGGAAACCCATCGGATCCATCATCAGGCACCACTCAAAGACCAACTATCACCCCTGCCCTGCCCGTTGATCCAGAGCAGACCACCTCATCCGAAGATGGGAGTTTAAAACCCACTGGACTCTCTCCTACCACGGAGCTATTTGCCGAAGACCCAGAGGCAGCTATGTCTTCGGCGAGCTTGGAATCAAGCAGGACTCTCCCTGTCATCGGAGAGCCGAACTCGCCCCTGGATGCCAACTCCAAACTCTCAAGGTCTGCGTCTAGTGAGCACAGCCTGGTAGAATCTGCCATGCCCAGCCTCGCAGGTCCTCGGTTCCCCGTCCGTCCTTCACTCTTAAGCGAGGCCTTGGACTTAATGCGATCCCTCGCCATTACAGAAGTATCGCTTCCGAACCACGCCCAGCCCGAACTAGGGGCTGAGCGCAGGGACTTCTGCGTCACACCCACCGCCCACTTGGTAGCCACTATCCAAGACTTAACTGACATGCTCGACTACGCCTCTGAAGACATCGACGACATGGACGACGGTGCCGGAGACAAACCAGGCCAAGACCCGCCCTTTACCGGGCGTTGGACGGCCACCTCCACATATGATGTGTACATGGTGAATACACCTAAAAAGGATGACGACGACGGTAGGAAGGATCCAAGCGAGGATAAGCCCGTCAAGGCACCACCAAAACGTCGACGTTAGCGGCGCCGCTCAAAATCGTGTCACGAAAAGGAAAGTAATACCGGCACCGGAGACAATAAAACTCCGGACGATGCCGAAGATCCCGAAGACCCGATCGAGTCTGCGTCCGAGCAGGATGAATGGGAGGAGGGACAAGTTAACCCCGACGAGATGGTCGGGAATGAGGATTCAGAGGATAGTAACTATCTACCGATCTATGAGGAGGATGTCAGCCTTGGCAACGAAGATTTCATCGTGCCAGAGGAACCCCTCGAGCAAGAACGCTTCAAGCGACAGCTAATCCCAACTGCGAAGAGCCAAAAAAAGAAACAACAGCAGCTTCAAGCCGAACAGGATACGCTCAATGACAGCTGGACCCAGGTCCTAGTCGCCGAGGAATATGGCGTCGAGCGCTCAACAAAGAGTTATCCGAAGCGTCAGCTACTGCCACAATTCGACGACGATGCCCGTGAGGCAATACCGTCAAGATATGACCGCGCTGATGAACCAGACCGACCACCACATGGGCAAGACAAAGCGGCTGCTTATGCCGAACACCAACCCGCGCCACCTCGCCGTAGAGGCAAAGAGGTGGCGGCTCCCGGATACACCTACGACTTACGCCAGGACCTGGACAACAGAGCCGGTCAGGCTAGATCAATCTATGGATCAAGGGGGCGTGCCCCAACGTGAGATGACAGCCATCAAGCTTGGCAAGATAGGCATAACCTCACCCGGGCTGAAAACCGAACACGGATGTCATCCGAACTCCTTCATGACATTGCCCGATACAGAGGCGCCGCACACCCCTTATGCTTTACCGATGAGGTAATGCAGCAACAGTTTCTACAAGGGTTTAAACCCGTAAACATTGAATCATACGATGGAATGATAGATCCCGCAGTATGGATTGAGGATTTTCTTCTTCATATTCGCATGGCTCACGGTGACGATCTCCACGCCATCAAATACCTCCCCCTAAAGCTGAAAGGACCAGCACGACACTTGTTAAACAACTTCCCAGAGAAATCCATTGGTAGGTGGGAAGATTTGGAGGATGCCTTTAGAGACAACTTCCAAAGTACCTATGTCCGGCCTCCGGATGCCGATGACCTTAGTCATATAGTCCAGCAACCTGGAGAGTTAGCCCGCAAACTCTAGACTAGGTTCTTAATTAAAAAGAACCAAATCGTCGATTGTCCAAACGCTGAAGCCCTCGTGGCCTTTGGTGACGCCCCCGATTAAATCATACACTAATCATACACGCAAACATGTACGATCAAGATCAGGGGCTCACGGGAAGATATCACGACACAACTCTAAACACAAATTGAAAAGATCCAAGCTTCATATTACAAGCCAGGGGCCTCGAGGGCTCGAATACAAGCTTGATACACAAGAGTCAGCGGAAGCAACAATATCTGAGTACAGACATTAGTTAGACAAGGATGCCTTAAGAAGGCAAACACAAACATCAACGATCGAAGAGGCAAGGCCTCCTGCCTGGGACCTCCTAACTACTCCTGGTCTTCGGCGGCCTCCATGTAGTTGTATCCATTGGGGGTGGCATCTGGCTCCAGGGAACCACCATCTGGTTGCAACAACCAAAAAGAAGAAAGAAGGGGGAAAAGGGGGAGCAAAGCAACCGTGAGTACTCATCCAAAGTACTCGCAAGCATCAGATCTAAACTAAGTATGCATTGGTATCAAATGGAAGGGTTGTATCTGTGGACTGAACTGCAGAAAGCCAGAATAGAGGGGAAGGCCTAGCCTATCGAAGACTAGCATCTTCAAGCAGCTCCAAGCATCTTGCAGCATGTAGAAGAGTATAGAATAGCAGTTTAATTAACAAGCATGTTGTAACATTAAGGCCCAGAGATCCTTCCTCGACTCCCTGCCAGAAAGCAATCCCGGAGCCGCATATCCAAGGTATCCATTTCTAGTTGTAATAGATCAGGATATAAGTCTGAACGTCCATTACCGTGGACACGGCTAATAATAGATAATCTTCCATGCAGGGGTGCACCACGTTTTCGAACACGCTTGATTACTCTGGCCGGACACACTTTTCTGGGTCAATGCCCGGCCTCAGAAAATCAACACGTCGTAGCCCTACCTAGGCTCAACCGAGAGGTCACCGTTGGTCTACATCCTAAGCACTTTGGGGTTTGGGCCCATCGCCCGTTGCACTCCGGGTCATTGCGCGCAGGGCGGGTCCAGGCTCCTCCACTACAGGATGGTGCCGGCCCAGCCGTGCCGCCATGCTGAACTGGATGACTGACAAAGCTTCGGCTGATACTACGATGTCGAGGCCCATAAATATTCTCGCATGATGGTTGGTGCGTAAAGGCCAAAGGCCAATTCAGGACAAATACCCAAACCATAGTGTATTATTAGTTTGCGGAGACGAGCAGAGATTCACGACAATGTGACCCCGTCGCCCCGTCTCGAGGAAATACGGCAAGGGCTAGCCCAGCCCACTCGGGGGCGGCCTGCCTACCCGGTCGTGCCTCGTAACCATCTTGCGGGTGCTCTCCAGGCCCGCCTGACTTTCCCAAGGGTCTCAAGTAAAGTCAAGGTAGCCGTGTGTCCAAACATCAAGGGGAAAACCCAAGGAATCACCCTCGGAGGATTCCACTCGATGTAATCATCAAGGTGAACGTAAGAGGGACGACCCTCGAGGTTCACACTTGAGGTGTTGAACGACAGAGCCGTATCGGGAATGGTGAAAGAGGAAATCACCCTCGATGACCACGACCGAATAGCTACACTACAGAATTATCATCAGGAGTGCGTTATGAGGGATCACCCACGGCACTCGATAGTAGCTCTGCAGAGTCGAGCAACAAAAGGGGCGTGATGTGATGTGAGGTGTCGGGCTCTGGTCGTCGATCATGTTGATCGAGTCGTCGATGATGAAGCAGGGGCAACAAGGACAAGGTGGGGGTCACTGATGGATCTCTAACCAACCTATACTAAGCAGTTCAGGATAAGCAGGTAGGTAACAATAGCAGGTACAAAAGCAGGCTATGCATCAGAATAGGAGCAGTCAATTACAGTAGCAAAATCTAATGCAAGCATGAGAGAATGGAATGGGCGATATCGGGATGATCAAAGGGAGGGCTTGCCTGGTGGCTCAGGCAAGAAGGAGGGGTCGTCGGTGACGTAGTCAATCACAGGGACATCAACCGCGGTCTCGGGGTCTACCGGAGAGAAGATGGGGAAGAAATAGTAAATACAAGCAAACATAAAGCATGACATTACAATAAGCAGCACTAGGCGTGTTGTAACGCGGCACTACACGCTACCGGCGAAGGGGGACAACATCTGGGAATGCTTTCCCGAAGATTGGCAATTTTCGGACAGATGAAACAGTGGGGGACCGTTGCAGGTTCGCTATGCTAGGGACATGTGACAAATGAACGGAGAGCGTATCCAGATTCGTCTCGTCATTCTGAGCAACTTTCATGTATAAAACTTTTTCATCCGAGTTACAGATTATTTTATATGATTTTCTATAGTTTTAACCAATTTCTAAAATTTCTGGTTTTATATTAATTTGTTTTAATCTGAGTTGACCAAGTCAACTTTGACTAGTCAAAATGGCAGGGTGTGGCCCACATGTCATAGGTTGTACCTAAACAATAAAATAAAACTAATCTAATTGAAAGGGACCCACATGTCATCTACATATATTCTAATCAAGTAATTTAATTAACCTAACTATTGCTAGACTAATCTATCTGGGCCGGCCATGCTGGGCACTAGCATGTTGGACGAACATGGTAGGCACGCATGCACGGGAGTGCACAGCGGCCATGGCCTAGGGCGGCAGCAGCAAGCAGTAGCCAAGAGCAACAACGGTAGGGATTAAGAGCAGCAGCGACAGGGATTAGGAGCAGGGAGCAGCAGTAATGGCGGCATGAGCAGCAGCAATGTAGCAGGCGTGCGCAGCAAGCGATGAAGAGCAGCAGAACGCAACAGCAGTTCCTGCAGGAGGAACGCGGACGCGGGCGCGCGTGCAGGGAGCGGTCGGCGCGCGGGCTGGGCACAGGGCAAGGCGCAGCTAGGGGAGCCCAGGGTGCGGCCACGGGCAGGGGGCGCGCCCAGGGAGGTCCGCGAGGCGCAGATAGCACTGGTGAGCACGAGGTCGACGGCGGCGGCCTACGGCGTCTACGAGGATAGATCGAGGACGGGAAGGGGCAAACCGGAGAAGAGGCTCACAAAAGGTCCGATGGCGCGCTCGAGGAGGCTAGTGAGGTCGCGGTGGTGTAGATCGAGGACAATGATGTGCGGTGGCCGAAGCAGAGGAGACGAGGTTGATGGCGATGGCTACGCAGCTCCGCTCCTAGCTCCAATACCCGGAACAGACGCGGACGAACGCGAAGAACGTCTAGGAATTGCTCCTGCCCGCCGGAGAGGTCGGTGGACGCGTCAATGACGGCGAGGAAGCGGTGACCGCGCGAGCTTGCGAGCTCAAAATTGACCCACAGGAGAGAGGGGGGACGATGCGGATCCAAGGGGAATGGGAGAGGGCGAGCTAGGGTTTCAGGGATGCTACCTTATAGGCCGAGGGGGGGCTCGTGGCAGCCATCCATGGCGATGGCGCCGTGGATGCGTGCCACGCCCTCCCTGTCTCCTGTAAATAGGAGGGGATGAGGTGGAGGTGGGCTGGGCCTGTACTATGTATGATGGGCCTAAGTGCACAGTAGTTAGGTTCCTTCTTCATTTACTATTTTTTATTTTCTATTTTTGTTTTGTACAAGACACTGCTTATATTTATTTAAGCTATCAAAATATTTTGCAAAATATGGAACTTGGCCATATAAATGCCCTGCAATATTTGGCACTGCCATAAAATGGTTGGGGTAATATTTTAAGTCATTTGATTTTCGAATAAATGCGAAGGAACTATAGTGGATGTTTTATTCACTCCTTTTGGGTGATAACTTTTGAATAAGCAAACAAGTGACCTAGTTTTTCTCCACCATAATTAACTATGGATTATTTTCCATCACATGAACTTTTTAGTTTTGACATTTGAAAACTTTAATTGTTTGACTTTATTTTAAATTTGAATTTAGAATTAGTTTGAATCAACGTGGGATCTAGCAACAGTAAAAATGATGACATGGCATCATTAGCAGGGGATTACTGTAGCTTGATTATCCGGGCGTCACACCTTTAAACATAGTGTCCGAGACGAATGGCTCGCCCGACACCTCGGCGAGGAAAAACCGAAGTCTATGGCAGCACTTACCGCACTCATGACCTACTTTTGCGTGGGAGAGGACATCTGGTTGGCCCGTAGAAGCAACTTTACCAGCGACCCTGGCACTTCCGAAGCCAGGTATGGCAATGGCAGACCACGACGCAACAAACATAAGCGTTGAAACAACAATGAAGAAACTGAAGACACAACGGTTAATGCCGGATTCGGTGGCTCTAAATCTGGTCAGCGGAAGAAGCCATTCAAAGGAAATAAAGATGGTCCATCTAATTTGGACAAAATACTCGATCGGCCATGCCAGATTCATGGCACCCCTGACAAGCCTGCCAATCATTCCAACAGAAACTATTGGGTCTTTAAACAAGCCGGTAAGTTAAATACCGAACATAAGGGGAAAGGGCCGCCAAGCGAGGACGATGAGGTGCCCCGCCCATCAAACACAGGGGGACAAAAGAAATTTCCCCCTGAGGTGAAAATAGTGAATATGATCTATGTCACGCATATCCCCAAGAAGGAGCGCAAACGCGCGCTAAGGGACGTCTGAGCCTGTCGCCCCTAAATTCAATCCGTGGTCGGCTTGTCCGATCACCTTCGATCGTAAGGACCACCCGACCAGTATCCGTCATGGAGGTTCGGCAAACCTGGTCCTCGATCCAATCATCGACGGATACCATCTCACCCGGGTCCTTATGGATAGCGGCAGTAGTCTTAACCATATCTATCAAGACACTGTCCGTACAATGGGTATTGACCCGTCAAGAATCAAGCCTAGTAACACCACCTTTAAAGGAGTGATACCCGGTGTCGAGGCCCGCTGCACGGGTTCATTAAAATTGGAAGTAGTCTTCGGTTCACCGAAAAACTTCTGAAGCGAAGACTTGATCTTCGACATCGTCCCCTTCCATAGTGGTTATCACGCACTGCTCGGACGAACCGCCTTCGCCCGCTTCAATGCAGTCCCGCATTATGCTTACTTAAATTTCAAAATTCCTGGACCCCACGGTGTTATCACAGTCAATGGAAACATGGAGCGCTCCCTCCATACTGAGGAGCATACCGCAGCCCTTGCGGCTGAGGTGCAGAGCGGCCTCATCAGGCCGAACACCATATCGGCCATCAAGCCCCGGACACTATTAAACGAGTCTGGCCTACTCTGCATAATGACAGCTCGGTGAATCCAGAGCTAGACTAGCAGTCTCGCCTCCATCGATCACCCCACACAACCGCGGTATATGTACCGCATGTGCATAATTACACACTCAAAACACCCTGGACAACGACGGAGGCACACTGCGGACAAGGTCTATAGTGCCACTTGACCCTATTTGAACTTATCCTTTTTTTTCATTGATCTTTTTTCTCATATTACAGGGTCTGTAAAACCTAATCACTTTACGGTTGCACAAGGGTCCTTTCCCAGGCCCATTTTATATACACAATCGTCGATTGCTCCTCTCAAAGGATCTTGCACCAAGGCGAAAGCAGCGCAGACGTGCAGCAGGGTTTCCAAGGGATCTTCAAGACTACCTTTTGATGTTTATGGCATTATCTGTAAGAGCACATTTTAACGTATTAATCAAATTATAATGGAAACAAAATTTTACCAACTCCTATTCGGTATTGGTTTATTCCACAAATCCGTATTCCTTCTTTGCATTGGATTACCATAAATACTTTGGTACGGCTTAAATGCCAGGGGCTCTATTCGTCCACACATATTTTCAAAAAGTCCGAACACTTCTAGAGTATACTTCGGCGTCCCGAATATTGCATTATATGCATCAGCTCCGAATCACATCTTTGGTCAATAGTTGGGTTGTCCGGCTCCTGTGGTTACAACCTTACGTTCCGCTTGTTCGGCTAGGGTAGTAAAGGGAGAACTACTGCGTTTGTGTTTCTGGTTCGTCCGGTCAAGCACCTCAGTAGAGAAAGCTGAAAACTGACTGTCATGATACGCGAGAGCTGGTCAGCAATTCGGAGACTTACTATAAATCCCTTACGATTTCTTCCGTATTATATGAAGGACTAGCCTTCGTCCAGTCTTAGGCCTAAGGCATCCCGGTTCGGATAGCCGCATATGCACCAGGGGCTAGTACTTAGTCCCACCGTCAAAATCCAATGGATAAGTGATAGTGAGAAAGCCGCATAGTCTGATTTGCTGACCAGCTCTCGCGCATTATGCTTACTTAAAGTTCAAAATTCCTGGACCCCACGGTGTTATCACAGTCAATGGAAACATGGAGCGCTCCCTCCATACTGAGGAGCATACCGCGGCCCTTGCGGATGAGGTGCAGAGCGGCCTCATCAGGCCGAACACCTCATCGGCCATCAAGCCCCGGACACTATTAAACGGGTCTGGCCTACTCTGCATAATGACAGCTCAGTGAATCCAGAGCTAGACTAGCAGTCTCGCCTCCATCGATCGCCCCACACAACCGCGGTATATGTACCGCATGTGCATAATTACACACTCAAAACACCCTGGACAACGACGGAGGCACACTGCGGACAAGGTCTATAGTGCCGCTTGACCCTATTTGAACTTAACCTTTTTTTTCATTGATCTTTTTTCTCATATTACAGGGTCTGTAAAACCTAATCACTTTACGGTTGCACAAGGGTCCTTTCCCAGGCCCATTTTATATACACAATCATCGATTGCTCCTCTCAAAGGATCTTGCACCAAGGCGAAAGCAGCGCAGACGTGCGGCAGGGTTTCCAAGGGATCTTCAAGACTACCTTTTGATGTTGATGTCATTATCTGTAAGAGCACATTTTGACGTATTAATCAAATTATAATGGAAACAAATTTTTACCAACTCCTATTCGGTATTGGTTTATTCCACAAATCCGTATTCCTTCTTTGCATTGGATTACCATAAATACTTTGGTACGGCTTAAATGCCCGGGGCTCTATTCGTCCACACATATTTTCAAAAAGTCCGAACACTTTTAGAGTATACTTCGGTGTCCCGAATATTGCATTATATGCATCAGCTCCGAATCACATCTTTGGTCAATAGTTGGGTTGCCCGGCTCCTGTGGTTACAACCTTACGTTCCGCTTGTTCGGCTAGGGTAGTAAAGGGAGAACTACTGCGTTTGTGTTTCTGGTTCGTCCGGTCAAGCACCTCAGTAGAGAAAGCTGAAAACTGACTGTCATGATACGCGAGAGCTGGTCAGCAATTCGGAGACTTACTATAAATCCCTTATGATTTCTTCCGTATTATATGAAGGACTGGCCTTCGTCCAGTCTTAGGCCTAAGGCATCCCGGTTCGGATAGCCGCATATGCACCAGGGGCTAGTACTTAGTCCCACCGTCAAACTCCTATGGCTAAGTGAAAGTGAGAAACTCCTATGGTTTGCTATGCAGACACCTCCTTTACGGACCAAGACGTTGGGTCAAGTGTGATCATGCGTTGTCCCGAACACCCCCGTAGCATCTACGTGGGGGCTGGAGCCGACGACTGGCAAACTTTTAGAATAACAAAATACGGCCGCACAGGATGTAAGTAATTCCAGATAAAATCATACATATATTACAGGCCCTGGTTCATAACACAAAGTCTGGATAAATATATTACATTCACTCAAAGATGATATCCTTTGAGCATTGGCCCTCTACTATCCGGGCACCCTCCAGGACGTCATCAAAATAATGCTCCGGCTTGCGGTGGTCCTTGCCTTCGGGTGGGCCCTCGGTCGCCATGACGGTGGCCATCATGTTCACTCAGTGCATCTTGACACGGGCAAAGGCCATCCGCGCACCCTCTATGCATGCCGAGCGCTTCATGTCTTCAACCCAGGGTAGCGCGTCGACGAGTCGCTTCACCAAGCTGAAGTAGCTGCTAGGAATGGGTTCGGTTGGCCATAGCCGGACTATGACGTCCTTCATGGCCAAGCCGCACATCCGCAAGTTGCTTCATCTGGTTGTTCAAAAGCACCGGGTGTTCCGGTGCCAGGAACTGCGACCAGAAGAGCTTCTCCGTTGAGCTCCCCTCCTGGCCTCTAAACAATTGCGTGGCGTCGGTGGCAGTCCTCGGAAGATCTGCAAAGGCGTCTGGAGAACTCCATAGGCGAGTGAGCAAGGCATATCTCTGACCCCCAAATATATTCTGCAAGAGAAAGGGCTTACCAGCCGCTATCTGTTCGGCCTGCCAAATCTCCTCCTGAGCACCCCGGGCCTCAGTCCATGCTTCTTTCACCTCCTGAAGGGCCTTGGCGAGATCGGCCGCTTGGGCCGTATTATTCTCCTCCAAGGTCTCGCACTTGCCAGCAGCGTCCTTTAGCTCTTGCTCTACCTCGGCCACCCTCTCCTCATATTGGCGGCGGGCGACCTGCTCGGTCTTTAAATCCGCAGCCGCTTTGTCAGCGGCCGCTTTGCTCGCCTTCGCCTGATCCTTGGCTTGCGCAAGGGCGCTCTTGAGGGTCTCGACCTCGGCCGCGCTACCTGCAATCATATTCATCGCAATGCATGAGCTTAACTCTGAATTTATATATCACTTCAGGCATACAAGAGCTCTTTTAAACATACCTTGCGCCTCATCGAACCGCTTGTTAATGCGGTCGATATCGTTATCACCCAGCTTCAGCTTCCGCTTGAGTTCGGAAACTTTAGCTGCCTGGGCGGTTGCCGCCAACAGGGAAGCCTGTTATAAATAGAAAAGTCTGTCACCTCTTCCGAATACTATGTGATCCTCTATTCGACTTTTTTCAAAACTGAACACAGTCTCAGGGGCTACTATCTATATACAGGCATATTTTTCTTCATATGAAAAGCATCTAAGAATATTACGTCGCATACCTCAAAGCCTGTTAGCTGGCTGGTGAAGGCTTCGTTCAGCCCACTCTTGGCGGACTGAACCTTCTCAACCACCACACCCATCAGGGTGCAGTGCTTATCCATGATGGAAGCACGTCGCAGTGCCTCCACCAGAGCGTTCGGTGCCTCCGGATTAGTGGAGGTCGCGGCTGGAGTTGGTGGTCCCCCCTCCTTCGAAGGGGGTTGCTCGCTCGATTCCGGAGCTATATGGGTCTCCGGAATAGTGTTCGGCTGGGGGCCGGACAGGTCAGTCTCCATGGGGGCTGCACCCCCCATGTTCTCGGCAGCAGAGGCCTCACCCTCATGCGCCGTATTGGTAGCCTTCCTCACCTCTCCGTGACCCGGAGAGGCCCTTCGGGACAACACTTCGGTGTCATCCGTGATGGCTGGCGGAGAGGCTTGCGGAGGCGTCTCGCTGCCCACCATCTCCGGTGCCAGAGAGTTCCCCTTAGACGACGATGGTTGGGGGAGGTCGCAGGCTGGACTGAAACACACAACATAATATGTTATACTACAATCATAAAAGACCGGATATCTGTAAAGTATCCTTTGGCAATTACGATGTGGCCAAGGGCTTTTCCCTGGGGCGCCTCTTGGGGGTGTGTTCGGCATCTGTGTCCGAACCATCCGAGAGGGTTGTCTTCTCCCTCTTGGACGCCCCCTCCTCCGGGTCTGCGGAGGATGCTCTCTTCTTTTTCCTCCCCTTGAGGGGAGAGTCACTTTCCTCCTCCTCTTTGTCTTCATCTCCCTCGTGGGAGGAGGGGACTTCGGTCTCTCCGGACATTGCGTCCGAAGTACCTTTACGGCGGAGGCCACCCTTGGCCTCCTTGCTCTTCTTCTTGGCCTTCTTCTCCGGCGCCTGTTAGGGTGCCGGAACCAGCATCTTCAAGAGCTGGGGCGTGGACGGGTCTTCAGGAAGCGGTGCTGGACTCTTGATCCGCTCCGCCTTCGCTGTCCAGCCCTGTGAGAGGGACGGAAAACTCATTATGGATAAGAATTTATGGACCAAAGTATATGTTCGGATAAAATACATACCGGAGTGGCCGGATTCGCGCTGTCGGGGCCGATGTCTTCGGTCTTCTTTGGCCACGTCTTCTGGGCCTTGAAGAGCAGCTTCCAGATCTGTTCGTGCATTGTGCCGAAGAAGCGCCGCAAGGTCCGGGGACCTTCCTAATTGAACTCCCACATATGCAGAGTCCGGTGTTGGCAGGGGAGGATCCGGCGGTAGAGCATCACCAGAATCACGTCAGTGAGACTGGTGTTCTTGCTTATCATGTTCTTGATGCGGTTTTGCAGTGTCATCACTTCTGCGGTCGACCCCCAGTCCAGACCCTTGTTGGTCCATGACATGAGCCACATTGGGGGTCCGGATCTAAACTCAGGAGTGGCCACCGATCTGGCACCGCGGGGTTCGGTGAAGTAGACCCACTCCTGTTGCCACACCTTTACGACCTCCACGAAGGCCTCTTTAGGCCAAGTGGTGTCAGGGAGCTTGCTCAGCATGGTACCGCCGTAGTCCGCATGCTGCCTGTCGACCACCTTCGGCTTCACATTGAAGACTTTTAGCCAGAGGCCGAAGTCTGGGGGGATGCCGAGTAGCGCCTCGCACATGACGATAAACGCCGAGATGTGGAGGAATGAATTTGGGGCTAGATCATGGAAGTCTAGCCCGTAATAGAACATGAGGCCATGGACAAAGGGGTGGAGGAAAACCCCTAGTCCGTGAAGGAAGTGAGGGATGAACACAACCCTCTGGCCGGGCTCCGGGGTGGGGATGACCTGCTCCTTGGCAGGGAGCCTGTATGCGATGTCCACAGATAGGTACCCTGCCTCCTGGATATCCTTTACATCCTTCTCCGTAACGGAGGAGGCCTCCCACTTTCCCTTTGAGCCAGATCCGGGCATGGCCGAAAATTATGGCGGCGTTGGGAAGGATCGAAGCTTGGGCGCTGGAGCTTGAGATTGGGAAAGCAGGAGAAGGAAGAAGGCATGGGGAGAAAAGAGGGATCTTTATCCCCTTATATAGACAGTGAATATCAAATGCCCCCTCAAGCCATATAACTCGCCTGTTCCCAAGGGGTCGTGCGAATGGTACGGTTGGATTACCCAAACCCGTATTGATGAGGATCCCGCGATAAGCGGACACGATATCTGTTTTGACAAGACGTGTCAATAGAGGCCGCGCCTCAAAACGCGAAGCAGAAGGTAAAAAACAGTTCAAAATGTTAAAGAGCCAAGACGTGGCGTTTGGCCGGAAAAGTAGTCAATTGACAGACATTATTTTGATTAAGTATTTTGCCTTCGTGGTTGAGGGTTGTGACTATAATGCAGAGCCAGATAGAGTTCTTTTATTCATAAGATTTCTTTGAAGTGTTCGGGAGGAGGAACCCGCCTTGCAATGCCGAAGACAATCCGCGTACCGAATATATCGTCATTGAAGACTGGTTCAGGGGCTACTGAGGGAGTCCTGGATTAGGGGGTCCTCGGGTGTCCGGGTGTGTGATATGGGCCGGATTGATGGGCCGTGAAGATACAAGGTAGAAGGCCTTCCTCCATGTCCGGATAGGACTCTCCTATGCGTGGATGGCAAGATTGGTGTCCGAATATGTAATATCCTTCTTCTACAAGCCGACTCTATACAACCCTAGGCCCCTCCGGTGTCTATATAAACCGGAGGGTTTAGTCCGTAGAGGCTATCATAATTCACATAGGCTAGACATCTAGGGTTTAGCCATTACGATCTCGAGGTAGATCAACTCTTGTAACCCCTATACTCATCAAAGTCAATCTAGCGGGAAGTAGGGTTTTACCTCCATTAAGAGGACCCAAACCTGGGTAAACATCATGTTTCCTGTGTCGCTTGTTACCGTCGATCCTCAGACGCACAGTTCGGAACCCCCTACCCAAGATCGGCCAGTTTTGACACCGACACTCGTGCCACCATGCCGGCATGGAGCAACTCGCCACTCCTCATCGAGCCGAACTGGAGCCGCGAGTTGCTGAACCACGCGCCGGCTTGGGGCGGCAACTGGCTCCGTCAGGCCAAGCGAGGTTCGTGAAGCACCAAGTGGGCTCGCTCGTATCCGGAGGGCTCGGCGGGCCACCCAACCGGGTAGTATGCCGGAGAACGGATCCTAAGAAGCCATTGGAAGAGTGGAGAAAATGGTGAAGGAGGAGATGGGGGAGCGGCGGAGGGGTGCGATTCTTGCCTGCCATCAGTCTGGCCTTGTTTAAATAGAGGGTCGATGGTAGGAGCTTGTCCGTTGTATGGCCTCGTTTAAATTGAGGTCGGACGGGAGGAGCTCCCCCGGTGTTGCTTTTAATTCCAGCCCGCTCACGAACGGACGTGTGGCCGGAGAAGGTTTCTCGGTTTGCATGCGGGTTTAACGGAGGCGTTTGATGGAGGTGAGGAGGTGTGTTCAGCCAGGTGTGCAGCGGGTGTCGGTGTACAAAAAGAGGGGCACGCTTTTGTATCCCTTTACCTGTGCATGGGCTGTCGGAGCCGCGCCCACGGTCACGCCAAGCAGAACAGGGGAGGTGAGCCAAGGTAAGACTGAAGCCCAAGATAATCAGAGCAACGCCAAGGCCAAGACCACAAAGAGCAGAGGGACGAAGCAGGTTCCCCCGCAAGACCCTTGCCGGGGCAGCTCGCCCCACACCAACAGAGCGAGCCACCCTTGAGCCCACGGTCCCCAATGCCATCATCCACATGGGGCCAGGGCTCGGGAAGGCACCTCTGTGGTGGCATGCAGATCTTTGTGAAGACATATTCAAGATCAGATGAGGATTAGAAGACAACGATCCTCGGCAAAATCCTTGCCGAGGAAGGCCACCAGACCCCCGGCAAGGTCCTTGCCGGGGACGACAACGCGCCGCGGCAAGACCCTTGCCGGGCCACACGGCAAGACCCTTGCCGGGCCACCCGGCAAGGCCCTCGCCAAGGACGCCAGCGGGGCCACCGCCAGGCCCGCGCCAACCAAGCTTCCACCGCCGTTCACATGCAGCTGCCAGCCCAACCAGCTGGGCGGGCACCTGCGTGGCAACATGCAGCTCCCAGGCCAACTCATCGAGCGCCTGCGTGGCGGCATGCAGATCTTCATGAAGGCTCCACCACCGCGCCACCTCAGCTGGCCACCTGCCTACATGGCGCCGCATGCATCGCTAGCCAGGGCGCATGTCAAAGCGAGGAGGAGCGGCGACGGACGGGACGGGCCTCGCCCCCGTCCCCAATAAAGCAAGGGGACACCTAAGCTACGCATTAAATGCGTCTTGTCCTGTAATACGAGCGATAAGCTCAGGGCATTGTACGCCTTTCCACCTCCTCTGTGCCACTGTGGCAGCCCCTTTTGACTATAAAAGGAGGCCCATGGCATACTGAAGAAGGATTTGGCTCTGTCGAACCACGCCCTGACCACAGCTAGTTCGAGAGCTCCAGAACTCTCTGAAATACACCCACAAAAGCAGGATTAGGGTTTTACGCATCCTCGCGGCCCGAACCTTGGTAAACGATCTTTGTGCTGTCTACTAGCCCTGCTCTTCTCGCAACCCCGCGCACCGGCAACCGTAGTAGGGATTCTTGTGATCCCATAGGTGTCGTTCCACACCGACATCTTTGGCGCGCCAGGTAGGGGGCGCAATTGTGAGAATCTGGAATAGTAGTTAGCCTAGCAGTTCTTCGTCGCCATGGCTCCTAAGAAGAAGACGGCCATGGCAATCGGCTCATTGCGAGCCGAACGGCCCGTGCCGGTGCGGACGAGCAGTGGACCGGTCGCAGACAGGACCCGGGCCGCGGTCCGCGAGCACCAGCATCGCCCAGGCAGTCGGAGCCTGGCGAGCAGCGTCATTCGCGCGCCAGAGGACCGGCTACACGTCGCCGGATCCAAAGACGGAGCTGGGGCCCCCGCAGGCGGCGCAGGGCCTCCAGGGGTGTCGTTGTGCCACCTCCGAGTGGCGCAGCGACCTCCAGGTTGCCCACACCGGCGACCACCGTGTGCTCTTCCCATGGTGTGCGCGCCGAGCAGCGTCACCACGTTGGTGACCCTGGGCACCGCCGTGGGAAGAGCCCTGTGCGTCATCCGCAAGATGAAGGGGTTCAGCACGCTCGCCGAAGCGCTGGCGAAAATGGCACGCAGCCGCTGGGTCGTAATGGAGCTCCTTCTAACGTAGTTAGAAGTCGAAGGGTTCCGTGATCCACGCAGCTGTCACCGCTGCCCACGCCAGCGGAGGCTTTGGCGCGCGCGCAGCTGCTCCTCGACTTCCCTCCTGCTGCGGAGAAGCTCGACGAGTGGAGGGCCACCATCCGGAGCCTCATCGCCGTCGCCAACAAAGACGATCCGCGACCGGCGGGGCCCTAGGGTCGGCGCTCCACCGAGCCACCACATGCTGGCGCCGGGAGGACCGGGGGAACTGCGGCCATGGTGCACTCTCCTTCTCCTCGCCAGCCGCCGCGGGCGTCGGTCCATCGTGACGACGTTTGTGATAACATCTCCATAGCGTCGTCCGACCCGCAGACCCTCCGCGACCAGCGCCAGGTCCTTCGGGAACGAGCTCATGAAGATGCTCGAACCACCGTCGAGCGTCGGCGCGAAACGCGCCGCCAGTCGGACAAGTGGGCGGGACCCGCTATGGACCACCCGGCACCGGGGGGCTCCGGCGGCCTACCTTACGAGGTGGGATGCCCGGCCTTTACCCGTGAGCTGCGGCAGTCTAGTGGCCATCCCACCACACGTTCAAGCCCGACCTCGGCGAGAAGTACACTGGCAAGACCCATCCGTCTGAGTTCCTCACCATCTACACCATCGCGATGCAGGCTACTGGAGCTCGCGACGACAAGGTGCTTGCCAACTATTTCCCACCGGCGCTCAAGCCCAATGTGATGTCTTGGTTGATGCACTTGCCGCTGGATTCCCTTTCTTCTTAGTCGGATCTGTGCCATGAGTTCGTTGGCGCCTTCACAGGAGGCCACCAAGCTCATGGCCAGGCCAGTGATCTGCATATCATTCCCTAGAAGGAAGGGGAGACCCTGCACAAGTACATCCAGAGATTCAGCCGGGTGCAGTACAACATCCCCGACGTTCATCCCGCCGCTGTGATTAGCGCGTTCCACCAGAACGTGCGCAATCGCAAGATGCGCGAAGAGCTGGCGATGACCAAAGTTAAGGATGTGGCCGAGCTCTACATTCTGGCCGATAGGTGCGCCCAGGCTGAAGAGGGAAGGAAGTACCCCGGCCAAGACGCCGACGCGGAAACTGATTCTACCGATGAAGACGCCACTACCCCGACGAAGAAGGGCCGTCGTTGCAACAGGAAACGCAAAGGCAAGGTCGTGCTTGCCATAGAGGGATCTCACGACACCGGTGCCGGCAAGAAGGTCAAGGCAAACGCCCCCGGCAAGGAGATTGCCGGGTGCGCCGCCTGCCGGGCCTTGGCGGCTACCGACAAGCCAGGAAGCTCCGGCAAACAATACTGCAAGATCCACCGCACCAAGGGCCACGACCTCCAGAACTGCCGACAAGTCGAGGTGCTTGCTGAGAAGCAAAAGGCTGAGTACGAGAGGCGGGACAAGGAGAAGGACCAGGACGGTGCTGAGGGATCCGGCAAGAAGCATGGCGGCCAAGGAGGCCGCCCCGGCAAGGACAACCGGCAAGAGAGGCCCGCCCGGGGCCGCGACAAGAAACAAGAAGACGATGACCACGACGAGGATGACGAGTCTGGTGAGCAAGGGTTCCAGAAGGCTACGGAGGCCATGTGCGTCGATGGCGGCGCCTCGCTGCATACCTCTTACCGCCAGCTCAAGCAGTGGGCGCGTGAGATTACAGCAGCAGAGCCATCGTTCGACGCTCAGAAGCCGCTGAGGTGGTCCAGCACGCCCCTCATCTTTGACGCCGAGGACCACCCTGACCGCACTACCGTGGTCGGGTGTTTCCCATTGTTGGTCTCACGAACAATACACAACCTCAGGGTGAACAAGTTGTTGGTTGACGGCGGGGCCGGCCTGAACCTGTTCTCCCCCGTCGTGATCAAAAGGTTGCAAATCCCTGATGGAGACCTCGAGGAAACGGGCACGTTTCAAGGGGTCAATCCGGGGAGGAGCCAACCGAAGGGAAAGGTCACACTGCCCGTGACATTTGGAGGAGAGTTGAACTACAGGACGGAGAAGATCGTCTTCGACGTGGCCGAGATCCCCATGCCCTACAACGGGATCCTTGGCCGCCCGGCACTAGCCAAGTTCATGGCGGCATCACACTACGCCTACAACATGCTAAAGATGCCCGGGCCATTGACCATCATCTCCGTCCCCTCCGAGAAGAAGGACGCATTGATTTGCGCCGACCAACTCTACTGGGAGGCAGTTTCAGCAGCTCCTGCCGCTGAAGCCCCGGAAGGGAGGGAAAAGCTCGGCACGACCTCTCGCACCCACTCCGGCAAGCGCACCTCTTCGGAGTGTTGTGCTGCCGTCGAGGACGTGCCAGAGAGCTCTACCGACAAGAGCAAGAGATCTAGAGTCGAGCCACCACAAACCAAGAAGGTGTCCGCCAGGGAGGATGGCACGGGAGGGGCCTTCACCATAGGCTCCACCCTCGACAGCAAATAGGAAGGCGCACTCGTCACCTTCCTCCGGGCAAATGTCGACGTGTTTGCATGGCAAGCATCCGACATCCCCGGTGTTCCCAGGGAGGTGATTGAGCACCACCTAGCTATCTGCCCCCATGCGCGGCCCGTCAAGCAGAAGGTCAGAGAGCAGGCTCTGGAGAGGCAGGAGTTCATCACCGAGGAGATCAGGAAATTGGAAGCGGCAGGTTTGGTGAGAGGAGTGCTCCACCCGACGTGGTTGGCCAATCCGGTAGTGGTGCGCAAGGCGAATGGGAAGTGGAGACTGTGTATTGATTACACAGATATCAATAAGGCTTGTCCTAAGGACCCCTTCCCATTGTCGCGCATCGACCAGATTGTTGACTCCACAGCCGGGTGTGATCTGTTATCATTCCTCGACGCCTACTCGGGCTACCACTAGATCTTCATGACGAGAGAGGATGAAGAAAAGACATCATTCATCACCCCGTGTGGTACGTATTGCTTTTTACGGATGCCTTTCGGGTTGAAGAGTGCTGGCTCAACGTTCGCAAGAGTAGTCCATATTGGTTTTGAACCTCAGCTCCATAGAAATATGGAGGCCTACATGGATGACATAGTGGTCAAAACCAAGGACGGGCCAACTCTTGTGCAAGATCTGGAAGAGACATTTTCTAACCTGCGCAAGATCAACCTCAAGCTGAACCCTGAGAAGTGTGTCTTCAGCATTCCATCTGGCAAGCTTCTCGGGTTCTTTGTGTCGCTGCGCGGGATCGAGGCAAACCCAGACAAGATCAAGGCTATTGAGCAGATTGAGGCGCCCAAGCGGATCAAGGATGTGCGTTGGCTCACCGGCTGCGTTGCCACCATGAGCCGATTCATCTCCAAGTCCACCGAGCGCGCCCTACCCTTCTTCAAAATCTTGAAGAAGGCAGGCCCAATAGAGTGGACCCCAGAAGCCAAGGCAGCATTGCAGGATCTGAATAAATACCTTTCCTCCATGCCAATACTGGTTGCGCCTAAACCACAAGAGCCGTTGCTGTTGTATCTGGCGGCGACGAATCAAGTGGTCAGCGTCACGCTGGTGGCACAGAGGGAGGTCGACAAGGAGGCAGTGACGGCGGCAGAACCAGCGGATGGCAAGCCCGAAATTCCCCTGACAGGGCCTGGTGCCGGCAAGGCAAGGCTCCCGGCAGGGTCTAATGCCGCCGAGGCAGTGCCCGCGCAGTCAAGTGAGGTGGTGCAGAAGAAGAAGATGATGCAGCACCCGGTTTACTTTGTCAGCTCCCTCTTGCAGGGAGCTAGATCGAGGTACTCCGGTGTGCAGAAATTGCTCTTCGGCCTCCTTATGGCCTCGAGGAAGCTGCGTCATTACTTCCAAGCCCACGAGATCACAGTCGTCACCCGCCTCCCATTACAACGGATACTGCATAACCCAGATGCAACTGGAAGGATTATGGAATGGGCCTTGGAGCTGTCAAGCTTTGGTTTAAAGTTTGGAAGTACCTCGACAATTCAGAGCAGAGTCTTGGCAGAGTTCATTGCAGAATGGACCTTGACGCCTGACGAAGAAATCCAGGAGACCACTCTCCCCGGCAAGGAAGCAGACCACGACTGGATCATGTACTTTGATGGGGCTTTCTTGCTGCAAGGTGCCGGTGCCGGTGTGCTGCTCGTCGCACCCACCGGAGAGCACCTCAAGTACGTGATCCAGATGCACTTCCCCAGGGAGATGTCCACCAACAACACTGCTGAGTATGAGGGATTGCTTGCCGGTCTCAGGATCGTGACAGACCTCGGGGTTAGGAACCTCATCGTCAGGGGTGACTCGCAGCTCGTTGTCAGACAGGTCAACAAGGATTATCAGAGCCTATTGATGGAAGCTTACGTAGATGAGGTGAGGAAGGTGGAGGATCGCTTTGACGGTATACAAGCGGAGCACACCCCCCGAGCGAAGAACGACATCGCCGATTACCTGTCAAAGTGTACCGCATTCAAGCTACCTGTGGAACCAGGTACCTTTTTGCTCCGGTTAACTCAACCATCCGTCGAACCATCAGCGGGGCAGAACAAGCGGAGGAAATCAGGTCCCGGCAAGTACTTTCCTACCGAGCCCCTGGGGCTGCCAGCAAGGGTGCTGGCGCGGATGCTGAGCCTGCCCAAGAACAAGTGGCTCCGGCAGGGCGTCAAGCCCTGGCCGTAGAGACAGCCGCTCCCATGGCGGAAGAGATGCCTTTGGTCCTTGCTGTCGAGCCCCAGGCTTCGGCGTGGATGCAGCATACCGTCCAATTCCTCCAAACAGGGGAGCTTCCTGAGGAGCAGGAAGAAGCGAAGAAAGTAGCCTGTTGGTCCGCCCTGTACCAGTTCGTCGATGACGTCCTATACAGGAGAAGGCCGAACGGTGTGAAACTAAAGTGCATCCCCCGGGAGGAAGGACTGGAGCTATTGGCGGAGATACATGGAGGCATATGTGGCTCCCACATAGGGTCGAGGGCCCTTGCGGAAAGGCGTTCTGGCAAGGTTTCTTCTGGCCCACCGCCCTCCAGGATGCGACGGCACTAGTAACCAAGTGTGAAGCGTGCCAGTTCCATTCAAAGAAGCTTCATCAACCAGCTCAAGCCCTTCAAACAATCCCTCTCTCCTGGCCATTCTCGGTCCGGGGGCTCGATATACCGGGCCCTTTCCCCCGCGCTGTCGGGGGCTTTGAGTACTTGTACGTTGCAATCGACAAGTTCACAAAGTGGCCGGAAGTGGAAGCAGTGAGAAAGGTGACTGTTCAGTCAGCCGTCAAGTTCTTCAAGGGACTGGTCTACCGTTTTGGTGTGCCAAACAGAGTCATCACCGACAACGGCACGCAGTTCACAAGCCACACCTTCATGCAGTACATTCAAGACCTCGGTAGCAAGGTCTGTTTTGCTTCCGTGGCACACCCACGGAGCAACGGCCAAGCGGAGAGGGCAAATGCTGAAGTGTTGCGAGGCCTGAGAACGAACACCTTTGACAAGCTGCACAAGAGTGGAAGGCGCTGGATTGATGAGTTGCCGGCGGTTCTTTGGTCGATCAGGACGACGCCAAATCGAGCCACCAGCCAGACACCTTTTGCCCTGGTCTATGGGGCAGAAGCAGTTCTCCCCACGGAACTCATATACGGGTCACCTTGAGTGTTCGCTTATGATGATCTTGAGCAAGAGTAGTTGCGCCAAGATGACGCGACGCTCCTTGAGGAAGATCGTCTTCGGGCGGCTGTGAGAGCAGCGCGCTACCAGCAAGCCTTGCGCCGCTACCATAGCCATAAGGTTCACGCCCGAAGCTTTGAGGAAGGCGACCTTGTCCTTCGGCGCGCTCAGTCGGCCAAGAATACCAACAAGTTGACGCCGAGGTGGAAGGCCCTTATCGGGTAATACGAGTCACCAGGCCCGGCACAGTCCGCCTGGAGACCGAAGATGCCGTCCCAGTGAGCAACTCCTGGAACATCGAGCATCTTCGCAAGTTTTACCCATAAGGCGTCGTAAGTCATAGCATGCATGCTAGGTCGAGTCTCTTCCTTGGTTAGGGTTAATAGTGCTTAGCGGCGACTAACCCCTAGCCTAGAGGTCGAGTGCGCGTCAATCTGTTTCTTTTCTGTCCTCCTTTGGTTCGCAGGGCACATGAGCACTTTTGCTGAGCTACTTGGAAGAAGGGAAACGGACCGGCATCCCGACCCCGGTAAACCAGAGTTGCCGGGGGCTGCAAGCACGGGGGTCCAACCGCGGCAAGACAAGGTTGCCGGGGGCTGCAGATCCAGATAAGTCTTTTATTCTCTGTCATGCATTTCGGAACAGGACTGGGGCATGTGAAACCTCGTTTTTATCTCTAGGCTGCCGTGCTCCCCTTTTTCCTATACCTAAGATTATTTCCTGGGTACGGATTTGGTTGTAGCCGCGGCGGCAAGGAGGTAGAATGAGGAGCCTAAAGCCCACTTCATCCCTGCCTCCGCCAAGAGCGTGAGAACGGTCGAGTGGAGTGGGGGGGACGGCAAGGCCTGTTGCCGGGCGAAAAACGTTTATCTTAAACAATAACAAGGATTCACTCCTTGTCGCGGGATTTACCCACGAACGAAAAACCCGGCAAGCATCCCTTTTTTATTAAAAACATCCCATACAGGTACAGTTCGTACGAAATGAAAAACATGAACAAAGGGGATTACAAGCTTTAAATTTAACAAGGCCCGAAGGCTTACAGATTAAAAAAGAGATAAGGTGCCCGTGATTCCTTTCTTGTCCCTCTCCTCAGGAGGTAGGCCAAGGAGGCGAGAGGACAAAAGGGGCGCCTAGGCGAGCTACGAGCAGCAGAAAGCACTAAGAGAACACCTCGGTGGCCGCCCACGGGTAGGCCGGTGATGACGGTGCCGGGAAAAGAGCTGGATGTAACGCTCACGATGCGGCTATATCTCCCACGTGTCGAGGCACGACTTAGAGGCATAACCGCATAGTGGTTTTGTCGCAAGAAGGGTCATCTTCACACAATCCCATGTAATGAACAAGAATGGGATAAAGAGTTGGCTTACAATCGCCACTTCACACAATACATGAATAAATATCATACATCATCCAAAATACAAGCATATATAGACCGGCTACGGTCAAAATCCAGATGAAAATAAGACAACCCCAAATGCTAGATCCCCGATCGTCCCAACTGGGCTCCACTACTGATCATCAGGAAAAGACACATAGTAACGACCACGTTCCTCGTCGAACTCCCACTTGAGATCGACGCCATCATCTGCACTGGCATCGTCGGCACCTGCAACTGTTTTGGTAGAATCTGTGAGTCACGGGGACTCAGCAATCTCACACCCGCGAGATCAAGACTATTTAAGCTGGTAGGAAAGGATGGTGCAATGAGGTGGAGCTGCAGCGGCAAAAGCATATATGGTGGCTAACTTGCGCAAATGAGAGCGAGAAGAGAAGCAACGGAACGGACGTCATCTAGCAATGACCAAGAAGTGATCCTGAACACCTACTTACGTCATACATAACACAGACCGTGTTCACTTCCCGGACTCCGCCGAGAAGAGACCATCACGGCTACACACGCACTTGATGTATTTTACTTGGGTCAAGTGACAAGTTATCTACAACCGGACATTAACAAATTCCCATCTGCCTCATAACCGCGGGCACGGCTTTCGAAGGATATTACCCTGCAGGGGTGTCCCAACTTAGCACATCATAAGCTCTCACGGTCAACGAAGGATAAACCTTCTCCCGGAAAGACCCGATCAGTCTCGGAATCCCGGTTTACAAGACATCTCGACAATGGTAAAACAAGACCAGCAAAGCCGCCCGAATGTGCCGACAAATCCCGATAGGAGCTGCACATATCTCGTTCTCAGGGCACACCGGATGGGCAAGACGTCGGGTTGGCATAGACCCTGGTTGCCCAGGGGGCGCCGGACATCGCCCAGTTTGGGCCAGCACTCGAAGGAGCACTGGTCCGGGGGTTTAAAATAAAGATGACCCTCGGGCTCGCGAAAACCCGGGGAAAAGGCTTAGGTAGCAAATGGTAAAACCAAGGTTGGGTCTTGTTGTAGGAGTTTTATTCAAGGCGAACTGTCTAGGGGGTCCCATAAATCACCCGACCGTGTAAGGAACGCAAACTCAAGGAACATAATCCCGGTATAACAGTAACTAGGGCGGCAAGAGTGGAACAAAACACCAGGCATAAGGCCGAGCCTTCCACCCTTTACCAAATATATAGATGCATTAATTAAATAAGAGATATTGTGATATCCCAACATATCCATGTTCCGACATGGAACAAACCTCAACTTCACCTGCAACTAGCAACGCTATAAGAGGGGCTGAGCAAAAGCGGTAACTTAGCCAAACAACGGTTTGCTAGGAAAGGATGGTTAGGGGCTGACATGACTAAAATGGGAGAAATGATATAGCAAGTGATAGGTAGCGAGCATGGCAATAGAGCGAACAACAAGCAAAGCAAAGATAGAAGTGATTTCGAGGGGTGGTCATCTTGCCTGCAAGGTTCTCAGAGTTGTCGAAAGCTTGATCCTCGTAAGCGTACTCGACAGGTTCCTCGTTCACGAACTCGTCTCCCGGCTCTACCCAAGACAAGAACACAAACAAACGGAACCACAATCAACAACGAGAAATGCACAAGCAACATGATGCAAAACATGTATGATATGCAAGATATGATATGCGATGCATATGCGTGCTCCGGAAGGAAAATGATGAACATGGCAGTAACTTGGCAAACCAAGCATGCCACTGGAAAGATGGGATGATTTCGGTCGAAATCGATATAAAGATCACCGGAATCGGATGCACGGTTTGCAAATGGCAAGCAAAACAAGAATGACACGAATCTGCGATAAACAGCAAGATAGCACTTAAAATGCAACAAGCAACAATGCTACACACCCAAACATAGCAACAAAGCACATGGCAGTAATCTACAGGAGATTCTTGACAAAAGATGAACACTGAGCTACGGCTAGTTCACAACATATCAAGCTCAAACAAGCATGGCAAAAGTGCAAAAGATTACAGGTTCACAGACTTAGTGAAAAACTGGACATGGCAGAAATCAGCATCAGGTAGCAATGTTCAGAGCACAAAATCAACATGCTACAGGAACTTAACATAGCAGGACAAGGTATGGTAGTGTTCTACTAAAAGCACATGTCAAAAGTCCCTTACTGACCATAAGCCAAAAAGGACCAGAAGATATGATGGAAAGCATGTTAACATAGCAAGTTCCGTTATCAGGTTTCAGAGCAGAAAACAGAGCATGGCAGAAATATTAATATGTAGGCCTCTTTGTGAGCTTGATGCACTCACTACAGAGCAATGCATGACAAACCAAGCATACCTACAGCAAGATGGCATGTTTATTAAGCTATCCATGGCAAGAACAATTGCATAGCATGTATGGATCAACTACAATAAGCTTGGCAAGAATGCAAATCATGTCAAGAATCTGCCAGAAATATTTTATACCAAAAGTAGAGCAAGATTGGGTCATTCTATGATACTCCATAATTGCAACCAATTGCAGGAATGGATCAATTACAACTATAGCTACAAAACATCCTTAATGAACATCTCCAAAATATGCATGGATCTCTCTGTAGCATCAAGTTTACATGGCAACAAAATTACAGCAGACACTTGGAGAAATCACCAAGTCCCTGAAATCAGAAATATTACGGGGCCTACTTTGCATGCTTGTGCTAGTCACCACAGAGATCAAAAAAATACATGGACTACACCACTAGAAATATGACATGGCATACTTCAAAACACATGTATAGCTCATGCTCAAAAGATGCACAAATTTAATGATACAAAAATGACAAATCTCCATGTTCTGATAAGAACCAGAGAATAACAGCAACTAGCCCTCTTCCAATAGAGATTTGGGCATCAAGATGACCTCTAATGAACATGGTGCAATTGAACAAAATGAAGAGCATCACGAGACGAACAATTTGACATATTACACGCGCGAATCGGGGCTACAGACTTAGAGAAAAAAACGGGTCGCGAGAAAGTCAACGCTCACCAGATCCGATCGGATCGAGGGCTGTTCTCGGGCTCGCTCGAGGGAGCTCGACGGGGTGGTGGAGCAGCTCGCCGGGGCGGCCGGAGGAAGGAGGAGGCGAGGCCGGAGAGTCGCCGGCGTCGGGCGGGGCGGCAGCGCCGGGGCGGCGGTCGGGCTTGCGGCGGCGGGGTCGGCGGGTCGCCGGAGGCGGGGCGCGGCGGCGGACCGGCCGGCGGGAGGCGCGCGCGGCGGGCGGCGCGGACTCGGGCCGCGGGGGCCGGGGACGGGCTCCGGCGGGCCGCGGGAGGAGAGAGAGAGAGGGTGACGTGGCGCGCTGCGATGCGTCGGGTGGCGCGGCGGACGTTGTCCGGCCGGAGCGGACGCGTCCGGCGCGGCGCGGAGGGAGGAGCTAGGGTTCGTCTGCGATTCCGTTTTTCGGGGGAGATGGAGTTTTATAGGTAGAGGGAGCTAGGACACTCCAAATGAGGTGCGGTTTTCGCCCACACGATCGTGATCGAACGACCTAGAGCATGGAAGTGAGTTTGGTGGGTTTTGGGCTGGTTTTGGAGGGGGTTTTTGCTGGACACTCAAATGGACATTGCGGATGCCCGGTTAACCGTTGGAGTACCAAACGACCTCCGAATGGAACGAAACTTGACCGGTAGACTCCGGGTGGTATATTAAGACCACTTGACAAGCCTCGGTCCATTCCGAGAAAGTTTGACACATGCACACGAAAGAAAACAAGAGGGGTGCACCGGAGGAGATAGGAGCGCTGGATTGGAAAACGGACAACGGGGAAAATGCTCGGATGCATGAGACGAACACGTATGCGAATGCAATGCACATGATGACATGATATGAAAATGCAAGACATGACAAAATACAAAACGAAAGACGAAACCCGACAACGGAGGGAAAATCATAACACATAGCCGGAAATGGCAAGAGTCGGAGTTACAAATATGGCAAGTTACATGCGGGGTGTTACACTGGAAGACGAGGCGGCAGGACCGGCAGTACGCGATGAAGGCGTTGGTGCCCGCGTACTCCGAGTTGACAGCCTTGCCGCCCGCCCTCTTCCTCTCCCACAGCCTCCCGACGCTAGCCGCCCAAGGAGACGGCCCCGAGAAGTTCAAGGAGCTGGCCCCACCCCCGGCAAAACCCTGCCGGAGGAGCGGCCAGGTGCGGATGCTGCTGCTGCCGCACCCGCCCAGGCGCGGGGCATCCGATGCCTAGTCGGACTCATCCCCGTTGTCTGCCCCGCTTTCCTCCTCATCACTTTCGCTCGAGGAAGAGCTTCCATCGTCGGAATCTCCATCAGAGGAGCTCTCCACGCAGCACTTCAGGCGAGTTCCAAACTCTCCAAAGACCTTGACGGAGAGCAGGCCGTCCTCCATTAATTTGAAGTAGAGGACGAGCCCTGCCGTCAGGCTGTGGATGCGAGCGAACGACTTCCATCCACGGCGGAGGTACATAACCCGAGGAGCCGGGAAGTCGACGTCGACCCGTGTGCCCCCGTTCCCACAGCCCCTCATGTGCAACCTGAGGGTCTGGGGCGGGTCACGCTCCATCACCCGAGCAAACGGGGCGGGGAGACGAAGACGACGACGCGGAGGCCAGCGCAGCCTGATGAAGAACTCGCAAGGCTGGTCTTCAACGTGGCCCTCCATCGGGAAGGGCATCATTGGCGGGGGCAAGGCCGGCGCGCCGCCCCGTCCTCCTCTTCCCCGAGCGCTGCGGCCTCTGCCCCGGCCTCGCCCACGGCCTCGCCCCTCCCCCTTCCCCTCGCGCCTGGTTCCACCACCGCGGGCTCAGGAGGAGGAGGGACGCGCTGTCGAGCGGCGACCCTCGCCGCCACCGTCGAGGGACCAGGATTCCCCTTATCCATGGCGAGTGAAAGGGAGAAGCAGAAGCAAGAGAAGATAGATGGCAGAAGAGTGCGGGGCGCCATCCCCCCTTCCCCCTCTTTATAAAGAGGCAGGGTCGGGGCTCGGCCGCCTCGCTCGGCCAATCCAGTATCCAGAGGAGCAGGGAATCAGGACCGACCCGCTGCCCCAACCAGCGACAGCCCGGTTTCCCGCCTCCACCGCCTACCACCCCAGGCGCATGAGGGACGCGTGGCGGGCATGCAGAACCGAGGGGACGGGTGAAGCGACCTCTCCCCACCCCCGTGATCGTGGGGAGTGGACGCCTTGAAGACCGCGACCCGGCCCCGTTCAGTAAATGAGCCGCGCCTCCACGCCTCCCTCTCATTACGGGGAAGGCGCGAGCCGCCTCTTTACTGCGATGTGATGCATGCGTGTGGAAACCGCCCCACGCATGCTGCCCACGTCACGCACGCCCCTCCATGCCGTGCTGCGTGCGCGGGTCGTGGGAAGCGCAGCGCACGAAAAGTCTTACCGCGGTAAAAACCGCCCCACCTGCCCGCGCACCGTTTTGGGCCTGGCCCAACAACGTGTCGCGCTTATGTGTGGCCCAGGCCCGGGGGGCTCCTGTCGGTGTACAAAAAGAGGGGCACGCTTTTGTACCCCTTTACCTGTGCACGGGCAGTCGGAGCCGCGCCTACTGTCATGCCAAGCAGAACAGGGGAGGTGAGCCAAGGTAAGACCGAAGCCCAAGATAATCGGAGCAACGCCAAGGCCAAGACCACAAAGAGCAGAGGGACGAAGCAGGTTCCCCTAGCAAGACCCTTGCCGGGGCAGCTCACCCCACACCAACAGAGCGAGCCACCCTTGAGCCCACGGTCCCCGACGCCATCATCCACATGGGGCCAGGGCTCGGGAAGGCACCTCTGTGGTGGCATGCAGATCTTAGTGAAGACATATTAAAGATCAGATGAGGATTAGAGGACAACGATCCTCGGCAAAATCCTTGCCGAGGAAGGCCACCAGACCCCCGGCAAGGTCCTTGCCGGGGACGACAACGCGCCGCGGCAAGACCCTTGCCGGGCCACATGGCAAGACCCTTGCCGGGCCACCCGGCAAGGCCCTCGCCAAGGACGCCAGCGGGGCCGACGCCAGGCCCGCGCCAACCAAGCTTCCACCACCGTTCACATGCAGCTGCCAGCCCAACCAGCTGGGCGGGCACCTGCGTGGCAACATGCAGCTCCCAGGCCAACTCATCTAGCGCCTGCGTGGCGGCATACAGATTATCGTGAAGGCTCCACCATCGCGCCACCTCAGCTGCCCGCTTGCGTCCATGGCGCCGCACGCATCGCTGGCCAGGGCGCGTGTCAAAGCAAGGAGGAGCGGTGACGGACGGGACGGGCCTCGCCCCCGTCCCCAATAAAGCAAGGGGACACTTAAGCTACACATTAAATGCGTCTTGTGCTGTAATATGAGTGATAAGCTCAGGGCACTGTACGCCTTTCCACCTCCTGTGTGCCACTGTGGCAGCCCCTTTCGACTATAAAAGGAGGCCCATGGAATACTGAAGAAGGATTCGGCTCTTTCGAACCACGCCCTGACCACAGCTAGTTCGAGAGCCCAAGAACTCTCTGAAATACACCCACCAAAGCAGGACTAGGGTTTTACGCATCCTCGCGGCCTGAACCTGGGTAAACGATCTTTGTGCTGTCTACTAGCCCTGCTCTTCTCGCAACCCCGCGCACCGGCAACCGTAGTAGGGATTCTTGTGATCCCATAGGTGTCGTTCCACACCGACAGCGGGCGTCGCAGTACTATTGGATTTTATAGCTACTAGTAAACCAGGACAGTTCCCGATACGGCTTTAATGCAGACGAGGGAGAGGGTAGCAGTTCCCTAAGTCTTGAACGGCCAATGATGCATCCTCCTTCAATTAGCATCCTGAATGCATGAGGGAAGTAATGGGAGGAGGACGGGGAAAAGAGGTAGCATGATGTGAATGCAATGTAGTTTGCACTCATATAAGGATGCCCCTTCCATTCCAATGCATCCACCACATCGTACGCACCTAATCACCTACACTAAGCGAAAAAGTTCTCACTCCAGACCCATGGTGGTCATGCGCGCAAGCGGCCAGCGGCTGTGCTAGATGGTCCATGATGCCGGCTTGCGACATGGCACTGAGGATCTCTCCAGACGGTGTTGGCAAACGGCTAGTTCATGGCCATCATCGACGCCAGCTACGACTCTTAGTTAGACCAGATGATCGTTGCCACCATCAACAAGTTCACCATCATCAAGAAGCTCACGGACGACATCACCGTACTCCTCGAGCCCGCGTGCCCGGGCTCCTCATTGCCTGCCACCCTAATCGGCCTCCATGGCGAGAACCTCTTTCAAGCACTGGTGGCCCTGCGACTACCAGCCGACGCAACAAAGAATGTCCACCTGGAAGTCGCGCTCGCCGTGAGGCACCTCGCCCTGCAAGAACTCGTCGACCTACACATCCACGTGTACGAGGAAGTCATGTACATAGGTATCTACAAGGCCAGTGAGGACGCTGCGACGTTGGCCATCCTCAACCGGCTAGAAGCATTGGACGCCTTTGCTGAGAAGCACCTTGACCTCACTACAAAAGCCGCCGCTGCTAAGCCGCCGGTCGGTGGCTCGACGCACTGAGTCGAGGAGGAGGAGGAGGTCGTACGTTGATGGATGCATCTTTCTTCTTGCCTCCTGTAACCACCACTACGATCGCATCATTGTGGCCTTAATTCTCATTGCGCTATTGCATTCTCGTTCCAGTCAATACAGACATGTGCGATCCCTTTGCTCAGATTTGGAGGCAATTATATGCGTCACTGTAACTAGTACTCCATCCGTCAATTTATAATTTGTGCTTACCTTTTCCATCAACTTCGTGCAATGCACGGGCATCTTGCTAGAAACACTACAACATGTCGGACCGCATGTGACCAAACCGACGATGCGCCAACCTAGCTACTACTCTGCTTATCTGGCAGAAAAAGCCCCGCCCTAGCATTTCCAATCGTTATTTCTATCTATAGATTGTGCCAAGGAGCAAAACCAAAGGTTACAATTTACACATGTTTCTCTACTCCTATAAAAGACTCAGTTGGTGATGGTGGTGTGTCTGCCATCCGTCATTTCTGACCATTAGATCTGCATCTAATGGTTGTGAGGTAAGTTGTGGCATTTTTGCAAAAATAGCCCACTTCTCTGCTCCAATTTGCAAAAAACCATTATTATCTTGAAAGCAACCACATCGCTCCCTCACCTCATCAAAGCAGCCTGAGAAATATTTTTTGAGTGAAAAGTAATATATTTTTAGTGGTATATATGTATATAAAAACAAGAGTGTTTTCTTTCAAGTTTGTGAACAAGTACTATTCTACTTTGGATCTATCGCAACGCACGGGCACATTGCTAGTAAAAGGAAAAGGCATGTTGTGTTCACATCGCACCCCTACACAACGGGAATCGGGAGTACTCCATGGCCCGTCCGGCATGCCACATAGCTAGGAAAGGCGTGTTTCCTAGCATTTTCACTTTCATGTGGGACCGCAGTTGAGCAAACCGACTATCGGCAAACCGCACCCCGCCCGCCGCATTGGAAAACAGAAGCAAGGAGGGGAAGATCTAGCTGTAGCACGGAAGCCAAGAAATTTGGTGTCAGATGGGGACCGTTGATAGAGTAGGAGCACTCCGTACTACTACTCTTACTACGAAGTTTGTACTACAACTACTACCACTATACAACTAGGTACGTGCACGACACAACATCGTAGGAACAAAAAATGGGAAGATCTTGTTTTGGGTGATTTATCTTTTTTCCAGTCAACGTAGTATGAATAATATGATGTGGGGGGAATCCATTAAGCTTATGTGGCTTGGTTGCATGGCTAGGAAAGGTCGGAGAAAAATAAATAGATAATGTGTTTAGAGTGCACTCCATTAAATAGATACTTTGGATCCATTGCAACGAAAGGGCCGGCACATTGGTAGTAGTAAGAAACAAATTCCGGGTTTGGCACGAGTTCGTACTGCGGGATCACCACAAGGCCTGGCGCAGCAGTTACATTTCCCTCTCGGGGCCCACGGGACCGAACTTCAGTGGCTTAGTGCACCGACCTATGAGTCAATGACATGTGGACCTTAAATGCGGCTGGCCCACATGTCATTCTCACGAAAGCAGAGCGGCGGTGGGACCGAGAGGGGTGAGGCGTAGGTCGGCGGATGAGGCTTGCCTGCTCGCCTCCCATGTTGCGATCCGTACTCCCGCACCACTAATTTTCATCCAACGGTTATAATAGATTTTCTCGTGTGGGTCATCTATAGCCTTAAAGAAAGGTAAACAAAGGCCGTATTTCCAGGAAATAATTTCCTGCATGAATCTGTACACGCATGCAAGACCCTTCCCTTTCCTGCTCGTCCTCCTCTGGATCATCAGCTGTGTGGACAATGCCGGTGCCAACGCCAGAGCGTCGCAACAGGTGCCTGCCTAAGCCATGTAGCACGCTGCGGCACCAGCGAGCACCACCTCCTCCGCGCCAACATCGGCGCCTGGGCCATGCACATGCAGCTGCTCCCGTAGTATTTTACCCGCATGTTCGACTGTAGTACCACACCGATCTTGGACGAGACCATGGAGCTTGTGGCCAAGAAAAGTCTCTGCCCGGCCGACGCATGTTTACTAGCTCGTGCTTCGGATGAGCGGCAGGGTGCTGCTCCCGATCGTCGGTGGTGCGACGACAATGACGACCAGGTGGGAGCTCAGGCGGGAGCCAGTGATCTACCCAGGGCACATAGCTCGACTTGGGCTCGAGATTCCAACCGCTTACACCGTCCCAAGGATGTATCACTCAGGGACGAGGCTCGAATGTTGGATACGTATAGGCGTGTGCTCGTGGGCGGGAGCAACCTGCTCAATGGATAGTGGTTTGCGAACGTGATGTACTCGACGTAGTTGAGCCAGTGAGCCTGGAGGCGTTCCTGCCATCGTATGTTGACGCGCGGCTCAACCGCGTGCGATCACGTGCCAGCGTAGGTCGGCTACGGGGAAGGGGCATCGGTGTGGTTCGAGATGCCCAGCTGGCCGTTGTTGCGGCGGCGTTCGCGACTCACTCATTCGAGTTGATTCGGCCGGTGGTGGCCGGGCCGTGGCGAGGGTGCCACAGCTGGACGTCGGGGCGTTATGAGGCATAGTGGGCTGTTTGGTTTCTAGCCACGTCTTGCCACACTTTGCCACACCTCACCTTAGACAAGTTTGATCAAGTTAGGTGGGTGTTTGGTTCTAGCCACACCTAAGGCAAGATTTTTTTATGAGAAGTGAACCCCACATGTCATAGACACAAAAAGTGTGGCAAGATTCCCTTAGGCAAGCCAAAGTGTGGCTATCAATTTGAGCAACTCAAGTTAGGCAAGTGTGGCAAAAATAATGTGGCAATATATGCCAAACATAGTCACAATCCAAACAGCCCCTAGATGTCCATGCAAGGAAACTATGGCAATTTTGCAAGAAGATACCCGCACCCCTCTCCACATTTGCAAATAAGGCCTTCCCTCATTCATCCTTTTCTCCCACAAGATAAACTACTCATACAAATGCATCTTGATGTTCCGTGCAACGCACGGGCATCCTACTAGTAAGAAACAAATCTCGAGTTTGGCACGAGTTCGTGCAGCGGTAGCACCACAAGGCCTGGCGCAGGAGTTACATTTCCCTCTCGGGGCCCACGGGACTAAGCTTCAATGCCTTACTACACCTGCCTTTGAGTCAATAACATGTGGACCCGGTAGGTGGCTGGTCCACATGTCATGCTCCCGAAGGCTGAGGGGCGGTGGGGCCGAGAAGGGTGAGCCGCAGGTCGGGGGCGTGTGGTGTCATGGGTTCGAGCGCCGTCGTGGGAATCGCGTGTGGCTGTGGTAGAAACTTGATGCTCGCCGCATTTCAGCTGGCCCACATGTCATGCGCACAAAGGCAGAGGGGCGGTGTGGCCGAGAGGGGTGAGGCGCACGTCGGGGGACGTCGTGCCGTGCGTTGGAGCGGCGTCATGAGAATCGCGAGTGGCAGTGTATGAAATGTGATGGTTGCCATAGTTTAACTTCCATGGACAAGCTGTCATGTCTGACACATGCATTGCAT
Source organism: Aegilops tauschii subsp. strangulata (assembly GCF_002575655.3). Taxonomy (NCBI): domain Eukaryota; kingdom Viridiplantae; phylum Streptophyta; class Magnoliopsida; order Poales; family Poaceae; genus Aegilops; species Aegilops tauschii. The sequence continues at coordinate 270,920,849 of NC_053037.3, read as the reverse complement.
ACCGATCACTGGAAGGAGTAGTAGACAAAGCTAGGCGTATAAATAGTTCCTTATAGTCAAGCGGACCTACGCTGCTACTTGTTCCAAAGACATGCACACCATCGATGTAGTTCATCTATATCAATATACACAGAGAGGAAATATTTATTATAAGAGAGGAACTAGTTCATCCATCCATAATGCCCTGCTGCTTGTGCAGCTTCTTCTTCTTGTTGTTGTTCTCATTTTTTTTGGGAAACGGCTTCGCAACAAGCTCTTTGGACCATATAGCTATCTCGACACTCACACGGGCATCGATGGCAGCATATTTTATCCGCTCGTACATCAAGGGATAATTCTCCCATCCAGACGACCTTAATGCCAGCATCTCGTCACCCTTCCGAAGATTTTTTCGAGCAAAAAATTTGCTACGTCGAATAGGGATGTTGTCTGTTTATCATAATCTTCTACAGGAATTTTTATCCTGGTTTGTAGTTCAGCGATGCTTTTCAAATTAACATTGTATGGAGCCAGCTTCTATTTGTCCCCTTCGATGGCTGCCCCACAGAATTATATGTCCTCCCGAGTCAAGAAATTGTGGAGCACACCTGGTATGGAGGGTGCATGTATGATGTGGTACAGCAAAACATCATCTTCGAGGCACAGCTGAAGGACGGCAACGCGTTGGATCTTCCCAGTGGCACGCTCCGTGTACTCTGCGTCAAGACCGATGACCTTCATCTCTACCTTTTGGAGGGAGTTGGATACATTGTTGATCCACTTCCGAACAACCCTTGTGTGGTCAGTGACGGTGGCAACTATGCTCAACGAGCCTTCGACGAGGACATGTTGGACGGTAAAAACCTGCATCTTGATCTCTTTCGCAATTTGGAACCACTAGACCGGAGGGCTATGGTTTGGAGAATTAAGATTAGATGGCTAGTCTAATTGAAGAAGATGATTATTTAAAGGGGCTTCGGAATTACTCCAGGAGTATGTGAAGAGGTTAAAACAATGTGAATGCAGTGGGGTTTGGATGCAAATGAAGATGAAGGAGAGGTGAAGAAGCCGAGGAAAATTGGTTCCCGATGGAGAAGTAAATGGGAGAAGTGGCCTATAGGCAGCTGATTAGACGGCTAGGTAGACTAAACAAAAAGGCTATGCGGGTAGACTGAGGAGCGGTACCTGTCCGTGTACGTGCCCATCCTTCTAGCGCTACATGTGCCACTGGCTAGTTGAGGTCACTCTTTCGAATCACCGTGGTGGGTCATTTTATGATTCCTTTTTATTTCTGCACCCCTCCTAACAGGTGGGACCTATGCAAACAGATATAAAAAAATGTGTCGTAGCTGGTTTGGATGGATGTTGGTGCGTGCGTGGGAGACACAACATTATCTGGTTAAGGAATATGCGGTTATCCTCAAAAACGAAAAAGCCCTTCTTCGTGCTTCCGCATGCACGAGAATTTGGTTCTGCTCGCAATATGGATGATACCTGGAGGATGAAGTGAACCCAGAGGCATGCTAGCACGGGAGACCTATTTCCTCTATACAGTACTACTCTGTATGTTCCTACTAGTAGTAGTACAACTGTGGTACACTTGATGGTCAAAATTTTATACATCTGGTCCTAACAGTGATGTGACAAGACCATGCGCCTGAGGTGACACTACTCCAGGCGGCGTGTTCGGGTTACCAAAGTCAGCCTCACCTTGTGCACTGTGCAGTCACTGTCACCGCCGCTGTATAGCATGCCTCGCCTCGTCTCCCCCTCCCCTAGCACCACTCCATCTCCATCTCCGTCTCGCCTAAGATCCCGAGGTCACTCTTCATCATCTCACTGTGCCCCCGCATACCCTCGCCTCGCTCGCCTTCCCCAGTACCACTATTCCCTCGCTAGCCGCTCCAGCACCGAGAGTCTTCTCCCCCGTAAATCAAGCCCCCAAAATCCCACCTTTCAAACTCCACCATGGCCGAACGCGAACCGCGCATCATCCATATGAGCCGCGATTGGAGCAATCTCCCTAGTGACATCCTCGACCTCTATTGTTCGTGTATGGATATGTTGAGCGTCGTGCAGCTGGCTGCATGCTCGAGGGACATGCACACGGCCATCATCGAAGCGAGGCCTAAGCTTTTCAAGACACCCTGCTTGCTGCTATCTGGTCTTGCGAGATTTGCTCACCATGATATGGAGGCGTACATGATGCCCCTCGACCTCAATCCGACCTCCATTAGCCGAAACTTCTTTGTAGGTATGTAGTGGGTCGCCGTACATCATTTCCCTTGACTTCGATCCGATCATCATTGCCTGGAACTTCTTGGCAGGTATGTAATGGGTTGGCATGAACTCCCACTGGATGGCTGCTGTCACAGAAGACGGGAGAAAGTTGGCGCTCATGAACTTCCAGACCTCCCATGAGATTATCCTTCCTCCGTTGGATTATATATGGTTTTACCGTCGTGGTCCAAGTCATCTAGATTACCACGTCAGTTGGACGGACCTTGTTTTGCAGAAGATTGTAATCTTCCCAGTGCCCACACGACATGCGGATTACGTAGACTTCAAGCTAATTGCCTTTTTCGACCGTGGACTCGCCTATCTTTACGCCGGTGCCTTCTTTAACTGGAGACAACTCAACTCGTAGTGGATCGTCAAAGCTGATACGCACTTCTGTGATGCTATTGAACACAATGGCATCATCTACGCGATCGACAAAGCAGATGGCACCGCGTATAGCTGGGATGGCGCATGTAAGTTGTTTTCGTCTGATGTTAATGATAACGTCATGACACTGTTTGAACTTTTTGTTATGATTGGCATATCCCTGTTTGAGCAGAATTTGAGTAGAACTATGGCAATGTATTAGAGACGCCGTAAATCAGCTATATATAGAATGAGTTAATTCATGTGATTGTGAACATGTCATTACAGCCAATTTGTACCCTTGAATAATCAAACGGTTAGGAAGATATGGATATTCTCCTTATTTTATAGTTATATATACTACTATATATGAGCGTGTATCAATAGCCATGTTAGTTTCCTCATTTTCATGATGTGGAAACATGCATCACATTGTTGGTTTCATCTAACCATACATTAGGGAAGTAAATGTGCATATGGAGAACTCTATATATGGAAGTAGTGAAATCTTTTAATGCTTACAATGTGTACATACCTATATTCGCCCTTCAGCAATCAATGGCTAGAATAATATCCTCACAAAAATTTTGCCCACAGAACATGAGTATATAACAATGCATGGTCTGTTAGTTTCCTTGAAGAATTTGTTTGTGAGGACAGAACATGATTACATAACATGCATGACATGGTAGTTTCCTATGAAGAATTGATTGCGAGATAACATGAGTATAACCATGCATGGCACTTCTATATTTTCGAACCCAGTATACATTTCCCTGTATTTTTCTCTCAGTTCCGACAGGGACATATCAATGTTGTTTCTTGCATTATCCTACTCATACTCTGAACAATGCTGATCTTACATTAACAATGCTTGTCCTTTTTGATATGATGTAGTGTCCCTACAGTTACTGCCCTTTGTAATCACACCACCTTTGCCAAAGACAGGGAAGCACAATTGGTTCTCGCTCAATCAGACGGCGGCAAAAGACTGATGATCATTCGCACACATGAGCCGGAAAAGTTATATTGCAAAAACCCCACCGTGTACAAGCACCAGGAAATACGTGAGTATCCGGATAGTGGCTGTCACGTCTATGAGCAGGATACAAACTTGTTGGGGCCTTTAGGATTTTGGAGTTGGAGGCGGGTAAACAGCCCTGGTTCACACTCTCTATTTCTCGGAATCAATTATTCGATTAACCAGGAGATCACCGTTGGAAAGGACCTTGATGGCAGAGAGGTCTGTTTCCTATGGAAAACTGTGTCTACACGGCGAGCCCTAGGACTTCGGGACCAAACTCTCCTGGTTGTCAACGATACAGCCTACAACCAAAAGAAGGTGAGAATGACAAAGGCATCTGGATTAACTTTGATCCTTGGATGTCCCAAGTCCGACAGGCAGTGATGTGGTTCAAGCCTTCAAGTTGATAGGTAATTGGGCTGTTGCGTCGAAAGGGTGGAGTAGGTGTCTCTGGATCATTGGTGGCTGAAGCAGGGCTGCAAATTATGATGGTTTTGGATCATCCCTCACTAGTACAGCGAGGTGCTATACAAATGGTTTTTAACCCCTTTTCACGACGGCATTTGGAACCGTCGCCTAGTGAGTGTGGGCGATAGGGGGGTCCTTCCCACACGACCCAGAAACCATCGGTCATATGCCCTCCTGGCACACACGCTCGGCAAAATGAGGTCGTGTGCGACCGGCGAGCAACCAAATACGGTTATACGTATAGTAGTGCTAAAAAAATACAATTATACAGGCGAAATCATTTCCGGTCATAAGTACATCCCACACAGTCAGTCCCCGCTAAACGTTTCCGTTCGTATATACATCCCACACAATCGCTCCAAGGAAAACATTTCTGTTCGCAAATACATCACACACAATTTTCCCCGTTAAATCGTTTGTGATAGTGTTTCCATTGCACACGGTATTAACAATTTTACCGTTTGCGTTATTGAATGCATCACACACGGTGCATAGAAGAAACTGTGTGGGAAAGGCTGTCCATCGCACATAGTTTTTATGTGGTAAACATTTGCGCCAGGTGGCCTAACGCAAACAGTTTTCAAGAGGATGTTGTGTGTGATTGTTCATTAATCTAACACGGTTTATTCCCAGAAATTGTGTGCGTTATTGAATGCATCACACACGGTGTTTTCTCAATAACCATTTGCAATAGAAAAACCCAATTAGCAGGCTAATTATCTAATTATTTATAATCCATTTATTAATCTAATCGACATTTCATATTAAGCACACAATATATTTCATTTTGATAATTGAAATACATCAGAGTACAACATAATATAGCTTCAGCACTTCGCTACCCCATTACACAACTACACCAAAACAAAGTTTCACATGCAACACCTATAACCTTTCGAAATTAGCATCATAGACGGTACATAGACAGATGTATCTCATCTGGAAAACTGCTGAAGCAGAAGGCAAATATTGAGCCTTCATTGATGTTGAAGGTCTTTGTAACTTTAGGCCAGTGCGTGTGGATGATTGACTGTCCATCCTTTGTCCTCTTCAGGAACACTTCAATATTGAACCGTGGGTGTTGTATGAATACCTTCCTCGCCTCCTGACCATATAGGTGGTTTGAGAGGTAATCATAAGTGAACTGCTTTGGAAAGACCTGAAAACAAGGATGTGCATAAATATCTTCCCTATATTGGAAATGGGGCAAAGGAATAAAAAAGGCAAGGAATAATAGTTAGTACCATCCTGTAGTGAACTGATGTCTTCCTAATTGTGCAGACAAAGATCTTGTTGTTTTTTGTCGCTAATTTCATTATCCTTGTCAGGACCCCGATCCCAAGTCACATCGATCTAGCCGGTAACACCTCATATCACTTTGCGGCCTCACGCACGGTATTCCCATGGGTGTCGCCTTACCATGGCCCGGGACCGTTTGCGCCTTTCGGCTCACGTATATGATAGTGTCGCTAGCATCCATATGACAGAGAACCTGGGCCGACATGACTAGTCGTGAACCCAAAGTGGCACTAACTTACGGGGACATGCATATATGAATCAACATTGAGCATGTTGGTCAGCATCATGTGAATCCGGGCTGTAGCACTGGGCTAACAGGACTCCGGTGAACCGGGCTATAGCAGGCTAGGCAGGGCTCCGGATGTCACCGCGTGACATTTCCCCAAAGGGGCAGACACAGGAACGAAGTGAATCACATGCCGGCCAGTCAATTGTTCCGGACCAGTAGTGCTGGGCTAGCAGGACTCCGGTGAACCGGGCTGTAGCGGACTACTATGGCTCATGGAAGCACAAGACTACATTTCCCCATAAGAGAGGCTACCAAGGATAAACAACTAGGTTGTCGGATCCCACACATACCAAGCATTTCAATCATACACACAATATGCTCGATATGTGTAAATACAACATGGCATCACAGCATAACTCTACGACTCAATTATTTATTCATTAGGCTCCGAGCAGCCAAGTATTACAATCATGGTCTCATGACCCAACATACATAGCATACAAGCATCGAGCGGAATCATAAACATGTCTGAGTACAGACAACTACCAATGAAAAAGGCTAAGAAACCTGACTATCTACAAGACCCTCCCAAGGGTACAAGATCGTAGCTGATGTAACAAGCTAAACGTCGAAGTCCACGCGGAACTACTAGAGAGACTGACGTCTCTCTGCAAAACATAAAATAGGCAAACGTGAGTACAAACGTACCCAGCAAGACTTACATCAGAACTAGCTACATATGCATCAGTATCAACAAAGGGGGTGGTGGAGTTTGACTGCAGCAAGCCAGCTTTGACTCAGTGGCTATCCTAAACTATGACTGCAAGTAACTCTTTTGAGGTGGCGCACACGAGTCCACATATTTACCAAATCAATACACCACTATGGATCCACTCCCGTCTCCCCACGAGAAGGCCATCCATAGCACTCACGCTTATCTTGCGTATTTTAGAGTATCCACTTTCACTTGTCTATGAACTATACAGGCAACCCAGAAGTCCTTTTCCTCGGACACGGCTATTCGAATAGATGATGTTAACCCTGCAGGGGTGTACTTCTTCACACACGCTCTCGCCACTTACCACCATGTACACGTCGTGTATCTCGACAACCTTCAAGCGGAAGCCTGGCGTGGGAGTCGGCCACGACCTGACTAACCACACAAGTCTCTAGTCCAGGTTTATCGCCTATTCGGGTTCCATCCGCAAGGGGATCCGGCCGGGGTGTCACTCACGGCCCCAAACGATGCGAGCAGGGTTCCCAAGCCCACCATCTGGGTGCCACTTGGTACACCGTGCCACTATGCCTAGTCTGTCCCAAGCCCACCTGTACCGGGTGCCACTTGGTAGACTACTAACACTACCTACAAACACCAGAAACTAGTTGCAACTCCTGGACAGAGATCAGGTTGATTAATAAGTCAAGAGAGCTTGGAGTGCCCGGAGCCCAATGTGTGGTAGTAACTGTTCATGGATCACAAACACAGAACTCAGTTCCTGAGGATGGCTGCAATGAGACTACCCACAATGTACTCCTACATGCCCTCTCACCGCTACCTTTACCAAATCGTGTTCACACACTTAGCTCTCAACAGTAGGACATGTTCACCACATTCCAATTCATCCCCGATGAATCAGACCTGACTCAACTCTAAGCAATAGCAGGCATGACAACAAGCATGAATGAGTAGGCACATCAGGGCTCAAACAACTCCTACTAATGCTAGTAGGTTTCATCTATTTACTGTGGCAATGACAGGTCATGCAGAGGAAAGGGGTTCAACTACCGCAACATGTAACAGTTTAATCACTGTTGTCCTAATGCAGTAAAAGAGAGCAGGAGGGAGAGAGTGGGATTGTATCAGAATGAACAAGGGGGGTTTTGCTTGCCTGGCACTTCTGAAGATGATATAACTCTTCATCGATGTCATCCAACTCATCGTCGGAACGAACGTCTACCGAGAGGGAACAACCACCGGCAAACACAAAAGGAACCGCAATCAATGCAATGCACATTCATATGAATGATATGTCATATCAAGGTACTAAATTGACCTAGTGCAACAGTTACTCATATTCATTGAAGTGGAATTCAAACCTATAGCAAATTCCAACTCCAAAACTAATTACCATTTATTCCATAATCATGAATTGTCCTATTCAGTGAGGTTAACTTGTTCAAACATGCATGAAAATGCCATATTCAGATTCTTTGTATTTTTCTGATCATTTTTCATATAAAAATTATTTGATTTGGAGTTACGGTTGAATTTCTATGAATTTTAGAAGTTTTGGATATTTCCTGAAATAAATAAATCATTTAAGATTTATTTCAATTCCAGAAAAGTGATTACTGCGTCAGCATGACGTCACTAAGTCAACTACGCTGACCCAGGTCAAACCTGACCATCGGGTCCCGCATGTCGGTGTAACAGGGTCAGCAGCAGAGGCTGACCAGTGGGGCCAGGTCAACGCTGAGGTGGCAAGGTCAAACTGGCCAGTGGGCCACGACATTATCTTAATCTAAGCAGGGGAATAAACCTGTGATCAATTAAGGGTGTGGGGCCCATTTGTCAGTGACAGAGGAGGTTAGTTGGCCCCGTCATTAGTACTAATGACGGTGCCACGTCAGCTGCCGCCAGGGTTGGTCGCCGGCGAGCACGCAGCACGGCGGAGGGCTTCGGGTTTGCGCTATAGGGCACGGATCGACGAGCGGTTTGCGGCTACGGGTTGCTGGCGCTTGTGCGCATCTAGTGGTGCTCTCAGCTTCACCGGGGATGGACCAGAACGGCAGCGGTGATGGCAAGTGTGGCGACCGGCGTTCGGGCGTCGAACGAATCGATGGTGCAGGGCATGGCAGGAGCCGCGGGTAGGCGCGTTGGACTCGTGGGGGTGCGGTGAGCTTAGTGGTAAGCTCGGACACGTGCTTGCACGGCCGTAGCCGCGGTGGCGACATGGCCGGTGGCGAGGAGCAATCGGCTCTGATATCCACAGTGGTTAGAGGACGCGGACGAGCGCGGGGAGAGAGGGGAAAAGGGAAGGGGCTCACGGCGAATGCAGCAAAGTCAACGGCGAGATCGTGGAGGGTCTGGAGCTCGCGAATCCACGATGGCGAGCTTCAGTGGCCGACAATGAAGAAGATGGAGATGGCGTCGATGCAGAGCTTCCCGGGTCGCTTGGCTCATTGAGGACGTAGCAGGCGGCGAGCGGAGCTCTGGGGCAAGATGAGAGACCCAGAGGGGCACGGTGGCTACGGTGAACGGCGTCGGTGGCGACGAGCGGGTTCGGGTCTGCTCGGGAGAGGGGCTAGAGGCTGAGGGAGAGAGCAGAGAGCGAGGGGTGAGACAGAGGGGGCTGCGGGGCGTCTCCAGACGCGTCGGGGGCGCCTCGGTGGCAAGGAGGAGGTGGCCAGGGGCGGCGCGCGGGCGACAGGCAGCAGCCTGCCTGCTCTGGCGGGAGGTTGGTGATGACTGGCACTGTGGACCAGTGGGCCGCACAGTGCTGGGACAGCTGGGGCGCCAGATGGGCCGCATGTAAGTTAGGTAGGTCTTCTGTCCTTTTCCTTTTATTTCTGTTTTCTAATTCTTCTGTAATTTTAGGGCTTTAATTAAAATACTAAAACTAACTCAAAAATCGTGAAACTTCTCAAGCCCACTGTTTGGAATATTTCCAACAGTAAACATTTTCGTTCATGATTATTTGGACATTTAAAATATTATATAGCATTTAAATGCCCAAATGCAAGTACCTTATGATTTAATTCAAAAATCCAGAATAGCCTAGAAATATGTGCATCATTTTTGGCAGAGGTTTTCACCTTTAACAAAGATCATGAACTTTTCTAAAGGGCATTTCGGTTCACTGAAACTATTTTTATTGAACCTAGTTGAATTCATTTGATGCTAGGGTTTCAACAATCCCCATTTCAACTTTCAAAAAAATTTAGACATGATGCATGGATGCTTGTGCAACTATTTGCAATCAAATTCTAGGGCTGTGACAACTCACCCCCAATAACAAGAATCTCGTCCCGAGATTCAAGACGTGAGGTCAGAAGACAGAGGGACACAAAGCTAATACGATCTTCACGATCCAACTGTCCTTCTCGAAGATGTTGATTCATTGCATCATCTTGATCTTGACGTCTTGCTTTGAGAACTTCATCCAACATGACCATTGAGAAGAAATGGAGAATTTTTAGAAGAATTGATCTTCTTGAGGTTCGAGTAACTTAGGATCATCTTGATGATCACAAGATCAACTCACGGAATGAGACGTAGAAACATTCTCTGGAGCTGAGAGGCAAAACATTACCATGATCCCATAACGAGGCACCTTGGGAGAGGTGACTCATAGAATTATTCCCTTAAGTGGCAAAAAGAATTACTTTTGATAAAAAGATCATTGAAACTCTTTATACCAGCCTAAGACAATCACAATCGATCTTGTGAAGTAGTTCGAAGGAATGGCATACTCAGACTAGAATGGATGATGTGGACTACCTTGTTGAAAACAACGCAATGGATGATTTTTGCTTATCATCGGAAATGGATGGGACCCATGGTAGGACCACTTTTGAAGATGATCCTGGATAAGAATTACTAAGAAGGCATCCCATAGTAAAATGGCACAAAGACGGGTGCAAGCTGGGAACAAAATGCAAATGCTGGGAATGTTCCAACCATCATATCTGCCTGAGATTCAGATCTGGTTGTTAACAGGATATTTCAGACGTCATCTCTGGAAAAGAAAGTTTGCAACAAAAACCGACGAGATGAAGTTGCGAGATTCTCGAGAAATGAACTATGATAGCAAGCTCCAAAACATGAGCTGGTTCTGCTACACGCATGTGAACACGCTGTCCCAGACAAGCATGACCACACAGTAGTCTTACAAAGAAACACTACCGATTCAAGTGGGGAACCATCATTGAGGATATCAAAGTCTTGTGCATTACCATGGATTAGTGCTTAACTCCTTTTCCTAGAACAAATCAGTCAGTGGCTTGGTGTGCTACGGAATTCATATGGAACGAAGATGATCAGTCAACAGACCACATAATACTTTGCACATGCATGGCTGACTTGGGATGATTCCAGAGGAAGCAAAAACAAGCTTTCTCGAGTTCATGGCGGCAACTCGCATCAAATGCACATGAATTAGAGGAAGTCACTTCTTGCATCAAAACATCTACTTCATGAGCTAACACAAAGATGATCCTTACAAAAGTTTCCAACACTAGCTTAATGTCCACAAAATCATGGAGAAAGTAAGGATGTTGTCGATGGGCTCAACAACAAGTTATCAAGATTTCCATAAGATGGAATTCCACGGCTATGTGAACAAGGCGATAGCATCGGTCAGAACAAAGGATATAACGGTGTATGCCCGAGGAAACAACCAACGGTAAGACAACATTACGAACACCATTGGTTCTGATTTGATTTGATGATAGCCCATACTCAAATCAAAGATTGGTAAGATAATAGATCCAACAACTGATCATGAGTGTCAATCGGTGAAGATGTCATCTTTCTTCAAGACACACACAAACAAAAGATATCCCTTTGAATGATCAGAGTCAGATAAAGCTTTTATCTTCCAACTCTCCAAGTTATTGTTTAGCTTATCCAACTAGTTCAGGGGTATCCAACACAGATCCTTGGAGAAAGGGTGGTTTATGGAAAAACCAACTTGATCACGAACTCAACATAACAGTTAGGTGACAACCTGGTAATACTTCCGAGAAGATATTCGGAAAATCACGAACCACCGATATGTTATAGAACTCGAGAACAATCTTGCTTTTCAGGGAAAGACGATATGATCAAAAGAGAGAGAGGGATTGGCACAATCCTAACTCATTGATCGAAGAGTGCACCAGAAATAAGGACTAGGTAGCACGAGCAATCTTAGGATGATGATTCAATAACCAACACGCTAAGAATGAAATTATTGTCCATTAGCTACCAAGCAACGGGGTTGCTAGTAGTATTGATTTCACACATCATAGTTCACTTGTCGTCATTCCGGTTGCAACAACACGGGGACCGAGGAATGAAAAATGATAGCGAGAAGTATCACTGCATCAAGAATTCATAAGAGATGGTGCAATTCTCATGACATTCCTGACATAAAGAGGCAACACTCCAAGGTAGAGGAGAACAAAAGCTGGATTGGCATTTCGATCTGCGGATTACAACTACTTTGCCCCAACCCTAAATATGGATGAGGTATTGGAGTTTGTTTCTCCTAGTCATTCCGGAATAGAATGGACTGACGGACCTCAAGAGTAAAAGGCAGCGATGAACATGAATGCACGCCTACTCTTGACTATCAACTGATAGACTAAGGGAGGAATACCACTGAAGAGGGACAACTCAAGGAACGTATGATTTTTTTAGTTGTGGATGCATAGATTAATATGTCGAACCAAGTTCAACAGGTTTCTTCCAGATAACCCATGCAGAAAGGTAGAACTGGCAGAATCACAATTATGAAAGGAGAACTCCTCAAGAGTACTCTGATTGTGAGCTTTTGGTTAAAAGAACTTCTGCCTTAATGGTTCATGGTATTTGGAAGAAGGAAATACCATGGACCACGAGGACTATCGCAAAGGTTACTAATATCCTAAAGGTACAAGCAACACTATCAACACGAGGTAAGTAGAGTGAATCTTGGGTCAAGAACCCAGGAGTAGAATACCTACTACTAAATGGCATCACGGGATGCTTTCGAGAATGGTGGCCAAAATCATCACACCGGGAACACAAAGCATTGCTAGATTACTAGGTGGTTCTCTAAGACACCTAGGGTCATAATAATAGCTCCAACATATATGTCGAGGCAACGAAGTACCTCAACAGACCGATTAGTGTGGTTAAACTGGCCCAAAGGGACATCAGGAACGGGAGGAAGGGATTTGCAAATGCATCAGACTAGTAAGAAACCAAGGATGACTCGGACAACATAACGGCTGTAAATGCTCTAAAAGATTGGGACATTCTGCAAAAATGGTGGCATAACCACTCAACATCACAATATCAAGGTTCCGAGACCAACTGTTAACACACGAAAGTAGTAGGAACAAAACTGAGGCTTAACCAACAATCCTATAAGTCTACTGATTAGTAACGCATGATCCTGATAGAAAGATGAGAAGCCTAGTCCTTAATCCCCGTAGAAAAGAAGAGGTTGACTCAGATCAGAAGGGCATAAGGTAAAGGAGTAAAAAGAGCCTTACGTTCCCTTCCACAATCAATTCCCTTACATAACTAAAGAATCTCTAGACTCAACTTCGACCAGTTTGCTTGGTAATCCTACAGGCAGTCAGGCTCTGATACCAAAGCTGTTAGGACCCCGATTCCAAGTCACATCAATCTAGCCGGTAACACCTCATATCACTTTGCTGCCTCACGCACGATATTCCCACGGGTGTCGCCTTACCATGGCCGGGGACCTTTTGCGCCTTTTGGCTTACGTATATGATAGTGTCGCTAGCATCCATATGACAGAGAACCCGGGCCGACATGACTAGTCGTGAACCCAAAGTGGCGCTAACTTACGGGGACAGGAATACATGAATCAACATCGAGCATGTCGGTCAGCAGCGTGCGAATCCGGGTTGCAGCACTGCGCTAACAGGACTACGGTGAACCGGGCTGTAGCAGGCTAGGCAGGACTCCGGATGTCACCGCGTGAAATTTCCCCGAAGGGACAGACGCAGGAACAAAGTGAATCACATGCCGGCCAGTCAAGTGTTCCGGAGCAGTAGTGCTGGGCTAGCAGGACTCCGGTGAACCGGGCTGTAGCGGACTACTATGGCTCATGGAAGCACAAGACTACATTTCCCCATAAGAGAGGCTACCAAGGATAAACAACTAGGTTGTCGGATCCCACACATACCAAGCATTTCAATCATACACACAATATGCTTGATATGTGTAAATACAACATGGCATCACAGCATAACTCTACGACTCAAGTATTTATTCATTAGGCTCCGAGGAGCCAAGTATTACAACCATGGTGTCATGACCCAACATACAGAGCATACAAGCATCGAGCGGAAGCATAAACATGTCTGAGTACAGACAACTACAAATGAAAACGGCTGAGAAACCTGACTATCTACAAGACCCTCCCAAGGGTACAAGATCGTAGCTGAGGTAACAAGCTAAATGTCAAAGTCCACGCGGAACTACTAGCGAGACTGACGTCTCTCTACAAAACATAAATTAGGCAAACGTGAGTACAAATGTACCCAGCAAGACATCAGAACTAGCTACATATGCATCAGTATCAACAAAGGGGGTGGTGGAGTTTGACTGCAGCAAGCCAGCTTTGACTCAGTGGCTATCCTAAACTATGACTGCAAGTAACTCTTTTGAGGTGGCGCACATGAGTCCACATATTCACCAAACCAATAGACCACTATGGATCCACTCCCGTCTCCCCATGAGAAGGCCATCCATAGCACTCACGCTTATCTTGCGTATTTTAGAGTATCCACTTTCACTTGTCTATGAACTGTACAGGCAACACAGAAGTCCTTTTCCGCGGACATGGCTATTCGAATAGATGATGTTAACCCTGCAGGGGTGTACTTCTTCACACACGCTCTCGCCACTTACCACCATGTACACGTCGTGTATCTCGGCAACCTTCAAGCGGAAGCCTGGCGAGGGAGTCGGCCATGACCTGACTAACCACACAAGTCTCTAGTCCAGGTTTATCGCCTATTCGGGTTCCATCCGCAAGGAGATCCGGCCGGGTTGTCGCTCACGGCCCCAAATGATGTGAGCAGGGTTCCCAAGCCCACCATCCGGGTGCCACTTGGTACACCGTGCCACTGTGCCTAGTCTGTCCCAAGCCCACCTGTACCGGGTGCCACTTGGTAGACTACTAACACTACCTACAAACACCAGAAACTAGTTGCAACTCCTGGACAGAGATCAGGTTGATTAATAGGCCGAGAGAGCTTGGAGTGCCCGGAGCCCAATGTGTGGTGGTAACTGTTCCTGGATCACAAACACAGAACTCAGTTCCTGAGGACGGCTGCAATGAGAGAACCCACCATGTACTCCTACATGGCCTCTCACCGCTACCTTTACCAAATCGTGTTCACACACTTAGCTCTCAACAGTAGGACATGTTCACCACATTCCAATTCATCCCTAATGAATCAGACCTGACTCAACTCTAAACAGTAGCAGGCATGACTACAAGCATGAATGAGTAGGCACATCAGGGCTCAAACAACACCTACTCGTGCTAGTAGGTTTCATCTATTTACTGTGGCAACGACAGGTCATGCAGAGGAAAGGGGTTCAACTACCGCAACATGTAACAGTTGAATCGCTGTTGTCCTAATGCAGTAAAAGAGAGCAGGAGCAAGAGAGTGGGATTGTATTGGAATGAACAAGGGAGGTTTTGCTTGCCTGGCACTTATGAAGATGATATAACTCTTCATCGGTGTCATCGAACTCATCGTCGAAACGAACGTCTACCAAGAGGGAACAACCACCGGCAAACACAAAAGGAACTACAATCAATGCAATGCACATTCATATGAATTATATGTCATATTAAGGTACTAAATTGACCTAGTGCAACAGCTAGTCATATTCATTGAAGTGGAATTCAAACCTATAGCAAATTCCAACTCCAAAACTAATTACTATTTATTCCATAATCATGAATTGACCTATTCAGTGAGGTAAACTTGTTCAAACATGCATGAAAATGACATATTCAGATTCCTTGTATTTTTCTGATCATTTTTCATATATAAATTATTTGATTTGGAGTTACGGTTGAATTTCTATGAATTTTAGAAGTTTTGGATATTTCCTGAAATAAATAAATCATTTAAGATTTATTTCGATTTTAGAAAAGTGATTACTGCGTCAGCATGACGTCACTAGGTCAACTACGCTGACCCAGGTCGAACCCGACCATTGGGTCCCGCATGTCGGTGTAACAGGGTCAGCAGCAGAGGCTGACCAGTGGGGCCAGGTCAACGCTGAGGTGGCAAGGTCAAACTGGCCAGTGGGCCATGACATTATCTTAATCTAAGCAAGGGAATAAACCTGTTATTAATTAAGGGCGTGGGGCCCATTTGTCAGTGATAGAGGAGGTTAGTTGGCCCCGTCATTAGTACTAATGACGGTGCCACGTCGGCTGCCACCGGGGTTGGTCGCCGGCGAGCACGCAGCACGGCGGAGGGCTTCGGGTTCGCGCTATAGGGCACGGATCGACGAGCAGTTTTGCGGCTACGGGTTGCTGGCGCTTGCGCGCATCCAGTGGTGCTCTCAGCTTCGCCGGGGATGGCCCAGTACGACGGCGGTGATGGCAAGTGCGGCGACCGGCGTACGGGCGTCGAACGAATCAACGGTGGAGGGCATGGCAGGAGCGGCGGGTAGGCGCGTTGGACTCGTGGGGGTGCGGTGAGCTTAGTGGTAAGCTCGGACACGTGCTTGCATGGCCGTAGCCGCGGTGGTGACATGGCCGGCGGCGAGGAGCAATCGGCTCCGATGGCCACGGTGGTTAGAGGACGCGGACGAGCGCGAGGAGAGAGGGGAAAAGGGAAGGGGCTCACGGCGAATGCAGCAAAGTCAACGGCGAGGCCGGGGTGGGTCTGGAGCTCGCGGATCCACGCCGGCGAGCTTCAGTGGCCGACGATGAAGAAGATGGAGATGGCGTCGATGCAGAGCTTCCTGGGTCGCTTGGCTCATTGACGTAGCAGGAGGCGAGGCGGAGCTCTGGGCAAGATGAGAGACCCAGAGGGGCACGGTGGCTACGGTGAACGGCGTCTGTGGCGACGAGCGGGTTCGGGTCTACTCAGGAGAGGGGCTAGAGGCTGAGGGAGAGAGCAGAGAGCGAGGGGAGAGACAGAGGGGGCGGCGGGGCGTCTCCAGACGCGTCGGGGGCGCCTCGGTGGCAAGCAGGAGGTGGCTAGGGGCGGCGCACGGGCGACAGGCAGCAGCCTGCCTGCTCTGGTGGGAGGTTGGTGATGACTGGCAATGTGGACCAGTGGGCCGCACAGTGCTGGGCCAGCTGGGGCGCCAGATGGGCTGCAGGTAAGTTAGGTAGGTCTTCTGTCCTTTTCCTTTTATTTTTGTTTTCTAATTCTTCTGTAATTTTAGGGCTTTAATTAAAATACTAAAACTAACACAAAAATCATGAAACTTCTCAAGCCCACTGTTTGGAATATTTCCAACAGTAAACATTTTCGTTCATGATTATTTGGACATTTGAAATATTATATAGCATTTAAATGCCCAAATACAAATACCTTATGATTTAATTCAAAAATCTAGAATGGCCTAGAAATATGTGCATCATTTTTGGCAGAGGTTTTCACCTTTAACAAAAATCATGAACTTTTCTAAAGGGCATTTGGGTTCATTGAAAATATTTTTATTGAACCTAGTTGAATTCATTTGATGCTAGGGTTTCAACAATCCCCATTTCATCTTTCAAAGAAATTTAGACATGATGCATGGATGCTTGTGCAACTATTTGCAATCAAATTCTAGGGCTGTGACAATCCTAACAATCTTTTTGAGTTTCTTGACTTGAATGATATTCACGGACAACTCATTTCCCCATATGCAAAAAGGGTCGAACAGTGGGTCAAAACCTCTGACAGCAGGACCTACATGTGGAAGACCAAATTGTTAAAAACCTAAATATTAGAATGGTTCCTGCAATTGCACAATAATGTGCTATTAGACAACGGACCATGCACGTGCTAACCCCGATTGTAAACCTCAGTGCTTCCCATTGTTTCCCTACAACACATAGAAGGTAGTTAGTCATCAGGTTAAGTAAGGGTTCGCATGCTATCAGTAAAATATGTTGACGCAAAATAAGCACATTGCAGATTCATCAGATTAATTCAAGCCACATGGAAAACCCATTTATCCAAACTAAGCATGATTAAGAACAAGGAAATATAGCACTTGAATATGTTTCTCATGTATTAAGTGCAGCCAAATTCGATTTATTCCTCACAAGCACAACAATACAAAATTCTACCCATGACAATTGGACATCGCATTGCAGAATTGAACAAAGCAGTTAACTAAACGCCACAACAAATGAACCAAACATTAACTAAGCACCACATTGCACAATATAACATACTCCTAATAGAAGATCAGACAGTTAACCAAACCAAGCATGCTTAACAACTTGGAAATATAGCAATTGTATTTGTTTCTCATGTATTTACTAAAGCCAAATTCAATTTATTCCTCACATGGTATACAATAACAGAATGCACCCACAACTATTGAACATCGCATTGCAGAATTGACCAAACAGTTAACTAAACACCACAACAAATGAACCAAATGTTAACTGAGCACCACATTGCACAATATAACATACTCCTAATAGAAGATCAGACAGTTAACCAAACCAAGCATGCTTAACAACTTGGAAATATAGCAATTGTATTTGTTTCTCATGTATTTAGTACAGCCAAATTCGATTTATTTCTCACATGGTATACAATAACAGAATGCACCCACAACAATTGAATATCGCATTGCAGAATTGAACCATACAGCCAACCGCGTCGCGTTGTCGGCGCGCGAGGCATTGATGGTGGTCTTGACAGCGAGGTGCTCCTCCAAGATCTGGGGGTCGACACGAATGGCAGCCATTGCAACCTCAAGCACGCGTGCGGCCGTGATTTGCTTCTCCGCTGCCAAATGCTCCTTGAGATCCTGGCTATACTGCGCGCACCATGGCTTAGGGTGGCGCTTATTTTGTGGAGGGGTCTGTGATTTGGGTGGAAGGTGTCGTGCCTGTCGGTGTCCTGGGAACGGGGGAACCCGTGGCATGGCTCCATCAACGGCCCGGTATGGCTCAGCTTCAGCAGCAATAGCTCAAGACGCTCGTGAGGGGCCAAGCCTCGCAAGGCGGACGACGCCAAGACCTCCTGGGGGGAGGGGCTCACTAGGCTGGCTCCCGAGGAGCGGAGATATGTATGCAAGGGGCACCTCGTGAGGTTCACATGACATGAGCCATGACGACCAAGGCCAGGCGGGTGCCAGCGGGTGTAGTGTACCAGCTTCCCCTTTGGTGCTAAGGGGGCAAGTGCAGGCGCAGAGTCCTGAGGAGTCAAGAAAAGGTTTCCATATCGGTGCAACAAGACAAAGACCGCCAGGACGGCAGGACGGAGGTCATCGCAGATCCCGCAGCAGCGTCACCACCAGAGCCTTTGGCACGTGAAGACTACTTTTGTCAGGATAGCTTGTACTAGTTGTCTCCCTTCAAATTTGGCCGTTGTGGGATCCTTCCCGCCTACATTTGGGAAGAGGACGAGGGCCTCTATAAATAGGACTTAGCCACCACCATCTTGGATCAGAGCCATTCCACCAAAGCCATCTCACCAGCTCATCGAGCTCAAGAACACATCACCTACTAAGGCTGTTCATCCACTGTACTAGTTCATCCTCAACCCCTCGAGGCAATCCACCACAAAGCTGGAGTAGGGTATTACACTGCAAGGTGGCCCGAACCAGGATAAATCTCTGTGTCTCTTGTTCTTTGGGTTCATCGAGCTAGGCCGTGGAATCGTTGGGTAGGCAGGCTGGGGAGAGAGAGTTCTTCGTGCGCACCCCAGAGTTCGAACCTCTCAAGGGTCTGCGGAACCCACAATCCGACATTTGGCGCGCAAGGTAGGGGTGCGCCGAAACGTCTCTTCCGTCGATCGACGCACCACCGCCCCACCGCTTGCATGGCTGATGCTCGTCGAGCCCGAGCTGAGCACCGAGCCGCTCTCAACGCCCACGTCGCCCAGACGGCGCCCGTCGGCAGGCCTCCCCGACGATCTCCATCACCCGCTGCCAACGCCGCCACCGGCCCGGTGGGGAACGAGCAGCAAGCTTCACCGCTGCACCCTTCCGTGCGGCGGCACGGACGCACCGCCACCCCATCGCTGACTCCGGCCGGCTCATCGTCCCATGCTCGTCGCGGACCCACGGACGTGCAGGCTGCGCTGCTCATGGAGTGCGAGCTCCTGCACTACCGCCCCGTCGACGACCTCTACGAGGACTGGCTGGACCGCATCGCCGAGCTCGTCAGCGCAGCTGGGGGCTCTCCTGCGCCTTCCCTCTTGCTATCTCGCCCACCTCCTGCTGCGGGCGACGTAGCCCATGGAGCACCTCCGCCACCTCCACGTCAAGACGTCGCCCTCGCACCAAGACGCGCGGCCCCGCGACGCGACCCACCGTGCAGGGCGCCTGCGCATGAAGAAGAAAGCTGCCAGGAGGTCCAGCGGCCTTAAGAAGATGCTCCCGCACTCCCAGCACCACCACGTGAAGACCACGCGCAGCCTGCAATGGCGGCGCGTGGGTACCAAGACTAAGCTCTGCCCCTATGACGGGCTCCGGTGACTACAGCGGGCTGCCTTGCCTTCACTCCCGAGCTGTGTAGCATCGTCTGGCTTGGGAAGTTCAAGCCTGACCTGCCTCCGCGCTACGATAGCACGCCCGACCTTGCTGAGTTCTTGCAGCTCTACGAGCTGAGCATCGAGGCGGCCAACAGCGACGAGAAGCTCATGGCAAAACTGGTTTCCCATTGTCGGTGTCAAAACCGGTGGATCTCGGGTAGGGGGTCCCAAACTGTGCGTCTAAGGTCGATGGTAACAGGAGACAGGGGACACGATGTTTACCCAGGTTCGGGCCCCCTCTATGGAGGTAATACCCTACTTCCTGCTTTATTGATCTTGATGAATATGAGTATTAGAAGAGTTGATCTACCACGAGATCATAATGGCTAAAACCCTAGAAGTCTAGCCTGTATGATTATGATTGTCCCTATGGACTAAACCCTCCGGTTTATATAGACACCGGAGGGGACTAGGGGTGTACAATGTCGGTTACAGAGAAAGGAATCTTCATATCCGGATGCCAAGCTTGCCATCCACGCCAAGGAGAGTCCCATCCAGACACGGGTGAGAGTCTTCGGTCTTTTATCTTCACAGCTCATCAGTCCGGCCCATGTCCAACAGGCCGGACGCCCGAGGACCCCTTAGTCCAGGACTCCCTCAGTAGCCCCCGAACTAGGCTTTCAATGACGATGTGTCCAGCGCGCAGATTGTCTTCGGCATTGCAAGGCCGGTTCCTCCTCCGATGACTTCAAAGAGTTGTATTCGGCCTTCCATTTAATGTCCTACCCATCGGCTTCTGTGCATCCATAGCTTCATCTTCCACGTGTCGAGCGAATACGAGATGTCAGGGTATTTTTTGCGTATAACACCCCGGCCATGTAAGAAAAGCGTCTATTTAAAGGGATTGGATCTCTGATCCATTCCATATCACGCGGAAAATCCTCACAGCTTGCTAGGAGAGACCACTCCAACATGGCTAGCGCTCCCAGTTCTTCCTCCTGTCCCCATGGCCCTGAAAAAGGCAATTGGGAGAGATGTTCCGTATCCCACGGTCAGCTAGTGAAGCTGCAGACACAGGGATTTCTTCCCCCCGCGGATCTAGTCCCCATTCAAGCAGGATTGACTTCCTTCAACGGTGGGGCTTAGGCTGAGAATTTCCCCAATCCATCCAGGGGGAACGAGTGTGCTTTGTTCCCTACCTGCTAAGAGGCGTCGGATTTCCAATCCATCCATTCCTCCGAGGACTTCTGGAGTATTATGGCCTCAAACAGCACAATTTCACTCCTGCCTCCATCCTGCACATCGCAGGTTACGTCGCTCTTTGTGAGCTATTCCTTGGTTGTGAGGCCCATTTCGAATTATGGAGGAAACTATTCTGCCTCATCCCTCGTAACCAAGAGGGATCAATATTCAAAGTGGGCGGAGCCGAGGTATGGCACATCGCTAGGACCGGATACCTGTCCGGCACGCTGAAGAAGGCATCCGAAGAGTGGCCTTCCGAATGGTTCTATATTGAGGACGTCGCCCTTCCTGACCCAGTCCGAATGGGTCTGCCCGAATTTTCAGGCGCTCCGTTGAAGAAACGCCACAGCTGGCACCCTCGGAGCCTCGACGAGGAAGAAAGCGTGGAAGTCCGTCAATTGATGGGCAAGATAAAGACGCTCACCCAGTCCGGATTATCAATACTTAAGGTAATGGCGACTTCCCTAGCGCGGGGGGTTCAGCCACTCCAATACAGAGGGCTTCCCATGTGGCACTATAATGGGGAAGATGACGCCTCCCGCTGAGGTCGGAAGGGTCCGGACACCCCCGCCGCTTCGGCCAAAATATTGGCCGAACTGTACAAAGGGGAGAAAGAGGAGTTCACTCGTATCAAACGTCGAGATGGATTTTCCATGTACAATCCTCCCCGCTGGGTGAGTTATAATCCCACCACTTTACTCAATCCTCTCCCTGAGTCACTCTCAATGGACTTTAACCCATCAATTTGCAACAGGAATGGCGGAAGGTTACCGAGGGGATCCATAGCCCCGCCCCACAGCTAGAGGATCACAACCGGGACCTTGACCCCGGATTCGAAGAGGATCCGGACATATTTGTGGAGCTTGAGGATGGAGAGTTCTACCAGACGAGCTTTGACGGCACGGAAGTGGCCATCATCGCCGACTATCCCGGCCTCCTCCCTGCCTCGCATGTAAGTGATCAAGAGACACCTTCTTCGAAAGAGCTTCCTCATTACGCCTCACTCACCGCACTATTTCATGCTCCAAAGGGGAGGCGCCCGACGCCTCAACATGTGCCGGAGGTGTCTCCTAAGAGAGCAGCGCCCGCATCGAACAAATCTTCGAAGTGGAAAACGAATGTCAACACGGCAGAGCCTTCAACAAAGAGGTATGGTTTTTGATCATGCCCCCTGGCAGTCACACCAAACTGTGACATTATCCGGGGATCTTGCCCGCCGCACCTCCGCAAGTCAGGTTCCCGACCCTGCTTTAAAGGCAAGGGCTGATACGGGAGCGACGCCGGATTGTCCTTCGGCAGAGGAGTCGGATTATGTATCCGTCACAAACTCTGAAGTGGAAAGTGCCATGAATCATCGGCGCCGGCGGGCCGCTCTTCACGACCCCGGCTTTATGAAGGAGGCATTCAGCGCCTTCATCTTGGCTGATGCATACATCCGAGCTGCTCGAGACGGGCTTACTAGAGCCACAGGCCAGCATTTGAAAGATATGCGGGTAAGTACATATTTGTACAAATCTGATAATTATATACTAGTAACCCCTGAGACTTGAAGCAGTTAATACAACTGATTTAAGGATCATTGTATAACCAGGTGCTTACGGAGAAGAACAACCTGTTGTCTCAAGAACTAGAAAAGTGTCGGACCCAGCTAACTGCTGCAACCGCCAAACTGGAGAAATCCAAGAAGGCATCGCCTGGTAATGTTCCCCTCCATCGAGAAAATACAATCGTATACCAGAAATACTAACCCTGTTGCACATCTCGTAGCAGGATCATCAGATCAAATGATGGAAGACCTGAAAGTCACGCAAGCGGGTGAACAAGAAGCCAAAAGACTACCGGCCGCGGGCGAACGTGTGCTAAAACGGGTCAGGAAGGATAAAAACAAGCTGCAGGATTCCAACACTCTGCTGGGCGAAGAATTGAAAGATGTTCGAGCCCAGCTAGCTGACTCTGTGAAGGAAAATAAGAGGCTATGAGGCGGCATATTCAGTATGCTTTCGAATTTACCTCTGTGCAATTCAGCGAGGAAAAGAACTGACAAATTTATGTTTGCAGGTATGCTGACTGGCCGTCCCGAAGAGGAAATGTCTGGATCTCAAGGCGACCTGCTACAAGAGCTTCCCCAAAGGCACGAGCAAGTTCGGCAAGCAATGTAGATTGTTGCCAAGGCTTTATGGCCATCAGCCTCCCCTCCAGGAAGTATGGCAGAGCTCGTGGAGCTATTCAAGGGAGCTCGGCGGCGTATTAGATTATGGAAGATATCAGCCTGCCGAGAAGGTGCACGAGAGGCCTGGGCCATGGTGAAGACACGGTACACCAAGCTTGATCCAAATCATATGGCCCGGGTTGGACCTCTAGGGTCAGACGGAAAGGAAATTCCCGTTAGTTCGGTATATGACCAGGTAAAAGTAGTCGCAAAGTATTCCCAATAGGATTGTAAGATAGACAGCCTGTTATATGGCATAGAGGAGGAAGTTTTTGAGTCCCAGTGACTATGTACTTTCCTTGACATATTTGTCCCTAGCCGGATTGTAAAACGATCGTCATGGCAGACCTTTTCGCTTCGACCTCTGTACCCGAAGATACGGAGTGTTTCCGAATACTTGAGCGGCAAGATAGACCGGGGTATGCGTGGAAACCAGCCATAGGGGTCATAGTTGCTTGAACAGACAAGATGTATCTGGCTAGCTATGTTATATTACATTGTAATTGTAAGAAACATCTTCCAGAGAGAATAGTTTCGTTAAGGGTTCCTTTCCCTGGGTGAACATGCGTGAATATGCATGTCCGAACTGTGATTGAAACAATCGCAATATACGTGACATCTGGGGGTTCATAGTGTAGTGAATGTGAAAACGTCTTTACTCCGCCGACCGAATATTCCCTTAAGAACACTTGCTTTCGGCTTCACCCAGTCCGAGGTACACATCTGGATGACCCGGCGGTAACAAGCGCAGAGGTGCTCCCTTTATGCCCTAGCCGAACAAACGGGAACGTAGGGTATAAGCATAGGAGCCAGGCAACCCGGATTGGCCAAAACTTAAGTCATAACGATGCATATAATGGCGAAGAAAAGGTACATATGAGAAAAAAGAAACACATATGTGGTGAGCTTGATGCCTAGAAAATAATAACAAGCTTCTGTACAAGAAGCCCCCAGGTATTATGGGCATACATATTTAAGTATGTGTACGTCGTAGTTGCGCGGTTTAGTCGCACGAGAGCTTTAAAGCTAAAAAAGGCGAAAAGAGAGGTAAAAGTAATGGAAACAAAAGGGAGAAGGAGACGAACAAAGAGTTTGGCGCTAGCCATAGAATCTTCGGAGTTTGGCCGCATTCCATGGGTTCGGCTCTAGGCGATTGTCTAATGCATCACGCAGGCGGTACGCTCCTCTGGTGAGAACTTCGTCAATTATGAAGGGACCCTCCCACTTGGGCTTGAGTTTGTCCTTTTTCTTCTCTGGCAAGCGTAGAACGAGTTCGCCAACATTATAAGTCTTGGCCCGCACTTCTCTGCTTTGATATCTGCGAGCCTGCTGTTGATAAAATGTGGAATAGGCTTTTGTGATGTCGCGCTCCTCCTCCAGGGCATCTAAGCTGTCCTGCCGTTCAAGCTCGGCCTCTCTCTCTTCATACATGCGCACTCGAGGTGAGTCATGAATAATGTCGCAGGGTAACACAGCCTCTGCGCTGTACACCATGAAAAAGGGTGTATATCCGGTAGTGCGATTGGGCGTGGTCCGCAGCCCCCAGAATACGGATTCGAGCTCCTCAACCCAGTGCATGTGTGATTCTTTCAAAGACCGCACTAGTCTAGGCTTGATGCCGCTCATAATAAGACCATTGGCTCATTCGACTTGACCGTTTGTTTGCGGGCGATAGACGGAGGCGTAATCGAGCTTAATGCCCAGATTAGCACATCGGTTTTTCACCTCATCGGCTATGAAATTGGAGCCGTTATCGGTGTTGATGCTGTGTGGGAAACCATAATGGTGCACGACACCCGATATGAAGTCTATCACTGGTCCGGCTTCGGCCGTTTTAACTGGTTTGCCCACTATCCATTTAGTGAACTTATCTACCATGACCAGCAGATATTTTTCTTATGGCTTCCTCCTTTAAGTGGTCCGACCATATCAAGCCCCCAGACCGCAAAAGGCCAAGTGACGGGGATTTTTTGTAGAGTGATGGGTGGCATATGGCTTTGGTTGGCGAAAAGCTGGCATCCGACACAATGTTGGACAAGGTCCTGTGCATCTGCTCGGGCCGTTGGCCAATAGAAACCTGTACGGAAGGCCTTACTTACAAGGGCCCGAGCCGCGGCGTGGTGACCGTCGAGACCGGCATGAATTTCAGCCAAGAGTTGCCATCCCTCTTCTTCGGAGATACATCTTTGGAGTACTCCGGTAGCGCTTTTCTTGTAGAGCTCTCCGTCATGGACCTTGCAGTCTTTCGAGCGCCGAACAATGCAGCGAGCCTCATTCTGATCTTCAGGGAGCTCTCGCCTATTAAGGTAGGCCAAGAAGGGTTCGGTCCATGGGGCAATGACTGCCATGATAAGATGGGCCGATGGTGTTATTTCGGTGGCTGAGCCCCCGATGATATCGGTATTGTGTTTAGAATCTGGGGTATAATCGGGTCCAGAGTGGTGTTGCCGCTCTCCCCTTGCCACACCACAGAAGGCTTGAAGAGCCTTTCCAGAAATATGTTAGGCGGGACGGGGTCGCGCTTGGCACCGATGCGAGCGAGGACATCCGCCGCTTGATTACTTTCTCGAGCCACATGATGAAACTCGAGCCCCTCGAACCGAGCTAACATTTTGAGAACGGCGTTACGATAGGCCGCCATCTTCGGATCTTTGGCGTTGAAGTATCTGTTTGTTTCAGATATTGAGAGGTTTGAATCCCCGCGCACCTCCAGGCGTTGTACGCCCATGGAGACGGACATCCGATGACCATGCAGTAAGGCCTCGTATTCGGCTGCATTGTTGGAGTTCGTGTATAATATTTGGAGTACATACTGAACTGTATCTCCAGTGGGGGATGTTAAGACAATGCCCGCTCCTAAGCCCGCCAGCATTTTGGAGCCATCGAAGTGCATGACCCAGTTGGAATATGTGCCGTACTCTTTTGGAAGTTCGGCCTCTGTCCATTCGGTGACGAAGTCGGCCAGTACTTGGGATTTAATGGCCTGGCGCGGTTTGTATGTTATGTCGAATGGAAGGAGCTCAATGGCCCACTTAGCAATCCAGCCTGTCGCATCGCGGTAGTTTATTATGTCATCAGTGGTACTTCGGAAGCCACCGAGATAGAGCACGCTTGGAAGTAGTGTCGCAGCTTCTGGGATGCCATGAAGACCGCGTATGCTATTTTTTGGTAATGAGGGTACCGGGATTTGCATGGTGTGAGGAGAGTGGATACGTAGTATACCAGCTTTTGAAGCGGGAATTTGTGTCTGTCCTCCTCTCGCTCGACGACGAGCACCGCGCTCACCACTTGGTGCGTTGGAGATGTATAATAACATTGGTTCGCCGACTCTCAGTGCGGCCAAGATTGGGTTACTTGCTAAAAGAGCCTTTATTTCTTCCAGTCCGGCCGTTGTCACATCCGTCCACTCAAAGTGGTCAGTGCGTCGGAGAAGGCGATACAGTGGCAATGCTTTTTCTCCTAATCTGGAGATAAAGCGGCTTAAAGCTGCCACACATCCGGCTAGTTTTTGGACCTGTTTAAGGTCAGTTGGTATAGCCAATTGTGACAAAGCCCGGATTTTGGCTGGATTGGCCTCAATTCCTCTATTGGAAACGATGAAGCCCAGCAGTTTTCCGGCGGGAACGCCGAAAACACACTTTTCCGGATTGAGCTTGATGTCATATGTACGGAGGTTGTCGAATGTGAGACATAAGTTGTCTATTAGTGACTCGAGGTGCCTAGTCTTGATGACTATGTCACACTACTAGGAAAAGAGCTATAGATGGAATGGCCACTAATGGCGCACTGTACATGTGGTGCGCCATTACTAAATACTAATGGCGCACCATGTGTCGGTGCGCCATTAGTGTGAAAATACTAATGGCCCACCACATCCACGGTGCGCCATTAGTAATTTTTTTTTTCAAAACTACTAATGGCGCACCGTGGGATGGTGCGCCATTAGTAGTTCAACTAGTAATGGCGCACCACCCCACGGTGCGCCATTAGTAATTATGTTTCAAATTTTTTTTTCAAATTTTTTTTATTTTTATTTTTTAAACTACTAATGGCGCACCTGTGAGTGGTGCGCCATTAGTAGTTGTGCGCCATTAGTAGTTCAACTACTAATGGCGCACCACTCCCACGGTGCGCCATTACTAGTTGAACTACTAATGGCGCACCACTCACAGGTGCGCCATTAGTAATTTTGTTACAAATTTTGTTTGTTTCACTTTTTTTTTAAAAACTACTAATGGCGCACGGTTGGGGAGGTGCGCCATTACTAGGTGAACTACTAATGGCGCACCACCCCCACGGTGCGCCATTAGTAACTTGGCCCATTCCACCGAATGCACCCCCCCCCCCGTGGACCGCCTTTTCAGTTTAAAAAAAAAAGAAAATGATGGAAATGTCAAAAAAATAAAATAAAATAAGTTTCCCATGTGATATGTGGTCTAGTTGTTGGGAAAATTAACAAATATGAATTTCGACTTTATTTGCAAAATCTCTCTGGAATTTCTTAAAATGGGCATAACTTTTGCATACGAACTCGGATGAAAAAGTTTTTTATATGAAAAATCATCTACTCGAAAAGTTACATCCGAATTTAATGGGGGGAACCCCGTTAAACATTTTTAAAATCCTCAAAAACCTAACAGAAAAAAGATACGGGGCTTTTAAGATCTGGAGAGGCAAAAAAATTCAAAAAAAATCAAACTTACTAATGGCGCACCTGCCCATGGTGCGCCATTAGTATCTTCCCGCCTTCAAAATTCAAAATAAATCAAAAAAATAAAAAAAGTTACTAATGGCGCACCTGCCCATGGTGCGCCATTAGTATCTTCCCGCCTTCAAAATTCAAAATAAATCAAAAAAAAAAGTAATGGCGCACCTGCCCACGGTGCGCCATTACTATGCCGTATATATGGCTGGGCGTGTCCTCTCCTCCTTACCTCTTCATTCTTCTCCTCCACTCCACCTCTCCTCCACTTCATCTCCTTCTCCCTCCTCTCCGGTGAGCTCCTCCTCCCTCCTCTCCGGTGAGCTCCTCCTCCCTCCTCTCCGGTGAGCTCCTCCTCCCTCCTCTCCGGTGAGCTCCTCCTCCCTCCTCTCCGGTGAGCTCCTCCTCCCTCCTCTTCGGTGAGCTCCTCCTCCCTCCTCTTCGGTGAGCTCCCCTCATGGTTTCTCCTTCCTCCTCTCCGATGCTCCGATGACCTCCTCTCCGGCGACCTCCTCCTCCTCTCCGGCGATGTAGGCGAGCACCTCTCCGGCGACCTCCTCCTCCTCCTCTCCGGCGAACTCCTCTCCGGCAAAAGAACACGGCAAAAGAACATACAAGATCCAAAAATAGGAACAAAATTTGAAATAATATCGTGCAAAAAAATGAGCCAAAAAAAGAGCAAAAAATGGGCAAAAAAATCGCGATCCAGATCCAAATTCAAAAATAGCAAAGGATACTAATGGCGCATCACTAAACAGTGCGCCATTAGTATGCCGAAGTTACTAATGGCGCATCCTGTTGTTGTGCGCCATTAGTATGCCAAAGCACCTGGGTATAGATGGCCCCCTGGGAGGCATACTAATGGCGCATTGTTGTATATACTAATGGCGCATCTGGGGTGCGCCATTAGTATACCAGATACTAATGGCGCACCAGTGGTGCGCCATTAGTAAAATATACTAATGGCGTGCTACTAATGGCGCACCACTAATGCGCCATTAATGGCCAAATTAGGTGCGCCATTAGTAGGCCTTTTCCTAGTAGTGTCATCCACATATGCTTCAACTGTCTTGCCGATTTGTTTCTCTAGACATGTTTGAATCATGCGTTGGTGGGTGGCGCCAGCGTTTTTGAGCCCAAAAGGCATAAGGTCGAAGAAGAAAGGCCCGTATGGGGTAATGAATGTTGTTCCGGCTTGATCGGACTCCTTCATCTTGATTTGATGGTATCCGGAGTATGCGTCAAGGAAACACAGTGAGTCATGTCCTGCGGTTGCATCAATAATCTGATCGATGCGAGGGAGGGGGAAGGAATCCTTAGGGCAGACCTTGTTGAGGTCTTTGAAATCGACGCATAGGCGCCAGGATTTATCCTTCTTTGGTACCATCACCAGGTTTGCTAGCCAGTCCGGGTGTTTTATTTCTCTGATGAATCCAGCCTCGAGTAACTTGGCT
This sequence comes from Aegilops tauschii subsp. strangulata, assembly GCF_002575655.3. Lineage (NCBI taxonomy): Eukaryota > Viridiplantae > Streptophyta > Magnoliopsida > Poales > Poaceae > Aegilops > Aegilops tauschii. The sequence goes on along the minus strand of NC_053037.3, from coordinate 270,891,191 downwards.
AGCTCCTCTCCCATAGCTTGTCGTTTGGGTTCAGAAAAACGCCGCAGTGTTTGCTTCGCTGGTTTATATCCCTTCAATATATTGAGGCTGTGTTCGGCCAACCTGCGTGGGGTTCCCGACATATCAGAACGGTGCCAAGCGAATATGTCCTAGTTCTCACACAGGAACTCTCGTAGCGCGACGTCAACCGTTGGGTCGAGTTGTGCCCCGATGGATGCTGTCTTCTTGGGGTCCGTCGGGTGGACTTGAAATTTGACTATTTCATCTACTGGTTTAAAGGAGGTGGATTTGGTTCGCATGTCCAGGATTATGTCATCCCTATCCAGAGTGGAGCGCAACGCGGTTAGCTCTTTGGCCATGAGGGCTTCAGACAATGCCTCCAGGGCCGGGGATGCGGTTTTGTTTTCGGCGCGGAGTGCTATGTCTGGATCACTGGCAAGAGTGATGATACCGTTGGGCCCGGGAATCTTGAGCTTCATGTACCCGTAATGAGGTATAGCTTGGAAGCGTGTAAATGCATCTCACCCCAATAGGGCGTCATATCCGCTGTTGAAAGGGGCCACTTGGAAGGTTATCTCTTCGGACCGATAATTCTCCGGCGTGCCGAATACCACATCGAGCATGATTTTTCCCGTGCATCGCGCCTCCCGACTGGGAATGATTCCCCAGAAGGTCGTGCTACTTTGCTCGATGCGGCTCCTGTCTATTTCCATTTTATTGAGCGTATCCTCGTAGACGAGGTTTAATCCGCTGGCGCCGTCCATGAGCACTTTAGTGAGCCAAAAACCGTCCACAGTTGGATTGAGGACAAAGGCGGCTAGTGCCCGGACTGTCCGGAATTTTGGTTCGTCACTGGCATTGAAAGTTATGACCGTGTCGTTCCAGGGGTTTATTGCTGCAACTTGGCAGACTTCGGCGAGGTCGCAGAAAGCCCTTTTACGCCGATTGTTTGAAGCAAAAGTCTCGAAGACTGTCAATACGCTGAGGTCGTCATCTTCCGAGGGGTGTTGCTCTGGGGTATTTTTGGTGAGGATATCCTCGCCGCTCTTGGCCACTTGCCGGAGTATCCAACATGCTCTAAAGCTGTGGGTTGGTATGGTGTCCGGTGTTGTGTGTATTTTGCATGGCCTACCGAGCCATCCCTCCAGAACGGTTCCGCACCCCGTGATGTGCTTAGATTTCTTTACTATTGGTTCGGGTGCGCCGCTACGGTGCATCCTTTTTGCCCGGATGAAGGGTTGAGTGGAAACCGGTGATTCCCAGAGAGCTGCCTGGGTTTTCCAGGCGCTTTCCATCGCGCAGTACTTCTGTATGATGGTTGCCTAGTCAGCGAAGTGTAATACGCGACGGCGGTTGATGGCGTTGAGGAGTCCTACGTCCATGCATATTGCAGAATGCTGAGACCGCGTCTTGGTCGCGGCAATCTTTAATCTTGTCTTTGACAAGGAGGAATCTGGCCCAAAAGTGATGGACTATTTCCTGAGACTGCTGCCGTATGTACATGAGATCGCGTATATCTGGGTGGGTGGGTGGCTTTAAATCCGAGCCCTGACCCAATTGGGGATCCGACGTTTGGGAAATCTCCGAACTTAACGGTTCGGGCTCCGTGATATCAATTGATTTTTCAGGCCCATCATCTGATTCTATGTTCGGAGGACAGGGCACGTCGCTCCGCGGGCAGGTATCCGGCTCCTCGATCTCAAAAATCCGTATATAGTTCGTCCTCAATATAGAGGAAGAGTTGCCGTTCTGCTCCCTACTACCGCTATTTGATGGGTGATCGGCGGAGATTTGATTTCTCTCTGATCGGGTTTAAGCCCAATCCGATCGTAGTATGTAGCGACCCCCAAAGTGACGATGCGATCTACCAGTTCATTTAACATGAAAATTACGCCGGATCCATCCGTTTGGATTATTCGGAGCTAACACGGAGGTGGTTTTCAATGACCCGAGAAGTCATCGTCGGCTTAACGATCGTAGGGGCGCTCATGGTAAAGCCGCTCAGCCGGAGGGTTTGTCCTGAGGCCAGGGCACCTCTGGAGGTGATACTGTCCTTGATAACAAGGCGAGCCATCAATCCTGTCTTCGACATCACAGCGGAGCTCTCAATGAAAGCACCAATGTCGGTGTCAAAACTAGCGGATCTCGGGTAGGGGGTCCCGAGCTGTGCATCTAAGGTCGATGGTAACAGCAGACAGGGGACACGATGTTTACCCAGGTTCGGGCCCTCTCTATGGAGGTAATACCCTACTTCCTGCTTGATTGATCTTGATGAATATGAGTATTACAAGAGTTGATCTACCATGAGATTGTAATGGCTAAAACCCTAGAAGTCTAGCCTGTATGATTATGATTGTCCCTATGGACTAAACCCTCCGGTTTATATATACACCGGAGGGGACTTGGGTTGTACAAAGTCAGTTACAGAGAAAGGAATCTTCATATCCGGACGCCAAGCTTGCCTTCCACGCCAAGGAGAGTCCCATCCGGACACGGGTGAGGGTCTTCGGTCTTGTATCTTCACAGCCCATCAGTCCGGCCCATGTCCAACAGGCCGGACGCCCGAGGACCCCTTAGTCCAGGACTCCCTCACCTATGGCTCTCAAAGACGGCGCGCGCTCGTGGCTCCTTAGCCTGCCCGCATGATCGATCTTATCTTGGGGCGAGATTTGTGAGTGTTTCATCACCAACTTTGAGGGTGCTCGCGACCGCCTGCCTGCCGCGGGTGACCTGCGTCACATTAAACATCAGCCAGGGGAAACCCTGCAGAAGTACATCCAGCGCTTCAACAGCGTTCGCCTCAAGATTCCCAAGGTGACGGACGAGGCCATCATCTCAGCGTTCTCTGATGGCGTCCGCAATGTCAAGATGAAAGAGGAGCTCGCCATACACGAGGATCTGTGCACGGCTCTGGAGATGTTCAGCATGGCGACCAAATGTGCGAGAGCTGAGGAAGGACGCCTCTCCCTCCTCGAGCTCCCAGCTGCCGACCCAGAAGATAAGAAGGCCAAGACCAAGGATGTGAAGCACAAGGGGGCGGCCGTGCTCACGGCTGAGCCAGAGATGAGGCGCGGCTACGACCACCTAGAGTCGTCCAAGGGCAGCCGCCCGTTCTGCGCCTTCCACAACGTACACAGCCACAACACCAATGACTGTCAGGAGCTCAGGGCCATCCGCGACGGGCGCTTCGGTGGACGTCTCGAGCGCAGCGACCGAGGCTACGGCCGAGGAGGCCAAAGTGGAGGATGCTGGGATGACCGTGGCCCCCGCCAGGAGTGGCGCGACAAGCCTCGTGAGGACTGCTCGCAGGGCCAGCCTCACAAGGGCGCCTGGAGGGACTAGCCTCGTGAGGACCGTCCTCACGGCAAGGCCAGCCTCCCTCCGCTGCCACTGTCGGTGTCAAAACCGGCGGATCCCGAGTAGGGGGTCCCGAACTGTGCGTCTAAGGTCGATTGTAACAGGAGACAGGGGACACGATGTTTACCCTGGTTCGGGCCCTCTCTATGGAGGTAATACCCTACTTCCTGCTTGATTGATCTTGATGAATATGAGTATTACAAGAGTAGATCTACCACGAGATCATAATGGCTGAACCCTAGAAGTCTAGCTTGTATGACTATAGTAATGAATGTCCCCCCTCCGGACTAAGTCCTCCGGTTTATATAGAGACCGGGAGGATCTATGGTTACATAGGGTCGGTTACAAAGAAAGGGAATCTACATGTTTGATCGCCAAGCTTGCCTTCCATGCCAAGGTGAGTCCCATCCGGACACGGGTGCAGTCTTCGGTCTTCGTATCTTCACAGCCCATCAGTTCGGCCCATGGCTAACAGGCCGGATGCCCGAGGACCCCTTAGTCCAGGACTCCCTCAGTAGCCCCTGAACCTGGCTTCAATGACAAGGTATCCAGCGCGTAGAAACGTCTTCGGCATTGCAAGGCGGGTTCCTCCTTCTGAACTCCAAGATAGTCTTCGAATGTATTAAATGTGTCCGGACCTGTAACACAGACACCACACACAACCGCAGAGAGAATATAATATTCCACGAGTCCAATCCACTGAAAACTTTTTGTAGCCTGACATCACGTCTGCCCGGTCATAATTTCGAACCGTTTTACGTCTGCCGCTCCATATTTCGAGACGCGGTTGCCATTGGCCCGTCTTGTCAAAGCAGAGATCGTGTCCCCTCATTGCGGGATCCTCATCAATACGGGCGTGTGTAACTGTAACGCCCCAAGACCGATGCTCCAGATGTCTTCCTTGTTTTGCGTGGCAGCTGTGTCATTTATTTGTTTGTTGCAATTCATCATCGCATCATTCGCATTGCATCCGCATGTTTTCATAAAAACTCATAGCCGTTGGTAGTTGCCGCCTCTCTCCTTGTCTCCGTAGCATGTCGTCGGACCGTTTGTCTTCTTTGACCATTCTCAGTCCAACCACACACTTGACCTCGTCCGCTTAACCCCTCTCTGCACATCCCGAAAACCCCTTCTCGCGTGCGTCCGAAACCTGTCCCGAACCCGACCCGCTCAGTCATCACCGTTGGGTCCGGATCATCCCCTAACATCTATTAAATATCTCCGTTTTCTTCATTGGACTTCCTAAACTATATTTTCTCAGTCGTCCAATTTTAATCAGATGATCCAAAATACCCCTTTCTTTCCCTATATAAAGACCCCTAATCTAAATATGGACAAACCCTAACTTCTAGGGAGATGTCCCATCCATCCTCCTGCCCGCCGCCACTCTCTACCAAATCCCCCTCGGGATCCATCAAGCCAACCAGCCACCACCGATCCTCTTCCTTGGATCCATCTCCTCCCGATCCACCAACCACAGCCAGCCAGCCTCCTCTCCTCCTAGTTTCCCCTCCCCTGCTCGTTCGTCCCCGAGCAGGGCCTCCATCGTCGCCGCCCAAGTCCACCGGGGCTCCAGCCAGCTGCCCGAGCTCCTCCCGTTTGCTCCTCCCTTCACGGCGCCGTCGCCTGCAGCGAACCCAGCCTCCTCTGCCTCGTCCCCGCGCGCCTGCAGTCCGTCTGCGTCGAGACGCCCGAGTTCCTCGCCTGCTGTCCGCCGGAACAAGCAGGAGCTCGTCCATGGCGCCTCCTTCTGCTTCCCCTGCCGCAGGGCTACATCACCCCTGCTCGTCTTCGTCTCGCGCTCCATCATCGCCCCAGTCGTCCAAGCCTCCTCTGTTCGCCGCTATGGACGCCGCCATCTGAGCTCCTCAAGCCGACGCCGTCCAGAGTCCCGATGACCTCGCCGTCCTGGCCTCCTCCGCCGCGCCGGCGAGCGCGACGCCGAAGCACCACAGGTCGCCGTGTCTCCTCCTCCCGTCCTTCTCCTGCTCGCCTTCCCTCTGCCTCTCATCCCTCTCATTTTCTCTCTGACTAGGAGCACCAACTGCCGCCACCATCGCCGGAGATGGGCTCCCGACGCCCAGGTCCGCTCGGATCCGGCTGCATCCGCGCCATCCTGGTCGCCAAGTTCGCCGCCGCCGCCGCTCCCCAAGCTCCTCCAGGCCGCCGCGCAAGTCCGGCCGCCTCCTCCTCTGCTTCTGCTTCGAGAAAGAGGTCGACACCCCGCTTCGAGCCACGACCGCGCGTCGCCTGCGTGCATTGACCGCGCCCAGGCCCAGCGCCCGCTTCGGCCTGCCTCCTCCACCGATCCAGGCCATGGCCCATGGTGAGAACCCCAGCCCCTCCAGATGCGGCCCGGATCCTGTTTTTTTTTGTCTACGATTTTGTCAATTATCCAGGAGTTTACAGTTTTACAGAAAAAACCCTCAACATCATGCATATAATAACTCCACAACCGTGCATCGGATTAAAATGATCTATATATGTAAAATGTCTAGAATTTCATCTAGTTTCATAATATGCTGCTCTCATCCAAGTTTAAAATGTTTAAACTTGTTGTTTATTTAATTTTGCATAAATGCTATGTTAAAATGTATTATTTCATAACTAAATAACCGTAGCTCGGATTTTAATAAATTATATATGTAAATGGGGTAGAAAAATGCCTAGTTTAGCTTGGTGCACTTTATTTTGCTATTTAACAACATTAAAATTGTGTTTATGGCAGAACAGTACCAAATCTAAAATATGCATATGGGGATTTTCCGGAATTGTTGTTTGTTGTTCCGGCCTCATTTAAATTTGCCTAGCTAGGTAGTTTTCATATGCCTCACCTCTTGCCATGTTAATCTACATTTAATATTGTTGGGTACATAAACAAGAGCGAACTAAATAACTTGAATGTGGTGTTTCGTCGATATGCAACTCGTTGCATATTGAGCTCCATTTAATTTGTAGTATTGTTTATGCACTTTGCCATGCCATGCCTCATTAAACCGGACATGCATCATACTGGGTTGTGCATCATGCCATGTGTATGTGATGGTTGTTTACTATGTTGTTTGTTTCTTTCCGGGTTGCTTCTCTCGTTAGCTTCGGTTTCTTTCCGGAGTTGTGAGGATTCGTTCGACTACGTCCGTTTGTCTTCTTCATGGACTCGTTCTTCTTCCTTGCGGGATCTCAGGCAAGATGACCATACCCTCGAAATCACTTCTATCTTTGCTTGCTAGTTGTTCACTCTATTGCTATGCCGCGCTACCTACCACTTGCTATATCATGCCTCCCATATTGCCATGTCAGGCCTCTAACCCACTTTTCCCAGCAAACCGTTGTTTGGCTATGTTACCGCTTTTGCTCAGCCCTCTTATAGCGTTGCTAGTTGCAGGTGAAGATGAAGTTTGTTCCATGTTGGAACATGGATATGTTGGAATATCACAATATCTCTTATTTAATTAATGCATCTATATACTTGGTGAAGGGTGGAAGGCTCGGCCTTATGCCTGGTGTTTTTGTTCCTCTCTTGCCGCCCTAGTTTCTGTCATACCGGTGTTATGTTCCTTGTTTTTGCGTTCCTAACGCGGTTGGGTGATTTATGGGACCCCCTTGACAGTTCGCTTTGAATAAAACTCCTCCAGCAAGGCCCAACCTTGGTTTTAACATTTGCCACCTAAGCCTTTTTCCCTTGGGTTCTGCAGACTCAAGGGTCATCTTTATTTTAACCCCCCGGGCCAGTGCTCCTCTGAGTGTTGGTCCAAACTAGAGCACCGTGCGGGACCATCCCTTGGCAACTTGGGTTACGTCGGTACCTGTACGCTTAGCTTATCCGGTGTGCCCTGAGAACGAGATATGTGCAGCTCCTATCAGGATTTGTCGGCACAGCGGGTGGTCTTGCTGGTCTTGTTTTACCATTGTCGAAATGTCTTGTAAACCGGGATTCCAAGACTGATCGGGTCTTCCCGGGAGAAGGTTTATCCTTCGTTGACCGTGAAAGCTTATAATGGGCTATGTTGGGACACCCCTGCAGGGTATAAACTTTCGAGAGCCGTGCCCGCGGTTATGTGGCAGATGGGAATTTGTTAATGTCCGGTTGTAGAGAACTCGACACTCGACTTAATTAAAATACATCAACCGCGTGTGTAGCCGCGATGGTCTCTTTTCAGAGGAGTCCGGGAAGTGAACACGACTTTTGCGTTATGTTTGACGTAAATAGGAGTTCAGGATCACTTCTTGATAATTACTAGTTGACGACCGTTCCGTTGTTTCTCTTCTCGCTCTTATTTGCGTATGTTAGCCACCATATATGCTAGTGCTTGCTGCAGCTCCACCTGACTACCCCTTTCCTACCCTTAAGCTTAAATAGTCTTGATCTCGCGGGTGTGAGATTGCTGAGTCCTCGTGACTCACAGATACTTCCAAACAGTTGCAGGTGCCGATGATGCCAGTGCAGGTGATGCTACCGAGCTCAAGTGGGAGTTCGATGAGGACCTTGGTTGTTACTATGTTTCGTTTCCTGTTGATCAGTAGTGGAGCCCAGTTGGGACGATCGGGGATCTTGCTTTTGGGGTTGTCTTCTTTTATTTTGGTTCCGTAGTCGGACCTATGTGTGTAGTCTGATTGATGTATGTTTTATTTATGTATTGTGTGAAGTGGCGATTGTAAGCCAACTCTTTATCCCATTCTTGTTCATTACATGGGATTGTGTGAAGATGACCCTTCTTGCGACTAAACCACAATGCGGTTATGCCTCTAAGCCGTGCCTCGACACGTGGGAGATATAGCCGCATCATGGGCGTTACAGTAACCCAACCGTGCCGTTTACACAATCCTTGGGAATAGGCGAGTTTTAAGGCGAGTGGGGAGGCATTCAATATTCACGGCCTTTACAAGGAGATAAGGATTCCCCTCCTTCACCCACGCCTTCTCTTCCTCTCTATCCTTCCATTCTCGAGCTCCAGCGCCCAAGTTCCCATCTTCTCCATCTCTAGGAAGCACTCAGCCATGTCCGGATCTGGAGGCCAAGACAAGTGGGTGGTCTCCTCCGTCAAGGAGAAGGACATTATCCAGCTTCGGGCGGCCGGGTACCTGGCGAAAGGAATCGCGCACCGTCTGCCCTCCAAGGGGCAAGTCATCCCTACCCCGAAGCCTACTGAAAGGGTGGTTTTCCTCCCTCACTTCGTCCGCGGACTAGGGTTTCCACTTCACCCATTCGTCCGCAGACTGGTGTACTACTACGGGCTAGATTTCCATGATCTAGCCCCGAATTCCTTCTTCAACATCTCGGCATTTATTGTCGTGTGCGAGGCCTTCCTCCGCATCCATCCCCACTTCGGCCTATGGCTCAAGGTTTTCAATGTGAAGCCGAAGGTGGTGGATGGTCAGCACACAGAGTGCGGAGGCGCCATGGTGAGCAAGATGCCCAACGTCACTTGGCCCATAGGCACTTTCGTGGAGACAGTCAGGGAGTGGCAGAAGCGGTGGTTCTACATCATAGAGCCACGCGGCACCACTTGGGCCGCGGCTCCCGAGTTTAAGGCCGGAGCCCCAATGCGGCTCACCTCCTGGACGGAGAAGGGCCCCAACAGATCTGCGTCAGACGAGCTGATAGCACTGCAAATGCGCATTCAGAGCATGGTGGATAAAAACATCAAGCTCATCGACGTGATCCAGGTAATGCTGGTTCGCCGGATTCTCCCCTGCCAACGCCGAAGCTTCCCTTTATGGGAATTCGATCTGGAGAAGCACCAGACCTTGGAAGGGCTCTTCAGAACTACTCACGAAGATGCCTGGAAGTTGCTCTTCAAGGGCAATGAAAAGCCGCCAGCCATAGATTCGGTCCGGGGGCACGATCACACCCATCCCGCAAATGAGGTAAGTTCTTTAAGGTGTGCCTTCTACTTATTTGTTCAAGGAGGATACCTAACCTTTGCCGTATTTTTGTTCTTTTCAGGCATAGACGGAGAGAGAGGAGCGGATCCATAGTTCGGCTCCGCTGCCCGAGGAGCCAGTCATCCCGCTCCTGGCAAAGATGCTGGTTCCGGCGCCCTATAGGCCGCCGGAAAAGAAGGCCAAGAAGAAGGCCAAGGGGGCCAAAGGTGGCCCCCGTCGCAAGGGTGCTTCGGACATGACGTCCAAAGACGAAGTGACCCTTTCCTCCACCGCCGAGGACGAAGATGATGAAGAGGAGGAGGAGGAGGAGAACGACCCTCCCCCTGAAGAGGGGAAGAAGAAGAGGGCGGCCTCCATGAACCTGGAGGCAGAGACGTCCAAGAAAGGGAAGGGCTCCCTCGCGAATAACTCCGCGTGGGACGTTGACAGCAGTCCGTAGCGACGCTCCGGTACTATGCCTCGGGCTGCATCGTAAGTGCTAGGACTCATACATGACCATAAATTTAGCCTTTCCTCTTCGCTGTATTGACATGACTAGTTATGCTATCGCAGTCCGGCTGACGACAGCTCCCAGTGATCCTCGTCACGAGGTTCGTTGCATTCAATGGCGATGGCCAGGGAGTCACCGCCGACCGCTCACTTGCCCAAGGCTAAGGACAATGCTGAGGTGCTGTCCTGAAGGACCTTCCCAGGCCGGGGAGAGGTTCAGGAGGTGGCAGGAGGCGAAACCCCCATCGCCGGACACCAGGGGGAGCCAATCCCCATGGAGACTAGTGATGAGGGCCGTACTCAGTTCGGTCCTCAGCCGGACTTGGTTCCGGAGACCGATGCGGCTCCGGAATCCGGCACGCAACCTCCTTCGAAAGAAGGGGGTATGCCTATTTCGCCGGTGACCCCTTTCCATCCAAGGGCACCGGATAATCTGCTGGAAGCGCTGCGAGGCGCTTCCATTGTGGATGAGCACCGTGTCCTTATGGGCACGGTAATTGAAAGGGTTCAATCCGCCAAGAGCGGACTGACCGAAGCCTGCAGCGGCCTGCTAACAGGTTTTGAGGTAAGTGGCACAAAAAGAGGAAATCCCAATATAGACAGTAGCCCCTGAGACACTGCCCGGTGTTCGAAAAGAAAAAGCCGGACAGAGGATCAATCCATTATTCCAGGAAACTAACTAAATTTGTCTAAAATGAATATGCAGGCGCCACTGTTGGCCGCAGCCTCACATACTGCCGAAGTCTCCGGACTGAAGCAGAGACTGGAGCAGGCCGAGGAGGAGCTCGGCCAGGTGAGGAGGCAGCTCCGAGAAAAACAAGGTATGTAATAACCCTGTGTATATTCGAAAAAAGTAAAATGATATGCATTGACCGAAGTATCAGGATACGTGTAGAAGCGACGACCGAGGTCGAGGCCCTGAGAAAAGCCCTGGCCGAAGCTGAGGGAAAGGCTGTCAAGGAGCAGGCCGCCCGTAAGAAGCTCAAGGCCCGGGTTAATGAGGTGCAACAAGAGCTCCAAGACGCGGTGAGAAAGTGCGAGACCTTGGAGCGTGATGCGTCGGTTTAAGAGACCGAACTCGCCAAGGCTCGTCAAAGGACAGAGACGGCCCGGAATGAGGCCCGGGGCGGCCTCCAGGTGATCCAGGAGGCCAGGAAGATTGCGGCGGGTAAGGCTTTTAGCATGCAAAGCAAGAATGTGAAGAGGAAATATCTTTTACTAACCCGGATTCGAAGTTCTCCAGGGGCATTTGCCGATCTTCCACGCAGTGTGTCCGACGCCGCGGAGTTCTTCTGAGCCGAAGAAGGGAGCTCCACGGAGAAGCTGTTGTGGTCACAATATCTTGCGCCAGGACATCCGGTGCCCTTCAGCGATCAGCTAAAGCAGCTGGTCGAGCTGCACAGGGTGGCCGAACTGGCCATGAAGGATTTAATAATCCGGTTGTGGCCAGCCGAAGCTATACCCAGCAGTTACTTCGGCCTCGTGAAGCGGCTGGTGGATGCCTGTCCTCGGCTGGACGTCGTCAAGCGGTCCGTCCGCATCGAGGGCGCGCGCCTAGCCTTCTCCTATGTCAAGGTGTGGTGGGCGAAGATGGACGCCGTCAAGCTAGCGACCGAAGGGCCGCCCGAGGGCAAGGAGCACCGCACACCTGAGCGAAATTTTGGAGACATCCTGGAGGGGTCCCGCATTGTTGCGGGGCAATGTGCAAAAGACATGATATTCGAATGAATACATTCAGATTTTGTCTCGTCGTGTATTATGAAAACAAAGACAATTTATATAATGTAATGCTTTGTGTTATATTTTTACCTACTGTGCGGCCGTTTTTATTAAATCTGAGAGTTGGCCAGTCATCGGCTTCAGCCCCGACGTAGGAAATATGGGGGTGTTCGGGATGGAATATAAACACTCTTGATCCAATTATTTGGTCCTTGAAGGAGGTGTTCAGTGCAACGAACAAGGCAATCGGACTATAATGCTTTATCACCCTCACTTAGCCATAGGAGTTTGACAATAAAATTTAGGCGCAGCCCCTGGTATTCGGAAGTCCGAACTGGTGAGATTCTGTAAACACCTGATCGGATAAGAACCGATTCATCGCGTAATGCGGAAAAAACCTCTAACGATTTGAGAACTCCGAAGAGCTGACCGGCTCTCGCCGTATCATGACAGTCAGTTTTCGGCTTTCTCTACAGAGGTGCTCAGCCGGATGAACCAGGGCACAATCGCATTAGTTCTCCCTTTACTACCCTAGCCGATGTAGCGGAACGTAAGGTAGCAAGCACAGGAGCCAGGCAACCCAACTATTGACCAAAGACATGATTCAGAGCCAATGCATATAATGCTAAATTCGGGGTGCCGAACTATACTGTAAAAAGTGTTCGGACTTTGTTGTCGTATTGTGGGGCGCTATAAAGCCCCTGACAAATGTAAAACATACCAGAGTGTACGTGTGCTATCTGATAAGGTTTATTAACAAAGAATAAGGGAAAATAGAAAAGGAGCAAAGGTAATGAGCTAGGGCCACAGAATTTAGGCCACGAACTGTTTTCATTGCGATTTATTAATATGTCAAAGCACATTGATACAAATAGTGCGTTAGGTGACAGGCTATTTTACATGCCAAAAACCAAGGAAGAGCTGTATGTGGGTCCTGAAAACAGGTAGAGTGATTGTAAACGAAACCACCTTGAAATTCCCCAATACGCTTGTGCTTCTTGCCATCTTGGTGTATTTGTCCTTCGAGAGGACCGGTGATCTAGCCATCAGCGAAGGTCTGCAGAAAGGAAACCTAATAAAAGGAAAAGGAAACAATGAAAGTGTATGTGTCCTGGAGCGGTCGAGCCGCATTGTGGATCACCGGCTAGTTATGCCTCCGTCTATGCCCATGGTATTTTGAGTGCGTAGTTATGTACGCGCGGTACTAGTGCCGCCACCTGATCGGGACGGGGACGGAGGCCGAATTGCTAATCAAGCTCCTGACAAGCCGAGCTGTCTTGCTGCAGGATGGTCTGGACTCTCTTGACAGTGTCCGGGAGGTTGGCCGCCGAATTAAGGTTCTGCTTAAAAAGGCCGCTCTGTGCTTCTGCTGCTAAGGCAGCGGTGTGTTCCTCCGTATGGAGGCAACGTTCCATGTTTCCATTAACTGTTATGACGCCGCGTGGCCCAGGCATCTTGAGCTTGAGGTACGCATAATGAGGCACTGCATTGAATCGAGCAGCCTTACTCCAGCAATGCCGCCTTCCTTTTCAGCCTTCAGGAAGGTGCTTGCACGCCAAAGGGGACCTCTTGAGCATCATGCCTCAGGAGCTCTTACCGGACCTCGGGCCGCTCACCTCCTGGCCTTGACCACGGCATCGCGACCTGGCATACCAGCGACGGCTGAAGCTTGCTTGGGGACTGGGACCTACCGGCGTAGAGCGCTAAGCTACTGTAAGGACGAAAAGGGGGACACTGCCAAAGCAAGACATGCAACCACAGCTTTATAATAGGAATAATAAACATCAGAGCAAAAACATTACAGGTTCTTTACACACCCCCACGGGGTTCGTCTCGATTCCTCGCAGGGAACAAAAGAATGAAAAAACTCAAGGAGCCCAGGGTGTGGACGCCGTCGCCGACGCCATCATAAACAGTGGGCCACGAGAGGCCAATGCCAACCCCACCCAGATCATCGATGACGACGGGGAGATGCCGCTGCCGCGCTTCGGGCACGACGAGAGCTCGGTGGCGCGTAACTGTCGTCACTCGTCTCCGAAGACTCGCTAGGCTCGGGAGAGTCGCTGGACTCCCTGGAGTCATCGCTGTTGGAGGAGCTATCGGCAGGACCGGGGGCAGGCTCGGCGCCCGCTGCCGCGCCATCCTGGCGGCTTCCTCCGGGGCAGCAATCTAGGCGGCGGCCTTCCTCGCCGAAGACCTTGAAGAATAGCGTGGAGGCGCCATCCTACTCGAAGTGGATGGTGAGGGCCCCCTTCGCGCGGCAAGTGCGGGCGACCTCACCCCATCCTCGGGTCATGAAGATATTGCCCTGGGGGACGACCTCAACCTCTGCCCCCGTGGCCAGGGTGCAGCACCCGGCATGCTGCAGCCACAGCTCAAGCGGCCCCCTCGGCGGCATCTCCATGGCAAAGAACCGCAGGAGTTGGATCCACGTGCACGGTGGCATCACCGCCCACACCAGGAATTCACGCGAGGGGCCCTCGGTGTGGGTTCGTGGGCCGACAGCTCGTGCAAGCACAGCCCAGCCACCGTGGCCGCGGCACGCGTGGCACGAGGCACTCCTGCCTTCTCCGGAGCCTGGCGCTTGGGCGTACAAGGGAAGCGGGTAGCCAGGAGGAGGCCGCTCGTGCAAAGGCCTCGTCACTTCCAGCCTCACGCCAGCGTCGCGGGAACAACTGAAGCTCTTCTTCGACGGAAGGGGCCCCTGCTCCTCGCGAGGGGTTTTCCCTTTCTCCACGACGAAGAACCTCCTAATCGGCGCCATGGGCGTCGTGGCAAGGCAGCAAGGCGAGGAGGAAGAAGAATGAGATGAGCAAAGGGGGCTCCGCCCTCTCTTCATTTATAGCCAGGAGGAGGCCAACCGCCGGCCTCCACAAATGCACGTAATGACAGTTTTTCCTCTGCATGCAGCAGGGTCTCGTCAAGTCGAACGGTTGCCGAGGCAGCATGGGGAAGCAGAGGCGCCCACGTCCCATCTGTCACCATGCGTCGACTGAGGCCGCAGGCGGTTGGGGCCCGCGGCGCTCCGCACTTGCCCTTTGGCTTCGCCTCGAAGCATGTTCCGAGCACGCCTCGGGCCCGGGGCTACTGTCTGCGTCATGGGAACGGGGGTACCCAGACTTGCCTGCCTGCGGCCCATGGCGTGGCTCCATCAACGGCCTGGTATGGCCCAGCTTCAGCAGTAATAGCTCAAGACCCTCGCGAGGGGCCAAGCCTCGCGAGGCGGATGAATCCAAGACCTCCCTGGGGGCGGCCTCACTAGGCTGGCTCCTGAGGAGCGGAGATATCTATGCAAGGGGCACCTCGTGAGGTTCACATGACGTGAGCCATGACGACCAAGGCTAAGGGGGCAAGCGCAGGCGCGGAGTCTCGAGGAATCAAGCAAAGATTTCCATATCGATGCAACAAGACCAAGACCGCTAGGACGGCAGGATGGAGGTCATTGCGGAGCCGACAGCAGCATCACCACCAGAGCCTTTGGCAGGCGAAGACTACTTTTGTCAGGATAGCTTGTAATAGTTATCTCCCTTCAAATTTGGCCGTTGTGGGATCCCTTTGTCGGTGTCAAAACCGATGGATCTCGGGTAGGGGGTCCCAAACTGTGCGTCTAGAGGTCGATGGTAACAGGAGACAGGGGACACAATGTTTACCCAGGTTCGGGCCCTCTCTATGGAGGTAATACCCTACTTCCTACTTGATTGATCTTGATGAATATGAGTATTACAAGAGTTGATCTACCACGAGATCATAATGGCTAAAACCCTAGCAGTCTAGCCTATATGATTATGATTGCCTCCACGGACTAAACCCTCTGGTATATATAGATACTAGAGGGGACTAGGGTTGTACAAAGTCAGTTACAGAGAAAGGAATCTTCACATACGAACGCCAAGCTTGCCATCCATGCCAAGGAGAGTCCCATCCGGACACGGGAGAGAGTCTTCTATCTTATATCTTAACGGCCAATCAGTCTGGCCCATGTCCAATAGGTCAGACACCCGAGGACCCCTTAATCCAGGACTCCCTCAGTAGCCCCTGAACCAGGCTTCAATGACGAGGTGTCCGGCGTGCAGATTGTCTTCGGCATCGCAAGGCGGGTTCCTCCTCCGATTACTCCAAAGTATCATTCGAACGTGTCCAGCTCTACAAAACAAGTACCACACTCAACAGCAGAGAGTATAATATTCCACCAATCCAATCTGCTGACAACTTTTGTAGCATGACATCACGTCCCTGCCCGGTCATTATTTCGAACCATTTTTTAGCCCCCCGCTCCATATTTCGAGATGCGGTTTATTGGCACGTCTTGTCAAAGCAGAGATTGTGTCCCCTTATTGCGGGATTCTCATCAATGCGGGCGTGGGTAATCCAACCGTGCCGCCTACACGGCCCTTGGGGAATAGGCGAGTTTTAAGGCGAGTGGGGAGGCGCTTGATATTTGTTGTCTTTATAAGGAGATAAGGATTCACCCCTTTCACCCACGCCTTATCTCTCTCTCTCTCTCTGCCCACCCATTCTCGAGCTCCAGCGCCCAAGTTCTCATCCTTTCCGCCCCAAGAAAGCACTCCAGTCATGTCCGGATCTGGAGCGCAGGGCAAGTGGATGGTTTCCTCCGTCAAGGAGAAGGACATCACCAAGCTCCGGGAGGCTGGGTATTTGGCCAAGGAGGTCGCCCACCGGCTTCCGGCCAGGGGACAGATCGTCCCCACCCCGGAGGCCCATGAGAGGGTAGTTTTCATCCCCCACTTCATCCACGGGTTGGGATTTCCTCCCCACCCATTCGTCCGCGGGCTCATGTTCTACTACGGGGTGGATTTCCACGATCTGGCCCACAACTCCTTCCTCAACAATGCGGCATTCATTGTCGTGTGCGAGGCCTTCCTCCACATCCCCCCCCCACTTTGGATTGTCGCTAAAGATATTCAATGTGAAGCCGAAGGTGGTGGGCGGCCAACACGCGGAGTGCGGAGGCGCCATGGTGAGCAAGATGCCTAATGTCACATGGCCCTAAGGTACCTTCATGGAGACCATCAAAGGGTGGCAACAGCAGTAGTTCTACGTCACAGAGCCTCACGACGCCACCTCGACCGCGGCTCCCGAATTCCAGTCCGGAGCCCCGATGCGGCTCACCTCCTGGCTAGAGAAGGGCCTGGACTGGCCTTCGACGGACGAGCTGACAGCGCTTCAAACGCACATTAGGAGCATGGTTGACAAGAATACCAAGCTCGTCAATGTGATCTAGGTGATGCTAGTTCGCTGGATCCTTCCATGCCAAAGCCGGACTTGCCATTTGTGGGAGTTCGACCCGGCCAAGCACCAGACCTTGCAACAGTTCTTTGGAACTACGCACGAAGACATCTGGAAGGTGCTCTTTAAGGCCAACGAGACGTTGCCGAAGATGATCGAGGACCGTGGGCACGACCTAGCCCATCCCGCTAGTCTGGTAAGTCTTTCGTGTTTCAAGGTGTATCCTTTACTTGCTTACTCGAGGAAGATGTCTAAGCTTCCCCATTGGTTCTCTCAGGGCTGACAAAGAAGGCGGAGCGGATTCAGTGTCCGGCTTCGCTGCCCGAGGAGCCATCCATCCCGCTACTGACGAAGATGCTGGTTCTGGCGCCCTACCCGGCGCTGGAGAAGAAGGCCAAGAAAAAGGCTAAAGAGACCAGGAGTGGTCTCCGCCGTAAGGGCACTTCGGACGTGACGTACGAAGATGCCAAAACTCACTCCTTCGCTGCCACGGACGATGAGGAGGAGGAAGAGAGCAACTCTCCCCTTGAGGGGGGAAGGAAGAAAAGGGCGGCCTCCACGCATCTGGAGGCAGAGGCGCCCAAGAAGGGGAGGGTCTCCCTCGCAGATAACTCTGCGTGGGATATCGATAACAGTTCGGAGTGGCGCCCCAGGGATAAGCCCCTGGCCGAATCGTAAGTACTAAAAGACTTAATCATATATCCAGCCTCTTTACTTCATGGTTTTAACATGTTGAATCATGCACTCGCAGTCCGGCTCATTCTGCCCTCGAGTGATCCTCATCTTCGCGGAATTCGCTGGATCCAAAGGTGATGGACAGCTGGTCTCTTCCAACGGCCTCTTCTCCCAAGGCCATGGATGACACCGAGGTATTGTCCCGAAGGACCCCAGGCCAGGGAGAGATGCAAGAGGCCGTCAGGGTGGTGCCAGAGGGCGAAACCTCGGCTGCCGGACACATGGGGGAGCAAATCCCCATGGAGACTAGCGATGGGGCCATATTCAATTCGGCCCCTAGCCAAATACAATTCCGGAGACCTATACGGCTCTGGAATCAAGCAAGCAGCTTCCTTCAAAAGAAGGAGGTACGCTTATTCCACCGATGACCTCTGTCCATCCAGAGGCACTGGATAATTTGCTGGAAGCGCTGCAAGGTGCCTCCATTGTTGATGAACACCGTATCCTTATGGGTACGGTGGTTAAGAGTGTTCGGTCCGCTAAAAGCAGACTGACCGAAGCCTGCACCAGCCTTCTAATAGGCCTTGAGGTATGCGACGTAATTATGCAAAAAGAATGTCATACTATAGTTTGTAGCCCCTGAGACACTGTCTGGTGTTCGGAAAGAAAAGCCGGACAGAGGATCAAGTAATTTTCACAGGAGACTAACCATATGTGTCTTTATGAATGAGCAGGCGTCGTTGCAGGCTGTGACCTCCCATTCTGCCAAAGTCTATGCACTGAAGCAGAGTTTGGAGAGGACCAAGGAAGAGCTCGACCGCGTGAAAAAACAGCTGGAGGACAATCAAGGTATGCAATGACCTTGTGTGGATTGAGAAAGGATGAATGATTTATGTTGACCATAGTGCCATGGTATTTTTTAGGAGTGGCGACCAAGGTGGAGACCCTGAAGAACGTGCTGGCGAAGCCCAGGAGAGAGCGGCAAAGGAACAAGCCGCTCGCGAAAAACACGAGGCCAGGGTCGGTGAGGTCCAGCAGGAGCTCCAGGACGCCGTGAAGAAATGCGAGTCCTTGGAGCGCAATATTGCGGATCAAGATTCCGAACTTGCCAAGGCCCACCAAAGTGCACACGATGCCCGGGTTGAAGCCCAGGGCGCCCTCCAGGAAATCCAGGAGACCAGAAAAATTGCGGTGGGTAAGGCTTTTATTATGCAGAGCAAGTATGTGAAGAAAAAGGTTCCTCTTACTGACTCGGATTTGGGGTTCTCTAGGGGCGTTTGCGGATCTGCCGCGTAGTGTTGCTGACGCTGCGGAATTCTTCCGAGCCGAAGAAGGGAGCTCAACGGAGAAGCTGTTTTGGTCGCAATACCTTACGCCAGAGCATTCGGTGCCCTTTAGCGATCAGCTGAAACAGATGACCGAACTGCATAGGGTGGCCGAACTGGCCATGAAGGATTTAATAATCCATCTATGGCCTGCCGAAGCCATACCCAGTAGCTACTTCGGGCTCGTGAAGCGGCTTGTCGATGCCTGCCCACGGCTTGGTACCATCAAGCGGTCAGTCTGCATCGAAGGTGCGCGGATGGCCTTCGCTCGCGTCAAGGTGCAGTGGGCGAAGATGGATGCCTAGAAGCTTGCAACTGAGGAACCGCCCTCGGGCAAGGAGCACCACATGCCCGAGCGGTATTTTGATGATGTCCTGAAGGGATCCCGCATTGTAGAGGGCCAGTGCTCCAAAGACATTATCTTTGAATGAAGTCATTCATGTTATCACTTCTTGTAGTATGAAACAAAAGCCGTTATGTAATATAATGCTTGTTATTTGAAAATTTTACCTCCTGTGTGGCCGTTTTGTTAAATCTAAGAGTTGGCCAGTCGTAGGTAGTATGGCGGTGTTCGGGATGGAATCTAAACACTCTTGATCCATGAGTTTTGGTCCTTGAAGGAGGTGTTTAGCGCAACGAACCAGGCAATCGGACTATGTGGCTTTATCACTCTCACTTAGCCATAGGAGTGTGCCAATAGAAATGTAGGCGCAGCCCCTAGTTAATATTTAATCCGGACTAGGGTGTTGTAAACACCTGATCGGATAAAGGCCGATCCGTCGCGTCAGGCGGAAAAAATCGCAAAAGATTTGAACCTCCGAATAGCTGACCAGCTCTCGCCACATCATGACAGTCAGTTTTCGGCTTTCTCTACTCAGGTGTTTGCTCGGGTAAACCAGAAACACAATCGCAGTAGTTCTCCCTTTACTACCCTAGCCGATAGAGCGGAACGTAAGGTAGTAAGCACAGGAGCCGGGCAACCCAACTATTGACCAAAGACATGATTCGAAGCCAATGCATATAATGCTAAAATTCGAGGTGCTGAACTATACTGTAAAAGTGTTCGGACTTTGTTGCCATAGTATGGAGCGTAATAAAAGCCCCTGGCGACTTCAAGCGTACCAAAGTGTACGGGTGCAATCGATAAGAATATCGAAATAAAGAATGAAGTAGTAAGCTAGTGCCACATAAGTTGGGCCGCAAACTGTTTCCATTATAATTTGATTAATACGTCAAAGCGTATTTGTACAAAGAGTGCGATAAGCGACCTGGCTATTTAACATGCCAAGATCACGTGAAAGCCGCGTGCGGGTCCCGAAAACATCTAGAAGTTCCCCCACACGTCTGTACTGCTTTCCGCCTTGGTGTATCTATCCTTCGAAAGGACCGATGATCGGGCCGTCGGGAGGGGCTTGCAAAAAAAGGACCAAAAAATGGTAAAAAGGAAAAGGAAAATTATGTGTGGGAGGCGTATGATGGTCCACAATCAAGTTACGGCTCCGTCTATGCCCATGGTATTTTGAGTGCGTAGTTATGTACACGTGGTATGGACGCCGCCATTTGGTCAGGACTGAGACAAAGGCCGAATTGCTAGTCGGACGAGCCGGACTGTCCTGCTGCAGAGTAGTCCGGAATCGTTTAACAGTGTCCGGGAGCTTGGCCGCTGAATTAAGGTTCTGCTTGATAAGGCCGCTCTGTACTTCTGCTGCAAGGGCTGCGGTGTGCTCCTCGGTACGGAGAGAGCGGTCAGTGTTTCCACTGACTGTCATGACACCGCGTGGTCCCGGCATCTTGAGTTTGAGATAAGCATAGTGTGGCACCGCATTGAATCGGGCAAATGCAGTTCGTCCCAGCAGTGCATGATATGGAAGATCAAATCCTCACTTCAGAAGTTGTCCGGAGATCCGAAGACGACTTCCAATGTGATTGAACCCGTGCAGCGGGCCTCTACACTTGGTATTACTCCTTTAAAGGTAGTTTTCGTGGGCTCGATCCTTGATGGATCGATGCCCATTTTGCGGACTGTATCCTGATAGAGCAGGTTGAGGCTGCTGCCACCGTCCATGAGGACTCGCGTAAGGTGGAATCCATCAATGATTGGGTCAAGGACCAGTGCGGCTGAACCGCCATGATGGATACTGGTCGGATGGTCCCTGCGATCAAAAGTGATCGGGCAGGATGACCATGGGTTGAATTTTGGGGTGACTGGCTCTATCGCATAGACGTCCCTGAGCGCGCGCTTGCGCTCCCTCTTGGGGATATGGGTAGCGTATATCATGTTCACCGTTTTTACCTGAGGGCGAAACTTCTTCTGTCCCCCTGTGTTCGGTGGACGGGGTTCCTCGTCCTCGTCCTTGCTTTGCGACCCCTTCTCCTTATCCTCGGCGTTTAACTTGCCGGCCTCTTTAAAGACTCAACAACTCCGGTGGGTATGATTGGCTGGTTTATCAGTGGTGCCGTGGATCTGACATGGACGATGAAGTATGCGGTCCAAGCTGGAAGAGCCCGGGTTGTTCCTTTTGTATGGCTTCTTCCGCTGACCGGACTTGGAGCCGCTGAATTCGGCGTTGACCGCCGTGTCATCCATATTGTCACCATTGTTTAGACGCTTGTGTTTGTTGCGTCGGGGCTTGCCGTTGCTATTTCTAGCTTCAAAGGTGCCAGGTTCGCTTGCATTGTTATTGCTATGGGCTTGCCAGCAATCTTCGCCCGCGCAAAAGCAGGTCATGAGTGCCGTGAGGGCTGCCATGGACTTCGGCTTTTCCTGGCCGAGGTGTCGGGCGAGCCATTCGTCGCGGATGCTATGTTTAAAGGCCGGTAGGGCTTCGGCATATGGGCAGTCGAAGATCTTGTTCTTTTTAGTTAGGAACCTAGTCCAGAATTTTCTGGCTGACTTTCCGGGCCGTTGGACTACGTGACTTAAGTCATCGGCATCCGGAGGTCGGACGTATGTACCTTGGAAGTTGTCGCGGAAGGCGTCTTCCAAGCCCTCCCAGCTGCCAATGGAGTTTTCAGGCAGTCTGTTCAAACAGTGCCGAGCTGGTCCCTTGAGTTTTAGTGGGAGGTATTTGATGGCATGAAGGTCATCACCACGGGCCATATGAATATGGAGAAGAAAATCCTCAATCCATACTGCGGGATCTGTTGTTCCATCGTACGATTCCATATTCACGGGTTTAAACCCTTTTGGGAATTCGTGCTCCATTACTTCATCAGTGAAGCAGAGGGGGTGTGCGACGCCTCTATATCGGGCCACGTCGCGACGTAGCTTGGATGGAGTCCGTCTGCGGTTTTCGGGCCGGGCGTGATTATGCCTATCACGTCCGGCAAGATAGCCGTCGTCACGCGTCGGGGCACGCCCCCGCGATCCATAGATCGATCTGGTCTGACCTGCTCTACGGTCTAGGTCTTGCCACAGGTCATATGTATATCCCCGAGCTGTTATATCTCTACCTTTACGGCGAGGTAGTATGGGCTGGTGTTCGGCTTGAGTTGCCGCTTTGTCCCGGCCACGAGGTGGTCGGTCCGCCGCATTACATGCTGATGGCGCGGGCTTGAGGGCCTCGTCGTCAAATTGGGGTAGCAATTTACGCTTCGGGTAACTTTTGGTTGGGCGCTCTAGGCCGTATTCCTCGGCTGCCAGGACATTAGTCCACATATCGTTGAGCAGATCTTGATCAGCTTGAAGCTGCTGCTGCTTCTTTTTCAGGCTCCTTGAAGTGGCTATTAGCCGGTGCTTAAAGCGCTCCTGCTCAAGAGGGTCCTCAGGCACGATAAAATCCTCGTTGCCGAGGCTCACCTCATCCTCGGAGAGCGGAAGATAATTACTGTCCTCTGAGTCTTTGTTTACGGCCTGTTCATCAGGGCTGACTCGCCCATCTTCCCGCGCGTCCTGTCCGGACGTTGGCTCAACGGGGTCTTCATTGTCTTCGGCATCATCCAGAGTATTGTTTTCGCCTGTACCGGTATTGCTGTCTTTTCCACGGCGTGATTCAAAGCGGCGCCGCTGACGTCGGCGCTTTGGCGTTATCTCAGGAGGTTTATCCTCGACTGGATCTTCCTTGTCGTCGCTGCTGTTCTCTTTGGGTGTATCCACCATATACATGTCATACGAAGAAGTGGTCGTCCAGTGTCCCGTGAATGGCGGGTTTTGGGCCTGCTCTTCACCAGCATCATCGTCCATACCGTCGATGTCTTCGGAGTCATAATTGAGCATGTCGGTTAAGTCCTCGACAGTGGATATAAAGTGGGTGGTGGGTGGGACATGAAATTCCCTGCTCTCAGCCCCTAGTTCGGGCTGGGCATAGTTCGGACGTTGCTCCTCCGTAATGACAAGGGATTGCATTAAGTCCAGAGTCTCGCTTAAAGGCGAGGTTTGGCCCGAGAGAAGAGAGCCCGTGGAGTACGGCAAGAGGGAGACTCCTTGGCCGAACTCGCACGATGCTGACTCCGAGGATCCGGAGCCAGTGTCTGGAGGAGGGTTCAGTCTTATGGCGGTTGCGAGTGACACTTCTTCCCCCGGCTCTCCCACAATGGGCTTAGTGGCCGCAAATAGTCCGGCAAGCTCAGGGAGCCCATTTTCGGTCCTGGCGATACGCTCCGGATCTAAGGCCAGAGCGGAGGTTGGGGGTGCGAATCCTTGAAAGATCAAGTCTCCTTGGATATCAGCGACATAGTCTAGATTTCCAAAACTAATCTGGTGACCTGGGGCGTAGCTGTCGATCTGCTCTAGATGGCCAAGCGAGTTGGCCCGCAGTGCGAAGCCGCCGAACACAAATATCTGGCCGGCGAGAAAAACCTTCTCCAGGGCAGCATTGTTGTAGATGATTGATGGAGCCATCGAACCTCCTGGTGACGACGCAACGAAACTCTCAATGAAAGCACCAATGTCGGTGTCAAAACCGGCGGATCTCGGGTAGGGGGTCCCGAACTGTGCGTCTAAGGTCGATGGTAACAGGAGACAGGGGACACGATGTTTACCCAGGTTCAGGCCCTCTCTATGGAGGTAATACCCTACTTCCTGCTTGATTGATCTTGATGAATATGAGTATTACAAGAGTTGATCTACCACGAGATCGTAATGGCTAAAACCCTAGAAGTCTAGCCTATATGATTATGATTGCCTCTACGGGCTAAACCCCCCGGTTTATATAGACACTAGAGGGGACTAGGGTTGTACAAAGTCGGTTACAGAGAAAGTAAGCTTCACATCTGGACGCCAAGCTTGCCATCCACGCCAAGGAGGGTCCCATCCAGACACGGGAGAGAGTCTTCTGTCTTTTATCTTCACGGCCCATTAGTCCGGCCCATGTCCAACAGGTCGGACGCCAGAAGACCCCTTAATCCAGGACTCCCTCACCCTTCCCGCCTACATTTGCGAAGAGGACCAGGGCCTCTATAAATAGGACTTAGCCACCACCATCTTGGATCGGAGCCATTCCACCAAAGCCATCTCAGCAGCTCATCGAGCTCAAGAACACCTCACCTCCTCAGGCTGTTCATCCACTATATTAGTTCATCCTCAGCCCCTCGAGGCAATCCACCAGAAAGCTGGAGTAGGGTATTACACTGCAAGGTGGCCCAAACCTGGATAAATCTTTGTGTCTCTTGTTCTTTGGGTTCGTCGAGCTAGGCCGTGGAATCGTTGGGTAGGCAGGCTGGGGAGAGAGAGTTGGTCGTGCGCACCCCAGAGTTCAAACCTCTCAAGGGTCTACGGAACCCACAACCCGACAGTGCCGGCGGTTGGGGCATGTGGGATGTGGAAGGAGGAGGAGGATGGGGGTCTGGTGTGGATTACCTGCCTGGATAGGCGAGGCCGAGCAGCGTGACGGAGGATCACCGGCTAGGAGGCGGCGCTACAAGCAAGGAGTGAAGGTTTCAACTTGGAAACGAAGGCGGAAACAGGGGAAATGTGGCTTTTGGTAAGGGGGAGGGGTCGGGGAGGTAGATATTTCCGCGAAAGCTGAAAATTTGGAATCGCTTCAGCGAAAAAACTGGCGCGCAAAGTGTCACAGACATGGTCCCTTATTCAGGACTGTGTACGATATGTGAACATCACAAACAATTCAGATAGCCTAACCCGTGTGTGATGAGTTTGAGCGTCAAAAATTTTGGTTCGAATTTCCTTGGTTACAGTGGTCATCCACATCATTGAATAATTTTGGTACACAAAGAAGACTACAACACACCCACACTTCTTAATCGAGCAAGTTCAGCAATTAAACAGAGCTAGCTGACCTAAACATTACTCTAACAAATTAAAGATCGGCGCTCTTAATTAAAGAAAACAAAGAGTACTACTACGGCTGGTGCTCGTTGATCTCCGCTGCCGCCTCCATGTCCAGCTCACGCCCGACGGTCTCCTGGGGAAGGGGCTCCATGGCATCAATCGGACCATACTCAGCAAGCATCTCGCCATCCACGTCCGCCATATCTTTGGAATAGGCCGCCATGAGCTGGGCATGGCCGGCCGCGATCTGGGCTTTGGCGGGCTCCGTCGTGCAAGGTATGCCGCGCAGGAATGGATGGCTGCTCGAACTCTCTCAGCGATTTCCAACTATTCGGCAATGGGTTGCCGACCGTTGTCGGAGAAGCTTCGTTCGATTTGTGCGGTGACCGCCACGAGCTGGGTGTGGACGGCCTCGACATGGTCGTGGGCGGCCTCCATCAGGGCTAAGGCCGCCGTTCCGGAACGGAAAGCTGCTATGCTGCTCTCGCCAGTTGCTATCCCCGAGGCAGATACTGCTGCCACCAGCTGAGAAGCAACAGCGGCCGTTTGGGTTGCCTTGGCCGCCCGGACACAGACTGCGATCACCTCACGAAGCTTGTTAGCACGTGCTTGCGGCTGCGGCCGTGCTCTCGCCAGAGTGGGCCGCCGAAGTTGTCCTCACGACGCGGGTCCATGTCCCCATCTTTCACCAGCGATGATTGAACAGTGAAATGATATTTGAGGAGCAGGCTAGTGTGCTTGACACTCCGATAGTGCTCCAAGATATTTTGTGCTGCATCTCACACGGTTGGTGATAATAAACTGTGTGTGATCTACTTGATTTTTCGTCTTGATTTGAATTACGTAATGGGGTCACAACTGCAAAGGATGGTGTTTGAATTGCTAGAACTTTTATTTGTAGTGAACATGCAACGATAGGTGTGTCGTCAAAAAATTGGAATTATTCAGAGTTTGTTCGGACGTTTTTATACATTAACTTGGTTTTGTAGGCTTTTCAGGTGCATAATTCCAAATTGAACTACATCACATGCTCTAGTGCATATAAACGGGTTGAAAAATCAAATATGTGTCCTTGGTTGCATCCATAGGTCCCATGCAAGAAATGGCAATGAATGTCAAACACCCTGCCACCGTCACTCGGCCGCAAACATTGAGATACCTGGTTTTTCAATTCTAGTAAATCCAAAACGCGTCTGGATTTAGGAAACTTGGCATGCTATCATGGAGGGGCATCAACATGCCGTGGTAAATTTTTTGTCCCATTTCGGGCAGGTTTGGATATAAGCTTCTCCCAAACCGGAGCTTCTCACAACGAGCGTGATGGTTTCGGTAGGGAACGTGCCACCTTTGGGGACGAAATGATATCCGTTGCCTCTTATTGCTTTCAAAAAATTTCTAGCGTCAACATAAAACAACATGAGTGTTGTGTTTAATTTTGGAATTTTTCGAGGTTCGTTTGGACATTTTTATACGTTAACTGGGTTTTCAGGCATTTTATGTGCATAATTCAAATTTGAACTACATGCGCATGCTCCAGTGCATATAAATTGGTTGAAAAATCAAATCTGTGTCCTTCGGTGCATGCTTAGGTCCCATGCAAGAAATGGGAATGAATTTCAAACACCCTGCCACCGTCACTTGGCCACAAACATTGAGATACTTGGTTTTAAAATTCTAGTAAATCCAAAACTCGTTTGAAATTCATGCAACTTGGGATGGTATCATGGAGCGGCATCAATGTGCAGTGGTAATTTTTTGTCCCATTTGGGGTAGGTTTTGGAATAAGCTTCTCACAAACCAGAGCTTCTCACAACAAGCGTGATGGTTTCAGTAGGGAACGTGCCACCTTTGGGGACGAAAGAATACCCGTTGCCTCTTATTGCTTTCAAAAAATTTCTAGTGTCAACATAGAACAACAGGAGTGTTGTGTTTAATTTTGGAATTTTTCGGGGTACTTTTGGAAATTTTTATACATTAACTTGGTTTTGTAGGCATTTCAGGTGCATAATTCAAATTTGAACTACATGCACATGCTCCAGTGCATATAAACTGGTTGAAAAATCAAATCTATGTCCTTGGTTGCATGCTTAGGGCCCAT
The DNA here is from genome assembly GCF_002575655.3 of Aegilops tauschii subsp. strangulata. Classification (NCBI taxonomy): domain Eukaryota; kingdom Viridiplantae; phylum Streptophyta; class Magnoliopsida; order Poales; family Poaceae; genus Aegilops; species Aegilops tauschii. The sequence continues at coordinate 270,864,166 of NC_053037.3, read as the reverse complement.
GCAAGAAATGGGAATGAATTTCAAACACCCTGCCACCGTCACTCGGCCGCAAACATTGAGATACCAGGTTTTTAAATTCTAGTAAATCCAAAACTCGTCTGAATTCATGAAACTTGGCATGCTATCATGGAGCGGCATCAACATGCCGTGGTAATTTTTTTGTCCCATTTCGGGCAGGTTTGGGTATAAGCTTCTCCCAAACCAGAGCTTCTCACAACGAGCGTGATGGTTTCGGTATGGAACGTGCCACCTTTGGGGACGAAATGATACCCGTTGCCTCTCATTGCTTTCAAAAAATTTCTTGTGTCAGCATAGAACAACATGAGTGTTGTGTCTAATTTTGGAATTTTTCCGGGTTCGTTTGGACATTTTTATATGTTAACTGGGTTTTCCAGGCATTTTATGTGCATAATTCAAATTTGAACTACATGCACATGCTCCAGTGCATATAAATTGGTTGAAAAATCAAATCTGTGTCCTTCAGTGCATGCTTAGGTCCCATGCAAGAAATGGGAATGAATTTCAAACACCCTGCCACCGTCACTTGGCCGCAAACATTGAGATACTTGGTTTTAAAATTCTAGTAAATCCAAAACTCGTTTGAAATTCATGCAACTTGGGATGCTATCATGGAGCGGCATCAACGTGCCGTGGTAATTTCTTGTCCCATTTGGGGCAGGTTTTGGTATAAGCTTCTCACAAACTAGAGCTTCTCACAACAAGCGTGATGGTTTCGGTAGGGAACGTGCCACCTTTGGGGACGAAACGATATCCGTTGCCTCTTATTGGTTTCAAAAATTATCTAGTGTCAACATAGAACAACAGGAGTGTTGTGTTTAATTTTGGAATTTTTCGGGGTAAGTTTGTTTTGTTGGCATTTCAGGTGCATAATTCCAAATAGAACTACATCACATGCTCTAGTGCATATAAACGGGTTGAAAAATCAAATATGTGTCCTTGGTTGCATCCATAGGTCCCATGCAAGATATTGCAATGAATGTCAAACACCCTGCCACCGTCACCCGGCAACAAACATTGAGATACCTGGTTTTTCAATTCTAGTAAATCCAAAACTTGTCTGAATTCATGAAACTTGGCATGCTATCATGGAGCGGCATCAACATGCCGTGTTAAATTTTTTGTCCCATTTCGGGCAGGTTTGGGTATAAGCTTCTCCCAAACCGAAGCTTCTCACAACGAGCGTAATGGTTTCGGTAGGGAACGTGCCACCTTTGGGGACGAAATGATATCCATTGCCTCTCATTGCTTTCAAAAAAATTCTAGTGTCAACATAGAACAACATGAGTGTTGTGTTTAATTTTGGAATTTTTGGGGTTCGTTTGGACATTTTTATACGTTAACTGGGTTTTCCAGGCATTTTATGTGCATAATTCAAATTTGAACTACATGCACATGCTCCAGTGCATATAAATTAGTTGACAAATCAAATCTGTGTCCTTCGGTGCATGCTTAGGTCCCATGCAAGAAATGGGAATGAATTTCAAACACCCTGCCACCGTCACTTGGCTGCAAACATTGAGATCCTTGGTTTTAAAATTCTAGTAAATCCAAAACTCGTTTGAAATTCATGCAACATGCGATGCTATCATGGAGCGGCATCAACGTGTCGTGGTAATTTTTTGTCCCATTTGGGGTAGGTTTTGGTATAAGCTTCTCACAAACCAGAGCTTCTCACAACAAGCGTGATGGTTTCGGTAGGGAAGGTGCCACCTTTGGGGACGAAATGATATTCGTTGCCTCTTATCGGTTTCAAAAAATTTCTAGTGTCAACATAGAACAACAGGAGTGTTGTGTTTAATTTTGGAATTTTTCGGGGTACGTTTGGAAATTTTTATACATTAACTTGGTTTTGTAGGCATTTCAGGTGCATAATTCAAATTTGAACTACATGCACATGCTCCAGTGCATGTAAACTGGTTGAAAAATCAAATCTATGTCCTTGGCTGCATGCTTAGAGCCCATGCAAGAACCGGGAATGAATTTCAAACACCCTGCCACCGTCACTCGGCCGCAAACATTGATATACTTGGTTTTTAAATTCTAGTAAATCCAAAACTCGTCTGAAATTCATGAAACTTGGCATGCTATCATGGAGCGGCATCAACATACCATAGTAAATTTTTTGTCACATTTGGGGCAGGTTTGGGTATAAGATTCTCACAAACCAGAGCTTCTCACAACAAGCGTGATGGTTTCGGTAGGGAATGTGCCACCTTTGGGGACGAAATGACATCCGTTGCCTCTTATTGCTTTCAGAAAATTTCTAGTGTCAACATAGAAAAACACGAGTGTTGTGCTTAATTTTGGAATTTTTCAAGGTTCGTTTGGACATTTTTATACATTAACTAGCTTTTCTAGGCATTTTATGTGCATAATTCAAATTCGAACTACATGCACATGCTCTAGTGCATATAAATTGGCTAAAAAAATCAAATTTGTTTCCTTGGTTGCATGCTTAGGTCCCATGCAAGAAATGGGAATGAATTTCAAACACCTTGCCACCGTCACTCGGCCGGAAACATTGAGATACCTGGTTTTTAAATTCTAGTAAATCCAAAACTCGTCTGAATTCATGAAACTTGGCATGCTATCATGGAGCGGCATCAACATGCCGTGGTAATTTGTTTGTCCCATTTCGGGCAGGTTTGGGTATAAGCTTCTCCCAAACCAGAGCTTCTCACAAGGAGCGTGATGGTTTCGGTATGGAACGTGCCTCCTTTGGGGACGAAATGATATTCGTTGCCTCTTATTGCGTTCAAAAATTTTCTAGTGTCAACATAGAACAACATGAGTGTTGTGTCTAATTTTGGAATTTTTCAGGGTTCGTTTGGACATTTTAATACGTTAACTCGGTTTTCCAGGCATTTTATGTGCATAATTCAAATTTGAACTACATGCACATGCTCCAGTGCATATAAATTGGTCGAAAAATCAAATCTATGTCATTCCGTGCATGCTTAGGTCCCATGCAAGAAATGGGAATGAATTTCAAACACCCTGCCACCGTCACTTGGCCGCAAACATTGAGATACTTGGTTTTGAAATTCTAGTAAATCCAAAACTCGTTTGAAATTCATGCAACTTGGGATGCTATCATGGAGCGGCATCAACGTGCCGTGGTAATTTCTTGTCCCATTTGGGGCAGGTTTTGGTATAAGCTTCTCACAAACCAGAGCTTCTCACAAACCAGAGCTTCTCACAACAAGTGTGATGGTTTCGGTAGGGAATGTGCAACCTTTGGGGACGAAACGATATTCGTTGCCTCTTATTGGTTTCAGAAATTTTCTAGTGTCAACATAGAACAACAGGAGTGTTGTGTTTAATTTTGGAATTTTTCGGGGTACGTTTGGAAATTTTTATACATTAACTTCGTTTTGTAGGCATTTCAGGTGCATAATTCAAATTTGAACTACATGCACATGCTCCAGTGCATATAAACTGGATGAAAAATCAAATCTATGTCCTTGGTTGCATGCTTAGGTCCCATGCAAGAAATGTGAATGAATTTCAAACACCCTGCCACCGTCACTCGGCCGCAAACATTGATATACTTGGTTTTTAAATTCTAGTAAATCCAAAACTCGTTTGAAATTCATGAAACTTGGCATGCTATCGTGGAGCGGCATCAACATGCCATAGTAAATTTTTTGTCACATTTGGGGCAGGTTTGGGTATATGCTTCTCACGAACCAGAGCTTCTCACAACAAGCATGATGGTTTCGGTAGGGAACGTACCACCTTTGGGGACGAAACGACATCCGTTGCCTCTTATTGCTTCCAAAAAATTTCTAGTGTCAACATAGAACAACACGAGTGTTGTGCTCAATTTTGGAATTTTTTGAGGTTAGTTTGGACATTTTTATACATTAACTGGGTTTTCTAGGCATTTTATGTGCATCATTCAAATTCGAACTACATGCACATGCTCTAGTGCATATAAATTGGCTAAAAAAATCAAATTTGTGTCCTTGGTTGCATGCTTAGGTCCCATGAAAGAAATGGGAATGAATTTCAAACACCCTGCCACCGTCACTCGGCCGCAAACATTGAGATACCTGGTTTTAAAATAATAGTAAATCCAAAACTCGTCTGAATTCATCAAACCTGGCATGCTATCATGGAGCGGCATCAACAGGCCGTGGTATATTTTTTGTCCCATTTCGGGCAGGTTTGGGTATAAGCTTCTCACAAACCAGAGCTTCTCACAACAAGCGTGATGGTTTCGGAAGGGAACGTGCCACCTTTGGGGACGAAATGATATCCGTTGCCTCTTATTGCTTTCAAAATTTTTCTAGTGTCAACATAGAACAATAGGACTGTTGTCTTTAATTTTGGAACTTTTTGGGGTTCGTTTGGACATTTCTATACATTAACTGGGTTTTCAAGGCATTTTATGTGCATTTCAAATTCGAACTACATGCACATGCTCCAGTGCATATAAATTGGATAAAAAATCAAATCTGTTTCCTTCGGTGCATGCTTAGGTCCGATGCAAGAAATGGGAATGAATTTCAATGACCCTGCCACCGTCACTTGGCCGCAAACATTGAGATACTTTGTTTTTGGATTCTAGTAAATACAAAACTCATCTGAAATTTATGAAACTTAGCATGCTATCATGGAGCAACATCAACATGCCGTGGTAAAAGTTTTGTCCCATTTGGGGCATGTTTGGGCATAAGCTTCTCCCAAACCAGAGCTTCTCACTACAAGTGTGATGGTTTCGATAGGGAACGTGCCACCTTTGGGGACGAAACGATATCCGTTGCCTCTTATTGCTTTCAAAAAATTTCTAGTGTCAACATAGAACGACATGAGTGTTGTGTTTAATTTTGGAATATTTTGGGGTTCGTTTGGACATTTTTATATGTTAACTGGGTTTTCCAGGCATTTTATGTGCATAATTCAAATTTGAACTACATGCACATGCTCCAGTGCATATAAATTCGTTGAAAAATCAAATTGTGTCCTTCGGTGCATGCTTAGTTCCCATGCATGTAACGGGAATGAATTTCAAACACCCTGCCACCGTCACTCGGCCGCAAACATTGAGATACTTGGTTTTAAAATTCTAGTAAATCTAAAACGCGTCTGAAATTCATGAAACTTGGCAGGCTATCATGGAGCGGCATCAACATGCCATGGTAAAAAATTTGTCCCATTTGGGGCAGTTTTGGGTATAAGCTTCTCACAAACCAGAGCTTCTCACAACAAGCGTGATGGTTTCGGTAGGGAACATGCCACCTTTGGGGACAAAACGATATCTGTTGCCTCTTATTGCTTTCAAAAAATTTCTAGTGTCAACATAGAACAACAGGAGTGTCGTGTTTAATTTTGGAATTTTTCGGGGTTCGTTTGGACATTTTTATACATTAACTTGGTTTTGTTGGCATTTCAGGTGCATAATTCAAATTTGAACTACATGCACATGCTGCAGTGCATATAAACTGGTTGAAAAATCAAATATGTGTCCTTGGTTGCATGCTGAGGTCCCATGCAAGAAATGGGAATGAATTTCAAACTCCTGCCACCCTCACTCGGCCGCAAACATTGAGATACTTGGTTTTTAAATTCTAGTAAATCCAAAACTCGTCTGAAATTCATGAAACTTGGCATGTTGTCATGGAGCGGCATCAACATGCCGTGGTAAAAGTTTTGTCCCATTTGGGGCAGGTTTGGGTATAAGCTTCTCCCAAACCAGAGCTTCTCACAACAAGCGTGATGGTTTCGGTAGGAAACGTGCCACCTTTGGGTACGAAACGATATCCGTTGCCTCTTATTGCTTTCAAATTTTTTTCTAGTGTCAACATAGAATAACATGAGTGTTGTGTTTAATTTTGGAATTTTTCGGGGTTCGTTTGGACATTTTTATACGTTAACTAGGTTTTCCAGGCAATTTATGTGCATAATTCAAATTTGAACTACATGCACATGCTCCAGTGCATATAAATTGGTTGGAAAATCAAATCTGTATCCTTAGGTGCATGCTAAGGTGCCATGCAAGAAACGGGAATGAATTTCAAACACCCTGCCACCGTCACTCGGCCGCAAACATTGAGATACTTGGTTTTAAAATTCTAGTAAATATAAAATGCGTCTGAAATTCATGAAACTTGGCATGCTATCATGGAGCGGCATCAACATGCCATGGTAAAAATTTTGTCCTATTTGGGGCAGGTTTGGGTATAAGCTTCTCACAAACCAGAGCTTCTCACAACAAGCGTGATGGTTTCGGTAGGGAACATGCCACCTTTGGGGATGAAACGACATCCGTTGCGTCTTATTGCTTTCAAAATTTTCTAGTGTCAACATAGAACAACAGGAGTGTTGTGTTTAATTTTGTAATTTTTCGGGCTTCGTTTGGACATTTTTATACATTAACTGGGTTTTGTAGGCATTTTATGTGCATAAATCAAATTCGAACTACATGCACATGCTCAAGTGCATATAAATTGGCTGAAAAATCAAATCTGTGTCCTTCGGTGCATGCTTAGGTCCCATGCAAGAAATGGGAATGAATTTCAAACACCCTGCCACCGTCACTCGGCCGCAAACATTGAGATACTTGGTTTTTAAATTCTAGTAAATCCAAAACCCGTCTGAAATTCATGAAACTTAGCATGCTATCATGGAGCGGCATCAACATGCCGTGGTAAATTTTTTGTCCCATTTGGGGCAGGTTTGGGTATAAGCTTCTCACAAATCAGAGCTTCTCACGACAAGCGTGATGGTTTTGGTAGGGAACATGCCACCTTTGGGGATGAAACGACATCCGTTGCGTGTTATTGCTTTCAAAATTTTCTAGTGTCAACATAGAACAACAGGAGTGTTGTGTTTAATTTTGTAATTTTTCGGGGTTCGTTTGGACATTTTTATACATTAACTTGGTTTTGTAGGCATTTTATGTGCATAAATCAAATTCGAACTAAATGCACATGCTCAAGTGCATATAAATTGGCTTAAAAATCAAATATGTGTCATTCGGTGCATGCTTAGGTCCCATGCAAGAAATGGGAATGAATTTCAAACACCCTGCCACCGTCATTCGGCCGCAAACATTGAGATACTTGGTTTTTAAATTCTATTAAATCCAAAACTCGTCTGAAATTCATGAAACTTGGCATGTTATCATGGAGCGGCATCAACATGGCGTGGTAAAAGTTTTGTCCCATTTGGGGTAGGTTTGGGTATAAGCTTCTCCCAAACCAGAGCTTCTCACAACAAGCGTGATGGTTTCGGTAGGAAACGTGCCACCTTTGGGGACGAAACGATATCCATTGCCTCTTATTTCTTTCAAACATTTTTCGAGTGTCAACATAGAATAACATGAGTGTTGTGTTTAATTTTGAAAATTTTCGTTGTTCGTTTGTACATTTTTATAAGTTAGATGGGTTTTGCAGGCATTTTATGTGCATAATTCAAATTTGAACTAGATGCACATGCTCTAGTGCATATAAATTGGTTGAAAAATAAAACCTGTGTCCTTCGGTGCATTCTTAGGTCCCATGCAAGAAATGGGACTGAATTTCAAACACCCTGCCACCGTCACTCGGCCGCAGACATTGAGATACTAGATTTTTAAATTCTAGTAAATACAAAACTCATCTGAAATTCATGAAACTTGGCATGCTATCATGGAGCGGCATCAACATGCCGTGGTAAAGTTTTTGTCCCATTTGGGGCAGGTTTGGGTATAAGCTTCTCACAAACCAGAGCTTCTCACTACAAGCGTGATGGTTTCGGTAGGGAACGTGCCACCTTTGGGGATGAAACGACATCCGTTGCGTCTTATTGCTTTCAAAAATTTTCTAGTGTCAACATAGAACAACAGGAGTGTTCTGTTTAATTTTAGAACTTTTTGGGGTTCGTTTGGACATTTTTATACATTAACTGGGTTTTCTAGGCATTTTATGTGCATTTCAAATTCGAACTACATGCACATGCTCCAGTGCATATAAATTGGCTAAAAATCAAATCTGTTTCCTTCGGTGCATGCTTAGGTCCGATGCAAGAAATGGGAATGAATTTCAATGACCCTGCCACCGTCACTCGGCCGCAAACATTGAGATAGTTGGTTTTTTAATTCTAGTAAATACAAAACTCGTCTGAAATTCATGAAACTTGGCATGCTATCATGGAGCAACATCCACATGCCGTGGTAAAAGTTTTGTCCCTTTTGGGGCATGTTTGGGTATAAGCTTCTCCCAAACTAGAGCTTCTCACAACAAGCGTGATGGTTTTGGTACGGAACGTGCCACCTATGGGGACGAAACGATATCCCTTGCCTCTTATTGCTTTAAAAAAATTCTAGTGTCAACATAGAACAACGTGTTGTGTTTAATTTTGGAATTTTTAGGCTTCGTTTGGACATTTTCATACGTTAACTAGGTTTTCCAGGCATTTTATGTGCATACTTCAAATTTGAACTACATGCACATGCTCCAGTGCATATAAATTGGTTGGAAAATCAAATCTTTGTCCTTAGGTGCATGCTTAGGTCCCATGCAAGAAACGGGAATGAATTTCAAACACCCTGCCACCGTCACTCGGCCGCAAACATTGAGGTACTTGGTTTTTTGTTTCTAGTAAATACAAAACTCGTCTGAAATTCATGAAACTTGGCATGCTATCATGGAGCTACATCCACATGCCGTGGTAAAAGTTTTGTCCCATTTGGGGCATGTTGGGTATAAGCTTCTCCCAAACTAGAGCTTCTCACAACAAGCGTGATGGTTTCGGTACGGAACGTGCCACCTTTGGGGACGAAACGATATCCGTTGCCTCTTATTGCTTTAAAAAAATTCTAGTGTCAACATAGAACAACGTGTTGTGTTTAATTTTGGAATTTTTCGGGCTTCGTTTGGACATTTTTATACGTTAACTAGATTTTCCAGGCATTTTATGTGCATAATTCAAATTTGAACTACATGCACATGCTCCAGTGCATATAAATTGGTTGGAAAATCAAATCTGTGTCCTTAGGTGCATGCTTAGGTCCCATGCAAGAAACGGGAATGAATTTCAAACACCCTGCCACCGTCACTCGGCCGCAAACATTGAGATACTTGGTTTTTTGATTCTAGTAAATACAAAACTCGTCTGAAATTCATGAAACTTGGCATGCTATCATGGAGCAACATCAACATGCCGTGGTAAAAGTTTTGTCCCATTTGGGGCATGTGTGGGTATAAGCTTCTCCCAAACTAGAGCTTCTCACAACAAGCGTGATGGTTTCGGTACGGAACGTGCCACCTTTGGGCACGAAATGACATCCGTTGCGTCTTATTGCTTTCAAAATTTTCTAGTGTCAACATAGAACAACAGGAGTGTTGTGTTTAATTTTGTAATTTTTCGGGGTTCGTTTGGACATTTTTATACATTAACTGGGTTTTGTAGGCATTTTATGTGCATAAATCAAATTCGAACTACATGCACATGCTCAAGTGCATATAAATTGGCTGAAAAATCAAATCAGTGTCCTTCGGTGCATGCTTAGGTCCCATGCAAGAAATGGGAATGAATTTCAAACAACCTGCCACCGTCACTCGGCCGCAAACATTGAGATACTTGGTTTTTAAATTCTAGTAAATCCAAAACCCGTCTTAAATTCATGAAACTTGGCATGCTATCATGGAGCGGCATCAACATGCCGTGGTAAATTTTTTGTCCCATTTGGGGCAGGTTTGGGTATAAGCTTCTCACAAACCAGAGCTTCTCACGACAAGCGTGATGGTTTTGGTAGGGAACATGCCTCCTTTGGGGATGAAACGACATCCGTTGCGTCTTATTGCTTTCAAAATTTTCTAGTGTCAACATAGAACAACAGGAGTGTTGTGTTTAATTTTGTAATTTTTCGGGGTTCGTTTGGACATTTTTATACATTAACTGGGTTTTGTAGGCATTTTGTGTGCATAAATCAAATTCGAACTACATGCACATGCTCAAGTGCATATAAATTGGCTTAAAAATCAAATCTGTGTCCTTCGGTGCATGCTTAGGTCCCATGCAAGAAAAGGGAATGAATTTCAAACACCCTGCCACCGTCACTCGGCCGCAAACATTGAGATACTTGGTTTTTAAATTCTATTAAATCCAAAACTCGTCTGAAATTCATGAAACTTGGCATGTTATCATGGAGCGGCATCAACATGCCGTGGTAAAAGTTTTGTCCTATTTGGGGTAGGTTTGGGTATAAGCTTCTCCCAAACCAGAGCTTCTCACAACAAGCGTGATGGTTTCGGTAGGAAACGTGCCACCTCTCGGGACCCCATTCTAAGTCACACCGATCTAGCATGTAACACCTCATATCACTTTGCGGCCTCACGCACGGTATTCCCACGGGTGTCGCCTTACCATGGCCCCGGACCGTTTGCGCCTTTTCGCTCACGTATATGACAATGTCGCTAGCATCCATATGACAGAGAACCTGGGCCGACATGGCTAGTCGTGAACCCAAAGCGGCACTAACATATGGGAACAGGCATACATGAATCAACATCGAACGTGTCGGTCAGCAGCGTGTGAATCCGGGCTGTAGCACTAGGCTAACAGGACTCCGGGAACCCGGGCTGTAGCAGGCTAGGCAGGACTCCGGATGTCACCGCGTGACATTTCCCCGAAGGGATTGACACAGGAACGATGTGAAACACATGCCGGCCAGTCAAGTGTCTAGAGCAATAGTGCTGGGCTAGCAGGACTCCGGTGAACCGGGCTGTAGCGGACTACTATGGCTCAAGGAGGCACTAGACTACATTTCCCCATAAGAGAGGCTGCCAAGGATAAACAACTAGATTGTCGGATCCCACACATAGCAATACACGTTACACGTACGCATAACATGCAAGTATGTGCTGTACAACATGGCATCACAACATAACGCAAACTCATAAAGATAAAAGGCCCAGAAGAGCCACATAGCATTAAGTACAAACAGGGGTCACATGACCCATCATTCAGAGCATACAAGCAATGGAAGCATTACATGTCTGAGTACAGACAACTACAAAAGGAAAAGGCTGAGAAGCCTGACTATCTACAAGACCCTCCCAAGGGTACAAGATCGTAGCTGAGGTACAAGCTACTCGTCGAAGTCCAAGCGGAGCTACTAGTAAGACTGAAGTCTCCGCTGCAAAACATAAACAAAGCAACATGAGTACAAAGGTACTCAGCAAGACTTACATCAGATCCTATCTTACATGTATTTGTATCAAGAAGGTAGTGTGGGGTTTAGTTGCAGTAAGCCAGCTTTGACTCAGTGGCTATCCTGTTCTACGACTACGAGAAACTTCTTTGAGGTAAGAAGGCGCACACGAGTCCAATAAGCACCACCTCAATACACCACTATGGATTCATTCCCGTCTCACTACGAGAAACCATCCATAGCACTCACACTTATCTTGAGCATTTTAGAGTATCCACTTCAAGTTGTCTATGTACCACGTAAGCATCCAAGAAGTCCATAACCGAGGACACGGCTATTCGAATAGATCATGATAACCCTGCAGGGGTGTACCGCATCACACACGCTCTCGCCACTTACCGCCATGTACACGTCATGTACCTCGGCAACCTTCAAGCGGAAGCCTAGCGAGGGTGACGGCCACGACCTGACTAACCACACAAGGCTCTAGTCCAGGTTTATCGCCTATTCGGGTTCCATCCGCAAGGAGATCCGGCCGGGGTGTCGCTCACGGCCCCAAACGATGTGCGCAGGGTTCCCAAGCCCACCTCGCCGGATGGATCTACGCTTGGTACACCGTGCCACTTGTGCCTAGTCTGTCCCAAGCCCACCTGGCCGGGTGCCACTTGGTAGACTACTAACACTACCTACAAACACCAGAAACTAATTGCAACTCCTGGACAGAGATCAAGTTGATTAATAAGTCAAGAGGGGCACTTAAGCATTCCAATGTGTGGTAGTAGCTAGTCATTGGACAACATACACAGAACTCAGTGCTTAAGGACGGTTCCAGTGAGACAACCCACCATGTACTCCTACATGGCCTCTCACCGCTACCTTTACCAAATCGTGTTCACGCACTTGACTCTCAGCACCAGAACATATCGTAACACTCCAATTCATCCCCAATGAACCAGACCTGACACAACTCTAAGCAATAGCAGGCATGGCATGGTAGGATCACAACATGGCTCAATCCACTCCTACACATGCTAGTGGGTTTCAACTATTTACTGTGGCAATGATAGGTCATGCAGAGGAATGGGTTCAACTACCGCAGCATAAAGTAGCAGTTGAAACGTTGTTGTCCTAATGCAGTAAAAGAGAGCAGGAGCGAGAGCGTAGGTTTGTATCGGAATGAACAAAGGGGGTTTGCTTGCCTGGTAGATCAACGGGGTGGCACTGCTCCTCAGACAGGTACTCTGGAACACTCTCCGGAGCAGGACCTATCGAGAGGGAACGGTGTCGACAGTCAAAACACAATCATATGCAGCAATATGATGCATGAATATGTGATGTATTTTGAGCCAATGCATGTAGCATTCAACTTGGAAGAGATCCATTTGAACCAAAGGTTCAAATGCAACTCTAATTTAAGTCCTTATATACGCCATTTATATGTTTTCACTTATACAGTAGTTATAAGTTGGTTTGTCATGCATGAAACTAGTACAGATGGATAGATTGCATTTTTCTGATAATTTTTCATATATAAATTATTTAAATCTGAGCTACGGTTGAATTTCTATGAATTTTAGAAGTTTGAACACTTTCTGGAATTTCCTGATTTATTTTAAATCCAGAAAAGAATAAATGCGTCAGCATGACGGTGGCATGACGTCAGCGAGTCAACGTGGCTGACCAGGTCAAACCTGACGTGTGGGGTCCACACGTCAGTGACACGGGGTTAAACAGAGGGTTTAATTTATTCTAATTATAGGATTAGGCGCAGGGGCCCACTGTCAGTGTGAGGGGGTTAGCTTAAATGGTGATTAGCTGGCAGGCCGGGCCCGCACGTTAGGCCGGCGAGGTCAAAGGGGTCAAACCCCACCGGCGTATAGCCGCCGGCGAGGCCGAACGCGGCGGAGGGGCTCGGGATCGCGTCTCCGACGACCAAAAGGGCCGCGGAGACCATCTCCGAGGAGCCCTGGCTCGCGCGCATCCCGTGGGACACGCTGGAGACCGTGGGTGTGCCGGGGCTCGCCGGAGCAGAACTCGCGGCGGCGGCCGGAGCACGGCCAAGGGCGGGCATAGCGCTGCGGTGCACGGGGGCGGCGGCTGAGAGCACCGGGGCATAGCCCGGGCTCGTCCGCATCCAGCGGAGGCGACGGGAGGACGCAGGGTGGCCGGAGCTCGCCGAAGCAGAGCTCGCGGCGGCGAGGAGCTACGGCCATGGTGGGGGTCGGGGCTACAGCGCGGGAACGGAGAAACGGAGAGAGGGGAACGGGGCAGGAGCTCACGGTGGACTCGACGGCGTCGTCGGAGAGCTCGGGGACGCACTGGACACGGTGGGGACGCGAAGACGATCTCCGGCGGCCGGAGATGAGGACGACGGTGATGGAGGCGCTCCAGGGCGTTCCGGCTTGCGTGGCTCAGCGGAGGGGTTCAGCGCGAGGAGGCGGAGCTCTGGGACACGAAGGAAGTGCGAGGGGATGGCGGGGAGCACGGGGCAGCGAACGGCGGCGACCGGCGCGTTCGGGCGTCGCGGGAGAGAGCGGGAGAGAGGAGGGGAGAGGCGCAGGAGAGAGGGAGTGAATCCAGGGGGAGCTGGGCGCTTCTGGCGAGGCCAGGTCGAAGAGGGGAGAGGGCAGGCAGGCAGCTGCCGTGGCGTGCATGCGCGCGGCGTGCGGCGACCACGCGCCCTGTCCCTCTGGCGCGAGGAGGGGGAAGACTGGCGCTGGCCAGTCAGCTGGGCCGGCCTGCTGGGCCAGGCCAGGCCGCACAGTGCCAGGCCGCAGGTAAGCTCCCTTTTTCCTATTTCTTTTCTTTTCTAATTTTCTGACATTTGTTTGGTTTAATAAAAATACTAAACCATTTTATTTACTTATGCCAATTTTTGTAGGGGCTAGTGGTATTATTCCAGAACTCCTCAACAAATGGCATAATTTTTGGACAATATTTTATATATATAACAATATATATCCAAAGCAAATAATTATTGCATTAATTCCAAATGCCCAAAATAAATACTTATGAGCTCCTGAAAATATTGGTTTGATTTTTATCTCTGTCCAATATTTTCAGAGAGCAACATGAACATTTTCTTGGACCCTTTTGGAGCAATTTTTATTTGTGTCATTTCCAGAAATGATTCTGAGGGTTTCACAAATCCCCATTTCAAATTTAAATGAAATTTAGACATGATGCACACATGACTAGCTAGTCTAGGTCATACCAGGACTAGGGATGTGACAACTCGCCCCCACTTGAAAGAATCTCGTCCCGAGATTCAAGGGTCGATGGAAAGAAGGTGGGGTACTCCAGTCGAAGACGATCTTCTCGCTCCCAAGTAGCTTCTCTCTCAGAATGATGAGACCACTGAACCTTGAGAAACATGATGTTCTGACGTCGGGTGACACGCTCTGCTTGATCAAGAATGCGAATAGGGTACTCTCGATATGTGAGGTTATCTTGGAGATCAAGGGTTTCATGGTCCACTCCGCGGATGGGATCCGAGAAGCAACGCCTGAGTTGAGAGACGTGGAAGACATCATTGACTCGAGAAAGATGTGGGGGTAGTTCCAACTGGTAGGCAACCTCTCCTCGTTTAGCGAGAATGCGAAAAGGACCAATGTAACGAGGAGCCAACTTGCCCTTGATACCGAATCGATGGGTACCCTTTAGAGGAGTAACCCGAAGGTAAGCCTTGTCGCCAACTTCATAAGCCACTTCCTTATGACGACGGTCATACTAGCTCTTTTGATGAGACTGGGTTGTTTTCAAATTCTCATGAATGATGCGAACTTGCTCTTCTGCTTCCTGGATCATGTGCGGTCCAAAGAATTGTCTTTCACCGGTTTCTGACCAGTTCAAGGGTGTTCGACATCTTCGTCCATACAGAATCTCGAAAGGAGCTTTCTTATGACTGGATTGATAGCTATTGTTATAAGCAAACTCGGCGAAAGGTAGGCATTTCTCCCAATCCATACCGAATGATATAACGCAAGCTCTAAGCATGTCTTCGAGAATTTGGTTGACCCTTTCCACCTGACCACTTGATTGAGGGTGGAAAGCGGTACTGAAGGAAAGATGGGTGCCCATGGCGGTTTGGAAACTTTCCCAGAAATGAGAAGTGAAAAGACTACCACGGTCTGAATTGATCTCTAGTGGAACACCATGAAGTGACACTATACGAGAAATATATAAGTCAGCGAGCTGACTAGCAGTGATACTCTCTCGAACAGGTAGGAAGTGAGCCACTTTGGAAAGACGATCAATGACTACAAAGATAGCGTTATTCCCTTTCTTGGTCCTGGGAAAACCGGTGATGAAGTCCATACCAACTTTATCCCATTTCCACTCAGGAATGGCTAAAGGTTGAAGGGTGCCAGCAGGCCTTTGATGCTCCGCCTTAACGCGACGACAAACGTCACAGTTAGCTATGAACTCAGCAATTTCTCTCTTCATCCTAGTCCACCAGAACCTCTGGCGTAGGTCCTGATACATCTTAGTACTACCGGGATGAATCGTGAGAGGGGATTCATGTGCCTCCTTAAGGATCAATTGTCGCAGATGTTGATTCTTGGGAACCACCAAACGATTCTCAAAGAAAACAGCACCTCGATCATCCATAGAGAAACTACCAGCAATACCCTTGGCAATGTTTCTCTTGATCCGGGTAATCCCCGTATCATGCTTCTGGGCTTCTATGATATGATCCACAAGAGTAGGCTTCGCCACCAAGGTAGAAAGGAATCCTTGAGGAGCAATGTGAAGGTTAAGCCTACAGAATTCCTCATGGAGAAGTGGTTGGCCCTGCTGCAACATAAGATTGTTGCAATAGGACTTACGACTTAGCGCATCAGCCATGACATTGCCCTTGCCTGGGGTGTAGGTAATCCCTAAGTCGTAATCTGAGATCAACTCCAACCAACGTCTTTGCCTAAGGTTCAAATCTGGTTGGGTGAAGATATACTTGAGACTCTGGTGATCGGTGTAAATCTCGCAACGTTTACCAAGAAGGTAATGTCGCCATGTCTTAAGAGCATAGACTACGGCTGCGAGCTCTAGATCATGTGTAGGATAGTTCTCCTCATGTGGATGCAACTGTCGAGATGCATAGGCAATCACATGACGATCCTGCATAAGGATGCAGCCTAGTCCCTGTCGTGAGGCGTCGCAGTAGATAACAAAGTCTTTAGTGAAATCCGGTGGCACAAGTATGGGAGCAGAAGTCAGGCGTCTTTTCAGTTCCTGAAAACTGTATTCACACTGTGGGGACCACTCAAACTTTTTATCTTTCTTGAGAAGTTCCGTGAGGGGTTTGGCTACATTGGAGAAGTTTTCAACGAAGCGGCGACAATAACTGGCTAGACCAAGGAAACTCCTAACTTGTTTAACTGTTTCAGGTGGAGTCCAATCAAGAACGGCCTGAACTCTCTCAGGATTGACAGCAATGCCCTTACCAGAGATCACGTGGCCTAGGTAGGTCACTTCTGGCAACCAGAATTCGCACTTGGAGAACTTGGCATAAAGGCGGTGCTCTCTGAGTTTTTCTAACACAAGTCTAAGATGCTCGGCATGATCTTCCTCGTTCTTCGAGTAGATAAGGATATCATCGAGGTAAACCACGACGAACTTGTCTAAGTACTCCATGAAGATCGAGTTCATCAAGCGGGAGAAGGTAGCTGGAGCATTGGTTAGACCAAAGGACATGACGGTGTACTCGTACTGGCCATAACGAGTGACAAAGGCCGTCTTAGGAATGTCCCCGTTTCTAATCTTGATTTGGTGGTAGCCTAATCTCAAATCCATCTTGGAAAAGACTGAGGATCCAGCGAGTTGATCATATAGGTCGTTGATCCTGGGGAGCGGATACTTGTTCTTTATCGTGACCAAATTAACGGGACGATAATCTACAACCATCCGGTCCGTACCATCCTTCTTCTTGACGAAGAGGACGGGGCAAGCCCAGGGAGAAGAACTAGGACGGATGAAACCCTTTTGCAAGGATTCATCGAGTTGTTTCTTAAGCTCAGCTAGCTCTAAGGGTGCCATCTTGTAAGGTCTCCTAGAGATTGGGGCGGTTCCTGGGATAAGATCTATGACAAACTCTACATCCCTGTCAGGTGGAATACCTGGCAGTTCTTCTGGAAAGACATCCGGAAAGTCACGGACTACCGGGATATCTTCAAGGTCTGGAAGAGGACTGGCATTAAGAGAATAGAGTTGACGCTTTGCAACTCTGGTGGAGACAGTGACTAACTTGCCAGATGGGTGTGTGAGCTGAACAGACCGGGTGTAACAATCAATCTTAGCGTAATGAACTTTCATCCAGTCCATACCCAAGATGATGTTAATATCCGAAGACTTGAGGGCTATGAGTGATGCAAGGAATACAAGTCTGTCAACAAGGATTTCGTTACCATGGCTTACACTAGAAGTTTTCCATTTGGATCCAGGAGTTTGAATGAGTAGTGGGGAGGGCATATCACAAAATGATATGTCGTGCAAGCGGGCATAACTTTCAGAAATGAAGGAATGAGACGCCCCAGTATCAAATAGAACCGAAGCTGGATGACAGTTTACAAGGAGTGTACCAAGGACGACATCTGGATCATCCTGAGCGTCTTTAGCTGAGACGTGATGCACACGTCCACAAACAGTGGGAGCTGACTTGGTGCTGATCATCTTGCGTGATGGCTTACCACGGCCAACAGACTTCTCGGGCTGGGGTGGAGCAACACGGGTCTGAGTGCAAATACGGGCGGTGTGTCCTGGCTCTCCGCACTTGTAACAAATCTTGGAGGTAGGACGTGGACCCGCGTTGGCAGGCGGTCCACCAATAGGCCTGGGTGGAGCATACGGCTGAACTGGGGAAGGCGCCACATAAGATGGTCTCGGGGTATAACCGGGTGGAAGAGCAGAGTTCGGAATCCAAATCCGGCGCTTCTGAGAACTAGAACCGGAGGAAGAAACCAAATCACGGGTGTGCTGACGAGACTCCTCGTAGGTGAGCTGAGCTGTCTCCGCATTAATGGCCTTGTTCACAAGAGCCTGGAATGTAATGCAATGGTGCAGGTGGAGATCTCGACGCAACTTGGGGTTGAGACCCTTCCGGAATCTAGCCTGCTTCTTAGCGTCCGTGGACACTTCTTCTGTAGCATAGCGGGCGAGGTTCTCAAACTCTCTACTATAAGCATCAACAGCCATCTTACCCTGGGTGAAACTACCGAACTCTTCTCTCTTGCGGTCAATGAGAGCCTGAGGAATGTGATGCTCGCGAAAAGCCTCAGTGAAATCTCTCCAGGTCGGTATCTGGCCAGCTGGAAGCATAGCCTCAAAGTTCTGCCACCAAAGACTAGCAGGACCTTCCAGGTGATATGCAGCATAAGTGACCTTGTCACCTTCAGCTACGTTCGCAGAACGCAGCTTGTGTGTGATACTACGGAGCCAGTCATCTGCATCGAGTGGCTCAATGGAATGATGGAAGGTAGGTGGTTTCAGACCAATGAAATCATAGATGGTCGCTGGCTCTTTGCACTGGGGTGCGGTGTTCTCCTCGATACATGCCAACAAGCGGTTAGACTCGTGCTTGTTCCTCTCCATCTCTAACATAAACTCTGCCAACGAAGGCTGGTCGGGAGGATCCTCCTCATCCCTACCACCTCCGTGGTTCAGGCAAGGAGCAACAGAACTTTGGTTAAGTGACGACATCCTGAGAAGCGGAACCAAGGACGAGGTCAACAACAACTATAGGATGCAACATGTAGCATAAGAAAATTTAGTATCTCTCAAACTCCTAGGACAAATCCGGCAGCATAACGGCAGTAAAATGCTCAAAATGAGACATTCTGCAAAGGACGGGGTAGCACCATACTCAACATCGTCACTCAAGGTTCTGAGATATTACTAAACAGGCTACACTGGAGGTACTCGAACTGGGATATGACTCTGATCAACCAATCCTAAGAGACTACGGAGAAGTAACACGTGATCCTGATAGACAGAAGAGAAAGCCTAGTTCCTTAACCCCGTAGGAAAGATAGAATGACTCAGATCAGAAGGGCATGAGGTAAAAGAAGTAAAAAGAGCCTTACGTTCCCTTCCACAATCAATTCCCTTATATAACTAAAGAATTTCTAGACTCAACTTCGACCAGGTTGGCTTGGAAATCCTACAGGCAGTCAGGCTCTAATACCAAAGCTGTCGGGACCCCGATTCTAAGTCACACCGATCTAGCATGTAACACCTCATATCACTTTGCGGCCTCACGCACGGTATTCCCACGGGTGTCGCCTTACCATGGCCCGAGACCGTTTGCGCCTTTTGGCTCACGTATATGACAATGTCGCTAGCATCCATATGACAGAGAACCCGGGCCGACATGGCTAGTCGTGAACCCAAAGCGGCACTAACGTATGGGAACAGGCATACATGAATCAACATCGAACGTGTCGGTCAGCAGCGTGTGAATCCGGGCTGTAGCACTGGGCTAACAGGACTCCGGGAACCCGGGCTGTAGCAGGCTAGGCAGGACTCCGGATGTCACCGCATGACATTTCCCCGAAGGGACAGACACAGGAACGATGTGAAACACATGCCGGCCAGTCAAGTGTCCAGAGCAGTAGTGCTGGGCTAGCAGGACTCCGGTGAACCGGGCTGTAGCGGACTACTATGGCTCAAGGGGGCACTAGACTACATTTCCCCATAAGAGAGGCTGCCAAGGATAAACAACTAGATTGTCGGATCCCACACATAGCAATACACGTTACACGTACGCATAACATGCAAGTATGTGCTGTACAACATGGCATCACAACATAGCGCAAACTCATAAAGATAAAAGGCCCAGAAGAGCCACATAGCATTAAGTACAAACAGGGGTCACATGACCCATCATTCAGAGCATACAAGTAACGGAAGCATTACATGTCTGAGTACAGACAACTACAAAAGGAAAAGGCTGAGAAGCCTGACTATCTACAAGACCCTCCCAAGGGTACAAGATCGTAGCTGAGGTACAAGCTACTCGTCGAAGTCCAAGCGGAGCTACTAGTAAGACTGAAGTCTCCGCTGCAAAACATAAACAAAGCAACATGAGTACAAAGGTACTCAGCAAGACTTACATCAGATCCTATCTTACATGTATTTGTATCAAGAAGGTAGTGTGGGGTTTAGTTGCAGCAAGCCAGCTTTGACTCAGTGGCTATCCTGTTCTACGACTACGAGAAAATTCTTTGAGGTAAGAAGGCGCACACGAGTCCACTAAGCACCACCTCAATACACCACTATGGATTCATTCCCGTCTCACTACAAGAAACCATCCATAGCACTCACACTTATCTTGAGCATTTTAGAGTATCCACTTCAAGTTGTCTATGTACCACGTAAGCATCCAAGAAGTCCATAACCGAGGACACGGCTATTCGAATAGATCATGATAACCCTGCAGGGGTGTACCGCGTCACACACGCTCTCGCCACTTACCGCCATGTACACGTCATGTACCTCGGCAACCTCAAGCGGAAGCCTGGCGAGGGTGTCGGCCACGACCTGACTAACCACACAAGGCTCTAGTCCAGGTTTATCGCCTATTCGGGTTCCATCCGCAAGGAGATCCGGCCGGGGTGTCGCTCACGGCCCCAAACGATGTGCGCAGGGTTCCCAAGCCCACCTCGCCGGATGGATCTACGCTTGGTACACCGTGCCACTTGTGCCTAGTCTGTCCCAAGCCCACCTGGCCGGGTGCCACTTGGTAGACTACTAACACTACCTACAAACACCAAAAACTAATTGCAACTCCTGGACAGAGATCAAGTTGATTAATAAGTCGAGAGGGGCACTTAAGCATTCCAATGTGTGGTAGTAGCTAGTCATTGGACAACATACACAGAACTCAGTGCTTAAGGATGGTTCCAGTGAGACAACCCACCATGTACTCCTACATGGCCTCTCACCGCTACCTTTACCAAATCGTGTTCACGCACTTGACTCTCAGCACCAGAACATATCGTAACACTCCAATTCATCCCCAATGAACCAGACCTGACACAACTCTAAGCAATAGCAGGCATGGCATGGTAGGATCACAACATGGCTCAATCCACTCCTACACATGCTAGTGGGTTTCAACTATTTACTGTGGCAATGACAGGTCATGCAGAGGAATGGGTTCAACTACCGCAGCATAAAGTAGCAGTTGAAACGTTGTTGTTCTAATGCAGTAAAAGAGAGCAGGAGCGAGAGAGTAGGTTTGTATCGGAATGAACAAAGGGGGTTTGCTTGCCTGGTAGATCAACGGGGTGGCACTGCTCCTCAGACAGGTACTCTGGAACACTCTTCGGAGCAGGACCTATCGAGAGGGAATGGTGTCGACAGTCAAAACACAATCATATGCAGCAATATGATGCATGAATATGTGATGTATTTTGAGCCAATGCATTTAGCATTCAACTTGGAAGAGATCCATTTGAACCAAAGGTTCAAATGCAACTCTAATTTAAGTCCTTATATACGCCATTTATATGTTTTCACTTATACAGTAGGTATAAGTTGGTTTGTCATGCATGAAACTAGTACAGATGGATAGATTGCATTTTTCTGATAATTTTTCATATATAAATTATTTAAATCTGAGCTACGGTTGAATTTCTATGAATTTTAGAAGTTTGAACACTTTCTGGAATTTCCTGATTTATTTTGAATCCAGAAAAGAATAAATGCGTCAGCATGACGGTGGCATGACGTCAGCGAGTCAACGTGGCTGACCAGGTCAAACCTGACGTGTGGGGTCCACACGTCAGTGACACGGGGTTAAATAGAGGGTTTAATTTATTCTAATTATATGATTAGGCGCAGGGGCCCACTGTCAGTGTGAGGGGGTTAGCTTGAATGGTGATTAGCTGGCAGGTCGGGCCCGCACGTCAGGCCGGCGAGGTCAAAGGGGTCAAACCCCACCGGCGTTTAGCCGCCGGCGAGGCCGAACGCGGCGGAGGGGCTCGGGATCGCGTCTCCGACGACCAAAAGGGCCGCGGAGACCATCTCCGAGGAACCCTGGCTCGCGCGCATCCCGTGGGACACGCGGGAGACCGTGGGTGTGCCGGGACTCGCCGGAGCAGAACTCGCGGCGGCGACCGGAGCACGGCCAAGGGCGGGCGCAGCGCTGCTGTGCACGGGGGCGGCGGCTGAGAGCACCGTGGCATAGCCCGGGCTCGTCCGCATCCAGCGGAGGCGACGGGAGGACGCAGGGTGGCCGGAGCTCGCCGAAGCAGAGCTCGCGGCGGCGAGGAGCTACGGCCATGGTGGGGGTCAGGGCTACAGCGCGGGAACGGAGAAACGGAGACAGGGGAACGGGGCAGGAGCTCACGGTGGACTCGACGGCGTCGTCGGAGAGCTCGGGGAGGCACTGGAGACGGTGGGGCCGCGAAGACGATCTCCGGCGGCCGGAGATGAGGACGACGGCGATGGAGGCGCTCCAGGGCGTTCCGGCTTGCGTGGCTCAGCGGAGGGGTTCAGCGCGAGGAGGCGGAGCTCTGGGACACGACGGAAGTGCGAGGGGATGGCGGGGAGCGCGGGGCAGCGAACGGCGGCGACCGGCGCGTTCGGGCGTCGCGGGAGAGAGCGGGAGAGAGGGGAGAGGCGCAGGAGAGAGGGAGTGAAGCCAGGGGGGAGCTTGGCGCTTCTGGCGAGGCCAGGTCGAAGACGGGAGAGGGCAGGCAGGCAGCTGCCGTGGCGTGCATGCGCGCGGCGTGCGGCGACCACGCGCCCTGTCCCTCTGGCGCGAGGAGGGGGACGACTGTCGCTGGCCAGTCAGCTGGGCCGGCCTGCTGGGCCAGGCCAGGCCGCACAGTGCCAGGCCGCAGGTAAGCTCCCTTTTTCCTATTTCTTTTCTTTTCTAATTTTCTGACATTTGTTTGGTTTAATAAAAATACTAAACCATTTTATTTACTTATGCCAATTTTTGTAGGGGCTAGTGGTATTATTCCAGAACTCCTCAACAAATGGCATAATTTTTGGATAATATTTTATATATATAACAATATATATCCAAAGCAAATAATTATTTCATTAATTCCAAATGCCCAAAATAAATACTTATGAGCTCCTGAAAATATTGGTTTGATTTTTATCTCTGTCCAATATTTTCAGAGAGCAACATGAACATTTTCTTGGACCCTTTTGGAGCAATTTTTATTTGTGTCATTTCCAGAAATGATTCTGAGGGTTTCACAAATCCCCATTTCAAATTTAAATGAAATTTAGACATGATGCACACATGACTAGCTAGTCTAGGTCATACCAGAACTAGGGATGTGACACCACCTTTGGGGACGAAACGATATCCGTTGCTTCTTATTGCTTTCAAAAAAAATTCTAGTGTCAACATAGAATAACATGAGTGTTGTGTTTAATTTTCGAATTTTTCGTTGTTCGTTTGTACATTTTTATACGTTAACTGGGTTTTCCAGGCATTTTATGTGCATAATTAAAATTTGAACTAGATGCACATGCTCTAGTGCATATAAATTGGTTGAAAAATTAAATTTGTGTCCTTCGGTGCATGCTTAGGTCCCATGCAAGAACTGGGAATGAATTTCAAACACCCTGCCACCGTCACTCGGCCGCAGACATTGAGATACTAGATTTTTAAATTCTAGTAAATACAAAACTCATATGAAATTCATGAAACTTGGCATGCTATCATGGAGCAGCATCAACATGCCGTGGTAAAATTTTTGTCCCATTTGGGGCAGGTTTGGGTATAAGCTTCTCACAAACCAGAGCTTCTCACAACAAGCATGATGGTTTCGGTAGGGAACGTGCCACCTTTGGGGATGAATCGACATCCGTTGCGTCTTATTGCTTTCAAAATTTTCTAGTGTCAACATAGAACAACAGGAGTGTTCTGTTTAATTTTCTAATTTTTTGGGGTTCGTTTGGACATTTTTATACATTAACTGGGTTTTGTAGGCATTTTATGTGCATAAATCAAATTCGAACTACATGCACATGCTCAAGTGCATATAAATTGGCTGAAAAATCAAATCTGTGTCCTTCGGTGCATGCTTAGGTCCCATGCAAGAAATGGGAATGAATTTCAAACACCCTGCCACCGTCACTCGGCCGCAAACATTGAGGTACTTGGTTTTTAAATTTTAGTATATCCAAAACCTGTCTGAAATTCATGAAACATGGCATGCTATCATGGAGCGACATCAACGTGCCGTGGTAAAAATTTTGTCCCATTTGGGGCAGGTTTGGGTATAAGCTTCTCACAAACCAGAGCTTCTCACGACAAGCGTGATGGTTTTGGTAGGGAACATGCCACCTTTGGGGATGAAACGACATCCGTTGCGTCGAATTGCTTTCAAAATTTTCTAGTGTCAACATAGAACAACAGGAGTGTTGTGTTTAATTTTGTAATTTTTTGGGGTTCGTTTGGACATTGTTATACATTATCTGTGTTTTGTAGGCATTTTATGTGCATAAATCAAATTCGAACTACATGCACATGCTCAAGTGCATATAAATTGGCTTAAAAATAAAATCTGTGTCCTTCGGTGCATGCTTAGGTCCCATGCAAGAACTGGGAATGAATTTCAAACACCCTGCCACCGTCACTCGGCCGCAAACATTGAGATACTTTGTTTTTAAATTCTATTTAATCCAAAACTCGTCTGGAATTCATGAAACTTGGCATGTTATCATGGAGCGGCATCAACATGCCGTGGTAAAAGTTTTGTCCCATTTGGGGTAGGTTTGGGTATAAGCTTCTCCCAAAACCAGAGCTTCTCACAACAAGCGTGATGGTTTCGGTAGGAAACGTGCCACCTTTGGGGACGAAACGATATCGGTTGCCTCTTATTGCTTTCAAATTTTTTTCTAGTTTCAACATAGAATAACATGAGTGTTGTGTTTAATTTTGGAATTTTTTGTTGTTCGTTTGTACATTTTTATACGTTAACTGGGTTTTCCAGGCATTTTATGTGCATAATTCAAATTTGAACTAGATGCACATGCTCTAGTGCATATAAATTGGTTGAAAAATTAAATCTGTTTCCTTCGGTGCATTCTTCGGTCCCATGCAAGAAATGGGAATGAATTTCAAACACCCTGCCACCTTCACTCGGCCGCAGACATTGAGATACTAGATTTTTAAATTCTAGTAAATACAGAACTCGTCTGAAATTCATGAAACTTGGCATGCTATCATGGAGCGGCATCAACATGCCGTGGTAAATTTTTTGTCCCATTTGGGGCAGGTTTGGGTATAAGCTTCTCACAAACTAGAGCTTCTCACAACAAGCGTGATGGTTTCGGTAGGGAACGTGCCGCCTTTGGTTGATGAAACGACATCCATTGCGTCTTATTGCTTTCTAAAGTTTTCTAGTGTCAACATAGAACAACAGGAGTGTTGTGTTTAATTTTAGAACTTTTTGGGGTTCGTTTGGACATTTTTATACATTAACTGGGTTTTCTAGGAATTTTATGTGCATTTCAAATTCGAACTACATGCACATGCTCCAGTGCATATAAAATGGCTAAAAAATCAAATCTGTTTCCTTCGGTGCATGCTTAGGTCCAATGCAAGAAATGGGAATGAATTTCAATGACCCTGCCACCGTCACTCGGCCGCAAACATTGAGATACTTGGTTTTTTGATTCTAGTAAATACAAAACTCGTCTTAAATTCATGAAACTTGGCATGCTATCATGGAGCAACATCAACATGCCGTGGTAAAAGTTTTGTCCCATTTGGGGCATGTTTGGGTATAAGCTTCTCCCAAACTATAGCTTCTCACAACAAGCATGATGGTTTCGGTAGGGAACGTGCCACCTTTGGGGACGAAATGATATCCGTTGCCTCTTATTGCTTTCAAAAAGTTTCTAGTGTCAACATAGAACAACGTGTTGTGTTTAATTTTGGAATTTTTCGGGGTTCGTTTGGACATTTTTATACGTTAACTAGGTTTTCCAGGCATTTTATGTGCAAATTTCAAATTTGAACTACATGCACATGCTCCAGTGCATATAAATTGGTTGGAAAATCAAATCTGTGTCCTTCGGTGCATGCTTAGGTCCCATGCAAGAAACGGGAATGAATTTCAAACACCCTGCCACCGTCACTCGGCCGCAAACATTGAGATACTTGGTTTTAAAATTCTAGTAAATCTAAAACGCGTCTAAAATTCATGAAACTTGGCATGCTATCATGGAGCGGCATCAACATGCCGTGGTAAATTTTTTATCCCATTTGGGGCAGGTTTGGGTATAAGCTTCTCACAAACCAGAGCTTCTCACAACAAGCGTGATGGTTTCGGTAGGGAACGTGCCACCTTTGGGGATGAAACGACATCCATTGCATCTTATTGCTTTCAAATTTTTTCTAGTGTCAACATAGAACAACAGGAGTGTTGTGTTTAATTTTGGAACTTTTGGGGGTTCGTTTGGACATTTTTATACATTAACTGGGTTTTCTAGGCATTTTATGTGCATTTCAAATTTGAACTACATGCACATGCTCCAGTGCATATAAATTGGCAACAAAATCAAATCTGTTTCCTTCGGTGCATGCTTAGGTCCGATGCAAGAAATGGGAATGAATTTCAATGACCCTGCCACTGTCACTCGGCCGCAAACATTGAGATACTTGGTTTTTGATTCTAGTAAATACAAAACTCATCTGAAATTCATGAAACTTGGCATGCTATCATGGAGCAACATCAACATGCCGTGGTAAAAGTTTTGTCCCATTTGGGGCATGTTTGGGTATAAGCTTCTCCCAAACTAGAGCTTCTCACAACAAGCGTGATGGTTTCGGTAGGGAACGTGCCACCTTTGGGGACGAAATGATATCCGTTGCCTCTTATCGCTTTCAAAAATTTTCTAGTGTCAACATAGAACAACGTGTTGTGTTTAATTTTGGAATTTATCGGGGTTTGTTTGGACATTTTTATACGTTAACTAGGTTTTCCAAGCATTTTATGTGCATAATTCAAATTTGAACTACATGCACATGCTCCAGTGCATATAAATTGGTTGGAAAATCAAATCTGTGTCATTTGGTGCATGCTTAGGTCCCATGCAAGAAACGGGAATGAATTTCAAACACCCTGCCACCGTCACTCGGCCACAAACATTGAGATACTTGGTTTTAAAATTCTAGTAAATCTAAAACGCGTCTAAAATTCATGAAACTTGGCATGCTATCATGGAGCGGCATCAACATGCCGTGGTAAATTTTTTGTCCCATTTGGGGTAGGTTCGGGTATAAGCTTCTCACAAACCAGAGCTTCTCACAACAAGCGTGATGGTTTCGGTAGGGAACATGCCACCTTTGGGGATGAAACGACATCCGTTGCGTCTTATTGCATTCAAAATTTTCTAGTGTCAACATAGAACAACAGGAGTGTTGTGTTTAATTTTGTAATTTTTCGGGGTTCGTTTGGACATTTTTATACATTAACTGGGTTTTGGAGGTATTTTATGTCCATAAATCAAATTCGAACTACATGCACATGCTCAAGTGCATATAAATTGGCTTAAAAATCAAATCTGTGTCTTTCGGTGCATGCTTAGGTCCGATGCAAGAAATGGGAATGAATTTCAAACACCCTGCCACCGTCACTCAGCCAAAAACATTGAGATACTTGGTTTTTAAATTCTAGTAAATCCAAAACCCGTCTGAAATTCATGAAACTTGGCATGCCATCTTGGAGCGGCATCAACATGCCGTGGTAAAATTTTTGTCCCATTTGGGGCAAGTTTGGGTATAATCTCTCACAAACTAGAGCTTCTCACAACAAGCGTGATGGTTTTGGTAGGTAACGTGCCACCCTTGCGGACGAAAGAATACCCGTTGCCTCTTATTGCTTTCAAATTTTTTCTAGTGTGAACATAGAACAACAGCAGTGTTGTGTTTAATTTTGGAATTTTTCGGGGTTCGTTTGGACATTTTTATAGAGTAACTGGGTTTTCTAGGCATTTTATGTGCATAATTCAAATTTGAACTACATGCACATGCTCCAGTGCATGTAAATTGGTTGAAAAATCAAATCTGTTTCCTTTGGTGCATGCTTACGTCCCATGCAAAAAATGGGAATTAATTTCAAACACCAGGGCATTGTTGATTGTCGGCAAAACGTTGAGATACATGGTTTTCAAATTTTAGTAAATCCAAAACTCGTCTGAAATTCATGAAACATGACACGCTATAATGTAATGGCACCCGACATGCTGTGGTATTTTTCGTGTCCATTTTGAGAGAAGGCGCACTCGAATAACAGCCAACAAAGGCATTTTGAAACAAATAGCTGCCTCTGTAACATCTCAAATGTTTTTTATAATTTAAATTGTGTGTGTTCTATTAACCATTCACGTGACGCCACGCCTCACTCTTTTAATGGCTAGTAGGTGCAGTGCGGACAGGTGCTTGAGTGCTTGACTAAACGGGAGGCGTGCGAGCTGTACTCCAATGCGGAGGCTCACTGGGAAACGTGTGAGTTGTACGCCGCGCAGGCTCACTGGGAAGCGAGCCCTTTGACTTCCATGGCCGCCCGCCTTGCTCGCATCCGCTCCATTAATGGCACCCAAGCCGTAGTTTTTAAATATAAAACACTCATCGCTAATGTTTTAGTTCGAACACCCATATGCAAAACCGACAACTTCCCCAGGAAGCCAAGGGAAAATGTGCCTAGCAGGATTTGTGCAGCTCTTGATCGCAAACGTTTTAGATAGAACACCCGTATGCAAACCGACAGATTCCCTAGGAAGCCAGGAGAAAATGTGCCGACCAGGATTTCTGCAGCTCTTGATCAAGAACGTTTTAGATAGAACACGCGTATGCAAAGTGATAGTTACGGTTTTCCCCCTTAAGTCGAGGGAAAATTCGGAGCGCAGGATTTGTGCATCCCTTCAACACAAATGGTTGTTTTGGATGACCCGTTTGCAACCACGTACAAACAATTTGGTAATATTTGCATCTGTCATATTGGGTATGTTGCCATTTGTCAAACTGGAAAGATTGACATTTGTTGATCTAGTAACACTGCCATTTGTCAATCCTTGTAACACTACGATTTGTCAACATATGCAGCTAAAAATCACTAGCACTATCTAATTTTTGCAACTAAAATTCGGTAATTAAGCATAGATTTCATTCATAGATTAAGCAGTCGTTCCTAATTTATACAAACAGTTCAACTCGACAGATGAACCGACCAAACTTTTCCCCAATTGTTGCCAACCACGTACTGAAATAGCTAGTTCAACTATATATACTAGCTAATTTTTAAGTATGTTGTACAGTTCCACCACATATCTATAGTCAGATGATCTGAACAAAATAGCCCCTTAATACTACTACTACTACGGAGGGGCTTTGTGCTACTTCCGGCAGCTTCTCCTCTGCCGAGCGTGCTTAGTAAGAGGCAGAGGAGGAGGCGGAGCCTACCGACGAGCTGGACAAATGCAATACGGTACCTGCAGCTGCTGCACGTTCAGCGACGCTCCCCAGCTCGAACGCCCACTACCGCTCCAGACGATCCCCTCTCGAAGCGGTCAGACTGCTCGTAGATCTCCTGATTCCTCGCCTCTGCGTCGGCGTGTGCTGCGGCCACGGCTGCGGTAAGGCTCTTTGCGTGCTCGACAAGGCGCTCCTCCTCCTCCCGCGAAAACTCGATGTAGCGTGCAAGGTCGCTGACGCACGTGCGGGCCTCCACCTCCGCCTCCCTCCTTCGGGCAGCGGTGGGGGAGCGGGTGATGATCCAGGCGGTCGACGGTGGGCTGGCGGCCACGATGGCCGACAATGGGGTGGCTGCCATGACGGCCACCCCCAAGTGTTCGAGCTGCGGTGGCGGAGCGGGTGATGACCGGCAGTGGGGTGGCGGCCACGACGGCCACCTCCCGCCTTCGGGTCGCGGTGGCGGAGCGGGTGATGGCCGGCAGTGGGGTGCCGGCCACGACGGCAACCTCCCGCCTTGGGGCCGCGGCAGTGGAGTGGGCGATGGCTCTGGATTTCGACAGTTGTGTGGCGGCAATGGCGGCCGGCAACAGCTGCCGACGGGCACCGGCGGCGGAGCGTGTTGTGGGTGTTCCGCGCACACCCAACAGGGACGCCACGCGCACTACACTACGCCGGGGACTGAGCCGCCGCCGTGGTGTAACCTCCCAGCTAGAGTTGTCCTCTGATGACAGCAGAGTGGCTGAGCGACGACGACGGATTGGTTCCATTCGCGATTGTGGGAGAAGCAGACGAGATAAGCTACAGGGAGGGAGGGGAAAGTGCGATGCAAGACTCGCCGGCCGTGAGGGTTTATATAGCAGGCCGGTAAGCCTTGGGATTTTGGGGGATTTCGCCGAGTCGGGCGGGAAGCTTGCACGGGAACCTGCGAGGTTGCGCGGGAACGGGCTCACCAACGATTTCTTGGGGCCACTTCGAGCCATCGTTTGGCCAAAATAACACCCCCGCGCGCTGCGCAAGCTTGCGCTGTAAGCCGTCTACGGTAGCGGGGTGACAAGACGTGTGAGAGGAGGAAGAACAGACACGTACACATATAGTTCATACAAAAAACGTTTGCGATTTCATTACCTACTATACCCCCATCTTGGTTTATAAGTAGGATTTAACTAATAAAATACGAATGCATGTCGCCAAAGATTATATCTTTGGATTTGTATTCGAACATAGTTTCCAGTTATACAATTTTTGTAACATGCATTAACACTTCTTTGGTTAAATTTAAGGTTATATACCAGCAAGCGTTTTCCCGCAACACACACGGCTTATTCCATCACAAATAGCTCGGATGGATCAACTGTATGCCATGTATCGCACACGCAACTCTAATCTGATTCGTGTTTGATGTATCCGACATCACTCGCATAGTTTGTCTTATTTGCCACGTATCGCTGTGTTGGCCTCTGCTCGCTTCCCTCGGCAAGCTCTGCTCGCCGTTAGGCGCCGCGGCGCACTCTGCTCGCGTCCGTTGGCGTGCTCTGCATGCGTCCGTCGGCGCGCTCGGCTTGTGAACAGCTTTTCCTTGCGTGTTCAACTACTATATGCATATATATATAGTTGCTCACTGTTGAGGCGACCGCGGAGCGCTCTGCTCGCGTCCCTCCGCGCGCGCCCTGCCAGCGGTTGGGCGTGTGCACGATCACGTCGGGGGCCGCATATGCATGTGGTTGCACCGCGCGCGTTTCCAAGCGATGTAGTTACATGCGGCACGATGGAGTTACGCGCTGCAAATTAGAACTGCCATCTGGGCCTGCCGATATTCCTGGCCGTCCGGCTTCCCCTTTCATTCCCGCGGCCATTATAAGCTTAGTCTCTTCAACCTTTCGACCGCGCCCCACAACACAACAAGCACACCCACCACGACACATAGATACCGGATGTCTAGCGGCGCTCCAATGGAGTTTGGCGAGCATAGAGTGGAGACCCACGTGAGGGAGACGGATCTCTCGGTGGTGTACACCATCCACCCGACTGTGGTGGACGACTACATCAACAGCGTTGAGCAGTTGCTTGGTCGAGACAAATACAAGGTGGTCGGCATGGACCTCCAGTACACCACCGGTCGTCCCAGCATAGATCAGAAGGTTGCCGTTGCCCAGTTGTGCGTGCGCCATCATGTCCTCATCTACCACTACTGCATGGCCACAGAGCCTTGCGACCATTTCAACAGGTTTGTCAACAGCACCGACTACAAGTTCGCCACGGTGGAAACCACCGACGATGTAAAAGCACTCAATGTTACGGGCTTGGCCTACAAGAACCTTGTTGAAATCCGTGACCACTACAGGGTCTGGGGCAGCATGAAGAAGGATTCCCTGGTTGAACTCGCCTCGGCCATCCTCGACCCCTACTACAAAAAGATGAAGCAGGATGCCTAGAGAACAAGTCCCGTATCCTGACACAGGGCCTGGATGCGGCAATTGGATGAACCTCACCTCAGGTTTGCGGCCAAGAGCATGTACACATGCTACAAGATGCACATGCGAATCATTGACATGAGGAACTGCCTCGTTACCCAAATCGACGAGCCTGGATCGAGCCATAAGCAGGGCAAGCGTCACAAGAAGTAGATGATGATCAGATGTCGTTTATGCTAGTTAATCATGGATGTAATATATAGTTTACTTTATTGGTGTCTGGAAATGTCATGTGTGTAGTAGCCACCTATGTAATTATGCATGTAATAGTTTACTTTAGTGTGTGCAAATGCCATGGTTGTAGTAGCCACCTATGTAAGTGGATGTTTAATTTGGTTATGCAACCATGTCCTTATAAGTGTGTATATATATGTTATTGTTCTGTATGAAATCCCATCGCACAACACACACGTCTTATTAGCAGCAACCGTCCGTGTTATTATCGGTCTAAGCACACATTTCTGATTACTGACCTGGTTGCCGCGTATCACACACATCTTGTTAAGTTGAACCGTTTCTGTTCTCTTGTCTAACCATAAACAGTTCATCCGAGTGAACCGCATGCCGTATATCTCACACACCTTGATCTGGCTGGACGTTTCTTTTGTGTTGCCTAATCACAGATAGTTCATCCGAGTGAACCGTATGCTATACATCGCACACACCTTCATCTGGCTGCCCATTTCTTTTGTTCCTCCTCATAGCAAACAGTTAATTGAACTGAACCGTATGCCCTGCATCGCACACGCAACTAAAATCTCAACCATGTTTGATGCATCCTCGATCGCAAACGTTTTACACCTTTTTTGATGGGTTTTTTACACCACCGTTTGCGATTATTGCATCGCACACAGTTTCATCGAAGAGTCTCTGATCGTAGTGTCGCGTTACTAGCATCCTGCAGTAGTGCCTCTTCGAATGACTTGTTGTCTTTGCTGATTGTTCTGGATGGGTAGTTCTCTCTTTTGTTATGCATATTCCTTGTCATTTGGTCTTCCTCGTCTATGTCACTTTTACTATGTAATAGTTGCCTCTATTTAGAATGTCATTCTCGTCTGGATCACAAGAGTCTAAGCGCTGCAGATGTGTGCGTTTTGGTGGCGTAGCAAGACTTCTTATGAACGATCATGTCTTGCTATTGATGTCAGTAGTAGTCACTAGTCAGTGTTTGAATGTTGTATATATTGTTGTTTGGAACTGTTTATTGTCTCGAATTGCTGGTGGGCTAAATGAGGGCATCACCATTCTCCAGTATTCAGAGTATATCTCATTTTTTCAAGTTATCATCTGAGCTCAATGTCTTTTCGATGATGTACACTTGTTTGGGCCAGTGAGGTGTCGTTGAATATGGGCCTAGTAGTAACGCAATGCCAAACATGTCAATTATAACTCTCAGGCCAGGCTCTCAAAAGATCCTAAACAAAGGTCAGGCTCTCAAAAAAAGTAAGAAGAAGGACTCTTAGGCTGACACGCGGGCGCCACTGGTGTTTTCGTGCGCTTGCATGCCGAGAGCATATTGGCGCGTGTTCGAAATTCATGCTTCCTTTTCATCCCCAATCTCCCGCCCCTCCCCCACCTCTGGAATCTCGATTCCTACTCCAGTTCCCCCAAACCCCCCTCATGTACTCCCTGTACTTAAGCATACTATCATGTCGCCGGTCAACGCGGATATCCGAGCCAAAGATCCTGAGGTTCGTCCTGCCTTCGGGCGCCGCATGCTGTCGCTCAACAGTGGCATGGCGGCGCTTGACGACCAGTTTGCCGGCAAGGTGCTAATGGTAACCATCAATGGAGACCGGCCTCCCGTCTCACTGGACGACCTTGTCAAAGCTCTTGGCATTACGCACGGCATCCAAATAAGTGACTTGCTCGTCGAAGTTTGTCCTCCACCGGCTGATTTCTTTGTCAGGTTTCGGACAACTTTCGACTGCTGCCGTGTGTTTGAATCTTCCCGGCGTTTGTTCTGTGATGGCGCGCTGGTGAACTTTGATCGGTGGCACCCAGGATGGGGCTCGGTGCCCTCTGAGCTTGATTTTTTAACAAAGGTTACCTTCCACGGCATGCCTCGACGTGCTTGTAACAGCGAGTTCATGAATGAGCTTATCAATGACCTTGGAGGTGAACTTGTAAGTATGTTTGTTCCACCAGACAGCTGGACTCTGACGGTTATGGCATGGATGAAGAGGCCGTCCACCATACCGAAGGTGATTGGTGTTGAGATACCGGTGCAGGAACCGGGGTTGTACTATTCATCGCCACCAAGGCCGCCGCAGACCATGTTAGGGATGTACCTCTATCGAGTGCTCGTGCATGTCGAAGAAGTGATCAATCCATCAATCGTAGTCCTGCCGCCGCCGCTGGTGCCAGGGTCCTTCGACGACGTCCATTACAGGAGTCAACGTCAAACTTTCCCCGTGTTGCTCGGAATGCTGGATGGCACAGGGCCTACTCCATCGCGCGACGGAGGCCACTGCTTCCTTGGGAGAAGAAGCAGGGCTGGCTGCTTGGATGTGCTCAGGTAACAACTGAATCTTGTCAGATACTAGTTAAATCCAAGCTATCGGTGTGAAGCACTGATGTGCCAGTACATTTGATTGTGACCTGTTCTATTTTTGTACCTGAACTTTTTTAGAAAGAGTTGTACGTCAACTTAATGTGCTAGCAGAACTTATTGTGTTGTCTGTCTATTTTCTTTGCACAACGTTCAAGATATTTCCCCGTCATTGATAAAGACGATGAATCATTATGTACGAGTTCGTTGGTTCAACATAGCCCTACCCGTAGCGATCCACTACTTCCACCCAGATTGTGCCGCCTACATGAAATTTTTGTATGCAAGTTCAGTGTGCTATGATGTTCTAGATGATTGTGTCAACTATATAAGTTCCTACCGAGCATCAACAATGCATATGGCTGAAAGATGAATTTACGAGCATCGACCGATGGGTCTCTCTCTCTCTCACACACACACACAAGTGGGACCCGTTGAATTATTTCTTCGCTCGTGATAGATTTTAATTAGGTTCCACTGTACTCTAACTTTTTTCTTAAGTTATTGATTGAGCTCAGTGACTTCAAAAAGTTGTACAGAAGCCTTGTTTAGGCCTTTCCAGCGTTGTTGAATGTGGGCTGAGTAGCCATGTAAAGTTGTAATGTACTACACAGCCCGTTTTTTGAACACCAGCAATGCAACTGGGCCGACAGTTGTACATCCTAAAATAAGTGCAACCTAGCCTATCTTTCTTTTAATAAAATGCATAGCCTAGTTCAATGTTTATATAATAAGATTACCAAGCCCAACTTAATTTTTTTAATAATATTCGTATCTCAATATTATTTTTATACGAAATGCTCAGTCCAGACCATCATTCTTTTTTCACCCATCCTAGAAAATGGGTCCATTTCTACTAAAATCAAATGGCTTGTAAGTTATCAGAAATGATAAATGCGCTGCATGTATGCAATATTATTTTAGACCCAGCTCAGTAAATAGGTGTATTCGAATAAATAATCAAATGCGCTGTAAATTATCATAAATAGTATTTTTTTAGAAACAATTATCATAAATAGTAAATCGGCTATTATTATTATTATTATTTTTAACCATCCCAAGAAATAGATTATTTTTTGAGTCAAAGCCCAGGAAATAGATGTATTGGCAAACAAAACGAAATGGGCTGTAAAACCTAAATAAATGGGTTGCATTCCGCCACAGCTTTCGAAGCTGACTTTGTTTGCCCACTAGACGAAGCCTGCGCAAGGTGTTGTCCATTTAGCGAACAAAACGATTTAATGGTCTAAACAAAGAGTCAACAAATTATTCTGACATCTGTAGTTATTGGATTGACATCCAACGGTGATCCTGCTTCTTCAATCTCTGATCTAGTTTCTCTTGGTCTAGCCGCCAAAACCATCGCCGGCTGGAGCGCTTGCACCTGCCTCCCGTGGACGGTTGTGCTGCCAAGCAGGCCTCGCCGCCCCACTCTACTCCCAATGGTGGCCAGGTCATACATGTACTCACCCACACCTTTTGTTATTCTCCAGCGAAGGCAGCCTTACCCGGCAGCCGAACCAGTCCCTCGTACTGCCCACCGCTAGGGACTCTAGTGTCCCTTGTTCCATGACTCTAGTGTCCCTTGTTCCCATCTTAGGCCTCGCCATCGTCCATCGCCTTGGTGTTTTTGGCTGGGTCGGAACGGAGGAAACAACGTCGTCTTCACCAAGAGCCAAGTGACTGGGTCGAAACGCGTCCTGTTCATCGGGAGCGAAGCCACTGGGTCAAAACGCGTCATGTTCATCGGGAGCCAACCAGCTTGGACGGAACAGCCAAAACGAGGTTTGGCATACCGCAGAACGAAGGAAACGGGCCTTCTGTTCGATCACGTACGGTCGAAACGGGATCCTATTCACCGGGAAGGGTCTGGCGTACAACAAAACGGTGGAAACGGACTTATGTTCGATCTCCTACAGTCGAAACGGGGTCCTGTTGATCATGAGGGGTGTGGCATACCACAAAATAGAGGAAACGGACTTCTCTTCGACCTCCTATGATCGAAACGGGGGTCCTGTTCATCGGGAGGGGTGTGGCGTACCACAAAACAGGACTCCACGGGTTACTGTTCATCTACCGTCGACTTCCTCCAGCCTCCACCTGCTACTGTTCATCCACCGTCTCCAGCCTCCACCAGACACTGTTCATCCAAGGTCTACTGTTCATCCAGCCTCGAACGACTTCACTTCAACCAGCCCCCACGGGGTCCTGTTCATCCACCCCCAACCGGCTGGGGTGTGTGGCGGCCTCCTTGGGCTCCTTTTCATCCAGCGGCAACCGCGTACTATATACCACGGGTTCCTGTTCATCTAGTGGCAACTACCTATACACACGGCCGGGGTCATGTTCATCCAACCCCCACCGGGAACTGTTCATCCACAGCCAACCCAACCGGCTCGACTGACACCACGTCTCAACTCGTTCTACGTATCGCGCGCGCGGCTGCAATGGGCACTGTTCATTCAGAGGCAACCCAACCGGCTAGCTATGTCTCGCACGGGGGTTCAATCGGCTTTAGTAAGCATGCAGAAGTAGCGATCGATCGGGTTCAGTTAGCAGGTAGGAGTCTCGGTCGGGTTCAGTTAGGAGCGAAGGGATCGATCGATCGGCTTCAATACGTAGCAGCAGGAGATCGCTCGGGTTCAGTTATAGCGACACGGCTTGCACCACGCGCGGGTACGAGAGAAACGCACAAACCACACTGCATCGCTCGGCCTCGACCACCCACCGTAACCGGGAACTCCTCGATATTTTCCTCGCCCTCACTTCTACCACGATTTTCTCCGTCATGGACGGCCGAAAGAATGTCATGCAGGTGCGTCTCCGGCCCGCCCAGGACGAAAAGCTCATTTTGTATCATGGTTTTTTGTCATAGAAGTAGGAGCCCACCACATCTATGATGATACCGGGTTTTGTCATAATTATCATCATAGAAGTGTCATAAGCATGACAGGAAAAAAATTCGTTCGGCCCAAAATGTCACAGATGTGTCTTTTTTTGTAGTGGGGGCGGCGCGAGGTGTTCACGGCCTACGGGTGATCTCCGCGGCGTGAGGGTGCGCTTCCTTGGGGCGTTGGTTCCCTATGCGCCATTTCTCTGTGATGTGTCAGCACAAGTCCCGCAAAGGGCAGGTAAAGCATTGACATCCTTTGCACTTTAACTGATGTAAATTCGGCCGAACTACGACCCTCTGACCCATATCTCCTCGCGAGGTCTGCCTCTCTTTTTCTCGCTCGCCAAGGTGCTCTACATCATCGGGACCCAGCCCTCGAGCGAGGCTCAGCCTCTGCTGGTATGTCAGATCGTGATGTCTGGGACAAGGCCAGGGGGTGAGGGCCCGATTGCCTTTAGGAACACCTGAGCCACGCCGCTCAAGAGTTCCCCTTTTAACGTGCAAGTGACTCGCGTGAAAAAGAAGTATGCTCCTCGCGAAGGTCACAGGGAGAGGCACCACGTTCGGCAGCAATGCAGTGTAAGGTGGTTGCACTTAGCTTTTACCTGCCAACCCGTCGCCTACTGGGGCCAACCCTCCTGAGATGGCAGGGCATCACCTAGGCACCGCTCGAATGCCTGTCTCTTGAAGTTCCAACGCATTGACAGATTACAAGGTACAAAGGGCGGTGCGGACTTGCCGATCTACTCATGATTGTTCTGTGAGAAGACAAGGCACTGAGGACCTGATGAGGTGAAGTGCACGGGGCCAGCCTGCGAGCCAGAGCTCGATCACTGAGATTTATCAACGCTGCAGGGACGGACCCGAGCACAGGCGCCATGCTGATAGCCCCCTCTCAAGGGACATTCAGGAGGAGAGCTGCTAACATGTGAAGCCCGCGGGGCGATGCCTCCGGAGGCGATGTGGCATCAAGTGCAGGGTTAACAGTCGTGGCAACTCATATAAGCATAGCTGGTTTTCGGTACATAAGCAGAAACATCACGGCAGCAGGGACGGACCCTGACCAGCCTAAGGATAATGCAGCCCGTGGGGCACCCTCAATTGAAGAAACCAAAAAGTCGCCTGGCAATGATGTTGCAGAAGCGTCGAGATAGCCGATGAAGCGTGCCGTGGAGGTTCACTCCTCATGAGCCGAACGGCTCCAGACGCTCGGAAGGCTTGCGAGGGGCCGGTGCCTCGGGAGGCGCCAGCACCAAGAGCCTGGCCTTGCGAGATGCCAGCGCAAGCTGCGCAAACCACTGGTACGAGGCGCCTGCGTTCAGCAGGCTGAAGGGCATGGGGGTGTAGTTGTAGGGGAAGCCCCCGCTCCGGCCAGAAGAGATCTTGGGAAACGGCCCTGTTGAGACCTGGGATGTTGACGCATACGCGCAGCTCGCCACCTGCGTCGGGGGCGGCAGCTGCACTAGTGGGACGTGCGTGGTGGGGCTCGCTGTGCATGGATTGTGCTTCCTAAAGTTCCTCGGTCGCCTTGGTAATGAACTCTCATGCTCCTGGCGCCTCGCGCCGAGTTCCTTGCTTATGGGGGCGCGCGTCGAGGCACACCTCCAAGTCATGCCCGAGCACCTCCCTCATTGCGCCGGCCTGGTCAGAGGCTCTCAAGTGGGAGCCCCCGAGCCCGTCCTAAGGGAGGCGTCAGGCGCGCCTTCCTATGCGGGAGGGAGGCATGCCCCCGCGCTCGGCTCGACAGCCGATGTGTCACCGACAGGCGCCTTCTAAGCCTCACAACGACTCGTGGGGGTGAGCTGCTTCTTCTTCGAGGCAGCAGCCTCAGGGGCACGACGTCACGCTTGTCGTCAAAGTTCTTGGCCACTGCTGCCTGGTACGCCACTGCACCCTGGCATCTTGAGGACGTTGTAGCCATGATGGGTCGCCGCCATCAACTTGGTGAGCGCGGGGTACCCCTAGATGGTGTTGTATGGGAGGTCGATGTGGGCCACTTCAAAGTCGATGAGCGCAGTATGGTAGTTGTCGCGCTTGCCGAAAGTAATAGGGAGGCGCACATGCCCCAGGGGAGTGGTGGAGTCGTCGGTCAGCCAGAATGGCCTAGTGGGCATGAGCTGGTCATCGGACACGTGAATGGTTTTAAAGGTCTGCACGGACAGGACGTTGAGGCCGGCGCCGCCATCGATGAGGGTCTTGGTGACTGAAACATTGCTGATGGTGGTCGTGCACAGCGTGGGGAGCGCGCCAGCAGTGGCTTAACACCTGAGGTGGTCCTTGGAGTCGAAAGTGATGGCGCACTGCGACCACTTGAGGGGACGCACAGCCTCAAGCCTCAGGAGGGCTGCATTCACCACGCGAGAGAACAACTTGAAGATGCGGTTCGAGACGAGTGCCTGGGCACCGCCGAGGATGCAGGCAATCGCGTGAGGCTCCTGATAGCCCCCAGCACCCTCGTCTTGATGGTTGTCGTCATTCCTTCTGGATGGTGGTGGCGGTGGCGGAAGGCCAGCGTTGTCCTGCGGACAGTCCTCGCGAGGCTGATCGCGCCAGGCGCCCTCACGAGGCTGATCGCGCCAGCCGCACTCACGAGGCTGGTCATGGCAGGCGCCGTCACGAGGCTAGTCTCGCCAGGTCTGACGTGAGTCTTGGTTGTCCCGGCGGCCTCCTCCGCGGCCTCCGTCGCGACCTCCTCCGCGGCCGAAGCAATGATCACTTCACTCGGGGCAGTGGCCCAGGCACTAGTGACGAAGCGCCCTGAGCTCCTGACAATCGTTGATGTTGTGGGTGTGCACATTGTGGAAGACGCAAAATGGGCAAACATCCTTGGAGGGCTCATCACGGTCACGGTCGCGCTTCTGGCCAGGCTCCGCTGCCAGCATGGTGGGGCCCTTGTGTTTCACTTCCTTGGGCTTGGACTTCTTATCTTCGGGCTCGGCGTCCGGGTGGTTGAGGAGGGAGAGGCGGCCTTCTTCGGCCCTGGCGCACTTGTCAGCCAGGTTGAACAGCTCCAGCGTCTTGCACTAGTCATCGTTGATGGCGAGCTCCTCGCTCATCTTGACGTCCGTGACGTCCTCGGTGAATGCCGAGATGATGGCTTCGTCCGAGGCCTTCGGGACCTTGAGGCGAACTTGGGTGAAGCGCTGAATGTACTTGTGGAGAGTCTCGCTGGGGCGCTGCTTCACGCGTCGCAGGTGCTTGACAATGAGGGTGCGATCGCAGGTGCCTTGGAAGTTGTCGATGAACCGCTTGAGAGCTCATCCCATGAGAAGATCGACCCCTCCGGGAGGTGCATGAGCCAGGAGCACGTGCCATCCTTGAGGGGCATGGGGAACTAGTTCGCCATGACGTTGTTGTCGCCATTCGCCGCTTCGATGCTCATTGCGTAGAGCTGGAAGAACTCCGCGGGGTTGGGGATGCCATCGTAGCATGGGGGCAGCTCCAGCTTAAAATTGACCGGCCAGGCCACCCGACGCAGCTCACGGGTGAAGGCACGGCAGCCTGCAGCGCTCACGGGCATGGCTTGCGCCGTAGGGGTGCGGTCCTGGCGCACGCGCCTCGCAGCTTCTTGAATGGCCCGATCTTGGTGCTGACGCGGCAGCGTGGGAAGCGCACGCACCTCATGCGGCGACTGCTGCACAACCTGGCAGCTGGCCTCATCCCATGTCGGTGCCACACGATGCGGGCCACGCAGCCGTGCTTCCTACCGGGGCTCAGCATGGTCGCTGCGCAACGGTGGAGGCGGAGGCGCGCCGTGCGCCATGTTGGCCGCTCGATGCGGCGGGGGACGGAGCGAGTGGGAGGGTACCGGCGCCTCGCCCGTGGCGTTGACGATCTCGGTGATGCAGCCAAGCCAGGCGTTGTAGCCTTCATTAGTGGGGCGGTAGCGCAGCAGTTCGCTCGCCATGAGTAGTAGCCTGCGCGTTCGCCGGCCCGCGACGAGCATGGGAGGATGAGGCCGTGGTCAGGGTAAGGGAAGGCATGGCAGTGCGGCCATCACGCTGCATGGAGGGTGGCAGAGAGGAGTCCAGCTGCTCGTGAGCGGTGGGGTCAGTGGCGGCACTGGCCGCGGCAGAAACGGAGTTGCCGGGGGCAGCACGGCCCACCGATGCCATCACAGCGACACGAGCTGCACGGCGCTTGGCACGAACACAATGAGCATCGGCCATGGAGATGGTGGAGCAAGAACAGCGGCGGAGCGGAAGAGCTTCGG
This sequence comes from Aegilops tauschii subsp. strangulata, assembly GCF_002575655.3. Taxonomy (NCBI): domain Eukaryota; kingdom Viridiplantae; phylum Streptophyta; class Magnoliopsida; order Poales; family Poaceae; genus Aegilops; species Aegilops tauschii. Next base: position 270,822,432 of record NC_053037.3, on the reverse strand, counting down.
TACACCCCTACCTGGCGCGCTAAATGTTGGAATCGGGGCTCCGCGGACCCTAGGAATGGTTCGAACTCTGGGTTATGCACGAAGGACTCCGCTAAGCTACAACTTGCTGCTCACTGCCTCACGGCGATGCTCCGTCGTGCTCAAGCTGTTGGAACACGCGGTACGCTACACTAGCGCCAAATAAAGTTTTCTACCGCGCACCGAAGATCATGCTGCTGGAAATAGATAACGAGATCGGGTTTACCACTAGACGCGCAGTCACCACAGCGGAAGTATAGTTGGTGATGCGTGTAGTCGATCTCTCGGCTCGTCTCCTCCTTGCGTTGCCGATCTCCCACGAACGGTGACCTTCGGCGAATGGCGAAGACCCGCAATTCCCTCGAATGGTTCGTCCAAGCACCGCAGATGCGATGCCTCCATGGTATCCACACGTACGGGGGGCAGCGTCGAGCCGCAGACTGCTAGGTTCGGTTGCACGGCATGGGCGTGGGGAGTGGTGGTGGCTAACCAGGGTTAGAAAGGATCAACCCTAACTGGTGCGCCCACTCCCCTTTATATAGACCTCCGATGTGGGCTCAACACTTGAGCCCATTAGGAGTCCACATCCATTTTCCACTCAGATCCAATCCGAATGGGCTGCATCCCCTTAAGTCTGCGACCCTATAGGTTCACGTACACATGGACACGACCAGAGTCGATAGCTGGTAGCGGCTCCTAGCAGAACGTGCCAACTCCCATGTGTGCGTAAAGTCGTTTGACAAACCTTGACAATGTGTCATATGCAACATTCCTTTTGCCCCACGATATTTGTTGTCGAGTTCAAGGTGAGTACATGTCACCCTTGTGATAGCTCGACCTCTCTTCTCAAAACCGTGATACAGATTCCCGAGCTGGGTTAACACTTAACCCAAGTCGCATGGCCATACTTTTCGAATCTGATCAATCGAGAGGGCCCAGAGAATATCTCTTCGAATAGGAGGGGCAAATCCCATCTTGGTCAACCATGTCTCGCGACATGTCTCATGACTCACCCGAAAGCTACCTTTATAACTACCCAGTTACGGTGTAGCATTTGATAGACCCTAAGTGAGTCGATCCTCATCCCTAGAACATGCGAGGACCTCAGGTCGAGGACATGGCATAGACATTGCACTTGAGACTAACAGATGACTATATCTCGCTGTGTCTCAAAGTGGGTCTGTCCGGCTCGGTGATCTCCATCCCCTAGTCCATACTATTGGTTTAGCATCTCCATGCACATGACTTGTGAAACATAGTCATCAACCGAGTCGTATACTAGTCAAGGATATGTGTCCGCATAACCTTATCAACTAGGGACCATTAGAACAATCATCATACAATACATAGTTCCACAAACAAGTCGCATACTTATTGATACATATCATTGATGATCTTCAAGGACAATAAAAGGACTCATGAATACATATGGAAATGTCATCATCACATGATTGCCTCTAGGGCATATCTCTAACAGTCTCCCACTTGCACTAGAGTCAATCATTTAGGCATCGTATGCCCATGGAGCTCATGCGTGCCTCATGCTTCGGCCGTGGGAGAGGCTTCGTCAATGGATCAGCAACATTTGCATCCGTGTGTACCTTGCATATGTTTACATCACCTCTTTCGACAATGTCACGAATAAGGTTAAAACGCCTGAGTATGAGTTGGGTTTTATGATGGTTTCGTGGTTCCTTTACTTGGGCAATGGCACCACTATTATCACAATAAAGGTCCAATGGCTTAGACGCGCCCTCAACCACACCAAGATCAGAAATGAAATTCTTCACCCAAACACCTTCTTTTGCAGCTTCAGAAGCCGCAATGTACTCAGCCTCTATTGTAGAATCAGCTACCATATCTTGCTTGGAGCTCCTCCAGCTCACCGCTCCTCCGTTCAGAATGAACACAAACCCAGATTGCGATCGACTATCATCCCTATCGGTTTGGAAACTAGCATCAGTGTAACTCTTTACAACGAGCTCATCCTCACCTCCATAAACCAGGAACATATCCTTAGTCCTTTTCAAATACATAAGGATATTCTTAACCACTGTCCAGTGACTCTCACCTGGATCAGCTTGGTATCTGCCCACCATGCTAAGAGCAAAACTAACATCGGGACGAGTACATAGCATAGCATACATGATGGACCCAACAGCCGAAGCATACGGAATCCTATCCATGCATCTTCGCTCATCAGGAGACGTAGGACTCTGAGTCTTGGTAAGACTAATGCCATGTGACATGGGCAAGAAACCCTTCTTGGCATCTTGCATGTTGAACCGCTTCAACACCTTGTCAATATACGCACTCTGGCTTAATCCGATAAGCCTTCTCAATCTATGTCTATAGATCTTTGATTCCCAAAATGTAAGCTGCTTCTCCCAAGTCCTTCATAGAAAAACTATTTTTCAATGAGTCCTTGACAGATTCATGCATTTGAACATCATTTCCAATCAATAAAATGTCATCCACATATAAGATCAGAAATGTGATTGAGCTCCCACTGACCTTTTTGAATACACAATGATCACAGTCGTTCTTGATGAAGCCAAACTCTTTGACCGCTTCATTAAAAGGAATGTTCCAATTCCGAGATGCTTGCCTCAATCCATAAATGGATCTCTGAATCTTGCATACCATGCTAGACTTCTTTCGATCGACAAAACCCTCCGGCTGTGTCATATACACATCCTCGGTTAAATTTCCATTAAGGAAAGCCGTTTTGACATCCATCTGCCATACCTCATAGTCGAAATATGCTGCTATAGCAAGAATGGTCCGAATTGATTTAGGCATCGCTACCGGTGAGTAAGTCTCATCGTAGTCAACTCCTTGAACTTGTCGATAACCTTTAGCGACAAGTCGAGCCTTATGGACTGTGACATTTCTGTCCATATCAGTTTTCTTCTTAAAGATCCACTTGCACTCAATGGCTCGAACGCCATTTGGCAGATCAACCAAGTTCCAAACTTGATTGTCATCCATGGACTTTAATTCGGATATCATGGCCTCAAGACATAACTCAGAATCAGGGCTCTCCATCGCTTCTGCATACGTAGTCGGATCGTTGTTCTCCAAGAACAACACATTGCAGTCATGCAAATTGCGAAACCTTTCCGACCTCCGTGGAACCGGTGTCGACTCCACTACGGGTTCCCTGACTAACTCCGGTGTGACAGTATCACCTACTGGAATGTCTCCGTGTGGTTCTCGAATTTCTTCGAGTCGGACCGTCCTCCCAATAGCCTTCCGATTGAGAAACTCTTTCTCAAGGAAAACTCCATGTCGAGTGACAAACACTTTGCCCTCTTCACGGTTGTAGAAGTAATATCCCAAGGTTTCCCTTGGATATCCCACAAATATGCACTTGTCTGATTTGGGTGTGAGCTTATCCGACTGGAGTCGCTTGACATATGCTTCACATCCCCAAACTTTCAGAAAAGACAAACTGTGACTCTTCGCAGTCCATATCTCATATGGTGTCTTATCTACGGACTTAGATGGTACCCTATTTAGTGTGAAAGCTGCAGTTTCTAGAGCGTATCCCCAAAATGACAAGGGTAAATCTGACTGACTCATCATTGATCGGACCATGTCAAACAGAGTCCGATTCCTCCGTTCTAACACGCCATTTCTCTGTGGTGTACCTGGGGGAGTCAGTTGTGGAACTATTCCACAACTCTTAAGATGATCATCAAACTCCTGGCTCATATACTCACCGCCACGATCAGATCATAGAAGTTTGATTTTCTTGCCGAGTTAATTTTCCACTTCGTTCTGAAACTCCTTGAACTTTTCAAAACTTCTAACTTGTGCCTCATCAAGTAGAAATATCCATATCTACTCAAGTCATCGGTAAAAGTCACGAAGTATTGGAAACCACCTCTGGCTGCCGTGCTCATTGGTCCACATACATCACTATGTATAAGTTCCAACAGCTCAGACGCCCTCTCGCAACTCTTTGCAAAAGGAGTCTTAGTCATCTTACCGAGTAGGCAAGACTCGCATGTCTCGAATGATTCAAACTCAAACGAAGTTAGAATTCCATCATCATGGAGCTTCTTCATGCTCTTTTGACTAATGTGTCCTAGTCGACAATGCCAAATGTATGTCGGATTTATCTCATTAGGCTTATGCCTCTTGATATTTATGTTATAGACTGATTCACCTTCAAGATCTAGGATAAATAACCCATTCACAACGGGTGCAAAGCCATGAAACATATTATTCAAGTAAATAGAACAACCATTGTCCTTAATACTGAATTCATAACCTTGTCTCATCAAACATGAGGCAGAAATAATGTTTCGACTCAAAGTAGGAACATAATAACAATTATCAAGTTCCATTACAAATCCTGAAGGTAAATTAAGTTGCATAGTGCCGATGGCCAATGCAACAACTCTTGCTTTATTCCCGACGCGTATGTCAACTTCTCTGCTTGCGACATTCCTAGTTTTGCTTAGCCCCTGCATCGAGTTGCATATGTGAACAACCGATCTGGTATCATATAACCAAGAGCTACTAGAACCATCAGCAAGATAAATGTCTAACATATACGACAAGTGTACCTGAAGAAGAAGTCATACTTCCAGTCTTCTTGCCCTTCTCGGCAAGCCACTTGCTGCAGTTCCTTTTCCAGTGTCCGGGTTCCTTGCAATGAAAGCAAATACTACCCGAGGCCATCCCTGACTTAGACGCATCGGCGATAGTTGGAGTTGCCTCCTTCTCCTTGCCATTTGCCTTAGCCTTTTTCTTGGACCAACTCTTCTTGAACTTAGCCGAGTTCTGCACCATCAGCACTTGACGATGCGTACCTTTCTTGATATCCTCCTCTGCCACTTGAGCATCCCATGCAATTAAGTGAGCTTCTTTTCCATCCCATGCATGTGGTAGTTCAAGATGAACGGCCCATAACTATCCGGAAGAGAACCCAGAATTGTATCTGTGGACAACTCGTCCCCAAGTGGGAAGCCCAGCCGATCTAGAGGTTGCATGTACCCGATCATCTTGATCACATGTGGGCTCAGTGGATCACCCTCTTTCAGCTTACAATCCATCAAGGATCGCTAGACATTGAACCTTTCGGTCCTAGCCTGCATTTGAAACATGCTCTTGAATTCTTGATCATATTGAAAGCCTCAATATTTTCGAACTGCTACTGCAGATCGGGCTCCATAGAAGCCAGCATGAGACAACTGATCTCGTTTGATTCATCAACGAGTTTCTGGTAGGCATTTCTGGTTATGGCATTAGCATTATCGGCAGGTTCCTCTAGAAGGGGATTCTCTAGAACTTGTTCCTTTTTCTCATTCCTAAGAACAATTCTCAGGTTTCTATACCAGGTGGTAAAGTTTGTTCCATTCAATTTATCTTTTTCCAGGATTGATTTCAATGCAAAAGTGGTAACTTGAGCAGGTGGTGCCATTGATCTACAACAGAAATATGCAAAAACACTAAGACATGTATTCATGAAGAGTAATTCATTTTAAACATTTTATACTCCCACCAAAATCAACATCCCTCGGTTGATCCTTAGTGATTCAAGATCCAAGATCAACATGTCAACTAGTGAGCTTTTGCATCACCGCTAGAGGACAAGATCACTCGGTAAGCAACTCTTGCTAATTGTATCTCCATACGACTCTTGTTGTTGAGGACATCTCATGCTACGCCAACTCCTATGCCTTGTGGCCCAAAACAGTTTTAATAGCCACGACAAGTCAACCAATGCTTTCGTCTAAGTGTTTGACACAAACCCATCACCTCAAGGAGATCTAGTGGCACACTAATTTTATAGGCCCGCCACTAAATATACTTGACATGTGAAGGTGCAGCAATTGGGGGGCATTTATAATTGATATCCTTTGAGGAATCACCCTACTTAAAACATCTACCATGCAAAAGAAGGGTGCACAAAAGGGACAAACTTTCACATGCAGTTTATATATGTGTGATATGGTATAGCCCCTTTTCACAGCACATGGTGATCTCCGTCTCCACGTGTACAATCTGCCCATGGTGATCTTCATCTCCACGCATAGTTGTCCTCGTGGTGATCTCCATCTCCACGCATAGTTGTCCTCGTGGTGATCTCCATCTCCACGCCATGGTGTCAACCGCCAAGTGTTACATAAGATACTATGCTATTACAGACTAATAGCTACTGAACGAAAATTACCTTAAATGGCTTCTCATGTTGACACGCAGGTCATTAATACTATAATGGGAGAACCATATGACTCCTGCCGGTTGCCGCACTCATGATTCACAGGTCTTGAAAACAATAATGATCAAGCAACATTCATGGGCCATACCAAATCACGGTCATTCCCTGCAAAAATGAGTCAGACGTTCTACCGCCGAAGATAAAACCTCCTGAAACTCTATTTTCCAAGCGGATTTTGGCCTAGATAGGAGCGCTGAAATCTCGGGGAGGCATTTATAATTGAAATACTTTCAGGCATCACCCTCCTTAAAACATCTGCCATGCAAAAGAAGGGTGCATAAAAGGGATAAACTTTCACAGGCAGTTTATATATGTGTGATATGGTATAGCCCCTTTTCACAGTGCATGGTGATCTCCATCTCCACGTGTGCGGTCTGCCCATGGTGATCTTCGGCACCATGCATGGTTGTCCTCGTGGTGATCTCCATCTCCACGCCATGGTGTCAACCGCCAAGTGTTACATAAGATATTACGCTATTACAAACTAATAGCTACTGAAAGTATATTACATTACGTGGCTTCTCATGTTGACACGCAGGTCATTAATACAATAATGGGACAACCATATGGCTCGTACCGGTTGCCGCACTCATGCTTCACAGGTCATGAAACAATAATGTTCAAGCAACATTCATGGGCCATACCAAATCACGGTCATTCCACGCAAAAATGATTCAAACGTTCTACCGCCGAAGATAAAACCTCCTGAAACTCTATTTTCCAAGCGGATTTTGGCCTAGCCAGGAGCGCCGAAATCTCGTGGAGGCATTTATAATTGACATCCTTTGAGGGATCACCCTACTTGAAACATCTACCATGCAAAATAAGGATCCATAAAAGGGATAAACTATCATAGGCAGCTTATATATGTGTGATATGGTATAGCCCCTTTTCAAAGCGCATGGTGATCTCCATCTCCACGTGCGCGGTCTGCCCATGGTGATCTTCATCTCCATGCATGGTTGTCCTCGTGGGGATCTCCATCTCCATGCCATGGTGTTAACCGCCAAGTGTTACATAAGATACTATGCTATTACAAACTAATACCTACTGAAAGTAAATTACATTACATGGCGTCCCATGTTGACACGCAGGTCATCAATACAATTATGGGACAACCATATGGCTCCTGCCGGTTGCCGCACTCATGATTCGCAGGTCACGAAACAATAATGTTCAAGCAACATTCATGGGCCATACCAAATCATGGTCATTCCCTGCAAAAATGAGTCAGACGTTCTACCGCCGAATATAAAACCTCCTGAAACTCTAATTTCCAAGCGGATTTTGGCCTAGCCAGGAGTGCCGAAATCTCGGGGAGGCATTTATAATTTAAATCCTTCGAGGGATCACCCTACTTAGAACATCTACCATGCAAAATAAGGGTGCATAAAAGGGATAAACTTTCACAGGCAGTTTATATATGTGTGATATGGTATAGCCCCTTTTCACAGCTCATGGTGATCTCCATCTCCACGTGCGCGGTCTGCCCATGGTGATCTTCATCTCCATGCATGGTTGTCCTCGTGGTGATCTCCATCTCCACGCCATGGTGTCAACCGCCAAGTGTTACATAAGATACTATGCTATTACAAACTTATATCTACTGAAAGTAAATTACATTAAATGGCTTCTCAGGTTGACACGCAGGTCATTAATACAATAATGGGACACCCATATGGCTCCTGCCGGTTGCCGCACTCATAATTCGTAGGTCATGAAACATTGGTGTTCAAGCAACATTCATGGGCCATACCAAATCACGGTCATTCCCTGCAAAAATTAGTTAGACGTTGTATCGCCGAAGATAAAACCTCCTGAAACTCTACTTTTAAGGCAGACTTTCGCCTAGCCAGGAGCGCCGAAATCTTGGGTAGGAAATTATAATTGAAATCCTTTGAGGCATCACCCTACTTAAAACATCCACCATGCAAAAGAAGGGTGCATAAAAGGGATAAACTTTCACAGGTAGTTTATATATGTGTGATATGGTATAGCCGCTTTTCACTTCGCATGGTGATCTATATCTCCATGTGCGCGGTCTGCCCATGGTGATCTTCAGCTCCATGCATGGTTGTCCTCATGGTGATCTACATCTCCTCGCCATGGTGTCAACCGCCAAGTGTTACATAAGATACTATGCTATTACAAACTAATAGCTACCGAAAGTAAATTACATTACATGGCTTCTCATGTTGACACGCAGGTCATTAATACAATAATGGGACAACCATATGGCTCCTACCGGTTGCCGCACTCATGATTCACAGGTCATGAAACAATAATGTGCAAGAAACATTCATGGGCCATACCAAATCACGGTCATTCCATGCAAAAATGATTCAAACGTTCTACTGCCGAAGATAAAACCTCCTGAAACTCTATTTTCCAAGCGGATTTTGGCCTAGCCAGGAGCGCCGAAATCTCTTCGAGGCATTTGTAATTGACATCCTTTGAGGGATCACCCTACTTGAAACATCTACCATTTAAAAGAAGGGTGCATAAAAGGGATAAACTATAACATGCAGTTTATATATGTGTGATATGGTATAGCCCCTTTTCACAGCGCATGGTGATCTCCATCTCCACGTGCGCGGTCTGCAGATGGTGATCTTCTTCTCCATGCATGGTTGTTCTCGTGGTGATCTCCATCTCCATGCCATGGTGTCAACCGCCAAGTGTTACATAAGAAACTATGCTATTACAAATTAATAGCTACTGAAAGTAAATTACATTACATGGCTTCTCATGTTGACACGCAGGTCATCAATACAATAATGGGACAACCATATGGCTCCTGCCGATTGCCTTACTCATGACTCGCAGGTCATGAAACAATAATCTACAAGAAACATTCATGGGCGATACTAAGTCACAGTCATTCCCTGCAAAAATGAGTCAGATGTTCTACCGTCAAAGATAAAACCTCCTGAAACTCTATTTTCTAAGCGGATTTTGGCCTAGCCAGGAGCGCCAAAATCTCGGGGAGGCATTTATAAGTGAAATCCTTTGAGGGATCACCCTACTTAGAAGATCTACCATGCAAAATAAGGGTGCATAAAAGGGATAAACTTTCACAGGCAGTTTATATATGTGTGATATGGTATAGCCCCTTTTCACAGTGCATGGTGATACTAAGTCATAGATAGTTATGATTGATTGTTTGATTGATTGTGTGAAGTTGAGTGAAATTCGAAACTTTTTGAAAGTTAAATGAGAGGGAATAAAAGGACTTTCCCAAACTTCCATTTTTGCTTTTATGATCTCCGTGAATTCAAATTCTTTTCACCACAAAACCATGGAGAGAAGATGACATGACTTCTTCCATTTATTTAAATGACAAGGGGTGTGGAAAATATTTGAATTTCATTTGAAAATATTTCCAATTCTGAAACTTCATGCAACTCAATGATTTTCACGAGCGAAGATAAAATGACTTCTTCAAAACATATGAAATATGAGTTGGAAGTTTCAAAGGATCAAATTCAAAGTCCTTTAGGAAATTATTTTTAATTTGGAGTTATTTGGGTTTTATTCAAATTATTTTTCTCCAAAAATAGAATACATGGAAAATAGGGTAACATGATTCCCTACAATAGAAAATTGGAGGGAAATAAATTTGAATTCATTTTGGTATTTTAAAACGATTTTTGTTGGATTTTATTAGAGCAGTAGCACTCTTGGCCTTCTTTAAATTTGTGTGGATTTTATTTGACTCTAGAAAAATGTTCAGCTTGTAGGAAATGTTTTTCTGAAAATTTTGATATATTATATGCCTATATAAAACTTTTATTTATTTTGTTTTATTTATGTTTGTTGTCTGGAAAATCTTTATTAAAAAAAAAGAATCCCCGCCGATTGGGCCGGCCCAGCTCCTCAGCCAGGCCCAGCACAGCTCGCAAACCGCCTCCGTCTCCGAGCTCGGGACGAAGTCCCGAGCGTGGCCGACAGCGCCGCCGCCGCTGAGTCCCGGTCGGGCACGCCTCCCCTGGCCCCTCCTCCATGCCTTGCGCCTCCCCTCCCCTACTATAAAGCCGCCGCCCCGGGCCCCTTTTCTCTCTTTGCTCGCGCCGCCGCCTCCTCCCGCAGCCGTCGCTGCCGCCCGCAGCTGCTGCGCCGCCGCCTTACCGCGCCACCGCATGCTGCTCGCCGCCGCGCCGCCGCTCACTACTGCCGCACCATCCCACCGCCCGCACCGCTGTAGCCGCCGCTCGCTGCTGCCCGCGTCGCCACTGCCCGCCTCGCCGGAGCCACTGCCGGTTTTTCCCAGCCAAACCACCCCGACCGGTAAAACCGTTGCCCCGGTTCGATTCGGTTTATTTTTGGTTTAGTGCGGTTTTCTGAAAAACCCTAGATTTGTTTTTTTAGGTTTATTACTTAATGAACGTTTTTCTGTTTAGTTCGTTTTAGTGAACGTTTTCTTTCTGTAGGTCTGTTTAGCGAATGTTCGTTCGATAGGATTTTTCTTTTTTATTTTAGTCTTCGGCCAGGGACCTATTCATGATAAATTTCTTCACAGATTAGTCCATGTACTTCAAACGACCACATCTTTTTACTTGTTTGTCCAAATCAAACGAAACCAACGCCCACGTCTTCGTTATGATCCCCTCTACCCAGATAATCAACTTAAACATGTTTTTGAAAATTTAAAATTTGTTTTCAAACAGATTTGAATTTGAATCTTATTTTGATCATAACTTGAGTTTTATAACTCCGTTTAAGTTGATTCTTTTTGCTATTCAAAGCTCATGACCTAAACTTTCTGAGAAGGCCAAATTCATATAATTTTGGTACTGTTAGAAATTGTTTTATGTTCCAAGAGTTATTTGCTTGGTTTTGATGTTTTTCGAATTGTCTTCTTTGTTCTTTCCGATGTTTTGAGTGATTGCTTATGTGTGGTTACTATTGCTTGCTTACGATAGATTGACCGGAGTGTGACGGGTAGAACTATCAGAGAGTTTTGAGTGCGAATCATGTTCATCAACAGTACATGCAAGTTCACACTTTGATCATATCCCTTCCATACCCAGTTTTTATGCATTAGTTTCACCCTCAAACATTGCATGAGTAGGATTGATAACATGTGGGTATTGGGAAGTAGTTGATGAGGTAGGAACCTATTGCCCTACATTCAAATCTTGGGAGTTACTATTACGTTATGCTTATACTACTATGCTATGCTCGTAGACGTGGATTGGGTTTAGAGTATTCATGACAGATGTGAGATTGTTAATTAATGGTTCAACTTAAGGTGGCAACTTAAATACACATCTGGGTGGATTGAGGCACCTGGGGTACCCAGTGATTGCCTGTATTTTTTGGAAATCCCGGGGTACCTTGTGATTCTCCTATGGACCGCCACCCAGGCTCAAAGGGATCATGATATTTTTCATACTAGAAACTTCCGTGTGCAGCCACAAGGTATTATGGGCTCTAGCATAGTTGATTAAGTCGTGTGAACTCTTACAGCGGTAGACTAGCAGATGTAGGGGATGTAGGTGGTACGGTCTACCCATCGTAAGGTGCTAACGCTTCTGAAAGACTATGTCTCAGTCATCCATTTCTCAAACATCATGTAGTGCGAGAAATCAAACGGAGGAGATCGAGTCTTGTGGGAAAAGTGCGCAAACCTCCGCAGAGTGTACAAACTAATCATGGTTAGCCGTGTCCCCGGTTATGGACATCTTGAGTATCTGGTTCTTGGATTATCATGTTGATCTCATCACGTTACTTAAATAATTTGTTGGGTTGTTAATGATTACTTTTAATTGGGATTGAGAGGGGGTTTACCTTCTCAATATTTTTCAACAAACTTTGTAGTTAAATAAAATATATTCCTTTGCAGTAGGGAAAAATTGGCTTTTCGCAAAAACTAGATAACCATAGAGCTTTTCCACCAGCCAAATATGCATGTAGTGATAGCCATATTTCAGCATTGCTCTACAGTGTGAATTTGCCAGTACATTCAATGTACTGACCCTTTGTGGCTGCAACTCTCATGTTGCAGGATTTTCTTACGACGAGTAAGTGATACGTTAGGGTTACGATTTCTACACTCAACTTTGTCGTTGGTGTTGATGGGAATCCACAACCTTATTGTTACTTCCGCTATTTGGATTGAGGTAATATTTTACGTTACTTTAGAACTGTGATTTACCTCTGTTATAAATCCTCGAGTACTGTGTGTGTCAGTACTTAAGCACAGAGACTTGACCGTCTGAGGTCGGGTCGCTACACCATGTGCGCGGTCTGCCCATGGTGATCTTCATCTCCATGCATGGTTGTCCTCGTCGTGATCTCCATCTCCAAGCCATGGTGTCAACCGCCAAGTGTTACATAATATACTATGCTATTACAAACTAATATCTACTGAAAGTAAATTACATTAAATGGCTTATCACGTTGAAACGCAGGTCATTAATACAATAATGGGACAACCAGATGGCTCTTGCCGGTTGTCGCACTCATGATTCGCAGGTCATGAAACATTAGTGTTCAAGCAACATTCATGGGCCATACCAAATCATGGTCATTCCCTGCAAAAATGAGTTAGACGTTGTACCGCCGAAGATAAAACCTCCTGAAACTCTATTTTTGAAGCGGATTTTGGCCCAGCCAGGAGCGCCAAAATATCGGGGAGGCAATTATAATTGAAATCCTTTGAGGCATCACCCTACTTAAAACATCCACCAAGCAAAAGAAGGGTGCATAAAAGGGATAAACTTTCACAGGCAGTTTATATATGTGTGATATGGTATAGCCCCTTTTCACAGCGCATGGTGATCTCCATCTCCATGTGCGCGGTCTGCCCATGGTGATCTTCAGCTCCACGCATGGTTTTCCTCGTGGTGATCTCCATCTCCACCCCATGGTGTCAACCGCCAAGTGTTACATAAGATACTATGCTATTACAAACTAATAGCTACCGAAAGTAATATACATTACATGGCTTCTCATGTTGACACGTAGGTCATCAATACAATAATGGGACAACCATATGGCTCCTACCGGTTGCCGCACTCATGATTCACAGGTCATGAACAATAATGTTCAAGCAACATTCATGGGCCATACCAAATCACGGTCATTCCATGCAAAAATGATTCACACGTTCTACCGCCGAAGATAAAACCTCCTGAAACTCTATTTTCAGAGCGGATTTTGGCCTAGCAAGGAGCGCCGAAATCTTGGGGAGGAATTTATAATTGACATCCTTTGAGGGATCACCCTACTTGAAACATCTACCATGCAAAAGAAGGGTGCATAAATGGGATAAACTATCACAGGCAGTTTATATGTGTGTGATATGGTATAGCCCCTTTTCACAGCGGATGGTGATCTCCATCTCCACGTGCGGAGTCTGCCGATGGTGATCTTCATCTCCATGCATGGTTATCCTCGTGGTGATCTCCATCTCCATGCCATGGTGTCAACCGCCAAGTGTTACATAAGATACTATGCTATTACAAACTAATAGCTACTGAAAGTAAATTACATTACATGGCTTCTCATGTTGACACGCAGGTCATCAATACAATAATGGGACAACCATATGGCTCCTGCCGGTTGCCGCACACATGACTTGCAGGTCATGAAACAATAATCTACAAGCAACATTCATGGGCGATACTAAGTCACATTCATTCCCTGCAGAAATGAGTCAGATGTTCTACCGCCAAAGATAAAACCTCCTGAAACTCAAATTTTCTAAGCGGATATTGGCCTAGCCAGGAGCGCCAAAATCTCGGGGAGGCATTTATAATTGACATCCTTTGAGGGATCACCCTACTTAAAACATCTACCATGCAAAAGAAGGGTGCATAAAAGGGATAAATTTTCACAGGCAGTTTATATATGTGCGACATGGTATAGCCCCTTTTCACAGCGCATGGTGATCTCCATCTCCACGTGTGCTGTCTGCCCATGGTGATCTTCATCTCCATGCATGGTGGTCCTCATGGTGATATCCATCTCCACGCCATGGTGTCAACCGCCAAGTGTTACATAAGGTACTATGCTATTACAAACTAAAAGCTACTGAAAGTAAATTACATTACACGTCTTCTCATGTTGACACGCAGGTCAGTAATACAATAATGGTACAACCATATGCCTCCTGCCGGTTGCCGCACTCATGACTCGCAGGTCATGAAACAATAATGTACAAGCAACATTCATGGGCCATACCAAACCATAGTCATTCCCTGCAAAAAAGAGTCAGACGTTCTACCGCCGAAGATAAAACCTCCTGAAACTCTATTTTCCAAGCGGATTTTGGCCTAGCCAGGAAGGCCGAAATCTCGGGGAGGCATTTATAATTGACAACCTTTGAAAAATCACCCTACTTAAAACATCTACCATGCAAAAGAAGGGGGCATAAACGGGATAAACTTTCATAGGCAGTTTATATATGTGTGATATGGTATAGCCCCTTTTCACAGCGCATGGTGATCTTCATCTCCACGTGCGCAGTCTGCCCAAGGTGATCTTCATCTCCATGCATGGTTGTCCTCGTGGTGATCTCCATCTCCACGCCATGGTGTCAATCGCCAAGTGTTACATACGGTACTATGCTATTACAAACTAATAGCTACTGAAAGTAAATTACATTACACGGCTTCTCAAGTTGACACGCAGGTCATCAATACAATAATGGTACAACCATATGCCTCCTTCCGGTTGCCGCTCTCATGACTCGCAGGTCATGAAACAATAATGTACAAGCAACATTCATGGGCCATACCAAATCACAGTCATTCCCTGCAAAAATGAGTCAGACGTTCTACCGCCGAATATAAAACCTCCTGAAACTCTAATTTCCAAGCGGATTTTGGCCTAGCCAGGAGGGCCGAAATCTCAGGCCGGCATTTGTAATTGAAATCCTTTAAGGAATCACCCTACTTAAAACATCTACCATGCAAAATAAGGGTGCATAAAAGGGATAAACTTTCACAGGCAGTTTATATATGTGTGGTATGGTATAGCCCCTTTTCACAGCACATGGTGATCTCCATCTCCACGTGCGCCCTCTGCCCATGGTGATCTTCATCTCCATGCATGGTGGTCCTCGTGGTGATATCCATCTCCACACCATGGTGTCAACCGCCAAGTGTTACATAAGGTACTATGCTATTACAAACTAATAGCTACTGAAAGTAAATTACATTACACAGCTTCTCATGTTGACACGTAGGTCATTAATACAATAATGGTACAACCATATGCCTCCTGCCGGTTGCCGCAATCATGACTCGCAGGTCATGAAACAATAATGTACAAGCAACATTCATGGGCTATACCAATTCATTGTCATTCCCTGCATAAATGAGTCAGACGTTCTACCGCCGAAGATAAAACCTCCTGAAACTCTATTTTCCAAGTGGATTTTGGCCTAGCCAGGAGCGCCGAAATCCCGGGGAGGCATTTATAATTGAAATCCTTTGAGGGATCACCGTACTTAAAACATCTACCATGCAAATTAAGGGTGCATAAAAGGGATAAACTTTCACAGACAATTTATATATGTGTGATATGGTATAGCCCCTTTTCACAGCGCACTGTGATCTCCATCTCCACGTGCGCGGTCTGCCCATGGTGATCTTCATCTCCATGCATGGTTGTCCTCGTGGTGATCACCTTCCCCACACCATGGTGCAACTGCCAAGTGTTACATAAGATACTATGTTATTACAAACTAATATCTATTGAAAGTAAATTACATTACTCGGCTTCTCATGTGACACGCAGGTCATTAATACAATAATGGGACAACCATATGGCTCCAACCGGTTGCCGCACTCATGATTCGGGGGTCATAAAACAATAATGTTCAAGCAAGATTCATGGGCCATTCCAAGTCACGGTCATTCCCTGCAAAAATTAGTCAGACGTTCTACCGCCGAAGATAAAACCTCCTGAAACTCTATGTTTCAAGCGGATTTTGGCCTAGCCAGGAGGGTCGAAATCTCGGGCAGGCATTTATAATTGACATCCTTTGAGGATCACCCTACTTAAAATATCTACCATGCAAAAGAAGGGTGCATAAAAGGGATAAACTTTCACAGGCAGTTTATATATTTGTGATATTGTATAGGCCCTTTTCACTGCGCATGGTGATCCCCATCTCCACGTGCGCCGTCTGCCCATGGTGAACTTCATATCTATGCATGGTTATCCTCGTGGTGATCTCCATCTCCACGCCATGGTGTCAACCGCCAAGTGCTACATACGATACTATGCTATTACAAACTAATAGATACTGAAAGTAAATTACATTACATGGCTTCTCATGTTGACAGGCAGGTCATTAACACAATAATAGGACAACCATATGGCTCCTACCGGTTGCTGCACTCATGATTCATAGGTCATGAAACAATAATGCTCAAGCAACATTCATGGGCCAAACCAAATCATGGTCATTCCATGCATAAATGAGTCAGACGTTCTACCGCCGAAGATAAAACCTCCTAAAACTCTATTTTCCAAGCGGATTATGGCCTAGCCAGGAGCTCCGAAATCTCAGGGAGGCATTTATTATTGAAATCCTTTGAGGGATCACCCTACTTAAAACATCTACCATGCAAATTAAGGGTGCATAAAAGGGATAAACTTTCACAGGCAACTTATATATGTGTGATATGGTATAGCCCCTTTTCATAGCGCATGGTGATCTCCATCACCACGTGCGCGGTCTACCCATGGTGATCTTCATCTCCATTCATGGTTGTCCTCTTAATGATCTCCTTCCCCACACCATGGTGCAACCGCCAAGGGTTACATAAGATACTATGCCATTACAAACTAATATCTACTGAAAGTAAATTACATTACCTGGCTTCTCATGTTGACACGCAGGTCATTAATACAATAAAGGGACAACCATATGGCTCCAACTGGTTGCCGCACTCATGATTCGCAGGTCATGAAACAATAACGTTCAAGCAAGATTCATGGGCCATACCAAATCACGGTCATTCCCTGCAAAAATGAGTCAGACGTTCTACCGCCGAAGATAAAACCTCCTGAAACTGTATTTTCCAAGCGGATTTTGGCCTTGCCAGGAGCGCCGAAATCTCGGGGAGGCATTTATAATTGACATCCTTTGAGGGATGACCCTACTTGAAACATCTACCATGCAAAAGAAGGGTGCATAAAAGGGATAAACTTTCACAAGCAATTTATATATGTGTGATATGGTATAGCCCCTTTTCACAGTGCATGGGGATATCCATCTCCACAAGCGCGGTCTGACCATGGTGATCTTCATCTCCATGCATGGTTGTCCTCGTGGTGATATCCATCTGCACGCCATGGTGTCAACCGCCAAGTGTTACATAAGATACTATACTATTACAAACTAATAGCTACTGAAAGTAAATTACATTACATGGCTTCTCATGTTGACACGCAGGTCATTAGTACAATAATGGGACAACCATATGGCTACTACCGGTTGCCGCACTCATGATTCATAGGTCATGAAACAATAATGTTCAAGCAACATTCATGGGCCATACCAAATCACGGTCATTCCCTGCAAAAATGAGTCAGACGTTCTACCGCCGAAGATAAAATCTCGTGAAACTCCATTTTCCAAGCGGATTTTGGCCTAGCCAGGAGCGCCGAAATCTCGGGGAGGCATTTATTATTGACATCCTTTGAGGGATCACCCTACTTGAAACATCTACCATGCAAAAGAGGGGTGCATAAAAGGGATAAACTTTCACAGGCAATTCATATATGTGTGATATTGTATAGCCCCTTTTCACAGCGCATGGTGATCTCCATCTCCACCTGCGCAGTCCGCCCATCGTGATCTTCATTTCCAGGCATGGTTGTCCTCGTGGTGATCTCCATTTCCATGCCATGGTGTCAACTTCCAAGTGTTACATAAGATACTATGCTATTACAAACTAATAGCTACTGAAAGTAAATTACATTACATGGCTTCTCATGTTTACACGCAGGTCATTAATACAATACTGGGACATACATATGGCTCCTACCAGTTGCCACACTCATGATTCGCAATTCACGAAACAATAATGTTCAAGAAACATTCATGGACCATACCAAATCACTGTCGTTCCATGCAAAAATGAGTCAGACGTTCTACCGCCGAAGATAAAACCTCATGAAACTCTATTTTCCAAGTAGATTTTGGCCTAGCATGGAGCGCCGAAATCTCGGGGAGGAATTTATAATTGAAATCCTTTGGGGGATCACCCTACTTAAAACATCTACCATGCAAAAGAAGGGTGCATAAAAGGGATAAACTTTCACGGGGAATTTATATATGTGTGATATGGTATAGCCCCTTTTCACAACGCATGGTGATCTCCATCTCCACGTGCGCGGTCTGCCCATGGTGCTCTTCATCTCCATGCATGGATTTCCTCGTGGTGATGTCCTTCCCCAAACCATGGTGTCAACCGCCTAGTGTTACATAAGATACTATACTATTATAAACTAATATCTACTGAAAGTAAATTACATTACATGGCTTCCCATGTTGACATGCAGGTCATTAATACAATAATGGGACAACCATATGGCTCCCGCCAGTTGCCGTACTCATGATTCGCAGGTCATGAAACAATAATGTTCAAGCGACATTCATGGGCCATACCAAATCACGGTCATTCCCTGCAAAAATGTGTCAGACGTTCTACCGCCGAAGATAAAACCTCCTGAAACTCTATTTTCCAAGCAGATTTTGGCCTAGCCAGGAGCGCCAAAATCTCGGGAAGGTATTTATAATTGAAATCTTTTGAGGGATCACCCTACTTAAAACATATACCATGCAAAAGAAGGGTGCATAAAAGGGATTAACTTTCACAGGCAGTTTATATACGTGTGATATGGTATAGCCCCTTTTCATGGTGCATGGTGATCTCCATCTCCACGTGCGCGGTCCACCTATGGTGATCTTCATCTCCATGCATGATTGTCCTCGTGGTGATCTCCATCTCCACGCCATGGTATCAACCGCCAAGTCTTACATAAGAAACTTTGCTATTACAAACTAATAGCTACTGAAAGTAAATTACATTACCTGGCTTCTCATGTTGACACGCAGGTCATTAATACAATAATGGGACAACCATATGGCTCTAACCGGTTGCCGCACTCATGATTCGCAGGTCATGAAACAATAATGTTCAATCAACATTCATGGGCCATACCAAATCACGGTCATTCCCTGCAAAAATGTGTCAGACGTTCTACCGCCGAAGATAAAACCTGCTGAAATAGTATTTTCCAAGCGGATTCTGGCCTAGCCAGGAGCGCCGAAATCTCGGGGAGGCATTTATAATTGAAATCCTTTCAGGGATCACCCTACTTAAAACATCTACCATGCAAAATAAGGGTGCATAAAAGGGATACATTTCACAGGAAGATTATATATGTGTGATATGGTATAGCCCCTTTTCACAACGCATGGTGATCTCCATCTCCACGTGCACGGTCTGCCCATGGTGATCTTCATCTCCACGCATGGTTGTCCTCGTGGTGATCTCCAACTCCACACCATGGTGTCAACCGCCAAGTGTTACATAAGATACTATGCTATTACAAACTAATATCTATTGAAAGTAAATTACATTACATGGCTTCTCATGTTGACACTCAGGTCATTAATACAATAATGGGACAACCATATGGCTCCTACCGGTTGCCGCACTCATGATTCGCTGGTCATGAAACAATAATGTTCAAGCAAAATTCATGGGCCATACAAAATCACGGTCATTCCCTGCAAAAATGAGTCAGACGTTCTACCGCCGAAGATAAAACCTCCTGAAACTGTATTTTCCTAGCGGATTTTGGCCTAGCCAGGAGCGCCGAAATCTCGGGGAGGCATTTATAATTGACATCCTTTGAGGGATCAGACTACTTGAAAATCTACCTTGCAAAAGAAGGGTGCATAAAAGGGATAAACTTTCACAGGCAGTTTATATATGTGTGATATGGTATAGCCCCTTTTCACAGTGCATGGTGATCTCCATCTCCACGTGCGCAGTCTGCCCATGGTGATCTTCATCTCCATGCATGGTTGTCCTCGTGGTGATCTCCATCTCCACGCCATGGTGTCAACCGCCAAGTGTTAGATAAGATACTATGCTATTACAACCTAATACCTACTGTAAGTAAATTACATTACATGCCTTCTCATATTGACATGCAGGGCATTAATACAATAATGGGACAACCATATGCCTCCTACCAGTTGCCGCATGATTCGCAGGTCATGAGACAATAATGTTCAAGCAACATTCATGGGCCATACCAAATCACGGTCATTCCATGCAAAAATGAGTTAGACGTTCTACCGCCGAAGAAAAAACCTCCTGAAACTCTATATTCCAAGCGGATTTTGGCCTAGCAAGGAGCGCCGAAATCTCGGGGAGGCATTTATAATTGAAATCCTTAGAGGGATCACCCTACTTAAAACATCTACCACGCAAAAGAAGGGTGCATAAAAGGGATAAACTTTCACGGGCAATTTATATATGTGTGATATGGTATAGCCCCTTTTCACAGCGCATGATGATCTCCATCTCCACCTGCGCAGTCCGCCCATGGTGATATTCATCTCCATGCATTGTTGTCCTCGTGGTGATATCCATCTCCACGCCATGGTGTCAACCGCCAAGTGTTACATAAGATACTATGCTATTACAAACTAATAGGTACTGAAAGTAAATTACATTACATGGCTTCTCATGTTGACACGCAGGTCATTAATACAATAATGGGACAACCATATGGCTACTGCCGGTTGCCGCACTCATGATTCACAGGTCATGAAACAATAATGTTCAAGCTAGATTCATGGGCCATACCAAATCACGGTCATTCCCTACAAAAATGAGTCAGACGTTCTACCGCCGAAGATGAAATCTCGTGAAACTCCATTTTCCAAGCGGATTTTGGCCTAGCCAGGAGCGCCGAAATCTCGGGGAGGCATTTATAATTGACATCCTTTGAGGGATCACCCTACTTGAAACATCTACCATGCAAAAGAAGGGTGCATAAAAGGGATAAACTTTCACAGGCAATTCATATATGTGTTATATGGTATAGCCCCTTTTCACAGCGCATGGTGATCTCCATCTCCACGTGCGCGGTCTGCCCATGGTGATCTTCATCTCCATGCATGGTTTTCCTCGTGGTGATGTCCTTACCCAAACCATGGTGTCAACCGCCAAGTGTTACATAAGATACTATACTATTACAAACTAATATCTACTGAAAGTAAATTACATTACATGGCTTCTCATGTTGACATGCAGGTCATTAATACAATAATGGGACAACCATATGGCTCCTGCCGGTTGCCATACCCATGATTCGCAGGTCATGAAACAATAATGTTCAAGCGACATTCATGGGCCATACCAAATCATGGTCATTCCCTGCAAAAATGTGTCAGACGTTCTACCGCCGAAGATAAAACCTCCTGAAACTCTATTTTCCAAGCGGATTTTGGCCTAGCCAGGAGCGCCAAAATCTCGGGGAGGTATTTATAATTGAAATCTTTTGCTGGATCACCCAACTTAAAACATCTACCATGCAAAAGAAGGGTGCATAAAAGGGATAAACTTTCACAGGCAGTTTATATATTTGTGATATGGTATAGCCCCTTTTCACAGTGCATGGTGATCTCCATCTCCACGTGCGCGGTCCACCTATGGTGATCTTCATCTCCATGCATGATTGTTCTCGTGGTGATCTCCATCTCCACGCCATGGTATCAACCGCCAAGTCTTACATAAGATACTTTGCTATTACAAACTAATATCTACTGAAAGTAAATTACATTACCTGGCTTCTCATGTTGACACGCAGGTCATTAATACAATAATGGGACAACGATATGGCTCTAACCGGTTGCCGCACTCATGATTCGCAGGTCATGAAACAATAATGTTCAATCAACATTCCTGGGCCATACCAAATCACGGTCATTCCCTGCAAAAATGAGTTAGACGTTCTACCGCTGAAGATAAAACCTCCTGAAACTGTATTTTCCAAGCGGATTCTGGCCTAGCCAAGAGCGCCGAAATCTCGGGGAGGCATTTATAATTGAAATCCTTTGAGGCATCACCCTACTTAAAACATCTACCATGCAAAATAAGGGTGCATAAAAGGGATAAATTTCACAGGAAGATTATATATGTGTGATATGGTATAGCCCCTTTTCACAGCGCATGGTGATCTCCATCTCCACGTGCGTAGTCTGCCCATGGTGATCTTCATCTCCATGCATGGTTGTCCTCGTGGTGATCTCCATCTCCACGCCATGGTGTCAACTGCCAAGTGTTAGATAAGATACTATGCTATTACAACCTAATACCTACTGAAAGTAAATTACGTTACATGGCTTCTCATGTTGACACGGAGGTCATTAATACAATAATGGGACAACCATATGGCTCCTACCGATTGCCGCACTCATGATCATAGGTCATGAAACAATAATGTTCAATTAACATTCAGGGGCCATACCAAATCACGGTCATTCCATGCAAAAATGAGTCACACGTTCTACCGCCGAAGATAAAACCTCCTGAAACTCTATTTTCAGAGCGGATTTTGGCCTAGCAAGGAGCGCCGAAATCTCGGGGAGGCATTTATAATTGACATTCTTTGAGGGATCACCCTACTTGAAACATCAACCGTGCAAAAGAAGGGTGCATAAACGGGATAAACATTCAAATGCAGTTTATATATGTGTGATATGGTATAGCCCTTTTTCACAGCGCATGGTGATCTCCATCTCCACGTGCGCGGTCTGCCCATGGTGATCTTCATCTCCATGCATGGTTTTCCTCGTTGTGATCTCCATCTCCATGCCATGGTGTCAACCGCCAAGTGTTACATAAGATACTATGCTATTACAAACTAATAGCTACTGAAAGTAAATTACATTACATGGCTTCTCATGTTGACACACAGGTCATTAATACAATAATGGGACAACCATATAGCTCCTACCGGTTGCCGCACTCATGATTCACAGGTCATGAAACAATAATGTTCAATCAACATTCAGGGGCCATACCAAATCACGGTCATTCCTTGCAAAAATGAGTCACACGTTCTACCGCCGAAGATAAAACCTCCTGAAACTCTATTTTCAGAGCGTATTTTGGCCTAGCAAGGAGCGCTCAAATCTCAGGGAGGCATTTATAATTGACATCCTTTGAGGGATCACGCTACTTGAAACATCTACCATGCAAAAGAAGGGTGCATAAAAGGGATAAACTTTCAAAGGCAGTTTATATATGTGTGATATGGTATAGCCCCTTTTCACAGCGCATGGTGATCTCCATCTCCACGTGTGCGGTCTCCCATGGTGATCTTCATCTCCATGCATGGTTTTCCTCGTGGTGATCTCCATCTCCATGCCATGGTGTCAACCACCAAGTGTTACATAAGATACTATGCTATTACAAACTAATAGCTACTGAAAGTAAATTACATTAAATGGCTTCTCATGTTGACACACAGGTCATTAATACAATAATGGGACAACACAATGGCTCATGTCGGTTGCTGCACTCATGATTCGCAGGTCATGAAACAATAATGTTCAAGCAACATTCATGGGCCATACCAAATCATGGACATTCCCTGCAAAAATGAGTCAGACGTTCTACCGCCGAAGATAAAAGCTCCTGAAACTCTATTTTCCAAGCGGATTTTGGCCTAGCCAGGAGCGCCGAAATCTCAGGGAGGCATTTATAATTGACATCCTTTGAGGGATCACCCTACTTGAAACATCTACCATGCAAAAGAAGGGTGCATAAAAGGGATAAACATTCATAGGCAGTTTATATATGTGTGATATGGTATAGCCCCTTTTCACAGCGCATGGTGATCTCCATCTCCACGTGCGCGGTCTGCCCATGGTGATCTTCATCTCCATGCATGGTTTTCCTCGTGGTGATCTCCATCTCCATGCCATGGTGTCAACCGCCAAGTGTTACATAAGATACTATGCTATTACAAACTAATAGCTACTGAAAGTAAATTACATTACATGGCTTCTCATGTTGACACACAGGTCATTAATACAATAACGGGACAACCATATGGCTCCTACCGGTTGCCGCACTCATGATTCAGAGGTCATGAAACAATAATGTTCAATCAACATTCAGGGGCCATACAAATCACGGTCATTCCATGAAAAAATGAGTCACACGTTCTACCGCCGAAGATAAAACCTCCTGAAACTCTATTTTCAGAGCGTATTTTGGCCTAGCAAGGAGCGCCGAAATCTCGGGGAGGCATATATAATTGACATCCTTTGAGGGATCACTCTACTTGAAACATCTACCATGCAAAAGAAGGGTGCATAAAAGGGATAAACTTTCACAGGCAGTTTATAGATGTGTGATATGGTATAGCCCCTTTTCACAGCGCATGGTGATCTCCATCTCCACGTGCGCGGTCTGACCATGGTGATCTTCGTCTCCATGCATGGTTGCCCTCGTGGTAATCTCCATCACCACACCATGGTGTCAACCGCCAAGTGTTACATAAGATACTATGCTATTACAAACTAATAGCTACTGAAAGTAAATTACATTACATGGCTTCTCATGTTGACACGGAGGTCATTAATACAATAATGGGACAACCATATGGCTCCTACCGGTTGCCGCACTCATGATTCACAGGTCATGAAACAATAATGTTCAATCAACATTCAGGGGCCATACCTAATCACGGTCATTCCATGCAAAAATGAGTCACACGTTCTACCGCCGAAGATAAAACCTCCTGAAACTCTATTTTCAGAGCGGATTTTGGCCTACCAAGGAGCGCCGAAATCTCAAGGAGGCATTTATAATTTACATCCTTTGAGTGATCACCCTACTTGAAACATCAACCATGCGAAAGAAGGGCGCATAAAAGGGATAAACTTTCACAGGCAGTTTATATATGTGATATATGGTATAGCCCCTTTTCACAGCGCATGGTGATCTCCATCTCCACGTGCGCGGTCTCCCATGGTGATCTTAATCTCCATGCATGGTTTACCTCGTGGTGATCTCCATGCCATGGTTTCAACCGCCAAGTGTTACATAAGATACTATGCTATTACAAACTAACAGCTACTGAAAGTAAATTACATTACATGGCTTCTCACGTTGACACGGAGGTCATTAATATAATAATGGGACAACCATATGGCTCCTACCGATTGCCGCACTCATGATTTATAGGTCATGAAACAATAATGTTCAATCAACATTTAGGGGCCATACCAAATCACGGTCATTCCATGCAAAAATGAGTCACACGTTCTACCGCCGAAGATAAAACCTCCTGGAACTCTATTTTCAGAGCGGATTTTGGCCTAGCAAGGAGCGCCGAAATCTCGGGGAGGCATTTATAATTGACATTCTTTGAGGGATCACCCTACTTGAAACATCAACCATGCAAAAGAAGGGTGCATAAACGGGATAAACATTCAAATGCAGTTTATATATGTGTGATATGGTATAGCCCTTTTTCACAGCGCATGCTGATCTCCATCTCCACGTGCGCGGTCTGCCCATGGTGATCCTCATCTCCATGCATGGTTTTCCTCGTGGTGATCTCCATCTCCATGCCATGGTGTCAACCGCCAAGTGTTACATAAGATACTATGCTATTACAAACTAATAGCTACTGAAAGTAAATTACATTACATGGCTTCTCATGTTGACACACAGGTCATTAATACAATAATGGGACAACCATATAGCTCCTACCGGTTGCCGCACTCATGATTCACAGGTCATGAAACAATAATGTTCAATCAACATTCAGGGGCCATACCAAATCACGGTCATTCCATGCAAAAATGAGTCACACGTTCTACCGCCGAAGATAAAACCTCCTGAAACTCTATTTTCAGAGCGTATTTTGGCCTAGCAAGGAGCGCTGAAATCTCAGGGAGGCATTTATAATTGACATCCTTTGAGGGATCACTCTACTTGAAACATCTACCATGCAAAAGAAGGGTGCATAAAAGGGATAAACTTTCAAAGGCAGTTTATATATGTGTGATATGGTATAGCCCCTTTTCACAGCGCATGGTGATCTCCATCTCCACGTGTGCGGTCTCCCATGGTGATCTTCATCTCCATGCATGGTTTTCCTCGTGGTGATCTCCATCTCCATGCCATGGTGTCAACCACCAAGTGTTACATAAGATACTATGCTATTACAAACTAATAGCTACTGAAAGTAAATTACATTAAATGGCTTCTCATGTTGACACACAGGTCATTAATACAATAATGGGACAACACAATGGCTCATGTCGGTTGCCGCACTCATGATTCGCAGGTCATGAAACAATAATGTTCAAGCAACATTCATGGGCCATACCAAATCATGGTCATTCCCTGCAAAAATGAGTCAGACGTTCTACCGCCGAAGATAAAAGCTCCTGAAACTCTATTTTCCAAGCGGATTTTGGCCTAGCCAGGAGCGCCGAAATCTCAGGGAGGCATTTATAATTGACATCCTTTAAGGGATCACCCTACTTGAAACATCTACCATGCAAAAGAAGGGTGCATAAAAGGGATAAACATTCATAGGCAGTTTATATATGTGTGATATGGTATAGCCCCTTTTCACAGCGCATGGTGATCTCCATCTCCACGTGCGCGGTCTGCCCATGGTGATCTTCATCTCCATGCATGGTTTTCCTCGTGGTGATCTCCATCTCCATGCCATGGTGTCAACCGCCAAGTGTTACATAAGATACTATGCTATTACAAACTAATAGCTACTGAAAGTAAATTACATTACATGGCTTCTCATGTTGACACACAGGTCATTAATACAATAATGGGACAACCATATAGCTCCTACCGGTTGCCGCACTCATGATTCACAGGTCATGAAACAATAATGTTCAAGAAACATTCATGGACCATACCAAATCACGGTCATTCCATGCAAAAATGAGTCACACGTTCTACCGCCGAAGATAAAACCTCCTGAACCTCTATTTTCAGAGCGGATTTTGGCCTAGCAAGGAGCGCCGAAATCTTGGGGAGGAATTTATAATTGACATCCTTTGAGGGATCACCCTACTTGAAACATCTACCATGCAAAAGAAGGGTGCATAAAAGGGATAAACTTTCACAGGCAGTTTATAGATGTGTGATATGGTATAGCCCCTTTTCACAGCGCATGGTGATCTCCATCTCCACGTGCGCGGTCTGCCCATGGTGATCTTCGTCTCCATGCATGGTTGTCCTCGTGGTAATCTCCATCTCCACACCATGGTGTCAACCGCCAAGTGTTACATAAGATACTATGCTATTACAAACTAATAGCTACTGAAAGTAAATTACATTACATGGCTTCTCATGTTGACACGGAGGTCATTAATACAATAATGGGACAACCATATGGCTCCTACCGGTTGCCGCACTCATGATTCACAGGTCTTGAAACAATAATGTTCAATCAACATTCAGGGGCCATACCAAATCACGGTCATTCCATGCAAAAATGAGTCACACGTTCTACCGCCGAAGATAAAACCTCCTGAAACTCTATTTTCAGAGCGGATTTTGGCCTAGCAAGGAGCGCTGAAATCTCGGGGAGGCATTTGTAATTGACATCCTTTGAGGGATCACTCTACTTGAAACATCTACCATGCAAAAGAAGGGTGCATAAAAGGGATAAACTTTCAAAGGCAGTTTATATATGTGTGATATGGTATAGCCCCTTTTCACAGCGCATGGTGAGCTGCATCTCCACGTGCGCGGTCTGCCCATGGTGATCCTCATCTCCATGCATGGTTTTCCTCGTGGTGATCTCCATCTCCATGCCATGGTGTCAACCGCCAAGTGTTACATAAGATACTATGCTATTACAAACTAATAGCTACTGAAAGTAAATTATATTACATGGCTTCTCATGTTGACACACAGGTCATTAATACAATAATGGGACAACCATATAGCTCCTACCGGTTGCCGCACTCATGATTCACAGGTCATGAAACAATAATGTTCAATCAACATTCAGGGGCCATACCAAATCACGGTCATTCCATGCAAAAATGAGTCACACGTTCTACCGCCGAAGATAAAACCTCCTGAAACTCTATTTTCAGAGCGGATTTTGGCCTAGCAAGGAGCGCCGAAATCTCAAGGAGGCATTTATAATTTACATCCTTTGAGGGATCACCCTACTTGAAACATCAACCATGCGAAAGAAGGGCGCATAAAAGGGATAAACTTTCACAGGCAGTTTATATATGTGATATATGGTATAGCCCCTTTTCACAGCGCATGGTGATCTCCATCTCCACGTGCGCGGTCTCCCATGGTGATCTTAATCTCCATGCATGGTTTACCTCGTGGTGATCTCCATGCCATGGTTTCAACCGCCAAGTGTTACATAAGATACTATGCTATTACAAACTAACAGCTACTGAAAGTAAATTACATTACATGGCTTCTCACGTTGACACGGAGGTCATTAATATAATAATGGGACAACCATATGGCTCCTACCGATTGCCGCACTCATGATTTATAGGTCATGAAACAATAATGTTCAATCAACATTTAGGGGCCATACCAAATCACGGTCATTCCATGCAAAAATGAGTCACACGTTCTACCGCCGAAGATAAAACCTCCTGGAACTCTATTTTCAGAGCGGATTTTGGCCTAGCAAGGAGCGCCGAAATCTCGGGGAGGCATTTATAATTGACATTCTTTGAGGGATCACCCTACTTGAAACATCAACCATGCAAAAGAAGGGTGCATAAACGGGATAAACATTCAAATGCAGTTTATATATGTGTGATATGGTATAGCCCTTTTTCACAGCGCATGCTGATCTCCATCTCCACGTGCGCGGTCTGCCCATGGTGATCCTCGTCTCCATGCATGGTTTTCCTCGTGGTGATCTCCATCTCCATGCCATGGTGTCAACCGCCAAGTGTTACATAAGATACTATGCTATTACAAACTAATAGCTACTGAAAGTAAATTACATTACATGGCTTCTCATGTTGACACACAGGTCATTAATACAATAATGGGACAACCATATAGCTCCTACCGGTTGCCGCACTCATGATTCACAGGTCATGAAACAATAATGTTCAATCAACATTCAGGGGCCATACCAAATCACGGTCATTCCATGCAAAAATGAGTCACACGTTCTACCGCCGAAGATAAAACCTCCTGAAACTCTATTTTCAGAGCGTATTTTGGCCTAGCAAGGAGCGCTGAAATCTCAGGGAGGCATTTATAATTGACATCCTTTGAGGGATCACTCTACTTGAAACATCTACCATGCAAAAGAAGGGTGCATAAAAGGGATAAACTTTCAAAGGCAGTTTATATATGTGTGATATGGTATAGCCCCTTTTCACAGCGCATGGTGATCTCCATCTCCACGTGTGCGGTCTCCCATGGTGATCTTCATCTCCATGCATGGTTTTCCTCGTGGTGATCTCCATCTCCATGCCATGGTGTCAACCACCAAGATTTACATAAGATACTATGCTATTACAAACTAATAGCTACTGAAAGTAAATTACATTAAATGGCTTCTCATGTTGACACACAGGTCATTAATACAATAATGGGACAACACAATGGCTCATGTCGGTTGCCGCACTCATGATTCGCAGGTCATGAAACAATAATGTTCAAGCAACATTCATGGGCCATACCAAATCATGGTCATTCCCTTCAAAAATGAGTCAGAGGTTCTACCGCCGAAGATAAAAGCTCCTGAAACTCTATTTTCCAAGCGGATTTTGGCCTAGCCAGGAGCGCCGAAATCTCAGGGAGGCATTTATAATTGACATCCTTTGAGGGATCACCCTACTTGCAACATCTACCATGCAAAAGAAGGGTGCATAAAAGGGATAAACATTCATAGGCAGTTTATATATGTGTGATATGGTATAGCCCCTTTTCACAGCGCATGGTGATCTCCATCTCCACGTGCGCGGTCTGCCCATGGTGATCTTCATCTCCATGCATGTTTTCCTCGTGGTGATCTCCATCTCCATGCCATGGTGTCAACCGCCAAGTGTTACATAAGATACTATGCTATTACAAACTAATAGCTACTGAAAGTAAATTACATTACATGGCTTCTCATGTTGACACACAGGTCATTAATACAATAATGGGACAACCATATAGCTCCTACCGGTTGCCGCACTCATGATTCACAGGTCATGAAACAATAATGTTCAAGAAACATTCATGGACCATACCAAATCACGGTCATTCCATGCAAAAATGAGTCACACGTTCTACCGCCGAAGATAAAACCTCCTGAAACTCTATTTTCAGAGCGGATTTTGGCCTAGCAAGGAGCGCCGAAATCTTGGGGAGGAATTTATAATTGACATCCTTTGAGGGATCACCCTACTTGAAACATCTACCATGCAAAAGAAGGGTGCATAAAAGGGATAAACTTTCACAGGCAGTTTATAGATGTGTGATATGGTATAGCCCCTTTTCACAGCGCATGGTGATCTCCATCTCCACGTGCGCGGTCTGCCCATGGTGATCTTCGTCTCCATGCATGGTTGTCCTCGTGGTAATCTCCATCTCCACACCATGGTGTCAACCGCCAAGTGTTACATAAGATACTATGCTATTACAAACTAATAGCTACTGAAAGTAAATTACATTACATGGCTTCTCATGTTGACACGGAGGTCATTAATACAATAATGGGACAACCATATGGCTCCTACCGGTTGCCGCACTCATGATTCACAGGTCTTGAAACAATAATGTTCAATCAACATTCAGGGGCCATACCAAATCACGGTCATTCCATGCAAAAATGAGTCACACGTTCTACCGCCGAAGATAAAACCTCCTGAAACTCTATTTTCAGAGCGGATTTTGGCCTAGCAAGGAGCGCTGAAATCTCGGGGAGGCATTTGTAATTGACATCCTTTGAGGGATCACTCTACTTGAAACATCTACCATGCAAAAGAAGGGTGCATAAAAGGGATAAACTTTCAAAGGCAGTTTATATATGTGTGATATGGTATAGCCCCTTTTCACAGCGCATGGTGATCTGCATCTCCACGTGCGCGGTCTGCCCATGGTGATCCTCATCTCCATGCATGGTTTTCCTCGTGGTGATCTCCATCTCCATGCCATGGTGTCAACCGCCAAGTGTTACATAAGATACTATGCTATTACAAACTAATAGCTACTGAAAGTAAATTACATTACATGGCTTCTCATGTTGACACACAGGTCATTAATACAATAACGGGACAACCATATAGCTCCTACCGGTTGCCGCACTCATGATTCACAGGTCATGAAACAATAATGTTCAATCAACATTCAGGGGCCATACCAAATCACGGTCATTCCATGCAAAAATGAGTCACACGTTCTACCGCCGAAGATAAAACCTCCTGAAACTCTATTTTCAGAGCGTATTTTGGCCTAGCAAGGAGCGCTGAAATCTCGGGGAGGCATTTATAATTGACATCCTTTGAGGGATCACTCTACTTGAAACATCAACCATGCAAAAGAAGGGTGCATAAACGGGATAAACATTCAAATGCAGTTTATATATGTGTGATATGGTATAGCCCTTTTTCACAGCGCATGCTGATCTCCATCTCCACGTGCGCGGTCTGCCCATGGTGATCCTCATCTCCATGCATGGTTTTCCTCGTGGTGATCTCCATCTCCATGCCATGGTGTCAACCGCCAAGTGTTACATAAGATACTATGCTATTACAAACTAATAGCTACTGAAAGTAAATTACATTACATGGCTTCTCATGTTGACACACAGGTCATTAATACAATAATGGGACAACCATATAGCTCCTACCGGTTGCCGCACTCATGATTCATAGGTCATGAAACAATAATGTTCAATCAACATTCAGGGGCCATACCAAATCACGGTCATTCCATGCAAAAATGAGTCACACGTTCTACCGCCGAAGATAAAACCTCCTGAAACTCTATTTTCAGAGCGGATTTTGGCCTAGCAAGGAGCGCTGAAATCTCGGGGAGGCATTTATAATTGACATCCTTTGAGGGATCACTCTACTTGAAACATCTACCATGCAAAAGAAGGGTGCATAAAAGGGATAAACTTTCAAAGGCAGTTTATATATGTGTGATATGGTATAGCCCCTTTTCACAGCGCATGGTGATCTGCATCTCCACGTGCGCGGTCTGCCCATGGTGATCCTCATCTCCATGCATGGTTTTCCTCGTGGTGATCTCCATCTCCATGCCATGGTGTCAACCTCCAAGTGTTACATAAGATACTATGCTATTACAAACTAATAGCTACTGAAAGTAAATTACATTACATGGCTTCTCATGTTGACACACAGGTCATTAATACAATAATGGGACAACCATATAGCTCCTACCGGTTGCCGCACTCATGATTCACAGGTCATGAAACAATAATGTTCAATCAACATTCAGGGGCCATACCAAATCACGGTCATTCCATGCAAAAATGAGTCACACGTTCTACCGCCGAAGATAAAACCTCCTGAAACTCTATTTTCAGAGCGTATTTTGGCCTAACAAGGAGCGCTGAAATCTCGGGGAGGCATTTATAATTGACATCCTTTGAGGGATCACTCTACTTGAAACATCACAAAAGAAGGGTGCATAAACGGGATAAACATTCAAATGCAGTTTATATATGTGTGATATGGTATAGCCCTTTTTCACAGCGCATGCTGATCTCCATCTCCACGTGCGCGGTCTGCCCATGGTGATCCTCATCTCCATGCATGGTTTTCCTCGTGGTGATCTCCATCTCCATGCCATGGTGTCAACCGCCAAGTGTTACATAAGATACTATGCTATTACAAACTAATAGCTACTGAAAGTAAATTACATTACATGGCTTCTCATGTTGACACACAGGTCATTAATACAATAACGGGACAACCATATGGCTCCTACCGGTTGCCGCACTCATGATTCACAGGTCATGAAACAATAATGTTCAAGAAACATTCATGGACCATACCAAATCACGGTCATTCCATGCAAAAATGAGTCACACGTTCTACCGCCGAAGATAAAACCTCCTGAAACTCTATTTTCAGAGTGGATTTTGGCCTAGCAAGGAGCGCCGAAATCTTGGGGAGGAATTTATAATTAACATCCTTTGAGGGATCACCCTACTTGAAACATCTACCATGCAAAAGAAGGGTGCATAAAAGGGATAAACTTTCACAGGCAGTTTATAGATGTGTGATATGGTATAGCCCCTTTTCACAGCGCATGGTGATCTCCATCTCCACGTGCGCGGTCTGCCCATGGTGATCTTCGTCTCCATGCATGGTTGTCCTCGTGGTAATCTCCATCTCCACACTATGGTGTCAACCGCCAAGTGTTACATAAGATACTATGCTATTACAAACTAATAGCTACTGAAAGTAAATTACATTACATGGCTTCTCATGTTGACACGGAGGTCATTAATACAATAATGGGACAACCATATGGCTCCTACCGGTTGCCGCACTCATGATTCACAGGTCTTGAAACAATAATGTTCAATCAACATTCAGGGGCCATACCAAATCACGGTCATTCCATGCAAAAATGAGTCACACGTTCTACCGCCGAAGATAAAACCTCCTGAAACTCTATTTTCAGAGCGGATTTTGGCCTAGCAAGGAGCGCTGAAATCTCGGGGAGGCATTTATAATTGACATCCTTTGAGGGATCACTCTACTTGAAACATCTACCATGCAAAAGAAGGGTGCATAAAAGGGATAAACTTTCAAAGGCAGTTTATATATGTGTGATATGGTATAGCCCCTTTTCACAGCGCATGGTGATCTGCATCTCCACGTGCGCGGTCTGCCCATGGTGATCTTCGTCTCCATGCATGGTTGTCCTCGTGGTGATCTCCATATCCACACTGTTACATAAGATACTATGCTATTAAAAACTAATAGCTACTGAAAGTAAATTACATTACATGGCTTCTCATGTTGACACGGAGGTCATTAATACAATAATGGGACAACCATATGGCTCCTACCGGTTGCCGCACTCATGATTCCCAGGTCATGAAACAATAATGTTCAATCAACATTCAGGGGCCATACCAAATCACTGTCATTCCATGCAAAAATGAGTCACACGTTCTTCCGCCGAAGATTAAACCTCCTGAAACTGTATTTTCAGAGCGGATTTTGGCCTAGCAAGGAGCGCCGAAATCTCGGGGAGGCATTTATAATTTACATACTTTGAGGGATCACCCTACTTTAAACATCAACCATGCAAAAGAATGGTGCATAAAAGGGATAAACTTTCACATGCAGTTTATATATGTGTGATATGGTATAGCCCCTTTTCACAGCGCATGGTGATCTCCATCTCCACGTGCGCGGTCTGCCCATGGTGATCTTCGTCTCCATGCATGGTTGTCCTCGTGGTGATCTCCATCTCCACACTGTTACATCAGATACTATGCTATTACAAACTAATAGCTACTGAAAGTAAATTACATTACATGGCTTCTCATGTTGACACGGAGGTCATTAATACAATAATGGGAGAACCATATGGCTCCTACCGGTTGCCGCACTCATGATTCACAGGTCATGAAACTATAATGTTCAATCAACATTCAGGGGCCATACCAAATCACGGTCATTCCATGCAAAAATGAGTCACACGTTCTTCCGCCGAAGATTAAACCTCCTGAAACTGTATTTTCAGAGCGGATTTTGGCCTAGCAAGGAGCGCCGAAATCTCGGGGAGGCATTTATAATTGACATCCTTTGAGGGATCACCCTACTTGAAACATCTACCATGCAAAAGAAGGGTGCATCAAAGGGATAAACATTCATAGGCAGTTTATATATGTGTGATATGGTATAGCCCCTTTTCACAGCGCATGGTGATCTCCATCTCCACATGCGCGGTCTCCCATGGTGATCTTCATCTCCATGCATGGTTTTCCTCGTGGTGATCTCCATCTCCATGCCATGGTGTCAACCGCCAAGTGTTACATAAGATACTATGCTATTACAAACTAATAGCTACTGAAAGTAAATTACATTACATGGCTTCTCATGTTGACACACAGGTCATTAATACAATACTGGGACAACACAATGGCTCATGTCGGTTGCCGCACTCATGATTCGCAGGTCATGAAGCAATAATGTTCAAGCAACATTCATGGGCCATACCAAATCACGGTCATTCCCTGCAAAAATGAGTCAGACGTTCTACCGCCGAAGATAAAACCTCCTGAAACTCTATTTTCCAAGCGGATTTTGGCCTAGCCAGGAGCGCCGAAATCTCGGGGAGGCATTTATAATTGACATCCTTTGAGGGATCACCCTACTTGAAACATCTACCATGCAAAAGAAGGGTGCATAAAAGGGATAAACATTCATAGGCAGTTTATATATGTGTGATATGGTATAGCCCCTTTTGATGATAGTGATCTTCCTCGTAAGCTTCTCATGCATACCGGAAGGAAGTCGGGAAAGTCGCGATCTTGGGTAGACGCGAGCTTGTCCCTAGTTCCTCGCTGAGACGAGAATGTCCGGTATGGCATGGTGAGGCTTGATGAGTGGTAAGCTTATCTGTTATTTGAAATATTTTTGTTATGCTCATCATGCAGGGAACTCTTGAACCTCCTGAGTCGGCCCCAGATCGAGTCTTGTCCAGTAACCCCCATACTAGCTACGTACTACCACTTGTCCCTGCCATAGGTAGGGTACGGTTCAGTAAGTTGTCAACCCCTTTCTAGCACACACCGTACAGAGAGGCCGTGATGAGGGTCCCATGGCCATGGATTAAAGCCAGTCATCCGGTCCGGGGGCATGGGTGTTTCGGTTGTAGCCGAAGGGGTAGCTCCCCTAGTTTGCGCGCGGTATAAATTTTGTGATCCCATGCTACGTCGAGGTTGTAGCCTCCCCACTTCGAGTTTCGCTTGACAGGTGTCGTGGGTGATTCCAGACACCGGTAAGTTAAGCTGGTGTGTGCAGGTCAGGCGTGTTTTCAATTAAAAGACCGTAGACGGAATTAGTCCCGATGGACTAAAGAAATCCGTTACCCGTGGGTAAAGAGTACACCCTCTGCAGAGATTATGCATCTATTCGAATAGCCGTGTCCATGGTTAAGGACTACAGTCTGGGATAGGTCAAGTGTCGGTCTTCGTGTCGGTCTTCGGAGGAAAAGCTTCTAAACCAGAACATTGATTATGAACTGTGACATATGTGAATTATGATCATTATTATTGTGGACTAACCATTTACTTTATTTGTATTATTGAGTATCCCTGGGATGGTTCTACCTCCTGGATACCCATTACAACTATTCTATTATAAGCCCTTTATGTGGTGTCGCCCAGACGCCCGACTGCGGCACGCTTATTATTTCATTACCCTTTATAAGCCCTTTATGCGGTGTCGCTCAGACGCCCGACTGTGGCATGCTTGTTATTTCTTTTATTTATAAGCCCTTTATGTGGTGTCGCCCAGACGCCCGACTGTGGCATGTTTGTTATTTCTTTTATTTTTAAGCCCTTTATGTGGTGTTGCCCAGACGCCCGACTGCGGCATTGTTAATTTGTTTGCACCCTTTTCGAGGAGTCATTTCAGACACTCGATCTCTGCATTCTATTTCTATATTGCATATTCATATTTTACCCACATGCGTGCATCATGGTTTTCATATATTTCGTGACAGACGTTGTGATCATGGTATAATCCGGAGCATGTTTGATATATTAT
Source organism: Aegilops tauschii subsp. strangulata (assembly GCF_002575655.3). Taxonomy (NCBI): domain Eukaryota; kingdom Viridiplantae; phylum Streptophyta; class Magnoliopsida; order Poales; family Poaceae; genus Aegilops; species Aegilops tauschii. Next base: position 270,785,386 of record NC_053037.3, on the reverse strand, counting down.
ACCCGTGTTCTTGATGTTTGCGAGTACATTCAAACGTACTCACTGGCTTGTCCCTGGCTATTGTCTTGGCCAGATTTCCTTGCGTGGAGAAGAGCGTTGCGACGACAGCCCCGGAACCTACGCAGTATTGTCAGCAGCCTCACGAAGATAGGAGTTATCCTGGTCAGCTGTTCTTGTGGGGAATGGAGTCCCATAGGCGCAGATGAACCACAAACCGCTTCCGCCATCAACCACTAGAAACCAAATGCTGTACTCCTAGGCCACAATGGTCTGGTACTACATATTTTGTTCTTTGCTTGGAATTCTTGTATCAAGTTGGTGTCTCATCAGCTAACAGTAATCCTGGGGCTGGTGAGCACAAGGGCCATTTTCAGGAGAATTTATATCCCGAAAATCCGGTCCTGACAGACTTGGTATCAGAGCCAGGCTGACCATTGGCTAACCCTATCTTAGCCAGGTCAATAAACCTAGGTTAAACAACCCACCAGACCTTAACCAAACCCCAGCCAAGCTTCTCGTGTAAGATAGCCACACAGTGACCCCGACGCTTTTGGCAGTCGGTGCCCAACCTATCCGCCTAGCCTGTCGATCACGCGCCAGCGACCGACACCTATCTTGTCTCATTCACAAGCGTGCGAAGGAAGACCCCGTCCCCTTTTTTTCTATAAAAAGGGCACGCTAGCTTCAACCCAGCATAGCACAGCCTCTTTCCCAAACCAAGTCGCGATGCCTGGCCCCATTGTTCACAATGAGACCACAGCAACCAACCTTGGAGGTTTTGTGACCGTGCTCGCAAACCTCACCCGCCGTGCCTATGCATTAGAGGAGCCCCCAGAATATGTTGTGTACCAAGAGCTCATGAACGGTGAGAGCCGTCAGTTCTGTGCCACTGTACACATTTATGGTAGGGGTCTATCGCCAGAACGCCCCTACAGGTTCACTGGAAGGACCACTCCCTTTGAGCCTCAAGCCATCCAACTGGCAGCTCGAGAAGTTATAGTTCAACTCCGGCACTTGTCGCCCAGAGTTAACTGTCGCTCGTTCTACTACTACCATAATCGTAATGGGTATGGTAGGCCGCCCCAGGTTGCCAACGGAGATCACGAGACGGATCCTGCACTATTGCATCTGGTGCGCTATGTAAGTGCACTAGAGGAACTGTTCGATCAAATCACCCTTGATCTGATCGCAGCTCGTGGAGAACTGTTTCGCCGAGCCCCGGCGAGAGGAGAAGTGGAGCCCAACGCCGACAACCCAGTCGTGCTGTACGGACACCCGATCGAGTCCTTGCGGTCTGCCCCAGCCATCGGCCAAAATACTTTGATGTCCCCAGAAGCGCTTCGTCGCCTTTTGGGAACACACCCCAGCGGGATTGTGGCCAACAACCCCCGCGATGGTCATCACCGCTACCCTGACCCTGCAGCCCCTCAACCTCATCCGGCTAATCCCGACAGTGAAACCCGTGGGGAAGATTCGACGTCCACTAGGCAAGCCCGCTTAGATATTAACGGAGTAGACTAAGTCGCTCGAGTAGTAACGAGCCTTATTATTTCTACGCCTTGTAATTGCGTGATTCTGTATCACCATTATCAAAGGATGTCTGCTTGTGCGCCCCAGTACCAGAGACGTTTTCTCAGGACCTTGTCCTTTTGCCGTCTTTATTATAAACGTCATGGCTATGTTTATTTGTGTGTTGCAGCTTATGTTTGTACCTTAAATTCGTGCTATGCGCAAACTCTTGTTTTCAACTTATGGGTGTATTTTTTTTTGAAATCAACCCTTAGCAAATCTCGAGGACGAGATTTTTTTCTTAAGGGGGGTAGTGTTGTAACACCCTAAAATTTTGACCTTGTTTTAATAATTAAAATTTTGCCAGGAATTGAAATTTTTATTTTTTCTGGATTTCTCTTTTGATTTCACAACCTCTCTTCTCTTTAATATTGTGGGTTTTTACCTCAAGTGGAAACTTTCCAAAAATATTTTTGGACTTGTATGCCCTCTTTATAAAAACAATTCTTTATCAGTGGATTTATTTGCATAATTATTTTTCATAAGCTTTATTCTTTTATAATGATCTTTCATACATTTGGAGCCCCTTTTTACACTGCAACTATTTGATAAATGCTTTTAAAATTTTCACCAAAATTTGGGGATGTCATGTGAGGTTTCCCCATCACTTTTATGCAAAAATATCCTTTGGTCATTTGAGATTGTGAGCCCTACATCAATTTTTCAAATCTGGTCCAGTAGGTGTTTTTGCACTACAACCTATTTAAATATTCTTCTAAAAATTCTTCCAAGTGTTTGGAGATGTCAGTTGATGCTCATATAGAAACCTCATGCAAAAACCCAGTGATGTTCTTTGAAAAATTTGAGTGAATCAACCTCATCTTCATTCTGGTTCAGTTTGGTGATTTGTACTGCAACCCCATTTTATTTTGCTCTAGTGCCCTTGAGCTTTTTCCTACTTATAGTTCTCCTTTCCAAACCCTTAAGTCCAGGAGATTGGACCTATTGGCATATTTTTGGTGCATGCAATGTTAGCCTTTAGTTTCTGCCCAAAACTGGTTTTCTCAAAATCTTGCACTATCAAGTTTCTGTCTTTGCCAAGCTAACCTTACCACCTTCTTGAGCTCCTAAAGAGACTAGGATCTGGAGAGTTTGGCCACCCCAAGAGTTGCCTAGCTGACCATGGCATTCTGTCGAACACCCTGTGTGCAGGAACAGTTTTGGCATGGTTTATAGTTTGCATTGTGGACTTGAGCCCCTGACTCATCCAGCATGTCCACTAACCTCCCAGATGTCCCTAACCCTGGCCTGTTAGCTACCAGCCTCACCCAAGCTCTATAGCGCGCACTGGCATTTCGTCGAACACCTACTGTGCGCCCAGAGCGCGCGTTTTGCACGCGCGCGCGCTCGGGTCGACGCGTCCCGTCACTGGTCCCAGCTCGCCTCCAGAGCCGCGCCATACACTCACCCCCTCGCAGCAAACCTCCAAGCCGCACTGGCGCCCTACAGCGTCACCGGCAGAGCTCCCTTGGCGGCACGCCGGCGTCGGCAACGGGCTCTGCCGTGGACGGCGCCGCCCAAGCCACCCGCGCGCGCCAGCTGCCCCGGGGAACAGCCCGTGCTTATCCACATGCTCGTCTGCATGCGCTCGTCGCCGCCACGACGCCCTGCAGCTACAGCAACGGCGACTCGTCGTCGATCTTATCCACCACCGCGGAGCCAGCCCCGTCGCGCTATAAAAGGAGGCCCCGTGCTCCCCCGAGCACTCAGGCAACCCCAGTCCACCCCCATAGTGCTCCCGCAGCCAGCAATCGACGAGGAGGGGCTTTCTTCTTCGTCTCCGGCCAGTTCGGCCGCCGCCAAGCTCCGGTGCAATACGCCGCAGCCAGGCCCTCCCCCGCCAATCCAACGCCACCAAGAGTTTCCCCATAGTCGTGCGGAGCTGCCTAGCGCCTCGGCCTCGACCAAGGACCCCCGGAGCCCAAAACCCACTCTGCTCCCGAACCACCGTCCGCCGCGGAGCTCGCCGCTGGTGACTTTCTCCGTCCCCACCCGCCTAGCACCCACCGGGAGGACCTCCTCGGTCTGGCGGATCCATCCCTGCCCTTGGGACCCCGTGGGGAGCTGCCGTTCGCCAACGGCAATCGCCGGAGCCCCGCCCCGTTCGGGCAGAGAGAAAGGAGGGAGAGGAAGAACGGTCAAACCTGACCAGTGGGCTCCCTGGACCCACTGTCAGCGACCCGCACGCCCGTCCTCTCTGTTTAAGTGAAAGCGCAAGATCCGGAGTACGTCACCTCTGCTTCGAAAGCGTATTTTCCCCGAAGCGTTTTCCTTTTTCTGGTTTTATTAAAACAGAACTTTGACTGATCTTTGACTGGCTATAGCTTTTAAAATAAAACTCCAAATGAGTTGATTCTTTTTCCTACCTCTCTCAAATTTCATGTAGTTTATTTTAAGATTTATTTCAGAAATATTTGGGACAACTTTTTGTACTGTTTTTTTAATGTGTGTTATTTGTATATTTCTCAAAAATAGGATTTTTGGAGAAAAGGCCACCTTCAAAAAAGTGCACCCCCACATGCATACACTTGAAGGCAAGCATTCTGAACCCTGGCTTAATATTTTTGGATGTTGTTGATACGGTTACAACATCACCTTGACTTGGAGCATACGCTATTTTATGTGACGGTAAAATCATACGCATGAGTGCAATATGGAGATTTCTTTGCTGTTATAAATGGTTATGTTGATGATAGTGATCTTCCTCGTAAGCTTCTCATGCATACCGGAAGGAAGTCGGGAAAGTCGCGATCTTGGGTAGATGCGAGCTTGTCCCTAGTTCCTCGTTGAGACGAGAATGTCCGGTATGGCATGGTGAGGCTTGATGAGTGGTAAGCTTATCTGTTATTGGAAATATTTTTGTTATGCTCATCATGCAGGGAACTCTTGAACCTCCTGAGTCGGCCCCAGATCGAGTCTTGTCCAGTAACCCCCATACTTGCTTCGTACTACCACTTGTCCCTGCCATAGGTAGGGTACGGTTCAGTAAGTTGTCAACCCCTTTCTAGCACACACCGTACAGAGAGGCCGTGATGAGGGTCCCATGGCCATGGATTAAAGCCAGTCATCCGGTCCGGGGGCATGGGTGTTTCGCTTGTAGCCGAAGGGGTAGCTCCCCTAGTTTGTGCGCGGTATAAATTTTGTGATCCCATGCTACGTCGAGGTTGTAGCCTCCCCACTTAGAGTTTCGCTTGACAGGTGTCGTGGGTGATTCCAGACACCGGTAAGTTAAGCTGGTGTGTGCAGGTCAGGCGTGTTTTCAATTAAAAGACCATAGACGGAATTAGTCCCGATGGACTAAAGATATCCGTTACCCGTGGGTAAAGAGTACACCCTCTGCAGAGATTATGCATCTATTCGAATAGCCGTGTCCATGGTTAAGGACTACAGTCTGGGATAGGTCAAGTGTCGGTCTTAGTGTCGGTCTTCGGAGGAAAAGCTGCTAAACCAGAACATTGATTATGAACTGTGACATATGTGAATTATGATCATTATTATTGTGGACTAACCATTTACTTTATTTGTATTATTGAGTATCCCTGGGATGGTTCTACCTCCTGGATACCCATTACAACTATTCTATTATAAGCCCTTTATGTGGTGTCGCCCAGACGCCCGACTGCGGCACGCTTATTATTTCATTACCCTTTATAAGCCCTTTATGCGGTGTCGCTCAGACGCCCGACTGTGGCATGCTTGTTATTTCTTTTATTTATAAGCCCTTTATGTGGTGTCGCCCAGACGCCCGACTGTGGCATGTTTGTTATTTCTTTTATTTTTAAGCCCTTTATGTGGTGTCGCCCAGACGCCCGACTGCGGCATTGTTAATTTGTTTACACCCTTTTCGAGGAGTCATTTCAGACACTCGATCTCTGCATTCTATTTCTATATTGCATATTCATATTTTACCCACATGCGTGCATCATGGTTTTCGTATATTTCGTGACAGACGTTGTGAACATGGTATAATCCGGAGCATGTTTGATATATTATACCCGTGTTCTTGATGTTTGCGAGTACATTCAAACGTACTCACTGGCTTGTCCCTGGCTATTGTCTTGGCCAGATTTCCTTGCGTGGAGAAGAGCGTTGCGACGACAGCCCGGGACCTACGCAGTATTTTCAGCAGCCTCGCGAAGATAGGAGTTATCCTGGTCAGCTGTTCTTGTGGGGAATGGAGTCCCATAGGCGCAGATGAACCACAAACCGCTTCCGCCATCAACCACTAGAAACCAAATGTTGTACTCCTAGGCCACAATGGTCTGGTACTACATATTTTGTTCTTTGCTTGGAATTCTTTTATCAAGTTGGTGTCTCATCAGCTAACAGTAATCCTGGGGCTGGTGAGCACAAGGGCCATTTTCAGGAGAATTTATATCCCGAAAATCCGGTCCTGACATGAAACAATAATGCTCAATCAACTTTCAGGGGCCATACAAAATCACGGTCATTCCATGCAAAAATGAGTCACATGTTCTTCCGCCGAAGATAAAACCTCCTGAAACTCTATTTTCAGAGCGGATTTTGGCCTAGCAAGGAGCGCCGAAATCTCGGGGAGGCATTTATAATTGACATCCTTTGAGGGATCACTCTACTTGAAACATCTACCATGCAAAAGAAGGGTGCATAAAAGGGATAAACATTCACACGCAGTTTATATATGTGTGATATGGTATAGCCCCTTTTCACAGCGCACGGTGATCTCCATCTCCACGTGCCCGGTCTGCCCATGGTGATCTTCGTCTCCATGCATGGTTGTCCTCGTGGTGATCTCCATCTCCATGCCATGGTGTCAACCGCCAAGTGTTACATAAGATACTATGCTATTACAAACTAATAGCTACTGAAAGTAAATTACATTACATGGCTTCTCATGTTGACACGGAGGTCATTAATACAATAATGGGACAACCATATGGCTCCTACCGGTTGCCGCACTCATGATTCGCAGGTCATGAAACAATAATGTTCAATCAACATTCAGGGGCCATACCAAATCACGGTCATTCCATGCAAAAATGAGTCACACGTTCTACCGCCGAAGATAAAACCTCCTGAAACTCTATTTTCAGAGCGGATTTTGGCCTAGCAAGGAGCGCCGAAATCTTGGGGAGGAATTTATAATTGACATCCTTTGAGGGATCACCCTACTTGAAACATCTACCATGCAAAAGAAGGGTGCATAAAAGGGATAAACTTTCACAGGCAGTTTATATATGTGTGATATGGTATAGCCCCTTTTCACAGCGCATGGTGATCTCCATCTCCATGTGCGCGGTCTCCCATGGTGATCTTCATCTCCATGCATGGTTGTCCTCGTGGTGATCTCCATCTCCATGCCATGGTGTCAACCGCCAAGTGTTACATAAGATACTATGCTATTACAAACTAATAGCTACTGAAAATAACTTACATTACATGGCTTCTCATGTTGACACACAGGTCATTAATACAATAATGGGATAACCATATGGCTCATCTCGGTTGCCGCACTCATGATTCGCAGGTCATGAAACAATAATGTTCAAGCAACATTCATGGGCCATACCAAATCACGGTCATTCCCTGCAAAAATGAGTCACACGTTATACCGCCGAACATAAAACCTCCTGAAACTCTATTTTCCAAGCGGATTTTGGCCTAGCAAGGAGCGCCGAAATCTCGGGGAGGCATTTATAATTGACATCCTTTGTGGGATCACCCTACTTGAAACATCTACCATGCAAAAGAAGGGTGCATAAAAGGGATAAACAATCACAGGCAGTTTATATATGTGTGATATGGTATAGCCCCTTTTCACAGCGCATGGTGATCTCCTTCTCCACGTGCGCGGTCTGCCCATGGTGATCTTCATCTCCATGCATGGTTGTCCTCGTGGTGATCTCCATCTCCACGCCATGGTGTCAACTGCCAAGTGTTACATAAGATACTATGCTATTACAAACTAATAGCTACTGAAAAGTAAATTACATTACATGGCTTCTCATGTTGACACACAGGTCATTAATACAATAATGGGACAACCATATGGCTCATGTCAGTTGCCGCACTCATGATGTGCAGGTCATGAAACAATAATGTTCAAGCAACATTCATGGGCCATACCAAATCACGGTCATTCCCTGCAAAAATGAGTCAGACGTACTACCGCCGAAGATAAAACCTCCTGTAACTCTATTTTCCAAGCGGATTTTGGCCTAGCCAGGAGCGCCGAAATCTCGGGGAGGCATTTATAATTGACATCCTTTGAGGGATCACCCTACTTGAAACATCTACCATGCAAAAGAAGGGTGCATAAAAGGGATAAACATTCACAGGCAGTTTATATATGTGTGGTATGGTATAGCCCCTTTTCACAACGTATGGTGATCTCCATCTCCACGTGCGCGTTCTGACCATGGTGATCTTCATCTCCATGCATGGGTGTCCTCATGGTGATCTCCATCTCCACGCCATGGTGTCAACTGCCAAGTGTTACATAAGATACTATGCTATTACAAACTAATAGCTACTGAAGGTAAATTACATTACATGGCTTCTCATGTTGACACGGAGGTCATTAATACAATAATGGGACAACCATAAGGCTCCTACCGGTTGCCGCACTCATGATTCACAGGTCATGAAACAATAATGTTCAATCAACATTCAGGGGCCATACCAAATCACGGTCATTCCATGCAAAAATGAGTCACACGTTCTACCGCCGAAGATAAAACCTCCTGAAACTCTATTTTCAGAACGTATTTTGGCCTGGCAAGGAGCGCCGAAATCTCGAGGAGGCATTTATAATTGACATCCTTTGAGGAAACACTCTACTTGAAACATCTACCATGCAAAAGAAGGGTGCATAAAAGGGATAAACTTTCAAAGGCAGTTTATATATGGGTGATATGGTATAGCCCCTTTTCATAGCGCATGGTGATCTCCATCTCCACGTGCGCGGTCTGCCCATGGTGATCTTCGTCTCCATGCATGGTTGTCCTCGTGGTGATCTCCATGTCCACACCATGGTGTCAACCGCCAAGTGTTACATAAGATACTATGCTATTACAAACTAATAGCTACTGAAAGTAAATTACATTACATGGCTTCTCATGTTGACACGGAGGTCATTAATACAATAATGGGACAACCATATGGCTCCTACCGGTTGCCTCACTCATGATTCACAGGTCATGAACAATAATGTTCAATCAACATTCAGGGGCCATACCAAATCACGGTCATTCCATGCAAAAATGAGTCACACGTTCTTCCGCCGAACATAAAACCTCCTGAAACTCTATTTTCAGAGCGGATTTTGGCCTAGCAAGGAGCACCGAAATCTTGGGGAGGCATTTATAATTGACATCCTTTGAGGGATCACCCTACTTGAAACATCAACCATGCAAAAGAAGGGTGCATAAAAGGGATAAAATTTCACAGGCAGTTTATATATGTGTGATATGGTATAGCCCCTTTTCACAGCGCATGGTGATCTCCATCTCCACGTGCGCGGTCTCCCATGGTGATCTTCATCTCCATGCATGGTTTTCCTCGTGGTGATCTCCATCTCCATGCCATGGGGTCAACCGCCAAGTGTTACATAAGATACTATGCTATTACAAACTAATAGCTACTGAATGTAAATTACATTACATGGCTTCTCATGTTGACACACAGGTCATTAATACAATAAAGGGACAACACAGTGGCTCATGTCGGTTGTCGCACTCATGATTCGCAGGTCAAGAAGCAATAAAGTTCAACCAACATTCATGGGCCATACCAAATCACGGTCAATCCCTGCAAAAATGAGTCAGACGTTCTACCGCCGAAGATAAAACCTCCTGAAACTCTATTTTCCAAGCGGATTTTGGCCTAGCCAGCAGTGCCGAAATCTCGGGGAGGCATTTATAATTGACATCCTTTGAGGGATCACCCTACTTGAAACATCTACCATGCAAAAGAAGGGTGCATAAAAGGGATAAACATTCATAGGCAGTTTATATATGTGTGATATGGTATAGCCCCTTTTCACAGCGCATGGTGATCTCCATCTCCACGTGCGCGTTCTTACCATGGTGATCTTCATCTCCATGCATGGTTGTCGTCATGGTGATCTCCATCTCCACGCCATGGTGTCAACTGCCAAGTGTTACATAAGATACTATGCTATTACAAACTAATAGCTACTGAAAGTAAATTACATTACATGGCTTCTCATGTTGACACGTAGGTCATTAATACAATAATGGGACAACCATATGGCTCCTACTGGTTGCCGCACTCATGATTCACAGGTCATGAAACAATAATGTTCAATCAACATTCAGGGGGCATACCAAATCACGGTCATTCCATGCAAAAATGAGTCACACGTTCTTCCGCCGAAGATAAAACCTCCTGAAACTCTATTTTCAGAGCGGATTTTGGCCTAGCAAGGAGCGCCGAAATCTCGGGGAGGCATTTATAATTGACATCCTTTGAGGGATCACTCTACTTGAAACATCTACCATGCAAAAGAAGGGTGCGTAAGAGGGATAAACTTTCACAGGCAGTTTATATATGTGTGATATGGTATAGCCCCTTTTCACAGCGCATGGTGATCTCCATCTCCACGTGCGCGGTCTGCCCATGGTGATCTTCGTCTCCATGCATGGTTGTCCTCGTGGTGATCTCCATCTCCACGCCATGGTGTCAACTGCCAAGTGTTACATAAGATACTATGCTATTACAAACTAATAGCTACTGAAAGTAAATTACATTACATGGCTTCTCATGTTGACACGGAGGTCCTTAATACAATAATGGGACAACCATATGGCTCCTACCGGTTGCCGCACTCATGATTCACAGGTCATGAAACAATAATGTTCAATGAACATTCAGGGGCCATACCAAATCATGGTCATTCCATGCAAAAATGAGTCACACGTTCTACCGCCGAAGATAAAACCTCGTGAAACTCTATTTTCCAAGCGGATTTTGGCCTAGCCAGGAGTGCCGAATCTCGGGGAGGGATTTATAATTGACATCCTTTGAGGGATCACCCTACTTGAAACATCTACCATGCAAAAGAAGGGTTCATAAAAGGGATAAACAATCACAGGCAGTTTATATATGTGTGATATGATATAGCCCCTTTTCACAGTGCATGGTGATCTCCTTCTCCACGTGCGCGGTCTGCCCATGGTGATCTTCATCTCGATGCATGGTTGTCCTCGTGGTGATCTCCATCTCCACGCCATGGTGTCAACTGCCAAGTGTTACATAAGATACTATGCTATTACAAACTAATAGCTACTGAAAAGTAAATTACATTACATGGCTTCTCATGTTGACACACAGGTCATTAATACAATAATGGGACAACCATATGGCTCATGTCGGTTGCTGCACTCATGATGTGTAGGTCATGAAACAATAATGTTCAAGCAACATTCCTGGGCCATACCAAATCACGGTCATTCCATGCAAAAATGAGTCAGACGTACTACCGCCGAAGATAAAACCTCCTATAACTCTATTTTCCTAGCGGATTTTGGCCTAGCCAGGAGCGCTGAAATCTCGGGAGGGATTTATAATTGACATGCTTTGAGGGATCACCCTGCTTGAAACAACTACCATGCAAAAGAAGGGTGCATAAAAGGGATAAACATTCACAGGCAGTTTATATATGTGTGGTATGGTATAGCCCCTTTTCACAGCTTATGGTGATCTCCATCTCCACGTGCGCGTTCTGACCATGGTGATCTTCATGTCCATGCATGGTTTTCCTCATGGTGATCTCCATCTCCACGCCATGGTGTCAACTGCCAAGTGTTACATAAGATACTATGCTATTACAAACTAATAGCTACTGAAAGTAAATTACATTACATGGCTTCTCATGTTGACACGGAGGTCATTAGTACAATAATGGGACAACCATATGGATACTACCGGTTACCGCACTCATGATTCACAGGTCATGAAACAATAATGTTCAATCAACATTCAGGGGCCATACCAAATCATGGTCATTGCATGCAAAAATGAGTCATACGTTCTACCGCCGAAGATAAAACCTCCTGAAACTCTATTTTCAGAGCGGGTTTTGGCCTAGCAAGGAGCGCCAAAATCTCGGGGAGGCATTTATAATTGAAATCCTTTGAGGGATCACTCTACTTGAAACATCTACCATGCAAAAGAAGGGTGCATAAAAGGGATAAACTTTCACAAGCAGTTTATATATGTGTGATATGGTATAGCCCCTTTTCACAGCGCATGGTGATCTCCATCTCCACGTGCGTGGTCTGCCCATGGTGATCTTCATCTCCATGCATGGTTGTCCTCGTGGTGATTTCCATCTCCATGCCATGGTGTCACCCGCCAAGTGTTACATAAGATACTATGCTATTACAAACTAATAGCTACTGAAAGTAAATTACATTACACGGCTTCTCAGGTTGACACGCAGGGCATTCATACAATAATGGGACAACCATATGGCTCCTGCCATTAGCCGCACTCATGACTCACAGGTCATGAAATAATAATGTAGAAGCAACGTTCATGGGCTATACAAAATCATAGTCATCCCTCCAAAAATGAGTCATACGTTCTACCGCCAAAGATAAAACCTCCTGAAACTTTATTTTCGGAGCAGATTTTGGCCTAGCAAGGAGCGCCGAAATCTCGAGGAGGCATTTATAATTGACATCCGTTGAGGGTTTACCCTACTTAAAACATCTACCATGCAAAACAAGGGTGCATAAAAGGGATAACTTTCACAGGCAGTTTATATATGTGTGATATGGTATAGCCCCTTTTCACAACGCATGGTGATCTCCATCTCCATGTGCGTTGTAGCGACCAGACCTCAAACAGTCTGTGCTGCTATGCACCAGTGTCATCCTTGGATCAGTAATGCTGACACGCACAGTACAAATGGAGGATTTATAACAGAGTAGTAATCACACACTTATTACAACGAGTATCTCAAAAGAGAAATAAGTATGATAAATATGGCTTAAGGCCATCTAAATACGATAACAGCGGAAGACTTGGAAGCTAAGTGAGTCCATGAACTCCAACGGCATCACTGAGTATAAGACCACGACCTAAGGCACCTTACTCGTCGTCTGAAAAGTCTGCAACATGAAACGTTGCAGCCCGAAACGGGTCAGCACATGGAATATGCTGGCAAAATAACACATAGAGAGTAATGAACATAATGATGCTATCTCTACATGCATATTTGGCTGGTAGAAGGCTCTATGGTTACTGTTTTGCAAAAAGCCAATTTTTCCCTACTGAAAAGGAATAAATTTTATTTAACTATCATGGTGGTTGTTAAACATTGAGATGGTTGACAGCATCTCAATCCCAATTAAGTATCATCATTAACCCAACAAAATTAATTAAAGTAACATGATGAGATTCACACGATAATCCAAGTACTAGATACTCAAGATGTCCATAACCGGGGACACGGCTAACCATGATTAGATTGTACACTCTGCAGAGGTTTGTGCACTTTTCCCCACAAGACTCGATCGCCTCCGCTTGATTCTCGCACTACATGATGTTTGAGAAATGGATGACCGAGACACAGTCTTTCAGAAGCATTAGCACCTTACGATGGGTAGACCGGTACACCTACATCCCCTACATCTGCTAGTCTACCACTGTAAGAGTTCACACAACTTAATCAACTATGCTAGAGCCCATAATAGCTTGTGGCTACACACGGAAGTTTCTAGCATGAATAATCTCATGATCCCTTTGAACCTGGGTGGCAGTCCAAAAGAAACAGGCAATCCTGGAATACCCAGGTACCTCAATCCACCCAGATGTGAGTTTTAGTTGCCACCTTCAGGTTGACCATTAATTAAGAATCTAACATCTGTCATGGTAACACTCAAACCCAATCCACGTCTACTAGCATAGCATAGCAATATAAGCAAACGTAGAAGTAACTCCCAAGGGTTTGATAATAAAACAGGTAATAGGTACTACCTCAACTACTTCCCAATACCCACAATTTAATTAGATCCATAACCATGCAATGTTTGAGGATTTGTCTAATGCAATAAGACTGGGTAGTAAAAGAAGTATGATCAAAGTGTTACTTGCCTTGCTGATGATCCGTGAAACTTAGAGATTCGAAGTAGCAAGCGGCGCACTCCGGGTACTCTATCGCAAACAAACAAGCATAAAATAAGCACTCATCAAATGCACAGGTAAGACTCAAATAAAATATCTAACCAGAAAGTTCAACTTAAGAACTACGGTTTGCAAAAAGAATCAAATCAAACGAAGCAACGAAATTCAAACGGCGAAAGAAACAAGCTTCGTTTACTAATCTGGATCTAAGTCAAATTTTAGAGTAGAAAAAACTTGTTTGAGTTGGTTAAACAGAAAGAGAATTTCGAGACGAAACTCTAGGCGCTTGAATCGCCTGATTCCGATAAACGAGCGAAAAGATAAACCAGAATGAAAATCTGATCAGAAATCGCGATCTGTAATAATCGCGGAAAAACCGACGAAAAAGAAAACTAACGAACAGCTAGACGAACGGACGTTCGTTAACAGCGACTAACCGAGGAACACGTTCGTTAAAACGAACGAATCGGTGAACGTTCACTAATTAATTAAACCAAAAAAATAAACCGATCTAAAAAAATAAACCTAGGGTTTTCAAAAAATATATAAACCGAGCGGTTTTTAAAAATAAACCGGGCGGTTCGAACGGCTCGGCTACCTCGTCGGGACGGGCTCTGGCGGGGTCGAACGGGGCTCCGGCGGGTCGGGCGAGGGGCGGCGGGGCTCCGGCGTCGTCAGGGGCGGCGAGGGGCGGCGTCAGCGGCGGCGTACGGGCTCCGGGGCGGCGGCTCCTTCGGCGGCGGGGTCGGGCGGCTCCGGCGGCTTCCTTCGGCGGCGGCGGCTTCGGGAACGGGGTGGGGTGAGGCGGCGGGGTGGGGGAGTATATATAGTAGGGTGGGTGCTCCGGCTTGGGGAAGGGGCTAGGGGAGGCGGCGTGGCCGTGCGGGACTTGGGTGGCGGCGGCGCTGTCGTGCCCGAGAGGGAGCCGGGGCGCTGGGGAGCTGGGCCGTCGGCTGGGCTTCCGCCCAGTCGGCGCGCTCGGGCGTTTTTTTAAATAATTCCGTCGAACTAAAAAAATCCTAGAAAAATAAAAAAAATCCAAAAATGCGAAAACAAATTTTCACCGTCTAATTAAAATAATTAGAACGAGATGAACATTTTCTTGGCCCGAAAATGCAGTTTTGAAATCGTGCAATTTTTCTAATGCAATTAAAATTGCAAATAAAATCCGAATAAAATCAAATATTTGATTTTAATATTTTTCCTCCAATATTTCAATTATTTTGGAGAAGTCATATTTTCTCCTCTCATTTATTTTAATATGAAACATTTTTCGGAGAGAAAAATAATTAAAACCAAAAATCCTCGTTTTATTATTTGATAAAAATCAAATATGAAAACCGGGAAAAATCCCCAACTCTCTCCGAGGGTCCTTGAGTTGCTTAGGATTTTCGAGGATTTTGCCAAAATGCAATAAAATATGCTAAGCAATGATGATCTAATGTATAACATTCCAAATTGAAAATTTGGGATGTTACAAACCTACCCCCCTTAAGATGAATCTCGCCCTCGAGATTCAGGTTGGCTAGAAAATAGGTGAGAGTGGTTCTTCCGTAGATCTTCCTCTCGCTCCCAGGTGGCTTCATCTTCAGTGTGGTGACTCCACTGAACTTTGCAGAACTTGATAACCTTGCTGCGGGTGACTCGGCTGGCATACTCGAGAATCTTGACTGGTTTCTCCTCATAGGTCAAGTCACTTTCCAACTGAATCGCTTCCAGTGGCACTGTATCTCTCAGTGGTATCTCAGCCATCTCTGCGTGGCACTTCTTCAACTGGGAAACGTGAAATACAACATGAACTCCTCACAATCCTTCGGGTAATTCCAGCTTGTAAGCAACTTCTCCCATACGCTCCAAAACTTTGTATGGTCCGACAAAACGTGGCGCTAACTTTCCTTTAACTCCAAAGCGCTTCACTCCTCGAAGTGGTGATACACGAAGATAAACTCTGTCTCCGACTTCGTGAACTGTCTCCTTGCATTTAGAATCCGCATAACTCTTCTGCCTGGACTGGGCTACCTTGAGCCTATCGCGAATCAATTTCACCTTCTGTTCCGATTCCTTAATCAAATCTGGTCCAAACAACTGGCGGTCTCCAACTTCGTCCCATAACAATGGTGTTCTACACCTCCTTCCGTATAAAGCTTCGAAAGGGGCCATCTTCAAACTGGTTTGATAACTATTGTTGTAAGAAAACTCTGCATACGGCAGGTTGTCGTCCCAACTAGATCCATAATCTAGCGCACAAGCTCTCAACATGTCCTCCAAAATCTGATTGACTCTCTCGGTCTGACCATCTGTCTGTGCGTGAAAAGCTGTACTGAATTCTAGCCTGGTTCCCAAAGTTTCATGTAACTGATTCCAAAACTTCGAGGTAAACTGGGTTCCTCTATCTGATACAATGGTCCCCGGAACTCCATGCAAACATATGATTCTGGTCATGTATATCTTTGCCAACTTAGCACTGGTGTAAGTGGTCTTCACTGGGATGAAATGAGCTACTTTCGTCAAACGATCGACTACAACCCATATTGAGTCATAGCCTGAACGAGTCCTGGGTAGTCCCGTGATAAAATCCATGCCTAGTTTATCCCACTTCCATTCGGGTATCGGCAGTGGCTGTAGCAATCCTGCTGGCTTCTGATGCTCTGCCTTTACTCTCTGACATACATCACAAACTGCTACATACTCCACAATATCCTTCTTCATTCCGGTCCACCAGAAAGTATCCTTTAAATCCTAATACATCTTGGTATTTCCTAGGTGAATCGAATACGGCGAATCATGGGCCTCTTGCAAGATCAACTTCCTGATCTCCGGATCATTAGGCACATAAACGCGGTCCTCAAACCATAAGGTATCGTGCTCATCCTCACGAAATCCCTTGGCTTTTCCTTTACTCATCCTTTTCTTTATTTCTGCAATCTCCTTGTCTGTCTTTTGAGCTTCCCCGATCCTTTCCATCAAGGTAGACTGTATCTCCAACATTGCTACGTAACCTCTAGCTCGCGAAGATCCTCGGCTAATACTTTCGGTAACCCTCCGGTCATGAGTGTGTTGACATGGCTCTTGCGGCTCAACGCGTCTGCTACTACGTTAGCCTTTCCGGGGTGATAATGCAATCTCATATCATAATCCTTTATGAGTTCCAACCATCTCCTCTGCCTGAGATTCAACTCCTTTTGCGTGAAAATGTACTTCAAACTCTTGTGATCCGTGTACACCTCACAGTGATTTCTGATGAGAAAATGTCTCCATGTCTTCAACGCATGCAGTATGGCTGCTAACTCCAGACCATGCGTGGCATAATTCTTCTCATGGGGTTTAAGTTGCTGTGAAGCATATGAAACAACTCTTCCTTCCTGCATAAGCACTGATCCAAGTCCTCGACGAGAAGCGTTGCAATAAACTTCATAATCGTTGCGTTGATCTGGCAGAATCAACACTAGTGATGTAACCAAACGTTTCTTCAACTCTTGGAAACTAGCTTCACAATCCTCAGTCCAAATGAACTTGGTGTCCTTCTTTAACAGCTCTGTCATGGGCTTAGCAATCTTCGAGAAATTCTCAATGAACCTCCGGTAGTATCCTGCAAGTCCAAGAAAACTCCGGATCTCTCCAACTGACGTGGGTGATTCCCAGCTTGTTACTGTGTCAACTTTGGCGGGGTCTACTGCTATTCCTTCTCCGGATATTACATGTCCGAGGAATCCAACTTCCTTCAGCCAAAACTCACATTTGCCGAACTTGGCGTATAACTGATGTTCTCTGAGCTTCTCAAGTACCAAACGCAAATGTTCCTTATGCTCCTCTTCGTTCTTTGAGTAGACCAAAATATCATCAATGAACACCACGGCAAACTTATCCAAAGACTCCATAAACACTTTGTTCATCAGGTTCATGAAATAGGCAGGTGCGTTAGTCAGACCAAATGACATAATGGTATACTCATACAGCCCATACCTGGTGGTAAAAGCTGTCTTAGGTATATCCTGCTCTCGAATCTTCAACTGATGGTATCCTGATCATAGATCGATCTTGGAAAATACCTTAGCTCCTTGTAAGCGGTCAAACAAATCATTGATCATCGGCAGTGGGTACTTGTTCTTGATGGTCACTTCGTTCAATCCTCGATAATCAACAACCATCCTCAACGATCCATCTTTCTTCTCCACTAGAAGTACGGGTGATCCCCAAGGTGACGAACTTGGGCGAATATATCCTTTATCCAGTAACTCCTTAATCTGC
This sequence comes from Aegilops tauschii subsp. strangulata, assembly GCF_002575655.3. Classification (NCBI taxonomy): domain Eukaryota; kingdom Viridiplantae; phylum Streptophyta; class Magnoliopsida; order Poales; family Poaceae; genus Aegilops; species Aegilops tauschii. The sequence continues at coordinate 270,767,437 of NC_053037.3, read as the reverse complement.
TTCTTAATTTCTTCCAAATCCTTTGCGGGCATCTTGTACGGTCTTTTAGATATTGGTCCTGTGCCTGGCAAAAGCTCGATCAAAAACTCAATGTCTCTATCCGGTGGCATGCCTGGCAACTCTTCTGGAAATACATCGGGGTAATCCTTCACCACTGGTACTTCCTCCTATACAACTCCTGATAAGGAATTCACTTGAGTCCTCTTCGGCACATGCCGGGATACATACTTAATCCTTCTTCCTTCTGGGGTGGTAAGCGAAATCGTCTTACTGGCACAATCGATGTTTCCTCCGTACATCGATAGCCAATCCATACCCAATATTACGTCCAACCCTTGCGACTCCAAGACTATTAGGTCTGAGGGGAAAACATGCCTACCTATGGCCAATGGCATCTGAAAACATCCTTGGCTTGCCATATAGTCTGCTCCTGGTGAACTTACTAACATAGGTGTTTTAAGAACCTTGGTGGGCAGTTTATACTTATCCACAAATCCCCTTGATATGTATGAATGCGATGCACCAGTATCAAAAAGAACGAGTGCAGTAAATGACTTAACCAAAAAATTACCTATTACTGCATCAGGCTATGCTTCAACCTCCTCCACGTAAACGTGGTTCACTTGTCCTTTGTTAAAAGGGTTCGGCTTCTTCCCAGAGCTTCCATTGACATTTCCATTCTGGGCTTCAGGACATTCATTGGCATAATGTCCAGTCTTCTGGCACATAAAGCAAGTGACTTGGCTCAGGTCTCTCTTAGCTGGGGTTGAAGGGTTGGTACGGTTCTGGCCGTTGCTTCCTCCATTCCCATTACCATTCTTGGGGCCATTATGGTTGTGCGAACTACCTCCTCCATGGGTATGCTGAAACTGTCCTCCCGATTTCGGGGTAAAACGTGGCTTCTGCTGAGCTCCAGAATTGTACTTCCCTTGTCCATACTTCCTCTTACGATTTTCAATCTACTGTTGCTTCCCTTCAATCATGAGAGCTCTATCTACCAATTCCTGGTAGTTGTTGAAGGTTGCTACCATCAACTGCATGCTCAGGTCATCATTCGGTCCTTCCAGAAACTTCTCCTGCTTGGTTGCATCTGTAGCAACGTCATCTGGAGCATAACGTGCTAGCTTACTAAAGTCCTCCACATACTGGCCTACGGTGCGTCCTCCTTGGCGTAGGTTGCGAAACTCACGCTTCTTCATGGCCATAGCTCCTGCTGAAACATGGGCAGTATGGAAAGCTTGCTGAAACTGGTCCCATGTGACAGTGTCAATAGGGTGTGTGGTTGTGTAATTCTCCCACCATGATGCTGCGGGTCCATCAAGCTGATGCGCGACAAAACGCACTCTCTCCGCATCTGTGCATCCTGTAGTGGTGAACTCCCTTCCAACTTTGCGGAGCCAATCATCTGCAACAATCGGCTCGGTGCTGCTGGAAAACACCGGCGGATTTAGCCTCATGAAACGGGCTAAGTGATCAACAGGTGGTGGTGGTGGGTTGTTGTTGTTGTTGCCTTGGTTCTGTACTAACACTTGCATCAGGGCATTCTGCTGCTGAATCAACTGAGTGATCTCCGGTGGGAAAACAAATCCGGTGTCGCGTCTCGGAGGCATCTGATAGGTTTAGAAAATATGAGAATTTAGAATAGAATGAGGTCTAGAGAGGAAACACTACCCATATGCTCATGAGACAAACACAATCAATATCACTCAATCAATTCAAACAAGGCATACAATCGATCTAACTATCGTTACAAAGTGCTCGGACTATACTATATACATGGGGGAAATACTACTACTGATATGATGGTCTACTAGAAATTTTGATCAGTCGAAGACTCCATGATATCTGCTCCAGCTTCATCAACAAAGTCATCTTCACTGGGGTCCGAGTCGGTGTCGTCGATGATGATGTAGTTATCCGGGCAAGTTGAATCGTCATCTTCTCCTCCTGGAGCTGGGTCTCCCATGAATACTCCGATCTTCTTTATTAGGTCGTCATTCTTTTCCAACAACGTGGCGATCTCCTCCTCATATCCATCGCGCGTAGCCTTGAGTTCTTCCTCCAACTCCGTGATCTTGGTCAATGCCTTCTTCAGTTCAATCATGTCTGCGCACATCTGGTTTTCCTGGCGACGAATGTGTTGGTTTTGCTCCTGGATGAAAGCTGCAATTGATCCATCCTTCCTGGTGCTGATCATCTCGGCGTCCACAAATCTGATAAATAGTATCCTTAAGCTCCCTGCGGTAGACTTCTCCAATGCGTCCCATAGAGATGTGGGCTGCCATGCTCTTCCCTAAACTCTAGGTTGGTGCATCAAAGGAAAACTCTATAGGCTCAATGACTGGCGTAAACGCCCTTCCTGGAACTTGAACTTGAATCCTCTAGCGCTCCTCTTCTGGTAGTGTGGCGTTGTAGGTTCCGGCGAAGCTTGGTATTCCGATGTTCAGGTACTTAGTGACTTCCTTCAAGTGTCGTCCAAAAGGTGTCTCTTCATCCGGTTGCATGAACTTGTTCCTTGCATCCGCCATTCCTAAAAGAGTAGAAAGTGGAGAGGAGTCAGAAATGAGAAGAGAGTAGTGTTCTAGGGTTTAAGCTTAGTGGTCGTGTCCTACAGTCAGCGTGTGCTCTGATACCACCTTTGTAGCGACCAGACCTCAAACAGTCTATGCTGCTGTGCACCAGTGTCATCCCTGGATCAGTAATGCTGACACGCACAGTACAAATGGAGGATTTATAACAGAGTAGCAATCACACACTTATTACAACGAGTATCTCAAAAGAGAAATAAGTATGATAAATATGGCTTAAGGCCATCTAAATACGATAACAGCGGAAGACTTGGAAGGTAAGTGAGTCCATCAACTCAAACGGCATCACTGAGTATAAGACCACGACCTAAGGCACCTTACTCGTCGTCTGAAAAGTCTGCAACATGAAACGTTGCAGCCCGAAACGGGTCAGCACATGGAATTTGCTGGCAAAATAACACATAGAGAGTAATGAACATAATGATGCTATCTCTACATGCATATTTGGCTGGTAGAAGGCTCTATGGTTACTATTTTGCAAAAAGCCAATTTTTCCCTACTGCAAAGGAATAAATTTTATTTAACTATCATGGTGGTTGTTAAACATTGAGATGGTTGACAGCATCTCAATCCCAATTAAGGATCATCATTAACCCAACAAAATTAATTAAAGTAACATGATGAGATTCACATGATAATCCAAGTACTAGATACTCAAGATGTCCATAACCGGGGACACGGCTAACCATGATTAGATTGTACACTCTGCAGAGGTTTGTGCACTTTTCCCCACAAGACTCGATCGCCTCCGCTTGATTCTCGCACTACATGATGTTTGAGAAACGGATGACCGAGACACAGTCTTTCGGAAGCGTTAGCACCCTACGATGGGTAGACCGGTACACCTACATCCCCTACATCTGCTAGTCTACCACTGTAAGAGTTCACACAACTTAATCAACTATGCTAGAGCCCATAATAGCTTGTGGCTGCACACGGAAGTTTCTAGCATGAATAATCTCATGATCCCTTTGAACCTGGGTGGCGGTCCAAAAGAAACAGGCAATCCTAGAATACCCAGGTACCTCAATCCACCCAGATGTGAGTTTTAGTTGCCACCTTAAGGTTGACCATTAGTTAACAATCTCACATCTGTCATGGTAACACTCAAACCCAATCCACGTCTACTGGCATAGCATAGCAATATAAGCAAACGTAGAAGTAACTCCCAAGGCTTTGATAATAAAACAGGTAATAGGTACTACCTCAACTACTTCCCAATACCCACAATTTAATTAGATCCTAACCATGCAATGTTTGAGGATTTGTCTAATGCAATAAAACAAGGTAGTAAAAGAAGTATGATCAAAGTGTTACTTGCCTTGCTGATGATCCGTGAAACTTAGAGATTCGAAGTAGCAAGCGGCGCACTCCGGGTACTCTATCGCAAACAAAGAAGTATACAATAAGCACACATCAAATGCATAGGTAAAACTCAAATAAAATATCTAACCAGAAAGTTCAACTTAAGAACTCCGGTTTGCAAAAAGAATCAAATCAAACGAAGCAAAGAAATTCAAACGGCGAAAGAAACAAGCTTCGTTTACTAATCTGGATCTAACTCAAATTTTACAGTAGCAAAAACTTGTTTGAGTTGGTTAAACGGAAAGAGAATTTCGAGACGAAACTCTAGGCGCTTGAATCGCCTGATTCCGATAAACGAGCGAAAAGATAAACCAGAACGAAAATCTGATCAGAAATCACGATCTCGAATAATCGCAGAAAAACCGACGAAAAAGAAAACTGACGAATAGCTAGACGAACGGACGTTCGTTAACAGCGACTAACCGACGAACACGTTCGTTAAAATGAACGAATCGGTGAACGTTCACTAATTAATTAAACCAAAAAAAAACCGATCTAAAAAAATAAACCTAGGGTTTTCAAAAAAAATAAACCGAGTGGTTTTTTAAAAAAAAACGGGCGGTTCGAACGGCTCGGCTACCTCGTCGGGACGGGCTCCGGCGGGGTCAGACGGGGCTCTGGCGGGTCGGGCGAGGGGCGGCGGGGCTCCGGCGTCGTCGGGGGCGGCGAGGGGCGGCGTCAGCGGCGGCGTACGGGCTCCGGGGCGGCGGCTCCTTCGGCGGCGTGGTCGGGCGGCTCCGGCGGCTTCCTTCGGCGGCGGCGACTTCGGGAATGGGGTGGGGTGAGGCGGCGGGGTGGGGGAGTATATATAGTAGGGGGGGTGCTCCGGCTTGGGGAAGGGGCTAGGGGTGGCGGCGTGGCCGTGCGGGACTCGGGCGGCGGCGGCGCTGTCGTGCCCGAGAGGGAGACGGGGCGCTGGGGAGCTGGGCCGTAGGCTGGGCTTCGGCCCAGTCGGCGCGCTCGGGCGTTTTTTTAAAATAATTCCGCCGAACTAAATAAATCCTAGAAAAATAAAAAAATCCAAAAATGCCAAAACAAATTTTCACCGTCTAATTAAAATAATTAGAACGAGATGAACATTTTCTTGGCCCGAAAATGCAGTTTTGAAAACGTGCAATTTTTCTAATGCAATTAAAATTGCAAATAAAATCCAAATAAAATCAAATATTTGATTTTAATATTTTTCCTCCAATATTTCAATTATTTTGAAGAAGTCATATTTTCTCCTCTCATTTATTTTAATATGAAAAAAAATTCGGAGAGAAAAATAATTAAAACCAAATATCCTTGTTTTATTATTTGATAAAAATCAAATATGAAAACCGGGAAAAATCCCCAACTCTCTCCGAGGGTCCTTGAGTTGCTTAGAATTTTCGAGGATTTTGCCAAAATGCAATAAAATATGCTATGCAATGATGATCTAATGCATAACATTCCAAATTGAAAATTTGGGATGTTACATGCGTGGTCTGCCCATGGTGATCTTCATCTCCATGCATGGTTGTCCTCGTGGTGATCTCCATCTCCACACCATGGTGTCAACCGCCAAGTGTTAGATAAGATACTATGCTATTACAAACTAATAGCTACTGAAAGTAAATTACATTACATGGCTTCTCATGTTGACACGCAGGTCATTAATACAATAATGGGACAACCATATGGCTCCTGACGGTTGCCGCACTCATGATTTGCAGGTCATAAAAAAATAATGTTCAAGCAACATTCATGGGCCATACCAAATCATGGTCATTCCCTGCAAAAATGAGTCAGACGTTCTACCGCCGAATATAAAACCTCCTAAAACTCTATTTTACAAGCGGATTTTGGCCTAGCCAGGAGCGCCGAAATCTCGGGGAGTCATTTATAATCGACATCCTTTGAGGGATCAGCATACTTGAAACATCTACCATGCAAAAGAAGGGTGCATAAAAGGGATAAACTTTTACAGGCAGTTTATATATGTGTGATATGGTATAGCCCCTTTTCACAGCGCATGGTGATCTCCATCTCCACGTGCGCGGTCTGCCCATGGTGATCTTCATCTCCATGCATGGTTGTCCTCGTGGTGATCTCCATCTCCACGCAATGGTGTCAACCGGCAAGTGTTAGATAAGATACTATGCTATTACAAACTAATAGCTACTGAAAGTAAATTACATTACATGGCTTCACATGTTGACACGCAGGTCATTAATACAATAATGGAACAACCATATGGCTCCTATCTGTTGCCGCACTCATGATTCACAGGTGATGAAACAATAATGTTCAAGCAACATTCATGGGCCATACCAAATCACAGTCATTCCATGCAAAAATGAGTTAGACGTTGTACCGCCGAAGAAAAAACCTCCTGAAATCTATTTTCCAAGCGGATTTTGGCCTAGCAAGTAGCGCCGAAATCTCGGGGAGGCATTTATAATTGAAATCCTTAGAGGGATCACCCTACTTAAAACATCTACCATGCAAAAGAAGGTTGCATAAAAGGGATAATCTTTCACAGGCAATTTATATATGTGTGATATGGTATAGCCCCTTTTCACAGCGCATGGTGATCTCCATCTCCACGTGCGCGGTCTGCCCATGGTGATCTTCATCTCCATGCATTGTTGTCCTCGTGGTGTTCTCCATCTGCATGCCATGGTGTCAACCGCCAAGTGTTAGATAAGATACTAAGCTATTACAAACTAATATATACTTAAAATAAATTACATTACCTGGCTTCTCATGTTGACACGCAGGTCATTAATACAATAATGGGACAACCATATGGCTTCTGCCAGCTGCCGCACTCATGACTCACAGGTCATGAAACAATAATGTACAAGCAACAATCATGGGCTATACCAAGTCACAGTCATTCCCTGCAAAAAATGAGTCAGACGCTCTATCGCCGAAGATAAGACCTCCTCAAACTCTATTTTCCAAGCAGATTTTGGCCTAGCCAGGAGAGCTGAAATCTCGGGGAGGCATTTATAGTTGACATCCTTCCAGGGATCACCCTACTTGAAACATCTACCATGCAAAAGAAGGGTGCACAAAAGGGATAAACTTTCGCAGGCAGTTTATATATGTGTGATATGGTATAGCCCCTTTCACAGCGCATGGTGATCTCCATCTCCACGTGCGCGGTCTTCCCATGGTGATCTTCATCTCCATGCATGGTTGTCCTCGTGGTGATCTCCATCTCCACGCCATGGTGTCAACTGCCAAGTGTTACATAAGATACTATGCTATTACAAACTAATAGCTACTGAAAGTAAATTACATTACATGGCCTCTCATGTTGACATGCAGGTCATTAATACAATAATGGGACAACCATATGGCTCCTGCCGGCTCCTGCCGCACTCATGACTCACAGGTCATGAAACAATAATGTACAAGGAACATTCATGGGCTATACCAACTCACAGTCATTCCCTGCAATAATGAGTCAGACGCTCTCGCTGGAGATAAAACCTCCTGAAACTCTATTTTCCAAGCAAATTTTGGCCTAGCCAGGTGCGCTGAAATCTCAGGAGGCATTTATAGTTGACATCCTTCAAGGGATCACCCTACTTGAAACATCTACCATGCAAAAGAAGGGTGCATAAAAGGGACAAACTTTCACAGGCAATTTATATATGTGTGATATGGTATAGCCCCTTTTCACAGCGCATGGTGATCTCCATCTCCACGTGCGCGGTCTGCCCATGGTGATCTTCATCTCCATGCATGGTTTTCCTCGTGGTGATCTCCATCTCCACGCAATGGTGTCAACCGCCAAGTGTTAGATAAGATACTATGCTATTACAAACTAATAGCTACTGAAAGTAAATTACATTACATGGCTTCTCATGTTGACACGCAGGTCATTAATACAATAATGGAACAACCATATGGCTCCTATATGTTGCCGCACTCATGATTCGCAGGTCATGAAACAATAATGTTCAAGCAACATTCATGGGCCATACCAAATCACGGTCATTCCATGCAAAAATGAGTTAGACGTTGTACCGCCGAAGAAAAAACCTCCTGAAACTCTATTTTCCAAGCGGATTTTGGCCTAGCAAGTAGCGCCGAAATCTCAGGGAGGCATTTATAATTGAAATCCTTTGGGATCACCCTGCTTAAAACATCTACCATGCAAAAGAAGGTTGCATAATAGGGATAAACTTTCACGGGCAATTTATATATGTGTGATATGGTATAGCCCCTTTTCACAGCGCATGGTGATCTCCATCTCCACGTGCGCGGTCTGCCCATGGTGATCTTCATCTCCATGCATGGTTGTCCTCGTGGTGATCTCCATCTGCATGCCATGGTGTCAACCGCCAAGTGTTAAATAAGATACTATGCTATTACAAACTAATATATACTTAAAATAAATTACATTACTTGGCTTCTCATGTTGACACGCAGGTCATTAATACAATAATGGGACAACCATATGGCTCCTGCCAGCTGCCGCACTCATGACTCATAGGTCATGAAACAATAATGTACAAGCAACATTCATGGGCTATACCAAGTCACAGTCATTCCCTGCAAAAATGAGTCAGACGCTCTATCGCCGAAGATAAAACCTCCTCAAACTCTATTTTCCAAGCAGATTTTGGCCTAGCCAGGAGCGCTGAAATTTCGGGGAGGCATTTATAGTTGACATCCTTCAACGGATCACCCTACTTGAAACATCTACCATGCAAAAGAAGGGTGCACAAAAGGGATAAACTTTCACAGGCAGTTTATATATGTGTGATATGGTATAGCCCCTTTCACAGCGCATGGTGATCTCCATCTCCACGTGCGCAGTCTACCCATGGTGATCTTCATCTCCATGCATGGTTGTCCTCGTGGTGATCTCCATCTCCACGCCATGGTGTCAACTGCCAAGTGTTACATAAGATACTATGCTATTACAAACTAATAGCTACTGAAAGTAAATTACATTACATGGCTTCTCATGTTGACATGCAGGTCATTAATACAATAATGGGACAACCATATGGCTCCTGCCGGCTCCTGCCGCACTCATGACTCACAGGTCATGAAACAATAATGTACAAGCAACATTCATGGGCTATACTAAATCACAGTCATTCCCTGCAAAAATGAGTCAGACGCTCTCGCTGAAGATAAAACCTCCTGAAACTCTATTTTCGAAGCAGATTTTGGCCTAGCCAGGAGCGCTGAAATCTCGGGGAGGAATTTATAGTTTAAATCCTTCAAGGGAACACCCTACTTGAAACATCTACCATGCAAAAGAAGGGTTTATAAAAGGGACAAACTTTCACAGGCAGTTTATATATGTGTGATATGGTATAGCCCCTTTCACAGCGGATGGTGATCTCCATCTCCACGTGCGCGGTCTGCCCATGGTGATCTTCATCTCCATGCATGGTTGTCCTCATGGTGATCTCCATCTCCACGCCATGGTGTCAACCGCTAACTGTTACATAAGACACTATGCTATTACAAACTAATAGCTACTGAAAGTAAATTACATTACATGGCTTCTCATGTTGACACGCAGGTCATTAATACAATAATGGGACAACCATATGGCTCCTGCCAGTTGCCGCACTCATGATTTGCAGGTCATGAAACAATAATGTTCAAGCAACATTCATGGGCCATACCAAATCACGGTCATTCCCTGCAAAAATGAGTCAGACGTTCTACCGCCGAATATAAAACCTCCTGAAACTCTATTTTACAAGCGGATTTTGGCCTAGCCAGGAGCGCCGAAATCTCGGGGAGGCATTTATAATTGACATCCTTTGAAGGATCACCATACTTGAAACATCTACCATCCAAAAGAGGGGTGCATAAAAGGGATAAGCTTTCACAGGCAGTTTATGTATGTGTGATATGGTATAGCCCCTTTTCACAGCGCATGGTGATCTCCATCTCCACGTGCGCGGTCTGCCCATGGTGATCTTCATCTCCATGCATGGTTGTCCTCGTGGTGATCTCCATCTCCACGCCATGGTGTCAAATGCCAAGTGTTACATAAGATACTATGCTATTACAAACTAATAGCTGCTGAATGTAAATTACATTACATGGCTTCTCATGTTGACATGCAGGTCATTAATACAATAATGGGACAACCATATGGCTCCTGCCGGCTCCTGCCGCACTCATGACTCACAGGTCATGAAACAATAATGTACAAGCAACATTCATGGGCTATACCAAATCACAGTCATTCCCTGCAAAAATGAGTCAGACGCTCTCGCTGAAGATAAAACCTCCTGAAACTCTATTTTCCAAGCAGATTTTGGCCTAGCCAGGAGCGCTGAAATCTCGGGGAGGCATTTATAGTTGACATCCTTCAAGGGATCACCCTACTTGAAACATCTACCATGCAAAGGAAGGGTTTATAAAAGGGATAATCTTTCACAGGCAGTTTATATATGTGTGATATGGTATAGCCCCTTTCACAGCGCATGGTGATCTCCATCTCCATGTGCGCAGTCTGCCCATGGTGATCTTCATCTCCATGCATGGTTGTCCTCATGGTGATCTCCATCTCCACGCCATGGTGTCAACCGCCAACTGTTACATAAGACACTATGCTATTACAAACTAATAGCTACTGAAAGTAAATTACATTACATGGCTTCTCATGTTGACACACAGGTCATTAATACAATAATGGGACAACCATATGGCTCCTGCCAGTTGCCGCACTCATGATTTGCAGGTCATGAAACAATAATGTTCAAGCAACATTCATGGGCCATACCAAATCACGGTCATTCCCTGCAAAAATGAGTCAGACGTTCTACCGCCGAATATAAAACCTCCTGAAACTCTATTTTACAAGCGGATTTTGGCCTAGCCAGGAGCGCCGAAATCTCGGGGAGGCATTTATAATTGACATCCTTTGAAGGATCACCATACTTGAAACATCTACCATCCAAAAGAGGGGTGCATAAAAGGGATAAGCTTTCACAGGCAGTTTATGTATGTGTGATATGGTATAGCCCCTTTTCACAGCGCATGGTGATCTCCATCTCCACGTGCGCGGTCTGCCCATGGTGATCTTCATCTCCATGCATGGTTGTCCTCGTGGTGATCTCCATCTCCACGCCATGGTGTCAAATGCCAAGTGTTACATAAGATACTATGCTATTACAAACTAATAGCTACTGAAAGTAAATTACATTACATGGCTTCTCATGTTGACATGCAGGTCATTAATACAATAATGGGACAACCATATGGCTCCTGCCGGCTCCTGCCGCACTCATGACTCACAGGTCATGAAACAATAATGTACAAGCAACATTCATGGGCTATACCAAATCACAGTCATTCCCTGCAAAAATGAGTCAGACGCTCTCGCTGAAGAGAAAACCTCCTGAAACTCTATTTTCCAAGCAGATTTTGGCCTAGCCAGGAGCGCTGAAATCTCGGGGAGGCATTTATAGTTGACATCCTTCAAGGGATCACCCTACTTGAAACATCTACCATGCAAAGGAAGGGTTTATAAAAGGGATAAACTTTCACAGGCAGTTTATATATGTGTGATATGGTATAGCCCCTTTCACAGCGCATGGTGATCTCCATCTCCATGTGCGCAGTCTGCCCATGGTGATCTTCATCTCCATGCATGGTTGTCCTCATGGTGATCTCCATCTCCACGCCATGGTGTCAACCGCCAACTGTTACATAAGACACTATGCTATTACAAACTAATAGCTACTGAAAGTAAATTACATTACATGGCTTCTCATGTTGACACGCAGGTCATTAATACAATAATGGGACAACCATATGGCTCCTGCCAGTTGCCGCACTCATGATTTGCAGGTCATGAAACAATAATGTTCAAGCAACATTCATGGGCCATACCAAATCACGGCCATTCCCTGCAAAAATGAGTCAGACGTTCTACCGCCGAATATAAAACCTCCTGAAACTCTATTTTACAAGCGGATTTTGGCCTAGCCAGGAGCGCCGAAATCTCGGGGAGGCATTTATAATTGACATCCTTTGAAGGATCACCATACTTGAAACATCTACCATCCAAAAGAGGGGTGCATAAATGGGATAAGCTTTCACAGGCAGTTTATATATGTGTGATATGGTATAGCCCCTTTTCACAGCGCATGGTGATCTCCATCTCCACGTGCGCTGTCTGCCCATGGTGATCTTCATCTCCATGCATGGTTGTCCTCGTGGTGATCTCCATCTCCACGCCATGGTGTCAACTGCCAAGTGTTACATAAGATACTATGCTATTACAAACTAATAGCTACTGAAAGTAAATTACATTACATGGCTTCTCATGTTGACATGCAGGTCATTAATACAATAATGGGACAACCATATGGCTCCTGCAGGCTCCTGCCGCACTCATGACTCACAGGTCATGAAACAATAATGTACAAGCAACATTCATGGGCTATACCAAATCACAGTCATTCCCTACAAAAATGAGTCATACGCTCTCGCTGAAGATAAAACCTCCTGAAACTCTATTTTCCAAGCAGATTTTGGCCTAGCCAGGAGCGCTGAAATCTCGGGGAGGCATTTATAGTTGACATCCTTCAAGGGATCACCCTACTTGAAACATCTACCATGCAAAAGAAGGGTTTATAAAAGGGATAAACTTACACAGACAGTTTATATATGTGTGATATGGTATAGCCCCTTTCACAGCGCATGGTGATCTCCATCTCCACGTGCGCGGTCTGCCCATGGTGATCTTCATCTCCATGCATGGTTGTCCTCATGGTGATCTCCATCTCCACGCCATGGTGTCAACCGCCAACTGTTACATAAGACACTATGCTATTACAAACTAATAGCTACTGAAAGTAAATTACATTACATGGCTTCTCATGTTGACACGCAGGTCATTAATACAATAATGGGACAACCATATGGCTCCTGCCAGTTGCCGCACTCATGATTTGCAGGTCATGAAACAATAATGTTCAAGCAACATTCATGGGCCATACAAAATCACGGTCATTCCCTGCAAAAATGAGTCAGACGTTCTACCGCCGAATATAAAACCTCCTGAAACTCTATTTTACAAGCGGATTTTGGCCTAGCCAGGAGCGCCGAAATCTCGGGGAGGCATTTATAATTGACATCCTTTGAAGTATCACCATAATTGAAACATCTACCATCCAAAAGAGGGGTGCATAAAAGGGATAAGCTTTCCAAGGCAGTTTATATATGTGTGATATGGTATAGCCCCTTTTCACAGCGCATGGTGATCTCCATCTCCACGTGCGCGGTCTGCCCATGGCGATCTTCATCTCAATGCATGGTTGTCCTCATGGTGATCTCCATCTCCACACCATGGTGTCAACCACCAAGTGTTACATAAGCTACTATGCTATTACAAACTAATAGCTACTGAAAGTAAATTACATTACAAGGCTTCTCATATTGACACGTAGGTCATTAGTACAATAATGGGAAAACCATATGGCTCCTGCCAGTTGCCGCACTCATGATTTGCAGGTCATGAAACAATAATGTTCGAGCAACATTCATGGGCCATACCAAATCACGGTCATTCCCTGCAAAAATGAGTCAGACGTTCTACCGTCGAAGAAAAAACGTCCGGAAACTCTCTTTTCCAAGCGGATTTTGGCCTAGCCACGAGCTCTGAAATCTAGGGGAGGCATTTATTATTGACATCCTTTGAGGGATCACCCTACGTAAAATAGCTACCATGCAAAAGATGGGTGCATAAAAGCGATAAACTTCACAGGCAGTTTATATATGTGTGATATGGTATAGCCCCTTTTCACAGCGCATGGTGATCTCCATCTCCACGTGCGCGGTCCGCCCATGGTGATCTTCATCTCCATGCACGGTTATCCTGGTGGTGATCTCCATCTCCATGCCATGGTGTCAACTGCCAAGTGTCACATAAGATACTATGCTATTACAAACTAATAGCTACTGAAAGTAAATTACATTACATGGCTTCTCATGTTGACATGCAGGTCATTAATACAATAATGGGTCAACCATATGGCTCCTGCCGGGTACCGCACTCATGACTCGGAGGTCAAGAAACAATAATGTACAAGTAACATTCATGGGCTGTCCCAAATCACAGTCGTTCCCTGCAAAAATGAGTCAGACGTTCTATCGCCACAGATAAAACCTCCTGAAACTCAATTTTGCAAGAAGATTTTGGCCTAGACAGGAGCGCTGAAATCTCGGGGAGGCATTTATAATTGACATCCTTTGAGGGATCACCCTACTTGAAACATCTACCATGCAAAAGAAGGGTGCATAAAAGGGATAAACTTTCACAGGCAGTTTATATATGTGTGATATGGTATAGCCCCTTTTCACAGCGCATGGTGATCTCCATCTCCACGTGCGCGGTCTGCCCATGGTGATCTTCATCTCCATGCATGGTTGTCCTCATGGTGATCTCCGTCTCCACGCCATGGTGTCAACTGCCAAGTGTTACATAAGATACTATGCTATTACAAACTAATAGCTACTGAAAGTAAATTACATTACATGGCTTCTCATGTTGACATGCAGGTCATTAATACAATAATGGGACAACCATATGGCTCCTGCAGGCTCCTGCCGCACTCATGACTCACAGGTCATGAAACAATAATGTACAAGCAACATTCATGGGCTATACCAAATCACAGTCATTCCCTGCAAAAATGAGTCAGACGCTCTCGCTGAAGATAAAACCTCCTGAAACTCTATTTTCCAAGCAGATTTTGGCCTAGCCAGGAGCGCTGAAATCTCGGGGAGGCATTTATAGTTGACATCCTTCAAGGGATCACCCTACTTGAAACATCTACCATGCAAAAGAAGGGTTTATAAAAGGGATAAACTTACACAGACAGTTTATATATGTGTGATATGGTATAGCCCCTTTCACAGCGCATGGTGATCTCCATCTCCACGTGCGCGGTCTGCCCATGGTGATCTTCATCTCCATGCATGGTTGTCCTCATGGTGATCTCCATCTCCACGCCATGGTGTCAACCGCCAACTGTTACATAAGACACTATGCTATTACAAACTAATAGCTACTGAAAGTAAATTACATTACATGGCTTCTCATGTTGACACGCAGGTCATTAATACAATAATGGGACAACCATATGGCTCCTGCCAGTTGCCGCACTCATGATTTGCAGGTCATGAAACAATAATGTTCAAGCAACATTCATGGGCCATACAAAATCACGGTCATTCCCTGCAAAAATGAGTCAGACGTTCTACCGCCGAATATAAAACCTCCTGAAACTCTATTTTACAAGCGGATTTTGGCCTAGCCAGGAGCGCCGAAATCTCGGGGAGGCATTTATAATTGACATCCTTTGAAGGATCACCATTATTGAAACATCTACCATCCAAAAGAGGGGTGCATAAAAGGGATAAGCTTTCACAGGCAGTTTATATATGTGTGATATGGTATAGCCCCTTTTCACAGCGCATGGTGATCTCCATCTCCACGTGCGCGGTCTGCCCATGGCGATCTTCATCTCAATGCATGGTTGTCCTCATGGTGATCTCCATCTCCACACCATGGTGTCAACCGCCAAGTGTTACATAAGCTACTATGCTATTACAAACTAATAGCTACTGAAAGTAAATTACATTACAAGGCTTCTCATGTTGACACGTAGGTCATTAGTACAATAATGGGAAAACCATATGGCTCCTGCCAGTTGCCGCACTCATGATTTGCAGGTCATGAAACAATAATGTTCGAGCAACATTCATGGGCCATACCAAATCACGGTCATTCCCTGCAAAAATGAGTCAGACGTTCTACCGTCGAAGAAAAAACGTCCGGAAACTCTCTTTTCCAAGCGGATTTTGGCCTAGCCATGAGCTCTGAAATCTAGGGGAGGCATTTATTATTGACATCCTTTGAGGGATCACCCTACGTAAAATAGCTACCATGCAAAAGATGGGTGCATAAAAGCGATAAACTTCACAGGCAGTTTATATATGTGTGATATGGTATAGCCCCTTTTCACAGCGCATGGTGATCTCCATCTCCACGTGCGCGGTCCGCCCATGGTGATCTTCATCTCCATGCACGGTTATCCTGGTGGTGATCTCCATCTCCATGCCATGGTGTCAACTGCCAAGTGTCACATAAGATACTATGCTATTACAAACTAATAGCTACTGAAAGTAAATTACATTACATGGCTTCTCATGTTGACATGCAGGTCATTAATACAATAATGGGACAACCATATGGCTCCTGCCGGGTACCGCACTCATGACTCGGAGGTCATGAAACAATAATGTACAAGTAACATTCATGGGCTGTACCAAATCACAGTCGTTCCCTGCAAAAATGAGTCAGACGTTCTATCGCCACAGATAAAACCTCCTGAAACTCAATTTTGCAAGAAGATTTTGGCCTAGCCAGGAGCGCTGAAATCTCGGGGAGGCATTTATAATTGACATCCTTTGAGGGATCACCCTACTTGAAACATCTACCATGCAAAAGAAGGGTGCATAAAAGGGATAAACTTTCACAGGCAGTTTATATATGTGTGATATGGTATAGCCCCTTTTCACAGCGCATGGTGATCTCCATCTCCACGTGTGCGGTCTGCCCATGGCGATCTTCATCTCGGTGCATGGTTGTCCTTATGGTGATCTCCATCTCCACACCATGGTGTCAACCGCCAAGTGTTACATAAGCTACTATCCTATTACAAACTAATAGCTACTGAAAGTAAATTACATTACAAGGCTTCTCATGTTGACACGTAGGTCATTAGTACAATAATGGGACAACCATATGGCTCCTGCCAGTTGCCGCACTCATGATTTGCAGGTCATGAAACAATAATGTTCGAGCAACATTCATGGGCCATACCAAATCACGGTCATTCACTGCAAAAATGAGTCAGACGTTCTACCGCCGAACATAAAACCTCCTGAAACTCTATTTTACAAGCGGATTTTGGCCTAGCCAAGAGCGCCGAAGTCTCAGGGAGGCATTTATAATTGACATCCTTTGAGGTATCACCATACTTGAAACATCTACCATGCAAAAGAAGGGTGCATAAAAGGGACAAAATTTCACAGGCAGTTTATATATGTGTGATATGGTATAGCCCATTTTCACAGCGCATGGTGATCTCCATCTCCACGTGTGCGGTTTGCCCATGGTGATCTTAATCTCCTTGCATGGTTGTCCTCGTGGTGATCTCCATCTCCACGCCATGGTCTCAACTGCCCAGTGTCACATAAGATACTATGCTATTTCAAACTAATAGCTACTGAAAGTAAATTACATTACATGGCTTCTCATGTTGACATGCAGGTCATTAATACAATAATGGGACAACCATATGGCTCTTGCCGGCTGCCGCACTCATGACTCGCAGGTCATGAAACAATAATGTACAAGCAACATTCATGGGCTATACCAAATCCCAGTCATTCCCTGCAAAAATGAGTTAGACGTTCTATCGCCGAAGATAAAACCTCCTGAAACTCTATTTTCCAAGCAGATTTTGGCCTAGCCAGGAGCGCTGAAACCTCAGGGAGGCATTTATAGTTGACATCCTTTAAAGGATCACCCTACTTGAAACATATACGATGCAAAAGAAGGGTGCATAAAAGGGATAAGCTTTCACAGGCAGTTTATATATGTGTGATATGGTATAGCCCCTTTTCACAGCGCATGGTGATCTCCATCTCCACGTGCGCGGTATGCCCATGGTGATCTTCATCTCCATGCATGGTTGTCCTCGTGGTGATCTCCATCTCCACGCCATGGTGTTAACCGCCAAGTCTTACATAAGTTACTATGCTATTACAAACTAATAGCTACTGAAAGGAAATTACATTACATGGCTTCTCATGTTGACACGTATGTTATTAATACAATAATGGGACAACCATATGGCTCCTGCCAGTTGCCGCACTCATGATTTGCACTCATGAAACAATAATGTTCAAGAAACATTCATGGGCCATACCAAATCACGGTCATTCCCTGCAAAAATAAGTCAGATGTTCTACCGCCGAATATAAAACCTCCTGAAACTCTATTTTACAAGAGGATTTTGGCCTAGCTAGGAGTGCCGAAATCTCGGGGAGGCATTTATAATTGACATCCTTTGAGGGATCACCATACTTGAAACATCTACCATGCAAAAGAAGGGTGTATAAAAGGGACAAACTTTCACAGGCAGTTTATATATGTGTGATATGGTATAGCCCATTTTCACAGCGCATGGTGATCTCCATCTCCACGTGCGCGGTCTGCCCATGGTGATCTTCATCTCCATGCATGGTTGTCCTCGTGGTGATCTCCATCTCCACGCCATGGTGTCAACTGCCAAGTGTCACATAAGATACTATGCTATTACAAACTAATAGCTACTGAAAGTAAATTACATTACATGGCTTCTCATATTGACATGCAGGTCATTAATACAATAATGGGACAACCATATGGCTCCTGCCGGCTACCGCACTCATGACTCGCAGGTCATGAAACAATAATGTACAAGTAACATTCATGGGCTATACCAAATCACAGTCATTCCCTGCAAAAATGAGTCAGACGTTCTATCGCCGAAGATAAAACCTCCTGAAACTCAATTTTTCAAGCAGATTTTGGCCTAGCCAGGAGCACCGAAATCTCCGGAAGGTATTTATAATTGAAATCGTTTGAGGGATCAACCTAAGTAAAACATCTACCATGCAAAGGAAGGGTGCATAAAAGGGATGAACTTTCACAGGCAATTTATATATGTGTGATATGGTATAGCCCCTTTTCACAGGGCATGGTGATCTCCATCTCCACGTGTGAGGTCTGCCCATGGTGATCTTCATATCCATGCATGGTTGTCCTCGTGGTGATCTCCATCTCCACGCCATGGTGTCAACCGCCAAGTGTTACATAAGATACTATGCTATTACAAACTAAAACTACTGAAAGTAAATTACATTACATGGATTCTCATGTTGACACGTATGTCATTAATACAATAATGGGACAACCATATGGCTCCTGCCAGTTGCGGTACTCATGATTTGCAGGTCATGAAACAATAATGTTCAAGCAACATTCATGGGCCATACCAAATCACGGTCATTCCCTGCAAAAAATGAGTCAGACGTTCTACCGCCGAATATAAAACCTCCTGAAACTCTATTTAACAAGCGGATTTTGGCCTAGCCAGGAGCGCCGAAATCTCGGGGAGGCATTTATAATTGACATCCTTTGAGGGATCACCCTAAGTAAAATATCTACCATGCAAAAGAAGGGTGCATAAAACGGATAAACTTTCACAGGCAATTTATATATGTGTGATATGGTATAGCCCGTTTTCACAGCGCATGGTGCTCTCCATCTCCACGTGCAAGGTCTGCCCATGGTGATCTTCATATCCATGCATGGTTGTCCTCGTGGTGATCTCCATCTCCACGCCATGGTGTCAACCGCCAAGTATTACATAAGATACTATGCTATTACAAACTAATAGCTACTAAAAGTAAATTACATTACATGGCTTCTCATGTTGACACGCAGGTCATTAATACAATAATGGGACAACCATATGGCTCCTGCCAGTTTCCGCACTCATGATTTGCAGGTCATTAAAGAATAATGTTCAAGCAACATTCATGGGCCATACCAAATCACGGTCATTCCCTGCAAAAATGAGTCAAACGTTCTACCGCCGAATATAAAACCTCCTGACACTCTATTTAACAAGCGGATTTTGGCCTAGCCAGGAGCGCCGAAATCTCGGGGAGGTATTTATAATTGACATCCTTTGAGGGATCACCCTACTTAAAACATCGACCATGCAAAAGATGGGTGCATAAAAGGGATAAACTTTCACAGGAAGTTTATATATATGTGATATGGTATAGCCCCTTTTCACAGCGCTTGGTGATCTCCATCTCCACGTGCGCGGTCTGCCCATGGTGATCTTCATCTCCATGCATGGTTGTCCTTGTGATATCCATCTCCATGCCATGGTGTCGAACACCAAGTGTTACATAAGATACTATGCTATTACAAACTAATAGGTACGTAAAGTAAATTACATTACATGGCTTCACATGTTGACACGCAGGTCATTAATACAACTGGGACAACCATATGGCTCCTGTCGGTTGTCGCACTCATGACTCGCAGGTCATGAAACAATAATGTACAATCAACGTTCATGGGCTATACCAAATCATGGTCAATCCCTGCAAAAATGAGTCAGACATTCTACCGCCGAAGATAAAACCTCCTGAAACTCTATTTTCCAAGCGGATTTTGGCCTAGCGAGGAGCGCCGAAATCTCGGGGAGGCATTTATAATTGACATTCATTGAGGGATCACCCTACTTAAAACATCTACCATGCAAAATAAGGGTGCATAAAAGGGATAAACTATCACAGGCAGTTTATATATGTGTGATATGGTATAGCCCCTTTTCACAGCGCATGGTGATTTCCATCTCCACGTGCGCGGTCTGCCCATGGTGATCTTCATCTCCATGCATGGTTGTCCTCGTGGTGATCTCCATATCTACGCCATAGTGTCAGCCACCAAGTGTTACATAAGATACCATGCTATTACAAACTAATAGCTACCGAAAGTAAATTACATTACACGGCTTCTCATGTTGCCACGCAGGTCATTAATACAGTAATGGGACAACCATATGGCTCCTGCCGGTTGCCGTACTCATGACTCGCAGGTCATGAAACAATAATTTACAAGCACCATTCATGGGCTATACCAAATCACAGTAATTCCCTGCAAAAATGAGTCAGACGTTCTACCGTTGAAGAAAAACGTGCCGAAACTCTCTTTTCCAAGCGGATTTTGGCCTAGCCACGAGCGCTGAAATCTAGGGAAGGCATTTATTATTGACATCCTTTGAGGGATCACCCTACGTAAAACATCTACCATGCAAAAGACGGGTGCATAAAAGGGATAAACTTCACTGGCAGTTTATATATGTGTGATATGGTATAGCCCCTTTTCACAGCGCTTGGTGATCTCCATCTCCACGTGTCTGGACTGCCCAGGGTGATCTTCATCTCCATGCATGGTTGTCCTCGTGGTGATCTCCATCTCCATGCCACGGTGTGAACCGCCAAGTGTTACGTAAGATACTATACTATTACAAACTAATAGTTACTGGAAGTAAATTACATTACATGGCTTCTCATGTTGACACGCAGGTCATTAATACAATAATGGGACAACCCTATGGCTCCTGCCGGTTGCCGCACTCATGACTCGCAGGTCATGAAACAATAATGTACAAGCAACATTCATGGGCTATTCCAAATCACGGTCAATCCCTGTAAAAATGAGTCAGACGTTCTACCGCCGAAGATAAAACCTCCTGAAACTCTATTTTCCAAACGGATTTTGGCATAGCCACGAGCGCTGAAATCTAGGGGAGGCATTTATTATTGACATCCTTTGAGGGATCACCCTACTTAAAACATCAACCATGCAAAAGAAGGGTGCATAAAAGGGATAAACTTTCATAGCCTGTTTATATATGTGTGATATGGTATAGCCCCTTTTCACAGCGCATTGTGATCTACATCTCCACGTGCGAGGTCTGCCCATGGTGAACTTCACATCCATGCATGGTCGTCCTCATGGTGATCGCCATCTCCACGCCATGGTGTCAACCGCGAGGTGTTACATACGATACTATGCTATTACAAACTAATAGCTACTGAAAGTAAATTACTTTACATGGCTTCTCATGTTGACACGCAGGTCATTAATACAATAATGGGACAACCCTATGGCTCCTGCCGGTTGCCACACTCATGACTCGCAGGTCATGAAAAAATAATGTACAAGCAACATTGATGGGCTATACCAAATCACGGTCAATCCCTGCAAAAATGAGGCAGACGTTCTCCCGTCGAAGATAAAACCTCCTGAAACACTATTTTCCAAGCGGATTTTGGCCTAGCCATGAGCGCTGAAATCTAGGGGAGGCATTGATTATTGACATCCTTTGAGGGATCACCCTACTTAAAACATCTACCATGTAAAAGAAGGGTGCATAAAGGGGATAAACTTTCACAGGCTGTTTATATATGTGTGATATGGTATAGCCCCTTTTCACAGTGCATGGTGATCTCCATCTCCACGTGCGCTGTCTGCCCATGGTGAACTTCATATCCATGCATTGTTGTCCTCGTGGTGATCTCCATCTCCACGCCATGGTGTCAACCGCCAAGTGTTACATATGATACTATGCTATGACAAACTAACAGCTACTGAATGTAAATTACATTACATGGCTTCTCATGTTGATTCACAGGTCATTAATACAATAATGGGACAACCCTATGGCTCCTGCCGGTTGCCGCACTCATGACTCGCAGGTCATAAAATAATAATGTAGAAGCAACATTCATGGGCTATAACAAATCACGGTCAATCCCTGCAAAAATGAGTCAGACGTTCTACCGCCGAAGATAAAACCTCCTGAAACTCTATTTTCACGGCGGATTTGGGCCTAGACCCGAGCGCTGAAATATAGGGGAGGCATTTATTATTGACATCCTTTGAGGGATCACCCTACTTAAAACATATACCTTGCAAAAGAAGGGTGCATAAAAGTGATAAACTTTCACAGGCTGTTTATATATGTGTGATATGGTATAGCCCCTTTTCGCAGCGCATGGTGATCTCCATCTCCACGTGCGCGGTCTGCCCATGGTGAACTTCATATCCATGCATTGTTGTCCTCGTGGTGATCTCCATCTCCACGCCATGGTGTCAACCGCCAAGTGTTACAAACGATACTATGCTATTACAAACTAATAGCTACTGAATGTAAATTACATTACATGGCTTCTCATGTTGACACGCAGGTCATTAATACAACAATGGGACAACCCTATGGCTCCTGCCCGTTGCCGCTATCTTGACTCGCAGGTAATGAAACAATAATGTACAAGCAACATTCATGGGCTATACCAAATCACGGTCAATCCCTACAAAAATGAGTCAGACGTTCTACCGCCGAAGATAAAACCTCCTGAAACTCTATTGTCCAAGCGGATTTTGGCCTAGCCACGAGCGCAGAAATCAAGGTGAGGCATTTATTATTGACATCCTTTGAGGGATCACCCTACTTAAAACATCTACCATGCAAAAGAAGGGTGCATAAAAAGGATAAACTTTCATAGGCTGTTTATATATGGGTGATATGGTATAGCCCCTTTTCACAGCGCATGGTGATCTCCATCTCCACGTGCGCGGCCTGCCCATGGTGAACTTAATATCCATGCATGGTTGTCCTCGTGGTGATCTCCATCTCCACGCCATGGTGTCAACCGCCAAGTGTTACATACGATACTATGTTATTACAAACTAATAGCTACTAAAAGTAAATTACATTACATGGCTTCTCATGTTGACACGCAGGTCATTAATACAATAATGGGACAACCCTATGGCTCCTGCCGGTTGCCGCACTCATGACTCGCAGGTCATGAAACAATAATGTACAAGCAACAATCATGGGCTATACCAAATCACGGTCAATCCCTACAAAAATGAGTCAGACGTTCTACCGCCGAAGATAAAACCTCCTGAATCTCTATTTTCCATGCGGATTTTGGCCCAACCAGGAGCGCTGAAATCTAGGGGAGGCATTTCTTATTGACATCCTTTGAGGGATCACCCTACTTAAAAGATCTACCTTTCAAAAGAAGGGTGCATAAAAGGGATAAACTTTCACAGGCTGTTTATATATGTGTGATATGGTATAGCCCCTTTTCACAGCGCATGGTGATCTCCAGCTCCACGTGCACGGTCTGCCCATGGTGAACTTCATATCCATGCATGGTTGTCCTCGTGGTGATCTCCATCTCCACGCCATGGTGTCAACCGCCCAGTGTTACATACGATACTATGCTATTACAAGCTAATAGCTACTGAAAGTAAATTACATTACATGGCTTCTCATGTTGACACGTAGGTCATTAATACAATAATGGGACAACCCTATGGCTCCTACCGGTTGCCGCACTCATGACTCGCAGGTCATGAAACAATAATGTACACGCAACATTCATGGGCTATACCAAATAACGGTCAATCCCTGCAAAAATGAGTCAGACATTCTACCGCCGAAGATAAAACCTCCTGAAACTCTATTTTCCAAGCGGATTTGGGCCTAGCCACGAGCGCTGAAATCTAGGGGACGCATTTATTATTGACATCCTTTGAGGGATCACCCTACTTAACACATCTACCATGCAAAAGAAGGGTGCATAAAAGGGATAAACTTTCACAGGCTGTTTATATATGTGTGATATGGTATATCCCCTTTTCACAGCGCATGGTGATCTCCATCTCCACGTGCGCGGTCTACCCATGGTGAACTTCATATCCATGCATGGTTGTCCTCGTGGTGATCTCCATCTCGACGCCATGGTGTCAACCGCCAAGTGTTACGTACGATACTATGCTATTACAAACTAATAGCTACTGAAAGTTAATTACATTACATGGCTTCTCATGTTGACACGCAGGTCATTAATACAATAATGGGACAACCCTATGGCTCCTACCGGTTGCCGCACTCATGACTCACAGGGCATGAAACAATAATGTACAAGCAACATTCATGGGCTATACCAAATCACGGTCAATCCCTACAAAAATGAGTCAGACGTTCTACCGCCGAAGATAAAACCTCGTGAAACTCTATTTTCCAAGCGGATTTTGGCCTAGCCACGAGCGCAGAAATCTAGGTGAGGCATTTATTATTGACATCCTTTGAGGGATCACCCTACTTAAAACATCTACCATGCAAAAGAAGGGTGCATAAAAGGGATAAACTTTCATAGGCTGTTTATATATGGGTGATATGGTATAGCCCCTTTTCACAGCGCATGGTGATCTCCATCTCCACGTGCGCGGTCTGCCCATGGTGAACTTAATATCCATGCATGGTTGTCCTCGTGGTGATCTCCATCTCCACGCCATGGTGTCAACCGCCAAGTGTTACATACGATACTATGTTATTACAAACTAATAGCTACTAAAAGTAAATTACATTACATGGCTTCTCATGTTGACACGCAGGTCATTAATACAATAATGGGACAACCCTATGGCTCCTGCCGGTTGCCGCACTCATGACTCGCAGGTCATGAAACAATAATGTACAAGCAACAATCATGGGCTATACCAAATCACGGTCAATCCCTACAAAAATGAGTCAGACGTTCTACCGCCGAAGATAAAACCTCCTGAATCTCTATTTTCCATGCGGATTTTGGCCCAGCCAGGAGCGCTGAAATCTAGGGGAGGCATTTCTTATTGACATCCTTTGAGGGATCACCCTACTTAAAAGATCTACCTTTCAAAAGAAGGGTGCATAAAAGGGATAAACTTTCACAGGCTGTTTATATATGTGTGATATGGTATAGCCCCTTTTCACAGCGCATGGTGATCTCCAGCTCCACGTGCACGGTCTGCCCATGGTGAACTTCATATCCATGCATGGTTGTCCTCGTGGTGATCTCCATCTCCACGCCATGGTGTCAACCGCCCAGTGTTACATACGATACTATGCTATTACAAGCTAATAGCTACTGAAAGTAAATTACATTACATGGCTTCTCATGTTGACACGCAGGTCATTAATACAATAACGGGACAACCCTATGGCTCCTACCGATTGCCGCACTCATGACTCGCAGGTCATGAAACAATAATGTACACGCAACATTCATGGGCTATACCAAATAACGGTCAATCCCTGCAAAAATGAGTCAGACATTCTACCGCCGAAGATAAAACCTCCTGAAACTCTATTTTCCAAGCGGATTTGGGCCTAGCCACGAGCGCTGAAATCTAGGGGACGCATTTATTATTGACATCCTTTGAGGGATCACCCTACTTAACACATCTACCATGCAAAAGAAGGGTGCATAAAAGGGATAAACTTTCACAGGCTGTTTATATATGTGTGATATGGCATATCCCCTTTTCACAGCGCATGGTGATCTCCATCTCCACGTGCGCGGTCTACCCATGGTGAACTTCATATCCATGCATGGTTGTCCTCGTGGTGATCTCCATCTCGACGCCATGGTGTCAACCGCCAAGTGTTATGTACGATACTATGCTATTACAAACTAATAGCTACTGAAAGTAAATTACATTACATGGCTTCTCATGTTGACACGGAGGTCATTAATACAATAATGGGACAACCCTATGGCTCCTACCGGTTGCCGCACTCATGACTCACAGGGCATGAAACAATAATGTACAAGCAACATTCATGGGCTATACCAAATCACGGTCAATCCCTGCAAAAATGAGTCAGACGTTCTACCGCCGAAGATAAAACCTCCTGCAACTCTATTTTCCAAGCGGATTTTGGCCTAGCCACGAGCGCTGAAATCTAGGGAGGCATTTGTTAATGACATCCTTTGAGGGATCAGCCTACTTAAAACATCTGCCATGGAAAAGAAGGGTGGATAAAAGGGATAAACTTTCACAGGCTGTTTATATATGTGTGATATGGTATCGCCCCTTTTTCACAGCGCATCGTGATCTCCATCTCCACGTGCGCGGTCTACCCATGGTGAACTTCATATCCATGCATGGTTGTCCTCGTGCTGATCTCCATCTCCATGCCATGGTGTCGACCACCAAGTGTTACATACTATACTATGCTATTACAAACTAATAGCTACTGAAAGTAAATTACATTACATGGCTTCTCATGTTGACACGCAGGTCATTAATACAATAATGGGACAACCCTATGGCTACTGCTGGTTGCCGCACTCATGACTCGCAGGTCATGAAACAATAATGTACAAGCAACATTCATGGGCTATGCCAAGTCACGGTCAATCCATGCAAAAATGAGTCAAGACACTCTAGCGCCGAGGATAAAACCTCCTGAAACTCTATTTTCCAAGAGGATTTTAGCCAAGCCAGGAGCGCCGAAATCTCGGGGAGGTATTTATAATTGACATCCTTTGAGGGATCACCCTACGTAAAACATCTACCATGCAAAAGATGGGTGCATAAAAGGGATAAACTTCACAGGCAGTTTATATATGTGTGATATGGTATAGCCCCTTTTCAAAGCGCATGGTGATCTCCATCTCCACTTGCGCGGTCTGCCCATGGTGAACTTCATATCCATGCCTGGTTGTGCTCGTGGTGATCTCCATCTCCATGCCATGGTGTCAACCGCCAAGTGTTACATACGATACTATGCAATTACAAACTAATAGCTACTGAAAGTAAATTACATTACATGGCTTCTCATGTTGAAACGCAGGTCATTAATACAATAATGGGACAATCCTATGGCTCCTGCCGGCTGCCGCACTCATGACTCGCAGGTCATAAAACAATAATGTACAAGCAACATTCATGGGCTATACCAAATCATGGTCAATCCCTGCAAAAATGAGTCAGACGTTCTACCGCCGAAGATAAAACCTCGTGAAACTCTATTTTCCAAGCGGATTTTGGCCTAGACACGAGCGCTGAAATCTAGGGGAGGCATTTATTATTGACATCCTTTGAGGGATCACCCTACTTAAAACATCTACCATGCAAAAGAAGGCTGCATAAAAGGGATAAACTTTCACAGGCTGTTTATATATGTGTGATATGGTATAGCCCCTTTTCACAGCGCATGGTGATCTCCATCTCCACGTGCACGGTCTGCCCATGGTGAACTTCATATCTATGCATGGTTGTCCTCGTGGTGATCTCCATCTCCACGCCATGGTGTCAACCGCCAAGTGTTACATACGATACTATGCTATTACAAACTAATAGATACTGAAAGTAAATTACATTACATGGGTTCTCATGTTGATTTGCAGGAAATTAATACAATAATGGGACAACCCTACGGCTCCTGCCGGTTGCCGTACTCATGACTCGCAGGTCATGAAACAATAATGTACAAGCAACATTCATGGGCTATACCAAATCACGGTCAATCCCTGCAAAAATGAGTCAGACGTTCTACCGCCGAAGATATAACCTCCTGAAACTCTATTTTCCAAGCGAATGTGGGCCTAGCCACGAGCGCTGACATCTAGGGGATGCATTTATTATTGACATCCTTTGAGGGATCACCCTACTTAAAACATCTACCATGCAAAAGAACGATGCATAAAAGGGATAAACTTTCACAGGTTGTTTATATATCTGTGATATGGTATAGGCCCTTTTCACAGCGCGTGGTGATCTCCATCTCCACGTGCGCGGTCTACCCATGGTGAACTTCATATCCATGCATGGTTGTCCTCGTGGTGATCTCCATCTCCAGGCCATGGTGTCAACCGCCAAGTGTTACATACGATACTTTGCTATTACAAACTAATGGCTACTGAAAGTAAATTACATTACATGGATTCTCATGTTGACACACAGGTCATTAATACAATAATGGGACAACCCTATGGCTCTTGCCGGTTGCCGCACTCATGACTCGCAGGTCATGAAACAATAATGTACAAGCAACATTCATGGGCTATACCAAATCACGGTCAATCCCTGCAAAAATGAGTCAGACGTTCTACCGCCGAAGATAAAACCTCGTGAAACTCTATTTTCCAAGCGGATTTTGGCCTAGCCACGAGCGCTGAAATCTAGGGGAGGCATTTATTATTGACATCCTTTGAGGGATCACCCTACTTAAAACATCTACCATGCAAAAGAAGGGTGCATAAAAGGGATAAACTTTCACAGGCTGTTTATATATGTGTGATATGGTATAGCCCCTTTTCACAGCGCATGGTGATCTCCATCTCCACGTCCGTGGTCTGCCCATGGTGAACTTCATATCCATGCATTGTTGTCCTCGTGGTGATCTCCATCTCCATGCCATGGTGTCAACCGCCAAGTGTTACATACGATACTATGCTATTACAAACTGATAGCTACTGAATCTAAATTACATTACATGGCTTCTCATGTTGACACGCATGTCATTAATACAACAATGGGACAACCCTATGGCTCCTGCCGGTTGCCACACTCATGACTCGCAGGTCATGAAACAATAATGTACAAGCAACATTCATGGGCTATACCAAATCACGGTCAATCCCTGCAAAAATGAGTCAGACGTTCTACCGCCGATAATAAAACCTCCTAAAACTCTATTTTCCAAGCGGATTTTGGCCTAGCCAGTAGCGTCGAAATCTCGGGGAGGTATTTATAATTGACATCCTTTGAGGGATCACCCTACGTAAAACATCTACCATGCAAAAGATGGGTGCATTAAAGGGATAAACTTCACAGGCAGTTTATATATGTGTGATATGGTATAGCCCCTTTTCACAGCGCATGGTGATCTCCATCTCCACGTGCGCGGTCTGCCCATGGTGAACTTCATATCCATGCATGGTTGTCCTCGTGGTGATGTCCATCTCCACGCCATGGTGTCAACCGCCAAGTGTTACATACGATACTATGCTATTACAAACTAATAACTACTGAAAGTAAATTACATTACATGGCTTCTCATGTTGACACCCAGGTCATTAATACAATAATGGGACAACCCAATGGCTCCTGCCGGTTGCCGCACTCATGACTCGCAGGTCATGAAACAATAATGTACAAGCAACAGTCATGGGCTATACCAAATCACGGTCAATCCCTGCAAAAATGAGTCAGACGTTCTACCCCCAAAGATAAAACCTCCTGCAGCTCTATTTTCCAAGCGGATTTTGGCCTAGCCACGAGCGCTGAAATCTAGGGGAGGCATTTATTATTGACATGCTTTGAGGGATCACCCTACTTAAAACATATACCATGCAAAAGAAGGGTGGATAAAAGGGGTAAACTTTCACAGGCTGTTTATATATGTGTGATATGGTATAGCTCCTTTTCACAGCGTATGGTGATCTCCATCTCCACGTGCGCGGTCTACCCATGGTGAACTTCATATCCATGCATGGTTGTCCTCGTGGTGATCTCCATCTCCACGCCATGGTGTCAACCGCCAAGTGTTACATACGATATTACGCTATTACAAACTAATAGCTACTGAAAGTAAATTACATTACATGGCTTCTCATGTTGACACACAGGTCATTAATACAATAATGGGGAAACCCTATGGCTCCTTCCGGTTGCCGCACTCATGACTCGCAGGTCATGAAACAATAATGTACAAGCAACATTCATGGGCTATACCAAATCACGGTCAATCCCTGCAAAAATGAGTCAGACGTTCTACCGCCGAAGATAAAACCTCGTGAAACTCTATTTTCCAAGCAGATTTTGGCCTAGCCACGAGCGCTGAAATCTAGGGGAGGCATTTCTTATGGACATCCTTTGAGGGATCACCCTACTTAAAACATCTACCATGCAAAAGAAGGGTGCGTAAAAGGGATAAACTTTCACAGGCTGTTTATATATGTGTGATATGGTATAGCCCCTTTTCACAGCGCATGGTGACCTCCATCTCCATGTGCACGGTCTGCCCATGGTGAACTTCATATCCATGCATGGTTGTCCTCGTGGTGATCTCCATCTCCACGCCATGGTGTCAACCGCCAAGTGTTACATACGATACTATGCAATTACAAACTAATAGCTACTGAAAGTAAATTACATTACATGGCTTCTCATGTTGAAACGCAGGTCATTAATACAATAATGGGACAATCCTATGGCTCCTGCCGGCTGCCGCACTCATGACTCGCAGGTCATAAAACAATAATGTACAAGCAACATTCATGGGCTATACCAAATCATGGTCAATCCCTGCAAAAATGAGTCAGACGTTCTACCGCCGAAGATAAAACCTCCTGAAACTCTATTTTCCAAGCGGATTTGGGCCTAGAAACGAGCGCTGAAATCTAGGGGAGGCATTTATTATTGACATCCTTTGAGGGATCACCCTACTTAAAACATCTACCATGCAAAAGAAGGCTGCATAAAAGGGATAAACTTTCACAGGCTGTTTATATATGTGTGATATGGTATAGCCCCTTTTCACAGCGCATGGTGATCTCCATCTCCACGTGCACGGTCTGCCCATGGTGAACTTCATATCTATGCATGGTTGTCCTCGTGGTGATCTCCATCTCCACGCCAAGGTGTCAACCGCCAAGTGTTACATACGATACTATGCTATTACAAACTAATAGATACTGAAAGTAAATTACATTACATGGGTTCTCATGTTGATTTGCAGGAAATTAATACAATAATGGGACAACCCTATGGCTCCTGCCGGTTGCCGCACTCATGACTCGCAGGTCATGAAACAATAATGTACAAGCAACATTCATGGGCTATACCAAATCACGGTCAATCCCTGCAAAAATGAGTCAGACGTTCTACCGCCGAAGATATAACCTCCTGAAACTCTATTTTCCAAGCGAATTTGGGCCTAGCCACGAGCGCTGACATCTAGGGGATGCATTTATTATTGACATCCTTTGAGGGATCACCCTACTTAAAACATCTACCATGCAAAAGAACGATGCATAAAAGGGATAAACTTTCACAGGCTGTTTATATATCTGTGATATGGTATAGGCCCTTTTCACAGCGCGTGGTGATCTCCATCTCCACGTGCGCGGTCTACCCATGGTGAACTTCATATCCATGCATGGTTGTCCTCGTGGTGATCTCCATCTCCAGACCATGGTGTCAACCGCCAAGTGTTACATACGATACTTTGCTATTACAAACTAATAGCTACTGAAAGTAAATTACATTACATGGCTTCTCATGTTGACACACAGGTCATTAATACAATAATGGGACAACCCAATGGCTTCTGCCGGTTGCCGCACTCATGACTCGCAGGTCATGAAACAATAATGTACAAGCAACATTCATGGGCTATACCAAATCACGGTCAATCCCTGCAAAAATGAGTCAGACGTTCTACCGCCAAAGATAAAACCTCGTGAAACTCTATTTTCCAAGCGGATTTTGGCCTAGCCACGAGCGCTGAAATCTAGGGGAGGCATTTATTATTGACATCCTTTGAGGGATCACCCTACTTAAAACATCTACCATGCAAAAGAAGGGTACATAAAAGGGATAAACTTTCACAGGCTGTTTATATATGTGTGATATGGTATAGCCCCTTTTCACAGCGCATGGTGATCTCCATCTCCACGTCCGTGTTCTGCCCATGGTGAACTTCATATCCATGCATTGTTGTCCTCGTGGTGATCTCCATCTCCACGCCATGGTGTCAACCGCCAAGTGTTACATACGATACTATGCTATTACAAACTGATAGCTACTGAATCTAAATTACATTACATGGCTTCTCATGTTGAAACGCATGTCATTAATACAACAATGGGACAACCCTATGGCTCCTGCCGGTTGCCGCACTCATGACTCGCAGGTCATGAAACAATAATGTACAAGCAACATTGATGGGCTATACCAAATCACGGTCAATCCCTGCAAAAATGAGTCAGACGTTCTACCGCCGAAGATAAAACCTCCTGAAACTCTATTTTCCAAGCGGATTTTGGCCTAGCCAGTAGCGCCGAAATCTCGGGGAGGTATTTATAATTGACATCCTTTGAGGGATCACCCTATGTAAAACATCTACCATGCAAAAGATGGGTGCATTAAAGGGATAAACTTCACAGGCAGTTTATATATGTGTGATATGGTATAGCCCCTTTTCACAGCGCATGGTGATCTCCATCTCCACGTGCGCGGTCTGCCCATGGTGAACTTCATATCCATGCATGGTTGTCCTCGTGGTGATGTCCATCTCCACGCCATGGTGTCAACCGCCAAGTGTTACATACGATACTATGCTATTACAAACTAATAACTACTGAAAGTAAATTACATTACATGGCTTCTCATGTTGACACGCAGGTCATTAATACAATAATGGGACAACCCAATGGCTCCTGCCGGTTGCCGCACTCATGACTCGCAGGGCATGAAACAATAATGTACAAGCAACATTCATGGGCTATACCAAATCACGGTCAATCCCTGCAAAAATGAGTCAGACGTTCTACCGCCGAAGATAAAACCTCCTGCAACTCTATTTTCCAAGCGGATTTTGGCCTAGCCACGAGCGCTGAAATCTAGGGAGGCATTTGTTAATGACATCCTTTGAGGGATCAGCCTACTTAAAACATCTGCCATGGAAAAGAAGGGTGGATAAAAGGGATAAACTTTCACAGGCTGTTTATATATGTGTGATATGGTATCGCCCCTTTTTCACAGCGCATCGTGATCTCCATCTCCACGTGCGCGGTCTACCCATGGTGAACTTCATATCCATGCATGGTTGTCCTCGTGCTGATCTCCATCTCCATGCCATGGTGTCGACCACCAAGTGTTACATACAATACTATGCTATTACAAACTAATAGCTACTGAAAGTAAATTACATTACATGGCTTCTCATGTTGACACGCAGGTCATTAATACAATAATGGGACAACCCTATGGCTACTGCTGGTTGCCGCACTCATGACTCGCAGGTCATGAAACAATAATGTACAAGCAACATTCATGGGCTATGCCAAGTCACGGTCAATCCCTGCAAAAATGAGTCAAGACACTCTAGCGCCGAGGATAAAACCTCCTGAAACTCTATTTTCCAAGAGGATTTTAGCCAAGCCAGGAGCGCCGAAATCTCGGGGAGGTATTTATAATTGACATCCTTTGAGGGATCACCCTACGTAAAACATCTACCATGCAAAAGATGGGTGCATAAAAGGGATAAACTTCACAGGCAGTTTATATATGTGTGATATGGTATAGCCCCTTTTCAAAGCGCATGGTGATCTCCATCTCCACTTGCGCGGTCTGCCCATGGTGAACTTCATATCCATGCCTGGTTGTGCTCGTGGCGATCTCCATCTCCACGCCATGGTGTCAACCGCCAAGTGTTACATACGATACTATGCAATTACAAACTAATAGCTACTGAAAGTAAATTACATTACATGGCTTCTCATGTTGAAACGCAGGTCATTAATACAATAATGGGACAATCCTATGGCTCCTGCCGGCTGCCGCACTCATGACTCGCAGGTCATAAAACAATAATGTACAAGCAACATTCATGGGCTATACCAAATCATGGTCAATCCCTGCAAAAATGAGTCAGACGTTCTACCGCCGAAGATAAAACCTCGTGAAACTCTATTTTCCAAGCGGATTTTGGCCTAGACACGAGCGCTGAAATCTAGGGGAGGCATTTATTATTGACATCCTTTGAGGGATCACCCTACTTAAAACATCTACCATGCAAAAGAAGGCTGCATAAAAGGGATAAACTTTCACAGGCTGTTTATATATGTGTGATATGGTATAGCCCCTTTTCACAGCGCATGGTGATCTCCATCTCCACGTGCACGGTCTGCCCATGGTGAACTTCATATCTATGCATGGTTGTCCTCGTGGTGATCTCCATCTCCACGCCATGGTGTCAACCGCCAAGTGTTACATACGATACTATGCTATTACAAACTAATAGATACTGAAAGCAAATTACATTACATGGGTTCTCATGTTGATTTGCAGGAAATTAATACAATAATGGGACAACCCTACGGCTCCTGCCGGTTGCCGCACTCATGACTCGCAGGTCATGAAACAATAATGTACAAGCAACATTCATGGGCTATACCAAATCACGGTCAATCCCTGCAAAAATGAGTCAGACGTTCTACCGCCGAAGATATAACCTCCTGAAACTCTATTTTCCAAGCGAATGTGGGCCTAGCCACGAGCGCTGACATCTAGGGGATGCATTTATTATTGACATTCTTTGAGGGATCACCCTACTTAAAACATCTACCATGCAAAAGAACGATGCATAAAAGGGATAAACTTTCACAGGTTGTTTATATATCTGTGATATGGTATAGGCCCTTTTCACAGCGCGTGGTGATCTCCATCTCCACGTGCGCGGTCTACCCATGGTGAACTTCATATCCATGCATGGTTGTCCTCGTGGTGATCTCCATCTCCAGGCCATGGTGTCAACCGCCAAGTGTTACATACGATACTTTGCTATTACAAACTAATGGCTACTGAAAGTAAATTACATTACATGGATTCTCATGTTGACACACAGGTCATTAATACAATAATGGGACAACCCTATGGCTCCTGCCGGTTGCCGCACTCATGACTCGCAGGTCATGAAACAATAATGTACAAGCAACATTCATGGGCTATACCAAATCACGGTCAATCCCTGCAAAAATGAGTCAGACGTTCTACCGCCGAAGATAAAACCTCGTGAAACTCTATTTTCCAAGCGGATTTTGGCCTAGCCACGAGCGCTGAAATCTAGGGGAGGCATTTATTATTGACATCCTTTGAGGGATCACCCTACTTAAAACATCTACCATGCAAAAGAAGGGTGCATAAAAGGGATAAACTTTCACAGGCTGTTTATATATGTGTGATATGGTATAGCCCCTTTTCACAGCGCATGGTGATCTCCATCTCCACGTCCGTGGTCTGCCCATGGTGAACTTCATATCCATGCATTGTTGTCCTCGTGGTGATCTCCATCTCCATGCCATGGTGTCAACCGCCAAGTGTTACATACGATACTATGCTATTACAAACTGATAGCTACTGAATCTAAATTACATTACATGGCTTCTCATGTTGACACGCATGTCATTAATACAACAATGGGACAACCCTATGGCTCCTGCCGGTTGCCACACTCATGACTCGCAGGTCATGAAACAATAATGTACAAGCAACATTCATGGGCTATACCAAATCACGGTCAATCCCTGCAAAAATGAGTCAGACGTTCTACCGCCGATAATAAAACCTCCTAAAACTCTATTTTCCAAGCGGATTTTGGCCTAGCCAGTAGCTTCAAAATCTCGGGGAGGTATTTATAATTGACATCCTTTGAGGGATCACCCTACGTAAAACATCTACCATGCAAAAGATGGGTGCATTAAAGGGATAAACTTCACAGGCAGTTTATATATGTGTGATATGGTATAGCCCCTTTTCACAGCGCATGGTGATCTCCATCTCCACGTGCGCGGTCTGCCCATGGTGAACTTCATATCCATGCATGGTTGTCCTCGTGGTGATGTCCATCTCCACGCCATGGTGTCAACCGCCAAGTGTTACATACGATACTATGCTATTACAAACTAATAACTACTGAAAGTAAATTACATTACATGGCTTCTCATGTTGACACCCAGGTCATTAATACAATAATGGGACAACCCAATGGCTCTTGCCGGTTGCCGCACTCATGACTCGCAGGTCATGAAACAATAATGTACAAGCAACAGTCATGGGCTATACCAAATCACGGTCAATCCCTGCAAAAATGAGTCAGACGTTCTAACCCCAAAGATAAAACCTCCTGCAGCTCTATTTTCCAAGCGGATTTTGGCCTAGCCACGAGCGC
This sequence comes from Aegilops tauschii subsp. strangulata, assembly GCF_002575655.3. Lineage (NCBI taxonomy): Eukaryota > Viridiplantae > Streptophyta > Magnoliopsida > Poales > Poaceae > Aegilops > Aegilops tauschii. The sequence continues at coordinate 270,731,076 of NC_053037.3, read as the reverse complement.
TGAAATCTAGGGGAGGCATTTATTATTGACATGCTTTGAGGGATCACCCTACTTAAAACATATACCATGCAAAAGAAGGGTGGATAAAAGGGGTAAACTTTCACAGTTTGTTTATATATGTGTGATATGGTATAGCTCCTTTTCACAGCGTATGGTGATCTCCATCTCCACGTGCGCGGTCTACCCATGGTGAACTTCATATCCATGCATGGTTGTCCTCGTGGTGATCTCCATCTCCACGCCATGGTGTCAACCGCCAAGTGTTACATACGATATTACGCTATTACAAACTAATAGCTACTGAAAGTAAATTACATTACATGGCTTCTCATGTTGACACACAGGTCATTAATACAATAATGGGGAAACCCTATGGCTCCTTCCGGTTGCCGCACTCATGACTCGCAGGTCATGAAACAATAATGTACAAGCAACATTCATGGGCTATACCAAATCACGGTCAATCCCTGCAAAAATGAGTCAGACGTTCTACCGCCGAAGATAAAACCTCGTGAAACTCTATTTTCCAAGCAGATTTTGGCCTAGCCACGAGCGCTGAAATCTAGGGGAGGCATTTCTTATGGACATCCTTTGAGGGATCACCCTACTTAAAACATCTACCATGCAAAAGAAGGGTGCGTAAAAGGGATAAACTTTCACAGGCTGTTTATATATGTGTGATATGGTATAGCCCCTTTTCACAGCGCATGGTGACCTCCATCTCCATGTGCACGGTCTGCCCATGGTGAACTTCATATCCATGCATGGTTGTCCTCGTGGTGATCTCCATCTCCACGCCATGGTGTCAACCGCCAAGTGTTACATACGATACTATGCAATTACAAACTAATAGCTACTGAAAGTAAATTACATTACATGGCTTCTCATGTTGAAACGCAGGTCATTAATACAATAATGGGACAATCCTATGGCTCCTGCCGGCTGCCGCACTCATGACTCGCAGGTCATAAAACAATAATGTACAAGCAACATTCATGGGCTATACCAAATCATGGTCAATCCCTGCAAAAATGAGTCAGACGTTCTACCGCCGAAGATAAAACCTCCTGAAACTCTATTTTCCAAGCGGATTTGGTCCTAGAAACGAGCGCTGAAATCTAGGGGAGGCATTTATTATTGACATCCTTTGAGGGATCACCCTACTTAAAACATCTACCATGCAAAAGAAGGCTGCATAAAAGGGATAAACTTTCACAGGCTGTTTATATATGTGTGATATGGTATAGCCCCTTTTCACAGCGCATGGTGATCTCCATCTCCACGTGCACGGTCTGCCCATGGTGAACTTCATATCTATGCATGGTTGTCCTCGTGGTGATCTCCATCTCCACGCCATGGTGTCAACCGCCAAGTGTTACATACGATACTATGCTATTACAAACTAATAGATACTGAAAGTAAATTACATTACATGGGTTCTCATGTTGATTTGCAGGAAATTAATACAATAATGGGACAACCCTATGGCTCCTGCCGGTTGCCGCACTCATGACTCGCAGGTCATGAAACAATAATGTACAAGCAACATTCATGGGCTATACCAAATCACGGTCAATCCCTGCAAAAATGAGTCAGACGTTCTACCGCCGAAGATATAACCTCCTGAAACTCTATTTTCCAAGCGAATTTGGGCCTAGCCACGAGCGCTGACATCTAGGGGATGCATTTATTATTCACATCCTTTGAGGGATCACCCTACTTAAAACATCTACCATGCAAAAGAACGATGCATAAAAGGGATAAACTTTCACAGGCTGTTTATATATCTGTGATATGGTATAGGCCCTTTTCACAGCGCGTGGTGATCTCCATCTCCACGTGCGCGGTCTACCCATGGTGAACTTCATATCCATGCATGGTTGTCCTCGTGGTGATCTCCATCTCCAGACCATGGTGTCAACCGCCAAGTGTTACATACGATACTTTGCTATTACAAACTAATAGCTACTGAAAGTAAATTACATTACATGGCTTCTCATGTTGACACACAGGTCATTAATACAATAATGGGACAACCCTATGGCTTCTGCCGGTTGCCGCACTCATGACTCGCAGGTCATGAAACAATAATGTACAAGCAACATTCATGGGCTATACCAAATCACGGTCAATCCCTGCAAAAATGAGTCAGACGTTCTACCGCCAAAGATAAAACCTCGTGAAACTCTATTTTCCAAGCGGATTTTGGCCTAGCCACGAGCGTTGAAATCTAGGGGAGGCATTTATTATTGACATCCTTTGAGGGATCACCCTACTTAAAACATCTACCATGCAAAAGAAGGGTACATAAAAGGGATAAACTTTCACAGGCTGTTTATATATGTGTGATATGGTATAGCCCCTTTTCACAGCGCATGGTGATCTCCATCTCCACGTGCGCGGTCTGCCCATGGTGAACTTCATATCCATGCATGGTTGTCCTCGTGGTGATGTCCATCTCCACGCCATGGTGTCAACCGCCAAGTGTTACATACGATACTATGCTATTACAAACTAATAACTACTGAAAGTAAATTACATTACATGGCTTCTCATGTTGACACCCAGGTCATTAATACAATAATGGGACAACCCAATGGCTCCTGCCGGTTGCTGCACTCATGACTCGCAGGTCATGAAACAATAATGTACAAGCAACAGTCATGGGCTATACCAAATCACGGTCAATCCCTGCAAAAATGAGTCAGACGTTCTACCCCCAAAGATAAAACCTCCTGCAGCTCTATTTTCCAAGCGGATTTTGGCCTAGCCACGAGCGCTGAAATCTAGGGGAGGCATTTATTATTGACATGCTTTGAGGGATCACCCTACTTAAAACATATACCATGCAAAAGAAGGGTGGATAAAAGGGGTAAACTTTCACAGGCTGTTTATATATGTGTGATATGGTATAGCTCCTTTTCACAGCGTATGGTGATCTCCATCTCCACGTGCGCGGTCTACCCATGGTGAACTTCATATCCATGCATGGTTGTCCTCGTGGTGATCTCCATCTCCACGCCATGGTGTCAACCGCCAAGTGTTACATACGATATTACGCTATTACAAACTAATAGCTACTGAAAGTAAATTACATTACATGGCTTCTCATGTTGACACACAGGTCATTAATACAATAATGGGGAAACCCTATGGCTCCTTCCGGTTGCCGCACTCATGACTCGCAGGTCATGAAACAATAATGTACAAGCAACATTCATGGGCTATACCAAATCACGGTCAATCCCTGCAAAAATGAGTCAGACGTTCTACCGCCGAAGATAAAACCTCGTGAAACTCTATTTTCCAAGCAGATTTTGGCCTAGCCACGAGCGCTGAAATCTAGGGGAGGCATTTCTTATGGACATCCTTTGAGGGATCACCCTACTTAAAACATCTACCATGCAAAAGAAGGGTGCGTAAAAGGGATAAGCTTTCACAGGCTGTTTATATATGTGTGATATGGTATAGCCCCTTTTCACAGCGCATGGTGACCTCCATCTCCATGTGCACGGTCTGCCCATGGTGAACTTCATATCCATGCATGGTTGTCCTCGTGGTGATCTCCATCTCCACGCCATGGTGTCAACCGCCAAGTGTTACATACGATACTATGCAATTACAAACTAATAGCTACTGAAAGTAAATTACATTACATGGCTTCTCATGTTGAAACGCAGGTCATTAATACAATAATGGGACAATCCTATGGATCCTGCCGGCTGCCGCACTCATGACTCGCAGGTCATAAAACAATAATGTACAAGCAACATTCATGGGCTATACCAAATCATGGTCAATCCCTGCAAAAATGGGTCAGACGTTCTACCGCCGAAGATAAAACCTCCTGAAACTCTATTTTCCAAGCGGATTTGGGCCTAGAAACGAGCGCTGAAATCTAGGGGAGGCATTTATTATTGACATCCTTTGAGGGATCACCCTACTTAAAACATCTACCATGCAAAAGAAGGCTGCATAAAACGGATAAACTTTCACAGGCTGTTTATATATGTGTGATATGGTATAGCCCCTTTTCACAGCGCATGGTGATCTCCATCTCCACGTGCACGGTCTGCCCATGGTGAACTTCATATCTATGCATGGTTTTCCTCGTGGTGATCTCCATCTCCACGCCATGGTGTCAACCACCAAGTGTTACATACGATACTATGCTATTACAAACTAATAGATACTGAAAGTAAATTACATTACATGGGTTCTCATGTTGATTTGCAGGAAATTAATACAATAATGGGACAACCCTATGGCTCCTGCCGGTTGCCGCACTCATGACTCGCAGGTCATGAAACAATAATGTACAAGCAACATTCATGGGCTATACCAAATCACGATCAATCCCTGCAAAAATGAGTCAGACGTTCTACCGCCGAAGATATAACCTCCTGAAACTCTATTTTCCAAGCGAATTTGGGCCTAGCCACGAGCGCTGACATCTAGGGGATGCATTTATTATTGACATCCTTTGAGGGATCACCCTACTTAAAACATCTACCATGCAAAAGAACGATGCATAAAAGGGATAAACTTTCACAGGCTGTTTATATATCTGTGATATGGTATAGGCCCTTTTCACAGCGCGTGGTGATCTCCATCTCCACGTGCGCGGTCTACCCATGGTGAACTTCATATCCATGCATGGTTGTCCTCGTGGTGATCTCCATCTCCAGACCATGGTGTCAACCGCCAAGTGTTACATACGATACTTTGCTATTAGAAACTAATAGCTACTGAAAGTAAATTACATTACATGGCTTCTCATGTTGACACACAGGTCATTAATACAATAATGGGACAACCCTATGGCTTCTGCCGGTTGCCGCACTCATGACTCGCAGGTCATGAAACAATAATGTACAAGCAACATTCATGGGCTATACCAAATCACGGTCAATCCCTGCAAAAATGAGTCAGACGTTCTACCGCCAAAGATAAAACCTCGTGAAACTCTATTTTCCAAGCGGATTTTGGCCTAGCCACGAGCGCTGAAATCTAGGGGAGGCATTTATTATTGACATCCTTTGAGGGATCACCCTACTTAAAACATCTACCATGCAAAAGAAGGGTACATAAAAGGGATAAACTTTCACAGGCTGTTTATATATGTGTGATATGGTATAGCCCCTTTTCACAGCGCATGGTGATCTCCATCTCCACGTCCGTGTTCTGCCCATGGTGAACTTCATATCCATGCATTGTTGTCCTCGTGGTGATCTCCATCTCCACGCCATGGTGTCAACCGCCAAGTGTTACATACGATACTATGTTATTACAAACTGATAGCTACTGAATCTAAATTACATTACATGGCTTCTCATGTTGAAACGCATGTCATCAATACAACAATGGGACAACCCTATGGCTCCTGCCGGTTGCCGCACTCATGACTCGCAGGTCATGAAACAATAATGTACAAGCAACATTGATGGGCTATACCAAATCACGGTCAATCCCTGCAAAAATGAGTCAGACGTTCTACCGCCGAAGATAAAACCTCCTGAAACTCTATTTTCCAAGCGGATTTTGGCCTAGCCAGTAGCGCCGAAATCTCGGGGAGGTATTTATAATTGACATCCTTTGAGGGATCACCCTATGTAAAACATCTACCATGCAAAAGATGGGTGCATTAAAGGGATAAACTTCACAGGCAGTTTATATATGTGTGATATGGTATAGCCCCTTTTCACAGCGCATGGTGATCTCCATCTCCACGTGCGCGGTCTGCCCATGGTGAACTTCATATCCATGCATGGTTGTCCTCGTGGTGATGTCCATCTCCACGCCATGGTGTCAACCGCCAAGTGTTACATACGATACTATGCTATTACAAACTAATAACTACTGAAAGTAAATTACATTACATGGTTCTCATGTTGACACGCAGGTCATTAATACAATAATGGGACAACCCAATGGCTCCTGCCGGTTGCCGCACTCATGACTCGCAGGTCATGAAGAAATAATGTACAAGCAACATTCATGGGCTATACCAAATCACGGTCAATCCCTGCAAAAATGAGTCAGACGTTCTACCGCCAAAGATAAAACCTCCTGCAGCTCTATTTTCCAAGCGGATTTTGGCCTAGCCACGAGCGCTGAAATCTAGGGGAGGCATTTATTATTGAAATCCTTTGAGGGATCACCCTACTTAAAACATCTACCATGCAAAATAAGGTTGGATAAAAGGGGTAAACTTTCACAGGCTGTTTATATATGTGTGATATGGTATAGCTCCTTTTCACAGCGTATGGTGATCTCCATCTCCACGTGCGCGGTCTACCCATGGTGAACTTCATATCCATGCATGGTTGTCCTCGTGGTGATCTCCATCTCCACGCCATGGTGTCAACCGCCAAGTGTTACATACGATATTACGCTATTACAAACTAATAGCTACTGAAAGTAAATTACATTACATGGCTTCTCATGTTGACACACAGGTCATTAATACAATAATGGGACAACCCTATGGCTCCTTCCGGTTGCCGCACTCATGACTCGCAGGTCATGAAACAATAATGTACAAGCAACATTCATGGGCTATACCAACTCACGGTCAATCCCTGCAAAAATGAGTCAGACGTTCTACCGCCGAAGATAAAACCTCGTGAAACTCTATTTTCCAAGCAGATTTTGGCCTAGCCACGAGCGCTGAAATCTAGTGGAGGCATTTCTTATTGACATCCTCTGAGGGATCACCCTACTTAAAACATCTACCATGCAAAAGAAGGGTGCGTAAAAGGGATAAACTTTCACAGGCTGTTTATATATGTGTGATATGGTATAGCCCCTTTTCACAGCGCATGGTGACCTCCATCTCCATGTGCACGGTCTGCCCATGGTGAACTTCATATCCATGCATGGTTGTCCTCATGGTGATCTCCATTTCCACGCCATGGTGTCAACCGCCAAGTGTTACATACGCTACTATGCTATTACAAATTAATAGCTACTGAAAGTAAATTACATTACATGGCTTCTCATGTTGACACGTAGGTCATTAATACAACAATGGGACAACCCTATGGCTCCTACCGGTTGCCGCACTCATGACTCGCAGGTCATGAAACAATAATGTACAAGCAACATTCATGGGCTATACCAAATAACGGTCAATCCCTGCAAAAATGAGTCAGACATTCTACCGCCGAAGATAAAACCTCCTGAAACTCTATTTTCCAAGCAGATTTGGGCCTAGCCACGAGCGCAGAAATCTAGGGGAGGCATTTATTATTGACATCCTTTGAGGGATCACCCTACTTAAAACATCTACAATGCAAAACAAGGGTGCATAAATGGGATAAACTTTCATAGGATGTTTATATATGTGTGATATGGTATAGCCCCTTTTCACAGCGCATGGTGATCTCCATCTCCACGTGCGCGGTCTGCCCATGGTGAACTTCATATCCATGCATGGTTGTACTCGTGGTGATCTCCATCTCCACGCCATGGTGTCAACAGCCAAGTGTTACATACGATACTATGCTATTACAAACTAATAGCTACTGAAAGTAAATTACATTACATGGCTTCTCATGTTGACACGCAGGTCATTAATAAAATAATGGGACAACCCTATGGCTCCTGCCGGTTGTCGCACTCATGACTCGCAGGTCATGAAACAATAATGTACAGGCAACATTCATCGGCTATACGAAATCACGGTCAATCCCTGTAAAAATGAGTCAAACGTTCTACCGCCGAAGATAAAACCTCCTGAAACTCTATCTTCCAAGCGGATTTTGGCCTAGCCACGAGCGCCGAAATCTAGGGGAGGCATTTATTATTGACATCCTTTGAGGGATCACCCTACTTAAAACATCTACCATGCAAAAGAAGGGTGCATAAATGGGATAAACTTTCACAGGCTGTTTATATATGTGTGATATGGTATAACCCCTTTTCACAGCGCATGGTGATCTCCATCTCCACGTGCGTGGTCTGCCCATGGTGAACTTCATATCCAGGCATGGTTGTCCTCATGGTGATCTCCATCTCCACGCCATGGTGTCAACCGCGAAGTGTTACATACGATACTATGCCATTACAAACTAATAGCTACTGAAAGTAAATTACATTACATGGCTTCTCATGTTGACATGCAGGTCATTAATACAATAATGGGACAACCCTTTGGCTGATGCCGGTTGCCGCACTCATGACTCGCAGGTCATGAAACAATAATGTACAAGCAACATTCATGGGCTATATCAAATCACGGTCAATCCCTGCAAAAATGAGTCAGACGTTCTACCGCCGAAGATAAAACCTCCTGAAACTGTATTTTCCAAGCGGATTTTGGCCTAGCCACGAGCACTGAAATCTAGGGGAGGCATTTATTATTGACATCCTTTGAGGGATCACCCTACTTAAAACATCTACCATGCAAAAGAAGGGTGCATAAAAGGGATAAACTTTCATAGGCTGTTTATATATGTGTGATATGGTATAGCCCCTTTTCACAGCGCATGGTGATCTCCATCTCCATGTGCGCGGTCTACCCATGGTGAACTTCATATCCATGCATGGTTGTCCTCGTGGTGATCTCCATCTCCACGCCTTGGTGTCAACCGCCAAGTGTTACATACAATACTATGCTATTACAAACAAATAGCTACTGTAAGTAAATTACATTACATGGTTTCTCATGTTGACACGCAGGTCATTAATACAATAATGGGACAACCCTATGGCTACTGCCGGTTGCCGCACTCGTGACTCGCAGGTCATGAAACAATAATGTACAAGCAACATTCATGGGCTATGCCAAATCACGGTCAATCCCTGCAAAAATGAGTCGGACATTCTATCGCCGAAGATAAAACCTCCTGAAACACTATTTTCCAAGAGGATTTTAGCCAAGCCAGGAGCGCCGAAATCTCGGGGAGGAATTTATTATTGACATCCTTTGAGGGATCACCCTACTTAATACATCTACCATGCAAAAGAAGGGTGCATAAAAGGGATAAACTTTCACAGGCTATTTATATATGTGTGATATGGTATAGCCCCTTTTCACAGCGCATGGTGATCTCCATCTCCACGTGCGCAGTCTACCCATGGTGAACTTCATATCCATGCATGGTTGTCCTCGTGGTGATCTCCATCTCCACGCCATGGTGTCAGCCGCCAAGTGTTACATATGATACTATGCTATTACAAACTAATAGCTACTGAAAGTAAATTACATTACATGGCTTCTCATGTTGACACGCAGGTCATTAATACAATAATGGGAGAACCCTATGGCTCCTGCCGGTAGCCGCACTCATGACTCGCAGGTCATGAAACAATAATGTACAAGCAACATTCATGGGCTATACCAAATCATAGTCAATCCCTGCAAAAATGAGTCAGACGTTCTACCGCCCAAGATAAAACCTCCTGCAACTCTATTTTCCAAGCGGATTTTGGCCTAGCCACAAGCGCTGAAATCTAGGGGAGGCATTGATTATTGACATCCATTGAGGGATCACCCTACTTAAGACCTCTGCCATGCAAAAGAAGGGTGGATAAAAGGGATAAACTTTCACAGGCTGTTTATATATGTGTGATATGGTATAGCCCCTTTTTCACAGCGCATGGTGATCTCCATCTCCACGTGCGCGGTCTACCCATGGTGAACTTCATATGCATGCATGGTTGTCCTCGTGGTGATCTCCATCTCCACGCCTTGGTGTCAACCGCCAAGTGTTACATACAATACTATGCTATTACAAACAAATAGCTACTGTAAGTAAATTACATTACATGGTTTCTCATGTTGACACGCAGGTCATTAATACAATAATGGGACAACCCTATGGCTACTGCCGGTTGCCGCACTCGTGACTCGCAGGTCATGAAACAATAATGTACAAGCATCATTCATGGGCTATGCCAAATAACGGTCAATCCCTGCAAAAATGAGTCGGACATTCTATCGCCGAAGATAAAACCTCCTGAAACACTATTTTCCAAGAGGATTTTAGCCTAGCCAGGAGCGCCGAAATCTCGGGGAGGAATTTATAATTGACAACCTTTGAGGGATCACCTTACGTAAAAAATCTACCATGTAAAAGATGGGTACATAAAAGGGATAAACTTCATAGGCAGTTTATATATGTGTGATATGGTATAGCCCATTTTCATAGCGCATGGTGATCTCCATCTCCACGTGCGCGGTCTGCCCACGGTGAACTTCATATCCATGCATGGTTGTCCTCGTGGTGATCTCCATCTCCACGCCATGGTGTCAACCGCCAATTGTTACATACCGTACTATGCTATTACAAACTAATAGCTACTGAATGTAAATTACATTACATGGCTTCTCATGTTGACACGCAGGTCATTAATACAATAATGGCACAACCCTATGGCTCCTGCCGGTTGCCGCACTCATGACTCGCAGGTCATGAAACAATAATGTACAAGCAACATTCATGGGCTATACCAAATCACGGTCAATCCCTGCAAAAATGAGTCAGACGTTCTACCGCCGAAGATAAAACCTCCTGAAACTCTATTTTCCAAGCGGATTTTGGCATAGCCACGAGCGCTGAAATCTAGGGGAGGCATTTGTTCTTGACATCCTTTGAGGGATCACCCTACTTAAAATATCTACCATGCAAAAGAAGGGAGCATAAAAGGGATAAACTTTCATAGGCTGTTTATATATGTGTGATATGGTATAGCCCCTTTTCACAGCGCATGGTGATCTCCATCTCCATGTGCGCGGTCTGCCCATGGTGAACTTCATATCCATGCATGGTTGTCCTCGTGGTGATCTCCATCTCCACACCATGGTGTCAACCGCCAAGTGTTACATACGATACTATGCTATTACAAACTAATAGCTACTGAAAGTAAATTACATTACATGGCTTCTCATGTTGACACGCAGGTCATTAATACAATAATGGGACAACCCTATGGCTCCTGCCGATTGCCGCACTCATGACTCGCAGGTCATGAAACAATAATGAACAAGCAACATTCATGGGCTATACCAAATCACGGTCAATCCCTGTAAAAATTAGTCAGACGTTCTACCGCCGAAGATAAAACCTCCTGAAACTCTATTTTCCAAGCGGATTTTTGCCTAGCCACGAGCGCTGAAATCTAGGGGAGGCATTTATTATTGACATCCTTTGAGGGATCACCCTAATTAAAACATCTACCATGCAAAAGAAGGGTGCATAAAAGGGATAAACTTTCTCAGGCTGTTTATATATGTGTGATATGGTATAGCCCCTTTTCACAGAGCATGGTGATCTCCATCTCCACGTGCGCGGTCTGCCCATGGTGAACTTCATATCCATGCATGGTTGTCCTCATGGTGATCTCCAACTCCACGCCATGGTGTCAACCGCGAAGTGTTACATACGATACTATGCTATTACAAACTAATAGCTACTGAATGTAAATTACATTACATGGCTTCTCATGTTGACACGCAGGTCATTAATACAATAATGGGACAACCCTATGGCTCCTGCCGGTTGCCACACTCATGACTCGCAGGTCATGAAACAATAATGTACAAGCAACATTCATGGGCTATACCAAATCAGGGCCAATCCCTGCAAAAATGAGTCAGACGTTCTACCGCCGAAGATAAAACCTCCTGAAACTCTATTTCCCAAGCGGATTTTGGCCTAGCCACGACCGCTGAAACCTAGGGGAGGCATTTATTATTGATATCCTTTGAGGGACACCCTACTTAAAACATCTACCATGCAAAAGAAGGGTGTATAAAAGGGATAAACTTTCACATGCTGTTTATATATGTGTGATATGGTATAGCCCCTTTTCACAGCGCATGGTGATCTCCATCTCCATGTGCGCGGTCTGCCCATGGTGAACTTCATATCCATGCATTGCTGTCCTCGTGGTGATCTCCATCTCCAAGCCATCGTGTCAACCGCCAAGTGTTACATACGATACTATGCTATTACAAACTAATAGCTACTGAATGTAAATTACATTACATGGCTTCTCATGTTGACACGCAGATCATTAATACAATAATGGGACAACCCAATGGCTCCTGCCGGTTGCCGCACTCATGACTCGCAGGGCATGATACAATAATGTACAAGCAACATTCATGGGCTATACCAAATCACGGTCAATCCCTGCAAAAATGAGTCAGACGTTCTACCGCCGAAGATAAAACCTCCTGCAACTCTATTTTCCAACCGGATTTTTGCCTAGCCACGAGCGCTGAAATCTAGGGGAGGCATTTATTATTGAAATCCTTTGAGGGATCACCCTACTTAAAACATCTAGCATGCAAAAGAAGGATGCATAAAAGGGATAAACTTTCACATGCTGTTTATATATGTGTGATATGGTATAGCCCCTTTTCACAGCGCATGGTGATCTCCATCTCCACGTGCGCGGTCTGCCCATGGTGAACTTCATATCCATGCATGCTTGTCCTCGAGATGATCTCCATCTCCACGCCATGGTATCAACCGCCAAGTGTTACGTACGATACTATGCTATTACAAACTAATAGCTACTGAAAGTAAATTACATTACATGGCTTCTCATGTTGACACGCAGGTCATTAATACAATAATGGGACAACCCTATGGCTCCTGCCGATTGCCGCACTCATAACTCGCAGGTCATGAAACAATAATGTATAAGCAACATTCATGGGCTATACCAAATCACGGTCAATCCCTGCAAAAATGAGTCAGACGTTCGACCGCCGAAGATAAAACCTCCTGAAACTCTATTTTCCAAGCGGATTTTGGCCTAGCCAGTAGCGCCGAAATCTCGGGGAGGTATTTATAATTGAAATCCTTTGAGGGATCACCCTACGTAAAACATCTACCATGCAAAAGATGGGTGCATTAAAGGGATAAACTTCACAGGCAGTTTATATATGTGTGATATGGTATAACTCCTTTTCACAGCGCATGGTGATCTCCATCTCCACGTGCGCGGTCTGCCCATGGTGAACTTCATATCCATGCATGGTTGTCCTCGTGGTGATGTCCATCTCCATGCCATGGTGTCAACCGCCAAGTGTTACATACGATACTATGCTATTACAAACTAATAACTACTGAAAGTAAATTACATTACATGGCTTCTCATGTTGACACGCAGGTCATTAATACAATAATGGGACAACCCTATGGCTCCTGCCGATTGCCGCACTCATGACTCGCAGGTCATGAAACAATAATGAACAAGCAACATTCATGGGCTATACCAAATCACGGTCAATCCCTGTAAAAATTAGTCAGACGTTCTACCGCCGAAGATAAAACCTCCTGAAACTCTATTTTCCAAGCGGATTTTTGCCTAGCCACGAGCGCTGAAATCTAGGGGAGGCATTTATTATTGACATCCTTTGAGGGATCACCCTAATTAAAACATCTACCATGCAAAAGAAGGGTGCATAAAAGGGATAAACTTTCTCAGGCTGTTTATATATGTGTGATATGGTATAGCCCCTTTTCACAGAGCATGGTGATCTCCATCTCCACGTGCGCGGTCTGCCCATGGTGAACTTCATATCCATGCATGGTTGTCCTCATGGTGATCTCCAACTCCACGCCATGGTGTCAACCGCGAAGTGTTACATACGATACTATGCTATTACAAACTAATAGCTACTGAATGTAAATTACATTACATGGCTTCTCATGTTGACACGCAGGTCATTAATACAATAATGGGACAACCCTATGGCTCCTGCCGGTTGCCACACTCATGACTCGCAGGTCATGAAACAATAATGTACAAGCAACATTCATGGGCTATACCAAATCAGGGCCAATCCCTGCAAAAATGAGTCAGACGTTCTACCGCCGAAGATAAAACCTCCTGAAACTCTATTTCCCAAGCGGATTTTGGCCTAGCCACGACCGCTGAAACCTAGGGGAGGCATTTATTATTGATATCCTTTGAGGGACACCCTACTTAAAACATCTACCATGCAAAAGAAGGGTGTATAAAAGGGATAAACTTTCACATGTTGTTTATATATGTGTGATATGGTATAGCCCCTTTTCACAGCGCATGGTGATCTCCATCTCCATGTGCGCGGTCTGCCCATGGTGAACTTCATATCCATGCATTGCTGTCCTCGTGGTGATCTCCATCTCCAAGCCATCGTGTCAACCGCCAAGTGTTACATACGATACTATGCTATTACAAACTAATAGCTACTGAATGTAAATTACATTACATGGCTTCTCATGTTGACACGCAGATCATTAATACAATAATGGGACAACCCAATGGCTCCTGCCGGTTGCCGCACTCATGACTCGCAGGGCATGAAACAATAATGTACAAGCAACATTCATGGGCTATACCAAATCACGGTCAATCCCTGCAAAAATGAGTCAGACGTTCTACCGCCGAAGATAAAACCTCCTGCAACTCTATTTTCCAACCGGATTTTTGCCTAGCCACGAGCGCTGAAATCTAGGGGAGGCATTTATTATTGAAATCCTTTGAGGGATCACCCTACTTAAAACATCTAGCATGCAAAAGAAGGATGCATAAAAGGGATAAACTTTCACATGCTGTTTATATATGTGTGATATGGTATAGCCCCTTTTCACACCGCATGGTGATCTCCATCTCCACGTGCGCGGTCTGCCCATGGTGAACTTCATATCCATGCATGCTTGTCCTCGAGATGATCTCCATCTCCACGCCATGGTATCAACCGCCAAGTGTTACGTACGATACTATGCTATTACAAACTAATAGCTACTGAAAGTAAATTACATTACATGGCTTCTCATGTTGACACGCAGGTCATTAATACAATAATGGGACAACCCTATGGCTCCTGCCGATTGCCGCACTCATAACTCGCAGGTCATGAAACAATAATGTATAAGCAACATTCATGGGCTATACCAAATCACGGTCAATCCCTGCAAAAATGAGTCAGACGTTCTACCGCCGAAGATAAAACCTCCTGAAACTCTATTTTCCAAGCGGATTTTGGCCTAGCCAGTAGCGCCGAAATCTCGGGGAGGTATTTATAATTGACATCCTTTGAGGGATCACCCTACGTAAAACATCTACCATGCAAAAGATGGGTGCATTAAAGGGATAAACTTCACAGGCAGTTTATATATGTGTGATATGGTATAACTCCTTTTCACAGCGCATGGTGATCTCCATCTCCACGTGCGCGGTCTGCCCATGGTGAACTTCATATCCATGCATGGTTGTCCTCGTGGTGATGTCCATCTCCATGCCATGGTGTCAACCGCCAAGTGTTACATACGATACTATGCTATTACAAACTAATAACTACTGAAAGTAAATTACATTACATGGCTTCTCATGTTGACACGCAGGTCATTAATACAATAATGGGACAACCCTATGGCTCCTGCCGGTTGCCACACTCATGACTCGCAGGTCATGAAACAATAATGTACAAGCAACATTCATAGGCTATACCAAATCACGGTCAATCCCTGCAAAAATGAGTCAGACGTTCTACCGCCGAAGATAAAACCTCCTGCAGCTCTATTTTCCAAGCGGATTTTGGCCTAGCCAGTAGCGCAGAAATCTCGGGGAGGTATTTATAATTGACATCCTTTGAGGGATCACCCTACGTAAAACATCTACCATGCAAAAGAAGGGTGCATTAAAGGGATAAACTTCACAGGCAGTTTATATATGTGTGATATGGTATAGCTCCTTTTCACAGCGCATGGTGATCTCCATCTCCACGTGCGCGGTCTGCCCATGGTGAACTTCATATCCATGCATGGTTGTCCTCGTGGTGATGTCCATCTCCACGCCATGGTGTCAACCGCCAAGTGTTACATACGATACTATGCTATTACAAACTAATACCTACTGAAAGTAAATTACATTACATGGCTTCTCATGTTGACACGCAGGTCATTAATACAATAATGGGACAACCCAATGGCTCCTGCCGGTTGCCGCACTCATGACTCGCAGGTCATGAAACAATAATGTACAAGCAACATTCATGGGCTATACCAAATCACGGTCAATCCCTGCAAAAATGAGTCAGACGTTCTACCGCCAAAGATAAAACCTCCTGTAGCTCTATTTTCCAAGCGGATTTTGGCCTAGCCACGAGCGCTGAAATCTAGGGGAGGCATTTATTATTGACATCCTTTGACGGATCACCCTACTTAAAACATCTACCATGCAAAATAAGGGTGGATAAAAGGGGTAAACTTTCACAGGCTGTTTATATATGTGTGATATGGTATAGCTCCTTTTCACAGCGTATGGTGATCTCCATCTCCACGTGCGCGGTCTACCCATGGTGAACTTCATATCCATGCATGGTTGTCCTCGTGGTGATCTCCATCTCCACTCCATGGTGTCAACCGCCAAGTGTTGCATACGATATTATGCTATTACAAACTAATAGCTACTGAAAGTAAATTACATTACATGGCTTCACATGTTGACAAGCAGGTCATTAATACAATAATGGGACAACCCTATGGCTCCTGCCGGTTGCCGCTCTGATGACTCGCAGGTCATGAAACAATAATGTACAAGCAACATTCATGGGCTATACCAAATCACGGTCAATCCCTGCAAAAATGAGTCAGACTTCTACCGCCGAAGATAAAACCTCCTGAAACTCTATTTTCCAAGCGGATTTTGCCCTAGCCAGTAGCGCCGAAATCTCGGGGAGGTATTTATAATTGACATCCTTTGAGGGATCACCCTACGTAAAACATCTACCATGCAAAAGATGGGTGCATTAAAGGGATAAACTTCACAGGCAGTTTATATATGTGTGATATGGTATAGCTCCTTTTCACAGCGCATGGTGATCTCCATCTCCACGTGCGCGGTCTGCCCATGGTGAACTTCATATCCATGCATGGTTGTCCTCGTGGTGATGTCCATCTCCACGCCATGGTGTCAACCGCCAAGTGTTACATACGATACTATGCTATTACAAACTAATACCTACTGAAAGTAAATTACATTACATGGCTTCTCATGTTGACACGCAGGTCATTAATACAATAATGGGACAACCCAATGGCTCCTGCCGGTTGCCGCACTCATGACTCGCAGGTCATGAAACAATAATGTACAAGCAACATTCATGGGTTATACCAAATCACGGTCAATCCCTGCAAAAATGAGTCAGACGTTCTACCGCCAAAGATAAAACCTCCTGTAGCTCTATTTTCCAAGCAAATTTTGGCCTAGCCACGAGCGCTGAAATCTAGGGGAGGCATTTATTATTGACATCCTTTGAGGGATCACCCTACTTAAAACATCTACCATGCAAAATAAGGGTGGATAAAAGGGGTAAACTTGCACAGGCTGTTTATATATGTGTGATATGGTATAGCTCCTTTTCACAGCGTATGGTGATCTCCATCTCCACGTGCGCGGTCTACCCATGGTGAACTTCATATCCATGCATGGTTGTCCTCGTGGTGATCTCCATCTCCACTCCATGGTGTCAACCGCCAAGTGTTGCATACGATATTATGCTATTACAAACTAATAGCTACTGAAAGTAAATTACATTACATGGCTTCTCATGTTGACACGCAGGTCATTAATACAATAATGGGACAACCCTATGGCTCCTGCCGGTTGCCGCTCTCATGACTCGCAGGTCATGAAACAATAATGTACAAGCAACATTCATGGGCTATACCAAATCACGGTCAATCCCTGCAAAAATGAGTCAGACTTCTACCGCCGAAGATAAAACCTCCTGAAACTCTATTTTCCAAGCGGATTTTGCCCTAGCCAGTAGCGCCGAAATCTCGGGGAGGTATTTATAATTGACATCCTTTGAGGGATCACCCTACGTAAAACATCTACCATGCAAAAGATGGGTGCATTAAAGGGATAAACTTCACAGGCAGTTTATATATGTGTGATATGGTATAGCTCCTTTTCACAGCGCATGGTGATCTCCATCTCCACGTGCGCGGTCTGCCCATGGTGAACTTCATATCCATGCATGGTTGTCCTCGTGGTGATGTCCATCTCCACGCCATGGTGTCAACTGCCAAGTGTTACATACGATACTATGCTATTACAAACTAATAACTACTGAAAGTAAATTACATTACATGGCTTCTCATGTTGACACGCAGGTCATTAATACAATAATGGGACAACCCTATGGCTCCTGCCGGTTGCCGCACTCATGACTCGCAGGTCATGAAACAATAATGTACAAGCAACATTCATGGGCTATACCAAATCACGGTCAATGCCTGCAAAAATGAGTCAGACGTTCTACCGCCGAAGATAAAACCTCCTGCAGCTCTATTTTCCAAGCGGATTTTGGCCTAGCCAGTAGCGCAGAAATCTCGGGGAGGTATTTATAATTGACATCCTTTGAGGGATCACCCTACGTAAAACATCTACCATGCAAAAGATGGGTGCATTAAAGGGATAAACTTCACAGGCAGTTTATATATGTGTGATATGGTATAGCTCCTTTTCACAGCGCATGGTGATCTCCATCCCCACGTGCGCGGTCTGCCCATGGTGAACTTCATATCCATGCATGGTTGTCCTCGTGGTGATGTCCATCTCCACGCCATGGTGTCAACCGCCAAGTGTTACATACGATACTATGCTATTACAAACTAATACCTACTAAAAGTAAATTACATTACATGGCTTCTCATGTTGACACGCAGGTCATTAATACAATAATGGGACAACCCAATGGCTCCTGCCGGTTGCCGCACTCTTGACTCGCAGGTCATGAAACAATAATGTACAAGCAACATTCATGGGCTATACCAAATCACGGTCAATCCCTGCAAAAATGAGTCAGACGTTCTACCGCCAAAGATAAAACCTCCTGCGGCTCTATTTTCCAAGCGGATTTTGGCCTAGCCACGAGCGCTGAAATCTAGGGGAGGCGTTTATTATTGACATCCTTTGAGGGATCACCCTACTTAAAACATCTATAATGCAAAATAAGGGTGGATAAAAGGGGTAAACTTTCACAGGCTGTTTATATATGTGTGATATGGTATAGCTCCTTTTCACAGCGTATGGTGATCTCCATCTCCACGTGCGCGGTCTACCCATGGTGAACTTCATATCCATGCATGGTTGTCCTCGTGGTGATCTCCATCTCCACTCCATGGTGTCAACCGCCAAGTGTTACATACGATATTATGCTATTACAAACTAATAGCTACTGAAAGTAAATTACATTACATGGCTTCTCATGTTGACACGCAGGTCATTAATACAATAATGGGACAACCCTATGGCTCCTGCCGGTTGCCGCTCTCATGACTCGCAGGTCATGAAACAATAATGTACAAGCAACATTCATGGGCTATACCAAATCACAGTCAATCCCTGCAAAAATGAGTCAGACATTCTACCGCCGAAGATAAAACCTCCTGAAACTCTATTTTCCAAGAGGATTTTAGCCTACCCAGGAGCGCCGAAATCTCGGGGAGGTATTTATATTTGAGATCCTTTGAGGGATCACCCTACGTAAAACATCTACCATGCAAAAGATGGGTGCATAAAAGGGATAAACTTCACAGGCAGTTTATATATGTGTGATATGGTATAGCCCCTTTTCACAACGCATGGTGATCTCCATCTCCACGTGCGCGGTCCGCCCATGGTGAACTTCATATCCATGCATGTTTGTCCTCGTGGTGATCTCCATCTCCACTCCATGGTGTCAACCGCCAAGTGTTACATACGATACTATGCTATTACAAACTAATAGCTACTGAAAGTAAATTACATTACATGGCTTCTCATGTTGACACGCAGGTCATTAATACAATAATGGGACAACCCAATGGCTCCTTCCGGTAGCCGCACTCATGACTCGCAGGTCATGAAACAATAATGTACAAGCAACAATCATGGGCTATACCAAATAATGGTCAATACCTGCAAAAATTAGTCAGACGTTCTACCGCCGAAGATAAATACTCCTGAAACTCTTTTTTCCAAGCGGATTTTGGCCTAGCCATGAGCGCTGAAATCTAGGGGAGGCATTTATTATTGACATCCTTTGAGGGATCACCCTACTTAAAACATCTACCATGCATGCAAAAGAAGGGTGCATAAAAGGGATAAACTTTCACAGGATGTTTATATATGTGTGATATGGTATAGCCCCTTTTCACAGCGCATGGTGATCTCCATCTCCACGTGCGCGGTCTGCCCATGGTGAACTTCATATCCATGCATGGTTGTCCTCGTGGTGATCTCCATCTCCACGCCATGGTGTCAACCGCCAAGTGTTACATACGATACTATGCTATTTCAAACTAATAGCTACTGAAAGTAAATTACATTACATGGCTTCTCATGTTGACACGCAGGTCATTAATACAATAATGGGACAACCCTATGGCTCCTGCCGGTTGCCGCACTCATGACTCGCGGGTCATGAAACAATAATGCACAAGCAACATTCATGGGTTATACCAAATCATGGTCAATCCCTGCAAAAATGAGTCATACGTTCTACCGCCGAAGATGAAACCTCCTGAAACTCTTTTTTCCAAGCAGATTTTGGCCTAGCCAGGAGCGCCGAAATCTCGGGGAGGTATTTATAATTGACATCCTTTGAGGGATCACCCTACGTAAAACATCTACCATGCAAAAGATGGGTGCATAAAAGGGATAAACTTCACACGCAGTTTATATATTTGTGATATGGTATAGCCCCTTTTCACAACCCATGGTGATCTCCAACTCCACGTGCGCGGTCTTCCCATGGTGAACTTCATATCCACGCATGGTTGTCATCGTGGTGATCTCCATCTCCACGCCATGGTGTCATCCGCCAAGTGTTACATACGATACTACGCTATTACAAACTAATAGCTACTGAAAGTAAATTACATTACATGGCTTCTCATGTTGACACGCAGGTCATTAATACAATAATGGGACAACCCTACGGCTCCTGCCGGTTGCCGCACTCATGATTCGCAGGTCATGAAACAATAATTTACAAGCAACATTCATGGGCTATACCAAATCACGGTCAATCCCTGCAAAAATGAGTCAGACATTCTACCGCCAAATATAAAACCTCCTGAAACTCTATTTTCCAAGCGGATTTTGGCCTAGCCACGAGCGCTGAAATCTAGGGGAGGAATTTATTATTGACATCCTTTAAGGGATCACCCTACTTAAAACATCTACCATGCAAAAGAAGGTGGATAAAAGGGATAAACTTTCACAGGCTGTTTATATATGTGTGATATGGTATAGCCCCTTTCCACAGCGCATGGTGATCTCCATCTCCACGTGCGCGGTCTGCCCATGGTGAACTTCATATCCACGCATGGTTGTCCTCATGGTGATCTCCTTCTCCATGCCATGGTGTCAACCGCCAAGTGTTACATACGATACTATGCCATTACAAACTAATAGCTACTGAAAGTAAATTACATTACATGGCTTCTCATGTTGACACGCAGGTCAATAATACAATAATAGGAAAATCCTTTGGCTCCTGCCGGTTGCCGCACTCATGACTCGCAGGTCATTAAACAATAGTGTACAAGCAACATTCATGGGCTATACCAAATCACGGTCAATCCCTGCAAAAATGAGTCAGACATTCTACCGCCGAAGATAAAACCTCCTGAAACTCTTTTTTCCAAGCGGATTTTGGCCTAGCCAAGAGCGCCGAAATCTCGGGGAGGTATTTATAATTGACATCCTTTGAGGGATCACCCTACGTAAAAAATCTACCATGCAAAAGATGGGTGCATAAAAGGGATAAACTTCACACGCAGTTTATATATGTGTGATATGGTATAGCCCCTTTTCACAGCGCATGGTGATCTCCATCTCCACGTGCGCGGTCTGCCCATGGTGAACTTCATATCCATGCATGGTTGTCCTCGTGGTGATCTCCATCTCCACGCCATGGTGTCGACGGCCAAGTGTTACATAAAATACTATGCTATTACAAACTTATAGCTACTGAAGTTAAATTACATTACATGGCTTCTCATGTTGACACACAGGTCATTAATACAACTGGGACAACCATATGGATCCTGTCGGTTGCCACTCATGACTCGCAGGTCACGAAACAATACTGTACAAGCAACATTCATGTGCTATTCCAAATCACGGTCAATCCCTGCAAAAATGAGTCAGACGTTCTACCGCCGAAGATAAAACCTCCTGAAACTCTATTTTCCAAGCGGATTTTGGCCTAGCCAGGAGCGCTGAAATCTCGGGGAGGCATTTATAATTGACATCCTTTGAGGGATCAACCTACTTAAAACATCTACCATGCAAAAGAAGGGTGCATAAAAGGGATAAACTTTCACAGGCTGTTTATATGTGTGATATGGTATAGCCCCTTTTCACATCGCATGGTGATCTCCATCTCCACGTGCGCGGTCTGCCCATGGTGAACTTCATATCCACGCATGGTTGTCCTCATGGTGATATCCATCTCCACGCCATGGTGTCAACCGCCAAGTGTTACATAAGATACTATGCTATTACAAACTAATAGCTACTGAAAGTAAATTACATTACATGGCTTCTCATGTTGACACGCAGGTCATTAATTCAATAATGGGACAACCCTATGGCTCCTGCCGGTTGCCGCACTCATGACTCGCAGGTCATGAAACAATAATGTACAAGCAACATTGATGGGCTATACCAAATCACAGTCAATCCCTGCAAAAATGAGTCAGACATTCTACCGCCAAAGATAAAACCTCCTGAAACTCTGTTTTCCAAGCGGATTTTGGCCTAGCCAGGAGCGCCGAAATTTCGGGGTGGCATTTATAATAGACATCCTTTGAGGAATCACCCTACATAAAACATCTACCATGCAAAAGAAGGGTGCATAAAAGGGATAAACTTTCACAGGCTGTTTATATATGTGTGATATGGTATAGCCCCTTTTCACAATGCATGGTGATCTCCATCTCCACGTGCGCTGTCTGCCCATGGTGATCTTCATCTCCATGCATGGTTGTCCTCTTGGTGATCTCCATCTCCACACCATGGTGTCAACCACCAAGTGTTACATAAGATACTCATCTATTACAAACAAATAGCTGCTGAAATGAAATTACATTACATCGCATCTCATGTTGACACGCGGGTCATTAATACAATAATTGGACAACCATATAGCTCCTGACAGTTGCTGCACTCATGACTCACAGGTCATGAAACAATAATGTACAAGCAACATTCATGGGCTATACCAAATCATAGTCATTCCCTGCAAAAATGAGTCACACGTTCTACCGTCGAAGAAAAAACCTCCTGAAGCAATATTTCCCTAGCGGATTTTGGCTTAGCCAGGAGCGCCAAAATCTTGGGGAGTAATTATAATTGAAATCCTTTGAGGGATCACCCTACATAAAACATATATCATGCAAAGGAAGGGTGCATAAAAGGGATAAACTTTCACAGGCAGTTTATATATGTGTGATATGGTATAGCCCCTTTTCGCAGCGCATGGTGATCTCCATCTCCACGTGCGCGGTCTGCCCATGGTGATCTTTATCTCCTTGCATGGTTGTACTCATGGTGATCTCCATCTCCACGCCATGGTGTCAACCGCAAAGTGTTATATAAGACACTATGCTATGACAAACAAATAGCTACCGAAAGTAAATTACATTACACGGCTTCTCATGTTGACACGCAGGTCATTAATACAATAATGGGACAACCATATTGCTCCTGCCGGTTGCCACACTCATGACTCGTTGGTCATGAAACAATAATTTACACGCAACAATCATGGGCTATACCAAATCACAGTGATTCCCTCCAAAAATTAGTCACAGGTTCTATCGCCGAAGATAAAACCTCATCAAACTGTATTTTCCAAGCGGATTTTGGCCTTGCCAGGAGCGCCGAAATCTCGGGGAGGTATTTATAATTGACATCCTTTGAGGGATCACCCTACGTAAAACATCTACTATGCAAAAGAAGGGTGCATAAAAGGGATAAACTTTCAAAGGCAGTTTATATATGTGTGATATGGTATAGCCCCTTTTCAGAGCGCATGGTGATCTCCATCTCCACGTGCGCGGTCTGCCCATGGTGATCTTCATCTCCATGCATGGTTGTCCTCATGGTGATCTCCATCTCCACGCCATGGTGTCAAAAGCCAAGTGTTACATAAGATACTATGCTTTTACAAACTAATAGCTACTGAAAGTAAATTACATTACATGGCTTCTCATTTTGACACGCAGGTCATTAATACAATAATGGGACAACAATATGGCTCCTGCCGGTTGCTGCACTCATGACTCGCAGGTCATGAAACAATAATGTACAAGCAGCATTCATGGGCTATGCCAAATCACAGTCATTCCCTGCAAAAATGAGTCAGACGTTCTACCGCCGAAGCAAAAACCTCCTGAAACTCTATTTTCCAAGCGTATTTTGGCTTAGCTAGGAGCGCCGAAATCTCGGGGAGACATTTATAATTGACATCCTTTGAGGGTTCACCCTACTTAAACGTCTACCATGCAAAAGAAGGGTGCATGAAAGAGATAAACTTTCATAGGCAGTTTATATAATTGTGATATAGTATAGCCACTTTTCACAGCGCATGGTGATCTCCATCTCCACGTGCGCGGTCTGCCCATGGTGATCTTCATCTACATGCATGGTTGTCCTCGTGGTGACCTCCATCTCCATGCCATGGTGTCAACCGCCAAGTGTTACAAAACATACTATGCTATTACAATCTAATAGCTACTGAATGTAAATTACATTACCTGGCTTCTCATGTTGACACGCGGGTCATTAATACAATAATGGGACAACCATATAGCTCCGGCCGGTTGCCGCACTCATGACTCGCAGGTCATGAAACAATAATGTACAAGAAACATTCATGGGCTATACCAAATCACAGTCAATCCCTGCAAAAATGAGTCAGACGTTCTACCGCCGAAGATAAAACCTCCTGAAACTCTATTTTCCAAGCGGATTTTGGCCTAGCCAGGAGCGCTGAAATCTCGGGGAGGAATTTATAATATACATCTTTTGAGGGTCACCCTACTTAAAACATCTACCATGCAAAAGAAGGGCGGATAAAAGGGATAAACTTTCCCAGGCTGTTTATATATGTGTGATATGGTATAGCCACTTTTCAAAGCGCATGGTGATCTCCATCTCCACGTGCGCGGTCTGCCCATGGTGATCTTCATCTGCATGCATGGTTGTCCTCGTGGTGATCTCCGTCTCCACGCCATGGTGTCAACCGCCAAGTGTTACAAAACATACTATGCTACTACAAACTACTAGCTACTGAATGTAAATTACATTACATGGCTTCTCATGTTGACACGCAGGTCATTAATATAATAATGGGACAACCATATGGCTCCTGCCGGTTGCCGCACTCATGAATCGCAGGTCATGAAACAATAATGTACAAGGAACATTCATCGGCTATACCAAATCAGAGTTAATCCGTGTAAAAATGAGTCAGACGTCCTATAGCCGAAGATAAAACCTCCTGAAACTCTATTTTCCAAGCGGATTTTGGCCTAGCCAGGAGCACCAAAATCTCGGGGAGGCATTTATAATTGACAACCATTAAGGGATCACCCTACTTAGAACATCTACCATGCAAAGAAGGGTGCATAAAAGGGATAAACTTTCACAGGCTGTTTATATATCTGTGATATGGTATAGCCCCTTTTCACAGTGCATGGTGATCTCCAGCTCCACGTGCACGGTCTACCCATCATGATCTTCTTCTCCATGCATGGTTGTCCGCGTGGTGATCTCCATCTCCACGCCATGGTGTCAACCGCCAAGTGTTACATAAGATACTATGCTATTATAAACTAATAGCCACTGAAAATATATTACATTACATGGCTTCTCATGTTGACACGCAAGTCACTTATACAATAATGGGACAACCATATGGCTCTTGCTGGTTGCCGCACTCATGACTCACAGGTAATGAAACAATATTGTACAAGCAACATTCATGGGCTATACCAAATCATAGTCATTCCCTGCAAAAATGAGTCAGACGTTCTACCGCTGAAGATAAAACCTCCTCAAACTCTATTTTCCAAGCGGATTTTGGCCTAGCCAGGAGCGCGAAATCTCGGGGAGGCATTTATAATTGACATCCTTTGAGGTATGACCCTACTTTAACATCTACCATGCAAAAGAAGGGTGCATAAAAGGGATAAACTTTCCCAGGTAGTTTATATGTGTGATATGGTATAGCCACTTTTCACAGCGCATGGTGATCTCCATCTCCACGTGCGCGGTCTGCCCATGCTAATCTTCATCTCCATGCATGGTTGTCCTCATGGTGATCTCCATCTCCACGCCATGGTGTCAACCTCCAAGTGTTACATAAGGTACTATGCTATTACAATCTAATAGCTACTGAAAGTAAATTACATTACATGGCTTCTCATGTTGACACGCAAGTGATTAATACAATAATGGGACAACCATATGCCTCCTGCCGGTTGCCGCACTCATGACTCGCAGGTCATGAAACAATAATGTACAAGAGACATTGATGGGCTATACCAAATCACAGTCAATCCCTGCAAAAATGAGTCAGACGTTCTACCGCCGAAGATAAAACCTCCTGAAACTCTATTTTCCAAGCGGATTTTGGCCTAGCCAGGAGCGCTGAAATCTCGGGGAGGAATTTATAATATACATCTTTTGAGGGTCACCCTACTTAAAACATCTACCATGCAAAAGAAGGGCGCATAAAATGGATAAACTTTCCCAGGCTGTTTATATATGTGTGATATGGTATAGCCCCTTTTCACAATGCACGGTGATCTCGATCTCCATGTGCACGGTCTGCCCATGGTGATCTTCATCTCCATGCATGGTTGTCCTCGTGGTGATCTCCATCTCCATGCCTTTGTGTCAACCCGCAAGTTTTACATAAGATACTATGCTATTACAAACTAATAGCTACTGAAGAAAATTACATTACATGGCTTCTCTTGTTGACACGCAGGTCATTAATACAATAATGGGACAACCATATGGCTCCTGCCGGTTGCTGCACTCATGACTCGCAGGGCATGAAACAATAATGTACAAGCAACATTCATGGGCTATACCAAATCGTAGTCATTCCCTGCAAAAATGAGTCAGACGTTCTACCGCTGAAGATAAATCTCCTGAAACACTATTTTCCAAGCGGATTTTGGCCTAGCCAGGAGCGCCGAAATCTCGGGAAGGCATTTATAATTGACATCCTTTGAGGGATCACCCTACTTAAAACATCTACCATGCAAAAGAACGGTGCATAAAAGGGATAAACTTTCACAGGCAATTTATATATGTGTGATATGGTATAGCCCCTTTTCACTGTGCATGGTGATCTCCATCTCAACGTGCGCGGTATGCCCATGGCAATCTTCATCTCCATGCATGGTTGTCCTGGTGGTGATCTCCATCTCCACTCCATGGTGTCAACCGCCATGTGTTACATAAGATACTATGCTACTACAAACTAATAGCTACTAAAAGTAAATTACATTACACGGCTTCTCATGTTGACACGCAGGTCATTAATACAATAATGGGACAACCATAGTGCTCCTGCCAGTTGCCGCACTCATGACTCCTGCCGGTTGCCGCACTCATGACTCGCAGGTCATGAAACAATAATGTACAAGGAACATTCATGGGCTATACCAAATCACAGTGAATCCCAGTAAAAATGAGTTAGACGTTCTACCGCCGAAGATAAAACCTCCTGAAACTCTATTTTCCATGCGGATTTTGGCCTAGCCAGGAGCGCTGAAATCTCGGGGAGGAATTTATAATATACATCTTTTGAGGGTCACCCTACTTACAACATCTACCATGCAAAAGAAGGGCGCATAAAAGGGATAAACTTTCCCAGGCTGTTTATATATGTGTGATATGGTATAGCCCCTTTTCACAGCGCCTGGTGATCTCCATCTCCACATGCGCGGTCTGCCCAACGTGATCTTCATATCCATGCATGGTTGTCCTCGTGGTGATCTCCATCTCCATGCCATCGTGTCAACCGCCAAGTGTTACATAAGATACTATGCTATTACAAACTAATAGCTACTGAAAATAAATTACATTACATGGCTGCTCATGTTGACACACAGGTCATTAATGCAATAATGGGATAACCATATGGCTCGTGTCGGTTTCCACACTCATGATTCGCAGGTCATGAAGCAATAATGTACAAGCAACAATCATGGGCTATACCAAATCACGGTCAATACCTGCAAAAATGAGTCAGACGTTCTACCGCCGAAGAAAAAACCTCCTGAAACTCTATTTTCCAAGCAGATTTTGGCCTAGCCACGAGCGCTGAAATCTAGGGGAGGCATTTATTATTGACATCCTTTGAGGTATCACCCTACTTAAAACATCTACCATGCAAAAGAAGGGTGCATAAAAGGGATAAACTTTCACGGGCTGTTTATATATGTGTGATATGGTATAGCCCCTTTTCACAGCGCATGGTGATCTCCATCTCCACATGCGCGGTCTGCCCATGGTGATCTTCATCTCCATGCATGGTTATTCTTGTTGTGATCTCCATCTCCACGCCATGGTGTCAACAGCCAAGTGTTACATATGATACTATGCTATTACAAACTAATAGCTACTAAAAATAAATTACATTACATGGCTTCTCATGTTGACACGTAGGTCATTAATACAATAATGGGACAACCATATGGCTCATGCCAGTATCCACACTCATGACTCGCAGGTAATGAAACAATAATGTACAAGCAACATTCATGGGCTTTACCAAATCACAGTCATTCCCTGCAAAAATGAGTAAGACGTTCTACCACCGAAGATAAAACCTCCTGAAACTCAATTTTCCAAGTGAATTTTGGCCTAGCCAGGACTGCCGAAATCTCGGGGAGGCATTTATAATTGACATCCTTTGAGGGATCACCCTACTTAAAACATCTACCATGCAAAGGAAGGGTGCATAAAAGGGATAAACTTTCACAGGCAGTTCATATATGTGTGATATGGTATAGCCCCTTTTCGCAGCGCATTGTGATCTCCATGTCCAAGTGCGTGGTCTCCCCATGGTGATCTTCACCTCCATGCATGGTTGTCCAAGTGGTGATCTCCATCTCCACGCCATGGTGTCAACCGCCAAGTGTTACATAAGATACTATTCTATTACAAACTAATAGCTACCGAAAGTAAATTACATTACACGGCTTCTCATGTAGACACGCAGGTCTTAAAACAATAATTGGACAACCATGTGTCTCCTTCCGGTAGCCGCACTCATGACTCGCAGGTCATGAAACAATAATGTATAAGCAACATTCATGGGCTATACCAAATCACAGTCATTCCCTGCAAAAATGAGTCAGACGTTCTACCGCCGAAGATAAAACCTCCTGAAACTCTATTTTCCAAGCGGATTTTCGCCTAGCCAAGAGCGTCGAAATCTCGGGGAGGCATTTATAATTGACATCCTTTGAGGGATCACCCTACTTAAAACATCTAACATGCAAAATAAGGGTGCATAAAAGGGATAAACTTTCACAGGGAATTTATATATGTGTGATATGGTATAGCCCCTTTTCACAGCGCATGGTGATCTCCATCTCCACGTGCGCGGTCTGCCCATGGTGATCTTCTTATCCATTTATGGTTGTCCTCGTCGTGATCTCCATCTCCACGCCATGGTGTCAACCGCCATGTGTTACATACGATACTATGCTATTACAAACTAATAGCTACTGAAAATAAATTGCGTTACATGGCTTCTCATGTTGACACGCAGGTCATTAATACAATAATGGGACAACCATATGGCTCCTAACGGTTGCCGCACACATGACTCACAGGTCATGAAACAATAATGTACGAGCAACATTCATGGGCTATACCAAATCAAAGTCATTCCTGCAAAAATGAGTCAGACGTTCTACCGCCGAAGATAAAACCTCCTGAAACTCTATTTTCCAAGCGGATTTTGGCCTAGCCAGGAGCGCCGTAATCTCGGGGAGGCATTTATAATTGACATCCTTTGAGGTATCACCCTACTTAAAACAGCTAACATGCAAAATAAGGGTGCATAAAACGGATAAACATTCACAGGTAATTTATATATGTGTGATATGGTATAGCCCCTTTACACAGCGCATGATGATCTCCATCTCCACGTACGCGGTCTGCCCATGGTGTTCTTCATCTCCATGCATGGTTGTCCTCGTGGTGATCGCCATCTCCACGCCATGGTGTCACCCGCCAAGTGTTACATAAGATACTATGCTATTACAAACTAATAGCTACTGAAAATAAATTAAATTACATGGCTTCTCATGTTGACATGCACGTCATTAATACAATAATGTGACGACCATATGGCTCGTGCCGGTTTCCGCAGTCATCACTCGCAGGTAATGAAACAATAATGTACAAGCAACATTCATGGGCTTTACCAAATCACAGTCAATCCTTGCAAAAATGAGTGTGACGTTCTACCGCCGAAGATAAAACCTCCTGAAACTCTATTTTCCAAGCGGATTTTGGCGTAGCCAGGAGCGTCGAAATCTCGGGGAGGCATTTATAATTGACATCCTTTGAGGGATCACCCAACTTAAAACATCTAACATGCAAAATAAGGGTGCATAAAAGGGATCAACTTTCACAGGCAGTTTATATATGTGTGATATGGTATAGCCCCTTTTCACAGCGCATTGTTATCTCCATCTCCACGTGCGCGGTCTGCCCATGGTGATCTTCATATCCATGCATGGTTATCCTCATGGTGATCTCCACTCCACGCCATGGTGTCAACCACCAAGTGTTACATAAGATACTTTTCTATTACAAACTAATAGCTACCGAAAGTAAATTACATTACACGGCTTCTCATGTTGACACGCAGGTCATTAATACAATAATGGGACAACCATATGTCTCCTTTCGGTTGCCGCACTCATGACTCGCAGGTCATGAAACAACAATGTACAAGCAACATTCATGGGCTATAACAAATCACAGTAATTCCCTACAAAAATGAGTCAAACGTTCTACCGCCCAAGATAAAACCTCCTGAAACTCTATTTTCCAAGCGGATTTTGGCCTAGCCAGGAGCGTCAGAATCTCGGGGAGGCTTTTATAATTGACATCCTTTGAGGGATCACCCTACTTAAAACATCTAACATGCAAAATAAGGGTGCATAAATGGGGTACACTTTCACAGGCAGTTTATATATGTGTGATATGGTATAGCCCCTTTTCACAGCGCATGGTGATCTCCATCTCCACATGCGCGGTCTGCCCATGGTGATCTTCATATCCATTTATGGTTGTCCTCTTCGTGATCTCCATCTCCAAGCCATCATGTCAACCGCCAAGTGTTACATACGATACTATGCTATTACAAACTAATAGCTACTGAAAATAAATTACATTACATGGCTTCTCATGTTGACACGCAGGTCATTAATACAATAATGGGACAACCATATGGCTCCTAACGGTTGCCGCACACATGACTCACAGGTCATGAAACAATAATGTACGAGCAACATTCATGGGCTATACCAAATCACAGTCATTCCTGCAAAAATGAGTCAGACGTTCTACCGCCGAAGATAAAACCTCCTGAAACTCTATTTTCCAAGCGGATTTTGGCCTAGCCAGGAGCGCCGTAATCTCGGGGAGGCATTTATAATTGACATCCTTTGAGGTATCACCCTACTTAAAACATCTAACATGCAAAATAAGGGTGCATAAAAGGGATAAACTTTCATAGGTAGTTTATATATGTGTGATATGGTATAGCCCCTTTACACAGCGCATGATGATTTCCATCTCCACGTGCGCGGTCTGCCCATGGTGTTCTTCATCTCCATGCATGGTTGTCCTCGTGGTGATCTCCATCTCCACACCATGGTGTCAACCGCCAAGTGTTACATAAGCTACTATGCTATTACAAACTAATAGCTACTGAAAATAAATTACATTACATGGCTTCTCATGTTGACATGCACGTCATTAATACAATAATGTGACGACCATATGGCTCATGCCGGTTTCCGCAGTCATCACTCGCAGGTAATGAAACAATAATGTACAAGCAACATTCATGGGCTTTACCAAATCACAGTCAATCCCTGCAAAAATGAGTCTGACGTTCTACCGCCGAAGATAAAACCTCCTGAAACTCTATTTTCCAAGCGGATTTTGGCCTAGCCAGGAGCGTCGAAATCTCGGGGAGGCAGTTATAATTGACATCCTTTGAGGGATCACCCAACTTAAAACATCTAACATTCAAAATAAGGGTGCATAAAGGGGATCAACTTTCACAGGCAGTTTATACATGTGTGATATGGTATAGCCCCTTTTCACAGCGCATTGTGATCTCCATCTCCACGTGCGCGGTCTGCCCATGGTGATCTTCATATCCATGCATGGTTGTCCTCGTGGTGATCTCCATCTCCACGCCATGGTGTCATCCACCAAGTGTTACATAAGATACTTTTCTATTACAAACTAATAGCTACCGAAAGTAAATTACATTACACGGCTTCTCATGTTGACACGTAGGTCATTAATACAATAATGGGACAACCATATGTCTCCTCTCGATTGCCGCACTCATGACTCGCAGGTCATGAAACAACAATGTACAAGCAACATTCATGGGCTATAACAAATCACAGTAATTCCCTACAAAACTGAGTCAAACGTTCTACCGCCGAAGATAAAACCTCCTGAAACTCTATTTTCCAAGCGGATTTTGGCCTAGCTAGGAGCGTCAAAATCTCGGGGAGGCTTTTATAATTGACATCCTTTGAGGGATCACCCTACTTAAAACATCTAACATGCAAAATAAGGGTGCATAAAAGGGGTACACTTTCACAGGCAGTTTATATATGTATGATATGGTATAGCCCTTTTCATAGCGCATGGTGATCTCCATGTCACATGTGTGGACTGTCCATGGTGAATTTCATCTCCATGCATGGTTGTCCAAGTGGTGATCTCCATCTCCACGCCATGGTCAAAACTGCCAAGTGTTACATAAGATACCATGCTATTACAAACTAATAGCTACTGAAAATAAATTACATTACATGGCTTCTCATGATGACACGCAGGACATTAATACAATAATGTGACAACCATATGGCTCTTGCCAGTTTCCGCACTCATGACTCGCAGGTAATGAAACAATAATGTACAAGCTACATTCATGGGCTTTACCAAATCGCAGTCAATCCCTACAAAAATGAGTCTGACGTTCTACCGCCGAAGTTAAAACCTCCTGAAACTCTATTTTCCAAGCGGAGTTTGGCCTAGCCAGGAGCGCAAAAATCTCGGGGAGGAATTTATAATTGACATCCTTTGAGGGATCACCCTACTTTAAACATCTACCATGCAAAAGAAGGGTGCATAAAAGGGATAAACTTTCACCGGCAGTTTATATATGTGTGATATGGTATAGCCCCTTTTCACAGTGCATGGTGATCTCCATCTCCACTTGCGCGGTCTGCCCATGGTGATCTTCATATCCATGCATGGTTGTCCTCGTGGTGATCTCCATCTCCACGCCATGGTGTCAACTGCCAAGTGTTACATAAGATACTATGCTATTACAAACTAATAGCTACCGAAAGTAAATTACATTACACGGCTTCTCATGTTGACACGCAGGTCATTAATACAATAATGGGACAACCATATGGCTCCTAACGGTTGCCGCACACATGACTCACAGGTCATGAAACAATAATGTACGAGCAACATTCATGGGCTATACAAAATCACAGTCATTCCTGCAAAAATGAGTCAGACGTTCTACCGCCGAAGATAAAACCTCCTGAAACTCTATTTTCCAAGCGGATTTTGGCCTAGCCAGGAGCGCCGTAATCTCGGGGAGGCATTTATAATTGACATCCTTTGAGGTATCACCCTACTTAAAACATCTAACATGCAAAATAAGGGTGCATAAAAGGGATAAACTTTCATAGGTAGTTTATATATGTGTGATATGGTATAGCCCCTTTACACAGCGCATGATGATTTCCATCTCCACGTGCGCGGTCTGCCCATGGTGTTCTTTATCTCCATGCATGGTTGTCCTCGTGGTGATCTCCATCTCCACACCATGGTGTCAACCGCCAAGTGTTACATAAGCTACTATGCTATTACAAACTAATAGCTACTGAAAATAAATTACATTACATGGCTTCTCATGTTGACATGCACGTCATTAATACAATAATGTGACGACCATATGGCTCATGCCGGTTTCCGC
This sequence comes from Aegilops tauschii subsp. strangulata, assembly GCF_002575655.3. Classification (NCBI taxonomy): domain Eukaryota; kingdom Viridiplantae; phylum Streptophyta; class Magnoliopsida; order Poales; family Poaceae; genus Aegilops; species Aegilops tauschii. The sequence continues at coordinate 270,696,779 of NC_053037.3, read as the reverse complement.
AGTCATCACTCGCAGGTAATGAAACAATAATGTACAAGCAACATTCATGGGCTTTACCAAATCACAGTCAATCCCTGCAAAAATGAGTCTGACGTTCTACCGCCGAAGATAAAACCTCCTGAAACTCTATTTTCCAAGCGGATTTTGGCCTAGCCAGGAGCGTCGAAATCTCGGGGAGGCAGTTATAATTGACATCCTTTGAGGGATCACCCAACTTAAAACATCTAACATTCAAAATAAGGGTGCATAAAGGGGATCAACTTTCACAGGCAGTTTATATATGTGTGATATGGTATAGCCCCTTTTCACAGCGCATTGTGATCTCCATCTCCACGTGCGCGGTCTGCCCATGGTGATCTTCATATCCATGCATGGTTGTCCTCGTGGTGATCTCCATCTCCACGCCATGGTGTCATCCACCAAGTGTTACATAAGATACTTTTCTATTACAAACTAATAGCTACCGAAAGTAAATTACATTACACGGCTTCTCATGTTGACACGTAGGTCATTAATACAATAATGGGACAACCATATGTCTCCTCTCGATTGCCGCACTCATGACTCGCAGGTCATGAAACAACAATGTACAAGCAACATTCATGGGCTATAACAAATCACAGTAATTCCCTACAAAAATGAGTCAAACGTTCTACCGCCGAAGATAAAACCTCCTGAAACTCTATTTTCCAAGCGGATTTTGGCCTAGCCAGGAGCGTCAAAATCTCGGGGAGGCTTTTATAATTGACATCCTTTGAGGGATCACCCTACTTAAAACATCTAACATGCAAAATAAGGGTGCATAAAACGGGTACACTTTCACAAGCAGTTTATATATGTATGATATGGTATAGCCCCTTTTCATAGCGCATGGTGATCTCCATGTCACATGTGTGGACTGTCCATGGTGAATTTCATCTCCATGCATGGTTCTCCAAGTGGTGATCTCCATCTCCACGCCATGGTCAAAACTGCCAAGTGTTACATAAGATACCATGCTATTACAAACTAATAGCTACTGAAAATAAATTACATTACATGGCTTCTCATGATGACACGCAGGACATTAATACAATAATGTGACAACCATATTGCTCGTGCCAGTTTCCGCACTCATGACTCGCAGGTAATGAAACAATAATGTACAGGCTACATTCATGGGCTTTACCAAATCGCAGTCAATCCCTACAAAAATGAGTCTGACGTTCTACCGCCGAAGTTAAAACCTCCTGAAACTCTATTTTCCAAGCGGAGTTTGGCCTAGCCAGGAGCGCAAAAATCTCGGGGAGGAATTTATAATTGACATCCTTTGAGGGATCACCCTACTTTAAACATCTACCATGCAAAAGAAGGGTGCATAAAAGGGATAAACTTTCACCGGCAGTTTATATATGTGTGATATGGTATAGCCCCTTTTCACAGTGCATGGTGATCTCCATCTCCACTTGCGCGGTCTGCCCATGGTGATCTTCATATCCATGCATGGTTGTCCTCGTGGTGATCTCCATCTCCACGCCATGGTGTCATCCACCAAGTGTTACATAAGATACTTTTCTATTACAAACTAATAGCTACCGAAAGTAAATTACATTACACGGCTTCTCATGTTGACACGTAGGTCATTAATACAATAATGGGACAACCATATGTCTCCTTTCGGTTGCCGCACTCATGACTCGCAGGTCATGAAACAACAATGTACAAGCAACATTCATGGGCTATAACAAATCACAGTAATTCCCTACAAAAATGAGTCAAACGTTCTACCGCCGAAGATAAAACCTCCTGAAACTCTACTTTCCAAGCGGATTTTGGCCTAGCCAGGAGCGTCAAAATCTCGGGGAGGCTTTTATAATTGACATCCTTTGAGGGATCACCCTACTTAAAACATCTAACATGCAAAATAAGGGTGCATAAAACGGGTACACTTTCACAAGCAGTTTATATATGTATGATATGGTATAGCCCCTTTTCATAGCGCATGGTGATCTCCATCTCCACATGTGTGGTCTGTCCATGGTGAACTTCATCTCCATGCATGGTTGTCCAAGTGGTGATCTCCATCTCCACGCCATGGTGAAAACTGCCAAGTGTTACATAAGATACCATGCTATTACAAACTAATTGCTACTGAAAATAAATTACATTACATGGCTTCTCATGATGACACACAGGTCATTAATACAATAATGTGACAACCATATGGCTCGTGCCAGTTTCCGCACTCATGACTCGCAGGTAATGAAACAATAATGTACAATCTACATTCATGGGCTTTACCAAATCGCAGTCAATCCCTACAAAAATGAGTGTGACGTTCTACCGCCGAAGTTAAAACCTCCTGAAACTCTATTTTCCAAGCGGAGTTTTGCCTAGCCAGGAGCGCAAAAATCTCGGGGAGGAATTTATAATTGACATCCTTTGAGGGATCACCCTACTTTAAACATTTACCAAGCAAAAGAAGGGTGCATAAAAGGGATAAACTTTCACCGGCAGTTTATATATGTGTGATATGGTATAGCCCCTTTTCACAGTGCATGGTGATCTCCATCTCCACGTGCGCGGTCTGCCCATGGTGATCTTCATATCCATGCATGGTTGTCCTCGTGGTGATCTCCATCTCCACGCCATGGTGTCAACTGCCAAGTTTTACATAAGATACTATGCTATTACAAACAAATAGCTACCGAACGTAAATTACATTACACGGCTTCTCATGTTGACACGCAGGTCATTAATACAATAATGGGACAACCATATGGCTCCTGCCGGTTGCTGCACACATGACTCGCAGGTCATGAAACAATAATGTACAAGCAACATTCATGGGCTATGCCAAATCAAAGTCATTCCCTGAAAAAATGAGTCAGACGTTCTACCGCCGAAGATAAAACCTCCTGAAACTCTATTTTCCAAGCGGATTTTGGCCTAGCCAGGAGCGTCAAAATCTCGGGGAGGCTTTTATAATTGACATCCTTTGAGGGATCACCCTACTTAAAACATCTAACATGCAAAATAAGGGTGCATAAAAGGGGTACACTTTTACGGGCAGTTTATATATGTATGATATGGTATAGCCCCTTTTCACAGCGCATGGTGATCACCATCTCCACGTGCGCGGTCTGTCCATGGTGAACTTCATCTCCATGCATGGTTGTCCAAGTGGTGATCTCCATCTCCACGCCATGGTGAAAACTGCCAAGTGTTACATAAGATACTATGCTATTACAAACTAATAGCTACTGAAAATAAATTACATTACATGGCTTCTCATGTTGACACGCAGGTCATTAATACAATAATGTGATAACCATATGGCTCCTGCCGGTTTCAGCACTAATGACTCGCAGGTAATGAAAAAATAATGTACAAGCAACATTCATGGGCTTTACCAAATCACAGTCCCTGCAATGATGAGTCTGACGTTCTACCGCCGAAGATAAAACCTCCTGAAACTCTATTTTCCAAGTGGATTTTGGCCTAGCCAGGAGCGCCGAAATCTCGGGGAGGCATTTATAGTTGACATCCTTTGAGGGATCACCCTACTTAAAATATCTACCATGCAAAAGAATGGTGCATAAATGGGATAAACTTTCACAGGAAGTTTATATATGTGTGATATGGTATAGCCCCTTTTCACAGCGCATGGTGATCTCCATGTCCACGTGTGCGGTCTGCCCATGGTGATCTTCATCTCCATGCATGGTTGTCCAAGTGGTGATCTCCATATCGACGTCATAGTGTCGACCGCCAAGTGTTACATAAGATTCTATGCTATTACAAACTAATAGCTACTGAAAATAAATTACATTATATGGCTTCTCATGTTGACACGTAGGTCATTAATGCAAAAATGTGACAACCATATGGCTCCTACCGGTTTCCGCACTCATGACTCGCAGGTAATGAAACAATAATGTAAAAGCAACATTCATGGGCTTTACCAAATCACAGTCAATCCCTGCGAAAATGAGTCTGACGTTCTACCGCCGAAGATAAAACCTCCTGAAACTCTATTTTCCAAGAGGATTTTGGCCTAGCCAGGAGCGCTGAAATCTCGGGGAGGCATTTATAATTGATATCCTCTGAGGGATCACCGTACTTAAAGCTTCTACCATGCAAAAGAAGGGTGCATAAAAGGGATAAACTTTCGCAGGCAGTTTATATATGTGTGATATGGTATAGCCCCTTTTCACAGTGCATGGTGATCTCCATCTCCACGTGCGCGGTGTGCCCATGGTGATCTTCATATCCATGCATGGTTGTCCTCGTGGTGATCTCCATCTCCACGCCATGGTGTCAACCGCCAAGTGTTACATCAGATACTATGCTATTACAAAGTAATAGCTACCGAAAGTAAATTAAATTACACGGCTTCTCATGTTGACACGCAAGTCATTAATACAATAATGGGACAACCATATGGGTCCTGCTGGTTGCCGCACACATGACTCACAATTCATGAAACAATGATGTACAAGCAACATTCAAGGGCTATACCAAATCAGAGTCATTCCCTGCAAAAATGAGTCAGACGTTCTGTAACGACCAAACCTCGAAGGATTTGAGTCTCTGTGCTTACTGTGCTAGTCCCTGGATCGAACTCGCTAGCACACACAGTATAGATGAATACCAGAATAGCAAGTGCATCATTTATTACAACGTATGATCCAGAATGTATAAAATAAAACAATCTGCATAGCACTTGGCTAGCTTTATTCAATCAAACAGCGGAAAGTAGCAGAAAATAATGATGAGTCCCATCATAGCCCACTGGCGATGCTGAGTGCAGACTCGCGACCCTAACGGTACCTTACTCTTCGTCTGAATATCCTGCAACATGAGACATTGCAGCCATATAGGTCAATACATGGGAATGTATTGGCAAGTTACAGAGGAGTAATAATATAGCAGACCTACATGTATATGCATAATATAACAAAAGGAAGGCTTGAGGGTTTATTTTGCAGAAAGCTGATTTTTTCCTCATAACTACCTAATAGTCAAAAAAAATTAGTTCTTTTATTACTGCAATTAAATACACAAGGTTGAGTTGGCAAAATCAACTCCAACCTACCCTTTAATAAGTTGCCCAACAAATTTATTAAGTGTCACATCTGTCAAGATCATCCAACAACTGTAATGGCATAGTCGGTCAAATTTACCCATAACCGGGGGCACGGCTAATCATGATTACTTTTAATACTCTGCAGAGTTTTGCACACTTTACCCACTGGACTCAACCCGAAGATTGAGACGTAGTCTTTCAGAAGCAGTCACCTCCACCCCCGGCAGCCGGTACACCTACTCATATCTACATCTGCTAGCTTACCTGGGTGAGGATCCCACAACCTACTCAACTAAGCCAGAGCCCATTTAGCTAGTGGTTGCGCATGGAAGCTACTAGTCACTAAGTCTGTCTGATCTTTTTGAGCCTGGGCGGCCGTCCACTTACATTCAGAGGGTATAATCCATGATGTTCTTGAAACCACCCTTCAATAACAATTCCGCCCAGAGGTGAATTACGTCCTTAATTACTACTCAATTTGTTATATTTATAGTCCTCACATAAGCTCAATGAATACACGAACCACCCCCGTCTATAAAGCATAGCAAGCTACAACTACCACGATTTGCAAAACACGGGAAGATAGCTCAACAGCATAGCAAAATTTATATATGAATCCTATACATGCATATATTGATAGTGTGATATAAGTACATGCATAGAAAACAATAGGTAAAGGATGATCAACATGTAACTTGCCTTGGTTCTGGTTCAGAAAGTCACACTCCTGACAATAGCTCGCGTCGCACTCCGGACAATCTACACGTTTCACACAATTCAAAAAATCAATCATCGGAACACGAATAGAACCAAAATAAAACCAACAGCAAGAAAACCATTTTTGAAACTCAACAACAGCAGCATGACAGCACCTAAATTGCACTACGGTCACAACGCAAAAAGAATCACTTAAAACCGACAAACGGTTTGAGAGTTATGGCCTCCGGAAGTTTTAATTCAAACTCGAACAAATTCAAATTTGAAAAGTGCAAACATGTGAGATTTTGGTACTGTAATAAAGTGCTGGTTTTTGTGAGTGTACAGGAAAAAGAATCACCTAATTTGGACATATAGGTTAAAAGATATAGCTAGTTGAAGTTTTGGTGAAAATCCGAAAATAAAACAAAAGAAAACTCTGTTCTGGAAACACTGTAGCGGTTACTGTGGCGTTTACTGTAGCAGTGCCAAGTGTCAACGCGTGATTAGCTGGAAAATTTTCATGCACGCGTGCTCACCAGCAAAGCAGAGAAAACGGCGGCGGCGGCTCTCCGGCGAAGACGAAGCGACGGACGGGTGCGGCGGTGAGTGGCGGAGGCGTAGGTGAAGTCGGGCGGCGACGGGGCGTCCTCTGCGGGCTGCAATGGCGATGGGAACGGCGGTGTGCTCCGGCGGTGGCGGCGTTCGGCTGCGTCTCCGGCAAGAAAAGGTGTTAGAAGAGTGCGGCATTGAAGGGGGAATTGAACGGAGCAGGCGGTGAGGCTCGGCGCGTTCTTACGACGACGGCAGCGTCCGGCGACTTGGAGCTCCTCTGGCGAGATCCAATCGAGCTCGGCAAGGCGTGCGGTCGAGGAAAGGACGGGGCAAAAGTTCGGTAGGGTTCCCCTGGGGATTCTCCTCGCGCGTGAAGTCTCCGGGGTGCACGGGGTCGAACCAGGCGCCGGATTGGTCTGGGTCGGCCTCGGCGTGCGCGCGGCGCGGCTGCGTCCGGCTCGGGGTGGAAGATGGGTGCGGGGTCCACCCGTCAGCGAGAGAGGGGCAGCGGATCGGGTGCGGGTCGGGCGAGCGGTGCGGCGGCGTGTACGGCTTCGTGAGGAAGGTTGGCCGCAGCGGTGTGGTGCGCCGCTTCTGGGCCGGCTGGCTGGCTGGGCCGCTGGCTGGCTGGCTTACAGGCTCGCTTTTTTTAACAGAAGCATCAGCAGAAAACAATATAAATAAAATAACATACACAATATAAAATCCAAATAAAAATACCTAGACACACAGTAAAAAATAGCCCTATAGCTATAAACAACAGGAACACTAGTTCCAATTCTAATGCAATTTTGGAAATTCATTTTGATGCAAAAGGGCACACAAACAATAAAATAACACACAATTAAAATATTTTGGAGATTGAAAAAAAAATTACCAGAACATATCAAACGAACTGGAAATAATATTCTTCACATTATGAACATTTTAAAACAGGGGAGAAGTCATGTTATCTCCGCTCCAATAAATTTCCTTTAGTTGCCTAATGATTCGAATATTGCGGAAAGACAAAAAATGCAATAAAAATACGATATGCATATGAATGATCTAATAACATCCTGATTTAGGAAAATTGGGATGTTACACGTTCTACCGCCGAAGATAAAACCTCCTGAAACTCTATTTTCCAAGCGGATTTTGGCCTAGCCAGGAGCGCCGAAATCTCGGGGAGGCATTTATAATTGACATCCTTTGAGGGATCACCCTACTTAAAACATCTAACATGCAAAATAAGGGTGCATAAAAGGGATAAACTTTCACTGGCAGTTTATATATGTGTGAGATGGTATAACCCCTTTTCACAGCGCATGGTGATCTCCATCTCCACGTGCGCGGTCTGCCCATGGTGATCTTCATATCCATGCATGGTTGTCCTCGTGGTGATCTCCATCTCCACGCCAAGGTGTCAACCGCCAAGTGTTACATAAGATACTATGCTCTTACAAACTAATAGCTACCGAAAGTAAATTACATTACACGGCTTCTCATGTTGTCACGCAGGTCATTAATACAATAATGGGACAACCATATGGCTCCTGCCGGTTGCCGCACACATGACTCATAGGTCATGAAATAATAATGTACAAGCAACATTCATGGGCTATACCAAATCACAGTCATTCCCTGCAAAAATGAGTCAGACGTTCTACCGCCGAAGATAAAACCTCCTGAAACTCTATTTTCCAAGAGGATTTTGGCCTAGCCAGGAGCGCCGAAATCTCGGAGAGGCATTTATAATTGACATCCTTTGAGGGATCACCCTACTTAAAACATCTAACATGCAAAATAAGAGTGCATAAAAGGGATAAACTTTCACAGGCAGTTTATATATGTGTGAGATGGTATAGCCCCTTTTCACAGCGCATGGTGATCTCCATCTCCACGTGCAAGGTCTGCCCATGGTGATCTTCATATCCATGCAAGGTTGTCCAAGTTGTGATATCCATCTCCACGCCATGGTGTCAACCGCCAAGTGTTACATAAGATACTATGCTATTACAAACTAATAGCTAATGAAAATAAATTACATTACATGGCTTCTCATGTTGACACGCAGGTCATTAATACAATAATGGGACGACCATATGGCTCGTGGCGATTTCCGCAGTCATCACTCGCAGGTAATAAAACAATAATGTACAAGCAACATTCATGGGCTTTACCAAATCACAGTCAATCCCTGCAAAAATGAGTCGGACGTTCTACCGCCGAAGATAAAACCTCCTGAAACTCTATTTTCCAAGTGGATTTTGGCCTAGCTAGGAGCGTCGAAATCTCGAGGAGGAATTTATAATTGACATCCTTTGAGGGATAACCCTACTTAAAACATCTAACATGCAAAATAAGGGTGCATAAAAGGGATCAACTTTCACAGGCTGTTTATATATGTGTGATATGGTATAGCCCCTTTTCACAGCGCATGGTGATCTCCATCTCCATGTGTGAGGTCTGCCCATGGTGTTCTTCATCTCTATGAATGGATGTATTCGTGGTGATCTCCATCTCCATGCTCTTGTGTCAACCGCCAAGTGTTACATAAGATACTATGCTATTACAAACTAATAGCTACGGAAAGTATATTACATTACATGGCTTCTCATGTTGACACGCAGGTCATTAATACAATAATGGGATAACTATATGGCTCCTGCCGGTTGCCGAACTCATGACTCGCTGGTCATGAAACAATAATGTACAAGCAACATTCATGGGCTATACCAAATCACAGTCAATCCCTGCAAAAATGAGTCAGACGTTCTACCGCCAAAGATAAAACCTCCTGAAACTTTATTTTCCAAGAGGATTTTGGCCTAGCCAGGAGCGCTGCAATCTCGGGGAGGCATTAATAATTGACATCCTTTGAGGGTCACCCTACTTAAAACATCTACCATGCACAATAAGGGTGCATAAAAGGGATAAACTTTCATAGGCTGTGTATATATGTGTGATATGCTATTCCATATCTTCTCATGTTGACACGCAGATCAACATGCGCGTCTTCTCATATGGTTGACACGCAGGTCAACATGCGCGTCTTCTCAACAAACTAATAGCTACCGAAAGTAAATTACATTACACGTCTTCTCATGTTGACACGCAGGTCATTAATACAATAATGGGACAACCATATGGCTCCTGTCGGTTGCCGCACTCATGACTCGTAGGTCATGAAACCATAATGTACAAGCAACAATCATGGGCTATACCAAATCACAGTCATTCCCTGCAAAAATGAGTCAGACGTTCTACCGCCAAACATAAAACCTCCTGAAACTCTATTTTCCAAGCGGATTTTGGCCTACCCAGGAGCGCCGAAATTTCGGGGAGGCATTTATAATTGACATCCTTTGAGGGATCACCCTACTTAAAACATCTACGATGCAAAAGAAGGGTGCATAAAAGGGATAAACTTGCACAGGCAGTTTATATATGTGTGATATGGTATAACCCCTTTTCCCAGCGCATGGTGATCTCCATCTCCACATGTGCGGTCTGCCCATGGTGATCTTCATATCCATGGATGGTTGTCCTCGTGGTGATCTCCATCTCCACGCCATGGTGTCAACCGCCAAGTGTTACATAAGATACTATGTTACTACAAACTAATAGCTACCAAAAGTAAATTACATTACATGGCTTCCCATGTTGAGACGCAGGACATTAATACAATAATGGGACAACCATACGGCTCCTGCCGGTTGCCGCACTCATGACTCGCAGGTTATGAAACAATAATGTACAAGCAACATTCATGGGCTGTACCAAATCATAGTCAATCCCTGTAAAAATGAGTCAGACGTCCTACCGCCGAAGATAAAACCTCCTGAAACTCTATTTTCCAAGAGGATTTTGGCCTAGCCATGAGCGCTGCAATCTCGGGGAGGCATTAATAATTGACATCCTTTGAGGGATCACCCTACTTAAACACATCTACCATGCAAAATAAGGATGCATAAAAGGGATAATCTTTCACAGGCTGTTTATATATGTGTGATATTTTATAGCCGCTTTTTCACAACGCATGGTGATCTACACCTCCACGTGCGCGTTCTGCCCATGGCGATCTTAATCTCCATGCATGGTTGTCCTCGTGGTGATCTCCATCTCCACGCCATGGTGTCAACCGCCAAGTGTTACATAAGATACTATGCTCTTACAAACTAATAGCTTCCGAAAGTAAATTACATTACACGGCTTCTCAGGTTGACACGTAGGTCATTAATACGATAATGGGACAACCATGTGGCTCCTGCCGGTTTCCGCACTCATGACTCGTAGGTCATGAAACAATAACGTACAAGCAAAAATGATGGGCTATACAAAATCACAGTCATTCCCTGCAAAAATGAGTCAGACGTTCTACCGCCGAAGATAAAACCTCCTGAAACTCTATTTTCCAAGCGGATTTTGGCCTAGCCTGGAGCGCCGAAAACTCGGGGAGGCATTTATAATTGACATCCTTTGAGGGATCACCCTACTTAAACATATCTACCATCCAAAAGAAGGGTGCATAAAAGGGATAAACTTTCACACGCTGTTTATATATGTGTGATATTTTATAGCCCCTTTTTCACAGCGGATGGTGATCTACACCTGCACGTGCTCGTTCTGCCCATGGTGATCTTAATCTCCATGCATGGTTGTCCTCGTGGTGATCTCCATCTCCACGCCATGGTGTCAACCGCCAAGTGTTACATAAGATACTATGCTCTTACAAACTAATAGCTACCGAAAGTAAATTACATTACACAGCTTCTCATGTTGACACGCAGGTCATTAATACAATAATGGGACAACCATATGGCTCCTGCCGGTTTCCGCACTCATGACTCGTAGGTCATGAAACATTAATGTACAAGCAACAATCATGGGCTTTACCAAATCACAGTCATTCCCTGCAAAAATGAGTCAGACGTTCTACCGCCGAACATAAAACCTCCTGAAACTCTATTTTCCAAGCGGATTTTGGCCTAGCCTGGAGCACCGAAAATCGGGGAGGCTTTTATAATTGACATCCTTTGAGGGATCACCCTACTTAAAATATCTACCATGCAAAAGAACGGTGCATAAAAGGGATAAACTTTCACAGGCAGTTTATATATGTGTGATATGGTATAGCCCCTTTTCGCAACGCATGGTGATCTCCATCTCCACGTGCGCGGTCTGCCCATGGTGATCTTCATCTCCATGCATGGTTGTTCTCGTTGGGATCTCCATCTCCACGCCATGGTGTCAACCGCCAAGTGTTACATAAGATACTATGCTATTACAAACTAATAGCTACTGAAAGTAAATTACATTACATGGCTTGTCATGTTGGCACGCAGGTCATTAATACAATAATTGGACAATCATATGGCTCCTGTCGGTTGCCGCACTCATGACTCGCAGGTCATGAAACAATAATGTACAAGCAACATTCATGGGCTATACCAAATCACAGTCTATCCCTGCAAAAATGAGTGAGACGTTCTACCGCCAAAGATAAAACCTCCTGAAACACTATTTTCCAAGCGGATTTGGCCTAGCCAGGAGCGCTGAAATCTTGGGAAGGCATTGATAATTGACATCCATTGAGGGATCACCCTACTTAAAACATCTACCATGCAAAAGAAGGGTGCATAAAAGGGATAAACTTTCACATGTTGTTTATATATGTGTTATATGGTATAGCCCCTTTTTCACAGCGCATGGTGATCTCCACCTCCACACGCTCGTTCTGCCCATGGTGATCTTAATCTCCATGCATGGTTGTCCTCGTGGTGATCTCCATCTCCACGCCATGGTGTCAACCACCAAGTGTTACATAAGATACTATGCTCTTACAAACTAATATCTACCGAAAGTAAATTACATTACACGGCTTCTCATGTTGACACGCAGGTCATTAATACAATAATGGAACAACCATATGGCTCCTGCCGGTTGCCGTACTCATGACACGTAGGTCATGAAACAATAATTTACAAGCAACAATCATGGGCTATACCAAATCACAGTCATTCCCTGCAAAAATGAGTCAGACGTTCTACCGCTGAACATAAAACCTCTTGAAACTCTATTTTCCAAGCGGATTTTGGCCTAGCCTGGAGCACCGAAATCTCGGGGAGGCATTTATAATTGACATCCTTTGAGGGATCACCCTACTTAAAACAACTACCATGCAAAAGAATGGTGCATAAAAGGGATAAACTTTCACAGGCAGTTTATATATGTGTGATATGGTATAGCCCCTTTTCGTAGCGCATGGTGATCTCCAAGTCCACATGTGCGGTCTGCCCATCGTGATCTTCATCTCCATGCATGGTTATTCTTGTTGTGATCTCCATCTCCACGCCATGGTGTCAACCGCCAAGTGTTACATAAGATACTATGCTATTACAAACTAAGAGCTACTGAAAGTAAATTACATTACATGGCTTCTCATGTTGCACGCAGGTCATGAATACAATAATGGGACAATTATATGGCTCCTGTCGGTTGCCGCCCTCATGACTCGCAGGTCATGAAACAATAATGTACAAGCAACATTCATGGGCTATACCAAATCACAGTCTATCCCTGCAAAAATGAGTGAGACATTCTACCGCCGATGATAAACCTCCTGAAACACTATTTTCCAAGCGGATTTGGCCTATCCAGGAGCGCTTAAATCTTGGGGAGGCATTTATAATTGACATCCTTTGAGGGATCACCCTACTGAAAACATCTACCATGCAAAAGAAGGGTGCATAAAAGGGATAAACTTTCACAGCCTGTTTATATATGTGTGATATGGCATAGCCCCTTTTCACAGAGCATGGTGATCTCCATCTCCACGTGCGTGGTCTACCCATGGTGATCTTCATCTCCATGCATGGTTGTCCTCGTGGTGATCTCCATCTCAATGCCATGCTGTGAACGGCCAAGTGTTACATAAGATACTATGCTATTACAAACTAATAGCTACTGAAAGTAGATTACATTACATGGCTTCTCATGTTGACATGTAGGTCATTAATACAATAATGGGACAACCATATGGCTCCTGCCGGTTGCTGCACTCATGACTCGTAGGTGATGAAACAATAATGTACAAGCAACAATCATGGGCTATACCAAATCACAGCCATTCCCTGCAAAAATAAGTCAGACGTTCTACCGCCGAAGATAAAACCACCTGAAATTCTATTTTCCAAGCGGATTTTGGCATTTATAATTGACATCCTTTGAGGGATCACCCTACTTAAAACATCTACAATGCAAAAGAAGGGTGCATAAAAGGGATAAACTTTCACGGGCAGTTTATATATGTGTGATATGGTATAGCCCTTTTTCACAGCGCATGGTGATCTCCATCTCGACGTGCGCGGTCTGCCCATGGTGATCTTCACCTCCATGCATGGTTGTTCTCATGGTGATCTCCATCTCCACGCCATGGTGTCAACCGCCAAGTGTTACATAAGATACTATGCTATTACAAACTAATAGCTACTAAAAGTAAATTACATTACAGGGCTTCTCATGCTGACACGCAGGTCATTAATACAATAATGGGACAACCATATGGCTCCTGCCGGTTGCCGCACTCATGACTCGGAGGTCATGAAACAATAATGTACAAGCATTATTCGTGGGCTATACCAAATCACAGTCATTCTCTGCAAAAATGAGTCAGACGTTCTACCACCGAAGATAAAACCTCTAGAAACTCTATTTTCCCAGCGGATTTTGGCCTAGCCGCGAGCGCTGAAATCTCGGGGAGGCATTTATAATTGACATCCTTTGTGGGATGACCCTACTTAAAACAATTACCATGCAAAAGAAGGGTGCATAAAAGGGATAAACTTTCACGGGCAGTTTATATATGTGTGATATGGTATAGCCCTTTTTCACAGCGCATGGTGATCTCCACCTCCACGTGCGCGTTCTGCCCATGGTGGTCTTAATCTCCATGCATGGTTGTCCTCATGGTGATCTCCTTCTCAATGCCATGGTGTCAACCGCCATGTGTTACATAAGATACTATGCTCTTACAAACTAATAGCAACTAAAAGTAAATTACATTACACGGCTTCTCATGTTGACACGCAGGTCATTAATTCAATAATGGGACAACCATATTGCTCATGCCGGTTGCCGCGCTCATGACTCGGAGGTCATGAAACAATAATGTACAAGCAACAATCATGGGCTATACCAAATCACAGTCATTCCCTGCAAAAATGAGTCAGACGTTCTACCGCCGAAGATAAAACCTCCTGAAATTCTATTTTCCAAGCAGATTTTGGCATTTATAATTGACATCCTTTGAGGGATCACCCTACTTAAAACATCTACAATGCAAAATAAGGGTGCATAAAAGGGATAAACTTTCACGGGCAGTTTATATATGTGTGATATGGTATAGCCCTTCTTCACAGCGCATGGTGATCTCCATCTCCACGTGCGCAGTCTGCCCATGGTGATCTTCATCTCCATGCATGGTTGTTCTCATGGTGATCTCCATCTCCACGCCATGGTGTCAACCGCCAAGTGTTACATAAGATACTATGCTATTACAAACTAATAGCTACTGAAAGTAAATTACATTACAGGGCTTCTCATGCTGACACGCAGGTCATTAATACAATAATGGGACAACCATATGGCTCCTGCCGGTTGCCGCACTCATGACTCGCAGGTCATGAAACAATAATGTTCAAGGATTATTCATGGGTTGTACCAAATCACAGTCAATCCTGTAAAAATGAGTCAGACGTTCTAACGCCGAAGATAAAACCTCCTGAAACTCTATTTTCCCAGCGGATTTTGGCCTAGCCACGAGCGCTGAAATCTCGGGGAGGCATTTCTAATTGACATCCTTTGTGCGATCACCCTACTTAAAACATCTACCATGCAAAAGAAGGGTGCATAAAAGGGATAACCTTCCACGGGCAGTTTATATATGTGTGATATGGTATAGCCCTTTTTCACAGCGCATGGTGATCTCCTCCTCCACGTGCGCGTTCTGCCCATGGTGGTCTTAATCTCCATGCATGGTTGTCCTCATGGTGATCTCCATGTCCATGCCATGGTGTCAACCGCCATGTGTTACATAAGATACTATGCTCTTACAAACTAATAGCTACTAAAAGTAAATTACATTACACGGCTTCTCATGTTGACACGCAGGTCATTAATTCAATAATGGGACAACCATATGGCTCATGCCGGTTGCCGCACTCATGACTCGGAGGTCATGAAACAATAATGTACAAGCAACAATCATGGGCTATACCAGATCACAGTCATTCCCTGCAAAAATGAGTTAGACGTTCTACCGCCGAAGATAAAACCTCCTGAAACTCTATTTTCCAAGCGGATTTTGGCCTAGCCTGGAATGCCGAAACCTCTGGGAGGCATTTATAATTGACATCCTTTGAGGGATCACCCTACTTAAAATATCTACCATGCAAAAGAACGGTGCATAAAAGGGATAAACTTTCACGGGCAGTTTATATATGTGTGATCTCGTATAGCCCTTTTTCACAGCGCATGGTGATCTCCATCTCCACGTGTGCGGTGTGCCCATGGTGATCTTCATCTCCATGCATGGTTGTCCTCGTGGTGATCTCCATCTCAATGCCATGGTGTCAACCGCCAAGTGTTACATAAGATACTATGCCATTACAAAATAATAGCTACTGAAAGTAAATTACATTACATGGCTTCTCATGTTGACATGTAGGTCATTAATACAATAATGGGACAACCATATGGCTCCTGCCGGTTGCTGCACTCATGACTCGTAGGTCATGAAACAATAATGTTCAAGGATTATTCATGGGTTGTACCAAATCACAGTCAATCCTGTAAAAATGAGTCAGACGTTCTATCGCCGAAGATAAAACCTCCTGAAACTCTATTTTCCCAGCGGATTTTGGCCTAGCCACGAGCGCTGAAATCTCGGGGAGGCATTTCTAATTGACATCCTTTGTGCGATCACCCTACTTAAAACATCTACCATGCAAAAGAAGGGTGCATAAAAGGGATAACCTTCCACGGGCAGTTTATATATGTGTGATATGGTATAGCCCTTTTTCACAGCGCATGGTGATCTCCTCCTCCACGTGCGCGTTCTGCCCATGGTGGTCTTAATCTCCATGCATGGTTGTCCTCATGGTGATCTCCATGTCCATGCCATGGTGTCAACCGCCATGTGTTACATAAGATACTATGCTCTTACAAACTAATAGCTACTAAAAGTAAATTACATTACACGGCTTCTCATGTTGACACGCAGGTCATTAATTCAATAATGGGACAACCGTATGGCTCATGCCGGTTGCCGCACTCATGACTCGGAGGTCATGAAACAATAATGTACAAGCAACAATCATGGGCTATACCAAATCACAGTCATTCCCTGCAAAAATGAGTCACACGTTCTACCGCCGAAGATAAAACCTCCTGAAACTCTATTTTCCAAGCGGATTTTGGCCTAGCCTTGAGTGCCAAAACTTCTGGGACGCATTTATAATTTACATCCTTTGAGAGATCACCCTACTTAAAATATCTACCATGCAAAAGATCGGTGCATAAAAGGGATAAACTTTCACGGGCAGTTTATATATGTGAGATGTCGTATAGCCCTTTTTCACAGCGCATGGTGATCTCCATCTCCACGTGTGCGGTGTGCCCATGGTGATCTTCATCTCCATGCATGGTTGTCCTCGTGGTGATCTCCATCTCAATGCCATTGTGTCAACCGCCAAGTGTTACATAAGATACTATGCTATTGCAAACTAATAGCTACTGAAAGTAAATTACATTACATGGCTTCTCATGTTGACATGCAGGTCATTAATACAATAATGGGACAACCATATGGCTCCTGCCGGTTGCCGCACTCATGACTCGCTAGTCATGAAACAATTACGTACAAGAAACATTCATGGGCTATACCAAATCATAGTCAATCCCCGCAAAAATGAGTCAGACGTTCTACCGCCGAAGATAAAACCTCCTGAAACTCTATTTTCCAAGCGGATTTTGGCCTAGCCAGGAGCGCTGAAATCTCGGGGAGGCATTTATAATTGACATCCTTCGAGGGATCACCCTACTTAAACACATCTACCATGCAAAAGAAGGGTGCATAAAAGGGATAAACTTTCACAGGCTGTTTATATATGTGTGATATTTTATAGCCCCTTTTTCACAGCGCATGGTGATCTCCATCTCCACATGCACGGTCTGCCCATGGTTATCTTAATCTCCATGCATGGTTGTCCTCGTGGTGATCTCCATCTCCATGCCGTGGAGTCAACCGCCATGTGTTACATAAGATACTATGCTCTTACAAACTAATAGCTACTGAAGTAAATTACATTACACGGCTTCCCATGCTGACACGCAGGTCATTAATTCAATAATGGGACAACCATATGGCTCCTGCCGGTTGCCGCACTTATGACTCGCAGGTCATGAAACAATAATGTACATGCAACATTCATGGGGTATACCAAATCACAGTATTCCCTGCAAAAATAAGTCAGATATTTTACCGCCGAAGATAAAACCTCCTGAAACTCTATTTTCCAAGCGGATTTTGGCCTAGCCAGGAGTGCCGAAATCTCGGGTAGGTATTTATAGTTGACATCCTTTGAGGTATCACCCTACTTAAAAATCTACCATGCAAAAGAAGGGTGCATAAAAGGGATAAACTTTCACAGGCAGTTTGTATATGTGTGATATGGTATAGCCCCTTTTCACAGCGCATGGTGATCTCCATCTCCACGTGCGCGGTCTGCCCATGGTGATCTTCATCTCCATGCATGGTTGTCCAAGTGGTGATCTCCATCTCCATGCCATGGTGTCAACTGCCATGTATTACATAAGATACTATGATATTACAAACTAATAGCTACTGAAAATAAATGTAGTGACCCGACATCAGACGGTTAAGTCTCTGTGCTTAAGTGTCATCCCTGGATCGGTATGCTGACACACACAGTACTCGAGGATTTATAACAGAGGTAAATCACATGTATAAAGTAACGTAAATACTATTACCTCAATCCAAAATAGCGGAAGTAACAACAAGGTTGTGGATTCCCATAAACACCAACGGCAAAGTTGAGTGTAGAAATCGTAACCCTAACGTATCACTTACTCGTCATAAGAATCCTGCAACATGAGACGTTGCAGCCACAAAGGGTCAGTACATTGAATGTACTGGCAAATTCACACCATAGAGAAATGATGAACAATGGCTATCACTACATGCATATATGGCTGGTGGAAAAGCTCTATGGTTATAAGGTTTTTGCGAAAAACCAATTTTTCCCTACTGCAAAGGAATTTATTTTATTTAACTACAAAGTTTGTTGAAAAATATTGAGAAGGTAAACCCCCTCTCAATCCCAATTAAAAGTAATCATTAACAACCCAACAAATTATTTAAATAACGTGATGAGATCAACATGATAATCCAAGAACCACATACTCAAGATGTCCATAACCGGGGACACGGCTCATCATGATTAGTTTGTACACTCTGCAGAGGTTTGTGCACTTATCCCCACAAGACTCGATCTCCTCCGTTTGATTTCTCGCAATACAAGATGTTTGAGAAACGGATGACCGAGACACAATCTTTTAGAAGCGTTAGCACCTTACGATGGGTAGACCGTACCACCTACATCCCCTACATCTGCTAGTCTACCACTGTAAGAGTTCACACGACTTAATCAACTATGCTAGAGCCCATAATAGCTTGTGGCTGCACACAGAAGTTTCTAGTATGAATAATCTCATGATCCCTTTGAGCCTGGGTGGCGGTCCATAGGAGAAACACACGGTACCGCGGGATTTCCAAAAAAATACAGGCAATCACTGGGTACCCCAGGTGCCTCAATCCACCCAGATGTGTAGTTAAGTTGCCACCTTAAGTTTAACCATTAATTAACAATCTCAGATCTGTCATGAATACACTCAAACCCAATCCACGTCTAGGAGCATAGCATTGCAATATAAGCATAACGTAATAGTAACTCCCAAGGTTTGAATGCAGGGCAATAGGTTCCTACCTCATCAACTACTTCCCAAAACTCACATGTTATCAATTCCTAACCATGCAATGTTTGAGGGTGAAACTAATGCATAAAAACTGGGTATGAAAGGGATATGATCAAAGTGTGAACTTGCGTGCAATGTTGATGAAGATGATTCGCACTGTAACATCCCAAATTTTCAATTTGGTATGTTATACATAGATCATCATTGCATATCATATTTTATTGCATTTCGACAAATCCTCGATAAATCCTAAGCAACTCAAGGACCCTCGTAGAGAGTTGGGGATTTTCTCGAATTTTCATATTTGATTTTCATCAAATAATAAAACGAGGATTTTGGTTTTAATTATTTTTCTCTCCGGAAAAATATTTCATAAAAAAAAATGAGAGGAGAAAATATGACTTCTCCAAAACAATTGAAATATTGGAGGAAAAATGTTAAAATTATTTATTGGATTTTATTCGGATTTTATTTGCAATTTTAATTGCATTAAAAAATATTGCATGTTTTCAAAAATTTATTTTTGTGTCAAAAAAATGTTCA
This sequence comes from Aegilops tauschii subsp. strangulata, assembly GCF_002575655.3. Taxonomy (NCBI): domain Eukaryota; kingdom Viridiplantae; phylum Streptophyta; class Magnoliopsida; order Poales; family Poaceae; genus Aegilops; species Aegilops tauschii. The sequence continues at coordinate 270,676,879 of NC_053037.3, read as the reverse complement.
CCATGTTCTAAATATTCTAACTAGACGGTGAAAATTTGTTTTACCTTTTTTGGATTTCTATTTATTTTTCTACGAATTTTTCGGCGGAACGTTTTAAAAAAAAATAAAAAATTCGCGCCGCGCCCGACCGGGCCGAGGCCCAGCCGAGCCGCCGGCCCATCTCCGCGTTCTCCTCCGCGAGCACGCCGGACGCCGCCGCCGTGTCCGCCACGGACACCCCGCCGCCGCGCCTTGCCCCCTCCTCCAAGCACCCCTCCCCCCGCTCTTTATAAACCCCGCCGCCGCCCCTCCCTCTCACCCCGCCGCCTGAGCCGGAGCCCGAAGGCCGCCGCCGCTCGCCGAACCCCGCCGCCGGAGCCGCCCCTCGCCACCCCCGAGCTCCCTGAGCCCCCTGAGCCCCGCCGCCCTCGCCGGAGCCAGCCGGAGCCCCGCCGTAGCCCTGCCCCGACGAGGTATACCTCGCCGTCGTTGCCGGTTTGTTTAAAAAAACCGTTCATTTAAAAAAAACCCTAAATCGGTTTATTTCTTTGGTTTTGTTATTTTGTGAACGTTCACCGACCCGTTCGTTTTAACGAACGCGTTCGTCGGATTTTCTCTGTTAACGAACGTCCGTTCTTTAACCGTTCGTCCGTTTTTCTTTTTCATCGGATTTTTCCGCGATTATCTCAGATCTCGATTTCTGATCGAATCTTCGTTTCTGTTTAACTTTTCGCTCGTTTATCGGAATCAGGCGATTCAAGCGCCTAGAGTTTCGTCTCGAAATTCTCTTTCCGTTTAAGCAACTCAAACAAGTTTTTGCTACTGTAAAATTTGACCTAGATCCAGATTAGTAAACGAAGTTTGTTTCTTTCGCCGTTTGACTTTCGTTGCTTCGTTCGAGTTGATTCTTTTTGAAAACCAGAGTTCTTAAGTTGAACTTTCTGGTTGGATCTTTCATTCGAGTTTTACCTGTGCATTAGATGAGTACTTATTGTTTGCCTGTTTGTTTGCGATAGAGTACCCGGAGTGTGCCGCTTGTTACTTCAAATCGCTAGGTTTCACGGATCATCAGCAAGGCAAGTAACACTTTGATCATATACCTTCCATACCCAATTTTTATTGCATAAGCTCTATTCCTCAAACATTACATGATTAGGATCTAATTAAATTGTGGGTATTGGGAAGTAGTTGAGGTAGTACCTATTACCTGTTCTTTTATCAAACCCTTGGGAGTTACTTCTACGTTTGCTATTATATTGCCATGCTATGCTCGTAGACGTGGATTGGGTTTGAGTGATATTCATGACAGATGTGAGATTGTTCATAATGGTTTACTTAAGGTGGCAACTAAAACTCACATCTGGGTGGATTGAGGTACCTGGGTATTCCAGGATTGCCTGTTTTTCTTTTGGACCGCCACCCAGGTTCAAAGGGATCATGAGATTATTCATGCTAGAAACTTCCGTGTGCAGCCACAAGCTATTATGGGCTCTAGCGTAGTTGACTAAGTTGTGTGAACTCTTACAGTGGTAGACTAGCAGATGTAGGGGAAAGTAGGTGTAACTGTCTACCCATACGTAAGGTGCAACACTTTTGAAAGACTGTGTCTCGGTCATCCGTTACTCAAACACCAGGTAGTGCGAGTAATCCAACGGAGGAGATCGAGTCTTGTGGGGAAAAGTGCGCAAACCTGTGCAGAGTGTACAAACTAATCATGGTTAGCCGTGTCCCCGGTTATGGACATCTTGAGTATCTAGTACTTGGATTATCATGTGAATCTCATCACCATGTTACTTTTAATTAATTTTGTTGGGTTATTGATGACACTTAATTGGGATTGAGATGCTGTCAACCATCTCAATGTTCAACAACCACCATGATAGTTAAATAAAATTTATTCCTTTGCAGTAGGGAAAAATTGGCTTTCCGCAAAAACTTTAACCATAGAGCTTTCCACCAGCCATATATGCATGTAGTATAGTATTATTACTGTTCATTATTCTCTATGTGTTACATTGCCAGCATATTCCATGTGCTGACCCGTTTTCGGGCTGCAACGTTTCATGTTGCAGACTTTTCAGACGACGAGTAAGGTGCCTTAGGTCGTGGTCTTATACTCAGTGATGCCGCTGGAGTTGATGGACTCACTTATCTTCCAAGTCTTCCGCTGTTATCGTTTTTAGATGGCCTTAAGCCATATTTATCATACTTATTCTCTTTGGAGATATTCGTTGTAATAAGTGTGTGATTGCTACTCTGTTATAAATCCTCCATTTGTACTGTGCGTGTCAGCATTACTGATCCAGGGATGACACTGGTGCACAGCAGCACAGACTATTTGAGGTCTGGTCGCTACAAAGGTGGTATCAGAGCACACGCTGACTGTAGGACACGACCACTAAGCTTAAGCCCTAGAACACTTCTCTCTTCTCATTTCTGAACCCTCTCCACTTTCTACTCTTTTAGGAATGGTGGATACAAGGAGCAAGTTCATGCAACCAGATGAAGACACGCCTTTTGGTCGACACTTGAAGGAAGTCACCAAGTACTTGAACATAGGAATACCAAGCATCACCGGAACCTACAACGCCACATTACCCGAAGAGGAGAGCTGGAAGATTCAAGTTCACATTCCAGGAAGGACGTTTGTGCCAGTTACTGAACCCATAAGATTGGTTTTCGAAGCACCAACCTGGAGTTTAGGGAAGAGCATGGCAGCCCACATCGCTATGGGACGCATTGGAGAAGTCTACCACAGGGAGCTTAAGGATACAATTTATCAGATTTGTGGACGCCGAGACACGCAATGGGAGATGATCAGAACCAAGAAGGATGGATCAATTGCAGCTTTCATCCAGGAGCAAAACCAACATATCCGTCGCCAGGAGAACCAGATGTGCACGGACAAGGAAGAACTGAAGAAGGCATTGACGAAGATCAAGGAACTGGAGGAAGAACTCAAGGCTACACGCGAGAATTATTTGGAGGAAATCGTCGCACTAGTAGGGAAGAATGATGACCTGGAGAAGAAGATTGGAGTATTCATGGGAAATCCAGTGCCAAAAGCAAAGGATGACGAATGCACTTGTCCGGATAACTACATCATCATCGACGACACCGACTCGGAACCAAGTGAAGATGACTTTGTTGATGAAGCTGGAGCAGACACCATGGAGTCTTCAACTGATCAGAATTTCTAAGTAGACCACCATATCAGTAGTAGTTTTCCCCCATTTAATAGTATAGTTCAAGCACTTTGTAACGCTAGTTAGATCGATTGTTATGCCTTGTTTGAATTGATTGAGTGATATTGATTGTATTTGTCTCATGAGCATATGGGTAGTGTTTTCCTCTAGACCTCATTCTATTCTTAACTCTCATCTTCTCTAACCCATCAGATGCCTCCGAGACGCGACCCCGGATTTGTTTTCCCACCAGAGATCACCCAGTTGATTCAGCAACAGAATGCCCTGATGCAAGTGTTAGTGCAGAACCAAGGCAAAAACAACAACAACAACAACAACAACAACCCACCGCCACCACCACCTGTTGATCACTTAGCCCGTTTCTTGAGGCTAAACCCGCCGGTGTTCTCCAGTAGCACCGAGCCGATTGTTGCAGATGATTGGCTCCGCAAAGTTGGAAGGGAGTTGACCACTGCAGGATGCACAGATGCTGAAAGAGTGCATTTTGCCGCACATCAGCTTGATGGACCCGCAGCATGATGGTGGGAGAATTATACCGCCACACACCCTATTGACACTGTCACATGGGACCAGTTTCACCAAGCTTTCCGTACAGCTCATGTTTCAGCAGGAGCTATGGCTATGAAGAAGCGTGAGTTTCGCAACCTACGCCAAGGAGGACGCACCATAGGCCAGTATGTGGAGGATTTCCGTAAGTTAGCACGTTATGCACCAGATGACGTTGCTACAGATGCAGCCAAGCAGGAGAAATTTTTGGAAGGACGGAATGATGAACTGAGTATGCAGTTGATGGTAGCAACCTTCAACAACTACCAGGAGTTGGTAGATAGAGCTCTCATGATTGAAGGGAAGCAACAGCAGATTGAAAACCGTAAGAGGAAGTATGGACAAGGGAAGTATAACTCTGGAGCTCAACAGAAACCACGTTTTGCCCCGAAGCCGGGAGGACAGTTTCAGCATACCCATGGAGGAGGTAGTTCGCACAACCATAATGGCTCTAAAAATGGTAATGGGAATGGAGGAAGCAACGGACAGAACCGCACCAACCCATCTACCCCAGCCAAGAGGGACCTGAGCCAAGTCACTTGCTTTAAGTGCCAGAAGATTGGACATTATGCCAATGAATGTCCTGAAGCCCAAAATGGAAATGGCAATGGAAGCTCTGGGAAGAAGCCGAACCCGTTCAACAAAGGACACGTGAACCACGTGAGCGTGGAGGAGGTTGAAGCACAGCCTGATGCAGTAATAGGTAAGTTTTTGGTTAAGTCATTTACTGCAACCGTTCTTTTCGATACTGGTGCATCGCATTCATACATATCAAGGGGATTTGTGAATAAGTTTAAGCTGTCCACCAAAGTTCTCAGAACCCCTATGTTAGTAACCTCGCCAGGAGCAGAGTATATGGCAAGCCAAGGATGTTTTCAGATGCCATTGGCCATTGGTAGGCATGTTTTCCCCTCAGACCTAATAGTTTTGGAGTCGCAAGGTTTGGATGTGATTTTGGGAATGGATTTTCTATCGTTGTATGGAGGAAACATCGATTGTGCCAGCAAGACGATTTTGCTTACCACCCCAACAGGAAAAAGGATCAAGTATGTATCCCGGCATATGCCGAAGAGGACTCAAGTGAATTCCTTATCAGGAGTTGTACAGGAGGAAGTACCAGTGGTGAAGGATTATCCGGATGTATTTCCAGAAGAGTTGCCAGGCATGCCACCGGATAGAGACATTGAGTTCTTGATTGAACTTTTGCCAGGCACAGGGCCAATATCTAAGAGACCGTACAGGATGCCCGCAAAAGATTTGGACGAAATTAAGAAGCAGATCAAGGAGTTACTGGATAAAGGCTATATTCGCCCAAGTTCGTCACCTTGGGGATCACCAGTACTTCTAGTGGAGAAGAAAGATGGATCGCTGAGGATGGTTGTTGATTACCGTGGATTGAATGAAGTGACCATCAAAAACAAGTACCCACTGCCGATGATCAATGATTTGTTTGACCGCCTACAAGGAGCTAAAGTATTTTCCAAGATCGATCTACGATCAGGATACCATCAGTTAAAGATTCGAGAGCAGGATATACCTAAGACGGCTTTTACCACCAGTTATGGATTATATGAGTATACCGTTATGTCATTTGGTCTGACTAACGCACCTGCCTATTTTATGAACCTAATGAACAAAGTGTTTATGGAGTTTTTGGATAAGTTCGTCGTGGTGTTCATTGACGATATTTTAGTCTTTTCCAAGAATGAGGAAGAGCATGAGGAGCATTTGCGATTGGTACTTGAGAAGCTCAGAGAACATCAGTTATATGCCAAGTTCAGCAAATGTGAATTTTGGCTGAAGGAAGTTGGATTCCTTGGACATGTTATTTCTGGAGAAGGATTAGCAGTAGACCCTGCCAAGGTTGACACAGTGACAAGTTGGGAATCACCCACGACAGTTGGAGAAATCCGGAGCTTTCTTGGACTTGCAGGATACTACCGGAGATTCATCGAGAATTTCTCGAAGATTGCTAAGCCCATGACTGAGCTATTGAAAAAGGACACCAAATTCAATTGGACTGAGGATTGTGAAGCTAGTTTCCAAGAGTTGAAGAAACGATTGGTTACATCACCAGTGTTGATTCTGCCAGATCAACGCAAGGATTATGAAGTTTATTGCGACGCTTCTCGTCGAGGACTTGTTGCAGTGCTTATGCAGGAAGGAAGAGTTGTGTCATATGCTTCACGACAACTTAAACCCCATGAGAATAATTATGCTGCGCATGATTTGGAGTTAGCAGCCGTGGTGCATGCGTTGAAGACATGGAGACATTTTCTCATCGGAAACCATTGTGAGGTGTATACGGATCACACGAGTTTGAAGTATATTTTCACGCAGAAGGAGTTAATTCTCAGACAGAGGAGATGGTTGGAGCTCATTAAGGATTATGATATGAGATTGCATTATCACCCAGGAAAGGCTAACGTAGTAGCAGACGCGTTGAGCCGCAAGAGTCATGTCAACACCCTCATGACAGGAGAGTTACCTCAGGAGTTAGCCGAGGACCTTCGCGAACTATGTTTGGAGATAGTCCCAAGAGGCTATTTAGCGACACTGGAGATTCAGTCTACCTTGATGGAAAGGATCAGAGAAGCTCAGAAGACAGACAAGGAGATTGAAGAGATAAAGGAGAAGATGAGCAAAGGAAAAGCCAAGGGATTTCGTGAGGATGAGCACGATACCTTATGGTTTGAGGACCGCATTTATGTGCCAAAAGATCCGGAGATCAGGAAGTTGATTTTGCAAGAAGCCCATGATTCACCGTACTCGATTCACCCAGGAAATACCAAGATGTATTTGGATCTGAAGAATACTTTCTGGTGGACCGGAATGAAGAAGGATATTGCAGAGTATGTAGCAGTTTGTGATGTATGTCAGAGAGTGAAGGCAGAGCATCAGAAGCCAGCAGTATTGCTACAACCATTGCCGATACCCGAATGGAAGTGGGATAAAATAGGCATGGATTTTATCACGGGATTACCCAGGACTCGTTCAGGCTATGACTCAATATGGGTTGTAGTCGACCGTTTGACGAAAGTGGCTCATTTCATTCCAGTGAAGACCACTTACACCAGTGCTAAGTTGGCAAAGATATACATGACCAGGATCGTATGTTTGCATGGAGTTCCGAGGACCATTGTATCAGACAGAGGAACCCAATTTACCTCGAAGTTTTGGAAGCAGTTACATGAAACTTTGGGAACCAGGCTAGAATTTAGTACAACTTTTCACCCACAGACAGATGGACAGACCGAGAGAGTCAACCAGATTTTGGAGGACATGTTGAGAGCTTGTGCACTAGATTATGGATCTAGTTGGGACGACAATTTACCATATGCAGAGTTTTCGTATAACAACAGTTATCAAACCAGTTTGAAGATGGCCCCTTTCGAAACTTTGTACGGAAGGAGGTGTAGAACACCGCTGTTACGGGACGAAGTTGGAGACCGTCAGTTGTTTGGACCAGATTTGATTAAGGAGTCTGAACAGAAAGTGAGGTTGATTCGCGATAGGCTCAAGGTAGCCCAGTCCAGGCAGAAGAGTTATGCTGATTCTAAATGAAAGGAGACAGTTCACGAAGTTGGAGATAGAGTTTATCTTCGAGTATCACCACTTCGAGGAGTGAAGCGCTTTGGAGTTAAGGGAAAGTTAGCGCCCCGTTTTATCGGACCATACAGAGTTTTGGAACGTATGGGAGAAGTTGCCTACAAGCTGGAATTGCCTGAAGGATTGTCTGGAGTTCATGATGTATTTCACGTTTCCCAGTTGAAGAAGTGCCACGCAGAGATGGCTGAGATACTACCGAGAGATACTGTGCCGCTGGAAGCGATTCAGCTGGAAAGTGATTTGACCTCCTGAGGAGAAACCAGTTAAGATTCTTGAGTATGCCAGCCGAGTTACCCGCAGTAAGGTTATCAAGTTTTGCAAAGTCCAGTGGAGTCACCACACGGAAGATGAAGCCACCTGGGAGCGAGAGGAAGATCTACGGAAGGACCACTCCCACCTGTTTTCTAGCCAACCCGAATCTCGAGGGCGAGATTCATCTTAAGGGGGGTAGGTTTGTAACATCCCAAATTTTCAATTTGGTATGTTATACATAGATCATCATTGCATATCATATTTTATTGCATTTCGACAAATCCTCGATAAATCCTAAGCAACTCAAGGACCCTCGGAGAGAGTTGGGGATTTTCTCGAATTTTCATATTTGATTTTCATCAAATAATAAAACGAGGATTTTGGTTTTAATTATTTTTCTCTTCGGAAAAATATTTCATAAAAAAAATGAGAGGAGAAAATATGACTTCTCCAAAACAATTGAAATATTGGAGGAAAAATGTTAAAATCATTTATTGGATTTTATTCGGATTTTATTTGCAATTTTAATTGCATTAAAAAATATTGCATCTTTTCAACAATTTATTTTTGTGTCAAAAAAATGTTCACCCTGTTCCAAATATTCTAACTAGATGGGGAAAATTTGTTTTATCTTTTTTGGATTTTTATTTATTTTTCTATGAATTTTTCGGCGGAACGTTTTAAAAAAAAAATCGCGCCGCGCCCGACCGGGCCGAGGCCCAGCCGAGCCGCCGGCCCATCTCCGCGTTCTTCTCCGCGAGCACGCCGGACGCCGCCACCGTGTCCGCCACGGACACCCCGCCGCCGCGCCTTGCCCCCTCCTCCAAGCACCCCTCCCCCCCTCTTTATAAACCCCGCCGCCGCCCCTCCCTCTCACCCCGCCGCCGCCCCGCACCCGACCCGCACCCCGCTGCCTGAGCCGGAGCCCGAAGGCCGCAGCCGCTCGCCGAACCCCGCCGCCGGAGCCGCCCCTCGCCACCCCCGAGCCCCCTGAGCCCCCTGAGCCCCGCCGTACCCCGCCGCCCTCGCCAGAGCCAGCCGGAGCCCCGCCGGAGCCCTGCCCCGATGAGGTATACCTGGCCGTCGTTGCCGGTTTTGTTTTAAAAAAACCGTTCGTTTTAAAAAAAGCCTATATCGGTTTATTTCTTCGGTTTTGTTATTTTGTGAATGTTCACCGACCCGTTCGTTTTAACGAACACGTTCGTCGGATTTTCTCTGTTAACGAACGTCCGTTCTTTAACCGTTCGTCCATTTTTCTTTTTCATCGGATTTTTCCGCGATTATCTCAGATCTCGATTTCTGATCGAATCTTCGTTTCTGTTTAACTTTTCGCTCGTTTATCGGAATCAGGTGATTCAAGCGCCTAGAGTTTTGTCTCGAAATTCTCTTTCTGTTTAACCTAATCAAACAAGTTTTTGCTACTGTAAAATTTGACCTAGATCCAGATTAGTAAACGAAGTTTGTTTCTTTCGCCGTTTGACTTCCGTTGCTTCGTTCGAGTTGATTCTTTTTGCAAACCGGAGTTCTTAAGTTGAACTTTCTGGTTGGATCTTTCATTCGAGTTTTACCTGTGCATTAGATGAGTACTTATTGTTTGCCTGTTTGTTTGCGATAGAGTACCTGGAGTGTGCCGCTTGTTACTTCGAATCACTAGGTTTCGCGGATCATCAGCAAGGCAAGTAACACTTTGATCATATACCTTCCATACCCAGTTTTTATTGCATTAGATCTATTCCTCAAACATTGCATGATTAGGATCTAATTAAATTGTGGGTATTGGGAAGTAGTTGAGGTAGTACCTATTACCTGTTCTTTTATCAAACCCTTGGGAGTTACTTCTACGTTTGCTATTATATTGCCATGCTATGCTCGTAGACGTGGATTGGGTTTGAGTGATATTCATGACAGATGTGAGATTGTTCATAATGGTTTACTTAAGGTGGCAACTAAAACTCACATCTGGGTGGATTGAGGTACCTGGGTATTCCAGGATTGCCTGTTTTTCTTTTGGACCGCCACCCAGGTTCAAAGGGATCATGAGATTATTCATGCTAGAAACTTCCGTGTGCAGCCACAAGCTATTATGGGCTCTAGCATAGTTGACTAAGTTGTGTGAACTCTTACAGTGGTAGACTAGCAGATGTAGGGGAAAGTAGGTGTAACTGTCTACCCATACGTAAGGTGCAACACTTTTGAAAGACTGTGTCTCGGTCATCCGTTACTCAAACACCAGGTAGTGCGAGTAATCCAACGGAGGAGATCGAGTCTTGTGGGGAAAAGTGCGCAAACCTGTGCAGAGTGTACAAACTAATCATGGTTAGCCGTGTCCCCGGTTATGGACATCTTGAGTATCTAGTACTTGGATTATCATGTGAATCTCATCACCATGTTACTTTTAATTAATTTTGTTGGGTTATTGATGACACTTAATTGGGATTGAGATGCTGTCAACCATCTCAATGTTCAACAACCACCATGATAGTTAAATAAAATTTATTCCTTTGCAGTAGGGAAAAATTGGCTTTCCGCAAAAACTTTAACCATAGAGCTTTCCACCAGCCATATATGCATGTAGTATAGTATTATTACTGTTCATTATTCTCTATGTGTTACATTGCCAGCATATTCCATGTGCTGACCCGTTTTCAGGCTGCAATATTTCATGTTGCAGACTTTTCAGATGACGAGTAAGGTGCCTTAGGTCGTGGTCTTATACTCAGTGATGCCGCTGGAGTTGATGGACTCACTTATCTTCCAAGTCTTCCGCTGTTATCGTTTTTAGATGGCCTTAAGCCTATTTATCATACTTATTCTCTTTGGAGATATTCGTTGTAATAAGTGTGTGATTGCTACTCTGTTATAAATCCTCCATTTGTACTGTGCGTGTCAGCATTACTGATCCAGGGATGACACTGGTGCACAGCAGCACAGACTATTTGAGGTCTGGTCGCTACACGCACTCATAACTCTTGATAGCTCTACTCGTCACACTCTGTTCAATCTATCGTGAGCAAGCAATAGTAACCACACATAAGCAATCACTCAAAAGATCAGAACGAACGAAGAAAACAATTCGGAAAACTTCAAAACCAAGCAAATAACTCTTGCAACATAAAACAATTTCTAACAGTACCAAAATTATGTGAATTTGGCCTTATCAGAAAGTATAGGTCAAGAGCTTCGATTTGCAAAAAGAATCAACTAAATCGGAGTCACAAAACTCAAATTATGATCAAACGAAGTTCAAATTCAAATCTGTTTGAAAACCAAATTTTAAACTTTCAAAAACATGTTTAAGTTGGATTACTGGATAGCGGGAATCGTAACGAAGAAGTGGGCATTGGTTTCGTCAGATTTGGACAAACGAGCGAAAAGCAGTGATCGTTTGAAAATCAGGGACTAATCTGTAAACAAAATCATCACAGATAGGTCCCTGGCCCAAAATAAAAAGAAAAAGAAAAATCTATCGAGCGAACGCTCGCTAACAGAACCTAACGAACGAAAGCGTTCACTAACAGATCTAAACTAATGAACGTTCGCTATTTTACAAAACCAAAAAAAAAATCTAAACGAAACATAAACCGAACTTTAATTAAATAAAAACCGAGCGGCTTTTCTCGGGTTTTACCGGTTCGGGTGAGGGAAACCGGCGGCGGCGGCATTCTCCGGCGAGCGGGGCGAGGCGGCGGTTGCGGCGGATCTCCGGCGAGTGGGGCGAGGCGGCGGTGGCGCGGGGCTACGGGGAGGTGCGGGCAGCGGGGTGGTGCGGCAGCAGCGAGCGGCGGCGAGGTGCTGCGGCGGCGGCGGCGGATCTTCGGGGTGAGGCGGCGGCGAGATGTGGACGGCGGTGGCGCGACAGCGGGGAGGAGAGAGAGGGGGCGAGGGGCGTCAGGGTCGGCCTTAAAAGGGCAAGGGGAGGGGAGGTGGTGGCGTGGAGGAGGGGGCGACGGGCGCCGTGGGGGCGGCGGACTCCGGCGAGTCCCGCTGGGGCACGCGAGGAGGAAGGCGGCGGCGCGCTGGCTGGGCTGGGCCGTGGCCTGTTGGGCCGGCCCAGTTCGGCGGTGGAGGAGAAAAGTTTTTTTAACACAGACAATGAAACATCAAATAAACTAAAAGAAACTACAAATAATATATAGGCATATAATATATCAAAATTTTCAGAAAACAATTTTCTACAACGTGAACATTTTTATAACTTTAAATAAAATCTACAAAAATTCGAAAAAAAATCAAACAATGCTACTGATTCAATAAAACCCACTAAAAATCATTTTAAAAATACCAAAATGATTTCAAATTAATTTATCTCCAATTTTCTGATGTAGGGAATCATGTTACCCTATTTTCCATATATTTTTATTTTGGAGAAAAATAATTTGAATAAAACCCAAATAGCTCCAAATTGAAAATAATTTCAAAAGGACTTTGAATTCGATCCTTTTAAAACTTCCAACTCACATTTCATATGTTTTGAAGAAGTCATTTTATCTCCTCTCATGAAAATCATTGAGTTGCTTAAAGTTTCTGAGTTGGAAAATATTTCCAAATGAATTCAAATATTTTCAAAAACCCTTTTCATTTATTTAAATGGAAGAAGTCATGGCATCTTCTCTCTATGGTTTTGTATTTGAAAAGAATTTGAATTCACAGAGATCATAAAAGCAAAAATGAAAGTTTGGGAAAGTCCTTTTATTCCCTTTCATTTAACTTTCAAAAAGTTTCAAAATTCACTCAATTCACACAAGCAACCACACCACAATCAAACAATCAATCAAATCTATCTATTTATACAACATTCCAAAATTTAGAATTTTGGGATGTTACAAACCTACCACCCTTAAAATGAATGTCGTCCTCGAGATTCGGAGAGGCTAGCAAGAAGTAGGTTAGGTTTTGGGGGTCTTCTCAAAATCCATCGATCATCACAAGGGGTCTGGGGTGCTACCACCCTTAGAAGCATGGTTATGGTTCCATCAAAACTCATAAACTCCATCCTTATTGTTGACAGTGTCGGTCTTCTCAGATTCTCGGGAAAATTCCTTCTCTGGGCTCTTCCGGTAGTGGCATAACCTTTACTGCAGTTCTTCATTCCTTTCATCTTGGTAAGGTTATTCTGAGACTGGGTCTTCTTAGCTGACGGGTCTGGTGCCAATACTAAACAACTATCGATATCTCATGGTGGTCAACAATTTATGGTTTCTCCTGCAGGAAATGGGTCTGGTAGATCCTCACCGTATATCCTGCGATTGGCAAAAACTGCCTTGTACAAGGGAAAATTGCTATACCATTCTACGGTTTAAACAAGGTTTTGATCGTCGTCGCTCTACTATAGGTAATTCACTCAGATTTACCATCCCGTATAGCAAGGTGAATAATAAGAGTAAGTCGGTATGGTGATCAATCCATCCCGCACCCAAATCATTACCATGTATATGGTTTAGCGAATCTCGCATTCTAACGCTCGGTCATCCTCACAATCATTGCATAATTTCTCTTGTCGACGAACTGGGTTCGGATAAATCCATTGATTCTGCAAGCCAAACGAACATCTATCGTTCCTTCACAACTCTCAGGTTTTGCGTTACTCCTATAAAATCGTCGGTGGGTAAGGTCGTAATCTCTTCCAGGGTTTTTCCTTTAGCAAGAATGTGCTTGCTTCTTAGCAGGTCCTGGGGCTTGTAGGTTATGGGCCCACCTCATCACTTGTAAACCTTGAACTCATCATCGGGGCAACTGAGCCTTAATCCAACATCCAACTTCCTGGTATTCTTAAATCCATCCGGTTGTATCGTCTCCCTTATCTCTTCCTTTTATTGGTACCAAACTAAGATGTGATTACTCAAACTCATCATGGAATTTCCATTGATCCATATTTCCAATATCATACCTCCTTTATATCCAATAGTAATTCATCTCTTCATCCTCGTGGGATATCCCACATACCGAGATAAAAACTTATACTTATGAAGTCCATACTCCACTTCGTGGAACATCATTATCCTTTCCAGGGTCAAGTGTCCTTACAGGGGAATATTGGCGATCTCTGCATGGCACTTCTTCAACTGGGAAACATGAAACACATCATGAAATCCTGACAGTCCTTCGGGTGACTCCAACTTGTTGGCCACTTCTCCCATATGCTCCAAAACTCGGTATGGTCCTACAAATCTCGAGGCTAACTTTCCCTTAACTCCAAATCGTTTAATTCCTCGCAGAGGGGACACACGAAGACATGCTCTGTCTCCAATTTCATAGACTAACTCCTTGCGTTTTTGAGTCTGCATAACTCTTCTGCCTAGACTAAGCTACCTTCAGTCTATCTCGAATCAACTTAACATTCTCTTCTGACTCCTTGATCACATTTGGTCCAAGCAACTGACGGTCTCCAACTTCATCCCACATCTACGGTGTCTGGCTCCTTCTCCCATACAAAGCTTCAAAAGGGGCCATCTTCAAACTGGCTTGGTAACTGTTGTTGTATGAGAACTCCGCGCAAGGTAGATTATCATCCCTACTAGATCCATAATCTAGTGCACACGCTCTCAACATGTCCTCCAGAAGCTGATTGACTCTCTCGGTCTATCCATCTGTCTGCGGATGAAAGGTTGTACTGAACTCTAGCCTAGTACCCAAAGTCTGGTGCAGCTGATTCCAAAACTTTGAGGTAAACTGTGTTCCTCTATCTGATACGATGGTCCTCGAAACTCCATGCAGACATACGATCCTGGTCATATATATCTTGGCCAACTTCGCACTTGTATAGGTGGTTTTCACTGGGGTAAAGTGAGCCACTTTGGTCAAACGAATCAACTACTACCCACATAGAATCATATCCCGATCGGGTTCTGGGAAATGCGGTAATGAAATCCATGCCAAGCTTATCCCACTTCCATTTAGGTATCGACATAGGCTGTAGTAATCTTGCTGGCTTCTGATGCTCTGCCTTTACTCTCTGGCATACATCACCTACGACTACATACTCCGCAATATCCTTCTTCATACCAGTCCACCAGAAACACTCCTTCAAATCCAAATACATCTTGGTGTTTCCAGGGCGAATCGAGTATGGTGAGTCATGAGCCTCCTGAAGTATTAACTTCCTGATCTTTGCATTATTGGGCACATATACACGGTCCTCAAACCATAAGGTGTCGTGCTCATCCTTACGAAAACCTTTGGCCTTTCCTTTGCTCATCCTCTCTTTTACCTCGGCAATCTCTTTGTCATCCTTCTGAGCTTCACGGATCTTTCCCAACAATGTAGACTGAACTTCCCTTGCTGCAACAAAACCTTTGGGAACAATCTCCAACCGAAGTTCCCTGAGATCCTCGGCTAACTCCTTTGGTAATCCTCCGATTATGAGGGTATTCGTCCTTGTTTTCTTTATGGTTGTGTCCTATTTCTCCACAAAGCTTGTATGCACAAGGTTTCTTCATATCCTTTCCATAAGGCCTCAATTTCTAGGACACAAGCCAAGACTTTAACAAAGTCCACTTAAATTCCTTCCAAGTGGTTACTCCTTGCCATCCATTGATGGTTTGGTACATCCTCTACCAGGTAGTGGCACCTCTTTCAAAGCACTCAAGAGCATGCTGGGTCATATCCTTTCCGGCTATAGGGTTATTCTCCATGTGATCCTCCATGTTTTGAATCCATCGGTCGGTCTCCAATTGACTTATCGGTCCCGGAACTGTGAGTTCATCTCCATTCATCCTCTATTGGGTCCATGGGTTTGGGGTGAGATAAGAGAGATAGAGAGGGATACACACAACACAACCAATAGTTTTGAAAAGACAGATTTTTATTTGTGGCTGTCGGAAAAACATCAAACAAATGACAGCTCACAAACGTCGCATCTAACGTAGGTATATAACCGGGTTTGGTCTTCTAAAGGTCAATAAATCTTCAACATCGTCAAACTCTTCAAGTCTTGTTCATGTCTCCGATGGCTTCTTCCGATCATGCTTGTCTTTCACAAGTCCTTTTGCCAGATCCTCTCTGTTGACGCGAAGTCTCTCGTGGCGTCCTTTAATAATTGCGTTCCAAACTTCTGGATTTCAACATCCTTGGCATGAACCATAGTCCTACTATCCTTCAGTTCCTGACGTATCTCCGGTATCTCGAGGTTTTGCTCCTCAGGCTTGGCTACTTTCAACTTTTGGGTCCTGAGTTCTTCACGAAACGCTTCCTTATAAAATACTGCTTCTTGTAGGTCCATCTTAACTTCTTGATGTAACACTCCAGATCCTGGTGATACACCGGCTAAGGTTAAAACTTCATCTTGTTGATAGGTGCTGCATCAGCCTTCTACCATCCAATCCTTACATGCATATGCATGCTTAACTCGGCATGGTGACAATAGCATAAGCGGGCGATAACATCATGGATAGCCGTGTTTCTGCTCTTGTCATTTCCATGAGCTATTTCTCCATAGTTGATATCTCCTTCCTTAGGGTTTCTTGACAAAAACTTTGAGTTCTAATGCTCCATGCTCCGGTCTTTCTCCGATACACCTTGATCTCGGGTAGTGACAGCTTCCATAGTCTACCAAGTTCCATAAGGGGTAGCCTTCCTAGGTCATACAAATCTTGGTATTCTTCAGAGCCTTCAAATTCTCCTAGTCTTCGGAGTTTTCAACCATTGAGGTTTCCATTATTCTAATGCACAGTAAAATCGTCTTCATTCCGAAGTGGTCTTAGCTGTCCAATATCTTGTACTTCTTGGAGTGGTCTCATCCGTCGAATCCTCGTGTGGTCAAATGGGGAAAGGGGTATAGTCTCACTTAAAGGGGAATTTTTGAATAAGCTCAGAAGAGAAGAGAGGTAAAAGATCCTTTTGAAAAATGAAGTTGTAGAGAAAAGTCTTTCCTATGGGTTTGCCAGTTTCTAGGGTCACGTCCTACAGTCAACATGTGCTATGATACCATCTTGTAGCGACTCGACCTCAGACGGTCAAGTCTCTGTGCTTAAGTGTCATCCCTGGATCGGTATGCTGACACACACATTACTCAAGGATTTATAACAGAGGTAAATCACATGTATAAATTAACGTAAATACTATTACCTCAATCCAAAATAGCGGAAGTAACAACAAGGTTGTGGATTCCCATCAACACCAACGGCAAAGTTGAGTGTAGAAATCGTAACCCTAACGTATCACTTACTCGTCGTAAGAATCCTGCAACATGAGACGTTGCAGCCACAAAGGGTCAGTACATTGAATGTACTGGCAAATTCACACCATAGAGAAATGATGAACAATGTCTATCACTACATGCATATATGGCTGGTGGAAAAGCTCTATGGTTATAAGGTTTTTGCGAAAAGCCAATTTTTCCCTACTGCAAAGGAATATATGTTATTTAACTACAAAGTTTGTTGAAAAATATTGAGAAGGTAAACCCCCTCTCAATCCCAATTAAAAGTAATCATTAACAACCCAACAAATTATTTAAGTAACGTGATGAGATCAACATGATAATCCAAGAACCAGATACTCAAGATGTCCATAACCGGGGGCATGGCTAATCATGATTAGTTTGTACACTCTGCAGAGGTTTGCGCACTTTTCCCCACAAGACTCGATCTCCTCCGTTTGATTTCTCGCACTACAAGATGTTTGAGAAACGGATGACCGAGACACAATCTTTCAGAAGCGTTAGCACCTTACGATGGGTAGACCATACCACCCACATCCCCTACATCTGCTAGTCTACCACTGTAAGAGTTCACACGACTTAATCAACTATGCTAGAGCCCATAATAGCTTGTGGCTGCACACAGAAGTTTCTAGTATGAATAATCTCATGATCCTTTTGAGCCTGGGTGGCGGTCCATAGGAGAAAAACACAGTGCCCCGGGATTTCCAAAAAAATACAGGCAATCACTGGGTACCCCAGGTGCTTCAATCCACCAGATGTGTATTTAAGTTGCCACCTTAAGTTTAACCATTAATTAACAATCTCACATCTGTCATGAATACACTCAAACCCAATCCACGTCTACGAGCATAGCATTGCAATATAAGCATAACGTAATAGTAACTCCCAAGGTTTGAATGCAGGGCAATAGGTTCCTACCTCATCAACTACTTCCCAAAACCCACATGTTATCAATTCCTAACTATGAAATGTTTGAGGGTGAAACTAATGCATAAAAACTGGGTATGAAAGGGATATGATCAAAGTGTGAACTTGCCTGCAATGTTGATGAAGATGATTCGCACTCATAACTCTTGATAGCTCTACTCGTCACACTCCGTTCAATCTATCGTGAGCAAGCAATAGTAACCACACATAAGCAATCACTCAAAAGATCGGAACGAACGAAGAAAACAATTCGGAAAACTTCAAAACCAAGCAAATAACTCTTGCAACAGAAAACAATTTCTAACAGTACCAAAATTATGTGAATTTGGCCTTATCAGAAAGTATAGGTCAAGAGCTTCGATTTGCAAAAAGAATCAACTAAATCGGAGTCACGAAACTCAAATTATGATCAAACGAAGTTCAAATTCAAATCTGTTTGAAAACCAAGTTTTAAACTTTCAAAAACATGTTTATGTTGGATTACTGGATAGCGGGAATCGTAACGAAGAAGTGGGCATTGGTTTCGTCGGATTTGGACAAACGAGCGAAAAGCAGTGACCGTTTGAAAATCAGGGACTAATCTGTAAACAAAATCATCACAGATAGGTCCTTGGCCAAAAATAAAAAGAAAAAGAAAATCTATCGAGCGAACGCTTGCTAACAGAACCTAACGAACGAAAGCGTTCACTAACAGATCTAAATGAACAAACGTTCACTATTTAACAAAACAAAAAAACCGATCTAAACGAAACAGAAACCGAACTTTAATTAAATAAAAACCGGGCGGCTTTTCTCGGGTTTTACCGGTTCGGGTGAGGGAAACCGGCGGCGGCGGCGGCGTTCTCCAGCGAGCGGGGTGAGGCAGCGGTTGCGGGGGATCTCCGGCGAGTGGGGCGAGGCGGCGGTGGCGCGGGGCTACGGCGAGGTGCGGGCAGCGGGGTGGCGCGGCAGCAGCGAGCGGCGGCGAGGCGCGGCGGCGGCGGCGGCAGATCTGCGGGGTGCGGCGGCGGCGAGATGCGGACGGCAGCGGCGCCACGGCGGGGAGGAGAGAGAGGGGGCGAGGGGCGTCGGGGTCGGCCTTAAAAGGGCGAGGGGAGGGGAGGTGGTGGCGTGGAGGAGGGGGCGACGGGCGCCGTGGGGGCGGCAGACTCCGGCGAGTCCCGCCGGGGCACGCGAGGAGGAAGGCGGTGGCGCGCTGGCTGGGCTGGGCGGTGGCCTGTTGGGCCGGCCCAGTTCGGCGGTGGAGGAGGGAAAGTTTTTTTTAAACACAGACACCGAAAAATCAAATAAACTAAAAGAAACTACAAGTAATATATAGGCATATAATATATCAAAATTTTCAGAAAACAATTTTCTACAACGTGAACATTTTTATAACTTTAAATAAAATCTACAAAAATTCGAAAAAAAATCAAACAATGCTACTGATTCAATAAAACCCGCTAAAAATCATTTTAAAAATACCAAAATGATTTCAAATTAATTTATCTCCAATTTTCTAATGTAGGGAATCATGTTACCTTATTTTCCATATATTTTTATTTTGGAAGAAAATAATTTGAATAAAACCCAAATAACTCCAAATTGAAAATAATTTCAAAAGGACTTTGAATTCGATCCTTTTTAAACTTCCAACTCATATTTCATATGTTTTGAAGAAGTCATTTTATCTCCTCTCATGAAAATCATTGAGTTGCTTAAAGTTTATGAGTTGGAAAATATTTCCAAATGAATTCAAATATTTTCAAAAACCCTTTTCATTTATTTAAATGGAAGAAGTCATGTCATCTTCTCTCTAGGGTTTTGTATTTGAAAAGAATTTGAATTCACAGAGATCACAAAAGCAAAAATGAAAGTTTGGGAAAGTCCTTTTATTCCCTCTCATTTAACTTTCAAAAAGTTTCAAAATTCACTCAATTCACACAAGCAACCACACCACAATCGAACAATAAATCAAATCTATCTATTTATATAACATCCCAAAATTTAGAATTTTGGGATGTTACAAGAAATTACATTACATGGCTTCTCATGTTGACACGCAGGTCATTGATACAATAATGTGACAACCATATGGCTCGTGCCGGTTTCCGTACTCATGACTCGCAGGTAATGAAACAATAATGTACAAGCAACATACATGGGCTTTACGAAATCACAGTCAATCCCTGCCAAAATGAGTCTGACGTTCTACCGCCAAAGATAAAACCTCCTGAAACTCTATTTTCCAAGCGGATTTTGGCCTAGCTAGCAGTGCCGAAATCTCGGGGAGGCATTTATAATTGACATCCTTCGGGGGATCACCCTACTTAAAACATCTACCATGCAAAAGAAGGATGCATAAAAGGGATAAACTTTCACAGGCAGTTTATATGTGTGATATGGTATAGCCCCTTTTCACAGCGCATTGTGATCTCCATGTCCACGTGCGCGGTCTGCCCATGGTGATCTTCATCTCCGTGCATGGTTGTCCAGGTGATGTTCTCCATCTCCACGCCATGGTGTCAACCGCCAAGTGTCACATAAGATACTATGCTATTACAAACTAATAGCTACTGAAAATAAATTACATTACATGGCTTCTCATGTTGACACGCAGGTCATTAATACAATAATGTGACAACCATATGGCTCGTGCCGGTTTACGCACTCATGACTCGCAGGTAATGAAACAATAATGTACAAACAACATTCATGGGCTTTACCAAATCACAGTCAATCCTTGCAAAAATGAGTCTGGTGTTCTACCGCGGAAGATAAAACCTCCTGAAACTCTATTTTCCAAGCGGATTTTGGCCTAGCCAGGAGCGCCGAAATCTCGGGGAGGCATTTATAATTGACATCCTTTGAGGGATCACCCTACTTAAAACATCTACCATGCAAAAGAAGGGTGCATACAAGGGATAAACTTTCATAGGCTATTTATATATCTGTGATATGGTATAGCCCCTTTTCACAGCGCATGGTGATCTCCATCTCCACATGCGCGGTCTGCCCATCGTGATCTTCATCTCCATGCATGGTTGTCCTCGTGGTGATTCTCCATCTCCACACCATGGTGTCAACCACCAAGTGTTACATAAGATACTATGCTATTACAAACTAATAGCTACTAAAAATAAATTACATTACATGGCTTCTCATGTTGAAACGCAGGTCATAAATACAATAATGTGAAAACCATATGGCTCCTACCGGTTGCCGCACTCATGAATCACTGGTAATGAAACAATAATGTACAAGCAACATTCATGGGCTTTACCAAATCACAGTCAATCCCTGCAAAAATGAGTCTGACGTTCTACCGCCGAAGATAAAACCTCCTGAAACTCTATTTTCCAAGCGGAGGTTGGCCTAGCCAGGAGCGCCGAAATCTCGGGGAGGCATTTATAATTGATATGATTTGAGGGATCACCATACTTAAAACATCTACCATGCAAAAGAAGGGTGCATAAAAGGGATAAACTTTCACAGGCACTTTATATATGTGTGATATGGTATAGCCCCTTTTCACAGCGCATGGTGATCTCCATCTCCACGTGCGCGGTCTGCCCATGGTGATCTTCGTCTCCATGCATGGTTTTCCTCGTGGTGATCTCCATCTCCGCGCCATGGTGTCAACCGCCAAGTGTTACATAAGATACTATGCTATTACAAACTAGTAGCTACTGAAAGTAAATTACATTACTTGGCTTCTCAAGTTGACACGCAGGTCACTAATACAATAATGGGACAACCATATGGCTCCTGCCGGTTGCGGCACTCATGACTCGCAGGTCATGAAACAATAATGTACAAGCAACATTCATGGGCTATACCAAATCACAGTCATTCCCTGCAAAAATGAGTCAGACGTTCTACCGCCGAAGATAAAACCTCCTGAAACTCTATTTTCCAAGCGGATTTTGGCCTAGCCAGGAGCGCCAAAATCTCGGGGAGGCATTTATAATTTACATCCTTTGAGGGATCACCCTACTTAAAACATCTACCAAGCAAAAGAAGGGTGCATAAAAGGGATAAACTTTCACAGGCAGTTTATATATGTGTGATATGGTATAGCCCCTTTTCACAGCGCATGATGATCTCCATCTCCACGTGCGCGGTCTGCCCATGGTGATCTTCATCTCCATGCATGGTTGTCCTCGTGGTGAGCTCCATCTCCATGCCATGGTGTCAAGCGCCAAGTGTTACATAAGATACTAGGCTATTACAAACTAATAGCTACTGAAAGTAAATTACATTACATGGCATCTCATGTTCACACGTAGGTCATTACTACAATAATGGGACAACCATATGGCTCCTGCCGGTTGCCGCACTCATGACTGACAGGTCATGAAACAATAATGTTCAAGCAACATTCATGGGCCATACAAAATCACGGTCATTCCCTGCAAAAATGAGTCAGACGTTCTACCGCCGAAGATAAAACCTCCGGAAACTCTATTTTCCAAGCGGATTTTGGCCTAGCCAGCAGCACTGAAATCTCGGGGAGGCATTTATAATTGACATCCCTTGAGGGATCACCCTACTTAAACACATCTACCATGCAAAAGAAGGGTGCATAAAAGGGATGAACTTTCACAGGCTGTTTCACTACTAGGAAAAGGCTTATACATAGATGTTTACCAGTAGCGCGTGTTTAGGAGCCCATGCTACTGATAAGTACCAGTAGCGCCTGCCATAAAGCGCGTTACTCGTACAGCTTAGCAGTAGCGTGGGTTTCCCGTGGGCACGCTACTGGTAAGTTAGCCACACCACACCCCCCGACCAAAAAGTATTAGCAGCGTTGGTGTTCTAACCAACGCTACTGTTAAGAAAATAGCAGTAGCGCCTGTCCACCTAGATGCGCTACTTCTATTTCTTCTATGTGTAAGCTTTTACCAATATCTCGGGTTTTGGACAAGCGCTATAGCTAGTTTTACTTACAAGTAGATATTTTGGCCGGCACACATAGCAGTAGCGTGCTTTGGTGCCCCGCGCTACTGCTATGGTCGCCAGCCAAAATATCTACCACATTTTCCCCCTCTTCCTCCTCCTCCCTTTCTTTCTCCCCCCCTCCCTCTTGCACTCTTGCTTGTTCTTCAATGCTTCCCTTCTTCTTTGCCCCTCCTACCCTTCGCCTCCATTAATGCCCTCCCTCCTTCCTCTTCCTTTCTTTTGCCCCTCCTCCGCTTCTCTTCTTTGCCCCTCCACCACCCCCTCCTTTAATGCCCTCCCTCCTTCCTCTTCCTTTCTTTTGCCCCTTCTCCCCTTCTCTTCTTTGTCCCTCCACCACCCCCTCCATTGATGCCCTGCCTCCTCCCTGTAACGCCCATGATGCGGCTATATCTCCCACGTGTCGAGGCACGACTTAGAGGCATAACCGCATAGTGGTTTTGTCGCAAGAAGGGTCATCTTCACACAATCCCATGTAATGAACAAGAATGGAATAAAGAGTTGGCTTACAATCGCCACTTCACACAATACATGAATATTATTCATACATCATCCAGAATACAAACATATAGACCGACTACGGCCAAAATCCAGATGAAATAAGACAACCCCAAATGCTAGATCCCCGATCGTCCCAACTGGGCTCCACTACTGATCATCAGGAAAAGACACATAGTAACGACCACGTTCCTCGTCGAACTCCCACTTGAGATCGACCCCATCATCTGCACTGGCATCGTCGGCACCTGCAACTGTTTTGGTAGAATCTGTGAGTCACGGGGACTCAGCAATCTCACACCCGCGAGATCAAGACTATTTAAAGCTTATAGGAAAGGATGGAGTAATGAGGTGGAGCTGCGGCGGCAAAAAGCATACATAACACAGACCGTGTTCACTTCCCGGACTCCACCGAGAAGAGACCATCACGGCTACACCGCAGTTGATGTATTTTAGTTGGGTCAAGTGACATGTTCTCTACAACCGGAGATTAACAAATTCCCATCTGCTTCATAACCGCGGGCACGGCTTTCGAAAGATAAATACCCTGCAGGGGTGTCCCACTTAGCCCATCATAAGCTCTCACGGTCAATGAAGGATAAACCTTCTCCCGGAAAGACCCGATCAGTCTCGGAATCCCGGTTAACAAGACATTTCGACAATGGTAAAACAAGACCAGCAAAGCCGCCCGATGCGCCGACAAATCCCGATAGGAGCTGCACATATCTCGTTTTGAGGGCACACCGGATGAGACAGCCTACGAGTAAAACCAGACCTCGAGTTTCCTAGAGGGGGCCCCGCAGTCTACTCAGTTCGGACCAACACTCGAAGGAGCACTGCCCGGGGGGGTTAAAATAAGATGACCCTCGGGCTCGCGAAAACCCAGGGGAAAAAGGCTTAGGTGGCAAATGGTAAAACCAAGGTTGGGCCTTGCTGGAGGAGTTTTATTCAAGGTGAACTGTCAAGGGGGTCCCATAAATCACCCGACCGTGTAAGGAACGCGAACTCAAGGAACATAATCCCGGTATCTCAGAAACTAGGGCGGCAAGAGTGGAACAAAACACCAGGCATAAGGCCGAGCCTTCCACCCTTTACCAAATATATATAGATGCATTAATTAAATAAGAGATATTGTGATATCCCAACATATCCATGTTCAACCATGGAACAAACTTCAACTTCACCTGCAACTAGCAACGCTATAAGAAGGGCTGAGCAAAAGCGGTAACTTAGCCAAACAACGGTTTCCTAGGAAAGGATGGTTAGAGGCTGACATGGAAAAATGGGAGACATGATATAGCAAGTGATAGGTAGCGTAGCATGGCAATAGAGCGAACAACTAGCAAAGCAAAGATAGAAGTGATTTCGAGGGGTGATCATCTTGCCTGCACGGTTCTCAGAGTTGTCGAAAGCTTGATCCTCGTAAGCGTACTCAACAGGTTCCTCGTTCACGAACTTGTCTCCCGGCTCTACCCAAGACAAGAACACAAACAAACGGAACCACAATCAACCACGAGAAATGCACAAACAACATGATGCGAAACATGTATGATATGCAAGATATGATGTGCGATGCATATGCGTGCTCCGGAAGGAAAATGATGAACAAGGCAGTAACTTGGCAAACCAAGCATGCCACTGGAAAGATGAGATGATTTCGGTCGAAATCGATATAAAGATCACCGGAAACGGATGCACAGTTTGCAAAAGGCAAGCAAAACAAGAATGACACGAATCTGCGATTAACAGCATGATAGCACTGAAAATGCAACAAGCAATAATGCTACATCACTCCAACATAGCAACAAAGCACATGGCAGTAATCTACAGGAGATGCTTGACAAAAGATGAACACTGAGCTACGGCTAGATCACAACATATCAAGCTCAAACAAGCATGGCAAAAGTGCAAAAGATAACAGGATCACAGACGGCAAAGAGCACTCTTTGCCGTCTGTAATAGAAACTGCATACAGCAAAGTTTTCTTTGCCGTTTGTAATAGAAATCATAGAAGGCAAACTTTTCTTTGCCGTTTGTAATAAAATAGCAGACGGCAAAGTTTTCTTTGCCGTCAGTCATTCTTTGCCGATAGCTGCTGACAGCAAAAGAGCTCTTTGCCGTCTACCCCGATGAAAAGCTGACGGCAAAGATGCTCACTGATGGCAAACTAGATGTTTCCTGTAGTGGCACCATGATCTTCATGATAGAGAGTCTCCTATGTTGTCACTTTCATATACTAGTGGGAATCTTTCATTATAGAACCTGGCTTGTATATTCCAATGATGGGCTTCCTCAAAATGCCCTAGGTCTTCGTGAGCAAGTGAGTTGGATGCACACCCACTTAGTTTCTTTTGTTGAGCTTTCATATACTTATAGCTCTAGTGCATCCGTTGCATGGCAATCCCTACCCACTCACATTGATATCTATTGATGGGCATCTCCATAGCCCGTTGATACGCCTAGTTGATGTGAGACTATCTTCTCCTTTTTTGTCTTCTCCACAACCACCATTCTATTCCACCTATAGTGCTATGTCCATGGCCCACGCTCATGTATTGTGTGAAGATTGAAAAAGTTTGAGAACATCAAAAGTATGAAACAATTGCTTGGCTTGTCATCGGGGTTGTGCATGATTTAAATATTTTGTGTGATGAAGATAGAGCATAGCCAGACTATATGATTTTGTAGGGATAACTTTCTTTGGCCATGTTATTTTGAGAAGACATGATTGCTTTGTTAGTATACTTGAAGTATTATTGTTTTCATGTCAATATTAAACTTTGGTTTCGAATCGGAACATTCATGCCACAATAAAGAAGATTACATTGATAAATATGTTAGGTAGCATTCCACATCAAAAATTATGTTTTGCCGCAAGCCTCTGTAGCCACCAAAAACCAACCAGTGCCCTGTTTCGGCACCCTGCCGGAGGGGGATCCCTCACCGGTGCCCATCTTCATCATCCCGGTGCTCTCCATGACAAGGAGGGAGTAGTTGACCCTCGGGGCTGAGGGTATGTACCAGTAGCTATGTGTTTGATCTCTCTCTCTCTCGTGTTCTTGATTTGGCACGATCTTGATGTATCGCGAGCTTTGCTATTATAGTTGGATCTTATGATGTTTCTCCCCCTCTACTCTCTTGTAATGGATTGAGTTTTCCCTTTGAAGTTATCTTATCGGATTGAGTCTTTAAGGATTTGAGAACACTTGATGTATGTCTTGCATGTGCTTATCTGTGGTGACAATGGGATATTCACGTGATCCACTTGATGTATGTTTTGTTGATCAACTTGCGAGTTCCGTGACCTCGTGAACTTATGCATAGGGGTTGGCACACATTTTCGTCTTGACTCTCCGGTATAAACTTTGGCGCACTCTTTGAAGTTCTTTCTGTTGGTTGAATAGATGAATCTGAGATTGTGTGATGCATATCATATAATCATACCCACGGATACTTGAGGTGACATCGGAGTATCTAGGTGACATTAGGGTTTTGGTTGATTTGTGTCTTAAGGTGTTATTCTAGTACGAACTCTATGATTGATCGAACGGAAAGAATAGCTTCATGTTATTTTACTACGGACTCTTGAATAGATCGATCAGAAAGGATAACTTTGAGGTGGTTTCGTACCCTACAATAATCTCTTCGTTTGTTCTCCGCTATTAGTGACTTTGGAGTGACTCTTTGTTGCATGTTGAGGGATAGTTATATGATCCAATTATGTTATTATTGTTGAGAGAACTTGCACTAGTCAAAGTATGAACCCTAGGCCTTGTTTCCTAGCATTGCAATACCGTTTACGCTCACTTTTACCACTTGTTACCTTGCTGTTTTTATATTTTCAGATTACAAAAACCTATATCTACCATCCATATTGCACTTGTATCACCATCTCTTCGCCGAACTAGTGCACCTATACAATTTACCATTGTATTGGGTGTGTTGGGGACACAAGAGACTCTTTGTTATTTGGTTGTAGGGTTGCTTGAAAGAGACCATCTTCATCCTACGCCTCCCACGGATTGATAAACCTTAGGTCATCCACTTGAGGGAAAATTGCTACTGTCCTACAAACCTCTGCACTTGGAGGCCCAACAACGTCTACAAGAAGAAGGTTGCGTAGTAGACATCAGGGAGCAACTCAATCAACACCGCACCCATACACGTACCTAGTATGGCAACTGCACCCGCACCTCCTCCATCACCTGCTCCTGCACCCAGCTCTCACAGCAGCCCTAGCTCCGTCTCTGTCTTGAATGTCGGGCCGTCGACATTGGCTGATCTCGAAGCCCTCATGATAAATACGCGTCGCACATTCATCAACTCAACTAATTAATTAATCTTCAGTTGTCGTTCTTTTTGGATCTCTGACGCCGCACGTATATGTCTTTGTAGGCCGACTCCACTCCGTGCGCCCTCCTTTACCACATGAAGGTCGGGTTGGTGGATGTGGGGAAGGGTACTATAGTGAAGCCCAAGGATTGATTGCTCCACCGCCAGCAGATGCTTGATAACGCCTTAAGGGTCTCCGTGGCGAGTGTGAAAGCAGGCTACGAGGGTTTCCCTCGTCCGATACAAACCGATGGAGAGGATGACGAGACCCCCACGCAGCGTGGCCAATGCAAAAATTGTCTGATCTTGTGGCCGAAAAATCTTCTTCGTGTTGAGGTGGCCGGGAGCACACAAACGGGACCTCAGGAAGGTATGACCACAACCCCACCTACACAAGTACAACCATTGTCTGTGCTGATTGCTGAGATCAACAGACATGAGGAAGGAGGGCCAACCGTTCCGGTAGATGATGCCATCCGCACCATGGAAGAGGATATGGATCATGACATGGACGACGCCGATGACCCTCTCCAGTATCTCAATACCGCCTTTGAAAATGAAGTAACAATGAGTCAACCATATGAATATGAGATGCATGAACCAGAGCCGGAACGTCCTCGGGATTGCAAGAAGTCTTTGTTCATGCAATCCTTGCAGGACACGCCTCAAGATGCCGGTTCCACCCAAGCTCAACTAATTAGCCAGAGTCGTCCAATGCTGAGCCCGACAACACTAGGGGTGGTGCTCAGGGAGGGTCTGACAGACCCATCAGCACCTGAGCCCACTAAGAAGAAGTAGAGGAAGAGAATAACGACGAGAAAATCCAATAAAGCTGGCAATGTTGGTTCTAGCAGCCAGCCGCCTTCGACCAAGGTTGACCGTGTACCGGTGAAACATGCACCATTAATCCATGTCCCGGGAGAGCCAATGGTACCGGCGAATGCACTAGCTGCCATAACAGGGGATCTCAGGAGACTCCATGACCATGTGCTTTCGATAGAGAGAAGCCTCCTCGCCTCGGATGATCAAGAATACCCACTTTATACAGTTCATGTGCCGAGCAGTTGCAAGATGTACGTCCACACATGCCCCGCGGACCACTTCTTCCTGAGGTTTGATTACATCTTCCAGATGTTTCAAATGAGGACACTCGATTTTACGTTCATCCGCCTGTATGCGCTGCACATGAACTACATCGTCAGGAGAGAGCAAGTCACCGGTCTTGTGGTCACGGACCCATACTACATGCATGAGGGTTTCTTGTCAATCAACGACGCGAACCGTCAATATGCGAGTCAATACATAGAAGAATTCTTGGTCAGCAATAAGGACAAAGAAATGATTCTCCTACCTTATCATCCCAGGTAAGTCATCCGCGGATAGCACTATAACACATACGTGCATTTTAATAGTTACTTTGCACGCATGGAGGCTAACTTGATCGTGTATTTTGCGCAACGGGGGGTGTCGTGCCGTTCTCATCATTCTTTACCCGCGTTACTCCCGCGCTCTATATTTGGACCCGTCGAAGAACATACAGAAGAAAGATTACACACACATAAAGCATGTTCTGGACAGAGCTATGCTGGGCTTCAGCATGCGGGGTGGCTACATCCAATGCAAAAAAACAAATAAGGTCAGTCTTTGTTTCGGCCACAAGACTGACTTCTGTTGCATCCACCAACCGGCAAGAAGTGAGAATGATGGATTCTACGTCATCCATCTAATGATGGAGTACAGAAGGGATGTGCAATCACTTTGCATGAAATCTTCATCCGATACCCATATCCAGAGATGGGCCAAAGCCTTTGGAGCCAGATAATCAACTGCGAAATGATTTCTACCGGATCCAGCAGGAAATTGCGTCCATCATCATGAAAGATGTCCTCGAAGAGAATGGGATGTTCTACGGCAGCCCAATATCGTGAGCTGACGTCCGAACCCGCATTGCCCTACAGCGTCAGGACATGACGCCTTTCACTAAGCTTGGTGACACCCTCCCGGATATGGACAGATGGGAAGAGTGTGTTGCTTAAAAACAATGTGTCTGTTTAGTTACTTGTTACTTTCTGTACGACGAAACTTCGAATGTCTCAGTGTATGATGAAACTATTAGGTGTATGGTGCCTCGCTCTAGTTAATTACTTTCGGTACAATGAAATTTGTTAACTATGTTTACTATATATGTTGCTTCTATTTCATAATTGTTTCATTGAATTCACTTCATGATATATATATATATATATATATATATATATAGGTATATATATGTGTGCATCTTTGACAGGTATATAGATCAACGATGGCGAGGAAGTGGTATGCCGTGTATGTAGGGAACGTTCCAGAGTGTCGGGCCCAAGTCTCTGGCTTCTCCGGTGGAAGCCAGAAAGAGTTTGATAGCAGAGCGGAAGCCGAAGCTAGTTACTTGAGATTCATAGCACAACAGAGGATTCAGAACCAGCGTCGCTGCAAAAACTACTACATAATACCGCTTTTGATCATCGTGATCGCTCTTATCTTGTATGTCATAGTTTAGGTAGATGATGAAGCATGTGTCTGCTGTGACAATGTAAGAGACATGTGATCATTAACTTGTATCGCTATTTCGAGATGATGATGAGATCGACATCATTTGTGTTCGATAATGATGATATGATGAGACTATGTTGTACCACTTCGATGATGATTATGAGACATTCCTTTTTCATATAGTTTCATTGTATGTGTATGTTGTAATGGTATAAAACCTGTAAAAATACGAATACAGCAAAAAAAATACTAGCAGTAGCATGGGGTTTTGGAGTAGTAGCAGCGCTGCCTTACCAGTAGCGTTGGTTGTAGAGCCACGCTACTGGTATTAGCAGTAGCGATGGACAGAGGCGCGCTACTACTAGACATAGGTAGCAGTAGCATGGGTTAAAACAAGCGCTACTGCTAAAAAATAGCTGTAGTGCCGTAGCAGTAGCGCGCCTGCCAGCGGTACTAATAGCAAAAAAACCAGCGCAACTGGTAAGGGTTTTCCTAGTAGTGTTTATATGTGTGATATGGTATAGCCCCTTTTCACAACGCATGGTGATCTCCATCTCCATGTGCGCGGTCTGCCCAAGGTGATCTTCATCTCCATGCATGCTTGTCCTCGTGGTGATCTCCATCTCCATGCCATGGTGTCAACCGCCAAGTGTTACATAAGATACTATGCTCTTACAAACTAATAGCTACTGAAAGTAAATTCAATTACACGGCTTCTCATGTTGACACATAGGTCATTAACACAATAATGGTACAACCATATGGCTCCTGCCAGTTGCCGCACTCATGACCCACAGGTCATGAAACAATAATGTACAAGCAACATTCATCGGCTATACCAAATCACAGTCATTCCCTGCAAAAATAAGTCAGATGTTCTACCGCCGAAGATAAAACCTCCTGAAACTCTATTTTCCAAGTGGATTTTGGCCTAGCCAGGAGCGCCAAAATATCAGGGAGGCATTTATATTTGACATCCTGTGCTGTATCACCCTACTTAAACATCTACCATGCAAAAGAAGGGTGCATAAAAGGGATAAACTTTCACAGGCAGTTTATATATGTGTGATATGGTATAGCCCCTTTTCACAGCGCATGGTGATCTCCATCTCCATGTGTGCGGTCTGCCCATGGTGATCTTCATCTCCATACACGGTTTTCCTCATGGTAATCTCCATCTCCACGCCATGGTGTCAACCGCTAAGTGTTACATAAGATACTATGCTATTACAAACAAGTAGCTACTGAAAGTAAATTACATTACATGGCTTCTCACGTTGACACGCAGTTCATTAATACAATAATGGGACAACCATATGGCTCCTACCGGTTGCCGCACTCATTACTCGCAGGTCATGAAACAATAATGTACAACCTACATTCCTGGGCTATACCAAATCACAGTCATTCCCTGCAAAAATGACTGAGACGTTCTACCGCCGAAGATAAAACCTCCTAAAACTCTTTTTTCCAAGCGGATTTTGGCCTAGCCAGGAGCGCCGAAATCTCGGGGAGGCATTTATAATTGAAATCGTTTGAGGGATAACCCTACTTAAAACATCTACCAAGCAAAAGAAGGGTGCATAAAAGGGATAAACTTTCACAGGCAGTTTATATATGTGTGATATGGTATAGCCCCTTTTCACAGCGCATGATGATCGTCATCTCCACGTGCGCGGTCTGCCCAAGGCGATCTTCATCTCCATGCATGGTTGTCCTCATGGTGATCTCCGTCCATGCCACGGTGTCAACCGACAAGTGTTACATCAAATACTATGCTATTACAAACTAATAGCTACTGAAAGTAAATTACATTACATGGCTTCTCATGTTCACACATAGGTCATTACTACAATAATGGGACAACCATATGGCTCCTGCCGATTGCCGCACTGATGACTCGCAGGTCATGAAACAATAATGTACAAGCAACATTCATGGGCTATACCAAATCCCAGTCAATCCCTACAAAAATGAGTCAGACGTTCTACCGCCGAAGATAAAACCTCCTGAAACTCTATTTTCCAAGAATATTATGGCCTAGCCAGGAGCGCTGAAACCTCGGGGAGGCATTTATAATTGACATCCTTTGAGGGATAACCCTACTTAAACACATCTACCATGCAAAATAAGGGTGCATAAAAGGGATAAACTTTCACAGGATGTTTATATATGCGTGATATGGTATAGCCCCTATTCAAACGCATGGTGATCTCCATCTCCACGAGCGCGGTCTGCCCATGGTGATCTTCATCTACATGCATGTTTGTCCTCGTGGTGATCTCCATCTCCATGCCATGGTGTCAACCGCCAAGTGTTACATAAGATACTATGCTCTTACAAACTAATAGCTACTGAAAGTAAATTACATTACACGACTTCTCATGTTGACACGCAGGTCATTAATACAATAATTGTACAACCATATGGCTCCTGCCGGTTGCCGCACTCATGACTTGCAGGTCATGAAACAATAATGTACAAGCAACATTCATGGGCTATACCAAATCACAGTCATTCCCTGCAAAAATAAGTCAGATGTTCTACCGCCGAAGATAAAACCTCTTGAAACTCTATATTCCAAGCGGATTTTGGCCTAGCCAGGAGCGCCGAAATCTCTGGGAGGCATTTATAATTGACATCCTTTGATGTATCACCCTACTTAAACATCTACCGTGCAAAAGAAGGGTGCATAAAAGGGATAAACTTTCACAGGCAGATTATATATGTGTGATATGGTATAGCCCCTTTTCACAACACATGGTGATCTCCATCTCCACGTGCGCGGTCTGCCCATGGTGATCTTCATCTCAATGCATGGTTGTCTTCCTGGTGATCTCCATCTCCACGCCATGGTGTCAACCGCCAAGTGTTACATAAGATACTATGCTATTACAAACTAGTAGCTACTGAAAGTAAATTACATTACATGGCTTCTCATGTTGACACGCAGGTGATTAATACAATAATGGGACAACCATATGGCTCCTGCCGGCTGCCGCACGGATGAATCGTAGGTCACGAAATAATGATGTACAAGCAACATTCATGGGCTATACCAAATCACAGTCAATCCCTGCAAAAATTACTCAGTCGTTCTACCGCCGAAGATAAAACCTTCTGAAACTCAGTTTTCCAAGCGGATTTTAGCCTAGTCAGGAGCGCCAAAATCTCAGGGAGGCATTTATAATTGACATCCTTTGAGGGATCACCCAACTTAAAACATCTACCATGCAAAAGAAGGGTGCACAAAAGGGATAAACTTTCACAGGTAGTTTATATATGTGTGATATGGTATGGCCCCTATTAACAGTGCATGGTCATCTCCATGTCCATGTGCGCGGTCTGCCCATGGTGATCTTCATCTCCATGCATGGTTGTCCAAGTGGTGATCTCCGTCTCCATGCCATGGTGTCAACCGCCAAGTGTTACATAGGATACTATGCTATTACAAACAAATAGCTACTGCAAATAAATTACATTACATGGCTTGTCAAGTTGACACGCAGGTCATTAATACAATAATGTGACAACCATATGGCCCCTGCCGGTTGCTGCAATCATGACTCGCAGGTCATGAAACAATAATGTACAAGCAACATTCATGGGCTATACCAAATCACAGTCAATCCCCGCAAAAATGAGTCAGACGTTCTACCGCCGAAGATAAAACCTCCTGAAACTATATTTTCCAAGCGGATTTTGGCCTAGCCACGCGCGCCGAAATCCCAGGGAGGCATTTATAATTGACATCCTTTCGGGGATCACCCTACTTAAAAAATCTACCATGCAAAAGAAGGGTGTATAAAATGGATAAACTTTCAAAGGCAGTTTATATATGTGTGATATTGTATAGCCCCTTTTCACAGTGCATGGTGATCTCCATCTCCACGTGCGCGGTATGCCCATGGTGATCTTCATCTCCATGCATGGTTGTCCAATTGGTGATCTCCATCTCCACGCCACGGTGTCAACCGCCAAGTGTTACATAAGATACTATGCCATTACAAACTAATACCTACTGAAAATAAATTACATTACATGGCTTCTCATGTTGACTCGTAGGTCATTAATACAATAATGTGACAACCATATGGCTCCATCCGGTTGCCGCACTCATGACTCGCAGGTAATGAAACAATAATGTACAAGCAACATTCATGGGCTTTACCAAGTCACAGTCAATCCCTGCAAAAATGAGTGAGACGTTCTACCGCCGAAGATAAAACCTCCTAAAACTCTATTTTCCAAGCGGATTTTGGCCTGGCCAGGCGCGCCGAAATCTTGGGGAGGCATTTAGAGTTGACATCCTTTCAGGCATCACCCTACTTAAAACATCTATCATGCACAAGAAGGGTGTATAAAAGGGATAAACTTTCATAGGCAGTTTATATATGTGTGATATGGTATAGCCCCTTTTCACAGTGCATGGTGATCTCCATCTCCACGTGCGCGGTATGCCCATGGTGATCTTCATCTCCATCCATGGTTGTCCAAGTGGTGATCTCCATCTCCACGCCATGGTGTCAACCGCCAAGTGTTACATAAGATACTATGCCATTACAAACTAATAGCTACTGTAAATAAATTACATTACATGGCTTCTCATGTTGACTCGCAGGTCATTAACACAATAATGTGACAACCATATGGCTCTTGTCGGTTGCCGCACTCATGACTCGTAGGTAATGAAACAATAATGTACAAGCAACATTCATGGGCTATACCAAATCACAGTCAATCCCCGCAAAAATGAGTCAGGCGTTCTACCGCCGAAGATAAAACCTCCTGAAACTCTATTTTCCAAGCGCAGTTTGGCCTAGCCAGGAGCGCCGAATTCTTGGGGAGGTATTTATAATTGACATCCTTTGAGGGATCACCCTACTTAAAACATCTACCAAGCAAAAGAAGGGTGCATAAAAGGGATAAACTTTCACAGGCAGTTTATATATGTGTGTGTCGGATGTGGGTTTCCGGCAAACCCTTAAGGTTTGAACACTGGGGTGCGCGCGAAGTCTTTCCCTCCTACCGATCTATGCCCTAGCTCACTAAGATCTCGTGGACGAACTCGGCGAACTCGCAACGCAGAAAGACACGAGGTTTATACTGGTTCGGGCCACCGTTGTGGTGTAATACCCTACTCCAGTGTGGTGGTGGTGGATTGCCTCTAGGGCTGATGATGAACAGTACAAGGGAAGAACAACCTCCTGAGGTTGAGGTGTTCTTGCGAGTAGGCTCTCGATCGGGTTGGATCGAGCTAAGATGAGATTGCCCTCTAGCTCCGATGAGATGCCCCTACTATGGTGGCTAGCTCTACTTATATAGGCCCTGGTCCTCTTCCCAAATATCGAGCGGGAAGGGAGCCAACAACGGCGGGAAAATTTGAAGGGGGACAGCCAGTACAAGCTATCCTGACAAAAGCGGTCTTCGCCTGCGAAAAGCTCTGGTGGTGACGCCGTCTTGGGCCCCACGATGACCCTCGTCTCGCCGTCCTCCTGGTTTTGGTCTCGTTGCACCAATATAGCAACCTTTGCCTGATGCCTCGGTACTCTTCGCCTGCGCTGGCCTCCTTAGCACCAAAGAGGAAATGAGGATGCTGCGCGCGCTAGCACCCGCCTAGTGTCATTCGTCATGGCTCACGTCACGAGAGCCTCGTGAGGTTTGCCCTGCCTTGATATCTCCGCTTCTCGTGAGCCTGCCTGGCTAGGCTACTCCAGAGGAGGTCCTGCGTCGTCCGCATCGCGAGGTTTGGTCCCTCGCGAGGGTCTTGGATGCCTTGTTGATGAAGATGGTCCGTACGGCCTGCTGGCTTAGCCACGCTGTGGGCCGCCGGCAGGCAAGTCTGGGGACCCCCGTTCCTAGAACACCGACAGTAGCCCCCGGGCCCAAGGTGCGCTCAGGCTTGGCTCCGCGGTGAAGCCAAGGGTCATGTTTGGAGCACCGCGGGCCCCAAAAGCCTGCGACCTCGGTTGACGTGTGGCGGTTGATTAGACGTGGGCATCTCCGCTTCCCCACGTTGCCTCGGCTACTGCATGACTTGACAAGTCCCTGGGACATGCAAGGAAAACCATCATTACCTGCGATCGTGGGGGACGCCGGTTGGCCTTCTCTTGCTATAAATGGGAAGGGGAGCGGAGCCCCCGTCACCCATGTCTTCCTCGCTTGCTTGCTTCTTTGCTCCATTGCTTGTAGTGCCACCGATGGCTCCACGAAGGAAGTTCTCTGCCGCCGAGAAGGGGAAAGCCCCTCGCGAGGGCCCCGGTTACCCGGCGCCCAAGCGCGGCCGCGGCCATCCGCGCAACCACGCCACGACCCCCGTCGTGGCCCACCGTCGAGGCGGCACCGCGGCACGCGGAGGGGACTGTCCCAACCATGGCAGTCCAGCTGACGAGGGGAGGCGCACAATGGTGGCGCGGCCTCCCCGCCGGTGGTTCCAGTCAGCGGAGGTGTCACCGGAGTTCGTCGTCTGGTCGGAGAACCCGGCCGGCAACTGGCTCCAGCTTCCGCGCTTCCTTGTCGATGAACTGCCGGCCCCTGGTCTAGGTGGGCTCTGGTTGCAGGCGGATGGTTGCTGCAGCAAGGCCTCCTGGTCGCGGTCGAGACTTCCGCCGCGGGCAACATAGCCCTGGCCCGCGGCCTGCAGACGTTCGCCCCCGCGCGCGGCCCGGGCAGGCGGTGCACGCGCCACTTCAAGTATGACGGTGGATCGACCCTCTATGTGAGGGTGTTCGGGGAAGATGGTCGCCGCGCCGGGTGCTGCCCCGAGACGAACGACGGTGAGGAGGTGCTCGGCCTTGGTGACGGTCGCGACGAGGTTGAGGGCGAGCCTGCCCTCGGCGGCGACCGCGTCTCTTCCAGCTACGGCGACTCTCCCTCCGGTGACAGCTCCAGCAGCGGTGGCTACGACCAGCCGCCGCACCACCGCGCCCACTTCGAAGGAGGCAGCGGGTCATCTTGTCGCCGCGCCTCCGTGAAGCGCGAGGAGGGGTCTGGCTAGGCTCGGGGCGTCGCTAAGGGCCTACCTTCGCGGATTGCTGCAACGCCGCTTTGTTTAGCTTTTTCCTTTTTTCCTGCATCAGAAAATGAAACCAGTATGGGCCAAGAGGGGCGTGTATTGAACTGTGGTTCCTTGGTTAATGCAACGTGCGTGTTATTCCCATGCTGTGTTGTTATTTTGCGCAAAGATAACTTAACCTGGCGCGTTTGGGACGCTCTTTCCTTCACGAGGTGTCTGCGTTTGCTCAGAAACTGCGAAAAATTTGTTAGGGGGTGCGCTAGAGGATTTGCCGTCCACCCAAGCCTTGACTTGGCATTTTGTATCATCGTACCCGAGGGGCACGGATTAGGAGAGATGTGCCAGCTTTTAGGCTCGAACGAGGGTGACTCGCGAGAAGGCAGAGAGAAGAAAAATGCTCGCGAGGGCACCTGCCTAGCCCCCTCGTGAGGTATGCGAGAGAGAGAACATGAGAAAACTAGAGCCGAAAAATGTGGTAAAAGGCAGGGAATCAAATCAGCAACAAACACCAAGAGCAACTTCGATTAAGGAAAAAGCGAGCCAACTACGGAAAGCAAATGAAAGGCCGCGTCCGGCACCTAATCTAGTCTTCAAGTGTTGTCACCAGCGCGGAGCTAAGTGCTGTCCACTAGGCGTGGGAGGGAGCCCCAGGGCCTGAGGCCGGCGCTCCTGAGACTCCGGGGCATGTACAGCCCCAACTCATTATTACGTGAGAGTGTCACGGGCGGCGATTCTTCACAGGCACCGGGCCTTCTTCACAGGCTTTGGGAATTTCTTCACAGGCTCTGGGCCTTTCTTCATAGGCTCTGGGCCTTTCTTCATAGGCTCTAGGCCTTGCTTCATGGGTAGAACTTCTGGAGGTGCTGAATGTTCCAGGCGTTTTGGATAGGTGTCCCTTCTTGCATCTCCAGGCGCACGTCGCTAGGCCTGGAGATGTGGACGACCCTGAACGGGCCCTCCCACATGGGTGAAAGCTTGTGCAACCCTTCCCTGGAGAGGACCCGTCTCGAGCGTCCTGGAGCGGATGTTGCGGCAGTGGTAACGCCGCAGCGCTTGCTGGTACCTTGCCGCTCTTAATGCAGCTTCGCGACGACGTTCCTCCCCCAGCACGAGATCCATCCCCCGCATGGTGTCCTGCTGCGTTCCGTTGAAGGCCAGGACCCGCGTGGAGCGATGCTTGACCTCGTGAGGGAGGACTGCTTCGGCTCCGTAGATGAGGAAGAATGGAGTCTCGCCTGTTGGCTTGGTAGCGGTGGTGCGGATGGACCACAGCACGGACTGGAGCTCGTCGTGCCAGCCCCTGCCGCAGGCCTCCAGCTTCTTCTTGAAGGTCCTGGTCTTGAGGCCCCTCAGGACCTCTGCGTTGGCGCGCTCAGCCTGACCATTGCTCCTGGGGTGGGCCACCGAAGCATAGCAGATCTGCGTTCCAAGGTTAGCACAGTAGGTTTTGAAGAGGTTACTAGTAAACTGTGAGCCGTTATCTGTGATGATGCGGTTGAGGACACCGAAGCGGCTCACGAGGCCCTTATGAACTTGACGGCAGAGCCGGCCGGGATGGTACGGATGGCTTCCACTTCCGCCCACTTGGTGAACTTGTCGATGGCGACGTAGAGATAGCGATAGCCCCCTGGCGCCCGTGGGAACGGGCCTAAGATGTCCAGCCCCCAGACTGCGAACGTCCATGTGAGAGGGATGGTTTGGAGGCCCTGGTCAGGCTGATGGATTTTCTTGGCATGGAATTGGCAAGCTTCGCAGGACTTCACCAGCTCGGCTGCGTCGTTGAGCGCTGTAGGCCAATAGAATCCACTTCAGAACACCTTGCCGACGACGGTCCGTGACGACGAGTGATGCCCGCAGTCCCCGCCGTGTATGTCAGTCAGCAGCTCCCTTCCTTGATCGCTGGAGATGCAACGCAGCGTGATGTTGTTCGGGCGTTTCCTATACAACTCGCCGTCTTGAATGCAGTATGCCGTGGCTTGCCGAGCTACGCGCTCCGCGTCCTCTTCCTTCTCTGGTAGCGCCCCGCGTGTAAGGTACTCCTTGAATTCCTTGGTCCAGCATTCCTCCTGGGGCTCGAGCGCCAAGAGCAGCCGAGCTCCTGAGGTCGGGCCACAGGCCGGGGCTCCCATGACCGGAGGCTGTGGGAGCTCCTCCCGAGGTTGAGTAGTGCTTGAAAGGGGTGGCGTAGCTGATGGCTTGAAGATCCGCTCCTCGAAGACACCAAGCTCTTGTGGTAGCCGCTTGGATGCTCTCCTGGCGATGTCGTCGGCTTCTTTGTTGGTGCCCCGGGGCACGTGCAGCAGCTCGAGACCTGAGAACTGCTTTTCCATCTTGTGTACTTCCGCGAGGTAGGCCTCCATGTGCTCGTCCTTCGGCTCGTACACCTTGTTGGAGAAGTTGACGAGGAGTTGCGAGTCGCCTCTGACGGTAAGGCGCTTCACCCCCAGAGCTGTCGCAGCCTTCAGGCCAGCTATGAGGCCTTCGTATTCTGCGATATTGTTGGAGACCTTCTCGCCGTGCTGGAAGCAGAGTTGCACGGTGTAGTAGAGCTTGTCTTGGGTGGGCGAGATGAGCACCGCTCCGGCTCCCGCGCCCTGGTGTGCGAAAGCGCCGTCAAAATACATGACCCAGCCGTCTGGAGCCTCGCTCACTGGGGAGGTGGACCGGTCCTCCCCTTCCTCAAGTGTCGGGGCATCCATCCATTCTGCCACAAAGTTAGCGAGCGCAGCCCCCTTGATGACCTTGGTAGCGCTGAACTCTAACTGGAATGCTTGCAGCTCAATATTCCACTCAGCGACCCTTCCAGCCGAATTTGGGCTCCTGAGTACCCTCTCCAATGGGTAAGCTGAGACGACCTTGATCGGGTGCCCCTGGAAGTAGTGCCGCAGCTTGCGCGAGGCCACCAAGAGTGCGAGCAGGAGCTTCTGAGGCATGGGGTAGCGTGCTCTTGCGTCTCTCAGCACGGTGCTGACGAAGTACACCGTGTGTTCGACGTGGGCTAGCGCACTATCGAGGCTGGGGTCCTGCGGAGGTTGGTGCATCTCCTGAGGTGGAGGGTTTCTCGAAACTCGGCCGTCCTCAGGAGCTTCTGCGACATTGTCCTGCCGAGCTTTGTCTTCCCCAGCCGATGCCTTTGCTGCATCCTCTTGACCCTGCGCCACTTCTGCCCCGGCTTGGCGCGGCGCGCCCTTGGCTTGGCGTTCCTCCCTGACCGCCACCAGTGCTGCGCTGGCGGAGTACGGGGTGGCGGCAAGATAGAGTACCAGAGGCTCGAGTGGCCGGGGTGCCACCATCACCGGGGGGCTGGTAAGGTACTTCTTGAGGTCTTGGAAGGCCCGGTCGGCCTCCAGGGTCCACTCGAACGGGCCCTTCTTCTTCATGAGCTTAAAGAAGGGTAAGGCGCGCTCGCCTAGCTTGGAGATGAAACACCCTAATGCGGTCACCCGCCCCGCTAGCTTTTGCATCTCCTTGAGGGTCAGTGGTGGGCTCATGTCTTCGATGGCCTTGATCTTCTCCGGGTTTGCCTCGATCCCTCTGTGGGATACGAGGAACCCTAGTAACTTGCCGGAGGGGACGCCAAACATGCACTTCTCCGGTTAAGCCTCAAGTTCACTTGGCGCAAGCTCTCAAAGGTCTCTTCCAAGTCTTGAATCAATGTCCTCGCCTTGCGGGATTTGACCACTATGTCATCAATGTAGGCCTCTGTGTTTCTGCCGAGCTGCCGCCCCAAAGTGATGTGCATCAACCGCTGAAAGGTTGCGCCCGCGTTGCGCAGCCCGAAGGGCATGCAGGTGTAGCAATACACCCCGCATGGTGTCAGGAAGGCTGTCTTCTCCACATCCTCCACCGCCATCTTGATTTGGTGCTATCATGAGAATGCATCAAGGAAACATAGCAAGTCGCACTCAGCGGTGGAGTCGACGATTTGATCGATGCGTGGAAGTGGGGACGGATCTTGGGGGCAAGCTTTGTTAAGGTTGGTGAAGTCGACGCACATCCGTTCCTTCCCGCCTTTCTTCGGTACTACGACGGGGTTCGCCAGCCATTCGGGGTGTCGAACTTCTCAGATGGTACCTGCCGCCTCCAGCTTGCGTGTCTCTTGGACGATGAAGGCCTGCTTCTCAGTGGACTTCCGTCTTGCTCGCTGCTTCATGGGGCGTACGTTGGGGCACACCCTTAGATGATGCTGGATTACCTCTCTCGGGACCCCTACCAGCTGATTGGGCTCCCACGCGAATATATCCTTGTTCGCGCGCAAAAACCTCAGCAAAGCTTCTTCTTGTCCCGGGTCAAGGCCGGTTCCTATGGTGAAGGTGGCTCCTGAAGGCCCGTCCTCGTTGACCGACACCTGCTTGGTCTCCGCCTTGTCTTGGGTGAACAGCTGCTTCTTCTTGGTGGGCGCGGTCTCCTTGGCCTCAGGCGCAGCGCCGCCGGCTGGCTGTGTCGTTGCCGCGGTCTTGAAGGCGAGCCTGAGCGCCGTCACGGCCTCCTTAGTGTCCCCCTTGATGGTGATGACGCCCTTGCTCCCTGGCATCTTCATGAGGTTGTAGGACGGGTGAGTCGCCGCCATGAACTGAGCGAGAGCTGGATACCCGAGGATGGCGTTGTATGGGAGACCGATGCGGGCGATGTCGAAGTCCACCAGCTCAGTGCGGTAGTTGTTGCGCGTGCCGAAGGTGACAGGGAGGCAGATCTACCCTAGAGAGTGGGCAGTTCCACCACCCACTCCCGAAAAGGGCTTGCTGAGGTTGAGCCGCTCGAGCGGCACGTGAAGAAGGCCGAAGGCTTCCACGGAGAGCAAGTTGAGGCCGGCACCTCCGTCGATAAGGGTCTTGGTGACGGCCACGTTGCAGATGGTGGGCGTGTAGAGCATTGGGAGCATGCCGGAGCCGGCGATGGAGTCGGGGTGGTCTTCCGAGCCAAAGGTGAGGTCGGCCTGCGGCGCAGCCCAACCCGGCGGAGCCCCCGGGCGCTTGGAGGCCGCCCCAATCTGACGGAAGAAAGGTTTGACGTGGCGATCTGAAGGCGGTGCTTGAGAGCCACCCAACAGTGCCACGACTGCGTGGTGCGCCTGCACCGCATAGCGCACGGTGAAGAGGTTGCGGAGTTCCCCCCAGGATGCCACCGTGGATCCCGGGAGGTTGAGCAGCCAGGCGCGCGGTTCGCCGGCGAGGGCCATGGGGAACCAGTTGGCCATGATCTTGTCTTCGCCTCCGGCTTCGAGGACGGCCTCCTCGTACGCCAGCAGGAACAGTGCCGGGTCTGCCGCGCCGTCGTAACGCGGCGGCATCTCCGGCTTGAACTTGGTCGGCCACCGCACTCAGCGCAGGGTGGGGGCTAGGGCTCGGTACCCAGATGCTCCGCTGTCGACGTAGGTCGCGAAGGTGGATGGCGGGGCACCCGCCATGGGGGCGAAGCACGGCGGCACGGGGCGCAGGTTGGTGGAGAGGAGCTCCGGCGCACCCCTACCTGGCGCGCCAAATGTCGGATGTGGGGTTCCGGCAAACCCTTAAGGTTCGAACACTGGGGTGCGCGTGAAGTCTTTCCCTCCTACCAATCTACGCCCTAGCTC
Organism: Aegilops tauschii subsp. strangulata; assembly: GCF_002575655.3. Taxonomy (NCBI): domain Eukaryota; kingdom Viridiplantae; phylum Streptophyta; class Magnoliopsida; order Poales; family Poaceae; genus Aegilops; species Aegilops tauschii. The sequence goes on along the minus strand of NC_053037.3, from coordinate 270,634,316 downwards.
ACTAAGGTCTCGCGGACGAACTCGGCGAACTCGCAACACAGAAAGACACGAGGTTTATACTGGTTCGGGCCACCATTGTGGTGTAATACCCTACTCCAGTGTGGTGGTGGTGGATTGCCTCTAGGGCTGATGATGAACAGTACAAGGGAAGAACAGCCTCCTGAGGTTGAGGTGTTCTTGCGAGTAGGCTCTCGATCGGGTTGGATCGAGCTAAGATGAGATTGCCCTCTAGCTCGGATGAGATACCCCTACAATGGTGGCTAGATCTACTTATATAGGCCCTGGTCCTCTTCCCAAATATCGAGCGGGAAGGGAGCCAACAACGGTGGGCAAATTTGAAGGGGGATAGCCAGTACAAGCTATCCTGACAAAAGCGGTCTTCGCCTGCGAAAAGATCTGGTGGTGACGCCGTCTTGGGCCCCACGATGACCTCCGTCTCGCCGTCCACCTGGTCTTGGTCTCGTTGCACCAATATAGCAACCTTTGCCTGATGCCTCGGTACTCATCGCCTGCGCTGGCCTCCTTAGCACCAAAGATAAAATAAGGACGCTGCGCGCGCTGGCGCCCGCCTGGTGTCGTTCGTCATGGCTCACGTCACGAGAGCCTCGTGAGGTTTTCCCCGCCTTGATATCTCTGCTCCTCGTGAGCCTGCCTGGCTAGGCTACTCCAGAGGAGGTCCTGCGTCGTAAGCCTCGCGAGGCTTGGACCCTCGCGAGGGTCTTGGATGCCTTGTTGATGAAGATGGGCCGTACGGCCTGCTGGCTTAGCCACACTGTGGGCCGCAGGCAGGCAAGTCTGGGGACCCCCGTTCCCAGAACGCCGACAGTGTGATATGGTATAGCCCCTTTTCACAGCGCATGACGATCTCCATCTCCACGTGCACGGTCTGCCCATGGTGATCTTCATATCCACGCATGGTTGTCCTCGTGGTGTTCTCCATCTCCACGCCATGGTGTCAACCGCCAAGTGTTACATAAGATACTATGCTATTACAAACTAATAGCTATTGAAAGAAAATTACATTACATGGCTTCTCATATTGACACGCGGGTCATTAATACAACAATGGGACAACCATATGGCTCCTGCCAGTTTCCGCACTCATGATTTGCAGGTCATGGAACAATAATGTTCAAGCAACATTCAGGGGCTATACCAAATCACAGTCATTCCCTGCAAAAATGAGTCAGACGTCTACCGCCGAAGATAAAACCTCCTGAAACTCTATTTTCCAAGTGGATTTTGGCCTAGCCAGGAGCACTGAAATCTCGAGGAGGGATTCATAATTTACATCCTTTGAGGGATCAGCCTACTTAAAACATGTACCATGCAAAATAAGGGTGCATAAAAGGGATAAACTTTCACAGGCAGTTTATATATGTATGATATGGTATAGCCCCTTTTCACATCGCATGGTGATCTCCATCTCCATGTGCGCGGTCTGCCCATGGTGATCTTCATCTCCATGCATGGTTTTCCTCGTGGTGATCTGCATCTCCACTCCATAGTGTCAAACGCCAAGTGTTACATAAGATACTATGATATTACAAACTAATAGCTACTGAAAGTAAATTACATTACATGGCTTCTCATGTTGACACACAGGTCATTAATACAATAATGAGACAACAATATGGCTCCTGCCGGTTGCCTCACTCATGACTCGCAGGTCATGAAACAATAATGTACAAGCTACATTCATGGGATGTACAAAATCACAGTCAATCCCTGCAAAAATGAGTCAGACGTTCTACCGCCGAAGATAAACCTCATGAAACTCTATTTTCCAAGCGGAGTTTGGCCTAGCCAGGAGCGCTGAAATCTTGGGGAGGCATTTATAATTGACATCCTTTGAGGGATCACCCTACTTAAAACATCTACCAAGCAAAAGAAGGATGCATAAACGGGATAAACCTTCCCAGGAAGTTTATATATGTGTGATATGGTATAGCCCCTTTTCACAGCGCATGATGATCTCCATCTCCACGTGCGCGGTCTGCCCATGGTGATCCTCATCTCCATGCATGGTTGTCCTCGTGGTGATCACGCCATGGTGTCCACCGCCAAGTGTTACATAAGTTACTATGCTATTACAAACTAATAGCTACTGAAAGTAAATTACATTACATGGCTTCTCATGTTGACATGCAGGTCATTACTACAATGATGGGACAACCATATGGCTCCTGCTGGTTTCCGCACTCATGACTCGCAGGTAATGAAACAACAGTGTACAAGCAACATTCATGGGATTTACCAAATCACGGTCAACCACTGCAAAAATGAGTCAGACGTTCTACCCCCAAAGATAAAACTTCCTGAAACTCTATTTTCCATGTGGATTTTGGCCTTGCCAGGAGCGCCGAAATCTCGGGGAGGCATTTATAATTGACATCCTTTGAGGGATCACCCTACTTAAAACATCTACCATGCAAAACAAGGGTGCATCAAAGGTATTAACTTTCACATGCAGTTTATATATGTGTGATATGGTATAGCCCCTTTTCAGAGAGCATGGTGATCTCCATCTCCACGTGCGCGGTCTGCCCATGCTGATCTACATCTCCATGCATGGTTGTCCTTGTGGTGATCTCCATCTCCATGCCATGGTGTCAACCGCCAAGTGTTACATAAGATACTACGCTATTACAAACTAGTAGCTACTGAAAGTAAATTACATTACATGGCTTCTCATATTGACACGCAGGTCAGTAACACAATAATGGGACAACCATATGGCTCCTGCCGGTTGCCGCACTAATGAATCACAGGTCATGAAACAATAATGTACAAGCAACATTCATGGGCTATACCAAATCACAGTCGTTCCCTGCAAAAATGACTCAGACGTTATACCGCCGAAGATAAAACCTCCTGAAACTCTATTTTCCAAACGGATTTTTGCCTAGCCAGGAGTGGCAAAATCTCAGGGAGACATTTATAATTGACATCCTTTGAGGGATAACCCTACTTAAAACATCAACCAAGCAAAAGAAGGCTGCATAAAAGGGATAAACTTTCACAGGCAGTTTATATATGTGTGATATGGTATAGCCCCTTTTCACAGCGCATGATGATCTCCATCTCCACGTGCGTGGTCTGCCCATGGTGATCTTCATCTCCATGCATGGTTGTCCTCGTGGTGATCTCCATCTCCACGCCATGGTGTCAACTACCAAGTGGTACATAAGATACTATGCTATTACAAACTAGTAGCTACTGAAAGTAAATTACATTACATGGCTTCTCATGTTGTCACGCAGGTCATTAATACAATAATGGGACAACCATATGGCTCCTGCCGGTTGCAGCACTTATGACTCGCAGGTCTTGAAACAATAATGTACAAGCAACATTCATGGGCTATACCAAATCACAGTCATTCCCTGCAAAAATGAGTCAAACGTTCTACCGCCGAAGATAAACCTCCTGAAACTCTATTTTCCAAGCGGAGTTTGGCCGAGCCAGGAGCGCCGAAATCTCGGGGAGGCATTTATAATTGACATCCTTTGAGGGATCACCCTACTTAAAACATCTACCAAGCAAAAGAAGGGTGCATAAAAGGGATAAACTTTCACAGGCAGTTTATATATGTGTGATATGGTATAGCCCCTTTTCATAGCGCATCATGATCTCCATCTCCACGTGCGCGGTCTGCCCATGGTGATCCTCATCTCCATGCATGGTTGTCCTCGTGGTGATCTCCATCTCCACACCATGGTGTCCACCGCCAAGTGTTACATAAGATACTATGCTATTACAAACTAATAGCTACTGAAAGTAAATTACATTACATGGCTTCTCATGTTGACATGCAGGTCATTACTACAATGATGGGACAACCATATGGCTCCTGCCGGTTTCCGCAGTAATGACTCGCAGGTAATGAAACAACCATGTAGCAACATTCACGGGATTTCCCAAATCATGGTCAACCACTTCAAAAATGAGTCAGACGTTCTACCGCCGAAGATAAAACTGCCTGAAACTCTATTTTCCAAGTGGATTTTCGCCTAGCCAGGAGCGCCGAAATCTCGGGGAGGCATTTATAATTGACATCCTTTGATGGATCACCCTACTTAAAACATCTACCATGCAAAAGAAGGGTGCATAAAAGGTATTAACTTTCACAGGGAGTTTATATATGTGTGATATGGTATAGCCCCTTTTCACATAGCATGGTGATCTCCATCTCCACGCGCGCGGTCTGCCCATGGTGATCTACATCTCCATGCATGGTTGTCCTTGTGGTGATATTCATCTCCATGCCATGGTGTCAACCGCCAAGTGTTACATAAGATGCTATGCTATTACAAACTAGTAGCTACTGAAAGTAAATTACATTACATGGCTTCTCATATTGACACGCAGGTCAGTAACACAATAATGGGACAACCATATGGCTCCTTCCGGTTGCCGCACTCATGAATCACAGGTCATGAAACAATAATGTACAAGCAACATTTATGGGCTATACCAAATCACAATCATTCCCTGCAAAAATGACTCAGAAGTTATACCGCGGAAGATAAAACCTCCTGAAACTCTATTTTCCAAACGGATTTTTGCCTAGCCAGGAGCGGCAAAATCACAGGGAGACATTTATAATTGACATCCTTTGAGGGATCACCCTACTTAAAACATCAACCAAGCAAAAGAAGGCTGCATAAAAGGGATAAACTTTCACAGGCAGTTTATATATGTGTGATATGGTATAGCCCCTTTTCACAGCGCATGATGATCTCCATCTCCACGTGCGTGGTCTGCCCATGGTGATCTTCATCTCCATGCATGGTTGTCCTCGTGGTGATCTCCATCTACACGCCATGGTGTCTACTACCAAGTGGTACATAAGATACTATGCTATTACAAACTAGTAGCTACTGAAAGTAAATTACATTACATGGCTTCTCATGTTGACACGTAGGTCATTACTACAATAATGGGACAACCATATGGATCCTGCTGGTTGCCGCACCGATGACTCGCAAGTCATGAAACAATAATGTACAAGCAACATTCATGGGCTATACCAAATCACAGTCAGTCGCTGCAAAAATGGGTCAGACGTTCTATCGCCGAAGATAAAACCTCTTGAAACTCTATTTTCCAAGCGGATTTTGGCCTGGCCAGGAGCGCCGAATTCTCGGGGAGGCATTTATAATTGACATCCTTTGAGGGATCACCCTACTTAATACATCTACCATGCAAAAGAACGGTGCATAAAAGGGATAAACTTTCACAGGCTGTTTATATATGTGTGATATGGTATAGCCCCTTTTCACAGTGCATGGTGATCTCCATCTCCACGTGCGCGGTCTGCCCATGGTGATCTTCTTCTCCATGCATGGTTGTCCTGGTGATGATCTCCATCTCCACGCCATGGTGTGAACCGCCAAGTGTTACATAAGATACTATGCTGTTACAAACTAATAGCTACTGAAAAGAAATTACATTACATGGCTTCTCATGTTGACACGCAGGTCATTAATACAATAATGGGACAACCATATGGCTCCTGCCGGTTGCTGCACCCTTGACTCGCAGGTCATGAAACAATAATGTACAAGCAACATTCATGGGCTATACCAAATCAAAGTCATTCCCTGCAAAAATGAGTCAGAAGTTCTACCGCCGAAAATAAAACCTCCTGAAGCTCTATTTTCCAAGCGGATTTTGGCCTAGCCAGGAGCGCCGAAATCTCGGGGAGGTATTTATAGTTGACATCCTTTGAGGGACCACCCTACTTAAAACATCTACCATGCAAAAGAAGGGAGCATAAAAGGGATAAACTTTCACAGGTAGTTTATATCTGTGTGATATAGTATAGCCCATTTTCACAGCGCATGGTGATCTCCATCTCCATGTGCGTGGACTGCCCATGGTGATCCTCATCTCCATGCATGGCTGTCCTCGTGGTGATCTCCATCTCCACGCCATGGTGTCAACCACCAAGTGTTACATAAGATATTATGCTATTACAAACTAAGAGCTACTGAAAGTAAATTACATTACATGGCTTCTCATGTTGACACGTAGGTCATTAATACAGTAATGGGACAACCATATGGCTCCTGCCGGTTGCCGCACTCAATACTCACAGGTCAGGAAACAATAATGTACAAGCAACATTCATGGGATATACCAAATCACAGTCATTCCCTGCAAAATTGAGTCAGACGTTCTACCGCCGAAGATAAAACCTCCTGAAACGCTATTTTCCAAGCGAATTTGGCCTAGCCAGGAGCACCGAAATCTCGGGGAGGCATTTATAATTGACATCCTTTGAGGGATCACCCTCAAAGGATGACCTCAAACGGTAAAATCTTTGTGCTTAAGTGTTATCCCTGGATCGGTAACGCTGACACACACAGTACTTGAAAGATTAATAACAGAGTGCAATCACACACTTATTACATCGAATGTCTCAAAAGAGAACTTATTACAATAATATGGCTTAAGGCCATTTAAATAAGATAACAGCAGAAGGCTTGGAAGATAAAGTGAGTCCATCAACTCCAACAACATAGCTTAGTGCACGACAACGACCTAGCACACCTTACTCTTCGTCTGAAAAGTCTGCAACATGATATGTTGCAGCCCGAAATAGGTCAGCACATGGAATATGCTGGCAATATAACACAGTAGAGCAATGAACAGAATAAATGCTATCACTACATGCATATATGGCTGGTGGAGGCTCTATGTTATAATGTTTTTGTGAAAAGCCAATTTTTCCCTACATCAAAGGAATATATTTTATTTAACTATCATGGTAGTTGATAAACATTGAGAATGGTACCCCCATATCAACATGATAATCCAAGAACCAGATACTCAAGTTGTCCATAACCGGGGACACGGCTAACCATGATTAGTTTGTACACTCTGTAGAGGTTTGCGCACTCTTCCCCACAAGACTCGATCTCCTCCGTTGGATTTCTCGCACTACATGATGTTTGATAAACGGATGACCGAGACACAGTCTTTCAGAAGCATTAACTCTTTACTCTGTGTAGACAGTTACACCTACTTTACCCTACATCTGCTAGCCTACCACTGAAAGAGGTCATGCAACATACTCAACTATGCTAGAGCCCATAATAGCTTGTGGCTGCACACGGAAGTTTCTAGCATGAACAATCTTATGATCCCTTTGAGCTAGGTAACGAGATTGAACTAGGTATCGAGATACCGACGATCGAATCTCGGGCAAGTAACATACCGATGACAAAGGGAACAACGTATGTTGTTATGCGGTCTGACCGATAAAGATCTTCATAGAATATGTGGGAACCAATATGAGCATCCAGGTTCCGCTATTGGTTATTGACCGGAGAGGTGTCTCGGTCATGTGTACATAGTTCTCGAACCCGTAGGGTCCGCACGCTTAAAGTTACGATGACAGTTATATTATGAGTTTATATGTTTTGATGTACCGAAGGTTGTTCGGAGTCCCGGATGTGATCACGGACATGACGAGGAGTCTCGAAATGGTCGAGACATAAAGATTGATATATTGGAAGCCTATGTTTGGACATCGGAAGTGTTCCGGGTGAAATCGGGATTTTTCCGAAGTACCGGGAGGTTACCGGAACCCCCCGGTAACTTAATGGGCCTTAGTGGGCCTAGGTGGAAGAGAGGAGAGGAGGCTAGGGTAGGGCCGCGCCCCCCTTCCCCCCCAGTCCGAATAGGACAAGGAGAGGGGGGGGCGGCGCCCCCTTCCTTCCTCCCCTCCACGTCTTCCCCTCTTCCACTCCTAGTCCAACAAGGAAAGGGGGGAGTCCTACTCCCGGTAGGAGTAGGACTCCTCCTGGCGCGCCACACCTCCTAGGCCGGCGGCCTCCCCCTTGCTCCTTTATATACGGGGGCAGGGGGCACCTCTAGACACACAATTGATATACGATATTTTAGCCGTGTGAGGTGCCCCCCTCCACCATATTACACCTCGATAATATCGTAGCGGAGCTTAGGCGAAGCCCTGCGTCGGTAGAACATCATCATCGTCACCACGCCGTCGTGCTGACGAAACTCTCTCAACACTCGGCTAGATTGGAGTTCGAGGGACGTCATCGAGCTGAACGTGTGCTGAACTCGGAGGTGCCGTGCGTTCGGTACTTGATCGGTCGGATCGTGAAGACGTACGACTACATCAACCGCGTTGTGTTAACGCTTCCGCTTTCGGTCTACGAGGGTACTTGGACAACACTCTCCCCTCTCGTTGCTATGCATCACCATGATCTTGCGTGTGCGTCGGATTTTTTTTGAAATTACTACGTTCCCCAACAGTGGCATCCGAGCCTGGTTTTATGCGTTGATGCTATGCACGAGTAGAACACAAGTGAGTTGTGGGCGATATAAGTCATACTGCTTACCAGCATGTCATACTTTGGTTCGGCGGTATTATGAGATGAAGCGGCCCGGACCGACATTACGCGTACGCTTACGCGAGACTGGTTTCACCGTTGCGAGCACTCGTTGCTTAAAGGTGACTGGCGGGTGTCTGTCTCTCTCACTTTAGTTGAACCGAGTGTGGCTACGCCCTGTCCTTGCGAAGGTTAAAACAGCACCAACTTGACAAACTATTGTTGTGGTTTTGATGCGTAGGTAAGAACGGTTCTTGCTAAGCCCATAGCAGCCACGTAAAACTTGCAACAACAAAGTAGAGGACGTCTAACTTGTTTTTGCAGGGCATGTTGTGATGTGATACGGTCAAGACATGATGCTATATTTTATTGTATGAGATGATCATGTTTTGTAACCGAGTTATCGGCAACTGGCAGGAGCCATATGGTTGTCGCTTTATTGTATGCAATGCAATCGCCATGTAATTGTTTTACTTTATCACTAAGCGGTAGCGATAGTCGTAAAAGCAATAAGTTGGCGAGACGACAACGATACTACGATGGAGATCAAGGTGTCGCACCGGTGACGATGGTGATCATGACGGTGCTTCGGAGATGGAGATCACAAGCACAAGATGATGATGGCCATATCATATCACTTATATTGATTGCATGTGATGTTAATCTTTTATGCATCTTATCTTGCTTTGATTGACGGTAGCATTATAAGATGATCTCTCACTAAAATTTCAAGATAAAAGGGTTCTCCCTGAGTATGCACCGTTGCGAAAGTTCTTCGTGCTGAGACACCACGTGATGATCGGGTGTGATAGGCTCTACGTTCAAATACAACGGGTGCAAAACAGTTGCACATGCGGAATACTCAGGTTAAACTTGACGAGCCTAGCATATGCAGATATGGCCTCGGAACACGGAGACCAAAAGGTCGAGCGTGAATCATAGAGTAGATATGATCAACATAGTGATGTTCACCATTGAAACTACTCCATCTCACGTGATGATCGGACATGGTTTAGTTGATTTGGATCACGTAATCACTTAGATGATTAGAGGGATGTCTATCTAAGTGGGAGTTCTTAAGTAATATGATTAATTGAACTTGAATTTATCATGAACTTAGTACCTGATAGTATCTTGCTTGTCTATGTTAATTGTAGATAAATGGCCCGTGTTGTTGTTCCGTTGAATTTTAATGCGTTCCTTGAGAAAGCAAAGTTGAAAGATGATGGTAGCAATTACACGGACTGGGTCCGTAACTTGAGGATTATCCTCATTGCTGCACAGAAGAATTACGTCCTGGAAGCACCGCTAGGTGCCAGGCCTCCTGCAAGAGCAACACCAGAAGTTATGAACATATGGCAGAGCAAAGCTGATGACTACTCGATAGTTCAATGTGCCATGCTTTACGGCTTAGAACCGGGACTTCAACGACGTTTTGAACGTCATGGAGCATATGAGATGTTCCAGGAGTTGAAGTTAATATTTCAAGAAAATGCCCGGATTGAGAGATATGAAGTCTCCAATAAGTTCTACAGCTGCAAGATGGAAGAGAATAGTTCTGTCAGTGAGCATATACTCAAAATGTCTCGGTATAATAATCACTTGATTCAACTGGGAGTTAATCTTCCGGATGATAGTGTCATTCACAGAATTCTTCAATCACTGCCACCAAGCTACAAGAGCTTCGTGATGAACTATAACATGCAAGGGATGGATAAGACAATTCCCGAGCTCTTCGCAATGCTAAAGGCAGCGGAGGTAGAAATCAAAAAGGAGCATCAAGTGTTGATGGTTAGTAAGACCACTAGTTTCAAGAAAAAGGGCAAAGGGAAGAACAAGGGGAACTTCAAGAAGAACAGCAAACAAGTTGCTGTTCAGGAGAAGAAACCCAAGTCTGGACCTAAGCCTGAAACTGAGTGCTTCTACTGCAAGCAGACTGGTCACTGGAAGCGGAACTGCCTCAAGTATTTGGCGGATAAGAAGGATGGCAAGGTTAACAAAGGTATATGTGATATACATGTTATTGATGTGTACCTTACTAATGCTCGCAGTAGCACCTGGGTATTTGATACTGGTTCTGTTGCTAATATTTGCAACTCGAAACAGGGGCTACGGATTAAGCGAAGATTGGCTAAGGACGAGCCGACGATGCGCGTGGGAAATGGTTCCAAAGTCGATGTGATCGCCGTCGGCACGCTACCTCTACATCTACCTTCGGGATTAGTTTTAGACCTAAATAATTGTTATTTGGTGCCAGCGTTAAGCATGAACATTATATCTGGATCATGTTTGATGCGAGACGGTTATTCATTTAAATCAGAGAATAATGGTTGTTCTATTTATATGAATAATATCTTTTATGGTCATGCACCCTTGAAGAGTGGTCTATTTTTAATGAATCTCGATAGTAGTGACACACATATTCATAATGTCGAAGCCAAAAGATGCAGAGTTGATAATGATAGTGCAACTTATTTGTGGCACTGCCGTTTAGGTCATATCGGTGTAAAGCGCATGAAGAAACTCCATACTGATGGACTTTTGGAATCACTTGATTATGAATCACTTGGTACTTGCGAACCGTGCCTCATGGGCAAGATGACTAAAACACCGTTCTCCGAAACTATGGAGAGAGCAACAGATTTATTGGAAATCATACATACAGATGTATGTGGTCCGATGAATATTGAGGCTCATGGCGGATATCTTTATTTTCTCACCTTCACAGATGATTCGAGCAGATATGGGTATATCTACTTGATGAAACATAAGTCTGAAACATTTGAAAAGTTCAAAGAATTTCAGACTGAAGTTGAAAATCATCGTAACAAGAAAATAAAATTTCTACGATCTGATCGTGGAGGAGAATATTTGAGTTATGAGTTTGGTGTTCATTTGAAACAATGCGGAATAGTTTCGCAACTCACGCCACGCGGAACACCATAGCGTAATGGTGTGTCCGAACGTCGTAATCGTACTTTACTATATATGGTGCGATCTATGATGTCTCTTACTGATTTACCGCTATCGTCTTGGGGTTATGCTTTAGAGACGGCTGCATTCACTCTAAATAGGGCACCATCAAAATCCGTTGAAACGACACCTTATGAACTATGGTTTGGCAAGAAACCAAAGTTGTCGTATCTTAAAGTTTGGGGTTGCGATGCTTATGTGAAGAAACTTCAACCTGATAAGCTCGAACCTAAATCGGAGAAATGTGTCTTCATAGGATACCCAAAGGAGACTGTTGGGTACACCTTCTATCACAGATCCGAAGGCAAGACATTCGTTGCTAAGAATGGATCCTTTCTAGAGAAGGAGTTTCTCTCAAAAGAAGTGAGTGGGAGGAAAGTAGAACTTGATGAGGTAACTGTACCTGCTCCCTTATTGGAAAGTAGATCATCACAGAAACCAGTTTCTGCGACACCTACGCCAATTAGTGGGGAAGTTGATGATAATGATCATGAAACTTCAGATCACGTTATTACTGAACCTCGTAGGTCAACCGGATTAAGATCCGCACCAGAGTGGTACGGTAATCCTGTTCTGGAGGTTATATTACTAGACCATGACGAACCTACGAACTATGAAGAAGCGATGGTGAGCCCAGATTCCGCAAAATGGCTTGAGGCCATGAAATCCGAGATGGGATCCATGTATGAGAACAAAGTATGGACTTTGGTTGACTTGCTCGATGGTCGGCAAGCCATTGAAAATAAATGGATCTTCAAGAAGAAGACTGACGCTGATGGTAATGTTACTATCTATAAAGCTCGACTTGTTGCGAAAGGTTTTCGACAAGTTCAAGGGATTGACTACGATGAGACCTTCTCACCCATAGCAATGCTTAAGTCTGTCCGAATCATGTTAGCAATTGCCGCATTTTATGATTATGAAATTTGGCAAATGGATGTAAAAACTGCATTCCTGAATGGATTTCTGGAAGAAGAGTTGTATATGATGCAACCGGAAGGTTTTATCGATCCAAAGGGAGCTAACAAAGTGTGCAAGCTCCAGCGATCCATTTATGGACCGGTGCAAGCCTCTCGGAGTTGGAATAAACGCTTTGATAGTGTGATCAAAGCAGTTGGTTTTATACGGACTTTTGGAGAAGCCTGTATTTACAAGAAAGTGAGTGGGAGCTCAGTAGCATTTCTGATATTATATGTGGATGACATATTGCTGATTGGAAATGATATAGAATTTCTGGATAGCATAAAGCGATACTTGAATAAGAGTTTTTCAATGAAGGACCTCGGTGAAGCTGCATATATATTAGGCATTAAGATCTATAGAGATAGATCAAGACGCTTAATTGGACTTTCACAAAGCACATACCTTGACAAAGTTTTGAAGAAGTTCAAAATGGATCAGGCAAAGAAAGGGTTCTTGCCTGTACTACAAGGTGTGAGATTGAGTAAGACTCAATGCCCGACCACTGCAGAAGATAGAGAGAAGATGAAAGATGTTCCCTATGCTTCAGCCATAGGCTCTATCATGTATGCAATGCTGTGTACCAGACCTGATGTGTGCCTTGCTATATGTTTAGCAGGGAGGTACCAAAGTAATCCAGGAGTGGATCACTGGACAGCGGTCAAGAACATCCTGAAATACCTGAAAAGGACTAAGGATATGTTTCTCGTTTATGGAGGTGACAAAGAGCTCATCGTAAATGGTTACGTTGATGCAAGCTTTGACACTGATCCGGATGATTCTAAATCGCAAACCGGATACGTATTTACATTGAATGGTGGAGCTGTCAGTTGGTGCAGTTCTAAGCAAAGTGTCGTGGTGGGGTCTACGTGTGAAGCAGAGTACATAGCTGCTTCAGAAGTAGCAAATGAAGGAGTCTGGATGAAGGAGTTCATATCCGATCTAGGTGTCATACCTAGTGCATCGGGACCAATGAAAATCTTTTGTGACAATACTGGTGCAATTGCCTTAGCAAAGGAATCCAAATTTCACAAGAGAACCAAGCACATCAAAAGACGCTTCAATTCCATCCAGGATTTAGTCCAGGTGGGAGCACAGAAATTTGCAAGATACATACGGATCTGAATGTTGCAGACCCGTTGACTAAGCCTCTTCCACGAGCAAAACATGATCAGCACCAAGACTCCATGGGTGTAAGGATCATTACTGTGTAATCTAGATTATTGACTCTAGTGCAAGTGGGAGACTAAAGGAAATATGCCCTAGAGGCAATAATAAAGTATTATTTATTTCCTTATATCATGATAAATGTTTATTATTCATGCTAGAATTGTATTAACCGGAAACATAATACATGTGTGAATACATAGACAAACAGAGTGTCACTAGTATGCCTCTACTTGACTAGCTCGTTAATCAAAGATGGTTATGTTTCCTAGCCATAGACATGAGTTGTCATTTGATTAACGGGATCACCTCATTAGGAGAATGACGTGATTGACCTGACCCATTCCGTTAGCTTAGCACTCGATCGTTTAGTATGTTGCTATTGCTTTCTTCATGACTTATACATGTTCCTATGACTATGAGATTATGCAACTCCCGTTTACCGGAGGAACACTTTGTGTGCTACCAAACGTCGCAACGTAACTGGGTGATTATAAAGGTGCTCCACAGGTGTCTCCAAAGGTACTTGTTGGGTTGGCGTATTTCGAGATTGGGATTTGTCACTCCGATTGTCGGAGAGGTATCTCTGGGCCCACTCGGTAATGCACATCACTATAAGCCTTGCAAGCATTGTGACTAATGAGTTAGTTGCGGGATGATGTATTACGGAACTAGTAAAGAGACTTGCCGGTAATGAGATTGAACTAGGTATCGAGATACCGACGATCGAATCTCGGGCAAGTAACATACCGATGACAAAGGGAACAACGTATGTTTTTATGCGGTCTGACCGATAAAGATCTTCGTAGAATATGTGGGAACCAATATGAGCATCCAGGTTCCGCTATTGGTTATTGACCGAAGAGGTGTCTCGGTCATGTCTACATAGTTCTCGAACCCGTAGGGTCCGCACGCTTAAAGTTACGATGACAGTTATATTATGAGTTTATATGTTTTGATGTACCGAAGGTTGTTCGGAGTCCCGGATGTGATCACGGACATGATGAGGAGTCTCGAAATGGTCGAGACATAAAGATTGATATATTGGAAGCCTATGTTTGGACATCGGAAGTGTTCCGGGTGAAATCGGGATTTTTCCGGAGTACCGGGAGGTTACCGGAACCCCCCGGTAACTTAATGGGCCTTAGTGGGCCTAGGTGGAAGAGAGGAGAGGAGGCTAGGGCAGGGCCGCGCCCCCCTTCCCCCCCAGTCCGAATAGGACAAGGAGAGGGGGGCGGCGCCCCCTTCCTTCCTCCCCTCCACCTCTTCCCCTCTTCCACTCCTAGTCCAACAAGGAAAGGGGGGAGTCCTACTCCCGGTAGGAGTAGGACTCCTCCTGGCGCGCCACACCTCCTAGGCCGGCGGCCTCCCCCTTGCTCCTTTATATACGGCGGCAGGGGGGCACTTCTAGATACACAATTGATATACGATATTTTAGCCGTGTGCGGTGCCCCCCTCCACCATATTACACCTCGATAATATCGTAGCGGAGCTTAGGCGAAGCCCTGCATCGGTAGAACATCATCATCGTCACCACGCCGTCGTGCTGACGAAACTCTCCCTCAACACTCGGCTGGATTGGAGTTCGAGGGACGTCATCGAGCTGAACGTGTGCTGAACTCGGAGGTGCCGTGCGTTCGGTACTTGATCGGTCGGATCGTGAAGACGTACGACTACATCAACCGCATTGTGTTAACGCTTCCGCTTTCGGTCTACGAGGGTACGTGGACAACACTCTCCCCTCTTGTTGCTATGCATCACCATGATCTTGCGTGTGCGTAGGAATTTTTTTGAAATCACTACGTTCCCCAACAACATGGCCCACGGGGATGATCTACACGCCATCAAGTATCTCCCGCTAAAACTCAAAGGGCCGGCTCGGCATTGGCTGAATAGCTTGTCGGCAAACTCCATCGGAAGTTGGGAGAACCTGGCAGACGCATTCCTGGACAATTTCCAGGGCACTTATGTGCGACCACCAGATGCTGACGATTTAAGTCACATAACACAACAGCCCGGAGAGTCAGCCAGGAAATTCTGGACTCGTTTCCTAACTAAAAAGAACCAAATTGTCGACTATCCGGATGCCGAAGCCCTAGAAGCCTTTAAACATAACATCCGTGACGAGTGGCTCGTCTGACATCTCGGCCAAGAGAATCCAAAATCCATGGCAGCCCTCACGACACTTATGACCCGCTTTTGCGCAGGCGAAGATAGCTGGTTGGCTGGTAGCAACAACACAGCAAGCAAACATGGCACATCAGAGGCCAGGGATAGCAACGGCAAACCACGACGCAACAAACACAAGCGCCGCAAATATGGTGAAAACGCCGAAGATACGGCAGTTAATGCGGGGTTTAGTGGCTCAAAGTCCGGTCAGCGGAAAGGGCCACTCAAAAATAACAATTCGGGTCCATCCAGTCTGGACCGCATACTCGATCGCCAATGCCAAATTCATGGCACCCCAGGAATGCCAGCCACCCATACCAACAGAGAATGCTGGGTCTTCAAACAAGCCGGCAGGGCAGGCGCCAAAAACAGAGAAGGGGGGTCTCAAAGTGTAACGCCCCGAGACCGACGCTCCGGACGCCTTCCATATATTTCGTGATCGCTGTGTGTTTCATTTGTGCTTGCTCTTCTATTTTTGCATTGCATCATGTCATCATGCCATCACGTCATTTAATTTTTAAAACTCAACTAAGTAAATTGCATGGATCTTCGATCCATTTAAATCGAGGGAAATGCACATGGTGACTTCTCTTTATAACATATCCTCCCAATATTAGGGAGCTATATTAAATATTTCTTAATTTGGAAATCTCCATAACACACTTGCAAATAATCCAAATGCCTTTGTTATCTTAATTCTTGGTCTCCAATCTTGCCATATATTCTTTCATCATATTCCGGAGCTCCACCAAAAATCCAAACATTTTTGGACCTTCCCAACCCTCACTTCCTATTCAAATCATTTGTATTTAAATCAAATGAGTTTGAATTCAAATCTTTCAATCATGGCCTTTTCTATTTTCTCGGAACAAGCACATTTTTGTGAGTCCGGAGAAATTATCCGCGGGTCCAACATCTTTCCCTAACCCTCTCTTTCTTTTCTTCTCTCTATTTCTTTCCTGCTAGAATGTTTAAAAGAGGTAGAGAGAGAGATGGAGCTGCTCCAGGCCGGCCCATCCTATTTTTCCCTAAGGCCCATCTGCTAGGCCCAGCCTCCCATACCTGCTCTTAACCCTAGCCTCCCTGCATCGATCCCCATCTCCCCCATCGATCCCTTCCTCCCTCCTGTGCGTGCACCCTCAGAGAGAGACAGGGAGAGAGTAGCGCCGCTCCTCGTCCCCGATCCCCTCTGCCTCCTCCTCGCACCACTGCGCTAAGCCCCTCTTCTCCTTCCCGAGGCCACCGCCGGCGCCCAGAGCTCTCCGCTCCACCGTGCCTCCTCCCCTCTGCAGGGCCCATCTCATGGCGCCCCTTCACCTTCCGCGAACCGCATGGCCGCCGGCCATGGAGGCCACCGTGCCGGCCCTCAAGCGCGTCGGCCGTGCTCCTCCCCGGCCGCCCACCGTGACTGCCTCCGCCGCCATGGAACGCTATCGCTTCCCCGAGCTCCTCCTCAAGCTCCCTTCTGTGCCCGACTGTGCCACCGTCCTCCGCGACGTCGGCCTCCTCCTCGACCGCGTCCCCGCCGGTCCTACTTACTCCACGCCAAGTCTGCCCGCCATGCCCCATTTCACCTCGGCCTCAACCGAGGAGGATGAGCAGCGCTGCTGCCTGCTCGAACCGCCCGCACGCGCGCCCCGCGCGTTGACCGCGTCCAGCTCCATGCCCGAGCAAGCACGCTCCTCTTCTCGATGCCCAGCATCGCCCAAGTCTCCTATGTTGATGTCGCTGGACACCGAGTACCAATCATCGCGTTCCATTTCGTCTATGTCAAGGCCGAGAGGGCGCCAGGATACCAAGTACCACGACGTCGATGACCCTCAAGTTCAACTACCGGCGACCCCGAACATCTACGGAACATGAACGACTACTTCCTCTTCGACTCGTGAATGACTACTTCCACTACGACCGTCCCGAGAACGTCTACTTCCTGTACATTGCACCGAACCCGAACCGTCCCGTTTGCACGCTTCGAAGGTATAACTGCCGAGATATTGACCCGTGGATGAATGCATGTGTTGTATGAGATGCATGTTTGGATGTTGTATCCGCCCGTGAACGTTAGTTGTTCCCGCGTTTGACACCGCCGTTGACCCGTGGGAACCCGGTAACCGGGAGCACCCCACCATCTCTTGCGTGTTCCACACATCCGCACATTTCTCTTTTGCACCGGTATCTCAATCGAGTTACTGGAACCGATATGTTGTCGTGGCATCATTTTCGGATTCGTTGCCGTCGCACCCTTTTCTTCCACCACGGTGACAAATGCTTCATAACATGCTCATGTCAACATTTTCATAAAATTTGCATATGTCATCCACATCATTTTAACAACATTTAAAATTGTTGTTTGCTTTAAATTGCTAAATATGCATATCGGGATTTTCCCGGAATTGTTGTTTGTTGTTCCGGCCTCATTTAAATTTGCCTAGATAGGTAGTTTTCATATGATTCACCTCTTGACATGTTTAACAACATTTAATATTGTTGGGTACATAAACGAGAGAGAACTAAATAATTGATGTGGTGCTTCATCAATATGCAACTTGTTACATATTGAGCTCCACTTAATTTGTAGTATTGTTTGTGCATTTTTCCATGCCATGCCTCATTAAACCGGACATCCATCATACTTGTTTGTGCATCATACCATGTGTATGTTGTGGTTGTTTACTATGTTGTTTGTTTGTTTCCGGGTTGCTTCTCTCGTTAGCTTCGGTTTCGTTCCGGAGTTGTGAGGATTCGTTCGACTCCGTCCGTTTGTCTTCTTCGTGGACTCGTTCTTCTTCCTTGCGGGATCTCAGGCAAGATGACCATACCCTCGAAATCACTTCTATCTTTGCTTGCTAGTTGTTCGCTCTATTGCCATGCCACGCTACCTACCACTTGCTATATCATGCCTCCCATATTGCCATGTCAAGCCTCTAACCCACCTTTCCTAGCAAACCGTTGTTTGGCTATGTTACCGCTTTTGCTCAACCCCTCTTATAGCGTTGCTAGTTGCAGGTGAAGATGAAGTTTGTTCCATGTTGGAACATGGATATGTTGGGATATCACAATATCTCTTATTTAATTAATGCATCTATATACTTGGTAAAGGGTGGAAGGCTCGGCCTTATGCCTGGTGTTTTGTTCCACTCTTGCCGCCCTAGTTTCCGTCATACCGGTGTTATGTTCCTTGATTTTGCGTTCCTTATGCGGTTGGCTGATTTATGGGACCCCCTTGACAGTTCGCTTTGAATAAAACTCCTCCAGCAAGGCCCAACCTTGGTTTTACCATTTGCTACCACATATCCCCTTTTCCCTTGGGTTCTGCAGACTCAAGGGTCATCTTTATTTTGGACCCCCCGGGCCAGTGCTCCTTCGAGTGCTGGTCCAAACCGAGCGATGTCCGGTGCCCCCTGGGCAACCAGGGTCTATGCCAACCCGACGTCTAGCTCATCCGGTGTGCCCTGAGAACGAGATATGTGCAGCTCCTATCGGGATTTGTCGGCACATCGGGCGGCTTTGCTGGTCTTGTTTTACCATTGTCGAAATGTCTTGTAAACCGGGTTTCCGAGACTGATCGGGTCTTCCCGGGAGAAGGTTTATCCTTCGTTGACTGTGAGAGCTTATAATGGGCTAAGTTAGGACACCCCTGCAGGGTATAAACTTTCAAGAGCCGTGCCCGCGGTTATGTGGCAGATGGGAATTTGTTAATATCCGTTGTAGAGAACTTGACACTTGACTTAATTAAAATGCATCAACCGCGTATGTAGCCGTGATGGTCCCTTTTCGGCGGAGTCCGCAAAGAGAACACGGTTTTTGAGTTATGTTTGACGTAAGTTGGAGTTCAGGATCACTTCTTGATCATTACTAGTTGACGACCTTTCCGTTGCTCCTCTTCTCGCTCTTATTTGCGTATGTTAGCTACCATTTATGCTTATTGCTTGCTGCAGCTCCACCTCTTCACCCCATCCTTTCCTATAAGCTTAAATAGTCTTGATCCCGCGGGTGTGAGATTGCTGAGTCCTCGTGACTCACAGATTCTACAAAAAAGTTGCAGGTTCCGAGGATACCAGTGCAGGCGATGCTACCGAACTCAAGTGGGAGTTCGATGAAGACCTTGTTCGTTACTATGTTTCGTTTCCAGATGATCAGTAGTGGAGCCCAGTTGGGACGATCGGGGATCTAGCATTTGGGGTTGTCTTCTTTTATTTGGTTCCGTAGTCGAACCTATGTGTGTACTCTAATTGACGTATGATTTATTTATGTATTGTGTGAAGTGGCGATTGTAAGCCAACTCTTTATCCCATTCTTGTTCATTACATGGGATTGTGTGAAGATGAACCTTCTTGCGACAAAACCACAATGCGGTTATGCCTCTAAGTCGTGCCTCGACACGTGGGAGATATAGCCGCGTCGTGGGTGTTAGACAAAGCGATGATGGCGACGCAGAGCCCAGATCATCGAACACAGGAGGGCAAAAGAAATTTCCCCTGCAAATCCAAACGGTGAACGTGGTAAACACCACCAAAATTCCCAACCCGGACCAGATACGCACCCTTAGGGATGCCGACTTAACGGAACTAGTCGTCCCACAATATAAACTAGGGCCGGTCACCTTCAACCGCACGGATCGTCTGGTTAACGCCAATCAGGGCAATCCAGCCGCACTAGTCCTCGACCCAATAATTGACGGGTTCCACCTCACACGAGTCCTTATAGACGGAGGCAGCAGTCTAAACCTTCTTTACCAGGACACGGTGAGCAAGATGGGCATCGATCATTCGGTGATTAAACCCACTAAAGCCACTTTCAGAGGGATTATACCAGGTGTGGAAGCCAGCTGTACAAGCTCCATCGCCCTTGAGGTAGTCTTCGGATAACCAGACAATTACCGTACCGAAGAGTTAATCTTCGAAATCGTCCCTTTCCGCAGTGATTACAAGGCACTGCTCGGACGAACCGCGTTCGCTCGTTTCTACGCAGTGCCACATTATGCCTACCGTAAGCTCAAAATTCCCGGTCCACGCAGCGTCATCACGGTTAACAGCAAGGACGAACTTTACTTCGGCACCAACGAGTATACCGCTGCCTTAACAGTAGAAGCAACGAGCAGCACCTTGCAGCCGAACCTCGAGTCGACGGCCAGGCTCCTGGACACCGTCAAAGGACACTGAACTACTTCGCGGCAGGATAGCCCAGCTCGTCCAGAGCTCAATTAAACACTCTGGCGAAGGCCAGGACAGGCCGCACTCAGCGGCTCAACCGCTCTCTGGCACGCAAACATTTCTTACATTTCCTTCGCAGGTTCACCTTTGCGATGACTAGGACGGGTGATATGGAGGTAGCTCGAACGCGCAAGGGAATCCTTAGATATTCCCCGCGATGACCATCCGACTATACTCTGGATCCGCACACAGCTTCTTCCCCCTGGTCTCAGCAGGTTCCACAGTCATATTTCCTTTTTATCACATTACCTGTACTTATACGCATCGACGTACTATTCAAATACAACATATGGATTCATATGACGCTTATCTGCTGTTATTTCTTATTAAAATTCTTTTGTCAAGTGGCATCCGTACACCACGATATGCCTTCAAATATGCCAGGGGCTTCGTTTTACCCATAATACGGCAATAATGTCCGAACACCTTCACGGAAGATCGGCACCCTAAACCTATAGCATTATATGCATCAGCTCCGAGTCATGTCTCGGGTCAATAGTTGGGTTTGCCTGGCTCCCACGTTTTGGTAACTTATGTTCCGCTATATCGGCTAAGGTAGCACTGGGAGAAGTACTGCGATTGTGTCCCGGTTCTTCCGGACGAGCACCTCAGTAGAGAAAGCCGAAAACTGACTGTCATGATACGGCGAGAGCTGGTCAGCTGTTCGAGAAGTTGTAAAATCTTTAAGGATTTCTCCCGCATAATGCCATACCCGATCCAGCGTGCGATGGATCGGTTTTTTCTTCCGATCAGGTGCTTATAGAGCCCCTCGTGCGGTCTTTCGAACACCAGGGGTTGCGCCTACCTTCCTAAAGCTCCTATGGCTAAGTGAGAGCGATAAAGCCCTATAGTCCGATTGCCTAGTTCGATGTGCTGAACACCTCCTTCGAAGGACCCAAAACTGGGATAAAGAGTGATCAGGTCTATCCCGAACACCCCCGTTCTTCTTACGTGGGGGCAGAAGCCGACGACTGGCCAACTCTCAGGATTAATATATAAAACGGCCGCGCAGGAGGATAAACTTTTATACAACAGGCAATAAATAATATAAACGACCTTGTTCAGACATTACAAACGACAACATGATTCGCATTCATGGAAATATAATGTCCTTGGTACATAGCTCCGCTGCAAGGCAGGATCCTTTCAGGACACTCTCATAATATAATTCGGGCTTGCGGTGCTCCTTCCCCTCTGGCGGTCCTTCGGTCATTAGATTTTCAGCATCCATCTTCCCCCAGTGCACCTTTGCGCGGGCGAAGGCCATTCACGCACCCTCTATACAGACCGACCGTTTGATGACATGAAGTCGAGGGCAGGCACTCACAAGCCGCTTCACGAGCCCGAAGTAGCTGCTTGGAATCGGCTCGGCGGGCCATAGACGGATAATCAGATCCTTCATGGCTAGTTCCGCCGCCTTATGCAGTTCGATCAGCTATTTCAGTTGATCGACAAAAGGCACAGGATAATTCGGTGCCAAATACTGCAACCAGAAGAGCTTATCCGCAGTGTTCCTTTCTTCGGCTCGGTAGAATTGGGCGGCATCCGATATGCTGCGGGGCAGCTCGGCAAATACCCCTGAGAAATCCAAATTCAAAATTAGAAACATAATTTTCTCCTCAAATACTTGCTTTACATGGAAAAAGCCTTACCCGCCGCGATCTTCCTCGCCTCTTGGATCCCCTGCAGGGCGCTTTGGGTTTCCCCCCGGGCATCGCTCGTGGCCTGATGCGCCTTGGTGACTTTGGATTCTTTCTCCGTTAAACTCTGCTCCAAGGTCTCGCATTTCTTCACGGCCTCTTGCAGCTCCTGCTCAGCTTTAATAACCCTGGCCTCGTGCTTCTCACGAAGAGCCTGCTCTATGGTGGCCTTTTTCTCGGCCTCGGCCACAGCCTTCTTAAGAGCCTCGACTTCGGTCATCATCCCTAGCACAAATCATGAAACATATTTCATCATACTGAAAATTCATTCGCAATAAACGCGAACAAGACTTGCGCATACCTTGTTTATCTCCCAACTGCTTTTTCAACTGGCCAAGTTCTTCTTTGGCCCGCTCCAGACTTTGATTTAGTCCGGAGACCTCCGCAGTATGAGAGGCAGCAGCCGCTACGGACGCCTGCTTATAACAGAAGAGAAATAGATGTCATCCAATGAGTCTTCCTGCGAACATAAATTTAATCCTCTGTCCGGTTCTTTCTTTCACCGAACAGTGTATCAGGGGCTACTATCCATACCATGACACTCTTCAAAACCTCATAAAACATACCTCAAAACCTTTTATAAGGCTGATACAGGCTTCATTCAGTCCACTCTCAGTAGACTGAATCTTCTCAATCACCGTACCCATAAGGGCACGGTGTTCATCGACGATGGAGGCGCTCTTCAGCGCCACCAACAAAGCATCCGACACCTCTGGTTGGACAGAGGTTGCCGGTGGAACAGGCATGCCCCCTCCAGCTGAGAGAGGCTACCTGCTTGATTCTGGAGCCGTATTGGTCTCCGGAATTGCATCCGGCTGGGAGCCGAATTCAAGATGGCCCCCGCCGTCAGCTCCCATGGGAATTTTCTCCCCCATGTGTCCGGCCCCTGATTTTGACCTCTAGGCACCGCCTTCACGGTCTTTTCCTCTCCTCCTTGGTCGGGGTCCCTCTGGGAAGAAGCCTTGGTGTTATTAACCTGTTTGGAGGAAGGGGCCTTCGGGGGCGTCCCGCTCTCCATAGCATCTGAGCTCAACGAATCCACTGATGAGGATTGTTTGGTACGGGACCTCGCCGGACTACAAAAAATATGGCTCAGGTTAAAATATTATGCCATGATGAGTCTGGAAGCATAAACGTACTCAGATTCAATATACTCACGAATTCACTAGGGGCTGGGCCCTGGGATCCCATGCCGGGCCGCTGTCGGCGGCGACAGTGGACTCCTCCGGAAGAGGAGCTTTTCCCCTTTTAGGCGACTCGGCCTCCAAGTGTGCGGAGGCCGTCCTCTTCTTTCTCCCCCCCCCCCCACGCAGGGGATTCATCTTCCTCCTCCTCCTCGTCCTCTTCGGAGGTGGAACAGGCATCAGAGCTTCGGATATTGTATCCAAAGTGCTGCGGCGACGAAGGCCGCCCCGGGTCTTTTTGGCCTCCTTCTCGGACGTCTTCTTCGGCACCTTGTAAGGCGCCGGGACCAGCATCTTCGTCAGAAGTGGGACGGCCGGTTCTTCGGGCAGCGGGGCCAGACAATGGATCCGCTCCGCCTTCTTTGTCCAACCCTAGGAGAGTTGTAGAAAACACATTAAGTGCTTCCCTTGGGTTATGTGGATAAAAAGTATGATGACTTATCGAACTTGCAGGGCGGGACAGTTGGTACCCGCGGTCTTCGGTGGAGTCCGGCCATGATTTGTGGACTTGAAAAGCACCCCCAGATGTCTTTGTGCGAGGAGCCAAAAAGCTCTCGCAGGGTTTGGTGCTTTGCCGGATCGAATTCCCATAGATTGCAAGTCTGGTGTTGACAAGGCAGGATCCGGCGAACTAACATCACCTGGACTACATCGACAAGTTCAATGTTCTTGTCTCCCATATCTTTAACGCGTGTCTGGAGCACCGACAATTCGTCGGACGAAGACCAGTTCAGGCCCTTCTTGACCCAGGATGTAAGCTGCAGAGGGGCACCGGATCGAAACTCGGGAGTAGCGGCTCATTCCGTGCCGCGCGGCTCGATGATGTAAAACCACTGCTGTTGCCACTCCTTGACGGAATCGTTAAAGGTGCCTGTTGGCCATGTGACGTTGGGCTTCTTGCTCACCATAGCGCCCCCGCACTCGGCGTGCTCGCTGCCCACTACCTTGGGCTTCACATTAAAAATCTTCAGCCATAAGCCGAAGTGTGGCGAGATGCGGAGAAAAGCCTCGCACACGACAATGAATGTCGAGATGTTGAGGAAAGAATTAGGGGACAGATCGTGAACATCGATCCCATAATAATACATGATGCTGCGAACGAACGGGTGGAGGGAAAACCCTAGCCCGCGGACAAAGTGAGGGAGGAATACAACCCTCTCGTGGGGTTCCAGAGTAGGGACGATCTATCCCGCCGTCGGGAGACGGTGGCTGATTTTCTTGGCCAGATACCCGGCCTCCCGAAGCTTTTTGATATCCTTCTCCCGGACGGTAGAGGCCATCCACTTGCCTCCTGCTCCGGATCCGGACATTTTTGGAAGGCCTTTGTGGGCAGAGAAGATGAACGCTTGGGCACTGGAGCTCGGGCGGAGGGGAATGGATCGGGAAGAAGAAAGCGTGGGTGCGAAAGGGAGTCCTTATCCCCTTATAAAGGCAGCAGGGATTCTGCGCCTCCCCACTTGCCTGGTAAACCCGCTTATTCCCCAAGCGCCGTAATTGATGGCACGGTTGGGTTACCCACACTCGTATTGATGAGAATCCCGTGATAAGGGGACACGATCTCTGCTTCGACAAGACGTTCCAAGAAAACTGCCTCGCAATATGTGCAGTAGCTGGTTGAGAAAAACGGTTCGAATAATGACCGGGCCGTGGCGTGATGTCATGCTGCAAAATGTGTTAGCAGATTAGATTTGTGGGATATAATACTCTCTATGGTGGTATGTAGAATTTATTTTGCAGATCCGGACACGATCCTTGTGTTCAAAATCTTCTATGGAGTATTCGGAGGAGGAACCCGCCTTGTAATGCCGAAGACAATCTGCGCACCGGGCTCGTCGTCATTGAAGCCTGGTTCAGGGGCTACTGAGGGAGTCCTGGATTACGGGGTCCTCGAACTACCGGACTATATACTTTGGCCGGACTGTTGGACTATGAAGATACAAGATTGAAGACTTCGTCCCGTGTCCGGATGGGACTCTCCTTGGCGTGGAAGGAAAGCTTGGCAATTAGGATATGTAGATCTCCTCCCTTGTAACCGACTCTATGTAACCCTAGCCCCCTCCGGTGTCTATATAAACCAGAGGTTTGAGTCCGTAGGACAACAACAATCATAATCATAGGCTAGCTTCTAGGGTTTAGCCTCTACGATCTCGTGGTAGATCAACTCTTGTAATACTCATATCATCAAGATCAATCAAGCAGGAAGTAGGGTATTACCTCCATCGAGAGGGCCCGAACCTGGGTAAACATTGTGTCCCCCGCCTCCTGTTACCATCCGCCTTAGACGCACAGTTCGGTACCCCCTACCCGAGATCCGCCGGTTTTGACACCGACAGGGCCACTGTGGTTATGCGAACTTCCTCCATTGTGCGTATGGCCTCCATGGTTATGGGTATATCCTCCCGAGTTTGGGATAAAACGAGGCTTCTGCTGAGCTCCTGAATTGTACTTCCCTTGTCCATACTTCCTCTTGCGGCTCTCAATTTGCTGCTGCTTCCCTTCAATCATAAGAGCCTTGTCTACCAACTCCTGGTAGTTGTTAAATGTTGCCACCATTAACTACATACTCATCTCATCATTCAACCCTTCCATAAACTTCTCCTGCTTCGCGGCATCTGTGGCCACATCATCTGGGGCATAGCGGGCTAACTTGCTAAACTCATCCACGTACTGCCCCACAGTACGGTTTCCCCTGGCGTAAGTTGCGAAACTCATGCTTCTTCATGCTCATAGCTCCAGTTGAGACATGAGCAGTGCAGAATGCTTGCTAAAACTGCTCCCAAGTGACATTGGCTGTGGGGAAGGTGGCTGTGTAATTCTCCCACTATGAGGCTACGGGTCCATCCAATTGATGCGCGGCAAAATGCACCTTCTCAGCATCTGTGCAACCTGCGGTGGTCAACTCCCTTCCAATCCTACGTAGCCAATCATCAGCAACTATTGGCTCGGTGCTACTGGAAAACACCGGCGGCTGCAACCTCAGGAAACAGGCTAAGTTGTCAACTGGAGGTGGTGGCCGTGGGTTGTTGTTGTTGTTGTTGTTGTTGTTGTTGTTGTTGTTGTTGTTGTTGTTGTTGTTGTTGTTGTTGCCTTGGTTCTGGACTAGTAGCTGCATCAAGGCATTCTGCTGTTGGATCAACTGAGTGAGCTCCGGTGGGAAGACAAATCTAGGGTCACGTCTCGGAGGCATCTGATGGGTTTAGAGGGGAGAGATTAGAATAGAATGACGTCTAGTGAGAAAGCACTACCCATATGCATATGAGACAAACACATTCATATCACACCAAATCAATTCAAACAAGGGCGTACAATCGATCTAACTATTGTTACAGTGCTCGGGCTACTACTATATACATGGGGAATACTACTGATAATATGGTGGTCGACTAGAAGTTTAGATCGGTGGAAGGCTCCATGATATCCGCTCCAGCTTCGCCTTCATAATCATCATCTCTACTGTCGTGGTCGGAGTCTGTGTCGTCGATGATGATGTAGTCTTCAGAACGAATGTCCTCGGAAGGGTCGTCATCTCCTCTTGGCGCGGGGTCTCCCATGAACACTCCTAGCTTCCTTGTTAGGTCGTCATTCTTCTCCACTAGTATTGCGATTTCCTCCTCATATCCGTCACATGTAGACTTGAGTTCCTCTTCAAGCTCCATGTTCCTGGTCATCACCTTCTTCAGGTCTATCATGCTTGCGCACATTTGGTTCTCTTGGCGACGAATGTGCTATTTTAACTCCTGGATGAAAGCTGCAATGGACTTGTCCCTCCTGGTGCTGATCATCTCCCATTGCTCATATCGGCGCTCACATATCTGGTAGATGGTGTCCTTAAGATCCTTGTGATAAACTTCGCCGATGCATCCCATGGCAATGTGGGCTGCCATGCTCTTTCCTAGACTCCAGGTTGTGCATCGAAGGAAAAATCTATGGGCTCAGTAACAGGCGTGAATGTCCTTCCTGGAACTTGAACTCGAATCATCCAACGCTCCTCTTCTGGTAAAGTGGCGGTGTAGGTCCCAGTGAAGCTTGGTATTCCTATGTTCAGGTACCTAGTGACTTCCTTCAAGTGTCGTCCAAAAGGTGTGTCTTCATCCGGTTGTGCAAACTTGTTCCTTGAGTCCGCCATCCTATAGAGTGGAAAATGGAGAGGAGTCAGAAATGAGTAGAGAAGAGTGACCTATGGCTTATCTTAGTGGTCATGTCCTACAATCAGCGTGTGCTCTGATACCATCTTCTAGCGATCCGACCTCAAACGGTCATATCTCTGTGCTTAAGTGTCATCCCTGGATCGGTAACGCTGACACACACAGTACTTGAAGGATTTATAACAGAGTGCAATCACACACTTATTACATCGAATGTCTCAAAAGAGAACTTATTACAATAATATGGCTTAAGGCCATCTAAATAAGATAACAATGGAAGGCTTGGAAGATAATGGGACAACCATATGGCTCCTGCCGGTTGCCGCACTCCTTACTCACAGGTCATGAAACAATAATGTACAAGCAACATTCATGGGATATACCAAATCACAGTCATTCCCAGCAAAAATGAGTCAGACGTTCTACCGCCGAAGATAAAACCTCCTAAAACGCTATTTTCCAAGCGAATTTTGGCATATCCAGGAGCGCCGGAATCTCGGGGAGGCATTTATAATTGACATCCTTTAAGGAATCACCCTCAAAGGATGACCTCAAACGGTCAAATCTCTGTGCTTAAGTGTCATCCCTGGATCGGTAATGCTGACACACACAGTACTTGAAGGATTTATAACAGAGTGCAATCACACACTTATTACATCGAATGTCTCAAAAGAGAACTTATTACAATAATATGGCTTAAGGCCATCTAAATAAGATAACAATGGAAGGCTTGGAAGATAATGGGACAACCATATGGCTCCTGCCGGTTGCCGCACACCTTACTCATAGGTCATGAAACAATAATGTACAAGTAACATTCATGGGATATACCAAATCACAGTCATTCCCAGCAAAAATGAGTCAGACGTTCTACCGCCGAAGATAAAACCTCCTGAAACGCTATTTTCCAAGCGAATTTTGGCCTATCCAGGAGCGCCGAAATCTCGGGGAGGCATTTATAATTGACATCCTTTAAGGAATCACCCTCAAAGGATGACCTCAAACGGTCAAATCTCTGTGCTTAAGTGTCATCCCTGGATCGGTAATGCTGACACACACAGTACTTGAAGGATTTATAACAGAGTGCAATCACACACTTATTACATCGAATGTCTCAAAAGAGAACTTATTACAATAATATGGCTTAAGGCCATCTAAATAAGATAACAAACGGAAGGCTTGGAAGATAAAGTGAGTCCATCAACTCCAACGGCATAGCTGAGTGCACGACAACGACCTAGCGTACCTTACTCTTCCTCTGAAAAGTCTGCAACATGATATGTTGCAGCCCGAAACGGGTCAGCACATGGAATATGATGGCAATATAACACAGTAGAGCAATGAACAGAATAAATGCTATCACTACATGCATATATGGCTGGTGGAGGCTCTATGGTTATAATGTTTTTCCGAAAAGCCAATTTTTCCCTACATCAAAGGAATATATTTTATTTAACTATCATGGTAGTTGATAAACATTGAGAATGGTACCCCCATCTCAATCCCAATTAAAAAGTAATTAATAACCCAACAAATTAGTTTAGAGTGATGAGATCAACATGGTAATCCAAGAACCAGATACTCAAGTTGTCCATAACCGGGGACACGGCTAATCATGATTAGTTTGTACACACTTCAAATATTTGCGCACTTTTCCCCACAAGACTCGATCATAGTGTATGAAAAGAGTATGATCAATGTGTTACTTGCCTTGCTGACGATCCGCAAAACCTAGGGACTCGTAGTAGCATGCTTTGCGATGCGGGAATTCTATCGCAAACAAACAATAGCATACATAAGCACTCACGCATAGATGCAAGGGTAGAACTCAAATAAGAAAATCCAAATCTGAAAGTGCAACTGAAGAGCTTCGATTTACAAAAAGAATCAATCGAATCGGAGCTACGGAACTGAAACTACGGTCAAAAGAACTTTGAATTCAAATCTGCTTGAAACCAAATTTTAAATTGTCAAAACCATGTTCAAGTTGATTAACCGGAAAGAGGGGCTCGAGACAAAGATTTTGGCGTTGGTTTCACTGAATTTGAACGAACAGTTAAAAAGTTGCGAGGGTTTGAAGATCAGGGCTAATCTGCGGATAGGTCCGTGGCCGAAAATAAAACAAAAAGAAAAAGACTACGGCGCGAACGTCCGCTAACAGAGGCAAACGAACGAACGAACGAACGAACGTTCGCAAAGTAACCTAAACAGAAGAAAACCGAGAAAACCGAACCAATCTGAAAAAAACCGATCTAGGGTTTTAAAAAAAACAAGGCGACGGCTTTGCAGTTTTTTTACCGGTTTATCAAAGAAAACCGGCGGATCGGCGGGGTCAACGGCGACGAACGGCGAGGCGGCTCCGGCGGGGCTTCGCGGATGTGGCGAGGCGACGGTGCTCCGCGACAGCAGTGTGAGACGAGGCGGCGGCGCGGCGCGGCGGGGCAGCGGGAGGCGCGGCGCGGCGGAGGCAGCAGGCGGCGCGGGGCGGCGGCTGCAGCGGCGGTGGTTGCGGTGGCGGGGCGGGACGAGGGCAGAGGGGTCGCGGGCGGCAGCATAAATAGCCTCGGGGGGGAGGGGGCGGTCTGACTTGGGAAGGGGGTCGGCGGCGCGGCGTGGCGAGCTTGGACTCCCTCGGGAGTCCAGCGAGGGCACGGCGGGGGGAGGCGGGGAAGGCGGCGGCGCTGCGGGCCGGCTGGGCCTTCGGCCCAGTTCGGTCCGGGAACTTTTTTGTCATAAAATAAATTCCGCCGAAAAGGAAAAATCCTAAACAAATATAAAAAGTACTAAAAATGCCAAAACCAATTTTCACCATCTAAATAAAATATTTAGAACGAAGTGAACATTTTTCTGGCCTAAAAATGCAATTTTTGAAAAAATGCATATTTTTCTAATTCGAATAAAATAGCAATAAAAATCCAAATAAAATATTTATTTGATTCTAAATATTTTTCCTCCAATATTTCTTCTATTTTGGAGAATTCATATTATCTCCTCTCTTTTTTTATATTCGAAATATATTCGGAGAGAAAAAATTTTAAAACCAAAATGATCCCCTTTTCAATATTTGAGAAGAATTCAAATATGAAAATGAATAAAATCCCCAACTCTCTCCGTGGGTCCTTCAGTTGCTTATAATTTCTAGGAACAAAACCAAAATGCAAATAAAATATGATATGCATATGATGACCTATGTATAACATTCCAAATTGGAAATTTGGGATGTTACAATAACAAATCAGAGTCATTCCCTGCAAAAATGAGTAAAACGTTCTACCGCCGAAGATAAAACCTCCTGAAATGCTATCTTCCAAGCGAATTTTGGCCTAGCCAGGAGCGCCGAAATCTCGGGGAGGTATTTATAATTGACATCCTTTGGGGGATCACCCTACTTAAAACATCTACCATGCAAAAGAAGAGTGCATAAATGGGATAAACATTCACGGGGAGTTTATATATGTGTGATATGGTATAGCCCCTTTTCACAGCGCATGTTGATCTCCATCTCCACGTGCGCGGTATGCCCATGGTTATCTTCATCTCCATGCATGGTTGTCCTCGTGGTGATCTGCATCTCCACGCCATGGTGTCAACCGCCAAGTGTTACATAAGATACTATGCTATTACAAACTAATAGCTACTGAAATTAATTACATTACATGGCTTCTCATGTTGACACGTAGGTCATTAATACAATAATGGGACAACAATATGGCTCCTGCCGGTTGCCTCACTCATTACTCACAGGTCATGAAACAATAATGTACAAGCAACATTCATGGGCTATTCCAAATCACAGTCATTCCCTGCAAAAATAAGTCAGACGTTCTACCGCCGAACATAAAATCTCCTGAAACTCTATTTTCCAAGCGAATTTTGGCCTAGCCAGGAGCGCCGAAATCTCGGGGAGGCATTTATAATTGACATCCTTTGAGGGATCACCCTACTTAAAACATCTACCATGCAAAAGAAGGGTGCATAAAAGGGATAAACTTTCACAGGCGGATTATATATGTGTGATATGGTATAGCCCTTTTCACAGCGCATGGTGATCTCCATCTCCACGTGCGCAGTCTGCCCATGGTGATCTTCATCTCCATGCAAGGTTGTCCTCGTGGTGATCTGCATCTCCACGCCATGGTGTCAACCGCCATGTGTTACATAAGATACTATGCTATTACAAACCAATAGCTACTGAAAGTAAATTACATTACATTGCTTCTCATGTTGACACGCAGGTCATTAATATAATAACGGGACAACCATATGGCTCCTGCCGGTTTCCGCACTCATGACTCGCAGGTTATGAAACAATAATGTACAAGCAACATTCATGGGCTATACCAAATCACAGTCATTCCCTGCAAAAATGAGTCAGAAGTTCTACCCCTGAAGATAAAACCTCCTAAAACTCTATTTTCCAAGCGGATTTTGGCCTAGCCAGGATCGCCGAAATCTCGGGGAGGAATTTACAATTGACATCCTGTGAGGGATCACCCTACTGAAAATATCTACCATGCAAAAGAAGGGTGCATAAAAGGGATAAACTTTCACAGGTAGTTTATATATGTGTGATATGGTATAGCCCCTTTTCACAGTGCATGGTGATCTCCATCTCCACGTGCGCGGTCTGCCCATGGTGATCTTCATCTCCATGCATGGTTGTCCGCGTGGTGATCTCCATCTCAACACCATGGTGTCAACCAGAAAGTGTTACATAAGATACTATGCTATTACAAACTAATAGTCATTAAAGGAAATTACATTACATGGCTTCTCATGTTGACACGCAAGTCATTAATACAATAATGGGACAACCATATGGCTCCTGCCGGTTGCCGCACTCATGACTCGCGGGTCATGAAACAATAATGTACAAGCAACATTCATGGGCTATACCAAATCACAGTCGTTCCCTGCAAAAATGAGTCACACGTTCTACCGCCGAAGATAAAACCTCTTAAAACTCTATTTTCCAAGTGGATTTTCACCTAGCCAGGAGCGCTGAAATCTCGGGGAGGCATTTATAATTGACATCCTTTGAGGGATCAGCCTACTTAAAACATCTACCATGCAAAAGTAGGGTGCATAAAACGGATAAACTTTCATAGGCAGTTTATATATGTGTGATATGGTATAGCCCCTTTTCACAGCGCATGGTGATCTCCATCTCCCCGTGCGCGGTCTGCCCATGGTGGTCTTCATCTCCATGCATGGTTGTCCTCGTGGTGATCGCTATCTCCACCCCATGGTGTCAACTGCCAAGTGTTACATAAGATACTATGGTATTACAAACTAATAGCTACTGAAAGTAAATTACATTACATGGCTTCTCATGTTGACACGCAGGTCATTACTACAATAGTGGGACAACCGTATGGCTCCTGCCAGTTGCCGCACTCATGACTCGCAGGTCATGAAACAATAATGTACAAGCAGCATTCATGGGCTATACCAAATCACAGTCATTCCCTGCAAAAATGAGTCAAACGTTCTAACGCCGAAGATAAAACCTCCTGAAACTCTATTTGCCAAGCGGATTTTGGCCTAGCCAGGAGCGCCGAAATCTCGGGAAGGTATTTATAATTCACTCGTTTGAGGGATCACCCTACTTAAAACAACTACCATGCAAACGAAGGGTGCATAAAAGGGATAAACTTTCACAGGCAGTTTATATATGTGTGATATGGTATAGCCCCTTTTCACAGCGCATGGTGATCTCCATCTCCACATGCGCGGTCTGCCCATGGTGATCTTCATATCCATGCATGGTTGTACTCGTGATGATCTCCATCTCCACGCCATGGTGTCAACCGCCAAGTGTTACATAAGATACTATGCTATTAAAAACTAATGGCTACTGAAAGTAAATTACATTACATGGCTTCTCAGGTTGACACGCAGGTCATTAATACAATAATGGGACAACCATATGGCGCCTGCCGGTTGCCGCACTCAAGACTCGCAGGTCATGGAACAATAATTTACCAGCAACATTCATGGGCTATACCAAATCACAACCATTCCCTGCAAAAATGAGTCCGACTTTCTACCGACGAAGATAAAACCTCCTGAAACTCTATTTACCAAGTGGACTTTGGCCTAGCCAGGAGCGCCGAAATCTCGGGGATACATTTATAATTGACATCCTTTGAGGGATGACCCTACTTAAAACATCTACCATGCAAAAGAAAGGTGCATAAAAGGGATAAACTTTCACAGGCAGTTTATATATGTGTGATATGGTATAGCCGCTTTTCACAGCGCATGTTTATCTCCATCTCCACAAGCGCGGTATGCCCATGGTTATGTTCATCTTCATGCATGGTTATCCTCGTGGTGATCTCCATCTCCACGCCATGGTGTGAACCTCCAAGTGTTACATAAGATACTATGCTATTACAAACTAATAGCTACTGAAAGTAAGTTACATTACATGGCTTCTCATGTTGACACGCAGGTCATTAATACAATAATGGGACAACCATATGGCTCCTACCGGTAGCCGCACTCTTGACTCGCAGGTCATAAAACAATAATGTACAAGCAACATTCATGGGCTATACCAAATCACAGTCATTCCCCTAAAAAATGAGTCAGACGTTCTACCGCCGAAGATAAAACCTCCTGAAACTCTATTTTCCAAGCGGATTTTGGGCCAGCCAGGAGCGTCGAAATCTTAGGGAGGCATTTACAATTGACATACTTTGAGGGATCACCCTACTTAAAACATCTACCATGCAAAAGAAGGGTGCATAAAAGTGATAAACTTACACAGGCAGTTTATATATGTGTGATATGGTATAGCCCGTTTTCACAGCTCATGGTGATCTCCATCTCCACGTGCGTGGTCTGCCCATGGTGATCTTCATCTCCATGCATGGTTGTCCTCGTGGTGATCCGCATCTCCACGCCATGGTGTGAACCTCCAACTGTTACATAAGATACTATGCTCTTACAAACTAATAGCTATTGAAAGTGAATTACAATACATGGCTTCTCATGTTGACACGCAGGTCATTGATACAATAACGGGACAACCATATGGCTCTTGCCTGTTGCCGCACTCATGACTCGCAGGTCATGAAACAATAATGTACAAGCAACATTCATGGGCTATACCAAATCACAGACATTCCCTGCAAAAATGACTCAGACGTTCTACCGCCGAAGATAAAACCTCTTGAAACTCTATTTTCCAAGCGGATTTTGGCCTAGCCAGGAGCGCCGAAATCTCGGGGAGGCATTTATAATTGACATCCATTGAGGGATCACCCTACTTAAAACATCTACCATGCAAAAGAAGGGTGCATAAAAGGGATAAACTTTCAAAGGCAGTTTATATATGTGTGATATGGTATAGCCCCTTTTCACAGCGCATGTTGATCTCCATCTCCACGTGCGCGGTATGCCCATGGTTATCTTCATCTCCATGCATGGTTATCCTCGTGGTGATCTCCATCTCCACGCCATGGTGTGAACTGCTAGGTGTTACATAAGATATTATGCTATTACAAACTAATAGCTACTGAAAGTAAGTTACATTACATGGCTTCTCATGTTGGCACGAAGGTCATTAATACAATTATGGGACAACCATATGGCTCCTGCCGGTTGCCGCACTCATGACTCGCAGGTCATGCAACAATAATGTACAGGCAACATTCATGGGCTATACCAAATCACAGTCATTCCCTGCAAAAATGAGTCAGACGTTCTACCGCCGAAGATAAAACCTCTTGAAACTCTATTTTGCAAGCGTATTTTGGCCTAGCCAGGAGCGTCGAAATCTCAGGGAGGCATTTATAATTGACATACTTTGTGGGATCACCCTACTTAAAATATCTACCATGCAAAAGAAGCGTGCATAAAAGTGATAAACTTACAGAGGCAGTTTATATATGTGTGATTTGGTATAACCCCTTTTCAGACCGCATGGTGATCTCCATCTCCACGTGCGCGGTCTGCCCATGGCGATCTTCATCTCCATGCATGGTTGTCCTCGTGGTGATCTGCATCTCCACGCCATGGTGTGAACCACCAACTGTTACATAAGATACTATGCTATTACAAACTAATAGCTACTGAAAATAAATTACATTACATGGCTTCTCATGTTGACACGCAGGTCACTGATACAATAATGGGACTACCATATGGCTCATGCCGGTTGCCGCACTCATGACTCATAGGTCATGAAACAATAATGTACAAGCAACATTCATGGGCTATACAAAATGACAGTCATTCCCTGCAAAGATGAGTCACACGTTCTACCGTCGACGATAAAACCTCCTAAAACTCTATTTTCCAAGCGGATTTTGGCCTAGCCAGTAGCGCCAAAATCTCGGGGGGGGGGGGCATTTATACTTGACATCCTTTAAGGGATCACCCTACTTAAAACATCTACCATGCAAAAGAAGGGTGCATAAAAGGGATAAATTTTCACAGACAGTTTATATATGTGTGATATGGTATTGCCCCTTTTCAGACCGCATGGTGATCTCCATCTCCACGTGCCCGGTCCGCCCATGGTGATCTTCATCTCCATGCATGGTTCTCCTCGTGGTGATCTCCATCTCCACGCCATGGTCTGAACCGCCAAGTGTTACATAAATACTATGCTATTACAAACTAATAGCTACCGAAAGTAAATTACATTACATGGCTTCACATGTTGACACGCAGGTCATTAATACAATAATGGGACAACCATATGGCTCCTGCCGGTTGCCGCACTCATGACTCGCAGGTCATGAAACAATAATGTACAAGCAACATTCATGGGCTATACCAAATAAAAGTCATGCCCTGCAAAATGAACCAGGCGTTCTACCGCCGAAGATAAAATCTCCTGAAACTCTATTTTCCAAGCGAATTTTGGCCTAGCCAGGAGCGCCAAAATCTCGGGGAGGCATTCATAATTGACATCCTTTGAGGGATCACCCTACTTCAAACATCTACCATGCAAAAGAAGGGTGCATAAAAGGGATAAACTTTCATAGGCGGATTATATATGTGTGATATGGTATAACCCTTTTCACATCACATGGTGATCTCCATCTCCGTGTGCTCGGTCTGCCCATGGTGATCTTCATCTCCAGGCATGATTGTCCTTGTGGTGATCTGCATCTCCACGCCATGGTGTCAACCGCCATGTGTTACATAACATACTATGCTATTACAAACTAATAGCTACTGAAAGTAAATTACATTACATTGCTTCTCATGTTGACACACAGGTCATTAATACAATAACGGGACAACCATATGGCTCCTGCCAGTTGCCGCACTCATTACTCGCAGGTTATGAAACAATAATGTACAAGCAAAATTCATGGGCTATACCAAATCACAGTCATTCCCTGCAAAAATGAGTCAGAAGTTCTACCCCCGAAGATAAAACCTCCTGAAACTCTATTTTCCAAGCGGATTTTGGCCTAGCCAGGATCGCGGAAATCTCAGGGAGGCATTTACAATTGCCATCCTTTGAGGGATGACCCTACTTAAAACATCTACCATGCAAAAGAAGGGTGCATAAAAGGGATAAAGTTTCACAGGCAGTTTATATATGTGTGATATGGTATAGCCCCTTTTCACTGTGCATGGTTGTCCGCGTGGTGATCTCCATCTCAACGCCATGGTGTCAACCACAAAGTGTTACATAAGATACTATGCTATAGCAAACTAATAGCGATTGAAAGTAAATTACATTACATGGCTTCTCATGTTGACACGCAAGTCATTAGTACAATAATGGGACAACCATATGGCTCCTGCCGGTTGCCGCACTCATGACTCGTGGGTCATGAAACAATAATGTACAAGCAACATTCATGGGCTATACCAAATAACAGTCGTTCCCTACAAAAATGAGTCACACGTTCTACCGCCGAAGATAAAACCTCCGGAAACTCTATTTTCCAAGCGGATTTTCACCTAGCCAGGAGCGCTGAAATCTCGGGGAGGCATTTATAATTGACATCCTTTGAGGGATCAGCCTACTTAAAACATCTACCATGCAAAAGAAGGGTGCATAAAAGGGATAAACTTTCATAGGCAGTTTATATATGTGTGATATGGTATAGCTCTTTTCACAGCGCATGGTGATCTCCATCTCCACGTGCGCAGTCTGCCCATGGTGTTCTTCATCTCCATGCATGGTTGTCCTCGTCGTGATTGCCATCTCCACGCCATGGTGTCAACCGCCAAGTGTTACATAAGATACTATGGTATTACAAACTAATAGCTACTGAAAGTAAATTACATTAA
The DNA here is from genome assembly GCF_002575655.3 of Aegilops tauschii subsp. strangulata. Taxonomy (NCBI): domain Eukaryota; kingdom Viridiplantae; phylum Streptophyta; class Magnoliopsida; order Poales; family Poaceae; genus Aegilops; species Aegilops tauschii. Next base: position 270,596,170 of record NC_053037.3, on the reverse strand, counting down.
ATGGCTTCTCATGTTGACATGCAGGTCATTACTACAATAATGGGACAACCATATGGCTCCTGCCAGTTGCCGCACTCATGACTCGCAGGTCATGAAACAATAATGTACAAGAAGAATTCATGGGCTATACCAAATCACAGTCATTCCCTGCAAAATTGAGTCAGACGTTATACCGCCGAAGATAATACCTCTGAAACTCTATTTTCCAAGCGAATTTTGGCCTAGCCATGAGCGGTGAAATCTCAGGGAGGCATTTATAATTGACATCCTTTGAGGGATGACCCTACTTAAGACATCTACCATGCAAAAGAAGGGTGCATAAAAGGGATAAATTTTCACAGGCAGTTTATATATGTGTGATATGGTATAGCCCCTTTTCACAGCGCATGTTTATCTCCATATCCACGTGCGCGGTCTGCCCATGGTTATCTTCATCTCCATGCATGGTTATCCTCATGGTGATCTCCATCTCCACGCCATGGTGTGAACCGCCAAGTGTTACATAAGATAGTATGCTATTACAAACTAATAGCTACTGAAAGTAAGTTACATTACATGGCTTCTCATGTTGACACGGAGGTCATTAATACAATAATGGGACAACCATATGGCTCCTGCCGGTTGCCGCACTCGTGACTTGTCACATCCCTAGCCTTACCTTGCACTAGGCCAGCACATGTGTGTTGCATCATGTTTAAATTTTATTTAAAACTGAAATGGGGATTGATCAAACCCTAGCACCGGAAAGAACTCAAATAGGTTCAAATAAAATCTTTTCCAAAGAACCCAAAATGCCTTTGAAAATGTTCATGATTTCTGATAAAGGTGAAAACCTGTGCCAAAAATGATGAGCATACTTCTTGGCCATTTATGGATTTTTAGTTAAATCATATTGTATTTGAATTGAAGCATTTAATGCCTATAAATATTTTAAATGCTTCAATACTTATGAAAGCAATTGGGGGCAGTTGGAAATAATTCTAATAGTGCCACAATTATTTTCAGGAGTTTCCAAAATGAGTTAGTATTTCTACTGATTCAAAACACATCAAATAAATAGAAAACAGAAACAGAAAGCAGAGAGAGAGATACCTTGGCCCGTTACTGTAGCAGCCCAGCCCACTGGAGATGCCAGTCATCCCCTACCTCACGCGAGTAGGCAGGGGCGCGTGGCCTCCGCACGCCAGCACGCGCGCGGCCACCTCCTGCTTGCTGCCGCTGCTGCTGGAGGGCGCCAAGAGCGCCACGACACCCCCTGCATCTCCCCCCCTCTCTGGTTCCTCCCTCTACCCCCCAGCGCTCGCGCCGCAGCCACCCGAGCGAGCCCGTCGCCGCCGATCGCCACCACCGCGGCCACCGCCTTCCCCTCGCCTCACCAACGCGCCCAGAAGCTCCGCCACAACGTCGTCGTCCTCTCCATCGAGTCACACGGCGCCAGAAGCTCTTCTGCATCTCCAACGCCGCCGATTTTGACCTCGGGTGCCGGTGATCCCCACCGTCATTTCGCCGGACCCCGTGCCTCCCCTGCCCCGCCAGCAGCACCAGAAGAACCGCGGTGAGCCGTTGCACCGTTTCCCCCATGCCTCGTTGCCTGATTTGCCCCCTAGCCGCATCAACCACCGGAGCCGAGTGCTCCCCGCCGCCGGCCAAGTCGCCGCCGCGGTTGCAACACCCGCACGTCGCACCGGAGCACGTAGGCGTGCTCAGCGCTTCCTCAGGAAGCCGCAGACCCCACCCGTTCGCCTCGAAACGCGTTGTAGCGCCTAAACTGTCAGTGCCCGTACTCCGGCCGCCGCGGAAGTGCTCGCCGCCGTCAACTCCGGCCCTCCCAGCCGCTGCTGCGTGCACCACTCGACGCGGACGAGCCTCCCCGTCGCGTATATGCCTCCGCCGGCCATTTGGTCGCCGTAGGAGGAATCCCGAGCCCCTCCGCCGTCTCTGGCCCTGCCGGCGACGAGCCCCGGGTCAACTCCGGCGAGTTTGACCCGGGTTTACCCTGTTTGACTTTCCCCTGAGTCACTAACATGTGGGGCCAACCCCTAACTAATTTCTAGTTTAGGATTAAATTAGTGTTAATTCAATTAGCTGACCAGATGACATGCGGGCCCCACTGTCAGTTTGACCTGGACCGCCCCGTTGACCAGCTGACGTCACAGTGACGTAGTGCCGACGCAGTAATCCAATTACTGGAATTATTCTTATACAGGAAATTCCAGAAAATAGTGCAAACTTCTAAAATTCATAGAAAATCAACCGTAACTCAGAATGAAATAAATTATATACGAAAAATGATCAGAAAAATCCAGAGAATCTGAATATGGCTTTTTCATGCATGTTAGAACAACTTACAGCTGCTGTTTAGGACAAATCATGTAAATGGCATTTGAATTTCCACATATGAAGTTTGAATTTGAACCTAAGGTTCAAACCAACTCCATTTAATATGTTGCTAGCTGCATTAGCTCAATCCACAGCATATTGCCATGTCATAGCATGCATCATATTGTGCATTGCATTGATCGTGTTTCTTCTCTGTTTGTCGGTGTTGTCCCCTCTCAGTAGACGTTGCTTCGACGATGCGATCGATGACACCGATGAAGAGCTATACTATCTTCGGAAGTGTCAGGCAAGCAAAACCCCCTTGTTCATTCCGATACAATCCCACTCTCTCGCTCCTGCTCTCTTTCACTGCATTAGGACAACAGCGATTCAACTGTTACATGATGCGGTAGTTGAACCCCTTTCCTCTGCATGACCTGTCATTGCCACAGTAAATAGATGAAACCCACTAGCATGAGTAGGAGTTGTTTGAGCCCTGATGTGCCTACTCATTCATGCCTGTTTGTCATGCCTGCTATTGCTTAGAGTTGTGTCAGGTCTGATTCATCGGGAATGAATTGGAATGTGGTGAATATGTCCTACTGTGAGAGCTAAGTGTGTGAACACGATTTGGTAAAGGTAGCGGTGAGAGGCCATGTAGGAGTACATGGTGGGTTGTCTCATTGAAACCGTCCTCAGGAACTGAGTTCTGTGTTTGTGATCCATGAACAGTTACTACCACACATTGGGCTCCGGGCGCTCCAAGCTCTCTCGACTTATTAATCAATCAACCTGATCTCTGTCCAGGAGTTGCAACTAGTTTCTGGTGTTTGTAGGTAGTGTTAGTAGTCTACCAAATGGCACCCGGTACAGGTAGTCTTGGGACAGACTAGGCACACGTGGCCTGGTGTACCGAGTGGCACCCGGATGGTGGGCTCGGGAACCCTGCACACATCGTTTGGGGCCGTGAGCGACACCCCGGCCGGATCTCCTTGTGGATGGAACCCGAATAGGCAATAAACCTGGACTAGAGACTTGTGTGGTTACTCGGGTCGTGGCCGACTCCCTCGCCAGGCTTCCGCTTGAAGGTTGCCGAGGTACACGATGTGTACATGGTGGTAAGTGGCGAGAGCGTGTGTGACGAAGTACACCCCTGCAGGGTTAATATGATCTATTCGAATAGCCGTGTCCGCGGTAAAGGACTTCTGGGTTGCCTGTACAGTTCATAGACAAGTGAAAATGGATACTCTAAAATGCGCAAGATAAGCGTGAGTGCTATGGATAGCGTTCTCGTAGGGAGACGGGAGCGGATCCATAGTGGTGTATTGATATGGTGAATATGTGGACTCGTGTGCGCCACCTCAAAAGAGTTACTTGCAGTCGTAGTTCAGGATAGCCACCGAGTCAAAGCTGGCTTGCTACAGTTAAACTCCACCACCCCTTTTGTTGATACCGATGCATATGTAGATAGTTCTGATGTAAGTCTTGCTGGGTACATTTGTACTCACGTTTGCTTATTTTATGTTTTGCAGAGAGACGTCAGTCTCGCTAGTAGTTCCGTGTGGACTTCGACGTTTAGCTTGTTACCTCAGCTACGATCTTGTGCCCTCGGCAGGATCTAGTAAATAGTCAGGCTTCTCAGCCTTTTTCCTTTGTAGATGTGTGTACTCAGACATGTTAAGCTTCCGCATGTGCTTTGACTTGTATGCTCTGAATGTTGGGTCATGAGACCCATGTTTGTAATATCTGGCTCTTCGGAGCCTAATGAATAAATACTCTGAGTCGTAGAGTCTTGTTGTGATGCCATGTTGTATTCGCACATATCGAGCATATTGTGTGTATGATTGAAATGCTTGGTATGTGTGGGATCCGACAATCTAGTTGTCTATCCTTAGCAGCCTCTCTTATGGGGAAATGTAGTCTAGTGCCTCCTTGAGCCATAGTAGTCCGCTACAGCCCGGTTCACCGGAGTCCTGCTAGCCCAGCACTACTGCTCTGGACACTTGACTGGCCGGCATGTGTTTCATATCGTTCCTATGTCTGTCCCTTCGGGGAAATGTCACGCGGTGACATCCGGAGTCCTGCCTAGCCTGCTACAGCCCAGGTTCCCGGAGTCCTGTTAGCCCAGTGCTACAGCCCGGATTCGCACGCTGCTGACCGACACGTTCGATGTTGATTCATGTATGCCTGTCCCCTTACGTTAGTGCCGCTTTGGGTTCACGACTAGCCATGTCGGACCGGGTTCTCTGTCATATGGATGCTAGCGACATTGTCATATACGTGAGCCAAAAGGCGCAAACGGTCCCGGGCCATGGTAAGGCGACACCCGTGGGAGTACCGTGCGTGAGGCCGCAAAGTGATATGAGGTGTTACCGGCTAGATCGATGTGACTTGGAATCGGGGTCCCGACATGACTCGCAGGTCATGAAAAAATATTGTACAAGCAACATTCATGGGCTATACCAAATCACAGTCATTCCCTTCAAAAATGAGTCAGACGTTCTACCGCCGAAGATAAAACCTCCTGAAACTCTATTTTCCAAGCGGATTTTGGCCTAGCCAGGAGCGTCGAAATCTCAGGTAGGCATTTATAATTGACATTCTTTGAGGGATTACCCTACTTAAAACATCTACCATGCAAAAGAAGGGTGCATAAAAGTGATAAACTTACACATGCAGTTTATATATGGGTGATATGGTATAGCCCCTTTTCATAGCGCATGGTAATCTCCATCTCCACGTCCGCGGTCTGCCCATGGTGATCTTCATCTCCATGCATGGTTGTCCTCGTGGTGATCTGTATCTCCACGCCATGGTGTGAACCTCCAACTGTTACATAAGATACTATGCTATAACAAACTAATAGCTATTGAAAGTAAATTACATTACATGGCTTCTCATGTTGACACACAGGTCATTGATACAATAATGGACAACCGTATGGCTCCTGCCGGTTGCCGCACTCATGACTCGCAGGTCATGAAACAATAATGTACAAGAAACATTCATGGGCTATACCAAATCACAGCAATTTCCTGCAAAAATGAGTCAGACGTTCTACTGCCGAAGATAAAACCTCCTGAAACTCTGTTTTCCAAGCGGATATTCTTCTAGCCAGGAGCGCCGAAATCTCGAGGAGGCATTTATAATTGACATCCTTTGAGGGCTCACCCTACTTAAAACATCTACCATGCAAAAGAAGGGTGCATAAAAGGGATAAAATTGCACACGCAGTTTATTTATGTGTGATATGGTACGTATAGCCCCTTTTCACAGCGCATGTTGATCCCCATCTCCACGTGCGCGGTATGCCCATGGTTATCTTCATCTCCATGCATGGTTATCCTCGTGGTTATTTCCATCTCCATGCCATGGTGTCAACCACCAAGTGTTACATAAGATACTATGCTATTACAAACTAATAACTACTGAAAGTAAGTTACATTACACGGTTCTCATGTTGACACGCAGGTCATTAGTACAATAATGGGACAACCATATGGCTCCTGCCGGTTGCCACACTCATGACTCGCAGGTCATGAAACAATAATGTACAAGAACCATTTATGGGCTATACCAAATCACAGTCATTCCCTGCAAAAATGAGTCAGACGTTCTACCGCCAAAGATAAAACCTCCTGAAAGTCAATTTTCCAAGCGTATTTTGGCCTAGCCAAGACCGTCTAAATCTCAGGGAGGCATTAATAATTGACATACTTTGAGGGATCACCCTAGTTCAAATATCTACCATGCAAAAGAAGGGTGCATAAAAGTTATAAACTTACAGAGGCAGTTTATATATGTGTGATATGGTATAGCCCCTTTTCACAGCGCATGTTTATCTCCATCTCCACGTGCGCGGTCTGCCCATGGTTATCTTCATCTCCATGCATGGTTATCCTCGTGGTGATCTCCATCTCCACGCCATGGTGTGAACCGCCAAGTGTTACATAAGATACTATGCTATTACAAACTAATAGCTACTGAAAGTAAATTACATTACATGGCTTCTCATGTTGACACGCAGGTCATTACTACAATAATGGGACAACCATATGGCTCCTGCCGGTTGCCGCACACGTGACTCGCAGGTCATAAAAAAATATTGTACAAGCAACATTCATGGGCTATACGAAATCACAGTCATTCCCTTAAAAAATGAGTCAGACGTTCTACCGCCGAAGATAAAACCTCCTGAAACTCTATTTTCCAAGCGGATTTTGGACTAGCCAGGAGCGTTGAAATCTCAGGGAGGCATTTATAATTGACATACTTTGAGGGATTACCCTACTTAAAACATCTACCATGCAAAAGAAGGGTGCATAAAAGTGATAAACTTACACAGGCAGTTTATATATGTGTGGTATGGTACAGCCCCTTTTCACAGTGCGTGGTAATCTCCATCTCCACGTGCGCGGTCTGCCCATGGTGATCTTCATCTCCATGCATGGTTGTCCTCGTGGTGATCTGCATCTTCACGCCATGGTGTGAACCTCCAACTGTTACATAAGATACTATGCTATACAAACTAATAGCTATTGAAAGTAAATTACATTACATAGCTTCTCATGTTGACACGCAGGTCATTGATACAATAATGGGACAACCATATGGCTCCTGCCGGTTGCCGCACTTATTACTCGCAGGTCATGAAACAATAATGAGGGATCACCCTACTTAAAACATATACCGCCGAAGATAAAAATGAGTCAGACGTTATACCGCCGAAGATAAAACCACCTGAAACTCTATTTTCCAAGCGGATTTTCGCCTAGCCAGGAGTGCCGAAATCTCGGGGAGGCATTTATAATTGACATCCTTTGAGGGATCACCCTACTTAAAACATATAGCATGCAAAAGAAGGGTGCATAAAAGGGATAAACTTTCACAGGAAGTTTATATATGTGTGATATGGTATAGCCCATTTCACAGCGCATGTTGATCCCCATCTCCACGTGCGCGGTATGCCCATGGTTATCTTCATCTCCATGCATGGTTATCCTTGTGGTGATCTCCATCTCCACGCCATGGTGTGAACCGCCAAGTGTTACATAAGATATTATGCTATTACAAACTAATAGCAACTGAAAGTAAGTTACATTACACGGCTTCTCATATTGACACGCAGGTCATTAATACAATAATGGGACAACCATATGGCTTCTGCCGGTTGCTGCACTCATGACTCGCAGGTCATGAAACAATAATGTACAAGCAACATTCATGGGCTATACCAAATCACAGTCATTCCCTACAAAAATGAGTCAGACGTTCTACCGCCAAAGATAAAACCTCCTGAAACTCTATTTTCCAAGCGTATTTTGGCCTAGCCAGGAGCGTCTAAATCTCAGGGAGGCACTTATAATTGACATACTTTGAGGAATCACCCTACTTAAAATATCTACCATGCAAAAGAAGGGTGCATAAAAGTGATAAACTTACAGAGGCAGTTTATATATGTGTGATATGGTATAGCCCCTTTTCACAACGCATGGTGATCTCCATCTCCACATGCGCGGTCTGCCCATGGTGATATTCATCTCCATGCATGGTTGTCCTCGTGGTGATCTGCATCTCCACGCCATGGTGTGAACCGCCAACTGTACATAAGATACTATGCTATTACAAACTAATAGCTACTGAAAGTAAATTACATTACATGGCTTCTCATGTTGACACGCAGGTCATTGATACAATAATGGGACTACCATATGGCTCCTTCCGGTTGCCGCACTCATGACTTACAGGTCATGAAACAATAATGTACAAGCAACATTCATGGGATATACAAGATCACAGTCATTCCCTGCAAAAATGAGTCAGACGTTCTACCGTCGAAGATAAAACCTCCTGAAACTCAATTTTCCAAGCGGATTTTGGCCAAGCCAGTAGCGCCAAAATCTCGGGGAGGTATTTATAATTGACATCCTTTAAGGGATCACCCTACTTAAAACATCTACCATGCAAAAGAAGGGTGAATAAAAGGGATAATTTTTCACAGATAGTTTATATATGTGTGATATGTTATAGCCCCTTTTCACAGCACATGGTGATCTCCATCTCCACGTGCGCGGTCCGCCCATGGTGACCTTCATCTCCATGCATGGTTGTCCTCGTGGTGATCTCCATCTCCATGCCATGGTGTGAACCGCCAAGTGTTACATAAGATACTATGCTATTACAAACTAATAGCTACTCAAAGTAAATTACATTACATGGCTTCACATGTTGACACGCAGGTCATTAATACAATAATGGGACAACCATATGGCTCCTGCCGGTTGCCGCACTCATGACTCGCAGGTCATGAAACAATAATGTACAAGCAACATTCATGGGCTATACCAAATCACAGTCATTCCATGCAAAAATGAGCCAGGCGTTCTACTGCCGAAGATAAAACCTCCTGAAACTCTATTTTCCAAGCGAATTTTGGCATTGCCAGGAGCACCAAAATCTCGGGGAGGCATTTATAATTGACATCTTTGAGGGATCACCCTACTTAAAACATCCAACATGCAAAAGAAGGGTGCATAAAAGTGATAACTTTCACAGGCAGTTTATATATGTGTTATGGTATAGCCCCTTTTCACAGCGCATGGTGATCTCCATCTCCACGTGCGCAGTCTGCCCATGGTGATCTCCACTTCCACGCCATGGTGTGAACCGCCAAGTGTTACATAAGATACTATGCTATTACAAACTAATAGCTACTGAAAGTAAATTACATTACATGGCTTCTCATGTCGACACGCAGGTCATTAATACAATAATGGGACTATTTATATGGCTCCTGCCGGTTGCCGCACTCATGAGTCGCAGGTCATGAAGCAATAATGTACAAGAAACATTCATGAGCTATACCAAATCATAGTCATTCCCTGCAAAAAATGAGTCAGACGTTCTACCGCCGAAGATAAAACCACCTGAAACTCTATTTTCCCAGCGGATTTTCGCCTAGCCAGTAGTGCCGAAATCTCGGGGAGGCATTTATAATTGACATCCTTTGAGGGATCACCCTACTTAAAACATATACCATGCAAAAGAAGGGTGCATAAAAGGGATAAACTTTCACAGGAAGTTTATATATGTGTGATATGGTATAGCCCATTTCACAGCGCATGTTGATCCCCATCTCCACGTGCGCGGTATGCCCATGGTTATCTTCATCTCCATGCTTGGTTATCCTCGTGGTGATCTCCATCTCCACGCCATGGTGTGAACCGCCAAGTGTTACATAAGATATTATGCTATTACAAACTAATAGCAACTGAAAGTAAGTTACATTACACGGCTTCTCATATTGACACGCAGGTCATTAATACAATAATGGGACAACCATATGGCTTCTGCCGGTTGCTGCACTCATGACTCGGAGGTCATGAAACAATACTGGACAAGCAACATTCATGGGCTATACCAAATCACAGTCATTCCCTACAAAAATGAGTCAGACGTTCTACCGCCAAAGATAAAACCTCCTGAAACTCTATTTTCCAAGCGTATTTTGGCCTAGCCAGGAGCGTCTAAATCTCGGGGAGGCACTTATAATTGACATACTTTGAGGAATCACCCTACTTAAAATATCTACTATGCAAAAGAAGGGTGCATAAAAGTGATAAACTTACAGAGGCAGTTTATATATGTGTGATATGGTATAGCCCCTTTTCACAACGCATGGTGATCTCCATCTCCACATGCGCGGTCTGCCCATGGTGATATTCATCTCCATGCATGGTTGTCCTCGTGGTGATCTGCATCTCCACGCCATGGTGTGAACCGCCAACTGTTACATAAGATACTATGCTATTACAAACTAATAGCTACTGAAAGTAAATTACATTACATGGCTTCTCATGTTGACACGCAGGTCATTGATACAATAATGGGACTACCATATGGCTCCTTCCGGTTGCCGCACTCATGACTCGCAGGTCATGAAACAATAATGTACAAGCAACATTCATGGGATATACAAGATCACAGTCATTCCCTGCAAAAATGAGTCAGACGTTCTACCGTCGAAGATAAAACCTCCTGAAACTCAATTTTCCAAGCGGATTTTGGCCTAGCCAGTAGCGCCAAAATCTCGGGGAGGCATTTATAATTGACATCCTTTAAGGGATCACCCTACTTAAAACATCTACCATGCAAAAGAAGGGTGAATAAAAGGCATAATTTTTCACAGATAGTTTATATATGTGTGATATGTTATAGCCCCTTTTCACAGCACATGGTGATCTCCATCTCCACGTGCGCGGTCCGCCCATGGTGACCTTCATCTCCATGCATGGTTGTCCTCGTGGTGATCTCCATCTCCACGCCATGGTGTGAACCGCCAAGTGTTACATAAGATACTATGCTATTACAAACTAATAGCTACTCAAAGTAAATTACATTACATGGCTTCACATGTTGACACGCAGGTCATTAATACAATAATGGGACAACCATATGGCTCCTGCCGGTTGCCGCACTCATGACTCGCAGGTCATGAAACAATAATGTACACGTAACATTCATGGGCTATACCAAATCACAGTCATTCCATGCAAAAATGAGCCAGGCGTTCTACTGCCGAAGATAAAACCTCCTGAAACTCTATTTTTCCAAGCGAATTTTGGCATTGCCAGGAGCACCAAAATCTCGGGGAGGCATTTATAATTGACATCTTTGAGGGATCACCCTACTTAAAACATCCAACATGCAAAAGAAGGGTGCATAAAAGTGATAACTTTCACAGGCAGTTTATATATGTGTTATGGTATAGCCCCTTTTCACAGCGCATGGTGATCTCCATCTCCACGTGCGCAGTCTGCCCATGGTGATCTCCACTTCCACGCCATGGTGTGAACCGCCAAGTGTTACATACGATACTATGCTATTACAAACTAATAGCTACTGAAAGTAAATTACATTACATGGCTTCTCATGTTGACACGCAGGTCATTAATACAATAATGGGACTATTTATATGGCTCCTGCCGGTTGCCGCACTCATGAGTCGCAGGTCATGAAGCAATAATGTACAAGAAACATTCATGAGCTATACCAAATCATAGTCATTCCCTGCAAAAATGAGTCAGACGTTCTACCGCCGAAGATAAAACCACCTGAAACTCTATTTTCCAAGCGGATTTTCGCCTAGCCAGGAGTGCCGAAATCTCGGGGAGGCATTTATAATTGACATCCTTTGAGGGATCACCCTACTTAAAACATATACCATGCAAAAGAAGGGTGCATAAAAGGGATAAACTTTCACAGGAAGTTTATATATGTGTGATATGGTATAGCCCATTTCACAGCGCATGTTGATCCCCATCTCCACGTGCGCGGTATGCCCATGGTTATCTTCATCTCCATGCATGGTTATCCTCGTGGTGATCTCCATCTCCACGCCATGGTGTGAACCGCCAAGTGTTACATAAGATATTATGCTATTACAAACTAATAGCAACTGAAAGTAAGTTACATTACACTGCTTCTCATATTGACACGCAGGTCATTAATACAATAATGGGACAACCATATGGCTTCTGCCGGTTGCTGCACTCATGACTCGCAGGTCATGAAACAATAATGTACAAGCAACATTCATGGGCTATACCAAATCACAGTCATTCCCTACAAAAATGAGTCAGACGTTCTACCGCCAAAGATAAAACCTCCTGAAACTCTATTTTCCAAGCGTATTTTGGCCTAGCCAGGAGCGTCTAAATCTCAGGGAGGCACTTATAATTGACATACTTTGAGGAATCACCCTACTTAAAATATCTACCATGCAAAAGAAGGGTGCATAAAAGTGATAAACTTACAGAGGCAGTTTATATATGTGTGATATGGTATAGCCCCTTTTCACAACGCATGGTGATCTCCATCTCCACATGCGCGGTCTGCCCATGGTGATATTCATCTCCATGCATGGTTGTCCTCGTGGTGATCTGCATCTCCACGCCATGGTGTGAACCGCCAACTGTTACATAAGATACTATGCTATTACAAACTAATAGCTACTGAAAGTAAATTACATTACATGGCTTCTCATGTTGACACGCAGGTCATTGATACAATAATGGGACTACCATATGGCTCCTTCCGGTTGCCGCACTCATGACTCGCAGGTCATGAAACAATAATGTACAAGCAACATTCATGGGATATACAAGATCACAGTCATTCCCTGCAAAAATGAGTCAGACGTTCTACCGTCGAAGATAAAACCTCCTGAAACTCAATTTTCCAAGCGGATTTTGGCCTAGCCAGTAGCGCCAAAATCTCGGGGAGGCATTTATAATTGACATCCTTTAACGGATCACCCTACTTAAAACATCTACCATGCAAAAGAAGGGTGAATAAAAGGGATAATTTTTCACAGATAGTTTATATATGTGTGATATGTTATAGCCCCTTTTCACAGCACATGGTGATTTCCATCTCCACGTGCGCGGTCCGCCCATGGTGACCTTCATCTCCATGCATGGTTGTCCTCGTGGTGATCTCCATCTCCACGCCATGGTGTGAACCGCCAAGTGTTACATAAGATACTATGCTATTACAAACTAATAGCTACTCAAAGTAAATTACATTACATGGCTTCACATGTTGACACGCAGGTCATTAATACAATAATGGGACAACCATATGGCTCCTGCCGGTTGCCGCACTCATGACTCGCAGGTCATGAAACAATAATGTACAAGCAACATTCATGGGCTATACCAAATCACAGTCATTCCATGCAAAAATGAGCCAGGCGTTCTACTGCCGAAGATAAAACCTCCTGAAACTCTATTTTCGAAGCGAATTTTGGCATTGCCAGTAGCACCAAAATCTCGGGGAGGCATTTATAATTGACATCTTTGATGGATCACCCTACTTAAAACATCCAACATGCAAAAGAAGGGTGCATAAAAGTGATAACTTTCACAGGCAGTTTATATATGTGTTATGGTATAGCCCCTTTTCACAGCGCATGGTGATCTCCATCTCCACGTGCGCAGTCTGCCCATGGTGATCTCCACTTCCACGCCATGGTGTGAACCGCCAAGTGTTACATAAGATACTATGCTATTACAAACTAATAGCTACTGAAAGTAAATTACATTACATGGCTTCTCATGTTGACACGCAGGTCATTAATACAATAATGGGACTATTTATATGGCTCCTGCCGGTTGCCGCACTCATGAGTCGCAGGTCATGAAGCAATAATGTACAAGAAACATTCATGAGCTATTCCAAATCATAGTCATTCCCTGCAAAAATGAGTCAGACGTTCTACCACCGAAGATAAAACCTCCTGAAACTGAATTTTCCAAGCGGATTTTGGCCTAGCCAGGAGCGTCGAAATCTCAGGGAGGCATTTATAATTGACATCCTTTGAGGGATCACCCTACTTAAAACATCTACCATGCAAAAGACTGGTGCATAAAAGGGATAAACTTTCACAGGCAGTTTATATATGTGTGATATGGTATAGCCCCTTTTCACAGCGCATGGTGATCTCCCAATCCACGTGTGTGGTCTGCCCATTGTGATCTTCATCACCATGAATGGTAGTCCTCGTGGTTATCTCCATCTCCACGCCATGGTGTCAACCGCCAAGTGTTAAATAAGATACTACGCTATTACAAAATAATAGCTACTGAAAGTAAATTACATTACATGGCTTCTCATGTTGGCACGCATGTCATTAATACAATAATGGGACAACCGTATGGCTCCAGCCGGTTGCCGTACTCATGACTCAGAGGTCATGAAACAATAATTTACAAGAAACATTCATGGGCTATACCAAATCATGGTCATTCCCTGCAAAAATGAGTCAGACGTTCTACCGCCAAAGATAGAACCTCCTGAAACTCTATTTTCCAAGCGAATTTTGGCCTAGCCAGGAGCGCCGAAATCTCGGGGAGGTATTTATAATTGACATCCTTTAAGGGATCACCCTACTTAAAACATCTACCATGCAAAAGAAGGGTGCATAAAAGGGATAAACTTTCACATGCAGTTTATATATGTGTGATATGGTATAGCCCATTTTCACAGCGCATGGTGATCTCCATCTCCACGTGCGCGGTCTGCCCATGGTGATCTTCATCTCCATGCATGGTTGTCCTCGTGGTGATCTCCATCTCCACGCCATGGTGTGAACTGCCAAGAGTTACATAAGATACTATGCTATTACAAACTAATAGTTACTGAAAGTAAAGTACATTACATGGCTTCTCATGGTGACACGCAGGTCATTTATACAATAATGGGACAACCATATGGCTCCTGCCGGTTGCCGCACTCATGACTCGCAGGCCATTAAACAATAACGTACAAGCAACATTGATGGGCTATACCAAATCACAGTCATTCCCTGCAAAAATGAGTCAGACGTTCTACCGCCGAAGATAAAACCTCGTGAAACTCTATTTTCCAAGCGGATTTTGGCCTAGCCAGGAGCGCCGAAATCTTAGGGAGGCATTTAGAATTGATATCCTTTGAGGGATCACCCTACTTAAAACATATACGATGCAAAAGAAGGGTGCATAAAAGGGATAAACTTTCACAGGCAATTTATATATGTGTGATATGGTATAGCCCCTTTTCACAGCGCATGGTGATCTCCGTCTCCACGTGCACGGTCCGGCCATGGTTATCTTCATCTCCATGCATGGTTTTCCTCATGGTGATCTCCATCTCCATGCCATGGCGTCAACCGCCAAGTGTTACATAAGATACTATGCTATTACAAACTATTAGCTACTGAAACCAAATTACATTACATGGCTTCTCATGTTGACACGTAGGTCATTTATACAATAATGGGACAACCATATGGCTCCTGCCGGTTGCCGCACTCTTGAGTCGTAGGTCATGAAGCTATAATGTACAAGCAACATTCATGGGCTATACCAAATCACAGTCATTCCCTGCAAAAATAGGTCAGACGTTCTACCGCCAAAGATGAAACCTCCTGAAACTCTATTTTCCAAGCGTATTTGGCCTAGCCAGGAGCGCTGAAATCTCGGGGAGGCTTTTATAATTGACATCCTTTAAGGAATCACCCTACTTAAAACATCTACCATGCAAAAGAAGGGTGCATAAAAGGATAAACTATCACAGGCAGTTTATATATGTGTGATATGGTATAGCCCATTTTCACAGCGCATGGTGATCTCCATCTCCACGTGCGCGGTCTTCTCAAGGTGATCTTCATCTCCATGCATGGTTGTCCTCGTGGTGATCTCCATCTGCACGCCATGGTGTGAACTGCCAAGTGTTACATAAGATACTATGCTATTACAAACTAATAGCTACTGAGAGTAAATTACATTACATTGCTTCTCATGGTGACACGCAGGTCATTAATACAATAATGGGATAACCATATGGCTCCTGCCGGTTGCTGCACTCATGACTCGCAGGTCATGAAACAATAATGTAGAAGCAATATTCATGGGCTATACCAAATCAATGTCATTCCCTGCAAAAATGGGTCAGGCGTTCTACTGCCGAAGATAAAACCTCTTGAAACTCTATTTTCCAAGCGAATTTTGGCATTGCCAGGAGCGCCGAAATCTCGGGGAGGCATTTATAATTGACATCCTTTGAGGGATCACCCTACTTAAAACATCCAACATGCGAAAGAAGGGTGCATAAAAGTGATAAACTTTCACAGGCAGTTTATATATGTATGATATGGTATAGCCCCTTTTCACAACGCATGGTGATCTCCATCTCCACGTGCGCGGTCTGCCCGTGGTGATCTTCATCTCCATGCATGGTTGTCCTCGTGGTGATCTCCATCTCCACGCCATGGTGTGAACCGCCAAGTGTTACATAAGATACTATGCTATTACAAACTAATAGCTACTGAAAGTAAATTACATTACATGGCTTCTCATGTTGACATGCAGGTCATCAATATAATAATGGGACTAACCATATGGCTCCTGCCGGTTGCCTCACTCTTGAGTCGCAGGTCATGAAGCAATAATGTACAAGCAACATTCATGGGCTATACCAAATGATAGTCATTCCCTGCAAAAATGAGTCAGACGTTCTACCGCCGAAGATAAAACCTCCTGAAACTCTATTTTCCAAGCGGATTTTGGCCTAGCCAGGAGCGTCGAAATCTCAGGGAGGCATTTATAATTGACATCCTTTGAGTGATCACTCTACTTAAAACATCTACCATGCAGAATAAGGGTGCATAAAAGGGATAAACTTTCACAGGCAGTTTATATATGTGTGTTGTGGTATAGCCCCTTTTCACAGCGCATGGTGATCTCCATCTCCACGTGCGCGGTCTGCCCATGGTGATCTTCATATCCATGCATGGTTGTCCTCGTGGTGATCTCCATCCCCAAGCCATGGTGTGAACTGCCAAGAGTTACATAAGATACTATCCTATTACAAACTAATAGCTACTGAAAGTAAATTACATTACATGGCTTCTCATGGTGACATGCAGGTCATTTATACAATAATGGGACAACCATATGGCTCCTGCCGGTTGCCGCACTCATGACTCGCAGGCCATGAAACAATAACGTACAAGCAACATTTATGGGCTATACCAAATCACAGTCATTCCCTGCAAAAACGAGTCAGATGTTCTACCGGCGAAGATAAAACCTCCTGAAACTCTATTTTCCAACCGGATTTTGGCCTAGCCAGGAGCGCCGAAATCTCGGGGAGGCATTTATAATTGACATCCTTTGAGGGATCACCGTACTTAAAACATCTACCATGCAAAAGAAGGGTGCATAAAAGGGATAAACTTTCACAGGCATTTTATATATGTGTGATAGGCTAGAGCCCCTTTTCACAGCGCATGTTGATCTCCAACTCCACGTGCGCGGTATGCCCATGGTTATCTTCATCTCCATGCATTGTTATCCTCGTGGTGATCTCCATCTCCACGTGCACGGTCCGCCCATGGTTATCTTCATCTCCATACATGGTTGTCCTCATGGTGATCTCCATCTCAATGCCGTTGTGTCAACCGCCAAGTGTTACATAAGATACTATGCTATTACAAACTAATAGCTACTGAAAGTAAATTACATTACATCGCTTCTCATGTTGACACACATGTCATTAATACAATAATGGGACGACCATATGGCTCCTGCCGGTTGCCGCACTCATGACTCACAGGTCATGAAACAATAATGTACAACAAACATTCATGGGCTATACCAAATCACAGTCATTCCCTGCAAAAAAAGAGTCAAACGTTCTACCGCCAAAGATAAAACCTCCTAAAACTCTATTTTCCAAGCGAATTTTGGCCTAGCCAGGATCGCCGAAATCTCGGGGAGGTATTTATAATTGACAACCTTTAATGGATCACCCTACTTAATACATCTACCATGAAAAAGAAGGGTGCATAAAAGGATAAACTTTCACACGCAATTTATATATGTTTGATATTGTATAGCCCCTTTTCACAGCGCACGGTGATCTCCATCTCCACGTGCGCGATCTACCCATGGTGATCTTCATCTCCATGCATGGTTGTCCTCGTGGTGATCTCCATCTCCACGCCATGGTGTGAACTGCCAAGTGTTACATAAGACACTATGCTATTACATACTAATAGCTATAGAAAGTAAATTACATTACGTGGCTTCTCATGGCGACACGCAGGTCATTTATACAATAATGGGACAACCATATGGCTCCTGCCGGTTGCCGCACTCATGACTCGCAGGTCATGAAACCATAATGTACAAGCAACATTCATGGGCTATACCAAATCACAGTCAGTCCGTGCAAAAATGAGTCAGACGTTCTACCGCCGAAGATAAAACCTCGTGAAACTCTTTTTTCCAAGCGGATTTTGGCCTAGCCAGGAGCGCCGAAATCTCGGGGAGGCATTTATATTTGACATCCTTTGAGGGATCACCCTACTTAAAACATCTACCATGCAAAAGAAGGGAGCATAGAAGGGATAAACATTCATAGACAGTTTATATATGTGTGATATGGTATAACACTTTTTCACAGCGCATGGTGATCTCCATCTCCATGTGCACGGTCCGCCCATGGTTATCTTCATCTCCATGCATGGTTGTCCTCGTGGTAATCTGCATCTCCACGCCATGGTGTCAACCGCCAAGTGTTACATAAGATACTATGCTATTACAAATTAATAGCTACTGAAAGTAAATTACATTACATGGCTTCTCATGTTGACACGCATGTCATTAATACAATAATGGGACTCATGACTCACATGTCGTGAAACAATAATGTACAAGAAACATTCATGGGCTATACCAAATCACAGTCATTCCCTGCAAAAATGAGTAAGACGTTCTACCGCCAAAGATAAAACCTCCTGAAACTCTGTTTTCCAAGCGAATTATGGCCTAGCCAGGAGCGCCGAAATCTCGGGGAGGCATTTATAATTGACATCCTTTAAGGGATCACACTACTTAAAACATCTACCATGCAAAAGAAGGGTGCATGAAAGGATAAACTTTCAGAGGCAGTTTATATATGTGTGATATGGTATAGCCCCTTTTCACAGCGCATGGTGATCTCCATCTCCACGTGCGCGGTCTGCCCATGGTGATCTTGTAACGCCCCGAGACCGACGCTCCAGAAGACTTCCATATATTTCGTGTTTGCCGTGTGTTTTATTTTTGTTTGTTGTATTCATCATCGCATTGCATCCGCATGTTTTCATAAAACTTGCATCCGCTCATAGTTGCCGCGTTCCCCCTTGCTTTCGTTGACCGTTTCGAGACCAACCTCACTTGCAACGTTGCTCCTCGTTTTCTCTCTTGTCTTCTCCGGCGCCTTTTGTCGGACACTTTGTCTTTGTCGACCCCTCTTAGACCACCCCTCGCGCGCGTCCGAAAATTGTTCCGAACCCGACCTGGGTTGTTGTTACCGTTGGGTCCGGATCATCCCCAAACATCTATAAAACATCTCCGTTTTCTTGTTTGGACTCTCTACCTTTTTATTTCTCGATCGTTCGGTTGCGATCAGTGGGATGAGGGAACACCTACCCAAATATCAACCTAATATATAAATAGCTAACCCTAGTCCAATCCATCCATCCCGTCTCCGCCGCCAACCGACCAACTCCCTTCTTCCTCGGGATCCTCCCAGATCCCCTTCTCCTCGGTCTCCTCCTCCACCCAATCCTGAAGGCGCCGCGGTCTCCTCTGCTTCCCTCGTCCTCGCTCGATCCCAGGAGCAACCACCACCTCGTCGTTCCCTGCCTCGGCCTCCTCTGCTTCTCCTCGCGCCCGTGGATCCCCTTGCCTCGCTTGAGCTCGCCGGGGAGCAAAGCACCACGGCGCCCGTTTTTCCAGTCGCCACCTCCTCTATTCCCGAGGTCCGAGCAGGAGCGCTCGACCTCGTCTCCTCGTGCGTCCTTGCCGCCCCGAACCGAATCTTCCCCGAGCAGGAGCTTTTGCCCAAGCCTCCCGTGCGCTTCCATCGGTTCTTCCCCGAGCACCCCACCGCTGTGCGCCACCAGCAGAAAGCTTCCGCGGCCTTCTCTGCTTCATGAAGAGACCGCGGTTTTCCCCCGCAGGCCCGTGCCTATACCCCTGGCCTCGTCAAGCCAGAGCTCGCCAGTCGCTTCGATCTGCCGTCAAGCAGCAGCTCCAGGAGATGAGCTCCGCTCCCGTTCTCTCCTTCCTCCATCTCCCTATTCCTCCCCCTTTTCTCTCCTCACACTCCGGTCTCTGTCTCCCTTCTAAGCAGGAGCAGCCATGGACGTGTTTCCTCAAGCAGCAGCCGCGCCGTTCACCTCCTGCCGTCGCCCGGATCCGCGCCGCTTCGTCTCCGGCCCCTGCCCACCGGAGTCACGCCTCCCTGTGCCCCGCAGCCCCGCCGCGTCGCGCCTCTGCTTCGTTCAAGATGCGAGCGCCAGGTCGCGTTGACTTCGCTGGAGCACTGCGGCCGCTCGCGCGCGTTGACTGCGCGTGGGCCTCCTCTTGCCTCGCCAAGGCCCAGCACCCAGATCTGCCTCCCCTTCATCCGGCCTCCCTCTCCATCGAACGGGCCAAGGCCCACTGGGTGAGGCCACACCCCAGCGCCTGCTCCTGTTCGGCCCTGTTCAAGTTTCGGCCCGATGCATGTTGTTCCTCTGCTGCGTTTTTAGCTAATTATCCAGAGAGTGCAGTTTTACAAAAAAGTCCCTCTAGATCATGCATACAATAACTCCATAACCATGCACCATTTGTGAAAACATTATATATGAAAAATGCTTAGAATTTTATCTAGTTTCATAATATGCTGCTTGCATCCATGTTTAAAATGCTTAAAATGCTGTTTGTTTAAATTTGCTCAAATGCCATGCTAAAATGATTTATTTCATAACTAAATAACCGTAGCTCCATTTTAAATAAACTTTATATGTAAATGGGTTAGAAAAATGCATAGATTAACATGGTGTAGTTTATTTTGCTGTTTAAAAACTCTAAAATTGTGTTTAGGGCAGAACATTAGTAAATTCGAAATATGCGTATGAGGATTTTCCGGAATTGTTGTTGTCGTTCCGGCCTCATTTAAACTTGCCTAGATAGGTAGTTTTCATATGCTTCACCCCTTGCCATGTTTAATAACATTTAATATTGTTGGGTACCTTAACGAGAGCGAACTAAATAATTGATGTGGTGTTTCGTCAATATGCAACTCGTTGCATATTGAGCTCCACTTAAGTTGTAGTGTTGTTTGTTGCACTTTTCCATGCCATGCCTCATTAAACCGGACATGCATCATACTTGATTTTCCATCATGACATGCTTATGTGATGGTTGTTTACCATGTTGTTTGTTTCTTTCCGGGTTGCTTCTCTCGTTAGCTTCGGTTTCGTTCCGGAGTTGTGAGGATTCGTTTGACTACGTCCGTTTGTCTTCTTCATGGACTTGATCTTCTTCCTAGCGGGATTTCAGGCAAGATGACCATACCCTCGAAATCACTTCTATCTTTCCTTGCTAGTTGTTCGCTCTATTGCTATGCCGCGCTACCTACCACTTGCCATATCATGCCTCCCATATTGCCATGTCAAGCCTCTAACCCACCTTTCCCAGCAAACCGTTGTTTGGCTATGTTACCGCTTTTGCTCAGCCCCTCTTATAGCGTTGCTAGTTGCAGGTGAAGATGAAGTTTGTTCCATGTTGGAACATGGATATGTTGGGATATCACAATATCTCTTATTTAATTAATGCATCTATATACTTGGTAAAGAGTGGAAGGCTCGGCCTTATGCCTGGTGTTTTGTTCCACTCTTGCCGCCCTAGTTTCCGTCATACCAGTGTTATGTTCCTGGATTTTGCGTTCCTTACGCGGTTGGGTGATTTATGGGACCCCCTTGACAGTTAGCTTTGAATAAAACTCCTCCAGCAAGGCCAAACCTTGGTTTTACCATTTGCTACCACCTATCCCCTTTTCCCTTGGCTTCTGCAGACTCAAGGGTCATCTTTATTTTAGACCCCCCGGGTCAGTGCTCATTCGAGTGTTGGTCCGAATCGAGCTGCCTGCGGGGCCACCTTGGGGAAACTTGAGGGCTGGTTTTACTCGTAGCTAGTCTCATCCGGTGTTGCCCTGAGAACGAGATATGTGCAGCTCCTATCGGGATTTGTCGGCACATCGGGCGGCGTTGCTGGTCTTGTTTTACCATTGTCGAAATGTCTTGTAAACCGGGATTCCGAGACTGATCGGGTCTTTTCGGGAGAAGGTTTATCCTTCGTTGACCGTGAGAGCTTATAATGGGCTAAGTTGGGACACCCCTGCAGGGTATTATCTTTCGAAAGTCGTGCCCATGGTTATGTGGCAGATGGGAATTTGTTAATGTACGGTTGTAGAGAACTTGACACTTGACTTAACTAAAACGCATCAACCGCGTGTGTAGCCGTGATGGTCTCTTTTCGGCGGAGTCCAGGAAGTGAACACGGTTTGGGTTATGTATGAACATAAGTAGTTTCAGGATCACTTCTTGATCATTGCTAGCTTCACGACCGTTCCGTTGGTTCTCTTCTCGCTCTTATTTGCGTATGCTAGCCACCATATATGCTTAGTCGCTGCTGCAACCTCACCACCTTACCCTTTTTCCTACCCATAAGCTTAAATAGTACTGATCTCGCGGGTGTGAGATTGTTGAGTCCTCGTGACTCACAGATTCTACCAAAACAGTTGCAGGTGCCGACGATACCAGTGCAGATGACGCAACCGAGCTCAAGTGGGAGTTCGACGAGGAACGTGGTCGTTACTATGTTCGTTTCCTGATGATCAGTAGTGGAGCCCAGTTGGGACGATCGGGGATCTAGCATTTGGGGTTGTCTTCTTTTCTTTTGGTTCCGTAGTCGGACCTATGTGTGTACTCTGATTGAGGTATGATTTATATATGTATTGTGTGAAGTGGCGATTGTAAGCCAACTCTTTATCCCGTTCTTGTTCATTACATGGGACTGTGTGAAGATGACCCTTCTTGCGACAAAACCAAAATGCGGTTATGCCTCTAAGTCGTGCCTCGACACGTGGGAGATATAGAAGCATCGTGGGTGTTACAAGTTGGTAATCAGAGCCATCCCCGACTTAGGAGACCCCAGCTTGATCGAATCGCTGGCGTTGTTGAGTCTAGAACAAAAATGTTTTGAGTCTTAGGATTATATATATCGGAGAGTAGGATTCGTTTTACTCCTCAGTCCCTTCGTCGCTCTGGTGAGGCCTCCTGACGTAGAAGTTTTGACTTTTCTCTCCTCAAATTTCACTAAAAAATTTTTAGGATCACGCGGGTATCCTGGAATCGTTCCGATGGTTTTGTGACGAGAACATTGTTCTTGGTGCCTCCTGACATTTAGGGGTTGTGGCAGTGTCCCGGGGAGTTGAGCTCCGAGGTGTTGTCGTCACAATTTTATCGTTGCAGTTCTGGAATACTTGAGTTTCGCCGACATCGAAAATCTCTTTTATGCAGTTGTTGGTGAGATCACCTCGACGCCACCCAGTACTGGGGCGGGAGTTCAGGAGTATTGCCATAAGTCGTATAACGGATGCTTTTCGAAGGTTGAGGTACACGATTTCCGGAGTTTTCTTGGTTATGTGTTGAAGGATGGATACAGCTGGATCTAGGTATTGTTAGTTTGGGTGAGATATATTGTGTCCCCTGTATCCCCAACACCTGATTGCATAACCAGAAAGTTTCGGGAGTTTATAAGTGGGAATTCAAGTATCTCGTAGGATATCTTTCCAACAGACACATGATACGATATGGGATCTATCATACATTTGTTTCCGGCTTAATTATGCAAACCAATCCTTTGTTTTGTTTTGTTTTGTGGTATTCGAGTTGCTTCAATGCCAAGTGTTGATTCCATACCTTATTCTAAGCGGTGTTCTCATATTCCAATGTGTATACTAATCCTTCTTGATCATCGAGATTGTCATCCCAATTCTTTCCAACCGGCGTGTTTCTCTTCAAGTGCATCCAGTCATTCCAACATTCGCAAGATCAGTTCTAAGCTTTTTCTCAACGGTGTTCGTTTCATCCGACCTAAGTTGCCTTTGTTTTCCCACCCTCCCACCCTTTTCTTCAAGGACTCATATTTCTTAATCAAGTATCATTTTATTGATGGGAAGTCTCTCCATTCTTTTTCGTCAATGTTCTTATCCGGTGATTTCCCATGAAGATGCTAAGGAAGCTTCAAGTTTATTATTCTTCATTCTTTTTCTTCTCCGGTGGACTAAAATTCAAGCCTTTAATGTTGGTCACATTCCTTTCCTTGTTTCAAATGTTTTTCTCATGCCGGTGTATCACTTAATCATTCACCTCTCGCTTTCCATTTGATCCGGTGTGCTGAAGATATCTCGGAAAATTCGTGTTATCATTCCTAATTTATTCAAGATATCTCGAGGTTGTTATCTCTTTTGAACCATTTAATTCTACCGATGCAATCCCTCTTCTAAATCATTTCAACGATGTATCTTTTGAGTGGGCCCTAACCCACAGGTCTTTTCCCAGGATCTTACCTGACTGTTCTAATTTCCCCGGAGCTATTCCCAAATTCTTTTCGAAGTTTGATGTAAGAATGAAGTATCATCAGTCATATTCTTTCTCCAAGATCTTTCAAATTCTTTTCATCGTTGGTTCAACCTTTCTAATTTTCATTCCGGAGTGCCTCAACAATTCATGGTGGTGTTTCTCATCATCATTCTCAACATTTGAAGACCTAAGAAGAATTTCTCCTAAATCTTGGACCGTTCTCTTGAAGATTCATGGTTCTAACTTGTTGCCATCCTCTCAAATTGTTTCCAATCGTGCAATTCTTTTCTTACCCATCCGGAGCATTTCAGAGTTGTTTTCATTTCTTGATCATCCAAAGGCCATCATTTCAAAAGATTTCTTCGTTCTAAGTTTTCAGCTTCGTTCTCCAATTATTCTAAATTGATGTCTCTTCGTTCATCTCCATATTCTTACCGGTGCATCGTTCAAGTATCCTCGAGTCAGCCCATGATCTCTTCGTTCTCTTGTATCTAAATTCTGTCAAGTATCTTTATTCGTTTTCTAATTCTTCCCGGTGTTTCTTTATCTTTTCTTCGTTCATTTTCAATTCTTACGGTGGTTCGTTCAAGATTTCTCTTCCTTCGTTATCATATCAATTTATTCGTTGTTTCAATCCTACCGGTGGTTTGTTAAAGATTTTCCCAAGTTTGCGCTATGTCTATCCTTAATCCCTCAAGAAGAATAAGTGGTATGCCAAATCAGTTGCTTGTCATCAATTTAAATTGGTGAAGGATATACATAACATAATTCTTTTTATTGTTTCATCCTGGTGATCTAGTTTCTTCTTTCCAGAGTTGTCATCATATCACATTCTCAGTTCCAAGTTGTTCATCTTTTCTTTCCGAAGTTCCAAGTTTTATCGATTATATCATTTCAAAGCTTCACCTAAATCATTGCAAGGCTTCACCTTTTGTTGTCAACTTCTCTTTCTTTTTATCATCCTTTATTACCGGAGTTCTTCATGGAGGCTCTACATGGTGGTTCGTCAAGATTTCAATCATTCTCCAATTGTTCTTCAAGTTTTTTTTTCTTCAAGTTATGATCCGCCAACCTATACTCCAAAATAAACATGGTGTTCAACACATGTTTTGTTTTGTGGATTCCAAGCATTCTTCATCTTGCATTCCAAAGTGCAATTTGTTCTACCTTATCATTTGAGGTGGTGTTATGTCATTCTTGACAATTTGAGTTCGTGTTTCATGATTCGCATGTTGTCAAGAATGAGATATTTTAAATCCATTAATCTCTTCATTTGAGTTATCTTGTGTCATATTCCGCTTAAAGCATTACCTAAGGAATGTTACTATTGTGGTGCTTATCAATGATCCAAGTTATCTCTTTATCATCTTGGTGGAAGAAGTTTTTCACCTCGCTGGTGTTATCAATTATATTATTTGTTTTCGTTAGTGGCAGAATTTCACCTCAAGTTTTGAGATGTCTCCATAAGCCCACGAAGATCATATCCTTTCTTTGTTGGTTTTTCAACAACTCCGTTCTATCCTTCTTTTAAGGATGCTCTCTCAAATTCGTCTGTGGTAGAAGTTGTTGTTCTCTTCTCCGTTCTTTTCATTACACTCTTTTGTTCTGGAGGCATTGTGATGTTGCTCTCTTCACCCATCATATCGCTTTGTAAAGATCATGTTCTTTTATTGCTTATCCATTTAACCGGAGTGTTGTGTCTATCATTCCTCTTTTAACCGGAGTCTCATCCAAGTGCTTTCATTTTGCCAAGTCCATATTCTATCCCTTCCATTTTCAACCGGAGTGTTGTCGTAATTGTTCTTTATCGTTCCTTGTACATCTTGTTTCAACCGGAGTGCTTACATGTACTTCTTGTCCATCGTAACCATTTTTGTTCATCTTTCAACCTACAAGGTTCTTGTAATGTTCCTTGTTCCTCTTGCTCAACGGAGTGTTTTAAATTTTGTTTCACCTCCGTCGTGTCATTTCTTCAAGATTTGCGACCTCTCAAGGTTCTTTGGTTTCACTCGTTGGTCAAAGAAGCAACTTAGTTTTACCTCTTCTCCTCATCTTCCGTTTTCCCTCCGGTGCCATCCTAGATCTCGGGACGAGATCCTCTTGTAGTGGTGGAGTGTTGTAATGCCCCGAGACCGACGCTCCAGAAGACTTCCATATATTTCGTGTTCGCCGTGTGTTTTATTTTTGTTTGTTGCATTCATCATCGCATTGCATCTGCATGTTTTCATAAAACTTGCATCCGCTCATAGTTGCCGCGTTCCCCCTTGCTTTCGTTGACCGTTTCGAGACCAACCTCACTTGCAACGTTGCTCCTCGTTTTCTCTCTTGTCTTCTCCGGGGCCTTTTGTCAGACACTTTCTTTGTGGACCCCTCTCAGACCTCCCCTCGCGCGCGTCCGAAAATTGTCCCGAACCCGACCCGGGTTGTTGTTACCGTTGGGTCCGGATCATCCCCAAACATCTATAAAACATCTCCGTTTTCTTGTTTGGACTCTCTACCTTTTTATTTCTCGATCGTCCGATTGCGATCGGAGGGATGAGGGAACACCTACCCAAATATCAACCTAATATATAAATAGCTAACCCTAGTCCAATCCATCCATCCCGTCTCCGCCGCCAACCGACCAACTCCCTTCTTCCTCGGGATCCTCCCAGATCCCCTTCTCCTCGGTCTCCTCCTCCACCCAATCCCGAAGGCGCCGCGGTCTCCTCTGCTTCCCTCGTCCTCGCTCGATCCCAGGAGCAGCCACCACCTCGTCGTTCCCTGCCTTGGCCTCCTCTGCTTGTCCTCGCACCCGTGGATCCCCTTGCCTCGCTTGAGCTCGCCGGGGAGCAAAGCACCACGGTGCCCGTTTTTCCAGTCGCCACCTCCTCTGTTCCCGAGGCCCGAGCAGGAGCGCTCGACCTCGTCTCCTCACGCGTCCTTGCCGCCCGAACCGAATCTTCCCCGAGCAGGAGCTTCTGCCCAAGCCTCCCGTGCGCTTCCACCGGTTCTTCCCCGAGCACCCCACCACTGTGCGCCTCCAGCAGCAAGCTTCCGCGGCCTTCTCTACTTCACGAAGAGACCGCAGTTTTCCCCCGCAGGCCCATGCCTGTGCCCCTGGCCTTGTCAAGCCAGAGCTCGCCAGTCGCTTCGATCTACCGTCAAGCAGCAGCTCCAGCAGATGAGCTTCGCTCCCGTTCTCTCCTTCCTCCATCTCCCTATTCCTCCCCCTTTTCTCTCCTCACACTCTGGTCTCTGTCTCCCTTCTAAGCAACAGCAGCCATGGACGTGTTTCCTCAAGCAGCAGCCGTGCCGTTCACTTCCTGCCGTCGCCCGGATCCGCGCCGCTTCGTCTCCGGCCCCTGCCCACCGGAGTCGCGCCTCCCTGTGCCCCGCAGCCCCGCCGTGTCGCGCCTCTGCTTCGTTCAAGATGCGAGCGCCAGGTCGGGTTGACTTCGCTGGAGCGCTGCGGCCGCTCGCGCGCGTTGACCGCGCGTGGGCCTCCTCTTGCCTCGCCAAGGCCCAGCGCCCACCTCTGCCTCCCCTTCATCCGGCCTCCCTCTCCATCGAACGGGCCAAGGCCCACTAGGTGAGGCCACACCCCAGCGCCTGCTCCTGTTCGGCCCTGTTTAAGTTTCGGCCCGATGCATGTTTTTCCTCTGCTGCGTTTTTAGCTAATTATCCAGAGAGTGCAGTTTTACAGAAAAGTCCCTCTAGATCATGCATACAATAACTCCATAACCATGCATCATTTGTAAAAACATTATATATGAAAAATGCTTAGAATTTTATCTAGTTTCATAATATGCTGCTTGCATCCATGTTTAAAATGTTTAAAATGTTGTTTGTTTAAATTTGCTCAAATGCCATGCTAAAATGATTTATTTCATAACTAAATAACCGTAGCTCCATTTTAAATAAACTTTATATGTAAATGGGGTAGAAAAATGCATAGCTTAACATGGTGTACTTTACTTTGCTGTTTAACAACTCTAAAAATGTGTTTAGGGCAGAACAGTAGTAAATTCGAAATATGCATATGAGGATTTTCCGGAATTGTTGTTTGTTGTTTCGGCCTCATTTAAACTTGCCTAGATAGGTAGTTTTCATATGCTTCACCCCTTGCCATGTTTAATAACATTTAATATTGTTGGGTACCTTAATGAGAGAGAACTAAATAACTGATGTGGTGTTTCGTCAATATGCAACTCGTTGCATATTGAGCTCCACTTAAGTTGTAGTGTTGTTTGTTGCACTTTGCCATGCCATGCCTCATTAAACCGGACAAGCATCATACTTGATTTTGCATCATGCCATGCTTATGTGATGGTTGTTTACCATGTTGTTTGTTTCTTTCCGGGTTGCTTCTCTCGTTAGCTTCGGTTTCGTTACGGAGTTGTGAGGATTCGTTCGACTACGTCCGTTTGTCTTCTTCATGGACTTGATCTTCTTCCTAGCGGGATTTCAGGCAAGATGACCATACCCTCGAAATCACTTCTATCTTTCCTTGCTAGTTGTTCGCTCTATTGCTATGTCGCGCTACCTACCACATGCCATATCATGCCTCCCATATTGCCATGTCAAGCCTCTAACCTACCTTTCCCAGCAAACCGTTGTTTGGCTATGTTACCGCTTTTGCTCAGCCCGTCTTATAGCGTTGCTAGTTGCAGGTGAAGATGAAGTTTGTTCCATGTTGGAACATGGATATGTTGGGATATCACAATATCTCTTATTTAATTAATGCATCTATATACTTGGGAAAGAGTGGAAGGCTCGGCCTTATGCCTGGTGTTTTGTTCCACTCTTGCCGCCCTAGTTTCCGTCATACCGGTGTTATGTCCTGGATTTTGCGTTCCTTACGCGGTTGGGTGATTTATGGGACCCCCTTGACAGTTCGCTTTGAATAAAACTCCTCCAGCAAGGCCCAACCTTGGTTTATCATTTGCTACCACCTATCCCCTTTTCCCTTGGGTTCTGCAGACTCAAGGGTCATCTTTATTTTAGACCCCCCCCCCCCGGGCCAGTGCTCCTTGGAGTGTTGGTCCGAACCGAGCTGCCTGCGGGGCCACCTTGGGGAAACTTGAGGGCTGGTTTTTACTCGTAGCTAGTCTCATCCGGTGTTGCCCTGAGAACGAGATATGTGCAGGTCCTATCGGGATTTGTCGGCACATCGCGCGGCTTTGCTGGTCTTGTTTTACCATTGTCGAAATGTCTTGTAAACCGGGATTCCGAGACTGATCGGGTCTTCCCGGGAGAAGGTTTATCCTTCGTTGACCGTGAGAGCTTATAATGGGCTAAGTTGGGACACCCCTGCAGGGTATTATCTTTCGAATGCCGTGCCCGCGGTTATGTGGCAGATGGGAATTTGTTAATGTCCGGTTGTAGAAAACTTGACACTTGACTTAACTAAAACGCATCAACAGCGTGTGTAGCCGTGATGGTCTCTTTTCGGCGGAGTCGAGGAAGTGAACACGGTTTGGGTTATGTATGAACGTAAGTAGTTTCAGGATCACTTCTTGATCATTGCTAGCTTCACGACCGTTCCGTTGGTTCTCTTCTCGCTCTTATTTGTGTATGTTAGCCACCATATATGCTTAGTCGCTGCTGCAACCTCACCACCTTACCCTTTTTCCTACCCATAAGCTTAAATAGTCTTGATCTCGCGGGTGTGAGATCGTTGAGTCCTCGTGACTCACAGATTCTACCAAAACAGTTGCAGGCGCCGATGATACTAGTGCAGATGACGCAACCGAACTCAAGTGGGAGTTCGATGAGGAACGTGGTCGTTACTATGTTTCGTTTCCTGATGATCAGTAGTGGAGCCCAATTGGGATGATCAGGGATCTAGCATTTGGGGTTGTCTTCTTTTCTTTTGGTTCCGTAGTCAGACCTATATGTGTACTCTGATTGATGTATGATTTATTTATGTATTGTGTGAAGTGGCGATTGTAAGCCAACTCTTTATCCCGTTCTTGTTCATTACATGGGACTGTGTGAAGATGACCCTTCTTGCGACAAAACCAAAATGCGGTTATGCCTCTAAGTCGTGCCTCGACACGTGGGAGATATAGCCGCATCGTGGGTGTTACAAGTTGGTAATCAGAGCCATCCCCGACTTAGGAGCCCCCTGCTTGATCGAATTGCTGGCGTTTTTGAGTCTAGAACAAAAATGTTTTGAGTCTTAGGATTATATATATCGGAGAGTAGGATTCTTTTTACTCCTCAGTCCCTTCGTCGCTTTGGTGAGGCCTCTAGACGTAGAAGTTTTGACTTTTCTCTCCTCAAATTTCACTAAATTTTTTTTAGGATCGCGCGGGTATCTTAGAATCGTTCCGATGGTTTTGTGATGAGAACATTGTTCTTGGTGCCTCCTGACATTTAGGGGTTGTGGAAGTGTCCCGGGGAGTTGAGCTCCGAGGTATTGTCGTCACAATTTTATCGTTGCAGTTCTGGAATACCTGAGTTTCGCCGACATCAAAAATCTCTTTTATGCAGTTGTTGGTGAGATCACCTCGACGCCACCCAGTACTGGGGCGGGAGTTCGGGAGTATTGCCATAACTCGTATAACTGATGCTTTTCGAAGGTTGAGGTACACGATTTCCAGAGTTTTCTTGGTTATATGTTGAAGGATGGATACAGCTGGATCTAGGTATTGTTAGTTTGGGTGAGATATATTGTGTCCCCTATATCCCCAACACCTGATTGCATAACCAGAAAGTTTCGGGAGTTTATAAGTGGGAATTCAAGTATCTCGTAGGATATCTTTCCAATAGACACATGATACGATATGGGATCTATCATATGTTTGTTTCCGGCTTAATTTTCCAAGCGGATTTTGGCCTAGCCAGGAGCGCCGAAATCTCGGGGAGGAATTTTTAATTGACATCCTTTGAGGGATCACCCTACTTAAAACATCTACCATGCAAAAGAAGGGAGCATAAAAGGGATAAACATTCGTAGACAGTTTATATATGTGTGATATGGTATAACCCTTTTTCACAGCGCATGGAGATCTCCATCTCCACGTGCGCGGTCTGCCCATGGTTATCTTCATCTCCATGCATGGTTGTCCTCGTGGTGATCTCCATCTCCACGCCATTGTGTCAACCGCCAAGTGTTACATAAGATACTATGCTATTACAAATTAATAGCTACTGAAAGTAAATTACATTACATGGCTTCTCATGTTTACACGCATGTCATTATTACAATAATGAGTCAGACGTTCTGCCGCCAAAGATAAAACCTCCTGAAACTCTATTTTCCAAGCGAATTTTGGCCTAGCCAGGAGCGCCGAAATCTCGGGGAGGCTTTTATTTTACATCCTTCAAGGGATCACCCTACTTAAAACATATACCATGCAAAAGAAGGGTGCATAAAAGGATAAACTTTCATAGGCAGTTTATATATGTGTGATATGTTATAGCCCATTTTGACAGCGCATGGTGATCTCCATCTACACGTGCGCGGTCCGCCCATGGATATCTTCATCTCCTTGCATGGTTGTCCTCATGATGATCTCCATCTCCATGCCATGGTGTCAACCGCCAAGTGTTACATAAGATACTATTCTATTACAAACAAATAGCTACTGAAAGTAAATTACATTACATGGCTTCTCATGTTGACACACATGTCATTAATACAATAATGGGACAACCATATGGCTCCTGCGGTTGTCGCACTCATGACTCACATGTCATGAAACAATAATGTAGAAGAAACAGTCATGGGCTATTCCAAATCACAGTCATTCCATGCAAAAATGAGTCAACCGTTCTACCGCCAAAGATAAAACCTGCTGAAACTCTATTTTCCAAGCGAATTTTGGCCTAGCCAGGAGCGCCGAAATCTCTGGGAGGCATTTATAGTTGACATCGTTTAAGGGATCACCCTACTTAAAATATCTACCATGCAAAAGAAGGCTGCATAAAAGGATAAACTTTCACAGGCAGTTCATATATGTGTGATATGGTATAGCCCCTTTTCACAGCGCATGGTGATCTCCATCTCCACGTGCGCGGTCTGCCCATGGTGATCTTCATCTCCATGCATGGTTGTCCTCGTGGTGATTTCCATCTCCATGCCATGGTGTTAACCACCAAGTGTTACATAAGATACTATGCTATTACAATCTACTAGCTACAGAAAGAAAATTACATTACATGGCTTCTCATGTTGACACGCAGGTCATTAATACAATAATGGGACAACCATATGGCTCCTGCCGGTTGCCGCACTGATGACTCGCAGGTCATGAAATAGTAATGTACAAGCTACATTCATGGGCTATACTAAATCATAACCATTCCTTGCAAAAATGAGTCTGACGTTCTACCGCCGAAGATAAAACCTCCTGAAACTCTATTTTCCAAGTGGATTTTGGCCTAGCCAGGAGCGCAGAAATCTCGGGGAGGCATTTATAATTGACATCCTTTGAGGTATCACCCTACTTAAAACATCTACCATGCAAAAGAAGGGAGCATAAAAGGGATAGACTTTCACGGACAGTTTATATATGTGTGATATGGTATAACCCTTTTTCACATCACATGGTCATCTCCATCTCCACGTGCGAGGTCTGCCTATGGTTATCTTCATCCATGCATGGTTGTCCTCATGGTGATCTCCATATCCACGCCATGGTGTCAACCGCCAAGTCTTACATAAGATACTATGCTATTACAAACTAATAGCTACTAAAACTAAATTACATTACATGGCTTCTAATGTTGACACGCAGGTCATCAATACAATAATGGGACAACCATATGGCTCCTGCCTGTTGCCGCACTCATGATTCACAGGTCACAAAACAATAATGTACAAGCAACATTCATGGGCTATACCAACTCACAGTGAATCCCTGCAAAAATGAGTCAAACATTCTACCGCCGAAGATAAAACCTCCTGAAACTCTATTCTCCAAGCAGATTTTGGCCAAGCCAGGAGCGCCGAAATTTCGGGGAGGCATTTATAATTGACATCCTTTGAGGGATCACCCTACTTAAAACGTATACCATGCAAAAGAAGGGTGCATAAAAGGGATAAACTTTCACAGGCAGTTTATATATGTGTGATATAGTATAGCCCCTTTTCACAGCGCATGGTGATCTCCATCTCCACGTGCACAGTCTGCCCATGGTGATCTTCATCTCCATGCATGGTTGTCCTCGTGGTGATTTCCATCTCCACGCCATGGTGTCAACCACCAAGTGTATCATAAGATACTATGCTATTACAAACTAATAGCTACTGAAAGTAAATTACATTACATGGCTTCTCATGTTGACACGCAGGTCATTAATACAATAATGGGACAACCATATGGCTCCTGCCGGTTGCCGCACTCATGAATCGCATGTCATGAAACAATAATGTGCACGCAACATTCATGGGCTATACCAAATCATAGCCATTCCCTACAAAAATAAGTCAGACGTTCTACCGCCGAAGATAAAACCTCCTGAAACTCTATTTTCCAAGCGGATTTTGGCCTAGCCAGGATCGCCAAAATCTTGAGGAGGAATTTATAATTGACATCCTTTGAGGCATCACCCTACATAAAACATCTACCATGCAAAAGAAGGGAGCATAAAAGGGATAAACATTCATAGACAGTTTATATATGTGTGATATGGTATAACACTTTTTCACAGCGCATGGTGATCTCCATCTCCACGTGCGCGGTCCGCCCATGGTTATCTTCATCTCCATGCATGGTTTTCCTCGTGGTGATCTCCATCTCCACGCCATGGTGTCAACCGCCAAGTGTTACATAAGATACTATGCTATTACAAATTAATAGCTACTGAAAGTAAATTACATTACATGGCTTCTCATGTTGACACGCATGTCATTAATACAATAATGAGTCAGACGTTCTACCGCCAAAGATAAAACCTCCTGAAACTCTATTTTCCAAGTGAATTTTGGCCTAGCCAAGAGCGCCGAAATCTCGGGGAGGCTTTTATAATTTACATCCTTTAAGGGATCACCCTACTTAAAACATCTACCATGCAAAAGAAGGGTGCATAAAAGTATAAACTTTCATGGGTAGTTTATATATGTGTGATATGGTATAGCCCATTTTCACTGCGCATGGTGATCTCCATCTACACGTGCGTGGTCCACCCATGGTTATCTTCATCTACATGCATGGTTGTCCTCGTGGTGATCTCCATCTCCACGCCATGGTGTCAACCGCCATGTGTTACATAAGATACTATGCTATTACAAATTAATAGCTACTGAAAGTAAATTACATTACATGGCTTCTCATGTTGACACGCATGTCATTAGTACAATAATGGGACAACCATATGGCTCCTGCCGGTTGCTCCACTCATGAGTCACAGGTCATGAAACGAGAATGTATAAGAAACATTCATGGGCTATACCAAATCACAGTCATTCCCTGCAAAAATGAGTCAGACGTTCTACCGCCAAAGATGAAACCTCCAGAAACTCTATTTTCCAAGCGAATATTGGCCTAGCCAGGAGCGCCGAAATCTCGGGGAGGCATTTCTAATTGACATCCTTTAAGGGATCATGCTACTTAAAACATCTACCATGCAAAAGAAGCGTGCATGAAAGGATAAGCTTTCATAGGCACTTTATATATATGTGATATGGTATAGCCCCTTTTCACATCGCATGGTGATCTCCATCTCCACGTGCGCAGTCCGCCCATGGTGATATTCATCTCCACGCATGGTTTTCCTCGTGGTGATCTCCATCTCCATGC
The DNA here is from genome assembly GCF_002575655.3 of Aegilops tauschii subsp. strangulata. Classification (NCBI taxonomy): domain Eukaryota; kingdom Viridiplantae; phylum Streptophyta; class Magnoliopsida; order Poales; family Poaceae; genus Aegilops; species Aegilops tauschii. The sequence continues at coordinate 270,561,118 of NC_053037.3, read as the reverse complement.
CATGGTTTCAACCACCAAGTGTTACATAAGATACTATGCTATTACAAACTAATAGCTACAGAAAGTAAATTACATTACATGGCTTCTCATGTTGACACGCAAGTCATTAAGACAATAATGGGACAACCATATGGCTCCTGCCGGTTGCCGCACTCATGAATCGCAAATCATGAAACAATAATGTACAAGAAACATAGCCATTCCCTACAAAAATAAGTCAGACGTTCTACCGCCGAAGATAAAACCTCCTGAAACTCTATTTTCCAAGCTGATTTTGGCCTAGCCAGGAGCACCGAAATCTCGGGGAGGAATTTTTAATTGACATCCTTTGTGGGATCACCCTACTTAAAACATCTACCATGCAAAAGAAGGGAGCATCAAAGGGATAAACTTTCATAGACAGTTCATATATGTGTAATATGGTATAACCCTTTTTCACAGCGCATGGTGATCTCCATCTCCACGTGCGCGTTCCGCCCTTGGTTATCTTCATCTCCATGCATGGTTGTCCTCGTGGTGATCTCCATCTCCACGCCATGGTGTCAACCGCCAAGTGTTACATAAGATATTATGCTAATACAAATTAATAGCTACTGAAAGTAAATTACATTACATTGCTTCTCATGTTGACACACATGTGATTAATACAATAATAGGACAACCATATGGCTCCTGCCGGTTGCTGCACTCATCCCTCACAGGTCATGAAACAATAATGTGCAAGAAACATTCATGGGCTATACAAAATCACCGTAATTCCCGTCGAAAATGAGTCAAACGTTCTACCGGCAAAGATAAACCTCCTGAAACTCTATTTTCCAAGCGAATTTGGCCCTAGCCAGGAGCGCCGAAATCTCGGGGAGGCATTCATAATTGACATCCTTTAAGGGATCACGCTACTTAAAACATCTACCATGCAAAAGAAGCGTGCATGAAAGCATAAACCTTCACACGCACTTTATATATGTGTGATATGGTGTAGCCCCTTTTCACAGCGCATGGTGATCTCCATCTCCACGTGCGCGGTCCGCCCAAGGTGATATTCATCTCCATGCATGGTTGTCCTCGTGGTTAATTCCATCTCCATGCCATGGTGTCAACCACCAAGTGTTACATAAGATAATATGCTATTACAAACTAATAGCTACAGAAAGTAAATTACATTACATGGCTTCTCATGTTGACACGCAGGTCATTAATACAATAATGGGACAACCATATGGCTCCTGCCGGTTGCCGCACTCATGAATCGCAGGTCATGAAACAATAATGTACAGGCAACATTCATGGGCTATACCAAATCATAGCCATTCCCTACAAAAGTAAGTCAGACGTTCTACCGCCGAAGATAAAACCTCCTGAAACTCTATTTTCCAAGCGGATTTTGGCCTAGCCAGGAGCGCCGAAATCTCGGGGAGGAATCTTTAATTGACATCCTTTGAGGGATCACCCTACTTAAAACATCTACCATGCAAAAGAAGGGAGCATAAAAGGGATAAACTTTCATAGACAGTTTATATATGTGTAATATGGTATAACCCTTTTTCATAGCGCATGGTGATCTCCATCTCCACGTGCGTGTTCCGCCCATGGTTATCTTCATCTCCATGCATGGTTGTCCTCGTGTTGATCTCCATCTCCATGCCATGGTGTCAACCGCCAGGTGTTACATAAGATACTATGCTATTACAAACTCATAGCTACTGAAAGTAAATTACATTACATGGCTTCTCATGTTGACACGCAGGTCATTAATACAATAATGGGACAACCATATGGCTCCGGCCGGTTGCCGCACTCATGAATCGCAGGTCATGAAACAATAATGTACAAGCAACATTCATGGGCTATACCAAATCATAGCCATTCCCTACAAAAATAAGTCAGACGTTCTACTGCCGGAGATAAAACCTCCTGAAACTCTATTTTCCAAGCGGATTTTGGCCTAGCCAGGAGCTCCAAAATCTCGGGGAGGAATTTACAATTGACATCCTTTGAGGGATCACCCTACTTAAAACATCTACCATGCAAAATAAGGGAGCATAAAAGGGATAAACTTTCATAGACAGTTCATATATGTGTGATATGGTATAACCCTTTTTCACAGCGCACGGTGATCTCCATCTGCACGTGCGCGGTCCACCAATGGTTATCTTCATCTACATGCATGGTTGTCCTCGTGGTGATCTCCATCTCCACGCCATGGTGTCAACCGCCAAGTGTTACATAAGATACTATGCTATTACAAATTAATAGCTACTGAAAGTAAATTACATTACATGGCTTCTCATGTTGACACGCATGTCATTAGTACAATAATGGGACAACCATATGGCTCCTGCCATTTGCTCCACTCATGACTCACAGGTCATGAAACAATAATGTACAAGAAACATTCACGGGCCATACCAAATCACAGTCATTCCCTGCAAAAATGAGTTAGACGTTCTACCGCCAAAGATAAAACCTCCTGAAACTCTATTTTCCAAGCGAATTTTGGCCTAGCCAGGAGCGCCGAAATCTCGGGGAGGCATTTCTAATTGACATCCTTTAAGGGATCACGCTACTTAAAACATCTACCATGCAAAAGAAGGTTGCGTGAAAGGATAAACTTTCTCAGGCACTTTATATATGTGTGATATGGTATAGCCCCTTTTCACAGCGCATGTTGATCTCCTGCTCCACGGGCGCGGTCCGCCCATGGTGATATTCATCTCCACGCATGGTTTTGCTCGTGGTAATCTCCATCTCCATGCCATGGTGTCAACCACCAACTATTACATAAGATACTATGCTATTACAAATTAATAGCTACTGAAAGTAAATTACATTAGATGGCTTCTCATGTTGACACGCATGTCATTAATACAATAATGGGACAACCATATGGCTCCTGCCGGTTGCCGTACTCATGACTCAGAGGTCATGAAACAATAATGTACAAGAAACATTCATGGGCTATACCAAATCACAGTCATTCCCTGCAAAAATGAGTCAGACGTTCTACCGCCAAAGATAAAACCTCCTGAAACTCTATTTTCCAAGCGAATTTTGGCCTAGCCAGGAGCGCCGAAATCTTGGGGAGGCATTTATAATTGACATTCTTTAAGGGATCACGCTACTTAAAACATCTACCATGCAAAAGAAGGGTGCATAAAAGGGATAAACTTTCACAGGTAGTTTATATACGTGTGATATTGTATAGCCCCTTTTCACAGCGCATGGTGTCGCCATCTCCACGTGTGTGGTCCGCCCATGGTTGTCTTCATCTCCATGCATGGTTGTCCTCATGGTGATCTCCATCTCCATGCCATGGTGTCAACTACCAAGTGTTACATAAGATACTATGCTATTACAAACTAATAGCTACTGAAAGTAAATTACATTACATGGCTTCCCATGTTGACACGCATGTCATTAGTACAATAATGGACAACCATATGGCTCCTGCCGGTTGCTCCACTCATGACTCACAGGTCATGAAACAATAATGTACAAGAAACATTCATGGGCTATACCAAATCATAGTCATTCCCTGCAAAAATGAGTCAGACGTTCTACCGCCAAAGATAAAACCTCCTGAAACTCTATTTTCCAAGCGAATTTTGGCCTAGCCAGGAGTGCCGAAATCACGGGGAGGCATTTATAGTTGACATCCTTTAAGGGACAACGCTACTTAACATCTACCATGCAAAAGAAGGGTGCATGAAAGGATAAACTTTCACAGGCACTTTATATATATGTGATATGGTATAGCCCCTTTTCGTAGCGCATGGTGTTCTCCATCTCCACGTGCGCGGTCCGCCCATGGTGATATTCATCTCCATGCATGGTTGTCCTCATGGTGATCTCCATCTCCATGCCATGGTGTCAACCGCCAAGTGTTACATAAGATTCTATGCTATTACAAACTAATAGCTACTGAAAGTAAATTACATTACATGGCTTCTCATGTTCACACGCATGTCATTAATACAATAATGGGACAACCATATGGCTCGTACCGGTTGCTGCACTCATGACTCACAGGTCATGAAAAAATAATGTACAAGAAACATTCATGGGCTATACCAAATCACAGTCATTCCCTGCAAAAATGAGTCAGACGTTCTACCGCCAAAGAGAAAACCTCCTGAAACTCTATTTTCCAAGCGAATTTTGGCCTAGCCAGGAGCGCCGAAATCTCTGGGATGCATTTAAAGTTGACATCCTTTAAGGGATCACCCTACTTTAAACATCTACCATGCAAAAGAAGGGTGCATAGAAGGATAAACTTTCACAGGCACTTTATATATGTGTGATATGGTATAGCCCCTTTTCACAGCGCATGGTGATCTCCATCTCCACGTGCGCGGTCTAACCATGGTGATCTTCATCTCCATGCATGGTTGTCCTCGTGGTGATCCCCATCTCCACGCCATGGTGTGAACTGCCAAGTGTTACATAAGATACTACGCTATTACAAACTAATAGCTACTGAAAGTAAATAACATTAAATGGCTTCTCATCATGACACGCTGGTCATTTATACAATAATGGGACAACCATATGGCTCCTTTTGGTTGCCGCAGTCATGACTCACAGGTCATGAAACAATAATGTACAAGCAACATTCATGGGCTATACCAAATCACAACCATTCCCTGAAAAAATGAGTCAGACGTTCTACCGCCGAAGATAAAACCTCCTGAAACTCTATTTTCCAAGCGAATGTTGGCCTAGCTAGGAGCGCCGAAAGCTCAGGGAGTCATTTATAATTGACATCCTTTGAGGGATCACCCTACTTAAAACATCTACCATGAAAAAGAAGGGTGCATAAAAGGTATAAACTTTCACAGGCAGTTTATATATGTGTGATATGATATAGCCCCTTTTCACAGCGCATGGTGATCTCCATCTCCACGTGCGCGGTCCGCCCATGGTTATCTTCATCTCCATGCATGGTTTTCCTCGTGGTGATCTCCATCCCCATGCCATGGTTTCAACCGCCAAGTGTTACATATGATACTATGCTATTACAAACTAATAGTTACTGAAAATAAATTACATTACATGGCTTCTCATGTTGACACGCAGGTCATTAATACAATAGTGGGATAACCATATGGCTCCTGCCGGTTGCCGCACTCATGAATCGCAGGTCATGAAACAATAATGTACAAGCAACATTCATGGGCTATACCAAATCATAGCCATTCCCTACAAAAATAAGTCAGACGTTCTACCGCCGAAGATAAAACCTCCTGAAACTCTATTTTCCAAGCGAATTTTGGCCTAGCCAGGAGCACCGAAATCTCGGGGAGGCATTTATAATTGACATCCTTTAAGGAATCACCCTACTTAAAACATCTACCATGCAAAATAAGGGTGCATAAAAGGGATAAACTTTCACAGGCAGTTTATATATGTGTGATATGGTATAGCCCCTTTTCACCACGCATGGTGATCTCCGTTTCCACGTGCGCGGTCTACCCATGGTGATCTTCATCTCCATGCATGGTTGTCCTCGTGGTGATCTCCATCTCCACTCTATGGTGTCAACCGGCAAGTGTTATATAAGATACGATGCTATTACAAACTAATAGCTACTGAAAGTAAATTACATTACATGGCTTCTCATGTTGACGTGCAGGTCATTAATACAATAATGGGACAACCATATGGCTCCTGCCGGTTTCCGCACTCATGACTCGCAGGTCATGAAACAATAATGTACAAGAAACATTCTTGGGCTATACCAAATCACAGTCATTCCCAGCAAAAATGAGCCAGACGTTCTACCGTCGAAGACAAAACCTCCTGAAACTCTATTTTCCTCCGGATTTTGGCCTAGCCAGGGGCGCCGAAATCTTGGAGAGGCATTTATAATTGACATCCTTTAAGGGATCACCCTACTTAAAACATGTACCATGCAAAAGAATGGTGCATAAAAGGGATAAACTTTCACAGGCAGTTTATATATGTGTGATATGGCATAGCCCCTTTTCACAGCGCATGGTGATCTCCATCTAAACGTGCGCGGTCTGCCCATGGTGATGTTCGTCTGCATGCATGGTTGTCCTCGTGGTGATATCCATCTCCACGCCATGGTGTCAACTGCCAAGTGATACATAAGATACTATGCTATTACAAACTAATAGCTACTGAAAGTAAATTACATTACATGGCTTCTCATGTTGACACGCATGTCATTAATACAATAATGGGACTAACCATATGGCTCCTGCCGGTTGCAGCACTCATGAGTCGCAGGTCATGAAGCAATAATGTAAAAGCAACATTCATGGGCTATACCAAATCACAGTCATTCCATGCAAAAATGAGTCAGACGTTCTACCGCCGAAGATAAAACCTCCTAAAACTCTATTTTCCAAGCGGATTTTAGCCTAGCTAGGACCGCCGAAATCTCGGGGGGGGGGGGCATTTATAATTGACATCGTTTGAGGGATCCCCCTACTTATAACATCTACTATGCAAAAGAAGGGTGCATAAAAGGTATAAACTTTCATAGGCAGTTTTTATATGTGTGATATGGTATAGCCCCTTTTCACAGTGCATGGTGATCTCCATCTCCACGTGCGCGGTCCGCCCATGGTGATCTTCATCTCCATGCATGATTGTCCTCATGTTGATCTCCATCTCCAGGCCATGGTGTCAACCGCCAAGTGGTACATAAGATACTATGCTATTACAAACTAATAGCTACTGAACGTAAATTACATTACATGGCTTCTCATGTTGACACGCAGGTCATCAATGCAATAATGGGACAAGCATATTGTCGTGGTATTATCACGGGGGCTTGCGAGTCGACAGATGCCACAAGGGCTTAGTGTGAGGGTACGACTGCTGCTGATAGGACTGGGAGCGGGTATGCGAGTAGCGCGCGCTAGTTTACCCAGGTTCGGGGCTCTCCGGAGAGATAATACCCCTACTCCTGCATGTCTGGGTATATCTGGAACATCTGGTACATAGTGCTCCTGGAGCTGTATCATTGGTCAGTGCCATAGGCATCTGACTTTGTATATGCGGGTGGCCGGATGACCATGCATGCTCTTGTGGCCGAATGGTTATGGCCGTGGGTGTTAATGCTTGAGTGCATGTGTGTGCCCATGGGAGTGGATGGATGGATGTGTGCCTTATATAGGCATGGCTAGCTTACTATGTAAGCTACGTAGTGGCATGGGACAAGTGGGCATGGGGCACCATGCCCATGATGGTGTGGACGTGATGTGCATGCCTCCTTGTCCCTCGTGCACTTTATAAACAGTGCCCAGGGACAGATACACTGTAGATGATGTCGCGGTACGGTTGTCTTGTCGGTGCAGCAGTTGACTTCGGGCAACCGGCTGGTTGGCGCAGTCGGCAGCCGGCCGGGCAGCCGGTCGGGTGGAGCAGTCGGACGGGGAGCCGGCAGGAGCGGCCGGGCAGTCGAACTGAGGGGCTTTGCTAGCCCCGATGTCTGGAAATGTTATCTTGCCATCTTCGAGGTACCCGTGGTCAATTACTCCATTAGTAGCCTCCAAGCCTCCGGGCAACTTGGCAAAGTTGGGTGGAGGTTTTTTGGCGGGTGTTGATGTAGAAAATGTCGACGCCGGCCGGCTGCAACCGCAGCCGGCGCGCTTGCTTCGGGCGGGGGCGTGCCAGCGCACCCGCTGGGTGTAGCCTCCGAGCCTCCGGGCAACTTGGAAAAGTTGGGCGGAGGCTTTCCGCGTTTGTTGGTGTAGACGATGGCGTCGAGGGTACCGGGCGCGGACACGAAGTCCGCCGGCTGGTGCTATCAGGCGCGGACGCGGGGTCCATCGACTGATGTTGTTGCTGACAGCCGACTGCGGGCTGCACCCGGCGCGGCTTGCTTCCAGTGGGGGCGCGCCAGCTCACCCACTGGGTGTAGCCTCCGAGCCTCCGAGCGAGGAGGGGGTGTTCCCCACGAAACTAATCATGCAAAAGACAACGTTAGTCCGCGCAGATATATCAAATGTTTGATTTAAGCATTGCAAGTTTTATGCGGAGGGTGCCGACTCGGTTTCGTCCGAGCCCCCTTCTATCTTTTTCATGTCCCCTCCGCTCTTTGGCTTGTGCTCTCGATTGCCGGACAGCCGCTCTATGGTCTGTGGCTAAGAGTGGGCCGCGGAGTGGAGTGTACAGTACTCAGACTCTGGGAGCAGATTTGATCGAGCAGATACTAGTAAAGGAAACGGCCGGGTCGCCCGAACCGTTTTTCTTCCCGGACGTTTTTCGCGTGGGTGGCCTCTAGTGTTCGCTCTTGCCAGCCGGACAGCCGCTCTGCGGTCTGTGACTAAGAGTGAGCCTTTGGTACCGCACACGCTACTAAGCCGTCTGCGGGAACAAACGTCTCAGGCCAAGCGGCCAGCCTCCATGCCAACTCTGGCTGGCACCGGGGCGAACAGTGATGCAACTGTAATAAAAGCAGAGGTGGTCCCCAAGCGTCGCTCGGGGTTATCCGTGCTTTCGCGGTGCAAAAATATGCGGGTGAGGAGCTCACATTGATTTTGTCGCAGTCGAGGTGGAGACGATCTCCGGCAGGCGGCCCGAGCCTCTGGGTGCTCGAGGGACGCCACAGCCGATCAGGCCCAACCGCCAAGCGGCGGAGCGGGAGAAGGCCTAGCCAGCCCTCCAGCCGGCAAGGCATCGAAGCAGACAACGGACCAGCCGACCGTGGAGCGACGTGATCAGTCGATCTGGGCAGCCGGCTGGACCGCTGGCCGTGCAGCCGGTCACGCACGCCGAAGCGCAGCCGGCTGTGCATGTACGCATATATTTTGTGCGTAAATTTTCTTATCCGGCTGAGCAGCCGGACGCAGCATCCTCTTTTTTTTTTCTTTTGCCAATCGGCCGTGGGCACCCGGCATTTTCTTCAGCCGGATCTGGGCAGCCGGACACGCGCACACACATTTTTTTTGCAGCGGCCGACCTCTGACTTTTCTTTCTCTTTCTTTCTGCTGCCCGAACGACGGGCTGCGGCAGCGAACAACGAGAGCCGGATGAGGCGCACCCGGGCGCCCGGAGGTGAGGCGGCGAGCGGGCCAGCGGGGGAGCCGGACGGCGTGCCGAGCACCCAGAGCCAGGATGCGGCCAGGGCGGAGCGGAGGGGCGCGGCGACCCGGCTGCCAGGCGCTGGCAAAGCCAGTCGCGCGGACAGAGCCGGGCACCGCGGGAGGGAGCCGGCGGAGCCGAAGCCGGCGCGGCGCTCGGTGCCGGACGACGCGGGATAGGCGGAGCCGAAGCCGGTCATGGCACTCGGGGCCGGACGGAGGCGAAGCCGGGTGCTGGAGAGGCCGGGCAGGCGTGACGCAGCCGGAGCCGGGCGCGACGGAGGGGGCTCGGTGTGCCCGCGAGATGGAGGCGGCCAGGCGCAGCCGGGGGCCAGCAGGCGGACGGCGATGCGGGAGGCGCGCTCAGCAGGCGGACGGGACGCGGCAGCCACGCAGCGAGGGAGCGGGGGAGCCGGCCAGTGCGCGTGGAGGCGGACCCGGCCAGTGGCGAACGGCGGGGCGGAGTCGGCGGGGGTGGAGAACCCGGCCACGCGCGGGCGCAGACGGCACGGACGAGCGGCGCACATGGCCCGCGTCGAAGCCGGCGGAGGCCAGGCGAGGCCGGATGCAGCGCTCAGGAGCACCCGGTGTAGAGGACGGCGGAGGGATGCAGCACCGTCGGAGGTGGCCGAGCGAAGTAGCAGGCCCTGGCCGAGCGGGCGCTGGGGGAAAAGGAGGGCGCAGCGCTGGCCTGAGCTCGCCTGCCGAAGGACAGCGCAGCAGTGCGGCCATGGCAGAGCAGCGATGGAGCAGGAGGCCAGCGCGGTGGAGCTTAGCAGCTGTAGCGGCGAAGACCGGCAGGGCGGTGCGCGCGGACGCGCAGGGGGCGGAGCAGCGTACGAGCAGGCCACGCAGGCGACGGCTGGCGCGCTCGCAGGCACTGTCCGTCTTGCGTCTGGCCATCGTCTGGCTAGTGCACGGGGGCAGTGTCTGACCACTATATGAGTAGTATATGGGAAGCATCCGACCATTGTGTGGGGCACATCTAGCAATTATCTGGCTTGTGTACGGCTAATGGTTTGACCATGGGTTGACTTGCATCTAGCTAGCTTGCATAGATGGTATATGGAACGACGCGTTTCAGCCGAAGCAAGGCACAACGCAGAGGGAAGCAGACGCGAGCGGCGCGTGGATGGCCACGGCCGACCGAAATGAGGCCCCGCGAGCGGCGCGCGCGGACGGACGGCCGGCGTTGCGGTGGTGGTGAAGATGGCACGGCCGACAGCGAGGACGCGCCGCCCCTCACGGCCATTCCGGGAGCATGTCGATGTCGAGCCCCAGACCGCTACCGGAGAGACGGCGTGACGCTGCAATGATGAAGACGAACATGGCGATGCCGACGGCGAGGACGCGCCGCCCCTCGCGGCCACTCCGGGGGCGAGTCAATGTCGAGCCCCCGACCGCTACTGGAGAGACGGCGCGACACCGCGGCGGTGAAGACAAAAATGGTCCCGCCCGGACTGCGAAACCAGCAGCAGCGTGGTAGCATAGTAGTATTACCAGACCACGATGGGCGCCAACTGTCGTGGTATTCTGACGGGGGGCTTGCGACTCGACAGATGCCACAAGGGCTTAGTGTGAGGGTAAGGCTGCTGCTGATAGGACCGGGAGCGGGTATGCGAGTAGCGCGCGCTAGTTTACCCAGGTTCGGGGCTCTCTGGAGAGATAATACCCCTACTCCTGCATGTCCGAGTATATCTGGTATATCTGGTACATAGTGCTCCTGGAGCTGTATCATTGGTAAGTGCCATAGGCATCTGACTTTGTATATGCGGGTGGCCGGATGACCATGCATGCTCTCGTGGCCGAATGGTTATGGCCGTGGGTGTTCATGCGTGAGTGCATGTGTGTGCCCATGGGAGTGGATGGATGGACGTGTGCCTTATATAGGCATGGCTAGCTTACTATGTAAGCTACGTAGTGGCATGGGACAAGTGGGCATGGGGCACCATGCCCATGATGGGGTGGACGTGATGTGCATGCCTCCTTGTCCCTGGTGCACTTTATAAATAGTGCCCAGGGACAGATACACTGTAGATGATGTTGCGGTATGGTTGTCTTGTCGGTGCAGCAGTTGACTTCGGGCAGCCGGCTGGTTGGCGCAGTCGGCAGCCGGCAGCCGGCCGGGCAGCCGGTCAGGTGGAGCAGTCGGACGGTGAGCCGGCAGGAGCGGCCGGGCAGTCGGACTGAGGGGCTTTGCTAGCCCCGATGTCTGGAAATGTTGTCTTGCCGTCTTCGGGGTACCCATGGTCAATTACTCCGTCACATATGGCTCCTGCCGGTTGCCGCACTCATGACTCGCAGGTCATGAAACAGTAATGTACAAGCAACATTCACGGGCTATACCAAATCACAGTCTTTCCCTTCAAAAATGAGTCAGACGTTCTACCGCCAAAGATAAAACCTCCTGAAACTATATTTTCCAAGCGGATTTTGGCCTAGCCAGGAGCGCCGAAATCTCGAGGAGACATTTGTAATTGACATCCTTTGTGGGATCACCCTACTTAAAAGATCTACCATGAAAAAGAAGGGTTCATAAAAGGGATAAACTTTCACAGACAGTTTATATATGTGTGATATCGCATAGCCCCTTTTCACAGCGCATGGTGATCCCCATCTCCACGTGCGCGGTCTGCCCATGGTGATCTTCATCTCCATGCATGGTTGTCCTCGTGGTCATATCCATCTCCACGCCATGGTGTCAACCGCCAAGTGTTACATAAGATACTAGGCTATTACAAACTAATAGCTACTGAAGGTAAATTACATTAGATGGCTTCTCATGTTGACACGCAGGTCATTAATACAATAATGGGACTAACCATATGGCTCCTGCCGGTTGCCGCACTCATGAGTCGCAGGTCATGAAGCAATAAAGTACAAGCAACATTCATGGGCTATACCAAATCATAGTCATTCCCTGAAAAAATGAGTCATACGTTCTACCGCCGAAGATAAAACCTCCTGAAACTCTATTTTCCATGCGGATTTTGGCCTAGCCAGGAGCGCCGATATCTCGGGGAGGATTTTATAATTGACATCCTTTGAGGGATCGCCCTACTTAAAACATCTACCATGCAAAAGAAGGGTGCATAAAAGGGACAAACTTTCACAGGCAGTTTATATATGTGTGATATGGTATAGCCCCTTTTCACAGCTCATGGTGATCTCCCTCTCCACGTGGGCGGTCCGGCCATGGTGATCTTCATCTCCATGCATGGTTGTCCTCGTGGTGATCTCCTTCTCCACGCCATGGTGTCAACCGCCAAGTGTTACATAAGATACTACGCTATTACAAACTAATAGCTACTGAAAGTAAATTACATTACATGGCTTCTCATGTTGACACGCAGGTCATCAATACAATAATCGGACAACCATATGGCTCCTGCCGGTTGCCGCACGCATGACTCGCAGGTCATGAAACAATAATGTACAAGCAACATTCACGGGCTATAACAAATCACAGTGATTCCCTACAAAAATGAGTCGGACGTTCTACCGCCGAAAATAAAACCTCCTGAAACTCTATTTTCCAAGCGGATTTTGGCCTAGCTAGGAGCGCTGAAATCTCGGGGAGGCATTTATAATTGACATCTTTTGAGGGATCACCCTACTTAAAACATCTAGCATGCAAAGGAATGGTGCATAAAAGGGATAAACTTTCACAGGCAGTTTATATATGTGTGATATGGTGATCTTCATCTCCATGCATGGTTGTCCTCGTGGTGATCTCCATCTCCACTACATGGTGTCAACCGCCAAGTGTTACTGCAACATCCCAAATTTTCAATTTGGAATGTCATACATAGGTCATTGATGCATATCATATTTTAGCTGCATTTCGTTTCACGATCCTCAAAATTCTAAGCAACTCAAGGAACCTCAGAGAGAGTTGGGGATTTCATGTTTTTCATATTTGACTTTTATCAAATATCGAAACAAGGATCACTTTGGTTTATTTATTTTCTCTCCAAAATATTTCATAAAAAATATAAGAGAGGTGATAATATGACTTCACCAAAATAAATGAAATATTGGAGGAAAAAATATTTAAAAACATATTAATATTTTTTATTTTGTTTTTATTGGAATTTTATTTGAATTAGAAAAGGTGCATTTTTCAAAATTGCATTTTAGGCCAAGAAAATTTTCACCCTGTTCTAAATATTTTATTTAGACGGTGAAATTTTGTTTTAGTATTTATTAGATTTTTTTATTTATTTTTCTAGGATTTTATTTCGGCGGAATATGTTTAAAAAAAAAATCCCGTCGGACCGCACTAGGCCGAGGCCCAGCCGCGCGCCTCCCCGCACCGACTCGGGAAAGGACTCCCGAGCAGCACCGCCGCCGCCGCCAGGACGTGTCCGTCCCGGACACGTCGCCACCGCCCGCTCCCGCAAGCCAGTGCCGCCCTCCCCTCCTTAAAAGCCGCCACCCCACCCCCACTTCGCCACCCCACCCTGCCACCGCAGCCCGCAGCAGCAGCCGCCGCTGTCGACCCGCCTAGCGCCGCCGCCACCTCACCGCCGAGCCGCCTCGCGTGCCGCCCGCCTCGCCACCTCGCCGCCGCACCGCCCGCGCCACCTCGTCTTCGCCCGCGCCGCCGCCCCGCTCGCCGGAAGCCGCCGGAGCCGCGCCGGAGTTCGCAAATCGGTTTTTTTTTCTGTTTAGGTAAAAACCGTCGGTTTAAAAAAAAACTAGTTACGTTTTTTTAGATCGGTTCGTCGGTTTTCTCGGTTTAGTTTATTTAGCGGACGTTCGACCATACGTTCGTTTTAACGAACGGTTTTCGCCCATTAGTCACAGACGACGAATGTTCGTTCGTTAGCCTGTTCGTCCGTTTTTCTTTTTCTCAGGTTTTTCACGATTATTTTCAATCGCGATTTCTGATCCGATATTCGTTTTAGTTTATCTTTTCACTCGTTTATCGGAATCAGGCGATTCAAGCGCCTAGATCTTCATCTCGAAACCCTCTTTCTGTTTAACCAAATTGAACAAGATTTTGGTACTGTAAAATTTGACTTTAGTTCAAATTAGTAATCAGATCTTGTTTCTTGCGCAGTTTGAGTTTCGTTGCTCCGTTTGATTTGATTCTTTTTGCAAACCGGAGTTCTTAATTTGAACTTTCTGGTTAGATATTCTTATTTGAGTTTTAGCCGTGCATCTTTGATTGATTTCTTATGTATGCTATTTTTTGTTTGCGATAGAATTCCCGGAGTGCGAAGCGTGCTACTATGAGGCCCTAGGTTTTGCGTATCGTCAGCAAGGCAAGTAACACATTGATCATACTCTTTTCATACCCAGTTTTTATGCATTAGTTCCCATCCTCAAACACTGCATGATTAGGATGTCGGTAAATTGTGGGTTTGGGAAGTAGTTGATGAGGTAGAACCTATTGCCTTGTTTTGTTATCAATCCTTGGGATTACTTCTACATTATGCTTATATTGCTATGCTATGCTCGTAGACGTGGATTTGGTTCGAGTGTATCCATGACAGATGTGAGATTGTTAATTAATGGTTCAACTTAAGGTGGCAACTTTAATACACATTTAGGTGGATTGCTTGTTTGGGCACCTGGAGAATCCAGTGTTGTCCTAGTTTGAGTAAGTTGTGTGACCTCTTTCAGTGGTGGGCTAGCAGATGTGGAGGGAAAGTAGGTGTAACTGTCCACCCAGAGTAAAGAGTTAATGCTTCCGAAAGACTGTGTCTCGGTCATCCATTTCTCAAACATCATGTAGTGCGAGAAATCCAACGGAGGAGATCGAGTCTTGTGGGGAAAAGTGCGCAAACCTATGCAGAGTATACAATCTAATCATGGTTAGCCATGTCCCCGATTATGGACATCTTGAGTATCTAGTACTTGGCTTATCCTATTGTATCTCATCACTTTAATTTAATTTGTTGGGTTAATGAATTACTTTAATTGGGATTGAGCTGGAGGAACCTTCTCAATGATGTTTCAACTACCATGATAGTTAAAATAAAACTTATTCCTTTGTTGTAGGGAAAAATTGGCTTTTCGCAAAAACCTTATAGCCATAGAGCCTCCACCAGCCATATTTGCATATAGTGATAGCATTATTATGTTCATTGCTCTACTGTGTTACATTGCCAGCATATTCCATGTGCTGACCCGTTTTCAGGCTGCAACATATCATGTTGCAGACTTTTCAGACGAGGAGTAAGGTTTGCTAGGTCGTTGCCCTGCAGCTCAGCTATGCCGTTGGAGTTGATGGACTCACTTTATCTTCCAAGTCTTGCGTTGTTATCGTATTAGATGGCCTTAAGCCATATTTATTGTAATGAGTTCTCTTTTAAGACATTCGATGTAATAAGTGTGTGATTGCTACTCTGTTATAAATCCTTCGAGTACTGTGTGTGTCAGCATTACTGATCCAGGGATGACACTGAAGCACAGAGACTTGACCGTTTGAGGTCGGGTCACTACAGTTACATAAGATACTATGCTATTACAAACTAATAGCTACTGAAAGTAAATTACATTACATGGCTTCTCATGTTGACACGCAGGTCATTAATACAATAACGGGACAACCATATAGCAACTGCCGGTTGCCTCACTCGTGACTCGCAGGTCATGAAACAATAATGTACAAGAAACATTAATGGGCTATACCAAATCACAGTCATTTCCTGCAGAAATGAGTCAGACGTTCTACCGCCAAAGATAAAACCTCCTGAAACTCTATTTTCCAAGCGGATTTTGGCCTAGCCAGGAGCGCCGAAATCTCGGGGAGGCATTTATAATTGACATCTTTTGAGGGATCACCCTACTTATAACATCTACCATGCAAAAGAAGGGTGCATAAAAGGGATAAACTTTCACAGGCAGTTTATATATGTGCGAGATGGCATAGCCCCTTTTCACAGCGCATGGTGATCTCCATCTCCACGTGCGCACTCTGCCCATGGTGTTCTTCATCTCCATGCATGGTTGTCCCCGTGGTGATCTCCATCTCCATGCCATGGTGTCAACCGCCAAGTGTTACATAAGATACTATGCTGTTACAAACTAATTGGTACTGAAAGTAAATTACATTACATGGCTTCTCATGTTGACACACAGGTCATTAATATAATAATGGGGTAACCATCTGGATCCTGCCGGTTGCCGCACTCATGAGTCGCAGCTCATGAAGCAATAATGTACAAGAAACATTCATGGGCTATACCAAATCACAGTCATTCCCAGCAATAATGAGTCAGACGTTCTACCGCCGAAGATAAAACCTCCTGAAACTCTATTTTCCAAGCGGATTTTGGCCTAGCCAGGAGCGCTGAAATCTCAGGGAGGCATTTATAATTGACATCCTTTGAGGGATCACCCTACTTAAAACATCTACCATGCAAACGAAGGGTGCATAAAAAGGATAAATTTTCACAGGAAGTTTATATATGTGTGATATGGTATAGACCCTTTTCACAACGCATGGTGATCTCCCTCTCCACGTGCGCGGTCAGCCCATGGTGATCTTCATCTCCATGCATGGTTGTCCTCGTGGTGATCTCCATCTCCACGCCTTGGTGTCAACCGCCAAGTGTTACATAAGATACTATGCTATTACAAACAAATAGCTACTAAAAAAATTACATTACATGGCTTCTCATGTTGACACGCAGGTCATCAATACAATAATGGGACAACCATATGGCTCCTGCCGGTTGCCGCACTCATGACTAGCAGGTCATCAAAAAATAATGTACAAGCAACATTCATGGGCTATACCAAATCACAGGCATTCCCTGCAAAAATGAGTCAGACGTTCTACCGCCGAAGATAAAACGTCCTGAAACTCTATTTTCCAAGCGGATTTTGGCCTAGCCAGGAGCGCCAAAATATCGGGGAGCCATTTATAATTGACATCCTTCGAGGGATCACCCTACTTATAACATGTACCATGCAAAAGAAGGATGCATGTAACATCCCAAAATTCTATATTTTGGAATGTTATAATAAATAGATAGATTTGATTGATTGTTTGATTGATTGTGTGATATTGAGTGAAATTTGAAACTTTTTGAAAGATAAATGAGAGAGAATAAAAGGACTTTGCCAAACTTTCATTTTTTATTTATGATCTCCGTGAATTCAAATTCTTTTCAAATACAAAACCCTAGAGAGAAGATGACATGACTTCTTCCATTTAAATTAATGAAAAGGGTTTTGAAAATATTTGAATTTTACTTTGGAATATTTTCAAATTTAGAAACTTTAAGCAACTCAATGATTTTCATGAGAGAAGATAAAATGACTTCTTCAAAACATATGAAATATGAGTTTGAAGTTTAAAAGGATCAAATTCAAAGTCCTTTTTAAAGTATTTTCAATTTGGAGTTATTTGGGTTTTATTCAGAATTATTTTTCTCCAAAAATAAAATATATGGAAAATAGGGTAATATAATTCCCTACATCAGAAAATTGGAGAGAAATAAATTTGAAATCATTTTGGTATTTTTAAAATGATTTTTATGAGGTTTTATTGCAACAGTAGCACTCGTTGCTTTATTTAAATTTGTGTAAATTTTATTTGGCATTATAAAAATGTTCATGTTGTAGAAAATGTTGTTCTGAAAAAAATTTATATATTATTTGCCTATATAATTTTTTCGTTTTCTTTTGTTTTTATTATTTCTTTCTCTGTGTGTAAAAAAAGCCCTTCCCACCGAACCAGGCCGGCCCAGCCAACCGGGCCAGGCCAATCGTGGCCCAGCCGAGCCCCGCGCCCATCCCCGCAGGTCTCCGGTGCCCGCACGTCGCCGGTGATGACGTAGCCTCCGTCGTCGCCCTGCTAGCTGCCGTTGCCGCCGCCGCAAGCCGCCCCTCCCCGCAGCTCGCTGCCGCACCGCGCGCCGCACACTGCCACCGCCGGTGCCGCCTTGCCCCGCCTCGCCGGAGAGCCGCCGCCGCCGATTCCGCCGCCGATCTAGCCGCCGTCGCCGTCGAGGTCAAACCGATGCGAACCGGTACTAAACCGAACCTAAGACCGGTTTATTTTTCGGTTTCTATGGTTTTCTGTAAAACCCGTTTTTATATAATCCAGTTAATTTGCGAACACTGTTTACTCATCGCAGCGAACAGATTCGTTCGTTAGCGTTCTGTAACGAACGTTCATTATTTAGTCTTTTTCTTTTTCTTTTTAATTTCGGCCAGGGACCTATTTGTGATGACTTTATTTACTGACTAGTCCCTGATTTTCAAACAATCACTGCTTTTCGCTCGTTTGTCCAAATCCGACGAAACCAACGCCCACTTCTTCGTTATGATCTCCTCTATCCAGTAAAATAACTTGAACATACTTTTGAAAATTTAAAATATGATTTCAAATAGATTTGAATTTGAATCTTCTTTTGATTGTAACTTGAGTTTTATAACTCCGATTTAGTTGATTCTTTTTGCAAATCGAAGCTCTTGACCTAAACTTTCTGATAAGGCCAAATACACATAATTTTGGTACTATAAAAATTGTTTTATGGTGCAAGAGTTATTTGCTTGGTTTTTGATGCTTTCCGAATTGTTTTCTTCATTCTTTCCGATCTTTTGAGTGATTGCTTATGTGTGGTTACTATTGCTTGCTTACGATAGATTGACCGGAGTGTGACGAGTAGAACTATCAAGATTTTTGAGTGCGAATCATCTTCATCAACAGTACAGGCAAGTTTACACTTTGATCATATCCCTTTCATACCTAGTTTTTATGCATTAGTTTCACCCTCAAACATTGCATGAGTAGGATTGATAACATGTGGTATTGGGAAGTAGTTGATGAGGTAGGAACCTATTGCCCTGTATTCAAACCTTGGGAGTTACTATTACGTTATGCTTATATTGCCATGCTATGCTCGTAGACGTGGATTGGGTTTGAGTGTATCCATGACAGATGTGAGATTGTTAATTAATGGTGCAACTTAAGGTGGCAACTTAAATACACATCTGGGTGGATTGAGGCACCTGGGGAATCCAGTGATTGCCTGTATTTTTGGAAATCCCGGGGTACCGTGTGATTCTCCTATGGACTGCCACCCAGGCTCAAAAGGATCATGAGATTATTCATGCTAGAAACTTCCATGTGCAACCACAAGCCATTATGGGCTCTGGCATAGTTCAGTATGTTGTGTGACCTCTTTGAGTGGTAGGCTAGCAGATGTAGGGGATGTAGGTGGTACTGTCTACCCAGAGTAAAGAGTTAATGCTTCTGAAAGACTGTGTCTCGGTCATCCGTTTCTCAAACACCGTGTAGTGCGAGAAATCCAACGGAGGAGATCGAGTCTTGTGGGGAAAAGTGCGCAAACCTCTGCAGAGTGTACAAACTAATCTTGATTAGCCGTGTCCCCGGTTATGGACATCTTGAGTATCTGGTTCTTGGATTATCATGTTGATCTCATCACTCTATAATTAATTTGTTGGGTTGCTAATGATTACTTTTAATTGGGATTGAGAGGGGGTTTACCTTCTCAATGTTTTCAACAAACTTTGTAGTTAAATAAAATATATTCCTTTGCAGTATGGAAAAATTGGCTTTCCGCAAAAACATTATAACCATAGAGCTGTTCCACCAGCCATATATGCATGCAGTGATAGTTAGTATTCATCATTATCCTATGGTGTGAATTTGCCAGTACATTCA
This sequence comes from Aegilops tauschii subsp. strangulata, assembly GCF_002575655.3. NCBI lineage: Eukaryota > Viridiplantae > Streptophyta > Magnoliopsida > Poales > Poaceae > Aegilops > Aegilops tauschii. The sequence continues at coordinate 270,541,411 of NC_053037.3, read as the reverse complement.
ATTTACTGACCCTTTGTGGCTGCAACGTCTCATGTTGCAGGATTTTCTTACGACGAGTAAGTGATACGTTAGGGTTACGATTTCTACACTCAACTTTGCCGTTGGTGTTGATGGGAATCCACAACCTTGTTACTTCCTCTATTTGGATTGAGGTAATAATATTTTTACGTTACTTTATACATGTGATTTACCTCTGTTATAAATCCTCGAGTACTATGTGTGTCAGCATACCGATCCAGGGATGACACTTAAGCACAGATACTTGACCGTCTGAGGTCGGGTCACTACAAGATGGTATCAGAGCACATGTTGACTGTTGGACGTGACCCTAGAAACTGGCAAGCCCATAGGAAAAGATTTTCTCTACAACTTCATTTTTCAAAAAGATCTTTTACCTCTCTTCTCTTCTAAGCTTATTCAAATATTCCCTTTTAGTGAGACCATACCCCTTTCGCCTTTTGACCATACGAAGATTCAGCTGATGAGACCACTCCAAGAAGTACAAGATATCAGACAACTAAGACCACTTCGGAATGAAGAGGATTCTACCATGCATTATCATAATGGAAACTACAATGGTTGAAGACTCCGAAGACTAGGAGATTTTGAAGGCTCTGAAGAATTCCCAGATTTTTTATGACCTAGGAAGGCTACCCTTATGGAACTTGGCAGACTATGTAAGTTGTCAATACCCGAGATCAAGGTGTATCGGAGAAAGACCGGAGCATGGAGAGTTAAAAACCTCAAAGTTCTGTCAAGTAAACCCTAAGGCAGGAGATATCAACTATGGAATGATAGCTCATGGAATTGACTAGAGCAGAAACATGGCTATCCATGATGTTATCGCCCGCTTATGCTATTGTCGCCGTGCTGAGATGAGCATGCATTTCATCGGAAGGATTGGATGGTAGAAGGCTGATGGAGCATCTATGAGCAAAGGATGAAGTTTTAACCTTAGCTGGTGTATCGCCCGGATCTGGAGTGTTACATCAAGAAGTTAAGATGGACCTGCAGGAAGCAGTATTTGACAAGGAAGCGTTTCGTGAACAACTCAGGACCCAGAAGCTGAAAGTAGCCAAGCTAGAGGAGCAAAACCTTGAGATATCAAAGATTCGTCAGGAACTGAAGGATAGTAGGATCATGGTTCATGTCGAGGTTGATGAAACCCAGAAGTTTGGAACGCAACTCCAGAAATATTAAAGGACGTCACGATAGACTTTGCGACAACAGAGATGATCTGGCAAAAGAACTTGAGAAGGTCAAGCATGATCAGAAGAAGCCATCGAAGACATGAACAAGACTTGAAGAGTTTGGCGATTTTGAAGATTTATTGACCTTTAGAAGACCAAATCCCTGTTATACCTACGTTAGATGCGATGTTTGTGAGCTGTCATTAGTTTGATGTTTTTTCCGACAGCCACAAATAAAATCTGTCTTTTCAAAACTATTGTTTGTATTGTGTGCATCCCTCTCGATCTCTTTTATCTCACCCCAAAACCCTTGGATCCCAAAAGATGACAAATGGAGATGGACGAGTATTTCCGAGATTCATGACACAACCGGAGGTAGCACACTGGATACGGAACATGGAAGATCGCATGAAGGAGCACGGTATTGAAGGAGAGTATATGGTTCCATACACCCTACTAAAGATAACACAAGGTGCTGCAAAATGGCGAGAGATACACCAGGCCATACAAGGATGGAATGGAACCAATGCTTGGGATGAATTCAAGACGATTCTACTGAGGTCTCGTCTTACCCGAAAGCCATGTGAACCTAAAAGAGAAGAAGCCTTGTGCATGTAAGATTTGTGGAGAAATGGGACAGACCCATAAAGGACACAAGGATGAATGCCCTAATTGTGAAGGAAGTCACCCAACTGAAGAATGCCCAACTAGGCAGATCACTTGTTTCTTGTGTGAAGGGACTACCCACTACCCTGCTCAGTGTCACATTTACCCCATGGTACAAAGAACCATCCAACAGAAGAAAGAAGCAATGAAAGGAGCCCTAATGGAAATTTTAGAAGAACCTGTGATGAAGGAAGAGGTGGAGGACACACCCGAAGAAGACCCAATTAAACACTGCACCAAGTCATGCTATTCATGTGGAGAAGAAGGACACATCTCCCAGAATTGTTTGAATGGGGATCTAGTAGAATTCCCGACAGAAGAAGTAGAGTATGACCCACAGGAAATAGAAGCCCTGATTGGAACGGAAAAGTCTAGAAAGAGAAGTAGATTGGATTCCAGGAAGGATCTGAGTCATATCACCTGTTACAGGTGCCAGGGTTGAGGTCATTACGCCTATAAATGTCGAAAGCAGAAGCCAAGAGCCCAATGGGCGGACACCATCCCCAAGAAGCCTAAAGAATTATTGGAAGTTATGTGTTTACGCTGCAAGGAAACATGACACTATGCAAATAAATGTCCCGACAAGATGAAAGCTGGAGCTAAGTAGTTGAGACTTAATATTGGTAATAGGCGTAGTAGGAAGCATTTTTTGGGGGGATATGGAGTGAGTTATGGAATAGAAGTTTGAGATATTGTAATGAATTCATGAAAGCAATAAAGTTCTTGTGTCATGATTTCATACGCTGAATCTTTATGAGTTGTTACCCTATGAAGAAAGAGTTTGACCATTTTCGAGGATATGAGAAGTATGGTCTATGGATGAGTTTGTGCATTTTAAGGGTGGTAGTACCCTGTGAGGACACTTGACCCCTGGAAAGGATAATGATGTTCCACAGAGTGGACTTCATAAGTACGAGTTTTATCTCGATATGTGGGATACCTCAAGTGGATGAAGAGATGAAGTACTATTGGATATAAAGGAGATATGATGTTGGTAATATGGAACAATTGTAACTCCATGAGGAGTTTGAGTAATCACGTATGAGTTTGGTACAAATAGAAGGAAGAAAGACAGTACAATTGGATGGATTTAAGAATGCTAGAACTGGATGTTCGAATAGTGATCAGTTGCCCCAATGATGAGTTCAAGGATTTCAAGTGATGAGATGGGCCATAACCCACAGGCCCCAGGACCTGCAAAAAAGCAAGCACACTCTTGCTGAAGGAAAAACCCTGGAAGAAGTTACGATTTTATAGCAGTTTACGCAAAACCTGAGAGTTGTGAAGGAACGATAGATGTTTGTTTGGCTTGCAGAATAAATGGATGTATCTGAACCTAGTTCGTTGACAAGAGAAATTCTGTAATGCTTGTGAGGATGACCGAGTGTTAGAATGCGAGATTCGCTAAACCATATACAGGGTAATGATTTGGGTGCGGGATGGATTGATCACCATACCGACTTACTCTTATTATTCGCCTTGCTATACGGGATGGTAAATCTGAGTGACTTACCTACTGTAGAGAAACGATGATATTAAACCTTGTTTAAACCTTAGAATGGTATAGGTATTTTTCCCTTGTACAAGACAGCTGTTGCCAACCGTGGGTTATACGGTGAGGATCAACCCAGACCCATTTCCTGCAGGAGAAACCATAATTGGATGACCGCCTTGAGATATCGATAGTTGATTTGTATTGGCGGCAGACCCGTCAGCTAAGAAGACCCAATCTCGGAATAACCTTACCAAGATGAAAGGGCAGAAGAATTGCGGTAAAGGTTATGCCACTACCGGAAGAGCCCAGAGAAGGAATTTTCCCGAGAATTTGAGAAGACCGGCCCCGTCAAGAATAAGGATGGAGTATATGTGTTTACATGGAACCGTTACCATGTTTCTAAGGGTGGTAGCACCCCAGACCCCTGGAGACGATCGATGGATTTTGAGAAGACCCCGACCCTAACCTATTTCTTTCTAGCCTCTCCGAATCTCGAGGACGAGATTCATTTTAAGGGTGGTAGGTTTGTAACATCCCAAAATTCTAAATTTTGAATGTTATAATAAATAGATAGATTGGATTGATTGTTTGATTGATTGTGTGATATTGAGTGAAATTTGAAACTTTTTGAAAGTTAAATGAGAGGGAATAAAAGGACTTTCCCAACTTCCATTTTTCATTTATGATCTTCGTGAATTCAAATTCTTTTCAAATACAAAACCCTAGAGAGAAGATGACATGACTTCTTCCATTTAAATAAATGAAAAGGGTTTTGAAAATATTTCAATTTCACTTTGGAATATTTTCAAATTTAGAAACTTTAAGCAACTCAGTGATTTTCATGAGAGAAGATAAAATGACTTCTTCAAAACATATGAAATATGAGTTGGAAGTTTAAAAGGATCAAATTCAAAGTCCTTTTGAAAGTATTTTCAATTTGGAGTTATTTGGGTTTTATTCAAAATTAGTTTTCTCCAAAAATAAAATATATGGAAAATAGGGTAACATGATTCCCTACATCAGAAAATTGGAGAGAAATAAATTTGAAATCATTTTGGTATTTTAAATTGATTTTTATAAGGTTTTATTGCAACAGTAGCACTCTTTGCTTTATTTAAATTTGTGTAAATTTTATTTGGCATTATAAAAATGTTCATGTTGTAGAAAATGTTTTTCTGAAAACTTTTGATATATTATTTGCCTATATAATTTTTTTCATTTTGTTTTGTTTTTATTATTTCTTTCTCTGTCTGTAAAACAACCTTCACACCGAACCGGCGCCGCCCCGCCAACCGGGCCAGGCCCGCCGCGGCCCAGCCGAGCCCCGCGCCCGTCCCCGCAGGTCTCCGGCACCCGCACGTCGCCGGTGACGCCGTAGCCGCCGCGAACTCCTGCACCGCCTCGCCTTGCCCCTCCCGCAAGCCTCCCCGCCCTCCCCTTTATATAGCCCGCTCCCCGCCGTCGCCGCCTCTGCTCCTCCCCTCGCTCCGCCACCCCACGCCCGATCCGCCGCCGCCGCCGTCGGTTGCCGCCGCCGTCGCCCAACTAGCTGCCGTTGCCGCCGCCGCTCGCTGCCGCACCGCGCGCCGCACGCCGCCACCGCCCGCGCCGCCTTGCCCCGCCTCGCCGGAGAGCCGCCGCCGCCGATTGCGCCGCCGATCTAGCCGCCGTCGCCGTTGAGGTCAAACCGATGCGAACCGGTACTAAACCGAACCTAAGACCGGTTTATTTTTCGGTTTCTCTAGTTTTCTGTAAAACCCGTTTTTTATATAATCCAGTTAATTTGCGAACGGTCACTGTTTAACCCATCGCAGCGAACGGATTCGTTCGTTAGCGTTCTGTAATGAACGTTCATTATTTAGTCTTTTACTCTCTTTTTTAATTTCGGCCAGGGACCTATCTGTGATGACTTTATTTACAGATTAGTCCCTGATTTTCAAACGATCACTGCTTTTCGCTCGTTTGTCCAAATCCGATGAAACCAATGCCCACTTCGTCATTATGACCTCCTTTATCCAATAAAACAACTTGAACATGCTTTTGAAAATTTAAAATATCATTTCAAATAGATTTGAATTTGAATCTTCTTTTGATCGGAACTTGAGTTTTATAACTCCGATTTAGTTGATTCTTTTTGCAAATCGAAGCTCTTGACCTAAACTTTCTGATAATGCCAAATACACATAATTTTGGTACTGTTAGAAATTATTTTATGTTGCAAGAGTTATTTGCTTGGTTTTTTATGATTTCCGAATTGTTTTCTTCGTTCTTTCCGATCTTTTGAGTGATTGCTTATGTGTGGTTACTATTGCTTGCTTACTATAGATTGACCGGAGTGTGATGAGTAGAACTATCAAGATTTTTGAGTGCGAATCATCTTCATTAACAGTACAGGCAAGTTCACACTTTCATCATATCCCTTTCATACCCAGTTTTTATGCATTAGTTTCACCCTCAAACATTGCATGAGTAGGATTGATAACATGTGGGTATTGGGAAGTAGTTGATGAGGTAGGAACCTATTGCCCTGCATTCAAACCTTGGGAGTTACTATTACGTTATGCTTATATTGACATGCTATGCTCGTAGACGTGGATTGGGTGTGAGTGTATCCATGACAGATGTGAGATTGTTAATTAATGGTTCAACTTAAGGTGGCAACTTAAATACACATCTGGGTGGATTGAGGCACCTGGGGAATCCAGTGATTGCCTGTATTTTTGGAAATCCTAGGGTACCGTGTGATTCTCCTATGGACTGCCACCCAGGCTCAAAGGGATCATGAGATTATTCATGCTATAAACTTCCGTGTGCAGCCACAAGCCATTATGGGCTCTGGCATAGTTGAGTATGTTGTGTGACCTCTTTCAGTGGTAGGCTAGCAGATGTAGGGGCTGTAGGTGGTACTGTCTACCCAGAGTAAAGAGTTAACGCTTCTGAAAGACTGTGTCTCGGTCATCCGTTTCTCAAACACCGTGGAGTGCGAGAAATCCAACGGGGGAGATCGAGTCTTGTGGGGAAAAGTGCGCAAACCTCTGCAGAGTGTACAAACTAATCTTGATTAGCCGTGTCCCCGGTTATGGACATCTTGAGTATCTGGTTCTTGGATTATCATGTTGATCTCATCACTCTATAATTAATTTGTTGGGTTGTTAATGATTACTTTTAATTGGGATTGAGAGGGGATTTACCTTCTCAATGTTTTCAACAAACTTTGTAGTTAAATAAAATATATTCCTTTGCAGTAGGGAAATATTGGCTTTTCGCAAAAACATTATAACCATAGAGCTTTTCCACCAGCCATATATGCATGTAGTGATTGTTATTATTCATCATTATCCTATGGTGTGAATTTGCCAGTACATTCAATGTACTGACCCTTTGTGGCTGCAATGCCTCATGTTGCAGGATTTTCTTACAATGAGTAAGTGATATGTTAGGGTTACGATTTCTGCACTCAACTTTGCCGTTGGTGTTGATGGGAATCCACAACCTTGTTACTTCCGCTATTTGGATTGAGGTAATAATATTTTTACGTTACTTTATACATGTGATTAACCTCTGTTATAAATCCTCGAGTACTGTGTGTGTCAGCATACCGATCCAGGGATGACACTTAAGCACAGAGACTTGACCGTCTGAGGTCGGGTCGCTACAAGATGGTATCAGAGCACATGTTGACTGTAGGACGTGACCCTAGAAACTGGCAAGCCCATAGGAAAAGATTTTCTCTATAACTTCATTTTTCAAAAAGATCTTTTACCTCTCTTCTCTTCTAAGCTTATTCAAATATTCCCTTTTAGGGAGACCATACCCCTTTCCCATTTTGACCATACGAATATTCGGCTGATGAGACCACTCCAAGAAGTACAAGATACCGGACAACTAAGACCACTTCGGAATGAAGAGGATTTTACAATGCATTATCATATTGGAAACTACAACGGTTGAAGACTCCGAAGACTAGGAGATTTTGAAGGCTCTAAAGAATTCCCAGATTTTTTATGACCTAGGAAGGCTACCCTTATGGAACTTGGCAGACTATGGAAGTTGTCAATACCCGAGATCAAGGTGTATCGGAGAAAGACCGGAGCATGGAGAGTTAAAAACCTCAAAGTTCTGTCAAGTAAACCCTAAGGCAGGAGATATCAACTATGGAATGATAGCTCATGGAATTGACAAGAGCAGAAACATGGCTATCCATGATGTTATCGCCCGCTTATGCTATTGTCTCGTGCTGAGATGAGCATGCATTTCATCGGAAGGATTGGATGGTAGAAGGCTGATGGAGCATCTATGAGCAAAGGACGAAGTTTTAACCTTAGCTGGTGTATCGCCCAGATCTGGAGTGTTACATCAAGAAGTTAAGATGGACTTGCAGGAAGCAGTATTTGACAAGGAAGCATTTCGTGAAGAACTCAGGACCCAGAAGCTGAAAGTAGCCAAGCTAGAGGAGCAAAACCTTGAGACATCAAAGATTCGTCAGGAACTGAAGGACAGTAGGATCATGGTTCATGTCGAGGTTGATGAAACCCAGAAGTTTGGAATGCAACTCCAGAAATATTAAAGGACGTCACGATAGACTTTGCGACAACAGAGATGATCTGGCAAAAGAACTTGAGAAGGTCAAGCACGATCAGAAGAAGCCATCGAAGACATGAACAAGACTTGAAGAGTTTGGCGATTTTGAAGATTTATTGACCTTTAGAAGACCAAAGCCCTGTTATACCTACATTAGATGCGACGTTTGTGAGCTGTCATTTGTTTGATGTTTTTTCCGACAGCGACAAATAAAATCTGTCTTTTCAAAACTATTGTTTGTATTGTGTGCGTCCCTCTCGATCTCTCTTATCTCACCCCAAAACCCTTGGATCCCAAAAGATGATGAATGGAGATGGACGAGTATTTCCGAGATTCATGACACAACCGGAGGTAGCACACTAGATACGGAACATGGAAGATCGCATGAAGGAGCATGATATTGAAGGAGAGCATATGGTTCCATACACCCTACGAAAGATCACACAAGGTGCTACAAAATGGCGAGAGATACACCAAGCCATACAAGGATGGAATTGAACCAATGTTTGGGATGAATTCAAGACGATTCTACTGAGGTCTCGTCTTACCCAAAAGCCATGTGAACCTAAAAGAGAAGAAGCCTTGTGCATGTAAGATTTGTGGAGAAATGGGACACACCCATAAAGAACACAAGGATGAATGCCCTAATTGTGAAGGAAGTCACCCAACTGAAGAATGCCCAACTACGCAGATCACTTGTTTCTTGTGTGAAGGGACTACCCACTACCCTGCTCAGTGTCACATTTACCCCATGGTACAAAGAACCATCCAGCATAAGAAAGAAGATATGAAAGGAGCCCTAATGGAAATTTTAGAAGAACTTGTGATGAAGGAAGAGATGGAGGACACACCCGAAGAAGACCCAATTAAACACTGCACCAAGTCATGCCATTCATGTGGAGAAGAAGGACACATCTCCCAGAATTGTTTGAATGGGGATCTAGTAGATTTCCCAACAGAAGAAGTAGAGTATGACCGACAGGAAATAGAAGCCCTAATTGGAACAGAAAGTCTAGAAAGAGAAGTAGATTGGATTACAGGAAGGATCTGAGTCATATCACCTGTTACAGGTGCCAGGGTTTAGGTCTTTACGCCTATAAATGTCGAAAGAAGAAGCCAAGAGCCGAAAGGGCGGACACCATCCCCAAGAAGCCTAAAGACTTATCGGAAGTTATGTGTTTACGCTGCAAGGAAACAGGACACTATGCAAATAAATGTCCCGACAAGATGAAAGCTGGAGCTAAGTAGAATTTATTATTGGTAATAAGCGTAGTAGGAAGCATTGTTTTTGGGGGATATGGAGTGAGTTATGGAATGGAAGTTTGAGATATTGTAATGAATTCATGAAAGCAATAAAGTTCTTGTGTCATGATTTCATACGCTGAATCTTTATGAGTTGTTACCCTATGAGGAAAGGGTTTGACCATTTTCGAGGATATGAGAAGTATGGTCTATGGATGAGTTTGTGCATTTTAAGGGTTGTAGTACCCTGTGAGGACCCTTGACCCCTGGAAAGGATAATGATGTTCCACAGAGTGGACTTCATAAGTACGAGTTTTATCTCGATATGTGGGATACCTCAAGTGGACGAAGAGATGAAGTACTATTGGATATAAAGGAGATATGATGTTGGTAATATGGAACAATTGTAACTCCATGAGGATTTTGAGTAATCACGTATGAGTTTGGTACAAATAGAAGGAAGAAAGACAGTACAATTGGATGGATTTAAGAATGCTAGGAAGCTGGATGTTGGAATAGTGATCAGTTGCCCCACTGATGAGTTCAAGGATTTGAAGTGATGAGATGGGCCATAACCCACAGGCCCCAGGACCTGCCAAAAAGCAATAACACTCTTGCTGAAGGAAAAACCCTGGAAGAAGTTACGATTTTATAGCAGTTTACGCAAAACCTGAGAGTTCTGAAGGAACGATTGATGTTTGTTTGGCTTGCAGAATCAATGGATGTATGCGAACCTAGTTCGTTAACAAGAGAAATTCTGCAATGCTTGTGAGGATGACCGAGTGTTAGAATGCGACATTCGCTAAACCATATACAGGGTAATGATTTGGGTGCGGGATGGATTGAACACCATACCGACTTACTCTTATTATTCGCCTTGCTATACGGGATGGTAAATCTGAGTGACTTACCTAGAGTCGAGAGACGACGATATTAAACCTTGTTTAAACCTTAGAATGGTATAGGTATTTTCCCTTGTACAAGGCAGCTGTTGCCAACCGTAGTTTATACGGTGAGGATCAACCCAGACCCATTTCCTGCAGGAGAAACCATTATTGGATGACCGCCATGACATATCGATAGTTGATTTGTATTGGCACCAGACCCGTCAGCTAAGAAGACCCAATCTCGGAATAACCTTACCAAGATGAAAGGGCAGAAGAATTGCGGTAAAGGTTATGCCACTACCGGAAGAGCCCAGATAAGGAATTTTCCCGAGAATTTGAGAAGACCGGCCCCGTCAAGAACAAGGATGGAGTATATGACTTTACATGGAACCGTTACCATGTTTCTAAGGGTGGTAACACCCCAGACCCCTGGAGACGATCGATGGATTTTGAGAAGACCCCGACCCTAACCTATTTCTTTCTAGCCTCTCCGAATCTCGAGGACGACATTCATTTTAAGGGTGGTAGGTTTGTAAAATCCCAAAATTCTAAATTTTGTAATGTTATAATAAATAGATAGATTTGGTTGATTGTTTGATTGATTGTGTGATATTGAGTGAAATTCGAAACTTCTTGAAAGTTAAATGAGAGGGAATAAAAGGACTTTCCCAAACTTTCATTTTTCATTTATGATCTCCGTGAATTGAAATTCTTTTCAAATACAAAACCCTAGAGAGAAGATGACATGACTTCTTCCATTTAAATAAATGAAAAGGGTTTTGAAAATATTTGAATTTCACTTTGAAATATTTTCAAATTTAGAAACTTTAAGCAACTCAATGATTTTCATGAGAGAAGATAAAATGACTTCTTCAAAACATATTTTCAATTTGGAGTCCTTTTGAAAGTATTTTCAATTTGGAGTTATTTGGGTTTTATTCAAAATTATTTTTCTCCAAAAATAAAATATATGGAAAATAGGGTAACATGATTGGCTACATCAGAAAATTGGAGAGCAATAAATTTGAAATCATTTTGGTACTTTTAAAATGATTTTTTATGAGGTTTTATTGCAACAGTAGCACTCTTTGCTTTATTTAAATTTGTGTAAATTTAATTTGGCATTATAAAAATGGTCATGTTGTAGAAAATGTTTTTCTGAAAATTCTTGATATATTATTTGCCTATATAATTTTTTAATTTTCTTTTGTTTTTATTATTTCTTTCTGTGTGTGTAAAAAAAACCCTTCCCAGCGAACCGGGCCGGCCCAGCCTACCGGGCCAGGCCAGCCGCGGCCCAGCCGAGCCCCGTGCCCGTCCCCGCAGGTCTCCGGCGCCCGCACGTCGCCGGCGACGCCGTAGCCGCCGCAGACTCCTCCACCTCCTCGCCTTGCCCCTCCCGCAAGCCTCCCCGACCCTCCCCTTTATATAGCCCACTCCCCGCCGTCGCCGCCTCTGCTCCTTCCCTCGCGCCGCCACCCCGTGCCCGATCCTCCGCCCCAGCTGTCGGTTGCCGCCACCGTCGCCCCGCTAGCTGTCGTTGCCCCCGCCGCAAGCCGCCGCTCACCGCCGCTCGCTACCGCACCGCGCGCCGCCACCGCCCGCGCCGCCTTGCCCCGCCTCGCCGGAGAGCCGCCGCCGCCGATTGCGCCGCCGATCTAGCCGCCGTCGCCATTGAGGTCAAACCGATGCGAACCGGTACTAAACCGAACCTAAGACCGGTTTATTTTTCGGTTTCTCTGGTTTTCGGTAAAACTCGTTTTTTATATAATCCAGTTAATTTGTGAACGGTCACTGTTTAACTCATCGCAGCGAACGGATTTGTTTGTTAGCATTCTGTAACGAATGTTCATTATTTAGTCTTTTTTTTCTTTTTAATTTCGGCCAGGGACCTACCTGTGATGACTTTATTTACACATTAGTCCCTGATTTTCAAACGATCACTGCTTTTCGCTCGTTTGCCCAAATCCGACGAAACCAATGCCCACTTCTTCGTTATGATCTCCTCTATCCAGTAAAACAACTTGAACATGCTTTTGAAAATTTAAAATATGATTTCAAATGGATTTGAATTTGAATCTTCTTTTGATCGTAACTTGAGTTTTATAACTCCGATTTAGTTGATTCTTTTTGCAAATCGAAGCTCTTGACCTAAACTTTCTGATAAGGCCAAATACACATAATTTTGGTACTATTAGAAATTGTTTTATGTTGCAAGAGTTATTTGCTTGGTTTTTGATGCTTCCCGAATTGTTTTCTTCATTCTTTCCGATCTTTTGAGTGATTGCTCATGTGTGGTTACTATTGCTTGCTTACGATAGATTAACCGGAGTGTGGAGAGTAGAACTATCAAGATTTTTGAGTGCGAATCATCTTCATCAAAAGTACAGGCAAGTTCACACTTTGATCATATCCCTTTCATACCTAGTTTTTATGCATTAGTTTCACCCTCAAACATTGCATGAGTAGGATTGATAACATGTGGGTATTGGGAAGTAGTTGATGAGGTAGGAACCTATTGCCCTGCATTCAAACCTTGGGAGTTACTATTACGTTATGCTTATATTGCCATGCTATGCTCGTAGACGTGGATTGGGTTTGAGTGTATCCATGACAGATGTGAGATTGTTAATTAATGGTTCCACTTAAGGTGGCAACTTAAATACACATCTGGGTGGATTGAGGCACCTGGGGAATCCAGTGATTGCCAGTATTTTTGGAAATCCCGGGGTACCGTGTGATTCTCCTATGGACTGCCACCCAGGCTCAAAGGGATCATGAGATTATTCATGCTAGAAACTTCCGTGTGCAGCCACAAGCCATTATGGGCTCTGGCATAGTTGAGTATGTTGTGTGACCTCTTTCAGTGGTAGGCTAGCAGATGTAGGGGATGTAGGTGGTACTGTCTACCCAGAGTAAAGGGTTAACGCTTCTGAAAGACTATGTCTCGGTCATCCGTTTCTCAAACACCGTGTAATGCAAGAAATCCAACGGAGGAGATCGAGTCTTTTGGGGAAAAGTGCGCAAACCTCTACAGAGTGTACAAACTAATCTTGATTAGCCGTGTCCCCAGTTATGGACATCTTGAGTATCTGGTTCTTGGATTATCATGTTGATCTCATCACTCTATAATTAATTTGTCGGGTTGTTAATGATTACTTTTAATTGGGATTGAGAGGGGGTTTACCATCTCAATGTTTTCAACAAACTTTGTAGTTAAATAAAATATATTCCTTTGCATTAGGGAAAAATTGGCTTTTCGCAAAAACATTATAACCATAGAGCTTTTCCACCAGCCATATATGCATGTAGTGATAGTTATTATTCATCATTATCCTATGGTGTGAATTTGCTAGTACATTCGATGCACTGACCCTTTGTGGCTGCAACGTCTCATGTTTGCAGGATTTTCTCACGACGAGTAAGTGATACGTTAGGGTTACGATTTCTACACTCAACTTTGCCGTTGGTGTTGATGGGAATCCACAACCTTGTTACTTCCGCTATTTGGATTGAGGTAATAATATTTTTACGTTACTTTATACATGTGATTTACCTCTGTTATAAATCCTCGAGTACTGTCTGTGTCAGCATACCGATCCAGGGATGACACTTAAGCACAGACACTTGACCGTCTGAGGTCGGGTCGCTACAGTGCATAAAAGGGATAAACTTTCACAGGCAGTTTATATATGTGTGATATGGTATAGCCCCTTTTCACAGCGCATGGTGATCTCCATCTGCACGTGCGTGGTCTGCCCATGGTGATCTTCATCTCCATGCATGGTTGTCCTCGTGGTGATCTCCATCTCCATGCCCTGGTGTCAACCTCCAAGTGTTACATAAGATACTATGCTATTACAAACTAATAGCTACTGAAAGTAAATTACATTACATGGCTTCTCATGTTGACACGCAGGTCATTAATATAATAATGGGACAACCATATGGATCCTGCCGATTGCCGCACTCATGAGTCGCAGATCATGAAGCAATAATGTACAAGCAACATTCATGGGCCATACCAAATCACAGTCATTCCCTGCAAAAATGAGTCAGACGTTCTACCGCCGAAGATAAAACCTCCTGAAACTCCATTTTCCAAGAGGATTTTGGCCTTGCCAGGAGCGCCGTAATCTCAGGGAGGCATTTATAATTGACATCCTTTGGGGGATCACCCTACTTAAAACATCTACCATGCAAAAGAAGGGTGCATAAAAGGGATAAACTTTCACAGGCAGTTTATATATGTGTGATATGGTATAGCCCCTTTTCACAACGAATGGTGATCTCCCTCTCCATGTGCGCGGTCAGCCCATGGCGATCTTCATCTCCATGCATGGTTGTCCTCGTGGCGATCTCCATCTCCATGCCACGGTGTTAACCGCCAAGTGTTAGATAAGATACTATGCTATTACAAACTAATAGCTACTGAAAGTAAATTACGTTACATGGTTTCGCATGTTGACACGCAGGTCATCAATACAATAATGGGACAACCATATGGCTCCTGCCGGTTGCCGCACACATGACTCACAGGTTATCAAAAAATAATGTAGAAGCAACATTCACGGGCTATACCAAATCACAGTCGTTCCCTGCAAAATGAGTCAGACGTTCTACCGCCAAAGATAAAACCTCCTGAAACTCTATTTTCCAAGCGGACTTTGGCCTGGCCAGGAGCGCCAAAATCTCGGGGAGGCATTTATAATTGACATCCTTTGAGGGATCACCCTACTTAAAACATCTACCATGCCAAGGAATGGTGCATAAAAGGGATAAACTTTCACAGGCAGTTTATATATGTGTGATATGGTATAGCCCCTTTTCACAACGCTTGGTGATCTCCCTCTCCACGTGCGCGGTCCGCCCATGGTGATTTTCATCTCCATGCATGGTTGTCCTCGTTGTGATCTCCATCACCACGCATGGTGTCAACCGCCAAGTGTTACATAAGATACTATGCTTTTACAAACTAATAGTTACTGAAAGTAAATTACATTACATGGCTTCTCATGTTGACACGCAGGTCATCAATACAATAAAGGGACAACCATATGGCTCCTGCCGGTTGCCGCACTCATGACTCGCAGGTCATGAAACAATAATGTACAAGCAACATTCACGGGCTATACCAAATCACAGTCATTCCCTGCAAAAATGAGTCAGACGTTCCACCGCCGAAGATAAAACCTCCTGAAACTCTATTTTGCAAGCGGATTTTGGCCTAGCCACGAGCGCCGAAATCTCGGGGAGGCATTTATAATTGACATCCTTTGAGGAATCACCCTACTTATAACATCTACCATGGAAAAGAAGGGTGCATAAAAGGGATAAAGTTTCACAGGCAGTTTATATATGTGCGATATGGCATAGCCCCTTTTCACAGCGCATGGTGATCTCCATCTGCACGTGCGCGGTCTGCCCATGGTGATCTTCATCTCCATGCATGGTTGTCATCACGGTGATCTCCATCTCCATGCCATGGTGTCAACCGCCAAGTGTTACATAAGATACTATGCTATTACAAACTAATAGCTACTGAAAGTAAATTACATTACATGGCTTCTCATGTTGACACGCGGGTCATTAATACAATAATGGGACAACCATACGGCTCCTGCCAGTTGTCGCACTCATGAGTCGCAGCTCATGAAGCAAAAATGTGCAAGCAACATTCATGGGCTATACCAAATCACGGTCATTCCCTGCAAAAATGAGTTAGACGTTCTACCACCAAAGATAAAACCGCCTGAAACTCTATTTTCCAAGCGGATTTTGGCCTAGCCAGGAGCGCCGAAATCTCGGGAGGCATGTATAATTGACATGCTTTGAGGGATCACCCTACTTAAAACATCTACCATGCAAAATAAGGGTGCATAAAAGGGATAAACTTTCACAGGCAGTTTATATATGTGTGATATGGTATAGACCCTTTTCACAGCGCATGGTGATCTCCCTCTCCACGTGCGCCGTCAGCCCATGGTGATCTTCATCTCCATGCATGGTTGTCCTCGTGGTGATATCCATCTCCATGCCATGGTGTCAACCGCCAAGTGTTACATAAGATACTATGCTATTACAAACTAATAGCTACTGAAAGTAAATTACATTACATGGCTTCTCATGTTGACACGTAGGTCATTAATATAATAATGGGACAACCATATGGATCCTGCCGATTGCCGCACTCATGAGTCGCAGATCATGAAGCAATAATGTACAAGCAACATTCATGGGCCATACCAAATCACAGTCATTCCCTGCAAAAATGAGTCAGACGTTCTACCGCCGAAGATAAAACCTCCTGGAACTCCATTTTCCAAGAGGATTTTGGCCTTGCCAGGAGCGCCGTAATCTCAGGGAGGCATTTATAATTGACATCCTTTGGGGCATCACCCTACTTAAAACATCTACCATGCAAAAGAAGGGTGCATAAAAGGGATAAACTTTCACAGGCAGTTTATATATGTGTGATATGGTATAGCCCCTTTTCACAGCGAATGGTGATCTCCCTCTCCATGTGCGCGGTCAGCCCATGGCGATCTTCATCTCCATGCATGGTTGTCCTCGTGGCGATCTCCATCTCCACGCCATGGTGTTAACCGCCAAGTGTTAGATAAGATACTATGCTATTACAAACTAATAGCTACTGAAAGTAAATTACGTTACATGGCTTCGCATGTTGACACGCAGGTCATCAATACAATAATGGGACAACCATATGGCTCCTGCCGGTTGCCGCACACATGACTCACAGGTTATCAAAAAATAATTTAGAAGCAACATTCACGGGCTATACCAAATCACAGTAGTTCCCTGCAAAAATGAGTCAGACCTTCTACCGCCAAAGATAAAACCTCCTGAAACTCTATTTTCCAAGCGGACTTTGGCCTGGCCAGGAGCGCCAAAATCTCGGGGAGGCATTTATAATTGACATCCTTTGAGGGATCACCCTACTTAAAACATCTACGATGCCAAGGAATGGTGCATAAAAGGGATAAACTTTCACAGGCAGTTTATATATGTGTGATATGGTATAGCCCCTTTTCACAGCGCTTGGTGATCTCCCTCTCCACGTGCGCGGTCCGCCCATGGTGATTTTCATCTCCATGCATGGTTGTCCTCGTTGTGATCTCCATCACCACGCATGGTGTCAACCGCCAAGTGTTACATAAGATACTCTGCTTTTACAAACTAATAGTTACTGAAAGTAAATTACATTACATGGCTTCTCATGTTGACACGCAGGTCATCAATACAATAAAGGGACAACCATATGGCTCCTGCCGGTTGCCGCACTCATGACTCGCAGGTCATGAAACAATAATGTACAAGCAACATTCACGGGCTATACCAAATCACAGTCATTCCCTGCAAAAATGAGTCAGTCGTTCTACCGCCGAAGATAAAACCTCCTGAAACTCTATTTTGCAAGCGGATTTTGGCCTAGCCACGAGCGCCGAAATCTCGGGGAGGCATTTATAATTGACATGCTTTGAGGGATCACCCTACTTAAAACATCTACCATGCAAAATAAGGGTGCATAAAAGGGATAAACTTTCACAGGCAGTTTATATATGTGTGATATGGTATAGACCCTTTTCACAGCGCATGGTGATCTCCCTCTCCGCGCCGTCAGCCCATGGTGATCTTCATCTCCATGCATGGTTGTCCTCGTGGTGATCTCCATCTCCATGCCATGGTGTCAACCGCCAAGTGTTACATAAGATACTATGCTATTACAAACTAATAGCTACTGAAAGTAAATTACATTACATGGCTTCTCATGTTGACACGCAGGTCATTAATATAATGATGGGACAACCATATGGATCCTGCCGATTGCCGCACTCATGAGTCGCAGATCATGAAGCAATAATGTACAAGCAACATTCATGGGCCATACCAAATCACAGTCATTCCCTGCAAAAATGAGTCAGACGTTCTACCGCCGAAGATAAAACCTCCTGGAACTCCATTTTCCAAGAGGATTTTGGCCTTGCCAGGAGCGCCGTAATCTCAGGGAGGCAATGGTGATCTCCCTCTCCATGTGCGCGGTCAGCCCATGGCGATCTTCATCTCCATGTATGGTTGTCCTCGTGGCGATCTCCATCTCCATGCCATGGTGTTAACCGCCAACTGTTAGATAAGATACTATGCTATTACAAACTAATAGCTACTGAAAGTAAATTACGTTACATGGCTTCGCATGTTGACACGCAGGTCATCAGTACAATAATGGGACAACCATATGGCTCCTGCCGGTTGCCGCACACATGACTCACAGGTTATCAAAAAATAATTTAGAAGCAACATTCACGGGCTATACCAAATCACAGTAGTTCCCTGCAAAAATGAGTCAGACGTTCTACCGCCAAAGATAAAACCTCCTGAAACTCTATTTTCCAAGCGGACTTTGGCCTGGCCAGGAGCGCCAAAATCTCGGGGAGGCATTTATAATTGACATCCTTTGAGGGATCACCCTACTTAAAACATCTACGATGCCAAGGAATGGTGCATAAAAGGGATAAACTTTCACAGGCAGTTTATATATGTGTGATATGGTATAGCCCCTTTTCACAGCGCTTGGTGATCTCCCTCTCCACGTGCGCGGTCCGCCCATGGTGATTTTCATCTCCATGCATGGTTGTCCTCGTTGTGATCTCCATCACCATGCATGGTGTTAACCGCCAAGTGTTACATAAGATACTATGCTTTTACAAACTAATAGTTACTGAAAGTAAATTACATTACATGGCTTCTCATGTTGACACGCAGGTCATCAATACAATAAAGGGACAACCATATGGCTCCTGCCGGTTGCCGCACTCATGACTCACAGGTCATGAAACAATAATGTACAAGCAACATTCACGGGCTATACCAAATCATAGTCATTCCCTGCAAAAATGAGTCAGACGTTCTACCGCCGAAGATAAAACCTCCTGAAACTCTATTTTGCAAGCGGATTTTGGCCTAGCCACGAGCGCCGAAATCTCGGGGACGCATTTATAATTGACATCCTTTGAGGAATCACCCTACTTATAACATCTACCATGGAAAAGAAGGGTGCATAAAAGGGATAAAGTTTCACAGGCAGTTTATATATGTGCGATATGGCATAGCCCCTTTTCACAGCGCATGGTGATCTCCATCTGCACGTGCGCGGTCTGCCCATGGTGATCTTCATCTCCATGCATGGTTGTCATCACGGTGATCTCCATGTCCATGCCATGGTGTCAACCGCCAAGTGTTACATAAGATACTATGCTATTACAAACTAATAGCTACTGAAAGTAAATTACATTACATGGCTTCTCATGTTGACACGCGGGTCATTAATACAATAATGGGACAACCATACGGCTCCTGCCAGTTGTCGCACTCATGAGTCGCAGCTCATGAAGCAAAAATGTGCAAGCAACATTCATGGGCTATACCAAATCACGGTCATTCCCTGCAAAAATGAGTTAGACGTTCTACCACCAAAGATAAAACCGCCTGAAACTCTATTTTCCAAGCGGATTTTGGCCTAGCCAGGAGCGCCGAAATCTCGGGAGGCATGTATAATTGACATGCTTTGAGGGATCACCCTACTTAAAACATCTACCATGCAAAATAAGGGTGCATAAAAGGGATAAACTTTCACAGGCAGTTTATATATGTGTGATATGGTATAGACCCTTTTCACAGCGCATGGTGATCTCCCTCTCCACGTGCGCCGTCAGCCCATGGTGATCTTCATCTCCATCCATGGTTGTCCTCGTGGTGATCTCCATCTCCATGCCATGGTGTCAACCGCCAAGTGTTACATAAGATACTATGCTATTACAAACTAATAGCTACTGAAAGTAAATTACATTACATGGCTTCTCTTGTTGACACGTATGTCATCACTACAATAATGGAACAACCATATGGCTCCTCCCGGTTGCCGCACTCATGACTCGCAGGTCATCGAAAAATAATGTACAAGCAACACTCACGGGCTATACCAAATCACAGTCAGTCCCTGCAAAAATCAGTCAGACGTTCTACCGCCGAAGATAAAACCTCCTGAAACTCTATTTTCCAAGCGGATTTTGGCCTAGCCAGGAGCGTGGAAATTTCGGGGAGGCATTTATAATTGACATCCTTTGAGGGATCACCCTACTTAAAACATCTACCATGCAAAAGAAGGGTGCATAAAAGGGATAAACTTTCACAGGTAGTTGATATATGTGTGATATGGTATAGCCCCTTTTCACAGTGCATGGTGATCCCCATCTCCACGTGCGCGGTCTGCCCATGGTGATCTTCATCTCCATGCATGGTTGTCTTCGTGGTGATGTCCATCTCCATGCCATGGTGTCAACCGCCAAGTGTTACATAAGATACTATGCTATTACAAACTAATAGCTACTGAAAGTAAATTACATTACATGGCTTCTCATGTTGACACGCAGGTCATTAATACAATAATGGGACGACCATATGGCTCCTGCCGGTTGCCGCACTCATGATTCACAGGTCATGAAACAATAATGTACAAGCAACATTCATGGGCTATACCAAATCATAGCCATTCCCTGCAAAAATGAGTCACACGTTCTACCGCCGAAGATAAAACCTCCTGAAACTCTATTTTCCAAGCGGTTTTTGGCCTAGCCAGGAGTGCCGATATCTCAGGAAGGCATTTATAATTGACATCCTTTGAGGATCACCCTACTTAAAACATCTACCATGCGAAAGAAGGGAGCATAAAAGGGATAAACTTTCACAGAGAGTTTATATATGTGTGATATGGTATAACCCTTTTTCACAGCGCATGGTGATCGCCATCTCCACGTGCGCGGTCCGCCCATGGTTATCTTCATCTCCATGCATGGATGTCCTCATGGTGATCTCCATCTCCACGCCATGGTGTCAACCACGAAGTGTTACATAAGATACTATGCTATTACAAACTAATAGCTACTAAAACTAAATTACATTACATGGCTTCTCATGTTGCCGTGCAGGTCATTAATACAATAATGGGACAAAAATATGGCTCCTTCCGGTTGCCGCACTCATGTCTCGCGGGTCATGAAACAATAATGTACAAGCAACATTCATGGGCTATACCAAATCACAGTCATTCCCTGCAAAAATGAGTCAGGCGTTCTACCGCCGAAGATAAAACCTCCTAAAACTCTATTTTCCTAGCTGATTTTGGCCTAGCCAGGAGTGCCGAAATCTCAGGGAGGCATTTATAATTGACATCCTTTGAGGGATAACCCTACTTAAAAAATCTACCATGAAAAAGAATGGAGCATAAAAGGGATAACCTTTCACAGCAGTTTATATATGTGTGATATGGTATAACCCTTTTTCACAGCGCATGGTGATCTCCATCTCCACGTGCGCGGTCCGCCCAAGGTTATCTTCATCTCCATACATGCTTGTCCTTGTGGTGATCTCCATCTCCACGCCATGGTGTCAACCGCCAAGTGTTACATAAGATACTATGCTATTACAAACTAATAGCTACTAAAAGTAAATTACATTACATGGCTTCTCATGTTTACACGCAGGTCATTAATACAACAATGGGATAACCATATGGCTCCTGCCGGTTGCCGCACTCATGACTCGCAGGTCATGAAACAATAATGTACAAGCAACATTCATGGGCTATACCAAATCATAGGCATTCCCTGCAAAAATGAGTCGGACGTTCTACCACCGAAGATAAAACTTCCTGAAACTCTATTTTCCAAGCAGATTTTGGCCTAGCCAGGAGCGCCGAAATCTCGGGGAGGCATTTATAATTGACATCCTTTGAGGGATCACCCTACTTAAAACATCTATCATGCAAAAGAAGGGAGCATAAAAGGGATAAACTTTCACAGACAGTTTATATATGTGTGATATGGTATAACCCTTTTTCACAGCGCATGGTGATCTCCATCTCCACGTGCGCGGTCCGCCCATGGTTATCTTCATCTCCATGCATGGTTGTGCTTGTGGTGATCTCCATCTCCATGCCATGGTGTCAATCGCCAAGTGTTACATAAGATACTATGCTATTACAAACTAATAGCTACTAAAAGTAAATTACATTAGATGGCTTCTCATGTTGACACGCAGGTCATCAATACAATAATGGGACAACCATATGGCTCCTGCCGGTTTCCGCACTCATGATTTGCAGGACATGAAACAATAATGTACAAGCAACGTTCATGGGCTATACCAACTCACAGTCAATCCCTGCAAAAATGAGTCAGACGTTCTACTGCCGAAGATAAAACCTCCTGAAACTCTATTTTCCAAGTGGATTTCGGCCTAGCCAGGAGCGCCGAAATTATGGGGAGGCATTTATAATTGACATCCTTTGAGGGATCACCCTACTTAAAACATCTACCATGCAAAAGAAGGGTGCATAAAAGGGATAAACTTTCACAGGCAGTTTATATATGTGTGATATGGTATAGCCCCTTTTCACTGCGCATGGTAATCTCCATCTCCACGTGCGCGGTCTGCCCATGGTGATCTTCATCTCCATGCAAGGTTGTCCTCGTGATGATCTCCATCTCCACGCCATGGTGTCAACCGCCAAGTGTTACATAAGATCCTATGCTATTACAAACTAATAGCTACTGAAAGTAAATTACATTACATGGCTTCTCATGTTGACACGCATGTCATTAATACAACAATGGGACAACCGTATGGCTCCTGCCGGTTGCCGCACTCATGACTCGTGGGTCATGAAACAATAATGTACAAGCAACATTCATGGGCTATAACAAATCACAGTCATTCCCTGCAAAAATGAGTCAGACGTTCTACCGGCGAAGATAAAACCTCCTGAAACTCTATTTTCCAAGCGGATTTTGGCCTAGCCAGGAGCGCCGAAATCTCGGGGAGGCATTTATAATTGACATCCTTTGAGGGATCACCCAACTTAAAACATGTACCATGCAAAAGAAGGGTGCATAAAAAGGACAAACTTTCACAGGCAGTTTATATATGTGTGATATTGTATAGCCCCTTTTCACAGCGCATGGTGATCTCCATCTCCACGTGCCCGGTCTGCCCATGGTGATCTTCATCTCCACGCATGGCTTTCCTCGTGGTGATGTAACGCCCACGATGCGGCTATATCTCCCACGTGTCGAGGCACGACTTAGAGGCATAACCGCATTGTGGTATTGTCGCAAGAACGGTTATCTTCACACAATCCCATGTAATGAACAAGAATGGGATAACGGGAGTTGGCTTACAATCGCCACTTCACACAATACATAAATATAATTCATACATCGTACAAAATCCACACATAGACCAACTATGGTCAAATCCAAGTGAAAATAAGATAACCCCAAATGCTAGATCCCCGATCGTCCCAACTGGGCTCCACTACTGATCATCAGGAAAAGAAGCATAGTAACGACCACGTTCCTCGTTGAACTCCCACTTGAGCTCGGTTGCGTCATCTGCACTAGTATCGTCGGCACCTGCAACTGTTTGGAAGTATCTGTGAGTCACGAGGACTCAGCAATCTCACACCCGCGAGATCAAGACTATTTAAGCTTATAGGAAGGGATGGGGTAATGAGGTGGAGCTGCAGCAAGCACTAGCATATATGGTGGCTAACATACGCAAATAAGAGCGAGAAGAGAAACAACGGAACGATCGTCAACTAGTAATGATCAAGAAGTGATCCTGAACTCCTACTTATGTCAAACATAACCCAAAAGCCGTGTTCACTTCCCGGACCCCGCCGAAAAGAGACCATCACGGCTACACACGCGGTTGATGTATTTTAATTAAGTCAAGTGTCAAGTTCTCTACAACCGGACATTAACAAATTCCCATCTGCCACATAACCGCGGGCACGGCTTTCGAAAGATAATACCCTGCAGGGGTGTCCCAACTTAGCCCATTATAAGCTCTCACGGTCAACGAAGGATAAACCTTCTCCCGGGAAGACCCGATCAGTCTCGGAATCCCGGTTTACAAGACATTTCGACAACGGTAAAACAAGACCAGCAAAGCCGCCCGAATGTGCCGACAAATCCCGATAGGAGCTGCACATATCTCGTTCTCAGGGCACACCAGATGAGCCAGACGTCGGGTTCGCATAGACCCTGGTTGCCCAGGGGGCGCCGGACATCGCTCGGTTTGGACCAGCACTCGAAGGAGCATTGGCCCGGGAGGGGGGGGTAAATAAAGATGACCCTTGAGTCTGCAGAACCCAACGGAAAAAGGCTTAGGTAGGCAAATGGTAAACCAAGGTTGGGCCTTGCTAGAGGAGTTTTATTCAAAGCGAACTGTCAAGGGGGTCCCATAAATCACCCGACCGCGTAAGGAACGCAAAATAAAGGAACATAACACCGGTATGACGGAAACTAGGGCGGCAAGAGTGGAACAAAACACCAGGCATAAGGCCGAGCCTTCCACCCTTTACCAAGTATATAGATGCATTAATAATATAAGAGATATTGTGATGTCCCAACATATCCATGTTCCAACATGGAACAAACTTCATCTTTACCTGCAACTAGCAACGCTATAAGAGGGGCTGAGCAAAAGCGGTAACATAGCCAAACAACGGTTTGCTAGGAAAGGTGGGTTAGAGGCTTGACATGGCAATATGGGAGGCATGATATAGCAAGTGGTAGGTAGCGCGGCATAGCAATAGAGCGAACAACTAGCAAGCAAAGATAGAAGTGATTTTGAGGGTATGGTCATCTTGCCTGCAAGGTTCTCAGAGTTGTCGAAGGCTTGATCCTCGTAAGCGTACTCAACAGGTTCCTCGTTCACGAACTCGTCTCCCGGATCTACCCAAAACAAGAACACAAGCAACGGAACCACAATCAATCACGGGAAATGCACAAGCAACATGATGCAAAACATGTATGATATGCGAGATGTGGTATGCGGTGCAATATGCGTGCCCCGGAAGAAAAATGATGATCAAGGCAGTAACTTGGCAAACCAAGCATGCCACTGGAAAGATGAGATGATTTCGGTCGAAATCGATATAAAGATGACCGGAAACGGATGCACGGTTTGCAAATGGCAAGCAAAACAAGAATGACACGATTCTGTGATTAACAGCAAGATAGCAATTAAAATACACCACGCAACTATGCTACAAGACTCCAACATAGCAACAAAGCATATGACAGTAATCTACAAGAGATTCTTGACAAAAGATGAACCCTGAGCTATGGCTAGATCACAACATAATAGGTTCAAACAAGCAGGGCAAAAGTGCAAAAGATAACAGGTTCACAGACTTGGTGAAATTACTGGACATGGCATAAACAGCATCAGGTAGCAATGTTCAGAGCAAGCAGTCGACATGCTACATGAACTTAACATAGCAAAACAAGGCATGGCATGAGTATACTAAATTCATAGAACAAAAGTCCCTTACTGACCATGAGCCAATAAGGACCAAAAGACATGATGGCAACCATGTAAACATAGCAAGTTTTGTTAACAGGTTCCATACTTAGCAGAAACAGAGCATGGGAGAAACAGACATTATGAGGGCATCTTGGTGAGCTTGATGCACTCATCACAAAGTAATTCATGACAAAACAAGCATACCTACGGCAAGATGGCATGTTTATGAAGCTATCCATGGCAAGAGCAAATACGTACCATGAAAGGATCAACTACAACAAGTTTGGCAAAATGTAATAACATGTAAACCATCTGGCAGAAATATTTCATAGCAAAAGTAGAGCAAGATTAAGGTATGCTACGGCACTCCATAATTTCAAACAGGAGCATGGATGTATAGAGCTCAACTATATCTACAAAACATACTTAATGAACATCACCAAAATAAGCACGGATCTCTCTGTAGACACAAGGATACATGGCAACAAATTAACAGCAGCCACAGACTTGGTAAAATTACTGTCTCTGAAAACAGAAACATCACGAAGCCTAGTTTTCATGCTTGTGCTAATCACCACAGGGATCACAAAAATACATGTCATACACCTCTGTAAAGATGGCATGGCATACATCAAAACACATGTAGAGCTCATGCCCATAAGATGCACACAACAAATGCATCAAAAATGACAAATCCTCATTTTCTGATAAGTAACAGCAGTTAATAGCAATTAGCACTCTTGCACCAGAGATTTGGGCATCAAGACGGACTCAAATGAACATGGCATAATAGAACAAAATGAAGAGCATCTCGAGGCAAACATTTCGATATATTACACGCACGAAACGAAGCTATATGCAAAGAGCTATGATGCGATGAAGTATGCAACAGAATGTGAAAATAATCGGGACTTGGAGAAAAATCAGAGGGGGAAGAGGTCAACCGTCTCGATCTGGATCTGGCGCGGTTCATCGGTGGCGGCGCGAGCTCGCCGGAGTGAGCTCGGGAGAGGGAGGCGAGGCACCGGAGAGGGAGGAGGAAGGCGCCGGGGACGGCGGGCTCGTGGGCGCAGCGACCGGTGCCGGAGATGCGCGGAGACGGGCGTGGTCGGCGCCGGCGTCGGTAGGGCTCGCCGGCGAACGGCGGAGGCGGCGGCGGCTGCCGGTCGGGAGGCGGCGGGAGGCGGCGATCCCGCGGGGGCGACGGCGGAGGGAGACTGGGCCGCGGGCGGAGGGAGACCGGGCCGCGGGGGCCTCGCGTGGGCTCTCCGGGCTTCGGCGGCGGCGCAGCGTACGGGCGCCACGTGGCAGCCTCTGATAGGCTGCGGGCGGCGGCGTCTTTCGTCCGGCCGGCGGCGGACGTGTCCGGCGGCGCGGAGGAGCGGGGTTAGGGTTTGGACTGCGAGAAAATTCGGAGGGGAACACATATATATGGGTAGAGGGAGCTAGGAGGCTCCAAATAAAGTGCGGTTTTCGCCCACATGATCGTGATCGAACGACCTAGAGCATGGAGGGGACTTAGATGGGTTTTGGGATTTTTAGAGGGGGGTTTTGCTGCAACACACAAAAGGACTTTGCGGTTGCCCGGTTAACCGTTGGAGCATCAAACAACCTCCAAATTGAACGAAACTTGACAGGTGGTCTACCGGTGGTATACCAAGGCCACTTGACAAGACTCGGTCTATTCCAAGAATGTTCAACACCCGCTCACGAAAAGAAACAAGAGGGGTGCGCCGGTGTGTGTGGGAGTGTCGGATTGCAAAATGGACAATGTGGAAAATGCTCGGATACAAGAGGCGAACACGTATGCAAATGCAATGCACATGATGACATGATATGGGATGCATGACATGAAAAAAATGCAAAATGAAAAACAAAACCCGACCACGAAGGGAATATCATAACACATAGCCGAAAATGGCAAGAGTTGGAGTTACAAATATGGAAAGTTACATCCGGGGCGTTACAACACTCCACCACTACGAGAGGATCTCGTCCCGAGATCTAGGATGGCACCGGAGGGAAAACGGAAGAGGAAAAGGTAAAACAAAGTTGCTTCTTTGACAAACGAGTGAAACCAAAGAACCTTGAGAGGTTAAACAATTTTTAGAAAAGAACACAACGGAGATGAATGAGATTACAAACACTCCGTTAGAAAAGGAGAACAAGGAACATTATGAGAACCTTGTGGGTTGAAAGACATGAAACAAGGGCTTAACGAACCAAAAGAATATGAAGCCACACCGATATAACGAGATCACCAAGGAACAAGAATGACATAATTTTGACAGCACTCCGGTTGAAAAAGAGAAAGAAACTTGATAAGATGAAAAGAAATTGAAGAGATGACACCACACTCCGGTTAAATGGATAAGCAAGGAAAGAATATGATCTTGACAAAAAGAGAAGATGGGTCGAAGAGAGCGATATCACAAAGCCTCCGGTAGAAATGAAAGAATGCAATGAAAAGAACAGAGAAGAACAGAGTTGTTGAAAAATCAACAACGAAAAGAATAAGCTTGGAGTGGACTTATGGAAACATCTCAACATTATGAGGTGACAAACGGCCACTAAAGGAAGCCATTGATTTGAGTGAGAGCACCACTGCGATGAAAAACTTCTTTCACCAAGCGGATAGGAGAAAACTTGGATCATTGATAAGCACCACAATAGCAACATTCCTTAGGGAAGGCTTTAGGTGAAATATAACCCAAGATAACTCCAATGAAGAAACGATGGGTTTAAATATCTCATTCTTGATAACTTATGAATCATGAAACATGAAGAAAAATTATCAAGAATGACATAACACCACCTCAAAAGATAAGAGAGAAAGAATTGCACTTTGGAATGCAGGAAGAATTTTGATGAACCTCCGGAATAAGGAATTGAATTTACTCGATGAAACAAGAATAAGAATTACATTATGCTCATCCTTCACTAATTAATTGATGACAAGCAATGGATTTGTCATACTACTTATTCTCGTAGAAAGGATTAAGATAGATATGGCGCAAACTTGGGAAGGTCTTGATGGAACCACCGGTAGGATTTGGAAACAACGAATGAATTGATATGATAATGAAGGAATAGAAATCTTCAACGAACCACCGTAAGAATTGAAAATGAACGAAGAAAAGATAAAGAAACATCGGGAAGAATTATAAAATGAACGAAGATACTTGAGAGAATTTAGATACAAGTGAACGCAGAGATCCCGAGCTGACTAGATAAAACTTGAATGATGCACTGGAAGAATTCGAGAACGATAGGTGAAAGCTGAGAATGAATAATTCTGAGATGATGAGTTCCAGAGAATCAAGCTGAAAAGACTCCTGAATTGCTCCGGATGGTTGAAAAGAATTCTCACACTCAAAACAATTTTGAGAGGACCGCAACAAGTTAGAACCACGCATCTTTGAGAGAACGGATTAGATTGAAGAGGAACTCTTCTTCGGTCTTCAAATGTTGAGAATGATGACGAGAAACACCACCAGGAATTATTGAGATACTCCGGGATGAAAATAAGAAAGGTTGAACCAACAATGAAAAGAATTTGGAAGATCTTGGAAAAAGACATCTGACTGATGATAACTCATTCTTACGTCAAACTTTGAAATGAATTTGGGAATAGCTCCGGGAAAATTAGAAGAGTCAGGTAAGATCCTGGGAAAAGACCTGTGGGTTAGGGGCCACTCAAATGATACACCATTGAACGATTTAAAAGAGAGATTGCCTCGGTTCAATTAAATGGCTTGAATAAGGTAAGACCTCGAAATAGCTAGAAAAGATTAAGAATAGAAACATGAATCCTCTGGGATACCTTCAGCACTCCAGATAAACATGAATAGGAAGAGGTGGAATATTAAGAGGTGCACCGGTATGAGAAAACATTTGAAACGATGAAAGGATACGATCAACACCGAAAGCTTGCATTGAAACCACCGAGGAAGATAAGAGAACAAAGAATGATAAACTTGAAGCTCCGTTAGTATCTTCATGGGAAATCACCGGATAAGAACATTGACGGAAAATAATGGAGAGACTTCCCATATATAAGATGGATACTTGATTAAGAAATATGAGTCCTTGAAGAAAAAGGGTGGGAGGGCGGGAAAACAAAGGCAACTTGGGTAGATGGAATGGATACTTGAGAAAACTTAGAATTGATCTTGCGAATGTTGGGATGACTGGATGCACTTGAAGAGAAGCACGCCGGTTGGGAAGAATTGGGATGACAATCTCGATGATCAAGAAGGATTGGTATTCACATAGAATTATGAGAACACCACTTAGGAAAGGTAGGGAATCAACACCTGACAATGAAGCAACTCGAATACCACAACTTAAAACAAAGCCAAGGATTGGCTTGCAGAATAAGCCGGAACAAACATATGATAGAGATTTCGTCCGAAGTTTTTGTGGTGGGGCCCACACGGGCTCAATCGTACAGCACCATCATGTACAAGGCAGTGCACATGACATACGAAGCGTCCCCGAGTCGGCATAGCCAAGGACTCTTTAAGACAGTATGAGACCACTGTAAAACCAACCGTGGAAAGGCGGACCACTAGACGTCGAACTCCAATCTCATATCATGCATCTGTCGGAAAGATATCCTAGGAGCTACTTGAATTCCCACTTATAAACTCCCGAAACTTTCTGGTTATGCAATCTGGTGTTTGGGATACAGGGGACACAAAAATATATCACCCAAACTAGCAATCCCTAGATCCAGCTGTATCCATCCGTCAACACATAACCAACAAACCTTCGGAAATCGTGTACCTCAACCTTCAAAAAGCATCCGTTATAAGAGTTATTGCAATACTCCCGAACTCCCGCCCCAGTACTGGGTGGCGTCGAGGTGATCTCACCAACAACTGCATAAAAGAGATTTTTGATGTCGGCGAAACTCAGGTATTTGAGAACTGCAACGATAAAATTGTGACGACAACACCTCGGAGCTCAACTCCCCGGGACACTGCCACGACCCTTAAATGTCAGGAGGCACCAAGAACAATGTTCTCGTCACAAAACCATCGGAACGATTCCAAGATACCCGCGTGATCCTAAAAAAATTGTTAGTGAAATTTGAGGAGAGAAAAGTCAAAACTTCTACGTTAGGAGGCCTCACCAGAGCGATGAAGGGACTGAGGAGTAAAAAGAATCCTACTCTCCGATATATATAATCCTAAGACTCAAAACATTTTTTGTTCAAGACTCAACAACGTCAGCGATTCGATCAAGCAGGGGGCTCCTAAGTCGGGGATGGCTCTGATTACCAACTTGTAATGCCCACGATGCGGCTATATCTCCCACGTGTCGAGGCATGACTTAGAGGCATAACCGCATTGTGGTATTGTCGCAAGAAGGGTTATCTCACACAATCCCATGTAATGAACAAGAATGGGATAACGAGAGTTGGCTTACAATCGCCACTTCACACAATACATAAATATAATTCATACATCATACAAAATCCACACATAGGCCAACTACGGTCAAATCCAAGTGAAAATAAGATAACCCAAATGCTAGATCCCCGATCGTCCCAACTGGGCTCTACTACTGATCATCAGGAATAGAAACATAGTAACGACCACGTTCCTCGTCGAACTCCCACTTGATCTCGGTTGCGTCATCTGCACTGGTATCGTCGGCACCTGCAACTGTTTGGAAGTATCTGTGAGTCATGAGGACTCATCAATCTCACACCCGCGAGATCAAGACTATTTAAGCTTATAGGAAGGGATGGGGTAATGAGGTGGAGCTGCAGCAAGCACTAGCATATATGGTGGCTAACATACGCAAATAAGAGCGAGAAGAGAAACAACGGAACGGTCGTCAACTAGTAATGATCAAGAAGTGATCCTGAACTCCTACTTACGTCAAACATAACCCAAAAGCCGTGTTCACTTCCCGGACCCCGCCGAAAAGAGACCATCACGGCTACACACGCGGTTGATGTATTTTAATTAAGTCAAGTGTCAAGTTCTCTACAACCGGACATTAACAAATTCCCATCTGCCACATAACCGCGGGCACGGCTTTCGAAAGATAATACCCTGCAGGGGTGTCCCAACTTAGCCCATTATAAGCTCTCACGGTCAACGAAGGATAAACCTTCTCCCGGGAAGACCCGATCAGTCTCAGAATCCCGGTTTACAAGACATTTCGACAATGGTAAAACAAGACCAGCAAAGCCGCCCGAATGTGCCGACAAATCCCGATAGGAGCTGCACATATCTCGTTCTCAGGGCACACCAGATGAGCCAGACGTCGGGTTGGCATAGACCCTGGTTGCCCAGGGGCGCCGGACATCGCTCGGTTTGGACCAGCACTCGAAGGAGCTCTGGTCCGGTGGGGTAAATAAAGATGACCCTTGAGTCTGCAGAACCCAACGGAAAAAGGCTTAGGTAGGCAAATGGTAAAACCAAGGTTGGGCCTTGCTGGAGGAGTTTTATTCAAAGCGAACTGTCAAGAGGGTCCCATAAATCACCCGACCACGTAAGGAACGCAAAATCAAGGAACATAACACCGGTATGACGGAAACTAGGGCGGCAAGTGTGGAACAAAACACCAAGCATAAGGCCGAGCCTTCCACCATTTACCAAGTATATAGATGCATTAATAATATAAGAGATATTGTGATGTCCCAACATATCCATGTTCCAACATGGAACAAACTTCATCTTCACCTGCAACTAGCAATGCTATAAGAGGGGCTGAGCAAAAGCGGTAACATAGCCAAACAACGGTTTCCTAGGAAAGGTGGGTTAGAGGCTTGACATGGCAATATGGGAGGCATGATATAGCAAGTGGTAGGTAGCGCGGCATAGCAATAGAGCGAACAACTCGCAAGCAAAGATAGAAGTGATTACGAGGGTATGGTCATCTTGCCAGCAAGGTTCTCAGAGTTGTCGAAAGCTTGATCCTCGTAAGCGTACTCAACAGGTTCCCCGTTCACGAACTCGTCTCTCGGATCTACCCAAAACAAGAACACAAGCAACGGAACCACAATCAATCACGGGAAATGCACAAGCAACATGATGCAAAACATGTATGATATGCGAGATGTGGTATGCGGTGCAATATGCGTGCCCCGGAAGAAAAATGATGATCAAGGCAGTAACTTGGCAAACCAAGCATGCCACTGGAAAGATGAGATGATTTCGGTCGAAATCGCTATAAAGATCACCGGAAACGGATGCACGGTTTGCAAATGGCAAGCAAAACAAGAATGACACGGTTCTGTGATTAACAACAAGATAGCACTTAAAATACACCACGCAACTATGCTACAGCACTCCAACATAGCAACAAAGCATATGACAGTAATCTACAAGAGATGCTTGACAAAAGATGAACAATGAGCTATGGCTAGATCACAACATAACAGGTTCAAACAAGCAGGGCAAAAGTGCAAAAGATAACAGGTTCACAGACTTGGTGAAATTACTGGACATGGCATAAACAGCATCAGGTAGCAATGTTCAGAGCAAGCAATCAACATGCTACAGGAACTTAACATAGCAAAACAAGGCATGTCATGAGTATACTAAATGTATAGAACAAAAGTCCCTTACTGACCATGAGCCAATAAGGACCAGAAGATATGATGGCAACCATGTAAACATAGCAAGTTTCGTTAACAGGTTTCAGACTTGGCAGAAACAGAGCATGGCAGAAACAGACATTATGAGGGCTTCTTGGTGAGCTTGATGCACTCACCACAAAGTAATTCATGACAAAACAAGCATACCTACGGCAAGATGGCATGTTTATGAAGCTATCCATGGCAAGAGCAAAGACATACCATGAAAGGATCAACTACAACAAGCTTGGCAAAATTGAATAACATGTAAACAATCTGGCAGAAATATTTTATAGCAAAAGTAGAACAAGATTGAGATATGCTACGGCACTCCATAATTTCAAACAGGAGCATGGATGGATAGAGCTCAACTATATCTACAAAACATACTTACTGAACATCACCAAAATAAGCACGGATCTCTCTGTAGACACAAGGATACATGGCAACAAAATTAGTCTCTGAAAACAGAAACATCACGAAGCCTAGTTTTCATGCTTGTGCTAATCACCACAGAGATCACAAAAATACATGTCATACACCTCTGTAAAGATGGCATGTCATACATCAAAACACATGTAGAGCTCATGCCCATAAGATGCACACAACAAATGCATCAAAAATGACAAATCCTCATTTTCTGATAAGTAACAGCAGTTAATAGCAATTAGCACTCTAGCACCAGAGATTTGGGCATCAAGACGGACTCAAATGAACATGGCATAATAGAACAAAATGAAGAGCATCTCGCGGCGACCATTTATATATATTACATGCACGAAACGGAGCTATATGCAAACAGCTATGATGCGACGAAGTATGCAACAGAATGTGAAAATAATCGGGACTTGGAGAAAAATCAGAGGGGGAAGAGGTCAACCGTCTCGATCTGGATCTGGCGCGGTTCATCGGTGGCGGCGCGTGCTCGCCGGAGTGAGCTCGGGAGAGGGAGGCCAGGCACCGGAGAGGGACGAGGAAGGCGCTGGGGACGGCGGGCTCGGGGGCGCGGCGACCGGTGCCGGAGATGCGCGGAGACGGGCGTGGTCGGCGCCGGCGTCGGTGACGGGGCTCGCCGGCGAACGGCGGAGGCGGCGGCGGCTGCCGGCCGGGAGGCGGCGGGAGGCGGCGATCCCGTGGGGGCGACGGCGGAGGGAGACTGTGCCGCGGGCGGAGGGAGACCGGGCCGCGGGGGCCTCGCGTGGGCTCTCCGGGCTTCGACGGCGGCGCGGCGTACGGGCGCCACGTGGCAGCCTCTGAAAGGCTGCGGGTGGCGGCGGCTTTCGTCCGGCCGGCGGCGGACGTGTCTGGCGGCGCGGAGGAGGGGGGTTAGGGTTTGGACTGCGAGAAAATTCGGAGGGGAACACATATATATGGGTAGAGGGAGCTAGGAGGCTCCAAATGAAGTGCGGTTTTCGCCCACACGATCCTGATCGAACGACCTAGAGCATGGAGGGGACTTAGATTGGTTTTGGGCTTTTTGGAGGGGGGGGTTTGGGCTTTTTGGAGGGGGGTTTTGCTGCAACACACAAAAGGACTTTGCGGTTGCCCGGTTAACCGTTGGAGCATCAAACGACCTCCAAATTGAACGAAACTTGACAGGTGGTCTACCGGTGGTATACCAAGGCCACTTGGCAAGACTCGGTCCATTCCGAGAACGTTCAACACCCGCTCACGAAAAGAAACAAGAGGGGGTGCGCCGGTGCGTGTGGGAGTGTCGGATTGCAAAACGGACAACGGGGAAAATGCTCGGATGCAAGAGGCGAACACGTATGCAACTGCAATGCACATGATGACATGATATGGGATGCACGACATAAAAAATGCAAAACGAAAAACAAAACCCGACCACGAAGGGAATATCATAACACATAGCCGAAAATGGCAAGAGTTGGAGTTACAAATATGGAAAGTTACATCAGGGGCGTTACAGGTGATCTCCATCTCCACGCCATGCTGTCAACTGCCCAGTGTTACATAAGATACTATCCTATTACAAACTAATAGCTACTGAAAGTAAATTGCATTACATGGCTTCTCATGTTGACACGCAGGTCATCAATACAATAATGGGACAACCATATGGCTCCTGCCGGTTGCCGCACTCATGACTCGCAGGTCATGAAACAATAATGTACAATCAACATTCATGGGCTATACTGAATCACAGTCATTCCCTGCAAGAATGAGTCAGAGGTTCAACCGCCGAAGATAAAACCTCCTAAAACTCTATTTTCCAAGCGGATTTTGGCCTAGCAGGAGCGCCGAAATCGTGGGGAGGCATTTATAATTGACATCCTTTGAGGGATCACCCTACTTAAAACATCTATCATGCAAAAGAAGGGTGCAAAAAAGGGATAAACTTTCACAGGCAGTTTATATATGTGTGATATGGTATAGCCCGTTTTCACAGCGCATGTTGAACTCCCTCTACACGTGCGCGGTCCGCCCATGGTGATCTTCATCTCCATGCATAGTTGTCCTCGTGATGATCTCCATCTCCACGCCATGGTGTCAACCTCCAAGTGTTACGTAAGATACTATGCTATTACAAACTAATAGCTACTGAAAGTAAATTACATGACATGGCTTCTCATGTTCACACGCAGGTCATCAATAGAATAATGGGACAACCATATGGCTCCTGCCAGTTGCCGCACTCATGACTCGCAGGTCATGAAACAATAATGTACAAGCAACATTCATGGGCTATACCAAATCATAGCCATTCCCTGCAAAAATGAGTCAGACGTTCTACCGCCGAAGATAAAACCTCCTGAAACTCTATTTTCCAAGCGGATTTTGGCCTAGCCAGGAGCGCCGAAATCTCGGGGGGGGGGGCATTCAGAATTGACATCCTTTGAGGTATAACCCTACTTAAAACATCTACCACGCAAAAGAAGGGTGCATAAAAGGGATAAACTTTCATAGACTGTTTATATAAGTGTGATATGGTATAACCCCTTTTCACAGCGCATGGTGATCTCCATCTCCACGTGCGCGGTGCGCCCATGGTTATATTCATCTCCATGCATGGTTGTCCTCATGTTGATCTCCATCTCCACGCCATGGTGTCAACCGCCAAGTGTTACATAAGATACTATGCTATTACAAACTAATAGCTACTGAAAGTAAATTACATTACATGGCTTCTCATGTTGAGACGCAGGTCATCGGTACAATAATGGGACAACCATGTGTCTCCTGCCGGTTGCAGCACTTATGACTCGCGGGTCGTGAAACAATAATGTACATGAAAAATTCGTGGGCTATACCAAATCACAATCATTCCCTGCAAAAATTAGTCAGACCTTGTACCGCCGAAGATAAAATCTCGGGGAGGCATTTATAATTGACATCCTTTGAGGGATCATCCTACTTAAAACATCAACGATGCAAAAGAAGGGTGCATAAAAGGGATAAACTTTCACATGCAGTTTATATATGTGTAATATGGTATAGCCCCTTTTCACAGGGCATGGTGATCTTCATCTCCACGTGCGCGGTCCGCCCATGGTGATCTTCATCTCCATGCATGTTTGTCCTCATGGTGATCTCCATCTCCACGCCATGGTGTCAACCGCCAAGTGTTATGTAAAATACTATGCTATTACAAACTAATAGCTACAGAAAGTAAAATACATTACATGGCTTCTCATGTTGACACGCAGGTCAACAATACAATAATGGGACAAACATATGGATGCTGCCGGTTGCCGCACTCATGACTCGCATGTCATGAAACAATAATGTACAAGCAACATTCATGGGCTATACCAAATCACAGTCATTCCCTGCAAAATGAGTCAGACGTTCTATCGCCGAAGATAAAACCTCCTGAAACTCTATTTTCCAAGCGGATTTTGGCCTACCCAAGAGCATCGAAATCTCGGGGAGGCATTTAGAATTTACATCCTTTGAGGGATCATCCTACTTAAAACATCTACGATGCAAAAGAAGGGTGCATAAAAGGGATAAACTTTCACATGCAGTTTATATATGTGTAATATGGTATAGCCCCTTTTCACAGGGCATGGTGATCTCCCTCTCCACGTGCACGGTCCGCCCATGGTTATCTTCATCTCCATGCATGTTTGTCCTCATGGTGATCTCCATCTCCACGCCATGGTGTCAACCGCCAAGTGTTATGTAAGATACTATGCTATTACAAACTAATAGCTACAGAAAGTAAAATACATTACATGGCTTCTCATGTTGACACGCAGGTCAACAATACAATAATGGGACAAACATATGGCTGCTGCCGGTTGCCGCACTCATGACTCGCATGCTATGAAACAATAATGTACAAGCAACATTCATGGGCTATACCAAATCACAGTCATTCCCCGCAAAATGAGTCATCGTGTGCTATCCTGTGTTTACGCTTTCTGTACTCTGTGTTTGTCTTCATTTCATCATGATGACCATGCCTATGTTCTGCTATGCTTACTCTTGAGTACTTATTCCGCTGCAAGTAGTTCTTCGCTAAGGAATTTCGTCACTGGCAAATTCCTCAGTGAAGAATTCATAAAAATCGCCTATTCACCCCCCTCTAGTCGATATAACGCACTTTCAATTGGTATCAGAGCAAGGTACTCCCTTGTTCTGTGTGATTTTGGTTTAACCGCCTGGAGTTTTAGTTATGTCAACCACAGGTATGAAGAAAGTGACATGTCCCATCTTTTACGGTCATGATTATCCCAAGTGGAAGGCCATGATGAAGAAGCGCCTCATGGCGATGAACAGCAAACTGTGGACCGTCACTGAGATTGGTCTTACCGATCTGTGCAAGACGGTGGAAGCTGATGACATTCGCAAGTACACTCTTCTCAACCTCACGGCAAAGGGCGTCATCTACTCCTGTCTGTCTCAAAATCAGTTCAGGAACGTTATGCATCTCGATCATGCAAAGCTTATCTGGGACCGTCTCTCTGATGTCTATGAAGGTCATCAAACCCGTCATGATCCTTGGTTTGGGGACTTAAAGGATCTCTCAAATCAATGACATTCGAACCAGAATCATCATCCTCCTCAGCATGCCTTCTGGCAGATGGTGAAAAGGTAACTGAATGCTATCTGTCTGAATCTAGTGATGATGAATGTGATGATGAATTAGGACCCAGTTAGGTCAAGCTTGTTTCCCTTGCCGCTAAACAACAAAGAGCTTTGGAAAAGGTTCAAAACATGCTTAGTAAGAGCGATGATATGTTGGGTGAAGAAATGGATCAGTCAAAAGCTTTGGTTGAAAGTCTTCAGAGACTTCCTACTAAGTATGACAACCTTCAAGGTCATCATAACACTCTCTTGTCTGATCATGAGAAGCTTTCTTATGAAATTCTTCAAAGGAAGCAAGATCTTGAAAAGCTAAGAGTGAGTTCTGAAGATCTTCAGAAGGAGCGTGATTCATTACTTGCTCAACAAATCAGCGCTGCTCAGGAAGAATTTGTTCCTTCATGTTTGAAATGCATTGAACGTGAATCTGCTAATTCTTCACCTGAATGTTCAAATGCTTCTAATGCTACAAATTCATCAACTGTCTCTGCTATCACTAATTCCTCATCTCAGGACATTGCTAGTATCACTGACGATGCAGGGCTGAAGGAATTGTACATGACAGGCATGTACAAAAGTCTCAAAGGGCATCAGACTCTTTGTGATGTGCTTAAAAAGCAGATCCTAAACAGAAACCCTAGGAAAGAGGGTATTGCCTTTGAGAGGAAACTCAATGCTGATGGTACATATTGGAAGCCTGAGCAGTACCCCAAAACCTCATGGGTTGCTGCAAAGGGACCTCCAGTTGATCCATCTAACTTATCAGGATTTACATGTGAATCTCCTCATTCTTCTGATAAGTCATTTGACTCCAATTATAAACTATTCAAAAATCAGAATGGTGAAGTATTTGCTAGATATGTTGGCACTAACTGCAGGAACGGTTCTCCTATGAAGAAAATCTGGGTTCCCAAAAGATGCCTTGAAAGTCTTCAGGTGAATGTCCTCATGACACCACCTGTGAGGAATAGGAACCCCAGATCAAATTCTTCATATGGACCAAATTCTTCATATGGATCCAAGTCCTCATACGGACCAAATTCCTCACATGGATCAAATTCCTCAAGAGGATCAAAGTCCTCATATGAACATCATCGTGCTAACAACTCTGTTTCGCAGGGAGGAGCCAAGGGCTATGAATATGAGCATTATTCTTCTAATCATTATGTTCATAAGTCCTCGAAGAATTTCTCTGCTTATTCATATGCTTACCCTAACTTCTCTTATGTGAAACGAAACGGATTGGCTTCTATGCCACCTTTCTCATATGGAGCTCGCAGAGTGATGAACTCTTTGCCACCCCTTCAGATGTGGGTGGTGAAGAAAAAGAACTAATCTCTTCTGCAGGTTCAGGTCTCCAGACGTACTTGAACGTTTGAAGAAATTGCTGGAGACCTGAAGTATGCCTGAAACGACGCAGGCTAATCATGAAGAAATGAACTTTCATTTCTCACGTCCTCCTACTGCTTTATCTGTTCTATTGCTTGATGAAATTGATCTGATGAATTGTGATGTCATATTCTTCACTGATGAAGTATATGAAGTTCGTAAGCCGCACTAATTCATCTGCAGGATGATCAACCCAAAGCCACTGAGTGGGTCCTCGATAGTGGATGTACAAATCACATGACTGGTGACAAGAATCTATTGATGGATGCTCCCTTATCACCATCGCATCTGAAGCATATCATCTTCACTGACAAAGGCAAAAGTCAGGTATTGGATCTAGGTAAGGTTGCGATCACAAAGGATCGACACATGGACAAAGTCATGCTTGTCGAGTCCTTAGGATACAACCTCATGTCTGTCTCAATGTTTGTGATCTTGATATGGTAGTTATCTTTGGCAAGTATCGTTGTGCTGTGGTTATGGAAGCTGACAATTCCAAAGTCTTCGAAGGCTTTAGGAGAGGAGACTTGTATATTGTTGATTTCTCTACAGGACCGCAACCAGCCGTGTGCCTACTTGCAAAAGCTTCAGATGGATGGCTATGGCATCGACGACTTGGTCATGCAGGCATGAGGAATTTGCACATGCTTGCGAAGAAGAAGCATGTCATTGGCATTGAGAATGTCAAATTCCTCAAGGATCACTTGTGTGGAGCTTGTGAAGCTAGAAAGATGACCAAGGCTAAGCATCCAGCGAAGACTATCATGACCACTACTCGACCATTCGAATTGCTTCACATGGACCTCTTTGGTCCTAACCATTACTCAGCTGTCACAAATGATGCATCTCTCTATGGGCTTGTTATTGTTGATGATTACTCCCGTTACACATGGGTACACATTGTTACTTACAAACATGAAGTGCAGGAAGTCTTCAAACGATTTTCCTCGAGGGCTTCAACCAACTTTGGTGTGAAGATCAAGCACATCAGAAGTGACAATGGAACTGAGTTCAAGAATTCTGGTCTTGATGACTATCTTGATGAACTTGGTATTACTCATGAGTTATCTGCTCCTTACACTCCTCAGCAAAATGTTGTCGTGGAGCGCAAGAGCAGAACTCTTGTTGAGATGGCTCGCACTATGCTTGATGAGTACAAGACGCCTCGTCACTTCTGGATTGAGGCAATTTATACTACGTGCCACATCATCAACAGGGTATATCTTCACAAATTCTTCAAGAAGACTGCCTATGAACTCCTCACTGACAAGAAACCCAATGTGAGTTATTTCAAAGTCTTCGGTGCTAAATGTTGGAGTAGAGATCCTCATCACAATGCTAAATTTGCACCGAAAGCACATGAAGGTTTTATGCTTGGTTACGGAAAGGACTCGCACACCTACAGAGTCTTCAACAACGTTCTTCACAAGGTTGTTGAAACTGTAGATGTGCGGTTCGATGAAACTAATGGCTCGCAAAGAGAGCACCTACCTTCTGTGATAGATGAACCAGCACCTGAGGAAACTATCAAGTTCAAGGCTACTGAGGATGTCATTCCTACCAAAGAATCTGCTGAAGAATTCATTCCAGAACGTGAAGAACGTCGAGCTAATGCACCTGAAGAAATTGCTGAAGAAAATGGTGCTGAAGAAAATGCTGATCAAATTCCTCGACGTCAACCAACTCATCCTCGCGGTGCAAAAGAAGTGCAAGTTGAGAAGATCATCGATGACATTGAAGCACCAGGTCCTCTCACACGCTCAAAAGCTTCACATTTATCTACCTTTTGTGGGCACTATGCTTTTGTCTCTATCTCAGAGCCCACTAAGGTAGATGAAGCATTTCTGGAGCCTGAGTGGATTCAGGCCATGCAAGAAGAATTACATCAGTTCGAGCTCAACAACATTTGGGAACTGTTCAATCGTCCAGATCCTCGCAAACACAATATCATTGGCACAAAGTGGATCTACCGCAACAAGCAAGATGAAAATGGCCTTGTGGTGAGGAATAAGGCATGGCTAGTAGCTCAAGGCTACACACAGGTTGAAGGAATTGATTTCGATGAAACTTTTGCACCTGTTGCTAGACTTGAAGCTATTCGCATATTACTTGCTTATGCTAACCATCATGATATCACTTTATATCAAATGGATGTGAAAAGTGCATTCCTCAATGGTAAGCTTGAGGAAGAAGTATATGTGCTCAACCCCCAGGTTTTGAAGATCCTAAGCATCCTGACAAAGTCTTCAGACTAAATAAGGCCCTCTATGGCCTCAAGCAGGCCCCTCGGGCGTGGTATGATACTTTGAAGGAATTCCTCATGAAGAAAGGCTTCAAACCCGGTTCACTCGACCCTACTCTTTTCACTAAATCATATGATGATGAATTGTTTGTATGCCAAATATATGTTGATGACATCATCTTTGGCTGTACTGACCAACGTTATAGTGATGAATTTGCCTATATGATGACTGAAGAATATCAAATGTCTATGATGGGAGAGTTGAAATTCTTCTTAGGTCTTCAAATTCGTCAACAGCGCAATGGCATATTCATATCTCAGGAGAAATACCTCGAGGATGTACTGAGGAAATTCGGCATGCAAGATTGCAAAGGCGTCAAAATTCCTATGCCCACAAATGGCCATCTGTGCACTGATGAAAATGGTATTGACTTTGATCAAAAGGTATACCGCTCCATGATTGGTTCTTTATTGTACTTATGTGCATCTAGGCCAGATATTATGCTTAGTGTTTGCATGTGTGCCCGATTTCAAGCTACACCGAAGGAATCACACCATAAGGCTGTGAAGCACATTCTTTGATATCTAGCTCACACACCAACACTAGGATTATGGTACCCCAAGGGCTCGGCTTTTGATCTCGTTGGATATTCTGACTCTGACTATGCTGGTGATCGTGTGAATCGCAAGTCAACATCTGGTACATGTCATTTCCTCGGACGATCTTTGGTCTATTGGTCCTCGAAGAAACAGAATTGCGTATCACTGTCTACTGCTGAAGTTGTAGATTGCTGCTAGTTCTTGCTGTGCTCAATTGCTGTGGATGAAGCAAACTCTCAAGGACTACGGCGTCAACGTGAAGAATGTGCCTCTCTTCTGTGACAATGAGAGTGCCATCAAGATTGCTCACAACCCAGTTCAGCACTCGAAGACAAAGCACATTCAGATTCGTCATCATTTTCTTCGTGATCATGTGTTGAAGGGCGACATTTCTATTGAGCATGTGAAGACTGAAGAACAGCTAGCCGATATCTTCACAAAGCCCTTGGATGAGAAGAGATTTAGCAAGTTGCGGTGTGAGCTAAATATCTTAGAATCTTCGAATGTTCTTTGAAAAGGACACTCATCCTAACACTTATGCAAAATTGATGACTTAGATGTGCAACACATGAAGAAACGTTTTTCTTCAATCAATGAAGAATAACACTCTAAGTGTGAAGAAATGAATGAAGAATTTGATTCTCAGAATCCTACGACAATTGTACGCGGTATCTGAAATCATCATTCTTATACGGTGGGTCACGCCACCACAAAAGTTGAAAATCTTCAATTTGAGTTTTTCCTCAGTTTTGAGATTCCTCAGTTGTTCATATTCTTCAACTTTGCAAAATCTTCACTGTTTCCGTCGTTTTTCTTCATTGGCTATATATATATATATATGAGTTTATGTCCTCTACAACAAATCACTTATGGCTAATTCTTCAAGTTGGTTTGTTTTTGCTAAGTGAATGTGATCGGACCCTTCCCCCTCTATGCTATACTCAACCCAATCTATTCACAAATTCTTCATGTGCGTTCTATTTGAAACTCGTTCAAAATCTTCACTGTGTCCTTGTCAGCTGAAGAATTTGCGAACGGAACTTTTAACTTATCTTATCCAAAATTTTCGGCTTTGCTGCTCAAACCGTTCCGCTTCCCACGATATACTTATCTATTCACCCACGATCTAACACGATCTCCACTTCTCAGTACGTGGGTGACACATGTCATGCGAATGAGAAGGGTTAGGGGCACGTTCGTCCAATTTCTTCGGGCGAACCGTTTTTCACCGTGGCTATAAATACCCCCTCTCCCCTTCCTCATTTCTTTTACTCCGCTCGACCTCTCTCCCGCTCGAGCTTCTCAAACCCTAGCGCCGCCGCTACATCATCATCGCCGGTGAGGAAGAGCTTCACTGCCTCGACCTCGTCGCCGCCGTACTCATGCCGGCCGCGGGAATCTTCACTCCGCTGCCGCCGTAGCCGTCTTCCTCCTCCAAGTTAGGGCGTGGAAGATCTGCACAGACGAGCTTCACTTCTCCACATCCCAGTTCATCGTGTTCTATGTTCAGGGTAATTAAAAGTTACTTTTACTGCCCACTTTGATTCAAATGTTTACTACAAAATCTTCAAAGGTGTTTTTCTTCAAATCCTCACACACTAAACACCTCACATGTCATCTGTTCTTGATTCGTTTCTCTAAGCATCATTTTTCTTCAAGATTCCTCAATTGTGTGGATCTTCGATCTATACAACTCTGGAACCTAAGACAAAGAACGCTTAGTGAAATTCTTCAAGACTCATCTGGTCAAATTCCTCAAACTTGTTCTTATTGAAAAACCTTCTGAGAACGCATATGACCTCTCCAAATTCCTCGTAACTATACTCTGTTCACAGGTACTCATGTCCACTGCTGAAGCACTAGGTTCTCATCAACCTAACTCATTTGCAGTGTTCCTTGAAGAAAAGCTGCATACTTCTTCAGAGAGTTCAATTGTTCAAATTCCTCAACTGAAGAAAATGGCTAATGAAAAGAGGCCACAGAAAGGAGGAAAGAGGCCTGAGGTCAATACTGCCTTTGAAATCCCTGAGGACATTTATGCTGGGTACTGCACACCCCCTGAGGAAGATAAAAATCAGCGCAAGGTGCGCATTCAGAGGATAGAAAGGAGATGGGCAAAACAGTGGAGGGAGTACAGGTATGTGACTCCAAAATACATGAAGAAATTTGCTGTTACTCCTCCATGCTCAAGACCTCCATTGGCACCTGGCCAAGAGGCAGATCCCACTAGCATCAAGCGCGGTGAGGAATTTCCTGAAGAATGGGCCAAGCGCCAGGCCAAGTTGGCCAAACAGGCTAAAGATGCAGTGAGGAAATTCAACGAAGATTCCACTGCTGCTGCTGGTGAGGCCTCTGTAAGGCCGAAGAAATCCATGGCAAAGAAGCCTGCGCACAAGCCAAGTGCCTCATCTTCAATGCCCTCACGGCCAATTTCCTCAGCCAAGCCCTC
The DNA here is from genome assembly GCF_002575655.3 of Aegilops tauschii subsp. strangulata. Lineage (NCBI taxonomy): Eukaryota > Viridiplantae > Streptophyta > Magnoliopsida > Poales > Poaceae > Aegilops > Aegilops tauschii. The sequence continues at coordinate 270,496,634 of NC_053037.3, read as the reverse complement.
ACGGCCAATTCCTCAAGCCGCTCCTGCTCCTCCAAAGTCCTCAGCTGCTCTGACAAAATCCTCAGCACCTGTGCATCTTGCCACGTGCCAAAGGACTACAGGCATCTCCATTACCTCAGGAGCTTCAACTAGTTCCTCAGCTGCACCATATTCTTCAACAGGACCCTCTCTGCTGAAGACTAAGACCACTGCAGGACGAGGCTCTCGCCCAAGTCCTCAGAAGAAGCTGGTCGCCTTCCAAGTACCGTCTGAAGATGACGAAGCTGATGATGAAGAACTTGCTAAGATCATCAGAGACAGGCAAGTCAGGGCCGCTAGAGCCAAGGGCACAGAAGTGCCACTTCTTTTGGATCCAAAGCTGATCCTCGACTATATTGATCTCTGGCACAAGGACCCAAACACTCCTATGCCTGATTTCAAGTCGACACCTGGCCAAAGTCACATGCTGACCCATTTCATCAGTGAAGAAAAATGGAAATATGAGAAGGCCAGGCAACTCAAGAAAGCACAGTACAGGAAGGAGAAGTTTCTGAAGAACAACGTTGTCTCTATGACAACTGATGAACTCGTAAAGCTCCAGTCTGAAATCAAAGTCCTCAGCGATGATTTCAACGCTTACTATGCTGATTGGAAAGGAGCCAAGGTCAGGTTCGTCAATCTAACGAAGACACTCACTTCAAGTGCCGCTGCCCCTATGCATATTGAAGTCACTCCGGCTGAAGCATCTGCTTAGCAAACTGAAGAACATGCCAGCACCGCTGATGACAATCAGGCTGCTGAAGATAATGTGAGTTCCAGGGCTAATGACTGCATTCCAGCCGCTGATGAAATTCCCAGGGCACCCACTTGTGGTGCGCCTGAAGAAAATGAAGAGGTCAGGGCAACTGCATCAGTTGTGCCTGAAGAAACTGAACCAAATTCCTTAGCTCCTTCTGCACCTATTCCAACTCCAATCCTTCCATCTGCATCAGATGTGAAGAAGACCAAGGCTGCAGAGCGTGCAGCTGTGAAGAAAAGGAAAGCATCAGCTTCTTCAGATTCTTCTGCTCCGAAGAAAATGAAGCCTATGACCAGCTCTTTTGCAAACCCGATTGATGCTATTCCAATCTCAACCATGCCATCAAAGGACCTTGTTCCTTTTGATGAAGAATATGTGACCCCAAGCGGATCTGATGACGAAACTCCTTCTGCTGCTACGTCAGAGCAGATGGATGAAGAAATTGAAGTGGATGAAATCCCTTCAACCCCAGTTGTTTCCTCGCCTGTGCCTCAGTTTACTGCTGAAGAGGCCGGCGTTGAAGAAATTGAAGATGAAGATGTGGACATTGGATGTACCACACCTGTGATGAATGATTACTTTTGGGAAAGTCAGCACCCCAATTCTCCACTCTTCACTCCACTGCAGCAAATTCCTCAGTCTCCAGTCACTACAGTTCAAATGGGATCTGATGAAGCTCATGAAGACATTCCAGCCGCTAGTGCTGAAGAAAATGAGAATGAAGAATTGAAGAACCAGGCTGCCACTCAAGAAGAACCAGAAATTTCTCAGCCTAAAGAACCCGAGATTGTGATTCCTGAGGTCATCATGCAACTGACTGACACTCCTCTGCCCAAGCCAAAGGATCCATTCTCAAGGAAGCAAAAATTCAAGGATGATGATTTCTTCGGCGAGCACGTATTCTTCACCGAGTACAACCCTTATGACTCTGCTCGCATAAGGAAGAGGCATTTCTGGACTGCCAGCCAGGCAAATTTCTATTCCTCAGTGCTCTTGGACAAAGACAAAGTCTTTGATCATGAGCACATTCCTCACGTGGACATGGAATCTCTGTCGTGCTTCGAGCCAGTCCTCAGTGTTCTTCACGACGCTGGACTGTTAAATTTCTGCACTGACATCTGTGATTGGAATGAAGAACTTATTCTTCAATTCTATGCAACGCTGCACATCACCGGAAATTCTGAAGATGTGAATTCATGGGTGTTGGACTGGATGTCTGAAAACACTCACTACAAGGCACCAACTACTGAATTGCTTCGTGCCTTACCTCTCAGTCCGCCCCTTGAAGGTGCTTGTTGCGTCTACAATGAACCTGAGCTAACCGATCACTACATGCAAGTGCTGATGAAGCCCTTGAAGCCAGGTCAGACCTCAAGAACAAAATTCCTTGTGAAGGAATTGATGTATGTGCCTCGGACTGTCTATCGCATTCTGACGAAGACATTGAGTCCAATCAAGGGCCACGACTCAAATGAAGAAGAAGTCATTGGCATCATGAAGAATCTGCTTTTCAATATCATTCATGGCATTCCCATCAACTTCCATGATTTCTTCATGAGGACTCTGGCTAATGTCGCCATGTCACCATTTGAGTTGAAGCCTTATGCACCTTGGATTATGAGATTCATCAGGACAAGGTCTTCACTCAACTATAAAGCTGATACACTGAACCATTGCAGCTACTTGCCCCCAATTGAAGTCCTCAAACAGACATTTTCCTCAGCTGATAAAAAGGCAAGGCTACTACTGTAATTGATGAAGGCATTCGTCCATTGGATGGACAATTTCGCAAGGCTGCATCCTACTCCACCAATGATGACTCGGACACCCATGACTCTGCCGCCAACGCACCCAAGCAAAATCCTCAAGGCACAGCACCCAGGGTGATGACTGACCGTGAGCTTCTCCTCAGTCTTCACCAGAAGGTTTATCGCAATCATAAATGGTCAAGCGCCAGTTTGATTCAATTCTTCACAACATGACTGCTACCCACAATGCAGTGAAGAAAAACCACTACTACCTTCATGAAATCCTCAACCGCACCTGGGCTGTTCTGTCTCAAGTCTATAGTGAAGAAGATCTAAAGACAATGGGTCTCAAGGACGATCTTGACTAGGCTGCACCTCCTCCGAAGAAGTACAAGAAGGTCAAGGTTCCTTCCTTGGTGGCCAGCTCCTATTCTTCATCACATGACACTGATGAACATGAAGATTTGGACGACACTGCGGCAGGCCCTACTCCAACAACCAACCCCAACAACGCTGACGCTCCTTCATCACCTTGATATTCTTCAGGGGCGTTAGTCCTCACTTTCGACCCTTTTGGTCATTTGATGACAAAGGGGAGAAATTTGAGTTAGTCTTCAAGCGGGTCTATTATATGGGCGTTTTTTAAGTTGCAACTCTCGTTCTTTTGTAGACTTTGCTGGATCGAGTTGTAAACTTAAACTCTATGGTGACCTGATACTTTTGATGTTTCTTCTGCTTTCCTCGTTAATGTTATTGCACGCATGCTTAATTACATCAGTCACCATATTTCATCATGCATTTCAAATTCTTCATATATTATGTCAAATGCGTGTATGAATTACAAGATATAGGGGGAGATCTCCATGATTCAACTCTTCAAGTGTGCATTGCTTCAAAAGCAAATTCCTCACTATGCACATCTTCAGGGGGAGTTCTTCTATATCTTGCAATCAAATTCCTCAATATTAGTATTTACACTTCATATGTTTATCCCCGTTGAAAACTTAACCTATATTGTCATCAATCACCAAAAAGGGGGAGATTGTAAGTGCATCTAGTTCCCCTTAGTGATTTTGGTGTATTGAAGACTTATAGGTTAAGGAACTAATGCGTTTGTGAGTGTACAAAGATCTATAAGTCTGAGGAGTTTGATAGTTACAGAGAAAGTCGACCCCTAAAAATGAAGTTCTTCGACTGAAGACTTTGGATTTCTGAAGACTTTGAAAGTGAAGAAATCGGTGTGACCTTGAAGACTTGGTATTCATTTGAGGAATATGAAGCGTGAAGACTTTTGTTTTCGTAGTTTCATTTTCTCTTTCTTGAGTCATAGGAAACACCGTACTGTTAAAGGGGGTCGAGGAAATACTAAGGAAAAATTTCCATGTGATGCTCAACTCAAAATCCTACACCTACCAATCCCTTCGAGTGAAGCCATTGGAAATCTCATACGGTTCAGTCATATTCTTCAGTGACAGAGACGAAGTTCTTCTGGTCCCTGAGGAATTTGTTCTGACTGAGGAGTTAGGAATTCGCAAGTGCGGATTGCCTACACAGTGAGGAACATGATAGCCCTGAGGAATTTGATACTCAAATTTCCGACCGTTCCTGTGCTATGCGCCAGCTGTCCCAAAATATCTACCCACCTAACGGTCATATCATTGAAGGGCATTTATGTCTTATCATGTCGGGCTGCTCCCTAGGCTATAAATAGCCGCCCCCTACAACCACTAGCTGGTTGGCTGCTCTGAGAGAAACTGACACTTGTCATTTGAGAGCATTCCATCCTCCGAGGACTTTGAGCGAAAATCATCAAGTGAGGAAAACCCCAAACCCAAACACCTACAAACCCAAAGTGATTGAGCATCACTGAAGAGATTGATCCTGCGTGGATCCGACGCTTGTTACCTTTGAAGACTGTGCTTCTTCCAGACGGTTAGGCGTCATGGTCTAGAGCATCCAAGAGGAAATTGTGGATCGCCGAGTGACCGAGTTTGTGAAGGTTCGGAAGTCACCTGAAGACTTACCACGAGTGATTGGACAAGGTCTGTGTGACCTTAGTTCAAGGAGAATACGGTGTGGACTGTGTGTCCGGGACTGGGTGTCCTCAGGTTTAAATACCTAGCCGCTCCAACCAGACGTACAACCGAGACAGCAGTTGGAACTGGTCCACCAAATCATTGTCTTCACCGAGCTTACTGGTTCTATTTCCTAAACTCTTTCATTTCCTCATTACAGTGTTGTGTGCTTGTCATATCTGTCTTTGAAGACTTTGACTGAAGACTTTCTCAATTTCCTCAGTTCAATTTCTTCAGTCAGTTTGTCTTCATCCTGTGCTATCCTGTGTTTACGCTTTCTGTACTCTATGTTTGTCTTCATTTCATCATGATGACCATGCCTATGTTCTGCTATGCTTACTCTTGGTACTTATTCCGCTGCAAGTAGTTCTTCGCTAAGGAATTTCCTCGCTGGCAAATTCCTCAGAGAAGAATTCATAAAAACCGCCTATTCACCCCCCCTCTAGTCAATATAACGCACTTTCAGTGTCCACTTCCCGGACTCCACCGAAAAGAGACCATCACGGCTACACACGCGGTTGATGTATTTTAATTAAGTCAAGTGTCAAGTTCTCTACAACCGGACATTAACAAATTCCCATATGCCACATAACCGCGGGCACGGCTTTCGAAAGTTTATACCCTGCAGGGGTGTCCCAACTTAGCCCATCACAAGCTCTCACAATCAGCGAAGGATATTCCTTCTCCCGGAATAAGTGTACAAGTACCAACATAACCCAAGTTGCCAAGGGACGGTCCCGCACGGTGCTCTAGTTTGGACCAACACTCAGAGGAGCACTGGCCCGGGGGGGTAAATAAAGATGACCCTCAGGCTCCGGAAACCCAAGAGAAAAAGGTTTAGGTGAGGCAAATGTAAAACCAAGGTTGGGCCTTGTTGGAGGAGTTTTATTCAAAGCGAACTGTCAAGGGGGTCCCATAACCCGCACCGCGAAAGGAATGCAAAATCAAGGAACATAACACTAGTATGACGGAAACTAAGGCGACAAGAGTGGAACAAAATACTTTACCAAGTATATAGATGCATTAATTAAATAAGAGATATTGTGCTATCCCAACATGTCCATGTTCCAACATGTCCATGTTCCAACATGGAACAAACTTCAACTTCACCTGCAACTAGCAGCGCTATAAGAGGGGTTGAGCAAAAGCGGTAACATAGCCAAACAACGGTTTGCTAGGAAGGTGGGTTAGAGGCTTGACATGGCAATATGGGAGGCATGATAAACAAGTGGTAGGTAGCGCGACATAGCGATAGAGCGAACAACTAGCAAAGCAAAGATAGAAGTGATATCGAGGGTAATGGTCATCTTGCCTGAAATCCCGCTAGGAAGAAGACCGAAACCATGAACAAGACAAACAGACGTAGTCGAACGAATCCTCACAACTCCGGAACAAAACCGAAGCTAACGAGAGAAGGAAACCGGTTAGAAGCAAACAACATGGTAAACAACCATCACAGCAACATGGCATGATGCAGAATCAAGTATGATGCATGTCTGGTTTAATGAGGCGTGGCATGGCAAAGTGCACAAACAATACTACAAATTAAGTGGAGCTCAATATGCAACGAGTTGCATATTGACGAAACACCACATCAATTATTCAGTTCTCTCTTGTTTATGTACCTGACAATATTAAATGTTATTAAATATGGAAAGGGGTGAAGCATATGAAAACTAACTATTTAGGCAATTTAAATGGGGCCGGACATAACAAACAACAATTCCGAAAAATCCTCATATGCATAATATGAATTTGGTACTGTTCTGCCCTAAACCATATTTTAATGTTGTTAAACAGTAAAAAAAAAAGCACCATGTTAATCTATGCATTTTTCTACCCCATTTACATATAAAGTTTATTTAAAATGGAGCTACGGTTATTTAGTTATGAAATAAAGCATTTTAGCATGACATTTAAGAAAATTAATGCAAACAGCAATCTAAACATTTTTAACATGGATGAAAATAGCAGATGATGAAACTAGATGAAAAACTAAGCATTTTACATATTTAAATTATTTTAATCCGATGCACGGTTGGGGAGTTATTATATGCATGAAGTTTAAGGGTTTTTTTGTAAATCTGCACTCTCTGGACAATTGGACAAATTCACAGGGCATGGAAAAAACATAGGCGGGCTGAATCTGGCTGGCCCAGCAGTGCATAGGAGAGGGGCTGGGTGCATCCTCACCCATGGGCTTCGGCCCGGTTCGGTGGAGAGGGAGGCTGGAAGGGGACACTGGGCCTTGGCGCTTGTGCACGCTGGCGCTGGAACGGGTCAACGGGGACGAGCGGGCGAAGCAGAGCAGCCCAACAGGGGCCAGTAGGCGCGGCGGCACGATGCAGAGCAGCGCATGAGCTCCGGCGAGCGGGCAAGGCAGAGGGAGAAGGGCGGCTCAGGCCGGCCGGCGCTCCATGCGGATCCTGGCAGAGAAGGCGAACACATGGAGAGGGAGAAGGATTAGAGAGAGGGCACGGGAGAGAAAATAAAGGGAAGGGAGGAGGAGAAAAATGAGACGGTGACCTGACGACGATGAAGCAGAGGAACGGCAACATGGCGCGGCGGCGGGATCCATCAAGAAAGGGCCTGCAGGCAGCGGATCCGGCGGAACTAGAGGCGGCGCGACGAACTGAGGGGGCGACGGCCTTGGCTCCTGCAGCAAAACGACGGCCAGGCGTAGAAGTCAGCAGCGGCGCGACACGAGGATAAGAAAAGGGGCCAGAGGCGGCGCAAGGAGCTCACCAGCGGGCGGTGAGGACGACGTAGAGGCGACCCGAGGTCGCAGGTGAACAGGGCGGCGCGACTCATCTCCATGGATGGACGGCCATGGTTGCTCTCCTGTCCAAAACGAGAGAGACATGAGTCCGTGGGGAGCGAGAGAGAAAAGGAGAACGAAAGGAAAAGAAGAAGGCAGGGGCAGGGCGCTCATCTGCTGGTTTAGTCAGCCGGCGGCGGGGCTGTCGAGGTGGCCGGAGACGAGCCGAGGTGGAGGAGCATGGGGAGGCTCGGGCCTCCGAGGATACTGGCGCGGCGAGGGTCTCGGGCAGGGAACAGCGGAGGAGCTCGGGGCTCGGGCGACCCGATTGGTCGACCGCGCAAGATGAGGGAGGCTGTCGGGGAGGATTTGGATCGGGAGGGATCCCGAGGAAACGAAGTGGCGGCGGCTGGGGAGGATCCCTAGGAAATAGGTCCAAACTGGACTAGGGATAGACTATATATATGGGAAAAGAGGGGAGTTGGAACATCCGATCAAAATCCAACGATCGAGAATAGTAGGTTAGGAAAGTCTGAATAAGAAACGGAGATGTTTTTGAGATATTTGGGGATGATCCGAATCCAATGGTGACGACTGCCCGGTCGGGATCGGGACAACTTTCGGACGCGCGCGAGGGGGCTAAGGAAGAAGTGTGGAGAGGGTCAAACGGTCAGACAAGAGGGGTTCGACAAACCCGGTTGGTCTCAAAACGGTCAACGAAGGCAAGGGGTTTAATGGGCTCAGAAAAGAGAGAGAAAAGAGTGGTCCGACTGGTCTAAGAGAAGGTCAACAGAGACAATGAAGAAGTGGCGACTATGAATGGATGCAACTTTTGCAAACATGACGACAACAGAGTGCCGATGCAATGCGAATGATGCGATGATGAAATGCAACAAACAAATAAAACAAACGGCGGCAACGAAATAACTGGGCGGCATCTGAAGCGTCGGTCTCGGGGTGTCACAACACTCCTCCACTTACAAGAGATCTCGTCCCGAGATCTAAGGATGGCACAAAAGAGAAGCGGAAGAGGAAGAGAAGAGGTAAAACTAAATTGCTTCTTCGACAAATGAGCGAAACCACGAACCTTGAGAGGTTGGACAACTTGAAAGAAAGAATACAACGGAGATGAACGATATTGAAAAGTTCCGTTAGAAAAGAGGAACAAGGAACACTATGAGAACCTTGTGGGTTGAAAGACATGAAACAAGAGCTTAACGGACCAAAGAGAATATGCCAACACATCAGTATAACGAGATAACCAAGGAACAAGAATGACATATTTGGATGGCACTCCGGTTGAGAAGAGAGGCAAGACTTGATTAGATGAAAAGAACTTGAAAAGAAAACACAACACACCGGTTAAATGGATAAGCAAGGAAAGAACACGATCTTCACAATTCGAGATGATGAGCGAAGAGAGCAACATCACATTGCCTCCGGAAGAAGGGATAGAAGATAGATCATTAGAATAAAAGAATGGAGAAGGAAAAGCCAATTTCTGCCACAAATGAGCTTGGAAAGCACCCTTCCAAGAAGGTTATAACGGAGTTGTTGGAAAACCCACAACGAAAAGAACAAGCTTGTTGTGGGCTTGTGGAACACATCTCAAAATTATGAGGTGACAACCCTCCACTAACGGAAAACCATTGATTTGATTGAGAGCACCAAAGAGATGAAAAACTTCTTCCACCAAGATGATAAGGAGAAAATTTGGATCATAGATAATCACCAAAAAGAGCAACATTCCTTAGGGAAGGCTTTAGGTGAAATACGACACAAGATAACTCCAACGAAGAGATTGATGGATTTAAAATATCTCATTCCTGACAACATGTGAAACGCGAAACATTAATGTAAATTGTCAGGAATGATATAACACCATCTCAAACAATAAGGTAGAAAGAATTGCACTTTAGAATGCACGATGAAGAATGCTTGATCTCCTCCAACAAGGATGTTGACGAACACTAGAAGAAGGAATGAAATATTTGATGAACCACCATGTAGAGCCTTCGTGAGAACTCCGGTAATAAAAGGATGATAAAAGGAAGATAAATTGAAAGCACAAGGTGAAGCCTTGCGATGATTTAGATGGAGCTTCGCGATGAAATAATGCGGAAAACTTGGAACTCCGGAAGAAGATGAACACATATAACTGAGAAATTGATATCACTACGAACTCCGGAAGAAGGAATTAATCACTTGGATGAAACAAGAACAAGAATTATGTTATGCGTATCCTTCACCAATATAAATTGACGACAAGCAACGGATTTGGCATACTACTTATTCTTCTTGAAAAGATTGAAGAGAGAAATAGCGCAACTTGGGAAGGTCTTCCACGAACCACCGTAAGAATTGAAAATGAAAGTAGCAAAGGCACAATTCACCGGGAAGAATTGGAAAACGAATGACGATACTTGAGGGGATTTAGATACATGAGAACGAAGAGATCATGAACTGATTAGAGGATATTTGAACGATTCACCAGTAAGATTTGGAGAACGATAGCTACATGCTGAGAATGAAGAATTATGACATGATGGCCTTCGGAGGGAAGAAATGGAAACAACTCATGAAATGCTCCGGATGGTAAGAAAAGAATTTTCACAATCAAAAACAATTATGAGGATGGCATGAAGCTAGAATCATGAATCTTCAAGAGAATGGACCAAGATTTTGAAAACTCTTCTTCGATCTTCAACGTTGAGAATGTCGACGGGGAACAACACCAAACTGTTGAGATACTCCGGAACAATGAACAAATATTAATATTGAACCAAAGATGAAAAGAGTTTGAAAGCGATCTCGGAGAAGGAAAATGACTGATGAAAATTCATACTTACGTCAAATTCTGAAAAGAATTTGAGAATAGCTCCGGAAAAATTAGAAGAGTCAGGTAAGATCCTGGGAAAAGACCTGTGGGTTATGGGCCCACGCAAAAGATACACCGTTGAACGATTGCTTAGGAAGAGATAATGCACCGGTTGATTTGAATGTCTTGAACGAGGTAACAACCTCGAAATAGCTTGGAAGGAAATAGAATGGAAACCTGAATCTTCTGGGATATCTTCAGCACTCTAGATAAACATGAATAGCAAGAGGTGGAAGATTAAGAGATGCACCGACATGACAAAACATTGGACAAATGAAAGGAATATTCTCAACACCGAAGCTTGAATTGAATCCACCGGAAAAGAAAATGTAACGAATAATTGGTAAACTTGAAGCTCCATTAGTATCTTCCTGAGAACCACCGGATAAGAACATTGACAGGAAAGAATGGAGAGACTTCCCATCAATAAAAAGGATACATGATTAAGAAATATGGGTCCTTGAAGAAAAAGGGCGGGAGGGCGGGAAAACAAAGGCAACTTGGGCAGATGGAATGGATACCACTGAGAAAACTTAGAATTGATCTTGTGAATGGGAAAAATGATAGTATAAGCCTGGAGGGAAGCACGCCGGTTAGAAAAGAATTGACATGACAATATCGATGATCGAAAGGATTAGCACTCGCATAGAGATATGAGAACACCGTTTAGGGAAGGTATGGAATCAACACCTGACATCGAAGCAACTCGAATACCACAACAAAACAAAACAAGGATTTGGCTTGCAGAATAAACCGGAAACAAACATATGATAGATCCCATGTCGTATCATGTGTCTGTTGGAAAGATATCCTATGAGATACTTGAATTCCCACTTGTAAACTCCCGAAACATTCTGGTTATGCAATCTGGTGTTGGGGATACAGGGGAAGCACAATATCTCACCCAAACTAACAATCCCTACATCCAGCTGTATCCATCCGTCAACACATAACCAAGAAAACTTCGAAAATCGTGTACCTCAACCTTCGAAAATCATCTGTTATATGAGCTATGGCAATACTCTCGAACTCCCGCCCCAGTACTGGGTGGTGTCGAGGTTATTTCACCAACAACTGCATAAAATAGATTTTCGATGTCGGCGAAACTCAGGTATTCCAAAACTGCAACGATAAAATTGTGACGACAACACCTTGGAGCTCAACTCCCCGGGACACTGCCACAACCCCTAAATGTCAGGAGGCACCAATAACAATGTTCTCGTCACAAGAATATCGGAACGATCCCAAGATACCCGCGTGAACTTAAAAAAAATTAGGGAAATTTGAGGAGAGGAAAGTCAAAACATCTACATCAGGAGGCCTCACCAGAGCGACGAAGGGACTGAGGAGTAAAAAGAATCCTACTCTCCGATATATATAATCCTAAGACTCAAAACATTTTTGTTCTAGACTCAACAACATCAGCGATTCGATCAAGCAGGGGGCTCCTAAGTCGGGGATGGCTCTGATTACCAACTTGTAACACCCACGATGCGGCTATATCTCCCACGTGTCGAGGCACGACTTAGAGGCATAACCGCATGGTGGTTTTGTCGCAAGAAGGGTCATCTTCACACAATCCCATGTAATGAACAAGAAGGGGATAAAGAGCTGGCTTACAATCGCCACTTCACACAATACATAAATACATCATACATCATTCAAAGTACACACATAGTCCGACTACGGACAAATCCAAAAGAAAAAGGAAGATAACCCCAAATGCTAGATCCCCGATCGTCCCAACTGGGCTCCACTACTGATCATCAGGAAATGAAACATAGTAACGACCAAGGTCCTCATCGAACTCCCACTTGAGCTCGGTTGCGTCACCTGCACTAGTATCATCGGCACCTGCAAATGTTTTGGTAGTATCTGTGAGCCACGAGGACTCAGCAATCTCAAAACCCGCGAGATCAAGACTATTTAAGCTTATGGGTAGGATGGGGTAATGAGGTGGAGTTGCAGCAAGCACTAAGCAAATATGGTGGCTAACATACGTTAATGAGAGTGAGAAGAGAAGCAACGCAATGGTCAAGAAGCTAGAAGTGATCAAGAAGTGATCCTGAACTACTTACGTTCATACATAACCCAAACCATGTCCACTTCCCGGACTCCGCGAAAAGAGACCATCACGGCTACACACGCGGTTGATGTATTTTAATTAAGTCAAGTGTCAAGTTCTCTACAACCGGACATTAACAAATTCCCATCTGCCACATAACCGCGGGCACGGCTTTCGAAAGTTTATACCCTGCAGGGGTGTCCCAACTTAGCCCATCACAAGCTCTCACGATCAGCGAAGGATATTCCTTCTCCCGGAAAGACCCGGTCAGTCTCGGAATCCCGGTTACAAGACATTTTGACAATGGTAAAACAAGACCAGCAAGACCACCCGACTGTGTCGACAAATCCCGATAGGAGCTGCACATATCTCATTCTCAGAGCACACCGGATAAGTTAAGCGTACAAGTACCAACATAACCCAAGTTCCCAAGGGACGGTCCCGCACGGTGCTCTAGTTTGGACCAACACTCAGGGAGCACTGGCCCGGGGGGGCAAATAAAGATGACCCTCGGGCTCCGGAAACCCAAGGGAAAAAGGCTTAGGTGAGGCAAATGTAAAACCAAGGTTGGGCCTTGCTGGAGAAGTTTTATTCAAAATGAACTGTCAAGGGGGTCCCATAACCCCAACCGCGTAAGGAACGCAAAATCAAGGAACATAACACCGGTATGACGAAAACTAAGGCGGCAAGAGTGGAACAAAACACCAGGCATAAGGCCGAGCCTTCCACCCTTTACCAAGTATATAGATGCATTAATTAAATAAGAGATATTGTGCTATCCCAACATATCCATGTTCCAACATGGAACAAACTTCAACTTCACCTACAACTAGCAGCGCTATAAGAGGGGTTGAGCAAAAGCGTTAACATAGCCAAACAACGGTTTGCTAGGAAGGTGGGTTAGAGGCTTGACATGACAATATGGGAGGCAGGATAAACAAGTGGTAGGTAGCGCGACATAGCAATAGAGCGAACAACTAGCAAAGCAAAGATAGAAGTGATATCGAGGGTAATGGTCATCTTGCCTGAATTCCGCTAGGAAGAATACCAAAACCATGAAGAAGACAAACAGACGTAGTCGAACGAATCCTCACAACTCCGGAACAAAACCGAAGCTAATGAGAGAAGCAAACCGGAAAGAAGCAAACAACATGGTAAACAACCATCACATCAACATGGCATGATGCAGAATCAAGTATGATGCATGTCTGATTTAATGAGGCATGGAATGGCAAAGTGCACAAACAATACTACAAATTAAGTGGAGCTCAATATGCAACGACTTGCATATTGACGAAACACCGCATCAATTATTTAGTTCTCTCTCATTTATGTACCCGACAATATTAAATTTTATTAAACATCGCAAGGGGTGAAGCATATGAAAACTAACTATTTAGGCAATTTAAATGGGGTCGGACATAACAAACAACAATTCCGAAAAATCCTCATATGCATAATATGAATTTGGTACTGTTCTGCCCTAAACCATATTTTAATGTTGTTAAACAGTAAAAAAAATGCACCATGTTAATCTATGCATTTTTCTACCCCATTTACATATAAAGTTTATTTAAAATGGAGCTACGGTTATTTAGTTATGAAATAAAGCATTTTAGCATGGCATTTAAGCAAATTAATGCAAACAGCAATCTAAACATTTTTAACATGGATGAAAATAGCAGATAATGAAACTAAATGAAAAACTAATCATTTTACATATTTAAATTATTTTAATCCGATACACGGTTGTGGAGTTATTATATGCATGAAGTTTAGGGGTTTTTCTGTAAATCTGCACTCTCTGGAGAATTGGACAAATTCACAGGGCACGGAAAAAACATAGGCGGGCTGAATCTGGCTGGCCCAGCAGTGCATAGGAGAGGGGATGGGCGCGTCCTCACCCATGGGCTTCGGCCCGGTTCGGTGGAGAGGGAGGCTGGAAGGGGGCGCTGGGCCTTGGCGCTTGTCCACGTTGGCGCTGGAATGGGTCAACGGGGACGAGCGGGCGAAGCAGAGCAGCACAACAAGGGCCAGCAGGCACGGTGGCACGATGCAGAGCAGCGCACGAGCTCCAGCGAGTGGGCAAGGCGGAGGGAGAAGGGCGGCTCAGGCCGGCCGGCGCTCCATGCGGATCCTGGCAGAGAAGGCGAACGCATGGAGAGGGAGAAGGATTAGAGAGAGAGCACGGGAGAGAAAATAAAGGGAAGGGAGGAGGAGAAAAATGAGACGGCGACCTGACGACGACGAAGCAGAGGAACGACAACATGGCGCGGCGGCAGGATCCGGCCAGAAAGGGCCTGTAGGCAGCGGATCCGGCGGAACTGGAGGCGGCGCGATGAACTGAGGGGGCGACTGCCTTGGCTCCTGCAGCAAAATGACGGCCAGGCGGAGAAGTCAGCGGTGGCGCGACACGAGGATAAGAAAAGGGGCCAGAGGCGGCACAAGGAGCTCACCAGCGGGCGGTGAGGACGACGCAGAGGCGACCCGAGGTCATAGGTGAACAGGGTGGCGCGGCTCATCTCCATGGACGGACGGCCATGGTTGCTCTCCTGTCCAGAACAAGAGAGAGATGAGTCCGAGGGGAGCGAGAGAGAAAAGGAGAACGGAAGGAAAAGAAGAAGGCCGGGGCAGGGCGCTCATCTGCTGGTTCGGTCAGCCGGCGGCGGGGCTATCGAGGTGGCCGGAAACGAAGCGGGGTGGAGGAGCACGGGGAGGCTCGGGCCTCCGAGGATATTGGTGCGGCGAGGATCTCGGGCAGGGAACAACGGAGGAGCTCGGGGCTCGGGCCTCCGAGGATATTGGTCGACCGGGCAAGATGAGGGAGGCTGTCGGGCAGGATTTGGATCGGGAGGGATCCCGAGGAAACGAAGTGGCGGTGGCTGGGGAGGATCCCTAGAATCAAGTATGATGCATGTCCGGTTTAATGAGGAACTAGGGATAGACTATATATATGGGAAAAGAGGGGAGTTAGAACATCCGATCAAAATCCAAAGATCGAGAATAGATAGGCTAGGAAAGTCTAAATAAGAAACGAAGATGTTTTAGAGATATTTGGGGATGATCCGAATCCAATGGTGATGACTGCCCGGTCGGGTTCGGGACAACTTTCGGACGCGCGCGAGGGGTCTGGGGAAGAAGTGTAGAGAGGGTCAAACGGTCAGACAAAAGGGGCTCGAAAAACCCGGTTGGTCTCAGAACGGTCAACGCAGGCAAGGGGTTAAATGGGCTGAGAAAAGGGAGAGAAAAGAGCGGTCCGACTGGTCTAAGAGAAGGTCAACAGAGACAACGAAGAAGCAGCGACTACGAGCGGATGCAACTTTTGAAAACATGACGACAACGGAGTGCCGATGCAATGTGAATGATGCGATGATGAAATGCAACAAACAAATAAAACACACGGCAGCAACGAAATAACTGGGCTGCATCTGGAGCGTCGGTCTCGGGGTGTCACATACATAAGATACTATGCTATTACAAACTAATAGCTACTGAAAGTCAATTACATTACATGGCTTCTCATATTGACACGCAGGTCATCAATACAATAATGGGACAACCATATGGCTCCTGCCGGTTGCCGCACTCATGACTCGCGGGTCATGAAACAATAATGTACAAGAAACACTTATGGGCTATACCAAAGAAACTCTATTTTCCAAGCGGATTTTGGCCTAGCTAGGAGCGCCAAAATCTTGTGGAGGCATTTATAATTGACATCCTTTGAGGGATCACCCTACTTAAAACATCTACCATGCAAAAGAAGGGTGCATAAAAGGGATAAACTTTCACAGGCAGTTTATATATGTGTGATATGGTATAGCCCCTTTTCACAGCGCATGGTGATCTCCCTCTCCACGTGCGCAGTCCGCCCATGGTGATCTTCATCTCCATGCATGGTTGTCCATGTTGTGATCTCCATCTCCACGCCATGGTGTCAACCGCCAAGTGTTACGTAAGATACTATGCTATTACAAACTAATCGCTATAGAAAGTAAATTACATTACATGGCTTCTCATGTTGACACGCAGGTCATCAATACAATAATGGGACAAACATATGGCTCCTGCCGGTTGCCGCACTCATGACTCGCAGGTCATGAAACAATAATGTACAAGCAACATTCATGGGCTATACCAAATCACAGTCAATCCGTGCAAAAATGAGTCAGACGTTCTACCGCCGAAGATAAAACCTCCTGAACTCTATTTTCCAAGCGGATTTTTTCCTAGCCAGGAGCGCCGATATCTCGGGGAGGCATTTATAATTGATATCCTTTGAGGGATCACCCTACTTAAGACATCTACCATCCAAAAGAAGGGTGCATAAAAGGGATGAACTTTCACAGGCAGTTTATATATATGTGATATGGTATAGCCCCTTTTCACAAGGCATGGTGATCTCCATCTCCATGTGCGCAGTCTGCCCATGGTGATCTTCATCTCCATGCATGGTTGTCCTCGTGGTGATCTCCATCTCCACGCCATGGTGTCAACTGCCAAGTATTACAAAAGATACTATGCTATTACAAACTAATAGCTACTGAAAGTAAATTACATTACATGGCTTCTCATGTTGACACGCAGGTCATCAATACAGTAATGGGACAACCATATGGCTCCTGCCGGTTGCCGCACTCAAGACTCGCGGGTCACGAAACAAAAATGTACAAGAAACATTCATGGGCTATACCAAATCACAGGCATTCCCTACAAAAATGAGTCAGACGTTCTACCGCCGAAGATAAAACCTCCTGAAACTCTATTTTCCAAGCGGATTTTGGCCTAGCCAGGAGCGCCGAAAACTCGGGGAGGCATTTATAATTGACATCCTTTGAGGTATCACCCTACTTAAAACATCTACCATGCAAAAGAAGGGTGCATAAAATGGATAAACTTTCACAGGCAGTATATATATGTGTGATATGGTATAGCCCCTTTTCACAGCGCATGGAGATCTCCATCTCCACGTGCCCGGTCTGCCCATGGTGATCTTCATCTCCATGCATGGTTTTCCTCTTTGTGATCTCCTTCTCCACGCCATGGTGTCAACTGCCTAGTGTTACATAAGATACTATGCTATTACAAACTAATAGCTACTGAAAGTAAATTACATTACATGGCTTCTCATGTTGACACGCAGGTCATCAATACAATAATGGCACAACCATATGTCTCCTGCCGGTTGCCGCACTCATGACTCGCGGGTCATGAAACAATAATGTACAAGCAACATTCATGGGCTATACCAAATCACAGTCATTCCCTGCAAAAATGAGTCAGACGTTCTACCGTCGAAGATAAAACCTCCTGAAACTCTATTTTCCAAGCGGATTTTGGCCTAGCCAGGAGCGCCGATACCTTGGGGAGGCATTTATAATTGACATCCTTTGAGGGATCACCCTACTTAAAACATCTACCCTGCAAAAGAAGGGTGCATAAAAGGGATAAACTTTCACATGCAGTTTATATATGTGTGATATGGTATAGCCCCTTTTCACAGCCCATGGTGATCTCCATCTCCACATGCCCGGTCTTCCCATGGTGATCTTCATCTCCATGCGTGGTTTTCCTCGTGGTGATCTCCATCTCCACGCCTTGTGTTGACCGCCAAATATTACATAAGATACTATGCTATTACAAACTAATAGCTACTGAAAGTAAATTACATTACATGGCTTCTCTGTTGACACGCAGGTCATCAATACAATAATGGGAAAACCATATGGCTGCTGCCGGTTTCCGCACTCATGATTCGCAGGTCATGAAACAATAATGTACAAGCAACATTCATGGGCTATACCAAATCACAGTCATTTCGTGCAAAAATGAGTCAGACGTTCTACCGCCGAAGATAAAACCTCCTGAAACTCTATTTTCCAAGCGGATTTTTTCCTAGCCAGGAGCGCCGATATCTCGGGGAGGCATTTATAATTGACATCCTTTGAGGGATCACCCTACTTAAGACATCTACCATCCAAAAGAAGGGTGCATAAAAGGGATAAACTTTCACAGGCAGTTTATATATATGTGATATGGTATAGCCCCTTTTCACAGCGCATGGTG
This sequence comes from Aegilops tauschii subsp. strangulata, assembly GCF_002575655.3. Lineage (NCBI taxonomy): Eukaryota > Viridiplantae > Streptophyta > Magnoliopsida > Poales > Poaceae > Aegilops > Aegilops tauschii. The sequence goes on along the minus strand of NC_053037.3, from coordinate 270,478,266 downwards.
ATCTCCATCTCCACGTGCGCGGTCTGCCCATGGTGATCTTCATCTCCATGCATGGTTGTCCTCGTGGGGATCTCCATCTCCACGCCATGGTGTCAACTGCCAAGTGTTACAAAAGATACTATGCTATTACAAACTAATAGCTACTGAAAGTAAATTACATTACATGGCTTCTCATGTTGACACGCAGGTCATCAATACAATAATGGGACAACCATATGGCTCCTGCCGGTTGCCGCACTCAAGACTCGCGGGTCATGAGACAATAATGTACAAGCAACATTCATGGGCTATACCAAATCACAGTCATTCCCTGCAAAAATGAGTCAGACGTTCTACCGCCGAAGATAAAACCTCCTGAAACTCTATTTTCCAAGCGGATTTTGGCCTAGCCAGGAGCGCCAAAATCTCGGGGAGGCATCTATAATTGACATCCTTTGAGGTATCACCCTACTTAAAACATCTACCATGCAAAAGAAGGGTGCATAAAATGGATAAACTTTCACAGGCAGTATATATATGTGTGATATGGTATAGCCCCTTTTCACAGCGCATGGTGATCTCCATCTCCACGTGCCCGGTTTGCCCATGGTGATCTTCATCTCCATGCATGGTTTTCCTCGTGGTGATCTCCTTCTCCACGCCATGGTGTCAACCGCCAAGTGTTACATAAGATACTATGCTATTACAAACTAATAGCTACTGAAAGTAAACTACATTACATGGCTTCTCATGTTGACACGCAAGTCATCAATACAATAATGGCACAACCATATGGCTCCTACCGGTTGCCGCACTCATGACTCGCGGGTCATGAAACAATAATGTACAAGCAAAATTCATGGGCTATACCAAATCACAGTCATTCACTGCAAAAATGAGTCAGACGTTCTACCGTCGAAGATAAAACCTCCTGAAACTCTATTTTCCAACCGGATTTGGGCCTAGCCAGGAGTGCCGATATCTTGGGGAGGCATTTATAATTGACATCCTTTGAGGGATCACCCTACTTAAAACATCTACCATGCAAAAGAAGGGTGCATAAAAGGGATAAACTTTCACAGGCAGTTTATATATGTGTGATATGGTATAGCCCCTTTTCACAGCGCATGTTGATCTCCTGCTCCACGTGCGCGGTCCACCCATGGTGATCTTCATCTCCATGCATGGTTGTCCTCGTGATGATCTCCATCTCCACGCCATGGTGTCAACCGCCAAATGTTACGTAAGATACTATGCAATTACAAACTAATAGCTACTGAAAGTAAATTACATTACATGGCTCCTCATGTTGACACGCAGGTCATCAATACAATAAATGGACAACCATATGGCTCCTGCCGGTTGCCGCACTCATGACTCGCAGGTCATGAAACAATAATGTACAAGCAACATTCATGGGCTATACCAAATCACAGTCATTCCCTGCAAAAATGAGTCAGACGTTCTACCGCCGAAGATAAAACCTCCTGAAAGTCTATTTTCCAAGCGGATTTCGGCCTAGCCAAGAGCGCCGAAATCTCGGGGAGGCATTTATAATTGATATCCTTTCAGGGATCACCCTACTTAAAACATCTACCATGCAAAAGAATGGTGCATAAAATGGATAAACTTTCACATGCAGTTTATATATGTGTAATATGGTATAGCCCCTTTTCACAGCGCATGGTGATCTCCATCTCCACGTGCCCGGTCTGCCCATGGTGATCTTCATCTCCATGCGTGGTTTTCCTCGTGGTGATCTACATCTCCACGCCATGGTGTCGACCGCCACATATTACATAAGATACTATGCAATAAAAAACTAATAGCTACAGAAAGTAAATGACATTACATGGCTTCTCATGTTGACACGCAGGTCATCAATACAATAATGGGACAACCATATGGCTCCTGCTGGTTGCCGCACTCATGACTCGCGGGTCATGAAACAATAATGTACAAGCAACGTTCATGGGCTATACCAAATCACAGTCATTCCCTGCAAAAATGAGTCAGACGTTCTACCGCCGAAGATAAAACCTCCTGAAACTCTATTTTCCAAGCGGATTTTGGCCTAGCCAAGTGCGCCGAAATCTCGGGGAGGCATTTATAATTGACGTCCTTTGAGGGAGCACCCTACTTAAAACATCTACCATGCAAAAGAAGGGTGCTTAAAAGGGATAAACTTTCACAGGCAGTTTATATATGTGTGATATGGTATAGCCCCTTTTCACAGCGCATGTTGATCTCCTGCTCCACGTGCGCGGTCCGCCCATGGTGATCTTCGTCTCCATGCACGGTTGTCCTCGTGGTGATCTCCATCAGCACGTGATGGTGTCACCACCAAGTGTTACGTAAGATACTATGCTATTACAAACTAATAGATACTGAAAGTAAATTACATTACATGGCTTCTCATGTTGACACGCAGGTCATCAATACAATAATGGGACAACCATATGGCTCCTGCCGTTTGCTGCACCCATGACTCGCAGGTCATGAAACAATAATGTACAAGCAACATTCATGGGCTATACCAAATCACAGTCATTCCCTACAAAAATGAGCCAGACGTTCTACCGCCGAAGATAAAACCTCCTGCAATTCTATTTTCCAAGCGGATTTTGGCCTAGCCAGGAGCGCCGAAATCTCAGGGAGGAATTTATAATTGACATCCTTTGAGGGATCACCCTACTTAAAACATCTATCATGCAAAAGAAGGGTGCAAAAAAGGGATAAACTTTCACACGCAGTTTATATATGTGTGATATGGTATAGCCCCTTTTCACAGCGCATGGTGATCTCCATCTCCACGTGCCCGGTCTGCCCATGGTGATCTTCATCTCCATGCATAGTTTTCCTTGTGGTGATCTCCATGTCCACGCCATGGTGTCAACCACCAAGTGTTACATAAGATACTATGCAATAACAAACTAATAGCTACTAAAAGTTAATTACATTACATGGCTTCTCATGTTGACACGCAGGTCATCAATAAAATAATGGGACAACCATATGGCTCCTGCCGGGTGCCGCACTCATGTCTCGCGGGTCATGAAACAATAATGTACAAGCAACATTCATGGGCTATACCAAATCACAGTCATTCCCTGCAAAAATGAGTCAGGCGTTCTACCGCCGAAGATAAAACCTCCTGAAACTTTATTTTCCTAGCGGATTTTGGCCTAGCCAGGTGCGCCGAAATCTCGGGGAGGCATTTATAATTGACATCCTTTGAGGGATCACCCTACTTAAATCATCTACCATGCAAAAGAAGGGTGCATAATAGGGATAAACTTTCACAGACAGTTTATATATGTGTGATATGGTATAGCCCCTTTTCACAGCGCATGTTGATCTCCCGCTGATGAAGCTATGTACCTAGGGTAGGGTCATAGGCCTGTGCTAGATACCCTCCCCAAGGACATCACCCTAAAACCAGAAGCATTCGAAGAGGAGTCATCATCCACTCGACCATGAAGCATTCCACTCAGAAGACTCGAAGTCACTCGACCATGGAGACTGTCACTCGACCGCCAGAAGATCTAAAGCAACTCCGCACTGCAACGGTCGGACATTACATCATAGCTTTAATGGTCATTATGTCTCTTTATTACTAGCGTTACCAGTAATTCACCCCTCTTGTTGTATCTTAAATCCCTTGTAACGTGGGCTGGCTGGGGTCCTAGCGCACTCTATATAAGCCACCCCCCTCCACATGCACAAGGGTTCGCACCCCTGTAAACACACATATACATAATCCAGTCAACCCCCTCCGGGCTCCGAGATGTAGGGCTGTTACTTCTTCCGAGAAGGGCCTAAACTCGTAAAACTCGTGTGTACAACTTCGCCATAGCTAGGATCTTGACTCTCCATACTTACCCCCCTATTCTACTGTCAGTCTTAGTACCACGACAGTTGATGCCCACCGTGGGGAGGGTGTCTTAGCGACTTGTTGGAGAAGTTGCAATTTTTCCGATCCCCATCATCATGGTTTCTGGCAGAGGATTGGCCGAGGGACGCGAGATCCGTCTCGGCGCTCGTGTTCGTCGCCGACGACTCCACTTGGCTCCAAGCGGCTCCATTCGATGTCGAGGCGCTCCCCGTCCGCGGGGCAATGCACTTTCGCGCGTGCGTCCGTGGCGTCCTTCTACGGGAGCCGTCGACTCAGTATCGGTCGGCTCCTGTGGCGTCCTCACTCCCTGCTGCTCGCCGGCGCAAGCGTTCCGGTCGGTCGTGGCTCCAGCGGTGGGTGAGGCATGCGGTGGCTCGCCAGTCGGCCACCCCACAAGTCGCGGCAATCGAGCCCGACGAAACTCTCTACAGCTTGTTCGACCTGTCGACTGGCTCCATCGAGATGGCATCCGAGTGCGACAGCAGTGACCCCGCGGCGGAAGTCCTGATGGTCAACGGACCGCGCAGTCCTCCTAGCTTCCCCCGTGACGACGGTGGCGATGGCGGAGGCGATCCGTCGCGCGTCCACGAGGAGTACCGCCCCGAGCCCCTCTCTTCGCAGCAGAGGGAAGAGCTTCACCGCCATAACATGGATGCACTTCACACTCCTATCGTTGGAGAAACCCCCGAGGCCCGGGCCTTGGAGGAGGTGCGCCTGGCCAACTTGGCTGTGTGCACTCACTTGGAGAACCTCCAACACGCACTCGACGAGCGTGCTCGGCAGCGGATTCCTGAGTCCAGTCGATGACAGCTTTTTCCGCCTCCAACTCAGGTATATCGAACTCCGATTCAGAATCTCACAGCTGCAGCCCGAATAGCAGAGTCGATTCAGCCTTCCCAGTCGGAAGCTGGCAGAGGTTTGATACAGATCCGGGCTTTACTCCGGGCAGCGGGAGAGAAAAACACAGCAGTGTCTCAGTCGCGGAATAGGATTCATAGCAGATCTGTGATGGCAGACACAGTTCAGTCGGCTCACGGCCCAAGATCGCCTCCAAGGCGTGAGGGACGTGGAGATCGGCGGGATCAGTACAGAAACCATGAGCAGTATGATCACCGACTCAACCACGATGATCGTCGTCGAGTGCCTACGCCTCCCCGAAGGAGTGGGTCATACGCGCTTCGGCGACACGATGACAGACGCCCTCACAGTGGTGGGCGAAGGATTCCAGTCGACCCCCGGGAGCCGGGCTTTGATGCGAGATCTATTCTCGTTCAAGGTATGGTTGACAGGAACAGAGCGCACAGAGAAGGCCATGACAGAGATTACCCGACTGGCAGCAGAGTGCATGTTTCAGGTCCCGAGTGTTTCAGCAGAGCTATCAGGGTTGCAGTGATTCCTCCGAACTTCAGGTTGGCGACTTGAGTCAGCAAGTTCACTGGTGAGTCCAAGCCTGACACTTGGCTTGAGGACTACCGAGTGGCTGTTCAGATTGGTGGCGGCAATGATGAAGTGGCCATGAAGCACCTTCCTCTGATGCTGGAGGGCTCGGCCAGAGCGTGGTTGAATTAGTTAGCACCTGGCAGCATATATAGGTGGGAGGAATTCGCCCGAGTGTTTGTTAGGACCTTTGAAGGTACATGCAAACGACCAGCAAGGTTAACAGAGTTGCAGTCCTGTGTGCAGAAACCGAATGAAACCTTGAGAGAGTATATCCAGAGATGGTTCACGTTGCACCACACAGTGGAGAATGTGTCAGATCACCAAGCAGTTTGTGCCTTCAAGGAAGGTGTCAAGTATCGAGAATTGAACCTGAAGTTCGGTCGGACCAGAGATATGTCTCTGAGTCGGATGATGGAGATTGCCACCAAGTATGCTAATGGTGAAGAGGAGGATCGACTTCAGAGTGGCAAGCACAAAGCAGTTGCCCAAGAAACCGGAGGAGGGGATTCCAGTCGGAAGCAGAAGCGCAAAGCCGAGCCAGCTGCTCCTGGTGAAGCCTTAGTCGTGACTCAAGGAAAGTTCAAGGGGAAGCCCAAAGGGCCATGGAACCCCAAGAAGGTTAAAGATCAAGACGGAAATGATGTGTTGGATTTACCCTGTCACATTCATACCAAGAAAGATGAGGAGCGTAACCTGATTTACCCTAAACACACCACTCGACAATGTCGGCTCCTGTTTCAATAGCTCTGAGAGAAACAACCCAAGGAGAAGGAAAAGGAGTCAGACAAGGGTGAAGATAAAGAAGAAGATGATGATGGTTTTCCCAACATCAATTCTACTCTGATGATTTTTGCTGATGTTGAAAGCAAAAGTCGATTGAAAGTTATAAACAGAGAGGTGAATATGGTCGCTCCGGCGACACCCAGTTATTTGAAATGGTCTCAGACTGCCATTACATTCGACCAGTCTGATCACCCAGCACGCATAGCCACCCCTGGGAGGCAAGCGTTGGTGGTCGACCCAGTTGTTGATGGTACTCGGCTGACTAAGGTACACATGGATGGTGGCAGTGGCCTGAATATACTTTACGCTGAAACCTTGAAAGGGATGGGCATTCTGATGTCCAAACTCAGTGAAAGCAATATGAGTTTCCATGGGGTTATACCTGGCAAGAAGGCTGAATCACTCGGCCAGATCGCCCTCGATGTGGTTTTCGGTGATTCCAAGAATTACCGCAAGGAAAAGTTGACGTTTGAAGTCGTGGATTTCCAGAGTGCTTATCATGCTATTCTGCGTAGGCCTGCTTATGCACGTTTTATGGCTCTACCATGTTACGTGTACCTCAAATTGAAGATTCCTGGTCCCAGAGGAGTGATCACTATCACTGGCAATCGGCAGAAGGCAGAAGAGTGCTTCCAGAAGGGCTCAAAGTTCGCCGATGCACAAATGGCAGTAGTAGAATTGCAAGAGTATCAAAAAAATGCAGATCCGAGTGATTTGCTACGAGCCAAGAAGCCTGCCATAGACTCTGCATTTCAGTCGTCCAGTGAAACGAAGCTGATTCACATACACCCGACCGATCCCAACGTTGCTCCGACTCACATCTCAACAACGCTCGACAGCAAATAGGAAGAAGCGCTCATCCAGTTCCTCCGTGAGAACTGGGACATCTTTGCATGGAAACCTTCTGACATGCCGGGTGTACCCAGGGGACTGGCTGAGCATCGTTTGCGAGTCGACCCGAAGGTAAAACCAGTCAAGGAACATCTTCGACGGTCCGCCGTACAGAAGAGGAAAGCAATTGGTGAGGAAGTAGCTCGGCTCCTGGCAGCTGAGTTCATCCGAGAAATCTACCACTCCGAGTGGCTCGCCAATGTTGTCATGGTCCCCAAGAAAGACGATTCACTTCGCATGTGCATTGACTTCAAGCATATCAATCGGGCCTGCCCGAATGATCATTTTCCTCTCCCCCGCATTGACCAAATTGTCGACTCGGCTGCGGGGTGTGAGCGATTGTCTTTTCTGGATGCCTATTCCGGGTATCATCAGATCCGACTGTATGGACCCGATGAGATAAAAACAACTTTCATCACCCCATTCGGGTGCTTCTGTTATGTTACCATGCCATTCGGCCTGAAGAACGCCGGAGCCACATTCATGAGGATGATTCAGAAGTGTTTGCTCACTAAAATCAGTCGGAATGTGGAAGCATACATGGATGACATTGTGGTCAAGTCACGTAAGGGTTCCGACCTGCTGGCTGACCTTGCTGAAACTTTTGCCAACCTCAGAAGGTATGATATCAAGCTTAATCCATCAAAGTGCACATTCGGAGTTCCTGGTGGAAAATTACTCGGTTTCCTTGTTTCCGAACGAGGGATCGACACTAACCCAGATAAAGTTGGTGCCATACTCCGGATGAAACGCCCTGTGCGTGTGCACGATGTCCAGAAGCTTACTGGTTGTTTGGCTACCTTAAGTCGATTCATTTCTCGCCCCGACGAAAAGGCTTTGCCTCTTTACTAACTGATGAAGAAGTCTGATAAGTTCGAGTGGACTCCTGCAGCTGATGCAGCATTTGTAGAGCTCAAAGCCCTGCTTTCCACCCAGCCGGTGCTTGCTGCCCCAATCAGCAAAGAGCCTTTACTGCTTTACATTGCAGCCACTGGACAAGTTTTCAGTACAGTACTTACGGTCGAGCGGGAAGAAGAAGGAAAAGCCTATAAAGTTCAGCGCCCAGTATATTATGTTTCTGAAGTTCTGACTCCATCCAAGCAAAGATATCCACATTATCAAAAGCTTGTTTATGGGATTTATATGACCACGAAGAAGGTTGCACACTATTTCTCTGACCACTCCATTATAGTCGTCAGCGACGCTCCTTTATCAGAGATTCTGAACAACAGAGATGCAACTGGTCCAGTGGCAAAGTGGGCGATTGAACTCCTTCCCTTGGATATCAAGTTTGAGGCAAAGAAAGCTATCAAGTCCCAAGCAATAGCAGATTTCCTCGCCTAGTGGATCGAACAGCAACTGCGGACTCAAGTCCACTCGGAGCACTGGACCATGTTCTTTGATGGCTCCAAGATGTTGAATGGTTCCGGTGCTGGGGTGGTACTGGTATCCTCCCGAGGAGACAAGCTCCGATATGTTCTCCAGATTCACTTTGATTCCTCCAATAACGAAGCTGAATATGAAGCACTCTTATATGGGTTACGTATGGCCATTTCACTCGGCGTCCGTTGCCTCATGGTCTACGGCGACTCAGATTTGGTAATCAATCAAGTGATGAAGGAGTGGGACGTCAGAAGCCCAGCTATGACTGGTTACTGTAATGCAGTGAGGAAGTTGGAAAAGAAGTTTGAGGGGTTAGAGCTTCATCATATACCCCGACTGAAAAATCAAGCAGCCGATGATTTGGCGAAGATAGGTTCCAAGAGGGAAGCCATTCCCAGCAATGTGTTTCTAGAACACATTCATACACCTTTAGTTCAAGAAGATCCTTTCACTGAAGAGCCCCCGCAGCCTAAGAGTGCCACAGATCCGACTGAAGTCGAAGTCCCAGCCGTGGTCGACTTGATCATGGAGGTTTTGGTCATCACTCCCGACTGGACAGTGCCATACATTGTGTATATCCTTAGGAGGGAACTCCCAGGGGATGAAGAGAAGGCTCGACAGATCGTCCGTCGATCCAAAGCCTTTACTATGATAAGAGGACAGCTGTTTAGAGAAAGTGTAACTGGAGTCAGCCAGAAATGCATAACACCAGAAGAAGGTCGAGTGATCCTCAACGACAACCACTCGGGGACCTGTGGCCACCATGCGTCCTCTCGGACCATTGTGGCCAAAGCATACCGAGCTGGATTTTATTGGCCACGAGTGAAATGGCAAAAAATATAGTCGACAAATGTGAAGGCTACCAGTTTTACTCCAACATGTCCCACAAGCCCGCGTCAGCCCTGAAGACCATTCCACTCGTCTGGCCCTTTGCTGTTTGGGGGTTAGATATGGTTGGACCCCTGAGGACTAGTAGGAGCGGCTTCACTCATGTGCTTGTAGCAGTCGAGAAGTTTACCAAATGGATTGAAGCCAAGCCTATCAAGAATCTTGAAGCCAGTACTGCCGTCAGCTTCATCAGAGAGTTGACATTCAGATATGGGGTTCCGCACAGCATCATCACTGACAACGGGTCGAACTTCGATTCTTATGAGTTCAGAGCCTTCTGTGCTTCCCAAGGCACTCGAGTCGACTATGCTTCAGTTGCCCACCCCCAGTCGAATGGACAAGCGGAAAGAGCAAATGGCTTGATTCTCAAAGGACTGAAACCCTGATTGATGCGTGATCTCAAGCACGCAGCAGGTGCCTGGGTCGATGAACTTCCATCAGTTCTTTGGGGATTGAGGACAACTCCCAATCGGTCGACTGGTCGAACTCCATTCTTCTTGGTCTATGGAGCTGAAGCTGTTCTACCGAGTGACTTTCTTCACAATGCACCCTGAGTCGAGCTTTTCTCTGAAGATGAAGCATAACAGGCCCGGCAAGACGCAGTTGATCTCCTAGAAGAGGAAAGAGAGATGGCCTTAATCCGGTCGACCATTTATCAGCAAGACTTGCGTCGATTCCACGCCAGAAACGTGAGAGGGCGAGTGTTTCAAGAGGGAGACTTGGTTCTTCGAGTGGATCAGCAGAAACCACACAAGCTCGCCCCTGCTTGGGAAGGTCCCTTCATCGTCACCAGAGTGCTCCACATTGGGGCGTATCATCTTTACAATGTCGAACATCAGAAAGACGAGCCACGGGCTTGGAAAGCGGAGCTGCGCCGCCCCTTTTATACTTAAGCGCTCATTCTGTTGAGTTGTAATAAGAAATACCTTTGTAGTTTGTTTATTAGAGATAAGAGTTTTACAGTCTTCTATAAATGATTGTCGCTGCTTATACTTGTGTCTGAAATCCCCTAGTGGGTGACTTAGCCGCGAATCCGTTTTGCCTAAGTTTATAAAATCCTACCGAGTGGTGAGCAAGCCTCTCACTCGGGGGCTTAGCTGCAGTCCAGTACTCGCCTAAGTTTGTAAAATCCTACCGAGTGGTGAGCAACCCTCCCACTCGAGGGCTTAGCTGCAATCCAGTACTCGCCTAAGCTTGAAAACTCCTACCAAGTGGTGAGCAAGCCTCTCACTTGGGGGCTTAGCTGTAGTCCAGTACTCGCCTAAGTTTGAAAAATCATATCGAGTAGTGAGCAAGCCTCTCACTCGGGGGTTTAACTGCAGTCCAGTACTCGCCTATGTTTGTAAAATCCTACCGAGTGGTGAGCAACCCTCCCACTCGGGGGCTTAGCTGCAGTCCAATACTCGCCTAAGTTTGAAAAATCCTACCGAGTGGTGAGCAAGCCTCTCACTCGGGGGCTTAGCTGCAGTCCAGTACTCGCCTAAGTTTGTAAAAATCCTACCGAGTGGTGAGCAAGCCTCTCACTCGGGGGCTTAGCTGCAGTCCAGTACTCGCCTAAGTCTGTAAAAATCCTACTGAGTGGTGAGCAAGCCTCTCACTCGAGGCTTAGCTGCAGTCCAGTACTCGCCTATGTTTGAAAAATCCTACCAAGCGGAGGGCAACCCTCCCACTCGGGGGCTTAGCAGCAGTCGAGTACTCGCCTAAGTTTGTAAAATCCTACTGAGTGGTGAGCTACCCTCCCACTCGGGGGCATAGCTGCAGTCCAGTACTCGCCTAAGTTTGTAAAATCCTACCGAGTGGAGAGCAACCCTCCCACTCGGGGGCTTAGCCGCAGTCCAGTACTCGCCTAAGTTTGTTAAATCCTACTGAGTGGAGAGCAACCCTCCCACTCGGGGGCTTAGCTGCAGTCTAGTACTCGCCTAAGTTTGTTAAATCCTACCAAGTGGTGAGCAACCCTCTCACTCGGGGGCTTAGCTGTAGTCCAGTACTCGCCTAAGTTCAAAACACATCCCTATCCGCAAGGATGACGAGGTGCAGGTCGACTGCAACCTTCTCCTTCGGGGCTGCGCCACAAGTACAACATGCGCTCCATCCCTATCCGCAAGGATGACGAGGTGCAGGTCGACTGCAACCTTCTCCTTCGGAGCTGCACCACAAGTACAACGTGCGCTCCATCCCGATCCGCAAGGACGACGAGGTGCAGGTCGACTGCAACCTTCTCCTTCGGGGCTGCGCCACAAGTACAATGTGCGCTCCATACCTATCCGCAAGGACAACGAGGTGCAGGTCGACTGCAACCTTCTCCTTCGGAGCTGCGCCACAAGTACAACATGTGCTCCATCCCGATCCGCAAGGACGACGAGGTGCAGGTCGACTGCAACCTTCTCCTTCGGAGCTGCGCCACAAGTACAACGTGCGCTCCATCCCTATCCGCAAGGACGATGAGGTGCAGGTCGACTGCAACCTTCTCCTTCAGAGCTGCGCCACAAGTACAACATGCGCTCCATCCCGATCCGCAAGGACGATGAGGTGCAGGTCGACTGCAACCTTCTCCTTCGGAGCTGCGCCACAAGTACAACGTGCGCTCCATCCCGATCCGCAAGGACGACAAAGTGCAGGTCGACTAGAACCTCCTCCCCAGAGCTGCATCTCAAGTACAAAAATATTCAGAGTGAAGATTAAATTCCACTCGAAGGCAAGCACAAGCATATTCGGAGATAAACCAAATCCAGATAAATCCTAAGGTTCCGACCGCGGATTAAAGTACTCGAGCATCAAGCCCGAAGGAGTTTAACGGTTACAAAAATCACTCGGCATCCCGAGGCAAATTTAAGGTGGAGCATAAAATTTTGTTCACTCCGCAGGAGGAGGGCTGGCAGGCTCGACGAATTCGTCTAGGTCAATTCCGTCGGCAATCCGAGTGGCGGCAGCAATGAAGGTCTCCGTGAAGGATTGGAAGTCATGCTTCTTGGTGTTGGCAACCTTGATCGCTGCCAGCTTCTCTTCTCGCGCTTCCTTGCAGTGGACACGAACCAAAGACAGAGCCACATCAGCGCCGCACCGGGCAGAAGACTTCTTCCATTCTTGCACTCGATCGGGAATTTCATTAAGTCGAGTCTTCAGAGACTCGAGGTCATTCTGGAGCGTTAACCCTGGCCAGAGTGTTGTGTCGGTCCGCAACATTGCGACCTTCAGTCGAGCAAGATAATCAACAACACCAGCAACACGAGATTCCAATCGGAGTACATTCATGGCAGCCTCGTCCTTCACCGGAGAATGGACGGGGTCCAAGCTTGTCTCAACTCGCTCAGTCTCTTCCCCGAAGTTCCGGCAAAATTCTACACGTACAATTCAAAGATGAGTCAGCGGTTGTATATCGAGTCGACAATGACAAGTTAGTCGGTTCAAAGAAAATACCTTCAAGCATGACGAACAGCTTCCTGGCAAGACCTCCCAGATAATTCTCCAGATCGTCCCTCTTGCGAGCAATGCCTTCCATTTTATCGTTCAGATTGTTCTTGTCCTTCTTCAGACGGGTCGCTTCCTTATTGGCTTCATCAAGGGCAGTTTTCAGCTTGGCGTTTTCTTCCTCCAGTTTGCCGATTGAAGCTAGCTTCTGTTCGGCGAGTGCACTTTTCTCGTCAGCTGCTTTCTGGGCGACCGCAAGAGCTTGGTCCTTTTTCACCAAAGCTTGATTCATTTTATCTGAAGGAAACATCGCTCGGTTCACAAAAAGTAAAATAGAATCTGGTACAGAGACAAATCAGTCGGCAAGTTTTCTCTTACCAGCAGCTTCATCCTTGGCCTTCTGCAGATTTGTCTTGGCCAGTTCCAGATCGAGGTTGAGCTGAATCTATTTTTTCTCCAATTCAGCAAAACGAACTCCGAGTTCACAAGATTTCTGTAATCAAGGAACAGTCAATCGACAGATGGAAAGATCAGTTACTTCAGAACAATAGTTCGATAAATTCAAGTTGTTTTCAGACCGTAGTCGACTGCCCACAGTCAACCACGGTCTTGGGGAATACACCCAGTGGGTGCACTTAGAGTGCCCCCACTGGTCCAGATTCCACTCGACGTGGTCTGTCCAGGTTGAGTGTAAAAAAAAGTTGCTCTCAGACCATAGTCGACTGCCTGCAGTCGACCATGGTCTCGGGGACGACACCCAGTGGGTGCACTTAGCGTGATCCCATTGGTTCAGGTTCCATTCGTCATGGTCCGTCCCGGTCGAGTGAGGAAATTCCGATTCTCATACCACAGTCGACTGCCCGCAGTCAACTATGGTCTCGGGGACTACACCCAGTGGGTGCACTCAGTGTGCCCCCACTGGTTCAAAGATTCAATCGACAACAACTTAGTCAGCTCAAAGTACGAATTTTCTCAGTGACAAATCAAAACACCCAGTGGGTGTACAGATGCGAAGAGTCAGTCAGCAATCTGCTAACCTGGACGTTGCTCTGGAGAGCGGAGCTGGCATCATAAGCAGCTTGGCTGGCTTCCCACACCATCTTCATCTTCTCCATCATAATACCCGCCTGGCGTATAGCCTCTTTAGCAGCACCCACTTGGTCCTCTGGGACGTGATGTGCAGCAAAAAGTGAAGGTGGATCAGCGGGAGTCTGTGCGGCTGATGTGGAAGGTCGAGCACTCGACAGTGGTATGGCGAAGGAGAAGGAAGTCCGATTGGCATCGCCGGCGTCCTGAATTACTAGTTGCGCCACCGGCGTCGACTGAGGCGTCTTGCCAGCGGATGTTTTCCTGTTTCTTCTCCCCAAGGGCCTCTGTGGCTCGTCCTCGTCGTCGTCGGGTAGGTCAATGACGTTGAGAGGAGCTGTAAAAAGATCAGTTGCCAAAAGTTAATCCTCGATTGGTTATATCGCAGTTCAATCGACAAAGCGAAGACAAGATCACAAAGATTATACCTGGGTTGGAGGTGACCGCATCTTCCATGTCCCCATCCTCGTTTTTGTAAGCAGAGGTCCTAGAGGTAGCGGCACTGCTAGTTTCAATATTCATGAAAAATGGACAGCACAAAACTTTGGGTAAAATGAAGACAGAACACTCACGCAGAGGCAACAGGGATGTCAATTTTGATTCTGGGCAGCGCTTTCCGGGTCTTCTACACTACAACCTTGGACTGCTTCGGGGCCTTTTCAGTCGGCGCTGGAGACGATGTCCGAGGACGCTTTGACGACTGCCCGGTCTGAATGGTCGCCTTGTCGCTGGCGCTTGCCGGATCGTGGGTGATCTTGGACCGCCTTTCCCTGCGGGGAGGTGAGTCGACCTCTTCTTCATCACTCGGGTCGTCGCTCTCCTCATCCCCTTCACCATCAGAATGCCACTCGCCGCTGTCACCTCTGCTTGCCTCCCCTTCCGGGTCCTGCTCCTGCTGTCCGTTGGGCATCGAATACATCTGAGTAAGGGCCTAGAAGAAAACAAGCAAGACAAAGTCAGTCGGTGGACCATAAACAGTTGCATGGTAAATCAAGATAACACTCGGTAATTCAGCGTTGGACCTTGTCTGGTTCATAGGATTGGTCGAGTGGAGGGATTCTCCTGGCCCCCCTGGGGTTATCTTTGTTGCCAGTGATACCCCTCAACCACTTCTCCACCGTATCCTCGTCGACTTCTTCTGGATGCACCCGAGTGGAATCTTCAATGCCCAAATACATCCACATCGGATGGTCACAGGCCTGAAGTGGCTGAATACGTCGTCTGAGGAAGACTTCCAGCAGATCCATACCGGTCACGCCTTCACGGATGAGGTAGACCACTCGCTCAACCAGCACCTTCACCTCCGCTTTCTCCCCCGGGGTCACTTTCAAGGCCGAGGGCTTCTCCATGCGAGCCATGGAAAAGGGAGGAAGTCCAGTAGACTGTCCTGGAGTCGGCTGGTCTTTGCAGTAAAACCAAGTCGACAGCCACCCTCGGACTGACTCGGGAAGGATTATGGCTGGGAAAGAGCTCTTACCCCTCATTTGAATTCCAAGACCCCCACACATCTGAATCACTTTTGTCTTCTCATCACTCGGATTGGCCTTTTTGACTGACTGGGAGCAACACGTGAAAATGTGCTTGAAGAGGCCCCAGTGTGGTCGACAACCCAAGAAATTTTCGCACAGAGACACGAAAGCAGCAAGATACACGATGGTGTTGGGGGAAAAGTGGTGAAGTTGTGCCCCAAAGAACTTCAAGAAAGCTCGGAAAAAAGGGTGTGGAGGCAAAGAAAACCCGCGGTCGATGTGGGTGGTGAGGAGGACACACTCACCCTCATGCGGTTGAGGCTTAGTCTCATTCTCCGGGAGCCGCGCGGATCCATGGGGAATCAGTCACTCCTCTGCCAGATCGTCGATGTCGTCCTGGCGGATCGTCGACCGGATCCAGTCGCCCTGGATCCAACCGCGCGGCAGACCGGACCTCGACGAGGATCCGCCCCGGCTGGACTTCTTCCCCTTCGCCTTCGCCGTCGCCTTCTTCGCGCGCTCAAGGGCCTCCGTCTTCTCTTTCCCCATCGCAGCGGACAGAGCTCGAACGGAGCAGCGGCGCTGGGGCAGGAGTGGACGCAGTGGGGAAAACTGAGAGGAAGGAAGAAGAATGAGGGCGCACTGTTCAAAAAACCCCGGCCCGGCGCCTTATATGGGGTTGCTTCCGAGTGACTGACCTGTAGGCCTGGGCGATCTTATCAAATCCCGCAACAGTCGCGCGCGCGATACGTGGCGAAAAAGGTGGCACAGAAATTGAGGCGACCCTGCGTTATCCAGCCCGGTTACTGCGGCCTCCTCCGCCCCGCGCGCTTCCCAAAATTCGAATCCCGCGAGATCCGCGGGCAGCAGAACAACCTGTCAGACGGAAGATCTTCTCCATATTAGCACTCGAAGCTCTTTCAGCGAAAGTTCACTCGACAAAACCAGGAATGGACCAAGGCGACTGAAAAAGAAGTTGGTGTCATCACGCTGGTGCGTCAATCCGAACAAGACACATCCGAAGCGCGAAAAGTGAGTCGGAAGTATTTTCAACTCCTTCTCCACTCAAACCCTGATCCATTCGGGGGCTAATGATGAAGCTATGTACCTAGGGTAGGGTCATAGGCCTGTCCTAGATACCCTTCCCAAGGACATCACCCTAAAACCCGAAGCATTCGAAGAGGAGTCATCATCCACTCGACCATGAAGCATTCCACTCGGAAGACTCGAAGTCACTCGACCATGGAGACTGTCAGTCGACCGCCAGAAGATCTAAAGCCACTCCGCACTGCAACGGTCGGACATTACATCATAGCATTAATGGTCATTATGTCTCTTTATTACTAGCGTTACCAGTAACGCCCCCCTCTTGATGTACCTTAAATCCCTTGTAACGTGGGATGGCTGGGGTCCTGGCGCACTCTATATAAGCCACCCCCCTCCACATGCACAAGGGTTCGCACCCTTGTAACACACATATACATAATCCAGTCGACCGCTGTAACGCCCACGATGCGACTATATCTCCCACGTGTCGAGGCATGACTTAGAGGCATAACCGCATAGTGGTTTTGTCGCAAGAAGGGTCATCTTCACACAATCCCATGTAATGAACAAGAATGGGATAAAGAGTTGGCTTACAATCGCCACTTCACACAATACATAAATATTATTCATACATCATCCAAAATACAAGCATATAGACCGACTACGGTCAAAATCCAGATGAAAGTAAGACAACCCCAAATGCTAGATCCCCGATCGTCCCAACTGGGCTCCACTACTGATCATCAGGAAAAGACACATAGTAACGACCACGTTCCTCGTCGAACTCCCACTTGAGATCGACGCCATCATCTGCACTGGCATCGTCGGCACCTGCTACTTTTTTGGTAGAATCTGTGAGTCACGGGGACTCAGCAATCTCACACCCGCGAGATCAAGACTATTTAAGCTAGTAGGAAAGGATGGTGTAATGAGGTGGAGCTGCAGCGGCAATAAGCATATATGGTGGCTAACTTGCGCAAATGAGAGCGAGAAGAGAAGCAACGGAACGGACGTCATCTAGCAATGACCAAGAAGTGATCCTGAACTCCTACTTACGTCAAACATAACCCAGAAACCGTGTTCACTTCCTGAACTCCGCCGAGAAGAGACCATCACGGCTACACACGCAGTTGATGTATTTTAATTGGGTCAAGTGACAAGTTATCTACAACCGGACATTAACCAATTCCCATCTGCCTCATAACCGCGGGCACGGCTTTCGAAAGATAATACCCTGCAGGGGTGTCCCAACTTAGCCCATCATAAGTTCTCACGGTCAACAAAGGATAAACCTTCTCCCGGAAAGACCCGATCAGTCTCGGAATCCCGGTTTACAAGACATTTCGACAATGGTAAAACAAGACCAGCAAAGCCGCCCGAATGTGCCGACAAATCCCGATAGGAGCTGCACATATCTCGTTCTCAGGGCACACCGGATAAGCGAAGCGTACAGGTACCAACATAACCCTAGTTGCCAAGGGACGGTCCCGCACGGTGCTCTAGTTTGGACCAGCACTCAGAGGAACACTGGCCCGGGGCTTAAAATAAGATGACCCTCGGGCTCGCGAAAACCCGGGGGAAAAGGCTTAGGTAGCAAATGGTAAAACCAAGGTTGGGCCTTGCTGGAGGAGTTTTATTCAAGGCGAACTGTCAAGGGGGTCCCATAAATCACCCGACCGCGTAAGGAACGCAAACTCAAGGAACATAATCCCGGTATCTCAGTAACTAGGGCGTCAAGAGTGGAACAAAACACCAGGCATAAGGCCGAGCCTTCCACCCTTTACCAAATATATAGATGCATTAATTAAATAAGAGATATTGTGATATCCCAACATATCCATGTTCCGACATGGAACAAACTTCAACTTCACCTGCAACTAGCAACGCTATAAGAGGGGCTGAGCAAAAGCGGTAACTTAGCCAATCAACGGTTTGCTAGGAAAGGATGGTCAGGGGCTGACATGGCAAAATGGGAGAAAAGATATAGCAAGTGATAGGTAGTGAGCATGGCAATAGAGCTAACAACTAGCATAGCAAAGATAGAAGTGATTTTGAGGGGTGGTCATCTTGCCTCCAAGGTTCTCAGAGTTGTCGAAAGCTTGATCCTCGTAAGCGTACTCGACAGGTTCCTCGTTCACGGACTCGTCTCCCGGCTCTACCCAAGCCAAAGAAAACAAACAAACGGAACCACAATCAATCACGAGAAATGCACAAGCAACATGATGCAAAACATGTATGATATGCAAGATATGATATGCGATGCATATGCGTGCTCTGGAAGGAAAATGATGAACATGGTAGTAACTTGGCAAAGCAAGCATGCCACTGGAAATATGAGATGAATTCGGTCGAAATCGATATAAAGATCACCGGAATCGGATGCACGGTTTGCAAATGGCAAGCAAAACAAAAATGACACGAATCTGCGATTAACAGCATGATAGCATTTAAAATACAACAAGTAACAATGCTACAGCACCCGAACATAGCAACAAAGCATATGGCAGCAATCTACAGGAGATGCTTGACAAAAGATGAACACTGAGCTACGGCTAGTACACAACATATCAAGCTCAAACAAGCATGGCAAAAGTGCAAAAGATAACAGGTTCACAGATTTGGTGAAAAACTGGACATGGCAGAAAACAGCATCAGGTAGCAATGTTCAGAGCACGAAATCAACATGCTACAGGAACTTAACGTAGCAAAACAAGGCATGAAAGTGTTCTAATAAATTCACATGACAAAAGTCCCTTACTGACCATAAGCCAAAAAGGAACAGAAGATAAGATGGCAAGCATGTAAACATAGCAAGTTTCGTTATCAGGTTTCAGACTTAACAGAAAACAGAGCATGGCAGAAATAATAATATGTAGGCCTCTTTGTGAGCTTGATGCGCTCACCACAGAGCAAGGCATGACAAACCAAGCATACCTACAGCAAGATGGCATGTTTATTAAGCTAACCATGCAAGAACAATTGCATAGCATGTATGGATCAACTACAATAAGCTTGGTAAAATTGCATATCATGTTAAGAATCTGCCAGAAATATTTTATAGCAAAAGTAGAGCAAGATTGAGTCATGCTATGGCACTCCATAATTGCAAACAATTGTAGGAATGGATCAATTACAACTATAGCTACAAAACATCCTTACTGACCATCTCCAAAATATGCATGGATCTCTCTGTAGCATCAAGTTTACATGGCAACAAAATAATAGCAGACAAGGACTTTGCATGCTTCTGCTAGTCACCACAGAGATCACCAAAATACATGGCATACACCCTTGTAAAGATGGCATGGCATACTTCAAAACACATGTAGAGCTCATGCCCATAAGATGCACAGATTAAATGATACAAAAATGACAAATCTCCAAGTTCTGATAAGAACCAGAGAATAACAGCAACTAGCCCTCTTCCAACAGAGATTTGGGCATCAAGATGACCTCTAATGAACATGGTGCAATTAAACAAAATGAAGAGCATCACGAGACGAACAATTTGACATATTACACGCGCGAATCGGAGCTACATGCACAGAGTTATGGAGCTATGAACAAGTGCACATGCTGTAGGTTATCCCAGACTTGGAAAAAAAAGGGATACGGGAGTCAACCTCTACAGTGCGAATCTGGATCAGGAGCTACAGGAGCTCGAGGAGCTCGCCGGCTCGGGCCCGAGCTCGGCCGGAGCGGGCGCCGGAGGAGGAGAGGGAGGCCGCGGGCCTCGGCGCCGGAGGAGGACAGGGAGGCCGGCCGGGGCTCGGGCTCCGGCGGGCGCGGCGGTCGGCGTGGAGGCGGCGGAGCACCAGAGGTCCGGCGGCGGCGGCGAGGAAGCCGGCGGCGGCGCGACCGGCGGGCGGCGGGGCGAGCCGCGGGAGGCGCGGGCTCAGCCGCGGGGAGGCGCGCGGGCCCGCGGGGCCGGCGTACGGGCCCGGCGGGCCGGCGGCGTGGAGCACGGTGCGGGCCACGTGGCACGCGGTGGCTGGCTGCGGCGGCGGACGTGTCCGGCCGACGGCGGACGCGTCCGGCGGCGCGGAGGGAAATTTTCTAGGGTTGGACTGAGTGCGTTTTCGGGGGAGATGCAAATAAATAGGTAGAGGGAGCTAGGAGGCTCCAAATGAGGTGCGGTTTTCGCCCACACGATCGTGATCGAACGATCTAGAGCATGGAAGAGAGTTTGGTGGGTTTTGGGCTGGTTTTAGAGGGGGGTTTTGCTGGACACTCAAATGGACATTGCGGATGCCCGGTTAACCGTTGGAGTACCAAACGACCTCCGAATGGAACGAAACTTGACCGGTAGTCTCCGGGTGGTATATTAAGGCCACTTGACAAGCCTCGGTCCATTCCGAGAAAGTTTGACACCCGCACACGAAAGAAAACAAGAGGGGTGCACCGGAGGAGATAGGAGCGCCAGATTGCAAAACGGACAACGGGGAAAAAGCTCGGATGCATGAGACGAACACGTATGCGAATGCAATGCACATGATGACATGATATGAAAATGCATGACATGACAAAATACAAAACGAAAGACAAAACCCGACAATGGAGGGAAAATCATAACACATAGCCGGAAATGGCAAGAGTCGGAATTACAAATATAGCAAGTTACATGCGGGGTGTTACAACACTCCACCACTACGAGAGGATCTCGTCCCGAGATCTAGGACTGAAAGAACTCCGGATATTCGGAACGGAGATGGTCCTCGCGTTCCCAGGTGGCTTCCCGGTCGGAATGGTGCGACCACTTCACTTTCAGGAATTTGATTGACTTGTTGCGAGTCTTGCGCTCAGTTTCTTCAAGAATAGCAACGGGGTGCTCATGATAAGAAAAATCTTCTTGGAGGTCAATCTCTTCGAAGTTAATAGTGCGCTCAGGCGCCTTGAAGCACTTGCGGAGCTGTGACACGTGGAACACATCGTGCACGTTCGCGAAGTTGGAAGGAAGCTCAAGTTGATAGGCGAGGTCGCCTCTTTTGCCAATGATCTTGAAAGGACCCACGTATCTAAGGGCAAGCTTCCCTTTGATACCGAAGCGACGAGTGCCTTTCATTGGAGAGACGCGGAGGTAGACATGGTCTCCGATCTCGAAAGCCAAATCACGATGCTTACTATCATAGTAACTCTTCTGGCGCGATTGCGCGGCTTTGAGATTTTCACGGATGACTTTACACATTTCTTCAGCTTCTGTGATTAAGTTATTGCCAAGAAGTTGGCGTTCACCAGTCTCTGACCAATTGAGAGGAGTACGACACTTTCTGCCATAGAGAATCTCGAATGGGGCCTTGCCCGAACTCGCTTGGAAGCTGTTGTTGTAGGAGAATTCAGCATATGGAAGACAATCTTCCCATTTCATGCCAAAGGAAATGACACAAGCCCTGAGCATATCTTCAAGAATTTGGTTGACTCGCTCGACTTGGCCACTAGTTTGAGGATGGAAAGCTGTACTGAAGCGAATGTTTGTGCCCATGGCCTTCTGGAAGGAGTCCCAGAACATAGAGGTGAAGATGCTTCCACGATCTGAAGAAATCAATTGTGGAATGCCGTGCAAAGAGACAATTCTGGAGGTGTAAAGCTCTGCTAGCTGAGCTGCTGTGATTGATTCTTTGATTGGAAGGAAATGAGCCACTTTAGAAAGCTTGTCGATGACAACGAAGATAGCATCATTTCCACGCTTGGACTTGGGAAATCCAGTCACGAAGTCCATTTCGATATGATCAAACTTCCACTCGGGGATAGCAAGAGGTTGGAGGAGGCCAGCTGGTCGTTGGTGTTCTGCTTTCACTCTTCGGCAGACATCACATTCATTCACGAACTGAGCAATTTCTCGCTTCATTCGAATCCACCAATACGACTGCTTGAGGTCATGATACATCTTCGTACTTCCAGGATGAATGGAAAGGAGAGAATTGTGCGCCTCGTTCATCATGACTTTCCTTAGATCACCTTTAGGAACCACTATCCGGTCCTCGAAGAATAAAGTGTCTCTGTCATCAATGCGATAGCACTTGTCTTTGGAAAGACCCTTGTCGATACCACGTTTCACCTTCTTCACCATGGCATCAAGGAGTTGTGCCTCACAAATTTGATCTTCCAAAGTAGGAGAGACTATGAGGTTGGCAAGAAAGCCTTGAGGAACAACTTGGAGATTCAGCTTGCGGAAAGCTTCACAAAGATCCGGTTGGAAAGGCTTGAGGATTAAGCTGTTGCAATAAGCCTTCCTGCTTAAAGCATCTGCAATGACATTTGCTTTGCCTGGAGTACATTCGATACTCGGAGTGTACTCTTGAATCATTTCGACCCATCGAGTCTGCCTGAGGTTGAGGTTGGGCTGAGTGAAGATATACTTGAGACTCTTGTGATCGGTGAAAATGTCCACTTGTCTTCCCAACAAGAGATGTCTCCATGTTATTAATGCATGGACAACCGCCGCCAACTCAAGATCGTGAGTGGGGTAGTTCTTCTCGTTGGGCTTCAACTGACGAGAGGTATAGCCCACAACTTTCTTCTCTTGCATTAACACAGCACCGAGACCTTGGAGAGAAGCATCACAGAAAACTTCATACGGCTTGGATTCATCAGGAGGAGTCAAGACAGGAGCTGTGACTAGTTTCTCTTTGAGAGTGTTGAAAGCAACATCACACTTAGGAGACCAGACATACTTCACATGCTTCTGAAGGAGGTTGGAAAGAGGCTTTGCAATCTTGGAGAAATTCTCAACGAATCTTCGGCAATAGCTTGCAAGACCAAGAAAACTGCGGAGCTGCTTGACATTTTGAGGAGGTTCCCAATTCACAACTGCGGACACCTTCTCGGGGTTAACAGCGATGCCCTTTGCAGAGATGATGTGACCAAGGAAAAGAACTTCATCGAGCCAAAACTCACATTTAGAGAACTTCGCATAGAATAGATACTCTCTGAGCTTGTCGAGCACCAATCGCAAATGTTTGGCATGATCCTGCTTATTCTTGGAGAAGACCAAGATATCATCGAGATACACCAGGACGAATTCATTGGTATAGGGGTTGAAGATGAAATTCATCATCCGAGAGAAAACTGGAGGAGCATTGACAAGGCCGAAAGACACGACAGTATATTCATAAGAACCAAAGCTTGTTCTGAATGCTGTCTTGGGAATATCTTCTTCACGAATGCGAATCTGATGATAACCCATACGAAGGTCAAGCTTCGAGAATACTTTAGCACCTTTGAGTTGCTCAAATAGCTCATTGATGTTGGGAAGTGGGTACTTGTTCTTGATTGTCTTCTTGTTCAATGGACGGTAGTCGACGCAAAGTCGGTCCGTGCCATCTTTCTTCTTGACAAAAAGAACACCACAACCCCATGGAGAAGAACTCGGTCTGATCAAACCCAGACGCTCTTGTTCATCGAGCTGTTTCTTCAATTCCTTCAGCTCGTTGGGTCCAAGCTTGTATGGACGCTTGCAAACGGGTTTAGTGCCAGGCTCTAGTTCGATAACGAACTCAACTGGCCGATGAGGAGGCATACCCGGAAGCTCTTCTGGAAAGACATCTTGATACTCGCAAACGACTGGAATTTGAGATATGGCATTCAATTCGCCCTTCTCATTGAGAGAGAAAAACCGAATGGTTTCATCACGAGCGGCATAGATAATCACATCCTCAGACGAGTGTGTCAATTGAATTTCCCTGGCAGCACAATCAAGTTGAGCCTTGTGCTTAGAAAGCCAGTCCATCCCGAGAATAAGATCAATATCCGAGTCACCAAGAACAACTGGAGAAGACTGAAATTTATAGTCGCCTATCTTGATGGAAACATTCGGGACCATCGAGTTGGCTCTCATTGACTTCCCCGGAGAAATAACACCCAAAGGTTTATCCAGATAAGACCAGGAAAACTCATGCTTGGCAAAAAACGGCCTTGACATGAAACAAAGCGATGCACCAGTATCAAAAAGAACTTTTGCAGGAATA
This sequence comes from Aegilops tauschii subsp. strangulata, assembly GCF_002575655.3. Classification (NCBI taxonomy): domain Eukaryota; kingdom Viridiplantae; phylum Streptophyta; class Magnoliopsida; order Poales; family Poaceae; genus Aegilops; species Aegilops tauschii. The sequence goes on along the minus strand of NC_053037.3, from coordinate 270,454,033 downwards.
TCATTAACAGGAAGATTACCCATTATCACATCAGTAGATTCCTCCGCTTGAGCTGCATTCATCATGTTCACCTTTGCAGACTTTGGATTATGCTTGACCACTGCATTGCTGGAAGATCTGACAGGAGGAGGAGGAGGAAGACGCCTCTGGTTGAAGCACTTGTTAGCATAGTGACCTTTCTGCTGACATTTGTTGCAAGTCACCTCTGAGAGTGGACGGTGATATGGAGCATTGGACTTTGGAGCTTGATTCTGAGACTTGTTCTGATAGCCAGAGTTGGAAGAACCATGGCCACCTTTGTTCTTCTGCTGATAAGGCTGACGAAACTGAGGAGGAGGAGGCAACCAGAACTTCTGTTGCTTAGCTGTCACAAGTGAGGAAGAAGAAGACTGAACTGCGTCTCTGACTCTCTTCTTAGAAGCCTCACACTTGAGCTGAGCAGCCTCTTGCTTCAGTGCCATATTATAGAATTGATCAAACTGAGTAGGCTCAACAAGAACGAGAGCTAACTGCAGATCCTCTTTAAGGCCACCTCTGAAGTGATAGATCATGCTCTTTTCATCAGGAACGTCTTGTTTAGCGAAGCGAGCAAGTTTCTGAAACTGGATGTTGTATTGATACACAGACATGTTGCCTTGCTTGAGATTGCGGAACTCCTCACGCTTGCTCTCAACAACACTTTGTGGAATGTGGTGCGCTTTGAAATCCCGACAGAAGTCAGTCCAAGTGATCACACGACCTCCTCTGGAATCTTTGTATTGCTGAAACCAATCAGCAGCTTGGTCCTTGAGCTGGAAAGAAGCGAACATGACATAGTCCTCTGGCCTGACATTGCTACATTCAAAATGCTTGTTGATGTCCACGAGCCAATCATCGGCATCCGTGGCCTCGGCACAGTAGCTGAAAGACTTGGGCTGATTTGCGAGAAACTGGTTGAGAGTGGCAAAGTGAAACTGATTGTTGCCTTGACCTTGATTGCCTTGATTGCCTTGCCCTTGAGTACGTTCTTGCAAGAGTTGCAGAATCATCTGAGCATTGGCGTTGGTGGCTGCCATGATAGCCTGCCATGCCTCCGGAGGTGGAGGTGGTGGCGGAGGGTTCGCTTGACTCCCTTCATTGCGATCCGGATTCTGACGCGTTGGCGGAGCCATCCTGAAGAGGGTGACATCCGTTAGCATCTTGATAGACAAATAGATAAGTAGAATCAACGGATAGAAATTGCAACATATAGTCTTCACAATAAACATTCGAACGAAGATGAACGAATGAATTCCGTAGTAAATCATCACACTTCCATAAGTTGAGAAGCCACTTTAAAAAGATATGGAATCAACATATACTTCGAAGCAACTCGAATACCCCAATACAAAATAAAACAAAGTATTGGCTTGCAGAATAAGCCGGAACAAACATATGATAGATATTTCGTCCGAAGTTTTCGTGGTGGAGCCCACACGGGCTCAATCGTACAGCACCATCATGTACAAGGCTGTGCACATGACATACGAAGCGTCCCCGAGTCGGCATAGCCATGGACTCTTTAAGACACTACGAGACCACTGTAAAATCAACCGTATACAGGCGGACCACTAGACGTCGAACCCCAATCTCATATCATGCGTCTGTCGGAAAGATATCCTAAGGCTACTTGAATTCCCACTTATAAACTCCCGAAACTTTCTGGTTATGCAATCTGGTGTAGGGGATACAGGGGACACAAAATATATCACCCAAACTAACAATCCCTAGATCCAGCTGTATCCATCCGTCAACACATAACCAAGAAACCTTCGGAAATCGTTTACCTCAACCTTCGAAAAACATCCGTTATACAAGTTATGGCAATACTCCCGAACTCCCGCCCCAGTACTGGGTGGCGTCGAGGTGATCTCACCAACAACTGCATAAAAGAGATTTCGATGTCGGCGAAACTCAGGTATTCCAGAACTGCAACGATAAAATTGTGACGACAACACCTCGGAGCTCAACTCCCCGGGACACTGCCACAACCCCTAAATGACAGGAGGCACCAAGAACAATGTTCTCGTCACAAAACCATCGGAACGATTCCAAGATACCCGCGTGATCCAAAAATTTTTTTTAGTGAAATTTGAGCAGAGGATAGTCAAAACTTCTACGTCAGGAGACCTCACCAGAGCGACGAAGGGACTGAGGAGTAAAAAGAATCCTACTCTCTGATATATATAATCCTAAGACTCAAAACATTTTTGTTCTAGACTCAACAACGCCAGCGATTCGATCAAGCAGGGGGCTCCTAAGTCGGGGATGGCTCTGATTACCAACTTGTAACGCCCACGATGCGACTATATCTCCCACGTGTCGAGGCACGACTTAGAGGCATAACCGCATAGTGGTTTTGTCGCAAGAAGGGTCATCTTCACACAATCCCATGTAATGAACAAGAATGGGATAAAGAGTTGGCTTACAATCGCCACTTCACACAATACATAAATATTATTCATACATCATCCAAAATACAAGCATATAGACTGACTACGGTCAAAATCCAGATGAAAATAAGACAACCCCAAATGCTAGATCCCCGATCGTCCCAACTCGGCTCCACTACTGATCGTCAGGAAAAGACACATAGTAACGACCACGTTCCTCGTCGAACTCCCACTTGAGATCGACGTCGTCATCTGCACTGGCATCGTCGGCACCTGCAACTGTTTTGGTAGAATCTGTGAGTCACGGGGACTCAACAATCTCACACCCGCGAGATCAAGACTATTTAAGCTAGTAGGAAAGGATGGTGTAATGAGGTGGAGCTACAGCGGCAATAAGCATATATGGTGGCTAACTTGCACAAATGAGAGCGAGAAGAGAAGCAACGGAACGGACGTCATCTAGCAATGACCAAGAAGTGATCCTGAACTCCTACTTACGTCAAACATAACCCAGAAACCGTGTTCACTTCCCGGACTCCGCCGAGAAGAGACCATCACGGCTACACACGCAGTTGATGTATTTTAATTGGGTCAAGTGACAAGTTATCTACAACCGGACATTAACCAATTCCCATCTGCCTCATAACCGCGGGCATGGCTTTCGAAAGATAATACCCTGCAGGGGTGTCCCAACTTAGCCCATCATAAACTCTCACGGTCAATGAAGGATAAACCTTCTCCCGGAAAGACCCGATCAGTCTCGGAATCCCGGTTTACAAGACATTTCGACAATGGTAAAACAAGACCAGCAAAGCCGCCCGAATGTGCCGACAAATCCCGATAGGAGCTGCACATATCTCGTTCTCAGGGCACACCGGATAAGCGAAGCGTACAGGTACCAACATAACCCAAGTTGACAAGGGACGGTCCCGCACGGTGCTCTAGTTTGGAAAAACACTCAGAGGAACATTGGCCCGGGGGTTAAAATAAGATGACCCTCGGGCTCGCGAAAACCCGGGGGAAAAGGCTTAGCAAGCAAATGGTAAAACCAAGGTTGGGCCTTGCTGGAGGAGTTTTATTCAAGGCGAACTGTCAAGGGGGTCACATAAATCATCCGACCGCGTAAGGAACGCAAACTCAAGGAACATAATCCTAAGCTCTCACGGTCCACGAAGGATAAACCTTCTCCCGGAAAGACCCGATCAGTCTCGGAATCCCGGTTTACAAGACATTTCGACAATGGTAAAACAAGACCAGCAAAGCCGCCCGAATGTGCCGACAAATCCCGATAGGAGCTGCACATATCTCGTTCTCAGGGCACACCGGATAAGCGAAGCGTAACGGTACCAACATAACCCAAGTTGCCAAGGGACGGTCCCACACGGTGCTCTAGTTTGGACCAGCACTCAGAGGAACACTGGCCCGGGGGTTAAAATAAGATGACCCTCGGGCTCGCGGAAACCCGGGGGAAAAGGCTTAGGTAGCAAATGGTAAAACCAAGGTTGGGCCTTGCTGGAGGAGTTTTATTCAAGGCGAACTATCAAGGAGGTCCCATAAATCACCCGACCGCGTAAGGAACGCAAACTCAAGGAACATAATCCCGGCATCTCAGTAACTAGGGCGGCAAGAGTGGAACAAAACACCAGGCATAAGGCCGAGCCTTCCACCCTTTACCAAATATATAGATGCATTAATTAAATAAGAGATATTGTGATATCCCAACATATCCATGTTCCGACATGGAACAAACTTCAACTTCACCTGCAACTAGCAACGCTATAAGAGGGGCTGAGCAAAAGCGGTAACTTAGCCAATCAACGGTTTGCTAGGAAAGGATGGTCATGGGCTGACATGGCAAAATGGGAGAAAAGATATAGCAAGTGATAGGTAGCGAACATGGCAATAGAGCGAACAACTAGCATAGCAAAGATAGAAGTGATTTCGAGGGGTAGTCATCTTGCCTGCAAGGTTCTCAGAGTTGTCGAAAGCTTGATCCTCGTAAGCGTACTCGACAGGTTCCTCGTTCATGGACTCGTCTCCCGGCTCTACCCAAGACAATAAAACAAACAAACGGAACCACAATCAATCACGAGAAATGCACAAGCAACATGATGCAAAACATGTATGATATGCAAGATATGATATGCGATGCATATGCGTGCTCCGGAAGGAAAATGATGAACATGGCAGTAACTTGGCAAAGCAAGCATGCCACTGGAAAGATGAGATGAATTCGGTCGAAATCGATATAAAGATCACCGGAATCGGATGCACGGTTTGCAAATGGCAAGCAAAACAAGAATGACACGAATCTGTGATTAACAGCATGGTAGCACTTAAAATACAACAAGTAACAATGCTACAGCACCCCCAACATAGCAACAAAGCATACGGCAGCAATCTACAGGAGATGCTTGACAAAATATGAACACTGAGCTACGGCTAGTACACAACCTATCAAGCTCAAACAAGCATGGCAGAAGTGCAAAAGATAACAGGTTCACAGACTTGGTGAAAAACTGGACATGGCAGAAAACAGCATCAGGTAGCAATGTTCAGAGCACGAAATCAACATGCTACAAGAACTTAACATAGCCAAACAAGGCATGGAAGTGTTCTAATAAATTCACATGACAAAAGTCTCTGACTGACCATAAGCCAAAACGGACCAGAAGATAAGATGGCAAGCATGTAAACATAGCAAGTTTCGTTATCAGGTTTCAGACTTGACAGAAAACAGAGCATGGCAGAAATAATAATATGTCGGCCTCTTTGTGAGCTTGATGCACTCACTACAGAGCAAGGCATGACAAACCAAGCATACCTACAGCATGATGGCATGTTTGTGAAGCTAACCATGGCAAGAACAATTGCATAGCATGTATGGATCAACTACAATAAGCTTGGCAAAATTGCATATCATGTTAAGAATCTGCCAGAAATATTTTATAGCAAAAGTAGAGCAAGATTGAGTCATGCTATGGCACTCCATAGTTGCAAACAATTGCAGGAATGGATCAATTACAAATATATCTACAAAATATCCTTAGTGAGCACCTCCAAAATATGCATGGATCTCTCTGTAGCATCAAGTTTACATGGCAACAAAATAACAGCAGACAAGGACTTAGAGAAATCACTAAGTCCCTGAAATCAGAAATATTACGGAGCCTAATTTGAATGCTTGTGCTAGTCACCACAGAGATCACAAAAATACATGGAATACACCCTTGGAAAGATGGCATGGCATACTTCAAAACACATGTAGAGCTCATGCCCATAAGATGCACAGATTAAATGATACAAAAATGACAAATCTCCAAGTTCTGATAAGAACCAGAGAATAACAGCAACTAGCCCTCTTCCAACAGAGATTTGGGCATCAATATGACCTCTAATGAACATGGTGCAATTTAACAAAATGAAGAGCATCACGATACGAACAATTTGACATATTACACGCGTGAATCGGAGCTACATGAACGGAGTTATGGAGCTATGAACAAGTGCACATGCTGCAGATTATCCCAGACTTAGAAAAAAAAGGGATACGGGAGTCAACCTCTACAGTGCGGATCTGGATCGGGAGCTACATGAGCTCGAGGAGCTCGCCGGCTCGGGCCTGAGCTCGGCCGGAGCGGGCGCCGGAGGAGGAGAGGGAGGCCTGCCGGAGCGGGCGCCGAAGGAGGAGAGGGAGGCCGGCCGGGGCTCGGGCTCCGGCGGGCGCGGCGGTCGGCGTGGAGGCGGCGGAGCACCGGAGGTCCGGCGGCGGCGGCGAGGAAGCCGGCGGCGGCGTGACCGGCGGGCGGCGGGGCGAGCCGCGGGAGGCGCGGGCTCGGCCGCGGGGAGGCGCGCGGGCCCGCGGGGGCGGCGTACGGGCCCGGCGGGCCGGCGGCGCGGAGCACGATGCGGGCCACGTGGCACGCGGTGGCTGGCTGCGGCGGCGGACGTGTCCGGCCGACGGCGGACGCGTCCGGCGGCGCGGAGGGAAATTTTCTAGGGTTGGACTGAGTGCGTTTTCCGGGGAGATGCAAATAAATAGGTAGAGGGAGCTAGGAGGCTCCAAATGAGGTGCGGTTTTCGCCCACACGATCGTGATCGAACGACCTAGAGCATGGAAGAGAGTTTGGTGGGTTTTGGGCTGGTTTTAGAGGGGGGTTTTGCTGGACACTCAAACGGACATTGTGGATGCCCGGTTAACCGTTGGAGTACCAAACGACCTCCGAATGGAACGAAACTTGACCGGTAGTCTCCGGGTGGTATATTAAGGCCACTTGACAAGCCTCGGTCCATTCCGACAAAGTTTGACACCCGCACACGAAAGAAAACAAGAGGGGTGCACCGGAGAAGATAGGAGCGCCGGATTGCAAAACGGACAACGGGGAAAAAGTTTGGATGCATGAGACGAACACGTATGCGAATGCAATGCACATGATGACATGATATGAAAATGCATGACATGACAAAATACAAAACGAAAGACAAAACCCGACAACGGAGGGAAAATCATAACACATAGCCGGAAATGGCAAGAGTCGGAGTTACAAATATGGCAAGTTACATGCGGGGTGTTACAACCGCCTCCGGGCTCCAAGATGTATGGCTGTTACTTCTTTCGAGAAGGGCCTGAACTCGTAAAACTCGTGTGTACAACTTCGCCATAGCTAGGATCTTGCCTCTCCATACTTACGCCCCTATTCTACTGTCAGTCTTAGTACCACGACACCCGCTCCACGTGCGCGGTCCGCCCATGGTGATCTTCATTTCTATGCATGGTTGTCCTCGTGGTGATCTCCATCACCACGCCATGGTGTCAACCGCCAAGTGTTACATAAGATACTATGCTATTACAAACTAATAGCAACTGAAAGTAAATTACATTACATGGCTTCTCATGTTGACACGCAGGTCACCAATACAATAATGGGACAACCATATGGCTCTTGCCGGTTGCCGCACTCATGACTCGTAGGTCATGAAACAATAATGTACTAGAAATATTCATGGGCTATACAAAATCACAGTCATTCCCTGCAAAAATGAGTCAGACGTTCTACCGCCAAAGATAAAACCTCCTAAAACACTATTTTCCAAGCGGATTTTGGCCTAGCCAGGAGCGCCGAAATCTCGGGGAGGCATTTATAATTGACATCCTTTGATGGATCACCCTACTTTAAACATCTACCATGCAAAAGAAGGGTGCATAAAAGGGATAAAATTTCAAAGGCAGTTTATATATGTGTCAAATGGTATAGCCCCTTTTCACAGCGCATGGTGAACTCCCTCTCCACGTGTGTGGTCTGCCCATGGTGATCTTCATCTCCATGCATGGTTTTCCTCGTGATGATCTCCATCTACACGATATGGTGTTACGTAAGATACTATGCTATTACAAACTAATAGCTACTTAAAGTAAATTACAATACATGGCTTCTCATGTTGACAAGCAGGTCATCAATACAATAATGGGACAACCATATGGTTCCTGCCGGTTGCCGCACTCATGACTTGCGGGTCATGAAACAATAATGTACAAGCAACATCCATGGGCTATACCAAATCACAGTCATTCCCTGCAAAAATAAGTCAGACGTTCTACCGCCGAAGATAAAACCTCCTGAAACTCTACTTAAAACATCCTTTAAGGGATCACCCTACTTAAAACATCTACCATGCGAAACAAGGTTGCATAAAAGGGATAAACTTCCACATGCAGTTTATATATGTGTGATATGGTATAGCCCCTTTACACAGCGCATGGTGAACTCCCTCTCCACGTGCACGGTCTGGCCATGGTTATCTTCATCTCCATGCATGATTGTCCTCGTGATGATCTCCATCAACTCTCCATGGTGTCAACCGCCAAGTGTTACGTAAGATACTATGCTATTACAAACTAATAGCTACTGAAAGTAAATTACATTACATGGCTTGTCATGTTGACACGCAGGTCATCAATACAATAATGGGACAACCATATGGCTCCTGCCGGTTGCCGCACCCATGACTCGCAGGTCATGAAACAATAATGTACAAGCAACATTCATGGGCTATACCAAATCACAGGCATTCCCTGCAAAAATGAGCCAGACGTTCTACCGCCGAAGATAAAACCTCCTGAAACTCTATTTTCCAAGCGGATTTTGGCCTAGCCAGGAGCGCCGAAATCTCGGGGAGGCATTTATAATTGACATCCTTTGAGGGATGACCTGCTTAAAACATCTACCATGCAAAAGAATGGTGCATAAAATGGGTAAACTTTCACAAGCAGTTTATATATGTGTGATATGCTATAGCCCCTTTTCACAGCGCAGGGTGATATCCATCTCCACGTGTCCGGTCTGCCCATGGTGATCTTCATCTCCATGCAAGGTTTTCCTCGTGTCTCCACGCCATGGTGTCAACCGCCAAGTGTTACATAAGATACTATGCAATAACACCCTAATAGCAACTTAAAGTAAATTACATTACATGGCTTCTCATGTTGACACGCAGGTCATCAATACAATAATGGGACAACCATATGGCTCCTGCCGGTTGCCGCACTCATGACTCGCGGGTCATGAAACAATATTGTACAAGCAACATTCATGGGCTATACCAAATCAAAGTCATTCCCTGCAAAAATGAGTCACATGTTCTACCGTCGAAGATAAAACCTCCTGAAACTCTATTTTCCAAGCTGATTTTGGCCTAGGCAGGTGCGCCGAAATCTCAGGGAGGCCTACTTAAAACATCTACCATGCAAAAGAATGGTGCATAAAAGGGATAAACTTTCACAGGCCGTTTATATATGTCTGATATGGTATAGCCCGTTTCACAACGCATGTTGGTCTCCCGCTCCACGTGCGCGGTCCGCCCATGGTGATCTTCATCTCCATGCATGGTTGTCCTCATGGTGATTTCCATCACCACGCCATGGTGTCAACCGCCAAGTGTTACGTAAGACACTATGCTATTACAAACTAATAGCTACTGAAAGTAAATTACAATACATGGCTTCTCATGTTGACAAGCAGGTCATCAATACAATAATGGGACAACCATATGGCTCCTGCCGGTTGCCGCACTCATGACTCGCAGGTCATAAAACAATAATGTACTAGCAACATTCATGGGCTATACCAAATCACAGTCATTCCTTGCAAAAATGAGTCAGACGTTCTACCGCCGAAGATAAAACCTCCTGAAACTCTGATTTCCAAGCAGATTTTGGCCTAGCCAGGAGCTCCGAAATCTCAGGGAGGCATTTATAATTGACATCCTTTGAGGGATCACCCTACTTAAAATATCTACCATGCAAAAGAAGGGTGCATAAAAGGGATAAACTTTCACAGGCAGTTTATATATGTGTGATATGGTATAGCCCCTTTTCCCAGCGCATGGTGAACTCCCTCTCCACGTGTGCGGTCCGCCCATGGTGATCTTCATCTCCATGCATGGTTTTCCTCGTGATGATCTCCATCTCCACGCCATGGTGTCAACCGCCAAGTGTTGCGTAAGATACTATGCTATTACAAACTAATAGCTACTGAAAGTAAATTACATTACATGGCTTCTCATGTTGACACGCAGGTCATCAATACAATAATGGGACAACCATATGGCTCCTGCCGGTTGCCACACTCATGACTCGCAGGTCATGAAATAATAATGTACCAGCAACATTCATGGGCTATACCAAATCACAGTCATTCCCTGCAAAAATGAGTCAGACGTTCTACCGCCGAAGATAAAATCTCCTGAAACTCTATTTACCAAGCGGATTTTTGCCTAGCCAGGAGCGCCGAAATCTTGGGGAGGCATTTATAATTGATATCCTTTTAGGGATCACCCTACTTAAAACATCTACCATGCGAAAGAATGGTGCATAAAATGGATAAACTTTCGCAGGCAGTTTATATATGTGTGATATGGTATAGCCCCTTTTCACAGCGCATGGTGATCTCCATCTCCACGTGCCTGGTCTGCCGATGGCGATCTTCATCTCCATGCATTGTTTTCCTCGTGGCAATCTCCATCTCCACACCATGGTGTCAGCCGCCAAGTATAACATAAGATACTGTGCAATAACAAACTAATAGCTACTGAAAGTAAATTACAATACATGGCTTCTCATGTTGACATGGAGGTCATCAATACAATAATGGGACAACCATATGGCTCCTGCCGGTTGCCGCACTCATGACTCGCGGGTCTTGAAACAATAATGTACAAGCAACATTCATGGGCTATACCAAATCACAGTCATTCCCTGCAAAAATGAGTCAGACATTCTACCGCCGAAGATAAAACCTCCTGAAACTCTATTTTCCAAGCAAATTTTGGCCTAGCCAGGAGCGCCGAAACCTCGGGGAAGCATTTATAATTGACATCCTTTGAGGGATCACCCTACTTAAAACATCTACCATGCAAAAGAAGGGTGCATAAAAGGGATAAACTTTTAGAGGCATTTTATATATGTGTGATATGGTATAGCCCCTTTTCACAACGCATGGTGAACTCCCTCTCCACGTGCGCGGTCCGCCCATGGTTATCTTGATCTCCATGCATGGTTGTCCTCCTGATGATCTGCATCTCCATGCCATGGTGTCAACCGCCAAGTGTTACGTAAGATACTATGCTATTACAAACTAATAGCTACTGAAAGTAAATTACATTACATGGCTTCTCATGTTGACACGCAGGTCATCAATACAATAATGGGACAACCATATGGCTCCTGCCATTAGCCGCACCCATGATTCGCAGGTCAAGAAACAATGATGTACAAGCAACATTTATGGGATACACCAAATCACAGTCATTCCCTGCAAAAATAAGCCAGACGTTCTACCGCCGAAGATAAAACCTCGTGAACTCTATTTTCCAAGCGGATTTTGGCCCAGCCAGGAGCGCCGAAATCTCGGGGAGGCATTTATAATTTACATCCTTTGATGGATCACCCTACTTAAAACATCTACCATGCAAAAGAATGGTGCATGAAATGGGTATACTTTCACAGGCAGTTTATATATGTGTGATATGGTATATAGCCCCTTTTCACAGCGCATGGTGATCTCCATCTCCACGTGCCCGGTCTGCCCATGGTGATCTTGATCTCCATGCATGGTTTTCCTCATGGTGATCTCCATATCCATGCCATGGTGTCAACCACCAAGTGTTACATAAGATACTGTGCAATAACAAACTAATAGCTACTGAAAGTAAATTACATTACATGGCTTCTCATGTTGACACGCAGGTCATCAATACAATAGTGGGACAACCATATGGCTCCGGTCGATTGCCGCACTCATCACTCGCGGGTCATGAAACAATAATGTACAAGCAACATTTATGGGATATACCAAATCAGAGTCATTCCCTGCAAAAATGAGTCAGACGTTCCACCGCCGAAGATAAAACCTCCTGAAACTCTATTTTCCAAGCGGATTTTGGCCTCGCCAGGTGCGCCGAAATCTCGGGGAGGCATTTATAATTGACATACTTTGAGGGATCACCCTACTTAAAACATCTACCATTCAAAAGAAGGGTGCATAAAAGGGACTAACTTTCACAGGCAGTTTATATATGTGATATGGTATAGCCCCTTTTCACAGCGCATGTTGATCTCTCACTCCACGTGCGCGGTCCGCCCATGGTGGTCTTCATCTCCATGCATGGTTGTCCTCGTGGTGATCTCCATCTCCATGCCATGGTGTCAACCGCCAAGTGTTACGTAAGATACTATGCTATTACGAACTAATAGCTACTGAAAGTGAATTACATTACATGGCTTCTCATGTTGACACGCTAGTCATCAATACAATAATGGGACAACCATATGGCTCCTGCCGGTTGCCGCACTCATGACTCGCAGGTCATGAAACAATAATGTACTAGCAACATTCATGGGCTATACCAAATCACAGTCATTCCCTGCAAAAGTGAGTCAGGCGTTCTTCCGCTGAAGATAAAACCTCCTGAAACTCTATTTTCCAAGTGGATTTTGGCCTAGCCAGGAGCGCCGAAATCTCAGAGAGGCATTTATAATTGACATCCTTTGAGGGATCACCCTACTTAAAACATCTACCATGCAAAAGAATGGTGCATAAAAGGGATAAACTTTCACAGGCAGTTTATATATGTGTGATATGGTATAGCCCCTTTTCACAGCGCATGGTGATCTCCATCTCCACGTGCCCAGTCTACCAATGGTGATCTTCATCTCCATGCATGGTTTTCCTCGTGGTGATCTCCATCTCCACGCCATGGTGTCAACCGCCAAGTGTTACATAAGATACAATGCTATTACAAACTACTAGCTACTGAAAGTAAATTACATTACATGGTTCCTGCCGCCAAGTTACTAGGTTTCCTTGTTTCCAAATGCGGGATCAAGGAAAACCCTGAGAAAATCAGAGCAATAGTCCGAATGAAGCAACCAGAGCGTGTCCATGACGTACATCGACTCACAGGCTGTCTGGCAGCCTTGTGTAGGTTCATCTCAAGACTCAGTGAAAAATCCCGGCCACTTTCTCAATTGATGATGAAGTCTGACAGGTTCGAATGGACTCCCGAAGTGCAGGCTACGTTCCAGGAACTTAAAGCCCTACTTTCCACCCAGCAGGTGCTAGTTGCTCCGAGAAGCAAAGAGCCTCTGCTCTTGTACATTGCGGCCATGAGCCAAGTTGTTAGCACGGTACTCATTGTGGAGCAGGAAGAACAAGGCAAAACCTTCAAGCTCCAACGACCAGTCTACTACATCTCTGAAGTCCTGACCCCTTCCAAGCAAAGGTATCCGCCTTATCAGTAGCTAGTATATGGGATCTATCTAACTACAAAGAAGGTGGCACATTACTTCCAAGAGCACTCGGTCACGGTGATAAGTGATGCCCCTCTGTCTGATACCATGATCAACAGAGATGCCACGGGCCAAGTGGCAAAGTGTGCCATCGATCTCCTTCCGCTGGATATCAAGTTTGAAGCCAAGAAAGCCATCAAGTAGAAAGCCCTTGTGGACTTTCTCGAAGAGTGGATCGAACAAGAGAAACCCATCCCGAGTCTCCCTGAGCATTGGACGATGTTCTTCGACGGCTCCAAAATGCTCCATGGCTCCGGGGCCGGAGTGGTTCTGGTGTCCCCTAAAGGTGACTGACTCAACTATGTGCTTCAGATTCACTTTGACTCCTCTAACAACGAAGCTGAGTACGAAGCTCTCCTGTAGGGATGGCGATTTCTCTGGGAATCCACCGTTTGATGGTCTAAGGTGACTCAGACTTAGTGGTAAATCAAGTCATGGAGGAATGGGATATCCGCAGTCCGGCGATGACTGGCTATTGCAATGTCATTAGAAAGATGGAGAAGCACTTTGAGGGGTTGGAGCTCCATCACGTGCCATGGCTCAAGAACCAAGCAGCTGAAGATCTGGCCAAGATGGGTACCACTCGGAAGATAGTGCCCAAGAATGTGTTCTTAGAGCACTTACACTCGCCCACGATGAAGGAAGACCCTTTCCTGGAAGAGCCCCCGCAACCAATCGATCCCTCCAATCCAACTGAAGTGGACATCCCTGCGGTAATCGACCTGGTCCAAGAGATCCTTGTTATCACTCCCGAGTGGATTGAACCATATCTACCGTACCTACTCAGGCAGGAGCTCCCAGAAGATAAAGCCGAGGCCCGTCAGATCGTCCGTCGATCTAAAGCCTTCACTGTCATGGGAGATCAGTTGCACAAGAAAAGTACTACAGGGGTCACTCAGCGATGCATATCACCGGAGGAAGGGCAGCAAATACTGCAAGATATTCACTCTGGAATATGTGGGCACCATGCATCCTCATGGACACTGGTTGCCAAAGAGTTCAGAGCAGGATTCTATTGGCCCCGCGCCAACAAGGGTGCCCGAGATATATCAGTGCGTTGGGTGCCAATTCTATGTGAATCAGTCGCACAGCCGGCGTCCGGTCTAAAGACTATTCCCCTCACCTGGCTGTTTGCCGTCTGGGGGCTCAATGTGGTCAGACCACTCTAGACCGGGCGAGTGGTTTCACGCACCTGTTGGTGGCGGTCGATAAGTTCACAAAGTGAACCAAAGCAAAGCCGATAAACAAGTTGGACTCGGCCACCGCCATTCAGTTCATCAAAGAGATAATATTCAGATTCGGAGTCCCCCACAACACCATCATCGTCAATGGATCAAACTTCGACTCGGACGATTTCTGTGACTTTTGCTACACCCAATGCACGCAGGTCGATTACGTCTTAGTGGCACACCCGCACTCAAATGGGCAAGCCGAGCGGGAAAATAGACTGATACTCCAAGGGTTGAAGCGTCGCCTCATGCGTGATCTAATGCATGCGACAGGTGCCTGGGTAACCGAGCTACCGTCGGTCCTCTTGGGCCTACGAACGACCCCGAAGTGGTCCACCTCACACCCCATTATTCATGGTGTACGGGTCAGAAGCAGTTTTGCCGAGTGACTTGCTTGACAATTCCCCCTGAGTGGATCTTTACTCGCAAGCCGAAGCCGAAGAATCAATGCAGGATGGCCTCGACCTCTTGGAGGAGGAGCGTGAGCTGGCGCTTAAAAGATCAAAGTTGTACTAACAAGACCTGTGCCTCTACCATGACAAGCACGTCAAAGGGCATGCTTTTCGGGAAGGAGACCTGGTCCTCCGAGTGGATCAGCAGACGCCTCACAAACTGGCACCCCCTTGGGAAGGGCCATTCGCCCTCTCCAAGGTCCTGCATAATGGAGCATACAACTCTACAACTTCACCAAAGAAACATAAGAGCCCAGAGCTTGGAATGCGGACCTGCTCCACAAGTTTTATACTTAAAATAAAATTTCTCCATTGTAATAGTTAGCCCGAATGAACTTAGATGAATAAAAGTATTGCTTTTTCCATATATCGTCTAGTTTGGCCTACGGCCGCGTCCTCACTCAGGTGAATAACTGCATTCAGAAACTAACACATCCCTAGTGGGTGAAAGATAGGAGAGAGCTTAGCTGCGAACCAGCTTTTGCCTAAGTTGAAAAAAATCCAAGTGAGGATCTGCTCCACACTTGGGGGCTTAGCTACGAACCAGCCTTCGCCTATGTTAAACAAACAATCCGAGTGAGGATCTGCTCCACACTCGGGGGCTTAGCTGCAAACCAGCCTTTGCCTAATCTAACAAATAATTCGAGTGAGGATCTGCTCCACACTCGGGGGCTTAGCTGCGAAGCAGCCTTCGCCTAAGTTAAAAATTAATCCGACTGAGGATCTGCTCCACACTTGGGGGCTTAGCTACGAACCAGCCTTCGCCTAAGTTAAAAAAACAATCCGAGTGACGATCTGCTCCACACTCGGGGGCTTAGCTGCGAACCAGCCTTCGCCTAAGTTAAGAAATAATCCGAGTGAGGATCTGCTCCACACACGGGGCTTAGCTGCGAACTAGCCTTCGCCTAAGTTAAAAAATAATTCGAGTGAGGATCTGCTCCACACTCGGGGGCTTAGTTGCGAACCAGCCTTCACCTAAGTTAAAAAACAATCAAGGATCCGCTCCACACTCGGGGGCTTAGCTGCGAATCATCTTTCGCCTAAGTTGAAAAATAATCCGAGTGATGATCCACTCCACACTCGGGGCTTAGTTGATAACCATCTTTCGCCTAGGTCGAAAATAACCCAAGTGAGGATCTGCTCCTCACTCAGGGGGCTTAGCTACAAACCCGCCTTCGCCTAAGTCAAACAAAGCACAAGATGCAAATAAGAACTTTAGGGTTCGCAAATCATAGATTTGATCCGTTCGAATGTCTCAAGCAATAGTAAAACGAGCCCAAGGCTCAGCAAAGTATGCGGTTACAGCAACCACCCAAAATTCCGAGGCAAATTAAATGAAGTGTTTTAAGCATCATGCTCAGGGCTGGCTGGCTCAACGAAGGTCTCCAAGTCGATCCTGTCTGCGATGCGTGTGGCAGCCTTGGTGAATCTCTCCATGAAGTCCTCAAACTTGAGATTCTTGTTGTTCATCACTCAGAGGACCTTCAGTTTCTACTCGTCCATGTTCTTGCAGTGAACACGGACGAGTGACAAAGCCACATCAGCATCGCTTCGGGCAGCAGACTTCTTCCAAGCTTTCACTCGAGCTGGGACCTCATTCGGATGCGTCATGATGGACTCCAGGTCCATCTGGGTCTCCTCACAAGGCTGCAACTCCTTGTCGATCCGGCCCAAGGCGCTCCTCGTCCAAGTTATAGAGCCTAAGGCGTTCTCCAGATGGTCTTCTAGACACAGGATGGCGAGAGCTGCCTTGTCGGCGACGAGCGACCTGGAGGGTTCTAGATTCCTCTCGAGCCTCTCCAACTCCAACTCTATGTTGTAGCAGTGCTCTGATTGAGAAAAAGCAACTCATGAGTTAATTATTGAAGAGAACTTAACAGCTCACGAATTCTGTTCGGACAAGAAGGACTTACAGTCGAGCTTCTCACTCTGCTCTGTGCGGAAATCCTCAATGTATTGCTCCAGAGAATTCTTCTTCTCAGTGAGTGGCGCAACCTTCTCCTCCAGAGTTTGCTTCTCCTGCGCGAAGGTGTCGGCTTGGTCTTTGCATTTCTTCTCCCATTCGGAGGACTCGCCTTTGGCAGCGGCGACTGCAGCCTTGACGTCCTTGATCTCCTCCTCCAATTTGCGAACTGAAGCCAACTTCTCGTTGGTGAGCTTGGTCTTGGTCCTGGCTTCCTTCTGAGCCACCGCCAGGTCCTTCTTGCTCTCCAGGGCCCGCTTCATGGTTTCTAAAGAAATAGAAGTCCTGAGCCTCATTGCGAGTTGGGTGTTCTCGCTACAAACATTCGTCGGAGCGGAATGACTCGGATCAAAAGGGGAAAAGAGTGTGCAACTACCAAATGGAGGAAATGACTTACCTCCCAGGGTTTTCTTCTCCTTCTCTAGTCGGGCACTCTTGAGCTTCTCAATATCCAGGTCCAGCTGAAGGGATATCACCTCCTTCTCCAGCGCAACATAGTGGGATCCCAACTTGCAAGCTCTCTGCAGCATACAAAAGACAGTCAGTCGGAAAGCATGAGGGAAAAACCAAAGTAATGGCCCACTACCACTCATTCATACACTCCCGGGAGGAACAAAGCTAGACCAGTACCAAATCGTCAAGTAACATCTGGCTACCACTCGGCTACACACTACCGGGGAGGAACAAGCTAGACCAATACCAGATCCTCAAGTAATCTCTGGCTACCACTCGGCTACACACTACTGGGAGGAACAAGCTAGACCAGTACCAGATCCTTAAGTACCCTCTGGCTACCACTCGGCCACGCACTCCCGGGAGGAACAAGCTAGACTAGTACCAGATCCTCAAGTGCCCTCTGATCTACCACTCAACCATATGCCCCTAAGTGGAACAAGCTCGACCAGTACCAGATCCTCAAGTACCCTCTGATCTACCTTCACTTGGCTAACTCCCTAGTGAGCAATGTAGAAGATTGAGGACAACAACACCCTGGTGTACCTCCACTCGGCTAACTTCCGAGTCAGACACAAAGGGAATCCCACCTATTGTCTCAACGAGACACCGGCACGAGTGTTTCCGAGCATCCTGATTGCCAAGCGACAGTTCTAAAGACTGCTACCGATTGCCCGCAATCGATAGCAGTCTTGGGTACTACACCCAGTGAGTGCACATAGCGTGCCCCCACTAGAAAGTGACTCGTGTTGAGTTAAAGAAATGGCAAACACCCCTAGGGCAAAACAACTACAGTTCTAAGACCACCACCGACTGCATCCAGTCAGCGGTAGCCTCGGGAACTACACCCAGTGGGTGCACTCAGTGTGCCCCCACTCGATCATGATCACTCGGAAACACTCTAGTCCGATCCCGAGTGGAAGCGACAAAACACAGAAAAAGATCAAAGACTCCTACCGCTGCTTCAAGTCAACAGGAGCCTCGGCGACTACACCTAGTGGGTGCACTCAGCGTGCCCCCACTAGAATATGAACATCCAGTGGGTGTGCCATGTGTCAGTGTCAAAACCGGCCGATCTCGGGTAGGGGGTCCTTGAGGGAGTCCTAGGTTAGGGGGTCCTCGGACAGCCGGACTATATCCTTTGGCCGGACTATTGCACTATGAAGATACAAGATTGAAGACTTCGTCCCGTGTCCAGATGGGACTCTCCTTTGCGTGGAAGGCAAGCTTGGCAATTCGGATCTGTAGATCTCCTCCCTTGTAACCGACTCTGTGTAACCCTAGCCCCCTCCGGTGTCTATATAAACCAGAGGGTTTAGTCCGTAGGACGACAACAATCATAATCATAGGCTAGCTTCTAGGGTTTAGCCTCTACGATCTCGTGGTAGATCAACTCTTGTAATACTCATATCATCAAGATCAATCAAGCATGAAGTAGGGTATTACCTCCATCGAGAGGGCCCGAACTTGGGTAAACATTGTGTCCCCCGCCTCCTGTTACCATCCGCCTTAGACGCACAATTCGGGACCCCCTACCCAAGATCCGCCGGTTTTGACACCGACATTGATGCTTTCATTGAGATTTCCACTGTGCCGTCATCATAAGCCTTGATGGCGCGTCTCGTTGTCAAGGACAACATCACCTCTGGGGGAGCCCCGGCTGTAGGCCAAACTCTTCGACTAGGCGGCTTCGTCATGACCGCCCGCTCGGCCGTTGCGCCGATGATGACTTCTCGGGTCATCGAAAATAGCCTCCACGTCGGCTCGGAATTCGCCGAGCAGATGGATCCAATGGAGCTCTCTTCCTTGAACGAGCTCTTGGAATGCATCGCCGCCTTGGGAGTTGCTACAGACTATGATCGGATCGGGCTTAAACCCGACCAAAGGGAGATTAACTCTCCGCCGGTCACCCATCAGATAGCGGTGGTGGAGGAGCAACGCAGCGATTCTTCCTCTATCTTGAGGACAAACTATGTCCGGATTCCCGAGCTCTCCGAGCATGATACCCGTCTACGGGAGGACATGGCCCAAGCTTTGAACCTAGAATCAGATAGCGGACCAGACCTATTGGGCAACATCCCGGAGCCCGAACTTCTAAGATCAGAAACTCCTCTACCCCTGGGTCTCAGATCGGGTCAGGGTTCGGACTTAAATCTACCCACCCACCCAGATATAAGTGATCTTTCCCACATTAGACAAGAGCCCCAAGAGACAGTACATCACTATTGGGCCAGATTCCTCCTTGTAATGAACAAGGTCAAGGACTGTCGTGAGGAAGACGCAATTTCATTCTTTTGCAAAAACTGCACGGATAAGGGAATCCTCAACGCCATAAGTCACCGTGAAATAGCACACTTCGCTGACTTGGCGGCCGTAGTACAGAAGTATTGTGCAATGGAAAGCGCCTGGAAAACCCAAACAAAATTCTGGGATCCTCCGGCTCTCACTAAACCCCCCGTCAGAAATAAAAGGGTGTACTCTCGTAAGTCACCCGATCCAATTACAAAGAAACAAAATCCCACTGTAGGGCGTAGAACTATATTGGAGGGATGGCTCAATGGGCCATGCAAAATTCACAGCACACCGGATACCACGCCAACACATAGCCTTAGAGCATGTTGGATACTCCGGCAGCTGGCCAAGAGCGGTGAGGATCTCCTCATCAACAATACCGCAGAGCACCATCCCATGGACAATAACAATACAGTATTGACAGTCTTCGAGACCTTCGCCTCAAATAATAGGCGTAAGCGAGCACTCCGCAGCCTTGCCGAAGTCTGCTACGTGGCAGCAATAAATCCATGGAGCAATACGGCTATAACCTTCAATGCCAGTGATGAACCTAAATTCCAAACAGCCCGAGCACCAGCCGCCTTGGTCCTTAGTCCAATTGTGGACGGCTTCTGGCTTACTAAAGTGCTCATGGACGGTGGCAGCGGATTAAACCTCATCTATGAGGAGACTCTTCGGAAAATGGAAATAGACAGGAGCCGCATTGAGCAAAGAAGCACGACCTTTAGAGGGATCATCCCTAGTCGGGTGGCATGATGTGTAGGAAAAATCACACTAGATGTGGTATTCGGCATGCCAGAGAATTATAGGTCCGAAGAAATCACATTCCAAGTGGCCCCGTTCAGTGGCGGATACCACGCCCTTCTAGGGCGGGAGGCATTCACGATCTTCCAAGCTATACCTCATTACGGGTACATGAAGCTCAAAATGCCCGGGCCTAATGGAATCATCACTCTAGCTAGTGATCCGGACATAGCACTCCGTGCCAAAAATAAAACCGCCGCACTAGCCCTCGAGGCGTAATCCGAAGCCCTTACGGCCGAAGAACTAACCGCGCTGCGCTCCACAGTTGACAGGGACGACGTAATACTCGACAAAAGACCCAAGTCCACCTCTTTTAAACCAGCGGACGAAATAGTCAAATTCCAAGTCCACCCAACGGACCCTACAAAAATAGCATCCATCGGGGCACAGTTAAACCCCACAGTAGACACCGCACTACGGGAGTTCTTGCGCGAGAATTGGGACATCTTTGCCTAGCATCCTTCAGACATGCCAGGAATCCCACGCAGGCTGGCCGAGCATAGCCTTAACATTCTAAAGGGGTTCAAGCCGGTCAAGCAAACTCTTCGGCGTTTCTCTGAGCCTATGCGACAAGCCATGGGAGAGGAGCTAGCCAAGTTACTTGAGGCTGGATTCATTCGAGAAATAAAACATCCGGACTGGCTAGCAAACCTGGTGATGGTACCAAAGAAGGACAAATCCTGGCGCCTATGTGTCGATTTCAAGGACCTTAACAAGGCTTTCCCCAAGGATCCCTCCCCCCTCCCTCGCATCGATCAAATTATCGACGCTACCGCAGGACACGACTCATTGTGTTTCCTCGACGCATACTCCGGATACCATCAAATTACGATGGCGAAGTCTGATCAAGCTGTGACGGCATTTATCACTCCATACGGCCCCTTCTGTTTCAACACCATGCCTTTCGGGCTCAAAAATGCCGGTGCAACCTATCAACGCATGATTCAGACATGCCTGGAAACACAAATTGGCAAAACAGTGGAGGCATACGTAGACGACGTGGTCATCAAAACCAGACACGTCGAATCATTAATAGACAACTTGAGGCTCATGTTCGACAATCTCTGAACATACGACATCAAGCTCAATTCGGAAAAATGCGTTTTCGGCGTGCCCGCCGGAAAGCTCCTGTGCTTCATCGTCTCCAGTAGAGGAACTGAAGCAAATCCGGCTAAAATCTGAGCTCTGTCACAGTTGGCCATCCCAACAGACCTCAAGCAAATCCAGAAATTAACTGGATGCGTGGCTGCCTTAAGCCGCTTTATCTCCCGTTTAGGAGAAAATGCACTACCCCTTTATGGCCTTCTTCGACGCACCGAACACTTCGAGTGGACGGATGAGGCCACGGCCGGATTGGAAGAAATAAAAGCCATCCTGGCCACCAACCCAATCTTGGCTGCGCCAAATGTCGGCGAACCAATGCTGTTATATATAGCGGCAACACACCAAGTTGTAAGCGCAGTGCTCGTCGTCGAATGAGAGACGGAAGGACATAAGTTCCCGCTTCAAAAGCCGGTATACTACGTATCCACTGTCCTCACTCCATGCAAATCACGGTACCCACATTATCAAAAGATAGCATACGCGGTCTTCATGGCATCCCAGAAATTACGACACTACTTTCAAGAGTGTTCAATTACGGTGGCCTCGGAAGTACCACTCCACGACATAATAAATAACCGTGATGCCATGGGCCGGATTGCTAAATGGGCTATTGAGTTCCTCCCGTTCGACATAACATACAAACCACGGCGAGCCATTAAGTCACAAGTACTGGCTGATTTCATTGCCGAATGGACAGAAGCCGAACTCCCTAAAGAGTACGGCGCGTACTCCAATTGGATCATGCACTTTGACGGCTCTAAGATGTTGGCTGGTCTGGGGGAGGCGTCGTCCTGACATCCCACAGGAGATACGGTCCAATACGTACTCCAAATATTATACACAGACTCCAACAATGCAGCAGAATATGAGGCCCTGTTGCATGGTCTCTGAATGGCAATCTCCATGGGCATTCAACGCCTAGAGGTGCGGGGCGATTCGAAGCTCACAATATCTCAAATAAATCGAGACTTTGACACCAAGGACCCAAAAATGGCGGCTTATCGCAACGCCGTCCTCAAAATGTCAGCTCGGTTCGAGGGGCTTGAATTCCACCATGTGGTCCGGGAAAACAATCAAGCGGCGGATATCCTCGCTAGCATCGGCGCTAAGCGCGACCCTGTCCCACCTAATATCTTCTTGGAAAGGCTGTTTAAGCCATCCGTGGTATGGGAAGCAGAGACCGGCAACAACAGTCCGGACCTGGCCACAACACCAGATACGGAACACTCTGACATAATCGGAGGCTCTGCCACCGAAATAACGCCTTCGGCCCACGTGATTACGGCTGTCATCGCCCCGTGGACAGAACCCTTCTTGGCCTACCTAACTAGGCAAGAACTCCCTGAGGACCCAAATGAGGCACGTTGCATTGTGCGGCGGTCTAAAGCCTACAAGGTCCACGAAGGAGAGCTTTATAAGAAGAGCGCCACCGGAGTACTTCAAAGGTGCATCTCTGAAGAGGAAGGACGGCAACTTTTGGCAGAAATTCATGCTAGACTTGGCGGCCACCATGCCGCAGCTCGGGCCCTTGTAAGCAAGGCCTTTCGTATAGGTTTTTACTGGCCGACGGCCCGAGCAGACGCACAGGACCTCGTTCAACGTTGCGTCGGTTGCCAGCTTTTTGCAAACCAAAGCCATATGCCGCCTACCGCTCTCCAAACAATCCCCATTACTTGGCCCTTTGCGGTCTGGGGGCTTGATATGGTCGGACCCCTTAAAGGGGGAAGCCATAAGAAAAAATAGTTATTGGTCATGGTGGATAAATTCACCAAATGGATAGAAGCCAAACCAGTTAACACGGCCTAGTCCGGACCAGTGATAGACTTCATATCCGGGGTTGTACACCATTACGGCGTCCCCCATAGCATCATCACCGATAATGGCTCGAACTTTACAGCCGACGAGGTAAAAATTTGGTGCAGCAGCATGGGCATTAAGCTCGATTATGCTTCTGTCTATCACCCGCAAACTAACGGTCATGTCAAGCGAGCAAATGGTCTTATCATGAGCGGCATTAAACCCAGATTAGTGCGATCCTTGAAGGAATCAGATACGCACTGGGTAGAGGAGCTCGACTCCGTACTATGGGGGCTGCGGACCACGCCGAATCGCACTACCGGATACACACCGGTCTTTATGGTGTACGGCGCAGAGGCGGTACTGCCCTGCGACATAATTCATGACTCACCTCGAGTGCGCATGTACGAAGAGAAAGAAGCCGAGCTTTATTGGCAGGACATTTTGGATGCCCTGGAGGAGGAGCGTGACGTGGCAAAATCCCGTTCCGCATTCTATCAGCAACAGGCTCGACGGTATCAAAGCAAAGAAGTACGGGCCAAAACTTATAACGTTGGCGAACTCGTTCTACGCCTACCGGAGAAGAAAAAGAACAAGCTCAAGCCCAATTGGGAAGGTCCCTTCCTTATTGCCAAGGTTCCGACCAGTGGAGCGTACCGTCTGCGGGATGCATCGGACAATCGACTCAAGCCAAACCCATGGAACGCAGCCAGACGCTGAAGGTTCTATGCCTAGTGCCGGACTATGTTTTCGTCTCCTTACCTCCGTCAATTTTTTATATATCCGTTATCTCTCTTTTCTTTCTTTCTTTCTTTCTTTCTTTCTTCCCTTTTTCTTCAAGGCCTTAAAAGGATAAACTGTGTCTTCACTACACAATCCTGACATGCTAGGCGTGCTCATTATACCTGGGGGCTTCTTATACAGAAGCTTAATATAGCTATGTTTCGGGCTCTATGCCCTCCGCACATGTGTTACTTTTCCACATGTACCTTTTCATCGCCACTATATGCCTTGATATGACTTAAGTTTTGGCCAAGCTGGGTTGCCTGGCTCTTGTGTTTATGCCCTACGTTCCCGTTAATTCGGCTAGGGCATAAGGGGAGCACCTCTGCGATTGTTACTGCCGGGTCAGCCGGATGTGTACCTCAGACTGGGTGAAGCCGAAAGCTAGCGTTCTTAAGGGAATATTCGGTCGGTGAACAAAAGATGACTTTTATTTATTGTAATACATGCCCCCAGATGTTTATATCCTGTGTCTCTTTTCGCAGTTCGGACATGCACATTAATGCATGCGTACCCAGGGAAAGGAACCCTTAACGGAACTATTCTCCCTGGAAGATGTTTCTTACTATCCATGTAATATAACATAGCTAGTTGGGTACTTGTCTGTTCAAGCACTTATGACCCCTATGCCTTGTTTCCACGCGTACCCCGGTTTTTACATAACTGAGCGGGTATTCGGATACACTCCGGACTGTCGGGTCCAGAGGTCGAAGCGAAAAGGTCCGCCATGACAAATGATTTACAATCCGGCTAAGGACAATACATGTCACTTGAAGTACACAGTCACTTAGACTGACTAAATTCTTCTTCTATACCATCCAACAGGCTGTCTAGCCTACAATCCTATTGGGAATACTTTGCGGCTAATTTAACTTGGTCATACACCAAACTGACGGGGATCTCTTTCCCATCAGGCCCCATAGGTCCGACCTCGGCCATGTGGTTCGGGTCAGCCTTGGTATACCGCGTCTTCACCATGGCCCATGCCTCCCTTGCACCTTGTTGGCAGGCTGATATCTTCCATAACCGGAAGCACCGCAGCACTCCCCTGAGTATCTCTACGAGCTCCCCCATGCCTCCTGGCAGGGAGGCGGATGGCCACAAGGCTTGGGCAATGCCCTGCATCACCGGCCGGACTTGTTCGTGCAGTTGTGGGAGCTCTGGCAGAAGATCACCCGCAGACCCGGGCATCTCCTCCGCGGGACGGCCCGTCAGCATACCTACAGATGTAACTCTGTTAGCCGGTTTCTTCGCCGAACTCTTTAAAAGTTCGTTCAAGCACTTACTGAAAATGCCGCGTCGAAGCCTCTTATTCTCCTTTACGGAGTCAGCAAGCTGGGCTCGAACATCTTTCAGTTCAACGCCCAGCCGGGTATTGGCGTCTTGGAGATCGTTTTTCTCCCACCTAACCCGTGTAAGCATGCGCTCGCCAGCCTTTAGCAGTCGTTCAGCATGTTGCTCATCGCCCCGCACGACCTCTGAATTCACTCTGGGGTCATCTGCAAAATCTATTGTTAGAATTGTATGCATGCCGCATACTACCTGGTACATGTCATTCTTTGCAATAGAAACAAGTGTTATCGGATGGGGCCTTCTCGGACTCCTTAACTGCGGCAACGGCGGCCTGTAGCTGGGCTTTGCACTCCCCAGCTCTTGAGACAACTGGGTATTCTTATCCGTAAGAACCTATGCAAACAATGATCCTTAAATCAGTTGTGCCAACTGTTTCAAGTCTCAGGGGCTACTGATGTACATAATTATTAGATTTTCTAACCCGTATATCCTTTACATATTGGTCCGTGGCTCTGGCAAGACCATTTTGAGCAGCTCGGATGTACGCGTCTCCTGAGTTGAAGGCATCGAACGCCTCTTGGGAGAAACAAGCGTCGCGGAGTACGACCCGACGACGCCTGTGATTCATGGTGCTCTCCACTTCGGAATTCATAGCGGACAGCCTATCTGCATCCTCTGTAGGAGGAACATCCGGTGTTGGCCTCATGTTAGCATCCGCCTCTAAGTCCGGCTCTGGAGCCCGACTGGTGGAGGCGTGGCCGGCAACCTCTCCGGATATAGTCTGGCGAGCGTTTTTCCTACTAGGAAACATGGGCGTTATTATATTTTAAAAGACGACAACCACGGAGCGGGGTTTTTCTTCATACCTCTGTGACGGCGTTTCAGTCCTGACCGCCTTCCTTTTAAGCCTACCCGGCTTCGGTGCCCCTTGTTGGTGAGTCACTGCGGGTTCGACATGGCGTCCCGAGGGCCTTCCCTGTAAGACACCATATGTGTGCGGTAGGTGAAGTGTAGAAAAAGGGATCCTTCTCGGAAGTTGGGACTCCGGTTTCACTTACATGCGATGCAGGGAGTAGTCCAGGATAATCGGCTATGATGGCCACCATGGTACCGTCGCAGCTTAATTGATAGAACGTCCTGTCAATAAGCTCCACAAATGTGTTCGGATCTTCTTCGAGTCCGGGGTCGAGGGCCCGGTCAGGGTCCTCTGGTTGTGGAGGCGGGTTGTGGACCTCCCTCACAGCTTTTCGCAGTTCCTGCTATGAAATGGCAAGGTAAATACTTATGACGAAGAATGCGGGAAGGTTTGGAGTAAAAAGTAGCAGCTCACCCAGCTTGGGGGGTTGTACATGGAGAATCCATCCCGTAGCTTAATGCGGATGAACTACTCTTCCTCTCCTTTGTACAAATCGGACAGAATATTTGCTAGAGCAGCGACTGAGTCTGGTCCCTTACGACCGCAGCGGGTGGCATCATCTTCTCCATTGAAGTGCCACATGGTTTGTCCATGATATTGAAGTGGCTGCACCCCCGCATTATACATATTGACATAACCTCGATTATTGTCAATCCTGATTTGGCTAGCGTCTTTATCCGGCCCATCAGGTAATGGAATTCTCCGTCATCTTCCTCCTGGGGGCTCCGAGGGCGCCAGCTGCGGCGTTTCTTCAAGGGAGCGTTGTCGAACTCAGGAAGGCCCATCTGAATAGGTTCCGGAAGGGGGACGTCCTCCATATAAAACCACTCCGAAGGCCAGTCTTCGGAGGTTTTCTTCGGAGTACCGGACAGGTATCCGGTCCCAGCGAAGCGCCATATCTCGGCTCCGCCCACATGATATATTGACCCCTCCTGTGTACGGGGTACGAGGCAGAATAGCCTCTTCCATAGCTCGAAATGAGCTTCGCAGCCCAAAAACAGCTCGCAAAGGGCGACGTAGCCAGCGATGTGTAATATGGAGGCGGGAGTAAAGTTATGCAGCTGGAGGCCGTAGAACTCCAGGAGCCCGCGGAGGAACGGATGGATTGGAAATCCGAGCCCCCTTAATAAGTAAGGGACAAGGCATACCCGCTCCCCCATGGATGGGTTGGGAAAGCTCTCCGCTTGCTCCCCGTCATTGTAGGTGGCGAGTCCGGCTCGAACGGGGACCATATACACTGGAGGGAGGAATCCCTGGGTCTGTAACTCTACTAATTGGCTATGAGGGACGGAACACTTCTTCCAATTGCCTGGCTTAGGGCTACGGGTGCGAGAGGAGGAGCTGTGATGGCCGGCCATGATGGGATGGACTTTTCCGGGTGCGCTCCGATGGATACTCGCTGTGGGAGGATGGTGTGATCTGGATCTAAGGATCCCCGCCTCTTTAAATAGATGATTTACTTACATGGTTAGGGTGGCAAGTGTAAAAATGCCCCAACTTCTCGCATTCGCTCGACACATGGAGGATAGCCATTATTAGGCGCAGAAGCCAAGGAGTGCAACATTCATGGGAAGTCGGACACTACTCGACAGGTACTCAGAATTTGGAGAAGAACCCGCCTTGCAATGCCGAAGATAATCTGCGCGCCGGACTCATCGTCATTGAAGCCTGGTTCGGGGGCTACTGAGGGAGTCCTGGATTAGGGGGTCCTCGGACAGCCGGACTATATCCTTCGGCCGGACTGTTGGACTATGAAGATACAAGATTGAAGACTTCGTCCCGTGTCCGGACGGGACTCTCCTTTGCGTGGAAGGCAAGCTTGGCAATTCGGATCTGTAGATCTCCTCCCTTGTAACCGACTCTGTGTAACCCTAGCGCCCTCCGGTGTCTATATAAACCGGAGGGTTTAGTCCGTAGGACAACAACAATCATAATCATAGGCTAGCTTCTAGGGTTTAGCCTCTATGATCTCGTGGTAGATCAACTCTTGTAATACTCATGTCATCAAGATCAATCAAGCAGGAAGTAGGGTATTACCTCCATCGAGAGGGCCCGAACCAGGGTAAACATTGTGTCCCCCGCCTCCTGTTACCATCCGCCTTAGACGCACAGTTCGGGACCCCCTACCCGAGATCCGCCGGTTTTGACACCGACATTCCTGAACTGTGCGTTTGAGGATCGAAGGTAACAAGGGACACAGGGAACACGATGTTTACCCAGGTTCAGGCCCTCTTAATGGAGGTAAAACCCTACTTCCTGCTTGATTGACTTTGATGAGTATAGGGGTTGCAAGAGTTGATCTACCTCGAGATCATAATGTCTAAACCCTAGATGTCTAGCCTATGTGAATTCTGATAGCCTCTACGGACTAAACCCTCCGGCTTATATAATCACCGGGGGGTAAAAGGGCGGTTTACAAGGGAAGGAAACAATACATCCGGACTCCAATCTTGTCCTCCACGTATCCAGGAGTCCTATCCGAACACGAGGAATAATCTTCCGCTCCATCTTCACGGCCCATCAGCCTGGCCCATGTATGAATAGGCCAGACTCCTGAGGACCCCTGAATCCAGGACTCCCTCGATAGCCCCCGAACTTTCCTTCAATGACGATGTAGTATCCGGCTTATGTCTTATGCTTTGCAAGGCAGGTTCTTCATTATATTTCGGACCAACGACAGTCCGGCCCTGACCTCGATGTTCTGCCTTTATGATTCTTCCCTGTTGTCGCTTCGATTTCCGCATACCGTATGAATACGAACGGTCCATGATTTTTTGCAAATAAGCCCCTCACCACGCTCGGACGGCATCTATATAAGGAGATGTAAATCCCCAAATGCCATCTCACATCGCGTAGAAGAAAAATCGTTAAGACTAGCCATGAAAGAAACCTCCCGATATGGCCAGTGCTCCTGGCTCCTCGTCGCGCCCTCATAGCCCTCAAGAGGGTGACTGGCTGAGTTGCTCAGTGCCTCATCTTCAGCTAAGTTGACTCCAGACACAGGGCTATCTTCCCCTCGCAGATCTAGTCTCTCTTCGAGCGGGATTGGCCTCAATCGGCAACGATGTGATGGCTGAGAATTTCCCCAACCCCAGGAGAGGGTGTGCTTCGTCCCATTCCTATTGTGGGGCCTAGGATTTCCAATCCATCCTTTTCTCAGGGGCCTATTGGAATTTTACGGCATTCAACTGCACAACCTTACCCCAGGTTCGATTCTGCACATCTCATGTTTCGTTGCCCTCTGCGAACTGTTCTTAGGCATTGAGGCCCATTTTGAATTATGGAGGAAGTTCTTTTGCCTTGTTCCCCGCCATCGAGGAGGCTCCATATTTGAAGTGGGCAGTGCCGAAGTATGGCGTATAGCCGGATCCGGATACCTCATAGGAGCCCCAAAGAGGTATACCCACAGTGGTCTTCAGAATGGTTTTATATGGATGACGTCCGTCTGAAGGACCCAGTTCAGCGCGGCCTTCCTGAATTTTCCAGCGCTCCTTTAAAGAAGCGCTTTGATAACCCACAAGTATAGGGGATCAATTGTAGCCTCTTTCGATAAATAAGAGTGTCGAACCCAACGAGGAGCTAAAGGTAGAAGAAATATTCCCTCAAGTTCTACCGACCACCGATACGACTCTACGCACGCTTAACGTTCGCTTTACCTAGAACAAGTATGAAACTAGAAGTACTTTGTAGGTGTCTTTGGATAGGTTTGCAAGATAATAAAGAGCACGTAAATAAAAATTAAGGGCTGTTTAGATAAAGAAGCAATAAAGTTAGTATAGCGAGTGTGGAAAAGTGGTGGTAGGAGTTGCGAAATTGTCCCTAAGCAATTGACTACTTTACTAGACCAATAGCAAGTTTTATGTGGGAGAGGCCACTACTAGCATGTCATCCCTGACTTGGAATTCTATGCACTTATGATTGGAACTATTAGCAAGCGTCCGCAACTACTAACGTTCATTAAGGTAAAACCCAACCATAGCATTAAGATATATTGGTCCCCCTTCAATCCCGTATGCATCATCTATGCTAGGTTGAAGCTTCTGTCACTCTTGCCCTCCAGTACATAGTCCTATCAACATACAACTAACCCTATGGTGTGATCCACGCGCGCGCTCATATGATGGGCACCAAAGGACAACAACATAACCACAAGCAAATTAAACCAATCATAGCAATTCATCAATTACCGATAGGACAATGAAAATCTACTCAGACATCATAGGATGGCAACACGTCATTGGATAATAATATGAAGCATAAAGCACCATGTTCAAGTAGAGGGTACAGCGGGTTGCGGGAGAGTGGACCGCTGTAGATAGAGGGGGCAAGGCGATGGAGATGTCGGTGAAGATGGCGTAGGTGTTGGTGAAGATCGCGGTGATGATGATGGCCTCGAGGGCGTTCCGGCGCCACCGGAAGAGAGGGGGAGAGAGCCCCCCTTCTTCTTCTTCTTCTTCCTTGACCTTCTCACTAGATGGGAGAAGGGTTTCCCCTCTGGTCCTTCGCCTCCATGGCATGGGAGGGGCGAGAGCCCCTCCGAGATTGGATCTGTCTCTCTGTCTCTCTCTGTTTCTGCGTTCTCAATTCTGCCCTTTCACCGTTTCTTTTATAACCAGAGATCCGTAACTCCGATTGGGTTGAAACCTTCGCCACAAATTTTTCCGAAAATTAGCTTTCTTGCGGCAAAAGAATAGCAGCAACCGCCTTACGGGGTGCCCACGAGGGTCAGGGGCGCGCCTGCCCTCCTATGGCGCGCCCCCAGCCTCATGGCCCCCTCGAACACCATCTCGCGTTGATTCTTCTTCCCAGATATCACAAATATTCCAAAAATATTCTCCATCTGTTTTTACCCCATTTGGACTCTGTTTGATATGGGGTTTCTGTGAAACATAAAACATGCAACAAACAGGAACTGGCACTGGGCACTGGATCAATATGTTAGTCCCAAAAAATAGTATAAAAAGTTGCCAAAAGTATATGAAAGTTGTAGAATATTGGCATGGAACAATCAAAAATTATAGATACGACGGAGACGTATCAGCATCCCCAAGCTTAATTCCTGCTCGTCCTCGAGTAGGTAAATGATAAAAAAGATAATTTTTGATGTTGAATGCTACCTAGCATAATCTTGATCATGTAATCTAATCATTGCATGAATATTAAGACACGAGTGATTCAAAGCAATAGTCTATCATTTGACATTAAGACAATAATACTTCATGCATACTAACCAAGCAATTATGTCCTCTCAAAATAACATGACCAAAGAAAGCTCATCCCTACAAAATCATATAGTTTGGCCATGTTTCATTTCTATCACACAAAATGCTCCCATCATGCACAACCCCAATGACAAGCCGAGCAATTGGTTCATACTTTTTAACGTGCTTCAGCTTTTTAACCCTCACATAATACATGAGCGCAAGCCATGGACGTAGCACTATGGGCGGAATAGAATATGATGATGGAGGTTGTGTGGAGAAGACAAAAAAGGAGAAGGTCTCACATCGACACGG
Organism: Aegilops tauschii subsp. strangulata; assembly: GCF_002575655.3. Classification (NCBI taxonomy): domain Eukaryota; kingdom Viridiplantae; phylum Streptophyta; class Magnoliopsida; order Poales; family Poaceae; genus Aegilops; species Aegilops tauschii. The sequence goes on along the minus strand of NC_053037.3, from coordinate 270,422,174 downwards.
CTAATCAACGGGCTATGGAGATGCCCATCAATTGATGTCAATGTGAGGAGTAGGGATTGCCATGCGACGGATGCACTAGAGTTATAAGTGTGTGAAAGCTCAAACGAAAACTAAGTGGGTGTGCATCCAACTTGCTTGCTCATGAAGACCTAAGGCATTTGAGGAAGCCCATCATTGGAATATACAAGCCAAGTTCTATAATGAAAATTCCCACTAGTATATGAAAGTGATAACTCAAGAGACTCTCTATATGAAGAACATGGTGCTACTCTGAAGCACAAGTGTGGTAAAAGGATAGTAACATTTCCCCTTCTCTCTTTTTCTCTCATTTTTTTATGTTTTCTTTTTTTTCTTTTTTTGGTGGGCTTCTTTGGCCTCTTCTATTTTTTTAAAGTCCGGAGTCTCATCCCGACTTGTGGGGGAATCATAGTCTCCATCATCCTTTCCTCACTGGGGCAATGCTCTAACAATGATGATCATCACACTTTTATTTACTTACAACTCGATATTACAACTCGATACTAGAACAAAGATATGACTCTATATGAATGCCTCCGGCGGTGTACCGGGATGTGCAATGATCTAGCATAGCAATGACATCAAAAAAGGACAAGCCATGAAAACATCATGCTAGCTATCTTACGATCATGCAAAGCAATATGACAATAAAGGCTCAAGTCATGTATATGATGATGATGGAAGTTGCATGGCAATACATCTCGGAATGGCTATGGAAATGCCATGATAGGTAGGTATGGTGGCTGTTTTGAGGAAGATATAAGGAGGCTTATGTGTGATAGAGTGTATCGTATCACGAGGTTTGGATGTACCAGCAAACTTTGCACCAACTCTCGAGGTGAGAAAGGGAAATGCACGGCACCGAAAAGGCTAGCAATGATGGAAGGGTGAGACTGTGTATAATCCATGGACTCACATTAGTCGTCAAGAACTCATATACTTATTGCAAAAGTTTAGTAGCCCTCGAAGCAAAGTACTACTACGCATGCCCCTGATACGTCTCCAACGTATCTATAATTTTTTATTGTTCCATGCTATATTATATTCTGTTTTGGATGTTTAACAGGCTTTATTATACACTTTTATATTATTTTTGGGACTAACCTATTAACTGGTGGCCCAGCCCAAATTGTTGTTTTTTTGCCTATTTCAGTGTTTCGCAGAAAAAGAATATCAAACGGAGTCCAAACGGAATGAAACCTTCGGGAACGTGATTTTCGGAACAAACGTGATCCAGAGGACTTGGAGTCTACGCAAAGCAATCAACATGGAAAGCACGAGGCAGGGGGGCGCGCCTACCCCCCCCCCCCCCCAGGCGCGCCCTCCACCCTCTTGGGGCCCATGTTGCTCGACCGACGTACTTCTTCCTCCTATATATACCTACGTACCCCCAAACTATCAGATACGGAGCCAAAAACCTATTTCCACTGCCGCAACCTTCTGTACCCGTGAGATCCCATCGTGGGGCCTTTTCCGGCGCTCCACCGGAGGGGGCATTAATCACGGAGGGCTTCTACATCAGCACCATAGCCTCTCCGATGATGTGTGAGTAGTTTACCTCAGACCTTCGGGTCCATAGTTATTAGCCAGGTGGATTCTTCTCTCTCTTTGGATCTCAATACAAAGTTCTCCTCGATCTTCTTGGAGATCTATTCGATGTAATCTTCTTTTGCGGTGTGTTTGTCCAGATCCGATGAATTGTGGGTTTATGATCAAGATTATCTATGAACAATATTTGAATCTCCTCTGAATTATTTTATGTATGATTGGTTATCTTTGCAAGTCTCTTCGAATTATCAGTTTGGTTTGGCCTACTAGATTGATCTTTCTTGCAATGGGAGAAGTGCTTAGCTTTGGGTTCAATCTTGCGGTGCTCGATCCCAGTGACAGTAAGGGAAACGACACGTATTGTATTGTTGCCATCGAGGATAAAAAGATGGGGTTTATATCATATTGCATGAGTTTATCCCTCTACATCATGTCATCTTACTTAAAGCATTACTCTGTTCTTATGAACTTAATACTCTAGATGCATGCTGGATAGTGGTCGATGTGTGGAGTAATAGTAGTAGATGCAGAATCGTTTCGGTCTACTTGTCGTGGACGTGATGCCTATATACATGATCATACCTAGATATTCTCATAACTATGCTCAATTCTATCAATTGCTCGACAGTAATTCGTTTACCCACCGTAATACTTATGATATCTTGAGAGAAGCCACTAGTGAAACCTATGGCCCCCGGGTCTATTTTCCATCATATTAATCTTCCAACACTTAGTTATTTCTATTGGCTGTTATTTTACTTTGCATCTTTATTTCTCTTTATCATAAAAATACCAAAAATACTATCTTATCATATCTATCAGATCTCACTCTCGTAAGTGACCGTTGAGGGATTGACAACCCCTTTATCGCGTTGGTTGCGAGGTTCTTATTTGTTTGTGTAGGTGTGAGGGACTCGTGCGTGATCTCCTACTGGATTGATACCTTGGTTCTCAAAAACTGAGGGAAATACTTACGCTACTTTACTGCATCACCCTTTCCTCTTCAAGGGAAAACCAACGCAGTGCTCAAGAGGTAGCAAGAAGCATTTCTGGCGCCGTTGCCTTGGAGATTCGCGCCAAGTCAAGTCAAGTCAAGACATACCAAGTACCCATCACAAACTCTTATCCCTCGCATTACATTATTTGCCATTTTCCTCTCGTTTTCCTCTCCCCCACTTCACCCTTGCCGTTTTATTCGCCCTCTTTTCCCGAGAATGAAGTTCTTAATTTTAAACAAAGGGAGGGAGAAAATCTAAAAGATGCTTGGTACAAAATTTGCAATGCGCAAAATAGATCTACTAGGAAGCAATCTACTTCCGTTCTTCTTCGCAATTTTTATGTAGGCATCACTCCTTGGAATAGATATATTCTTGATACCATTACCGGAGGAAATTTCTTGGGTAGCCATACTTTTGATTCTTATAATGTTATGATAGATTTATTTGGGCCACCACCTCTTTTGGTTAATGGAACTATTTTAACTTTGGAACATGTAATGCAACGGCTTGAAATTATTGAAAATAAAGTTGCCACCGTTGAGTTGATTGAAAATTTGGATAAAAAGATCCATAACCAAATTACCCAATACGGATCTAAGGTAGGAGTTGCTCTTAATTTTTTTAAAGAAAAGGAACCTATGGTTAATGAAAAGATAGATCAAGATTCCACTAGAATTGAGGATATTATTACCAACTTAGGGTCTGCCTTTTCTTCCGTGAAAAACACTCCTTCTAATGCTAAGATTGCCAAATTGATGTATGTTCCTAAAAATAAGGGTGAAACTTCCAGTAAGGGAAATGCGGACCTCAAATCCATAAGTGTTCACCCCAACCTTCTCGCTATCCTTAAGGAACCTTTTGCTACAAATGACTTTCTCGATTTCGTGCCTATAAGTTTGATAATTAATAAAAAGGAAGAAACTCCTAGGGGTTATAGGTGTCTTATTGAAGAATTGCCTACCAAAGATGGCAATACCTACATCTATCCTTGCTTTTATGCCTAGCTAGGGACGTTAAACGATAGCACTTGTTGGGAGGCAACCCAATTTTATTTTAGTTTTTTGCTTTTTGCTTCTGTTTAGGAATAAATATTTTATCTAGCCTCTGGTTAGATTTGTTTTTATGTTTAATTAGTGTTTGTGCCAAGTTAAACCTATAGGATCTTCTTGGATGATAGTTATTTGATCTTGCTGAAAATTCTAGAAACTTTCTGTTCACGAAAACAATTTTTAAAAATCACCAGAACGTGATAAAATATTTATTCCAATTGCAGCAGATCAATAAACAAATTTTCTAGGTCGCCCTATTTTGGTAGATTGTTTTGAGTTCCAGAAGTTTGCGTTAGTTAAAGATTACTACAGACTGTTCTGTTTTTGACAGATTCTGTTTTTCGTGTGTTGTTTGCTTATTTTGATGAATCTATTGCTAGTAAAATAGTTTATAAACCATAGAGAAGTTGGAAGACAGTAGTTTTAACACCAATATAAATAAAGAATGAGTTCATTAGAGTACCTTGAAGTGGTGTTTTGTTTTCTTTCGCTAACGGAGCTCACGAGATTTTCTGCTAAGTTTTGTGTTGTGAAGTTTTCAAGTTTTGGGTAAAACATTTGATGGATTATGGAACAAGGAGTGGCAGGAGCCTAAGATTGGGGATGCCCATGGCATCCCAAGATAATCTAAGGAAACCAAAAAGCCAAAGCTTGGGGATGCCCCGGAAGGCATCCCCTCTTTCGTCTTCGTCCATTGGTAACTTTACTTGGAGCTATATTTTTATTCACCACATGATATGTGTTTTGCTTGGAGCTTCTTGTATGATTTGAGTCTTTGATTTTTAGTTTACCACAATCATCCTTGCTGTACACACCTTTTGAGAGAGACACACATGATTCGGAATTTATTAGAATACTCTATGTGCTTCACTTATATCTTTTGAGCTATATAGTTTTTGCTCTAGTGCTTCACTTATATCTTTTAGAGCACGGTGGTGGATTTGTTTTATAGAAACTATTGTTCTCTCATGCTTCACTTATATTATTTTGAGAGTCCTACAAAACAGCATGGGAATTTGCTTAAATTGAGAAATTAGTCCTAAAGTGATAGGCATCCAAGATTAGTAAAAAAAATCTTATGAGTGTGTTGAATACTATGAGAAGTTTGATGCTTGATAATTGTTTTGAGATATGAAGATGGTGATATTAGAGTTATGCTAGTTGAGTAGTTGTGGGTTTGAGGAATACTTGTGTTAAAGTTTGTGATTCCCGTAGCATGCACGTATGGTGAACCGTTATGTGATGAAGTCAGAGCATGATTTATTTATTGATTGTCTTCCTTATGAGTGGCGGTCGGGGACGAGCGATGGTCTTTTCCTACCAATCTATCCCCCTAGGAGCATGCGCGTAATACTTTGCTTTGATAACTTGTAGATTTTTGCAATAAGTATATGAGTTCTTTATGACTAATGTTGAGTCCATGGATTATACGCACTTTTCATCGTTCCACCATTGCTAGCCTCTCTAATTCCGCGCACTTTTCGCTGGTATCATACACCCACCATATACCTTCCTCAAAACAGCCACCATACCTACCTATCATGGCATTTCCATAGCCATTCCGAGATATATTGCCATGCAACTTACCACCGTTCTGTTTACTATGACACACTCCATCATTGTCATATTGCTTCGCATGATCATGTAGTTGACATCGTATTTGTGGCAAAGCCACCATTCATAATTCTTTCATACATGTCACTCTTGATTCATTGCATATCCCGGTACACCGTTGGAGGCATTCACATAGAGTCATATTTTGTTCTAAGTATTGAGTTGTAATTCTTGAGTTGTAAGTAAACAAAAGTGTGATGATCATCATTATTAGAGCATTGTCCCAAGTGAGGAATGGATGATGGAGACTATGATTCCCCCACAAGTCGGGATGAGACTCCGGACAAAAAATAAAAAAGGAGAAAAAAGAGGCCATAAAAAATAGAGAAAAGGCCCAAATAAAAAAATGAGAGAAAAAGAGAGAAGGGACAATGTTACTATCCTTTTACCACACTTGTGCTTCAAAGTAGCACCATGATCTTCATGATAGAGAGTCTCCTATGATATCACCTTCATATACTAGTGGGAATTTTTCATTATAGAACTTGGCTTGTATATTCCAATGATGGGCTTCCCCAAAATGCCCTAGGTCTTCGTGAGCAAGCGAGTTGGATGCACACCCACTTAGTTTCTTTTGTTGAGCTTTCATATACTTATAGCTCTAGTGCATCCGTTGCATGGCAATCCCTACTCACTCACATTGATATCTATTGATGGGCATCTCCATAGCCCGTTGATATGCCTAGTTGATGTGAGACTATCTTTTGTCTTCTCCACAACCACCATTCTATTCCACATATAGTGCTATGTCCATGGCTCACGCTCATGTATTGCGTGAAGATTGAAAAATTTTGAGAACACCAAAAGTATGAAACAATTCCTTGGCTTGTCATCGGGGTTGTGCATGATTTAAATACTTCGTGTGGTTAAGATAGAGCATAGCCAGACTATATGATTTTGTAGGATAACATGCTTCGGCCATGTTATTTTGAGAAGACATAATTGCTTAGTTAGTATGCTTGAAGTATTATTATTTTTGTGTCAATATTAAACTTTTATCTTGAATCTTTCGGATCTGAACATTCATACCACAATTAAGAGAATTACATTGAAAATTATGCTAAGTAGCATTCCACATAAAAAATTCTATTTTTATCATTTACCTACACGAGGACGAGCAGGAATTAAGCTTGGGGATGCTTGATATATACGTCTCCAACGTATCTATAATTTTTGATTGTTCCATGCTATATTATATTTTGTTTTGGATGTTTAACGGGATTTATTATACATTTTTATATTATTTTTGGGACTAACCTATTAACCGGAGGCCCAGCCCAAATTGATGTTTTTTGCCTATTTCGGTGTTTCACAGAAAAAGAATATCAAACAAAGTCCAAACGGAACGAAACCTTCGGGAACGTGATTTTCGGAACAAACGTGATCCAGAGGACTTGGAGTCTATGCAAAGCAATCAACATGGAGAGCACGAGGCAGGGGGCGCGCCTACCCCCCCCCCCCCCGAGGCGCGCTCCACCCTCGTGGGGCCCATGTTGCTCCACCAACGTACTTCTTCCGCCTATATATACCTACGTACCCCCAAACTATTAGATACGTAGCCAAAAACCTATTTCCACCGCCGCAACGTTCTGTACCCGTGAGATCCCATCTTGGGGCCTTTTCCGGCGCTCCGCCGGAGGGGGCATTTATCACGGAGGGCTTCTACATCAACACCATAGCCTCTCCGATGATGTGTGAGTAGTTTACCTCAGACCTTTGGGTCCATAGTTATTAGCTAGATGGCTTCTTCTCTCTCTTTGGATCTCAATACAAAGTTCTCCTCGATCTTCTTGGAGATCTATTCGATGTAATCTTCTTTTGCGGTGTGTTTGTCGAGATCCGATGAATTGTGGGTTTATGATCAAGATTATCTATGAACAATATTTGAATCTCCTCTGAATTATTTTATGTATGATTGGTTATCTTTGCAAGTCTCTTCGAATTATCATTTTGGTTTGGCCTACTAGATTGATCTTTCTTGCAATGGGAGAAGTGCTTAGCTTTGGGTTCGATCTTGCGGTGCTCGATCCCAGTGATAGTAAGGGAAACGACACGTATTGTATTGTTGCCATCGAGGATAAAAAGATGGGGTTTATATCATGTTGCATGAGTTTATCCCTCTACATCATGTCATCTTACTTAAAGCATTACTCTCTTCTTATGAATTTAATACTCTAGATGCATGCTGGATAGCGGTCGATGTGTGGAGTAATAGTAGTAGATGCAGGATCGTTTCGGTCTACTTGTCTCGGACGTGATGCCTATATACATGATCATACCTAGATATTCTCATAACTATGCTCAATTCTATCAATTGCTCGACAGTAATTCGTTTACCCACCATAATACTTATGCTATCTTGAGAGAAGCCACTAGTGAAACATATGCCCCCCGGGTCTATTTTCCATCATATTAATCTTCCAACACTTAGTTATTTCTATTGCCTTTTATTTTACTTTTCATCTTTATTTCTCTTTATCATAAAAATACCAAAAATATTATCTTATCATATCTATCAGATCTCACTCTCGTAAGTGACCGTTGAGGGATTGACAACCCCTTTATCGCGTTGGTTGTGAGGTTCTTATTTGTTTGTGTAGGTGTGAGGGACTCGTGCATGATCTCCTACTGGATTGATACCTTGGTTCTCAAAAACTGAGGGAAATACTTACGCTACTTTACTACATCACCCTTTCCTCTTCAAGGGAAAACCAACGCAGTGCTCAAGAGGTAGCAGCCCCTAGGGGGATAGATTGGTAGGAAAAGACCATCACTCGTCCCCGACCGCCACTCATAAGGAAAGCAATCAAAGAACACCCCATGCTTCAAATTTGTCACACAACGTTTACCATACGTGCATGCTACGGGACTTGCAAACCTCAACACAAGTATTTCTAAATTTCACAACTACTCAACTAGCACGACTCTAATATGACCACCTTTATATCGCAAAACTATTGCAAGCAAACATATCATATTGAGTGATCTACAAGTTTTATGTAGGATTTTATGACTAACCATGTGAATGACCAATTCCTGTCATCTCTCTAAATAGATATAAGTGAAGCAAGAGAGTTTAATTCTTTCTACAAAAGATATGCCCACGCTCTAACAAATATAAGTGAAGCAAAAGAGCATTCTGCAAATGGCGCTTTTCTATGTGAAGAGAAACAGGCAATCCAAACTTCAAATGATATAAGTGAAGCACATGAAGCATTCTATAAAGCCATACTCAAAAGATATAAGTGAAGTGCAATGAGAATTCTATAAATCAACCAAGGACTATCTCATACCAGCCTGGTGCCTAAAAGAAAAGTGAAAATTAAATGCAAAAGACGCTCCAAGATTTGCACATATCGCATGAACGAAACGAATCCATAAACATACCGATACTTGTTGAAGAAAGATGGGATGCCTTCCGGGGCATCCCCAAGCTTAGACACTTGAGTCTCCTTGAATATTTACTTGGGGTGCGTTGGGCATCCCCAAGCTTGAGCTCTCGTCTCTCCTCTTTCTCCTCATATTGAGACCTCCTCGATCTTCGAACACTTCGTCCACACAAAACTCAACAAAAAGCTCAGTAAGATCCGTTAGTATAATAAAGCAAATCACTACTCTAAGTACTGTTGCAAACCAATTCATATTTTGTTTTTGCATTGTAGCTACTGTAATATAACTTTTCCATGGCTTAATCCACTGATAGAAATTGATAGATTCATCAAAACAAGCAAACTATGCATCAAAAACAGAATTAGTCTAAAACAGAACAGTCTGTAATAATCTGAACATTCACCATACTTCTGTTACTCCAAAAATTCTGCAAAAATTAGGAAAAATAAAAAAAATTATAGAAAGACAGTGCAAAACGTTTCAGAACCATTTGACATTCCAGTAAAATATGTAAAATCGCGCACTACAGCCAAAGTTTCTGTCCTGCACCGTACAAACCAACAAGCATTGTAAACATCCTAAAGGCAAACCTCGGCACATTATTTTTATTTTTAAACTTTATAAAAGCACACAACAGAAATAAATGACTCTCTAAAACTTCCGGGTTGTCTCCCTGGCAGCGCTTTCTTTAAAGCCATTAAGCTAGGCATGTAGTGCTCAAGTAATGGATCCACCCGGTTCCCAAGGTATATCAAAGCCAATTTTAATTAACAATGATTTGTAATTTAGTAGTGAGCACAAAGTAACATATATCATGTAATGACGAAGTCTAACTCTCTTCCTATGCCTCGGCATGTCATAGAAGAACAATTCATGCACACATAGTAAAGGCCAATGCATTGTATAAACAGTTTCTTGCAATTTTATCATGTTGGAAACATAGAGAGGCGGAGATGTAGTTCCTCTCTCGTAATAATTTCAAGTAGGAGCAGCAAGCACATGCATATTATATTCATCAAAATCATCATGTGTAATGGTAAAAGGCAACCCATCAATATAATCCTTAATAAGGGCAAACTTCTTCGATATAGTGTAGTCGGGAGAATTCAAAAAGATAATAGGACTATCATGTGTGGGTGCAATAGCAACAATTTCATGTTTAACATAAGGAACTATAGCAAGTTCATCTCCATAAGCATAATTCATATTGGCATCTTGGCCACAAGCATAGCAAGCATCATCAAAAAGGGATATTTCAAAAGAATCAACGGGATCATAACAATCATCGTAGCATTCATCCTTCGGTAAGCACGAAGGGAAATTAAACAATGTATGAGTTGAAGAGTTACTCTCATTAGAAGGTGGTCACGGGTGATCAATCCGCTCTTCCTCCTTTTGTTCTTCGCTCTCCTCCTTATCTTTTTCATCCAATGAGCTCACAATATCATTAATTTCTTCTTCCATAGACTCCTGCAAAATATTAGTCTCTTCTTGGACAGCGGGGGAGTCCTCAATATAAGGTTTAACATAGGCATTAGAAGCATAATTATCATAATAATATTCAAGTATGGAAAAAATTTCAGATCTGTAAAGAGTAGCATCATACTTTTCAATCAAAGAAGCAATTTTATAAGCACCCTTAAAAGCAACAAATTCTTCAATTTGTTGAACATCATAGTAATTATAAACACCCTTAGCATACGAAGATACGATTCCATTATCACTAAACTCACATTGGTAGGGAAGGTGTTTCTTAGGGTTTTCAGAACAACAAGTCACATCATATATTTCACATAAATTCCAAGCATAGCATTGCAAACGATGAATTCGATCCAGTAAAAGTTTCCCTTTTGAGATAAGCGGTGCCGCACATAACAAGCATGCTCATCTAAAGATTTGCCCTCAACTAAGCTAGTTGGGGTTTCAGCACGAGCACATAGGGATCGAAGATGATCCAAGTAAAAAGCTTCAGGAGTGTGATAGATTTTGAGTGGTTCTTCAACCATTGGTGTAGTAGGTACAACTAATTTTTTTGGTATTTTGCGTTTCCTACCCATAACTAAAGATAGAGATCAACTTAGAACAGCAAATAAAAATTACTTAGTGATAAAGCAAACAAGCACACACGAGAATATTCACCCCACGCTATAACTCCCCGGCAACGGCGCCAGAAAAAGGTCTTGATAACCCACAAGTATAGGGGATCAATTGTAGCCTCTTTCGGAGTGTTGAACCCAACGAGGAGCTAAAGGTAGAACAAATATTCCCTCAAGTTCTATCGACCACCGATACAACTCTACGCACGCTTAACGTTCGCTTTACCTAGAACAAGTATGAAACTAGAAATACTTTGTAAGTGTTTTTGGATAGGTTTGCAAGATAATAAAGAGCGCGTAAATAAAAATTAGGGGCTGTTTAGATAAAGAAGCAATAAAGTTAGTATAGCGAGTGTGGAAAAGTGGTGGTAGGAGTTGCGCAATTGTCCCTAAGCAATTGACTACTTTACTAGACCAATAGCAAGTTTCATGCGGGAGAGGCCACTGCTAGCATGTCATCCCTGACTTGGAATTCTATGCACTTATGATTGGAACTATTAGCAAGCGTCCGCAACTACTAACGTTCATTAAGGTAAAACCCAACCATAGCATTCAGATATATTGGTCCCCCTTCAATCCCATATGCATCAATTTCTATGCTAGGTTGAAGCTTCTGTCACTCTTGCCCTCCAATACATAGTCCTATCAACATACAACTAACCCTATGGTGTGATCCACGCGCGCGCTCATATGATGGGCACCAAAGGACAGCAACATAACCACAAGCAAATTAAACCAATCATAGCAATTCATCAATTACCGATAGGACAACGAAAATCTACTCAGACATCATAGGATGGCAACACATCATTGGATAATAATATGAAGCATAAAGCACCATGTTCAAGTAGAGGGTACAGCGGGTTGCGGGAGAGTGGACTGCTGTAGATAGAGGGGGGAAGGAGATGGAGACGTTGGTGAAGATGGCATAGGTGTTGGTGAAGATCGCGGTGATGATGATGGCCCCGGCGGCGTTCCGGCGCCATCCGAAGAGAGGGGGAGAGAGCCCCCCTTCTTATTCTTCTTCCTTGACCTTCTCTCTAGATGGGAGAAGGGTTTACCCTCTGGTCCTTGGCCTCCATGGCATGGGAGGGGCAAGAGCCCCTCCGGGATTGGATCTGTCGCTCTTTGTTTCTGCGTTCTCGATTCTGCCCTTTCACCGTTTCTTTTATAACCGGAGATCCGTAACTCCGATTGGGTTGAAACCTTCGCCATGATTTTTTTTCCAAAAATTAGCTTTCTTGCGGCAAAAGAATAGCAGCAACTGCCTTACGGGGTGCCCACGAGGGTCAGGGGTGCGCCCCCTGCCTCGTGGCCCCTCGGGCACCGTCTCGCGTTGATTCTTCTTCCCAGATATCACAAATATTCCAAAAAAAATCTCCGTCCATTTTTATCCCGTTTGGACTCCGTTTGATATGGGGTTTCTGCAAAACATAAAACATGCAACAAACAGGAACTGGCACTCGGCACTGGATCAGTATGTTAGTCCCAAAAAATAGTATAAAAAGTTGCCAAAAGTATATGAAAGTTGTAGAATATTGGCATGGAACAATCAAAAATTATAGATACGACGGAGACGTATCACGCTTCAACTGGCGTCCCCGAAGTCCCAAAGAGGAAGACTGTGTGGGAATAAAAAGGTTGGTTAGCAAGGTCAGGTTACTAGCCCATACCGAGCTCTCGATAGTTGAGGTCATGGCTATTGCAATAACGAGGTGCGTTCAGCCTCTTCAATCCAGAGTAACTCCCTTATGGTGTTACAACAGAGAAGATGACGCGTCCCGTTAAAGGCGGAAGGGTCCGGATACCCCCGCAGAATTGGCCACAATCTTGGCAGATCTGTATAAGGGTGAAAAAAAGAAGATTTCCTCCGCTTAAACTGCCAGGAAGGCTATTCCATGTACAACCCCATTGAATGGGTAAGATTTTAATAGTCTATGTTGCCTTATTGTTGTCACAGATAGTAATCAAATTTGCCTTTTGTTGCCATAAATAGTCATGGAGGAAGATGACCGAGGACATCCACTGTCCTGCTCCACAGCCAGAGGATCATAACCGCGATAGAGACCCCAGCTTTCACGAGGATCCGGATATATACATAGAATTCGATGATGGGGTATTTTATCAAGCGAGCCTTGAAGGTTTGGAAGTGGCTATCACCGCCTACTACCCTCACCTCTATCCCTTCTGCATCGTAAGTATTCGGAGGGCTCTTAAAAGGAAATCCCTATTTGCACTTTTGCCCATTATACTGATCCTAATTTTAATAGGATCAGCGCTCGGCGGACCGTACCTCCTCTAGGGCAGCCCCTACATAGGGTAATCATTCGAAACGAAAGGGGGCCGGGAGTGCTGCAGAAACATCACAGCCTTCCAAGAGGTACGTCTGTTTTAATACAGGCCTAGGTATGAGTCCGGATTGTTTAAAGTCTGCTATTATTTTTTATGTCAGGGGAAGCATGCGGCAGACGGTGGGAAAATGCCCTATCAGCCGAATATCCAGCAATCCAGTGCCGGACTCGTCAACTAGGATGAGAGCAGATGCAATGCCAGTTTCGCCACCTCATGAGGATTTGGACGACGTATCTGTCACGAATTCCGTAGTGGAGAGCGTGATGAATCACTGTCGATTGAAAGAGGGCATGCGCGCTCTAGCCTTTTCCGAGCAAGAATTTACCGCACTCAGCTCGGTGGATGCATACATCCGAGCCGCTCGAGACGGACTTGCCGGAGTCACTCATTTATTCTGAAAGGATATACAGGTAAAAGTTTTATGCAATTTTGATAGTCATATGCCAGTAGCCCCCAAGACTTGAAGCGGTGAGATAAACCGATTTAAGAATCGATATGACCCGCAGGTACTCAAATAGAAGAATATTGCCCTATCTCAGGAGCTAAAGATAAACCAAACGCAGCTAAATGCCATCACCGCCGAACTGGCGGAAATAAAAAAGGCCGCAATGAGTGCATCTGGAAGAAAAAAAACTAAGGAGGGAAAAGATAAACAATCCTAACAGATAGAGATCTTAAAGGCTCAGTTATTGGCCACTCAGAAAGAAAATGAGAAGCTGAAGGGTGGCATGTTCGTTATGTCTTTTTCCTCTCTTTTTTGTTTAAAAACCATCCTAGGGGCTCATGTGCAGTCCATAATTCGGAATGTCATAACTTTGTTGCTGGAGGTCTATTAACTGGCCGGTCGGACGAGGAAGTATCCGGATTTCAAGGTGACATTCTGAAGGAACTGTCCGTGGTACATGCTCGGGCCCGGAAAGCCATGAAGAGTATGGTGAAGGCGTTATGGCCCTCTGATACCCCTCCAGAAAGTATGGAGGGCTTGGCAAACTTGTTCAAAGGTGCCCAGCGCCGGTTTGAATTATGGAAGACATCCGCCTATCGTGAAGGCACACGAGAAGCCTGGGCTATGGTGAAAACACACTTCACCAAGCTAGATCCAAATCATATGGCCCGAGTGGGACCACAGGGACCAGACGGGAAAGAAATTCCGGTGAATTTGGTGTATAGCCAAGTAATGGCTGCTGCGAAGTATTCGCAGGAAGAATGTAGGTTAGACAGTCTTATAGATGGTATAGATAAGGAAAAGGTTTTTGATTTAATGTATTGATGTACATTATGATCAACCTGTACCTTTATCCGAACATGTAAAACGTTTGTCATCGCAGGCTTTTGGGTTTAACCTCCGAACCCAAAAAATGGTGGAGTGTTTCCGGATACTATTCGAAATGAAAAGAAGCATTCACTATGTCCGGAAACCAGGCAACCCAGTCATTATGCTCAAATAGACAAAAAATATATTTCAGGATGTATGTTATATTACATATGTAAGAAACATCTTCCAAGGAAAATAGTTCTGTTAAGGGTTCCTTTCCTTGGGTTGGCATGCTGTAATTATGCGTGCCGGGGCATGGGTCCATAAGACGGAAAAAGGTGTCCCGCATGTGAGAGTGGTTACAATAATGTAACAATCTGTCGTTTGATTGCCAACCAAATATTCTTTTAAGAACGCTAGCTTTCGGCTTCACCCGTTTGACGTACATGTCTGGATGACCCGGTTGTAACAATCGCAGAGGTGCTCCCTTTACGCCCTAGCCGAACAATCGGGAACGTAGGGCATAAACACAGGAGCAAGGCAACCCATCTTGGCAAAAACTTAAGTCATGGAGGTGCATATAATGGCAAAAGGGATGTATATGAGCAAACGACACATATATTCTGAGCTCCAGGCTCGGAATAATAATAAGCTTCGGTTAAAGAAGCCCCCAGTCATGATGGGGTGTGTACATTTAAGGATGTGTACCCCTCAAGTATTCGGCTTATCCGAACACATCCTGGAAATCATATAGAAAGCGAGAAAACAAAAAAGAATGAAGAGGAGAAAAAGGAACGAAAAAGAAGTAGTGCCGAACTTATGCGTAGAATCTTCGGAGCCGAGCAGCGTTCCATGGATTCGACTCTAGGAGATTATCCGATGCATTACGAAGGTGGTAGGTCCCTCCTGTGAGAACTTCATCTATAATGAAGGGACCCTCCCATTTTGGTTTGAGTTTGTCCTTCTTCCTCTCTGGGAGTGTGACACCCCAAAATTTTGGCCTCGTTTTATTTATTAAAATGTTGCCAGGAAATAAAACTTTTCCAAATTGTCAAGTTTTACCTTTTGTGATTTTGGATTTTTGCCTCTAGTGGGAGAAACCTTCAAAGGTATTGTTGGACTTGATTTCTCTCTATAATAAAACCATTATTTATCAGTGGATTTAAATGTTGCAAGATTTATTTATTCAAAAAGCTTTCTTTCTTTAAAATGATTTCCTTTTGCATTTGGGGCCTATTTGCACTACAACCATTTGATAAATGCTCCTAAAAATTCCACCAAAATTTGGGGATGTCATGTGATGTTTCCACATCACTTTTATGCAAAGATACCTTCTGGCCATTGGAGACTTTGAGCTCTACACCAATTTTTCCAATCTGGTCCAGTAGGCACTTTTGCACTGCAACCCATTTAAATATTTCTTCAAAAATTCTTCCAAGTATTTGGAGATGACAGTGGATGCATACAATTCATCTTCAAGCAAAAACCCAATGATGTTCTTTGGAAGATTTGAGTGGATCAACCTCTTTTGCATTCTGGTCCAATTTGGTGATTTGTACTGCAACCATATTTTTCCTTGCTCTAGTGACCCTGAGCTTTCTCCTACTTGTAGCCCTCCCTACCAAACTCTTAAGTCCAGGAGATTGGGCTCATTGGAGGCTTTGAAGTGCATGTTCTAAACCCCTTTTCTTTCTGCCCAAGACTGGAGTTTTGCAAAGCTTGCATTATCAACCCTCTGTGTTTGCCAAACTAATCTCACCACCATCTTCTGTGTCTAAAGAGACACTGATCTGGAGAGTTTGGCCACTCCAAGAATTGCCTATGTGCATCTGGCATTCTGTCGAACACCTGGTGTGCACAGTCATTTTTGGCAAGCTCCCTGGTTTGCATTGTGGACTTGTACCCCAGCCCCAACAACCTTGTCCACTGAGCTCCTAGCCACCCCTACCCTTGATCTGTGCTTTGCCAACTCCACCCTCGCGCTCTAGACCACACTGGCATTCCGTCGAGCACCTGCCGTGCGTGCTCTGGGCGCGCCCAGAGCGCACGTTTTGCACGCGCGCGCACTACGCCGACACGCCGCACTGCCGCACGCGACGCGACCCGACCCTGGCTCCCTCTGCATCGCTGAGCCGCGCACTAGCCGCCCCCTGCTCCACAATCCCTCTGGTGCCCAGCTGCGCCGCTGGCCGCGCCCTTGGCGGCACGCCGGCGTCGGCAGCGGCCTCTGCCATGTTCGGCACCGCCCAGACCGCGCCAGCGCGCCAGCTGCCCCTAGGAATCGCTCGTGCCTATCCTCCTGCCTGTCGGAACGCGTTCGTCGCCGCCAAGATGCCCTGCACCTACAGCAACGGCTGTCGCCGGCGATCCTATCCTCTGCCACCGCGGGAACCTGCCTCGAGCGCTATATAAAGGGTCCCCGAGCCCCTCCGATCACTCACGCGACTTCAGGCACTCCTCGTAGAGCTTCCCGCGTAGTGAATCGACCTGTGGTGGCCGTCTCCCTCAACTCCGGCCAGCTCGGCCGCCGCCAAGCCCGGTGCGATTCGTCGCAACCGGCCACCCTCTCGCCCAACCAGCACCACCAGAAGCTTCCCCGTAGTCTTGCAGAGCTGCCCAGCTGCCCAAACTCGATCGGGGACCACCGGAGCACAATAGTCACTTCACCGCCGTAGCCTTCACCCGCCGAGGAGCTCGCCGCCGGCGATTCCTTCCACCTCCGACGACCCTTCAACCACCCAAAGGACCGCCTCGGTCTAGCCGTTCCATCCCCGCCCGCAGATGCCCTCGAGGAGCCGTCGTCCGTCGCCGGCGATCGCCGGAGCCCCGCTCCCGTCGGGCAGAAGAGAAGAGGAGGGAAGGAACGGTCAAACCTGACCAGTGGGCCCTCTAGACCCACTGTCAGTGACCCACGCAGCGCCCTCTCTCTGTTTAAGTGGAGGCGCAAAACCCCCGAGTGCGTTTCCTCTGCTGCGAAAGCATATTTCTGCTGAAGCGTTTTCCTTTTTTCTGGTTTTATTTAAAAACAGATTTGACCAAACTTTGACTGGCTATAACTTTTAAAGTAAAACTCCAAATGAGTTGATTCTTTTTCCTACCTCTCTAAAATTTCATCTAGTTTATTTTAAGATTTATTTCAAAAATATTTGAGACAGGTTTTGGTACTGTGTTTGAAATATTTGTATTTGTGTATTTTGCAAAATAGGATTTTGGGAGGAAAAGGAAAGCTTCCAACAAGTGCATCCTTTGCATACTCTTGAAGGCAAGCATTTCTGAACTCTGGCATAATATTTGTTGTGGTGTTTGGATACGATCACAGCACCTTTTGTCTTGGAGTATAAGTGACAGTTTATGTATCGATGTAGTCTCGTGCATGAGTGCACTTTGGAGTTGTTTGTGGCCAGCAATGGATACCCTGAGGATTTGGATCGCCCTCGTGAGCTTCTCTTGCACACCGGTAGGAAGCGGGAAAGTCATGGTCTTGGGTAGACACGAGCTTGTCCCTAATCCCTCGTTGTGGCGAGTATGCCCGGCATAGCATGGTGAGGCTCGAGGAGTGGTGATTTATTTCACTAGTGGTAATATTGTTGGTGGATACTTGGATCACCTGAGTCGGTTGTAGACCGAGTCTTGTTCAGTAGCTTCCTTTTGTCGGTACCACCACTTGTCCCTGCAGGGGACAGGGTATGGTTCAGTAGGTTGTCAACTCCTTTCCAAAGCACACACCGTACAGAGAGGCCGTGATGAAGGTCCCGTGGCCACGGATTAAAGCCTGTCATTCGGTCCGGGGGCATGGGTGTTTTCGGTTGTAGCCGAAGGGGATAGCTTCCCCAGTTTGCACGCGGTATAAATTTTGTGATCCCATGCTACGTCGAGGTTGTAGCCTCCCCACTTAGAGTTTTGCTTGGCAGGTGTCGTGGGTGATTCCAGGCACTGGTGAGTTAAGCTGGTGTGTGCAGGTCAGGCGTGTTTTCAATCAAAAGACCGTAGACGGAATTAGTCCCGAGGGACTGAGTAATCCCGTTACTCGTGGAAAATGGTACTCCCTCTGCAGAGGATACATCCTGTTGGATAGTCATGTTCTTGAGTATAGGACCACAGTCTGGGTTAAATCTTGATAACGGTATTCGGATGGAGAACGATTTAACTAGAACTCTATAACGGTATTCAGATGGAGAACGGTTTAACTAGAGCTCAGTAACGGTATTCGGATGGAGATACGACTTGACTGAATTATCGGTTTTCGGATGGAGAAACGACTGTACTAAATATTGTTTATGATTATGGCACCTTTGGATTATGATCTTTATTATTATGGACTAACCATTTATTTTATGTATATTATTGAGTATCCCTGGGACGGTTCTACCTCCTGGATATTCACTGTGATTATTCTCTTATAAGCCCTTTAGGTGGTGTCGCCCCGACGCCCGACTGCGGCATTATTATTTCTGCATTTTCCGCTCGAGGAGTCATTCAGACACTCGTTTGGCACCAGTATTATTATTTCTGCATTTTCCGCTCGAGGAGTCATTCAGACACTCGTTTGGCACCAGTATTATTATTTCTGCATTGTCCGCTCGAGGAGTCATTCAGACACTCATTTACTATTCTGCATTTTCCGCTCGAGGAGTCATTCAGACACTCGTTTGGCACCAGCATTACTATTCTGCATTTTCCGCTCGAGGAGTCATTCAGACACTCGTTTGGCACCCAGTATTTTATTTTGGTATATTTTTATCCATATGTGTGCATCATGGTTTCTCGTATATTTTCGTGACGGATGTATGATCGTCTATTAAATCTGGAATATGTTGGATATATTATACCCGTGTTCTTAATGTTTGCGAGTACATTCAAACGTACTCACTGGCTTGTCCCTGGCTATTGTCTTGGCCAGATTGCCTTGCGTGGAGGTATGCATCGCGGTGACAACCTTGGAGCATACGTGTTGACATTTGCAGCCTCGCGAAGATAGGAGTTATCCTGGTCAGCTGTTCTTGTGGGAAATGGAGTCCCATGGGCGCAGATGTTTCCAACCGCTTCCGCCCTCAACTATTAGAAACCAAGTGTTGTACTCCCAGGCCTAAATGGTCTTGTACTACATATTTTTGTTCCTTGCTTGGAATTCTTGTATCAAGTTGGTACCTCATCAGCTAACAGTAATCCTGGGGCTGGTGAGCACACAAGCCGTTTTTCTGGGAATTTATATCCCAAAATCCGGTCGTGACAGACTTGGTATCAGAGCCAGGCTGACCATTGGCTAATCCTATCTTAGCCAGGTCAATAAACCTAGGTTATCCCAAACCATCAGACCTTAGCCTGACCCCGGTCAAGCTTCCCGCGTAAGGTAGCTCCACAGTGACCCGACGCCTTTTCGGCGGACGGTGCCCAACCTATCAACCTAGCCCGTTGATCACGCGCCGGTGACCGACGTCCAACCCGTCTCTATCGCAAGCGTGCGGAGGAAGACTCCGTCCCCTTTTCCTATAAAAAGGGAACGCTAGCCACGGCACAGCACAGCCTCTTTCCCCCAAACCCAGCCACGATGCCTGGCCCCATTGTTCACAATGAGACCACAGCGACCAACCTTGGAGGTTTTGTGACCGTGCTCGCAAACCTCACCCGCCGTGCCTACGCGTTAGAAGAACCTCCTGAGTATGTTGTGTACCAAGGACCCATGTACGGTGAAAGCCGTCAGTACTAGGCCACTGTGCACATCTACGGTAGGGGTCTGTCGCCAGAACGCCCCTACAGGTTCACTGGAAGGACAACTTCCTTTGAGCCACAAGCCATCCAACTGGCAGCCCGAGAAGCTATAGTTCAACTCCGGCACTTGTCGCCCAGAGTTAACTGTCGCTCGTTCTACTACTACCCCAGTCGTGACGGGTATGGTAGGCCGCCCCAAGTTGCCGACGGAGACCACGAGACGGATCCTGCGCTGTTGCATCTGGTGCGCTATGTAAGCGCACTAGAGCAACTGTTCGACCAGGTCACTCTAGATCTGATCGCAGCTCGTGGAGAGCTGGTTCGCCGAGCCCCGGCGAGGAGAGAAGCGGAGCCCGACACCGACAACCCAGTCGTGCTGTTCGGACACCCGATCGATCCCTTGAGGTCTGCGCCAGCCATCAACCAGAGCACTTTGGTGACCCCAGAAGCGCTTCGTCGCCTTTTGGAAACTCATTCCAACGGGATTTGGGCCAACAACCCCCGGGATGGTCATCACCATCTCCCCGACCCTGCAGCACCTCAGCCTCAACCAGCAAATCCCGACGGTGAGAACCGTGGAGAAGCATCGGCGTCCGCAAGGCCAGCCCACTTGGACATTAACGAACTAGACTAAGTCGCTCAAAGTTATATCGAGCCTTAGTTTCCCTACACTTTGTAATGTGTGGCCTTGTATCGCTTTTGTTGCATGCTGTCTGTTTGAGCGCTCTTATTTTTGGAGTAGTAGCTATGCATGTGTACGTTGGCGTACAATTGCATTTTTTTTCTCGGGCGCAACCACCTAGACCAACCCCGTCAACGCCCACAGTAATGCGTCACCTTTATGTGATATGTATATCTGTGGCTTTGACCCGAGTACAGGATCGTCAGCCAGTCGCCTTTTACCCTGGTAGATATCCCAGCCCCGGTGCTATATAAAGGCCACTCCGTGACCTTGCCGAGCACCACTCACCTTTGTGCGCAGCACCCACAGCCATTCCTTGCCATGTCAACCCCCAGCATTTATCTGAGAACCCCAGACGCAACCCCCGGCAGCTTTGTCAAATTACTGTGGGACTTTACCTGCAGTACTATGAGTGCCACCCGTCCACCCCAGTACGAGTTGCTCAAATCGAGGATCACTCCATCCACCTCGAAATATTGGGCAGTGGTGCACATCCCTCCCGCCTACCAAAACCAAGATCCCACGGAAGTCTCCTTCGTGGGGAAATCCATGCCGACTCCACAGATGGCCATAGAAGCTGCTGCGTACGAGGCGCTCACCCGCCTTCGATTCACGGTGCCCTACGCCAGTGAGCGAGGGTACTATTATTTTCCGAGCCGTGCAGCACCCGGAGAAGTTGCATCTTTCCCCGGTGGGCGCATTGAGAGAGATCCAGTACTGGCCAACCTTGCCCAGTACGTCATCGCCCAAGAGCGTTTAACCCAGCAGGTAATGGGTTATCTCCAGAGCATCGCTGATTTAAATCCTCGGATCGCTATTGGCAGACCACTGAGGCCTGACCAAGAAGGGCGCATTCATCGTCTGGTCAACCCGCTTCCCCCGATAGAAGAGGAGTGTGCCCCAGTGCCAGAGGCGTTTTCTCAGGACCCTGTCGCTTTACCGTTTTCCATGTAAACGTCTCCGATATATTTATTGTCCAGTACTTGTATTTGTGTGTTGCAGCATGTTCGTAAAATCTTTGTGCATCGGATCCGACTTTCTTTAGTTCCTGATTTATGAGCAGTGTTACTGCTGTTAGTGTTGTTTTAATTATTTCTTATCTCGCAACGTGTCTTCGAGGAGATTTCTTTTCCCCGAGTTATTACTGCGCATATATGCATTTTTCCCGGCATAGAATTTTTTTTATTATTCGCGCAGCACCATTACAGCAGACTCTCAGCAGCCACTACTCGACCTCGAGCACTGTTACAAATCCCTGAGCACATTTTTGCGCCTATCTAACTACACTCGAGGACACCACAGTCTTAGTGAGAAAGACTTGTGAGTGTTCATTCGAGCGCGAGCTGCCCCAGCACTCCGACAGCAGTCAGCCCCGGTGCCGCGTCTAATCCACATGATCGCCGCCACCGCGAAGAGCTAACACTCGTGCGGCAGCATCACGACGATCATCCAGGATCATCGCGCACAGGAGCACGGAGAACCCCAGCAGCACCGCCAAACCTCCACACACCAGGACCACATACCAGGCCGGCATTGCCTCCGCCATTAGAGCCTCGGCTCGAGCTCCTGCCAGCAGCTATGGAGGGGGAAGGAAGGAGAAGAAAGAGCGAGGCCGGGTGTGAGGAAGAAGAGAGGAGCACCGCGATCGTTTTATAGCCCGAGATCGGTGTACGGTGGGCGAGGTCCACCAGCGCCACTCGTCGCTCGACCGCCGGTGTTCGGAGGGCAAGCCCGCGAGCAGTGCCGACAGCCCCTGGCCCGCGAGGTGAGTGCACGCTGCACCGGCAGCACGCACGCCGCGCACTACCACGGTACGGCCTTGATGCCCTACGAGCTAGGCATCGCCGGTGGAGGAAGCGCGGGAGAACGCGCGAGGGAGAAGAGAGAGCCAGAGGAAGGAGAAGAGGCCGACAGTGGGCCCTCGGCCCACCTGTCAGCCAGAGAGAGCACGGTGCTCCCGGGTGCGACCAGCGTATTTTAGTAATTTAGAATTTATTCTAAATTACTATATCCAGTAGAAATATCTCGTTTTCCCTAACCGTGGATTTTTCCACGCTGCGCCAGTGTAGCACACTGTGGTTTTACCCCACTTATTGCCCTCTCACTGTAGCCTTTTGGTTTTTGTGCAACTAGAGGATTTCATTGATAAAAGCAATTTTATTTCAAAAACAATTCTTGTCCAAAACAACTTTTAACAAATCTCGAGGACGAGATTTTTTATTAAGGGGGGTTAGTGTTGTGACACCCCAAAATTTTGGCCTCGTTTTATTTATTAAAATGTTGCCAGGAAATAAAACTTTTCCAAATTGTCAAGTTTTACCTTTTGTGATTTTGGATTTTTGCCTCTAGTGGGAGAAACCTTCAAAGGTATTGTTGGACTTGATTTCTCTCTATAATAAAACCATTATTTATCAGTGGATTTAAATGTTGCAAGATTTATTTATTCAAAAAGCTTTCTTTCTTTAAAATGATTTCCTTTTGCATTTGGGGCCTATTTGCACTACAACCATTTGATAAATGCTCCTAAAAATTCCACCAAAATTTGGGGATGTCATGTGATGTTTCCACATCACTTTTATGCAAAGATACCTTCTGGCCATTGGAGACTTTGAGCTCTACACCAATTTTTCCAATCTGGTCCAGTAGGCACTTTTGCACTGCAACCCATTTAAATATTTCTTCAAAAATTCTTCCAAGTATTTGGAGATGACAGTGGATGCATACAATTCATCTTCAAGCAAAAACCCAATGATGTTCTTTGGAAGATTTGAGTGGATCAACCTCTTTTGCATTCTGGTCCAATTTGGTGATTTGTACTGCAACCATATTTTTCCTTGCTCTAGTGACCCTGAGCTTTCTCCTACTTGTAGCCCTCCCTACCAAACTCTTAAGTCCAGGAGATTGGGCTCATTGGAGGCTTTGAAGTGCATGTTCTAAACCCCTTTTCTTTCTGCCCAAGACTGGAGTTTTGCAAAGCTTGCATTATCAACCCTCTGTGTTTGCCAAACTAATCTCACCACCATCTTCTGTGTCTAAAGAGACACTGATCTGGAGAGTTTGGCCACTCCAAGAATTGCCTATGTGCATCTGGCATTCTGTCGAACACCTGGTGTGCACAGTCATTTTTGGCAAGCTCCCTGGTTTGCATTGTGGACTTGTACCCCAGCCCCAACAACCTTGTCCACTGAGCTCCTAGCCACCCCTACCCTTGATCTGTGCTTTGCCAGCTCCACCCTCGCGCTCTAGACCACACTGGCATTCCGTCGAGCACCTGCCGTGCGTGCTCTGGGCGCGCCCAGAGCGCACGTTTTGCACGCGCGCGCACTATGCCGACACGCCACAGTGCCGCACGCGACGCGACCCGACCCTGGCTCCCTCTGCATCGCTGAGCCGCGCACTAGCCGCCCCCTGCTCCACGATCCCTCTAGTGCCCGGCTGCGCCGCTGGCCGCGCCCTTGGCGGCACGCCGGCGTCGGCAGCGGCCTCTGCCATGTTCGGCACCGCCCAGACCGCGCCAGCGCGCCAGCTGCCCCTAGGAATCGCTCGTGCCTATCCTCCTGCCTGTCGGAACGCGTTCGTCGCCGCCAAGATGCCCTGCACCTACAGCAACGGCTGTCGCCGGTGATCCTATCCTCTGCCACCGCGGGAACCTGCCTCGAGCGCTATATAAAGGGTCCCCGAGCCCCTCCGAGCACTCACGCGACTTCAGGCACTCCTCGTAGAGCTTCCCGCGTAGTGAATCGACCTGTGGTGGCCGTCTCCCTCAACTCCGGCCAGCTCGGCCGCCGCCAAGCCCCGGTGCGATTCGTCGCAACCGGCCACCCTCTCGCCCAACCAGCACCACCAGAAGCTTCCCCGTAGTCTTGCGGAGCTGCCCAGCTGCCCAAACTCGATCGGAGACCACCGGAGCACAATAGTCACTTCACCACCGTAGCCTTCACCCGCCGAGGAGCTCGCCGCCGGCGATTCCTTCCACCTCCGACGACCCTTCAACCACCCAAAGGACCGCCTCGGTCTAGCCATTCCATCCCCGCCCGCAGATGCCCTCGAGGAGCCGCCGTCCGTCGCCGGCGATCGCCGGAGCCCCGCTCCCGTCGGGCAGAAGAGAAGAGAAGGAGGGAAGGAACGGTCGAACCTGACCAGTGGGCCCTCTGGACCCACTGTCAGTGACCCACGCAGCGCCCTCTCTCTGTTTAAGTGGAGGCGCAAAACCCCCGAGTGCGTTTCCTCTGCTGCGAAAGCGTATTTCTGCTGAAGCGTTTTCCTTTTTTCTGGTTTTATTTAAAAACAGATTTGACCAAACTTTGACTGGCTATAACTTTTAAAATAAAACTCCAAATGAGTTGATTCTTTCTCCTACCTCTCTCAAATTTCATCTAGTTTATTTTAAGATTTATTTCAAAAATATTTGAGACAGGTTTTGATACTGTGTTTGAAATATTTGTATTTGTGTATTTTGCAAAATAGGATTTTGGGAGGAAAAGGAAAGCTTCCAACAAGTGCATCCTTTGCATACTCTTGAAGGCAAGCATTTCTGAACTCTGGCATAATATTTGTTGTGGTGTTTGGATACGATCACAACACCTTTTTTCTTGGAGTATAAGTGACAGTTTATGTATCGATGTAGTCTCGTGCATGAGTGCACTTTGGAGTTGTTTGTGGCCAGCAATGGATACCCTGAGGATTTGGATCGCCCTCGTGAGCTTCTCTTGCACACCGGTAGGAAGCGGGAAAGTCGTGGTCTCGGGTGGACACGAGCTTGTCCCTAATCCCTCGTTGTGGCGAGTATGCCCGGCATAGCATGGTGAGGCTCGAGGAGTGCTGATTTATTTCACTAGTGGTAATATTGTTGGTGGATACTTGGATCACCTGAGTCGGTTGTAGACCGAGTCTTGTTCAGTAGCTTCCTTTTGTCGGTACCACCACTTGTCCCTGCAGGGGACAGGGTATGGTTCAGTAGGTTGTCAACCCCTTTCCAAAGCACACACCGTACAGAGAGGCCGTGATGAAGGTCCCGTGGCCACGGATTAAAGCCTGTCATTCGGTCCGGGGGCACGGGTGTTTTCGGTTGTAGCCGAAGGGGATAGCTTCCCCAGTTTGCACGCGGTATAAATTTTGTGATCCCATGCTACGTCGAGGTTGTAGCCTCCCCACTTAGAGTTTTGCTTGGCAGGTGTCGTGGGTGATTCCAGGCACTGGTGAGTTAAGCTGGTGTGTGCAGGTCAGGCGTGTTTTCAATCAAAAGACCGTAGACGGAATTAGTCCCGAGGGACTGAGTAATCCCGTTACTCGTGGAAAATGGTACTCCCTCTGCAGAGGATACATCCTGTTGGATAGTCATGTTCTTGAGTATAGGACCACAGTCTGGGTTAAATCTTGATAACGGTATTCGGATGGAGAACGATTTGACTAGAACTATGTAACGGTATTCGGATGGAGAACAGTTTAACTAGAGCTCAGTAACGGTATTCGGATGGAGATACGACTTGACTGAATTATCGGTTTTCGGATGGAGAAACGACTGTACTAAATATTGTTTATGATTATGGCACCTTTGGATTATGATCTTTATTATTATGGACTAACCATTTATTTTATGTATATTATTGAGTATCCCTGGGACGGTTCTACCTCCTGGATATTCACTGTGATTATTCTCTTATAAGCCCTTTAGGTGGTGTCGCCCCGACGCCCGACTGTGGCATTATTATTTCTGCATTTTCCGCTCGAGGAGTCATTCAGACACTCGTTTGGCACCAGTATTATTATTTCTGCATTTTTCGCTCGAGGAGTCATTCAGACACTCGTTTGGCACCAGTATTATTATTTCTGCATTGTCCGCTCGAGGAGTCATTCAGACACTCGTTTACTATTCTGCATTTTCCGCTCGAGGAGTCATTCAGACACTCGTTTGGCACCAGCATTACTATTCTGCATTTTCCGCTCGAGGAGTCATTCAGACACTCGTTTGGCACCCAGTATTTTATTTTGGTATATTTTTATCCATATGTGTGCATCATGGTTTCTCGTATATTTTCGTGACGGATGTATGATCGTCTATTAAATCTGGAATATGTTGGATATATTATACCCGTGTTCTTAATGTTTGCGAGTACATTCAAACGTACTCACTGGCTTGTCCCTGGCTATTGTCTTGGCCAGATTGCCTTGCGTGGAGGTATGCATCGCGGTGACAACCTCGGAGCATACGTGTTGACATTTGCAGCCTCGCGAAGATAGGAGTTATCCTGGTCAGCTGTTCTTGTGGGAAATGGAGTCTCATGGGCGCAGATGTTTCCAACCGCTTCCGCCCTCAACTATTAGAAACCAAGTGTTGTACTCCCAGGCCTAAATGGTCTTGTACTACATATTTTTGTTCCTTGCTTGGAATTGTTGTATCAAGTTGGTACCTCATCAGCTAACAGTAATCCTAGGGCTGGTGAGCACACAGGCCGTTTTTCTGGGAATTTATATCCCAAAATCCGGTCATGACAGGGAGGTGTAAAACTAGTTCAACGACATTATAAGTCTTGGCCCGCACTTCTCTGCTTTGGTATCTCCAAACCTGTTGTTGATAGAATGCGGAACGGGCGTTTGTAATATCGCGCTCCTCCAGGCCATCTAGGTCGTCCTGCCGATCAAGCTCGGCTTCTCTTTCTTCATACATGCGCACTCGTGGTGAGTCATGAATAAGGTCACAGGGCAGGACAGCCTCTGAGCCATACACCATGAAAAAGGGTGTGTATCCGATCGTGCGATTGGGCGTGGTCCATAGTCCCCAGAGTACGGAATCAAGTTCCTCGACCCAGTGTTTATCTGACTCCCGGAGGGATCACACTAGTCTGGGTTTGATGCCACTCATTACCAGGCCATTAGCCCGTTCGACCTGACCGTTTGTTTGAGCGTGATATACGGAGGCGTAGTCGAGCTTAATGCCCAGGTTAGCACAACAATTTTTCGACTCATCGGCTGTGAAGTTAGAGCCGTTGTCAGTAATGATGCTTTGCGGGACACGATAACGGTGTACAACACCAGATATAAAGTCAATCACCGGCCCAGCTTCAACCGTTTTCACTGGTTTGGCCTCTATCCACTTAGTGAATTTATCTATCATAACCAGCAAATATTTCTTATTGTGGCTTCCCCCTTTAAGGGGTCCGGCCATATCTAGCCCCCAGACCACAAAAGGCCAAGTAATGGGGATTGTTTTTAGGGCGGTCGGTGGCATATGACTTCGATTGGCGAAAAGCTGGCATCCTACACAGCGCTATACCAGGGCATGTGCGTCTGCTCAGGCCGTTGGCCAAAAGAAACCTGTACGGAAGGCCTTACTTACGAGGGCCCGAGCTGCGGTGTGATGGCCACCGAGACTAGCATGTATTTTGGCCTAGAGATATCGTCCCTCCTCTTCGGAGATACACCTTTGAAGAACTCCAGTAGTACTTTTCTTGTAGAGTTCTCCTTTGTGAACTTTCTTGGCTTTTGAGCGTCGAACTATGTGACGGGCCTCATTCTGGTCATCAAGGAGCTCCCGCCTATTAAGGTAGGCCAGGAAGGGTTCGGTCCATGAAGCAATGACAGCCATGATTACATGGGCGGAACGTGTCATTTCGGTGCTCGAGCCCCCAATGATATCAGAATTGTGTTCGGCATCTGGGGCTATGATCGGCTCCGGACTAGTATTGCCGCTCTTGTCCTGCCATACCACGGATGGCTTGAAGAGCCTTTCCACAAAGGTGTTAGGCGGGATGGGGTCGCATTTAGAGCCCATTTGAGCAAGGATGTCCGCTGCCTGATTACTGTCTTGAGCAACATGATGAAACTCGAGCCCCTCAAACCGAGCTGATATTTTGAGTACGGTGTTGCGGTATGCGGCCATCTTTGGATCTTTTGCATCAAATTCTCCATTTATTTGGGATATTGCAAGGTTCGAATCCCCACGCATCTCGAGGCGTGGTATGCCCATAGAAATAGCCATTCGAAGACCATGTGGTGCCTCATATTCGGCCGCGTTGTTGGAGTCCATATACATGATTTGTAATACGTAGCGGACTGTGTCCCCTGTAGGGGATGTTAGGATGACACCTGCCCCCAATCCGGCTAGCATTTTGGAGCCGTCAAAGTACATAACCCAGTTGGAGTATGTGCTGTACTCTTTAGGGAGTTCAGCTTCTGTCCATTCGGCGACAAAGTCGGCCAACACCTGAGATTTAATAGCTTGGCATGGCTTGTATGTTATCTCAAATGGTAAGAGCTCGATGGCCCATTTGGCTATGCGGACGGTGGCCTCCAAATTGTTTATGATGTCATTGAGTGGTACTTCGGATGCCACCGTGATCGAACACTCTTGAAAGTAATGCCGCAGCTTCCGGGATGCCATGAAGACCGTATACGCTATCTTTTGATAGTGTGGGTATCGAGATTTGCATGGTGTAAGGACCGTCGATACATAGAACACTGGTTTCTAGAGTGGGAATTTGTGTCCCTCTTCCTCTCGTTCGACGACGAGTACGGCGCTCACCACCTGGTGAGTCGCAGATATGTAGAGCAACATAGGTTCGCCAACGCTTGGTGTGGCAAGGATTGGGTTGCTTGCTAACAAAGTTTTGATTTCTTCCAATCCGGCTGTAGCCACATCCGTCCATTCAAAGTGGTCAGTGCGTCGGAGCTGTCGATAAAGGGGCAGCGCCTTTTCTCCCAATCTGGAGATAAAGTGTCTCAAGGCTGCCACGCACCCAGCTAGTTTTTGGACCTGCTTTAAGTCTGTTGGTGTTGCCAATTTTGACAAAGCTCAGATTTTGGCTGGGTTCGCTTCGATTCCTCTATTGGAAACAATGAACCCGAGTATTTTTCCAGCAGGAACCCCGAAAACACATTTTTCCGAATTGAACCATATGTCATATGTTCGGAGGTTGTCGAATGTGAGGCATAGATCGTCCACCAATGATTCGACATGTTTATTTTTGATGACTACATCATCTACGTATGCCTCCACTGTCTTGCCAATTTTCTTTTCCAGACCTGTTTGAATCATGCGTTGGTAATTGGCGCCAGCGTTTTTGAGTCCGAAAGGCATAGTGTTGAAGCAGAAAGGCCCATACAGGGTAATGAATGCCGTTGCGGCCTGGTCGGATTCCTTCATCTTAATTTGATGGTATCCGGAGTATGCGTCGAGGATCCGTCGGGTGTACTCGAAATTTGACTATTTCGTCTTCTGGCTTGAAAGCAGTGGACTTAGGTCTCTTATCGAGGATTACGTCATCTTTGTGCACTGTGGAACGCAGAGTGATTAGCTCCTCAGCCACGAGTGCCTCGGATAGTGCCTCGAGGGCCAAGGATGCAATTTTGTTTTTGGTGCGGAGTGCTATATCCGGATCACTGGTGATAGTGATAACTCCGTTGGGCCCTGGCATTTTGAGCTGCATGTACCCGTAATGGGGTATGGCTTGAAAGTGTGCGAGTGCGTCTCGCCCCAACAGGGCGTGATATCCGCTATTTAAAGGTGCCAGGTGGAAGAACAACTCTTCGGTCCTGTAGTTCTCTGGCATGCCGAATACTACATCAAGTTTAATTTTCCCCGAGCATCGTGCTTCTCGACTGGGGATAATGCCTCGAAAGGTGGTATTGCTTTGCTTGATGCGACTCTTGTCTATTTGCATTTTATCGAGCGTGCCTTCGTAGATGAGGTTCAGTCCGCTGCCACCGTCCATGAGCACTTTGGTGAGCCGAAAGCCATCCACAATTGGGTTTAAGACCAAGGCGGCTGGTGCTCGGACTAATCAGGCCCTTGTTTCGTCATCGGCAGTAAAAGTTATTGCCGTATCGTTCCAAGGATTTATTGCGGCTACTTGGTTGACTTCGGCGAGGGCGCGGAGCGCCCTTTTGCGCCGATTATTTGAGGAAAAGGTCTTGAAGACCGTAAATACATTGAGATCATCATCCTCCGAAGAATGCTTCTCTGAGGTAGTGTTGGTGAGGATGGCCTCGCCGCTCTTAACCACCTGCCGGAGTACTGAACATGCCCAAAGGTTGTGTGTTGGTTCAGTATTCAGCGCCATGTGTATCTGACAGGGCTTGTCGAGCAGTTTGTCAAGGATAGTTCTATGTCCCGTGAAGGGCTTGATTTTCTTGTCCATAGGATGATGATTGGGTGCCCCGTAAGGGTGCATCCTTTTTGCCCGTCCGGTGGGCTCCTTAAAGGCAGGAGATTCCCACCAGGCTGTCCGGGCTTTCCAGGCGCTTTCCATTGCGCAGTACTTCTGTACTATGTGTGCCAAATCTGCAAAGTGCAGGATGCGGCAGCGGTTGAGGGCATTGAGGATTCCCTCATCCGTATAGTTGTGGAAAAATACTGAAACCACGTCGTCGTCGTAGCAATCTTTAATCTTGTTTTTAACAAGGAGGAATCTGGCCCAGAAGTGATGGACCGTTTCATGAGGTTGCTGTCGTACATACATAGGTCACATACATCTGGAGGACCTGAATTGCTTGGGGAATATTGCTTGTGGTGGGTAGGTGGGCTAAAATCCGAACCCTGACCCACTATTGGATCCATAGTTTGAAGAATCTCTGAGGTCACTAGTCCAGGATCCGGATGGTCCTGGTGACTTTTGGGCTCAATGCCTGATTCTATTTTTAGAGGACATGGGGTCTCTTCCCGAAGATGGGTATCCGGCTCGAAGGGACCGGAAATCCGAACATAGCTTGTTCTTTACTTACGGGGAGAAGTATTCTCAGCTTGTTCCTCCGCGACCGCTACCAGATGGGTGATCGGCGGGGACTTGATTTCCCTCTAATCTGGTTTAAGCCCAATCCGATCATAATCTATTGCGACCCCCAGGGCGGCGATGCAATCTAGCAGTTTGTTCAAGGACAAGACATCTGTCGCATCCATCTTTTCGGAGTGTTTGAGGCCTATGCGAAGATGAAGTTTGGCGATTTCGGGGGCTGCCTTTGGCTTAACGGCCAAGCGGGCACCCATGGAAAAACCGCCGAGCTGGAGGACCTGTCCTGGAGCTAGGGCCCTTCCAGAGGTGATGTTGTCGTTAATGACAAGGCAAGCCATCGATCCTTCCGTCGACGACACAAAGGAACTCTCAATGAAAGCACCAATGTCGGTGTCAAAACCGGCCGATCTCGGGTAGGGGGTCTCGAACTGTGCATCTGAGGATCGAAGGTAACAAGGGACACAGGGAACACGATGTTTACCCAGGTTTGGGCCCTCTTAATGGAGGTAAAACCCTACTTCCTGCTTGATTGACTTTGATGATTATAGGGGTTACAAGAGTTGATCTACCTCGAGATCATAATGGCTAAAACCTAGATGTCTAGCTTACGTGAATTCTGATAGACTCTATGGACTAAACCCTCCGTCTTATATAATCACCAGAGGGGTACAAGGGTGGTTTACAAGGGAAGGAAACAATACATCCGGACTCCAATCTTGTCCTCCACGTATCCAAGAGTCCTATCCGAACACGAGGAATAATCTTCCGCTCCATCTTCACGGCCCATCAGCCCGGCCGATGTATGAATAGGCCGGACACCTGAGGACCCCCGAATCCAGGCCTCCCTCACCATGCACAAACCCATTGACAAAAATTCTACCGCAGAAAAAGAAGAAACTTCGACTAGAAACCAGACTCACAATGGTACTTACTCGGACGTTGGTCTGCAGCGCCTCGCTGGCATCATAAGCCTCCTTCAGTCGGTCACACATCAGCCCCGCCTGGATCAGAACTGCCTTGCTCGCCCCCACTTGATCTTCAGGGACATGTTACAAGGGGAAGGAAGTGGCAGGGACCGACGGAGACATGGATGCGGGCCTTGGAGCCGGAACCACCATAGATACGGACGCTGGCCTTCTCGGAGGAGATGGTGTAGACCCCGCAGCTAGAACCACTACAGTCACCGGCACCGAGTCGCCCTGGGCCAGAGGGCTCGGCCCCGTGGTCCTCGTGGCAGCCTTCACCAGGGAAGCACGATCCATTCGGCAAGGGGAGGCCCCCTACATCGGGGCATCGACGCTCGGCACTTTGTCCTTTCTGGCCTCCGGGTTGGGCAGGTCAACCCTCTCCCCGTCCAGCTGAATGATCTCCGTTGGAGCTGCATGAATACACGAACCAGAAAAATTAGTGAGGATCAGTCGGAAGAAACCTGACCGTCCTAACAAGTCGGTACAGAATACCTTTGGAGGTGGCGGCGTCCGCCGCGTCAGCATCAACCGGACCCTGGACGTCGTCGAGGTGTCGTTGCTACAAAGATCAAACAACACTCGGTCAGCAACCAAGTCAATGCAAAGAATATGTAAAGGATTAACAAGAACACTCACGTCGAAGCCACAGGCACTGCCACCTTGATTCAGGGCATTGTGGCCTTCTGGGGCTTAGTGCAGATTTGCTTGGGCTGCTTCTCAGCCGAGCTCTCAGCCTTAGCGCGAGCATGCTTGGAGTTGCGAGTCGTCCACCCCGATGTAGTCGGCTGCGGAGCCCCGCCTGCCTTGCCACTCGGATCGTGCTGCGCCTTTGTGCGGGGTTCCCTTGGAGCCTCATAGGGCGGGGAGGACTCGGCCTCCTCCCCCTCCTCATCGCTCTCGTCCTCGTCGCTCTCCTTTTCATCATCATCGTCGTCAGACTCATCCGAGTAGTGACACTCGGTGTCACTTGCCCCATCTTCAGGCGACCAATCAACCACTAGAATGTTCGAGATCATGTTCTTTAATTCCTGAAGGGCAAACACATCACAACACAAGAATCAGATATACAAAAAACAATGTACTAGTGAGTCGATTGGATAGAAGCACTTTACCTCGACAGTCAGCGGGGGTTCTTTGGAGTAGGCCGGCACCATCCTGGCTCCCTGTGGGTTGTCTCAGGTGTAGGTGATGGCCTTGATCTTGGCCCCCCATGTCCTTCTCGGTGCCGGGTGCTCTCGGGTGGGGTCATTGCTGTAACGCCCACGATGCGGCTATATCTCTCACGTGTCGGGGCACGACTTAAAGGCATAACCGCATTGTGGTTTTGTCAGAGAAGGGTCATCTTCACACAATCCCATGTAATGAACAAGAAAGGGATAAAGAGAGTTGGCTTATAGTCGCCACTTCACACAATACTTAAATAATTCATACATCATCCAAAATACACACATAGTCCGACTACGGACAACCAAATGAAAAAGAAGATAACCCAACTGCTAGATCCCCGATTGTCCCAACTGGGCACCACTACTGATCATCAGGAAACGAAACATAGTAACGACCAAGGTCCTTGTAGAACTCCCACTTGAGCTCGGTTTCGTCACCTGCACTGGTATCATCGGCACCTGACACTGTTTTGGTAGTATCTGTGAGTCACGAGGACTCAGCAATCTCAAAACCCGCGAGATCAAGACTATTTAAAGCTTATGGGTAGGATGGGGTAATGAGGTGGAGCTGCAGCAAGCACTAAGCAAATATGGTGGCTAACATACGCAAATAAGAGCAAGAAGAGAAGCAACGCAACGGTCGAGAAGCTAGAAGTGATCAAGAAGTGATCCTGAAACTACTTAGGTTCATACATAACCCAAAACCGTGTTCACTTCCCGGACTCCGCCAAAAAGAGACCATCACGGTTACACACGCGGTTGATGCATTTTAATTAAGTCAAGTGTCAAGTTCTCTACAACCGGACATTAACAAATTCCCATTTGCCACATAACCGCGGGCACGGCTTTCGAAAGATAATACCCTGCAGGGGTGTCCCAACTTAGCCCATCACAAGCTCTCACGATCAACGAAGGATATTCCTTCTCCCAGGAAGACCCGGTCAGACTCGGAATCCTGGTAACAAGACGTTTCGACAATGGTAAAACAAGACCAGCAAGACCGCCCGATGTGCCGACAAATCCCGATAGGAGTCGCACGTATCTCATTCTCAGGGCACACCGGATGAGACATCCTACGAGTAAAACCAGCCCTCAAGTTGCCCCGAGGTGGCCCCGCAGTCTACTCAGTTCGGACCAACACTCAGAGGAGCACTAGCTCGGGGGGGTTAAAATAAAGATGACCCTTGAGTCTGCAGAACCCAAGGGAAAAAGGCTTAGGTGGCGAATGTTAAAACCAAGGTTGGGCCTTGCTGGAGGAGTTTTATTCAAAGTGAACTGTCAAGGGGGTCCCATAACCCCAACTGCGTCAGGAACGCAAAATCAAGGAACATAACACCGGTATGACGGAAACTAGGGCGGCAAGAGTGGAACAAAACACCAGGCATAAGGCCGAGCCTTCCACCCTTTACCAAGTATATAGATGCATTAATGCAAATAAGAGATATTGTAATATCCCAACATAATCATGTTCCAACATGGAGCAATCTTCAACTTCACCTACAACTAACAACGCTATAAGAGGGGCTGAGCAAAAGCGGTAACTTAGCCAAACAACGGTTTGCTAGGAAGGTGCGTTAGAGGCTTGACATGGCAATGTGGGAGGCATGATAAACAAGTGGTACGTAGCGCGACATAACGATAGAACAAACAACTAGAAAGCAAAGATAGAAGTGATATCGAGGGTAATGGTCATCTTGCCTGAGATCCCGCAAGGAACAAGAACAAGTCCATGAAGTAGACGAACCAACGTAGTCGAACGAATCCTCACAATCGCAACAAAACCGGACTATCAAGGAGAAGCGCAACCGGAAAGAAGCAAACAACATGGTAAACAACCATCACATAAGCATGGCATGATGCACAAACAAGTATGATGCATGTCCGGTTTAAATAGGCATGGCATGACAAAGTGCAACAAACAATACTACAAGTTACGTGGAGCTCAATATGCAATGAGTTACATATTGAAGAAACACCACATCAATTACTTAGTTTACTCCCGTTTATGTACACAACAATATTAAATGTTATTAAACATGGCAAGGGGTGAAGCATAATAAAACTAACTATTTAGGCAAGTTTAAATGAGGCCGGAACAACAAACAACAATACCGAAAAATCCCCATGTGCATACTTTAGATTTGGTACTGTTCTGCCTAAAACCATATTTTATTGTTGTTAAACAGGAAAATAATGTGCAACATGTTAATCTATGCATTTTTCCACCCCATTTACATATAAAGTTTATTAAATTTGGAGCTACGGTTATTTAGTTATGGAATAAATCATTTTAACTTGGCATTTAGCAAAATTAAAGCAAACAACAAGTTTAAACATTTTAACATGGATGAAAGCAGCATATTATGAAACTAGATGTAATTCTGAGCATTTTACATATATAACTTATTTACATATGATGCATGGTTAATTAGTTATTAGATGCATGTACACTAGGGGTTTTTCTATAAAACTGCACTCTCTGGATAAATGAACAAACTCGAAGACGCTGAAAAACATACGCGGGCCGAAACTGAGATCTGGCCCAGGGCGCGGGGGGAGCTGCTCACATCGGGCCAGAGGCCCGATCTGGAGTTGGGCCGGTGAGGAGCTGGAGCAGGTTGGGCCTTGCGCGACGGAGGGGAGCCGCTGGGCCGGAGCAGAGGTGGCCCAGGCGCCAGCGCTGGGGCGTCGTGCTCGTTCGACGCAGTCAACGGTCGAAGGTGAGGCAGCCCAGGTGCGTGCGGCCGGTCATGGGACTTGGCGCGGTCAACGCGAGCGGGACTTGGTGCTGGAGAAGCGTGCGAGCAGAGGCGGGACGAGGGACTTAGGCATGGGGAAGCTCGGATCCACCAGATTCGGGGCACGAGACGAGGGGAATGGACGGATCCGGTGAGGCAGGGCATCCATGGTGTAGACGGAGCTTTTCCTGTGAAAACGACGAGAGAGGGAGGTTACACGGAGAGGCAGGGGTCAACGAGAAGAACCAGGGGAAGAAGGGAAGAGCAGCAACGGGACCTGGCTTCGGCCGTCGACGGTGGCAAGGCTCACCAGAGCAGACGAGAGTGGCGAGGTCGAGCGACTGCTGCGGGGACGACGAAGAGGAACTCCTCTTCTCGTGGAGCTCCTGGACGAGGGGGCTGCAGGACGAGGCTTGGCACGGGTGCTCTGCCGGCAGCGGAGCTAATGAGGCAGCGACGCGAGGTGGTTGAGGAAGGCGGGGCGCGGCTGGCTGGGGCCTCGGGGATTAAGGAAAGGGGAGGCCGATGGAATTTTGGATCGGGGCGGATGAGGCTGGTGATTGGCTCGGTGGGGAATGGGAGGATCCCGAGGTGGATGCGGGAGAGTGGCGGCGGCGGGTGAGGGAACGATGGGACAACTCTCCTCAAATTTAGGGTTGGGTTATTATTTATAGCAGATGGATTTAGATTAGAGGATATGACGTCCCTACGTTCGTGATCAGACGGCTGAGAAAACATAGGTTAGGAAGTCCAATTAAGAAAATGGAGATGTTTTATAGATGTTTGGGGAGATCCGGATTCATCGGTAACGACAGCCCGGGTTGGATTCGGGACAGCTTTCGGATGCGCGCGAGGGGTTTGACGAAAGGCCATGGAGATAAGGGGGTTTTGACGGGCTCAGAGAAGAGAGAGAAGAGAGCGGTCCGGTTGATATGACAGGTCAACAGAGACAAGGAAGAAGCGGCAACTACGAGCAGATGCAAGTTTTGGAAAAAATGACGGCAACGAAGTGCCGATGCAATGCGGATGATGCGATGATGAATGCAACAAACAAATAAATACACATGACGATCACGAAAAACATGGGAGGCATCGGGAGCATCGGTCTTGAGGCGTTACAATTGCCCCCCCTCCCCGTACGACCACATAGGGTGGGCCCTGGCCTGTAGCGCTGGATCCTCCAGGTGAGAAAAGTCTACAGCAGATCCATGCCGTTCACACTGGCATGCACAACTCTGACCAGGGCGGTGGCCAAGATGCTTACCTCCGTCTTCTCCTCCTTCGCCACTGAAAGGGACTCAGGGGCCCTCACGCTCTCCGCTGAGTACGAAGGGAGGCCCGACTAGCCATTGACGCTGGGAACATCCCTGCAGTAAAACCAAGTCCCCTGCCACCCTTTGACGGAATCCGAGAAGCTCATCTTTGGGAAGGGACTCCCTCCGTGAACTTGGTTGCCCAAACCCCTGCACAGATGGATGACATTGGTCTTCTCACCAGTCGGCGAATCCTTCTTAACAGCCATTGACCAGCAAGTGAAGATATGCTTGAAGAGCCCCCGATGGGGTTGGCAGCCGAGGAAATTCTCGTAGAGGGAGATGAAGGCTGAAAGATAGGTGACAACATTTGGAGGGAGGTGGTGGAGCTGCACACCGAAGTAGGTGAGAAACGCCCGAAAAAAGGGGTGGGGCAGCATCGAAAAACCCCTATCAATGTGAGAGACTAGCTGAATGCGCTTGTCCCCCTATGGAGCCGGCTCGACCTCACCCACCGTGGGACGGCACCATCCCTCCTGCGGAATGAGCCCCTCCGCGGCAAGCTCCTCCAATCGCCTGGCCCAGACGCGCGAGGGTATCCAATCCCCAGACGTGCCTCCAGCCGCCGCGCCAGAGCCGGAGGAAGAAGCTCTACCGGCCTTCTTCGCCTTCTCCGCCTTGGATGTTGAGTCTTTCACCATCGCGGTGGAGATTTTGGTGCACTCGCTGGAGAGGAGAAGCAGAGAAGATGGAGGAGAGAAAGGGGATCTGGTGGTATATTATACCACTGACAGAATCCCGCGCCGAATCTCGGCCCATTGATCTCCGGATTGACGGCGCATGCTACAAAGCGGTACGCAGGGAAGCCGTGGCATGTGGAGGATTTGGCGCGCAAAAACCGAGGAGCCGCTCCCCCACTTTCCCCACTAACGCACGTCGTTACCACTTTCATGCGCGCATGCACAAATTCGAATCCCGCAATTTCCGGAGCAAATCAATCCAATTGATTACCCTCGATTCCTTTCCTAAAGGATGCATGTCAGTCCGACTGACCACCCTCTGCGGCGATCCGTGCACTCAGCCACGTTAAACACGCGACTGAAGTATTCTTCAAGCTTGCTATGTGATGAGCTTGATGCCCCTCCGCAGGTTGACTTGGCCCTACCAATAGGCTCCAAGGCGCATCACTCGTCAACCTGGACTCATAGAAGGCCCGCGCTAGCGTTCCCATGGGACAAGTTGTGGCATCTCTCCAGAGAATCAGACCACACGCCGGTGTCTCCACTCGAGTTGTAATGGCATGCCCTCACTCGGGCCCCAAGTCTATCTC
Source organism: Aegilops tauschii subsp. strangulata (assembly GCF_002575655.3). Classification (NCBI taxonomy): domain Eukaryota; kingdom Viridiplantae; phylum Streptophyta; class Magnoliopsida; order Poales; family Poaceae; genus Aegilops; species Aegilops tauschii. The sequence continues at coordinate 270,383,281 of NC_053037.3, read as the reverse complement.
CTCCAAGAGACAAACGAATGCCACCGGGTTTTTCTTGGCAATCAACAGCACCCGGCCATCTAGGTAAACGAGTAGTCCAGAATCCTTTGTGTTTTCGTCCAAGGAACAGCGGACCACGATTCGGAAATATATTCTGAGTGCTCCTGCAACACTTGGACGTAACTGAAGGATTGACCTGTTTGTCCCACGAAACCTCAACCGATTGGGAGGCTAATGATGAGATCACCTATTACAGGTAGGGTTAAGGACCCATCATTTGGGACCCACATGGGGCTCATCACCACCATGGGTAGGTCCCTGGACCATACCAGCATTCAGATGCATACATCAGGAAGTCCACTCGGAGGGCTCAACAGCACTCGGACAACTACCCGCTATTCGGCTAACGAACCACCACTCAGACCAAGGAGGCAGACGGGCGGCGTGGGAGCTGCAACGATCGAGGAATCTTATGTCATCCATTAAACAGAGTCAAGGCACGTACCTGTAACTACCATAGTAGATGCTCATACACCTGTAATTGATGCATTCCCCGACGATGTGGGAGACATGGGGCTGCGGCGCACTCTATATAAGCCGCACCCCCTCCATAGTCGGGCACGACTAAACTTTGTAACCATATCAATCAAATCAAAACAAGCCTCAGGACACGAAACGTAGGGCTGTTACCTCCGCCAAGTGGGGCCTAAACTCGTTAAACACCGAGTGTTACACCTGCGTTGTAGCTAGGCTCTACACCTTATTTCTACCCCTAGTACTCATTGTCAGGATCGTAACCCCAACAGGGCCCATAACCCGCAGTTCCATGGGATCGAAACATGACTCTCTTGTACACCCCTATTTCTAAAGTTATTCCTCACGCATTGGCTTCGTATCTAGATCACGAGCCACCTTCCTTGTGATGCCCGGATAATTAAGCTACAGTGAACCTCTGCTAATGATGCCACGTCACCTTGGTTACTATTGATAAAATTTGTGTTGATTCGAAACTGGTTCAAATTCAAATTCAAATTCAAAATCAAGTCAAACAGTAATGGTTTTCAAATATTAAAGCTAAATGTTCAGGTGGAGCCAAATAATGCATAGGTAATTATTGTGGAGAAACCACAGTTTTATAAAATGTTTAATAATCTAAAATGAATAAAACAGTAGCTAAAACAATTTAATAAATGCCTTTTGAATTTTATAAAATACTAAACTATTTTGTTCGGGTGTAAAACCTTTTGTGACAGTAGTTGGAACTGTAACTCTATTTTAGGTGTGGGTTTTACTTTTTGTAAAACTATAAACTATTAAAGAAATAAAAGAAAAATAAAAGTAAAAAGTAAAAAAACACCAAACCCCCCTCCCACCTAGGCCGTTCGGCCCAACCGGGCATCCAGGCCACCACGCCAGCCCACCCCATCCCCCCTTATCCCCCCGGGTGACCGAACCCTAACCCACCGAGACCTCACTCCCCCCACTCGACCCCACTCTCCCTCGTCTCTCCCCCACCTCTGGATCTCGTTCTGGATTGGGAAGGGGGGAACGAACCCGGTGCCGCCCCTGCCTCGACACCCTGACGCCGTGCATCACGGCGTCCCATCGTCGGTCGCGTGCTTCGGCGCCTCCAGAGCCGCGGATACCCCCTCTGCCGGATCGCCGCGGCACACATCGCCGGAAAACCGCCATGACCGTCGTCGCCCCCCGGTCGATCTGCACCACAGGCCGCCCCGAGCATCTCCGGCCACCCCCGCACCTCCCCGAGCGCTTCCCCGACCCCCTCGACGTGAGCCTCCGCCCGTTCCCACCTTCTCCGTCTTCCCGACGCCACGCCGCAGCTCCCCGTCGCCCATGGCCTCGCAACCAGAACGTGCACCGCGCCCACACCCCGGGCTCCGCCTGTCTCGCGCCCTGGCAGCCCCCTGGCCGTGCGTCCCGCACCTTTGGCCAGCCCGCGCCTCCGCGCCCGCGTCTGCCCGCACGTAGATGTGCCCCCGCTCGCCTCTGCAAGCTGTTGGTGCACCGCCACCGCCGCATCGCTCCACCTTGCTCGTGCGACCCGCCGCACCTCCTGCTGCTCCTGCTGCACTGCTTGCCGGCGGCCGCCCCACTCGCCTCCTCCTCCACGCTGCCGCCCTGTTCGGCCACCACACCCGCCGCGGCCCCCGCTCTGCTCGGCGTCGCCCCGCGCCCAGGGAGGCTGTGGCCTCCGCCCGATGGCCGACGCCCGCGCCCGCTCCTGTGGCCTTCTGGGCCACTGGCAGTCGGGGCCCATGCCCCTTTTTACTAGACCCAAAAAGGGAAACAAAAAATATATTAATTAATTAATTAAATCTGTTAATAGACTGCTGACTGTTGATGTCATACTGATGGAGTAAACCTGATTTTGATTTTGATTAAATTTGTTAATTTGAAAATGAATTAATACTTTGAAAATTATTATAAAATAAATCATAACTCGGATGGAAATACTTTGTACATGAAAGTTGCTTAGAAAAGCGAGACGATTTCGAATACACACTCCATTCATCAGCCACACATCCCTAGCATAGCGAACATGCAACCATCCCCCTACGTTTCGTCTGTCCGAAAATGCCAAACACCGGGAATACTTTCCCAGATGTTTTTCCCCTTCGCCAGTATCGCGTATTACCGCATTAGATCACATGTAGCGCCGTTTATTGCCATGTCATGCATCGTCATGCATCTGTTTGCAATGTATTTATTGTTTCTTCCCCCTTTTATCTCCTTTAGACATCGAGACTGGCGCCACTGCTACTGCCCCGATCGACTACGGTGTTGGCGACCTGTCCTTCTCTGCCGAGCTTCCAGGCAAGCAAACCCCCCCCCCTTTGATCAACCAGATATAGCCCACTCTCTTCTCTCTTATTCTTGCATTAGGTTTTCTACTGTTGTTACCTTTACCTGCAATCCTAAATGCTTAGTATAGGATGCTAGTATTCCATCAGTGGCCCTACTTTCTTGTCCGTCTGCTATGCTGTATTATCGTGTCGTGGTCACTTCGGAGGTGATCACGGGTATATACATACATACATACTATACAGGTTACATGATGTGACTAAAGTCGGGTCGGTTCGTAGAGTACGTGCTAGTGATTCTGATGTGGGGGCTGAAAGGACAGGTGGTTCCATCCAGGTAGTGGTGGGCATGGGTTCCCGACGGCCCCGGAGTGTTACTTTGGCGGAGCGACAGGGCAGGTTGTGACCACCTAGGAGACAGGTGGGCCTGGTCCTGATCAGCGTCCGCAGATACTTCAATAACATGCTTAACGAGATTGGGTATTTGATCTGAGTTGGTCGTTGACCTATATGCACTAACCGCCACGTGGGAGAAGATATGCGCAACCGGCGTCGTAGTATCAGCCGAAGCTTACCAGACGTCAGCGGTTGAGTGGCGTGCGCCGGATTGGACTGGAACACCCGCTCTTGTATTAGGGGGGGCTAGGTCTACTTCCAGCCGCCCACACAACATGTAGGAGTGCAAAGGGCGATGGGCCCAAGATCCCTGCGCGCTTAGTATTTAGACCGACGTGCTGACCTCTCTGTTGGGCCTAGGTAGGGCTGCGATGTGTTGATCTTCTAAGGCCGGGCATGACCCAGGAAAGTGTGTGCGGCTAGAGGGATCAAGTGTGTCGGGTAATGTGGTGCACCCCTACAGGGAAGATTGATCTATTCGAATAGCCGTGTCCACGGTAACAGGACGACCCGAAGTTGTATTCCGACCTCATGACAACTAGAACTGGATACTTAATAAAACACACTCAGATAAGTTCCAGAGACAACCCGGTGATCTCTCTCTCACTGGGTGACGAGGAGAGGATCGTCGGGTAGGATTATGCTATACGTTTTTACTTGGTGAACTTACCAACTACGCTCTTCTACATGCTTCAAGATGGAGGCTGCCAGAAGCGTAGTCTTGGTAGGACTAGCTATCCCCCTCTTATTCTGGCATTCTGCAGCCCAGTCCACAGATATTACCCATTTCATTGATACCAATGCATATGTAGTATAGATCCTTCCTTACGAGTACTTTGGATGATTACTCACCGTTGCTTTGCTCCCCCATTTTCCCCCTTTTCCATTCTTCTTGGTTGTCGCAACCAGATGCTGGAGCCCCGGAGCCAGACATCACCTTCGATGACTCCTACTACACTGAGGGTGCCTACTACTACATTCAGGTCGCCGACGACCAGGAGTAGTTAGGAGGATCCTAGGCAGGAGGCATGCGCCTTTTCGATCTATATCCCTGTTTATGCTAGCCATCTTATGGCACATTATTTAACATATGTCTGTACTCAGATGTTGTTGCTTCCACTGACTCGTTTATGATCGAGCTTATGTATTCGAGCCCTCGAGGCCCCTGGCTTGTAATATGCAGCTTGTGTGACTTATTTGTGTTTAGAGTTGTATTGTGATATCTTCCTATGAGTCCCTGATCTTGATCGTACATGTTTGCGTGTATGATTAGTGTACGATTGAATCGGGGGCGTCACAAGTTGGTATCAGAGCCGACTGTCTATGGGAATCCCCCTTCCAAACTACTTGGCCAAAGTTGAGTCTAGTCATTGAAAAGGAACTTTTACTAACATGGTTGTGTGGCTTACAGGCCCACATCGCCATTGGGTGGTATTAGGATCTTTTATTCCTCGTATAAACTCTGGGATTCTGATCTCTCTTCTACTCGGGTTAAATGATTTTACTAATTCTAACTCTAGGTTCTCGTAACCACTTCCTGCCGGAGAGCCCCTTCATTCCAGATGTTCAACTGTTGCACCAGAAGATTCCGAAGATACTCTTCGATGTTCCCTCGAGACTTTGTGCCCGTCGCTTTTGCAATTCTCTACCACCAATATATCCCTATGGATAAATACATACACCTGTCGTTCTTTCTTTTATTCCCAGCTGCTCTTGTTATTACAAGATGCATCGAATTATTCTCCCACTTTTTAAGAATCCCTTGTGCCACAGCCTTACAGTTCCTTGCCACATGAATACCCCTACGAAGAATTCTTCACACTTATCGAGGAATTGTTCATCACTAGTTGTTCATATGATTCACAAGATACATAGAAATACTATCAGATCTTCTGGTAATCCTATGCCAACTATTGCTCTGCAAATACTTGTCTGGTCGCATTATGGTTACATCCCATATGTCTAGCAATATTCATTAGTATCCTTTGTCATTATCATTTCGAGTCCCTTGATTCGATATGTTGCAAATGCTCGCAATCCTCAATCAGATCCTAGAATTCATCCTTCCAGCTCAGACGTCATTTTGAATAGTATTTGGTTCTCGAGCAATCAAATTGTCGTCCATTGTACCCCTAAGGCTATTCAACTTATCCAGCCCTAATCAGAGCGTTGCTTCTGATCCATTGAATTGGAATTCATAATTCCTTTCCAACTGAGCTTTGAATTAGTCGGTTGTTTCTATGATCTGGTCTCCTTGCATTCTTTCTTCTTCTAGTTGAGTACCGATGACCACATCAGATCCCGTGTGGGCCACCAGATCCTTTGTTGGACTTCATCCGACATCGTCCTTCATATTCAATAACCTTGCTAGCCTTTCCATGAGTATATATTGCCTTTGGTAAATTGTATCCTCTGCTTTGTCAACCATGCTCTACTTTTGAGCTTGTGTGATTTACTCTTGAAGTTTGTGGTATATGTTCCTAAGATGCCCCGATGGTTTGAACCAATGCCTTCCCTAATGTTTGAGAACCCGAATGTTTTCATGGGTCATACTCCTCTGGTAATTCACCAGGTAGGTTTTTACACTCAAATCATTTTTAATAGAGCAGTGAATGAATTGTCATGCATTGGAGAAGTGAGATTCGACCTTGAACTTTGTGTTCATGCCCATGGACACGATGTAGATCTTATCATTAGAGCTTCTGTTAAATTAATTATTCCCCGGTATAAGTTCATCTTATATCTGGGATCTGGTCTTTTGCAATCGTGGTTCCAACCATATTGATCTTCTTTGACCCCTTTTCTCGGACAAGTTAAAATACTTGTCTTCTGTAGATCAATACGCCTGCCCAACCTTTACTCTGCTCTACCTTCGAGTTTTACCCACTGGTATCTCGAGAATATCACGGAACTACATAACTCCTTATGGATTCTTCATCTACTATTATTTCTGATCGATTCCAATTTTCCCCAGGTTCTGAGTTGTTAGACACTCAAGGATACCGATAACGGTATCAAGTCCGCACTCCGATTCAACACGTATTAGAAATCTTCAATGCTTACAAGTTTAATACTCCATCATGTCATTCCTAGCCTAATCGGCGACATCATTATCGTGCTAATTGTAACTGTGCTACCTGGTCCTTCTTCCCGGAGCACAAATTTCGACGGTGAGCTAACCTTACGTCGATCTTCCGCGTCATATCATTTCTCCTTGAACAACAAACTTGATTTCGAGTTTGTGTCGTATCCATGGTTCCAATAACCTTTTGCTTCATCATTCCTTTGACTTGATGTCACCGTCAATCGATTATATCTTCATGAAATCTCTCGACAAATGTGTCGTGATCATCATCAGCATTCTTAGCTCTTCCAGGATATCAATTGAATTCATGATCACAAATACCATCCTTGCCCCTCGATGGTTTGCGTTATCATCGACAACGTTATTGCCCTCCCTCCAACACAAACTTGTTCATGTTTGGTGTAGTACCTAGAGTTCCTTTTTATCGAGCTTGTGATATGTTCTATCTTGAAGTATGATGCGGCTTGAAGCTACGTCGGTATTTCCCCAAAGAGGAAGGGATGATGCAGCACAGCAACGGTAGGTATTTCCCTCAGTGATGAAACCAAGGTTATCGAACCAGTAGGAGAACCAAGCAACACAACGTAAACAGCACCTGCACACAAATAACAACTACTCGCAACCCGACGTGTAAAAGGGGTTGTCAATCCCTTTCGGGTAGAGGCGCCCAAAGATAGGCAAACAGACGTGAGGAAATTGTAGTAGATTGATAGATCGAACGCCAAATAAAATAAATAAGAATAAATTGCAGCAAGGTATTTTTGTATTTTTGGTTTGGTAGATCTGAAAATAAAAGGCAAATAATATGAGAAAGACCCGGGGGCCGTAGGTTTCACTAGTGGCTTGTCTCGAGAAAAATAGCAAATGGTGGGTAAACAAATTACTGTTGGGCAATTGATAGAACTTCAAATAATCATGACGATATCCAGGCAATGATCATTATATAGGCATCACGTCCAAGATTTGTAGACCGACTCTTGCCTGCATCTACTACTATTACTCCACACATCGACCGCTATCCAGCATGCATCTAGTGTATTAAGTTGATGGAGAAATGGAGTAATGCAATAAGAACGATGAGATGATGTAGACAAGATCTATTTATGTAGAAATAGACCCCATCGCTTTATCCTTAGTAGCAACGATACATACGTGTCAGTTCCCCTTCTGTCACTGGGATCAAGCACCGTAAGATCAAACCCACCACAAAGCACCTCTTCCCATTGCAAGATAAATAGATCAAGTTGGCCAAACAAAACCCAAATATCGGAGAAGAAATACGAGGCTATAAGTAATCATGCATATAAGAGATCAAAGAAACTCAAATAATTTTCATGGATATAAAAAGATAGATTTGATCATAAACTCAAAGTTCATCCGATCCCAACAAGCACACCGCAAAAGGAGTTACATCATATGGATCTCCAAGAGACCATTGTATTGAGAATCAAATAAGGGAGAGAGGAAGCCATCTAGCTACTAACTACGGATCCATAGGTCTACAAAGAACAACTCACGCATCATCGGAGTGGCACCAATGGAAGTGGTGAACCCCACCGTGATGGTGTCTAGATTGGATCTGGTGGTTCTAGACTTTGCGGCGGCTGGAATTATTTTTCGTCGACTCCCCTAGGGTTTCTGAAATATTGGGGCATTTATAGAGCAAATAGGCGGTCTGGGGGGCACCCGTGGTGGGCACAACCCACCAGGGCGCGCCTGGGCCTCCTGGCGCGCCCTGGTGGGTTGTGCTCTCCTCGGAGCACCACCCAGGCGCAGCCTTGGCCCATTAGGTGTCTTCTGGTCCAAAAAAATCTCCGTGAAGTTTCGTTGCATTTGGACTCCGTCTGATATCGATTTCCTGCGACGTAAAAAACATGCAGAAAACAGCAACTGACACTTGGCACTATGTCAATAGGCTAGTACCAAAAAATTATATAAAATGACTATAAAATGATTATAAAACATCCCAGATTAATAATATAACAGCATGGAACAATAAAAAAATTATAGATGCATTGGAGACGTATCAGCATCCCCGAGCTTAACTCCTACTCGTCCTCGAGTAGGTAATTGATAAAAATAGAATTTGTGATGTGGAATGCTACCTAACATGTCATATCATATTCTTTACTTTATAGCATGGACATTTGGACTTTTATATGATTCAAAGCAATAGTCTAGTTTTGACATGATGACTTAAATACTCAACCATATCAACAAGCAACCATGGCTTTCAAAATATCAACGCTAAAATAAGTTATCCCTAGCCCATCATGCTCAATCATTGATCCATTCATGAAACACATCCGCATATTAGATACACCCAATACTCAAGTACAATCATATTGCCTCCTAGTTGGTGCTTTTATAAGAGAAGATGGAGACTCAAATTCGAAATAAAAATTGCATAAAGTAAAAGAAAGGCCCTTCGCAGAGGGAAGTAGGGATTTGTAGAGGTGCAAGAGCTCAAAGCGAAAAACTTAGAGATAAAAACATTTGGGGAGGTGTGCCTTTCCCACCAATGAAAATGACTTAGAGTTTCCAACACTTTCCATGCTAGATATATCATAGGCGGTTCCCAAACAGAAAATAAAGTGTATTCCTTTTTCCCCCATACTTTCACTTTCCATGGCTAGCCGTATCCACGGTTGCCTTCCATACCAACACTTTCTAAAGAATTTATTATTTGACAACATAAAGTAAATTCATTTTTCATTTCGGGACTGGGCATCCCTAATACCTTTGCCTTACAGTCGTGCAATGACAAGTGAATAAACACTCATCGTGAGAATAACACATCTAGCATGGAAAATATTAGCCACCCCTCACTGCTCCGCGAGCAGTACGAACACACATAAGAGAAGTTTATTTTGAAAATTATAGATGGCACATACAAATTTGCTTAGAACGGCAAAAGAATACCCATATAGGTAGATATAGTGGAATCATGTGGCAAAATTGGTTTAAAGGTTTTTGGATGCACAAGTAGTGATCTTAGTGCAAAATGAAGGCTAGCAAAAGATTGAGAAGCGACCAACCAAGAAACGAATAATCTCATACGCGAGCATTAAGCATAATTAACACCGAATAATGCACCACAAGTAGGATGTAATTTCATGGCATGACTATTAACTTTCGTGCTTGCATAGGGAATCACAAACCTTAACACCAATATTCTTACTAAAGCACAATTACTCATCAACATGACTCACATATCACATCATCATATCTCAAAACTATTACAAGGAATCAAGTTTATTTTGTCCAATGATCTTCATGAAAGTTTTTATTATATCCTTCTTGGATATCTATCACTTTGGGACTAATTTTGATGTGTTGCTTTTGATAAGCTCAAACAAGTATAAGCTAAGATCATGAGCATAATTTTTCTTTCTCTCAAAATAATTTAAGTGAAGCAAGAGAGAATTTCTTGAAAATTTTACTAACTCTGAAATAAATCTAAGTGAAGCAAGAGAGCATTTCTTCAAAAATAACTAAGCACACCTTGCTCAAAAAAGATACAAGTGAAGCACTAGAGCATATCCATAGCTCATAAAAATTTAAGTGAAGCATAGAGAGCAATTCTAACAAGTCATGGCCTAATTTTGGCTCTCTGAAATAGGTTTGTCCAGCAAGGATTCAAGACTTAAAACACAAAATAAAACAAGCAAAGACTCATATCATACAAGACGCTCCAAGCAAAACACATAGTATGTGACGAATAAAAATATCGCTTCGAGTAAAATACCGATTGTCGTTACAAGAAAGAGGGGATGCCACTCGGGGCATCCCCCAGCTTAGTTGCTTGCTCTCTTTGGATAATAGCTTGCGATGCCGGGGCATCCCCAAGCTTAGGCTCTTCTTACTCCTTACTCCCATCCATCGTAAGATAACCCAAAACTTGAAAACTTCAATCACACAAAACTCAAGAAAACCTTCGTGAGATCCGTTAGTATAGGAAAGCAAATCACTATTATAAGTACTGTATCAAAACAATTTATATTTTATTCTTGCATTATATGTACTATATTCAAACTTTTCAATGGCAAAAAATCATCAAAGAAAAACCATAGAATCATCAAAACAAGCACACAACGCAAAGAAAACAGAATCTGTCAAAAACAGAACAGTTTGTAGCAATCTGACTATTTCGAATACTTCTGTAACTCCAAAAATTCTGAAAAATTAGGACGGCCTGAGGAATTTGTATGTTAATCTTCTGCAAAAAGAATTTGTATTTTAGCACTCTCTGGTTAAAAATGAGAATTGTTTTTGTGAGCGCAAAATTTTCCGTTTTTCAGTAAGATCAAACAACTATCACCCAAGAAGATCCTAAAGGCTTTGCTTGGAACAAACACTAATTAAAACACAAAAAACACAATCATAACAGTAGCGTAATTGTGCAAACACTCAAGAACAGAAAGCAAAAAGCAAAAATAAATTTTATTCATCAGCTTGCCTCCCAACAAGCGCTATAGTTTTACGCCCTTAGCTAGGCATAAAGCAAAGGATCTAAGTTTTGTCATCTTTCTCCAACTCTTCAATCAAACACTTAGAATTCTTCTAATATTTAGGGTAAAGATTTTCAATGGCAATACTCCTAGGAACAAATTTAAAGAATTCATTCTTGCCAAAAGGATCTCTTATCCCTTCAACAAAACCCGGGTGAATACTAATCATCTTAAGATCTTCTTTATTACTATTACTTGAAGTTGCACCCTTGTTCTTGGTAAGTTGACTAACTTTGCCAATCTTTACGGGAGTTTTTTCGATAGTTTTAGCAGAAGCAAAAGCCGTCCTTAGATTACTAAAGATTTCTTCTAGTTTATCAATCCGAGATGGGCTTTCTTCTATTCTTTCATGGATTACGGTACCCTTTTCTTTTAACAACTTCAAAACTTCTCCCGCTTTTGACCCAATCTTGGTGGCAAAATGATGCATCTTTTTATCTATATTTTCAATATGATCTTTGGTAAGCATTTTCTTTTCAATAGCATCTAGTCTTTCCATAACATGCTCAAGAGTCAAAGTTGTTTTATTAATCTTAAGAGGTGGTGAGCCCACTAAATTTCCCATAGCATTAAAACCATCAAGAGAGGGACACATCAAAAAAATTCCACCGGTAATCGTATCAATGACGAATCTAAACCAAGTGGTGATGCCAACATAAAAACAACGAAGAAGAACAACGGTAGATTGATTACGGATAGATCTATTATGAGCATTGCAAATTCTATACCAAGCATCTTTCAGATTTTATCCTCCCCATTGTTTAAAGTTGAGAACCTCGTTCTCGGGAGTGCACGCAATAGAGAAGGAACTATCCATAACGGCAAAAATGGCAAGCAAAATTGCACACAAAACAGATCCGGCAAGAAAATGACGAACGAAAAAGAGGGCAAATAAAATGGCAAATTTTTGTGAAGTGGGGGAGAGGAAAACGAGAGGCAAATGGCAAATAATGTAAATTGTGAGGAGATGAGATTTTTGATTAGGAACCTGGTATATGTTGAAGATCCTCCCAGGCAATGGCGCCAGAAATTCCTTTTGATGCGGCTTGAAGCTACGTCGGTATTTCCCCAAAGAGGAAGGGATGATGCAGCACAGCAACGGTAGGTATTTCCCTCAGTGATGAAACCAAGGTTATCGAACCAGTAGGAGAACCAAGCAATACAGCGCAAACAGCACCTGCACACAAATAACAACTACTCGCAACCCGACGTGTAAAAGGGGTTGTCAATCCCTTTCGGGTAGCGGCGCCCAAAGATAGGCAAACGGACTTGAGGAAATTGTAGTAGATTGATAGATCGAATGCCAAATAAAATAAATAAGAATAAATTGCAGCAAGGAATTTTTGTACTTTTGGTTTAGTAGATCTGAAAATAAAAGGCAAATGAAATAGATCGCAAAGGCAAATAATATGAGAAAGAGACCCGGGGGCCGTAGGTTTCACTAGTGGCTTCTTTCAAGAAAAATAGCAAACGGTGGGTAAACAAATTACTGTTGGGCAATTGATAGAACTTCAAATAATCATGACGATATCCAGGCAATGACCATTATATAGGCATCACGTCCAAGAATAGTAGACCGACTCCTGCCTGCATCTACTACCATTACTCCACACATCGACCGCTATCCAGCATGCATCTAGTGTATTAAGTTGATGGAGAAACGGAGTAATGCAACAAGAACGATGACATGATGTAGACAAGATCTATTTATGTAGAAATAGAGCCCCATCGTTTTATCCTTAGTAGCAACGATACATACGTGTCGGTTCCCCTTCTGTCATTGTGATCAAGCACCGTAAGATCGAACCCATGACAAAGCACCTCTTCCCATTGCAAGATAAATAGATCAAGTTGGCCAAACAAAACCCAAATATCGGAGAAGAAATAAGAGGCTATAAGCAATCATGCATGTAAGAGATCAAAGAAACTCAAATAACTTTCATGGATATAAAAAGATAGATCTGATCATAAACTCAAAGTTCATCCAATCCCAAATAACACACCGCAAAAAGCGTTACATTATATGGATCTCCAAGAGACCATTGTATTGAGAATCAAACGAGAGAGAGGAAGCCATCTAGCTACTAACTACAGACCCGTAGGTCTACAAAGAACTACACACGCATCATCGGAGAGGCACCAATGGAAGTGGTGAACCCCTCCGTGATGGTGTCTAGATTGTATCTGGTGGTTCTGGACTCTACGGCGGCTGGAATTGATTTTCGTCAACTCCCCTAGGGTTTCTGGAATATTGGGTTATTTATAGAGCAAAGAGGCGGTCCAGGGGGCACCCGAGGTGGGCACAACCCACCAGGGCGCGCCTGGGCCTCCTGGCGCCCTGGTGGGTTGTGCTCCCCTCGGAGAACCCCCCTAGGCGCTGCCTTGGCCCATTGGGTGTCTTATGGTCCATAAAAAGTCTCCGTGAAGTTTCGTTGCATTTGGACTCCGCTTGGTATTGATTTCCTGTGATGTAAAAAACATGCAGAAAACAGAAACTGGCACCTGGCACTATGTCAATAGGTTAGTACCAAAAAATGATATAAAATTACTATAAAATGATTATAAAACATCCAAGATTGATAATATAACAGCATGGAACAATAAAAAATTATAGATACGTTGGAGACGTATCATAGTATTACCATCTTTTATGTCAGGGATGTCATGGGAATTTCACCACCGGTGGAGAATTATTGATACAAGTGATACTTATCACCATCACCATTCTTTTCCTGGTCACCGTGTTGTTTCTAACCACCGAAAAATGGACTGTCATGTGTAATACCAAAACTTCTAGCAACCCTATTGCTTGAAGTTAATGGTTGATAGCTTGATTCTTAGCCTATTGGTTATTGAATCACCATTCTAACAGTGATCATGCTACCTAAGGCCATATTTTGGGTGCACCTTTCAACCAATGTTTAGTTTTGTATGTTTTTCTCGAGCATACATCATTATATCATTTGACCTGACAAATGGTATCTCCTTGTTCACATAATTGTGGAAATCCATATTTTTGGAAATCTCGAGGAATTGTCGCTAAGTCCATCAGCAACCCCCTCATCCTCTCCTTGGATTAATGATGGATTCTTGTTTTTGAACTCACTTCCATAGTTCATTTCCTGAGAATCTTACAATGTCATCTCATCAATGGTGTTGCACCTTTTCTTCTCAGGCATCCCGAGTCTGAGGTATCCTGACACCAATCAGATCTGAGTCTTGGTCAGATATGATGGTTGGAACATATTTCCAAGAGTTATAACATTGGTCTTTATAAGACTCGGTAAGGTGATGTCATGCCTAGCACACCTGGGCGGAGGGCCTATTGTTATAATATCCTTTTTAGCAAGTTTAGCCATTCTTCCATGAGGAAATTGTAAGACTTATTCTATAAGTTGTTCCTGATGGATACTTTGTGAATCCAAAGTCTGATCTTTACCCAATGACCATGTCAATGCTATCTCGAAGCATGTCTGTGGTACTCCGATTTTCAATAAGAACATTCATAGCACAATGCTAAATTTTCTTTTATCATTTATCCTAACACCGTTGTATGGCTAATATCATGAAATCCCCCCTTACCTTAATGGTTTTCTACTTTCTATCCTGTCATGGGTATCATGCTCCGGTTGTCCTTGGGAAGGATATACCCCTGAAATATGTGTGTATACACGTTTTCCTTAACATTGTTCTGTTTAAACCTGATAATCACTTTTCCTTTCCATTGGTTTGTTTAACCCTTCTTGTGATCTATATTATATAAGCAGTAATATTTTCCTGTTTATGTAAACACCTTGTTGTACCACTCTGTCAGTAAGACCCTGTTACTTTTGTTGATGACATTCCAGTAACCACCGATGGACGAGAACTTTGCCTATTGGTCCGCCTCATTCAACGAGCAGGGAAATGGTTCTCTTCGTCCCTCGCCCTTGGTGCCGATGTTGTTGCCGACATAACTGACAGGCTATCCTCTGACATGCCTTGCTTACATTATCGTGCAAGACGTCATCGCCCTTCCTACTTTTAACCCACATGGTGGGCCCATAACCCACAGTTCCACAGGATCGAAACCCGACTCTCCTGTAAACCCCCCTCTTCCCAAGGTTGTTCCTCGCGCGTGGCCTCATATGTAATTCATGAGCCAACTTCAAATCTGGTATTAGACACAATACTTATTCCCATTGCTTTGAACCCCTTTCATGCCCTGTAACAGGCATTGAACGATTGCCTCCCCGCTCGAAACTTCCCAGGATACCTCCTTACTTTGCTCTCGATATTTTCTTAAGTTTCAATTCGAGAGTTACTTTCCGCCACCTTCCCCGATGTTATCGACCAAACAGTCAACCTTGCAGAGGTCCATTCTCCCGGAATACCCACCCTTTATTCTTTCGTAAGTACGATGGAGTTCTCGAAGAAAGGATGTCGACTTCATCATGGTGACCTGAAGCAGAGAAATGAAGACATCAACGTAATGGATCGACCTCTTCGAGAAGAGCAACCAAGACCGACAAGATTCGTTAGAATTTCGTAACCAAGTCTTTCCCCCTTACTCCACCTCTTAAAATCTCGGGACGAGATTTTGTAGTGGAGGAGAATTGTGACGCCCAGATAATTAAGCTACAGTGAACCTCTACTAATGATGCCACATCACCTCGGTCACTGTTGATAAACTCGCGTTGATTCAAAATGGACTCATATTCAAATTCAAAATCCCCCGGCGCGGAGGAAGGGCTTGACTGTGCGCTGGAGCTTGCGCGCGGGCATAGCACCGTCGGTCATGACCTTTTCCAGAAGGCGATGAGCGCGCTGCCTCAGCTTGGAGGAGAGCTTGTCGATGTCGACGCCCGCCTCGAGATGGAGGGCCTTCGCTTGGCGCGCGAGTGGCACCAGTTGAAGGTCGCCATCAACCTTGGGCATCTTCAGCATGAGCGCGCCCACGCGAGCGCTGCAGTATCTCTTGCAGCTTCTCGTGAAGCATGCGCTCGAGCTCAGGAGGAAGCCCGCGCCGCCGACTGCCGTCGTGAGGCCACGGAGGAGCGATAGCAGGAACTTCGTGCTTCGAACGCCGCCCTCTAGCAGCAGATCTAGGCGCGCAGGGCTGCCCTGGCAGCATCGCCGAGCAAGGCCCCTTCTGATGAGAATGAGGTTCGGGAGGAGGCGCTGGCGCTTGAGGCCTTGGAAGAAAGCCTGGCGCTCGAGCGACTGGAGGTGAGGGAGCACCAGGCGGCTGCAACTGAGGATGCCGCTGCCACTCGAGAGGCCAGGATCCAGCAGGAGGTTGATAAAAAGGTGGCGAAGGTTCGGGCTGCCCTTACCGATGAGCACCGCCAGAAATTGGAGCTCCAGGAGACCCGCTTTGAGCTACAGCAGGTCGAGCTTGAGGGTAGAACCTCCGCCCTCAGGACGAAGCTGGGCGCGGCAGAGCAGCGCGAGAGGGCCGCCAAGGAGGCTCAAGCCTCTGCCCAAGCCGACTTGGCCTCTGCTCGCGCCGACTTGTCCTCACTTCAGCAGCAGGTTGAGGCCATCACGTCCCTCGCGGAGAAGACCGAGAACGAGGCATGCCGCCGCCGGACAATGCAATGCGAGCATTCCTCGATGCTCAAGGACCTCAGGGTCAGGGCCAACCAAGCCCTGGACGCCATCTGCGAGGAGGGCGTCTCTCACCCGCACGAGAATGACGACGCCAGCCACCTCTGCTTCTTCACCGAGATCGTGACCCGTCTGGAGGACCGGGCTGCGAGGGCTCGCGAGCTCGTTGAAGAGAGATGCCGAGGCCTTCTTGGGCGTGCGTTCTCACGCGTCTTCAGCCACCTCCTCAACCTTGACCCCCACTTTGACTTCAATGCTGTGATAGCCCCCGTGCCCGGGGTCATCCACGGCAATCTGGCGGCCTGGGTGGACGACCGTGTGGACGACCTGGTCGCGGAGTTCGCTCCCCAAGACGACGCGGTTGTGATTGCGGCTGAGGGAGGTGGTGCGGGTGATGACGACAAGGACGACGCCAGTAGCAGCGCTGCTGGTGTGGATGATGAGGAGGAGGACGACGCCGGCAGCCGCGCATCTGGCTAGGCCTGCACTTCCCTTCCTGTTCTGACCTGTATGCAAAAACCCTCGAATGCGGCCTCGTGGGGCATGAAAGCATTTTTGAAAGGGGGGCCCCTTAATGTATGAAATGATGACACGCTTTTGAGGTAGGATTTGGAATGTGATGTCGCGATCCTATGGGCTCCCGAGCGGGATAGTTGTTGCCACTTATCTTTGCTTCTGCAGGTCTTGAGCAGATCCTGATGTTGCAGAAGCACCCCTCTCCTGAGACGAGCCCTTCGGGGGCTCGCGAGGTTTTAAGCCTCCCGAGGAGGCTGCTGGCCCGCCCAAGAGGGCCTCGCAAGGAGCCGATTGCCAGATTACGACAAGGTGTGCGCACGGCGATCCTGCGGTGGTTGCATTCCTGACACGGGGGGCTTGGCGTCTCCGGGGCTAGCCCGAGCGTGCTCGATGCGCGCATACCACACCCAGCCCCCGCTCGCGGGGCGCTCACAGGGGGTTTAGCAGGCGTGAGCCTTAGTCTTAAACACAAAGCCAGAAAGCAAGAAATCTCCACGAGTCAAGAAAAATTCCCCCCGTTTTTCTTTTGATAAGCACACAAAACTCCAAATCTCATTCCCGAAGATGGCAAATTGGGCTACAAAAAGAGGGCAAAAGCAAACTGCCGCGTCCGGCACCTAGCTAGTCTTCTCACCAGCGCGGAGCTCGGTGCTTCCACTGGGCGTGGGCATAGTCATTGGGGGACAGTGTCGATGACCAGTGCGGAGCATGGTGCTTGCACTTGGACGTGGGTGGGAGCCCCCGTGAGGCCCAAGGGCGGCACTCAAGAGACTCCGGGGCGTGTACAGCCCCAACTCATTATTACGTGAGAGTGTCACGAGCGGAGAACTTCGCGTATTTCCATGGCGCCTGACGAGGGCCCCACCCTGCACCTCCCCCGACCACCGTTGGGGCATCCGAAAACCAGGACGAGACCAAGGGGCAAGGGGGACCCTGGCGGTGCCCCCGGCGACCGCAGACCCTCTGCCGGGGGGAAGGGCTCGCCGGCGCCTTCCCCGGCAGGGGACCTACCTCCGTGCGGCGCCTTGCTCCATGCGGCGCGGAGGAGGCCCTGACACCGGGCTCCCCCCGCACAGCCCCTAGTGCACTCCGTCCGCCTGCGGCGGGGCCATCATCCTGGGGTCCTTGGTTGCTGTTGTGGCTTGGTTCACCTGCGGTCCATGGTTAGCGTAATCATGCTCCCGAGATATCGGCTGTACCCAGCTGCCATTGTCGTTGACGGTGTCGGTGAAGTTCCGGGGCGGCTCGCGGAGAGCCTGGGCTTCACATGCCCCCCAATACCCAGCCCGGTGAGGGTAATGGGCAACGGCCTTCTCTTGACGTGTATAGTAGGTCCATCATGGGAGGTACGTAGCCATCTGAAGTTGCCGCGCCAGAGTCATCGCCTGGGCGTCCCGCGTCGATGGCCACCAGGCTCAGCGCCAGGTTCCGACGACCGTAGGGAGGCGTCTCGGCGTGGCCCCAGGAGGGACCGCCCAAGCTTGCCTCGCCCGGAAGTAGCATAGTTGGGGTAGGACGAGCGGAGCTGCGGGCCGGGTTGGCGCCGTTGGGTCCCCCAGGTGCTCCAAGGAGGGGCGCGCGGGCGTGACGGGGGCCGGCATAAGCCCCCGGCACCGTTTGCGACGTAGGTAGGGTGCAGAAAGGTGTCGTGTCCCTACAGGCAGCATCAAGCAGCTCAGAGACGCGCTCCAGCAGGGCATCGGGGCCGCCTTCCGCCAACCTGCATCGCAGCTGCTCTCGCGCCGCGATGAGTGCGGCTCGCAAGTTCGCCTGCTCCCGGCGAGTGTGTGGCGCCGTCGCCGCGGCATAGTGATACGTCTCCAACGTATCTATAATTTTTTTATTGTTCCATACTATATTATATTCTGTTTTGGATGTTAATGGGCTTTATTATACACTTTTATATTAATTTTGGGACTAACCTATTAACCGGAGGCCCAGCCCAAATTGCTGTGTTTTTGCCTATTTCAGTGTTTCGCAGAAAAAGAATATCAAACGGAGTCCAAACGGAATGAAACCTTCGGGAACGTGATTTTCGGAACAAACGTGATCCAGAGGACTTGGAGTCCACGTCAAGAAATCAACCAGGAGAGCACGAGGCAGGGGGCGCGCCTACCCCCCTGGGTGCGCCTCCACCCTCGTGGGGCCCACATTGCTCCACCGACATACTTCTTCCTCCTATATATACCTACGTACCCCCAAACTATCAGATACGGAGCCAAAAACCTAATTCCACCGCCGCAACCTTCTGTACCCGTGAGATCCCATGTTGGGGCCTTTTCCGACGCTCCGCTGGAGGGGGCATTGATCACGGAGGGCTTCTACATCAACACCATAGCCTCTCCGATGATGTGTGAGTAGTTTACCTCAGACCTTCGGGTCCATAGTTATTAGCTAGATGGCTTCTCCTCTCTCTTTGGATCTCAATACAAAGTTCTCCACGATTCTCGTGGAGATCTATTCGATGTAATCTTCTTTTGCGGTGTGTTTGTTGAGACCGATGAATTGTGGGTTTATGATCAAGTTTATCTATGAACAATATTTGAATCTTCTCTGAATTCTTTTATGTATGATTGGTTATCTTCGCAAGTCTCTTCGAATTATCAGGTTGGTTTGGCCTACTAGATTGATCTTTCTTGCAATGGGAGAAGTGCTTAGCTTTGGGTTCAATCTTGCGGTGTCCTTTCCCAGTGACAGCAGGGGCAGCAAGGCACGTATTGTATTGTTGCCATCGAGGATAACAAGATGGGGTTTATATCATATTGCATGAGTTTATCCCTCTATATCATGTCATCTTGCTTAAAGCGTTACTCTGTTCTTATGAACTTAATACTCTAGATGCATGCTGGATAGCGGTCGATGTGTGGAGTCATAGTAGTAGATGCAGGGAGGAGTCGGTCTACTTGTCACGGACGTGATGCCTATATACATGATCATACCTAGATATTCTCATAACTATGCTCAATTCTATCAATTGCTCAACAGTAATTTGTTCACCCACCGTAATACTTATGCTCTTGAGAGAAGCCACTAGTGAAACCTATGGCCCCCGGGTCTATTTTCCATCATATTAATCTTCCAACACTTAGTTATTTCCTTTGCCTTTTATTTTACTTTGCATCTTTATTTCTCTTTATCATAAAAATACCAAAAATATTATCTTATCATATCTATCATATCTCACTCTCGTAAGTGACCGTTGAGGGATTGACAACCCCTTTATCGCATTGGTTGCGAGGTTCTTATTTGTTTGTGTAGGTGCTAGGGACTCGTGCGTGATCTCCTACTGGATTGATACCTTGGTTCTCATAAACTGAGGGAAATACTTACGCTACTTTACTGCATCACCCTTTCCTCTTCAAGGGAAAACCAACGCAGTGCTCAAGAGGTAGCACATAGCTCAAAGATCGTGTGGTGGTGCAGTTACGAAGCGGCGCGAGGGCGGGCGGCGGCGGCCAGCGCCACCCGCGACCAATGACACTGGGCGGCGTGCGGGCCGCAAGGAGCGCGGAGTGGAGATCCTCTTGGGCGTACGGCGCTGCTCGGGCAGGCCGAGCAGCCCAGTGCCCAACGTGAGACCTCGGAGCGTCAGCCATGAGAACTATGGGGCGGTGGCGGATCGACCGGCGGAAGAAAGGCTCCGACGCACCCCTACCTGGCGTGCCAAATGTCGGATTTCGGGCTCCGCAGACCCTTGATAGATTCGAACTCTGGGGTGCTTGCGAAGAACTCAACCTCCCCAGTCTGCCCACTCGCCAATCTCACGGCCTAGCTCGATGAACAGGAAGGAAATGGGACACTGCAATTTACCCAGGTTCGGGCCACCTTGCGGTGTAAAACCCTACTCCTGCTTTGTGGTGGATTGGCCTCGAGGGGCTGAGGATGAACTAGTACAGTGGGAGAACAACCTCATGAGGAGGTGTGTTCTTGTGCTCGAGTGAGCTGATGAGTGCAAGGATGGAATGGATCAGATCTGGGTCCCTCTCTACGGTGGTGGCTAGGCTCTATTTATAGTGGCCTTGGTCCTCTTCCCCCAAAATGGAGGCGGGAAGGGATCCCACAACGGCCAAATTCGAAGGGAGACAACTAGTACATCTTATCCTGACAAAAGTGGTCTTCGCCTGCAAAGCCTCTGGTCGTGACACCGTGGTGGGCTCAGTGATTACCTCCGCCCTGCCGTCCTGGCGGTCTTGGTCTTGTTGCATGGGAAATGGAAACCTTTGGCTGATTCCTCGGGACTCCGCGTCTGTGGCTCTGCGCTTGCCTCCTTAGCACCAAAGAAGAAACTACTGTCATGCGCCCGCTAGCGCCCGCCTGGCCTTGGTCGTCATGGCTCACGTCATCTGAACCTCGCGAGGTGAGGCCTGCATAGAAATCTCTGCTCCTCAGGAGCTAGCCTGAGGAGGCCGCTCCTTCTGGTGGTCTTGGTGTCGTCCGCCTCGCGATGGTCTTGAGTTTTTGATGCTGAAGATGGGCCGTACCAGGTCGTCGATGGGGCCACGCCATGGGCCGCAGGCAGGCAAGTCTGGGTACCCCCATTCCCAGAACACTGACAGTAGCCCCCGGGCCCAAGGCGCGCTCGGACTTGGCTTCGAGGCGAAGCCAAGGGGCAAGGGTGAAGCGCCGCGGGCCCCAACCGCCTGCAACCTCGGTTGACGCGTGGCGTTTGTTGGGACGTGGGCGCCCGCACTTCCCACGCAGCCTTGATATCCGCCAGGCTTGGCAGCCACCCATCGCTAGCGCAGCTCTGCCTTCATTGCTTGCCGTGCTCGTCCTTGGCTCCTCCTCTTTCCTTCGAACTCGCAACCTCTCTCCCAGATTTGGCGCTGGTGCCAATCCTTCCTTTCCGCCATGGCCCCGAGGTCGAAGAAGAAGGGAAAGGCCTGCGCTCCCTCTGAATCCCGGACGGTCTTGGAGCCCTCTCTCGATCGGTCGACGGTGATCAACAGCGAGGGGTTGGACAAAGTCTGGCCGGCCCTGGCCGCCGATTCCAACGAGTGGAAGGCGACGACGGTCTGGACTACTTCCCGGACCATGATTGACATGGAGGCCACCGAGATCCCCATCCATATTCATGCTCTCCTGGCCGGCCTGGTCCCCCCTTTCTCTGATTTCTTCAATGCCATAATCTCGCATTACCAGATCCATGCGTTGCATCTGGACCCCCGATCCATCATCCTCCTTGCCGCCTTCACCTTCTTGTGTGAGGCTATGGTGGGCACTGCCCCATCTGTCGCCCTGTTTCGCCATTTCTTCTCGCTCCACCTAGTCGACGACCGCCAGCGCTCGGGATGCGTAGCGTTCCAGGCCGTGGCGGCGACAGCTGGCTCGGGCATCGACTTCACGCTCCGCCCGGATGTGAGGGGATTCCAAAAGCATTGGGTGTATATGGACGCCGGCATGCTCAACCCCCTGCTCTTGCTTCCGCGAGCGTCGGCGGCACCCAGCTCCGGTTGGGGCCACATGAAGCTCATCGACCGTCGGCTTGCCCATGTCTGGTCCAGGCTGGGCAAGTTGAAGAAGGTCAGGGTGATGGCGCTGATGGTGGTGAAGGAGTTCGTTCGGCGGTGCATCGCCCCGGTCCAGCACCATTCTCGCCCAATGTGGACCTTCACCGGCCCCAAGGACCCCTCCCCATGGTGTCTGAGATTCCATGAGAGCTCTGGGGTGAGCTCTGCTCCGTTTCACCCTCTCCCTCCTTTTGTTCCGCGCCTCGCCTGCCTGCACAGTCGTCCGAATTCGGCCGAGGCCGCTACTGCGACTCGTGCGCGCCCGCCGCCCCGTAGGTCGTGCTCCCCGTGCCCTGCAGCATCGTCCCCCGCGCGGCCATGCGCGCTCGGCGCGCCCGCCCCCAGCCGAGCTCGTCTGCACCTGGCCGCCGTCGCCTGATGTTTCGCCATCCTTGCTTCGCCGGCCTCGCTCGCTCGTGCCGTGCCCCCCGGGCCTACTGTTGTTGCTGGCTACCGCCGCCGCCTCCTGCCCCTGCTACCACTGTTGCCAGCCCCCGCCGCCGCTACTGCTGCCTGCCACCACGACCTGCCGCTCGGGCCGTGTGCAGGCCACGGCCAGCCGTGCCCCTGGTCACTCCTGGTCGGGCGTGCGTGCACGCCCCAGGCCGGCTTGCTCTCTGCTGCGTGGGGTCGGCCCATTTAATTAGGGGTTAACCCCCCCCATCCACACACACACCCCTAATTAAATTAGCTTTTAAACTAAGAAACAAAATTAGTCTAACATCTAGACACTGACTGGTGGCCCCCATTCACTAATTAACCTATTCAATTAGTCTAAATAACCCACTCACACTGACATATGTGTCCCATTGACCATATTGACCAGTCAAAGGTTGATTGGCCAACTATTTGACTGGACCCCCTGGCCCCACTATCATACTAATGGGCTAGCCCCCTCAAGGGAATGTAATTCGAGTATTTAATTAAATCCAGTAATTTTAGAATATTGTTTAAACTTCAAAAAAATTGTAGGAATTAAACAGTAACTTGGATTAAAATAATTTATATATGAAAAATGATCAGAAAAATAAGATGAACGCGAATACGCCATCCACATACCTGCCACATGCCCGCAACATAGCAAACATGGAACCTTCCCCTCCGGTTCATCTGTCCGAAAACTGCCGAAAGCCGGGAAAACAGCCCCAGATGTTCCCCGCTCCGTCTGTAACATATAGCACTGCGTTAGGTCACCCCTAGCTCAGTGTATTGCCATGTTATGCTTTGTGATGCTTCGATTGCTCTGTTATTTATTGTGTTCCCCCTCCGTTACTTCTTTTTCGGTAGACCCCGAGACCGTGGTTGAACCAGTGATCGACTACTTCACCGTCGAGGGTCCGTATCTATCAGTAGAGCTTCCAGGCAAGCAAAACCCCCTTGATCATTCCTATATCGCCCAGTTCCTTCTCTCTCATGCTTGCATTATATTTTGCTACTGTATTTGTATGATCCTATTCTGATGCATAGCCTGATTTTGTAACATGCTATTGTTACCTTACCTGCTTATCCTATATGCTTAGTATAGGTTGGTTAGTTATCCACCAGTGACCCCTCACCTTGTCCCTATTGCCCCTGCGTTTATGATAGATGACTCGATCAACATGATCGACGTCCAGGACCCGACACATCACCTCACACCTCCCTAGTTGTATGACACTGCAGGGTTACTATTGAGTGCCGAGGGTGATACCTCGTATCGCACTTCCGATGAGACCTCTGTAGTGTAGTTAATCGGTCGTGGTCTATGGAAGGTGATTCCTCCTTCACCACTCCTGATAACGACTTTGTGGTGCAACACATCAAGAGTCAACCCTCGAGGGTGATTGCTCCAAGTTCACCTTGACGTTTACATTAAGTGGAATCCATCGAGGGTAATTCCTCGGATTCCCCCTTGGTGTTATGGACACACGGTTACTTTGACTTTACCCGCAGAACCATGTTGAAGTCGGGTCGGCCCCGAGGGGTACCCACGAGAGAAATGTCAAGTGATGTGAAGTTGTGTTGACCTGGAGGGTACCCGTGAGATATCTATGCGGCACGGCCGGGCATTCTTAGCCCTTGTCGTAAGCCTGTCAGACGGGGCGACGGGACAACATATCGTGGATCAATTATCGTTACCGTGTGCTCCCAAGACACTAACGGTTTGGATATGTGATCTGAGTAGGCCTCTGGTCTTTTCGCACTGACCACCACGTGGGAATAAGTATGGGCACTCTGCGTCGTACATTTCTTCCGAAAGCTCACTGGCGTCAGTGATGGAGCGGCACGCGCCCGGGTGGTCCGCATAAGCACCTGCCTTGTATAAAGAGGTAGCCAGTCAGTGATGGAGCGGCACGCGCCCGGGTGGTCCGCATAAGCACCTGCCTTGTATAAAGAGGTAGCCAGGACTGATCCCGGCCGTCCATGCAACATGCAGGAGTGCAAAGAGTGATAGGCCCAAGACCCCAGAGCGCTTAGGATGTAGATCGGCGTGCTGGCCTCTCAGTTGAGCCTAGGTAGGACTACGGTGTGTCGATCAGCCGAGGCCGGGTATGATCTGATGGTGTGCCCCACCGGAGTTAATCTAGCCCCCTATACCCGATTGCTGCAATCAAATGACGGATCCTAGGAGCCAGATGCCACCACTGACGACTACTACTGCCCCGACGGAGCCTACTACTACGTGGAGACCGCCGACGACCAAGAGTAGTTAGGAGGCTCCCAGGCAAGAGGCCTCAAGGACCCTGGCTTATAACATAAAGTTTGTAGTATTATTTTATTTGTGTCTAGAGTTGTGTTGTGATATCTTCCCGTGAGTCGCTGCCTCAAGGACCCTGGCTTATAACATAAAGATTGTAGTATTATTTTATTTGTGTCTAGAGTTGTGTTGTGATATCTTCCCGTGAGTCGCTGATCTTGATCGTACGCATTTGCATGTATGATTAGTGCATGATTAAGTCGGGGCGTCACACTTGAAGTCTCTGGTTTGAAAATATTTCAAATGAAATCTAAATAATTTTCAAACCCCTTTTCATTTCTTTAAATGGAAGAAGTCATATCATCTTCACTCTAGGGTTCTGTGATGAAATGAATTTGAATTCATGGAGATCAAAATGCAAGTATGAAAGTTTGGGAAAGCCCTTTTATTCCCTCTCATTCAACTTTCAAAAAGTTTCAAATTTCACTCAATTTCAGACAAGCAGTCACAAAGCAAACAAATAACAACCATATTTATTTATTTAATATAACATTCAAAATTAAGAATTTTGGGATGTTACATTAGGATTAACTACCAGGGAGGGCTTCGAGATTTATGCAAACTAACAAGTTCTTCTCATGTAGTATGTCTTTAACACCAAAACACATAAATACAAGATATAAGAAATATGTAGGACTTCAAAATATATGAGTTACCTTGAAAGACATCATAGTTTCAGGTGTACAGTTTTGCACATTCAAATGATGGACAAAACTGAGATAGAAAAACCTAGTATGTAGATAAAATGGCAACTTCTTGTTTCAAAAGTCATGTACCGATCATGTTACATTCAAAGAGTGTCACCATTGGTTGACATTTGACAACTAGATTTACAAAGCAGCAATTATTTGCATGTGTATCACCACATGATGTACATCCATGACAATAAATGGGTAAAGACATATTATGATATTGCACTGGAGCAAAAAAGTTGCAAATACTACAAACGATTACCTATACTTGAATAGAAAAACTAGAATGTCATCAATGCTATCATGCACCTAGAGGAGGACATCCAGTGGCAAGTGGCAGATTCAAGTTATCAACTGTCCTGAATGTCCTCGGAACCATCTTGTCAACATATAATGTGCCTTCGAGGTGATCACACTCATGCTGCAGAATGCGTGCCTGCCATCCTGATGCCTCCACCTTCATGGGATGTCCATTTCGGTCGAAACCCGAAACCTCAACATCCAAATGACGCTCAACAACCGCTCTATATCCATCGACACTGGCATCCACATAAAAGGATGAAGACATACACGTAAGTACACCAAAATTCAGCTTTCTTTTCCACCAATAAGCTACTACTAGTAGTAAGCTTTCAGAGAGCAATATATGAGTAAGTACCTAAGACATCCTTCATAGAAACGTGCAGTTCTTTTACTCGTCTTCCTAAGCTTGGGATTGATAACAACCTGGCTTAGGGGGGACAAGAAACATAAAAGGGCATGAGCCATGAGAAGGTGCTCAAGCCTAACAACAGTAATGGGTGGTGAACAAAGTTCCATACGGAAGAATATACCCACAAGAAGATCAAAGGAACGGCGATCCTGTGCATCGATGTCCTCCTTGGAAGCATAGCTGATGTATTCTTGGGTGTCCTCGAGAACAATAATCTGTCATTGGCAAATTTAACAGGTTGAGCAATGTAGCGACTGTCTTTTGAAGATTGAACATAAGCCAGCGCATATAACAGGAGCACAATGCAATGCACGGACCTTCAAAGGCACGCCGATCTGTGGGGCGGCGAGGCCAACGCCAGGGGCTTTGCGCATCACAGCGATCATCTGATCGATGACGCCCTGGATCTTCTCGGAAGGCACGTCCCCAGGGGACACCTCCTGTGCCGGCTCGTGAAGCACGGGATCGCCGGCCTTCACGGTCCCTGGTGTCACCGTCATCGCCGTGGGCGCACCGCCGCCGCCCTTCCGGCCCAGCAGGCCCCACAGCCAGCCTGCGCCAGCTCTCACACTCTTCCCTCGCCTACCGCCCACTTCCCTACCAGTACCAACGAAGGTAGAAATCGGCACGGGGGGAGCACGGAGAAGCGCCGCCACGGCCGTTATGGATAACGGCCGGAGTGCTTCCATCTTCTCGGCCTAGTAATCTGCTGCCCAATGCGGTGGAGTGTGCGGCTTATGTTGCGTGGCATTCACTTTGTAAAATACTCCCTCTTATCTAAATTAGTTGTTCCAAACTCTTTCAACCCCGCTTTATATATAAAGCAACGTAGCAAATTACACGGCTAAACGATATACTCTATTATGCTGTGGAGGTCATCTTACAAAACAGATCAAAGGATACAACATTAGCCTAGAACAAGCTAACACCTCGCCGAGACCCAAACAACACCCCAAGAAGGTGACGGTGCGAAGCGTCCCAGTGTCGAGTCCAAGCAAGGTTTTCACTTGGAGCCTTGGCATAACGAGACCCTCGACGACGACTCCAAGAAGCAAGCTGCACCCATAGGCACCGCCGACGCCGACGCCAAATGACGCGAAGCTTTCGCTCGGACACTCGCCAACGCCACCAAGAGAGTGTTGATCAACACCTCCACGAGGGCCAGCCCATCCACACCAGATATGGGCACTGCCAGAGCAGACAAGAGCCCCCCGCCACTCCACACCTTGCCGCCCATAGGACCAAGAAGTAGAGTCACCACCGCCACCTCGGAGCCTGCCGGAAAGCCAACCATGAAGCCCGCCATCTGAGACCACCGCCCCGACATCCATGGCCCCGGACACCACCAGCCATCCACATCACTATCCCCCGCCACGGTAGTAGGAGCGAAAGGGACCTCCTTTCATTCCTAGCGCGGCATCAGCCATCGGGTCTGGGTTAGCGTCTCCACAGTAGGAGGCGCCCACACCTGCCTCCCCAGCTGGTCCCGGTGGACCGTGGGGATGTAACCCGGTGACTACTGACGGGCACCGCCGAGCAAGCCGATGGCTCGAGAACTTGTGGTGATTTCCTAGTGATTCTTACTTGGTTTTCACCGGATTTTTATTACTCTTCGGATATTTCTAACACTAATCCCTCGAAAGAGAAGAAGATCCATTTTCCAATGTTTGGCAGGAAATGTAAATTATGGAAGGAAACCGAGAGGGGTTGCTGATGGGGAACATTGCATGAAAATCAAAAAAAATCTTACGAAACACCCAAGATCTAATCTAGGAGATGCATAGCTACGAGAGGGGAGTGTGTCTACATACCTTGTAGACCGAAAGCGGAAGCGTATATAACGCGGTTGATGTAGTCGTACTCTTCGTGATCCAATCACGATCCAATCCGATCTAGCGCCGAACGGACGACACCTCCGCGTTCACCACACGTACGGCTCGATGACGTCTCCCCCTTATTGATCCAGCAAGCAAGAGAGTGGGATCTCAACCAGCACGACGGCGTGGTGGAGATGGTGGTGGTGTGATGACCCACAAGTATAGAGGATCAATCGTAGTCCTTCCGAAAGTAAGAGTGTTGAACCCAACGAGGAGCAGAAGGAAATGACAAGTGGTTTTCAGCAAGGTATTTTCTACAAGCACGGATGTAGCGACCCGACCTCAGACGGTCAAGTCTCTGTGCTTAAGTGTCATCCCTGGATCGGTATGCTGACACACACAGTACTCGAGGATTTATAACAGAGGTAAATCACATGTATAAAGTAACGTAAATACTATTACCTCAATCCATATAGCGGAAGTAACAACAAGGTTGTGTATTACCATCAACACCAACGACAAAGTTGAGTGTAGACATTGTAACCCTAACGTATCACTTACTCGTCGTAAGAATCCTGCAACATGAGACGTTGCAGCCATGTAGGTCAGTACATTGAATGTACTGGCAAATTCACACCATAGGATAAAGAAGAACAATATCTATCACTACATGCATATTTGGCTGGTGGAGGCTCTAAGTTTAATTCTGCATAAAGCTAATTTTTTCCTACATCAAAGGAATAAATTTTATTTTTCTACCAAGTTGATTGAAAATTATTAAGAAGGTTCCTCCAACTCAATCCCAAAATATTAATTATTAACCCAATCAAATTAATTAAATAAAGTGTTGAGATCAACATGATAATCCAAATACCAAAGACTCAAGATGTCCATAACCGGGGACACGGCTAATCATGATTAGTTTGTACACTCTGCAGAGGTTTGCGCACTTTTCCCCACAAGACTCGATCTCCTCCATTGGATTTCTCACACTACATGATGTTTGAGAAACGGATGATCGAGACACAGTCTTTCCGAAGCGTTAACTCTTTACTCTGGGTAGACAGTACCCCCTACACCCCCCTACATCTGCTAGCTACCACTGAAAGAAGTCACACAACATACTCAACTATGCTAGAGCCCATAACTTTATTGATTCTCAAATTATTACAATCTCCTGTATTTCCATTTCATGCCTCAACTCAACACCTCAATATAAAAGAAATGTTTCCACTACTACTACTATATTCCTCACAGACTCAACTATTTATCACAAGCCTCCTTCTCCTTGGGACAATCTCTAGCGAAGTGCCCTGCTTCATTACAACAGAAACATATTACTTCTAACAAGTCTCGAGGTTTCCTTGTGATTACATAGCCTCCTTGGGTCCTCGGCTTCCTTTTTGGGCAACTGCTGAACTAGTGCCCTGACTCCTTGCACCTGAAACAGGTGATATGACTCAGGTCCTTCCTGGAATCCAATCTATTTCTCTTCCTGGACTTTTCCGTACCAATCAGGGCTTCTATTTCCTTTGGGTCATACTCTACTTCCTCTGTCAGGAATTCTACTAGGTCCCCATTCACACAATTTTGGGAGATGTGTCCTTCTTCTCCACATGAATAGCATGACTTGGTGCAGGGTTTAATTGGGTTTGCTTCGGGTGTGTCCTCCACCTCTTCCTTCATCACAAGTTCTTCTAAATTTTCCATGAGGGCTCCTTTCATTGCTTCTTTCTTCTGCTGGATGGTTTTTCGAACCACGGGGTAAATGTGACACTGAGCAGGGTAGTGGGTAGTCCCTTCACACAAGAAACAAGTAATCTGCCTAGTTGGGCATTCTTCAGCTGGGTGACTTTCTTCACAATCAGGGCATTCATCCTTGTGTTCTTTATGGTTGTGTCCTATTTCTCCACAGAGCTTGCATCCCCAAGGTTTTTTCATATCCTTTCCATAAGACTTCAATTTCTGGGACACAAGACAAGACCTTTGCAGAGTCAACTTAAATTCTTTCCAAGTGGTTACTCCTTGCCATCCATTGATGGTTTGGTACATCCTCCACCAAGTAGCAGCACTTCCTTCAAAACACTGAAGAGCATGTTGGGTCATATCCTTTCCGGCTATAGTGTTATTGTTCATGTGATCCTCCATGTTCTGAATCCATCGGTCCGTCTCCAATTGACTCATCGGTCCAAAAAAATATGAGTTCATCTCCATTCATCCTCTATTGGGTCCAAGGGTTTTGGGGTGAGATAAGAGAGATAGAGAGGGATACACACAATACAAACAATAGCTTTGAAAAGACAGCTTTTATTTTTGGCTGTCGGAAAAACATCAAACAAATGACAGCTCACAAATGTCGCATCTAACGTAGGTATATAACAGGGGTTTGGTCTTCTAAAGGTTAATAAATCTTCAAGGTCACCAAACTCTTTCAAGTCTTGTTCCTGTCTCCGATGGCTTCTTCCGATCGTGCTTGTCCTTCTCAAGTTCTTTTGCCAGATCATCTCTGTTGACGCGAAGTCTCTCGTGACGTCCTTTAGTATTTCGGAGTTGCGTTCCAAACTTCTGGGTTTCAACATCCTTGGCATGAACCATGGTCCTAGTGTACTTCAGTTCCTGACGAATCTCCGGTATCTCGAGGTCTTCCTCCTCCAGCTTGGCTACTTTTCAGCTTCTGGGTCCCGAGTTCTTCACGAAATGCTTCCTTGTCAAATAAGACTTCCTGAAGGTCCATCTTAAAATTCTTGATGTAATACTCCAGCTCCTGGTGATACACCAGCTAAGGTTAAAACTTCATCTTTTGCTGATAGGTGCTTCATCAGCCTTCTTGGCATCCAATCCTTCCGATGAAATGCATGCTTAACTCAGCACGGTGACAATAGCATAAGCGGGCGATAACATCATGGATAACCTTGTTTTTGCCCATGTCATTGCCTGGAGCTATCATTCCATAGTAAACATCTCCTGCCTTAGGGCCTGCTCAAAAACTTTGAGTTTTAACGCTCCATGTTCCGGTCTTTCTCCAACACACCTTGATCTCGGGTATTGACAGCTTCAATAGTCTGAGAAGTTCCATAAGGGTAGCCTTCCTAGGTCATACCAATCTAGAAATTTTTCTGAGCCTTCAAATTCTCCTAGTCTTCGGAGTCTTCAACCGTTGTAGTTTCCATTATTATAATGCACAGTAAAATCCTCTTCTTTCTGAAGTTATCTTAGTTGTCCGATCAGTCGAATCTTCGTATGATCAAAAGGGGAAAAGGGATATAGTCTAACTAAAAGGGAATATTTGATAAGCTCAGAAGAGAAGAGAGGTAAAAGATTGTTTTGAAAAAATGAAGTTGTAGAGAAAATATTTCCTATGGTCTTGCCAGTTTCTAGGGGTCACATCCTACAGTCAACATGTGCTCTGATACCATCTTGTAGCGACCCGACCTCGGACGGTCTAGTCTCTGTGCTTGAGTGTCATCCCTGGATCAGTAAGCTGACACACACAGTACTCGAGGATTTATAACAGAGGTAAATCACATGTATAAAGTAACGTAAATACTATTACCTCAATCCATATAGCGAAAGTAACAACAAGGTTGTGGATTCCCATCAACACCAACGGCAAAGTTGAGTGTAGAAATCGTAACCCTAACGTATCACTTACTCGTCGTAAGAATCCTGCAACATGAGACGTTGCAGTCATGTAGGTCAGTACATTGAATGTACTGGCAAATTCACACCATAGGATAAAGAAGAACAATATCTGTCACTACATGCATATTTGGCTGGTGGAGGCTCTAAGTTTAATTTTGCATAAAGCTAATTTTTCCCTACATCAAAGGAATACATTTTTTTTCTACCAAGTTGATTGAATATTATTGAGAAGGTTCCTCCAAGTCAATCCCAAAATAGTAATCATTAACCCAATAAAATTAATTAAATAAAGTGTTGAGATCAACATGATAATCCTAATACCAGAGACTCAAGATGTGCATAACCGGGGACACGGCTAATCATGATTAGTTTGTACACTTTGCAGAGGTTTGCGCACTTTTCCCCACAAGACTCGATCTCCTCCGTTGGATTTCTCGCACTGCATGATGTCTGAGAAACGGATGATCGAGACACAGTCTTTCCGAAGCGTTAACTCTTTACTCTGGGTAGACAGTACCACCTACATCCCCCTACATCTGCTAGCCTACCACTAAAAGAGGTCACACAACATACTCAACTATGCCAGAGCCCATAATGGCTTGTGGCTGCACACGGAAGTTTCTAGCATGAATAATCTTATGATCCCTTTGAGCCTGGGTGGCATTCCAGAGGGTGATCACACGGGTACTCCGGGATCCCCTTGGGCAAGCACTGGGTTCTCCAAGTGCCCGGGCAAACCACTGGGTGCTCCAGGGTGCCCCAACCAATCCACCCAGATGTGTATTAGAGTTTCCACCTTAAGTTTAACCATTAATAATACTCTCACATCTGTCATGGATTCTCTCAGAACCAAACCACGTCTACGAGCATAGCATAGCAGTAAGCATAACGTAGTAGTACCCAGGGGTTGAATGCAAGGCAATAGTTTCCTACCTCATCAACTACTTCCCAATACCCACATGTTATCAATCCTACTCATGCAATGTTTGAGGGTTGAAACTAATGCATAAAAACTGGGTATGAAAGGAATATGATCAAAGTGTGAACTTGCCTTGTACAGTTGATGAAGATGATTCGCACTCATAACTCCTGATAGTTCTACTCATCACACTCCGGTCAATCTATCGGGAGCAAGCAATAGTAACCACACATAAGCAATCGCGCAAAAGAATCGAAGAAAAGATCTCGGAAAACTTCGAAAACAAGCAATTAACTCTTGAAACAGAAAACAATTTCTAACAGTACCAAAATTCACTGAATTGGGTGTTATCAGATAGTTTAGGTCAAGAGCTTCGATTTGCAAAAAGAATCAACTAAATCGGAGTTGTAAAACTCAAGTTATGAACAAAAGAAGTTTGAATTCAAATCTGTTTGAAATAAAATTTTAAATTTTCAAAAACATGTTTAAGTTGGTTATCTGGATAGAGGAGATCATAACGAAGAAGTGTGCGTTGGTTTCGTTGGATTTGGACAAGTGAGTAAAAAGTTGTGATAGATTGAAGATCAGGGACTAATCTGTAAATAAAATATTCACAGATGGGTCCCTGACGTAAATAAACAGAAAAAGAAAAGTCTATCGAGCGAACGCTCGCTAACAGAAACTAATCTAACGAATCTGTTCACTAAAGATACTGAACGAACGAACGTTCGTTAAATAGCCGGAACGAGAAAAAAATGAAAACAAATCGAGATCGTTGGATCTCGATCCGACGGCGGGAATCGGGGCTAGGGTTTACCGCGGTGGCGGCTGGGCTCCGGGCGGCGAGGCGGGGCTGCGGGCAAGGGGTGCGGCGGCGCGGGAGGCGAGCGGCGACAACGGCGGCGGTGGAGTGGAGACTGCGATGCAGGGCGGCGCGGAAGAGGCGGCGGCGACGCGGCAGTGCGGCGAGCGGCGGCGGCGGCTGCGGCGTTGTGGGCTCGAGGGGAGCCTGCGTCCCCGCTATTTAAAGGAGCTGGGGCGGTGCCGACTCGGGAGGCGTCCCGAGCGAACACGGCGGAGGCGCGACGCTCGGGAGGCGTGCGGGTGGCGGACTCCTCCCGGAGTAGGAGGTGGTGGCGCGGGCGCTGGGCCGTGGCCTGGCCTGGGAGCTGGGCCGGCCCAGTCGGCGTGGAAAGTTTTTTTTAAATACAGATAAAAAAATAAAAATACATTAAAACCAAAATAAAATAAAATATAATATAGGCATAATATATATCAAAATTTTCAGAAAAAGATTTTCTACAACATGAACATTTTTCTAACGTCAAATAAAATCCAAAAAAATTTAGATAAAGCAAAGAGTGCTACAGCTCTAATAAAATCCAATAAAAATCATTTTAAAAATACCAAAATGATTTCAATTTTATTTCTCTCCAATTTTCTGATGTAGGGAATCATTTTACCCTATTTTCCATATATTTTATTTTTGGAGAAAAATAATTTGAATAAAACCAAATAACTCCAAATTGAAAATAATTTCAGAAGGGACTTTGAATTTGATTCTTTTAAACTCCCAACTCATATTTCATACGATTTGAAAAAGTCATTTTATCTTCTCTCATGAAAATCATTGAGTTGCATAAAGTTTTTGAATTTGAAATATTTCCAAATAAAATTCAAATATTTTCAAAAACCCTTTGTCATTTAATTAAATGGAAGTAGTCATATCATCTTCACTCCCGGGTTTTGTGATGAAATGAATTTGAATTCATGGAGATCATAAATGCAAAATGAAAGTTTCGGAAAGTCCTTTTATTCCCTCTCATTTAACTTTCAAAAGTTTCAAATTTTACTCACTTTCAGTCAATCAATCACACAACAATCAATCAATCAAAACTATTTATTTATTATAACATTCCAAAATTTAAAATTTTGGGATGTTACAAACCTACCACCCTTAAAATGAATCTCGTCCTCGAGATTCGGAGAGGCTAGCAAGAAATAGGTTAGGTTTGGGGTCTTCTCAAAATCCAACGACCGTCTCAGGGGTCTGGGTGCTACCACCCTTAGAAGCATGGTTACGGTTCCCTGAAAACTCATATACTCCATCCTTATCATTGACAGTGTCCATCTTCTCAGATTTTCAGGAAAATTCCTTCTCTGGGCTCTTCCAGTAGTGGCATAACCTTTTCCTCAATTTTTCTGTCCCTTTTATCTTGGTATGGTTCTTCTATGATCGGGTCTTCTTGGCTGACGGTCTGGCGCCAATACTAAACAACTATAGATATCTCATGGTGGTCAACAATTTATGGTTTCTCCTGCAGGAAATGGGTCTAGGCTTCATTCTCACCGTATGACCTACGATTGGCAACAGCTGCCTTGTACAAGGGGAAAAATTGTCATACCATTCTAAGGTTTAAACAAGGTTTTGATCGTCGTCTCTCTAGTATGGGTAATTCACTCAGATTTACCATCCCATATAGCAAGGCAAACAATAAGAGTAAGTCAGTATGGTGATCAATCCATCCCGCACCCAAATCATTACCTTGTATATGGTTTAGCGAATCTCGCATTCTAACACTCGGTCATCTCACAAGCATTGCAGAATTTCTCTTGTCGACGAACCAAGCTCAGAAAAATCCTTTATTCTGCAAGCCAAAACAAACATCTATCGTTCCTTCACATCTCGCAGGTTTTGCGTAACCCTATAAGATCGTCTGTTGATAAAGTCGTAACTTCTTCCAGGGTTTTTTCCTTCAGCAAGAGTGTGCTTGCTTCTTGGCAGTTTAGGGGCCTATGGGTTATGGCCCATCTGATCTCTTGTAAACCTTGAACTCATCATCGGGGGCAACTGATCATTTTGCCAACATCCAGCTTCCTAGCATTCTTAAATCCATCCAATTGTACTGTCTCCCTTCCTTCTATTGGTACCAAACTAAGACGTGATTACTCAGACTCATCATGGAGTTACAATTGCTCCATATTACCAGCATTATACCTCCTTTTTATCCAATAGTACTTCATCCCTTCATACTCTTGGGATACCCCACATATCGAGATAAAACTCGTACTTATTATGTCTGAAGTCCACTCCGTGGAACATCATTATCCTTTTCCAGGGGTCAAGTGTCCTCACAGGGTACTACCACCCTTGAAATGCCCAAATTCTTCCATAGACCATATTTCTCATATCCTCGAAAATGGTCAAAATCTTCCTTCATAGAGTCACTGCTCCTAAAATCCAAATCAGTACCAACGATGCTAACTTTATTGATTCTCAAATAATTACAATCTCCTGTATTTCCATTTCATGCCTCAACTCAACACCTCAATATAAAAGAAATGTTTCCACTACTACTACTATATTCCTCACAGACTCAACTATTTATCACAAGTCTCCTTCTCCTTGGGACAATCTCTGGCGAAGTGCCCTGCTTCATTACAATGGAAACATATTACTTCTAACAAGTCTCGAGGTTTCCTTGTGATTACATAGCCTCCTTGGGTCCTCGGCTTCCTTTTTGGGCAACTGCTGAAATAGTGCCCTAACTCCTTGCACCTGAAACAGGTGATATGACTCAGGTCCTTCCTGGAATCCAATCTATTTCTCTTCCTGGACTTTTCTGTACCAATCAGGGCTTCT
This sequence comes from Aegilops tauschii subsp. strangulata, assembly GCF_002575655.3. Taxonomy (NCBI): domain Eukaryota; kingdom Viridiplantae; phylum Streptophyta; class Magnoliopsida; order Poales; family Poaceae; genus Aegilops; species Aegilops tauschii. The sequence continues at coordinate 270,346,711 of NC_053037.3, read as the reverse complement.
ATTTCCTGTGGGTCATACTCTACTTCCTCTGTCAGGAATTCGACTAGGTCCCCATTCAGACAATTTTGGGAGATGTGTCCTTCTTCTCGACATGAATAACACGACTTGGTGCAGGGTTTAATTGGGTCTGCTTCGGGTGTGTCCTCCACCTCTTCCTTCACCACAAGTTCTTCTAAATTTTCAATGAGGGCTCCTTACATTGCTTCTTTCTTCTGCTGGATGGTTTTTCGAACCATGGGGTAAATGTGACACTGAGCAGGGTAGTGGGTAGTCCCTTCACACAAGAAATAAGTAATCTGCCTAGTTGGGCATTCTTCAGCTAGGTGACTTTCTTCACAATCAGGGCATTCATCCTTGTGTTCTTCATGGTTGTGTCCTATTTCTCCACAGAGCTTGCATGCCCAAGGTTTTTTCATATCCTTTCCATAAGACTTCAATTTCTGGGACACAAGACGAGACCTTTGCAGAGTCAACTTAATTTCTTTCAAAGTGGTTACTCCTTGCCATCCATTGATGGTTTGGTACATCCTCCACCAAGTAGCAACACTTCTTTCAAAACACTGAATATCATGCTGGGTCATATCCTTTCCGGCTATAGTGTTATTGTTCATGTGATCCTCCATGTTCTGAATCCATCGGCCCGTCTCCAATTGACTCATCGGTCCAAAACAAATATGAGTTCATCTCCATTCATCCTCTATTGGGTCCAAGGGTTTTGGCGTGAGATAAGAGAGATGGAGAGGGATACACACAATACAAACAATAGTTTTGAAAAGACAGATTTTATTTTGTGTCTGTCGGAAAAACATCAAACAAATGACAGCTCACAAATGTCGCATCTAACATAGGTATATAACAGGGGTTTGGTCTTCCAAAGGTCAATAAGTCTTCAGAGTCACCAAACTCTTCAAGTCTTGTTCCTGTCTCCGATGGCTTCTTCCGATCGTGCTTGTCCTTCTCAAGTTCTTTTGCCAGATCATCTCTGTTGACGCGAAGTCTCTCGTGACATCCTTTAGTATTTTGGAGTTGCGTTCCAAACTTCTGGGTTTCAACATTCTTGGCATGAACCATGGTCCTACTGTACTTCAGTTCCTGACGAATCTCCGGTATCTCGAGGTCTTGCTCCTCCAGCTTGGCTCCTTTTCAGCTTCTGGGTCCCGAGTTCTTCATGAAATGCTTCCTTGTCAAATACGACTTCCTGAAGGTCCATCTTAAAATTCTTGATGTAATACTGCAGCTCCTGGTGATACACCAGCTAAGGTTAAAACTTCATCTTTTGCTGATATGGGCTTCATCAGCCTTCTTGTCATCCAATCGTTCCGACGAAATGCATTCTTAACTCAGCACGGTGACAATAGCATAAGCGGGCGATAACATTATGGATAGCCGTGTTTATGCCCATGTCATTGCCATGAGCTAACATTCCATAGTAAACATCTCCTGCCTTTGGGTCTGCTCAAAATTTTGACGCTCCATGTTCCGGTCTTTCTCCAACACACCTTGATCTCGGGTATTGACAGCTTCAATAGTCTGACAAGTTCCATAAGGGTAGCCTTCCTAGGTCATACCAATCTAGAAATTCTTCAGAGCCTTCAAATTCTCCTAGTCTTCAGAGTCTTCAACCGTTGTAGTTTCCATTATTATAATGCATGGTAAAATCCTCTTCATTCCGAAGTGGTCTTAGTTGTCCGATCAGTCGAATCTTCGTATGATCAAAAGGGGAAAAGGGATATAGTCTAACTAAAAGGGAATATTTGATGAGCTCAGAAGAGAAGAGAGGTAAAAGATTCTTTTTAAAAAATGAAGTTGTAGAGAAAATCTTTCCTATGGCCTTGCCAGTTTCTAGTGGTCACGTCCTATAGTCAACATGTGCTCTGATACCATCTTGTAGCGACCCGACCTCACACGGTCAAGTCTTTGCGCTTAAGTGTCATCCCTAGATCGGTATGCTGACACAGACAGTACTCGAGGATTTATAACAGAGGTAAATCACCTACATAAAGTAACGTAAATACTATCACCTCAATGCATATAGCGAAAGTAACAACAAGGTTGTGGATTCCCATCAACACCAACGACAAAGTTGAGTGTAGAAATCGTAACCCTAACGTATCACATACTCGTCGTAAGAATCCTGCAACATGAGACATTGCAGTCATGTAGGTCAGTACATTGAATGTACTGGCTCACAGCGTAGGATAAAGAAGAACAATATCTATCACTACATGAATATTTGGCTGGTGGAGGATCTAAGTTTAATTTTGCATAAAGCTAATTTTTCCCTACATCAAATCAATAAATTTTATTTTTCTACCAAGTTGATTGAAAATTATTGAGAAGGTTCCTCCAACTCAATCCCAAAATAGTAATCATTAACCCAATCAAATTAATTAAATAAAGTGTTGAGATCAACATGATAATCCAAATACCAGAGACTCAAGATGCCCATAACCAGGGAACGGCTAATCATGATTAGTTTGTACACTCTGCAGAGGTTTGCGCACTTTTTCCCACAAGACTCGATCTCCTCCGTTGGATTTCTCGCACTACATGATGTTTGAGAAACGGATGATCGAGACATAGTCTTTCCAAAGCATTAACTCTTTACTCTGGGTAGACAGTACCACCTACATCCCCCTACATCTGCTAGCCTACCACTGAAAGAGGTCACACAACATACTCAACTATGCCAGAGCCCATAATGACTTGTGGCTGCACACGGAAGTTTCTAGCATGAATAATCTTATGATCCCTTTGAGCCTGGGTGGCATTCCATAGGGTGATCACACGGGTACTCTGGGATCCCCTTGGGCAAGCACTGGGTTCTCCAGGTGCCCGGGCAAACCACTGGGTGCTCCAGGGTGCCCCAACCAATCCACCTAGATGTGTATTAGAGTTTCCACCATAAGTTTAACCATTAATAATACTCTCACATCTGTCATCGATTCTCTCAGAACCAAACCACGTCTACGAGCATAGCATAGCAGTAAGCATAACGTAGTAGTACCCAGGGGTTGAATGCAAGGCAATAGGTTCCTACCTCACCAACTACTCCCAATACCCACATGTTATCAATCCTACTCATGCAATGTTTGAGGGTTGAAACTAATGCATAAAAACTGGGTATAAAGGAATATGATCAAAGTGTGAACTTGCCTTGTACAATTGATGAAGATGATTCGCACTCATAACTCCTGATAGTTCTACTCGTCACACTCCGGCCAATCTATCGGGAGCAAGAAATAGTAACCACACATAAGCAATCATGCAAAAGAATCGTAGAAAAGATCTCGAAAAACTTTGAAAACAAGCAATTAACTCTTGCAACAGAAAAGAATTTCTAACAGTACCAAAATTAAGTGAATTTGGCCTTATCAGAAAGTTTTAGTCAAGAGCTTCGATTTGCAAAAAGAATCAACTAAATCAGAGTTGTAAAACTCAAGTTATGAACAAAAGAAGTTTGAATTCAAATCTGTTTGAAATCAAATTTTAAATTTTCAAAAACATGTTTAAGTTGGTTATCTGGATAGAGGAGATCGTAACGAAGAAATGGGCGTTGGTTTCGTTGGATTTGGACAAGTGAGTAAAAAGTTGTGATAGATTGAAGATTAGGGACTAATCTGTAAATAAAATATTCATAGATAGGTCCCTGACGTAAATAAACAGAAAAAGGAAAGTCTATCGAGCGAACGCTCGCTAACAGAAACTAATCTGACGAATCTGTTCACTAAAGATACTGAACGAACGAACGTTCGTTAAATAGCCGGAACGAGAAGAAAAAAACGAAAACGCATCGAGATCGTCGGATCTCGATCCGACGGCGGGAACCGGGGCTAGGGTTTACCGCGGCGGCGGCAGAATCTGGCGACGTCGAGCGGCGGCGGCGGGGCTCCGGGCGGCGAGGCGGGGCTGCGGGCAAGGGGTGCGGCGGCGCGGGGAGCCGAGCAGCGACAACATCGGCGGTGGAGTGGAGACTACGGCGCGGCAGTGCGGCGGCGGCGCAAGGCGGCGTCGGGCGGCGGCGGCTGCGGCATTGTTGGCTCGAGGGGACCCGGTGTCCCCGCTATTTAAAGGGGCCGGGGCGTTGCCGACTCGGGAGGCGTTGCCGACTCGGGAGGCGTCCCGAGCGAACACGGCGGCGGCGCGACGCTCGGGAGGCGTGCGGGCGGCGGACTCCTCTCCTCGGTGGCGGTGGCGCGGGCGCTGGCCCGTGGCCTGGCCTCGGAGCTGGGCCTGCCTAGTCGACGTGGAAAGTTTTTTTATTTTGTCTAAAAAATACAGATAAAAAAATAAAAATAAATGAAAACCAAAATAAAATATAATATAATATAGGCATATTATATATCAAAATTTCAGAAAAAGATTTCTACAACTTGAACATTTTTCTAACGTTAAAGAAAATCCACAAAAATTTAAATAAAGCAAAGAGTGCTACAACTCTAATAAAATCCAATAAAAATCATTTTAAAAATACCAAAATGATTTCAATTTTATTTCTCTCCAATTTTCTTATGTAGGGAATCATTTTACCCTATTTTCCATATATTTTATTTTTGGAGAAAAATAATTTGAATAAAACCAAATAACTCCAAATTGAAAATAATTTCAAACGGGACTTTGAATTTGATTCTTTTAAACTCCCAACTCATATTTCATACGATTTGAAAACGTCATTTTATCTTCTCTCATGAAAATCATTGAGTTGCATAAAGTTTCTGAATTTGAAATATTTCCAAATGAAATTCAAATATTTTCAAAACCCTTTGTCATTTAATTAAATGGAAGAAGTCATATCATCTTCACTCCAGGGTTTTGTGATGAAATGAATTTTAATTCATGGAGATCATAAATGCAAAATGAAAGTTTGAGAAAGTCCTTTTATTCCCTCTCATTTAACTTTCAAAAGTATCAAATTTCACTCACTTTCAGTCAATCAATCACACAACAATTAATCAATCAAAACTATTTATTTATTATAACATTCCAAGATTTAGAATTTTGGGATGTTACAACGGAAATAGTCGGTAACAAATAGCTTGATAGCAAGATAATTTGAAAGAGCAAGTAACGGTAACGGTAAATAAAGTGCAGCAAGGTAGCCCAATCCTTTTGTGGCAAAGGAGAGGCCAAAACGGTCTCTTATGATAAGCAAAGTGTTCTTGAGGGTACACAGGAATTTCACCATTTCACTTTCATCACGTTGGTTTGATTCGTGTTCGCTACTTTGATAATTTGATATGTGGGTGGACCGGTGCTTAGGTATTGTTCTTACTTGAACAAACCTCCTACTTATGATTAACCCCCTCGCAAGCATCCGGAACTACGAGAAAAGTATTAAGATAAAATCAAATCATAGCATTAAACTTTGGGATCCAAATCGGTCCCTTACGAAATAGCGCATAAATTAGGGTTTAAGTTTCTGTCACTCTAGCAACCCATCATCTAATAACTACTCCACAATGCATTCCCTTAGGCCCAAATATGGCGAAGTGCCATGTAGTCGACGTTCACATGACACCACTAAGGGAATCACACCATACATATCATCAAAATATTGAACACATATCAAGTTCACATAATTACTTGCAACATGACTTCTCCCGTGACCTCAAGAAAAAAGGAACTACTCACAAATGATAATCATGCTCAAGATCAGAGGGGTATTAAATAGCATAATGGATCTGAACATATAATCTTCCACCAAATAAACCATATAGTAATCAACTACAAGAGGTAATCAACACTACTAATCACCCACAGGTACCAATCTGATGTTCCGGTACAAAGATTGAACACAGAGATGAACTAGGGTTTGATAGGAGATGGTGATGTTGAGGATGTTGATGGAGATTGCCCTCCCAAAGATGAGAGGGTTGTTGGTGATGACGGTGACAATGATTCCCCCCCAAGAGGGAAATACCCCTGGCGGAATCACTCCGCCGGAGGGCAAAAGTGCTCCTGCCCAAGTTCCGCCTCCAGACAGCGGCGCTTCGACCCGAAAGTGCCCCTCTGATTTTTTTCTAAGTCAAAATGACCTATATACCAGAAGATGGGCACCGAAGGTGGGCCGAGGAGGGCACAACCAAGCAGGGCACGCCTGCTGGCCCAGGCGCGCCCTGGTGTCTTGTGCTCACCAGGGTGGCCCCCTTCGGTAGTTATTTGCTCCAGTATTTTTTATTCCAAAACAATTCTTCATAAATTTTCAGCTCATTTTGAGATGTGCAGAATAGGTAACTCTGACGTAGCTTTTTCAGGCCCAGAATTCCAGCTGCCGGCATTCTCCCTCTTTGTGTAAACCTTGCATGTTATGAGAGAAAAGACATTAGAATTACTCCATAAAGCATTATTATGCATAAAAACATTATAAATAATAGTAGGAAAACATGATGCAAAATTTACGTATCAACGCCCCCAAGCTTAGACCTCGCTTGTCCTCAAGTGAAAAACCAAAATCAAGAAACATGCCCACACGCTTAGAGAGAGAAAGGTGTCGATAAAACAAAATGCGGACATAGAAGCATCATCCTTATTGTTATAACAACAAAGAACTTTAATATAAAACTTTATCACAAAACTTTCATCATATAACTTCTATCATAAAACTTCTCATGAATAAGTAACAATTCATCACAACATTGAAGTATAAAGCATAAATCTTACTGAAAACAAATAAATTATGTTCTCAGTCAACTTTGCAACTACAATTCATCATATTTTCAGGATGGGTCACGTATCGGAGCCTTTTGGAAATTCCACATACTCAACCGTCATTTAACCTTCCATGATTGCTAACACGCACAGCATACCCATGAAAAAAAGTTTCAACCAGACACATAGGAAGATATGAGCTTATAGTTTCACCTCCCAACGTATTCACCTGAAGGGTGATGTCAACAATAATAAGTCATGCTCACTCACATCCAACTGGATATATGTGCCTAGATATTTCCTCACGACATGATGCTTGCAAAAAGAGAAAATGAAAAGGAATAGGGAAGAATACTTTGACTCTTACATAAAAGTAAATGCATAAAAGTAAAAGATAGGCCCTACGCAGAGGGAAGCAGAGGTTGTCATGCACTTTTTGGTTTGTATGCTCAATCTCTTAGTGCAAAAGAACGTCACTTTATATTTCCCCTTATGATAGCAACCTTTATTATGTAGTCTATCGCTTTTATTATTTTGCCATCACAAATTTGTACAATGCTCAATTTTCTCTTACACTAAATGATCCAACGCATTTAGAAGCAATTTTTATTGCCTTATTGAACCGATGACAACTTACTTGAAGGATCTTACTCAATCCATAGGTAGGTATGGTTGACTCTAAAAAGAAGTTTTGGATTTAAGGGTTTTTGGATGCACAAGTAGTATTTCTACTTAGTGCGGAATTTTTGGCTAGCAAAGATATTGAGGAAGCACCACATGTTGAAGGATCTATGAAAATATAACTTCTATGTGATATGAACTAACATAAATCATTACGCTGTCTTCCTTGTCCAACGTCAACAATTTTGACACATAATATTTAATGGGGGCTCACAATCATAAAAGATGTCCAAGATAGTGTATTTGCATGTGAATATTCTTTTCACTTATTAATTCTTTCATGAATTACATCATTGACTAATGCTATGTTTGTCAATCTCCAATAAATTTACCACTTATACTTTTCCTTATGTGATGTCATTACTTAATATAAGATTAGCATATGATCTTTTCATTTATTTTCCTTTCTTTTTATTGGAACAAAAAGATAAAGAAACAAAACTCAAACTACTCTTTATTATATATCTTGCACACGGTTACATATAAAGATAGATCACTAATCAAGCACTCGAAAAGAAAGGATTGAACTAAACTTTTTATTAAACTAATTCAAAAGATAACTAAAGATCGAACTAAGATAAGTAAAGGCAAAGATAGTGGTGGTGATACGATACCGGGGCACCTCCCCCAAGCTTGGCATAAGCCAAGGGGAGTGCCCATACCATGAACTCAAGTCTCCTTTGGTGGGGGAGATGATGATGGTGGTGGTGATGAGGTAGTGTCACGCTTCAAACTCAGGAGGTACTCCAATCTACAAATGATGCTACAGAGGGTGATGATGTGCTCTTGCAACAGAATATTTTCACGAGTAAGATATTTATTTTGCACACGAACTATTTCAATGGTCTTAAAAGCTTAAATTTCAGTAGGGGTAAGATAATCGTTGTATGGTTGAAGGATATCCTCTTCTTCTTTTGCTGGCACGGCCTGCCCTACTATCGAGGCTTGATCTCCCATAGCTTCCTTGCTCTTTTCATTCTTGACGACGTCCTTTGGTTCCTCTCTATCCAGTTCCATCTTTATCAACCAAGCATCCTCTTCTACATTATTGGAGGAGGGAGAAGACATGATGCCTGGCTTGACAGATCTAACAGAAAACAAGAATAGAAGATCTCTCCGTGATACGGTGGTCAATACGTACGGGGGGTATATAAAGACTTTTTTATCTTGGAAAACAAGCTAACGGGAGGAAAAATGGAGTCGGGAAGGTTCCCGAGGTGGGCACAACCCACCTGGGTGCGCCAGGCATGCCAAGCGTGCCATGGTATCTTGTGCCCTACCCGATTGCCTTCCTGGTTATTTCTTATTTTTCTATTTTTTGTAATATTCCAAAACTGACAGAAAATATTTTTGCAGATTTTTCGGAGTCCGTTTACTTACCGTATCACGTATCTCCTCTTTTTAGTATTCTAGAGTGTTCCAGAAGCTTTCTTTATGTGTCCCTACGGTGTCATGGTTTGGATAATATTGCTTTCAACATTAATAGGCGTACCTGAGATATAGTGCTTAATTCTTTGCCCATTGACAACCTTCGGGTTAGTACCTTCGGCATTATTTATTTTGATAGCTCCAGAGCGATAAACCTCTTTGACAATATATGGTCCTTATCACTTAGAGAGAAGTTTTCCTGCAAAGAATCTGAAACAAGAGTTGTACAAAAGAACATATTCTCCAACTTTGAATTCCTGCTTTTGGATTCTTTTGTCATGCCATCTTTTAACTTTTTCTTTAAATAATTTGGAATTTTCATAGGCTTGGGTTCTCCATTCATCTAATGAGCTAATATCAAATAACCTCTTTTCACTAGCAAGTTTGAAATCATAGTTGAGTTCTTTAATTGCCCAATAAGCTTTATGTTCTAACTCTAGAGGCAAATGACAAGCTTTTCCATAAACCATTTTATAGGGAGACATACCCATAGGATTTTTATATGCTGTTCTGTAGGCCCAAAGTGCATCATACAATTTCTTAGACCAATTCTTTCGGGACCTATTAATAGTTTTTTGTAATATTAATTTTATTTCTCTATTGCTAAGTTCAACTTGACCAATAGATTGAGGATGATAGGGTGATGCAATTCTATGGTTAACATCATATTTAGCAAGCATTTTGCGGAAAGCACCATGAATAAAGTGTGAACCACCATTAGTCATTAAATATCCAGGGACTCAAACCTCGGGAAAATAACTTCTTTAAGCATGTTAATGGAAGTGTTATGATCAGCACTACTAGTTGGAATATCTTCTACCCACTTAGTAACATAATCAACAACATCCAAAATATGTGTATACCCATTAGAGGCTGGAAAAGGTCCCATATAATCAAAACCCCAAACATCAAATGGTTCAACAACAAGTGAATAATTCATAGGCATTTCTGGATGCTTATCGATATTACCAATTCTTTGACATTCATCACAAGATAAAACAAACTTACAAGCATCCTTGAAGAGAGTAGACCAATAAAAACTAGATTGCAATACCTTGTGAGCAGTTCTATCTCCCGCATGCTGGCCTCCATAAGCTTCAGAGTGACATTTCTGTAGGATTTGTTCATGTTCATGCTCAGGTACACAATGTCTAATAATACCATCTACTCCTTCTTTATAAAGATGTGGGTCATCCCAAAAGTAATGTCTAAAATCATAGAAGAATTTTTTCTTTTGTTGGTATGTGAAACTAAGTGGTATGTATTTAGCAATAATGTAATTAGCATAGTCAGCATACCATGGAGTGCTATGAGAAACATTTATTGTAGCTAGTTGTTCATCAGGATAGCTATCATCAATAGGCAGGATCATCAAGAATATTCTCTAACCTAGACAAGTTATCAGCTATGGGGTTCTTAGTTCCTTTTCTTTCAGTGATATGTAAATCAAATTCTTGTAGCAAAAGAACCCACCTAATGAGTCTAGGTTTAGCATCTTTCTTTTCCATAAGATATTTAATAGCAGCATGATTAGTGTGAACAGTTACTTTGGAATCAACAATGTAAGATCTGAATTTGTCACAAGCAAACACAACTGCTAAAAATTCTTTTTCAGTAGTAGCATAATTTCTTTGGGCACTGTCTAGAGTTTTACTAGCATAATGAATAACATTTAATTTCTTATCAACTCTTTGTCCTAGAACATCACCAATAGCATAATCACTAGCATCACACATAATTTCAAAAGGCAAGTTCCAATCAGGTGGTTAAACAATAGGTGCAGAAGTTAAGGCTTTCTTAAGTGTTTCAAAGGCTTCTACGCAATCATCATCAAAAACAAATGGAACATCCTTTTGTAAAAGATTTGTAAGAGGCCTAGAAATTTTAGAGAAGTCTTTAGTAGACCTCCTATAGAAACCATCATGACCAAGGAAACTATGAATACCTTTAATATCCTTAGGACATGGCATTTTCTCAATTGCATCAACTTTAGCTTTACCCACCTCAATACCTCATTCAGAAATTTGATGTCCCAAGACAATACCTTCATTAACCATAAAGTGGCACTTCTCCCATTTCAAGACAAGATTAGTTTGCTCACATCTCTGCAAAGCTCGATTAAGGTTGCTCAAGCAAACATCAAAAGATGTTCCATAAATAGAAAAATCATCCATGAAAACCTCAACAATCTTTTCACAAAAATCAGAGAATATAACAGTCATACATATTGGAAAGGTAGCAGGTGCATTGCATAACCAAAAGGCATACGTCTATAAGCATAAGTTTCAAAAGGGCAAGTAAAGGTGGTTTTCTCTTGATTAGGTTATGAAACAGGTATTTGAGAAAAACCTGAATATCCGTCCAAAAAACAAAAGTGTGCGTGCTTAGACATTCTTTCCAACATTTGATCAATAGAAGGCAAAGGGTAATGATCTTTTCTAGTTGCTTTATTTAATTTTCTAAAAGAAATTACCATTCTATAGCCAGTAAAAATTCTTTGTGCGATAAGTTCATTTTTATCATTAGGAACAACAATAATACCTCCCTTCTTAGGGACACAATGAACAGGACTTGCCCATCTACTATCAGCTATGGGGTAGATTATACCTGCCTCAAGAAGCTTTAATATTTTAGTTCTTACCACTTCTTTCATTTTAGGATTCAAACATCATTGATGATCAACAATGGGTTTAGCATCAGGTTACATATTAATCTTGTGCTGACAGAGAGTGGGACTAATGCCCTTAAGATCATCAAGAGTATATCCAATAGCAGCACGGTGCTTCTTCAGAATTTTCAATAATCTTTCTTCCTCATGTTCTGAAAGGTTAGCACTAATAATAACATGATATATATTTTCTCATCAAGATAAGCATATTTCAAAGTGGCGGGCAATTGTTTTAATTCAAACACGGGATCACCTTTAGGTGGAGAAGGACCTCCTAGAGTTTCAATAGGAAAATTGTGTTTGAGCACAAGTCTTTGTTCAAAGATAATCTTATCTATTTCATTTCTTTCATGCATATGCATATCATTTTCATGGTCTAGTAAATATTGTTCTAATGGATCGGTGGGAGGCACAACAATAGAAGCAAGACCAATTATTTTATCCTTACTACGTAATTCTTTCTTATGAGGTTGTCTATTAAACTTAGAGAAATTAAATTCATGAGATTCATCACCAAAGAGAACACTAACAGTTTGATTATGACAATCTATAGTAGCATTGACAGTGTTCAAGAAAGGTCTACCAAAGATAATGGAACAAAAATCATCTTGTGGGGAACCAAGAACTAGAAAATTGATAGGGTATTTTATTTTTCCACACAATACTTCACATCTCTAACAATCCCAAGTGGTGTGGTGGTGTCTCTATTGGCAAGTTTAATAGTAACATCTATGTCTTCTATTTCAGCGGGTGCTATGTCATTCATAATTTCTTGGTATAAGGTAAAAGGAATAGCACTCACGCTAGCACCTAAGTCACATAAACCATGATAATAATGATCTCCTATTTTAACTGAGATGACAGGCATGCCAACAATAGGTCTATGTTTATCTTATTCGCCGGGTTTAGCAATTCTAGCAGCTTCATCAAAGAAGTAAGTAACATGCCAATCAATATTTTCTACCAGGAGATCTTTAACCATAGCAACACTAGGTTCTACTTTAATTTTTTCAGCTGGTTTAGGTGCTCTAATATTACTTTTGCGAACCACAGTTGAAACCTTAGCATGTTCCTTTATCCTAACAGGTAAAGGTTTGTTTTTTCAATATAAGAAGTAGGCACAACTGGATCCACATTGTAAATAACAGTTTCATATTTAACTATGACCGGTTCTTTGATTTCTTCTTTAATAGGGGGATGATATTTAAACCACTTATCCTTAGGGAGATCAACATGAGTAGCAAAGGATTCACAAAAAGAGGCTACTATCTCAGAGTCAAGTCCATATTCAGTGCTAACTTGTGAAAAGCATCGATATTCATAAAAGAATAAACACAATCAAACTCAAGCTTAATACCTGACTCTTTACCTTCACCGAGTTCCCAATCTTCAGCGTTGCATTTAATTCTTTCTAAAAGATCCCACCTGAATTCAATAGTCTTCTGCATAAAAGAATGAGTGCAACAAGTATCGAGCATGGATTGATCATCACGAGAAAGCCGAGCAAAAAAGTTCTGAATAATAGTATCTCTCGAGAGCTCATGATTGGGGCATGAATATAACATTGACTTAAGCCTCCCACAAGCTAGAGAGATACTTTCTCCTTCACGAGGCCAAAATTATATAAATAGTTTCGATCACGATGAACTAGATGCATAGGATAATTTTTTTGGTGAAATTCCATTTTCAATCGATTCCGATTGCAAGATCCAATATCATCGCATAGCCTATACCATGTCAATGATTTCCCCTTCAAAGATAAAGGGAAAACCTTCTTCTTAGTTTCATCTCTGGATAAATCTGCAAGCTTAAATAATCCACAAATTTCATCCACATATATCGAGTGCATATCAGGATGTTTAGTTCCATCTCATGCATAAGGATTAGCTAGCAGTTGTTCTATTATACCCGAAGGAATTTAATAACAAATATTTTCAGTAGGTGCAGTAGGTTGAAGGGCAACTATTTGTGCTTCCGGTCGAGGTGAAGATACCCCGAACAAACCCCACAAAGGATGGTTCTCAATAGTAACAAGTGACAATAAATTTCAGCACGTAGTAATAATTTTCCATTACCAATTTCCACTTACCAAGAGCGCTTCACTCCCCGGTAATGGCGCTAGAAAAGAGTCTTGATGACCCACAAGTATAGGGTATCAATCGTAGTACTTTCGATAAGTTAGAGTGTCAAACCCAACGAGGAGCAGAAGCACATGACAAATGGTTTTCAGCAAGGTATTTTCCGCAAGCACTGAAATAGTTGGTAACAAGTAGTTTGATAGCAAGATAATTTGTAACGAGCAAGTAAAGGTAACGGAAAATAAAGTGCAGCAAGGTAGACCAATCCTTTTGTGGCAAAGGATAGGCCAAACCGGTCTCTTATGATAAGCAAAGTGTTCTTGAGGGTACACGGGAATTTCACCATATCACTTTCATCATGTTGGTTTGATTCGTGTTCACTACTTTGATAATTTGATATGTGGGTGGACCAGTGCTTAGGTGTTTTTTTACTTGAACAAACCTCCTACTTACGATTAACCCCCTCGCAAGCGTCTGCAACTACGAGAAAAGTATTAAGATAAAATCTAACCATAGCATTAAACTTTTGGATCCAAATCGGTCCCTTACGAAATAGTGCATAAACTAGGGTTTAAGCTTCCGTCACTCTAGCAACCCATCATCTAATAACTACTCCATAATGCATTCCCTTAGGCTCAAATATGGTGAAGTGCCATGTAGTCGACATTCACATGACACCACTAAGGGAATCACAACATACATATCATCAAAATATTGAACACGTATCAAGTTCACATGATTACTTGCAACATGGCATCTCCCGTGACCTCAAGAACAAAAGTAACTACTCACAAATGATAATCGCGCTCAATATAATAGGGGTATTAAATATCATAATGGATCTTAACATATAATATTCCACCAAATAAACCATATAGTAATCAACTACAAGAGGTAATCAACACTACTAGTCACCCACAGGTACCAATTTGATGTTCCGGTACAAAGATTGAACACAAGAGATGAAGTAGGGTTTGAGAGGAGATGGTGCTATTGAATATGTTGATGGATATTAACCTCCCAAAGATGAGAGGGTTGTTGGTGATGACAGTGACAATGATTTCCCCCTCCGGGAGGGAAATTCCCCTGGTGGAATCGCTCCGCCGGAGGGAAAAAGTGCTCTTGCCCAAGTTCAGCCTCAAGACGGCGGCACTTTGTCCTGAAAGCCCCCTATGATTTTTTCTAGGTCAAAATGACCTATATACCAGAAGATGGGCACCAAAGGTGGGCCGAGGAGGGCACAACCCACCAGGGCGCACCAGGGGGCCCAGCCGCGCCCTGGTGTCTTTTGCTCACCAGGGTGGCCCCCTCCGGTAGTTATTTGCTCCAGTATTTTTTATATATTCCAAAACAATTCTCCGTAAAATTTCAGCTCATTTGGAGATGTGTAGAATAGGTAACTCTGACGTAGCTTTTTCAGGCCCAGAATTCTAGCTGTCGGCAGTCTCCCTCTGTCGGTGTGGAACGACACCTATGGGATCACAAGAATCCCTACTACGGTTGCCGGGGCGCGGGGTTGCGAGAAGAGCAGGGCTAGTAGACAGCACAAGGATCGTTTACCCAGGTTCGGGCCGCGAGGATGCGTAAAACCCTAGTCCTGCTTTGGTGGGTGTATTTCAGAGAGTTCTTGAGCTCTCGAACTAGCTGTGGTCAGTGCGTGGTTCGAAAGAGCCAAATCCTTCTCCAGTATGCCATGGGCCTCCTTTTATAGTTGGAAGGGGCTGCCACAGTGGCACATAGGAGGTGGAAAGGCGTACACTGCCGTGAGCTTATCGCTCGTATTACAGGACAAGACGCATTTAATGCGTAGCTTAGGTGTCCCCTTGCTTTATTGGGGACGGGGGCGAGGCCTGTCCCGTCCGTCGCTGTTCCTCCTCGCCTTGACACGCACCCTGGCCAGTGAGGTGCGTGGTGCCATGCAGGCAGGCAGGCAGCTGAGGTGGCGCAGTGGCGGAGCCTTCACAAGATCTGCATGCCGCCGCGCAGGCTCTCGATGAGTTAGCCTGGGAGCTGCATGTTGCCACGCAGGTGCCCGCCCAGCTGGTTGGGCTAGCAGCTGCATGTGAACAGTGGTGGAAGCTTGGTTGGCGCGGGCCTGGCGGTGGCCCCGCTGGCGTCCTTGGCGAGGGCCTTGGCGGGTGGCCTGGCAAGGGTCTTGCCATGTGGCCCGGCAAGGGTCTTGCCGTGTGGCCCGGCAAGGGTCTTGCCGTGGCGCGCTGTCATCCCCGGCAAGGGCCTTGCCGGGGGTCTAGTGGCCTTCCTCGGCAAGGATCTAGCCGAGAATCGTCGTCTTCTAATCCTCATCTGATCTTGAATATGTCTTCACAAAGATCTGCATGCCACCATAGAGGTGCCTTCCCGAGCCCTGGCTCCATGCCGATGATGGCGTTGGGGACCGTGGGCTCAAGGGTGGCTCGCTCTGTTGGTGTGGGGCGAGCTGCCCCGGCAAGGGTCTTGCCGGGGTTGCTGAGCCTGCCCCGGCAAGGGTCTTGCCGGGGGAACCTTCTTCGTCCCTCTGCTCTTTGTGGTCTTGGCCTTGGCGTTGCTCTGGTTATCTTGGGCTTCCGTCTTACCTTGGCTCACCTCCCCTTTTTTCGCTTGGTGTGGCCGTAGGCGCGGCTCCGACTGCCCGTGCACAGGTATAGGGGTACAAAAACGCACCCCTCTTTTTGTACACCGACAGGAGCCCCCGGGCCTGGGCCACACATAAGCGCGACACGTTGTTGGGCCATTCCCAAAACGGTGCGCGGGCAGGCGGGGCGGTTTTTACCGCGGTAAGACTTTTTGCGCTACGCTTCCCACGACCCGCACACGCGGCACGACGTGGAGGGGTGTGCGTGACGTGGGCGGCATGCGTGGGGCGGTTTCCACACGCATGCGTCACATCATAGTAAAGAGGCAGCTCGCGCCTTCCCCGTAAAAAGAGGGAAGCGTGGAGGGGCGGCTCATTTACTGAGCGGGGCCGGGGTGCGGTCTTCAAGGCGTCCACTCCCCACGATCACGGGGTGGGGAGAGGTTGCTTCACCCGTCCCCTTAGTTCTGCACGTCCGCCACACGTCCTTCAAGCGCCTGGGGTGGCAAGCGGTGGAGGCAGGAACCCGGGCCATCGCTGGTTGGGGCAGCGGGTCGGTCCTGATTCCCTGCGCCTCCGGTGTATGGATTGGTCGAGTGGGGCGGCCAAGCCCCAACCCCGCTCCTTTATAAAGAGAGGGCAGGGGGGATGGCATCCCGCATTCTTCCATCTTCTATCTCCTCCTGCTTCTACTTCTTCCACTCACCCGCCATGTTGAAGGGGAATCACGGTCCTTCGACGGTGGCGGCGAGGGTCGCTGCTCGACAATGCATCCCTCCTCCTCCTAAGCCCGCGGTGGTGGAACCAGCCGCGAGGGGAAGGGGGAGGGGGCGAGGCCGTGGGCGAGGCCGGGGCAGAGGCCGTAGTGCTCGGGGAAGAGGAGGACGGGGCGGCGCGCCGGCCTTGCCCCCGCCAATGATGCCCTTCCCGATGGAGGGCCACGTTGAAGACCAGCCATGCGAGTTCTTCATCAAGCTGCGCCGGCCTCCGCGTCGTCGTCTTCGTCTCCCCGCTCCGTTTGCTCGGGTGATGGAGCGCGACCCGCCTCAGACCCTCAGGTGTCACATGAGGGGCTGTGGGAACGGGGGCACGCGGGTTGACATCGACTTCCCAGCTCCTCGGGTTATGTACCTCCACCGTGGATGGAAGACGTTCGCTCGCATCCACAGCCTGACGGCGGGGCTTGTCCTCTAGTTCAAATTAATGGAGGACGGCCTGCTCTCCGTCAAGGTCTTCAGAGTGTTTGGAACTCGCCTGAAGTGCTGCGTGAAGAGCTCCTCCGATGGAGATTTCGACGATGGAAGATCTTCCTCGAGCGAAAGTGGTGAGGAGGATAGTGGGGCAGATGACGGGGACGAGTCCAACTAGGCGTCGGACGCCCCGTGCCTGGGCGGGTGCGGCAGCAGCAGCATCTGCACCTGGCCGCTCTTCCGACAGAGGTTTGCCTAGGGTGGGGCTAGCTCCTTGAACTTCTCGGGGCCGTCTCCTTGGGCGGCTGGCGTCGGGAGGCTGTAGAAGAGGAAGAGGACGGGCGACAAGGCCGTCAACTCGGAGTACGCGGGCACCGACGCCTTCATCGCGTATTGCCAGTCCTGCCGCCTCATCTTCCAGCTCCTTTCCTGGCACCGTCATCACCGGCCCACCCGTGGGCGGCCACCAAGGTGTTCTCTTGATGCTTTCTGCTGCTCGTAGCCCGCCTAGGCGCCCCTTTTGCCCTCTCGCCTCCTTGACCTGCCTCCTGAGGAGAGGGATAAGAAAGGGATCACGGGCACCTTATCTCTTTTTTAATCTGTAAGCCTGCGGGCCTTGTTAAGTTTAAAGCTTGTAATCCCCTTTGTTCATGTTTTTCATTTCGTACGAACTGTACCTGTATGGGATGTTTTTAATGAAAAAGGGATGCTTGCCGGGTTTTTCGTTCGTGGGTAAGTCCCGCGACAAGGAGCGAATCCTTGTTATGTTTAAGATAAACGTTTTTCGCCCGGCAACAGGCCTTGCCGTCCCCCACTCCACTCGGCCGTTCTCACGCTCTTGGCGGAGGCAGGGATGAAGTGGGCTTTAGGCCCCTCATTTTACCTCCTTGCCGCCGCGGCTACAACCAAATCCGGACCCAGGAAATAATCCTTAGGCATAGGAAAAAGGGGAGCACGGCAGCCTAGAGATAAAAATGAGGTTTCACATGCCCCAGTCCTGTTCCGAAATGCATGATAGAGGATAAAAGACTTATCTGGATTTGCAACCCCCGGCAACCTTGTCTTGCCGCGGTTGGATCCCCGTGTTTGCAGCCCCCGGCAACTCGGGTTTGCCGGGGTCGGGACGCCGGTCCGTTTTCTCTCTTCCAAGTAGCTCAGCGGAAGTGCTCATGTGCCCTGCGAACCAAAATAGGACAGAAGAGCAACAGATAGACGCGCACTCGACCTCTAAGCTAGGGGTTAGTCGCTGCTGAGCACTATCAACCCTAACCAAGGAAGAAACTCGACTTAGCATGCATGCTATGACTTAGGGCGCCAGCGCTTCATTTATTTATGCTTAGGGTCTGCGCCTGGCTTTGTACGAAGGGTTACATGCCTTGCCGGCAAAGCTTGTACAAAAGGTGGCTTGTCGGGAGGCCCGGCAAGCCGCGCCTTATGGGTAAAAATTACGAAGATGCTCGATGTTCCAGGAGTTGCTCACTGGGACAGCATCTTCAGTCTCCAGGCGGACTGCACCGGGCCTGGTGACTCGTATCACCCGATAAGGGCCTTCCCACTTCGGCGTCAACTTGTTGGAATTCTTGGCCGACTGAACGCGCCAAAGAACAAGGTCTCCTTCCTCAAAGCTTCGGGCATGAACCTTGTGGCTATGGTTGCGGCGCAAGGCTTGCTGGTAGCGTGCCGCTCTCACTGCCGCCCGAAGACGATCTTCCTCAAGGAGCATCGCATCATCTTGGCGCAACGGCTCTTGCTCAAGCTCATCATAAGCGAGCACTCGAGGTGACCCGTATATGAGTTCCGTGGGGAGAACTGCTTCTACCCCCTATACCAGGGCAAAAGGTGTCTAGCCGGTGGCTCGATTTGGCGTCGTCCTGATCGACCAAAGAACCGCCGGCAGTTCATCAATCCAGCGCCTTCCGCTCTTATGCAGCTTGTCAAAGGTCTTCGTACTCAGGCCTCGCAACACTTCAGCATTTGCCCTCTCCGCTTGGCCGTTGCTCCGTGGGTGTGCCACGAAAGCAAAACAGACCTTGCTACCGAGGTCTTGAATGTACTGCATGAAGGTGTGGCTTGTGAACTGCATGCCGTTGTCGGTGATGACTCTGTTTGGCACACCAAAACGGCAGACCAGTCCCTTGAAGAACTTGATGGCTGACTGAGCAGTCACCTTTCTCACTGCTTCCACTTCCGGCCACTTTGTGAACTTGTCGATTGCAACGTACAAGTACTCAAAGCCCCCGACAGCGCGAGGGAAAGGGCCGAGTATATCGAGCCCCCAGACCGAGAATGGCCAGGAGAGAGGGATTGTTTGAAGGGCTTGAGCTGGTTGATGAAGCTTCTTTGAATGGAACTGGCACGCTTCACACTTGGTTACTAGTGCTGTCGCATCCTGGAGGGCGGTGGGCCAGAAGAAACCTTGTCGGAACGCCTTCCCGGCAAGGGCCCTCGACCCTATGTAGGAGCCACATATGCCTCCATGTATCTCCTCCAACAGCTCCAGTCCTTCCTCCCGGGGGATGCACTTCAATTTCACACCGTTTGGCCTTCTCCTGTATATGACGTCATCGACGAACTGGTACGGGGCGGACCGACGGGCTACATTTTCCGCTTCTTCCTGCTCCTCTGGAAGCTCCCCTGTTTGGAGGAATTGGACAGTGTGCTGTGCCCATGCCGGAGCCTGGGGCTCGACGGCAAGGGCCAAAGGCATTTCTTCCGCCGTGGGAGCGGCTGTCTCTACGGCCAGGGTTTGACGCCCTGCCGGAGCCAGTTGCTCTTGGGAAGGCTCAGCGTCCGCGGCAGCACCCTTGCCGGCGGCCCTAGGGGGCTCGGTAGGAAAGTACTTGCCGGGACCTGACTTTCTCCGCTTGTTCTGCCCTGCTGATGGTTCGACGGATGGTTGAGTTAGCGGGAGCAAAAAGGTACTCGGTTCCACAAGTAGCTTGAATGCGGCACGCTTTGATAGGTAATCCGCGGTGTCGTTCTCCGCTCGGGGGATGTGCTCCGCTTGGATACCGTCAAAGGGTTCCTCCAGCTTCCTCACCTCATGTACGTAAGCTTCCATTAATGGGCTATGATAATCCTTGTTGACCTGTCTGACAACGAGCTGCGAGTCACCCCTGACGATGAGCTTCTTAACCCCGAGGTCTGCCGCGATCCTGAGACCGGCAAGCAATCCCTTGTACTCAGCAGTGTTTTTGGTGGACACCTCCCTGGGGAAGTGCATCTGGATCACGTACTTGAGGTGCTCTCCGATGGGTGCAACGAGCAGCACACCGGCACCGGCGCCTTGCAGCGAGAAAGCCCCATCAAAGTACATGATCCAGCCGCGGTCTGCTTCCTTGCCGGGGAGAGTGGTCTCCTGGATTTCTTCGTCAGGCATCGAGGTCCATTCTGCAATGAACTCCGCCAAGACTCTGCTCTGAATTGTCGAGGTACTTTCAAACCTTAAACCAAAGCTTGACAACTCCAAGTCCCATTCCACAATCCTTCCAGTTGCATCTGGGTTGTGCAGTATCCGTTGCAATGGGAGGCGGGTGACGACAGTGATCTCGTGGGCTTGGAAGTAATGACGCAACTTCTTCGAGGCCATAAGAAGGCCGAAGAGCAATTTCTGCACACCGGAGTACCTCGATCTAGCTCCCTGCAAGAGGGAGCTAACAAAGTAAACCGGGTGCTGCATCATCTTCTTCTTCTGCACCACCTCACTTGACTGCGCGGGCACCGCCTCGGTGGCATCAGACTCTGCCGAGGACCTCGCCTTGCCGGCACCAGGCCCTGCCGGGGGAATCTTGGGCTTGCCATCCGCTGGTTCTGCCGCCGTCACTTCCTCCTCATTGACCTCCCTCTGTGCCACCAGCGTGGCGCTGACCACTTGATTTGTCGCCGCCAGATACAGCAGCAACGGCTCACCAAGAGGAAAGGTCTGGGTGTAGTGGATCTTGCAGTATTGCTTGCCGGAGCTTCCTGGCTTGTCGGTAGCCGCCAACGCCCGGCAGGTGGCGCACCCGGCAATCTCCTTGCCGGGGGCGTCTGCCTTGACCTTCTTGCCGGCACCAGTGTCGTCAGATCCCTCAACGGCAAGCACAGCCTTGCCTTTGCGTTTCCTATTGCGACGCCGGCCCTTCTTCGTCGGGGTAGCGGCGTCTTCATCGGTAGAGTCGGTTTCCGCGCCGGCGTCTTCGCCGGGGTACTTCCTTCCCTCTTCAGCCCGGGCGCACCTATCGGCCCGAACGTAGAGCTCAGCCACATCCTTAACTTTGGTCATCGCCAGCTCTTCGCGCATCTTGCGATTGCGCACGTTCTGGTGGAACGGGCTAATCACAGCGGCGGGATGAACGTCGGGGATGTTGTACTGCACCCGGCTGAATCTCTGGATGTACTTGTGCAGGGTCTCCCCTTCCTTCTGGGGAATGATATGCAGATCACTGGCCTGGCCATGAGCTTGGTGGCCTCCTGTGAAGGCGCCAACGAACTCATGGCACAGATCCGACCAAGAAGAAATGGAATCCACCGGCAAGTGCATCAACCAAGACATCACATTGGGCTTGAGCGCCAGCGGGAAATAGTTGGCAAGCACCTTGTCGTCGCGAGCCCCAGCAGCCTGCATCGCGATGGTGTAGATGCTGAGGAACTCGGACGGATTGGTCTTGCCAGTGTACTTCTCGCCGACGTCGGGCTTGAACGTGCGGTGGGATGGCCACTGGAACTGCCGCAGCTCACGGGTAAAGGCCGGGCAGCCCACCTCGCAAGGTAGGCCGCCAGAGCCCCCCGGTGCCGGGTGGTCCATAGCGGGTCCCGCCCGCTTCTCCGACTGGTGGCGCGTTTTGCGCCGACGCTCGACGGTGGTTCGAGCGTCTTCGTGAGCTCGTTCCCGAAGGACCTGGCGCTGGTCGCGGATGGTCCGCGGTTCGGACGACGCTATGGAAATGTCATCACAAGCGTCGTCACGAAGGGCCGATGCCCGCAGCGGCTGGCGAGGAGGAGGAGAGTGCACCGTCGCCGCAGCTCCCCTGGTCCTCCCAGCGCCAGCATGTGGTGGCTCGGTGGAGCGCCGACCCGAGGGCCCCGCCGGTCGCGGATCGTCTTTGTTGGCGACGACAACGAGGCTCCGGATGGTGGCCCTCCACTCGTCGAGCTTCTCCGCAGCAGGAGGGAAGTCGAGGAGCAGCTGCGCGCACGCGCCAAAGCTTCCGCTGGTGTGGGCGGCGGCGACAGCTGCATGGATCGCGGCGCGCTTCGACTTCTAACTACGTTAGAAGGAGCTCCGTTATGACCCAGCGGCTGCGTGCCATTTTCGCCAGCGCTTCGGCGAACGTGCTGAACCCCTTCATCTCGCGGATGACGCACAGGGCTCTTCCCATGGCGGTGCCCAGGGTCACCAACATGGTGACGCTGCTCGGCGCGCACACCATGGGAAGAAAGCGTGGTGGTTGCCGGTGTGGGCGTCCTGGAGGTCGCTGCGCCGCCCGGAGGTGGCACAATGACACCCCTGGAGGGCCCCGTGCCACCTGCGGGGGCCCAGCTCCATCTTTGGATCC
This sequence comes from Aegilops tauschii subsp. strangulata, assembly GCF_002575655.3. Classification (NCBI taxonomy): domain Eukaryota; kingdom Viridiplantae; phylum Streptophyta; class Magnoliopsida; order Poales; family Poaceae; genus Aegilops; species Aegilops tauschii. The sequence continues at coordinate 270,323,909 of NC_053037.3, read as the reverse complement.
GGCGACGTGTAGCTGGTCGTCTGGCGCGCGAACGACGCCGCTCGCCAGGCTCCGACTGCCTGGGCGATTCTGGTGCTCGCGGACCGCGGCTCGGGTCCTGTCCGCGACCGGTCCACTGCTCGTCCGCACCGGCACGGGCTGTTCGGCTCCCAACGAGCCGGTCGCCGTGGCCGTCTTCTTCTTAGGAGCCATGGCGACGAAGAACTGCTAGGCTAACTACTAGACCAGGTTCTCACAATTGCGCCCCCCTACCTGGCGCGCCAAAGATGTCGGTGTGGAACAACACCTATGGGATCACAAGAATCCCTACTACGGTTGCCGGGGCGCGGGGTTGCGAGAAGAGCAGGGCTAGTAGACAGCACAAGGATCGTTTACCCAGGTTCGGGCCGCGAGGATGCGTAAAACCCTAGTCCTGCTTTGGTGGGTGTATTTCAGAGAGTTCTTGAGCTCTCGAACTAGCTGTGGTCAGTGCGTGGTTCGAAAGAGCCGAATCCTTCTCCAGTATGCCATGGGCCTCCTTTTATAGTTGGAAGGGGCTGCCACAGTGGCACACATGAGGTGGAAAGGCGTCCAGTGCCCTGAGCTTATCGCTCGTATTACAGGACAAGACGCATTTAATGCGTAGCTTAGGTGTCCCCTTGCTTTATTGGGGACGGGGGCGAGGCCCGTCCCGTCCGTCGACGCTCCTCCTCGCCTTGACACGCGCCCTGGCCAGTGAGGTGCGTGGTGCCATGCAGGCAGGCAGGCAGCTGAGGTGGCGCAGTGGCGGAGCCTTCACGAAGATCTACATGCCGCCACGCAGGCGCTCGATGAGTTGGCCTGGGAGCTGCATGTTGCCACGCAGGTGCCCGCCCAGCTGGTTGGGCTAGCAGCTGCATGTGAACGGTGGTGGAAGCTTGGTTGGCGCGGGCCTGGCGGTGGCCCCGCTGGCGTCCTTGGCAAGGGCCTTGCCGGGTGGCCCGGCAAGGGTCTTGCTGTGGCGCGCTGTCGTCCCCCGCAAGGGCGTTGCCGGGGAACTGGTGGCCTTCCTCGGCAAGGATCTTGCCGAGAATTGTCATCTTCTAATCCTCATCTGATCTTGAATATGTCTTCACAAAGATCTGCATGCCACCACAGAGGTGCCTTCCCAAGCCCTGGCTCCACGTCGATGATGGCGTTGGGGACCGTGGGCTCAAGGGTGGCTCGCTCTGTTGGTGTGGGGCGAGCTGCCCCGGCAAGGGTCTTGCCGGGGCTGTCGAGGCTGCCCCGGCAAGGGTCTTGCCGGGGGAACCTGCTTTGTCCCTCTGCTCTTTGTGGTATTGGCCTTGGCGTTGCTCTGGTTATCTTGGGCTTCGGTCTTACCTTGGTTCACCTCCCCTTTTTCCGCTTGGTGTGGCCGTAGGCGCGGCTCCGACTGCCCGTGCATAGGTATAGGGGTACAAAAACGCACCCCTCTTTTTGTACACCGACACCCTCTTTGTGTAAACCTTGCATATTATGAGAGAAAAGGCATTAGAATTACTCCATAAAGCATTATTATGCATAAAAACATTATAAATAATAGTAGTAAAACATGATGCAAAATGGATGTATCATGGTGCAATCTCGGTAGGGATTCGCCAAACGCTGCTGGAACCAATCTAAGGAGAAAACGGAGTTTTGGGAGAGGTACGGCCGCCGCCGGGGCGTGGGATTTGGTGTATCCAGCCCCTCCCTCTCCCCTTCTATTTATAGGAGGCAAGGGAAAGTCTTGGGACCCAACCTTGGCCCCTCCTCCAAGGGAGGGGGAGCTGGCCTAGGGACGAATCGTCCCTCCCCAAGACACCTCTCTGGTCAATAACCAATAGCGGGACCTGGATGTCCATATTGGTTCACATATTCCATGAGGATCATTATCGGTTGAACCACGATGTCAAGGATTCAGTCAATCTAGTATGGAATTACCTTTGTTCGACGATATGTTACTTGACCGTTGGTATCACCATACCTAGTTCAATGTCATTATCGTAAAGTCTCTTTACTCGTTCTGTCATAAGAGATCCCGTGACTAAACTCATTACTCACATGAAGCTTCTTATGATGTTGTATTACCGAGAGGGCCCAAAGTATCTCTCCGTCACTTGGAGTGACAAATCCCAGTCTCGATCCATGCAACCCAACAGACACCTTCGGAGATACCTGTAGAGCACCTTTATGATCACCTAGTTACGAAGTGACGTTTGATAGCACACAAGGCATTCCTCCGGTATCCGGGAGTGACATGATCTTATGGTCTAAGGAACTGATACTTGACATGAAGAAAGCAATAGCAAATAAACTAAGCAATATGATATGTTGCTAAGCTTACAGTTGGGTCTTGTCCATCACATCATTCTCCTAATGATGTGATCCCGTTATCAAACGACAACCCATGTCTATGGTTAGGAAACCTTGACCATCGTTGATCAATGAGTAGTCTAGTAGAGGCTTACTAGGGACATTGTGTTGTTTATATATCCACACATGTATTTAGGTTTCCGGTCAATACAATTCTAGCATGAATAATAAACATTTATCATGAATGGGAAATATGATAATAACCTTTTTATTATTGCCTCTAGGGCATATTTCCAAGAGTTGCTACAAATCAAGCAAATGGAGCAACTTCCATGAAGAGACTCAACTCAACAGGCGCAACAGAGCAAAATATGGCTTTCCATATGACCGCAAGCGCTCGTATGAGCGGTCATATGGACTGCCAACAGCTCCACCATGTCTATACAAGTCACTTTCATGAAGGGACCAGAGCGAGAGGAGAACACTAGCCACCACCATACCATCCAAAACAAGAGAAGCTGGGACCTGAAGAACCATCGAGGATCTTCTTAGTTTTGGTCCTTTCATCTCCATCATCCAAGCACGCCTTGGGCCCGGGGCTACTGTCGGTGTTCTGGGAACTAGAGTACCCAGACTTGCCTGCCTGTGGCCCATGGCGTGGCTCCATCGACGGCCTGGTACGGCCCATCTACACGACCGTCAAGACCAAACCCTCGTGAGGGGTCAAGCCTCGCGAGGCGGGCAACACCAAGACCTCCGGTGGGAGCAGCCATCCCAGGCGGCCATCTGAGGAGCGGAGATTCCTATGCAGGTGCCCAGCCTCATGAGGTTCGGGTGACGCAAGCCATGATGACTAAGGCCAGGCAGGCGCCAGCGGGCGTAGAGGACCCAGTTTCCTCTTTGGTGCTAAGGAGGCAAGCACAGTCGCGGTGTTCCCGAGGAATCAAGCAAAGGTTTCCATTCTAGTGCAACAAGACCAAGACCGCCAGGACGGATGTCATCACCGAGCCCACCGCAACGTCACGACCAGAAGCTTTGTAGGCGAAGACCACCTTTTGTAAGGATAAGTTGTACTACTTGTGCCCTTTCAAATTGGCCCCAATCGGATCCCTTCCCGCCTTCATTCGGGAGGAAGAGGACCAAGGCCACTATAAGTATAGGTTAGACACCACCGTAGAAGAGGATCCGAACCTGCTTGACTCATTCCCCCACCAGAGTAGACCTCGCAGTTTCTACAAATTAGGTTAGGCCAAGATATTTGAACTTGTGCAAACTAGTTCATCCTCAGCCCCTCGTGAGGCAAATCCACCACAAAGCAGGAGTTGGGTCTTACACCGCAAGGTGGACCGAACCTGGGTAAAACTGCCGTGTCCATCTTCTTCCTTGTTCATCGAGCTAGGCCGTGGGGGTGACAAGCTGGTTGGGTGGAGAGGTTGAGTTCTTCGCACACGCCCCAGAGTTCGAACCTTTCTTGGGTCTGTGAAGCCCTGAATCCGACAACTATTGGGTGTGCGGGTGTGGTGCCCGTGCCCGTGGCCGTAGCCTGCCCGGGCGACCGGGGGGAGGGGTTGAGGATCCGGGCGCGGGCTGCCAGGGGCCGCGCAGGCGCTAGCCGGAATAGGGCATCGGGAAGGAGGGGAGGTGGCCGGCGGCTATAGGTGGGCGCGGGGCAGTGGGCCGCCGGCACTGGCGGGCGCAGGCGGGGGCGGCCGCAACGCACCAGGGAAGGCACGCGTGGCTGCAATTGTGAGCGCGGCGGCAGAACCAGGCTGCGTTAGGGCGTAGCTGCAGCAGCAGCAATAGCAGGCGACAGGCGAAGCAGGTGCGGGGCTGGGGAGGGGTCGCGTGATGGAGGCACGGGCGGGAGTGCCGAGCGGCAGCGATGGGGCCGGCGAGCTGCGGCGGCTGGCGAGGGCAACGATGGCGGACGAGCGCAGCAAGCAGTGGGGCGCGGTCTGAAGTGGTGCGGCGCGGGCTGAGGTGGCCAGTCCATGATGGGGTGTGTAGTGGCAGCCGCAACAGCAAGGCAGTAGCTAGCGGGAGGTAGCAGGAGTAGGCAGGCGCGGCCAAGCGGAGCGAGCGTGCGCTGGGTGGCTCGGGGGCATCGGTGCAGCGTACGGCGAGGCTGGGTGCGGGGCCAGCGAGTGCAATGGGGCCTGGAACGGGCATGCGAGGGGAAGCAGGGGGCGTCGAGGGAGCGGCGGGCGCATGCGCCAGTAGCCCCGGGGCGCGGCTAGGGAGCCCAAGGTGCACGGGAACGCGACCACGGGCACGGCGACCGCGAGATCTCTCGGAGCTCGAGCGCGGAGTCTGGCGATGAGGTACGAGAGCGGGGGAGTGGGGAATCGGCGCAGGTGCTCACCCCTTTGACGAGGAGAGAGTCAGCGAGGCTTGGGGGAGTCCGTTGGAGGGGGGGTGATGAGGACGGGGTGGCGAGGTGGCATCGGGGACGAGCGCCGGCGAAGGCGTCGGGGCGCCGCTGCATCCACGGGTAGAGGGGGCGAGGAGGAATGGAATGGGGAGGGGTTAGGGTGTGCTTGGGGGTCGCGGGGGACCTTATCCAGAGTGGGGCGACGACTGGGAGGCAGGGGATGGCCGACACGTGGCCATCGTGGCGACGGGCGGCTGCCCGGCGTCTACCTCCCCTCTATGAACAAAGGAGGAGGGCGACACGGGGCGTGTTGGGCTGGGCCGTGCACTGTGCACTTGCGGCCCAGTTCAACAGCAGGGGAGTTTCTCTCTTTTTACTATTTTGGTTTATGTTTATTGTTTCTCTTTTTACAGTTTTAGTTTTCTTTTTTTTTGAATAGCTATTAGGTTTATAAAATATAGGAACAACACCTAAATTGGTGTTACATACCACTGCCACATTTAGTTTGAGGTTCAATTAAAATAGTTTAGTATATTTATAATTTAAAAAGCATTTAATAATTGTTTTTAGCCTCTGTTATATTCACAAAATGGCATTTAAATACTTTACAAAAGTGTTGGGTCATCACTATAATTAGTTATGGAATATTTGCCACACTTTGAACATTTTATTTTGCATGTTTGAGAACTTTGAATTTTGGACTTTAATTTGAATTTGAATTTGAATTATGATTTGGATCAAGTGAGGATTAGCAACAGTAATGTGATGACATGGCACCATTAACGGGGGATTCTGTAGCTTAATTATCCAGGCATCACACCTAGGCTGGCCAAGGAACCAACGAAGGATTGTCAAAATACAAGCAGATGATCGAATCAAGAAGCAGCTCTTTGAGAGGTCAAGGAGCACATCAAGACGACCAAGATTCAAGGTTGAAATGGCTTGAAGAAAAGGACAAGATAGAGCATGAGAAACAACCTTTGCCGGCAAGGCCGAGCCCACAATGCGCAGGACCGGCAAGCCCCCGCTAACCTTTGTCGGTGAGGTGTTGAGCCCGTAGGCAGTTAGCTTGAGTTTGGTGGCACGTGTTAGCATGCTGGAAGGAAAATCACCTGTATCGACGCCCGTCCAAATGGTGTGTCAAGATAATAGGAGTTAGCTAGGTAAGTGGTGCAACATCCTTGCTGGGGCTTCTCCTCCTCACGACACGTAGAGATGCATTTAATGCATTTTGTCCTAACTAGCAAAGTTAGGTAAGATAGCATTGTTTGCTATCTAGTCATTATGCAATTACCTTTTTGCCACTCTGGTAACCCGTTAAGCTATAAAAGGAGGGCCAGGGCAACCTTTACAAGGGTTCAAACCCGTTCAAACCCTACGCACACATGCATGTGTAGCTGCCCTCTCCTTGCGCCTTGCCAGGGGAGAGTGCTCCTTGTACTTATGCTTACACACATCAAAGACACCAAAGGAGGAGTAGGGTGTTACACCTCAATGGTGGCCCGAACCTAGGTAAAGATTGTTGTGTCCCCTATTGTTCCTGCTCTTTTTGTTTGGTGCATTCCCCTTTGCTGGATCGCCCCATAGATAGTCGTTCCACACTAACAGTAGACGATAATATATATTCATAGGAAGGAGTAAAATGTTCATATAGGATGGATGATCAAAATGTAGGACTACATCCATTATATACCGCAAGATCACCTAACGATATATTTGAATTCAACATAACATGGATTCAAAATTTGAAATTCAAGATCCTGTCATTTGTAATCATATAAAACGGGACATGACTCTTTCTTGTGGTGCGAATTGATTTGTTTTTGTTGTTGTCGAGGGAAGCGCAAATTGATTTGGTGTTGAACACGCTAATCTTGTTCTCCCATTTTTTAGATTTTTCTTGTAGTTTTTCAAAGGCATTTGTAGAAATATAGTAAAAGGGGACATGACTCTCTTTTGTCTTATATGAATTATCTTTTTTGTACACGTTAAGTTTGTTCTTCCAAACATGGAATCCACGCCTTGTTATCCCGAAATTTTCAAGGTAGAGTATCTCTTATCTCTTCTACCGCGAAACTCCTACCTCTTCAACCCGCGCCGCACTTTGTTATCCCAAAATTTCAACGCGTGCGAAAACTCCCTCCTTATCCAAAATCGGTCGCGTAGCCCAGACACGCGAAATCCCCCTTCTACCCCTCAGTCGGTAATGCCGCCTCGATGTTGCGTGGTCAAAACCGGTGGGGGTACTTTCGTAACTTACCCCACATTCGGACAAGCGCGTCCCTAAGCCATGGCTCCCCCTCCCTTCCCATTTGTTCCCCCATTCATACACCAAGGCCGCCAAAACCGTGAAACCCCACGCTCCTCCGTTGGCCTCCCGACCGCCGCCCAGCTAGAGAGCCTCTTCCTCGACGACGTTGTCCACAACAACAGCTCGACGTCCCTCATCCACCGCACTGGATGAGGATCCGTCATCGATCTTGTCGTCCCGCCGGTTCAGCCGCCCTGTCCTCCACCTCTAAGGAGCTGCCTCGATGTTCACCTCGTCTACCACGCCACCTCCATCCCCACAGCAACGTCTTCACCTGCCCAACCGGAACCGTAGCACCCTCACCAATTCCTCCGATGAAGCCAAGGCCTACTCGGCGCCACCAAGGAGGTTATGCACTCACTACTGCTTTTCATCTTCTATTCGATCTCACGGGGCTGCCGGTGCTCGATGCCAAGCAGCCATGGCGGGTCTTCATCGACGACACCATCGCCGGCCACTTCCTCCATGACTTCTCTCCCCCATGTCGTTGCTTTCTCGGCAGCGACGTCCACAACAACACTAGCTGCTGCTGCTACTCCGGCTCTCACTCGTGCTCCGGCTCTACTCTTACTGCCGATCGCACTGCTGCTCTGCTCTTGCTCTCGTTTGTGCTGATGCTCTGCTCTGCTCTTGCTGTCGGTCGCGCTGCTGCTCTACTCTTGCTCTTGTCCGTGCTGCTACTCTGCTCTGCTCTGCTCTTGCTGTCGGTCATGCTGCTGCTATGCTCTTGCTATCATTCGTGCTGCTACTTTGCTCTGCTCTTGTTGGTTGCGCTGTTGCTCTGCTCTTGCTGTCATTCGTGTTGCTCTCTGCTCTGCTCTTCTCTTGCTGTCGGTCATGCTGTTGCTCTGCTCTTGCTCTCGTTTGTACTGCTACTCTGCTCTGCTCTTGCTCTCGCTCGCACTGCTGTTGCTACACGACCTGCTGGAACTATAGGAGTTGCTGCTTTAGCTCTCGCTCACGCTGCTGCTGCACGAGCTGCTCACTGCGAATGTGTTACCTGTTCGAGCGGTTGCTGATTTAGATCACTGCTTCTCTACTACTAGTGCTCGAGCAGCATAAACTCTATTGCAGTGCTCTGCTACTAGTGCCATCAGTTTTGTTAGTAAAATTCAGTTTCGACAGTAAAATTCACTTTTGAGTGTAAAGTTCAGTTTCTTCAGTTAACTTTAGAGTCAACAGTATTCACAACATCTGTTGGAGCGGCCGCGGCGCGGCTGATGCATTTTACATTTAACACTTTTTGGTGATGTATTTTACATCATCTATTGCAGGTGCTATTAGAATTCCACTGCAGATTAACGTTGTCTGCCTTGTCCTGCTTCAGCCTCACCGTCGTACACCTCCCCAGAGCTGCTTCAACAATGGAACTGTCCATCACAGCGGAGCAGTACTCTCGGCACCATCTCCAGAGGCCTCAGATCTTCTTCCCCGCCTCCGACAGTCACACCAGCATCACCATCCTCCACATCCAACCTAATGATATTGAGGTTGACAAGGCTACGCCAAAGGGTTGTACACTCGTCACATCACTTTTTTACTCCACATTCATGTCGGTCCCTCAGGGATCCTTTGGTTCAAAGCAGTTGCAAATCTAGAAAGAAATGAACTGTGGTCACAAAGTTAACAGGGAGAAAACTAAATGCTCTTTTAAACGACAATTTGAATTGGTTTAGCAAGATAGCCATTATATGATATTCATGTGGACCAAATAAGCTCACAAAATTTTAGATTACAACGGGAACATGTGCTATTACTAAATTGAGTTTTTAAGATATAATTTTTAACCGGAATAATGGACCTACTTATATTGTCCATATAAGCTCAAAAAAATTCAGAGTACAATAGAGCACATGTAGTATATATTCAAAAACTTAATCTTTCTTTTCAAAAAATATTCGTTTCATGCCGGCAAGAAGACACACTGAGAACACGTGCTAATGAGAAATATGAATAGTTTCTCCCATATAACAATCAGTGAGGTAGTAGTACTGTAAGTGTAGATGGGCCTGGGAGTGGAGCTAGTTGGCTTGGTCCAAAGTAGTGGTAGTAGAAAAACATTTTTTGAGGGCAGGCATCAGCCTGTTGAAGACTGCCTAAAATCGCCACTCGTTCAAAGAAAAAGTGCAGGTAAACATAGGAAATGGAAACTTTCCTATGGTAATACTATTCATGCATTTGGTTAGAAGGAATGGAGCAAAGCAAAAATGGATGATGTTTTTCCTTTGGTGTCTCTTTCAAACAAAAAATGTAGGAATTTTAATATCCACTTGGACGTCCTTTTCAAACTACTATGCATGAAGAACAGGACTAAGTGCGTTACTGGCATAATAAGATTCTAACTTTACATTTTCATGTGGTTTGACTTTAGTTTGACCATGTTTCTCTCCATTCGAGTGTTCTTCCAATTCATGTGAACCAAACACCCAGGTTGATAGAAATCCTGTGTTTGCAAATGCTCTGTTTTGCACGTGCATTCCTATCCTGTTCCTGTGTTCTTCCTTTCCCCGTGTTTTTAGAACCCTCCAATTCTAAGGAGCCCTTATAGATTTACTTCATTTTTAGATAGGTGTCAACGAAAACTCAGTGTCTTTTGTCCCTCTCCTGCCATGTCGTCATCCGCCCCACCTGAGGTGCACCATCGATGGAAGCGTCCACCGCAGTAGAGATCTCCCCTGCAGGCCTTCTTTCGCCGCCTTAGATCATCTTCCCCGTTGCTGGTAGCCACGCCAACTACATTACCATCGTCGACGAAGCAGATGAACCTGAGGACTACACAGTTCCTGAAGAGAGGCCACACTATTTCATGTCTATTTACGTTATACATCAATTATTATTACCTACTACTTTATCGTCCTGTTCACGTCTTAGACTCCGAGTCAGGTCCAAACTAATGTTCAAACTTGAGTTCTAAAATGCCTGTGGGGCACATATGAAAGCAACAACCAATGTTATCTCTGTCTACTATCCAGTTCATCTTGGGCCTTCTATGTGTTTCATGTTGGGTGGGGAACAAACAGTAGAGGAGCCATCGTCTATCTTTTTAAACTAAAGCTATCATTTGCCCGCTATCATTAGTTTTGGATCTATCCACTTGTTGGTACAATCAGTCTTGATTTCTGCACGCACCCCTTAGGCCTTACATAATCTAACTATGTTTTTTATTATGCATGTCAATTATTATACACAATCATACTGAACATGTAGAGAAACCAAGAAGACCGTTGCGTGGGAATATAAGGTCAAGCAGATGCCGCTCCATGGTGGAAGCAGTGGGCCCCCTTCCCCCATTCCAGATTGTATTCCAAAGGAAGATAACTGTTCACAGGGGGATTCAGAGGGAGCAGACCACTCCTATTTACCACTGAAGTGTTTGCTCTAACCTGGCATGTTGATGTTGGTCATATCATGCATATGGCGCCTCGAAAATGCTTACTTTATACATCTTATATGTCATTAACTTAGTTTAGATTTGCTTTGTGTGAATGCCACCTATTTGGTTTCTATATCATATATGTAATTATGCAATGCCATCTTGTTTAGCCAGGCATCATATACGTGAATCATGCAATACCATCCTATTTAGCCAGTCATCGTATATGTGAACTGTATCGTGCCATACTGTTTTTTTCATCATGTATTTCATTTGTCGACAATGTTTGTACATTCATCTACTCTTCCTATGCCTCAACCATTTGAGTCGGTGATGGGAAAATCTGGAGTGAAAAAAAGGTCGAGAAGTATGTGCTACCTTTCGATGCAGATTTCTTGTTGGTTACAGATAGCTCCTCAGAGGAGGATTTAGATACAGATGACCACTCATATTCCACCCCGAGGCGTATGCTCTAACTTGGCAAGGTTATATTGCTAAAACATGCATATGGTTTCTTGCATTACCATGCCATCTGCTTAGATTAGACATGCTTTGTGTGAATGCCTCCTGTTTAGTATCAATATCAGACATGTGAATTATGCAATGCCATGTTTTTAGCCAGTTATCATATATGTGAATTATGCACCGACATATTGTGTAGCCAGGCATCATATATGTGAATTATCTCGTGCCATCCTTTTTTTCATTACGTATTCCATTTTTCGACAATATTTGTATATTGAACTACTCTTCATGTCCATCAGCCATTTGAGTCGGCAATGGAAAAATCTGGAGTGAAAACAAGGTCTTCAGAGCAGACAATGGTACCTATTGAAGCATATATCTAGATGGTTACAGGTAGCTCCTCGGACGAGGATTTGAAGATAGATGACCAGTCCTATATCCCACCTAAGGTGTATGCTCTAACTTGCAATGTTTATATTTCTCATATCATGCATATAGTTTAGACATCATATACACAATATCCAATGCCATATGCTTAGTTTAGAGATCATACATGCGAGTGCCATCTTCTTAGTATATGAATCAATTATGTGAATTATATCATGCCATCATGTATATTTAGACAACATGTATGTGAGTTATTTCATCCTAGCCTATTTTAGAAAGACATCATATAGTTATGTCATGTCATCCTGTTTAGATACTCATCATATGTTGAATTATAACATTCTATCCTATTAAGTTATCTATCATATATCTAAAACTGTGTCATGCTATCCTGTTGAGTTAGCCATCATATATGTGAAATTGTGTCATGCTGTCCTGTTTGGTTAGACAACTTATATATGAATTACCACACCCGTCTATCATACAATGTATGTACATTCAATTTCTTTTCTTTTTATCAGCCATTTGAATTGGAGGGGGTGATGGCAGTATCTAAGGGGGTAAAAATCTGTTCTTCACAAAAGATGGTGATACCCATCGATGCAGATAGAACCATGGTTGTACTGGCCCACAAATAGCCACACCACACATAATCGGGACTCTTCTAGATTGTACACCTACACCATTGGACAGAGAACCAGCTACACCCCATCTAGCCCCAATCCCAACGGATAGTAACCCACTTCTAGTTGACGCAGCACCATGTCCACCATAGAGTACCCCCACACGGGAAGTTAGTAACGCAACTGCAGTGCCCAAAGCACGAAGACCACCACGGCGGACCCAAACTCCACATTTAAAGCAGAAGAGCAACTATTCTCAAGTCAGATTCCATAGCTATGGTGCATACTACTTTGCTCTTGCATCATTGTATTTACTCATACCAACTAATTTTTGAATTTGAAGGATCCAATTGAAACTCCAATGGTGCAACAAGTATGTTTTAACCTATTTCTTTAACGGGATTGCTGTTCTAACTTCTTGCTCTATGTTGATTTCAGTTTCAGTTGTATAAACACTTCTGTTCTCATGTCATGCACATTACAAGTGTTGTTAGTGTTGTGTAGTTCCCCACACTTATATTCTGTCTATGCTGCTGCGTCTTAAAAAGATATGATTTGCACCGTGCCTCTATCTTGATTTGGCAACATAAACTAGAATGATATAGATAATACAGTGACCATAATACATAGATATATGTTTGTTTCATGCTGTTATCCTGTCCACCTTACAACTGAACCGGTTTACCAAAATGAGTTTCATATACTACATGCTAAACCTATGATGTGTCTGCTTGTTTCTCTTGTAGAATGCCGACAGAATATTGGAGAAGAGCACCCCATTATGCAATAGTAGAGAAAGTAATGCAGATAAGGTTGAAGATAGTGAGACAATCCGGTTGGTCTGCAAGAAAGGTGATAAAAACTATCTTGTAGACAGTGAGACAACCCCAAAGTCCTGCCTTGATGTAGTGTTCGAGTTACTGGCCACTACCGCTGACACAAGCTCTTCGAACACGCTGCCAGAATCACTTAGGCTTCTTGAGTCTTAGCTACAAGCTGAAAGGCGTCAGTCATATGTGATGCGACAAGATGTCGAAGGACTAAGGAAGTCCCTGCAGATTTCAGATGCATACTTTCTGGTGCAACAGCAAGCGTTGGAGGATTTTAGCGCCAAATAAGAGAAAGCTAATAAGCTTGCTAAGCTTCTTGCCAGCATGGTGGATACCCATGATATCATTTCTTGAGCTCTTCTGAAGTGGTTCCAGTTCTGGACTTGTCTTGCTGCCGCGTTTATTTGCACTGGTGGCCAATTTAGACGCCTAGTGTATGTAATAAGATGGTTTGTTCACTATATTTGCACTAGTGGCAAACTTTGTTGCCAAGTGGATGTACTATTTGTAATAGCCGTAATAGCATAGCGTAAGTGCTTGCTTATTTATTTCCTTATTGTCTTGTTTGTTTGTTTTCTTGTAGTCACTGCAGTTCTTTTTCCGCGGTAACCTTTTTATTTAGAATTAGGCCACAATAACCATGGGCAACATCCAGACCGTTGTAACCATGGTCCTGCTACCTGATGTGGTGACCATGGCCCTCCTATGATACATATGATCCATGGGCCTTCTACGGGCCATAGAATCAGTGGGCCTTCTGTGGGCTGTATGATCTATTGGCCAAACATGGGCCATACTATTCATGGACCAATAACGGTCCGCAATGTGGGCCGTAAACGGTCTAGAATGGGAATCGTCTGTTTATGGGCCGACCATAATGGGCCGTTAATAGGCCGGCATGTATAACATGCTTAATTCTATCGACACACATAACGGGTTGTTAATGGGCCGTATTAGATGACGCTGTGAAAACGGCTCACTGGATTAACGGGCCACAAACGGGATGGCGGTAACCACAAGCTGAATTTGGCCTATCAGCGGAACATGCCAGTAACGGACTGTAAGTAATCATATACTGGAAATGAGCCCAAGAATAAATGGGCCTTTAGAAGGCCGAAAGATAACATGGGCTGGAAACGGCCCAATAGAATAATGGGCCGTTAATGGGTATAAAGTGATATATTGTTCATTATGGGCCAGTTTTAGCACGGGAGTTAAAGGGCCTAAGTTACAAAGGGCCTCATACGGGCCGACAGATGTCATGAGACATTCATGGCCCTGAAGTTACAACGGGCTGGAAACATATTAGAGGGTCCAGATGATGCTACTAGGCCTAATTCGGATAGGTCATAGCGGGCCGCGAGTTAGCAGGCTATAAATGGTCTATATGCAAACAGGCCGTTAACAGGCTTTCCATGGTCCGGCCCGCTACCTATTTACCAAGTCAAATGGGCCGGCCTTTTGACCTAAATGGACCACTACTAGGCCAAGCCATGTGTCGACGTATCATAGGCACGTCCTGTCCATTCGCTGGATGACATCTATCCCAACGAGGAGCATATGGACAGGACGCGTATCATCTAGCAAAGTAGTGGTCCATTGTGACAAACATGTCATGGATGACTATCTTGATTCTGTCATAAAATCATCATGGATGTACATGCATGACAGAAAACGTGACCTACTTTGACAAACACGTATCATCACAGAAGTGTTTTTTGTAGTGAAAGTTCATAAAACACTCAATTACTTTCAATGATCCCACCAAACACACCACAAAAGAAGATTACATTGCATAGAGAGAGAAGAAGCCATCTAGCTGCTATTTATGGACTCATAGGTCTATGGTGAACTACTCACACATCATCGAAAGGGCAAAAAGGTTGATGTAGAAGCCCTCCATGATCGATTCTCCCTCTAGCAAAGTACCGGAAAAGGACTCTAGATGGGATCGCGAAAGAACAGAGGCTTGTGGTGGCGGAAAAATTGTTTTGGGTGGCTCTCTGGGGTTTTCCCCGTATTCGAGAATTTATAGAAGTGGAATTAGGCCAGACAGAGCCCCACAAGGCATCAGGGCGCACCGTGTTGCCTTGTCGTCTTCTCGTTTCACGTCTGGTCTCCTCCCAAAGCTTCGAGTGTCCTTTATGTCCAGAAATAAATCATCAAAAAGTTTCGTAGAGTTTGGACTCCGTTTGGTACAGATTTTCTTAAAAACCAAAAGCAAGAAGAAAACAACAAGTGGCACTAGGCACTGGGTTAATTGGTTAATTAGTTCCCAAAAATGATATAAAATTGCATAAAAATTATCTAAGATTGGTAATATAATAGCATGAGATACGTTGGAGACGGATCAACGACGTGCACACCCGTGGCCATGATCCCATGATCTCCTCACCCTGAGCCCCTCCGTGCTTGCAACCATGTCCTAGTATGTACTGAATGTGGTAACCTGTCGGTGATTTGAGCACTACTCTAGCCACTAATCCGGCGAGCATTTTCGAGCCGTTGAAGTACAAGGTCCAATGCGAATATGCACTGTGCACTCTGGGGAGCTCAGCTTCCGTCCATTCGGCCACAAAATCTGCCAGCACCTGAGTTTAATAGTTCGGCGCCGTTTATATGTGATACGTCTCCATCGTATCTAATTTTTTTGATTGTTTCATGCCAATATTATACAACTTTTCCATATTTTTGGCAACATTTTATATGATTTATTGGACTAACCTATTGATCTAGTGCCCAGTGTCAGTTCCTGTTTGTTGCATGTTTTTTGTATCGCAGAATATCCACATCAAGTGAAGTCCAAACGCGATAATTTTTTTTGGAGAATTATTTTGGAATATTTATGATTTTTGGGAGGTGGAATCAACACAAACGGGGGCCCACAGCCACCACAAGACACGAGGGCGCGCCCCAGGGCCCAGGCGCATGGTGGTGGGTTGTGCCCTCCTCGTAAGTCGGTTGGAGCTCTACTTTTTACGCAAGGAAGCTTATATCCGGAAAAACATCGTGTTAAAATATCAGTGTAATCGGAGTTACGGATCTCCGCGAATATAAGAAACGGTTTTCAGCCAGAAAACAGGAACGCGAAAAAGAAGAGAACAAAGAGGGAGATTCAATCTCAGAGGGGCTCCTGCCCTCCGCCGCCATGGGGGCCATGCACCAGAGGGGGAACTCTCCTCCCATCTAGGGGGAGGCCAAGGAAGAAGAAGGAGGAGGGGGGCTCTCTCCCCCTCTATCCCGGTGACGTTGAAGCACCACCGGGGCAATCATCGTGACAGTGATCTACACCAACAACTTCACCGCCGTCAACACCAACTTTCCCCCTCTATGCAGCGGTGTAACCTCTCTTCTACCCGTTGTAATCTCTACTTAAACATGGTGCTAAACCGATGAGCACATGGGTACGTCATACATGATATTTCATAAAAGTGCACAATTTAGTTGGAAAGAATTATTAAGCCGATTCAAGCAAACACATGGCCAGGTGAATGCTAACTTAAGTTCATACCAAAATCCTGAACACATGGCTGCACTTTCATCTCCATTGTTGTTGGTTGAACTTAGGTATCACATGGAAGAAATGCAACAACCTATGAGCTCTTGAAGCAACCGGTTTGGAGGAACAAGTTTGGAGATAACAAGTTTCAAGTGAAGCTGATGCTGTCAGTTTTTACCTCTGATGTTTCATTATGCCACACCCATGTGGTGGAGAGATGGGCCATAGGGGTATATCCACAGAACCTACATCAAATTACCTTTCCAATGCAAAAAACCTCACATCATTTGGAGTTGTGAGTCAAAAGTTCTAGCCAATCTCGTGGAACGTGTCCAGGCTGTCAAGGCTTCGCGAATTCCCGAGGAGCTCTCCAACAACTCCCAAAGTTGACTGCTTATTCCCCCAAGGAAGCCATGCAAACCTGCTTAATTTTCAAACAATTTTCACACCTAGCTAAGGGGGTTGTCCCTGCTATAAAACCCCATCTCCCCCATCATCTGGAAAACCTTTTGTCAAACCATTCAGCTACAAGCTTATGCAGCAAGACTGCTAGAGAGATCCGAGAGACATTGCTACCTTTGCTCTTGTGAGTTCATTCGGATTTGCGAGAAGGAGCCTCTGGTTCCCCCTAGTTCGTGCTCTACGGTTCCGGTCGTTTTGTGTGGATTAGTCCCGGTTTATGGTTCTGCGATTGTTCGGACAACGGGTTGGAGTTCTTGTAGCTTCGATCAGCCATCCCAAATGTACGGGTTGCATCCAACCTTGGTAGGTATAAAGCTAGTTATCATGACTGCTTGCAGCTAGTTATCCCTTCCGATTCGGTCCTACGATGTGAAGATCGGGCCACGCTCGGGTGTGAACTCGTTCATTGGGTTGCCACCTATCATCTGGCATCAAAGCCTTCGTTGACATGGTAGGATTTGTTATCCAAGTTTATATTGCTAGATTTGCTCTTGTGAGTTTATTCGGATTTGCGAGAACGAGCCTCTGGTTCCCCCTAGTTCGTGATCTACGGTTCCGGCTGTTTCGTGTGCATTAGTCGCGGTTTGTGGTTCTACGACTGTTCGGATAGCAGGTTGGAGTTCTTGTAGCTTCAGTCAGCCATCCCCAAAGTATGGGTTGCATCCGACCTTGGCAGGTATAAAGATAGTTATGCCGGCTACTTGCTGCTAGTTATCCCTTCCGATTTGATCCTACGACGTGAAGATCGGGCCACCCTTGGGTGTGAACTTGTTCATCGGGTTCCCACCTATCATCAATGCTATATATTATTTCTCAATGATCTATGGCTATCTTATGATGTTTGAGTAGATCTGTTTTGTCCTATGGGTTGATAGATGATCGTGGTTTGTGTGAGTTGTATGTTTTGTTTTGATGCTATCCTATGGTGCCCTCCGTGTCGTGCAAACGTGAGGGATCCCCGCTATAGGGTGTTGCAATACGTTCATGGTTCGCTTATGGTGGGTGGCGTCAGTGACAGAATACACACACCCGAGTAAGTGGGCTATTGCGCATGGGAGTAAAGAGGACTTGATACTTAATGCTATGGTTAGGTTTTACCTTAATGCTCTTTGATAGTTGCGGATGCTTGCTAGAGTTCCGATCATAAGTGCATATGATCCAAGTAGAGAAAGTATGTTAGCTCATGCCTCTCTCTCATATAAAATTGCAATAATGATCACCGGTCTAGTTATCGATCACCTAGGGATAAGTGACTCTTGTGTGACAAAAGCTATCTACTTTTATTATCTTGCAATTTATTCATAGTTTTATTCGCACAAAGTACTTCTAGTTTTATTCTTGTTCTAGGTAAAGCAAACATTAAGTGTGCGTAGAGTTGTATCGGTGGTCGATAGAACTTGAGGGAATATTTGTTCTACCTTTAGCTCCTCGTTGGGTTCGACACTCTTATTTATCGAAAAAGGCTACAAAAGATCCCCTATACTTGTGGGTTATCAAGGCCTTTTTATGGCGCCGTTGCCAGGGAGCAATAGCGTGGGGTGAATATTCTCGTGTGTGCTTGTTTGCTTTATCACTAAGTAGTTTTTATTTCTAAGTTGTTCTCTATCTTTAGTTATGGATATGGAACACGAAATACCAAAAAAAGTAGTTGTACTTTCTACTCATGGAGATTGGGAACCTCCTAAAACCCTGATGCTCACTATATGAAAAATATTAAACACTACTTCGATAATCCTGAAAAAAACCCATTCAACTTGATAATGGGAGACATGTTGGATCAACGTGAATAATTTAGGGATTATCGCTTGACACAAAAGGTGAAACTCTTATGGGATCAAATTGATATGTTGCATTGGCATGCTTGGAATTTATGCCAGAGATATGATTATACCTGTTGCTCTAGGATGAAGGCTACACACCTTCCCTTTTCATGCAAATTTAATGATAATGAAACCTTGGCTTCTTATGCTAATGGTAGATATGATTACTATGATGTGGAACGAATAGAATAATTTGTTGCTTTTAAGGGTTCTTATGAAATTGAATCTCTGTCTGAATAGTATGAAGCTTATGATGATTCTATTTATAGACCTGAAAATTTTGCTATACTTAAATATTGCTGTGAGAATTATAAATACAATGTCGATATTGATGCGTTTATTGAGAAAGTCTTCGCTGTCCAAGGAGAGACTAATATTTTGCAGGAATCTATGGAAGAACAAATTGATGACACTTTGAGCTCATTGGATGAAAAAGATGACAAGGAGAGCGAAGAACAAAAGGAGGAAGAGCAGATTAGCTACCCGTGCCCACCTTCTAATGAGAGTAACTCCCCAACTCATACATTGTTTAATTTCCCTTCGTGCTTATTGAAGGATGACTGCTATGATAATTGCTATGATCCCATTGATTCATTTGAAATATCCCTTTTTGATGAACATGATGCTTGCTATGCTTGTGGCCAAGATGCCAATATGAATTATGCCTATGGAGATGAACTTGGTATAGTTCCTAATTGTTGCTATTGCACCCACACATGATAGTCCTATTATCTTTTTGAATTCTCTAAACTACACTATATCGAAGAAGTTTGCACTTATTAAGGATTACATTGATGGGTTGCCTTTTCCATTACACGTCATAATTTTGATGAATATAATATGCATGTGCTTGCTTCTCCTACTTGCAATTATTATGAGAGAGGAACTACATCTCTGCCGCTCTATGTTTCCAATACGATAAAATTGCAAGAAACTACTTATGCTATATATTGGCCTTTAATTGATGTGCATGAATTGTTCTTGTATGACATGCCAATGCATAGGAAGAGAGCTAGACTTCATCATTGCATGATATATGTTGCTTTGTGATCACCACTAAATTATAAATCATTTCTAATTAAAATTGGCTTTGATATACCTTGGGATCCGGGTGGATCAGTTACTTGAGCACTTTATGCCTAGCTTAATGCTTTAAAGAAAGCGCTGCCAGGGAGACGATTCAGAAGTTTTAGAGAGTCATTTTATTCTGCTGTGTGCTTTTATAAAGTTTAAAAACAAAAAATATAGAGGGGAACCTAAAACTTTTTCAAAAAGAAAAGTGAAAGTGAGAAAGATGAACACCGTTGAAGTGGGGGACGTCCTTGAACTTTGTTCATGCCCATGGAAACTTTGTGAATCTCGATTACAGAAACTTTTCAACAAAAATAATTATCCCATTTTACAAATCCATTGTATTATAAAAATAATGTGCCATGATTTGCCTTTAGGATGATTATATTGCTTGTTGGTATGTGCAGTGCAAAAACAGAAACTTTTGTTGTAGTGTGTGAATTTACATTTTTTACTGGAGCATCAATTTTTTTTGAAATTTTTACACAGTAATTCTATGAAAATTGTTTAATGTTCCTAATTGTTCAGAATTTTTGGAGTTACAGAAGTATGGTCAATGCTCAGATTACTACAGATTGTCCTGTTTTTGACAGATTCTGTTTTTTGATGCATTGTTTTACTTGTTTTGATGAAACTATCGATTGTATCGGTGGTATAAGCCATGGAGAAGTTATATACAGTAGCTAAAATGCAAAAACAAAATGAATGGGTTTGCAACAGTACTTAAAGTATTGATTTGCATTATTATACTGACGGATCTCACCGAGCTTTCTGTTCAGTTTTGTGTGGATGAAGTGTTCAACGATCGAGGAGGTCTCGATATGAGGAGAAGGAGGAGAGGAAAGAGTTCATGTTTGGGGATGCCCAAGGCGCCCCAAGTAAATATTCAAGGAGACTCAAGCATCTAAGCTAGGGTATGCCCCAGAAGGCATTCCATCTTTCTTCAACAAGTATCGATATGTTTCAGTTTTCGTTTCGTTCACGTGATATGCGTAAATTTTGGAGCATCTTTTGTGTTGATTTTTCCGTTTCCTTTTATGCACCATGCTGGTATGAGATAGTCCATGGTTGATTTATAGAATTCTCATTGCACCTCACTTATATTTTTTGAGTATGGCTTTATAGAATGCTTCATGTGCTTCACTTATATCTTTTGAAGTTGGATTGCCTGTTTCTCTTCACATAGAAAACAGTTATTTGTAGAAAGCTCTTTTGTTTCACTTATATTTATTAGAGCATGGTATTTTGTAGAAAGAATTAAACTCTCATGCTTCACTTATATCTATTTAGAAAGTCAACAGGAATTGGTCATTTGCATGGTTAGTCATAAAATCCTACATAAAACTTGTGGATCATTGAATGTGATATGTTTGATTCCTTGCTATAGTTTTGCAATATAGAGATGATAATATGTGGGAGGTACTAGTAAACGGTTGTGGTTAGTAAGAATATTGGTATTAAGGCTTGTGATTCCCGAAGCATGCACATATAGTCTCTCGTTATGCTATGAAGTTGGAGCATGATTTATTATTGATTGTCTTCCTTATGAGTGGCGGTCAGGGATGAGCGATGGTCTTTTCCTACCAATCTATCCCCCTAGGGGCATGCGTAGTAGTACTTTGCTTCGAGGGCTAATAAACTTCTGCAATAAGTATATGAGTTCTTTATGACTAATGTGAGTCCATGGATTATACTCACACTTACCTTTCCGCAATTTGCTAGCCTCTACGACACCGTGCATTTCCCTTTCTCACCTCGAGAGTCGGTGCAAACTTCGCCGGTGCATCCAAACCCCGTGATATTATACGCTCTATCACACATAAGACTTATTATATCTTCCTCAAAACAGCCACCATACCTACCTATGATGGACTTTCCATAGCCATTCCGAGATATATTGCCATGCAACTTTCACCGCTTCCATTTTGATGACTTGAGCATTCATTGTCATATTGCTTTGCATGATCATAAGATAGCTAGCATGATATTTCCATGGATTATCCTTTTTTTGATATCTCTGCTATGCTAGATCATTGTACATCCTGGTACACTTCGAGAGGCATTCATATAGAGTCATACTTTGTTTTAGGTATCGAGTTGTAATTTTTATTTTTTCTTGAGTTGTAAGTAAATAGAACTGTGATGATCATAATTATTCATTATTAGAGCATGTCCTAGTGAGAAAGGATGATGGAGACTATGATTCCCCCACAAGTCGGGATGAGGCTCCAGACAAATATATAAAAGGAAAAAGTGAGGCCAAAAAGAGCCCAAGAAAAAAGAAAAAAAGAAAAGAAAAAATTAGAGAAAAGAGAGAAGGGGCATGCTAATTCCACACTTGTGCTTCAAAGTAGCACCATGCTTTTCATATAGAGAGTCTTCTATGTTATCACTTTCATATACTAGTGGGAATTTTTCATTATAGAATTAGATGCGCACCCAGTTAGTTTTCATATTGAGCATTCATACACTTACAGCTCTTAGTTCATTCATTGCATGACAATCGCTACTCCTCACATTGATATCAATTTATGGGCTTCTCCATAGCCCGTTGGTTAGCCACGTCGATGTGGGACTTTCTTACTTTTTTGTCTTCTCTATATTTACCCCTATCATCATATTATATTCCACCCATAATGCTATATCCATGGCTTGCGCTCATGTATTGCGTGAGGGTTGAAAATGCTGAAGCGCATTAAAAAGTATGAACCAATTGCTCGGCTTGTCATCGGGGTTGTGCATGATAAATACTTTGTGTTAAGAAGATAGAGCATGACAAGAATATATGATTCTGTAGGGATAGTTTTCTTTAGCGTTGATATTTTGAAAGACACGATTGTTTGTTGGGATGCGTGAGTATTGATGTCTTTAAGTCAAATTATAGACTATTTGATAGGGGCTAACCCGGTGTAGGCCGATCTTTCACGATTGGAGTGGGATCCCTCGAAGAACACGAAGAACTCGGGGAAGAACGGAGAGAAATCACAAGGGGAAACACTCAAGAACAAGTCCAATCACACATCCACTAGACAATCAATCACATAAGATCCACAAGGTACATGAATGACAAAGGGAAAGATACAAGTTAGAGTTCATCTCCGTGAGGAGGTCTTGAAGGGTGGTCTACACGTGAGGGGGTCTTGATGATATATCCCACATGATCTTCTCCTAGATGGAGGTCTTGGCCTCCAAAGGAGTAGTAGTCTCTCTCTCTCAAGAGTAGAGGAAGGTAGGAGCAAAGCTCACACACAAATGAGCTATCACTTTGCTAACCCTAGAAAGGAGAAGGGGGGTCTATTTATAGTCTAAGCCACGAAGGGGTAAGTGGGGAAGGGGATACATGGGCCTGTGGCCCATGGCTGCGCGCAGGCAGGCGCCGGATGTCCGGGCTGGGGGCCGGATGTCCGAGGCTTCGCGAATCGCCGGATGTCCGGGCGAAATTCTGGTGCGTTTTGTCGTCGATGCCGGATTTCCGGGGGAAGGCCGGATGTCCGGGCTGTCGAGAGGCGCCGGATGTCCTAGGCTTACGCCAGATGTCCACTCCTAGAAAAAAGGCTGTTAGTGGCGCACCAGTTTTTGCTATTAATGGCGCACTATAGGTGCGCCACTATTAACACGCCACTAGTAACAAATAGTAATGGCGCACCTCTGGTGCGCCATTAGTATCCCAGATAATAGTGGCGCACCACATAGTGCGCCATTACTATGTCCAACAGTGCGGCATTACTATGCCTCCTAGGGGGCCATATTTACCTTCATGTATGCCCCCAAGTGCGCCATTACTATGCCCCATAATGCGCCACTGGTATTTAGCCTTGGTGGGCCACTAATTGTAGCGACCCGACCCGAATGGATCAAGTCTCTGTGCTTAAGTGTCATCCCTGGATCGGTATGCTGACACACAGTACTCGAGGATTTATAACAGAGGTAAATCACATGTATAAAGTAACGTAAATACTATTACCTTAATCCAAATAGCGGAAGTAACAAGGTTGTGGATTCCCATCAACACCAACGGCAAAGTTGAGTGTAGAAATCGTAACCCTAACGAATCACTTACTCGTCGTAAGAATCCTGCAACATGAAACGTTGCAGCCCGAAAACGGGTCAGCACATGGAATATGCTGGCAAATTCACACCATAGAGAAATAATGAACAAAGGCTATCACTACATGCATATATGGCTGGTGGAAAAACTCTATGGTTACAATGTTTTTGCGAAAAGCCAATTTTTCCCTACTTCAAAGGAATAAATTTTATTTAACTATCATGGTGGTTGTGAAACATTGAGATGGTTGACAGCATCTCAATCCCAATTAAGTATCATCATTAACCCAACAATATTAATTAAAGTAACATGATGAGATCAACGGGACAATCCAAGAACTAGATACTCAAGATGTCCATAACCGGGGACACGGCTAACCATGGTTAGTTTGTACACTCTGCAGAGGTTTGTGCACTTTTCCCACAAGACTCGATCGCCTCCGCTTGATTCTCGCACTACATGATGTTTGAGAAACGGATGATCGAGACACAGTCTTTCCGAAGAGGTCCCCTTAACCGATAGATAGGCCGGTACACCTACAATCCCCTACATCTGCTAGCCCATCATGGAAAGGTTTCCCACAACTTACTCAACTATGCTAGAGCCCATAATAGCTTGTGGCTGCACAGGGAAGTTTCTAGCATGAATAATCTTATGATCCCTTTGAGCCTGGGTGGCGGTCCTTATACAAACAGGCAACACTGGGTTCTCCAGGTGCCTCAATCCACCCAGATGTGAGTTTTAGTTGCCACCTTAAGTAAACCATTATTAACAATCTCACATCTGTCATGAATATCTCTCAAACCCAATCCACGTCTACGAGCATAGCATGGCAACATAATAGCAACGTAGAAGTAACTCCCAAGGGTTTGATAAATAAAACAGGTAATAGGTACTACCTCAACTACTTCCCGATACCCTCAATTTAAAATTAGATCCTAACCATGCAATGTTTGAGGGTTGAATCTAATGCACAAAAACTGGGTATGAACGGGATATGATCAAAGTGTGAACTTGCCTGCAATGTTGATGAAGATGATTCGCACTCAAAACTCTTGATAGATCTACTCGTCACACTCCGGTCAATCTATCGTAAGCAAGCAATAGTAACCACACATAAGCAATCACTCAAAAGATCAGAAAGAACGAGGAAAACAATTCGGAAAACTTCAAAACCAAGCAATTAACTCTTGCAACATAAAACAATTTCTAACAGTACCAAAATTATGTGAATTTGGCCTTATCAGAAAGTTTAGGTCAAGAGCTTCGATTTGCAAAAAGAATCAACTCAAACGGAGTTACGGAACTCAAGTTATGATCAAAAGAAGATTCAAACTCAAATCTGTTTGAAAACAAATTTTAAATTTTCAAAAACATGTTTAAGTTGTTTTACTGGATAGAGGAGATCATAACGAAGAAGTGGGCGTTGGTTTCGTTGGATTTGGATAAACGAGTAAAAAGTTGTAGACGTTTGAAAATCAGGGGCTAATTTGTAAATAAATCATCACAGATAAGTCCCTGGCCGGAAATTAAAAAGAAAATAAAAGAAAAATCCTATCGAACGAACGTTCGCTACAGAGCCCTACGGAATGAAATCGTTCCCTACCGAATACTAACAGATGAACGTCCACTGATTAACCTATCTAAAATATAAGACCGACTTTTAAAAGAAAAACCGCAGAAAACCCAAAAAAATAAAAAAAAATAAACCAGACCGGAGGGGGTTATACCGGGTCGGCGGTTCGGCTGAGAAAAAACCGGCAGTGGCTCCGGCGAGGCGGCGGACCCCGGCGAGGCGGGCAGCGGCGGCTACGGCGGCGGGGTGGTGCGGTGGCGAGGAGCGGCGCGAGGTGGAGCAGCTGCGGCGGCGCGGCAGGGCAGAAGTGCGGCGGCGCGGCTGATCTCGCCGGCGGCGGCGGTTGCGGCGCGGCGGCGCATCGAGGAAAGGAGAGAGGGCGGGGCGGCGGATCTCGCCTTATAAAGGCCAGGGGAGGGGCGGGTGTTGCGTGGGCGAGGGGGCAAACGAGTCCGGCCGGACTCCGGCGGCGGCGCTCCCGTGCGGGAGTCGGTCTCCTGCGGGAGATCGGGGTCGGGGCGACGGGCGAGCTGGGCTGGGCCGGCCCAGTCGGCGAAGAAATTTTTTATTTTTTTTACAGAGAAAGAAATAATAAAACAAAAGAAAATGAAAATATTATACAGGCATATAATATATCAAAATTTTCAGAAAAAGATTTCCTACAACGTGAACATTTTTACAGCGCCAAATAAAATTCACACAAATTTAAATAAAGCAAAGAGTCTACTGCCTTAATAAAAATCAATAAAAATCATTTTAAAAATACCAAAATGTTTTCAATTTTATTTCTCTCCAATTTTCTGATGTAGGGAATCATGTTACCCTATTTTCTGTATATTTTATTTTTGGAGAAAAATAATCTGAATAAAACTCAAATAACTCTAATATTGAAAAATAATTTCAATGGGACTTTGAATTTAATCCTTTGAAACTCCCAACTCATATTTCATTTGTTTTGAAGAAGTCATTTTATCTTCTCTCGTGAAAATCATTGAGTTGCATAAAGTTTCAAAAATGGGAAATATTTTCAATTGAAATTCAAATATTTTCAACACCCCTTGTCATTTAAATAAATGGAAGAAGTCATGTCATCTTCTCTCCAGGGTTTTGTGGTGAAAAGAATTTGAATTTACGGAGATCATAAAAGCAAAATGAAAATTTGGGAAAGTTCTTTTATTCCCTCTCATTTAACTTTCAAAGATTTTGAATTCCACTCACTTTCAGTCAATCAATCAAACAATCAATCCAATCTATCTGTTTATTATAACATTCCAAAATTTAGAATTTTGGGATGTTACAAACCTACCACCCTTAAAATGAATCTCGTCCTCGAGATTCGGAGAGGCTAGAAAGAAATAGGTTAGGGTTTGGGGGTCTTCTCAAAATCCATCGATCATCACCGGGGTCTGGGGTGCTACCACCCTTAGAAACATTGTTACGGTTCCACCAAAACTCGTATACTCCATCCTTATTCCTGACAGTGTCAGTCTTCTCAGATCTTCAGTATAATTCCTTCTCTGGGTTCTTCCGGTGGTGGCATAACCACAATTCTTCTGTCCATTCCATCTTGGTAAGGTTATTCCGAGACTGGGTCTTCTTAGCTGACGGGTCTGGCGCCAATACTAAACAACTATCGACATCTCATGGTGGTCAACAATTTACGGTTTCTCCTGCAGGAAATGGGTCTGGGTTGAACCTCACCGTATAACCTACGGTTGGCAACAACTGCCGTGTACAACGGACAATACCTATACCATTCTAAGGTTTAAACAAGGTTTAAATCGTCGTCACTCTACTATAGGTAAGTCACTCAGATTTACCATCCCATATAGCAAAGCGAACAATAAGAGTAAGTCTGTATGGTGATCAATCCATCCCGCACCCAAATCATTACCTTGTATATGGTTTAGCGAATCTCGCATTCTAACACTCGGTCATCCTCGCAAGCATTGCAGAATTTCTCGTGTCGACGAACCAAGTTCGGATAAATCCATGGATTCTGCAAGCCAAACAAACATCTATCGTTCCTTCACAACTCTCAGGTTTTTGCGTAACTCCTATAAGATCGTCTGTCGATAAAAATCATAACTTCTTCCAGGGTCTTCCCTTCAACAAGAGTGTGCTTGCTTCTTGGCAGGTCCTGGGCCTGCGGGTTATGGCCCATCTCATCACTTGTAGTTCCTTGAACTTATCATCGGGTAACTGATCCTTAATCCAACATCCAACTTCCTGGTATTCTTAAATCCATCCAATTGTACTGTCTTCCTTACTTCTATTGGCACCACTAGGACATGATTACTCAGACTCATCATGGAATTTCCATTGGTACATATTTCCAACATCATACCTCCTTTATATCCAATAGTAATTTATCTCTTCATCCTCGGGGGATATCCCACATACCGAGATAAAACTTATACTTATGAAGTCCATACTCCACTTCGTGGAACATCATTATCCTTTCCAGGGTCAAGCGTCCTTACAGGGGAATATTGGCCATCTCTGCATGGCACTTCTTCAACTAGAAAACGTGAAACACATCATGAACTCATGACAGTCCTTCGGGTGACTCCAACTTGTTGGCCACTTCTCCCATACGTTCCAAAACTCGGTATGGTCCTACAAATCTCGGGGCTAACTTTCCCTTAACTCCAATAGTTTAACTCCTCGCAGAGGGAACATACGAAGCCATGCTCCGTCTCCAATTTCATAGACTACCTCCTTTACATCCAATAATACTCCATACCCTCATATTCTTGGGGTATCAAACATATCGAGATAAAACTCATACTTATTTTGTTCGAAATCCACTTCGTGGAATATCATTACCTTTTTCCAAGGGTCAAGTTTCCTCACAGGGTACTACCACCCTTAAGATGCACAATCTTCCATAGACCATATTTCTCATATCCTCGAAAATGGTCAAAATCTTTCTTCATAAAGTAACAACTCATAAAATCCAAATCAATACCAATGATGCTAACTTTATTGATTCTCAATTATTACAATCTCCTGCATTCCATTACATGCCTCAATCCGACACCTCACTAATAAAAGAAATGTCCACACTACTACTACTATTTTCCTCATTGCACTCAACTATTTGTCACAAGTCTCCGTCTCCTTTGGGCATTCTCTGGCAAAGTGCCCTGCTTCATCACAACGAAAACATATTACTTCTGACATATCTCGAGGTTTCCTTGTGATTATATAGCCTCCTGATGTCCTCATATTCCCTTTTGGGCAATCATTGTGGTAGTGTCCTGAATTTTTGCACCTGAAACATATGATATGACTCAGGTCTCTCTTCGTAGAAATTGGGTTGTTCCTGGGATCCAATATACTTCTCTTCCTGGATTTTTCCGTTCCAATCAGGGCTTCTATTTCCTGTAGGTCATACTCTACTTCCTCTGTCGGGAATTCTACTAAATCCCCATTCAGACAATTTTGAGAGATGTGTCCTTCTTCTCCACATGAATAGCATGACTTGGTGCAGTGTTTAATTGGTTCTTCTTTGCGTGTGTCCTCCACCTCTTCCTTCATCACAGATTCCTCTAAACTTTCCATGAGGGCTCTTTTCATTGCTTCTTTCTTCTGCTGGACGGTCCTTTGTACCATGGGGTAGATGTGACACTGAGCAGGGTAGTGGGTAGTCCCTTCACACAAGAAACAAGTGATCTGCCTAGTTGGGCATTCCTCAGCTGGGTGACTTCCTTCACAATTAGGGCATTCATCCTTGTGTTCCTTATGGTTGTGTCCTATTTCTCCACAAGGCTTGTATGTACAAGGTTTCTTCATATCCTTTCCATAAGGCTTCAATTTCTGGGACACAAGACGAGATCTTTGTAGAGTCCACTTAAATTCTTTTCAAGGGGTTACTTCTTGCCATCCATTGGTGGTTTGGTACATCCTCCACCAAGTAGCAGCACCTCTTTCAAAACATTGAAGAGCATGCTGGGTCATATCCTTCCCGGCTATAGGGTTATTCTTCATGTGATCCTCCATGTTCTGAATCCATCGGTCCAGAAAATACAAGCTCATCTCCATTCATCCTCTATTGGGTCCAAGGGTTTGGGGTGAGATAAGAGAGGTCGAGAGGGATGCACACAATACAAACAATGGTTTTGAAAAGACAGATTTTATTGTGGCTGTCGGAAAAACAACAAACAAATGACAGCTCACAAACGTCGCATCTAACGTAGGTATAATAGGGGTTTGGTCTTCTAAAGGTCAATAAGTCTTCAACGTCGCCAAACTCTTCAAGTCTTGTTCATGCCTCCAATGGCTTCTTCTGATCATGCTTGTCCTTCTCAAGTTCTTTTGCCAGATCATCTCTGTTGACGCGAAGTCTCTCGTGACGTCCTTTATATTTCTGGAGTTGCGTTCCAAACTTCTGGGTTTCAACATCCTTGACATGAACCATGATCCTATTGTCCTTCAGTTCATGACGATTCTTTGATGTCTCGAGGTTTTGCTCCTCCATCATGGCTACTTTCAGCTTCTGGGTCATGAGTCCTTCACGAATTGCTTACTTGTCGAATACTGCTTCCTGAAGGTTCATCTTTAACTTCCTGATGTAATGCTCCAGATCCTGGTGATACTCCAGCTATAGTTAGAACTGCATCCTTTGCTGATAGGTGCTCCAGCAGCCTTCTACCATCCAATCCTTATGACGAACTGCATGCTTAACTCCGCGCGGTGACAATAGCATAAGCGGATGATAACATCATGGATAGTCGTGTTTCTGCTCTTGTCATTACCATGAGCTATCATTCCATAGTTGATATCTCCTGCCTTAGGGTTTTCTTTGGCAAAACTTTGAGTTTCTAACTCTCCATGTTTCGGTCTTTCTCCGATACACCTTGCTCTCGAGTATTGACAGCTTCTATAGTCTGCCAAGTTCCATAAGGGTAACCTTCCTAGGTCATACACATCTGGCAATTCTTCAGAGCCTTCAAATTCTCCCAGTCTTCGGAGTCTTCAACCATTGTAGTTTCCATTATCATAATGCACGGTAAAATCCTCTTCATTCCGAATGGTCTTAGTTGTCCGATATCTTGTACTTCTTGAAGTGGTCTCATCCGTCGAATCTTCGAGTGGTCCAAAAGGAAAAAGGGTATGGTCTCACTAAAAGGGAATATTTGAATTAACTCAGAAGAGAAGAGAGGTAAAGATCTTTTTGAAAAGGAAAGTTTTAGGGAAAATCCTTCCTATGGGCTTGCCAGTTTCTAGGGTCACGTCCTACAGTCAACATGTGCTCTGATACCATCTTGTAGCGACCCGACCCGAATGGATCAAGTCTCTGTGCTTAAGTGTCATCCTTGGATCGGTATGCTGACACACACAGTACTCGAGGATTTATAACAGAGGTAAATCACATGTATAAAGTAACGTAAATACTATTACCTCAATCCAAATAGCGGAAGTAACAAGGTTGTGGATTCCCATCAACACCAACGGCAAAGTTGAGTGTAGAAATCGTAACCCTAAGGAATCACTTACTCGTCGTAAGAATCCTGCAACATGAAACGTTGCAGCCCGAAAACGGGTCAGCACATGGAATATGCAGGCAAATTCACACCATAGAGAAATAATGAACAAAGGCTATCACTACATGCATATATGGCTGGTGGAAAAGCTCTATGGTTACAATGTTTTTGCGAAAAGCCAAATTTTCCCTACTTCAAAGGAATAAATTTTATTTAACTATCATGGTGGTTGTGAAACATTGAGGGTTGAATAGGTACTACCTCAACTACTTCCCAATACCCTCAATTTAAAATTAGATCCTAACCATGCAATGTTTGAGGGTTGAATCTAATGCACAAAAACTGGGTATGAACGGGATATGATCAAAGTGTGAACTTGCCTGCAATGTTGATGAAGATGATTCGCACTCAAAATTCTTGATAGATCTACTCGTCACACTCCGGTCAATCTATCGTAAGCAAGCAATAGTAACCACACATAAGCAATCACTCAAAAGATCAGAAAGAACGAGGAAAACAATTCGGAAAACTTCAAAACCAAGCAATTAACTCTTGCAACATAAAACAATTTCTAACAGTACCAAAATTATGTGAATTTGGCCTTATCAGAAAGTTTAGGTCAAGAGCTTCGATTTGCAAAAAGAATCAACTCAAACGGAGTTACGGAACTCAAGTTATGATCAAAAGAAGATTCAAATTCAAATCTGTTTGAAAACAAATTTTAAATTTTCAAAAACATGTTTAAGTTGTTTTACTGGATAGAGGAGATCATAATGAAGAAGTGGGCGTTGGTTTCATTGGATTTGGATAAACGAGTAAAAAGTTGTAGACGTTTGAAAATCAGGGGCTAATCTGTAAATAAATCATCACAGATAAGTCCCTGGCCGGAAATTAAAAAGAAAATAAAAGAAAAATCCTATCGAACGAACGTTCGCTACAGAGCCCTACGGAACGAAATCGTTCGCTACCGAATACTAACAGATGAACGTCCACTAATTAACCTATCTAAAATATAAGACCGACTTTTAAAAGAAAAACCGCAGAAAACCCAAAAAAATTTAAAAAAATTAAACCAGACCGGAGGTGGTTATACCGGGTCGGCAGTTCGGCTGAGATAAAAACCGGCAGCGGCTCCGGCGAGGCGGCGGACTCTGGCGAGGCGGCGGACTCCGGCGAGGCGGGCAGCGGCGGCTACAGCGGCGGGGTGGTGCGGCAGGCGGCGCGGTGGCGAGGAGCGGCGCGAGGTGGAGCAGCTGCGGCGGCGCGGCAGCGGCAGATGTGCGGCGGCGCGGCTGATCTCGCCGACGACGGCGGTTGCGGCGCGGCGGCGCGTCGAGGAAAGGAGAGAGGGCGGGGCGGCGGATCTCGCCTTATAAAGGCCAGGGGAGGGGCGGGTGTTGCGTGGGCGAGGGGGCAAACAAGTCCGGCCGGACTCCGGCGGCGGCGCTCCCGTGCGGGAGTCGGTCTCCTGCGGGAGATCGGGGACGGGGCGACGGGCGAGCTGGGCTGGGCCGGCCCAGTCGGCGAAGAATTTTTTTTTACAGAGAAAGAAATAATAAAACAAAAGAAAATGAAAATATTATACAGGCATATAATATATCAAAATTTTCAGAAAAAGATTTCGTACAACGTGAACATTTTTACAACGCCAAATAAAATTCACACAAATTTAAATAAAGCAAAGAGTGCTACTGCCTTAATAAAAATCATTTTAAAAATACCAAAATGTTTTCAATTTTATTTCTCTCCAATTTTCTGATGTAGGGAATCATGTTACCCTATTTTCTGTATATTTTATTTTTGGAGAAAAATAATTTGAATAAAACTCAAATAACTCCAATATTGAAAAATAATTTCAATGGGACTTTGAATTTAATCCTTTGAAACTCCCAACTCATATTTCATTTGTTTTGAAGAAGTCATTTTATCTTCTCTCGTGAAAATCATTGAGTTGCATAAAGTTTCAGAAATGGGAAATATTTTCAATTGAAATTCAAATATTTTCAACACCCCTTGTCATTTAAATAAATGGAAGAAGTCATGTCATCTTCTCTCCAGGGTTTTGTGGTGAAAAGAATTTGAATTTACGGAGATGATAAAAGCAAAATGAAAGTTTGGGAAAGTCCTTTTATTCCCTCTCATTTAACTTTCAAAGATTTGGAATTCCACTCACTTTCAGTCAATCAATCCAATCTATCTGTTTATTATAACATTCCAAATTTTAGAATTTTGGGATGTTACACTAATGCTCAATATGGTGCGCCACTACTGGGGGCCATATTTGCCTTCACCTATGCCCCAAGTGCGCCATTACTATGCCCGATAATGCGCCACTGGTATTTATCTTGGTGCGCCTCTAATTCTCAATATGGTGTGCCACTACTATGAATATTAGGAATTATTATTTTTTGCTTTTCTGGTATTTGCACAGATTACAAAATATGTTACAACACAGAATATAAACATCACACAATAGAATTCATCATATTAGTCTCCAAATTCAAAATAGCGAACAAAGTTCAAACATTATCCAAGTTTAGGTCTCGAGACATTAGCAAAGTTCATCATATTAGCCGAGTTTGTCATCACATTACAAAGTCGATATCGATCATCTAAACTACCATCACATAGAAGAGAACTGCGGTCACGATGAGCATCATCGCGATGAAACTGGTCTTCATCCGATTCCTCCTCCGCTCCCTCCTCTCTCCCGCTAGATAGCGCGCGTATCTAGCTTCCGCCTCCGCCCTAGTGGTGTACCCTTTGTAACTGTTACCGCTGAAATGGTGAACCTGTCTCCGACACTCCTCCCAGTCGTCATAGACTCCGGGAACCTTACCCTTGTACACGACATACGACAGCATCTCTATGCACTAGACAAACAAAACGTTAGTAGCAATTCACAGATAATATATAAGCAATATATAAGTATGCAACAAAAGGATCGGAAGAGAAAAGCAACACATTAATAGCACAATTCATGATCCTACTAATAAATAGCATCGATTACATATAAGTTGAACGACTATCCAAACTAAAGAGACACACAAGTTCATTAAAGTTTAATTACAACATGAGCTAATCGATATTTCATAACTACATAGCATCAATACTTTCGACTCGACTCAGGGACTGGAGCATGGATGAAGCCGCCGTCTTTCGTGATTGTCATGAATGTGCGGTCGTTGTTAGCCTGCATTTGTAGCGTTGTTTCTATTTCACTGTTGGACGGTTGATATTTGAGGTAGAACTACCCCGAGGTACAAAGGACATCTTGATAGATGATTTCCGCAAACTCCGACTGGATGCGAAAGAATTCTTGTCTGATATCCTCGTCCTGGATTGCCGACAAGCGTGTGGCCCATTCTTTGAGATTATTTGGTAGCATAAGGTGATTATGGTCCCGTACGATCGCCCGCATGTGATGGAGGGCATAGTAGGCATCCTTCTGACTACCAGGCGGCTGCTTAACGCAGGGGAACATCGTTACATGGGTGAACACGTGCTTGCCGTACCTACAAATTGGCCTCCTGAAGGTGCCTCCAGATTTGGCGTAGCCGGGGAGAGCATCATCAAGAGCTTTCTTCATATTTGTGTAGTCTTTCTTCGACTGACGGCCCGAGTCAAAATACGTGGTCATGGAATATTTCGGGCTTAAGAGGATGAGTGTGCAATGTGTGTCACTGCACAAAACACGGAATGCTAGAAAAAAAAGAACGATCGAAATATAAGAAATCATGTGTTATGGGGCAGTGAGGGGATGACTTACTCGGAAAAGTAAGGCACGAGGAAGTTATCCTTATCTGGGTTCGCCAGAATGATGCCTTCGAGGTATGAACTCGCGACTTGCCGGTCCCCAGCGCTGCCCAAGATCTTGGCACGCATGTAGAAGGGGTCGACTACCACGATGTCCGGGGTCTTGTCTCTAATGATCCACATCTCCATACTGAGCGAAAATAGCCGAATGAAGGTGTAGTGCAGCGGATGAAGGTTAAACATAGCGAAGATGTCATCAAACCGCAGGATGATCATACGCCCGATGGTGCTATCGACAAAGCCCTTGCCCTCTGGCACCTTAGTCACGAAAACCGGGTATGCCACATCATTCTCGGAGAGACGCCGCTTCTCCATAGAAAGAACACTGTCATGCAGACTCCGCATAGCACCGGTTGCAGCATTGAGCAGATTAGTCGGTAGCATCGGCCTACCCGCCACATGCACCCTCCTCAAGATATCCTTAGGTATTGGTGGCCCGTACTGAGCACGGATCGTACTCGGTGTCGGCTGGCTCGCACCCTTGTTATTTTATCTTGTCCGTCCCTTCTGCTACTTCTGCTGTAATGGGATCGAGTTCTGCTCAGAGACCACCTTCTTGAGTGTGTTGGGGCTGATAATATTTCGCACCTCGGCTATTTGAGTCTCGGTGAAGGCGGCAGCTGGAGGCGTCTCCTGAGAACTGAACGCCAGACGACGCCTATTGCAATTGGGTTTCTCCGCGGTACCAGCTATATCACGATCGTCTTTTGTAGGGTTGGGTTCTTGAGAAGGGCCCCCAAGAATTCGTCACCGTACCCATGTTCGTTCATGTACTTATCAATGTTGGAAAATGTACCGTCGTTGTCGTCCGGATCCTGTGCCATATGCATGTCCGGATCAGCTGACGGCGGTAGCGTTGCGGCGGTCTTGCCATGGCTTGGCGCCGGCACGACTGGCGGTGTTGTCTGTGGGGTGGTGTCCCCCTCCCCCAAACGAATCTGGCTCTTTGGCCAAAGCATGGACCAGCTTACGCATGCGCTGAGGGTCATCACATCATCTTCGTCGGCCCCAGGGGGTCGATACGGAGGTAACAAGTCGCCGCAGCCCCACAGCACCCGAACCAGTTGAACCCTATACACGGTGGGTGGCATCGGATTACCGTGGAACACGCGGTTGCCCGGTTGAATGATTTTGGCCTTGGTGACATCGATCAACTCGCCGTCCACGAAGTGCAGGAGAGTGCATGGAACTTCGGCCGCGCCCTGCGAAAACATGTAGGGCGTCAGGGATGCCCAGTCAAAGGCAAGGAGATGAAGTCATCAGCCGAGGCTTAGTTACCGTGATGGCGTCGAGCTCGGCTAATGTCGAAGCATCGCCAACGGTGGGCGTGCAAGTGACGGAGGGGCCGCTTGCTACCGAGGTGCCGGCCGGCGTATTCTTCCCACACCCGGGTGCATTAAGCTCCAATGCTGGCGCCGACGCCGGAGACACCAATGCCGCCTCGGCCAAAGACACTAATGTCGGCGTGTTGTCCGAGTTGCTGCCCGTGAAGCTGGGAATAGGGGGCGGCCCTGTCGGTCGCCCGCAATCCACCCCCGCAGCCACTCAAGCAAGGTAGGCATAATGGCAGTGATCGTCGCTCCCACTTGGTCTCGCACTTGCTCTTGGACTATCTCCGGAATCCGCGCCACTTGTGCCTTGAGTTCTTTAACCTCGCGCTCCTGGCTTTCCAAGCTGGTCTTTCTCTCCTTTCGCCCAGCCTTATAGTATTCCGACCATTTCGTGGACATGCCTTTGCCGGCCACACGACCAGCTGACGACGGCTTACTGAACTTATCCTTGTGTTTCATTACGTTCAACGCCCTATTTAAAGTGGTGTCCCAAGGGGCAGACGGGGAGCTCTGAGACCCTGCGCTACTGCTTTCAGTTTCCTGCAGAAGGAACGTGAACCATTTAGAAATTTGGCTTCATTAATTAGAATGCAACCATATGGAGCTAATTACGCGAGGTTGTATTCCTTACCAGAACAAGCTCAAGCGCCTTCACCTTAGGATCCGTGGTAAGCTCCTTTGTTACCGGGTCCACCTTGTACCGGGCCCTGACATAGTTCCTGGTCTACTTTTCATGGTATTTATCGAAGAGGGGTGGTAGGCCTTGCTCGGTACGCTCCGCGTCCTCCTTGTCCCATATAGGTTCCGCCACTCTGTAACCGCCAGGACCGAGTTTGTGGACCCCTAAGTTCAAGTCCCGCATATCTTTCCCCCACTGACTTGATTCTGCGGATGCGTTGCTCTCGCACTTGATCTTGAACTCCAGGTAGTCAGCTTCGCTGATCGAAGGATTTGTCTCCTTGATCTTCTCATAACTATCACCACTTAGAATCCTTCTCTTCACCGCGGCTCTCCAAGTAGCCAGGGCCGTGCTCATCTTCGTGAGGGCGGCACTGTTCACTTTATTCCCTGAGAGGCGTGTGTTTGCGAAGTCACCAGGAAACTTGTATCGTTCGTGCAGCTTCGTGAAGAGGAGGTTGCGCAAATTCCCTCGGTCACGATGCCTTAGGTTCTCGGTGTTGATCGAGACGGTGCTCCGGAGAATGCACCCGAGCTATCCCGCGTACTCACTGACTAATTCTTTGGGTGCCGTTGGATGCCCACTTAAGGACACTTCAGTAAATTCCTCCTTGACGGCGCCGAGCATGTTCGGGCGCCGGTCCTTCCGTTGCCTCTTTGGTCGGCTGCCATCTGTGCGTGCGCTGCCATCATTAGTGGTGGCATCCCTGGCGGCACCATCAGTGGTGTCATCCCCGGCGCCACTACGGGTTGTGTAGTCGGGATCGGTGTCTTCCACGGCATCCTCGTAGCGCTGAGGTTCTTCCTCCATCTCCTGGGATAGCTCCCAGAATGACTTGCCCGAACCACCGGCCTCATCGTTGTCGGCCATGTTCGCTCTAAATAGGAAAAAACGCTAGAATGATTAATTGTAAGACGGTGGCGAAAGCATTTTGCCACGTACGCAAGTGAGGACGCCTAGGTGTTCGTCACATTGCTGAGCCAGCAGCGGCTGGGTAATAACAAGGTCGAAACCAGGGGCCATGTACTAGTTAAACTAAGCAAAAACTATGTTTGTATTCAGACATCGACATGAATCCAACTTGTGAGGCCATTCTGACCTTTTCAGATGCCAGCATGTGAACTTGGCTTAAAGATTTGTGCTTACCAGCAACCTTAAGATGCTGGTTTGTAGAACTATGCCAATTCTGTGGATGGGTAAAGGGTATCAGATGCTGCCTGAGTGTATCAGATGCCACCCAGAAAGAGACATTTGTGCCTCTCATCTATGCCAGCACAACCTAGCTGATCTTTCACTATGTATGCATAGCTAACAGTCTTAACATCCTCAAGGGCAGTCCTAAAGCATCGTGTCATGGCGAGCCTAGGCAGTGTGGTGCACCGCGAAGTGCGACGGTCTACGAATGAGACCAATGCCTAATGCATACCCCTACTCACTAGAATGAGACCAATGACAAGTTTAACTCAGGCTGACAACAACAAACTTCACACCATGAATGAAACTGCAGTTGGACAAAACAGAAATGCCCCATTCAGTTAACTTAACTCACTTGCTGATTTAACTTAACTCACTTGCTGATTTGCTGATTTGCTTCGGTTGAGAATCGGGTACCTTCTAGGTCAAGAAAATTGGACATGACCTTTGCTAATTTTCTTGACCTAGGAGTGCCCCATTCTCAACCGAAACGGAAATTAATCAACATTTCAGGAGAAAGGGGTAACTATTTGTCAACATTTCAGCAGCAACACAGTGGCCATCGTGGCATGCCATGAGAGAGGCCTGATGGTTAACACAGTGTCTGTCGTCACATGCCATGAGAGAGGCCTGAGGCCTGACGCAGCTGGTACACAATTATATATGGTTGTATTGTATACCTGATGAAGCATGTACGAGCTCCAAACAAGTACTACTGTCTGACTTAGCACGTTGCTAACAGCCTGCTAGGTGTATCTGCAGCTCGACTTCTTTCTGCTGCACTATCGAAAGAACAAACATTTTTTTTGAGATGAAGGAATGAACTTTGATATGTGGGATGCAGGGGACCTGGGAATCACAATTCTCCGACAACATCTTGCAAAATGCAGAATTTAACAGATCACTATGATATGCAAAATGCAGCACACATCCATCAATTATTGAACGAATAGCCGTCATGTCCGGAGTTGTTCTCTTCAGTTTCCATGCATCACTAATTGTTCTCTCCATGCATAAAAGCTTACTGCCAACAATAGACAACACAAAACACTCGTATTCAGAAAGATAATTAGTGTAGTACAGACTACGGAGCAGAGCCAGACTTAGTCATGATCTCGCTAATCTCATCTCGCTCAATTCATTAACAGTTGTAGTTGCAGGGCTGGAGGTGATACAACTATATAGCCCATGGAAACGAGGTGATACAACTCGCCGTGCGTAACAGGAGGGAGGCGGGTCAGGGCTTACCGAGGAGAAAGGAAGAGAAGGCCTCTGCTCCGGTCCCCGTCGGCTCCAGCTACACATATAATTACAAACAGAGCATGAGAAAACTCAGCAACAATCTAATTAAGCAGAGAGCGCAAATGAGCATACATGAGTTCCAATCATCATACCACAAAGGAAAAAAACAAAGGACACATGCTTCAGTTCGTATGCATCTAGCCGCAAAAATCCACTGCAAAATATCATAAGGTACGGCAGCTCTGTTACCGTTTCCTGGCTTGATTGCTGCGGTTTTTGCTGATTTCGCTAGCCCCGGAGTGGATTGACCTGTGATAGGGGAGAACCGGTTAGGATTAGGGGCCATGCTGACCGTGCTGTTCTAGGGTTCAGAGGGGGAGAGAGGAAGAGCAGCGAGAGGAGCCACGGCGGAGAGGAGGCGGCGCCACGGGTGGACGGAATGAGGCGGGAGGGGCCGCCATGGGGCGAGAGATGGGGACGGAGGGGGGCGCGTGCCATGGGAGGGGGCCGCTGGTGGGAGGGAGGGAGGAGGCACCACGGGAGAGGAGCACGAGGAGGCACGGGGAGGAGCGAAGGTGTGGGGATGCGTAGAAGCTTACATGGGCCGCCGTCGCCGCCGGGGTTCCGCCGCCGCCGCCGCCACGCGCTCGTAGAGCTGCTGGACTCGGTGAAGATGAAACGGGGGGAGGGAAGGAAGGGCCACCGCCTGACCTACTGCTCGATTGGGGGCAGAGAAGGCGAGGGAGGGGGTGGGTGGGGGCGGCGGAGCCCGGGAGCGAGGTCGCCGGTGGGTGGGGGGTGGCGGCGGTGGGGGGGAGAGGAAGAATGGAAATGAGGGTGAGGGGGCGGCTGGGTCTTGGATATTACTGGGGGAGGGTTAGCAATGGCGCACCTTTTAGGGGTGCGCCATAAAAAGGGGTATATCAATGGCGCACCTTTTAGGGGTGCGCCGTAAACACCGTGATAGCAATGGCGCACCTTCTCCTGGTGCGCCATTACTAACTTTTTTTTATTTTTTTGGATTTTTAGTTGCATGTAATAATTTAAGATTTGGGATAAAAGAAAAGGAAAATGCAAATGGAGTGATCAAACCATTGTGCAAAGATTTAGAATTAGATGACATGGTTGAAATCAAGTGATACATGTAATAATTTAGTTGCATGTAATAATTGAGCTTGCCACTGACACACACACACGCGGCCGACACGTCGTGATTCGATCTTAGCTATCTTTTCACAATCTTCTTGCCCTACTTTTTCGCAAATGGAGTTCTTCTCTTGAACGGATGTCCTTTAGGTAGGGTGGTCCTGCTTCTTCTTGTGGTGTATGGTACTTCATCATCGTCGTGATCTTCCATCTTCGGGTCGCCGTACTTGTCGAAGTCTTGTTCATTGGCGACTCCATCCATTCCGATGATGTTCCTTTTGCCTCTCCTCACGACAACACGACTGGGCTTTGACGGGTCGGTAATGAAGAAGCATTGGTACACTTGGGAAGCCAGTACCCATGGCTCATTTTTCGCGGTGATGTTTGCGCCCGCGGTCTTGGATTTGGCTTCGGGTATAACCATGGTGGTGAAATACCGGTCTTCTTTTAGGACGCTCTTGACCCATCTGACACGGAACATCGGGACCTTCTCTCCAGCGTAGCTTAGCTCCCAGATCTCCTCGATCCTTCCGTAGTATCTGTCCTTGTCGTTACCGGTGTAGGATTCCATCGTTACTCCGGAGTTCTGATAATCATCGCTCTTCATGTCCTTTTCCTCGGTGTAGAATGTGTAGCCGTTGATATCGTACGCCTCATAGGTCATCAGGTTGTGCTCCGCGCCCTGTGACAAGGCGAATATGAGTTTTTCTTCCGCGGAAGAATCCTCATGTAAAGGGTACGACAGAAGCTTCTCCTTGAACCAACGCGTGAAACATGAGTTGTGCTCTTTGATTATATCTCTGTCCGTCCACTATTGGCCTTGGTCATTGTACATCTTCTCAATAAAGGTTTTGTGCTCTACCACCCAAGGATTGACCACGTCTATGTGTTGTAGCACGACTAGGTTTGCTGTTTCAAAGTCAGCGAGTCGACCCTTGAAGTCGACATGCATTTTGCGGCGACCGTCGCGGTGACCCCATCCAGCGAGCCTGTCGAGGTGCCTGTTGACGGGCAGACCAACGGGGTTCTCGATGCACTCTTCGGTCAGAAAACCCTTGGCTATGCTTCCATCTGGACGTGCCCTGTTGCGAACGTATCCTTTGATGACACCATTCATCCTTTCGAACGGCATCATGCTGTGCAGGAACGTCGGCCCGAGTTGGATGATATCCTCCACGATATGGACCAGCAGATGCACCATAACGTCGAAGAATGCGGGCAGGAAGTACATCTCAAGCTCGCATAGTATCACCATGATCTCTTCCTGTAGCCTTCTGAGTTGCCTCATGCCAACCGACTTCTGAGAGATGACGTCAAAAAATTTGCATAGGCCAAATAGCGTTTCATGGACGTCCGCGTCCATGATCCCACGGATTGCAACTAGAAGTATCTACGTCATCAGCACATGACAGTCATGAGACTTCATCCCTCTGAACTTCTGCTTCACTGAGTCTAGGTATCTTCTTATCTTCCCCGCGTAACCGTAAGGAAGTTTTACTCCTACGAGGAAGGTGAAAAACTGCTCGATCTCCTCCTGACTTAGAGTGAAGCACGCGGGAGGGCAGTCATATTTGATCTTCTTGGCCTTTTTGCCTTTGCGATGACTTTCCGTGTCCTTCGCCTCATCATCATCATCATTAGGGCATTTTGCGCGAAGCTCCTCCCTGATGCCCATTGATTTCAAGTCTACCCTTGCTTTCGGCCCATCTTTGGTCCTCTCTGGCATGTTGAGCAGGGTACCAAGCAGACTCTCGCACATGTTCTTCGTGATATGCATGACATCAAGGCTGTGAGGCACACGGAGGATCTTCTAGTATGGCAAGTCCCAGAAAACAGACCTCGTTTTTCATACCTTCAGCAGCGGCTCTGGCGCCTTTCGCTTCTTTCCCGGCGGTGGGCACTCTTTCCAATTTTTTAACAGCTCGTCTATTTCCTCGCCGCTCCTCGTACGCGGGCGTATTCGGGGTTCGGTTTCACCATCGAATAGATCCTTGTGTTTTCTCCATGCGTCATCGTCGCGAAGCCACCTTCGATGTCCCATGAACACGGTTTTTGAAGACCCGGGATCTCTATCTAGCTGGCGATACGTTGTGTCATCGATGCACCTGACGCATGCACAAAATCCGTGGACCACATGCCCCGCGACATATCCATAACCGAGATAGTCATGCACCGTCGTGAGCAGTGCGACTCTCATAGGGAATTATTCTTTCGCTGCAGCGTCCCACGTATTGGCTGGCGTTTTCCACAGCGTGTCTAGCTCCTCTTTCAGCAGCCCCAGATACAGATTGATGTCGTTCCCTGGTTGTTTCGGCCCTTCAATTAGCATACTCAAGTGAATGTACTTCCTCTTCATGCACATCCAGGGGGGAAGGT
This sequence comes from Aegilops tauschii subsp. strangulata, assembly GCF_002575655.3. Classification (NCBI taxonomy): domain Eukaryota; kingdom Viridiplantae; phylum Streptophyta; class Magnoliopsida; order Poales; family Poaceae; genus Aegilops; species Aegilops tauschii. Next base: position 270,281,505 of record NC_053037.3, on the reverse strand, counting down.
TGTACATCCAGACAAACACAGGCCAGGTGCTATGTGTGCTTCTCTGGCTGCCAAACGGATTGACTCCATCGGTGCTCGCGCCCAGCACGATGTTCCTTGGATCGTCCCCAAATTCTGGGTGTTCGAAGTTCAACGCTTGCCATTGGCTAGCATCCTTAGGGTGACTTAGCATCTTGTCTTTTTATTTATCTTCGGATCATTTGCATCCTCTTATCGCTTCTTCTCCTCCCTATCCGCGTGCCAACGCAGGAGCTTTGCTAGCTTAGGGTCCGTGAAATACCGCTGCAGACGAGGAGTGATCGGAAAGTACCACACCACTTTTCGAGGAGCTTTCTTCCTCTTCTTGTATCGAGTGACGCCGCACACCGGACATATGGTAGACTCCACGTGCTCGTCCCGATAAATGATGCAATCGTTCATGCACACATGGTATTTCACGTGCAGTAAATCCAGTGGACACACGATTTTCTTCGCCTCCTCGAAACTGGTCGGGCACTTGTTCCCCTTGGGAAGACGTTCGTGCCAGAATGACATGTTCTCGTCGAAGCATGCGTCGGTCATTTTGTGTTTTACCTTCATCTCCAGAGCCATGAGCGTTACTTTCAGGCGGGTATCCTCGGGCCTGCATCCTTCATACAATGGAGTAACTGCGTCTATCTCCAGTTGATCCAGCTTAGCTTTCTCTCGGGCGACAGCTCTTGCGTTACCCGTCTGCTTGAGAAGCAGCTCTTGAATATGAGAGTCCTGCACCCAGCCCATCGATGGTCCATCGCCGTCTGCTCCGGCATCTTCATCTTCATGATCATGCCCTTCGTCTTGATCTTCCTCATCATCATGTCCGGCATCTTCTACATGATGACTGTGTCCTGCATCTACTTCGTGATCATGTCCTGGAGATTCTTCGTCTTCTCGCCTGCCCTCGCCGCTATTGTCTTGTTACCCTTCCTTATTTCTTGCCCGGCCCCCATGGACTACTTCATAATCATCTTCATCACCTTGCCACCGATAGCCATCCATGAAACCACGCAAGAGCAGGTGGTCCCGCACCTATCTGGAATCCGGGTCCATAAGGCTCTTCAGCTTGCATCTTCAACATGGACATCTTATCTCCGTCTCGTTCTTTTGAAGCATCCCGGCCTTCGCGGAGCTAAAAAACCTATTTACGATGCCTTCGGTCATCATGCGGACCATGGTCGCCTGCGGGGTAGAGCAAAACGATATTTTAGAACCAAATGTTTTTTGGCATGACTTTGCCTAAAAATAGGACCAAAAAGAATGCATAGTGCCAAATTCTCGCCGAAACGGAAATGAATCAACATTCGGGCAAAATATTGGCAACTATCGCATTTCAAATACCGGTACCTGCAAATAGAAACATATGCAACACCAAAAACATACGTAGATCTAGGCCATAAAAAGTGTGTACGTTGTTGGCGGGAGAAAAAAGTAGATCTAGAACATAAAGAAAGCATTCCCCTTACTTACCTATCAAAAAAGGTAATTTAACCACTTAATTTGGGTGAATCTATGGTGCAAATGAGGTGAGGAGGAGGAGGCAGCCGAGACCAAGCTTGGTAGAGGTGGAGAGAATGAAGTGGGGAAAGTGAGTGTGGTAGGTGGCTGTCAAAAATATCTAGCTGCTCTTAGGTTACCAATGGCGCACCTCCTAAAAATGCGCCATTGGTAACCACGGTTACTAATGGCGCACCTAGTGTGTGGTGCGCCATTACTAGTTTTGAAAACAAATGTGAAAAAAATTGTTAGTAGTGGCGCACCGTGGGTGTAGTGCGCCATTACTAGTTAAAACTAACTAGTAATGGCGCACCAAACCACGGTGCACCACTGGTAAGTCTGGGGAGGGGGTGTGCCCAGGAGAAACTTAGCAGTGGCGCACCACACACAAGGTGCGCCATTAGTAATATGGCCACTAATGGCGCACCTATATCTGGTGCGCCACTGCCATATAGCAGTGGCGCAGCACATACATGGTTCGCCATTAATGTCCATATTAGCTATAGTCGTTTTCCTAGTAGTGGTCCGGGGCCTGTAGCACTGCTTCGGTCGCTGGGCTCTGCTGTTGTTGACATCTTCAGTGGCCGGATGTCCGGGTCCTGGGAGCTATCTCCGTCTTCTTCCGTCGTCGCTTCCAGGCTTCCCTCGCGGATGGTGTAGTTGTTCCTTGGCGCTTGCACTCCTCCTCATCGTCCGTAGTGTTCCGACAATACCTATGCATGAACACGAGTGGAGTGTCAAGTAGTAGACCATCCTCGAAGGTGTCAAGTGAGCACGTGTAAAGAGGATGATTCACCTTTGTGTATGTGAAGTGGATGTCGCACGTGTCACTCGCTGAACGGACTCTTGACATGGTGATGTCCATAGGATGCTTCGCATCATCTCCACTCCCTTGGGAAAGATCCGACCTCATATCAAAAACCAAATCACCATGGGAAAGAGATGCTTCGCCGAGTAGAAGGGGACGTTCACCAAGTACTTGTCATCTTGAAGCTCGAAATGGGCACTCTCCAATGTCGCACCGTCTAGTGATTCCTGCAAAAGGAGCAAAGACAACAAACACTTGGAAAAACAAATGTGGTTAGCGTTAGTGCAAAACCAAGCTTCAACAGGTGATTCACCAAACAAGTGTCGTCATCATGCAAAGCATATGGTTTGACAAAGGATTGTGACATGGCATATAAGCACATAAATTGAGCACAAGGAAAGATATCATGTGAACAAGCATGTAAATGTGAGGTAGTGATGCAAATATGTGTGTGAATAGAATAAGCATCTACCTCAAGGTCATAGCAATCATGCATAAAGCGCTCGACAAATGGTCAATGGTAGGCATAAGAATCATTCACAACACCAAATAAAATGAAGAGTCTAAACATGTGGGTCAAGTGCAAGACAATCCAAGCAATACGTGCATAGGGTGCAGTGAAGATAGTGTGGCACTCAACACAATAGAAAGGGCAATTGTTCATCATGTGTGAGGAAATCAAGGAAATCATGTAGCAATCAATGGGACATGGCATATGTGAAGAAATTACATTGTTGCAACCAAACGTATGAGAGGAGCAAGTAATCCAAGAATTGGATGCAACACACAAGGCATATATATCATGATGCATGGAACGGTGAAAATGACAAGTCGAAGCAAGATCTCTAACATGTGCGCAATCAAATGATCCAAGATGAACAATAAGTCTCATGGTGGAAGAAACACAAGAAGTAGGATCCGCAATATCCATGCTCATGGTTTGGGGGTTCTCAAAAGATAAGGGTATCACCTTCAAAGCATGTCCTTGTGCATTCTTCACAATGCCTAAGTTGTAGCAAATGCGTTGTAGAAGTGCATCGGTCAAAAGTGGCTCGCTCTCAAGAGCTCGGATTGTCAACTCACGTGACGTGGAAGTTGACACGACGTCCATGTATCCTACACATGCACACAACAAAACAAAGAACGTATGCGCATGGTAGATAAACACATCATCCATCATGATGGTTCTCTTCTCTTGCACATAACCCTTAGAAGCACAAGTGCATGAACAATATGATGCAACAATGTCAATATTCATGGCATGAGGTATATGGTGCAAAGAGGTAAGGCAAGCATGCTTCACAAAAAACATGTCAAAATCTCCCAATATATGTGAGAATGCTATGGGGGCAATCTCATTAGCAAGACTAAAAGCATTGTTGCACTCAATACATCTCAAATCATCTAGAATGAGAGAGGCAACACATGGAGATATATGACAAGAAGCAATATTAATCATGTGCAAAGCATGTAGGTGGTTTTCATCAACCGCATGAAATGAGCAAGTATGAATCATGAGTGATGCAACATAAGCAATTATAGTAATCAAGTCGTGCAAGCTAGTAGTGCGAAGATGCAACATACTAGAGGAAATCATGGCAGTCATGTCATGTGAGCAAATAATAGCCATAGGCAATGCACATGACATATCGAAAGCACAAACACAAAGCAAGATCATACTATCATCATAGGCATGGGGCACAAAGCAAACATGGTAATAACAAGTGTTATCTCCACCAAGCTTGCAAATACACATACAAGTATGAGAATCAATCATCATGTGTAATGCAAAGCATGGGTCACAAATGCCTGGTAAAGGCATGTGAATAAGCATGTCATGCAAAGTGAACATGGCAATATGGGCATATAATATGTAGGGATACTTGGTTTTATGCCCCTAGTTGTGTCCCACTCGATAGGATTGCCCCTAATTTTCAAAAGCCAGCGGTTCTGTCCAACCCACTTTGGTCGTCTTGTGCTTTTGCCCTTTGACCGTTTGGCCGTCACTTTGAAAACTTCATAACTAATTCATACTAAATTAGAAAAATGCAAATAAGATACCAAAATGTTTGGGAAAACATCACCTACATGTCAATGTCATTTGCACTCATGACAAAAGTGTTGGAAAGTGCCCATCCGAGTTTTAGCTCTTATCATACCACCATGAACAGTAAAATCTAAAAAAAATCAAGAAATTCAAAAATAAATTTGGTGGCAAAGAATGACAAATGTTTTAAGTTCTTGCCATGTTTTATTAGGGAATTACATTTGTGCAAATCATGGCAAAAGAAACAATCAACTCTCCAAAATAGATTTTTTTTGCCACGACTTCCACGAGTCATTCCCTTATAAAACTTGGCAAGCACTTAAAATATTTGTCATTCTTTGCCACCAAATTTATTTTTGAATTTTTCGATTTTTTTTTAGATTTTACTGTATATGGTGGTATCATAAGAGCTAAAACTCGGATGGGCACTTTCCAACACTTTTGTCATGAATGCAAATGACATTGACATGGAGGTGGTGTTTTCTCAAACATTTTGGTATCTTGTTTGCATTTTTGTGATTTAGTATGAACTAGTTATGAAGTTTTCAAAGTGACGGTCAAAGGGCAAAAGCACAAGACGACCAAAGTGGGTTGGACAGAACTGCTGGCTTTTGAAAATTAGGGGCAATCCTGTCAAGTGGGACACAACTAGGGGCATAAAACCAATTATCCCTAATATGTAATGGAGAATAACCCATAACCATGTGAGGGTCATGTAGAATGAATGCGCGAAGTCTTTGCGCGAAGAGAGTGGTGGGAAGGACAATCCATGGGATCCCAAGTCATCATTGCTCTCTAGAGCTCGTTTTGTCAACTCATGGGATTGTGAGGTTGACAAGTATTCATGGGTACCTACAAAATAAAGACACAAATGAAAGAAATTGTGTGTGTGTAAATGTACACATCATCCATCATGATGTGTATGTGCATGTGTGAGTTAGCACAAGATAAGCATCACTTAAAGAAATTTGATGCATGGTATATGAACATGTCATCCATCATGAAAGAATAGTTATTGTGTATGACACGATGGGGATGCAAATTGAGCATACAATTATATGGCACATCAATATCATGTTTATTCATGGGGAGCATATGGTGCACACAAGTATTGGGATCATGCAATGAATGGGATGAATCAAAATCTCCTAAAATGTATGAGGAAACTATGGGGGTCTCCTCATGAGCAATATTGTAAACATCACATGGAGAAGATGGACAACATCCAAAACAATGCATATCCGAAGCTAGGTGGTCATGGCATGGCATATGAGATAAATGATGCAAAGGGAGCATATCAATATGATCACAAGAAAAACAAATGCCAATAACCATGGGCTTGCCATCTATGCCATAAGTGCAAATTGGGTTTATTTTAATGGCGTATGCATAGTCACTACGATGAGATTGCAAATATGATGTATGATTGATCTCATGCATAGCATATGACAAGTCAAGCGGATTGTCAAACATGATGTGACCTAGAGAATTGTCACACGAAATTCTATGTAACATGGCATCACAACTAATAGACTCCACATGGCAATCATCAAACTCATCATAAACGGGTAAATCATCGCATGGGGAAGTCACGCTAGCATGAAGCAAGGTAATAGGTTGATCAACATCATGCAAGCAATCAATGTCAAGAATGTCCACTAGTGGGACTAGAGCATCACCTTCACCTATGTTACCATTCTCATTCCACTCATGTGGTGTAGGTGAGGTGGCAAAGACCAAATGGTGGTCATCTTCATCTTGATGGAACCATGTGGGGGGTGCATCATATTCCACCACGGCCATTGTCTTGTCCAAAGGGAGGACGAAGTCGTCGAGGAACGGCGCGTCATCATATATGGGACCTAGCACCAAATGAGAAGACACAATAGAGGTAGAGGTTAAGTCGTTAGAAATCATAGTGGCCTCACTCTCTCTATGTGGTGGCTCACTCACTCCCTCAAAATAGGTGCACTCAAAGTCACATATGGTGGAGTCACTCATCTCACTCAAGTGGTGGGGGTTGTGGCCCTCCTCACATGGGAATTGTGGCAACACATCACATATGGGGCTAGTGGTGAAGTCACTCTCACTCTCAATATGGTGGAAAAAGTCACTCAAGTCATCATACGTCGCCGTGGTCGAGGTGAAATACTCAACCATCTCATCGCCGTCACCATGGATGAAGGTCGAAGATGGCACATCATCACTCTCCTCCATGACCGAAGGGAAAATACCATGCTCGATCATCTCGTCATCGTCGCCATGGATGAAGGCCGAAGATGGCACATCATCACTCTCGCCTCCTAAGATGGAAGCAACATCCTTGCTCGTCACCATGTCACTTGCCTCCAAAGCTTGGTCCTTGAAGGTCTCCGTAGTCGTACTCGTCGCCACACCGTCTTGAAAAAGATCAAAGTAGACTCGGCATCATCAATGCCACAAAGAGGGATGGCGGTGAAGTCAAACTTGGGAGCATCATCTTGGAGCTCATCGGACATGGACATCTTGGTGATACTAGCCTCCTTCTCGTCGTCTTTGAGTTTGGTCTTCAAGAAGTGTGCTTGGGGTGGAGTAGCCTTGGCCTTCATGAGTTCTTGTTCCGCCTTGAGAGCACCAATGTAGTTGTCCTCGAGGGACTTGTAGTTCTCGAGGAAGATAGTCTTGGAGATGTCATTGTTCAATCCCATCATGAAGTGGAACTTCATTGACATGGGGTCGTCCACGCTGGCTCGTCGCAAGGCTTTCTTCATCTCCTTGAAGTACTCGTCGATGGACTTGGATCCTTGGGTGGTGTTCTCAAATTGGTGTAGAAGTTGTTCCGTGTAGGTTGGAGGCACGAACTCTCGCTGCAAAGCTCTCGTCGTGTTAGGCCAACTCATGTCATAGGTCTCCAAAGGTGTGTGAAGCCACCATGTCGAGGCGTAATCGTAGAAGTTTCTTGTGGCGCACTTCACTTGATCTTCGGGAGGAACTTGATGTAGCTTGAGGTAGTCATCCATCAAACGCTCCCACTCGAGATACTCCTCGGGTTCTTGAGTCCCATAGAAAGGAATCTCGTGGTCGGTGTCGAGGTCGTAGTAGCTCATGGAAGTTGTGGACTTGAGCTTGGGGAGCTTCTCTTGAGTGTAGTCTTGAGGTTCTTCTTGGCGAAGATGTCGTATGTCCGTAGGCAAAGATGCCTTGAAGTCGCTTGGCGAAGATGCCAAGGGAGATCGTAAAGTCGTTGAGCGGTTGTTGGTGTTCAGCTTGTGACCTTCATGTTCTTGTTGGTGATGGTGTCGATGCTGATGTGATCTTGCCGGAGATGGTAGCTTGGAAGCATGTGCTCTTGAGCGTCTTCTTGAAGATGAGGAAGATCGCTTGTAGGACTTGATGAGGGCTTTGATCTCCTCCATTTGAGCTTGTATCTTGGCGTCGGTAGAGTTTTTCGTGGCATCGAACTCATCGTTGTTGTTGTAGACCGAAGGTGAAATGCCTTGCCTATCCATCACAAGACTCGAGTAGAGGTGAGTAGGAAATGAGATAAACAATACCAATTTTCCCAAAGTTGAGGATGTATCCCGTTTCACTCAATGTGAGATGAAAGAATAGTGGAATTGGTACCGGACTTGTTCACTCACACCTACAGACTAAAGCTTATGGAGTAGCTCGGTGAGGATAGTGGCACAAGAATTTAATGCAAAATGTTAGCAAGAGTCAATAATGTTGAAAGAGATTCACAAATTTGCAAGTGAAACAAGTAGACCAATAGCAAAGAATGGCACACAGAAACACACACACAGGGATAGATAAATGGGGTCGTGCAACCAAGGAATGAGCACAAAATGTGGAGTCCATGGAAAACGGTCGTGTTGCACAACTCAAGAGAGACGCTAGCACGATTGCTCAATAGGCGGATACGACACTTGTGCACAGCCTATAAGATGCAAAATGGATAAACTTTCTATCCCAAGTATGCTATGTATGTATGGTTCCCGGTGTTTCTCACACAATGATCCAAGATGATCAAGTATAATACCATATGATATATTGTAATGCACTATGATACGATGCTATGGCTCTTGCTTACAAGCTCTTTGCTCTCTTTCTCTTTTGCTTAAAAGCTTTATTCTTCTTCTCTTTTTGTATGGCCACTTCGCGAAATGCACAAACCAAGATAGCAATTGTTTATATGCGGGAACAAACTTGTGGCACAAGGGATGATATGATACCAATATGATATGGTATGTATGCAATGGAAGGTGTAGATCACTAATGTGCACAAGTAACATTGCCGGCAATACTCAAAGGCTAGTCTCGATAGGCAAGTGACGCAAAATGGGCTAGGGGTTATCAATGCAATTGCAAGGGAGAATGTACAATGATGTCGTCGAGGTTACCTTCAATGATTTGTCATGTGTAAGCAAGGACGAATAATGATGAAGCGGTTAATGTCGATGACGACCTCGAGGCGATGATGAGTGGTGGTGTTCTCGATGTCGAACCGTCCCTAATTAGTCAAAACACCTTAGGAAACGGAAAAACCGCAAACTCAAAATCTCAAATGTCAAATGGTGGTAGCGGAAAGTGGTGGTGGTTTTGCCGAAGCTCAATGGGATTGCGGGAATGCAATGATGGGTTTTGGAGTACGCAATGCGGAAATCGAGGGCAAGGTGGTGAACTATACACGGTGTCGGAGTTGGAAGCATGGTTCCTAAGTAGCCTAAACACCTTAGGAGAAACAAGCCATGACTCAAACAAGCTCAAACAAAATTGGGTTAAGTTGGGTTGGCGGAAGTGTATGGTGGTGGTTGATGAAGAAGCAACCGTCCCTAAGTAGCCGAAACACCTTAGGAGACTCGAATCACTACTCAAGCAACCACAAATGCTATAAGGAACAAAATGGGTTAGGTTGCAGAAGTCGGTGGTGGTTATGCGAATGATATGGTGGAAGCCCTGGGCAAAGATGCCAAAGTGCCAAAAATTAGATGGAGTCAAATGGTGATGAAACCTATCTAGAGGGATAGAGGATGTCAATAGCTACTCAACAAGCTAAAGAACGCGAAAATCAGACTCTGGATGTGAAAGTTATGGGCAAAACGGTGAAACACGGGAGGCTGATGCTCCAGGGGTCGGACATCCGGGGTCGGGGCTGGATATCTGGGACCTGATGTCCAGAAACTTGCGCGATTTTGCGCTCCAGGATCCGGATGTCCGGGCCAAGGGCCAGATTTTCGGGGGGCCAGATGTCCAGAACCGTGCAGATTTTGTGCTCCAGGAGCCGGATGTCCGGCTTGGGGCCCTAATGTCCGGCCCGAATCTAGGAGACTACTACTCCTTTGGAGGCCAAGACCTCCATCTAGGAGAAGATCCTGCGGGATATATCATCAAGACCCCCTCGCGGGTGGACCCCTTCAAGACCTCCTCATGGAGATGAACTTTAGCTTGTATCTTTCCCTTTCTTGTTCATGTACCTTGTGGATCTTGTGTGTTTGATTGTCTAGTGGATGTGTGATTGGACTTGTTCTTGAGTGTTTCCCCTTGCGATCTCTCTCCGTTCTTCCCCGTGTTCGTCGTGTTCTTCGAGGGAATCCACTCCAATCGTGAAAGATCGGCCTACACCGGTTTCGGCCCGTATCATATGGTATCATGAGCCACGTTGATCACGCTTTCGGAGCCTCCCCTCTTCGTTTTCTAGGCTTGTTTTGTTGGTTTTGTCCCAAATTCAAAAATTCCCCACAAAAATAGCCCCCCAATTTTTTTGTGATTTGTTGGTGTGATGAAGTTTTGTTGGATTTGATCCATGGATTTGCTTTGTTACGAGTGGATCTAGCTTTCCCCCAATTTTTCCTACTTTCCATCCACGAAATCTCCGCAATTTTGCCCCCGAAATCATCAATTTCCACCCCCAAAATCGAGTTCTTCGAGTTCATCCTCGGATTTGGAGCCCGGACATCCGGCCCGTAGCCTGGACATCCAGCTCCTGGAGCACAATTTCGCGCGCGGTTCTGGACATCAGGTCCCAGAAATCCGACCCCAACCCTGGATGTCCGCCCCCTGGGAATTCAGCCTGTCCCGTTTCACCGTTTTGTCCATAACTTTCACATCCGGAGTCCGATTTTTGCGTTTTTTTGCTCGCTGAGTAGCTATTGACATCCTCTATCCATCTAGATAGGTTCCATCACCATTTGACTCCATCAAAGTTTTGGCACTTTGGCATCTTTGCCTAGGGCTTCCACCATATCATCCGCATTACCACCACCGACTTCCGCAACCTAACCCATTTTGTTCCCCATCGCATTAGTGGTTGTTTGAGTTGTGATTCGATTATCCTAAGGTGTTTCGGCTACTTAGGGAAGGTTTCTTCTTCATCAACCACCCCCATAACTTCCGCATAGGCTTGCCCACCATACACTTCCGCCACCCCAACTTAACCCAATTTTGTTTGTGTTGTGAGTTGTGTCTCCTAAGGTGTTTCGGCTACTTAGGGACCGTGCTTCCAACTCTGACACCGTGTATAGTCCACCACCTTAACCTCCACTTCCACATTGCGTACTCAAAACCCATCATTGCATTCCTGCAATCCCATTGAGCTTCCGCAAAACCACCACCACTTTCCGCTACAACCATTTGACATTTGACGTTTGAGATTTTGAGTTCGTGCTCTTTCCGTTTCCTAGGGTGTTTCGGGTAACTAGGAACGGTTCGACATCGAGAACACTGCCACTCATCATCGTCACGAGGTCGTCATCGTACATGGACGGTAATCTCGATGACATCCTTTGTATATTCCCTTGCCATTGCATTGATAACCCCCTAGCCCATTTTGTGTTACTGGCCTATCGAGACTAGCCATTTGAGTATTGCCGGCAACGTTACTTGTGCACATTAGTGATCCACCATCCATTGCATACATACCATATCATATTGGTATCATATCATCCTGTGTGTCACAAGATTGTTCCCGTATATACACAATTGCTATCTTGGTTTGTGCATTTCGCATTGTGTCCATCTCAAAAAAAAGAAGAATAAGCTTTTAAGCAAAAGAGAAAGAGCAAAGAAGCTTGTAAGCAATAGCCATAACATCATACCACATTGCACATAAGATTGTCATATCCGATCATCTTGGATCATCCTGGGAAACACCGGGAACCATACATAACAGCATACTTGGGATAGAAAGTTGATACATTTTGTATCTTATAGGTTGTGCACAAGTGTCGTATCCGCCTATTGAGCAATCGTGCTAGCGTCTCTCTTGAGTTGTGCAACATGAGCATTTTCCATGGATTCCACATTTTGTGCTCATTCCTTGGTTGCACGGCCCCATTTATCTATCCGTGTGTGCGTTTCCGTGTGCCATTCATTGCTATTGGTCTACTTGTTTCACTTGTGAATTTGTGAATCTCTTTCAACATAATTGACTCTTGCTAACATTTTGCATTAAATTTTTGTGCCACTATCCTCACCGAGCTACTCCATAAGCTTTACTTGATAGGTGTGAGTGAACAAGTCCTATACCAATTCTACTATTCTTTCATCTCACATTGAGTGAAACGAGATACATCCTCAACTTTGGGAAAAGGTAACTTGGTATTGTTTATCTCATTTACTACTCACCTCTACTCTTGTCTTGTGATGGATATGCAAGGCATTTCACCTTCGGTCTACAACAACAACGACGAGTTCGATGCCACGAAGAACTCCACCGACACCAAGATGCATGCTCAAATGGAGGAGATCAAAGCCCTCATCAAGTCCTACCAGAGATCTTCCTCATCTTCGAGAATACGCTCAAGTACACATGCTTCTGAGCTACCATCTTCGGCAAGTTCACATCGGCATCGACACCATCTCCAACAAAAACGTGAAGGTCAAGAGCTCAACACCAACAACCGCTCAACGACTTCACCATCTCTCTTGGCATCTTCGCCAAGCGACTTCAAGGCATCTTCGCCTACGGACATACGACATCTTAGTCTACAAGCACCTCAAGACTACACCCAAGAGAAGCTCCCCAAGCTCAAGTCCGCGACTTCCACGAGCTACTACGACCTCGACATCGACCACGCGATTCCTTTCTTTGGGACTCAAGAACCCGAGGAGTATCTCGAGTGGGAGCGCCTAATGGACGACTACCTCAAGCTACATCAAGTTCCTCCCGAAGATCAAGTGAAGTGCGCCACAAGAAACTTCCACGACTATGCCTCGACATGGTGGCTTCACACACTTTCGGCGAACCACGACATGAGTTGGCCCAGGACGAAGAGAGCTTTGCAGCGAGAGTTCGTGCCTCCAACCTACACGGAACAACTTCTACGCCAATTGGAGAACACCACCCAAGGATCCATGTCCATCGACACGTACTTCAAGGAGATGAAGATTGCCTTGCGACGAGCCGGCGTGGACGACCCCATTTCGTTGAACTAAAAGCTCCAAGACTATCTTCCTCGAGAACTACAAGCTCCTCGACGACAACTACATTGGTGATCTCAAGGCGGAATGAGAACTCATGAAGGCCAAGGCTTCTCCACCCCAAGCACACTTCGCGGCGACCAAGCTCTACAACAACAAGCATGAGGATAGTACCACCAAGATGTCCAAGCCCGACGAGGACGATGCTCCCAAGTTCTACTTCACCGCCATCCCTCTTTGTGGCATTGATGATGCCGAGTCTCCTTCGACTCTTTTTCAAGATGGTGCGGGGACGAGTATGACTATGGAGACCTTCAAGGAACATGCTTCGGAGGCGAGCGACATGGTGACGAGCAAGGATGATGCTTCCATCTTAGGAGGCAAGAGCGATGATGTGCCATCTTCGGCCTTCATCCATGGCGACGATGACGAGATGATCGAGCATGGGATTGTCCCTTCGGTCATAGAGGAGAGTGATGATGTGCCATCTTCGGCCTTCATCCACGGTGACGACGACGAGATGGTTGAGCATGGGATTTTCCCTTCGACCACGGCGACGTATGATGACTTGAGTGACTTGTGCCACCATATTGAGAGTGAGAGTGACTTCACCACTAGCCCCGTATATGATGAGTTGCCACAATTCCCATGTGAGGAGAGCTCCAACCCCCACCACTTGAGTAAGACGAGTGACTCCACCATATGTGAGTTTGAGTGCACCTATTTAGAGGGAGTGAGTGAACCACCACATAGAGAGAGTGAGGTAGTTGATAGGGCATGTGAGGCCACTATGATTTGTAACGCCTTAACCTCTACCTCTATAGTGTCTTCTCATTTGGTGAAAGGTCCCATATACGATGACGCGCCGATTCGCGATGACTTCGTCCTTCCTTTGGACAAGACGATGGCCATGGTGGAATATGATGCACCCCCACATGTTTCCATCAAGATGAAGATGACCACCATTTGGTCTTTCCCACCTCACCTACACCACTTGAGTGGAATGAACAAGGTAACATAGGTGAAGGTGATGCTCTAGTCCCACTGGTGGACATTCTTGACATTGATTGCTTGCATGATGTTGATCCCCCTATTGACATGCTTCATGTTAGTATGATTTCCCCATGTGATGATTTTCCCATTTATGATGAGTATGATGATTCTCATGAGGAGTCTATTAGTTGTGATGCCATGTTACATAGGATTTCTTGTGACTATTCTTTAGGTCACATCATGTTTGACAACCAGCTTGACTTGTCATATGCTATGCATGAGATCAATCATATGTCATATTTGCAATCTCTTCATAGTGACTATGCATATGCATTTAAATAAACCCAATTTGCACATATGGCATAGATGACAAGCCCATGGTTATTGGCATTTGTTTTTCTTGCGATGATATTAATGTGCTCCTTTTGCATCATTTATCTCATATGCCATGCCATGACTACCTAGCTTCGGATATGCATTGTTTTGGATGTTGTCCTTTTTCTCCATATGATGTTTCCGATATTGCTCATGAGGAGACCCCCATAGTTTCCTCATACATTTTAGGAGATTTTGATTCATCCCATCCATTGCATGATCCTCATACTTGTGTGCACAATATGCTTCCCATGAATAAACATGCTATTTATGTGCCATATACTTGCATTCTCAATTTGTGTCCCATCGTGTTATAGACAATAAGTATTCTGTCATGATGGATGACATGTTCTTATACCATGCATCAAATTTCTTTGAGCGATGCTTATCTTGTGCTAACTCACACATGCACATACACATCATGATGGATGATGTGTACATTTACCACGCGCACAATTTCTTAGGTTTGTGTCTCCTTTATGTAGGTACCCATGAATACTTGTCAACTTCGCAATCCCACGAGTTAACAAAACGAGCTCTAGAGAGCAACGATGATTTGGGATCCCATGGATTGTCTTTCCCACCGCTTTCTTCGCGCAAAGACTTCGCGCATCTCTTCTACATGGCTCTCACTTGGTTATGGGTTATTGTCCATTACATATTATATGCGCATCTTGCCATGTCCACTTTGCATGATATGCTTATTCCTATGCCTTTGCCATGCATTTGTGACCCATTGTCGGTGTTCAAAAGAAGGGGCGCACCTTTGTACCCCTTTACCTGTGCACCGACAGTCGGAGTCGCGCCCACGGCCGCACCAAGCAGAACAGGGGAGGTGAACCGAGGTAAAACCGAAGCCCAAGACAGCCAGAGCAGCGCCAAGGCCGAGACCACAAAAGAGCAGAGAGACGAAGCAGGTTCCCCCGGCAAGACCCTTGCCAGGGCAGCCTCCGCAGCCCCGGCAAGGCCCTTGGCGGGGCGGCTCGTCCAACACCAGCGGAGCGCACCACCCTTGAGCCCACGGTCTCCAACAAGATTAACCACGTTGGGCCAGGGCTCGGGAGGTACCTCCATGGTGGCATGCAGATCTTTGTGAAGATAAGGAATATTCAAGATCAGATGAGGATTAAAAGACAACGATCCTCGGCAAGATCCTTGCCGAGGGGAGCCACAAGACCCCCGGAAAGATCCTTGCCAGGGACAACAGCACGCCACGGCGAGGCCCTTGCCGGGCCACCCGGCAAGGCCCTCGCCAAGGGCGCCAGCAGGGCCACCTCCAGGCCCGCACCTGCCAAGTCTCCACCGCCGTTCGCATGCAGCTGCCAGCCCAACCAGTAGGGCAGGCACCTGCGGGGCAACATGCAGCTCCCAGGCCAACTCAGCAAGCGCCTGCGTGGCGGCATGCAGATCTTCGTGAAGACTTTGCCACCGCGCCACCTCAGCTGCCTGCTTGCCTACATGGCGCCGCATGCATCGCTGACCAGGGCGCGTGCCGAAGCAAGGAGGAGCGGCGACGGACGGGACGGGCCTCGTTCCCGTCCCCAATAAAGCAAGGGGACACCTAAGCGATGCATTAAATGCGTCTTGTCCTGTAATACGAGCGATAAGCTCGTAGCACTGTACGCCTTTCCACCTCCTGTGTGCCACTGTGGCAGCCCCTTTCGACTATAAAAGGAGGCCCATGGCGTACTGGAGAAGGATTCGGCTCTTTGGAACTACTCAGCCACCATAGCTAGTTCAAAGGCTCAAGAACACTCAATACATCCACCAAAGCAGGACTAGGGTTTTACGCATCCTCGCGGCCCGAACCTGGGTAAACGATCCTTGTGCTGATTACTAATCCTGCTCTTCTCGCAACCCTGCGCCCTGTCAACCGTAGTAGGGATTCTTGTGATCCCATAGGTGTCGTTCCCCACCGACACCCATGCTTTGCATTGATGATTGATTCTAGTACTTGAATGTGTATTTGCAAGCTTGGTGGAGATATCACTTATTATTGCCATGTTTCCTTTGTGACCATTCCTATGATGATACTATGATCTTGATTTGTGTTCGTTCTTGCGATATGTCATGTGCATTGTCTATGCCTATTATTTGCTCACATGACATGATTACCATGATTTCCTCTAGTATGTTGCATCTTTGCACTACTAGTTTGCACGATTTGATTACTATGCTTGCTTATGTTGCATCACCAGTGATTCATACTTGCTCATTTCATGCGGTTGATGACAACCATTTTTTTGACATATTTTGCTCACATGACAATCACTTTCAAAGCATGGTAATGGTTGATGACAACCATTACCATGCTTTGCAAATGATTGTTATTGCTTCTTGTCATATATCTCCATATGCTGCCTCTATTATGCTAGATGACTTGCCATGTATTGAGTGCAACAATGATTATAGTCTTGCTCATGAGATTGCCCCCATAGCATTCTCGCATATATTTGGAGATTTTGACATATTCCTTGTGAAGCATGCTTGTCTTACCTCTTTGCACCATATACCTAGTGCCATGAATATAGCCATTGTTGCATCATATTATTCATGCACTTGTGCTCCTAATGGTTGTGTGCAAGAGAAGAGAACCATCATGATGGATGATGTGTTTATCTACCATGCGCATACGCTCTTTGTTTTGTTGTGTGCATTTGTAGGATACTTGGACTTCGTCTCGACTTCCACTTCACGTGAGTTGACCATTCGAGCTCTTGAGAGCGAACCACTTTCTACCACGATGATTCTACATCGCACTTGCTTGTGCTTCGGTATTGTGAAGGACGCACAAGGACATGCTTTCAAGGTGATATCCTTCTCTTTTGAGAACACCCAAACAATGAGCATGGATATTGAGGATCATACTACTTGTGTTGCTTTCACCATGAGACTTATTGGTCATCTTCGACCACTTGATTGCACACTTGTTAGAGATCTCGCTTTGACTTGCCATTTTCACACTTCCATGCATCATGATATATATGCCTTGTGTGTTGCATCCAATTCTTGGATTACTTGTTCCTATCATATGTTTGGTTGCAACAATATCATTTCTTCACATATGCCATGTGCCATTGCTTGTCACATGATTGACTTGACTGCCTCACACATGTTGAACAATTGCTTTTTCCATTGTGTTGAGTGCCACACTATATTCACTACACCCTATGCACGTTATGCTTGGTTTGTCTTGCACTTGACCCATGTGTTTAGACAAATCATCTTATTTGGTGTTGTGAATGATTCTTATGCCTACCATAGACCTTTCATTGAGCAATTTGTCAATGCTTGCTATGAACTTGAGGTAGTTGCTTATTCTCTTGTCACACATATTTGCATCACTACTTCACAATCGCATACTTGTCCCCATGATATCTTTGCTTGTGCTCGATTGATATGCTTACATGCCATGTCACAATCCTTTCTCACACCATTTGCTTTGCATGATGACGACACTTGTTCGGTGAATCACCACTTGAATGCTTGGTTTTGCACTAAGGCTAACCACATTTGTTTTTCCAAGTGTTTGTTGTCCTTGCTACCTTTTGAAGGAATCCCAAGACGGTGCGACATTGGAGAGTGCCCATTTCGAGCTTCAATATGACAAGTACTTGGTGATCGTCCAGTTCTACACGGCGACGCCATCTCTTTCCCATGGTGATTTGGTTTTCGATCCGAGGTCGGATCTTTCCCAAGGGGGAGGGGATGATGCGGAGCATCCTACGGACATCACCATGTAAAGAGTCCGTTCGCCAAGTGACACGTGTGACATCTACTTCACATACCCAAAGGTGAACCATCTCCTTTATGCATGTCCACTTGACCCCTTCGAGGATGGTATACTACTTGACAGTCCTCTTGTGTGCATACATAGGTATTGTTGGAACACCATGGATGAGGAGGAGGAGTGCGAGCGCAAGTGTACAACTACACCATCCGTGAGAGAAGCATGGAAGAGAAGGAAGAAGAGGAATCTTCCCGCGCAGAAATACCGGTACTACCGCCCAACTACCGGTCAACCTTTTGTAATCGAGTGGTGCAAGGCCGGTACAACACCGGAACAACCGTTTCAACCGCTAAAACCGATACTACCGGCCTCATGACCGGTACTACCACCCTGCCTGTGCGCAGCCGCGTCCCTTTGGCCTTGTATCCCTCTCCCACTTACACCTTCGTGGCTTAGACTGTAAATAGACCACCTCCACCTCCTTTCTAGGGTTAGCAAAGTATTAGCTCATTTGAGATAGAGCTTTGCTCATCCATACAGATCTACTCCACGAGAGAGACCGCGCGCCTCTACGGGGAAGATCCATCTTGGATTCAAGACCCCCTCAGGGGTGGACCCTTCAAGACCTCCTCATGGAGATGAACTTTACCTTGTATCTTTCCCTTTGTTGTTCATGTACCTTGTGGATCTTGTGTGTTTGATTGTGTAGTGGATGTGTGATTGGACTTGTTCTTGAGTGTTTCCCCTTGCGATTTCTCTCCATTCTTCCCTGTGTTCATCATGTTCTTCGAGGAAATCTCCGCAATTTTGCCCCGAAATCATCAATTTCCGCCCCAAATCGAGTTTCGAAGTCCAAATCCCGATCTGGAATCGTCGGGCCGGACATCCGGGCCACCTGGCCGGACATCCGGGACCCAAGCCAGACATCCGGCTCCTGGAGCGCAAAATCGCGCAAGTTTCTGGACATCAGGTCCCGGATATCCGGCCCCGACCCCGGATGTCCGACCCCTGGGATTTCAGCCACCCGTGTTTCACCATTTTGACCATAACTTTCACATCCGGAGTCCGATTTTTGCGTTCTTTAGCTCGTTGAGTAGCTATTGACATTCTCTATCCATCTAGATACATTTCAACACCATTTGACCCATCAAAGTTTTGTAAATTTGGCATCTTTGCCTAAGGCTTCCATCACATCCTCCGCATAACCACCACCGACTTCCGCAACCTACCCCATTTTGTTCCCCTTAGCATTTGAGGTTGTTTGAGTTGTGATTCTAGTCTCCTAAGGTGTTTCAGCTACTTAGGGACGATTGATTATTCATGAACCACCACCATAACTTCTACATGGGTTTGCCCACCATACACTTCCGCCAACCCAACTTAACCCAATTTTGTTTGTGTTGTGAGTTGTGTCTCCTAAGGTGTTTCAGCTACTTAGGGACCGTGCTTCCAACTCCGACACCGTGTATAATCCACCATCTTACCCTCCACTTCTGCATTGCGTACTCTAAACCCATCATTGCATTTCTGCAATCCCATTGAGCTTTCGCAAAACCACCACCGCTTTCCGCTACCACCATTTGACTTTTGTCCTTGAGATTTTGAGTTGTGGTTTTTCCGTTTCCTAAGGTGTTTCGGCTAATTAGGAATGGGTTGACATCGACAACACTGCCTCTCATCATCGACACGGACGGTAACCTCGACGACACCATTGTATATTCCCCTTCCAATTGCATTGATAATCCCTAGCTTATGTTGCTTCACTTGCCTATCGAGACTAGCCATTTGAGTATTGCTGGCAACGTTACTTGTGCACATTAGTGATCTACACCTCCCATTGCATACATACCATATGAACTTGGTATCATATCACCCATTGTGTCACAAAGATTGTTCCCGCATATACACAATTGTTATCTTGGTTTGTGCATTGCGCAAAAGTGGCTATCCATATAAAAAAGAGAATAAGCTTTTAAGCAAAGAAAGAAAAAGAGAGAGAGCAAAGAAGCTTGTAAGCATGTACCATAGCATCATACCACATTGCATATAAGATTGTCATATCCGATCATCTTGGATCATCTTGAGAGGAACATCGGGAACCATATATACATAGCATAATTGGGATAGAAGTCGTTGCATTTTTGTCTCCTATAGGTTGTGCACAAGTGTCGTATCCGCCTATTGAGCAATCATGCTAGCGTCTCTCTTGAGTTGTGCAACACGAGCGTTTTCTGTGGACTCCACATTTTGTGCTCATTCCTTGGTTGCACGACCCCATTTATCTATCCGTGTGTGTGTGTTTCTATGTGCCATTCATTGCTTTTGGTCTACTTATTTCACTCGCGAATTTGTGAATCTCTTTCAACATTATTGACTCTTGCTAACATTTTGCATCAAATTTTTGTGCCACTATCCTCACCGAGCTCCACCATAAGCCTTATTTGTGTAGGTGTGAGAAATTGACAAGATCGGTACCAATTGTGCTATTTCCTTGTTACATTATTGAGTGATCATTGATCCATCTTCAACATCGGTCAAGGTAAATTTGGTATAGTTCTTCTCTTTCTCCCACTCATATTTGCTCGAGTCTTGTGATGGATAGGAAAGACATTTCATCTCCGGTATTCCACGACAACGACGACATGAATAACTACATCACCAAAGCATCCATCTTCAGCCTACAACAACAAATGCAAGGCGCACATTCTACCTTGCGAGAGCGCATCGAGAACCTTTCCATCGACATTCGTCACTCCAAAGCAAGGAAAAGGGACTACATCGACAACAAGCTTTCCGCACAAAAGAAGGAGGAAGATGCAAGGATGGAGGAGATTCGGACCTTGTTGATCAACTGTTCTTCCCCTTCATCATCCTCAAGGCGGCGGTGAGCACATCGATCATCTTTGGAGTGCCCATGCGATGCAAGCACAAGTCGTCCACGTCCACATCTACATGGCGACCATCATCACATTCGTGATCCACATCGTCATGAAGAGCAAGTCACCTCTAAGCAACATGTGCGCGATGACGAACGCCATCGAGCTCCAGCACAACAACGTCATCATCAACATGAAGATGCTCGACATGCGCAAACGTACAAGTCCCAACAAGCCCTACTTCACGCCAAGTCCAAGCTTCATGAGCAAAAGAGAAGACCGCGAGACAAGCACCACCAAGACGGAGCTACGACTACAACAACCACTTCGGCATCTTCGCCAAGTGCTATCAAGACATCTTCGCCTTTGGACGTACGACATCTTCGCCTACTTCCCACGAGTACGCCTACAACGACTTCATCAAGTCCAAGGCGACCACCTACGAGCGAGGGCGACACTTCCATCTTCGGAAGCCCCCCAAGGAAGAAGGCCGAGCATGGGAAATTCCCTTCGGTCATGGAGAGAAGCTACGAGGTGCCACATCATATGGGCCTCCAACAACAAGACAACGAGAAGAAGGTCGAGCAAGGGCCATCCCCTTCGACTACGGCGACGAGCACAAATGTCGGATCATGGGTTCGGGCAAAACCCTCAAGGTTCGAACACTGGGTTGCGCGCGGAGATTTCCTCCCTACCGATCTACGCCGTAGCTCACTAAGATCTCGCGGACGAACTCGACGAACTCACAACACAAGGACACAAGATTTATACTGGTTCGGGCCACCGTTGTGGTGTAATACCCTAGTCCAGTGTGGTGGTGGTGGATTGCCTCTTGGGCTGATGATGAACAGTACAAGGGGAAGAACAACCTCCTGAGGTTGAGGTGTTCTTGTGTTCGGTGTGTGGCTAAGGATTGGCTTAAGGCTAGCTTGCTCCCCCTCCCTACTGTGGTGGCTAGCTCTACTTATATAGGCCCTGGTCCTCTCCCCAAATATTGAGCGGGAAGGGAGCCAACAACGCCGGCCAATTTGAAAGGGGACAGCTAGTACAAGCTATCCTGACAAAAGCGGTCTTTGCCTGCGGAAAGCTCTGGTGGTGACGCCGCCTCGGGCTGCATGGCGACCTCTGTCCTGCCGTCCGGCCGGTCTTGGTCTTGTTGCACTGGTATGAAAACCTTTGCCTGATGCCTCCGTACTCCGCGCCTGCGCTGGCCTCCTTAGCACCAAAGAGGAAACAAGGACGCTGCGCGCGCTGGCGCCCACCTGGCGCCCGTCTGATCCTAGTCGTCATGGCTCACGTCACGAGAGCCTCGCGAGGTTTGCCCTGCCTTGATATCTCCGCTCCTCGCGAGGCACCCCAGTGAGGCCACTCCTGAGGTCTTGCATCGTCTGCCTCGCGAGGCATGGCCCCTCGTGAGGGTCTTGATTTCCTTGTTGATGAAGATGGGCCGTACAGGCCCGCTAGCATAGCCACGCCGTGGGCCGCAGGCAGGCAAGTCTGGGGACCCCTGTTCCCAGAACGCCGACAGTAGCCCCCGGGCCCAAGGTGCACTCGGGCTTGTCTTTGAGGCGAAGCCAAGGGTCAATTGCGGAGTGCCGCGGGCCCCAAAAGCTTGCGGCCTCGGTTGACGCGTGGCGGTTGATTGGATGTGGGTGTCTCCACTTCCCCACGCTGCCTCAGCAACTGCTCCACTTGACAAGTCCCTGCGACATGCAAGGAAAACCATCATTACCTGTGATCATGGGAGGCGCCGGTTGGCCTTCTTCCGGTATAAATGGGGAGGGGGCGGAGCCCCCGTCGCCCATCTCTTCTTGGTTCACTTGCTTCTTCCTCCTTGCTCCACCGCTAGCAGCAATGGCGCCGTCAAAGAGGTTCTCTCCCGCGGAGAAGGGCAAGGCCCCTCGGGAGGGACCCGGCTCCCCGGCGCCCAAGTGAGGACGTGGCCGTCCCCGCAGCATGCCGCGACCCCCGCCGTGGCCCCCGGCTCTCGGGGCGGCGCCGCAGTGCGTGGCAGGAGTCGCTCTGGTCGCGACAGTCCTGTCGATGAAAGGAGAAGCATCGTGGTTGCGCGACCTCCCCGACCGTGGTTCCATGCGTCAGAGGTGTTGCCAGAGTTCGTTGTCTGGTCAGAGGATCCGGCCGGCAGCTGGCTCCAGCTCCCCCGCTTCTTTGCCGACGAGCTGCCGGCCTCAGGTCTAGGCGGGCTCTGGCTGCAGGCAGATGGTTGCTGCAGCCGGGCTTCTTGGGTTGCAGCCGAGCTCTCCGTCGCGGGCAACATAGCTCTGGCCCGCGGTTGGCAGACGTTTACCTGCGCGCGTGGCTTGGGCAGGCGGTGCACCCTCCACTTCAAGTTAGATGGCGACGCGACCCTCTACGTGAGGGTGTTTGGGGAAGATGGTCGTCGCGCCGGATGCTGCCCCGAGGTGAACGACGGCGAGGAGGTGCTCGGCCTTGGCGATGGTCGGGACGAGGAGGAGGACGAACCCGCCAGCTGCGCCTTGTCTAGCTACGGTGGCTCCTCCCTTGGCGACAGTTCCAGCAGCGGTGGCCTTGACCAGCCACCATGCCGCCGCGCCCGCTTCAAAGGTGGTAGCGGGTCGTCTTATCGCCGTGCATCGGTGAAGCGCGAGGAGGGGTCCAACTAGACCCGGGACGTCGCCAAGGCCCTGCCCCCGTCGGCTGCTGCAGGGGCGAGCGCCGTTTTGCAGTGTTCCCCTTTTCCTTCCTGCACCGAAATGAAACCAGCATGGGCCCAGAGGGGCGTGTATCGAACCATAACTTATGAACCATTATGCTACGCTTGTTGTTTCAGTGCCGTGTGGCTATTTTGCGCAAAGATAACTTAGCCTGGTGCATTCGGGGCGCCCTCCTCCTTACGAGGTGTTCATTTCCTCGTGCCCATCTTGACCTAGTGGTCTGCGATTGCTCAGGAACTGCAAAAAATTCATTAGGGAGTTTGCCAGGAGATTTGTCATTCACCCAAGCCTTGACCCGACGCTTTGTATCGCGGTACCCGAGGGGCACGGATTAGAAGAGATGCGCCAGCTTTCGGGCTCGAACGAGGGTGGCTCGCGAGAAGGCAGAGAGAAGAAAAACGCTCGCGAGGGCACCTGCCTAGCCCCCCTCACGAGGTATGCGAGAGAGAGAACATGAGCGAACTAGAGTCGGAAAATGCGGTAAGAGGCAAGGGAATCGAATCAGCAAGGAACACCAAAGGCAAACTTCGATTAAGGAAAAGCGAACCAACTACGGAAAGCAAGTGAAAGGCCGCGTCCGGCACCTAATCTAGTCTTCAAGTCTTCTCACCAGCGCGGATCTAAGTGTTGCCACTAGGCGTGGGAGGGAGCCTCAGGGCCTGAGGCCGGCGCTCCTGAGACTCCGGGGCGTGTACAACCCCACTCATTATTACGTCAGAGTGTCATGGGTGGCGATTCTTCACAGGCACCGGGCCTTCTTCACAGGCTCTGGGCCTTTCTTCATAGGCTCTGGGCCTTGCTTCATGGGTACAACTTTGGAGGTGCTGGATGTTGCAGGCGTTCTGGATGGGTATCCCGTCCTGCGTCTCCAGGCGCGCGGCGCCAGACCTGGAGACATGGACGACCCTGAACGGGCCCTCCCACATGGGTAAAAGCTTGTGCAGCCCTTCCCTGGAGAGGACCCGCCTCAGGACGGGGTCGCCCGCATCGAGCGTCCTAGAGAAGATGTTGCGGCAGTGGTATCGCTGCAACGCTTGCTGGTACCTTGCCGCCCTCAGTGCAGCTTCGCGGCGATGTTCCTTCCCCAGCACGAGGTCCATCCCCCGCGTGGCGTCCTGCTGCGTTTCATCGAATGCCAGGACCCGTGCGGAGCGATGCTTGACCTCGTGAGGAAGGACCGCTTCTTCTCCGTAGACAAGGAAGAAGGGGGTCTCGCCCGTTGGCTTGGTGGCTGTCACGCCCAAGATGCGACCCTATCCTAAAGGAACTCGAAGGTCCCACCAAGGATAGAAGCGCATCTTGAAGACGCTTTTGCAAGGTGGATATCATTACATCAACATTACATAATAGATGGGGATACATACAAGGCATACAAATGCCGCAAGAATACATCGATACATCATACATAAGAACAACATCCGACTACGGATGAAACACAAACAGGAACTCAAACGACATCCACCCTGCTAGCCCAGGCTGTCGACCTGGAACCTATCCCCTGATCGAAGAAGAAGCAGAAGAAGAACTCCAAAACAAGCAAAATCGCTCTCGCGTCATGATCATCGCAAAACATGTACCTGCAACTGTTGTTGAAGAAAACTGTGAGCCATGAGGACTCAGCAATCCCATTACCATGGGTATCAAGACTAGCAAAGCTTAATGGGTAAGGAAAGGATAGGTGGTGAGGTTGCAGCAGCGACTAAGCATGTATGGTGGCTAACCTACGCAAATAAGAGCGAGAAGAGAAGCAACGGAACGGTCGTGAAACTAGCAATGATCAAGAAGTGATCCTGAACTCCTACTCACGTCAAACATAACCCAGAAACCGTGTTCTCCTCTCGGACCACCCCGAAAAGAGACAATCACGGTTACGCGCGCGGTTGGTGTATTTTAGAAGAGTTTACTTCAAGTTTACTACAACCGGATATTAACAAATTCCCATCTGCCACATAACCGCGGGCACGGCTTTCGAAAGATAATACCCTGCAGGGGTGTCCCAACTTAGCCCATTATAAGCTCTCACGGTCAACGAAGGATATTCCTTCTCCCGAGAAGACCCGATCAATCTCGGAATCCCGGTTTACAAGACATTTCGGCAATGGTAAAACAAGACCAGCAAAGCCGCCCGATGTGCCGACAATCCCGATAGGAGCTGCACATATCTCGTTCTCAGGGCACACTGGATGAGCCAGACGTCGGGTTGGCATAGACCCTGGTTGCCCAGGGGGCGCCGGACATCGCTCGGTTTGGACCAGCACTTGGAGAAGCACTGGCCGGGGGGGGGGGGTTAAAATAAAGATGACCCTCGGGAGCGCGACTGCCAAGGGAAAAGAAGTAGGTGATAGGCAAATGGTAAAACCAAGGTTGGGCCTTGCTGGAGGAGTTTTATTCAAAGCGAACTATCAAGGGGTCCGCATAACACCCAACCGTGTTAGGAACGCAAAATCAAGGAACATAACACCGGTATGACGGAAACTAGGGCGGCAAGAGTGGAACAAAACACCAGGCATAAGGCCGAGCCTTCCACCCTTTACCAAGTATATAGATGTATTAATTAAATAAGAGATATTGTGATATCCCAATATAAACATGGAGCAAACTTCATCTTCACCTGCAACTAACAACGCTATGAGAGGGGCTGAGCAAAAAACGGTAACATAGCCAAACAATGGTTTGCTAGGAAGGGTGACAAAGGTTAGAGGTGGTTTCATGGCAATTTGGGAGGCTTGAAGAGCAAGTGATAGGTAGCGCAGCATAGCGATAGAACGAAGCAACTAGCATAGGAATGATAGTAATGAGATCCAGGGTAACGGTCATCTTGCAAGCATCAAAACAATATGCTACATCACCTCAACATGAAAACAAAAGGCACGGACGTGATGTACAGGTAAGGCATTGCAAAACATGAACACTGAACTATCTCTAAAAACCACTAGAACATGCTCAAAAGGGCATGGCAAGATTGCAAATAAGGACAGTTTCACAGACTTGGCAGAAATCACTGGACATGGCAGAAATAACATCAGGTTGCTAAGTTTAGAGCTATCAAACCACATGCCACAGGAACAGATCATAGCAAATAAAGGCATGGCATGAATCTACTAATTGCATAGAACAAAATACCCTTACTGATCACGAGCCAAAAAGGCACAGAAGATATGATGGCACCCAGGTAAACATAGCAAGTTTCATAAACAGATTCAGACTTGGTGAAAGTAACAGTTCATGGCAGAAATAACGATAAGTAGGCATGTTGGTGAGCTTGTACCACTCACCACAGAGCATTACATGGCATGTGAAGGCATCAAACAGTAAGCTGGCATAATTATGAAGCTAATCATGGCAAGAGCAAGTTCATAGGGTGCATGGTTCACTAGCAAAACACATGGCAATACTGGACTTCATGTTAACAGGCTGGCAGCGACATTATTTAGCAAGTTTGGAGCAAGATTACAACAAGCTACAGCAGGCTATAAATGCAAACAAGGGCATGGATGGATAGAGAATAACATTTATAACAAAACATCCTTAGTGAACATCTCCAGATTATGCATAGATTAATTGGTAGCAGCAGGTTTACATGGCATCACAATGTCACAGAAATCAGCAACATCATAGAGGCTACTTTGCATGCTTGTGCTAGTCACCACATAGACCACAAAACTACAAGACAAGCACCTATGTAAAGATGGCATGATTTAGTTCAAAACATGTGTAGAGCTCATGCTCATAGGATGCACACACAAAAAGCAATGAAAAAGACATCACCAAGTTATAACAGTCTCAGCAGGTTAACATCATATAGCACTATTGCAATGCTGATTAGGGCACCAAGATGAACTCAAACGAATATGGCACAATGGAACAAAATGAAGAGCATCTCACGGTAAACATTCTGACATATTATATGCACAAATCAGAGCACCGAGCATGAAGTTATGGCATGATGAATATGCACACATGAAGTTCTGACATATTATATGCACAAAACATGTGCAAAATGAAGTCAGATCATGGGTTCCGGCAAAACCCTCAAGGTTCGAACACTGGGGTGCGCGCGGAGATATCCTCCCAACTGATCTACGCCCTAGCTCGCTAAGATCTCGCGGATGAACTCGACGAACTCACAACACAAGGACACAAGATTTATACTGGTTCGGGCCACCGTTGTGGTGTAATACCCTAGTCCTGTGTGGTGGTGCTGGATTGCCTCTTGGGCTGATGATGAACAGTAGAAGGGGAAGAACAACCTCCTGAGGTTGAGGTGTTCTTGTGTTCGGTGTGTGGCTGAGGATTAGCTCAAGGCTAGCTTGCTCCCCCTCCCTACTGTGGTGGCTAGCTCTACATATATAGGCCCTGGTCCTCTCCCGAAATATTGAGCGGGAAGGGAGCCAACAACGGTGGCCAATTTGAAAGGGGATAGCTAGTACAAGCTATCCTGACAAAAGCGGTCTTCGCTTGCGGAAAGCTCTGGTGGTGACGCCGCCTCGGGCTCCACGGTGACCTTTGTCCTGCCGTCTGGCCGGTCTTGGTCTTGTTGCACTGATGTGGAAACCTTTGTGTGATGCCTCTGTACTCCGCGCCTGCGCTGGCCTCCTTAGCACCAAAGAGGAAACAAGGACGCTGCGCGCGCTGGCGCCCGTCTGATCCTGATCGTCATGGCTCATGTCACGAGAGCCTCGCGAGGTTTGCCCTCCCTTGATATCTCCGCTCCTCGCGAGGCAGCCCGGTGAGGCCGCTCCTGAGGAGGTCTTGCGTCGTCCGCCTCGCGAGGCTTGGCCCCTCGTGAGGGTCTTGATTGCCTTGTTGATGAAGATGGGCCGTACAGGCCCGCTAGCATAGCCACGCCGTGGGACGTAGACATGCAAGTCTGGGGACCCCCGTTCCCTGAACGCCGACAACGAACCTCTTCAACAACATGAATTCGGCGCCCATATTGGACTCATACTCTGAGTCAAGCTACATGAGCGCACATGAGACCTTCTCTTTGGTCTCGGAGGATAGTGATGTTTTGCCACATCCCACGGCATTCATCTTTGGAGACTTTTGCACCTACACCTCTCCGACACCCACATATGACGAGATGCCCCAATTCCCATGTGAGGAGAGCCACCCCACCATGAGTGATATGAGTGACTCCACCATATGTGAAATTGAGTGCATTTCCTATGAGAGGATGAGTGTGACCACCACTAGCCCCACACATGAGAGCACGCCACACATCCTATGTGAGGTTGAGAGCCATTTGAGTGACTCCACCAACCATACGAGTGAGAGCATCCAAGAGGGAGTGAGTGAGCCACAACACTTAGTGAGTGAGGTAGTTGAGAGGGCATGTGAGGCCATTATGATTTCTAACAACTTAACCTCTACTCTGAGTGTGTTTTCTTCGGTGCTAGGTCTCCTACATGACGACATGCCTATCCTCGACGAGTCCATACCTCCAATGGAGACGACGATGGCCATGGTGGACGATGATGCACCCCACATGGTTCCATCAAGATGAAGATGACAACGAGTGGAACTTCGACACCTCACCGACAACTCATGAGCGATGCTCCAAAGGTAACATAGGTGATGGTGCTTCTCTTGTCCCACTAGTGGACTATCTCACCAATGATTGCTTGCATGATGTTGATCCAGCTATCCCCATGCTTCATGCTAGTGCGACTTCTCCATGTCATGACTTACCAATCTATGATGAATATGATGATGAGCATGTTGAGTTGCCTAGTTGTGATCCTATGCTCCATAGGATATCATGTGAAAATTCTATTGGTCACTTCATGTTTGACAATCCCTTGAACTTGTCATATGCTATGAGTAAGATCTCCCATATTGCATCATTTCAATCTCAACATAGTAACTATGCATGCCCCATTAAAATAAATCCCATTCGCACTTATGGCATTGATGACGAGATGATGGTCATTGGCTTTTGTTTTTCATGTGATGATATTGCTATGCTTCCTTTACATGATTTGCGCAATTCATCTACTATGCCATGCCATGATCACATTGTTCCAAATATGCATTGTTTTGGATGTTGTCAATATTCTCCATGTGATGTTCCTACAAATGCTCATGAGGAGACCCCCATAGTTTCCTCATACATATTAGGAGATTTTGATGCATTCCATACTTTGCATGATTCCCATAATTGCGTGCACCATATACATTCCATGAATAACAATGCTCTACATATTTCTCATGATGAATTACATAATTTGAGTCTCCATTATGCTATACATAATAACAAACCTCTCATGATGGATGACATGTTTCTATACCACGCATCTCATTTATTTGAGCATTGGCTATTTTGTGCTAACCAACACATGCACGTATGCATCATGATGGATGATGTGTACATATACCACGCACACACAATTTTCCCTTTGTCTTTGTTTTGTGTAGGTACTCACGTATACTCGTCAACCTCTCAATCCCAAGAGTTGACGAAATAAGCTCTTGAGAGCAACGATGATTTGGGATTCCGCGGATCATCCTCACCACCGTTCCCTTTGCGCAAGGACTACGCGCATCTCTTTTACTTGTCTCTCACACGGCTATGGGCTATTTACCACTTGTCACCTTATGCCCATTCTATTGTGTTCACTTTTCATGTTATGCTTGCTTCTATGCCTTTGCCATGCAATTGTGACCCTTGCTTGCATTTACTCATGATACACCATTATGCTACTTCTATGTGTATTTGCATGCTTGGTGGAGATCCTTGTTGCTATTATCATGTTTTCCTTGTACCTCATGCTATTGATAATTGTTGTGTTGGGAGAGTCATGATATTCCATTGCTATTTACATAGGATTTCTTGCAAACACCATGAACCTATTTTGCTCATATCTTGCTTTCATGCTTGTTCTATGTCATGTGATTTATTCATGCCCACTATTTATCCGCATGACATTATTGCCATGATTACCTCTAGTATGTTGCATCTTTTCACTACTACCTTGCTTGATTTGATCACTATGATTGCTTGCTTTGTCGCATCACCCATGTTCCATTCTTACTCACTTTCTTGGGTTGATGAGATCCATGTTCATGCCTCTCACATGATATATCTTGATCATTGTCTCTTGTGTCCATTAGTTGCCTCTCTCATATCCAATTGTATTGAGTGCAACCATACTATGCTTATTGATCTTGGAGACTTTGACACCTTACTTGTGATGCATGCTTGCTTACTTGAGCCTATTTTCTTTGGATGTAGTTGCATCATATGCTTTCATACCATACCACACCTTGTCCTTTCTTATGATAAGAATGATGAGAACACTTGTTGGGGTATCTTACCACTCGAATGATAGGTGTTACATTTGCACTAACCTCATTTGTTTTTCCGAGTGTTTGTCATGTTCTTTCATTTTGAGGAATTCACAAGGCGGTACCATCGCGAGACATATTGGTTATGTGAAGGCGTACATGATGTGTGACAACAACATTTTTTAGAAACTACTAAAGGTGATCTCCTTCCCTTTGAGCCATCTTCACATATGCATATTGGATGGACCATACTTTCATTGTTGTTTCCTTCTTCTTGTCTACATGATACATATATTGGATGGAGGACCGACATTGGAGATGAACCCTATGGACCTTCAAGTTGAGGAGTGCCCGGACTTAGTGGATGCACCACCGGACCAACACTTCTACCACGACAT
Organism: Aegilops tauschii subsp. strangulata; assembly: GCF_002575655.3. Classification (NCBI taxonomy): domain Eukaryota; kingdom Viridiplantae; phylum Streptophyta; class Magnoliopsida; order Poales; family Poaceae; genus Aegilops; species Aegilops tauschii. The sequence goes on along the minus strand of NC_053037.3, from coordinate 270,250,386 downwards.
CGATCTATGGTACAACACCACCCATAACAAATTTGCACCTTATGCATGGATTGACCTGCATTATGTTTGTCTTCTTGCATCTATTTCCATGTCATCCATGATATATGAGCTTGTACACTTCCTTAGCAAATTTGTTGTGATCTTTCTTGATGGCATATTCATACATCATGATCATATTGCCCACCATCAATTGCAAGATAACATAATCATATTGAGCATCCATTGCCATATTCATGCTTTTGATAAACCGTCTCACTATGACATCATTTTGCACAATGGTAGAATTTGTAGCTTTGTGCATCATACCAATTGCCATACTTTTGTGTGCACAACAAATGAATTTGCTTCCATGATTGCCTTACATATCATTCTATATAATTTTTCTAAGCTTCATGCACCTTGTCATGATCAATCTCATCGGACGAACTCATGCTTATTTGATGGACACTTTGTGTGCGCTAACCATTGTATTTCCGAGTGTCGCTTGTGTTTGCTCTTTTGCATGTGTACCACTCCGGAGACACCTTGAAGTACTTGGATTGCCCCATGTCTTCCACTTCGTCCAACTACAAGTCCGTCCACGACAACTGTTTCCATGGTGATGAGGTTTTCGATCCGAGGTGGGATCTTTCCCAAGGGAGGGGAGATGATGCGGAGCATCCTTCAATTATCCCCATGTACACTACGACTACTCCCCAAGCCCCAAGTGTCCACATGTTGAGACCTCGAGCATACGCCATTGGACCTAAGGTGAACTCGCTCCTTTTCGAATCTTTCCTTTCTGCATGTAAGACATGGATGCTACTTCAAGCGTGGACCTTGTGCATACTCGGGTACACCCGAGGAGACCAAGGAGAGCCCAAGGACCAAGGCCAAGTGTGTGCAGGAGCGAAGGAAGGAGAAGAAAGAAGAGCCAGCTGCTACAGCAGCCGGACATCCGGACATGTCCCGGACATCCGACCCCAGCCGGACATCCGGCCCCTACCCCGGAAATCCAGCATCGGCTATCCAGAGAGCACCGCAAAGGACCAGCGCAGCCCGGACATCCGGCCATCACCCCGGACATCCAGCTCCTCCCGAAGCCTCGGACATCTGGCCCCTTCACCCGGACATCCGGCCCCGCCTATCCAGAGAGCACATGAGCGGGCAAGTCTAGCCCGGACATCCGTCCAGAGGCCCGGACATCTGGCTCCTCGCGAGCCGCCGGAAATCCGGCCCCCAGGCTGGACATCCAGCGCCCCTACGCAGATGCGGGCCGAGATCCCATGTAAACTCTCTCCCACTTACCCCTTCGTGTCCCTAGACTATATATGCTCCCCCACATCCTCCTAGTTAGGGTTAGCATCGGGTTAGCTCATATGTGAGATAGATCTTTGCTCATCCATTAGGATCTACTCCACGAGAGAGACCGCGGCCCCTCTACAGAGATGGTCCCCCTTGGCTTCAAGACCCCATGTTGGGCGGCCCCCCTCAAGACCTCCTCACGGAGAAGAACCGGTTACCTTTGTATCGTCCCTCCCTTGTTGACTTTGGATCGTGTATCTCACCTTGTGTTTCGAGGATCTTGCATATGTGTGACTATATCTTGTTGGTTTGAGAGTTCCTCTTGTGTTTTCCCTTGTGTTTCCCCATGTGTTCTTCGTGTTCTTAGTTGGGATCCGCTCCTTTCGTGAAAGATCGGCCGTATAGGGTTCCACTCACTACAAGTAGATATGAGAGAGGAAACTAATGGAGTCAAGAGACAATAGTCAAGATATATCATGTGAGAGGCATGAACATATATGTCATCAACCCAAGAAAGCGAGTAAGAATGGAACATGGGTGATGCAACAAAGCAAGCAATCATAGATATCAAGTCAAGCAAGCTAGTAGTGCATACATAATGCACATGACATAGCACAAGCATGGAAGCAAGATATGAGCAATATATCATCAATGTATTGGCGAGAGGCCATATGTAAATAGTGATGCGACATCATGACTCTCCCAACACAAGAATCAACAATAGCATGTGGCACATGATAAACATGGCAATAGCAACAAGGATCTCCACCAAGCATGCAAATACACATAGGAGTATCATAATGGTGAATCATGGGTAGATGCAAGCAAGGGTCACAATTGCGTGGCAAAGGCATAGAAGCAAGAATAACATGCAAAGTGAACACAATAGAATGGGCATAAGGTGACAAGTGGTAAATAGCCCATAGCCGTGTGAGAGACAAGTAAAATAGATGCGAGTAGTCCTTGCGCGAAGGGAACGGTGGTAAGGATAGTCCACGGGATCCCAAATCATCGTTGCTCTCAAGAGCTCGTTTCGTCAACTCTTGGGATGGAGAGGTTGACGAATATACGTGAGTACGTACACAAAACAAAGACAAAGGGAAAATTGTGTGTGCGTGGTATATGTACACATCATCCATCATGATGCATACGTGCTTGTGTTGGTTAGCACCAAATATCCAATGCTCAAATAAATAAGATGCGTGATATAGAAACATGTCATCCATCATGAGAGGTTTGTTATTATGTATAGCATAATGGATACTCAAATTATGTAATTCATCATGAGAAATATGTAGATCATTGTTATACATGGAATGCATACGGTGCACACAATTATGGGAATCATGCAAAGTATGGAATGCATCAAAATCTCCTAATATGTATGGGGAAACTATGGGGGTCTCCTCATGAGCATTTATAGAAACATCACATGGAGAATATTGACAACATATAAAACAAAGCATATTTGATTCTAAGTGATCATGGGATGGTATAGTAGATGAATTGCGCAAATCATGTAAAGGAAGCATAGCAATATCATCACATGAAAAACAAAAGCCAATGACCATCATCTCGTCATCTATGCCATAAGTGAAAATGGGATTTATTTTAATGGGGCATGCATAGTTACTATGTTGAGATTGAAATGATGTAATATGGGAGGTCTCACTCATAGTATATGACAAGTTTAATGGATTGTCAAACATGAAGTGACCAATAGAATTTTCACATGGTATCCTATGGAGCATAGCATCACAACTAGGCAACTCAACATGCTCATCATCATATTCATCATAAATTGGTAAGTCATGACATGAAGAAGTCGCACTAGCATGAAGCATGTGAATAGGTGGATCAACATCATGCAAGCAATCATTGGTGAGATAGTCCGCGAGTGGGACAAGAGAAGCACCATCACCTATGTTACCTTTGGAGAATTGCTCATATGTTGTAGGTGAGGTGTCGAAGATCCACTCGTTGTCATCTTCATCTTGATGGAACCAGGTGGGGGTGTATCATTTTCCACCATGGCCATCGTAGTCTCCATTGGATGTATGGACTCGTCGAGGATAGGCATGTCGTCATGTAGGAGACCTAGAACCAAACAAAGCACACTCGGAGTAGAGGTTAAGTTGTTAGAAATCATAGTGTCCTCACATGCCCTATCAACTACCTCACTCACTAAGTGTTGTGGCTCACTCACTCCCTCTTGGATGCTCTCACTCGTATGGTTGGTGGAGTCACTCAAATGGCTCTCAACCTCACATAGGATGTGTGTCATGCTCTCATGTGTGGGGCTAGTGGTGGTCACACTCATCCTCTCATAGGAAATGCACTCAATGTCACATATGGTGGAGTCTCTCATATCACTCATGGTGGGGTGGCTCTCCTCACATGGCAATTGGGGCATCTCGGCATACGTGGGTGTCGGAGAGGTGTTGGTGCAAATGTCTCTATGCTCAACTTCTATCGCCGCCTTGGTTGAAGGGATAGTCCCATGCTCAACCTCCTCATCCATAACGCCTCCAAAGATGAATGCCGTATGAAGTGGCAAAACGTCACTCTCCTCCGAGACCAAAGTCTCATGTGCCGTCTCGTAGCTTGACTCAGAGTACGAGACATATTGGGGCGCCGTCTTCATGTTGTTGAAGAGGTTCGTGCTCGCCGCCGTGGTCGAAGGGGATGGACCTTGCTCCACCATCTTGTCGCCGTCTTGTTGTTGGAGGCCCATATGATGTGGCACCTCATAGCTCGTCGCCATGACCGAAGGGAATTTCCCATGCTCGTCCATCTTCTTTGAGGGGCTTCCGAAGATGGAAGTGTTGCCCTCGCTAGTAGGTGGCGCCTTGTTGTTGAAGATGTCGATGTAGGCGAACTCGTGGGAAGTAGGCAAAGATGTCGTACGTCCAAAGGCGAAGATGCCGAAGTGGTTGTTGTAGCCGTAGCTCCGTCTTGGTGGTGCTTGTCTCGTGGTCGTCTCTTGTGCTCTTGAAGTTTGGCCGTAGCTTGATGTAGAGCTTGTTGGGACTTGTAGGTAGGCGCATCTCGAGCATCTTCATGTTCATGGCGTCGTTGTCGTACTTGAGCTTGATGTAGATGTCGTTCATCATCGTCGTGCACATGATGCTTGGAGGTGACTTGCCCTTCATGACGATCTGGATCACGAACATGATGGTGGTCGCCATGGATGCCTTGCCTATCCATCTCATCGCCGTCGCCGTGGATGATGGCCGAAGATGGAACATCATCACTCTCGCCTCCTAAGATGGAAGCATCATCCTTGCTCTCCACCGTGTCGCTTGCCTCCAAAGCATGTTCCTTGATTGGCTCCATAGTCGTAGTCGTCGTCGCACCGTCTTGAAAAAGAGTCGAAGTAGACTCGGCACCATCAATGCCACAAAGAGGGATGTCGGTGAAGTCGAACTTGGGAGCATCGTCTTGGAGCTCGTCGGGCTTGGACATCATGGTGGTACTAGCCTCATGCTTGTAGTCGTAGAGCTTAGTCTTCGAGAAGTGTGCTTGGGGTGGAGAAGCCTTGGCCTTCATGAGTTCTTGTTCCGCCTTGAGAGCACCAATGTAGTTGCCGTCGAGGGAGTTGTAGTTCTCGAGGAAGATTGTCTTGGAGATGTCGCTCTGCAATCCCATCATGAAGTGGAACTTCATTGACATGGGGTCGTCCACGCCGGCTCGTCGCAAGGCATGCTTCATCTCCTTGAAGTACTCGTCGATGGACTTGGATCCTTGGGTGGTGTTCTCCAATTGGCGTAGAAGTTGTTCCGTGTAGGTTGGAGGCACAAACTCTCTCCGCAAAGCTCTCTTCGTCTTGGGCCAACTCATGTCGTAGCTCTCCAAAGGTGTGTGAAGCCACCATGTGGACGCGTAGTCGTGGAAGTTTCTTGTGGCGCACTTCACTTGATCTTCGGGAGGGACTTGATGTAGCTTGAGGTAGTCGTCCATCAAACGCTCCCACTCGAGATACTCCTCGGGTTCTTGAGTCCCACAGAAAGGAATCTCGGTGTCGAGGTCATAGTAGCTCGTGGAAGTCGCGGACTTGAGCTTGGGGAGCTTCTCTTGAGCGTAGACTTGAGGTTCTTGTTGGCGAAGATGCCGTATGTCTGTAGGTGAAGATGCCTTCAAGTCGCTTGGCGAAGATGCCAAGGGAGATGGTGAAGTCGTTGAGCAGTTGTTGGTGTTGAGCTCTTGACCTTCACGTTCGTGGTGGTGATGGTGTCGATGCCGATGTGACCTTGCCGGAGATGGTAGCTCGGAGGCATGTGCTCTTGAGCATCTTCTCGAGGATGATGAAGATCTCTTGTAGGACTTGATGAGGGCTTTGATCTCCTCCATTTGAGCTTGCATCTTGGCGTCGATGGAGTTTTTCGTGGCATCGCACTCGTCGTTGTAGTTGTAGACCGAAGGTGAAATACCTTGCCTATCCATCACAAGACTCGAGTAGAGGTGAGTAGGAAATGAGATAAACAATACCAAGTTACCTTTTCCCAAAGTTGAGGATTCCCGGTGTTTGATCCAAGATGATCAAGTATGATATATTGTAATGCACTATGATACAATGTTATGGCTCTTGCTTACAAGCTCTTTGCTCTCTTTCTCTTTTGCTTAAAAGCTTTATTCTTCTTCTTTTTTGGATATGGCCACAATGCGAAATGCACAAACCAAGATAGCAATTGTGTATATGCGGGAACAAACTTGTGACACAAGAGATGATATGATACCAAGATGATAGCAATATGCTATGGTATATATGCAATGGAAGGTGTAGATCGATGATGTAACGCCCACGATGCGGCTATACCTCCCACGTGTCGAGGCACGACTTAGAGGCATAACCGCATAGTGGTTTTGTCGCAAGAAGGGTCATCTTCACACAATCCCATGTAATGAACAAGAATGGGATAAAGAGTTGGCTTACAATCGCCACTTCACACAATACATAAATAAATATCATCATACATCATCCAAAATGCAATCATATAGGCCGGCTACGGCCAAAATACAGATGAAAAATAAGACAACCCCAAATGCTAGATTCCCGATCGTCCCAACTGGGCTCCACTACTGATCATCAGGAAAAGACACATAGTAACGACCACGTTCCTCGTCGAACTCCCACTTGAGATCGACGCCATCGTCTGCACTGGCATCGTCGGCACCTGCAACTGTTGTTGGAAGTATCTGTGAGTCACGGGGACTCAGCAATCTCACACCCGCGAGATCAAGACTATTTAAGCTTATAGGACAAGGAGGTGCAAAGAGGTGGAGCTGCAGCGGCAAAAGCATATATGGTGGCTAACTTGCGCAAATGAGAGCGAGAAGAGAAGCAAAGGAACGGACGTCATCTAGCAATGACGAAGAAGAGGTCCTGAACACCTACTTACGTCATGCATAACTCAGACCGTGTCCACTTCCCGGACTCCGCCGAGAAGAGACCATCACGGCTACACACGCAGTTGATGTATTTTAAATGGGTCAAGTGACAAGTTATCTACAACCGGACATTAACAAATTCCCATCTGCCTCATAACCGCGGGCACGGCTTTCGAAAGATATTACCCTGCAGGGGTGTCCCAACTTAGCCCATCATAAGCTCTCACGGTCAACGAAGGATAAACCTTCTCCCGGAAAGACCCGATCAGTCTCGGAATCCCGGTTTACAAGACATCTTGACAATGGTAAAACAAGACCAGCAAAGCCTCCCGAATGTGCCGACAAATCCCGATAGGAGCTGCACATATCTCGTTCTCAGGGCACACCGGATTGTCCAAGCTTCCGATAGGCCAGACCAGAGTTGCCCCTGGTGGCCACCGGCGACTGACAGTTTGGACCAATACTCAGAGGAGCACTGCCCGGGGGTTTAAAATAAAGATGACCCTCGGGCTCTAGAAAACCCGGGGAAAAAAAGGTATAGGTCGCAAATGGTAAAACCAAGGTTGGGCCTTGCTGGAGGAGTTTTATTCAAGGCGAACTGCCAAGGGGGTCCCATAAATCACCCGACCACGTAAGGAACGCAAACTCAAGGAACATAATCCCGGTATAACAGTAACTAGGGCGGCAAGAGTGGAACAAAACACCAGGCATAAGGCTGAGCCTTCCACCCTTAACCAAAATATATAGATGCATTAATTAAATAAGAGATATTGTGATATCCTAACATATCCATGTTCCGACATGGAACAAACTTCAACTTCACCTGCAACTAGCAACGCTATAAGAGGGCTGAGCAAAAGCGGTAACATAGCCAAACAACGGTTTGCTAGGAAAGGATGGTTAGGGGCTGACAAGGCTGAAATAGGAGACATGATATAGCAAGTGATAGGTAGCGAGCATGGCTATAGAGCGAACAACTAGCATAGCAAAGATAGAAGTGATTTCGAGGGGTGGTCATCTTGCCTGCAAGATTCTCAGAGTTGTCGAACGCTTGATCCTCGTAAGCGTACTCGACAGGTTCCTCGTTCACGAACTCGTCTCCCGGCTCTACCCAAGACAAGAAAACAAACAAACGGAACCACAATCAACAACGAGAAATGCACAAGCAACATGATGCAAAACATGTATGATATGCAAGATATGCGATGCATATGCGTGCTCCGGAAGGAAAATGATGAACATGGCAGTAACTTGGCAAACCAAGCATGCCACTGGAAAGATGAGATGATTTCGGTCGAAATCGATATAAAGATCATTGGAATCGGATGCACGGTTTGCAAATGGCGAGCAAAACAAGAATGACACTAATCTGGGATTAACAGCATGATAGCACTTAAAATGCAACAAGCAACAATGCTACAGCACCTCAAAATAGCAAAAAAGAACATGACAGTAATCTACAGGAGATGCTTGACAAAAGATGAACACTGAGCTACGGCTAGTTCACAACATATCCACCTCAAACAAGCATGGAAAAAGTGCAAAAGATTACAGGTTCACAGACTTGGTGAAAAACTGGACATGGCAGAAATCATCATCAGGTAGCAATGTTCAGAGCACGAAATCAACATGCTACAGGAACTTTACATAGCAAAACAAGGCATGGTAGTGTTCTACTAAATGCACATGACAAAAGTCCCTTACTGACCATAAGCCAAAAAGGTCCAGAAGATATGATGGGAAGCATGTAAACATAGCAAGTTTCGTTATCAGGTTTCAGACTTAGCAGAAAACAGAGCATGGCAGAAATATTAATATGTAGGCCTCTTTGTGAGCTTGATGCACTCACTACAGAGCAATTCATGACAAACCAAGCATACCTACAGCAATATGGCATTTTTATGAAGCTATCCATGGCAAGCACAATTGCATAGCATGTATGGACCAACTACAATAAGCTTGGCGAAAATGCATGTCATGTTAAGAATCTGCCAGAAATATTTTATAGCAAAAGTAGAGCAAGATTGAGACATGCTATGGCACTCTAAAATTGCAAACAATTGCAGTAATGGATCAATTACAACTATAGCTACAAAACATCCTTACTGAACATCTCCAAAATATGCATGGATCTCTCTCTAGCAGCAAGTTTACATGGCAACAAAATTACAGCAGACAAAGACTTAGAGAAAACACCAAGTCCCTGAAATCAGAATTATTATGGGGCCTACTTTGCATGCTTGTGCTAGTCACCAAAAAGATCACAAAAATACATGGACTATACCACTGGAAAGATGGCATGGCATACTTCAAAACACATGTAGAGCTCATGCTCAAAAGATGCACGGAATAAATGATACAAAAATGACAAGTCTCCAAGTTCTGATAAGAACCAGAGATTAACAGCAACTAGCTCTCTTCCAACGAAGATTTGGGCAACAAGATGACCTCTAATGAAAATGGTGCAATTGAACAAAATGAAGAGCATCACGAGACGAACAATTTGACATATTATACGCGCGAATCGAAGCTACATGCACAAAGTTATCGCATCGGGAACACGAGCATATGCTGAGAAAATTATCAGACTTAGCAAAACGGAGGGGGGTTTGCGGTCAACCTTTGACCAGATCTGGATCGCGGTCAACGGGAGCTCGAGCTCGCCGGCTCGGGCCGGAGGAGGAGAGGGGGCCGGCGGGCGAGGGGGCCGGAGGCCGGTGGCGAGGCGGCGGCGCCGGAGGAGGGGGCCGCCGGCGGGGGCGGCGCCGGAGGAGGCGGTGGCCGGCGCGGCGGCGGTCGGTGGCGGGGCCCGCGGTGCGGCGGCGGCCGGCGGACGTTGGGCGGCGGCGGAGCTCGGCCGGCGGCGAGGAGACCGGCGGGCGGCGGGGCGGGCGCGCTCGGGCGCGGAGGAGGCGGCGGCGGGCCCGCGGCGGGCTCGCGGGCCGGCGCGGAGGGAGAGGCCGGCGGGACACGTGGCGCTCGCGGGTTGGCCGGGCGCGGCGGCGGACGTGTCCGGCGCGGGCGGACGCGTCCGGCGCGGCGCGGAGGGAGAGGGTTAGGGTTCGTCTGATATTTCGTTTTTCGGGATGCCCACTCATTTATAGGTAGAGGGAGCTAGGAGACTCCAAATGAGGTGCGGTTTTCGCCCACACGATCGTGATCGAACGACCTAGAGCATGGAAGAGAGTTTGGTGGGTTTTGGGCTGGTTTTGGAGGGGGTTTTGCTGGACACTCAAATGGACTTTGCGGAGGCCCGGTTAGCCGTTGGAGTACCAAACGACCTCCGAATGAAACGAAACTTGACCGGTAGTCTCCGGGTGGTATATTAAGACCACTTGACAAGCCTTGGTCCATTCCGAAAAAGTTTGACACACGCACACGAAAGAAAACTAGAGGGGTGCACCGGAGGAGATAGGAGCGCCGGATTGGAAAACGGACAACGGGGAAAAAGCTCGGATGCATGAGACGAAGACGTATCCGAATGCAATGCACCTGATGACATGATATGAAAATGCATGACATGACAAAATACAAAACGAAAGACAAAACCCGACAATGGAGGGAAAAACATATCACATAGCCGGAAAACGGCAAGAGTCGGAGTTACAAATATGGCAAGTTACATGCGGGGTGTTACAGATGATCACTAATGTGCACAAGTAACGTTGCTGGCAATACTCAAATGCTAGTCTCGATAGGCAAGCTACGCAAAATGGGCTAGGGGTTATCAATGCAATTGCAAGGGGAATATACAATGGTGTCGTCGAGGTTACAGTCTGTGTCAATGATGAGAGGCGGTGTTGTCGATGTGAACCCGTTCCTAATTAGCCAAAACACCTTAGGAAACGGAAAAACCACAACTCAAAATCTCAAGGACAAAAGTCAAATGGTGGTAGCGGAAAGTGGTGGTGGTTTTGCAGAAGCTCAATGGGATTGCGGAAATGCAATGATGGGTTTTGGAGTATGCAATGCGGAAGTGGAGGGTAAGGTGGTGGACTATACACGGTGTAGGAGTTGGAAGCACGGTCCCTAAGTAGCCGAAACACCTTAGGAGACACAACTCACAACACAAACTAAATTGGGTTAGGTTGGGGTGGCGGAAGTGTATGGTGGGCAAGCCTATGTGGAAGTTATGGTGGTGGTTGATGAAGAAGTAACCGTCCCTAAGTATCCTAAACACCTTAGGGGACTCTAATCACAACTCAACCAACCACTAATGAAATGGGGAACAAACTGGGTTAGGTTGCGGAAGTCGGTGGTGGTTATGTGGATGATATGATGGAAGCCCTAGGCAAAGATGCCAAAGTTCCAAAAACTTGATGGATTCAAATGGTTATGGAACCTATCTAGAGAGATAGAGGATGTCAATAGCTACTCAACTAGCTAAAGAACGTGAAAATCGGACTCCGGATGTGAAAGTTATGGCCAAAACGGTGAAACACGGGTGGCTGAAATCCCAGGGGTCGGATGTCCGGGGTGGAGCCCGGATTTCCGGGGCTGTCTGTCCAGAGAACAGCAGATTCTGCCTTCCAGGTGCCGGATGTCCGGCCGGGGACCCGGATGTCCAGCCCGATTGCCCGGATGTCCGGCCTGAGGCCCGGATGTCCGGCCCGACGATTCCAGATCTCGTTTGGGGCAGAAATTTTCGAATTGGGGGCGGAAATGGATGATTCCAAGGGCAAAATTGGAGAGATTTTGTGGATGGAAAGTGGGGAAATTTAGGGATATGCTAGATCCACTTGAAACCAAGAAAATCCATGGATCAAAATCAACAAAACATCATCAAACCAACAAATCAGAAAAAAAATTGGGGGCTATTTTTGGTGGGGATTTTCGATTTTAGGACGAAATCAAGCAAAAGAAGGCTAGAAAACGATGGGAGGGACTCCAAATACGTGAGAAACGTGGCTCATCATACCATATGGTACTCGGCTAACCCGGTGTAGGCCGATCTTTCACGATTGGAGTGGGATCCCTTGAAGAACACGAAGAACACAGGGAAGAACGAAGAGAAATCCCAAGGGGAAACACTCAAGAACAAGTCCAATCACACATCCACTAGACAATCAAACACAAAAGATCCACAAGGTACATGAACAACAAAGGGAAAGATACAAGGTAGAGTTCATCTCCGTGAGGAGGTCTTGAAAGGGGGTCCTCCCGTGAGGGGGTCTTGATGATATATCCCGCAGGATCTTCTCCTAGATGGAGGTCTTGGCCTCCAAAGGAGTAGTAGTCTCTATCTCTCTCTCAAGAGTAGAGTGGTACATGGAGCAAAGCTCTCTATCAAATGAGCTATCACTTTGCTAACCCTAGAAAGGAGAAGGGGGAGGTCTATTTATATTCTAAGCCTCGAAGGGGTAAGTGGAAAAGGGGATACATGGGCCTCTGGCCCGTGGCTGCGCGCAGGCAGGCGCCAGATATCTGGGATGGGGGCCGGATGTCCGGGGCTTCGCGAGTCGCCAGATGTCCGGGGCACTGGCCGGATGTCCGGGCTGAAGTGGCCAAACTTCTGGTGCGTTCTGTCGTCGATGCCGGATTTCCGGGGGTGAGGCCGGATGTCTGCGCTGTCGGGAGGCATCGGATGTCCGAGGATGACGCCGGATGTCCGGGGCCTGTAGTACTTCTTTAGTCGCTGGGCTCTGCTATCGTTGACATCTCCAGGGGCTGGATGTCCGGGCTAGGGCCGGATGTCCGGGTCCTGGGAGTTGTCTCCGTCTTCTTCCGTCGTTGCTTCCAGGCTTCCCTCGCGGATGGTGTAGTTGTACCTTGGCGCTTGCACTCCTCCTCAACATCCGTGAAGCTCATACAATACTTATGCATACACACGGGAGAAGTGTCAAGTAGTATACCATCCTCGAAGGGGTCAAGTGAGCACGTGTAAAGGAGATGATTCACCTTTGTGTATGTGAAGTAGAGGTCACACGTGTCACTTGCCAAATGGACTCTTGACATGGTGATGTCCATAGGATGCTCCGCATCATCTCCGGAAATGGATGATTTCGGGGGCAAAATTTGACGGATTTCGTGGATGGAAGGTGGGGAAACTTGGGGAGATGCTATATCCACTGGAAACCAAGCAAATCCACGGATCAAAATCAACAGAACATTATCAAACCAACAAATCTCAAAAAAACTGGGGGCTATTTTTGGTGGGGATTTTTGAATTTAGGATGAAATCAAGCAAAAGAAGCTAGAAAACGGTGGGAGGGACTCCAAATACGTGATAAACGTGGCTCATGATACCATATGATACGGGGCTAACCCGGTGTAGGCCGATCTTTCACGATTGGAGTGGGATCCCTCGAAGAACACGAAGAACATGGGGAAGAACGGAGAGAAATCACAATGGGAAACACTCAAGAACAAGTCCAATCACACATCCACTAGATAGTCAAACACAGAAGATCCACAAGGTACATGAACAACAAAGGGAATGATACAAGGTAGAGTTCATCTCCGTGAGGGTGTCTTGAAGGGTGTTCCGCCCGTTAGGGGGTCTTGATGATATATCCCGCAGGATCTTCTCCTAGATGGAGGTCTTGGCCTCCAAAGGAGTAGTAGTCTCTCTCTCTCAAGAGTAGAGGAAGGTAGGAGCAAAGCTCACACACGAATGACCTATCACTTTGCTAACCCTAGAAAGGAGAAGGGGGAGGTATATTTATAGTCTAAGCCACAAAGGGGTAAGTGGGGAAGGGGATACATGGGCCTCTGGCCCGTGGCTGCACGCAGGCACGCGCCGGATGTCGGGGCTTCGCGAGTCGCCGGATGTCTGGGGCTCGGGCCGGATGTCCGGGCTGATGTGGCCAAACTTCTGGTGCGTTGTGTAGTCGATGCCAGATTTCCGGGGGATGGCTAGATGTCCGGGCTGTCGGGAGGCGCCGGATGTCCGGGGCTGACGCCGGATGTCCGAGGCCTGTAGCACTGCTTCAGTCGCTGGGCTCTACTGTCGTTGACATCTCCAGGGGCCGGATGTCCAGGTCCTGGGAGCTGTCTTTGTCTTCTTCCGTCATCGCTTCCAGGCTTCCCTCGCGGATGGTGTAGTTGTTCCTTGATGCTTGCACTCCTCCTCGTCGTCCGTAGTGTTCCAACAATACCTATGCATGCACACGAGTGGAGTGTCAAGTAGTATACCATCCTCGAAGTTGTCAAGTGAGCACGTGTAAAGGAGATGATTCACATTTGTGTATGTGAAGTGGATGTCGCACGTGTCACTCGCCGAACGGACTCTTGACATGGTATGTCCATAGGATGCTCCGCATCACTATTGCTTTGAATCACTTGTGTCTTAAATGTCATCCCATGATTAGATATATGATCAAGTTTATGCTAGGTAGCATACCACATCAAAAATTATTCTTTTATTATCATTTACCTACTCGAGGATGAGCAGGAATTAAGCTTGGGATGTTGATACATCTCCGTCGTATCTATAATTTTTTATTGTTTCATGCCAATATTATACAACTTTTCACATATTTTTGGCAACATTTTATATGATTTATTGGACTAACCTATTGATCCAGTGCCCAGTGCCTGTTCCTGTTTGTTGCATGTTTTTGCTTCATAGAATATCCATATCAAACGAAGTCCAAACACGATAAAAACTTACGGAGAATTATTTTGGAATATTTGTGATTTTTGGGAGGTGGAATCAATGCAAACGGGGGCCCACAGCCACCACAAGACACCAGGGCGCGCCCCAGGGCCCAGGCGTGTGGTCGTGAGTTGTGCCCTCCAGGTAAGTCGGTTGGAGCTCTACTTCGGGTGCAAGGAAGCTTATATCCGGAAACAAGTCATGTTAAAATCTCAGCGCAATCGGAGTTACGGATCTCCAGGAATATAAGAAACAGTTTTCGGCCAGAAAGCAGGAACGCGAAACAGAAGAGAACAAAGTGGGAGATCCAATCACGGACGGGCTCCTGCCCCTACGCCGCCATGGAGGCCATCGACAAGAGGGGGAACTCTCCTCCCATCTAGGGGGGAGGCCAAGGAAGAAGAAGAAGGAGGGGGGCTCTCTCCCCCTCTCTCCCGGTGGCGCTGAAGCACCGCTGGGGCAATCATCGTGACGGTGATCTACACCAACAACTTCACCGCCGTCGACACCAACTCTCTGCCCCTCTATGTAGCAGTGTAACCTATCTTCTGTCTGCTATAATCTCTACTTAAACATGGTGCTCAATGCTATATATTATTTCCCAATGATCTATGGATATCATATGATATTTGAGTAGATCCGTTTGTCCTATGGGTTGATAGATGATCGTGGTTGGTGTGAGTTGTATGTTTTATTTTGGTGCTGCCCTATGGTGCCCTCCGTGTCGCGCAAATGTGAGGGATCCCCGCTGTAGGGTGTTGCAATATGTTCATGGTTCGCTTATGGTGGGTGGCGTGAGTGACAGAATACACACACCCGAGTAAGTGGGCTATTGCGTATGGGAGTAAAGAGGACTTGATACTTAATGCTATGGTTGGGTTTTACCTTAATGATCTTTGGTAGTTGCAGATGCTTTCTAGAGTTCCAATCATAAGTGCATATGATCCGAGTAGAGAAAGTATGTTAGCTCATGCCTCTCCCTCATATAAAATTGCAATAATGATCACCGGTCTAGTTATCGATCACCTAGGGACAAATGACTTTCTTGTGTGACAAAAGCTATCTACTTTTATTATCTTTCAATTTATTCATAGTTTTATTCTCGTAAAGTACTTCTAGTTTTATTCTTGTTCTAGGTAAAGCAAACATTAAGTGTGTGTAGAGTTGTATCGGTGGTCGATAGAACTTGAGGGAATATTTGTTCTACCTTTAGATCCTTGTTGGGTTGGACACTCTTATTTATCGAAAATGGCTAGAAACGACCACCTATACTTGTGGGTTATCAGTATGTTATTTCAAAAAGGAGCAGTTTGATAGCCCATTTGGCGATGCGTCCTGTGACATCCCTATTGTTGATTATGTCGCTGAGGGGTGCTTCGGATGGCACCGTTACTGAGCACTTTTGAAAGTAGTGCTGAAGTTTCTGAGATTCCATAAAGACCTCATAGGTTATCTTCTGGTAATGAAGATATCGTGTTTTACATGGGGTAAGGACTTCGGAGAAATTGTTGACAATCCTCCTGGAACTTGTGACCCTCCCTATCCGGCTCGACCATGAGGACTGCGCTGACAACCTGGTTGGTGGTCGAGATGTATAATAACATCGGCTTACAGGTCCTAGGTGCTGCTAATATGGGATTTGTAGCGAGGAGGGTTTTAATTTCCTCCAAAGTGGCCCCCGCCTCACTAGTCCACTTGAAGTTTTTAGTTTTTTCAGTAGTTTGTAAAGGGGTAGTGCCTTTTCCCCGAGCCATGAAAGAAATTGGCTCAATGCAGCTTTATAGCCTGCCAATTTTTGAACATGCTTGAGTTTGGTTGGCACTTCTAGCTGAGCCAAGGCTTGGGTTTTAGCCAACTTAGCTTCAATTCCTCGGTTCGATACAATAAAGCTGAGGAGTTTGCTTGCAGGTACGCCGAAAACGCACTTCTCCGGGTTGAGCTTATTTTGATATCCTTGGAGATGAGTGAATGTTTTCCCAAGTTCATCGACAAGCTGGCCGACGTGTTTGGTTTTAATGAACACGTTGTCGACATAAGCCTCCATAGTTTTTTCGCTTGCTTTTTCACGCATGTTTGAATCATGCGTTGGTATGTTGCGCCAATATTTTTTAGTCCAGAGGGCATTGTGTAAAAGCAGAATGGCCCATAAGGTGTAATGAAGGTTGTTGCTGCCTGGTTAGATTCCTTCATTTTGATCCGATGATATGCCTAGTAGGCGTCCAGGAAGCACAAGGAGTAGTGCCCTGCTGTGGCATCCACGATCTGGTAAATACATACGTGGTAGGGGGAAAGGGTCCATGGGCCAAGCCTTTTAAGGTCCTTAAAATTGACACAAAGGCGCCAGGACTTGTCCTTTTTGGGTACCATAACCAGATTGGCTAGCCAGTCAAGGTGTTTAATATCCCTAATGAATTCGGCTTCAAGCAATTTAGCCAATTCTTAGCCCATAGCTTGACGCTTGGGTTATGAGAACCACCGGAGCGCATGTTTATCAGGTTTTGAGCCTTTGATGTTATTTAGGTTGTGCTCGGCAAGATTACATGGGATTCTTGGCATGTTTGAGGGGTGCCAGGCGAATATATCCCAATTTTATCTGAGGAAATTGCGTAGGGCTTCTTCAATTGCTGGCTCTAGTTGTGCCCCTATGGATGTTGGTTTATTTGGGTCTGTAGGGCACACTTGAAATTTGATGATCTCATCGGCTGGTTTAAATGAGGTTGACTAGGATCATTTATCGAGGATGACGTTGCCCCTGTCAACTGTGGCCCGAAGTGCTATCAACTCCTCGGCTGCAAGTGCCTCAGATAGTGACTGGAGGGCGAGCGACGTCCTTTTGTTTTCGGCTCTAAGTTCTCTATTGGGTTTTGTTGAGATGGTGATTATGACGCCCCCGAAAGTAATCGTGCACTAAACATCCACGCAGCATGCACGATCAAGATCAGTGACTCATGGTTTAATATCACAACACAACTCTACGATACAAAGGATAAACAAAGAAACAACATAGATTACAAGCCAAGGTCGCAAGACCCGAAATTACATCAAGAGTTAGGTCTGACTACAGACAAGTACTAAGGTGCCTTAAGGAGGCGAAAACAAACAATGACTATAGATCGAAAGGGCCCAGGCCTCCTGCATGGGGCCTCCTATCTACTCCTGGTCATCAGTCTCACATAGTAGCCATCAGTGGGATCAACTGGCTCTGGGGATCCGTCATCTGATCACAGTAATCAGGTAAAGGGGAAAAGGTAGCAAAGCAACCGTGAATACTCATCCAAAGTACTCACAAGACTTACATCAGACCTATGCTAAGTATGCATCAGTATAAAAGGGAAGTGGTTGTATCTTTGGGCTATACTGTAGAATTGCCATAATAGAGGGAAGTGGTTGTATCTTGCAGCTCTTGCAGCAACAGAAGAGAGTAGAGTAACATATCATATAGTAACAAGTATATAATAGCAAAGCCCAGAGATCCTTACTCGTCCACCCTGCGAGGAAGCAATCCCGAAGCCATCATATCAGTTTAGTGTAACAAGTATCCAGTTCTAGTTGTAGTAGATCGGGATACAACTCTGAGCGTTAGTTACCATGGACACGACTATTCGAATAGATTACTTGCCTGCAGGGGTGCACAAACTTACCAATCACGCTCGATTAACTCTGGCTGAACGCACTTTTCCAGGTCATGCCC
Organism: Aegilops tauschii subsp. strangulata; assembly: GCF_002575655.3. NCBI lineage: Eukaryota > Viridiplantae > Streptophyta > Magnoliopsida > Poales > Poaceae > Aegilops > Aegilops tauschii. The sequence goes on along the minus strand of NC_053037.3, from coordinate 270,232,426 downwards.
GACCTCGGCTGATCGACACGTCGTAGTCCTACCTAGACTCTGTAGAGAGGCCCCGACGGTCTACATCCTAAGCGCGATGGGGTTGTTCGGCCGCTCACCCCTAAGCACTTCGGGTCATTGCGAGGGTGACCGGGACCAAATGGAACTCTTCCAGGATCCACTTGCCTGACCATGCCGCAATGCTGAAGTGGACATCTGAAAAAGCTTTCGGGAGAATCGTATGATGCCGAGTGCCCATACTTATTCCTGCGTGGTGGTTAGTGCGAAAAAGCTAGAGGCCTACTCAGATCGCATATCCAAATCCGCTTGTGCATAGGGAGCTCGCGGAAACGACCAGTGATCGTGTCGCCCGTCTCGCGGACTTAGGACAAGGGCCAGGCCCATCCCTCTCTAGGGCGGTCTCTACCTACCCAGTCATGCCGCGTCATTATCTTGCGGGTACCCTCATGGTCAACCCGACTTCAATAACTCTCATGGCTACCCCTTGGATCGACCCGACTTGAACAAAGGACTGAGGTGAAGGTCAAGGTATCCGTGTTTCCATAACATCAAGGGGAACCTGAGGAATCACCCTCGATGTATTCCTACTCGATATAACCATGAAGGTGACCTTGGAGGAATCATCCTGGAAGGGTTCACACTTGAGGTGCTGCATGATATAGTCATCAGCGGGAGTGGTGAATGAGGAATCACCCTTAGTAATCCACGACTGATAAGCTACACTATGGAGATATCATCAGGAGTGAGGTTCGAGGTATCGCCCTCGGCACTCGATAATAACTCTGCAGAGTCGTACAACTAAAAGGGTGCGGGTGATGTGTCGGTCTCTGCACCTCGATAACCTTGATCAATTCATCCGGAAGCAAAGCATGGAAACACGGACAAGGGCGCGGGGCCACTGATGGATCACTAACCAACCACTGCTAAGCATATAGGATAACAGGTAAAGTAATAACAGCAGGTTATGAAAGCAGGCTATGCATCAGAAAAGGAACTATCGAATAATAGTAGCAAAATCTAATGCAAGCATGAGAGAGAATGAGTGGGCGATATAGGAATGATCAAGGGGGTTTTTCTTGCCTGGAAGCTCTACTGCAAGTGGCCGAACTTCTGCAACATAGTCGTACTCAGCGGCGTCTGCGTCGGTCTCATGGTCTACCGAAGAGAAGAGGGGGGGAACAGTAAATATAAAGCAAACAAATGCATAACAATGCATGACATATTGTGCTAGGGTGACCTAATGCAGTGCTAGGCGGAGTGCAAAAATATATGTGCATATTTTCCCAGCTTTAGGCAGTTATCAGACATATGATCTGGAGGGGAAGGTTCCAGGTTTGTAGTCTTAGAGGCATGTGACAGGTATGTGGATGGCATATTCAGATTTGTATTATTTTTCTGAGCAACTTTCATATATAAATGGTTTTCTTCCGAGCTAGGGTTTATTTTCTATGAATTCCTAAAGTTTAACAATATTTTGGAATTATTATTAATTCGAGTTTAAAAGGAAATTACTAGGTGCACACAGCATCAGCTTAGCTATTGTGGCTTACAAGTGGGGTCCAATTGTTGGGTTGGCTCAAGCAAGGGTTGACCAGTAAACAGAGTGCACATGTCATAGGCTTAGATATTTTAATCCAATTAATATTTTTAACTACGAGTAGGGTCCACATGTCATAGGCTATACCTAAACAAATAAATAAATCCAACTTATTTATTGGTGTCCTACATGTCATCTACTACTAGAGTAACTTAGCACTAATCTAATCCTAAGCCAAGCTAACCTAAGTACTATTTAACGACACACACACCTCCCTCGGCCATGGACATGGCCAGCCGCAAGCAGCAGGAAGGCAGAGAAGCAAGAAGTAGCAGCGAGCCCCCTTCCCTTGGTGGTGGCTAACCTATATTTATAGTGGCCTCGGTCCTCTTCCCCCAAAACGAAGGCGGGAAGGGATCCCATAGTGGCCTATTTGAAAGGGGACAAGTAGTACATCTTATCCTGATGAAAGATGGTCTTCGCCTGCAGAGCTTCTGGTCGTGACGCTGCGGTGGGCTCAGTGATGACATCCGTCCTGACGGTCTTGGTCTCGTTGCACGGGAATGGAAACCTTTGGCTGATTCCTCGGGACCCCGCACCTGCACTTGCCTCCTTAGCACCGAAGAGGAAACCTGCTCCTCTGTGCCCGCTGGTGCCCGCCTGGCCTTGGTCCTCATGGCTTGCGTCACCTCAACCTCATGAGGTGGACACCTGCATAGAAATCTCCGCTCCTCAGGAGCTAGCCCGGGGAGGCCAGTCCCTCTGGAGGTCTTAATGTCGCCCGCCTTGCAAGGCTTGGCCCCTCACGACGGTATTGTCTTGAAGGTGTTGTAGATGGGCCGTATCAGGCCGTCGATGGGGCCATGCCACAGGCCGCAGGCCGCAGGCAGGCAAGTTTGGGTAGCCTGGTTCCCAGAATGCCAACAGTAGCCCCCGGGCCCAAGGCGCGCTCGGACATGGCTTTGAGGTGAAGGCAAAGGGCAAGGACGAAGAGCCGCGGGCCCCTATCATGTGTGGACCGAGCCGACGCGTGGCACTAGATGAGACGTGGGTGTCTCCACTTCTCCGCGCCACCTCGGCAACTTCCCGACTTGACAACAGCCTGGTGCGTGCAAAAACGCCATCATGGCTCGGAGAATGCATGGCCGGTGGTTAGCCTTCCTCTACTATAAATGGGGAGGGGGCGGAGCCCCTAGCCCATCTGCATCCTCTCGCCTGTTGCTCCTCCTTCTTCCTCTTCGCCTCGTCATCTTTCCAGCGCGTTCATGGCCCCAGTGAGGAGGCTCTCTGCCGCTGAGAAGGGAACAACTCCCAAGGAAGGACCGGGCTCGCCGCCGCCCAAGAGAGGTTGTGGTCTTCCCGGAAGTATGCCGCGACGCCAGCGGTGGCTCCTCGAGGGCATGGGCGCACCCCTTCGAAGGCTGGCACTGCCTCCGGCAGCCCTGGAGGTGCTTCTTCCCATAGAGGATGTTGCCATGGCCGGGGCGGCCCCGGTGACGGGGGGAGGCATGTGGCAGAGGCCCGTCCGCCGCTTCCACGATCGCACTCGTCCAACGCATCCTCGGAGTTCGTGGTGTGGGCGGAGAGGCCTGCTGGTGTCTGGTTACAACTCCCATGCTTTGTTGCGGGCGTGCTACCGGCCGGGGGACCCGGTGTCCTCTGGCTGCTGGCCGATGGCTGCTGCAGCAAGGCCTCATGGGTGGAGGTCGAGGTCACCCCCGCCGGCAACGTTTCCCTGAACCGCGGGTGGCAGCCGTTTGGCCGCACGCGCGGCCTGCAAGGGAGGTTCACCCTCCACTTCAGGTACGACGGCGCCACGACCCTCTACGACAGGGTCTTCGGGGAAGATGACCGGCGCCTGGGGTGCTGCTCCGAGAGCGACAGCGACGACGACGGCCGGAGGGGCGACACCATCGCTGGCGGTGAGCTTACCCTTGGCGATGGTTGCGCCGCCTCTAGCAGCGGTGGCTCCTCTCTGTAGAGAGCACGAGCGACGGCGACCACGACGAGCCGCCACGCCACCAGGCTCAGACCAGTGAGGGTGATGAGCCGCCTCGCCGCCGCGCCCCTGTGAAGCAGGAGGAGGACTCCGACTGAGCGCGGGTGTTGCTGGAGCCGGGTCTCGAGAGCCACTGTAATTGCGTGGTTTCTTTTGCTTCTTTCTTTCTCCTGCATCAAAAAAGTAGAAGGCCATGTCGGGGTGTGTGATGAACCATGGCGCTATCGCCATTATGTTATCGTTTTTATACTGCGTCGTGATATTCGTGTTGCTGCTGATTGTGATTGGGATGACTTAGCTTCATGTGCTCGCGGTAGACTCCCGTGCCGCGAGAGCGTGCCTCTCTAGGGCTTGGATTTCCTGCACGCCCCTTATTCTTGAAGATTCGGAAGTCGTCAAGCCTCGGGAGGCACCCTGTGGCTGCAGGGTTAGGAAACCTCCGGAGGTGTCACTCATTGCGCGAGCCCCCGAGTGTGGGCTGGTCGCCGCTGGTACGTCACGTCGCGATGCCCGGAGGCACGGACTCAATAGGGCGTGTGTGCCTGTAAGCTCATTTGAGAGCGTCGCGTGAGGATTAAGATGCCAAAGGCCGGGGTACCAAGGCTTTGGCGAGGTGTGTTTGCGGGTGGCCCCAGCGCACACACCGTGCCCAGCCCCCACGCGCGCGACGCGCACGGAAGAGCAATGGGCAGCTGTCACTCTCCCCAAGGCAAGACCTAAAAGAGTGAACGCTGCAAGGAGAATATTGTTCCCAAACCTTTCAAATAAAAGACGCGAAATCTCCAAATTTCATTTCAAGAAGTTGCAAATCAGCTATAGAAAGCAAGCAACAGAACAGCTGCATCCCGCACCTACACTAGTCTTCTGGTCTTCGCACCAGCGCGGAGCATGGGTCCTCACTAGGCCGTGGGTGGGAGCCCCCGTGAGGACCAGAGGCGGCACTCAAGAGACTCTGGGGCGTGTACATCCCCAAATCATTATTACGTGAGAGTGTCACGAGCAGAGACTTGAGAGGCGCATGGCCATGATCATGGATAGAACTTCCGGAGGTGCTGGATGTTCCAGGCATTCTGGATGGGGACCTCGTCTTGTATCTCCAGGCGCGCGGTGCCAGGCCTGGAGACACGGGCGATCCTGAACGGGCCCTCCCACATAAGCGAGAGCCTGTGAAGCCCCTCCCTAGAGAGTACCCGCCTCAGGACGAGGTCACCCACCTCGAGGGTCCTGGAGTGGACGCTACGGCAGTGATACCGCCGCAGCGCCTGTTGGTACCTCGCGGCACGGAGCGAGGCTCGGCGGCGGCACTCCTCCCCCAACACGAGGTCCATCCCCCGTGAGGTGTCCTGGCGTGCCTCGTCAAACGTCAAGACCCGCGGGGAGCGATGTTTGACCTCATGAGGAAGGACTGCCTCAGCCCCGTAGACGAGGAAGAATGGGGTCTCGGCCATGGGCTTGGTCGCAGTGGTGCGGATGGACCACATCACGGACTGGAGCTCATCGAGCCAGCCCTATCGCAGGCCTTGAGTTTCTTCTTGAAGCTCCTCACCTTGAGGCCCCTCAGGACCTCCGCGTTGGCGTGCTCGGCTTGGCCGTTGCTTCGTGGGTGTGCCACCGAAGCGTAGCATATCTGCGTTCCAAGGTTAGCACAATAAGTTTTGAAAAGGTTGCTCGTGAACTGAGACCCATTGTCAGTGATGATACAGTTGGGGACCCCAAAGCGGCTCACGAGGCCCTTTATGAATTTGATGGCCGAGCCAACTCGGATGGTGCGCACGGGCTCCACCACCGCCCACTTGGTGAACTTGTCGATAGCAACGTAGAGGCAGTGGTAGCTCTCGGCTGCTCGGGGAAATGGGCCTAGGATATCCAGCCCCCAGACCGCGAACGGCCATGAGAGCGGGATGGTCTGGAGGCCCTGAGCAGGCTGGTGGATCTGTTTGGCATGGAACTGACATGCCTCGCATGATCTCACCAGCTCAGTGGCATCGTTGAGCGCCGTGGGCCAGTAGAACCCGTTGCGGAACGCCTTGCCCACGAGGGTGCGCGACCAGGAGTGATGCCCGCAGTCCCCGCTTTGGATGTCGGCCAGCAGCTCGCACCCCTGCTCCTTGGATGCCTTCAGTAGAGCTCGTCGTCCTGGATGCAGTACGCGGTGGCCTGGCGGGCACACGTTCTGCGTCTTCCTCCTTCTGTGGCAAGGTGCCTCGGAGCAGGTATGCCTTGAACTCTGTGGCCCAGCACCCCTCCTAAGGTTCGAGCGCGAGGAGCAGGCGGGCCCCCAAGGTCGGGCCGTAGGCTGGGGCGCCCGAGGAGGGCACCATGGGCGGCTCCTCCCGAAGCAGTGCTCGTCCTGCAGCGGGGGAGCTATTGATGGCTTGAAGAGCCGCTCCTTGAGGATGCCAGGCTTCTGGGGCTCGCCCCAGGACACCCTCTTGGCAATATCGTCTGCCTCCTTATTTGTGCCATGCGGTACGTGCTGCAATTCCAAGCCCAAGTGTCGTTTCTCAATTTTGCGTACCTCTTCAAGGTATGCCTCCATGTGCTCGTCTTTTGGCTTGTATGCCTTGTTGGAGAAGTTGATGAGGATCTGGGAGTTGCCCTTGATGGTGAGGCGCCTGACCCCCAGCGCCGTCGCGGCCTTGAGGCCGGCGATCAGGCCCTCGTACTCAGCAATGTTGTTGGAGACCTTCTCACCATGATCAAAGCAGAGTTGCACGGCGTAGTGGAGCTTGTCCTGGGTAGGTGAGATGAGCACGGCTCTAGCCCCCGCGCCCTGGCGTGCAAATGCGCCGTCAAAGTACATGACCCAACCATCTGGTGTTTCATCTCCGGGCGTGAGGGAATGGTCCTCGCCCACCCCTCGGTCAGGGGCGTATGTCCACTCTGCCACAAAGTCTGCAAGGGCCGCGCCCTTGATGTCTCTGGTGGTGCTAAACTCCCGCTGGAACGCCTGCATCTCGATGTTCCACTCAGCAACCCTTCCCACAGCATTTGGGCTCCGGAGCACCTTCTCTAGGGGGTATGTGTCGGCGTTCTGCGAACGGGGGTACCCAGAGTTGCCAACCTGCGGCCCATGGCGTGGCTCCATCGACGACCTAGTACGGCCCAGCGTCAGCGTCAACAACTCAAGACCCTCGCGAGGCGGACGACATCAAGACCTCCAGCAGGAGCGGCCCCCTCAGGCTGGCTCCTGAGGAGCGGAGATTTCTATGCAAGCCCCACCTCACGAGGTTCGGATGACATGAGCCATGACGACCAAGGCCAGGCGGGCGCCAGCGGGCGCAGTGCAGCAGTTTCCTCTTTGGTGCTTGATAAGTCCATTTTGCATCATGCTTTTATATCGATATTTATTGCATTATGGGCTGTTATTACACATTATGTCACAATACTTATGCCTATTCTCTCATTTTGTACAAGGTTTACGTAAGGAGGGAGAATGCCGGCAGCTAGAATTCTGGGCTGGAAAAGGAGCAAATATTAGAGACCTATTCTGCACAACTCCAAAAGTCCTAAAACTCCACGGAAGTTATTTTTGGAAATAATGAAAAATACTGAGCATAAGAAATACCAGAGGGGGCCCACACCCTGGCCACGATGGTGGGGGGCGCGCCCCCTGCCGCGTGGGCCCCCTGTTGGCCCTCCGGTGCCCATCTTCTGCTATATGAAGTCCTTCGTCCGAAGAAAAATCATAAGCAAGCTTTCGGGACGAGACTCCGCTGCCACGAGGCGGAACCAATCTAGGGCTCTGGCGGAGCTGTTCTGCCGGGGACACTTCCCTTCGGGAGGGGGAAATCATCGCCATCGTCATCACCAACGCTCCTCTCATCGGGAGGGGGCCAATCTCCATCAACATCTTCACCAGCACCATCTCCTCTCAAACCCTAGTTCATCTCCTGTATCCAATTCTTGTCTCTAAGTCTGGGATTGGTACCTGTAGGTTGCTAGTAGTTTTGATTACTCCTTGTAGTTGATGCTAGTTGGTTTATTTGGTGGAAGATCATATGTTCAGATCCATTATGCATATTAATACCCCTTTGATTATGAACATGAATATGCTTTATGAGTAGTTACGTTTGTTCCTGAGGACATGGGAGAAGTCTTGCTATTAGTAGTCATGTGAATTTTGTATTCGTTCGATATTTTGATGAGATGTATGTTGTCTCTCCTCTAGTGGTGTTATGTGAACATCGACTACATGACACTTCACCATTATTTGGGCCTAGAGGAAGGCACTGGGAAGTAATAAGTAGATGATGGGTTGCTAGAGTGACAGAAGCTTAAACCCTAGTTTATGCGTTGCTTCGTAAGGGGCTGATTTGGATCCATATGTTTCATGCTATGGTTAGGTTTACCTTAATACTTCTTTTGTAGTTGTGGATGATTGTAATAGGAGTTAATCATAAGTGGGATGTTTGTCCAAGTAAGGGAAGCACCCAAGCACCGGTCCACCCACATATCAAATTATTAGAGTACCGAACGCGAATCATATGAACGTGATGAAAACTAGCTTGACGATAATTCCGATGTGTCCTCGGGAGCGCTTTTCTCTATATAAGGGTTTGTACAGGCTTGTCCTTTGCTACAAAAAGGATTGGGCCACCTTGCTGCACTTTATTTACTTTTGTTACTTGTTACTCGTTACAAATTATCTTATCACAAAACTATCTGTTACCTATAATTTCAGTGTTTGCAGAGAATACCTTGCTGAAAACCGCTTATCATCTCCTTCTGCTCCTCGTTGGGTTCGACACTCTTACTTACCGAAAGGACTATGATAGATCCCCTATACTTGTGGGTCATCAAGACTCTTTTCTGGCGCCATTGCCGGGGAGTGAAGCGCCTTTGGTAGGTGGAATTTGGTAAGGAAAAATTTATATAGTGTGCTGAAATTTATTGTCACTTGTTACTATGGAAAGTAATCCTCTGAGGGGCTTGTTGGGGGAATCTTCACCCCGACCAGTAGATCAAAGAGCTGCTCCTCAACCTACTGAACCTACTGAACTTACTGAAAATGAAAATTTCTACTTTGAAATTCCTTCGGGTATGATAGAAAAACTGTTAGCTAATCCTTTTGCAGGAGATGGAACTTTACATCCTGATGAGCACCTAATATATGTGGATGAAGTTAGTGGATTATTTAAGCTTGCAGGTATGCCCGATGATGTTATCAAGAAGAAGGTCTTCCCTTTATCTTTGAAGGGAGATGCATTGACATGGTATAGGCTATGTCATGATATGGGATCATGGAACTACAAACGATTGAAATTGGAATTTCATCAGAAGTTTTATCCTATGCATCTTGTTCATCGTGATCGCAACTATATATATAATTTTTGGCCTCGCGAAGGAGAAAGCATCGCTCAAGCTTGGGGGAGGCTTAAGTCAATGTTATATTCATGCCCCAATCATGAGCTCTCAAGAGACATGATTATTCAAAAAATTTATGCTCGGCTTTCTGATAACAATCGCACCATGCTCGATACTTCTTGTGCTGGCTCTTTTATGGTGAAGACTATTGAATTCAAATGGGATTTATTGGAAAGAATTAAACGCAACTCTGAAGATTGGGATCTCGACGAAGGTAAGGAGTCAGGTATGACACCTAAGTTTGATTGTGTTAAATCTTTTATGGATACCGATGTTTTCCGTAAATTTAGCACTAAATATGGACTTGACTCAGAGATAGTAGCTTCTTTCTGTGAATATTTTGCTACTCATGTTGATCTCCCTAAGGAGAAGTGGTTTAAATATCATCCTCCCATAGAAGTAAAAGTAGCTGCACCTATTAAAGTTGAAGAAAAGACTATCACTTATAATGATTCTATTGTTCCTACTGCCTATGTTGAGAAACCACCTTTCCCTGTTAGAATAAAGGATCATGCTAAAGCTTCAACTGTGGTTCGTAAAAGCAATATTAGAACTTATACACCTCCTGAGCAAGTTAAAGTTGAACCTAATATTGCTATTGTTAAAGATCTCTTGGCTGATAATATTGATGGGCATGTTATTTATTTCTGTGATGAGACTGCTAGAATTGCTAAACCTTGTGCTAAAGATAAACATAGACCTGTGGTAGGCATGCGTGTTATTTTTGTTAAAATAGGAGATCATTGTTATCATGGCTTGTGTGATATGGGTGCTAGTGCTAGTGCAATACCTATTGACTTATACAAAGAAATTATGCATGATATCGCACCTACTGAGTTAGAAGAAATTGATGTCACAATTAAACTTGCCAATAGAGATACTATATCACCAATTGGAATTGTTAGAGATGTTGAAGTCTTATGTGGGAAAACTAAATATCCAGCTGGTTTTCTCGTTCTTGGTTCCCCACAAGATTTGGTCCCATTATATTTGGTAGACCCTTCTTAAACACTGTTAATGCTAGGATAGACTGCGAAAAGGATGTTGTTACTATTGGTTTAGGTGATATGTCTCATGAGTTCAACTTCTCTAAATTTCATAGACAACACCGTGAAGAGGAATTGCCTAGTAAAGATGAAATTATTGGTCTTGCTCTATTGCCGTACCTCCTAGTGATCCTTTAGAACAATATTTGCTAGACCATGAAAATGATATGTTTATGAATGAAAGAAGGGAAATAGATGAAGTGTTCTTTAAACAGGGACCTATTCTGAAACACAACTTGCCTGTTGAAATCCTAGGGGATCCTCCTCCACCCAAGGGTGATCCCGTGTTTGAGCTTAAACCATTGCCTAATACCCTTAAATATGGATATCTTGATGAACAGAAGATATACCCTGTTATTATTAGTGCTAAACTTTCAGAGAAGGAGGAAGAAAAAATATTGAAAACTCTGAAGAAGCACCGTGCTGTTATTGGATATACTCTTGATGATCTTAAGGGCATTAGTCCCACTCTATGCCAACACAAAATAAATTTGGAGAAAGATGCCAAACCAGTTATTGATCATCAACGATGACTGAATCCTAAAATGAAAGAAGTGGTAAGAAAGGAAATACTAAAGCTCCTTAAGGCAAGTATAATCTATCCCGTTGCTGATAGTCAGTGGGTAAGTCTTGTCCATTGTGTCCCTAAGAAGGGAGGTATTACTGTCGTTCCTAATGATAAAGATGAATTGATTCCGCAAAGAATTATTACAGGTTATAGGATGGTAACTGATTTCCGCATATTAAATAAAGCTACTAAAAAGATCATTACCCCTTACCCTTTATTGATCAAATGCTAGAAAGATTATCCAAACATACACATTTTTGCTTTCTAGATGGTTATTCTGGTTTCTCTCAAATACCTGTGTCAGCTGATGATCAAGCTAAGACCACTTTTACTTGCCCTTTCGGTACTTTTGCTTATAGACGTATGCCATTTGGTTTATGTAATGCACCTACTATCTTTCAAAGATGCATGCTGGCTATATTCTCTGACTTTTGTGAAAAGATTTGTGAGGTTTTCATGGACGATTTCTCCGTTTATGGATCCTCTTTTGATGATTGCTTGAGCAACCTTGATCGTGTTTTGCAGAGATGTGAAGACACTAATCTTGTCTTGAATTGGGAGAAGTGCCACTTTATGGTTAATGAAGGCATTGTCTTGGGGCATAAAATTTCTGAAAGAGGTATTGAAGTTGATAAAGCTAAAGTTGATGCTATTGAAAAGATGCCACGTCCCAAGGACATCAAAGGTATAAGAAGTTTTCTTGGTCATGCCGGGTTTTATAGGAGGTTCATTAAGGACTTCTCAAAAATTTCTCGGCCTCTGACAAATCTATTACAAAAAGATATACCATTTGTCTTTGATGATGATTGTGTAGAAGCATTTGAAATACTTAAGAAAGCATTGATTTCTGCACCTATTGTTCAGCCACCTGATTGGAATTTACCCTTTGAAATTATGTGTGATGCTAGTGATTATGCTATAGGTGCGGTTCTAGGGAAAAGAGTTGATAAGAAATTAAATGTTATTCAATATGCTATTAAAACTCTGGACAATGCTCAGAGAAATTATGCTACTACTGAAAAAGAATTCTTAGCAGTTGTATTTGCTTGTGATAAGTTCAGATTTTATATTGTTGATTCTAAAGCAACTATTCACATTGATCATGCTGCTATTAAATATCTTATGGAAAAGAAATATGCTAAACCTAGACTTATTAGATGGGTCCTCTTGCTACAAGAATTTGATTTGCATATTATTGATAGAAAGGGAGCTGAGAATCCTGTTGCAGACAACTTGTCTAGGTTAGAAAATGTTCTTGATGACCCACTACCTATTGATGATAGCTTTCCTCATGAACAATTAAATGTCATAAATGCTTCTCGTACTGCTCCATGGTATGCTGATTGTGCTAATTACATTGTTGCTAAATTCATACCACCTAGTTTCACATACCAGCAAAAGAAAAAGTTTTTCTATGATTTGAGACATTACTTCTGGGATGACCCGCATCTTTATAAAGAAGGAGTAGATGGTGTTATTAGACTTTGTGTGCCTGAGCATGAACAGGAACAGATCCTATGCAAGTGTCACTCTGAGGCTTATGGTGGACACCATGCTGGAGATAGAACTGCACATAAGGTATTGCAATCCGGTTTTTATTGGCCTACTCTCTTTAAGGATGCCCGTAAGTTTGTCCTATCTTGTGATGAATGTCAAAGAATTGGTAATATTAGTAGACATCAAGAAATGCCTATGAATTATTCACTTGTTATTGAACCATTCGATGTTTGGGGCTTTGATTATATGGGACCGTTTCCTGCCTCTAATGGGTATACACATATTTTAGTTGATGTTGATTACGTTACTAAGTTGGTAGAAGCTATTCCAACTAGTAGTGCTGATCATAACACTTCTATTAAGATGCTTAAAGAAGTTATTTTTCCGAGGTTTGGAGTCCCTAGATATTTAATGACTGATGGTGGTTCACATTTTATTCATGGTGCCTTTCGTAAAATGCTTGCTAAGTATGATGTTAATCATAGAATTGCATCTCCTTATCACCCGCAGTTTAGTGGTCAAGTAGAATTGAGCAATAGAGAGCTCAAATTAATTTTGCAAAAGAATGTTAATAGATCTAGAAAGAATTGGTCCAAGAAACTGGATGATGCATTATGGGCCTATAGAACTGCATATAAAATCCTATGGGTATGTCTCCGTATAAAATGGTTTATGGAAAAGCATGTCACTTACCTCTCGAACTAGAACATAAGGCATATTGGGCCATTAAAGAGCTCAACTATGATTTCAAACTTGCTGGTGAGAAGAGGTTATTTGACATTACCTCACTTGATGAATGGAGAACCCAAGCCTATGAGAATGCCAAGTTGTTTAAATAAAAAGTTAAAAGATGGCATGACAAAAGAATACAAAAGCGTGAGTTTAATGTAGGTGATTATGTATTGTTATACAACTCTCGTTTAAGATTTTTTGCAGAAAAACTTCTCTCTAAATGGGAAGGTCCTTACGTTATCGAGGAGGTCTATCGTTCCGGTGCCATAAAAATCAAAAACTTTGAAGGCACAAATCCGAAGGTGGTGAACGGTCAAAGAATCAAACATTATATCTCAGGTAATCCCATAAATGTTGAAACCAATGTTATTGAAACCGTAACCCCGGAAGAATACATAAGAGACACTTTCCAGAACGTTCCAGACTCCGAAATGGAATAGGTATGTGGTATGGTAAGTAAACCGACTCCAAAATAGTTCTAATGGCAATTTTTCTCCGTTTTGGAATATTTAGAAAAATAGAAAAATAATAAGCAGTCCAGGAAGGACACGAGGGCTCCACGAGGGTGGAGGGCGCGCCCCCCTGCCTCGTGGGCACCTCGTGTGCTCTCCGGACTCTGTTTTCTTGCACGTTACGTATTTTGGTCGGTAAAAATTCATTATATAATCTCCCGAAGGTTTTGACCACCGTATCACGCAATTATCCTCTGTTCTTGTTTCGAGCTGTTTTCTGTCAGGGTTGTCAAGGTCGAGCATCATGTTGTCCCCCTCCTCCAACAATGGTGACAACGATGCTTGGCTAATGAAGATAGAGCTGAAGAGGGAAGAACCCATGGAGATCAACAAGGATGAAGGGATCAAGAAGGCCACGGAGGATCAAGCTCCGGCAGCAGAAGACATCCTTCAACTTGATCACAATCTTCTTACCCCAATTGAGATCGAAGCTTTCAAGATGATTGAGTTAGCTCGTATACAAAACAAGTATCTCACACGTGAAAATATTTTGTTGAAGGAGCATATCACCGCACTCAAAGGCATTATCCGCAAGTTGGAGGACCTCTTACGCTCGATGTGCGACTATCCATCATCACCTCCGTCTTCTTCACCGGCAAAGGAGACATAATCATATGGGTATGGGCACTCCCCTTGGCAACTGCCAAGCTTGGGGGAGGTGCCCCGGTATCGTATCACCACCACATCTCCTATCTTTACCGTTTTTCTTAGTTCGATCCTTTTTAGTATTATCTTGATCTAGTAGAATAAAAGTTTTAGTATGATCTAGTTTTGAGTTTTGCTTTATGATCCCTCTATGTAATCGAGTCCGTGAGCTATATAATAAAGATTAGTGTTGAGTCAAGGGCTTGATTATCTTGCTATGATCTTGAGTGAATAAACGAAAAGAGAAAATAATAAAAAGAAATAAAGAGATCATATTGATCTTATGGAGAGTAATGACTTCACATAGAAAGAGTATGATGATTAAAAGTTGTTGAGAGTTGACAAACATAGATTTGGTCATCGTTGCAATTAATAGGAAGTAATAAAGAAAGAGAGGTTTCACATATAAATATACTATCTTGGACATCTTTTATGATTGTGAACACTCATTAAAATATGACATGCTAAAGAGTTGATGTTGGACAAGGAAGGCAACGTAATGGGTTATGTTTTCTTATATCCGAAATAAAGTATATTGTTATGGATCATCCAACATGTTGAGCTTGCCTTTCCCCCTCATGCTAGCCAAATACTTTGCACCAAGTAGAGATACTACTTGTGCTTCAAAAAACCCTTAAACCCAGTTTTGCCATGAGAGTCCACCATATCTACCTATGGATTGAGTAAGATCCTTCAAGTAAGTTGTCATCGGTGCAAGCAATAAAAATTGCTCTCTAAATATGTATGATTGATTAGTGTGGAGGAAATAAGCTTTATACGATCTTGTGATGTGGAAGAAATAAAAGCGATGGACTGCATAATAAAGGTCCATATCACAAGTGGCAATATAAAGTGACGTTCTTTCGCATTAAGATCTTGTGCACCCAACCCTGAAAGCGCATGGCAACCTCTGCTTCCCTCTGCGAAGGGCCTATCTTTTACTTCTATCTTCTACCTTATGCAAGAATCATGGTGATCTTCACCTTTCCTTTTTATATTTTATCCTTTGGCAAGCACAGTGTGTTGGAAAGATCCAGACATATATATCTAATTGGATATAAGTTAGCATGAACAATTATTGTTGACATTACCATTGAGGTAAAAGGTTGGGAGGCAAAACTATAAGCCCCTATCTTTCTCTGTGTCCGATTAAAATTCCATAACCACAAGTATTGCGTGAGTGTTAGCAATTGTGAAAGACTAAATGATAGTTTATTATGTGGACTTGCTGAAAAGCTCTCACATAGACTCTTTCTGATGTTATGATAGATTGCAATTGCTTCAATGACAGAGATTATAGTTTCTTAGTTCTCAATAAAGTTTCCGATTCATACTTTGCATTGTGAATAGATTATTACTTGAGCATAAGAAATCATATGACATTATCCATATATGTTGCTGTTATGAGAATAATCATGATGCCCCCATGTCCGTATTTTATTTTATCGACACCTCTACCTCTAAACATGTGGACATATTTATCTATACCGGCTTCCGCTTGAGGACAAGCGAGGTCTAAGCTTGGGGGAGTTGATACGTCCATTTTGCATCATGCTTTTATATCGATATTTATTGCATTATGGGCTGTTATTACACATTATGTCACAATACTTATGCCTATTCTCTCTTATTTTACAAGGTTTACATAAGGAGGGAGAATGCCGGCAGCTGGAATTCTGGGCTGGAAAAGGAGCAAATATTAGAGACCTATTCTGCACAACTCCAAAAGTCCTGAAACTCCACGGAAGTTATTTTTGGAAATAATGAAAAATACTGAGCGGAAGAATACAAGAGGGGGCCCACACCCTGGCCACGAGGGTGGGGGGCGCGCCCCCTGCCTCGTGGGCACCCTGTTGGCCCTCCGGTGCCCATCTTCTGCTATATGAAGTCTTTCGCCCGAAGAAAAATCAGAAGCAAGCTTTCGGGACGAGACTCCGCCGCCACGAGGTGGAACCTTGGCGGAACCAATCTATGGCTCTGGCGGAGCTGTTCTGCCGGGGACACTTCCCTCCGGGAGGGGGAAATCATCGCCATAGTCATCACCAATGCTCCTCTCTTCGGGAGGGGGCCAATCTCCATCAACATCTTCACCAGCACCATCTCCTCTCAAACCCTAGTTCATCGCTTGTATCCAATTCTTGTCTCTTATGTCTGGGATTGGTACCTGTAGGTTGCTAGTAGTGTTGATTACTCCTTGTAGTTGATGCTACTTGGTTTATTTGGTGGAAGATCATATGTTCAGATCCATTATGCATATTAATACCCCTCTGATTATGAACATGAATATGCTTTATGAGTAGTTACGTTTGTTCCTGAGGACATGCGAGAAGTCTTGCTATTAGTAGTCATGTGAATTTGGTATTCGTTCGATATTTTGATGAGATGTATGTTGTCTCTCCTCTAGTGGTGTTATGTGAACGTCGACTACATGACACTTCACCATTATTTGGGCCTAGAGGAAGGCATTGGGAAGTAATAAGTAGATGATGGGTTGCTAGAGTGACAGAAGCTTAAACCCTAGTTTATGCGTTGCTTCGTAAGGGGCTGATTTGGATCCATATGTTTCATGCTATGGTTAGGTTTACCTTAATACTTCTTTTGTAGTTGCGGATGCTTGCAATAGGAGTTAATCATAAGTGGGATGTTTGTCCAAGTAAGGGCAGCACCCAAGCACCGATCCACCCACATATCAAATTATCAAAGTACCGAACGCGAATCATATGAACGTGATGAAAACTAGCTTGACGATAATTCCCATGTGTCCTCGGGAACGCTTTTCTCTATATAAGAGTTTGTCCGGGCTTGTCCTTTGCTACAAAAAGGATTGGGCCACCTTTCTGCACTTTATTTACTTTTGTTACTTGTTGCTCGTTACAAATTATCTTTTCACAAAACTATCTGTTACCTATAATTTCAGTGCTTGCAGAGAATACCTTGCTGAAAACCGCTTATCATTTCCTTCTGCTCCTCGTTGGGTTTGACACTCTTACTTATCGAAAGGACTATGATAGATCCCCTATACTTGTGGGTCATCAGTGCTAAAGAGGCAAGCGCAGGCGCGGAGTCCCGAGGAATCATCCAAAGGTTTCTATTCTCATGCAACAAGAAAAAGACCGCCAGGATGGCAGGACGAAGGACATCGCCGAGCCCACCGCGGTGTCACGATCAGAGGCTTTCGCATGCGAAGACTACTTTTGTCAGGATAACATGTACTAGTTGTCTCCCTTCGAATTTGGTCGTTGTGGGATCCCTTCCCGTCTTCATTTGGGAAGAGGACCAAGGCCACTGTAAGTAGAGTAGCACCACGACCGTAGAGAGGGACCCCGGATCGGATCCATTTCATCCTCACACCCACCAGCTCACTCGAGCACAAGAATACACCTCCTCCTGAGGTTGTTCCCGCACTGTACTAGTTCATCCTCAGCCCCTCGAGGCCAATCCACCACAAAGCAGGAGTAGGGTTTTACACCGCAAGGTGGCCCGAACCTGGGTAAACTGTTGTTTTCCTTTTCCTTGCTGTCCATCGAGCTAGGCTGTGAGTTTGGCGAGTAGGCACACTTTGGAGGATGAGTTCTTCGCACTCACCCCAGAGTTCGAACCTCTCAAGGGTCTACAAAATCCGAAATCCGACATTTGGGCGCCAGGTAGGGGTGTGTCGAAGCCTCTCTTCCGCCGGTCGATGCGCCACCGGTCCACGACTTCTATGGCTGACGCTCATCGAGCTCGTGCTGAGCACCGGGCTGCCCTCGCCGCCCGCGTCGCTCAGACAGTGCACGTTGGATTTCGGGTTACACAGACCCTTGAGAGGTTCGAACTCTGGGGTGCGTGCCTGCTCGCTATCTCATGGCCTAGCTCGACGAATTGAATGGAAAAGAGACACAACAGTTTACCCAGGTTCATGCCACCTTGCGGTGTAAGACCCTACTCTTGCTTTGTCGTGGATTGGCCTCGAGGGGCTGAGGATGAACTAGTACAGTGGGAGAACAACCTTAGGAGGAGAGTTGTTCTTGTGCTCGATGAGCTGGTGGGTGTGAGGATGCTCTGAATGATCCGTCCCTCCTACGGTGGTGGCTAGGTCCTGTTTATAGTGGCCTTGGTCCTCTTCCCAAATGTAGGCGGGAAGGGATCCGACAACGGCCAAATTCGAAGGGGGACAGCTAGTACAAGCTATCCTGACAAAAGTAGTCTTCGCATGCAAAAGCCTCTGGTCGTGACGCCGTGGTGGACTCGGCAATGGCCTCCGTCCTGCCGTCCTGGCGGTCTTGGTCTTGTTGTACCGGACTGGAAACCTTTGCCTGATTCCTTGGGACTCCATGCCTGCGCCTACCTCCTTAGCACCAAAGAGGAAACTGGCACACTGCGCCCGCTGGCGCCCGCCTGGCCTTGGTCGTCACGGCTCACGTCATCTGGATCTCACGAGGTGAGCCTTGCATAAAGATATCCGCTCCGCGGGAGCCAGCCTGAGGAGGCCGCCCCTCGTGGAGGTCTTGATGCCGTCCGCCTCGCAAGGCTTGGCCCCTCGCGAGGGTCTTGTGTTGTTGATGTTGAAGCTGGCCGTACCAGGCCATCGACGGAGCCATGCCGTGGGCTGCAGGTAGGCAAGTCCAGGTACCCCCTTTCCCAGAATGCCGACATTAGCCCCCAGGCCCAAGGCGCACTCGAACTTGGCTTCGAGGTGAAGCCAAAGGGCAAATGCGGAGCGCCGCGGGCCCTAACCGTCTGCGGCCTCGGTCGACATGTGGCGATTGATGGGATGTGGGCGTCTCCGCTTCCCCACACTGCCTTGATATTTGCCAGGCACGACGGCCGCCCGTTGCCATCGCAGCTCCATCTTTGTTGATCACCGTGCTCGCCCTCGACTCCTCCACCTTCCTGAGAAGGCGCGCCTTTTCTCCCAGAATCGTCGCCGGGGCCGGCCCTCTCTTGCCACCATGGCTCCGGGGTCGAAGAAGATGAGGGGGAGATCATGCGCCCTGGCCGAATCTCAGCCAGTCTTGGAGCCTGCCCTTGAGGAGTCGTCGGTGGTTAATCAAGAAGGGTTGGCCAAGGTCTCGCCGGCCCTCGCCGCCGATTCCAACGAGTGGAAAGCGACGGTGGCTTGGACCGCTTCCCGAGCCATGATCGACATGGAAGCCACTGAGATCCCCATCCATCTTCTTGCCCTCCTTGCTGTCCCGATCCCCCCTTCTCTGATTTCTTCAACGCCACACTCTAGCATTACCAAGGCCCAGCGCTGCATCTGGATCCCCAATCCATCATCCTTCTCGTCGTCTTTGCTTTCCTTTGTGAGGCTATGGTGGGCATCGCCCCTTCCGTAGCCCTGTTTCGCCATTTCTTCTCGCTCCAGCTGGTCGATGCCCGCCAGCGCTCGGGGTGCGTGGCCTTCCAGGCCGTAGCGGCGACGGTTGGCTCGGGCATCGACTTCGAGCTCTCGCCAGATGTGAGGGGGTTCAGGAAGTGGTGGGTGTATGTGGACGCCGGCATTCTCAACTCCTTACTTCTGCTTCCACTGGTGCCAGCCGTACCCAGCTCCGGCTGGGGGCACGCAAGTCGACCATCGGCTTGCTCACGTCTACCGCCGGCTGGCCAGGTTGAAGAAGCTCGTGGTGACGGCGCCAATGGTGGTGAAGGAGTTCATTCGGTGTCACATCGCTCTGCTTCAGCATCATTCTCTACAAATGTGGGCTTTCACCGGCAGCGGGGACCCCATGAGGTTCCAGGTGCCTGCGCTTCCTTCCGAGAAGCTGCGCACGGTGCTCGAGCTTCTGATGGGCGATCCAGCGCCAGCCGCGCTTCCGGAGGAGGGCTGCCTCCTGTATGAATGCTCGAACAAAGAGGGCTTCGTGAGGCAGATGCCCCTTTTTGATGAGTTGGGGCTGCGCCCAGCAGGCCTTGAAGGACCTTGCGAGAACCCCATCTTCGTGGGTCCCTTGCTTGTTGATCCTGCGGTGCGCGCCCTAAATGTGGGTGCAGGGGGCGAACGCCACCGGGTTCAGCTGGGGTGACTTCTGGGGAGCTGGCGTCGACAGGTGCTCCCAAGGCAGCCGCCCTGGAGCTCTGGCTGGCGCCCCTGAGGTGGCCGCTGAAGGGCTGGTGCATTCCGACGCTCCTGAGGATACAGCTCCCGAAGCTCGGGCGAGCGGTCCTGGGGTGGCGGCTGGTGAGCTGGTGCAGCCTGGCGCCCCTGAGGCCACCGCCCCAGGGTCCCCGCAGGGTGCCCCGATGCTGGCGGCCATGCCCTGGGTCTCGGCCAGCTTCGCTTGAGCCTCAAAGCGCTCCGCAAGAGGAAAGGGTCTCCGAGCTGCAGTGGTGACGCCTACCGGCTGCTCAAGCAGAGGAAAAACATAGCCATAGACGAGTAAGTACCTTATCTTCGTGATTTCCTGCGTGTCGCGTCCTTCTCTGATAATGATTCCTCAGGATCCCCTCGGCTGCGATGGCGAAATCTCTTGAGAAGCGACCCCCACCGGTCCTTGGCTCGCTCTTGATTTCGAGCTCCCTGCACCGGACTCCCGTGCGAGGAGCGGGGTCAGTCCAAGAGGCGGACGTGCCGATGGGGGGTCATGAGCCTGCGTTTCCAGCATCCTTCCTTCACGGCCCGACCTGGGGTGTAGGATGCGTGCCAAGGGCTCCTCCATTGGTCGTCACCGGCGGCTGGGTGGTCCCGGTGTCAGCTTCGTCTTTGAGCAGCAAGACCGTGCCGCCCAACACCTTCGCCGAGGCCCGGAGAGCGGCAGGGAAGGCGCCATCGTCCAGTCCCTCGTCCAGAGCAGGCAAGCCACTTCAAGCCCCTCCGGCAGCCCCAGGTGTAGAGGGCGGGCTCGGCCGCGCGCTAGAGCTCGCGCACAGGCGCGACGCCGTCCGTCATGAGCTTCTCTGAGAGGCGATGGGTTTGCTGAGTCGTCTTGGAGAAGAGCTTGTCAATGTCAACACCCGCCTTGAGTCGGAGGACCTTCGCTTGGCGCGCGAGTGGCACCAGTTGAACGTCTCCATCAACCTCCATCATCTTCAGCATGAGCGCGCCAGCGCATGTGCCGCGGTGTCCCTTGCGAATTCTCACGAGGTTTGTACCCGTGCCCTGGAGGAGGCCAGGGCCGCCGACCACCGTCATGAGGCAGCCGAGGGGCGAGAGCGAGAACTCTGAGCTTCGAACGCCGCCCTTGAGTAGCAGATCGAAGCGCGCAGGGCTGCCCTGGCTGTATCACTAAGCGAGGCGCCTCCCGAAGAGAAGGAGATCCAGAAATGCGAGGAGACGCTGGCACTGGAGGCCTTGGAACGCAGCCTGGAGCTTGAGCGGCTGGAGGTGAGGGAGCGCCAGGTGGCCATGGCTGAGGATGCCGTCACCGCGCGAGAGGCCAAGATCCAGGAGGAGGTCGACCGGAGGGTGGCGAAGGCTCGCGCGGCTCTCGTCGACGAGCACTGCCTGAAGCTGGAGCTCCTGGAAGCCGAGGTTGAGGGCAGGACCGCCGCTTTCAGGACAAAGTTGGTCGAGGCGGAGCAGCGCGAGAGGGCCGCCAAGGAAGCTCAGGCCTCTGCCCAGGCTAACTTGGCCTCCACTCGCGCCGACCTGCTTTCGCTCCAGTAGCAGATTAATGGCGCCGCATCTCTCGCGAAGAAGAACGCGGACGAAGCATGCTGCCGTCAGACGCTGCAACGCGAGCATGCCTCGATGCGACAAGCTCTCGGGGTGAGGGCCAACCGAGCCTTGAGCGCCATCTGTGAGGAGACCGCCCCTCACCCGCACGAGGGCGACTACGCCAGCCACCTCCACTTCTTCAACGAGATCGTGACTCGCCTGGAAGATCGGGCAATGAGGGCTCCCGAGCTCGTTGAAGAAAGTAGCTGTGGCCTTCTCGGGCGCGCGTTCTTGCGCTTCTTTAGTCACCTCCTCAATCTCAACCCCCATTTTGACTTCGAGGCCGCCATAGCCCCCGTGCCCAGGGTTATCCAGGACAACCTGGCGGACTGGGTGGACGACCACGTGGACGCCTTGGTCACAGAGTTTGCTCCTGAGGACGACGAGGTCGTGATTGCGGTTGGAGAAGGTGATGCGGACGACGCTGATGAAGACGATGCTAGCGACGGCGTGTGTGGCATGGATGAAGATGGCGAGGACGGCGCCGAAGGCAGCGCCTCCGGCTAGACCTACATTTCCTTTTGCCTTAACCTGTATGCAAAAACCTTCGGGCACGGCCCTGCGGGGCGTGAAAGCATTTTGGAAAAAAGGGGGGGCCCTTATAATGTATGAAATGGTGATATGCCTTTTAAAGACAGGGTTTGGGATGTGCCGTCGCGGGCCCACGGGCTACCAAGCGGGGTAGTTGTTGCAACTTATCTCGGTTCCGTAGGTCTTGAGTGAGTCATGACGTCCTGGTCGCACCTTCCTCCTGAGGTGAGCCCTCTGGGGCTCAACAGCTTCTATGTCTCCCGAGAAGCTTGCTGGCCCGTCCAAGAGAGCCTCGTGAGGAGCGAATGCCGGACTACAGCAAGGTATGCGCGATGGTCCTGCGGCGATTGTATCCTTGACCCGGGGGGCTTGTCATCACCTGGGCTGGCCCGAACGTGCTCGGAGTGCACATACCACGCCCAGCCCCCACTCGCGGGGCGCTCGCAGGGGGTAGCAGACGTGAGCCCCACGGTAAAACATGTAGCCAGAAAGCAAGAAATCGACACAAATCAAGAGAAAATTCCCCTGTTTTTGATAAACACAAGGAACTTCAAAACTCAGTCCAAAAGGCGGCGAATCGAGTTACAGAAAAAAGGGCAAAAGCAAACGGCCGCATCCGGCACCTAGCTAGTCTTCTTGTCTTCTCACCAGCACGGAGCTAAGTGCTTTCACTGGGCGTGAGCATAGTCAATCGGGGACAGTGTCGACGGCCAGTGCGGAGCATGGTGCTTCCACCTGGACGTGGGTGCGAGCCCCCGCGAGGCCCGAGGGCAGCACTCAGGAGACTCCGGGGCCTGTACAGCCCCACTCATTATTACGTGAGAGTGTCATGAGCGGAGACCTTCACAGGCGTGGGCCTTGCTTCATGTCGCCTGACGAGGGCCCCGTCCTGCGCCTCCCCCGACCACCGTTTGGGTGTCCGGAAACCAGGAAGAGACCAAGGGGCAAGGGGGACGCTGGCGGCACCCTAGGCGACCGCAGGCCCTCGCCCGGGGGGAAGGGCTCACCGGAGCCTCCCCTGGCAGAGGAGCTACCTCCATGCAGCACCTTGCTCCATGCGGTGCGGTGGAGGCCCTGGCTCTGGTCTCCTCCCGCGAAGCCCCCAGTGCGCTCCTCCCGCCGGGGGTCGAGCCACCACCCTGGGGTTTCTGGCCGCTGTTGTGGCCTAGTTCACCTACGGTCCATGGTTAGCGTAAGCATGCTCCTGAGATATCGGCTGTACCATGTGGCTGTTTTCGTTGAAGGGGTCGGCGAAGCTTCCGGGCGGCTCGTGGAAAGCCTCAGCCTCTTGCGTCCTCGCTACCCAGCCTGGCTCAGGGAACGGGCTGGGGCCTTCCCTTGGCATGTACATAAGGTCCATCATGGGGGCACGTAGGCGTCTGAAGCTGCCGCGCCAGGTCCATTGCCTGGGTGCCCTGCGTCGTGGGCCACCATGCCCGGCGCCAGGCCCTGGTGACCGCGGGGCAGCGTCCCGTCGCGGCCCCAGGAGGGACTGCCCGAGCTTGCCTCGCCTGGGGGCGGCACAATCATGGTAGGATGAGCAGTGCTGCAGGCCTTGTTGACGTCGTCGAGTCCCCCGGGTGCTCCGGCGGGTGCCGAAGGGCGCCGCACCCCTGAAGGCGGCATCAAGGAGCTCGGCGGCCCTCTCCAGCAGGGTGTCGCTGTCACCCTCCGCCAACCTGCAACGCAGCATCTCTCGCGCCACGATGAGTGCGGCTCGCATGTTCGCCTGCTCCCGACGAGTGTGTGGTGCTGTTGCTACAGCGTAGCCCAAAGATTGTGTGGTGGCGCACACACATCGGGGTGCGAGGGCGGATGGCGCCGGCGCGCGCCGCCCGTGTCCGACGGCATTAGGTGGCACGCGGGCCGCTTGGAGCATGGAGTGGAGATCCCCTTGGGCAGACGTCGCTGCCTTGACGGGCCAAGCAGCCCAGTGCTCGATATGTGCCCTCGGATCATGAGCTATCAGAACCGCAGGGTGGTGATGGAATGACTGGAAGAAGATAGGCTCCGACGCACCCGCTACCTGGCGTGCCAAATGTCGGATTTCGGGTTTCGCAGAC
This sequence comes from Aegilops tauschii subsp. strangulata, assembly GCF_002575655.3. Lineage (NCBI taxonomy): Eukaryota > Viridiplantae > Streptophyta > Magnoliopsida > Poales > Poaceae > Aegilops > Aegilops tauschii. The sequence continues at coordinate 270,208,293 of NC_053037.3, read as the reverse complement.
TCTTGAGAGGTTCGAACTCTGGGGTGCGTGCAAAGAACTTGTCCTCCCCAATCTGCATGCTCGCTATCTCACGACCTAGCTCGACGAACTGAATGGAAAAGAGACACAGCAGTTTACCCAGGTTCGGGCCACCTTGCGGTGTAAGACCCTACTCCTGCTTTGTGGTGGATTGGCCTCGAGGGGCTGACGATGAAGTAGTACAGTGGGAGAACAACCTCAGGAGGAGAGGTGTTCTTGTGCTCGATGAGCTGGTGGGTGTGAGGATAATCTAAATGATCCGTCCCTCCTACGGTGGTGGCTAGGTCCTATTTATAGTGTCCTTGGTCCTTTTCCCAAATGTAGGCGGGAAGGGATCCCACAATGGCCAAATTTGAAGGGGGACAGCTAGTACAAGCTATCCTGACAAAAGTAGTCTTCGCCTACAAAAGCCTCTGGTTGTGACGCCCCGGTGGGCTTGGCGATGACCTCCGTCCTGCCGTCCTGGCGGTCTTGGTCATGTTGCACCGGAATGGAAACCTTTGCCTGATTCCTCGGGACTCCGCACCTGCACCTGCCTCCTTAGCACCAAAGAGGAAACTGGTACACTACGCCCGCTGGCGCCCGCCTGGCCTTGGTCATCACGGCTCACGTCATCTGGATCTCATGAGGTGATCCTTTCATAGAGATCTCCGCTCCTCAGGAGCCAGCCGTAGGAGGCCGCCCATCGTGGAGGTCTTGATGTCGTCCACCTCACGAGGCTTGGCCCCTCGCGAGGGTCTTGAGTTGTTGATGTTGAAGCTGGGCCATACCAGGCCGTCGATGGAGCCACGCTGTGGACTATAGGCAGGCAAGTCTGGGTACCCCCGTTCCCAGAACAGCGACAGCACCGGCGGTTGACGGCTGCCGTCAACGTCCCCCATCTGCAGTGGCAAACGCCGCCACCGGCCTCGCGGGGCATGAGCAGCAGCTTCGTCGCTGCACCCTTCTGTGCAGCGAGATGGGCGCACCGCCACCCCGTCACTGACTCCGGCTGGTTCGTCGTCTCAGGCTCATCGTGGGCCGGTGAACGCGCAGGCTGTGTTGCTCATGGCATGCGAGCTCCTGCGCTACCGCCCCGTCGACGACCTCTACGAAGACTGGCTGGACCGTATCACTGAGCTTGTCAGCGCCCGCCAGGGATTCTCCTGCACCGTCTCGCTCGCTGCCTCACCCGCCGCCTGCCGCGGGTGATGTGGCCCACAGAGCACCTCCTCCACCTCCCCGTCAAGACGTCGCTCTCGGGCCAAGCCGCAAGGCCCCGCGGCACGATCCACCACCCAGGGCACCGGCGCATGAAGAGGAAAGCTGCCAGGTGGTGCAGCGGCCGCAAGAACATGCTCGTACACTCCCGGCACCGCCACGTGAAGACCGCGCGGCGCCTGCGGCGGTGGTCCGCGGGCGCCAAGATCAGGCTCCACCTCCGTGATGGGTTCCCGTGACCATAGCGGGCTGCTGCGCCTTCACTCCGGAGCTACGCATCATCATCTGGCCGGGGAAGTTCAAGCCCGACCTGCTTCCACACTACGATGGCACCCCCGACCCTGCCGAGTTCCAGTTGCTCTACGAGCTAAGCATCGAGGCGGCCAACAGCGACAAGAATGTTAAGAAGAACAGGTTTCCCATGGTCCTCATGGATGGTGCGCGCTCGTGGCTCTTGAACCTGCCCGCGGGATCCATCTCCTCCCGGGACGAAATGCGAGAGTGTTCGATCGCCAACTTCCAGGGCACTCGCGACCGCCCGCCTGCTGCAGGTGACCTGCGACGCATCAAGCAGCAGCCAGGAGAGACCTTGCAAAAGTACATCCAGCGCTTCAATAGTGTTCGCCTAAAGATCCCCAAGGTGTCGGATGAGGCCATCATCTCGGCGTTCACTGATGGCGTCCGCGGCGTCAAGATGAAGGAGGAGCTCGCCATACATGAGGACCTGTGCATGGCCCTGGAGATGTTCAACATGGCAACCAAGTGTGCGAGATCTAAGGAAGGTCGCCTCTCCCTTCTGGAGCTACCACGGGCCGACCCAGAAGACAAGAAAGCCATGGCCAAGGACGTGAAGCGCAAGGGACCGCCATGCTCGGGGCCGAACCAGAGACGAAGCGTGACTGCGCCCACCCAGAGTCGTCCAAGGGCAGCCGCTTGTCACACCCTGATTTTCATGCCACAACACTTAAGCTAATAAATCATGATAAAGTGTGGTTTGACAAAAAACTTTTGCATTATTTGGCTTTTATTTGGAGTTGGTTTTCTCTCTGTGTTTTTCAAGTGCTCTTTAAAGTCAACACAACTCCACCTTATATACTTCATCCCTTTGCTCCAAACTTCTGCCCAATGATCATGTCATGTGTACAGTACAATATAGCATTTTCTTACAAAAATAATTTGGCCAAAAAGTATTTTCTAAAATTAGTTTTCCAAAAGCCCCTGAATTGAGGTTTGCACTACAAGTACTTGATTTGGGGTATGAAAAATATTTCAAAGAGTATATTTGACTCCCAATAGGTATAGGACTCCCATAAACCACAAAAATATAATTTTAAAAGTTATTTTCCTATTTTATTTAAAGGCTTTTTCTTTAGGCCAGAAATGGTCTTTAATAGGTTAAAATTATTTAACTGTTTCAAAAATATTTGAGAAGATTTAGGGAGACTCAAAGGACATATATTGTCCATATATAAGAGTTTCAACACATGGTCATGTTCAAAATATTGGACAAATCCCTCAAAAACCCTTTCTGGAAAGCTTTTGAAATATTTACAAAGGAAATATTCTCTAAAAATTCCAAGAAACTTCTAGCAAGTCACATATGCATAATGTGATGGTCTTGCAAAGTCTCACCTTAATAAAAATAGTTTTTGTTCACAAAAGTGCCCCAGAACCATCTCTGTCCAGATCCAAGTTTGAACAACTCTACATTGCCAACTTTCTCCTTTTTACCTAAATTTTTGTGGACATGCTTGCATCTTAAAATTATGACACTACACCAAGTGGTGCATCAAGGAGAATAGTTTTGCATGACTTGATCTTGAAAAACCCATTTTTGTTGATTTCTAGGGTTTACAAGAATTGCATTGTCAACTTTCCTCAAATAAGCTCAAACTTGGTGATCAGGCTCATTCTCTTATGCCATTTGATCCTGTTAAGTCTCATGCCAAATAGAATCCATCTGATAGCCCAAACCAACATCAAACGCCTTCTGCAAATTTTCCAAAAACATTACTTTGACTTCTTCCACTAATCTCCATGGGCACAACTTTTTACCGCAGTCCCTCCTAGTCCCCTCCTACCTCCAGTAACTCTCCCTTGGCCATTGCTCAATGATTGAGGGGTAAAATACCCCCATTTACCTCCCTAGACAGCCCCTCTCTCCCTCTTCTTCCACCTCTCTCTTCTCCTTCTGGCCACCTAGGGCATCGAAGGCCATAGCCCACTTCTTTACTCCCCCCTAGAGCTACCAGACACTTTTGGCCGCGCCCACATTGCATAGAAAATGGCCATGCCAGCCACTGGGGTGCTCTGGAGCACGCCGCACTGTACCCGTCCTCTGCCCGACGACCCCGGCCACCTCGGGCCTTCCCAGTGCGCCAGATGATGCACCTCGACGTTTGCAGCATGCTACACTGTCGGCCCCCTCCTCTCTCTCCCTCTCCGGCTCTCCTCGCGTGCGGACAGAGCGCCGCCCGAGCATGCCAGTCGCTGGCCGTGACGAGGACCCGCTCTGCCGCGTTCCCTGCTTGCTCTCTTCTCCCCTGGGTGTAGTCCACCCCCACAAATGCCCTAGACTCGGCGCAGCACCCTCCCGAGGCCCGTAGTGACGAGCACGAGCTCGTCGGCGCACGAGCCCACGGTGGACCGCCGCTCGCCTATAAAAGGCATCCCGAGCCCTCCTCTCACCACCACTCATCCTCTCCCACTCCAAATAGCCCCCTGCACCTCCAGTTCATCTCCAGAAGCGCCCAAGCTCGAGATCGAGCTCGAGCTCTGCCGCCTCGGGTCGCCCTCGATCTCGGGGTACAGGCTCTCTCCGCCTCTTCTATCTCTCGATCTGAAACCACCACACCTCCCTGACCATTTCCCCTCTGTTCCCCCTCTCTATTGCAGCCGGATTCGACCAGGGCAAGCACCTCCCGAAGGTCTGCCGCCGGCTACCTCGTTGCCGGCTAACCCCTGCACCCCGGCGTCCAACTCCAACTCCACCCGAACGGCGACCCCGTCCTGAGCACGTAGGTGCCCTCAGATCGCCTCGCCGTCGACCACAGCGGCGCTAGTGAGCTCGCCGCCCTCTCTGGCCCGAGGTTGACAACGACGGCCATGGGGCCTGCCCGTCAGCCTCACGTGCTGACGTGTGGGTCCCACACGTTAGGTTTAAAACACACGCGCGCGCGCACCGGTTTGCTGCGTCGGCTGGAGGCGTATTTCCCAAATACGCCTTCGACGTGGCAGCCTCGCGCGGGTTGGATTCCCCCTAGGACTGCTGCACTGTGGCCGAATAGGCCCAGTTGCACAGTGCTACTTCTTCTTTTCTTTTTCTCAGAAACTTGCAAAAATTCCACAGGATTAAATAATAAGACAAATGCAATAATTCCAACTCCAATACTCTTCTAAAAATCCCACCTATTTAATGGTGTAACCTTCATAAATATCCATCAAACTTTTATGTACTGTTCAATAAAATCTCTGTTTGAAAATCCACTACTCTGTCCCTCTAACTCCAAACCCAAAACTAAGAATTTTACCCTTCTTAGTTTTCCTCCTAGTATTTTACAAAAATAAGTTGACATTTTTCTAAGCACTTGGGTTTTTCTGTTTTACTATTGCCTTATTTTTCTCGTTATTATTCTGCGACGATAGATTGCGTTGCTAACGAAGGAATTGGACCAGAAGACTTTGAAGACCCAGAAGACTTTGCTGAGCCAGGCAAGCAGCCCTTTGACCATGTCTAAGAAACCTTTTTTGTGCATGTCATATGGCACTTTTATTGCTTGCATCGAAGTCATGATAATGTGGTGACCACTTGAGGTGGTTTGCCTCCGTTGCTTTTCTCGTTGACACTTGCATGATGCATGACCCTACCTTTCTATGAGGGTTATGTGAGTGGGTGTAGTTAGGATGCTAAGTAGCTGCTACGCAAATGGGATGGGTATATACATGGTGAAGGAAACCAAGTTGTTTTCAAAGACATTTCAAAAAACCCGTCGGGTGCCACTAATGCCCGAGGGAGATGGTGAGCTAGGTTACCACTTGATAAAGAAGTGGTGTACTGGAGCAAGTTTCGTGGGAGTGTTTTCGAAAACGGATTAGATTTAAGATTTGTCAACTGTCCCAACCTTACATGCGCAACCACTCTACCCTTATATGGGAAAGGGGATTATTGATTACCTAGGTCGATACTAGCATGGTGCCCACATTACTAGTGACGGGGGTGACATGAGGTCACTCTCGCGACGGGGTCATGCCAGGTAGGGCGGCCATGACTATTTTTATAGGCAACTGGACACACCGTTGGTACCCCATGCTTGTGGTATGTGATGAATATGGGAGCAAGGCTCCACAACTTTCAGATGTGAAATGTTGGGCAAGGGGGTTACCGTTGGGGAATGCATGACTATTTTTATAGGCAACTGGACACACCGTTGGTACCCCATGCTTGTGGTATGTGATGAATATGGGAGCAAGGCTCCACAACTTTCAGATGTGAAATGTTGGGCAAGGGGGTTACTGTTGGGGAATGCAGTAATTTCAAAAATTTGCTACGCACATGCAAGATCCATCTAGGTGATGCATAGCAACGAGAGGGTAGAGTGTTGTCCACGTGCCCTCGTAGACCGAAAGCGGAAGCATTATGACAACGCAGTTGATGTAGTCGTACGTCTTCACGATCCGACCGATCCTAGTACCGAAAGTACGGCACCTCCGCGATTTGCACACGTTCGGCTCGGTGACGTCCTACGAACTCTCGATCCCGCTGAGTGTCGAGGGAGATCTTCGTCAGCACGACGGCGTGATGACGGTGATGATGAAGTTACCGACGCAGGGCTTCGCCTAAGCACTACAACGATATGACTAAGGTGGAATCTATGGAGGGGGGCACCGCACACAGCTAAGACAACTGTCAACTTGTGTGTCTATGGGGTGCCCCTCCCCCGTATATAAAGGAGTGGAGGAGGGGGAGGGTCGGCCCTCTCAATGCGTGCCCCAAGGGGAGTCCTACTCCCACCGGGAGTAGGATTCCCCCCTTCCCTAGTTGGAGTAGGAGAGAAAGGAAGGAGGAGAGAGGGAGAAGGAAAGGTGGGTGCCGCCCCTTCTCCCTAGTCCAATTCGGACCCAAGGGGGAAGAAAGCAATAGCAACAAACTAAACGATCAAGTGCTAAGCTAACGGAATGGGTCAAGTCAATCACATCATTCTCTAATGATGTGATCCCGTTAATAAAATGACAACTCATGTCTATGGCTAGGAAACTTAACCATCTTTGATTCAACGAGCTAGGCAAGTAGAGGCATACTAGTGACACTCTGTTTGTCTATGAATTCACACATGTACTAAGTTTCCGGTTAATACAATTCTAGCATGAATAATAAACATTTATCATGATATAAGGAAATATAAATAACAACTTTATTATTGCCTCTAGGGCATATTTCCTTCAGTCTCCCACTTGCACTAGAGTCAATAATCTAGATTACACAGTAATGATTCTAACACCCATGGAGTCTTGGTGTTGATCATGTTTTGCTCATGAGAGAGGCTTAGTCAATGGGTCTTCAACATTCAGATCCGTATGTATCTTGCAAATCTCTATGTCTCCCTCCTTGACTTGAGAGTGGATGGAATTGAAGCGTCTCTTGATGTGCTTGGTTCTCTTGTGAAATCTGGATTCCTTTGCCAAGGCAATTGCACCAGTATTTTCACAAAATATTTTCATTGGACCCGATGCACTAGGTATGACACCTAGATCGGATATGAACTCCTTCATCCAGACTCCTTCATTTGCTACTTCCAAAGTAGCTATGTACTCCGCTTCACACATAGATCCCGCCGCGACGCTTTGCTTAGGACTGCACCAACTGACAGCTCCATCATTCAATATAAATACGTATCCGGTTTGTGACTTAGAGTAGTCCGGATCAGTGTCAAAGCTTGCATCGATGTAACCATTTACGACATGCTCCTTGTCACCTCCATAAACGAGAAACATATCCTTAGTCCTTTTCAGCTATTTCAGGATGTTCTTGACCGCTGTCCAGTGATCCACTCTTGGATTACTTTGGTACCTCCCTGCTAAACTAATAGCAAGGCACACATCAGGTCTGGTACACAGCATTGCATACATGATAGAACCTATGGCTGAAGCATAGGGAATGACTTTGATTTTCTCTCTATCTTCTGCAGTAGTCGGGCATTGAGTCTAACTCAATTTCACACGTTGTAACACAGGCAAGAACCCTTTCTTTGCTTGATCCAGTTTGAACTTCTTCAAAACATTATCAAGGCATGTGCTTTGTGAAAGTCCAATTAAGCGTCTTAATCTATCTCTATAGATATTGATGCCCAATATATAAGCAGCTTCACCGAGGTATTTCATTGAAAAACTCTTATTCAAGTATCCTTTTATGCTATCCAGAAATTGTATATCATCTCCAATCAACAATATGTCATCCACATATAATATTAGAAATGCTATAGAGCTCCCACTCACTTTCTTATAAATACAGGCTTCTCCAAAAGTTTGTATAAAACCATATGCTTTGATCACACTATCAAAACGTTTATTCCAACTCCGAGATGCTTGCACCAGTCCATAAATGGATCGCTGGAGCTTACACACTTTGTTAGCATCCTTTGGATTGATAAAACCTTCGGGTTGCATCATATACAACTCTTCTTCCAGAAATCCATTCAGGAATGCAGTTTTTACATCCATTTGCCAAATTTCATAATCATAAAACGCAGCAATTGCTAACATGATTCGGACGGACTTAAGCATCGCTACGGGTGAGAAGGTCTCATCGTAGTCAACTCCTTGAACTTGTCGAAAACCTTTTGCAACAAGTCGAGCTTTGTAGACAGTAACATTACCGTCAGCGTCAGTCTTCTTCTTGAAGATCCATTTATTCTCTATGGCTTGCCGATCATCGGGCAAGTCAACGAAAGTCCACACTTTCTTCTCATACATGGATCCCATCTCAGATTTCATGGCCTCAAGCCATTTCGCGGAATCTGGGCTCATCGTCGCTTCCTCATAGTTTGTAGGTTCGTCATGGTCAAGTAACATGACCTCCAGAACCGGATTACCATACCACTCTCGTGCGGATCTTACTCTGGTTGACCTACGAGGTTCAGTAGTAACTTGACCTGAAGTTACATGGTCATCATCATTAGCTTCCTCACTAGTTGGTGTAGTAGTCACAGGAATTGATTTCTGTGCTGAACTACTTTCCAATAAGGGAGCAGATACAGTTACCTCATCAAGTTCTACTTTCCTCCCACTCACTTCTTTCGAGAGAAACTCCTTCTCTTGAAAGGATCCATTCTTGGCAACGAATGTCTTGGCTTCGGATCTGTGATAGAAGGTGTACCCAACAGTCTCCTTTGAGTATCCTATGAAGACACATTTCTTCGATTTGGGTTCGAGCTTATCAGGTTGAAGCTTTTTCTCGTAAGCATCACAACTCCAAACTTTAAGAGACGACAACTTTGGTTTCTTGCCAAACCACAATTCATAAGGTGTCGTCTCAACGGATTTAGATGGTGCCCTATTTAATGTGAATGCAGCCGTATCTAAAGCATAACCCCAAAATGATAGCGGTAAATCAGTAGGAGACATCATAGATCGCACCAAATCTAGTAAAGTACGATTACGACGTTCGGACACACCATTACGCTTTGGTGTTCCGGGTGGCGTGAGTTGCGAAACTATTCCGCATTGTTTCAAATGAAGACCAAACTCGTAACTCAACTATTATCCTCCATGATCAGATCGCTGAAACTTTATTTTCTTGTTACGATGATTTTCCACTTCACTCTGAAATTCTTTGAACTTTTCAAAAGTTTCAAACTTATGTTTCATCAAGTAGATATACCCATATCTGCTCAAATCATCTGTGAAGGTCCGAAAATAACGATACCCGCCGCGAGCCTCAATATTCATCGGACCACATACATCAGTATGTATGATTTCCAATAAATCTGTTGCTCGCTCCATTGTTCCGGAGAACGGAGTTTTAGTCATCTTGCCCATGAGGCATGGTTCGCAAGTACCAAGTGATTCATAATCAAGTGATTCCAAAAGTCCATCAGAATGGAGTTTCTTCATGCGCTTTACACCAATATGACCCAAACGGCAGTGCCACAAATAAGTTGCACTATCATTATCAACTCTGCATCTTTTGGCTTCAATATTATGAATATGTGTGTCACTATTATCGAGATGCATGACCATAAAAGATATTACTCATATAAATAGAACAACCATTATTCTCTGATTTAAATGAATAACCATCTCGCATCAAACAAGATCCAGATATAATGTTCATGCTCAACGCTGGCACCAAATAACAATTATTCAGGTCTAAAACTAATCCCCAAGGTAGATGTAGAGGTAGCGTGCCGACAGCGATCACATCAACTTTGGAACCATTTCCCACGCGCGTCGTCACCTCGCCCTTAGCCAATCTTCGCTTAATCCGTAGTCCCTATTTCGAGTTGCAAATATTAGCAACAGAACCAGGATCAAATACCCAGGTACTACTACGAGTAATAGTAAGGTACACATCAATAACATGTATATCACATATACCTTTGTTCACCTTGCCATCCTTCTTATCCGCCAAATACTTGGGGCAGTTCCGCTTCCAGTGACCAGTCCCTTTGCAATAGAAGCACTCAGTCTCGGGCTTAGGTCCAGAATTGGGCTTCTTCACTTGAGCAGCAACTTGCTTGCCGTTCTTCTTGAAGTTCCCCTTCTTCCCTTTACTCTTTTTCTTGAAACTAGTGGTCTTGTTGACCATCAACACTTGATGCTCCTTCTTGATTTCTACCTCCGCAGCCTTTAGCATTGCGAAGAGCTCGGGAATCGTCATCCCTTGCATGTTATAGTTCATCCCGAAGCTTTTGTAGCTTGGTGGTAGTGATTGAAGAACTCTGTCAATGACACTATCAACCGGAAGATTAACTCCCAGCCGAGTCAAGTGCTTATGATACCCAGACATTTTGAGTATATGCTCACTGACAGAACTATTCTCCTCCATTTTGCAGCTATAGAACTTATTAGAGACTTTATATCTCTCAATTCGGTAATTTGCTTGAAATATTAACTTCAACTCCTAGAACATCTCATATGCTCCATGATGTTCAAAACATCGTTGAAGTCCCAGTTCAAAGCCGTAAAGCATGGCACACTGAACTATCGAGTAGTCATCAGCTTTGCTCTGGCAGGCATTCACAACGTCTGGTTTTGCTCCTGTAGCGGGTCTTGCACCTAGCGGTGCTTCCAGGACGTAATTATTCTGTGCAACAATGAAGATAATCCTCAAGTTACGGACCTAGTTCGTGTAGTTGCTACCATCATATTTCAACTTAGCTTTCTCTAGGAACACATTAAAATTTAAAGGAACAGTAGCACGGGCCATTGATCTACAACAACATAGATATGCAAAATACTATCAGGTACTAAGTTCATGATAAATTAAAGTTCAATTAATCATATTACTTAAGAACTCCCACTTAGATAGACGTCCCTCTAGTCATCTAAGTGATCACGTGATCCAAATCAACTAAACCATGTCCGATCATCACGTGAGATGGAGTAGTTTTCAATGGTGAACATCACTATGTTGATCATATCTACTATATGATTCACGCTCGACCTTTCAGTCTCAGTGTTCCAAGGCCATATTTGCATATGCTAGGCTCGTCAAGTTTAACCTGAGTATTCTGCACGTGCAAAACTGGCTTGCACCCGTTGTATGTGAACGTAGAGCTTATCACAACCGATCATCACATGGTGTCTCGGCACGACGAACTTTCACAACGGTGCATACTCAGGGAGAACACTTGTACCTTGAAATTTAGTGAGAGATCCTCTTATAATGCTACCACCGAACTAAGCAAAATAAGGTGCATAAAGGATAAACATCACATGCAATCAATATAAGTGATATGATATGGCCATCATCATATTGTGCCTTTGATCTCCATCTCCAAAGCACCATCATGATCAACATCGTCACCGGCGCAACACCTTGATCTGCATCATAGCATCGTTGTCGTCTCGCCAACTATTGCTTCTACAACTATCACTACCGCTTAGTGATAAAGTAAAGCAATTATATGGCGATTGCATTTCATACAATAAAGCGACAACCATATGGCTCCTGCCAGTTGCCGATAACTATGTTACAAAACATGATCATCTCATACAATAAAATTTAGCATCATGTATTGACCATATCACATCACAACATGCCCTGCAAAAACAAGTTAGACGTCCTCTACTTTGTTGTTGCAAGTTTTACGTGGCTGCTACGGGCTGAGCAAGAACCGTTCTTACCTACGCTTCAAAACCACAACGATTTTTTCGTCAAGTGTGTTGTTTTAACCTTCAACAAGGACCGGGCGTAGTCACACTCGATTCAACTAAAGTTGGAGAAACTGACACCCGCCAGCCACCTGTGTGCAAAGCACGTTGGTACAACCAGTCTCGCGTAAGCGTACGCGTAATGTCGGTCTGGGCCGCTTCATCCAACAATACCGCCGAATCAAAGTATGACATGCTAGTAAGCAGTATGACTATTATCGCCCACAACTCTTTGTGTTCTACTCATGCATATAACTTCTACGCATAGACATGGATCAGATGCCACTGTTGGGGAACACAGTAATTTCAAAAAAATTCCTACGCACATGCAAGATCCATCTAGGTGATGCATAGCAATGAGAGGGAGAGTGCTGTCCACGTACCCTCGTAGACCGAAAGCGGAAGCGTTATGACAACGCGGTTGATGTAGTCATACGTCTTCATGATCTGACTGATCCTAGTACCGAAAGTACAGCACCTCCGTGATCTACACACGTTCGGCTCGGTGACGTCCCATGAACACTCGATCCAGCTGAGTGTCGAGGGAGAGCTTCGTCAGCACGGAGGCGTGATGACGGTGATGATGAAGTTACCAATGCAGGGCTTCGCGTAAGGACTACAACGATATGACCGAGGTGGAATCTGTGAAGGGGGGCACCACACACGGCTAAGACAACTGTCAACTTGTGTGTCTATGGGGTGCCCCCCTCCCCCGTTTATAAAGGAGTGGAGGAGGGGGAGGGCCGGCCCTCTCATGGCGCGCCCCAAGGGGAGTCCTAATCCCACCGGGAGTAGGATTCCCCCTTCCCTAGTTGGAGTAGGAGAGGAAGGTACGAGGAGAGAGGGAGAAGGAAAGGGGGGCGTCGCCCCCCTTCCCTAGTCCAATTCGGACCCAAGGGGGAGGGAGCACGCGGCCTGCCCTGGCTGCCCCTCTCTCTCTCCACTAAGGCCCATATGGCCCATTAGACTACCCGGGGGGTTCCGGTAACCCCCCGGTACTCCGATAATTGCCCGAACTCACCCGGAACCATTCCAAAGTCCAAACATAGTCGTCCAATATATCAATCTTTATGTCTTGACCATTTCGAGACTCCTCGTCATGTCTGTGATCACATCTGGGACTCCGAACAACCTTTGGTACATCAAAACACATAAACTCATAATACCGATCATCACCGAACGTTAAGCGTGCGGACCCTACGGGTTCGAGAACTATGTAGACATGACCGAGACTCATCTCTGGTCAATAACCAATAGCGGAACCTGGATGCTCATACTGGTTCCTACATATTCTACGAAGATCTTTATCGGTCAAACCGCATAACAACATACGTTGTTCCCTTTGTCATCGGTATGTTACTTCCCTGAGATTCGATCGTCGGTATCTCAATACCTCGTTCAATCTCGTTACCGGCAAGTCTCTTTACTCGTTCCGTAATACATCATCCCGTAACTAACTCATTAGTCACATTGCTTGCAAGGCTTATGGTGATGTGCATTACTGAGAGGGCCCAGAGATACCTCTCCGAAACACGGAGTGACAAATCCTAATCTCGATCTATGCCAACTCAACAAACACCATCAGAGACACCTGTAGAGCATCTTTATAATCACCCAGTTACATTGTGATGTTTGATAGCACACTAAGTGTTCCTCCGGTATTCGGGAGTTGCATAATCTCATAGTCGTAGGAACATGTATAAGTCATGAAGAAAGCAATAGCAACAAACTAAACGATCAAGTGCTAAGTTAACGGAATGGGTCAAGACAATCACATCATCCTCTAATGATGTGATCCCCTTAATCAAATGACAACTCATGTCTATGGCTATGAAACTTAACCATCTTTGATTCAACGAGCTAGTCAAGTAGAGGCATACTAGTACACTCTGTTTGTCTATGTATTCACACATGCACTAAGTTTCCGGTTAATACAATTCTAGCATGAATAATAAACATTTATCATGATATAAGGAAATATAAATAACAACTTTATTATTGCCTCTAGGACATATTTCCTTCAGTTACTACCAATTGAGTGGACTCTATGTTAGTGTTGTCTAGCGAAAGGTTAGTGATCGGGTGCTTACCCCAGGTACTTGAGGTACCGCGGGTCGTGGATGACACGGAAGTTCCCCAGATCTTGTGGGTAAAGTGTGCAACCTCTGTAGAGTGTAAAACTATTTGAATAGCCGTGTCCACGGTCAAGGACAGTTGGGCGGTGCTTCTTAAGCTATGTCCAGAGTTTTTACAAATCGCGCGTGTGTGTGTTGATGGAACTATTTTGGTTAAGTCAGATGACTTGACACGATGATCAAGTTGGATTGGTGTCCAACTCTGCTTATGTTGATATCGGTCACTTGTTCATACGGATATCTGTAATCTCATGATGCATAGGTTACAGGTTGATAGATCATGTCATTGCACTCAAAACTAGCTTTCTGCAAACTACCTACTTAGTACTATATCATTGCATTATTGTGCCTTGTTCCAATCATGGGTTGCTTGTGAGTACATTCAAAGTACTCATTTGCTTGCCACTGGTTATTTAATTGGCCAGGCATGGAAGAGCAGGAGTTCGAGGAAGAGTTCCTTGGTGACGAACTAGGACGTTTCCCAGTCAGAATGCCTGTAGGGCTAAGGCAGATGGCATGGGTTCTACTTATCGACGAAGATTTCCGCTGCTTAAGTTTATTTGGTATTCAGCCCTTGTGGCTTTATCTATGTAAGACTTGACCATAATGGTCATAATTTGTGTAAGACGGTATGTATGGATGCAAGACTCTTGTTATTCTGCTTCTGTGTGTTCAGTGAGCATTGATCTCTGGGATCACTGTACACGTGCATTCGGTGATCAGGACTTATGAGTCGGGGTCCCCACACCACCCATTCTGCATCTTGCACAACGTGCACAGCCACAACACCAACGACTGCCAGGAGCTCAGGGCCATCTGCGACGGGCGCTGAAGGAAATATGCCCTAGAGGCAATAATAAAGTATTATATATTTCCTTATATCATGATAAATGTTTATTATTCATGCTAGAATTGTATTAACCGGAAACATAATACATGTGTGAATACATAGACAAATAGAGTGTCACTAGTATGCCTCTACTTGACTAGCTCGTTAATCAAAGATGGTTATGTTTCCTAGCCATAGACATGAGTTGTCATTTGATTAACGGGATCACCTCATTAGGAGAATGACGTGATTGACTTGACCCATTCCGTTAGCTTAGCACCCGATCGTTTAGTATGTTGCTATTGCTTTCTTCATGACTTATACATGTTCCTATGTCTATGAGATTATGCAACTCCCGTTTACCGGAGGAACACTTTGTGTGCTACCAAACGTCACAACGTAAATGGGTGATTATAAAGGTGCTCTACAGGTGTCTCCAAAGGTACTTGTTGGGTTGGCGTATTTCGAGATTAGGATTTGTCACTCCGATTGTCGGAGAGGTATCTCTGGGCCCACTCGGTAATGCACATCACTATAAGCCTTGCAAGCATTGTGACTAATGAGTTAGTTGCGGGATGATGTATTACGGAACGAGTAAAGAGACTTGCCGGTAACGAGATTGAACTAGGTATCGAGATACCGACGATCGAATCTCGGGCAAGTAACATACCGATGACAAAGGGAACAACGTATGTTGTTATGCGGTCTGACCGATAAAGATCTTCGTAGAATATGTGGGAGCCAATATGGGCATCCAGGTCCCGCTATTGGTTATTGACCGCAGAGGTGTCTCGGTCATGTCTACATAGTTCTCGAACCCAAAGGGTCCGCACGCTTAAAGTTACGATGACAGTTATATTATGAGTTTATATGTTTTGATGTACCGAAGGTTGTTCGGAGTCCCGGATGTGATCACGGACATGACGAGGAGCCTCGAAATGGTCGAGATGTAAAGATTGATTTATTGGATGACTATATTCGGACACCGGAAGTGTTCCGGAGAAGTTTCGGATTAAACCGGAGTGTCGGAGGGTTACCGGAACCCCCCGGGGAAGTATTGGGCCTTGGTGGGCCTTGAGGGGAGAGAGAGGGCAGCAGCCAGGAGGTGGCGCCCCCCCTCCCAAGGGGAGTTCTAGTTGGACTAGGAGAGGGGGGCGCAGCCCCCTTTCCCTCTCCCTCTCCCTCTCTTTCCTTCCCCCCTTCTTTCCTAGTAGGATTAGGAAAGGGGAGTCCTACTCCTACTAGGAGGAGGACCCCCCTCTCTCCTTGGCGCGCCCAAAGGCAGCCGGCCTCCCCCTTGCTCCTTTATATATGGGGGCAGGGGGGCACCCCATAGACACAACAATTGATCTATTGATCTCTTAGCCGTGTGCGGTGCCCCCCTCCACCAAATTACACCTCGATAATATCGTTGCGGAGCTTAGGCGAAGCCCTGCATCGATAGAACATCATCATCGTCACCACGCCGTCGTGCTGACGAAACTCTCCCTCAACACTCGGCTGGATCGGAGTTCGAGGGACGTCATCGAGCTGAACGTGTGTAGAACTTGGAGGTGCCGTACGTTCGGTACTTGATCGGTCGGATCGTGAAGACGTACGACTACATCAACCGCGTTGTGATAACGCTTCCGCTGTCGGTCTACGAGGGTACGTGGACAACACTCTCCCCTCTCGTTGCTATGCATCACCGTGATCTTGCATGTGCGTAGGATTTTTTTTGAAATTACTACGTTCCCCAACAGGCGCCTCCGTCGTCGCCCCGAGCGCAGCGATCGAGGCTACGGCCGCAGAGGAGGCCAAAGTGGAGGACGCTGGGATGGCCGCGACCCCTGCCAGGAGTGGCATGATCAGCCTCGTGAGGACCGCTGGCAGGGCCAGGCTCCCGAGGGCCCCTGGAGGGACCAGCCTCATGAGGACCGCCCTCAGGCCAACACTGGCCTTCCTCCGCTGCTGCCACCACCAAGAAGAAATGATGAGCACCACTAGGACGAGGGGGCTGGGGGCTTCCAGGAGCCCCGTGCCATCGCTTGCATCCTGCCTCTCATCGCATCTTCAAGTAGTTTGCCCGTGAGGTGAACGCAGCCCTCCCCAAGCTCGAGGCAACACGTCCGCTCAGGTGGTCCAAGTGCACCATCACCTTCAGCTCATCCGACCAACTCAAGTGCGCGACAACTGCCGGTGCTCTCCAGATGCTCTGTTCGCCTACCATCAGCAACATGCTCGTCACCAAGACTCTCATCGATGGCGGTGCGGGGCTCAATGTTCTCTCCATCAAGACATTCAACCGACTCCAGGTGCCCTATGACCAGCTGCAGCCTACCAAGCCTTTCTCAGGAGTGACCGATGGCTACACCACCCCGATAGGGCAGATCCGCCTCCCTGTCACCTTCGGCAAGCATGACAACTACCGCACTGACCTCATCGACTTTGACGTCACCCACATTCGCCTTCCATACAATGCCATCCTTGGGTATCCGGCCCTGGCCAAATTCATGGCAGTGACTAATGTCTACTACGCAACTTTATTCTTGTAGACACGTGTTGGGCCTCCAGGCGCAGGGTTTTGTAGGACAGTAGCAATTTTCCCTCAAGTGGATGACCTAAGGTTTATCAGTCCGTGAGAGGTGTAGGATGAAGATGGTCTCCCTCAAACGACCCTGCAACCAAATACAAGAAATCTCTTGTGTCCCCAACACACACAATACAATGGCAAATTGTATAGGTGCACTAGTTCGGCGAAGAGATGGTGATAAAAGTGTAATATTGATGGTAGAAATATATTTTTATAATCTGAATAAATAAAAACAGCTAGGTAGAAATTAGTAAACGGGCAGAAAAACGGTATTGCAATGCTTGAAAACAAGGCCTAGGGTCCGTACTTTCACTAGTGCAACCTCTCAACAATACTAACATAGTTGGATCATATGATTATCCCTCAAAGTGCAATAAAGAATCACTCCCGAGTTCCTATTAGTGGAGAACAAAAGATAGAAATTGTTTGTAGGGTACGAAAGCACCTCAAAGCTATTCTTTCCGATCAATCTATCCTAGAGTTCGTTCTAAAATAACGCAAGCTATTCTTTTCGATCGATCTAATCAAGAGTTCATACTAAAGTAACACCATATGACACACATCAACCAACTCAACTGTCACCTAGATACTCCAATGTCACCACGAGTATCCGTGAGTTAATTCTACGATATGAATCAAACAACTTCATGATCATAATATTCAATCCACATAAAGAACTACAAAGAGACCCCAATGTTTCTGTCGGAGAAAAGATAATAAAAACGTGCATCAACCCCTATGCATAGATTACCCCAACGTCACCTCGGGAATCCGCAAGTTGAGTGCCATAACATACATCATGTGTTCTCATATCTGAATATTCAATCCGACAAGACAAAACTTCAAAGGCTAAAGATTCAATTCATCACAACAAGAGTATAGAGGGGAGAAACATCATATGATCCATCTATGTTAAGAAAGCCGATGATATAGATCACGAGAGAGAGAGATTAAACACGTAGCTACTGGTACAAACCCAACGTGCATCAACCCCTATGCATATATTACCCCAACGTCACCTCGGGAATCCGCAAGTTGAGTGCCATAACATACATCATGTGTTCTCATATTTGAATATTCAATCTGACAAGACAAACCTTCAAAGGCTAAAGATTCAATTCATCACAACAAGATTATAAAGGGGAGAAACATCATATGATCCATCTATGTTAACAAAGCCCATGATATAGATCACGAGAGAGAGAGAGAGAGAGATTAAACACGTAGCTACTGGTACAAACCCTCAGCCCCGAGGGTGGACTACTCCCTCCTCATCGTGGTGGCCGCCGGGATGATGAAGATGGCCACCGGTGATGATTCCCCCCTCCGGCAGGGTGCCGAAAAGTGTCTAGATTGGTTTTCGGTGGCTACAGAGCCTTGCGGCGGCGGAACTTCTGATCTATGTTAACCCCGAAGGGTTCCGGGATATTTGGGAATTTATAGTGCAAAGAGGGGGTGCGGGAGGCCACCGAGGTGGGCACAACCCACCTGGGTGCGCCAGGGGGCCCTAGCCGCCCTGGTGGCGTGTGCCCCCTCGGGGCACCCCCCAGGTGCTTCTTTGGCCACCTGTTGGTCTTCTGGTCCATAAAAAATCTCCGTGAAGTTTCATTGCATTTGGATTCCGTTTGGTATTGATTTCCTATGATGTAAAAAGAAGCAAAAAACAGCAACTGGCACTGGGCACTGGGTCAATAGGTTAGTCCCAAAAAATGATATAAAGTTTCTATAAAATGATTGTAGAACATCCAAGAATGATAAAATAACAGCATGAATACTTCATAAATTATAGATACGTTGGAGAAGTATCATCATCCCCAAGCTTAATCCTACTCGTCCTCGAGTAGGTAAATGATAAAAGAAATAATTTATGAAGTGTGAATGCTAGCAAAGTGCACAAGTTTGATCCAATTTCAATCACTTTTCCTAGCATCATACCAGCAATTCTTTCTTATAAACTTCTCATGTTCTAGTAGCAACCAATTCACATGTTAAGGTTCAAACAATGAATTCTCTTGAAACTCAACAACCTATGTTCTCAGCCACCAAGCAATTGCAATTCAACTCATTCAACAGAGTTTAAGTAAGAGTTCCACATACTCAACCATCATATAGTCTTCTATGATTGCTAACACGCACCGCGTACACATGAGCAAAGCGTTTCAACCAGACACATAGAAAGATAGGGGCTTATTGTTTTGCCTCCAAACGTATTCACCTTAAGGGTGATGTCGACAATAATAACTCATGCTACCCATATTCAACTGGACATATGTTCCTAGATCTTTCCTCGCCACATGATGCTTGCCAAAAGAAAAATGAAAAGGAATAGAGAGAATAACTTTGACTCTTTGCATAAAAGTAAAAGATAGGCCCTTCGTAGAGGGAAGCAGAGGTTTCCATGCGCTTATTTGTTTTAATGCTCAACCCCTTAGTGCAAAAGAACGTCACGTTATATTGCCCCTTCTGATAGCAACCTTTATTATGCAGTTTGTCGCTTTTATTCTTTGCCATCACAAGTTCGTACAACGCTCAATTTTCTCTTACACTAAATGATCTCACACTTTTAAAAGCAATTTTTGTTGCCTTATTGCAACGATGACAACTTACTTGAAGAATCTTATTCAATCCTTAGAGAGGTATGGCGAACTGTTGAAAATAAGATTTGGGTTTAAGGGCTTTTGGATGCACAAGTAGTATCTCTACTTGGTGCATAATTTTTGGCTAGCAAAGATGGGGGGCAAGCACCACATGTTGAAGGATCTATGACAATATAACTTCTGTGTGAATATGAACAAACATAAATCATTATGTTGTCTTCCTTGTCCAACGTCAATAATTTTGGCATATAATATTTTGATGGGGGCTCACAATCACAAAAGATTTTTCTTCCTTATACTAATTATTCGTGAATTGCTTGTATGACCAAAATTGTGATTTTCAAGCCTCAAAATATTTCATTTTCTAAACCCAATGTGAAGCTACCACTAGGCATGATATAATTTCAATTTCATGATATTCAATTCATTCAACAATTTACTCATAGGATATAAGTGAAGCACAAGAGTAAATGACAAACTACTCCAGAAAGATATAAGTGAAGATCATGAGCATAATATTTCTTTCTCAAATTAATTTAGTTGAAGAAAGAGAGAACTTCTTAAAAAATACTAAAGCACACCATGCTCAAAAAGATATAAGTGAAGCACTAGAGCAATTCCATAGAAAAGAGCTTCGTTGACGGGATGTGCGTGACGTTTACCTAGCCTCCCTTGCAACTATTTGAGGACTCTATTTTATTTAAAAACTTTTGGATCTAAGTAATTTATTAAAACAACAAGCAAAAGAAAATAAGATGACATTCTAAGAATAGCACAACTCATGTGAAGAAGCAAAAACTTAGGTTCAACCGATACTAACCGATAATTGTTGGTGAAGAAAGGTGGGATGCCTACCGGGGCATCCCCAAGCTTAGATGGTTGAGACTTCTTGAAATATTATCTTGGGATTCCTTGGGCATCCCCAAGCTTGATATTTTGTGTCTCCTTAATTATTCTCATATCATGGCTTTCCTAAATCTCAAAAGCTTCATCCACACAAGACTCAACAAGAACTCGTGAGATAAGTTAGTATAAACCAATGGAAAACCCTTAGAATTTTCTACTGTAGAAAATCACTAAAACTATTATTCGACATTTCATACTAAATGCCTCTGCATATTTAATACTCCTATCCTTAAATAGATTCATTAAACAAGCAAGCATATGCAAACAATGCAAACATAACAGCAATCTGCCAAAACAGTATAGTCTGTAAAGAATGCAAGAGTATAAATACTTATTCAACTCCAAACATTATGAAATTCTTCCACACTGTAGAAAATTTATCAGAGCTTATTATGAAAAAAAATTCAACATTTTATCACATCCTGACTTTCCTCGGGAATTTTTGCAACATCGATAAACTTTCTATTTTCAAACAGCAACATGTATACTTGCAAGTTAAGCATAGTAAAGGATATCAATTCCACTTTTATTGAAATAAAAGATGCAAAACATTATTATAAATAACAGAAAGCAAATCCTAACAAAATAAAATGACGCTCCAATTAAAACTCATATCATGAGACGAATAAAAATATAGCTCCAAGTAAGGTTACCGATAATGTTGGAGACGAAAGAGGGGATGCCTTCCGGGGCATCCCGAAGCTTAGTTGCTTGGATATTCCTTGGATATTAACTAGGGGTGCCTTGGGCATCCCGAAGCTTAGGGTCTTATCACTCCTTATTCTCCTCATATCGATATCTCACCCAAAACTTGAAAACTTCAATCACACAAAACTTAACGAAACTTCGTGAGATAGGTTAGTATGATAAAGAGCAAACCATTTCACTTTTGTTACTGTCAAAGACAAGATTCATAATTGTTCTCACACAATGACCACTGTAGCATATCATGTCCACAATTTATATTGAGCAATATAAGCTATAGAAACTAGAAAACAAGCAAACTATGCATTGAAAACAGAATCTGTCAAAAGCAGAACAGTCTGTAATGATCTGGATAACTACCATACTTCTGCTACTCCAAAAATTATGAAAAAATTAGTAACACGTGAGAAATTTGTATATTAAACATATGAAAAAATAATCAACTCAAAATCACTCTTTTGTTCAAAATGAGACTTATTTTCGTGAGCGCAAAAGTTTCTGTTTTTCAGCAGGGTCAAATCAACTATCACCCAACATGATCCCAAAGGCTTTACTTGGCACTTTATTGAAACAAAAGCAATAAAACATGACCAATACAGTAGCATAATCATGTGAACAAACAAAAACAGTAAGTAAAAGTGTTGGGTTGTCTCCCAACAAGCGCTTTTCTTTAGTGCCTTTTAAGCTAGGCATGATGATTTCAATGATGCTCGCATAAAAGATAAGAATTGAAAAACAAAGAGAACATCTTGCATCATAAGTTCCTCTCTCATAATAATTTTCAGTAGCCTCATGAATATATTCATCAATATAACCATTACATAAAGCATTCTTTTCATGACCCACATAAGCAATTTTATTCTCATTCACAATAGTGGGAGTATCATATGAGACTTGAATACTAAAAATTGTTCCTACATTAAGAGAGTAATGTTCAGTAAAAGGATAATCAAAATTATGACAATAATTATCACTACTTTTTATAACATAAGTATCATCACAATAATCATCATAAGTAGCAACTTTGTTCTCATCATAGATAGGAGGCATGGAACCATCAAAGAAAGTTTGATCATTCCAAGTAGGGGGACTAAAAAGCTCATCTTCATTAAACATAGCATCCCCAAGCTTGGGACAAACATTAATTGCATAAATAAATTTGCAAACATGTCATTGTCATCAAACAGCATCCGCAAGCTTGTGGCTTGGCATATCATAAGCATAATCTCTCTCGTCATTAATAGCTTGAATAGCACCAACGGTATAACAATTGCTATCATCATAATTTCCCAAGTTGGTGCAAAAAGATTTCCAAGATTATAAGAAGTACCATTATCCTCCCAATCATAATCATCACAACAAGCAATAGGCATAACAATATCATCATCAAGTGCATCATCTTCCACAATTATTTTTTATTCATTTTCATGAGGCACAACAATAATAGGAGCAACATTATTTGGAAGAGATACCTTTTTAGCTCTATTCTTTCTTCTTTTATTCTTCTTCACCACATCATGTGTGGGTTTAATTAATCTTTTCAAGCATCTTATTGATGAGATTGGTTGGATAGGAAGCTCCTCCTCGTTACCTGATTCATCATAATAAACACTCGGAGGGTTTTGGGAAATATTTTCCCTTTCATTAGTACTCTCTTCATATTCTCTTTGTTCTCTTGACTTTAGATAGTTCGCAATATAAGGATTCTCAATACAATTTACCGCACAAAACATATACATTTCCTCTAGATCAAAATCAATAAATCTCTCGAGATTAAATTTTGGTATACCCTTAGTTATATGTTTCATTTATTCACAACCCAAAAGAAGACCAAGCTCTTTATGCTGCTCAAGGGTAATCAAGTTATCACGATTTGATCATGAAATAATTTGCATTGGAGATTTAAATGACCAAGTTCATTGCAAAGATCACAAGGATGGCGAAAAAAATTAAATCTTTCAGCACAATCATCTAGCCTCTCTTGCAACTTTTTTGTTTCTAAATATTTATGCTTCTTACAAAATCTATCTTCCCTTTTTAGTGTGCAATTGCACTCCCAATTCACTCTTCAAAAAGTGACATGCTTATATGAAACATTTTTGTCATGACTTGTGCAATCATCATTAGCATCATGGATATTCAAAGAATTCATACTAACAACATTGGAACCATGCTCATCATTCAAATATTTTGTGCTAAACATTTTATTGACTTCTTCTAATAATTAAGCACAATTTTGTGATCCATCATTTTCAAGGAAGATATTATAAAGATGATCAATAATATGATGCAACCTAAATTCCATTTTATGTAGTTTTCTTTTATAGACCAAACTAGTCATAAACAAGAAACTAAAAGATTCAATTGCAAGATCTAAAGATATACCTTCAAGCACTCACCTCCCCGGCAACGGCGCTAGAAAAGAGCTTGATGTCTACTACGCAACTTTATTCTTGTAGACACGTGTTGGGCCTCCAAGCGCAGAGCTTTGTAGGACAATAGCAATTTTCCCTCAAGTGGATGACCTAAGGTTTATCAATCCGTGAGAGGTGCAGGATGAAGATGGTCTCCCTCAAACGACCCTACAACCAAATACAGGAAATCTCTTGTGTCCCCAACACACCCAATACAATGGCAAATTGTATAGGTGCACTAGTTCGGCGAAGAGATGGTGGTAAAAGTGTAATATTGATGGTAGAAATATTTTTTATAATCTGAATAAATAAAAACATCAAGGTAGAAATTAGTAAACGGGCAGAAAAACGGTATTGCAATGCTTGAAAACAAGGCCTAGGGCCCGTACTTTCACTAGTGCAACCTCTCAACAATGCTATCATGGTTGGGTCATATGATTATCCCTCAAACTGGAATAAAGAATCACTCCCGAGTTCCTATTAGCGGAGAACAAAAGATAGAAATTGTTTGTAGGGTACGAAACCGTCTCAAAGCTATTCTGTCCGATCAATCTATCCTAGATTTCGTACTAAAATAACGCAAGCTATTCTTTCCGATCGATCTAATCAAGAGTTCGTACTAAAGTAACACCATATGACACACATCAACCAACTCTAATGTCACCTAGATACTCCAATGTCACCATGAGTATCCGTGAGTTAATTCTACGATATGCATCAAACAACTTCATGATCATAATATTCAATCCACATAAAGAACTACAAAGAGACCCCAAAGTTTCTATCGGAGAAAAGATAATAAAAATGTGCATCAACCCCTATGCATAGATTACCCCAACGTCACCTCAGAAATCCGCAAGTTGAGTGCCATAACATACATCATGCGTTCTCATATCTGAATATTCAATCCGACAAGACAAAACTTCAAAGGGTAAAGATTCAATTCATCACAACAAGAGTATAGAGGGGAGAAACATCGTATGATCCATCTACGTTAACAAAGCCGATGATATAGATCACGAGAGAGAGAGATTAAACACATAGCTACTGGTACAAACCCTCAGCCCCGAGGGTGGACTACTCCCTCCTCGTCGTGGTGGCCGCCGGGATGATGAAGATGGCCACCGGTGATGATTCCCCCCTCCGGCAGGGTGCCGGAAAGAGTATTGATTGGTTTTCGGTGTCTACAGAGCCTTGCCGCGGCGGAACTTCTGATCTAGATTAACCCCGAAGGGTTGGGAATTTATAGTGCAAAGAGGGGGTGCGGGAGGCCACCGAGGTGGGCTCAACCCACCTGGGCGCGCCAGGGGGCCCTGGCGCGCCCTTGTGGGTTGTGCCCCCCTCGGGGCACCCCTCAGGTGCTTCTTTGGCCCACTGTTGGTCTTCTGGTCCATAAAAAATCTCCGTGAAGTTTCGTTGTATTTGGACTCCGTTTGGTATTGATTTCCTGCGATGTAAAAAACAAGCAAAAACAGCAACTGGCACTAGGCACTGGGTCAATAGGTTAGTCCCAAAAAATGATATAAAGTTGCTATGAAATGATTGTAAAACATCCAAGAATGATAAAATAACAGCATGAATACTTCATAAATTATAGATACGTTGGAGACGTATCAGTGACTCATCATGGTTACAATGTTCTCAAGATGCCAGGGAGCTGCGGCGTCATCACGGTCACCTGCAAGGAGAAGGACGCGGTGTGCTCTCTCGAGCACGCCTACCAGGCTGCGGCGGTCAAGAACCGATACGACGAAGGCGTTGTCTACCCTCCAGAGGCTGTCCCCAAGAAGAAGAAGCAGCTACTCCGCCAAGGACCTCAGGAGAGCAGGGTGTCCAGCGGCACCACCTCAGGACCTGCGCCCACCGACGGGGTGCCTCCCTCTCTCTTATAGGAAGGCATGCCCGGCACCCTTCTCAGGCTAGGCTCGTGGGCTCTCCTCTAGAGGGCCTCTGACCTGGCCAACGTCACGAGGGAGGCGCTCGGGCACCATGTGGAGGCGTGCTTTAACGCGCGCTTCCGCCAGGAGGGCACAAGGCGCGAGGCGCCAGGTGCTCAGGAGTTCATCACCAAGGGAATCGAGGAGCTTTAGGAGGCAAGAGCTATGCGAGGCGACTGTCGCCCACCACCTGGCGTCGCTCCTTGTCCCATCGAGGACAGCGAGCTGCATGCCTGCGTCAACATACCAGGGCTCAACAGGGCCACATCTCAGGAGCCCTTCTGGCCTTCCCACGTTGGCCGGTGCGCGGGCCCCCCTCACAGCTACGTTCGCATGCCATTTTGCTTGTCGAACGCGGCTGCTACATTCCAGTGCCACATGCGGAGCGTCTTGGCGGCTCATGAGGCCAGGAACCAGGCGATCCTACTGGAGGTGGTGACAGATCCTCGCGAGCCCCCTGGCCCTGAGAGCCTCCCGAGGTTCAGGACCTGGGCGGCTCGTGAAGAGTGACTTCTGCAGCACGCGTCTCCAGCTACATCAACACCTCTTCAGCAACGGTGCCAGGTGACATTTTCTGGTTTGGTCAGTTGGGGGCGCCCATCGGGCTGCATTATCCCCAAGTCGCGTGGGTCCGTCCTTGCGGCTTGTATCATTTTGAATCTATCAGAACTAGGTATACCTTATCCATGAGTTGATTTATGATTATCACCTGTCTGTCCGGTGCTTCGTCGCCATGAACATCGTACGCCCTTGCGAGCCCACCCACGACCGCCTCATGATTAAGGACTGGCACGACGTCTGTGCTTGGGTCCGTTCCTGCAGCGTCGCTAAACCCAAGTGGCTGAGCTCTGGCTCGCGGGCCACCTCCCGTGCACATCACCTCTCATGGTCCTTGGTGCCTTGTTCTTGCATGAGCTAATCGGGGGCGGGTAAGTTTGGGCGCTGCTACCTCTTGAGCATGCGTTGGTTTTCCCTTAAGAGGAAGGGTGATGCAGCAAAGTAGCGTAAGTATTTCCCTTAGTTTTTGAGAAACAAGGTATCAATCCAGTAGGAGGTTACACGCAAGTCGCCTTGTACCTCCACATACAAATAAGAACCTTGCAACCAATGCGATAAAGGTGTTGTCAATCCCTTCACGGCCACTCGCAAAAGTGCGATCTGATAGAGATAAAAAGATAAATATTTTTGGTATTTTTATGGTATAGATTGGAAAGTAAAGATTGAAAAATAAATAGATCGGAAACTTATATGATAGAAATTAGACCCGGGGGCCATAGGTTTCACTAGTGGCTTCTCTCAAGATAGCAAATTCTACGGTGGGTGAACAAATTACTGTCGAGCAATTGATAGAAAAGTGCATAGTTATGAGAATATCTAGGCATGATCATGTATATAGGCATCACGTCCGTGACAAGTAGACCGAAACGATTCTGCATCTACTACTATTACTCCACACATCGACCGCTATCCAGCATGCATCTAGAGTATTAAGTTCTTAAGAACAGAGTGACGCATTAGGGAAGATGACATGATGTAGAGGGATAAACTCAAGCAATATGATATAAACCCCATCTTTTTATCCTCGATGGCAACAATACAATACGTGCCTTGCTGCCCCTGCTGTCATTGGGAAAGGACACCGCAAGATTGAACCCAAACCTAAGCACTTCTCCCATTGCAAAAAAGATCAATCTAGTAGGCCAAACCAAACTCATAATTCGAAGAGACTTGCAAAGATATCAAATCATACATATCAGAATTCAGAGAAGAACCAAATATTGTTCATAGATAATCTTGATCATAAACCCACAATTCATCGGATCTCGACAAACACACCGCAAAAAGAATTACATCGAATAGATCTCCAAGAGAATCGACGAGAACTTTGTATTGAGATCCAAAGAGAGAGAAGAAGCCATCTTGGTAATAACTATGGACCCAAAGGTCTGTGGTAAACTACTCACACATCATCGGAGAGGCTATGGTGTTGATGTAGAAGCCCTCTGTGATCGATTCCTCCTCCGGCGGAGCGCCAGAAAAGGCCCCAAGATGGGATCTCACAGGTACAGAAGGTTGCGGCGGTCGAAATAGGGTTTCGTGGTGCCCTCGGATGTTTTCAGGGTATATGAGTATATATAGGCAAAAGAAGTAGGTCGGTGGAGCCACGAGGGGCCCACGACGGTGGGGGCGCGCCTACCCCCTGTGCGCGCCTCCGTACCTCGTGGCCGCCTCGTTGCTTCCTTAACGTCCACTCCAAGTCTCATGGATTGCATTTGTTCCAAAAATAACTCTCCCGAAGGTTTCATTCTGTTTGGATTCCGTTTGATATTCCTTTTCAGCCAAACACTGAAATAGGCAAAAAACAGCAATTTGCGCTGGGCCTTTGGTTAGTAGGTTAGTCCCAAAAATAATATAAAAGTGCATAATAAAGCGCGTTAAACATCCAAAACAGATAATATAATAGCATGGAACAATCAAAAATTATAGATACGTTGGAGACGTATCAAGCATCCCAAGCTTAATTCCTGCTTGTCCTCGAGTAGATAAATGATAAAAGCAGATTTTTTTGATGTGGAATGCTACCTAGCATAATTCTCGATGTAATTTTCTTTATTGTGGCATGAATGTTCATATATGAAAGATTCAAGATAAAAGTTTAATATTGACATAAAAATAATAATACTTCAAGCATACTAACAAAGCAATCATGTCTTCTCAAAATAACATGGCCAAAGAAAGTTATCCCTACAAAATCATATAGTCTGGCTATGCTCTATCTTCATCACAAAAAAATTTAAATCATGCACAACCCCGATGACAAGCCAAGCAATTGTTTCATACTTTTGATGTTCTTAAACTTTTTCAATCTTCACGCAATACATGAGCGTGAGCCATGGACATAGCACTATATGTGGAATAGAAGGGTGGCTGTGGAGAAGACAAAAAGGATAAGATAGTCTCACATCAACTAGGCATATCAACGGGCTATGGAGATGTCCATCAATAGATATGAATGTGAGTGAGTAGGGATTGCCATGCAATGGATGCACTAGAGCTATAAGTGTATGAAAGATCAACAAAAGAAACTAAGTGGGTGTGCATCCAACTCGCTTGCTCACGAAGACCTAGGGCAGTTTGAGGAAGCCCATCATTGGAATATACAAGCCAAGTTCTATAATGTAAAATTCCCAGTAGTATATGAAAGTGACAACATAGGAGACTCTCTATCATGAAGTTCATGGTGCTACTTTAAAGCACAAGTGTGGTAAAAGGATAGTAACATTGTCCCTTCTCTCTTTTTCTCTCATTTTTTTATTTGGGCCTTTTTCTCTTTTTATGGCCTCTTTTTTTCTTTTTTTTTCTTTTCGTCTAGAGTCGCATCCCGACTTGTGGGGGAATCACAATCTCCATCATCCTTTCCTCACTTGGGACAATGCTCTAATAATGATGATCATCACACTTTTATTTACTTACAACTGAAAAATTACATCTCAATACTTAGAACAAAATATGACTCTATGTGAATGCCTCCGGCGGTGTACCGGGATATGCAATGAATCAAGAGTGACATGTATGAAAGAATTATAAAGGTGGCTTTTCCACAAATACGATGTCAACTACATGATCATGCAAAGCAATATGACAATGATGAAACGTGTCATAACAAACGGAACGGTGGTAAGTTGCATGGAAATATATCTTGGAATGGCTATGGAAATTCCATAATAGGTAGGTATGGTGGATGTTTTGAGGAAGGTATATGGTGGGTGTATGATACCGGCGAAAGGTGCGTGGTATTCGAGAGGCTAGCAAAGGTGGAAGGGTGAGAGTGCGTATAATCCATGGACTCAACATTAGTCATAAAGAACTCACATACTTATTGCAAAAATCTATTAGTTATCGAAACGAAGTACTATGCGCATGCTTCTAGGGGGATAGATTGGTAGGAAAAGACCATCGCTCGTCCCCGACCGCCACTCATAAGGAAGACAATCAATAAATAAATCATGCATCGACTTCATCACATAACAGTTCACCATACGTGCATGCTACGGGAATCACAAACTTTAGAACAAGTATTTCTCAAATTCACAACTACTCAACTAGCATGACTCTAATATCACCATCTTCATATCTCAAAACAATTATCAAGTATCAAACTTCTCATAGTATTCGATGCACTTTATATGATAGTTTTTATTATACCCATCTTGGATGTTCATCATATTAGGACTAATTTTATAGCCAAAGAAAATTACCATGCTGTTCTATAAGACTCTCAAAATAATATAAGTGAAGCATGAGAGATCAATAATTTCTATAAAATAAAACCACCACCATGCTCTAAAAGATATAAGCGAAGCACTAGAGCAAAATTATCTAGCTCAAAAGATATAAGTGATGCACAAAGAGTATTCTAATAAATTCCGATTCATGTGTGTCTCTCACAAAAGGTGTGTATATCATGGATGATTGTGGTAAACAAAAAATCAAAGACTCAAATCATACAAGACACTCCAAGCAAAACGCATATCATTTGGTGAATAAAAATATAGCATCAAGTAAAGTTACCGATAGACGAAGACGAAAGAGGGGATGCCTTCCGGGGCATCCCCAAGCTTAGGATTTTGGTTGTCCTTGAATTTTACCTTGGGGTGCCTTGGGCATCCCCAAGCTTAGGCTCTTTCCACTCCTTATTCCATAATCCATCAAATCTTACCCAAAAACTTGAAAACTTCACAACACAAAACTCAACAGAAAATCTCATGAGCCCCGTTAGTATAAGAAAACAAATAACCACTTTAAGGTACTGTAATGACCTCATTCTTTATTTCTATTGGTGTTAAACCTACTGTATTCCAACTTCTCTATGGTTCATACCCCCCGATACTAGCCATAGATTCATCAAAATAAGCAAACAACACATGAAAAACAGAATCTGTCAAAAACAGAACAGTCTGTAGTAATCTGTATCAAACGTATAATTATGTAACTCCAAAAATTCTGAAATAAATTGGTGGAATTGAGGAATGTGTCTGTTAATCATCTGCAAAAATAATCAACCTAAAATCACTCTCCAGTAAAAAATGGCAGCTAATCTCGTGAGCGCTAAAGTTTCTATTTTTTACAGCAAGATCATAAAGACTTCACCCAAGTCTTCCCAATGGTTCTACTTGGAACAAACACTAATTAAAACATAAAACTACATCTAACCAGAGGCTAGATGAATTATTTATTACTAAGCAGAACAAAAAGCAAGAAACAAAAATAAAATTGGGTTGCCTCCCAACAAGCGCTATCATTTAACGCCCCTAGCTAGGCATTGATAATTTTAATGATGCTCACATCAAAGATAAGAATTAAAGCACAAAGAGAGCATCATAGAATACGTCATAAACACATCTAAGTCTAACATACTTCCTATGCAAAGGCATTTTATAAGCAAACAAATTAACATAGCAAGCAAAAATTAGCATATGCAAGGAAGAAGAAAGGGACGATAGCAATCTCAACATGACGAAAGGTAATTTAGTAAGATAAAAATTTCTACAACCATATTTTCCTCTCTCATAATAATTACTTGTAGGATCATAAGAAAATTCAACAAAATAGCTATCACATAAAATATTTTCGACACGATCCACATGCATGCAAAGTTGATAGTCTTCCAAAATAGTGGGATTAACATTAACTAAAGTCATGACCTCTCCAAACCAACTTTTATCAAAAATACCATAAGATTGAACATTCTCCAAATACGTGGGATCTAAAGTTGACACTCTTCCAAACCCACTTTCAATATTATTGCAAACACTATTATCAATCTCATATTCATCATGGGGTTTAAATAAATTTTCAAGATCATAAGAAGAATCACCCCAATCATGATCATTGCAACAAGTAGTAGACATAGAAAAACTAGCATCCCCAAGCTTAGGGTTTTGCATATTATTACCACAATTGACATCAAGAGAATTTATAGTAAAATCATTGCAATCATGCTTTTTTATTCAAGGAGCTATCGTGAATCTCTTCATAAATTCTTCATCACAATTTTCAGATTCACGAATTTCAAGCAAAACCTCATAAAGATAATCTAGTGCACTCAAATCACTAGAAATTGGTTCATCATAATTGTATCTCTTAAAAAGATTAGCAAGGGGATGAGGATCCATAAAATTTTAGCAAGCGAAGATGCAAGCAAAAAGAAGGCACATGGTAACACAAGGTCGAACGGAAGGGGTGCGAAGAAAAGGCAAAGGTGAAGTGGGGGAGAGGAAAACGAGAGGCAAATGGAAAATAATGTAATGCGGGGGATAAGAGTTTGTGATGGGTACTTGGTATGTCTTGACTTGTGCGTAGATCTCCCCGGCAACGGTGCCAGAAATGGCTAGTTGCTGGGAGATCAAATCTTGACTTGACTTGGCGTAAGCCTCCCCGGCAACAGCGCCAGAAATCCTTCTTGCTACCTCTTGAGAATGCGTTGGTTTTCCCTTGAAGAGGAAAGGGTGATGCAGCAAAGTAGCGTAAGTATTTCCCTCAGTTTTTGAGAACCAAGGTATCAATCCAATAGGAGGTTACATGCAAGTCGCCTTGTACCTGCACATACAAATAAGAACCTTGCAACCCACGCGATAAAGGCGTTGTCAATCCCTTCACGGCCACTTGCAAAAGTGAGATCTGATAGAGTTAATAAGATAAATATTTTTGGTATTTTTATGGTATGGATTGGAAAGTAAAGATTGCAAAATAAAATAGATCGGAAACTTATATGATGTAAAATACCCCCGGGGGCCATAGGTTTCACTAGTGGCTTCTCTCAAGATAGCAAATTCTATGGAGGGTGAACAAATTACTGTCGAGCAATTCATAGAAAGTGCATAGTTATGAGAATATCTAGGCATGATCATGTATATATGCATCACGTCCGTGACAAGTAGACCGAAACGATTCTGCATCTACTACTATTACTCCACAATCGACCGCTATCCAGCATGCACCTAGAGTATTAAGTTCTTAAGAACAGAGTAACGCATTAGGCAAGATGACATGATGTAGAGGGATAAACTCAAGCAATATGATATAAACCCCATCTTTTTATCCTTGATGGCAGCAATACAATACGTGGCTTGCTGCCCCTGCTGTCACTGGGAAAGGACACCGCAAGATTGAACCCAAAGCTAAGCACATCTCCCATTGCAAGAAAGATCAATCTAGTAGGCCAAACCAAACTGATAATTCGAAGAGACTTGCAAAGATGTCAAATCATACATATAAGACTTCAGAGAAGAACCAAATATTGTTCATAGATAATCTTGATCATAAACCCACAATTCATCGGATCTCGACAAACACACCGCAAAAAGAATTACATTGAATAGATCTCCAAGAGAATCGAGTAGAACTTTGTATTGAGATCCAAAGAGAGAGAAGAAGCCATCTAGCTAATAACTATGGACCCGAAGGTGTGTGGTAAATTACTCACACATCATCGAAGAGGCTATGGTGTTGATGTAGAAGCCCTCCGTGATCGATTCCCCCTCCGGCAGAGCGCCGGAAAAGGCCCCAAGATGGGATCTCACGGGTACAGCAGGTTGCGGCGGTGGAAATAGGGTTTCGTGGTGCCCTCGGATGTTTTCAGGGTATATGAGTATATATAGGCGAAAGAAGTAGGTCGGTGGAGCCACGAGGGGACCACGAGGGTGGGGGCGCGCCTACCCCCCTGGGCGCGCCTCCCTTCCTCGTTGCCACCTGGTTGCTTCCTTGACATCCACTCCAAGTCTCCTGGATTGCGTTTGTTCCAAAAATAACTCTCCCGAAGGTTTCATTCCGTTTGGATTCCGTTTGATATTCCTTTTCTGCGAAACACTGAAATAGGCAAAAAAACAGCAATTTGCACTGGGCCTTTGGTTAGTAGGTTAGTCCCACAAATAATATAAAAGTGCATAATAAAGCCCATTAAACATCCAAAACAGATAATATAATAGCATGGAACAATCAAAAATTATAGATACGTTGGAGACGTATCAGGCGCGCGCCCCGGTGCCTGGCCACCGCAGGAGCCACGCGCCGGTTATGTTTCTTCAGGGCATTCGCATGAGAAGACTGGGCACGACGTCTGTGCTTGAGTCCGTCCATGCAGCATCGACAAACCCAATGGTTGAGCTCTGTCTGGCGGGCCGGCCCCATTCACGTCACCTCCTGGGGTCGTTGGTGTTTGGCCTTCTCATGCGATAACCTCAGGAGATTCACTCGGCACAGGTTGCCTAACCATCTCGGAGGACTATCACAAGTGTTCCTAATCAAATTCAGGCACAACCCGCCTTGAGGAAGGGCCTCGTGAGTCCCGCGCTGACTCATGAGTGCCCATACACACGTCCTCTAGCCCTGCCGTGCAAGCCACGTGTCAGGCGGGGCTGTACGCGCCCTGGGGTCTCCCCTCAGAGGGAGCCCCACCCACGTACCAGTGGAAGCACCATGCTCTGTGCTGGCAGTCAACATGGTCGAGGCGCGGCTATGCCTATGCAAGAGCGGAAGCGCCATGCTCCGCGCTGGTGATAAACAACTAGGGCAGCCTAACAGCTGCACTAACCTCAAGAGAGCCACCAGGCTCGATGTTCAGCCTCACCGCGCTGCTTTCCCCTCGGGAGAGTAGCGAGAGAGCGCTGAGCACGGGGCCTACGCTTAGGTCACGCCTGGCGTACGCCACCTTGCCAGGTCCCTCGGACCTGGTCTTCACGCATCCCTCCCGAGCGAGAGCCCGACAAGGAAAGGTATGGGGGTTTTTGTTCGCATGTCAAGGGGGACCCCAGGGCGTCGTGGCCCAGGGGCCTAACTGGTCATGCAGCCCCTCACCCCTTGGTCTGGTCCTGATGATCCGGACGCCCCAATGGCGGCTGAGGTACGCGCGGGACCGGGCCCTACCGACGCAGAATGCTAAGACCTACTCTCGCGTCTCCTTCCCGAGGGATGTTCGCATGTCAAGGGGGACTCCTGAGCATCGCGACTCAGGAGCCTAACTGGTCACGTAGCCCCTCACCCCTTGGTATCATCCTGGCGATCCGGGCGACTCAATGGCGGCTGCGGTATGCGCAGGGCTGGGCCCTACCGACGCAGAACACTAAAGCAAATGGAAAGGAAATCGCAGAACCCTAGAAAATTATTACAAAACATACTGTCTCTTAAAGTTCCAAGCCCAAGTTCTTATGCCTCCACGAGGTACGATACATGTTGCAGGAATAAAACAAGGGGAAAGCGCCGCCATCTCCTTCATCCTTGGACGCCACCGTTGCCCGCTTGGGGAGCCCCGTCACCGACGATGTCGCCGCCGTCCTTGCCGTCAGCCGTAGGCATGGGGTCAACGGCGAGGAACTTCCGCAGCAGGGCCTCCACTTGATCCTTCACGGCCTCAGTAGCAGCGTCTTGGAGCTCAGGGTCCACGGGCTCGAGCGGGGCACCAAAATTGAAGCTGGGGTCCCGAAGATGGAGGTGGCTGAAGACGCGCGTCGTGGCTGAGATAAAAAACGCACAGGCTTCTCCCTCCACCATGGCGCCCACTCCAACGACGATGCCCTCGAGCGCCGCGACGAGCTTGAGAAGCAGCCCGGCGGGGCCTTCCTCTGGAGTCACTAGCGGCTCCTTGTACCCGCTTCCTTAGAGATTCTGCAGTGCCTTTCGGGACCTCGGCTCGAGGGAGTTGAAGGCGGCACGCCCTGCGGTGGCCGCCTCCTCAGCCTCGGCAAGGAGTTTCTCCCTGGCCTCTAGCTGAGCTTTCTCGTTGGAGACAAGCTTGGCGTGGGACACCTAGGCTGCCTCCACCTCCTCCTTCAGCTTCTCCAGGCGACCGCGCTCCCTGGCCTGTTCCCGGGCCACCTGCTCCTGCTCGGCGTCACGATTGGCGACCGCAGCCTCCTGCTCCTTCAGCTTCTCCTCCTACTCCTTGAGCTGGCGGGTGCAGGTGGCCTGCTCGTCACGGAGGGCTTTCAGCTCGGCCTTCACCTCACGGCAGCGCTCCTCGGCATCCTTCACGTCCTTCAACGCAACATCACGAGCGGAAGCCATGCCGGCCACCTACCAGCCCTCCTCTATGGCCGCGTCAGCCTGGCCCCAGGCCGCCCTGACGGACAAGTCGGCCTGGAGCCACACCGAGACTAGCTCCAGGCGCCCCGACACCCTATTCCGGTCGGGGCCCCTAAGATCATCCCGGAGCCAGTCTAGCACGGAGAAGGCCTGCTCCAGAGCACCGAGCGCGGTAGAAGAGCCGCGGCCCGCCAGCGTGGTGGCTGGAGGAGGAGGCGGACATGGCATCAAGATTGGCGAAGCAGCAACAACAAGGATGGCTGGGGGCTCCGGAGCCATCGGGTCATCAGCAGGCGCACTGAAGGCAAGCGTCTCCAGAGTCAGGGCGGCCGCAGGGGCAGTCTTCTCCTGAGGCTGGCCCCCCGGGCCTCATGAGGGAAACCCTACAGCTGTAGGACACGAGGTAGCCTTGTCCTTCTGCGCCAGAGCTTCCAAGGCCGAGGTGGGCTGCTTGGCCTCAGGAGCCTTCTCCTCCTCCTTC
The DNA here is from genome assembly GCF_002575655.3 of Aegilops tauschii subsp. strangulata. Classification (NCBI taxonomy): domain Eukaryota; kingdom Viridiplantae; phylum Streptophyta; class Magnoliopsida; order Poales; family Poaceae; genus Aegilops; species Aegilops tauschii. The sequence continues at coordinate 270,172,048 of NC_053037.3, read as the reverse complement.
TTCCTCTTTGCCGCCGGCGTCGGCTTGGCCGCAAAGAGGAAAATGTCAGAGCACTACGTCAAGGGTAGGAAGCAAAGACAATATGATGCACTTACTAGTCCGTGGCGACGTACTCTGTCATCCTCTTCAGGAGCGCGGTGCCCACAGGTTTCCTGGGCACGAGCTTCGCCGCGCTCTCGGGAGCGGACGAGCACGCGGCGGCCGGATCTGCGGCAGTGGCGGCTGACGGCAGGGTGGAGGCACCTCCCCGGGGAAGCAACGCTGACCTGTCCTTCTTCGGGGTCCCCTGCCCCAGCCTCTTCAGTGGGGTGCTTCTCGTGAGCCCATCGATCCAGGGGCGTCGGCAGCGCGGTCGGCAGCTCCAGCCGAGCGTGGGAGCGCTTGGCGTCCATGAAGATCCACTTATTCTGGAAGTCCTCCACCTTCTTCCTAGTCCGTGAGATCGCATTGCTGCCGTTCGCCGCGATGAAGCTGGCGCACCCAAAGCACTGGCCGCTGCTTATCTGGAGGTAGAAGAAGTGGTGGAACAGCACAACGGAGGGCATCAACCCCATGAACGCCTCGCAATAGAAGGCGAAGATCGACAAGAGCAGAATGGAGTTGGGATGAAGATGGAGGGCGTGGAGCCCATAATGGTGGAGGATGGCGTAGAAGAAACTGGAGAAGGGGGGAACCAGCCCAGCGAAGACGCTGTGCAAGAAGAAGGGGTAAAAGGTGTCACCCAAGGCTTCTGGCTTGGTAGAGCCGACCTGGAGTGCCGTCTCTCCCCCCACATTGCTGGTGCACGCTGTCAGCGGGAGCACGGCGGCAAGGTGCTTCTCTTCAGCGATGGTGGACGTGCTCAGGGCCAGCTTGACTAGGAAGCCGGGCGCGTAGCCGGAGCCGAAGACTTCGCCTTGTCGGTGGCCATCAGCGGCGAGCTCGGGGGAAGGATTTGGCAGATCTGGAGGCACTTGGAATAGAGGGATAAGGGGATCTGGAGCAAGACGAAAGAAGGGCAATGAAGGCTCAGCGGCAGGCGCCAGCCTTTTGGTCAGCCAGGGATGGTTGCCGAGGCCGTGTGGGGAAGCGGAGGCGCCCACGTCCCATCAATCACCACGCATCAACCAAGGCCGTAGGCGGTTAGGGCATGCGGCGCTTCGCACTTGTCCTTTGGCTTCGCCTCAAAGCCAAGTCCAAGCGCGCCTTGGGCCCCGGGGCTACCGTTGGCGTTCTAGGAACGGGGGTACCCAGACTTGCCTGCCTGCGGCCCACAGCGTGGCTCCATCGACAGCCTGGTACAGCCCAACGTTTGCGTCAACAACTCAAGACCTCGCGAGGGGCCAAGCCTCACGAGGCGGACGACACCAAGACCTCCAGCAGGAGCGGCCCCCTCAGGCTGGCTCCTGAGGAGCGGAGATTTCTATGCAAGCCCCACCTGCCGAGGTTCGGATGACATGAGCCATGACGACCAAGCCCAGGCGGGCGCTAGCGGGCGCAGTGCAGCAATTTCCTCTTTGGTGGTAAAGAGGCAAGCGCAGGCGCGGAGTCCCGAGGAATCAGCCAAAGGTTTCTATTCTCATGCAACAAGACCAAGACAACCAGGACGGCAGGACGAAGGTCATCGCTGAGCCCACGGCGGCGTCACGATCAAAGGCTTTTCCAGGCGAAGACTACTTTTGTCAGGATAACATGTACTAGTTGTCTCCCTTCGAATTTGGTCGTTGTGGGATCACTTCCCGCTTTCATTTGGGAAGAGGACCAAGGCCACTATAAGTAGAGAAACACCACCACCGTAGAGAGGAACCCTGGATCGGATCCATTCTATCCTCACACCCACTAGCTCAATCGAGCACAAGAACACACCTCCTCCCGAGGTTGTTCATGCACTATACTAGTTCATCCTTAGCCCCTCGAGGCCAATCCACTACAAAGCAGGAGTAGGGTTTTACACCGCAAGGTGGCCCGAACCTGGGTAAACTGTTGGGTCCCTTTTCCTTGCAGTTCGTCGAGCTAGGCTGTGAGTTTGGTGAGTAGGTAGACTAGGGAGAACGAGTTCTTCGCACGCACCCCAGAGTTTGAACCTCTCAAGGGTCTGCGGAACTAGAAATCCGATAGTATGCGGAGACAACATTGATGGGGTGGCCTTCGAAGTAGTGGCGCAGCTTCCTGGAGGCAACGAGGAGTGCGAGTAGGAGCTTCTGCGGCATGGGGTAGCGTGCTCGCGCGTCACGCAGCACTGTGCTGACGAAGTACACGAGATGCTCGATGAAGGAGGGGGCGTCGACGGCGTACTGCCCCTCTTGAGACGAGGGAGCCTCGAGAGCCTTGTCGTCCAGTGGGGCAGCCGGAGCCTCAGGGGCGCCGTCCTGAGGCTGCAGTGGCATGGTGGGCGCAGGGCACTACGCCGCACACCCGCATATGCGCGCTCTTCTCAGACCGCCAGGAGTGTTGCGCTGGCCGAGTGGGGCGTGGCAGCCAGGTAAAGCACCACGTGTGTAACGCTCAATATGCGACTATACTCCATACGTGTCGAGGCACGACTTGAGGCATAAGCGCATATTGGTATGGTCGCAAGAGTGGCTGTATCTTTGCTCATCTCATGTACTGAATAGATAGAATAGGAGCTTTGGCTTACAATCGCCACAATGTCCCACAAATATCATCAAGTTATACAATCATTCAAGATGAACACAGAGTCCGGCTACGGACGAAATCAAACGAATAAAAGACAACCACCCAAGCTAAGTCCCGATCGACCCTACTGGGCACCAATACTGATCATCCGGAAAGAAAACATAGTAACGGCTAAGGTCTTCGTCGAACTCCCACTTAAGCTCAGCGGCATCACCTGCATCAGTCTTGTCGGTACCTGTAACTGTGTTTGTAGTATCTGGTGAGCCACGAGGACTCAGCAATCCTAAAACCCGCGGTAGCAAGACTATTTAAGCTTAAAGGTAAGGTGTGGATATATGGTGCAGTTGCAGCAAGCACTAAGCAAATATGGTGGCTAACATACGAGTACAAGAGTAAGATGAGAAACTATGCAACGGATGTAGAGCTAGAAGTGATCAAGAAGTGATCCTGAACTACTTACGTTCAATCATAACCAACCGTGTTCACTTCCTGAACCTTGTCGAAAAGAGACCATGATGGTTACACACGCGGTTGGCGCATTTTAATAAAGTCAAGTGTCAAGTTCTCTACAACCGGATATTAAAAACTCCCATCTGCCACATAACCGCAGGCACGGCTTTCGAAAGATAAAACCCTGCAGGGGGGTCCCAAGTTAGCCCATGACAAGCTCACGATCTGTGGAGACAACCCTCCATCTCGGGACCCTCCGATCAAAGTCGGAATCCCGGTGCACAAGACATTTCGACAATGGTAAAACAAAACCAGCAGGACCTCTCGACGTGCCGACACCCTGATAGTAGCCGCGCGTATCTCGTCTCAGGCCACAATCGGATGGTACACCCTACGAGTAAAACCAGACCTCGAGTTGCCCCGTGGTGGCCCCGAAGTTTGCTTGTTTTGGACCAACACTCATGAGGAGCATTGGCCCGGGTTGTTGATTAAGAATCCTCGGGTTAATTACTCCCGATGCAAGTTTTAGTTGTTATTAGGCAAATGGTAAAACCAATGTTGGGCCTTGCTGGAAGAGTTTTATTCAAAGCGAACTTTCAAGAGGGGCCCATAAACCCTCACCGTGTTAGGGAAGCAAAATTAGGGAACATAACGCCAGTATGATGGAAATTAGGGCGGCAAGGGTGGAACAAAAGACCGAGCAAAAGGCCAAGCCTTCCACCCTTTACCAAGTATATAGGTGCATTAATTAAATAATATATATTGTGATATCCCAACATGTCCATGTTCCAACATGGAACAAACTGCACTGCACCTACAACTAGCAACGCTATAAGAGGGGCTGAGCAAAAGCGGTAACATAGCCAAACAATGGTTTGCTAGGAAGGTGGGTTAGAGGCTTGACATGGCAATATGGGAGGCTTGATAAACATGTGGTAGGTAGCGCGACATAGCGATAGAACGAACAACTAGCAAGCAAAGATAGAAGTGATATCGGGGGTAATGATCATCTTGCCTGCAATGTTTTCAGAGCTGTCGAAAGCTTGCTCCTCATGAACATACTTGACAGGGTCCACATACTCAAACTTGTCTCCCGGAACTACCCAAAGGAAAAAGACAAGCATACAATGAACAACCACTCATGACAAGAACATTTTCTATATGCAAGACTAACGAGGATGCAGAAAAAGAACGGTATGCACGGAGTTACGGGTCTATCGGAACGAAGGGGATGGACAACGAGAAGGAAACAGTGGAGTCATGAAGAATATGGGCAGAATCTTGGTAACCCAAGCATGCCACTGGAAAGATTGAAAGATATTGGTTGAAATCGATATGAAGATCACCGGAAAAGGATGCACGGTTTGCAAATGACTAGCAAAACAAGATGGAATACAATATGTTGAAAGCAGCAGCATGGCAACTTAGATGCAAAGTTTACATATGCTACAGCACCCAAAAATGAAAAAAATACATGGCAGTGAATTAGTGGAGGTCTTGATGTCGCCCGCCTCGCGAGGCTTGGCCCCTTGCAGTGGAGAAGCAATTCTTGGGCCTGGAACTACAGCATGTGCCCCGCGGCACAAACAAGGAAGTAGACGATATCTCCAAGAGGGCGTCAAGGCGTCAGCCCAAGGAGCCCGGCATCTTCGAGGAGCGGCTCTTCAAGCCTTTAGTGGCCCCTCCGGCTGCGGAGCCTACGGCGCCTCAGGAGGAGCTTCCCCCGCCACCAACCTCAGGATCCCCCGCTTGCGGCCCGACCTCGGGAGCGCGCCTACTCCTCGCACTCGAACCCAGGGAGGGGTGCTAGACTGAAGAACTCAAGGCATACCTGCTGCAAGGGACCCTGACAGAGAAGGAGGAGGACACAGAGCGCGGGCTCGGCAAGCTACAGCCTACTGCATCCGGGACGGTGAGCTATACCAAAAACGACCGAATGATGTTTCCTTGCGATGCATCTCCAGGGAGCAGGGGTGTGAACTGCTAGCTGACATACACGGCGGAGACTGCGGGCATCATTCGTCGTCCTGCACCTTGGTGGGCAAGGCGTTCCGCAGCGGATTCTACTGGCCCACGACACTCAACGACGCAACCGAGCTGGTGAGATCCTGTGAGGCCTGCCAGTTCCATGCCAAGCAAATCCACCAGCCTGCTCAGGGCCTCCAGACTATCCCACTCTCATGGCCATTTGCGGTGTGGGCTGGATATCCTGGGTCCATTCTCTCGAGCGCCCGGGGGCTACCGCTACCTCTACGTCACCATCGACAAGTTCACCAAGTGGGCAGAGCTGGAAGCCGTCTGCACCATCCCAGCTAGCTTCGTAGTCAAGTCCATCAAGGGCCTTGTGAGCCGGTTCGGAGTCCCTAATCGCATCATCACCCATAACGGCTCACAGTTCACTAGTAATCTCTTCAAAACATATTGTGCTAATCTTGGAACGTAGATATGCTACGCCTCAGTGGCACACCCCAGAAGCAATAGCCAAGCTGAGCGCGCTAACGCGGAGGTCTTGAGAGGCCTCAAGACAAGGACCTTCAAGAAGAAGCTTGAGGCGGCAGGGGCTGGTATGACGAGCTCCAGTCCGTGCTGTGGTCCATCCGCACCACCACCACCAAGCCAAGGGGCGAGACTCCGTTCTTCCTCGTCTACGGAGCCGAAGCGGTTCTCCCTCACGAGGTCAAGCATCACTCCACGCGGGTCTTGGCGTTTGACGAGGCATGTCAGGATGCCATGCGGGGGATGGACCTCTTGTTGGGGGAGGAGCGCCGCCGCCAAGCCTCGCTCCGAGAGGCAAGGTACCAGCAGGCGCTGTGGCGGTACCACTCTCGCAGCGTCCGCTCCAGGACGCTCAAGGTGGACGATCTCGTCCTAAGGCGGGTGCTCTCCAGGGAAGGGCTGCATAAGCTCCCCATCCAGAACGCCTGGAACATCCAGCACCTCCGGAAGTTCTACCCATGAAGCGAGGCCCAGTGCCTGTGAAGGTTTCCGCTCGTGAAACTCTCACGTAATAATGAGTGGGGCCGTATACGCCCCGAAGTCTCCGGAGTGCCGCCCTAGGGCCTCGAGGGCTCCCTCCCACGTCCTAGTGGCATCACTTAGCTCTGCGCTGTGAGAATACTAGACTAGGTGCCGGACGCGGCTGTTCATTTGCTTTCTGTAGCTGGTATGCAACCTTTTAGTGAAATTTGGAGTTCTGGCGTTTCTCGATTGCTTGGTTGAGTTCCCCTTTCTTTTACTTCTTCGCTCGCTTCTTTGTCTTGCGTCAGGGAGGACGGCAGTTGCCCGTGCTCTCCCTTGTGCGCCTCACGTGGGGGCTGGGCAGGTGTGTGCGTGCGCTGGGCTAACCTAAACCGCGGACACACCTTACCAAAGCCCTGTCGCCCCAGAGGTTCGGCTCCCTTGATCTTCGCGAGGCGCCCTCGAATGAGCTCCTGATTGGCGCACCCTCCTAAGTCCGTGACCCACAGGTACCGTGATGTGGTGCACTAAGCCATGATTAGCCCATGCCTGAGGGCCCGCACAAGGAGAAACAAGGCGCCCGACAGATGTCCTAACAAATTCTGCAGCTTTGCGATGCCTCCCGAGGTTAGTGGCTCCCGAGTCCGCAACAAGGAGGCCTCACCAGATGCCAGAAGGCGCGCCCTCACGAGACGGGAAACTACCCCGAGCATATCAACCTAAGTTACACCTTTTACTTCTACGTGGAGGATGAACAACGTCGGAGCAATAAGTATAACATAGCAACATAAGGACCATAGTTCATTACATGCCCCAGCAGGGCCATCTACTTTTTTCAAAATAAAGGAAGAAAGCAAAAGTCAAACAAAAGCGGCCCGCACGACTGGGGCAGCTCATGAGGCCCGGCTTCAAGGGCCTCCCGGACTCAGCACAGTCTGAGTCCCCCTCGTGCTTAACCGCCGCGTGGCGACGGGACGACCCGCCGCGTGGCGACGAGACGACCCGCCGTGTGGCGAAGGGATGACCTGCCGCCGTCCTCGAAGCGAGCCCAGCGGCGAGGTGGTTGGTCGTAGCCGCCACTGCTGGTGCTCTCGCTGGCGGAGAAGCTGCCGCCACTAAGTGAACCACGGCCGTCGCCAAGGGCAAGTTCGCCCTTAGCCTTGTCACGGCCGTCGCCCAGGCCGAGCTCATCGTCGCCGCCGCTGTCTTCGGGGCAGAACCCTGCGCGGCGACCATCTTTCCCAAACACCCTCACGAACAGGGTCGCAGCGCCATCGTACTTGAAGTGGAGGGTGCACCGCCGGCTCAGGCCGCGCACGCAGGCAAACGTCTGCCAGCCGCGGGCCAGGGCCAAGTTGCCCGCGACGGAGACCCCCACCACGACCCATGAGGCCTTGCTACCGTAACCGTTGGCCTGCAGCCAGAGGCCGTCAAGACCCCCGGCTGGCAGCTCACCGGCAAAGGAGCGAGGAAGCTGGAGCCAGGTGCTAGCCGGACTCTCCGACCACACGATGAACTCTAGGAGCACCTCCGCCGAATGGAAGCGCGGCCGAGGAGGCCGGGCGACCACGGCACGCCTCCCCTCGGCGCAAGGGATGCTCCGCCTAGAGCGGCCCCCACCGTGGGAGGAGACACCGCTGTGACCGCCGAGGACGACACGGGCCCCCGAAGGAGTACGACCATGCCCCCGAGGAGCCACAGCAGGGGTCGCAGCATGCTGACGGGGGCGGCCTCGCCCCCTCTTGGGCGGTGGCAAGACGGGCCCCTCCTGGCGAGCTTTCCCCTTCTCCGCGGCCGAGAACCTCTTCGTTGGCACCATGGGACTGCAGCAAGGCGGCGAGGCGATGAGGAAGAAGGAGAAGCAGGCAGCGTGAAGAAGGGGATGAGCAACGGGGGCTTCGCCACTCCCCTCATTTATAGCCACAAGGAGGCCAGCCGCCGGCCTCCACAATCGCACGTAATGATGGTTTTCTTCTGCATGGAGCAGGGTCCCGTCAAGTCGAATTGTTGCCGAGGCAGCGTGGGGAAGTGGAGGCGCCCACGTCCCGTCAATCGCCACGCGTCAACCAAGGCCGCAGGCGGTTGGGGCCCATGGCGCTCCGCACTTGCCCTTTGGCTTCGCCTCGAGGCCAAGTTCGAGCGCGCCTTGGGCCCGGGGGCTACTGTCGGCATCCTGGGAATGGGGGTGCCCAGACTTGCCTGCCTGCGGCCCGCCAGCGTGGCTCCATCGACAGCCTGGTACGCCCCAGCTTCGGCAGCAACAACTCAAGACCCTCGCGAGGGGCCAAGCCTCATGAGGCGGATGACACCAAGACCTCCCTGGGGGCAGTCTCACTAGGCTGGCTCTCGAGGAGCGGAGATATCTATGCAAGGGGCACCTCGCGAGGTTCACATGACATGAGCCATGACGACCAAGGTCAGGCGGGCGCCAGCGGGCGCAGTGTACCCGTTTCCTCTTTGGTGCTAAGGAGGCAAGCGCAGGCGCGGGGTCCCGAGGCATCAGGCAAAGGTTTCCTTATCGGTGCAACAAGACCAAGACCGCCAGGACGACACGATGGAGGTCATCGCGGAGCCCACGGCAGCGTCAAGCCTTTGGCAGGCGAAGACTACTTTTGTCAGGATAGCTTGTACTAGTTGCCCCCCTTGAAACTTGGCCATTGTGGGATCCCTTCCTGCCTAACATTTGGGGAGAGGACCAAGGCCACTATAAATAGGACCTAGCCACCACCGTAGCAAGGGACGGATCATTCAGACCATCCTCACACCCACCAGCACATCAAGCTCAAGAACACCTCACCCCCTGAGGTTGTTCATCCACTGTACTAGTTCATCCTCAGCCCCTTGAGGAAATCTACCACACACTGGAGTAGGGTATTACACCGCGAGGTGGCCCGAACCAGTATAAACCCCTGTGTCTCTTGTTCTTTGGGTTCGTCGAGCTAGGCCGTGGAATCATTGAGCGAGCAAACTGGGGAGAGAGTGTTCTTCGTGCGCACCCCAGAGTTCGAACCTCTCAAGGGTCTGTAGAACCCGTGATCCGACACAATCCACCAAAAAGCAGGAGTAGGGTTTTACGCTCCCCAGAAGCCCGAACCTGGGTAAGAAACCACCAGTTTTATAGTCGTTGTGCTGCTTCATGGCCTCCGCTCTTTGTGCAAGGTGACCTCCCCCTTGCCAAACCACAAGGGGCTCATGGCCCTATAGGTGATTGTGTTCTCCCATGACAATGGTGAAATAAAAGGTTATTGGAATCACAAATAAGAGTTGCTTTTCAAGACAACAAAATGATGTTGAAAACTCAACGTAAGTCTTACTCACGGTCTGAAGAATTCGTGCACCAAGGAAGGACGAGGTAGCACAGCTGAAGGTAGCATGAGTATGATGATGTAGCCGATCAAATAAAAACTCGTAAGAAATGAAGATTATTAAGAGTTGTTGAATCACAGTGCAGACTCGATTCACTTAGGGGTTTCCCGAATGACAAGCAACTCAGAACCCGGGGAAAACTAAATTAGTTAGACGCAATACTTGACGAAGAATCATGAGAAGTAATGTAGTTCCATGATATTCTCGAGATACCAGAGGATAATACCCGGAGGTAGAACATAATAGAAGCTGAACTGGGTCATTAACATGCGACGGGAGATACTTTAACCTTGTAGAAAAATAAAAGAGGCAATGGAATGGATTCTTTTCAGATATATCGAATAAGCACAGCATGGTTGGAACCTTAACTACAAGGGATCAAATTTAATGATACCGGAAGAATTATTCAAAAGACTAAATATTTTGCAAGAAGCTTCTGTGACGGGCTACATTGTTTCCATGTGCATGAACACAAAGTTGAAGGTCGACTCCCACTTTACCAATGCATAACCTTTCATTTAGTTCTTGCTTTTGATGAAGTTGTAGTGTTGAAATTTTATCTGGCATAACACCAGTAGAGTATGGCCCGTAGAATTTTTCGGGTTCACACAGAATAGGGAAGTCATTGGTGCAACCCATCGGGGCATCTTAGGAACATATACCACAAACTTCAAGAGTAAATAACACAAGCTCAAAAGCAGAGCATGGTTGACAAACTAGAGGATACAATTTACCAAAGGCATTATGTATCCGAGGAAAGACTCACAAGGTTATTGAATATGAGCGACACTGTCAGATAATAATTCGACAAAGGATCTGGCGGTCCATAGCGGAGTTGATGTGAGTATCGGTACTCAATCAGAGGAAGAAAGAATACAAAGGCGTCGGATTATAGAAACATCTGAATAATTCGATGCTTAAATACAAAGAAATTATGATTTCCAGACCAGTGTATCAGAATTATATTCTCTTATCAAGTAGGATTAAGTTCAATAGACTTAGGGGCTGTTCTGAAACTCCCCCAACTCCACCAAATCCACAACTTCAGCTTCTTGAGTGAGCTTCTCGCTTCGCCCAGCGATCGAAAACCGTTCGGCAGCGAAGCTGGCTTCTCACAGCGCTGCAGCCCGGCTGGAAGGCAAAAAGCCCATTGGGCGCCCCTTTGGGCTGGCTGGAGGCAGCCCAGGAGAGGGAAAACGATTAGATCAAGTGGGAGGACTCAGTACTGTGCACTAGCGTGGGCGTACGTCAAAGGGCTCAGGCGAAATGTTTTCTTTGGCGGTGGCAAACATCTTGTAAATAGAGGGAACTCCAGATTCTGTAAAACGTGGAGCTGGGTTCTCGTTGCTTCTCAAAAATGCACTGCGGCCGGAAACAGCTTCGTGAATTTAGCTTCCAGGAGCTAAACCGTTCTGCAGCTTTTTGACTATGGAGTTTGTGAAGTTGAGAGCTGGAGAGTTCGAGAACAGGCCCTTAGAGGCACAATCGGTCAAGGTTTGATTGGCTGAAAATTAGCTCATATCCGGAACGACTTCTGAGCCGGAAGATAATTCCTAAGGATTAACTAATGCTTGTGAGCATTCACCCACAAGATGAATCAATAGGATCAAAATGGCAATGACAAGGGATGTCAACAAAGAATACTATACTTATGGAATTAACCATAATGCAAGCAGGCAAGAATTTTAGAAGATCAAATAGCATTATGAAGTATTTTGTGAACACATGAACAACTGGGGATGAACGAATCCCCAGTAAGTGTGAGGAATTATTCGTAGATGTATTCATGTGGAAATGGAGCTGCAAGGCAGCAGGCACAATGGATTCTCGGAATATAGGAAAATGTTTCGGGGTATCTTGTACTAATAAGAGCAATGGAGAATGATTGTATTAATGGCAAGTGTATGTAGTTATACATAGGGACTTATCAATGGTAGAGAATTGCAAAGGTTGTGGGTACAAGGTTCTCGGGAAAACATCGAAGAGTATCTTCAGAATCTTCTGGTGAATCAAGCGATCATCTGGAATGAGGGGCTCTCCGGACTAAAGTCATTACGAGAACCTAGAGTTAGAGTTAGCAAAATATTAAGCCCGAAGAGAAGAGACATCAAAATCCTAGAGTATAGGAGTGGAATAAAAGATCCTAATCTCATCCATTGGTGATGTGGGCCCATAAGCCACACAACAATGTTAGTAAAATAGTTTTTCAAAGACTAGACTCAACTTCGGCAAAGGAGTTGGAAAGGGCTTTCTACATGCAGTCGGCTGTGATACCAACTTGTGACGCCCCCAAACTAATCGTGCACAAAACATCCACGCAACATGCACAATCAAGATTAGTGACTCATGGTATAATATCACAACACAACTCTACGACACAAAGGATAAACAAAGAAACAACATAGATTACAAGGCAGGGTTGCAAGACCAAAATTACATCAAGAGTTAGGTCTGACAATAAACAAGTACAAAGGTGCCTTAAGATGGCGAAAACAAACAACGACTCTATATCAAAAAGGCGTAGGCCTCCTGCCTGGGACGTCCTATCTACTCCCGGTGGTCAGTCTCCAAGTAGTAGTAGGCTGCGTCGGTGTAGTAGTAGTCATCGGCGTGATCAGTTGGCTCTGGGGCTCTGTCATATGATCGCAGCAATCAGGTAAAGGGGAAAAAGGTAGCGAAGCAACCGTGAATACTCATTCAAAGTACTCGCAAGACTTACATCAGATCTATGCTAAGTATGCATCAATATCAAAGGGAAGGGGTTGTATCTGTGAACTATAATGCAAAATTCCCAGAATAGAGGGGAAGGCCTAGCGTATCAAAATTTAGCATCTTGCAGTATCAGAAGAGAGTAGAGTAACATATCATATAGTAACAAGTATATAATAGCAACGCTCAGAGATCCTTCCCCATCTACCCCACGAGGAAGCGATCTCGGAGCCATCATATCAGTTTAGTGTAATAAGTATCCAGTTCTAGTTGTAGTAGATTGGGATACAACTCCGAGCGTCCGTTACCATGGATACGGCTATTCGAATAGACTACTTCCTGTTGGGGAATGTTGCATGGAAAATAAGAAAATTCTCTACACACGCAAGATCTATCCATGGAGATGCATAGCTACGAGAGGGGAGAGCATCTACATAGCCTTGTAGATCGCTAAGCGGAAGCGTTTATCACGCGGTTGATGTAGTCGTACTCTTGGCGATCCGATCACGATCCAACTGATGTAGTGCCGAACGGACGACACCTCCGAGTTTAGCACACGTGCGGCTCGACGATGTCTCCTCCTTCTTGATTCAGCAAGCAGGAGAGGAGAAGTAGATGGGATCACAACCAACACGACGGCGTGGTGGTGATGGTGGTGGTGGAGCACCGACAGTGCTTCGCTAAGCGTTACCAGGACGAAGCGGTGGAACTACGGAGTAACGGGAGAGAGAGGGGCGCGAAGGGCTTGGTGTGTCCTCTTGGGGCGCCCCTCCCCTCTATATATAGGTGGAGGGGCGTCAGAAACACCCCCTCCAAGCCCTAGGGCGCAGCTAAGGGGGAGAGGACTTGGACTCCAAGTCCAATCCTATTCCTACAAGGACTCCTTCCTTTTTTGCCTTCCGTTGCCACATGGGCTTATGAGGACTTGGTGCGCCTAGCCCAATAAGTCCAGGGCACCTCCCCACAGCCCATGCTAGCCCTTGGGTCATGGCGGACCCACTTGTGGACTTCCAGACCCCTCGGGAATCCTCTGGAACCTTCTGGAAGCTTCCCGGTATAATACTGAAAAAACTGCACATTTTTCGGAACCCAAAATATGACTTCCCATCAAGGTTGTGAGAATCGCGATTCTGTTATACGATTCTACGACTTTACGATCCAAACTAACCTCTCTGATTCTACGATTTTATTTCACGAAATCTACGTTTCTACGATCTTGATAGTGAAGATTATACGATTTGCGATCCTACCATCAGAGTTCCGATCTGGTTCAAAATCGCGATTCTGACAACCTTGCTTCCCATATATAAATCTTTACCTCTCGACCATTCTGAGACTCCTCGTGACATCCGGGATCTCATCTGGGACTCCAAACAACATTTGGTTACCACTCATCAAATATCCCAATACTACTCTAGTGTCAATGAACGTTAAGCATGCGACCCTGCGGGTTCGGGAATTATGTAGTCATGACCGAGACACCTCTCCGGTCAATAACCAATAGCGGGACCTGGATGCCCATATTGATTCCTACATATTCCATGAAGATCTTTTATTGGTTGAACCTTTATGACAACATACGTAATTCCCTTTGTCTGTCGGTATGTTACTTGCCCGAGATTCGATCGTCGATATCTCTATACCTAGTTCAATCTCGTTACCGGCAAGTCTCTTTACTCGTTCCGTAATACACCATCTTGCAACTAACTCCTTAGTCACTTTGCTTGCAAGCTTCTTGTGATGTGTATTATGAGAGGGCCCAGAGATACCTCTCCGATACACGGAGTGACAAATCCCAATCTTGATTCACGCCAACTCAACAGACACCTTCAGAGATACCTGTAGAGAATCTTTATGATCACCCAGTTATGTTGTGCCGTTGGATAGCACACAAGGTATTCCTCCGGTATCCGGGAGTTGCATGATCTCATGGTCGAAGGAACATGTATTTGACATTAAGAAAGCAGTAGCAATAAACTGAACGATCATATGCTAAGCTAACGGATGGGTCTTGTCCATCACATCATTCTCCTAATGATGTGATCCCGTTATCAGATGAAAACTCATGTCTATGGTTAGGAAACCTTAACCATCTTTGATTAGCGAGCTAGTCTAGTAGAGGCTCACTAGGGACACGGTATTTGTTTATGTATCCACACATGTATTTAAGTTTCCGGTCAATACAATTCTAGCATGAACAATAAACCTTTATCATGATTAGGAAATATAATAATAACCATTTTATTATTGCCTCTAGGGCATATTTCCATTAGTCTCCCACTTGCACTAGAGTCAATAATCTAGTTCACATCGTTATGTGATTAACACCCATAGTTCACGTCGCTGTGACTAACACCGAAAGAGTATACTAGAGTCAATAATCTAGTTCACATTACCATGTGATTAACACCCAAATATTTTACTAGAGTGTGATCATATTTTGTGTGTGAGAGAGGTTTTAGTCAACGGGTCTGCAACATTCAGATCCGTTTGTACTTTGCAAATATCTATGTCTACAATGCTCTGCATAGAGCTACTCTAGCTAACTATTCCCACATTGAATAGGTATCCAGATTGAGACTCAGAGTCATCTGGATCAATGTTAAAGCTTGCATCGACTTAACCCTTTACGATGAACCCTTTGTCACCTCCATAACCGAGAAACATTTTCGTAGTCCTCTTTAGGTACCTAAGGATAATTTTGACCGTTGTCCAGTGATCCCTACTGTACCCCCTTGCCAAACTCATGGAAAGGCACACAACTGGTCTGGTACACAACATGGCATACTTTATGGAACCTATGGCTGAGGCATAGGGAATGACTTTCATTCTCTCTCTATCTTTTGCCGCGGTCGGGCTTTGAGTCTTACTCAACTTCACACCTTGCAACACAGGCAAGAACCCTTTCTTTGACTAATCCATTTTGAACTTCTTCAAAAAAATTGCCAAGGTATGTGCTTTGTCAAAGTCCTATTAAGCATCTCGATCTATCCCTCTAGATCTTGATTCCCAATATGTAAGTAGCTTATCCGAAGTTTTTCATTGAAAAATTCTTATTCAAGTATCCTTTTATGCTATCCAGAAATTCTATATCATTCCAATCAACAATATGTCATTCACATATAATATCAGAAATACTACGGAGCTCCCACTCACTTTCTTGTAAATATAGGCTTCACCGTAAGTCTGTATAAAACCATATATGCTTTGATGACCTCATCAAAGCGTATATTCCAACTCCGAGATGCTTGCACCAGCCCATAGATGGATCACTACTAAGAAAATGCTTATACACAGTAGCATAGTAGTAGCGCTGTAAAATAGTAACCGCTGCTTCTATTTAGCAGTAGCGCTTTTCTTGGCAGGCGCTACTAGTAACTATGTAGTAGTAGCACTGGGAAGCAAAAACGCGCTACTACTATGTGGTACCAGACGAGGCCACCGACGGTCGCTGGAGTTGTAGCGCTGTACAGAAACAAGCGCTACTACTGCTAATGGGCCCCACTTAATAGTAGCGCTTTTCCTAGAGAGCGCTACTACTAAGTCCCATAGCAGCAACACTTTTTGCTAAGCAGCGCTACTGCTAGTTGCGGCTGGTGCCACCTTTCCACCCCTCCCCCTCCTATCACCCACTTTGCCCTCTCTCCCCCTCATTTCCCCTCTTCAGTCTCCACTCTCCACCATTGTTGCTCTTCTTCTCTCTTCCTCCTACCTCTCTTCTCTCCTCATTAATGGCACCCTCCTCCATAAATGACCTCTCTCTTTGTCCTACACCTCTCTTCTCTCCCCATTAATGCCCCCCTCTACCATAACCCCTCTCCATTAGTTAGCTAGCCAGATTCACCTCTCCTCCCCAACAACTAGATCTAGCTAGCTATTTAGCCATCGACACATGCTCTCTCGATCATTCTCTCTCATCATCTAATTAACCGCGTGCTCTCGGTCTCTCTCGGGAGATATATAGGTGAGTAAAAAGTTGTTCATTTCAAGAATGGGAATATGTGTGTGAATGAGAATATGTGTGTTTGGGATATATACATATGGAGAGATTTGTGCCAGTGACATGCCCTCGAGTTGCTTATGTTTTGCCGAAATGTCGATTTATTTCCGTTTTGGTGAATTTCGAGCAAACTCAATATGTCCTATTTTTAGGCAAGTCCTGCCAAAATTATATATATATATATACACATATATATGTCTTTAAAGCATGCATTATTTATTTTATAACCCTTTTGCTTGTTATACCGTGCAGTCGGTCATGAAGGTGAGTGGATGGAAGGTGGAGTGGTACATGCAATCCGCGGTGATGGACATGTATGTAAATAATCGGTCTAGGATTAGATGTTCGTGTGCAAGATGCAAGGAAGGAGTCCTTTTGGACCCTTTTGATCGTGGCACTTTGAAGGCGCACCTGCTGATGAATGGTTTCATGGATGGCTATACTCAGTGGATAATTGAAGAAGATGATGATGATGAGGAGGACGTCCACATGGCAGGGAATAACGACATGGGTCTAGACGAAGAGATGACTGATCGACATGAAGACGATGGCGCCAGACATGTCGGCGGGGAAGAGTCCGGAAATGATGGCGGCGGAGAAGATTCCGGACGCGGCGAAGAAGAGTCCGGACATGACGGAGAAGAGGCGGCGGTCACGCTGCAGTCTTCGACGCTACTAAGTGCAGTCGTGCAGGACCCTCATGTTTGAGACCTCCTTCGCAAGAGTACGACTAGCGAGAGAGCTGCTTCTAGAGAGGTGGCCAAGCTGGTGCAACTTGAAGTAGACTCGAGGACTCCATTGTATGACGGTTGCGATCCTGAGGTAACCCGCTTGAGTTTCACGCTCGAACTTCTAAAGACGAAGGCCAAAAACAAATGGACAGACAAAAGCCTCGATGAGCATTTGAAGTATCTACATAACAAAGTTCTTCCCGCAGGGAACCTGTGTCCTACTAGTGTCGAGGAGGCCAAGAAAATCGTTTTCCCTTTTGATTTGCCACACATTAGGTACCACGCATGCATCATATATCGGAGGGAGCACGCGGAAAAAACCAGATGTCCAGTGTGCAATGCTTCTCGATACAAGAAGGCAGGAAAGAAAGCTCCTCAGAAAGTTATTTGGTACTTTCCGATCACTTCCTGTCTGCAGCGGTATTTCGTAGATCCTAAGGAAGCAAAGCTCATGCGCTGGCACGCGTAGAGGAAGAAGCCCGACGATGGAGATGATCCGAGGCTGAGACACCTCGTAGATGGTAGCCAGTGGAGAGCATTCAACGCCGTATATGGATTTGCTGCAGAAGATCCAAGGAACATTGTGCTTGGTGCGAGTACCGATTGCATGAATCGTTTGGAAACCAGAACACAACCACAGCACATGGCCCGTGTTTGTATGGATGTACAACCTCCCCCCATGGAAGTGCATGAAGACAAAGTACATACGCATGAGCATGCTGATTCAAGGGCCAAAACAACCGGGAAATAGTATTAACCTGTATATGGGGCTTCTGCAAGAGGAGCTAGACACGTTATGGAAAACACCAGCATGGACATGGGACGCCAGTAAAGGAGAATATTTCCATATGAGAGCCGCGCTGATCACGACGGTGCACGACTATCTCGGTTACGGGTACACCTCAGGCCAGGTGTGCCACGGATACTGCGGATACACGAGGTGCGTAGATGATACAATGTCTCAGTAGCTTACGTCAACGAAAGATGGCGGGTCCGGGAAAATTGTGTACATGGGGCATCGTAGATGGCTCGAGAAGGATGACCCGTGGACAAAGCATGGAGATCTATTCAATGGGTTGGCTAAGCTTCGAGGACCTCCATGTAAGAGGAGCGGTGACGAAATCAACGAGTTGTTGAGAAACTGGGAACAATGCCCTGTGCCGGGAAAGATCAAAAAGGCGTCGGAGCCACTACTAAAGGTATGGAAAACAAGGTCTGTTTTCTGGGACTTGGAGTACTGGCCCAATCACGACACGCCTCATTGCCTAGATCAAATGCATATCATGAAGAATGTCCTCGAGAGCTTGCTTGGCACACTGATGAACATGCGGAGAAGACCAAGGATGGGTCGAAGGCATGGAAAGACTTGGAAGATTTGAAGATCAGGAAAGATCTCCACCGTAAAAAGTTGATGGAGGAGACGAAGACAGAGACGGAGGAGGGGAAAAGGGGTAGAAAAGTCAACAAGAAGGAGGAGAATTATTGCCCCCCTTGTTGCTTCACCTTAAGTGCGAAGGAGATCGATCAATTCATCAAGTGCCTTATGGGAATCAAAGTCAGTTCCGGTTACTGTGGGAAGACAAGCAGATTTCTAGACCCCAAGAACAAAAGGTTCAGTGGGGTGGAGTCTCATGACTGTCACGTGATGATGACACAGATACTCCCGGTTGCCATTAGAGGGATACTGGAGAAGCACGTCCATGACACGCTTACTGGTCTCTGCAACTTCTTCGACGTTATATCTCAAAAGTCCATAAGTGTGAAGCAGCTCCGGAGGCTACAGGAAGAGATCGTTGTCATACTATGTGAGCTTGAGATGTACTTCCCGCCCACGTTCTTTGACATCATGGTGCATCTGTGTGTCCACATCGTGGACGACGTCATCGACCTCGGGCCGACATTCCTTCACAGCATGATGCCGTTCGAGAGGATGAATGGGGTCATCAAAGGTTTCGTTCGTAACATGTCCCGTCCCGAAGGGAGCATCGTCCAGCGGTATTTGACGCATGAGTGTGTCTCCTTTTGCGAGAATTATATAAGAGTCGGAGACCCTGTTGTTGGTTTTCCCATCAAGAAGCACGACGGGAAGCTCAAAGGAGATGGTCACAACAACACCCGGCAGGAATTGCACGTGGACTACTTGGATCGACGGAACGACTTGGACAGGGCTAACTTAGTAGTGCTACAACACCTAGATGTGGTAGATGATTATGTGGCACAGCACAAAGAAAGCATCGCAAAGAAGTACCTTGATAAGGGGATGCTCACGACGGACGATGAAGTTACTGTAGAGCACAACGCCACTTTCTTGTGTTGGTTCAGAGAGCAAGTTTTTGAAAATCCCCCGGAAAAGGGCAATTCGGACGGATTACTCATACACGTCTTAGCACATGGCCCCGCGCCCAAGCTCGCGACCTATCAGTCCTACGATATCAATGGGTACACGTTCTACACGGAGGCCAAAGACATGGACAGTGATTACCAGAACTCCGGGGTGACAATTCAACGCATGATTGACGCCAACGGCACAACTGAAAGATTCTACGGAAGGGTCGAAGAGATCTGGGAGCTTGACTATGCTGGAATGCATGATGCGACGATGTTCCGTGTCATATGGGCCAAGAATGTCGTAAGAGAAAACAAGTATTTCACCGCCATGTCTATACCCGACGTGAAGAGCACTCCCGTGAACGTTAACGTCATTGCCAAAAATGAGCCATGGGTACATGCTAAGCACGTGACACAATGCTTCTTCATAACTGCTACCTCTCGAGCATGCGTTGGTTTTCCCTTGAAGAAGAAAGGGTGACGCAGCAAAGTAGCCTAAGTATTTCCCTCAGTTTTTGAGAACCAAGGTATCAATCCAGTGGGAGAGTACATGCAAGTCCCTAGTACCTGCACAACCAATCAAGAACCTTGCAACCAACACGATAAATGGGTTGTCAATCCCTTCACGGCCACTTACAAACATGAGATCTGGTAGAGATAATAAGATAAATATTTTTGGTATTTTTGTTGTAAAGATTGAAAAGTAAAGATTGCAAAATAAACGGCGACATAAATAGCTAGTTGACGGGATATTAATATGATGGAAAATAGACCCCGGGGCCATAGGTTTCACTAGTGGCTTCTCTCAAGATAGCAAATTCTACAGTGGGTGAACAAATTACTGTCGAGCAATTGATAGAAAAGCGCATAGTTATGAGAATATCTATGCATGATCATGTATATAGGCATCACGTTCGTGACAAGTAGACCGAAACGATTCTGCATCTACTACTATTACTCCACACATCGACCGCTATCCAGCATGCATCTAGAGTATTAAGTTGATAAGAACAGAGTAACGCATTAGGCAAGATGACATGATGTACAGGGATAAACTCAAGCAATATGATATAAACCCCATCTTTTTATTCTCGATGGCAACAATACAATACGTGCCTTGCTGCCCCTGCAGTCACTGGGAAAGGACACCGCAAGATTGAACCCAAAGCTAAGCACTTCTCCCATTGCAAAAAAGATCAATCTAGTAGGCCAAACCAAACTGATATTTCGAAGAGGCTTGCAAAGATATTAAATCATGCATATAAGAATTCAGAGAAGAATCAAATATTGTTCATAGATAGTCTTGATCAATAACCGACCCGGCCAATCCCAGCCGTGTTGTCATGAGGAGATCCAAAAGGAGCATCGCCGGAATGGATGGAGTCGCCAACGAGGAAGACTACGACCAATACGGCAACCCGATGAGGGAAGATGACAATGACCATGAAGCATACGTGAAAAGAAGAATCAATACAATATTACCTAAGAAAGATCGTAATCCATGTCTCCGGAAAAGTCACAAGGAGGGGCTCAATTACTCGGCAACGAACAAGAAAGGGAAGAAGCTCAATGTGAAACGTCATCGACGTTGCTGATCAGAAACCTACATTTATATATATGTATCTATTTTGTGTACGCACTTCAGTAACCGTTATCATTCAACTGATATGTTACCACCACATGCATGGTTCCGGTGATATTCGCGCAGTTGTGGGAGAGGGAGACGCCGTCGTCGGGAGAAAAACAAAAGAACAAAAACAAAAGGGAGAAAGCAGTACAAAAGAAAAAGAAAAGAAAACAGAAAAGAAAAGGAGAATAATAAAAGAAAACTAAAAACTAGAAAAGGAAAATAATAAAAAAGAATAAAAATTGGAATAGTTAGCAGTAGGGCTGGATCCTAAACAAGCGCTACAACTATGTGCCATTAGCAGTAGCGCTGCTTTACCACCCAGCGCTATAGCTAAGTTAGCTATAGCACTGGATCCTGACCCAGCGCTACTACTACTTTCAGTTAACCACCGCGCGGGCTCAAATTTTGCCAAGTACCAACCCTCTTCCCCACTCTCCCCACCCTCTTCCCCCACTCTGTCGCCGCCGCCATCGCCCTACCCGCCCTCGCGTCGTCCGTCGCCCTCGACCGCCAGCCGTCACCCCTGGCCGCCGTCCACCTCGTCGGCGGCTGTCTCTCGAGCCCGCCCTCGACCTCACCGGCGTCTCCCCTGCCCGCCCTCGACCACAACACCGCTCCCGTCTCTCCCCTGCCCACGCACCCTCGAACTCGCCGCCGCCTCCTGAGCCCGAGCTCCCTCGCCGTAAGCCTCTCCTCTGGCCTGCCCTCCTCTCCCTCTCCTCTCCCCTCCCCTCCTCTCTCTCTCTCTGTTTAGGGCAAATTTAGCAAATTTTAGGGCAAGTTAGCAAATTTAGCAAAAAAATTAGCAAAGTTAGCAAATTTAGCAAAGTTATCAAGTTTTTTAGCAAATTAGGGCAGTAGCTGATTAGCAAATTTTATTTTTTGTTTTTTTAGCAAGTTAGCAAATTTTTGTAGCAAGTTAGCAAAAAATTAGGTATAAAAAACAGTAGCAAATTTTTTTAAGAACAATAGCAAAGTTTAAAAAACAGTAGCAATTTAAAATAAAACAGTAGCAAAAAAATTAGGTATAAAAACAGTAGCAAATAAAAAAATAGTAGCAAATTTAGCAAAAACAGTAGAGAGAGAGAGCAAGTTTGTTCTAGGAGTTAGCTATGTATGAACCCTAGGAGCAAGTTTGTAGCTATTTTTGTCATTTTTGTGTATTTAAGTACAAGCATGCTTTTGCTTGAATGATATATGTCATTGATGTTATATGTTGGTTTTGCAATGTTGGTTGAATGTCGAAAAATATCCGAGTGGCCTATGTTTTTCCGGAATGTTGATTCATTTCCTTTCCGGCAAATTTCAGGCGCTCCATATGTCCACTTTTTAGCAAAGGTCATGCTGAAAATTTCTGTGATTTTCGGCATGACTTGTGCTAGAAACTAGGACATATGGAGTACCCGGGATTTGCCGGAAGGGGAATGAACCAACATTCCGACCAAATATAGGCCCCTTTTTTCTCTTCATTATATCTTTTATTTACAATTGTTGAATAGGAAACATGTCTACCGACGCCGAAGTCGTGGGTGGTTCTGCTCGCCTCGCAGACCCCATCGAGGCAGCAAATCACTATTTCGATTACCTGGACGAACACCAGATGGGGTTGCATGGTGGCGGCAGTGGAACCAACCCCGACACCGACGCCGACACTGGCACCGGCACCGACACCACCCCCAAGACCGGCAACGATGTTGTCGTAGCCGGTCAAGCAATGAAGAAGAAGAGGACACGAAGACCAAACGAGCTTGGCATCGGACAAATTGTGGTCACGGAGATGCACCCCAAGAAGTTAGAGCCAACGGCGCCGGAGGATGCGCGCTCGTGCTGGGGCAATCAACTTGGATGCATTGTCAGGGAAACTGCCAACATCAACGACGAGAGGTTGAAGCAGATACCACATATGGAGCACATGCTCCTAAAGAAGTTGCACAATAGGTTCCTGTTCCCCTGCCGGAATGAAGGCAAATATAAAGAGCCATGGGACAACGTCGCCATGACAAAGATAAACAATAAGACGATGGTGACGTTCACCAACGACTTGTCCTCCTGGAAAGTTCGGGTGAAAAAAGCGATTGCAAAGAATAAACGATGGTCCAAGATTCATGCTGATAATCCGACAATAACGGAAGAGGATTTTGCAAAATTCAAGGAGAATTGCGGTAAAGAAGAAGTCGAGGCAAGGTCAGAGAAAATGAAGGCGCTCCAGGCCAGGAACAGGCCACCCCACCTTCTCAGAAACCGTGGTTACGAGGGGAAGAGGCACGTATGGGCCAAGGTGGACGCCGAACGTGAAAGTCACGAAATCCCAAACCCCATGGCGGAGTTCACCGACCCGCAGGAGCATGACTGGATCAGGGCCCGGTACAAGTGGGACAAAGTCAAAAAGATCTTTTACACGGACCCGAACATGAGGGAGTTCATGACACTTCCGGTAATTGTTATATTACCACATTATCATATTAGCTTCCAATCAATTCGACTGTAAGTTTTGTCACATTAGTAAACCATCCACGTCCCTTTTGCAGAAAGGGCAGCACCAAAAGGCAGCCAAAAGCGACGAGTCGTCACAGTCGTCGGCGAGGCCCAAGTGGGACACCCCATTCAACCGGGCCCTGAACATACTGAAAAAAGTCCCGATGGACAAGCCATCGTCCTATGTACGTGTGCACGGCGTCGGAGATGGCGCCTCGTGGAAGACGTGCTACCACGAGGAGCCAGAGGAAAGAAGGAAGAGATGGTCGATCGTCACTCAGCAGAGCATCAACGATAAGGTCGCGATTCCGGTCAATAAGACCAAAGCTGAGACCAAAGAAGAGTTGCTCGGGGCCGTCAATGCAGCGGTCACTAACGCAGTGGTCAGCTTGATTCCAGCACTTCTCAATTTCACGAAAAACAATCCAAATGCACGGCCGGAGGACTTTCCCCTTCACAGCTTTGTCGGGAGCAATTCGGCGAACACCACTGCACCAGCACCTACTCAAGCAACCGCAAAAGATGCCGCTCCTGTTCATAGCAGCCCGACCTCCATCTCTTGCATGCTCGGTGGGCCTTCATCGCTGGCTGAGCTCGACGCCCTCACGGTAATTACGCGTCATACCCTTTTCACCAGCATGTCTATAGTCTTCCGTTTCAGTTGCATTTCGGATGTTTGACGTCGCAGACATGTCTCACTAATAAGGTACAGGCGGCATCTGGAGCATCTTGGTAGTTTGCAAAGAGCACCGTGACTATGCAAACAAGTACCTCGGCGACTTCATGATCGCTAATAAGGACAAGGAAGCGATTCTCATGCCTTATCATCCCACGTAAGTCATCCGCACATATCCTTTCGTAAGTGTTAATCATTCCTTTGCAAGCATGGAGGCTAATTTGAGGTGTACTTAATTTGCGCAGCGGGGGGGGGGGCACCGTCCTCATCGTTCTGTACCCGGAATACTCCCATGCTATGTACTTGGACTCATCGAAGAACCTCAGGAAAAAGGATTACAAGCACATAAAGAGTGTTCTCGATAGTGCCCTGTTAACCTTCAGCCTGTCTGGTGGATATATCAAGGTGCGAAAGTACAGGGGTCGCGGGCTGGCTTTTGGTCATAAGACCGACTTCTGCTGCATCCAGCAACAGCACACTAGTATGGCTGATGGATTCTACCTCATGCATCACCTGCTCGAGTATAGAAGGGATAATCAACACCTTCGCATGTCAGCTACTACCAACGATGCCGAGATTGTCAGCTGGGCCACAAGCATAGGAAAGACACCGGATCATCGAATCAGAGCTGAGTTTTATCACGTACAGTGTGAACTTGCCCAAGTGATCATGAAGTAGGTCCTCGAACCAACATGGATGTTCTACCATGGGCCAATCACGCGGGAAGATGTCCAAGCACTGCTAATCGCTCAGCGTCTGGACCTGAAGCCTTTCAAGAAGCTTGGGTGCTTCCTCCCTGACTATGAAGATTGGACCGCCGACATGGAGGACTGATTGTTGATGACAATGTGTCACTACTGTCTTTCTATGGAAAAACTTTGAATTTATGCATGGCGAAACTATGCGGTGTAACTAAACCGTGGTCCTGAACTAGCGTAGATCGGTCTAGTTAATTAGTTTGGGTATGAGGAACTTCGTCATTTATGTTTACTATTGGTTGCTTGTATTTTGCTAATTATGCCTCTTTGTTTTCTTAAGTACATTATCTTGCATATTATCGTTCAATTCATCAACTCACGATGCAGGTACATATATCAGAGATGGCGAAGGACTACTACGCCGTGTACGTCGGGAGGGTTCCAGGAGTCTACGACCACTGGCCAGCCGCTCAGGCCAGGTGCACAGGTACCC
The DNA here is from genome assembly GCF_002575655.3 of Aegilops tauschii subsp. strangulata. Classification (NCBI taxonomy): domain Eukaryota; kingdom Viridiplantae; phylum Streptophyta; class Magnoliopsida; order Poales; family Poaceae; genus Aegilops; species Aegilops tauschii. Next base: position 270,146,918 of record NC_053037.3, on the reverse strand, counting down.
GGGTGCTAGCCACAGAGGGTTCGACAGCAGAGCCGAAGCGGAAAGTAGTTACTTGATTTGGACACTCCAGCATGAGCAGCGGCGGGACCGCCGGTACTACATAGTCGCGCTCTTGCTTATGCTGATCGCTCTTCTCATCTACATCATGGTTTAGATAGAGATGATGAAACTTGTGTGTGTGCCATGACCATGCAGTTGCACTTATTCAAGACATGACATGATCGCACTTGTGTATCGCTATTTTCAAGATGTGATCATATTTGTGTTGAATGATGATGATGATGATGGTATGACGAGACTACTGTATGTCTATGATATGATGAGAATAGTTTATGTTTAGTATGATCTGATGAAACTATTGTATAGAGCCTGTATAAATACATCACAAATACATAGAGGGGTGCAAATCTATGAAAGCACGAACATTAGCAGTAGCGCTGGAAAGCACGTAGCAGTAGCGGTGGCTTAGCAGCAGCGCTTCATCTGAACAAGCGCTACAGATAGTTACCAGTAGCGCTGGTCCTGGAAGCGCTACTGCTAATAATACTTACCAATGGCGCTGCCCATAACAGCGCTACAGCTACAACTTAGCTGTAGCGCGGTAGCAGTAACGCTGGACCCAGTGCTACTCCTATGCATATTTCAAGCGCTACTGCTAGGGTTTTCCCTAGTAGTGGATTGCTGGAGCTTGCACACTTTGTTAGCACCTTTAGGATCGACAAAACCTTCTGGTTGCATCATATACTACTCTTCTTTACGAAATCCGTTAAGGAATGCAGTTTTGGCGTTCATTTGCCAGATTTCATAAAATGCGGCAATTGCTAACATGATTCGGACAGACTTAAGCATCTCTATGGGTGAGAAATTTTCATCATAGTCAACCCTTTGTCGAAAACCTTTCGTGAAAAGTTGAGCTTTGTAGACAGTGATATTACCATAAGCGTGTGTCTTCCTCTTGAAGATCCATTTATTTTCAATGGCCTGCCAATCAACGAGCAAGTCCACCAAAGTGCACACTTTGTTCTCATATATGGATCCTATCTCAGATTTCATGGCCTCAAGCCATTTGTCGGAATCTGGGCTCATCATAGCTTCTTCATAGTTCGTAGGTTCGCCGTTGTCTAACAACATGACTTCTAGGACAGGATTACCACTCTGGTGTGGACCATGTTCTGGTTGATCTACGAAGTTTAGTAGTAACTTGATCTAAAGTTTCATGATCACCATCATTAGCTTCCTCTCTAGTTGGTGTAGGCATCACGGAAACATTTTTCTCTGGTGAACTACTTTCCAATTCGAGAGAAGGTACAACTACCTCATCAAGTTCTACTTTCCTCCCACTCACTTCTTTCAAGGGAAACTCCTTCTCTATAAGGGACCCATTCTCGGCAACAAAGATCTTGCCGTTGGATCTGTGGTAGAAGGTGTACCCAATAGTTTCCTTAGGGTATCCTATGAAGACGCACTTCTCCGATTTGGGTTCGAGCTTATCAGGCTGAAGCCTTTTGACATACGTGTCGCATCGCCAAACTTTAAGAAATGACAGCTTTATGTTTCTTGCCAAACCGTAGTTCATATGGTGTCATCTCAATGGATTTAGATGGTGCCCTATTTAACGTGAATCCGGTTGTCTCTAATGCATAAACCCAAAACGATAAAGGCAAATCGGTAAGAGACATCATAGAACGCACCATATCTAATAAAGACGGTTACGACGTTCGGACACACCATTACGTTGTGGTGTTCCAGGTGGCGTGAGTTGTGAAACAATTCCACATTCTTTTAAATGAAGGCCAAACTCGTAACTCAAATATTCACCTCCACAATCAGATCATAGAAACTTTATTTTTTTGTTATGATGATTCTCTACTTCACTCTGAAATTCTTTGAACTTTTCAAATGTTTCAGATTTGTGTTTCATTAAGTAGATATAATCATATCTACTCCAATCATCTATAAAGGTTAGAAAATAACGATACCTGCCGTGTGCCTCAACACTCGTCGGACCGCATACATCGGTATATATTATTTCCAATAAGTCATTAGCTCGCTCCATTACGGATTTTTAGTCATCTTGCCAATGAGGCATGGTTTGGAAGTATCAAATGATTCATAATCAAGTGATTCCAAAAGTCCATCCACATGGAGTTTCTTCATGCGCTTTACACAAATATGACCTAAACGGCAGTGCCACAAGTATGTTGCACTATCATTATCAACTTTGCATCTTTTGGCATCAATATTATGTATATATGTATCACTACGATCGAGATTCATTATACCATTCACATTGGGTGTATGCCCATAGAAGGTTTTATTCATGTAAATAGAGCAACAATTATTCTCTGACTTAAATGAATAACTGTATTGCAATAAACATGATCTAATCTAGTTCATTCTCAACGCAAACACCAAATAACATTTAGTCAGGCTCAACACTAATCCCGAAGGTAGAGGGAGTGTGCGATGGTGATCATATCAATCTTGGAAACACTTCCAACACACATCGTCACCTCGCCCTTGACTAGTCTCTATTTATTCTGCAACTCTTGTTTCGAGTTACTAATCTTAGCAACTGAACCGGTATCAAATACCCAGGGGCTACTATGAGCACCAGTAAGGTACACATCAATAACATGTATATCAAATATATCTTTGTTTACTTTGCCATCCTTCTTATCCACCAAGTATTTGGGGCAGTTCTGCTTCAAGTGATCATTTCCCTTGTAGTAGAATCACTCAGTTTCAGGATTGAGTCCAGCTTTGGGCTTCTTCACGGGAGCGGCAACTCGCTTGCCATTCTTCTTGAAGTTCCCTTTCTTTCCCTTGCCCCTTTTCTTGAAACTAGTGGTCTTGTTAACCATCAACACTTGATGCTCCTTCTTGATTTCTACCTCCGCTGGTTTTAGCATCGCAAAGAGCTCGGGAATCGTTTTCATCATCCCTTGCATATTATAGTTCATCACGAAGCTCTAGTAGCTTGGTGATAGTGACTTGAGAATTCTATCAATCATTATCTTATCTGGAAGATTAACTCCCACTTGATTCAAGCGATTGTAGTACCCAGACATTCTGAGCACATGCTCACTGGCTGAGCTATTCTACTCCATCTTGTAGGCAAAGTACTTGCCAGAGGTCTCATACCTCTCAACACGGGCATGAGCCTGAAATACCAATTTCAGCTCTTGGAACATCTCATATGTTCCATGGCGTTCAAAACATCTTTGGAGCCCCGATTCTAAGTCGTAAAGCATGGCACACTAAACTATCAAGTAGTCATCAGATCGAGCTTTGCCAAACGTTCATAATGTCTACATTAGCTCTTGCAACAGGTCTGTCACCTAGCGGTGCATCAAGGACATAATTCTTCTGTGCAACAATGAGGATAATCCTTAGATTACGGACCCAATCTGCATTATTGCTACCATCAAATTTCAACTTAGTTTTCTCTAGGAACGTATCAAAAAACGGGGAAGCTACATCACGATCTATTGAACTACAACATAATTTGCAACGACATTTTGACTATCTTCATGATAAATCTTAGTTCAATTAATCAAATTAGTAATGAACTCCCACTTAAATCAACATCCCTCAAGTTGTCTAAGTGATACATGATCCAAATCAACTAACCCATGTCCGATCATCACGTGAGATGGGGTAGTCATCAATGGTGATCATCTTCAGTTGATCAAATCTACTATATGACTCATGTTCGACCTTTCGGTCTCTAGTGTTTCGAGACCATGTTTGTACATGCTAGGCTCCTCAAGTTTAACCCAAGTATTCCGCGTGTGTAAATCTGGCTTAAACCCATTGTATGTGAACGTAGAGTCTATCACACCCGATCATCACGAGGTGCTTGGAAACGATGAACTTTAATTGAGCAACGGTGCATACTCGGGGAGAACACTTTTATATTGAAAGTAAGTGAAAGGATCATCTTATAATGCTACCGCCGTTCTAAGCAAAATAAGATGCATAAATGATAAACATCACATGCAATCAAAATATGTGACATGATATGGCCATCATCATCTTGTGCTTTTGATCTCCATCTCCAAAGCATCATCATGATCTCCATCGTCACCAGCTCGACACCTTGATCTCCATCATTGCGTCAAGGTCGTCTCGCCAACTATTACTTCTACAACTATTGCTAATGCATAGCGATAAAGTAAAGCAATTACATGGCGCTTGCATTTAATACAATAATTAAGAGACAGCGCTAAGTCTCCTATTGGTTCTCGATATTACAAAACATGATCATCTCATACAACAACGTATATCACATCATGTCTTGACCATATCACATCACAACATGCCCTGCAAAAATAAGTTAGACGTCCTCTACTTTGTTGTTGCAAGTTTTACGTGGCTGTTACGGGCTTCTAGGAAGAACAGTTCTTAACTATGCAAAAACCACAACGGTGATTTATCAAGTTTGCTGTTTTAACCTTTTTCAAGGACCGGCCGTAGTCAAATTTGATTCAAGTAAAGTAGGACAAATAGACACCCGCTAGCCACCTTTATGCAAACCAAGTTGCATGTCAGTCGGTGGAACCGGACTCATGTGCGTGGACATGTAAGGTTGGTCCGGGCCGCTTCATCCCACAATACCGCCGAATGAAAATAAGATGTTGGTGGTAAGCAGTATGACTATCACCACCCACAACTCTTTGTGTTCTACTCCTACATATCATCTACGCATAGACCTGGCTCATGATGCCACTTTTCGGGAACGTTGCATAGAAAACAAGACATTTCTACGCACACGCAAGATCTATCCATGGATATGCATAGCTACGAGAGGGGGAGAGCATCTACATACCCTTGTAGATCGCTAAGCAGAAGCGTTTATCACGCGGTTGATGTAGTCGTACTCTTCGCGATCCGATCATGATCAAACTGATCTAGTGCCGAACGGACGACACCTCCGAGTTTAGCACACGTGCGGCTCGATGATGTCTCCTCCTTCTTGACTCAGCAAGCGGGAGATGATAAGTGGATGGATTCACAACCAACACGACGGCGTGGTGGTGATGGTGGTGGTGGAGCACCGACAGCGCTTCGCTAAGCGTCACCGGGACGAAGTGGTGGAACTACGGAGTAACGTGAGAGAGAGGGGCGCCAAGGGCTTGGTGTGTCCTCTTGGGGCGCCCCTCCCCTCTATATATAAGTGGAGGGGCGTGGGAAACAGCCCCTCCAAGCCCTAGGGCGCAGCTAAGAGGGAGAGGACTTGGACTCCAAGTCCAATCCTATTCCTACAAGGACTCCTTCCTTTTTTGCCTTCCCTTGCCACATGGGCTTTCGAGGACTTGGTGCGCCTAGCCCAATATGTCCAGTGCACCTCCTCGTAGCCCATGCTAGCCCTTGGGTTGTAGCGAACCCACTTGTGGACTTCCGGACCCCTCCGGAATCCTCTGGAAGCTTCCCAGTATAATACCGAAAAAACTTCACCTTCGGAACCCAAAATACGACTTCCCGTACATAAATCTTTACCTCTCGACCATTCTGAGACTCCTCGTGACGTCCGGGATCACATCCGGGACTCCAAACAACATTTGGTTACCACTCATCAAATATCCCAATACTACTCTAGCGTCAACGAACGTTAAGCGGGCGACCCTTCGGGTTCAGGAATTATGTAGTCATGACCGAGACACCTCTCTAGTCAATAACCAATAGCGGGACTCGGATGCCCATATTGATTCCTACATATTTCACTAAGATCTTTTATCGGTTGAACCTTTATGACAACATACGTAATTCCCTTTGTCTGTCGGTATGTTACTTGCCCGAGATTCGATCGTCGGTATCTCTATACCTAGTTCAATCTCGTTACCAGCAAGTCTCTTTACTTGTTCCGTAATACATCATCTTGCAACTAACTCCTTATTCACTTTGCTTGCAAGCTTCTTGTGATATGTATTACCGAGAGGGCCCAGAGATACCTCTTCGATACACGGTCCCAAACTCGATTCATGCCAACTCAACAGACACCTTCGGAGGTACCTGTAGAGCATCTTAATGATCACCCAGTTATGTTGTGACGTTTGATAGCACACAAGGTATTCCTCCGGTATCCGGGAGTTGCATGATCTCATGGTCGAAGGAACGTGTATTTGACATTAAGAAAGCAGTAGCAATAAACTGAACGGTCGTATGCTAAGCTAACGGATGGGTCTTGTCCATCACATCATTCTCCTAATGATGTGATCCCGTTATCAAATGACAACTCATGTCTATGGTTAGGAAATCTTAACCATCTTTGATCAATGAGCTAGTCTAGTAGAGGCTCACTAGGGACACACTATTTTTTTGGATCCACACATGTATTTAAGTTTCCGGTCAATACAATTCTAGCATGAAAAATAAAATTTTATCATGATTAAGGAAATATTATAATAACCATTTTATTGTTGCCTCTAGGGCATATTTCCATCACTTCCCTACAGGGGTGCACCAACTTACCCATCATGCTCGATTAACTCTAGCCGAACACACGTTTTTGGGTCATGCCCGGTCACGGCTGATCGACATGTCGTATTCCTACCTAGACTCCGTAGAGAGGTCCCCGTCGGTCTACATCCTATGCGCGAGGAGGTTGTTCGGCTGCTGACCCCTAAGCACTCCCGGTCATTGCGAGGGTGATCAGGAGCAAACGGAACTCTTCCAGGATCCGCTTGCCCGAACATGCCTCAATGCTGAACTGGACCTCTGACAAAGCTTTCGGGAGAATCGTATGACACCGAGTATCCAGACTTATTCCCGCGTAGTAGTTAGTGTGAAAAGGCTAGAGGCCTACTCAGGTCAGATATCCAAAACCGTTAGCGTATAGGGAGCTCGCAGAAATGATTAGTAATCATGTCGCCCCGTCTCGCGGACTTATGACAAGGGCCAGGCCCATCCCTCTCTAGGGCGGCTCTGCCTGCTCGGCCGTGTCGCGTCATTATCTCGCGGGTACCCTCATGGTCAACCCGACTCCAATAACTCTTGCGGGTACCCCTTTGGTTGACCTGACTTCAACAAAGGACTGAGGTGAAGGTCAAAGTATCCGTGTGTCCATAACATCAACGGGAACCAAAGGAATCACCCTCAATAGATTCCTACTCGATATAACCACGAAGGTGACCTTGGAGGCATCACCCTCGTAGGGTTCACATTTGACGTGTTGCACGACAGTGTCATCATCGGGAGTGGTGAATGAGGAATCACCCTTTGTAATCCACGACTGATTAGCTACACTATAGAGGTATCATCAAGAGTGAGATTCGGGGTATCACCCTCGGCACTCGATAGTAACTCTATAGAGTCATACAACTAAAGGGGTGCCGGTGATGTGTCGGTCTCTGCACCTCGATCACACTGATCGAGTCATCTAGAAGAAAAGCATGGCAACACGAACAAGGGTGCAGGGCCACCGATGGATCACTAACCAACCTATGCTAAGCATATAGGATAACAGGTAAAGTAACAACAGCAGGTTAGAAAAGCAGACTAAGCATCAGAATAGGAGCTATCGAACAACAGTAGCAAAATCTAATGCAAGCATGAGAGAGAAAGAGTGGGCTATATAGGAATGATCAAGGGGGTTTTGCTTGCCTGGAAGCTCTGCTGCAAGTGGCTGAACGTCTACGGCGTAGTGGCTGAACGTCTGCAGCGTAGTCGTACTCAGTGGCGTCAGCGTCAGTCTCGGGGTTTACCGGAGAGAAGTGGGGGGGGGGACAGAAAATATAAAGCAAACAAATGCATCATAATGCATGCCATGGCAATATGATGTGCTAGGGGTGACCTAATGCAGTGCTACGCGTTATAGACGGAGCGGGAAAATATTTGTGAATATTTCTCGGCTTTAGGCAGTTAACGGATAGACGAACCGGAGGGGAAGGTTCCAGGTTTGCAGTGTTATAGGCATTTGACAAGTATGTGGATTGCATATTCGTATTCATCTTATTTTTGTGAGCAACTTTCATATATAAATTATTTTCATCCGAGCTACGGTTTATTCTCGATGGATTTCTAAAGTTTAACAATATTTTGGAATTATTATTAATTCAAGTTTAAAATAAAATTGCTACCTGCACATAGCAACAGCTTAGATATAGTGGCTTACAAGTGGGGTCCAATGGTTGGGTTGACCTAGTCAAAAGTTGACCAGTCAACAGGTTGTGTGGCCCACATGTCATAGGCTTAGATGTTTTAATCCAATTAATCTTTTTAACTACCAGTAGGGTCCGCATGTCATAGGCTATACCTAAACAAATAAATTAATCTAACTTATTTAATGGGGTCGTACATGTCATCTATTACTAGACTAACTTAACACTAATCTAATCCTAAGCCAAACTAACCTAAGTACTATTTAACAACACACACCTACGCACACATAGCTCACTCGGCCATGGCCAGCCGCCAGCAGCAGCGCAGCGACAAGGCAAAGCAGCAGGAAGTAGCAGCTAGCGGCAGCTACGTAGCAAGCAGCAGAGCATAGCTCGACAGCAAAAGTAGCCAGAAGCAGCGCAGCTATGCAGCAGACCAGAGCAGCGGCAGGACCAAGATGGGATCAGGCCGACCCAGACCTGGTCGTGTGGCTCCAAGGTCAATATGTGAGGCCATGGGTCAGCCCATTTCATCAAAAAGTTATGGCCTCGCTGACCCGTTGGGTACATAAAGCCGACCTAAAATTTAGCGAATTCACTCTTATAGCTTTGCTTACACAACTAGTAAAATAGCAAGATCTCATATTTTCACATTCCACATTTCTATTTGATCCACTATTTATGTCAAGGAATAATGTCTGGGGAAACACCATACCTTGGGCGATCTGCTCATGCTATATTTTTCCCGAATACGCAAGCTGCGTATCATTCCATTGATAGGTTGGAAGAGAATACATGGGTGAGCAACTTAGGTTTCATACACATTGGATGGCGATACCTAAGCGGTATGGTGAGAAGCAAGGGAGGGAGGATGCTCAGCCCCAAAGTTACATTTTATGTTCCATGAATGATCCTATCGAGCCCTTTGGCGCCGGCTCATGCCCAAAGTTTTGCCTTCTGTTGTATGTCCTCGATGACCTTGTTGTAGGTGGGTGCAGCATTGTCGAAGAGAGCTGCGTTGCGTTGTTTACAAAGTGCCCAAGAGGTGAGGATGATGATGGAGTTCAACCCTTTCCGGAGGCAAGCGGGCACACTAGCTCTTGTCGCCGTCCACCAGTCAAAGAATCCAGTAGTGCCATCAGGTGGCAGGGCAGGTATGCGGCACCATGTCATGATGTCGTGCCATATGATGCGCGAGAAGACGCAACCAACGAAGAGGTGGTGTAAGTTCTCAGTCTCCTGACTGCAAAGCTTGCAAAGGGGGTCGTGAGGTAGGTTGTGGCGTGCGTGCCGGTCGGCGGTCCAGCATCTGTTCAGGGAGGCGAGCCAGAGGAATATCTTTGCATTGGAGGGAGCCCAAGTCTTCCAAATGGGGCGCGAGAATGGCGCGATGGTGGCTCCGATGAATAGCGCATGGTAGGCCGACCACGCGGAGTAGTTGCTGTCGGCGGTCCACTTCCAAGAGAGCTTGTTAGGCTCGTTGGAGAGCTGGATGGTTTGGAGCAGCCTCCATAGCTCGACGTACTCGATGACAGCACGGGGGTGTAAGATGCTGTGGATGTCGGCGATCCAGCCTTTGTTGCTGAGAGCTTCGCTGACTAAGCGTTGGCTCCTGCGACGCCTCGGGTGAGGACGGATAAGGTAGGAGCAATCTCGGGGATGGATCGGCCATTGAGCCAATGGTCCTGCCAGAACTTGCAGGTGTTGCCGTTGCCAATGGTCCAGGTTGTGGAGGCGCGGAATAGCATAGATGCCTCGCGGTCAGACGGAAGATGAAGATGTTTCCAGGAGCGTTCCAGATCGGTGCGCTGCAGCCACAGCCATCGGGTGCGGAGGGCAACGCCGGTGCGATGAAAATCGCAGACCCCCAGCCCGCCTAGCGCAAGGGTCCGGCACACCTTTTGCCAAGAGACAATGCAACATCTGGCTTGAGCATCTTTGTTGTCGTGCCAGAGGAAGTCTTGAATGAGCCTGTTGATCTTCTTGAGGATTGCCGGGTTCAGCGCTAGCGCTAACAGAATGTGCATCGGCATGGCGGTGAGGACGTGCCGGACGAGAGCAAGTCGCTCACGAGAAAACAAAGAAGCCTTCCAGGTAGCTAGCTTCTTGGCAAGTTTTTCGATGAGTGGGAGGAGGGCGGAGGCCGGCACTTTGCGAGTTGAGAGTGGTAGCCCGAGGTATTTGATGGGAAATCCTGCCGTTGGTCAAGAGAGGGAGGCTGCAGTGATGGCGAGGTGGTCGTCGTTGCATCTGATGGGCGATGCGGAGCACTAGAGGAAGTTGGTCCGCAGGCCAGAGGCATTGCCAAACGTGTCGAGCAACATTTTGATGGCGGAGAGCTCATGGGCGTCGGCGTGGCAGAAGATGACCACGTCGTCGGCGAACATGGAGATACTGGACGCGGCGTGGCGCGTGGTTACCTGCCGGAGGATTCCCTGGTTCGTAGCGTGCTCGAGGAGTGAGTTGAGCTTGTCGATCACCATGGTGAACAGCATGGGGGAGACTGGATCTCCTTGACGCAGCCCCTGGGCATGAGCAATCGGCGGCCCGGGGGTGGCGTTGACGAGAACTCAAGTGGAAGCGATGGAGAGGAGGATCGATATCCACTCACACCAACGCTGCCAAAACCAAGGTGTCGAAGTGTCTCGAGGAGGAATGGCCATGCCACCGTGTTGAATGCCTTGGCAATGTCAAGTTTGAGGAGTACACGCGGTGCCTTGAGGTTGTGGAGGAGCCGGGCCGTCTGCTGGACGAGGAGAAAGATATCGTGCGCACTTCTTCCCGAGATGAACGCGCTTTGGTTTGTAGAAACCATATCCCGGAGACGCGGCGCGAGCCGGAGGGAGAGAACCTTGGCGACGAGCTTGGCAATGAGGTGTATAAGGTTGATTGATCGGTAGTACGCGAGTGCGGATGCATCCTGTCTCTTGGGTAGCAGGATGAGGAGTGCCTCGTTTAGCTTGCGAAACCCCATGCCGTTCATTGTGTACAGCTTGTCGAAAGTGGCACATATGTCTTCCTTGATGATGGCCCAGCAAGAGCGTAGGAATTCCGCCGTGAGTCCATCCCGGCCCGGTTCCTTGTCAAGGGGCATTGACGTCATCGCGCTCCAAATTTCATCCTCAGAGAATGGTTCTTCAAGCGGTAGGAGATCAAAGCGGCGGTGAACATGCGCAGGTTGAGTGTGTGATCACGCATGGCCTGGGATCCAATGGTGGCAGAGAAGTGGTCGAATGCCGCTTGGGCCATGCCAGGAATATCGCTGACGAAGTGGCCATGATGGTGCAACCCAAGGATGTGGTTCTTTTGGCTTCTATGGGCGGCGTGAATCTTGAGGAAAGCCGTGTTGGTGTCTCCTTCCTTAAGCCAAGAGAAGCGAGCACGCTCGCGGGCGATGGAGCACTCGAGAGAGGCCAGGCCCAAGTACTTGAGCTTTAGCTCCCGCCAAGGAACCAATCACGTAAAAACTTGCACGACAAGGAACCAATCACGTAAACACTTGCACGACAAGGAACCAAGCAAATCTAAGCTAAACAACAGTCATATGCCAAACGGCCGGTGATTGCATACTAAATACAGTACAAGAAACATACATAGTTTTTTTACGGGAACATAATTTACTTTAACAGTTTACACAGCGTTGGGCACAAACACAAGTAACTTACACATTACATTTTTATTTTTGATTGATAAACAACTTACACATTACGTTTGTATATATAGCTACTACCTGTATGAGATTGGGTCGACCCGTCTAACCCATCGGGTCGCACGATGCTGGGCCAACCCACTTAGCCAATTGGCCTTGACTTTTTGGGACGGGTCGGTGACCCAGCGAGTTGAACCGGCCCATTCCCATCTTGAGGCAGGATGAGCGGCAGCAGTGGCACGAGCGGAGCACAGCAAGATCAACGTGCGGCATGGGAGCGGAACTCCGAGCGCGTGACGCAACGGAGGCGAGCGAGCGCTGGCGCGGGCGGCAGCGCAGGTGAGCAGGGGCGCGGCTAGAGCGAGCATCGGCAGGAGCGCAGCAAGCCGTACTAGTGCGGGCGCACACTAGAAGAAGCTCCCGTCCATGCAGGCCTCGGGTGGGCACGGATATACGACGACGGATCGACAGGGTTGCGAGGGGTAGACGGAGGAGGAGCTCACTGCGATGCCGATAGTGAGGTCGGGGAGACTAGGGGTGGACCAGAGCAGCAGCAAACGCGACGAACGATGGCGATGTACGCGATAGTAATGAGCTCGATGGTGAACATACGGGGCGGCCCCGCATGATTTGGTGCCCGGGATGGACGAATTCGACGGTGGCTGTTGGCCGCTAGATCGACGACGACGGGCTACGGTTGCGCGGGCGGCTACTGTAACGGGAGAGGAAGAGCAAGGGAAGGGGGAGCAGCTAGGGTTCGGGGGGAGGCCGCGACGTCGGTCTTAAGAGCACCGGGGAGGTGTCCGATGGCCGGCACGTGGCCAGGTAAGGCCATGCAAAGCCTGCCATGGCTCCCCTGCCTCCCTGTAGTAGGAGGATGAAGGGGAGGCGGAGGTGGCTGGGCCCTTGGCACTGCTGGACATAGAGCCCACTAGTACAGTACTAGCTAGGCATTTTCTCTTTTTATTTCCTGTTAAACATTGCAACACTATTTTCTATTTATTTTATTCACCAAATGATTTTTGTTAACTATGAAACTTTGCACATAATTCAAGCACAATATTTTTAGGTGGCACAAAAAGTTTGGGGCCAAGAGGAATCCATTTTGAATTATGCTGGCATTTAAAAGAGCTGAAAAAGTGTTGTTGGACAAGTGTTTTAAAATCCAGGGGTATTTTTGGAATCCAAATGAGGCTGGTCTCATCATGACAAATACTTAGTGAATATGTGCGATATTAAGAACTATTTTGTTTCCATGTTTGAGGATGCAAATGTTTGACTGACATTTCAAATTGGAATTTAAACTTGATTTTTGGACAAGTGGTATTTTGGCTTAGCAGAACATGATGACATGGCATCATTAGCATGATATCACTGTAGCTTAACACTGGGGGTGTCACAGTGATCACCCCATTCGGGCCTGGCATATTAAGCTTCATATACCCGTAATGCGGGATTTCACGAAATTTTGAGAAACCGTCACGCCCTAGGAGGGCGTGGTAACCACTTTGAAAGGGCATGATGTGAAATGTCACCTCCTTGGATTGGTAGTTCTCTAGAGTTCCGAAGACCACATCCAGGGTGATTTTTCTGCCGCAACACACCTCTCTGCCAGGTATTATTCCTTTAAAGGAGGTGTGGCTCTGTTCTATTCGTGATCTACCGATTTGCATATTGTCTGTAGTGTCCTTTTAGATGAGGTTTAAACAGGTACCTCCGTCCATCAGAACCTTCCGAAGTCGACAACCACTAACAATTGGGTCGAGGACCAAGGCGGTTGGTCCCGCTGTTCGAAGGTTATTGGCATATCTAGCCACGCGCCTAGGGTCGCAACGTGTTGGACGGAGCTGAGCTTCCGGAGGGCTCTTTTCCTCTGGGTTTTTTACATGAAGGTTTCATAAATCATCAGGACCTCATCTTCGTCTGAGGATTTTGTCGAATGCCTATGCTCGTGCTTGCTCCCTAGGAGAGCTTTGCCTCCCCTAGCCACCTGTATCACCACCCAGCAATCTTGAAGAGTGTGAGTGGGGTAGTTGGTGTTGAGCAGAACAGAGTGTATAGGCACGACTTGTCTAGCAGGCCGTCAAGGGTAGTCTTGGATCCTATGACATGTTTTTCCTTTTCCGAGGTGGGTTGACATGCTATCTTGTCATGCTTTATCCTCCCGGTGTAGATTGAATCTGCTTGCTCTTTTTGAGCCAGCCAGCATCCTCTATGGTGCAGAATATTGACACAAGATCCAATAATTCGGAGAATGTTTGGACAGGCGCCGGGCAAGGGTGTTTAGAATGCCTTCATCTTTGCAATTATGCTGAAAAGTTACTAATATATCTGAGTCATGGTAGTCTAGTATCTTGTTCTCGATGAACAAGAACCCGACCCAGAATTGCCTGACTATTTTGTGAGGTCGCTATTGTATATAGACTAGATCCCAGACATTAGAGGGACCCGAGTTTCTCGGGCAATGCTCGATGCGGGAGGTGGGTGGGAGCAAAAATTCTATCCCCATCGTTCGCAGGCTCGAAGCCCTAACAACGTTATTCGGAGATGGGTGTGTTGATGATGGATTGGTCCAATTAATCTTGAGATATGATTCCTTGGTCTCTTCCGTTCGGTCACCTTCAAGGTCGCTCATCAGGTAATACCTCAGCCCTTGGTCCTCCATGGGGGGGATCCTTGGTCGGGGTGGGAGAAGAAATGGATGGCTTGGGTCTTACTTCCCGCTCATTGCGGCCTGGCTCTTGATGGAGGAGGCGTGATGAGATGGAAGATGATTTGGACGTGGATACGACGCCATGAAGATCTAGGTCATTGACCGATGATCCCATTGATCCTTTTTCGACCACACAGCAGAACTCTCAATGAAAGCGCCAATATCGGTACTAAAACCTACAAACCTCGGGTAGGGGGTCCTGAGCTATGGATGTCGGATCTATGGGTAACAAGACACGAAGGGGACAATATTTACCCAAGTTCGGGACCTCTCGAAGAGGTAATACCCTATGCCCGGCTTTGATTGTATTGATGATGATGTATCGAGTACAGGCTTGATCTACCTCGAGATCATAAGTTGGGTTCTAACTCTAAGGCTAGATGGTTGTAACTGTGACTGTGGTCTCTATGGACTAAACCCCTCAGTTATATAGACATTGGGAGTACCTAGGGTTACACATGGTCGGTTTCCAATCTAGGGATACACATGCTGGCAGCCGATGCAGTCGTTGGAGTGCACGTCAAGTCTTCGGCGAAGTCCACCTTGATCATGCTGAAGTATGAGCCTTCCGGATTCCTTCCTTGTAGGAACGGTGGGCCATAAGCTCGGCCCTGGACTATGGGCCAACAAGGTTGGTACCCCTTACTCTAGACACCATCACTAGGCCTTGTTTCCAAGCATTGAAATACCGTTTGTGCTCACTTTTACTACTTGCTACCTTGCTCTTTTTATTATTTGAATTACAAAAACATATATCTACTATCCATACTACACTTGTGTCACCCTCTCTTCGCCGAACTAGTGCACCTATACAATTTACCATTGTATTGGGTGTGTTGGGGACACAAGAGATTTCTTATATTTTATTGCAAGGTTGTTTAAACAGACCATCTTCATCCTATGCCTCCCACGGATTGATAAACCTTAGGTCATCTACTAGAGGAAAATTTGTTGTTGTTCTACAAAGCTCTGTGCTAGGAGGCCGAACGGAGTCTACAAGAATAAAAGTTGCGTAGTAGACATCAAGCTATTTTCTGGCGCCGTTGCTAGAGAGTTGAGTGCTTGAAGGTATATCTTTAGATCTTGCAATTGAATATTTTAGTTTCTTGTTTTTCACTAGTTTGGTTTAAAAAAGGAAACTACAAAAAATGGAAGTGAAGTTACATCAAGTTCTTTATCTTTATCATGTCTTTCTTGAAAATGATGGATCATAAAATTGTGCCAAAGTGTTAGAAGAAGAATTCAATAAAATGTTTGGCATAAAGTCTTGAATGATAAGCATGATTGCAATGTTGTCAGTATGCTTTCTATGAATATCCATAATACTAATGATGATTGCACTAGTCATGAAAAAAATTCTTACAAGCATGTCAATATTTATGGAGTGCATAAACTTTGTGAAGACATACCTTACTCGGATGATAGATTTTGTAAGAAGCATAAACATGATAAAACCAATTGGTGGCTTAAAGTGATAGATGAATTTGCTACAACATTATGCTCTCTTCATCCCATTACTTGTGAACTTTTCAATAAGGTTGGTCATCTTAATTTCCAATGCATACTTTTTCATGATCGAATCATGGAAAAATATTGTAATAACTTAATCAACCTTGTACTCTGTAATGAACTTTGTCTATTTTTGTGGTATGAAGAATTGACACATAAAAATAGTTTGTTTGAAGCATTCATGTTCACAGAATATACTGAAACTAATCTACAAGAATATGTTTATGTGGTAAATTGCAATGAGAATGCTTATGCCGCTAATTATAGGAAGACGGGAGAACGAATAGAATATAAAAGGAATACTAACGGAAGGGTAAAGATTCCCAATACCCTCCTATTGTTTCTTGTGATGAATCAGGTGACGAGGAGGAGCTTCCTATCCAACCAATCTCTTCAATAAGAAGCACTGGTACGTCTCCAACGTATCTATAATTTATGAAGTATTCATGCTATTATATTATCCTTCTAGGATGTTTTATATGCATTTATATGCTATTTTATATGATTTTTGGGACTAACCTATTAACCTAGAGCCCAGTGCCAGTTTCTGTTTTTTCCTTGTTTTTTGAGTTTTACAGAAAAGGAATACCAAACGGAGTCCAATTGACGTGCCAATTTTTTATGATTTTTTCTGGACCAAAAGAAGCCCTCGGAGTAAAAGAGTTGGGCCAGGAGAGTCCCGGGCTGCCCACGAGGGTGGGGGGCGCGCCCACCCCCTGGGCATGGGCCCCTGCCTCGTGGAAAACCCGGAGACCCTCCTGACGTGATACCTACGCCAAAAAATCCTATAAATACTGAAACCTCCAGAAAATAACCTAGATCAGGAGTTCCGCTGCCGCAAGCCTCTGTAGCCACCGAAAATCAATCTAGACCCATTCCGGCACCCTGCCGGAGGGGGGAATCCCTCTCCGGTGGCCATCTTCATCATCCCAGCGCTCTCCATGACGAGGAGGGAGTAGTTCACCCTCGGGGCTGAGGGTATGTACCAGTAGCTATGTGTTTGATCTCTCTCTCTCATGTTCTTGATTTGGCACGATCTTGATGTATCGCGAGCTTTGCTATTATATTTGGATCTTATGATGTTTCTCTCCCTCTAATTTCTTGTAATGGATTGATTTTTCCCTTTGAAGTTATCTTATCGCATTGAGTCTTTAAGGATTTGAGAACACTTGATGTATGTCTTGCATGTGCTTATCTATGGTGACAATGGGATATTCACGTGATCTACTTGATGTATGTTTTCGTGATCAACTTGCGGGTTCTGTAACATTGTGAACTTATGCATAGGGGTTGGCACACGTTTTCGTCTAGACTCTCCGGTAGAAACTTTGGGGCAGTCTTTGCAGTTTTTTGTGTTGGTTGAATAGATGAATCTAAGATTGTGTGATGCATATCGTATAATCATACCCATGGATACTTGAGGTGACATTGGAGTATCTAGGTGACATTAGGGTTTTGGTTGATTTGTGTCTTAAGTTGTTATTCTAGTACGAACTCAGAAAGAATAGCTTCGTGTTATTTTATTACGGACTCTTAAATAGATCGATCAGAAAGAATAACTTTGAGGTGGTTTCGTACCCTACCATAATCTCTTCGTTTGTTCTCCCCTATTAGTGACTTTGGAGTGACTCTTTGTTGCATGTTGAGGGATAGTTATATGATCCAATTATGTTATTATTGTTGAGAGAACTTGCACTAGTGAAAGTATGAACCCTAGGCCTTGTTTCCTAGCATTGCAATCCCGTTTACGCTCACTTTTACCACTTGCTACCTTGCTGTTTTTATATTTTCAGCTTACAAAAACCGATATCTACCATCCATATTGCACTTGTATCAACATCTCTTCACCGAACTAGTGCACCTATACAATTTACCATTGTATCGGGTGTGTTGGGGACACAAGAGACTCTTTGTTATTTGGTTGCAGGGTTGTTTGAGAGAGACCATGTTCATCCTACACCTCCCACGGATTGATAAACCTTAGGTCATCCACTTGAGGGAAATTTGCTACTGTCCTACAAACCTCTGCACTTGGAGGCCCAACAACGTCTGCAAGGAGAAGGTTGCGTAGTAGACATCAAGCTCTTTTCTAGCGCCGTTGCCGGGGAGGTGAGTTCTTGAAGGTATATCTTTAGATCTTGCAATCGAATCTTTTCGTTTCTTATTTTATCACTAGTTTACTCTATAAAAGAAAACAAACAAAATGGAATTGAGTTTGTCTCATACTCTTCAACTTTTTAATATCTTTCGTGAAAATGATGGAAAGTAAAATTGTGCCAAAGTGTTAGAAGAAGAATGCATTAAAATGTTTGGCACTAAATTTTTGAATGATGAGCATGATTGCAATGTTGTTAGTATGAACCCCTTGAATATCCATGGTACTAATGATGATTGCACTAGTCATGATGAAAATATTTCTTATAAGCATGTCGATTTTTGTGGAGTGCATAGAGTTTGCAAATACATACCAAAAAGGGAAGATAGATTTTGTAAGAGGCACAAGTACTTAGAAACTAAATGGTTGCAAGAGAGGATAAATGTTAGTGCTGAAAATTTAAAATATCTTAGCCATACTTGTGAACTTTGCAATGAACATGGTCATTTAAATATCGAATGCAAATTGTTATATGATCGAATCGTGTCCAAAAATTGTGATGATTTGATTTCCCTTGCACATCATAATGAACTTAGTCTGCTTTTGGGTTATGAAGAATTGAAACGTCAAACTAAGTTTATTCCAGAATATAACCTTGAGAAATTCCTCGATATTGATCTAGAGGAAATTTATATGTATTGTGCGGTGAATTGCATTGAAAATCCTTATATTGCCAATTACATAAAGAAAAGAAAGCAAATAGAAGATGAAGAGAACAGTAATGAAAGGGAATAGACTTCCCAATATCCTCCTATTATTTCTTATGATGAATCAGGTAACGAGGAGGAGCTTTCTATTCAACCAATCTCATCAATAAGGAGCTCCAAAAAGAGGGATAAACCTCCCAAATGAAAAAGAAAAAACGGAGAAGTAAAGGTAAAAAGGTATCCCTCCCAAATGATGTTGCTCCTACTACTCATTGTGATGATGATAATTGCTATACTATTGGTGCTATCCATACTATTAATAATGAGAGTGATTATGCTTATGATATGAAAAGGCCCAAGCTTGGGGATGCTATGTTTGATGAGGATGACACATTTTAGAATATATTTGCTGAAATTAATGTTTGTACCAAGCTTGGGGATGCTATGTTTAATGAATATGATGTTATTATCCTCCCATGTTTTGATATGCAAATCTGTCATGATGATAGCATGCTTCCTACTTATGATGATTATATTAATGAAAGTGGGTTTGGAAGAGGGTCAACTTTAGGAAGTAATGATCCCAGTATTTTGGAGGATGTTGAATCTTATTATGATATTTATGAAAGTGGATTTGGAGAGGTCATGACTTTATTTAGTAATGAATCCACTATTTCGGAAGAGGTTCCAATTGATTATTGTGATGAAACTTATGCTATAAAAAGTAGTGATGATTATATTTATAAAAGTTGTCATGATTATGATTACCCTTTTTCTGAACATTACTCCTTTAATATGGAAACAATTTATAGTATTCAAGTCCCTTTTGATACTCCCACTATTCCGAATGAGAAGAATTTTACTTATGTGGAGAGTAGTAAATTTTCTATGCAAGTAGATCATGAAAAGAATGCTTTAGGTGCTGGTTATATTGTTGAATTCATTCATGATTCTACTGAAAATTATTATGAGGGAGGAATATATGCTTGTAGGAATTGCAATAATATCAAGTTTCCTCTCTATGTGCTTAAAGTTTTGAAGTTATGCTTGTTTTGCCTTCCTATGCAAGTTGATTATCGTTCCAATAAGTTGTTTGCTCACAAAATCCCTATGCATAGTAAGTGGGTCAGACTTAAATGTGCTTTCCATGTGTTTCATGATGCTCTCTTTATGTTTCAATTCTTATCTTTTATGCGAGCATCATTGAAATCATCATGCCTAGCTAGGGGCGTTAAACGTTAGCACTTGTTGGGAGGCAACCCAATTTTATTTTTGTTCTTTGCTTTTGGTTCTGTTTAGGAATAAATAATACATCTAGATTCTGTTTAGATGTGGTTTTATGTTTTAATTAGTGTTTTTGCCAAGTTAAACCTATAGGATCTTCTCGGATGATAGTTACTTGATCTTGCTGAAAATTCCAGAAACTTTCTGTTGACAAAAACAATTGTTAAAAATCACCAGAACGTGATAAAATACTGATTCCAATTGAAGTAGATCAATAAACAAATTATCTAGGTCTTCCTATTTTGGTAGAAGTTTTTGAGTTCTAGAAGTTTGCGTTAGTTACAGATTACTACAGACTGTTCTGTTTTTGACAGATTCTGTTTTTCGTGTGTTGTTTGCTTATTTTGATGAATCTATGGCTAGTAAAATAGTTTATAAACCATAGAGAAGTTGGAATACAGTAGCTTTTAACACCAATACAAATAAATAATGATTCCATTACAGTACCTTGAAGTGGTGTTTTGTTTTCTTTCGCTAACGGAGCTCACGAGATTTTCTGTTAAGTTTTGTGTTGTGAAGTTTTCAAGTTTTGGGTAAAGATTCGATGGACTATGGAATAAGGAGTGGCAAGAGCCTAAGCTTGGGGATGCCCAAGGCACCCCAAGGGTAATATTCAAGGACAACCAAGATCCTAAGCTTGGGGATGCCCCGGAAGGCATCCCCTCTTTCGTCTTCGTTCATCGGTAACTTTACTTAGAGCTATATTTTTATTCACCACATGATATGTGTTTTGCTTGGAGCGTCGTTTTGTTTTATTTTGTTTTGCTCGCTGTTTGAATAATATCCCAAGATCTGAAATTCTTAAATGAGAGAGAGTCTTCACAAAGCTACATAATTATTTAACTATTCATTAATCTTCACTTATATCTTTTTGGAGTAGTTTGTCATTTACTCGTGTGCTTCACTTATATCCTATGAGTAAATGGTTGAATGATTTGAATGTCATAAATCCGAAATTATATATGTTTCATATGCCTTTCCCATGGGGAGTAATGCCTTCACATATAAGAAGTAGAGGTGGTAATTTTTTTTGAAGGTTAGCAAACATTGTATTGGTCACTTGAACAATTCATGAAAGAATATTGAAGGAAGAGAGATTTCACATATAAATATACTATCTTGGACATCTTCTATGATTGTGAGCCCCATTAATTATTTTCAAACCTGAGCAAATTAGTTGAAGTTGGACAAGGAAGACAACATAATGAGTTATGCTTGGGTATATTTGTATAGAAGTTATATTGTTATGGATCCTCTAACATGTGGTGCTTGCTATTTAGAATCCTTTGCTAGCCAAAATATCTGTACTAAGCGGGAATACTGCTTGTGCATCCAAATTCCTTGAACTAAATTTATTCCATGAGTGTCCACCATATCTACCTATATGCGGTATTTACCTGCCGTTCCAAGTAAATTTGCATGTGCCAAACTCTAAACCTTCAAATAATAATCTGTTTTGTATACCCGAATCGCTCATGTAGCGACTAGGGGCTGTCAGTATCTTCCATGCTTGGTCGGTTATTCTCACGATGAGTGGACTCCGCTCATCATTCACGAGAAAATGGCTGGTAACTGGGGTGCCCAGTCCTATGATCAAAAGATCAAAAACAAAATCACAAATAATTTAAACTAAACTCCCCGAGGATTGTTGATAGTTGGACGACACCCGTTGTTTCGGACAAGCCGTGGAGTGTGACTGTTGGTGGAGGGGGAGTAAAATCTTTACCTTTCTGTTTGGGAACTGCCTATAATGTATCTAGTATGGAAGATATTGGGAACTCTTGGTCGTTATCTTGACAATGAAAGCATACCTCTCAAAATTATTTTCATCTCCGTTTAAAGCTTCGAGCTCTGGCACCTCTGCAAATCCCTGCTTCCCTCTGCGAAGGGTCTATCTTTTACTTTTATGCAAGACTCAGTAGTATTCCTTCTCATTCCAACCTACTCTTTAGTTGGCAAGCATCATGTGATGGGGAAAGATCTAAGCATATATGGCCATTCAAATATATTTGATCATGAATTATTATTGTTAACAATTATCTATATGATAAGTAAGTTGGGAGGCGAAACATTAAGCCCCTATCTTTCTCTGTGTTCGATGGATGCTATTTGTTCTAAAAATATGCTTTGAGTGGTAGCAATCATGGAAGACTATATGATAGTTGAGTATGTGGGATTTGCTAAATCAAAGCTCTGACATAGACCCTTCCTGAAAATAAGATGAATTGCAATTGTTTGATGACTGAGAACATAGTTTGTTAGTTCTCAAGAAAGTTTATGGTCTATGCTTTAACATGTGAATAGCTTGTTACTTGACCATGAAAAGTTTTATGAGTTGAGCAACTGTTATGACATATAATGATGCTAGAAAAATTGATTGAAATTATCATTGATCAAACTTGTGCACCTGCTAGCATTCACACTTCATAAATTATTTCTTTTATCATTTACCTACTCGAGGACGGGCAGGAATTAAGCTTGGGGATGCTGATACGTCTCCAACGTATCTATAATTTATGAAGTATTCATGCTATTATATTATCCTTCTAGGATGTTTTATATGCATTTATATGCTATTTTATATGATTTTTGGGACTAACCTATTAACCTAGAGCCTAGTGCCAGTTTCTGTTTTTGTCCTTGTTTTTGAGTTTTACAGAAAAGGACTACCAAACGGAGTCCAATTGACGTGCCAATTTTTTATGATTTTTTTAGACCAAAAGAAGCCCTCGGAGTAAAAGATTGGGCCAGGAGAGTCCCGGGCTGGCCGGGCATGGGCCCCTTCCTCGTGGACAACCCGGAGACCCCCCTGACATGAGACCTACGCCAAAAAATCCTATAAATACTGAAACCTCCAGAAAATAACCTAGATCGGGAGTTCCACTGCCGCAAGCCTCTGTAGCCACCGAAAACCAATCTAGATCCGTTCCGGCACCCTGCCGGAGGGGGGAATCCCTCTCCGGTGGCCATCTTCATCATCCCAGCGCTCTCCATGACGAGGAGGGAGTAGTTCACCCTCGAGGCTGAGGGTATGTACTAGTAGCTATGTGTTTGATCTCTCTCTCTCTCGTGTTCTTGATTTGGCACGATCTTGATGTATCGCGAGCTTTGCTATTATATTTGGATCTTATGATGTTTCTCCCCCTCTACTTTCTTGTAATGGATTGAGTTTTCCCTTTGAAGTTATCTTATCGGATTGAGTCTTGAAGGATTTGAGAACACTTGATGTATGTCTTGCATGTGCTTATCTGTGGTGACAATGGGATATTCACGTGATCTACTTGATGTATGTTTTGGTGATCAACTTGCGGGTTCTGTAACATTGTGAACTTATGCATAGGGATTGGCACACGTTTTTGTCTTGACTCTCCGATAGAAACTTTGGGGCAATCTTTGAAGTTCTTTGTGTTGGTTGAATGGATGAATCTGAGATTGTGTGATGCATATCGTATAATTATACCCATGGATACTTGAGGTGACATTGGAGTATCTAGGTGACATTAGGGTTTTGGTTGATTTGTGTCTTAAGGTGTTATTCTAGTACGAACTCTATGATAGATCGAACGGAAAGAATAGCTCATGTTATTTTACTACGGACTATTGAATAGATCGACAGAAAGAATAACTTTGAGGTGGTTTCGTACCCTACCATAATCTCTTCGTTTGTTCTCCGCTATTAGTGACTTTGGAGTGACTCTTTGTTGCATGTTGAGGGATAGTTATATGATCCAATTATGTTATTATTGTTGAGAGAACTTGCACTAGTGAAAGTATGAACCCTAGGCCTTGTTTCCTAGCATTGCAATCCCGTTTACGCTCACTTTTACCACTTGCTACCTTGCTGTTTTTTATATTTTTAGATTACAAAAGCCTGTATCTACCATCCATATTGCACTTGTATCACCATCTCTTCGCCGAACTAGTGCACCTATACAATTTACCATTGTATTGGGTGTGTTGGGGACACAAGAGACTCTTTGTTATTTGGTTGCAGGGTTGTTTGAGAGAGACCATCTTCATCCTACACCTCCCACAGATTGATAAACCTTAGGTCATCCACTTGAGGGAAATTTGCTACTGTCCTACAAACCTCTGCACTTGGAGGCCCAACAACGTCTACAAGGAGAAGGTTGCATAGTAGACATCAAGCTCGGACAAAGTAATTAAACCCACACATGATGTGGTGAAGAAGAAAAGAAGAAAAAATAGAGGTAAAAAGGTATCTCTCCCAAATAATGCCGCTCCTACTATTGTTGTACCTCATGAGAATGAATCAAATATAATTGTGGAAGATGATACACTTGATGATGATTTTGTTATGCCTATTACTTGTTGTGATAGTTATGATTGGGAAGAGAGTGATACTTCTTATAATCTTGAAAATCTTTTTGGCACCAACTTGGAAAACTATGATGATAGTAATTGTTATACTATTGGTGCTATTCATACTATGGATGACAGGAGTGATTATGCTAATGATATGCAAAACCAAAAGCTTGCGGATGCTATGTTTGATGAGAATGATATGTTTGAAAATTTATTTGCTACAAATAATGTTTATCCAAAGCTTGGGGATGTTATGCTTAATTAAGATGATATTTTTAGCCCCCCTACATTTAATGATCAAATTTGTTATGATGATTGCATGCCTCCTATTTATGATTGCAATATTTATGAAAGTGGGTTTGGAAGAGTGTCAACTTTAGATAATAATTATCCCACTATTTTGGAGGGTGTTGAATCTTATTACAATGATAAAAGTGGATTTGGAGAGGTCATGATTTTATTTAGTAATGATTTCACTATCTTGGAAGAGGTTTCAATTGATTATGATGAGAACATGTTGCTACTGATGATGATTATTGTGATGATACTTATGTTATAAAAAGTAGTGATGATTATCTTTATAAAACTTGTCATAAATATGATTGCCCTTCTACTGAACATTACACTTTTAATGTGGAAACAATATATAGTATTCGGGTTTCATATGATACTCCCACTATCAAGAATGAGAAAGAGAATTGCTTATGAGAATAGTAATAAAAATTCTATGTTTTTGGATCATGAAAGGAATGCTTTATGTGATAGTTATATTATTGAATTCATTCATGATGCTACTGAAAATTATTATGAGAGAGGAAACAATGGTTTTACATATCTCCATAATATCAAGTTTCCTCTCTATCTGTTGAAAGTTTTGAAGTCATGCTTGTTTTGCCTTCCTATGCTAGTTGATTCTTGCTCCCATAAGTTGTATGCTCAAAAAATCCCTATGGATAGGAATTGCGTTAGGCTTAAATGTGCTGGTCATATATGCTTCATGAGGTTCCCTTTATGTTTCAATTCTTTACTTCTATGTGAGCATCATTGAAATCATCACGCCGAGCTAAAAAGGCATTAAAGAAAAGAGCTTGTTGTGAGTCAACCCTGTATTTCAACCTACTGTTTTTGAGTGTTCACATTATTAAGCTACTATAGTAATAATGTTTTATAGCTATTGTTTCAATAATGTGCCACGTAAAGCCTTTGGGATGATTTAGATGATAGTTGAATTGATTCTGTGCAAAAACAGAAACTTTTGCTCTCAGTCCAAAAATTACTATAATTCACTGGAATGTGATTTTGATCTGAAATTTTTACACATGATTGACATACAAATTTCTTATGGTGTGCTATGTTTTTAGGATTTTTAGAGTTACAAAAGTATGGTTTTTGTTCAGATCATTACAGACTATTCTATTTTTGAGAGATTCTATTTTCAAACGCATAGTTAACTTGTTTTATAGTTTCTATGGCTTATATTGGTCAATATAAATTGTGGAAATTATAGAGTGCATTAGGCATAATGTGAGAACAATTATGAATCTTGTCTTGACAGTACCAAAGTGAATTATTTATTATTTATCATACTAACCTATCTCACGAGTTCCGTTAAGTTTTGTGTGATTGAAGTTTTCATGTTTTGGGTGAGATTTTGATATGAGGAGAATAAGGAGTGGAAAGACCCTAACCTTGGGGATTCCCAAGGCACCCCAAGGTAATATTTAAGGAAGACTCAAGTGTCTAATCTTGGGAATACCCCAGATGGCATCCCCTCTTTCGTCCTCAACATTATCGGTAACCTCACTTGGAACTATTTTTTTATTCATCACATGATATGCGTTTTGCTTGGAGCGTATTTTCATTTTGTTTGTTGTTTGAATAAAATACTTCACTCTGACATCTTGGTTTGGAGAGTCTTCATAGAGCTACTTAATTGTTTAACTACTCATTCATCTTCACTTATATCTTTGGAGTAGTTTGTCATTCACTCTTGTACTTCACTATTATCTTAAGAGTAAATTGTTGAATGAATTGAATATCATAAATATGAAATTATACATGTTCCAAATGCTTAGTAGTAGTTTCACATTGGGTTAGAAAGTAAAATCTATTGAAGTTTGACAATCACAATATTGGTCATACAAGCAATTCATGGAAGATCGTATATGGAAGAGAAAAATTCACATACAAACATATTATATTAGACATCTTTTATGATTGTGAATACCCATTAATTATTTCCAAACTTTGTCAAATTAGTTGAAGTTGTACAAGGAAGACAATTTAATGAGTTATGTTGTTTGCATAGAAGTTATATTGTTATGGATCCTCCAACATGTGGTGCTTGTTTATATATTCTTTGCTAGCCAGAAATTTCTGTACTAAGTGGGAATGCTGCTTGTTCATCCAAAATCCTGGAGCCAAGTTTCTTCCATGAGTGTCCACCATACATACCTATATATGATATTACCCCGCCGTTCCAAGTAAATTTGCTTGTGCCATCTCTAAAATCATCAAAAAACATCTGCTTTGTGTGCACATACCACTCATGGAGCAACGAGGCGGTCAATATCTTCCATGCTAAGTGGGTTATTCTCATGATGAGTGTTTATTCACTTGACTTGCATGAGAGAGGATGGTAATTGGGATGTGCAGTCCCGTGAAACAAAAATAAAGGAAGATATAATATAACAAACTCCCCTTGGAAAGCTGATTGTTTGGAGGGCACTTTGAATTCGGCTAGCAGTGGCTTATGTTTGTATGGTTGAGTGGGGGGGTAAACTTTTCATTTCCGCATGGGAACCACCGATAATGTGTTTAGCATGGAAGATATTGAAATACTTTGTCATGACGTTGACAAGAAAAGCACACCACTCAAAATGTATTCTTCTCTGTTTTAGGCAATGAGCTCTGGCACATAAGCAAATCCATGCTTTCCTCTATGAAGGGCCTATCTATTTACTTTTCATGTTGAGTCAACTTCTTATTCCAACCTTAATTATTCTCCACTTGGCAAGCATAATGTGGTGGGAAAGATCTAGACACATATATCTAGTCAAATATATTTGATCATGAATTATTATTGTTGACAATTATCTCTATGATAAGTAAGTTGGGAGGCGAAACATTAAGCCCATATCTTCCTATGTGTTCTATGGATGTTATTTGTTCTGAAAATATGCTTTGAGTACTAGCAATCATACAAGACTATATGATAACTGAGTTGTGGAGCTTTTACTTAGATATTGCTGAAAATAAGATACATTGAATTGTTTGGAGACTAAGAACACAGGTTGTTAAGTTTCAAGAGGATGCATTATTTGAACCATAACATGTGAATTGAATGCTATTTTATCATGATGTGTTTTATGAGAAAGGATTGTTGTTTATGATGCTCGGAAAGTGATTTGAACTTATCAATGATCAAACTTATGCACTATGATAGCATTCATACTTTATAAATTATTCCTTTTATCATTTACCTACTGGAGGATGAGTAGGAATTAAGCTTGGGGGCATTGATACGTCTCCAACATATCTATAATTTATGAAGTATTCATGCCATGTTTACAACAATTTTTATATGGTTTGGGTGCACTTTTATATTATTTTTGGGAAATAACATATTGATCTAGTGCCTAGTGCCAGTTTTTTGGGTATTTTTTGTTTCGTAGAAAATCCTTACTAAACGATGTCCAAATGCCACAAAAATTTACAGTGATTTTTTTGGACCATAGGAGACCTCCGAAGCTTCGAGGAAGGATCAGAAGACCCACGTGGGAGTCACGAGCTCAGCCCACACGCCCTGGGGGTAGGGAGTTTCCTCTGAGCTCGTGGGTCCCATGTAACTCCGATTAGCGTGTAACCAACATCGGAAATTCTCATAAATCGGGAAACCCCCAGAAAAATCCTAGAACTTTGATGCCGCCACCGTAATCCTCTATCCCGAAGAGATCTTGATCAGAGCCCTTTTGTAGCACCCTGCCAGAGGGGGAAATCATCACTGGAGGCCGTCTTCATCATCCTGACGGTCTGCATGACAAGGAGGGAGTAGTTCACCCTCGGGGATGACGGTATGTACCGGTAACTATGTTTTTGATCTCTCTATCTCTCTCTCAAGTTCTTGATCCAGCAAGATCTTGATGTACCACGAGCGTTGTTAATTGTCGGTGTGGAATGACACCTATGGGATCACAAGAATACCTACTACGGTTGCCGGGGCGCGGGGTTGCGTGAAGAGCAGGATTAGTAACCAGCACGAGGATCGTTTACGCAGGTCGGGCCGCGAGGATGCGTAAAACCCTAGTCCTGCTTTGGTGGGTGTATTTCAGAGAGTTATTGAGCTCTCGAACTAGCTGTGGTGAGTGTGTGGTTCGAAAGAGCCGAATCCTTCTCCAGTATGCCATGGGCCTCCTTTTATAGTCGAAAGGGGCTGCCACAGTGGCACACAGGAGGTGGAAAGGCGCACAGTGCTATGAGCTTATCGCTCGTATTACAGGACAAGACACATTTAATGCATAGCTCAGGTGTCCCCTTGCTTTACCGGGGACAGGGGCGAGGCCCGTCCCGTCCGTCGCCGCTCCTCCTTGCTTCGACACGCGCCCTGGCTAGCGACGCATGTGGTGCCACGTAGGCAGGCAGGCAGCTGAGGTGGCGCGGTGATGGAGCCTCCACGAAGATCTGCATGCCGCCACGCAGGCGCTTGATCAGTTGGCCTGGGAGCTGCATGTTGCCACGCAGGTGCCCGCCCAGCTGGTTGGGCTGGCAGCTGCATGTGAACGGTGGTGGAGACTTGGTTGGTGCGGGCCTGGTAGTGGCCCTGCTGGCGTCCTCGGTGAGGGCCTTGCCGGGTGGCCCGGTAAGGGTCTTGTCGTGGCGCGGTGTCGTCCCCAGCAAGGACCTTGCCGGGGGTCTGGTGGCCTTCCTCGGCAAGGATCCTACCGAGGATCGTCGTCTTCTAACCCTCATCTGATCTTGAGTGTTCATTGTCTTCACAAAGATCTGCATGCCACCATGGAGGTGCCTCCCGAGCCCTCGCCCAACGCGATGTTGGAGACCGTGGGCTCAAGGGTGGCTTGCTCTGTTGGTGTGGGGCGAGCTGCCCCAGCAAGGGTCTTGCCGGGGCTGCCGAGGCTGCCCCAGCAAGGGTCTTGCCGGGGGAACGTGCTTCGCCCCTCTGCTCTTTGTGGTTTTGGCCTTGGCGTTGCTCTGGTTATCTTGGGCTTCGGTCTTACCTTGGCTCACCTCCCCTGTTCTACTTGGCGTGACCGTGGGCGCGGCTCCGACTGCCCGTGGACAGGTAAAGGGGTACAAAAGTGCGCCCCTCCTTTTGTACACCGATAGGAGCCCCCGGGCCTGGGCCACACATAAGCGCGACACGTTGTTGGGCCAGGCCCAAAACGGTGCGCGGGCAGGCGGGGCGGTTTTTACCGCGGTAAAACTTTTCGCGCACTGCGCTTCCCATGACCCGCGCGCGGCGCGGCGTGGCGTGGAGGGGTGCGCGTGACGTGGGCGGCATGCATGGGTTGCGCGTCACATCGCAGTAAATGGGCAGCTCGCGCCTTCCCCATGCAAGGAGGGAGGCGTGGAGGCGCGGCTTATTTACTGCGCGGGGCCGGGTTGCGGTCTCCAAGGCGTCCACACCCCACGATCACGGGGTGGGGAGAGGTCACTTCACCCGTCCCTCGATTCTGCACGTTTGCCACGCGTCCTGTATGCGCTTGGGGTGGCAAGCAGTGGAGGCGGGAAACCGGGCCGTCGCTGGTTGGGGCAGCGGGTCGGCCTCGATTCCCTGTGCCTCTGGTGGCTGGATTGGCCGAGCGGGGCGGCCGAGCCCCGACCCCGCCCCTTTATAAGGAGGGGGAAGGGGGGAATGGCATCCCGCACTCTTCTGTCATCTATCTCCTCCTGCTTCCGCTTCTTCCTTTCACTCGCCATGGAGAAAGGGAATCCTGGTCCTTCGTCGGTGGCGGCGAGGGTCGCCGCTCGACAGCGCGTCCCTCCCCCTCCTGAGCCCGCGGTGGTGGAACCGGCCGCGAGGGGAAGGGGGGCGAGGCCGGGGCAGAGGTCATAGTGCTCGGGGAAGAGGAGGACAGGGCGGCGCGCCGCCTTCGCCCCCGCCAATGATGCCTTTTCTGATGGAAGGCCATGTTGGAGACCAGCCCCGCGAGTTCTTCATCAGGCTGCGCCGGCCTCCGTGTCGCCGTCTTCGTCTTCCCGCCCCGTTTGCTCGGGGATGGAGCGTGACCCGCCCCAATCCCTCAGATTGCACATGAGGGGCTGTGGGAATGGGGGCACGCGGGTCGACGTCGACTTCCCGGCTCCTCGGGTCATGTACCTCCGTCGTGGATGGAAGACGTTCGCCCGCATCCACAGCCTGATGGCGGGGCTCATCCTCTACTTCAAATTAATGGAGGACGGCCTGCTCTCCGTCAAGGTCTTCGGAGACTTCGGGACTCGCCTGAAGTGCTGCGTGGAGAGCTCCTCCGACGGAGATTCCGACGATGGAAGCTCTTCCTCGAGCGAAAGTGACGAGGACGACAGCGGGGCAGATGACGGGGACGAGTCCGACTAGGCGTCGGACGCCCCGCGCCTAGGCGGGTGCGGCAGCAGCAGCATCTGCACCTGGCCGCTCTTCCGGCAGAGTTTTGCCGGGGGTGGGGCCAGCTCCTTGAACTTCTCGGGGCCGTCTCCTTGGGCGGCTGGCGTTGGGAGGTTGCTGAAGAGGAAGAGGGCGGGCGGCAAGGCCGTCAACTCGGAGTACGCGGGCACCGACGCCTTCATCGCGTATTGCCGGTCCTGCCGCCTCGTCTTCCAGCTCCTTTCCCGGCACCATCATCACCGGCCCACCCGTGGGCGGCCACCGAGGTGTTCTCTTGGTGCTTTCTGCTGCTCGTAGCTCACCTAGGCGCCCCTTTTGCCCTTTCACCTCCTTGACCTGCCTCCTGAGGAGAGGGACAAGAAAGGAATCACGGGCATCTTATCTCTTTTTTAATCTGCAAGCCTTCGGGCCTTGTTAAATTTAAAGCTTGTAACCCCCCTCGTTCATGTTCTTCATTTCGTACGGACTGTACCTGTGTGGGATGCTTTTAATGAAAAATGGATGTTTGCCAGGTTTTTTGTTCGTGAGTAGACCCCGTGACAAGGAGCGAATCCTTGTTACAATTTAAGATAAACATTTTCACCCGGCAACAGGCCTTGCTGTTCCCCCACTTCGCTCGACCATTCTCGCGCCCTTGGTGGAGGCAGGGATGAAGCAGGCTTAGGCTCCTCGTTCTACTTCCTTGCCACCGTGACTACAACCAAATCCGGGCCCAGGAGATAATCCTTGGGTATAGAAAAGGGGAGCACGATGGCCTAGAAATAAAACGAGGTTTCACATATCCCAGTTCCGTTCCGAAATGCATGATAGAGGATGAAAGACTTATCTGGATCTGCAGCCCCCGGCAACCTTGTCTTGCCGCGGTTGGATCCTTGTGCTTGCAGCCCCCGGCAACTCTGGTTTGCCGGGGTCGGCACGCCGGTCCGTTTCCTTTCTTCCAAGTAGCTCAGCAGAAGTGCTCATGTGCCCTGCGAACCAAAGGAGGACAGAAAAGAAACAGATAGACGCGCACTCGACCTCTAGGCTAGGGGTTAGTCACCGCTAAGCACTATCAACCCTAACCAAGGAAGAGACTCGACCTAGCATGCATGCTATAACTTAGGGCATCAGCGCTTCATTTATTTATGCTCACGGTCTGCGCCTAGCTTTGTACGAAGGGTTACATACCTTGCCGGCAAAGCTTGTACAAAAGGTGGCTTGCCGGGAGGCCCGGCAAGCCGCGCCTTACGGGTAAAACTTGCAAAGATGCTCGATGTTCCAGGAGTTGCTCACGGGGACAACATCTTTGGTCTCCAGGCGGACTGTGCCGGGCCTGGTGACTCGCATTACCCGATAAGGGCCTTCCCACTTTGGCGTCAACTTGCCGGAATTCTTGGCCGACTGAACGCGCCGAAGAACAAGGTCGCCTTCCTCAAAGCTTCGGGCATGAACCTTGCGGCTATGGTAGCGGCGCAAGGCTTGCGGGTAGCGTGCTGCTCTCACAGCCGCCCGAAGACGATCTTCCTCAAGGAGCGTCGCATCATCTTGGCGCAACTGCTCTTGCTCAAGCTCATCATAAGCGAGCACTCGTGGTGACCCGTATATGAGTTCCGTGGGGAGAACTGCTTCTGCCTCGTATACCAGGGCAAATGGTGTCTGGCTGGTGGCTCGATTTGGCATCGTCCTGATCGACCAAAGAACCGCCGGTAATTCATCAATCCAGTGCCTTCCGCTCTTGCGCAACTTGTCAAAAGTCTTTGTTCTTAGGCCTCGCAACACTTCAACATTTGCCCTCTCCGCTTGGCCGTTGCTCCATGGGTGTGCCACAGAAGCAAAACAGACCTTGCTGCCGAGGTCTTGAATGTATTGCATGAAGGTGTGGCTTGTGAACTGCGTGCCGTTGTCGGTGATGACTCTGTTTGGCACACCAAAACGGCAGACCAGTCCCTTGAAAAACTTGACAGCTGACTGAGCAGTCACCTTTCTCACTGCTTCCACCTCCGGCCACTTTGTGAACTTGTCGATTGCAACGTTCAAGTACTCAAAGCCCCCGACAGCGCGGGGGAAAGGGCCCATTATATCGAGCCCCCAGACCGAGAATGGTCAGGAGAGAGGGATTGTTTGAAGGGCTTGAGCTGGTTGATGAAGCTTCTTTGAATGGAACTGACACGCTTCACACTTGGTTACTAGTGCCATCGCATCCTGGAGGGCGGTGGGCCAGAAGAAACCTTGCCGGAACGCCTTTCCGGCAAGGGCCCTCGACCCTATGTGGGAGCCACATATGCCTCCAGGTATCTCTGCCAGCAGCTCCAGTCCTTCCTCCCGGGGATGCACTTCAATTTCACGCCGTTCGGCCTTCTCCTGTACAGGACGTCGTCGACGAACTGGTACAGGGCGGACCGGCGGGCTACTTTTTCCGCTTCCTCCTGCTGCTCAGGAAGTTCCCCTGTTTGGAGGAATCGGACAGTATGTTGTGCCCGTGCCGGAGCCTGTGGCTCGACGGCATGGACCAAAGGCATTTCCTCAGACATGGGCATGGCGGTCTCCATGGCCAGAGCTTGATGCCCTGCCGGAGCCAGTTGCCCTTTGGCAGGCTCAGCGTCCGCGGCAGCACCGTTGCCGGCAGCCCCAGGGGGCTCGGTAGGAATGTACTTGCCGGGATCTGACTTCCTCCGCTTGTTCTGCCCCGTTGATGGTTCGACGGATGGTTGAGTTAACCGGAGCAAAAAGGTACCTGGTTCCACAGGTAGCTTGAATGCAGCATGCTTTGACAGGTAATCAGCAATGTCGTTCTCCATTTGGGGGACGTGCTCCGCTTGGATACCGTCAAAGCGTTCCTCCAGCTTCCTCACCTCATCTACGTAAGCCTCCATCAATGGGCTCTGATAATCCTTGTTGACCTGCCTAACAACAAGCTGCGAGTCACCCCTGACGATGAGCTTCTTAACCCCGAGGTCTGCCGCGATCCTGAGACCGGCGAGCAATCCCTCGTACTCAGCAGTGTTGTTGGTGGACATCTCCCTGGGGAAGTGCATCTGGATCACGTACTTGAGGTGCTCTCCGGTGGGTGCGACGAGCAGCACACCGGCACCGGCGCCTTGCATCGAGAAAGCCCCATCAAAGTACATGATCCAGTCGCGGTCTGCTTCCTTCCCGGGGAGAGTGGTCTCCAGGATTTCTTCGTTAGGCGTTGAGGTCCATTCTGCAATGAACTCCGCCAAGACTCTGCTCTGGATTGTCGAGGTACTTTCAAACTTCAAACTGAAACTTGATAACTCCAAGGCCCATTCCACCATCCTTCCGGTTGCATCTGGGTTATGCAGTATCCGTCGCAACGGGAGGCGGGTGACGACAGTGATCTCGTGGGCTTGGAAGTAATGACGCAGCTTCCTCGAGGCCATAAGGAGGCCGAAGAGCAATTTCTGCACACCGGAGTACCTCGATCTAGCTCCCTGCAAGAGGGAGCTGACAAAGTAAACCGGGTGCTGCATCATCTTCTTCTTCTGCACCACCTCACTCAACTGCGCGGGCACTGCCTTGGTGGCATCAGACTCTGCCGGGGGCCTCGCCTTGCCGGCCCCAGGCCTTGCCGGGGGAATCTTTGGCTTGCCATCCACTTGTTCGGCCGCCTTCACTGTCTCCTCGTCGACCTCCCTCTGTGCCACCAGTGCGGCACTGACCACTTGATTCGTCGCCGCTAGATACAGCAGCAATGACTCTTGTGGTTTAGGCGCAACCAGTATTGGCGTGGAGGAAAGTTATTTCTTCCGATCCTGCAATGCTGCCTGAGCTTCTGGGGTCCACTCCATTGGGCCTGCCTTCTTCAAGATTTTGAAGAAAGGAAGGGCGCGCTCGGCGGACTTGGAGATGAATCGGCTCATGGCGGCGACGCAGCCGGTGAGCCGACGGACATCCTTGATCCGCTTGGGCGCCTCAAGCTGCTCAATAGCCTTGATTTTGTCTGGGTTTGCCTCGATCCCGCGCTGCGACACAAAGAACCTGAGAAGCTTGCCGGACGGAACGCCGAAGACACACTTCTCAAGGTTCAGCTTGAGGTTGATCTTGCGCAGGTTGGCAAATGTCTCTTCCAGATCTTGCACAAGAGTTGCCCCGTCTTTGGTCTTGACCACTATGTCATCAATGTATGCTTCCATATTTCTATGGACCTGGGGTTCAAAGCCAATTTGAACTGCTCTTGCAAACATCGAGCCAGCACTCTTCAACCCGAAAGGCATCCGCAAAAAGCACTCTTCATCTTCTCTTGTCATGAAGATTTGGGGGTAGCCCGAGTAGGCGTCGAGGAATGACAACAGATCACACCCGGCCGTGGAGTCGACAATCTGGTCGATGCGCGGCAATGGGAAGGGGTCCTTAGGACAAGCCTTATTGATATCTGTGTAGTCAATACACAACCTCCACTTCCCATTTGCCTTGCGCACCACTACCGAATTGGCCAACCACGTCGGGTGGAGCACTCCTCTCACCAAGCCTGCCACTTCCAACTTCCTGATCTCCTCTGTGATGAACTCCTGCCTCTCCAGAGCCTGCTTTCTGACCTTCCGCTTGATGGGCCGCGCATGAGGACAGACAACAAGGTGGTGCTCAATCACCTCCCTGGGAACACCGGGGATGTCGGATGCTTGCCACGCAAACACGTCGACATTCGTCCGCAGGAAGGTGACGAGCACGCCTTCCTATTTGCTGTCGAGCATGGAGCCTATGGTGAAGGCCCCTCCCGTGCCATCCTCCCTGACGGACACCTTCCTGGTCTGCGACGGCTCAGCTCTGGATTTCTTGCTCTTGCCGGTAGAGCTCTCTGGCACGTCCTCGACGGTAGCACAACACTCCGAGGATGTGCGCTTGCCGTAGTGGATGCGAGAGGTCTTGCCGGGCTTCTTCTTCCCTCTCGGGCCTTCAGCGGCAGGAGCAGGTGCCTTGATGGCAGCTGCTGCAATAGCTTCTCGGTAGAGTTGGTCGGCGCCAATGAGCGCGTCCTTCTTGTCGGAGGGGACGGAGATGATGGTCAACGGCCCGGGATCTTTAGCATGTTGTAGGCGTAGTGTGATGCCTCCATGAACTTGGCTAGTGTCGGGCGGCCGAGGATCCCGTTGTAGGGCAAGGGGATCTCAGCCACGTCGAAGATGATCCTCTCCGTCCTGTAGTTCAACTCTCCTCCAAACGTCACGGGTAGTGTGACCTTCCCCTTCGGCTGGCTCCTCCCCGGATTGACCCCTTGAAACGTGCCCGTATCCTTGAGGTCTTCATCAGGAATTTGCAGCCTTTTCATCATGACGGGCGAGATCAAGTTCAAGCCGGCCCCGCCGTCAACCAACATCTTGTTCACCATGAGGTTGCGTATCGTTGGTGAGACCAACAATGCCAAACACCCGACCGCGGTTGTGCGGTCAGGGTGGTCCTCGGCGTCAAAGATGAGGGGCGTGCTGGACCACTTCAGCGGCTTCTGAGCGTCGAACGACGGTTCCACTACTGTAATCTCACGCACCCACTGCTTGAGCTGGCGGTGAGAAGTATGCAGCGAGGCGCCACCATCGACGCACATGGCCTCCGTAGCCTTCTGGAACTCTTGCTCACCGGACTCGTCGTCCTCGTCGTGATCATCGTCTTCTTGTTTCTTGTCACGGCCCCGGGCGGGCCTCTCTTGCTGGTTGTCCTTGCCGCGGCGGCCTCCTTGGCTGCCACGCTTCTTGCCGGATCCCTCGGCACCATCCTAGTCCTTCTCCTTGATCCGCCTCTCGTACTCAGCTTTTTGCTTCTCAGCAAGAAGCTCGACTTGTCGACAGTTCTGGAGGTTGTGGCCCTTGGTGCGGTGGATCTTGCAGTATTGCTTGCCGGAGCTTCCTGGCTTGTCGGTAGCCGCCAAGGCCCGACAGGCAGCGCACCCGGCAATCTCCTTGCCGGGGGCGTCTTCCTTGACCTTCTTGGCAGCGCCGGTGTCATCAGATCCTTCAACAGCAAGCACGGCCTTGCCTTTGCGTTTCCTGTTGCGACGCCGACCCTTCTTCGTCGGGGTGGCGGCGTCTTCGCCGGTAGAGTCGGTTTCCGCACTGGCGTGTTCGCCGGGGTACTTCCTTCCCTCTTCAGCCCGGGCGCACCTATCGGCCAGAACGTAGAGCTCGGCCACATCCTTAACCTTGGTCATCGGCAGCTCTTCGCACATCTTGCGGTTGCACACGTTCTGATGGAACGCACTGATCACAGCAGCGGGATGAACGTCGGGGATGTTGTACTGCACCTGGCTGAATCTCTGGATGTATTTGCGCAGGGTTTCCCCTTCCTTCTGGGAATGATATGCAGATCACTGGCCTGGCCATGAGCTTGGTGGCCTCCTGTGAAGGCGCCAATGAACTCATGGCACAAATCTGACCAAGAAGAAATGGAATCCGCCGGCAAGTGCATCAACCAAGACATAACATTGGGCTTCAGTGCCAGCAGGAAATAGTTGGCAAGCACCTTGTCGTCGCGAGCTCCAGCAGCCTGCATCGCGATGGTGTAGATGCTGAGGAACTCGGACGGATGGGTCTTGCCAGTGTACTTCTCGCCGACGTCGGGCTTGAACGTGCGGTGGAACGGCCACTGGAACTGCCGCAGCTCACGGGTGAAGGCCGGGCAGCCCACCTCGTAAGGTAGGCCGCCGGAGCCCCCCGGTGCTGGGTGGTCCATAGCGGGTCCCGCCTGCTTGTCCGACTGGTGGCGCGTTTCGCGCCGACGCTCGATGGTGGTCTGAGCGTCTTCGTGAGCTCGTTTCCGAAGAACCTGGCGCTGGTCGCGGAGGGTCCGCGGGTCGGACGACGCTATGGAGATGTTACCACAAGCGTCGTCACAACGGGCCGACGCCCGCGGCGGCTGGCGAGGAGGAGGAGAGTGCACCGTGGCCGTAGCTCCCCCGGTCCTCCCAACGTTAGCGTGTGGTGGCTCGGTGGAGCGCCGTCCCGAGGGCCCCGCCGGCCGCGGATCGTCTTTGTTGGCGATGGTGATGAGGCTCCGGATGGTGGCCCTCCACTCGTCGAGCTTCTCTGCAGCAGGAGGGAAGTCGAGGAGCAAGTGCGCACGCGCCAAAGCTTCTGCTGGCGTGGGCGGCGGCAACAGCTGCGTGGATCGCGGCGCGCTTCGACTTCTAACCACGTTAGAAGGAGCTCCGTTACGATCCAGCGGCTGCGTGCCATTTTCGCCAGCACTTCGGCGGGCATGCTGAACTCCTTCATCTCGTGGACGACGCACATGGCTCTTCCTACGGCGGTGCCCAGGGTCACCGGCGTGGTGACGCTGCTCGTCGCGCACACCATGGGAAGAGCGCGCAGTGGTCGCCGGCATGGGCGTCTTGGAGGTCGCTGCGCTGCCCGGGGGTGGCACAACGACACTCCTGGAGGGTCCCGCGCCGCCTGCGGGGGGTCCAGCTCCGTCTTTGGATCTGGCGACGTGCGGCCAGTCGTCTGGCACGCAAACGACGCCGCCCGCCAGGCTCTGACTGCCAGGGTGATGCTGGTGTTCGCGGACCGCGGCCCGGGTCCTGTCCGCGACCGGCCCACTTCTCGTTCGCACTGGCACGGGCCGTTCGGCTCCCAACGAGCCGATCACCGTGGCCATCTTCTTCTTAGGAGCCATGGCGACGAAGAACTACTAGGCTAGCTAGTAGACTAGATTCTCACAATTGCGCCCCCTACCTGGCGCGCCAAAGATGTCGGTGTGGAACGACACCTATGGGATCACAAGAATCCCTACTACGGTTGCCGGGGCGCGGGGTTGCGAGAAGAGCAGGATTAGTAACCAGCACGAGGATCGTTTACCCAGGTTTGGGCCGCGAGGATGCGTAAAACCCTAGTCCTGCTTTGGTGGGTGTATTTCAGAGAGTTCTTGAGCTCTCGAACTAGCTGTGGTGAGTGTGTGGTTTGAAAGAGCCGAATCCTTCTCCAGTATGCCATGGGCCCCCTTTTATAGTCGAAAGGGGCTGCCACAGTGGCACACGGGAGGTGGAAAGGCGCACAGTGCTATGAGCTTATTGCTCGTATTACAGGACAAGACGCATTTAATGCGTAGCTTAGGTGTCCCCTTGCTTTATCGGGGACGGGGGCGAGGCCCGTCCCGTCTATCGCCGCTCCTCCTTGCTTCGACACGCGCCCTGGCTAGCGACGCATGTGGCGCCACGTTGGCAGGCAGGCTGCTGAGGTGGCACGATGGTGGAGCCTCCACGAAGATCTGCATGCCGCCACGCAGGCGCTTGATGAGTTGGCCTGGGAGCTGCATGTTGCCACGCAGGTGCCCGCCCAGCTGGTTGGGCTGGCAGCTGCATGTGAACGGTGGTGGAGACTTGGTTGGTGTGGGCCTGGTAGTGGCCCTGCTGGCGTCCTCGGTGAAGGCCTTGCCGGGTGGCCCGGCAAGGGTCTTGTCGTGGCGCGCTGTCGTCCCCGGCAAGGAACTTGCCGGGGGTCTGGTGGCCTTCCTCGGCAAGGATCCTGCCGAGGATCGTCGTCTTCTAATCCTCATCTGATCTTGGTTGTTCCTTGTCTTCACAAAGATCCGCATGCCACAATGGAGGTGCCTCCCGAGCCCTGGCCCAACATGATGTTGGAGACCGTGGGCTCAAGGGTGGCTCGCTGTGTTGGTGTGGGGCGAGCTGCCCCAGCAAGGGTCTTGCCGGGGCTGCTGAGGCTGCCCCGGCAAGGGTCTTGCCGGGGGAACCTGCTTCGTCCCTCTGCTCTTTGTGGTTTTGGCCTTGGCGTTGCTCTGGTTATCTTGGGCTTCGGTCTTACCTTGGCTCACCTCCCTTGTTCTGCTTGGCGTGACCGTGGGCGCGGCTCCGACTGCCCGTGCACAGGTAAAGGGGTACAAAAGTGCACACCTCCTTTTGTACACCGACAGTAATATAGTTGGATCATCTGGCGTCCTTCCCTCTTTATCTTGTTGTGATGAATTGAGTCTTTCCCTTTGAGGTTTCGTTATGTTGGATTGAATATTTTGGATTTGAGAACACTCTATGTATGGCTTGCATGAAGATACCAATGGTGACAATGGGGGATTCCCGAAGGGACAAAGGAGTAATCTAGGAACATAGGTTGATACACGTTTTCGTCCTACATTCTCTGATAGAAACTTTGGGGTACTCTTTGAAGTTCTTTGTGGTTGATTGAATATTATGAATCTAGTTTTTTTATGCACATCGAATAATTGACACACGGATACTTGTGGTGACATTGGAGTATTTAGGTGACATTAGATTTGATTGATGTGTATCATATGGTCATATTTTAGTATGAACTATAGGGTTGTTTGTGTCACTTATTGCTAGGGATGGCTCAATAGATTGATCAGAAATGATAACTTTGAGGTGGTTTGCTACCTACAATAATTTCATATTCTGTTCTCCGCCATTGATAAGAACTTTGGAGTGATTCATTGTCGCACATTGATGGATTGTTATATGATTCAATTATGTTAGCACTGTTGAGAGATTGCAGTAGTGAAAGTATGAACCCTAGGCCTTGTTTCCAAGCATTGAAATACCGTTTGTGCTCACTTTTACTACTTTCTATTTTGCTGTTTTTATTATTTCAGATTACAAAAATGTATATCTACTATGCATTATACACTTGTATCACCATCTCTTCACCAAACTAGAGCACCTATACAATTTACCATTGTAGTGAGTGTGTTGGGCACACAAGAGATTTCTTGTATTTGATTGCAGGGTTGTTTGAGTGAGACCATCTTCATCCCATGCCTCCAACGGATTGATAAACCTTAGGTCATCTACTTGAGGGAAAGTTGTTGCTGTCCTATAAAACTCTGTGCTTGGAGGCCCAACCGAGTCCACAAGAATAAAAGTTGCATAGTAGACATCAGTAAGTATAACATGCCCATCTAATCTTAGTGGAACATTCTCAGCCACTCCCACTGGCTTCTTTATGGACTTATTTGCCATCTGCAAGGTTATACTTTGGGTACACATTCAACTACGTTCAATTTGTGATAAAGAGTTAGAGGCATCACACTTACCCCGGCTCCTACATCACAAATAGCATTATTTATAACTAGATTACCAATTGAGCAAGGTATAGTAGCTATACCAGGGTCTCCCAGCTTCTTTGGTATCTTGTCCACGAAGGGATACTCCGTTATTGTGGCTACCTATTCCTTTAAATTCATGATTCTCTTATTTGTTACGGTATCACGCATGAACTTGGCAAAAGTTGCAATCTTTAATATATCATTTAAATGCATAGAACCTTTAAGATTAGCTATAGCTTCTAGGAAAGAGGAATAAAGTGCATCGTCCGAAGGTGGTCTTACAACCTTGGGATAAGGAAGTGTTTTATTTGGTTTACCTTTGTCTTTATCTTTTTCCTTACCTTTATCTTTATTCCTTGATGCTTGGATACTTTCTACTCCAGTGGGATATGGTGGCCGGGTGTCCTTTTGCACCCTTGGTTGTTCAATTCTTCCAGTATCTGAGGCTACTTCTTCTTCGTTATTGTCCCCATCTTCTATCTCAACATCAGGATCAACTTCTTTGTCAGCTTCTACTTCATTACCTTGAGCATGTTGATGATTCCATTCTTCTAGTTCTTCCTCACCAAGAAAGGAGTTCTCTGTTCTCTTGAGTTTGGCTTTCGCTCTCTCTTCTTCTTTGTTCTTACTCCTTTTCCTACTACTCTGGGCCTTTAGGGTCCTATGTTCTTTTACCACTAAGAGTGAAAATTTCATTAGTAGAAACAAGATTATCTTTATCTAATTGAGAAAGAATCAAATATTGAGTTTCATAAATTTGAGAACATTGGGTTTCTATCATGTGAGAGTGTTTATCTAGATTCTTTACCACTTGACTTAACACTTCTACCTCTCAGGAAAGGTATATTATAACCTTCTCATTATGATAAATGCACCTTCGAATATCTATTTTGAAGTTGTCTTAATGGAATTTGAAATTATTCATTGCTTCCTGAAGTTCATCCTCCTGCTGGTAGATACTAAATATATCCACTTTTTCATTAATAACTTCTTCAACAGGTCTAACATTTTCTTGAGTAACCTTTTTAAATTCCTCCATGTCTCCCATAAATCAGTTGGGCCATTTGTAGTCGGACCTGAGTTTCGGCCTTTTAGCGACCCATTTAAGTGTTGGGCCAATTTCCGGCCCGGTGTGTCTTTCAGCCTGTTGACGGCCCATATATCTGTTGGGCCATTTGTAGTCGGACCTGAGTTTTGGCCTTTTAACGGCCCATGCCCTTCATGGTCCAATACCAGCCCGGTTTCTCTTTCGGCCTGCTAAAGGCCCACAACACAGTTGGGCCATTTACAATACGACCTGACTTTCGCCCTCTTTGCGGCCCATGCTCTTCATGGTCCAGTACAAGCCCGCTGTCTCTTTCGGCCTGCTAAAGGCCCACAGTATAGTTGGGCCATATGTAGCCCGAACTTAGTAATGGCCTGTTAACGGCCCGTGAAATTAATTGGGCCCACTTGTTGCCCGCTTTGATGTCGGCCTGTTAACGACCCGGGAGTTAAGAGGGCCGACCATTAACTTTCGGCCTGGTAATGGCCCATTAACTTAATGGGCCCACTAAAGTTCGTACATGTCTTTAGGCCAAATTAGATAATTTGAGCCCATTACGACGAGCAATTATGCATAGGATCAAAACCGATCAAGCAAAGGTACGACATACAGGGAAAAACGCTTCACATCCAACATATATTACAAGAAATTACATCCACTGGGCAATCAAAGATTGATGCCAGTGCAACTAAATGAACAGAACCTAACGATCTACAACGTCACAATCTGCAACCTCAGCACGGATGACGCCCATAAGCATGTGGGCAAGTTCTTGCTGCTTTGCTACACTGTCTCTGAAAACATTGATCAGTTGTTGTGTCGCACGACTCTGCACCTCTGATTCCTTCACCATTTCCATCATTCCTTTAGCCATTAATTGGTTCAC
The DNA here is from genome assembly GCF_002575655.3 of Aegilops tauschii subsp. strangulata. NCBI lineage: Eukaryota > Viridiplantae > Streptophyta > Magnoliopsida > Poales > Poaceae > Aegilops > Aegilops tauschii. The sequence continues at coordinate 270,103,999 of NC_053037.3, read as the reverse complement.
AAACATACATTTTTTACGTTGCATTCGAGATAGAGGATACTGAACAGATTCAGATGGCGATTTTGGCAGGCTTGTATTATTGATAGTGGAGAGTGCCTCGACCACTGCATCATAATATAAATTAGGAGGGGAACCAAACAGATTAATCATGAGTTATTGCCATATTACCTGGCCTAGATTTATTGGAAAGAAACAATGGGGTTGCCTTGCTGTTTTCAGAGTTTGTCTTCTTATCTTCAGTAGCCTGCACCATATGAAGACACTAGCATTGCTATCATTGGCCAAGTCAGATAATAGGAAAGCAACATTGGCACACCGAACATTTGGGCAACTAGCCAACACCAAATTAACACAATATGGCATAGCTATCATCAGCCAGGTAAGGTAATACGAAAGCAACATTGACACAATGAATGAATGGGCAACCAGAGCAGCACTACAATTCAGTAATGTGCATGATATGAGATAGTGCACTCATGCAGCTCAGTATGCAAAACTACCAGGCAGTTTTCTTTACAGAAATCAACATTGGCACCTTTAACATTTTGCTACAACTAACTTTAGATCAGATAAAGGTTGGATTCACGCCGATTAACAAAATACATGTTGATGTAAAAATATAGTGATATACAACAGGTACTTACATCAGCATTGGAGCACAGAGAATTCCCGCAAGATATTTTCCTCGAATACAATCCCAATGAAGGAAGTCTTCTATCATTTAACCTTATTTTCTAAAAGAGAGATGGGTAAGAAACATGTAGAAAATATGATAAGAATGCTATAAAAGTTCATGATGCGAGGATACGCACACACTTCTTAGAATGGAGTTGACATTCTTTTGCTGGACTGGAGCGGACTAGTTCTTTGGCGACTGGAATCTGCTTATTATCAGTGGGAGTTGGGTTTCTCTATGCTGGAGCAGTATCTATGAGAAATGGAGTTGGTTTATTATCTCCTGGCATTTGGATCTTTTGCAAAGACCTGGTTTGTAACCCTTCAGATTCTAACATAGCCGTCTTCCCCTTGCATGCCTTATATATAAGAATGGTGCTTCAATTATAAAACATGCTACAGCAGAGATGGAATAGGTACTGAAGAATAGAAAGCCATGACATATTGACATGTATTCCCTCCATCCGGAAATAAATGGATGGGTCTAGGTGTATTGCAGTTCTAGATACATCCAGTTTTATCCATTTCTGCGACACGTAATCTGTACGAAGGGAGTATGATGTAAGAGCTAGGGATACGATAGGACAACACGGTAAAAAAAACACTGAAAACCCACTACAGAACCAAAGTAATCAAACCCACTGATATGAGATAGTACACTCATGCAGCTCAGGAGGCAAAACTACCAGGCAGTTTTCCTTACAAAAATCAACATTGTGGCCTTTAATCATACATTTTGCTACAACTAAATTTAGATAAGATAAACGTTGGATTCACGCCGATTAACAAAATACATGCTGATGTAAAAATATAGTGATATACAACAGGTACTTACATCTGCATTGGAGCATAGAGAATTCCTGCAAGAATCTTTCCTCACAGACGATACCAGTGCAGAAATTCTTCTATGTGTTAAGCTTATTTTCTAAAAGAGAGATGGGTAAGAAACATGTAGAAAATATGATCAGCATGCTATAAAATTTCATGATGCAAAGATACGCACATGCTTCTTAGAATGGAGTTCACATATTTTTGCTGGACTGGAGCGGACTAGTTCTTTGGCCACTGGAATCTGCTTATTATCAGTAGGAGTTGGGTTTCTCTGTGTTGGAGCAGTATCTATAAAAACTCAAGTTGGTTTATTATCTCCTGGCGGTTGGATCTTTTGCAAAGACCTGGTTTGTAACCCTTCAGATTCTAACATAGTCGTCTTCCCCTTGCATGCCTTGTATAGAAGAATGGTGCTTCAATTATAAAACATGCTACAACAGAGAGATCGAATAGGTACTAAAGAATAGAAAGGCATGACATATTGACATGTATTCCCTCCATCTGAAAAAAATTGGATTGGTCTAGGCGTATTTCAATTCTAGATACATCATTTTTTATCCATTTCGGCAACATGTAATCCGGACGGAGGGAGTATGGTGTAAGAGCTAGGGATACGACAGGACAACACAGTAAAAAGACACTAGTTGAATGTAAAACTGTATGCTAGCGGAATACGTACAGAAAAAACTAAGGCAACATACACGTGTACGATTGGGAAACTAAGATGGCATTGCAACAGAGCACTAGAACAACACTTCAATGTAAAAAAACATGGTATGGTAGACAGATGAAGTACATACTGATGAATAACAATGCATAAGATATTCAGAAGCATGATGTCCAAATTAAGCAGATGGCATTGCGATAGAGTAGAATGACAGTACTTGAATTTGAAAACAGGTTATCATGAATGGAATAGGTACTGAAAAATAGGAAGGCATGACATATTTACCTGCATGATCAGCATGCTAAGCACATGGCATTGCAACAGAGTAGATACACTCCAGGACATTATATGCATGTTGTACCCATATCACGGGCCAAGTTAGAGCAAGGACCTTGTGGGGTGAAGAGGATTCAACATCTTTCTGCAAGTCTTCTGAAGAACAGCCTTTACATGTTCCATCATATTGGGTATCATTGACATCAAATTTATTGGCCTTTACATTGCTCCGTGAGGTTCTTGTGGATATATCAGTGTGTGCAATTATATCAGACATGCATGGAAGACAACTAGTAGTTAGATTTATGTAATGAGTGCCTGTAGGAGATGACATAAACAGTAGGATTAGGGTTAAGTAGCAGCAACAGGTCTCAAAAACTAAAGGGAGAACACAGATGAAAGCTACAGAATATGTATCGTTTGTACTCGAGATTAACTAGATGGCACACAAAAGTATTAAAGAACAACATAGGTAATACTAGAAGTGGTATAATACTATAATCACCAGCCTGTCGGATAGCATTGGCTGATGGATGATAACTATGGAACAACGTTACCTAAAGAACAAGTATCTGTTGGGGAACGTAGTAATTTCAAAAAAATTCCTACGCACACGCAAGATCATGGTGATGCATAGCAACGAGAGGGGAGAGTGTTGTCCACGTACCCTTGTAGACCGACAGCGGAAGCGTTATCACAACGCGGTTGATGTAGTCGTACGTCTTCACGATCCGACCGATCAAGTACCGAACGTATGGCACCTCCGAGTTCTACACACGTTCAGCTCGATGACGTCCCTCGAACTCCGATCCAGCCGAGTGTTGAGGGAGAGTTTCGTCAGCACGACGGCGTGGTGATGATGATGATGTTCCACCGACGCAGGGCTTCGCCTAAGCTCAGCAACGGTATTATCGAGGTGTAATATGGTGGAGGGGGGCACCGCACACGGGTAAGAGATCTCAAGGATCAATTGTTGTGTCTCTAGGGTGCCCCCTGCCCCCGTATATAAAGGAGCAAGGGGGAGACAGCCGGCCAAGGGGAGAGGCGTGCCATAGGGGGGAGTCCTACTCCCACCGGGAGTCGGACTCCTCCTTTCCTTGTGGGAGTAGGAGAAGGGAAGGGGGAAGGAGAAAGAAGGAAGGGTGCGCCCCCCTTCCCTAGTCCAATTCGGACCAGACCATGGGGAGGGGTGCGGCCACCTTTTGAGGCCTTTCTCTCCTTTCCGTATGGCCCATTAAGGCCCAATACGAATTCCCGTAACTCTCCAGTACTCCGAAAAATACCCGAATCACTCGGAACCTTTCCGAACTCCGAATATAGTCGTCCAATATATCGATTTTTACGTCTCGACCATTTCGAGACTCCTCGTCATATCCCCGATCTCATCCGGGACTCCGAATTCCTTCGGTACATCAAAACTCAATAAAACTGTCATCGTAACGTTAAGCGTGCGGACCCTACGGGTTCGAGAACTATGTAGACATGATCGAGACACGTCTCCGGTCAATAACCAATAGCGGGACCTGGATGCCCATATTGGCTCCCACATATTCTACGAAGATCTTTATCAGTCAGACCGCATAACAACATACGTTGTTCCCTTTGTCACCGGTATGTTACTTGCCCGAGATTTGATCGTCGGTATCTCGATACCTAGTTCAATCTCGTTACCGGCAAGTCTCTTTACTCGTTCCGTAACACATCATCCCGCAACTAACTCATTAGTCACAATGCTTGCAAGGCTTATAGTGATGTGCATTACCGAGTGGGCCCAGAGATACCTTTCCGACAATTGTTGTGACAAATTCTAATCTCGAAATACGCCAACCCAACAAGTACCTTTGGAGACACCTGTAGAGCACCTTTATAATCACCCATTTACGTTGTGACGTTTGGTAGCACACAATGTGTTCCTCCGGTAAACGGGAGTTGCATAATCTCATAGTCATAGAACATGTATAAGTCATGAAGAAAGCAATAGCATCATACTAAACGATCGAGTGCTAAGCTAACGGAATGGGTCAAGTCAATCACGTCATTCTCCTAATGAGGTGATCTCGTTAATCAAATGACAACTTATGTCTATGGCTAGGAAACATAACCATCTTTGATTAACGAGCTAGTCAAGTAGAGGCATACTAGTGACACTCTGTTTGTCTATATATTCACACATGTATTATGTTTCCGGTTAATACAATTCTAGCATGAATAATAAACATTTATCATGATACAAGGAAATAAATAATACTTTATTATTGCCTCTAGGGCATATTTCCTTCAGTCTCCCACTTGCACTAGAGTCAATAATCTAGATTACACAGTAATGATTCTTACACCCATGGAGCCTTGATGGTGATCATGTTTTGCTCGTGGAAGAGGCTTAGTCAACGGGTCTGCAACATTCAGATCCGTATGTATCTTGCAAATTTCTATGTCTCCCACCTGAACTAAATCCCGGATGGAATTGAAGCGTCTTTCGATGTGCTTGGTTCTCTTGTGAAATCTGGATTCCTTTGCCAAGGCAATTGCACCAGTATTGTCACAAAAGATTTTCATAGGACCCGATGCACTAGGTATGACACCTAGATCGGATATGAACTCCTTCATCCAGACTCCTTCATTTGCTGCTTCCGAAGCAGCTATGTACTCCGCTTCACATGTAGATCCCGCCACGGCGCTTTGTTTAGAACTGCACCAACTGACAGCTCCACCGTTCAATGTAAATACGTATCCGGTTTGCGATTTAGAATTGTCCGGATCAGTGTCAAAGCTTGCATCAACGTAACCATTTACGATGAGCTCTTTGTCACATATACGAGAAACATATCCTTAGTCCTTTTCAGGTATTTCAGGATGTTCTTGACCGCTGTCCAGTGATCCACTCCTGGATTACTTTGGTACCTTCCTGCTAGACTTATAGCAAGGCATACATCAGGTCTGGTACACAACATTGCATACATGATAGAGCCTATGGCTGAAGCATAGGAGACATCTTTCATCTTCTCTCTATCTTCTGCAGTGGTCGGGCATTGAGTCTTACTCAACTTCATACCTTGCAACACAGGCAAGAATCCTTTCTTTGCTTGATCCATTTTGAACTTCTTCAAAACATTGTCAAGGTATGTGCTTTGTGAAAGTCCAATTAAGCGTCTTGATCTATCTCTATAGATCTTGATGCCCAATATATACGCAGCTTCACCGAGGTCTTTCATTGAAAAACTCTTATTCAAGTATCCCTTTATGCTATCCAGAAATTCTATATCATTTCCAATCAGTAATATGTCATCCACATATAATATCAGAAATGCTACAGAGCTCCCACTCACTTGTAAATACAGGCTTCTCCAAAAGTCTGTATAAAACCAAATGCTTTGATCACACTATCAAAGCGTTTATTCCAACTCCGTGAGGCTTGCACCAGTCCATAAATGGATCGCTGGAGCATGCACACTTTGTTAGCTCCCTTTGGATCGACAAAACCTTCTGGTTGCATCATATACATGTGACACCCAAAAATTTTGACCTTGTTTTATTTATTAAAATGTTGCCAGGAAATAAAAACTTTTCCATTTTTGACAAGATTTACCCTTTTGTGATTTTGGATTTTTGACTCTAGTGGAAAAGCCTTCAAAGAGTATTGTTGGACTTGAATACTCTCTTTAATAAAACAATTCTTTATCAGTGGATTTCAATTGCAAGATTTGTTTTCTCAGAGCTTTTTTTTTAAATGATTTCTTTTGCTTTTGGAGCCTGTTCTGCACTACAACCATTTGACAAATGCATTTAAAATTTCCACCAAAATTTGGGGATGTCATGTGATGTTTCCACATCACTTTTATGCAAAAATACCTTTTGGCCATTGGAGATTTTGAGCTCTACACCAACTTTTCCAATCTGGCCCAGTAGGCACTTTTGCACTACAACCCATTTAAATATTTCTTTAAAAATCCTTCCAAGTGTTTGGAGATGTCAGTGGATGCATACAATTCATCTTCATGCAAAAACCCAGTGATGTTCTTTGAAAAATTTGAGTGAATCATCTTCATTTCTATTCTGGTCCAGTTTGGTGATTTGTACAGCAACTCTATTTTATTTTGCTCCAATGCCCATGACCCTTTTCCTGCTTGTAGCCCTCCCTTCAAAACCCTTAAGTCCAGGAGAGTGGACTCATTGGAGGTTTTTAGGTGCATGCAATAAACTCTTTTTCTTTCTGTCCAAAACTGGAGTTTTGCAAAACTTGCACTAACAAGTTTCTGGTTTTGCCCATATGATCTTGCCTTCATCATCTGCATCTAAAGAGACCCTGATCTGGAGATTTTGGCCACTCCAAGAGTTGCCTAAGTGCATTTGGCATTCTGTCGAGCACTTGGTGTGCACAGTCAACTTGGGGCATGTTTTCTAGTTTGCACTGTGAACTTGCTCCAATGACCCAGCAACCTTGTCCACTGAACTCCTAGCTGCCTCTATCCTAGTCCTGTTATTTGCCAGCCCCACCCTCGCGCTCTAGACGGCCCTGGCTTTTCACCGAGCAAGTTCCGTGCGTGCTCTGGGCGCGCCCAGAGCGCACGTTTTGCACGCGCGTGCACTGAGCCGCCGCACCGCACTGCCGCACTCGACGCGACCCGTCCCTGGCCCCTGCTCCACCGCTGACCCGCGCACTAGCTCGCTCCCTTCCCACGCCATCTCTGGCACCCTGCAGCGCTACTGGCAGCGCCCTTGGCGGCACGCCGGCTTCGGCAGCGACCTCTGCCATGTTCGCCACCGCCCAAACCACACCAGCGCGCCAGCTGGCCCCGTAAATAGCTCGATCTTATCCCGTAGCTCGTTGGCACGCGTTCGTCGCCGCCACGGCGCCCTGCGGCTACAGCACGGCTGTCGCCGGCGATCTTATCCTCAGCCGCCGTGGCCCAACCTCGCGCGCCTATTTAAAGGGTCCCCGAGCTCGTTCAAGACCTCGGGCGACCTCAGACCCTCCCCGTAGAGCTTCCCAAGCAGTGGATCGACCCGTAGTGGCCATCTTCCCCAGCTCCGGCCAGTTCGGCCGCCACCAAGTTCCGGTGCGATACGTCGCGATCAGCCACTCCCTCGCCCAACCAGCACCACCAATAACTTCCCCTCGTCCATCCGGAGCTACCCAACTACCCAACCTCGATCAGAGACCACCGGAGCCCAAAAACCACTTCACCACCGTAGCTCCCTCCGCCGCGGAGCTCGCCGCCGGCGACTCCTTCCACCTCCGACGACCCAGTGACCACCCAGAGGACCGCCTAGGTCTGGCCGTTCCATCCCCGCCCTTGGATGCCCGTGAGGCGCTGCCGTTCGTCGACGGCGATCGCCGGAGGCCGCCACCGTTCGGGCAGAGAGAGAGAGGAGGGAGGGGAGAACGGTCAAACCTGACCAGTGAGCCCTCTGGACCCACTGTTAGTGACCCGCGCGCCATCTTCTCTGTTTTAAGTGCAGGCGCAAAAGTCCCGAGTACGTCTCCTCTGCTGCGAAAGCGTATTCCCCTCGAAACGTTTTCTTTTCTGGTTTTATTTAAAAACAGAGTTTTGACCAGACTTTGACCAGCTATAACTTTTAAAATAAAACTCCAAATGAGTTGATTCTTTTTCCTACCTCTCTCAAATTTCATCTAGTTTACTTTAAGATTTATTTCAAAAATATTTGAGACAACTTTTTGTACTGTGTTTGAAATATTTGTTATTTGGATATTTCTCATATAGGAATTTTGGAGAGAAGGGAAAGCTTTTAAAAGTGCATCCCTTGCATACTCTTGAAGGCAAGCATTTCTGAACTCTGGCATAATATTCTATTGTGGGTTTTGATATGATTACAACACCCTTTGACTTGGAGTATGCGTTATCTTTATGTAACGATAATGTCTCGTGTATGAGGGCTCTTTGGAGATATTTTGTGGTCAGCAATGGATACACTAGTGATTTGGATCATCCTCGTGAGCTCCTCATGCATACCGGAAGGAAGCCGGGGAAGTCGTGGTCTTGGGTAGACACGAGCTTGTCACTAGTCCCTCGTCGAGACGAGTATGTCCGGTATGGCATGGTGAGGCTCGATGAGTGGTGATTTATTCCACTAATGGTAATATTGTTGGAGGATACTTGGACCACCTGAGTCGGTCGTAGGTCGAGTCTTGGTCAGTAACTTCCTTATTTGTTGGTACCACCACTTGTCCCTGTCGCAGACGGGGTATTGTCCAGTAAGTTGTCAACCCCTTACCAAAGCACACACCGTACAGAGAGGCCATAATGGAAGATACCGGAGGCCTCCGGTAGGCATGCCACTTGGTCCGGGGGCATGGGTGTTTCCTGTTGGGACCGAGAGGGGGGCACCCCTTAGAGCGCGCATATAGAAATTTGATCCCATTCTACGTCGAGGTTGTAGCCTCCCCACTTAAGAGTTTTGCTTGGCAGGTGTCGTGGGTGATTCCAGACATCGGTGAGTTAAGCTGGTGTGTGCAGGTCAGGCGTGTTTTCAATTAAAAGGCCGTAGGCGGAATTAGTCCCGATGGACTAAGTAAATCCGTTACTCGTGGGAAGATAGTACCCCCTCTGCAGAGGATATATCCTGTTGGATAGCCATGTTCTTGAGTAAGGACCACAGTCTGAGTTGAATCTAGTAGCGGTATTTGGATGGAGAACGAATTAGCTAGATTTCAGTAACTGTCTTCGGATGGAGAAACGGCTAGACTAGAATTGTGTTTATGACCTGTGACATCTGAGGATCATATGTTAATTTTGTTATTATTATGGACTAACCATTTACATTATGTATTTTTATTGAGTACCCCTGGCATGGTTCTACCTCCTGGATACTCACTGCGATTATTCCTTTATAAGCCCTTTATGTGGTGTCGCTCAGACGCCCGACTGCGGCATGCTTGTTGTTTATTTATCTTTTATAAGCCCTTTATGTGGTGTCGCTCAGACGCCCGACTGCGGCATGCTTATTGTTTATTTATCTTTTATAAGCCCTTTATGTGGTGTCGCTCAGACGCCCGACTGCGGCATGGCTACTCTTGCATTTTCCTCTCGAGGAGTCATTCAGACACTCGCTTGGCCCTCAGTATTTTACTTTGGGATTTCGGGAGGACTACCGCCCGACTTCTCTTTTGTTTCCCATGCATCATTAACTCTATGCCAGATTGCGCTTGTTAATCTGTTCTCATGCATCGTGTTTACATTTGTTATATCTTATTTTCGAGCTATCTTGCGAGTACTTTCATAATACTCACCCACGTACTGCATGTTCATCTTATCTCTGCATGCGAGCAACGCAGACTTTTGTGGCAGACGTTGTGATCATAATCGTTTCGGAGCAGGATGGTCCCTTATTATATTATACCTGTGATCTTAATGTTTGCGAGTACATTCCAACGTACTCACTGGCTTGTCCCTGGCTATTGTCTTGGCCAGATTTTCGCGCATGGAGATAAGCATAGCGGTGACAACCTCGGAGCCTACGTGTTGACGATAGCAGCCTCGCGAAGATAGGAGTTATCCTGGTCAGCTGTTCTTGTGGGAAATGGAGTCCCATAGACGCAGATGTATCCAACCGCTTCTGCCCTCAACCATTAGAAACCAAGTGCTGTACTCCTAGGCCTCAATGGTCTTGTACTACATATTTTTGTACCTTGCTTGGAATTCTTGTATCAAGTTGGTGCCTCATCAGCTAACAGTAATCCTGGGGCTGGTGAGCACAAAGGCCGCTTTTCTGGGAAATTGATATCCCAAAAATCCGGTCGTGACAGACTTGGTATCAAAGCCAGGCTGACCATTGGCTAATCCTATCTTAGCCAGGTCAATAAACTTAGGTTAACCAAACCACCAGACCTTAGCCTAAACCCGGTCAAGCTTCTCGCGTAAGATAGCTCCACAGTGACCCGACGCCTTTCGGCGGACGGTGCCCAACCCATCAGCCTAGCCCGTCGATCACGCGCCAGTGACCGACACCCAATCCGTCTCTATCGCAAGCGTGCGGAGGAAGACTCCGTCCCCTTTTCCTATAAAAAGGGCACGCCGGCCACAGCACAGCACAACCTCTTTTCCCCAAAAACCAAGCCGCGATGCCTGGTCCCATTGTCCACAACGAGACCACAGCAACCAACCTTGGAGGTTTTGTGACCGTGCTCGCAAACCTCACCCGCCGTGCCTATGCGTTAGAAAAGCCTCCTGAGTATGTTGTGTACCAGGGACCCATGTACGGTGAGAGCCGTCAATACTGGGCCACTGTGCACATCTACGGTAGGGGTCTGTCGCCAGAACGCCCCTACAGGTTCACTGGAAGAACAACTTCCTTTGAGCCACAAGCCATCCAACTGGCAGCCCGAGAAGCTATAGTTCAACTCCGGCACTTGTCGCCCAGAGTTAACTGTCGCTCGTTCTACTACTACCTCAGTCGTGACGGGTATGGTAGGCCGCCCCAGGTTGCCAACGGAGATCACGAGACGGATCCGACACTATTGCATCTGGTGCGCTATGTAAGCGCACTAGAGCAACTGTTCCATCAGGTCACCCTTGATCTGATCGTAGCTCGTGGGGAGCTGGTTCGCCGAGCCCCGGCGAGAAGAGACGCGGAGCCCGACACTGACAACCCAGTCGTGCTGTTCGGACACCCGATCGATCCCTTGAGGTCCGCCCCACCCATCAACCAGAGTGCCTTGGTGACCCCAGAAGCGCTCCATCGCCTTTTGGGAACCCATTCCAACGGGATTGTGGCCAACAACCCCCGCGATGGTCATCACCACTACCCCGACCCTGCAGCCCCTCAGCCTCAACCAGCAAATTCCGACGGTGAGAACCGTGGAGAAGCATCGGCGTCCACAAGGCCAGCCCACTTAGACATTAACGTAGTAGACTAAGTCGCTCGAGTGGTATCGAGCCTTAGTTTTCCTACGCTTTGTAATGGTGTGGTCTTGTATCGCTTTTATTACATGCTGTCTACTTGAACGCCCCGATTGTTGGAGTAGTAGCTATGCATGTGTACGTTAGCGTATAGTTGCATTTTTAAATTTCGGGCGCAGCTACCAAGACCAACCCCGACGGCACCCACAGTAATACGTCACATTTATGTGATGCGCATATCTGTGGCTTTGACCCGAGTACAGGATCGACAACCAGTTGCCCTTCACCCCCAATAGATAACCCAGCCCCGGTGCTATATAAAGGCCACTTCGTGACCTTGCCGAGTACTCCTCGCCTTGTGCACTACTCTCACAGCCATTCCTTGCCATGCCGACCCCCAGTATTTATCTGAGGACCCCAGACGCAACCCCAGGCAGTTTTGTTAAATTATTGTGGGACTTTACCTGCAGTACCATGAGTGCCACCCGTCCACCCCAGTACGAGTTGCTCAACTCAAGGATCACCCCTTCCACCTCGAAATATTGGGCAGTGGTGCACATCCCTCCCGCATACCCAAACCAAGACCCAATGGAAGTCTCCTTCGTGGGGAAATCCATGCCGACTCCGCATATGGCCATAGAAGCTGCTGCGTACGAGGCGCTCACTCGTCTTCGATTCGCGGTACCCTATGCCAGCGAACGAGGATACTATTATTTTCCGAGTCGTGCAGCACCCGGAGAAGTTGCATCTTTCCCCGGTGGACGTATTGAGAGAGATCCAGTACTGGCCAACCTTGCCCAGTACGTTATTGCCCAGGAGCGTTTAACTCAGCGAGTAATGGGTTATCTCCAGAGCCTCGCTGATTTAAATCCTCGGATCGCTATTGGCAGACCACTGAGGCCTGACCAGGAAGGGCGCATTCATCGACTGGTCAACCCGCTTCCCCCGATAGAAGAGGAGTGTGCCCCAGTACCAGAGGCGTTTTCTCAGGACCCTGTCTTTTTGCCGTTTTCCTTGTAAACGCCTCCGCTGTATTTATTATCCCAGCATTTTTATTTATGTGTTGTAGCATGTTCGTGGTTCCAAATTTTTGTACGACGGATCCGATTTTCTTTAGTTCCTGTTATGTGAGCAGTTTTACTGCTGTTAGTCTTGTTTTAATTACTTTTTCCCTCGCAACATGTTTTTGAGGAGATTTCTTTCCCCGAGTCGCTCCTGCGTATATATATTTTCACGACATAGATTTTTATTCGCGCAGCATCGTAGCAGCAGACCCACAGCTACAACCACTCGACCTCGAGCACTTTTACAAATCCTTGAGCACATTGTTGCGCCTAACTAACCACACCCGAGGACACCACAGTCTCAGTAAGAGAGATTTGTGAGTGTTCATTCGAGCGCGAGCTGTCCCAGCACACCGACAGCAGCTAGCCCTCGAGGCCGCGCCTAATCCACGTGATCGCCGCCACCGCGAAGAGCTAACACTCGAGTGGCAGCATCACGACGATCATCCAGGATCATCGCGCATAGGAGCACGGAGAACCCCAGCAGCACCGCCAAACCTCCACACACCAGGACCACATACCAGTCCGGCATCGCCTCCGCCATTAGAGCCTCGTCTCGAGCTCCTGCTAGCTGCAATGGAGAAGAAGGAAGGAGGAGTAGGAGCGAGGCCAGGTGTGAGGAAGAAGAGAAGAGCACCGCGATCGTTTTATAGCCCGAGATTGGTATACGGTGGGCGAGGTCCACGAGCGCCACTCGTCGCGCGACCGCCGGTGTTCGGAGGCGAGTCCGCGAGCACTGCCGACAGCGCACTGGCCCGCGAGGGGAGTGCACGCTGCACCGGCAGCTAGCACGCCGCGCACTACCACGGTACGGCCTCGATGCCCTACGAGCTAGGCATCACCGGTGGAGGAAGCGCGGGAGAGCGTGCGAGAGAGAAGAAAGAGCCAGAGGTAGGAGAAGAGGCCGACAGTGGGCCCTGGGTCCACCTGTCAGCCAAAGAGAGCACTGTGCTCTCGGGTGCGACCAGCGTATTTTGGTAATTTAGAATTTATTCTAAATTACTGTATCCGCGTAGAAATATCTCGTTTCCCCTAACCGTGGATTTTTCCACACTACGCCAGTGTACCACACTGTGGTTTTTCACCACTTATTGCCCTCTCACTGTAGCCGTTTTGTTTTTTTGCGCAATTGAAGAATTTCTTTGATAAAGACAGATTTTGTTCAAAACAGTTTTTAACAAATCTCGAGGACGAGATTTTTCTTAAGGGGGGTAGTGTTGTGACACCCAAAATTTTTGACCTTGTTTTATTTATTAAAATGTTGCCAGGAAATAAAAACTTTTCCATTTTTGACAAGATTTACCCTTTTGTGATTTTGGATTTTTGCCTCTAGTGGAAAAGCCTTCAAAGAGTATTGTTGGACTTGAATACTCTCTTTAATCAAACAATTCTTTATCAGTGGATTTAAATTGCAAGATTTGTTTTCTCAGAGCTTTATTTTTTTTAAATGATTTCTTTTGCTTTTGGAGCCTGTTCTGCACTACAACCATTTGACAAATGCATTTAAAATTTCCACCAAAATTTGGGGATGTCATGTGATGTTTCCACATCACTTTTATGCAAAAATACCTTTTGGCCATTGGAGATTTTGAGCTCTACACCAACTTTTCCAATCTGGTCCAGTAGGCACTTTTGCACTACAACCCATTTAAATATTTCTTTAAAAATCCTTCCAAGTGTTTGGAGATGTCAGTGGATGCATACAATTCATCTTCATGCAAAAACCCAGTGATGTTCTTTGAAAAATTTGAGTGAATCATCTTCATTTCTATTCTGGTCCAGTTTGGTGATTTGTACAGCAACTCTATTTTATTTTGCTCCAATGCCCATGACCCTTTTCCTGCTTGTAGCCCTCCCTTCAAAACACTTAAGTCCAGGAGAGTGGACTCATTGGAGGTTTTTAGGTGCATGCAACAAACTCTTTTTCTTTCTGTCCAAAACTAGAGTTTTGCAAAACTTGCACTAACAAGTTTCTGGTTTTGCCCATATGATCTTGCCTTCATCATCTGCATCTAAAGAGACCCTGATCTGGAGATTTTGGCCACTCCAAGAGTTGCCTAAGTGCATTTGGCATTCTGTCGAGCACTTGGTGTGCACAGTCAACTTGGGGCATGTTTTCTAGTTTGCACTGTGAAATTGCTCCAATGACCCAGCAACCTTGTCCACTGAACTCCTAGCTGCCTCTATCCTAGTCCTGTTATTTGCCAGCCCCACCCTCGCGCTCTAGACCGCCCTGGCTTTTCGTCGAGCAAGTTCCGTGCATGCTCTGGGCGCGCCCAGAGCGCACGTTTTGCACGCGCGCGCACTGAGCCGCCGCACCACACTGGCGCACTCGACGCGACCCGTCCCTGGCCCCTGCTCCACCGCTGACCCGCGCACTAGCTCGCTCCCTTCCCACGCCATCTCTGGCACCCTGCAGCGCCGCTGGCAGCGCCCTTGGTGGCACGCCGGCGTCGGCAGCGACCTCTGCCATGTTCGGCACCGCCCAAACCACACCAGCGCGCCAGCTGCCCCTGTGAATAGCTCGATCTTATCCTGTAGCTCGTCGGCACGCGTTCGTCGCCGCCACGGCGCCCTGCGGCTACAGCACGGCTGTCGCCGGCGATCTTATCCTCAGCCGCCGCGGCCCAACCTCTCGCGCCTATTTAAAGGGTCCCCGAGCTCGTTCAAGACCTCGGGCGACCTCAGACCCTCCCCGTAGAGCTTCCCAAGCAGTGGATCGACCCGTAGTGGCCATCTTCCCCAGCTCCGGCCAGTTTGGCCGCCGCCAAGTTCCGGTGTGATACGTCGTGATCAGCCACTCCCTCGCCCAACCAGCGCCACGAGTAACTTCCCCTCGTCCTTGCGGAGCTACCCAACTACCCAACCTCGATCAGAGACCACCGGAGCCCAAAAACCACTTCACCGTAGCTCCCTCCGCCGCGGAGCTCGCCGCCGGCGACTCCTTCCACCTCCGACGACCCAGCGACCACCCAGAGGACCGCCTAGGTCTGGCCGTTCCATGCCCGCCCTTGGATGCCCGTGAGGCGCTGCCGTTCGTCGACGGCGATCGCCGGAGGCCGCCACCGTTTGGGCAGAGAGAGAGAGGAGGGAGGGGAGAACGGTCAAACCTGACCAGTGGGCCCTCTGGACCCACTGTCAGTGATCCGCGCGCCATCTTCTCTGTTTTAAGTGAAGGCGCATAAGTCCCGAGTACGTCTCCTCTGCTGCGAAAGCGTATTCCCCTCGAAACGTTTTCTTTTCTGGTTTTATTTAAAAACATAGTTTTGACCATACTTTGACCAGCTATAACTTTTAAAATAAAACTCCAAATGAGTTGATTCTTTTTCCTACCTCTCTCAAATTTCATCTAGTTTATTTTAAGATTTATTTCAAAAATAATTGAGACAACTTTTTGTACTGTGTTTGAAATATTTGTTATTTGGATATTTCTCATATAGGAATTTTGGAGAGAAGGGAAAGCTTTTAAAAGTGCATCCCTTGCATACTCTTGAAGGCAAGCATTTCTGAACTCTGGCATAATATTCTATTGTGGGTTTTGATACGATTACAACACCCTTTGACTTGGAGTATGCGTTATCTTTATGTAACGATAAAGTCTCGTGTATGAGGGCTCTTTGGAGATATTTTGTGGTCAGCAATGGATACACTAGTGATTTGGATCATCCTTGTGAGCTCCTCATGCATACCGGAAGGAAGCCGGGAAAGTCGTGGTCTTGGGTAGACACGAGCTTGTCACTAGTCCCTCGTCGAGACGAGTATGTCCGGTATGGCATGGTGAGGCTCGATGAGTGGTGATTTATTCCACTAATGGTAATATTGTTGGAGGATACTTGGACCACCTGAGTCGGTCGTAGGTCGAGTCTTGGTCAGTAACTTCCTTATTTGTTGGTACCACCACTTGTCCCTGTCGCAGACGGGGTATGGTCCAGTAAGTTGTCAACCCCTTACCAAAGCACACACCGTACAAAGAGGCCATAGTGGAAGATACCGGAGGCCTCCGGTAGGCATGCCACTTGGTCCGGGGGCATGGGTGTTTCCGGTTGGGACCGAGAGGGGGGCACCCCTTAGAGCGCGCATATAGAAATTTGATCCCATGCTACGTCGAGGTTGTAGCCTCCCCACTTAGAGTTTTGCTTGGCAGGTGTCGTGGGTGATTCCAGACATCGGTGAGTTAAGCTGTTGTGTGTAGGTCAGGCGTGTTTTCAATTAAAAGGCCGTAGGCGGAATTAGTCCCGATGGACTAAGTAAATCCGTTACTCGTGGGAAGATAGTACCCCCTCTGCAGAGGATATATCCTGTTGGATAGTCATGTTCTTGAGTAAGGACCACAGTCTGAGTTGAATCTAGTAGCGGTATTCGGATGGAGAACGAATTAGCTAGATTTCAGTAACGGTCTTCGGATGGAGAAACGGCTAGACTAGAATTGTGTTTATGACCTGTGACATCTAAGGATCATATGTTAATTTTGTTATTATTATGGACTAACCATTTACATTATGTATTTTTATTGAGTACCCCTAGGATGGTTCTACCTCCTGGATACTCACTGCGATTATTCCTTTATAAGCCCTTTATGTGGTGTCGCTCAGACGCCCGACTGCGGCATGCTTGTTGTTTATTTATCTTTTATAAGCCATTTATGTGGTGTCGCTCAGACGCCCGACTGCGGCATGCTTATTGTTTATTTATCTTTTATAAGCCCTTTATGTGGTGTCGCTCAGACGCCCGACTGCGGCATGGCTACTCTTGCATTTTCCTCTCGAGGAGTCATTCAGACACTCACTTGGCCCTCAGTATTTTACTTTGGGATTTCGGGAGGACTACCGCTCGACTTCTCTTTTGTTTCCCATGCATCATTAACTCTATGCCAGATTGCGCTTGTTAATCTGTTCTCATGCATCGTGTTTACATTTGTTATATCTTATGTTCGAGCTATCTTGTGAGTACTTTCATAATACTCACCCACGTACTGCATGTTCATCTTATCTCTGCATGCGAGCAACGCAGACTTTTGTGGCAGACGTTGTGATCATAATCATTTCGGAGCAGGATGGTCCCTTATTATATTATACCTATGATCTTAATGTTTGCGAGTACATTCCAACGTACTCACTGGCTTGTCCTTGGCTATTGTCTTGGCCAGATTTTCGCGCATGGAGATAAGCATAGCGGTGACAACCTCGGAGCCTACGTGTTGACGATAGCAGCCTCGCGAAGATAGGAGTTATCCTGGTCAGCTGTTCTTGTGGGAAATGGAGTCCCATAGACGCAGATGTATCCAACCGCTTCCGCCCTCAACCATTAGAAACCAAGTGTTGTACTCCTAGGCCTCAATGGTCTTGTACTACATATTTTTGTACCTTGCTTGGAATTCTTGTATCAAGTTGGTGCCTCATCAGCTAACAGTAATCCTGGGGCTGGTGAGCACAAAGGCCGCTTTTCTGGGAAATTGATATCCCAAAAATCCGGTCGTGACAATACAACTCTTCTTCCAGAAATCCATTCAGGAATGCAGTTTTGACATCCATTTGCCAAATTTCATAATCATAAAATGCGGCAATTGCTAACATGATTCGGACAGACTTAAGCATCGCTACGGGTGAGAAGGTCTCATCGTAGTCAATCCCTTTAACGTGTCGAAAACCTTTCGCAACAAGTCGAGCTTTATAGACAGTAACATTACCATCAGCGTCAGTCTTCTTCTTGAAGATCCATTTATTTTCAATGGCTTGCCGATCATTGGGCAAGTCAACCAAAGTCCATACTTTGTTCTCATACATGGATCCCATCTCAGATTTCATGGCCTCAAGCCATTTTGCGGAATCTGGGCTCACCATCGCTTCTTCATAGTTCGTAGGTTCGTCATGGTCTAGTAACATAACTTCCAGAACAGGATTACCGTACCACTTTGGTGCGGATCTTACTCTGGTTGATCTACGAGGTACAGTAATAACTTGATCTGAAGTTTCATGATCATCATCATTAACTTCCTCACTAATTGGTGTAGGTGTCTCAGAAACTGGTTTCTGTGATGAACTACTTTCCAATAAGGGAGCAGGTATAGTTACCTCATCAAGTTCTACTTTCCTCCCACTCACTTCTTTCGAGAGAAACTCCTTCTCTAGAAAATTTCCGAATTTAGCAACAAAAGTTTTGCCTTCGGATCTGTGATAGAAGGTATACCCAACAGTCTCCTTTGGGTATCCTATGAAGACACATTTCTCCGATTTGGGTTCGAGCTTATCAGGTTGAAGTTTCTTCACATAAGCATCGCAGCCCCAAACTTTAAGAAATGACAACTTTGGTTTCTTGCCAAACCACAGTTCATAAGGCGTCGTCTCAACGGATTTTGATGGTGCCCTATTTAACGTGAATGCAGCCGTCTCTAAAGCATAACCCCAAAACGATAGCGGTAAATCAGTAAGAGACATCATAGATCGCACCATATCTAGTAAAGTGCGATTACGACGTTCGGACACACCATTACGCTGTGGTGTTCCGGGTGGCGTGAGTTGCGAAACTATTCCCCATTGTTTCAAATGTAGACCAAACTCGTAACTCAAATATTCTCCTCCACGATCTGATCGTAGAAACTTTATTTTCTTGTTACGATGATTTTCAACTTCACTCTGAAATTCTTTGAACTTTTCAAATGTTTCAGACTTATGTTTCATTAAGTAGATATACCCATATCTGCTTAAATCATCTGTGAAGGTGAGAAAATAACGATATCCGCCACGAGCCTCAACATCCATCGGACCACATACATCTGTATGTATGATTTCCATCAAAACTGTTGCTCTCTCCATAGTTCCGGAGAACGGTGTTTTAGTCATCTTGCCCATGAGGCACGGTTCGCAAGTACCAAGTGATTCATAATCAAGTGGTTCCAAAAGTCCATCAGTATGGAGTTTCTTCATGCGCTTTACACCGATATGACCTAAACGGCAGTGCCACAAATAAGTTGCACTATCATTATCAACTCTGCATCTTTTGGTTTCAATATTATGAATATGTGTATCATTACTATCGAGATTCAACAAAAATAGACCACTCTTCAAGGGTGCATGACCATAAAAGATATTATTCATATAAATAGAACAACCATTATTCTCTGATTTAAATGAATAACCGTCTCGCATCAAACAAGATCCAGATATAATGTTCATGCTCAACGCTGGCACCAAATAACAATTATTTAGGTCTAAAACTAATCCCGAAGGTAGATGTAGAGGTAGCGTGCCGACCGCGATCACATCGACTTTGGAACCATTTCCCACGCGCATCGTCACCTCGTCCTTAGCCAATCTTCGCTTAATCCGTAGCCCCTGTTTCGAGTTGCAAATATTAGCAACAGAACCAGTATCAAATACCCAGGTGCTACTGCGAGCATTAGTAAGGTACACATCAATAACATGTATATCACATATACCTTTGTTCACCTTGCCATCCTTCTTATCCGCCAAATACTTTGGGCAGTTCCGCTTCCAGTGACCAGTTTGCTCGCAGTAGAAGCACTCAGTTTCAGGCTTAGGTCCAGACTTGGGTTTCTTCTCCTGAGCAGCAACTTGTTTGTTGTTCTTCTTGAAGTTCCCTTTCTTCTTCCCTTTACCCTTTTTCTTGAAACTGGTGGTCTTATTGACCATCAACACTTGATGCTCCTTTTTGATTTCTACCTCCGCAGCCTTTAGCATTGCAAAGAGCTCGGGAATTGTCTTACTCATCCCTTGCATATTATAGTTCATCACGAAGCTCTTGTAGCTTGGTGGCAGTGATTGAAGAATTCTGTCAATAACGCTATCATCCGGAAGATTAACTCCCAGTTGAATTAAGTGATTGTTATACCCAGACATTTTGAGTATATGCTCACTGACAGAACTATTCTCTTCCATCTTGCAGCTGAAGAACTTATTGGAGACTTCATATCTCTCAATTCGGGCATTTGCTTGAAATATTAACTTCAACTCCTGGAACATCTCATATGCTCCATGACGTTCAAAACGTCGTTGAAGACCCGGTTCTAAGCCGTAAAGCATGGCACACTGAACTATCAAGTAGTCATCAGCTTTGCTCTGCCAGACGTTCATAACATCTGGTGTTGCTCCTGCAGCAGGCCTGGCACCCAGCGGTGCTTCCAGGACGTAATTCTTCTGTGCAGCAATGAGGATAATCCTCAAGTTACGGACCCAGTCCGTGTAATTGCTTCCATCATGTTTCAACTTTGCTTTCTCAAGAAACGCATTAAAATTCAACGGAACAACAGCACGGGCCATCTATCTACAATTAACATAGATAAGCAAAATACTATCAGGTACTAAGTTCATGATAAATTCAAGTTCAATTAATCATATTACTTAAGAACTCCCACTTAGATAGACATCCCTCTAATCCTCTAAGTGATCACGTGATCCATATCAACTAAACCATGTCCGATCATCACGTGAGATGGAGTAGTTTCAATGGTGAACATCACTATGTTGATCATATCTACTATATGATTCACGCTCGACCTTTCGGTCTCTGTGTTCCGAGGCCATATCTGTATATGCTAGGCTCGTCAAGTTTAACCCGAGTATTCCGCGTGTGCAACTGTTTTGCACCCATTGTATTTGAACGTAGAGCCTATCACACCCGATTAACACGTGGTGTCTCAGCACGAAGAACTTTCGCAACGGTGCATACTCAGGGAGAACACTTTTATCTTGAAATTTTAGTGAGAGATCATCTTATAATGCTACCGTTAATCAAAGCAAGATAAGATGCATAAAGGATTAACATCACATGCAATCAATATAAGTGATATGATATGGCCATCATCATCTTGTGCTTGTGATCTCCATCTCCGAAGCACCGTGCTTGTGATCTCCATCTTCGAAGCACCGTTATGATCACCATCATCACCGGCGCGACACCTTGATCTCCATCGTAGTATCATTGTCGTCTCGCCAACTCATTGCTTTTACGACTATTGCTACCGCTTAGTGATAAAGTAAAACTATTACATGGCGATTGCATCTCATACAATAAAGCGACAACTATATGGCTCCTGCCAGTTGCCAATAACTCGGTTACAAAACATGATCATCTCATACAACAAATTATATCACATCATGTCTTGACCATATCACATCACAACATGCCCTGCAAAAACAAGTTAGACGTCCTCTACTTTGTTGTTGCAAGTTTTACGTGGCTGCTATGGGCTTAGCAAGAACCGTTCTTACCTACGCATCAAAACCACAACGATAGTTTGTCAAGTTGGTGCTGTTTTAACCTTCGCAAGGACCGGGCGTAGCCACACTCGGTTCAACTAAAGTGAGAGAGACAGACACCCGCCGGTCACCTTTAAGCAACGAGTGCTCGCAACGGTGAAACCAGTCTCGCGTAAGCGTACGCGTAATGTCGGTCCGGGCCGCTTCATCTCACAATACCGCTGAACCAAAGTATGACATGCTGGTAAGCAGTATGACTTATATCGCCCACAACTCACTTGTATTCTACTCGTGCATAGCATCAACGCATAAAACCAGGCTCGGATGCCACTGTTGGGGAACATAGTAATTTCAAAAAAATTCCTATGCACACGCAAGATCATGGTGATGCATAGCAACGAGAGGGGAGAGTGTTGTCCACGTACCCTCGTAGACCAACAGCGGAAGCGTTATCACAATGCGGTTGATGTAGTCGTACGTCTTCACGATCCGACCGATCAAGTACCGAACGTACGGCACCTCCGAGTTCTACACACGTTCAGCTCGATGACGTCCCTCGAACTCCGATCCAGCCGAGTGTTGAGGGAGAGTTTCGTCAGCACGACGGCGTGGTGATGATGATGATGTTCCACCGACGCAGGGCTTCGCCTAAACTCTGCAACGGTATTATCGAGGTGTAATATGGTGGAGGGGGCACCGCACACGGCTAAGAGATCTCAAGGATCAATTGTTGTGTCTCTGGGGTGCCCCCTGCCCCCGTATATAAAGGAGCAAGGGGGAGGCAGCCGGCCAAGGGGAGAGGCGCGCCATAGGGGGAGGTCCTACTCCCACCGGGAGTATGACTCCTCCTTTCCTTGTGGGAGTAGGAGAAGGGAAGGGGGAAGGAGAAAGAAGGAAGGGTGCGCCCCCCTTCCCTAGTCCAATTCGGACCAGACCATGGAGAGGGGTGCGGCCACCTTTTGAGGCCTTTCTCTCCTTTCCCGTATGGCCCATTAAGGCCCAATACGAATTCCCGTAACTCTCCGGTACTCCGAAAAATACCCGAATCACTCGGAACCTTTCCGAAGTCCGAATATAGTCGTCCAATATATCGATTTTTACGTCTCGACCATTTCGAGACTCCTCATCATATCCCCGATCTCATCCGGGACTCCAAACTCCTTCGGTATCAAAACTCAATAAAACTGTCATCGTAACGTTAAGCGTGCGGACCCTACGGGTTCGAGAACTATGTAGACATGGCCGAGACACGTCTCCGGTCAATAACCAATAGCGGGACCTGGATGCCCATATTGGCTCCCACATATTCTACGAAGATCTTTATCGGTCAGACCGCATAACAACATACGTTGTTCCCTTTGTCACCGGTATGTTAGTTGCCCGAGATTTGATCGTCGGTATCTCGATACCTAGTTCAATCTCGTTACCGGCAAGTCTCTTTACTCGTTCCGTAACACATCATCCCGCAACTAACTCATTAGTCACAATGCTTGCAAGGCTTATAGTGATGTGCATTACCGAGTGGGCCCAGAGATACCTCTCTGACAATTGGAGTGACAAATTCTAATCTCGAAATACGCCAACCCAACAAGTACCTTTGGAGACACCTGTAGAGCACCTTTATAATCACCCATTTACGTTGTGACGTTTGGTAGCACACAAAGTGTTCCTCCGGTAAACGGGAGTTGCATAATCTCATAGTCATAGGAACATGTATAAGTCATGAAGAAAGCAATAGCATCATACTAAACGATCGAGTGCTAAGCTAACGGAATGGGTCAAGTCAATCACGTCATTCTCCTAATGAGGTGATCTCTTTAATCAAATGACAACTTATGTCTATGGCTAGGAAACATAACCATCTTTGATTAACGAGCTAGTCAAGTAGAGGCATACCAGTGACACTCTGTTTGTCTATATATTCACACATGTATTATGTTTCCGGTTAATACAATTCTAGTATGAATAATAAACATTTATCATGATACAAGGAAATAAATAATACTTTATTATTGCCTCTAGGGCATATTTCCTTCAGTATCTTAGCTGAACTATGGAACAATGTTAACTCCTGAACAAGACCCGTAAGAGATCAGCATGAATATACAGTGAAATGTGATAATCTATTTTTCCATGCTCAGAAGAATAACAAATCCATAAATGTTGCACACAAGTAAGATGAGGGTACAACCTATCTGGCCGCCATCCATAGGAGTGAGCATCATGTGCTAACTTGTCGATGGCCCTGTAGTTGTTGTGGCTGTCCATGTCGGGCACGCGCATTCGATGCAGGGAACTGTTGAGTGGGGACTATAGCTCCCTTCTGGTGTATGCTTCCTTTGTTGGACCAGCTGCGATGAGTCGGAAGATGGTGTGGCTGAAGATGCAGATAACGCATAATGTTAAGAACAACACATCTCTTTGATCTGAAGAAATACACTAAGAGATCAACAGCAAGGTACGAGAGTGGTCAGACATCTGTTGACTGAAGACTAAATTGGGGTCACACGATTTTATTTTATTTTGGTACTGTCCGATCTACGCCGGATGGCTTGATGGCCGTCTTGTTCCTCCCGGCTGACACTGTTAGGAATCTTCCCCGAAGAGCCAGCGACTAACGGCAGAGCAACCTGCCTCCGCTGTCCGTGGCCCCAGCCAAAACCCCGCTCCCCGCCCCACCGCAATGCCATGGTTGCGCCGCCCCCGGGCCAATCCACAAAGACTCCCGTCATCCAGATCCGGCGGCGGCAGTACCTTGAACACACGCAACTCTAAGATAGCCATCTAAGCGCTGCTTCCGCGACGAACTTGCGGCCCCACACCCTTACATTAGACACCAGCCAACCGGTAGCCTAGGAGCTCCGCCGCCTCGAGGGGTGCTGCTTCCCATTGGGAATCAATTGGCCCAGAATAAAAATTCAGACAACTGACGCCTAAATAAAGTTATTTGAGATGAGGGTGCGACCTATCTGGCAGCATGGTGAAGTAGGCAGGTCCAGCTGCCGAGTCGGTGATGCCGGCGCGGTTGCGGTGGCGACCGGCGGCAGGGAAACAACGATGTCGCGACGGTCGACGATTATGGGGAAGCAGTGCCGGGACTCTGGACGGATCCGAAGTTGGAGCCGCTCTGGCACTATGAACAACGGCGGGGGTGAATCGGCTCCGGTACGGTTCACACGGCCGTCATCGAGGCAGCTCCAGCAGCACGGAGTAAGAGGCACACGGCCCAGTGCACGACGGCAAATGTACAGCATCTCCGACATTAGGGAGGAGGGCGGCTGTAAAATTGGTGCGGTGGGGGCGCCATGGAGGAGGGGCTGAGGTTTCGTGGCTCGGGAGAAGGTGATTTGGCACCCATGAGGTATGAATGGGGGGAATTGGGAGGGGAGTGGAACCATATTTTACAGACGCATTTGTCTGAAATGTGAGGGGGAGTTACAGTTCTACCCCTGCCTTTAGGCTTCTCATCTTGGGTCTGTGTACTGAGGGTCGGGGATAGTACAGTAACTTTGCTTCTTCCCAAATACTGGGCGGGAGCGATTTCGGGCGAGGAGGGCATGTTTTGAAATATAGTGGGCGCGAGCGATTTCGGGCGAGGAGAGCGTGTTTTGAAATAGTGGGCGCGAGCTATTTCGGGCGAGGAGAGCGTGTTTTGCCGACCATGGTTTATGAATTATTCGGCACATGTCATTTTGGCCGAGGAGAAGGCGCGCTTGGATGAAGTTACGAACCTACCCTCTATGTACAACGGGCCAATTGATGCGTGTCCCACATAGGAAGCTAATTTCGCGTCTCCCATTTATTTGCTCGGGCGAATTCCACCGAGCAGAGGATGTTTAACGGTTCGTTCAAAATTTGGGAGAACGAGCATCCACGTCTACCTTACCAAGTCGATTTGAATCAAATTTTGAAATATTAGCTTGCCACTTCTTTTTTAGATGGAGAGATGATGCTCGGGAGTAATGTGTTTTACATGCTCGTTGCTAGCGATTTACTATATGACAAATAGTTGACCTACTCAAAAACGGGAATCAAACCCAAAACGAAATATCTCGATTCAATGAAATAGCTCGTTCACCAGGTCAAAATAGTGAACTAAATCCAAAATTGAACACCTCAATCGAGTAGCATGTTGTACAGTATTATAGTACTCCATGAACATGTTGAAAGTCAAATTAATGAACTTGTTTGATATACGCATATATCCGTTCATGTGTG
Organism: Aegilops tauschii subsp. strangulata; assembly: GCF_002575655.3. Taxonomy (NCBI): domain Eukaryota; kingdom Viridiplantae; phylum Streptophyta; class Magnoliopsida; order Poales; family Poaceae; genus Aegilops; species Aegilops tauschii. The sequence continues at coordinate 270,078,195 of NC_053037.3, read as the reverse complement.
GAATGCAGACAACATGTTCTCCAATTTAAATATTTGAATGCAAGTTTATATCGAAACATGGTTTATATCAGTCTTTGATGCATAAAACGCGACCTCCCCCCTCTCCCGGACTCCTGCTCTCTCTCTCTCTCTCTCTCTCTCTCTCTCTCTCTCTCTCTCTCTCTCTCTCTCTCTCGCCGACAATCTTCAATTATGTCGCACGCATCAAACACACAAACCTTGTTGGTCCCTCTCGCTTTCTCTCCATCTCTCTCTCTCTCTTTGTGTGTGTGTGGGGGGGGGTCTTTCTAGTTCGCATGCATATATACTCCATCTATAGGTCTCTCTCGCACACTATGTATGATTCTCTAGTCCAAGCTAGATATCTTGGGTGCGCTCATCATACGCACACAAATTCCTTTGCTTGTTGCCCGTAACTCTCTCACGCACCACTCTGTCATCCCGGAGCTCTCCCCCCTCTCTCTCAAACTCTCCATCTACCTAGGTCACACATACACATGCATATCTCACTCGCACTCGATAGGCCCATCTAAAACTCTATCTCTCTCCCTCGTTCTCTCTCCATCTCACACGCACACACACAATCTCATGCCTAGCTAGCCAAGTATGATGGTCTCTCACTCAATTGTAGGCACACGCAGTCCCCCCTATATGTATATGACTAGCTAATCTTAGTCTCCATCACAAAGATGTGCATGGTCTATCTCGATTTCTCTTGGGGCATCTTTCTATCGCGCACACACCTCCCTCGATCTCCCACCCATATAGTCCCCTCACGATCTCGAGGGGATCTCTCTATCACAAACACAACCTCTCGCCCTCCCCATGCGTCCATGTTCTCCATGTGTCCCTCTCGACCTTTGTTCCTTGTTGGCCAGACCTTTATTGGACATGTGCTATAGGGGTGTCTCTCCCCGTTGCAAACAATCACACACTAGCTATCTTCGTGTATCTCCTCGCCTCGCTTTTCTATCTCGGAGATGCATGCGTGAGATGTTCGCCTAAGAAACAAAAAAACACACACTCTCTCTAATTTATAGTTTGTTGTCACTTTTTCACACACATACTCTTTTTGCACACTTACTCATTCTCCTTCACACGCACTTGATCTCTCTCGACTTAGGCACTCAACTCCGTCCATAGCATATTGATTTATTGAAAAGTCAAACATCACAAAGTTTGACCATGTACGTGGAGAAAAACAATTACATCTAGAACGGCATACATATACCATTAGATTCACCATGAGATGTAGTTTCGTATGATGTATCTTTGGTATTGTAGATATAAACAACATTTGCGTAAACCTGATCAAAGTTTCCAAAGTTTGACATCTAAAAAATTTACATGCACTTCATTATCGAGCGGATGGAATATCTCTTTCCCCCTCTCAGCTATCTGACGCACCACTCAGCCTTATCGGGGCTCCTCAATCTCTCTCAAACTTTATATCTCCCTGGTTCACACATACACATGTCTCGCTCGCGCTATACATATAGACCCATCCAACACTCTCTGCCCTTGTTCTCTCTCTATGTGACACGCACCCCCCTAATAAGTACCATAATCCCTCACTCCGTCATAGGCGCAAGCACTCCCCCCCTAAGTATGATTATCTCTCACTAGCCATCAAGAACACACGTATTGTCTCCTTCCATCCATACACCTATCTCGATATCTCTCGGGGTATCTTCTATCGCGCACACACCTTGTCACTCGATCTCCCACCCATGTAGTCCCATCACGATCTCTAGGGGATCTCTCTATGACAAACATACACTCTTTCCTCCCCATGTCTGCATTTTATCCGTACGTCTCTCTGACCTCTCTCCCTTGTTTGTCAGACCCCTCTTGGCCATGTGCTAGGGGTCTTGCTCTCTCGGTTGCAAACAACCACACACTATCTCCTCACCTTGCTTTCGTTGTCGAAGATGCATGTGTGATATGTTTGCATAGGACACACATGTTTTTCTCGACTTTTATCGAGTGTTGTCCATGTCTCTTTCACACACGCACACACACTTTTTTCACTCACTCTTTCTATTCCACACTCTCTCTCTAGTTAGGGACTCTCTCACGTCCATAAGCATATAGATGTTTTGAAAAGTCAAACCTCAGAAAAGTTTGACCAGGTATATGTGGAGAAAAACATTTACATCTGGAACGATCATTAGATTCAACACAACATGTACTTAATTCATACTATCATTTATCTTTGGTATTGTAGATATAAGTAATTTCTTTATAAACTTGGTCAAAGTTTCAAAAGTTTGACTTAAAAAAAATGTTGGAACTACATTATCGAACGGAGGGAGTAGCTCTTTCTCTCTCTCTCTCTCTCTCTCTCTCTCTCTCTCTCTGCTATCTCTCACGAGCCTCCCCTCTCACTCAAACACTCTATACCGATGGATTATACGCTCACTGTGTTAGCGTATAGCTCTGTATATTGTTTAGTTGACCGGTCAACCAGTCCACATGCTGCCTTATCAGCTCATGTTCTGTATCTTCGTGTGCTGGCCCATGTGGCAGTGGGTGAAAATAAGTAAACTAGAGGCCCATCTGACACGCGGTCAAGTAAACAAAGTTGATACCACTCGGGGTAGCAACCCGCATGCTAGTAAATTGAGGGCGCATTGAGGACACACTTCTTCCGTGTGAAGGACGCACTCAAACACAATTCACCACTGCGCGGCGACATGCACAGAAGGACGCACTCGCACACACCCAGCACACAACACACACCAGCACACGTGTACACCGGCGTCGCCGCTGGTTGAGATGGATGGCGAGGCAGCCAACAAGCGGAGGCAGCTCGAGCCAAAACCGCATCCGGCGAGCCTGGACTTCATCTACAGCCTCCCCGAGGACATGCTGCTCATCATCATCGGCCTCCTCCCCACAAAATCTGCCGTGCGGACCGCCCTGCTCTCCCGGCGGTGGCGCCCCCTCTGGCACCGCGTCCCCCTCAACCTCGCCGTCGACAGCTGCCTCCGCGACGGGGATTGCAAAAGCATGGCCGCAGTCTCCATGATCCTTTCATCGCTCCCTGGGCCAGCCAGACGCCTTGACATCCGCATGTTCAGTACCAACTTCAAGGTCCAACCCAAGTTCGACGAGTGGTTCTTGTCCCCCGCCCTAGATCAGCTTGAGGAGCTCAGCTTTGAAGCTGGACGATGTCACTCTCTACCGCCGTCCGCGCTCCGCCTCGCGCCAACGCTGCGCCGCGCCAGCTTCAGCTCCTGCTATCTTCCCCAGATTAATGCTGCGCCCCCCTTCTTCTCCCTCAACTCAAGCAGCTCGACCTCTTTGACCTTGTCATCTTGAAGAAGGCTATGGAGCACCTGCTCCGCAGCTGTACTGCGCTCGACTACCTTCGTCTTGAGCAGATCCACGGGTTCATTAGCCTCCACATCGCCTCGACGAATCTCTGATGGATTTATGTGTCTTGCTGGCCCCGCAACAAGACGTCAATTGGGAAGAGATCACTCCAGCTGTTACATGTTATGATCATTGAGAATGCGCCTTTCCTTGAGAGATTGCTTGTATCGGATCTAGAAGGTCCAACAAAAATCAGGGTCATTAACGCGCCGAAATTCACAGCGTTGGTGCACTCGTCTGCCAAATTCTCCGAACTCTTTATTGGATCCATAATCATTCAGGTACAACACTCATCTTCTTCTCCGTCTTCTTGAAATTCACATTTTAAATTTCTTCTTGATGTATTTACGACTGTCTTCCAGAAAATGATTCCCACAACCTTAACCCAGTCTATGCGCACAGTGAAGATCTTGGCAACAAAATCTATCGGCCCCAATCTGGATCAAGTTGTTGGATTCCTTACATGCTTTCCGTGCACGGAGAAGCTACTCATCGAGGTGAAACTTCTTTCCTATTAGTAAACAGTAATCACAACGTAGCTCAATTTTTTCGTAATTTTCCCAAATTACGATGACAAGTGTAGTGTTCAAAACTGCATCTACGCACTGCACCGAAAGAATTTTTTTTAGTATTTTTTCTCACGTGATCACCTGCATCGTTTTTTGTTGTACTACTCTAGTAGCCTAGGCTAGTCATAGTGGAAAGTAACTTAGACTACTCCAGTAACTCTATGGTTACCCTAAGAGCAAGTACTACCTCCGTCCTGGTTTACTCTTCCTATTTTGTAGTATCAAAATTTGACCATAGATTTAACTGGCAAAATGTTAATGCATGTCACTAAGAACTATATCGTTGGATTCGTATTTGAACATAATTTCAAATGGTGTAATTTTTAGTGACATGCATTGGCATTTTCTTACGTAAATCTATGGTCAAATATTATACTAAATAAGAGGTAGTACAAAAGTGGGCTATAACGGCCCTCCACTATGTAGGCCAAAACAGGTGCCAAATTCACTTGTGATGCATTTGGCATCGATGCCCCTCCATTGCTCACCTAGTGCCCCAATCTGGATCACCTACTTTGCTCCGGTGCCAAATTAACTCACGCAATGAAAAAACACTTGCGTGGGAGAGAGAGAGAGGACTGAGGAAATAAAAAAACACTTGTTTGGGAGAGTGAGAGGCTGGTGTAGTTGGTTTGATTGATTTGTTTATACAAGTGGGTTTGTGTGCACAGCGGTGCCAACTCTCTCACATCGCGAGAGCGGTGCCAAAATCTTTTGATTTGACATCGATGCGTATTATGTGGCATACTTTTGCGAAATATGGCATCGGCCACATAGTGGAAGGCAACAAATGCCCAAGCTCTTCACGTACTCCTAGGTAAATGAGTGGAAAGAGAAAGAGAGAGAGAGAGAGAGAGAGTGAAAAAATATCACTAGCCAGCCAACCCTATCGTATGAGCGAATGATATTGGTACCTCTTGATGACACGACAATCTTATACAACCAGCTGCTCTAATATGTTCTCTTCTTTTGCAGATAAAAAAAGACCCGAAAGTGAAAAATGTGCTGCACTATAACAATCTCATCGAATGCCTTGATCTCCATCTTACAGAAATTGATTTGATCGAGTACCGAGGCAGCACATCAGAGATTAAATTGGCCAGGTTCTTTGTTCTGGAGGCAAGTGTGCTCAAGGTTTGGCATTCTCTGGCGCAACAATGAATGGCATGCTGATCACCACAAGCGTTTAAGCCTAAATGATAGAGTCTCCGCAGAAGCAGAATTTGTTTTTGTCACGACCGGTTTTTCAATAAAATAATTATTGAGAGACCAATCCCTTTTTCGGACCAGCGAGGAAGAATTCCTTCTCTCTGGTAGACAATATCTTGGTCACAGAAGAAAAATACCAGGAGTACTGAATATAATACAAGGTTGAGCGGAGACTGCCCAACAATTTATTACATGCACGCTGATAAAACAGGACGGCGGATAGGGTGGCATAACTACTAACTCACGATAATAACGGTGGTGGAAATATCACCGCGAAGCGAGTGATATGACTCCGGAAGACTACAGCTCTTCGAGCGTCGGAGTGAGGCTCGAGGAGACTTATTGCGGGTGGCGTAAGCATATATAATACAAGTGACCAATATCCGGGATCGCGCAGGACTGACTGGGACTCCTCTAGGCATCGGACGCGCTATCAAACTCTTCATCGAGGAGATCGCCTTCGTCAACATCTAGCCAAATCAACAAACCAGGTGAGTACTATGAAAGTACTCACAAGACAGTTCGGACATAAGATATAACAAATCTAAACAAGAAGCATATGAACAAGTTAACCAGTGCGTTCAGACATAGAGATAATAAATACTGGGTGCCAAGCGAGGGTCTGAATGACTCCTCGAGAGGAAGCTGCAGAATAGTAATACTGGTGCCAAACGAGGGTGTGAATGACTCCTCGAGCGGAAAATGCAAGAATAATAATACTGGTGCCAAACGAGGGTCTGAATGACTCCTCGAGAGGAAACTGCAAGAATAATAATACTGGTGCCAAACGAGGGTCTGAATGACTCCTCGAGAGGAAACTGCAAGAATAATACTGCCACAGTCGGGCGTCGGGGCGACACCACATAAAGGGCTTATAACAGAAAATAAAGGCAGTGCGTGCCACAGTCGGACGTCTGAGCGACATCACATAAAGGGCTTATATTTAATGTAAGAAACAAAAACACGCCACAGTCGGACGTCGGCGCGACGTCACATAAAGGGCTTATATTGTAGCTCAATAATACAATAGTTCGGGAACATAAATTATCACAAGTACGAGACAAAAATAAAGTTAGTCCATCCACAGGAATAATAATAATTAAACTGGGTTTACCACTTGAGCTTGTTCACCGGGGACAAGTCTTTCACGCGGATAGATATGGATACACTGATTACACTACTTGATCATGGATACGATGACTTGGGAAGAATTTGACTCTGCAGAGTTTGTACTTAACCACAACCAACGGATTTCAGTAGTCACAGGGACCAGTACACACCCAATTCAACATTCCGAAGCCAGGGATCACCCTCGGCAACGTTCAAGAAAAACCTTGAGACGGGGAGGCTACAACCTCGCGTAGCATGGGATCAAATTTCTATACGCGCGCTCTAAGGGGGTGCCCCCCCTCTCGGTCCCAACCGGAAACACCCATGCCCCCTGACCGGATGACTGGCTTTAATCCTGGGCCAAGGTGCCATCATCCCGGCCCCTCTGTTTGGTGTATACACGCAAAGAGGTTACCAACTTACTAAACCGCATCCTGGCAAATGAAACATGTGGTAGCACGGAAGGGGAAAAGAACGATAACGGGACTCCGTCCACGTTAACGTCGGAAATTGTCGGATGACGCAAGGCTGGTATGCTACAACAGTACCACCTTGCTGCCCTTCATGTCACCACATGATTAGGCCATCTCTCACCAGAGATCATCGTGACTTTGGAACATGCGGATAGTTGCCTTACAAGCAACGAGGTAATCACCGACACTCATATGCCACGCACAAACTTTCACGCAAACATGCAAACACCTATCATATCAAATGTTCAAACATGCTTGCCTGGTTCGGAGAAGTCGGAGTCTAGCTCGGCGAAGTTCGCGGCTCCGTCACCTCTTCCGGAACCTACGGCAATAACGAAAACGGGTACTAACGTGAAAACCAACGCGTGCACAGAAAATTCTCCAAATTTTTTCCAAATAAATCTCATAAAAACTAGACAAAATTTTAAGACTGTAAGAAAAAGAATCACTCAAAAATCCCTTTTCATTTAAAAGTTATAAAGGTTTCTGTCCAGGGACTTATCTGTAATGAAACAGAAAAGTTCCAGGGTTTAAACTGAGAAAACAGAAAACGCTTCGGTAAGAAATGCGCTAGCTAAAGAGAGAAAGCGTATTTTGCCCGAAGGCGCCAACAGAAAACGGTTCGAGGGAGAGTGGAACAGAGGCTGACATGGGGGTCCCACATGTCAGGTTTAAAAAGCTCGCCGGCGCCCGAAGACTGCGGTGGACGCCGGCGTCGAACCACGGCGAGTTAGGAGGATCGGAGGGTACCAAGAGCTTCAGCTTGTTCTTCCGCGTCGGTGGGTGGTGGACTCGACCAACGGGGAGCTCCACGTCGACGGCGACACTTTCTCCGGCGGACGACGGCTTGGGTGAGGATGGAGAACTCCGGTGGAGGGCTGCAAACTTCGAATTGAAGCGCGGGTCAGAAGGAGGGATGCATAGTGAAGCTACTGGCAAGAGATGGGAGGCGGAGGTGCACGCACGGGGGCGAATCGAGCTGGATCCCGTGGCGGGTCGCGGCGGCCGGAGTCGAGGAAGGAGACCTCCTCGGGGCCCTTCCAGTGGCTAGGCGTGCTCTAGGTGGAGTGCAGGGATGGTGTGTGCTCGAGTTGAAGCTCGGGGCCTCTATTTATAGGCGGATCGACGGGGTGGCCGTGAACGGAGAATCTCCGGCGAGCGATTACGGCGATGCAGTGGATTGGCAGGAGGTTTGAGTGGCCAGGCAGCATCAGTGGAAGTTACTGCCGCCATTTCACTGCTAAACGGAGTTGGTCTTGGCGTAATGGCGTCGGTCCACGGTGAGATGGCCGCACGGGCTCGACGGCGGCAAAGAGCGCGCTCCACGCCCTGCGGTTCACGACGAGAGTGGCAGCGCGTTCGGGGGAGTGGAAGGCCACGCGGCGAGCTCCGGTGGCTTGGGCGGCGCTGGGTGGCGCCGTCTGCGCCGCGCCTCCCGCGGGCGGCCGCAAAGCCGCCGCTGGCGTCGGTCACGGGGCGGCGCACCTTCTGCTGCTCGTCGCTGACGTCCGCAAGGTGCCAGACGCTCGTGCGGTGCAGGAACAAGGGGGAGGGGACGGGGAGCAAGGCGACATCGAGGCACTGTCGAGATCGACAACAAGTTCTGAAGAAAATGACAGTGCACTGAAGTGTTCTCTAAACTTTACTGAACCTGATTTTGACAATGCACTGCAGGTGTTCGACAGAATGATTTGGCAATGAGAAAAAATTTCCTGGGGCTGGGACTTGGTGAGGTGACCACTCAATGCACCGAGAGGCTGCCTGATTTTACTTGGAATTTTTGGAGAAAGGTTTGAATGAATTTCACCAAATTTGACAAATCTGGTCCAAACTTGCAGCAAGTGTAGTTTGAAAAATTTGAACTGAAGACCAGTGGATCTTCATGGATCTTGGTTGAGGGTTCAAAGGACTAGGAAGGGGAAAAGGTTTGGGGGCAAAAATCAAAGCAGAAAGTGTAGCTCCTTTGTAAATCACCAATGGCTAGAATAGAAGACAGAAATTTGTTTGAATAAGATTTAAATGGAAAAAAATCATATGGGGAGGTTCAACTTGCTGGATTTGATGCAACTCATGATCCAAAGGTGAGGGAAGGTTTAGGAGAGAGGATTTGCACTAAGGCCATGGCAAGAGAGAATTGTTGAAAGTGGCAAAGGATTTTTCCAAAAGCCATAGTGCATATTTCAAAGAGATTTTCAAAAGGCATTTTCCCAAGTGAAAAGTATTTTGTCTTGAGTCCAAATGAAAAGCAAGAACCTCCAAGACCAAAAACAGATCTTGGGTGAATCCAAAGAAAACTTTTGCCATAAAAAAATATTTGAAAGGGAGAGTTCTTTTGAGGAAAAAATTTAAATCACCTCCCTTAAGTCAAATAAAATCTTTTGAAAAATCCAAATAAAAACTTGGGTGTCACAACACCTACCCCCTTAGGAAAAATCTCGTCCTCGAGATTTCTGCTGATCCTCAAATAGATATGGATTCTCTGCCCGGAGGAAATCTTCCCTTTCCCATGTGGCTTCATCCTCAGTGTGGTTGCTCCACTGAACCCTGAAAATTTTGTCGTTTTCTGACGGGTCCTCCTTTCAGATTCTTCCAATATCTTTACTGGCCTCTCTCTGTAGGTGAGATCTGGTTGCATATCAATGTTCTCATGAGGTACATGCTTCTCCGGGTTACTCACACATTTTCTCAATTGTGAGACGTGGAATACGTCATGGACGTCTGACAGCTCCTTGGGTAGGTCTAATTGGTAGGCTACCGTGCCTCTTCGTGCCTTTACACAAAATGGTCCAATAAATCTCGGGGCTAGCTTCCCCTTAATTTTGAACCGTTGTAGACCCCTCATAGGAGATACTCGGAGGTATACGGAATCACCGGGTTCAAAGCTGACCTCACGATGCTTCTGATCATAGTAGCTCTTTTGTCGGCTCTGTGCTGTCTTGAGTCTGTCCCTGATCTGCTTAACTTTCTCCTCAGCCTCTTTAAGCATGTCTGGGCCGAAGATACGGCTGTCACCTGTTTCTGACCAATTCAGTGGGGTACGACACCTTCGTCCGTACAATGCTTCAAAGGGTGCCATTTGTAAGCTGGCTTGGTAACTGTTGTTGTAAGCAAATTCGGCATACGGCAAACTCTCTTCCCAACTGGATCCATAGGTGAGCACACAGGCTCTTAGCATATCCTCTAGGATTTGGTTTACATGTTCCGTTTGTCCATCAGTCTGAGGGTGGTACGCTGTACTGAAAGCTAGTTGCGTGCCCAGAGCTTGCTGTAGGTGATCCCAAAATTTGGAGACGAATTGTGTGCCTCGGTCTGATATTATAGTCTTTGGGACTCCATGCAAGCAAACTATATGGGAGAGATAAAGTTTTGCCAGTCTTTGAGTGGAGTAGGTAGTCTTCACGGGAATGAAATGAGCAACCTTGGTTAGTCGGTCTGTGATGACCCATATGGCGTCATTTCCGCGTTGTGATCGGGGTAATCCGACAATGAAGTCCATTCCTATTTCATCCCATTTCCACTCCGGTATCCTGTTTGGCTGGAGTAGCCCTGCTGGCATTTGATGCTCGGCCTTGATGCGCTGACATGAATCGCAACAAGCAATGAATGTGGCTATATCTCTTTTCATACCGTGCCACCAAAATCTTTCCTGTATGTCTTTGTACATTTTGGTTCCTCCAGGATGGATCGAGTATGGAGCGGTGTGGCTTTCGGTTAAGATTTGTTGCTTGAGTTCCTCAATGTTAGGTACGCAAAGTTTTTCTCCGTACCATAATGTTCCTTCACTGTCTGTGACGAACTCTGAAGCCTTACCAAGGTTCATTTTCCTCTTTATACCTTCGATGCTGGGATGTCCCTGTTGAGCCTTCTTAATTTGTTCCACCAGGGTGGGTTGTATCTCCAGGTTTGATACGGTGCCTTCAGAGACTAACATCATGTTGAGCCTAGCGAACTCTTGATGAAACTCAGGCCTCAAGTTTTGCGGACCGTCATTGTCCGGGCTGGGGTTTCGACTAAGGGCATCTGCCACTACATTTGCTTTCCCTGGATGGTAGTGAATACCAACATCATAGTCCTTGACCAATTCCAACCAGTGTCGTTGGCGTAAATTTAGCTCTAGCTGTGTGAAAATATATTTGAGGCTCTTATGGTCCGTATATATTTCACAGCGATTTCCCAACAGAAAGTGCCTCCACTCCTTGAGTGCATGTATAACTGCTGCTAGCTCCAAGTCATGTGTTGGGTAATTTTCCTCATGTTTTCACAGCTACCTGGAGGCATATGCGACAACTTTGCCATCCTGCATTAGTACGCATCCGAGACCCTTTCGGGACGCGTCACAATAAACTTCAAAACTTTTGTGTATGTCTGGCACAGTTAAGACCGGTGCGGTTGTCAGCTTCTTCTTGAGTTCTTGGAAGCTTTTCTCGCATGCTTCCGTCCATACAAATTTCTTGTCCTTCTTGAGCAACTGTGTTATAGGTTTTGCCACAGTGGAGAATCCTTCAATAAATCTTCTGTAATATCCGGCCATTCCTAGGAAACTCCGCACATCAGTAACGTTGGCGGGTGGCTTCCAGTCAAGTATGGCCTTGACTTTTTCTGGGTCTACGGCCACGCCTTCTTGGTTCAATATATGGCCTAAGAAACCAACTTGTCTTAGCCAAAATTCGCACTTGCTAAATTTGGCGTACAACTGATGTTTCCTCAATTCTCCCAAAACAATTCTGAGGTGCTCAGCATGCTCTTCTGGTGTCCTTGAGTAAACCAGAATATCGTCAATGAATACCACCACAAATTTGTCCATGAATTTCATGAACACTTTGTTCATGAGGTGGACGAAATATGTGGGGGCGTTCGTTAGTCCAAAAGGCATCACTGTGAACTCGTATAATCCATATCTGGAGGTGAATGCTGTCTTGGGGATATCTTCTGTCCGTACTTTCAATTGGTGATATCCCGATCTCAAATCAATCTTTGAGAATACCTTGGCTTGAGCGAGCTGGTCAAACAAATCATTTATCCATGGCATCGGATATTTGTTCTTGATGGTGACCATATTGAGGGCTCGATAGTCTATACACAGTCTCAGTGTCCCATCCTTTTTCTTTGTGAACAACACAGGCGAACCCCATGGTGAGGAGCTGGCTCGAATAAATCCTTTGTCCAATAATTCCTTTATCTGCTTCTTCAACTCCACCAATTCTGAGGGTGCCATTCTATAAGGCTTCTTATAGATGGGAGCGGTGCCAGGTGCTAGTTCGATGCTGAATTCTATCTCTTGGTCTGGTGGCACGCCTGGTCGTTCTTCAGGGAACACATCAGGAAATTCGCATACCACTGGAACTTTTCTCAGTTCTGAAATATCCATTTTGTTCAGTTTTGGTTGCTGTGATCGTGGCCTTTCTTGAGCGGAAACCCTTATAGTCTTGCCGTGATGGTGAGTGAGAATCACGGTCCGATTGAAACAGTCAATGAATCCTTTGTTGGTGGTCAACCAGTCCATCCCTAAAATGACATCCAGTCCTTTACTCTCTAACACGATGAGATTTGCTTGGAATTGTAGTCCTTCGAACTCAATGACCACTCCTTGGCAGTAACCCTGAGCGACTTGCTTATTTCCGGGGGACTTGATGATCATAGATTTTTCCAAGGGGAGTATCGGAAAACCATGTTGTAAAACAAAACTCTTCGAAACGAACGAATGGGAAGCTCCAGAATCAAACAAAACCGTGGCAGGTACTGTGTTGACAGGGAACGTACGGAGCACGATGTCTGGGGCATTCTGCGCTTCTTCCCTGGTCACATGGTTCAGGTGACCCTTCCCGTGGTTGTTGTTGGGGTTGAAATTGTTGCGCTTGGGGGCTGGATTGTTTCCACCATTGTTTGGCTTGGGTGCCGGGTTCCTTGGCTTTGGGCAATGTTTAGCATAGTGCCCTTCTTGACCACAAGCATAGCAGGTGACCCCTGGACGGTATGTGTACTCCTTGTCCCTGGCATGAAACTGTCCGACGGGCCTTGGATCAGTAGTCGTGGATCTCCTTGCTTCTGTCCTTGGGACCTCAGTCTTGCCTCGGTTGTTGCGAGCAAGAGTCGTCTTGTCCCTCTTTCGCTTACGGATATCTTCCAGACTACGGCGCTCATTCTCCAAGGTGATGGCCTTGTCCACCAGAGTTTTAAAATCCGGAAAGGTGTGTACAATCAGTTGGCATCTTAGTGTTGGTGCCAGGCCGTCCAGGAATTTTTCCATCTTCTTGTTTTCTGTCATGTGCTCGTCGTAGGCATAACGAGACAGTTGGGTAAACTGACCATTGTATTCTGTCACTGACATGCCCCTCTGCTTCAGGTCATCAAACTCTCTCTTCTTGATCTTTATGATGCTCCTGGGGATGTGTGCCCCACGGAAGCCTTCCTTGAACTCTTCCCAGGTGATGTTGTGTTCACTGGGATGCATGTGTAGGAAGTTTTCCCACCATGCTGCAGCTGCTCCAGTAAGGTAGTGTGGTGCATAAAGCACCTTCTCATGATCCGAACACTGAGCAATAATTAGTTTCCTTTCAATGTCACGAAGCCAATCATCGGCTTCCAGTGGCCTATCGGTGTGAGCTAAAGTTGAGGGGCGAGTCTTCTGTAACTCAGATAACTTGGAATGCTCTTGATAGGGCTCACGGTGGTTTCCCATATTGATGACATGATTCATCATCTCTTGGTGCTGTTGCTGGCTTTGCTCGAAGAGACGACATACTTGAGACAGGGCTGCTTCGCTGTCTTGTTGACTGGACTGACCCTGAGTGAAATTGTTGCTAGTCTGTGTCCCATAAACCTCTTCTGGCTGATTGGGCATGGAGCGAGTCCACGGACGAGACATTTTTCCAGTCTGGGGTATTATTTGCAAAACCCATGAGAAAAACTGTGTAGCACAAGGAAAATCTTACAAAGGCAACAATTTAAAAGACTTCAAGGTTTTCAAAGAAACACAAACGATTTTGCATGGAGAAGAACTGCTTAGCATATATCTTACATGCGAAAAGCAAACACACGATACAGCACTCAGGATGCGCGTACACATTCCTGACATGTTATTTAGGCTAGCGTACTACTCCGGAAGGCAGCAAACATACCAATACAAACTAACGCGCAGATAAAACAACAGATCATACAAGCAGACATAACGCGCGGCTACTCGGCGCTCTCAGTCAGAGATGGTGAAGATTTCCTTTCCCTTGCCGATGGCAAGACTCAGCGGTCCAGGAGAATCAACCTCCACCTCCTCTCTAGCTGGCTCCTGGCGCGTAACGCTGCCCTCCGGTGATGGTGCGGGAGCGACAGGTGGTAGAGCGGGTGCGGCAGGCGGTGCGGCTCTGACTGGAGTAGGAGCGATGACTCGGTCGAACTCCTCAGTGGTAGGCAGACGGCAAGCAGTGGCCAAAACGGTCGGTGCATAAGAGGCTGAAGACGAGACGAATGTTAGAGGCGGCGCCGTGTTGAGAAGCTCCTTCCTGCTGGCAGGACCGCCCCGGACTAAGTCCATGCGGGCAACCACAAGATCGTCTACGAGGTTGTCGAAAGACTCCTCCAGAGCCTTGAGATACTCCACAACCATCTCGATGGCTTCATCTCGCTCTCCCCGATGGCAGGCGAATGCATAGTGACTCGTGTAGGGCACATGGCATGGGAGGCAGCGGTAGCGACGAGTCTTCATCGTAGGAAGGATGTCCCGAAGACAAGCTATTGCCTCACGGGCAGCCATCTGCATGGCATGCCTCTCCGTAGGCATGGCCCTTCCCACAAAACGGAAGTGGCGAGCAGCAGAGCGTCCTCCCTTGAATTGCACCACAGCTTGGTGCATAGACACGTCATCGCTGAGCTTGTGCTGGTAGAGCGTGAACTCCGGGCGAGCTGCTGGCCCGATCGCGAGCTTGGTGATGGAGACGAGGAGCTTGACAAACCCCTCGGGCACGTTCGTGAACACTCGATTCTCGCAGCTGCTGCCAGCCATCTACAAAAGTAGGCAAAAATTCTGAGTAGTCATGTCATAAATTTATGATGACCAACAGAAAATAGCTACAATTGCAAAATGCTGAAAAAGCACAAAAGACGCTAATAACCGATTAGCGATCGCACCTAGTGGCTTCCTACAGTCAGCCTGGCTCTGATACCAAGCTTGTCACGACCGGTTTTTCAATAAAATAATTATTGAGAGACCAATCCCTTTTTCGGACCAGCGAGGAAGAATTCCTTCTCTCTGGTAGACAATATCTTGGTCACAGAAGAAAAATACTAGGAGTACTGAATATAACACAAGGTTGAGCGAAGACTGCCCAACAATTTATTACATGCACGCCGATAAAACAGGACGGCGGATAGGGTGGCATAACTACTAACTCACGATAATAACGATGGTGGAAATATCACCGCGAAGCGAGTGATATGACTCCTGAAGACTACAGCTCTTCGAGCGTCGGAGTGAGGCTCGAGGAGCCTTATTGCGGGTGGCGGAAGCGTATATAATACAAGTGACCAATATCCGAGATCGCGCAGGACTGACTGGGACTCCTCTAGGCGTCGGACGCGCTATCAAACTTTTCATCCAAGAGATCGCCTTCGTCAACATCTGGCCAAATCAACAAGCCAGGTGAGTACTATGAAAGTACTCACAAGACAGTTCGGACATAAGATATAACAAATGTAAATAAGAAGCATATGAACAAGTTAACCAGTGCGTTCAGACATAGAGATAATAAATACTGGGTGCCAAGCGAGGGTCTGAATGACTCCTCGAGAGGAAGCTGCAGAATAGTAATACTGGTGCCAAACGAGGGTGTGAATGACTCCTCGAGAGGAAACTGCAAGAATAATAATACTGGTGCCAAACGAGGGTCTGAATGACTCCTCGAGAGGAAACTGCAAGAATAATACTGCCACAGTCGGGCGTCGGGGCGACACCACATAAAGGGCTTATAACAGAAAATAAAGGCAGTGCGTGCCACAGTCGGACGTCTGAGCGACATCACATAAAGGGCTTATATTTAATGTAAGAAACAAAAACACGCCACAGTCGGACGTCGGCGCGACGTCACATAAAGGGCTTATATTTTAGCTCGATAATACAATAGTTTGGGAACATAAATTATCACAAGTACGAGACAAAAATAAAGTTAGTCCATCCACGGGAATAATAATAATTAAACTGGGTTTACCACTTGAGCTTGTTCACCGGGGACAAGTCTTTCACGCGGATAGATATGGATACAGTGATTACACTACTTGATCATGGATACGATGACTTGGAAGAATTTGACTCTGCAGAGTTTGTACTTAACCACAGCCAACGGATTTCAGTAGTCACAGGGACTAGTTCCGTTTACGGTGTTTTGGAAGAAACACGTCTAACCAGTACACACCCAATTCAACATTCCGAAGCCAGGGATCACCCTCGGCAACGTTCAAGAAAAACCTTGAGACGGGGAGGCTACAACCTCGCGTAGCATGGGATCAAATTTCTATACGCGCGCTCTAAGGGGGTGCCCCCCCTCTCGGTCCCAACCGGAAACACCCATGCCCCCTGACCGGATGACTGGCTTTAATCCTGGGCCAAGGTACCATCATCCCGGCCCCTCTGTTTGGTGTGTACATGGAAAGAGGTTACCAACTTACTAAACCGCATCCTGGCAAATGAAACATGTGGTAGCACGGAAGGGGAAAAGAACGATAACGGGACTCCGTCCACGTTAACATCGGAAATTGTCGGATGCGCAAGGCTGGTATGCTACAACAGTACCACCTTGCTGCCCTTCATGTCACCACATGATTAGGCCATCTCTCACCAGAGATCATCGCGACTTTGGAACATGCGGATAATTGCCTTACAAGCAACGAGGTAATCACCGACACTCATATGCCACGCACAAACTTTCACGCAAACATGCAAACACCTAGCATATCAAATGTTCAAACATGCTTGCCTGGTTCGGAGAAGTCGGAGTCTAGCTCGGCGAAGTTCGCGGCTCCGTCACCTCTTCCGGAACCTACGGCAATAACGAAAACGGGTACTAACGTGAAAACCAACGCGTGCACAGAAACTTCTCCAAATTTTTTCCAAATAAATCTCATAAAAACTAGACAAAATTTTAAGACTGTCAGAAAAAGAATCACTCAAAAATCCCTTTTCATTTAAAAGTTATAAAGGTTTCTGTCCAGGGACTTATCTGTAATGAAACAGAAAAGTTCCAGGGTTTAAACTGAGAAAACAGAAAACGCTTCGGTAAGAAATGCACTAGCTAAAGAGAGAAAGCGTATTTTGCCCGAAGGCGCCAATAGAAAACGGTTCGAGGGAGAGTGGAACAGAGGCTGACATGGGGGTCCCACATGTCAGGTTTAAAAAGCTCGCCGGCGCCCAAAGACTGCGGTGGACGCCGGCGTCGAACCACGGCGAGTTAGGAGGATCGGAGGGTACCAAGAGCTTCAGCTTGTTCTTCCGCGTCGGTGGGTGGTGGACTCGACCAACGGGGAGCACCACGTCGACGGCGACACTTTCTCCGGCGGACAGCGGCTCGGGTGAGGATGGAGAACTCCGGTGGAGGGCTGCAAACTTCGAATTGAAGCGCGGGTCAGAAGGAGGGATGCATAGTGAAGCTACTGGCAAGAGATGGGAGGCGGAGGTGCACACACGGGAGCAAATCGAGCTGGATCCCGTGGCGGGTCGCGGCGGCCGGAGTCGAGGAAGGAGACCTCCTCGGGGCCCTTCCAGTGGCTAGGCGTGCTCTAGGTGGAGTGCAGGGATGGTGTGTGCTCGAGTTGAAGCTCGGGGCCTCTATTTATAGGCGGATCGACGGGGTGGCCGTGAACGGAGAATCTCCGGCGAGCGATTACGGCGATGCAGTGGATTGGCAGGAGGTTTGAGTGGCCAGGCAGCATCAGTGGAAGTTACTAGCGCCATTTCACTCCTAAACGGAGTTGGTCTCGGCGTAATGGCGTCGGTCCACGGTGAGATGGCCGCACGGGCTCGACGGCGGCAGAGAGCGCGCTCCGCGCCCTCCGGTTCACGACGAGAGTGGCAGCGCGTTCGGGGGAGTGGAAGGCCACGCGGCGAGCTCCGGTGGCTTGGGCGGCGCTGGGTGGCGCCGTCTGCGCCGCGCCTCCCGCTGGCGGCCGCAAAGCCGCCGCTGGCGTCGGTCACGGGGCGACGCACCTTCTGCTGCTCGTCGCCGACGTCCGCAAGGTGCCAGACGCTCGTGCGGTGCAGGAACAAGGGGGAGGGGACGGGGAGCAAGGCGACATCGAGGCACTGTCGAGATCGACAACAAGTTCTGAAGAAAATGACAGTGCACTGAAGTGTTCTCTAAACTTTACTGAACCTGATTTTGACAATGCACTGCAGGTGTTCGACAGAATGATTTGGCAATGAGAAAAAATTTCCTGGTGCTGGGACTTGGTGAGGTGACCACTCAATGCACCGAGAGGCTGCCTGATTTTACTTGGAATTTTTGGAGAAAGGTTTGAATGAATTTCACCAAATTTGACAAATCTGGTCCAAACTTGCAGCAAGTGTAGTTTGAAAAATTTGAACTGAAGACCAGTGGATCTTCATGGATCTTGGTTGAGGGTTCAAAGGACTAGGAAGGGGAAAAGGTTTGGGGGCAAAAATCAAAGCAGAAAGTGTAGCTCCTTTGTAAATCACCAATGGCTAGAATAGAAGACAGAAATTTGTTTGAATAAGATTTAAATGGAAAAAAAATCATATGGCGAGGTTCAACTTGCTGGACTTGATGCAACTCATGATCCAAAGGTGAGGGAAGGTTTTGGAGAGAGGATTTGCACTAAGGCCATGGCAAGAGAGAATTGTTGAAAGTGGCAAAGGATTTTTTCCAAAAGCCATAGTGCATATTTCAAAGAGATTTTCAAAAGGCATTTTCCCAAGTGAAAAGTATTTTGTCTTGAGTCCAAATGAAAAGCAAGAACCTCCAAGACCAAAAACAGATCTTGGGTGAATCCAAAGAAAACTTTTGCCATAAAAAAATATTTGAAAGGGAGAGTTCTTTTGAGGAAAAATTTTAAATCACCTCCCTCAAGTCAAATAAAATCTTTTGAAAAATCCAAATAAAAACTTGGGTGTCACAGTTTTTGAAACATCAAGTGGCCAGAGACTCGAAAACTTATTTCCCCATTAGTGACTTGTCAGGGCGGTAGATTTTAGTTTGTACGATAATGCTGCATCCACCTAAAGTAACGAAAGTTCTTACGTAAACTTCCTAGTAATTCCCTCTTCGTAGGTGCAGCATTACTCCTAACATTTGTAATATCAGTTTGAAACTTGTAATATTGCCGTGTCCTATTCCTGCGTTTTCAAAATCCTGCGAATCAAATAGGTCCTGAGTTGGTGATGATGTTGTGCCTGCCATCTTTCACCAATAGTCGTCGGATCTAGATCTGACGCATACAAACCAAACTTCTCCGGTTTTGCAAAAGGATGCCCGCACTTGTTCCCTATTTACAAACAACTCCTTGTCTCTCACAATGAGCCTTATCTCCTCCCCACCACATCTAGAAGGCCATGGAAAAATCTGGCGCGATGGCCGCTGCTGGCGCCGACCACCCCCCAATCTTGGTGTTCCGTGCAATGCACGGGCATCTACGCACGGGAAATTATGTCAAACATAGCTAGTTGTAAGAAGGCTAGGTCTACAGCCATGATGATAGTGACTGCAGACGGTGAGGCTGACTATGGTATGCTGAACACAGCGCCTATACTCAGGTGTCATCTCCGGCGTAGGGTCTTGTCACTTCACTGTGAGGAGCAGCACGTAATAATTTGACCAACGGGTTGGACAGTGCTACTACATTGGTAGTACTACTACAAGTACTAGCACCACCGTCTAGATTTAGTAGTACTACCACGTCCATCTGGATTTAGTATTTGACTAGCAATATCTAGTAATCCATGTCACAAAAAATGTACTACTCCCTCTATAAATAAATACATGGTGTATTGTTTTATTCTTATCGGCGAGATAACTTAATGTCTTTTTGCTACTTAATAGGATTACATGCAATGAAATAACCACCGCATGTGATGTTTGGTAGTCTCAAGTCATTGAAAGCATGCACGGCCCACATCTCTCATTGGTTGATATGTCATGAAATAAGAAATGAGGAGGGAGTTAATGTACCGTGCCTAAGTGTTTTGGGATTATTTGGTTTTCGTAAGGTGACTTACACAATATTTTTTGTTACATGCATTAACATTTTATTAGTTAAATCAAAGGTCAAAACTTGGCGCAAAATGCAAAGGGGACCAATAAACCAGTAAACATCGAAGTTCTCTCGTTTGGCCCCAACTAGAGGTCCGGTGAGATGACTATACCGCACCGGCATGGAGGGGGACGCAAATTCATTGACTTACTGCACCTGCCTTTGGTTGTATGACACGTGGGCCCAACGAGTGGATGGCCAACCTATCATACAGCCAAAGGCAGGTGTAGTAGAGGGGTGAGGAGTAGATGGCCAACACGCACGTGAATTGAACGCAGTCTGCACTTCTCATATAAAGGCTCCCGCCAGTCCAGTCTACGAAATCCTACACACCTACGCACCCAAGGGCAAGAGTGATCACTCCAATCGCAAGATCGGTTGACTAGAAGCTAGACCCATGGAGGCGATGAGCGCGAGCATCAGCCGGCTGTGCCAGATGGTCCACGACGCCGGCCTGCGGCCCGGCACCAAGGAATGTCTCCAGGTAGTGCTTGAGGCCGCCACGGCGAGGGGCCGCTTGGACGACAGCTTTCGTCTCCTTGTTCGACGAGGTCCTCGTCGGCTTCCTCAACAAGTTCACCGTCGTCAAGAAGCTCGCGGAGGACCTTGACGTACTCCTCCAGCCCACGCGCCCAGCCTCTGCGATGCCTGCCACCCTCAACGGCCTCTATGGTGACAACCTTTTCGACGCACTGGTGGCCCTGCGACTGCCCGTCGTCGCGCCGGAGAATGTCCACCTCGAGGTCGCGCTCGCCGCGCAGCGCCTGGCGCAGCAAGACACCATCAACATAATCACCCACGTCTACGCAAAAATCGTCCACAAGGACTACTACATGCAAGAGGAGGACGATAGGACGCTGGCCTTCCTGGACCGCAGGGCAACCTTGGACGGCATTGTTCAGAAGCACGTTGAGCTTGCCGCCAATGCCGCTGCTCCTCACACGTCGGTTGGTGACCCGGTGCACTAGCGCGTGAGGATGTCGTTGATGGATCCGTATGTATCTTTATCATTCCATCAAATCCATGTAGTAGTATATGGTACTACTAGTAATTATCTTACCTTTCGCATCAACTTCATAATTTTCGTACGTACTCCATGCATGATCCGCGCCAGAACCAAACTTCTCATTACTCTAGGGAAAATCGTTATTTCTTTCTATCAGTCGTGGCATGGAGCATAACCAAATTTTACAAGTTACAATTTCAAAAGGAAAAGCCTGCCGTGTTCGCGTCGCACCCCCGCACGGTTGGTCCGGCACGCCGCTCAAGGGGGAATGTGTGCTGTTTTGCATTCTCACTTACAAGTGGGACCGCAGTTGAGCAAACCGACTATCGGCAAACCCCCACCCGCCCACCGCGCGATGGCTAAGAAAACAGGAGGGAGAAGAGATGGCTGTAGCACGGACTCCAAGAAAATTGGTGCCGGATGGGACTCGTGTGGGTGGCGTGTGCCGTACTGCTAGACATGAATGCTAGTTATGGCCCATGCCACCCCACTATATCGAGGTGCTGGTTATGGAGAACAAATTTCCTGGAGTCCGTGCTCAGCCCTCCTCTATCTCTCTTCTCAGCTAGCCAGCAGACGTACGGAGCCCATCGTCTGTTTGTTCATATGCGGTCCCACATGTCAGTGAAAACGCAAGAGGACCCACTGAACCTGCACATCTTTCACCTCGACGTGCTAGTGATGAAAAACAAATCCAATAAAGATCTTCGGTGGCCGCTTTTGGAGTTACTCAAGAGTAGTAAGATTCTATTTACAGTTTAACCCAAGATGCACATCACGTGGCTTCAACTACCACTTTATTTCCTTGCATGACATGACATGGATGCTGGATGTCCCACGTGTTGGCAAAAGGAGGAAGAACTCGACCAAATCTTCGGTTGTGCTCTCCGATTTGACTAGTTGTGCTAACTTAAAATTTTATTGTGTAGAATGGATGCAAGTTTTGGTATTGGGAAGAAGAGTACAACGATATATTGATAGAGCGCAATTTAGTAGATGTTCTAGCACTTTTAGCTAGCATAGAGGCTAGAGATGAGACTATTGCACTTGTTGATAGAATAGAGGCTAGACACGTCTACTTCTTTACACTCGAAGAAGAAAGAAGCACGCAAGATCGAGCCTCCGCAGATCAACAATGAATGCATCGAGAAGGCACTAATCCAACTTACAGGAGCAGTTATGGAAGTTGGATATCTTCTAAAATGTATTCTTATGGTTCTTGTTTTCTTTGGTCTTGCTTTTCTAGGCAAAATTTTGGTGATGTATTTCCATGTACCAAAAAATCAATGATGAAAAAAAGATATGTGTTTGCAAAGAAAAATGTACGTGGCCGGGATGCGTCCGCGCGTTCGGCGCACGGTCACCGCATCCGAGAAATGGCCTGGACACGACCCCATTGCCCTACCCAAACTGACAGAATCCGGGCAAAACGGAGGTCCATTTGGGGTCGTGCGTTGGAGTTGGCCTTACAAGTGGGACCGCAGTTGAGGAAACCGACTATCGGCAAACCCCCACCTCGCCCGTCGCGTGATGGCTGAGTTAGAGAAACGACGAGGTTGAAGAGATTACTGTAGCAAGGACTCCAAGAAATTTGGTGTCAGAAGGAAGTCGTGCTGATGGCGTGTGTTGTACTCCTGGATGTGAATGCTTGTTCTGGCCCATGCCACCCTACTACTCCTACTACATATAGTAGTAGTATCGAGGATTCGAGGTGCTGGTTACGTACAGCGAACACATTAACATATGGCCCACCTCACACCGTGGCCAAATTTCCCGGAGTCTGTGCTAGGTTAAAAAGTGTTCTTTGTGAGGATGGGTGGCTGGTCTCAAGTTTAGAACTTGTTGTATTACGTACGTAGACGTAGAGATAGTGCAGCATGTGAAGCTAGTACAAATAGTGTACTATTGTTGATTGGCCTCATCCGATAACCTGTTGCAATTATGTATTCGGAAAATATTTTTTTGCCTCGTCGCAGCACCCACTCAGAGAAGCGACTCGAAAGCCATTCATAAATTTAGTAAGTTTATCACAGGCATATCATTTTATTACATACAATAGGTCATCAACCCACAACGACAACGAGGATACATTATAAATACTAAAGTTTTCATCACACAACAAATAACAAGCAATGAAATGAACTTCAACTCAACCAATCCTCGGCGTTGGAAACGCTTGCTTTGAACCACAAGCGATTCTCTGGGAAGTGACAGCTACTGTCAATCTCGAGACCAACCCAGGACTGATCATCCAGGCTGAAGCGGCCTACTATATCACGACCAGGGTAGGGAACCACCACAATGCCCGACGTATAGATACAGTTGCTTCTCTTAAATGATAGCAACGTTGTGTCAACAGCAGTTGGATCGGCTTTCACCATCATAGGATAGTTTTGTCCAAGGAAGAGCGAGTTTTCTCCAAGACTATCAATACTGTACCAGGGAGAAGGTGTTGGCGCTAGCACACTAGTATCCATCCCGAATACCATGCAACGGGTGTTGGAATAGGTCCGGAGAGTGCGACCATGGGAGACAACACCTGCTCCCTTAGTAGTAACATCAGCAGTGGGCTGTATACAGACAAGAAGGGGTGATCCATCGAAATTAGTTGCCAGCCGCCAGTGAGCATATGGGCCCTGCTCGTCCTCATGCTCGTGATCATCACCATCGTCATCTCCCCCTTGTTTATAAAAATTTTCAAGTATAGGTGGTGGAATGTTCACAGGACCTTGGAAACACAAGAAGAAGGTTAATTAGTAGAGAAGGGAAACTTGCTAACTCGCATGCATGTGGATGAAACAATTATAATTACGGTGGAAGATAAACGTACCGAAACTACGAGGATCCCATGGAAAAACAGTGCCACGAGTGGTCGCAGCAAACACAAGACCCTCATATTGAATTGCATCACAGTACACATCCATGTATATAAACTGATTTTTGAGCAATATCCATCCAGTCGAACCATGAAGGATGGCAACAAGCTTGTCGAAGATAGCAACAACTTCATAGTTCTTGTAATTCCAACAGCGGTTGGGAACTCGACAAATTGCTATCTTCCGTAGACGATAGTCACCATGATCGTATTTGAACGTACGTAGATCATCTGTGTGCTCAACCTTAGGGCACTCGGAGATTTTTGGAAGTGGAATCCGCTGACGAGTGTACACATTCACAAGTTCCCACTCGCAATTGTACCCAATATAAACAACCCAATCTCCATTTGCGCCGGCCCAGGCCTTACCCTGAAGCGATGGCATCTTGACATCACACATATCGTTATCAAGCGGCATCAACTTGCACAAGGCGAGGTCTCCGTCGTCCACGCCCATGTGAATAGGCTTATAGAGAAGAAGATAAGGGAGATCAAACCGCTCCTGGACCCTTGGGTTCCTTGTAATGATGTTATTAGTTGAGTCGAGAATGGTCTTGAACGAACCTGCCATGCTAGCCGAGGTGATGACGTCGCACCGATCAATGAGTTCGCCCACCATGTCATCTTTCAGATCGGGGCAAGAATAACGGTGTCGTTTCCGGCTTGTTCCCTCCATGAAGAAGACGATCGAACAATGGCAGAAGGAAGGTCGAAGGCAAATGGAGGAGGGAGGAAGATCGTGCGACAGCAGTTCCAAATCGAGAGGGAAAGGCGAAGAGTCGGTGGACGGTTGCCAGTTTGCTACGTTACACGAAGAGGCACCCCGGCCTACACGTCCTTTCGGAAATTGTACAAAAGGACTCGTTGTCGTCTCACTGACATGTTGGAACGGGACCACATGTCAACGAAACATGGTGTGTAATTTATCGTGCAAAATGTGATCTGGCCGCGTGGCCCGAGGTGCCGCATTAGTTATCGACCTTTATTTTTTTAACATACAGTCTGAGTGGATAGCTCCTGTGGTTATCACACGTGAGCGGATATATAGGTGGGCTAGGTGGGAAGGCGGCAACAATCTGTAAGTGCTAAAAGAGTTGATCTCGAAAAAAGAGTTCATCCAATGCTTGGTTTTGTTTGGATTTTCCAACAATGACCATTGGATAGAGTGAATCAATGGCTTACGTTCAAAGTTATTCTCATACTATACAATGGTATAGGAACGTGGAGAGATTTGGTTGATTTTATATCGCTGAATAATATAAAATATTATGAGTGCAGACACTCCACCCCAAGGTTTGTTGCTCCTTCTCGGTCGTCAGGAATCTATGTTCTTCCACTCTTTCGTCTAAGACATGAGCTTTGTTCATCCTTTTGCCGACACGTGGGACATCTATATGCCTCCATGACACGCGGGACATCTAGCATCAAGGTGGCGTGTCATGCAAGAAAATGGAGATATGTAGTGCGTAAGTGAGTCGTGCACTTCGATGGCACCTAGTACTACTACGCAATATTTTTTCTCCTCGATGGCACGTACTCAATGATAGAGCACGGGAGGGTAGCCATGGACATGGTCGGCCCTTTTTGAAGAGAGTACTAATAAATAACTTTGATGTGTCCCGTCAACTCGCAGAACGACGAGAAGCTTGCTTACTACGCCATCTGCCTCGGCAACGCATGCGCGGTGGCTCGCAGCACGAGGAGAAACTTTTGCTTACAAGCGGTGGAGGTGCAGTAGTTCATTTGGTGTCAGATTGCCAGAAGTACTACTGTAGTACCATCATCATTGTTCGACTTCCGGAAGAGGAGAAGAGCCAAGCGCAAGGTCACCTACTAACCTAGTACAGTACTACTATAGCCAAAGCTGGTCCACCTTTTTAGAGCATGGTTAATTAATATAGGAGGCTCTTGCAGCGGCACATCATTTGAGGAAGTACTCTCTTCGTAGGAACAAAGGAAGTGAAACAAAAGTTGGAGTGGATGCTAAATTTCCAATTAAAACATGATTACATAGGGAAAAAAATCCTATAGCATCCTATCCTATGAATCAAACGACCAATGTAGGAAAATTATGAGGGGGGTCTCTCCAACAGTGTTCCTCGGCTCGCACCTAGCATCACGGTGGTCGAACTTGGAGTCATTCATCTGGTACACATGGCATTTCAGATCTGGACACAAGGTGACGCGACCTCTCACTTTCTCCGCATTTGAGGCGACGCGCTGGTGGAGGGCTAGCATACTCCAATATTAGGTTGGCTCTATGTGATGTGGCAACTTCATATACTAACCGGATGCTGACTATACTACTACAGTACTCACACTCCAAGAAGTGACTCGAAAACCATTCATAAATTGAGTCTATGACATGCATTTGCAAATGTACCATTCATTACATACAACAAGTCATCAACACACAACGACAATGAGGTTACATGTTGGATTATAGATTATTTCCAACAAAACATTCTAGTAAATACTGAAGTTTTCATCACACAACAAATAACAAGCAATGAAATGAACTTCAACTCAACCAATCCTCGGTGTTGGAAACGCTTGCATTGAACCATTGGTGCTCTGGGAAGGGCCAGCTATTGTCAATATCGAGAGCAACGCAGGACTGATCATCCAGGCTGAAGCAGCATATATCAGGACCAGGGTAGGGAACCACTACAATGTCTGAGGTATAAATACAGTTGCTTCTCATAAATGGTAGTAACGTTGTGTCAACAGCAGCTGGATCGCCTTTCACCGTCATTGGATAGTTTTGTCCAAGGAAGAGCGAGTTTTCTCCAAGACTATCAATACTGAACCAGGGAGAAGGTGTTGGCGCTAGCACACTAGTATCCATCCCGAATACCCTGCAACGGGTGTTGGAATAGGTCCGGAGAGGGCGACCATGGGAGACAACACCTGCTACCTCAGCAGTAACAATCACAGTGCACTGTATACAGACAAGGGGTGATCCATCGGAATTAGTTGCCATGCGCCACTGAGTATATAAGTTCTGCTCGTCCTCATGCTCGTGATCATCACCATCGTCATCTCCCCCTTGGTTATAAATTTTTTCAAGTATATGTGGTGGAATGTTCACAGGACCTTGGAAACATAAGAAGAAGGTTAATTAGTAAAGGGGAACTTGCTAACCCGCATGCATGTGGATGAAACAATTATAATTACGGTGGAAGACAAACGTACCGAAACTACGAGGATCCCATGCAAAAACAGTGCCACGAGTGGTGGCAGCAAACACAAGATCCTCGTATTCAATTGCATCACAGTACTCATCCGTGTACAGAAACTGATTTTTGAGCAATATCCATGGACGAACCGTGGAATCAGTAACGACAGCAACAAGATTGTCGAAGATAGAAATAACTTCATAGTTCTTGTAATTCCAAGAGCGGTTGGGAACTCGACAAATTGCTATCTTCCGTAAACGACAGCCACCATGATCGTATTTGAACGTACGTAGATCATCTGTGTGCTCAACCTCAGGGCACTCTGAGATTTTTGGAAGTGGAATCCGCTGACGAGTGTACACATTCACAAGTTCCCACTCGCAATTGTACCCAATATAAACAACCCAATCTCCATTTGCGCCAGCCCAGGCCTTACCCTGAAGCGATGGCATCTTGACATCACATGTATCGTTATCAAGCGGCATCAACTTGCACAAGGCGAGGCCTCCGTCGTCCGCGCCCATGCGAACAGGCTTATAGCGAAGAATATAAGGGAGATCAAACCACTCCTGGACCCTTGGGTTCCTCGTAATGATGTTATTAGTTGAGTCGAGAATGGTCTTGAACGAAACTGCCATGCTAGCCGAGGTGATGATGTCACACCGATCAATGAGTTTCCCCACCACGTCATCTTTCAGATTGGGGCAAGAATAATGGGGTCGTTTCTGGCTTGTTCCCTCCATGGAGAAGATGATCGAACAATGGCAGAAGGAAGGGTGAAGGCAAATGGAGGAGGGAGGAAGAGCGTGCGACAACTGTTCCAAATCGAGAGGGAAAGGCGAAGAGTTCGTGGACGGTTGCCAGTTTGCCATGGTACACGAAGAGGCGCCCCGGCCTACACGTCCTTTCGGAAATTGTACAAAAGGACTCGCCGGCGTCTCACTGACATGTTGGAACGGGACCACGTGTCAACGAAACATGGTGTGTAATTTCTCTTGCAAAATGCGATCTGGCTGCGTTGGCCCGAGGTGCCGCATTAGTTATCGACCTTTATTTTTTTAATGGCGTGTCATTCAGTTTTGAAGCACGACTAACTGGTACTGTTTGCGGAGAAAATATAAACTACTCTACCACTACTCCACCTCTAGTACTAGTAGTATAAAAAAGATATATAGGTTGGAGCTTCAGAGCTTTCTTGCTAAGGGCTGCCCACTTGCTTCTCACACTATCACCCTCTCTCCAGATCTAAAAAAGACGACCTCTCTCTCCCTCCCCACCGGTGATCACAGATCTGCCGGGGAAGAAAAGGACGTGCAACGTTGACGCACTCGTCGTCGGCGAGCGAGGTCAAGCACCGACGACAAGGCCGTCCTGTCAGACCTAGCGCCCGCGCGGGATGGCCTCCGTCCCCAAGCTCGCTGCCGTAGTGCGTGCGGAGGACGATGACCACGAGCGAAGCCACTTCCCGCCGACCCTCAGGTATGCTACCTCTTTTCGAACCATACCCTTGTTCTATTGCCCCATCTGCCACGTCGCTGCATGTGGATCTTTTTCTACTCCACCATCTTCCCAATTTCCTATCCTCTGCTCTGCTGGTCAATGCAGACGAAAACCTTAATTTGCACTATTAAAGGAAACCATACTTCATGGAGACTAATCCATGTATGGGTTGAATAAGGAAAGGAAGGGAGACTGTACTGTCCAAGAGAGTAGGCATCGAACCCGCATCTAGGTTGAAAAGGGGAAAATCAGTAGCTAAGGAACGAGTCTCGTGTCTCTTGGTTGAAGAAGGGTAGAAAGGCATGACAACGCAATAGAGAATGACCAGGTCGATCGGTTTGTTGTCCTCACATAGGAAAAAGGTGGCTAAAGAGAACAAAAAAGGGACGTAATCCACATATGCTGCCTGGATATTTGTTGCTCTGGGCAACCATACCTCCCTCACCACTCTATGCGTCCGTGAAGGTACATCGTACTTGTGCGCCCACTGTCTGAATGGGTCTCCCATGCTCTTATTGCCACTTTTTTGCTGTTAGTATAACGCCAGCGGTAAAGTCAACCAATGCTACTGCTAAAGTGATGCCACATTTAACTAATGCCGCACTCAGTCTAATGCCACCGATAAATTTAAGCAATGCCATTTAATGTCTCTGGATTATTTCAGGGTTAGCTGTTGATTGTGGATGTATTAAAGATTTTTCAGCTAAGGCATTCTAATGTTGTTGCACAACCAGTATACCAACGATGAAACTTGTTACTACCTTCAGATTTTTGCACTGTTAATGCTTATAGATTACATACCTCACTTTCATGAGATAAGTCAATTTTTTGTACAGTGTCACCTAAATGCCAAGGCGCTGATGTCATTTTATTTTGGTTAAACTGCACAAAAAATTATGAAGATAAGAGGAAAGGTCAAGGGTGCGCACCTCCTCCTTTGGCTATTGTATTGTTTCGTTCGATCAAGTTTTTATGTTTGATCGATTATCAAGATTGGGATAGCAATTTTTCATGTCCACTCGAGTTCGAAATGATATTTACCTTGAAGGTACATGGTTTGCAATTTTTTAATACTTTCATTAGTTAATAATGCTAGTTACCTTCAGACTTTTGTATTTGGTTTAATGCTCTTGCACAGCTAATATACCAATGCTAAAACTTGTTACCTTTACATTTTGTATTGTTAATTCTTATAGAAATCTTCCAGTGCTAGAGCTTATGGAAATATGTTCAGTAAAACCATTGTACTGTACCCTGTAATAAAATAACTACTCTACTGTTGCACTAGCCACTGGATTAGTGTATATTTGTACTATTCAAATTGTGTTGCATTAGCGTATGGACATATATAAATTGTGGCAAGCTTTCCCAGATATGTGCTCAAGAAAACTACTACCTGTTTTTCTAAATACTGGACGTTTGGATACTTTAAATTGAACTGCGAAAACGTCTTATATTAAGGAACAGAGGGTGTAGAGTTCACTCAAATTATCTCGGTAAAGCTAGTCACACCTTTGTTAAAATTAATGTTCATTATGTTATCGGAGGAGGTCTGTATGTTTGTCCCTAATGCCTGTCTACTACATACCTGACATCATGATGTAATGTTAAGTCATTTCCTTTTGTACAGTGTCACTGAATTGTCAAGGCGGTGATGGCATTTTATTTTAGTTGAACTGCACAAAATATGCTTAAAAGAAGAGGAAAGGTCAGGAATCGATCATTCTTTTAGAAAGAACTATATATGCCTTTCTGACATCAGCCATTGTTGCCTTATTTATTCCTTCAAACAGGTGGTTAGAAACATTCTTGCTACCTTTTCCCATTAAGAAATTGGAATGCTTATATTTGTGAGTCTATGCTTCAACTAGTGCCACTTTTATAGTAATCACACTTTCAATATCTATGCAAACAGGGATGCTCGATTTTAGTGGAACTGCACAAAAAGTCCAACTGGTTCAACATTAGGAGCATGTTTTCTTCCAAACCTTTATATCCAATTGGTCGCACTATGAGCTGTTCATTACGAAGGTACATGGTTTGCTACTATCTTGCTACTCTTTTTGTACTGTCATTAGATAGTAATACTAGTGGTTTGCATGTGAATTTATTGGCAGGGTGGACCTAGATTGGAGGTGCAGGACAAGATTCAATGATTGGATGCTCAATTCCGGTTGTATCGATTTCACCTCTTCCATCACTGCGAACATGGATATCCTTGGTCTGATGAAGAATAGGCACTATATTTCTGCTCTGAACAAGCAAATCAATTCAGTATGAAATTGTCCAGGGCAAAACATGACTGTATCAAATTGTCCAGTGCAAAACATGACAGATGCTAAGCGGAAGAGACATGTTTAAACCAAAAATACAAGGTGGGGTATATGTTTACTAGCTACTTGATATTTGTGCAGACAGAGAAGTCTGCCCGTTGCTATTTGGCAAACACACAAAGTGACCGCAATTTTGGTTGAACTGCACAAGAGAATAGTATAGTCACTGCATGCAGTGCCATTTGAAAATAGACAAAGAAAGATTGGATAGTCACTTCATGGACTGCAGAAAAGTAGTACTATACTATTTATTGGCCAACACTAGGTGCTTCATTGCTTTGGTGTTATTATACAATGGGCATCATTTTGCCTAAGTTAAAGTTTGTATTCCGAAAATAGTCTCGCCGTGTGATCGAGAGAAGACCAAATCATATTGCAGTGGATGTTCCTCCATCATGTGTGGTTCATTCTCATGGTTCCAGCTGTTGGTGAAACCACTTACGTTTGCAAGAGGAATTGTAGACTTCACAAACAAATTTTTCTTTCAGTCTGTACTGAATGTTGGCCAAGAGAAGCATCCTTGTTAGTAGGAAGAACAGATGTTTTTTCTAGATCTTTGCTTTTGGAGCTACATATTTATATATGATCTGTGAATCATTGAGATGCATTAACATGTTGATCTTATGTATGGGAATCGTACTAGTTGGTTTTGAATTTGGGATACTAATGTGAACATATTACAATGCCAGGCCTGTGAGTCTCGTGTGAACATTTTGAACGGATCGGCTCTTACTGCTATGCACAGCATGATCCTTATTTCTGTGTTCTGAGTGTTTACAAGTTACTAACAATTCCGTATTTCTGTTCACTCAGTGTTTACAAGTTACCGATCGATCACTAGCTAGCCTACTAATGCGCTCCTGGCAGTTTTAGTTCCGACGCAAGATCCGAAGTGGTAGTTTTTCGAATAAAAATGCCTACCTCTGAAGAAACTGACAAGCTGCTCTGAAGAAAATGCCATGCGAATCTGAAGAAACTGCCAGCAAAAATGTTCGCAAATGCCTTATCTCCCAGCGAACGTTCATCAGCTAATGCGATCTACTCGATCCTACACGTACACTATCCAACCTACTCGATCCTACATGGATAGATAGCGCATCACGCACGTACTACCTCCTTTCCGGTTTGTAGGGCTCAATTCAAAAAATGACCTACTCGATCCTACACGAATAAATAGTGGATCACGCACGTACTACCTCCTTTCTTGTTTGCAGGGCTTAATTCAAAAATCTAACCAACCAAGGTAGATGATGAGTGGTGGAATCATTTTTGACAAGGAGGGAGTACCTCTTCTGGATGATTTGAGTGCACTCGTTTGACCGTCATGCCGGCATGCGACCCAGCACGGACGGGATGCACCACTGACGGGACGGGACGGCACAGTCATAATTTCAGTTTTTCTAGTTTTCCACGGCAAGCTGGCGCGCTAAGCCATGCCTGCTTATGCATTGAATTCCGATGACCTCGATGACCGTCGCGTTTCCCGCAACACGCTAGTTCGCCTACCTTCCGCCTATAATTACTGTTTCCCGGGCTTCTCCGGTGGCACCATCACCCAACTCGCCCTCTCCTCATAAGACCCTACCGGCCCGACGTCACTGGCCACTTATCCTCGCTCTCGCCACGTCCGCCATTCCCCCGCCCGCCCGCGATAGGCGACACCGGAGGCGCTCACCGCCGGAACTAGTGTTCGGTTTTTCACTGGAAGGCAGACGGAGGGAGGAGGCATTCTATCTGTCTTTAGATGACACTGCAGACTATGAGGAGTTGTTGGAGCGCGACCGCCTGGCGGAGGAGCAGCGTATTGCCGATTTGTGCGGCCAGCGGGACATGGAGCAGCAGCGCACCGATGCTCTGAGTCGCGAGCAGAGCGCCCGCAACTGGGCCGACTACGTGGAGGCCGGCGCCCGGCAAATAGCCCTGGAGGCTGTCGGGCTTGCACGCATTCGCGACTCCGATTTTTACTACCAGCTCGTCAAGTGGGTTTCCCGCTTAGAAGTCGAAGCTTCGGTGGACCACACCGGCATGAAAGGGCCAACGCGCGCGAGCAACACGCCGTATCGCACCTCTGGCAAGTCCGAGGCGAGGCGGAGGACGCCGTTGCCGACATTTAACGTGTACAGTTGATGGCGGCCGGCGTCGTCTAGTTAGCTAAGAGTAAGTTAGTACTTGTACGCTACTAGAGTATTAGTGGGAGTAGATAGTTAACTTGGCTATGATGGTTGTCAACGTGGAAGTTCAGTACTATATATGTGGATCAGACCTGTTACTTTGCTCTGAATGTTGAACTTTCTGTTTGAACGTATGGAATGGGCTGTTATTTTTTTAAATGGGTTGTATTTGTCCTCCACGGGTTTAGAGGCTGACTTGTGGGCCTACCAAGTTGACGCGTACACAATCAGGAGATGATTGTACGTGGAGAGGATGACAGCAGGGACCCGCCAAGGTCATGGCAGTACGCAAGCAAGTGCCTCCTTATTTCATGCCAATAAAAAAATGGCTCCTCCTAATGGATTTCTGACACCTGGGTCCCATGCCATTGTCAACGTAGTCAATAAACATGACAATTGCACAACGAGCGGCTGACACCAGGGACCCAGCAGCTCGCCCAGTTATTTTTGTTTTGGGTTAATTTGATAAATGCCACTCCAAATATGGTGTTTCCGAGAAATGCCACTGCAATTTCCAAACTTTGAAAAATGCCATTTCCAGTGGCATTTTTCGAAGTCTGGAAATTGCAGTGGCATTTCTCGGAAACACATTTTCGAAGTTTGGAGTGGCGTTTTTCAAAGTTTGCAAATTGTAGTTGCGTTTTCCAACGTTTGCAAAAATTGCAGTGGCATTTTTCACAGTTTGGAAATTGCAGTGGCATTTTTATGAATCGCCATAATTGGAGTGGCATTTATATAATTTGTTTTTGAGATGGAAGCAGGGTCTCAACTGGGCTGTGCGGGGCACTCTGGCCTGTCTAGACAGCCTTCTCTTTTATGTTTACCACAGACCAGCGCAGTAGTTTTTTTCTTTCTAAAAATGGCTAGCCCAGTTTTTTTGTGATTTGCCAAGTAAGTCGCTTTGTCAGGCCTACTGGGCTGCAAATCTTTCAAGACGAGGAGAGCTTCATTCGGCTGGCCGAGAAAATGGCCTATTAGTAATGAGAAATGGGCTGTACCTTTTTAAAACACATCAAACCGACAATTAGTTTCAAATTTATTTTTTTCATTTCGAGATTTTAAATTGCATTGATTTTCATGCGTGGACAATTTGTTGGATTTTATATTGATATACATTTTTTTAAAATTAGTTTGAATGTGACTCGAAATTTCGGGATTAAAAATAGTTCGGACTGCACCGAAATATGCAAAATTTCGTATAATTTTTTAACTGTGGCCACAATATGTGTTGTAATGCTAACAAAAAGAATATGGGCTCCAAAAAAGCCTTGAGAATTAGAAAATGGGCTGTAAATTATTAGAAATAATGCCAGATGGGTTGTATGCTGTTTTCCACAGATTTGAGGCTTTCCTAAAAAAACGGTTGACGCACAAGCAGTGACTGTTGGATGTCCATCCAACGGCCGTCATGCTTCTTCAATCTCTACTCTTCCTGCTCCAGCCGCTCAAACAAGCACCAGCGAGACTGCCTACTCCCTCCTCCCTGCGGTCGGTTGTGCTGCCGCGCAGGCCTCACCGCCCCACCGTACTCCCATCCCTGGCCTAGCCATCCATCTACTCACCCACACCTGTTGTTATTCTCCGGCGACGGCAGACGAACCAGTAAACCCTCATACAGTCGTACTCCCCTCCGCATGGGAAACAACTGCCGAGTCTTCCCTGGCTCCTTGTCATTCCCTTCCTAGGCCTCGCCGTCGTCCATCGCCCTAGTGCTCTCGGCGCGGCCTGGTCAACGTGCTCAACGACCGACATGCATCTGAAGTGGACTGTACGTGGAGAGGCTGACAGCTGGGTGCACGGCCGCACGCAAGGAAATGCCTCCTTATTACGCGCAAAATAATGATTCCTCCACCTGACATCTGGGACCCATTGAAAGGGCCTCTGTATTTTGCGAAAAAAACGTTACCGCGTCTGACAGCTCGGACCCACCAGCTATATCTTCGCACGCAAGGAAGTGCCTCCTTATTACGCACAGAAAATGAATAATCCCCTTGCTAGCTGGGACCCACTATAGTGGGAGGCTGACTTGTGGGCCTACTAAGTTGATAGGGATGGAGGGCTTTGTCAACTTAGTCAATATGCATGATTCTAGCTCCAGTGACCGTACGATGTCCATCCAACGGCCGTAGTGCTTCTTCAACCTCTGGTCTTCTTGCTCCAGCCGCCCAAACCAGCGCCGGTCGTGCCTCGTGCTCCTGCCTCCCGTGGCCGGTTGCGATGCCGCAGAGGCCTCAGCGCCCCTACTACTCCCACTGCTGGCCAGGCCATCCCTCTACTCACCCACACCCCCTGTTATTCTGTGGCGACGGCATCCTCACACCGCAGTGAACCAGTGAACCCTCATACTCCTCTATGCGTGGGCATCCACTGCCACGTCTTCCCCGGCTCCGCGTCGTCCCCTTCCTAGGCCTCGCCGTCGTCCACCGCCCTGGTGCTCTCGGCGCGACGTGGTCAACGTGGTCAAGGAACGGCTTCCATCGGACGTGGACTGTATGTGGAGAGGCTGACAACTAGGTCCACATCCGCAGCAAGGAAGTGCCTCCTTATTACGCGCAAAATAATTATTCCTCCACCTGACAGCGGGGACCCACCGGATGGGCCACCGTATTTCACGAAAAAATGTTTCCCCCTGACTGCTGGGACCCACCAGCTACATCTTCGCACGCAAGGAAGTGCGTCCAGAAAAAATGATTCGCCCCCCTGACTGCTGGGACCCACCAGCTACATCTTCACACGCAAGGAAGTGCCTGACAGTCGGGACCCACCTGGTCGAAGCGTACGTAGCGTTGTCATTCTGGTCGCGAACGTGAACGTACATACCGGTTGATGTAGAGGCGCACACGTGTCGTAGTAGAGGCGCGCACGTAGCATGTACATGTACGTACAGCGGCCAGGGTGCAAGAAAGTAAATACGGCCACGTACGTACATATGGGCGGGGTCTCGAGTGCCTACTCACGCGTACGTACGGCCAGGGCTCGTGTACATGGCTGGGTCGGAACGGAGAAACTGCGTCGTCGTCGTGTTCATGGGGAGCCAACCGGCTGGGTCGGAACGGAATGCGTCGTCGTGTTCATCGGGAGGGCTTGGACGGAACAGCCGATGGAAACGAGGCCTGGCGTACCGCAGAACGGAGAAAACGGCCTTGTGTTCGACCGGCCACGGTCGAAACGGGATACTGTTCATTCGGAGGGGTCTTGCGTACTGCAAAACGGAGGAAACGGACCTCCTACGGTCGAAACAGGGGTCCTGTTGATCGGGAGGGGTGTGGTGTACCGCAAAATGGAGGAAACGGACTTGTGTTGAAGTGCTACGGTCGAAACGGGGGTCCTGTTCATTGGGAGGGGTGTGGCGTACCGCAAAACGGGACTCCACGGGATACTGTTCATCTCCACCGTCGACCCCCTCCAGCCTCCACGGGCTACTGTTCATCCACCGTCGACCTCCTCCAGCCTCCACCTGCGACTGTTCATCCACGGGCTCCTGTTCGTCCAGCCTCCGCCGCGCGCTACTCCACCGGCTACTGTTCAACCAGCCCTTTCCACGGGCTCCTGCTCAACCACCCCTCCACGGGCTACTGTTCATCTAGCCCTCCACCATCTACTATTCATCCAGCCCTCCACGGGGTGGTCCTGTTCATCCAGCCCTCCACGGGGGCCTGTTCATCCAGCCCCAACCAGCTCGATTGATCGGGGTCCTGTTCATCGAAAGGCAACACCACGGGGTCCTGTTCATCGACCCCCACCGGGAACTGTTCATCCAAACCCCCCCAGCAACGCTCACTGTTCATCCAGAGGAAGCATCGATCGGCTTCAGTTAGCAGCAATAGCGAAGGAATCTCTCGATCTGGTTCAGTTAACAGCCATCGATCGATCGCTCAGGTTCAGTAACGCGTAGCCTGCAGTGCAATCGCTCGGGTTCAGTTAGAGCCCAACGCCTCGCTCGGGTTTAGTTAGAGCCCAACGCCTCGCACCCACGCACGTGCGTGCACGAGAGAAATGCGCATCGCTCGGCCCCGACCACCCACCGTAACCGGGAACACCCCGATATTTTTCCTCACCCTCGCTTCTACCACGGTTTTTCCGTCATGGACGGCCCAAAGAATGTCATGCAGCTGCCTCTCTAGCCCGACCAGGACGAAAAGCCCATTTTCTGTCATGATTTTTTGTCATAGAAGTAGGAGCCCACCACATCTATGATGATACCAGGTTTTGTCACAATTATCGTCATAGAAGTGTCATAAGTATGACAGAAAAAAAATTCGTTCGGCCCAAAATGTCACGGAAGTGTCTTTTTTTGTAGTGAATGCTGCCGCGCACGTGGATCCGGCTCCCACGGTGTCTGGCGGTGAGATACCGCCAAAGGGGCCCGTCGAGCTGTGGTTGTAGCACGACGGCTGCTGTAGCCAAGCTTCGGAGGCGGAGGTCGAGGCCGTCCACTTCGGCGATGTCTGCATGACCCAGGGATGGGGCGTGATCGCCCGCACCTGTCGCTCGAAGGGGGCACGTCGTCCACTTCGAGTGCGATGGGGCATCGACACTCTTCTTCAAGGTCTTCGAAGAGGACGACCGACGTCACGAGTGTTGTCCCAGGGGAGGCGATCCAGATAGCGGTTCCCCTGCTTGCCGGTGAGGCGGCGGAGCCAGCGGCTGTGAAATTGCCCTCGGCCTTGTCCGTGGCTCCTCCGACAGCAGCAGCGTTTCCTCCGAACCAGGTTCGAGCGACGACAACAGCTATGAGCCGCTGCGTCGCTGTGCTCGGGCCTAGGGGAGGAGCGACGTCATCCTGACCTTGCTAGCGATGTTGCCAAGGCCATGGCTCTCAGAGGTTTTTCCTTTTGCTTCATTCCTGCGCGAAAATCATGCTGGGCCCCGCGGGGGCATGTAAAGACCATGACGCTCGCACTTTAATGTTATAATTTCCAATTGAAGTTGTGTTTGCGCCTCTCGCTTTGGCATGGTTCCCCCCTTTCATTCCCGTGTTAGCTTAGTCCTCTACGTGGGCAGGACCAGTCCCCAGGCAAGCTTCGGCCGTCGCTGGTATGTCAGGTCGTGATGCCGTGGTCAAGGCCAGGAGGTGAACCGCCCGAGGTTCGGTAAGAGCCCGTGAGGCGTGATGCTCAGGAGGTCCCCTTTGGCGTGCAAGCGGCTCCTGAAGGACTGAAAGGGAAGTTTCCTTGCTCGAGCAAAATCGCCAGAGAGAAAGCGTTGATTATGAGGTTCAGGCCTGCGCATGCGAGGCCACTTATCTTGGGGAGCCTGTAGTGATTCCTTTGCTGCGAGGGCAAACTTCTTGTGCAACGTCAGGCTACACCATCCTCCGATGGCGCCCCCGTAGGTCCCCTACCGACTCCATCTCCCCTGCTCGTCTGGGTGCTCTTCGTCCTTGAGACCTGGCTCTCGAGCAAGGCTCGATAGCCGCTGGTATGCCAGGTCGCGGTGTTGTGGTCAAGGCTAGGGGATGAGGGCTCGAGAGCTGGTAGGAGCCCTTGAGTCGCGGTGCTCAAGCCCCCCTCTAACATGCAAGTGACTTGTGCGAGGAAAGAGTGGTTTGGTGCGAGGGGGTGCCTAGGAGGGGTTCGGCCCTGCGACACGTAGCATGGTGTCCTCCCATGGTGATGAGCTATTGGCGAGGCTGATACGTCCATTTTGCATCATGTTTACCTATTGTTATTTATATTGTTTTTATGTATAATAATGCTTTTTGGAGTATTTCTAATGCCTTTTCTCTCATAATATGCAGGGTACACACAAAGAGGCAGAATGCCGGTAGCTGGAATTCTGGACCTGAAAAAGCTACGTCAGACTACCGATTATGCACAACTCCAAATGAGCTGAAACTTTATAGGGATTTTTTATGGAATATATAAGAAATATTGGAGCCAATAAGTACTAGAGGGGGCCCACCAGGTGAGCATAACCCACCTGGGCGCGCCAGGAGGCCCAGGCGCTCCCTGGTGGGTTATGCCCTCCTCGGCCCACCTCCGGTGCCTCTCTTCTGGTATATAAGTCATTTTGACCTAGAAAAAAATAAGGAGAGTACTTTTGGGACGAAGTGCCGCCATCTCGAGGCGGAACATGGGAAAGAGCACTTTTGCCCTCCGGCAGAGCGATTCCGTCGGGGGAACTTCCCTCCCGGAGGGGGAAATCATCATCATCATCACCACCAACAACTCTCCCATCTTAGGGAGGGCAATCTCCATCAACGTCTTCAACAACACCATCTCCTCTCAAACCCTAGTTCATCTCTTATGTTCAATCTTTGTACCGGAACTATAGATTGGTACTTGTGGGTGACTAGTAGTGTTGATTACATCTTGTAGTTGATTACTATATGGTTTATTTGGCGGAAGATTATATGTTTAGATTCATTATGCTATTATAATACCCCTCTGATCTTTAGCATGATTATCATTTGTGAGTAGTTACTTTTTCTCTTGAGGTCATGGGAGAAATCTTGTTGCAAGTAATCATGCGAATTTTATATGTGTTCGATATTTTGATGGTATGTATGTTGTGATTCCCTTAGTGGTGTCATGTGAACGTCGACCACATGACACTTCACCATATTTGGGCCTAAGGGAATGCATTGTGGGGTAGTTATTAGATGATGGGTTGCGAGAGTGACAGAAGCTTAAACCCTAGTTTATGCGCTATTCCGTAAGGGACTGATTTGGATCCAAAAGTTTAATGCTATGGTTAGAATTTATTCTTATTCCTTTTCTCGTAGTTGCGGATGCTTGCGAGGGGGTTAATCATAGTAGGAGGTTTTTTCAAGTAAGAATAGCACAGGTCCACCCACATATCAAATTATCAAAGTAGCGAACACAAATCGAACCAACATGATGAAAGTGACTAGATGAAATTCCCATGTACCCTCAAGAACGCTTTGCTTGTCATAAGAGACCATTTTGGCCCGTCCTTTGCCTCAAAAGGATTGGGCTACCTTGCTGCACTTTTTTTTACTATTATCGTTACTTGCCCGTTACAAATTATCTTGCTATCAAACTACTCATTACTTATAATTTCAGTGCTTGCAGAGAATACCTTGCTAAAAACCACTGGTCATTTCCTTCTGCTCCTTGTTGGGTTCGACACTCTTACTCACCTAAAGGACTAAGTTTGATCCCCTATACTTGTGGGTCATCAAGGCTCTTTGCTGGCACTATTGCCGGGGAGTGAAGCTCTCTTGGTACGTGGAAATTGGTAAGGAAAAATTATTACTATGTGTTGAAATTTACTGTCACTTGTTACTATGGAAAACAATCCTTTGAGGGGTTTGTTCGGGGTATCTTCACCTTGACCGGAACCACAATTAGTCACCCCTCAAACTACTGCACCTACGGAAAATATTGGTTATGAAATTCCTTCGGGTACGATAGAACAACTGCTAGCTAATCCTTATGCAGGAGATGGAACAGAACATCCTGATATGCACTTGATATATGTGGAGGAAATTTGTGGATTATTTAAGCTTGCAAGTTTACCCGGAGATGAAGCTAAGAAGAAGGTTTTCCCTTTATCTTTGAAGGGAAAAGCATTGGCATGGTATAGGCTAGGTGATGATATTGGATCTTGGAATTGGAATCGATTGAAATTGGAGTTTCACCAAAAAATATCCTATGCATCTAGTTCACTGTGATAGGAATTAGATATATAATTTTTGGCCTCGTGAAGGAGAAAGTATCGCTCTAGCTTGGGTGAGGCTTCACTCAATGTTATATTCATGCCCCAATCATGAGCTCTCAAGATAAATTATCATTCAGAATTTTTATGCTCGGCTTTCTCATGATGACCGATCCATGCTTGATACTTCTTGTACTCGTTCCTTTATGAAGAAGACTATTGAATTCCGGTGGGGTCTTTTAGAATGAATTAAAGGCAACTCTGAAGATTGGAACTTCATGAAGGTAAAGAGTCAGGTATTAAGCTTAAGTATGATTGTGTTAAATCTTTTATGAATACCGATGCTTTTCAAAAGTTTAGCACTAAATATGGACTTGACTCTGAGATAGTAGCCTCCTTTTGTGAATCATTTGCTACTCATGTTGATCTCTCTAAGGAGAAGTGGTTTAAATATCACCCACGTATTCAATAAGAAATTAAAGTACCGGTAATAGCTAAGGATGAAACTATTATCTATAATGTTGATCCAGTTGTTCCTACTGCTTATGTTGAAAAACCACCTTTTCCTATTAGGATAAAGGAACATGCTAAAGTTTCAATTGTGGTCAATAAAAGTTATATTAGAACACCTAAACCAGTTCCACAAATTAAGGTAGAACCTAGTGTTGCTATGGTTAAGGATCTCCTGGTTGAAAATATAGATGGGCATGTTATTTACTTCTGTGATGAAGCTGCTAGAATTGCCAAACCCGATGAAACGGATAAACATAGACCTGTTGTGGCATGCCCGTTGTCTCGGTTAAAATAGGAGATCATTGTTATCATGGTTTATGTGATTTAGGTGCTAGTGTGAGTGCTATTCCTTTTACCTTATATCAATAAATTCTAAATGATATAGCACCCGCTGAGATAGAAGACATATATGTTACTATTAAACTTGCTAATAGAGACACCATCACCACATTTTTTGTAGAGACGTTGAAGTCTTGTGTGGGAAAATAAAATATCCTACTGAGTTTCTAGTTCCTGGTTCCCCACAAGATGACTTTTGTCCCATTATCTTTGGTAGACCTTTCTTGAACACCGCCAATGCTAAGATAGATTGGGAGAAACAAACTGTCGGTGTTAGCTTTGCTGATGAGTCTCATGAGTTTAATTTTTCTAAGTTTAGTAGAAAGCATCATAAGAAATAATTGCCTAGTAAGGATGAAATAATTAGTCTTGCTTCTATTGCTGTTCCTCCTACTGATCCACTAGAACAATATTTGCCAGACCATGAGAATTATATGCATATGCATGAAAGAAATGAAATAGATAAGATTTTCTTTGAACAACGTCCTCTGCTTAAACACAATTTTCCTATTGAAACTCTAGGAGGTCCTCCTGCACCTAAAGGTGATCCCGTATTTGAATTAAAACAATTTCCAGACACTTCGAAATATGCTTACCTTGATGAGAAGAAGATATATCCTGTTATTATTAGTGCTAACCTTTCAGAACATGAAGAAGAAAGATTATTAAAGGTTCTGAAGAAGCACCGAGTTGCTATTGGGTATACTCTTGATGATTTAAAGGGCGTTAGTCCCACTCTCTGTCAGCACAAAATTAATATGGAACCTGATGCTAAACCCATCGTCGATCACCAACGAAGTTTGAATCCTAAAATGATAGAAGTTGTAAGAACTGAAATATTGAAGCTTCTGGAAGCAGGTATAATCTATCCTATAGCTGATAGTAGATGGGTAAGTCCTATTCATTGTGTCCCTAAGAAGGGAGGTATTACTGTTGTTCCTAATGATAAGAATGAACTTATTCCACAAAGAATTGTCACTAGTTATAGAATGGTAATTTATTTTACAAAATTAAATAAAGCTACTAGAAAAGATCATTCCCCTCTGCCTTTTATTGATCAAATGTTAGAAAGATTATCAAAGCACACACACTTTTGTTTCCTTGATGGATATTCTGGTTTTTCTCAAATACCTGTTTCACAACCTGATCAAGAGAAAACCACCATTACTTGTCCTTTTGGAACTTATACTTATATATGTATGCCTTTTGGTTTATGTAATGCACCTACTACCTTTCAAATATGTATGACTGCTATATTCTCTGATTTTTGTGAAAAGATTGTTGAGGTTTTCATGGATGATTTTTCTGTTTACGAAACTTCTTTTGACGATTTCTTAACCAACCTTGAACGAGTTTTGAGGAGATGTGAGCAAACTAATCTTGTCTTGAATTGGGAGAAGTGCCACTTTATGGTGAATGAAGGTATTGTCTTGGGACATTGTCAGGAGCCCGATCCTAAGTCACACCGATCTAGCATGTAACACATCATATCACTTTGCGGCCTCACGCACGGTATTCCCACGGGTGCCACCTTACCTGGCCCGGGACTGTTTGCGCCTTTTGGCTCACGTATATGATAGTGTCGCTAGCATCCATATGACAGAGAACCCGAGCCGACATGACTAGTCGTGAACCCAAAGTGGCACTAACTTACAGGGACAGAAATACATGACCCAGCAACGAATGTGTCGGTCATCAGCGAGTGAATTCGGGCTGTAGCAACTGGGCTAGCAGGACTCCGGGAATCCGGGCTGTAGCAGGCTAACAGGACTCCGAAAGACACCGTGTGACATTTCCCCGAAGGGACGGACACAGGATCAAAGAAGGACGTATGCCGGCCAGTCTAAGTGTTCCCGAGCAGTAGCAACTAGGCTAACAGGACTCCGGTAAACCTGGTTGTAGCAGACTACCATGGCTCAGTGGAAGCACTAGACTACATTTCCCCATAAGAGAGGCTACCAAGGATAGACAACTAGGTTGTCGGATCCCACACATACCAAGCATTTCAATCATACACACAATATGCTCGATATGTGTAAATACAACATGGCTTCACAACAAAACTCTACGACTCAAAGTATTTATTCATAAGACTCCGAAGAGTCAGATATTACAAACATGGGCCTTATGACCCAGGATTCAAGTCATACAAGTAATAGCACAAGCGGAAGCTTAAACATGTCTGAGTACAGACAACTACAAATGAAAAAGGCTGAGAAGCCTGACTATCTACAAGACCCTCCCGGGGGTACAAGATCGTAGCTGAGGTAACAAGCTAAACGTCGAAGTCCACGCGGAACTACTAGCGAGACTGAAGTCTCTCTGCAAAAACATAAATTAAGCAAACGTGAGTACAAATGTACCCAGCAAGACTTACATCAGAACTATCTACATATGCATCAGTATCAACAAAGGGGGTGGTGGAGTTTAACTGCAGCAAGCTAGCTTTGACTCGGTGGCTATCCTGAACTACGACTGCAAGTAACTCTTTTGAGGTGGCGCACACGAGTCCACATATTCACAATATCAATACACCACTATGGATCCACTCCCATCTCCCTACGAGAAAACAATCCATAGCACTCACGCTTATCTTGCGCATTTTAGAGTATCCACTTCATGTTATCTATGAACTATTATAGACAACCCAGAAGTCCTTTACCGTGGACACGGCTATTCGAATAGATCATTTATAACCCTGCAGGGGTGTACTTCTTCACACATGTTTCCACCACTTAGCGTCTGCACACGACATGTGCTCGGCAGATTTCAAGCGAAAGCCGGCGTGGGTGTACACCACGACCTGACTAACCACACAAGTCTCTAGTCCAGGTTTATCGCCTATTCGGGTTCCATCCGCGAGGAGATCCGGCCGGGGTTTTGCTCGCAGCCC
This sequence comes from Aegilops tauschii subsp. strangulata, assembly GCF_002575655.3. Taxonomy (NCBI): domain Eukaryota; kingdom Viridiplantae; phylum Streptophyta; class Magnoliopsida; order Poales; family Poaceae; genus Aegilops; species Aegilops tauschii. Next base: position 270,033,776 of record NC_053037.3, on the reverse strand, counting down.
CAAACGATGTGTGCAGGGTTCCGAAGACACCAAAAGGGCGCCTGGTACACCGTGCCATGGTGTATCTACCACATCATAGCCCACCCCTAGGGTCAGCGCTACGCACGGCCTCCAACACATATCCTACAAACACCAGAAACTAGTCGCAACTCCTGGACAAAGGACAGGGGCGGTTATTAAGTCGAGCGGAGTCATATTTCAGGGCCCAACGTGTGGTAGTAGCTGTTCATGGATCACAAACACAGAACTCAGTTCCTGAGGACGGTTTCAATGAGACAACCGACCATGTACTCCTACATGGCCTCTCACCGCTACCTTTACCAAATCGTGTTCCCACACTTAGCTCACACACCGTAGGACATGTTCATCACCATTCCAATTCATCCCCGATGAATCAGACTTGACTCAACTCTAAGCGGTAGCAGGCATGACAAACAAGCATGAATGAGTAGGCACATCAGGGCTCAAACAACTCCTACTCATGCTAGTGGGTTTCATCTATTTACTGTGGCATTGACAGGTCATGCAGAGGAAAAGGGGTTCAACTACCGCAACATGTAACAGTTAAATCGTTGTTGTGCTAGTGCAGTAAAAGAGAGCAGGAGCGAGAGAGTGGGATTGTATCGGAATGAACAAGGGGGTTTTGCTTGCCTGGCACTTCTAAAGATAGCATTGAGTGTTCATCAGTGTTAACGATGACAACGTCGGAACCACGTCTACCGAGGGGGAACAACACCGGCAAACAGAGAAGAAAACACGATCAATGTAGTGCACAATATGATGCATGATCATGACATGGCAATATGAGTGTGTTTTGGCTAATGCAGCTTTGAGCAGGGTGGTTTGAGTTCATTTGAATCAAATATTCAAATGCAAACCCAAAATATGAACTCATATAAGTGTATTATCTTGTTTCATCTAAACAGCAAGGTTAAATTTCTCTATCATGCATGACATAGGCGGAGAAGAAGGTCACAGTCGTCCGAGCTTGCGTGGGTTGGCTGAGAGGTAGCTAGAGTCTGGCAGAGCTCGGGGGCACGGCCACGGGGCAAGGGTACGGCGGTGGTCGCGGTGGCAGCAAGCGGCGGCGACGGCAATGCTTGGTGGTGCGCGCGAGAGGGACAGGGGAGGGAATGAGCACAGAGGGAGGAGTGATAGGGGCCCGGGGTGGTGAGTGGCATCGTCCAGAGTGGTCGGGGAGGCCAACCAAGCAGGAGGTGGCGCGCGCGTGTGCGCGCACGGCGGGCACACGCCCTCCTGCCCACTTGCAGGAGGTTGAAGACGGTGGAGGGCCTGGTGGGATGGGCCAGCAGTGCCAGGCCAGGTGGGCTGCAGGTAAGCTAGGTAAGTTCTCTCTCTTCTCTCTGTGCTAATTTGTTTCTGTTTTCTATTTATTTTGATCTGTTTTGAATTAGTAAAAGTACTAACTCATTTTGTAAAATCCTGAAAATAATTTTGGGCACTATTTGGAATATATGCAACAGCCCTCATTTAGTTTCAGTATTATTTGAGCATTTAAATTATTTATAGCACTTAAATGCCCAAATTCAAATACTTTAAGAATTAATTGTAAAATCCAAAATGGACCGAGAAATATGTGCACCATTTTTGGCAGAGGTTTTCAACCAATCCAAAAATGATGAACTTTTCTGAAGGGCATTTTGGGTTCATTGAGAATATTTTTATTTGAACCTAGTTGATTTGATCTGGTGCTAGGGTTTGAGCAATCCCCATTTCAACTTTCAAAAGGATTTAGACATGATGCAACAACCAAGCTAGTCCAAGTGCGCAGCAAGGCTAGGGACGTGACAGACATAAAATTTCTGAACGAGGTATTGAGGTGGATAAAGCTAAAGTTGATGCAATTGAGAAAATGCCATGCCCCAAAGATATCAAAGGTATTCGTAGTTTCCTTGGTCATGCTGGTTTGTATAGGAGTTTTATTAAAGACTTCTCTAAAATTTCTAGGCCTCTTAAAGATCTTTTACAAAAGGATGTTCCATTTGTTTTTGATGATGATTGTGTAGAAGCCTTTGAAACACTTAAGAAATCCTTGATTTCCGCACCTGATTGGAACTTGCCTTTTGAAATTATGTGTGATTCTAGTGACTATGTTGTTGGTGTTCTTCTAGGACAAAGAGTTGATTAGAAATAAATGTTATTCATTATGCTAGTCAAACTCTAGACAGTGCTCAACGCAATTATGCTACTACTGAAAAAGAATTCTTAGCAGTGGTGTTTGCTTGTGATAAATTCGGATCTTACATTGTTGATTCTAAAGTAATTGTTCACACCAACCATGCTGCTATAAAATATCTTATGCAAAAGAAAGATGCTAAACCTAGACTCATCAGGTGGGTTCTCTTGCTACAAGAATTTGACTTACATATCATTGATAGAAAGGGAGCTGAGAACCCCGTGGCTCATAACTTGTCTAGGCTTGAGAAGATTCTTGATGACCCACAACCTATTAACGATAGCTTTCCTGATGAACAATTAGCTGCAATAAATGTTTCTCATAATACTCCTTGGTATGCTGACTATGGTAATTACATTGTTGCTAAATATATACCACCTAGCTTCACATACCAACAAAAGAAAAAAATCTTCCGTGATTTAAGACATTACTTTTGGGATGACCCACATCTTTATAAAGAAGGAGTATATGGTTTTATTAGACATTGTGTACCCGAGCATGAACAGGGACAGAACCTACGGAAATGCACTCCGAAGCTTATGGAGGGCATCATGCGGGAGACAAAACTGCTCACAAGATATTGCAATCTGGAGTTTATTGGCCTACTCTCTTCAAGGATGCCCGTAAGTTTGTTTTATCTTGCGATGAATGTCAAATAATTGGTAATATTGGTAAGCGTCAGGAAATGCCTACGAATTATTGTCTTGCTGTTGAACCATTTGATGTTTGAGGTTTTGATTATATGGGACCTTTTCCTTCTTCTAATGGGTATACACATATTTTGGTTGGTGTTTATTATGTTACTAAGTGGGTAGAAGCTATTCCAACTAGTAGTGTTGATCACAACACCTCTATTAAAATGCTTAAGGAGGTTATTTTCCCAAGGTTTGGAGTCCCTAGATATTTATTGACTGATGGTGGTTCACATTTTATTCATGGTGCTTTCCGTAAAATACTTGCTAAGTATGATGTTAACTATAGAATTGCATCACCTTATCATCCTCAGTCTAGTGGTCAAGTTAAACTCAGCAATAGAGAAATAAAATTAATTTTACAAAAGACTGTCACTAGGTCCTAGAAGAATTGGTCTAAGAAATTAGATGATGCACTTTGGGCTTATAGAACAACATATAAAAATCCTATGGGTATGTCTCCTTATAAAATGGTTATGGAAAAGCTTGTCATTTGCCTGTTGAGTTCACTACAGGAAACAGGAGATTTGCCGTCAGTACTGCTCTTTGCCGTCAGCATTTCGTCGGGGTAGACGGCAAAAACCAATTTTGCCGACAGCTACTGACGGCGAAGAACAACTGACGGCAAAGACATACTTTGCCGTCTGTTGAAGTATACACATACGGCAAAGACACTTTGCCGTCTGCTATTTTTTTATAGAGGGCAAAGACTAGCTTTGCCGTCTGTAAATTAAACCGCAGACGGCAAAGTCTTTGCCGTCTACGGTTTAATTTACAGAAGACAAAGTTAGCTCTTTGCCATCTGTAAAAAAAATAGCAGATGGCAAAGAGAAAGAACAACCCCACGGATCGATCACGCGGATCGATGAGGTGGCACCATCTGATCCGCATGCCACGATCTCTCTCCCGAAGTCACCCATGCTACGATCTCTCTCCGGGCCCCACCACTCTCTCCCTTATCCACCACGATCTCTCTCTCTCTCTCGTACCCACCCCTCTGTCGTCTCTGTCTCTCAACCACCGCTCGATCCCCCTGCTTTCCCTCTCGCATCACAGGACGGCGCCGCTCGCCCCACCGGCCGCCGGCGCTGCTCACCCCACCGGCCGCCGCCTCAGCTCCCCCACCCCCTTTCTATTTCTCGCAGTACAGGAGCCCCGCGCCGGTCGCCCCACCGGCCGCCACCGCCGCTCCCCGCACAGGCTACCGCCGCCGCTCGCCGTACCGGCCGCTGCCGCTGCACCGCCACATGCCACCGCTCCGGTCACCCCCTCTCTCGTGTATCTTCTCTCCCTCCCCTTGGTCTCTCTCTCCCTTGCATGTACACGAGGCTTACCATGGCTGCCCCTCATCAGATGCACGCCGCCCCTGCCATTTGCTTCGCTGCCGGCCACTCCAACTCTGTTTTCGTCCGGATCCGGAGGTTCTCGCCGTCGTCTGCCCGTTCCAATTACGCGTCATCGTCGATCCCTGTTCCAGCCACGACCAAATGACGGCCTCCTCGTCGCCTCGCCCTGTTCCAGCTTCGAGCAAAAGAGGATGCCGCCCTCTGCCTCGTGTGTGTTCGTGCCTCGGCGATAGATGCGGTGGCCCAGCCCTGACCTCGCCGCCTTGTCAGTTGCTGCTCCAACGAACGAACAAGAACTCCAAAGAACGACCGAAAACACCGAACGAACAGGAACAGGAACGAACAACTATATATTTTTTGTTTTAAAAAACTGTTCGCCGTCTGTGGATCTGAGGGGAGACGGCAAAGAGGGGGCATTGCTGACGGCAAAGATGCCGATTTCGCCTTCTGTTAACAAAATTGGCTAACGGAAAAAAAGTAGTATGGCTGACGGCAAAATCTTTGCCATCTGTCCGACAAAAAGCTGACGGCAAAGTACTCTTTGCCGACTTATCTTTGCCATCTGAGTTTAACGTCAGCCAGCTGACGGCAAACTCTTTGCCGTCTGTATTTACTTCTTTGCTGTCAGTACATGCCAGACGGCAAACAGGCTGTTTCCTATAGTGGTTAGAACATAAAGCAAATTGGGCAATTAAAGAACTCAACTATGATTTCAAACTTGCGAGTGAAAAGAGGCTATTTGATATTAGCTCACTAGATGAGTGGAGAACCCAAGCTTATGAAAATGCCGAGTTATTTAAAGAAAAAGTTAAAAGATGGCATGATCAAAAAATTCAAAAGTGTGAGTTCAAGGTTGGAGAATATGTTCTTTTGTACAACTATCGTTTCAGATTCTTTGCAGGAAAACTCCTCTCCAAATGGGAAGGACCCTATGTTATCGACGAGGTTTATCGTTCTGGAGCCATTAAAATAAATAATGCCGAGGGTACTAACTGGAAGGTTGTCAATGGGCAAAGAATAAAACATTATATCTCAGGTACGCACATTAATGTTGAAAGCAATATTGTCCAAACTATGACACCAGAAGAACACATAAAGGAAACCTTTCGGAACACTCCAGAATAGTGAAAAAAGAGGAGACACGTGATATGGTAAGTAAACGGACTCTGAAAAATCCGAAAAATATTTTTGTCAGTTTTGGAATATATAAAAAAGTAGGAAAATAAGAAACTACCACGAAGGTGACCCTGGTGGGCACAAGACACCAGGGCCCGCCAGGCACGCCCAGGTGGGTTGTGCCCACCTCAGTTACACTACAGGAAACAGGAGATTTGCCATCAGTACTGCTCCTTGCCGTCAGCATTTCGTCGGGGTAGACGGCAAAGACCAATTTTGCCGACAGCGACTGACGGCGAAGAACAACAGACGGCAAAGACATACTTTGCCGTCTGTTGAAGTATACACATACGGCAAAGACACTTTGCCGTCTGCTCTTTTTTTTATAGACGGCAAAGACTAGCTTTGCCGTGTGTAAATTAAACCGCAGACGGCAAAGTCTTTGCCGTCTATTGTTTAATTTACAGACGGCAAAGTTAGCTCTTTGCCATCTATAAAAAAAATAGCAGACGGCAAAGAGAAAGCACAACCCCACGGATCGATCATGCGGATCGATGAGGTGGCACCATCTGATCCGTACGCCACGATCTCTCTTCCGAAGTCACCCACGCCACGATCTCTCTCCGGGCCCCATCACTCTCTCCCTTATCCACCACGATCTCTCTCTCTCTCTCTCTCGTACCCACCCCTCTGTCGTCTCTCTCTCAACCACAACTCGATCCCCCTCCTCTCTCTCGCATCACAGGACGGCGCTGCTCGCCCCACCGGCCGTCGGCGCTGCTCACCCCACCGGCCGCCGCCCCAACTCACCCCACCGGCCGCCGCCTCAGCTCCCCCACCCCTTTCTATTTCTCACAGTACAGGAGGCCCGCGCCGCTCGCCCCACCGGCCGCCACCGCCGCTCCCCGCACAGGCTACCGCCGCTGCTCGCCGTACCGGCCGTCGCCGCTGCAGCGCCACAGGCCACCGCTCCGGTCACCCCCTCTCTCGCGTATCTTCTCTCCCTCCCCCCAGTCTCTCTCTCCCTTGCATGTACACGAGGCTAACCATGGCTGCCCCTCATTCGATGCACGCCGCCCCTGCCATTTGCTTCGCCGCCGGGCGCTCCAACTCTGTTTTCGTCCGGATCCGGAGGTTCTCGCCATTGTCTGCCCATTCCAATTACGCGTCATCGTCGATCCCTGTTCCAGCCACGACCAAATGACGGCCTCCTCGTCACCTCGCCCTGTTCCAGCTTCGAGCAAAAGAGGATGCCGCCCTCTGCCTCGCGCGTTTTCGTGCCTCGGTGATACATGCGGTGGCCCAGCCCTGACCTCGCCGCCTTGTTAGTTGCTGCTCCAACGAACGAACAAGAACTCCAACGAACGAAAACACCGAACGAACAGGAACAGGAACAAACAACTATATATTTTTTGTTTTAAAAAAATGTTTGCCGTCTGTGGATCTGAGGGGAGACGGCAAAGAGGGGGCATTGTTGACGGCAAAGATGCCGATTTTGCCTTCTGTTAACAAAATTGGCTGACGACAAAAAAAGTATTATGGCTGACGGCAAAATCTTTGCCATCTGTCCGACAAAAAGCTGACGGCAAAGTACTCTTTGCCGACTTATCTTTGCCGTCTGAGTTTGTCGTCAGCCAGCTGACGGCAAACTCTTTGCCATCTGTATTTACTTCTTTGCCGTCAGTACATGCCAGATGGCAAACTAGCTGTTTCCTGTAGTGTTACCTTCCGGACCCCGTTTTCTTCTGTTTGCTTGTTTCCCAAGATAAAAAATCTTTATATACCCCCAAACCTATTGACCACCGTATCGCAGAGAAATCTCCTGTTTTCTTTTCCTTGTTGTTTTCTGACAGATCCGATCTACCATGGTCGCTTCAAGCTCCTCCAAGGACAAGTTCTTCGAGAACGTCATCAACCCATATTTGCGGGAGGTGATGCAGCACCCTCAGGCTATCCAGATGCATGAGGGGGTGCTTCACATCCGCGATGTGCAAGGTCCCAAAGGGACAGGAACCGTGGAGGCCAGGCTTGAAGCTATGGAGCAGCAGGTCTTCCAGTGCAAGGGGGTGCTTCGCATCCGGGATGTGTACACTACAAGAAAAAGGCACATCCGTGACATTTTGGGCTGAACGAATTTTTTTCTGTCATGCTTATGATACTTATATGACGATAATTGTGACAAAACCTGGTATCATCATAGATGTGGTGGGCTCCTACTTCTATGACAAAAAATCATGACAGAAAATGGGCTTTTTTTCCTGGGCGGGCCGGAGACGCAGCTGCAAGACATTCTTTGGGCCGTCCATGACGGAAAAAACCGTGGTAGAAGCGAGGGCGAGGAAAATATCGGGGAGTTCCCAGTTACGGTGGGTGGTCGGGGCCGAGCGATTCACGGAGGTTTGCACGTTTCTTCGTACACATACGTGCATGTGTGCGAGGCATTGCGCTCTAACTGAACCTGAGCGAGGCGTTGGGCTCTAACTGAACCCGAGCGATTGCACTAGTTACGTTAATGAACCCGAGCGATCGATCCCTTGCTGTTAACTGAACCCGAGTTATTCCTTCACTACTGCTGCTAACTGAAGCCGATCGAACCCTGCTGCCTCCTTCCCTTGATGAATAGTGAGCGTTGTTGGGGGGGTTTAGATGAACAGTTCTTGGTGGGGGGTTGGATGAACAGGACCCCGTGGTAGTACAGGCTGTTGCCGCTGGATGAACAGGACCCGGATCGATTGAGCCGTTTCGGGGGTGGATGAACAGGACCCCGTGGAGGACTGGATGCACAGGATGACCCCGTGGAGGGCTGGTTGAACAGTAGCCGGTGGAGGGCTGGATGAACAGTAGCCCGTGGAGGGGTGGTTGAACAGGACCCCGTGGAGAGGGCTGGTTGAACAATAGCCGGTGGAGGAGCGGTGGAGGCTGGATGAACAGGAGCCCATGGATGAACAGCGCAGGTGGAGGTCGACGGTGGATGAACAGTAGCCCGTGGAGGCTGGAGGAGGTCGACGGTGGAGATGAACAGTATCCCGTGGAGTCCCATTTTGCGGTACGCCACACCCCTCCCGATGAACAGGACCCCCGTTTCGACCGTAGCGCTCCAACACAAGTCCGTTTCCTCTGTTTTGCGGTACGCGACACCCCTCCCGATCAACAGGACCCCGTTTCGACCGTAGGAGGTCCAACAGAAGTCCGTTTCCTCCGTTTTGCGGTACGTCAGACCCCTCCCGATGAACAGGATCCCATTTCGACCGTGGCCGGTCTAACACAAGGCCGTTTCCTCCGTTCTGCGGTACGCCAGGCCTCGTTTCCATCGGTTGTTCCGTCCAAGCCAGTTGGCTCCCAATGAACACGACGACGATGCACTTTCTCCGTTCCGACCCAGCCATGTACACGAGCCCTGGCCGTACGTATGTGCGAGTAGGTGTTCGAGATCCTGCCCGTATGTACGTATGTGGCCGTATTTACTTTCTTGCACCCTGGCCGCTGTATGTACGTGTACACGATATTAACAGGACTGCGTGACATGCTACATGCGCGGCTCTACTAGGACACGTGCCCTTCCTTACACGGCCACGGTTCATCGCTGTAGCCTGCAGACATACCGATCGTATGTACGTACACGTTCGCGACCAGAATGACAACACTACGTACGCTTCGACCAGGTGGGTCCCGACTGTTAGGCACTTCCTTGCATGCGAAGATGTAGCTGGTAGGTCCCAGCAGTCAGGGGGCGAATCTTTTTTTTTGCCCGTAATACGGAGCACTTCCTTGTGTGCGAAGATGTAGCTGGTGGGTCCTAGCAGTCAGGGAGGAAACGTTTTTTTGCGAAATGCGGTGCCATGTCCGATGGGTCCCTGCTGTCAGGTGGAGAGAATCATTATTTTCCGCGTAATAAGGAGGCACTTCCTTGCTGCGGCCGTGGACCCAGTTGTCAGCCTCTCCACGTACATTACTCTTCCGATGGAAATCATTCCTTGACCACATTGACCATGCCGCGCCGAGAGCAACAAGGCGGTGGACGACGGCGAGGCTTAGGAAGGGGACGACGTGGAGCCGGGGAAGACGCGGCAGTGGATGCCCACGCGGAGAGGAGTATGAGGGTTCACTGGTTCGGCTTTGGTGTGAGGCTGCCGTCGCCGTAGAATAACAGGGGGTGTGGGTGAGTGGAGGGATGGCCTGGCCAGCGATGGAAATGGTAGGGGGCGGTGAGGCCTCCGCGGCAGCACAGCCGGCCACGGGAGGCAGGAGCAGGCGGCAAGACCGGCGCTGCTTTGGGCGGCTTGAGCAAGAAGACTAGAGTTTGAAGAAGCATGACGGCCGTTGGATGGACATCGTACGGTCACTACAGCTAGAATCGTATATATTGACTAAGTTGACAAAGCCCTTGGTACGTGTCAACTTAGTAGGCCCACAAGTCAGCATCCGAAACGGTGCGCCCAGATGTCAGGGGGAGGAATCATTTTTTCGGCGGGTGAAGCTAGAATATCCGAGATTGAAGAAGAAGCACGACATCCGTTGGATGGACATCCAACGGCCACTGCTGCTAGAACCGTGTTTTGACTATAAGTTAACAAAGCCTTGCATACGCGTCAACTTAGTTTTTTTTATAGTTACTGACCAGTTTTTATAATTACATCCCATTTATTATTTCTTAAAGCCCATTTTCTTGTTAAGCCTAATGCATCCCTCCTAGGAAAGATTTGCAGCCCAGCGGGGCGGAGAATAACAAGTTGACCTTGCCTGGGTATTCCTCAAAAAAAAAGTATAGCTGGGCTAGCCATTTTCAGCTTGAAAAAAATTAATATCTGGGCTAGATATCTGCCCTGGGCTAGACGGGCCATAGCCCGCCCAGTTAATACCCTGCTCTCCTCTAAACAACAACGAAAACATCGCTCAAGAAAAACTCTGCAGTGCTCACACCTCAAAAACAGAAATACTGCTTGAGCTGCTTGGTCCCAGCTGTCGGCCGCTCCTTGTGCAATTCTCTCGTTTATTGACTACATAGGTTGACAATGGTGCGTGATGTCAGGAAACCAGGAGGAAGCAAAAACAATTATAGTTGTATATAATAAGGAGGCACTTGCGTACCTACGGCTATGGCCCTCGTGGGTCCCCACTATCATTCTCTCCAAGTGAATTATAGTTGAAATTGTAAGGCCGCGCTTGGGAGCTCTAGTTTATTTCACACATGTATTAAGATACAAGTGTAATTTACTCTTCATCGGAAACAACGCATAAAATACAAGCATAATGAAACCAAGGGCCCAAGGTCTGTAACGAAAACTGGGCTGTTACGCGTGTAATTTGAGAGACCAGTGTATATTTTACTAGTCGAAATCGACCAACCAAGCGCTTCACCCGAGACCATCTGCTTTTATTTACAAGCGTCAGTTTTACAAGCGGTTTTGGTTGGAAAACGATGATCCAATCATGGCCTAAGATGATGAGTTGGTCAGAAGATCATATGGTTTCACCTCTAACCTACCCGAGTTGTCATATAGGCTATGAATGAAACATAAGACAATGAACTTCTTAAGCATAGAAACAAAAGAAGAGGATGATCTTCATAGCATGCAAATCACAGGCATTAGCTCAACATGCAAAACAATATGAAGCATTATTCTCAAGAGGCATGGGCAACAACTCGTGATGCCACATGCCACCGCATTCCAAGCTCAACTTTGCCATCAAACTCACAAGGCACGGCATTACATAGACAATATTCAGAACAAACTCTTAAAATACCTTACATAAGTCAACATTCATGTGGCTGCATCTCAGGAGAGTAAATATTTCTGAACTGAAGACCGGAATAGGAAAAAACGATCGACGTTGTTCACAGCAAAGGGCGTCGCACTCAAAAATGTCAAATGCATGTCTTCTGGCTAAAATCAATGAGCAAAATTTGATAAGATTTTCCAATTCCAATATATTAAACTAATGTCTTCTTGCTAACATCAATGATTAAACTTTGACAAGCTTTTCCCATTCAAAATATGTAATACCTATGATTGTGGAACAAGCAGGGTTTGTCATCAGTTTGTCACCTGATAGTCCGGTGGCTCAAGGTGACAACGAATGATTAGAGAACCATTCGATGTATTGTGCATGATGAAGTATTATGGAGGACACGAACCATATGATCATTTTGTGCAGTTCCACTAAAATCAAGCTGAGCATCCCTGTGGATTTCGTATTTATATGCTGCAAGAAAACAAACACACATCAGCATACACATGAATATTGGCCCTAGTGTCAACCCACCAATCGGTGGACTAACAAACTGAAAGTACGGTAAACAGATTACCATACCTAGAAGCCCCATCATTGTTGCTTAGAATCACATTGACAGACTTGGAGTCCTGTCCTGGCTTCTTGTACTTGTTTGGGCACTTTTTGCCCATAGCACTCCATGTGTTGTAGAGTTGTCGATGCTCTCTGCAGACTAGTCATGTCACCAGCGTGTACTAATACTCTGTAAAGCTTCTAGATCATTCCTTCTATAATTTAGCGCAAACAGTGACTCCTTTCTGCAAAGTGGAAAGACCAACTGGACCCACTAATGCAGTAGTTTGCCTTAGACACATTGGCTCCTTTTGTGCAGTTCAACTTAAATCAAAGTCGGAATAAAACCAAGCTTTAATTTTGATATCCCTGGAAGCAACAATAGGTATAAGGGAAACAATTACTGAGAAATAACGGTTGATGACTTGTACTCCCAGAAGAAAAACATCTACTGATCTACCTTATCTTAATGGGGAACAAAGCAGGAGAGTAGCAATTCTCAATCACTGTGATTCATTCATATTAATTGAGACATTATCTTAACAATGCCTTGTTTCAACATGTATAAAGAACGACAAAGCATAAAAGTACCATTCCTAAAACAATGCGACTGATTCATTTTAACAGAGACATTATCTTAACAATACCTTGGTTAAACATGTAGAAAGAACTACAAAGCAGGATAGTACCATTTTGTAAAACACTGTAACTGATGTATAATAACAGAGACATTATCTGAACAATACATTTCTTAAACATGTACTTCGGCCGATCCCTAACAGAAATGGTGCTCCCGCTGATCCCTAACAAGTGTTGCAGTTTTGAACTAAGATTCAGTAGTTAATTATGAGGAAAGTGGTACTGAATGTCGGTACTGACCTTTCAAGACCAAGATTTGAAACAACTCGTGAGGAAGACCTGAGAGAGATCTCAACCCATATATGGAAATCCGGTCTAATTTTGTGCAGTTCCACCAGAATTAAGCGAAGCAAAATGTCACAATAGCAACAAGTTGAATAGATATAGTTGTTTTAACTGAGGAAAAAAGGAATCAATTACTGGCCAATAAAGGAGGATGAAACATGCGGCCACAAAAATGGTAATCCCGCCAATCCCTAACAAGTGTTGCAGATTTGAACTAAGATTCAGTAGTTAATTCTGAGCATGGCATTGTTTAATTTTACCAGCGGCATTAGATTAACAAAAAGCATAAACAGTTCCAGGGGATAGTGGGCGCAACACCACCATGTGCTTCCATCTACTTATAAAGGGGGTGATGCAGAGTTTTGTTGTAACAAAGAAACAAGCATCATGTCTGGGTTGGAACAATTTTTGCTCACTTAATGGTAAACGACAGCAGTTCAATAGCTTCAATTCAACATTTATCCAAAACAGTACCAATACAAGTAGCGCAACATCTCAAAGCACACTGCAACATCATGTGGATGAAAGTCGGTACTAACCTTTCTTGACCAAGATTTGAAACAACTAGCGAGGAGGACTGGAAAAATATCCCAACACATATATGAAAATCTGATCACCTTTTGTGGAGTTCCACCAAAATTAAGCAAAGTCGCCGGTGTGACATTCAAGTTGAACTGCACAAAACACTCTTAAAACATAAGTGTTTCACGTAGCGAAGCAAAACATCGCAATAGCAACAAGTTGAATAGATATTCCTGTCTTAACAGGGGCAAAAAAGGAATCAATTATTGGCCAATAAAGGAGGATGAAACATGCGTCCACAAAAATGGTAATCCCGCCAATCCCTAACAAGTATTGCAGTTTTGAACTAAGATTCAGTAGTTAATTTTGATAGTGGCATTGCTTAATTTTACCAGCGGCATTAGATTAACAAAAACCATAAACAGTTCTAGGGGAGAGTGGGCGCAACAACAACATGTGCTTCCATCTACTTACAAAGGGGTGATGCAGAGTTTGTTGTAACGAAGCAACAAGCATCGTGTCTCGGTTGGTCCCATTTTTGTTCACTACTTAATGGGAAAAGACAGCAATACAATAGCTTCAATTCCACATTTATTTAAAACAGTACCAATACAAGTAGCACAGCATCTCAAAGCACACTGCACAATCATGTGGATGAAGGCCTCTACTGACCTTTTCGTGAGATAGACAAGATAAAATATGAATCTACCAACACGAATAGGAAATCCAATCTCATTTTGTGCAGTTCCACTGAAATCAAGAAAAGTGGCCGGTGTGACATTTAAGTTTGCTATAGCAACAAGTTGAATAGATATCCCTGTTTTAACAGATGAAAAAAAGGAAACAATTACTAGCCAATAAAGGATGATGAAACATGCGGCCACAAAAAGAAGCATCTACCTTATCTTGATGGAAAAGAAAGTATAGGACAATAGCATTTCTAAAACGGTTGCATTGATTCATATTAATAGAGAATTTTTTTTAAAATAGTTCAGTAGTTAATTCTAAGAGTGGCATTGGTTAATTTTACCAGCGACATTAGATTAAGAAAAAGCATAAATAGTTCCAGGGGAGAGTGGGCGCAACAACACCATGTGCTTCCATCTACTTATAAAGGGGGTGATGCGGAGTTTGTTGTAACAAAGAAACAAGCATCATGTGTGGGTTGGAACAATTTTTGCTCACTTATTTGTAAAAGACAACAGTTCAATAGCTTCAATTCAACATTTATCAAAAACAGTACCAATAAAAGTAGCACAACATCTCAAAGCACACTGCACCATCATGTGATGAAAGTCGACCAAGATTTGAAACAACTCGCGAGGAGGATTTGAACGAAATCGTCAACACATATATGGGAATCCGATCTCCTTTTGTGTAGTTCAACCAAAATTAAGTCGCCAGTGTGACATTCATGTTGAACTGCACAAAACACTCTTAAAACAAGTGTGTTCGCGTAGCCAAGCAAAATGACGTAATAGCAACAAGTTGAATAGATATCCCTTTTTTAACAGAGGCAAAAAAGGAATCAGTTACTGGCCAATAAAGGAGGGTGAAACATGCGGCCACAAAAAGAAGCATCTACCTTATCTTGATGGAAAACAAAGTATAGGACAGTAGCATTTCTAAAACGATTGCGTTGATTCATATAAACACATAAATTCTCTTAAAATAACATTCATTAAAAATGTAATTTACCAGCGGCATTCTTAGATTAACAATAGCAAAATAGTTGTATGGGACATGGGACATGGGACATGCCAGCACCATGTGCGTCCACACGTATAAATGGGTGATGCAGAGTATGCTGCCAAGCAGCATATCTGCGTTGGTCCCATATTTGTTCTCTTTGAACCTTTTTCCTATGTGAGGGCAGAAAATCTAGTCCTGCACAAACTACCCGACCCCCCAGTTTCTCTCTTTTTCAACACAGAGGTAGGTTCCTTACAGATATATGTACTGGGTTGCCCCCTTTTTCCCTTTTCGACCAACAAAGCGGCTGGATAGTCAGTCTATACTACTTTCCCTCCCTCCTTTCTTCATTGAACCACGTCCAAGATTCATGCTCCACCCCGCCGCACCCTTCTTTCCTCTTTGAACCAAGACCTAGATTCGACTACAGAAGCAAAAAATATCCGCATGCAGCTAGAGCAATGACGGTTTCAAAGGAAGTTATACCTTAGGGTCGTCGGATGTGGCAAGGTGTGCGGCGGGAGGCCAGATCTGCCCACACTACGTACGGCAGCGAGGACGAAGGGGTCGGTGGCCCTCCCGCATAGGCGCTGGGTGAAAGAGAACAACGCAGCCGGCAGTGGATTGCCTCCCTCGCTGAAGGCGATAGAGTGAACGCTGCACCTCCTCCCCTTCCCGGTGCGACGGGATCCGGATGCTTCCTTCACCAGCTGTGAGGGGGGAGAGTGAGACAGAGGCCAGCGCAGTCTTGTTTAGATCTGGTGAAGAGGGTGAGAGACTGTGAATATAGCAAACCCTAGCAAAGGAACGCTCAGCCTCCAGCGTGTATATATATATATGTAGTGCAGCGAGAGTGTGGAGAGTGCAAACCCTAGTGAACAAGCGCTGAGGCTCCTGCTTATATAGTGTACTACATATATACTGTATTGCAGACTGAGCTCTGGTGCCTTAACTGCACCTGCCTTTGGCTGTATGACAGGTGGGACAGCCACATTTTGGGCCCACCTGTCATACACCCAAAGGCAGGTGCACTAAGTCAATAAAGCTGCGTCCATATAGTACTCGTGTATACTACTAATATATAGTGGAGTGGTTTTCTTATTCTCTCCATAACAATCGTTCTAAATTGTGTAAGTACAAAACGAAACTCTTTATTTAACGTACCAGTGAAGAAAACTACTACTTCTGATAGACTAACGATCCACGCGTCCTGGTCGCACTTCCTGTCCTTCACGTGCGGTACACTACACTCCCTTAAGTGAACAACCACACATGCGCCAAATTATCGGAAACGTGTTGTACAAATAAAGAATTTTGATTTCAATTATCGGATAGGTTTGAGAGTATGTACAGTTTGCCATCTCTCAATAATTATGGTTTGTTGTGTTCGGCCTAACCTTGGTCAAACTTTACAAAGTTTGACTTTAGTCAAATCTAATGTGCAGAGTAAATAAAAATGGAGGGCTACTACGTCCATCCGGGTTTTCAGTCCACACCATTTTTTAATCAAAGTTAATAGTTGGACAGATAAAATTACAGGGGAGCTGAAGACAAAGTTATGAGAAGGCTTAGAAATCAATACAAAACTTATGCTTTTAGTACCAACGTCGATCCTTCTTCGAGGAAACATTTGGTTCATAGCCAATTGTGTGATAAAATTGCAGCAACGTGAAAGACGACTGCTTCGCCAACGCAACCAAGGTGAACTGATGAAGGATATCATCTTTGTCGCTAACAAGCAAAGAGCACTGATGGAAGACAACTTGTTTTTCGTGGAAAATCGATCAGCTTCACCAGCCGATGCAACCATGAGGCGCAACCATGAGCATCGATAGGTCATCGTGGTGATGTATCATCCATTTGGCATCAAGTTTGGGTAAGGCACCTATGAAGTTCGACAAATCCTCACTGTGGTCTATTTCTTCTCATTAATCAAGCTCGAGGAAGGAAGAACCACGTGGCAGAGGACAGTGAGGCGGACAATTTTTGAACGTACCAAGAAAGAAAACTCGATCAAAAACACGCCCCCGCTTCCAGGTCGCGAGAGTCGCCGCCCACACACACACATAGACATAGACATGCATATCCGTGTTTACGTAAAATTCCATCTGCATCTCCATCTCCAATCATATTTGTCCAACTGGCACATTATTTATGTTGTTAATTATATATGGAACAATATTAACGTACAACATCTCTTGTTTGCAGGCGTCCGGAGCCCTGCCACGCCTGCTCCTGACGAACCCGAACCTTCTTCATCACCCACGCGTGCTTCCCGCCCGAAACGGTCAGTGCCGCATTCATGCCCGGCCAGAGTGGACACGACCTCTCACTGGCGCCGGCATTGAAGCGACGCGCCTGCCGAGAGAGCGTCGCCCGCGCCGCTTCCCGGTGCACACGACTGCTCCGCGTTCAAAGGTCGCAATAGCCGGCCACAACATGCATGTAAAAAGTTCTTGGGAGTCCGTGCTACAGCTAGCTGTCTTCCCCCAACTCATCAGTCTCTTCCAGTATTGCTAGTACTCCATGGCGCGATCCATCGACAAGCAGGCAGGAAATTTATCGTATACTCGGTTTGCGGTGAGTGGCATGCCGAGCGACCGTGTGGGGTGGAGCCATGGAGGAGGGTGAGACATGAACGCGACAGACGTGATTTAAACGTTGGTTTTGCTCGATAGCGCAATCCAACGAAACGAAACGTTGGTTTCTCTCCGTTTCCATTTTTTCTCCGGAAAAACGGAAACTTTCCACTCCGTTTTCATTCCTACTCCAAGGTTGCCCCATTACAACATTCCATCAAATACAAAGGAAAACTAACGTGCATGCTGATGCATCTCAATGATTCACAGATGATGGCCAATATTTACTTGACAACTAAAGACAAAAGTTGTGAGAGCGTGTACAAAAGAAAAACTACTGATGGGTTCACTACGACTTAAACCCTAAACCCTAGACATGATTTAATTTCCTAGCTAGGTAGAACCTGTCGAAGGAAAGATGGCTGGCACCCTCAGATCATACGATGCTTTTGTGTAGTTCCACTAAAATCGAGCTGAGCATCCCTGATGGCAAAGATGTTGAAGAAGCACTACTAGGGAAAAGCCTAGTAGTAGCGTGGGTTTAATGCCTATTAGTAGCGCGGGGAACAGTGCTACTAGTAAGGCGCTACAGCTATTACTTAGCAGTAGCGCGTGCGGCACGCACTACTGCTAAGACATATAGCCGCAGCGCGTGTTTACTCCAGCACTACTGCTAATCTAACTAGTAGTAGCGCGTTTCCTGTCCATCGCTACTAGTATTATTTTTTTCATTTTTTTATTTTTAGTGTATTTATACGGCGTTATACAAATTTTGGTATAATACCAATTATGAGGTTGTTATATCAATTTGTCCATAACTGTGTGTCAAATGAAGGTGGATTAGGTTCAAGTGGAGGCAACATGTGGTGCATGTCAAAAGTATACTACTAATCCAAACTTGATCTAGTTTGGACTAGTAGTACTTTCGATGTGCACCACATGTTGCCTCCACTTGAATTTAATCCGCCAACACACGCTATTTAATCATCATCATAGTCATTGCCACCAACAGTAGCTATTTAATCATCATAGTCATAGTTTAGCACACATCATCATCTTCAAACTCATTCTAGCTAGCTAATCACCACCAACACTAGCTGCGGTAGCTATCTAATCACCACCAACACTAGCTAATAATAATCATCATAGTCATTACCACCAACACTAGCTATTTGATCATCATAACTCATTTCTAGCTAGCTAATCACTCCTGCTACTCTCTCTTAGGTAAAATAGCATAAAACATGTGTAGCACTCCTGCTTCATCATGTTGGAGCATGCAGATGAACCTGTCTCCTAATCGTGGACTACGCTTCTGATTGCTGCCCCCTAGTACTTCTCTGCGATCGTTCACAGTTTTGCTCCAGTCTTTCCCTATTAAGCATTCCTCGCTCTTAGAAATCCTGAATGCACTAAAGTGCATTGTAGGATATCTTGGCCGTAAGCTAACCATTCTCATGCGACCTTTAGTCTCGATCCAATTAGGCACAACATTCATCGAGAGTCTCTGTTGAAGAACATCGTATATTAACATACTTAGCAATGAAGTTTAGCTTAAAAATAATGTATGCAAAAGATGCACTGAGGACAAATAGTAAACATTTTACCATCTTTCCTAAATAGATGTGACCGTAGTTCAATACAAACACTATTGGTCGCATGTTTTGAGTACTAAGATTTTTAAGTCCAGGAAAATAATTTGTCTTGACAGTATGAAGATCCTCAAGCCATGAAACATAATGACCTATCTCCTCGCAGTTTAGTTCAGCCCCGGGACAGTGGACGGTCATGTCTACCAAGCGTCGGACATGTTTGCTTGAATGGAAATAAGCTGTCAATAGAAATTAGTTGTCAACTATTTTTGAATAAACAATATCGAAGACATAAATATGGTTGAGAAACTCACATAATGGTATAACTGGAGGCGTCTGCACATCGACCCAGATGTCAATATTACCTTCAATATAATCTTCCAGACGAATATCAAAGGTGATAACCATATCAGGCTCAAATGCATAAGTCTTGCATAGTGCTTGCCAAGTTTTGCATTCAAAATAGGTGTAGGTGTCTGCGTTGTATAATGTTGCGTGGAAAGTATAACCATGCTCGGTCTTCAAGTAAACTCTCTTTACCTCCATAGTAGCATTCATAGGACTGAAACCTATCTTATCCAAGACAAAAACTCTTGCATGGCTGGGGATACGCTAGCAGAATTGTAAAAAATTTAAATTATAAGTTGAAGCAAATGAAGCAGATGTCATGCTTAATTACGAAAAAAGAATTGTCGTTGTGACTTACTGTATCCACTTCGAAGTTCTCGTCCAGCTTGATGCTGAAGCGCCTATCATCATCTAGGAAGATTCTGTCGCACAGGTCGCGCTCGTCTTCGCAGTATTCGCAAATACCGAAATTCTTTTTGTCGTCACACATTTCCTATGTTCATAGTTGAAACATTAATTGAAAAAGGATCAAAGGCAACTACCAGGATATTCAACACACAAATCCGGGGCACTCGATATTTCCTACATATTCTGGCACAAGTCATGCCAAAATTCACGGAAAAATCCGGCATGACCTTTGCTAAAATAGGACATATCGAGCGCATGAAATTTGCCAGAACGGAAATGAATCAACACTCCAGCAAAACATAGGCCACTCGAAGGTGTAACCTGCAAACATGACCGGCCACTTGGGCAAGCACATATCCTATTTGAGCAACACAAGATATACATTTCAAAATATCTTATAGGACTCATATTGACATGAGCATTAAATAAGCAAAACCAAATCGTAAAATAAATAAGTATTCAAATTAGCATGCATTCAATAAGCAAAAGTAAATCATCTCATGCTTCCGTACATCGTCGAATATTATCACTAATACATCCCGAATAGTATCATACATATAACATCACTAATACAACTAAAACCCTAGCGCACGACGGGTATCGGCGCGGGTGGTAGACACCCAAAGAGAAGGAACCATCACAGGATCATAGCTCCAGTGAGATCCCTGGAGAACCTGCCAGGTATTGGAGAACCTGTGCTCCAACGCAAACAAGTAGCGACGGACGTGCGCGTCCTCCTCGCTGACACGGTGACGTACCTCCTCCGCCGGGTCCTCAAGCCTCTGCACCATCACTGGCCCACGCGACCGCCACCAAAGAAGGTTCGGGTCAACGACAGGCTGGCTCCTCACCAAGCTGCGCCCCCGGTAGGTAGCGCCTCCCAGTACCAGCCCGGCGGAGCCCAGTCCCGGACATGGCCCATCTGGTCAAGCAGGTGTCCTCCGCCAAGTTGACGATGAGGATGTGGGATAGGCATCGTCGACGCCGATGCGGGAATAATTGCTTTAACTAAAAAAATAACAACAATGTGACATGTTCAACTAGTTCTATTAATTCAACTAGTTCTTACTAAAAATTAACTTACTATAAATAAAAATAAACGAGTACCTAATTAGTACCTAGTTCTTATTAACTAATGTACCTACGAATTACTACCCTAATTACCATCTAATTTGATGAACCTAGGGGTGGAAAGTGGTAGCGGATAATCCGAAATATCCGATATTTGTATTCTATTGGATATTCCAATTATCCAACTTAAAAGTCAAATAAGTGGTCAAATTTTGTCGTTTTATGATTAATCTTAGAAATTATTATGCATTACAATAGTGTTTATTCATAAACCTATTTATCATTGACTTATTGTATGTCACAAGTTGAATACTTCATGTCACATAGCTATTGACTAATACACTTAATCAATATGTCGCTATTATTCGTATCCGTTCCGAATCAAGAAAACATCCAAGCCGCATCCGTATCCGATAAAATCCGTATTCGCATTCGTATTCATTTTGTCAATATGAAAACGGAAGTGGTAAGAGCACTATCCGATCCGCATCCGATTCGTTTCCACCCCTAGATGAACCCTAACTAATTTGATGCAATTAAAATTTTAAGAACCCTAGGCAGAGGTAGGGGAGGGGGAGGAGCAGGCGTGCTCACCTCGGGTGCCTGCGGCGAGGGAGGGGCAGGCGGCGTCGAGGTCGTGGTCGGGGCTCGGGCGCGCGGCGGAGGGCGGCGTCGAGGTCGGGGTCGGGGGCGGCGTCGAGGTCGGGGTCGGGGGCGGCGTTGAATCCGGGGTCGGGGGCGGCGTCGAGGGTGTGCGGAGAGCGACGGGAGAGCGCGCAGCGGCTGATCGGCGACGGCGGCGGCGACAGCGGAGGAGTTTGGATTTCAGGGACGTGGCCGGGGGAGGAACAAATCGCGTGGTTAAGTCAAAAGTAGCAGTAGCGTGTTCCGGGAAGTGCGCTACTGCTAAGTTAGCTATAGCGCATTTCCGGATATGCGCTATTGCTATTCCTTTCTCTTTTTTCCCTTTTTTCATTTATTTTTATTTACATTTTATTCTTTTCCTTTCTCCTTTTTCTATTTCTTTCATTTTCATTTACTTTTCTATTTGCTTTCCATTTAATTTTATTTCCTTTAGCAGTAGCGCCTTTGTACATAAACGCGCTTCTACAAACCAACTAGCAGTAGCGCTGTTCGCAGTAGATCGCTACTACTATGTGTAGCCTATCGGCTTAGAAGTGGGAATTTTAGTAGTAGCGCTTTTATCTTCAGGAGCGCTACTACTACAATTGTATCTGTAGCGCGGTTTACACCAACGCGCTACTGCTACTTAGCACTAGCATGCTTTTTTAACACGCGCTACTGCTAAAGTTCTGTGTATAAGGTTTTCCCTAGTAGTGAAGTGTGATTAGAATAATAGTACTGGCACTAATTCATGAGACATAAACTCATCACAAATGGAAGCTGGTAGAAGTAGAGAAAGATCGACATGGAGATGGAGCTACGTTGGGAGCTGCGGCAGTGGAGCAAGCCGGCTCCAAAAGGAAGACGTACCTAGGACGTCAGGCTGTAGCTAGAAGGGCGGTTGGGAGGCGGCATCAGTCCATACCGCGGGGACTCCCGATTGGGACGCACCGACTGTGGGTTTTCTCCCTCGCCGATGTCGACCGCGTATACGCAGAACATCGTTCCCTTCCCCCAATGTCATTCTATGCTTGTGAAGAGAGCAACCCAAGCAAGCAGGCTTGTAGCTTAGCCTCCTGCTACTGTATAGATAGTGGTTTTCTTTTTCTCTCCATATCAACCATTTTATATTGTGTACGTGTCATTGAAGAGTGAAATGATGGTTGCTTCTTCCGACTAACTTACTGTGTGATTTGACTGCTCCTTAGTGGCCCCTACACGTACTCCACCTACATGTATGACCGTTCCTGAGTCTCACTTGTACTTATCTCTATTTTCTTGCATGGCACGTAGACATGATGCGCATAGAGGAATTTTGTTACTGTACGTTGTTACGTAGTACTACTAGTACCTACTCCCTCCTTTCGGTTCACTACTCGTAGTCCCTCCGTCCTGGCTTATTTGTCCCCTTTGTACTCAATTCATGGGCTTGTTTTCCTCAAGAAATTCTCTTTACCAACGTATTAATATCGGGAATGCATGCGTGAACAACGAATTATCAAACCTTGCATGCAACATTTTGACAAAGCATTGACTTATCAACATGTCAATGTGAGGGACTACAACCTCGTGCATGCATGCAACAGTCACACGTACACATGGACACAAAAATGCGTGCGACGCCCTAATGCATGCATGTCCGAGCACACAACGGAACACACACGGTCACGCTCAAGTGCTCAACCTACACGTGCATGCACACACATACTCAGCCAGGGTGAGCTAGTGACCGTATAAGCACCGGAAAATGTATATATTGAGTGCAATGAGCGTATTATGAAGTCCACTGACCATATTTTTGACAGACAGTGGCTCGCAGGACAAGGAGAAACTTTTGACTAATGCAAGCTCCCCCTCGCTCAGGCGGTGGACGTGCAACTGTTAATTCGTTGTCAGATTGCCAGAAGCATACACTGTACTAGTACCATTATTGTTCGGCTTCCCGAAGAGGCGAATGGCCAAGCGCAAAGTTTACTAGTACTAGTACTACTACTATAGAGGTATTTACTACTAGGAACCGGATGGAGGAGCGTCTGCACTCTTATTTTATTTTAAAATGTGATAAAGCAACCTTCAACACATTTGGTTCTCTTCGAGGGTTCTCGCATGCGATAATGGAAGTTGATTGCATGGAACACTCGCCGCAATTCTCTCTTAATTTTGGCTCATATCTTGTTACAAATAGGAGCGCTCGGTAATATTTTCTCTTTTTTTGTTATTCAGCATGTAAACAGGTCAGCAAACCTTGCGGTGCATCTTTGTGCAAACCGTGCTTGCTGCACTTGGAGTGTGGCCGAGAGCTGGCTTGATGAAACACCTCGCTTCCTTCTTTTTTTTGCAGGGTACATCGCTTCCTAGTGACCAGTCTCTTGGCCGATTGTCCTAAGAATGCTTATATATGAATAAAGCTCTCTCATTTACCCGCAAAAAAGATTAAGCCATATTAACCAAAAAGGAGGGAGTATGGACTAGCACTACTTTTTGGTGTGTCCCGTCAACTCGCAGAACATGGAGAAGCTTGCAGGACAAGCTGAAGCTCGCTTACGCCTTTTGACTAATGCAACCTACCCTCGCCCTGGCAGTGGACATGCAACAGTTCATTCGGTGTCAGATAGCCAGAGGCATACACTGTAGTACCCAACATGCGGAATACCATCATTGTTCGACTTCACGAAGACGCGAAGAGCCAAGTGCAAGGTTTAGTAGTACGAGTAGTACTACTACTAGAAACGCATGGTGGAGCGTCTGTACTCTTATTTTATTTTAATCTTTGATAAAGTACACATTTATTCGGGAGAAGGGCGGAAAACGGCAGCCCAATGGTAGTATTAAAAAACATCGTACATGTTATGATGATATCGATCAACCATGCTCGAATATATCTTGGCCTCCGTGCAAGCCCGTCTATGTGTTCTCGGTCCTCGTCTATCTCAAGGAACAGCGGGTTGGCCATTTTGCCGTCAATTGAGATCGGTTTGCTCACACTTCGGCCCCACATGTGAGTGATATGCCAAGAGGAAGTGTGTTGACCGACTGGCCATACGCGTACTTGGTTTTGCACCTTCATACTACCCCTGCCTCTGTCACAGTTTACAGGGCGCGCTTCATTCTGATGCATTTCTCTCCATGCATTTCCACCACCAGAGAGACTTTAGACGCGTTTGGTTTAATGCTCAATTAATTAGGGCATGGTAACCGCAATCAAGTCCACAATTTTCTCTCGATGTACTATGAAGTGGAGTAAGTGCATGCATGTGTGTACCCGGGGTGGAAGCACTGCATGCATGTGTGTACGCATTATTTCCTCTAGTAATAGACGCCGTGCTATAACTACCAATGCTATTTTTCAGGCCGATCGCTAGTCGCCTTGGTCCCAAAGATTTTTTTTGAAGCACGCTCTATAAATAGTGATGGAGGGAGTAGTATGAGCAGATTCAAAGAAGAGCGTATTGATGGTTGCTTCTTCCGAGCAACTTACAGTGGGAACGGTGGGGCTTATGATTTGACTGCTCATTACTACCGGCGTCTATTACTAGAGTACTCACTATTTGTGCGGCGCAACGACCTGGCTAAGTCTCCCATGCGGTTGTGCACTACTCCCTCCATTCTTAAATATACTACAGAGTATTTGTATTTCTAGAGATTTCAACGAGTGACTACATACGAAGCAAAATGAGTGAATCTACACTCTAAAATATGCCCATTTGAAATTTGTAAAAAGATAAATATTTAGGAACGGAGGAAGTATAATTTTGTGCATGGCACATGGAGCCGGATGCTGAAGAGGCTTCTGGCAATGCTATCAAGCTTCCAACATTTGTTTACATAATTGACGTACTATACAAATAATTTTCCAGCGACATGAAATTGTACAATGCTCTGAGCTTTCAGCTTTTGTTTCGTGTGTCTTGCCATCCATGCTCTTTCGGAAACAATAAAAAACTAACTTCCTTGCTAATGCATCTCAATGATTAGCAAATCAGAGCTAATATTTACTTCACAACTGAAGACAAAGTTGTGAGAAGGTGTTACATTAAAATTTATCCATGCTTTCATTGGCAGCAACGTCCCCCCCAGCTCTGTCTAAATCAACAAGGCATGTTGGGAAAAAGTAGCTGTCTGGAGCATGCAACATTTCGGTCATTTTGTGCAGTTCCACTAAAATAGAGCTGAGCGTCCCTTTTCCAAAGATATTAAGTGTGATTACAATAATAGAGGACTGTTGATGAAACAATAAACACACAAATAGAAGCCAGCCACCTTTGTAGTCTCTCTTAAGACTAACTAGTTGGAGTAGATTAAGCAAATAGTTGGAGAAGATTAGGCTCGGAGTTGGATGAGGAGGATAGAGCAAAACCAATCTCCCTTTGTGCAGTCGCACTGAAATGTAGAGATGTTGCCCGTGTGACATTTTAGTACAACTGCACAAAACACTCATAAGAAAAAGTGATTTGTGCAGTTCACCAAAAGGTCGCAATAGCAACGAGGTGAAATGGATAGCCCTGTTTGCAAAAAAAGAGGTAGAAAGGAAACAATTACTGGACAATAACAGTTGATGACACATACGATGACAAAAAAGAAGCACATTCCTTGTCCTAAGGGAAGATAACAACATGGTTGTGTTTGTCTAAAACGGTGTGAGGATGAGATTGCAATATGAAAAGTACACCGGACGAGCTATGTTTTGGGCAAAGAACTATGGAAGATCCACATGCAAGATTTTCCACATGCAGCGACGTGGGAAGACGGGCAGTGGAGCAATGCCGGAGGGGATACCTGGGGGTCGTCGGGAAGTAACTAGGAGAGTTGCGGCGGGCGGGATCTGCCCATACTACGGTAGCGAGCAGGTGGCGTCGGCCCTACCGTGCCGGAGCTTGGTCAGAGAGAACGGCGAGTACCGCAGATCGGGACGTGCTGCCTCGGCGCCGTCGAACGGAGAAACGATGCACATCCTCCCTTTCCGCCGGCGGACGGGATGCAGCCGGATCAGTGACCAATGGTGAGAGAGAGAGAGGCCACCGCCGCCGTGTGTGAGATACTCTGAAGAGAGACAAACCCAGGCAGGCAGGCTCCATTGTATATAGTGGAGCGGACTACCTTTTTCTCCATAAAAATCGTTTTATATTCTGTGTACGTGCCATTGAGCGATATAACTTTATTTAAAAATAATGTGCTAACGCATCAAGTCGAACTTTGTTTCGTGCACGCATGGTACACGACCTCCGTAGGTAAACAACCGCTACACGCGTTCAAATTAGCACGTGGGCTGCCATTTCGTACAGAAATGAGCTCCACCGTGTACCCGCGCGGGTGTGGGTGGGCACTAAGCATAGTACGTGCAGCTAGGGGTTGTGTGAGAAAGATACAAATGTAGAGAGATATAGTGTGTGGGTTCGTGAGTGTTTTTTTTCTAGGGGGGGGGTTGAGAAATAGACAAGCAATATATGTGGATGATATTTCAATAAAAAAATGTAACATATGCAATGTGTGTGAAATAGAGTCCTCCATATATCATATATATAGAGGGGGCGATCCACGAGAAGAGAATGGAGGTATCATCGGGTTGAGGTATCCATAGAATCGAAGAGAGGGATGATGTGTGTGTGTGCGCGCGCGCGCGATCGATAAAGAGTGTCATCAAATTTGTGTGTGCCCACGTCAAAGATATAGGGTGGCTGGCCTACTGGAATGTGATAGGGCATAGGTGCAGTTTGTCTCGACTATCGGTGTGTGGTGGGGGTGGGGTGGGGGAGACCTAATTAACTATAGAGGTACAATGGCGGGTATATGTGTGGAGGAGGAGAGAGGCCTACCTTATGTATTGAGGTAGATCGATCGGCATCCATGCATATGTGTAGGAGAGGAATAAGGTTGGGAGAGAGACAAAACTAGAGTGTTGGAGGGGGTGGTGGTGGAGTTGCTTCTAACAAATGGTGGGGGAGGCTTGCTAGACAAACGGAGGGCACGCCTACAATATCCATAAGAGAGGGGATGGCTGCCTGTCTGTGCGCGTGTGTGTGAGAGACGGGACAGGAGGCATGCACGAATGATGAGGGGGACGATATGGTTGTGGTAAGCAGATGTAACTACATAGGAAGATCAATCGTCCTTTGTAAGAGAAAGGAGAGACATAACTTGTGAGGTACGTCGATCGATGAGTGGGGGAAAATAGTTAAAGTCGACCTAGGTATATGTAGGGAGATCGATCGGTATACATGCATGTATGTGTTAGAAGCAAATAAGGCCCGGGGAGAAGAATAGAGAGAGAGAGGGATGCAGCTAGGAGGTGGTGCGAGAGGCATACTATATCGAGGGGAAAGGAGTGTGCGAGTACGAGATCGGTGAAAAGAGGGGTAGGAGTGAGGCATGGATGGTGAGAAGAGGGAAAGCTTGTGTTTGTGGTAGGCACACCTGGCTAGAGAGGCATATCGATCGATGTGTGTCGTAAAGAAGGAGCTGGGGGGCCTACACACATTGTGGGTGAACGACCTAATGTTAAAAGACGAATTTGCACGATGGAGCTAGAGAATGCTGAGGGAGGGTGAGAAGGATGCGGGCATGTGCATGCACGAGAGAAAGTTAGCGCTAGCTACAAAGATAAGAGGATTGTGTGGGTGGAATAGACGGATAGAGATCATAATTCATTATAAAAAGTGAATTCAGATATTTGAAGAATTTATCATAGTGTTTTAAACCGACGCATGCGTGAATATATATATAACGGAGATACACATGGTGTGGTTATGAACATGTTATACTACATATAATATATTTTATCTCTACTCTTATAAAAAACAGAGTTGTTGATGATGGTGTGCCTGCCATCCTGCAATATAGGCCGTCAGATTTATGTCTGACGGATAGGAAGGAAACTATGGCAATTTTGAAAAAAGATACCCACACCCCTCTCCACATTTGCAAATAGGGCCTCCCCTCGATCATCTTGATGTTCCATGGAACGCATGGGCATCTTGATATTACTACATATAATATATAGAACATTAATTATAATTTGGGCTAATGTGTGGCTTTTGCAGCTCAGGACTAAATACTTGTCATAATGTAGGGGGCGGGGCACTATACTTTGTGTGATAAACACGGTGTACGTATGGAACATGGTTTAGATTATGGATATCTAGTTAGTACATCAAATGTACTATTATTTGGAATCAACATCAAGTGTATTCAAAAAATTGAATTCGAGTTCATATAGTACACATAGTTCATATCTATCTCTATAGTAATCATGTGGTGTGTTGTTAAGGTAATACACGAATGATGGTTGAAGTTGGCAACAATCATGATTCTAGATTCTTATTGAAATAGAGAAACGAATTCAAATTTAGTTCGAATTGCAGCGGTAGTATAGACATTTGGAATGCACTAAAATGTTGGTATGAGTAGGTTACATGCATTATACAGCCAGCGAAAAAATTTAATTCGACATAACATGGATTCATACTCCCTCCTTCCATCTATATAGGGCCTAATGCGTTTTTTAAGACCGCCTTTAACTATTGAGAAGATTAATAGTACATGACATGCACAATGTGAAAATTATATCATTGAAAGCTCCTTTCACACACGAATTTAACAGCGTGCTCTGTGTAAGTTGCATGTCATATATTATTGCTCTAATATTTGGTCAAAGTTAGCATCGAAAAATGCATTAGGCCCTATATAAATGGAAGGAGGGAGTAGCTTTGAATAGCATTTGTCTAGTAAAATGGGACAAGACTCTCTCTTTGTGTGGTGTGAATAGTTTTATTTTTTTAGTTTTTTTTCGTTGAGGGAAGTGCGAATTGATTTGGTACGTACAAGTACAATATTACATGTTAGGCTTGTCCCTAAAATTTAACCTGCGCCTTGTTATATCCCGAAAATTCAGATATCGTGCTCCCAAAACACGCGCCTTCACAATCCGCGCCTTGCTATCCCGAAAGTACAACACGCGCGAAAATTCCCTCCAGCTGCCAAATCTTGACACGCGAAATCCCCCTTCTAACCCTGAGCCGAAAGGGCCGCTAGTTCAAATCGGTGGGGGTACTTTTGTAACACACCCTACATTTTGGACAAGCGCGTCCCTAAGTCATGGTTCCCCCTCCCATCACCTCCTTTTTGCCATTCGAAATCCCAGGCCACCATAACCTCTCCGCTCCAGCCGCGAAACCCCACCCTCCTCCGTCCGCCACCTCACCGCTGCCCAGCCGGAGTCTCTTCCCTGACGACGTCTTCCACCGCAACAGCAACAGCTCGACGTCCCTCATCCACCTCCCCGGATGACGATCCGTCGTCCATCTCGTCGTCTCGCCCATTCAGCCGCCCCGTCCTCCACCTTGTAGCGACCCGACCTCAGACGGTCAAGGCTCTGTGTATCTGTGCCATCCCTGGATCAGTATGCTGGCACACACAGTACATTAATGTATATATCAAAGTGCAATCACATGTATAAGTAACATAAAACTGATATATACCTTATACATCGTAGCGGAAACAAACAAACGGGTATGGAGTCCCATCAACGCTAGCGGCAAGTTGAGTGTAGACTGTAACCCTGTATCGTAACCCTTACTCGTCGAAGAAATCCGGCAACATGATACATTGCAGCCTTGTAGGTCAGTACATTGAATGTACTGGCAAGATCACAATAAGAGAAAGCAGATGATAAACTATTCTACATGCAATATGGCTTTGTGGCTCTGTGTCTGATGTTTTTGCATAAAAGCTGGTTTATTTTTCCTACAACAAAGGAATATCAGGAGTCTGTACTATGGAGTTATCTACAATGACATGGTTCCGCCAACCGATGTCTCATAGCCCAAAATCATCATAAGTTGCCCACAATTAAGTTATCAGTCCGATGTTGAGAGTTCCGAGATAGATCCAAGTCCAGAGGCTCAAATTGTCCATAACCGGGGACACGGCTAATCGATTAGGTTTTAACCCTCTGCAGAGGTTTGTACACTTTACCCGCAAGATTCGATCCCTCTTTTTTCGTTCTCGCACTTCAGGGTGTTTGAGAACAAGACGACCGAAACATGGTCTTCCGAAGAGTTCCCCTGACCGTTCTCCGGTGCTCATCCAATCCTACCGTAGTTCTACATCTGCTAGCACCGTCCCAGCCAGAGTCACCACTAAGGTCAACCTAGCCAGAGCCCGTAGTGACTTGCGGTTGCACAGGTAAGCTTCCGGGCATGAAGTATTCTTCCCTCTCTTTGAGTCTGGGTGAAGCTTTCCGCAAGATGTCATGGCGCTTCTCCATGCATCCCGGACATCCACTGGTTTGTCCAGGGTGCCCGTCAACCGTCCTTCACCCAGTTGTGTGTATTGAATTCTTGTCTCGAGTCTCGAAGTCTTGAAGTCTTGAAGATGCAGTCCTTGCCGATGCCATCATGAAGTTGTCGCCATTGACATAGGGTCCTCCTTCTTCACACCACTATCGTGCACTCATACCAACCCCGTCTACTTTAGCGTAGCATTTGAAACTAAACAACGTCCCGGGCTTGGTAACAGGGTGATGGGTTCCTACCTCATGCATTCTACTCAACTACAAGAAGTCAATATAACTACTGGAGGTATTATGAATGGTGACACTAAATGCAGTAAAAACATAGGTATGAAAAGTATGGTCAAAGTGAACTTGCCTGGTAAGTTGATGAAGGTAACAAAGCTCTTGAAGACTATACACAACTCTCCGATGAAATATATAATAACAAACATGACATAAGCAAGCATTCTAGCAAGCAAATCTAACAATAAAAAAAACTAAATAAGAAAACCCAATACAAAAAAATAACACATCGAAAGAACTAATAGGGGAAAACTATAAAGAACCTATAGGAAAACCTTTTGCCTTAACAACAAAAATAGTTTTGTCCTAAGTAAAACTTAACAAAGAAAATACTAAACTAATAATTTTAACAGAAAATAAAATTTAAATCAACTAAGTTAACAGAAAGTATTTTTCATAAAGTTTTACTAGCAAAAGGAAACACATAAAAAGCTAAATTAAAACTCTAATTATGCTTAAAACAAAACTAGTAAGACTACCCTCATGCTTAAAACACATAAGTTAACAGAAAGTATTTTTCATAAGACTACCCTCATGCTTAAATTATGCTTAAAACAAAACTACTAAGACTACCCTCATGCTTAAATCAACTAAGTTAACAGAAAGTATTTTTCATAAAGTTTTACTAGCAAAAGGAAACACATAAAAAGCTAAATTAAAACTACTAATTATGCTTAAAACAAAACAAAACTCTAATTATGCTTAAAAAACATTTTATTTTTCTGTAAATAAAAGTTCACCCTCTATAACTATAGAAACAAATTTGAAATAAAATATAACAGAGGTGAAAATAAATTTTAAAATAATTAAAACAACAGAAAACAGCGGCAAGTTAAAAATAACTAGTACAATGTTGTTTTCGTGCAAAACTAATTTTAATAAAATCTATAAATACCCAAATTAATTCTACTAATAGGTAAGGTCAAAACAAAGCCGTGGCAAAAAGAATCACTAAAAAATCAATCCTTGCTCATTTTATAGCAGAAATACTAATCTGACTAAAACAAAAAAAAAATTAAAAACTAAAACATGACCAAAATTATTTTCTAGAGAGACTATAGGAAATTTGCAAACTAGAAAAAGATAATCAACTAAAAATAATAAATAACCTAAGAATTATTGATTTTATAAAACTGAAACTTTTCTGTTTTAAAAACAGAAATGAAAATAAAAAACAAACGAGCGCTATTGGGCCTAGGTGGTTGCGATATGTAACTAAACAACGCTAGGGCGATAACTTAAGAAAGCGTACACCTGCATTTTTATAGAATAAAGCTGGCTGGCTGGTTTGATCTGAATCGTACTAAACCGTAAACAAAACCGTTCTAAAAAACCGATCTAATCTAACATAACGATTCGATAAAAAAAAACATGAGCGAATAGAGGAGGAGGGTTCGTTCTTACAGAGAAGAAACAGGTGTGGAAGAGAAGAAGAGGCTAGTGGGCGGCGGGGCTCTAGTCGTTGGCGGCGGCGGCGAGGATGTCCAGGCGATGCGGAAGTTCGGGGGTGTTCGATTTTATGTGGATGGTGAGGCGGGGGAACGTCGGGGTCAAGCATAGCGTCGAGGTGAACTTCGTGAACTCCGGCGGCGTTGTGAGCTCGAGGCGGTGGCTCCGATGCTTCTTGGGCGTCTGAAACATGTCAAAGAGGATCGCAATGACGAGGGATAGTAGTCTATGGAAGGAAAAAATTTAATTATGCTTACACGCGTCAGAATCGACCGGTGAACCGCGTAAACTCCGGCGAGATCCAAACGACGGGGGCGTGCGCTACGGTGAGTTTTGGCGAGGGTTTTCAAGGGGAATTGGAAGAGGAGGATCGTGGCTATTTATAGGAGATGAGGCTTGGACGAAGGGTTGACTCGGGATAGGGTCCCACAAAGATCGGACAAGGCGGCGGCCTGAGCGTGTACGGGTACGATCCCGTTCTGTACGTACATCGAGAAGAAGAAAGAGCGGGGTGGGGTCCATGTGCCAGGGAAAAAACAACAAGAGAGAGAGAGTGAGCAGAGATCGGGCGAGCGAGGGGGTTGGCGGCGGCACCAGGGAGCGAGCGTGCGTGCGTGCGCAGCCCTAGCGCAGGCCTGTGCTGGGCCGGATGGCGCGCCTAGCCTGGCGGGCATCTTTTTTTTTAAACAGCAAAAAGAAAAAAAAACAGATTAATAAAAAATTATATAGGCATAGTATATACCAAAAATTTCAGCATAAAATTTCCTAAAACATGAACATATTTTCAGAGGCAAGTAAAATACACAAAAATTCATAAAAATCAAACAGTGCTGCTGTTGCAACAAAACCCAATAAAAATCATTTTTTAAATACTAAAATGATTTTAAATTTAGTTTTATCCACTTTTCTATTGAAGGGATCATTTTACCCATATTTCCATTTATTTATTTTTAGGAGAAAAATAATTTGAATAAAAGCCAAATAACACCTACTTGAAAGTGGGTTTCAAAATAACTTCAAAGGGATTTTCAATTTGATTCTTTTAAACTTCTGATGACCCACAAGTATAGGGGATCTATCGTAGTCCTTTCGATAAGTAAGAGTGTCGAACCCAACAAGGAGCAGAAGGAAATGATAAGCGGTTTTCAGTAAGGTATTCTCTGCAAGCACTGAAATTATAGGTAATAGATAGTTTTGTGATAAGATAATTTGTAACGAGCAACAAGTAACAAAAGTAAATAAAGTGCAGCAAGGTGGCCCAATCCTTTTTGTAGCAAAGGACAAGCCTGGACAATTTCTTATATGAAGGAAAGGGCTCCCGAGGACACATGGGAATTGTCGTCAAGCTAGTTTTCATTACGTTCATATGATTCGTGTTCGGTACTTTGATAATTTGATATGTGGGTGGACCGGTGCTTGGGTGCTGTCCTTACTTGGACACGCATCCCACTTATGATTAACCCCATTTGCAAGCATCCGCAACTACAAAAGAAGTATTAAGGTAAACCTAACCATAGCATGAAACATATGGATCCAAATCAGCCCCTTACGAAGCAACGCATAAACTAGGTTTAAGCTTCTGTCACTCTAGCAACCCATCATCTACCTATTACTTCCCAATGCCTTCCTCTAGGCCCAAATAATGGTGAAGTGTTATGTAGTCGACGTTCACATAACACCACTAGAGGAGAGACAACATACATCTCATCAAAATATCGAACGAATACCAAATTCACATGACTACTAATAGCAAGACTTCTCCCATGTCCTCAGGAACAAACGTAACTACTCACAAAGCATATTCATGTTCATAATAAGAGGAGTATTAATATGCATAAAGGATCTGAACATATGATCTTCCACCAAATAAACCAACTAGCATCAACTACAAGGAGTAATCAACACTACTAGCAACCTACAGGTACCAATCCCAGACTTGGAGACAAGAATTGGATACAAGAGATGAACTAGGGTTTGAGAGGAGATGGTGCTGGTGAAGATGTTGATGGAGATTGGCCCTCTCCCGATGAGAGGAGTGTTGGTGATGACGACGGCGATGATTTCCCCCTCCGGGAGGGAAGTGTCCCCGGCAGAACAGCTCCGCCAGAGCCCTAGATTGGTTTCGCCAAGGTTCCGCGTCGTGGCGGCGGAGTCTCGTCCGGAAAGCTTGCTTATGATTTTTCTTCGGACGAAAGACTTCATATAGTAGAAGATGGGCACCGGAGGGCCAACAGGGGGCCCACGAGGCAGGGGGCGCGCCCCCACCCTCGTGGCCAGGGTTCGGCCCCCCTCTGGTATTTCTTCCGCTCAGTATTTTTTTATTATTTCCAAAATTAACTTTTGTGGAGTTTCAGGACTTTTGGAGTTGTGCAGAATAGGTCTCTAATATTTGCTCCTTTTCCAGCTCAGAATTCCAGCTGCCGGCATTCTCCCTCCTTATGTAAACCTTGTAAAATAAGAGAGAATAGGCATAAGTATTGTGACATAATGTGTAATAACAGCCCATAATGCAATAAATATTGATATAAAAGCATGATGCAAAATGGACGTATCAACTCCCCCAAGCTTGGACCTCGCTTGTCCTCAAGCGGAAGCCGATAACGATAAATATGTCCACATGTTTAGAGGTAGAGGTGTCAATAAAAAAATTACGGACATGAGGGCATCATGGTTAATCTTATAACAGCAACATATATGGATATTGTCATATGATTTCTGATGCTCAAGTAATAATCTATTCACAATGCAAAGTATGAGTCAGAAACTTTATTGAGAACTAACAAACTATAATCTCAGTCATTGAAGCAATTGCAATTTATCATAACATCAGAAAGAGTCTATGTTAGAGCTTTTTAGCAAGTCCACATACTCAACTATCATTTAGCCTCTCACAATTGCTAACACTCACGCGATACTTATGGTTACGGAGTTTTAATCAGACACAGAGAAAGATAGGGGCTTATAGTTTCGCCTCCCAACCTTTTACCTCAAGGGTAATGTCAACAATAATAGTTCATGCTCACTTATATCCAATTAGATATATGTATCAGGATCTTTCCAACACTGTGCTTGCCAAAGGATAAAATGTAAAAAGGAAAGGTGAAGATCACCATGACTCTTGCATAAGGTAGAAGATAATAATAAAAGATAGGCCCTTCATAGAGGGAAGCAGAGGTTGCCATGCGCTTTCAGGGTTGGATGCACAAAATCTTAATGCGAAAGAACATCACTTTATATTGCCACTTGTGATATAGACCTTTATTATGCAGTCCGTCGCTTTTATTTCTTCCACATCACAATATCGTATAAAGCTTATTTCCTCCACACCAATCAATCATACATATTTAGAGAGCAATTTTTATTGCTTGCACCGATGACAACTTACTTGAAGGATCTTACTCAATCCATAGGTAGATATGGTGGACTCTCATGGCAAAACTGGGTTTAAGGGTATTTGGAAGCACAAGTAGTATCTCTACTTAGTGCAGAGAATTTGGCTAGCATGAGGGGGAAAGGCAAGCTCAACATGTAGGATGATCCATGACAATATACTTTATCTCAGATATAAGAGAACATAACCCATTACGTTGTCTTCCTTGTCCAACATCAACTCTTTAGCATGTCATATTTTAATGAGTGCTCCAAATCATAAAAGATGTCCAAGATAGTATATTTATATGTGAAACCTCTCTTTCTTTATTACTTCCTATTAATTGCAACGATGACCAAAGCTATGTTTGTCAACTCTCAACAACTTTTAATCATCATACTCTTTATATGTGAAGTCATTACTCTCCATAAGATCAATATGATCTCTTTATTTCTTTTTATTCCTTCTCTTTTTCTATGGCCCCAAGATCATGGCAAAATAATCAAGCCCTTGACTCAACACTAATCTTTATTATATAGCTCACGGACTCGATTACATAAAGAGATCATAAAGCAAAACTCAAAACTAGATCATACCAAAACTTTATTCTACTAGAGCAAGATACTACTAATAGGATCGAACTAAGAAACACGGTAAAGATAGGAGTGTGATGGTGATACGATACCAGGGCACCTCCCCCAAGCTTGGCAGTTGCAAAGGGGAGTTCCCATACCCATGTGATTATGTCTCCTTTGCTGGTGAAGAAGATGGTGGAGTTGTTGATGATGGGTAGTCGCACATCAAGCGTAAGAGATCCTCCAACTTGCGGATAATGCCCTTGAGTGCAATGATATGCTCCTTCAACAAAATATTTTCACGTGTGAGATACTTGTTTTGTATACGAGCTAACTCAATCATCTTGAAAGCTTCGATCTCAGTTGGGGTAAGAAGATTGTGATCAAGTTGAAGGATGTCTTCTATTGCCAGAAATTGGTCCTCCGTGGCCTTCTTGATCCCTTCATCCTTGTTGATCTCCATGGGTTGTTCCCTCTTCAGCTCTATCTTCATTAGCCAAGCATCGTTGTCACCATTGTTGGGGGAGGGGGACGACATGATGCCTAGCCTTGACAACCCTGACAGAAAACAGCTCGAAACAAGTACAGAGGACAATTGCGCGATACGGGAGTCAAAACCTTTGAGAGATTATATAATTAATTTTTACCGACCAAAATATGTATCGTGAAAGAAAACGGAGTCCGGAGAGCGCACGAGGTGCCCACGAGGCAGGGGGCGCGCCCAGGGGGGTAGGGCGCGCCCTCCACCCTCGTGGAGCCCTCGTGTCCTTCCCGTACTACTTCTTATTTTCTGTTTTTCTAAATATTCCAAAACGGAGAAAAATTGCCTTCAGAACTATTTTGGAGTCGGTTTACTTACCGTACCACATACCTATTCCTTTTAGGAGTCTGAAACATTCCGGAAAGTGTCCCTTATGTATTCCACCGGGGTTACGGTTTCAATAACATTGGTTTCAACATTTATGGGATTACCTAAGATATAATGTTTGATTCTTTGACCGTTCACCACCTTCGGATTTGTACCTTCGAAGTTGTTGATTCTTATGGCACCGGAACGATAGACCTCCTCGATAACGTAAGGACCTTCCCATTTAGAGAGAAGTTTTCCTGCGAAAAATCTTAAACGAGAGTTGTATAGCAATACATAATCACCTCCATTAAACTCACGCTTTTGTATCCTTTTGTCATGCCATCTTTTAACTTTTTCTTTAAACAATTTGGCATTCTCATAGGCTCGGGTTCTCCATTCACCAAGTGAGCTAATGTCAAATAACCTCTTCTCACCGGCAAGTTTGAAATCATAGTTGAGCTCTTTAATGGCCCAATATGCCTTATGTTCTAGTTCGAGAGGTAAGTGACATGCTTTTCCATAAACCATTTTATACGGAGACATACCCATAGGATTTTTATATGCAGTTCTATAGGCCCATAATGCATCATCAAGTTTCTTGG
Organism: Aegilops tauschii subsp. strangulata; assembly: GCF_002575655.3. Taxonomy (NCBI): domain Eukaryota; kingdom Viridiplantae; phylum Streptophyta; class Magnoliopsida; order Poales; family Poaceae; genus Aegilops; species Aegilops tauschii. Next base: position 269,995,963 of record NC_053037.3, on the reverse strand, counting down.
ACCAATTCTTTCTAGATCTATTAACAGTCTTTTGCAAAATTAATTTGAGTTCTCTATTACTCAATTCTACTTGACCACTACACTGTGGGTGATAAGGAGATGCAATTCTATGATTAACATCATACTTGGCAAGCATTTTACGAAAGGCACCATGAATAAAATGTGAACCACCATCAGTCATTAAATATCTAGGGACTCCAAACCTCGGAAAAATAACTTCTTTAAGCATCTTAATACAGGTGTTATGATCAGCACTACTAGTTGGAATAGCTTCTACCCACTTAGTAACGTAATCAACAGCAACTAAAATATGTGTATATCCATTAGAGGCAGGGAACGGTCCCATATAATCAAAGCCCCAAACATCAAATGGTTCAATAACAAGTGAATAATTCATAGGCATTTCTTGACGTCTACTAATATTACAAATTCTTTGACATTCATCACAAGACAAACTTACGAGCATCCTTGAAGAGAGTAGGCCAATAAAAACCGGATTGCAATACCTTATGTGTAGTTCTATCTCCAGCGTGGTGTCCTCCATAAGCCTCGGAGTGACACTTGCGTAGGATCTATTCCTGTTCATGCTCAGGTACACAAGGTCTAATAACACCATCTACTCCTTCTTTATAAAGATGTGGGTCATCCCAAAAGTAATGTCTCAAATCATAGGAAAACTTTTTCTTTTGCTGGTATGTGAAACTAGGTGGTATAAACTTAGCAACAATGTAATTAGCATAATCAGCATACCATGGAGTAGTACGAGAAGCATTTATGACATTTAGTTGTTCATCAGGAAAGCTGTCATCAATAGGTAGTGGGTCATCAAGAACATTTTCTAACCTAGACAAGTTGTCTACAACGGGGTTCTCAGCTCCCTTTCTATCAATAATATGCAAATCAAATTCTTGTAGCAAGAGAACCCATCTAATAAGTCTAGGTTTAGCATCCTTCTTTTCCATAAGATATTTAATAGCAGCATGATCAGTGTGAATAGTTACTTTAGAATCGACAATATAAGGTCTGAACTTATCACAAGCAAATACAATTGCTAAGAATTCTTTTTCAGTAGTGGCATAATTTATCTGGGCATTGTCTAGAGTTTTACTAGCATATTGAATAATATTTAATTTCTTATCAACTCTTTTCCCTAGAATAGCACCTACAACATAATCACTAGCATCACACATGATTTCAAAGGGTAAATTCCAATCAGGTGGCTGAACGATAGGTGCAGAAATCAATGCTTTCTTAAGTATTTCAAATGCTTCTACACAATCATCATCAAACACAAATGGTATATCTTTTTGTAATAAATTAGTCAGATGCCGAGAAATTGTTGAGAAGTCCTTAATGAACCTCCTATAAAATCCAACGTGACCAAGGAAACTTCTTATACCTTTGATGTCCTTGGGACATGGCATCTTTTCAATAGGATCAACTTTAGCTTTATCAACTTCCATACCTCTCTCAGAAATTTTATGCCCCAAAACAATACCTTCATTAACCATAAAGTGGCACTTTTCCCAATTCAAGACAAGATTAGTTTCTTCACATCTCTGCAAAACTCGATCAAGGTTGCTTAAGCAATCATCAAAAGAGGATCCATAGACGGAAAAATCGTCCATGAAGACCTCACAAATCTTTTCACAGAAGTCAGAGAATATAGCCATCATGCATCTTTGAAAGGTAGCAGGTGCATTACATAAACCAAAAGGCATACGTCTATAAGCAAAAGTACCGAAATGGCAAGTAAAAGTGGTCTTAGCTTGATCATCCGCTGACACAGGTATTTGAGAGAAGCCAGAGTAACCATCTAGAAAGCAAAAATGTGTATGTTTGGATAATGTTTCTAGCATTTGATCAATAAAAGGTAAGGGGTAATGATCTTTTAGTAGCTTTATTTAATTTGCGGAAATCAATTACCATCCTATAACCTGTAATAATTCTTTGCGGAATCAATTCATCTTTATCATTAGGAACGACAGTAATACCTCCCTTCTTAGGAACACAATGGACAGGACTTACCCACTGACTATCAGCAACGGGATAAATTATACCTGCCTCAAGGAGCTTTAGTATTTCCTTTCTTACCACTTCTTTCATTTTAGGATTTAGCCGTCGTTGGTGATCAATAACTGGTTTGGCATCTTTCTCAAAATTTATTTTGTGTTGACATAGAGTGGGACTAATGCCCTTAAGATCATCAAGAGTATATCCAATAGCAGCACGGTGCTTCTTCAGAGTTTTCAATAATTTTTCTTCCTCCTTCTCTGAAAGGTTAGCACTAATAATAACATGATATATCTTCTTTTCATCAACGTAAGCATATTTAAGAGTATCAGGCAATGGTTTAAGCTCAAACACGGGATCACCCTTGGGTGGAGGGGGATCCCCTAAGATTTCAACAGGAAAGTTGTGTTTCAGAATAGGTCCCTGTTTAAAGAACACTTCATCTAGTTCCCTTCTTTCATTCATAAACATATCATTTTCATGGTCTAGCAGATATTGTTCTAAAGGATCATTAGGAGGTACGGCAATAGGAGCAAGACCAATAATTTCATCCTTACTAGGCAATTCCTCTTCACCGTGTTGTCTACCAAATTTAGAAAAGTTAAAATCATTAGACATATCACCTAAACCAATAGTAACAACATCCTTTTCGCAGTCTATCTTAGCATTAACAGTGTTCAAGAAGGGTCTACCAAATATAATGGGACAAAAGCTATCTTGTGGGGAACCAAGAACAAGAAAATCAGTAGGCATTTAGTTTTCCCACACAAGACTTCAACATCTCTAACAATTCCAATTGGTGATATAGTATCTCTATTGGCAAGTTTAATTGTGACATCAATTTCTTCTAACTCAGTAGGTGCAATATCATGCATAATTTCTTTGTATAAGTCAATAGGTATTGCACTACCACTAGCACCCATATCACACAAGCCATGATAACAATGATCTCCTATTTTAACAGAAATAACAGGCATGCCTACCACAGGTCTATGTTTATCTTTAGCACAAGGTTTAGCAATTGTAGCAGTTTCATCGCAGAAATAAATAACATGCCCATCAATATTATCAGCCAAGAGATCTTTAACCATAGCAATATTAGGTTCAACTTTAACTTTCTCAGGAGGTGTATAAGTTCTAATATTGCTTTTATGAACCACAGTTGAAGCTTTAGCATGATCCTTTATTCTAACAGGGGAAGGTGGTTTCTCAACATAAGCAGTAGGAACAACAGGATCACTATAAGTGATAGTCTTTTCTTCAACTTTAATATGTGCAGCTACTTTTACTTCTATGGGAGGATTGTATTTAAACCACTTCTCCTTAGGGAGATCAACATAAGTAGCAAAAGATTCACAGAAAGAAGCTACTATCTCAGAGTCAAGTCCATATTTAGTGCTAAATTTACAGAAAACATTGGTATCCATGAAAGATTTGACACAATCAAACTTAGGTGTCATACCTGACTCCTTACCTTCGTCGAGGTCCCAATCTTCAGAGTTGCGTTTAATTCTTTACAATAAATCCCATTTGAGTTCAATAGTCTTCATCATAAAAGAGCCAGCACAAGAAGTATCGAGCATGGTGCGATTGTTACCAGAAAGCCGAGCATAAAATTTTTGCATAATCATTTCTCTTGAGAGCTCATGATTGGGGCATGAATATAACATTGATTTAAGCCTCCCCCAAGCTTGAGCGATGCTTTCTCCTTCGCGAGGCCAAAAATTATATATATAATTGCGATCACGATGAACAAGATGCATAGGATAAAACTTCTAATGAAATTCCAATTTCAATCGTTTGTAGTTCCATGATCCCATATCATCACATAGCCTATACCATGTCAATGCATATCCCTTCAAAGATAAAGGGAAGACCTTCTTCTTAATAACATCATCGGGCACACCTGCAAGCTTAAATAATCCACAAACTTCATCCACATATATTAGGTGCTCATCAGGATGTAATGTTCCATCTCCTGCAAAAGGATTAGCTAGCAGTTTTTCTACCATACCCGAAGGAATTTCAAAGTAAACATTTTAATTTTCAGTACGTTCAGTAGGTTCAGTAGGTTGAGGAGCAACTCTTCGCTCTACTGGTCGGGGTGAAGATACCCCGAACAAGCCCCTTAGAGGATTACTTTCCATAGTAACAAGTGACAGTAAATTTCAGCACACTATATAAATTTTTCCTTACCAAATTCCACCTACCAAAGGCGCTTCACTCCCCGGCAACGGCGCCAGAAAAGAGTCTTGATGACCCACAAGTATAGGGGATCTATCGTAGTCCTTTCGATAAGTAAGAGTGTCGAACCCAACGAGGAGCAGAAGGAAATGATAAGCGGTTTTCAGCAAGGTATTCTCTGCAAGCACTGAAATTATAGGTAATAGATAGTTTTGTGATAAGATAATTTCTAACGAGCAACAAGTAACAAAAGTAAATAAAGTGCAGCAAGGTGGCCCAATCCTTTTTTTAGCAAAGGACAAGCCTGGACAATTTCTTATATGAAGGAAAACGCTCCCGAGGACACATGGGAATTATCGTCAAGCTAGTTTTCATCACGTTCATATGATTCGCGTTCGGTACTTTGATAATTTGATATGTGGGTGGACCGGTGTTTGGGTGCTGTCCTTACTTGGACAAGCATCCCACTTATGATTAAACCCTATTGCAAGCATCCGCAACTACAAAACAAGTATTAAGGTAGACCTAACCATAGCATGAAACATATGGATCCAAATCAGCCCCTTACGAAGTGCCGCATAAACTAGGGTTTAAGCTTCTGTCACTCTAGCAACCCATCATCTACTTATTACTTCCCAATGCCTTCCTCTAGGCCCAAATAATGGTGAAGTGTTATGTAGTCGACGTTCACATAACACCACTAGAGGAGAGACAACATACATCTCATCAAAATATCGAACGAATACCAAATTCACATGACTACTAATAGCAAGACTTCTCCCATGTCCTCAGGAACAAACGTAACTACTCACAAAGCATATTCATGTTCATAATCAGAGGAGTATTAATATGCATAAAGGATCTGAACATATGATCTTCCACCAAATAAACCAACTAGCATCAACTACAAGGAGTAATCAACACTACTAGCAACCTACAGGTACCAATCCCAGACTTGGAGAAAAGAATTGGATACAAGAGATGAACTAGGGTTTGAGAGGAGATGGTGCTGGTGAAGATGTTGATGGAGATTGACCCTCTCCCGATGAGAGGAGCGTTGGTGATGACGATGGCGATGATTTCCGCCAGAGCCCTAGATTGGTTCCGCCAAGGTTACTCCTCGTGGCGGCGGAGTCTCGTCCCGAAAGCTTGCTTATGATTTTTCTTCGGACAAAAGACTTCATATAGCAGAAGATGGGCACCGGAGGGCCAACAGGGGGCCCACGAGGCAGTGGGCGCCCCCAGGGGGTAGGGCGTGCCCCCCACCCTCGTGGCCAGGGTGTGGCCCCCCTCTGGTATTTCTTCCGCTCAGTATTTTTTATTATTTCCAAAATTAACTTTTGTGGGGTTTCAGGACTTTTGGAGTTGTGCAGAATAGGTCTCTAATATTTGCTCCTTTTCCAGCCCAGAATTCCAGCTGCCGGCATTCTCCCTCCTTATGTAAACCTTGTAAAATAAGAGAGAATAGGCATAAGTATTTTGACATAATGTGTAATAACAGCCCATAATGCAATAAATATTGATATAAAAGCATGATGCAAAATGAACTTATATACTTGCAACTCATATTTCATATAATTTGAAGTCATTTTATCTTCTCTCACGAAAATCATTGAGTTGCCTAAAGTTTCTGAATTTGAAATACTCCCGAAGGGAATTCAAATCTTTTCAAACCCCTTTTCATTTCTTTAAATGGAAGAAGTCATATCATCTTGACTCTAGGGTTTTGTGATGAAATGTATTTGGATTCATGGAGATCAAAATGCAAAGAAGAAAGTTTTGAGAAAGTCCTTTTATTCACTCTCATTCAGCTTTCAAAAAGTTTCAAATTCCACTCAATTTCACACAATCAGTCACAACAATCAAACAAACAACCATACAAATTTATTTAATATAACATTCCAAAATTTATAATTTTGGGATGTTACACACCTCCAAGGAGCTAGTCCGACGATCGCCTCCTCTATCGCGGCTGCTCCATCCCCACAACACCGCCTTAACCTGCTCCACCGGAACCACAACATCCTCACCGACTCCTGCCTACTCGGCGCCACCAAAGAGGTTGTACACTCATCGCATCGCATCTTCTCCTTAACTCGACCTCCCGGCGCCCGACAGTGCTCCATCCCGCACCCCCATGGAGCGGCTACCTCGAAGCTGGCGCCGTGGGCGACATCTCCACGGCGGCTCTCCCCCAGTGCGAGGCCCCTTCGGCGGTGGCGTCCATACCAGCCGGATCTGCTGCTGCTGCCCTGGCTCTCGCTCGCTCGTGCTACTGCAGCTGCTCCAGCTCTCGCTCGCTCACGCAGCTGTTGCTGCTCTGGCTCTCTTTCGCTTGCTCGCAGTGCTGCTGCTCCGGCTCTCGCTCGCTCGCTCACGTTGCTATTACTGCTACTCTCCCCCTCGCTCGTGCTGCAGCTCTACTCTGATTTAGCTACACTTCAGTCGACTGAATTGACTTCTGGGTCAGTCAATTTTTAGGGGGTGGGCGGCTCACCGGAGTTAAGGAAGAACCACCCGTAGCGGGGAGGGGGGCTCGCCGGAGAGGTACCCCACTATCTATCTTAGGGTTCAGGGTGGGGGAGGTGGTCGCCGGCGGTGGGAGGCGTGGTGGTGGGGCGGTGGCGTGGGGATCGTCGGAGAAAAAGCTCGGCCGGGGGGGGCTAGAGGGCTGGCTAGGGCGGCGGCGGACCGGTGGTGGGGAGTTGTTTCGGGGCGGCGAGGCAGCGCAGGGGCCGGCGGTTCGGCCGGTGGTGGCTGGCGGCTCAGGGGGGTGCAGGTTGAAGATGAACTACAGGCCCTCCCTAAACTACATGTGAAGTGCCTCTCCGCTACCACTGCGTTCAGTTTCGACAGTAACATTCAGATTCCACAGTAAATTTCAGTTTCGACAGTTAAGTTCAGAGTCAACAGTTTTTACCTCATCTGTTGTAGTCAGATGGTTTTTGCTGATGTAAATTTTACATCTATCACTTTTTGGTAATGTATTTTACATCATCTATTGGAGATGCTGTTAGAATCCCACTTTAGATTAACGATGTCTATCTTGTGCTGCTTCAGCCTCGACGTCTTACGGCTCATCAGAGCTGCTCCAACAACGGAAAGATCCATCACAATAGAGCTGTGCCCTAGACGCCGTCTACAGATTCCTCAGATCTTCCACCACACCTCCTACAGCCACCTCTGCCTCAACTTCTTCAGCGACCAACCCAATGATGCTAAGGTCGACACGGCTACGGCAAAGAGGTTGTACACTTGTCGCATCACTTATTACTCTACATTCATGTCGACCCATTAGGGCTATTTTGGTTCAACGGAAAAACATAGCAATAGGAAATTTTCCTATGGGACTCTACTATTCAATTATTCATGCATTTTGTTGAAAGGAATGGAGCAAAACATCCACCTGGACCTACTTTTCAAAATCCTATGCATGAAAACAAGACCAAGTGCATTAGTGGCAGAATAACATTCTAACTGTACATGCTTTCATATGGTTTCACTTTATTTTGGCCATGTTTCTTTGCATTCCTCTGCTCCTCCAATTCCTGTGAACCAAACACCCAATTTCACAGAAATCCTGTGTTCACAAATGCTCTGTTTCCCATGTGCATTCCTATCCTATTCCGGTGTTCTTGCTCCTATCCCTACGTTTTTAGAATCATGCAAGCCAAATGAGCCCTTATAGAATTACTTCAGTTACAGGAAGGTGTCAAAGAAAACTTTGTGTGGTTTGTCCTGCTCCTGCCGCGACGTCGTCCACCTCACCTTAGCTGCTCCATCGACAGAAGCATCCAACAAACCAGACATCATGACCTCTGGCCGTCTTTCGCCACCTCAGATATCCTTCCCTGCTGCCGGCACCCACCGCAATGGCATCACCATCATCATCTCAGCAGATGAACCTGAGGAGTACATGGGTCCACAAGAGAGGTCACACTCTTTTGTTTCTGCTTATGTTATGCATTGCTTTATATTACCTGCTACTTTATTGTCCTGTTCACCTCTTAGACTCCAAGTCAGGTCCAAATTGATGTTCAAACTTGAGTTCTAAATTAGTTGTGGGGCACATATCAAGGTAGGAATGAATAGTATCTCTGTCTAATATCTGGTTCACCAAGGGTATGCCTATGTTGTTCATCTTGGGTGGGAAACAAATAGTAAAGCAATCATAATCTGTTTTTTATTAAATTAAAGCAATCATCAGCCTGCTATCATTATTTTTGGATCCATCCACTAGTTGTTACCATTACTCTAGATTTCTGCATGCTCTCCTTACATAATCTCACTATATTTTTTTTGTATGCATGTCAGATATTGTACACAGTCATGCTGAACATGTAGATAAAAAGAGAAGAGTTTTGCGCGGCAATACAATGTCATGCAGACATCGCTCCATGGTGGGTTCAATGGCAAACCCTCCCCCCCTCTCCAGATTGTAATCCAGAGCAAGATATCTGTTCTGAGGCGGATTCAGACGCAACTGAGCACTCCTATTTACCCCCCATGGTGTTTGCTCTAACTTGGCATGATGATGTTAGTCCTATCATGCATATGTAGCCTTGCAGTGCCTACTTTCGACATCATATATGTCATCTGCTTATTTTAGATATGTTCTGTAGTGCCACCTATTTAGTTTCAATATCATATATGGGAATTATGCAGTCTCATGTCTTTTAGCCAGCCATAATATATGTGAAATGTGCAATGCCATCCTGTTTAACCAGGCATCATATTTTTGAATGATATCTTGCCATCCCATTTTTCATTACATTTCCATTTGTCGACAATGTTTGTACATTAGACTACTCTTCCTGTGAATCAGCCATTTGAGTGGGTGATGAAAAATCTGGAGTGAAAACAAGGCCTTCAGAGTAGATAGTGCTACCTGTCGAAGCAGATCTTTTGCTGGGTCTCGGTAGCACCTCAGAGATGGATTCAGAGACAGATGACCAGTCCTATTCCCCCACTGAGGTGTATGCTCTAACTTGGCATGGTTATACTGCTCATATCATGCATATGGTGTCTTGCATTGCATAGTTTAGACATCATATACACAATATTCAACACCATGTTCTTAGTTCAGAAATCATATATGCGAATGCCCTCTGCTTAGCATACAAATCACATATGTGAATTAAATCATGCGATCCTGATTACTTAGATAACATGTATGTGAATTATGTCATGCGATCCTGTTTAGTTAGTCATCATATCTTTGAATTATGTTATTCTATGCTATCCAGTTTAGATAGACATCATATATGTGAAATTATGTCATGCGATCCATTTTAGTTAAACAATCTATTGCATTTGTCTCTCATACAATGTCTGTACATTCAACTATGTTTCCTGTTTATCAGCCATTTGAATTGGAGCGGGTGATGGCAGTATCTAGCGGAGTAAAAACACGGTCTTCAAATAAAACAGTGCTACCTCTTGGTGGAGATAGCACCCCAGTTGTACATGCACAAGAACCAGCCCTACCACGCATAACCCAGACTCTCGCAGATTTTACCCCTACTGCGATGGATAGAGAACCAGCTTCACCCAATCTAACCCCAACCCCAGCAGATAGTAACCCAATTCCTGTTGACACAACACCATATCCACCACAGAGCTCCCAAACAAGAGCAGTTAGTAAGGCAGCTCAAGTGCGCAAAGCGCCAGTACTGCCACGGCAAACCCCAACTCCACCAGTTAATACACCTATTCCTGTGGAGGAAGCACAACCAGCCATTCATAGTTTAGCATCTATCGCATTTGATGTTGTTAAATTATATGTGCGTATCTTCCCATCATGGAAATATTATACTGAAGATGAAGGAAAATGCTAGTTGTAGGTGTTTGTCCAGGAGTTATGTGTAAGTAATGTTATTCATGGAAATTACTTTGCTTTGTCCCATACATTCTACCTCCATGATGGTTATAATACAGCAAATTTTCCCATTTTTCTCTATAGAGAAGGACCGATTTGGAAACTCAGGATGAGGTAACCTCTGCTAATACCTCTGTTATCTTCAAGAATGCTTGGTGGTAGTATCGGAATTACCTAAAGAAAACGTACTTCACTGGCAAAGAAACTCATCAAATTCCCTTACGTTCTCCTGAGACACATTTACTGGATGATGACTGGGAACACCGTGTTCTGTACTAGTCCCGAACCAAGAATGTGGTAAGGTCTATGAGCTCATTTTATTTTAAGTACTATATGCTTGCGTCTTACTGTACTCTGTTCATGTAGAACAAGTGCTTAAACCTGAAGAACAACTACTCTCATTTAAGATTCCATTGCTATCGTGCATACTGCTTTGCTCTTGTATCACTGTATTTACTCATGCAAACTTATTTTTAAATTGAACGATCCAATGGCACAACAGGTATGTTTACGCATGTTTCTTTAACAGGTTTGCTCTTATAAATAGCTCTGTTGATTTCAATTTCAATTGTGTATACAATTGACTTCTCATATCATGCACATTACTAGCATCACAACAGGGCCAATAGTGTTGTTCTACATGTAGACCCGTGGTACCCATCTGAAATCTTGTTGTGCCGTGTAGTTTCCTATGCTTTTTATTCTTTCAGTGTTGCTTTCTCTTGAACTAATATGATTTGAACCGTGTATCTATTTTGATTTGGCAAGACAATGCAGTGACCATAGGACATAGATATATGTTTGTTTGATGCTTTTATAATGTACTACTTGGCAATAGAAGACTTGGTAGTTTAATCTTGTCCACCTTACTAATGAACTGGTTCACTGAAATGAGTTTCATATACTAGTACATACTAAACCTGTTATGTGTCTGCTTGTTTCTTCTTTTAGAATGCTGACAGAATATTGGGGACGAGTGCCTTATTAAGCAATGGTAAAGGAAGTAATGTAGATAAGGTTCAGGATAGTGAGACATCCTTGTTGGTCTCCAACAAAGCTGATAAAACAACTAAGGAAAACTATCTTGAAGACAGTGAGACAACCCCAAAGTCCTGTGTTGGTTTACTGTTCGAGTTACTGGCCACAACCGTTTGCACAAGCTATTCAAACTCACTGTCTGAATCAGTTATGTTTCTTGAGTCTCAACTACAAGCTGAAAGACATCGATCAGCTGTGCTGCGACAAGAAGCGGAAGGACTAGGGAAGTCCCAGGAGCATTCAGATGCATACTTTCTGGTGCAACAGCAAACGTTGGAGGATTTTAGCGCTGAACAGGACAAAGCTAATAAGCTTGCTAAGCTTATTGTCAGCATGGTGGATACCTAGGATAACGTTTCTTGAGCTCTACTGAAGTTGTTTCAGTTATGCACTTGTTTTGCTACCACGTTTATTTGCACCGGTGACCAATTTTGACGGCCAGTGTATGTAATATGCTGCTTTGTTCCCTATATTTGCACTGGTGGCGAACTTTGACGCCCAGTTGATGTAATATGTGTAATTGCTATAATAGGCTAGTGTTAGTTGCTTGCTTATTTATTTCCTTATTGTCTTGTTTAGTTGTTTGCTTGTAGTCACTGCAGTTCTTTTTCCGCGTTTTTCTAGTGGCCACACTAACCTATTTTTGGTAACTAGCCTACAATAATCATGGCAACACAGGACTGCTGTAACCATGGGCCTCCTGCGGGCCGTAGGATCCATGGGCCTTCTATGGGCCGTAGGATCCATGGGCCTTCTACGGGCCGTAGGATCCATGGGCCTTCTACGGGTCGTAGGATCCATGGACTTTCTACGGGCCGTAGGATCCATTGGTCTTCTACGGGCCATAGGATCCATGGGCCTACTACAAGGCGTATAATCATTTCGCGAAACATGGGCCGTACTATTCATGGAAAATAACGGGCTGTTAATAGGCCGTATTTGATAACGCTATGAAAACAACCCAACGGGTTAACGGTCCACAAACGGGCCGAATGTAACCACAGGCTGAATTTGTCCCACAAACGGAACAGGCCAGTAACGGACTGTAACTAACCAAATTCTAGAAATGAGCCCAAGAATAAACGGGCCCTTAGAAGGCCGAAAGTTAACACGGGCTGGAAACGGCCGACGGAATAATGGGCCGTTAATGGGTATAAAGTGATACACTGATCATTATGGGCCAGTTTCATCTCGGGCCTTTAATGGGCCCAGAGTTACGAAGAGCCTCATATGGGCCGAAAGACATCATGGGCCATACATGGACCGGAAGTTACAACGGGCTGGAATCATATTGGACGGCCCAGATGAAGCTACTGGGCTTAATTCTGATAGGCCGTACGGGCCGGGAGTTAGCGGGCCGTAAATGGGCGATATACGAACATGCCATTAACAGGCTTTTCGTGGGCCGACCCGTTACCTTTTGACCAAGTCAAACGGGCCGGCCTTTTCACCGGAATGGGCCTCTGTTGGGCCGTGCCTCGTGTCGACGTATCATAGGCGCCTCCTATCCAATGAGTGGATGACATCTGTCCCAACGGTGAGCCTACAGTGTTTCCTCTGGCCAATGAGACTTTTACATGTGGAAAATCCCCATTAGTCCGGGCTATTAATTGGTTATCGGATCCAAAACCGGACCCGATAGCTTAACGGCGACCTGTTATGGTGGATGTCACGTGTCGGTCACCCTTGATGAAAGCACTTCTATGACGTGGGATTTATCGTCATGGAAGTGGACACTTCCATGATGATAATTTTGGTAATGTCATGGAACACTTGTATGATAGCACAGGTAGGACTCTCTTGATTCTATCATAAAATCGTCATGGATGTACATGCATGACAGAAAACGTGACCTACTATGACAAACACGTATCATCATGGAAGTGTATTTTTTTTGTAGTGGTATGCGGTGAGTGTTAGCAATCACAGAAGACTATATGATGGTTGAGTATGTGGACTTGCCAAAAACGCTCCGATACGTGACCCTTCCTGAAAAGATGATGAATTGTAGTTGCAAAGTTGACTGAGAACATAGTTTGTTGGTTTCCAATAGAGTTTATGCTTTATACTTCGATGTTGTGATGAATTGTTACTTATTCATGAGAAGTCTATGATAAAAGTTTTATGTTAAAGTTTGTTGCTGTTATAATAATATGAATGATGCTTCTATGTCTGTATTTTTTTCTTATTGACACCTCTCGTTCTAAGCATGTGGACATGTTTGCCGATTTTTGTTTTTGCTTGAGCACAAGCGAGGTCTAAGCTTGGGGGAGTTGATACGTCCATTATGCATCATGTTTACCTACTGTTATTTATATTGTTTTTATGTATAATAATGCTTTTTGGAGTATTTATAATGCCTTTTCTCTCATCATATGCAGGGTACACACAAAGAGGGAGAACACCAGCAGCTATAATTCTAGACCTGAAAAAGTTACGTCAGGCTACCTATTCTCCACAACTCCAAATGAGCTGAAACTTTACGGGGAATTTTTATGGAATATATAAGAAATATTGGATCCAATAAGTACCATAGGGTCCACCAGGTGAGCATAACCCTCCTGGGCGCGCCAGGAGGCCCAGGCGCGCCCTGGTGGGTTGTGCCCTCCTCGGCCCACCTCCGGTGCCCCACTTCTGGTATATAAGTCATTTTGACCTAGACAAAATAAGTAGAGGACTTTCGGGACGAAGCGCCGCCATCTGGAGGCGGAACTTGGGTTGGAGCACTTTTGGCCTCCGGCAGAGCGATTCAGCCTGGAGAAAGTCCCTCCCGGAGGGGAAATCATCGTCATCATCATCACCAACAACTCTCCCATCTTGGGAAGGGCAATCTCCATCAACATCTTCAACAACACCATGTCCTCTCAAACCCTAGTTCATCTCTTGTGTTCAATCTTTGTACCAGAACTATAGATTGGTACTTGTGGGTCGGGTGACTAGTAGTGTTGATTACATCTTGTAGTTGATTACTATATGGTTTATTTGGTGGAAGATTATATGTTCAGATCCATTATGCTATTTAATACTGTCGGTGGAAATGACACCTACGGGATCACTGGGATCCCTTCTACGGTTGGCGGGCGCGGGGTTGTGCAAAGAGCGGGTCTGGCGGTCAGCACAAGGATCATTTACCCAGGTTCGGGCCGCGAAGATGCGTAATACCCTAGTCCTGCTTTGGTGTATGTATTTGAGTGTTCTTAAGCTCTTGAGCTAGCTACGGTGCGTGTGTTGCCCAAAAGATCCGAATCCTTCTCCTGGACGCCTCAGGCCTCCTTTTATAGACAAAAAGGGGTTGCCAGAGTGGCACACAGGAGGTGGAAAGGTGTATAGTGGATGAGTCTATCCTCTGGTACCGTTGGACAAACGCATTTAATGCGCCGCAGACATGCCCCTCTTGCTTTATCGGGGACAGCAAGGAAGCTCGTCCTAGCTGTCGCCGCCTCGCCTGGCTCCGACGCGCGTCCGAGCTAATGAGGCGTTGCAGTGCCACGTTCGCTGGCTGCTAGGCTGGCGTGGTGGTGGAGTCTTCACGAAGATCTGCATGCCACCACGGAGGTGCTAGCTGAGTCGGTGTAGAGGCCGCATGCTGCCACGCAGGTGCCTGCCCAGTTGAGTGAGCTAGCAGCTGCATGGGAGCGGCGGTGTAGTCTTGGCAGATGCGGGCCTGGTTGTGGCCTCGTAGGCGTCTTCGGCAAGGGCCTTGCTGGGGCCCCGGCAAGGGTCTTGCCGCGGCATCACAGTCGTCCCCGGCAAGGATCTTGCTGGGGGTCTCGTGGATTTCCTCGGCTAGGATCCCGCCGAGGATCATCATCTTCTAGTCCTCATCTGATCTTGTATGTTTATGATTTCACAAAGATCTGCATGCCACCACGGAGGTGCCTCCCGAGCCTGGGTTTCAAATGTGGTTCTTGGCGTCTGGAGCCCTTGG
Source organism: Aegilops tauschii subsp. strangulata (assembly GCF_002575655.3). Classification (NCBI taxonomy): domain Eukaryota; kingdom Viridiplantae; phylum Streptophyta; class Magnoliopsida; order Poales; family Poaceae; genus Aegilops; species Aegilops tauschii. The sequence goes on along the minus strand of NC_053037.3, from coordinate 269,980,922 downwards.
GCTCAAGGGTGGCTCGCTCTGCTGGTGTTGGGCAAGTTGCCCCGGCAAGGCTATTCCCGGGGCCGCGGAGGCCGCCCCGGCAAGGGTCTTGCCGGGGGGAGTCCGCCTCGCCATCTTTCTCTCTGTGTTCCCTGGTCTTGGCGTTGCCTTGCCCGTCTTGTGCCTTCCTCTGCCCTACTTAGTGTGGTCGCGGGCGCGACTCTGACTGCCCGTGCACAAGTAGAGGGGTACAAAAAGGGCCCCTACTTTTGTACACCGACAGGAGCCCCCGGGCCTGGGCCACACATAAGCGCAACGCGTTGTTGGGCCAAGCCCAGAACGGTGCGCGGGCAGGCGTGGCGGAATTTTACCGCGGTAATTTCTTCGCTCGCTTGCGCTTCCCCATGACCCGCGTTGAATCTGCGTCGTGGAGGGTCGTGTGTGACGTGGGGGGCATGCGTGGGGCGATTTCCGCATGCATGCGTCACGTCCCAATGAATGGTAAAGAGGTGGCCCGCGCCTTCCCCGTAAAAAGGGGAAAATGCAGAGGTGCGGATCATTTACTGAGTGGACTCTGGTCGTGGTCTTCAAGGTGCCCGCGTCCCATGATCACGAGGTGGACAGCGGTCGCCACACCCGTCCCCTCGATTTTTGCTTGCTCGCCACGTGGCCCCCATGCCTCTAAGGTGGCAGGCGGCGGACGCACGGGGGGGGGGGGCACGGGTCTTAAATGACGAGGCGGGAAATCGGGCCGTCGCTGATTGGAGCAGCGGGTCGGTCTCGATTCCCTGCGCCCCTGATGGTTGGATTGGTTGAGTGGGGTGGCCGAGCCCCGACCCCACCCCTTTTTAAAAAGGGGGAGGGGGATGGCATCCCACAATCTTTCATCATCCATCTCCTTCCATGTCGGCTCCTTCCTTTCATCGGCCATGGCGGGAGGGGGCGCCGACCCTTCGACGGTGGCGGCGAGGGTCTCTGCTCGACAGCGCGTCCCTCCTTCCCAAGAGCTTGCGGCGGCAGAGCCGGCCATGAGAGGAAGGGGGAGGGGCTAGGCTGAGGTCGCCGTGGCGCTCGAGGAAGAGGGGGACGGGGCGGCGCATCGGCCTTGCCTCCGCCAGCGATGCCTCCCCCAATGGAGGGCCACGTCGGGGACCAGCCCCGTGAGTTCTTCATCAGGCTGCGCCAGGCACCGCGTCGTCGTCTTCGCCTCCCTACTCCATTCGCTCGGGAGATGGAGCTCGATCCACCACAAACCCTCAGGTTGCATATGAGGGGCTGCGGGAACGGCGGCACGCGGGTCAACGTCGACTTCCCCGCTCCTCACATCATGTACCTTCGTCGCGGATGGAAGACTTTCGCTCGTGTCCACAGCCTGACGGCGGGGCTCGTTCTCTACTTCAAGTTAATGGAGAACAGCTTGCTCTCCGTCAAGGTCTTTGGGGACCTTGGAACTCGCCTAAAGTGCTGCGTGGAGAGCTCCTCCGATGATGAAGACTCCTCCTCAAGCGGGAGTGACGAGGAGGACAGCGATAGCAACGACGAGGGCGTCGGGCGGGGGGACGCTGACCTCGACTCCGACTGACCGCGTTGCCCCTCCCTCGGTCACGCGCCCTGCCGAGGGCCTTCCTTGCCAATCTCTCCATCGGCGCATTCCTCGTCGCCTCCTTGGGCGGCTGGCGTAGGAGGGACGGAGAAGACGAAGAAGGCGGGGGCGGGCCGTTAAGTCGGAGTACGAGGACACCGACACCTTCGTCGTGTATTGTCGGCCCGCTGCCTCATCTTTCGGCTCCTCTCCCGGCACCGGGATGTTCTCCTGGTGTCTTCTGCTGCTCGTACCTCGCCTAGGCGTTCTTTTTTCCCTCCCGCTGTCTCGTTCCACCTTCTGAGGAGAGGGACATGAAAGGGATTACGGGCATCTTATCTCTTTTTAGTTTGTAAGCCTGCGGGCATTTGTTAAATTTAAAACTTGTAATCCCCTTGTTCAGGTTTTTCATTCCGTATGAACTGTACATGTATGGGATGTTTTTAATGAAAAAGGGTGCTTGCCAGGTTCTTTGTGCGTGAGCGAGGCCCATGCCAAGGAGTGAATCCTTCTTATTTTTAAGATAAACATTGTCGCCCGGCAACAGGCCTTGCCGCCCCCTTACTTCATTCGACCATTCTCACGCTCTTGGCGGAGGCAGGGGCGAAGTAGAGTTAGGCCCTTCGTTTATTTCCTTGTCACCGCGACTACGACCCAGTTCCAACCCAAGGAATAGTTCTTGGGTATAGAAAGAAGGGGGAGCACGGCGGCCTAGGAATAAAATGAGGTTTCATACGTCCCAATTCCATACTGAAATGCACAATAGGGGATAAAAGACTTATCTGGATCTGCAGCCCCCAGCAGCCTTGGCTTGCCGCGGTTGGATTCTTGTGTCTGCAGCCCCCGGCAACCTTGGCTTGCCGAGGCCAGAGCGCCGGCTTGTTCTCTTTCTTCAAAACAGCTCAGCAGAAATGTCCAAGTACCGTGCGAACCAAAGAGGACAGAAAGGAACAGAGAGACGCACAGTCGACCTCTATGCGAGGGGTTAGTCGCTGCTAAGCACTATCAACCCTAACCGAGGGAGAGACTTAACCTAGCATGCATGCTAAAACTTAGGGCGCCAGCGCTTCATTTATTTATGCTCAGTGCCTACGTCTGGCTTTGTACAAAGGGTTACATGCCTCGCCGGCAAGGCTTGTACAAAAGGTGGTCTGCCGGGGGGCCCGGCAACTACGCCTGATGGGTAAAACTTGTGAAGATGCTCGATGTTCCAGGAATTGCTCACTCGAATAGCATCTTCGGTCTCCAGGCGGACTACGCCGGGCCTGGTGACTCGTATTACCCGATAAGGGCCTTCCCACTTCGGCGTCAACTTGTTGGATTTCTTGGCCGATTGAACACGCCGAAGAACAAGTTCGCCTTCCTCAAAGCTTCGGGCATGAAAGTTGCGGCTATGGCAGCGGCGCAAGGCTTGCTGGTAGCGCGCTGCTCTTACAGCCGCCTGAAGACGATCTTCCTCAAGGAGCGTTGCGTCATCTTGCCGCAATTTCTCTTGCTCAAGCTCGTCATAAGCGAGCACTCGAGGTGACCCGTATGTCAGTTTCGTGGGGAGAACTGCCTCTGCCTCGTATACCAGGGCGAAGGGTGTCTGGCCGATGGCTCGATTTGGCGTCGTTCTGATCGACCAAAGAACCATCGGCAACTCATAAATCCAGCGCCTTCCGCTCTTGTGCAGCCTGTCAAAAGTCTTTGTCCTCAGGCCTCGCAGTACTTTAGCATTTGCCCTCTCTGCCTGGCCGTTGCTCCGTGGGTGTGCCAAGGAAGCGAAATAGACCTTGCAGCCGAGGTCTTGGATGTATTGCATGAAGGTGTGGCTTGTGAACTGCGTACCGTTGTCGGTGATGACTCTTTTTGGCACACCAAAACGAAAGACTAGCCCCTTGAAGAACTTGACGGCTGACTGCACTATCACCTTCCTCACTGCTTCCACCTCCGGCCACTTTGTGAACTTGTCGATTGCAACGTACAAGTACTCAAAGCCCCCGACAGTGCGGGGGAATGGGCCCAGTATGTCGATCCCCCAGACCAAAAATGGCCAGGAGAGGGGAATTGTTTGAAGGGCTTGAGCTGGTTGATGAAGCTTCTTCGAATGGAACTGACACGCTTCACACTTGGTTACTAGTGCCGTTGCATCCTGGAGGGTAGTGGGCCAGAAGAAACCTTGTCATAATGCCTTGCCGGTAAGGGCCCTCAACCCTATGTGGGAACCACATATGCCTCCATGTATCTCTGCCAACAGCTCCAGTCCTTCCTCCCGGGGAATGCACTTCAATTTCACACCGTTCGATCTTTTTCTGTACAGGACGTCGTCGACGAACTAATACATGGCAGACCGACGGGCTACTTTCTCCGCTTCTTCCTGCTCCTCAGGAAGTTCCCCTGTTCTGGAGGAATCAGACGGTATGCTATGGTCATGCCGGAGCCTGGGGCTCAACGCCAAGGACTAAAGGCATTTCCTCTGCCATGGGAGCGGTCGTCTCTACGGCCAGGGCTTGACGCCCTGCCAGAGTCGGTTGCCCCTCGGCAGGCTCAGTGTCCACGGCAACATCCTTGCCGGCGGCCCCCGGGGGCTCGGAGGGAAAGTACTTGCCGGGGCTTGATTTCCTTCACTTATTCTACTCTGTTGATGGTTCAACGGATGGTTGAGTTAACCAAAGCACAAAAGTACCTGGTTCCATAGGTAGTTTGAAGGCAGCGCACTTTGACAGGTAGTCGGTGATGTCGTTCTCCACTCGGGGAACATGCTCCGCTATTATACCGTCAAAGCGCTCCTCCAGCTTCCTCACCTCATCTACGTAGGACGCCATCAACGGGCTTTGATAATCTTTGTTGACTTGCCTGACGACAAGCTGTGAATCACCCTTGACGATGAGCTTCTTGATCCCAAGGTCTGCCGCGATCCTGAGAGCAGCAATCAACCCCTCATATTCAACAGTGTTGTTTGTGGACATCTCCCTGGGAAAGTGCATCTCGATTACATACTTGAGGTGCTCTCCGGTGGGCGCAACAAGGAGCACACCAGCACCGGTGCCTTGCAGCGAGAAAGCCCCATCAAAGTACATAATCCAGTTGCGACCGGTTTCCTTGCCAGGGAGAGTGGTCTCCTGGATCTCTTCGTTAGGCGTTGAGGTCCATTCTGCAATGAACTCTGCCAAACTCTACTCTGGATTGTCAAAGTACTTTCAAATTTCAAACCAAAGCTCGACAGTTCCAAGGCCCACTCCACGATCCTCCCGGTCGCGTCTGGGTTATGCAGTATCCGTTGCAACGGGAGGCGGGTGGCGACGGTGATTTTGTGGGCTTCGAAGTAATAATGCAGCTTCCTCGAGGCCATAAGGAGGCCGAAGAGCAATTTTTGCACACCAAAGTACCTTCACCTAGTCCCCTGCAAGAGGGAGCTGACAAAGTAAACCGGGTGCTGCATCATCTTCTTCTTCTGCACCACTTCATTTGGTTGCACGGGCCCCGTCCTGATGGCATCAGACTCTGCCGGGGACCTTACCTTGCCGGCACCAGGCCCTGCCAGGGGGAGCCCTGGCTCGTCATCCGCCAGTCCTACAATTGCAATTGCCTCTTCATCGACCTCCCTTTGTGCCACTAGTGCGGTGCTGACCACTTGATTCATTGCCGCTAGATACAGCAGCAATGGCTCTTGTGGCTTAGGCGCAACTAGTATCGGTGTAGAGGAGAGGTATTTCTTCAAATCCTGCAGCGCAGCTTCGGCCTCTGGGGTCCATTCCACTGGGCCCGCCTTTTTCAAGATTTTGAAAAAGGGAAGGGCACGCTCAGCAGACTTGGAGATGAATCTGCTCATGGCGGCAACGCAGTCAGTGAGCTGACGGACATCCTTGATCTGCTTGGGCGCCTCAATCTGCTCAATAGCCTTGATCTTTTCCGGGTTCGCCTCGATCCCACGCTGTGACACAAAGAACCCGAGAAGTTTGCCAGACGGAACGCCGAAGACACACTTCTCAGGGTTCAACATGAGGTTGATCTTGCGCAGATTTGCAAACGTCCCTTCTAAATCTTGTACAAGTGTTGCCCTGTCCTTGGTTTTGACCACTATGTCATCCATATAAGCTTCCATATTTCTATGCAGCTGGGGCTCAAAACCAATTTGGACTGCTCTTGCAAATGTTGAGCCAGCACTCTTCAACCCGAAAGGCATCCGTAAAAAGCAATACGTACCACATGGGGTGATGAACGTTGTCTTCTCTTCGTCTTCTCTCATCATGAAGATCTGGTGGTATCCTAAGTAGGCATCAAGAAATGATAGCAAGTCACACCCGGCCGTGGAGTCAACAATCTGGTCAATGCGCAGCAACGGGAAAGGGTCCTTTGGACAGGCCTTATTGATATCTGTGTAATCAATACACAGCCTCCATTTCCCATTTGCCTTGCACACTACCACCGGATTGGCCAACCACGTCGGATGGAGTACTCCTCTCACCAAGCGTGCCGCTTCAAACTTCCTGATCTCCTCTATGATGAACTCCGGCCTTTCCAAAGCTTGCTTCCTGGCCTTCTGCTTGACGGGCCGCGCATGAGGACAGACAGCAAGATGGTGCTCAATCACTTCCCTGGGAACGCCAGGGATGTCGGATGCTTGCTATGCAAACACATCGACATTCGCCCGCAGGAAAGTGACGAGCGCGCCTTCCTATTTGCTGTCGAGAGTGGAGCTTATAGTGAAAGCCCCTCCTGTGCCATCCTCCTTGACGGATACCTTCTTGGTATCCGGCGGCGCAGCTCTGGATTTCTTGCTCTTGCCGGTGGAGCTCTCTGGCACGTCCTCGACTGGACCACAACACTCCGAAGAGGTGCGCTTGCCGGAGTGGGTGCGAGAGGTCTTGCCGGTCTTCTTTCCTCCCGGGGATTCGGCGGCAGGAGCAAGTGGCTTAGCAGCAGTCGCTGCAACTGCCTCCCGGTAGAGTTTGTCAGCGCAGATCAGTGCATCCTTCTTATTGGAGGGGACGGTGATGATGGTCATCGGCTTAGGCATCTTCAGCGTGTTGTAGGCGTAATGTGATGCCACCATGAACTTGGCTAGTGCTGGGCGGCCGAGGATCCCGTTGTAGGGAAAGGGGATCTCGGCTACATCGAAAACAATCATCTCCGTCCTATAGTTCAGCTCGCCTCCAAACGTCACGGGCAACCTGACCTTACCCTTCGCTCCGGCCCGAGGGCCCCGCTGGTCGCAGCTCATCTTTGTTCGCAATGCCGACGAGGCTTCGGATGGTGGCTCTCCACACGTCGAGCTTTTCCGCAGCCGGAGGAAAATCGAGGAGCAACTGCGTGCGCGCCAAGCCTTCTGCTGGCGTGTGTGGCGGCGAAAGCTGCGTGGACAGTGACGCGCTCCGACTTCTAACCATGTTAGAAGGAGCTCTATCACGGCCTTGCGGCTGTGCGCCATTTTCGCCGGCGCCTCGGCATGCATGCTGGTCTTCTACGTCCTGTGAACGAGGCACAGGACTCTTTCCACGGCAGCGCCCAGGGTCACCAGCGTGGTGACGCTGCTTGTCGTGCACAACCTGGGAAGAGCGTGTCTTGGGCGCCGGCGTAGGCATCTTGGAGGTCGCCGTGCCGCCCGTGGGCGGCACGGTGTCACCTTTGGAGGGCCCCGCGCCGTCTGCGGGGGGTCCGGCTCTGTCTTTGGATTTGGCGGCGTGCGGCCCGTCGTCTCGCGCACGAACGACGCCGCTCACCAGGCTTTGGCTGCCAAAGCGATGTGGGTGTTCGCGGGTCGTGCATCGGCTTCCGTCCGCGACCGCCCCACCGCCCGCCCACACTGGTACGGGCCGTTCGGCTCCCGATGAACCGATCGCCGTGATCGTCTTCTTCTTGGGAGCCATAGCGATGAGGAACTGCTAAACTAACCGCTAGACCGGATATCCACAACTGCGCCCCCTACGTGGCGCACCAAAGATGTCAGTGGAAACGACACCTACGGGATAACTGGGATCCCTTCTACGGTTGGCGGGCGCGGGGTTGTGCAAAGAGTGGGTCTGGCAGTCAGCACAAGGATCGTTTACCTAGGTTCGGACCGCGAAGATGCGTAATACCCTAGTCCTACTTTGGTGTATATATTTGAGTGTTCTTAAGATCTTGAGCTATCTACGGTGTGTGTGTTGCCCAAAAGATCCGAGTCCTTCTCCTGGATGCCTCGGGCCTCCTTTTATAGACAAAAAGGGGTCGCCACAGTGGCAGACATGGGGTGGAAAGGTGTACAGTGGATGATTCTATCCTCTAGCACCGTTGGACAAACGCATTTAATGCGCTGCCGACGTGCCCCTCTTGCTTTATCAGGGACGGCAAGGAAGCTCGTCCCCGCTGTCGCCGCCTAACCTGGCTCTGACGCGCGTCCGAGCTGATGAGGCATTGCAGCGCCACATTGGCTGGCTGCTGCGCTGGCGTGGTGGTGGAGTCTTCACGAAGATCTGCATGCCACCACACAGGTGCTAGCTAAGTCGGTGTAGAGGCTGCATTCTGCCACGCAGGTGCCTGCCCAGCTGGTTGAGCTAGCAGCCGCATGGGAGCGGCGGTGTAGTCTTGGTAGACGCGGGCCTGGTTGTGGCCTCGCATGCATCTTCGGCAAGGGCCTTGCCCGGGCCCCGGCAAAGGTCTTGCCACAGCATCGCAGTCGTCCCCGGCAAGGATCTTGCCGATTTCCTCGGCTAGGATCCCGCCGAGGATCATCGTCTTTTGGTCCTCATCTGATCTTGTATGTTTATGATCTTCACAAAGATCTGCATGCCACCACGGAGGTGCCTCCCGATCCTGGGTTCCAAATGTGGTTGTTGGCGTCTAGAGCCCTTGGGCTCAAGGGTGGCTCGCTCTACTGGTGTTGGGCAAGTTGCCCCGGCAAGGGTCCTGCCGGGGGAGTCCGCCTCGCCCTCTTGCTCTCTGTGTTCCTTGGTCTTGGCGTTGCCTTGCCCATCTTGTGCCTTCCTTTGCCCTACTTAGTGTGGCCGTGAGCGCGGCTCTGACTGCCCGTGCACAAGTAGAAGGGTACAAAAAGGGCCCCTACTTTTGTACACCGACAAATACCACTCTGATCTTGAGCATGATTATCATTTGTGAGTAGTTACTTTTGTTCTTGAGGTCACGGGAGAAATCTTGTAGCAAATAATCATGTGAATTTTATATGTGTTCGATATTTTGATGGTATGTATCTTGTGATTCCCTTAGTGGTGTCATGTCAACGTCGACTTCATGACACTTCACCATATTTGGGCCTAAGGGAATGCATTGTGGAGTAGTTATTAGATGATGGGTTGCGAGAGTGCCAGAAGCTTAAACCCTAGTTTTTGCGCTATTCTGTAAGGGATTGATTTGGATCCAAAAGTTTAATGCTATGGTTAGAATTTATTCTTAATACTTTTCTCGTAGTTGCGGATGATTGCGAGGGGGTTAGTCATAAGTAGGAGGTTTGTTCAAGTAAGAACAACACCTAAGCACTGGTCCACCCACATATCAAATTATCAAAGTAGCAAACACAAGTCGAACCAACATGATGAAATTGACTAGATGAAATTCCCGTGTACCCTCAATAACGCTTTGCTGATCATAAGAGACCGTTTTGGCCTTTCCTTTGCCTCAAAAGGATTGGGCTAGCTTGCTGCACTTTTGTTACTATTATCGTTACTTGCTCGTTACAAATTATCTTGCTATCAAACTACTTGTTACTTATAATTTTAGTGCTTGCAGAGAATACTTGCTGAAACCACTTGTCATTTACTTATGCTCCTTGTTGGTTTCGACACTCTTACTTACCGAAAGGACTACGATTGATCCCCTATACTTGTGGGTCAGCAGAGGCAGCTCGTGGTCCTGGCTCCGGAGGCAGCCACGCTTGCTATCCTGCCGGTGATCTTTCTGCGAGAAGACGAAGATACTAAGGACCCGGTGAGGTGGCGTGCGCGGGGCTGGCCGCAAGCCAGAGCTCAGTCTCTTAGGTTTATCAGCGTTACAGGGATGGGCCTGAGCACAGGCGCTGTGCTAGTAGCCCCCGTTGCGGGATGAGCAACAGGCGGGTTAGCAGCGCGCGGAGGCCGCGAAGGGCAACTCCACAGGTAACGAGACAGCAGGCGTAACATTTGTTGGGAAATGTAGCATGCAATTTCAAAAAAAATCCTACACTCACGCAAGATCTATCTAGGAGATGCATAGCAACGAGAGGGGGAGAGTGTGTCCACGTACCCTCGTAAACCGAAATCGGAAGCGTTTGACAACGCGGTTGATGTAGTTGAACTTCTTCTCGTTCCGACCGATCAAGCACCGAACATACAACACCTCCGAGTTCTACACACGTTCAGCTCGATGACGTCCCTCAAACTCTTGATCCAGCAATGTGTCGAGGGAGAGTTCCGTCAGCACGACGGCGTGGTGACGGTGATGGTGAAGTGATCCGCGTCGGGCTTCGCCTAAGCACTACGTGAATATGACCGGAGGCGTAAACTGTGGAGGGGGGCGCCGCACACGGCTAACAATGTTTGTTGTGTGTTCTAGCGGTGCCCCCCTTCATGTCTATAGGTTGGAGAGGAGGAGAGGCGGCCAAGGGGGTGCTCCAAGTAGGTGGAATCCTACTTGGGCACCTTCCAATTCGACCTCCCCCCTTTCCTATTCCTATTCGGAGTAGGAAGGGAAGAGGGGGAAGGGGGAATCCTATTCCCTTTTTCCTTTCCTCCTTCCTCTTTCCTTCTCCAATTTGGCCAGCCCATATGGGGGGGGCGCACCAGCCCCTTTGTGGCTGGTGTGTTTCCCCTTTTGGCCCATAAGGCCCATATAGTTTGTCGGGGGTAGCCCGGAACCCCCTCCGATGACCCGATACGTACCCGGTAACCCCATAACACTTCTGGTGTCCGAATACTATCGTCCTATATATGAATCTGTACCTCTCGACCATTTCGAGACTCCTCGTCATGTCCGTGATCTCATCCGGGACTCCGAAAAACATTCGGTCACCAAATCACATAACTCATATAATACAAATCGTCATCGAATGTTGAGCATGCGGACCCTACGAGTTCGAGAACTATGTAGACATGACAGAGATACCTCTCCGGTCAATAACCAATAGCGGAACCTGGATGCTCATATTGGCTCCCACATATTCTACAAAGATCCTTATCAGTCGAACCATTATGACAACATACATTATTTCCTTTTGTCATCGGTATGTTACTTGCCCGAGATTCGATCGTCGGTATCTTCATACCTAGTTCAATCTCGTTACCAGCAAGTCTCTTTACTCATTCCTTAATGCATCATCCCGTAACTAACTCATTTGTTACATTGCTTGCAAGGCTTATTATGATGTGCATTACCGAGAGGGCCCAAAGATACCTCTCTGATACTCGGAGTGACAAATCCTAATCTCGATCTAAGCCAACCCAACAAATACCTTCGGAAGTACCTGTAGAGCATCTTTATAATGACCCAGTTATGTTGTGACATTTGATACCACACAAGGTATTCCTCTGGTATCCGGGAGTTGCATAATCTCATGGTCAAAGGAATATGTATAAGTCATGAAGAAAACAATAGATATAAAACTTAACGATCATTATGCTAAGCTAACGGATGGGTCTTGTCCATCACATCATTCTCATAATGATGTGATCCCGTTCATCAAATGACAACATGTCTATGGTTAGGAAACTTAACCATCTTTGATTAACGCGCTAGTCTAGTAGAGGCTTACTAGGGACAATGTGTTTTGTCTATGTATCCACACATGTATCAAGTTTCCGGTTAATACAATTCTAGCATGAATAATAAACATTTATCATGATATAAGGAAATATAAAACAACATCTTTATTATTGCCTCTAGGGCATATTTCCTTCAGTCTCCCACTTGCACTAGACTCAATAATCTAGTTCACATCACCATGTGATTTAACACCAATAGTTCACATCTTTATGTGATTAACACCCATAGTTCACATCGCCATGTGACCAACACCCAAAGGGTTTACTAGAGTCAATAATCTAGTTCACATTGCTATGTGATTAACACCCAAAGAGTACTAAGGTGTGATCATGTTTTGCTTCTGAGAGAAGTTTAGTCAACGGGTCTGCCACATTCAGAGCCATATGTATTTTGCAAATTTTCTATGTCTACAATGCTCTGCATGGAGCTACTCTAGCTAATTGCTCCCACTTTCAATATGTATCCAGATTGAGACTCAGAGTCATCTGGATCAGTGTCAAAGCTTGCATCGTCGTAACCCTTTACGACGAACTCTTTGTCACCTCCATAACCGAGAAACATTTGCTTAGTCCTTTTCAGGTACCTAAGGATAATTTCAGCCGATGTCCAGTGATCTACTCCTGGATCACTATTGTACCCCCTTGCCAAACTCATGGCAAGGTACACAATAGGTCTGGTATACAACATGACATACTTTATAGAACCTATGGCTGAGGCATAGGGAATGGCTTTCATTCTCTCTGTATCTTCTGCCGTGATCGGGTTTTGGGTCTTACTCAACTTCATACCTCACAACTCAGGTAAGAACTGTTTCTTTGATTGAGCCATTTTGAAATCCTTCAAAATCTTATCAAGGTATGTACTCACCGGAAGTCTTATCAAGCGTCTTGATATATCTCTATAGATCTTGATGCCCAATATGTAAGCAGCTTCGTCGAGATCTTTCTTTGAAAAAATCATTTCAAACACTCCTTTATGCTTTCCAGAAAATTCTGCATCATTTCCGATCAACAATGTGTCATTCACATATACTTATCAGAAAGGCTATAGTGCTCCCACTCACTTTCTTGTAAATACAGGCTTCACCGCAAGTCTGTATAAAACTATATGTTTTGATCAACTCATCAACGCGTATATTCCAACTCCGAGATGCTTGCACCAGTCCATAGATGGATCACTGGAGGTTGCACACTTTGTTAGCACCTTTAGGATTGACAAAACCTTCTGGTTGCATCATAGTCAACTCTTCTTTAATAAATACATTAAGGAATGCAGTTTTGCTATCCATTTGCCAGATTTTATAAAATGCGGCAACTGCTAACATGACTCAGATAGACTTAAGCAACGATACGAGTGAGAAAATCTCATCGTAGTCAACACTTTGAACTTGTCGAAAACCTTTTGCGACAATTCGAGCTTTGTAGATAGTAACACTACCATCAGCGTTCGTCTTCCTCTTGAAATCCATTTATTCTTAATGGCTTGCCGATCATCGGGCAAGTCCACCAAAGTCCATACTTTGTTCCTATATATGGATCCTATCTCAGATTTCATGGACTCAAGCCATTTATCGGATTCTGGGCTCATCATCTCTTCTTCATAGTTCGTAGGTTCGTCATGGTCTAGTAACATGATTTCCAGAACAGGATTACCATACCACTCTGGTGTGGAACGTGCTCTGGTTGACCTACGAGGTTCGGTAGTAACTTGATCTAAAGTTTCATGATCATTATCATTAGCTTCCTCTCTAGTTGGTGCAGGCATCACGGGAACAGTTTTCTGTGATGAGCTACTTTGCAATTCGAGAGAAGGTACAATTACCTTAGCAAGTTCTACTTTCCTCCCACTCACTTCTTTCGAGAGAAACTCCTTCTCTAGAAAGGATCCATTCTTAGCAATATCTTGCCTTCAAATCTGTGATAGAAGGTGTACCCAACAGTTTCTTTTGGGTATCCTATGAAGACACACTTCTCCGATCTGGGTTCGAACTTATTAGGCTGAAGCTTTTTCACATAAGCATCGCAACCCCAAACTTTAAGAAACGATAGCTTAGGTTTCTTGCCAAACCATAGTTCATACAGTGTCATCTCAACGGATTTAGATGGTGCCCTATTTAATGTGAATGCAGCTGTCTCTAATGCATAACCCCAAAACGATAGTGGTAAATCGGTAAGAGACATCACAGATCACACCATATCTAATAAAGTACGGTTACGACGTTCGGACACACCATTACGTTGTGGTGTTCCAGGTGGCGTGAGTTGTGAAGCTATTCCACATTGTTTTAAATGAAGGCCAAACTCGTAACTCAAATATTCGCCTCCGTGATCAGATCAAAGAAACTTCATTTTCTTGTTACGATGATTCTCCACTTCACTCTGAAATTCTTTGAACTTTTCAAATGTTTCAGACTTGTCTTTTATTAAGTAGATATACCCATCTCTGCTTAAATCATCTGTGAAGGTTAGAAGATAACGATACCCGCCGCGAGCCTCAACACTCATCGGACCGCATACATCGGTATGTATTACTTCCAATAAGCTAGTGGCTCGCTCCATTGTTCTGGAGAACGGAGTCTAAGTCATCTTGCCCATGAGGCATGGTTTGCAAGCATCAAATGATTCATAATCAAGTGATTCCAAACGTCCATCCACTTGGAGTTTCTTGATGCGCACAAATATGTTGCACTATCATTATCAGCTTTGCATCTTTTGGCATCAATATTATGAGTATGTGTATTATTACGATCTAGATTCAATAAACCATTAACATTGGGTGTATGACCATAGAAGGTTTTATTCATGTAAACAGAACAACAATTATTCTCTTACTTAAATGAATAACCGTATTGCAATAAACATGATCAAATCATATCTATGCTCAACGCAAACACCAAATAACATTTATTTAGGTTCAAAACTAATCCCGAAGGTAGAGGGAGTGTGCGATGGGGACCTTGGAATCACATCCAATACACATCGTCGCCTTGCCCTTAACTAGTCTCTGTTCATTTTGCAACTCCTGTTTTGAGTTACTAATCCTAGCAACTGAACCGGTATCAAATACCCAGGGGGTTACTATGAACACTAGTAAAGTACACATCAATGACATGTATATCAAATATACCTTTGTTCACTTTGCCATCCTTCTTATCCGCCAAGTATTTGGGGTAGTTTCGCTTCCAGTAACCATTCCTTTGTAATAGAAGCACTCAGTTTCAGGCTTTGTTCTAGTTTTGGGATTCTTCACGGGAGTGGCAACTTGTTTGTCATTCTTCTTGAAGTTCCCTTTCTTTCCCTAGCCCCTTTTGTTGAAACTAGTGGACTTGTTAACCATCAACACTTGATGCTTTTTCTTGATTTCTACCTTCGCTGATTTTAGCATCGCGAAGAGCTCGGGAATCATTTTCATCATCCCTTGCATATTATAGTTCATTACGAAGTTCTAGTAGCTTGGTGATAGTGACTAGAGAACTTTGTCAATCACTATCTTATCTGGAAGATTAACTCCCACTTGATTCCAGTGATTGTAGTACCCATACATTCTAAGTACATTCTCACTGGCTGAGCTGTTCTCCTCCATCTTGTAGGCAAAGTATTTGTCAGAGGTCTCATACCTCTCGACACGGGCATGAGACTGAAATACCAATTTCATCTCTTGGAATATCTCAGATGCTCCGTGGCGTTCGAAACGTTTTTGAAGTCTCGGTTCTAAGCCGTAAAGCATGGTGCACTAAACTATCAAGTAGTCATCATACCGAGCTTTTTCAAATGTTCATAACGTCTGCATCTGCTCCTGCAATAGGTCTATCACCTAGCGGTGCATCAAGGACATAATTCTTCTGTGCAGCAATGAGGATAATCCTTGGATCATGGACCCAGTCCGCATCATTGCTACTATCATCTTTCGAATTAGTTTTCTCTTGGAACATATCAAAAACATAGGGGAGCTACAATGCAAGCTATTGATCTACAACATACATATGCAAATACAATCAGGACTAAGTTCATGATAAATTAAGTTCAATTAATCATATTACTTAAGAACTCCCACTTAGATAGACATCCCTCGAGTCATCTAACTGATCACGTGATCCAAATCAACTAAACCATGTCCGATCATCATGTGATATGGAGTAGTCATCAATGGTGAACATCTCTATGTTGATCATATCTACTATATGATTCATGTTCGACCTTTCGGTCTCCAGTGTTCCGAGGCCATGTATGTGCATGCTAGGCTAGTCAAGTTTAACCCGGGTATTCCGCATGTGCAAAACTGTCTGGCACCCGTTGTATGTGAACATAGAGCCTATCACACCCGATCATCACGTGGTGTCTCAGCACGATGAACTGCCGCAACGGTGCATACTCAGGGAGAACACTTATACCTTGAAATTTTAGTAAGGGATCATCTTATAATGCTACCTCCGTACTAAGCAAAATAAGATGCATAAAAGATAAACATCACATGCAATCAAAATATGTGACATGATATGGCCATCATCATCTTTTGCCTTTGATCTCCATCTCCAAAGCACCATCATGATCTCCATCGTCACCGGCTTGACACCTTGATCTCCATCGTAGCGTCAGTGTCGTCTCACCCACTATTGCTTCTACAACTATTGCTAACGCATAGTGATAAAGTAAAGCAATTACATGGCGTTTGCATTTCATACAATAAAGCGACAACCATAAGGCTCCTGCCAGTTGCCGATAACTTGTACAAAACATGATCATCTCATACAACAACGTATATCACATCATGTCTTGACCATATCACATCACAACATGCCCTGCAAAAACAAGTTAGACATCCTCTACTTTGTTGTTGAAAGTTTTACGTGGCTGCTACGGGCTTCTAGTAAGAACCGTTCTTACCTACGCATCAAAACCACAACGGTGATTTATCAAGTTTGCTGTTTTAACATTCAACAAGGACCGGACGCAGTCAAATTCGATTCAACTAAAGTTGGAGAAACAGACACCCGCCAGCCACTTTTATGGAATACTAGTTGCATGTCTGTCAGCGGAGCAGGTCTCACGAACGTGGTCATGTAAGGTTGGTCTGGGCCGCTTCATCCACCAATACCACCGAATCAAAATAAGACATTGGTGGTAAGCAGTATGACGATCACCGCCCACAACTCTTTGTGTTCTACTCGTGCATATCATCTACGCATAGACCTCGCTCGGATGCCACTGTTGGGAAATGTAGCATGCAATTTCAAAAAAATTCCTACGTTCACGCAAGATCTATCTAGGAGATGCATAGAAACGAGAGGGGGAGAGTGTGTCCACATACCCTCGTAGACCGAAAGCGGAAGCGTTTGTCAACGCGGTTGATGTAGTTGAACTTCTTCTCGTTCCGACCGATCAAGCATTGAACATACGGCACCTCCGAGTTCTGCACACGTTCAGCTTGATGACATTCCTTGAACTCTTGATCCAGCAAAGTGTCGAGGGAGAGTTCCGTCAGCACGACGGCGTGGTGACGGTGATGGTGAAGTGAGCCGCGCAGGGCTTCGCCTAAGCACTACGTGAATGTGACCGGAGTCGTAAACTGTGGAGGGGGGCGCCGCACACGGCTAACAATGTTTGTTGTGTGTTCTAGCGGTGCCCCCTTCATATATATAGGTTGGAGAGGAGGAGAGACAGCCAAGGGGGTGCCCCAAGTAGGTGGAATCCTACTTCGGCACCTCCCAGTTCACCTCCCCTTTTCCTATTCCTATTCGAAGTAGGAAGGGACGAGGGGGAAGGGGGAATCCTATTCCCTTTTTCCTATCCTCCTTCCCCTTTCCTTCTCCAAGTTGTCCAGCCCATATGGGGGGGGCGAACCAGCCCCTTTGGGGCTGGTGTGTTTCCCCTCTTGGCCCATAAGGCCCATATAGTTTGCCGGGGTTAGCCCGGAACCCCTTCCGGTGACCCGATACGTACCTGGTAACCCCATTACACTTCCGGTGTCGGAATACTATCATTCTATATATGGATATATACCTCTCGACCATTTCGAGACTCCTCGTCACGTCCGTGATCTCATCCGGGACTCCGAACAACATTCGGTCACCAAATCACATAACTCATATAATACAAATGATCATCAAACGTTAAGCATGTGGACCCTACGGGTTCGAGAACTATGCAGACATGACCGAGACACTTCTTCGGTCAATAACCAATAGTGGAACCTGGATGCTCATATTGCCTCCCAAATATTCTACGAAGATCTTTATCGGTCGAACCGTTATGACAACATACATTATTCCCTTTGTCAATTGTATGTTACTTGCCCGAGATTCGATCGTCGGTATCTTCATACCTAGTTCAATCTCGTTACCGGCAACTCTCTTTACTCGTTCCGTAATGCATCATCCCGGAACTAACTCATTAGTTACATTGCTTGCAAGGCTTATTATGATGTGCATTATCGAGAGGGCCCAGAGATACCTCTCCGATACTCGGAGTGACAAATCCTAATCTCGATCTATGCCAACCCAACAAATACCTTCGGAAATACCTGTAGAGCATCTTTATGATCACCCAGTTACGTTGTGACGTTTGATAGCACACAAGGTATTCCTCCAGTATCTGGGAGTTGCATAATCTCGTAGTCAAAGGAATATGTATAAGTCATGAAGAAAGCAATAGCAATAAAACTTAACGACCGTTATGCTAAGCTAACGGATGGGTCTTGTCCATCACATCATTCTCATAATGATGTGATCCCGTTCATCAAATGACAACACATGTCTATGGTTAGGAAACTTAACCATCTTTGATTAACGAGCTAGTCTAATAGAGGCTTACTAGGGACACTGTGTTTTGTCTATGTATCCACACATGTATCAAGTTTTCGGTTAATACAATTCTAGCATGAATAATAAACATTTATCTTGATATAAGGAAATATAAATAACAACTTTATTATTGCCTCTAGGTCATATTTCCTTCAACATTAACAACCATAATAACTCGAGCATGCATAGCTGATCTGGGGTACAGGAATCAAAATGACGCGGCTGTAGGAGCGGGCCCTAAGATCTTGAGGATAATGCATCCCAAGGGGCACCCTCAACTCAACAAACCAAAAATTCACCTGGCACTGTCATTGTAGAAGTGTTGGAGTAGCTAAAGATGCGTGCTACAGAGGTCGCTCCTCACGAGCCGGCCGGCTCTTAAGTCCCGGGGGGCTCCGGAAGTCCGGGGGCTCGCATGGTTCCGACACCTCCTCCGTCAAGGCCGCCTGGCGCCTGGCCTCGTGAGCCGCCAAGACACCCTGCATGTAGCGCTGGTGCGAGGCAGCCACGTTCAGCAGGCCGAACGGCATGCAGACATAGCTACAGGGGTAGCCCCCACTTCGGCCGACGCGGGACGGTCAGAACAGCTCCTGAGAAGCAGCCTTGTTGAGGCCCGGGATGTCAACGCAAACGCGTAGCTCGCTACCCGTGTCAGGGGCGGCAGCCGCACTGGATGGTGCGGAGCGATGCTCGTCACGCATGGCTCGCGCCTCCTGAAGCTCCTATATCACCTTGGTGATGAACTCCCGAGTGCCTGGCGCCTCGCGCCTTGCTCACGGAGGCGCGCGTCGAAGCACGCCCCCACGTGGTGCCCGAACACCTCCCTCATGATGCTGGTCAGGTCAAAGGCCCTCCAGATGAGAGCCCCCGAGCCCGTCCAGAGATGGGCTGGGTGCGCCTTCCTATGCGAGAGGGAAGGGCACCGCAGCAGCAGGCGCGGGGCCTGAGGCACGATCGTCGGGCGTCGCGGCCTCCTGACGGCCCTTGAGGAGGAGCTGCTTCTTCTACTTGGGGGTGGCCTCAGGAGGCAGGACCGCACCCACGCCATCTGTGTTTTGACTGATGCGGCCTGGTTGGCACGCTCGAGGGAGCACACCACATCCTTCTCGTCGGAAGCGGCTGTGATGATGCCACCACTTCGTGGCATCTTGAGGATATTGTAGCCGTGGTGAGTCACTGCCATGAACTTGGCGAGGGCCGGATACCCGAGAATGGCGTTGTACGGGAGGCGAGTGTGGGCGACGTCGAAGTCGATGAGCTTGTTGCGGTAGTTGTTGCGCTTGCCGAAGGTGACAGGGAGGCGAATCTGTCCCAGGGGAACGCTAGAGCGATCGGTCACTCCTGGGAAGGGCTTGGTGGGGAGGAGCTAGTCATAGTGCACCTTGAGCGTCTCGAATGTCTCGACGGAGAGAACATTGAGCCCCGTGCCATCATCGATGAGTGTTTTGGTGACGAGGACGTTGCTGATGGTCGGCAAGCAGAGCATCGGGAGCGCGCCAGCGGCGGCTGAGCACTTGAGCTGGTCCGTAGAGTCGAAGGTGATGGCGTACTGGGCGCGCCCCCCTGACTCGTTCTCTCCTCGTTCTCCTGACGTGCACTCCAAGTCTCCTGTATTGCTTTCTTTCCAAAAATAACTTTTCCGAAGGTTTCATTCTGTTTGGACTCCGTTTGATATTCCTTTTCCGCGAAACACTGAAACAAGGGAAAAAACAAAAACTGGCACTGGGCTCTGGGTCAATAGGTTAGTCCCAAAAATAATATAAAAGTGCATAGTAAAGCCCATTAAACATCCAAGATGGATAATATAATAGCATGAATACTTCATAAATTATAGATACGTTGAAGACATATCAGCATCCCCAAGCTTAATTCCTGCTCGTCCTCGAGTAGGTAAATGATAAAAGAAAGAATTTATGAAGTGTGAATGCTAGTAGGTGCACAAGTTTGATCAATGATAATTTTAGTCACCTTTTCTAGCATCATTATTTATCATAACAGTAGCTCAACTCATAAAACTTTTCATGATCAAGTAACAAACTATTCACATGTTAAATATAGATCATAAACATTCTTGAAAACTAACAAACCGTGTTATTAGTCATCAAACAATTACAATTCATCTTATTTTCAGGAAGAGTCTATGTCAGAGCATTAATTTAGCAAACCCCACATACTCAACTATCATATAGTCTTTCACAATTGCTAACACTCACGCGATATTTATGGGTCCAAAGTTTTAATCAGACACAGAGAAAGATAGGGGCTTATAGATTCGCCTCCCAACCTTTTACCTCAAGGGTAATGTCAACAATAATAGTTCATGATGCGTTACATCCAATTGGATATATATATCAGAATCATTCCAACACAAGGTGCTTGCCAAAGGATAAAATGTAAAAAGGAAAGGTGAAGATCACCATGACTCTTGCATAAGGTAAAAGACAATAACAAAAGATAGGCCCTTCGCAGAGGGAAGCAGAGGTTTCCATGTGCTTCTATAGTTGGATGCACAGAATCTTAATGCGAGGGAACGTTTATTATGCAGTCCATCGCTTTTATTTCTTCCATATCACAATGATCGTATAAAGCTTATTTTCTCTGCACTAAAAGATCATACATATTTAGAGAGCAATTTTTATTGCATGCACCGATGACAACTTACTTGAAGGATCTTACTCAATCCATAGGTAGGTATGGTGGACTCTCATGGCAATACTGGTTTGAGGGATGTTTGGAAGCACAAGTAGTATCTCTACTTGGTGCAAAGAATTTGGCTAGCATGAGGGGGAAAGGCAAGCTCAACGTGTTGGGCGATCCATGACAATATACTTTATTTCAGATATAAGAAAAAATAACCCAATACGTTGTCTTCCTTGTCCAACATCAACCTTTTAGCATGTCATATTTTAACGAGTGCTCACAATTACAAAAGATGTCCAAGATAGTATATTTATATGTGAAATCTCTCTTCCTTCAATATTCTTTCATGAATTGTTCAAGTGACCAATACAATGTTTGCTAACCTTCAATAAATTTACCACCTCTACTTCTTATATGTGAAGTCATTACTCCCCATGGGATAAGCATATGAAACATATATAATTTCAGATTTATGATATTCAAATCATTTAACCATTTACTCATAGGATATAAGTGAAGCACACGAGTAAATGACAAACTACTGCAAAAAGATATAAGTGAAGATCAATGAGTAGTTAAATAATTATGTAGCTATGTGAAGACTCTCTCCCATTCAATAATTTCAGATCTTGATATTTTATTCATACAGCAAGCAAAGCTAAAGAAAATATAACGACGCTCCAAGCAAAACACATATCATGTGGTGAATAAAAATATAGCTCCAAGTAAAGTTACCGATGAACGAAGACGAAAGAGGGGATGCCATCCGGGGCATCCCCAAGCTTAGGCTCTTGGTTATCCTTGAATATTACCTTGGGGTGCCTTGGGCATCCCCAAGCTTAGGCTCTTGCCGCTCCTTATTCCATAGCCCATCGAATCTTTACCCAAAACTTGAAAACTTCACAACACAAAACTTAACAGAAAACTCGTAAGCTCCGTTAGTGAAAGAAAACAAAACACCACTTCAAGGTACTGTAATGAACTCATTCTTTATTTATATTGGTGTAAAAGCTACTGTATTCCAACTTCTCTATGGTTTATAAACTATTTTACTAGCCATAGATTCATCAAAATAAGCAAACAACACACGAAAAACAGAATCTGTCAAAAACAGAACAGTCTGTAGTAATCTGTAACTAACACAAACTTCTGGAACTCAAAAAATTCTACCAAAATAGGTCGGCCTAGATAATTTGATTATTTATCTACTGCAATTGGAATCAGTATTTTATCTCGTTCTGGTGATTTTAAACAATTGTTTTCGTGAACAGAAAGTTTCTGGAATTTTCAGCAAGATCAAATAACTATCATCCAAGAAGATCCTATAGGTTTATCTTGGCACAAACACTAATTAAAACACAAAACCACATCTAAACAGAAGCTAGATGGATTATTTATTACTAAACAGAACCAAAAATCAAGGAACAAAAATAAAGTTGGGTTGCCTCCCAACAAGCGCTATCGTTTAACACCCTTAGATAGGCATGATGATTTCAATGATGCTCACATAAAAGATAGGAATTGAAACATAAAGAGAGCATCATGAAGAATATGACTAGCACATTTAAGTCTAACCCACTTCCTATGCATAGGCATTTTTTGAGCAAACAACTTATGGTAACAATAATCAACTAGCATAGGAAGGCAAAACAAGCATAACTTCAAAACCTTAAGCACATAGAGAGTTAACTTGATACTATTGCAATTTCTACAAGCATATGTTCCTCTCTCATAATAATTTTCAGTAGAATCATGAATGAATTCAACAATATAACCAGAACCTAAAGCATTCTTTTCCTGATCTACTTGCATAGAAATTTTACTACTATCCACATAAGCAAAATTCTTCTCATTCGGAATAGTGGGAGTATCATAAGAGACTTGAATACTATAAATTGTTTCCACATTAAATGAGTAATGTTCAGAAAAATGGTAATCATAATCATGACAAGTTTTATAAATATAATCATCACTACTCTTTATAGCATAAGTTTCATCACAATAATCATCATAAGTAGCAACTTTGCTCTCATCATAATCAATTAAAACCTCTTCCGAAATAGTGGATTCATCACTAAATAAAGTCATGACCTCTCCAACTCCACTTTCATAAATATTATAAGATTAAACATCCTCCAAAATAGTGGGATCGTTACTTCCTAAAGTTGACACTCTTCCAAACCGACTTTCATCCATATAATCATCATAGGTAGAAGCCATGCTATCATCATAACAACTTTGCATATCAAAACTTGAGAGGCTAAAAATATCATCTTCATTAAACGTAGCATCCCCAAGCTTGGGACAAACATTAATTGCAGCAAATATATTCTCAAAAACATCATCTTCATCAAACATAGCATCCCCAAGCTTGGGCCTTTTCATATCATAAGCATAATCACTCTCATCATTAATAGTATGGATAACACCAATAGTATAGCAATTATCATCATCACAATGAGTAGTAGGAGCAACATAATTTGGGAGGGATACCTTTTTACCTTTGCTTCTCCGTTTTTTCTTTTTCTTCTTCACATCATGTGCGGGTTTATCCCTCTTTTTTGAGCTCCTTATTGATGAGATTGGTTGAATAGAAAGTTCCTCCTCGTTAGCTGATTCATCATAAGAAATAATAGGAGGATATTGGGAAGTCTCTTCCCTTTCATTAGTATTCTCTTCATCTTCTATTTGTTTTCTTTTCTTTATGTAATTGGCAATATAAGGATTTTCAATGCAATTCACCGCACAATACATATAAATTTCTTCTAGATCAATATCGAGAAATTTCTCGAGGTTATATTCTGGAATAAACTTAGTTTGATGTTTCAATTCTTCATAACCCACAAGCAAACTAAGTTCATTATAATGTGCAAGGGAAATCAAGTCATCACAATTTTTGGACACGATTCGATCATGAAACAATTTGCATTTGATATTTAATTGACCATGTTCATTGCAAAGTTCACAAGTATGGCTAAGAAATTTTAAATTTTTAGCACTAACATTTAGCCTTTCTTGCAACCATTTAGTTTCTAAATGCTTATTCCTCTTGCAATATCTATCTTCCCTATTTGGTGTGTACTTGCAAACCCAATGCACTCCACAAAAATGGACAAGTTTTATAGGAGACATTTTCAGCATAACTAGTGCAATCATCATTAGTACTATGGATATTCAAGGAGTTCATACTAACAACATTGCAATCATGCTCATCATTCAAAGATTTAGTGCCAAACATTTTATAGATTTCTTCTCCTAGCACTTGAGCACAGTTCTCCTTTCCATCATTCTCACGAAAGATATTAAAAAGATGAAGCGTATGAGACAAACTCAATTCCATTTTTTTGTAGTTTTCTTTTATAGACTAAACTAGTGATAAAACAAGAAACAAAAAGAATCGATTGCAAGATCTAAAGATATACCTTCAAGCACTCACCTCCCCGGCAACGGCGCCAGAAAAGAGCTTGATGTCTAAGACACAACCTTCTTCTTGTAGACGTTGTTGGGCCTCCAAGTGCAGAGGTTTGTAGGACAGTAGCAAATTTCCCTCAAGTGGATGACCTAAGGTTTATCAATCCGTGGGAGGCGTAGAATGAAGATGGTCTCTCTCAAACAACCCTGCAACCAAATAACAAAGAGCCTCTTGTGTCCCCAACACACCCAATACAATGGTAAATTGTATAGGTGCACTAGTTCGGCGAAGAGATGGTGATACAAGTGCAATATGGATGGTAGATATAGGTTTTTGTAATCTGAAAGTATATAAATAGCAAGGTAACTAATGATAAAAGTGAGCACAAACGACATTGCAATGCGTTGAAACAAGGCCTAGGGTTCATACTTTCACTAGTGCAAGTTCTCTCAACAATAATAACATAATTGGATCATATAACTATCCCTCAACATTCAACAAAGAGTCACTCCAAAGTCACTAATCGAGGAGAACAAACGAAGAGATTATTGTAGGGTACGAAACCACCTCAAAGTTATTCTTTCTGATCGATCTATTCAAGAGTCCGTAGTAAAATAACACGAAGCTATTCTTTCCATTCGATCTATCCTAGAGTTCGTACTAGAATAACACCTTAAGACACAAATCAACCAAAACCCTAATGTCACCTAGATACTCCAATGTCACCTCAAGTATCCGTGGGTATGATTATACGATATGCATCACACAATCTCAGATTCATCTATTCAACCAACACAAAGAACTTCAAAGAGTGCCCCAAAGTTTCTACCGGAGAGTCAAGACGAAAACGTGTGCCAACCCCTATGCATAAGTTCATGAGGTCACAGAACCCGCAAGGTGATCACCAAAACATACATCAAGTGAATCAATAGAATCCCCATTGTCACCACGGGTATCCCACGCAAGACATACATCAAGTGTTCTCAAATCCTTAAAGACTCAATCCAATAAGATAACTTCAAAGGGAAAACTGAATCCATTACAAGAGAGTAGAGGGGGAGAAACATCATAAGATCCAACTATAATAGCAAAGCTCGCGATACATTAAGATCATGCCAAATCAAGAACACGAGAGAGAGAGAGAGAGATCAAACACATAGCTACTGGTACATACCCTCAGCCCCGAGGGTGAACTACTCCCTCCTTGTCATGGAGAGCGCCGGGATGATGAAGATGGCCACCGGTGAGGGATCCCCCCTCCGGCAGGGTCCCGGAACAGGGTCCCGATTAGTTTTTGGTGGCTGCAGAGGCTTGCGGCGGCAGAACTCCCGATCTATTCTGTTCCCCGCTGGTTTTAGGGTATATGGATATATATAGGCGAAAGAAGTCGGTAAGGGGAGCCACGAGGGGCCCACGAGGGTGGAGGGCGCCCCCAGGGGGGTGGGCGCACCCCTGCCTCGTGCTCTCCTTGTTGATCTCCTGACGTGCACTCCAAGTCTCTTGTATTGCATTCTTTCCAAAAAATAACTTTTCCGAAGGTTTCATTCCGTTTGGACTCCGTTTGATATTCCTTTTCCGCGAAACACTGAAACAAGGGAAAAAACAGAAACTGGCACTGGGCTCTAGGTCAATAGGTTAGTCCCAAAAATAATATAAAAGTGCATAGTAAAGCCCATTAAACATCCAAGATGGATAATATCATAGCATGAATACTTCATAAATTATAGATACGTTGAAGACGTATCACGTACTTGGACCACTTGAGGGGACGCGATGCCTCAAGCTTGGGAAGGGCCACGTTTACCTCACGAGTGAACTGCTTGAAGATGCGATGAGAGGCGGGAGCCTGAGCACCACCGAGGATGCAGGCAATGGCACAAGGTTTTTGGAAGCCCCCAGCCCCATCATCTTGGCGGTTGTCATCATTCCGCCTTGGCGGCGGCGGCGGCGAAGGGAACCCGGCATTGCCCTAAGGACGGTCCTCACGATGCTGGTCTCTCGAGGGACCATCGTGAGGCTGGCCCTGCCAACAGTCCTCACAGGGCTGATCACGCCAGTCCTGGCAGGGGCCGCGGTTATCCCAGCGGCCTCCACCGCGGCCTCCTCAGCGGCCGTAGCTACGGTCGCTGCACTCAGGACGGTGACCAAGGCGCCCGTCGCCGATTACCCTGAGCTCCTGGCAGTCGTTGGTGTTGTGGTTGTGGACGTTGTGGAAGACACAGACCGGGTGGCTGCCCCTGGAGGACTTGTCATGGTCACAGCCGCGCTTCATCTCGGGTTCAGCCGCGAGCACAACGGGGCCCTTGCGCTTTACCTCCTTAGCCTTGGCCTTCTTGTCTTGAAGATGGACCTCCGCGAGTGAGGGAGTCCTTGACTAAGGGTCCTCGGGCGTCCGGCTTGTTAGCCACGGGCCGGACTGATGGGCTGTGAAGATACGAAGATCGAAGACTATACCCGTGTCCGGATGGGACTCTCCTTGGCGTGGAAGGCAAGCATGGCGACCGAATATGAAGATTCTTTTGCTTTGTAACCAACCCTGTGTAACCCTAGATCCTCCCGGTGTCTATATAAACCGGAGGACTTAGTTCGGAAAGGACAGATACTCATTACCATAGACATACAGGCTAGACTTCTAGGGTTTAGCCATTACGATCTCGTGGTAGATTAACTCTTGTAATACTCATATTCATCAAGATCAATCAAGCAGGAAGTAGGGTATTACCTCCATAGAGAGGGCCCGAACCTGGGTAAACATCGTGTCCCCTGTCTCCTGTTACCATCGACCTTAGATGCACAGTTCGGGACCCCCTACCCAAGATCCGCCGGTTTTGACACCCACATTGGTGCTTTCATTGAGAGTTCCACTGTGCCGTCCCCAAAAGGTTTGATGGCCCCTTCAATCGTCAACAACAATGCTATCCAAGGAGAAACCTTCCTCCCCGGACAGATCTTCGTGTTCGGCGTCTTCGCACTGCGGGCCAACTCACTTGGCCACCTGGAGCAGATCGATAGCTACGCCCCTGGCCATCAGGTCAGATTCGAGAGCTTTAATTACGTCGCGGACATCCATGGAGATTTGATCTTCGCTGGATTTGAGACAACGGCAACCGCTCCCAGCCACCTCGATGAACATGACCTAAATATGTTGTCAGACCGTATCCAGGAGATAGCTCCTGTGACCACTCCGGCCTTAGATCCAAAGCACACTGCGGCATCCAAGGATTGGAGGCTCGACCCCACCACGGAAGCCACAGATTCTCCGGCGTTGGAGCCGCACATGGACTTAACCTCACGCAATACTCGTCTCACCGGACCTCCGGACTCTTCTCTAGGTAAAAGTTCTGAACCATGTGAGTCCGCGGATACCGAACTTGATCGCTTACCGATCTTCGAGTTCAGTGCCGCAGACATCTTCCAGCACTCGCCCCTGGGCGATGTGCTGAACTCATTAAAAAACTTGTCCTTGGCGGAGGACTTACTGCCGAACTATGTACGGTTCGAGCTAGGGCCTGATGATGGGGAATTTCGCTTCCCACCCGCCACCCACTCCATAGCCACTGTCGATGACTTAACCGACATGCTTGATTACGGCTCCGAAGACACCATCAGCACGGATGATGATGCCGACGAGGAGCAGGGCCAGAACACGCCATTTATTGGGCGATGGACGGCCACTTCTTCCTATGATGTATACATGGTGGATACGCCTAAAGAAATTAATAACGATGACAAAGAGGATCCAGTTGGGGACAAACCTCCTGAGACAAAGCCCAGTCGCCGGCGTCAGGGACGCCGCTCTAAGTCACGTCGTACAAAAGACAACAACACGGACACCGGAGAAAACAATACTCCGGACAATGCCCAAGACAATGAAGACCCTGTCGGAGCAACCTCCGAACAGGATGAACAGGCCATACACGAAGACTCGGAGGACAGTAACTATCTTCCGCTCTCCGAGGAAGAGGAGAGCCTCGGCAACGAGGAGTTCATTGTGCCTGAAGAACCTATCGAGCAGGAGCACTTCAAACACCGGCTCATAGCCACTGCAAGAATCCTGAAAAAGAAGTAGTTGCAGCTTCAAGCGGACAAAGATCTGCTCAAAGATAGATGGACCAAAGTCCTGGCCGCCGAAGAATACGGCCTTAGTGGCCCAGCCAAAAGCTACCCAAAGCGTAGATTGCTACCTCAGTTCGATGACGAGGCGCTGGAGCCCGTACCATCATCGCACAATGCGGCAGGCCAATCACAACTTGGGCCGGATAAAGCGGCAACTCAAGCTGAACACCAGATCGCCCCGTCTCGCCGTAAAGGCAAGAATAAAACTCGGGGTTGTACATACGACCTTCGATAGGACTTGGACAGTAGAGCAAGACACACAAGATTGATCTACCTATCGCGAGGACGTGCCTCGACACGTGATGACAGCTACCTATTCCGACGTGACAAACCTAGCCACGCCTGGGCCAAAAACCGCAAGTGGAATCCATCGGAGGTACGTGGCAGTGTGGCCCAACATAGAGGCGCCGCACACCCTCTTTGCTTCACAGACAAAGTAATGGAGCATGAATTCCCAAACGGGTTCAAACCAATGAACATCGAATCATACGACGGAACAACGGATCCCGCAGTATGGATCGAGGATTTCCTCCTCCATATCCACAAGGCCCGTGGAGATGACCTTCATGCCATCAAATACCTGACACTAAAAATCAAAGGACCAACTCGGTACTGGTTAAACAGTCTGCCGGAAAATTCTATTGGCAGCTAGGAAGATTTGGAAAACGCCGTTCGCGACAACTTCCCAGGAACATATGTCCGGCCACCAGATGCCGATGACTTAAGTCACATTGTCCAGCAGCCCGGAGAGTCAGTCAGGAAGCTCTGGACTAGGTTCTTAGTTAAAAAGAACCAAATCGTCGACTATCCGGACGCGGAAGCCCACGCGGCCTTCAAACACAGCGTCCAGGATGAATGGCTGGCACGCCACCTCGGCCAAGAAAGACCTCAATCCATAACAGCCCTTACTGCTCTAATGACCCACTTTTGCGTGGGAGAAGACAGCTGGCTCGCTCGTAGAAGCAATAGCGCCGGCGACTCGGGCACTTCCGAAATCCGAGACGGCAACGGCAAGCCACGACAAAGCAAACACAATAGTCGCAATGATAATGAAAGATCACGCGACACAGCGGTCAATGCCGGATTCAGCAATCCCAAACCCGGTCAACGGAAGAAGCCACTCAAGGCGAACCGAGATAGACCATCCAACCTAGACAAGATACTAGATCGACCCTGCCAGATTCACGGCCACCCCGATAAACTAGCTAACCATACCAACATAAATTGTTTGGTCCTCAAGCAGGCCGGCAAGCTCAACGCCGAACACAAGGGGTGGAGGCCGCCAGGCGATAGGGACGATGGAGAGGTTCACCAACCACATACCGGGGGTCAGAAGCAATTTCCCCCTGTGGAGCGATCAATCCCGGAACGGAAATAGCAGTTCGGCTTCCGCAGCCCACCTCATATACCCGCAAAATTGGTACCCCGCATACATCACTACGCACTCAAGATACCATGGGCATTGGCGGAAGCACAATACGGACAAGCCTGCAAGCATTCCCGTAACATTTTTTATCTACTTTCCTTTTATTTCTTTTTTTCATTATCTCTTAAAAACAGGTGACGCAAAGGACAAACATTTACAACCGACTCTATCGGAGTTCAGATCTGTACGTTCACCTAAGGGGCTACTTCCGTTAAGGATTCCCCTCGCCAAGGACAGGCGGCGCAGACGTGCGACATGAGGTCCAAAATAACTTTTTGTAGACCATACTCTTTATTTCGAGCATGTAATGTGCCTTTTTCCTCCGCCTTCGACCCCGGGCATGTCAAATAGCCGGGGTTGTGGTCTTTATATATATAAAGTAATCATTGGCATATCACTCAGGTCCCAGTAAATATAATCCGCATTAATCATTCGTTTCTTTTTCAAACGAATTCGGCCCCTATAGCTGTTTTACAGCCATACCTCGGCACAACCTGCCAGGGGATCTGTATGGGAACAAATGAGTCGCCATCAAAGTCCGAATAGCTTTATAAGCGTACTTCGGCGTCGCGAGTTTGGCCTTATATGCATCAGCTCCGAATCATGTCTTGGGTCAATGGTTGGGTTGCCCGGCTCCTGTGCTTGCTACCTTACGTTCCGCTCTATCGGCTAGGGTAGTAAAGGGAGAACTACTGCGATTGTGCTTCTGGGTCATCTGGTCAAGCACCTCAGTAGAGAAAGCCGAAAACCGACTGTCATGATGCTGTGAGAGCTGGTCAACCACTCGATGACTTACCGGAATCTGTCGCGATTTCCTCCGTGTCACACGAAGGACCTTTTTTCTTCAGGTCATATATGTAACGCACCATATCGGAATAAGCCGTACGCATGCCAGGGGCTATATCATAGTCCCCCCTATAAAACTCCTATGGCTAAGTGAAAGTGTTAACGCCCTATAGTCTGATTGCCTGGTTCGCCGCATTATCACCTCCTTCATGGACCAAGACGTTGGGTCAAGAGTGATTAAATGCTTTTCCGAACACCCCCGTACTTCCTACGAGGGGGCTAAACCGACGACTGGAAAACTTCCAGATTATATTAAAACGGCCGTACAGGAGGAACACAAGCTTCCGAGCAAAACATAAAAATAGATTAACTATAAAATTGTCTTTTACAATTCCCATACGCCTCACTCGAACATTATGTCTTTCGTGCATTGGCCCTCTATGAAGCGGGCGGCCACTAAGACGTCTTCAAAATAATATCCCGGTGCGTGACGGTCCTTGCCCTTGGGTGGACTCTTCGCCACAACATCGATGGCCTTCATCTTCCCCCAGAATGTCTTGACACGGGCAAAGGCCATCTGTGCACCCTCAATGCACGACGACCGCTTCACAGCGTCGATACGCGGCACCGCATCAACGAGCCGCTGCACCAAGCCGAAGTAGCTATTTGGAACAGGCTCAGTCGGCCACAGCCAGATCATGACGTTCTACATGGTAGCGCCGGATATCCTATGAAGCTCGGCCCATTGAGACATTTGTTCATTTAGCAACAGAGGGCGCTTTGACGCACCAAATTGTGACCAGAAAAGCTTCTCCATTGCATACCCCTCTCGCGCTTGGTAAAACTGCGCCGCATTGGAAAAACTCTTCAGCAAGTCTAAAAACTCGTCCGGAGAACTCCACACTTTGTTAAGCTGAGAATAGTTCGGATCGCCGAACTTTGTCTGTAGCCAAAAGGGCTTACCGGCCGCAATCTCCCCAGCTTGCTGGATCTCCTCACGGGCCGCTCTAGATTCAGACCGCGCTTCTCTCGCCTCTTGCAAGGCCTTGTCAAGTTCAACCGTTTTGGCTTCATTTCCCTTCTCAAGTAGTTCACAGCGGCTAGTAGCATTTTTTAATTCGAGCGCCATCGTGGATATATTCTCCTCGTCTTGGCGCCGAGCAGCTTGTTCGGCTTTTAACTCAGCCGATGCCGTTTCGGCAGCCGCATTACTAAACCGGGCCTGCTCCTTGGCCCGGGCTAGCTCCGCCAGAAGAGTTTCAACGGCGGCAGCACCATCTGCAGTCATGCATATTACAGTATATAACTTTCAACGTCATGCTTATATCATAAAAAATGTATGTGAAGGGACTGCCCCAAATACATACCTTGCGACTCGTCAAGACGCATATTGATTAATGCAATGTCATCCCCTGCCACATCAAGCTTCCGCTGCAGCCCGGCAATATCCGTGGTCTGGGAAGTAGCCAGGGGGGAAGCAGCCTGTGTTCCAGTTAATCAGGTTAGTCCTTGAATATTTCTTCTTGATCCTCCATTCGCCTCCCATGGGAAGCCAACCCGAGTCTCAGGGGCTACTACCTATATACAGGTGCATCTTTGCAAATAAAATATAGTTGTAAACATTACATTACAAACCTCAAAGCCTCTTAGTAGGCTCATGAAGGCTTCATTCAATCCGCCCTTCGCGGACAGAATCTTCTCAACCACCGTACCCATTAAGGTACGTTGTTCTTCCAAGATAGATGCTTTTCGCAGCATGTCCCTCAAGATATCCGGCGCCGCCGTGTCTCCGGAAGCCGCTGAAGGAGCATGACCATCCTTTAAAGGAACCCGTTCACCCATCTCCAGAATCATCGTTGGCCGAAAGCCGGATAGTCCGGGGCCTTCATTATCGGCCCCCGAATTCCGAACGATTGGGGGTCCACCTTCGGGTACTGCCTCCTTCGTCTCCTGCACCGCTTGTTGATCAAGAATAACCCTCCGAGATGACACTTCGGAGTCGTCCGCCTTATTGGGCAAGGAGGTCGGAGGAGGTATCTCGCTTTCCATCATCTCTAGGAGGAGATCTCCCGAAGAAGAGGATTGCCCAGAAAAACTCTGTGCCGGACTGTAAAAAATACACAGGCACATTACGTATCTCTTCGGTAACAGGAAAGAAGCGGGACGCTATCAAAGCACCCTGGATTCACTTATGGTTTGGTTGAGGGCTTGTCCTCAAAATGGAGCTGTTCACTGGCATCGCCTTCCAGTCCTGAGCCGCTCGACGGTAGCATCTTGCCTCTCTTAGGAGACCGCCCCTCCCAATCTTTGTAGGCGGCCCTTTTCTTCCTGAAGGGAGGAGGGATACTGGCTTCTCTTTCACCTTCGCCTTCAGGCGAGGAAATGTCAATTTCTCCGGACTCAGTATCAAATTTACCTCCGGAACGAAGGTCACCCCGAGTCTTCTCACTCTCCACCTTGCCCTCCCTTGCCGGCGCCTGATGCGGTGCCGGTGCCAGCATCCTTGTTAACAAGGAGTTCGCTGAGTCTTCAGGAAGAGGGGCCGGACACCTAATCCATTCCACTTTCTTTATCCAGCTCTGGAAGAAGATGGTTTTCTCAGTGTCTTGCAACAAAATATCTGATTATGAGGTGTTCGGCGGACAAGTACTTACCGGGGTGTCCGGATAGTTACAGTCTAGGCCAGTATCTTCGGTGGTATCCGGCCATTGTTTTCGTCTCCCGAAGAATAATTTCCACATTCCTTCGTGCATAGTGCCAAAAAGTGCTGAAGAGTCTGTGGCCCTTCTCGGTTAAACTCCCACAGACGGAGAGGCCGCCGCTGGCATGGCAGGGTCCGGCGGACCAGCATGACCTGAATAACATTGACAATAGTGATGTCCTTCTCAATAAGGCTTCAGATGCGACTTTGCAGAGTCCGCACCTCGTCAACAGATCCCCAGTCCAACCCCTTATTAATCCACGATGCAAGCTAAATTGGGGGGCTGGATCTAAACACAGGCACAACTGCCCACTTGGAGCCGCGAGGCTCGGTGAATAAAACCACTCCTGCTGCCATAAGTCGGAAGATTCTTTGAAGGATCCTTTTAGCCAGACGGCGCTGGCAAGCTTGCTCACTAAGGCGCCACCGCACTCCGCCTGCTCCCCCTCTATCATTTGCGGTTTCACATTGAAGGTCTTGAGCCACAAGCCAAAGTGTGGGGGAGTTCGGAGGAAGGCTTCGCACGTGACGATAAACGCCGAGATAAGAAGAACAGAGTTCGGGGCGAGATCGTAAAAATCCAATCCGTAATAGAACATGAGCCCCCGGACGAAGGGATTGAGGGCGAAGCCTAATCCTTGGAGGAAGTGGGAAACGAACACGACCCTCTCGCCGGATCCAGGGATAGGGATAACCTGGCCCTCCGCGGGAAGCCGATGAAGGATTTTTGCGGTCAGATACCTTGCCGCCCGAAGCTTTGCGATATCCTCCTCTGTGACAGAAGAAGCCACCCACCGGCCTTGACGGCTGGATCCAGACATGACTGAGGCTTACGGAGGGTGAAACCTGGGTGTTGGAACTCGAGGTAGTAAGAGTCGAGGAAGAAGCAAGTGTGGAGAGGAAGGGCAGGTCTATGTCCCTTTATAAAGGCCGAGAATATCGAACGCCTCCTCCCGGGCCTTAAAATTTGCCTATTCCCAAGGAGTTGTACCCTGAGGACGGTTGGGTTACCCACGTTAGTGTCAATAAAAGAATCCCTTAATAAGGGGACACGATCTCTGCTTGGATAAGACGTGTCAATAACAACCACATTTCAGAATGTGGGGCCGCAGGTGAAACAACGGTCCGAAATTACGACCAGACAGATATGACATCATCAGCAGATTGGACTCGCGGAGTATTATGTTCTCTCTATGGTTGCATGTGGTATGTGACAGGTCTGGATACAATCATCACGTCTGGAGACTACCTTGGAGTTCGGAAACAAGGGAACCCTCCTTGCAATGCCGAAGACAAATCTGCGCGCGGGACTCCTCGTCATTGAAGCCAGGTTCAGGGGCTACTGAGGGAGTCCTGGACTAAGGGGTCCTCGGGCGTCCGGCCTGTTAGCCATGGGCCGGACTGATGGGCTGTGAAGATTCGAAGATCGAAGAATGTACCCGTGTCCGGATGGGACTCTCCTTGGCGTGGAAGGCAAGCTTGGCAACCGAATATGAAGATTCTTTTCCTTTGTAACCGACCCTGTGTAACCCTAGATCCTCCCGGTGTCTATATAAACCGGAGGAATTAGTCTGGAAAGGACAAATACTCATTACCATAGACATACAGGCTAGACTTCTAGGGTTTAGCCATTACAATCTCGTGGTAGATCAACTCTTGTAATACTCATATTCATCAAGATCAATCAAGCAGGAAGTAGGGTATTACCTCCATAGAGAGGGCCCGAACATGGGTAATCATTGTGTCCCCTGTCTCCTGTTACCATCGACCTTAGACGCACAGTTCGGGACCCCCTACCCGAGATCCGCCGGTTTTGAAGCCGACAGCGAGCTCTAGGAGGGAGAGGCGACCTTCCTCTGCCCTTGCGCATCTGGCGGCCATGTTGAACATCTCCAGAGCCGAGCACAAGTCCTCGTGTATGGCGAGCTCCTCCTTCATCTTGACATCCTGGACGCCCTCAGAGAATGCCGAAATGATGGCCTCGTCCAACACCTTCGGGATCTTGAGGTGAATGTTTGTGAAGCACTGTATGTACTTGTGCAAGGTTTTGCCCGGCTGCTGCTTGATGCGCCACAGGTCGCTCGTGGCAGGGGTGCGGTCGCGAGTGCCTTGAAAGTTGGAGATGAAGCCCTCACGCAGCTCGTCCCACGAGGAGATCAACCCCACCGGGAGGTTCAGGAGCAAAGAACACGTGCCATCCTTGAGGGCCATGGGGAAGTAGTTCTCCATGACTTTGTCGTTGCCATTCGCCACCTCGATACTAAGCTCGTAGAGCTGGAGGAACTCAGCGGGGTCAGGAGTGCCGCCGTAGCATGGAGGCAGATCCGGCTTGAACTTCGGGCCAGACGACGCGGTGCAGCTCCGGGGTGAATGCACGACAACCTGTCGCACTCACAGGGGCTAGCCGCATGGGAGGAGCCTGATCTTGATGCCCGCGCACCGCCGCCTCTGGTGGCACGCGGTCTTGACGTGGCGATGTTGGAAGTGCGCGCGCTTCCCCTTGGGGCCGCTGCACCACCTGGAAGCTTTCTTCATCGCGCGTCGGCGCCCTACACGGCAGGTCGCACTGGGGTGCCTCACGCCTAGGCTCGGGGTCCATGCCGTGCAGAGGAGGAGGAGGAGGCGCGCCGTGAGCCACGTCGCCCACCAGGGATGGCGGAGGACGAGGAGAAAAGGATGGTGCAGGGGCCTCAACAGCGGCGTTGACAAGCTCGGCGATGCAGGCGAGCCAATCGTCGTAGAGGTCATTGGCTGGACGATAGCGCAGAAGCTCGCGCGCCATGTGCAGCGCAGCCTGTGCATTTGCCTGCCCACGATGAGCATGAGAAGACGATGCCGTGACCGGAGTGGGTGATGGAGTCGCGGTGCGGCCGTCGCGCCGCATGGACGGTGGCAGCAACGAGTCCTGCTGTTCACGGGCAGCAAGGTCGGTGGCGCAGTTAGCCCTCGGGGTAGAGCGGCGTGGCCCAGAGGTGCCGTCTGAGCGACACGGGTGGCCCAGCGCTTGGCACGGACGCGACGCGCGTCGGCCATGGGAACGATGGAACGGCGGCGGAGCGAACGGTGGAAGAGAGGATTCGACAGGCCCCAACCTCGTGTGCCAAATGTCGGATTCAGGGCTCCGCAGACCCAAGAAAGGTTTGACCTCTAGGGCGTATCCGAAGAACTCAACCTCTCCAGCCAACCAGTTCATCACCCCCACAGCCTAGCTCGATGAACAAGGAAGAAGATGGACTCGGTAGTTTTACCCAGGTTTGGGCCACCTTGCGGTGTAAGACCCTACTCCTACTTTGTGGTGGATTTGCCTCACGAGGGGCTGAGGATGAACTAGTACAAGGGAAGAACAACATCGTGAGGTTTGCTCTGGTGGGGGAATGAGTCACCAGGTTCGGATCCTCTTCTACAATGGTGGCTAACCTATACTTATAGTGGCCTTGGTCCTCTTCCTCCCAAACAAAGGCGGGAAGGGATCTCACAGTGGCCAATTTGAAAGGGGGCAAGTAGTACATCTTATCCTGACAAAAGGTGGTCTTCGCTTGCACAGCTTCTGGTTGTGACGCTGCGGTGGGCTTGGTGATGACATCCGTCCTGCCGTCCTGGCGGTCTTGGTCTTGTTGCACTGGAATGTAAACCTTTGCTTGATTCCTCGGGAACCCGCGACTGCGCTTGCCTCCTTAGCATCAAACAGGAAACTAGCTCCTCTATGCTCGATGGCGCCCGCCTGACCTTAGTCGTCATGGCTTGTGTCACCCCAACCTCATGAGGCTGGGCACCTGCATAGGAATCTCCGCTCCTCAGGAGACCGCCTGGGTGACTGCTCCCTCCGGAGGTCTTGGTGTCGCCCGCCTCTCGACGCTTGGCCCCTTGCAAGGGTCTTGTCTTGACGGTCGCGTAGATGGGCCGTACCAGGCCGTGGATGGAGCCATGCCATGGGCCGCAGGTAGGAAAGTCCGGGTACCCTAGTTCACAGAACGCCGACAATATCCCACTCCCGCTAAGGCCCCAGTGGGCCACTGACCACTGGGCCCGCCCCCTTTTAAAAAAGGATTAAAAATATATAAAATATTAATTTATAATTAATTAATTAAGTAATTTTGGTTTAATTAAACTAATCAAAAATTAATCAGCCTAATAACATGTTAGTCAATGAAACAGTCAATGACAGGGGGCCCCACCCCCTGTTGACCAGTCAACATTGACTGGTCAGCTCGGACCCCCTGGACCCACTGTCAGCCTCACATGTACACTATTGGGTACATTTCTGGGTACCACTAGCAATTTAGTCATTTATTTCGAATTAAATTAAATTACAGAATATTAATAAAACTTTGAAAATTAATAGAAAATAATCCTTAACTCGGATGAAAAAAGTTTTATACATGAAAGTTTCTCACAAAATATGACGAATCCGAATACGCTCTCCATTCATCTGTCACGTGCCCCTAGCATAGTGAACATGGAACCGTCCTCCTCCTTTTCACCTGTCCAAAAATGTCAAACTTTGGGAAAACTTTCCCGGATGTTGTCCCCCTTCGCCGGTATCGTGTAACACTACGTTAGAACACCCCTAGCTCTGCCTGTAGTCATGTCATGCATATATGTGCTTTGTATTTACTGTTTATTCCCACTCTTCTCTCCTGTAGACCCCGAGACCGCTGATGATGCCACTGTGATTGACTACGTCGACGAAGACCCTTCTTCCTTTTCAGCAGAGCTTCCAGGCAAGCAAATGCCCCTTGGTCATTCCGATATCGCCCAGTTCATTCTCTCTCATGATTGCATTAAATTTTGCTACTGTAATTGATTTCTCCTATTATGATGCATAGCCTGGTTTTGTAACCCCATGTTGTACCTTACCTGCTTATCCTAAACTGCTTAGCATAGGTTGGTAAGTGATCCATCATTGACCCCTCTCCTTTTCCCAGTTTCCCCGGCTTGTTGACCGATGACTCGATTAACGTGATCGACATCCAGAGCCCAACACATCACTTCACCCCCTTTAGTTGTTTGACTCTGCAGAGCTACTATCGCGTGCCGAGGGTGATACATCGAATAGCGCTCCTGATGATATATCTGTAGTGTAGCTAATTGGTCGTGGATTACGGACGGTGATTCATCCTTCACCACCCCCGATACGACTCTGTCATGCGACTCCTCAAGTGTGAACCTCGAGGGTGATTCCTCATATGTTCGCCTTGACGATGACATCGAGTGGAATCCATCGAGGGTGATTCCTCGGTTTTCCCCCTTGATGCTTTGGACACACCGTTACCTTGAGTTTACTTCAGACCTTGTTAAAGTCGGGCGGGCCTAGTGAGCACCCGCGAGAGATACCTGTGAAAGCCGGGCGTGCCCGGAGAGCACCCGCGAGATGTTACGGTTGCGGCTGACTGTTTAGCGGTATCACCCAGGAAGTGGTGGTAGCTCCGGACTTGTCCAGGCAGCCGCCACTTCTTGTAATAATGCACTAACATGTTTGGGTATTTCTTCTGAGTTGGCCACTAGCCTATACGCGCTAACCACGACGCGAGAACAGATATGGGCACGCGGCGTCGTAGTATAAGCCGAAGCTTTGTCAGACATCCAGTTCAGCATTGTGGCACGGTCGGGTCATGCCGACCATCCGAGGTGGTGCTGGTATCCACCCAGCTCGCAACAACCCGGAGTGCAATCGGCGATGGGCCCAAGACCCCAGAATGCTTAGGATGTAGACCGGCGGGGATCTCTCTACTGAGCCTAGGTAGGGCTGCGATGTGTTGATCTTCCGAGGCCGGGCATTGACCCAAGAAAGTGTGTTCGGCCAAAGTAATCAAGCATGTTGGGAAATGTGGTGCACCCCTGTAGGGAAGTTTATGTATTCGAATAGCCGTGTCCACGGTAATGGACGCTCGGAGTTGTATCCCGATCTATTACAACTTGAAATGGATACTTGAGACATGAGATGGATTTGTTGACTCCGGGATTGATTTCTCGCTAGGAGTCGAGGAAGGATATATGGGCGTTAATACAACAACATGCTTGTTAATTATAAAATGCTATATGTACTCTTCTGAATGCTGCAAGATGCTTGAAGATGCTAGTCTTCGATAGGCTAGGCCTTTCCCCTCTATTCTGGCATTCTGCAGTATAGTCCATAGATACAACCCTTCCATTTGATACCGATGCATACTTAGTATATATTTGATGCTTGAGAGTACTTTGTATGAGTACTTATAATTGCTTTGCTACCCGTTTCCCCCTTTTGTCTTCTTTCCAGTTGTTGCAACCAGTTGGTGCATACCAGGAGCCAGATGCCACCCCTGCCGACTATTACTACTACCCCGTGATACATTCATTTTGCATCATGTTTTCTTACTGTTATTTATAATGTTTTTATCCATAATAATGCTTTTTGGAGTAATTCTAATGCCTTTTCTCTCATAATTTGCAAGGTATACACGAAGAGGGAGAATTCCGGCAGCTGGAAATCTGGACTTGAAAAAGTTACGTCAGGCTACCTATTCTGCACAACTCCAAATGAGCTGAAACTTCACGAGGATTTAATATGGAATATATGAGAATTATTGGAGCAAATAGCTACCAGAGGGGGGCCACGAGGTGGGCACAACCCACCTGGGCGCGCCAGGTAGCCCAGGCACGCCAGGCAGCCCAGGCGCGCCCTGGTGGGTTGTGCTCACCCAGGCCCACTTCCGGTGCCCATCTTCTGGTATATAGGTCATTTTGACCTAGAAAAAATAATGGGAGGACTTTCGGGATGGAGCGCCGCCACCTCGAGGTGGAACTTGGGCAGGAGCATTTTTGCCCTCAGGCAGAGTGATTCCGCCGGGGGAACTTCCCTCCCGGAGGGGGAAATCATCGTCATCATAATCACCAACAACTCTCCCATCTTGGGGAGGGAAATATCCATCAACATGTTCAACAGCACCATCTCATCTCAAACCCTAGTTCATCTCTTGTGTTCAATCTTGTTATCGGAACTATAGATTGGTGCTTGTGGGTGCCTAGTAGTGTTGATTACATCTTGTAGTTGATTACTATATGGTTTATTTGGTGGAAGATTATATGTTCAGATCCATTATGCTATTTAATACTCCTCTAATCATGAGCCTGTTTATCATTTGTGAGTACTTACTTTTGTTCTTCAGGTCACCGGAGAAATCATGTTGCAAGTAATCATGTGAACTTGATATGTGTTCGATATTTTGATAGTATGTATGTTGTGATTCCATTAGTGATGTCATGTGAACGTCGACTACATGACACTTTACCATATTTGGGCCTAAGGGAATGCATTGTGGAGTAGCAATTAGATGATGGGTTACGAGAGTGACAGAAGCTTAAACCCAAGTTTATGCGCTATTCCGTAAGGGACCGATTGGATCCAAAAGTTTAATGCTATGGTTAGAATTTATTCTTAATACTTTTCTCGTAGTTGCGGATGCTGGCAGGAGGGTTAATCATAAGTAGGAGGTTTGTTCAAGTAAGAAGAGCATCTAAGCACCGGTATACCCACATATCAAATTATCAGTGTAGCGAACACAAATCGAACCAACATGATGAAAGTGACTAGATGAAATTCCCGTGTACGCTCAAGAACACTTTGCTTATCATAAGAGACCATTTTGGCTTGTGATTTGCCTCAAAAGGATTGGGCTACCTTGCTGCACTTTTATTACTACTATCGTTACTTGCTCATTATAAATTATCTTGCTCTCAAACTACTCTGCTACTTACAATTTTAGCACTTGCATACATTACCTTACTGAAAACCACAAGTCATTTCCTTCTGCTCCTCGTTGGGTTCGACACTCTTACTTATCAAAAAGAGCTACAATTGATCCCCTGTACTTGTGGGTCATCAAGGATATTTTTGTTGGGGATCGTAGCAGAAATTTAAAATTTTCTACGTATCACCAAGTTCAATCTATGGAGTCATCTAGCAACGAGAGAGAGGGGAGTGCATCTACATACCCTTGTAGATCGCGCGCGGAAGCGTTCAAGAGAACGGGGTTGATGGAGTCGTACTCGTCGTGATCCAAATCACCGATGATCCTAGCGCCGAACGGACGGCACCTCCGCGTTCAACACACGTGTGGAGCGGGGACGTCTCCTCCTTCTTGATCCAGCAAGGGGGGAGGAGAAGTTGATGGAGATCTAGCAGCACGACAGCGTGGTGGTGGAAGTAGCGGGATCCCGGCAGGGCTTCGCCAAGCGCAAGCGGGGAGGAAGAGGTGTCACGGGAGGGAGGGAGGCGCCAGGGCTTGGGGTGATGCTCCCATGCGCCTCCCCACTATATATAGGGGTGGAGGGGGCTGGTTTCTTGCCCTCCAAGTCCATTGGGGCGTTGGTAAAGGTGGGGGAAAGAAATCCCATCATTTCCCTTCCCCACCGATTGTTATCCCCCTTTTTTAGGGATCTTGATCTTATCCCTTCGGGATATGATCTTATTCCTTCTAAGGTGGGATCTTGGTGCGCCTTGACCAGGGGTGTGGGGCCTTGACCCCACTACCCACGTTCATGCGGGTCCCCCCATGCAGGTGGGCCCCACTTCGGAACCTTCTAGAACCTTCCCGGTACAATACCGAAAAATCCCGAACATTTTCCGGTGGCCAAAATAGGACTTCCCATATATAAATCTTTACCTCCGGACCATTCCGGAACTCCTCGTGACGTCCGGGATCTCATCCGGGACTCCGAACAACTTTCGGTTAACCGCATACTAATATCTCTACAACTCTAGCATCACCGAACCTTAAGTGTGTAGACCCTACGGGTTCGGGAGACATGCAGACATGACCGAGACGACTCTCCGGTCAATAACCAACAGCGGGATCTGGATACCCATGTTGGCTCCCACATGTTCCACGATGATCTCATCAGATGAACCACGATGTCGAGGATTCAATCAATCCCGTATACAATTCCCTTTGTCAATCGGTACGTTACTTGCCCGAGATTGGATCGTCGGTATCCCAATATCTTGTTCAATCTCGTTACCGGCAAGTCACTTTACTCGTACCGTAATGCATGATCCCGTGACCAAACACTTGGACACATTGAGCTCATTATGATGATGCATTACCGAGTGGGCCCAGAGATACCTCTCCGTCATACGGAGTGACAAATCCCAGTCTCGATTCGTGCCAACCCAACAGACACTTTCGGAGATACCCGTAGTGCACCTTTATAGCCACCCAGTTACGTTGTGACGTTTGGCACACCCAAAGCACTCCTATGGTATCCGGGAGTTGCACAATCTCATGGTCTAAGGAAATGATACTTGACATTTGGAAAAGCTCTAGCAAACGAACTACACGATCTTGTGCTATGCTTAGGATTGGGTCTTGTCCATCACATCATTCTCCTAATGATGTGATCCCGTTATCAATGACATCCAATGTCCATAGTCAGGAAACCATGACTATCTGTTGATCAACGAGCTAGTCAACTAGAGGCTCACTAGGGACATGTTGTGGTCTATGTATTCACACATGTATTACGATTTCCAGATAACACAATTATAGCATGAACAATAGACAATTATCATGAACAAGGAAATATAATAATAACCATTTTATTATTGCCTCTAGGGCATATTTCCAACAATTTTCTGGCGCGTTGCCGAGGAATGAAGCGCCTTTGGTAAGGAAACATATATATAGTGTGCTGAAATTTATTTTCACTTGGCACTATGCAAAACAATCCTTTGAAGGGTTTGTTCGGGGTATCTTCACCTCGTCGGGAACCACAATTAGCTACCCCTAAACCTATTGCACCTACTGAAAATATTGAATATGAAATTCCATTGGGTATGATAGAGAGACTGCTAGCTAATCCTTATGTAGGAGATGGAACCAACATCCTAATATGCACTTGATATATGTAGAACAAATTTGTCGACTGTTTAAGCTTGCAGGTTTACCCAGGGATGAAGTTATGAAAAAGGTTTTCCCTTTATCTTTGAAGGGAAAAGCATTGGCATGGTATAGGCTATGCGATGATATTGGATCTTGGAATTGGAATCGTTTGAAATTGGAATTCCACCAAAAAAATTATCCTATGCATCTAGTTCATCGTGATCGCAATTATATATATAATTTTTGGCCTCTTGAAGGAGAAAGTATCGCTCTAGCTTGGCGGAGGCTT
The DNA here is from genome assembly GCF_002575655.3 of Aegilops tauschii subsp. strangulata. Lineage (NCBI taxonomy): Eukaryota > Viridiplantae > Streptophyta > Magnoliopsida > Poales > Poaceae > Aegilops > Aegilops tauschii. The sequence continues at coordinate 269,937,621 of NC_053037.3, read as the reverse complement.
AAGTCAATGTTATATTCATGCCCCAACCATGAGCTCTCAAGAGAAATTATTATCCAGAAGTTTTATGCTTGGATTTCTCGTAATGATCAAACCATGCTTGATACTTCTTGTGCTGGTTCTTTTATGAAGAAGACTATTGAATTCCGGTGGGATCTTTTGGAAAGAATTAAACGCAACTCTAAAGATTGGGAACTCGGTGAAGGTAAAGATTTAGGTATTAAACTTAAGTATGATTGTGTTAAATCTTTTATGGATACCGATGCTTTTCAAAAGTTTAGCACTAAATATGGACTTGACTCTGAGATAGTAGCCTCCTTTTGTGAATCATTTTCTACTCATGTTGAACTCCCTAAAGAGAAGTTGTTTAAATATCACCCACCTATTAAAGAAGAAATTAAAGAACTGGTACCAGTGAAAGAAGAAACTATACTTTATAATGTTGATCCAGTTGTTCCTTCTGCTTATATTGAGAAACCATTGTTCCCTGTTAGGATAAAGGAACATGCTAAAGTTTGAACTATGGTTAACAAAATCTATATTAGAACACCTAAACCTGATGAACAAATCAAAGTAGAACCTAGCATTGCTATGGTTAAAGATCTCTTAGAAGAAGATATGGATGGGCATGTTATTTACTTCTATGAAGAAGCTGCTAGAATTGCCAAACCAGATAAAAAAGATAAACATAGACCTGTTGTTGGCATGCCTGTCATCTCAGTTAAAATAGGAGATCACTATTATCATGGTTTATGTGACATAGGTTCAAGTGTGATTCCTATTCCTTACACCTTATATCAAGAAATTATGAATGACATAGTCGCAGAAATAGAAGACATAGATGTTACTATTAAACTTGCTAATAGAGACACTATATCACCAATTAGGATTGTTAGAGATGTTGAAGTCTTGTGTGGGAAAATAAAATACCCTACTGGTTTTCTTTTCTTGGTTCCCCGCAAGATGACTTTTGACCCATTATCTTTGGTAGACCTTTCTCGAACACCGTTAATGCTAGAATAGACTATGAGAAACAACCTGTCGGTGTTAGTTTTGGTGTTGAGTCTCATGAGTTTAACTTTTCCAAGTTTAGTAGAAAGCTTCATGAAACAGAATTGCCTAGTAAGGATGAATTAATTGGTCTTGCTTCTATTGATGTTCCACCTACTGATCCTTTAGAACAATATTTGCTAGACCATGAAAATGATTTACATATGCATGAAAGAAATGAAATAGATAAAAGTTTCTTTGAACAACGTCCTCTGCTTAAACACAATTTGCCTATTGAAACTCTAGGAGGTCCTCCTCCACCTCAAGGTGATCCTGTGTTTGAATTAAAACAATTGCCAGACACTTTGAAATATGCTTATGTTGATGAAAAGAAGATATATCCTGTTATTATTAGTGCTAATCTTTCAGAACATGAAGAAGAAATATTATTGAAAGTTCTAAGGAAGCACGGAGATGCTATTGGATATACTCTTGATGATTTAAAGGGCATTAGTCCCACTCTATGTTAGCACAAAATTAATATGTAACCTGATGCTAAACCCGTTGTTGATCACCAACGTCGGTTAAATCCGAAGATGAAAGAAGTGGTAAGAACGGAAATATTAAAACTTCTGGAAGCAGGTATAATCTATCCTATAGCTAATACTAGATGGGTAAGTCATGTTCATTGTGTTCCTAAGAAAGGAGGTATAATTGTTGTTCCTAATGATAAGAATGAACTTATCCCACAAAGAATTGTTACATGCTACAGAATGGTAATTGATTTTAGAAAATTAAACAAAGCAACTAGAAAAGATCATTACCCTTTGCCTTTTATTGATCAAATGCTTGAAATATTATCAAAGCACACACACTTTTTCTTCCTTGATGGATATTCTGGCTTTTCACAAATACCTATTTCCCAACCTGATCAAGAAAAGACCACTTTTACTTGTCCCTTTGGAACATATGCTTATAGACGTATGCCTTTTGCTTTATGTAATGCACCTGCTACCTTTCAAAGATGTATGACCGCTATATTTTCTGACTTTTGTGAAAAGATTGTTGAGGTTTTCATGGATGAGTTCTCTGTTTATGGGAAGTCTTTTGATGATTGTTTAAGTAATCTTGATCGAGTTTTGTAGAGATGTGAACAAACAAATCTTGTCTTGAATTGGGAGAAGTGCCACTTTATGGTTAATGAAGGCATTGTTTTGGGTCATAAACTTTCTGAAAGAGGTATTGATGTGGACAAAGCTAAGGTTGATGCAATTGAGAAAATGCCGTGTCGTTAAGATATAAAAGGTATTCGTAGTTTCCTAGGTCATGTTGGTTTCTATAGGAGATTTATCAAAGACTTCTCAAAAATTTCTAGGCCTCTTACTAGTCTCTTGCAAAAGGATATTCCTTTTGTTTTTGATGATGATTGTTTAGAAGCTTTTGAAACACTCAAGAAAGCCTTAATTTCTGCACCTATTGTTCAACCACCTGATTGGAACTTGCCTTTTGAAATTATGTTGATGCTAGTGATTATGCTGTTGGTGTTGTTCTAGGACAAAGAGTTGATAAGAAATTGAATGTTATTCATTATGCTAGTAAAACTCTAGACAGTGCTCAAATAAATTATGCTACTACTGAAAAAGAATTCTTAGCAGTGGTGTTTGCTTGTGATAAATTTATACCTTATATTGTTGATTCCAAAGTAACTCTTCACACAGACCATGCTGATATTAAATATCTTATGGAAAAGAAAAATGCTAAACCTAGGCTTATTCGGTGGGTTCACTTATTACAAGAATTTGATTTACATATCATTGTAGAAAAGGAGCTGAGAACCTAGTAACTCATAATTTATCTAGGCTTGAAAATGTGCTTGATGACCCACTACCTATTGATGATAGTTTTCCTGATGAGCAGTTAGCTGCAATAAATGTTGCTCACAGTACTCCTTGGTATGCTGATTATGCTAATTACATTGTTGCTAAATATTTACCACCTAGCTTTACATACCAACAGAAGAAAAAATCTTCTATGATTTAAGACACTACTTTTGGGATGGCCTACATCTTTATAAAGAAGGAGTAGATGGTATTATTAGACGTTGTGTACCTGAGCATGAACAAGGACAAATCCTACGGAAATGTCACTCCGAAGCTTATGGAGGGCATCATGCTGGAGATAGAACTGCTCACAAGGTATTGCAGTCTGGATTTTATTGGCCTACTCTCTTCAAGGATGCCCGTAAGTTCGTCTTATCTTGTGATGAATGTCAAAGGATAGGTAATATCGTTATTCGTCAAGAAATGCCTATGAATTATTCACTTGCTGTTGAATCATTTGATGTTTGGGGATTTGATTACGTGGGACCTTTTCCTTCCTCTAGGATTTCGGCATGTATAGCAAGTCCAATAGTAACTTTTTTTCAAGCTCTCTATCCAGTAGTAGTACTAGTGGAGTACTGACAACATCTGCAGTATAGTATGGAATGATCCTAGTACTAGTACTAGTATACTAACACTCGGCCGACCTCACACTCTCAATAAATTTCTTGGAATCTGTGCTACAATCTCCCCATCCATCCATCCACATCTCTCTTCGTAATTCAGCTGACGCGGACGGTGGAGGGGGAGGGACGTCCCACTCCGAGGGGGGTGAGGGAATCCTGGATTAGGGGGTCCTCAGGTTTCCGGGGTGTGTGATATGGGCCGGACTGATGGGCCGTGAAGATACATGGTAGAACACCTTCCCCCATGTCGGGATAGGATTCTCCTATGCGTGGATGGCAAGATTGGCGTCCGGATATGATATTTCTTTCTTCTGCAAGCCGGCTATGTACAACCCTAGGCCCCTACGGTGTCTATATAAACCGGAGGGTTTAGTCCGTAGAGGCTATCGGAAGTCATATAGGCTAGACATCTAGGGTTTAGCTATTACGATCTCGAGGTAGATCAACTCTTGTAACCCCCATACTCATCAAAGTCAATCAAGCAGGAAGTAGGGTTTTAACTCCATTAAGAGGGCCCGAACCTGAGTAAACATCGTGTCCCCATTGTCTCATGTTACCTTTGATCCTCAGACGCACAGTTCGGGACCCCCTACCCGAGATCGGCCGGTTTTGACTCCGACATTGTTTCTTTCATTGAGAGTTCCACTATGTCATAGACAGAAGGTTCGATGGCTTGTTTGATCATCAACAACGATGTTGTTTCCAGGGCAACTTTCCTCCCTGGTCAACTTTTTGTGTTTGGCATCTTCGCTCTTCGTGCCAATTCCAATCAGCCACCTTGAACAGATCGACAACTACGTCCCTGGTCATTAGATCAGGTTCGGAAATCTGAATTACCTCGCTGATATCCGAGGAGACTTAATCTTCGAAGGATTCTCGGCCCCGACCGCTCCTCACCTACAAGAAGGAAAGCCATCGGATCCACTATCTAGCCTCGTGCGAGAGTCGGCAATCATCCCTGCCCTGGCCTTAGATCCAGAGCAGACCACCTCATCCGAAGATGGGAGTTTTAAACCCACCGGACTCTCTCCTACTATGGAACACCCTGCTGGAGACCCAGAGGCGGCTACGTTGTCGGCAAGCCTGGAATCCAGCAGGACTCTCCTTGTCATCGGAGATCCGAAGTAAGCTCTGGAAGCTAGCTCTGACTCTCAAAGTCTCCGCCCATTGAGCACGACCAAGTGGCATGTACCATGCCCGGCCCCACAGGGCCTCGGTTCCCCGTCTGGCCTTCGCTCCTAAGCGTGGCCTTGCACTTAATGCGATCCCTCGCCATGACGGAAGTATTGCTTCAGAACAACGCCCAGCCCCAACTAGAGGCTGAGTGCAGGGAATTTTGCGTCCCACCCACCACCCACATGGTAGCCACTGTCGAAGACTTAACCGACATGTTCGACTACGCCTCCGAAGACATCGACGATATGGATGACGATGCTGGAGCCGAACCAGGCCAAAACCCGCCTATCACTGGGCGTTGGACCGCCACTTCTACATACGATGTATACATGGTGGATACACCCAAAGAGGACGACGATGGCAATGAGGATCCGATCGAGGACAAGCCCGTCGAGGTACCACCAAAGCGTCAATGTCAGCAGCGCCATTCACGATCGCGGCGGGAAAAAGATAGTAATACCGGCACCCGAGACAATGACACTCCGGAGAATGCCGAAGACTCTGACCACCCCATCAAGCCTGCCATAGAACAGGATGATTGGGAAGACGGACAAGTCAATCCAGACAAACTTGCCGAGAAGGAGGAGTTGGAGGATAGTAACTACCTACCGGCCTCCGAGGAAGAACTCAGCCTCGGCAACGAAGATTTCATCATGCCAGAGGAACCCCTCGAGCAAGAACGCTTCAAGCGACAGCTCATCGCCATGGCGAGGAGCCTCAAAAAGAAACAGCAAGAGCTTCAGGCCGAACAGGGTACGCTCAACGAAAGATGGACCCAGGTCCTAGCTGCTGAGGAATATGTCCTCGAGCGCCCAACAAAGAGTTATCTGAAGTGTCAGCTACTGCCACAATTCGATGACGAGGCCCTTGAGCCAATACCATCAAGATATAATCATGCTGATGATCCAGACCGACCACCACACGGATGAGACAAAGTGGCTGCTTAAGCCAAACACCAATCCGCACCACCTCGTCATAGAGGCAAAGAGGTAGCGGCTCCAGGATACACCTACGACTTACGCCGGGACCTGGACAATAGAGCCGGTCAGGCTAGATCAATCTATGGATCAAGGGGGCGTGCCCCAACGCGAGATGACGGCCATCAAGCTTGGCGCGATAGGCATAACCTCACACGGGCTGAAAACCGATCTCAGATATCATCCGAACTTCGTGGTGACGTTGCCCGATACAGAGGTGCCGCACACCCCTTATGCTTTACCGATGAGGTAATGCAGCACCAGTTTCCAGAAGGGTTTAAACCCGTAAACATTGAAGCATACGATGGAACGAGAGATCCCGCAGTATGGATTGAAGATTTCCTTCTCCATATTCACATGTCTCGCGGTGACGATCTCCATGCCATTAAATACCCCCCTAAAACTAAACAGACCAGCACAGCACTGGCAAAACAGCCTCCCAGAGAACTTTATTGGCAGCTGGGAAGATTTGGAGGATGCGTTTCGAGACAACTTCCAAGGTACTTATGTCTGGCCTCCGAATGCCGATGACCTTAGTCACAAAGTCCAGCAACCCGGAGAGCCAGCCCGCAAACTCTGGACTAGGTTCTTAATTAGAAAGAACCAAATCGTCGAGTATCCGGATGACGAAGCCCTCGCGGCCTTTAAACATAGCATCCGCGACGAATGGCTCCCCCGACACCTCGGTCAGGAAAAGCCGAAGTCTATGTCAGCTCTTACCACACTCATGACCCGCTTCTGCGCGGGAGAAGATAGCTGGTTGGCTCGTAGAAGCAACAGTACCAGCAACCCTGGCACCTCCGAAGCCAGGGGTGGCAACGGCAGGCCAGGACGCAAAAAACATAAGCATCGAAACAACAATGAAAAAACTGAGGACACAGCGGTTAACGCCGGATTCAGCGGCTTTAAATCCGGCAGCAGAAGAAGCCATTCAAAGGGAATAAAGATGGTCCACCTAATTTGGACAAAATACTCAATCGGCCTTTCCAGATTCATGGCACCCCTGACAAGCCTACCAATCATTCCAACTGAAACTCTTGGGTCTTCAAATAGGCCGGTAAGTTAAATACCGAACATAAGGGAAAAGGTCCGCCAAGCGAGGAAGACGATCAGCCCCACCCACCAAACACAGGGGGACAAAAGAAATTTCCCCCTGAGGTGAAAATAGTGAATATGATATATGTCACGCATATCCCTAAGAGGGAGCGCAAGCGCGCACTAAGGGACGTCTACGCTGTAGAGCTTGTCGCCCCTAAATTCAACCCGTGGTCGGCTTGTCCGATCACCTTCGATCGCAGGGACCACCCGACCAGTATCCGTCATGGAGGTTCGGTAGCCGTGGTCCTCGATCTAATCAGCGACGGATAACATCTTACTTGAGTCCTTATGGACGGCGGCAGCAGTCTTAACCTGATCTGTCAAGACACTGTCTGTAAAATGGGTATTGACCCATCAAGAATCAGCCTAGTAACACCACCTTTAAAGGAGTGATACCCGGCGTCGAGGCCCGCTGCACGGGTTCATTAACATTAGAAATAGTCTTCGGTTCACCAGATAACTTTCGAAGCGAAGACTTGATCTTCGACATTGTCCCCTTCCGCAGTGGTTATCATGCACTGCCCGGACGAACTGCCTTTGCCTACTTCAATGCAGTCCTGCATTATGCTTACTTAAAGCTCAAAATTCCTGGACCTCGTGTTGTTATCACATTAAATGGAAACATGGAGCGCTCCCTCCATACTGAGAAGCACACCGCAGCCCTTGCAGCCGAGGTACAGAGCGGCCTCATCAAGCCGAATAAATCATCAGCCATCAAGGCCCTGGACACCGTTAAGCGAGTCCGGCCTACTCCACAGAATGAAAGCTCCGTGGATCCAGAGCTAGACTAGCAGTCTCGCCTCCGTCGATCGCCCCACACAACCGTGGCATATGTACAGCGTGTGCATAATTATGCACTCAAAATACCCTGGGCAACGACGGAGGCACACGGCGGACAAGGTCTATAGTGCAGCTTGCCCTATTTGACCCTAACCTTTCTTCTTTGATCTTTTTTCCATACCATAGGTGCATTAAAACCTAGCTATCCTATGGTCGTGCAAGGGCTCTTTCCGGGCCCCTTTCGTATAAACGACCATGGATCGCTCCTCTCAAAGGATTTTTCTAGCAAGGAGAAACGGCGCAGACGTGTGATAGGACATCAATGAGATCTTCAAGAGTACCTTTTTTAGGCCCCGTATACAGCTTCCCCTTGTGTACAAATTTTGGCATGTAAACTAGCTTTGATCTTTATGGCATTATCTGTAATAGCACGTTTTGACGTATCAATCAGATTATAATGGAACAGTTTTTTACCAACCCCTGTTCGGTATTGGTTTATTTCACAAATCTGCATTCCTTCTTTGCGTCGGATTGCCATATATACTTCCGTACGGCTTAAATGCCAGGGGCTCTATTCGGCCACACATATTTTCAAAAAGTCCGAACACTTCTAGAGTCTACTTCGGTGTCCCGAATATTGCATTATATGCATCCGTTCTGAATCATGTCTTTGGTCAATAGTTGGGTTGCCCGGCTCCTGTGATTACTACCTTATGTTCCGCTTGTTTGGCTAGGGTAGTAAAGGGAGAACTACTGCGATTGTGTTTCTGGTTCGTCCTATCAAACACCTCAGTAGAGAAAGCCGAAATCTGACTGTCATGATATGGTGAGAGCTGGTCGGCGATTCGGCGGCTTACTATAAATCTCTTGTGGTTTCTTCCGTATTATATGAAGGATTGTCCTTCGTCCATTCACGCGCCTAAGGCATCCTTGTTCGGATAGACGCATACGCACCTGGGGCTAGTACTTAGTCCAACCGTCAAACTCCTATGGCTAAGTGAAAGTAATAAAGCCGCATAGTCTGATTGCCTGGTTCGCTGCGCAGACACCTCCTTCACGGACCAAGACATTGGGTCAAGTGTGATCGTGCGCTATTCCGAACACCCCCGTAGCATCTACGTGGGGGCTGAAGCTGACGACTGGCAAACTCTCAAGATTAAAAAATGGCCGCCCAGGGGGAAAGTAATTTCAGATAAACACATACATATATCACAGGCCTTGTTTCATAACACATAGTCTGGATAAATATATTACATACACTCAAACATGATATCCTTTGAGCATTGGCCCTCTACTAATCGGGCACCCTCCAGGACGTTGTCAAAATACCACTCTGGCTTGCGGTGGTACTTGCCTTTAGGTGGGCCCTCAGTCGCCATAACGGTGGCCTTCATCTTCGCCCAGTGCATCTTGACACGGGCAAAGGCCATCCGCGCACCCTCTATGTATGCCGAGCGCTTTACGGCTTCAACCTGGGGCAGCGCGTCGATGAGTCGCTTCACCAGGCCGAAGTAGCTGCTAGGAATGGGTTCGATTGGCCATAGACGCATTATGACGTCCTTCATGGCCTAGCTAGACATCCTATGCAGCTCCGCCAGTTGCTTCATCTAGTTGTTCAAAAGCACCGGGTGTTCCGGTGCCAGGAACTGTGACCAGAAGAGCTTCTCCGTTGAGCTCCCCTTCTGGGCTCTGAAGAATTGCGCGGTGTTGGTGGCACTTCTCGGTAGATCCGCAAAGGCGTCTGGAGAACTCCATAGTCAAGTGAGCAAGGCATATCTCTGACCCCCAAATATACTCTGCAAGAGAAAGGGCTTACCAGCCGCTATCTGTTCGGCCTGCCGAATCTCCTCCCGAGCACCCCGGGCCTCGGTCCACGCTTCTTTGACCTCCTGAAGGTCCTTGGCGAGATCGGCCGCTTGGGCCGTATTCTTCTCCTCCAAGGCCTCGCACTTGCCGGCGGCGTCCTTCAGCTCTTGCTCCACCTCGGCCACCCTCTCCTCGTACTGGCGGCGGGCGACCTATTCGGTCTTTAAATCCATAGCCGCTTTGTCAGCGGCCGCCTTGCTCGCCTTCGCCTCCTCCTTGGCTTGGGCAAGGGCGCTCTTGAGGGACTCGACCTCGGCCGTGCTACCTGCACCCATAATCATGCGTTAACCTCTGACTTTGCCTATCACCTCAATATATATGATCAAACTCTTTTCATAATACGCACATACCTTGCGCCTCATCGAACCGCTTGTTAATGCGGTCGATCTCATCATTTGCCACCTTCAGCTTTCGATTGAGATCAGAAACTTCAGCGGCCTGGGCGGTTGCCGCCAACAGGGAAGCCTGTTATAAAACAAAAAAGTACATCACCTCTTCCGAATACTAGGTGATCCTCTGTTCGGCTTTTTTCAAAACAGAACACAGTCTCAGGGGCTACTATCTATATACAGGCATATTTCCTTCATATGAAAAGCGTCTAAGAGTATTACGTCGCATACCTCGAATCTTGTTAGCAGGCTGGTGAAGGCTTCGTTCAGCTCGCTCTTGGTGGATCGAACCTTCTCAACCACCACACCCATTAGGGTGCGGTGGTCCTCCATGATGGAAGCACGTCGTAGTGCCTCCACCAGAGTGTTCGGCGCCTATGGATTAGTGGAGGTCGTCGCCGGAGTTGATGCTCCCCCTCCTTCGAAGGGGGTTGCTCGCTCGATTCCGGAGCCATATGGGTATCCGAAATAGTGTTCCGCTGGGGACCGGACTGGTTAGGGCCCCCACCGTCAGTCTCCATGGGGGTTGCACCCCCATGTTCTCGGCAGCCGAGGCCTCACCCTCAGGCGCTGTATTGGCAGCCTTCCTCACCTCTCTGTGGACCGGAGAGGCCCTTCAAGACAACACTTCGATGTCATCCGCGATGGTTGGAGGAGAGGCTTGCGGAGGTGTCTCGCTCTCCACCATCTCTCGTGCCAGAGAGTTCCCCTCAGATAGCGGTGGTTGGGGGAGGTCGCGGGCAGGACTGAAATATACACAACATAATATGTTATATTAAAACCATAAAAGACCAGATATATATAAAGTATCCTTTGATACTTATGATGTGGCCAGGGGCTTTCCCCTGGGGCGCATCTTGGGGACGTGTTCGGCATCCGAATCCGAACCATCCGAGAGGGTTTTCTTCTCCCTCTTGGACACCCCCTCCTCCGGGTCAGTGGAGGCTTGCCTTTTCTTTTTCCTCCCCTTCAGGGGAGAGTCACTTTCCGCCTCCTCCTCCTCTTCGTCTTCATCTCCCTCGTGGGAGGAGGGGACTTCAGTCTCTCCCGACACTGCGTATGAAGTACCCTTACGGCAGAGGCCGCCCTTGGCCTCTTTGCTCTTCTTCTTGGACTTCTTCTCCGGCGCCTGATAGGGCGCTGGAACCAGCATCTTCATGAGCTAGGGTGTGGCCAGATCTTCAGGCAGCAGTGCCGGACACTTGATCCGCTCCGCCTTCGCTGTGCAGCCCTGTGAGAGGGACGAAAAACTCATTATGCCTAAGAATTTATGGAGCAAGTGTATGTTCGAATAACATGCTTACCAGAGTGGCCGGAGTCGCGCTGTCGAGGCCGATGTCTTCGGTCTTCTTCGGCCACGTCTTCTGGGCCTTGAAGAGCAGCTTCCAGATCTCTTCGGGCATTGTGCCGAAGAAGCGCTGTAGGGTCCGGGGACCTTCCGGATTGAAGTCGCACATATGGAGAGTCTGTAGTTGGCAGGGGAGGATCCGGCGGAAGAGCATCACCTGAATGACGTCAGTGAGACTGGTGTTCTTGTTTATCATGTTTTTGATATGCTTTTGCAATGTCAGCACTTCCGTGGTCGACCACCAGTCCAAACCCTTGTTGGTCCACGACGCGAGCCGCATAGGGGGTCCGGATATAAATCAGGAGTGGCCGCCCATCTGGCGCCGCGGGGTTCGGTGATGTAGAACCACTCCTGCTGCCACACCTTGACGGTCTCCACAAAGGCCCCTTTAGGCCAAGTGGTGTTGGGGAGCTTGCTCACCATGGTGCCGCTGCAGTCCGCATGCTGCCTGTAGACCATCTTCGGCTTCACATTGAAGACTTTTAGCCATAGGCCGGAGTGTGGGGGTATGCGGAGTAGCGCCTCGCACACGACGATAAACGCCAAGATGTGGATGAAAGAATTTGGGGCTAGATCCTGGAAATCTAGCCCATAGTATAACATGAGGTCACGGACAAAGGGGTGGAGGTGAAACCCTAGTCTGCGGAGGAAGTGAGGGATGAACACAACCCTTTCGCCGGGCTCCGGGGTGGGGATAACTTGCTCGTTGGCAGGGAACCTGTGTGCGATGTCCGCAGATAGGTACCCCGCCTCCCGGAGCTCCTTGACATCCTGCTCCGTGATGGAGGAGGTCTCCCACTTGCCCTTCGAGCCAGATCCATACATGGCGAGAGAGGTTGGTGGCGGTGGGAAAGATTGAAACTTGGGCGCTGGAGCTTGAGGATGGGAAAACAGGAGAAGGAAGAAGGCGTGGGGAGAAAAGAGGGATCTTTATCCACTTATATAGGCAGTGAATATCAAGCGCCCCCCCCCCCATGAGCCTTAAAGCTCACCTGTTCCCAAGGGTGGTGCGAATGGCACGGTTGGATTACCCAAACCCGTATTGATGAGGATCCCGCTAAAGGTGGACACGTTCTCTATTTTGATAAGACATGTCAATAGAGGTCGCGCCTCGAAACGCGAAGCGGGAGGCCAAAAAACGGTTCGAAATGTTAAAGAGGCCAAATGTGGCATTGCGCGGGCAAAGTTGTCAGTTGACAGACATCATATTTTTCCTTCGTGGTTGAGGGTTGTGACTGTCATGCAGAGGCGGACACAGTTCTTTTATTCAGAAGATTGCTTCGAAGTATTCGGGAGGAGGAACCCGCCTTGCAATGCCGAAGACAATCTGCGTGCCGAACATATCGTCATTGAAGACTGGTTCAGGGGCTACTAAGGGAGTCCTGGATTATGGGGTCCTTGGGTGTCCGGGCTGTGTGATATGGGCCAGACTAATGGGCCGTGAAGATACAAGGTATAAGGCATTCCCCTATGTCCGGATAGGACTCTCCTATGCGTGGATGGCAAGATTGCCATCCGGATATGTAATTTCCTTCTTTTGCAAGCCGACTCTGTACAACCCTAGGCCCCTCAGGTGTGTATATAAACTGGAGGGTTTAGTCCGTAGAGGCTATCAGAATTCATATAGGCTAGACATCTAGGGTTTAGCGATTACGATCTCGAGGTAGATCAACTCTTGTAACCCCCATGCTCATCAAAGTCAATCAAGCAGGAAGTAGGGTTTTACCTCCATTAAGAGGGCCTGAACCTGGGTAAACATCGTGTCCCCATTGTCTCCTGTTACCTTCGATCCTCAGACGCACAGTTCGGGACCCCCTACCCGGGATCGTCCGGTTTTGACACCGACAGGGGGTGGGTGGGGAAAGTTTGCCTACCGTCGGTTGTCTAGGAACTGTAGTCCCACAAGCGAGCAATAACATAAGATGAAGCGTGTTCCATTCGATGAGCGACGTGCAAGTTCTGTCGTACTGGGGTGCAACACGAACGCGACAAGAGTGATATGCACCGTCCATTCCTTATGAACTTGCATACTTCAAGTACTCCTTCTTTTTTAACAAAGTATAGATGCAAAGCGCTCATACATACGCACATACACTCTACCCTATGAACACACACACGCACAACCTACCCTACGAGCACCTTTGAGAGACTGAGCCGGTGTCGGTAAAACAAACATTTAAGTTTGTTGCCCAGACTTGTACACAGGCGTGTTGGCGTCAAGCAATTACACCAACATGCAAATCAAGGCCAAGCTAGGGAAGCAGCTCTTTGAGAGATCACAGAGCGGATCAAGAAGACCAAGACAAACCTAGACAGCAAGACATCACCTTGGGAAAGCCTCCCTTGCCGGGCATGGGAGCCTGGCCGGGTCGAGGCCGCCCCAAGGACAAGTCTAAGATTTCCCCGGCAGGCTTGCCGGGTCCACCAAGGGCAAATCTCCCCGCCAAGGCTCCACCGCTCCACTGCACCACGACGCAAATCACCTATCAATGTGGTGTCGATCCATCAAGATGATTAACTGGCTTCCACTAGGCACGTGGCATCCATTTATAAGACATATTACCCTCATATGACACCATCGAGAGGCGTGTCAAGCAGATAAGCAGAAGATGGTTAAGTGACACAGCAGGCTTGCCGGGCTACATCCTCAGCATGACACCTAGTAGAGCATTTAATGCACTTTGTCCTAATTGCCAGAGTTAGGTATGATAGCATTGTTAGCTATCTAATCACTAGATAATGACTGCTTTGCCACCATGGTTACCCCTTGAGGTATAAAAGGAGGGCCATGGCAAACTAGCAAAGGATTCAGACCCTTGCATACTTGTACGCGCGTAGGTTCTCTCCCCGAGGCTACCTGGCCGGGCTCGAGCATTGTGCATTCTTTGGGTTCTTCCATCAAATCCACCAAAGCAGCAGTAGGGTTTTACACCTCACGTCGGCCCGAACCTGGGTAAAAACCGCCCGTGTCATCGCCTTCGCGTTGCTTCATTACTTCCACTCTTTGTGCAATGTGATCGTCCCCCTTGCTGAACCACAAGGGGCTCATGGCCCCATAGGTGATCGTGTTCACCCACAACTTCTTTGGCGCGCCAGGTAGGGGGGAGCGCTTGCGCGAACCCGAGATTGCGAACAGTGCGTCAATCTTCATCATCGTCTTCTTCATCGTCAGTTTCATCGTCCATGGCGCCCAAGAAGAAGCCCGACGCAATAGCTCATCCTTCCACTTTGAATGCCCCTTTGCACGCAACCGCTGAAGCCGTAGGCGCTGCAGCGGTGTTGGGGGAGGCGAGTGCTATAGGTGATAGGACCAGCGCGGGCGGTGCTGTCGTTGTGTCCCCTATGGTCGAAGCTGCAGTAGAAGACGTCGGAGGAGGGCAACATCAACAACATCCCGACGGCCATAACCCACAGATGGGGCGGGCAGAACGTTCAGTCTCTACCTCCCCACCGCGCTACTGGGTGTAGCCGCAGTGACAACGCCCACTCTGGCGCAAGCCCTGATCCTCTAGTAGCACGTGCCACAGGTGCGGCTACTGGGGGCTCGCCTTGCCCAAAGCAAGGAGAGCAAGCTAGAGTGCTGAACAGGGTCGCCAATCCTCGGGCACACTCTACTCATCATCAAACTGCCTTGGCGACCGGCTCCCAGCGGAGAGAATGCGGCATCGCCCCTGCAGGTACTACCAGGAGTCGAGCAACGTTGTTGTCTGAAACATCATCTATGCCAAGCACAACTTCAGAAGCCATGGCGCGAGCCCAACTCCTGTTGAGATTTCCATCAGCAGCTAATCAAATAGATGAGTGGAGAGCCACCATCCAGAGTTTGATCGGCTTCGCTGAAGCAAAAACTCTCAGCAGGCAAGGCCATCGCAGCACCAACGAACAACAACAGCAGCCCGGACTGCTAGCCGTGTTGAGGGGGCCACACCAACGGTGCAGTCCCCTCTGCGGCAGCAAACCCAGAGGCAGCAACAAGAGCAACACGATCATGAGCCCGATGAAGCATCAATGGCCTCGTCCGATCAACGGGCCCGTCGAGATCAGCGGCAAGTCCTGGAAGATTGGCGGAGGGAAGATGCACGCATCACTATAGAGCGGCGCCAAGAGACCCGCCGTCAATATGACAGGTGCAATGGCCTTGACATCAACGAACCCATGCCCAGTGAGGGCGGGTACTTACCTTTTGAGGTTGGGTGCCCTGCCCTCACTCGCGAGCTGCGGCAAGTCCGTTGGCCATCTACCCATGTTTTCAAGCGAGAATTGCCAGACAAATATGATGGAAAGCTAAACCCGGCAGAGTTCTTGAGAATTTACACGATTGTTGTTCAAGCCGTTGGGGCAGGGATGAGAAGGTGTTTGCCAACTACTTCCCTTTGGCGCTCAAGCAAAACTTGAGGTCATGGTTAATGCACCTACCAGAGAATTCCATTTCATCATGGGCTGACTTGTGCAATGAATTTGTTGGCGCCTTCACGGGCGGCCATCAAAAGAACCAGGACGGCCCAGTGATTTGCAAGTCATTCCACAGAAGGAAGGGGAAAGTTTGCGGAAGTATATGCAGAGGTTCAACGAAGTGCACCACAACATTCCAGAGATCCACCCGACAACTGTAATTGTCGCATTCCAGTCAAAAGTGCGCAATAGAAGGATACATTGCAAAATGATCGTCCGGTTGCCCAAAACTGTGAATGAGTTATACACCTTGGCGGATAAATGTGCCCGTACGGAGGAAGGGAGGCGACTCACCGGGGAGGAGGACGGCATCAAAGTTGATTCAGAGGATGACAACGAGGCCACTAACCTAAAGAGGAAGAACCAAAAGCGCAACAAGAAGCACAAGGAGGAGTCAGTATTGGCCGTTGAAGGCTCTGGCAACCCTGGTACTCGCAAGAAAGCCAAAACTGACGCCCCCGGCAAGGAAGTAGCCGCGTGCGCTGATTGCCGGGAGGCTGCGGTGGCAGAGAAAGTTGGGAAGTCCGATGGGCCATATTGCAAAATCCACCGAACCAAGGGCCATGATCTCTACGAGTGTCATCAAGTCGAGCAACTTGTCAAGAAGCAGAAAGTTGAATATGAGAAGCGCGACAAGGAAGATACTAGGAAGATGCTGCTGAGAAGGGCCGTGGTAGTGGAGGAGGCTGTCGCGGCAAGGCCCGGCAACAGAAGGAAAAGCCAGATAGAGGCCATGAGAAGAAGGAAGGTGATGATGAGAGGGATGAAGGAGATGAAGAAGAAACTAGTGAGCAAGAATTCCAGAAAGCGACTGAAGCTATGTGCATTGACGGACGTGTGTCCCTGCACTCCTCTCACCGCCAGCTCATGCAGTGGGCGCGTGAGGTCAATGTTGTGGAGCCAGCTGCAGATTCTCGAAAACCGCTCAAATGGTCTCGCACGCCTATCATCATGGATGAAGAGGATCACCCTGCTACACTACTGCGGTAGGGTGTGTTTGCCGTTGTTGGTCTCACCAACAATCCGCAACCTCAAGGTCGTAAAGATGCTAGTTGACAGCGTGGCTGGACAAAACCTAATCTCTCCCAAGTTAGTCAGCAAGTTACAAATATCAGATGAAGAACTCAACATTACTGGCACATTCCAAGGAATAAACCCCGATAGGAGCCAGCCTAAGGGAAAGATTATGCTGCCGGTAACATTTGGTGGAGAACTGAATTACCGGACTGAGAGGGTTGTGTTTGATGTTGTCAATCCTCCTCTGCCTTACAATGGGATCCTTGGCCTCCCAGCTTTGGCAAAGTTCATGGCAGCATCTCCCTATGCTTACAATACTCAGAAGATGCCAGGGCCGATGTGCATCATTTCCATCCCATCAAACAAGAATGGTAGAATCATATGCGTGGACAAGATGTACCGAGACGTGATAGCTGTTGAAGCCGCTGAAGCTACAGCTCTCGCCAAGGAAACAAAGAAAGGAAAGAAGACTAGCGGAGATGCCAGCAGGGATTCCGGGAAGCGCGCCTCTCCGGAGTGTGCCGCCCCTGTTGACGACTTGCCAGAGAGTTCCACTAGTAAGAGGCCCAAGGTTGCTTCACCTGCTGTGAAGAAGGTCCCGGCAAGGACCGATGGCACTGACGGTATGTTTGCCATCAATGCCACCCTTGATGACAAATAGGAAAGCGCGCTTGTTACCTTCCTGCGGGTGAATGTCGATGTGTTTGCTTGGAAACCATCTAACATCCCCGGCGTTCCCAGGGAGGTAATCAAGCACCACCTTGCTGTCTATCCTCATGCCCGGCCCGTCAACCTAAAGGTTAGAAAGCAAGCTTTGGAACGACAACAGTTTATTGCTGAAGAGATCGAGAAACTTGAAGAAGCTGGTTTGGCCAGAGGAGTTTTTCATCCAACATGGTTGGCGAACCTAGTGGTAGTGCATAAGGCAAATGGGAAATGGAGGCTTTGGATAGACTTCACAGATCTGAACAACGCATGCCCGAAGGACCCTTTCCCCTTGTTGCGCATCGATCAGATTATGGATTCCACTTATGGGTGTGACATGCTTTCCTTTTTGGATGCGTACTCCGGATACCATCAGATATTCATGTCCATGGAAGACGAAGAGAAGACCTCGTTCATAACTCCATCTGGCACGTACTACTTTGTACGAATGCTCTTAAGATTAAAGAGCACTGCATCCAATTTTAGAAGAGCAGTACAAATTGGTTTTAAGACTTAGTTTCACTCGAATGTAGAAGCTTACATGAATGACAAAGTGATCAAAACCAAGGACAGATCAACGCTAATCAAGATTTGGACCTTTGCAAACTTGCACAAGATCAACCTGAAGTTAAACCCTGAGAAGTGTGTGTTCGGCGTGCCCTCCGGCAAGTTACTGGGTTTCTTTGTGTCACACCGAGGGATAGAGGCCAACCCTGACAAGATCAGGGAAATTGAACGGATTCAAGCACCCATGAATTTCAAGGATGTGAGACGCTTAACTGGATGCGTTGCCGCGTTAAGCAAGTTCATTTCCAAGTTTGCTAAGCGCGCCTTGTTGTTCTTCAAAATCCTGAAGAAGGCAGGGCCAATGAAATGGACACCGGAGGCCAAAGCAGCACTACGAGACTTGAAGAGATACCTTTCCTCTGCTCCCACCTTAGTCGCTCCTAGACCACATGAGACGTTGTTGCTATATTTAGTGGCAATGAATCAAGTGGTTAGTGCAGCGGGAAATGGATGAAGAGGTAGTTGCAGCGGCTGTTCCCTCTGGAGGCGAAACTGAAGTAGTCGCGGAAGGATCAGGCACAGATCAGGAGAAAGAAGAGCATGTTAGCAAAGGCAATTCGAAGAACACGACAAGGAAGAAAGTGGTGCAGCGACCAGTATACTTTGTTAGCTCCCTGTTGCAAAGGGCTAGGTCAAGGTATTCTGGGTGCAAAAGTTGATTTTCGGCTTGATCATGGCCTCAAGGAAACTGCACCACTACTTCCAAGCCCATGAGATCACAGTTGTCACTCGTTTCCCACTGCAACGCATAGTGAGGAAGCCCGAAGCCACTGGCAAGATAGTTGAATGGGCACTAGAGTTTTCAAGCTTTGGCCTGAAGTAAGAAAGTACATCAACCATTCAGAGTAGAGTGTTGGCAGATTTCATTGCAGAATGAATGCCCACCCCAAATGAAGAAGTACCAGAAATAGTTATCCCCGGCAGGGAAGCGCTCCAAGAATGGATCATGTATTTTGACGGTGCTTTCTAGTTGCAAGGCGCGGGAGCTGGAGTGCTTCCTGTTGCACCCACCGGAGACCACCTCAAATACGTGGTTCAGATGCACTTCTCCCGGGAGAAGGCCACAAACAACACTTCTGAGTATGAGGGGCTCCTTGCCGGGCTCAGGATCGCAGTAGAGTTGGGAATCAAGAAGTTGATTATCCGTCGAGACTCACAGCTCGTGGTGAGGCAAGTA
Organism: Aegilops tauschii subsp. strangulata; assembly: GCF_002575655.3. Taxonomy (NCBI): domain Eukaryota; kingdom Viridiplantae; phylum Streptophyta; class Magnoliopsida; order Poales; family Poaceae; genus Aegilops; species Aegilops tauschii. Next base: position 269,918,576 of record NC_053037.3, on the reverse strand, counting down.
AATAAGGATTACCAGAGCCCATTGATGGAGGCATATGTAGAGGAAGTGAGAAACTTGGAGGAGTGCTTTGATGGATTGCAAACAGAGCACGTACCACATGCGGAAAACAGGAACTTTTGTCAAAGTGCGCTGCACAAAAGCTCCATGTGGAACCAGGAACTTTTGTCCTCCACCTGACTCAACCCTTAGTATCCCCTACAACAATGGCCAGAAAAAGGAGGAAGTTGGACTCCGGCAAGCATCTCTTGGCAGGGCTTCCCGAAGTCCCTGGTAGAGAGGTTGCCGGGAGCGACTCTACTTTGCTTGGTGAGCAGGACCCTCCAGCTGAACCACAAGTTCTCGCGGTCGAGATAAGCGCTCCCACGAACGAGGAGGTGCTGTCATGGAATTGTCATGGCAGATGTCCTAGCAGAAGGACTTAGTCATGGGGCCATCGTAACTAAGTTAGCTTAAAGGGGTTAAATGGGACAAAGGACACAAGGAGTTTATACTGGTTCGGCCCCTTGCGGTGAAGGTAAAGGCCTAATCTAGTTTGGGGTGGTATTGCTTATGTCTCGCTTACCAGGGAGCGAATACGCTTGACCTAGCTTTCGATCTGTTCTTTCTTGTCCTAAACCGCCACCAAGTCATCGCTTTATATACACAGGTTGATGCCGAGCGGCTCATGGAGTCCCGGCCAGCTCATAGACAATGTGTCCGGCCCGGTGACTAACAACACATGCCTTATAATACAAGTCATACATATATGGCGGTTTACACTTGTTGGGCCTTAAGTCGCCTTTGGGTTTTGGGCCTTCAGTAAGCCTGCTTCGTGAACCGCCATCTTCAACATCTTCCTGGGCTTTGTCATAACAAACCACCAGCGGTATAACCCGGCCCCTCCTGGGCGGGTCATACCCAATAGTTATATCCCCAACATTAGGCCCCAAGTTGATTTGAACTTGTTCATATCAATCTTCAACACTTAGAAAAAACCCTTCTTCATTTATTCTTGCAAGGCCCTATAACCCGTTGTGACGTCATCCTTTAAGATCGTAGTATCCCGCTGTGACATCACCTGTCATTAATATTATACAAGGCCCAAATCTTAATATACCTTCTCTTTTAGTAAGCTCCCGAAAATTGGGGCGTCTGCGCTGTCGCATATCCATTTTTTGGCCTCCTCGATTCCCGTGTGTGTCACTTATCCTCTAGATGTTATAAATAGGGCCAGGGGTCCCTTTCACTTTCCTCCCTTGCCTCCTCGTCTCGATCTTCCACCTCACATGGCCTCAGCACCGGAGCTCCGCCGCCGCCGTCGACCTTTGCCACTGCCTCAACAACGGCCGCTGCATCAACCTGAATTGACCAGAGTACGTCCGCGCGCTTCCACTGTTCAACAGCTTGGTGAGTTCTCCTCCTTCCTTTTCTCATAGATCCCATTAGGGTTTCCTCGAGTTCGTCGAAGTTCATCTTCGTTCTTCGCTGTAGCACTCATTTTTGATTCAAACTTGGTATCCCTCCTGTCCGGTAATAGTCGTAGCATTTATTTTTGCTATTAAAGCATCTCCTTGGCTTATAAGAAATCCGATCTGGACACATGAACTGCTTAAGCACTGTAATTTAGGTCTAGATATTTTCCATTATCTAAAGTGCCGTAGATCCAAAATCATAACATCAATCTATGAAACCTATTTTTCCAACACTTAGCAATTTTCCTTTCTCAGATCTGTACTTCAATAAATGTTTGGGCGGCTTAACTTAGAAATAGTAACCCGCCAGGTACCATTAGTCCCCTCCTAAGCCACCAATAGCTCATCTTTATAACTTCAATGCCAATCTTTGGTTTAACACCTATGCATGCTTCATTATTGTTTTCCTTTTAAACCATCAGCCGGCTTAACCATATAATCTTGAAGCGGCATAATCTTTCTTTCAGATCATCGAAAAAATGGCTAAGACATATACTGCTTGCAACTGGGTCCAATCCCGGATTACTGAACAAGATCTGAACAATTTCGTTGCCACTGGCACTTTAGCCAAGAAAGAGGACATCCACTGGAGGGCCCCTGGTGAAGAAAATCCTCCTAAACCCAAGCATGGAGAAGTGATTGTTTTTGCTGACCATCTGAGTCGGGGGTTCAGCCCACCCAGTTCAAAGTTTTTCCGTGATGTACTTCATTTTTTCCAACTTCACCCTCAAGATATTGGATCCAACTCCGTGTCCAACATTTGCAATTTCCAAGTATTCTGTTAAGCTTATCTTCAAGAGGAGGCGACAGTTGATTTATTCGGAGAATTCTACTACTTAAACCGACAAACAGAGTTTGTTGACGGGCCCAACACCGAACTCGTTTGGGTTTCCATTCAAAAGAGGAAAGAAGTCAGCTTTCCCCATGCTAAGCCGCATAGTCATCCCAAAGACTGGAACCAAACTTGGTTCTATTGTCATGATACATCTCTAGCTGGCGGGAAACCTTTGCCGGGTTACCGCGATCACCGACTTAGCAGCACACATCCACTCCCCTCATGGCTCAGTGCAAAGGAACAGGCCAAATACGCGCCATCCTTTTCAAAGCTCAGAGCCTTAATGGCCAACGGCTTAACCGGCGTCGACTTTGTCCGGTGCTGGGTGTCCTAGAGTATCTTGCCATTAAGCCGTCGCCCCGGCTTAATGTGTGAATATACTGGCGATGTAAAAGATCCCCAGCGCCACTGTGACATTCAACTGTCTGATGCAGAAATTACTGAGGCCACGAAGAAATTGCTGAACGAACGTTTAAAGGAATGCAGTAAAACAAGACTTAGTCCTTTTAGCACCTTCAACAAGCCGCTAGCCGTAAGTGTTGCACACCTTCTGCTCAATCAATATTTTCAATAATTATGCCCAGTTATGATCTTTTTGACCTTAACAGGCTGATTCTCCATTCTGGAAGAAGAAACCGCAAGATAAGTCGGCCAAACTAGCTCGTACCAAAACCAAGGCCACCAAAAGGCCTGCTAAGAAGAAGACCACCGAACCCGTTGGTTCAAACATTGATGATGACAATGACGATGATGAGTCAGAGGTAGAACTTGACTCTCTTGGCTCATTTTTTATACATCTCATTGACAATGATTGTTATCAAGATAACGCAGAAGCCAGCCGTGCAGGTGACGCAGAGGTAATTATTCTTTCCGCCGGCTCAGAACCTCTGCCAACACAGAAAACCCGACAAGCAAGCCGGAAAGTAAGCTTTTCTCACCCTCTAGCTCACTTGGATCCCAACTTTCTTTTGAAGAAATAGCAACACGAAGCTCGCCGCACCACCCGGCACAGTGGTGGTGTGATTACTTCGTCCGGCTTACCAAACACCCCGGTTCGCAAATGCTGCCCAGAGGTCTTACCTATTTCTGATATACTTTATCCCAAGGTGGGTCATTTCCGACAACCTCTTAACCCGTCTGATTCAATCTATTAGGGGACTTCTCATTCCTCTTCTGGCTAATCAACGGGAACTCAAATCCCAGCTTTCAAAACTATACCTGGGTAAGAATATATTCCATTATTCAAACCTTATAATTGATCATTATACTGACCTCTTTATGCTTCTTATTTTCAGGGGCCAGGCCAAACCCAGCAAGAAGGCAAAGCTGAACAAGACAGTCGAAGATGCCAACACATCTGAGCCGCAGAAACAACAACCAGAACTCTCTCACCCAATTGCTGAAGTATTATTGATGATCCGCCGCCTCAAGACCATGAAGCGTCCACAGACCGTATGGATGCTGAGCCGGCCATCTCTACGCCGCCAAGTCCAGTTAAGCCTCTTGAGGAAAAAACTGACGATGTAGTTGTCACCGGGTTTGGTTTCACAGCACCGGGTCACCCCACTATCTTGTCTAAGCACAGCGCCAAAGAAGAAATAAGTGCTGAAGATAAAGGCAAGTGGAAGGTAGATTTAGAGAGCTACGCTCAATTCAGTGACCAAGACATCCACTCTGGTTACTTGGACCATCTATACACCAACCGTGACTTCGAAGCCGGCTTGGTCAATTTGATGAAGGAACACTATGAGGTAATTTAATCACCATTCTTTTTCATAATTAACTGTCTATCAGCCGCCAAGTCTATAGGATATGACAGAATGTGAATATGTTGTAGACTTCAATAGTTGCATAGATCAAATCCAGTAATCCCCAAGGGCCGGTTTATGCTTTCTGTATGAACTGGGACTTATAATACCAGCACTTCAACTTTGCATGCGTAGCCTCCAAGGGCCAGCTTAGTCTGTGATGAATAAGGCGGGACTAACCATCCAGTTTGAAATTAATAATCTAATTTGTAGTCTTTGTAAACCGGATCACATCATTTGTTCGGGTCGGCCAATAATTTTGTCTTAACAAAGAGCAATATGCATTAGCCCCCAAGTGCCAAGTATAATACTTGTATTGTGCGTGGGACTTCAAAAATTCTTAAGAGCAAGATACATTAGCCCGCAAGTGCCAAGTATAATACTTGTATTGTGCTTGGGACTTCAACATTAATCATGCTCATGATATCTTCCCATGCTTATTCTACAGGCTGATCTTTCTGAGAAGGACTCACAACTCAATGATCTGAAGGCCAATGTAAAAACTCAACAGTCTGAAATATCCACGGCCAAATCAGAATTGAAGACTGCTTTAGAGAACCTTGAGCAACTCAAGCAAAACTTCAATACTGACAAAGATGGCTGGGAAACTGAAAAGGCGGCTTTATTGAAGAGAGCAGATGATGCTGAGGCGGCACTTAAGCGGTGACTGAAGAGTTATCCGGCTTAAAGCAACAGATTAATATCATGTCGTTAGCCATCTTTGTTAAGAAGAAAAACATGTCTCCCTTGCACCTCAAGAATCACATTGTGAACATCTGTTGGTTTACTCATAATTTTACTGATATAGGTTCGCGGAGTGCGATGTTAGTCTCAGACATGCGCGTCTGGCTTAAGGTTTACTACACTCTTGTAGAACAATTATATATTGGTGCCCAACGAACCATTGCTGCTACGCTGAACAAGAAAACTCCCTCAACACTTATCAAAGATACACTAAAGCAGTTATCCATGCTGCCCAAAAGAATTGATGACTTGAAAGGGGGAGCTGCCAGAGTCGGCGCCTTAACTGCCATAAGCCGGGCAAAGGCATGGCAAGCCGATCTTGACCCGGAAGATTTGGCCAACGGCTACCCCAGTGTTAAAGAAGATGGATCGGCCTTCAGTGCTGACGATTTTGCAGAGATGGCAAGAGCCATGCGTCCCTTAGCAAGCAAACTGGCAGACGAAACCAGTCTATCAACATACCAGTCGGCTTATGATGCTGACAACAAGAGAGTTAGCGCGCCGGGTCACGAGCCAAAAGATCTCATCCCGCCGATTCGTACGCACACCTTCGCTCCTGACACTGATCCATCCAATCTTATTGATGATGAAGTTGTGTTTAGAGCTTTGACCGGTATCAACTGGGCTACGCGTGACTTCTAGCTGATGGATAAGCAAGGAGCTAAAGATGAAGAAGAGGTGTAGGAAGACCCGGAGGCTTCAACCCGCCATCAGTCATAAGCCGGTTTATTAATCAGAATACTTTGCTGTCTTGACAGCTCCGAAACATTTATTCTCATTGGGCCATCAGATGGCTTGTAATAGGCTAGTTAAACTCTTGATCTTCCATGCCATCGTGCATGTTTTGCTTTGCATGACACTGTTGCTTTACCACTTGTAGTTCGGCCACTTATGCTCATGAATTCATCGACTCTGTATGCTAAATTTAGTATTTTACCTGCACACAAAACAGATCACAAGTACCCTGGCGGTTTACCCTAGGGCGGGTCACAATACCCTATATAAAAAACAACTGGTGACTAAGATAGTCCATAACTAGGGCCGGCTTAACAAAACCTTATTAGTTATAACAAATTATCATACCTGTGATATTTGCTCATACTGCCGGCTTATCATACCTGTTCAGTGAGGGTTACAACTCAAAATATTGAGCGCTCTATGCCTTGTTCAATTGACATATAACCCCGGCTTACAACGCTATATGCAGCAAGGATTAATATCACAAAACTTATAGCACAACGCTTCTAAGTATATAAAATCATTATGCACTGGTGACTTATAGTCCAAACCAGGTCGGGTTAACAAACTCCGGATAGATTCATATGTGAACCATAAGGCATCATGGCCCTCATTGGTTTTCAACTATGTATCAACATGTCAAAAAATATTCAAATCAAATCAAAAGACAAAAACAAGGCGCTCATAGGCTGCCAAACCTTCAAATCAAGTGATGTCAAAGGGCCGCACAGCTGCTGAGTTAAACCTTCACTTAACCTTATAAGCCGAGCCTCACATGACCAATCGTCGTTTTAACTTTGACAAGTTTAGGGTCTGTATAAGATTAACTTGTCAAAAGTACGGCGAGTCATTCCAGTCAATCTGGGCGGAGTAGCAGACTTAAAAGGCAGGATAGCCCGGGTTTTTAGGTGAATACACCTGGCTTCCAAGCCTATTACAAGGGTCAAAAAACTCTTGTCCGTTGAACAAAGAGCCCCCAAGTAATATTTCATTCCAGGCATACAAGCCGGATGAATAGGGTAATCACAGCTATGCTCAATGAGCAGGAAGCCCCCAAGTATTTAGTAACCATGGCGTACAAGCCGGATCAAAAGGGTAGTAATAGCTATGCTCGATGAGCAAGAAGCCCCCAAGTGACCATATGATATGACAATAAAGACTCATTATTCTCAAAATGAAACGGCAGAGGCCCTGAATTATCAGGGGTGCCGGCTTTATTATACTCATCATAATATATACATTGTCAAAATATATACATCACCAGAGGCAGAGGCTCAATTATAGTAAGGCCGAAAATGAGCAACATTCCACGGCCGGCGGGTCTCCTCCTCCGGAGTGCGTGAGTCCTTGTGGCCTCGAACATCAATGAGGTAGTATGACCCGTTGTTCAGATTTTTGCTGACCACAAAAGGCCCTTCCCAAGGTGGGGATAGTTTATGCATACCAGTCTGATCCTGGATAAGCCGGAGCACCAAGTTGCCTTCTTGAAAGGTTCTGGTTTTAACCCGGCAGCTGTGATAACGGCGCAAATCTTGTTGGTAAACCGCCGAACGAGCCGCTGCAAGGTCACGCTCCTCATCCAATAGGTCAAGTGCATCCTGACGTGCTTTTTCATTATCAGCTTCGACATAAGCCGCCACACGGGGCGAATCGTGACGGATATCACTAGGGAGAACTGCCTCTGCTCCGTAAACCATGAAGAAAGGCGTGTAACCCGTAGATCTGTTGGGGCTAGTATTGATACTCCATAACACTAAGGGTAATTCCTCTACCCAACAACCCGGCGTCCTTTGTAAAGGAACCATAAGCCGGGGCTTGATGCCTCTCAAAATCTATTGATTGGCTCTCTCAGCTTGACCATTGGACTGGGGGTGAGCCACTGATGATACATCAAGTCGGATATGCTCACGTTGACAAAATTCTTTCATAGCACCCTTGCACAGATTCGTCCCATTATCAGTTATAATGCTATAGGGAAAGCCAAAACGGAAAATCACCTTTTTGATGAATTGCACCACTGTCGCCGCGTCACACTTACTAACCGGCTCTGCTTCAACCCACTTTGTAAACTTGTCAACCGCTACCAGAAGGTGGGTGTTTTTATCTTTGGATCTTTTGAAAGGCCCAACCATATCAAGCCCCCAGACTGCAAACGGCCAAGCAATTGGAATCATCCTCAATTCTTGAGCCGGCACATGAGCTCGTCGTGAAAATTTCTGACAACCATCACATTTACTGACCAAATCTTCTGCATCAGCATGAGCCGTCAGCCTGTAAAACCCATAATGAAAAGCCTTGGCTACAAGAGATTTAGAGCCAGCATGATGACCACAATCTCCTTCATGAATCGCTCGTAGAATCTCACAACCTTCCTCAGGAGAAACACAATGTTGAAACGCCCCTGTGACACTGCGATGATGCAACTCCCCATTGACAATAGTCATTGACGTAGACCACCGGGTTATCTGTCTAGCCAAGGTTTCTTCCTCAGGTAACTTGCCCCGGGTCATATAAGCCAAATATGGAACTGTCCAATCAGGAATGACATGAAGAGCTGCTACCAACTGTGCTTCCGGGTCAGGAATAGCTAGATCTTCCTCTGTAGGCAATTTGACTAAAGGGTTATGCAGAATATCCAGGAAAGTGTTAGGTGGCACCGGCTTACGCTGGGATCCTAGCCGGCTCAAAGCATTAGCCGCCTCATTTTTCCTGCGATCAACATGTTCAACTTGATAACCTTTGGAGTGACCAGTGATAGCATCAACTTCTCGGCGATAAGCCGCCATGAGTGGATCCTTGGAGTCCCAAGTGCCAGAAACTTGCTGAGCTAACAAATCTGAGTCGCCGAAACACCTCACCTGGCTTAAATTCATCTCCTTAGCCATCCGAAGACCATGGAGCAAAGCTTGATACTTAGCTGCATTATTAGTACAAGGGAACATCAATCTTAAAACATAACAAAATTTATCACCTCGTGGGGAAGTCAAGACAACTCCAGCCCCTGAGCCCTCCAACTGCCTGGATCCATCAAAGTGAATAGTCCAATATGTGCTATCCGGCTTCTCCTCAAGCATCTGCAGCTCTGTCCAATCATTTATGAAGTCCACAAGTGCTTGAGACTTGATAGTTGTGCGAGGCATATACTTCAAACCATGAGGTCCAAGCTCAATGGCCCACTTGGCTACCCGACCTGTGGCTTCGCGGTTTTGAATAATATCCCCTAAAGGGGCAGAACTGACCATAGTGATGGGATGACCCAGAAAATACTGCTTGAGCTTTCGACTAGCCATGAACACCCCATATGCAAGCTTCTGCCAATGCGGATATCGATGCTTGGACTCAATTAGCACTTCACTGATGTAGTAAACTGGCCGCTGAACCAGATGCTCCTTGCATGATTCCTTCCTTTCTAGCACGATCGCCACGCTGACTACTCGGCTGTTGGCAGCCACATATAACAACAATGGCTCTTTATCAATGGGAGCAGCGAGAACCGGCGGCTCACCTAACTGTTTCTTCAAGGCGTGAAATGCCTGATCAGCAATATCACTCCAGACAAAGTGATTTGTCTTCTTCATCATCTGGTAAAGAGGGATAGCCTTTTCACCCAACCGGCTTATGAACGGGCTTAAGGCCACAATTCGACCTGCCAGCCGCTGAACATCATTAATACACGTTAGCTTAGCCAGGGAAGTAATAGCCTTAATTTTGTCCAGGTAAGCTTTAATACCCCGTTCAGAAACCAGAAAGCCCAAGAGCTTGCCCGCGGGCACATAAAAAACACACTTGGCCGGGTTAAGCATCATCTTGTAAACCGGGAGATTGTCAAAGGTCTCCTTCAAATCCTATATCTAGGTCTCCTTCTTCCTGAACTTTACCACAATATCATCGACATAAGCATGAACATTGTGCCCAATCTGATCATGAAGGCAATTTTGCACACATCGCTGGTAAGTCGCCTGGGCACTCTTGAGCCCAAAAGGCATTGACACATAACAGAAGGCTCCAAAGGGAGTGATAATAGCTGTCTTCTCCTAGTCCTTAACCGCCATCTTGATCTGATGATAACCAGAATAAGCATCCAAAAAGCTCAAACGCTCACAACCCGCCGTAGCATCAATAATTTGATCGATACGGGGAGAGCAAAAGGATCAGCCGGACAAGCCTTATTCAAGTCTGTGTAATCCACACACATACGCCAAGTGCCATTCTTCTTGAGTACAAGCACCGGGTTAGCCAACCACTTAGGATGAAAGACTTCAACAATGAACCCAGCAGCCAAGAGCCGTGCCACTTCTTCACCAATGGCTTTACGCCTCTCTTCATTAAAGCGACGAAGGAATTGCTTGACCGGCTTAAACACCGGATGAATATTAAGAGTGTGCTCAGCGAGTTCCCTCGGTACACCTGGCATGTCAGAAGGTTTCCATGCAAAGATGTCCCGGTTCTCACGGATGAACTCGATGAGCGCACTTTCCTATTTCGGATCCAGATTAGCACTAATGCTGAACTGCTTGGATGAATAACCAGGAATGAAGTCAACCAGCTTAGTGTCATCTGCCGATTTAAACTTCAACAAAGGGTCATGCTCTGTGGTTGGCTTCTTCAAAGACGTCATATCCACCGGGTCAACATTATCCTTGTAAAATTTCAATTCCTCTGTTGCACAAACAGACTCAGCGTAGCAGCATCACCTTCTTCAAACTCCAAGGCTACCTTGCGACTTCCATGCACTGTGATGGTGCCCTTGTGACTCGACATCTTAAGCTGTAAGTAAACATAACAAGGCCTTTCCATGAATTTAGCGTTAGCTGGCCGCCCAAACAGAGCATGATACGGGCTCTGAATCTTGACAACTTCAAAATTCAAAGTTTCCGCTCTGGAATCATGTGCATCCCCAAAGGCTACTTCCAGAGCGATCTTGCTTACAGGATACGCGGATTTACCAGGCACCACTCCATGGAAAATAGTATTGGAAGGTTTAAGATTTTTCTCAGTCTATCCCAGGCGACGGAAAGTATCATAGTAAAGGATATTAATGTTGCTGCCTCCATCCATGAGTACCTTAGTGAACTTGTACCCTCCTACCTGAGGTGCCACCACTAAGGCCAAGTGACCCGGATTATCAACCCGAGGTGGGTGATCCTCACGACTCCACACAATGGGTTGCTCAGACCATCGCAAGTAACGGGGAACCGCCGGCTCAACGGCGTTCACTGCCCTTTTATGGAGCTTCTGGTCCCGCTGACATAAACTTGTGCTGAAGACGTGGTACTGCCCACTATTCAATTGCTTCGGGTTACTCTGATAACCAGACTACTACTGCTGCTGAGCCCCCTATCCAGACTGTTGATTATAACCACTCTGATTGCCTTGGCCTTGAAAACCGGAACTTGAGCCGCCGCCACCGTAACCCGGACAGTGAGAGCCGGGTCCTGAGCCGCCGTCTAGCCCATGATTGTTCTGGAAATTTTTTGAATTTCTGTACTCTCTCATGATGAAGCAATCCTTCCAGAGGTGAGCGGCCGGCTTCTCCCGTGTACCATGCTTTGGGCAAGGCTGATTCATCATCTCCTCAAAGTTGAAATTTTGCCCTCCAAACCGAGGGTTTGGCTTTCCCTTACGTTGCTAACCATCATTATGCGTGTTGGTGTTAGCCACAAAATCCAAACTACTATCAGCCTTGCGCTTACCATTGCCCCCCTGATTCGTCGGGTTATGTTGCTGCCCTTTGGTGTTGCTACTCTTCTTTCCCTTACCCGGCCTTTCCTCATCAGAATCGGGGCCTTGGTACTATCAGAGTCGGCATACTTAACCAGAGCCGCCATGAGCTCCCCCATGTCACCGCAGTGGCATTTGAGCCGTCCTAACTTCTGCTTGAGGGGCATAAAACGACAATTCTTCTCTAACATCAAAAGTGTTGAACCGGCATTGATGCGATCCGATGAGTGCAGGATAGCTGAGACTTGGCGCACCCTATGGGTTGTTGACTCGCCCTCTTCTTGGACACAAGAGTCCAAATCCGCAATCGACATAGGCTGCTTGCACGTGTCTTTAAAATTCTAGATAAACCGGGCTTTTAACTCGGCCCATGATCCAATGGAGTTGGCCGGCAACCCTTTCAACCAAGTATGAGCCGTTCCATCCAACATCCTAGTGAAATACTTAGCGCATGCAGCATCACCAACATCCAACAGCTCCATTGCCATCTCATAACTTTCAACCCAAGCTTCAGGGGGCTGATCTGCTGTGTAGTTAGGAACCTTACGAGGGCCCTTGAAATCCTTGGGCAAACGCACGTTACGTAGAGCCGGTACTAAACATGGTACACCCAAGGTTCTGGAGGTCACGCCTGTCTCCACCAAAGTTGTTGGATAACCCAGAGAATGTTGATGAGCCACTTGCTGAGTCGCCATCTCAGCCTTCCGACGTGCTCTACCCTGATCTACCAAAGCCTGAGGATTAGCACCATTACGCGTCGGGTCATGTCCACGAGGTTGGTTACGGCGCATGTCACTGCTTGAGGCAGTTGGCGAATCGATGTGCCTGCTATAACTCCGACTCGGGCGAGGGGTTGAATGAATCCTCTCAAGACTGTAGGAATACGCCTCTTGTTGGACCAATGCTGTCTGAAGAAGTTCTCTGGCCCTCCACGTTTCAATCGCAGCTGGAGACTCGCCTTCAACTGGGAGAGCCTCCAATCGTGTCGCCGCAGCGATTATGTTATCCAAAGGGTTAGAATAATGACCCGGTGGCGTCGGCACATACTGCGGTAGGGTAGTATTCAAGTGAGGTGGATCTGTCGTGCACGGCTGAGCCGGCGCTCCAGCCCCAGGAGTTGCTACCACTCGGTTTACCTCCGGCGGATTACAAGTCCCTGCTCCAGGTGCATTGAAGAGGTTTCTTGCATCATAAACCAGGGGCAAACGACTCTGGTGCCTCCTCCTCATGATCTCGTTTGAAGTATTCTGATCCAATGTGAGCTGGAAGGAATCCGCTTGAATCCGTTGTGCCTGGGCATCCAAAACAGCCCGCTCTGCAGTCATCCTAGCATTCTCAGCCGCTAGATCTTCCTTGGCTTGGGCTATCTCATCTCGCAGCTTAGCCATATCTACCTTATGATGTTCCTAGTTGTCCGGGGTTACCTCTATCTCCATCAAAGTCGCCAGAGCCTCCAACAGCTCCATTAAAACTTGAACCGGCGGGTGCGTTGAGCCGCCAGCACCAGCCGCCGCCGTAGCCGCTGAATTAAAGGTTATAGCCGTGGCAGCCGTTGAACCAAGTACCGCCTGTGTACTGGCCATGAAGATCGCCACCCTGTTCGGCGGCTCATAGGGGTCTAGAATACTGTCACCATCGGAACAGCCCCCAAGCCGGCCGTCTTGTAGCTGATACATTGAATTAGTCTCGCAAGTGGACGATTCACCATCAGAGTTGATGGCCGTCTCACCGCCAGACATAGACCCTTCCTCCAATACTGCCCCATGGATAAATCCAACGAAGGCACGCTTCACGGCGGATTGAACCCGGGCGGGTCGTGCACGCTGAGCCGTTTCGATGATATCGGTGCAGATGTCCGGCTCAGGGCCCGGTTCGCCGATCTTGCTGATCAAGACGTGGATTCCGCCGAAGGGGACCCGGTACCGGTACTCGACTGAGCCGGCCTCGGGGCCCTAGCCTGCATCGTCGATGTAGAGCTTGCCGCGATGGCTCTTGGTCATCTGGTCCACAGCGTATCCCTTGATCCCTTCAAAGCTTCCCTTTAAGAACTCGAAACCACCATGCGCTGGCCCCACAGTGGGCGCCAACTTTCGTGGAATTGTCACGGCAGATGTCCTAGCAGAAGGACTTAGTCGTGGAGCCATCGCACTAGGTTAGCTTAAAGGGGTTAAACGGGACAAAGGACACAAGGAGTTTATACTGGTTCAGCCCATTGCGGTGATGGTAAAGGCCTAATCAAGTTTGACGTGGTATTGCTTATGTCTCGATTACCAGGGAGCGAATACGCTTGACCTAGCTTTCGATCTGTTCTTTCTTGTCCTAAACCACCGCCGGGTCGTCCCTTTATATACACAGGTTGACGCCTAGCGGCTCACGGAGTCCTGGCCAGCTCATACACAACATGTCCGGACCGGTGACTAACTACACATGCCTTATAATATAAATCATACATATATGGCGGTTTACACTTGTTGGGCCTTAAGTCGCCTTTGGGTTTTTGGCCTTCTGTAAGCCTGCTTCGTGAACAACCATCTTCAACATCTTCCTGGGCTTTGTCATAACACACCACTAGCGGTGTAACCCGGCCCCTCCTGGGCGGGTCATACCCAATAGTTATATCCCCAACAGGTGCCATTTTTCCTTGTTGTTGAGCCCCAGGCTCCAACTTGGGCACAACACGTAGTCCACTACCTTCAAACAGGAGAACTTCCCGAAGACCAAGGAGAAGCCGAAAGAGTAGCCCGGCGGGCCAGTATGTATCAGTTTGTTGATGACACCATGTACAGAAGAAGGCTCAACGGTGTGAAGTTGAAGTGCATTTGCCGGGAAGAGGGACATGAACTATTGGCAGAAATACACATGGGCGTGTGCGGCTCCCATATTGGATCAAGAGCCTTGGTTGGAAAAGCTTTCCGGCAAGGTTTCTACTGGCCCACGACCCTCCAAGATGTGATCGAGCTAGTCACCAAATGTGTAGCATGCCAATTCCACTCCAAGAACATCAATCAACTGGCTCAAGCTCTCCAGACAATTCCTTTATCCTGGCTCGACATCTTGGGCCCCTTCTCCCGTGCTACCAGGGGACTTTGAATTCTTGTAAGTTGCAATCGACAAGTTTACAAAGTGGCCGGAAGTGGAGCCAGAGCAGAAGATAACCGCATAGTCAGCTATCAAGTTCTTGAAGGGATTGGTGTGCCGTTTTGGAGTTCCCGCCAGAGTGATCACTGATAACGACACCCAATTTACAATCCGCGCCTTCATGCAATATGTTCATACCCTTGGAAGCAAGGTTCCATTTGCCTCTGTTGCTCATCCTAGGAGCAATGTACAAGCTGAGAGGAGGAACGCTGCAGTGCTGCGTGGACTCAAGTGTGGCACCCCGGCTCAGAGAAACCGGAACGCCCCGTATTCCAGCCCAGAGATCGAGGAGAAGTCTTCTGGAATACGGCACTGCTTAGCATAGAACAACTCAGCTCTTTATTACAATCTATATGGGTACAAGGGGATTACATCGGCACGGTGACACTACGCCTACCGCGGTTGCTCCATGCAAGCAGCAGAACAACACGATGCAGCGGAATAACTCCTGGCAGCGGAACAACGTCGGCGGTGGTGAACTCCACTCCGTAGGGACTCTGGATGGAATGCTTATCCTAGCTCGCAAACAAGGAATCCACGACAAACAAGCAATCAAATCTGACATGACCTGCAAACTGGCATGACACGCCAGGTCAGTACATTGAATGTACTTGCAAGCTCACAGCAACCAAAGCAATCAAGACAAACAATAGCATGGCAATTACAGATTATTAAGCAATGATGAACACGATACTAACAACATGGCATGTACAACATGATACAACTAGAACAATACGAGCATGGCATAAACATAGGAACATGATGAGACTAGCATGCAACATGATGAAACTATCATGCACCAACTTACTCTGCTCGGGTTACATCGTAACCATCACATGCATCACTTACCATCACGGGCATCACACGATCATCTCAGGATCCAATCAAGCTTGGTATTAACAATACCGTAGTAATCATTTATGACCACAAGGAGCTTGACCTTTACCCTTGACTCTCGCATAACATCACAAATATCAAACAAGTCGGTATTCACGATACCACAGTGATCCTCTCACGATCACATAAATATCAACCAACTTCTTTCATCATCGAACAAGGGTTGTTATTAAGCACATCATTATTATTACTGTTGACCCATAGTGTGACTGACACGAACTGGGCCCATATCCACGGGCGCGACTATCGATAGATTTAACACACACACTCTACAGAGGTTAGCACACTGTACCCACACCACGGAACCCATGGCCTCGCACTCCCATTCGGGTGGGCCAACGGCGTTCCGACAAAACCGTCCTACTGCCATGACACTCTCCCGGCCACTCCGACCAACTCCCCTCTGGGCTAAGTCCTGGGTGGCCCCGTCCCTACCAAAGGCACCAACAGCCACCGTCGTGGCAAAACGGTCCCAAACGGGGACAAGGATCCTTAGAAAAACAACGGGCACACAAGGCTTATGCCGTCCTACCTGGCCAAGGTAGCCCCCGCGCATAACCTTCCCTCACGGGAGGCATCGGCGAGAGGCATGACAATAGACCCAGTTAGGAACCCCCACGAGGTAAGAGTGGTTGCACTGTCAGCTCGATATGGTGGCACCATGACTCAGCCAACAATTGTTCAAGTTCAATTTAATCCGGTTAAACTTGAATGCAATATGGTGAGTCATGATAAAAATAACATGATGCAACTACAATGCATGAACATGATATTAACATAAGCATGGGGGTGCATCCTAATCAACGAGCATAACAACAACATTTAACCATTTATCCAGATGAGCATGGCATATGGACGAGCATGGATATCACAACTAGAATACTACTCATAGCATAACATGACCACTAGCATCAACAATAAATACCATGCAATAACATAACGATAAAACTACCATGCAAGTATTTAATCAACTGTATGAAAAGGAACATGCATAACAACAGTACTCGAAACAGACGATAGTCAGGCACCGAAGACCATCACCAACATGTATTACTACCAAACATTGCCAATATTCAAGTAATACTAGCATGAAGAACATAATAACAGAGTGCATGAAAACATAGCATGACGGTAAACACCGATCAGTAAGCATAACCGAAATAACGACAACAGCAGCAAAGCAAACAAACAATTATTAAAGATTCAAGTTGAAAACCAATGCTACTGCATGGCTATCATGCAAATGGTGGTTGTGGCTTGCCTGGGGATGAAGAAGGCTCCGGGGAGAAGTGCGGAACGACCGCGGAAAGAATCGCCAGAAAGGGTTCGCTCTCGGAGGGGGCTGATTAGGGGCAAGGGTAAAATGCTCATTTCCAGTATGTCAAACCATAGTGAAAATGGTATCAAAAGTTCGGGCTCAAAGAGACGAAGAAGTAGCAATTGGATTCACGTCAATCGGAGTTACGGTTGCGGAGATATGAGGTGCAGAAGTTCAGGGACTTTTCTGTAAAAATAGTATTCACAGGCGGGTCCCTGATTGGATAAGGCAGAAGCGGTTTTGAGGAAAGACGCTTTCCAGGGAGGAAAGCGCATTCCTCGCCTAAGCCGCAAGGAAATACGCCTTCGCAAAGGGAAAACGCATTCGTGTGAATGCGCTTCCACTTATCCATGTGAGCATGGGCGGGGCTGGGTGCTGGGTCGATGACGCATGGGGCCCGCCGCAGCTTCTCTCTCCTTCCACGCCTCATTCTTCTTCCCCCGCGTCTGCTCCTCCTCTCCTCGACAGAACGCAGGGCAGGGGCGCTGCCGTCGCCGGGCACGGCGGCTCCGGCCATCTCCGGCCAGGGATAGGACACCAGTGGCCTCGGCACAGAGGCCCATGCCCATCCATGGGCTGCACGCATGTCGGGGAACACTGTAGCGGCAGCACAGGGAGCACCCGCGGACGCGGTCTTCGGCCAAGATGGGGCACGCGACGATGTGGGCTCCGGTGACGAACGAAGTAGATGGGGAGGACCGTCGGGACTAGGTGGTGCTCTCGTGGTTGCTAGGAGGAGAGGGAGGACTCGGGCTGCTCGAATTTGAGCAGAGCACCTCGGCGGCTATGGCGGCCTTGGAGGGGCATGGGAGCAGCTCGAGCTCGTTTGAGAGGCTGAGCGGGGTACTGGGAGTGAGGGTGACTAGTCCCTGCATAATAGAGGCCGAGGGAGTTGATGGATCGACAAAATGAGCCAAGGAGAGGAGTGTGGCATCGCTGCAAGTTTGCTGCATCAAACTTGGACGTGCACTGCTGATCAACAGGAACATGATTGGGTCAAATGGTGTTCTCTGGGGTGTTTAGATACGGAGGGACTACGATTGTGTTAAGTTTGAGGGGAAATGGATCATAAAACAACAGGGTTGCTTTGTAACCTCAGATTAGGTCCAGAAACTTGATCATGATGATGCTGTCACATGGAGTATCCACTTGAGCTCAACTTGGGCAAGGCTGGGTCATTTGGTCATATGAAGATGCTGAAAAAGGTTTCATACCATTTGGATAAACCAATGTCGTACTTCCTTCACAAACATTTCCACTGACCAGAAACTTGAAAAAATTCTAGAGAGAAAATGGCTAGATGAAATATGCCCAAATTGGGTGGAGATAGGTTATATGGATAATAGAAGGCCTAGGAAAATTTACAGCCATAATGGAGCAAGGTAAAATATACTTGCTTCATTAACTAAAAATTTGGACAGAACCAAAGAATTGATGCTCAACTCACATGGATGCATTGCATGAGCTCAAATCTTGAGGAGAGCTTTGATTTGATAAAATGGAAGACCATGCAAAAATTCAACTCAATTGGATTAACCTAGCTAGTACTTCCTTCACAACCAATTCCCTCAGGCAGGAACTTTGAAAAATTGCTCAGGAATATTTACTAGGCAAATTAAGTTGAAATTTGTCATGAGGAAATTATTTGGGCATGAAAAGGTGTCCAAGAAGTTTGGGGTCAATTGGGCAAAGGTAGATGGCACTTGCTTCACAATCTGCCATCCAGGACAGAATAGGAAATGAATTTATTGAGCATGATGGGAAACATGGCCAATGAAACATTTTGCCATATTTGAGAAAGATATGACCCAAAAAAATTATGAGAATTATTTGGGAATTTTAGGAGTGATGTAAATATAGGTTGCCTCACAACCTAGGGCAGATTTAGTTATTCCTTTAATAGAAAAGGAATATCCCCAATAAAAAGAATATTGGGATTTGGGCTAGGATGAAAATTGGAAGGTCTCGGGAAGGATTTGGGTATGACAAGCCACTCTGGAAGCAAAGAAGGGATCATCTTCTTCACTTTCTAGACCACAAATCCACGGAAAAAGAAAACTCAAGCAAAAATCTCAGAAAAAACAAAAGAAAAAGAAAGGGCCAAAATCAGGCTGTTATATCAAGACAAGAACTTTTGATAAGTTGCAAAAGTGTAGCAGACACTGGTTCGACGAGCTGCTAGTGGTTCTTTGGTTCCTCCGTATGACACCGAATCGAGCCACCGACCAGACTCCCTTCTCCCTAGTATATGGGGTAGAAGCAGTGCTCCTAAGGGAACTCAAATATGCATCACCTCGACTATTTGCCTACGACGAAGTAGAGCAAGAGCAGCACCGACACGACGATGACGTGCTCATTGAGGAAGATCATCTCAGGGCCGCTCTGCGTGCTGCACACTACCAGCAAGCCTTGCGCCGCTATCATAGCCGCATGGTCCATGCCCGGAGCCTTGAGGAAGGCGACCTTGTCCTTAGGCGTGTTCAGTCTGCCAAGGGTTCCAACAAGTTGACACCAAAGTGGGAAGGCCCTTATCGGGTAGTACGAGTCACTAGACCTGGCGCAGTCTGTCTGGAGACCGAAGATGGCATTAAGGTGCAGAACTCATGGAATATTGAGCATCTTCGCAAGTTCTACCCATAAAGTGTGGCTGCCGGGCCCTGCCCTGGCAAACACCTTTTGTACAAGCCTTGCCGATGTGCATGTAACCCTTTGTACAAAGCCAGGTGCAGACCCTGTGCAAAGATAATAAAACGAAGCGCTGGAGCCTAAAAACTTGCATGCACGATTAGTTTAGCATAAATTTGCCATGATCATTTAGAGAGGGTCATATGCTGCTATGTTTTTCCTCTGAACTAACTATAGGTCCCCTGCCATGGACACAATCCCAAAAACGAGGAATGGATACACGCTTACATATTGATCCCCGACAAGCCAAACAGATAAGTTTCCTTTAAAATATCCATAATATGCCTCTGTAAGGGAAAAACATGGGCATAGATAAACCTTGTCGCCTAAGAAACATTTGTGCTCCCATCCTTTGATTCGAAGGGTACTTCGGTCGGGCTGGTCGAAGTGGCATTTGACAGAGAGGGTTTGACAAAGGGGCTGGGTCCCTTCCGCAGTCCTTAGCCCACCGAGCCAGCAAGATAGCTTGCCGGAGAACCTTATTTACTTAAAAGTATAAAGGAGTCACTCCTCTGCATGGATAAAATACATGCAAAAGTACCTGGCAAACATATCTTTTTTTCATTAATACGCAGATAAGCAAGTACAAACCTTACAGAGTAAAAATATGGATAGAAAGGACTACATATTTAAGACTAAAGTTTGGGAAATGCCTACATGTTTTAGATTGAAAAAAGATAAGTGCCTCGCAATCCCTTTCTCGTCCCTCTCTTCCTAGGAACTACAGTGGGAGGTGAAGAGGGCAAAAGGAGTGCCAGGGCAGAAGCCCAGCCTGACCCCGTCAGAGCACGCGGGACATAGCTTGACAAGATCGGGAGAGCGCAGACGAGGGTGATGGGCGGAGAGAGCGGTTAGGTGACACCCTGGTCACCACCGCCAGGACCAGCGAGACACGGCAGGAGGGATACCGGCATGGAAGACAAAACCGGAGTCCACGAGGAAGCCTGGCGGGGTCCAGCTGGTGGACGCGGAGACACCCGCATCCAACACCCCGACAAATTGCCTTGCCGAGGGAGAAGACCCAGGTGCAGATGGTGGTGCCGCCGGCCCCCTGCTAACGGTGACGGTGACGCTGGTGTTCAGTCGGAGTCGGAGCTGTCGTCCTCCCACTCAGTGCCGCCGTCATCACCGTCACTGTCCTCTTGGTCGCTGTCGCTTGAGGAGGAGCTTTCGTCGTCGGTCGAGCTCTCCGCTCAGCACCATAAGCGAGCACCTGAACACCCGAAGACCTTGACGGAGAGCAGATTGGCGTCCATTAACTTGAAATGGAGGACGTGCCCCGCTGCCAAACTATGGGCACGAGCAAAAGTTTTCCAGCCACGCCGGATAAGCATGACATGAGGCACAGGGAACTCTACGTCCACCCGCATGCTGCTGTTGCAGTAGCCCCTCATGTGCAGCCTCAATCCGGCGACTATTCTTCCTCCATCACCCATGCGAAAGGAGTGGGGAGTAAAAGACGGATGCGCAAAGGCCCGCATAGCTTGGCGATGAATTCCAGCAGCTGGTCCCTGACGTGGCCTTTGTTCGGGCCCAGGGCAACTAGAGGAGGGGCAATCAAAGCACTGCCACGTCCTCCTCGGCCCCGGGCACCACGATGGCCGCGCCCTCTTCCTCTGCCGCCGCCTCTCACGCTAGACTCCACTCCTACGTCCCCAGCAAGAGGAGGAAGGCGCTGTCGAGCGGAAGCCCTCGTCGCCACCACTGGAGCACCACCACGTGCTCTTCCCCTCACCATGGTGGAAGAAGGATGCTAGAAGAAGAAGAAGGAAATGTGTGTGAGTGAGCACCTCACCCATGTCCCCTTTTATAGGCGAACATGGTCGGGGGCCGGCTCCTCACCCAGGAGGCAACCGCCCCTCTCCAACAATCCAGCTCCTCTACGTCGCTGACGGCGCGTAGAATCGAGACCGCCCTCCTGCGCCTATCCGTGGTGCGTGGCTTTCTGCCATGGCACTTATTCCCATGCCCTTCGCATCCGCCACCAACCCTGCACAATGCATGAAGCGTACATGGCAGAAACGGCAGGAGCGGTGGGACGAGTAAGATGGCAGTTACCACCCCGTGATTGTGGGGCATGGGCAGCCCGTGAATCGTGGCATAAATTTCCCCACCTTGTCTCGCATGACGCACGGGGAAACCGGAAAATGACTCAAGCACAGGTTAATGAAGAAGCAAGGAAGATATCAAGGAAGAAGGGAATACCATCACATTTCAACAAAAGTATCCGCCTGTGTACTTGCTGGGGCCTACCCCAACGATGCTTGGCATCACGTATGGGCTATGCCTGGGGCCTCCTGTCGGTACAACAAACATTTATGTTTGTTTCCCAAACTTGTACACAGGCGTGTTAGTGTCAAGCAATTACACCAACGTGCAAATCAAGGACAAGCTAGGGAAGCAGATCTTTGAGAAATCAAAGAGCGGATCAAGAAGACCAAGACAAACCTAGACAGCAAGACATCACCTTGGGAAAGCCTCCCTTGCCAGGAAGGAGAGCCTGGCCGGGACGAGGCTGCCCCAAGAGTCCAAGATTTCCCCGGCAGGCTTGCCGAGTCCACCAATGGCAAATCTCCCCGCCAAGGCTCCACCGCTCCACCAGAACACGACGCAAATCACCTATCAATGCGGTGTCAAGCCGTCAAGATGATTAAGTGCCTCCCACTAGGCACGTGGAAGCCATTTAGGAGACACATTACCCTCATATGACACCCGTCCAGAGGCGTGTCAAGCAGATGAGCAAAATATGGTTAAGCGGCACAGCAGGCTTGTCGGGCTGCATCCTCAGCATGACACCTAGCAGTGCATTTAATGCACTTTGTCCTAACTGCCAATGTTAGGTATGATAGCACTGTTAGCTATCTAATCACTAGATAATGATTGTTTTGCCACTGTGGTTACCCCTTGAGCTATAAAAGGAGGGCCATGGAAAACTAGCAAAGGATTCATACCCTTGCATACTTGTACGCACGTAGTTGCTCTCCCCGAGGCTACCTTGCCGGGCTCGAGCGTTGCGTGTTCTTTGGGTTCTTCCATCAAATCCACCAAAGCAGGAGTAGGGTTTTAAGCCTCACGGCGGCCCGAACTTGGGTAAAAACCACCCGTGTCATCGCCTTTGCGTTGCTTAATGACTTCCGCTCTTTGTGCAATGTGATCATCCCCTTGTTGAACCACAAGGGGCTCATGGCCCTATAGTTGACCGTGTTCACCCACAACAGCCGGCA
The DNA here is from genome assembly GCF_002575655.3 of Aegilops tauschii subsp. strangulata. Taxonomy (NCBI): domain Eukaryota; kingdom Viridiplantae; phylum Streptophyta; class Magnoliopsida; order Poales; family Poaceae; genus Aegilops; species Aegilops tauschii. Next base: position 269,896,017 of record NC_053037.3, on the reverse strand, counting down.
TATCATCTTGAGATTTATGAAGTCACAGCCTCATTGTCGACAGGAAGGATGGGGAGGTCCGGATATCTACCACGTGAAACTCCAAACCTTTGGTCCCATCCCACCCCACAACTGTCCAGGCTCCAGCCGTCCGGCTTTGCAAACTCCGCACAGTCAAAACCAATTGACCAGTTGTCACCGGAACTGCTATTCACACAGGAACCTTCGCTGCTCGACCTACGCCAGCTACTTGTCGGCCGGTCACCACTATCTCTAAACCACACCTCCTTTCCAGGCCATTCTCCCACTTTTCGATCCCCTAGCCCGCATCAGTCGTCCCCTAGTTCACCGAAAAGCCATGGTGCGCCGCAAGATCCCGTACTACAAGATGCTAACGCTAGAGCACCACACATAAATCGTGGCAGCGGTTGGTGCCATAGACCTCCGTTCCCAAGCTCTCTTTGCGGCGGGCCAATCCCCGAGTCCTCTAGAGGCGAGCTCCGAGGAGGAGAAAGCCGATCCAATGTTCATGGTGGAGGTCGCGGCGCATAAGGCCCCCGATGCGTATGAGACGATGGACGTCGACTTCGTGTCGGCGTCCGGGTCCCACATGCTGCAGGCAGACCAACGGTTCAACCTGGCGATCCTAAAGGAGCACCGGGAGGCGCAGGCTCAACTCGACAGGGAGCGCGCGGATGCCACTACCATAGAGGCCCTCCTGCAGGCGAAACCGTATGTTGTGGACGTGAATTGGGTGGCGGAGGCTCAACTTGACGCGGAGCGCGCGGATTCCGCTGCCATCGGGGCCCTCCTGCAGGTGGAACCGGACGTCTTGGACTTGAACCACACGGCGGAGGCTCAACTCTAAGCAGAGCGCACGGATGCCGCTGCCATCGAGGCCCTCCTGCAGGCGGAACCAAACGTCATGGACGTGAACTGGGCGGTGCTTGCGTCTGTGCAGAGCGCCCATACACTCCGCATGAACGAGTAGCTGGAGGCCGAGGACAACCACACTGCGAAGACACATGTCAGCGGCTCTGGCTGGTTCGCACCGCCGGCCAAACATGACGAGTCCGGCTCGTTCCACGAGTAGTGATAGTTTTTCTTTATGTTGTTTATTTTAGGGATCTTTTGCTGTATAAAAACATATTTATGCAAGTTGTGTGACTTTCATCATTTGGGTCAGTTGACCATTTCAGGCGGTTGGATGAAGATACTATCCTAACCCTTCGTCTTCCTCACCTCTTATTCTTCCTCAACAGACCACTGCAGGGGCCGCACAGATCTTCCCGAATAGGCGGTTGGATAAACATACTATATGAATGAAAATTAGGTGTCAACGGTTGGATGGTTGAGTCTGGTTTGATCACATGCGGTACCACGTGTCAGTGAAAAAGGCAAGCCGAGGCGTGTTCCCTTGGTTGGGTTTGCGGCGTGCGAGACTGACTGTGTGATGGTGCGGTGCGACCGCGATAGGCATGCGTAAGTGTACGTACCTCCTTTTCATTTTGAACTTGTAATCTGTAACATCTGTTTTGTGAGGGTGAGCGACTTCAATTTTAATACGTACTGTGTTAAAAAGAAGGGAGGGGTTTTCCTTCATGGGATCGATCTATACAAATCCTGATTAGAAATGCGACGATGGGGCAGCCTAGTGTGTGTGTGGCCCATGGTCAGATTGCTGACATGCATTCCCACATGCGAATGAAATGCCAAGCCAATTTGCGTTGAGCCATGGGGCAGAGTGAACGTGCGCTGGTCTGATGCAAACGCCATAGGCGTGCGGCGAGTGTTCCTTTTCCTCGTTTTAAACTTGTGAAGATAACTCCCTCAACAAACAAATGTGAATATAATAATATGTGGTGGTTCTTTGCCTTCGCATGATACATCGATGGAAATCCTGATTATAATGACGCTGAATTTTGTAGTGCTAAATCCGGTAAAAATGTGTCCTCTTCGCCCCTCCGGCCTTAATCATCGCGCTAATCTTATACTCCCCCCATTTTTTAGAAGTATACAAGGCCACAAACGCATATCAGGTACTACCAAGGTAAACACTAAAGTCAGTTTAAGCCAATGTTAAAAGCTAGCTTTCCTCCTCATTTGACATGTCAATTAAGGTGTATTGTTTTCTCCAACGCCCAACAAGCTAACCTTCTCACTCCGCATTGCTTGATTAATGCAGCGCACGCAAACCAACCTTCTCACTTCCGCATGCATGCTAGGGGATATTAAGGTCCTTGGCGGCTAGTACGAGGCATACCCCATCAATTTTGCCTCGATTAGTGTTAGTGGGCATATATAGCTGCAAATTGTAATTTTGATAGTGGCCTTGTATACAAAAAAATGGAGGGAGTAACTATTTGACTTCCTTCCCATTAAGGTGACGTCAATGATATCTCGATCGTTGTGGCTTTTGTGAAGTGCATTCGACGGAGCACACAATTGAGGCAGACCACGATATGTTGTTCAGAAGTGCCTCCTGCAAGCCGAGACAATTGCCTTCTTTGCATCCAGGAAGTCTAGGACAATAGCGATGTCCGTCCATCTTACTGCGGTAAAGGTGGTTTATCAAAGAAGACGATGGAGAAGCGGAGCCAGCGGAGATTGATATGATGATTGCTTCGTCCATGCTTTGTGATTTGACACCTCACTTCTTTGTTATTTTTGATAGAAGGGACAAGGGAGTAGACTATGTGCTCTATGCATGCATCCAAGCACAGGAGTAAGAAGAGAGAGGTTGCATTTTTCTATTCCTTCAATTAATCAATTAGGGAGCTTCGGTTCCCTCTATTTTGGCTTTGGCAGCACCCTCTACAATGTTTCCCATCATTGCCAAAAGCTATTTTTAACATTTGGCTACACATTATGGCTACCCTTAAGCGTACCACTTGGTTTTTCTCCTTGGTGTTTGTCGGTGTCAAAACCGGCGGATCTCGGGTAGGGGGTCCTGAAATGTGCATCTGAGGTCGATGGTAAGAGGAGACGGGGGCACGATGTTTACCTAGGTTCGGGCCCTCTTGATGGAGGTAATACCCTACTTCCTGCTTGATTGATCTTGATGAATATGTGGATTACAAGAATTGATCTACCACGAGATCGTAGTGGCTAAACCCTAAAAGTCTATCATGTATGATTATGATCGCCTCTACTGACTAAACCCTCCGGTTTATATAGACACCGGAGGGGCCTAGGGTTGTACAGAGTGTCAGGACCGGGTTTTCGGGATATATTTTCCCAGAAAATGATCCTTGTGCTCACCAGCCCCAGGGTTTCTGTTAGCTGATGAGGCACCAACTTGATACAGAAATTCCAAGCAAAGTACAAGATATGTAGTACAAGACCATTGTGGCCTATGAGTACAACAATTGGTTTCTAGTGGTTGATGGCGGAAGCGGTTTGTGGTTCATCTGCGTCTATGGGACTCCATTTCCCACAGGAACAGCTGACCAGGATAACTCCTATCTTCGCAAGGCTGCTATCACCTTTGCATAGGTTCCGGGGTTGTCATCGCAACGCTCTTCTCCATGCAAGAAATCTGGCCAAGACAATAGCCAGGGACAAGCCAGTGAGTACTTTTGAATGTACTCGCAAACATTATGAACACAGGTATAACATAACTAATGGTAATCATGCTCTGAAATATTCTATGATCACAACGTCAGTCATAAAATAACAATCCGTGATGCACGCAAGCAGGGTTATTTATATATAACATGAATATGCAATATGGGAGTAGAAATAGATTGCACCGATCGGGTGTCTGGAGCGATGCCTCGAAAGGATTTTTATAGAAAACATGCCTCAGTCGGGCGTCTGAGCGACGCCACCTAAAGGGCTTATAAATAAAAGAAATGACAAGCATGCCACAGTCGGGCGTCTTAGCGACACCACATAAAGGGCTTATAAATAAAAGGAATAACAAGCATGCCACAGTCGGGCGTCTTAGCGACACCACATAAAGGGCTTATAAATAAAAGGATCATAGTGAATATCCAGGAGGTAGAACCGTCCCAGGGATACTCGATAATTCAAATAATATAATGGGTTAGTCCATAATAATAATAATCATAATCATCACAAGTCACAAGTCATGATCCAAGTTCTGGTTTAACAGTTTTCTCCTCCGAAGACCGACACTAAGACCGACACTTGACCCATCCCAGACTGTAGTCCTTACCCATGGACACGGCTATTCGAATAGATGTATAATCTCTACAGACGGTGTACTCTTTACCCACGGGTAATGGATTTCTTTAGTCCATCGGGACTAATTCCGTCTACAGTCTTTTAATTGAAAACACACCTAACCGCACACACCAGCCTAACTTACCGGTGTCTGGAATCACCCACGACACCCGTTAAGCGAAACTCTAAGTGGGGAGGCTACGACCTCGACTTAGCATGGGATCACAAAATTTATACCGCGCGCAAACTAGGCGGAGCTACCCCTTCGGCTACAACCAAAACACCCATGCCCCCGGACCAGGTGGCATGCCTATCGGATGTCTCCGGTATCTTCCACCATGGCCTCTCTGTACGATGTGTGCTAGGTAAGGGGTTGACAACTTACTGAACCGTACCCTACCAATGGCAGGGGCAAGTGGTAGTACGAAACAAGTATGGGGGTTACTAGAACAAGACTCGATCTACGGCCGACTCAGGAGGTTTAAGTATTCCCTGCATGATTAGCATAGCAAATGTGTTTCAACCAACAGACAGAATCCCCACTCATCATACCTTACTATGCCATACCGGACACAACCGTCTCGACGGAGACTGGAGACAAGCTCGTGTCTACCCAAGACAGAGGCTTTCCCGGATTCCCTCCGATAGGTATGGAAGGCATACAAGGGTGATTACTATCACAAGTATATCAAATTCCAACAGTAAGGAATATTCATTATGCACTCATGAGTATGATCATATCATCACATAAAATAACGAATACTTCGTGTTGAGGTGGTGTTGTAAGCGTATCAAACAACACACACCATATTAAGCCGAGGTTCAGAATGCTTACCTTCAAGTTGTGGAGAGGCAGGGTGCATCCCAAAAACTTTTTGAAAGTTTTCTTCTCTCTCCAAAATCCTATTTTGAGGAAATTTAAATTAACACATAATTTTAAAACAGTACAAAAAGGTGTCTGGAAAATTTTCAAATAAATATGAAAATAAACTAGACAGAATTTGAGAAACAACAAAAAAAATCAAGTCATTTGGACTTATATTTAAAAAGTTATGGCCAGTCAAAGTTTAGTCAAATTTCTGTTTTTAAAATAAAATAGAAAAAGAGGAAAAACGTTTCGAATAGATATACGGAGGAGACGTACTTTGAGTTTTACGCCTCCACTTACGCCAGCGTGGACCGGCCCATGGTCACTGACAGTGAGTCCAGGGGGCCCACTGGTCAGGTTTGACCAGTCGCCCCCCGCCTCCTTCCTCCTCTGGCCGAACAGAGGCGGGGCTCCGGCGATCGACGCCGGTGAACGACGGCTCCCCGCAGGGTTCTGAGGGCGGGGATGGATCTGCCAGTCTAGGGCGGTCCTCCCGGTGGTCGCTAGGTCGGCGGGGGTGGAGGGAACCGCCGGCGGCGAGTTCTGCGGTGGACGGCGACCTCGGGTGAATTGGGGCTTTGGGTTACGGCGGTTCCTGAGCGAGTTTGAGGTGCTGGGCAGCTCCGCACGGTCAAGGGGAGTCGGGTGGTGGTACTAGATGGACGGGAGGAGCTCTACTTGCGACGAACTGGACCGGAGGGCGGCGGTGGCCGAACTGGCCGGAGACGGGGAAGGGAAGGGCTTCTGGCCTACTGGGGGGAGGGGGGCTCTAGAGAGATGGCCTGAGGCTGCCTGGATGTTTGGATGAGCTCGGGGCCTCCATTTATAGCGCAACTAGGTCGGTTCCGCGGCCGTGGATAAGAACGCCGGCGAACCACCATTCTGTTGCAGCAGGGGGGTGCGTGGTGGCGACGGGCGCTAGCGGACGCGTTCTTGGATAAGCTCGGACTACTCCAGAAGGCAGCAGGCGCACGCGTATGGCTCGGGCGGCGCCATCCATGGCAGGGGCTGCTGCGGCCGCCCGCTTGCTGCCATGGCGGACCTGACGGCGGCGCTGTAGGGCGCCAGGAGGGGGCCAGGGTGGCTCTGCGGCGAGGGAGGGGTCGGGCGTGTAGGCTGTGCGAGGGGAGTGGCCAGAACGAGCGCGGGGAGGTGGCAGCGGGACGCGGTTACTCGGTGCGCGCGCGTGCAAAACGTGCGCTCTAGGCGCGCCCAGCGCACGCACGCCAGGTGCTCGACGCAATGCCAACGCGTTCTAGGCCTCTCTGATGCCCCTGTAACTAAACAGAACTAGGCTAATGATTATGTGAGAGCTAATAGACATGCTGGTAAGGCCACTAGAGCAACTTCCTAATGCAAGTCTAAAAGCATGCCAAAACTGGCCATGCCCTTAACCTGCTTGATCAAATGCCAAGGGCATCTAGGCATCTCTTCTGCTGGCCAAAGTCTCCAGATCAAAGTCTCTTTAGATGTAGGTGAGGGTGCCAAGGTTAGTTTGTCAAAAACAAAAACTTGTTAGTGCAAGTTTTTGAGAAAACCAATTCTGGACAGAAAGTAAAGGGCATAGTTTCATGGACCAAAAATACTCCAATGGGTCCATTCTCCTGGACTTAAGGGTTTTGCAGGGAGGACTATAAGCAGGAGAAAGAATCAAGGGTAAAAGGGCAAGTTAAAATATGGTTGCAGTAGAAAATACCAAACTGAGCCAGAGAGCAAAAGAGGATGTTTTGCTCAAATTTTTCAAAGAACACTAGTGGGTTAATGCATATAGTTGAATTATATACTCCTACTAACATCTCCAAATTTTGGTGGAAATTTTAAAGAAATATTTAAATAGGTTGTAGGGCAATTCACAATCTGGACCAGATTTGAAAACCTGGGGTAAAGCTCAAAATTCACAATTGATTAAGAGAGGTTTTTTGCATAAAAGTGATTTAGGAACACCAAATGTCATCCCCAAATTTTGGTGAAATTTTTAAATGAATCTATAAAAGGGTTGTAGTGCAAAGGAGCCTCTAAAACTTATAAAAATCATTTCAAAAGAAATAAGGCTCAAAAAATATAATTATATAAATAATTCCACTGATAAAAGAAATGTTTTCTTGAGAGGGTATACAAGTCCAATAATATTTTTGGAAAGTTCTCACTTGGGGGGAAAAACTCCACAATATCCAAGAAAAGGGAGGTTCTGCAACCAAAAGATAAATCCCGAAAATAAAAAATGAAATTTCTTGGCAAAATTTTAATTAATAAAACAAGGTCAAAATTTTGGGGTGTTACAACACTACCCCCCTTAAGAAAAATCTCGTCCTCGAGATTTTCTAGAAGCTGTTTTGAACAAACATTGCTCTTGCCAAAAAAAATCATCCTACTTATGCAATAAAATGTATCTACAGTGAGAGGGCGATAAGTGGTGTAAAACTATAGTGTGGTATACTGGCGCTGTGTGGGAAAAATCCATGGTTTGGGGAAAACGAGAGATTTCTATGTTGGATATAGTAAATTTAGAATAAATTCTAAATTTCTAAAATACGCTGGTCGTACCCGAGAGCACAGTGCTCCCTCTGGCTGACTGGTGGATCCGGGGCCCACTGTCGGCCTCTTCTTCTACCTCTGGCTCTCTCCTCTTCCTCTCTCCCGCGTGCTTTCCCGCGCATTCTCCACCGGCGACGTCTAGCGCGTAGGGCATCTAGGCCGTACTGCGGTAGTGCGCAGCGTGCTAGCTGCCGGAGCAGCGTGCACTCACCTTGCGGGCCAGTGCACTATCGGCACTGCTCGCGGATTCGCCTCCGAACATCGGCGATCGAGCGACGAGCGGCGCTGGTGGACCTCGCCCACCGTACACTGATCTCGAGCTATAAAATGACCGCGGTGCTCCTTTCTTCTTCCTCACACCTGGCCTCGCTTCTCCTTCTCCTTCCTTCTCCTCCATTTCTGTTTGCAGGAGCTCGAGATGAGGCTCTAATGGCGGAGGTGATGCCGGACTGGTACATGGTCCTGATGTGCAGAGGGTTGGCGGCGTTGCTGGGGTTCTCCGTGCTCTTGTGCGTGATGATCCTCGATTAGAGCAACTCGTACTGGGGTGGATGGATGGCACTCATGGTACTGCAAGTAAAGTCCCACAATATTTTGACAAAACTACCTGGGGTGGCATCTGGGGTTCTCAGATAAAAACTAGGGCTCGGCATGGTAAGAAATGGCTGTGAAAGTTGTGCACCAGATGAGGGATACTTGGCAAGGTCACGAGGTGGCCTTTTGTATAGCATCTAGGCAGGGTCATTTATTGCAGTGAAAGGTAACTAGTTTGTCGGTTCTGCTCTTATGGGGGTCGGGGTCAAAGCTACAGATATACATATCTCACAAAGTGACGCATTACTGTGGGTGTCGTTGGGGTGGTTTTGGTAGTTGCGCCCGGAATTTAAAAATGCAACTGTACGCTAACGTACTTATGCATGGCTACTATTCAAAAATAGGGGCGCACAAGTAGACAACATTTAATTATGGTGATACAGGATCACACAATTACAAGGCGTAGAAATACTAAGGCTCGGTACTACTCGAGTGACTTAGTCTACTTCGTTAATATCTAAGCGGGCTTGCCTTGTGGACGTCGAGGCTTCTCCACGGGTTTCACCGTCGGGATTAGGCTGATGAGGTTGAGGGGCTGCAGGGTCGGGGTAGCGATGATGACCATCGCGGGGGTTGTTGGCCACAATCCCGTTGGAGCGTGTTCCCAAAAGGCGACGAAGCACTTTTGGGGACACCAAAGCATTTTGGCCGATGGGTGGGGAAGTCCTCAAGGACTCGATCGGGTGTCCGAACAGCACGACTGGGTTGTCGGCGTCGGGCTCATCTTCTCTTCTTGCCGGGGCTCGGCGAACCAGTTCTCCACGAGCTGCGATCAGATCAAGGGTGATCTGATCGAACAGTTCCTCTAGTGCACTTACATAGCGCACCAGATGCAACAATGCAGGATCCGTCTCGTGATCTCCGTTGGCAACCTAGGGCGGCCTACCATACCCGTCACGGCTAGGGTAGTAGTAGAACGAGCGACAGTTAACTCTGGGCGACAAGTGCCGGAGTTGAACTATAGCCTCTCGAGCTGCTAGCTGGATGGCTTGTGGCTCAAAGGAAGTTGTCCTTCCAGTGAACCTGTAGGGGCGTTCTGGCGATAGACCCCTACCATAGATGTGTACAGTGGCCCAGAATTGACGGCTATCACCGCTCATGGGTCCTTGGTACACAACATATTCTAGGGGCTCTTCTAATGCATAGGCACGGCGGGTGAGGTTTGCGAGCACGGTCAGAAAACCTCCAAGGTTGGTGGCTGTGGTCTCATTGTGCACAATAGGGCCAGGCATTATGCCTCGAGTTGGGGGAAGAGGTTGTGATGTGCTGTGTTGAGGCTAGCGTGCCCTTTTTATAGAAAAAGGGACGGAGTGTTCCTTCACACGCTTGCGAATGAGACAAATTAGGTGTCGGTAACTGGCGCGTGATCGACAGGCTAGGCTGATAGGTTGGGCACCGACTGCCAAAAGCGTCGGGGTCACTGTGTGACTATCTTACACAGGAAGCTTGGCCGGGGTTAGGTTAAGGTCTGGTGGGTCGGTTAACCTAGGTTTATTGACCTGGCTAAGATAGGATTAGCCAATGGTCAGCCTGGCTCTGATACCAAGTTTGTCAGGACCGGGTTTTCGGGATATATTTTCCCAGAAAATGATCCTTGTGCTCACCAGCCCCAGGGTTTCTGTTAGCTGATGAGGCACCAACTTGATACAGAAATTCCAAGCAAAGTACAAGATATGTAGTACAAGACCATTGTAGCCTATGAGTACAACAATTGGTTTCTAGTGGTTGATGGCGGAAGCGGTTTGTGGTTCATCTGCGTCTATGGGACTCCATTTCCCACAGGAACAGCTAACCAGGATAACTCCTATCTTGGCAAGGCTGCTATCACCTTTGCATGGGTTCCGGGGCTGTCATCGCAACGCTCTTCTCCATGCAAGAAATCTGGCCAAGACAATAGCCAGGGACAAGCCAGTGAGTACTTTTGAATGTACTCGCAAACATTATGAACACAGGTATAACATAACAAATGGTAATCATGCTCTGAAATATTCTATGATCACAATGTCAGTCTAAAATAACAATTTGTGATGCACGCAAGCAGGGTTATTTATATATAACACGAATATGCAATATGGGAGTAGAAATAGATTGCACCGATCGGGTGTCTGGAGCGATGCCTCGAAAGGATTTTTATAGAAAACATGCCTCAGTCGGGCGTCTGAGAGACGCCACCTAAAGGGCTTATAAATAAAAGAAATGACAAGCATGCCACAGTCGGGCGTCTTAGCGACAACACATAAAGGGCTTATAAATAAAAGGAATAACAAGCATGCCGCAGTCGGCCGTCTTAGCGACACCACATAAAGGGCTTATAAATAAGGGGAATAACAAGCATGCCGCAGTCGGGCGTCTCGGCGACACCACATAAAGGGCTTATAAATAAAAGGAATAACAAGCATGCCACAGTCGGGCGTCTTAGCGACACCACATAAAGGGCTTATAAATAAAAGGAATAACAAGCATGGCACAGTCGGGCGTCTTAGCGACACCACATAAAGGGCTTATAAATAAAAGGATCATAGTGGATATCCAGGAGGTAGAACCGTCCTACGGATACTCGATAATTCAAATAATATAATGGGTTAGTCCATAATAATAATAATCATAATCATCACAAGTCACAAGTCATGATCCAAGTTCTGGTTTAACAGTTTTCTCCTCCAAAGACCGACACTTGACCCATCCCAGACTATAGTCCTTACCCATGGACACGGCTATTCGAATAGATGTATAATCTCTGCAGAGGGTGTACTCTTTACCCACGGGTAACAGATTTCTTTAGTCCATCGGGACTAATTCCGTCTATGGTCTTTTAATTGAAAACACACCTAACCGCACACACCAGCTTAACTTACCGGTGTCTGGAATCACCCACGACACCCGTTAAGCGAAACTCTAAGTGGGGAGGCTACGACCTCGACTTAGCATGGGATCACAAAATTTATACCGCGCGCAAACTAGGGGGAGCTACCCCTTCGGCTACAACCGAAACACCCATGCCCCCGGACCAGGTGGCATGCCTACCGGATGCCTCCGGTATCTTCCACCATGGCCTCTCTGTATGGTGTGTGCTAGGTAAGGGGTTGACAACTTACTGAACCGTACCCAAGCTATGGCAGTGACAAGTGGTAGTACGAAACAAGTATGGGGGTTACTGGAACAAGACTCGATCTACGGCCGACTCAGGAGGTTTAAGTATTCCCTGCATGATTAGCATAGCAAATGTGTTTCAACCAACAGACAGAATCCCCACTCATCATACCTTACTATGCCATACTGGACACAACCGTCTCGACGGAGACTGGAGACAAGCTCGTGTCTACCCAAGACAGAGGCTTTCCCGGATTCCCTCCGATAGGTATGAAAGGCATACGAGGGTGATTACTATCACAAGTATATCAAATTCCAACAGTAAGGAATATTCATTATGCACTCATGAGTATGATCATATCATCACATAAAATAACGAATACTTCGTGTTGAGGTGGTGTTGTAACCGTATCAAACAACACACACCATATTAAGCCAGGGTTCAGAATGCTTGCCTTCAAGTTGTGGAGAGGCAGGGTGCATCCCAAAAACTTTTTGAAAGTTTTCTTCTCTCTCCAAAATCCTATTTTGAGGAAATTTAAATTAACACATAATTTTAAAACCGTACAAAAAGTTGTCTGGAAAATTTTCAAATAAATATGAAAATAAACTAGACCGAATTTGAGAAACAACAAAAAAAATCAAGTCATTTGGACTTATATTTAAAAAGTTATGGCCAGTCAAAGTTTAGTCAAATTTCTGTTTTTAAAATAAAACAGAAAAAGAGGAAAAACGTTTCGAATAGATATACGCAGGAGACGTACTTTGAGTTTTACGCCTCCACTTACGCCAGTGTGGACCGGCCCGTGGTCACTGACAGTGGGTCCAGGGGGCCCACTGGTCAGGTTTGACCAGTCGCCCCCCGCCTCCTTCCTCCTCTGGCCGAACAGAGGCGGGGCTCCGGTAATCGACGCCGGCGAACGACGGCTCCCCGCAGGGTTTTGAGGTCGGGGATGGATCCGCCAGTCTAGGGCGGTCCTCCCGGTGGTCGCTAGGTCGGCGGGGGTGGAGGGAATCACCGGCGGCGAGTTCTGTGGCGGACAGCGACCTCGAGTGAATTGGGGCTTTGGGTTACGGCGGTTCCCGAGCAAGTTTGAGGTGCTGGGCAGCTCCGCATGGTCAAGGGGAGTCGGGTGGTGGTGCTAGATGGACGGGAGGAGCTCTACTTGCGACGAACTGGACCGGAGGGCGGCGGCGGCCGAACTGGCCGGAGACGGGGAAGGGAAGGGCTTCTGGCCTACTAGGGGGGAGGGGGCTCTAGAGAGATGGCCTGAGGCTGCCTGGGTGTTTGGATGAGCTCGGGGCCTCCATTTATAGCGCAACTAGGTCGGTTCCGCGGCCGTGGATAAGAACGCTGGCGAACCGCCGTTCTGTTGCAGCAGGGGGGTGCGTGGTGGCGACGGGCGCTAGCGGATGCGTTCTTGGATAAGCTCGGACAGCTCCAGAGGGCAGCTGGCGCACGCGTATGGCTCGGGCGGCGCCGTCCATGGCAGGGGCCGTTGCGGCCGCCCGCTTGCTGCCATGGCCGACCTGACGGCAGAGCTGTAGGGCGCCAGGAGGGGGCCAGGGCGGCTCTGCGGCGAGGGAGGGGTCGGGCGTGCAGGCTGTGCGAGGGGAGTGGCCAGAACGAGCGTGGGGCGGCGGCAGTGGGACGCGGCGACTCGGTGCGCGCGCGTGCAAAACGTGCGCTCTAGGTGCGTCCAGCGCACGCACGCCAGGTGCTCGACGCAATGCCAACGCGTTCTAGGCCTCTCTGATGCCCCTGTAACTAAACAGAACTAGGCTAATGATTATGTGAGAGCAAATAGACATGCTGGTAAGGCCACTAGAGCAACTTCCTAATGCAAGTCTAAAAGCATGCCAAAACTGGCCATGCCCTTAACCTGCTTGATCAAATGCCAAGGGCATCTAGGCATCTCTTCTGCTGGCCAAAGTTTCCAGATCAAAGTCTCTTTAGATGTAGGTGAGGGTGGCAAGGTTAGTTTGTCAAAAACAAAAACTTGTTAGTGCAAGTTTTTGAGAAAACCAATTCTGGACAGAAAGTAAAGGGCATAGTTTCATGGACCAAAAATACTCCAATGGGTCCATTCTCCTGGACTTAAGGGTTTTGCAAGGAGGACTATAAGCAGGAGAAAGAATCAAGGGTAAAAGGGCAAGTTAAAATATGGTTGCAGTAGAAAATACCAAAATGAGCCAGAGAGCAAAAGAGGATGTTTTGCTCAAATTTTTCAAAGAACACCAGTGGGTTAATGCATATAGTTGAATTATATACTCTTACTAACATCTCGAAATTTTGGTGGCAATTTTGTAGAAATATTTAAATAGGTTGTAGTGCAATTCACAATTTGGACCAGATTTGAAAACCTGGGGTAAAGCTCAAAATTCACAATTGATTAAGAAAGGTTTTTGCATAAAAGTGATTTAGGAACACCAAATGTCATCCCCAAATTTTGGTGAATTTTTTAAATGAATCTATAAAAGGGTTGTAGTGCAAAGGAGCCTCTAAAACTTATAAAAATCATTTCAAAAGAAATAAGGCTCAAAAAATAATAATTATATAAATAATTCCACTGATAAAAGAAATGTTTTCTTGAGAGGGTATACAAGTCCAATAATATTTTTGGAAAGTTCTCACTTGGGGGAAAAACTCCACAATATCCAAGAAAAGGGAGGTTCTGCAACCAAAAGATAAATCCCGAAAATAAAAAATTAAATTTCCTGGCAAATTTTTAATTAATAAAACAAGGTCAAAATTTTTGGGTGTTACACAGAGTCGGTTTACAGAGGAAGAATCTTCATATCCGAACGCCAAGCTTGCCATCCATGCAAAGGAGAGTCCCATCCGGACACGGCAGGAAGTCTTCTATCTTGTATCTTCATGGCCCATCAGTCCGGTCCACGTCACATAGACAGGATGCCCGAGGACCCCTTAATCCAGGACTCCCTCAGTAGCCCCTGATCCGGGCTTCAATGACGATGTGTCCGGCGCGCAGATTGTCTTCGCCATTGCAAGGCGGGTTCCTCCTCCGAATACTTCAAAGTAGTCCTCGAACACAGAAAACGTGTCCGGCTCTAGAAAACAAGCTCCACACACAGCCGCAAAGAGTATAATATTTAACAAGTCCCATCTACTGACATCCTTTGTAGTGAGACGCCACGTCCCTGCACGGTCATTATTTCGAGCCATTTTTTAGCCTCCCGCTCCATATTTCGAGATGCGGTTTCCATTGCACGTCTTGTTGAAGCAGAGATCGTGTCCCCTTATTACAGGATCCTCATTAATATGAGGGTGGGAAATCCAACCGTGTTGTTAGCGATCCCTTGGGAATAGGCGAGCTTTAAGGCCCGTGAGGAGGCATTCGATATTCCTTCAACTTTATAAAGGGGCACAGATCTGTCTTTCTCTCCTCGCGCCTACCACTTCCTCAACCTTCCCAACCCCAGGCTCCAACGCCCAGGATTCAATTTCTTCCATTGTTACCAGGCCCTCTAGTTATCTCCGGATCCATCTCCCCAGGTAGGTGGGCAGCCTCCTCGGTCACCGAGGAGGATATCATTATGCTTTGGAAGGCGAGGTACCTGACTGCGGAAATCCCCCACAGGCTCCCTACTAAAGGGCAGGTCATCCCCACACCAAAATCCAGAAAGAGGGTTGTATTCATCTCCCACTTCCTCTGCGGGCTAGGGTTCGCTCTTCACCCCTTAGTTTGCGGCCTCATGTTCTATTACGGGCTAGATTTTCACGATCTGTCTCCGGACTCTTTCTTCATATCTCGGCATTCGTCGTCGTGTGTGAAGCCTTTCTCCGCATCCCCCCACACTTCGGCCTATGGCTCAAGACTTTTAATGTGAAGCCGAAGGTACTTCACGGGGAACAAGCGGAGTGCGACAGTGCTATGGTGAGCAAGCTTGCCAATACTATCTGGCCAAAAGGTACCTTCGCAGAAACCTCCAACTTATGGCAGCAGGAGTGGTTCTATATCACCGAACCTCGCGGCACCAAATGGGCTACCGCACCGGTGTTCCGATCTAGCCCTCCATCGCGGCTCGCGTCATGGATAAATAAGGGGCTAGACTGGGGATCAGCTGATGAAGTACAGACGCTGCAAAGTTGTATCCGGAGTATCCTCGAAAGGGATGTTGGTCTTATCAACGTGATCCAAGTGATGCTAGTCCGCCGGATCCCCCCGTGCCAGCGACGGCCTCTTTGTATGTGGGATTTCAATCCGAAAGGACCATGGACCCTTCAGCAATTCTTCAGCACAATGCACGAAGGGATGTGGAAACTATTCTTCAAAGCTCAGAAGCAGTGGTCGGACACGTCAGAGGACGTCGGTCTCGACTGCAACCATCCGGATACTTCGGTAAGCACCCAATTTTTGACCGCAACTCGGTTGATTATCCCATAGTGATGTACTGCGAGTTTTATCTTTGACCAGGGCTGTATAAAGAAGGCAGAACGAATTAGGTGTTCAGCTCCACTTCCCGAAGACTCGGCTGATCCTCTGTTGACGAGGATGCTGGTCCCGATGCCGTATCAAGTGCCAGCGCAAGAGCGAAAAAAGAGGAGCGAAGAGGCCGAAAGCGGCCTCCGCTCTGCAGGTATGTTGGACACTGTGTCTGGGGAGACCGAAGCTCCATCTCCGAAAGACGAAGGGGAAGGATAAGGTGATATCCCTTCCCCTCATGGGAGGAAAAGGACTGCATCCGAAGACTTGGAGGTGGAATCACCCAAGAGAGGGAATGTATCCCTTCCATATGGCTCTCGTTCCGAAGCCGATGTCGTCGCAAGGCGCCACTCCAGGGACAAGCCCCTTGCCGAATCATAAGTGAACAAGGATGATCTAGAAATATCCCGTTCTTTTCGGGTTGCAGGGGTAACATTTAAACTATATGCTTGCAATTTGGCCCACAGTCCACCCCGACAGTCCTCCTCGTCAGGGGACTTAACACTTGGGATGATGGAAAGCGAGACGCCTTCTCATGCTTCCTCGCCTCTTAGGGCGGACGACTTCGAGGTGTCATCTCGGAGAATCTCTCCTGACCATCAAGCAGCATGGGGGACGATGAAGACAACACCCGAGGGTGGTACTTCAATCATCAAGGGTCCAGGGGGCGCAGCCCCCATGGGGGCCAGTAATGAAGGCCCCGAACTATCCGGCTTACAGCCGAAGACGACTCCAGGGTCAAGCAGGCGTACCTCTTTGAAGGGGATGCATATTCCCGCAGCAGACTCCAGGAATCCGGAGGTGCCGAATACTCTGATGGGTACATTACAAAGTGTGTCCATCTCAGAGGAACATCGTACCTTAATGGGTACGGTAGTTGAAAGGGTTTTGTTCACGAGAGGCGGATTGAATGAAGCTTTCATGAGCCTGTTAAGAGGCTTCGAGGTATGCAATGTTATAGCTTAACTATTTTTTCATGCACAATGCGCCTGTGTATAAATAGTAGCCCCTGATGCTCTGGTCGTCTTCCATAGGGAGGCGATCAGAGGATACAAAAGATATGCTCAGGAAATAACCTAATTAATTTGAACACGGGCTATTACGTCCATGGCGATCGCTCAAGCTACGGAAGTTGCATATGTGAAGCAGAAACTTGAGTTAGCGGATGAAGACATCACTCTTATTAACAGGCGGCTCGACGAGGCACAAGGTATGTGTTGGGGAAGCTTGTTTATGCATGTGTACTAGTATGAGCACGAAGCTGAAAATCATATATTGTGACATGCATGACTGTAGATGGTGCTGCCGCTGTTGAGACCCTTCAGGCTGAACTTGCCCGGGTCAAGGAGCAAGCGAGAGTGAGCGACGCGGCTGCCAAGAAGGCAGATGCGGATTTAAAGGCCGAACAGGCCGCTCAGCGCCAGTACCAGGAGAGAATATCTACCATGGAGCGGGAGTTGATGGATGCCACTAGAAGATGCAAATCCCTCGAGGAGGATAACAAAGCCAAGGCAGCAAAACTCGACAAAGCCTTACTAGAGGCGAAAAAAGCGAGATCCGACAGGCTGGGGAGATAGCGGCTGGTAAGCCCTTTCTTTTATAGACTAAGTTTGGCGACCCAAAGTATGCTCAGCTTAACCAAATGTGGAGTTCTCCAAACGCGTTCTTGGATTTGCCGAAGAGTGTTTCCGACGCGGTGCAGTTCTTCCAAGCATAGGAAGGACGTGCTGCGGAGAAGCTTTTCTGGTCGCAATTCAACAAGGCAAGGCTTCCGGCGCTGCTGAACGAATAGATGGCCCAGTGGGCCGAGCTACACAAGATGTCCGGAGCTGCCATGAAGGACGTTGTGGTTCGGCTATGGCTAGCCGAACCCATTCCAAGCAGCTATTTTGGTTTGGTGCAGCGGCTTGTCGATGCAGTGTCGCGTATTGACGCAGTCAAGCGGTCGGTGTGCATAGAAGGTGCCCGGATGGCCTTCGCCCGTGTCAAGATGTACTGGGCAAAGATGAAGGCCACCGATGTTGCAACCCAGGGTCCGCCTGGAGGCAAGGACCATCGCACGCCGGAGCATTATTTGGAGGACATCCTAGAGGGCGCCCGCTTGATAGAGGATCAGTGCTCGAAGGATATTATATTTGAATAAATGTACCAAAATTGTGAAAACAATATTATGATACGTTAAAGCTGTGTTATATACATTTGCCATTATTTCCTCCTGTGCGGCCGTTACTTATAACCTGAAAGTTTGCCAGTCGTCGGCTTCGGCCCCCTCGCATATAATACGGGGGTGTTCGGAATAGCACCTCATCACTCTTAACCCATTGTCTTGGTCCGGAACGGAGGTATCAGTGCAGCGAACTAGGCAATCGGACTATAGAGCTTTAACACTTTCACTTAGCCATAGGAGTTTTATGGTAGGTCTACGATGTAGCCCCTGGTATGTACGCAGTTTATCCGAACACGGTTGCATTACATTGGTGACCAGAAAAATGGTCCTTTGTGTAATACGGAAGAAACCGCAAAAGATTCTGATAAGTCACCGAGTGGTTGACCAGCTGTTGCCGCATCATGATAGTCAGTTTTCGGCTTTCTCTACTGAGGTGTTTGACCAGGCTAACCGAAAACACAATCGCAGCACTTCTCCCTTTACTACCCTAGCCGATAAGACGGAACATAGGGTAGCAAGCACAGGAGTCGGGCAACCCAACTATTGACCAAAGACATGATTCGGAGCTGATGCATATAATGCCAAACTCGTGACGCCGAAGTATGCTATAGAGCTGTTCGGACTTTTTTGGCAACCCACATGTTGATGTATCAAGCCCCTGGCGATTGGTGCCGAGGTGTCTACGTGAAACAACCGAAGAAGCAAGGTACGCTTGTATGCGGGAAAGCAAATACTGAGGATTATGTTCACTAAATTCTTATTGATACGTCGAACGTAATCTTACAGATTATGACACCACCACCCCGGCCATTTTACGCGCCAGGGGTCGAGGGCTGAGGAAAAAAGGCTTTGTACAGGGTCCAAATAGAGCTTCTGGTCTAGAAAAAATCTTTTGGACCTCCTATCGCACGTCTGCGCTGCCTGTGCTTCCGCAAAAAGGCTTCCTTAGAGGGAACAATCCCTGGTTATTTGTAGTAAATCTGGGCTCATAAAGAGTCATTTCAGGTCCATAGGACGGATACGTATTGATTCACCTATGGAAAAAAAGGTAAGAAAATAGTTAGAAAAAGGAGAAAACGCTAAAGTCCGGACGAACCACTTTGTAGGCCTGTCCGTATTGTGCCTCCGCCGATCAGCAAGGTATTTTGAGTGCATAATTATGTATGCGCGGTGCAAAACCTGCGGGTGCAAGAGGCGAATGATGGGGGCGGAGCTGCTAATCCAGCTCTAAAATTGACCGGTCCTGTGTAGTAGAGGCTGGCGGTTTAATGACCGGTGAGGTATGCGGCTTGAGGAGGCCGCTTTTTACTTCGGCTGTGATCGCCGCAGTGTGCCCTTAGTGCGGAGGGAGCGTTCCTTGTTTCCGTTGACCGTTATGGTGCCGCGTGGGCCGGGCATCTTAAGCTTTAGATAGGCGTAGTTTGGGACCGCACTGAAACGAGCAAAAGCGGTCCGCCCGAGCAGTGCATGGTAGCCAATGCGGAATGGGAGAATATTGAAGATCAAGTCTTCGCGTCAGAAGTTTTTTGGTGAACGGAAGACGACTTCTAGTGAGATTGAGCCTGTGCCGTGGGCTTCTACGCCGGCTATTACTACCCTGAAGGTAGTTGCGGTGGGCTTGATCCTTGAAGGATCAATGTCCATTTTGCAGACAGTGTCCTGACAGAGCAAATTGAGGCTACTGCCGCCGTCCATGAGGACTCGCGTGAGACGCAATCCGCTGATAATTGGATCAAGGACCAGTGCTGCCGAACCTCCGTGACGGATACTGGTTGGGGGGTCCTCATGATCAAAAGTGATCGAGCGGGCAGCCCATGGGTTGAATTTTGGGGCATCCGGCTTCATGGCGTGGTCGTCCCGTAATTCATGCTTGCACTCCCTTTCAGAGGTATGCGTCACGTATATCATGTTTACGGTTTTTACTTCGAGGGGAAATTGCTTCTGTCCCCCGGTGCTCGGTAGGCAAGCCTCCTCTTCTTCACTGTCACTGGGCGACCCCATCCCTTTGTGTTCGGCATTGAGCTTGCCGGCTTGTTTGAAAACCGAACATTTTCTGTTGGTGTGGTTGCCGGTTTGTCGGGGATGCCATGGATCTGAATGGGGCCGATCCAGTATCTTGTTTAGACTGGATGCACCATCTCTATTTGCCTTGAATGGCTTCTTCCGTTGACCGACTTTGAGCCATTGAACCAGGCGTTCACCGACATGTCTTGGGTTCCTGCATTAGTGTTGCGATGCTTGTCTTTATTGCGTCATGGCTTGCCATTGCCGTCCCTGACTTCGGAGGAGCCTGGATCGCTCCTGCTATTGCTTCTACGAGCGAGCCAGATATCTTCTCCCGCGCAAAAGCGGGTCATTAGTGTGGTAAGAGCTTCCATGGACTTGGGATTTTCTTGGCCGAGGTGGCGAGCGAGCTACTCGTCGTGGACGCTATGCTTAAAGGCCGCGAGTGCTTCGGCATCCGGACAGTCGACAATTTGGTTCTTTTTAATTAGGAACCTAGTCCAGAGTTTCCTGGCTGACTCTCCGGGCTGTTGAACTATGTGACTTAAGTCATCGGCATCCGGAGGTCGGACGTATGTACATTGGAAGTTGTCGCGGAAGGCGTCTTCCAAGTCCTCCTAGCTACCAATAGAGTTTTTTGGCAGGCTGTTTAATCAGTGCCAAGCTGGACCCTTGAGTTTTAGCGGGAGGTATTTGATGGCATGGAGATCATCACCGAGGGCCATGTGAATATGGAGAAGAAAGTCTTCAATCCATACCGCGGGATCTGTTGTTCCATCATATGATTCGATATTCACGGGTTTAAACCCTTCTGGGAATTCGTGCTCCATTACATCATTAGTGAAGCAGAGGGGGTGTGCGGCCACTCTATATTGGGCCAAGTCACAATGTAGCTCGGATGGAGTCCGTCTGCGGTTTTCGGCCCGGATGCGGTTATGCTTGTCATGTTCATCTAGATATCCGTCGTCGCGCGTCAGGGCACGCCCCCGCGATCCGTAGATCGATCTGGTGTGACCTGCCTATTATCCAGGTCCTGCCGCAGGTCACATGTATACCCCCGAGCTGTTATGTCTCTACCTTTACGGCGAGGTGGCATGGGCTGGTGTTCGGCTTGAGTTGACGTTCTATCCCGGCCACGTGGTTGTCGGTCAGCCGCGTTACGCGCTGATGGTACGGGCTCCAGTGCCTCGTCATCAAATTGTGGTAGCAGTTTAGCTTCGGGTAACTTTTGGTTGGGCGCTCGAGGCTGTATTCCTCGGCTGCCAGGACATTTGTCCACCTGTCGTTGAGTAGGTCTTGATCAGCTTGAAGCTACTGCCGCTTCTTTTCCAGGGTCCTTGTAGTGGCTATTAGCCGGCGCTTAAAGCGCTCCTGCTTGAGAGGTTCCTCAGGAAGATAAAGTCTTCGTCGCCGAGGCTCACCTCGTCCTCGGAGAGTGGGAGATAATTACTGTCCTCCAAGTCTTCGTTTACAGCCTGTTCATCAGGGCTAACTTGCCCATCTTCCCGATCGTCCTGTTTGGAGATTGGCTCGACAGGGTTTTCTTGGTCTTCGGCATCGTCCGGAGTACTGTTGCCTCTCGTTCCGGTATTGCTGTCTTTTCTAGGGCGTGATTTAGAGCGGCGCCACTGACGTCGGCGCTTTGGTTGTATCTCAGGAGGTTTATCCTCTACTGGATTTTTCTCGTTATCGCCGTTACCCTCTTTGGGTGTATGCACCATGTACACGTGATATGAAAGAGGTGGCCGTCCAGCGTCCGGTAAACGGCGGGTTTCGGGCCTGCTCTTCTCCGGCATCGTCGTCCATACCATCGATGTCTTCGGAGCCATAATCGAGCATCTTAGTTAGGTCCTCGACAGTGGCTATGAAGTGGGTGGTGGGTGGGATGTAAAATTCCCCGCTCTTAGCCCCTAGTCAGGGTTGGGCGTAGTTCGGACGTTGCTCCTCTGTAATGACGAGGGATCGCATCAAGTCCAGAGCCTCGCTTAAAAGTGAGGTTTGGCCGGGGAGAAGAGAGTTCGTGGAGTACGGCGGGAAGGAGACTTCTTGGCCGAGCTCACATGATGCTGACTCCGAGGGTTCGGAGCTAGTGTCCAGAGAAGAGTCCGGCATCCCGATGGTTGCCAATGATACCACTTCCTCCGGCTCTCCCATACTGGGCTTAGTGGTCACAGATAGTCCGGCGGGCTCAGGGATCCCGTCTTCGGACCTGGCAATGCGCTCCTGATCTAAGGCCAGAGCGGAGGTTGGGGTCATGAACCCTTGGAAGATCAATTCTCCTTGGATATCAATGACATAGTCCAGGTTTCCAAAACTAATCTGGTGACCTAGGGTGTAGCTATCGATCTGCTCTAGATGGCCAAGCGAATTGGCCCGTAGTGCAAAGCCGCCGAACACAAAGATCTGGCCGGGGAGAAAGACCTCCCTCAGGGCAGTATTGTTGTAGTTGATAGATGGAGCCATCGAACCTTCTGGCGACGACACGGCGGAACTCTCAATGAAAGCACCAATGTCGGTGTCAAAAGCGGCGGATCTCGGGTAGGGGGTCCCGAACTGTGCGTCTGAGGTCGATGGTAACAGGAGACGGGGGGCATGATGTTTACCCATGTTCGGGCCTTCTTGATGGAGGTAATACCCTACGTCCTGCTTAATTGATCTTGATGAATATGTGGATTACAAGAGTTGATCTACCACGAGATGTAGTGGCTAAACCCTAGAAGTCTAGCCTGTATGATTATGATCGCCTCTATGGACTAAACCCTCCGGTTTATATAGACACCGGAGGAGCCTTGGGTTGTACAGAGTCAGTTTACAGAGGAAGGAATCTTCATATACGAACGCCAAGCTTGCCATCCACGCAAAGGAGGGTCCCATCCGAACATGGGAGGAAGTCTTCTCTCTTGTATCTTCATGGCCCATCAGTCCGGCCCATGTCACATAGCCCAGACGCCCGAGGACCCCTTAATCCAGGACTCCCTCACAGTTATCTATACAAATCTCAATTATATTGATCTAAAAAATATATCAAGATTAGTAAAAAGGAGGTGATTTTGCCGCGCGGATGGCGGGGGAGGTTTTTTAGTTTTAGAGGAGGTTGGCCTAGCGGTTTGCTAACATGCGGTGCCATGTGTTTGTGATGTACCAAGCCGATTTGCGTCCCACATGAGGCAGACTAACGGCAGAAGCAACACATGGTTAACTTGAAGAAGATGAGGGAGAAGCGGATTCAACAAAGAGTGAAATGGTGGTTGCTTCGTCCCTCCAACCTTTTTTAAAGCATCACTTCGTCGCTCCAACTTAACCGCGGGAAAGGTGCTGCTTTGTGATTTGACGCCTCATTGCTCATTACTACTGCGATGCTAAGACCGGGGTGTGTCCCCTACTGCTCTGCACTGTTATTTGGTGCATGGCACGTGCAACCGGTTGCTTGATGTCCCACATGTCGGCAAAAGGGACTAGAACCGATGCTCTTACGATGGAGGAGTACACGATGTGGTGGCCCAGTGAACTGTTACTTGTACTATAATACTACTATAGTTTTGCTGTTTTGAACAATCCATCGATACAAACCCAATTAATTACGCGAGGGCAGGCTGCACAGTAGGCACGGTAGTTTGGCATAGTCGGTTTTTACACAGAGAGCGAGAGAAAGATGTGAAATGCTTGAATGTGTAATGGGCCCTTTGTGTGTGTGTGTGTAGTCTGACCTTTCTTATCACTAGATGATACTAGCCATAAATTTCAACGAAATTTTAATGTATGCAAAATGAATAATTGAAGTATCAATATGAGATCTAGTAAAACTAAAAACACATATGATTTACTGTGTTCGAGTGTAGTAGTGCTGTATTGCATAATTGTTAGCTGTAACATGCGAGAACGTGTAGAGATGTACTTTTGGAGGGCCTATAGAGAGAAATTGGACATAAAGTGGATTCAAATATTTGTATTCATCTTCATAGCATTTGTAAGTCATATCTAGAGTTTGTACGGTAGACGTGAATGCTTGTTCGCTCTTACGAAACTAGTACAACAATAATGGGGTGGAGTGCGCCAATTTAGGAAGTGGGACATTGGCCTACTCGGCTCCATGGGGAGTGCGAGAGAATAGATAAATACACTGGTGGTTAGTGTATTTGAAGCGAAAAGCGTAATACGGTCATCAGACTTCAGAATACGCTCATTACGGTCACTATATACGTTTTGTGGTGATTATACTATCACTTGTTTACTGTTCAGCATCGGATTTCACTCTGTTGACCGGCCAAATAGTCTGCATGCCACTATGTCGACTGGTTAAATTGGCCATGTTCCTTGTGGGTCCCACCTGTCAGTTCAGAGAGGAAAAAAGTAAGATAAACACAAATTTACGCATGCGCGACAAGACTCCAACCCGTGCGCGGGAACCACCTAATTGTGTATGTGTCTGTCAGGGC
Organism: Aegilops tauschii subsp. strangulata; assembly: GCF_002575655.3. Classification (NCBI taxonomy): domain Eukaryota; kingdom Viridiplantae; phylum Streptophyta; class Magnoliopsida; order Poales; family Poaceae; genus Aegilops; species Aegilops tauschii. The sequence continues at coordinate 269,871,708 of NC_053037.3, read as the reverse complement.
GTGATGTCTGTGCATGCACGTGTAGGTTTTGCACTTGAGCGTGAGCGTGGGTGTTGGTTGTGTGGTGTGTGCATGCATGTGTGCGTGTGAGTGTGGCGTGGATGCGTGTGTACATGTGACTGTTGCATGCATGTAGTTCATGTGCGTGTGTGTATAATCACCACACTAGCTCATGTGTATTAAAAGAGACAGGTCAGCATACCAATACAAGGCCACCTTGTCTGCTTTGCCCGCGGTCACAACATCGAATACCCACCGTCCAATAATTTTTTATCATTTGTTTTCATTCTTATACCCGCCGATAGGTGGGCCCTATGGCAGTGAGATAATGTGTGCTAATAATGCAACACTAGATGCGCCACATGGAGCATTTAACTGGTCAACTAGTCATGTCTTCAACAAATACAGAGTTGTATGGTGAGCCCGTGACTGTATAATAACCACAAGACATAAATGGTGACCGTAATGAGTGGATACTGAAGTCCAATGAACGTATCGTGCTTTCGCTTCAAATACAGTGATCGTCGGTGTATATATTGCGAGAGAAAGATGAAGCATGCGTGAATGTGCTGGGGGCGTACTTTTAGAGGACCTAGAGATAGTTTGTGTGCGTATGTGAAAGGGGCCTACGGGAGGGGTCTACAATGGAGAGAGAGATGCTCTTCGTTTCTCATTATTATGACTAATTTCATATATAGTATAAAAATATAAAACTTCACAATGCGGAATAAATATCATTGGTTGTACCAAGCAATCTAACTTTCATACACCATATAACTTTGTAATGTTGTATATATGTAGTTTTCTAAAATAAATTTTTGGCCACACTATGTAGTATTTATTCAAAAGGAATGTTGTATGCGAAGCTAAAGTCAAGAGTGGGCTTTTTTGATCAACAGAGTACATGATAAGATGTAACATTTGTGAATGTGTAGTTGACGTATTTGGCAGGGGCTAGAGAGGGTATGTGTACGTTTTTGAGAGATGCATGGATAGAGGGGCTGGTGGGGGTGATGAGAGAAAGAGAGAGAGAGAGAGAGAGAGAGAGAGAGAGAGAGAGAGAGAGAGAGAGAGAGCACGAGAAATGAGAGAGGTCTAGAGAGAGAGAGATGAATAGGATGTCTTGGCGAGAGATTCCCTTGAGTGTGTCCATGCAAGGGGGAAGGGGATAGAGGCATGAGGAGAAATAGTCTGTGCGGTGTGTGTGTTGGTATGAGAATATAACAAGACCTAGGGGTAGAGGGTGTGTCACCATGGGAGGTCTGGTGGCCGAAGTGAGGCCCATGGGTCGGTTCCGTCCTACGCTACATTGATCGGTCCGTGACGCATTTCACGGTGTCATGGGAAACCACGACCACCTATGGGGCCATGAGCCCCTTGTGTTTCGGTAGGGGGGGCGAGCACGTTACACAAAGAGCGGAGAGCGTCGCGCAGCACGGCAGAGGTCACACAGGAAATTTTACCCAGGTTTGGGCCGCCGCGAGGCGTAAAACCCTACTCCTCCTTTGGTAGATTGATGGTGGATTGTGGTGGAAACGCAACGCTCTAGCCCAGCAGGATTGCCTCGAGGCGAGAGCAGCTATGCGCATATGAGTGTACAAGGGTCCGAATCCTTTCTATGGTTGCCACAAGCCTCCTTTTATAGATCAGGGGGTCACCATAGTGGCAAATCAGTCATTGTGTACTAATTTGATAGCGAACAGTGCTATGATACCTAACTTTGTAGACAGGGCAGAGCGCATTAAATGTGCCGCTTAGTGTCACATCATGGCCTGCCTGGCAAGCCTTGTCGGGCTGCTCGGCCACCTTCTCTCCTGTCTGCATGACATGTTGCTGGACGGGTGTCATTTGGAGGTGATTTCCATAGGAAGTGCCTGCCATGTGGCAAGAAATAGCCACTTAGTCACTTTGGGGCTTGACACCGCACCGATCGATGACTTGCGTTGTTGTGAGGTAGTGCGGTAGAGCCTCGGTGGAGTAGTTTGCCTCCGTAGGCCCCAGCAGGCCTGTTGAGATGGTCTTGAGGTCTGCTTCTAGGGTAACCTTGACCTTGCCAGGCTCTCCTACCTGACAAGGGAGGTTTTCCCTTAGTGGTGTCTTGCTCCTTTGGCTTGACTTGGACTTCTTGATCTGCACTCTGATTCTTCAAAGAGTTGATCTCTTCTGCTTGGTATGGTCTTGGACGTTGCAATCTTGATCTTAGGACTGTGCACGGTCTGGGCAACAGGCCCAGGGTTTGTTGCACCGATAGGAGCCCTTGGGCCTAGCCCGAACGCGCTGCCAGGCGGCGCCGGGGTAGGTGCACATGCAAGAGGATAGCAGTTGTTCCTTGTCCTTTTACTTCATCTTTGCTTCTTCATTGACCTGAGCCCAGGTCAGCTTCCGGTTCCTCTGTGCGTCATTTAACACCGACTGCGGTGAGGGAGATAATGGGCCACGATCTACGGAGTACCCATGTCCCACGTTCACGGGGCGGTAGCTACCACCCCACTATCCTTCCCGCTCCAAGTGCTTTTGCTAGGTGTATCGCAGGCATTGCACAAGGTTGGTGGCGGATGCGGAGGGTGCGGGAATGAGTGCCATGGCGGAAAGCCAGGCGTCGTGGATTGGTGTGGGGTTGGCCTTGATTGTTCGAGCCGTTATTGGCGAGGGGGAGCCGGACTGGCCGAGCGGGGCAGCCACCTCCATGAAAAAAATCTAGTCCCCCGCCCCGCCTGCCTATAAAAGGCGGCACGGTGTGAGACGTTCCTCCACAGCTCCTCCCCCCTCCGTTCCTGCAGTAGTCCCCGCCTATCATGGTGAGAGGTCGAGGGTCTGGTCCTGCTCCAGTGGCGACGAGAACTTCTGCTCGACAGCGTCTCCCTCCTCCCTCCAAAGAAGCGGGGCCGGAGCCCGCTACGAGAGGAGGTGGGAGGGGGCGTGGTCATGGTCGTCATGGCGCACGGGGCCGAGGAGGACGGCATGGCGCTTTGATTGCGCCCCCACTAGCCGCCCTTCCCCCGATGGAAGGCCACGTCGAAGACCAACCTTTAGAGTTTTTCATTAGGTTGTACAAGCCTCCGCGCGGCCGCCTTCGTCTCCCTGCTGCATTCGCAAGGGCGATGGAGCTCGAACAGCCGTGCGCGTTGAAACTACACATCAGTGGTTGTGGGAACGTCAGCATGTGGGTGGATGTGGATTTTCCCCCGCTCCTCATGTCATGTTCTTCCGCCTTGGGTGGAATACCTTTGCTCGCGCCCATAGCTTGTCGGAAGGGCACGTCCTACATTCTGAATTAATGGAGGCCGATTTTCTTTCCGTCAAGGTCTGTGGGTGCTCTGGTGCTCGCTTAGGGTGCTGCGCGGAGAGCTCAACCGACAACGAAAGCTCCTCCCCGAGCGATAGCGACAAGGAGGTACTACAAAAAAAATACACTTCCGTGATGATACGTGTTTGTCATAGTAGGTCACGTTTTCTGTCATGTATGTACATCCATGACGACTTTATGACAGAATCAAGATAGTCATACCTGTGCTGTCGTAGAAGTGTTCCATGACATTACCAAAATTATCATCATAGAAGTGTCCACTTCCATGACAATAAATCGCGTGTCATAGAAGTCCTTTCGTCAAGGGTGACTGACACGTGGCATCCACCGTAACGGGTCACCGTTAAGCTATCGGGTTCCAGTTTGGATCCGATAACCCATTAACAGCCCAGACCAATGGGCATTTTCCACGTGTAAAATTATCATTGGCTATAGAAACCACGTTTCAGCACCCGAAAAGGACAGGTGTCAACCGCCCAACGGATAGGAGGCGCCTATGATACGTCTACATGTGGCAAGGCCCAATAGCGTCCCATTTAGGTTAAAAAGGCTAGACCAGTCAAAATTAGCGGGCTGGCCCATTAACGGCCTGCTTGCAGATGGCCCATTCGCAGTTAAGGCCCATACGGTGATTGTCAAATCGGCCCGTCAATGGCCCATTCTAAACTTGTCATCATTGCGGCCCATTGTCACTTTTGGCCCATTAACAGTCCGCTAAGTATTTGGAACACGCAACCACATATAATAGTTCCAAGTTAGAGCAAGCACTTGTGATGGTGGAGTAGGGGAGATGTGCTCATCATCTACACAGCTACGTTGACTGTCCAGCCTTGTGTTGTCTTGCGAATCTTGTTGGGAGGATGGCAGAGTAGAATCTGTAGAGACCCTCTGTTTGTGTTGCTCCGGAGGACCATCTTCATTGTAACATCCCAAATTTTCAATTTGGAATGTTATACATAGATCATCATTGCATATCATGTTTTGTTGTAGTTTGACAAAATCCTCGATAAATCCTAAGCAACTCAAGGACCCTCGGAGAGAGTTGGGGATTTTCTTAAATTTTCATATTTGATTTTATCAAATAATAAGACGAGGATTTTGGTTTTAATTATTTTTCTCTCCGGAAAAATATTTCATTTTAAATAAACGAGAGGAGAAAATATGACTTCTCCAAAACAATCGAAATACTGGAGGAAAAATGTTAAAATCATTATTTGGAATTTATTTGCAATTTTTATTGCATTAAAAATATTGCATATCTTCAAAGTATTTATTTTGGATTATAAAACTGTTCACCCTATTCTAGATTTTCTAACTAGACGGGGAAAATTTATTTCATATTTTTCTGATTTTTATTTATTTTTCTACGTATTATTTTCCGCGGAACTTATTAAAAAAAACGCCCGCGCGCCGACTGGGCCAAAGGCCCAGCCGACGGCCCGCCTCGCGCCTCTCCTCTTCCCGCACGGGATCGCCGCCGCCGGAGTCTGCCATGGACACGGGACCGCCGCCGCCTCGGGTTGCCCCCTCCCCCAAGCCGCCGGACCCCCCCCCCCTTTATATACCCCTCCCCCCCTCTCTTTCCTCACATCGCTGCCGCCGCCCGCACTCACCGCCGCCGCCCGTTCGCCGCCGGAGCCGCCGCCCCCGAGCCCCGCACCCCGCACCCCTCGCCGCCCGAGCCGGAGCCCCGCCGGAGCCTCGCCGGAGTAGCCCCGACGAGGTATGCTCGCTGCCCGTTGACTTGCCGGTTTTCGTTTTAAAAAAAACCCTAGATCGGTTTTTTTCGGTTTTATTATTTTACGAGCGTTCACTGAATCGTTTGTTTTAACGAACGCGTTCGTCGGTTTTTCTCTGTTAACGAACGTCCGTTCTTTAACCGTTCGTCCGTTTTTCTTTTTCGTCGGATTTTTCAGCGATTATCTCAGATTCGATTTCTGATCGAATTTTCGATTCTGTTGAACTTCTCGCTCGTTTATCGGAATCAGGTGATTCAAGCGCCTAGAGTTTCGTCTCGAAATTCTCTTTCCGTTTAACCTACTCAAACAAGTTTTTGCTACAGTAAAATTTGACCTAGATCCAGATTAGCGAACGAAGTTTCTTTCTTTCGCCGTTTGACTTTCGTTGCTTCTTTCGAGTTGATTCTTTTTGCAAACCGGAGTTCTTAAGTTGAACTTTCTGGTTGGATCTTTCATTCGAGTTTTACTTGTGCATTAGATGAGTACTGATTGTATGCTTGTTTGTTTGCGATAGAGTACCCGGAGTGTGCCGCTTGTTACTTCGAATCGCTAGGTTTTGCGGATCATCAGCAAGGCAAGTAACACTTTGATCATATCCCGTTTATACCCAGTTTTTATTGCATTAGATCTGTTTTCCTCAAACACTTGCATGATTAGGATCTAATTAAATTGTGGGTATTGGGAAGTAGTTGAGGTAGAACCTATTACCTGTTTTCTATTCAAACCCTTGGGAGTTACTTCTACGTTGCTTTTATTATTGCCATGCTATGCTCGTAGACGTGGATTGGGTTTGAGTGAAATTCATGACAGATGTGAGATTGTTAATTAATGGTTTACTTAAGGTGGAAACTTAAACTCACATCTGGGTGGATTGAGGTACCTGGGTATTCCAGGATTGCCTGTTTTTCTTTTGGACCGCCACCCAGGTTCAAAGGGATCATGAGATTATTCATGCTAGAAATTTCCGTGTGCGGCCGCAAGCTATTATGGGCTCTAGCATAGTTGACTAAGTTGTGTGAACTCTTACAGTGGTAGACTAGCAGATGTAGGGGAAAGTAGGTGTAACTGTCTACCCATACGTAAGGTGCAAACACGTCTGAAAGACTGTGCCTCGGTCATCCGTTTCTCAAACATCATGCAGTGCGAGAATCAAGCGGAGGCGATCGAGTCTTGTGGGAAAAGTGCACAAACCTCTGCAGAGTGTACAAACTAATCATGGTTAGCCGAGTCCCCGGTTATGGACAACTTGAGTATCTAGTACTTGGATTATCATGTGAATCTCATCACTATGTTACTTCTAATTAATTTTGTTGGGTTATTGATGACATTTTAATTGGGATTGAGATGCTGTCAACCATCTCAATGTTTCACAACCACCATGATAGTTAAATAAAATTTATTCCTTTGAAGTAGGATAAAATTGGCTTTTCGCAAAAACTGTAACCATAGAGCTTTCCACCAGCCATATATGCATGTAGTATAGCATTGTTATTGTTCATTATTCTCTATGTGTTACATTGCCAGCATATTCTATGTGCTGACCCGTTTTCGGGCTGCAATGTTTCATGTTGCAGACTTTTCAGACGACGAGTAAGGTGCCTTAGGTCGTGGTCTTATACTCAGTGATGCCGCTGGAGTTGATGGACTCACTTATCTTCCAAGTCTTCCGCTGTTATCGTGTTAGATGGCCTTAAGCCATGTTTATCATACTTAATCTCCTCGGAGATATTCGATGTAATAAGTGTGTGATTGCTACTCTGTTATAAATCCTCCATTTGTACTGTGCGTGTCAGCATTACTGATCCAGGGATGACACTGGTGCACAGCAGCACAGGCCATTTGAGGTCTGGTCGCTACAAAGTTGGTATCAGAGCACACGCTGACTGTAGGACACGACCACTAAGCGTAAGCCCTAGAAAGCTTCTCTCTTCTCATTTCTGACCCCTCTCCACTTTCTACTCTTTTAGGAATGGCGAATGCAAGGAGCAAGTTCATGCAACCAGATGAGGACACGCCGTTTGGACGACATTTGAAGGAAGTCACCAAGTACTTGAACATAGGAATACCAAGCATCACCGGAACCTACAACGCCACATTACCTGAAGAGGAGAGCTGGAAGATTCAAGTTATCATTCCAGGTAGGACGTTTGAGCCAGTTACTGAACCCATGAGATTGGTTTTCGAAGCACTAACTTGGAGTTTAGGGAAGAGCATGGCCGCACACATCGCCATGGGACGCATCGGAGAAGTCTACCACCAGGAGCTTAAGGATACAATTTATCAGATTTGTGGACGTCGAGACGCACAATGGGAGATGATCAAGACCAAGAAGGATGGATCAATTGCAGCTTTCATCCAGGAGCAGAACCAACATATTCGACGCCAGGAGAATCAGATGTGCACGGACAAGGAAGAACTGAAGAAGGATTCACGAAGATCAAGGAACTCCAAGAAGGACTCAAGGCTACACGCGAAGATTACTTGGAGGAAATCAACGCACTAGTAGGGAAGATTGACGACCTGGAGAATAAGATTGGAGCATTCATGGGAAATCCAGTGCCAAAAGCAGAAGTCGACGAATGCACTTGTCTGGATAACTACATCATCATCGACGACACCGACTCGGAACCAAGTGAAGATGAATGGATTGATGAAGCTGGAGCAGACATCATGGAGTCTTCAATGGATCAGAATTTTTAGTAGACCACCATATCAGTAGTAGTTTTCCCCCATTCAATAGTATAGTTCAAGCACTTTGTAACGCTAGTTAGATCGATTGTTTTGCCTTGTTTGATTGATTGAGTGATATTGATTGAATTTGTCTCATGAGAATATGGGTAGTGTTTTCTCTCTAGACCTCATTCTATTCTTAACTCTCATCTTTTCTAAACCTATCAGATGCCTCCGAGACGCGACACCGGATTTGTTTTTCCGCCAGAGATCACCCAGTTGATTCAGCAACAGAATGCCCTGATGCAAGTGTTAGTTCAGAACCAAGGCAACAACAACAACAACAACCCACCGCCACCACCACCTGTTGATCACTTAGCCCATTTCCTGAGGCTAAACCCGCCGGTGTTTTCCAGTAGCACCGAGCCGATTGTAGCAGATGATTGGCTCCGCAAAGTTGGAAGGGAGTTGACCACTGCAGGATGCACAGATGCGGAAAGAGTGCGTTTTGCTGCACATCAGCTTGATGGACCTGCAGCATCATGGTGGGAGAATTATACAGCCACACACCCTATTGACACTGTCACATGGGACCAGTTTCAGCAAGCTTTCCGTACAGCTCATGTTTCAGCAGGAGCTATGGCTATGAAGAAGTGTGAGTTTCGCAACCTACGCCAAGGAGGACGCACCGTAGGCCAGTATGTGGAGGAATTCAGTAAGTTAGCACGTTATGCACCAGATGACGTTGCTACAGATGCTGCCAAGCAGGAGAAGTTTTTGGAAGGACTGAATGATGAACTGAGCATGCAGTTGATGGTAGCGACTTTCAACAACTACCAGGAGCTGGTAGATAGAGCTCTCATGATTGAAGGGAAGCAATAGCAGATTGAAAACCGTAAGAGGAAGTATGGACAAGGGAAGTATAACTCAGGAGCTCAGCAGAAGCCTCGATTTACCCCAAAGCCGGGAGGACAGTTTCAGCATACTCATGGAGGAGTTAGTTCGCACAACCATAATGGCTCCAAGAATGGTAATGGGAATGGAGGAAGCAACGGACAGAACCGCACCAACCCATCTACCCCAGCCAAGAGGGACCTAAGCCAAGTCACTTGTTTTAAGTGCCAGAAGAATGGACATTATGCCAATGAATGTCCTGAAGCCCAAAATGGAAATGGCAATGGAAGCTCTGGGAAGAAGCCAAACCCGTTCAACAAAGGACATGTGAACCACGTGAGCATGGAGGAGGTTGAAGCTCAGCCTGATGCAGTAATAGGTAAGTTTTTGGTTAAGTCATTTACTGCAACTGTTCTTTTCGATACTGGTGCATCGCATTCATACATATCAAGGGGATTCGTGAATAAGTTTAAGATGTCCACCAAAGTTCTCAGAAACCCTATGTTAGTAACCTCGCCAGGAGCAGAGTATATGGCCACCCAAGGATGTTTTCAGATACCATTGGCCATTGGTAGGCATGTTTTCCCCTCAGACCTCATTGTTTTGGAATCGCAAGGTTTGGATGTGATTTTGGGAATGGATTGGCTATCGTTGTATGGAGGAAACATCGATTGTGCCAGCAAGACGATTTTGCTTACCACCCCGGAAGGAAAAAGGATCAAGTATGTATCCCGGCATATGCCGAAGAGGACTCAAGCGAATTCCTTATCAGGAGTTGTACAGGAGGAAGTACCAGTGGTGAAGGATTATCCGGATGTATTTCCAGAAGAGTTGCCAGGCATGCCACCGGATAGAGACATTGAGATTTTGATTGAACTTTTGCCAGGCACAGGGCCAATATCAAAGAGACCGTACAGGATGCCCGCAAAGGATTTGGAGGAAATTAAGAAGCAGATCAAGGAGTTACTGGATAAAGGTTATATTCGCCCAAGTTCGTCACCTTGGGGATCACCAGTACTTCTAGTGGAGAAGAAAGATGGATCACTAAGGATGGTCGTTGATTACCGAGGATTAAATGAAGTGACCATCAAAAACAAGTACCCACTGCCGATGATCAACGATTTGTTTGACCACCTGCAAGGAGCTAAAGTATTTTCCAAGATCGATCTACGATCAGGATACCATCAGTTAAAGATTCGAGAGCGGGATATACCTAAGACGGCATTTACCACCAGATATGGATTGTATGAGTATACTGTTATGTCATTTGGACTAACTAACGCACCGGCCTATTTCATGAACCTGATGAACAAAGTGTTTATGGAGTTTTTGGATAAGTTCGTCGTGGTGTTCATTGATGATATTTTAATCTTTTCCAAGGATGAAGAAGAGCATGAGGAGCATTTGCGATTGGTACTTGAGAAGCTCAGAGAACATCAGTTATATGCCAAGTTCAGCAAATGTGAGTTTTGGTTGAAGGAAGTTGGATTCCTTGGACATGTTATTTCTGGAGAAGGAATAGCAGTAGACCCTGCCAAGGTTGACACAGTGACAAGTTGGGAACCACCCACGACAGTTGGAGAAATCCGGAGTTTCCTTGGACTTGCAGGATACTACCGGAGATTCATCGAGAATTTCTCAAGGATTGCTAAGCCCATGACTGAGCTATTGAAGAAGGACACCAAATTCAATTGGACTGAGGAATGTGAAGCTAGTTTCCAAGAGTTGAAGAAACGATTGGTTACCTCACCAGTGTTGATTCTGCCAGATCAACGCAAGGACTATGAAGTTTATTGCGACGCTTCTCGTCGAGGACTTGGAGCAGTGCTTATGCAGGAAGGAAGAGTTGTGTCATATGCTTCACGACAACTTAAACCCCATGAGAAGAATTATGCTACGCATGATTTGGAATTAGCAGCCGTGGTGCATGCATTGAAGACATGGAGACATTTTCTCATCGGAAACCATTGTGAGGTGTACACGGATCACAAGAGTTTGAAGTACATTTTCACGCAGAAGGAGTTAAATCTCAGACAGTGGAGATGGTTGGAGCTCATCAAGGATTATGATATGAGATTGCATTATCACCCTGGAAAGGCTAACGTAGTAGCAGACGCGTTGAGCCGCAAGAGTCATATCAACACCCTCATGACCGGAGAGTTACCTCAGGAGTTAGCCGAGGACCTACGCGAGCTATGTTTGGAGATAGTCCCAAGAGGTTATTTAGCGACATTGGAGATTCAGTCCACCTTGATGGAAAGGATCAGAGAAGCTCAGAAGACGGACAAGGAGATTGAAGACATAAAGGAGAAGATGAGCAAAGGAAAATCCAAGGGATTTCGTGAGGATGAGCACGATACCTTATGGTTCGAGGACCGCGTATATGTGCCAAATGATCCGGAGATCAGGAAGTTGATTTTGCAAGAAGCCCATGATTCACCGTACTCGATTCACCCAGGGAATACCAAGATGTATTTGGATTTGAAGAATACTTTCTGGTGGACCAGAATGAAGAAGGGTATTGCGGATTATGTAGCAGTTTGTGATGTGTGTCAGAGAGTGAAGGCAAAGCATCAGAAGCCAGCAGGATTGCTACAGCCATTGCCGATACCCGAATGGAAGTGGGATAAAATAGGCATGGATTTTATCACAGGATTACCCAGGACTCGTTCAGGCTATGACTCAATATGGTTGTAGTCGATCGTTTGACGAAAGTGGCTCATTTCATTCCAGTGAAGACCACTTACACCAGTGCTAAGTTGGCAAAGATATACATGACCAGGATCGTATGTTTGCATGGAGTTCCGAGGACCATTGTATCAGACAGAGGAACCCAATTTACCTCGATGTTTTGGAAGCAGTTACATGAAACGTTGGGAACCAGGCTGGAATTTAGTACAGCATTTCACCCGCAGACAGATGGACAGACCGAAAGAGTCAACCAGATTTTGGAGGACATGTTGAGAGCATGTGCACTAGATTACGGATCTAGTTGGGACGACAATTTGCCATATGCGGAGTTTTCATATAACAACAGTTATCAAACCAGTTTGAAGATGGCCCCTTTCAAAGCCTTGTACGGAAGGAGATGTAGAACACCGTTGTTATGGGACGAAGTTGGAGACCGTCAGTTGTTTGGACCAGATCTGATTAAGGAGTCTGAACAGAAAGTGAGGATGATTCGCGACAGGCTCAAGGTAGCCCAGTCCAGGCAGAAGAGTTATGCCGATTCTAAACGAAAGGAGACCGTTCACGAAGTCGGAGACAGAGTGTATCTTCGAGTATCACCACTTCGAGGAGTGAAGCGCTTTGGAGTTAAAGGAAAGTTAGCGCCCCATTTTATCGGACCATACAGAGTGTTGGAACGTATGGGAGAAGTTGCTTACAAGCTGGAATTGCCCGAAGGATTGTCTGGTGTTCATGATGTATTTCACGTTTCGCAGTTGAAGAAGTGCCACGCAGAGATGGCTGAGATACCACTGAGAGATACTGTGCCACTAGAAGCGATTCAGTTGGAAAGTGATTTGACTTATGAGGAGAAACCAGTTAAGATTCTCGAGTATGCCAGCCGAGTTACCCGCAGCAAGGTTATCAAGTTTTGCAAAGTTCAGTGGAGTCACCACACGGAGGATGAAGCCACCTGGGAGCGAGAGGAAGATCTACGGAAATACCACTCCCACCTGTTTTCTAGCCAACCCGAATCTCGAGGGCGAGATTCATCTTAAGGGGGGTAGGTTTGTAACATCCCAAATTTTCAATTTGGAATGTTATACATAGATCATCATTGCATATCATGTTTTGTTGCAGTTTGACAAAATCCTCGATAAATCCTAAGCAACTCAAGGACCCTCGGAGAGAGTTGGGGATTTTCTTAAATTTTCATATTTGATTTTATCAAATAATAAGACGAGGATTTTGGTTTTAATTATTTTTCTCTCCGGAAAAATATTTCATTTTAAATAAACGAGAGGAGAAAATATGACTTCTCCAAAACAATCGAAATACTGGAGGAAAAATGTTAAAATCATTATTTGGAATTTATTTGGATTTTATTTGCAATTTTTATTGCATTAAAAATATTGCATATTTTCAAATTATTTATTTTGGATTATAAAAATGTTCACCCTATTCTAGATTTTCTAACAAGACGGGGAAAATTTATTTCATATTTTTCTGATTTTTATTTATTTTTCTACGTATTATTTTCCGCGGAACTTATTTAAAAAAAACGCCCGCGCGCCGACTGGGCCAAAGGCCCAGCCGACGGCCCGCCTCGCGCCTCTCCTCTTCCCGCACGGGATCGCCGCCGCCGGAGTCCGCCATGGACACGGGACCGCCGCCGCCTCGGGTTGCCCCCTCCCCCAAGCCGCCGGACCCCCCCTCTTTATATACCCCTCCCCCCTTTATTTCCTCACATCGCCGCCGCCGCCCGCACTCACCGCCGCCGCCGCCGGAGTCGCGCCCGCCGCCGCCCGTTCGCCGCCGGAGCCGCCGCCCCCGAGCCCCGCACCCCGCACCCCTCGCCGCCCGAGCCGGAGCCCCGCCGGAGCCTCGCCGGAGTAGCCCCGACGAGGTATGCTCGCTGCCCGTTGGCTTGCCGGTTTTCGTTTTAAAAAAAAACCTTCGTTTAAAAAAAAACCCTAGATCGGTTTTTTTTGGTTTTATTATTTTACGAGTGTTCACTGAACCGTTCGTTTTAACGAACGCGTTCGTCGGTTTTTCTCTGTTAACGAACGTCCGTTCTTTAACCGTTCGTCCGTTTTTCTTTTTCGTCGGATTTTTCAGCGATTATCTCAGATTCGATTTCTGATCGAATTTTCGATTCTGTTTAACTTCTCGCTCGTTTATCGGAATCAGGTGATTCAAGCGCCTAGAGTTTCGTCTCGAAATTCTCTTTCCGTTTAACCTACTCAAACAAGTTTTTGCTACAGTAAAATTTGACCTAGATCCAGATTAGCGAACGAAGTTTCTTTCTTTCGCCGTTTGACTTTCGTTGCTTCTTTCGAGTTGATTCTTTTTGCAAACCGGAGTTCTTAAGTTGAACTTTCTGGTTGGATCTTTCATTCGAGTTTTACCTGTGCATTAGATGAGTACTGATTGTATGCTTGTTTGTTTGCGATAGAGTACCCGGAGTGTGCCGCTTGTTACTTCGAATCGCTAGGTTTTGCGGATCATCAGCAAGGCAAGTAACACTTTGATCATATCCCGTTTATACCCAGTTTTTATTGCATTAGATCTGTTTTCCTCAAACACTTGCATGATTAGGATCTAATTAAATTGTGGGTATTGGGAAGTAGTTGAGGTAGAACCTATTACCTGTTTTCTATTCAAACCCTTGGGAGTTACTTCTACGTTGCTTTTATTATTGCCATGCTATGCTCGTAGACGTGGATTGGGTTTGAGTGAAATTCATGACAGATGTGAGATTGTTAATTAATGGTTTACTTAAGGTGGCAACTTAAACTCACATCCGGGTGGATTGAGGTACCTGGGTATTCCAGGATTGCCTGTTTTTCTTTTGGACCGCCACCCAGGTTCAAAGGGATCATGATATTATTCATGCTAGAAACTTCCGTGTGCAGCCGCAAGCTATTATGGGCTCTAGCATAGTTGACTAAGTTGTGTGAACTCTTACAGTGGTAGACTAGCAGATGTAGGGGAAAGTAGGTGTAACTGTCTACCCATACGTAAGGTGCAAACACTTCTGAAAGACTGTGCCTCGGTCATCCGTTTCTCAAACATCATGCAGTGCGAGAATCAAGCGGAGGCGATCGAGTCTTGTGGGAAAAGTGCACAAACCTCTGCAGAGTGTACAAACTAATCATGGTTAGCCGAGTCCCCGGTTATGGACAACTTGAGTATCTAGTACTTGGATTATCATGTGAATCTCATCACTATGTTACTTCTAATTAATTTTGTTGGGTTATTGATGACATTTTAATTGGGATTGAGATGCTGTCAACCATCTCAATGTTTCACAACCACCATGATAGTTAAATAAAATTTATTCCTTTGAAGTAGGATAAAATTGGCTTTTCGCAAAAACTGTAACCATAGAGCTTTCCACCAGCCATATATGCATGTAGTATAGCATTGTTATTGTTCATTATTCTCTATGTGTTACATTGCCAGCATATTCTATGTGCTGACCCGTTTTCGGGCTGCAACGTTTCATGTTGCAGACTTTTCGGACGACGAGTAAGGTGCCTTAGGTCGTGGTCTTATACTCAGTGATGCCGCTGGAGTTGACGGACTCACTTATCTTCCAAGTCTTCCGCTGTTATCGTGTTAGATGGCCTTAAGCCATGTTTATCATACTTAATCTCCTCGGAGATATTCGATGTAATAAGTGTGTGATTGCTACTCTGTTATAAATCCTCCATTTGTACTGTGCGTGTCAGCATTACTGATCCAGGGATGACACTGGTGCACAGCAGCACTGGCCATTTGAGGTCTGGTCGCTACATTCATCCACTGCCATACTAATTTCCTTCAGATATATTTATTTTGCATTGTGAAGTCAAACCGATAAGAAAAATGAATAAAATTCGCTCTTCAGAACTCATTCATGCATGATACTGACAAACACTACTCGGATGAAAGGCAAACACATGATACGAGGATGGAATATGTATGAAAAACAGGACGCCGTGCCATATTCACACCTATGATGTGGTAACTAAGCCGAAGGAATTTCAACAAATTAGAAGCACTTCAAGCTAGACACCATATGAAAGATGCAACCAATATCACTCTACCAAGTTCAAACTGTCTGGCGTTTCAACAAATCAGAAGCAGTACATGCTAGAAATCATATGCAAGACGCAACCAATATCACAGTGGCGACTTAAAGGTGCCTTATCATAAGTGACTGATGCGGGATATGAAGGAATGGTAGTCTGATGTAAGAACATGGTGTGATCAGATATAGTATGTTCTAGAAACAGGAACACGTGTCATATTCACAGGCATTATGTGTAAAGTAAGAAGATGCAATTCAATAAAGTTAGAAGCAATACAAGCTAGATATCATACGTAACATGCAACCACATATAATAGTGCCAAGTTAGAGCAAACACCTGTGATGGTGGAGTAGGGGAGTAGAATCTTGTTGGGAGGATGGCGGAGTATGGCGGAGTAGAATCTGTAGAGACCCTCCATTTCAGTTTCTCAGAAGGACCACCATCATCCAATGCCTTACCTATTTCCTTCTGTTTATTCATTTTGCATTGTGAGGTCAAACCGACAAGAAAAAGGAGTAAAATTCGCTCTTTAGAACTCATTCATGCATGATACTGACGAACACTACTCTGATGAAAGGCAAAGTCATGATACGAGGATGGAATATGTACAAAAAACTGGACGGCTGACATATTCACACCTATGATGTGGTAACTAAGCAGAAGGCACTTCAACAAATTAGAATCACTACAAGCTAGACACCATATGGAAGGTGCAATCTATATCACTCTGCCAAGTTAAAACTCTCTCATCATAGGTGGCGTTCATCAAACTAGAAGCACTACATGCTAGAAATCATATTCAAGATGCAAACCAATATCACACTGCCAACTTAAAGGTGTCCCATCATAAGTGACTGATGCAGGATACACAAGAAGAGTAGTTTCATGTAAGAACATGGTGTGATAGACAGATATAGTATGTAGCAAAAACAGGAAGGCATGTCATATTCACACGTATCATGTGTAAGCTAAGCAGATGCAGTAAACACTAATTAGGAGCAATACAAGCTAGACACCATATGCAACATGCAACCAGATATCACACTGCCAAGTTAGAGCAAGCAACTTGGATGGTGGAGTAGGGGAGCGGAGACTTGGAACTTGTATTGCACTAGCAGTACGAGGAGAATCCGTAGAGATGCTCCATTTACGTTGCTAAAGAGGACCACCATCATCGCCTTCCTTACTCTTTTCCTTCCTCTTTTTTGATTTTGCCTTGTCAAGTCAAACCTACAAGAAAAAGGAATAAAATTTGCTCTTCAGAACTCATTGATGCATGATACTGACGAACACTATTTCATGTATGGTAACCGCATGATAGGAGGATGGAATATGTATGAAAAACAGGACGGCATGACATATTGACATGTATGATGTATAAAGTGTAAACTAAGCACAAGGTGTTTGAACTAGTTAGAAGCAATGCAAGCTAGAAACCATATGAAAGATGAAACCAATATCACTTTGCCAAATTAAAAGGGTGGCCTAATAAATGTATTTGACCAAATTAGAAGCAATACATGGCAACAGGCTGGAAATAATATGCAATATGCATCGAATAAAGGTGTCTCATCGTAAGTGATTGATGCAGGATACAGAAGAGAGGTAGTTTCATGTAAGAACATGGTTAACATATAGATGTAGTATGTACCAAAAATAGGAAGGCATGTCATATTCACAAGTATAACGTGTAAACTACGAAGATGCAATTTACCCTAATTAGAAGCATTACAAGCTAGACACCGTATGCAACATGCAATCACATATCACACTCCGAAGTTAGAGCAAGCACCTGTGATGGTGGTTTAGGGGAAATGCGGTCTTCAAGTATAGAGCTACGTTCAATATCTTCATTTAGGCTTGCTGTTTCTTGAGAATCATGTGGGGAGGATGAAACTGCACTCTTTATAAGAGTAGGGCGTCTCATACTAACCCACAGGTGTGATTGTCTCATCATAAGTGATAGATGCAGGATACACAAGAATAGTTGTTTGATGTAAGAACAGATGTAGGATGTACCAAAAACAGGGAAGGCGTATTATATTCACATGTATAATGTGTAAGCTAAGGAGATGCAATTTAACAAATTAGGAGCAATACAAGCTAGGCACCATATGCAACATGCAACCAGATATCACACTGCCATGTTAGAGCAAGCACCTGGGGTTGTGGAGTAGGGGAGATGAGATTTGGAACTTGCACTGCATTAGGAGTAGCAGGAGAATCCGTAGAGATCATCTGTTTCGGTTGCTCCAGAGGACCATCATTCCGTGCCTTCATCCTTTTCGATTTTTCCTTGTCATGTAAACACACAAGAAAAAGTAATGAAATTCGCACTTCCAAATTCGTTGATGCATGATACTGATGACACAACTTTTATGTAAGGCAACCACATTGTAGGAGGATGGAATATGTACGAAAAACGCTAAGCAGAAGGCATTTCAACAAATTGAAAGCAATGCAATCTCGACACCATGTGAAAGATCCAACCAAAATCACTCTACCAAGTGAGATGTGTCTCATTATAAGTGCCACTTCAACAAATTAGAGGAAATACAGGTTTGAAATGATATGCAAGACGCAACCAATATTACACTGTCAATTTGAAGGTGTCTCGTCAGAAGTGATTGATGAGGGATACACAAGAAAAGTAGTTTGATGTAAGAACACGGTTAATAGAAAGACGCAGTATCTACCAAAAACAGGAAGGCATGTCATATTCATAGGTATAATGTGTTAACTAAGCAGATGCAATTTACCCTAATTAGAAGCATTACAAGGTAGACACCATATGCAACATGCAACCATATATCACACTGCCAAGTAAGAGCAAGCACCTACGATGGTGGTGTAGGGGAATTGCGGTCATCAACTAGAGAGCTACGTTGACTATCTTCATTTAGCATTGTTGTTTCTTGAGAATCATGTGGGGAGGATGACACTGCACTCTTTAAACGAGTAGCGCGTCTCACAGTAACCCACTGGGGTGACTGTCTCATCATAAGTGATTGATGAGGGATACAAAAGAGCATTAGTTTGACGTACGGACGTGGTTAATAGACATATGTAGTATGTAGCAAAAACAGGAAGACATGTCATTACCAAGGTATAATGTGTAAAGTAAGCAGATGCAATTTAACCAAATTGGAAGCAATACAAGCTAGACACCATATGCAACATGCAACCACATTTGACTACGCGAAGTTAAAGCAAGCACCTAGGATGGTTGTGTGTGGTAATTGAGATCATCAACTGCAGAGCTACGTTTACTATCTCCATCTGCTGACACTACACCCTTTAGTGCGCTGAAACTCTTAGTGATTATCTTCGAATTATACTGGAGCGACTTCTGTCTTTTCTTTTGTGTATTCATCAACACTGCGTCAGAGTCTGAAATACCCATGCATAAAAAACAATAGTGTGAGTATGGGTGAAGTGTGTGCACAAGTAGTACAGTTTAAATGTGGCAGATAGCAGGTCGGTGTGTAACAAATGACGGGAGACATATGATAGCTCTATAACATGCATGGCACACGAAATTACTAGATTCTAGGATTTTGAAATATGAGCACAGGGATGGCTCGGAAATGCAGATGCTCCTCCAGCACACCACAAGGTGTGGTCCTATGAAAATAACAGTCGACTGAAAACAAATAGGTCAGTCCATTTTTTCTGCACCGTCCGATGTAGAAAGAACGGGTAGATCGCCTTCATCTACCTCCAGCCAGTCAGTGTTGACGATCTTCCTCGAAACGCCAGCGACCACCGGCCCAGTCCCCTGCCTCCGCCCCCTCGACCTCACCGCACTGCCTTGCTTGGCACTGCCCCCCGGCCATCCCTTCAAGCCCCACCAACCTCCAAATCGAGCACAAGCAGCTCCTGCACCCCACACCCCTATGATAGACACCGATGCACCGCTTCCCCGGCGAATAGGCGGACTAGGTGCTCCGCGCGCCTAAGCGGGTGCTGCTTCTTTTAATTGCGAATCATCTGACCCTGAATTGAAATCCAGGCAGGCTACTGACCTCTAGCGAAGGTGAAATAGTAAATGGGAGGAAACCTTGTGCATTTAGTATCATGAAGAAGATGCAGTAAGAAGCGCTCAACTAGTTTCTTTCGTGGGATGAATACGGTGTGAGCAGAGACGTAAGATTTGCACGAATAAGGGAAGAGGAGTACCTCTTTCTGCTAGTAGTGTTGTGTCCTCCTTCTGTTTTTCCAACGATCTTCTTGTGGTTTGCTGGAAACGAGAAGTTGTGGAGGACGGTTGAGCCTTGGAAGAACCCATGGCCAAGTTGTTGAGTGTGGTGCGGTGGCCGTCTGTCGGCGGCGGGGAACCAGATCTGAGGTGGCAAATGACGGCATAGCGGGAACAGCTCCAGTGCGGTGGACGGTTGCCACAGTGGAGCGGCAGCGGTGAGGCGCAGGATGGCGTGGTCGAAGTGGTTCTAGCACGGCGCATGTCGGCGTCGGTGTCGTGGAGGCAGCTCTACCTCGGCTTCAGCTACTAAGTCCTTAAGGGCGTTGCAGTTGCGGTTGCTTTGGACGACTACGTTGGGGTACCGGCTCCAGCATGATGGAGGAGGGCGGCGGTGGATTGGGCGCGATGGGTGGAGGATGGAGGAGGCTGGGGTTTCACAGATGGTGGGGACGGCGTTTTGCCGCCCATGGAGTATGAATGGGGAAACGGGGGTGGGACTAAGGGGGAACAATGTTTCGGTTTGGGACGCGCTTGTTTGAAATTTGGCGAAAGTTACAAACTTTGCCCCCATCTAAAATTTCGCACATATTGCGGGTCGGGGGTAGGACAGTAATCTCAGGTGTCCCAAATGGTGGGAGGGATAGACTTCAGCCGAGCGCATGGGTGTTTAGGCGCCCACGGCATATGAATCACTACTAGGGAAAACCTTATACACAGCATCTTAGCAGTAGCGCTGGACAAAACAGGGCGCTAGTGATACTTAGTAGTAGCATTTTTAAATAGACCGCGCTACTGCTACGACTTTAGTAGGAGCGCGTTCTACGAAACCGCGCTGCTGCTATATTTGTACTAGGCGCAGATGGCTAGCCCCACTTAGCAGTAGCGCGTACCACTGACAAGCGCTACTGCTACGGAACGTAGCAGTAGCGCGTTTCTCTGAAACGCGCTACTCCTTACTTACCTTATCCTGAAGCGGTTCACCCTCTCACACTCACTCCCTCTTACTGCTCTCGCACACGCCGAACCCGTACGTCGTCCGCCGCCGCCGCGCTGCTCCTCGCCGAGGTACTCCCTCCTCTCTCCTCCCCTCCTCCTTCGGCCGCCCTCCTCCCACCGCCCTCTCCCTCCTCCTCCTCTGGCCGCCCCTCCCTCCTCCTCCTTCGGCCCTCCCCTCCACCCGCCGCCCCCTCCCTCCTCCTCCTCCGGCCGCCCCCTCCACCCCCCGCCCCCTCCCTCCTCCTCCTCCGGCCGCCCCCTCCCCCTCCTCCCCCCGCCCCCTCCATCCTCCTCCTCCGGCCGCCCCCCTCCACCCCCGCCCCTCCCTCCTCCTCCTCCGGCCGCCCCTCCCTCTTTTTTTCGGTTTTTCACTGTAGTTTTTTACTATTGTATAATGTAGTTTTTTTTACTGTTTTTAGTAAGTGTTTAAAATAATTAGTAAGTAAATTAATAAACTAGTTGAACTAGTTTAATTAATAGAACTAATGTATTTTTAGTAAGAAAATTAATATAACTAGTTGAACTAGTTTATTTTTAGAAAGAACTAGTTTATTTCTATTTATAGTAAAGTTTATATTTAGTAAGAACTAGTTGAATTAATAGAACTAGTTGAACATGTCACATTTGTTGTTATTTTTTTAGTTTAAGCAATTATTCCCGCATCGACGTCGACGATGCCTATCCCACATCCTCGTCGTTGATACCCGTCGTTCGCTAGGGTTTTAGTTGTATTAGTGATGTTATATGTATGATACTATTCAGGATGTTTATGCAGAAATCAAGGAGCCCCTCCATCATCCCCGCCGTCGTCCCCATCACCGACCCCCTCCGACCTCGAGGTGAGACCAGCCAAATCTCCATGTCAATATGAGTCCTATAAGATATGATGTAGATAAAAACATGTATATCTTGTGTTGCTCAAATAGGATATGTGGTTGCCCAAGTGGTCGGTCATGTTCAGGTTACACGTCCCTTTTCTCTCATAATTTGCAAGGTACACAACAAGAGGGAGAATTCCGATAGCTGGAAATCTGGACCTTGAAAAGCTACGTCAGGCTATCCATTCTGCACAACTCCAAACAAGCTGAAACTTCACAGAGATTTTTTATGGAATATTTAAGAATTATGGGAGCAAATAACTACCAGAGGGGGCCAACCAAGTGGGCACAACCCACCTGGGCGCGCTAGGGAGCCCACGCGTGCGCTGGTGGGTTGTACACACCCAGGCCCACCTCCGGTGCCCATCTTATGGTATATAGGTCATTTTGACCTAGAAAAAATAAGACGAGGACTTTTGGGACGGAGCGCCGCCACCTCGAGGCAGAACTTGGGCAGGAGCACTTTTGCCCTCCGGTGGAGCAATTCTGCCGGGGGAACTTCCCTCCCGGAGGGGGAAATCATCGTCATCATCATCACCAACAACTCTCCCATCTTGGGGAGGACAATCTCCATCAACATCTTCAACAGCACCATCTCATCTCAAACCCTAGTTCACCTCTTGTGTTCAATCTTGTTACCGGAACTATAGATTGGAGCTTGTGGGTGACTAGTAGTGTTGATTACATCTTGTAGTTGATTACTATATGGTTTATTTGGTGGAAGATTATATGTTCAGATCCGATATGCTATTTAAAACTCCTCTGATCATGAGCATGTTTATCATTTGTGAGTAGTTACTTTTGTTCTTGAGGTCACGTGAGAAATCATGTTGCAAGTAATCATGTGAACTTGATATGTGTTCGATATTTTGATAGTATGTATGTTGTGATTCCCTTGGTGGTGTCACGTGAACGTCGACTACATGACACTTCACCATATTTGGGCCTAAGGGAATGCATTGTGGAGTAGCAATTACATGATGGGTTGCGAGAGTGACAGAAGCTTAAACCCCAGTTTATGCGCTATTTCGTAAGGGACCGATTGGATCCAAAAGTTGAATGCTATGGTTAGAATTTATTCTTAATACTTTTCTCGTAGTTGCGGATTCTTGTGGGAGGGTTAATCATAAGTAGGAGGTTTGGTCAAGTAAGAACATCACCTAAGCACCGGTCCACCCACATATCAAATTTTCAAAGTACCGAACACGAATTAAACCAACATGAGGAAAGTGACTAGATGAAATTCCCGTGTACCCTCAAGAATGCTTTGCTCATCATAAGAGACCATTTTGGCATGTCCTTTGCCTCAAAAGGGTTGGGCTAGCTTGCTACACTTTTGTTACTACTATCGTTACTTGCTCGTTACAAATTATCTTGCTATCAAACTACTCCGCTACTTACAATTTCAGCACTTGCAGACATTACCTTGCTGGAAACCACTTGTCATTTCCTTTTGCTCCTCATCGGGTTCGACACTCTTACTTATCGAAAAGAGCTAAAATTGATCCCCATACTTGTGGGTCATCAGCGTGTCTCACACACACACTCTCTATACATCTCCCTCTCTCTTTCTTAAAACTATGTACCACTCTTTTCACTAATCTCAGTTGGAAAACACTATTTCTCTCACATGCATATATACACACGCACAGTATCTACTAGCCCTCTATAGGCACATATATGTGCCTACGTGTCTCCTGCACGCACATTATCTTTAGGCCTCTCTCGCACACATTGTCCCCCCCCCACACACCTCTCTCTTAGTAGTTGGCAGATATGATTCCATCGAATCATTTTGTAGGATATCCTTGACTGTTAGGCTGAATGGTAATACGAGGCAAAGTTTTACCCAAGTCCGGGCCCTTGTAGTTGAGGAAAAAGCCTACTCCTGGTACTATATATCTTCGATAGGGGTGTGTACAAAGTACACGTGAATACCAGGCATTGTGCATGTGTGTATACTATCGACGAACTAGCCCTCGGGCTTCTATAACATACTCGGGGCCTAGGGTTACAAATCATATATAGTCGGCTTATCATCAGTGGGGATAGAGTCCTCCACGACTCTGGTAGCCTTGTCTTGTACGCCGAGTCCTCCACATGGGTCTTCGTATAATGTGTCTCGGTCCAACCTATGTGGCACAGGATGGAACCGACCCATGAGTCCTCACTTTGACCGACCACAACTAGAAATGATGTGCCCACCACACCCCACACGCAATCGGCCACTAAGAAAGTAAGCATATATAATAGTACAATGTTATACATGCAAGTTAATTGCATGGTGCATCCAATAATATTTGTTCTGCATTTTGAATGTTTATATTTTCTCCTAAAAAATTAGTCACGGGAAAGAGAAACGAAGGGCATATCTCTCCTTGCCTCCACCGGACACCCCTCTTTCTACACCAATTTCACGTACGCACACAAACTATCTCTTGGTCCTCTAAAAGTATGCATGCCCCTGACACATTCACGCGTGACAGTCACTGTATTTCAAGCGAAAGCACAATACGGTCACTGGACTTCAGAATATGCTCATTATGGTCACCGTATACATTCTCGTGGTGATCATACGGTATCTAGCTCACGATACGTCTCCGTATTTTGTTGATGACAATGGCGGACATTGTATCTAATGCGTGCTCCATATTTTGTTGACGACACTTACAGTCATTGTATTTGAAGTGAAAGCACGATATGGTCCTGGGCAAGGTGGTGGTGGTTGACGAGCTCTCCCTACGCAAAGAAGAGGAGGTCCGGGTCAAGGTCAAGTGCTTTGACGTCCGGATCGCCCCTGAGCCCCCCAACCACGTCGGTCGTCCCCGTTTCTTTGACGACGGTCCGCCCGGTGACAACCCGGGGGCCGACGGGGACTACCACGGTGGCCACCACCCCTGCTCTCGCCGGTCGAAGGAGGAGGGGGGATCAGACGACTCCCACTCCTGCTCCCCGCCCCCCTCGCCTATGCCTCCATCCTCCGGGAGCCGTGGCCGCCAGGACGTGCCCAGCCCGCCTCCCTCCTCAGCGCCCGACTCAGTTGCCGAGTCCTCAGAGGCCAGCGACACCTCCAGCGCGGGCTTGGTCGTCTGCCCGGCCTCCTCCACCCGCTCCCCCGCGGCCCCCGACCCCGTCGGGCCATTTCTGGAGGTGGGGCCGCTCCTGGCTGCGGCGCCGGCCTCCGGCTTGGCCTCGCCTGCTTCCCTGGTGGGTGTGCCCCCCCGGCATCCTCCCCTGGCGCCAGAACCGCCACTGCCTTGTCCTCTCCGCCTCCCGCGACGCTCCCCCTGGCTGTCCTGCCGCTCCTGGCAGCGGCCTCTCCGAGCGCGCCTCCACCCGCGATGCTCCCCGTGGTCGTCCTGCCACCCCCGGCGGAGACCCCGCCAGCGTCCCCGCCGATCTTGGTGGACCCGGCGCCCCCCGTCTCCGTCCCTGCTCCGCTGTCTGCACGCTCGACTCCGACTCCCCTGCTTCTCGGCTACGCTGGGCCTCTCCAGCTCCCTCCCGCGGCGGATCGAGGCACGGATGGGGAGACCCGGGTGACCACCCCCGTGGCCGCCCAGCCTCCCCCTCCGCGGTCTGCAGCCTACTCCCGCAGCGGCCGGTCTGCCTCCTCCTCCATGACGGCCTCCCGCCGGAGCGCTCGGCTCGACGCTACGCGTCCTGATGGCAGCCCGGCTCTGCCCATCCACGAGCGGGCAGAGCTCCGAGCTGCGGCCCGGAACCTGGAGCCAGGTACACCTACAGTCCCCCCCTCTGTTACTACTTGCTCGTTCTCTGCTCTCGAGTCGGTTCCGCTTGGTCATCTTGTGAAGATCGCGACAAACTCCGCGATCATCTTCAGGGGGGAGGTGGCTCACCCCTGAGTGCAGATTGAGGCCATCAAGGCCTGCGAGATCCTCGACGGTAGACTAGCGGAAGCCCGTGCGGCTCTGCTCTCGCCTCCCGGCCCCGCGCCTGCTGTGGAAGCTGCCACCCGGCTCCTCCTCGGAGGACTGGTGGCCTCCTTTCGTTGGCTGCTACCGACCTCCGTGGCCGCACTCGGTCTCAGACCGCCGCCCTTTGCACCCAAAGCGCATCCCGTGTCCTGGGGTCAAGCAGCCCCCCAATGGATTCTTAATTCGCGCCCTCTTCTGGAACATCCGCGGTTTCGGCCATGATGGCTGCCGCCGCCAACTCATTGAGTACATGCGCGAGGAACACATTGACAGTGTCGCCATACAAGAAACCATGCGCACATAATTCTCCCTCCCCGAACTCGATCTGCTTAGCTCCCATCTCTTTGCTTGGAATTGGCTCCCTTCTAGTGGGAGCACTGGCCATTCCGGTGGCATCCTGTTAGGTGTAAAGGATGCCACCTTCGAGGTGGGTAGTATGGACCGGGGCCAGTTCTTTGTTAGCATGGAACTTTTCGAATGGGCCCTTAACTTCAAGTGGGAAGTTATTATCGTCTACGACCCTGCAGGCCATAGTAGATCTGCCTCCTTCCTCGAGGAGCTCCACCGGAAGGTTATGGCTACTACGCTACCGGTGGTGGTTGGGGGTGATTTTAACCTCCTTCGGTTCGCGGAAGACAAGAGCAATTCGCACGTCAACTTCGCTCGCATGCAAATGTTCAATGACTGCATTGCTGACCTTGGTCTCCGCGAAATAGATAGGGTGGATGCCTGGTTTACCTGGACCAACCGTCAGGCGTCCCCGACCCAGTCCGTCCTGGACTGGGTCCTAGTATCCCCGGAATGGTACCTACGCTGCTCCCTAGCTTCCCTCTGGGCCATCACCCGAATTGGCTCCGACCACGCCCCCCTCCTCCTCTCCTTCGCTGACGAGCGCCCCCCGATCCCCCCGATTACGGTTTGAGACATTATGGTTGTCCCAATCTGGCTTTGTGGAGGCGGTTGGCGCCCGTTGGGTGGAAGCTCGCGCCCAACCGCAGCCCCGTCCCCCCTCTGCCATTGACTCATGGCAATTATGTGCCAAGCAAGGCCGGCAGTTCATGAAGGGGTGGGGCACCAACCTGGGGTGTGACCTCCGCGAGCGCAAGAAGGCCCAGCTGACCGCCATCCAGGCCCTGGAACTGCGCGCAGACGCGACTGGCCTCTCTCCTGAGGAGTGGCTCTCCCGTTACGACTTGGAAGACCAGCTCTCTATCATCTACACCGATGAGGAGACCTATTGGTGCTTGCATGGTGCCCAAATGGGTGTTGAAGGGTGATGCGAACACGGCCTACTTCCAGGCCATAGCGAATGGTCGCCGTAGACGCAACACCATCCCCCTCCTTTGGGATGGCTCGACCCTCCTGCAGTCCCCCGCGACATTAGGGACCATGTCGACAGTTTCTATAGGTCCCTGTTCTCAGCCGCTCCTCGGAGCGGCTTATCTCTGGCCCGTGACTGCTGGTCCGGCTGCCAGCTAGTCTCCGATGCTGAGAACGTGGCCCTTACGTCCCCCTTCTCCGAGGGCGAGGTCTAGGCTGCCATTAGAGGCATGAACCGTACCTCGGCCCCGGGTCCAGATGGCCTCCCGTTTAAATTCTTCCAGACCTTCTAGAATGTGATCAAGCGTGAGATCATGTCTATCTTCAACGATTTCTTCCTTGGGTCCATCGACCTCGGGCGCCTCAACTACGGGATCATTTCTCTCATCCCAAGGTGACTGGGGCATCCGACATCCGCCAGTTTCGTCCGATCACGGTGCTAAATGTGATCTTCTGGATTCTGGCAAAAGGGTACATCAATAGGGTGACCCTTCTTGTCGACCACATTACCCACCCCAACCAATCCGCCTTCATTCAAGGTCGGTATATCCTGGATGGGGTGCTAGTCCTTCATGAAGTCCTGCATGAGGTCCGATCCAAACACCTCAGGGCGGTCTTCCTGAAGACCGATTTCCATAAGGCTTACGACACTGTTAGCTAGCCCTTCCTTCGGGAAGTTCTGCTCCGAAAGGCTTCGACGAGCGATGGATCACCAGAGTGATGCAGATGGTCTCCCGCGGTCGCACTGCCGTGAACATCAATGGGGAGATTGGCCCTTACTTCCCCACCCTTTGTGGGGTTAGACAAGGCGACCCTTTGTCCCCATTCTTGTTCAATATGGTGGTGGACGCGCTTGTCGCCATCCTGGACAAGGCTAAGGCTGCGGGCCATATTCATGGGATCACTCCCCATTTGGCCGGTGGCTCCCGGATCTCCCTACTCCAGTACGCCGATGACACCATCATGATGGTCGAAGGCTCGGACGCGGACATCGCTAACCTTAAGTTCCTCCTCCTCTGCTTCCAACAAATGTATGGCCTCAAGATCAACTTCGACAAGAGTGATGTGATGGTAATGGGGTACTCTCCGGCGGATGCCCTCGACATTGCCAACCGCCTCAACTGCCGGCTAGGCTCCTTCCCCATGACTTACTTGGGAATGCCCATTAGTGTCGAAGGCGGCTTACGGTTGCGGACTTGCGTCCGACCGTGGCCAAGCAGCAAACGCGCATTGAGCCATGGCAGGGTAGGTGGCTGTCGAAGGCGGCTCGGACGATTCTCATCAACTCCTCCCTCTCCAGCCTCCTCTTGGTCCTCATGAGTTTTTACAGCCTTCACGAGACTCTTCACCATGAGATCGCCAAATTCCAATCTCCCTTCTATTGGGCTGGGGATAACAATAAGCAGAAATACCATATGGTTAGCTGGCCAGACATCTGCAAGCCCCGGGATCAAGGAGGACTCGGTATCATGTGCTCTAAGCGCATGAATATTGCCCTGCTTTCCCGCTGGCTCTGGCGCATTTTGCAAGGGCACGGCGGCCTTTGGTTAGACATCATCTGAAACAAGTACCTGCGTGGGCAACCCCTGGCCTTCTGTCAAAGGTCCGGCAGTTCCCATTTTTGGCAGTCGGTCATCCAACTGCTCCCCATCCTACGCATTGGGACTTCCATCTTAGTTGGACCAGGTGCGGCGACTTTGTTCTGGTTTGACCGATGGGCGGGAGACACCCCCTTTGCGGCTCGCTTCCCCGACCTCTTCTCCATCGCCGTCGCCCCCTCGATCTCTGTAGAGAGGGCCCTTATTGACTTAGGGTGCCTCGCTTTCCGGAGGCCATTTGGGCCTCCGGAAGCTGCCGCTTGGCAGGAGCTGCTTGATTGCGTCGCTCTCCACGAGCCGGTAATGGATCCTGGCCCGGATGAGGTTCGGTGGCGTCTTGAGCCTTCGGGCCAATTCTCCACCAAGTCCCTCTATATGGCCATCGCCCCCTCCTCCACCCCTTCCCCCTTCTGGCAGTGTGGTCCATCCGCCTGCCACTGAAAATCCGGATATTCATGTGGCAATGGATCTGCGGGCGGATCCCGTATGGGTGGAGGTTCGCAGGCGCAATGGCCCTGGTGCTAGCCTCTGCCCACTGTGTGGTACCCCCGAAGATTCGAACCACATCTTCTTCTCCTGTGTGACCGCTCGATTCGTGTGGAGGTGCTTTAGAGAGGTGGTGGGAGGTGATCGGTGTCACACCAACTTGCCTGACCTCTTCGTCGAACTCCAGAACTGCCCCTTGCCCTCTCGCCACATTAGGTGGCTCGAGATTGGGGCTATCGCGTGGAATCTCTGGACGATCCGCAATTAGCTTGTGATTCAGCGCATCCTCTTCGACGGGATACTGACGATCTCTTCAAACTGTCTGGTTACTTGCAGCTTTGGCGGCCGCTTAGCCGCCCTCAGGATCGGGACGCCATCTCCACCTTCATCGCCGACCTTTGCTCGATGGTCGTCCGTCTGTCGGCGCTGCCCCCTCCGCCGCCCCCGGTGCCAGATTAGACGCCTGGCATGTTCTCCGGCTTTGGCCGCCTTTTTTATGTTTTTTTGGGCTTGTTGAGCTGTGCCCTCAGCAGAACCTTTGTACTCCTTGTTGTGTGACTTGGGTGTGTGTTCTGGACTAGTCCGTGTATGTGTGCTCCTGGCCGTTTGCTTTATTTATAAAGCGAGGCGAAAGCCTTTTTCGGTAGAAGGCATGTATAGTAGCGCCTCAAGGAAACCATCAAGTTGGTGCATCTTGTACGTGTGTCTGTGTCCAAAACACACATATTTTGAATACATCTAATTTTAAATCTCAGCAGTAAATTTTATTGGCTAACGGAGATTTAACGGGTTAGATAATTTAGCCCGTGTGCTATTTAGTTTCGATGTGTTCGCTAGTAAATCACATAGGCGTATGTATGTTAACTCGATGCTTCGGCCTTTAGTGTTTTTTTCTATTTTGCTTTGTTGAGTGTATTGTTTTGTTGGTCTTCAGCGACTTTTATTCTTAAAACAGATTCCTTTCATTTTATATTTTTGTTTTTACTTTATTTTTATTTTGTTTTTCTCTTGGTTTTTCCTTTTGGTTTACCTTTTCATTATTTGCTTTATTTACTTTCATGAAAATTTAATATTTTTTTAAAATATAAAATGAATAGTTTATAAATGCACGTTGAATAATTTTTAAAAAAATACACTGCCAATTTTTAAATTACGCGATGAACATTTTACAATATACACCGAGTTTCAAGACATATACATGACGAATATTTTTTTATCATAAACCCTATAACATCATTCATGGTACCGAAATTTATTTTATCACTGTTTATTTTACATAAATATATATCTCCGGAATTTAAACATATTAATTATAAATTTATGATTAATAGGGTATCATTTTTTTTGCCTCTTACAGCTTCTTGTATAATGTATTCCCTGTGTTTTGGTCATGTAGTCCATTACAGGCTTTGATTCAGTCGTACGGTCTAGGCGACATGTGAAAAAGCTTTGAGAAAATTATCACGTATTT
Organism: Aegilops tauschii subsp. strangulata; assembly: GCF_002575655.3. Lineage (NCBI taxonomy): Eukaryota > Viridiplantae > Streptophyta > Magnoliopsida > Poales > Poaceae > Aegilops > Aegilops tauschii. Next base: position 269,841,467 of record NC_053037.3, on the reverse strand, counting down.
ATACAGATATCTCCTCCAATTATGTTTTATTTTTTGTTTTAGGCGATTTCCTACCTAGGCTTCCTATGCGAGTCCCACAATGGCACCTGGCTTGGTATGAAATGGTTTCGTGGGCCGTGTACGTGTCCCAAAAGCATGGAGTGTTTTTTATTTAAAATATAAAAGGAAAGCATACCTGGTAGATACCCCTAAAAAAAACTTGGTACATAACATCATGGATTCTGTTTTGGATTTGCTACGTGATGGATTGTGGCACATCTACACGGACTCCTGTGTTTCCTTTTTCTACACGGTGAGCCACTAAAACAAATCTTTTTAGGGCCTTTTCTATTTTATTATGTGACTACTTGTACGTGGCAGATACAAATATGTGTACATGATATTGTTGCATCTAACTCCTTTAGACTTTTAATCTCATATGTTTAAATCTAGATCAATGAAGTATATTTTTTTAAGCTATGTGGATCAACGTGGCGTCTTATTTGTCTTCTGTGCCGAGGCTATTGAAAATTTTGATGATGGTGCATCGCACACAGTCCGGAGATAACAACCGTGTGTTATGAAACAGAAAAACCCTCGAGGCGGACAGATATTTTCAAGGGATGCAGGCGGGATTGGGAATAAGAAACATCACACTCGGTCCGGATATAACAACCGATGTTATGAAACCGAAAAACCCTCGAGGCGGGCAGATATTTTCGAGGGATGCAAGTGGGATTGGGAACAAGAAAGATCACACACGGTCCGGAGATAACAACCGTGTGTTTTGAAACAGAAAAACCCTCGAGGCGGGTAGATATTTTCGAGGGATGCAGGCGGGATTGGGAACAAGAAACATCACACACGGTCGAAACACAATAAACTAGCGGGGTGACCTGCGCATTTGCGTGGCAAGATTTTTATATATGACCATATACAATGTAAATTCTCTCATGTCAATTTTTTATCTTCCATATACTTATTAATTGATTTTATGTCTCTACAGAATTATATTTTCTGGTTTTCGATACCATAGCAAGATTTAAGTTTAACTGCTAAAAAGTAGCCAATATACGTAACTTGTGAACTCACGTTTTTATTGTTGATGTAGAAACTATAATAGAAAGCCTCATATGTTTTATTGATTGATTTTTCTAGAAGTTTTGGACAATTAGAATATTTAATTTTTTTCTTATGTGGTTTTTTTATTGTAGGATTATATCCTTGAACTTTTTCAAGGTTTCCTTCACACTATATTTCATATTTAGGTTTCCATCCACTTAGAACTCTTAATAATATGTTTTTTTGTCCAATGGAGAAACCAAACAACCTTTTGTGCAACCACATTTAATGAAAATACCAAATAACATGTTTCAATGTTCAAGGTAATATAGTGAAACTGAGGGATTGCCTATATATCTCTTCCACTCATTCATTGGTTTCTTTTCATTGTCATTTTATTAGGAGATATTCAGTAAAAGTGAAATCTTAATAATTTTCTTCTAAATCTTACTGTTTTTAGTATTCAAATAAACCTTTTGTCCTCTGCCCCCAACGGCATCCTCGTTGGTCATATTGTAGTCATGTTTTTTTTATTTAAACTACTTAATGACCATTATATTTTCTACTGTGTTCATATTCTTGTGATTAGCTTTGTTGCTTAGCTATCTAAGTCAAATGTGAATATCATCTCCGTATTTTCTAGAAAATGCTAAAATACAATATTTCGTTGTCTTTTCTAGCATGCATGTATTGAACGGTTATGTATATGCGGATGTGCATATGCGAGATAAACAGGAAGACAGGAAATAACAAAGCACGAAACTGTTCATAAATATTTGGTCATAGATATGTGAGAGATAGAAGGAAAGTATATAACATCATGTGTGTGACATCCGTCTTTAAAATCTGCTTGGTTCCTCGTAATTATATCAACTTGCTTTGTTTGCTTCTAACCTTCAGTACTATATGTAAAACCGTTCTTTGCTGTGTTTGTGATATGCTCGTTCACAATCATATATAGAGAAAATATAGTTTGGAACAATCTAAAAAATTATAATTCCTTGTTTTGGAGCTAGTTCTTTTTTCCATGAACCATGTTTTGAGAGTGATAAGAAAAGGCGTACACAAATGAAACATACCTTGTGAATGTGGCTCCATGCGGCCGGCCAGATGCTCATTGCTGGGCGGAGGAACTTGGTTCACATAGTCTCATTTAAAAGAGAAAGAGAAAAGCTAAATTGACAGAACAAATCAAGTGACCTTTCTTTAATTCTTTCTGTTTAGCAAATCTGATTGGAATTAAACTCCAGCTGTCGTATGTTCCGAACATTCGTAGCTCATCTCAGCCGATCTTTCAACATGTGTATGTCTATGAGGACGGTTTGTCTATTTCATTGTATAGTTTATCTTCTTCCATATGTGTACGCAATAGGCTCGGTTCTATGTATCAAACATAAGAATTATTCATATGTGATAGATGTTTTACGTAAAATATTCATATTTTAATCTCGACCATTCTGATTTTTGAGGGAATGCCATTCGGCACACTTTATTTCATCACAGAACTGTCACATCATTTACAAAGTCTGGAAGTAAAATAGTCGTACATTGCTAATTTTGATTCATACGTTGACTTAGCTAAATTGTGGTTGGTCTCCAGCCCAGCCGTTTTTTTTTTGATAAAAGAAACATGTACATGTAACTATTGGTCTCCAGCCCAGCCGGTTTTTTTCTACATTTTTCTAGGTTAGTCTGGCCAATATAGTTGTAGAACAGTTCGATTGGTATCTACCGGGCCTGTGTTTTGTCTTTCTTAGATCAATGTTGACGTGTGCCTGCCTTCAGACTCTAACTTTGAATTGACCCAGAAGAATTGTCCAATCCGTTTGAGAAGAAAATTAATGCCTTTGATTAGCACATATTGTACATGCATTGGTATTTTCCCTTAAAAACACGTATGCGCAGCGGAGTCCTTTTAAAAGGTATGTACAGTAGCGCCTTAAGGAAGGCATCAAGATAGAAAAACCACCTACCTGCAGTAAACTCTCTTTTTTCTTGAAATTAGCGGTCTCCTTTTCTAAAAGGCATGTATGGCGCCTCAAGGAAACCATCAAGTTGGTGCATCTTGTACGTGTGTCTGTGTCCAAAACACACATATTTTGTATACATCTAGTTTTAAATCTCGGCAGTAAATTTTGTTTTGTTTGGTCTTCAACGACTTTTATTCTTAAAACAGATTCCTTTCATTATATATATTTTTTTACTTTAATTTTATTTTGTTTTTCTCTTGGTTTTTCCTTTTGGTTTACCTTTTCATTATTTGTTTTATTTACTTTCATGAAAATTTAATAAAAAAATTTAAAAAATATATAATGAATAGTTTATAAATGCACGTTGAATAAAAAAATTACACTGCCAATTTTTAAAGTACGCGATGAACATTTTACAATATACACTGAGTTTCAAGACATATACATGACGAACATTTTTTTTTCATAAACCCTATAACATTATTCATGGTACCGAAATTTATTTTATCAATGTTTCTTTTACATAAATATATATCTCCAGAATTTAAACATATTAATTATAAATTTATGATTAATAGGGTATCATTCTTTTTGCCTCTTACAGATTCTTGTATAATGTATTCCCTGTGTTTTGGTCATGTAGTCCATTACAGGCTTTGCTTCAGTCGTACGGTCTAGGCGACATGTGAAAAACCTTTGAGAAAATTATCACGTATTTATACAGATATCTCCTCCAATTATGTTTTATTTTTTGTTTTAGGCGATTTCCTACCTGGGCTTCTTATGCGAGTCCCACAATGGCACCTGGCTTGGTATGAAATGGTTTCATGGGCCGTGTACGTGTCCCAAAAGCATGGAGTGTTTTTTATTTAAAAGGAAAGAATACCTGGTAGATACCCCTAAAAAAACTTGGTAGATTTACATCATGGATTCTGTTTTGAACTTGCTACGTGATGGATTGTGGCACATCTACACGGACTCCTGCGTTTGCCTTTTTCTTCACGATGAGCCACTAAAACTAATCTTTTTAGGGCCTTTTCTATTTTATTATGTGACTACTTGTACGTGCCAGATACAAATATGGCACGTAACTCTTTTAGACTTTTAATCTCAAACGTTTAAATCCAGATCAATGAAGTATATTTTTTAACCTATGTGGATCAACGTGATGTCTTATTTTTCTTCTGTTTTATGTATATAATAGATGTGTGTTATCAAACAGAAAAAAGCTGCAGGCGGGCAGAACACGAACACGCTTGCATGTGGACCAAATTTATGTATGAAAACGGTGGTTTGATGTTCAAATACCAAATGCAACTTCGATGTGGCACCTATCTCGCAAAGTGCATGGTACTGCTTGCCCCCCTCGTGTCGACACAAAGGGAATCCTAAGCTATGAATGCATGCCCCCCCACCCCACCGAGGTTCACCTAGCAAAGTGCGAAGTACTTGTGTCGGCACGAAGGGAATCATAAGCTATGAATGCATGCCCCCCATCGTGTCGGCACGAAGGGAATCCTAAGCTATGAATGCACGCGCCCCCCCCCCCAACTGAGGTTCACCTAGCAAAGTGCGAAGTAGCTAGAAGCCCCCCCCCCCCCCCCCCCCGTGTCGGCACGAAGGAAGTCCTAAGTTATGAATGCATGCCCCCCCAACCGAGGCTCAGCTAGCAAACTGCGAAGTAGCTAGCAGCACCCCACACACACATACACTTTCAGTCGGCAGGCCAGAGAGGCATCTCACCAAGATGGATCATAAAACGGATTAAGAATAATCCACCTTCGTCGTACAACCTCTCTCTTGTTGTTGGTCAAAGTGATGGCCGTCCATGCAACCCCGGAGATAGGCTAGCTCGCCAATAATCACGCAAGTAGCTAGTCCCCGAAGACAACCACTGCATGCATGTGGCCCAAACATATATATGTATGGAGAGGTGTGTTTTTAAATACACAATGGAACAATTTTCATGTGGCACCGTGATTTCGAACTAGAAATCCCCACACTGAGTGAGGGTTATTAGGTTGACGATGCATATGTATGTTACACCACACTTCAAGGTGACGACGGGGATTCATGCATGCGTGCGTGCATAGTATATGCGCTCAAACTTAATTAGGTCTGAATCTCACCATGACCTATACTACGATACACTACTGCAAGATACTGCTAACGCAACACTACGATCAGAGACCCTATGCCAAAACTGTGTGTGATGCATTAATCGCAAATGGTGGTGGAGAAAACCCGTCAAAAAAGATGCAAAACATTTGCGATGGCTGAGCAATCAAACACGGTTCAGATTTTAGTTGCGTGTGCGATGTAGGGCACACGGTTAATCCATTCAAACTGTTTGCGATGAGGCAGAATAACAGAAACGGGCGGCCATATCAATGTGTGTGCGATGCAGGGCACACGATTAATCCGTTCGAACTGTTTGCGATGAGGTAGAACAATAGAAACGGGCAGCCATATCAATTTGTGTGAGATATACGGCGTAGGGTTCACTCGGACGAACTATTTTTGATTAGGTAACACAATAGAAACGGTTAAATTTAACAAGATGTGTGTGATATGCCGCATACAGTTGACATGGATGAACTGTTTACGATGAGACAAAAGAACACAAACGAGTCGTGTAAACAAGATGTGTGTGATACGTGGCAAACAGCCGACTCGAATGAACTGCTTGCGATGAGAAATTACAACACAGACGGTTAATATAGTTAGTTCGTGTGCAATTCTGTGTGTACAAAAAACATTGAAAATGCAAACTAGTTACTTTCGGTGGCTAGGAGTATCGCACACGATGCGTCTGCGAGTACTCGTGTGCGATGATTAGTATGTTACACATACGTTTCCTTATGTTAACATGCGTGTGAATTTGCAATATCGACAGTTATTATGCAAATGCCTTCTGGACATCGGGCACATGCTTAAACTCAATGAACTGTGTATGATATTAATACTTTCCATGAAAATTTATGAACTTGGGTAACAACATTTGAGTAACATATATATAGTGGTTACACTATTCAACAAAAGGAGGATCTTCGTAACACGGTTTTGACAATCATATGGTCCATATCTACATAATTAACATAGTAACAACTATCACATTTTAAGAGGCTAAGGGCCAACAACCATATGGTCCATATTTACATACTTTAACATATACAGTAATTAACAGCTAGCACATTTTAAGAGGCTGAGGGCCAACAACCACAACTATCCGCTGGAAGCAGCTTGATCACGGCGACTCGGCATCTCGTCAATGAAAAGGAAGAGCCCTCCTGTGCCTTGGTAGAGCATGAGTGGAACAATGTCTCCAATTTTCCAATATGGATGCATTGTCACGAGAAGCAAGAACGTGTTAATTTGAATGGTTCCATTTCTGCGGAAAATGCAGTACCTTGCAATCACTTTGGCATTATTAGCAGGCACACGTGTAATTCGACCACGCCGGGAAATCGATCCAGGAACTGCTACAGGGGGCAATTACTGTTGACATGTAGAATAAAAACCAATTGTAACATATCGTTGAAAATATATATAGTTTATGAGCATCAACATTAAAATAAGACTTTTTACCATCATTTTGTGAACACAATTGGTCTTGTTCAGTGTGTGCACCATAGGTCTAATTAATCTCATCCAAAATCCAACGTTCATACGATGTGCTATCTCTGTCGGATTATCAACAAAGTTTATGACATGCTTCAAGTCCTTCCAGTGAAATTTGGTACGCTTAGTAACATAAAAATCGTTCAGTATGCATCCAACATATCCTGCTTAAAAGGTGGAAATGTTTTATTTCTTCAGAACATGGCAGAAGAATATATAGTGTGCATAAATTGGTAAATAGAATTTGTTACTGCCTAGGAATGGAGTCAGAATATGAAGTCACAATTGGTTGCTTAAATAGTGATCAGTTAGTCAGAACAAATAACCTCATTTTGCTAAGTAATATGACAGCATGGAGAAAGTTGAAATGACACTAACCTCGACCAGACTTTGATCGGCTGATGACGTTGGGGAAGTAAACATCCATGTTAATTAGACCAGGCTGTGGTGCACGCACTAGAATTTTATTGAAAGCTTTCAGTTCATAACACTTAGACATTTTTCTCCAAAGGTCCTCATTAAAATAGGAGTGACCATCTTTATCAAGTTTTACGCTAACCGTCATTGTAAATCCATGTTGCGTTGTCAATATGACATCCTAGGAGTCATCAACAAAGTAAAGCCCAAGATTTCCTTCTACTCCTGTTCTTGCAAAGCAAGGGATGTACTGGTTGAAATGAAAATTAAGATCGTAAATTAGATATATTGAATTAATAGAGCAAGATGCAAATATGGGAGTAACTGATATAACAGATCAATATATAGATGAAAGCAAAGTACAAAAATATAGAATTAAAAATAGATAATGTAACAAAGATTTGATGCAAATATATAGATAATGTAGCAATAGACGGTATATGTTCACATATTTAGGCCATGCCGACCATGGTAGGTTGAGATTGAACATACCGAGCGCTCCCTGAAGTCATCTGGAATGGTGAGATAGAATTTGTTTCCGACTGGCCATGACCTTAGTTGCCCGATTTGTGCTCGCACTGTGGACATATGAATGAACACCCATGAATCAGCTAGAACAAAAATGATTCCACGTCGATTTCCGCCGGTTGATTAACTGCAATGGACCGACTTCAATAAGAGATGAATGAATATTTCGCTAAGTTGATTACCTTCACCATGAGAAAAATCCCCGGCCCAATCCCGCAGATAACCCCAGTCGACCAGAGTCTAGAATGTCGGTGCATATAGGCAGCGGAAAGCGGTAGGGGCGAAATCCCAAGCCGTTTGGAGCGCGATGTACGCCCGCCGCCAACATCCGTCGAGCTTAGGGTGTAGAGGTGCGGAGGAATCCGCGGCGAGTGAGTGGGGACGAAGTGGGCGAGGGTTTTCTTTTTTCCTTTTGCATGTGTGAGTGAACACACATGGTTTGCAGAGGCAACAGAGATGAATCGTGTGCGATAGTAAATCAGCGAGATTGAATGGGAATCGAAATTTCCTTCATCCATGAGTTTTTTTTTCTACGATGTACATAAATCCTGCTAATCACGATGTTCAAATTTGACACTTTTCCGGGTTCATTTACAATATTTAGGGGATTATGTGCATTTTGTAGGCATTAATGCACATAATTCAAATTCAAACAATTGGTGCTTGAAAAGGTGCACAAGAACGGTCTGGAAAAACCATACTCATGGTATTTAGTAATTTCTCAAGCATTTTCCAAGGAATGGGCAGAGATTTCAATGGAATGCGTGGCAATAGTCAACCACAAATGCATCATTATTGGGTTATCAACTATAGAACAATGAAATACGTGCTTGAAAAACATGGCGCCTGGCATGGTGCCATGGTATGGCCTCACCGTGCCCTGGTTAAAAGCTAAGAAGGTTTGATTTATGTCATCATGCACACCCTTCATAAATCGAACCATCACCGAGGAAGTTCAATGCTTTCAAGAGGGAAATCCCCAAGATTGAAGGGGAATCCAAATTTCTGTCCTAGTTTGTCATTCAGTTTTTTTCCAACGATCAACATACTGCCTCAAATGAAACATGTTCAAATTTGACATTTTTCCAAACTCATTTACCATATTTAGGGGATTATGTGCATTTTCCAGGCATTAATTATGCACATAATTCAAATTCGAACAATCGGTGCATGAAAAGGTGCACAAGAACGGTCTGGAAAACCATGCTCGTGCTATTTAGTACATTCTGATGCCTTTTACAAGGAATGGGCAGATATTTCAAGGAAATGTGTGGCAATAGTCAACCATAAATTCGTCGTTTGCTGGGTTAATAACTATACAAAAATGAAATACATGCTTGGAAAACATGACGCCTGGTGTGGTGCCATGGTATGGCCTCACCGTGCCCTGGTAAAAACGTCGTCATGCACGCCTTGCATAAATCGAACCATCAACGAGGAAGTTTCATGGTTTCGAGGGGGAAATCACCAAGATTGAAGGCGGATCCAAATTTCCTTTGTCCTTTGTCCACGAGTTTTTTTCTACGATGAACATACGCCCTGCAAATCACCGTGTTCAAATTTTGCACTTTTCCGGGTTCATTTACCATATTTAGGGGATTATGTGCATTTCCTAGGCATTAATGCACATAATTCAAGTTCAAACAATCGGTGCATGAAAGGGTGCACAAGAACGGCCTGGCAAACCATGCTCGTGCCATTTAGTAAATTCTCATGCCTTTACAAGGAATGGACAGATATTTCGATGAAATGTGTGGCAAAAGTCAACCACAAACGTTTGTTTATTGGGTTTTTAACTATAGAAAAAATGAAATAAATGCTTGAAAAACATGACGTCTGGTATGGTGTGCCATGGTATGACCTCACCATGCCCTGGTAAAAATTTCAGAAGGTTTGGCTTATGTCGTCATGCACGCCCTGTCGGATTCAGGGATCCGCAGACCCTTGAGAGGTTCAAACTCTAGGGTGCGTGCAAAGAACTCGTCCTCCCTAGTCTACCTGCTCAACGATTCCTCGGCATAGCTTGACGAACCCAAGGGACAAGAGACACAACAGTTTATCCTGGTTCGAGCCATCTTGCGATGTAATACCCTACTCCAGCGTTGTGGTGGATTGCCTCGAGGGGCTGAGGACGAACTAGTACAATGGTGGAACAACCTCAGGAGGTGAGGTGTTCTTGTGCTCGATGAGCTGGTGAGCTGGTCAGGGTGGAATTGGACCCGTCCCCCTATGGTGGTGGCTAAGTCCTATTTATAGTGGCCTTGGTCCTCTTCCCAAATGTAGGCGGGAAGGGATCCCACAACGGCCAAATTTAAAGGGAGACAGCTAGTACAAGTTCTCCTGACAAAAGTGGTCTTCGCCTGCAAAAGCCCCTGGTGGTGATGCTGCGGTAGGCTCCGCGATGACCTCCGTCTTGCCGTCCTGGCAGTCTTGGTCTTGTTGCACCGATATGGAAACCTTTTCTAGATTCCTCGGGACCCCGCACCTGCGCTTGCCTCCTTAGCGCCAAAGAGGAAACTGGTACACTGCGCCCGCTCGCGCCCGCTTGGCCATGGTCGTCATGCCTCACGTCATGTGAACCCCGCGAGGTGCGCCTTACATAGATATCTCCGCTCCTCGGGAGCCAGCCTGGGGAGGCCGCCCCTTGTGGAGGTCTTCGTGTCATCCGCCTCACGAGGCTTGGCCCCTCGCGAGGGTCTTGAGTTGTTGTTGCTAAAGCTGGGCCATACCAGGCCGTCAACGGAGCCACGCCATGGCCTGCAGGCAGGCAACTCTGGGCACCCCCGGTCCCAGGACGCCGACAGTAGCCCCGGGGCCCAAGACGCGCTCGAACTTGGCTTCAAGGCGAAGCCAAAGGGCAAGTGCGGAGTGCCGCGGGCCCCAACCGCCTGCGGCCTCAGTTGACGCGTGGCGTTTGATGGGTCGTGGGTGCCTCCGCTTCCCCACGCTGCCTCGACAACCGTTCGACTTGACGAGACCCTACTGCATCAAGAGAAGACCATCATTACGTGCGATCGTGGAGGCCGGCGGTTGGCCTCCTTCCGGCTATAAATGAGGGGAGGGCCGGAGCCCCCTTTCTCATCTCTGTCTTCTCGCCACCCGCTCCTTCCTCCTCCTAGCCTTATTGACTTGCCAGAGCACCCATGGCGCTGATGAGGAAGTTCTCCGCTGCCGAGAAGGGGAAGGCCCCCAAGGAGGGACCCGGCTCGCCGCCGCCCAAGAGAGGGCGAGGCCGCCCACGTAAGCACGTCGCGAACCCTGTGGTGGCCCCTCGGCGGCGTGGGCGCACTCCTTCGAGGGCCGGCACCGCCCTGGGCGGCTGTGGCGGTGCTTCTTCTCGTGCCGGAAGCCGCCAAGGGCGAGGCACCCCAGCGATGAGGGGACGCGCGCCTTGGTTGCCCGGCCTCCTCGGTCGCGCTTCCACTAGTTGGAGGTGCTCCCAGAGTTCATCGTGTGGTCGGAGAGGCCGTCCGACACTTGGCTCCAGCTTCCGCGCTTCTTTGCCGATGAGCTGCCGTCCACGGGGCCTGACGACCTTTGGCTGCAGGCTGATGGCTGCTGTAGTAAGGCCTCGTGGGCCGCGGTCGAGGTCTCCGCCGCGGGCAACGTGGCCCTGACCCGCGGCTGGCAGACGTTTGCCCGCGCGCGTGGCCTGAGTGGGAGGTGCACCCTCCACTTCATGTACGACGGCATCGCGACCCTCTACATGAGGGTGTTTGGGGAAGATGGCCACCGCGCAGGGTGCTGCCCCGAAGATAACGACGGCGACGATGAGCTTGGCCTTGACAACAGCCATGGTGACGCTGAGGGCGAGCTTGCCCTTGGCGATGGCCGCGGCTCGTTCAGCAGCGGCAGCTCTTCCTCCGGCGAGAGCTCGAGCAGCGGCGGTTACGACCAGCCTCCACGCCACCGGACTCGCTTCAAGGGAGGTGGCAGATCTTCTCGTCGCCATGCATCGGTAAAGTGGGAGGAGGGCTCAGGCTGAGCCCGGAGGGCCTCCGGAGCCAGGCCTCGAGAGCTGCTGCCATCGCGCGGGCCGCTTCTGTTTAACCTTTTCCTTTCTCCTGCATTTTGAAAAAAGTAGAGGGCCCTGTTGGGGCGTGTAATGAACCATGGTACCTATGCCACTATGCTATGTTTATTGTTCTTGTGTTATGCTATGATGTTCGTGCTCCGCGTAGGTGCGGAGGGATAACTTAGCTTGATACACTCGGGGTAGTTTCCTACCTTGCGAGGGCGCACCTTTTGGCATCTGGTGAGGCCTCCTCGCTGCCGACTCAGGAGCCGCTGGCCTCGGGAGGCATCATAAAGCTGCAGGATTTGTTAGAAGATCGGTCAGGTGCCTTGTTCCTTCTTGCACGAGCCCTCGGGCATGGGCTAATCGTGCCTTAGTGCACCGCGTCGTAGTACCTGGGGGGCATGGACTTGAATTGGGTGCGTAAATCACGAGCTTATTCGAGGCGCCTCGCGAAGATCAAGAAAGCCGAAGCTCGGGGCGACAGGGCTTTTCCAAATGTGTTCGCAACATGGGCGAGCCCAACGTACGCGCACACCTGCCTAGCCCCCGCAAGGAAGAGCGACATGCAACCACCGCTTTCCTTAAACCAAGACAAAGAGGCGAGCAAGCGAAAGGAGAAAAAACCCAACTAGGCGATCGAGAAACGCTAGAACTCCAAATTCCATTAAACGGTTGCAAACCAACTACAGAAAGCAAGCAAACGAACAGCCGCGTCCGGCACCTAGTCTAGTCTTCTCCCCAACGCGGAGCTAAGTGCTGCCACTAGGACATGGGAGGGAGCCCCCGAGGCCCGAGGGCGGCTCTTCGGAGACTCCGGGGCTTGTACAGCCCCACTCATTATTACGTGAGAGTGTCACGAGCAGAGACCTTCACAGGCACTGGGCCTTGGTTCATGGGTAGAACTTCCGGAGATGCTGGATGTTCCAGGCGTTCTAGATGCGGATCCTGTCCTGCGTCTCAAGGCGCGCGGCGCCAGGCCTGGTGACGCGGGAATCCTAAAAGGGCCCTCCCACATGGGAGAGAGCTTATGCAGCGCCTCCCTGGAGAGCACCCGCCCAGGACAAGATCACCCACCTCGAGCATCCTGGGGCGGACGCTGCGGCAGTGGTACCGCCGCAGCACCTGCTGGTACCTTGCCGCCCGGAGCAACATTTGACGGCGGCGTTCCTCCCCCAAAACGAGGTCCATCCCCCGCGTGGCGTCCTGGCGTGCCTCGTCAAACGCCAAGACCCGTGCGGAGCGATGCCTGACCTCGTGTGGGAGAACCTCTTCCGCTCCCTAGACAAGGAAGAATGGAGTTTCGCCGGTTGGCTTGGTCGCGGTGGTGCGGATGGACCATAGCACAGACTGGAGCTCGTCCAGCCAGCCCCTACCGCAGGCCTCGAGCTTCTTCTTGAACGTCCTTGCCTTGAGGCCCCTCAGGACTTCTGCGTTTGCGCGCTCGGCTTGGCCGTTGCTCCTGGGGTGTGCCACTGAGGCGTAGCATATCTGCATTCCAAGATTAGCACAATATGTTTTGAAGAGATTGCTAGTGAACTGCGAGTCGTTGTCGGTGATGATACGATTAGGCCCTTGATGAACATGACCGTTGAGCCGGTCGGGATGGTGTGGACTGCTTCCACCTCCGCCCACTTGGTGAACTTGTTGATGGCGACGTAGAGGTAGCGGTAGCCCCCGGGCGCTCGAGGGAACAGACCCAAGATGTCCAGCCCCCAGACCGCAAACGGCCATGAGAGCGGAATGGTCTGGAGGCCCTAAGCAGGCTGGTGGATTTTCTTGGCGTGGATCTGGCTAGCTTCACAGGATCTCACCAGCTCGGTCGCGTCGTTGAGCGTTGTGGGCCAGTAGAATCCGCTGCGGAACGGCTTGCCCACCAAGGTGCGCGATGACGATTGATGCCTGCAGTCTCCGTCGTCTATGTCGGTTAATAGCTTGCGGCCCTGCTACCCTGAGATTCATCACAAGGAAACATCATTTGGTTGTTTCCGATAGAGCTCACCGTCCTGAATGCAACAGGCTCTGGCCTGCCGAGCCACGCGCTTTGCGTCTTCCTCCTTCTCTGGCAGGGTTCCCTGAAGCAAGTACGCCCTGAATTCCTTGGTCCAGCACCCCTCCTAAGGCTCGAGCGCGAGGAGCCTGCGTGCTCTTGAGGTCGGGCCGCAGGCGGGGGCTCCCGAGGTTGGTGCTGGGGGGAGCTCCTCCTGAGGCGGTGCTGGCTCCGCAGCCGGAGGGGCTGCTGAAGGCTTGAAGAGGCGCTCCTCGAAGATGCCAGGCTCCTGAGGCTGGCGCTTGGATGCTCTCTTTGCGATATCATCGGCTTCCTTGTTTGTGCTGCGAGGCATGTGCTGCAGCTCCAGGCCCAAGAATTGTTTCTCAATTTTGCATACCTCCGCCAGGTATGCTTCCATGTGTTCGTCCTTTAGCTCGTACACCTTGTTGGAGAGGTTGATGAGGAGCTGGGAGTCGCCCTTGATGGTGAGGCACTTCACGCCCAAAGCAGCCGCGGCCTTGAGGCCGGCAATCAAGCCTTCGTACTCCGCGATGTTGTTAGAGACCTTTTCGCCGTGTTGGAAACAGAGCTGTACGGCGTAGTAGAGCTTGTCCTGAGTGGGCGAGATGAGCACGGCTCCAGGCCCCGCGCCCTGACGTGCGAAGGCGCTATCAAAGTACATGACCCAGCCGTCTGGTGCTTCGCTCCCCGGCGAAAGGGACCGGTCTGCGCCTGCTTCGGGCCCTGGAGCGTCAGTCCACTCCACCCTAAGTCGGTGAGCGCGACACCCTTGATGACCCTGGTGGTGCTGAACTCCAGCTGGAATGCCTGCAGTTCGGTGTTCCCCTCAGCGACCCTCCCCGCAGCCTTGGGCTCCGGAGCACCCTCTCCAGCGGGTAAGCTGAGACGACCTTAATGGGGTGGCCTTGGAAGTAGTGGCGATGCTTGCGTGAGCCAATGATGAGCACGAGCAGGAGCTTCTACGGCATGGGGTAGCGTGCCCGCACGTCATGCAGTACAGTGCTAACGAATTACACCGGGTGCTCGACGAGGGTGGAAGTGTTGGTGGAGTCTAAGACCTCCTGATGCTGGGGCACCTCCTAAGGCTGGAGGACCTCAGGAGCTTGGTCGCTTGTTGGGGCAACTGCGGCCTCAGAGCGCCGTCTTGTGGAGCCTGGTTATCTGTTGGCGCCGCCGAGGCTTCAGGGGCGCCGCCTTGGGGCTGCATCATCTCGACCGAGCGCGGCGCGTCGTGTGGCTGGCCCTTGGCCTGGTGCTCCTCTAGGACAGCCACTAGTGCTGCGCTGGCTGAGTGAGGCGTGGCATCCAGGTAAAGCACCAGGGCTCGAGAGGACGCGACGCCACCATCACAGGTGGGCTGGTGAGGTTTCTCTTGAGGTATTGAAATACCGTGTCAGCCTTCGGAGTCCACTCGAACGGCCCCTTCTTCTTCATCAGCTTGAAGAACGGGAGAGCGCACTCCCCCAGCTTGGAGATGAAGCGCCCTAGCGAGGTTACACAGCCTGCCAGCTTTTGCATTTCCCTAAGAGTCTGTGGCGGACTCATCCTTTCTATTGCCTTGACCTTCTCCGGGTTTGCCTCGATTCGCCTGTGTGACACCAGAAAGCCCGACAGCTTGCCGGAGGGGATGCCAAACACACATTTCTCCGGGTTGAGCCGCAGGTCCACCTTGCGCAGGCTGGCGAACTTCTCTTCTAGGTTCTCGATGAGGGTCCTTGCCTCCCGAGACTTCACCACTATGTCGCCGACGTAGGCCTCAGCGTTCCTACCGAGCTGTTGGCCCAGAGCGATGTGCATCAGCCGCTGGAAGGTTGCTCCGGCATTACGCAGCCCAAAGGGCATGCAGGTGTAGTAGTACACCCCGCACAGGGTCAGGAAGGCCATCTTCTCGACGTCATGCACCACCATCTTGATTTGATGATACCCTGAGAAGGCATCCAGGAAGCATAGCAGGTCGCACTCGGCGGTGGAGTCGATGATCTGGTCGATGCGCGGTAGCGGAAAGGGGTCTTGAGGGCAAGCCTTGTTGAGGTTGGTGAAATCGACGCACATGCCTTCCTTCCCGCCTTTCTTGGGGACGATGACCGGGTTCGCCAACCATTCTGGGTACTGTACCTCCCGAATGATGCCAGCATCTTGCAGCTTGCGGGTTTCTTGGACGATGAACGATTGCTTCTCTGTGGACTGCCGCCGCACCCTCTGCTTCACTGGGCGCACATTGGGGCACACCCTCAGGTGATGCTCGATCACCCCCCTTGGGACACCAACCAGGTCCTTGGGCTCCCATGCGAACACCTCCTTGTTCGCGTGCACGAAATCGACCAGTGCCTTTTCTTGGTCTGGGGTGAGGTTGGCGCCTATGGTGAAGGTGGCTCCCGATGCCCCATCTTTGTCAATCGACACCTGCTTTATCTCGGCCCGGTCTTGAGAGAACAGCTGCTTCTTTTTTGCTGGCGCAGCCCTTGAGACCTCGGAGGCCGTGTCATCCACAGGGCGCACTGCCGTCGCGGCTCTAAAGGCGAGCTTGAGGGCCGTTAGGGCCTCCTTGGTGTCTCCAGCCATGGTGAGGTCGCCGCTGCTCCCGGGCATCTTCATGCGGTTGTACGCGGGGTGAGTTGCTGCCATGAACTTGGCCAGGGCCGGGTACCCGAGGATGGCGTTGTACGTACGGGAGGCCGATGCGGGCAATGTCGAAGTCGATGAGCTTGGTGCGATAGTTGTCGCGGGTGCCGAAGGTGACGGGGAGGCGAATCTTCCCCAGGGAGATTGTGGAGCCGCCGACAACCCCGGAGAATGGCTTGGTGGGGCAGAGCCGGCCATGTGGCACGTGAAGCCGGCCGAAAGCTTCCGCGGATAGCACGGTGAGGCCGGCCCCGCCGTCGATGAGGGTCTTGGTCACTGCCACATTGCAGATGGTGGGGGTGCAAAGCATCGGGAGCGCGCCTGCGCCCACGGTGGTTGCGGGGTGGTCCCTTGAGTCGAAGGTGAGGTCGGCTCTGGGCACCGCGCACCCTGGAGGAGCTCCCTGCTGCACGCGGGCGGCACCCACTTGTCGGACGAACTGATTGACGTGGCGGTCCGAGGGCGGCGCCTGCAAACCGCAGAGGAGGGCTGCGACAGCGTGGGGTGCCGGTGCCGTGAAGCGCGCGACGAAGAGGCCGTGCAGCTCCTCCCAGGAGGCCACAGAAGATCCTGGCAGGCTTAGAAGCCAGACGCGCGGTACGCTAGTGAGGGCCATGGGAAACCAGTTGGCCATGACCTTGTCGTCGCTGCCGGCCGCCCAAACGGCCTCCTAGTAGGCCTGGAGGAAACCTGTCGGATCCGCCGCGTTGTCGTAACGAGGCGGCATCTCCGGACTGAACTTGGGCAGCCACTGTACCTGCCGCAAGGCGGGGGTGAAAGCCCGGAGGCCCGCCGCACCTCCGTGTGCGCTTGTCGGTCCGGCCGGAGGAGCGGTACTCGCCATGGGAGCTGGTTGGCGAAGCGAAGCGGACGGAGAGGCGAAGCTTTGACGCACCCCTACCTGGCGTCCCAAATGTCGGATTCAGGGTTCCGCAGACCCTTGAGAGGTTCAAACTCTGGGGTGCATGCGAAGAACTCGTCCTCCCCAGTCTGCCTGCTCAACGATTCCACGGCCTAGCTCGATAAACCAAAGGGACAAGAGACACAGCAGTTTATCCTGGTTCGGGCCACCTTGCGTTGTAATACCCTACTCCATCTTTGTGGTGGATTGCCTCAAGGGGCTGAGGATGAACTAGTACAGTGGTGGAATAGCCTCAGGAGGTGATGTGTGCTTGTGCTCGATGAGCCGGTGAGCTGGTCAGGGTGGTATTGGATCCGTCCCCCCTATGGTGGTGGCTAAGTCCTATTTATAGTGGCCTTGGTCCTCTACCCAAATGTAGGCGGGAAGGAATCCCACAACGGCCAAATTCAAAGGGAGACAGCAAGTACAAGTTATCCTGACAAAAGTGGTCTTCGCCTGCAAAAGCCCCTGGTGGTGACGCTGCAGTGGGCTCCGTGATGACCTCCGTCTTGCCGTCCTGGCGGTCTTGGTCTTGTTGCACCGATATGGAAACCTTTGCATGATTCTCAGGACCCCGCGCCTACGCTTGCCTCCTTAGCACCAAAGAGGAAACTGGTGCACTGCGCTCGCTGGCACCTGCCTGGCCTTGGTCGTCACGGCTCATGTCATGTGAACCTTGCTAGGTGCGCCTTGCATAGATATCTCCCTCCTCGGGAGCCATCCTGGGGAGGCTTGTAACGCCCACGATGCGACTATATCTCCCACGTGTCGAGGCACGACTTAGAGGCATAACCGCATAGTGGTTTTGTTGCAAGAAGGGTCATCTTCACACAATCCCATGTAATGAACAAGAATGGGATAAAGAGTTGGCTTACAATCGCCACTTCACACAATACATAAATATTATTCATACATCATCCAAAATACAAGCATATAGACCGACTACGGTCAAAATCCAGATGAAAATAAGACAACCCCAAATGCTAGATCCCCGATCGTCCCAACTGGGCTCCACTACTGATCATCAGGAAAAGACACATAGTAACAACCACGTTCCTCGTCGAACTCCCACTTGAGATCAACGCCATCATCTGCACTGGCATCGTCGGCACCTGCAACTGTTTTGGTAGAATCTGTGAGTCACGGGGACTCAGCAATCTCACACCCGCGAGATCAAGACTATTTAAGCTAGTAGAAAAGGATGGTGTATTGAGGTGGAGCTGCAGCGGCAATAAGCATATATGGTGGCTAACTTGCGCAAATGAGAGCGAGAAGAGAAGCAACGGAACGGACGTTAGCAATGACCAAGAAGTGATCCTGAACTCTTCCCGGACTCCGCCGAGAAGAGACCATCACGGCTACACACGCAGTTGATGTATTTTAATTGGGTCAAGTGACAAGTTATCTACAACCGGACATTAACCAATTCCCATCTGCCTCATAACCGCGGGCACGGCTTTCGAAAGATAATACCCTACAGGGGTGTCCCAACTTAGCCCATCATAAGCTCTCACGGTCAACGAAGGATAAACCTTCTCCCGGAAAGACCCGATCAGTCTCGGAATCCCGGTTTACAAGACATTTCGACAATGGTAAAACAAGACCAGCAAAGCCGCCCGAATGTGCCAACAAATCCCGATAGGAGCTGCACATATCTCATTCTCAGGGCACACCGGATAAGCGAAGCGTAACGGTACCAACATAACCCAAGTTGCCAAGGGACGGTCCCGCACGGTGCTCTAGTTTGGACTAGCACTCATAGGAACACTGGCCCGGGGGTTAAAATAAGATGACCCTCGGGCTCGCGAAAACCCGGGGGAAAAGGCTTAGGTAGCAAATGGTAAAACCAAGGTTGGGCCTTGCTGGAGGAGTTTTATTCAAGGCGAACTATCAAGGGGGTCCCATAAATCACCCGACCGCGTAAGGAACGCAAACTCAAGGAACATAATCCCGGTATCTCAGTAACTAGGGCGGAAAGAGTGGAACAAAACACCAGGCATAAGGCTGAGCCTTCCACCCTTTACCAAATATATAGATGCATTAATTAAATAAGAGATATTGTGATATCCCAACATATCCATGTTCCGACATGGAACAAACTTCAACTTCACCTGCAACTAGCAACGCTATAAGAGGGGCTGAGCAAAAGCGGTAACTTAGCCAATCAACGGTTTGCTAGGGAAGGATGGTCAGGGGCTGACATGGAAAAATGGGAGACAAGATATAGCAAGTGATAGGTAGCGAGCATGGCAATAGAGCGAACAACTAGCATAGCAAAGATAGAAGTGATTTCGAGGGGTGGTCATCTTGCCTGCAAGGTTCTCAGAGTTGTCGAAAGCTTGATCCTCGTAAGCGTACTCGACAGGTTCCTCGTTCACGGACTCGTCTCCCGGCTCTACCCAAGACAAGAACACAAACAAACGGAACCACAATCAATCAAGAGAAATGCACAAGCAACATGATGCAAAACATGTATGATATGCAAGATATGGTATGCGATGCATATGCGTGCTCCGGAAGGAAAATGATGAACATGACAGTAACTTGGCAGACCAAGCATGCCACTGGAAAGATGAGATGAATTCGGTCGAAATCGATATAAAGATCACTGGAATCGGATGCACGGTTTGCAAATGGCAAGCAAAACAAGAATGACACGAATCTGCGATTAACAGCATGATAGCACTTAAAATACAACAAGTAACAATGCTACAGCACCCCAACATAGCAAAAAAGTATATGGCAGCAATCTACGGGAGATGCTTGACAAAAGATGAACAATGAGCTACGGCTAGTACACAACATATCAAGCTCAAACAAGCATGGCAAAAGTGCAAAAGATAACAGGTTCACAGACTTGGTGAAAAACTGGACATGGCAGAAAACAGCATCAGGTAGTAATGTTCAGAGCACGAAATCAACATGCTGCAGGAACTTAACATAGCAAAACAAGGCATGGCAGTGTTCTACTAAATGCACATGACAAAATTCCCTTAATGGCCATAAGCCAAAAAGGACCAGAAGATATGATGGCAAGCATGTAAACATAGCAAGTTTCGTTATCAGGTTTCAGACTTAAACAGAAAACAGAGCATGACAGAAATAATAATATGTAGGCCTCTTTGTGAGCTTGATGCACTCACTACAGAGCAATACATGACAAACCAAGCATACCTACAGCAAGATGGCATGTTTATGAAGCTAACCATGGCAAGAAAAATTGCATAGCATGTATGGATCAACTACAATAAGCTTGGCAAAATTGCATATCATGTTAAGAATCTGCCAGAAATATTTTATAGCAAAAATAGAGCAAGATTGCGTCATGCTATGGCACTCTATAATTGCAAAAAATTGCAGGAATGGATTAATTACAACTATAGCTACAAAACATCCTTACTGAATATCTCCAAAATATGCATGGATCTCTCTGTAGCATCAAGTTTACATGGCAACAAAATAACAGCAGACAAGGACTTGGAGAAATCACCAAGTCCCTGAAATCAGAAATATTACGGAGCCTACTTTGCATGCTTGTGCTAGTCACCACAGAGACCACAAAAATACATGGCATACACGCTTGGAAAGATGGAATGACATACTTCAAAACACATGTAGAGCTCATGCCCATAAGATGCACAGATTAAATGATACAAAAATGACAAATCTCCAAGTCCTGATAAGAACCAGAGAATAATAGCAACTAGCCCTCTTCCAACAGAGATTTCGGCATCAAGATGACCTCTAATGAACATGGTGCAATCAAACAAAAAGAAGAGCATCACGAGGCGAACAATTTGACATATTACACGTGCGAATTGGAGGTACATGCACGGAGTTATGGAGCTATGAACAAGTGCACATGCTGTAGATTATCCCAGACTTGGAAAAAAACGGGGATACGGGAGTCAACCTCTAGAGTGCGGATCTGGATCGGGAGCTACAGGAGCTCGAGGAGCTCGCCGGCTCGGGCCCGAGCTCGGCCGGAGCGGGCGCCGGAGGAGGAGAGGGAGGCCGGCCGGGGCTCGGGCTCCGGCGGGCGCGGCGGTCGGCATGGAGGCGGCGGAGCACCGAAGGTCCGGCGGCGGCGGCGAGGAAGCCGGCGGCGGCGGGGCGAGCCGCGGGAGGCGCGGGCTCGGCCGCGGGGAGGCGCGCGGGCCCGCGGGGGCGGCGTACGGGCCCGGCGGGCCGGCGACGCGGAGCACGGTGCGGGCCACGTGGCACGCGGTGGCTGGCTGCGGCGGCGGACTTGTCCAGCCGACGGCGGACGCGTCCGGCGGCGCGGAGGGAAATTTTCTAGGGTTGGACTGCAGATGTATTTCGGGATGCTCACTTATTTATAGGTAGAGGGAGCTAGGAGACTCCAAATGAGGTGCGGTTTTCGCCCACACGATCGTGATCGAACGACCTAGAGCATGGAAGAGAGTTTGGTGGGTTTTGGGCTGGTTTTAGAGGGGGTTTTTGCTGGACACTCAAATGGACATTGCGGATGCCCGGTTAACCGTTGGAGTACCAAACGACCTCCGAATGGAACGAAACTTGACCGCTAGTCTCCGGGTGGTATATTAAGGCCACTTGACAAGCCTCGGTCCATTACGAGAAAGTTTGACACCCGCACACGAAAGAAAACAAGAGGGGTGCACCGGAGGAGATAGGAGTGCCGGATTGCAAAACGGACAACGGGGAAAAAGCTCGGATGCATGAGACGAACACGTATGCGAATGCAATGCACATGATGACATGATATGAAAATGCATGACATGACAAAATACAAAACGAAAGACAAAACCCGACAACGGAGGGAAAATCATAACACATAGCCGGAAATGGCAAGAGTCGAAGTTACAAATATGGCAAGTTACATGCGGGGTGTTACAACACTCCACCACTACGAGAGGATCTCGTCCTGAGATCTAGGACTGAAAGAACTCCGGATATTCGGAACGGAGATGGTCCTCGCGTTCCCAGGTGGCTTCGCGGTCGGAATGGTGCGACCACTTCACTTTCAGGAATTTGATTGACTTGTTGCGAGTCTTGCGCTCAGTTTCTTCAAGAATAGCAACGGGGTGCTCATGATAAGACAAATCTTCTTGGAGGTCAATCTCTTCGAAGTTAATAGTGCGCTCAGGCGCCTTGAAGCACTTGCAGAGCTGTGACACATGGAACACATCGTGCACGTTCGCGAAGTTGGAAGGAAGCTCAAGTTGATAGGCGAGGTCGCCTCTTTTGCCAATGATCTTGAAAGGACCCACGTATCTAGGGGCAAGCTTCCCTTTGATACCGAAGCGACGAGTGCCTTTCATTGGAGAGACGCGGAGGTAGACATGGTCTCCGATCTCGAAAGCCAAATCACGATGCTTACTATCATAGTAACTCTTCTGGCGCGATTGCGCGGCTTTGAGATTTTCACTGATGACTTTAGACATTTCTTCAGCTTCTGTGATTAAGTCATTGCCAAGAAGTTGGCGTTCACCAGTCTCTGACCAATTGAGAAGAGTACGGCACTTTCTGCCATAGAGAATCTCGAATGGGGCCTTGCCCGAACTCGCTTGGAAGCTGTTGTTGTAGGAGAATTCAGCATATGGAAGACAATCTTCCCATTTCATGCCAAAGGAAATGACACAAGCCCTGAGCATATCTTCAAGAATTTGGTTGACTCGCTCGACTTGGCCACTAGTTTGAGGATGGAAAGCTGTACTAAAGCGAATGTTTGTGCCCATGGCCTTCTGGAAGGAGTCCTAGAACTTAGAGGTGAAGATGCTTCCACGATCTGAAGAAATCAATTGTGGAATGCCGTGCAAAGAGACAATTCTGGAGGTGTAAAGCTCTGCTAGCTGAGCTGCTGTGATTGATTCTTTGATTGGAAGGAAATGAGCCACTTTAGAAAGCTTGTCGATGACAACGAAGATAGCATCATTTCCACGCTTGGACTTGGGAAATCCAGTCACGAAGTCCATTTCGATATGATCAAACTTCCACTCCGGGATAGCAAGAGGTTGGAGGAGGCCAGCTGGTCGTTGGTGTTCTGCTTTCACTCTTCGGCAGACATCACATTCATTCACGAACTGAGCAATTTCTCGCTTCATTCGAGTCCACCAATACGACTGCTTGAGGTCATGATACATCTTCATACTTCCAGGATGAATGGAAAGGAGAGAATTGTGCGCCTCGTTCATTATGACTTTCCTTAGATCACCTTTAGGAACCACAATCCGGTCCTCGAAGAATAAAGTGTCTCTGTCACCAATGCGATAGCACTTGTATTTGGAAAGACCCTTGTCGATACCACGTTTCACCTTCTTCACCATGGCATCAAGGAGTTGTGCCTCACGAATTTGATCTTCCAAAGTAAGAGAGACTATGAGGTTGGCAAGAAAGCCTTGAGGAACAACTTGGAGATTCAGCTTGCGGAAAGCTTCACAAAGATCCGGTTGGAAAGGCTTGAGGATTAAGCTGTTGCAATAAGCCTTCCTGCTTAAAGCATCTGCAATGACATTTGCTTTGCCTGGAGTATATTCGATACTCGGATTGTTCTCTTGAATCATTTCGACCCATCGAGTCTGCCCGAGGTTGAGGTTGGGCTGAGTGAAGATATACTTGAGACTCTTGTGATCGGTGAAAATGTCCACTTGTCTTCCCAACAAGAGATGTCTCCACGTTATTAATGCATGGACAACCGTCGCCAACTCAAGATCGTGAGTGAGGTAGTTCTTCTCGTTGGGCTTCAACTGACGAGAGGTATAGGCCACAACTTTCTTCTCTTGCATTAACACAGCACCGAGACCTTGGAGAGAAGCATCACAGAAAACTTCATACGGCTTGGATTCATCAGGAGGAGTCAAGACAGGAGCTGTGACTAGTTTCTCTTTGAGAGTGTTGAAAGCAACGTCACACTCAGGAGACCAGACATACTTCACATGCTTCTGAAGGAGGTTGGAAAGAGGCTTTGAAATCTTGGAGAAATTCTCAACGAATCTTCGGCAATAGCTTGCAAGACCAAGAAAACTGCGGAGCTGCTTGACATTTTGAGGAGGTTCCCAATTCATAACTGCGGACACCTTCTCGGGGTTAACAGCGATGCCCTTGGCAGAGATGATGTGACCAAGGAAAAGAACTTCATCGAGCCAAAACTCACATTTAGAGAACTTCACATAGAATTGATACTCTCTGAGCTTGTCGAGCACCAATCGCAAATGTTTGGCATGATACTGCTTATTCTTGGAGAAGACCAAGATATCATCGAGATACACCAGGACGAATTCATTGGTATAGGGGTTGAAGATGAAATTCATCATCCGAGAGAAAACTGGAGGAGCATTGACAAGGCCGAAAGACACGACAGTATATTCATAAGAACCAAAGCTTGTTCTGAATGCTATCTTGGGAATATCTTCTTCACGAATGTGAATCTGATGATAACCCATACGAAGGTCAAGCTTCGAGAATACTTTAGCACCTTTGAGTTGCTCAAATAGCTCATTGAGGTTGGGAAGTGGGTACTTGTTCTTGATTGTCTTCTTGTTCAATGGACGGTAGTCGACGCAAAGTCGGTCCGTGCCATCTTTCTTCTTGACAAAAAGAACACCACAACCCCATGGAGAAGAACTCGGTCTGATCAAACCCAGACGCTCTTGTTCATCGAGCTGTTTCTTCAATTCCTTCAGCTCGTTGGGTCCAAGCTTGTATGGACGCTTGCAAACGGGTTCAGTGCCAGGCTCTAGTTCGATAACGAACTCAACTGGCCGATGAGGAGGCATACCCGGAAGCTCTTCTGGAAAGACATCTTGATACTTGCAAACGACTGGAATTTGAGATATGGCATTCAATTCGCCCTTCTCATTGAGAGAGAAAAACCGAATGGTTTCATCACGAGCGGCATAGATAATCACATCCTCAGACGAGTGTGTCAATTGAATTTCCTTGGCAGCACAATCAAGTTGAGCCTTGTGCTTAGAAAGCCAGTCCATCCCGAGAATAAGATCAATATCCGAGTCACCAAGAACAACTGGAGAAGACTGAAATTTATAGTCGCCCATCTTGATGGAAACATTCGGGACCATCGAGTTGGCTCTCATTGACTTCCCCGGAGAAATAACACCCAAAGGTTTATCCAGATAAGACCAGGAAAACTCATGCTTGGCAAAAAACGCCCTTGACATGAAACAAAGCGATGCACCAGTATCAAAAAGAACTTTTGCAGGAATATCATTAACAGGAAGATTACCCATTATCACATCAGTAGATTCCTCCGCTTGAGCTGCATTCATCATTTTCACCTTTGCAGACTTTGGATTATGCTTGACAACTGCATTGCTGGAAGATCTGACAGGAGGAGGAGGAGGAATACGCCTCTGGTTGAAGCACTTGTTAGCATAGTGACCTTTCTGCTGACATTTGTTGCAAGTCACCTCTGAGAGTGGACGGTGATAAGGAGCATTGGACTTTGGAGCTTGATTCTGAGACTTGTTCTGATAGCCAGAGTTGGAAGAGTTGGAAGAACCATGGCCACCTTTGTTCTTCTGCTGATAAGGCTGATGTCGTGGAATTGTCACGGCAGATGTCCTCGAGCTAGGACTTAGTCGTGGAGCCATCGCTACTAGGAAGCTTGAAGGGGTTAAGCGGGACAAGGAATACGAGGGTTTATACTGGTTCGGCCCCTTACGGTGAAGGTAAAAGCCTACGTCCAGTTTGCGGTGGTATTGATTAGGGTTTCGATGACCAGGGAGCTTAACTGCTATGCCTGGCTTTCGTTGAGATTGTTCTCGTCCCTAAACCGGTGCCAGGTCGTCCCTTTATATAGGGAGGCTGACGCCCAGTAGCTCTCAGAGTCCCGGCCGGCTCATAAGAGTGTCCGGCTCGGACTCTTAACTATTCTTGCCTTACACTACAAGTTCTACCATAATAAGGATTGTAACTACGGGCCTTAAGCCATATCCGGGTCTTAAGCCCATCTCTGGCCCATCGACTTCAAGCTTGGCTCCGGGCTTCTGGCAACGACCATATGAGTAACCCGGGCCCTCCTGGCTGGTGACTCTAAGGTCTACATCCTCAACATTAGGCCCCAGATTGATTTGAGCCAGCTCATGTCAATCTTCAATCCCTTCGACAGAAAATCGCCGGCTTACAATTGTGTGAAGACCATAACCCGGCGTGACGTCATCCTCTGGACTCCGGATAATTCGCCGTGACGTCATCTTCTATTAAGCCCGTTTTTTACTCCGCCAGATCCGCAACGGATCTTTACATTTACTGTCATCCCAAAAATCGAGGCGTCTCGTGAGGAGATAACCACGCCGTGGTCTCCTTGATTCTCGCGCCCACTTATGAGCTCTCCCTTATAAATAGGCCGGCCCGACGGGCTTTTAGCCACTTCTCTATTCTTCGTCTTCTTCCTCGCGCCACTGCTCCCCTGCTCAAGCTCTGCTGCTGCCGTCTTCTCGTCGTCACCAACTCAAGCCACTGCATCACCCTGATTTGACCAGAGAAACGCGACGACCTCCGCGACTCACCAGCCCCTGTAAGTTTCTTCTGCCCTGTAGAACAGATCTGCAGTAGGGTTCGAGTAGTTCATCCGTGTTCCTCGTAGTTCATCGCGGGCCTCAGTAGATTTGATTTTTACTGCCTCCTTTTGATCTTAGGCCAACATAGAACTATTGCGGTGATTGTTTAGCACCCATTTTACATGCAAGCAGCCCTCTTTTTACTACATAAGAGCCTTGTTCGAGCCCAAGAACTCCCTCGCTTCTGTTTCTAGGTCTAGAAACTTTTCTTTTGCCCGACCATTTTGATCCGAAATAGTTACTGCAAAGTGTGAAACCTGTTTTACCACACTTAGTAAAAAGCTGCAACCATTGAATCACGGCGGTTTACATTTCCGGCTTAAAGAAACCACACGCCATAGAACCTTCCGAGTTAAAGAAAACCATGCTCCGTAGAATCCTCCGGCTTAGCTGTGATAAGGCCGTAGACAATCAAATTATTCTGAATACCCCTGCAGCTTAAATAACCCGCTGTACTTAGGTATATACCATTAGTCCCCTTCATAAGCCGCCACCTTGGCTTTGAACTGTAGATCTCCTCCGGCTTATAATTAATCCGGACGTTTTCCTTTTTGTCATAGACTGCCGACTTTCACCATGCCTCCCAAAGCTCCCAAAGCCTCCATCACTTGCAACTTGATGAGGTCCAATGTCACCAGTGAGACACTAGCAGATTTTGTTAAGTCTGGATATCTGCCCAAGAAGGACGTCATGTCCTACCGTGCCCCCGACCCGTCAGAAGAGAGACCACAGCCAAAGGACGGGGAGGTAGTGATTTTTGCGGATCACATGAGCCGGGGCTTCGCACCGCCCGGCTCAAAGTTTCTTAGAGACGTTCTAAACTTCTTCGACTTGCGGCCTCAGGACATAGGACCCAACTCAGTGTCCAACATCTGCAACTTCCAAGTATTCTGCGAGGTTTACCTTGGAGAAGAACCTAGTCTGCTGCTCTTCAGAGAGCTTTTTTACTTGAACCGTCAGAATGAGTGCGCCAACGGGCCAAGTCTGGAGTTAGGTGGCATCTCCATCCAGCGGCGTAGGGACTGCCTTTTCCCTTACGCAGAGCCGCCCAGCCACCCCAAGGACTGGAATCTGACGTGGTTTTACTGCCAAGACACGTCGCCGGCTGATGAGAGTCCGTTGCCCGGCTTTGGCCCCTCGCGTCTGGAGCCGACTCACCCACTGTCAGACAAGCTGACTCAAGCGGAGCGCCAACCTCTGCTCCCCACCATCAACAAGATCAAGGCTCTCCTGGGCAATGGTCTCAACGGAATCGATCTGGTCCGGGTCTGGATTTCCTGGCGGGTGATCCCATTAAGCCGTCGCCCCGGCTTAATGTGCGAGTACACAGGACGAAAGGATGACCCCCAGAGACACAGCCACAATGATCTTCCAGAAGATGTTGTAGAGGAGATGACCAAGGCTCTCTTGAACGAGAGCCTGGCAGACTGCGGGAGGACCGGGCTAGCCCCCTTCTGCAAGACCAACCCAGCCCCAGCGGTAAGCCACTGCTTTAAACATTTTGTCTTTGACCATAGATAACCTTCATCTGGATCTTCAAGAAATCATCATTGTATTTTTTAGGCTGACGACAAGTTCTGGCGGGTCAAGTATGACCATGACGCGGCCAAGAAGGCCAGAAAGGCGAAGAAAGCCGCCCCCCGTAAGAAGGGAAGTAGGCCCACTGCTTCGGAGTTGTTACATCTAAGTGACAGCTCCGAGTCTGAGGTAATTCCTAGACTTGTAAGCTCTTGTTATATTTGTTGTTTTAGCTCTGTCCGCCTTATCAATACTGTTTATCAACAGGAGGACACCGGAGCCAGTAACCCGGTGGTTGAAGAGGTAACAATACTTTCCTACGACTCAGAGCCCTTGCCACGGCTGAAAACCCGAAGAGTAACCCGGAAAGTAAGCTTTTCCCATCCTTTAGCTTACCAAGATCCTCAATTTATTTTGAAGCGACAGGTTCATGAAAGCCGGCGGCATACCCGGACCAACAAGGACACTGACCTCTCCTCCGGGTTACCTGATGCATCAAGGAAACGCCGGACCGAGGTGACCACAAAATTGTACCCTTTTCATCCTTTTGCGGGTGTTATACGCCAACCGCTTAATTCCTCTGATTCAAATTATCAGGAAACTTCCCCTTCTTCCGGCGATTCTTTGCAGTCGAATCTGCCAACTTTCAAGACCGTGCCCGGGTAATGATAACCATCTCATGTTGTTCTGATCTTTGCTCATACTTTTTGTACTAACCTTTGTTGTTCTTTCAGTGCCCAGGCAAAGCTCACCAAGAGGGCGAAGAAAACCAAGTCGGCCGGAGAGCCGGATTTGCCTGAACCGGAGGTGACGGTTCAAGAACCGCCAGCTGCCTCCGCCCCCGAAGCCACCGCTCCAATCGACAAGGCACCTGTAGAAGCTTCTGCTGACCCGGAGGCCTCCGGCTCGGCTCAGCCAACAAATGACCCGGACGTGGAAATCACCCGGACGGAATTTGTTGAGCCGGGGAGGCCTACGGCACTGGCCAAGTGCTCTGCCAAGGGGGAAGTACTGCAGCCCCACCGGGTCAGTCTGGATCTAACTGACTATGCCAACCTGAGCATCGGAGAGCTTGTCTCCGGCTACATCAACCAAGTGCACAAGAGCCGGGACGCAGAGGTTGCCATGGTGACCCGGATCCAGCAGAAATCTGAGGTATTATCCTTCTGTCCTCTTACTTAGTGCCTAGTTACTTTTACCATGCTAGCCCTCAAGTCAACAACTTATGATTGAATATGTTGTAGACTGAAGTTCCGGCTTAGCCAATTAAACCGGTAATTTGTATATAAGAACCTTCGATACACATTAGCCCCCAAGTGCCAAGTATCTTTGCTTGGAAAACACTTGGGACTTATCTTCCGGCTTATTCGCATGAACCGGAAAGTTGTAAATAGAAACGTTGAATATGCATTAGCCCCCAAGTGCCAAGTGTCTTTGCTTGGAAAACATTTGGGACTTGAAATTTGTATAGTAACTATTCATGCCATAACCCGGACATTTATACAGGCTGTTGGTAAGAAGCTTGAGGCTGACCTTGCCGATCTTAAGAACCGGCTGAAGATGCAAGAGATGGAGACCCAGAAGGCAAATGCCAAGTTCGTGTCCAGCATCGCCTCACAAGAGAAGCTGAAGACAGAGTTTGACGCTGAATGAAAAGCGTGGGCCGAAGAAAAGGCCGCATTGGTGAACCGGGCTGAACAGGCGGAGAGGGCCCTGTCAGAGAAGACGGCCGAACTCTCCGGCTTAAAGCGCCAAGTGTCTCAAATGGTTGCTGCAATCTTCGGTAAGTCATCCGCCGGCTTTCATTCAGTTTAAAATTTTAATGCCTCCTAACTCACCCTGGTCGGCGGCTTGTCCTGCTCTATGAAACATGTTCCAGGAGTGCCAACCTCAACCAGAGTGTGGTAACCAAGCTAAAGGCCGTATATACCCTGGTGGAGCAACTCTACACCGGGTCACAACGTGCCTTAGTTGTGGTAGCCTTATCCAACGAGGTTCTGACTCACTTGGCGGAGGTTCTTCGTCGGCTCGCTGTCCTCCCGCAACGTATCCAAGAGCTGCGACGGGCCTCTGCGAGATCCGGAGCGATCACCATGCTGAGCTGGGCCAAGGCTTTTCTGCCGGAGCTAGACCCGGCAGACATCGCCCTCGGCTATCCAAGTCTGAAGGAGGATGGCACGGCTTTCGACCAAAAAGACTTCACCGCCTGCGTGAAGATCGTGCGCCCGGTGGCAACTCTTATTGGAAACGACACGGATCTGACCAAGTACCAGCCGGGTTATAATGCGGAAAATCAGAGGATTCCAACCCCTCGCTATGAAGCTCTGAGTTTAATTCCGCCGGCTCGTCAGCACACCTTTGCCCCGGAGATTGACCCGGCCGGTTAATTGACAAGGAAGCCCAATTCGAAGCGCTGAGCGGCATCGACTGGAAGTCGTCGACCTTCCAGACCTTGGGGACAGCCGGAGCAGAAGAAAGAGATGAGCCGGAGACTTCCACCCAGCAAGCGTCTTAACTTCTGCAGCCGGTTTACCAAACAATGCTCCACCCTTTTGGACTCGATGAGTCTTGTAATAGAGTAGGTGCAACAGTTTATCTTTGCCGTGCCATCGTGCACATATTGAATGCTGAAGTCTATTGAAGTTGTCTCTTGATATTTCTCCGGGTCATTCATTCTCCTTAGTCTCAAATAATTGCCTTGAACTATCCTGCATACAAGGACAAATCACAAGTCTCTGGGCGGCTTACCGCGCTGAAACTCGTCGGTTTTAGATATATAACCCGGATATGAATCAAAAAGATTGACCCTTAATCATGTCTTTAATATAGCCGTGATAACACACTTAGCGGCCTGCCAGCGCATTTCCGGTTTAGATAACCCGGGTAATAAGGTTGGTACCTTAACTCAGGTATATCTGTTTTAATGACACCTATTGTGCTGAACCAACACTAGAAATCAAAATTTAAACCGGCCAAGCGAGACCTGGCTGTACACACTTTGACATAATCAGAGAAAACTTGTGATAAAGCAGAAGAACTTGGGGGCTTCCGGTTCGAATTCGACCAGAGACCCGGCCCAAAGGGGTTAAGCTAAGATTCGGATACGATCATATAGCCCCTAGTGGGTGTGGCGATGCCAATCAAGAGGGTATCGATAGCTATATTCTCTTTGGTTCGAATACGACCCATGTTTGAACAGGAAGCCCCCAAGTGATTTTAAGAATTGTTTAACGACGCTGATTCGAATACGATCCACGTCGGTTCTCAAAGGGGTTAAACTATGATTCAAATATGATCAGAGAAAACCTCCCAATGAGCTCGGCACTTTGCCAATCAAATGGGTATCGACAGCTATGTTCTCTTTGGTTCGAATACGACCCATGTTTGAACAGGAAGCCCCCAAGTGACCTTATTGCCTACGGCTAGATTCGAATACGATCATAAGCCGGATCCTCCTTCAAGTTACCATGTTGGTCTTGCAAAGAAAACACATGCACATTTGGAGGAGAAAAAGGACAGAGGTCCTGCTTTATTGCTTTATCATAATATATACATGGCTGAGAGAAATATGTACATTATGAGAGCCGGTGGCTCAAGTGTAGTAAGGCCGAAGCTGAGCTATGTTCCACGGCCGACGGGTCTCTTCCTCCGACTTACGTGAATCTTTGTGCTCCCGGACGTCAATGAGGTAATATGACCCGTTGTACAAGTTCTTGCTGACCACAAAGGGCCCTTCCCAAGGCGGGGATAGTTTGTGCGTATCAGTTTGATCTTGGATAAGCCGGAGCATGAGATCCCCTTCCTGAAAGACCCGGGATTTAACCTGGCGGCTATGATAACGGCGCAGGTCTTGTTGGTAAATCGCTGAATGGGCTGCTGCCACATCACGCTGTTCGTCCAGCAAGTCAAGAGCATCTTGGCGCGCCTGCTCATTATCCGCCTCAACATAAGCCGCCACTCGTGGTGAGTCATGACGGATGTCACTGGGGAGGACTGCTTCTGCCCCGTAAACCATGAAGAAAGGTGTAAAACCTGTAGACCTGTTAGGAGTAGTGTTGATGCTCCATAACACGGAGGGCAACACCTCCACCCAACAACCCGGCGTCCGTTGCAAAGGGACCAAAAGCTGGGGCTTGATGCCCTTCAGAATCTCCTGATTAGCTCTCTCAGCTTGACCATTGGATTGAGGATGAGCTACTGAGGAAACATCAAGTCGGATATGCTCTCGTTGACAAAATTCTTCCATGGCGCCTTTGGAGAGATTGGTGCCATTGTCAGTGATAATACTGTGCGGAAAACCAAAGCGAAAGATCACCTTTTTCATAAACTGAACCGCCATGGCTGCATCACACTTGCTAACGGGCTCCGCTTCAACCCACTTGGTAAACTTGTCAACTGCCACCAAAAGGTGGGTCTTCTTATCCTTGGACCTTTTGAAAGGCCCAACCATATCAAGCCCCCAGACCGCAAAGAGCCAAGTAATTGGGATCATCCTCAGCTCTTGAGCCGGTATGTGAGCCCGTCGCGAGAACCTTTGGCAACCATCACACTTACTGACCAAGTCCTCTGCATCAGCATGAGCCGTCAACCAATAGAAACCATGACGAAAAGCCTTGGCCACAAGAGACTTTGAGCCGGCGTGATGGCCACAATCCCCTTCATGGATCTCACGCAAGATTTCTTGACCTTCCTCAGGGGAAACACAACACTGAAACGCTCCCGTCACACTGCGGTGATGCAATTCCCCATTGATAACAATCATTGACTTAGCCCGCCGGGTTATTTGCCTGGCAAAAGTTTCATCCTCAGGCAACGCGCCCCGGGTCATGTAAGCCAGATACGACATTGTCCAGTATGGTATGATATGGAGAGCCGCCACCAGTCGTGCCTCCGGGTCAGGGACAGCCAAGCCTTCCTCTGTAGGCAACTTAACAGAAGGGATATACAGGACGTCCAGGAAAGTGTTAGGCGGCACCGGCTTTCGCTGAGAGCCCAACCGGCTTAAAGCATCCGCCGCCTCGTTCTTTCTGCGATCGATGTGTTCCACTTGGTAACCCTGAAAGTGCCCAGCAATGGCATCAACCTCGCGGCGATAAGCCGCCATGAGAGGGTCCTTGGAATCCCACTTTCCTGATACTTGTTGAGCCACCAAGTCTGAGTCGCGAAAGCACCTTATCCGGCTTAAGCTCATCTCTTTAGCCATCCGAAGACCATGGAGCAAGGCCTCGTACTCAGCAGCGTTGTTAGTGCAAGGAAACAGCAACTGTAGCACGTAATGGAACTTGTCACCTTTAGGGGAAGCCAACATGACTCCAGCCCCCGAGCCCTCCAACTGCCTGGACCCATCAAAGTAAATAGTCCAATATGTGGTATCCGGCTTCTGCTCGGGCACCTGTGACTCTGTCCAATCATTGATGAAATCCACCAAGGCCTGAGATTTAACAGCAGTGCGTGGCACGTATTTGAGACCATGAGGTCCAAGTTCTATAGCCCACTTAGCAATTCTCCCTGTGGCCTCTCTGTTTTGAATGATATCACCAAGAGGGGCAGAACTGACGACAGTGATGGGATGACCCTGAAAATAATGCTTAAGTTTCCGGCTCGCCATGAACACACCATACACAAGCTTCTGCCAATGCGGGTACCGCTGCTTGGATTCAATGAGCACCTCGCTGACATAATAAACCGGCCGCTGAACCGGATGCTCCTTACCCTCCTCCTTGCACTCCACCACAATAGCCACACTGACGGCTCGTGTGTTCGCCGCTACATATAATAATAGGGGCTCCTTATCAACCAGAGCAGCAAGGACTGGAGGCTCTGCCAGCTGCTTCTTCAAATCCTCGAAGGCAGTATTAGCTGCATCATTCCAGACAAAGTTATCAGTCTTTTTCATCAACTGATATAATGGCATGGCCTTCTCACCCATACGGCTTATAAACCAGCTTAATGCAGCGATGCGACCCGCCAAGCGCTGAACGTCATTTATACACGCCGGCTTAGCCAGGGAGGTGATGGCCTTGATCTTCTCTGGGTTAGCTTCAATGCCTCTGTCAGAAACCGAAAAACCCAAGAGTTTGCCTGTAGGAACACCAAAGACACACTTGGCCGGGTTAAGCATCATCTTGTAGACCCGGAGATTATCAAAGGTTTCTCTCAAATCATCTATCAGGGTTTCCTCCTTTATGGACTTAACCACAATATCGTCCACATAGGCGTGAACATTGCGCCCAATCTATTTATGAAGACAGTTCTGCATGCAACGCTGATAAGTCGCCTGTGCACACTTGAGTCCAAAGGGCATGGACACATAGCAGAAGGCTCCAAAGGGAGTGATGAACGCCGTCTTCTCCTGGTCCTTAACCGCCATTTTAATCTGATGATATCCAGAATAAGCGTCCAGAAAACTTAAACGCGCACAACCGGCCGTAGCATCAATAATTTGATCAATATGGGGAAGGGCAAAAGGATCAGCCGGACACGCTTTGTTCAAGTCCGTGTAGTCTACACACATCCACCAAGTGCCGTTCTTCTTGAGTACGAGCACCGGGTTAGCTAACCACTCTGGGTGGAAGACTTCAACAATAAACCCGGCCGCCAAGAGCCGGGCCACCTCTTCACCAATGGCTTTCCGCCTCTCTTCATTAAACCGCCGAAGGAACTGTCTGACCGGCTTAAATTTCGGATCAACATTGAGAGTGTGCTCAGCGAGTTCCCTAGGTACACCTGGCATGTCAGAAGGTTTCCATGCGAAGATGTCTCTATTCTCACGAATGAACTCGATGAGCGCGCCTTCCTATTTCGGATCCAGATTTGCACTGATGCTAAACTGCTGAGATGAATCTCCTGGGACAAAATCAACGAGCTTAGTTTCATCAGCCGACTTAAATTTCATCGCCGGCTCATTTTCCGTAGTCGGCTTTTTCAGAGAGGTCATATCTGTTGGGTCAACATTGTCTTTGTAAAACTTCAACTCCTCCGTTGCACAAACAGATTCTGCATAAGCTGCATCGCCTTCCTCACATTCCAAGGCCACCTTCCGGCTGCCGTGAACCGTAATGGTCCCATTGTGACCTGGCATCTTGAGCTGTAAGTACACATAACACGGCCGTGCCATGAACTTGGCGTAAGCCGGCCGTCCAAATATAGCATGGTACGGGCTTCTTATCTTGACCACCTCAAAGGTCAATTTCTCCACCCTGTAGTTGTTCTCATCTCCAAAGGCCACTTCCAATTCAATCTTGCCGACTGGATAAGCCGACTTACCAGGTACTACACCGTGGAAAATAGTGTTGGACTGGCTGAGGTTTTTATCAATCAACCCCATACGACGGAAAGTCTCATAATAGAGGATGTTGATGCTGCTGCCTCCATCCATGAGCACCTTAGTGAACTTATATCCTCCCACCTGAGGAGCCACTACTAACGCCAAGTGACCCGGATTATCCACCCGGGGAGGGTGATCCTCCCTACTCCACACTATAGGCTGTTCAGACCACCGCAAGTAGCGTGGAACCGCTGGCTCAACGGCATTTACTGCCCTCTTATGAAGCTTCTGATCTCGTTTACACAGACTAGTGGTAAACACATGATATTGTCCACCGCTAAGCTGCTTTGGATTGGTCTGATAACCTCCCTGCTGCTGCTGATGACCCTGGCCAGACTGCTGATTAAAGCCCCCTTGACCGTTCTGAGGATTAGAATTTGAGCCGCCGCCCGGGCCATGAAAACCGCCGGCGCCTGAGCCGCCGCCCGGGCCATTGTAGTTCTTAAAGGCCTTCATGATTGCACAATCCTTCCATAGATGAGTCGCTGGGTTCTCTCTAGAGCCATGCCTTGGACAAGGCTCGTTCAACAGCTGCTCCAGTGTCGGTCCTGACCCGCCGCCTCGGGGAGGGGGCCTCCCCTTGCGTCGCTGGTTATTGCCTTGTGCGCTGGCGTTGGCTACAAACTCTAGGTTGCCATCTGCCTTGCGCTTGCCTCCTCCTTGGTTCCCCGGGTTATGCTGAGGACCCTTGCCATTGCCGTTCTTCTTTCCCTTCCCTGTCCTTTCATCATCTGAAGGGGGATCCTTGGTACCATCAGAATCGGCGTACTTGACAACAGCTGCCATTAGTGTACCCATGTCACTGCAGTCGCGCTTAAGCCGCCCGAGTTTCATCTTCAGGGGCACAAAACGACAATTCTGCTCCAGCATTAAAACTGCTGAGCCGGCATCCATCTTGTCTGACGAGTGTATGATCTCTTTAACCCGGCGAACCCAATGTGTCATAGACTCACCCTCCAGCTGCTTACAGTTAGTCAAATCCACAATTGACATAGACTGCCTACAGGTATCTTTGAAGTTTTGGATGAACCGGGCTTTCAGCTCAGCCCAAGACCCGATGGAATTTGGTGGTAGCCCTTTTAACCAAGTGCGGGCAGTCCCATCCAACATCATGGTGAAGTACTTGGCCGTTGCCGCCTCACTGACCTCCAGTAGCTCCATGGCCATCTCATAACTCTCGATCCAGGCTGCGGGTTGTAAGTCAGCCGTGTAGTTGGGCACCTTCCTAGGGCCTTTGAAGTCCTTGGGTAAACGTTCATTGCAGATAGCCGGCACTAAACAGGGGACACCTCCCGTCCTGGTAGGGATACCCACGTGGACGGAAGTCGTCGGATAAGCCGGGGGGGTCTGGTAAGCCGTCAATTGAGGCACCTGCTCCGCCTCTTGCCGCGCTCTGTCTTGGTCCGCTGCGTGACAGGCTCCGTTATAAGCCGGGCCATGGCCAGGGGGCGGGTCATGGCGTCGGACGTTGCTTGAGCCGGTCGCTGAGACCATGTGCCTGCTGTAACTCGGGCTCCGGCCCGGACGAGGGGTCGAGTGGATCCTATCCCGGCTGTAGGAGTACGCCTCTTGCTGCGCCAGTGCTGTCTGAAGGAGTTCCCTGACCCGCCGGGTTTCAATAGCCGTCGGAGAGTCGCCGTCAACTGGGAGAGCCGCCAGCCGTGCTGCCGCAGCAACCATGTTCTCCAGCGGGTTGTTATAATGGCCCGGGGGTGTTGGCACATACTGAGGTGGGGCAGGGGGCACCTGGGGAGGCCCCATCACTCGTGGCTGAATAGGGGGCCCAGACCCGGGTGCTATGACCCCTGGCGGGTTACTAGACCCTGCACCTGGCGTGCTGAAGAGGTTGCGTGGATCGTAAACCGGCGGAAGCCGAGATTGGGTATTTTGATACCTCCTTCTCATGACCTCATTGGACACGTTCTGATCCATCGTGAGTTGGAAGGACTGCGCCTGGATCAACTGAGTTTGGGCATCGAGAGCCGCCCTCTCCGCAGCCATCCTGATCCCTTCCGCTGCGAGGTCCTCCTTAGCTTTCACTAGATCCAATTTTAACTATGCCACCTCCGCATCATGCCGAGCTTGATCCGCCGGGTCAACCATGGCGGTTAACAGGGCCGTCATCTTGTCCGTGAGATCCATAAGTACCTGAGCCGGAGAAGGCACCGGGTTTCCTACTCCAGCCGCGGGGTTCTGAACAGGCTGTGCACCGGCCATAAAGATTCCCACCCGGTTTGGCGGCTCAAATAGGTCCGGAATACTGTCACCATCGGAACAACCCATGAGCCTGCCATCTTGAAGTTGATACAACGAGTTTGACTCACCGGTGGCCGACTCGCCGTCAGAGCCGGCGGCCGTCTCATCACCAGATCCAGATCGATCAGAGAGTCCTCCGTGGATACACCCCACAAAAGCATGCCTTAAGGCAGGCCGGGCCCGGGCGGGTCGTGCGCGCTGAGCCACCTCGATGAGATCGGTGCAGAGATCCGGCTCAGGGCCCGGCTCACCAATCTTGCCGATGAAAACATGAATTCCGCCGAAGGGGACCCGGTACCCGTACTCAATTGAGCCGGCGTCGGGGCCCCAGTCTGCATCGTTGATGTAAAGCTTGCCGTGACGACTCTTGGTCATCCGGCCCACAGCGTATCCCTTGAGCCCTTCGAAGCTGCCCTTCAAGAACTCAAATCCACCATGCGCTGGCCCCACGGTGGGCGCCAACTGTCGTGGAATTGTCACAGCAGATGTCCTCGAGCTAGGACTTAGTCGTGGAGCCATTGCTACTAGGAAGCTTGAAGGGGTTAAGCGGGACAAGGAATACGAGGGTTTATACTGGTTCGGCCCCTTATGGTGAAGGTAAAAGCCTACGTCCAGTTTGCGGTGGTATTGATTAGGGTTTCGATGACCAGGGAGCTTAACTGCTATGCCTGGCTTTCGTTGAGATTGTTCTCGTCCCTAAACCGCTGCCGGGTCATCCCTTTATATAGGGAGGCTGACGCCCAGCAGCTCTCAGAGTCCCGGCCGGCTCATAAGAGTGTCCGGCTCGGACTCTTAACTATTCTTGCCTTACACTACAAGTTCTACCATAATAAGGATTGTAACTATGGGCCTTAAGCCATATCCGGGTCTTAAGCCCATCTCTGGCCCATCGTCTTCAAGCTTGGCTCCGGGCTTCTGGCAACGACCATATGAGTAACCCGGCCCCTCCTGGCGGGTGACTCTAAGGTCTACATCCTCAACAGGTGACGAAACGGAGGAGGAGGAGGCAACCAGAACTTCTGTTGCTTAGCTGTCACAAGTGAGGAAGAAGAAGACTGAACTGCGTCTCTGACTCTCTTCTTAGAAGCCTCACACTTGAGCTGAGCAGCCTCTTGCTTCAGTGCCATATTATAGAATTGATCAAACTGAGTAGGCTCAACAAGAACGAGAGCTAACTGCAGATCCTCTTTGAGGCCACCTCTGAAGTGATAGATCATGCTCTTTTCATCAGGAACGTCTTGTTTAGCGAAGCGAGCAAGTTTCTGAAACTGGATGTTGTATTGATACACAGACATGTTGCCTTGCTTGAGATTGTGGAACTCCTCACGCTTGCTCTCAACAACACTTTGTGCAATGTGGTGCACTTTGAAATCCCGACAGAAGTCAGTCCAAGTGATCACACGACCTCCTCTGGATCTTTGTATTGCTGAAACCAATCAGCAGCTTGGTCCTTGAGCTGGAAAGAAGCAAACTTGACATAGTCCTCAGGCCTGACATTGCTACATTCAAAATGCTTGTTGATGTCCACGAGCCAATCATCGGCATCCGTGGCCTTGGCACAGTAGCTGAAAGACTTGGGCTGATTTGCGAGAAACTGGTTGAGAGTGGCAAAGTGAAACTGATTGTTGCCTTGACCTTGATTGCCTTGATTGCCTTGCCCTTGAGTACGTTCTTGCAAGAGTTGCAGAATCATCTGAGCATTGGCGTTGGTGGCTGCCATGATAGCCTGCCATGCCTCCGGAGGTGGAGGTGGTGGCGGAGGGTTTGCTTGACTCCCTTCATTGCGATCCGGATTCTGACGCGTTGGCGGAGCCATCCTGAAGAGGGTGACATCCGTTAGCATCTTGATAGACAAATAGATAAGTAGAATCAACGGATAGAAATTGCAACATATAGTCTTCACAATAAACATTCGAACGAAGATGAACGAATGAATTCCGTAGTAAATCATCACACTTCCATAAGTTGAGAAGCCACTTGAAAAAGATATGGAATCAACATATGATTTCGAAGCAACTCGAATACCACCATTCAAAACAAAACAAAGTATTGGCTTGCAGAGTAAGCTGGAACAAACATATGATAGAGGTTTCGTCCGAAGTTTTCGTGGTGGGGCCCACACGGGCTCAATCGTACATCACCATCATGTACAAGGCTGTGCACATGACATACGAAGCGTCCCCGAGTCGGCATAGCCATGGACTCTTTAAGACACTACGAGACCACTGTAAAATCAACCGTATACAGGCGGACAACTAGACGTCGAACCCCAATCTCATATCATGCGTCTGTCGGAAAGATATCCTAAGGCTACTTGAATTCCCACTTATAAACTCCCAAAACTTTCTGGTTATGCAATCTGGTGTAGGGGATACAGGGGACACAAAATATATCACCCAAACTAACAATCCCTAGATCCAGCTGTATCCATCCGTCAACACATAACCAAGAAACCTTCGGAAATCGTTTACCTCAACCTTCGAAAAACATCCGTTATACAAGTTATGGCAATACTCCCGAACTCCCGCCCCAGTACTGGGTGGCGTCGAGGTGATCTCACCAACAACTGCATAAAAGAGTTTTCGATGTCGGCGAAACTCAGGTATTCCAGAACTACAACGATAAAATTGTGACGACAACACCTCGAAGCTCAACTCCCCGGGACACTGCCACAACCCCTAAATGACAGGAGGCACCAAGAACAATGTTCTCGTCACAAAACCATCGGAACGATTCCAAGATACCCGCGTGATCCTAAATTTTTTTATTATTGAAATTTGAGGAGAGGATAGTCAAAACTTCTACGTCAGGAGACCTCACCAGAGCGACGAAGGGACTGAGGAGTAAAAAAGAATCCTACTCTCCGATATATATAATCCTAAGACTCAAAACATTTTTGTTCTAGACTCAACAACGCCAGCGATTCGATCAAGCAGGGGGCTCCTAAGTCGGGGATGGCTCTGATTACCAACTTGTAACGCCCATGATGCAACTATATCTCCCACGTGTCGAGGCACGACTTAGAGGCATAACCGCATAGTGGTTTTGTCGCAAGAAGGGTCATCTTCACACAATCCCATGTAATGAACAAGAATGGGATAAAGAGTTGGCTTACAATCGCCACTTCACACAATACATAAATATTATTCATACATCATCCAAAATACAAGCATATAGACCGACTACGGTCAAAATCCAGAGGAAAATAAGACAACCCCAAATGCTAGATCCCCGATCGTCCCAACTGGGCTCCACTACTGATCATCAGGAAAAGACACATAGTAACGACCACGTTCCTCGTCGAACTCCCACTTGAGATC
Source organism: Aegilops tauschii subsp. strangulata (assembly GCF_002575655.3). Taxonomy (NCBI): domain Eukaryota; kingdom Viridiplantae; phylum Streptophyta; class Magnoliopsida; order Poales; family Poaceae; genus Aegilops; species Aegilops tauschii. The sequence continues at coordinate 269,800,357 of NC_053037.3, read as the reverse complement.
GACGCCATCATCTGCACTGGCATCGTCGGCACCTGCAACTGTTTTGGTAGAATCTGTGAGTCACGGGGACTCAGCAATCTCACACCCGCGAGATCAAGACTATTTAAGCTAGTAGGAAAGGATGGTGTATTGAGGTGGAGCTGCAGCGGCAATAAGCATATATGGTGGCTAACTTGCGCAAATGAGAGCGAGAAGAGAAGCAACGGAACGGACGTCATCTAGCAATGACCAAGAAGTGATCCTGAACTCCTACTTACGTCAAACATAACCCAGAAACCGTGTTCACTTCCCGGACTCCGCCGAGAAGAGACCATCATGGCTACACACGCAGTTGATGTATTTTAATTGGGTCAAGTGACAAGTTATCTACAACCGGACATTAACCAATTCCCATCTGCCTCATAACCGCGGGCACGGCTTTCGAAAGATAATACCCTGCAGGGGTGTCCCAACTTAGCCCATCATAAGCTCTCACGGTCAACGAAGGATAAACCTTCTCCCGGAAAGACCCGATCAGTCTCGGAATCCCGGTTTACAAGACATTTCGACAATGGTAAAACAAGACCAGCAAAGCCGCCCGAATGTGCCGGCAACTCCCGATAGGAGCTGCACATATCTCGTTCTCAGGGCACACCGGATAAGCGAAGCGTACAGGTACCAACATAACCCAAGTTGCCAAGGGACGGTCCCGCACGGTGCTCTAGTTTGGACCAGCACTCATAGGAACACTGGCCCGGGGGTTAAAATAAGATGACCCTCGGGCTCGCGAAAACCCGGGGGAAAAGGCTTAGGTAGCAAATGGTAAAACCAAGGTTGGGCCTTGCTGGAAGAGTTTATTCAAGGCGAACTGTCAAGGGGGTCCCATAAATCACCCGACCGCGTAAGGAACGCAAACTCAAGGAACATAATCCCGGTATCTCAGTAACTAGGGCGGCAAGAGTGGAACAAAACACCAGGCATAAGGCCGAGACTTCCACCCTTTACCAAATATATAGATGCATTAATTAAATAAGAGATATTGTGATATCCCAACATATCCATGTTCCGACATGGAACAAACTTCAACTTCACCTGCAACTAGCAACGCTATAAGAGGGGCTGAGCAAAAGCGGTAACTTAGCCAATCAACGATTTGCTAGGAAAGGATGGTCAGGGGCTGACATGGCAAAATGGGAGACAAGATATAGCAAGTGATAGGTAGCGAGCATGGCAATAGAGCGAACAACTAGCATAGCAAAGATAGAAGTGATTTCGAGGGATGGTCATCTTGCCTGCAAGGTTCTCAGAGTTGTCGAAAGCTTGATCCTCGTAAGCGTACTCGACAGGTTCCTCGTTCACGGACTCGTCTCCCGGCTCTACCCAAGACAAGAACACAAACAAATGGAACCACAATCAATCACGAGAAATGCACAAGCAAGATGATGCAAAACAAGTATGATATGCAAGATATGATATGCGATGCATATGCGTGCTCCGGAAGGAAAATGATGAACATGGTAGTAACTTGGCAAACCAAGCATGCCAGTGGAAAGATGAGATGAATTCGGTCGAAATCGATATAAAGATCACCGGAATCGGATGCACGGTTTGCAAATGTCAAGCAAATCAAAAATGACACGAATCTGCGATTAACAGCATGATAGCACTTAGAATACAACAAGTAACAATGCTACAGCACCCCAACATAGCAACAAAGCATATGGCAACAATCTACGGGAGATGCTTTACAAAATATGAACACTGAGCTACGGCTAGTACACAACATATCAAGCTCAAACAAGCATGGCAAAAGTGCAAAAGATAACAGGTTCACAGACTTGGTGAAAAACTGGACATGGCACAAAACAGCATCAGGTAGCAATGTTCAGAGCCCGAAATCAACAAGCTACAGGAACTTAACATAGCAAAACAAGGCATGGCAGTGTTCTACTAAATGCACATGAGAAAAGTCCCTTACTGACCATAAGCCAAAAAGGAACAGAAGATATGATGGCAAGCATGTAAACATAGCAAGTTTTGTTATCAGGTTTCAGACTTGACAGAAAACAGAGCATGGCAGAAATAATAATATGTAGGCCTCTTTGTGAGCTTGATGCACTCACTACAGAGCAATGCATGACAAACCAAGCATACCTACAGTAAGATGGCATGTTTATGAAGCTAACCATGGCAAGAACAATTGCATAGCATGTATGGATCAACTACAATAAGCTTGGCAAAATTGCATATCATGTTAAGAATCTGCCATAAATATTTTATAGCAAAAATAGAGCAAGATTGAGTCATGCTGTGGCACTCCATAATTGCAAAAAATTGCAGGAATGGATCAATTACAACTATCGCTACAAAACATCCTTACTGAATATCTCCAAAATATGCATGGATCTCTCTGTAGCATCAAGTTTACATGGCAACAAAATAACAGCAGACAAGGACTTGGGGAAATCACTAAGTCCCTGAAATCAGAAATATTACGGAGCCTACTTTGCATGCTTGTGCTAGTTACCACAGAGACCACAAAAATACATGGCATACACGCTTGGAAAGATGGAATGGCATACTTCAAAACACATGTAGAGCTCATGCCCATAAGATGCATAGATTAAATGATACAAAAATGACAAATCTCCAAGTCCTGATAAGAACCAGAGAATAACTGCAACTAGCCCTCTTCCAACAGAGATTTCTGCATCAAGATGACCTCTAATGAACATGGTGCAATCGAACAAAAAGAAGAGCATCACGAGGCGAACAATTTGACATATTACACGCGCGAATTGGAGGTACATGCACGGAGTTATGGAGCTATGAACAAGTGCACATGCTGTAGATTATCCCAGACTTGGAAAAAAAAACGGGGATACGGGAGTCAACCTCTAGAGTGCGGATCTGGATCGGGAGCTACAGGAGCTCGAGGAGCTCGCCGGCTCGGGCCCGAGCTCGGCCGGAGCGGGCGCCGGAGGAGGAGAGGGAGGCCGCGGGCCTCGGCGCCGGAGGAGGAGAGGGAGGCCGGCCGGGGCTCGGGCTCCGGCGGGCGCGCGGTCGGCGTGGAGGCGGCGGAGCAGTGGAGGTCCGGCGGCGGCGGCGAGGAAGCCGGCGGCGGCGCGACCGGCGGGCGGCGGGGCGAGCCGCGGGAGGCGCGGGCTCGGCCGCGGGGAGGCGCGCGGGCCCGCGGGGGCGGCGTACGGGCCCGGCGGGCCGGCGGCGCGGAGCACGATGCGGGCCACGTGGCACACGGTGGCTGGCTGCGGCGGCGGACGTGTCCGGTCAACGGCGGACACGTCCGGCGGCGCGGAGGGAATTTTCTAGGGTTGGACTGCAGATGTATTTCGGGATGCTCACTTATTTATAGGTAGAGGGAGCTAGGAGACTCCAAATGAGGTGCGGTTTTCGCTCACACGATCGTGATCGAACGACCTAGAGCATGGAAGAGAGTTTGGTGGGTTTTGGGCTGGTTTTAGAGGGGGTTTTTGCTGGACACTCAAATGGACATTGCGGATGCCCGGTTAACCGTTGGAGTACCAAACGACCTCCGAATGGAACGAAACTTGACCGGTAGTCTCCGGGTGGTATATTAGGGCCACTTGACAAGCGTCGGTCCATTCCGAGAAAGTTTGACACCCGCACACGAAAGAAAACAAGAGGGGTGCACCGGAGGAGATAGGAGCGCCGGATTGCAAAACGGACAACGGGGAAAAAGCTCGGATGCATGAGACGAACACGTATGCGAATGCAATGCACATGATGACATGATATGAAAATGCATGACATGACAAAATACAAAACGAAAGACAAAACCCAACAACGGAGGGAAAATCATAACACATAGCCGGAAATGGCAAGAGTCGGAGTTACAAATATGGCAAGTTACATGCGGGGTGTTACAAGGCTGCCCCTCGTGGAGGTCTTGGTGTCGTCCGCCTAGCGAGGCTTGGCCCCTCGCGAGGGTCTTGAGTTGTTGTTGCTAAAGCTGGGCCGTACCACGCCGTCAACGGAGCCACGCCATGGCCGCAGGTAGGCAAGTCTGGGCACCCCAGTCCCAGGACGCTGGCACGCCCTTCATAAACCGAACCATCACCAAAGAAGTTCCATGCTTTCGAGAGGGAAATCACCAAGATTGAAGGGGAATCCAATTTTTCTTTGTTCTTTGCCCTGGAGTTTTTTCTACAAAAACATACACCCTGCAAATCACCATGTTCAAACTTGGCATTTTCTCGGGCTCATTTACCATATTTATGGGTTATGTGCATTTTCTAGGCATTTAGCGCATATAAATCCAACCCAGCTACAGCTGCATGGGTGTGATGTGAGGGACATGGATTGCCGTTCGATCGTGGCGCATCCTACGGTGCACACACGTGATCTGCGTGGCTGGGATTCTGGCCAATCATAACGCAACACAAAATAGGCTCAGCGCACACTGTTTCCGGAAGCGACGGAGATGAACCGTGTGCGATAATGAACGAGCAAAATTGTAAGGGAAGCCAAATTTTTGTTGTCGTTTGTCGTTGAGCTCTTGAATACCACCGCACTGTACGGCTGCCCGGCCCCACCGCCCCAGAGCTCTCTCCAGGCATCGTCCATGGCACCGCGGCGCACAGTAACTGGTAAGGAAGCGATGGCATCCCGCCGCGCCGCGTTCCTCGCCGCTCGAGGCCGCACACATGGTAAGGAAGCGATGGCATCTCGCCGCGCCAAGTTCATCACCGCCGGCGGCCAGACAGTTACATGGGCGGACTTTGAGGTTGCCATGGCCGAATGGGTGGTGGATCTAGAGGCGGCCAAAGCCGCACAGAAGGAGCGGAAAAGGCAGAAAGTAGTCAAGAAAAGAGAGTCCCACCGCCGCAAGAAAAAGAGGCCACACGCCATGGTGAGGAGAGCTTGGCGGAGACCGAAGCACGGTGGGCAGCCGCCTACAAGGCCGGGAAGGAGGACGCCGACGTCTGGCCAGCATGCCCCAATGGCAGCATGTGAGAAGTAGTTTAAGTTTGTAGTATTAGAGCAAATTACCAGTAGTACTTTATGTTTGTAGTATTAACGTACAATGTCGGTAAGAGCATCCTTTGAGGGCTTTGAGCATTGATTAGCGTGTGTGCCCGTGTGCTTTTTTTGCATTAATCATTAGAAGATCACAAAACAAACGGTTTCTACGCCGTACCCGTCTGTGTTTTTTATGCGTTAATGATCCATAAGTCAGTTACCTGTGCGATGTTTCCTAATAAACCAGGCGTACCATTGACCGAAAAAATCAACTACACGTGTACATTTTTTTGGAGGCGGGATCTGCCAACTTTCTTTTTTCTCGCACACGAGTATTTTACGCGCTTCGTCTGCGTTGTGTGTTTCCCCTGCCCAAGTTTCAAGTTTTGCAGCGAAATTTACATTAGGCTCGCGATTTCAGAATTTCTTCCTCCAACCACATCCCCACCCTCAGTATCCCCCCCCCCCGCGCCTCCCCCTACCGGCATCTCAAACCGCCACCGCCGCAACCACAGCTTCAACCACATCTACGTTCTGCTCGGATCCAGTCAGGTAACCTACCGATCTCTATCACAGCCCCGGCCTAATTGCTTAAATGGCGCCTTCGAAACATCCTCATGCCTCCAAATACCCACCGCCACGGGCTAATGGCGGTCCATGGCGCGATGGCCGCTGTGCATGTTGACCCGGAGGAACACCTTGCCTCTGCCGCCGTCGCCGACATGGTGCAGGCTCTGGCCCAGATGAAGTGCCCCTGCGACTACCCCCAGGACTTAACAGGTAAGATCTGACCAGCTAAATCTTACCAATACCACTTGCAACAACTATGATATGGATGGTTGATGTATTAAGCATGTTCGTGCCTTGTTTATTTCAGTACTGCACACTGTGTGATGTTCAAATATTACCATGTCTAGCCCAATTTCACCAATACCAGCAACAAACTTACAATACATGACTCAGGATATCACTAGAGATGCTGCCCATTTGCTATTTTTAGTGGATGCTAACCCTGTTGTACTTAACATGCCTGTCCATGTACTTACACAGGGTCATAACGGCCGATGCTGTTGTTTGCCGTCGAGGTTAGCTGCATCCCATGTCTTACAGTATTTCACATCATTTGTGCAATTGGAGTTTAACTTCTACCATTTACTAGTTGCCTGTAGGTACACATGTCAGTGGCACTAATCCACGCTTCGACCCGGAGGAATAGCTCGCCTTCGCCGTCGCTGACTTTGGGCGGGCTCTGGCCAAGATGAGGTGCCCCAGCAACTACCGCTTAGGATTACCAAGTATGTACTCACCAATTCAATCTTACCAGTACCAGTTGCAATTAATGGCTATGTTCTGTACGGTTGATGTATTAAGCATGTTCTAGTAAACATGCCTAACATGTTTTAGCTACTTTCCCTACGTTTTTATAGACATGTGGGACATTCTATGCTCTGGCAGCACCTGCCATGTGATGTTTAACTATGCCAATTGCATTTTTATCAGTACCAGTTTCAATGTCTATTAAGGCCTGTTGCAATTAACAGTTGAATCCATTTTTAAATAGTTGTATTTCAATAGCTACAAACTTACAAAACATGACTTAGGATGTTGTTAAGCCTGTTGCAATTAACAGTTGTATCCATTTTTTAATCTGTCCATTTGCTACCATGCTACTCTCCGCAATGAAGATATACTAGAGATGCTGCCCATTTGCTATTTTTGGTGGATTCTAACCCTATTGTACTTAACATGCATGTCCATGTACTTACGCAGGGTCGTAATGGCCGATGCTGTGGTTTGCTGTCGAGGTCAGCTGCATCCCATGTCTTACAGTATTTCACATCATTTGTGCGATTGCAGTTTAAATTCTACCATTTACTGGTCACCTGTAGGTACACATGTCAGTGGCACTGATCCACGCTTCGACCGGAGGAACAACTCTCCTCCGCCGCCGCTGACTTTGGGCGGGCTCTGGCCACGATGAAGTCCCCCAGCAACTACCTCTCATGACTTACCAAGTATGTACTCACCAGTTCAATCTTACCAATACCAGTTCCAATTAATGGCTATGCTTTGTATGGTCAATGTATTAAGCATGTTGTAGTAAACATGCCTAACACATTCTAGCTATTTTCCCTACCTTTTTATAGACAACTGGGCCATTATCTGCTCTGGCAGCACCTGCCCTGTGATGTTTAACTCTGCCAATTGCATTTTTATTGTATCGGTTTCAATGGCCATTAAGCCTGTTGCAATTAATAGTTGTATCCATTTTTAGAGTTGTATTTCAATGACTACAAACTTACAAAACATGAATTAGGATGTTGTTAAGCCTATTGCAATTAACAGTTGTATGCATATTTTAATCCTTCCCTTTGCTACGGTGCTACTCTTTCGCAATGAAGATATCACTACAGATGTTGCCGTTTTATTACCATTTGCTATATTTGGTGGATATTAACCCTGTTGTAGTTAACATTGGCTTTCCATGTACTTACACAGGGTTACAATGGGCGATGCTATTGTTGGCCGTCGAGGTTAGCTGCATCCTATGTCTTATACACCATCTATTCCTAAATATAAGTATTTTTAGAGATTCCAATATGGACTACATAAGGAGCAAAATGAGTGAATCTAGATTCTAATCTAAACTGTATCTATAATTCTATATACATCCGTATGTAGTTCATATTGAAATCTAAAAAAAAATACTTGTACTTAGGAACATAGGCAGTTGTATTTTACATCATTTGTGCAATCTCAGTTTAGCTTCTAACATTTACTAGTTGCTTATAGGTACATATATGAGCGGTACTGATCCACGCTTCGATCCCTTTTGCATATGGGGCAATGAGATATTCATGAACAAGCGTCAAGTGAGGAAACTAAGAAAGATTGTTAGGCAAAAGAAACGGGTGATTGGAATTAAGCTCTTTATTTACACTTTGTCCAAGACAACAGTGAACTTTAGGATGGTAAGTAATGTGTTGCCTTTTCCCCTGCCCACAGCAAGTCACTCTATTAGACCTCAGTATTTGATATTTTTCTCTTTTCAGTGGTTTCCGAAGCTATTTACTGATGATTACCTTGCAAACTACATGACTGGAGTGGAGGCAACTAAGGTTAAAGTATATAATTCATGCTACCATGATAATGCTCTAGAAGTCTTCCTGAAGGCGGTGAAGGATGGGCGGGCGATCGTCACAAGGGGTTGGACAAAAGTGGTTCGTGCCTATGGCTTGCAGGAAGGCACATTATGGGCATTCCGCTTCTTCAAAACCATCGGCAGTCAAAATGATTTACACTTGTCTCTTCACCTTTACCACCTTTAAATATTGTGGTTCATCATAGTTAATTGCTGCCTAATCCTGTAATTACTGAAAATATTTTACTGGCAATTTTCTTTATGTATTCGTTGTTGAACCATTGTGCTGAGAATTTGAGTTGCACATTTCATATTTCAAATTTTCCAATTTGAATAATAAATTACAGGAAAAAATAAAAATATACATGAGCTAATAAAATAATGTGCACACGGTTAGAAAGAAAATACCGTGTGCGATGTAAAAAGAGAACAGACGGTCATGGAACTTTGCAAACGGTTCTGGCAGTAAACGCGCTTGTGATGGGTAGCCCAATGCCACAGAGTTTTCTACATCAAATCGTGTGTGATGTAGTTGATAAAAGCAAACAGTTAACCAAGGCAGAGTGTGTGTGATAGTTACACCTTTCACACACGAGCGTATACATAAAATTGTGTGGGATGTACATACGAACGGAAACGTTTTCCCTGGATTGACTGTGTGAGATGTACATAAGAACGGAAACGTATTCCCTGGATTGACTGTGTGTGATATACATACGAACAGAAATGTTTTTCTGGGATTCACCGTGTGGGATGTACATACGGATGGAAATGATTGGGTTTCAATGCCTCGCCAGATCGCACACGAGCTCATTTTTCCCCAGCCTGTGTCCTAGGAGGGCCTATCCCCGACGATTTCTGGGTCATGTGGGAAGGACCCCCTATCGCCCACACTCACTTGGCGACGGTTCCAAATGCCGTCGCGAAAAGGGGTTAAAAACCGTTTGTATAGCACCGACGTGTACCAATGATAACACGAACCAAAGGAAGAATCCACCATGGTAACCAATCTAGTTGTCTGTCAAGTTGATCATGGATGTCCACGCGGGCCCACAAATATATAGGGTTGTCACTGATAACCACGCGAGGGAGTGTACCGTTCGAAGCCAACCACTACATGCATATGTATGGAGGTGATGCCTGCATGCATGTTTGAATACCATTCACAACATTGCTGTGGCGTGTGCGTCGAAAATCGTACAGTCCCCACACAAAGCGAGATCGGTTCATGACGTGTCGTTGTACTAGCCACTTCGACTCGATGGGAGGCATTCATGCGTACACATGCATGTGTGTGTGCTCAAACTGTATCATGCCATCCCAGAGCATGACCTATATATACTGTATTACAAGCAAAAAAATAATCCCTCCTAAGTCAAATTAACCTCTCTCGTTGTCAGGCAAAAAGTAGTGATGGACCAAGCGGGCCCACAGATGGAAAGCATCGATATCGCTGATTACCGCTTAAGTGGGTGTGAGAGGACAACCACCATTGCTTTGCATGTGGGCCAAACATATCTTGAACACCCAAAATGCACAACTTTGATTTGCCACATGCCTAAAAAACCGTAAACCCCCCACACAGAGTGAGGTTCATGAAGAGTACTAAATATGATGGTCCCCTTCCCCCTCTTCGACGCATACTATATGCTCCTACCGTAATACAACCCAAAAAGAATCCTCCTCGATGGTGAAATTAATTAACCTCTCCCGATGTAGGTCAAAGTGATGCATGCATCAACGATGGCCTCGTGGACCCACAGATGGAAGCGTCACACGTGAGTGTCCTAGCTAGGAGAACCACCGCCTGCATGCATGTGGGACAAAGAGGCATTGTGTGATGTTTGAATAGCAAATTTCACAACTTTGATGTGGCACGTGCCTCGGAAACTGAGAAGTCCAGACACTGAGTGAGGTGTACTTGTTTACGGACGCTTACGTATAGTATATATGCTAGTCCCCTCCCACCTCTTCGACGTGTACTATATACCACCATAACACAAACAAAAAAGATTCTACCTTGCTGGTCAAGTTAACCTCACTGCCATCTGTTCGTCAAAGTGAAGGACGACGACCTCGCGGGCCACAGCAAGCGTCACATGCAAGCATCGAGTGTCGTGTAGGACAACCATCGACTGCATGTGGCCAAAACATGTATGTATGAAAGGGTTGTGTAATGTTTTAAATAACGAATTCATGACTCTGATGTGGCAGCTGCCTAACAAAACGGCCAACCCACACGATGGCTCACAACTCGTAGTGTACTGTGAGCCACCCGCCACCCCCAAACGCACACACCCACACACACAAACACCGCGAATCCACCGCAACTACGATGCATGTTAAATTAGCCCGCGGTGAACATATATTACCAAAGGAGGGATCATTAAGACATTTTAGTACATTAATTGATCGATTTTCTACGGGTATAATGTGCAAAAATCAAATTTAAGCTATATGCACACGTGATAGTGCACCTAAATGGATTGCAAAAACACATGTGTCTCACTGGGTGCATGTTTTACTCCCCATGCAAGAAATTTCAAACATTGAGAATCTTGATTTTTAAATTCTAGTACATCCAAAACTTATTTGAAGTTCATGAAACTTATTGTGTTGTCATATGGACACCAATACAAAGTGGAATTGTACTTTATTTTTGTCAAATTTGAGGCTAGTTTTGATGTAATCTTTATCTAATTACAAACGGGTGATTATTAATAATTGGGAACGAATATCCCAAACGGATTATTTATTCGAATCGTGAGCGTTAGACCAACAATGGATACATTCCATGCTTCGGTTCAGCAATAAAGCGACAACATTGATCATCCAAATAGAAAAACAATAAATGTGCCGCCACGCGACCCGTGTGCCGTGTGAGCACACATGAGTTGATGGGACGCATGCGAGCAGTCCACCGCGCAGGCAGACCAGGAGGCGTGCGTGCAGGTGTTTGAATTGACGGAGGCGTGCTCGCTGTGCAGTGTCATCGGGAGGCGTGCGAGTAGCTGTGTGAAACGTGGGTAGGTGTGCCACTAGTCCGGTGTGCAGGTTCATCGGGAGGCGAGCCAGTAGTTTGACCGCCGCCCGCCTATCTCCCACTACTCCAAATTAACGGTGCCCCCGAGCGGCCGCCCCCCCATCCTCGCCGCACACACAATCCTCGGTCTCTCTCCGCTTGCATCCTCTACGCCGCTCTCAGTCCTCAAACCTTCAGTGTATGAGGATGTCGCCGAAGCGCCCCATCAGAGGGAGTCGCGACGCCGGGGCTACTGAAGCACCTAAGCACGGCGTGGAGATGGAGACAGAGGTTGCCATCACCGGCGGTGAGTTATCGCTGTACCTGACGTCGTCGACGGAGTCGAGCTTCCACAGCCGAAGGCGGAGTTCCACACCGACTCTGGTGACTACTCGGGCGACGACTCCGAAGACCACTCTGGTGACAACTATGACGACGACGGACAACTGGTTAGTCATCTATACCCATTTATGTGTCAAATAGATCCTAGGGTTTCTCTGGTTACTCCTGCCTCCCCCTTTTTGGAATAGAAATCTGATGGTTATGTTCACCCAATCCATGAATTCTGAGTAAGTTTCGTTAGATCCGTGTAGTGTATTGATTGTTTGAATGGTACAAGTGATAAGTGATAAGTTGTTTCATCTGTGCAAATGATCTCTTCTAGTAATCTGACTAGGGTTAGTGTTCATGCTAATAATTCCTAGCCAGGACATGACAATTGATTTTGAACGACCTACATATGTTTGTGCCATTATTTTCTTCAAGATTGGTATGTACATAGACGACTGTGCTTAAAAATCGAACCATAATCTCTGGATATGTATAAATAAATAGCCATAAATTCCTAATCCTACTTCACGGCATGTAAACATTGATTTGATGCCAAATTTGTTTTATATTTGTATAGGTGCCGTCTGACGATGTGGACAGCGGGGATGAAGATGGCCAGAGGAGGTACAAGAGGCAAATCCTGAGGGAGCTTTATGAGGGACAGCATAACAGGCATATTAGGACCTAGAACGGTGGCTATCGATGCCTATTTTGCAACCACAAGCTTCATGAAGCGTATCTAAGTGTTCTAGCGCATGCAAGAGGACGGGCCGTTGGCTCCTTCAAGCAGAAGTATTCTCGGGTGGCGCACGGCGTGTACGCCGAGTACCTGGAGAAGCATCAAGATCATGCCGGCATGTGAAATGAGATGTGGGATCAAACTATGTACGCTTGCGTATGCTTAATAACGGTTGAACTATGTACTTATGGTTGAACTATGCTTGTGTATGTGTACGCTTATTATCTACTTATGTCTAACCATTGGATATGGATGCAATCAGTTCGGTTGATGGAATCTACCTCCGTCTTGGTTTATTGGTCCCCTTTGTAAATTGTGTTAAATTTTGACCAAAGGTTTAACTGACAAAATGTTAGTGCAAGTCAGCAAAAATTATAACGTTGGTTGGGTATTTGAGCATAGTGTTCAACCATATAATTTTAGGTGAGATGCATAAACATTTCTTAGTTAAATATTTGGTCAAAATTTGGTAAAAATTACAAAGGGTCCAATAAACCAGGACGGAGGTAGTACGTCAATAACAGATGGTTCCCAAAATTGGAACCGTGTGCAATGACTTTCATTTTGCCTGTTGCGTCAATCACACATGGGTGGCTCTAGGAAAAAGGCGCCTCCAAAATTCTTTGTGGGACAGAAACGCTCACCACCCAATTCAAAAAAGAAAAAATAAAACCCTCACCATCCCCACGTCACAAAAACCCTCACCCCGCCCACCACCCCCTCCAGTCCCATTCACACCTGCACAAGCTCCTTCGCATCTTTGCATGGCACCGCCCATCATGGCGGTAACCACTTAGCTCGACGCCTGCCATCGCCGCCAGGCTGCCGGCAAAGCCCACCGCATTCCGCCACTTCCGCTTGCCGTCGCCTATCGCCATCGAGTTTCTAGACGCTGCTCGCGGTCGACCCAATTCCGCTCGGTCGGGGAATCTTCCGTACTGAGGGTTCTTTCTCATGGACGGCAAGGTAAATAATTTAATGAGATATTATCTCATCTCTTATCGCAGTTCATCTACCTCCTTTAATCACCCGACCGAAATCGATTTGAATTCATTTTTATTCGAGTTGATTTGAGGGTTTTCTTCCGTCCATAGAGTGTACAGTGCACGGACACATCAGGACCTCGCGGCCTCCGCCAGACATTCCATCTCACCGTACAAGATGACTTGAGGATGCGCGCGGTATGTTCAATCTCACCCTAAATCGGTTGGCATGGCCTATTTTCCTGTACATATTCTAAATATTGCTACATTTGGATAAAAGGTGCCACATGCACCATATACGTCAAAGGGGATTTTCCCCTCTTCTTTCTATATTAGGAAAATTAATGATGTATTGTTCTTTCGATTACTCTCATATTTCCATGACATCATGTTTATCCTATCTGTTTAATTACAGATTTTTGTCCTTCGATTTCAACTGTTGTACAGTTCTTTCAATTTGGGCCCATATTTGCATGTTACCCTATTTTCTTTAACAATCCTACCATTTTCTGCAGCGCGTCCCTTGTATGCAACAGAATCTGTAGTGCACAATCTTTCCCTTTACATAAATCAAGACTGCAGGGATGTCATACCAAACACAAACCATGGATTTACAATCGTTGCTACTATTAGACTTGATGAACATGGTGACTCCTATTTTGGCACTAGCCTTTGGAAATAAATTTCTATGTTTTATGTACTGAAAGCTGGCACTATAATTGCACTGCACATACAAGGGCCTGGTCATGAGATATATGCTAACTTCCTCGACTATATCATCCATCCAGACATTGTTCGAAGTAAGTTTTCTTTTCAAGTATCTGCATGTTGACTTACCCAGCAATATCAAATAAATTGTGTAGTATTTAAGCAGCCAATTGTTATTCCGTTTTCTTACTATATTCCTACCTAATAACTTCTAGTTACCAATACACTTTTCTATTGCCCTGTTTTAACTAAATATTCCCTGTACTCCCACTTCTATCAGAAAGCGCCGCTGACAAGGAAACTCCGGAGGTGGAGAACAGGGCTGCCAACAAGCGGAGGCGGGGCAAGCAAGAACCGCAAGCGACTCCACCAGGCCTAGACTTCATCAGCAACCTCCCCGATGATATGTTGACAGTCATCATCTCCCTCCTGCAATCAAATATGGGGCGAGGACAACCGTCCTTTCCTGACGGTGGCGCCCCCTATGGAACTCCACCCCTCTGGACATCACCGACACCCACGAGCTCTACCATGTCTATCACAAAAGCTTGGATGCATTCTCCAAGATCGTCGACAGTCACCTTGGCCCAACTAGAGGCCTTAGAATGGGCAAGTTCCATTCCAACGGCAAGGACCAAGCCAAGCTTGACGAGTGGTTCCGATCCCCCGCCCTAGATCAGCTCGAGGAGCTCACTTTTGATGATGGGCATATGCGCTCGCTGCCAACGTTCTTGCTCCGCCTTGCGCCCAAGCTGCACTTCACCAAGCTCGGGAACTGCCACCCCCCTTAATGACGCACCCACTCTTATTCTACCATGACTGGAGCACCTCGAGCTCGTCGCCGCATGCCTCCCAAATGGTGACATGGAGCGCCTGCTCCATAGCTATACTACACTCGAGTACCTTCGTCTTCAGGCGATCAATGGGTTGAGTAGCTTCCACATCACCTCCATGACTCTCCGGACTATTTATATGTGTTGCTGGTGCGGCAGGAAGACATCAAAATATATGTACCACGGTATTGTCACTGAGGACACACCTGCACTTGAGAGATTACTTATAGTTGATCAAGAAGGTCCAACAAGAATCAATGTAATTTCTGCGCCGAAATTGACAGTGGTGGCCTACTCGGCTGAAGAATACTCCGAACTTGTTATTGGATGCACACCCGTTCAGGTACAACAACCTCCTTCTACCTCTCCTTCTACAAATTAACATTATTTATAATTTTGAAGATGTTTGTTTGTGTGTCATCCAGAAAATGATTCCGATAAGCTTGACCACGAAACTGTGCACAGTGAAGTTGTCAGTTTCCTGATATGC
The DNA here is from genome assembly GCF_002575655.3 of Aegilops tauschii subsp. strangulata. NCBI lineage: Eukaryota > Viridiplantae > Streptophyta > Magnoliopsida > Poales > Poaceae > Aegilops > Aegilops tauschii. The sequence goes on along the minus strand of NC_053037.3, from coordinate 269,785,130 downwards.
TTTCCGTGCCTGGAGAAGCTATATATCGAGGTGATGTTCCCTCCCTGTTAAATGTTAACCATAAGGGAGTTCAATTTGTGACACCTTTTTCCAAGTTTACAATGACAATGTACTACGATTTCTGAAGGATTATTTTGGAGGATTTCAGTACAACATGCCCCCCTATTGGTTGCTTGATCCATATGGTTACAATCCATAAGCATTTCTCCTTTGGATTCATCTGTACTAGTTTTCTTAGGGAACTTTTCATCCACTCCAACCTCTTGTGAAGAAGGCTACATTTTTCTAGAATGTATTCAAATGCCCATGTTAATCATGTCAGGTCGAAGATGGCATGTTAATGCATTTTACAAATCCTGCAAACCAAATAGGCCTGTAGTAGTGTTCAAAACTGCATGTATGCACTAACACGTTTTCTTCTTTTGCAGATAAGATTAGGCCCAGTGGTGGATAATGTGATACAATATAACAATCACATCGAATGCCAAGATCTGCATCTCTCAGAAAGTACTTTGAATTCCTATCGAGGGACCTTACCGGAGATTATATTTGCCAGGTTCTTTGTTTTGAGAGCAAAGATGCTGAAGGTAATGAGGTTTGCCATACATTTATTTTGCAAAAATGAATGGTTTGTTGATCAGCGCCGGTGACTGCGGCAGAATGGAATAGGCTCCGAAAATGCTGAATTTCATTTTGGAACTTCAGATGACAGAGTAATCGAAAGTCATCGTGTCAACCCCATACATGACTTCTCAGTGGCTGGCCCCTTTGCAAAAATTATGAGGTTTCGAAACCGGACTTAGAAGTGGTAATATTAGTTTGAACCTCTCTGATATCCATGTTCAGTGGATCAGCACGAGCGTTTGCAGCTGATGAGATAAATTTCATTTCTAATATCAGTTTGAACCTTGTAATCTTCGAATTTGAGCCATATAACTCTCGAATTTGAACCTTGTAATATTTCAAGCTTTTGTGGTACAATCGTTGAAATGGCATCGTATGAGACTCGTATATTGGTAGCACTATTTTGACCTAATATGCAATGGTCTTGGATTTTATTAACCGTTCTGGAATCTGTTTACCTTGTCGGTCTCACAGGACACGATTTGTATAGCTAACTCGACTGCGATCTTCCACATTATTGCACACAGTCGGTTTCTACAACCGTGTGCCCTATAGAGCGCATAATTAGTTATCGCACTCGAGTGTCCATCATCACCCTTCTGTGTAACTTTGACCTCATCACCCACGGGTAAAATTATGGCTGAAGGCATTCCACACGCTTCATTTTTACAAAGCTTTTTGCCAATAAACGCCCACGATTTGTCCCTCTTCTAGCCGAGGCATGGCTAAACTAGCGGGCGGGAAGCAAGCACGGTAAACTGCACGGTAGCGCGGGAACATGATCACCGACGATACATTTGGCGCCTCTTCCAGCCCACGCGTGGTCAAACAAAACGCGTGCAGTGCGGTGTTGTCAAGCGTGCATTGTAATCCTCCGCTATGAAAGTCGTGACAAGACGTGACGATTACAGGCCGGCTGGCCCCCATTTATTACAGTAGCCATTTAACCCTTGTGTATCTTCAACCTTTCGGTCGCGCCCCACCATCGCAAGAAGCACACCCACAACAAGAAATCCTTAGAGGGTATCCTGCGCGGCTCCAATGGCGCTCCGAGCGGCTGCCGACGACGAGCAGCAGTTCACCATGCATGCCGTGGTGGACACCCACAGAAGGTTCACAGACCTCTGGGTGGTGTACACCAACGACCCGGTCTAGGTGGAGCACTCCATCCACATCATGGAGCCGTTGCTTGCCGAGGAGAAGTACAATCTGGTCGGGTTCGACCTTGAGTACACCCGCACTCGTGTCAGGTCTCTTCCCAAGGTCGTCGTCGCCTAGATGTGCGTGCGCCACCACGTCCTCCTCTACCACTACTGCCTGGCCACAAGGCCTTGCGAGTGTTTTGCCAGGTTTGTCAACAGCCCCCACTACATGTTCGCTATGGTGGACATCACCAACGATGTAAAGTCGCTCAAGAATTCGGGCATCGCCTGCTAGAATCTTGTGGACATCCAGGGCCAATACAAGATCTGGGGGAGCAAGGAGCATGAGAAGGACTCACCGGTTCACCTCGCCGAGGTCATCATCGACCCCTACTATAGAGACATGAAGGATTCCTCCAACAAGGACAAGCGTGCCTGGCACTCGGCCTGGATGGAGATACTCAACAAAGCTCACGTCGTGTACGCATGCCAGGCGGATCGTTGAAATGAGGAAGTGCCTCCTTCCCCAAAACGACCAGTGATCCAGCCGGAAGCAGAGCAATGGCAAGCATCGTCACAACAATAAGTAGATGATTAGATCCTCATTTCTCCTAGTTTAGTATGCATGTAATTGCTTACTTTGGTGTATGGAAATGTTATGTGTGTAGTCACTTGTGTAATTGTATGCCTAATTTGGTTATGCAATGCTGTCTTTTTAAGTATATATGTTGATGCTCTGTAGACAGAGCATAGATGTTTGTGCGGACAAAGAAAATCACATGGCACACCGACAAAACAATGGAACCTGTTGGTGATGTTTTCATTAATCACTCACAATTGTATACCAGCAATCGTTTGCTCACAACACACACGGCTTGTTAACAAGAACCGTCTGTGTTGTTATAGGTCTTCCCACACGTTTTCGATTACACACATGTTTGCCGCGTATCACACACATCTTGTTATATTGCACCGTTTCTGCTCTCTTGGCTCAAAGCAAACAGTTCATTCGAGTGAACTGCATGCCGTATATCGCACACACCTTGATCTGGCTGACCATTTCCTTTGTGTTGCCTAATCACGAACAGTTCATCCGAGTGAACCCTATGCTGTATATCGCACACACCTTCACCCGGCTGCCCGTTTCTTTTGTTTCTCCTCATCGCAAATAGTTAATTGAACTGAACCGTATGCCCTGCATCGCACACACAACTAAAATCTAAACCATGTTTGATGCATCCGCCATCGCAAATGTTTTGCACCTTTTTTGACGGTGTTTTACACCACCATTTGCGATTATTGCATCGCACACAATTTCGTCGAAGGGTCGCTGGTCGTAGTGTCGCATTAGCAGGATCCTGCAGTAGTGAGAGTCCACTATACCTACCTATGGATTGAATAAGATCCTTCAAGTAAGTTGTCATCGGTGCATAAAGCAATAAAAATTGCTTCTAAATATGTTTGATCTTTTATTGTAAGGGAAAATAAGCATTGTACAAACTTGTTGTCATGGAAACCACACCCACCTATGGGACCAAGAGGCCCTTTCTGGTTCGGCGGGGGGAAGGCATGTTGCCCAAAGAGGAGAGGAGCATGGAACAGCATGGCATAGATCACGCGGGCAGTTTTTACCCAGGTTCGGGCCGTCATGAGGCGTAAAACTCTACTCCCGCTTTGGTGGATTGATGGTGGAAAACATGATGGCGAGCGCAACACGTTTGCCCGGCAGGGTTGCCTCGGGGCCAAAATGGCTACACGCGTATGGCTCTCTGAGGGTTCGAGTCAGCCAATCAACTAACCAGCCCCTTCTACGGTCGCCATGGGCCTCCTTTTATAGATCAAGGGGTCACCACAGTGGCAAATCAGTCATTACGCACTAATTAGATAGCAAACAATGCTATCATACCTAACTCTGTATGCTGATAGAGAGCATTAAATGCGCCACTCAATGTCACATCACAGCTCACCCGGCAGGCCCTTCTGGGCCATTTTGCCAGCTTCACGCCTGCTTGCTTGACACGTCCCAAGACGGGTGTCATATGGAGGTGTTTGTTGTAGGAAGTGGCTGCCATGTGGCAAATAGCAACCAATTAATCTCTTTGCGGCTTGACACCACACTGATTGATGACTTGGAAGGTTGTGACATGGAGCTGTGGCGTGGCTTGCCCCTGCTAGCCACGGCAGGCCTACCAGGATGATTTGGAAGCTTGCTTCCGGGGCAAACCAAACCTTGCTAGGCTCGCCTGCCCGGCAAAGGAGGTTCTTTCCTTAGCGATAACATGCTCTTCTGGCTCTTCTTGGTCTTCATGATCTGTACTTGGAGCCTTCAAAGGACTGGTCTCTTGTGTTTCGATCTAATCTTGGTATTGTGATCATGTTCTTGTGCCTATGCACAGTCTGGGCGACGGACCCAGGGTTTGTTGCACCCACAGAAGCCCCCGGGCCTGGCCCGAATGCACTGTCGGGTGTCGTCGGGGTAGGCCCTAACCAGTGCACAGGCAGGGCGTAGAAGCAGCTGACCCCTTGAGATCTTCTTTGCTTCTTCATTAACTAGAGTCCGGGCTAGTTTCCGGTTTCTCCGTGCGTCGGGTAAAGCCAATTGTGGTGGGGCCATTCTTGTAATGGGCTGTAAACGACTTTAACGCACATGGGAGTAACTGCCAATTCACTCTTCCCACCACGCCCTTATCCTCAGCCACATATGCTGCATGCATTGCGCGGGGTAGGTAACGGAGGCGCGTGGTGCAGGAGAGCATCAAGGCTGGGTCCCGGTCTTCTTAAATTGGTGGAGGAGGGCGGCGGTTACGTGCTAAGGGATCAGCTGCCTTCCCTGACCTGCCTATAAAAGGAGGGGCGGGGGAGGGGCGGAGGCATTCACCCTCGCATCCCTTCTCCTCCATCTTGTGCTTTCTGCTGGTTATGCTAAGGGGAAGAGCTTGGGGTCGGTTCCCAGGCAACAGCTTGAGGTTGGCGACATCAAATGCTCGTGCTGATGCTTGGGGAGTGAGTCTGGTCCAAGCCCGGAGAAGGCACGGCGGACTAATCGTCCGTGGTGTGGGAGATATCAAGATTTCCCATCGAGGTGAAATGCTTGTCTCCTCCACCTAGGCCGGTTGTCCATCGAGTAACGTGGCATCTTATCTTGAGCTGCCGCCGTTCGTTCGCCCAGCGACCAGGTTCTTGGAGCCCTCGACGCCCGTCCGGGATGCAGGGCTAGGGATCGTTAGTAATCCCAGCACCGCCCCTTCCGGTGGATCTGGGGCTGATGTTGAAGGGAGGCACGCCTTCTTGCCTGCCAAGGTGGGGAGCGGCGTGCCCCGAGCCCCCGGGCCTTCTTGGCCCTCGGCTGCTTCTCCGGGGAAGGCGCTGGGCCAAGAGGTCGGTGCTTCCCTGGAGTGGTGTTGATGAAGATGAAGCCAGGGAGGACGGAGAAGGCGGGAGGCAGGCCATCAGGTCGGAGTACGATAGCACCGATGCGTTCGTCTCGTATTGGCGACCTGCTGCCTCATCTTTCCGTCTTTCCCCTCCCTTCCCCGGCACCGTCATCACCGGCTTCTCGGTCGCTGGGGAAGGGGTCGCCCTCCTAGTGCCTTCGCCTCCTCTAGCAGTCTTCCAGGTGAGCTCCGACGGCCTTCCCTGCCGGTGCTTGTGCTGGGGCTTCTGACTGGCCCTGGAGGCGGTGACCAGGGCACCGCCGGGCTGCTCCTTCCGTCCTTCTCCTTCGCAGCATGCCACTCCCGATCTTGTCAGGTCGCGCTTGGCAGGCCTTGACGGGATTGAGGTGGCGTCTGCCTACGCACCCCTTTTGCCATCCTCTCTTCCCAACGCAATACCTAGGATAAGAGGGAAAGGGAGATGAGTTTACGGGGCACTTATCTTTTTTTAATCTTAAATATGTAGGCACTGGCCAAATTTTAGTTCAAATAATGTAATCTCCTGAATCCGTGTCTGTGTCTTCTAAGGTATGTACTTGTTTGATCAGCATATTAATGAAAAAGATGAACCTTGTCGGGGACTCGTGCATGTATATGTCCATGCAGAGGTGGAATGCCTCTATATTCTTAAATAAACGAGTTTCCCCGGGAGGCTATCCTGCCGGTACCCTCTATTTAGTTGACGGGAGTTAAGCCTACCGGGCACAAATTGTGACGAGGGACCAGCACCCTACCAATCTTTTCTTATCAAAGGCCACTGTGACCATCGTGACCGAAGCAACATTCGTGTCAAGGGATGGAAGCACCTAAGTTTCAAAATGCGGCGAGGTTCTCTTATGCACAAGTCTTTGCTTAGAGAACACGTATGGATTAGAGAAAGAACTTATCTATTTGGCTTGCCGGAGATCGCAGTGTTGGCTTATCTTCCCTGCTTCCCTTGGAGGCCATGTTATCGGCAGGAGCCTGCGGTTTTATGTAGATGGAAATGATGTCAGATGCGATCTTATATACATGAACATCCGATGCTCATGAAATGCTTATGCATACATGCAACTTGTCGCCCCCCGGCGCTTCATTTATTTCTCTGTTGCTCAGGGTCTATGCCTGGCTTTGTACAAGGCATTACATGCAACTGAGGAAAGGCCTGTACAAAAGGGTGGCTGAAGGGCAGGGCCCGACAGCCACGCCTTACGGGTAGAACTTGCGGAGATGCTCAACATTCCATGAGTTTTCCAACTTAATGCCATCTCCGGTCTCCAGACGGACTGCGCTAGGTCTGGTGACTCATACTACCTGGTAAGGGCCTTCCCATTTCGGCATCAACTTTTTTGCACCCTTGGCAGACTGAATGCGCTTAAGGACAAGGTCGCCTTCCTCAAAACACGGGGCATGAACCATGCAGCTGTGATAGCGACGTAGGGCTTGCTGGTAGCGTGCGGCATGGGTAGCAGCCCGGAGACGGTTCTCCTCGAGAAGCACATCTTCGTCATGCTGGTGCTGATCCTGCGCTACTTCATCGTAGGCAAGCACTCGAGGTGACCTGTAAATGAGTTCCATGGGGATAACTGCTTCTGCCCCATAAACTAGGGAGAAGGGAGTCTGCCTGGTAACTCGATTTGGTGTCGTTCTGAGGGACCAGAGAACTACCGGCAGCTCATCGATCCATCGCCTGCCGCACTTCTGCAGCATATCAAATGTTCTTGTCTTGACTCCTGGCAAAACTATAGTGTTCGCCCTCTTAGCTTGTCCATTGCTTCTGGGATGTGCAACAGAGGAAAATGAGATCTTCCTTCCAAGTGCATGACCGTACTGCATGAAGGCGTGGCTTGTGAACTGGGTGCCGTTGTCGGTGATGATCCGGGCAGGTACCCCAAAACGGCACACGAATCATTTCAAGAACTTGACAGGTGACCGAGCAGTCACCTTTCTGGCGGCATCTACTTCCGGCCACTTTGTAAACTTGTTGATGGCAATGAACAAGTATTCAAAGCCCCCGGCAGCTCGAGGGAAAGGGCCGAGGATATCGAGCCCCCAGAACGAAAATGACCATGACAAAGGGATTGTCTGAAGAGCTTGTGCAGGAAGATGGATGTTCTTGGAATGGAACTGGCAGGCTTCACACTTGGTGACTAGCTCGACCGCATCTTGGAGGGTTGTGGGTCAATAGAATCCTTGTCGGAATGCTTTCCCAACTAGTGCCTTTGATCCAATGTGGGAGTCGCACATGCCTTTGTGTATTTACGCCAGCAGTTCCTTTCCTTCTTCCCAGCAGATGCACTTCAATTTCACACCAATGGGCCTCCTTCTGTATAGAGTGTCATCGACAAACTGATACATATTGGCCCTCCAGGCTACTCTTTCAGCTTCCTCTTGCTCATTGGAAAGTTCTCCAGTCTGGAGGAAATGGACTATGTGCCTTGCCCAAGCTGGAGCTTGGGGCTCGGCAACAAGGACTAGCGGCACCTCTTCCTTGACCGCGGGGACCAGTGGCCCTGGTAGGAGGGCGCAGCGTGGCAATCGATGGGGAGTTGTTTTCGGTAGGGTCCCTACCAGGAGCCCCGAGAGGCTCTACCGGGAGAGGCTTACCGGAGTCCAACTTCCTCCTCTTTCGGGCCATTGTTGCCGGGGATATGGAGGGCTGAGTAAGATGGAGAACAAAAGTTGCTGGTTCCATAGGAAGTTTTTGCACAACACAGTTTGACAGATGATAAGCTATGCTATTTTCCGCACAGGGTACGTGCTCTGTTTGATATCCATCAAAGTGCTCCTCCAATCTTCTCACTTCCTCAACGTATTCCTCCATCAATGGACTTTGGTAATCCTTGTGGACTTGTCTCACCACAAGTTGTGAATCTCCTCGAATGATTAGTTTCTTGATTCCCAATTCTGTGCCAATCCTGAGCCTGGCAAGGAGCCCTTCATACTCTATTGTATTGTTGGTTCCCTCCTCCCGAGGAAAGTGCATCTGGACGACGTACTTCATGTGCTCCCTAGTGGGAGCAACGAGAAGCATGCCAGCCCCTGCACCTTGAAGGGAGAATGCACCATCGAAATACATGATCCATTCTTGGGGCGCTTCCTTGCCGGGGGTAATTGTTTCCAGCACTTCTTCATCAGGGGTTGGCGTCCATTCCGTAATAAACTCTGCCAATGCCCTACTCTGAATTGTTGATGTGCTCTCAAATTTCAGGCCAAAGCTGGATAACTCCAAATCCCACTCCACTATTCTGCTGGTAGCCTTAGGGTTTTGGAGCATCCTTTGCAACACAAAATAGGTGACAACCGCGATCTCATGGGCTTGGAAGTAGTGGCACAGTTTCTTTGAGGCGATGATGAGGCCGAAAGTCAACTTTTGCTGTCGGGACCCCAATTCTAAGTCACACCGATCTAGCCTGTAACACCTCATACCACTTTGCGGCCTCACGCACGGTATTCCCACGGGTGTCGCCTTACCATGGCCCGGGACCGTTTGCGCCTTTTGGCTCACGTATATGATAATGTCGCTAGCATCCATATGACAGAGAACCCGGGCCGACATGGCTAGTCGTGAACCCAAAGCAGCACTAACGTATGGGGACAGGCATACATGAATCAACATCGAACGTGTCGGTCAGCAGCGTGCGAATCCGGGCTGTAGCACTGGGCTAACAGGACTCCGGGAACCCGGGCTGTAGCAGGCTAGGCAGGACTCCGGATGTCACCGCGTGACATTTCCCCTAAGGGACAGACACAGGAACGATATGAAACACATGCCGGCCAGTCAAGTGTCCAGAGCAGTAGTGCTGGGCTAGCAGGACTCCGGTGAACCGGGCTGTAGCGGACTACTATGGCTCAAGGAGGCACTAGACTACATTTCCCCATAAGAGAGGCTGCTAAGGATAGACAACTAGATTGTCGGATCCCACACATACCAATCATTTCAATCATACACACAATATGCTCGATATGTGCAGATACAACATGGCATCACAACAAGACTCTACGACTCAGAGTATTTATTCATTAGGCCCCGATGAGCCAGATATTACAAACATGGGTCTCATGACCCAACATTCAGAGCATACAAGTCAAAGCACATGCGGAAGCTCAACATGTCTGAGTACAGACATCTACAAATGAAAAAGGCTGAGAAGCCTGACTATTTACTAGATCCTGCCGAGGGCACAAGATCGTAGCTGAGGTATCAAGCTAAACGTCGAAGTCCACACGGAACTACTAGCGAGACTGACGTCTCTCTGCAAAACATAAAATAGGCAAACGTGAGTACAAATGTACCCAGCAAGACTTACATCAGAACTATCTACATATGCATCGGTATCAACAAAAGGGGTGGTGGAGTTTAACTGCAGCAAGCCAGCTTTGACTCGGTGGCTATCCTAAACTACGACTGCAAGTAACTCTTTTGAGGTGGCGCACACGAGTCCACATATTCATCATATCAATACTCCACTATGGATCCGCTCCCGTCTCCCTACGAGAACGCCATCCATAGCACTCACGCTTATCTTGCGCATTTTAGAGTATCCACTTTCACTTGTCTATGAACTGTTATAGGCAACCCAGAAGTCCATTTCCGCGGACACGGCTATTCGAATAGAGGATGTTAACCCTGCAGGGGTGTACTTCGTCACACACGCTCTCGCCACTTACCACCATGTACACGTCGTGTACCTCGGCAACCTTCAAGCGGAAGCCTGGCGAGGGAGTCGGCCACAGCCTACCTAAACACTCAAGTCTCTAGTCCAGGTTTATCGCCTATTCAGGTTCCATCCGCAGGGAGTCCGGCCAAGGTTTCCACATACGGCCCCGAACGATGTGTGCAGGGTTCCGAGACACCAAACGGGCGCCCGGCATGCCCGGCCACGTGCCTACCGCATCACAGCCCACCCCTCCGGTCAGCGCTGCCCACGGCCTCCAGCATACTACAAACACCAGAAACTACTTGCAACTCCTGGACAGAGGACAAGGGTGATTAAGAAGCCAAGAGGGTCCATTGGTTTCGGGCCCAATGCGTGGTAGTAACTGTATCATGGATCACAAACACAGAACTCAGTTCCTGAGGACGGCTGCAATGAGACAACCCACCATGTACTCCTACATGGCCTCTCACCGCTACCTTTACCAAAACGTGTTCACACACTTAGCTCGCACACAGTAGGACATGTTCATCACCATTCCAACTCATCCCCGATGAATCAGACCCGACTCAACTCTAAGCAGTAGCAGGCATGACAAACAAGCATGAATGAGTAGGCACATCAGGGCTCAAACAACTCCTACTCATGCTAGTGGGTTTCATCTATTTACTGTGGCAATCACAGGTCATGCAGAGGATAAGGGGTTCAACTACCGCAGCATGTAACAGTTGAATCGTTGTTGTCCTAATGCAGTAAAAGAGAGCAGGAGCGAGAGAATGGGATTGTATCGGAATGAACAAGGGGGTTTTGCTTGCCTGGCACTTCTGAAGATAGCATTGAGTCTTCATTAGTGTCAACGATCACAACGCCGGAACAACGTCTACCGAGAGGGGACAACACCGGCAACAGAGAGGAAACACAATCAATGCAATGCAACAATATGATGCATGAATGTGACATGGCAATATGGTATGAATTGAGCTAATGTAGCTAGCAACAAGTGCAAGGGAGCCCATTTGAACCGAAGGTTCAAATGCAAACTCTAGTTTGAGCATTTAAAATGCCATTTGAATGTTTTCACTTATACAGCAGGTATAAGTTGGTTTTTCATGCATGAAAGTAGCATAAATGGATAGATTGGATTTTTCTGATAATTTTGCATATATAAATATTACATTATGAGCTACGGTTGATTTTCTATGAATTTTAGAAGTTTATACTATTTTCTGGAATTCCTGAATTATTTTAAATACAGAAACTATTTACTGCGTCAGCAATGTGTAAGCATGACGTCAGCAGGTCAAAGGGTTGGCCAAGTCAAACATGACAGTGGGGTCCACACGTCAGTGACAAGGTTAAATAGCAGAGTTAATTAGAATTAAACTAAACATAATCTAGATTAGTTAAGGCCTGGGCCCACATGTCAGTGACCTAGGGGAAGTCAAACCCCTGGTCAAAAGGTCAAACGCGCCGGCGGCTTGACGCCGGCGGCGACAGACGCGGCGGAGGGGCTCGGGAAACGCCCTCCGGCGACCATTGGGCTCGGGGTTTGGCCCTACGGGCTGCTGGACGTGCACCGCATCCAACGGAGCCGGCGGCTGGGCGAGGGGAGGTCGGGAACTACGGTGGCGACCACTTGGGCGGCGGCCGGAGCTCGGGCAACGGCGGAGATGGCGCTACGGGGCACGGCAGAGCGAACCCGTGGGTGCTACAGGTTCAGAGGAGCGCGGCGAGCACGCTGGTGATGCTCGGGCGAGCGGCCGAGCTCAGGAGCACGGAGCTCGTTGGCAATGGCGGCGGCGAGCTTTGGTGCTCGTGGGGAATGGTGCTACGGCAACCAAACGGGGACAGGGTTAGGGGGAAATGACCGGGGGCTCACCGCGGTCACGAAGAGGTTCTCGGCGAGCTCGGGGAGGCACGGACGGCGTCGGAATTTGGCGGCGGCAATGCACGGCCGTGCGCGGAGACGATGGGTCGATGGCGAGGCGACAGGGCGTCCGGCGATGCTCGCGTTGAGGGGGAGCTTCAAGGCGTCGAGGCGGAGCTCGTGGACTCATCGGCGGGGCGAGGGGTGGCCGGTGGCCATGGCTACGGCGAGCGGCGTCGACGAGCTCCGCTCGGGTGTGCTCGGGAGAGGGAGCAGAGGGCGAGGGAGAGAGCAGAGAGTGAGGGAGAGGAGCGAGGAGCTTCGGGGCGTCGTCGTGGCATCGCCAGGAGGGGCCGGGGAAGCAGGATGTGGCGCGGGCGCGTGCTCGGCGGCGGTGCGCTGTCCCCCTCCTCTGCCTACTGGCAAAGGTAGGTGGTGACTGGCATGGGCCAGGTGGGCCGGCCCAGTCCAGGTAAGCGCCAGGTAATACTCCTTTCTCTCTCTTTTCTTTAATTGTTTCTATTTTCTATTTATTTTGATCTATTTTGAATTAGTAAAAATACTAACTCATTTTGTAAAATCCTGATAAAAATTGTGGGCACTTTTGAAAATATTTCCAACAGCCCTCAACTAGTTTCAGAATTATTAGAGCATTTAAAATATTTATAGGATTTAAATGCCCCAATTCAAATACAATATGAGTTAATTCAAAAATCCAAAAATGTCCTAGAAATATGTTTATCATTTTTGGCAGAGGTTTTTACCTTTATCAAAAATCATGAACTTTTCTAAAGGGCATTTGGGTTCATTGAAAATGTTTTTAAGTTGAACCTAGTTGAGTTCTTTTGGGTGCTAGGGATTGATCACCCCTATTTCAAGTTTAAGCAAAATTTAAACATGATGCATGAGGAACAAGCAAAGTCAGACAAGGGCTGATCTGGGGCTGTGACAGCTCGCCCCCACTAAACAAGAATCTCGTCCCGAGATTCAAGACGTGAGGTAAGAAGACAGAGGGTACACAAAGCTAACACGATCTTCATGATCCAATTGCTCTTCGCGAAGATGTTGATCCGTTGCTTCAATTAACGTTGACGTCTTTGCTTTCGAGATCTTCATCCGACACGATGACGACAAGGGAAAACTCTATATAAATCGATCTCCTTAAAGATCGAGCAACTCACGGAATGAGATGTTGAAACATCTCGAGTTGAGGCACAACACATACATCGAGAGAGGGATGAAGTGAAACGGAGAACGAAGATTCAAGTTGATAAGCACAATTCCACGCTGAATAAGATGGTGCATGGTTTCAAAGTAGCGAGGAGATAATTCCCACGATTCCATAACGGGGCACCTTGGGGAAGGTGACTCGTAGAACTATTCCTTAAGTGGCAAAAATAATTACTTTTGATCCTAAGATCATTGAAACTCTTTATGCCAGCCTAAGGCAATCACAAACGATCGTTCGAGGGAGTTCGGGAGAACGACACACTCAGGCTAGGATGGACGATGTGGACCACCTTGTTGAAGACAACACAAGGGGTGATTTGCTTATCACCGGAAATGGTCGGAACCCCTGGTGGGACCACTTTTGAAGATGGTCCTTATCAGTAATTACTGGGAAGGGTAATCCAAGGTAGGACGGCACAATGGCGGTGCAAACTGTGAACATAATGCAAATGCTGGAATGATTTTAGTAACAGGGGATAAGATCAACAGTAGAGAGTGAATCCACTGTTTGAAGGGTTTAGCATAACCGAAGGAAACTGGGAGCAATTCCAGTTAGTGCCGATGATAACACCTAGTGCTTGTGCGTGCTCTCAGGAACTTGAGCATTTCCATATTCATCAAGGTTTTACCAACATCCGTGTCGAGGATCCTGGTAACACATCCTACTACCATGATGAATGGTGATGGAGGATGCAGGTGCAAAGGAGGACAACACTTTCTCAGATTTCACCTTAGCGAAGCCAAGGGAGCAAAATCTGGATGACCGACCGAGAGACATTTAGCACTCCGCTTCTAATGTTCTCCTTGATGTGCTAGCGTAACCCATTTATTGATATGGTTTGGTATCTAGAACATCAAGTAAAAGGTCGGACTTCAGGAGCACGAGAATCCATAAGGAATAACTACGGAAGTAAATCCTACAAAATCCTTATGGGGAGGTGGCCAACTTCCTCAATCAAGATACTACAACAATAGGCCTTCCGGCCGGATGTGTTGGCCACGACATCCACTTTACCGGTTATCGAGAGGGCAATATTATAATTCTTGGGAGATGTTCCAACCATCATATCTGCCTGAGATTCAGATCTGGTTGGTGTCAGAATATTCCAGACTCGTCAAGTCTAGGAAGAAAAATGAAGGTTTGCAACACAAATCGACGAGATGACGTTGCGAGATTCTCAGGGGATGAACTACGATAGCAAGCTCCAAAACACGAGCTGGTTCTGCTACAAACCTGTGAACACACTGTCCAAGACAAGCATGACCACATAGTAGTCTTACAACAAAACGCTACCGAGTTCAGGTGGGGAACCATCATTAATGACATCGAAGTCTCCACGCGTGGAAGTCCAAAGAATTCACCTTAGAACAGACTCCTTTATCTTGAACAAATCAATCAGTGGCTTGGGGTGCTAGGGATGCATATGGAATGAAGATGATCAGTCTATCATACCACAGGATACTTTGCACATGCATGATTGACTTGGGATGATTCCAGAGGAAACAACATTGACTTTCTGGAATTCACGGCGGCAACTTACACCAAGTGCACATGAATTAGAGGAAGTCACTCCTTTCATCCAAACATAGGCTTCATGAACTAGCACAAAGAAAAATGCTTTCAAAAGTTTCCAACACTAACTTAGATGTTCAACATGAATCATGGACAAGATGAAAACGTTTTCAATGGGCTTAACAACAATTCATCCAGGTTTCCATATAAATGTATTTCCATAGCTATGTGAACATGGTGATAGCACTGGTCATACCAAAGGATGTAATGGTGTATGCTCGAGGGATCAACCACGAGTAAGACAACATTATGCATATCGTTGGTTCTGACTTGATTTGATGATAGCCCATACGCAAATCAAAGATTTGGGTAAGACGATAGATCCAACAATTGATCATGAGGATCAATCAATGAAGATATCATCTTTCTTCAACACACACAGACACAAGATATCCCTTTGGAAATGAACTAAGTTAGACAACCTTTTATCTTCCAACTCTCCAAGTTGTTGTTTAGCTTGACCAACTAGCTCAGGGGTATCCAACACAGATTCTTGGAGAAGGGGTGGTTTATTGGAAAACCAACTTGTTCACAAACTCAACATATCGGTCAGGGGACAACCTGGTGGTACTTCCAAGCAGATATTTGGAAAATCACGATCCACCGACATATTAGTAAGATCGAGATCAATCTTGCTTTTCAGGGCAAGACGATATGACCGAATAAGCAAGGGCTGACACTATCCCAACTCATTGATCGAAAAGTACACCGGGAATATGGACTAGGTAGCACGATCAACCTCAGAATGGTGATTCAATAACCAACACGCTAAGGATGAAATTATTGTCCTTTAACTACCAAGCAACGGAGTTGCTAGGAGTATAGATTTCACACACCACGATTCGCTTGTCAGAATTCCGGTACAATAACACGGAGACCGAGGAATGAATAACGATGGCCAGAACTATCACTGCAACAAGAATTCATAAGGGTTGGTGCAATCCTCGTGGGATTCCTGACATAAAGAGGGTAATACTCGTAGGTAGAACAGAACAAAAGCTGGTTAGGCATTTTGATCTGTGGAATACAACTACTTTGACCAATCCAAGAAATGGATAAGGTACTGGAGTTTGTTTCTCCTAGTCATTCTGGAATAGAATGGCTTGACGGACCACAAGAATAATAGGCATTGATAACTCAAATGCACAATTACTCCTGACTATCAATTGATAGACGAGGGCCAGAAAACAACTAAAGAGGGACAACTCAAGGAAACATATGTTTTTCTGAGTTGTGGATGCATAGATTAGTATGTCGAACCAAGTCCAACAAGTTTCTTCTAGATAACCCATGCAGAAAGGTAGGACTGGCAGAGTCACAATGTAGAATGGAGAACTCATTAAGAGCACTCTGGTCGTGACCTTTTGGTTTCAAAAGAACTCCTGCAAAGAATGGTTCATGGTATTTGGAAGAACGATATACCACGGACCTCGTGGACTAATGCAAAGGTTACTAATAACCTAAAGGAACGAACAAACACTAGCTACACGAGTTAAGTAGAGTGAATCTTGGGTTCAAGAACCCAGAAATAGAATGCCTACTAACTAAATGGCATCACGGGATGCTTTCAAGAATAATGGCCAGAATCATCACACTGGGGATGCAAGCGTTGCTAGATTACTAAGTGGTCCTCTAAGACACCTAGGGTCATAATAATAACTCCAACATATATGTCAAGGCAACAGAGTACCTCAACTCAATGATTAGTGTCGTTAATCTGGCCCAAAGGAACATCGAGAACGGAAAGAAAGGATTTGCAAATGCATCAGACCATTTAGGAACCTGGGATGACTCGGACAGCGTAACGGCTGTAAATGCTCAAAAGAATTGAGACATCCTGCAAAAATGGTGGCATAACCGCTCAACAACATCATATCAAGGTTCCAAGTCCAACTAACAACACACTGCAGTGGTAGAAACTGAACTGAGGCTTGAGACCAACAATCCTACGAGTCTACGGATTAGTAACACGTGATCCTGATAGAAAGATGGGAAGCCTAGTTCTTAATCCCCGTAGAATGAGAAGAGGGTGACTCGGATTAGAGGGCATAAGGTAAAGGAGCAAAAGAGCCTTACGTTCCCTTCCACAATCAATTCCCTTACATAACTAAAGCATTTCTAGACTCAACTTCGACCAGTTTGGCTTGGTAATCCTACAGGCAGTCAGGCTCTGATACCAACGCTGTCGGGACCCCAATTCTAAGTCACACCGATCTAGCCTGTAACACCTCATATCACCTTGCGGCCTCACGCACGGTATTCCCACGGGTGTCGCCTTACCATGGCCCGGGACCGTTTGCGCCTTTTGGCTCACGTATATGATAATGTCGCTAGCATCCATATGACAGAGAACCCGGGCCGACATGGCTAGTCGTGAACCCAAAGTGGCACTAACGTATGGGGACAGGCATACATGAATCAACATGGAACGTGTCGGTCAGCAGCGTGCGAATCCGGGCTGTAGCACTGGGCTAACAGGACTCCGGGAACCCGGGCTGTAGCAGGCTAGGCAGGACTCCGGATGTCACCGCGTGACATTTCCCCTAAGGGACAGACACAGGAACGATATGAAACACATGCCGGCCAGTCAAGTGTCCAGAGCAGTAGTGCTGGGCTAGCAGGACTCCGGTGAACCGGGCTGTAGCGGACTACTATGGCTCAAGGAGGCACTAGACTACATTTCCCCATAAGAGAGGCTGCTAAGGATAGACAACTAGATTGTCGGATCCCACACATACCAAGCATTTCAATCATACACACAATATGCTCGATATGTGCAGATACAACATGGCATCACAACAAGACTCTACGACTCAGAGTATTTATTCATTAGGCCCCGAAGAGCCAGATATTACAAACATGGGTCTCATGACCCAACATTCAGAGCATACAAGTCAAAGCACATGCGGAAGCTCAACATGTCTGAGTACAGACATCTACAAATGAAAAAGGCTGAGAAGCCTGACTATTTACTAGATCCTGCCGAGGGCACAAGATCGTAGCTGAGGTATCAAGCTAAACGTCGAAGTCCACACGGAACTACTAGCGAGACTGACGTCTCTCTGCAAAACATAAAATAGGCAAACGTGAGTACAAATGTACCCAACAAGACTTACATCAGAACTATCTACATATGCATCGGTATCAACAAAAGGGGTGGTGGAGTTTAACTGTAGCAAGCCAGCTTTGACTCGGTGGCTATCCTAAACTACGACTGCAAGTAACTCTTTTGAGGTGGCGCACACGAGTCCACATATTCATCATATCAATACTCCACTATGGATCCGCTCCCGTCTCCCTACGAGAACGCCATCCATAGCACTCACGCTTATCTTGCGCATTTTAGAGTATCCACTTTCACTTGTCTATGAACTGTTATAGGCAACCCAGAAGTCCATTTCCGCGGACACGGCTATTCGAATAGATGATGTTAACCCTGCAGGGGTGTACTTCGTCACACACACTCTCGCCACTTACCACCATGTACACGTCGTGTACCTCGGCAACCTTCAAGCGGAAGCCTGGCGAGGGAGTCGGCCACAGCCTACCTAAACACTCAAGTCTCTAGTCCAGGTTTATCGCCTATTCAGGTTCCATCCGCAGGGAGTCCGGCCGAGGTTTCCACATACGGCCCCGAACGATGTGTGCAGGGTTCCGAGACACCAAACGGGCGCCCGGCATGCCCGGCCACGTGCCTACCGCATCACAACCCACCCCTCCGGTCAGCGCTGCCCACGGCCTCCAGCATACTACAAACACCAGAAACTACTTGCAACTCCTGGACAGAGGACAAGGGTGATTAAGAAGCCAAGAGGGTCCATTGGTTTCGGGCCCAATGCGTGGTAGTAACTGTATCATGGATCACAAACACAGAACTCAGTTCCTGAGGACGGCTGCAATGAGACAACCCACCATGTACTCCTACATGGCCTCTCACCGCTACCTTTACCAAAACGTGTTCATACACTTAGCTCGCACACAGTAGGACATGTTCATCACCATTCCAACTCATCCCCGATGAATCAGACCCGACTCAACTCTAAGCAGTAGCAGGCATGACAAACAAGCATGAATGAGTAGGCACATCAGGGCTCAAACAACTCCTACTCATGCTAGTGGGTTTCATCTATTTACTGTGGCAATGACAGGTCATGGAGAGGATAAGGGGTTCAACTACCGCAGCATGTAACAGTTGAATCGTTGTTGTCCTAATGCAGTAAAAGAGAGCAGGAGCGAGAGAATGGGATTGTATCGGAATGAACAAGGGGTTTTTTCTTGCCTGGCACTTCTGAAGATAGCATTGAGTCTTCATTAGTGTCAACGATCACAACGCCGGAACAACGTCTACCGAGAGGGGACAACACCGGCAACAGAGAGGAAACACAATCAATGCAATGCAACAATATGATGCATGAATGTGACATGGCAATATGCTGTGAATTGAGCTAATGTAGCTAGCAACAAGTGCAAGGGAGCCCATTTGAACCGAAGGTTCAAATGCAAACTCTAGTTTGAGCATTTAAAATGCCATTTGAATGTTTTCACTTATACAGCAGGTATAAGTTGGTTTTTCATGCATGAAAGTAGCATAAATGGATAGATTGGATTTTTCTGATAATTTTTCATATATAAAATATTTCATTATGAGCTACGGTTGATTTTCTATGAATTTTAGAAGTTTATACTATTTTCTGGAATTCCTGAATTATTTTAAATACAGAAACTATTTACTGCGTCAGCAATGTGTAAGCATGACGTCAGCAGGTCAAAGGGCTGGCCAAGTCAAACCTGAGAGTGGGGTCCACACGTCAGTGACAAGGTTAACTAGCAGAGTTAATTAGAATTAAACTAAACCTAATCTAGATTAGTTAAGGCCTGGGCCCACATGTCAGTGACCTAGGGGAAGTCAAACCCCTGGTCAAAAGGTCAAACGCGCCGGCGGCTTGACGCCGGCGGCGACAGACGCGGCGGAGGGGCTCGGGAAACGCCCTCCGGCGACCATTGGGCTCGGGGTTTGGCCCTACGGGCTGCTAGACGTGCACCGCATCCAACGGAGCAGGCGGCTGGGCGAGGGGAGGTCGGGAACTACGGTGGCGACCACTTGGGCGGCGGCCGGAGCTCGGGCAACGGCGGAGATGGCGCTACGGGGCACGGCAGAGCGAACCCGTGGGTGCTACAGGTTCAGAGGAGCGCGGCGAGCACGCTGGTGATGCTCGGGCGAGCGGCCGAGCTCAGGAGCACGGAGCTCGTTGGCAATGGCGGCGGCGAGCTTTGGTGCTCGTGGGGAATGGTGCTACGGCAACCAAACAGGGACAGGGTTAGGGGGAAATGACCGGGGGCTCACCGCGGTCACGAAGAGGTTCTCGGCGAGCTCGGGGAGGCACGAACGGCGTCGGAATTTGGCGGCGGCGATGCACGGCCGTGCGCGGAGACGATGGGTCGATGGCGAGGCGACAGGGCGTCCGGCGATGCTCGCGTTGAGGGGGAGCTTCAAGGCGTCGAGGCGGAGCTCGTGGACTCATCGGCGGGGCGAGGGGTGGCCGGTGGCCATGGCTACGGCGAGCGGCGTCGACGAGCTCCGCTCGGGTGTGCTCGGGAGAGGGAGCAGAGGGCGAGGGAGAGAGCAGAGAGTGAGGGAGAGGAGCGAGGAGCTTCGGGGCGTCGTCGTGGCATCGCCAGGAGGGGCCGGGGAAGCAGGAGGTGGCGCGGGCGCGTGCTCGGCGGCGGTGCGCTGTCCCCCTCCTCTGCCTACTGGCAAAGGTAGGTGGTGACTGGCATGGGCCAGGTGGGCCGGCCCAGTCCAGGTAAGCGCCAGGTAATACTCCTTTCTCTCTCTTTTCTTTAATTGTTTCTGTTTTCTATTTATTTTGATCTGTTTTGAATTAGTAAAAATACTAACTCATTTTGTAAAATCCTGATAAAAATTGTGGGCACTTTTGAAAATATTTCCAACAGCCCTCAACTAGTTTCAGAATTATTAGAGCATTTAAAATATTTATAGGATTTAAATGCCGCAATTCAAATACAATATGAGTTAATTCAAAAATCCAAAAATGACCTAGAAATATGTTTATCATTTTTGGCAGAGGTTTTTACCTTTATCAAAAATCATGAACTTTTCTAAAGGGCATTTGGGTTCATTGAAAATGTTTTTAAGTTGAACCTAGTTGAGTTCTTTTGGGTGCTAGGGATTGATCACCCCTATTTCAAGTTTAAGCAAAATTTAAACATGATGCATGAGGAACAAGCAAAGTCAGACAAGGGCTGATCTGGGGCTGTGACATTTGCATACTAGAGTACCTCGATCTAGCCCCCTGTAATAGGGAACTGCCGAATTATACTGGGCGTTGCACCACTTTCTTCCTTGCCGCATACTTGGGGTTGCCCCTACTGCCGTGCTCCTCCTTGTCCTGATCCTCATCCGGTCCTGCCGGGCTTTGCTCACTCTCTCTTTCCTCTACTTCCCGCTGTGCCACTAGGGCTGCAGTAACCACTTGATTAGTTGCCGCTAGGTATAGTAGCAACGACTCTTGTGGTTTGGGAGCAACCAAAGTGGGCACAGAGGACAAGTAGGTCTTCAATCTTGTAATGCTACGTCTGCTTCTGGGGTCCACTTCATGGGCCCTGTCTTCTTCAAAATTTTGAAGAACGGCTGGGCGCACTCGACAGACTTGGAGATGAATCTGCTAAGTGCGGCAACGCACCCTGTTAGACGCCTCACATCTCTGAGTATCCTGGGTGCCTGGATCTGCTCAATAGCCTTGATCTTGTCGGGGTTGGCTACGATCCCACGATGGGACACGAAGAACCCAAGTAGCTTGCCGGAGGGAATGCCAAACACACACTTCTTCGGATTTAGCTTCAAGTTGATCTTGCACAGATTAGCAAATGTCTCCTCCAAATCCTAGATGAGGGTTGATCTGTCCCTGGTCTTGACCACAATATCATCCATATATGCCTCAATGTTTCTGTGCAATTGTGGTTCAAAACCAATCTGGGCTACTCTTGCAAAAGTGGACACGGCACTCTTTAACCCGAATGGCATGCACACGAAACAGTACGTACCACATGGGGTGATGAATGAGGTCTTCTCTTCGTCTTCCTTGGACATGAAGATCTGATGATATCCAGAGTATGCATCCAGAAAAGAGAGCAAATAACAACCCGAAGTGGAGTCCAAAATCTGGTCAATGCGCGGCAAGGGAAGTGGGTCTTTCAGGCAAGCCTTGTTGAGATCTGTGAAATCTATGCAAAGCCTCCATTTCCCATTAGCCTTGCATACGACCACTAGGTTTGCTAACCATGTCGGATGCAGTACTCCTCTGACCAGACCAGCTGCCTCAAGCTTCTTAATCTCGTCGGTGATGAACTGCTGCCTCTCCAAGGCCTACTTTTGAACCTTCTGCTTGGCGGGTTGGGCATGTGGGAAGACAACAACGTGCTGCTCGATTACCTCCCTAGGGACACCGGGGATATCAGATGGTTGCCAGGCAAACACATTGATATTCGCCTGCAGGAAGGCAACGAGCACGCTTTCCTATTTGTCATCAAGGGTGACGCTGATAGTGAAGGTACCATCAACACCAGCCAGCCCTGCCGGGACCTTTTTCACATGTGGTGCAGCAACCTTGGATCTTGCCGTTGGAACTCTCCGGCAAGTCATCAACAGGCGCAGTGCACTCCGAAGAGGTACGCTTCCCGGATTCCTTGTTGGTGTCACTGCAACCCTTCTTCTTTCCTTTGTTTTCCTTGGGGGGAACTGCTACTGTGGCGGCCTCTGCCGTGACTACGTGCCAGTACATCTTATCCATGCAAATGATTGTGTCCTTCTCGTCGGACGGAATGGAAATGACTCCTACCGGCCCTGGCATCTTCAAAGTGTTGTAGGCATAGGGGGATGCCGCCATGAATTTTGCCAGAGCTGGGCGTCAAAGGATCCCATTGTATAGTAGGGGGAGGTCGACCACATCAAACACAACCTTTTCAGTCTGGATAGTTCAATTATCCCCCAAATGTCACTGGCAATGTGATCTTCCCCTTAGGATGACTCCTGCCGGGATTGACTCCTTGAAACATGCCCGTGACCTTTAGTTCTTCCTCTGCTATCTGAAGCTTGCTGATAACCTTTGGGGAAATCAGATTTAACCGGGCCCCGCCGTCAACCAAAATCTTTGTGACTTTGAGGTTGCGAATTATTGGAGACCAACAACAGCAAACACCCTACCGCGGTAGTGCAGTCAGGATGGTCCTCTCCATCAAATATGATGGGCGTGCGTGACCATTTGAGCGGCTTCCGAGACTCTGTCGCTGGCTCCATGGCATTGACCTCACGCGCCCACCGTTTAAGTCGGCAGGGAGAGGAGTGCAAAGATGCACCCCCGTCACACGGGGCGTCAGTGGCCTTCTGGAATTCCTGCTCGCTGGTTTCCTCTTAATCTCCTCCATCACTCTCATCATCGCAACCTTCCTTCTCTTGGCCCCTCGCGGGTTTTCCGTGGTTCCGAGGAGCCTTGCCGGGGCGATTTGCTCCACCGCCTCGGCCCTTCCGGCCAGTGCCATTCTGACCTTTTTCCTTATCACGCTTCTCATATTCAGCCCTCTTCCTCTTGACGAGCTGCTCAACCTGATGACACTCTTGGAGGTCGTGGCCTTTAATATGGTCTGATGAATCTTGCAGTACATCCCATATCCTTCCCAGCCTTCTCGGCAGCCGCAGCCTCCTGGCAGTCAACGCACGCGACAACTTCCTTGTCGGGGCCTTCACCCATAGCCTTCTTGCCGGTACTAGGCGTGCCCGATCCTTCGACGGTTATCACTGCCTTATCCTTGCGCCTCTAGTTGTGCTTCTTGTTCTTCTTCTTCTAACTGCTGGATTCATCGTCATCCTCTGAGTCGATGTCGACGCATTCTTCCTCTCCAGGGAGTTTCCTTCCCTCCTCCACCCGAGCACATTTGTCCACCAAGGTGTAAAGTTCCTTCACAGTCTTGGGCAATCGAACATTCATATTGGAACGTATCCTGCGGTTCTGCACATTGGATTGGAAGGCAGCTATCACGGCCGCCGGGTGGATATCTGGGATATTTCTATGGACTCTGCTGAATCACTACAAATACTTGTGTAGAGTCTCTCCTTATTTCTGTTGGAGCAGCTGCAAGTCACTGGGCCGTCCTGGTTCTTGATGGCCGCCCGTGAAGGCGCCAATGAACTCATGGCACAGCTCAGCCCATGTTCAAATGGAGTTCTCCGGCAGGTGCATCAGCCAAGACCTCACATTGGACTTGAGTGTCAAAGGGAAGTAGTTGGCGAACAACTTCTCATCTCTTCCCCCGGCAGCCTGAACATCGATGGTGTAGACGCTCAAGAACTCTGTTGGGTTCAGTCTCCCATCATACTTCTCGGGTATCTCTGGCTTGAACGTGCGAGCGGACAGCCAACGGACTTGCCGCAGCTCACGGGTGAAGGCAGGGCACCCAACCTCGAAAAGCAGGCACCCGCTACCCTCGAGCATAGGCTCATCGACGTCGGGGCCATCCCACCCATTGGTCCGCAGAGGTCGCCGCGGCATCGCTCGACAACGACGTGTGCGCCTCCCCTCCGCCTGTCCTCCGGGGCTTGCCGTTGGCCTTGATGTGCTCGAGGGTCGGAAGAGACCATCGAGACGTTGCCGGGTTCTTGATTTCGTGGCTCCCGTGTTGATGGCCGTGGTGGGGAGTACACAATGGGGTGGCCCCTTCCGTACGGCCAGCAGCGCGAGCCGCCATCTTCGCCTGGGGAGGCCGCGGCGGGCCAGCTCCCTATCAGCCCCAGCCTCAGCGAAGCCAATCAGACACTGAATGGTCGCTCTCCACTCACCCATCTGATCGGCCGCCGACAGGAACCTCAACAGCAGCTGGGCCCGTGCCATGGCCATCGTAGCGGTGCTTCGCATTGGTGATGATGATGTAGACCGCATCGTTGCCTGGCTTCTGACGGTGCCGGCGGCGACGGTGACACGCCCTCGCTGTTGCGAGCTAGCCGCTTGGATGGCATGGTGATGTGGTCAAGGCTCTTGAGGGCAAGTGGCTTCATTAGGCACAGTGGTTGGGTCAACTCGCTCCGGGGGAGGCGCCCGCCCTACGGTCGCGCCCGTGACGGGGGCGGCCGGAGGGTGGCGATTCGCCCCAGACCGGGTGCCACCACTGCAGTTGTACCCTTCGGTGAGTGGAAGAGGTACAGACGGAATAACCCCTTCGTTCGTACCTCGCGGAGCATGACCGCTGGGATGGTGCGGATGCTGCTCTCCTCCGGTGTCTTCCGCTCCTGCTTTGGCCATGGGGGACGTGGTGACAACGCCGCCTGCGCCACCGCGTACTCCGCAACACCCACATGCTCGTGCGCCTCCACATTCCCCGCGGCATCGGCGACCGCGGGTGGAGGAGCCTCCGAGGTGGACGGGTGAGCTGCGGCAGTGCACTTCTTCTTGGGCGCCATAGTCGATGGAGCCATCGATGATGAAAATGGTGATGAAGATGACGCGCTACTCACACTTTCGGGTTTGTGCAAGTGATCCCCCTACGTGGCGCGCCAAAGAAGTCATGGGAAAGCACGACCACCAATGGGACCAAGAGCCCCTTTCTGGTTCGACGGGGGGATGGCACGTTTCACAAAGAGCGGAGGAGCGTGGAATAGCACGGCAGAGATCACGCGGGCAGTTTTTGCCCAGGTTCTGGCTGCCGTGAGGCGTAAAACCCTACTCCTGCTTTGGTGGATTGATGGTGGAAAAGATGATGGCGAGCGCAGCACGTTTTCCTGGCAGGATTGCCTCGGGGCCAGAACGGCTATGCGCGTATGGCTCTCTGAGGGTTCTTGTCAGCCAATCAACTAACCAACCCCTTCTAAGGTTGCCATGAGCCTCCTTTTTATAGATTAAGGGGTCACCACGGTGGCAAATCAGTCATTACGCACTGATTAGATAGCAAACACTGCTATCAGACCTAACTCTGCGGTCTGATAGAGTGCATTAAATGCATCGCTCAGCGTCACATCATAGCTCGCCCGGCAGGCCCTGTCGGGCCGTTTTGCCAGCTTTGCGCCTGCTTGCTTGTCACATCCCAGGACGGTTGTCATATAGAGGTATTTGTTGTAGGAAGTGGCTGCCATGTGGCAAATAGCAGCCACTTAGTGTCTTTGCGGCTTGACACCGCACTAATTGACGACTTGGGTTGGTTGTGAGGTGGAGCGGTGGCGTGGCTTGCCCCCGCTTGCCCCGGAAGGCCTACCGGGACGATCTGGAAGCTTGCTTCCGGATCAAACCCAACCTTGCCAGGCTCGCCTGCCCGGCAAAGGAGGTTCTTTCCTTAGCGATAACTTGCTCTTCTGGCTCTTCTTGGTCTTCCTTATCAGTACTTCGATCCTTCAAAGGACTGGTCCATTGCTCTTTGATCTGATCTTGGTGTTGTGATCATGTTCTCATGCCTGTGCATAGTCTGGGCGACGGACCCAGGGTTTGTTGCACCGACACTTGTGGTGGCAAATTAATAAAAGCGACTGACTGCATAGTAAAGGTTGCTATCGTAAGGGGCAATATAATGTGACATTCCTTTGAATTAGGAGCTTTTACATCCAAAAACAAAAAGCACATGATGCTACCTCTTGAGCATGCGTTGGTTTTGTCAGATTTTGGGTTCTGGCAAAACCCTTGAGGTTTGAACATTTGCGTGCGTGCGAAGATCTCCCCCTACCTAATCACACTCTCAACCTCGCCGCGATCTCAAAGGCTTAGCTCGATCAACTCGCAACACAAGAGACACGAGATTTATACTGGTTCGGGCCACCATTGTGGTGTAATACCCTACTCCAGTGTGGTGGTGGTGGATTGCCTCTTGGGCTGAGGATGAACAGTACAAGTGGAAGAACAGCCTCCTGAGGTGAGGTGTTCTTGTGCTCGGTGAGCGTGTGGGTGAGGATTGCTCAAGATGAGTTTGAGATGCCTCCTACTGTGGTCGCTAGTCCTATTTATAGAGGCCCTGGTCCTCTCCCCAAATATTGAGCGGGAAGGGACCCAAAAACGGCCAATTTGAAGGGGGGCAGCTAGTACAAGCTATCCTGAGAAAAGTGGTCTTCGCCTGCCAAACGCTTTGGTGGTGATGCCGTCTTGGGCTCCACGGTGACCTCCGTCCTGCTGTCCTGCTGGTCATGGTCTTATAGCATCGATATGGAAACCTTTGCCTGATGCCTCGGTACTCCGCGCATGCGCATGCCTCCTTAGCACCAAAGAGGAAACGATGACGCTGTGCGCGCTGGTGCCCGCCTAGCGCCCGCCTGGTCTTTGTTGTCATGGCTGACGTCGTAGGAACCTCGCGAGGTTCGCCTTGCCTTGATCTCTCCGCCCCTCATGAGCCAGCCTGGTGAGGCCGCCCCTGAGGAGGTCTTGTGTCATCCGCCTCGCGAGGCTTGGCCCCTCGCGAGGGTCTTTAGTGTTTGTTGGTGACGACGGGCCCTACTGGGCCGCTGGTGGAGCCACGCCGTGGCCCGCAGGCAGGCAAGTCTGGAGTCCCCCGTTCCTAGGACGCCGATAGTAGCCCCCCGGCCCAAGGCGCGCTCGGACTTGGCTTCGAGGCGAAGCCAAAGGGCAAGTGCGGAGCACCGCGGTCCCCAACAGCCTGCGGCCTTGTTTGACACGTGGCGATTGATTGGACGTGGGCGTCTCCACTTCCCCATGCTGCCTCGACAACTGCCCGACTTGACGAGTCCCTGCTACGTGCAAGGAAAAACCATCATTACCTGTGATCGTGGGGGGCACTGGTTGGCCTTCTCCTGCTATAAATGAGGAGGGGGCAGAGCCCCCGTCGCCCATCTCTTCCCATTCTGCTCGCTTCTCCTTCCTTGATCCATTGCCAGTAGCGACTCCCACGACGCTTGCGAAGAGGTTTTCGGCCGCGGAGAAGGGGAAGGCTCGCCAGGAGGGGCCCGGCTCTCCGTCGTCCAAGCGTGGATGCGGTCGTGCTCGCAAGCACTCCGCGACCCCCACCACCCCCCCCCCCCCCCGCGGCCGCGGCGGTGCCCCTTCCCGTGGTGGGAACCGCCTACGTCGAAGCAGCCCCGTTGATGAAGGGAGGCGCGCCATGGTCGCACGGCCTCCCCGGCCGTGCTTCCACTCGGCGGAGGTGCTGCCGGAGTTCGTGGTGTGGTTGGCGAACCCCGCTGGCTCCTGGCTTCAGCTCCCGCGCTTCTTCGCCGGCGAACTGCCGGCCACGGGTCCAGGCGGGCTCTGGCTGCAGGCGGATGGCTGTTGCAGCAAAGCTTCGTGGGTCGCGGTCGAGAGCTCCGTTGCCGGCAATGTGGCTCTGGCTCGCGGCTAGCAAACGTTTGCCCGCGCGTGTGGCCTGGGCAGGTGATGCACCCTCCACTTCAAACGACGGCAACGCGACCCTCTACGTGAGGGTGTTCGGAGAAGACGGCCGCCGCGCCGGGTGCTGCCTCGAGGACAACGACGGCGACGAAGTGCTTGGCCTTGGCGACGGTCGGGATGAGGGTGAGGAAGATCGCGCGCCCAGCTGCGGCGGTTCTTCCTCCGGCGACAGCTCCAGCAGTGGTGGCTACGACCAGCCGCCGCGCTCGCTTTTAAGGTGGCAGTGGGTCATCTCGCCGTCGCGCCCTAGTGAAGTGCGAGGAAGGGCCCGACTGAGCTCGGGAGAGCGTCATGGGCCCGTACTCGCGAGCTGCTGCGGGGGCACGCGCCACTTTTGTTTCGTTCCTCTTTTCCTTCCTGCATTGAGACAGACAAGTATGGGGCCCTATGGGGGCGTGCAACAAACTATGATTTCTAAGTTGTTATGTTGTGTTTATCATTCCCGTGCTGCGTCGCAATATCAATGTTTTATATAGGCACGTAGGAAAAACTTAGCTCGACGCGCTTGAAGTAGTTTCCACCTCGTGAGGCATGCGTTTCTCAGTACCTGGTGAGGAGGAACTGCAAAAAATGTTAGGAGATCCAAGCCCTGGTCGCGGGTGCCTCTGGCCACAACCCAATGCCTCGTATCGCGGTACCCGAGGGACACGGATTGAGAGAGGTGCGCCAGTTTGCGGCTCGAACGAGGGTGCCTCGTGAAAAAAAGGTCAAGACGCTCACGAGGGCACCTGGCCAGCCCCCTCGCGAAGGATGCCGAGAGAGTACAGGTCAAATAGAGAACCGAAGGCAGAAACAGAGGCAGAAGGCGTTGGAACCAAATCGGCAAGGAACACCGGAAAGAAAATTTCGATTAAAGAGGGGCGAGCCAACTACGAAAATCAAATGAAAAGCCGCGTCCGGCACCTAGTCTAGTCTTCTTTTCTTCTCACCGGCGCGGAGCTAAGTGCTGCATCTAGGACGTGGGACGGAGCCCCAGAGGCCTGAGGGCGGCACTCCTGAGACTCCGAGGCGTGTACAGCCCCACTCATTATTACGTGAGAATGTCACGAGCGGAGACCTTCATAGGCACTGGGCCTTCTTCAAACGGTCGGGACTTTCTTCATGGGTAGAAATTCCGGAGGTGCTGGATGTTCCAGGCGTTCTGGATGGGGATCCCGTCCTGTGTCTCCAGGCGCGCGGCGCCAGGCCTGGAGACATGGGCGACCCGAAACGGGCCCTCCCACATGGGCGAGAGATTGTGCAGCCCTTCCCTGGAGAGCACCCGCCTTAGGACAAGATCACACACCTTGAGTGTCCTGGAGCAGACGCCGCGGCAGTGGTACCGCCGCAGCGCCTACTGGTACCTCGCAACTCGGAGTGAGGCTTCACGGCGGTGCTCCTCCCCCAGCACGAGATCCATCCCCCGCATGGCGTCCTGCTGCGTTTCATCGAACGCCAGGACCCATGCGGAGCGATGCCTGACCTCGTGTGGGAGAACCGCTTCTGCTCCGTAAACGAGGAAGAACGGTGTCTCGTCTGTCGGCTTGGTGGCGGTGGTGCGAATGGACCACAGCACATACTGGAGCTCGTCGTGCCAGCCCCTACCACAGGCCTCGAGCTTCTTCTTGAAGGTCCTGGTCTTGAGGCCCCTCAAGACTTCCACGTTGGCGCGTTCGGCTGGACCATTGCTCCTGGGGTGTGCCACGGAAGCATAGCAGATCTGCGTTCCAAGGTTAGCACAATATGTTTTGAAGAGATTGCTAGTGAACTGTGAGCCGTTGTCGGTGATGATGCGGTTGGGCACCCCAAACCGGCTCACGAGACCTCTGATGAATTTGACCGCGGAACCGGCCGGGATGGTGCGGACAGCTTCTACCTCTGCCCACTTGGTGAACTTGTCGATGGTGACTTAGAGGTAGCGGTAACCCCCAGGCGCTCGAGGGAACGGGCCCAAGATATCCAGCCCCCAGACCGTGAATGGCCATGAGAGTGGGATGGTCTAGAGGCCCTGAGCCGGTTGATGGATCTGCTTGGCGTGGAACTGACAGGCCTCGCAGGACTTCACCAGCTCGGTCACGTCGTTGAGCGCCGTAGGCCAATAGAACCCGCTGCAAAACACCTTGCTGACGAGGGTCCATGACGATGAGTGGTGGCCACAGTCCCCGCCGTGTATGTTGCCTAGCAGCACTTTCCCTTGCTCCATGGAGATGCAACGCAGGGAAATGTCATTTGGCCACTTCCTGTATAACTCACCGTCCCGGATACAGTATGCCGTGGCCTGTTGGGCCACACGCTCCGTGACCTCCTCATTTTCGGGCAGTGTCCCTTGTGTCAGGTATTCCTTGAATTCCTCGGTCCAGCATCCCTCCTGAGGCTCGAGCACCAAGAGGAAGCACGCTCCCGAGGTCGGGCCACAGGCCGAGGCTCCCAAGGCAGGTGGTTGAGGCAGCTCCTCCCGAGATAGCGATGTTCTCGAGAGTGCCGGTGTTGCTGATGGTTTGAAGAGCTGCTCCTCGAAGATGCCATGCTCTTGGGGTAGGCGCTTGCATGCTCTTTTGGCGATGTCGTCGGCTTCCTTGTTGGTGCCACGGGGCACATGCTGCAGTTCCAGGCCCAAGAACTGCTTTTCCATCTTGCGTACCTCCCCAAGGTACGCCTCCATGTGCTCATCCTTCGGCTCATACACTTTGTTGGAGAAGTTGACGAGGAGCTGCGAGTTTCCCTTGATGGTGAGACGCTTCACCCTAGGGCCACCGCAGCCTTGAGGCCAGCTATGAGGCCCTCGTACTCTACTATGTTGTTGGAGACCTTCTCGCCCTGCTGGAAGCAGATCTGCACGGCGTAGCAGAGCTTGTCCCGGGTGGGCGAGATAAGCACTGCTCCAGCCCTCTCGCCCTGGCGTGAGAACGCGCCGTCGAAGTACATAACCCAGCCGTCCAGCGCTTCGCTCCCTAGAGATAGGGATTGGTTCTCGCCTGCTTCGAGCTCCGGGGCGCCGGTCCATTCTACCACAAAATCTGCGAGCGCAGCCCCCTTGATGACCCTGGTCATGCTGAACTCCAAGTCAAACGCTTGCAGCTCGATGTTCCATTCAGCAACTCGTCCGGCAGCATTGGGGCTTCTGAGCACTCTTTCCAGCGGGTAAGCCGAGACGACCTTGATGGGGTGACCCTGGAAGTAGTGGCGCTGCTTGCGTGAGGCCACCAGGAGCGCGAGCAGGATCTTCGGAGGCATGGGGTATCGTGCCCTCGCATCTCGTAGCACTGTGCTGACGAAGTACACCGGGTGCTCGATGAGGGCGGGAGAGCTGTCGGAATCTTCGGCTCCCGGGGGTTGAGGTGTCTCTTTGGGGTATTCGGCTTCAGGGGCTTGGCGGCCTGCCGAAGCAGCCGCAGCTTCAGGAGCATCGCCTTGCCGCCGCGCCACTTCGTCCGGCCTCGTGGTTCCACTTGGCGGGCCCTTGGCCTGGCACTCTTCCCTAAGGGCCACCAGCGCTGCGCTGGCGGAGTGGGGTGTGGCAGACAGGTAGAGCACCAAGGGCTCGAGAGGTCGAGGTGCCACCATCACTGGCGGGCTGGTCAAGTATCTCTTGAGGTCTTGAAATGCCAGGTCGGCCTCGGGGGTCCACTCAAACGGGCCCTTCTTCTTAATCAGTTTGAAGAACGGCAAGGCGCGCTCCCCCAGCTTGGAGATGAAACGCCCCAGCGAGGTCACACAGGCGGCAAGCTTCTGCATCTCCTTGAGGGTCTGTGGTGGGCTCATGTCTTCAATTACGTTGACCTTTTCCGGTTGGCCTCGATCCCCCTGTGGGACACAAGGAAACCCAGCAGCTTGCCTGAAGGGACACCGAACACACATTTCTTCGGGTTGAGCCACAAGTCCACCTGGCGTAGGCTCGCGAAGGCCTCCTCCAGGTCTTGGATCAAAGTTCTCGCCTCCCGAGACTTCACCACAATGTCGTCGACGTAGACCTCTGCGTTTCTCCCGAGCTGGCGTCCTAAGGCGATGTGCATCAGCCGCTGGAAGGTCGCTCCCACGTTGCACAGTCCGAAAGGCATGCAAGTATAGCAGTACACCCCACACGGGGTCAGGAAGGCCGTCTTCTCCACGTCTTCCACCGCCATCTTGATCTGGTGATACCCAGAGAATGCATCCAGGAAGCATAGCAGGTCGCACTCGGCGGTGGAGTCGACAATTTGGTCGATGCGCGGCAGTGGGAATGGGTCTTGAGGGCAGGCCTTGTTGAGGTTGGTGAAGTCGATGCACATGCGCTCCTTCCCTCCTTTCTTCGGCACGACGACAGGGTTCGCCAACCACTCTGGGTACCAGACTTCACGAATGACACCTGCCGCCTCCAGCTTGCGGGTTTCTTGGATGCTGAAGGTCTGTTTCTCCGCGGACTGTCGCCACGCCTTCTGCTTCAGAGGGCGCACGTTGGGGCACACTTTCAGATGATGCTCAATCACATCTCTCGGGACCCCAACTAGCTGCTTGGGCTCCCAGGCGAACACTTCCTTGTTTGCCCTCAGGAAGTCCACCAGCGCCCTTTCCTGATCTGGGGCGAGGTGAGCGCCTATGGTAAAGGTGGCGCCTGAGGCCCCTTCCTCGTCGATCGGTATTTGTTTCGTCCTGGCTTGGCCTTGAGTGAATAGCTGCTTCTTCTTGGTTGGCGCAGCCCCCTTGGCTCTGGGTTCAGCCTTGCCGGCCGAACAGGCCGGCGCCACGGCCTTGAAGGCGAGTTTGAGGGCCTCCAAGGCTTCCTTGGTGTCCCCAGCCACGGTGAGGACGGACTTGCTCCCCAGCATCTTCATGAGGTTGTAGGCAGGATGAGTCGCCGCCATGAACTGAGCCAGAGCCGGGTACCCGAGAATAGCGTTGTACGGGAGGCCGATGCGGGCGATGTCGAAGTCAATCGACTCGGTGCGGTAGTTGTCGCGGGTGCCGAAGGTCACGGGAAGCCGGATCTGCCCCAGGGGGCTGGAGGAGCCGCCGCCGACGCCGGAGAAGGACTTGCTGGGGTGGAGCCGCTCGAGTGGTATGTGAAGGAGGCTGAAGGCCTCCACTGAGAGCACGTTGAGGCCGGCGCCGCCGTCGATGAGGGTCTTGGTGACGGCTACGTGGCAGATGGTGGACGTGCAAAGCACTGGGAGCACGCCCGAGCCGACGGTGGTGACGGGGTGGTCTCCTGAGTCGAAGGTCAGGTCGGCCTTGGGTGCTACCCAACCAAGGGGAGCCCCCTGCCGCGCGGAAATGGCGCTGATCTGGCGAAAGAACGGCTTTACATGGCGATCTGACGGCGGTGCTTGCGAGCCGCCGAGGAGGGCCGCGACCGCATGGGGCGCTGGTGCCACGAAGCACGCGGCGAGGAGGTCGCGCAACTCCTCCCAAGATGCCACCCTGGATCCGGGGAGGTTGAGCAGCCAGGCACGCGGCACGCCAGTGAGGGCCATGGGAAGCCAGTTGGCCATGACCTTGTTGACGCCCCCGGCCTCAAGGACGGCCTCCTCGTATGCCAACAGGAAAGCCACCGGGTCCGCCACGCCGTCATAGCGCGGTGGCATCTCTAGCTTGAACTTGGGTGGCCTCCGCACCTGTCGTAAGGCGGGGGTCAAGGCTCAGAGCCCCCTGGCCCCGCCGCTGGCATCGGTCGTCAGAGCGGGAAGCGCGGCGCCTGCTATGGGGGCGAAGCGCGGTGGTGGCGAAGCGCAGATCGACGGAAGGAAAGCTCCGGCGCACCCCTACCTGGCGCGCCAAATGTCGGATTTCGGGTTCCAGCAAAACCCTTGAGGTTCGAACACTGGGGTGCGTGCAAAGATCTCCCCCTACCTAATCACACCCTCAACCTCGCCGCGATCTCAAAGGCTTAGCTCGACGAACTCGCAACACAAGAGACACGAGATTTATACTGGTTCGGGCCACCGTTGTGGTGTAATACCCTACTCTAGTGTGGTGGTGGTGGATTGCCTCTTGGTCTAAGGATGAACAGTACAAGTGGAAGAACAACCTCCTGAGGTGAGGTTTTCTTGTGCTCGGTGAGCGTGTTGGTGAGGATTGCTCAAGATGAGTTCGAGATGCCTCCTACTATGGTGGCTAGTCCTATTTATAGAGGCCCTGGTCCTCTCCGCAAATATTGAGCGGTAAGGGAGCCAACAACGGTCAATTTGAAGGGGGACAACTAGTACAAGCTATCCTGACAAAAGTAGTCTTCGCCTGCCAAAGGCTTTGGTGGTGACGCCGTCTTGGGCTCCACGGTGACCTCCGCCCTGCCGTCCTGCTGGTCTTGGTCTCGTAGCACCGATATGGCAACCTTTGCCTGATGCCTCGGTACTCCGTGCCTGCGCTTCCCTCCTTAGCACCAAAGAGGAAACGAGGATGCTATGCGCTGGTGCCCGCCTGGCGCCAGCCTGGTCTTGGTCGTCATGGATGACATCGTAGGAACCTCGCGAGGTTCACCTTGCCTTGATCTCTCCTCCCCTAACTAGCCAGCCTAGTGACGCCGCCCCTGAGGAGGTCTTGTGTCGTCCGGCTCGCGAGGCTTGGCCCCTCGCGAGGGTCTTGAGTGTTTGTTGGTGACGACGGGCCGTACTGGTCCGCTGGTGGAGCCACGCCGTGGGCCGCAGGCAGGCAAGTCTGGGGACCCCCGTTCCCAGGACGCAGACAGGTTTTTCCTTGAAGAGGAAAGGGTGATGCACCAAAGTAGCGTAAGTATTTCCCTCAGTTTTTGAGAACCAAGGTATGAATCCAGTACACGCAAGTCACCTAGTACCTGCACAAACAATCAAGAACCTTGCAACCAACACGGTAAAGGGGTTCTCAATCCCTTCAAGGCCAATCGCAAAAGTGAGATCTGATAAAGATAGTAAGATAAATATTTTTTGTATTTTTGTTGTATAGATTGAAAAGTAAAGATTGCAAAATAGTAAACAAGAATTGTAGATCGGAAACTTATATGATGGAAAATAGACCCGGGGGCCATAGGTTTCACTAGTGGCTTCTCTCATGATAGCATATATTACGGTGGGTGAACAAATTACTGCCGAGCAATTGATAGAAAAGCACATCGTTATGAGAATATCTAGGCATGATGTCCGTGTCAAGTAGACCGAAATGATTCTGCATCTACTACTATTACTCCACACATCGACCGCTATCCAGCATGCATCTGGAGTATTAAGTTCAAAAGAACAGAGTAACACATTAGGCAAGATGACATGATGTAGAGGGATAAACTCAAGCAATATTATATAAACCCCATCTTTTTATCCTCGATGGCAACAATACAATACGTGCCTTGCTGCCCCTGCTGTCACTGGGAAAGGACACCGCAAGATTGAACCCAAAGCTAAGCACTTCTCCCATTGCAAGAAAGATCAATCTAGTAGGCCAAAATAAATCGCTAATTCGAAGAGACTTGCAAAGATAACAAATCATGCATATACGAATTCAGAGAAGAACCAAATATTATTCATAGATAAACTTGATCATAAATCCACAATTCATCGAATCTTGGCAAACACACCGCAAAAGATTATTACATCGAATAGATCTCCAAGAACATCGAGGAGAACTTTCTATTGAGAACCAAAGAGAGAGACAAGAAGCCATCTAGCTAATAACTATGGACCCGAAGGTCTGTGGTAAACTACTCACACATCATCGGAGAGGCTATGGTGTTGATGTAGAAGCCCTCCGTGATCGATTCCCCCTCCAGCGGAGCGCCGGAAAAGGCCCCAAGATGGGATCTCACGGGTACAAAAGGTTGCGTCGGTGGAAAAGTGGTTTCGTGGCTATCCTGGATGTTTTTAGGGTATAAGGGTATATATAGGTGAAAGAAGTACGTCGGTGGAGCAACGACGGGCCCACGAGGGTGGGAGGCGCGCCTACCCCCCTGGGCGCGCCCTCCTGCCTCATGGCCGCCTCGTTGCGTCTCTGACTTTCACTCAAGTCTCCTGGGTTGTGTTTGTTCCAAGAAAGATCCTCGCGAAGGTTTCGTTCTGTTTTGATTCTGTTTGATATTCCTTTTCTACGAAACACTAAAATAGGCAAAAAAAACGGAAACTGACACTGGGCCTCCGGTTAATAGGTTAGTCCCGAATATACTATAAAAGTGCATATTAAAGCCCATTAAACATCCAAAATAGATAATATAATAGCATGGAAAAATCAAAAATTATAGATACGTTGCAGACGTATTAAGCATCCCCAAGCTTAATTCCTGCTCGTCCTCTAGTAGGTAAATGATAAAAAAGATTTTTTGATGTGGAATGCTACCTAGCGTAATTTTCAATATAATTTTCTTTATTGTGGCATGAATGTTCCGATCCGAAAGATTCAAGAAAAAAGTAATCATGTCTTCTCAAAATAACATGGCCAGAGAAAGTTCATCCCTACAAAATCATATAGTTTGGTTATGCTCCATGTTCGTCACACAAAATGCTCAAATCATGCACAACCCCGATGACAAGCCAAGCAATTGTTTCATACTTTAGTATTTTCAAACTTTTTCAACTTTCACGCAATACATGAGCGCGAGCCATGGACATAGCACTATAGGTGGAATAGAATGGTGGTTGTGGAGAAGACAAAAAGGAGGAAGATGGTCTCACATCAACTAGGTGTATTAATGGGCTATGGAGATGCCCATCAATAGATATCAATGTGAGTGAGTAGGGATTGCCATGTAACGGATGCACTAGAGCTATAAATGTATGAAAGCTCAACAAAAGAAACTAAGTGGGTGTGCATCCAACTTGCTTGCTCACGAAGACCTAGGGCATTTGAGGAAGCCCATTGTTGGAATATACAAGCCAAGTTCTATAATGAAAATTCCCACTAGTATATGGAATTGACAATATAAGAGACTCTCTATCATAAAGATCATGGTGCTACTTTGAAGCACAAGTGTGGAAAAAGGATAGTAACATTGCCCCTTCTCTATTTTTCTCTCATCATTTTTGGGCCATCTCTTTTTTTATTTGGCCTTTCTCCTTTTTTTATTTGGCCTTTTTTTGGCCTTTCATTTTTTACCTCACATAGGACAAATGCTCTAATAATTATGATCATCACACTTCTATTCATTTACAACACAAGGATTACAACTCGATACTAGAACAAAATATGACTCTATATGAGTGCCTCCGGCGGTGTACCAGGATGGGAAATGAATCCAGAGTGACATGTATGAAAAATTCTGAATGGTGGCCTTGCCACAAATACGATGTCAACTACATGATCATGCAAGGCAATATGACAATGATGAAGCGTGTCATAATAAACGGAACGGTGGAAGGTTGCATGGCAACATATCTCGGAATGGATATGGAAATACCATAATAGGTAGGTATGGTTGCTGTTTTGAGGAAGGTATATGGTGGGTTTATGGTACCGGCGAAAGCTGCGCGGTACTAGAGAGGCTAGCAATGGTGGAAGGATGACAGTGCGTATAATCCATGGGCTCAACATTAGTCATAAAGAACTCACATACTTATTGCAAAAATTTACAAGTCATCAAAAACCAAGCACTACGCGCATGCTCCTAGGGGGATAGATTGGTAGGAAAAGACCATCGCTCGTCCCCGACTACCACTCATAAGGATGATAATCAAAGAAACACCTCATGCTTCAAATTTGTTACACAACGGTTACCATACGTGCATGCTACGGGACTTGCAAACTCAACACAAGTATTTCTCAAATTCACAAATACTCAACTAGCATGACTCTAATATCACCATCTTCATATCTCAAAACAATCATCAAGTATCAAACTTCTCATAGTATTCAAGGCACTCTATACCCATCTTGGATGCCTATCATATTAGGACTAATTTTATAGCCAAAGAAAATTACCATTATGTTCTAAAAGACTCTAAAAATAATGTAAGTGAAGCATGAGAGATCAATAATTTCTATAAAATGAAACCACCACCGTGCTCTAAAAGATATAAGTGAAGCACTAGAGCAAAATTATCTAGCTCAAAAGATCTAAGTGAAGCACATAGAGTATTCTAATAAATTCCGATTCATGTATGTCTCTCCCAAAAGGTGTGTACAGCAAGGATGATTGTGGTAAACTAAAAAGAAAAGACTCAAATCATACAAGACGCTCCAAGCAAAACACATATCATGTGGTGAATAAAAATATAGCCTCAAGTAAAGTTACCGATAGACGAAGACGAAAGAGGGGATGCCTTCCGGGGCATCCCCAAGCTTAGGATTTTGGTTGTCCTTGAATTTTACCTTGGGGTGCCTTGGGCATCCCCAATGTCAGGCTCTTGCCACTCCTTATTCCAAAATCCATCAAATCTTTACCCAAAAACTTGAAAACTTCACAGCACAAAACTTAACAGAAAATCTCATGAGCTCCGTTAGTATAAGAAAACAAACCACCACTTTAAGGTACTGTAGTGAAATCATTATTTATTTATATTGGTGTTAAAAATACTGTATTCCAACTTCTCTATGGTTCATACCCCCGATACTAGCCATAGATTCACTAAAATAGGCAAACAACATACGAAAAACAGAATCTGTCAAAACAGAACAGTCTGTAGCAATCTGATTCATACGCATACTTCTGTAACTCCAAAAATTCTGAAATAAATTGGTGCACGTGATGCATTTATCTATTAATCATCTGCAAAAAGAATCAACCTAAAATCACTCTCCACTAAAAAATGGCATCTATTGTCGTGAGCGCAAAAGTTTCTGTTTTTTACAGCCAGATTGCAAAGACTTCACCCATGTCTTCCCAAAGGTTCTACTTGGCACAGACACTAATTAAAATATAAAACCACATCTAACCAGAAGCTAGATGAATTATTTATTAGTAAACAGGAACAAAAAGCAAGAAACAAAAATAAAATTCAGTTGCCTCCAAACAAGCGCTATCGTTTAACGCCCCTAGCTAGGCATGAAAACAAGAATAGATCTAGGTATTGTTATGTTTGGTATGCAATCCATAAGCGGCTCTCATAACAGATTCATAAGGTAATTTAATTTTCTTTATAGGAAAGTGTTCCATGCCTTTCCTTAACGGAAATTGGAATCTAATATTTCCTTCTTTCATATCAATAATTGCACCAATCGTTCTAAGGAAAGGTCTACCAAGAATAATAGGACATGTAGGATTGCAATCTATATCAAGAACTATGAAATCTACAGGCACATAATTCCTATTAGCAACAATAAGAACGTCATTAATTCTTCCCATAGGTTTCTTAATGGTGGAATCCGAAAGGTGCAAATTTAAAGAACAATCATCAAATTCACGGAAACCTAACACATCACACAAAGTTTTTGGAATCATGGAAACACTAGCACCCAAATCACACAAAGCATAGCATTCATAATCTTTAATCTTAATTTTAATAGTAGGTTCCCACTCATCATGAAGTTTTCTAGGAATAGAAACTTCTAGTTCAAGCTTTTCTTCATAAGATTACATTAAAGCATCAACGATATGTTTAGTGAAAGCTTTATTTTGATCATAAGCATGAGGAGAATTCAACACGGATTGCAACAAGGAAATACAATCTATCAAAGAGAAATTATCATAATTAAATTCCTTGAAATCCAAAATAGTGGGTTCATTACTAAGTAAATTTTTGATCTCTTCAATCCCACTTTTGTTAATTTCAGCATCAAGATCTAAAAACTCCGAATCATTGGAACGCCTTTTAACTAAAGTTGACTCATCTCCAGTCCCATCTTTATCAAGATTCATATTGGAAAACAAAGATTTGAGTCACATCAATTACTTTTAGATCTTCATCATTATTGTTGCCTCGATCTTCCGGTTTAGCGGCCACCTTTTTAACTAAGGTGGCATGCTTATCCGAAATTTGGCCTACTAAATTTTCAAGCTGGGCAAACTGAGGTTTCAAACCATAAAATTCCTTAGACATGTCATCAAGCTCTTTATTCATGTATTCCATAAAGCTTTTTCGTTCTTTAAGCTCATTTCTGAAGAAATTATTATGCTCAAACTGCAAAGACATAAAGCTTCTAACGTTGTTTTCAATTTATTCCAACCTTCTAAGGTGAGGATCAATGCTTTTTGGTAAAGCCATCAGAGCAAATAGGCACACAAACACCCAAGGACACAAGAAGCAGGCAAAAAGAGATGAACGGAAAAGAGGCGAATAAAACGACAAAGGTGAAGTGGGGGAGAGGAAAACGAGAGGCGAATGTCAAATAATGTAATGCGAGGGACAAGAGTTTGTGATGGGTACTTGGTATGTCTTGACTTGAGCGTAGATCTCCCTGACAATGGTGCCAAAGATGGCTAGTTGACGGGAGATCAAATCTTGACTTGACTTGGCACAAATCTCCCCGACAACGGCGCCAGAAATCCTTCTTGCTACCTCTTGAGCATGCGTTGGTTTTCCCTTGAAGAGGAAAGGATGATGCAGCAAAGTAGCGTAAGTATTTCCCTCAGTTTTTGAGAACCAAGGTATCAATCCAGTAGGAGATAACACGCAAAGCACCTAGTACCTGCACAAATAATCAAGAGCCTTTCAACCAACGCGATAAAGGTGTTGTCAATCCCTTCACGGCCAATCGCAAAAGTGAGATGTGATAAAGATAGTAAGATAAATATTTTTGGTATTTTTGTTGTATCGATTAAAAAGTAAAGATTGCAAAATAGTAAACAAGAATTGTAGATCAGAAACTTATATGATGGAAAATAGACCCCGGGGGCATAGGTTTCAGTAGTGGCTTCTCTCATGATAGCATATATTACGGTGGGTGAACAAATTACTGCCGAGCAATTGATAGAAAAGCGCATAGTTATGAGAATATCTAGGCATGATCATGAATATAGGCATCACGTCCGTGTCAAGTAGACCGAAATGATTCTGCATCTACTACATTTACTCCACACATCGACCGCTATCCAACATGCATCTAGAGTATTAAGTTCATAAGAACAGAGTAACGCATTAGGTGAGATGACATGATGTAGAGGGATAAACTCAAGCAATATGATATGATGTAGAGGGATAAACTCAAGCAATATGATATAAACCCCATCTTTTTATCCTCGATGGCAACAATCCAATACGTGCCTTGCTGCCCCTGCTGTCACTGGGAAAGGACACCACAAGATTGAGTCCAAAGCTAAGCACTTCTCCCATTGCAAGAAAGATCAATCTAGTAGGCCAAACTAAACCGATAATTCGAAGAGACTTGCAAAGATAACAATTCATGCATATAAGAATTCAGAGAAGAACCAAATATTATTCATAGCTAACTTGATCATAAATCCACAATTCATCAGATCTCGGCAAACACACCGCAAAAGAGTATTACATCGAATAGATCTCCAAGAACATCGAGGAGAACTTTGTATTGAGAACCAAAGAGAGAGAAGAAGCCATCTACCTAATAACTATGGACCCGAAGGTCTGTGGTAAACTACTCACACATCATGGAGAGGCTATGGTGTTGATGTAGAAGCCCTCCATGATCGATTGCCCCTCCGGCGGAGCGCCGGAAAAAGCCCCAAGATGGGATCTCACGGGTACAGAAGGTTGCGGCGGTGGAAAAGTGGTTTCGTGGCTCTCCTGGATGTTTTTAGGGTATAAGGGTATATATAGGCGAAAGAAGTACGTCGGTGGAGCAACGAGGGGCCCACGAGGGTGGGGGCGCGCCTACCCCCCTCCCCCCTGGGCGTGCCCTCCTGCCTCGTGGCCGCCTCGTTGCATCTCTGACTTTCGCTCCAAGTATCCTGGGTCGCGTTTGTTCCAAGAAAGATCCTCGCGAAGGTTTTGTTCTGTTTGGATTCCGTTTGATATTCCTTTTGTACGAAACACCGAAATAGGCAAAAACAGAAACTGACACTGGGCCTCCGGTTAATAGTTAGTCCCAAAAATAATATAAAGGTGCATATTAAAGCCCATTAAACATCCAAAACAGATAATATAATAGCATGGAACAATCAAAAATTATAGATACGTTGGAGATGTATCACATGACAACCCCTGCTTCCCTCTGCGAAGGGCCTAACTTTTACTTTTCTGAATTTACTTTTTATGCAAGAGTCAATAGTGTTCTCTCTTCCTTTTTATTCTTCCCTTTTGCAAGCATCATGTGGTGGGGAAAGATCTCGGCACATATATCCAGTTGGATATGAGTGATCATGAGTTATTATTGTTGACATCACCCCTGAGGTGAATAAGTTGGGAGGCGAAATTATAAGCCCCTATCTTTCTATGTGTCTGGCCGAAACTTTTTGCTCCATATATATTTTGTGAGTGTTACCAATCATAGAAGACTAAATGGTAGTCGAGTATGTGGACTTGCTAGAAAGCTCCAACATGAGACCCTTCCTAAAAATATGATGAATTGCAATTGCATTGTTGACTGAGAACATAGTTTGTTAGTTTTAAGAAAGTTTATGCATTATACTTCGATGTTGTGATGAATTATTACTTGCTCATGAGAAGTTTTATGATAATAAATATTGTTGTTATAATATTGATCATGATGCTACTATGTTCGTATTTTGTTTTTATCAACACTTCTCTATCTAAACATGTGGACATGATTTTTGATATCGGCTTTTACTTGAGGGCAAGCGAGGTCTAAGGTTGGGGGTGTTGATACGTCCATTTTGCATCATGTATTCCTACTATTATTTATAGTGTTTTAGATAAATATAACACTTTGTCGAGCAATTCTAATGCCTTTTCTCTCATAATATGCAAGGTTTACACAATGAGGGAGATTGACAGGAGTTGGAATTCTGAACCTGAAAAAGCTATGTCAGAGATACCTATTCTGCACATCTTCAAATTAGCTGAAATTTTACAAAGATTTATTTTGGAGTATATAAAAATTATTGGAGAAAAGAAATACCAGAGGGGGGCCAC
Source organism: Aegilops tauschii subsp. strangulata (assembly GCF_002575655.3). Lineage (NCBI taxonomy): Eukaryota > Viridiplantae > Streptophyta > Magnoliopsida > Poales > Poaceae > Aegilops > Aegilops tauschii. Next base: position 269,742,377 of record NC_053037.3, on the reverse strand, counting down.
CCAGGTGCCCACTAGGCACCAGGGCCCGCCTACCCCCTGTCGCACCCTGGTGGGTAGTGGGGCCCCTGGCCATCCTCCAGTGCCCATCTTGTGGTATATAAGCCCATTTGCCCTAGAAAAAAAAGGAGACAACTTTCGGGATCGAGCACAACCGTCTCGGGGAGGAAATTGGGCAGGAGCACTTTTGCTCTCCGGCGGAGAGATTCCGCTGGGGATACTTCCCTCCGGGAGGGGGAGATCAAATCCATCCTCCTCACCAACAACCCTCTCATCATGGGAGGACCAATCTTCATCAACATCTTCAGCACCATCCCATCTCAAACCCTAGTTCATCTCTTGCATTCAGTCTTTGTACCAAAACCTCGGATTGGTACCTCTGGGTTGCTAGTAGTGTTTATTACATCTTGTAGTTGATGCTAGTTGGTTTATTTGGTGGAAGATCATATTTCGTATCAATTATGCTATTCAATACCCCTCTGATCTCGAGCATGAATATGTTTTGTGAGTAGTTACTTTTGTTCTTGAGGACATGGGAGAAGTCTTGCCATAATTAATCATGTGAATTTGGTATTTGTTCAATATTTTGATGATATGTATGTTATTGATTCCCTTAGTGGTTGTCAGATTCAGGGCTCCGCAGACCCAAGAAGGTTCGAACTCTAGGGTGTGTGCAATGATCTCAACCTCTCAAGCTCAGAGCCCGTCACCCCACAACCTAGCCTAGCCGGATTCGCGTGAACTAGGGAGAAGATGAACGCGGTAGTTTACCCAGGTTCGGGCCACCTTGCGGTGTAAAACCCTAGTCCTGCTTTGTGCTGGATTGCCCTCACGAGGGGCTGAGGATCAACTAGTACAAAGGATGAACAACCTCACGAGGGCTGCTCTGGTGAAGGTGGAAAGGGTTGGATCGGATCTGGATCCCCTCTACGGTGGTGGCTAATCTATATTTATAGTGGCCTTGGTCTTCTTCCCGCGAAACTTAGGCGGGAAGGGATCCCACAGTTGCCAATTTGAAAGGGGACAAGTAGTACATCTAATCCTGATGAAAGGTGGTCTTCGCCTGCAAAGCTTCTGGTCGTGACGCAGCGGTGGACTCGGTGACGACCTCCACCTTGCCGAGCCCGTGGTCTTGGTCTTGTAGCACCGGAATGGAAACCTTTGGGAGATTTCTCGGGAACCCACGTATGTCCTTGACTCCTTAGCACCAAAGAGGAAACTGCCTCCTCAGCGCCCGCTGGCGCCCGCCTGGCCTTGGTCGTCATGGCTCATGTCATCGTAGCCTCGTGAGGTAGGGTACCTGCATAGAATCCCCACTCCTCGGGAGGCCACTCCCTTGGGAGGTCTTGGTGTCGTCCGCCTCACGAGGCTTGGCCCCTCACGAGGGTCTTGTCTTGCTGGTCTTGCAGACGGGCCGTACCAGGCTGTCGAGGGAGCCATGTCGTGGGCTGCAGGCAAGCAAGTCTAGGGACCCAGGGTCCCGGAACGCCGATAGTAGCCCCCGCGCCCAAGGCGTGCTCGGGCTAGCTTCGAGGCAAAGCCAAGGGGAAAGGGTGAAGCACCGCGGGCCCCAATCACTTGCGGGCCAGGCTGACGCGTGGCGCCTGACGGGACGCGGATGCCTCCGCTCCCCCTCGTCGCCCCGGCAACTGTTGGGACTCACAAAAGACTGGCTCGCATCACCAGGCCATCATTACTCCTTCTCGCCTTGCATCAGATCCCCTTTCCTCCGCCAAGGACCTCTTCAGATCCAATCGAGCTCGGCTTCCCCTTCCCTTCTCCAACTCCGGTGCCGGTGTATTCGCAGAGGGCGCCCAAGAATTTGAAACCCGCGGCGCAAGCCGCAAGCTCTTCCTCCTCTGTTGTGCTTGCACTCAACGCGTCCTCCATCACCGAGGAGGGGCACCTCGCCTTGGTGCTCCCATACACGGCAAGTGACGAGAACGAGTGGAAGGAGACTGTGATCTGGGTCGGCTCTGCCGAGCAACGGACTTTAGCGCGGACGGTTTACCCCTTCTTCCTCCACAACATATTCACGGGGCTCGTCCCCCCTCTTTTTGAGTTCTTCACAGCCCTCCTCCACCACTACCATGTCCAGGCCCTGCCCAACTCCATCCTCCTCTTGTCCACATTTGCCTTCTACTGTGAGGCCTTCGTCGGCGTGAGGCCCTCCGCCACTCCTCTGAGCCACCGCTCCGGCTGCGTATCCTTCGTCGCGGTCCACAAGAGCAACATGCTCATGAAGGCCGGGAAGAAGGTGGAGAGCTTCCGGCGCCGCTCAGTCTTCATGGACACCAAGGGCCTCAACGAGCGGCTGGAGTTGCCGACCGAGTTGCCCAAACGGATCGAGAGGTGGTGCCACGAGAAGTTCTCCGACCCTCGGGCGGAGCACGTCCTGAGGAAGATGACCTCGGACATGGAAGCCAAGGTGCTGATGGGCGGCATGGTTGTGAAGGATTTCCTGACGCAGCGCCTGACCCTGCTCTAGTCGCACTCGCGCCCCATTTGAGAGTTCCAGGGCGCGGAGGACGATATCAGTCTGCTCTTGAAGAGCTTTACAGGCAAAGAGCTGGACAAGGCCATGAACACCCTACTCGAGGGTGAACCGGGGGACATCCCAGAGGCCTACTTCCCGCTGAGAGGGAGGCGTTGATCACCGCCATGCCTGTCTTCGACGACCTGGGGCTCGCGTCGCCCGAGCACCCCAACTCTCCGGTGCCGATGTCCTCTGGTGATAGAGTCGTCGAAGAGGGCGAGGAGGACTCGGAGGCGACCAAGGAAAACATGGCGGAGATCCCCCCACAGAGCGATCTTCTTCATAGAATCGCAAACGAGGACGACACCGATGAGCCCCCGGCCGAGGAATCCCCACGCTCCATCGGGGTCCTCGTGAGGTCCGGGGCCACTCCTCGGGCCCTGCGAAGGTCAGGCTGGGTGACCCCGAAGAAGAGCGGGGCGGCACCTCCTCCGAGGGGCGCGCCCCTTATCGTCGGGGCGGCCGCGGTTCCACAGGTTGTGGCCCCTCACACTACAAAAAAAAGACACATCCGTGACACTTTGGGCCGAACGATTTTTTTTCTTCATGCTTATGACACTTCTATGATGATAATTGTGACAAAACCCGGTATCATCATAGATGTGGTGGGCTCCTACTTCTATGACAAAAATGGGCTTTTCGTCCTGGGAGGGCCGGAGACGCAGCTGCATCACATTCTTTGGGTCATCCATGACGGAAAAAATCATGGTAGAAGCAAGGGCGAGGAAAATATCACGGAGTTTCGATTACGGTGGGTGGTCGGGGCCAAGCGATGCAGTGTGGTTTGCGCGTTTCTCTCATATATGCGCGCGTGTGCGAGGCGTTGGCTAACTACCCGAGCAATCGCACATTACTGAACCCGAGCAATCGTTCCCTTGGCTGTTAACTAAACCCAAGCAATTCATTCACTGCTGCTGCTAACTGAACCCGAGCGATTGATCATTGCTGCTGCTTACTGAAGCCGATCGAGCCGGTGTTGGGTTGCCTCTCAATGAATAGTGACCGTTGCTACCGTGCGCGCGGTACGTAGAACGAGTCGAGACATGGTGAGTTGAGCCGGTTGGTTGGCTGTGGATCAATAGTTCCCGGTGGGGGTTGGATGAATAGGACCCCGTGGTAGTAGGCCGTTGCCGCTGGATGAACAGGACCCCGAGGAGGCCGCCGCACCCCAGCCGGTTGGGGGTGGATGAATAGGACCCCGTGGAGGCTCTATGAACAGCAGCCGGTGGAGGCTGGATGAACAGTAGCCCGTGGAGGCCGGAGCGAGGAAGTAGACGGTTGATGAACAGGACCCCGTTTCAATCATAGGCGCTCCAACACAAGTCCGCTTCCTCCGTTTTGCGGTACGCCACACCCCTCCCGATCAACAGGACCCCGTTACGACCGTAGGCACTCGAACACAAGTCTGTTTCCTCCGTTTTGCGGTACGCCAGACCTCTCCCGATGAACAGGATCCTGTTTCGACCATGGCCGGTTGAATAGAAGGCAGTTTCCTCCGTTCTGCGGTAAGCTAGACCCCGTTTTGGCTGTTCCGTCCAAGCCGGTTGGCTCCCATTGAATAGGACGCATTCCGACCCAGTCAGTTGCCTCCCGATGAACAGGACGTTGTTTCTCCGTTCCGACCCAGCAGGTTCGCTACCCGATGAACAGGACGCCGTTGCTGCCGTCTGTTGCCTCTCCATGTACACAAGCCCTGGCCATCCATATATATGCGCAAGTATGCACTCGAGACCCCGCTCATATGTACGTACGTGTCCGTATTTTTTGCCCTATGGATGTACATACGTGTACAGGACTTAGACGGGACTGCGTGAACTGCTATGTACGTACACGTTCGCGACCAGACAGACAACGCTGCATACGTTATCACCGGGTGGGACCCATCGGTCAGGGAGGATAAGGACGCACTTCCTTGCGTGCGAAGATATAGCTGGTCGGTCCCAGCTGTCAGGGGGAGGAATCGTTTTTATTTAGTGATTAATAAGGAGGCACTTCCTTGTGTTCGAAGATGTAGCTGGTGGGTCCAGCTGTCATCCTCATCATCTAAAGTCCTCTTCCGATGGCTGTCCTTCGTTGACCACGTTGACCACGCCGCGCCGAGAGCACCAAGGTGGTGGACGACGGCGAGGCCTAGGAAGGGAATGACGCGGAGACGGGGAAGACGCGGAAGTGGATGCCCACGAGGAGGGGAGTACGTGGGTTGACTGCATTGGCTGCGGTGTGAGGCTGCCGTAGCCGGAGAATAACAGGAGGTGTGGGTGAGTATAGAGGGATGGCATGGCCAGCGGTGGCAGCACAACCAGACACGGGAGGCAGGAGCAGGTGGCACGACCGGCGCTGGTTTGGGAGGCTGGAGCAAGAAGACCAGAGGTTGAAGAAGCAGGATGGCCGTTGGATGGACATCGTATGGTCACTGCAGCTATAATCGTTTATATTGACTAAGTTGACAAATCCCTTGGTACGCGTCAACTTAGTAGGCCCACAGGTCAGCCTCCGAAACGGTGCGCCCCAAATGTTAGGGGTAGGAATCATTTTTCTGGCGGCTAAAGCAAGAATATCCGAGATTGAAGAAGAAGCACGACATCCGTTGGATGGACATCCAACGGCCACTGTTGCTAGAACCGTGTGTTGACTATAAGTTGACAAAGCCATGTGTACGTGTCAACTTAGTAGGCCCACGATTGTGTGGCAGAGAACATATAGCCCATTTGCGATTTGTAAGACTGTACAACCCATTTTTGAATTCTAATGGAATTTACTACAACCCATTTACAGTTTGTTAAAAGTACATCCCATTTTCTATCTAGGACAAGATTAATAATTTCAACCAACCGCTCAAAACAGAATTCAATAAAATTTCCCACATTTTGATGGGATCCGAAGTATTTTTATCTCGATATTTCTGGTCAGATTAAATATAATTTCAAAATAAATTTGTATTACGTAAAAATTCAATGAAATATTGCACGCGTAACAAGTATTAAATTAAAATTTTCAAAATCCAATAATAATATTTTTTAACTAATTACGTGTTTGGTACTTTTTTATAGTTACTGCCCATTTTTTATAATTACATCCCATTTATTATTTCTTAAAGCCCATTTTCTAGTTAAGCCTAATGCACCCCTCCTAGGAATGATTGGCAGCCCAGCGGGGCGGAGAATAACAAGTTGACCTGGATATTGTGTACAACTGTCGGCCCAATTTCATTGCTGATGTTCACAAAAAAGGCATGTGTAGTACAGTACAACTTTACATGTCTACTGATCCCACATTCAGCGACGCCGGAAAGGCCCAAACAAGGCTTCTGTACAACTTTTTGAAATCACTGAGCACAATTAATAACTTAGAGTACAGTGGAACCTATTTAAAAGCTGTCACGAGCGAAGAAATAATTCAACGGGCCCCACTTGTGTGTGTGTGTGTGTGTGAGAGAGAGAGATAGCGAGAGAGAGAGAGAGAGACCCATCGGCCGATGCTCGTAAATACATCTTTCAGCCATATGCATTGTTGATGCTCAGTAAAAACTTATATAGGTGACACAATCATATAGAACATCATAGCACAGTGAACTTGCATACAAAAATTTCACGCAGGCGGCACAATCAGGGTGGAAGCAGTGGATCGCTACGGGTAGGGCTATGTTGAAACCAACGGACTCGTACATAACGGTTCATCGTCTTTATCAATGACGGGGAAATATCTTGAATGTTGTGCAAAGAAAATAGATAGACAACACAATAAGTTCTGCTAGCACATTAAGTTGACGTACAACCCTTTCTAAAAAAAAGTTCGGGTACAAAAATAGAACATGTCACAATCAAATGTACTATCACATCAGTGCTTCACACCCATAGCTCGGATTTAACTAGTATCTGACAAGATTCAGTTGTTACCTCAAATTAGAGCATATCCAGGGAGCCAGCCCTGCCTCTTCTCCCAAAGAAGCATTGGCCTCCGCCGCGTGATGGATTAGGCCCTATGCCATCCTGTGTTCTGAGCAACACGGGGAAAGTCTAACGCTGACTCCTGTAATGGACGTCGTCGATGGACCCTGGCACCACCGGCGGCGGCATGACTTCGATTGATGGATTGACCACTTCTTCGACAAGCACGAACACTCGATATAGGTACATCCCTAACGTGGTCCGCGGAGGCCTTAGTGGCGACGAATAGTACAACCCCGGTTCCTGCACCGGTATCTCAACACCAATCACCTTTCATATGGTGGGCGGCTTCTTCATCCATGCCATAACCGTCAAATCCCGATACGTCTCCGTCGTATCTATAATTTTTTATTGTTCCATGCCAATATTATTCAACTTTCATATACTTTTGGCAACTTTTTATACTATTTTTGGGGACTAACATATTGATCCAGTGCCCAGTGCCAGTTCCTGTTTGTTGCATGTTTTTGTTTCGCAGAATATCCATATCAAACGGAATCCAAACGGGATAAAAACGGACAGAGAATATTTTTGGAATATTTGGAGAATTCCGGAAGAAGAATCAACGCGAGACGGTGCCCGAGGTGGCCACGAGGCAGGGGGCGCACCCCGGACCCTTGTGGGCCACCCGTAAGGCGGTTGACGCCCTTCTTCGGCCGCAAGAAAGCTAATTTTTGGAAAAAAATCACGGTGAAGGTTTCAATCCAATCGGAGTTACGGATCTCCATATATATATGAAACGGTGAAAGGGCAGCAGGGGAGAGCGCAGAAACAGAGAGAGACAGAGAGACAGATCCAATCTCGGAGGGGCTCTCGCCCCTCCCACGCCATGGAGACCATGGACCAGAGGGTAAACCCTTCTCCCATCTAGGGAGAAGGTCAAGGAAGAAGAAGAAGAAGGAGGGGGCTCTCTCCCCCTCGCTTCCGGTGGCGCCGGAACACCGCCGGGGGCCATCATCATCACCACGATCTTCACCAACACCTCCGCCATATTCACCAACATCTCCATCACCTTACCCCCTCTATCTACAGCGGTCCACTCTCTCGCAACCCGCTGTACCCTCTACTTGAACATGGTGCTTTATGCTTCATATTATTATCCAATGATGTGTTGCCATCCTATGATGTCTGAGTAGATTTTCGTTGTCCTATTGGTGGTTGATAAATTGCTATGATTGATTTAATTTTCTTGTGGTTATGTTGATGTCCTTTGGTGCCCATCATATGAGCGCGCGCGTGAATCACACCATAGGGTTAGTTGTATGTTGATAGGACTATGTATTGGAGGGCAAGAGTGACAGAAGCTTTAGCCTAGCATAGAAATTGATGCATACGGGATTGAAGGGGGACCAATATATCTTAATGCTATGGTTGGGTTTTACCTTAATGAACGTTAGTAGTTGCGGATGCTTGATAATAGTTAAAATCATAAGTGCATAGAATTCCAAGTCAGGGATGACATGCTAACAGTGGCCTCTCCCACATAATACTTGCTATCGGTCTAGTAAAGTAGTCAATTGCTTAGGGACAATTTCGCAACTCCTACCACCACTTTTCCACACTTGCTATATTTACTTTATTGCTTCTTTACTTACAACAGCCCCTACTTTTTATTTACGTGCTCTTTATTTTCTTGCAAACCTATCCAAAAACACCTACAAAGTACTTCTAGTTTCATACTTGTTCTAGGTAAAGCGATCGTTAAGCGTGCGTAGAGTTGTATCGGTGGTCGATAGAACTTGAGGGAATATTTGTTATACCTTTAGCTCCTCGTTGGGTTCGACACTCTTACTTATCGAAAGAGGCTACCATTGATCCCCTATACTTGTGGGTTATCAAGACCTTTTTCTGGCGCCGTTGCCGGGGAGCAATAGCGTGGGGTGAATATTCTCGTGTGTGCTTGTTTGCTTTATCACTAAGTAATTTTTATTTGTTGTTCTTATTTGTTCTCTATCTTTAGTTATGGATATGGAACACGAAATACCAAAAAAATTAGGTGTACTTGCTACTCATGGAGATGAGGAACCTCCTAAAACCCTCGATGCTCGTTATGTGACGGATATTATGTACTACTTTGATAATCCAGAGAAAACCCCATTCAATTTGGTAATGGGAGTAGCGTTGGATCAACGTGAATACTTTAGGGATTATCGCTTGACACAAAAAGGGAAACTATTATGGGATCAAATTTATATATTGATGTGGTATGCTTGGCAAGTATGCTTGAGTTATGATTATACTTGTTGCTCTAGGATGAAGGCTCCACACCTTCCCTTTTCATGCAAATTTAATGATAATGAAACCTTGGCTTCTTATGCTAGAGGTATATATGATTACTATGATGTGGAACAAATAGAAGAATTTGTTGCTTTTAAGGGTGCTTATGAAACTGAATCTTTGTTTGAAAAGTATGAAGCTTTTGATGATGATGTTTATAGGCCTGAAATTTTAGCTATCCTAAAATATTGCTATGATAATTATGAATATAATTCCTATATTAATGCGCTTATTGAGAAAGTCTCCGCTATCCAAGAAGAGACTAATATTTTGCAGGAACCTATGGAAGAAGAAATTGATGAAACTGTGAGCTCATTGGATGAAAAAGATGATGAGGAGAGCGAAGAACAAAAGGAGGAAGAGAGGATTAGCTACCCGTGCCCACCTTCTAATGAGAGTAACTCTTCAACTCATACATTGTTTAATTTCCCTTCATACTTACCGAAGGATGATTGCTATGATGATTGTTATGATCCCGTTGATTCTCTTGAAATATCCCTTTTTGATGACGCTTGCTATGCTTGTGGCCAAGATGCCAATATGAATTATGCTTATGGAGATGAACTTGCTATACTTCCTTATGTTAAAAATGAAATTGTTGCTATTGCACCCACGCATGATAGTCCTATTATCTTTTTGAATTCTCCCAACTACACTATGTCGGAGAAGTTTGCTTTTATTAAGGATTATATTGATGGGTTGCCTGGGTTGCCTTTTAACGTTGCACATGATGATTTTGATGAATATAATATGCATGTGCTTTCTGCTCCTACTTGCAATTATTATGAGAGAGGAACTATATCTCCACCTCTCTATATTTCCAACACGATAAAATTGCAGAAACTGTTTATACTATGCATTGGCCTTTACTTTGTGTGCATGAATTGTTCTTTTATGACATGCTGATGCATAGGAAGAGAGTTAGACTTCGTCATTACATCATATATGTTACCTTGTGCTCACTACTAAATTCTAAATCATTGTTAATTATAATTGGCTTTGATATACCTTGGGATCTGGGTGGATCCATTACTTGAGCACTATATGCCTAGCTTAATGGCTTTAAAGAAAGCGCTGCCAGGGAGACAACCCGGAAGTTTTAGAGATTCATTTATTTCTGTTGAGTGCTTTCATATAGTTTAAAAACAAAAAAAATAAAGAGGGGAACCCGAAACTTTTCAAAAAGAAAAGCGAAAGTGAGAAAGACGAGCATTGTTGAAGTGGGAGCTAGCCTTGAACTTTGTTCATGCTCACGGAAACTTTGTGAATCTTGATTACAGAAACTTTTCAACAAAAATAATTATCCCTTGTACAATTCCATTGTATTATAAAAATAATGTGCCAAGGTTTGCCTTTAGGATGTTTACAATGCTTGTTGGTTTGTACGGTGCAGGACAGAAACTTTGGCTGTAGTGCGCGATTTTTCATTTTTTACTGGGATGTAGAATGGTTCTGATTCTTCTTGCACTGTCTTTCTATACAAATTGTTGATTTTTCCTAATTTTGGCAGAATGTTTCAAGTATCAGAAATATGGTGAATGTTCAGATTATTACAGACTGTTCTGTTTTAGACAGATTCTGTTATTGATGCATAGTTTGCTTGTTTTGATGAAACTATCAATTTCTATTAGTGGATTAATCCATGAAAAAGCTATATTACAGTAGACACAATGCAAAAACTAAATATGAATTGGTTTGCAACAGTACTTAGAGAGGTGATTTGCTTTATTATACTAACGGATCTTACCGAGTTTTCTGTTGAAGTTTTGTGTGGATGAAGTGTTCGATGATCGAGGAGATCTCGATGTGAGAAGAAGGAAGAGAGGCAAGAGCTCAAGCTTGGGGATGCCCAAGGCACCCCAAGTAAATATTCAAGGAGACTCAAGCGTCTAAGCTTGGGGATGCCCCGGAAGGCATCCCCTCTTTCTTCAACAAGTATCGGTATGTTTTCGGATTCGTTTCGTTCATGTGATATGTGCAATCTTGGAGCGTATTTTGCATTTAGTTTTCATTTTTATTTTATGCACCATGCTGGTATGAGATATTCCTTGGTTGATTTATAGAATGCTCTTTGCACTTCACTTATATCTTTTGAGTATGGCTTTATAGAATGCTTCATGTGCTTCACTTATATCTTTTGAAGTTTGGATTGCATGTTTCTCTTTACTTAGACAACCGCCATTTGTAGAATGCTCTTTTGCTTCACTTATATTTGTTAGAGCACGGGCATATCTTTTTTAGAAAGAATTAAACTCTCTTGCTTCACTTATATCTATCTAGAGAGATGACAGGAACTGGTCATTCACATGGTTAGTCATAAAATCCTACATAAAACTTGTAGATCACTGAATATGATATGTTTGATTCCTTGCAATAGTTTTGCGATATAAAGGTGGTGATATTAGAGTCGTGCTAGTTCAGTAATTGTGAAATTGAGAAATACTTGTGTTGAGGTTTGCAAGTCCCGTAGCATGCACGTATGGTGAACTGTTATGTAACGAAGTTGGAGCATGAGGTGTTCTTTGATTGCTTACCTTATGAGTGGCGGTCGGGGACGAGCGATGGTATTTTCCTACCAATCTATCCCCCTAGGGGCATGCGTAGTAGTACTTTGCTTCGAGGGCTAATAAACTTTTGCAATAAGTATATGAGTTCTTTATGACTAATGTGAGTCCATGGATTATACACACTCTCACCCTTCCATCATTGCTAGCCTCTTCGGTACCGTGCATTGCCCTTTCTCACCTCGAGAGTTGGTGCAAACTTCGCCGGTGCATCCAAATCCCGTGATATGATACGCTCTGTCACACATAAGCCTCATTATATCTTCCTCAAAACAGCCACCATACCTACCTATCATGGCATTTCCATAGCCATTCCGAGATATATTGCCATGCAACTTCCATCATCATCATATACATGACTCGAGCATTCATTGTCATATTGCTTTGCATGATCGTAAGATAGCTAGCATGATATTTTCATGGCTTGTCCGTTTTTTGATAACTTTGCTACGCTAGATCATTGCACATCCCGGTACACCGCCAGAGGCATTCATATAGAGTCATATCTTTCTAGTATCGAGTTGTAATATTGAGTTGTAAGTAAATAAAAGTGTGATGATCATCATTATTAGAGCATTTCCCCAGTGAGGAAAGGATGATGGAGACTATGATTCCCCCACAAGTCGGGATGAGACTCCGGACTTTAAAAATAAATAAAAGAGGCCAAAGAAGCCCAAATAAAAAAAAGAGGCCAAAGAAGCCCAAATAAAAAAAAAGAGGCCAAAGAAGCCCACCAAAAAAGGAAAAAAGAGAGAAAATAAAAAAATGAGAGAAAAAGAGAGAAGGGGCAATGTTACTATCCTTTTACCACACTTGTGCTTCAAAGTAGCACCATGTTCTTCATATAGAGAGTCTCTTGAGTTATCACTTTCATATACTAGTGGGAATTTTCATTATAAAACTTGGCTTGTATATTCCGATGGTGGGCTTCCTCAAATGCCCGAGGTCTTCATGAGCAAGCAAGTTGGATGCACACCCACATAGTTTTCTGTTTGAGCTTTCATACACTTATAGCTCTAGTGCATCCGTTGTATGGCAATCCATACTCCTCACATTGACATCAATTGATGGCATCTCCATGGCCCGTTGATTAGCCGCGTCGATGTAAGACTTTCTCCTTTTTGTCTTCTCCACACAACCTCCATCATCATATGCTATTCGACCTATAGTGCTATGTCCATGGCTTATGCTCATGTATTGCGTGAGGGTTGAAAAGGCTAAAGCGCATTAAAAAGTATGAACCAATTGCTCGGCTTGTCATCGGGGTTGTGCAAGATTTGAATGCTTTGTGTGGTGAACATGGAGCATAGCCAGACTATATGATTTTGTAGGGATGAGCTTTCTTTGGCTATATTATTTCAGTAAGACATAATTGCTTGGTTGGTATTCTTGAAGTATTATTGTTCTTATGTCAAATGATAGACTATTGCTTTGAATCACTCGTGTCTTAATATTCATGCCGTGGTTAGATATCTGATCAAGATTATGCTAGGTAGCATTCCACATCAAAAATTATCTTTTTTATCATTTACCTACTCGAGGACGAGCAGGAATTAAGCTTGGGGATGCTGATACGTCTCCATTCTATCTATAATTTTTGATTGTTCCATGCCAATATTATTCAACTTTCATATACTTTTGGCAACTTTTTATACTATTTTTGGGGACTAACATATTGATCCAGTGCCCAGTGCCAGTTCATGTTTGTTGCATGTTTTTGTTTCGCAGAATATCCATATCAAACGGAATCCAAACGGGATAAAACGGATGGAGAATATTTTTGGAATATATGGAGAATTCCGGAAGAAGAATCAACGCGAGACGGTGCCCGAGGTGGCCACGAGGCAGGGGGGTGCCTGCCCCCCGGGCGCACCCCTGACCCTCATGGGCCAACCGTAAGGCGGTTGACGCCCTTATTCGGCCGCAAGAAAGCTATTTTTTGGAAAAAAAATCAAGGTGAAGGTTTCAATCCAATCGGAGTTACGGGTCTCCATATATATACGAAACGGTGAAAGGGCAGCAGGGGAGAGCGCAGAAACAGAGAGAGACAGAGAAACAGATCCAATCTCAGAGGGGCTCTCGCCCCTACCACGCCATGGAGACCATGGACCAGAGGGTAAACCCTTCTCCCATCTAGGGAGAAGGTCAAGGAAGAAGATGAAGAAGGAGGGGGGCTCTCTCCCCCTCGCTTCCGGTGGCGCCGGAACACCGCCGGGGGCCATCATCATCACCGCGATCTTCACCAACACCTCCGCCATCTTCACCAACATCTCCATCACCTTCCCCCCTCTATCTACAGCGGTCCACTCTCCCGCAACCCACTGTGCCCTCTACTTGAACATGGTGCTTTATGCTTCATATTATTATCCAATGATGTGTTGCCATCCTATGATGTCTAAGTAGATTTTCGTTGTCTTATCACTACTAGGAAAAGGCCTACTAGTGGCGGACCAGTTTTGCCTACTAATGGCGCACTACTGGTGCGCCACTAGTACCACACCACTAGTACCACGCCACTAGTATTAAATACTAATGGCGCACCACTGGTGCACCATTAGGATAGGCCACGGTGCGCCATTAGTATAGGCCACTGGTGCGCCATTAGTATAGGCCGCGGTGCGCCATTAGTATTTTTGAATTTTGAAGGCGGGAAAATAGTAGTGGCGCACCGTCTAACCCCCACCGTGCGCCATTGCTATTTTTGATTTTTGAATTTGGATCTGGATCGCGATTTTTTTGCCCATTTTTTGCTTGTTTTTTCACGAAATTTTTTCAAATTTTGTTCTCGTTTTTGGATCTTGTACGTTCTTTTGCCGTGTTCTTTTCCCGGAGAGGAGTTCGCCGGAGAGGAGAGCCGAGGTCACCGGAGAGGCGCTTGCCTACATCGCCGGAGAGGAGGAGGAGGTCGCCGGAGAGGAGTTCACCGGAGCACCGGAGAGGAGGAAGGAGAAACCGTGAGGGGAGGGGAGGAGAGGAGGGAGGAGGAGCTCACCGGAGAGGAGGGAGGAGGAGATCACCGGAGAGGAGGGAGGAGAAACCGTGAGGGGAGGGGAGGAGAGGAGGGAGGAGGAGCTCACCGGAGAGGAGGGAGGAGGAGATCACCGGAGAGGAGGGAGGAGAAACCGTGAGGGGAGGGGAGGAGAGGAGGAGATGGAGTGGAGGAGAGGAGGAGATGGAGTGGAGGAGAGGTGGAGTGGAGGAGAAGAATGAAGAGGTAAGGAGGAGAGGACGACGCCCAGCCATATATACGGCATAGTAATGGCGCACCGTGGGCAGGTGCGCCATTACTAACTTTTTTTTTGATTTATTTTGAATTTTGAAGGCGGGAAGATAGTAATGGCACACCATGGGCAGGTGCGCCATTAGTAAGTTTGAATTTTTTTGAATTTTTTTGCCTCTCCAGATCTTAGAAGCCCCGTATCTTTTTTTCTGTTAGGTTTTTGAGGATTTTGAAAATGTTTAACGGGGTTCCCCCAGTTAAATTCGGATGTAACTTGTTGAGTAGATGATTTTTCATATAAAAAACTTTTTCATCCGAGTTCGTATGCAAAAGTTATGCCCATTTTACAAATTCTCGAGAGATTTTGCAAAAAAGTCGAAAATTCATGTTTGTAAATTTTGCTAACAACTAGACCACATATCACATGGGAATCTTATTTTCTTTTATTTTTTTGACATTTCTATCATTTTCTTTTTTTAACTGAAAAGGCGGTCCACGCGGGGGGGGGGGGGGGTGTGCATTCGGGGGAATGTTTGGGCCAAACTACTAATGGCGCATCGTGGGAGTGGTGCGCCATTACTATTACTAGTTCAACTAGTAATGGCGCACCACACCCACGGTGCGCCATTAGTAGTTTAAAAAATAAAGTAAAATAAAATTTTGAAAAAAATGAAACATATTTACTAATGGCGCACCGTTGGAGTGGTGCGCCATTACTAGTTTAACTAGTAATGGCGCACTATCCCCTGGTGCGCCATTATTAGTTTTGAAAAAAAAATTACTAATGGCGCACCGTGGGTGTGGTGCGCCATTAGTATTTGCATACTAATGGCGCACCAACACATGGTGCGCCATTACTATTTAGTAATGGCGCACCACATGCATAGTGTGCCATTAGTGTCCATATTGGCTATAGATGTTTTTGTAGTAGTGTATTGGTGGTTGATGAATTGCTATGATTGATTTAATTTGCTTGTGGTTATGTTTCTGTCCTTTGGTGCCCATCATATGAGCGCGCGCGTGGATCACACCATAGGGTTAGTTGTATGTTGATAGGACTATGTATTGGAGGGCAAGAGTGACAGACGCTTCAGCCTAGCATAGAAATTGATGCATACGGGATTGAAGGGGGACCAATATATCTTAATGCTATGGTTGGGTTTTACCTTAATGAACGTTAGTAGTTGCGGATGCTTGCTAATAGTTCCAATCATAAGTGCATAGAATTCCAAGTCAGGGATGACATGCTAGCAGTGGCCTCTCCACATAATACTTGCTATCGGTCTAGTAAAGTAGTCAATTGCTTAGGGACAATTTCGCAACTCCTACCACCACTTTTCCACACTCGCTATATTTACTTTATTGCTTATTTACTTACAACAGCCCCTACTTTTTATTTACGTGCTCTTTATTTTCTTGCAAACCTATCCAAAAACACCTACAAAGTACTTCTAGTTTCATACTTGTTCTAGGTAAAGCGAACGTTAAGCGTGCGTAGAGTTGTATCGGTGGTCGATAGAACTTGAGGGAATATTTGTTCTACCTTTAGCTCCTCGTTGGGTTCAACACTCTTACTTATCGAAAGAGGCTACAATTGATCCCCTATACTTCTGGGTTATCAGAGCCCAGCTGTCTGGAGGAACAAACATACTTACGAGCTCACCTCCAAGGTCGTTGATAAGCTCATTCATGGACTCGTTGTTCCAACCATGTCGAGACATGCCGTGGAAGGTAAGCTTTGTTAAAAGCTGAAGCTCAGAGGGCACCGAGCCCCATCCTGGGTGCCACTGATCAGAGCGCACCAGCGCGCCATCAAAGAACAAACACTGGGAAGATTCGAACACACGACTGTAGTCGAAAGTTGTCCGGAACCTAACGAAGAAATCACCCGGTGGTGGATAGACTTCGATGAGCAAGTCACTTATTTGGATGCCATACGCAATGCCATGAGCTTTGACAAGGTCATCCGGTGAGACGGGAGGCCGGTCGCCGTTTATGTTACCATCAGCACTTTGCCGGCAAACTGGTCGTCAAGCACCGCCTTGCCACTGTTGAGCGACAGCACGCAGCGCCCGAAGGCAGGACGGACCTCACGATCTTCAGCTCGGAGATCCGCGTTGACCGGCGACATGGTAGTGCGCTTGAGTACAGGGAGTACAGGAGGGGGATTTGGGGGAACTGGAGTAGGAATCGAGATTCCAAAGGTGGGGGAGGGCGGGAGATTGGGGATGAAAAGGTAACATGAATTTCGAACACGAGCCAATATGCTCTCGAAGCGCAAGCACACGAAAACACCGGTGGCGCCCACATGTCGGCCTAAGAGTCCTTATTCTTTCTTTTTTTGAGAGCCCGGCCTTTTTTTAGGATTTTTCGAGAGCCCGGCCTGAGAGTCATAATTGACCTGTTTGGCATTGCGTTACTACTCAGCCCATATTCAACGACACCTCACTGGCCCAAACAAGTGTACATCATCGAAAAGACACTGAGCTCAAATTATAACTTGAAAAAAGGAGATATACTCTGAACACTGGAGAATGGTGATTCCCTCATTTAGCCCACCAGCAGTTCGAGACAATAAACAGTTCGAAACAATGATGTATACAACATTCAAACACTGACTAGTGACTACTACTGACATAAACAGCAAGACATGATAGTTCATAAGAAGTCTTGCTACACCACGAAAACGCATCCATCTGCAGCGCCCAGACCTCATGATCCACACGAGAATGACATTCTAAATAGAGGTAACTATTACATAGCAAGAGTGACATAGACGAGGATGACCAAATGACAAGGAATATGCATAACAAAAGAGAGAACTGCCCATCCAGAACAAGAAGAAAATACAACACGTCATACGAAGAGGGATGATCCAACACCATCATAATTTGTAGCCCCGCTTCAGCGACTAGTGATCCGGAGACACCAGTACTCCACCCTTTTGACGCAACAGCCCAATTACCTATCAACCTGAAGGCTTGAACCACATCACTGCCTGTCGAATTTGAGACATCCAGGGATCAAAGTTAATCTAGATGCCTTTGTCATTCTCACCTTCTTTTGGCTGTAGGCTGTATCATTGACACTCAGGGGAGTTTGCTCCCGAAGTCCTAGTGCTCGCCGTTAGACACAATTTTCCATAGCAATCAGGGCCTCTCTGCCATCAAGGTCCTTGCCAACGGTGATCTCCTGGTTATTTGGATAATTGAGTCCGAGAAACAGAGAGTGTGAACCAAGGCTGTTTACCCGTCTCGAACTCAAAAATCCTGAAGGCCCCAACAAGCTGGTATCCTGCTCATAGATGTAACAGCCACTATCCAGATACTCACGTATTTCACAATGCTTGTACACAGTTGGTTTTTTGCAATAAAACTTTTCCGGCTCATGTGTGCGAATGATCATCAGTCTTTTGCCGTCGTCTGATCGAGCGAGGAACCAGTTGTGCTTCCCTGTTTTTGGCAAAGGTGGTGTGATTACAAAGGGCAGTAACTGTAGGGACACTGCATCATATAAAAAAGGACAGTCATTGTTAATGTAAGATCAGCATTGTTCAGAGTGTGAGTAGGATAATGCAAGGAACATCATTGATATGTCCCTGTTGGAAATGGGAGGAAAATACAGGGAAATGTATACTCGGTTCGAAAATATAGAAGTGCCATGCATGGTTATACTCATGTTATCTCGCAACCGATTCGACACAGGAAACTAGCATGTCATGGATGTTATGTAATCATCTTCTGTCCTCACAAAAAAATTCTTCATGGTAACTAACATAACATGCATTGTTATATACTCATGTTCTGTGGGAAATTTTTTTGTGAGGATATTATTCTAGCCATTGATTGCTGAAGGGCGAATATAGGTATGTACACATGGTAAGCATTACAGGATTTCACTACTTCCAAATATAGAGTTCTCCGTATGCACATTTATTTCCCTAATGTATGGTTAGATGAAACCATTAGTGTGATGCATGTTTCTAGATCATGAAAATGAGCAAACTAACATGGCCATTGATACACACTCATATTTAGTAGTATATAGATTACTATAAAATAAGGAGAATATACATATCTTCCTAACCATTTGATTATTCAGGGGTACAAGTTGGTTATCATGACATGGTCACAATCGCATAATTAACTTATTCCAAATATAGCTGATTTGCAGCGTCTCTAATACATTTCCATAGTTCTACTCAAATTCTGCTCAAATAGGGATATGCCAATCATCACAAAAAGTTCAAGCAGTGTCATGGCGTTATCATTAACATCAGACGGAAAACAACTTACACGCGCCGCCCCAGCAATACGTGGTGCCATCTGCTTTGTCGATTGCGTAGATGATGCCATTGTGTTCAATAGAATCACAGAAGTGTGTATCGGCTTTGACGATCCACTGCGAGGTGAGCTGTCTCCAGCTAAAGAAGGCACGAGCAGAAAGATAGGCGAGTCCGCCGTCAAACAAGGCAATCAGCTTGAAGTCTGCGTAATTCGCATCTTGTGTGGGAACTTGGTAGATTACAATCTTCTGCAAAATAAGGTGCGTCCAACTGACTTCGTAATCTAGATGACTTGGACTGCGACGGTAAAACCCTATATAATCCAACGTAGGAAGGATAATCTCATGCGAGGTGTGGAAGTTCACGAGCACCAAATTTTTCGGCCTTGTCTGACGGTAGTCAGCCAGTGGGATTTCATGCTGACCCAGTACATACCTGCCAAGAAGTTTCGGGCGATGGTGATCGGATCGAAGTCGAGGGAAATGATGTATGGCGACCCACTTCATACCTTCAAAGAAGTTTCGGCTAATGGAGGTCGGATTGAAGTCGAGGGGTATCATGTACGCCTCCGTATCATGGTGAGCAAATCTTGCAAGACCAGATATCAGCAAGCAGGGTGTCTTGCAAAGCTTAGGCCTCACTTCGATGATGGCCGTGTGCATGTCCCTTGATCATACAACCAGCCACAGGGCGCTCAGCATGTCCATACACGAACAACAGAGGTCGAGGATGTCACTGGGAAGATTGCTCCAATCGCGGCTCATATGGATGTTGCACAGTTCGCGTTCGACCATGGTGGAGTTTGGAAGGTGGGGTTTTTGGGGGCTTGATTTACGGGGGAGAAGGCTCTTGCTGCTGGAGCGACTAGCGAGGGAATAGTGGTACTGGGGGAGGCGAGTGAGGCGAGGGTATGCAAGGGCACAGTGAGATGATGAAGAGTGACCTAAGGATCTCTGGCGAGACGGAGATGGAGATGGAGTGGTGCTAGGGGAGAGGGAGACGAGGTGAGGCATGTTATATAGAGGCAGTGACAGTGACTGCACAGTGCAAAGGTGAGGCTGACTTTGGTAACCCGAACACGCCGCCTGGACTGGTGTCACCTCGGGCGCAGGGGCTTGTCACTTCACTGTGAGGACCGAATGAATAATATTTTGACCATCAAGTGTACCACCGTTGTACTACTAGTAGTAGGAACATACGGAGTAGTACTGTATAGCGGAAATAGGTCTCCCGTGCTAGCATGCGTCTGGGTTCACTTCATCCTCCTGGTATCATCCATATTGCGAGCAGAACCAAATTCCCGTGCATGCGGAGGGTGCAGAAGGTTTTTTTCTTTTTCGTGGATAACCGCATATTCCTTAACTAGAGAATGTTGTGTCTCCCATGCACGCGCCAATATCCATCCGAACCAGCTACGACACATTTTTTAATCTGTTTGCATAGGTCCCACTTGTCAGGAGGGGTGCAGAAATAAAAAGGAATCATAAAATGTCTCGCCATGGTGATTCAAAAGAGTGACCTCAACTAGCAAGTGGCACATGTAGCGCTAGAAGGATGGGCACGTACACGGATAGGTACCACTCCTCAGTCTACCCGCATAGCCTTTTCTTTTAGTCTACCTAGCCGTCTAATCAACTGCCTGTAGGCCACTTCTCCCATTTACTTCTCCATCGGGAACCGATTTTCCTCGGCTTCTTCACCTCTCTTTCATCTTCATTTGCATCCGAACCCCACTCCATTCACATTGTTTTAACCTCTTCACATACTCCTGGAGTAATTCCGAAGCCCCTTTAAATAATCATCTTCTTCAGTTAGACTAGCCATCTAATCCTAATTCTCCAAACCATAGCCCTCCGGTCCAGCGGTTCCAAATGGCGAAAGAGAACCAGATGTAGGTTTTTAGCGTCCAACATGTCCTCATCGAAGGCTCGTTGAGCATAGTTGCCAACTTCACCAACCACCAAAGGGTTGTTCGGAAGTGGATAAACAACGTATCCAACTCCCTCCAAAAGGTAGAGATGAAGGTCATCGGTCTCGACGCAGAGTACACGGAGCATGCCACTGGGAAGATCCAACGCGCCGCCGTCCTTCATATGTGCCTCGAAGATGATGTTTTGGTGTACCACATCATACACACGCCCTCCATACCAGGTGAGCTCCCCGATTTATTTTCTCGGGAGGATATATACTTCTGTGGGGCAGTCATCGAAGGGGACAAACAGAAGCCGACACCGTACAACCTTGATTTGAAAAGCATCGCTGACCTACAAACCAGAATCAAAATTCCTGTAGAAGATTGTGATAAACAGACACCATCCCTATTCGACGTAGCAAATTTTGTGCTCGATACAAATCTTCAGAAGGGTGACGAGACACTGGCATTAAGGTCATCGATGGGAGAATTATCCCTTGACGTACGAGCGGATAAAATATACTGCCCTTGATGCCCGTGTGAGTTTCGAAATAGCTGCAAGGTCCAAAGAGCATGTTGCGAAGCCGTCTCCCACAAAAAATGAGATGAAGAAGAACAAGAAGAAGCTACACCAGCAACAGGGCATTATGGATGGATGAACTATTTCCTCTCTTGTAATTTTTTTCCTCTCTGTGTATATTGATATAGATGAACTATTTTGATGGTGTGCATGTCTTTGGACCAAGTAGCAGCGTAGGTCCACTTGACTATAAGGAAATATTTATCCACCTAGCTTTCTCTACTACTCCTTCCAGTGATCGGTATGCAATTCATGTGTCAGTAGACATGACAGCTTGTCCATGAAAGTTGAACTACGACGACCATCATGTTTCATACACTACCACTCGCGATTCCCACGATGCCGCTCCAACCCACGGCACCACGTCCCCCAACGTGCGCCTCAACCCTCTCGGCTGCACCGTCCCTCTGCCTTTGTGTGCATGACATGTGGGCCAGTTAAAATGCGGCGAGCATCAAGTTTCTACCACAGTCACACACGATTCCCACGATGCCGCTCGAACCCATGACACCACACGTCCCCTGACCTGCGGCTCACCCCTCTCGGCCCCACCGCCCCTCTGCCTTCGAGAGCATGACATGTGGACCAGCCACCTATCGGGTCCACTAAAGCTCACTCCCGTGGGCCCTGAGAGGGAAATGTAACTCCTGCGCCAGGCCTTGTGGTGCTACCGCTGCACGAAGTCATGCCAAACTCGATATTTGTTTCTTACTAGCAAGATGCCCGTGCATTGCACGGAACATCAAGATGCATTCGTATGAGTAGTTTATCTTCTGGGAGAGAAGGATGAACGAGGGAAGGCCTTATTTGCAAATATGGAGAGGGGTGTGGGTATCTTTTTGCAAAATTACCATAGTTTCCTTCCATGGATATCCTACGCCACATAATGCCCCGACGTCCAGCTGTGGCACCCTCGCCACGGCCAGGCCACCACCGGCCGGTTCAACTCGACTGAGTGAGTCGCGAACGCCGCCGCGACAACGGCCAGCTGGGCATCTCGAACCACACCGATGCCGCTTCCCCGTAGCCGACCTATGCTGGCATGTGGTTGCATGCCGTTGAGTCGCGCATCAACGTACGACGGCAGGAACGCCTCCAGGCTCACTAGCTCAACTACATCGAGTACATCACGTTCGCAAACCCGTATCCATTGAGTAGGTTGCTCCCGCCCACAAGCACACGCCTATACGTATCCAGCATTCCAGCCTCGTCGGTAAGTGGTACATCCTCGGGACGGTGCAAGCGGTCGGAATCTCGAGCCCAAGTCGAGCTATGTGCCCCGGGTAGATCACTGGCTCCCGCCCGAGCTCCCACCTAGCCGTCGTTGCTGTCGCTCATCCAGAGCGCGAGCTAGTAAACGTCCCGCGGCACGTCACAACAGTCAAGCACCAAGACATGCGTCAGCCGGGCAAAGACTTTTCTTGGCCACAAGCTCCATGGTCTCGTCCAAGATCGGTGTGCAAATACTACGGGAGCAGCTACATGTGCATGGCCCAGACGCTGGTGTTGGCGTGGAGGAGGTGGTACTCGCTGGCGCCGCAGTGTGTTACATGGCTTAGGCAGGCACCTGTTGCGACGCTCTCGCGTTGGCACCGGCATTGTCAACGCAGCTGATGATCCGGAGGAGGACGAGCAGGAAAGGAAAGGGTCTTGTATCCGTGTACAGATTCATGCAGGAAATTATTTCCTGGAAATAGGGCCTTTGTTTACCTTTCTTTGAGGCTATATATGACCCACACGAGGGAAATCTATTATAACCGTTGGATGAAAATTAGTGGTTCGGGAGTACGTACCGGAGCATGGGAGGGGTGCATGCTAGCCTCGTCCGACGCCGCTCGAACCCATGACATGACACGTCCGCCGACCTGTGCCTCACCCCTCCCGTTCCCACTGCCGCTCTGCTCTCATGAGAATGACATGTGGTCCAGCCGCATTTAGGGTCCACATGTCATTGACTCAAAGGCCGGTGCACTAAGCCGTTGAAGCTCGGTCCCGTGGGCCCCGAGAGGGAAATCTAACTCCTGCGCCAGCCTTGTGGTGCTCCCGCAGTACGAACTCGTGCCAAATTTGGAATTTGTTTCTTACTACTACCAATGTGCCGGCCTGTGCGTTGCAATGTATCCAAGTATCTATTTAGTGGAGTGCACTCTAAACACATCATCTATTTATTTTTCTCTAGCCTTTCCTAGCCATGCAACCAAGCCACATAAGCTTCATGGGTGCCCCCCACATCATATTATTCATACTATGTTGACTGAAAATAAAAGATAAATCACCCAAAACATGGTCTTCCCATTTTTTGTTCCTATGATGTTGTGCTGTGCACGTACCTAGTTGTATAGTGGTAGTACTAGCTGTAGTACAAACTTTGTACTAGTAGGAGTAGTAGTACGGAGTGCTCCTACTCTATCAATGAGCCCCATCTGACACCAAATTTCTTGGCTTCCATGCTACAACTAAGATCTTCCCCTCCTCGTTTCTGTTTTCCAACGCGGCGGGCGCGGTGCAGTTTGCCGATAGTCGGTTTGCTCAACTGCGGTCCCACATGAAAGTGCAAATGCTAGGCAGCACACCTTCCCTAGCTATGTGGCGTGCCGTACGGGCCATGGAGTAATCCTAATTCCCGAGCGTGTGGGGGTGTGACGCAAACGCGGCAGGCCTTTTCCTTTTACTAGCAATGTGCCCGTGCGAAGCGACGGATCCAAAGTAGTAGAATAGTAGTACTTGTTCACAAACTTGAAAGAAAACACTCTTGTTCTGATATACATATATACCACTAAAATATATTACTTTTCACTCAAAATATATTTCTCAGGCTGTTTTGATGAGGTGAGGGAGGGATGTGGCTGCTTTCAAGATAATAAGGGGTATTCTGCAACTTGGAGCAGAGAAGTGAGCTATTGTTGCAAAAATGACACAACTTACATCACAGCTGTTAGATGCAGATCTAATGGTCAGAAACGACGGATGGCAGACACACCACCATCACCAACAGAGCCTTCTATAGCAGTAGGAGTAGAGAAACATGCATAAATTGTAACATTTGGTTCTGCTCCTTGGCACGATCGATAGATAGAAATAACGATTGGAAACGCTAGGGCGGGGCTTTTTCCGCCAGATAAGCAGGGTAGTAGCTAGGTTGGCACTTCGTCGGTTTTGTCACATGCAGTCCGACATATTCTAGTGTTTCTAGCAAGATGCACGTGCATTGCACGAAGTTGATGGAAAAGGTAAGCACAACTTATAAATTGACGGATGGAGTAATAGTTACAGTGATGCATATAATTAAGAAAAGGGATCGCACATGTCTGTATTGACTGGAATGAGAATGCAGTAGCACAATAAGAATAAATGCCACGATGATGCGATCACAGTGGTGGTTACAGGAGGCAAGAAGAAAGATGCATCCATCAACGTACGACCCCCTCCTCCTCAACTCAGTGCGCCGGGCCACCGACCGACGGCTAAGGAGCGGCTGCTTTTGTGGCAAGGTCAAGGTGCTTCTCAGCAAAGGCATCCAAGGCTTCCAGCCGGTTGAGGAAGGCCAACGTCGTAGCGTCCTCACTGGCCACATAGATACCTATGTACACGACTTGCTCGTACAAGTGGATGTCTAGGTCGACAAATTATTGCAGGGCGAGGCGCCTCGCGGCGAGCGCAACCTCCAGGTGGACATTATTTGTTGCGTTGGCGGGCAGTCGCAGGGCCACCAGTGCTTGAAAGAGGTTCCGGCCATGGAGGCCTATTAGGGTGGCAGGAAATGAGGAGCCCGGGCGCGCGGGCTGGAGGAGTACAGCGATGTCGTTCGCGAGCTTCTTGACAACGGTGAACTTGTTGATGGTGGCAACGATCATCTGGTCCAACTGAGAGTCGTAGATGGCGTCGACGATGGCCATCCACCAGCCGGTCGCCAACACCGTCTTGAGACGATCTTCGGCGCCATGCCACAGGCCGCCGTCATGGACCATCTGGCACAGCCGCTGGCCGCTCGCACGCATCGCCGCCATGGGTCTGGACTGAGCAGTTTTGCGCTTAGTGTAGGTGCTTAGGTGTGTACGATGTGGTAGATGCATTGGAATGGAGGGGCGCCTTTATATGAGTGCAAACTGCGTTGCATTCACATCGTGCTGCCTCTTTTCCCGGTCCTCCTCCCATTACTTCCCTCATGCATTTAGGATGCTAATTGAAGGAGGATGCATCATTGGTCGTTCAACATTTCAGGAACCGCTACCCTCTCCCTCGTCTGCATTAAAGCCGTACCGGGAACTGCGCCGCCCGTTGTCAAATCGAATAGTACTGCATCGCCCGCTGCACGCCCGGCTGAACACATCTCCTCGCCTCCATCAAATGCCTCCGTTAAACCCGCATGCAAACCGAGAAACCTACCCCGGCCACACGTCCGTTCATGAGCGGGTCGGAATTAAACGCAACGCCGGCCGAGCTCCTCCCGTCCGCCCTCAGTTTAAATGAGGCCAGACGCCGGCCAAGCTCCTACCATCCGCCCTCTATTTAAACGAGGCCAGACAGACAGCGGGCAAGAATCGCACCCCTCTACTGCTCCCCCATCTCCTCCTTCACCATTTTCTCCACTCTTCTGATGGCTTCCAAGGAGCCGTTCTCCGTCATATTACCCGACTGGGTGGCCCGCCGAGCCCTCCGTATACGGGCGAGGCCGCTCGGTGCTTCACCAACCTTGCTTGGCCTGACGGAGCCAGTTGCCGCCCCAAGCCGGCATGTGGTTCAACAACTCGCCGCTCCAGTTCAGCTCAATGAGGAGCGGCGAGTTGCTCCACGCCGGCACGCCGGCACGAGCGTCACCGCTGCCGCATTGTACCCCGCCACCATTGTCTTCGGTGGTCGCGCCTCCCGTGTCTGTGGCGCGCCTCCCGTGCCTGCGACAACACTATGTGACACATCACCCCCGAGAGTGGCTACATCATCTGAGTTGATCATAAGAGGTAATGACAAAGGTACTGATCTTCCACCTCTACATGAGAATGAGGAATGCCTTGTCAATTTAAATGCACCATCTGATCAACTACCCACTACTTTGATCACACCATCTATTTAAAGGACTATGTTCATAATTTGACTTTGCCATGTGATCAAACAACTAAAAGATCAAAAATTTCGAGTGGACCCATTAAGTTAACTGTTAATATGAAAGAACCATGTGAATCAGGGAATAAATCAGATTTGTATCAAATACGTTTGAAAATAATTGAGCCAATGTTTAATCATTTTGATACGACCTCTAATCTTGGCGATGATTCAGTGTCAAACGACTTATTGCATGTTTTCTTATTTAAGCATGTTTTAGCATGTAAATTTGATGCAAGTAAGGTTTATTCACCAAGGTTGGGATGGTTTAATGATGAACATTGTCAACCTTTTGAAATGAATAAGAGCTTCACTTATATGTGCAAACTGAGTTGCAATATTTTCATGCCTTCTACTTCTTGTGATAATATTTTGGCTTTAGATTTTATGAACTATGAAAGTTACTCATGTATACATGTGTCATATGTGCAAAAACCAAGGGAAGTAAAAATGGATGACATATACATACACAACATGTACACCTTGTCTCTTTTGTTAGCAATATTTGAGATTAAGCAACGCCGAGGACGGCTTTGTTTTCAAGAAGGGGAGGATGATGAGGACATGACTACCTTGGATATTACATACATGTATATTTGTGAGGTGATTTCTAATGCAAATTATGCAATAATTTATTTATGTCATCCAGGACAAAAAATACTTCACAAACTTTTGTGTCATGTCTAATTCCAGGTGTATGGGACATTTGTACGATCCACAGACGAAGATAAGGGGAAAATAGAAGTTTAGGTGCTGTTCAAAAAGTCCTCTCATGTCACTTTTGGGCCAAGAGAAGATAGAGTCCAAGTCTCTCACGTTTTGGATTCAGATTCGGACTGCACACACATACCTGACTCAAAACGCCAAGAACTCTTTCATACAGACTCCGAATTGGGTGATTCTTCTTTTGTTGGAAAGTAGATTTCGTGCTCTTTCCATCCCAATTGGATTCGCCTTCAAATTCGTCCGGAGCGTTGAGTTATCGATGAAACAATCTGACATTGCATCAGAATCTGAGTCAAACTACAAGTCCAAAGGTATTGCATCAGCTCCACTTGTCCCCGTGAGCCTTATACGATCTAGGGTTAGTTTTAGGCTGCCTTGGGACGTCCTCCCTCCTCCTTGGCCGCCAACCCTTACTCCTATATAAGTAGATCCATCTACTGGCTTTTTCCTTGGGTTTGTTTAGATTAAAAGTTTGCAATAGCTGCAACTTCGCGTACTTCATTTGTGTTCAACGACCAGACAAAGACGTCACAGAACCCCACCTTGATCAATAAATCTTTCATCTTATATTCCCAATATCCAGATTGCAATCTTAGTTTCTTGCTTGTTCTTTGTTTGCTTGCAGGAAATAGACCCTCGTGGTCAGGTTGATCGTGCTCCGGCGTGGTCAATAACTCCTCGGAAGTTGGTTTAGTGATTGCTAAGGCGCGACGTCTCGCACGTTCGTCGTCAGATCGTCAAGGTTGACTCCCACAGAAAACAAAAGCTATATCACGAAACATCGGGACACCCTCGCCTCTATCAAGGGTGTAGGGTTTTACCTCCATCAAGAGGGCCCGAAACTAGGTAAAACACCGTCTCTCTGTTCCTGTTACCATCCGTCCAAGATCCACATCTCAGGACCCCCCTACCCCGAGGTCTGACGGTTTTGACACCGACAAGAAGATAATATTCTTTTGCTTAGACCTATAGCTCTTACCAATAATATTGCTAAATTCCTGTCTAAGGCCTCTGCCACTAGACTTTCCCCTATTGCCCACAAACTCATTATTAAAACACAAACAACCTTCGTCAATGGTAAGTTTATTTTAGATGGTATCCTGGTCCTGCATGAGCTGCTACATGACCTTCATGCTAGCCGGCGGGAGGTGGTGGTGCTCAAATTGGATTTTGACAAAGCATATGGTTCTGTTCGTTAGTCCTTCGTTAGGGATGTTCTTATGTCTAGAGGCTTTGTCCCTCTCATGCTCACTGCATGATGTAGTTGGTTTGTGGTGCACATACCACCATCTCTATCAATGGGGTTGTCGGCCCCTTATTTAAAAATGGTCATGGTCTTAGGCAGGGCGACCCCATCTCACTAATCCTCTCTAACTTTCTTCTGACGCCTTGACCAAGATGCTCTTTAGCGCAGCTGATGCTAGACATATCTCTAGCATCGCTACTAACCTTTGCCGTACCAGTGCACTACAAAAAAAAGACACATCCGTGACATTTTGGGCCGAACGAAAAAAAATTGTGATGCTTATAACACTTCTATGACGATAATTGTGACAAAACCCGGTATCATCATAGATCTGGTGGGCTCCTACTTCTATGACAAAAAATCATGACATAAAATTGGCTTTTCGTCTTAGGCGGGCCGGAGACGCAGCTGCATGACATTCTTTGGGCCAACCATGATGGAAAAAACCATGGTAGAAGCTTGGGCGAGGAAAATATCAGGGAGTTCCCGGTTATGGTGGGTGGTCGGGGGCCGAGCGATGCGCGTTTCTCTCGTACACGTACGCGCGTGGGTGCGAGGCATTGGGCTCTAACTGAACCCGAGCAAGGCGTTTGCCTACTGAACCCGAGCGATTGCACTGCAGGCTACGCGTTACTGAACCCGAGCGATCGATCGATGGTTGTTAACTGAACCCGATCAAGCGATTCCTTCCCTACTGCTACTAACTGAAGCTGACTGAACCTGCTGCCTCTTGATGAACAATGAGCGTTGTTGGGGGGGGGGGGTTGGATGAACAGTTCCCGCTGGGGAGGGGGGTGGATGAACAGGAACCCGTGGTAGTAGAGGCCGTTGCTGTTGGATGAATAGGACCCCGATCGATCAAACCGGTGGAGGGCTGGATGACCAGGACCTAGTGGATGGCGGGATGAACAGGACGACCCCATGGAGGGCTGGTTGAATAGTAGCCGGTGGAGGGCTGGATGAACAGTAGCCCATGGAGGGGTGGTTGAAAAGGACCCCGTGGAGAGGGCTGATTGAACAGTAGCCGGTGGAGGAGCGGTGGAGGCTGGATGAATAGTCGCAGGTGGTGGCGTACCGCAAAACGGAGGAAATAGACTTGTGTTGGAGCGCTATGGTCGAAACGGGGGTCCTGTTCATCGAGAGGGGTGTTGCGTACCGCAAAATGGGACTCCACGGGATACTTTTCATCTCCACCGTCGGCTGCCTCCACGGGCTACTGTTCATCCACCGTCGACCTCCTCCAGGACTGTCTTAACCAACTCAACACACTTAGTGTTTGATTGAAATGATAACCCACTGTTTTTAACTTTGCAGGAAGCACTAAGCCTGGGCGAGTAAGATCTGGCCGGCTTAAGAAAAACTTAAAGTCTGAACAAGCAAAACGGGCCAAGGCTGAGTCAAGCTTGAAGTCTTCTTTGGAGGACTTAGAAAATATGAAAGCCAAATTTGATGCTGACAGATCCACTTTGGAAACTGAAAAAGCCGCCTTATTAAAGTGCGCTAAGGATGTTGAAAACCAACTCAAGCCGGTGGCCGCATAGTTGGCCGGCTTAAAACATCATGTTTCTGAAATGACCGCCGCCATCTTTGGTAAGTAAAAGTTGTAATTGATTGAAATAACTCGCCTAACGACTTAAGAGATATAAGACTAACTTGCCTCGCGACTCTTATTTTGAATGTTTAATAGGTGCCAGAAGTTCTAGCCTCGGGCAAAATGTGGTGACCAAGCTGAAAGCCATCTACTGTTTAACAGAGAAGTTATATGATGGCACCCTTCGGATGCTTGTAGTTGTATCTAGTGGCAAGAAGCCGTCACCACTCATGAAAAATGTGCTGGAACAATTGTCCACTGTACCAAAGCAAGTTGAAGAGCTGAAACTGTCAGCCGCTTCCAGAGCCATCACCGCCCTAAGCCGAGCCAAAGCTTACCAATCAGAACTCGACCCAACAGAGATGGCTGGCAGGTGTCCAGAATACAATGATGACGGGTCTGTCTTTGAAGAAGCAGATTTTGCTAGATGTGTCAAAGAGATGCGGCCATTGGCGTGTCAACTTGCACGAGAGCTGGACCTAACGAAGTACCAACCGACCTACAACAGCAAGAACTCTCGCATTAAGGCGCCCTCCTTCGACATTGTGGATTTACCTCCCCAAAGGCGTAAGCATATTTTTGCCTCTGACATTGACTCTTCTGTTGTCATGAATGATGAAGCAACCTTCGAGGCCTTAACCGGTATCGAGTGGACGTCGGATAATCTTTATTGCAAGCGACGAAGAGCTGGCATGGGATAACCTGGAAGCTTCAACTTCAAGACGCCAGGAGGATGTTAACCCAGCTGGGCATAACCCGTACGACTCTGAGGCCGGTTCAAAGGAGTGATATGGCTCCTGAAAAACGTAGTTTGAAAAACTTTTGGGCTCAACTATAGCCTTCTAATAGCTTAGTTGAAAACATTGCTCTTCCTTGTCATGCCTTCGAGCATGTGATGTTAACTTTTGATCCAGCAGCTGGACTTCTTTGTATACTTGATCTAGTTATATATGTGTATCTTGTCTTGCAATATCTCTGACTTTACTTGAGATCTTGTCAAAAAATCTGTAAAAGATCCATCAATACATGTACTGACGACTTATAGTCAAAAGCCAGGGCGGGTTAATAACTCAATTGTGAACAATGCCAACCCGGACTTTCTTTGATCTAGGGACTTAAAGCCTTCATATGCTGAAGAAGATAAAATTTCTAGAAACAGAGAATATATACATGTATAGCTTAATATTTATAAGCCAACTGTTAAAGCTCGACTGAAAAAATCTGGCCTTTTAAGACTCAAATCTTGCTTTCATGAAGCATGGCTTAATAGCCTTGGTTTATCCTCGCTATTGGTAAGCTACCCGCACAAGACTTTAAGCAGCCATTTTAACCTTGACCAGTTCAGGGTCACAAAGGATTGACTGTCAAGAGTACGGCGGGTCATCCTGTTCGGAGTAGCATCAAGCATACAGGCAGGTATAACAATAATGTGGCATTTCGACGGGTCAAAATGGTTTTGTAAGCTAAACTCATTAAGTTGGAAGCCCCTTAGTGCCCGTATGATCAATTAATCAAGACTCATGCCCAGAAAATATGAGATGAAACGACAGAGGCCCCGAAATTTGGGGACGTCGGCTTTATTATTTTGATCCTAAACAGATATATACATTAAGAAAAGTATGTACAATGGTGAGAGCCAGTGGCTCAAGTATAGTAAGGCCGAAGATGAGCAATATTCTAAGGCCTATTCTTCTCTTCTTCAGAGGTCCGCGACTCATCATGTTCACATATATCAACGAGATAATATGACCCATTGTTGATATATGTGCTAACCACAACGGGACGTTGCCAAGGAGGTGTGAGCTTATGCATGCCTATCTGATCCTGAATCAAACGGAGCACTAAGTTGCCCTCCTGTAACGTCCGGCTTCTAACTCTGCGGCTATGATAGTGACATAGGTCTTGTTGATAAATTGCTGATCGAGCTGCTGCAAGGTCACGTTCTTCATCCAAGGCATCTAAGGCATTTTGATGCATTGTCTCATTATCTGCCTCCACATAAGCCGCCACCCTAGGTAAGTCATGACGAATATCACTTGGAAGAACCGCCTCTGCACCATAAACCATAAAAGGGCGTGTAGCCAGTTGATCTGTTGGGGGTTGTTCTGATACTCTAGAGAACAGAAGGCAAATCTTCAATCCAACAACCCGGCGTTCGTTCCATAGGAACCATAAGCCGGGATTTGATCCCTCGTAGTATTTTTTGGTTTGCACGTTCTGCTTGACCATTGGATTATGGATGAGCCACTGCTGACACATCAAGACGGATGTTCTATGTGTGACAGATCTCCTTCATAGCACCTTTAGATAGATTTGTCCCATTGTCAGTGATGATACTATGAGGATACACAAAGCAGATAATTAACTTTTTACAAAACTGAACTGCAGTTCCTGCTTCACAGTTGCTGACTGGCTCTGCCTCAATCCACTTGGTAAACTTGTCATCTGCCACCAAAAGGTGGGTTTTCTTATCTTTAGATCGCTTGAACTACCCAACCATATCAAGCCCCTAGACCACAAACAGCTAAGTAATAGGGATCATCCGCAATTCCTGAGCTGGCACATGAGCTGGCCTTGCAAATTTCTGACACCCATCACACTTACTCACAATGTCCTCTGCATCAGCGTGAGCCGTCAACTAGGAGAATGCATGACGAAAAGCCTTAGCTACCAAAGATCGTGACCCGGCGTGATGACCACAATCTCCTGCTTGAATCTCATGTAGAATCTCACGACCTTCTTCAGGAGAAACACAACGTTCGAACACACCAGTCACACTACATTTGTATAACTCGCCATTAACAATGGTCATGGACTTGGACCACCTTGTGATCTACCGTGCCAGATTTTCATCATCTGGTAACTCGCCCCGGGTCAAATAAGCCAGGTAAGGCATCATCCATTAGGAATAGCTCGTAGAGCCGCCACCAACTGTCCCTCCGGGCCAGGAATAGCGAGATCTTCCTCCGAAGACAATTTAACAGAGGGATTATGCAACACATCAAGGAACACACTGCGTGGAACTGGCTTACGCTGAGATCCGAGTCGAGACAATGCATCAGCCGCCTCGTTTTTCCTCTGGTCTATGTGATCCACCCGATAACCCTTAAAGTGACTAGAAATATTGTCAACTGCCTGAGGATAAGCCGCCAGAAGCGGGTCTTTAGAATCCCACTTTCCTGAGACCTGCTGAGCCACCAAGTCTGAGCCACCCAAACATCTAACCCAGCTCAGGTTCATCTCCTTAGCCATTCGGAGTCCATGGAGCAAAGCTTCATACTCAGCTGCATTATTAGTACAAGGGAACATGAGCCTTAAGACATAACAAAATTTATCACCTCTTGGAGATTCCAAAATGACTCCAGTCCCTGAACCTTCTAACTGCCTGGACCCATCAAAGTGTATAGTCCAATATGTATTATCGGGCTTCTCCTCAAGTGCTTGTATCTCTGTCTAGTCATTTATAAAATCCACCAAAGCTTGAGAGTTCATGGCTGTGCATGGCACATACTTCAGAAGATGTGGCCCAAGTTCAATTTCCCTCTTAGCAACACGGCCAGTAGCCTCTCTATTCTGAATTATATCTCCAAGTGGAGCGGAACTGACCACTGTGATCGGATGTCCGAGGAAATAATGCTTAAGCTTGTGACTGGCCATGAACACCCCAAACACTAGCTTCTGGCAATGTGGGTATCTTTGCTTGGACTCTGTGAGCACTTCACTAAGATAATAGGCCGGCCGCGGGACTGGATACTCTTTACCCGCCTCCTTGCGTTCCACAACAACTGCCATGCTGACTTCTTTATTATTAGCCGCCACATACAGGAGCAAAGGCTCTTTGTCTATAGGAGCAGCCAAGACGGGCGACTTAGCCAACTGCTTATTGAGCGCCTCAAACGTCTCATTAGCAGTATCGCTCCAGACGAAGTGATCAGCCTTTTTCATCATCTGGTACAAGGGAATCGCGTTCTCTCTGAGGCGGCTTATAAACCGGCTTAGAGCTGCAATAGGACCCGCCAAACATTGAACATCATTAATGCACGCCGACTTAGAGAGAGAAGTTATAGCCTCAATCTTTTCTGGGTTAGCTTTGATGCCCCGTTCTGAGACCAGGAAACCTAAGAACTTGCCTACTGGCACTCCAAAAACACATTTGGCTGGGTTAAGCATCATCTTGTACACCCTGAGATTATCAAAGGTCTCCTTGTGGTCATCAAGTATGGTTTCCTTCTTCCTTGACTTAACCACAATATCATCCACATAAGGATGAATGTTTCGACCAATCTGCTTGTGAAAACAATTCTGAACACAACACTGGTAAGCCGCCTTGGAACTCTTGAGCCCAAAAGGCATAGACACATAACAGAAAGCTCCAAAGGGGGTGATAAACGCTGTCTTTTCCAGATCTTCCACTGCCATCTTGATCTAATGATATCCAGAATAAGCGTTCAGGAAGCACAAACTCTCACAACCCCCCATGGCATCAATGATTTGCTCAATGCGAAGGAGAGCAAATGGGTTAGGTGGACATGCTTTGTTAAGATCTGTGTAATCAACACACATACGCCAAGTGTCATTCTTCTTAAGCACAAGTACCGGGTTAGCTGGCCACTTAGGGTGGAACACCTCAACTATGAACCCAGTAACTAGGAGCTGGGCCACTTCTTCTCCAATATGCTTACGCCTCTCTTCATTAAAACGACGAAGGAATTGGCGAATAGGCTTCATCTTAGGATCAATATTAAGTCGGTGCTCCACGAATTCTCTCGGTACACCTGGCATGCCAGAAGGCTTCCATGCAAAAATGTCCCAATTCTCACGGATGAACTCGATGAGTGCGCTTTCCTATTTAGCATCCATTCCTGTTCCAATGGTGAATTGGTGAGAGGAGTCACCAGGGACAAAATCAACTTGTTGTGTATCCGTTGCTGGCTTAAACTTGAGGGGCGGGTCAGACTCTGCGGTGGGTTTCTTTAGAGGGGTCATATCAGCCGGTCAACATTGTCCTTATAGAACTTGAGCTCTGTAGTGGCACAAGCCGCTTCTGCATAAGCAGCATCGCCTTCTTCGCACTCCAAGGCGACTTTCCGATCACCATGAACCGTAATTGTCCCCTTTCTCCCTGGCATCTTAAGTTGCAAGTAAATATAACAAGGTCGGGCCATAAACCGAGCGTAAGCCGACTGTCTAAACAAGGCATGATATGGACTCTTGATTTTTACCACCTCAAACCACAATGTCTTTGCTATGTAATTGTACTCATCACCAAAAGCCACTTCTTGTGATATCTTTCCAACAGGGTAAGCCGACTTGCCAGGCACCATGCCATGGAATACTATGGAGGACGGCTTGAGATCCTTGTCAGTCAAATTCATCCAGCGAAAAGTATCATAGTACAGTATGTTGATGCTGCTACCACCGTCCATAAGCCCTTTAGTGAATTTATAACCATCCACCTAGGGGGCTACTACAAGGGCTAGGTTACCCAGGTTATCAACTCGAGGCGGGTGATCCACCCTACTCCACGTTATCGTGTGCTCAGACCATCTCAAATATTGCGGAACCGCCAGCTCTACTGCATGAACCACCCGCTTATGAACCTTCTTGTCACATTTGCAAAAACTTGAACTGAAGACGTGGTATTGACCACCATTGAGCCGCTTAGGGTTACTCCGATACCCAGACTGATTTCCTTGCTGCTGGTTGCCATGACTAGATTGTTGATTTCCCTCTCTCTGATAATTGGAGTTTGAGCCGCCATCACCAAAGTCGGCTTCCTGAGACCCGGGGCCTGACCCGCCGGGTGGCCCATTCCCGTTACCATGATGCTGTTGAAACCCTTGATTCCTGAATTCCTTCATGATGCAACAATCCTTCCAAACATGTTTAGACGGTTTATTTTGATAACTATGCTTAGGACATGGGCCATTGAGCATCTCCTCAATGCTCCGTGACCTTCCTGGATTGAAAGGCGGCTAACCATTGCCATCACGGCGCTGATTCATGTGGCCAATGTTCAACCAGATCTGACCCGCCATCAGGGAATTTCCGCTTACCATCATTACTCTGGTTATTGCCATTGTGCCCTACCACATTCTACTACCGCTGGCCCTTGCCACCACCATTTTTCTTACCCTTATTCTATTTATCATCACCTGAACTTGGGTCCTTCGTACTATCAGAGTACGCATATTTGGTGAGAGCACTCGTGAGGTCACCCATATCCTGCCACGTACGCTTGAGTCGCCCGAGCTTCTGCTTGAGAGGTAAGAAACGACAGTTCTTCTCCAGAATTAGAACAGCCTAAGCTGCCACGATGCTGTCTGACGAAAGGATGATAGCGAAAACCCGTCGGGCCCAATGTTGGGCCGACTCGTCTTCACGCTGTACACAATGATCCAAGTCAACAATCGTCAGTGGTTGTTTACATGTTCCTTGAATTTTTTTTTGATAAAACCCGCCTTTAACTCGGCCATGAGCTAATAGAATTAGGAGGCAGACCTTTCCACCATGTGCGTGCAGGCCCTTCCAACATCATGGTGAAATATTTGGCACACACTGCATCGCTGACCTCCAACATATCCGTGGCTAACTCATAACTCTCATCCAACCCGCAGGCTCCAGATCAGCTATATAATTAGGTATCTTATGGGGACCCTTGAAATCCTTAGGAATACGCTCATTGTGTAGGGCGGCACTAGGCAAAACACTCTGAGACTTCTAGTCCTTAACCCGGCCTCTATTGAGCTTGAAGGAATCACAGGGGGCGGCTCATAAGCCCCCTGGTTTGGCGCCTCTGCCTCTCGACGGGCACTCACACTGTCCACGAGTGCTTGAGTAGCGCTCCAGGGATCGCGCGGGTTAACATGGGGCGGGTTTCGGCGCCGCTCACTGCTAGAGACTGCGGGCGACTCAATATGCCGGTTGTAACTATAGCTTGAGCGAGGAGTCGAGTGCACACGATCACGACTATATGAATAAGCGGCTTGCTGCGCAATAGCTGTCTGTAGGAGCTCGACTCTGTTCCAAGTCTCCACCGCACTTGGTGACTCGCCAGTAATAGGAATTGCCACCAGTCTGGTTGCTGCTGCTACCATGTTATCCACCGGGTTAGAAAAGTGCCCTGGCGGGGTCAAGAAACGCAGTGGCGGCGTCTGATTGGAGGTGGGTTGGGTGCCTGTTCTTCCCTCCGTACCGGCTCAGGCTGACGAGGTTGAGCCACCACCTGACTTCCTGGCATGTCCGGGTTTAACTAGGGTTCACTCGGGCATCTGGAGTACTTGGTCCTGCTCCAGGAGTGTCAAATAAACGCCTCGGGTCATACGTCATCAGTAGGCGACTCTAGTGCCTTCTCTGGAATACTGCGTTAGATGCGTTCTCGCCTAGGTTTAAGCGCCAAGCCTCTGCTTTCACACGCTCTAACTCTGCGTCAATCTGAGCCTTCATCGCAGCTGTCTCGATGTTCTCAGCTATGATGTCCTCTTGGGCCTTGGTTATCTCCCCATGAATCTTTGCAATCTCCGTGCTGCGCTCTTCCTGATTCGCCATAGTGACTTCTGTTGTTAATAAAGTTGTTAAGGTGACCATGAGATCCAACAGTACCTGAGTTGGTGACCTGGCTAAACCGGATCCATCAACCCTTGCCGCAGCCGGGTCAGAGGTTGTTGCAGCCGCCGTTGAAGAATTGAGAATCGGCCTTGTGCCAGCCATGAAGATAACAGCCATGCACGGCGGCTCATAGGGGTCCAGAATACTGTGGCCATCGAAAATGCCCCTAACCTCGCCGTCTTGAAGCTGATAGATGGAGTCCATCTCTCCAGTCAAGGACTCACCACCAGAGTAGATGAGAGTCTCTCCCCCGGATGCAGAATCTTCCGGAAGTTCCACCCCTTGCGTAAAGCCCACGAAAGCATGCCTCCGCCCCGCTTGGACCCGGGCGGGTTGCTTGCGCCGAGCCGACTCGATGATGTCGATGCAGATGTACGGCTCAGGCTCCGATCCGCCAATCTGGCCAATGAAGATGTGGATTCCACCGAAGGGTACCCGGTACCCGTACTCGATTGAGTCTGCCTCGGGGCCCAGTTCTCGGTGTACAAAAGGAGGGGCGCACTTTTGTACCCCTTTACCTGTGCACGGTCAGTCGGAGCCGCGCCCACAGTCACACCAAGCAGAACAGGGGAGGTGAGCCAAGGTAAGACCGAAGCCCAAGATAACCAGAGCAACGCCAAGGCCAAGACCACAAAGAGCAGAGGGACGAAGCAGGTTCCCCCGGCAAGACCCTTGCCGGGGCAGCTCGCCCCACACCAACAGAGCGAGCCACCCTTGATCCCACGGTCTCCAACATCACGTTGGGCCAGGGCTCGGGAAGGCACCTCCATGGTGGCATGCAGATATTTGTGAAGACAAGGAACACCCAAGATCAGATGAGGATTAGAAGATGACGATCCTCGGCATGATCCTTGCCGAGGGAGGCCACCAGACCCCTGGCAAGGCCCTTGCCGGGGACGACAGCGCGCCATGGCAAGACCCTTGCCGGGCCACCCGGCAAGGCCCTCACCAAGGACGCCAGCAGGGCCACAGCCAGGCCCATGCCAACCAAGTTTCCACCACCGTTCACATGTAGCTGCCAGCCCAAACAGCTGGGCGGGCACCTGCATGGCAACATGCAGCTCCCAGGCCAACTCATCAAGCGCCTGTGTGGCGGCATGCGGATCTTCGTGGAGGCTCCACCACTGCGCCACCTCAGCTGCCTGCCTGCCTACGTGGCGCCGCATGCGTCGCTGGCCAGGGCACGTGTCGAAGCAAGGAGGAGCGGGGACGGACGGGACGGGCCTCGCCACCGTCCCCAATAAAGCAAGGGGACACCTAAGCTACGCATTAAATGCGTCTTGTCCTGTAATACGAGCGATCAGCTCATAGCGCTGTGCGCCTTTCCACCTCCTGTGGCAGCCCCTTTCGACTATAAAAGGAGGCCCATGGCATACTGGAGAAGGATTCGGCTCTTTCGAACCACGCACTCACCACAGCTAGATTGAGAGCTCAAGAACTCTTTGAAATACACCCACCAAAACAGGACTAGGGTTTTACGCATCCTCGGGGGCCGAACCTGGGTAAACGATCCTCGTGCTGGTTACTAGTCCTACTCTTCTCGCAACCCCACGCCCCGGCAACCGTAGTAGGGATTCTTGTGATCCCATAGGTGTCGTTTCCCCGACACCAGTCAGCGTCATCGATGTAGAGCTCACCACGACGACTCTTAGTCATCCTTCCAATGGCGTATTGATGAGGACATCAATACCATTGTTACACCCACAACCCCTACTACTATACATACTGGACCAATTACTAGAGCTCGCGCACGCCAATTAAATTACCAGGTACTTTCGTTTCTTGGTAATGATTCTAATGTTCATGAGAATCTGATGCTGCCTAAATTGGATACATTTGTTTTTCTTACAAATGAAGGGCCTAGCATGGAGAAGGATGAACATTGGAGCAAGAACAAGGGTGGAGTTGATGGCATGCACAAGGGAAACAACAACGGAGTTTCAAGTGATGATTTCAGAACTTTGAAGCCACAATAATGAGTGCATGAAGCCATGGACGAAATATACAAGATGCCACTTCATAAACTTCTTCTAGAGGCTATTCTAGGTGTTGCGTCACCTTATTATTGGGCCAGGCCCATGTAATTTTGAAATACTTGAATATAAGCTGTTTTTAGAGTCCGTATGTGTGGGGAAACAAGAGTTAGGGTTGGTTTTGGACCCCTCCTC
Source organism: Aegilops tauschii subsp. strangulata (assembly GCF_002575655.3). NCBI lineage: Eukaryota > Viridiplantae > Streptophyta > Magnoliopsida > Poales > Poaceae > Aegilops > Aegilops tauschii. The sequence goes on along the minus strand of NC_053037.3, from coordinate 269,702,620 downwards.
CAAGGGCCACCAAATTACCACCTCTTCCTCCATATATACAGCCCTTAGGGCATCATTTAGACTTTGGGTTTTGTTTAGATTAAAAGTTCGCCATAGCTGCAACTTCGCGTACTTCGTTGGTGTTCAACGACCAGACCAAGACATCACAGAACCCCACTTGATCAATAAAGGTTTCCTCTTTTATTCGCAATATCCAGATTGCAATCTTAGTTTCTTGCTTGTTCTTCTTTTGCTTGCAGGTAATAGACCCTCGTGGTCAGGTTGATCGTGCTCCGGCGTGGTCAATAACCTCACGGAGTTGGTTTAGCGATTGCTAAGGCACGACGTCCTCGCACGTCCGTAGTCGGATCGTCAAAGTCTACTCCACCCAAAACGATAGCCACCATCTCATCGAAATACGAGACACCATTGCCTCTATCGAGTGGTATCAGATTTCCAGGTTGCTTGTTGAGATTTTACAGTTTTTTGTAGTTTAGATCGAGTCTGTTCTTCATACCTATAGTCCACGAAAAAGCCACAAAAAATTAGGGTTAGTTCATCATATCTGAACCAATTTGAGCCTTTGCATAATCTTTTTATGGTTTTTGCTTTGTTGAATTTGCGGTTGCATCGTCGTGTCTAGTTGCTGGTCTTAGCGTCTAGTCTTTTAGAGTTTCGAGTTCGGGTCATAAGTTGTCAGGCCGCCGCCGCACCATCATCATGGCCCCTGCCATCTACCACCACCGCTTATCCACCACCGATCCACATCCATATACCCTCACCAATCCGTATCCATATACCCTCACCAATCCGTATCCATATACCACAACCAATCCGTATCCATATACCACCACCGCTGCCATATACCACCACCGCTGCCATATACCACCACCGCTGCCATATCCTACCATCCTATATCCACCACCAATCCGAGTCTTTTCATAGTAGGTTTGTTTTCGAGATCCATCTATTTTCCGTTTTCGTGTTTCCTTGCCTGAGTAGGTCTCGGAAAAAAAAGTCTGGAGACCCCCGGGCAGTTTTTAGGCCAAAATTTTGGCAGGGGAAAATATTTTTCCCCGTCCTGTTTTTAGGCTTTTCTGAGTCTTTTGAGACACTCGCCCTCATAGTGATTTATTGTCGCACTTTTTCGTCGTCGCTGCCCTGATTTCCGAAAAAATAAAATTGTCAAAAACAAATCGTGCCTATCCTGTTAGTTTGACTTGTAAGAGTTCGAGACACTCGCCATTATAGTGATATTTCGCAAAAAAAAAGAGGAGCGCAAACAAAAAGAGGACCGCAAAAAAAAGAGCGAAAAAATATTCAGAGTGTGCTTTTTCTTGTTTTTATGCCGCGCCTTGATTTTGTTCGTGTTCTAGGCTCACGTCTCTAGTACGGTCTAGCCTAGGACCAGCACAGTACCGTCGTTGAGCATTTATTCAACTTTGCATCTGTGAATTGATTATTGCTGACCCTTTTTGCTACCATATTATAAGCCTTCCTAGCTCCACATACCTCTACGTCGTGCATTTGACTCTCCCTGGTAATCGCTCTATCCAAGCTTTGAGAGTTTTGACTACAACGGTTGCCGATCACCGCCTGCTGCTGGGTAAGAACTGGTAAGAATTTGAGATTTGCTTGACGGATTTGTGACAGCCACCACCACCACTTGTTAGTAGTCTGTAGGATCATATTCTTGTGTGTTTCTATTGCTGCTAAACATGGCAGGATCACAAGCCGACGAGATTGACTGGGAGAACTTGACGAACAAGGAGCTTCATGATAAGTTTCAGCAAATGATGAGTGGACAGGTGGAAGATGTGCTAAACAGATTTGAAGAGTCCATGGAGAAGATAGATGGCATTGAGAAGGCGTTTGAAACAAAGCTCGATAACAAGTTTAATGAATTTCTCGTGCGTCTTCCACAACCACCGCCCGCTACAGCTGTCGCACCTCCACAACCACAACAACAACATCGCCTTCCAAATCAAGTGGGACGAGCACAACGCGTTCCCCTTGAGCCTCGTCAAACTTCTGGTGCCGGTGTACCTACTGTTGATGCTTCTGTAGCTCCTGCTGCTACTGCAGAGGTGGAGGACCATTACGAGGATGAGGTTGATCAAAATCAGAACTACGTGCAACCACCAGCACCACCACCTCCAGGTCGTCCTCATGCATATCCTCGCAATAGTAGGGCTGCACCACCACCTGAGGTACGAGATCATGACCATCTTCCTAAACTAAAATTGAATATTCCACCATTTGAGGGTAGATACGTTCCTGATATATATCTTACTTGGGAGTTAGAAACTGAACAACGGTTTACATGTTTACAATATCCTGAGGAGAGATGTGTTCCTGCTGCTGTTTGTGCTTTCACTAGTTTTGCATGTGTTTGGTGGTCTGAACATTGTAGATTATATCCCATTCCAGCTACTTGGGCTTCTTTGGAAACTGCTATGCGTACTCGTTGGGTTCCACCTTATTATCAACGTGAATTACTTCAAAAATTGCAGCGCTTAAGACAAGGAATTTTTTTGTAGAAGAATATTATCAGGAATTACAAACTGGCATGATTAGATGTGGTATTGTTGAGGAGAATGAAGCTATGCTTGCACGTTTTATGGGTGGATTAAATAGAGAGATTCAGACCATCCTAGAGTATAAGGAGTATAATAATATCACTCGTCTTGCTTGTAAAGCTGAACGTGAAGTGCAGGGTCGACAGGCACTGGCGCGGACTAACTTTTCTACAGGTCGACCTTCATCATGGACACCGCGTGCATCCTCTATTTCCACACATTCTACTGCACCAACACCTCCATCAGCTGCCACCTCCAGCCGTGATACAAGGAAGCAGGCACAACCACCACTATTTTCCAAGAGCACACCTACCGGGCTTGCATAGACTTCTTCTTATTCCATGGCATCAACAGGGCACATGATGTAGGGTAGAACCCTAGGTGGCCGATCTTTCACGAAATGGAGGGGATCCTATGAATAACACGAGGGGAAAGACGAGGGAAAATGAGAGGAACACTCAAGAACAAGTCCAATCACACATCCACTAGACAATCAAACACACAAGATCCACAAGGTACATGAACAACAAAGGGAAAGATACAAGGTAAAGTTCATCTCCATGAGGTGGTCTTGATCATATCCTAGACGGATGTTCCCATGAAGGGGTCTTGAATCCAAGGTGGATCTTCTCCGTAGAGCCTGCGGTGTCTCTCGATGGAGTAGATCCGTATGGATGAGCAAAGCTCTATCTCAAATGAGCTAATCCTTTGCTAACCCTAGAAAGGAGGTGGAGGTGGTCTATTTATAGTCTAAGCCACGAAGGGGGAAGTGGGAGAGGATACATGGGCCTGAGGCCCGATACACTGTGCGCAGACAGGGCGGTAGTACCGGACTCTCGGGCGGTAGTACGGCTTCAACAATAGTACCGCTTGGTGTGGGTGGTAGTAGCGGACTTGTATTGCTCGATCACAGGAGTTTGTTGGGTTGAGCGGCAGTAGAGCGGATGTTGGCCGGTAGTACGGCTTGTGGGCCTTCAACGGTAGTACCGCTTGGTGTGGGCGGTAGTACCGCTCGTTTTGGACTGGGCGGATCCTCTTCTTCCTTCTCTTCCATGCTTCCCTCATGGATGGTGTAGTTGTACACTTGCGCTCGCACTCCTCCTCATCATCTGTGGCGTTCCGACAATACCTATGTATGCACACGAGTGGAGTGTCAAGTAGTATACCATCCTCGAAGGGGTCAAGTGAACACGCATAAAGGAGATGATTCACCTTTGTGTATGTGAAGCAGATGTCGCACGTGTCACTTGCCGAATGGACTGTTGACATGGTGATTTCCTTAGGATGCTCCGCATCATCCCCTCCCCCTTGGGAAAGATCTGACCTCAGATCAAAAACCAAATCACCATGGGAAAGAGATGGCGTCGCCGTGTATAAGTGGACGATCACCAAGTACTTGTCATCTTGAAGCTCGAAATGGGCACTCTCCAATGCCGCACCATCTTGTGATTCCTTCAAAAGAAGTAAGGACAACAAACACTTGGAAAAACAAATGTGGTTAGCGTTAGTGCAAAACCAAGCATTCAAGTGGTGATTCACCCAACAAGTGTCATCATCAAGCATAGCATATGGTTTGACAAAGGATTGTGACATGGCATGTAAGCATATAAATTGAGCACAATGAAGGTCATCATGGGGACAAGCATGTAAATGTTAGGTAGAGATGCAAATATGTGTGACAGTTGAACAAGTATCTACCTAAAGGTCATAGAAAGCATGCATAAATAGCTCAACAAATGATCTATGGTAGGCATAGGAATCATTCACAACACCGAATAAGATGAGATGTCTAAACAGATGGGTCAAGTGCAACACAATCCAAGCATAACGTGCATAGGGTGTAGTGAATATAGTGTGGCACTCAACACAATAGAAAGAGCAATTGTTCATCGTGTGTGAGGCAATCAAGTCAATCATGTGACTAGCAATGGGACATGGCATATGTGAAGAAGTGACATTGTTGCAACCAAACATATGATCGGAGCAAGTAATCCACAAGTCGGATGCAACACACAAGGCATAGATGTCATGAGGCATGGAAATGTCAAAATGACAAGTCGAAGCAAGATCTGTAACATGTGCTCAATCAAATGGTACAAGATGACCAATAAGGCTCATGGTGCAAGCAACACAAGTAGTATGATCCACAATATCCATGCTCATGGTTTGGGTGTTCTCAAAAGAGAAGGATATCACCTTGAAAGCATGTCCTTGTGCGTCCTTCATAATGCCGAAGAACAAGAAAGTGCGATGTAGAAGCTTCGTGGTAGAAGGTGGTTCACTCTCAAGAGCTCGAATGTTCAACTCACGTGAAGTGGAAGTCGACACAAAGTCCAAGTATCCTACACATGCACAAATAAAAGGAAAGAACGTATGTGCATGGTAGATGAACACATCATCCGTCATGATGGTTCTCTTCTCTTGCACATAACCATTAAAGGCACAAGTGCATGAATAATATGATGCAACAATGGCTATATTCATGGCACTAGGTATATGGTGCAAAGAGGTAAGACAAGCATGCTTCACAAGGATATGTCGAAATCTCCAAATATATGCGAGAATGCTATGGGGGCAATCTCATTAGCAAGATTAAAATCATTGTTGCACTCAATACATGGCAAACCATCTAGCATGAGAGAGGCAACATATGGAGATATATGGCAAGAAGCAATAACAATGATGTGTAAAGCATGTAGATGGTTGTCACCAACCGCATAAAACAAGCAAGTATGAATCATCGGCGATGCAACAAGGCAAGCAATCATAGTAATGAAGTCATGCAAGCTAGTAGTGCGAAGATGCAACATACTAGATTTAATCATGTCATGTGAGCAAGTAGTTGATATAGGAAATGCACATGACATATCACAAGCATGAACACAATGCAAGATCCTAGTATCATCATAGGCATGGGGCACCAAGCAAACATGGCAATAACAAGTGATATCTCCACCAAGCTTGCAAATACACATACAAGTAGTAGAATCAATCATCATGTGTAATGCTAGAATGGGTCACAAATGCATGGTAAAGGCATATGAATAAGCATGTCATGAAAAGTGAACATGGCAAGATGGGCATATAATATGTAATGGACAATAACCCATAGCCAAGTGAGGGCCATGTAGAAGAAATGCGCGAAGTCTTTGCGCGAAGAGGGCGGTGGGAAAGACAATCCATGGGATCCCAAGTCACCATTGCTCTCTAGAGCTCGTTTTGTCAACTCATGGGATTGTGAGGTTGACAAGTAAGCATGGGTACCTACACAACAAATACACAAGCGAAAGAAATTGTGTGTGTGGTAAATGTACACATCATCCATCGTGATGTGTATGTGCATGTGAGAGTTAGCACAAGATAAGCATCGCTCAAATAAATTTGATGCATGCTATAAGAACATGTCATCCATCATGAAAGAATAGTTATTGTGTATGACACGATGGGGACACAAATTGAGAATGCAATTATATGGAACATCAATGGCATGTTTATTCATGGGAAACATATGGTGCACACAAGTATTGGGATCATGCAATGAATGGGATGAATCAAAATCTCCTAAAATGTATGAGGAAACTATGGGGGTCTCCTCATGAGGAATATCGAAAACATCATATGGAGAAAATGGAAAACATCCAAAACAATGCATATCCAAAGCTAGGTGGTCATGGCATGACATATGAGATTAATGATGCAAAGGGAGCATATAAATATCATTGCAAGAAAAACAAATGCCAATAACCATGGGCTTGTCATCTATGCCATAAGTGCATTGGGTTTATTTTAATAGCATATGCATAGTTACTACGAAGATATTGCAAATTTGTCATATGATTAATCTCATGCATAGCATATGACAAGTCAAGCGGATTGTCAAACATGATGTGACCTAAAGAGTTGTCATAAGAAATCCTATGTAACATGGCATCACAATTAATAGACTTCACATGAGAATCATTATACTCCTCATAAATGGGCAATAAATGATCACATAGGGAAGTCACACTAGCATGAAGCATGGTAATAGGTTGATCAACATCATGCAAGCAGTCAATGTCAAGAATGTCCACTAGTGGGACTAGAGCATCACCTTCACCTATATTACCTTGTTAATTCCACTCAAGTGGTGTAGGTGAGGTGGGAAAGACCAAATGGTGGTCATCTTCATCTTGATGGAACCATGTGGGGGGTTCATCATATTCCACCATGGCCATCATCTTGTCCAAAGAAATGACTTAGTCGTCGCGAGTCGCTGCATCATCATATATGGGACCTAGCACCAAATGAGAGGACACAATAGAGGTGGCGGTTAAGTCATTAGAAATCGAATTGGCCTCACATGCCCTATCAACTATCTCACTCTCTCTATGTGGTGGTTCACGCACTCCCTCAAAATAGGTGCACTCAAAGTCACATATGGTTGAGTCACTCATCTCACTCAAGTGGTGGGGGTTGTGGCTCTCCTCACATGTGAATTGGGGCAACACATCATATATTGGGCTAGTGGTGAAGTCACTCTCACTCTCAATATGGTGGCTAAAGTCACTCAAGTCATCATACGTCGCCGTGGTTGAAGGGAAAATCCCATGCTCAACCATCCCATCGTCGTCGTCGTGGATGAAGGCCGAAGATGGCACATCATCACTCTCCTCCATGACCGAAGGGAAAATCCCATGCTCGATCATCTCGTCACCGTCGCCGTGGATGAAGGCTGAAGATGGCAAATCATCACTCTCGCCTCCTAAGATGGAAGCATCATCCTTGCTCACCACCTTGTCGCTTGCCTCCAAAGCATGTTCCTTGAAGATCTCCGTAGTCGTAGTCGCCGCCGCACCGTATTGAAAAAGAGTCAAAGTAGGCTCGGCACCATCAATGCCACAAAGAGGGATGGCGGTGAAGTCGAACTTGGGAGCATTGTCTTGGAGCTCGTCGGGCTTGGACATCTTGGTGGTACTATCCTCATGCTCGTTGTCATAGAGCTTGGTCGCCATGAAGTGTGCTTGGGGTGGAGAAGCCTTGGGCTTCATGAGTTCTTGTTCCGCCTTGAGAGCACCAGTGTAGTTGTCGTCGAGGGACTTGTAGTTCTTGAGGAAGATAGTCTTGGAGATGTCGTTGTTCAATCCCATCATTAATTGGAAACTTCATCGACATCGGGTCGTCCATGTCGGCTCGTCGCAAGTCAATCTTCATCTCCTTGAAGTACTTGCTGATGGACTTGGATCCTTGGATGGTGTTATCCAATTGGCGTAGAAGATGTTCCATGTAGGTTGGACGCACGAACTCTTGCCGCATAGCTCTCTTCGTCTTAGGCCAACTCATGTCATAGCTCTCCGAAGGTGTGTGAAGCCACCATGTCGAGGCGTAGTCATGGAAGTTTCTTGTGGTGCACTTCACTTGATCTTCGGGAGGAACTTGATGTAGCTTGAGGTAGTCATCCATCAAATGCTCCCACTCGAGATACTCCTCAGGTTCTTGAGTCCCATAGAAAGGAATCCCGTGGTCGGTGTCGAGGTCATAGTAGCTCATGAAAGTTGCGGACTTGAGCTTGGGGAGCTTCTCTTGAGCGTACTCTTGGGGTGCTTTTTGGCGAAGATGCCGCAAGACCGTAGGCGAAGATGCCTTGAAGTCGCTTGGCAAGGATGCCAAGGGAGATGGTAAATTCGTTGAGCGGTAGTTGGTGTTGAGCTCTAGAGCTTCACGTTTTTGTTGGTGATGGTGTCGATGCCGATGTGATCTTGCCGAAGATGGTAGCTCGGAAGCATGTGTACTTGAGCGTCTTCTCGAAGATGAGGAAGATCTCTTGTAGGACTTGATGATGGCTTTGATCTCCTCCATTTGAGCATGCATCTTGGCGTCGGTGGAGTTTTTCGTGGCATCGAACTCGTCGCTGTTGTTGTAGACCGAAGGTGAAATGCCTTGCTTATCCATCACAAGACTCGAGTAGAGGTGAGTAGGAAATGAGATAAACAATACCAAGTTACCTTTTCCCAAAGTTGAGGATGTATCCCGTTTCACTCAATGTGAGATGAAAGAATAGTGGAATTGGTACCAGACTTGTTCACTCACACCTATCAAGTAAAGCTTACGGAGTAGCTCGGTGAGGATAGTGGCACAAAAATGTAATGCAAAATGTTAGCAAGAGTCAATAATGTTGAAAGAGATTCACAAATTCGCAAGTGAAACAAGTAGACCAATAGCAATAAGTGGCACACAGAAACACACACACGAATAGATAAATGGGGTCTTGCAACCAAGGAATGAGCACAAAATGTGGAATCCACGGAAATCTCTCGTGTTGCACAACTCAGGAGAGACGCTAGCACGATTGCTCAATAGGTGCATATGACACTTGTGCACAACCTATAAGATGCAAAATGTATCAACTTTCTATCCCACGTATGCTATGCATGTATGGTTCTTGGTGTTTCTCAAGATGATCCAAGATGATCTGATATGACAATCTTATATGCAATGTGGTACGATACTATGGCTATTGCTCACAAGCTTCTTTGCTCTCTTTTTCTTTGCTGAAAAGCTTATTCTCTTTTTTATATGGCCACAATGCAAAATGCACAAACCAAGATAGCAATTGTGTATATACGGGAACAATCTTGTGACACAAGGGATGATATGATACCGATATGATATGGTATATATGCAATGGATGGTGGATCACTAATGTGCACAAGTAAAGTTGCCGGGCAATACTCAAATGGCTAGTCTCGATAGGTAAGTAACGCAAAATGGGCAAGAGGTTAACAAGGCAATTGCAAGGGGAATATACAATGGTTTCGTCGAGGTTACCGTCCTTGGCAATGATGAGTGACGGTGTTCTTGATGTCTAGCCGTTCCTAGTTAGCCGAAACACTCTAGGAAACGGAAAAACCGCAAGCTCAAAATCTCCAAAGGCAAATGTCAAATGGTGGTAGCGCAAAGTAGTGGTGGTTTTGTACTTGGCAATGCGGAAGTGGAGTGATGGGTTATGCGATTCGAAATTGAAGTTGCCGTCCCTAAGTAGCCGAAACACCTTAGGAGACACAAGCCACAACTCAAACAAGCTCAAACAAAATTGGGTTAAGTTGGGGGTGGCGGAAGTGTATGGTGGAGTAGGTTATGCTGAAGTTATGGTGGTGGTTAATAAAGAAGTAACCATCCCTAAGTAGCTGAAACACCTTAGGAGACTCGAATCACTACTCAAGCAACCACTCATGCTATGGCAAGCAACATGGGTTAGGTTGCGGAAGTCGGTAGTGGTGTAGCGGATGATGTGGTGGAAGCCCTAGGCAAAGATGCCAAAGTTCCAAAAAATTTGATGGATTCAAATGGTGTAGGAACCTATCTAGATGGATGGGGGATGTCAATAGCTACTCAACGAGCTAAAGAACGCGAAAATCGGACTCCGGATGGGAAAGTTATGGCCAAAACAGTGAAACATAGAACGCTAAAACTGGGAGGGGCGGTAGTGCCGCTTGTAAGGGCGGTAGTGCCGCTTGTGGCGCTTAGCTGTAGTACCGCTCGTGTCGGAAAAATTCGCCAATCTGGATCGGGGTGGATTTTGGGCGGAAATGGATGATTTCGGGGGCAAAATTGGATGGATTTCGTGGATCGAAAGTGGGGAAACTTGGGGAAATGGTAGATCCACTTGAAACCAAGCAAATCCATGGATCAAAATCAACAAAACATCATCAAACCAACAAATCACAAAAAAAAATTGGGGGTATTTTTGGTGGGAATTTTCGAAATTGGGCAAGAACAGAACAAAATTAGGCTAGCAAAAGAGGGGTAGGGGCTCCAAATTCGTGATCAACCTTGCTCTGATCCAAGATGATGTAGGGTAGAACCCTAGGTGGCCGATCTTTCACAAAATGGAGGGGATCCTATGAAGAACACGAGGGGAAAGACGAGGGAAAATGAGAGGAACACTCAAGAACAAGTCCAATCACACATCCACTAGACCATCAAACACACAAGATCCACAAGGTACATGAACAACAAAGGGAAAGATACAAGGTAAAGTTCATCTCCATGAGGAGGTCTTGATGATATCCTAGACGGATCTTCCCATGAGGAGGTCTTGAATACAAGGTGGATCTTCTCCGTAGAGGCAACGGTCTCTCTCGATGGAGTAGATCCGTATGGATGAGCAAAGCTCTATCTCAAATGAGCTAATCCTTTGCTAACCCTAGAAAGGAGGTGGAGGTGGTCTATTTATAGTCTAAGCCACGAAGGGGTAAGTGGGAGAGGATACATGGGCCGGAGGCCCGATACACTGTGCGCAGACAGGGCGGTAGTACCGGACCCTTGGGCGGTAGTACCGCTTGGTGTGGGCGGTAGTACCGGACTTGTATTGCTCAATCACATGAGTTTGTCGGGTTGAGCGGCAGTAGAGCGGATGTTGGCCGGTAGTACGGCTTGTGGGCCTTCAGTGGTAGTATCACTTGGTGTGGGTGGTAGTACCGCTCGTTCTGGACTGGCCGGACTCTTCTTCCTTCTCTTCCATGCTTCCCTCATGGATGGTGTAGTTGTACACTTGTGCTCGCACTCCTCCTCATCATCCGTGGCATTCCGACAATACCTATGTATGCACACGAGTGGAGTGTCAAGTAGTATACCATCCTCGAAGGGGTCAAGTGAACACGCATAAAGGAGATAATTCACCTTTGTGTATGTGAAGTAGATGTCGCACGTGTCACTTGCCGAACGGACTCTTGACATGGTGATGTCCGTAGGATGCTCCGCATCAGCACACAAGTGATATTATTTGTCGTTGTTGTAAGGGACAAGGTCATTATGCGAGAGAATGCAAATCTCAGCGTGTGATGATTTCTATTGAGGATGGTGGGTATGAGTCCGCTAGTGACTATGATGAGGAGACTTTGGCTCTTATTACACGTGAAGAACACGGTAGAGATGATTCTGAACATGAGATGCAATACATGGCTCCTGAAAATGCTGACAGGTATGAATGTTTAGTTGCTCAATGTGTTTTGAGTGTGCAGGTCACACAAGCTGAGCAAAATCAGAGGCATAATTTGTTCCATACAAAGGGAGTTGTGAAGGAACATTCTTTCCGCGTCATCATTGATGGAGGGAGCTGCAACAACTTGGCTAGCATGGAGATGGTGGATAAGCTCTCTCTCACCACAAGACCACATCCGCTTCCTTAATACATCCAATGGTTTAACAACAGCGGTAAGGTAAAGGAAAGACATACTGTTCGTGTCCATTTTAGTATCTCTACATATGCTCATTATGTTGATTGTGATGTGGTACCCATGCAAGCATGTTCCTTATTACTTGGTAGGCCATGGAAATTTAATAAAAAAATTGTGCACCATGGCAGAAACAATCAGTATACTCTTGTTCACAAGGATAAACATATTACTTTGCTTCCTATGTCTCCTGATTCCATTTTGAAAGATGATATTAATAGAGCTAATAAAGCAAAACAGGAGAAAAGTAAGATTGAAAATCAGATTGTGGAAAAAGAATTTGAGCAACAAATGAAGCCTGATAATAAACCATCTAGTGTTGCTTCTGAAATTAAATTGAAAAGTGCATGTTTACTTACCACCAAATCTGATATTGATGAGCTAGATTTTAGCAAATCTATTTGCTATGCTTTTGTGTGCAAAGAGGCATTATTTTCATTCGAGGACATGCCTTCCTCTTTTGCCTCCTGCTGTTACTAACATTTTGCAGGAGTTCGCTTACGTCTTTCCACAAGACGTGCCACCGGGATTACCACCTATTCGAGGGATTGAGCATCAGATTGACTTAATTCCGGGTGCTTCGCTGCCAAACCGTGCGCCATACATACCAATCCAGAGGAGACGAAGGAGATTATGCGTCAAGTACAGGAGCTGCTTGACAAAGGGTATATACGCGTATCTCTTAGTCCTTGTGTTGTTCCTATTATACTAGTGCCAAAAAAGGATGGTACATCGTGTATGTGTGTTTATTGTAGAGGCATTAATAATATAACTATTCGTTATCGTCATCCTATTCATAGGCTAGATGATATGCTTGATGATTTGAGTCGCTCTACAATATTCTCCAAAGTTGATTTGCGTAGTGGATACCATCAAATTCGTATGAAATTGGGAGATGAATGGAAAACAACATTTAAAACTAAGTTTGGTTTATATGAGTGGTTAGTCATGCCTTTTGGGTTAACTAATGTACCTGGTACTTTCATGAGACTAATGAACGAAGTTTTACATGCTTTCATTGGACGATTTGTGGTAGTCTATTTTGATGATATACCGATTTATAGCAAATCTTTGGAAGAACATTTGGAACATTTACGTGCTGTTTTTATTGCTCTACGTGATGCACGTTTGTTTGGTAACCTTGGGAAGTGCACCTTATGCACCGACTGAGTATCTTTTCTTGGCTATGTTGTTACTCCACAGGGAATTGAAGTTGATAAAGCCAAGATTGAAGCTTTGAAAGTTGGCCGCAGCCCAAAACGGTCACACAAGTGAGGAGTTTTCTTGGACTCACTGGTTTCTATAGGCATTTTGTGAGAGATTTTAGCACCATTGCTGCACCTCTCAATGAGTTTACAAAGAAGGATGTGCCTTTTGTTTGGGGTACCGCACAGGAAGAAGCCTTCACGGTGTTGAAAGATAAGTTGACACAGTATGCTCCTTCACTCCAACTTCCTGATTTTAATAAGACTTTTGAGCTTGAATGTGATGCTAGTGGAATTGGGTTACGAGGTGTGTTATTACAAGATGGCAAACATGTTGCATACTTTTCTGAAAAATTGAGTGGGCCTAGCCTGAACTATTCTACTTATGATAAAGAATTATATGCTCTTGTTCAGACCTTAGAAACATGGCAACATTATTTATGGCCCAAAGAATTTGTTATACATTCTAATCATGAATCTTTGAAACACATTACAAATCAAGCAAAACTGAATCGTAGACATGCTAAATGGGTTGAATTCATTGAGACTTTCCCTTATGTCATTAAACACAAGAAGGGTAAAGAGAATGTTATTGCTGATGCATTGTCTCGTCGTTCTACTATGCTTTCGCAACTTGACTTTAAAATATTTGGTTTGGAGACCATCAAAGATCAATATGTGCATGATGCTGAATTTAAGGATGTATTGCGGAATTGTAAAGAAGGTAGAACATGGAACAAGTTCATCGTTAACGATGGATTTGTGTTTCGTGCTAACAAGCTATGCATCCAGCTAGCTCCATTCGTCTTTTGTTGCTGCAGGACACGCATGGAGGAGGATTAATGGGACACTTTGGCTTGAAGAAGACGGAGGATATACTTGCTACACATTTCTTTTGGCCAAAGATGAGACGGGATGTTGAGCGTTTTGTTGCTCGCTGCACTACGTGTCAAAAAGCTAAGTCACGAATCAATCCTCATGGTTTATATATGACTTTGCCTGTACCTAGTGTTCCTTGGGAGGATATATCTATGGACTTTGTTTTAGGGTTACCTCGAACAAATAAGGGGAGGGATAGCATATTTGTTGTCTTGGATAGGTTCTCGAAAATGGCACACTTTATACCTTGTCATAAAAGCGATGATGCTATTAATGTTGCTGATTTGTTCTTTTGTGAAGTTATTCGCTTGCATGGTGTGCCAAATACTATTGTTTCAGATCATGATACTAAATTTCTTAGCCACTTCTGGAGATGTTTATGGGCTAAGTTGGGGACTAAACTGCTTTTTAGTACTACATGTCACCCCAAACTGATGGACAAACTGAAGTAGTCAATAGAACATTGTCTACTATGCTTAGGGCTGTTTTGAAGAATAACAAGAAAATGTGGGAAGAATGCTTGCCTCATATTGAATTTGCTTATAATCGTTCATTGCATTCTACTACTAAGATGTGCCCTTTTGAAATTGTGTATGGTTTCCTACCTCGTGCACCTACTGATTTGTTGCCTCTTCCATCTTCGGAGAAGGTTAATTTTGATGCTAAAAAACGTGCTGAATTGATTTTAAAAATGCATGAGTTAACTAAGGAAAACATTGAGCGTATGAATGCTAAATATAAACTTGTTGGAGATAAGGGTAGAAAACATGTTGTGTTTGCACCTGGAGAACTTGTTTGGTTACATTTGTGTAAGGATAGATTACCCGATTTGCGCAAATCAAAGATAATGCCACGTGCTCACGGTCCATTTAAGGTGTTAGAGAAAATAAATGATAATGCATATAAACTTGAGCTGCCTGCAGATTTTGGGGTTAGTCCCACTTTTAACATTGCAGATTTGAAGCCTTATTTGGGTCAGGAAGATGATCTTCCGTCGAGGGCGACTTCATTTCAAGAAGGGGAGGATGATGAGGACATCAATACCATTGTTACACCCACAACCCCTGCTACTATACATAATGGACCAATTACTAGAGCTCGCCCATGCCAATTAAATTACCAGGTACTTTGTTTCTTGGTAATGATTCTAATGTTCATGAGAATATGATGCTGCCTAAACTGGATACATTTGTTTTGCTTACAAATGAAGGGCCTAGATTGGAGAAGGATGAATATTAGAGCAAGAACAAGCATGGAGTTGATGGCATGCGCAAGGGAAACAAGAACGGAGTTTCCAGTGATGATTTCAGATCTTTGAAGCCACCATAATGAGTGCATGAAGCCTTGGACGAAATATACAAGATGCCACTTCATAAATTTTGTCCAGAGGCTATTCTAGGTGCTGCGTCACCTTATTATTGGGCCAGGCCCATGTAATTTCGAAATACTTGAATATAGGCTGTTTTTAGAGACCGTACGTGTGGGAAAACAAGAGTTAGGGTTGGTTTCGGACTCCCCCTCAAAGGGCCACAAAATTCCCACCTCTTCCTCCATAAATACAGCCCTTAGGGCATCGTTTAGACTTTGGGTTTTGTTTAGATTAAAAGTTCGCCATAGCTACAACTTTGCGTACTTCGTGTGTGTTCAACGACCAGACCAAGACATCACAGAACCCCACTTGATCAATAAAGCTTTCCTCTTTTATTCGCAATATCCAGATTGCAATCTTAGTTTCTTGCTTGTTCTTCGTTTGCTTGCAGGAAATAGACCCTCGTGATCAGGTTAATCGTGGTCCGGCGTGGTCAATAACCTCGCGGAGTTACTTAAGCGATTGCTAGGGCGCGACGTCCTCGCACGTCCGTAGTCGGATCATCAAAGTCTACTCCACCCAAAACGATCGCCACCATCTCATCGAAAGACGGGACACCTTTTCCTCTATCACGGATCCCTCAATCCCTGGGAAAGATCCCTTCAAGAACTCGAAACCACCATGCGCTGAACCCATGGTGGGCGCCAACTGTCGTGGTTTTGTCACAGCAGATGTCCTAGTGAAAGGACTTAACCGTGAAGCCATCGCAACAGTGATTACCTTGTCGGGGTTGAGCGGGACGAGAGACACAGTTTACCCAGGTTGAGGCCACGACTTGCAAGTGTCCGGATCAGGTTACGATACGTGACCGAGCCTTACTATAAGTCTCCTTTCTTTACAAGGTAAATAATTACATGGCGGGTTACACCCATGGGTCGCCTTCTAACCTTGGGTTCTAAGCCGGCCCTGTCGGATTCAGGGCTCCGCAGACCCAAGAAGGTTCGAACTCTGGAGCGTGTGCGAAGATCTCAACCTCTCAACACTCAAGCTTGTCACCCTATGGTCTAGCCTCACCGAGTACGCGTGCGAGCGGGGAAGAAGATGAACACATCAGTTTACCCAGGTTCAGCCACCTTGCGGTGTAAAACCCTACTCCTGCTTTGTGGTGGATTGGCCTCACTAGGGGCTGAGGATGAACAATTACAGTGGATGAACAACCTCGTGAGGCTCTGGTGGTGAGGGTGGAAAGGATCTGATCCCCTCTCTACGGTGGTGGCTAACCTATATTTAGAGTGGCCTTGGTCCTCTTCCCTCAAAACTTAGGCGAGAAGGGATCCCACAACAACCAATTTCAAAGGGGACAAGAAGTACATCTAATCCTGACGAAAGGTGGTCTTCGCCTTCAAAGCTTCTAGTCGGGATGCAGCTGTGGGCTCAGTGATGACCTCTGTCATGTCGAGCTTGTGGTCTTGGTCTTATTGCACCGGAATGGAAACCTTTGGGGGGTTCCTCGGGAACCCGCGCTTGTCCTTGCTCCCTTAGCACCGAAAGGTAAACTCCCTCCTCTCCGTCCATTGGAACCCACCTGGCCTTGGTCGTCATGGCTCACGTCATTGCAGCCTCGTGAGGCTAGGTACCTACATAGAAATCTCCGCTCCTCGGGAGGCAACCTGGGGGGAGGCCACCTCTCTGGAAGTCTTGATGTCGTTCTCCCCGCGAGCCCAGGGGACCTCGCCAGGGTCTTGTCTTGGTGGCCTTGTTGCTGGGCCGTACCAGGCCATCAAGGGAGCCATTCCATGGGCCACAGGCAGGCAAGTCTGGGTACCCCCGTTCCCAAAATGCCGACAGTGGCCCCTGAGCCCAAGGCGCGCTCGGGCTGGCTTCCAGGCGAAGCCAACGAGGGAAGGAATAAGCGTCTGTCGGTGCAACAAACCCTGGGTCCATTGCCCAGATTGTGCACATGCCCAAGAACAAGATACAACACTAAGATCAGATCAAAGAACGAGGAATCAGTTCTTTGAGGGACCAACGTGCAGATCAAGAAGACCAAGACTAGCCAGAGAGACAAGATACCACTACGAGAAGAACCTCCCTTGCCGGGCAGGTGAGCCTGGCGAGGTTGGGCGTACCCCAGAAGCGAGCTTCCAAGATCGCCCCGGCAGGCCTGCCGGTGCTTATGGAGGCGAACTACTCCACCACACCACTTCATAGCGACACACGTCGTCGATCAGTGCGATGTCGAGCACCTAAGTGACTAAGTGGCTGCCCCCTGCCACATGGCAGCCAATTCCTATAGAAAATACCTCCAAGCGACACCCGTCCTGAGACGTGTCAAACAAGCAGGCGCGAAGCTGGCAAACCAGCCCGGCTGGGCCTGCAGGGCAAGCTGTGATGTGACACTGAGCGGCGCATTTAATGCGCTCTGTCAGCCTCCAGAGTTAGGTATGATAGCACTGTTTGCTATCTAATCAGTACGTAAAGACTGGTTTGCCACTATGGTGACCCCTTTATCTATAAAAGGAGGCCCATGGCAACCGTAGAAACGATTCGGACCCCCTCACACTCATACGCGCATAGCCACTCTCGCCCCGAGGCCACCTTGCCGGGCAAGAGCGCTGCGCTTTTCCACCATCAATCCACCAAAGCACGAGTAGGGTTTGACGCCTCGCGGCAGCCCGAACCAGGGTAACCCTGCCCGTGTGATCTCGGCAGTGCTGTGCTACGTTTCTCCGCTCTTTGTGCAATGTGCCCATACCCCCATCGAAGCAAAAGGGGCTCATTGCCCCATAGGTGGCCGTGGTTTTCCATGACATCTTTGGCACGCCAGGTAGGGGGATCACTTGCGCAAACCCGAGAGCGTAAACAACGCGTCATCTTCATCACCATTTTCACCATCGACGGCTCCATCGACTATGGCGCCCAAGAAGAAGTCCAGTGCCGCAGCTCACCCGTCCACTGATACGAGGCTAACCCGGTGTAGGCCGATCTTTGACGATTGGAGTGGATTCCCTTGAAGAACACGAAGAATAGGGGAAGAACGGAGAGAAAATATAAGGGGAAACACTCAAGAATAATTCCAATCACAGATCCACTACACAATGAAACACACAAGATCCACAAGGTACATGAACAACAAAAGGAAAGATACAATGATGAGGACATCAATACCATTGTTACACCCACATCCCCTGCTACTATTCATACTGGACCAATTACTAGAGCTCGTGCACGCCAATTAAATCACCAGGTACTTTCGTTTTTTGGTAATGATTCTAATGTTCATGAGAATATGATGCTGCCTAAATTGGATACATTTGTCTTGCTTGCAAATGAAGGGCCTAGCTTGGACAAGAAGGATGATCATTGGAGCAAGATCAAGCATGGAGATGATGGCATGCGCAAGGGGAACAAGAATGAAGTTACAAGTGATGATTTCAGGACTTTGAAGCCACCATAATGAGTGCGTGAAGCCTTGGACGAAACATACAAGATGCCACTTCATAAATTTCGTCCAGAGGCTATTATAGGTGCTGCGTCACCTTATTATTGGGCCAGGCCCATGTAATTTCGAAATACTTGAGTATAGGCTGTTTTTAGAGTCCGTATGAGTGGGGAAACAAGAGTCAGGGTTGGTTTGGGACCCCTCCTCCAAGGGCCATGAAATTCCCCCCTTTTCCTCCATATGTACCGCCCTTAGGGCGTCGTTTAGACTTTGGGTTTTGTTTAGATTAAAGTTCGCCATAGCTGCAACTTCGCGTACTTCGTTTGTGTTCAACGACCAGACAAAGGCGTCACAGAACCCCACCTTGATGAATAAAGCTTTCCTCTTATAGTCACAATATCCAGATTGCAATCTTGGTTTTTGCTTGTTCTTCGTTTGCCAGCAGGAAACAGACCTTCGTGGTTAGGTTGATCATGCTCTGACGTGGTCAATAACCTCTCGAAGTTGGTTTATCGATTGCTAAGGCGCGACGTCCTCGCACGTTCGTAGTCGGATTGTCAAAGTCGACTTCCTCCAAGACGATAGCCACCATCTCATCGAAAGACGGGACACCTTTGCCTCTATCATACAAGGTAAAGTTCATCTCCATGAGGAGGTCTTGGTATCCTAGATGGATCTTCACATGAAGGGGTCTTGAATCCAAGGTGGATCTTCTCCGTAGAGGCCGCGGTCTCTCTCGATGGAGTAGATCCGGATGGATGAGCAAAGCTCTATCTCTAAATGAGCTATCACATTTGCTAACCCTAGAAAGGAGGTGGAGGTGGAGTATATATAGGCATGTCCACAAAGGGGTAAGTGAGATGGGGGAATACATGGGCCTCGGGCCCTGTCCATGCACGCAGGCAGGCGCCGGATGTCCGGTTGGCGGCCGGATGTCCGGCCTGGAACAGGCCATTCCATTCTTCTCTGGATGCGCCTCTGCCGGATTTCCGGGACGGGTGCCGGATGTCCGGGCGTTGCTGAGGGGCCGGATGTCCGGCCGCTGATGTTGTTCGCCGTCTGTTGGGGAAGCTCCTGCGCGGCTACCCAGGCGCCGAATGTCCGGCCTCTAGCCTGGATGTCCGGCCGCTGTAGTGTCAGCAGCTACATCTTCTTCCGTCGTCGCTTCCAGGCTTCCCTCGCGGATGGTGTAGTTGTTCCTTGGCGCTTGCACTCCTCCTCGACATCTGTGAAGCTCCGACAATACCTATGCATGCATACGGGGAAGTGTCAGGTAGTATACCATCCTCGAAGGGGTCAAGTGAGCACGTGTAAAGGAGATGATTCAGCTTTGTGCACGTGAAGTAGATGTCGCACGTGTCACTCGCCGAACGATCTCTTGACATGGTGTTGTCCATAGGATGCTCCGCGTCATCTCCCCCCCCCTGGGAAAGATCTGACCTTGGATTGAAAACCAAATCACCATGGGAAAGATATGGCTTCGCCGTGTAGAAGTGGACGTTCACCAAGTATTCGTCATCTTCAAGCTCGAAATGGGCACTCTCCAGTGTCGCACCGTCTTGTGATTCCTTCAAAAGGAGTAAGGACAACAAACACTTGGAAAAGCAAATATGGTTAGCGTTAGTGCAAAACCAAGCATTCGATAGGTGGGTCACCAAACAAGTGTTGTCATCATGCAAAGCATATGGTGTGACAAAGGATTGTGACATGGCTTGTAAGCATATCAATCGAGCACAAGCAAAGATATCATGGGGACTAGTATGCAAATGTGAGGTAGTGATGCAAGTATGTGTGTCAAGAGAATAAGCATCTACCTCAATGTCATAGCAAGCATTCACAAATTGCTCAATGAAAGGTCTTTGGTAGGGATATGAATCATTCACAACACCAAATAAGATGAGATGTCTAAACACATGGGTCAAGTGCAAGACAATCCAAGCATAACGTGCATAGGGTGTAGTGAATATAGTGTGGCACTCAACACAATAGAAAGAGCAATTGTTCATCATGTGTGAGGCAATCAAGTCAATCATGTGACAAGTAATTGGGCATGGGATGTGTGAAGAAATGACATTGTTGCAACCAAACATGTGATAGGCGCAAGTAATCCAAGAATTGGATGCAACACACAAGGCATATATATCATGATGCATGGAACGGTGAAAATGACAAGTCGAAGCAAGATATCTAACATGTGTGCAATCAAGTGGTCCAAGATGGCCAATAAGTCTCATGGTGCAAGCAACACAAGTAGTATGATCCATAATATCCATGCTCAAGAAAGATGTCACCTTGAAGGTGTGTCCTCGTGCATTCTTCACAATGCCGAAGCGGTAGGAAAGGTGGTGTAGAAGCGAGTCGTGGTCCAATGTATGAGGCTCGCTCTCAAGAGCTCGAATGGTCAACTCACGTGACGTGGAAGTCGACACAATGTCCAAGTATCCTACACATGCACCCAAGAAAACAAAGAACGTATGCACATGGTAGATAAACACATCATCCATGATGATGGTCTCTTCTCTTGCACATAACCAGTAGAAGCAGAAGTGCATGAATAATATGATGCAACAATGGCTATATTCATGGCACTAGGTATATGGTGCAAAGAGGTAACACAAGCATGCTTCACAAGGAATACGTCAAAATCTCCAAATATATGTGAGAATGCTATGGGGGACAAACTCGTTATCAAGACTAAGGGCATTGTTGCACTCAATGCATGTCAAATCATCTGGCATGAGAGAGGAAACACATGGAGATACATGACTAGAAGCAATAAAAATCTTGTGCAAAGCATGTAGATGGTTGTCATCAACCGCATTAAACGAGCAACTATGACTCATCGGTGATTCAACAAGGCAAGCGATTATAGTAATCAAGTCGTGCAAGCTAGTAGTGCGAAGATGCAACATACTAGAGGAAATCATGGCAATCATGTCATGTGAGCAAATAATAGGCATAGGCAATGCACATGACATATCGCAAGCACGAACACAAAGAAAGATCATATTATAATCATAGGCATGAGTCACAAAGCAAGCAAGGCAATAACAGGTGATATCTCCACCAAGCTTGCAAATACACATACAAGTACTCGAATCAATCATCATGTGTAATGCGAAGCATGGGTCACAAATGCATGGCAAAGGCATAGGAATGAGCATAGCATGCAAAGTGAACATGGCAAGATGGGCATAGAATATGTATTGGACAATAACCCATAGCCAAGTGAGGGCCATGTAGAATAAATGCGCGAAGTCTTTGCACGAATAGAGCGGTGGGAAAGACAATCCATAGGATCCCAAGTCATCATTGCTCTCTAGAGCTTGTTTTGTCAACTCATGGGATTGTGAGGTTGACAAGTATTCATGGGTACCTACACAAAAGAGACACAAACCAAAGAAATTGTGTGTGTGGTAAATGTACACATCATCCATCATGATGTGTATGTGCACGTGTGATTTAGCACAAGATAAGCATCGGTCAAAGAAAGTTGATGCATGGTATAAGAACATGTCATCCATCATGAAAGAATATTTATTATGTATGACACGATGGGGACACAAATTTAGCATACAAGAATATGGCACATCAATAGCATTTTCATTCATGGGGAGCATATGGTGCACATAATTATGAGGATCATGCAATGGATGGGATGTGTCAAAATCTTCTGACATGTATGAGGAAACTATGGGGATCTCCTCATGAGCAATATTGGAAACATCATATGGAGAAAATGGACAACATCCAAAGCAATGCATATCCGAAGCTAGGTGGTCATGGCATGGCATATTAGATAAATGATGCAAAGGGTGCATATCAATGTCATCACAAGAAAAACAAATGCCAATAACCATGGGCTTGTCATCTATGCCATATGTGCAAATTGGGTTCATTTTAATGGCATATGCATAGTTACTACGAAGAGATTACAAATATGACATATTGTTGATCTCATGCATAGCATACGACAGGTCAAGGGGGTTGTCAAACATGATGTGACCTAAAGAATTGTCACAAGAAATGCTATGTAACATGGCATCACAACTAATAGACTCCACATGAGAGTCATCATACTCATCGTAAATGGGCAAGAAATCATCACATGAGGAAGTCGCACTAGCATGAAGTATGGAAATAGGTGGATCAACATCATGCAAGCAATCAATGTCAAGAATCTTATATTTACTAATTGGAGGCTCCATACGAGCATCCACGTTAATCCACATCAAGAAGATTAGTTTAGCCGTTAGATTTTAAATTTAACGGTTGTGATCTATTAGAATACCGTTTCTTTATTTGTAAAAAAAGCACCCACGTGCATACATATATTAAAAGGAATTACACCTACACGTATCAAATAGGAGGCCATGACACCCTAAAAAAATAGGAGTCCATGACACCCACGTACAAGTTCCAGAAAAAAGAAAAAAGAAAAAAGAAATCTATCACGTACCCAAAAAGAAGTCCTCAACCCCCATGTCTATTTGTATAGAAAATCAGCATGTCCATGCGAAAAAAGAGTCCTTCACACCTACATGAGTCCTTCACACCTTAACAAAAGTTAAATCCATCATGTACGCAAACAAAAATCATCAGCAGCCATGTCCAGCCATTCAAGCAAAAAACACGTCATGTACAAGTACATAAATAGAGTCCTTTACACCCAGGTCCATGTTCTACTAAGAAAAATGAAATCTATGATGTACAAAAAAAGTTCCCGGCCCCACGTCTAACCATTGAATAAAAAAACACCCAAATCAAAGTTCCAACTTCCGCGACGACATTCAACTTTAAAACTGGTCGCTATTATGCCCACTCACCAGGGGAGTATTTCTACAGTCTTAAATTTCTCTGCTAACTATAAATTAAATACACATATATTCAACTATGTGATTTATTTCCAATAATGGTTTATTTAGTATATACGATCCAATCAATCATGTCTAACAGTCCAACTCCGTCTCTCCTGATCGTGATCCTCTCTAGCCTTTAATCTCAGTTTCATGTACAATCCAATAAATCATGTCTAGCTATCCTGACCGTGTTCTCTCTAGCCTTTGAATCTCTATGTTTTATACTTAGATTTTTTCAGATGCTGTTGCTAAACACTATCTTTTTTGATAGATTATGCTTAAAATTAAATAGCTTTTACCCAGTTTGGGGTTGCTTGAATAGAGCCGTATAACTGTAAGGAAAAATGAATAGTGCAAGGAGATTCATGATGTACAAGAACTTAAAAGGAAATTCTGATTACTTTTAATTGGGCCTGTGAGAGGAGTAGCCATGCATAATTTGAAGGGGATTAATTTGTATAATTTTTTTCGTAACTCTTTGTCTGGTCAGGATTTTTCTTGGTATAATTTCAATGTAGGACATTTTGTTTAGCTATATATTAAAAAGGATACCGAGATGCAATATTTCCAGGTATGTCACATATAAATCATGTGTGTAAATGACTAACGAGTTACAAATTCATAGCTTGGTGATCAGATAGTTCGATTCAAGGCAGTAATGGGTTCCTCCGGTATTTATGAATTGTTTACATCAAGAACTTCGGTCGATCATAAATAGTTTTATGACCAACAAGAAAGTGCCAGTGCATATCGACGGAACTTTTAGCTTCTAGAATTCCAAAACATTAACATTGGTTATTGTGTCCCCGCAAATAAATTACACATGGCAGTGTATGTTGTAAAGTCCGTATATTACCGTGTCCTTCTTTTCTACTGCCTCAGCCATAAGTCTATGAATTAGTACACATATAAATTAAATAAATAATACTGTTACTATTCTCCACTTTAACTAATAAATAGAGTGTAATTAGGAACATATAGTAAAAGAACACTTAGTTGCTATACATGAAAAAAATAGTACATGCTACTAAATATTTTTCTGTAGTATGTCGCTTTTTCATATTTCCAGTTGCCAAAATCAACGAGCAAGACATATTTTCTAAAATATTTCCTTAGTATAAAGTTGGTTTCTATATTTCTAGCCCGTGCACTCGCACAGGTTGATTACTAGTGTTAACTAGTGGGACAAGAGCATCACGTTCACCTATGTTACCTTTCTCATTCCACTCAAGTGGTGTAGGTAAGGTGGGAAAGACCAAATGGTGGTCATCATCATCAACTTGATGGAACCATATGGGGGGTGCATCATATTCCGCCATGGCTATCGCCTTTTCCAAAGGAAGGACGATGTCGTCGCGAATTGGCGCGTCATCATATATGGGACCTAGCACCAAATGAGAAGACACAATAGAGGTAGAGGTCAAGTCGTTAGTGTTGAAGTTGGCCTTACAAGACCTATGAACTATCTCACTCCCTCTATGTGATGGTTCACTCACTCCCTCAAAATAGGTGCACTCAAAGTCACATATGGTGGAGTCACTCATCTCACTCAAGTGGTGGGGCTCGTGGCTCTCCTCACATGGGAATTGGGGCAACACATCATATATGGGGCTAGTGGTGAAGTCACTCTCATTCTCAATATGGTGGTACAAGTCACTCAAGTCATCATACATCGCCGTGGTCGAAGGGAAAATCCCATACTCAACCATCTCATCGTCGTCGCCGTGGATGATGGCCGAAGATGGCACATCATCGCTCTCCTCTATGACCGAAGGGAAAATCCCATGCTCGATCTTCTCGTCATCGTCGCCGTGGATGAAGCCGAAGATGTCACACCATCACTCTTGCATCCTAAGATGGAAGCTTCATCCTTGCTCGTCACCATGTCGTTCGCCTCCAAAGCTTGGTCCTCAAATGTCTCCGTAGTCATAGTCGTCGTCGCACCATCTTCAAAAAGAGTCATGGTAGTCTCAGCATCATCAATGCCACAAAGAGGGGTGGCGGTGAAGTCAAACTTGGGAGCATCATCTTGGAGCTCGTCGTGCCTGGACATCTTGTTGGTACTAGCCTCATGCTCGCCGTCTTTGAGCTTGGTCTTCGAGAAGTGTGCTTGGGGTCGAGAAGCCTTGGCCTTCATGAGTTCTTGTTCCGCCTTGAGAGCACCAATGTAGTTGTCGTCGAGGGACTTGTAGTTCTCGAGGAAGATAGTCTTGGAGAAGTCGTTGTGTAATCCCATCATGAAGTGGAACTTCATCGAAATGGGGTCGTCCATGCCGGCTCGTTGCAAGGCATTCTTCATCTCCTTGAAGTACGTGTCGATGGACTTGGATCCTTGGATGGTGTTCTCCAATTGGTGTAGAAGTTGTTCCATGTAGGTTGGAGGCACGAACTCTCGCCACAAAGCTCTCTTCGTCTTGGACCAACTCATGTCGTAGCTCTCTGAAGGTGTGTTAAGCCACCATGTGTACGCGTAGTCGTGGAAGTTCCTTGCGGCGCACTTCACTTGATCTTCGGGACGAACTTGATGTAGCTTGAGGTAGTCGTCCATCAAGCGCTCCCACTTGAGATACTCCTTGGGTTTTTGAGTCCCATAGAAAGGAATCGCGTGGTCGATGTCAAGATCATAGTAGCTCATGGAAGTCACGGACTTGAGCTTGAAGAGCTTCTCTTGAGCGTAGCCTTGAGGTTCTTGTTGGCGATGATGCCGCATGTCCGTAGGCGAAGATGCCTTGAAGTCACTTGGCGAAGATGCCAAGGGAGATGGTGAAATCGTTGAGAGATTGTTGGTGTTGAGCTCTTGACCTTCACGTTCTCGTCGGTGATTGTGTCGATGCCGATGTGATCTTGCCGGAGATAGTAGCTCGGAAGCGTGTGCACTTGAGCGTCTTCTCGAAGATGAGGAAGATCGCTTGTAGGACTTGATGAGGGCTTTGATCTCCTCCATTTGAGCATCCATCTTGGCGTCCAAGTAGTTTTTCATGGCACCAAACTCGTCGTTGTTGTTGTAGACTGAAGGTGAAATGCCTTGCCTATCCATCACAAGACTCGAGTAGGTGAGTAGGAAATGAGATAAACAATACCAAGTTGGCACACCATGCCCTGCCGCCTCCCATGCCTTACTCATCCTCGGAGGAGTCCCCGGCCTTGGTGGTGCCGGACGTTGGACGGCGGCAAGTAGGACGCGTGGCTGATGGTGCTCCCGTCGTCGGCCGCCAGCATGGCCACCGCTTGTGCGGTCGCATCCGCGTCCCGCTACGCCGCTATTCCGTCGCGAGCGGCGACTCGAGCGAGGGCGGCGACCTCGAGCATCATCCCCGAAGACAAGCTCACCAGCAGAATGTTCGCGCTCGCAGTCATGGCGGATGTGGTGCCACGTAGCAGGACAATGCGCTATGGTGCGGAGTTTAGCTGGGCGTTGCCGCTTTAAGTAGCGCATTCCGGTGAGGCCAAGTGCTCGGGTGCGTCATTAAGTCGCCGGAGTTGGTTCCTCGGGCACCGAGCCTCTTAACGATGGCATATAGATGGACGACATGAATGCAGGCAGGTGGCGCCGGCTGGGAACACACCGCGTGACGGTGCGAGGGACGAGGGTTTTTGGTGTGCCAGGGTAGTCAGCTGCAGTCGTGGCAAGGAGGTCATGGGCCAGCTCCTCCATTGGACTAGTCTGTGCCACATCGTCCCGACAGGTGTGCCCCACACGTTGGTTTCCCTGTTTTCCCGGCCAAATTCGAGCGTCAGTGCTCCGCGTTGCGCATTAGGCGCATAACAGGTGGTTTTTGTGCCCTGGTTCAAATGTCGTACAGTACCAAGTTGTTACCCTAACCCCAAGTGTGGTGGTTTTGGGCACGGTAGCACCCTTTTCCATTTCAACTAGTGAAGTGTAACAGTTGATTAAGTAGCCAGATGGTGTGCTAATGTAGGTGTCCGACTGTTTGAGGGAATAATTGAGGTCTGCCCGGTCCGTGCCCCCATTTAGGGGTCCAACTTACCATGCTCCGGCAGTAGTAACTATACTAGTCCCTGCGTACTCCCTCTGTTTTTATTGACGCCTCATTTTAGCTATTCTCAAATCAATACCATTAGATTCCTTATTGAATATACTTTCAAATCATATAGATTTGCTATTGTAAATGTTCATATTTTTTCTATAAATTTGGTCAGATTTTATGAAGTTTGACTTCAGTCAAACCTAATATGCAGAGTAAATAAAAACGGAGGGAGTATCTTACTCCGTGACCAAAACGGAAGGGAAAACGAGACAACTTATTGTTTATTTGAGCCGTTCAAGTATAATCATGTGGCGTTGCTTATTTCTCATTCCTCTCCAACCCTCTTCTCCATCGATCATACCGCCCTCCGGTCGAGTCCATCCTCTTGCATGCCTCATTTGAACATTCCGCCGAGTATCATTCGCATGTGGGCCTCGACCATGCTTGTATTTCCAATGTTGTAATTTGTCTGACATGCATACACACAAACGGTTTGTTTAAAGTTTCACTTTGCCTCCACTACGTGTCCCTTCCCGTCTTAGTTTTGACATCCCATTCGGTTCATGCCCCAACACATCTTGACGAGATCGATTGATGTAGAGAGATCAATTGTGTGTCTTGCAAGGAGATAAAGGTTTGGTCTGTTTCTATGATAGAACTGACCCGCGGGTGGGGGGTCTGTGGGGATCAGAGGGAGTATATTGTACGTTCATAAGTGAAACAAACGTATTGTACCCACCCTAATCTTCTTTCAATCGATCTCCGGACCCCGAGATGAAATCGAGAGAGAACGAGTGGGTGCATGAGTGATACCAAAGGCGGATTCAAAATTTTGAACAGGTGATCATAGCATCCGCAAATCATATATGAAGGGTATTTAATGTTCATTTCGCTTTTGAACGTACAATATACTCCCTCCGATCCTTTCTAGTTTACATATAAGTTTTATGTGTAGTCAAAGTATCTCTACTTTGATCAAACTTACAGAAAAAAGTATCAACATTCAACAATGCCCTATCAATATTGTTAGATTCGTACGTACTCCTAGATTTCTATTCAAACAGAGATGGTTTCCAATTTGTTTTCAACCACGTGAATGTGCTTGTTCTCGCGCTTGCTCTTCCTACTAGGATTTCGCCACGTATAGCCAGTCCAATAGTAACTTTTTAAGCTCCCTGTCCAATAGTACTAGTGGAGTACTGACAGCATCTGTAGTAGAGTATGAAGTTCTCATAGTACTCCCTCCTTCCATTTATATAGGGCTTAAGAGCAAGGCTAATAAGGCCTAGTCAGCAGGCTATAAGACTTTCCATGTCATTAAATCCTAGTTTAAGGAGTGAGAAGAGAGGAGAGAGAGTGAAGTGGAATCTTTTATTCTACAGCCCGGCTATAACACATAGATCAAGAAAAAATAGTATGCATGCAACTCTCTTCCAATCATATGCCTTGCTCATGCAAATATTAAATGCTTAGAGACAACCTAATAGCCATTCGAAGAGCCAACCTATTACTTAACCATGCAAATATTAAATCCTTATATGAGTATTTTTTATGATGGATCTAAGTGAGGTGGCATCTCTTTGTAGCCAACAGCGGCTACATTATTAACCATGCTCTAATGCGTTTTTCAAAACCGCCTTTGACTATTGACAAGATTAATAGTACATGAGATGTATAATATGAAAATTGTATCATTAGAAGCTCCTTTCACATACGAATTTAACTGTATGGTTTGTGTAAGTTGCATGTCATATATTATTACTCTAACATTTGGTCAAAGTTAGCCTCGAAAAACGCATTAGGCCCTGTATAGATGGAAGGAGGGAGTAGTAGTAGAAGTGGATCCTCTAACATAGGTATCCCTGCCTTACCCTCCCTTTCGGTCACTTACTAGCGGGCCCCATGCTTGCTGGGCCCCAAATGTCAGTTACTCAATGGGTTCGGCCACGTCAGGGGATCCTCATCCGTAGTATACTCCCTCTATTTTTATTTACTCCGCATACAACAGAGCGAGTAGTAGTATAAATGACGCGGGCAGGGGAGGGGGAGGGACGTCAGTTTGCTCTCAACTACGGTCCCACAAGCGAGCGAAAACGCAAGACGAACCGTGTTCCATTCCGTGAGCGACCTGGAGGGTCCAGTGTGCCGGGGTGCAACCGGACGCGACAAGAGCGATGTACAGTCAAAACCGATTGACCGGTCATCACCAGAACCACTATTCACACCAGAACCTTCGCTGCTCGGCCTACGCCAGCCACTGCCCCAAAACCACACCTCCTCTCCAGCCCATTCCCCGACCTTTCGATCCCCTAGCCCGCACCAAGCGTCCCCTAGTTCGCCAGAAAGCCATGGTGCGCCGAAAGATCATGTACTACAAGATGCTGACGCCGGAGCGCCGCGCAGAAATCGCGGCGGCGGTTAGCGCCACAGACCTCCATTCCCAAGCTCGCTTTGCGGCGGGCCAATCCCCGAGTTCTCTAGAGCCAAGCTACGAGGAGGAGGAAGCCAATCCAATGTTCATGGCGAAGGTCGCGGCACAGAAGGCCCGCGATACATATGAGACGATGGACGTCGACTTTGTGCCGGCGTCTGGGTCCCCCATGGTGTAGGCGGACCAGTGGTTCAACCTAGCGATACTAAAGGAGGATCGGGAGGCGGAGGCTCAACTCGACGCGGTCCGCACGCATGCCGCTGCCATCGAGGCTCTCCTGCAGGCGGAACCGGATGTCGTGGATGTGAACTGGGCGGCGGAGGCTCAACTTGACGTGGAGCGCGCGGATGCCGCTGCCATCGAGGCCCTCCTGCAGGCGGAACCGGACGTCCTGGACTTGAATCGGGCGGCGGAGGTTCAACTCGACGCTGAGCGCGCGAATGCCGCTGCCGTCAACGCCCTCCTGCAGGCGGAACCGGACGTCCTGGACTAGAACCGGGCGGCGGAGGCTCAACTCGACGCGGAGCGCACGGATCCCGCTGCCATCGAGGCTCTCCTGCAGGTGTAACCAGACGTCCTGGACTTGAACCGAGCAGTGCTCTCGTCCGTGCAGAGCGCCCGCATGCTGCGCGTGAATGATTAGTTGGAGGCCGAGGACAACCACGGTGCGGAGACACACGTCAGCAGCTACGGCTAGTTCGCGCCGGCAGCCTAAGACGACGAGGTTGTCTCATTCTGTGAGCAGTGATAGTTTTTCTTTATGTTGTTGTTTTTAGGGATCTTTTGTTGTGTAAAAACATATACTTATGCATGTCGCTTGAATTTCATCATTTGGGTCTGTCAACCATTTTAGGCGGTTGGATGAATATACTACGTCTCCTAACCCTTCTTCCTCACCTCTTCTTCTTCCCCAACAGACCACCGCACAGGCCGTACGGATCTTCCCCAACATGCGGTTCGATAAATATACTGTATGAACGAAAATTATGTGTCGGCGGTAGGATGGCTGAGTTTGGTTTGATCACATGCAGTAGCACGTGTCAGTGACGGTGCGTTCCCTTGCTTGGGTTTGCGGCGTGCAGGAGCGACTGTGTGAGGGTGTGGTGTGACCGCGGCGTGAAGGAGTGATTGTGGGAGGGTGTGGTGCGACTGCGATAGCCGTGCGCAAGTGTACCTCCTTTTCATTTTAAAAAATTTAGGCAAGCTTTGCAAAAATGTGTGGCGAAGTATGGCAATGCAAGGCCTAGACCCAAACAGGATACAAGTACGTATGTAGGAGTACTAGTGTTAAAAAAGAAAGGAGGGGTATTCCTTCGCGGGATTAATCGATACAAATCCTCGTTTGACGTGTCAATTAATGCGTATTTTTTTCTCCAACAACCAAAGAGCTAACCATCTCACTCATCATCGCTTGATTAATGCAGCGCCATGCACACCAACCTTCTCACTTCCGCATGCATGCAAGGGTATATTAATGTCCTTAGTTGCAAGTACAAGGCAAACCCCATCAATTTTGCCTCGATTAGTGTTAATGGCCTTTTGCAAATTGTAATTTTGATATACTAGCCTTGTGTACAAAAAAAATGGAGGTAGTAACTATTTGACTTCCTTCCCCATTGCGGTGACGTCGACAATATCTCAAACATTGTGGTTTGGCGAAGTGCGTTCGACGGAGAACACCATTGAGGGAGACCACGGTAAGTCGTTCGCAAGTGCCGCCTACAAGCTGAGACAACCGCCGTATTTGCATCCAGGAAGTTCGTTGAACCAAAGGATGCATAAATGTACTAGTACTACACAATAGCATCGTCTGTCCAGCTTAGTGCGATGAGGTGGTTTCTCGAAGAAGACGATGGAGAAGTGGAGTCAGCGAAGAGTGAAATGATGGTTGATTCGTCCGTGCTTTGTGATTTGATGCCTCAATGCTTTGTGATTTGTGATAGAAGGGACAGGGGAGTAGACTCTGTGCTCTATACTGTACATGCGTCCAAGCACGGGAGAAAGAGGAGAGACGTTGCATTTTTCTATTCCTTCAATCAATCAATTAGGGATCTTCGGTTCCATCTTTTTGGCTTTGGCAGCACCGTCCACAATGGTTCCCATCGATGCCAAAAGCTATTTTCACATTTGGCTACACATTGTGGATGCCCTTAACCATACCACTTGGTTTTGCTCCTGTGTGCTATCTATACAAATCTCAATTATATTGATCTAAAAAATTATAGTATCAAGATTAGTAAAAACGAGGTGATTTGCCGCACGGATGGCGGGGAGGTTTCTTATTTTTAGAGGACGTTGGCCTGGCGGTTTGCTAACATGCGGTCCCTGATACGTCTCCAACGTATCCATAATTTTTTATTGTTCCATGCTATTATATTATCCATCTTGGATGTTTTATATGCATTTATATGCTATTTTATATGATTTTTGGGACTAACCTATTAACTTAGAGCCCAGTGCTAGTTTCCGTTTTTTTCCTTGTTTTTGAGTTTTACAGAAAAGGAATACCAAACGGAGTCCAATTGACGTGCCAATTTTTGATGATTTTGTACGGACCAAAAGAAGCCCCCGGAGTAAAATAGTTGGGCCAAAAGAGTCCCGAGACGTCCACGAGGGTGGAGGGTGCGCCCTACACCCCTGGGCGCGCCCCCTGCCTCGTGGACGACTCAGAGACCCCCCCCCCCTGACGTGAGACCGACGCCAATAATTCCTATAAATACATAAACCCCCAGAAAGAAACCTAGATCGGGAGTTCCGCCGCCGCAAGCCTCTGTAGCCACCAAAAGCCAATCGGGACCCTATTCCGGCACCCTGCCGGAGGGGGAACCCTCACCGGTGGCCATCTTCATCATCCCGACGCTCTCCATGACGAGGAGGGAGTAGTTCACCCTCGGTGCTAAGGGTATGTACCAGTAGCTATGTGTTCGATCTCTCTCTCTCTCTCTGTGTCTCTCTCTCGTGTTCTTGATTTGGCACGATCTTGATGTATCACGAGCTTTGCTATTATAGTTGGACCTTATGATATTTCTCCCCCTCTACTCTCTTGTAATGGATTGATTTTTCCCTTTGAAGTTATCTTATCGGATTGAGTCTTTAAGGTTTTTAGAACACTTGATGTATGTCTTGCATGTGCTTATCTGTGGTGACAATGGGATATTCACGTGATCTACTTGATGTATGTTTTGGTGATCAACTCGCGGGTTCAGTGACCTTGTGAACTTATGCATAGGGGTTGGCACACGTTTTCGTCTTGACTCTCCGGTAGAAACTTTGAGCACTCTTTGAAGTTCTTTGTGTTGGTTGAATAGATGAATCTCAGATTGTGTGATGCATATCGTATAATCATACCCACGGATACATGAGGTGACATTGGAGTATCTAGATGACATTAGGGTTTTGGTTGATTTGTGTCTTAAGGTGTTATTTTAGTACGAACTCTAGGATAGATCGGAAAGAATAGCTTCGTCTTATTTTACTACGGACTCTTGAATAGATCGATCAGAAAGGATAACTTTGAGGTTGTCTCGTACCCTACAATAATCTCTTCGTTTGTTCTCCGCTATCAGTGACTTTGGAGTGACTCTTTGTTGCATGTTGAGGGATAGTTATATGATCCAATTATGATATTATTGTTGAGAGAACTTGCACTAGTGAAAGTATGAACCCTAGGCCCTGTTTCCTAGCATTGCAATATCGTTTTCGCTCACTTTTACCACTTGCTACCTTGCTGTTTTTATATTTTCAGATTACAAATACCCATATCTACCATCCATATTGCATTCGTATCACCATCTCTTTGCCGAACTAGTGAACCTATACAATTTACCATTGTATTGGGTGTGTTGGGGACACAAGCGACTCTTTGTTATTTGGTTGCAGGGTTGTTTGAGAGAGAACATCTTCATCCTACGCCTCCCACGGATTGATAAACCTTAGGTCATCCACTTGAGGGAAATTTGCTACTTTCCTACAAACAATACCAAGTTGGCACACCATGCCCTGCCGCCTCCCATGCCTTACTCATCCTCGGAGGAGTCCCCGGCCTTGGCGGTGCCGGACGTTGGACGGCGGCAAGTAGGACGCGTGGCTGATGGTGCTCCCGTCGTCGGCCGCCAGCGTGGCCACCGCTTGTCCGGCGCATCCGCGTCCCGCTACGCCCCTATTGCGTCGCGAGCGGTGACTTGACCGAGGGCGGCGACCTCGAGCGTCATCCCCGAAGACAAGCTCTCCAGCAGAACGTTCGCGCTCGCAGTCATGGCGTATGTGGCGCCACGTAGCAGGACGATGCGCTATGGTGTGGAGTTTAACTGGGCGTTGCCACTTTAAGTAGTGCATTCCGGTGAGGCCAAGTGCCCGGGTGCGTCATTAAGTCGCCGGAGTTGGTTCCTCGGGCACCGAGCCTCTTAACGATGGCATATTGATGGACAGCATGAATGCGGGCAGGTGGCGCCGGCTGGGAACACACCGCGTGACGCCGCGAGGGACGAGGGTTTTTGGTGTGCCAGGGTAGTCAGCTGCGGTCGTGGCAAGGAGGTCATGGGCCAGCTCCTCCATTGGACTAGTCTGTGCCACGTCGTCCCGACAGGGGTGCCCCACATGTCGGTTTCCCTGTTTTCCCGGCCAAATTCGAGCGTCAATGCTCCGCGTTGCGCATTAGGCGCAGAACAGGTGGTTTTTGTGCCCTGGTTCAAATGTGGTACAATACCAAGTTGTTACCCTAACCCCAAGTGTGGTGGTTTTGGGCACGGTAGCACCCTTTTCCATTTCAACTAGTGAAGTGTAACAGTTGATTAAGTAGCCAGATGGTGTGCTAATGTAGGTGTCCGACTGTTTGAGGGAATAATTGAGGTGTGCCCGGTCCGTGCCCACATTTAGGGGTCCAACTTACCATGCTCCAGCAGTAGTAACTATACTAGTCCCTGCGTACTCCCTCTGTTTTTATTTACTCCGCATTTTAGCTTTTCTCAAATCAATACCATTAGATTCCTTATTGAATATACTTTCACATCATATAGATTTGCTATTGTAAATGTTCATATTTTTTCTATAAATTTGGTCAGATTTTATGAAGTTTGACTTCAGTCAAACCTAATATGCAGAGTAAATAAAAACGGAGGGAGTATCTTACTCCGTGACCAAAACGGAAGGGAAAACGAGACAACTTATTGTTTATTTGAGCCGTTCAAGTATAATCATGTGGCGTTGCTTATTTCTCATTCCTCTCCAACCCTCTTCTCCATCGATCATGCCGCCCTCCGGTCGAGTCCATCCTCTTGCATGCCTCATTTGAACATTCCGCCGAGTATCATTCGCATGTGGGCCTAGACCATGCTTGTATTTCCAATGTTGTAATTTGTCTGACATGCATACACACAAATGGTTTGTTTAAAGTTTCACTTTGCCTCCACTACGTGTCCCTTCCCGTCTTAGTTTTGACATCCCATTCGGTTCATGCCCCAACACATCTTGACGAGATCGATTGATGTTGAGAGATCAATTGCGTGTCTTGCAAGGAGATAAAGGTTTGGTCTGTTTCTATGATAGAAATGACCCGGGGGGGTCTGTGGGGATCAGAGGGAGTATATTGTACGTTCATAAGCGAAACAAACATATTGTACCAACCCTAGTCTTCTTTCAATCGATCTCCGGACCCCGAGATGAAATCGAGAGAGAACGAGTGGGTGCATGAGTGATACCAAAGGCGGATTCAAAATTTTGAACGGGTAATCATAGCATCCGCAAATCATATATGAAGGGTATTTAATGTTCATTTCGCTTTTGAACGTACAATATACTCCCTCCGATCCTTTCTAGTTTACATATAAGTTTTATGTGTAGTCAAAGTATCTCTACTTTGATCAAACTTACAGAAAAAAGTATCAACATTCAACAATGCCCTATCAATATTGTTAGATTCATACATACTCCTAGATTTCTATTCAAACAGAGATGGTTTCCAATTTGTTTTCAACCACGTGAATGTGCTTGTTCTCGCGCATGCTCTTCCTACTAGGATTTCGCCACGTATAGCCAGTCCAATAGTAACTTTTTTAAGCTCCCTGTCCAATAGTACTAGTGGAGTACTGACAGCATCTGTAGTAGAGTATGAAGTGCTCATAGTACTCCCTCCTTCCATTTATATAGGGTCTAAGAGCAAGGCTAATAAGGCCTAGTCAGCAGGCTATAAGACTTTCCATGTCATTAAAATCCTAGTTTAAGGAGTGAGAAGAGAGGAGAGAGAGTGAAGCGGGCTCTTTTATTCTATAGCCCGGCTATAACACATAGATCAAGAAAAAATAGTATGCATGCAACTCTCTTCCAATCATATGCCTTGCTCATGCAAATATTAAATGCTTAGAGACAACCTAATAGCCATTCGAAGAGCGAACCTATTACTTAACCATGCAAATATTAAATGCTTATATGAGTATTTTTTATGATGGATCTAAGTGAGGTGGCATCTCTTTATAGCCAACAACGGCTACATTATTAACCATGCTCTAATGCGTTTTTCAAAACTGCCTTTGACTATTGACAAGATTAATAGTACATGAGATGTATAATATGAAAATTGTATCATTAGAAGCTCCTTTCACATACGAATTTAACTGTATGCTTTGTGTAAGTTGCTTGTGATATATTATTACTCTAACATTTGGTCAAAGTTAGCCTCAAAAAACGCATTAGGCCCTGTATAGATGGAAGGAGGGAGTAGTAGTAGAAGTGGATCCTCTAACATAGGTATCCCTGCCTTACCCTATCTTTCGGTCACTTACTAGCGGGCCCCATGCTTGCTAGGCCCCGCATGTCAGTTACTCAATGGGTTCGGCCACGTCAGGGGATCCTCATCCGTAGTATACTCCCTCTATTTTTATTTACACCGCATACAACACAGCGAGTAGTAGTATAAATGACGCTGGTGGGGCAGGGGGAGGGACGTCAGTTTGCTCTCAACTACGGTCCCACAAGCGAGCGAAAATGCAAGACAAACCGTGTTCCATTCCGTGAGCGACATGGAGGGTCCAGCGTGCCGGGGTGCAACCGGACGCGACAAGAGCGATGTACAGTCAAAACCGATTGACCGGTCGTCACCAGAACCACTATTCACACCAGAACCTTCGCTGCTCGGCCTACGCCAGCCACTGCCCCAAAACCACACCTCCTCTCCAGCCCATTCCCCCACCTTTCGATCCCCTAGCCCGCACCAAGCGTCCCCTAGTTCGCCGGAAAGCCATGGTGCGCCGCAAGATCACGTACTACAAGATGCTGACGCCGGAGCGCCGCGCAGAAATCACGGCGGCGGTCGGCGCCACAGACCTCCATTCCCAAGCTCGCTTTGCGGCGGGCCAATCCCCGAGTTCTCTAGAGCCAAGCTACGAGGAGGAGGAAGCCAATCCAATGTTCATGGCGAAGGTCGCGGCACAGAAGTCCCGCGATACGTGTGAGACGATGGACGTCGACTTCGTGCCGGCGTCTGGGTCCCCCATGGTGTAGGCGGACCAGCGGTTCAACCTGGCGATACTAAAGGAGGACCTGGAGGCGGAGGCTCAACTCGACGCGGCGCGCGCGCATGCCGCTGCCATCGAGGCTCTCCTGCAGGCGGAACCGGATGTCATGGATGTGAACTGGGCGGCGGAGGCTCAACTTGACGTGGAGCACGCGGATGCCGCTGCCATCGAGGCCCTCCTGCAGGTGGAACCGGACGTCCTGGAGTTGAATCGGGCGGCTGAGGCTCAACTTGACGCTGAGCGCGCGAATGCCGTTGCCGTCAACGCCCTCCTGCAGGCGGAACCGGACGTCCTGGACTGGAACCGGGCGGCGGAGGCTCAACTCGACGCGGAGCGCACGGATCCCGCTGCCATCGAGGCTCTCCTGCAGGTGTAACCGGACGTCGTGGACTTGAACCGGGCGGTGCTCTCGTCTGTGCAGAGCGCCCGCACGCTCCGCGTGAATGATTAGTTGGAGGCCGAGGACAACCACGGTACGGAGACACACGTCAGCGGCTACGGCTAGTTCGCGCCGGCAGCCTAAGACAACGAGGCTGTCTCATTCTGTGAGCAGTGATAGTTTTTCTTTATGTTGTTGTTTTTAGGGATCTTTTGTTGTGTAAAAACATATATTTATGCAAGTCGCTTGAATTTCATCATTTGGGTCTGTCGACCATTTCAGGCGGTTGGATGAATATACTACGTCTCCTAACCCTTCTTCCTCACCTCTTCTTCTTCCCCAACAGACCACCGCACAGGCCGTACGGATCTTCCCCAACATGCGGTTCGATAAATATACTGTATGAACGAAAATTATGTGTCAGCGGTAGGATGGCTGAGTTTGGTTTGATCACATGCGGTAGCACGTGTCAGTGATGGTGCGTTCGCTTGGTTGGGTTTGCGGCATGCAGGAGCGACTGTGTGAGGGTGCGGTGCGACCGCGGCGTGAAGGAGTGATTGTGGGAGGGTGTGGTGCGACTGCGATAGCCGTGCACAAGTGTACCTCCTTTTCATTTTAAAAAATTTAGGCAAGCTTGGCAAAAATGGGTGGCGAAGTATGGCAATGCAAGGCCTAGACCCAAACAGGATACAAGTACGTATGTAGGAGTACTAGTGTTAAAAAGAAAGGCGGGGTATTCCTTCGCGGGATTAATCGATACAAATCCTCGTTTGACGTGTCAATTAATGCGTATTTTTTTCTCCAACACCCAAAGAGCTAACCATCTCACTCCTCATCGCTTGATTAATGCAGTGCCATGCAAACCAACCTTCTCACTTCCACATGCATGCAAGGGTATATTAATGTCCTTAGTTGCAAGTACAAGGCAAACCCCATCAATTTTGCCTCGATTAGTGTTAATGGCCTTTTGCAAATTGTAATTTTGATATACTAGCCTTGTGTACAAAAAAATGGAGGTAGTAACTATTTGACTTCCTTCCCCATTGCGGTGACGTCGACAATATCTCGAACATTGTGGTTTGGCGAAGTGCGTTTGACGGAGAACACCATTGAGGGAGACCACGGTAAGTCGTTCGCAAGTGCCGCCTACAAGCTGAGACAACCGCCGTATTTGCATCCAGGAAGTTCGTTGAACCAAAGGATGCATAAATGTACTAGTACTACACAATAGCGTCGTCCGTCCAGCTTAGTGCGATGAGGTGGTTTCTCGAAGAAGACGATGGAGAAGTGGAGTCAGCGAAGAGTGAAATGATGGTTGATTCGTCCGTGCTTTGTGATTTGATGCCTCAATGCTTTGTGATTTGTGATAGAAGGGACAGGGGAGTAGACTCTGTGCTCTATACTGTACATGCGTCCAAGCACAGGAGAAAGAGGAGAGACGTTGCATTT
Source organism: Aegilops tauschii subsp. strangulata (assembly GCF_002575655.3). Classification (NCBI taxonomy): domain Eukaryota; kingdom Viridiplantae; phylum Streptophyta; class Magnoliopsida; order Poales; family Poaceae; genus Aegilops; species Aegilops tauschii. The sequence goes on along the minus strand of NC_053037.3, from coordinate 269,663,397 downwards.
TTCTATTCCTTCAATCAATCAATTAGGGATCTTCGGTTCCATCTTTTTGGCTTTGGCAGCACCGTCCACAATGGTTCCCATCGATGCCAAAAGCTATTTTCACATTTGGCTACACATTGTGGATGCCCTTAACCGTACCACTTGGTTTTGCTCCTGTATGCTATCTATACAAATCTCAATTATATTGATCTAAAAAATTATAGTATCAAGATTAGTAAAAACGAGGTGATTTTGCCGCACGGATGGCGGGGGAGGTTTCTTATTTTTAGAGGATGTTGGCCTGGCGGTTTGCTAACATGCGGTCCCTGATACGTCTCCAACGTATCTATAATTTTTTATTGTTCCGTGCTATTATATTATCCATCTTGGATGTTTTATATGCATTTATATGCTATTTTATATGATTTTTGGGACTAACCTATTAACCTAGAGCCCAGTGCTAGTTTCTGTTTTTTTCCTTTTTTTGAGTTTTATAGAAAAGGAATACCAAACGGAGTCCAATTGTCGTGCCAATTTTTGATGATTTTGTACGGACCAAAAGAAGCCCCCGGAGTAATATAGTTGGGCCAGAAGAGTCCCGGGCCGTCCACGAGGGTGGAGGGCGCGCCCTACCCCCCTGCCTCGTGGACGACTCAGAGACCCCCCCTGACGTGAGACCGACGCCAATAATTCCTATAAATACATAAACCCCCAGAAAGAAACCTAGATCGGGAGTTCCGCCGCCGCAAGCCTCTGTAGCCACCAAAAGCCAATCGGGACCCTATTCCGGCACCCTGCCGGAGGGGGGAACCCTCACCGGTGGCCATCTTCATCATCCCGACGCTCTCCATGACGAGGAGGGAGTAGTTCACCCTTGGTGCTAAGGGTATGTACCAGTAGCTATGTGTTCGATCTCTCTCTCTCTCTGTCTCTCTCTCTCGTGTTCTTGATTTGGCACGATCTTGATGTATCACGAGCTTTGCTATTATAGTTGGACCTTATGATATTTCTCCCCCTCTACTCTCTTGTAATGGATTGAGTTTTCCCTTTGAAGTTATCTTATCGGATTGAGTCTTTAAGGTTTTTAGAACACTTGATGTATGTCTTGCATGTGCTTATCTGTGGTGACAATGGGATATTCACGTGATCTACTTGATGTATGTTTTGGTGATCAACTTGCGGGTTCAGTGACCTTGTGAACTTATGCATAGGGGTTGGCACACGTTTTCGTCTTGACTCTCCGGTAGAAACTTTGGGCACTCTTTGAAGTTCTTTGTGTTGGTTGAATAGATGAATCTCAGATTGTGTGATGCATATCGTATAATCATACCCACGGATACATGAGGTGACATTGGAGTATCTAGGTGACATTAGGGTTTTGGTTGATTTGTGTCTTAAGGTGTTATTCTAGTACGAACTCTAGGATAGATCGAACGGAAAGAATAGCTTCGTGTTATTTTACTACGGACTCTTGAATAGATCGATCAGAAAGGATAACTTTGAGGTTGTCTCGTACCCTACAATAATCTCTTCGTTTGTTCTCCGCTATCAGTGACTTTGGAGTGACTCTTTGTTGCATGTTGAGGGATAGTTATATGATCCAATTATGTTATTATTGTTGGGAGAACTTGCACTAGTGAAAGTATGAACCCTAGGCCTTGTTTCCTAGCATTGCAATATAGTTTTCGCTCACTTTTACCACTTGCTACCTTGCTGTTTTTATATTTTCAGATTACAAATACCCATATCTACCATCCATATTGCACTCGTATCACCATCTCTTTGCCGAACTAGTGAACCTATACAATTTACCATTGTATTGGGTGTGTTGGGGACACAAGAGACTCTTTGTTATTTGGTTGCAGGGTTGTTTGAGAGAGAACATCTTCATCCTCGCCTCCCACGGATTGATAAACCTTAGGTCATCCACTTGAGGGAAATTTGCTACTTTCCTACAAACCTCTGCACTTGGATGCCCAACAATGTCTACAAGAAGAAGGTTGTGTAGTAGACATCAAGCTCTTTTCTGGCGCCGTTGCTGGGGAGGCAACGAAAGCGGCACTAACACCCCGTCAACGAAGCTCTTTTCTGGTGCCGTTGCCGGGGAGGTGTGTGCTTGAAGGTATATCGTTAGATCTTGCAATTGAATCTTTTAGTTTCTTGTTTTATCACTAGTCTAGTCTATAAAAGAAAAACTACAAAAAAATTGGAATTGAGGGTGCCTCATATGCTTCATCTTTTTAATATCTGTCGTGAAAATGATGGGAAGGAAAATTGTGCCCAAGTGCTAGAAGAAGAATGCATTAAAATGTTTGGCACTAAATCTTTGAATGGTGAGCATGATTGCAATGTTGTTAGTATGAACTCTTTGAATATCCATAGTACTAATGATGATTGCACTACTCATGATGAAAATGTCACTTTTAAGCATGTCAAATTTTGTGGAGTACATAGAGTTTGCAAGTACAAACCAAATAGGGAGGATAGATTTTGCAAGAGGCATAAGTATTTAGAAACTAAATGGTTGCAAGAAAGGCCAGACGTTTGTGCTGAAAATTTAAATTTTCTTAGCCATCCTTGTGAACTTTGCAACGAACGTGGTCATTTAAATATCCAATGCAAACTATTTCATGATCGAATCGTGTCCAAAAATTGTGATGACTTGATTTCCCTTGCACAGCATAAGGAACTTAGTTTGCTTTTGGGTTATGAAGAAATGAAACGTATAACTAAGGATATTCCCGAATTTGCCCTTGAGAGAGTTCTTGATTTTGATCTAGAAGAAATTTTTATGTATTGTGCAGTGAATTGCATTGAAAATCCTTATATTGCCAATTACATAAAGACAAGAAAACAAATAGAAGATGAAGAGAATACTAATGAAAGGGACGAGACTTCCCAATATTCTCCTACTATTTCTTATGATGAATCAGGTAACGAGGAGGAGCCTTCTAATCAACCAATCTCATTAATAAGGAGCTCCAAAAAGAGGATTAAACCCACACATGATGCGAAGAAGACAAAGAAAAGACGGAGAAGCAAAGGTAAAAAGGTATCCCTCCCAAATGATGTTGCTCCTATTACTCATTGTGACGATGATAATTGCTATACTATTGGTGCTATTGATACTATTAATGATTAGAGTGATTATGCTTATGATATGAAAAGGCCCAAGCTTGGGGATGCTATGTTTGATGAGAATGACGTGTTTGAGAATTTATTTGGTGCAATTAATGTTTGTCCCAGGATTGGGGATGCTATGTTTGATGAATATGATATTTTTAGTCCCCCAAGTTTTGATGAGAATATTTATTATGATGAAAGCATGGCTCCTATTTATGATGATTATATTGATGAAAGTGGATTTGGAGAGGTCATGACTTTATTTAGTGATGAATCCACTATTTCGGAAGAGGTTCCAACTGATTATGAGAACAAAGTTGCTATATATGATGATTATTGTGATGACATGTATGCTATAAAGAAAAATGATAACCATGAAACTTGTCATTATGATTTTAATTTTCAATTGAATTATGCCTCACATGATAGTTATTTTGTTGAGTTTGCTCCCACTACTATTCATGAGAAGAAATTTGCTTATGTGGAGAGTAATAAAACTTATATGCTTGGGGATCATGAAAATATTGCTTTATGTGATGGTTATATTGTTGAATTCATTCATGATGCTACTGAAAATTATTATGAGGGAGGAACATATGCTTGTTTTGCTTTCCTATGCTAGTTTATTCTTGCCATAAGTTGTTTGTCACAAAATCCCTATGCATAGGAAGTGGGTTAGACTTAAATGTGCTAGTCATATTCTTCATGATGCTCCCGTTATGTTTCAATTCTTATCTTTTATGTGAGCATCATTGAAATCATCATGCCTAGCTAAAAAGGCCTTAAAGAAAAGCGCTTGTTGGGAGACAACCCAATATTTAAATTTACTGTTTTTGTGTGTTCACATGATTATGCTACTGTAGTAATCATGTTTTATAGCTTTTGTTTCAATAAAGTGCCAAGTAAGACCTTTAGGATAGCTTAGGGTGATAGTTGTGTTGATCCTGCTGAAAATCAGAAACTTTTGCGCCCAGTAAATTAGTTTTGATAATTCACAGGAACGTGCTTTTTATCTGATTCTTTTTTCTATGGATTGGTACACAAATTTCTCAGGTTTTCCTAATTTGGTAGGATTTTTGGAGTTACAGAAGTATTCGAGAGTTACAGATTACTATAGACTGTTCTGTTTTTGACAGATTCTGTTTTCTATGTGTTATTTGCTTATTTTGATGAATCTATGAGTAGTATCGGAGGGTATGAACCATAGAGAAGTTGGAATACAGTAGATATCACACCAATATAAATAAAGAATGAGTTCACAACAGTACCAAAAGTGGTGATTTATTTTCTTATACTAACGGAGCTTACGAGTTTTCTATTGAGTTTTGTGTTGTGAAGTTTTCAAGTTTTGGGTAAAGATTGGATGGACTATGGAATAAGGAGTGGCAAGAGCCTAAGCTTGGGGATGCCCAAGGCACCCCAAGGTAATATTCAAGGACAACCAAGAGCCTAAGCTTGGGGATGCCCCGGATGGCATCCCCTCTTTCTTCTTCATTCATCGGTAACTTTACTTGGAGCTATATTTTTATTCACCACATGATATGTGTTTTGCTTGGAGCGTCAATTTATTTTTTCTTTTGTTTGGCTTGCTGTTTGAATAACATCCCAAGATCTGAAATTCTTAAATGTTAGAGAGTCTTCACATAGTTACATAATTATTCGACTACACATTGATCTTCACTTATATCTTTTGGAGTAGTTTGTCATTTGCTATAGTGCTTCACTTGTATCTTTTTAGAGCATGATGGCGGTTTTATTTTTAAGAAATAGATGAACTATCATGCTTCACTTATATTATTTTGAGAGTCTTTAGAACAGCATGGTAATTTGCTTTGTTTATGAATTTAGTCCTAGTATGATAGGCATCCAAGAGGGATATAATAAAAACTTTCATATAAAGTGCATTGAATACTATGAGAAGTTTGATTCTTTATGATTGTTTTGAGATATGAAGATGGTGATATTAGAGTCATGTTAGTTGAGTAGTTGTGAATTTGAGAGATACTTGTGTTAAAGTTTGTGATTCCCGTAGCATGCATGTATGGTGAACCGTTATGTGATGAAGTTGGAGCATGATTTATTTATTGATTGTCTTCCTTATTAGTGGCGGTCGGGGATGAGCGATGGTCTTTTCCTACCAATCTATCCCCCTAGGATCATGCGTGTAGTATTTCGTTTCGATGACTAATAAGATTTTTGCAATAAGTATATGAGTTCTTTATGACTAATGTTGAGTCCATGGATTATACACACTCTCACCCTTCCACCATTGCTAGCCTCTCTAGTACCGCGCAACTTTCGCCGGTACCATACACCCACCATTTACCTTCCTCAAAACAGCTACCATACCTACCTATTATGGCATTTCCATAGCCATTCCGAGATATATTGCCATGCAACTTTCTACCATTCCATTTATTATGACACACTCCATCATTGTCATATTGCTTTGCATGATCATGTAGTTGACATCGTATTTGTGGGAAAGCCACCTTAATAATTATTTCATACATGTCACTCTTGATGCATTGCACATCCCGGTACACCGCCGGAGGCATTCATATAGAGTCATATTTTGTTCTAAGTATCGAGTTGTAATTCTTGAGTCGTAAGTAAATAAAAGTGTGATGATCTTCATTATTAGAGCATTGTCCCAGTGAGGAAAGGATGATGGAGACTATGATTCCCCCACAAGTCGGGATGAGACTCCGGACAAAAAAATAGAGAAAAAAAAGAGGCCATCAAAAAGGAGAAAAGGCCCAAACAAAAAAAGCAAAAAATGAGAGAAAAAGAGAGAATGGGCAATGCTACTATCCTTTTACCACACTTGTGCTTCAAAGTAGCACCTGGATCTTCATGACAGAGAGTCTCCTATGTTGTCACTTTCATATACTAGTGGGAATTTTTCATTATAGAACTTTGCTTGTATATTCCAATGATGTATTGCGTGAAGATTGAAAAAGTTTGAGAAAATCAAAAGTATGAAACAATTGCTTGGCTTGTCATCGGGGTTGTGCATGATTTAAAAAATTTGTGTGATGAAGATAGAGCATAGCCAGACTATATGATTTTGTAGCGATAGCTTTCTTTGGCCATGTTATTTTGAGAAGACATGATTGCTTTATTAGTATGCTTGAAGTATTATTATTTTTATGTCAATATTAAACTTTTACTTTGAATCTTATGGATCTAAACATTCATGCCACAATAAAGAGAATTACATTGATAATTATGTTAGGTAGCATTCCACATCAAAAATTCTGTTTTTATCATTTACCTACTCGAGGGCGAGCAGGAATTAAGCTTGGGGATGTTGATACGTATCCAACGTATCTATAATTTTTGATTGTTCCATGCTATTATATTATCCATCTTGGATGTTTTATATGCATTTATATGCTATTTTATATGATTTTTGGGACTAACCTATTAACCTAGAGCTCAGTGCCAGTTTCTGTTTTTTCCTTGTTTTTGAGTTTTACCAAAAAGGAATACCAAACGGAGTCCAATTGATGTGCCAATTTTTGATGATTTTTTATGGACCAAAAGAAGCCCCCGGAGTAAAATAGTTGGGCCAGAAGAGTCCCGGGCTGTCCACGAGGGTGGGGGCGCGCCCTACCCCCCTGGGCGCGCCCCCTGCCTCGTGGACGACTCGGAGAACCCCTACGTGAGACCGACGCCAAAAATTCCTATAAATACATAAACCCCCAGAAAGAAACCTAGATCGGGAGTTCCGCCGCTGCAAGCCTCTGTAGCCACCAAAAACCAATCGGGACTCTGTTCCGGCACCCTGCCGGAGGGGGGAACCCTCACCGGTGGCCATCTTCATCATCCCGGCGCTCTCCATGACGAGGAGGGAGTAGTTCACCCTCAGGGCTAAGGGTATGTACCAGTAGCTATGTGTTTGATCTCTCTCTCTCTCTCTCGTGTTCTTGATTCGGCACGATCTTGATGTATCGCAAGCTTTGCTATTATAGTTGGATCTTATGATGTTTCTCCCCCTCTACTCTCTTGTAATGGATTGAGTTTTTGTGGGGACCCCGGCTCATAAGTCGTGATCACCGAATGCACGTATACAGTGATCCCAGAGATCAATGCTCACTGAACACACAGAAGATGAATAGCAAGAGTCTTACATCCATACATACCGTCTTACACAAATTATGACCATTATGGTCAAGTTTTACATAGATAAAGCCACAAGGGCCGAATACCAAATAAACTTAAGCAGTGGAAATCTTCGTCGATAAGTAGAACCCATGCCATCTGCCTTAACCCTACAGGCATTCTGACTGGGAAACGTCCTAGTTCGCATGTTAGTCTCCAAAGAAATCTTCTTCGAACTCCTGTTCTTCCATGCCTTGCCAATTAAATAACCAGTGGCAAGCCAATGAGTACTTTGAATGTACTCGCAAGCAACCCATGATTGGAACAAGGCACAATAATGCAATGATATAGCACTAAGTAGGTAATTTGCAGAAAGCTAGTTTTGAGTGCAATGACATGATCTATCAACCTGTAAAGTATGCATCAGGAGGGTACAGATATCCGTATGAACAAGTTGTAGATATCAACATAAGCAGAGTTGGACACCAATCCAACTTGATCATCATGTCAAGTCATCTGACTTAACCCAATTGGCTTCATCAACACACACACACGTGGTTTGTAAAACTTTGGACGTAGTTTAAGCAGCCCCGCCCAACTGTCCTTGACCGTGGACACGGCTATTGGAATAGTTTTACACTCTGCAGAGGTTCCACACTTTACCCACAAGATCCGGGGAACTTCCGTGTCATCCACGACCCGCGGTACCTCAAGTACCCGGGGTAAGCACCCGATCACTATCTTTCCCTAGACGATACTAACACAGAGTCCACTCGATTGGTAGTAACCCCCGTGCCCAACATTTCACATCTTAAAATTTTGGAGCCTCGCTCCCATATTCATCACATACCACAAGCACGGGGTACCAACGGTGTGTCCGGTGCCCTGTAAAAACAGTCATGGCCGCCCTACCTGGCGCGACCCCATCCCGAGAGAGCGCAACAACGACTCTCCCGTCACTAGTAGTGCGGGCTCCAAGCTAGTATTGGCCTAGGTAATCAATAATGCCCTTTCCCATATAAGGGTAGACTGGTTGCGCATGTAAGGTTGGGGCAGTCGACAAATCTTAAATCTAATCCGTTTTCAAAAAAAAACAAGCACACTTGCCTCGGTAAACCACTTTATCATCAAGTGGTTACCCATCTCATTATGTTCCTCGGGCATAAGTGGCACCCGACGGGGTTTTCGAAAAAGTCTTTTGAAAATACTTTGTCCCCATCACCATGCATATTCCCGTCCCTTTTTGCGTAGCAATTACTCTAGCATCCTATCTACTCCCACAGGCATAACCCTCATAAGAAGGTAGGGTCATGCACCATGCAAGTATGAATGAGGAAGTAACGGAGGCAAACCACCCCAAGTGGTCACCTCATCACCATGACTCCAATGCAAGCAATAAAAGTGTTATATGACATGCCTAAAAAGGGTTTCATAGACATGGTCAAAGGCCTGCTTGCCTTGGTCTTCAAAGTCTTCAAGTCCTTCTCCTTCTTCTTATCCAACTACTTCGTCAAATACGGGATCTATTCGTCGCAAAAGAAATGACGGGAAAATAAGGCAATAGCAAAACAGAAAAACCAAAGTGCTCAGAAAAATGTCAACCTATTTTTAATAAATACTAGGGTGAAAACTAAGAAGGGGAAAATTCCTAGTTTTCGATTTGGAGTATCCGAATAGAATAAATGGATTTTCAGAGGGGTTTAAATATATTCAATTTTGAATTGAATATGAACATTACATAAAAGTTGTTTGGACATGTGTGAAAGTTATAACATTAAATAGGTGGGATTTTTACAAGAATTTAGGAACTGGAATTATTGCATTTGGATTAATATTTAGTCCTGACGAATTTTTGCAAGTTTATGGAAAAAGAAAATAGGAGAAGCAGCACTGTGCAACTGGGCCAGAAGGACCACTGTGCAGCAGGCCCAGAGAGGATCCAGCCCGCGCGAGGCTCCAACGTCGAAGGCGTAAATGCAGAATACGCCTTCAGCCGACGAGCGAACCGGTACGCGCGCATGCATTTTAAACCTGACGGGTGGGGCCCACCTGTCAGAATGTGAGGCTGACCGACGGGCCCCACGGCCGTCGTCTTCAACCTTGCTCTAGCGAGGGAGGCGAGCTCACCGGCGTCGCTGTGGTCGACGGCGATGCGATCCGAGGGCACCGGCGTGCTCAGGGCAGAGTCGCCGTTCGGGTGGAGGTGTCGGCGGTCGCCGGAGTGTAGGGGTTCGTCGGCGACGAGGAAACCGGCGGAAGAGCTTCGGGAGGCGGCGGTTCCGGCCGTTCCGGCAGCTACAGAGAGGGGAAACAGGGGGAAACAGATCAGTGGAGTGTGGGGGTTCCAGATCGGGGCTTAGATGCAGCTGGGACGGCCTGTACCTCGCGAACTCCGGCGAGCCGAAGTGGCGAAGCTCGAGCTCGATCTCGGGTGCTCCTGGAGAGGAGTGGGTGGTTCAGGGGGGTGTTTTGGAGCTGCAGTGGTCGAGTGGTGGGGAGAGGAAGGCTCGGGGAGGCTTAAATAGAAGGGGGGCGAGGTGCACCGTGGCTCGTGCGCCGGCGAGCTTCTAGCCGTTGCTGGAGGCCATGGGGGCTCACTTGAGCTGTCTGGGGTCCTTGTGGGAGTGTTCTACGGCCAGGGGAAGGAAGAAAGAGAGCGGGGGGGGAGGGCCAGAGGTGCCGCGCGTGTGAGGCCGCTCATTGGAGCTCTCGGGCGACCGGCGCGCGTGTGAGCATGGCAGCGGGAGGGAGAAGAAGGAGGGGGCCAACCGGCAGCCGTGTTGCGGACGTCGAGGCATCTCGTCGGGCGCGCTGCGGAGGCCCGAGGTGGCCGGAGGCGGTTGGAAGGGGGCGACTACAGTGCCAGAGCGCACTGTAGCGCGCTCCAGAGCATGCAAACGGCTGGCACGGGAAATTTTTAGGCCAGGTGGGCATGGCCAAATATGTCTGCTGGCTCTGGGGTGTAGTAAACAAAGGGGGAGGGGCTTTGGATGCCCTGGGTGGCCACTGGAGTGAGGATGGAGGTTGAGGGAGAGAGAGAAGCTGCTGTCCAGGGAGGTAAATGGGGGTGTTTCAGCCCTCAATCATTGAGCAATGGCCAGGGGAAAGTTACTGGAGGTAGAAGAGGGTCAGGAGCAGCTGTGGTACAAAGTTGAGCCCATGGAGATTAGTGGAAGAGGTCAAAAATGGCATTTTGGTAAAGTGGCAGAAGGTGTTTGATATTGGTTTGGGCAAGTAGATGATCTCCATTTGACATGAGACTCCACAGGGTGAAATGGCACATATAATTAGGTCCTTCAACCAATTTTGAGATCATTTGGGAAAAGTTGCCAATGCAACTTTTGTAAACCCTAGAAATTAGCAGAAATGAACTTGTGTAGATCTAGTTGAGCAAATCACTTCCCCTTGATGCACCACTTGGTGTAGTGGCCTCATTTGGTCATGTGAACATGCTCACAAAAGTTGGGGTGAAGGAGAGAAAGTTGGTAGTACAAAGTTGTTCAAATTTGATTATGGTTAGAGAGTGTTTTGGGGCATTTTGGTGAACCAAAGTGACCTTAATTGAGATGAGGCTTTGCAAGGTGATCTCAATATGCATTTGTGACTTGCTTGATTTTCCTTGGATTTTTGGGAGGATATTTCCTGTAGAAATATTTCAAATCCTTGAAATGGGCAGAAATGGCTTTGGGAGGTTTTGTCAAATATTTTGAACTTGACCATGTGTTGAAACTCTTATATATGGAAAATATATGTCCACTGAGTTTCCCTGATTTTTGTCAAATATTTTTTAAACAATAAAATAATTTTTCCCTATTAAAGACCATTTCTGGACTTAAGAATTTTTTTTAAATAAAATAGGAAAATAACTTTTAAAATTATATTTTTGTGGTTTATGGGAGTCCTATATCAAATAGGATTCAAATATACCTTTTGAAAGATTTTTCACATCCCAAATCAAGTACTTCCAGTGCAAACCTCAATTCAGGGGTTTTTGGAAAACTAATTTTGGAAAATACTTTTTGGCCAAATTATTTTAGTAAGAAAATACTAAATTGCTCTATACACATTTCATGATCATTGGGCAGAAGCTTGGGGCAAGGAGATGAGGTATAGAAGGTGGAGTTGTGTTGACTTTAAAGAGCACTTGAAAAACACACAGAGAAAACCAACTCCAAATAAAAGCCAAATGATGCAAAATTTTGTCAAACCACACTTTATCATGATTTATTAGCTTAAGTGTTGTGGCATGAAAAATCATGGTGTGACAGTTTTCCCTTTGAATTTATCTTATCGGATTGAGTCTTTAAGGATTTGAGAACACCTGATGTATGTCTTGCATGTGCTTATCTGTGGTGACAATGGGATATTCACGTGATCTACTTGATGTATGTTTTGGTGATCAACTTGCGGGTTCAGAGACCTTGTGAACTTATGCATAGGGGTTGGCACACATTTTCGTCTTGACTCTCCGATAGAAACTTTGGGGCACTCTTTGAAGTTCTTTGTGTTGGTTGAATAGATAAATCTGAGATTGTGTGTTGCATATCGTATAATCATACCCACAGATACTTGAGGTGACATTGGAGTATCTAGGTGACATTAGGGTTTTGGTTGATTTGTGTCTTAAGGTGTTATTCTAGTACGAACTCTAGGATAGATCGAACGGAAAGAATATCTTCGTGTTATTTTACTACGGACTCTTGAATAGATCGATCAGAAAGGATAACTTTGAGGTGGTTTCGTACCATACAATAATCTCTTCGTTTGTTCTCCACTATCAATGACTTTGGAGTGACTCTTTGTTGCATGTTGAGGGATAGTTGTATGATCCAATTATGTTATTATTGTTGAGAGAACTTGCACTAGTGAAAGTATGAACCCTAGGCCTTGTTTCCTAGCATTGCAATACCGTTTTCGCTCACTTTTACCACTTCCTACCTTGCTATTTTTATATTTTCAGATTACAAATACCCATATCTACCATCCATATTGCACTTGTATCACCATCTCTTCGCCGAATTAGTGCACCTATACTGGGGTGCTTCACCCCTGCTGGTCTGCACTGTATTTCGGTATGGCACGTCGACCCGGTAGCTTGATGTCCCACATGTCGGCGAAAGGGACTAGAATATTTATGAATGCGAGCGCTCCACTCTTACGACGGAGGAGTACACGACACGGCGGCCAAGTGAACTATTACTTGTACTGTAGTACTAGTACTATAGTTTTGCTGTTTTGCACGATCCATCGATACAAACCCGATTAAACAGGAAAGGGCGGGATTTTTCCCGCGCGGTAGATTATACTGGCCATACATTTCAAAGGCAATTTTAATGTATGCAAACTGAATAATTAAGTAACAATATGAGATCTAGTAAAACTAAAAACACATATGATTTATTGTGTTAGAGTGTAGTAGTAGTGTTGTATTGCATAGTTGTTAGATGTAACAAGCGAGAACGTGTAGAGATGTACTCCTAGTTTGGAGGGCCTACACAGAGAAAAGCATAATACGGTCAGCGGACTTGAGAATATGCTCATTACGGTCACTATATACGTTTTGCGGTGATTATATGGTCACTTGCTCACCGTTCAGCATCGGATTGCACTCTGTTGACCGACCAAATAGTCTGTGTGGCACTATGTTGACTAGTTAAATTGACCACGTTCCTTGTGGGTCCCACCTGTCAGTTCACATAGGAAAAAGGTTAGATAAACACAAATTTATGCAGGCGCAACAAGACTCTAACCCGTGCGCGGGAACCATCTGGTTGTGTATGTGTTTGTCAGGGCCTGATGTGTGCGCATGCACATGTAGGTTGAGCACTTGAGCGTGAGAGTGTGTGTTGGTCATGCGGTGTGTGCATGCATGCGTGCATGTGAGTGTTGCGTGTGCGCATGGCTGGGTGTGTACGTGTGAGTGTTGCGTGCGTGCGTGGCTGCATGTGTTCGTGTGAGTGTTGCGTGCATGCAGTTCGTGTGCATGCGTGCGTGTGTGTATAATCACCACACCAGCTCATGTGTGCTGAAACAGACGGCTCAAGATACCAATACATGGCCACCTTGTCCGCTGTGCCTGCGATCATGACTTCGAACTACCGTCCAATATTTTTTTGTCGTTTGTTTTCATTCTTACTAGCAAGATGCTTGTGTGTTGCATGTAACATCAAGATGCATTTGTATGAGTAGTTTCTCTTCTGAGAGAAAAGGATGAACGAGGGAAGGCCTTATTTGCAAATGTGTAGAGGTGTGTGGGTACCTTTTTGCAAAATTGCCATAGTTTCCTTCCTATCCATCAGATATAAGTCGGACGGCCTATATTGCAGGATGGCAGGCACACCATCATCACCAACTCTGTTTTTTATAAGAGTGTAGAGTAGACACACGCCGACAGGTGGGCCCAATGGTAGTGAGATAATGTGATGCAATGCTAGAGGTGCCACGTGAAGCGTTTAACTGGTCAACTAGTCGTGTCTTGAGCAAATACAGAGTTGTACGGTGAGCCCGTGACTGTATAATAACCACAAAACATAAATGGTGACCGTAATGAGTGGATTCTGAAGTCCAATGTACGTATCGTGCTTTCGCTTCAAATACAATGATCGTCACTGTATATATCGCGAGAGAAAGATGAAACATGTGTGAATGTGCTGAGGGCGTACTTTTAGAGGACCTGGAGATAGTTTGTGTGCGTACGTGAAAGGGGCGTAGAGGGGGTGTATGCGATGGAGAGAGAGATGCTCTTCGTTTCTCTTTATTATGACTAACTTTATATATAGTATAAAAATATAAAAATTCACAGTGCGGAATAAATATCATTGTGGGCACCATGATATGCAAATTAACGTTCATACTCCTCCATATAACTTTGTAATGTTGTACATATGTAGAAATTCTAAAATAATTTTTTGGCCACACTTTCTTCAAAAGGAATGTTGTATGCGAAATAAACGTGAAGAGATGGCTTTTTAGATCAATGGGGTATGTGATGTAACATGTGTGAATGTGTAGTTGATGTATTTGGCAGGGCCTAGAGAGGGATGTGTGTGTATTACGTATTCGAGAGAGGCATGGATAGAGGGGCCGACGGGGGGGCATGGGAGAGATAGCATGAGACATGAGAGAAGTCTAGCGAGAGAGACGAATATGATTTCATGATGAGAGATGCCCTTGAGTGTGTATATGCAAGGGGGAGGGGATAGAGGCACGAGGAGAATTTTTTTGTGTGTGGTGTCTCTGTTGGTATGTGTGGGTGTGAGAAGATAACGAGACCTGGGGGTAGAGGGTGTGTCACCGCGTGAGGTACGGTGGGCCGAGGTGAGGCCCTTGGTCCGGTTCCGTCCCGCGCCACATTGATCGGCCCGTGACGCATTTAGGGAGACCCATGGATGACTAGTCGTACAAGACAACGATAGCAGAATCGTGAAGGACTCTGTGTCCATTGACGAAGCCGACTAGGATTTGTAACCCTAGGTCCTCGGACTAAGGTAACCCCTTATCTCTGATATTATTATTCATCCAACCTAACTTTAAGGGGCATCCTACAGAATGCTCTGCTAGAATCATACTCGTTGATTAGGAAGAGAGGTGTGAGAAAATGCGTGAGAGACAGGCCTAAAGATAATGTGCGTACAGGAGACACGTAGGCAGGTGTATGTATATAGAAAGGGTCGATGGGGATTGTGCGTGTGTATGCTTGTGAGAGGAAGAGTGCTTGTGATAAAGGTAAGTGAAAACAGTCGTAAATGGTTACGAGAGGGAGGGAGGGTTATATCGAGAGCATGTCTGCAAGAAAGACACCTCGGGAGAGAGTGTGTGAGCATGTGTGAGAGACCACCAATGGAGAGTGAAACTACACGTAAAAGACTGATGTACACATTGATTAAAAGTATAAATTATATCCAAATATTAGGATGGGATCATGATATTTGCAGTTCATGTAAGCAACGGTCATTGATCCATCAGACATCTAGATTCTATCGAATTTAAGCATGTCTATGTTATTATTCGACATAATTGATCCACATAGTTAGTATTTTGAACTCCAGATATGCATCGCTTTCGCAATCGAATATAAACATGACTATAATTCATGTTGTGTGTGTAAATCACATTATACATACGAAAGTTACACAATGAACATTATAAATAGCTAGCTATGAACTAGCATACATTTGAATTCAACTTAAGGTGGTTTAAAAAATTCCAATTCAACATGAAGTCCATTCAATTATTTGAATTCGATATCATGGCATTTGTAAATCATACCTAAATTATGGGGGCACCAATCATTGCTCTGCTTTTGTACATAATAAAATATATACTCGTGTACAAAATAGATTCAAATTTACCTCCTCCATTCCAAAATAATCAGTTATAGGATTTTCAAGTGTCAAAATTTCAAAAAGAAGTGCATAATTTAATGAGGTTTTCAAACATACAAGGTCAAATTTAACGTTGTCTATTTAGGTCAATCCTCAAAGTTCAAGAGTACTCTAAACGTGAATGCTTCTGTTTCAAAATCTCGAACGAAGCGCCAAAAGAACCTCTATTCGCCCGAAACCGCGTGAGACCAATGTTTGGTAGAAGGAAATTACTTTTCTAACTCCGACCCGTGAAACCTACCGGCCTGACGTCCAAAGGTCTAAACCGGGGTAGGTTTGTAGCTTCGTCTAGATGCCACGCAACCGCCTCCGAAAAACATTCATACATAATGGCCGCCTAAGCACACATGCGCGCGGCCGAAATCGCTCCCGCCCACTATTTGGGACACCTGGGATTACCATCCTACCCCCGACCCACAGTAGGTCCGATATTTAAGAGGGGGGCAAAGTTTGTACTTTCCCCAAATTTCAAACAAGCGCGTCCCATCTGTTCAAAAAAACCAAACACAAGCGCGTCCCAGACCGAAACATGGTTCTCCCTTAGCTCCCCCCCGTCCGATTCCCCATTCGTACTTCGTGGGCGCCAAAACTACCTCTCCACCAGCCGCGAAACCCCGACGTCCTCCGTCCGCCACCCCATCCCACCCATCAACCGCCGCCCTCCTCCATCATGCCGGAGCCGATACCCCGACGTCGTCGTCCACCGCAACCTCAACCGCAACGCCCTCCACGGCTAGTTGTTGAAGCCGAGGCCGAGCTGTCCGTACCCGAGCCAGTTCAACCATGCCATCCTGCACCTCACCAATGCCGCTCCAACTTCGCCACCGTCCATCGCACCAGAGTTGTTCTTGCTACGCCGTCCTTCGCCGCCTCGGATTTGCTTCCCCTCCGCCGACATACGGCCACGACAACACAGTCAACAATTTGGCCATGGGTTCGTCCAAGGCTCTACCCTCCTCCAAAACATCGGTTCCCCCGGTAAAAACAAGAAAATCGCCGCGACATCTGGAGGACACAGCACTGGCAACCGGAAATATGACTGCTCTTCCCTTATTCGTGCAAATCTTACGTGTCTGCTTGCACGGTATTCATCCCACAGAAGACACTAGTTGACCGCTTCTTCTTGATACTAGATGTTCCTAGTAACTCGCGAAGCACAAGGTTTCTCCTCATATACTATTTCACCTTAGCTAGATATTCGTCGCCCCCTGGATTTCAATTCCTGGTGAGTTGATTCCCAATTAAAGGAAGCATTCCCCGGCGTAACAAGCGCTGGTCCGCCTATTACGCCGGGGAAGCAGCGCCTCGGTGTTTATCTTAGGGGTGTGTGGGGCCTAGAGCTACTGGCGCCCGATCTGGAGGTCGTCCGGGATTAAAGGGAGGGCCAGGGGTGCTGCCAAGCATGGCGGTGGTGTGAGGTCGAGGGGAGGGCGGGGCGGTGGAGGCAGGGGTCTGGGCCGGTGGTTGCTGGCGATTCGAGAAAGATCGTCAACAGTGACTGGCGGGAGGTAGACGAAGGCCATTTGCCTATTCCTTGTAAATCGGACGGTTCATAAAAAAATCGATTGACCTATTTATTTTTAGTTGACCGTTATTTTGATAGGACCACATGTGGTGGTGTGCTGGAGGAGTACCTGCATTTCCCAGCCATCCATGTGCTCATATATTACAAAATCATATGGAGTAGAATCGAATTTTGTTTGCCATGCAATGTTGTAGAGCTATCATATGTCTCCTATCATTTATTTTTCAGCCACCTACTATCTGCTACTTTTACAGTGCACTAGTTTTGCACACACTTCACCCATACTCTCACTATTATGTTTTTATGCAAGGGTATTTCAGACTCTGCCTTGACAGAAGCAGGAAAGAAAAGAGAGAAGTCACTCTAGCTTTGTACGTGGGTAGGCCAGACACGTTTCAACACTTTAAAGGGTGTAGTGCCAGTAGATAGAGATGGTAAACGTAGCTCTAGAGTTGATGATCTCGCTCCACGTGCACCACCATCCCAGGTGCTTGCTTTAACTTCACAGTGTCATATGTGGTTGCATGTTGCATATGGTGTCTAGCTTGTATTCGAAAGGCCGAAGTCGGTCTTTATTAAGATAAGGAAAGATATTTTTTACATGAATCACCATCCCAGGAGCACCAGAAGACAAATAGCTAGTCAGGGCACTGGCCGAGCCAGTGACAAGCCCAGCACAGACATGCATCACCTGGAAGCCAACTAAAAAGCCACGATGGTGGCGAAGCAACCCGCCTCCCACAGACTCTCAGGACCTAGATGATCATGCTCACCACTCCAGGTGGATGTCTAGTTCGTATTGCTTCCAAATTGGTTAAATTACATCTGCTTAGCTTACAAATTATACCTTTGAATATGACATGCCTTCCTGTTTTTGGTACATACTAGTACATCTGTCTATTAACCATGTTCTTACATCAAACTAATGTTCTTGTGTATCCCTCATCAATCACTTGTGATGAGGCAGTCAGGCTAGTGGATTACTGTGAGAAAAGATCCTCATTTAAAGAATGCAGCGTCAACCTCCCCACATGATTCTCAAGAAACAGCAAGGCTAGATGAAGATAGTGAACGTAGCTCTGTAGTTGATTACCGCATTTCCCCTACACTAGCATCGCAGGTGCTTGCTCTAACTTGGCAGCGTGATATGTGGTTGCATGTTGCATATGGTGTCTAGATTGTAATTCTTCCAATCTGGTTAAATTGCATGTGCTATTCTGCTTAGTTTATACCCTGTTAATGTGACATGCCTTCCTGTTTTTAGTACATAGTACATCTGTTTATGAAGCATGTCCTTAGATAAAACTATTGTTTTTTTATCCCGCATCAATCAATATGACGAGACACCTTTAGTATATGCAGTGCGATATTAGTTGCATCTTTCATATGATTTATAGCATGCGCTGCTTCTAATTTGTTGAAATGCCATTTATGATGGGACGCTTTTAACTTGGCACAGTCATATTGATTGCATCTTTCATGTGGTATCTAGCTTGCATTGCTTCTTATTTGTTGAAATGGTTTCTGCTTAGTTTACACAAACAGTTGTGAATATGCCATGCCGTCCTGTTTTTTGTACATATTCCATCCTGGTATCATGTGTTCTCCTTACATCAAAGTAGTGATTGTCAGTATCATGCACGAATGAGTTCTGAAGAGTGAATTGTATTGCTTTTTCTTGTCCGTTTTACTTGACAATTCAAAATCAATAATGAGGAAGGAAGTTAGAAAGGCAACGAATAAAGGTGCTCCTTCCAAACGGAGGGCCTGTACAGATTGTACTCCCCCATCCCCCCAAGATGATTTGCAAGACAACACATGCATAGACACTCAACGTGGTTGTGTTGATGATCAGCACATCTCCCCTAGTGCACCATCACAGGTGCTCCCTCTATCTTGGCACTATTATATGTGGTTGCATGTTATGTATGATGTCTAGCTTGTATTACTTCTAATTTTGTTGAATTCCATCTGCTTACTTTACACATTATACTTGTGAATAAGACACGTGTTCCTGTTTCTAAAACATACAATATCTACCTATCACACCGTGTTCTTACATCAAAGAACTACTGTTGTGTAACCTGCAACAATCACATATCGTAAGACACGTTTGACTTGGGAGTGTGATATAGGTTACCGCTCGCATTCTTTTCTAGCTTGTACTACTTCAAATTTGTTGAAATGGCACTTATGCGAGACAGTTTTAACTTGGTAGAGTGATATTTGTTGCATCTTCATATGGTGTCCAGCTTTCATTGCTTCTTATTTGTTGAAATGGCTTCTGCTTAGTTTACACAAACAGTTGTGAATATGCCATGTTGTCCTGTTTTTCGTACATATTCCATCCTGGTATCATGTGTTTGCCTTACATCTCGCATTCTTTTCTAGCTTGTACGACTTCTAATTTGTTGAAATGGCACTTATGAAAAGACAATTTTAACTTAGTAGAGTGATATTCGTTGCATCTTTCATATGGTGTCTAGCTTTCATTGTTTCTAATTTGTTGAAATGCCTTCTGCTTAGTTTACACATCATAAGCTGTGAATATGCAATGGCACTAATGACGAGAGATCTTTAACTTGGTAGTGTGATGTTGTTTGCATCTTGCATATGATTTGTTTCTTTTACTGCTTCACATTTGTTTAAACGGCACTTATGACGAGACACTGTTAACTTGGCAGAGCGATATTTGTAGCATCTTTCATATGGTGTCTACCTTCCATTGCATTGCTTCTAATTTAGTGAAATGTCTTTTGCTTAGTTTACACATCATAGTTCTGATTATCTCATGTCGTCCTATTTTTCATACATATTGCATCCTCCTATCATGTGGTTGTCTAACATCAAAGTTCAGTTCGTCTGTATCACGCATCAATTTGTTCTGAAGAACTAAATTGTTATTCATTTTTCTTGTCAGCTTGACTTAACATGGTACAGAGAAAGAGGAAGGAACACAGAATAACAGGGGATGGTGTTAGTACTTAGGACACACGGTAACGGAAGCGGAACAATCCTGCAGATTCTGCTGGTACTGATGGTGCAATAGAAGGTCAAAGTCCAGCGAAAAATTGTACAAACGGGGTATCCCGTGCTACATGAGCTGCAGAACAAGCCAAACAGAAACCAATAGCTGCCACCAAACAAGTAGAGACAACCCTAGTTGTTGCAACACCTTCCACAGTAACACTAGCTGCATGAGTTACTCGTTCGTCAACTCAGCTAGCAGCATGTTCCCAACCTCCCTTGCCACCTGACACTACTTCCGAAGCACTCTTGACACAAGACGAGTTGGCAAGATCAGATGAACTTTGCGAGCTTCAACAGCAAGAAGGTAGTTGCTGGAGTCAAGTTACAGCTGCATGCTTCTTTATATGTAGTCTGACAGTTTGATGTACACTAACACTTCCTATGTTCATTGTTGGACTAGCACCTAGGCGCCAGAGGAAACAAACATCAGGGATAATGCTCGATAGGTTAACTAAATCTAGAGGAGGAAGAATGGAGATCCTTTTTGAGGGAGGTTTAAAAAGGCCACATGACACTACAGATTCAGCCAAGTTAGTATCAGAGGCAGCGGTTGCCGTTAGGTGTCATGTACGTATCCTCCCAACATGGATTCAGTACAGGAATGACAAAGACGAAACCCAGTTCAACACCTTCCTCGACCATTTATCTGTAAGTATGGTTATGTATGGAAACTAGTAATATCGTCTTGCTCTGTCCCATACTTGCTAGGTTGTTGATAATGAGACTCCCATAATTTTCAACATATGAGGTTCAAGTTGGATAGCCAAGATGATGCAACCACACAAACTTGCACCCATGTTAGCAAGTCTGCTATGCGACAGTATCGCTATAACTTGAGGAAAACTCACTTTGAAGGCAAGGCTAATAGTGAACTTGCCCAAACATCTCTAGTGGAAAATATATCAGATGAAGACTTGAAAGGCCTCGTTAAACACTAATCTGATCCAAAGTATCAGGTACATTATATATATGTGATCAGATCACATTATATATATGTGATCAGATCACATTATATATATGTGATCAGATCACATCTTCTTGTAGGTGAACTGTTCAAAGAACAAGGCCAACCGTATGAAAGTGAAATTCCAACAGACGACAGGATCTTGTAGCTATATTGCATACTGCGAGGCTCTTGTCATTAGCTGTTGTTTCACTCTTTTCACTGTACCATATTATCAGATCTATATTGACTTGTTCCAAATGTAGAGGAAAGCCCGCAAGGACCAAAAAGTACCTGAACCAAAGTGCCGTCGAAATCTTCAAGGACTGTCACACCAGCAAGACGAAGGGCATGACTACACCAGTCAAAGCCGCTGTTGTAAGTCCTTAATCCTCATGCCTTTTAACTACTACTTACTCTGACTTGTGCATTGAACTGCATGATTTGTAGCCAATTTCTATTACTCTTTTCAATTTTATACGCAATTATCTTAGCTTATCATTGCACCTTACAAGGTTTAAAAGAGAGGAGTGATGTTCCTTTGATCTTGATCTGTAATCTAGTTCCATGCTGAACTTGCCCACACAATGTTATAATTTCCTGTTTGTCTGTTCTTAGTTGTTTTGTGATATGAATGATGTCATACTATGCTTACCGTATTATAAAATTTGTCTCTTTATCCTTAGCTATCAATACAATGTGAAGAAATAGACAATACATTAGCCATGGTACATGGTCATATGTTTGGAACCTGGTTTTATTATGTACTTTGCAGTAAAATACAACTAATATTTTAGACGGGTTTACCAGAATAAGTTCTGTTTATAGACCAAAGCTATTTTGTTTGGTTTTTCTGCCTCCTTAATATCTTCTGTTCTGGTACTACTAATGTAAAAACTCAACTTTTCAGCAAGCTATGGAGAAAATGGTGCAACCGCCACCTTCTGAAGGTGATGAGGCAACTATAACAACAATGTCACCTCTTGCTGCAGTTGGTTAGTACATGTCCACTAACAGTGCCAAAAGCACATTCTTGCATAATACTGAGTTGGTTGTTAAGGCAATCTCTTCCAAACTGCCTCATGATCAATATATGCAAGCTCAAAACAATGTTATATCTGCGTTCCAGACACAAGTCCATTCCCTAACAGAGACCCTTTGTGAAACAAGGACAAACATTGTTTGATGTCGTCAAGATATGCATGGTTTTGAAACCAGACTATCAGACATTTGCTATGTTGTTCAGGAGCCTATGAGAAATGAAGGCGAAGGTTTTGGTGCTCCATCGAACAATACAGCATGAAAACGTAACAGTCAGGTCAAATGAACTGAGCTTCTGAACTTTTGGTGGTGCATTTATCTGCCAGACTGTTAACTTTTATGCCAACCTTCCTTTTGTTTTATGGTTGTAATTTGTTTTTTTGCCATACAAAATTTGTTCTTAACATGCAGCCACAGGCTGAAGAAAACTGCAAGCCATTTTTGTATAGTGTAGGGTGTTCCCTATATTTGCACTGGTGGCGAGCTTTGATGCCCAGTGGATGTAATTTATGCAATTACCTTAATAGCATAGCGTTAGTTTCGGGCTTGTTTATTTCCTTGTCTTCTTTTTCCCTGGTTTGCTACTGCAACAACCATGGGCCATATATGGACCGTGGTAACCTTGACCCTGCTACAGGCCGTAGGATCTGATATCTCTCCAATGTACCTATAATTTTTGATTGTTCCAAGCTGTTATATTATCAATCTTGGATGTTTTATAATCATTTTATAGTCATTTTATGTCATTTTTTGGTACTAACCTTTTCACATAGTGCCAAGTGCCAGTTGATGTTTTCTGGATGTTTTTATACATCGCAGGAAATCAATACCAAACGGAGTCCAAATGCAACGAAACTTCACGGAGATTTTTTATGGACCAAAAGACACCCAATGGGCCAAGGCAGCGCCTCCGGGGTGCTCCGAGGGGAGCACAACCCACTAGGACATGCCAGGAGGACCAGGCGCGCCCTGGTGGGTTGTGCCCACCTCGGGTGCCCCCCGAACCGCCTCTTTGCTCTATAAATACCCCAATATTCTAGAAACCCTAGGGGAGTCAACAAAAATCAATTCCAGCCGCCGCAGAGTCCAGAACCACCAGATCCAATCTAGACACCATCACGGAGGGGTTCACCACTTCCATTGGTGCCTCTCCGATGATGCGTGAGTAGTTCTTTGTAGACCTTCAGGTCCGTAGTTAGTAGCTAGATGGCTTCCTCTCTCTCACTGAATTCTCAATACAATGGTCTCTTGGAGATCCATATGATGTAACTCTTTTTGTGATGTGTTTGTTGGGATCGGATGAACTTTGAGTTTATGATCAGATCTATCTTTTTATATCCACGAAAGTTATTTGAGTTTCTTTGATCTCTTATATGCATGATTTCTTATAGCCTCGTATTTTTCTCCGATATTTGGGTTTTGTTTGGCCAACTTGATCTATTTATCTTGCAATGAGAAGAGGTGCTTTGTAGTGGGTTCGATCTTACGGTGCTTAACCCTAGTGACAGAAGGGGAACCGATATGTATGTATCGTTGCTACTAAGGATAAACGATGGGGTCTATCTCTACATAGATAGATCTTGTCTACATCATGTCATCGTTCTTATTGCATTACTCCGTTTCTCCATGAACTTAATACACTAGAGCATGCTGGATAGCGGTCGATGTGTGGAGTAATAGTAGTAGATGCAGGCAGGAGTCGGTCTACTAATCTTGGACGTGATGCCTATGTAATCTGCATTGCCTAGATATCGTCATGATTATTTGTAGTTCTATCAATTGCCCAACAGTAATTTGTTTACGCACCGTTTGCTATTTTACTCAACGGCCCTCGGGTCTATTCCTCATATCATTTGCCTTTGCGAGCTATTTTCCTTTGCCTTATTTTCAGATCTATTAAACCAAAAATACAAAAACACCTTGCTGCATTTTATTCTTATTTATTTTCTTTGGTGTTCGATCTATCAATCTATTACAACTTTCTCCTGTCCACGTGCCAATTTCTGGCGTCGTTACCCGAAAGGGATTGACAACCCTTTAACACGTCAGGTTGCCAGTGATTTGTTATTTGTGTGCAGATGTTGTTTACGTTGTGTTGTTTGGTTCTCCTACTGGTTCGGTAACCTTGGTTTCATCACTCAGGGAAATACCTACCGCTGCTGTGCTGCATCATCCCTTCCTCTTTGGGGAAATACCGGCATAGCTTCAAGCCGCGTCAAAAGGAATTTCTGGCACCATTGCCGGGGAGGATCTTCAACATATACCAGGTTCCTAATCACAAACATCATCTCTTCACAATTTAAATTATTTTCCATTTGCCTCTCATTTTCCTCTCCCCCACTTCACAAAAATTTGCCATTTTATTCGCCCCTCTTTTTCGTTCGCCGTTTTCTTGCCGGATCTGTTTTTAGTGCAATATCTTGTTGCGTAGTCATCATGACTCTAGAGAACACTAAGTTATGTGATTTCTCAAATACCAACAACAACGATTTTATTGGCACTCTGATTGCTCCTCCCGCCACTAGTGCGGTGTCTTATGATATTAATACTGCTTTGCTGAATGTTGTTATGAAAGATCAATTTTCTGGTACTCCTAATGAGGATGCCACGTCCCATCTTAATACCTTCATGGAATTATGCGATATGCAAAAGAAAAAAGATGTGGACAGTGATGTGGTGAAGATGAAATTATTTCTGTTTTCTTTGCATGATTCTGCAAAAATTTGGTTTTCTTCATTGCCTCGCAATAGTATCGATTCTTGGAATAAGTGCAAAGATGCTTTTATCACTAAGTATTTTCCACCCGCAAAAATTATTACCCTTAGAACCTAGATCATGAATTTCAAGCAAGTTGAACATGAGCATGTTGCACAACCTTGGGAAAGGATGAAAATAATGCTAAGGAATTGCCCAACTCATGGGTGAAATCTTTGGATGATCATACAAAATTTTTATGCGGGGTTGAATTTTGTTTCTCGTAATCTTTTAGATTCCGCCGCGGGTGGTACTTTTATGGAAATTACTTTGGGTGAAGCGACCAAATTGCTTGATAATATTATGGCAAATTATTCGCAATGGCATACCGAAAGAGCTCCTACTAGTAAAAAAGTTAATTCGGTTGAAGAAATTTCTTCTTTGAGTGAAAAAGTTGATGCTCTTATGAAATTGGTTGCTAGTAAAAGTGCTCCTATTGATTTTAATGATATGCCTTTGTCTACTTTGATTGAGCAAAATAGTGATGCCGTAGATGTGAATTTTATCTCTCGAAATAATTTCAACAACAATGCTTATAGAGGTAATTTTAATCCTAGGCCCTTTCCTAGTAATTCCTCTAATAATTATGGTAATTCCTATGGAAATGAATCTTATAATAATAATAATAGGAACACCTTTGATCTTTAGAATAATATTAAAGAATTTATCAACACGCAAAAAGTTTCAAACACTTCCATAGAAGAAAAGTTAATTAAGATTGATGATTTGTCTAGAAGTGTCGATATAATTTCTCATGATGTGGAAAATCTCAAGATGAAAATTTTTGTGCCTAAGGTTGATGAATCAATTAAAGCTGTTTATGTTTCTATGGATGAAATTAAGAAAAGAACCGCTATGCTTAGAGCTAAATGAGAATTTTTAGAAAAAGCGTTTTCTAGTGATGAAGAACTTAAAATGATTGGTGTTTCTTCTATTGATTCCTTGTTTAGTAAAATCAAGATTGATGAAAAAGGGACTGGAGAAGAGACAACTTTAGTTAGAAGGTGTCCCAATAATTCGGAGGGTGAAATTCTTGTTGAGAAAATTTATGAAAGTGGGTTTGAAGAGGTCAAAATTTTAACTAGTGATGTGCCCACTCTTTTGGATTAGAAAGACTTTAATTATGATAGTTTATCTTTGATTGATTGTATTTCTTTGTTGCAATCCATGATAAATTCATCCCATGCTTATGAACAAAATAAAGCTTTTACTAAACATATTGTTGATGCTATGATGAAAGCTCTTGAAGAAAATTTGGAATTAGAAGTTTCAATTCCTAGAAAATTGCATGATGAATGGGAACCTACTATCATAGTCAAGATTACAAATTATTAGTGCTTTGTTTTGTGTGACTTGGGTGCTAGTGTTTCTACAATTCCAAAATCTTTATGTGATGTGCTTGGTCTTACTGATTTTGAAGAATGCTCTTTAAATTTGCACTTGGCAGATTCTACTGTTAAAAAGCCTATGGGAAGAATTAATGATGTTCTTATTCTTGCAAATAGAAATTATGTTCCATAGACTTTATTGTTCTTGATATTGATTGCAATTCGTCTTGTCCAATTATTCTTGGTAGACCATTTTTACGCACTATCGGTGTCGTGATTGATATGAAAGAAGGCAATATTAAGTTCCAATTTCCTTTGAGGAAGGCTATGGAACACTTCCCTAGAACAAGAATTAGGCCACCATATGAATCAATCACGAGGGCATCTTATGGATCTCGAAACAAAGATGACAAAACTTAGATCCTTGCTTTATGCCTAGCTAAGGGCGTAAAACTATAACACTTGTTGGGAGGAAACCCAATGAATAAAATTTATTTTTGCTTTTTGCTTTCTGTTCTTGAGTGTTTGCACAATTATGGTACTGTTATGATTGTGTTTTTTATGTTTTAATTAGTGTTTGTGCCAAGTAAAGCCTTTAGGATCTTCTTGGGTGATAGTTGTTTGATCTTGCTGAAAAACAGAAACTTTTGCGCTCACGAAAACAATTCTTATTTTTTACCAGAGCATGATAAAATAGCAATTCTTTTTGTAGACGATTAATATACAAATTTCTCAAGTCGTCCTAATGTTTCAGAATTTTTGGAGTTATAGAAGTATTCGAAATAGTCAGATTGCTACAAATTGTTCTGTTTTTTGACAGATTCTGTTTTCTTTGCGTTGTGTGCTTGTTTTGATGGCTCTATGGTTTTCTTTGATGAGTTTTTACCATAGAAAAGTTGGAATACAATAGATATAATGCAAGAACAAAATATGAATTGGTTTGATACAGTACTTATAGTAGTGATTTGCTTTCTTATACTAACGGATCTCACGAAGGTTTTGCTGACTTTTGTGTGATTGAAGTTTTCAAGTTTTGGGTTATCTTACGATGGATGAAGGAATAAGGAGTAAGAAGAGCCTAAGCTTGGTGATGCCCCGGCATCCCAAGATATTGTCCAAAAGAGAGCAAGCAACTAAGCTTGGGGATGCCCCGACTGGCATCCCCTCTTTCTTCTAACGACCATCGGTAATTTACTCGAAGCTATATTTTTATTCGTCACATACTATGTGTTTTGCTTGGAGCGTCTTGTATGATATGAGTCTTTGCTTGTTTTATTTTGTTTTTTAAGTCTTGATTCCTTGCTGGACACACCTATCTAAGAGAGCCAAAATTATGTCATGACTTGTTAGAATTGCTCCCTATGCTTCTCTTAAATTTTTATGAGCTATGGACTTGCTCTAGTGCTTCACTTATATCTCTTTGAGCACGGTGTGCTTTAGTATTTTTGAAGAAATGCTCTCTTGCTTCACTTAGATTTATTTGAGTGTTAGTAAAATTTTCAAGAAATTCTCTCTTGCTTCACTTAAATTGATTTGAGAGAAAGAAATTTTATGCTCATGATCTTCACTTATATTTGTTTGAGCTTACCAAAAGCAGCACATGAAAATTAGTCCCAAAGTGATAGATATCCAAGAAGGATATAATAAAAACTTTCATGAAGATCATTGGACAAAATAAACTTGATTCTTGGTAATATTTTTGAGATATGATGATGTGATATGTGAGTCATGTTGATGAGTAATTATGCTTTAGTAAGAATATTGGCGTTAAGGTTTGTGATTCCCTATGCAAGCATGAAAGTCAATAATTATGCAATGAATCATATCCTACTTGTGGTGCATTATTCGGTGTTAATTATGCTTAATGCTCGCTTATGAGATTATTCGTTTCTTGGTTGGTCGCTTCTCAATCTTTTGCTAGCCTTCATTTTGCACTAAGTATGATCACTACTTGTGCATCCAAAAACCTTTAAACCAGTTTTGCCACATGAGTCCACTATACTTACCTATATGCGGTACTCTTTTGCTGTTCTAAGCAAATTTGTATGTGCCATCTCTAATTTTGAAAATAAACTTCTCTTTTGTGTGTTTGTACCACTCGCGGAGCAGTGAGGGGGGCTAATATTTTCCATGCTAGATGTGTTATTCTCACGATGAGTGTTTATTCACTTGTCATTGCACGAGAGTAAGGCAAAGGTATTAGGGATGCCCAGTCATGAAATGAAAAATGAATTTACTTTATGTTGTCAAATAATAAATTCCTTGGAAAGTGTCGGTATGGAGGGCAACAATGGATACGGCTAGCCATGGAAAGTGAAAGTATGGTTGAAAAAGGAATAAACTTTAATTTTTGTTTGGGAACCGCCTATGATATATCTAGCATGGAAAGTGTTGGGAACTCTAAGTCGTTTTCGTTGGTGGGAAGGATACACCTCCCAAAAAAAATTTATCTCTAAGTTTTTCGCTTTGAGCTCTATCACCTCTACAAATCCCTACTTCCCTCCGCGAAGGGCCTTTCTTTTACTTTATGCAATTTTTACTTTTGAATTTGAGTCTCCATCTTCTCTTATAAAAGCACCAACTAAGAGGCACTATGATCTTACTTGAGTATTGGGTGTAGTTAATATGTGAGTGTGTTTCATGAATGGATCACTGATTGAGCATGATGGGCTAGGGATAGCTTATTTTAGCGTTGATATTTTGAAAGACATGGTTGCTTGTTGATATGGTCGAGTATTTAAGTTGTCATGTCAAAACTAGACTATTGATTTGAACAATATAAAATTCCAAATGTCCATGCTATAAAGAAAAGAATATGAGATGACATGTTAGGCAGCATTCCACATCAAAAATTCTGTTTTTATCACTTACCTACTCAAGGACGAGCAGGAGTTAAGCTTGGGGATGCTGATACGTCTCCAACGTATCTATAATTTTTTATTGTTCCATGCTATTATATTGTCAGTCTTGGATGTCTTATAATCACTTTATAGTCATTTTGTATCTTGTTTTGGTACTAACCTATTGACATAGTGCCAAGTGCCAGTTGTTGTTTTCTGCATGTTTTATTACATCGCAGGAAATCAATACCAAACGGAGTCCAAATGCAACGAAACTTCATGGAGATTTTTGAAGGACCAGAAGACACCCAATGGGCCAAGGCAGCGCCTCAGGGGTGCTCCGAGGGGAGCACAACCCACCAGGGCGCGCTAGGAGGCCCAGGCGCGCCCTAGTGGCTTGTGCCCACCTCAGGTGCCCCCCGGACCGCCTCTTTGCTCTATAAATACCCCAATATTCCAGAAACCTTAGGGGAGTCGATGAAAATCAATTCCAGTCGCCGCAGAGTCCAGAACCACCAGATCCAATCTAGACACCATCATGGAGGGGTTCACCACTTCCATTGGTGCCTCTCTGATGATGTGTGAGTAGTTCTTTGTAGACCTTGGGGTCCGTAGTTAGTAGCTAGATGGCTTCCTCTCTCTCGCTGAATTCTCACTATAATGGTCTCTTGGAGATCCATATGCTGTAAATTTTTTGCGGTGTCTTTGTTGGGATCGGATGTACTTTGAGTTTATGACCAGATCTATTTTTTTATTTCCATGAAAGTTATTTGAGTTTCTTTGATCTCTTATATGCATGATTTCTTATAGCATCGTATTTCTTCTCCGATATTTGGATTTTGTTTGGCCAACTTGATCTATTTATCTTGCAATGGGAAGAGGTGCTTTGTAGTGGGTTCGATCTTACGGTGCTTGATCCCACTGACAGAAGGGGAACCGACACGTATGTATCGTTGCTACTAAGGATAAAATGATGGGGCTCTCTCTACATAGATAGATCTTGTCTACATCATGTCATCATTCTTATTGCATTACTCCGTTTCTCCTTGAACTTAATACACTAGATGCATGCTGGATAGTGGTCGATGTGTGGAGTAATAGTAGTAGATGCAAGCAGGAATCGGTCACTAATCTTGGACATGATGCCTATATAATGATCATTTCTTGGATATCGTCATGATTATTTGAAGTTCTATCAATTGCCGAACAGTAATTTGTTTACCCACCATTTGCTATTTTCCTCGAGAGAAGCCACTAGTGAAATCTACGGCCCCCGGGTCTGTTTCTCATATTATTTGCCTTTGCGATCTATTTTCCTTTGCTTTTATTTTCAGATCTATTAAACCAAAAACTTAAAAATACCTTGTTGTGTTTTATTCTTATTTATTTTATTTGGCATTCGATCTGTCAATCTATTACAACTTTCTCTCGTCCACATGCCAATTTCTGGCGCCATTACCCGAAAGGGATTGACAACCCCTTTAAGACGTCGGGTTGCGAGTGATTTGTTATTTGTGTGCAGGTGCTGTTTACATTGTGTTGCTTGGTTCTCCTACTGGTTCGGTAACCTTGGTTTCGTCACTGAGGGAAATACCTACCACTGCTGTGCTGCATCATCCCTTCCTCTTTGGGGAAATACCGACATAGCTTCAAGCCGCATCAGGATCCATGGGCCTCCTACTGGCCGTCAGATAAATGGGCCTCCAACAGGCCGTAGAATCGGTGGGCCTCGGGCCGTCGGATAAATGGGTCCACATGGGCCGTAAACGGGCGTAATTTGTATCGGGCCAGGACGGTAACGAGCCGCTAACAGGCCGGAAGACAGCAAAGGCTTAATTCTGTCACAGGAATAATGGGTCGTTAATGGGCCAGAATATAGGACGGGCTGGAAACGGCGCAACGGGTTAACAGGCCACAAATGGGCCGTTTCTAGCCACGGGCCGAATTTGGCCCATTATTGGAATAGGCCAGTAACGGGCCGGAAGTACTCGAGGGCCGGAAAGGAGCCCAAGAACGTATGGGCTGTGTGTAGGCCGAAAGCTAACACGGGCTAGAAATGGCCCATGTGAATCATGGGCCATTAATGGGTACAAAGAAATTTACTGTACATTATGGGCTAGAGTCATCCTGGCCACTAAAGGGCCTAAAGATATGAAAGGCCTCATATGGGACGAAAGACGTCGTGGGCCATACATGGGCCAAAAGTGCAATGGGCTGTTGTTATATTCGACGGCCCACATGACGCTGTTGGGCCGATTTCGGGAAGGCCCTAACGGGCCGTGATTTACCGGGCCGTAAAATGGGCTATTTGCGAACAGACCGTTAACATGCTTTTCATGGGCTGGCCCGCTAACTATTGACCAAGTCAAAGGGGCCGACCTTTGGAAGCTAAATAGGCCAGTGGTGGGCCGTCGCACGTGTCGACATATCATAGGCTCCTATCTGACCCAATGACGAGCTGACATGTGTTTCCTTCGGCCAATTAGAATTTTACACGTAGAAATCGCCATTAGTCCGGGATGTTAACGGGTTATCAGATCCAAAACCGGACCCGATAGATTAACGGCGACCCATTACGGTAGATGCCATGTGTCGGTCACCCTTGACGAAAGCACTTCGATGACGCGCGATTTATCGTCATGGAAGTGGACACTTCCGTGATGATAATTTTGGTAATGTCATGGAACACTTCTACGACAGCATAGGTATGACTATCTTGATTCTGTCATAAAATCGTCATGGATGTACCTACATGACAGAAAAGGTGACCTGCTATGACAAACACGTATCATCACGGAAGTGTATTTTTTGTAGTGATTCTATGTGGCAGTCTGAGAGCCGCCTCGTGGTTCAGTTACCTTGGTCTTGGCGTGTTGATGATTCCGGGTTATCCTGCATCGGTTCTTCTTCTTCTTGTTCACCCATTGGCTGGAAGTCAGATGTGGCCCTGTTGATCCCAGTCAAAGCTCTAAATACAGCTTCATCATCTATAAGGCTTGACGGATCAATATCAGGAGCGAAGGTGTGCTTAGGTGTTGGCGGGATAAGGTCCATGGCCTCATGAACCGGTGCTTTCACTTTTGCATTTTTAGCATTATAAGACGCTTGATACTTGGAGAGATCAGTCTCCTCAGCAGTTTTCTTGCCAAAGGATGCATCTCCCTTACTATTTTGGTGAAGTCATCAGTCTCCTCTGGCGGCTGATCGGTTTGGTTCTTCAACTCTTTGCGGCAACACAAACAGTTTCTCCAACATTTCCTTGGTGAGTGTAGGTGGTTGCTTCTTATAGGAGACAGCAAAAACAGCCCGCTGAGCGCCAGTGTACAACTGCTCCACAAGAGTATATGCATCTTTAAGCTTTATGCGCATGTCTTGACCTAACTTGGAGCTTCTGGAGCCTGCATCAGCAAAGATATTGATAAGCCGGCTAATGAACGTGATACATTGGAAGTGAAAGGTTGAAGTACAATATTACTTACCAAAGATGGCGGCTGTCATACTATTAATGTGATGCTTTAAGCTGGATAACTCATCAGTCACCGGCTTAAGAGCAGCCGCAGCATCTTCTGCTCTTTTTAACAGAGCCGTCTTCTCGGTGTCCCAGCCGGTTCTTTCAGCACTGAAATCCTTTTTCAGCTTTTCAATGTCTTCCAAAGCGGTCTTCAGCTCTGGTTTGGCCTTGGAAGTCTCAGATTGCTGGGTTTGGATATTTTGCCTCAGATCAGTGACTTGAGATTCCTTCATGTTCAATTCACCCTGATACATGAAAAGACAGGCTGTATGAGGTTATGATAATCATCTTATTTGAAGTCCCAAGCACAATACAAGTATTTTACTTGGCACTTGGGGGCTAATGCATGTTGCTCTTTTTCAAGATAATACTTTAATGACCCGGCTAGTTTCTTCAACTACAGCCGGTTCATGGGGGCTACATATTTGGATTTGTTCATAAATATGGTGATAAGTCCCGGCTTAGCTATGCAGCTTAAGTCGGCCCTTGGGGGATACATATGTGGATTTTTGCGCTACAATTTGAAGTCCCGGCTTAGCTATCCAGCTTAAGCCAGCCCTTGGGGGCTACATACGGTTTTTTGTGCTGCAATTTGAAGTCCCGGCTTAGGTATGCAGCTTAAGCCGGCCCTTGGGGGCTACTCATTTTGATTCCGCGGTTACAACATGATATGGCATAGCTCCAAGATCAAAGAGGCTATCTAAAGTCTACAGCATATTCAATTCTGTCATATTCAGTAGACTTGGCAGCTGACAGATATATACTTATATGATAAGATTTTGTTTTTTCTTACCTCAAAGTGCTCATTCGTGAGGTTAACCAGGCTGGCTTCAAAGTCACAGCTGGTGTGAAGGCTGTTTAGATAACCCGCATGAATTTCCTGAGCATTGACTGGGCATAACTCTCCAAATCCAGTTTCCACTTGCCCTTATCAATAGCTGAGACTTCTTCTTTGGCGCAGTGCTTAGATAAGACGGTGGGGTTTCCTGGTGCTGTATAAGCCATCCCAGTAACTATAACATCTTCGGCTTCTTGAGCCAGCTGAGCGGGGTTGGGCTGCGTGGCGTGACCCAGGTTGACATCCATGGAGTCCATGGTGACATGATGTTTTTCTAGCGGCTGTTCATTAATGGTTGCTTCAGAGGTTTGATGCGAAGGTTTAGATATTGTTTGCTTCTTCGGGTCAGCAACCTTGGGGTCTTCAGCCGGTTTATTCACCTTCAGCTTCTTGTTGGGCTTGGCTATAGCACTAAAAATAAGACACGTGATGGGATTAATATATCAATTGAGTATGTGTTAAAGCAAGCAAGCTTAATGTTCTCACCCAGGTACGCTCTTGAAAAGAGGAATATGAGTTCCAGTTGAGTCATCGGAAGAAGAGTGAGAAGTTCCTTGATAGTTTGAATCAGAAGGGTTAAGGGGTTGTCGAATAAGGCCCGCCTTTGGAAAAGCTAATTCGTAAATCTGTGAAACCTCTGCTCGGCGCTTGCGAGGAGCTGGCGTGTTGGGTAAGCTGGAGGAGAGAATCCCACCGCCACAGTTCCGGGTTGTGCGGTGAGCTTCATGCTGCTGCTTCTTCAAAATAAATTTGGGATCCAAGTAAGCTAAATGGCGAGAAAACCTTACTTTCCGGCTCGCTTGACGAACTTTCTGTCTTGGCAGAGGTTCTGAGTCGGAGGAAAGGATAGTTACCTCTTCACCATCTGCGTGTCTGCCTTCCACGTCATCCTGATAGTAATCAATGTCAATAAGATGAACAAAGAATGAGCCAAGGGAGTCAAGTTCTACCTTCGACTCATCATCTAGGGCGAAAATATCAGTTGCATCTGCCTTCTATTTGGCGGGCTTCTTGGGAGCCTTATTCTTTGTCCTGGTTTTCTTGGCCGGTTTATCCTGAAGTTTCTTGCTCCAGAAAGGGGAATCAACCTGCACGTTCAAGTAATAATGAGAAGGCAGATTGACAAGTAATAATTTAGTGAAAGTTGTTTGAAAATACTTACAGCTGGTGGCTTGTTGAGGGCGCAGAAGGGGTTTAGCCCCGCTTTGCTACAAGTCTCTAGACTCTCATTGAGCGGAGTCTTTGTCATACCATTGATTGATTTATCATCCAGACAGATTGGAGAGTAACGCAGCGGATCTTTGACATCGCTGGTATACTCACACATTAAGCCGGATCGGCGGCTTAAGGGCAAAATTCTCCATGCGACCCAGCAACGAACCAGATCGACTCCAGTTAAACCATCGGCCATCAAGGCTCTAATCTTTGAAAATATGGGCATATATTTGGCCTGTTCTTTAGTGCTGATCCGCTCTGGGAGAGGATGTTTGTTGCTAAGCCGGCTTTCATGGTAACCCGGTGATACGTCTCTATCGTATCTACTTTTCCTAACGCTTTTCCTCTTATTTTGGACTCTAATTTGCATAATTTGAATGAAACTAACCCCGGATTGATGTTGTTTTCAGTAGAACTACCATGGTGTTGTTTTTGTGCAGAAATAAAAGTTCTCGGAATGGAACGAAACTTTGAGAGGAATTTTTATATAATATATAAGAATTTCTGGAGCCAAGACCTACCAGAGAGGGGCCCATGGGTGGGCACAACCCACCAGGGCACACCCCCCTCTCCTGGCGCGCCCAGGTGTGTTGCCCCACCTGGTGGCGCCGCAGACCCTGAAATCGACACTATAAATTCCTAATTTTCCAGAAAAAATCAGGGAGAAAGAAATATCACGATCCACGAGACGGAGCCGCCGTCACCTCCTGTTCTTCTTTGGGAGGCCAGATCTGGAGTCCGTTTGGGGTTCCGGAGAGGGGGATCTTCGTTCTTCATCATCACCAACCCTTCTCCATTGCCAATTCCATGATGCTCCCCACCGGAAGTGAGTAATTCCTTCGTAGGCTTGCTAGTCGGTGAGGAGTTGGATGAGATTCATCATGTAATCGAGTTAGTTTTGTTAGGGCTTGATCCCTAGTATCCACTATGTTCTTAGATTGATGTTGCTATGACTTTTCTATGCTTAATGCTTGTCACTTTGGGCCCAGGTGCCATGAACTCAGATCTGAACCGTTTATGTTATCATCATTATATCCATGTTCTAGATCCGATCTTGCAAGTTATAGTCACCCTACTACGTGTTATGATCCGGCAACCCCGGAGTGATAATAGTCGGGGCCACTCCCGGTGATGACCGTAGTTTGAGGAGTTCATGTATTCACTATGTGTTAATGCTTTGTTCCGGTTCTCTATTAAAAGGAGGCCTAAATATCCCTTAGTTTCCAATATGGACCCCGCTGCCACGGGAGGGTAGGACAAAAGATGTCATGCAAGTTCTTTCCATAAGCACGTATGACTATTTACGGAATACATGCCTACATTATATTGACAAACTAGAGCTAGTGCCGTATCGCTCTAGGTTATAACTGTCTCATGATGAATATCATCCAACAAGTCACCAATCCAATGCCTAAGAATTTATCTTATATTGTTTCTCCTAAGTTACTACTGCTATCATCACTGTTACACTTGCTAGAAATTACTGTTATCACTGTTACTGTTACCATTGCTACTGTCACTACTATCAAAACTATCATATTACATTGCTACTGATTACTTGCTGCAGATAATTAATATCCAGGTGTGGTTATATTGACAACTCAGCTTCTAATAACTTCAAATATTCTTTGGCTCCCCTTGTGTCGAATCTATAAATTTGGGTTGAATACTCTACCCTCGAAAACTATTGCGGTCCCCTATACTTGTGGGTTATCAAGACCTTTTTCTAGCGCCGTTGCCGGGGAGCATTGCTATATTTGTTGAGTCTCTTGGGATTATTATCAATTTATCACTATAAAGAATCTGAAGGATTCTAAGACTAAGATATTTCCCTCAAAGATGATGGGAGGTAAGGAACTGCCATCCAGTTCTGCTTTAGATTCACCTTCTGTTATGAGTAAACTTGCAACACCACCACATGCTATCAATTCTAATATGTCGCAAGTTATTGATGATCCTACTTCTGCTATGGATAATGCTTATGATGATGCTAGTACCTTGCTTGTGATGATGTGCCACTTGGTGAATTTCTTGATGAACAAATTGCTAGAGTAATACAACATGATGTTATTGAATCTGATGATGAGCTTGAAACTGAAACTCCTGAAACACCTCCTAGAACTAGCCTTCCTAGATATGAATTGCCTAAGGTACCGGAAGGTTATGTTATGAATGAGGAGACAACTAGAGATATTCTTGCTTGTAGGGATAGAGATGATCTAGAGAAATTACTATGCAAGTATAAAGAAAAACCTATGAATGCTAGAATGAAGTATGATCCTTTGCTACTTCACCTATCTTTATTGATGGCAAGGATTATGAATTCTTTGTCGACCCAGAGTTAATTACTTTGGTATAATCGGATCCTTTCCATGGTTATGAAACTGAAACTGTTGTGGCACATCTTACTAAGTTGAATGACATAGCCACCCTTTTTACTCATAATGAGAAGAGTCGCTATTACTTTATTCTCAAATTATTTCCTTTCTCATTAAAGGGTGATGCTAAAGCTTGGTACAATACTCTTACTCCTGGTTGTGTGCGTAGTCCCCAGGATATGATTTATTACTTCTCTAAAAAATATTTCCCTGCTCATAAGAAACAAGCAGCTTTACAAGAAATATTTAACTTTGTGCAAATTAAAGAAGAGAGTCTCCCACAAGCTTGGGGGAGTCTTTGCCAGTTACTTAATGCTTTGCCTGATCATCCTCCTAAGAAAAATGAAATACTTGATATCTTCTATAATGGACTAACCTATGCTTCTAGGGACATCCTAGATAGTTGTGCTGGCTGTGTTTTCAGGGAACAGACTGTTCGGCAAGCTAAAGAATTATTGAATAATATATTAAAAAATTATGATGATTGGACTCTTCCTGAACCACCGCCTAAACCCACTCCAAAGAAGAGGGCTATATGATATCTCAGTCCTGAAGATATGCAAGAGGCAAAGAAATCTATGAAGGAAAAAGGTATTAAAGTTAGGGATGTTAAAAATTTACCTCCTATTGAAGAAATACATGGGCATAATACACCACCACTGCCTAAGGTGGTAAGAGGTAAATTCTCTAATGAAGTTCAATGATAATGATAATCCTCACAATATGCATCCTAGTCAATGCCTTTATGAGTTTGAAAACTACATTAGAAAACAAGATCACTTCAATGCAAATGTTATGAAACAATTGAAATACAATTCTGATATGATTGCTTGCTTGAGTGACTTGTTATTTAGAATTCAAATGATGTTAGAGGTGTTGGAAAACATGCCTCTATGGTACAAACCCAGTTAGAACAAGTTGCTAAATCTCAAAGAGAATTGCTTGATGAAATGAATAGTAATATACATGACTTTGCTGTTAGAGTTGCAACTAGAGGAGGTAAAATGACTCAGGAACCACTTTATCCTGAGGAACACCCAAAAACAATCGAACAAGACTCACAAAGAAATAACACTAGTGCACCTAGTCCTTCTAAAAGGAAAAAGAAGAAGAAAAATGATAGGACTTTGCATGCTTCTAGTGAACCTGAAATAGAAAAACCTCCTGATAATGAAAATGAAACTTCTATCTCTGATGATGAAACTCGATCTGGTAATGTACATCCACTTAGTGATAATGAAAAAGATAATGATGAGATTCATGAAGATTGTAACATCCCAAATTTTCAATTTGGTATGTTATACATAGATCATCATTGCATATCATATTTTATTGCATTTTGACAAAATCCTCGATAATCCTAAGCAACTCAAGGACCCTCGGAGAGAGTTGGGGATTTTCTCGAAGTTTCATATTTGATTTTCATCAAATCATAAGACGAGGATTTTGGTTTTAATTATTTTCTCTCCGGAAAAATATTTCATTAAACAAAATAAATGAGAGGAGAAAATATGACTTCTCCAAAACAATTGAAATACTGGAGGAAAAATGTTAAAATCATTTATTGCAATATATTTGGATTTTATTTGCAATTTTTATTGCATTAAAAATATTGCATGTTTTCAAAATATTTATTTTGTGTTTAAAAAATGTTCACCTTATTCTAGATTTTCTAACTAGACGGGGAAAATTTATTTTATATTTTTTGGACTTTTACTTACTTTTCTACGAATTATTTTCCGCGGAACGTTTTAAAAAAAAAAACTGCGCGCGCCCGCTGGGCCGAGCCCAGCCGAGCCGCAGGCCGGCCCGCCCTGCGTCGCCCTCTCCTCGCACGCCGCCGCCGTCGCGCCGTGTCCATGGCGGACACGGGAACCCCGCCGCCGCACCTTGCCCCTCCCCCAAGCTGCTGCCCCCTCCTATATATATAGCCCCCCCTCTCACCTCACCCCGCCGCCGCCGCCCGCACGGGAGCCGCCGCCGCCGCTGTTTGCCGCCGCCCCGCCGCACTTGCCCGCCGCCGCCGCCCGCACGGGAGCCGCCGCCGCCGCCGTTTGCCGCCGCCCCTCGCCCCTCCCCGAGCACCCCCGCTGCCCGCCGCCCTCGCCGGAGCCCGCCCCCGACGAGGTACCTCGCCGCCCGTTCGGTTGCCGGTTTTCTTAAAAAAACGTTCGTTAAAAAAAACCCTAGATCGGTTTTTTTCGGTTTTGTTATTTTGCGAGCGTTCACCGAACCGTTCGTTCTAACGAACGCGTTCGTCGGTTTTTCTCTGTTAACGAACGTCCGTTCTTTAACCGTTCGTCCGTTTTTCTTTTTCGTCGGATTTTTCCGCGATTTTCTCAGATTCGATTTCTGATCGAATCTTCGTTTCTGTTTAACTTTTCGCTCATTTATCGGAATCAGGCGACTCAAGCGCCTAGAGTTCGTCTCGAAATTCTCTTTCCGTTTAACCTACTCAAACAAGTTGTTGCTACTGTAAGATTTGATCTAGATCCAGATTAGTAAACGAAGCTTGTTTCTTTCGCCGTTTGACTTTCGTTGCTTCGTTCGAGTTGATTCTTTTTGCAAATCGGAGTTCTTAAGTTGAACTTTCTGGTTGGATTTTTCATTCGAGTTTTACCTGTGCATTAGATGAGTACTGATTGTATGCTTGTTTGTTTGCGATAGAGTACCCGGAGTGTGCCGCTTGTTACTTTGAATCGCTAGGTTTCGCGGATCATCAGCAAGGCAAGTAACACTTTGATCATACTTTCCATACCCAGTTTTATTGCATTAGATCTATTCCTCAAACAATTGCATGATTAGGATCTGGTTAAATTGTGGGAACTGGGAAGTAGTTGAGGTAGTACCTATTACCTGTTTTCTTATCAAACCCTTGGGAGTTACTTCTATGTTGCTATTATTATTGCCATGCTATGCTCGTAGACGTGGTTTGGGTTTGAGAGATATTCATGACAGATGTGAGATGTTTATTAATGGTTCAACTTAAGGTGGCAAGTAAAACTCACATCTGGGTGGATTGAGGCACCTGGAGAACCCAGTGTTGTCTGATTTTATAAGGTCCGCCACCCAGGCTCAAAGGGATCATAAGATTGTTCATGCTAGAAACTTCCGTGTGCAGCCACAAGCTATTATGGGCTCTAGCATAGTTGAGTAGGTTACATGATCTCTTGAAGAGGTGGGCTAGCAGATGTAGGGGAAAGTAGGTGTACCGGTCCATCCAGAGTAAAGAGTGATTGTTTCTAAAAGACTGTGTCTCGGTCATCCGTTTCTCAAACATCATGCAGTGCGAGAATCAAGCGGAGGCGATCGAGTCTTGTGGGGAAAAGTGCGCAAACCTCTGCAGAGTGTACAAACTAATCATGGTTAGCCGTGTCCCCGGTTATGGACAACTTGAGTATCTAGTACCTGGATTATCATTTGAATCTCATCACCATGTTACTTTTAATTAATTTTGTTGGGTTAATGATGACACTTAATTGGGATTGAGTTGGAGGTACCTTCTCAATGTTTAACAACCACCATGTTAGTTAAATAAAATTTATTCCTTTGCAGTAGGGAAAAACTGGCTTTTCGCATAAACTGTAACCGTAGAGCTTTCCACCAGCCAAATATGCATGTAGTATAGCATTATTACTGTTCATTATTCTCTATGTGTTACATTGCCAGCATATTCTATGTGCTGACCCGTTTTCGGGCTGCAACGTTTCATGTTGCAGACTTTTCAGACGATGAGTAAGGTGCCTTAGGTCGTGTTCTTATACTCAGTGATGCTGCTGGAGTTGATGGACTCACTTATCTTCCAAGTCTTCCGCTGTTATCGTCATTAGATGGCCTTAAGCCATGTTTATCATACTTAATCTCTTCGGAGATATTCGATGTAATAAGTGTGTGATTGCTACTCTGTTATAAATCCTCCATTTGTACTGTGCGTGTCAGCATTACTGATCCAGGGATGACACTGGTGCACAGCAGCACAGACCATTTGAGGTCTGGTCGCTACAAAGTTGGTATCAGAGCACACGCTGACTGTAGGACACGACCACTAAGCTTAAGCCCTAGAAAGCTTCTCTCTTCTCATTTCTGACCCCTCTCCACTTTCTACTCTTTTAGGAATGGCGGATGCAAGGAGCAAGTTCATGCAACCAGATGAAGACACGCCTTTTGGTCGACACTTGAAGGAAGTCACTAAGTATTTGATCATAGGAATACCAAGCATCACCGGAACCTACAACGCCACATTACCCGAAGAGGAGAGCTGGAAGATTCAAGTTCACATTCCAGGAAGGACATTTGTACCAGTTACTGAACCCATAAGATTGGTTTTCGAAGCACCAACCTGGAGTTTAGGGAAGAGCATGGCCGCACACATCGCCATGGGACACATTGGAGAAGTCTACCACCAGGAGCTTAAGGATACAATTTATCAGATTTGTGGACGTCGAGACGCGCAATGGGAGATGATCAGAACCAAGAAGGATGGATCAATCGCAGCTTTCATCCAGGAGCAAAACCAACATATTCGTCGCCAGGAGAACCAGATGTGCACGGACAAGGAAGAACTGAAGAAGGCATTAACCAAGATCAAGGAGCTCCAAGAAGAACTCAAGGCTACACGCGAGGATTATTTGGAGGAAATCATCGCACTAGTAGGGAAGAATGACGACCTGGAGAAGAAGATTGGAGTATTCATGGGAAATCCAGTGCCAAAAGCAAAGGATGACGAATGCACTTGTCCGGATAACTACATCATCATCGACGACACCGACTCGGAACCAAGTGAAGATGATTTTGTTGACGAAGCTGGAGCAGACATCATGGAGTCTTCAACGGATTAGAATTTTATTAGACCACCATATCAGTAGTAGTTTTCCCCCATTTAATAGTATAGTTCAAGCACTTTGTAACGCTAGTTAGATCGATTGTTATGCCTTGTTTGAATTGATTGAGTGATATTGATTGTATTTGTCTCATGAGCATATGGGTAGTGTTTTCTCTCTAGACCTCATTCTATTCTTAACTCTCACCTTTTCTAAACCTATCAGATGCCTCCGAGATGCGACAACGGATTTGTTTTCCCACCAGAGATCACCCAGTTGATTCAGCAACAGAATGCCCTGATGCAAGTGTTAGTGCAGAACCAAGGCAACAACAACAACAACCCACCGCCACCACCACCTGTTGATCACTTAGCCCGTTTCTTAAGGCTAAACCCACCGGTGTTTTCCAGTAGCACCGAGCCGATTGTTGCAGATGATTGGCTCCGCAAAGTTGGAAGGGAGTTGACCACAAAATGCGGAAAGAGTGCGTTTTGCCGCACATCAGCTTGATGGACCCGCAGCATCATGGTGGGAGAATTATACAGCCACGCACCCTATTGACACTGTCACATGGGATCAGTTTCAGCAAGCTTTCCATACAGCACATGTTTCAGCAGGAGCTATGGCTATGAAGAAGCGTGAGTTTCGCAACCTACGCCAAGGAGGACGTACCGTAGGCCAGTATGTGGAGGAATTCAGTAAGTTAGCACGTTATGCACCAGATGACGTTGCTACAGATGCTGCCAAGCAGGAGAAGTTTCTTGAAGGACTGAATGATGAACTGAGTATGCAGTTGATGGTAGCAACCTTCAACAACTACCAGGAGCTGGTAGATAGAGCTCTCATGATCGAAGGGAAGCAACAACAGATTGAAAACCGCAAGAGGAAGTATGGACAAGGGAAGTACAATTCTGGAGCTCAGCATTACTGATCCAGGGATGACACTGGTGCACAGCAGCACAGACCATTTGAGGTCTGGTCGCTACAAAGATGCTCAACCAAATAATGAAAAAGAACCAGATAATGATGTTGAGATAGAACCACCTGTTGATCTTGATAACCCATAACCCAAGAATAAAAGATATGATGAAAGAGACTTTGTTGCTAGAAAACACGATAAAGAAAGAGAACTGTGGGTTTAAAAACCTATGCCTTTTCCACCCAAGTCAACTAAAAAGAAAGATGATGAAGAATTTGAACTCTTTGCTGAAATGCTGAGGCCAGTCTTTTTGCGTACTTGCTTGACTGATATCTTGAAAATGCCTCCTTATGCAAAGTATATGAAATACATCATCACTAATAAGAGAAAAATATTGGAATTAAATCTCCACTATGCTTGCTAATTATACTTTCAAAGATGGAGTACCTAAAAAACTTGGAGATCCGAGAATACCAACTATACCTTGCTCCATCAAAAATAATTATGTGAAAACTGCTTTATGTGATTTAGGAGCTGGTGTTAGTGTTATGCCTTTCTCTCTATATAAAAGACTTGACTTGAATAAACTCACACCTACTAAAATATCTTTGCAAATGGCTGTCAAATCAACTACCATACCTATCTGTATTTATGAGGATGTGCCCGTTGTTGTTGCCAATGTTACTATTTTGACTGACTTTGTTATACTTGAGATGCCCGACGACGACAACATGTCGATTATCCTTGGTAGACCCTTCTTGAATACTGCAGGGGCTGTTATTGATTGCAATAAAAGCAAGTTCACTTTTCATATTAATGGTAATGAGCATACGGTGCACTTTCAGAAGAAACAATTCCAAGTGAATGGTATTAATGTTATTGAAAAATCTCTGATAATCACTATTGGAAGTTTTCAAATACCTCTACCTACTGTCAAAAAGAAATATGAAATGCTTATTGCTGGGAACATTCATATCCCCATTGAGTTAACTTAGTGATTTACGAAAGTTCTTCGGTTTCATGCTAATCGAAAGTGGTTGTTAATAAGACCTGATTAACCTTATTAATGAATCATTTTTGAGCGGTATGAAGTTGATGAATTTAGTAAGCACTACCTTCTGTCCTCACTTTTTGTTTTCTATTTTTATTAGTTAAATAAAATAAAATGCCATGTTTTGTCTGTTTTCTGAATTTCTCGTGCAATAAAAGAATGACCCAAAAATAAAAGTTCTCACAATGCTCTGAAAAATTTATATGATTTTTTCTGAATATTTCTAAATTTCTGGTGCAAATAATATCAGAGGGAGGTGCACCAGGTGGGCACAACCCAACTGGGCGCGACAGAACCCCAGGCGCGCCCTGGTGGGTTGTGGTCCCCACGTGGGCCCCCTCACTTACCTCTTCATCCCACATCATCACTTACCTCCAGAAAAAAATCTCCATTGCTCTCTCTCCCGTGTTCTTGCTCTCAAACCCGCAGATTTTGATCTCTTTGCTCGAAGCTCCGTTTCCGAAAATGTTTC
Organism: Aegilops tauschii subsp. strangulata; assembly: GCF_002575655.3. Lineage (NCBI taxonomy): Eukaryota > Viridiplantae > Streptophyta > Magnoliopsida > Poales > Poaceae > Aegilops > Aegilops tauschii. The sequence continues at coordinate 269,619,139 of NC_053037.3, read as the reverse complement.
GGGGGATTGTTGCTTGGTATGGGACTCCACCGTTTGTCTAATTAGTTTTTGTTTTAGTGGTTTATATTTTGAATAATTAGCTACTCTTGGTGTTGTTGTAGATGAGCTTGCATGTTAAAGTCTTAGCGTTCTACGTAGTTTGAATGCTTGCTATGGCCTCTATGTATCCCTATGAGTAGTTGCTATCAATTTTGTGAAGTTTTGTTGAGAAAAATTTGTGGACTAAAAATTTCAGAATTTTTGTTCATAGGAAAATCATGAATATCTTTAGGAAGTTTGGCTCTAAGAAGAACTCCAAGGGTGTTATTGGGGAGTCATCTGATAGTGATCTCCATCCAAGGAGATTGGCGGAAGTACGGCCGTGTGAATGGCCGCACACCTCGTTCATGGAAGAGGCTGGAATTCTTCAGGAGTTCACACAATATGCTGCTAATGCCGGCCTTACCGACTTCATCACAGATGAGTGTGACCAGCATCAAATCCTCACAAACATCTTTGTTCAAAGTTTTACTTTCCTGCCTAGGAATAATCCTGCTGAAGTGAGCTTTGATTTATATGCTGAAAACCATTAGATACCACTTACTGAATTTTTTGACATATGCATGATCCCTTCTGATGGGAGCTTAGCTGAGCCTACGCCGGCTGGGTTTGAGGCCTTTTATCGCACTTTGACAGTGGGAGATGAGAGAGGGGTGTCAGCTACCACTGCCGCTAGCATACACTTTCCTGCCGTACATTATTTTGCTTGATTTGTTGCTAAGTGCTTGTTGCTAGAGAGAAAGTAGGTGCGCTCAGCGCACCAGACTTTGTTGTTTTACGTCGGGCACTAGAGGGCGACAACACTATAGCTTGGGAGCTATTGTGGCTCGTTGCCTCCATCTTAATAAATCCCAGGGTAAAATACATGGTGGGATTTTGCTACTCGTTTGGCGGCTCACTTTAATGTTGAGATACGCCCTCATGATTACCCTCTTACCAAGGTTTACCTAGACCGTGTAGCCATGGAACACCATCATTTTCTTGCACGAGATTATCCTAACATCCCTATTCCTTATAACATGGTTTTTAGCGTTAAAACTCATGATATTATTCCTTTGCCTGCACCTGCTTTGTTTGATTCTGCTGCCAGGGGCGGATTTAGGATTATGCCTGCGGACATCATTGCCTACCGGAACGCTCAGGCTGCTGCAGAGGTAGAGGAGGAGCCTCATCAGTGGGATGAGTGGTGCTTGCTCCTCAGCACCCCTACTACCCTACAGGCTACTGATTGATTACCAACTTAGTCCAAAAGCCTAAGCTTGGGGGAGTACGTGTTCTCACTGACATTACATTCATGTCCACTTATATTCATTTGTGGGTGTTCACACTTTTTCATTGTATCATCCATGCTTAGATTTATTTTCTTGCCTTCTTCTTGTGTGTTCGAAAAACTTTAGAAAAAAACAAAAAAAATTAATTAGTTGTAGTAGTTTACTTTCTATGCATGCTTAGTAGTAGCACTAAAAAGAAAACCAAAACATATTTCCTTGTTCTTCTTTTGCTTGTTGGGAGCTTTCCCGTGTAAATAGTTTTTCTCTTTTTTGCTTTTCCCTTTTATTTTGCTTGTTCAAGAAAACCAAAAACTCCAAAAATATTTCAGTGTGTTTCTCTGAATTTCTTTTCTTTTTATTCGCCGAGGAGAAGACCACGATGAAAATGTTGAGTGGATCTCATATGAATAATTGTTGAACTAATAAAGAGCACATTTTACCTTGTCTTCTCCTGTTGAATAAAATGTTTGCAGATTCCAGCTTAGTCTGCGGCACTCTTGCACTATTATTATTTTCCTATCGTTTGGTCGTGCAAGTGAAAGGCAATAATGACGATATTCGATGAACTGGCTGTGGTAGAGAGAAACGGGTATGAACTCGACATGTTCTGTTTGTGTAAATATGTTTAATCCTTGCGATTTCTAGTCCTAGGCAAACCAAGCACAAAATCCATGCTAATATCTTCCCATGGTTGATATGGAATTGGAAGTGGCATGTAAAGGCCATGAGATTGAGCTTTAGACTTAGCTTTGCGACATGTAGAGCATCGGTTGGTGAAGCGGTTGACGTCGCGAAACATCATTGGCCAAAAATAGTTCTTGGAGAGCGTAGCAAGTGTCTTGTCGCGTCCAAAGTGTCCCATTAGGCCTCCGCCATGAGATTCTTGCAAAAGAAACAAATGAAGAGAAGACTCGGGGATGCATAGTTTGTTAGCTCTCATAAGAAAACCATCTTTGGTGTAATAGTGTGCCCAAGATGTATGCGTCAAACATTTGGCATAAGGAATAGCAAAAGTAGGATCATTCGTGTACAAGTCTTTTATGTGCTCGAAGCCAATGACATTCAATTCAAGTTGAGTAACAAGCATGCATATACAGGAAAGTGCATCCGCCGCAACATTTTCCTTTCCTTTGATATACTTGATGACATAAGGAAAAGACTCAATGAACTCACTCCACTTAGCATGACGCTTGTTCAACTTAGTTTGAACCTTAAGATATTTAAGCGTTTCATGATCGGTATGGATGATAAATTCATGGGGGCGAAGGTAATGTTCCCATTCATGCAAAACTCGCACTAAAGCATATAGCTCCTTGTCATAGATGGGGTAATTGAGTTGCGCTCCGGAGAGTTTCTCACTAAAGTATGCTATGGGGCGCTTCTCTTGCGTTAACACACCTCATATGCCATTACCACTAGCATCGCAATGAATTTCAAAGGGTTTGTCAAAGTTGGGTAATGCAAGAACGGGAGCATGAGTAAGTAAATTCTTAAGCTCATTGAAAGCGCTATCTTGAGATGGTCCCCAAACAAAGGGTGCATTCTTCTTGCTCAAAGCATGTAAAGGATATGCAATAGTGCTAAAATCCTTCACAAATCTACGGTAGAAACTGGCTAAACCAAGAAAACTACGCACTTGTTGCAAATTGGTTGGTTGGGGCCAAGTTTTAATAGCATTGATCTTAGATTCATCAACATGAACACCCTTAGAAGATACTACAAAACCCAAGAAAACAAGCTTATCAACACCAAAGAGGCATTTTTCCATATTAGCATAGAGACGCTCTTTTCGGAGAGTTTGCAACACGGTTCGAAGGTGGGTCACATGATCTTTGAGATATTTGCTAAAAACAAGGATATCGTCGAAGTAGACAACAACAAGTTCACCAATATAAGGGCGAAACACATGATGCATAAGACGCATGAAAATACATGGTGCTTCCGATAAACCCATAGGCATAACTAACCACTCATACAAACCAAACTTTGTTTTGAAAGCGGTTTTCCATTCATCACCTTCTTGTATGCGTATTTGATAGTAACCACTCTTGAGATCAATTTTGAAAAAAATAGTGGCACCGCTAAGTTCATCTAGCATATCATCAAGGCGTGGAATGGGGTACCTATAGCGAACGGTGATAGCATTGATAGGTCTACAATCGGAACACATGCAAAAGCTACCGTCTCTTTTTGGCACAAGAATGACCGGGACGACGCACATGTCCTTGGTCTATGAGATGTTTTACTTGCCTTTGTATTTCTTTGGTTTCTTCGGGGTTGACGAGGTATGGGGCCTTGTTTGGAAGAGGTGCTCCGGGGATGAGGTCGATGCGGTGCTCGATGCCTCGTAGTGGAGGTAGACCCGGAGGTAGCTCATCGGGGAAAACATCTTGGAATTCCTGCAATAAAGAAGATAACACCAAAGGAAGATTGTGAGAGGTGTTAGTTTTTGGTGCCTTGTCCTTGCACAATAGGACATAGTGTAGGACACTTGATGGGTTCTCACACACTTCTCTCATCTCATGTTTGGTGGCAAATAGAACTAATTTTTCTTGTCGCTCATTGTGGAGTCACTCAATTTTGGCTTGTGGCGCTCACTCGCTTTTTGGTGGTTCGCTCTCTCACTGTTCTCTCCATGATGGGTGGCTTTCTTGTCGGCGAGCACTTGGCTTGTTGACATAGTTCGTAGTACATACTCCTTTCCTTTCATCTTGAAGCTATAGTGGTTTGTACTCCCGTTGTGGATGACACCTCGGTCGAATTGCCATGGCCATCCAAGAAGGAGGTGGCAAACAGTCATCGGAAGGACATCACACTCCAAAGTGTCTTCGTAAGCTCCGATCTTGAAAGAAACTTGTACTCTATGCTCGACTTGGATTGTGCCGGTGTTGCTTAGCCATTGAACCTTGTAGGGGTGCGGGTGCTTCATCTTGACCAATTGAAGCTTGGAGCATAGTTCTTCAATTGCTATGTTATGGCAACTCCCTCCATCGATGATGACCTTGACGGACCTTCCATTGATGCCGGCCTTGGTGTGGAAGATATGGCATCTTTGGTCTTCGTCTTGTTGATGTTGAAGAGTCAAGACCTTGGAGATAACGAGAGCGGGGCTCGAATCTTTGTCACAAAGGACTTGATCATCTTCATCCTCGTTCACTTGCTAGTGAATGGCCACTTGGTCAAGGGATTCCATTTCTCCTTCACTCATGGAGTCATAGGTTCCGTCATTGTTGAGGATCATGGTGCGCTTGTTTGTACACTCAAAGGACTTGTGGCCTCATCCGCCGCATGTGAAGCATTTGAAGGAACTCGTCTTGATGGTCTCATCGGTTGGGGTAGATGATGATGAAGCTCTCGGCTTGACATTGCTTGTAGTAGGAAAACGACTTGAGGTTGTCGAAGTTTTCTTGTAACTTGACTTGTCGTCGTTGCTTGTAGATGGCTTGGTTGAGGTAGGAGGTGTTGAAGTCGTGGAAGCTTGGTTGTTGGAGAAGCCGTAGGACTTGGATGAGAACTTGGCGTACTTGAAGTCATCTTGCACTTGACGTTCCGCTTTGGTAGCTTGATGCACTAGCTCGATGAGGTTCGAGTATAGTTGGAAGTCGGCGATCTTCTTGATAGGATGATTGAGTCCATTCAAGAAACGTGCCATAGTTTTCTCATCATCTTCCGTGACATTGGCTCGTATCATGGCAATCTCCATTTCCTTGTAGTACTCTTCAACGCTCTTGGTTCCTTGCTTGAGTAGTTGGAGTTTCTTGAAGAGGTCGCGGTTGTAGTAGTTTGGCACAAAACGTGCTCTCATGTCATCCTTCATTTGCGTCCAAGTTGTGATGGGTGGTTCTCCTCTTGCCTCACGGCGCTCAATGACTTGTTCCCACCAAATGAGGACGTAGTCTTGAAACTCAAGGGATGCCATCGCAATCTTCTTCTCTTCCTCATAGTTGTGCAAACGGAAGATTTTGTCAACCTTCAATGCCCATGATATGTACTCTTCGGGATCATTGCTTCCGGTGAACTTTAGTTTGCCGTATCGTTGCTCTTCATTGTGTTGGGGTCGGGGATGATGACGCCCATGTCATTGAGGATTGACAAGCACATGTTGCTCTTGGCGAGGAGGGTTGTCGACCTCATGTTGCTCTTGTCTTGGAAGATTTCCATTGTCTTCATGCTCTTGGCGAACTTGAGGTTCTTGTCGAGCTTGAGGAGGCTCTTGTCGATCTTGACGAGGAACTTGACGATGCACACGTGCTTGATAAATCCTTTCTTGAACTTCATCACGAAACGCTTCTTGATGTTCACGAGCTTGTTGGCCTCGGTTGGCTACGGCTCGACTGGAATCACGAAGGGCACGTTGTGCCTCAAGTGCTTGAGCTTCACGAAGTTGTTGTTCTTGACGTTGTGCCTCGGCATCTTGTGCATCTTGGTGTTGGCACGCTCGCTCCTCTTGTTCTTGTTGGCGTTGACGCTGCCGTTCTTGTGCTTACGCGAATGTAGCTTGGTTTTGACGATGTCGATGCTCTTCAGAGTCGTTGTCGTGTAGAGGATTGTGGTTGGCTTGACGATCTTGACGCGCGGCATGGCGAAGCGTGTTCGATGTCGAGGTACTGGAGCCGGAGATGGTGTCGTCAGAGTGTCGACTCGAGCGGCTCCTTCTTGAGTAGGACGAAGTGGTAGAAGAGCGGTTGACCAACAAGGCACGAATCTCGTCCATTCTTGCGTCATTCTCATGCTTGTGTTCGTCGAGCTTGTTGTCGAAGTAGTCTCTTGTACGTTGCTTGGAGAATCGCAAGTCGGTGGCGAGGTTGTTGATGCGGTCGCTCATTGCTAGTTCCACTTCATGCAAAGCTCGTTGTGCACCAAAGAGGTGGCTCTTTGTGACGTAGGATGACATGTCATCGTCTTGCTCCAAGAAAAGTGGATTGGTAGAAGTACTTGGCCTATCCATCATTCCAAACAAATATGTGAGTGGGAGAAAGAGAAGAACTTATACCAAATGTACCTTGGCCGATGTTGAAGATGGATCAATGATCACTCAATGCGGAACAAGGAAATAGCACAATTGGTACCAATTCTTGTCGGTTTCTCACACCTACACAAGTAAAAACTTATGGTGGAGCTTGGTTAGGATGGTGGCACAAAACTTGATGCAATTGTTAGTGAGCTTCAATAATGTTGGAAAAGATTCACAAATTTGCAAATGCAACAAGTAGACCAATAGCAAGATAAGGTACACGGAAACACACACGCAAATAGATAAGTGGGGTCATGCAACCAAGGAATGAGCCAAAATGTGGAATCCATGAAAATGCTCTTGTTGCACAACACTAGAGAGACGCTAGCACGATTGCACAATAGGTGGATACGAAACTTGTGCACAACCTACTAAGCAAAAATGCAACGACTTCTATCCCAAGTATGTTATATGTATGGTATTCCGATGATATGATCCAAGATGATCGAGTATGACAATCTTAATGTGGTATGATTCTATGGTTCTTGCTTATAAGCTCTTTGCTTATCTTTCCTTTTTGCTTAAAAGCTTGTTTGGCTCTTTCTCTTTGGGGCTCTTTTCTCATGCAATGTTTCACGAACCAAGATAGCAATTGAGTATATGCGTTTACAACTTTGTGTCACAAGAGATGATACCAAGGTATGCACCAAGATGATATGGTATGTGTGCAATGGGGGCTATGATCACTAATATGCACAAGTAACGTTGTCGGCAATACTCAAAGGCTAGTCTCGATGGGTAAGTGACGCAAAAGTAAGGATATGGGGTTATCAATGCAATTGCAAGAAAGTATGATGATATCACGATACCAAGATGAGGTTACCGTTGATGACGAGTCCTTTGCGAAGATGAGCTGTGGTGATGTCGATGTCGACCCGTACCTAGATAGTCGAAACACAATAGGATACTGTTAACCGCAACTCAAATTCTCAAAACCAGAGTCAAAAAGGTGGTATAGAAGTTGGCAATGCGGAAGTGAGATTGTTTGCGGAAAGCGGTGGTGGTATGCGGATGATATGGTGGAGGGCCTAGGCAAAGATGCCAAAATGAAAAAAGTTTCAAGGTATCAAATTGTGTTGGAACCTATCTATGTCGATGGGGGATGTCAATAGCTACTCAATGAGCTAAAGAACGCGAAAATCAGACTCCGGATGTGGAAGTTATGGTCAAAACTGTCAATCAGCCGAGGCTGAACCTGGGAGGGGCGGAAGTACCGCTTGGGAGGGCGGTTGTACCACTCCTGGAGCTCAGCAGTAGTACCGCTTGGAATGGGCAGAAGTACTGCTGGTGTCGGGATGAAATTGTGGCGGAAATGGATGATTTTGGGGCTAAAAGTGGATGGATTTCATGGATCGAAAGTGGTGAAACTTGGGGGAAATCTAGATCCACTCATGGCAAACCAAATCCATAGATCAAATCCAACAAAACTTCATCACACCAACAAATCACAAAAAACTTTTGGGGCTATTTTTGGTGGGGATTTTTGAATTTAGGACAAAAACAACAAAATCAAGCTAGAAAACGAAGAGGGGAGGCTCCGAAATCGTGATCAACGTGGCTCATGATACCAAGATGATGTAGGGTGGGACCCTAAACGGCCGATATTTCACGAAAGGAGTGGATCCCAATGATGAACACGAAGAACACGAGGAGAAACACGAGAGAATCACTCAAACCAACAAGATTCGACTACACATGTGCTACATCCTCGAAACACAAGGTGAGATACATGATCCAAAGTCAACAAGGGACGATACAAGAGGTAACCGGTTCTTCTCCATGAGGAGGTCTTGATGGGGGTCTTCTCCGTGAGGAGGTCTTGAATCCAACGTGGATCTTCTCCGTAGAGGGGCCGCAGTCTCTCTCAAGGAGTAGATCCGTATGGATGAGCAAAGCTCTATCTCACATATGAGCTAAACCAATGCTAACCATAGTACGGAGCTAAGGGACAAGTATATATAGTCCAACGGGTAAGTTGGGGGATACATGGGGGTGAAACCCCTTCAACTACGCGCAGGCAGGGCGGTAGTACCAGCCATGGGGCCGATAGTACCGGTTTTAGCGGATAGAGGTTGTTCCGGTGCTGTATCGGCGTTGCACCGGTCGATCACAGAAGCTTGACCTGTAGTTGACCGGTAGTTTGGCGGTTGTACCAGCCGACCGGTTGTTGGGCGGTAGTTGACCAGTAGTACCTCTATCTATGCGCTGGGAAAATCCCTATCCATGCTCTTGGTTTCCATCTTGCACCATTCCTTCTCCTTGGTTGCTTACATGGTACCTAAGCACACAAAGCATCTCCGTTTGAGGTAGTAGCCATGTCTCAAGTGGGTCAAAGGGAAGTTCAACAAGGAGAGAGTTAACCTCGTTCTCGATGGCTCTCGCACGGGCTCTTGTCATTGGTCCAAGTGGTGTCGTGGGAGATGTAGGTAGGTCCATGGGGATGGCCTTGGGATGCTCCGCATCATAATTACTGTTGGTGCTGTTTTAATTAGGTTGACGCCATTTCAGTAATGCAAAAGATGTTGTTTTATTCATGAAAAATTGTTAGTGAAAATTTGCAACCCAGCAAAAAAATTTATTTACTGTTTGAAGAAATAAAATTTGAATTAGAATTTGACTTTGATTTTATCAAGTGGCAATTTGGCTTAGTTAAATTTGATGACATGGCACCATTAGTGTGAGGTCACTGTAGCATGACACTGGGGCGTTACAAATCTCCTCCACTACAAGAAATCTCGTCCCGAGATTTAAGAGGTGGGAGTAAGGGGAAATTCTGGTTACGACATTCTAACGAATCTTCTTGTTATTGGTTGCTCTTATCAAAGGATTTGATCCATTACGTTGATGTCTTCAATTCACATCATCAGGGCATCATGATGAAGTCGTCATCCTTTCTTCGGAAACTCCATCGTACTTACAAAAAGGATAAGGGTTAACTTCGGAAGAACGGACCTCCACAAGGTTGCTTAACTAGTAGATAACCTCAGGGAAGGTGGCGGAAAGTAACTCTCGAATTGAAATGGCTGAAAATGTCGAGAGCAAACCAAGAAGGTACCATGAGAAGTTTTGAGTGGGCAGGCAATCGTTCGAAGCCTAATCAGAAGGTGAAAGGGGTTCGGAGCAATGAAAATAATTATCTCATTTGATACTAAAGTAGATCATCTCTAGGAAGGTGGCTCATGAATCTCATACGAAGCCAAGTGGGTGGAATAACTTTGGAAACAGGGATGCACAAGACAAGCGGGTTCTGATCCTGTGGAACTGTGGGTTATGGGCCCACCATGTGGGTTAAAACTAGGAAGGGCGTTGACCTCTTTCACGGTTATGAAACCAAGGCATCTCAGTGGATAGCCTGTCAGTTATGTTGGCAACAACGTTTGTACCAAGGGCAAGGGACGAAGAGAACCATTTTCCTGCTCGCTGAAACGAGGCGGACCAATAGGCAAAGTTCTCGTCCACCGACGGTTACCGGGATGTCATCAACAATATTAACAAGGTTATACTTGATAGGGTTCTGCACCGAGGTGCTTACCTAAGCAGGGAATTACCTCTGCTCAGATAAGTTAGATTACGAGAAAGGTTAAACAAAACAAAGGAAAGGAAAATTGAGACTATTAGTTTAATCAGAACAATGGAAGAAAAATGTGTTTAAACACAAATATCAGGAGTATATCCTTCCCAAGGACATCCAGAGAATGATATCCATGACAGGATAGTAAGTAGATTACCATTTAGGTAAAGGGGAGAGGAAAATTCATGACGTTGCCCATACAACAGTGTTTGTTTAAGTGATCAAGAAACATTTAGCATTTGCGCCTCCAATGTTCTTAATGATGTTCGGATAACACGGTCATGCTTTTGGATAGCATTGACATGGCCATCAGGTAAAGTTCGGACCTTGGGAACACAAAGGATCCATCGGGAATTTTTAGAACACTCATGCAATTTCATCAGGGAAAAGATGAGGAGGTGGCCGATGGGTTCAGCAACAATCCATCAACATGTCAAAAAGGATGTATTTCCAAAATTTATATGAACAAGTTTTCTGTTGGGGGGGGAGACGAGAATGTTTTCGATCATAACACAAATCATCGAGGGGCAAGGATGGTATTTCTCATCATGAAATCGATTGATATCCTAGAACAACTCAGAATGTTGATGGTGATCATGACACATTTGTCGAGAGATTTAATGAAGATGTAATCGATGGGCGATGACACCAAGTCAAAGGAATGGTGAAGCAAAATGTTATTGGAACCACGAGTACAACACAAACTCGAAATCAAGCTTGCTATTCAAGGCAAAAAAATGATATGACGAGGAAGATCGACGTAAGCTTAGTTCATCGTCGAAAATTGTGCTCCGGGAAGAAGGACCAGGTAGCAAAGTTAAAATTTAGTACGATATTGATATAGCTGATCAGTCTAGGAATGACTTGAAGGATTATTAAACTCGTAAGCAACAAAAATTACTTAGAGTTATTGAACTGGAGTGCGGAATCGATTCACTTATCGGTGTCCTGGAGTGAATAACAGCTCATAACCCGAGTAAAATTGGAATCGAAGAGAATTGATAGTTGATGAAGAACTCATAAGAGGTTATGTAGTTCCATGATATTTCCAAGAAGCCAGAGGAGAATACTCGAAGGTTGGGTAGAATAGAGGTTGGATAGGTGTATTGATATGCAGAAGACAAGTACTTCAACTTGTTCGAGGAATGGGATAAAAGAAGAACAACATGGTCGGAACCACGATTGCGAAGGACCAATTCCCAGGTATAAGATGAACTTACGCCAAGGGGATAATTAACTTTAAAATAAGATTCCATGATAAGATCCACATCGGGTCCATGGGCATGAACACAAAGTTCAAGGTCGACTCCCACTTCTTCAATGCATAACCTTCCATTCACTTCTCGCTTTTGATGAAGTTGTAGTGTTGAAATATTATACGGCAAAACACCATAAGAGTATGACTCATGAAAACTCTCGGGGTTCACACGGATTAGGGAAAGCATAGGTTCAACCCATAGGGGCATCTTAGGAACATATACCACAAACTTCAGAAGTAAACAACACAAGCTCGATAGTAGAGCATGGTTGCCCAAATCAGAGAATACAAATTACTAAAGGCATTATGTATCAGGGTAAGAAATCACAACGTGATTTGAATAGGAATGACACTGTTGGATAATAATAAAACAAATGATTTGACGGTATCCAATGGATATGATGTGAGCATCGATACTCAACTAGAAGAAGAAATAATGCAAGGAGATCAGATTATAGAAACAACTAGCTAATTCAAAGCTCGAATAAGAAGGAGTTATAATTTCCAAATCGGGGAATCAGAAGTTGAGGCCCTGATAAAAAACAAGTAAGCTGAATAGACATAGATCGACAATCAATCAAGGTTTGATTTGCCGAATACCAGCTCGTGTCCGATGTGACGTCTGAACCAAAGGGAAGAAGTCTAATTATGACTGACGATTGCGAGCATTCACAAACATATCAAATCAAATGTTCAAAATGACGATGATAAAGGATACTAATGAACTTTGCCAGACATATAGAAATGCCCATAATGCAAGTAGACAAGTATTTTCAGAGCAATAGTTGGAGAGTATTATCAGAAGATCGAATAGTATTTCAAAGTATCTCGTGAAACATAAGAACAACTGGGGACAAACGGATACTTGGTAAGTGCGCGGAATTATCTGTAGGGGTATTCATGTGGCAAAGAACTGCAAGGCAGTGGCACAAAGGATTCCTATAAATTCGGAGAATATTTTGATGTATCTTACAATAGCAAGAGCAACTGGGAATGATTGCATGAATCGAAAGTGTATGCCATTATCCATATGGATATATCGGTGGTAGGAGATTGAAAAGGCAAAGGGCACAAAGTTCTCGGAAAAACATTGAATAGTATCTTCAAAATCTTTTGATGAAGTAAGCGATCATCTGGAATGAAGGGCACTCCGGGAGGAGTAGTTACGAGAACCTATATTTAGAGTTCGTAAATCATTTAACCCGTATAGAAGAGAGATCAGAGTCCCAGAGCATGGATGAGGAATAAATTGTCCTAATACCACCCGAATGGCGACATGGGCCCATAAGCCGCACAACCATGTTAGTAAAAGTTTTTCAATGACTAGACTCAACTTTGGCCAAGGAGTTGGAAAGAGGGCTACCTACAGGAAGTAGGCTCTGATACCAACTTGTGACGCCCCCGATTCAATCATACACTAATCATACACGCAAATGTGTACGATCAAGATCAGGGACTCACGGGAAGATATCACAACACAACTCTAGACACAAAGTGAAATAATACAAGCTTTATATTACAAGCCAGGGGCCTTGAGGGCTCGAATACATAAGCTCAAATACACAAGAGTCAGCGGAAGCAATAATATCTGAGTACAGACATAAGTTAAACCAGTTTGCCTTAAGAAGGCTAGCACAAAAGTAACACGATCGAAAAGGCAAGGCCTCCTGCCTGGGAGCCTCCTAACCACTCTTGGTCGTCGATGGCCGTCACGTAGTAGTAGGCACCCTCGGGGTAGTAGTTGTCGTCTAGCTACTAGGATCCGTCATCTGGTCGCAGCAATCGGCTATAGGGGAAAAGAGGTGTTGGGGAACGTAGTATTTTAAAAAAATTCCTACGGTCACGCAAGATCTATCTAGGAGAAGCATAGCAACGAGTGAGGAGAGTGTGTCTACGTACCCTCGTAGACCAAAAGCGGAAGCGTTTAGTAACGCGGTTGATGTAGTCGAACGTCTTCACGATCCAACCGATCCAAGTACCGAACGCACGGCACCTCCGCAATCAGCACACGTTCATCTCAGTGACATTCCTGGAACTCTTGATCCAGTTGAGGCCGAGGGAGAGTTCCGTCAGCACGACGCCGTGGTGACGGTGATGATGAAGTTACCAGCACAGGGCTTCGCCTAAGCACTACGACGATATGACCGAGGTGTGTAACTGTGGAGGGGGGCACCGCACACGGCTAAAAGATCAACTTGTGTGTTCTAGGGTTCCCCCTCCCCACATATATAAAGGAGGGAGGGGGAGGCCGGCCGACCCTAGGGGGCGCGCCCAAGTAGGGGGAGTCCTACTAGGACTACTAGTCCTAGTTGGATTCCACCATAAGGGAGAGAGGGGGAAGGAAGGAGAGGGAGAGGGAGTAGGAAATTGGGACGCCGCCCCCTTCCCGTGTCCAATTAGGACTGCAAGGGGGAGGGGCGCGGCCTGCCCTGCCTGCCCTGTCTACCTGAAACTCTCCGAAACACTTTCGGTGTCCGAATAACATGGTCCAATATATCATTCTTTATGTCTCGACCATTTCGAGACACTTCGTCATGTCCGTGATCTCATCCGGGACTCCGAACAACCGTCGGTCATCAAATCACATAACTCATAATACAAATCGTCATCGAACGTTAAGCGTGCAGACCCTACGGGTTCGAGAACTATGTAGACATGACCGAGACACATCTTCGGTCAATAACCAATAGCGGAACCTGGATGCTCATATTGGTTCCTACATATTCTACGAAGATCTTTATCGGTCAAACCGCATAATAACATATGTTGTTCCCTTTGTCATTGGTATGTTACTTGCCCGAGATTCGACTGTCGGTATCATCATACCTAGTTCAATCGCGTTACCGGCAAGTCTCTTTACTCGTTTCATAATGCATCATCCCGCAACTAACTCATTAGTCACATTGCTTGCATGGCTTATAGTGATGATCATTACCGAGAGGGCCCAGAGATACCTCTCCGATACACGGAGTGAAAAATCCTGATCTCGATCTATGCCAACTCAACAGACACCATCGGAGACACATGTAGAGCATCTTTATAATCACCCAGTTACGTTGTGACGTTTGATAGCACACTAAGTGTTCCTCCAGTATTCAGGAGTTGCACAATCTCATAGTCATAGGAACATGTATAAGTCATGAAGAAAGCAATAGCAATAAACTAAACGATCACAGTGCTAAGCTAACGGATGGGTCTTGACCATCACATCATTTTCTAATGATGTGATCCCGTTCATCAAATGACAACACATGTCTATGGCTAGGAAACTTAACCATCTTTGATTAATGAGCTAGTCAAGTAGAGGCATACTAGGGACACTCTGTTTGTCTATGTATTCACACATGTACTAAGTTTCCGGTTAATACAATTCTAGCATGAATAATAAACATTTGTCATGATATAAGGAAATATAAATAACAACTTTATTATTGCCTCTAGGGCATATTTCCTTCAGTCTCCCACTTGCACTAGAGTCAATAATATAGATTGCATAGTAATGATTCTAACACCCATGGAGTCTTGGTGCTGATCATGCTTTGCTCGTGAGAGAGGCTTAGTCAACGGGTCTGCAATATTCAGATCCGTATGTATTTTGCAAATCTCTGTGTCTCCCTCCTTGACTTGACCGCCGATGGAATTGAAGCGTCTCTTGATGTGCTTGGTTTTCTTGTGAAATCTGGATTCCTTTGCCAAGGAAATTGCACCACTATTGTCACGAAAGATTTTCATTGGACCCGTTGCACTAGGTATGACACCTAGATCGGATATGAACTCCTTCATCCAGACTCCTTCATTTGCTGCTTCCGAAGCAGCTATGTACTCCGGTTCACACGTAGATCCCGCCACGACTCTCTGTTTGGAAGTACACCAACTTATAGCTCCACCATTCAATATAAATACGTATTCGCTTTGTGACTTAGAGTCATCCGGATCAGTGTCGAAGCTTGCATCGACGTAACCATTTACAACGAGCTCTTTGTCACCTCCATAAACGAGAAACATATCCTTAGTCCTTTTCAGGTATTTCAGGATGTTCTTGACCACTGTCCAGCGATCCACTCCTGGATTACTTTGGTACCTCCCTACTATACTTATAGCAAGGCACACATTAGGTCTGGTACACAGCATTGCATACATGATAGAACCTATGGTTGAGGCATAGGGAATGACTTTCATTTTCTTTCTATCTTCTGCAGTGGTCGGGCATTGAGTCTCACTCAACTTCACACCTTGTAACATAGGTAAGAACCCTTTCTTTGACTGGTCCATTTTTAATTTCTTCAAAATCTTATCAAGGTATGTGCTTTGTGAAAGTCTAATTAAGCGTCTTGATATATCTCTATAGATCTTGATGCCCAATATGTAAGCAGCTTCACCGAGGTCTTTCATAGAAAAACTCTTATTCAGGTATCCTTTTATGCTATCCAGAAATTTTATATCATTTCCAATCAACAATATGGCATCCACATATAATATTAGAAATGCTACAGAGCTCCCACTCACTTTCTTGTAAATACAGGCTTCTCCAAAAGTCTGTATAAAACCATATGCTTTGATCACACTATCAAAACGTTTATTCCATCTCCGAGAGGCTTGCACCAGTCCATAAATGGATCACTGGAGCTTGGACACTTTGTTAGCACCCTTTGGATCGACAAAACCTTCTAGTTGCATCATATACAACTCTTCTTCTAGAAATCCATTCAGGAATGCAGTTTTGACGTCCATTTGCCAAATTTCATAATCATAAAATGCGGCAATTGCTAACATGATTCGGACAGACTTAAGCAGCTCTACGGGTTAGAAAGTCTCATCATAGTCAACTCCTTAAACTTGTCGAAAACCTTCTGCAACAAGTAGAGCTTTGTAGACAGTAACATTACCGTCAGCGTCGGTCTTCTTCTTGAAGATCCATTTATTTCTATGGCTTGCCGATCATCTGGCAAGTCAACCAAAGTCCATACTTTGTTATCATACATGGATCCCATCTCAGATTTCATGGCCTCAAGCCATTTCACGGAATCTGGGATCATCATCGCTTCCTCATAGTTCATAGGTTCGTCATGGTCAAGTAAATGACCTCCAGAACAGGATTACCATACCACTCTGGTGCGGATCTTACTCTGGTTGACCTACGAGGTTCGGTAGTAACTTGATCAGAAGTTTCATGATCGTCATCATTAGCTTCCTCACTAATTGGTGTAGCAATCACTGTAACTTATTTCTATGATGAACTACTTTCCAACAAGGGACCAGGTACAATTACCTCATCAAGTTCTACTTTCCTCCCACTCACTTCTTTCGAGAGAAACTCCTTCTCTAGAAAGGATCCATTCTTAGCAACGAATATCTTGCATTCAGATCTTTGATAGAAGGTGTACCCAACAGTCTCCTTTGGGTATCCTATGAAGACACATTTCTCCGATTTGGGTTCGAGCTTATCAGGTTGAAGCTTTTTCACATAAGCATCGCAGCCCCAAACTTTAAGAAACAGTTGTTTCTTGCCAAACTACAGTTCATATGGTGTCGTCTCAATGGATTTAGATGGTGCACTATTTAACGTGAATGCAGCTGTCTCTAAAGCATAACCCCAAAACGATAGCGGTAAATCAGTAAGAGACATCATAGATCGCACCATATCTAGTAAAGTGCGGTTACGAAGTTCGGACACACCATTACGATGTGGTGTTCCGGGTGGCGTGAGTTGCGAAACTATTCCGCATTGTTTCAAATGAAGACCAAACTTGTAACTCAAATATTCACCTCCACGATCAGATCATAGAAACTTTATTTTCTTGTTACGATGATTTTCCACTTCACTCTAAAATACTTTGAACTTTTCAAATGTTTCAGACTTATGTTTCATCAAGTAGATATACCCATATCTGCTTAAATCATCTGTGAAGGTCAGAAAATAACGATACCCGCCGCGAGCCTCAACACTCATCGGACCACATACATCAGTATGTATTATTTCCAACAATTCCGTTGCTCGATCCATTGTTCCGGAGAACGGAGTTTTAGTCATCTTGCCCATGAGGCATGGTTCGCAAGCATCAAGTGATTCATAATCAGGTGATTCCAAAAGCCCATCAACATGGAGTTTCTTCATGCGCTTTACACCAATATGACCTAAACGGCAGTGCCACAAATAAGTTGCACTATGATTATTGAACTTATATCTTTTGGCTTCAATACTATGAATATGTGTATCACTACTATCGAGATTCAACAAAAATAGACCACTCATCAAGGGTGCATGACCATAAAAGATATTACTCATATAAATAGAACAACCATTATTCTCTGATTTAAATGAATAACCGTCTCGCATCAAACAGGATCCAGATGTAGAGGTAGCGTGCCAATGGCGATCACATCGACTTTGGAACCATTTCCCACGCGCATCGTCCCCTTGTCCTTAGCCAATCTTTGCTTAATCCGTAGCCCCTGTTTCGAGTTGCAAATATGAGCAACAGAACCAGTATCAAATACCCAGGCACTACTACGAGCATTAGTAAGGTACACATCAATAACATGTATAACAAATATACCTTTCACTTTGCCATCCTTCTTATCCGCCAAATACTTGGGGCAGTTCCGCTTCCAATGACCAGTCCCTTTGCAGTAGAAGCACTCAGTACCAGGCTTAGGTCCAGACTTGGGCTTCTTCACTTGAGCAGCAACTTGCTTGCCGTTCTTCTTGAAGTTCGCCTTCTTCCCTTTGCCTTTTTTCTTGAAACTAGTGGTCTTGTTAACCATCAACACTTGATGCTCCTTTTTAATTTCTACCTCCGCAGCCTTTAGCATTGCGAAGAGCTCGGGAATTGTCTTATCCATCCCTTGCATGTTATAGTCCATCACGAAGCTTTTGTAGCTTGGTGGCAGTGATTAAAGAACTCTGTCAATGACACTATCAACCAGAAGATTAACTCCAAGTTGAGTCAAGTGATTGTGGTACCCAGACATTTTGAGTATATGTTCACTGACAGAACTATTGTCCTCCATTTTGCAGCTGTAGAACTTATTGGAGACTTCATATCTCTCAATCCGGGCATTTGCTTGAAATATTAGCTTCAACTCCTGGAACATCTCATATGCTCCATGATGTTCAAAACGTCGTTGAAGTCCCGGTTATAAGCCGTAAAGCATGGCACACTGAACTATCGAGTAGTCATCAGCTTTGCTCTGCCAGGCGTTCATAACGTCCAACGTTGCTCCTGCTGTAGGTCTTGCACCTAGCGGTGCTTCCAGGACGTAATTCTTCTGTGCAATAATGAGGATAATCCTCAAGTTACGGACCCAGTCCTTGTAGTTTCTACCATCATCTTTTGTAGCATCCCAAAATTTTAAATTTTGGAATGTTATATTAAATAAATAGTTTTGATTGATTGTATGATTGCTTGTGTGAAATTGAGTGAAATTTGAAACTTTTTGAAAGTTAAATGAGAGGGAATAAAAGGACTTTCCCAAACTTTCATTCTTGCTTTTCGAACCATGAATTCAGATCATTTCATCATAAAACCCTGGAATGAAGATGATATGACTTCTTCCATTTAATTAAGTGAAAAAAGGGTTTTTGCAAAATATTTGGATTTCATTTGGAAATATTCCAAATTCAGAAACTTTAAGCAACTCAATGATTATCATGAGAGAAGATAAAATGACTTCTTCAAGTCATATGAAATACGAGTTAGAAGTTTAAAAGGATCAAATTTAAAGTCCCTTTGAAATTATTTTCAATTTGGAGTTATTTGGTTTTATTAGATTTATTATTCTCCAAAAATAAAATATATGGAAATTAGGGTAAAATGATTCCCTGCAGAAGAAAATTGGAGAGAAATAAGTTTGAAATCATTTTGGTATTTTTAAAATGATTATTATGAAGTTTTATTGCAACTGTAGCACTCTTTGCTTTATTCAAATTTTTGTGTATTTTATTTGACGCTAGAAAAATGTTCATGTTGTAGAAAATCTTTTTCTGAAAATTTTGATATATTATATGCCTATAGTATATTTTTAGTTTATTTGGTTTTATTTTATTTTTTATGTAAATTTTGTTTTTTAAAAGACTTCGAACCGACTGGGCCGAAGCCCAGCTAGCCCAGATGCAGTGCCGCCTTCGCTCCCATGCCCAGCTCAGACTCGCTAGAGTTCGGCGCTCCCACGGCGCCTGTCGCCCCCTCGCCCAAGTCGGCCGCCTCCCCTCCCCTCCTATAAATGCGCCCCGACTCCCTCTCTCGCCGTCGCCGCCGCCCTCGCAAATCTCGCCGCCGCTGCACCCCGCACTCGCCGCCGTTGCCAGCCGCCGCTGCCCCTCCGCGCCGCTAAGCCGGCCTTGCCCGCACCACCGCTCGCGCATCGCCGCCGCCTCGCCCGACGCTGCTGGAGCGGCCGCCGCCCGCCGGACTCACCGGATCCGCCGCCCCGAATAACCGCCCGACCTGCCGCCGTGAACCGGTAAAAAAAACCGCCCCGGTCCGGTTTATTATTTTAGTTCGGTTTTTTCGGTTTGCTTTTCGGTTAGTTAGGTTTAGATCGGTTTTTATTTTAGTTCGTTATTTGATGAACGTTCACCCGTTAGTTTACTTTAACGAACGAATTTGTTCGTTAGGTTCTGATAGCGGACGTTCGTCCGATATATTTTTCTTTTTCCGTTTATTTTCGGCCAGGGACCTATCCGTGAATAGTTTTATCGTAGATTAGCCCCTGATCTTCAAACCTTCGATACTTTTTGCCCACTTATCCAAATCCAACGAAACCAACGCCAACTTCTTCGTTACGATCCTCTCTATCCAGTAAAACAACTTAAACATATTTTTGAAAGTTTAAAATTTGTTTTCAAACAGATTCAATTTCAAACTTCTTTTGTTCATAACTCGAGTTTTATAACTCCGATTTAATTGATTCTTTTTGCAAATCGAAGCTCTTGACCTAAACTTTCAACTCCGATTTAATTGATTCTTTTTGCAAATCGAAGCTCTTGACCGAAACTTTCTGATAAGGCCAAATTCACTTAATTTTGGTACTAATATAAATTGTGTTCTGTTGCAAGAGTTGTTTGCTTGTTTTCGAAGTTTTCTAAGATGTTTTCTTCGATTCTTTTTGCATGAGTGCTTACGTACGCAATTGCTTGCTTACGATAGATTGATCGGAGTGTGACGAGTAGAACTATCAGGAGTCATGAGTGGGAATCATCTTCATCATCAGTACAGGCAAGTTCACACTTTGATCATATCAGTTTATTACCCAGTTTTTATGCATTAGTTTCAACCCTTAAACATTGAATGAGTAGGTTTGATAACATGTGGGTACGGGGAAGTAGTTGATGAGGTAGCACCTATTGCCTTTATTTCAAACCCTTGGTATGTTACTACGTTATGCTTATACTGCTATGCTGTGCTCGTAGACGTGGTTTGGTTTGAGAGAATTCATGAAAGATGTGAGAGATCTTTGTTAACTAAGGTTTAACTTAAGGTGGCTACTTTAATACACATCTGGGTGGATTGGTTTGTGGGCACCTGGGGAATCCAGTATTGTCCAAGGAAAATCCCGGGGTATCCGTGTGATTTTTCCTATGGTCTGCCACCCAGGCTCAAAGGGATCATAAGATTATTCATGCTAGAAACTTCCGTGTGCAGCCACAAGCCATTATGGGCTCTGGCATATTTGAGTATGTTGTGTGACCTCTTTAAGTGGTAGACTAGCAGATGTAGGGGATGTAGGTGGTACGGTCTACCCGTCAAAAGAGTTAATGCTTCTGAAAGACTGTGTCTCGGTCATCCGTTTCTCAAACATCATGTAGTGCGAGAAATTCAACGGAGGAGATCGAGTCTTGTGGGGAAAAGTGCGCAAACCTCTGCAGAGTGTACAAACTAATCATGATTAGCCGTGTCCCGGGTTATGGACATCTTGAGTATCTGGTACTTGAATTATTGATTTGATCTCAACACTTTACTTAATTAATTTGTTTGGGTAAATGATTATTATTTTGGGATTGAGATGGGGTTTCCATTCTCAATGTTTATCAACAAACTTTGTAGTTAAATAAAATATATATTCCTTTGTTGTAGGAAAAAATTGGATTTATGCGAAATTAAACTTAGAGCTTCCACCAGCCAAATATGCATGTAGTGATAGCTATTATTCGTCATTATCCTATGGTGTGAATTTGCTAGTACATTAAATGTACCAACCATTTGTGGCTGCAACATCTCATGTTGCAGGAATCTTACGACGAGTAAGTGGTATGTTAGGGTTACGATGTCTACACTCAACTTTGTTGTTGGTGTTGATGGGAATCCACAACCTCTGTTATAAATCCTCGAGTACTGTGTGTGTCAGCATACCGATCAAGGCATGACACTTAAGCACAGAGACTTGACCGTCTGAGGTTGGGTGGCTACAAAAGGGTATCAGAGCACATGTTTACTGTAGGACGTGACCCTAGAAACTGGCTATCCCATAGGAAAGATTTTTCCTCTAAAACTTTATTTTCAAAAAGATCTTTTACCTCTCTTGTGAGCTTATTCAAATATTCCGTTGTAGTTAGACTATACCCCTTTCCCATTCTGACCATACGAAGATTTTACTGATGAGACCACACCAAGAAGTAAAGATATTGGACAACCAAGATCGGTTCGGAATGAAGAGGATTTTACAGAGCATTATAATAATGGAAACTACAACGTTTGAAGACTCCGAAGACTAGGAGAATTTGAACGCTCTAAAGAATTTCGAGATTAGTATGACCTAGCAAGGCTACCCTTATGGAATTTGTCAGACCATTGAAAGCTGTCAATACCCGAGATCAAGGTGTGTCGGAGAAAGACCGGAACATGGAGCGTTAAAAACTCAAATTTTTGTCAAGAAAACCCTAAGGTAGGAGATATCAACTATGGAAGGATAGCTCATGGCAATGACATGGGCATAAACACAGCTATCCGTGATGTCATCGCCCGCTTATGCTATTGTCACCGTGCTGAGATAAGCATGCATTTCTTTGGAAGGATTGGATGACAAAAGGGCTAATGGAGCACCTATCAGTAAAAGATGAAGTTTTAACCTTAGCTGGTGTATCACCAGGATCTGGAGTAGAAGTTAGGGTGCACGTGTAGGAAGCCGTATTTGACAAGGAAGCATTTCATGAAGAACTTAGGACCCAGAAGCTGAAAGTAGCCAAGCTGGAGGAGCAAAACCTCGAGATACCGTAGATTCGATAGGAACTGAGAGACAATAGGACCATGGTTCATGCCAAGGATGTTGAAACCCAGAAGTTTGGAACGCAACTCCGGAATATTAAAGGACGTCACGAGAGACTTCGCTTCAACAGCGATGACCTGGCAAAATAACTTGAGAAGGACAAGCACGATCGAAAAAGCCATCGGAGTCAGGAACAAGACTTGAAGAGTTTGACGGTTTTCAAGATTTATTGACCAAACCTCTGTTATATACTTACGTTAGATGCGATGATTGTGAGCCACAAAATAAAATCTGTCTCTTCAAAACTATTGTTTGTATTGTGTGTATCCCTCTCTGTCTCTCTTTTCTCACCCCAAAACCCTTGGAACCAATAGAGGATGAATGGAGACAGACCAATGGATTCAGAACTTGAAAGATCACATGAAGAATAACACTATAGCCGGAAAGGATATGGCCCAGCATGCTCTTCAGTGCTTTGAAAGAGGTGCTGCTACTTGGTGGAGGATGTACCAAACCATCAATGGATGGCAAAAGAGTAACCACTTGGGGAAATTTAAGTTGACTCTGCTAAAGTCTCGGCTACTGTCCTAGAAATTGAAGCCTTATGAAAATGATATGAAGAAACCTTTTGCATGCAAGCTCTGTGGAGAAATAGGACACAACCATAAAGAACACAAGGATGAATGGCCTCATTGTGAAGAAAGTCACCCAGCTGGAGAATGCCCAACTAGGAAGATTACTTGTTTCTTGTGTGAAGGGGCTACCCACTACCCTGCCCAGCGTCACTTTTACCCCATGGTTCGAAGAACCATCTAGCAGAAGAAAGAAGCAATGAAAGGAGCCCTCATGGAAATTTTAGAAGAACCCGTGAAGGAAGAGATGGAGGACACACCCGAAGAAGACCCAATTAAACCCTGCACCAAGTCATGCTATTCATGTGGAGAAGGACACATCTCCCATAATTTTCTGAAGGGGGATCTAGTAGCATTCCCGACAGTGGAAGTAGAGTATGACCCACAGGAAATAGAAGCCCTGATTGGTACGGAAAAGTCCAGGAAGAGAAATAGATTGGATTCCAGGAAGGACCTGAGTCATATCACCTGTTTCAAGTGCAAGGAGTCACGGCACTACTTCAGCAGTTGCCCAAAAAGGAAGCCGAGGACCCAAGGAGGCTATATAATCACAAGGAAACCACAATACTTGTCAGAAGAAATATGTTTTCGTTGTAATGAAGCAGGGCACTTTGCCAGGGATTGTCCCACTGAGAAGGAGGATTGTGCTAAATGGTTGAGTTTGCAACAAAAGAAATGTAGTAGAAGTAGTGGGAACAACTTTTTTTGTATTGAGGTGTTGAGTTGAGGCATGTGATGGAAATGCAGGAGATTGTAATAATTTGAGAATCAATAAAGTTAGCATCGTTCGTACTGATATGAATCCTTATGAGTTGTTACTCTATGAAGAAAGATTTTGACCATTTTAGAGGATATGAGAAATATGGTCTATGGAAGAATTTGTGCATTTCAAAGGTCTTAGTACCCTGTGAGGAGACTTGACCCCTGGAAAACATGATAATATTTCACGAAGTGGACCTTGGAAAAAGTAAGATACGTGTTTTATCTTGATATGTGGGATACCCTAAGAATATGAAGGGATGAAGTACTATTGGATATAAATGAGGTATAATGTTGGTAATATGGAGCAATTGTAACTCCACGAGGAGTCTGAGTAATGACGTCTTAGTTTAGTACCAATAGAAGGAAGAGAGACAGTACAATTGGATGGATTTAAGAATACTAGGAAGTTGGATGTTGGAATAAACGATCAGTTGCCCGATGATGAGTTCAAGGTTTACAAGTGATGAGATGGGCCATAACCCACAGGCCCCGGGACCTGCCAAGAAGCAAGCACACTCTTGCTGATGGAAAAACCCTGAAAGAAGTTACAACTTTATCAACACACGATCTTATAGCAGTAACACAAAACCTGAGAGTTGTGAAGGAACAATAGATGTTTGTTTGGCTTGCAGAATCCATGGATTTATCCGAACTTGGTTCGTCGACAAGAGAAATTCTGCAATGCTTGTGAGGATGACCGAGTGTTAGAGTGCGAGATTCGCTAAACCGTATACAAGGTAATGATTTGGGTGCGGGATGGATTGATCACCATACCGATTTACTCTTATTATTCGCCTTTGCTATATGGGATGGTAAATCTGAGTGACTTACCCATAGTAGAGGGACGACGATCAAAATCTTGTTTAAACCTTAGAATGGTATAACAATTTTTCCCCTTGTACATGGCAGCTATTGCCAACCGTATGTCATACGGTGAGAATGAAGCCCAGACCCATTTCCTGCAGGAGAAACAATAAATTGTTGACCTCCATGAGATATCAATAGTTGTTTAGTTTTGGCGCCGGACCCGTCAGCTAAGAAGACCCAGTCCCAGAAAAAAAGGACAGTAGAATTGCGGAAAAGGTTATGCCACTATCGGAAGAGCCTAGAGAAGGACTTTTTCCGAAAATGTTAGAAGACCGACACTGTCAAGAATAAGGATGGAGTATATGAGTTTTGGATGGAACCGTAACCATGCTTCTAAGGGTGGTACCACCCGAGACCCCGGAGACGATCGATGGATTTTGAGAAGACCCCCAAACCTAACCTATTTCTTTCTAGCCGGAGTCCTGCGCTCCCACGGCGCCCGTCGCCCCCTCGCCCAAGTTGGCCGCCTCCCCTCCCCTCCTATAAATGCGCCCCGACTCCCTCCCTCACCGTCGCCGCCGCCCTCGCAAATCTCGCCGCAGCCGCACCCCGCACTCACCGCTGTTGCCAGCCGCCACCGTCGCTGCTGCCCTCCCGCGCCACCGAGCCCGCCTTGCCCGCACCGCCGCCCGCGCGCCGCCGCCTCGCTCGACGGCGCCGAAGCCGCCACCGCCTGCCGGACTCGCCGGATCCGCCGCCCGGACTAACCGCGCGGCCCACTGCCATGAATCAGTAAATAAACCGTCCCGGTCCGGTTTATTATTTTAGTTTGGTTTTTTTCGGTTTGTTAGGTTTAGATCGGTTTTTATTTTAGTTCGTTATTTGACGAACGTTCACCCGTTAGTTTATTTTAACAAACGCATTCGTTCGTTAGGTTCTAATAGCGGACGTTCGTCCGATAGATTTTTCTTTTTCCGTTTATTTTCGGCCAGGGACCTATCCGTGAATAGTTTTATCGCAGATTAGCCCTTGATCTTCAAACCTTCGCTACTTTTTGCCCGCTTATCCAAATCCAACAAAACCAACGCCCACTTCTTCGTTATGATCCTCTCTATCCAATAAAACAACTTAAACATATTTTTGAAAGTTTAAAATTTGTTTTCAAACAGATTCAAATTCAAATTTCTTTTGTTCATAACTCGAGTTTTATAACTCCGATTTAACTGATTCTTTTTGCAAATCGAAGCTCTTGACCTAAACTTTCTGATAAGGCCAAATTCACTTAATTTTGGTACTGTTAGAAATTATTTTCTGTTGCAAGAGTTGTTTGCTTATTTTTGAAGTTTTCCGAGATGTTTTCTTCGATTCTTTTTGCATGAGTGCTTATGTATGCAATTGCTTGCTTACGATAGATTGATCGGAGTGTGACGAGTAGAACTATCAGGAGTTATGAGTGTGAATCATCTTCATGATCAGTACAGGCAAGTTCACACTTTGATCATATCAGTTTGTTACCTAGTTTTTATGCATTAGTTTCAACCCCTAAACATTGCATGAGTAGGTTTGATAACATGTGGGTACGGGGAAGTAGTTGATGAGGTAGCACCTATTGCCTTTATTTCAAACCCTGGGTATGTTACTACGTTATGCTTATTGAGGGAGTCCTGGACTAAGGGGTCCTCGAGCGTCCGGCCTATTATCCGTGGGCCGAACTGATGGGCTGTGAAGAGGTGAAGACCCGAGCTTGTACCCGTGTCCGGATTGGACTCTACTCGGCGTGGAAGGCAAGCTTGGCAACCGACTATGTAGATTCCTTCTGATGTAACCGACTCCATGTAACCCTAGATCTCTCCGGTGTCTATATAAACTGGAGAGCATAGTCCGGATAGGGGACATTCATTACCATATTCATATAGGCGAGGCTCCTAGGGTTTAGCCATTACGATCTCGTGGTAGATCAACTCTTGTAACACTCATATTAATCAAGATCAATCAAGCAGGAAGTAGGGTATTACCTCCATAGAGAGGGCCCGAACCTGGGTAAACATCAGTTCCCCCGTCTGCTGTTACCATCGATCCTAGACGCACAGTTCGGGACCCCCTACCCGAGATCCGCCGGTTTTGACACCGACATTGGTGCTTTCATTGAGAGTTCCACTGTGCCGTCGCCAAGAGGATTGATGGCTCGCCTTGTTCTCAAGGATAATATCATCTTCGGACGAACTCTGGCTCCAGGCCAAACCCTCCGGCTGGGTGGCTTCTTTATGACCGCCAGGTCGGCCCTTAAGCCGACGATGACCTCTCAAGTCATCGAAAATCGCCTCCGCGTCGACCCCGAATATTTCGCCCGGATGGACCCAACAGAGTTATCGTCGTTGAACGAACTCCTGGATCGCATGGCCGCCTTGGGGGTCGCTATAGACTACGATCGGGTTGGGCTTAAACCCGACCAGAGAGAAATTAAAACTTCGTCGATCACCCACCAGATAGCGGTAGTCGAGGAGCGGAGCAACTCTTCTACTATATTGAAGACGAACCATGTTCGGATCTCCGATCTTGAAGGGCCGGATATTCTCCGGCAGAGAGGCATATTCCGTCCCCCGAACATGGAGTTGGACGATGAGCCTAAAAAATCAGTCGATATCCCGGAGCCCGAACTGCCAAGGCCGGTAGATCTTAAAACTCCGGATCCAAAATCGGGTCAGGGTTCGGATTCATCCCACCCACCCACTCGGACATAGACGCTCTCATAAGCATCAAACAACAGGCTCAGGAAACGGTCCACCATTTCTGGGCCAGATTCCTCCTTGTCAAAGATAAGGTAAAAGATTGCCGTGACGAGGACGCGATAGCAGCATTCTACAACAACTGCGCGAACGAAGGTATCCTAAATGCCATCAATCGCCGCCGCATACTAAAGTAGCCAATATCGTACAAAAGTACAACGCGATGGAAAGCGCCTGGAAAATCCAGGCAGCTTGCCGGGAACCGTCAGTGCCAACCCAGCTCATCCTACAGGCGAAAAGGACGCACACCCGCGGTACGCCCAGCCGAACAGTAAAAAAATAAACCCATCACGCTGCACGGCACCATTCTGGAGGGATGGATCAATGGCCCGTGCAAAATACACATGACGCCGGATACCGCGGCAACCCACAGCCTTAGAGCATGTTGGATACATCGGCTGGTAGCCAAGAGCGGCGAGGACATCCTTATCAAGGACACCCCAGAACAGCACCCTCCAGCAAACGACGACACTAGAGTATTGGCAGTCTTCGAGACATTCGCTTCAAATAATAAGCGTAAAGGGCACTGCGCGATCTCGCCGAAGTTTGCCAGGTCGCCGCAATTGACCTCTGCAACGACACGGCCACAACCTTTAACGCCAGTGACGAACCCAAATACAGAACAGTCCGAGCGCCAACTGCATTACTCCTTAGTCCCATCGTGGACGGTTTTTGACTTACAAAGGTCCTCATGGACGGCGGCAGCGGACTAAACCTCATCTACGAGGACATGCTCCACAAGATGGAAATAGACAGGAGCCGCATCGAGAAAAGCAGCACGACCTTTTGAGGTATCATTCCCAGTCGGGAAGCGCGGTTTGCGGGAAAAATTACACTCGATGTGGTATTCGGCACGCCGGAGAATTATCGATCCGAAGAAATAACTTTCCAGGTGGCCCCTTTCAACAGCGGATACCACGCCCTGTTAGGGCGAGAGGCCTTCATGCGCTTTCAAGCATACCTCATTATGGGTATATGAAGCTAAAAATGCCCGGGCCTAATGGAATAATGACCCTCGTCAGCGATCCGGATATAGCACTCGGCGCCGAGAACAAAACTGCATCCTTGGCCCTCGAGGCATTATCTGAGGACCTTGCGGCTGAAGAACTAACCGCACTACGCTCCCCTATGGATAGAGACGATGTTATCCTGGACAAACGACCCAAATCTACCTCCTTCAAGCCAGCAGAAGAAACGGTCAAATTTCAGGTCCATCCAACAAACCCGAAGAAGACAGCCTCTATCGGAGCGCAACTCAGCCCCTCAGTCGACGCAGCACTGCAAGACTTCTTGCGTGAAAACTGGGATATATTTGCCTGGCACCCCTCAGATATGCCAGGAATCCCGCGCGAGTTGGCCGAACACAGCCTCAACATACTAAAGGGATATAAGCCGGTTAAACATACCCTACGGCGCTTTTCCGAACCCAAACGACAAGCTATGGGGGAGGAGCTAGCTAAACTCATCGAGGCGGGATTCATCAAAGTTATTAAACATCCGGACTGGTTGGCAAACTTGGTAATGGTACCAAAGAAGGATAAATCCTGGCACCTATGCGTCGATTTCAAAGACCTTAACAAGGCTTTCCCTAAGGATCCCTTCCCCCTTCCTCGCATTGATCAAATCGTTTATGCTACCGCAGGACACGACTCGCTATGCTTCGTCGATGCATATTCCGGATACCATCAAATCAAAATGAAGGAGTTCGATCAAGCCGCAACAGCATTCATTACACCATACGGGTCGTTTTGCTTCAACACCATGCCTTTCGGGCTCAAGAACGCCGATGCCACCTACCAGCACATGATCCAAACATGCCTCGAGAAACAGATCGGCAAGACAGTGGAGGCCTACGTGGACGACGTCATCATCAAAACTAGACACGTCAAAACACTAATAGACGACTTGCGTCTCACATTCGACAACCTCCGCGCATACGACATCAAGCTTAACCCGGAAAAATGCGTCTTCGGCGTCCCCGCTAGTAAACTACTGGGCTTCATCGTTTCAATAGAGGAATTGAGGCAAATCCAGCCAAAATCCGAGCTCTGTCACAATTGGCCACGCCAACCGAACTCAAACAGGTCCAAAAACTCGTCGGGTGCATGGCAGCTTTAAGCCGCTTTATCTCCAGGTTGGGGGAAAAGGCGTTGCGCCTTTATCGCCTTCTACGGCGCACCGATAACTTCGAGTGGACAGACGCGGCAACAGCCGGACTGGAAGAAATAAAAGCCCTTTTGGCAAGCAACCCAATCCTGGCCGCGCCAAACGTCGGCGAACCAATGCTCCTATATATATCGGCAACACACCAGGTGGTGAGCGCCGTGCTCGTCGTCGAGCGAGAACAGGACGGACACAAATTTCCGCTCCAAAAGCCGATGTACTACGTATCCACCGTCCTCACACCATGCAAATCCCGGTACCCACACTATCAAAAGATAGCATATGCAGTCTTCCTGGCATCTCGAAAATTGCGACACTACTTTCAGGAGTGCTCGATCACGGTGGCTTCCGAAGTGCCCCACAATTATATAATCAACAACCGGGATGCAACGGGCCGGATTGCCAAATGGGCCATTGAGCTCCTGCCATTCGACATCACGTAGAAACCACGTCGAGCCATCAAATCCCAGGTATTGGCTGACTTCGTCGCCGAATGGACAGAGGCCGAACTCCCTAAAGAGTACGGCGCGTATTCCAATTGGGTTATGCACTTCGACGGCTCCAAAATGTTGGCAGGGATAGGGGCGGGCGTCGTATTAACGTCCCCCACAGGAGATATCGTCCAGTACGTACTCCAGATATTATACACAGACTCAAACAATGCAGCCGAATATGAGGCCTTGCTACATGGCCTTCGTATGGCCATATCAATGGGCATACAACGCCTGGAGGTGCGCGGGGACTCAAACATCGCAATATCCCAAATTAATGGAGACTTTGAGGCCAAAGATCCAAAGATGGCAGCTTATCGCAATGTCGTCTTAAAGATGTCGGCTCGGTTCGAGGGGCTCGAATTTCATCACGTCGCCCGCGAAAGTAATCAGGCGGTAGACGTCCTCGCTCGCATCGGTGCTAAGCGCGACCCCGTCCCACCTAACATCTTCCTCGAAAGGCTCTTTAAGCCATCTGTGGTGTGGCAGGGGGGGTAGCAACGACAGTCCTGTTCCGAACACAAACATAGATAGAGAACATGCCGACATCATCGGAGGCTCAGCCACCGAAATAACACCCTCGGCCCACCTCATCATGGCAGTAATTTCCCCGTGGACCGAACCATTCTTGGCCTACTTTCATAGGAAGGATCTCCCAGAAGATCAGAACGAGGCTCGCCGCATTGTCCGGCGTTCGAAGGCCTATAAAGTTCACGACGGAGAGCTCTACAAGAAAAGCACTATCGGAGTCCTTCAAAGGTGTCACGACCGGTTTTTCAATAAAATACTTATTGAGAGACCAATCCCTTTTACGGACCAGTAAAGAAGAATTCCTTCTCACTGGTAGACAATATCTTGGTCACAGAAGAAAAATACCAGGAGTACTGAATATAATACAAGGTTGAGCGGGGACTGCCCAACAATTTATTACATACACGCCGATAAAACATAACGGCGGATAGGGTGGCATAGCTACTAAATTACGACAACAACGATGGTGGAAATATCACCGCGAAGTGGGTGATATGACTCCTGAAAACTACTGCTCTTCGAGCGTCGGAGTGAGGCTCGAGGAGACTTATTGCGGGTGGCGGAAGCGTATATAATACAAGTGACCAATATCCGGGATCGCACAGGACTGACTGGGATTCCTCTAGGCGTCAGACTCGCTATCAAACTCTTCATCCAAGAGATCGCCTTCGTCAACATCTGGCCAAATCAACAAGCCAGGTGAGTACTATGAAAGTACTCGCAAGACAGTTCGGACATAAGATATAACAAATGTAAACATGAAGCATGAGAACCGAATAACAAGTGCGTTCAGACATAGAGACAATACTGCATGGGAAAATAGTAGAGAAAACGGGCGGTAGTCCTCCCGAAATCCAAAAATAAATACTGGGTACCAAACGAGGGTCTGAATGACTCCTCGAGAGGAAACTGCAAGAATAGTAATACTGGTGCCAAACGACGGTCTGAATGACTCCCCGAGAGGAAACTGCAAGAAATAATAATGCTGGTGCCAAACGAGGGTCTGAATGACTCCTCGAGAGGAAATTGCAAGAATAATAATGCCGCAGTCGGGCGTCAGGGCGACACCACATAAAGGGCGTATAACAGCAAATAAAGACAGTGCATGCCACAGTCGGACGTCTGAGCGACATCACATGAAGGGCTTATAACAGAAAATAAAGGCAGTGCATGCCACAGTCGGACATCTGGGAGACATCTCATAAAGGGCTTATATTGAAAGTAAGTAACAAAACATGCCACAGTCGGACGTCTGAGCGACATCACATAAAGGGCTTATATTCATATCTTAGTAGCTCATGAATTTTAAATCATATCAAGAGAATAATCAGACATGAGATAAACAACAGGGTTAGTCCATCCACGGGAACAACGTTCAGCTAAGTCTACTACTCAAGCTTGCTTACCGGAACGAAGAATATACCACGAGGTGATGACATAGACATGGATACGCTGATCACGATACTTGACTATGGGTACGATGACTCGGAAGGATTTGACTCTGCAGAGTTTGTACTTTAACCACAGCCAACGGATTTCAGTAGTCACGGGGACTAGTTCCGTTTACGGTGTTTTGGAAGAAACACGTCAAACCAGTACACACCCATTCAACATTCCGAAGCCAGGGATCACCCTCGGCAACGTTCAAGAAAAACCTTGAGACGGGGAGGCTACAACCTCGCGTAGCATGGGATCAAATTTCTATACGCGCGCTCTAAGGGGGTGCCCCCCTCTCGGTCCCAACCGGAAACACCCATGCCCCCTGACCGGATGACTGGCTTTAATCCAGGGCCATGGAACCATCATCCCGGCCCCTCTGTTTGGTGTGTACACGAAAAGAGGTTACCAACTTACTAAACCGTATCCTGGCAAAGAAACATGTGGTAGCACGGAAGGGAAAAGAACGATAACGTGACTCCGTCCACGTTAACGTCGGAATTTGTCGGATGACGCAAGGCTGGCATGCTACAACGGTACCACCTTGCTGCCCTTCACGTCACCACATGATTAGGCCATCTCTCACTAGAGATCATCGCAACTATGGAACACGCGGGTAGTTGCCTCACAAGCAACGAGGTACTCACCGATACTCATATGCCACGCACAACCTCTCACACAAACATGCAAAACACCTATCATATCAAAGGTTCAAACATGCTTGCCTGGTTCGGAGAAGTCGGAGTCTAGCTCGGCGAAGTTCGCGGCTCCGTCACCTCTTCCGGAACCTACGGCATAACGAAGACGGGCACTAACGTGAAAACCAATGCGTGCATAAAAACTTCCCCAAAATTTTTCCAAATAAATTCCATAAAAAACTAGACAAAATTTTAAGACTATCAGAAAAAGAATCACTCAAAAATCACTTTTTATTAAAAAGTTATAAAGGTTTCTGTCTAGGGACTCATCTGTAATGAAACAGAAAAGTTCCAGGGTTTAAACTGAGAAAACAGAAAACGCTTCGGAAAGAAACGCGCCAGCTCAAAAGGGAAAACGTATTTTGCCCGACGGCGCCAACAGAAAATGTTTCGAGGGGGGAGAGAATAGAGGCTGACATGGGGGGTCCACATGTCAGGTTTAAAAAGCTCGCCGGCGCCCGAAGACTGCGGTGGACGCCGGCGTCGAACCACGGCGAATCAGGGAGATCGGAAGTTACCAAGAGCTTCAGCGTTTCCTTCCGCGTCGGTGGGTGGTGGACTCGATCGACGGAGAGCACCACGTCGACGGCGACACTTTCTCCGGCGGACGGCGGCTCGGGTGATGGTGGGGAACTCCGGTGGTGAGCTGCAAACCTCGAATTGAAGCGCGGGTCAGAAGGAGGGATGCACTAGAGAGCTACTGGCAAGAAATGGGAGGCCGAGGTGCACGCACGGGAGCGAATCGAGCTGGATCCGATGGCGGGTCGCGGCGGCCGGAGTTGAGGAAGGAGACCTCCTCGGGGCTCTTCCAGTGGCTAGGTAGGGTCTTGGTGGAGTGCAGAGGTGGTGTGGGTTCGAGTTGAAGCTCGGGGCCTCTATTTATAGGCGGATCGAGGGGGTGGCCATGAACGGGGTTGCTCCGGCGAGCGATTACGGCGAGGCAGTGGTTGGGCAGGGGGTTTGAGTGGCCGGGCAGCATCAGGGAGGTTTACTGGTGCCGTTCCACTGCTAAACTGGGTTGGTCTTGGCGTAATGGCGTCGGTCCACGGTGGGGTGGCCGCACGGGTACGACGGCGGCAGAGAGCGCGCTCCGCGCCCTGCAGTTCACGACGAGAGTGGCAGCGCGTTCTGGGGAGTGGAAGGCCACGCGGTGAGCTCCGGTGGCTTGGGCGGCGCTGGGTGGCGCCGTCTGCGCCGCGCCTCTCTCTGGCGGCCGCAAAGCCGCCGCTGGCGTCGGTCACGGGGCGGCGCACCTCCTCCTGCTCGTCGCCGACGTCCGCAAGGCTCCAGGGGATCGTGCGGCGCAGGAACAAGGGGGAGGGGACGGGGAACACGGCGACAACGCGGCACTGTCGAGATCGACAACCGTCTCTGAAGAAAACGAGAGTGCACTGAAACTGTTTCTGAACTTAACTGAACAATGACAGTAACAGTGTCCAGTAGGTGTTCGACAGAATGATTTGGCAAGGAGAAAATTTTTCCTGGGGCTGGGACTTGGTGAGGTGACCACTCAATGCACCCAAAGGCTGCCTGATTTTACTCAGAATTTTTGGAGAAAGGTTTGAATGAATTTCACCAAATTTGACAAATCTGGTCCAAACTTGCAGCAAGTATAGTTTGAAAAATTTGAACTGAAGACTAGGGGATCTTCATGGATCTTGGTTGAGGGTTCAAAGGACTAGGAAGGGAAAAAGGTTTGGGGGCAAAAATCAAGACAGAAATGGTAGCTCCTTTGTAAATCTCCAAGGGCTAGAATATAAGACAGAAATTGATTTGATAAGATTTAAATGGAAAAATAATTATATGGAGAGGTTCAACTTGCTGGATTAGATGCAAAACATGATCCAAAGATGAGGGAAGGTTTAGGAGAGTGGATTTGCACTAAGGCCATGGCAAGAGGGAATTGTTGAAAGTGGTAAAGGATTTTTCCAAAAGCCATAGTGCATTTTCAAAGGGATTTTCAAAAGCCATTTTCCCCAAATGAAAAGCACTTTGTCTTGAGTCCACATAAAAGGCAAGGACCTCCAAGACCAAAAACAAGTCTTGGGTGAATCCAAATAAAACTCTTGGCATAAAAAAATATTTTGAAAGGGGAGAGTTCCTTTGAAGAAAAATTTAAATCACCTCCCTCATGTCAAATAAAATCTTTTGAAAAATCCAAATAAAAATTTGGGTGTCACAACACCTACCCCCTTAGGAAAAATCTCGTCCTCGAGATTTCAGCTGATCTTCAAATAGGTATGGATATTCTGCTTGATGGAAATCTTCCCTTTCCCATGTAGCTTCATCCTTAGTGTGGTTGCTCCACTGAACCCTAAAATTTTTTGTTGTTTTCTGACGGGTCCTCCTTTCAGACTGTTCCAAAATCTTTACTGGCCTCTCTCTGTAGGTGAGGTCTGGTTGCACATCAATGCTTTCATGAGGTACATGCTTCTTCGGGTTACTTACACATTTTCTCAGTTGAGAGACGTGGAACACGTCATGGACGTCTGACAGCTCCTTGGGTAGGTCTAGTTTGTAGGCTAATGTGCCTCTTCGTGCGACTACACGGAATGGTCCAATAAATCTCGGGGCTAGCTTCCCCTTAATTTTGAACCGTTGCAGACCCCTCATAGGAGACACTCGTAGGTATACGGAATCACCGGGTTCAAAGCTGACCTCACGATGTTTTTGATCGTAGTAGCTCTTTTGTCGGCTCTGCGCTGTCTTGAGTCTGTCCCTGATCTGTTTAACTTTCTCCTCGGCCTCTTTAAGCATGTCTGGGCCGAAGATACGACTGTCACCTGTTTCTGACCAATTCAGTGGGGTACGACACCTCCGTCCGTACAATGCTTCAAAGGGTGCCATTTGCAAGCTGGCTTGGTAACTGTTGTTGTAAGCAAACTCGGCATACGGCAAACTCTCTTCCCAACTGGACCCATAGGTGAGCACACAGGCTCTCAGCATATCCTCTAGGATTTGGTTTACATGTTCCGTCTGTCCATAAGTCTGAGGGTGGTATGCTGTGCTGAAAGCTAGTTGCGTGCCCAGAGCTTGTTGTAGGTGATCCCAAAATTTGGAGACAAATTGGGTGCCTCGGTCGGATATTATAGTCTTTGGGACTCCATGCAAACAAACTATACGGGAGAGATAAAGCTTGGCCAGCCTTTGTGTGGAGTAGGTAGTCTTCACGGGAATGAAATGAGCAACCTTGGTTAGTCGGTCTGTGATGACGCATATGGCATCATTTCCGCGTTGTGATCGGGGTAGTCCGACGATGAAATCCATTCCTATTTCATCCCATTTCCACTCCGGTATCCTGTTTGGCTGGAGTAGCCCTGCTGGCTTTTGATGCTCGGCCTTGATGCGCTGACATGAATCGCAACAAGCAATAAATGCGGCTATATCCCTTTTCATACCGTGCCACCAAAATCTTTCCTGAATGTCCTTGTACATTTTGGTACCTCCAGGATGGATTGAGTATGGAGCGGTGTGGCTTTCGGTTAAGATTTGTTGCTTGAGTTCCTCAATGTTAGGTACGCAAAGTCTGTCTCCGTACCATAGTATTCCTTCACTGTCTGTGACGAACTCTGAAGCCTTACCAAGGTTCATTTTCTTCTTTATACCTTCGATGCTGGGATGTCCCTGGTAAGCCTTCTTAATTTGTTCCACTAGGGTGGGTTGTATCTCCAGATTTGTTATGGTGCCCTCAGAGACTAACATCATGTTGAGCCTAGCGAACTCTTGCTGACACTCAGGCCTCAAGTTTTGCGGACCGTCGTTGTCCGGGCTGGGGTTTCGACTAAGGGCATTGGCCACTACATTTGCTTTCCCTGGATGGTAATGGATGCCGACATCATAGTCCTTGACCAATTCCAACCAGCGTCGTTGGCATAAATTTAGCTCTGGCTGTGTGAAAATATATTTGAGGCTCTTATGGTCCGTATATATTTCACAGTGATTTCCCAACAGAAAGTGCCTCCACTCCTTGAGTGCATGAATGACTGCTGCTAGCTCCAAGTCATGTGCTGGGTAATTTTCCTCATGTTTTCGCAGCTGCCTGGAGGCATACTCGACCACTTTGCCATCTTGCATTAGTACACATCCGAGGCCTTTTCGGGACGCGTCACAATATACTTCAAAACTCTTGTGTATGTCTGGCACGGTTAATACTGGTGCAGTTGTTAGCTTCTTCTTAAGCTCTTGGAAGCTTTTCTCGCATGCTTTTGTCCATACAAATTTCTTGTCATTCTTGACCAACTGGGTTATTGGTTTTGCCACTGTGGAGAATCCTTCAATAAATCTTCTGTAATATCCGGCCATTCCCAGGAAACTCCGCACATCTGTAATGTTGGCGGGTGGCTTCCAGTCAAGTATGGCTTTGACTTTTTCTGGGTCTACGGCCACGCCTTCTTGGTTCAATATATGGCCTAGGAAACCAACTTGTCTTAGCCAAAATTCACACTTGCTAAATTTGGCATATAACTGATGTTTCCTCAATTCTCCAAAACAATTCTGAGATGCTCAGCATGCTCTTCCGGTGTCCTTGAGTAAACCAGGATATCGTCAGTGAACACCACAACAAATTTTTCCATGAATTTCATGAACACTTTGTTCATGAGGTGCACGAAATATGCGGGGGTGTTTGTTAGACCAAAAGGCATCACTGTGAATTCATATAATCCGTATCTGGAGGTGAATGCTGTTTTAGGGATATCTTCTGTCCGTACTTTCAGTTGGTGATATCCCGATCTCAAATCAATTTTTGAGAACACCTTGGCTTGTGCGAGCTGGTCAAACAAATCATTTATCCGTGGCATCGGATATTTGTTTTTGATGGTGACCATATTGAGGGCTCGATAGTCTATACACAGTCTCAGTGTCCCATCCTTTTTCTTGGCGAACAACACTGGCGAACCCCATGGTGAGGAGCTGGCTCGAATAAATCCTTTCTCCAATAAATCCTTTATCTGCTTCTTCAACTCCACCAATTCTGAGGGCGCCATTCTATAAGGTTTCTTATAGATGGGAGCGGTGCCAGGTGCTAGTTCGATGCTGAATTCTATCTCTCGGTCTGGTGGCATGCCTCGCAGTTCTTCAGGAAATACGTCAGGAAATTCGCATACCACTGGAACCTTTCTCAGTTCTGAAATGTCCACTTTTGTTCAGCTTTGGTTGCTGTGACCGTGGTCTCTCCTGAGCTGTAACTTTTATTTTGTTGCCATGATGGTGAGTGAGAATCACAGTCCGATTGAAACAGTCAATGAATCCTTTGTTGGTGGTTAACCAGTCCATCCCTAAAATGACATCCAGTCCTTTATTTTCCAACACGATGAGATTTGCTTGGAACTGTAGTCCCTCGAACTCAATGATCACTCCTTGGCAGTAACTCTGAGCGATTTGCTTATTTCCGGGGGACTTGATGATCATAGATTTTTCCAAGGGAAGTATCGGAAAACCATGTTGCAAAACAAAACTCTTCGAAATGAACGAATGGGAAGCTCCAGAATCAAACAAAACCGTGGCGGGTACTGTGTTGACAGGGAACGTACCGAGCATGATGTCTGGGGCATTCTGCGCTTCTTCCCAAGTCACATGGTTCAGGTGACCCTTCCTGTGGTTGTTGTTGGGATTGAAATTGTTGCGCTTGGGGGCTGGATTGTTTCCACCATTGTTCGGCTTGGGGGCCGAGTTCCTCGGCTTTGGGCATTGTTTAGCATAGTGCCCTTCTTCACCACAAGCATAGCAGGTGACCCCTGGACGGTACGTGTACTCCTTGTCTCTGGCATGAAAGTGTCTGACGGGCCTTGGATCAGTGGTCGTGGATCTCCTTGCTTCTGTCCTTGGAACCTCAGTCTTGCTTCGGTTGTTGCGAGCAAGAGTCGTCTTGTCCCTCTTTCGCTTACGGAGATCTTCCAGACTACGGCGCTCATTCTCCAAGGTAATGGCCTTGTCGACCAGAGTTTTAAAATCCGAAAAGGTGTGTACAACCAGTTGGCATTTTAGTGCTGGTGCCAGGCCGTCCAGGAATTTTTCCATCTTCTTGTTTTCTGTCATGTGCTCGTCGTAGGCATAACGGGATAGCTGGGTAAACTGACCGTTGTATTCTGTCACTGACATGCCTCTTTGCTTGAGGTCGTCAAATTCTCTCTTCTTGATCTTTATGATGCTCCTGGGGATGTGTGCCCCACGAAAGCCTTCCTTGAACTCTTCCCAGGTGATGTTGTGTTCACTGGGATGCATGTGTAGGAAGTTTTCCCACCATGCTGCAGCTGCTCCAGTAAGGTAGTGTGGTGCATAAAGCACCTTCTCATGATCTGAACACTGAGCAATAATTAGCTTCCTCCCAATATCATGAAGCCAATCATCGGCTTCCAGTGGCCTATCAGTGTGAGCAAAAGTTGAAGGGCGAGTCTTCTATAACTCAGATAACTTGGAATGTGGTTGATAGGGTTCACGGTGGTTTCCCATATTGATGACATGATTCATCATCTCTTGGTGCTGTTGCTGGCTTTGTTCGAAGAGGCGGCATACTTGAGACAAGGCTGCTTCGCTGTCTTGTTGACTGGACTGTCCCTGGGTGAAGTTGTTGCTAGTCTGTGTCCCATAAATTTCTTCTGGCTGATTGGGCATGGAGCGAGTCCACGGGCGAGACATTTTTCCAGTCTGGGGTATTATGTTGCAAAACCCATGAGAAGAACTGTGTAGTACAAGGAAAATCTTGCAAAGGCAACAATTTAAAGATCTCAAGATTTTCAAGAAAACATAAACGATTTTGCACGGAGAAGAACTGCTTAGCATATATCTTACACGCAAAAAGCAAACACACGATACAGCACTCAGGATGCGCGTACACATTCCTGACATGTTATTTAGACTAGCGTACTCCTCCGGAAAGCAGCAAACACACCAATACAAACTAGCGTACAGAGAAAACACATCATACAAGCAGACATAACGCGCGGCTACTCGGCGCCCTCAGTCGGAGATGGTGAAGATTTCCTTCCCCTTGCCGAGGGCAAGACTCAGCGGTCCAGGAGACTCAACCTCCACCTCCTCCCTAGCTGGTTCCTGGCGCGTAACACTGCGCTGCGGTGATGGTGCGGGAGCGACAGGCGGTAGTGCGGGTGTGGCAGGCGGTGCAGCTCTGACTGGAGTAGGAGCGATGACTCTGTCGTACTCCTCAGTGGTAGGCAGACGGCGAGCAGTGGCTAAGACGGCCGGTGCATAAGAGGCTGAAGACGAGACGAATGTCAGATGCGGTGCTGTGAGAAGAAGCTCCTTCCTGCTGGCAGGACCGCCCCGGACTAAGTCCATGCGGGCAGCCACAAGATCGTCCACGAGGTTATCGAAAGACTCCTCCAGAGCCTTGAGATACTCCACAACCATCTTGATGGCTCCATCTCGTTCTCCCCGATGGCAGGCGAATGCATAGTGACTGGTGTATGGCACATGGCATGGGAGGTAGCGGTAGCGACGAGTCTTCACCGTAGGAAGGATGTCCCGAAGACGAGCTATCGCCTCACGGGCAGCCATCTGCATGGCATGCCTCTCCGTAGGCATGGCCCTTCCCACGAAACGGAAGTGGCGAGCTGCCGAACGTCCTCCCTTGAACTGCACCACAGCTTGGTGCATAGACACGTCGTCGTTGAGCTTGTGCTGGTAAAGCGTGAACTCCGGGCGAGTCGCTGGCCCGATCGCGAGCTTGGTGATGGAGACGAGGAGCTTGACAAACCCCTCGGGCACGTTCGTGAACACTCGAGTCTCACAGCTGCTGCCAGCCATCTACAAAAGTAGGCAAATATTCTGAGTAGTCATGTCATAAATTTATGATGACCAACAGAAAATAGCTACAATTGCAAAATAATGAAAAAGCACAAAAGACGCTAATAACCAATTAGCGATCGCACCTAGTGGCTTCCTACAGTCAGCCTGGCTCTGATACCAAGCTTGTCATGACCGGTTTTTCAATAAAATACTTATTGAGAGACCAATCCCTTTTACGGACCAGTAAAGAAGAATTCCTTCTCACTGGTAGACAATATCTTGGTCACAGAAGAAAAATACCAGGAGTACTGTATATAATACAAGGTTGAGCGGGGACTGCCCAACAATTTATTACATACACGCCGATAAAACATAACGGCGGATAGGGTGGCATAGCTACTAACTTACGACAACAACGATGGTGGAAATATCACCGCGAAGTGGGTGATATGACTCCTGAAAACTACTGCTCTTCGAGCGTCAGAGTGAGGCTCGAGGAGACTTATTGCAGGTGGCGGAAGCGTATATAATACAAGTGACCAATATCCGGGATCGCACAGGACTGACTGGGATTCCTCTAGGCGTCGGACTCGCTATCAAACTCTTCATCCAAGAGATCGCCTTCGTCAACATCTGGCCAAATCAACAAGCCAGGTGAGTACTATGAAAGTACTCGCAAGACAGTTCGGACATAAGATATAACAAATGTAAACATGAAGCATGAGAACCGAATAACAAGTGCGTTCAGACATAGAGACAATACTGCATGGGAAAATAACAGAGAAAACGGGCGGTAGTCCTCCCGAAATCCAAAAATAAATACTGGGTACCAAACGATGGTCTGAATGACTCCTCGAGAGGAAACTGCAAGAATAGTAATACTGGTGCCAAACGAGGGTCTGAATGACTCCTCGAGAGGAAACTGCAAGAAATAATAATGCTGGTGCCAAACGAGGGTCTGAATGACTCCTCGAGAGGAAATTGCAAGAATAATAATGCCGCAGTCGGGCGTCAGGGCGACACCACATAAAGGGCTTATAACAGCAAATAAAGACAGTGCATGCCACAGTCGGACGTCTGAGCGACATCACATAAAAGGCTTATAACAGAAAATAAAGGCAGTGCATGCCACAATCGGACGTCTGGGAGACATCTCATAAAGGGCTTATATTGAAAGTAAGTAACAAAACATGCCACAGTCGGACGTCTGAGCGACCTCACATAAAGGGCTTATATTCATATCTTAGTAGCTCATGAATTTTAAATCATATCAAGAGAATAATGAGACATGAGATAAACAACAGGGTTAGTCCATCCACGGGAACAACGTTCATCTAAGTCTACTACTCAAGCTTGCTTACCGGAACGAAGAATATACCACGAGGTGATGACATAGACATGGATACGCTGATCACAATACTTGACTATGGGTACGATGACTCGGAAGGATTTGACTCTGCAGAGTTTGTACTTTAACCACAGCCAACGGATTTCAGTAGTCACGGGGACTAGTTCCGTTTACGGTGTTTTGGAAGAAACACGTCAAACCAGTACACACCCATTCAACATTCCGAAGCCAGGGATCACCCTCGGCAACGTTCAAGAAAAACCTTGAGACGGGGAGGCTACAACCTCGCGTAGCATGGGATCAAATTTCTATACGCGCGCTCTAAGGGGGTGCCCTCCCTCTCGGTCCCAACCGGAAACACCCATGCCCCCTGACCGGATGACTGGCTTTAATCCAGGGCCATGGAACCATCATCCCGGCCCCTCTGTTTGGTGTGTACACGGAAAGAAGTTACCAACTTACTAAACCGTATCCTGGCAAAGAAATATGTGGTAGCACGGAAGGGAAAAGAACGATAACGTGACTCCATCCACGTTAACGTCGGAATTTGTCGGATGACGCAAGGCTGGCATGCTACAACAGTACCACCTTGCTGCCCTTCACGTCACCACATGATTAGGCCATCTCTCACCAGAGATCATCGCAACTATGGAACACGCGGGTAGTTGCCTCACAAGCAACGAGGTACTCACCGATACTCATATGCCACGCACAACCTCTCACGCAAACATGCAAAACACCTATCATATCAAAGGTTCAAACATGCTTGCCTGGTTCGGAGAAGTCGGAGTCTAGCTCGGCGAAGTTCGCGGCTCCGTCACCTCTTCCGGAACCTACGGCATAACGAAGACGGGCACTAACGTGAAAACCAACGCGTGCATAAAAACTTCTCCAAAAAATTTCCAAATAAATCCCATAAAAAACTAGATAAAACTTTAAGACTGTCAGAAAAAGAATCACTCAAAAATCACTTTTTGTTAAAAAGTTATAAAGGTTTCTGTCGAGGGATTCATCTGTAATGAAACAGAAAAGTTCCAGGGTTTAAACTGAGAAAACAGAAAACGCTTCGGAAAGAAACGCGCCAGCTCAAAAGGGAAAACGTATTTTGCCCGAAGGCGCCAACAGAAAACGTTTTGAGGGGGAAGAGAATAGAGGCTGACATGGGGGGGTCCACATGTCAGGTTTAAAAAGCTCGCCGGCGCCCGAAGACTGCGTTGGACGCCGGCGTCGAACCACGGCGAATCAGGGAGATCGGAAGGTACCAAGAGCTTCAGCGTGTACTTCCGCGTCGGTGGGTGGTGGACTCGATCGACGGAGAGCACCACGTCGACGGCGACACTTTCTCCGGCGGACGGCGGCTCGGGTGATGGTGGGGAACTCCAGTGGTGAGCTGCAAACCTCGAATTGAAGCGCGGGTCAGAAGGAGGGATGCACTAGAGAGCTACTGGCAAGAAATGGGAGGCAGAGGTGCACACACGGGAGCGAATCGAGCTGGATCCCGTGGCGGGTCGCGGCGGCCGGAGTTGAGGAAGGAGACCTCCTCGGGGCTCTTCCAGTGGCTAGGCAGGGTCTTGGTGGAGTGCAGAGGTGGTGTGGGTTCGTGTTGAAGCTCGGGGCCTCTATTTATAGGCAGATCGAGGGAGTGGCCGTGAACGGGGTTGCTCCGGCGAGCGATTACGGGGAGGCAGTGGTTGGGCAGGGGGTTTGAGTGGCCGGGCAGCATCAGGGAGGTTTACTGGTGTCGTTCCACTGCTAAACTGGGTTGGTCTTGGCGTAATGGCGTCGGTCCATGGTGGGGTGGCCGCACGGGTACGACGGCGGCAGAGAGCGCGCTCCGCGCCCTGCGGTTCACGACGAGAGTGGCAGCGTGTTCTGGGGAGTGGAAGGCCACACGGCGAGCTCCGGTGGCTTGGGCGGCACTGGGTGGCGCCGTCTGCGCCGCGCCTCTCTCTGGCGGCCGCAAAGCCGCCGCTGGCGTCGGTCACGGGGCGGCGCACCTCCTCCTACTCGTCGCCGACGTCCGCAAGGCTCCAGGGGATCGTGCGGCGCAGGAACAAGGGGGAGGGGACGGGGAACACGGCGACAACACGGCACTCTCGTGATCGACAACCGTCTCTGAAGAAAACGACAGTGCACTGAAACTGTTTCTGAACTTAACTGAACAATGACAGTAACAGTGTCCATTAGGTGTTCGACAGAATGATTTGGCAAGGAGAAATTTTTTCCTGGGGCTGGGACTTGGTGAGGTGACCACTCAATGCACCCAAAGGCTGCCTGATTTTACTCAGAATTTTTGGAGAAAGGTTTGAATGAATTTCACCAAATTTGACAAATCTGGTCCAAACTTGCAGCAAGT
The DNA here is from genome assembly GCF_002575655.3 of Aegilops tauschii subsp. strangulata. Lineage (NCBI taxonomy): Eukaryota > Viridiplantae > Streptophyta > Magnoliopsida > Poales > Poaceae > Aegilops > Aegilops tauschii. Next base: position 269,575,024 of record NC_053037.3, on the reverse strand, counting down.
ATAGTTTGAAAAATTTGAACTGAAGACCAGGGGATCTTCATGGATCTTGGTTGAGGGTTCAAAGGACTAGGAAGGGAAAAAGGTTTGGGGGCAAAAATCAAGACAGAAATGGTAGCTCCTTTGTAAATCTCCAAGGGCTAGAATATAAGACAGAAATTGATTTGATAAGATTTAAATGGAAAAATAATTATATGGAGAGGTTCAACTTGCTGGATTAGATGCAAGACATGATCCAAAGATGAGGGAAGGTTTAGGAGAGTGGATTTGCACTAAGGCCATGGCAAGAGGGAATTGTTGAAAGTGGTAAAGGATTTTTCCAAAAGCCATAGTGCATTTTCAAAGGGATTTTCAAAAGCCATTTTCCCCAAATGAAAAGCACTTTGTCTTGAGTCCACATAAAAGGCAAGGACCTCCAAGACCAAAAACAAGTCTTGGGTGAATCCAAATAAAACTCTTGGCATAAAAAAATATTTTGAAAGGGGAGAGTTCCTTTGAAGAAAAATTTAAATCACCTCCCTCAAGTCAAATAAAATCTTTTGAAAAATCCAAATAAAAATTTGGGTGTCACAAAAGGTGCATCTCCGAGGAGGAGGGGCGGCAACTCTTGGCAGAAATTCATGCCGGTCTTGGTGGGCACCACGCCGCAGCCCGGGCACTTGTCACCAAGGCCTTCCGGACAGGATTTTATTGGCCTACGGCTCGAGCAGACGCACAGGAGCTCGTCCAGCGCTGCGTTGGATGCCAACTCTTTGCCAACCAAAGCCATATGCCCCAACCGCCCTACAAACAATCCCCATGACATGGCCCTTTGCGGTCTGGGGCTTGGACATGGTCGGACCCCTTAAAGGGGGAAGCCATAGGAAAAAATATCTGCTGGTCATGGTGGACAAATTCACCAAGTGGATAGAGACTAAACCAGTTAAAAAGGCCGAGTCCGGACCGGTGATTGCATTTATATCCGATGTGGTGCATCGTTATGGTGTCCCGCATAACATCATCACTGATAACGGTTCCAATTTCATAGCCGATGAGGTGAAAACCTGGTGTGCTAATCTGGGCATTAAGCTCGATTACGCCTCTGTCTACCACCCAAAAAAAACGGTCAAGTCGAGCGAGCCAATGGTCTTATTATGAGCGGCATCAAACCCAGGCTAGTGCGGTCTTTGAAAGAATCAGACAAGCACTGGGTCGAGGAGCTCGACTCCGTACTCTGGGGGCTGCGGACCACGCCCAACCGTACTACCGGATACACACCTTTCTTCATGGTGTACGGTGCAGAGGCCGTATTGCCCTGCGATATTATACATGACTCACCTTGAGTGCGTATGTACGAAGAGAAAGAGGCCGAGTTGGATCGGCAGGACAGCCTAGACGCCCTGGAGGACGAGCGCGACGTTGCCAAAGCCCGTTCGGCATTTTATCAATAGCAGGCCCGAAGATATCAAAGCAGAGAAGTACGTGCCAAGACTTACAACGTTGGCGAACTTGTTCTACGCTTGCCGGAGAAGAAAAATGACAAACTCAAGCCCAAATGGGAGGGTCCCTTCATAATCGACGAAGTCCTTACTGGCGGAGCGTACCGTCTTCGTGATGCATCAGACAATCGCCTAGAGCCGAACCCCTGGAACGCGGCCAGACTCCGAAGGTTTTATGCCTAGCGCCGAATTCTTTGTTCGTCCCCTTCTCCCCTGTAGTTTCCATTACTTTTTCTCTCTTTTCCACCTTTATTTTTTTTGCTTTATATCTCTCATATGGCTCGACCGAACACCGCTCACGTACACATCTTTACATATGTACGTCCACTATACCTAGGGGCTTCTTGAACAGAAGCTTGTTAACATTATTTGGCGAGCGTCAAGCTCATCATACATACGCGTTTTTCCCGTGTGTCTTTTCTTCACCATTATATGCATCGATATGACTTCAGTTTTGGCCAGGCTGGGTTGCCTGGCTCCTGTGCTTACCCCTACGTTCCCGATTGTTCGGCTAGGTGGTAAAGGGAGCACCTCTACGATTGTTACTGCCGGGTCATCCGGACGTGTACCTCAGACTGGGTGAAGCCGAAAGCTAGCGTTCTTAAGGGAATATTTGATCGGTGGATGAAAAATATTCTTTGCACTCACTCTATTATGAACCCCCAGAAGCTATACACACTGTGATTTTTACATCACAATTCGGACATGTCTACTAATGCATGCACACCCAGGGAAAGGAACCCTTAACGGAACTATTCTCCCTGGAAGATGTTTCTTACAATCTCAATGTAATATAACATAACTAGCCGGATACAACTTGTCTGTTCAAGCAACTATGACCCCTACGCTTAGTTTTCCACGCATACCCCGGCCTGTTCGGCTGTGACGGTATTCGGAAACACTCCGCGCCTTTGGGTCCGGAGGTTGATGCGAAAAGGTCTGCCATGACAAATGATATACAATTCAGTTAGAATTCCACATGGTGAGGAAAGTACATAGTCACTTGGACTCAAACACTTCCTCCTCTATACCATCTAACAGGCAGTCTAACATACAATCCTGTTGGGAATATTTGGCGGCCACCTCTACTTGGTCATATACTAAACTAACGGGAATTTCTTCCCCATTTGGCCCTAACAGTCCAACCTGGGCCATTTGATTCGGATTCAGCTTGGTATATCGTGTTTTCACCATGGACCAGGCCTCTTGCGCACCCTCTTGGCAGGCCAATATCTTCCATAATCGGATACGCCGCCGCGCTCCCTTGAACAGCTCTACAAGCTCCTCCATACTTCCTGGAGGGGAGGCGGATGGCCATAAGGCCTTGGCAACACTTCGCATGGCCAGCCGAGCATGCTCGTGCACCTGCGACAGTCTTTGCAGCAAATCACCTGCCGATCCGGACACCTCCTCTTCAGGATGGCCCGTCAATATACCTGCAAACATAGCTATATCAGTTCCATTTATCTCCGAACTACTTAACACAAAAAAATAAGTTCGAAAACATACTGAATATGCCACCCCGCAGCTTCTGGTTCTCCTTCACGGAGTCGGCTAGCTGGGCCCGCACATCTTTCAACTCTTCACCCAACTTAGTGTTGGAATCATGTAGATTATTTTTCTTGTCCCTGACGCGGGTCAGCACACGCTTGCCTGCGGCGTGTTGCCTCTTTGCCTCTCTTTCTCCCTCTTGGGCAATCTTCAACTTCTTCTCAAGTTGATCAGGCGACCCTAGTATGCGATCAGTGGTAGCATTAGCACAGTTGGTATACAATTATTGTTCCTCAATGGAGGGGAATGTTACCAGTGGACAGCTTCTTGAAGCCTTCCAGTTCGGCGGCGCAGCATTTAGCTGCGCCCGACACTGTTCCAGTTCTTGGGTTAGCAGGTTGTTCTTCCTTGTAAGAACCTGGTGATACAACGGTCCTTAAATCAGTTGTACCAACTGCTCTCAGTCCCGGGGGCTACTGGCATATGGATACCCTATTCAGACAAAGAAAACTTACCCGCACGTCTGTTAAATGCTGCTTGGTGGCTCTACTAAGCCCGTTTCGAGCAGCCCGGATGTACGCATCAGCCGACCTGAAGGCATTGAATGCCTCTTCCGAGAATTCAGGGTCTCGTAAAATAGCCCTACAGCACCGATGATTCATGGCGCTCTCCACTTCCGAGTTGGTAACGGACATATTCTCCGAACCCTCGGCCGAAGGACAGTCCGGCACCGTGCCAATATCGGCTTCCGCCTCTCAAATGGGGTCTAAATCCCGGGCGCTGGGAGTACGGCCGGCTGGACCCCCGGACTTAGTCCGGTGAACCTTTTTCCTGATACCAAACAGACGTACAAGTTATAGTTGGATGTGACTACTAAAGTATACCTTCAAATCCTTACCTCTTTGGCGAGGGACCGGCCGTGTCTTCTCCGACCTTCCTTTTGGAAGCCTTGCTCGGCGCCGGAGCCGCTATCTTTGGAGCTGCCCCCGGAGTAGCATGACGCGCCGAACGCCTCCCCCGTGGAGCGCGAGATAGTGTGATGGGTGAGGCAGTGCGAGGAAGCTCTTGCGAGTGAGATCTACTCTTAATGACTTACGTGGGAAGCAGGAAGAAGAACAGGGTAATCGACGATAATGGCCACTTCCGTGCCATCGTAGCTCGCCTGGTAAAACACCCCTCCCGCGAGTACCACGGATATATCCGGATCTTCTTCGAACCCAGGATCCAGCTCCCGATTGTGGTTCTCAGGCTGTGGGGCGGGGCTGTGAAACCCCTCGGAGATTTTTCGCCAATGCTGTTATAAGCGGATTAGAAATTTATCAAAGGTAATTCGGGAGGCAGAGTGAGTAGAGCAGAAGGACTGGGGCTTACCCAACTGGGAAGATTATACATAGAATATCCATCTCTGCGATTGATGCAAATAAATTCCTCTTCCTCCCCTTTGAATAGCTCGGCCAGTATCTTGGCTAGAGCGGCAGGAGTGTCCAGACCTTTCTGACCACAGCGGGAGGCGTCGTCCTCCCTGTTGTAGTGCCACATCGGGAGCCCTCTATATTGAAGCGGCTGAACCCCTCGCACTAGGGAGACCGCCATCTCATGACCGGTTTTCCAATAAAATATTTATTGAGAAACCGACCCCTTTTACGGACCAGTAGAGAAGAATTCCTTCTCACGGTAGACAATTTCTTGATCACAGAAGAAAATACCAGGAGTACTGAATATAATACAAGGTTGAGCGGAGACTGCTCAACAATTTATTACAAACACGCCAATAATACATAAAGGCGGATAGGGTGGCCTAACTACTAACTCACGATAAAAGCGGTGGTGGAAATATCACAGTGAAGTGGGTGACATGACTCCTGAATCTAACAGCTCTTCGAGCGTCGGAGTGAGGCTCGAGGAGACTTATTGAGGGTGGCGGAAGCGTATATAATACAAGTGACCAATATCCAGGATCGCACGGGGCTGACTGGGACTCCTCTAGGCGTCGGACTCACTATCAAACTCTTCATCCATGAGATCGCCTTCGTCAACATCTGGCCAAAACAACAAGCCAGGTGAGTACTATGAAAGTACTCGCAAGACAGTTCGGACATAAGATATAAAAAATGTAAACATGATGCATATGAACAGATTAACAAGCGCACTCAGACATTGAGATAACAATGCATGGGAAACAAAAGAGAAGTCGGGCGGTAGTCCTCCCGAAATCCCAAAGTAATACTGAGGGCCAAACTAGGGTCTGAATGACTCCTCGAAAGGAAACAAAATAATTAACAATGCCGCAGTCGGGCATCAAGGCGACACCACATAAACGGCTTATAATAGAATATAAATGACAGTGCGTGCCACAGTCGGACGTCTGAGCGACATCGCATAAAGGGCTTATATCAAAAGTAAATAACAAGAGTGCCACAGTCGGACGTCTCAGCGACATCACATAAAGGGCTTATATTTCACAACTCGATATCTCAATAGCTCAAGAATTTAAATCATTCCAAGGGCATAATCAGGTATGAAATAAACAACAGGGTTAGTCCATCCACGGAATAACGTTCAACCAATTTACCACTCAAACTTGTTCACCGGGGAAAATACCACGAGGATTTGACACAGACATGGATACACTGATCACGGTCCTTGATCATGGATACGACGACTCAGAAGGATTTGACTCTGCAGAGTTTGTACTTTAACCACAGCCAACGGATTTCAGTAGTCACGGGGACTAGTTCCATTTACGGTGTTTTGGAAGAAACTCATCTAACCAGTACACACCCATTCAACATTCCGAAGCCAGGAATCACCCTCGGCAACGTTCAAGAAAAACTTTGAGACGGGGAGGCTACAACCTCGCGTAGCATGGGATCAAATTTATATACGCGCGCTCTAAGGGGTACCCCCCTCTAGGTCCCAACCGGAAACACCCATGCCCCCTGACCGGATGACTGGCTTTAATCCAGGGCCATGGAACCCTCATCCCGGCCCCTCTATTTGGTGTGTACATGGAAAGAGGTTAACAACTTACTAAACCGTATCCTCTGCAGAAAACATGTGGTAGCACGAAAGGGAAAGAACGGTAACGTGACTCAGTCCACGTTAACGTCGGAGTTATCGTATGTCGTAAGGCTGGTATGCTACAACAATACCACCTTACTGCCTTTCATGTCACCACATGACTAGGCCATCTCTCATCAGAGATCATAGTAACTACGGAACACACGGATAGTTGCCTCACATGCAACGAGATACTCACCGATGCTCATATGCCATGCACAAACCATTCAAGCAAACATGCAAAACACCTATCATATCAAAGGTTCAAATATGCTTGCGTGGTTCGGAGAAGTCGGAGTCTAGCTCGGCGAAGTTCGCGGCTCCGTCACCTCTTCCGGAACCTACGGTATAGCGAAAATGTATACTAACGTGAAAATCAACGCGTGCATAAAAGTTGTTCCAAATTTTTTCCAAATAAATGCTATAAAAAACTAGACAGAAATACAAGACTGACAGAAAAAGAATCACTCAAAAATCATCTTCTATTAAAAAGTTATAAGGGTTTTAGTCCAGGGACTAATCTGTGATGAATCAGAAAAGATCCAGGGACTTAACTGAGAAAGCAGAAAACGGTTCGGAAAGAAAAGCGCCAGCCCAAAGGGGAAAACGTATTTGCCCGAAGGCGCCAACAGAAAACGTTTCGAGGGAGAGAAAGAAGAGAGGCTGACGGGGAGGTCCCACATGTCAGGTTTAAAATCTCGCCGGCGCCCGAAGGCTACGGTGGTCGCCGGCGTCGAACCACGGCGAGACAGGGAGATCGGAGGGTACCAAGAGGTTTAGCGTGTCCTTCCGCGTCGGTGGGTGGTGGACTTGGTCGACGGAGAGCACCACGTCGACGGCGACACTTTCTCCGGCGGACGGTGGCTCGGGCGATGGTGGAGAACTCCGGTGGGTGCTGCAAACTCCAAATTGAAGCGCGGGTCAGCAGAGTGGATGCACTAGAGAGCTAATGGCAAGAGTTGAGGAGTAGGGGTGCACGCACGGGAGCGAATCGAGCTGGGTCCCGTGGCGGGTCGCGGCGGCCGGAGTTGGGGAAGAAGGCTCCCTCGGGGTTCTTCCAGTGGCTTGGCGTGGTGTTGGAGGTGTGCAGAGGTGGTGTGGGTTCGAGTTCGAGCTCGGGGCCTCTATTTATAGGCGATTCGAGGGGGTGGCCGTGAACGGGAAATCTCCGGCGAGCGATTACGGCGAGGCAGGGGTTGGGCAGGGAGTTTAAGAGGCTAGGTATCAACAGTGAGAATTACTGGTCCCGTTCCACTGCTAAACCTCGGTCGGGCAAGGCGTAACGGCGCCGGTCCTCGACGGGGCGGCCGTACGGGCACGGCGGCGGCAGAGAGCGCGCTCCGCGCCTAGCAGTTCACGACGAGGGTGGCAGCATGCACGGGGGAGTGGAAGGCCACGCGGCGGCCTCCGGTGGCTTGGGCGGTGCTGGACGGCGCCGTCTATGTTGCGCCTCTCTCTGGCGGCCGCAAAGCCACCGCTGCCGTCGGTTACGGGGTGGCGCACCTCCTCCTGCTCGTCGCCGACGTCCGCAAGCCTCCAGGCGATCATGCGGCGCAGAGGACAAGAAGGAAGGGATGGGGAGCAAGGCGCCACCGCGGCACTGGCGAGATCGACGTCGGGCTCTGAAGAAGACGACAGTAGCTCTGAAACTGTATCTCTGAATTTTCTGAACTTGACATTGACAGTGCTCTGCAGGTGTTCGACGAAATGATTTGGCAAGGAGAAAGTTTTTTCTAGAGCTGGGACTTGGTGAGGTGACCTCTCAATGCACCCAGAGGCTGCCTGAATTTTCTCAGATTTTTAGGAGGAGGATTCAAATGAATTTCATCAAATTTGGGAAATAAGGTCCAAACTTGCAGCAAGTATAGTTTGAAAAATTTGAACTGGAGACCAGTGGATCTTCATGGATCCTGGTTGAGGGTTTAAAGGACTAGCTAGGGGAATTGGTTTGGAGACAAAACTCAAGGCAGAAAGGGTAGCTCCTTTGTAAATCTCCAAGAGCTAGAATAGAAGGCAGAAATAATTTTTGATAAGAAATAAATGGAAACAAAAATATGGAGAGGTTCAACTTGCTGGATTTGAAGTATATCAAGACTCATAGATGGGGAAAGGCTTATGGGAGGGGACTTACACTTAGGTCATGGCAAGAGGGATTTTTGAAAAGGGGAGAAGATCACTCCAAATGCCATAGGGCTATTTAAAAGATTTTCAAAAGAAATTTTCCCAAGTGAAAAGCATTTGGTTTTGAGTCCACACAAGAAGGAAAAACCTCCAAGACCAAAATCAAGTCTTGGGTGAATCCAAAACAAAACACTTGTCATAAAAAATATATTTTGAGAGGGAGAGTTCTTTAGAAGAAAAATTTAAATCACCTCCCTCAAATCAAATAAAAGTTTGAAAAAGCCAAATAAAATTTTGGGTGTCACAACACCTACCCCCTTAGGAAAAATCTCGTCCTCGAGATTTCAGCTGATCCTCAAATAGATATGGATACTCTGCCTGGAGAAAATCTTCCCTTTCCCATGTAGCTTCATCCTCGGTGTGGTTGCTCCACTGAACCTTGAAATTTTTTGTTGTTTTCTGACGGGTCCTCCTTTCAGACTCTTCCAATATCTTTACTGGCCGCTCTCTGTAGGTGAGGTCTGGTTGCACATCAATGACTTCATGAGATACATGCTTCTCCGGGTTACTTACACATTTTCTCAATTGTGAGACGTGGAACACGTCATGGACGTCTGACAGGTCCTTGGGTAGGTCTAGTTTGTAGGCCACTGTGCCCCTTCGTGCAACTATATAGAATGGTCCAATAAATCTCGGGGCTAGCTTCCCCTTAATTTTGAACCATTGCAGGCCCCTCATAGGAGACACTCGGAGGTATACGAAATCACCGGGTTCAAAGCTGACCTCACGATGTTTTTGATCGTAATAGCTCTTTTGTCAGCTTTGGGTTGTCTTGAGTCTGTCCTTGATCTGCTTAACCTTCTCCTCGGACTCCTTGAGCATGTCTGGGCCGAAGATACGACTATCACCTGTTTCTGACCAATTCAGTGGGGTACGACACCTCCGTCCGTACAATGCTTCAAAGGGTGCCATTTGTAAGCTGGCTTGGTAACTGTTGTTGTAAGCAAACTCGGCATACGACAAACTTTCTTCCCAACTGGATTCATAGGTGAGCACACAGGCTCTCAGCATGTCCTCTAGGATTTGGTTCACGCGTTTCGTTTGTCCATCAGTCTGAGGGTGGTATGCTGTACTGAAAGCTAGTTGCGTGCCCAGAGCTTGTTGCAGGTGATCCCAAAATTTAGAGACAAATTGAGTGCCTCGGTCGGATATTATAGTCTTTGGGACTCCATGCAAACAAACTATACGGGAGAGATATAGCTTGGCTAGCCTTTGAGTGGAGTAGGTCGTCTTCACGGGAATGACATGTGCTACCTTGGTTAGCCTATCCGTGATGACCCATATGGCATCATTTCCGTGTTGCGATCGAGGTAGTCCAACGATGAAGTCCATTCCAATTTCATCCCATTTCCACTCAGGTATCCTGTTTGGCTGGAGTAGCCCTGCTGGCTTTTGATGCTCGGCCTTAATGCGCTGACAGGAATCGCAACAAGCAATGAATGCTGCTATATCCCTTTTCATACCGTGCCACCAAAATCTTTCCTGAATGTCTTTGTACATTTTGGTTCCTCCAGGGTGGATCGAGTATGGAGAGGTGTGGCTTTCGGTTAGGATTTGTTGCTTGAGTTCCTCAATGTTAGGTACGCAAAGTCTGTCCCCGTACCATAATACTCCTTCACTGTCCGTGACGAACTCTGAAGCCTTGCCAAGGTTCATTTTCCTCTTTATACCCTCGATGCTGGGATGTCCCTGCTGGGCCTTCTTAATTTGTTCCACTAGGGTGGGTTGTATCTCCAGATTTGATACGGTGCCCTCAGAGACTAACACCATGTTGAGTCTAGCGAACTCCTGCTGAAACTCAGGCCTCAAGTTTTCTGGACTGTCGTTGTCCGGGCTGGGGTTCCGACTAAGAGCATCTGCCACTACATTTGCTTTCCCTGGATGGTAGTGAATGCCGACATCATAGTCTTTGACCAATTCCATCCAGCGTCGTTGGCGTAAATTTAGCTCTGGTTGTGTGAAAATATATTTAAGGCTCTTATGGTCCGTATATATTTCACAACGATTTCCCAACAGAAAGTGCCTCCACTCCTTGAGTGCATGGATGACCGCTGCTAGCTCCAAGTCATGTGTCGGATAATTCTCCTCATGCTTCCGTAGTTGCCTGGAAGCATACGCGACAACTTTGCCATTCTGCATCAGCATTCATCCGAGGCCTTTCCGAGATGCGTCACAATACACTTCAAAACTCTTGTGTATGTCTGGCACAGTTAAGACCGGTGCGGTTGTTAGTTTCTTCTTGAGTTCTTGGAAGCTTTTCTCGCATGCTTCCGTCCATACAAATTTCTTGTCTTTCTTGAGCAACTGTGTCATTGGTTTTGCCACAGTGGAGAATCCTTCAATAAATCTTCTGTAATATCCGGCCATTCCTAGGAAACTCCGCACATCTGTCACGTTGGCTGGTGGTTTCCAGTCAAGTATGGCTTTGACCTTTTCTGGGTCTACGGCCACGCCTTCTTGGTTTAATATATGGCCTAGGAAACCAACTTGCCTTAGCCAAAATTCACACTTGCTAAATTTGGCGTACAATTGATGTTTCCTTAATTCTCCCAAAACAATTCTGAGATGCTCAACATGCTCTTCTGGTGTCCTTGATTATACCAGAATATCATCAATGAATACCACGACAAATTTGTCCATGAATTTCATAAACACTTTGTTCATGAGGTGGACGAAATATGCGGGGGCGTTCGTCAGTGCAAACGGCATTACTGTGAACTCATATAATCCGTATCTGGAGGTGAATGCTGTTTTAGGGATATCTTCTGTCCGTACTTTTAATTGATGATATCCCGATCTCAAATCAAATTTTGAGAACACCTTGGCTTGAGCAAGCTGGTCAGACAAATCATTTATCCGTGGCATCGGATATTTGTTTTTGATGGTGACCATATTGAGAGCTCGATAGTCTATACACAATCTCAGTGTCCCATCCTTTTTCTTGGCGAATAATACTGGCGAACCCCAAGGTGAGGAGTTGGCTCGAATAAATCCTTTGTCTAGTAATTCCTTTATCTGCTTCTTCAATTCTACCAATTCTGAGGGTGCCATTCTATAAGGTTTCTTATAGATGGGAGTGGTGCCAGGTGCTAGTTCAATGCTGAACTCTATCTCTCGGTCTGGTGGCATGCCTGGTAGTTCTTCAGGAAATACGTCTGGAAACTCGCACACCACTGGAACTTTTCTCAATTCTGAAATGTCCACTTTGTTCAGCTTTGGTTGTCGTGACCGTGGTCTCTCTTGAGTGGTAACTTTTATTGTCTTGCCGTGATGGTGAGTGAGAATCACGGTCTGATTGAAACAGTTAATAAATCCCTTGTTGGTGGTCAACCAGTCCATCCCTAGGATGACATCCAGTCCTTTATTTTCCAACACGATGAGATTAGCCTGAAACTTTAGTCCTTCAAACTCAATGATCACTCCTTGGCAGTAACTCTGAGTGATCTGCTTATTTCCAGGGGACTTGATGATCATAGATTTTTCCAAGGGAAGTATCGGAAAACCATGTTGCAAAACAAAACTCTTCGAAACGGACGAGTGAGAAGCTCCAGAATCAAACAAAACCGTGGCAGGTACTGTGTTGACAGGGAACGTACCGAGCACGATGTCTGGGGCATTCTGCGCTTCTTCTCTGGTCACATGGTTCAGGTGACCCTTCCTGTGGTTGTTGTTGGGATTGAAATTGTTGCGCTTGGGGGCTGGATTGTTCCCACCATTGTTCGGGTCGGGGGCCGAGTCCCTTGGCTTTGGGCACTGTTTGGCATAGTGCCCTTCTTCACCACAAGCATAGCAAGTGACCCCTGGACGGTATGTGAAGTCCTTGTCCCTGGAATGAAACTGTCTGGTTGGCCTTAGATCAGTAGTCGTGGATTTTCTTGCTTCAACCCTCTGAACATCAGTCTTGCTTCGGTTGTTGCGAGCAAGAGTCATCTTGTCCCTCTTTCGCTTACGAATGTCTTCCAGACTACGGTGCTCATTCTCCAAGGTAATGGCTTTGTCAACCAGAGTTTTGAAATCTGGAAAAGTGTGTACGACCAGTTGGCATCGTAGTGCTGGCGCCAGGCCGTCCAAAAACTTTTCCATCCTTTTGTTCTCAGTCATATGCTCATCGTAGGCATAACGAGATAGCTGGGTAAACTGACCGTTGTATTCTGTCACTGACATGCCTCTTTGCTTGAGGTCATCAAATTCTCTTTTCTTGATTTTTATGATGCTCCTGGGGATGTGTGCCCCACGAAAGCCTTCCTTAAACTCTTCCCAGGTGATGTTGTGTTCACTGGGATGCATGTGTAGGAAGTTTTCCCACCATGCTGCAGCTGCTCCAGTGAGGTAGTGAGGTGCATAAAGCACCTTCTCATGATCTGAACACTGAGCAATAATCAGCTTTCTTTCGATGTCACGAAGCCAATCATCGGCTTCAAGTGGCCTATCAGTGTGAGCAAACGTTGAAGGGCATGTCTTCTGCAGTTCAGACAACTTGGAGTGTGCTTGGTATGGCTCACGGTGATTCCCCATATTGATGACGTGATTCATCATTTCTTGGTGTTGCTGTTGGCTTTGTTCGAAAAGGCGGCATACTTGAGATAAGGCTGCTTCGCTGTCCTGTTGACTAGACTGTCCCTGAGTGAAGTTGTTGCTGGTCTGTGTTCCATAAACTTCTTCTGGTTGATTGGGTACGGAATGAGTCCACGGACGAGACATTTTCCACTCCGGGGTATTATTTTGCAAAACTCATGAGAAGAACTGTGTGGCACAAGGAAAATCTTGCAAAGGCAAAAATTTAAGAGACCTCAAGATTTTTTCAAGAAAACATAAACGATTTCGCACGGAGAAGGACCGCTTAGCACAAATCTTACACGTGAAACGCAAACATACGATACATCACTCAGGATGTGCGTACACATTCCTGACATGTTATTTAGACTAGCATACTCCTCCGGAAAGCAGCGTACACAACTACTACAAACTAACGTACAAATAAAACATAACATACATGCAGGCACAACGCGCGGCCACTCAGCGCTCTCAGTCGGAGATGGTGACGATGTCCTTCCCCTTGCCGAGGGTAAGACCCAGCGGTGTAGGAGACTCAACCTCCACCTCCTCCCTAGTAGGCTCCAGGCGCGTAGCACTGCGCTGAGGTGATGGCGTGGGTGCGACAGGCGGCAGTGCGGGTGTGGCAGGCGGTGCAGCTCTGACTGGAGTGGGAGCGATGACTCGGTCGAACTCCTTAGTGGTACGTAGACGGCGAGCAGTAGCCAAAATGGCCAGTGCATATGATGCTAAGGACGAGACGAAAGTCAGTGGCATTGCCATGTGGAGAAGCTCCTTCCTGCTGGCAGGACCGCCCCGAACTAAGTCCATGCGGGCAGCCACAAGATCGTCCACGAGGTTGTCGAAAGATTCCTCCAGAGCTTTGAGATACTCCACAACCATCTCAATGGCTTCATCTCGCTCTCCCCTATGGCAGGCGAATGCATAGTGACAAGTATATGGCACATGGCATGGGAGGTAGCGGTAGCGACGAGTCTTCATCATAGGAAGAATGTCCCGAAGGCGAGCTATCGCCTCACGGGCAGCCATCTGCATGGCCCTTCCCACAAAACGGAAGTGGCGAGATGCAGAACGTCCTCCCTTGAATTGCACCACGGCCTGGTGCATAGACACGTCGTCGCTGAGCTTGTGCTGGTAGAGCGTGAACTCCGGACGAGTCGCTGGCCCGATCGCGAGCCTGGTGATGGAGACGAGGAGCTTGACAAACCCCTCGGGCACGTTAGTGAACACCCGAGTCTCGCAGTTGTTGCCAGCCATCTACAAAAGTAGGCAAAAATTCTGAGTAGTCAAGTCATAAATTTATGATGACCAACAGAAAATAGCTACATTTGCAAAATGCTGAAAGAGCACTAAAGACGCTAATAACCGATTAGCGATCGCACCTAGTGGCTTCCTACAGTCAGCCTGGCTCTGGTACCAAGCTTGTCACGACCGGTTTTCCAATAAAATATTTATTGAGAAACCGACCCCTTTTATGGACCAGTAGAGAAGAATTCCTTCTCACGGGTAGACAATTTCTTGATCACAGAAGAAAATACAAGGTGTACTGAATATAATACAAGGTTGAGCGGAGACTGCTCAACAATTTATTACAAACACGCCAATAATACATAAAGGCGGATAGGGTGGCCTAACTACTAACTCACGATAAAAGCGGTGGTGGAAATATCACAGTGAAGTGGGTGACATGACTCCTGAATCTAACAGCTCTTCGAGCGTCGGAGTGAGGCTCGAGGAGACTTACTGAGGGTGGCGGAAGCGTATATAATACAAGTGACCAATATCCAGGATCGCACGGGACTGACTGGGACTCCTCTAGGCGTCGGACTCACTATGAAACTCTTCATCCATGAGATCGCCTTCGTCAACATCTGGCCAAAACAACAAGCCAGGTGAGTACTATGAAAGTACTCGCAAGACAGTTCGGACATAAGATATAAAAAATGTAAACATGATGCATATGAACAGATTAACAAGCGCACCCAGACATTGAGATAACAATGCATGGGAAACAAAAGAGAAGTCGGGCGGTAGTCCTCCCGAAATCCCAAAGTAATACTTAGGGTCAAACGAGGGTCTGAATGACTCCTCGAAAGGAAACAAAAGAATTAACAATGCCGCAGTCGGGCGTCAAGGCGACACCACATAAAGGGCTTATAATAGAATATAAATGACAGTGCGTGCCACAGTCGGACGTCTGAGCGACATCACATAAAGGGCTTATATCAAAAGTAAATAACAAGAGTGCCACAGTCGGACGTCTGAGCGACATCACATAAAGGGCTTATATCAAAACTAAATAACAAGAGTGCCACAGTCGGACGTCTGAGCGACATCACATAAAGGGCTTATATTTCACAACTCGATATCTTAGTAGCTCAAGAATTTAAATCATTCCAAGGGCATAATCAGGTATGAAATAAACAACAGGGTTAGTCCATCCACGGAATAACGTTCAGCCAATTTACCACTCAAACTTGTTCACCGGGGAAAATACCACGAGGATTTGACACAGACATGGATACACTGATCACGGTCCTTGATCATGGATACGACGACTCGGAAGGATTTGACTCTGCAGAGTTTGTACTTTAACCACAGCCAACGGATTTCAGCAGTCACGGGGACTAGTTCCGTTTACGGTGTTTTGGAAGAAACTCATCTAACCAGTACACACCCATTCAACATTCCGAAGCCAGGAATCACCCTCGGCAACGTTCAAGAAAAACTTTGAGACGGGGAGGCTACAACCTCGCGTAGCATGGGATCAAATTTATATACGCGCGCTCTAAGGGGTGCCCCCCTCTTGGTCCCAACCGGAAACACCCATGCCCCCTGACCGGATGACTGGCTTTAATCCAGGGCCATGGAACCCTCATCCCGGCCCCTCTATTTGGTGTGTACACGGAAAGAGGTTAACAACTTACTAAACTGTATCCTCTGCAGAAAACATGTGGTAGCACGAAAGGGAAAGAACGGTAACGTGACTCAGTCCACGTTAACGTCGGAGTTATCGGATGTCGTAAGGCTGGCATGCTACAACAATACCACCTTACTGCCTTTCATGTCACCACATGACTAGGCCATCTCTCATCAGAGATCACAGTAACTACGGAACACACGGATAGTTGCCTCACATGCAACGAGATACTCACCGATGCTCATATGCCATGCAGAAACCATTCAAGCAAACATGCAAAACACCTATCATATCAAAGGTTCAAACATGCTTGCCTGGTTCGGAGAATTCGGAGTCTAGCTCGGCGAAGTTCGCAGCTCCGTCACCTCTTCCGGAACCTACGGTGTAGCGAAAATGTATACTAACGTGAAAATCAACGCGTGCATAAAAGTTGTTCCAAATTTTTTCCAAATAAATACTATAAAAAACTAGACTGAAATACAAGACTGAAAGAAAAAGAATCACTCAAAAATCATCTTCTAATAAAAAGTTATAAGGGTTTTAGTCCAGGGAGTAATCTGTGATGAAACAGAAAAGATCCAGGGACTTAACTGAGAAAACAGAAAACGGTTCGGAAAGAAAAGCGCCAGCCCAAAGGGGAAAACGTATTTGCCCGAAGGCGCCAACAGAAAACGTTTCGAGGGAGAGAAAGAAGAGAGGCTGACGGGGAGGTCCCACATGTCAGGTTTAAAATCTCGCCGGCGCCCGAAGGCTGCGGTGGTCGCCGGCGTCGAACAACGGCGAGACAGGGAGATCGGAGGGTACCATGAGGTTCAGCGTGTCCTTCCGCGTCGGTGGGTGCTGGACTTGGTCGTCGGAGAGCACCACGTCGACGGCGACACTTTCTCCGGCGGACGGTGGCTCGGGCGATGGTGGAGAACTCCGGTGGGTGCTGCAAACTCCAAATTGAAGCGCGGGTCAGCAGAGTGGATGCACTAGACAGCTACTGGCAAGAGTTGAGGGGTAGGGGTGCACGCACGGGAGCGAATCGAGCTGGGTCCCGTGGCGGGTCGCGGCGGCCGGAGTTGGGGAAGAAGGCTCCCTCGGGGCTCTTCCAGTGGCTTGGCGTGGTGTTGGAGGTGTGCAGAGGTGGTGTGGGTTCGAGTTCGAGCTCGGGGCCTCTATTTATAGGCGATTCGAGGGGGTGGCCATGAACGGGAAATCTCCGGCGAGCGATTACGGCGAGGCAGGGGTTGGGCAGGGAGTTTAAGAGGCTAGGTATCAACAGTGAGAGTTACTGGTCCCGTTCCACTGCTAAACCTCGGTAGGGCAAGGCGTAATGGCGCCGGTCCTCGACGGGGCGGCCGTACGGGCACGGCGGTGGCAGAGAGCGCGCTCCGCGCCTAGCAGTTCACGACGAGGGTGGCAGCATGCACGGGGAAGTGGAAGTCCACGCGGCGGCCTCCGGTGGCTTGGGCGGCGCTGGACGGCGCCGTCTACGCTGCGCCTCTCTCTGGCGGCCGCAAAGCCGCCGCTGCCGTCGGTCACGGGGTGGCGCACCTCCTCCTACTCGTCGCCGACGTCCGCAAGCCTCCAGGCGATCGTGCGGCGCAGAGGACAAGAAGGAAGGGATGGGGAGCAAGGCGCCACCGCGGCACTGGCGAGATCGACGTGGGGCTCTGAAGAAAACGACAGTAGCTCTGAAACTGTATCTCTGAATTTTCTGAACTTGACATTGACAGTGCTCTGCAGGTGTTCGACGAAATGATTTGGCAAGGAGAAAAAAATTTCTGGAGCTGGGACTTGGTGAGGTGACCTCTCAATGCACCCAGAGGCTGCCTGAATTTTCTCAGATTTTTAGGAGGAGGATTCAAATGAATTTCATCAAATTTGGCAAATAAGGTCCAAACTTGCAGCAAGTATAGTTTGAAAATTTTGAACTGGAGACCAGTGGATCTTCATGGATCCTGGTTGAGGGTTCAAAGGACTAGCTAGGGAATTGGTTTGGAGACAAAACTCAAGGCAGAAAGGGTAGCTCCTTTGTAAATCTCCAAGAGCTAGAATAGAAGGCAGAAATAATTTTTGATAAGAAATAAATGGAAACAAAAATATGGAAAGGTTCAACTTGCTGGATTTGAAGTATATCAAGACTCATAGATGGGGAAAGGCTTATGGGAGGGGATTTACACTTAGGTCATGGCAAGAGGGATTTTTGAAAAGGGGAGAAGATCACTCCAAATGCCATAGGGTTATTTAAAAGATTTTCAAAAGAAATTTTCCCAAGTGAAAAGCATTTGGTTTTGAGTCCACACAAGAAGGAAAAACCTCCAAGACCAAAATCAAGTCTTGGGTGAATCCAAAACAAAACACTTGTCATAAGAAAAATATTTTGAGAGGGAGAGTTCTTTAGAAGAAAAATTTAAATCACCTCCCTCAAATCAAATAAAAGTTTGAAAAAGCCAAATAAAATTTTGGGTGTCACATGCCACTACCTCAACCATTGTTAATCCGGACTGGGCGAGCGTCTTTATCTTGCCTAGAAGCTGATGAACCTCCGCACTTTCATCCTCTTCAAGGCTCCGGGGATGCCAACTATGGCGTTTCTTTAGCGGGACGCTTGCAAATTCAGGGAGACCCTTTCGAACTGGGTCGGGAAGCGTGACGTCCTCAATATAGAACCATTCGGAAGGCCATTCCTTTGCTGCCCTCCTTGGTGTGCCGGACAGGTATCCGGTATCGGCGATGCGCCACACTTCGGCTCCGCCCACTTCAAATATTGACCCCTCGTGGTTGCGTGGGACAAGACAGAACAATTTTCTCCACAATTCGAAATGGGCATCAACACCCAGAAATAAGTCGCATAGAGCGACGTAACCTGCGATGTGGAGGATAGAGGCGGGATTGAAGTTGTGCAACTGGAGGCCATAATATTCCAAAAGCCCCCGGAGGAACGGATCGACGGGAAATCCAACGCCTCTTAGCAGGTAGGGGATGAAGTACACTCGCTCCCCCCGGATGGATTAGGGAAGTCCTCCGCCTGAGTCACTCCATTGAAGAAGGTCGACCCTACTCGGACAGGGACCAGATCCGCGGGTGGAAGAAATCCCTGCGTTTGCAACTTTGCTAGTTGACTATGAGTCACAGAGCACTTCTCCCACTCGCTTCTCTTTGGGCTGGAGCGGGAGGAGGAGCTAGGAACGCTAGCCATGATGGAATGGTTTCTCCTGGCAGTCTCCGGAGATTTTCTCGGCGCAGTGTTGCCTGGATCTAAGATCCAATATCTTTAAATAGGCGCTCTGCCTTGCGTGGGCGGGGTGATATTTTCAAAAATACCCTGGCTCTCCGCATTCGCTCGACACGTGGAAGACGAAGTTATTAGCGCGCAGAAGCCGAGGGGAGCGATATTGGATCAACGGCTGAATATATTACTTGGAGAAGGAACCTGCCTTGCAAAGCCGAATGCAATTTGTGCGCCGAACACCTCGTCGTTGAAGCCTGGTTCGGGGGCTACTAAGGGAGTCCTGGACTAAGGGGTCCTCGGGCATCCGGCCTGTTATCCATGGGCCGGACTGATGGGCTGTGAAGATGTGAAGACCCAAGATTGTACCCGTGTCCGGATTGGACTCTACTCGGCGTGGAAGGCAAGCTTGGCAACCGAATATGTAGATTCCTTCTGATGTAACCGACTCCATGTAACCCTAGATCTCTCCGGTGTCTATATAAACCGGAGAGCATAGTCCGCATAGGGGGCATTCATTACCATATTCATATAGGCTAGGCTCCTAGGGTTTAGCCATTATGATCTCGTGCTAGATCAACTCTTGTAATACTCATATTCATCAAGATCAATCAAGCAGGAAGTAGGGTATTACCTCCATAGAGAGGGCCCGAACCTGGGTAAACATTGTGTCCCCCATCTCCTGTTACCATCGATCCTAGACGCACAGTTCGGGACCCCCTACCCGAGATCCGCCGGTTTTGACACCGACACTTATACTGCTATGATGTGCTCGTAGACGTGGTTTGGTTTGATATAATTCATGAAAGATGTGAGAGATCTTTGTTAACTAAGGTTTAACTTAAGGTGGCTACTTTAATACACATCTAGGTGGATTGGTTTGTGGGCACCTGGGGAATCCAGAGCTGTCCAAGGAGAATCCCGGGGTATCCGTGTGATTTTTCCTATGGTCTGCCACCCAGGCTCAAAGGGATCATAAGATTATTCATGCTAGAAACTTCTGTGTGCAGCCACAAGCCATTATGGGCTCTGGCATAGTTGAGTATGTTGTGTGACCTCTTTCAATGGTAGACTAGCAGGTGTAGGGGATGTAGGTGATACGGTCTACCCGTCGAAAGAGTTAATGCTTCTGAAAGACTGTGTCTCGGTCATCCGTTTCTCAAACATCATGTAGTGCGAGAAATTCAACGGAGGAGACCGAGTCTTGTGGGGAAAAGTGCGCAAACCTATGCAGAGTGTACAAACTAATCATGATTAGCTGTGTCCCCGGTTATGGACATCTTGAGTATCTGGTACTTGAATTATTGATTTGATCTCAACACTTTACTTAATTAATTTGTTTGGGTAAATTATTATTATTTTGGGATTGAGATGGGGTTTCCATTCTCAATGTTTATCAACAAAGTTTGTAGTTAAATAAAATATATATTCCTTTATTGTAGGGAAAAATTGGCTTTATGCAAAATTAAACTTAGAGCTTCCACCAGCCAAATATGCATGTAGTGATAGCTATTATTCATCATTATCCTATGGTGTGAATTTGCCAGTACATTCAATGTACTAACCCTTTGTGGCTGCAACGTCTCATGTTGCAGGAATCTTAGGATGAGTAAGTGATACGTTAGGGTTACGATGTCTACACTCAACTTCCGTTGGTGTTGATGGGAATCCACAACCTTGTTGTTACTTCCACTATTTGGATTGAGGTAATAGTATTTATGTTACCTTATACATGTGATTTACCTCTGTTATAAATCCTCGAGCATTGTGTGTGTCAGCATACCGATCTAGGGATGACATCCTCGAGTACTGTTTGTGTTAGCATAGCGAACCAGGGATGACACTTAAGCACAGAGACTTGACCGTCTGAGGTCGGGTCGCTACATCTTTCAACTTAGCTTTCTCTAGGAACGCATTAAAATTCAAAGGAAGAGTAGCACGGGCCATATATCTACAACAACATAGACATGCAAAATACTATCAGGTACTAAGTTCATGATAAATTAAAGTTCAATTCATCATATTACTTAATAACTCCCACTTAGATACATATTAACTAAACCATGTTCGATCGTCACGTGAGATGGAGTAGTTTTCAATGGTGAACCTTACTATCTTGATCATATCTACTATATGATTCACGCTCGACCTTTCGGTCTCAGTGTTCCGAGGCCATATGTGCATATGCTAGGCTCGTCAAGTTTAACCCGAGTATTCTGTGTGTGCAAAACTGGCTTGCACCCGTTGTATGTGAACGTAGAGTTTATCACACCCGATCATCACGTGGTGTCTCGGCACGACGAACTGTAGCAACGGTGCATACTCAGGGAGAACACTTATACCTTGAAATTTAGTGAGAGATCATCTTATAATGCTACCGCCGTACTAAGCAAAATAAGATGCATAAAGGATAAACATCACATGCAATCAATATAAGTGATATGATATGGCCATCGTCATCTTGTGCCTTTGATCTCCATCTCCAAAGCACCGTCATGATCACCATCGTCACCGGCTTGACACCTTGATCTCCATCGAAGCATCATTGTCGTCTCTCCAACTATTGCTTATATGACTATCGCTACTTCTTAGTGATAAAGTAAAGCAATTACATGGCGATTGCATTTCATACAATAAAGCGACAACCATAAGGCTCCTGCCAATTGCCGATAACTTTCACAAAACATGATCATCTCATACAACAATTTATATATTATCACGTCTTGACCATATCACATCACAACAAGCCCTGCAAAAACAAGTTAGACATCCTCTACTTTGTTGTTGCAAGTTTTACGTGGCTGCTACGGGCTTCTAGCAAGAACCGTTCTTACCTACGCATCAAAACGACAACGATTTTTCGTCAAGTGTGCTGTTTTAACCTTCAACAAGGACTGTGCATAGTCAAACTCGATTCAACTAAAGTTGGAGAAACAGACACCCACTAGCCACCTGTGTGGGAAGCACGGCGGTAGAACCAGTCTCATGAACGCGGTCATGTAATGTCGGTCTGGGCCGCTTCATCCAACAATACCGACGAATCAAAGTATGACGTGCTGGAAAGCAGTATGACTATTACCGCCCACAACTCTTTGTGTTCTACTCGTGCATATAACATCTACGCAGTGACCTGGCTCGGATGCCACTGTTGGGGAATGTAGTATTTCAAATTTTTTGCCTATGATCATGCAAGATCTATAAAGGAGAAGCATAGCAACGAGCGGGGAGAGTGTGTCTACGTACCCTCATAGACCGAAAGCGGAAGCGTTTAGTAACGCGGTTGATGTAGTCGAACGTCTTCGCGATCCAACCGATCCAAGTATCGAATGCACGACACCTCTGTGATCAGCACATGTTCAGCTCGTGACGTCCCTCGAACTCTTGATCCAGTTGAGGCCGAGGGAGAGTTCCCTCAGCACGATGGCATGGTGACGGTGATGATGAAGTTACCGGCGCAGGGCTTCGCCTAAGCACTACGACGATATGACTGAGGTGTGTAACTATGGAGGGGGGCACCGCACATGGCTAAAAGATCAACTTGTGTGTTCTAGGGTGCCCCTCCCCATGTATATAAAGGAGGGAGGGGGAGGCCGGCCGGCCCTAGGGGGCGCGCCCAAGGAGGGGGTGTCCTACTAGGACTACAAGTTCTAGTAGGATTCCACCACAAGGGAGAGAGGGGGAAGGAACGAGAGGGAGAGGGAGTAGGAAAGGGGGGCGCCGCCCCCCTTCCATTGTCCAATTCGGACTGCAAGGGGGGGGGGGCGCGGCCTGCCCTGTCTGCCCTCCTCTCTCTCTAATAAGGGCCCATGGTGGCCCATTAGTTCCCCCGCGGTTTTGGTAACCCCTCCGGCACTCCGGTTTTACTCGAAACTATGCGGAACACTTCTGGTGTCCGAATAACATGGTCCAATATATCAATCTTATGTCTCGACCATTTCGAGACTCCTCATCATGTCCGTGATCTCGTCCGGGACTCTGAACAACCTTCGGTAATCCAATCACATAACTCATAATACAAATCGTCATCGAACGTTAAGCGTGGGGACCCTACGGGTTCGAGAACTATGTAGACATGACCGAGACACATCTCCGGTCAATATCCAATAGCGGAACCTGGATGCTCATATTGGTTCCTACATATTCTATGAATATCTTTATCGGTCAAACCACATAACAACATACGTTGTTCCCTTTGTCATCGGTATGTTACTTTCCCGAGATTCGATCATCGGTATCATCATACCTAGTTCAATCTCGTTACCGGCAAGTCTCTGTACTCGTTTCGTAATGCATCATCCCGCAACTAACTCATTAGTCACATTGCTTGCAAGGCTTATAGTGATGATCATTACCGAGAGGGCCCAGAGATACCTCTCCTATACACGGAGTGACAAATCCTAATCTCGATCTATGCCTACTCAACAAACACCATCGGAGACACCTGTAGAGCATCTTTATAATCACCCAGTTACATTGTGTCATTTGATAGCACACTAAGTGTTCCTCCGGTATTCGGGAGTTGCATAATCTCGTAGTCATAGGAATTTGTATAAGTCATGAGGAAAGCAATAGCAATAAACTAAACGATCATAGTGCTAAGCTAACAGATGGATCTTGTCCATCACATCATTCTCTAATGATGTGATCCCGTTCATCAAATAACAACACTTGTCTATGGCTAGGAAACTTAACCATCTTTGATTAACGAGCTAGTCAAAAAAGGCATACTTGGGACACTCTGTTTGTCTATGTATTCACACATGTACTAAGTTTCCGATTAATACAATTCTAACATGAATAATAAACATTTATCATGATATAAGGAAATATAAATAACAACTTTATTATTTCTTCTAGGGCATATTTCCTTCAAGAGGTAGCAAAGCAACCGTGAGTACTCATCCAAAGTACTCGCAAGACTTACATCAGATCTAAACTAAGTATGCATCTGTATCAAAGGAATGGGTTGTATCTGTGGACTGAACTGCAGAATGCCAGAAGAGAAGGGAAAGCCTAGCCTATCGAAGACTAGCATCCTCAAGCATCCTGCAGCATCAGAAGAGATAAGAGTAGCATATTATGTTATTAGTAAGTATGTTGTAACATCGCCCAGAGATCACTTCCTCGACTCCCTGTGAGAAAGCAATCCTGGAGCCATCATATCCATTACATGCCTCAGCATCAAGTTCTAGTTGTATTGATCGGGATAAAACTCCGAGCGTCCGCTAACGTGTACACGGCTATTCGAATAGATAGAGTACTTCCCTACAGTGGTGCACAAACTTACCCAACATGCTCGAACAACTCCGGCCAGACACACCATCAGGGCATGTCTGCCCTCGGCTGCTCAACACACCGCAATCCTACCTAGGCTCATCAGAGAGGCCAGCACGCCGGTCTTCATCCTCAGTGTGTAGGGGTCTTAGGCCCATCGCCCTTTGCACTCCTGCATGTTACGACGCGGCCGGTGATCAGACCTAGCTACCTCCTTAAAAAGGCAGGTGGTTACATAGTCCAACCCGGCGCGCGCCGCTCCATTGCTAACGTCCGAAGAGCTTTCGGCTGATACATACGATGCAGAGTGCCCATACTTATTCCCGCGTGGTGGTTAGTGCGAAAAAGGCCAGAGGCCTACTCGGATAAAATATCCAAACCGTTAGTGTCTTGTTAGTGTGCGGTAACGAGCAGAGACTCACGGTAATGTGACCCCGTCGCCCCGTCTCGTGGAGTTACGGCAAGGGCTAAGAATGCCCATCTATGCCACGTAATTATCTCTCGGGTCAACCCGACTTCACATCACTCACGGGTACCCCTCAGGGCCCACCCGATGTCATCATGGTTTTGTGCTAAGTCAAAGTAACTGTGTGTCCGAAATAGCAAGGGGGAAATCCGAGGAATCACCCTCAATGGATTCCCACTCGATGTAACCGTCAAGGTGGACATGGAGGAATCACCCTCAATGGTCCACACTTGAGGGGTTGCATGATAGAATCGTTATCGGAAGTGGCAAAGGAGGAATCACCCTCGAGGACCACGACCGATTAGCTACACTACAGGGTTAACATCAGAAGTGCTGATGGGGTATCACCCTCGGCACGCGATAGTAACTCTACAGAGTTGTACAACTAAGGGGGGTGATGTGCGGTGTCGGGGCCTGGACGTCGATCACGTTGATCGAGTCATCGAACATAATGCAGGGGCGACTGGGACAAGCTGAGGGGCCACTGGTCGATCACTAACCAACCTATACTAAGAAGTTTAGGATAAGCAGGTAAGGTACGAAAGCAAGTAACAAAAACAGGCTATGCATCAGAATAGGATCATACAAAAGCAGTAGCAATTCTAATGCAAGCATGAGAGGGAAAGAAATGGGCGATATCAGAATGATCAAGGGGGGTTTGCATGCTTGGAAGCTCTGCTGCAAAGGAAGAAGAGTCGTCGGTGATGTAGTCGATCACAGGGGCAGCATCGGTCTCGGGATCTACCGGAGAGAAGAGGGGAAAGAAACACTAAATATAAGCGGTGCTAGGGGTGTTCTAACATGGTACGCCACGTTGTAGACGGAGAGGGAAAACATTCGAGGATGATTTCCCGACGTTTGGTATTTTCCGGATAGATGAAAAAGAGGGGACGGGTCCATGTTCAGCATGCTAGGGGCATGTGACAGATGAACGGACCACGTATTCAGATTCATTGGATTTTTCTGAGTAACTTTCATATATAAATTATTTTCATCTGAGTTACGAATTATTTTATATGATTTTCTAAAGTTTTAAAGTTTGTCTGAAATTTTATTAATTCCAAGTAAAAAGGGATTTTACTAAGTGTACCCACTATTACACCCAGCCAGAGGGGCTGAGAGGCTGACAGTGGGCCAAAGGGGTCCAATCAGTAACGATTGACACTACAAGAATCAGGCACTTTGCCGTCTGCCATGGCTGACAGCAAAGGCCAGCATATGGCGACAGGTCCGGCTGAATAAGCTACGACAAAGGTTTCTTTGCCATTTGCTAGCAGACGGCAAAGATGAAATGGTCTTTGTCGTCCGCCAGCAGACGGCAAAGAGTCTGGACAGCACACGTGGCAGGTTATGTCCGTTAGGGGGTTAACAGTGTGCTTTGCGGTCTGCCAGCCCATATAGGCCAGCCTAGGTAGCTGCCATGTTGCATGCTATGCCGTCTGCTAGCAGATAGCAAAGATGCAAAGGGCTTTGATGTCTGCCAGTAGACGGCAAAGTAACCATATAGGACAGCCCAATGCCCCCAGGTTGCACAGGTAGCTACCACGTGGCTGCCTTGCCGTCTGCCAGCAGACGACAAAGTACCTGTATAGCTCCTGTTTTTTCTTAAATTCATTCAATTTGACAGAATTTCATATATATATATATATATATATATATATAAACATTAGAAAATAATTTAACAAGCATACCAACAATAAGTTTCCACTGAACATATCCTACATACAAGTTTCCAACAACATATCCAACATATACAATGGTTTCCAACAACATATCCAAAACAAGTTTCCAACAACAAATGCAACATATCAACATATCCAAAAGGAAGCACAAGGAGAAGAGTACACTCCATCAATGCAAGCTTCCTCATCTAAAACAAATCTGCAAAATAGGAAAGATGAAAGTTAGAAGAAGAAGAAGAAGACTAGCTAGAAGAAAAAGAAGAAAAAGAAGAAGAAGAATTTATCTTCTCTTTCCTTTTCTCCTCTCCTCTTCTTTATCTTCTTCTTCTAACTAAGGTAGGAAAAATGCCATTTTTTAGCTAAGCTAGGTAAAAATGCTAAGTGTGTAGGTCATTTTAGTGCTAAGCTAGGTAAATAGGTCATTTTGGAGCTAACCTAGGTAAAATGGATCATATTGGAGCTAACCTTGGTAAACTTGGTCATTTTGGAGCTAACCTAGCTAATTATGCCATTTTTAGTTAAGTAAGCATATTATGCCATTTTTGACATAAGTAAGCTAATTATAGGTCTTTATTGAGCTAACCTAGGTAAATAAGCATATTAGAGCTAATTTAGCATTTTAGAGCTAACTTAGGCCATTTTGAGCTAACTTAAGTAAAATTGATCATTTTGGAGCTAATTAGGCTTATTATGTCATTTTCGAGGAAAATAAGCTAACTATATGACATATATGAGGTTACCAAGATTGTTATGCCATTTCAAACCTAAGTAAGCTAATTATGCCATTTTTTACATATGTAAGATAAGTGTATGTCATTATTGAGCAAACCTAGGTAACTAAGCATATTAGAGATAACTTAGAATACTTCAACTAACTTAGGTCATTTCGAAGGAAACAAAGCTAAGTATAGATCATTTTGGAGCTAAGTAAGCTAATTATGTCATTTTGGAGGAAGATAAGCTAAGTCTAGGTCATTATGGTAAGCATTTTGGAGGAAATAAAGCTAAGTCTAGGTCTTTGTGCATTTCGTAAGCAAAACACTAGAGAAAACTTACCGTCATCACAGAGGTGAAGGACTGGTCGGGTTTGCGCCAGTGCCAGACGGAGAAGGACCGGTCGGGGTCGGGGTTCTGCCAGTGCAAGACGGAGAAGGATCCGTCGATGCTTGTCGGGAGGCATGCTGCACCAAAGATCATTTGCAATGTCTCGTTAGCATGATGCAACTGAAATGTGAATACTAGTAACTAATGACCATTCAAATGAAACTCATCGTGTCCGCTATACCAATCTGGGGCATCGGCGGAGCGGTCTGACCATTTTTCTCACACACGGACTACACATTTTGTTTTCACGAGTCAGTCTTATTAGTTAGTAATGAAACGAACATGACGTGCATGATTTGACTAATATGCAGGAGAAACTTACCATGAGGAGCTCGTATAGGGCCTAGTGAGACGCTTCGTTCCGGTTCCTCTCCGCCTCCAACAGACTAGCGGTCCTCTCCTCCAACTCCCTCTCCCTCTGCTTAGCCTACCTGTTTGCCTCCGCCAGAAGCTCCTGGGCCCTAGCCTCGATGGCAATCTCCATGGGCCATGGACGAGGCGGTATCCCAGGATCAGAGCTCATCTGGCGCTTCTTGATCTCTCGGAGAGTTCTAGGACAACGTATGAGTCCATCCCCAATGGCTACCGAGCCATGGTACCTCCCGTCACCATATAGCATCATGATCTCTGGATCAAAAGGACTCTGGCTCGGGCTGAAGTCCTCCCCTTTCCTCGTCTTCCCAACGTCTCCATACCTCACGAGCTTGTCGTGGGAGGAGATGTTGGTCAAGCTCTCTGGATGATCGAGGTCATCCTGAGATAATGCCTTGGCCTTCTTGTACGGGGCAGTATGGGCCATGGCATAGAGGTCGTACAGTGGTGGCACGTCCTTCTTGTTATGTTTCGCCTAAAAGAGAGGAACAACATATTAGTTAAGGGCTCAAGCTAGCATGATGAATGAAATTGCATGAATTTTCTAAGGGCTCAAACCACATACCAAGTGATCCCCGTACTCAAACATGTTGGAGCTCCCTTGATGGTGTGGCACACCTTGCATTTGGGCACGCTTATCTCTGGCCTTGTTGTGGATGGCTAGCCATTGGGGAGAGCACCACTCATCCACCATCGCCTCCCAACAGTCCATCCTATCCGCACACCTCTCGGGGGCACCTAAGTTAGGCAAAGAGAAATTTCAGCGCTACGCCTACAAATGAAATCCAGGAAACTAAGTACAATGCCTTAAGAATAGGTAATTACCTTTATGTACTTATCCTTACTCAGATACTTGCCGCGACACTTCTTCTTGGCCCTCTAATGTTAGTCGAGGCGTAGTAGTCTCGAACAGCCTGCACCCTAGCCTCGTGCCATAAGTTCTGAAGTAGGCGCTTGCACTCGGCTTCGAGAACCCTAGCCGCCTCCGCCTCGTGTTCCTCAGAACACCTGTAGAAGGTCTGCAATCAAACCAGACAACACTGATTACTACAATCACTAGGTAATGTTGATTTTTAATTCTGTAAAGGAGAAATTACCCAAAACCGCCGCCTCACAATGTCGGCCACCGTCGTCGACACTATCCTCCGGTGGGGCCGGGGCAGCCACGTACAGCTCCCAGCTCAGTGCTAGCTGTGGAACCTGACCCTCACCAGGCAACGTGACCCACCCCGGGAAGTGGTGCCGGCAAAGCACACCAAGGACCTGGTTGGGCCTGCAGACACCATCGGCGTGTTTCCAACCCCTGTAGTATGACAAGGCCAACACATTATATATTAATTTGAAGAAACATGAAGGACAAAGGTTGAAAAGAGTAAATGCACTTACTTCTCCCCGTTAGGCTCAATCAACAAGCTGTGATCGTGGGTCGCCGGCACCACCGGGAGCTTCGTACCAGCACGTTGGTAGACCTTCTTGCCCCCCTCAACCAGCTCACCCTCGCTATAACTATCGTGAGGCCAGGTGTCCTCGCCATCAGCATGGCCACTAGTCTCCGGAGTCACGTGGGACGAAGACTCTGGGACCAGAGTCTCGTGGGACAAAGACTGTGGGGCCCGAGTCTCGTGGGAGGAAGGCTCGGCGACCCGAGGCTCGTGGACCGGAGTCCGAGACGGGTCCAAGTGTGATGGGTCCACCTGAGACGGAGCACTCCGGTGGCCCGGAGAAATAGCTGGGGGTGGCGGCAAGGAAGGCGCAACAGGCTTCCTACCTCTCCCGCCGCGACGTCCACCTCTAGTAGCCCTCTTGGGCTTCCCCCGACCTCTCCCGGCCGAAGAAGAAGCGCCCGCTGGTGTCGTCATGCTATCTACCAGTGCTCTCCAAAGGTGCTGGGGTGGAATAATAGCACCCCTCCCATCTCGCGCCGAGGAAGGAGGCTCGGAGCGCTCTCGACCCGCGCCCACCATCCGTCAACACCTGCAATGACAAAGAGTAAACGAAATTAGTAAAACATAAACATAATAAAATATTTAAGTGTGTACCACTATCATGAACATAATAAAAAATTGAATACCTAATAACATGAACTAATTAATAATATATATTCCTGTCACGACCGGTTTTTCAATAAAATAATTATTGAGAAACCAATCCCTGTTACGGACCAGCGAGGAAGAATTCCTTCTCACTGATAGACAATACATTGGTCACAGAAGAAAAATACCAGGAGTACTAAATATAATACAAAGTTGAGCAGAGACTTCCCAACAATTTATTACATGCACGCCGATAAAACAATACGGCGGCTAGGGTGGCAAACTTCTAACTCACGATCATAACGGTGGTGGAAATATCATCGCGAAGCGAGTGACATGATTCCAGAAGACTACAACTTTTCGAGCGTCGGAGTGAGGCTCGAGAAGACTTATAGCGGGTGGCGGAAGCGTAAACGATACAAGTGACCAATATCCGGGATCGCGCAGGACTGACTGGGACTCCTCTAGGCGTCGGACGCGCTATCAAACTCTTCATCCAAGAGATCGCCTTCGTCAACATCTGGCCAAATCAACAAGCCAGGTGAGTACTATGAAAGTAATCGCAAGACAGTTCGGACATAAGGTATAACAAATGCAAACATGAAGCACATGAATAAGTTAACCAGTGCGATCAGACATAGAGATAATAGATACTGGGTGCCAAGCGAGGGTTTGAATGACGCCTCGAGCGGAAACTGCAGAATAGTAATACTGGTGCCAAACCAGTGTCTGAAAGACGCCTCGAGCGGAAACTGCAGAATAGTAATACTGGTGCCAAACGAGTGTCTGAAAGACTCCTCGAGAGGAAAATGCGGAATAATAATACAGGTGCCAAACAAGTGTCTGAAAGACTCCTCGAGCGGAAAATGCGGAATAATAATGCCACAGTCGGGCGTCGGGGCGACACCACATAAAGGGCTTATAACAGAAAATAAAGACAGTACATGCCGCAGTCGGACGTCTGAGCGACATCACATAAAGGGCTTATATCGAAAGTGAGAACGAGTACACGCCACAGTCGGACGTCTGCGCGACGTCACATAAAGGGCTTATATTGTAACACAACAATACAATAGTTCGGGAATATAATTTATCACAAGCACGAGACAAATATAATGTTAGTCCATCCACAGGAATAACAATAAAAATGAATTTACCACTTGGGCTTGATCACCGGGGGCAAGATTTTCACACGGATAGATTTGGATGTAAAGTCTCCATTACTGATCATGGATACGATGATTGGAAAGAATTGACTCTGCAGAGTTTGTACTTAACCACAGCCAACGGATTTCAGTAGTCACGGGGACTAGTTCCGTCTACGGTTTTCTGGAAGGAACACGTCTAACCAGTACACACCCAATTCAACCATCCGAAGCCAGGGATCACCCTCGGCAACATTCAGGAAAAACCCTGAGTCGGGGAGGCTACAACCTCGCGTAGCATGGGATCAAATTTCTATACGCGCGCTATAAGGGGGTGCCCCCCCTCTCGGTCCCAACCGGAAACACCCATGCCCCCTGACCGAATGACTGGCTTTAATCCTGGGCCAAGGTACCATCATCCCGGCCTCTCTGTTTTGGTGTGTACACGGAAAGAGGTTACCAACTTACTAAACCGTATCCTGGCAATGAGACATGTGGTAGCACGGAAAGGGGAAGGGACGATAACACGGCTCCAACCATGTTAACGTCGGAAAAGTCGGATGACACAAGGCTGGCATGCTACAACAGTACCACCTTGCTGCCCTTCATGTCACCACATGATTTGGCCACCTCTCATCAGAGGTCATCGCAACTTTGGAATATGCGGGAAAAAGATCTTAACGTGGCTCCAACCACATTAACGTCGAAGGAAGTCGGATGACGCAAGGCTGGCATGCTACAACAGTACCACCTTGCTGCCCTTCATGTCACTACATGATTAGGCCACCTCTCATCAGAGGTCATCGCAACTTCGGAACAACCAGGTCGTTGCCTTACAAGCAACGAGGTACTTATCGACACTCACATGCCACGCACAAACTTTCACATGAACATGCAAAACATCTGCCATATCAAATGTTCAAACATGCTTGCCTGGTTCGGAGAAGTCAGAGTCTAGCTCGGCGAAGTTCGCGGCTCCGTCCCCTCTCCCGGAACCTACGGCAATCACGAAACGGGGTACTAACGTGAAAACCAACACATGCACATAAACTTTGCCAAATATTTTTCAAATAAATCCCATAAAAAACTAGACAAAATTTGGAGAGTGACAGAAAAAGAATCACTCAAAAATACCTTTTCATTAAAAAGTTATAAAGGTTTCTGTCCAGGGACCTTTCTGTAATGAAACAGAAAAGTTCCAGGGTTTTAACTGAGAAAACAGAAAACGCTTCGGCTGGGAATGCGCATGCGCAAGGAGAAAACATATTTTGCCCGAAGGCGCCAACAGAAAACGGTTCGGGGAAATAAAACAGAGGCTGACACGCGGGGCCCGCATGTCAGGTTTGAAAGCTTGCCGGCGCCCGAAGACGGCGGTGGACGCCGGCGTCGAACCACGGCGAGTTAGGAGAAACAGAGGGTACCAAGAGCTTCAGTGTCTTCTTCCGCGTCGGTGGGTGGTGGACTCGTCCAACGGGGAGCACCACGTCGACGGCGACACTATCTCCGGCGGACGGCGGTTCAGGTGAGGTTGGGGAACTCTGGTGGAGGGCTGCAAAGTACGAATTGAGGCGCGGGTCAGAACGGGTGATGCAAGGAGAAGCTACTGGCAAGAGAATGGGGGTTGCGGAGCACACACGGGGGCGAATCGGGCTGGATCCCGTGGCGGGTCGCGGCGGCCGGAGTCGAGGAAGGAGACCCCCTCGCGGCTCTTCCAGTGGCTGGGCGTGCTCTAGGGGAAGTGTAGGGCTGGTGGGTGCTCGAGTTGAAGCTCGGGGCCTCTATTCATAGGCAGATCGACGGGGTGGCCGCGAACGGAGAATCTCCGGCGAGCGATTACGGCGGAGCAGTGGGTTGGCAGAGGGTTTGAGCGGTCGGGCAGCATCAGTGGATGTTACTGGACTCGATTTGCAGCTGAACGGGGTTGTTCTTGGCGTAATGGCGTCTGTCCACGGTGAGGTGACCGCACGGGCTCAACGGCGGCAGAGAGCGCGCTCCGCGCCCTGCGGTTCACGACGAGAGCGGCAGCGCATTCGGGGGAGTGGACGGCCACGCGGCGGGCTCCGGTGGTTTGGGCGGCGCTGGGTGGAGTTGGCGGCGCCGTGTCTCCCGCTGGCGCCCGCAAAGCCGCCGCCGGCGTCAGTCACGGGGCGGCGCACCTTCTGCTGCTCGTCGCCGACGCCCGCAAGATGCCAGGCATTCGTGCGGTGCAGGAGCAAGTGGGCGAGGACGAGGAGCAAGGCGACGCGAGGGTACTGGCGAGATCGACGCCCGTCTCTGAAGAAAATGACAGTGAGCACTGACTGAACTCTGAAGTTAACTGAAGCTTGACAGTGACCAAGCATTGCAGGTGTTCGACAGTAGGTTTGGTAAAGAGATAAATTTTTTCTGGAGCTGTAACTTGGTGAGATAATCACTCAAAGCACCCAGGGGCTGCATGAATTTATCTGGAATTTTTGGAGAAGGTTTTGAATGAATTTCACCAAATTTGGCAAATCTGGTCCAAACTTGCAGCTGATGTAGTTTGAAATTTTTGAACTGGAGACCAGTGGATCTTCATGGTTCCAGGTTGTGGGTTCAAAGGACTAGGAGGGGAAAGGAGTTTGGTGGTAAAAGTCCAAACAGAAAATGGAGTTCCTTTGTAAATCTCCAAGAGGTAGAATTAGAAGGCAGAAAATATTTGAATGAAATTTGAATGGAAATAATCACATGAGGAGGTTCAACTTGCTGGATTTGATGCAAATCATGATCCAAAGGTGAGGGGAGGGTTAGGAGAGAGGATTTGCACTTATGTCATGGCAAGAAGGAATAGTTGAAAGTGGCAAAGGACTTTCCAAAAGCCATAGTGCAAATTCAAGAAAAGGTTTTCAAAAGTTATTCTCTCAAATGAAAACCATTTTGTCTTGAGTCCAAAAGAAAAGCAAGAACCTCCAAGGTCAAAGGCAGATCTTGGGTGAATTCAAATAAAGTTTTTGCCATAAAGAAAAATATTTGAGAGTGAGAGTTCTCTTGATGAAGATTTTTAAATCACTCCCTTCAAGTCAAATAAAAATCTTTAAAAAAATTCCAAATAAAAACTTGGGTGTCACAACACCTACCCCCTTAGGAAAAATCTCGTCCTCGAGATTTCTGCCGGTCCTCAAATAGATATGGATACTCTGCTCGGAGGAAATCTTCCCTTTCCCAGGTGGCTTCATCCTCGGTGTGGTTGCTCCACTGGACCCTGAAATTTTTTGTCGTTTTCTGACGGGTCCTCCGTTCAGACTCTTCTAAAATCTTTACTGGCCTTTCTCTGTAGGTGAGATCTGGTTGCATATCAATGTCCTCATGAGGTACATGTTTCTCCGGGTTACTCACACATTTCCTCAACTGCGAGACGTGGAATACGTCATGGACGTCTGACAGCTCCTTGGGGAGGTCTAGTTGGTAGGCTACCGTGCCTCTTCGTGCCTTCACACAAAATGGTCCAATAAATCTTGGGGCTAGTTTCCCCTTTATTTTGAACCGTTGCAGACCCCTCATAGGAGATACTCGGAGGTATACGGAATCACCAGGTTCAAAGCTGACCTCACGATGTTTCTGATCATAGTAGCTCTTTTGTCGGCTCTGTGCTGTCTTGAGTCTGTCCCTGATTTGTTTAACTTTTTCCTCGGCCTCCTTAAGCATATCTGGGCCGAAGATACGGCTGTCACCTGTTTCTGACCAATTCAATGGGGTACGACACCTCCGTCCGTACAATGCTTCAAAGGGTGCCATTTGCAAGCTGGCTTGGTAACTGTTGTTGTACGCAAATTCGGCATACGGCAAACTCTCTTCCCAACTGGTTCCATAGGTGAGCACACAGGCTCTTAGCATATCCTCTAGGATTTGGTTTACATGCTCTGTTTGTCCATCTGTCTGAGGGTGGTATGCTGTACTGAAAGCCAGTTGTGTGCCCAGAGCTTGTTGTAGGTGTTCCCAAAATTTGGAGACGAATTGGGTGCCTCGGTCTGATATTATAGTCTTCGGGACTCCATGCAAGCAAACTATACGGGAGAGATAAAGTTTTGCCAGTCTCTGTGTGGAGTAGGTAGTCTTCACGGGAATGAAATGAGCAACCTTGGTTAGTCGGTCTGTGATGACCCATATGGCATCATTTCCGCGTTGTGATCGGGGTAATCCGACAATGAAGTCCATTCCGATTTCATCCCATTTCCACTCCGGTATCCTGTTAGGCTGGAGTAGCCCTGCTGGCTTTTGGTGCTCGGCCTTGATGCGCTGACATGAATCGCAACAAGCAATGAATGTGGCTATATCTCTTTTCATACCGTGCCACCAAAATCTTTCCTGGATGTTCTTGTACATTTTTGTTCCTCCAGGATGTATCGAGTATGGAGCGGTGTGGCTCTCCGTCAAGATCTGTTGCTTGAGTTCCTCAATGTTAGGTACGCAAAGTCTGTCCCGGTACCATAATGTTCCTTCACTGTCCGTGACGAATTCTGAAGTCTTACTACGGTTCATTTTCTTCTTTATGCCTTCGATACTGGGGTGTCCCTGTTGAGCCTTCTTGATTTGTTCCACCAAGGTGGGTTGTATCTCCAGGTTCGATATGGTGCCCTCAGAGACTAACATCATGTTGAGCCGAGTGAACTCTCGCTGAAACTCAGGCCTCAAACTTTGCTGACCGTCACTGTCTGGGCTGGGGTTTCGACTAAGGGCATCGGCCACTACATTTGCCTTCCCTGGGTGGTAGTGAATACCGACGTCATAGTCCTTGACCAGTTCCAACCAGCGTCCTTGGCGTAAATTCAGCTCTGGCTGTGTGAAAATATATTTGAGGCTCTTATGGTCTGTATATATTTCACAGCGATTTCCCAACAGAAAGTGCCTCCACTCCTTGAGTGCATGTATAACTGCTGCTAGTTCCAAGTCATGTGTTGGGTAATTTTCCTCATGTTTTCGCAGTTGCCTGGAGGCGTATGCGACAACTTTGCCGTCTTGCATTAGTACACATCCGAGACCTTTTCGGGACGCGTCACAATACACCTCAAAGCTCTTGTGTATGTCTGGCACAGTTAAGACTGGTGCGGTTGTCAGCTTTTTCTTGAGTTCTTGGAAGCTCTGCTCACATGCTTCCGTCCATACGAATTTCTTGTCCTTCTTGAGTAGTTGGGTCATAGGCTTTGCCACAGTGGAGAATCCTTCAATAAATCTCCTGTAATATCCGACCATTCCTAGGAAACTCCGCACATCTGTGACATTCGCGGCTGGCTTCCAGTCCAGTATGGCCTTGACCTTTTCTGGGTCTACTGCTACGCCTTCTTGGTTCAGTATATGGCCTAATAAACCAACTTGTCTTAGCCAAAATTCGCATTTGCTAAACTTGGCGTACAACTGATGCTTCCTCAATTCTCCCAAAACAATTCTGAGGTGCTCAGCATGTTCTTCTGGTGTCCTTGAGTAAACCAGAATATCGTCAATGAATACCACCACAAATTTGTCCATGAATTTCATGAACACCTTGTTCATGAGGTGGACGAAGTATGCGGGGGCGTTTGTTAGACCAAAAGGCATCACTGTGAACTCGTATAACCCATATCTGGAAGTGAATGCTGTCTTGGGGATATCCTCTGTTCGTACCTTCAGTTGATGGTATCCTGATCTCAAATCAATCTTTGAAAATACTTTAGCTTGTGCGAGCTGGTCAAACAAATCATTCATCCGTGGCATCGGATATTTGTTTTTGATGGTGACCATATTGAGGGCTCGATAGTCTATGCACAGCCTTAAAGTCCCATCCTTCTTTTTGGCGAACAACACAGGCGAACCCCAAGGTGAGGAGCTGGCTCGAATAAATCCTTTGTCCAGTAATTCCTTTATCTGCTTCTTCAACTCCACCAATTCGGAGGGTGCCATTCTATACGGCTTCTTATAAATGGGAGCGGTGCCAGGTGCTAGTTCGATGCTGAATTCGATCTCTCGGTCTGGTGGCATGCCTGGTAGTTCTTCCGGGAACACATCAGGGAACTCGCATACCACTGGCACTTTTCTTAATTCTGCTGTGTCCATCTTGTTCAGTTTTGGTTTCTGTGATCGTGGCCTTTCTTGAGCGGAAACTCTTATAGTCCTGCCGTGATGGTGAGTGAGAATCACTGTCCGATTGAAACAGTCGATGAATCCTTTGTTGGTGGTCAACCAGTCTATTCCTAAAATGACATCCAGTCCTTTACTTTCCAACACGATGAGATTCGCGTGGAATGGTAGTCCTTCGAACTCAATGACCACTCCTTGGCAGTAACCCTGAGCAATTTGCTTATTTCCGGGGGACTTGATGATCATAGATTTTTCCAAAGGGAGTATCGGGAAACCGTGTTGTGAAACAAAACTCTTCAAAACGAACGAATGGGAAGCTCCAGAATCAAACAAAACCGTGGCAGGTACTGTGTTGACAGGGAACGTACCGAGCACGATGTCTGGGGCATTCTGCGCTTCTTCCCTGGTCACATGGTTCAAGTGACCCTTCCTGTGGTTGTTGCTGGGATTGAAGTTGTTGCGCTTGGGGGCTGGATTGTTTCCACCATTGTTCGGCTTGGGTGCCGAGTCTCTTGGCTTCGGGCACTGTCTAGCATAATGTCCTTGCTGACCACAAGCATAGCAGGTGACCCCTGGACGGTAGGTGAACTCCTTGTCTCTGGCATGAAACTGTCCGACGGGTCTTGGCTCAGTAGTCGTGGATCTCCTCGTGTCTGTCCTTGGGACCTCAGTCTTGCCTCGGTTGCTGCGGGCAAGAGTCGTCTTGTCCCTCTTCCGCTTGCGGATATCTTCCAGACTACGACGCTCATTCTCCAGGGTGATGGCCTTGTCCACCAGCGTCTTAAAATCCGGAAAGGTGTGTACAATCAGTTGGCATCTTAATGCTGGTGCCAGGCCGTCCAGGAATTTTTCCATCTTCTTGTTTTCTGTCATGTGCTCGTCGTAGGCATAACGAGACAGTTGGGTAAACTGGCCGTTGTATTCTGTGACGGTCATGCCTCTTTGCTTCAGGTCATCAAACTCTCTCTTCTTAATCTTTAGGATGCTCCTGGGAATGTGTGCCCCACGGAAGCCTTCCTTGAATTCTTCCCAGGTGATGTTGTGTTCCCTGGGGTGCATGTGTAGGAAGTTTTCCAACCATGCTGCGGCTGCTCCAGTAAGGTAGTGTGGCGCATAAAGCACATTCTCATGATCTGAGCATTGAGCGATAATCAGTTTCCTTTCAATCTCGCGAAGCCAATCATCGGCTTCAAGTGGCCTGTCGGTGTGGGCAAAAGTTGAGGGGCGAGTCTTCTGTAACTCAGATAACTTGGAATGTGGTTGATAGGGTTCACGGTGATTTCCCATGTTTATGACATGGTTCATCATCTCCTGGTGCTGTTGCTGACTTTGCTCGAAGAGACGGCATACTTGAGATAGTGCCGCTTCGCTGTCCTGTTGGCTGGACTGACCCTGAGTGAAATTGTTGCT
This sequence comes from Aegilops tauschii subsp. strangulata, assembly GCF_002575655.3. NCBI lineage: Eukaryota > Viridiplantae > Streptophyta > Magnoliopsida > Poales > Poaceae > Aegilops > Aegilops tauschii. The sequence goes on along the minus strand of NC_053037.3, from coordinate 269,536,571 downwards.
GCTCTGTGTTCCGTAAACCTCTTCTGGCTGATTGGGCATAGAGCGAGTCCAAGGGCGAGACATTTTTCCAGTCTGGGGTATCATTTGCAAAACCCATGAGAAAAGTTGTGTAGCGCAGGAAAACCCTTGCAAAGGCAATAATCAAAAAGGCTTCAAGGTTTTCAAGAAACACAAATGATTTTTCACGGAGAAGAAGTGCTTAACACAAATCTTACATGCGAAAGCAAATACAAGATACAGCACTCAGGTTGTGCGTACACAAACCTGACATGTTATTAAAAACTAGCGTACTACTCCGGAAGGCAGCAAACACACCAACAGAAATTAGCGTACAGATAAAAACAACACATCTTACAAGCAGGCATAACACGCGGCTACTCGGTGCTCTCAGTCGGAGATGGTGAAGATCACCTTCCCCTTGCCGATGGCAAGGCTCAGAGGTCCAGGAGAATCAACCTCCTCCTCTCTAGCTGGTTCCTGGCGTGCGACGTTGCGCTGTGGTGATGGTGCGGGGGCGACTGGTGGTAGAGCGCGTGCGGCAGGCGGTGCGGCTCTGACTGGAGTAGGAGCGATGACTCGGTCGAACTCCTCGGTGGTAGGCAGACGGCGAGCAGTGGCCAAAACGGCCGGTGCATACGAGGCTGAAGACGAGACGAATGTCAGAGGCGGCGCCGTGTGGAGAAGCTCCTTCCTGCTGGCAGGACCGCCCCGGACTAAGTCCATGCGGGCAGCCACAAGATCATCTACGAGGTTGTCGAGGACTCCTCCAGAGCCTTGAGATACTCCACAACCATCTCGATGGCTTCATCTCGCTCTCCCCGATGGCAGGCGAACGCATAGTGGCTGGTGTAAGGCACATGGCATGGGAGGTAGCGGTAGCGACGAGTCTTCATCGTAGGAAGGATGTCCCGAAGGCGAGCTATCGCCTCACGGGCAGCCATCTGCATGGCATGCCTCTCCGTAGGCATGGCCCTTCCCGTAAAACGGAAATGGCGTGCAGCTGAACGTCCTCCCGTGAACTGCACCACAGCCTGGTGCATAGACACGTCGTCACTGAGCTTGTGCTGATAGAGGGTGAACTCCGGGCGAGCTGCTGGCCCGATCGCGAGCTTGGTGATGGAGACAAGGAGCTTGACAAACCCCTCGGGCACGTTGGTGAACACTCGATTCTCACAGCTGTAGCCAGCCATCAACAAAAGTAGGCAAAAATTCTGAGTAGTCATGTCATAAATTTTATGATGACCAACAGAAAATAGCTACTATTGCAAAATGCTGAAAAAGCACTAAAGACGCTAATAACCGATTAGCGATTGCACCTAGTGGCTTCCTACAGTCAGCCTGGCTCTGATACCAAGCTTGTCACGGCCGGTTTTTCAATAAAATAATTATTGAGAAACCAATCCCTGTTACGGACCAGCGAGGAAGAATTCCTTCTCACTGATAGACAATACATTGGTCACAGAAGAAAAATACCAGGAGTACTAAATATAATACAAAGTTGAGCAGAGACTGCCCAACATTTTATTACATGCACGCTGATAAAACAATACGGCGGCTAGGGTGGCAAACTTCTAACTCACGATAATAACGGTGGTGGAAATATCATCGCGAAGCGAGTGACATGATTCCAGAAGACTACAACTTTTCGAGCGTCGGAGTGAGGCTCGAGAAGACTTATAGTGGGTGGCGGAAGCGTAAACGATACAAGTGACCAATATCCGGGATCGCGCAGGACTGACTGGGACTCCTCTAGGCGTCGGACGCGCTATCAAACTCTTCATCCAAGAGATCGCCTTCGTCAACATCTAGCCAAATCAACAAGCCAGGTGAGTACTATGAAAGTACTCGCAAGACAGTTCGGACATAAGGTATAACAAATGCAAACATGAAGCACATGAATAAGTTAACCAGTGCGATCAGACATAGAGATAATAGATACTGGGTGCCAAGCGAGGGTCTGAATGACGCCTCGAGCGGAAACTGCAGAATAGTAATACTGGTGCCAAACGAGTGTCTGAAAGACGCCTCGAGCGGAAACTGCAGAATAGTAATACTGGTGCCAAACGAGTGTCTGGAAGACTCCTCGTGAGGAAAATGCGGAATAATAATACAGGTGCCAAACGAGTGTCTGAAAGACTCCTCGAGCGGAAAATGCGGAATAATAATGCCACAGTCGGGCGTCGGGGCGACACCACATAAAGGGCTTATAACAGAAAATAAAGACAGTACATGCCGCAGTCGGACGTCTGAGCAACATCACATAAAGGGCTTATATCGAAAGTGAGAACGAGTACACGCCACAGTCGGACGTCTGCGCGACGTCACATAAAGGGCTTATATTGTAACACAACAATACAATAGTTCGGGAATATAATTTATCACAAGCACGAGACAAATATAATGTTAGTCCATCCACAGGAATAACAATAAAAATGAATTTACCACTTGGGCTTGATCACCGGGGGCAAGATTTTCACACGGATAGATTTGGATGTAAAGTCTACATTACTGATCATGGATACGATGATTGGAAAGAATTGACTCTGCAGAGTTTGTACTTAACCACAGCCAACGGATTTCAGTAGTCACGGGGACTAGTTCCGTCTACGGTGTTTTGGAAGGAACACGTCTAACCAGTACACACCCAATTCAACCATCCGAAGCCAGGGATCACCCTCGGCAACATTCAGGAAAAACCCTGAGTCGGGGAGGCTACAACCTCGCGTAGCATGGGATCAAATTTCTATACGCGCGCTATAAGGGGGTGCCCCCCCTCTCGGTCCCAACCGGAAACACCCATGCCCCCTGACCGAATGACTGGCTTTAATCCTGGGCCAAGGTACCATCATCCCGGCCTCTCTGTTTTGGTGTGTACACGGAAAGAGGTTACCAACTTACTAAACCGTATCCTGGCAATGAGACATGTGGTAGCACGGAAAGGGGAAGGGATGATAACACGGCTCCAACCATGTTAACGTCGGAAAAGTCGGATGACACAAGGCTGGCATGCTACAACAGTACCACCTTGCTGCCCTTCATGTCACCACATGATTTGGCCACCTCTCATCAGAGGTCATCGCAACTTTGGAATATGCGGGAAAAAGATCGATAACGTGGCTCCAACCACGTTAACGTCGAAGGAAGTCGGATGACGCAAGGCTGGCATGCTACAACAGTACCACCTTGCTGCCCTTCATGTCACTACATGATTAGGCCACCTCTCATCAGAGGTCATCGCAACTTCGGAACAACCGGGTCGTTGCCTTACAAGCAACGAGGTACTTATCGACACTCACATGCCACGCACAAACTTTCACATGAACATGCAAAACATCTGCCATATCAAATGTTCAAACATGCTTGCCTGGTTCAGAGAAGTCGGAGTCTAGCTCGGCGAAGTTCGCGGCTCCGTCCCCTCTCCCGGAACCTACGCAATCACGAAACGGGGTACTAACGTGAAAACCAACACATGCACAGAAACTTTGCCAAATATTTTTCAAATAAATCCCATAAAAAACTAGACAAAATTTGGAGAGTGACAGAAAAAGAATCACTCAAAAATACCTTTTCATTAAAAAGTTATAAAGGTTTCTGTCCAGGGACCTTTTTGTAATGAAACAGAAAAGTTCCAGGGTTTTAACAGAGAAAACAGAAAATGCTTCGGCTGGGAATGCGCAAGCGCAAGGAGAAAACGTATTTTGCCCGAAGGCGCCAACAGAAAACGGTTCGGGGAAATAAAACAGAGGCTGACACGCGGGGCCCGCATGTCAGGTTTGAAAGCTCGCCGGCGCCCGAAGACGGCGGTGGACGCCGGCGTCGAACCACGGCGAGTTAGGAGAAACGGAGGGTACCAAGAGCTTCAGTGTCTTCTTCCGCGTCGGTGGGTGGTGGACTCGTCCAACGGGGAGCACCACGTCGACGGCGACACTATCTCCGGCGGACGGCGGTTCGGGTGAGGTTGGGGAACTCTGGTGGAGGGCTGCAAAGTACGAATTGAGGCGTGGGTCAGAACGGGTGATGCAAGGAGAAGCTACTGGCAAGAGAATGGGGGTTGCGGAGCACACACGGGGGCGAATCGGGCTGGATCCCGTGGCGGGTCGCGGCGGCCGGAGTCGAGGAAGGAGACCCCCTCGCGGCTCTTCCAGTGGCTGGGCGTGCTCTAGGGGAAGTGTAGGGCTGGTGGGTGCTCGAGTTGAAGCTCGGGGCCTCTATTTATAGGCAGATCGACGGGGTGGCCGCGAACGGAGAATCTCCGTCGAGCGATTACGGCGGAGCAGTGGGTTGGCAGAGGGTTTGAGCGGTCGGGCAGCATCAGTGGATGTTACTGGACTCGATTTGCAGCTGAACGGGGTTGTTCTTGGCGTAATGGCGTCTGTCCACGGTGAGGTGACCGCACGGGCTCAACGGCGGCAGAGAGCGCGCTCCGCGCGCCTGCGGTTCACGATGAGAGCGGCAGTGCATTCGGGGGAGTGGACGGCCACGTGGCGGGCTCCGGTGGTTTGGGCGGCGCTGGGTGGAGTTGGCGGCGCCGTGTCTCCCGCTGGCGCCCGCAAAGCCGCCGCCGGCGTCGGTCACGGGGCGGCGCACCTTCTGCTGCTCGTCGCCGACGCCCGCAAGATGCCAGGCATTCGTGCGGTGCAGGAGCAAGTGGGCGAGGACGAGGAGCAAGGCGACGCGAGGGTACTGGCGAGATCGACGCCCGTCTCTGAAGAAAACGACAGTGAGCACTGACTGAACTCTGAAGTTAACTGAAGCTTGACAGTGACCAAGCATTGCAGGTGTTCGACAGTAGGTTTGGTAAAGAGATAAAAAATTTCTGGAGCTGTAACTTGGTGAGATAATCACTCAAAGCACCCAGGGGCTGCATGAATTTATCTGGAATTTTTGGAGAAGGTTTTGAATGAATTTCACCAAATTTGGCAAATCTGGTCCAAACTTGCAGCTGATGTAGTTTGAAATTTTTGAACTGGAGACCAGTGGATCTTCATGGTTCCAGGTTGTGGGTTCAAAGGACTAGGAGGGGAAAGGAGTTTGGGGGTAAAAGTCCAAACAGAAAATGGAGTTCCTTTGTAAATCTCCAAGAGGTAGAATTAGAAGGCAGAAAATATTTGAATGAAATTTGAATGGAAATAATCACATGAGGAGGTTCAACTTGCTGGATTTGATGCAAATCATGATCCAAAGGTGAGGGGAGGGTTAGGAGAGAGGATTTGCACTTATGTCATGGCAAGAAGGAATAGTTGAAAGTGGCAAAGGACTTTCCAAAAGCCATAGTGCAAATTCAAGAAAAGGTTTTCAAAAGTTATTCTCTCAAATGAAAACCATTTTGTCTTGAGTCCAAAAGAAAAGCAAGAACCTCCAAGGTCAAAGGCAGATCTTGGGTGAATTCAAATAAAGTTTTTGCCATAAAGAAAAATATTTGAGAGTGAGAGTTCTCTTGAAGAAGATTTTTAAATCACTCCCTTCAAGTCAAATAAAAATCTTTAAAAAAAATCCAAATAAAAACTTGGGTGTCACAATTCCCCTCGATCCTCGACACCTCGACCACTCGGCTACCCTCGACTCCTCGGCGACCCTCTTTTTCTACTTTTCCTACTTCTTTTTTTCATCTTCTACTTCTACTTCTTCTTTTTTCATCTTCATCTTCTTCAAAATGAAATGCTTCGCCCGAATGAAATTCCTAGCTCGCTGTCTAGTATTTTTTATTCAGACTTACTAGCTTGATCTATATGTTTCATTCTATCTAAACAATTCTGAAATTATGTGTCTGATTCTTCCTCAAAATGTTTTGTTCGAGAAAATCTTTCGCTATGAGCATTTGTGACTCTATCCCCATTTTCCCTCGCATCTATTCTCCTTCACAGGTCAATGCAGTCAGTTGCAAATTTTGCCAAGATTCACAGCATGGCTGACGATGAAGAAGCTTTCATGGGAACTGCTCACGAGTCCAAATCTCCAAAGGGCCCAACAGTAGGCCCATCAACGAGCAAAAGAAAACGTGCCGAACAAAATACAAATGAGCAAGAAGAAGATGCCCTGAAGAAAAGGAGAGGTGGCAGACAACCATTCAAAAAAATAGCCGAGCTTGTTTCTCACGATGAATACAACACCATCCCAGGAGAAGATTCAAACTAGAAAAAGACACATGTGCAAAAGATTCGGCGCACTGGGTAAAGAAATGGTTCAACTACAAGATGGTTCATCCTCGGTACGCCAAGAACTTTGCCTTCCATCCCCCATGGGGTGACTATAGCGAGATTGGGCTCATTCGACCAGGTGGACCTCAGGAAAGACCTCCAACACCTCCTGATGCTCATGAAACTTCCATCAAGACGCCAGATTGTTATCCTGAAGAAAAGGCCAAGCGCCTCAAGAATGCTGAGAAGCATGCCAAGAAGGCCGCCAAAGATCAAGCAAAGGAAGAAGAAAATCGACGTCTCATCAAGTCAGGCGTCGAGAAGAGAAAGGCTAAAGGAAAAGACGAGCGCAGAAAAAAGAATGAGCATGATTCAAAATCTGCTGCTCTCAAGAAAAAGAGCGCCCCAAGGAAAAGGCTTGGGAAGCCAGTTGAACCTGAAAGTGATTCCTCTGATCAAGATGATCCACCGCTTACCCAAGAGGAAATCGATGCAACTCTCTCCGAACAAGTGAATGTCACCACATCCATGGTTCTACCAAATCTTCTTGTGGATATTGTTCCAGTAGCACCCCCGAAGAAGAACACTTAAAGAGGAATACCCCACCAACCACTTTTGCCATGGTTGACAAGGTGAACACCGAACCTCATCCTGATGCAATTAACTTGCAACACTTGGTGGTCGAAGCACCTGTTCGCACTGCAAAGCCAGGGGAAAAGCTTCGGAAAGACAAATTGAAGAAAATCAAAGGATCTGATGCTAAGTAGGAAGTTCCCAAGTCTGATGTTGTGAAAGGAAAAGCTGCACAATTTTCCTCGAAACTGACTCAACCTTTGGCTTCTATGCGTCCGACCGAACAAAATATGGCTGAGACCACTCCCTCTGCTCCATCGATTGCTCAGATTGAAAAAGACACTGCTGCACCACATTCTTTTGATCATTGGTTCATCATGGAGCAACTAGACCATTTTATTTAAAATTTATTTGATGGAGAAGTGGCATCTTTGCCAATTCCTTCTGAACTTATCTCTCAAGCTTCTATTCTGATCGAAGACATGCGAAATGATTCAGTTGAGATAAATGACCTTATTGGTCAACTCAAGGAGCTTGACAACCACATGAAAGCTACTAAGTCCAAGTTTGTCATTAGGCAGCTTGAAGAATCCTATGATGATATCAATAAGGAGTTGAAAGTTCTTCATCACAGAAGGCTGGGATTTCATTCAAATCTGGACCAAATCGTTCACAAAATTTGTCTTGATCATCAAGCAAATATGAGAGGTTACAATGATCTTGTCAAAGGACACGTTGATCCTTCAAATAAGAAAATTACAAATAAGAATGATCCTCCTCCTCCAGAAGCTGACACTTAGAAAGAAAATTTTCCTGTTCAAGCTAGTTCTTTAGTTCCTCAAGAACCAGTTGTACATGAGCCGTCCTCACCAAGGCCGACTGAAGCAGTTCCTGTGATTACTCCCGCTCATGATGAAAATCCAACTCAGCATCAAGTATCTGAAGAAGAGATTCCTTGATCAGAACGACGAGATTCTCCTATCATTGAAGAACCTAAAGATTTGGTTCCTCCCTCTTCTCCACCAACTTCAGAAGCAATTCCTCAACTGCCCCAACTGAAAGATAAAGCGGCGTTACCTGAATCTGTCCCTACACCAGTGACAAATCCCTCTCCCTTGAGGATTTCACTCGTCGCAGCTCGAGGACCCTCAGATGTTAACCCTTCTGCAACAAACTCACCATCATCTCATCATTCGAATTCTGTCATATATGGCGATGAAGTACTTTCTATTGAAGAAGAACTAAAGTACCCATATCCTCGCGAGCGACTACCTCTGTTTTCCACCGGTGTCGGCATCAATGGGACTATGTTCAACAGAAATACTCACCCACTTTTCTTTCGAGAGAGTCCTTACACCAAACCCAAGACATCTGCTTCTCCTCGATTTTGGACTCAGGAATAGGCGATATACTACTCTCGTATTCTGTATGACAGCCTGAAGATTTTCCCTCATGAGTTCCTAGACTCTGCAGCCATGAAAAGCATCGGATGCTTCAATCAAATTATGCAAGATATCTAAGACTATGGTCTCACTCGTGTCTTAGGCTATAAGCATCCATGGAATAGGGAGATTATTCTTCAGTTTTATGCAACTCTGTATATCTCCGACGATGAGACATATAGCTCATAGTGGATTATGGAATGATGATAGAAGGAAAAAATCAAATGCTCTGCTATGGACTTTGTCTCCCATTTTCATTTTCCTCGTTTTGAACATGGCAAAACTGAGATTCGCATTCATAACATTGAAGCAGTCACTGATGAAGATTTCCGATGCACAATGGATCAAGAAAAGATTCACGACTACCATGATTCTCCTCTGCCTGAACATTTAACCTTCGACAATCATACTTTTTACCACATCCTCACATATACCATCTGTCCATTGGCTGGAATGAATACTGACAATGTAATATGTGATGTTCTTCCGAACACCATCTGTCCTGGACTTAACACAGCAGATGCCCTAGCAAAAGGACTTAGGTGTGGAGCCATCGTAGCTAGGTTAGCTTGAAGGGGTTAAACGGGAGAAAAGACACAAAGAGTTTACCCAGGTTCGGCCCCTCTCTCAACGAGGTAAAAGCCTACTCCTGCTTTAGGTTGTGTTACTTGGGTTTCGATTACCAGGGAGCGAATATGCTTGACCTAGTTCTCGATGAGTTGTTTCTTTAGTTAACCTGCCGCCGTGTCACCCCTTTATATACAGGTTGATGCCTGGTGGCTTACAAAGTCCCGGTCGGCTCATATAAATGTGACCGGCTTGGTTTTTAACTAAGCTTGCCTTACAATACAAGTTAAACATATGGCAGCTCACACCCGTGGGACTCAAGTCGTCTTCGGGTCTTGGGCCTTCATTTGGCTTGCTCTATGAACCGCCATCTTCACATCTTCTTAGACCTTATTGGGCCTCTTCATCTGTAAACCGCTAGTGGCATGACCCGGCCCCTCCTGGGAGGGTCATACCCAATAGTTACATCCCCAACATTAGGCCCCAGGTTGATTTGAACTTGTTCACATCAATCTTCACCATTTGACTTAGCAGAATCTTCCATCGCCATCTTGTTGTAACCCGCCATGACGTCACATCACAATACCGCGGTAACCCGCCATGACATCATGCGCATTAACTTCACACAAAGCCCATAATATCTCAACAGATCCCTATTTTAATGGACCTCCGAAAATTGAGGCATCCATGTAGCCACATAATCATTTTTCGGCCTCCTCGATTCCCGCGCATGCCATTTATCCACTTCCATATAAATAGGGATAGGGGTCCTTCTTTTGACTTTTCACCCTGCCCCCTCGTCTTCGTCTTCCTCCTCGCGACGTCTCAGCGAACCCGAGCTCCGCCGCCGCTGTCTTCCTCCAGCGTCCTCAACTCCGGCCGCTACATCGACTTGAACGGACCAGAGACTTGCAGCGTATCTCCGCTGTTCATCAGCGTTGGTAAGCATTCACTTTTCCCCGTAGCAGATCTGCATTAGGGTTTCCACCGTTCGTCGGTGTTCTTAATCGTTCCTCATTTTCCTCTCTAGATCGTGTAGTATGATCTGCACATGATACTGAAGGTGTGAGATAGTAGTTTAGCATCCCTTTCCAATCGCAAAAGATACCTTTTTTGCATAATATTCCATCCGAGCATATGAGTTATTCTGCTGCCGCAACCTTAGGTTTAAACTTTCTTTTCTTTTCTGAACTGCTGTAGATCCATAATCATAGCACCAATCTGTGGAACCTGTTTGTCTATCACTTAGCAAAATTTCACTTATAGATCTGTCGTACTGAAAGCGTGCAGGCGGCTTATACGATAACCATAACCCGCCATATAGCATTAGTCCCCTTGTTAAGCCACCAGTATACGTTCACAATATGTATAACCCGACATTGTTTTCCGGTTTAACCATGCTGACCTTTATAACACTTATTCTTCTGCCTATGAACTGGCCTTGCATAACACACTTACTTTTTGATCACTGCCCGGCTTAACAGCATAATCTTAAACCCGCAATATCTTTCTTTTTAGGCTTTCATCAACAAAAATGACCAAGACTGTTACCTCATGCAACTGGGTCGCCTCCCGGGTTACCGAGCAGACGCTGAGCGTGCGTGTTCAAGTGGGCATCTTAGCCACAAAGAACGTGATTCATTGGAGAGTCCCAGGCACAGAAACCACTCCTGACCCCACACAAGGCGAATTCATTGTCTTTACTGACCATATGCTCCGGGCGTTTACCCCACCCGGCTCAAAATTCTTTCATGATGTGCTGCATTTCTTCAAGCTTCATCCTCAAGATATCGGCCCCAATTCTGTGTCAAACATCTTCAACTTTCAAGTGTTTTGCGAAGTGTATCTTCAACAGGAGTCCACTGTCGAACTGTTCAGGGAATTCTACTACCTGAACTGCCAGACTGAGTTCACAGGTGGCCAAGCCTAGAGCTAGGGGCATTTCAATTCAGAGGTGGAAAAAAGCCATGTTTCCTGCTGTCGCACCACCCAGCCATCCTAAAGACTGGAACCAGACTTGGTTCTATTACAAAGACACCTCTCTAGAAAGTGAAAATCCTCTGCTGGGTGATAACCCACAAGTATAGGGGATCGCAACAGTTTTCGAGGGTAGAGTATTCAACCCAAATTTATAGATTCAACACAAGGGGAGCCAAATAATATTTGAAGGTATTAGCAGCTGAGTTGTCAATTCAACCACACCTGGAGATTAATTATCTGCAGCAAGTAATCAGTAGCAAAGTAATATGATAGTTTTGATAGTAGTGATAGTAGCAATGGTAACAGTGATAGTCGTAAATTGTAGCAAGTGTAACAGTGATGATAGCAGTAGTAACTTAGCAGAAACATAAGATAAATTCGTAGGCATTCGATCGGTGACTTGTTGGATGATATTCATCATAAGACAGTTATAACATAGGGCGATACGGCACTAGCTCCAGTTCGTCAATACAATGTAGGCATGTATTCCTTAAATAGTCATACGTGCTTATGGAAAGAACTTGCATGACAACTTTTGTCCTACCCTCCCGTGGCAGCGGGGTCCATATTGGAAACTAAGGGATATTAAGGCCTCATTTTAATGGAGAACCAGAACAAAGCATTAACACATAGTGAATACATGAACTCCTCAAACTACGATCATCACCGGGAGTGGTCCCGAATATTGTCAGTCCGGGGTTGCCGGATCATAACACGTAGTAGGTGACTATAACTTGCAAGATCGGATCTCGAACATGGATATAATGATGATAACATAAACGGTTCATATCTGAGTTCATGGCACCCGGGCCCAACTTGTCACGCCCAAAATGCGACCCTATCCTAAAGGAACACGAAGGTCCCACCAAGGATAGAAGCGCATCTTGAAGACGCTTTTGCAAGGTGGATATCATTACATCAACATTACATAATATTTGGGCATACATACAAGGCATACCAATGCCGCAAGAATACATCAATACATCATACATAAGCTCAACATCCGACTACGGATGAAACATAAACAGAAACTCAAACGACATCCACCCTGCTAGCCCAGGCTGCCGACCTGGAACCTATCCCCTGATCGAAGAAGAAGCAGAAGAAGAACTCCAAACAAGAAAACATCGCTCTCGCGTCATGATCATCGCAAAACCTGTACCTGCAACTGGTGGTGTAGTAAACTGTGAGCCACGAGGACTCAGCAATCCCATTACCATGGGTATCAAGACTAGCAAAGCTTAAGGGGAAAGGAAAGGATAAAGTGGTGAGGTTGCAGCAGCGACTAAGCATGTATGGTGGCTAACTTACGCAAACAAGAGCGAGAAGAGAAGCAAAGGAACGGTCGTGAAACTAGCAATGATCAAGAAATGATCCTGAACTCCTACTTACGGCAAGCATAACCCAGAAACCGTGTTCACTTCCCGGACTCCGCCGAGAAGAGACCATCACGGCTACACACACGGTTGATGTATTTTAATTAAGGTCAAGTGTCAGGTTCTCTACAACCGGATATTAACAAATTCCCATCTGCCACATAACCGCGTGCACGGCTTTCGAAAGATAATACCCTGCAGGGGTGTCCCAACTTAGCCCATGATAAGCTCTCACGGTCAACGAAGGATATTCCTTCTCCCGGGAGGACCTGATCAGTCTCGGAATCCCGGTTACAAGACATTTCGACAATGGTAAAACAAAACCAGCAAAGCCGCCCGAATGTGCCGACAAATCCTGATAGGAGCTGCACATATCTCGTTCTCAGGGCACACCGGATTGTCCAAGCTTGCGATAGGCCAGCCCAGAGTTGCCCCTGGTGGCCACCGGCGACTGACAGGTTGGACCAACACTCGGAGGAGCACTGGCCCGGGGGGGGGGTAAATAAAGATGACCCTCGAGAGAGCGACTCCCTAGGGAAAAGAAATAGGCTGAGCAAATGGTAAAACCAAGGTTGGGCCTTGCTGGAAGAGTTTTATTCAAGGCGAACTGTCAAGGGGGTCCCATAAATCACCCGACCGTGTAAGGAACGCAAAATCCGGGAACATAACACCGGTATGACGGAAACTAGGGCGGCAAGAGTGGAACAAAACACCAGGCATAAGGCCGAGCCTTCCACCCTTTACCAAATATATAGATGCATTAATAATATAAGAGATATTGTGATATCCCAACATAAACATAATCCAACATGGAGCAATCTTAATCTTCACCTGCAACTAGCAACGCTATAGGAGGGGCTGAGCAAGCGGTAACATAGCCAAACAACGGTTTGCTAGGAAGGGTGACAAAGGTTAGAGGTTCATGGCAATTTGGGAGGCTTGAGGAGCAAATGAATAGGTAGCGCAGCAAAGCGATAGAACGAAGCAACTAGCATAGCAATGATAGTAATGAGATCCAAGGTGACGGTCATCTTGCCTGAAATCCCGCTAGGAAGAAGAACGAATCCATGAAGAAGATGAAGCCACGAAGACGAACGAATCCTCACGATCGCAACGACATGGGAACTATCGAGAAGAAGCACACAACAAGGTAAACACACCACACATGAACAAGACATGATGCTCAACCAAGAATGATGCATGACAAGGCTAAACGAAGCTACTCATGACAAGAGATGATGCATACGAGAACAACACATCAAGGCAAGTTTAAATGAGGCCGGGATCAACATATACCAATTCCGGTAAGTCCTTATATGCATATTTCGAAATTGGTCCAGAACTGATTAAACCTTATGTTCAAGTTGTTAAACAAGTTAAAGAGCACCATGATGATCTACACGAAATTCTAGTCAAGTTACATATAAAGTTCATTAGATTCGGAGCTACGGTCTAAAAGATATGAGCAAAACAAGTTAAACATGGCATTGATGCAAAATGCATACAAACATCAAGCAAACACCTCAAAACAAGGATGCAACATGATAATATGAAACTACATGCAAAACTAAGCAAGTTTCATATAGGGCATGCTCGAAACGGAGCAACGGTGCAACACATACACTCCAAACAATACATAGCAACAATCTGTCCAAAACAGCAACTAGGCATAATGCAAGCACCAAAACAATATGCTACAGCAACTCAACATGAAAACAAAAGGCATGGACATGATGTACAGGTAAAGCATGACAAAACATGAACACTGAGCTATCTCCAGGAATCACTAGAACATGCTCAAAAGGACATGGCAAGATTGCAAAATAATGACAGGTTCACAGACTTGGAGAAATTACTGGACATGGCAGAAATAACATCAGGTTGCAATGTTCAGAGCACGATATTAACATGCTACAGGAACTTAACATGGCAAAACAAGGCATGGCATGAATCTACTCAAATCATATAACAAAAGTCCCTTACTGACCATAAGCCAAAAAGTACCAGAAGATATGGTGGCAAGCTTGTAAACATAACAAGTTCCGTTATCAGGTTTCAGACTTGGCAGAAAACAGAGCATGGCAGAAATAATAATATGAAGGCCTCTTTGTGAGCTTGATGCACTCACTACAGAGCAATGCATGACAAAACAAGCCCACCTACAGAGAGACGACATGTTTATGAAGCTAACCACGGCAAGAACAATAGCATAGCATGTATGGATCAACTACAATAAGCTTGGCAAAAATGAATATCATGTTAAGAATCTGCCAGAAATACATTATAGCAAAAGTAGAGCAAGATTGAGTCATGCTATGGCACTCCATAAATGCAAAAAGTTGCAGGCATGGATCAATTAAAACAATAGCTACAAAATATCCTTAATGAACATCTTCAAAATATGCATGGATATCTCTGTAGCATCAAGTTTACATGGCAACAAAATTACAGCAGACAAGGACTTGGAGAAATCACTAAGTCTCTGAAATCAGAAATATTACGGGGCCTACTTTGCATGCTTGTGCTAGTTACCACAGAGCTCAAAAAAATACATGGACTACACCACTGGAAAAATGGCATGGCATACTTCAAAACACATGTAGAGCTCATGCCCAAAAGATGCACAGATTAAATGATACAAAAATGACAAATCACCAAGTTCTGATAAGAACCAGATAATAACAGCAACTAGCCCTCTTCCAACAGAGATTTGGGCATCAAGATGACCTCTAATGAACATGGTGCAATTGAATAAAATGTAGAGCATCACGAGACGAACAATTTGACATATTACACGCACAAAACGGACATGCATGCACAAAGTTATAATGCAGAGAACATGGCATCATAATGCAAGAATTTAAGGACTTGGCCAAACTCAGGAAAAAAACAGGTGAGCGCGACTTAGCTATTCTACGCACGGGCGGGATTTAGGCGGGCTCGCTCACCTTGGGCCACTTGGGCCAGTTGGTGCAGAGGAGGCGGTTGGGCCGGAGGAGAGGCGACACGGGCCGGGGCTGATGCGGCTTGCGGGGCCCACATGGCCCACGCGGCGACTGCGTGTGCCCGCACGCACACGGACGACGAAGGCGCTCCGGCGGCGGTGGATCCCGGCACCGCTCCGGCGAGCGCGGGACGAGGCGGGGCCGAAAGGGGGGCCGGGGATCGGTGCGGGAGGCGGCGGCGGATGCAGATCCGGGGTGGGGACGCCGGATCCGGCGAACGGCGGCCGTCGGGGACGCGGTTCCCGGTGACGAGGGGCTCCCGCCGCGGTTCCTGCGAGAAAACGGCGGCGACATGGCCGCGGGTGAGAGGGAGAGGGTGCGACGGGGAGGAAAGAGGAGAACGGCGGGGGGGGGCGGTGACCTGGGATCCGGCGGGGCTCCGGCCGACGAGGGAGAACGCCGGCACGGCGGGGCAGCGAGGTGGTGGAGAGGCGCTCGAGCGCGGCGGCGGGGAGCGAGACGCGGGCGGCGGCGCGCGCTCGGGCCTAGATGGGCTCGGGTGGGCCCCGTTCGGGCCTGGGCGGGCCGGCGGCGGATGGGGCGCTGGAGGGAGAGGCGCGGGACAGGTGGCGAACGGGGAGGCGACGTGGCGCGCAGGGAGAGGAGGAGGGCGATGGCGCGGTGGCGGCTGGCCAATGGGGAGCTGCCAAGTGGCGAGGTGGAGGTGGCCGGCGCCGGAAAACAAGGGGGAGGCGGAGGAGATCCCGAGGAGGAGGGGGATAGCTGCGGCTGGGGGTTAGGGGAGGCTAGGGCCTGCCCAAAATGGCATGGGAGGGGTTTATATAAGGAAGGGGGTTAGGATTAGGGTTTTTGGGGCTTTCGGAGCTCTCCGATCGCGATCGGGCGGTTCCGGACGCGAGGAGGGGTAGGCTGGGTCTAGAGGACTGGACTTGGCTTGTGGAGAGGAGAGGGAGAGAACCGGCGACGGTTACGAAGACCGAAACGTCTGACGAGGGAACCGTCAACGATACCGCTATGAGTTCAACGGTTGGGCTATCAAACGGACTCCGAATGCAACGAAATTTGACGGGCGGACTGTCAGTGCTATACCAAGGCCACTCGGCAAATACCGACCCATTCCGAGAACGTTTAAAACCCGCACGCGAAAAGAGACAAAAGGGGCGCCGGGTGACATAGGAGTGCCGGATTGCAAAACGGACAACTGGGAAAATGCTCGGATGCATGAGACGAACACGTATGCGAATGCGATGCACATGATGACATGATATGAAAAGCAGATGATGACATGGCAAAATGCAACACGCAAGCAGATGACATGGCAACGACAGCGAATAACTGGCAGACACCTGGCGCATCGGATCCGGGGCGTTACACAAAGTGACAAGTATTAAGCATAGCAAAGTCATAGAAACATCAATCTATGAACATAGTGGATACTAGGGATCAAGCCCTAACAAAACTAACTCGATTACATGATGAATCTCATCCAACTCCTCACCGTCCAGGGAGCCTACGAAGGAATTACTCACTCCCGGTGGGGAGCATCATGGAATTGGCGATGGAGAAGGGTTGGTGATGATGACGAAGATCCCCCTCTCCGGAGCCCCAAACGGACTCCAGATCTGGCCTCCTGATGAAGAACAGGAGGTGGCGGCGGCTCTGTCTTGTGGATCACGATAATTCTTTCTCCCTGATTTTTTTTCTCGAAAAATAGGAATTTATAGCGTCGGTTTCAGGGTCTGCGGGGCCACCAGGTGGGGACAACCCACCTAGGCACGCCAGGAGAGGGGGGCGCGCCCTGGTGGGTTGTGCCCACCCAGGGACCCCTCTCTGGTAGGTCTTGGCTCCAGAAATTCTTATATATTTTATAAAAATTCCTCGCGAAGTTTCGTTCCATTCCGAGAACTTTTATTTCTGCAAAAAAACAACACCATGGTAGTTCTGCTGAAAATAGCATCAGTCCGGGGTTAGTTTCATTCAAATCATGCAAATTAGAGTCCAAAACAAGAGGAAAAGCGTTAGGAAAAGTAGATACATTGGAGACATATCAACTCCCCCAAGCTTAAACATTTGCTTGTCCTCAAGCAATTCAGTTGATAAACTGAAAGTGAAAAGGAAAAACTTTTACGAACTCTTTTGCTCTTGTTTGCATAAATAAGCTTAAACATCACCCAGGTTTTCAGCCAACATTATAACTAACCATGCCGACAATAACTCTTAAAGATTATATTAACTCATATCATTGACATAATCAGCTAGCGAGCAATAATAAGATATCTCAAACAGCAACACGTTGTCAAAACAACCATGATATAATATGACAATAGTGGTATCTCGCTAGCCCTTTCTGAGACCGCAAAACATAAATGCAGAGCACCTCCAAAGTTCAAGCAGTGACTAAACATTATAATTCATGGTAGATGCACCCAACATTAGCTACACACAATTCATAAGTCATGACAACTGTGCTCTCAGGTTCTAGCGCTTGTTTTAGAAGGTGATGACACAACATAAAAGTAAATAGATAGTCCCTTCGCAGAGGGAAGCAGTGATTTGCAAAGGTGCCAGAGCTCAAGTATTTAAAACAGAGGTAAATGATATTTTCAGACATGCACCCTTCTCATTTACTTCATGACCATTAGTTATCAATATCTTCCATGCTAAGCATGCTAGTGGCGGTTCCCAAGCGATAAAAGTAAAGATTTTGACTCCATTGGGAGTTTTTGTTTGATTATTTGGGAGATTAACTCTTTTTCATGTTTGCAGTTTGGGACTGGGCATCCTATTACCACCCTTTTCTCGTGCGATGGCGAGTGAATAAACACTCGACCTGAGAATAACTCGCTTAGCATGGAAGATACCGACCACCTCCTGTCGTTCCACGAACGATCCAGACACACAAAAAGGATATTTGTTTGAAGTTTTTAGAGGTGGCACATGCAAATTTACTTAGGATGGCTGGGTAATACCGCATATAGGTAGGTATGGTGGACTCATCTGGAATAACTTTGGGTTTAAGGTTTTGGATGTACAAGCAGAATTCCTACTTAGTTTAGGCGAAGGCTAGTAATTAGATTGAGAAGTGGCCATCTAGAGAGCAACAACGGTCATAAACATGCATTATGCATAAGTAACATTGGACGCTAGCATGAGTAGGATATGAACACCATGAACATAAATATCATAGAGGCTATGTTAGTTTTGATTCAACTACATCCATGAACATGTGCCAAGTCAAGCCACTCGAACATTCAGAGGAGGATACCATATCATCATACTACATCACAATCATTTTAACGCAATGTTGATATCCAAGATAAATCATTATCCATTCCCAGCTACTTATGCATGGCATGAGAAACTATAATCTCTAATTGTCATTGCAAACATGTTTAATCATAATGGGCTGCATCATGGATACTAGGTTAAACATATTTACACAAACAGAACATGTCGAGTTCATACCCATTTCTCTCTGCCACGGCCAGTTCATCGAATATCGTCATTATTGCCTTTCACCTGCACGACCGAACGATAGGAAAATAATAATAGTGCAAGAGTGCCGTGGACTAAGCTGGAATCTGCAAACATTTATTCAACAAGAGAAGATAAGGTAAAATGTGCTCTTTATTAGTTCAACAATTATTCATATGAGAGCCACTCAACATTTCCATCATGGTCTTCTCCTCGGCGAATAAAAAGAAAAGAAATTCAGAGAAACACACTGAAATATTTTTGGAGTTTTTGGTTTTCTTGAACAAGCAAAATAAAAGGGAAAAGCAAAACACGAGAAAAACTATTTACACGGGAAAGCTCCCAACAAGCAAAAGAAGAACAAGGAAATCCTTTTTGGTTTTCTTTTTAGTGCTACTACTAAGCATGCATAGAAAGTAAACTTCTACAAGTAATTAATTTTTTTGTTTTTTTCTAAAGTTTTTCAAACACACAAGAAGAAGGCAAGAAAATAAATCTAAGCATGGATGATACAATGAAAAAGTGTGAACACCGACAAATGAATATAAGTGGACACAAATGTAATGTCGGTGAGAACACGTACTCCCCCAAGCTTAGGCTTTTGGACTAAGTTGGTAATCAATCAGTAGCCTGTAGGGTAGTAGGGGTGTTGAGGAGCAGGCACCACTCATCCCACTACTGAGGCTCCTCCTCTGCCTCTGCAGCAGCCTGAGCGTTCCGGTAAGCAATGATGTCCGCAAGCATAATCCTAAATCCGCCCCTGGCAACAGAATCAAACAAAGCAGGTGCAGGCAAAGGAATAATATCACGCGTTTTAACGCTAAAAACCAGGTTATAAGGAATAGGGATGTTAGGATAATCTCGTGCAAGAAAATGATGGTGTTCCATGGCTGCACGGTCTAGGTAAACCTTGGTCAGAGGGTAATCATGAGGGCGTATCTCAACATTAAAGTGAGCCGCCAAATGAGTAGCAAAAATCCCACCATGTATTTTACCCTGGGATTTATTAAGATGGAGGCAACGAGCCACAATAGCTCCCAAGCTATAAGTGTTGTTTCCCTCTAGTGCCCAACGTAAAACAGCAAAGTCTGGTGCGCTGAGCGCACCTACTTTCTCTCTAGCAACAAGCACTTAGCAACAAATAAAGCAAAATAATGTACGGCAGGAAAGTGTATGCTAGCGGCAGTGGTAGCTGACACCCCTCTCTCATCTCCCACTGTTAAAGTGCGATAAAAGGCCTCAAACCCAGTCGGCCTAGGCTCAGCTAAGCTCCCATCAGAAGGGATCATGCATATGTCAAAAAATTCAGCAAGTGGTATCTGATGGTTTTCAGCATATAAATCAAAGCTCACTTCAGGAGGATTATTCCTAGGCAGGAAAGTAAAACTTTGAACAAAGATGTTTGTGTGGATTTGATGCTGGTCGCACTCATCTGCGTTGAAGTCGGTAAGGCCGGCATTAGTAGCATATTGTGTGAACTCCTGAAGAATTCCAACCTCTTCCATGAACGAGGTGTGCGGCCATTCACATGGCCGTACTTCCGCCAATCTCTGAGGAAGGAGATCACTATCAGATGACTCCCCAATAACACCCTTGGAGTTCTTCTTAGAGCCAAACTTCCTAAAGATATTCATGATTTTCCTATGAACAAAAATTCTGAAATTTTTAGTCCACAAATTTTTCTCAACAAAACTTCACAAAATTGATAGCAACTACTCATAGGGATACATAGAGGCCATAGCGAGCATTCAAACTACTTAGAACTCTAAGAATTGAACATGCAAGCTCATCTACAACAACACCAAGAGTAGCTAATTATTCAAAATATAAACCACTAAAACAAAAATTAATTGGACAAACGGTGGAGTCTCATACCAAGCAACAATCCCCCGAAACAGTTTCGGAAACGGAGCTTCGAGCAAAGAGATCAAAATCCGCGGGTTTGAGAGCAAGAACACGGGAGAGAGAGCAATGGAGATTTTTTTCTGGAGGTAAGTGATGATGTGGGATGAAGTGTTAAGTGAGGGGGCCCACGTGGGGACCACAGCCCACCAGGGCGCGCCTGGGGTCCTGGCGCTCCCAGGTGGGTTGTGCCCACCTGGTGCACCTCCCTCTGATATTATTTGCACTAGAAATTTAGAAATATTCAGAAAAAATCATATAAAATTTTCAGAGTATTCTGAGAACTTTTATTTTTGGGTCATTTTTTATTGCACGGGAAATTCAGAAAACAGACAAAACATGGCATTTTATTTTATTTAACTAATAAAAACGGAAAACAAAAAGTCAGGATAGAAGGTAGTGCTTACTAAATTCATCAACTTCATACCGCTCAAAAATGATTCATTAATAAGGTTGATCAGGTCTTATTGACAACCACTTTCGATTAGCATGAAACCGAAGAACTTTCGTAAATCACTAAGTTACCTCAACGGGGATAGGAATGTCCCCAGCAATAATCATTTCATATTTCTTTTTGACAGTAGGTAGAGGTATTTGAAAACTTCCAATAGTGATTATTGGTGATTTTTCAATAACATTAATACCATTCACATGGAATTGTTTCTTCGGAAAGTGCACCGTATGCTCATTACCATTAATATGAAAAGTGACCTTCCTTTTATTGCAATCAATAACAGCCCCTGCAGTATTCAAGAAGGGTCTACCAAGGATAATCGACATGTTGTCGTCCTCGGGCATCTCAAGTATAACAAAGTCAGTCAAAATAGTAACATTGGCAACAACAACGGGCACATCCTCATAAATACCGATAGGTATGGCAGTTGATTTGTCAGCCATTTGCAAAGATATTTCAGTAGGTGTGAGTTTATTCAAGTCAAGTCTTTTATATAAAGAGAAAGGAATAACACTAACACCAGCTCCTAAATCACATAAAGCAGTTTTCACATAATTCTATTTGATGGAGCAAGGTATAGTTGGTATTCCCGGATCTCCAAGTTTTTTAGGTACTCCATCTTTGGAAGTATAATTAGCAAGCATAGTGGAGATTTAATTCTGGTATTTTTCTCTTATTAGTGATGATGTCTTTCATATACTTTGCATAAGGAGGCATTTTTAAGATATCAGTCAAGGAAGTACGCAAAAAGACTGGCCTCAGCATTTCAGCACAGAGTTCAAATTCTTCATCATCTTTCTTTTTAGTTGACTTGGGTGGAAAAGGCATAGGTTTTTGAACCCACGGTTCTCTTTCTTTACCGTGTTTTCTAGCAACAAAGTCTCTTTTATCATATCTTTTATTCTTGGGTTGTGGGTTATCAAGATCAACAGGTGGTTCTATCTCAACATCATTATCTGGTTCTTTTTCATTATTTGGTTGAGCATCTTCATAAACCTCATCATTATCTTTTTCATTATCACTAAGTGGATGTTCATTACCAGATTGAGTTTCATCATCAGAGATGGAAGTTTCATTTTCATTATCAGGAGATTTTTCTATTTCAGGTTCACTAGAAGCATGCAAAGTCCTATCATTTTTCTTCTTCTTTTTCGTTTTACAAGGACTAGCTGCACTAGTGTTATTTCTTTGTGAGTCTTGTTTAATTCTTTTTGGGTGTTCCTCAAGATAAAGTGGTTCGTGAGTCATTTTACCTCCTCTAGTTGCAACTCTAACAGCAAAGTCATGTATATTACTATTCATTTCATCAAGCAATTCTCTTTGAGATTTAGCAACTTGTTCTAACTGGGTTTGTACCATAGAAGCATGTTTTCCAACACCTCTAACATCATTTGAATTATAAATAACAAGTCACTCAAGCGAGCAATCATATGAGAATTATACTTCAATTGTTTCATAACATTTGCATTGAAGTGATCTTGTTTTCTAATGTAGTTTTCAAACTCATAAAGGCATTGACTAGGATGCATATTGTGAGGATTATCATTATCATTGAAAAACAGGAGGTGACGGCGGCTCCGTCTAGTGGATCGTGATATTTCTTTCTCCCTGATTTTTTTCTGAAAAAATAGGAATTTATAGCGTCGATTTCAAGGTCTGCGGGGCCACCAGGTGGGGACAACCCACCTGGGCGCGCCAGGAGAGGGGGGCGTGCCCTAGTGGGTTGTGCCCACCTAGGGGCCCATCTCTGGTAGGTCTTGGCTCCAGAAATTCTTATATTTTATATAAAAATTCCTCGCAAAGTTTTGTTCCATTCTGAGAAGTTTTATTTCTGCACAAAAACAACACCATGGTAGTTCTGCTAAAAACAACATCAGTCCGGGGTTAGTTTCATTCAAATCATGCAAATTAGAGTCCAAAATAAGAGGAAAAGCGTTAGGAAAAGTAGATACGTTGGAGACGTATCACCGGGTTATTGTGAAAGCCGGCTTAGCAACAAACATCCTCTCCCAGAGCGGATCAGCACTGAAGAACAGGCCAAATATATGCCCATATTTTCAAAGATTAGAGCCTTGATGGCCGATGGTTTAACCGGAGTCGATCTGGTTCGTTGCTGGGTCGCATGGAGAATTTTGCCCTTAAGCCGCCGATCCGGCTTAATGTGTGAGTATACCGGCGATGTCAAAGATCGGCTGCGTTACTATCCAATCCGTCTGGATGATAAATCAATCAATGGTATGACAAAGACTCTGCTCAATGATAGTCTAGAGACTTGTAGCAAAGCGGGGCTGAACCCCTTCTGCGCCCTCAACAAGCCACCAGTTGTAAGTATTTTCAAACAACTTTCACTAAATCATTACTTATCAATCTGCCTTCTCATTATTACTTGAACTTGCAGGTTGATTCCCCTTTTTGGAGCAAGAAGCTTCAGGATAAACTGCCAAGAAAACCAGGACAAAGAATAAGGCTCCCAAGAAGCCCGCCAAAAAGAAGGCAGATGCAACTGATATTTTCGCCCTAGATGATGAGTCGAAGGTAGAACTTGACTCCCTTGGCTCATTCTTTGTTCATCTTATTGACATTGATTACTATCCTTTCCTCTGACTCAGAACCTCTGCCAAGACAGGAAGTTCGTCAAGCGAGCCGGAAAGTAAGGTTTTCTCGCCCTTTAGCTTAGTTGGATCCCAACTTTGTTTTGAAGAAGCAGCAGCATGAAGCTCACCGCACAACCCGGAACAGTGGCGGTGGGATTCTCTCCTCCAGCTTACCCAACACGCCGGCTCCTCGCAAGCGCCGAGCAGAGGTTTCACAGATTTACGAATTATCCTTTCCAAAGGTGGGCCTTATTCGACAACCCCTTAACCCTTCTGATTCAAACTATCAAGGAACTTCTCACTCTTCTTCCGGTGACTCAACTGGAACTCATATTCCTCTTTTCAAGACCATACCTGGGTGAGAACATTAATCCCATCACGTGTCTTATTTTCAGTGCTATAGCCAAGCCCAGCAAGAAGCTGAAGGTGAATAAACCGGTTGAAGACCCCAAGGTTGCTGACCCGGAGAAGCAAACAATATCTAAATCTTTTCATCAAACCTCTGAAGCAGCCATTCATGAACAGCCGCCAGAAGAACATCATGTCACCATGGACTCCATGGATGTCAACCTGGCTCACGCCACGCAACCCAGCCCCGCTCAGCCGGCTCAAGAAGCCGAAGATGTTATAGTTACTGGGAAGGCTTATACAGCACCAGGCAACCCCACCGTCTTATCTAAGCACTGCGCCAAAGAAGAATTCTCAGCTATTGATAAGGGCAAGTGGAAACTGGATTTGGAGAGTTATGCCCAGTCAATGCTCAGGAAATTCATGCGGCTTATCTAAAGCGCCTTCACACCAGTTGTGACTTTGAAGCCAGCCTGGTTAACCTCACGAATGAGCGCTTTGAGGTAAGCACTAACAAAATCTTATCATATAAGTATATATCTGTCAGCTGCCAAGTCTACTGAATATGACATAATTGAATGTGTTGTAGACTTTAGATAGCCTCTTTGATCTTGTAGCTATGCCATATCATGTTCTAACTACGAAATCAAAACGAGTAGCCCCCAAGGGCCGGCTTAAGCTGGATTGCTAAGCCGAGACTTCAAATTGCAACACGAAAAACCGTATATGTAGCCCCCAAGGGCCGGCTTAAGCTGCATAGCTAAGCCAGGACTTCAAATTGTAGCGCAAAAATCCGCATATGTAGCCCCCAAGGGCCGACTTAAGCTGCATAGCTAAGCCGGGACTTATCACCATATTTATGAACAAATCCAAATATGTAGCCCCCATGAACCGGCTGTAGTTGAAGAAACTAGCCGGGTCATTAAAGTATTATCTTGAAAAAGAGCAACATGCATTAGCCCCCAAGTGCCAAGTAAAATACTTGTATTATGCTTGGGACTTAAAATAAGATGATTATCATAACCTCATACAGCCTGTCTTTTCATGTATCAGGGTGAATTGAACATGAAGGAATCTCAAGTCACTGATCTGAGGCAAAATATCCAAACCCAGCAATCTGAGACTTCCAAGGCCAAACCAGAGCTGAAGACCGCTTTGGAAGACATTGAAAAGCTGAAAAAGGATTTCAGTGCTGAAAGAACCGGCCAGGACACCGAGAAGACGGCTCTGTTAAAAAGAGCAGAAGATGCTAAGGCTGCTCTTAAGCTGGTGACTGATGAGTTATCTGGCTTAAAGCATCCGATTAATAGTATGACAGCCGCCATCTTTGGTAAGTAATATTGTACTTCAACCTTTCACTTCCAATGTACCACGTTCATTAGCCGGCTTATCAATATCTTTGCTGATGCAGGCTCCAGAAGCTCCAAGTTAGGTCAAGACATGCGCATAAAGCTTAAAGATGCATATACTCTTGTGGAGCAGTTGTACACTGGCGCTCAGCGGGCTATTTTTGCTGTATCCCATAAGAAGCAACCACCTTCACTCATCAAGGAAGTGTTGGAGAAACTGTATGTGCTGCCGCAAAGAGTTGAAGAACCAAACCGATCAGCCGCCAGAGGAGACTGATGACTTCACCAAAATAGTAAGGGAGATGCGTCCTTTGGCAAGAAAACTGGCTGAGGAGACTGATCTCTCCAAGTATCAAGCGGCTTATAATGCTGAAAATGCAAAAGTGAAAGCGCCGGTTCATGAGGCGATGGACCTTATCCCGCCAACACCTAAGCACACCTTCGCTCCTGATATTGATCAGTCAAGCCTTATAGATGACGAAGCTATATTTAGAGCTTTGACTGGGATCAACAGGGCCACATCTGACTTCCAGCCAATGGGTGAACAAGAAGAAGAAGAAGAACCGGTGCAGGATAACCTGGAAACTTCAACATGCCAAGACCAAGGTAACTGAACCACGAGGCGGCTCTCAGACTGACACATAGAATCACTGCAAAAAAATACACTTCCGTGATGATACGTGTTTGTCATAGCAGGTCACCTTTTCTGTCATGTAGGTACATCCATGACGATTTTATGACAGAATCAAGATAGTCATACATGTGCTATCGTAGAAGTGTTCCATGACATTACCAAAATTATCATCACGGAAGTGTCCACTTCCATGACGATAAATCGCGCGTCATAGAAGTGCTTTCGTCAAGGGTGACCGACACATGGCATCCACCTAATGGGTCGCCGTTAATCTATCGGGTCCGGTTTTGGATCCGATAACCCGTTACCATCCCAGACTAGTGGCGATTTCTACGTGTAAAATTCTCATTGGCCGAAGGAAACACGTGTCAGCTCGTCATTGGGTCAGATAGGAGCCTATGATATGTCGACACGTGCAATGGGCCACCACTGGCCCATTTAGCTTCCAAAGGTCGGCCCCTTTGACTTGGTCAACAGTTAGCGGGCCGGCCCATGAAAAGCCTGTTAACGGTCTGTTCGCAAATAACCCATTTTACGGCCCGGTAACTCACTGCCCGTTAGGGCCTTCCCGAAATCAGCCCAACAGCGTCATGTGGGCCGTCGAATATAACAACAGCCCGTTTCACTTTTGGCCCATGTATGGCCCACGACGTCTTTCGGCCCATATGAGGCCTTTCGTATCTTTAGGCCCTTTAGTGGCCCAGGATGACTCTAGCCCATAATGTAAAGTAAATTTCTTTGTACCCTTTAATGGCCCATGATTCACATGGGCCGTTTCTAGCCCGTGTTAGCTTTCGGCCTACAGACAGCCCATACATTCTTGGGCTCCTTTCGGGCCCTCGATTACTTCCGGCCCATTACTGGCCTGTTCCACTAATGGGCCAAATTCGGACCGTGGCTAGAAACGGCCTGTTTGTGGCCTGTTAACCCGTTGCGCCGTTTCCAGCCCGTCCTATATTCTGGCCCATTAACGACCCGTTATTCCTGTGACAGAATTAAGCCTTTGCTGTCTTTCGGCCTGTTAGCGGCTCGTTACCGTCCTGGACTGATACAAATTACGCCCGTTTACGGCCCATGTGGACCCATTTATCCGACGGGCCGAGGCCCACCGATTCTACGGCCCATTGGAAGCCCATTTATCTGACGGCCCGTTGGAGGCCCATGGATCCTGATGCGGCTTGAAGATACGTCGGTATTTCCCCAAAGAGGAAGGGATGATGCAGCACAGCAGCGGTAGGTATTTCCCTCAGTGATGAAACCAAGGTTATCGAACCAGTAGGAGAACCAAGCAACACAACGTAAACAACACCTGCACACAAATAACAGATTACTCGCAACCCGACGTGTTAAAGGGGTTGTCAATCCCTTTCGGGTAACGCCGCCAGAAATTGGCACGTGGACGAGAGAAAGTTGTAATAGATTGATAGATCGAATGCCAAATAAAATAAATAAGAATAAAAGCAAAGGAAAATAGATCGCAAAGGCAATTAATATGAGAAAGAGACCCGGGGGCCGTAGATTTCACTAGTGGCTTCTCTCGAGGAAAATAGCAAACGGTGGGTAAACAAATTACTGTTGGGCATTTGATAGAACTTCAAATAATCATGAAGATATCCAAGCAATGATCATTCTATAGGCATCATGACCAAGATTAGTAGACCGATTCCTGCCTGCATCTACTAGTATTACTCCACACATCGACCGCTATCCAACATGCATCTAGTGTATTAAGTTCATGGAGAAACGGAGTAATGCAATAAGAATGATGACATGATGTAGACAAGATCTATCTATGTAGAGATAGCCCCATCGTTTTATCCTTAGTAGCAACGATACATACGTGTCGGTTCCCCTTCTGTCACTGGGATCAAGCACCGTAATATAAGAAATCATGCATATAAGAGATCAAAGAAACTCAAATAACTTTCATGGAAATAAAAAGATAGATCTGGTCATAAACTCAAAGTTCATCCAATCCCAACAAACACACCGCAAAAAGAGTTACAGCATATGGATCTCCAAGAGACCATTGTAGTGATAATTCAGCGAGAGAGAGGAAGCCATCTAGCTACTAAGTACGGACCCCAAGGTCTACAAAGAACTACTCACACATCATCGGAGAGGCACCAATGGAAGTGGTGAACCCCCCCGTGATGGTGTCTAGATTGGATCTGGTGGTTCTGTACTCTTCGACGGCTGGAATTGATTTTCGTCAACTCCCCTAAGGTTTCTGGAATATTGGGGTATTTATAGAGCAAAGAGGCGGTCCGGGGGGCACCCGAGGTGGGCACAACCCACCAGGGCGCGCCTGGGCCTCCTAGCGCGCCCTGGTGGATTGTGCTCCCCTCGAAGCACCCCTGAGGCGCTGCCTTGGCCCATTGGTGTCTTCTGGTCCATAAAATATCTCCGTGAAGTTTCGTTGCATTTGGACTCCGTTTGGTATTGATTTCATGCGATGTAAAAAAACATGCAGAAAACAGCACTGGCACTTGGCACTATGTCAATAGGTTAGTACCAAAAAAGATATAAAATGACTACACTTCTACTGTCGGGGTCATCGATTGCCGCGGCTTGAAAGGCGTGCTCAAGGGAGCACACCGCATCCCTCTCTTCACATGGGACCGTGATGATTCCTCCTCTTCCTGGCATCTTGAGAACGTTGTAGCCGTGATGAGTGGCTGCCATGAACTTGGCCAAGGCTGGATACCCGAGGATGGCATTGTACGGCAGGCGGATGTGCGCCACGTCGAAGTCGATGAGCTCGGTGCGATAGTTCTTGCGCTCCCCGAAGGTGACAGGCAGGCGGACCTGCCCTATCGGTGTGGTGGAACCGTCGGTCACTCCTGAGAAAGGCTTGGTTGGCTGGAGCTGCTCATATGGCACTTGGAGGTTGTCGAACGTGTCGACGGACAGGACGTTGAGCCCTGCGCCGCCGTCGATGAGAGTCTTGGTGACTTGCACATTGCTGATGACTGGGGATAACAGCATAGGGAGGGCGCCAGCGGTGGCTGCGCACTTGAGCTGGTCTGCCGAGTTGAAGGTGATGGCACATTGGGACCACCTGAGCGGGCGTGTGGCCTCGAGCTTGGGGAGCACCGCGTTCACCTCGCGAGCAAACTGTTTGAAGATGCGCTGAGAGGCTGGGGCCTAGGCACCGCCCAAGATGCAGGCGATCACACACGGCTCCTGGAAGCCCCCAGCCCCCTCGTCCTGGTGGTGGTCGTCGTTCCTCCTTGGTGGCAGCAATGGAGGAAGACTGGCGTTACCCTGGGGGCGATCCTCACGAGGCTGGTCCCTCCAGGCGCCCTCGCGAGGTTGGTCCTGCCAGCGGTCCTCACGAGGCCGGTCGCGCCACTCCTGGCGCGGGCCACGGTCGTCCCAGCGTCCGCCTCCGCGTCCTCCTCCGCGGCCATAGCCCCGGTCATTCCGCTCGGGGCATCGACCGTAGCATCCTTCCTGTATGGCTCTGAGCTCTTGGCAGTCGCCGGTGTTGTGGGTGTTCAGGTTGTGGAAGGCGCAGAACGGTCGGCCGTTCTTGGATGACTCAGGCTGATCTCTGCCTCGCTTGGTGTCGGGCTCTGCTGCGAGTACCACTGCCTCTTTGCGCTTCACGTCCTTGGCCTTGGCCTTCTTCTCCTCCGCTCCTGCAGCTGGCAGCTCAAGGAGAGAAAGGCGCCCCTCCTCAGCTCTTGCGCACTTGGTCGCCAGGTTGAACAGCTCCTGAGATGTGCAAAGCTCCTCGTGGATAGCGAGCTCTTCCTTCATCTTGACGTCACAGACGCCATCCGAGAATGCGGAGATGATGGCTTCGTCCGTGACCTTGGGGATCTTGAGGCGGGTGTTGTTGAAGCGCTGGATGTACTTCTGGAGGGTCTCTCCTGGTTGTTGCTTGATGCGGCGTAGATCACCCGCGGCTGGTGGGCGGTCGCGAGTGCCCTGGATGTTGGCGACGAAGCGGTCGCGCATCTCGTCCCAGGAGGAGATCGAGCCGTGCTACAGGTTCAGGAGCGAGTACATCCTTGAGAGCCATGGGAAACCAGTTCGCCATGACTTTTTCGTCGCCGTTGTCCGCTTCGATGCTCAGCTCATAGAGCTGCAGGAACTCCGCGGGGTCGGCGGTGCCGTCGTAGCGAGGAGGCAGATCTGGCTTGAATTTGCCTGGCCAGGCGACGCTACGCAGTTCGGGGGTGAAGGCGCGGCAGCCGGCCGTGGTCGCCGGGGCCCGCTTCTGAGGTGGAACTTGGTCTTGGTGAGGTCCCCGCTGCGCCACTGCAGGCGTCACGCGGTCTTGACGAGGTGGCGCGGGGAGTGCCGGTGCAGCTTCTCGCGGCCACGGGATTTCTTGGTAGCTTCTTTCTTCACGGGCGGGCACCGGGCGCGGTGGATCACGCCGCGGAGGCGCGCGCCTTGGTGCCAAGGCACCGTCTTGGGGTTGAGGTGGTGGAGGCATGCCATGAGCCCCGTCGCCCCCGGCTGGTTGAGGGGGAGGCAGAGAGTGGGACGGCGCCGGAGAGCCCCCTGCGGCGCGGACGAGCTCGGCGACGCGGTCGAGCCACTCCTCATAGAGGTCGTCGACAGGGCGGTAACGCAGGAGCTCGTTCGCCGCGATGAGCGCAGCCCGTGCCTCCATGGGAGCGCGGTGCGCGTGAGACGAAGAACCGGCAGGGGTAAGTGATGGAGTAGCGGTGCGGCCATCTTGCCGCACCACAGGATGCAGCGAGGACTCCTTCTGCTCGTTCCCCGCGGGGTCGGTGGCAGCGTTGGCGGCGGGAGATGGAGAACGACGAGGTGGCCCGCCTACGGGAGCCGCCTGAGCGACGCGGCCGGAGAGGGCAGCCCGACGCTCAGCTCGAGCACGGCGAGCGTCCGCCACGGAAACGACGGAGCGATGGAGTAACGAACTGACGGAAGGGAAACTACGGCACACCCCTACCTGGCGCACCAAATGTTGGATGTGGGGTTCTGGCAAACCCTTAAGGTTCGAACACTAGGGTGCGCGCGAAGTCTCTCCCTCCTACCGATCTACGCTCTAGCTCGCTAAGATCTTGCGGACGAACTCGACGAACTCGCAACACGGAAAGACACGAGGTTTATACAGGTTTGGGCCATCGTTGTGGTGTAATACCCTACTCCAGTGTGGTGGTGGTGGATTGCCTCTTGGGCTGATGATGAACAGTACAAGGGAAGAACAACCTCCTGAGGTTGATGTATTCTTGTGCTTGTGCAGTAGAGGATGATCTGAACTAGTTCGGGATCCCCTCCTACTGTGGTGGCTAGTCCTATTTATAGAGGCCCTGGTCCTCTTCCCAAATATCGAGCGGGAAGGGAGCCAACAACGGCGGGCAAATTTGAAGGGGGGCAGCTAGTACAAGCTATCCTGACAAAAGCGGTCTTCGCCTGCGAAAAGCCCTGGGGTGACGCCGTCTTGGGCTCCACGATGACCTCCGCCTTGTCGTCCTCCTGGTCTTGGTCTTGTTGCACCAATATGGTAACCTTTGCCTGGTGCCTCGGTACTCTTCGCCTGCGCTGGCCTCCTTAGCACCAAAGAGGAAACAGGGACGCTGCGCGCACTCGCGCCCGCCTGGCACCCGCCTGGTACCCGCCTGGTACCGTTCGTCATGGCTCACGTCACGAAAGCCTCGTGAGGTTTGCCTCGCCTTGATATCTCCTTTATAAGAGATCAAAGAAACTCAAATAACTTTCATGGAAATAAAAAGATAGATCTGGTCATAAACTCAAAGTTCATCCAATCCCAACAAACACACCGCAAAAAGAGTTACAGCATATGGATCTCCAAGAGACCATTGTAGTGATAATTCAGCGAGAGAGAGGAAGCCATCTAGCTACTAACTACGGACCCCAAGGTCTACAAAGAACTACTCACACATCATCGGAGAGGCACCAATGGAAGTGGTGAACCCCCCCGTGATGGTGTCTAGATTGGATCTGGTGGTTCTGTACTCTTCGACGGCTGGAATTGATTTTCGTCAACTCCCCTAAGGTTTCTGGAATATTGGGGTATTTATAGAGCAAAGAGGCGGTCCGGGGGGCACCCGAGGTGGGCACAACCCACCAGGGCGCGCCTGGGCCTCCTAGCGCGCCCTGGTGGATTGTGCTCCCCTCGAAGCACCCCTGAGGCGCTGCCTTGGCCCATTGGTGTCTTCTGGTCCATAAAATATCTCCGTGAAGTTTCGTTGCATTTGGACTCCGTTTGGTATTGATTTCATGCGATGTAAAAAAACATGCAGAAAACAGCACTGGCACTTGGCACTATGTCAATAGGTTAGTACCAAAAAAGATATAAAATGACTACACTTCTACTGTCGGGGTCATCGATTGCCGCGGCTTGAAAGGCGTGCTCAAGGGAGCACACCGCATCCCTCTCTTCACATGGGACCGTGATGATTCCTCCTCTTCCTGGCATCTTGAGAACGTTGTAGCCGTGATGAGTGGCTGCCATGAACTTGGCCAAGGCTGGATACCCGAGGATGGCATTGTACGGCAGGCGGATGTGCGCCACGTCGAAGTCGATGAGCTCGGTGCGATAGTTCTTGCGCTCCCCGAAGGTGACAGGCAGGCGGACCTGCCCTATCGGTGTGGTGGAACCGTCGGTCACTCCTGAGAAAGGCTTGGTTGGCTGGAGCTGCTCATATGGCACTTGGAGGTTGTCGAACGTGTCGACGGACAGGACATTGAGCCCTGCGCCGCCGTCGATGAGAGTCTTGGTGACTTGCACATTGCTGATGACTGGGGATAACAGCATAGGGAGGGCGCCAGCGGTGGCTGCGCACTTGAGCTGGTCTGCCGAGTTGAAGGTGATGGCACATTGGGACCACCTGAGCGGGCGTGTGGCCTCGAGCTTGGGGAGCACCGCGTTCACCTCGCGAGCAAACTGTTTGAAGATGCGCTGAGAGGCTGGGGCCTAGGCACCGCCCAAGATGCAGGCGATCACACACGGCTCCTGGAAGCCCCCAGCCCCCTCGTCCTGGTGGTGGTCGTCGTTCCTCCTTGGTGGCAGCAATGGAGGAAGACTGGCGTTACCCTGGGGGCGATCCTCACGAGGCTGGTCCCTCCAGGCGCCCTCGCGAGGTTGGTCCTGCCAGCGGTCCTCACGAGGCCGGTCGCGCCACTCCTGGCGCGGGCCACGGTCGTCCCAGCGTCCGCCTCCGCGTCCTCCTCCGCGGCCATAGCCCCGGTCGTTCCGCTCGGGGCATCGACCGTAGCATCCTTCCTGTATGGCTCTGAGCTCTTGGCAGTCGCCGGTGTTGTGGGTGTTCAGGTTGTGGAAGGCGCAGAACGGTCGGCCGTTCTTGGATGACTCAGGCTGATCTCTGCCTCGCTTGGTGTCGGGCTCTGCTGCGAGTACCACTGCCTCTTTGCGCTTCACGTCCTTGGCCTTGGCCTTCTTCTCCTCCGCTCCTGCAGCTGGCAGCTCAAGGAGAGAAAGGCGCCCCTCCTCAGCTCTTGCGCACTTGGTCGCCAGGTTGAACAGCTCCTGAGATGTGCAAAGCTCCTCGTGGATAGCGAGCTCTTCCTTCATCTTGACGTCACAGACGCCATCCGAGAATGCGGAGATGATGGCTTCGTCCGTGACCTTGGGGATCTTGAGGCGGGTGTTGTTGAAGCGCTGGATGTACTTCTGGAGGGTCTCTCCTGGTTGTTGCTTGATGCGGCGTAGATCACCCGCGGCTGGTGGGCGGTCGCGAGTGCCCTGGATGTTGGCGACGAAGCGGTCGCGCATCTCGTCCCAGGAGGAGATCGAGCCGTGCTACAGGTTCAGGAGCGAGTACATCCTTGAGAGCCATGGGAAACCAGTTCGCCATGACTTTTTCGTCGCCGTTGTCCGCTTCGATGCTCAGCTCATAGAGCTGCAGGAACTCCGCGGGGTCGGCGGTGCCGTCGTAGCGAGGAGGCAGATCTGGCTTGAATTTGCCTGGCCAGGCGACGCT
The DNA here is from genome assembly GCF_002575655.3 of Aegilops tauschii subsp. strangulata. Taxonomy (NCBI): domain Eukaryota; kingdom Viridiplantae; phylum Streptophyta; class Magnoliopsida; order Poales; family Poaceae; genus Aegilops; species Aegilops tauschii. The sequence goes on along the minus strand of NC_053037.3, from coordinate 269,502,826 downwards.
ACGCAGTTCGGGGGTGAAGGCGCGGCAGCCGGCCGTGGTCGCCGGGGCCCGCTTCTGAGGTGGAACTTGGTCTTGGTGAGGTCCCCGCTGCGCCACTGCAGGCGGCACGCGGTCTTGACGAGGTGGCGCGGGGAGTGCCGGTGCAGCTTCTCGCGGCCGCGGGATTTCTTGGTAGCTTCTTTCTTCACGGGCGGGCACCGGGCGCGGTGGATCACGCCGCGGAGGCGCGCGCCTTGGTGCCAAGGCACCGTCTTGGGGTTGAGGTGGTGGAGGCATGCCATGAGCCCCGTCGCCCCCGGCTGGTTGAGGGGGAGGCAGAGAGTGGGACGGCGCCGGAGAGCCCCCTGCGGCGCGGACGAGCTCGGCGACGCGGTCGAGCCACTCCTCATAGAGGTCGTCGACAGGGCGGTAACGCAGGAGCTCGTTCGCCGCGATGAGCGCAGCCCGTGCCTCCATGGGAGCGCGGTGCGCGTGAGACGAAGAACCGGCAGGGGTAAGTGATGGAGTAGCGGTGCGGCCATCTTGCCGCACCACAGGATGCAGCGAGGACTCCTTCTGCTCGTTCCCCGCGGGGTCGGTGGCAGCGTTGGCGGCGGGAGATGGAGAACGACGAGGTGGCCCGCCTACGGGAGCCGCCTGAGCGACGCGGCCGGAGAGGGCAGCCCGACGCTCAGCTCGAGCACGGCGAGCGTCCGCCACGGAAACGACGGAGCGATGGAGTAACGAACTGACGGAAGGGAAACTACGGCACACCCCTACCTGGCGCACCAAATGTTGGATGTGGGGTTCTGGCAAACCCTTAAGGTTCGAACACTAGGGTGCGCGCGAAGTCTCTCCCTCCTACCGATCTACGCTCTAGCTCGCTAAGATCTTGCGGACGAACTCGACGAACTCGCAACACGGAAAGACACGAGGTTTATACAGGTTTGGGCCATCGTTGTGGTGTAATACCCTACTCCAGTGTGGTGGTGGTGGATTGCCTCTTGGGCTGATGATGAACAGTACAAGGGAAGAACAACCTCCTGAGGTTGAGGTATTCTTGTGCTTGTGCAGTAGAGGATGATCTGAACTAGTTCGGGATCCCCTCCTACTGTGGTGGCTAGTCCTATTTATAGAGGCCCTGGTCCTCTTCCCAAATATCGAGCGGGAAGGGAGCCAACAACGGCGGGCAAATTTGAAGGGGGGCAGCTAGTACAAGCTATCCTGACAAAAGCGGTCTTCGCCTGCGAAAAGCCCTGGGGTGACGCCGTCTTGGGCTCCACGATGACCTCCGCCTTGTCGTCCTCCTGGTCTTGGTCTTGTTGCACCAATATGGTAACCTTTGCCTGGTGCCTCGGTACTCTTCGCCTGCGCTGGCCTCCTTAGCACCAAAGAGGAAACAGGGACGCTGCGCGCACTCGCGCCCGCCTGGCACCCGCCTGGTACCCGCCTGGTACCGTTCGTCATGGCTCACGTCACGAAAGCCTCGTGAGGTTTGCCTCGCCTTGATATCTCCGCTCCTCGTGTGCCTGCCTGGCTAGGCCACTCCAAAGGAGGTCTTGCGTCGTCCGCCTCGCGAGGCTTGGACCCTCGCGAGGGTCTTGGGTGCCTTGTTGGCGAAGATGGGCCGTACGGCCTGCTACTTCGCCATGCTGTGGGCCGCAGGCAGGCAAGCCTGGGGACCCCGTTCCCAGAACACCGACAGGTGCTTTTATAAGAGAAGATGGAGACTCAAATTCAAAAATAAAATTTCATAAAGTAAAAGAAAGGCCCTTCGCGGAGGGAAGTAGGGATTTGTAGAGGTGCCAGAGCTCAAAGCGAAAAACTTAGAGATAAATTTTTTTGGGAGGTGTATCCTTCCCACCAACGAAAACGACTTAGAGTTCCCAACACTTTCCATGCTAGATATATCATAGGCCGTTCCCAAACAGAAATTAAAGTTTATTCCTTTTTCAACCATACTTTCTCTTTCCATGGCTAGCCGTATCCATTGTTGCCCTCCATACCAACACTTTCCAAGGAATTTATTATTTGACAACATAAAGTAAATTCATTTTTCATTTCGAGACCGGGCATCCCTAATACCTTTGCCTTACTCTCGTGCAATGACAAGTGAATAAACACTCATCGTGAGAATAACACATCTAGCATGGAAAATATTAGCCCCCCTCACCGCTCCGTGAGTGGTACAAACACACAAAAGAGAAGTTTATTTTGAAAATTAGAGATGGCACATACAAATTTTCTTAGAACGGCAAAAGAATACCGCATATAGGTAGATATAGTGGACTCATGTGGCAAAACTGGTTTAAAGGTTTTTGAATGCACAAGTAGTGATCATACTTAGTGCAAAATGAAGGCTAGCAAAAGATTGAGAAGCGACCTACCAAGAAATGAATAATCTCATAAGCGAGCATTAAGCATAATTAACACCGAATAATGCACCACAATTAGGATATAATTTCATTGCATAATTATTGACTTTCATGCTTGCATAGGGAATCACAAACCTTAACGCCAATATTCTTACTAAAGCATAATTACTCATCAACATGATTCACATATCACATCATCATTTCTCAAAAATATTACCAAGAATCAAGTTTATTTTGTCCAATGATCTTCATGAAAGTTTTTATTATATCCTTCTTGGATATCTATCACTTTGGGACTAATTTTCATGTGTTGCTTTTGATAAGCTCAAACAAATATAAGTGAAGATCATGAGCATAAAATTTCTTTCTCTCAAATTAATTTAAGTGAAGCAAGAGAGAATTTCTTGAAAATTTTACTAACTCTCAAATAAATGTAAGTGAAGCAAGAGAGCATTTCTTCAAAAATACTAAAGCACACCGTGCTCAAAAAGATATAAGTGAAGCACTAGAGCAAGTCCATAGCTCATAAAAATTTAAGCGAAGCATAGAGAGCAATTCTAACAAGTCATGACATAATTTTGGCTCTCTCAAATAGGTGTGTCCAGCAAGGAATCAAGACTTAAAACACAAAATAAAACAAGCAAAGACTCATATCATACAAGACGCTCCAAGCAAAACACATAGTATGTGACGAATAAAAATATAGCTTCCACTAAATTACCGATGGTCGTTAGAAGAAAGAGGGGATCCCACTCGGGGCATCCCCAAGCTTAGTTGCTTGCTCTCTTTTGGATAATTTATTGGGATGCCGGGGCATCACCAAGCTTAGGATTTTCTTACTCCTTATTCCTTCATCCATCGTAAGATAACCCAAAACTTGAAAACTTCCATCACACAAAACTCAGCAAAACATTCGTGAGATCCGTTAGTATAAGAAAGCAAATCACTACTATAAGTACTGTATCAATCCAATTCATATTTTGTTCTTGCATTATATCTATTGTATTCCAACTTTTCTATGGCAAAAACTCATCAAAGAAAACCATAGAGCCATCAAAACAAGCACACAACGCAAAGAAAACAGAATATGTCAAAAAACAGAACAATTTGTAGCAATCTGACTATTTCAAATACTTCTGTAACTCCAAAAATTCTGAAACATTAGGACGACTTGAGAAATTTGTATATTAATCTTCTACAGAAAGAATTGACATTTTATCACGCTCTGGTAAAAAATAAGAATTGTTTTCGTGAGCGCAAAAGTTTCTATTTTTCAGCAAGATCAAACAACTATCACCCAAGAAGATCCTAAAGGCTTTACTTGGCACAAACACTAATTAAAACACAAAAAACACAATCATAACAGTAGAATAATTGTGCAAACACTCAAGAACAGAAAGCAAAAAGGAAAAATAAATTTTATTCATTGGATTTCCTCCCAACAAGCGCTATAGTTTTACACCCTTAGCTAGGCATAAAGCAAGGATCTAAGTTTTGTCATCTTTCTTTTGAGATCCATAAGATGCACTCATGATTGATTCATATGGTGGCCTAATTCTTGTTCTAGGGAAGTGTTCCATACCCTTCCTCGAAGGAAATTGGAACTTAATATTGCCTTCTTTCATATCAATCACGGCACCGATAGTGCGTAAAAACGGTCTACCAAGAATAATTGGACAAGACGAATTGCAATCAATATCAAGAACAATAAATTCTATGGGAACATAATTTCTATTTGCAAGAATAAGAACATCATTAATTCTTCCCATATGCTTTTTAACAGTAGAATCTGCCAAGTGCAAATTTAAAGAGCATTCTTCAAAATCGGTAAGACCAAGCACATCACATAAAGATTTCGGAATTGTAGAAACACTAGCACCCAAGTCACACAAAACAAAACACTCATAATTTGTATCTTGACTTTGATAGTAGGTTCCCATACATCATGCAATTTTCTAGGAATTGAAACTTCTAATTCCAATTTTTCTTCAAAAGATTTCATCATAGCATCAACAATATGTTTAGTAAAAGCTTTATTTTGTTCATAAGCATTGGATGAATTTGTCATGGATTTCAACAAAGAAATACAATCAATCAAAGAGCAACTATCATAATTAAAGTCTTTGTAATCCAAAATAGTGGGCACATCACTAGTTAAAGTTTTGACCTCTTCAAACCCACTTTCATAAATTTTCTCAACAAGATTTTCACCCTCCGAATTATTGGGACGCCTTCTAACTAAAGTTGACTCTTCTCTAGTCCCTTTTTCATCAATCTTGATTTTACTAAACAAGGAATCAATAGAAGAAACACAAATCATTTTAAGTTCTTCATCACTAGAAAATGCTTTTTCTAAAAATTCTCTTTTAGCTCTAAGCATAGCGGTTCTTTTCTTACTTTCATCCATAGAAACATAAACAGCTTTAATTGATTCATCAACCTTAGGCACAAAAATTTTCATCTTGAGATTTTCCACATCATGAGAAATTCTATCAACACTTCTAGACAAATCATCAATCTTATTCAACTTTTCTTCTATGGTAGTGTTGAAAACTTTTTGCGTGTTGATAAATTCTTTAATATTATTCTCAAGATCAGAGGTGTTCCTATTATTATTATAAGATTGATTTCCATAGGAATTACCATAATTATTAGAGGAATTACTAGGAAAAGGCCTAGGATTAAAATTACCTCTATAAGCGTTGTTGTTAAAATTACCTCTACGGCATCACTATTTTTCTCAATCAAAGTAGACAAAGGCATATCATTAAAATCAATAGGAGCACTTTTACTAGCAACCAATTTCATAAGAGCATCAACTTTTTCACTCAAAGAAGAAATTTCTTCAACCGAATTAACTTTTTTACTAGTAGGAGCTCTTTCGGTATGCCATTGCGAATAATTTGCCCTAATATTATCAAGCAATTTGGTGGCTTCACCCAAAGTAATTTCCATAAATGTACCACCCGCGGCAGAATCTAAAAGATTACGAGAAACAAAATTCAACCCTGCATAAAAAATTTGTATGATCATCCAAAGATTTCACCCATGAGTTGGGCAATTCCTTAGCATCATTTTCATCCTTTCCCAAGGTTGTGCAACATGCTCATGTTCAAGTTGCTTGAAATTCATGATCTGGGTTCTAAGGGTAATAACTTTTGCGGGTGGAAAATACTTAGTGATAAAAGCATCTTTGCACTTATTCCAAGAATCGATACTATTGCGAGGCAAAGAAGAATACCAAATTTTTGCAGAATCACGCAAAGAAAACAGAAATAATTTCATCTTCACCACATCATTGTCCACATCTTTTTTCTTTTGCATATCGCATAATTCCACGAAGGTATTAAGATGGGACGTGGCATCCTCATTAGGAGTACTAGAAAATTGATCTTTCATAACAACATTCAACAAAGCAGTATTAATATCACAAGACACCGCACTAGTGGCGGGAGGAGCAATCGGAGTGCCAATAAAATCATTGTTGTTGGTATTTGAGAAATCACACAACTTGGTGTTCTCTTGAGTCATGATGACTACGCAACAAGATATTGCACTAAAAAACAGATCCGGCAAGAAAACTGCGAACGAAAAAGAGGGGCGAATAAAATTGCAAATTTTTGTGAAGTGGGGGAGAGGAAAACAAGAGGCAAATGGAAAATAATTTAAATTGCGAAGAGATGATGTTTGTGATTAGGAACCTAGTATATGTTGAAGATCCTCCCAGGCAACGGTGCCAGAAATTCGTTTTGACGCGGCTTGAAGCTATGCCGGTATTTCCCCAAAGAGGAAGGGATGATGCAGCACAGCAGCGGTAGATATTTCCCTGAGTGATGGAACCAAGGTTATCGAACCAGTAGGAGAACCAAACAACACAACGTAAACAACACCTGCACACAAATAACAAATCACTGGCAACCTGACGTGTTAAAGGGTTGTCAATCCCTTTCGGGTAACGGCGCCAGAAATTGTCATGTGGACGGGAGAAAGTTGTAATAGATTGATAGGTCAAACGCCAAATAAAATAAATAAGAATAAAACGCAGCAAGGTGTTTTTGTATTTTTGGTTTAATAGATCTGAAAATAAGGCAAAGGAAAATAGCTCGCAAAGGCAAATAATATGAGGAATAGACCCGAGGGCCGTAGATTTCACTAGTGGCTTCTCTCGAGGAAAATAGCAAACGGTGGGTAAACAAATTACTGGGCAATTGATAGAACTTGAAATAATCATGAAGATATCTAGGCAATGCTCATTACATAGGCATCACGTCCAAGATTAGTAGACCGACTCCTGCCTGCATCTACTTCTATTACTCCACACATCGACCGCTATCCAGCATGCATCTAGTGTATTATGTTCATGGAGAAACGGAGTAATGCAATAAGAACGATGACATGATGTAGACAAGATCTATCTATGTAGAGATAGACCCCATCGTTTTATCCTTAGTAGCAACGATCCATACGTCTCAGTTCCCCTTCTGTCACTGGGATTAAACACCGTAAGATCGAACCCACTACAAAGCACCTCTTCCCATTGCAAGATAAATAGATCAAGTTGGCCAAACAAAATCCAAATATTGGAGAAGAAATACGAGGCTATAAGAAATCATGCATATAAGAGATCAAAGAAACTCAAATAACATTCGTGGATATAAAAAGATAGATCTGATCATAAACTCAAAGTTCATCTGATCCCAACAAACACATCGCAAAAAGAGTTACATCATATGGATCTCCAAGAGACCATTGTACTGAGAATTCGTCGAGAGAGAGGAAGCCATCTAGCTACTAACTACGGACCTAAAGGTCTACAAACAACTACTCACGCATCATCGGAGAGGCACCAATGGAAGCGGTGAACCCCTCCGTGATGGTGTGTAGATTGGATCTGGTGGTTCTAGACTCTGCGGCGGCTGGAATAGATTTTCGTCGAATACCCTAGGGTTTCTAGAATATTGGGGTATTTATAGAGCAAAGAGGCGCTCCGAGGGGCACCCGAGGTGGGCACAACCCACCAGGGCGCGCCGGGTCCTCCTGGCGCGCCCTAGTGGGTTGTGCTCCCCTCAGAGCACCCCCAGGCGCTGCCTTGGCCCATTGGGTGTCTTCTGGTCCGTAAAAAATCTCCGCGAAGTTTCGTTGCATTTGGACTCCGTTTGGTATTGATTTCCTGCGATGTAAAAAAACATGCAGAAAACATCAACTGGCACTTGGCACTATGTCAGTAGGTTATTACCAAAAAATGATATAAAATGACTATAAAATGATTATAAAACATCCAAGATTGGTAATATAATAGCTTGGAACAATAAAAAATTATAGGTACATTGGAGACATATCAGGTCCTACGGCCTGTAGCAGGGTCAAGGTTACCACGGTCCGTATATGGCCCATGGTTGTTGCAGCCACTAGCAAACCAAGGAAAAAGAGGACAAGGAAATAAATAAGCCCGAAACTAACGCTAGGCTATTAAGGCGATTGCACAGATTACATCCACTGGGCATCAAAGCTCGCCACCAGTGCAAATATAGGGAACACCCTACACTATACAAAAATGGCTTGCAGTTTTCTTCAGCCGGTGGCTGCACATTAAGAACAAATTTTGTATGGCAAAAAAACAAATTACAGCCATAAAACAAAAGGAATGTTGGCATAAAAGTTAACAGTCTGGCAGGTAAATGCACCACCAAAAGTTCAGAAGCTCAGTTCATTTGACCTGACTGTTACGTTTTCATGTTGTATTGTCCGATGGAGCACCAAAACCTTTGCCTTCATTTCTCATAGGCTCCTGAAAAATATAGCAAATATCTGATAGTCTGGTTTCAAAAGCATGCATATCTTGATGACATCGAACAATGTTTGCCTTATTTCACAAAGGGTCTCTGTTAGGGAATGGACTTGTGTCTGGAACGCAGGTATAACATTGTTTTGAGCTTGCATATCTTGATCATGAGGCAGTTTGGACGAGATTGCCTTAACAACCACGCAGGAACGTGCTTTTGGCAGTGTTAGTGGACAGGTACTAACCAACTGCAGCAAGAGGTGACATTGCGGTTATAGTTGCCTCATCACCTTCAGAAGGTGGCGGTTCCACCATTTTTTCCATAGCTTGCTGAAAAGTTGAGTTTTTACATTAGTAGTACCAGAACAGAAGATATTAAGGAGGCAGCAAAACCAAACAAAATAGCTTTGGTCTATATACAGAACTTATTCTAGTAAACCCGTCTAAAATATTAGTTGTATTTTACTGCAAAGTACATAATAAAACCAGGTTCCAAACATATGACCATGTACCATGGCTAATGTATTGTCTATTTCTTCACATTGTATTGACAGTTAAGGATAAAGAGACAAAGTGTCATAATACGGTAAGCATAGTATGACATCATTCATATCACAAAACAACTAAGAATAGACAAACAGGCAATTGTAACGTTGTGTGGGCAAGTTCATCATGGAACTAGATTACAGATCAAGATCAAAGGAACATCACTCCTCTCTTTTAAACCTTGTAAGGTGCAATGATACGCTAAGACAATTGCGTATAAAATTGAAAAGAGTAATAGACATTGGCTACAAACCATGCAGTTCAATGCACAAGTCAGAGTAAGTAGAAGTTAAAAGGCATGAGGATTAAGGACTTACAACAGCGGCTTTGCCTGGTGTAGTCATGCCCTTCGTCTTGCAGGTGTGATAGTCCTTGAAGATTTCCAGAACACTTGGTTCGGGTACTTTTTCGTCCTTGCGGGCTTTCCTCTGCATTTGGAACTGTTGGGGAACGTAGTAATTTCAAAAAATTTCCTACGCACACGCAAGATCATGGTGATGCATAGCAACGAGAGGGGAGAGTGTTGTCCACGTACCCTCGTAGACTGAAAGCGGAAGCGTTAACACAACGCGGTTGATGTAGTCGTACGTCTTCACGATCCGACCGATCAAGTACCGAACGCACGGCACCTCCGAGTTCAGCACACGTTCAGCTCGATGACGTCCCACGAACTCCGATCCAGCCGAGTGTTGAGGGAGATTTTCGTCAGCACGATGGCGTGGTGACGATGATGATGTTCTACCGACGCAGGGCTTCCCCTAAGCTCCGCTACGATATTATCGAGGTGTGATATGGTGGAGGGGGGCACCGCACACGGCTAAAATATCGTATATCAATTGTGTGTCTAGAGGTGCCCCCCTGTCCCCGTATATAAAGGAGTAAGGGGGAGGCCGCCGGCCTAGGAGGTGTGGCGCGCCAGGAGGAGTCCTACTCCTACCAGGAGTAGGACTCCCCCCTTTCCTTGTTAGACTAGGAGTGGAAGAGGGGAAGAGGTGGAGGGGAGGAAGGAAGGGGGGCGCCGCCCCCCTCTCCTTGTCCTATTCGGACTCAGGGGGGAAGGGGGGCGCGGCCCTGCCCTAGCCTCCTCTCCTCTCTTCCACCCAGTCCCACTAAGGAACATTAAGTTACCGGGGGGTTCCGGTAACCTCCCGGTACTCCGGAAAAATCCCGATTTCACTCGGAACACTTCCGATGTCCAAACATAGGCTTCCAATATATCATTCTTTATGTCTCGACCATTTCGAGACTCCTCGTCATGTACGTGATCACATCCGGGACTCCGAACAACCTTCGGTACAACAAAACATATAAAACTCATAATATAACTGTCATCGTAACTTTAAGCGTGCGGACCCTACGGGTTCGAGAACTATGTAGACATGACCGAGACACCTCTCCGGTCAATAACCAATAGCGGAACCTGGATGCTCATATTGGTTCCCACATATTCTATGAAGATCTTTATCGGTCAGACCGCATAACAACATACGTTGTTCCGTTTGTCATCGGTATGTTACTTGCCCGAGATTCGATCGTCGGTATCTCGATACCTAGTTCAATCTCGTTACCGGCAAGTCTCTTTACTCGTTCCGTAATACATCATCCCGCAACTAACTCATTAGTCACAATGCTTGCAAGGCTTATAGTGATGTGCATTACCGAGTGGGCCCAGAGATACCTCTCCGACAATCGGAGTGACAAATCCCAATCTCGAAATACGCCTACCCAACAAGTACCTTTGGAGACACCTGTAGAGCACCTTTATAATCACCCAGTTACGTTGTGACGTTTGGTAGCACACAAAGTGTTCCTCCGGTAAACGGGAGTTGCATAATCTCATAGTCATAGGAACATGTATAAGTCATGAAGAAAGCAATAGCAACATACTAAACGATCAAGTGCTAAGCTAACGGAATGGGTCAAGTCAATCACATCATTCTCCTAATGAGGTGATCCCGTTAATCAAATGACAACTCATGTCTATGGCTAGGAAACATAACCATCTTTGATTAACGAGCTAGTCAAGTAGAGGCATACTAGTGACACTCTGTTTGTCTATGTATTCACACATGTATTATGTTTCCGGTTAATACAATTCTAGAATGAATAATAAACATTTATCATGATATAAGGAAATAAATAATACTTTATTATTGCCTCTAGGGCATATTTCCTTCAGTCTCCCACTTGCACTAGAGTCAATAATCTAGATTACACAGTAATGATCCTTACACCCATGGAGTCTTGGTGCTGATCATGTTTTGCTCGTGGAAGAGGCTTAGTCAACGGGTCTGCAACATTCAGATCCGTATGTATCTTGCAAATTTCTATGTCTCCCACCTGGACTAAATCCCGGATGGAATTGAAGCGTCTTTTGATGTGCTTGGTTCTCTTGTGAAATCTGGATTCCTTTGCTAAGGCAATTGCACCAGTATTGTCACAAAAGATTTTCATTGGTCCCGATGCACTAGGTATGACACCTAGATCGGATATGAACTCCTTCATCCAGACTCCTTCATTTGCTGCTTCCAAAGCAGCTATGTACTCCACTTCACACGTAGATCCCGCCACGACACTTTGCTTAGAACTGCACCAACTGACAGCTCCACCGTTCAATGTAAATACGTATCCGGTTTGCGATTAAGAATCGTCCGGATCAGTGTCAAAGCTTGCATCAACGTAACCATTTACGATGAGCTCTTTGTCACCTCCATAAACGAGAAACATATCCTTAGTCCTTTTCAGGTATTTCAGGATGTTCTTGACCGCTGTCCAGTGATCCACTCCTGGATTACTTTGGTACCTCCCTGCTAAACTTATAGCAAGGCACACATCAGGTCTGGTACACAGCATTCCATACATGATAGAGCCTATGGCTGAAGCATAGGGAACATCCTTCATCTTCTCTCTATCTTCTGCAGTGGTCGGGCATTGAGTCTTACTCAATCTCACACCTTGTAGTACAGGCAAGAACCCTTTCTTTGCTTGATCCATTTTGAACTTCTTCAAAACTTTGTCAAGGTATGTGCTTTGTGAAAGTCCAATTAAGCGTCTTGATCTATCTCTATAGATCTTAATGCCTAATATATATGCAGCTTCACCGAGGTCTTTCATTGAAAAACTCTTATTCAAGTATCCCTTTATGCTATCCAGAAATTCTATATCATTTCCAATCAGCAATATGTCATCCACATATAATATCAAAAATGCTATTGAGCTCCCACTCACTTTCTTGTAAATACAGGCTTCTCCAAAAGTCTGTATAAAACCAAATGCTTTGATCACACTATCAAAGCGTTTATTCCAACTCCAAGAGGCTTGCACCAGTCCATAAATGGATCGCTGGAGTTTGCACACTTTGTTAGCTCCCTTTGGATCGATAAAACCTTCCGGTTGCATCATATACAACTCTTCTTCCAGAAATCCATTCGGGAATGCAGTTTTTACATCCATTTGCCAAATTTCATAATCATAAAATGCGGCAATTGCTAACATGATTCGGACAGACTTAAGCATCGCTATGGGTGAGAAGGTCTCATCGTAGTCAATCCCTTGAACTTGTCGAAAACCTTTCGCAACAAGTCGAGCTTTATAGATAGTAACATTACCATCAGCGTCAGTCTTCTTCTTGAAGATCCATTTATTTTCAATGGCTTGCCGACCATCGGGCAAGTCAACCAAAGTCCATACTTTGTTCTCATACATGGATCCCATCTCGGATTTCATGGCCTCAAGCCATTTTGCGGAATCTAGGCTCACCATCGCTTCTTCATAGTTCGTAGGTTCGTCATGGTCTAGTAACATAACCTCCAGAACAGGATTACCGTACCACTCTGGTGCGGATCTTAATCTGGTTGACCTACGAGGTTCAGTAATAACTTGATCTGAAGTTTCATGATCATTATCATTAACTTCCCCACTAATTGGCGTAGGTGTCGCAGAAACAGGTTTCTGTGATGATCTACTTTCCAATAAGGGAGCAGGTACAGTTACCTCATCAAGTTCTACTTTCCTCCCACTCACTTCTTTCGAGAGAAACTCCTTCTCTAGAAAGGATCCATTCTTAGCAACGAATGTCTTGCCTTCGGATCTGTGATAGAAGGTGTACCCAACAGTCTCCTTTGGGTATCCTATGAAGACACATTTCTCCGATTTAGGTTCGAGCTTATCAGGTTGAAGTTTCTTCACATAAGCATCGCAACCCCAAACTTTAAGATACGACAACTTTGGTTTCTTGCCAAACCATAGTTCATAAGGTGTCATTTCAACGGATTTTGATGGTGCCCTATTTAGAGTGAATGCAGCCGTCTCTAAAGCATAACCCCAAAACGATAGCGGTAAATCAGTAAGATACGTCATAGATCGCACCATATCTAGTAAAGTACGATTACGACGTTCGGACACACCATTACGCTGTGGTGTTCCGGGTGGCATGAGTTGCGAAACTATTCCGCTTTGTTTCAAATGAAGACCAAACTCATAACTCAAATATTCTCCTCCACGATCAGATCGTAGAAATTTTATTTTCTTGTTACGATGATTTTCAACTTCACTCTGAAATTCTTTGAACTTTTCAAATGTTTCAGACTTATGTTTCATTAAGTAGATATACCCATATCTGCTCAAATCATCTGTGAAGGTGAGAAAATAACGATATCCGCCACGAGCCTCAATATTCATCGGGCCACATACATCTGTATGTATGATTTCCAATAAATCTGCTGCTCTCTCCATAGTTCCAGAGAACGGCGTTTTAGTCATCTTGCCCATGAGGCACGGTTCGCAAGCACCAAGTGATTCATAATCAAGTGATTCCAAAAGTCCATCAGTATGGAGTTTCTTCATGCGCTTTACACCGATATGACCTAAACGGCAGTGCCACAAATAAGTTGCACTGTCATTATCAACTCTGCATCTTTTGGCTTCGACATTATGAATATGTGTGTCACTACTATCGAGATTCATTAAAAATAGACCACTCTTCAAGGGTGCATGACCATAATAGATATTATTCATATAAATAGAACAACCATTATTCTCTGATTTAAATGAATAACCGTCTCGCATCAAACAAGATCCAGATATAATGTTCATGCTCAACGCTGGCACCAAATAACAATTATTTAGGTCTAAAACTAATCCCGAAGGTAGATGTAGAGGTAGCGTGCCGACGGCGATCACATCGACTTTGGAACCATTTCCCACGCGCATCGTCACCTCGTCCTTAGCCACTCTTCGCTTAATCCGTAGCCCCTGTTTCGAGTTGCAAATATTAGCAACAGAACCAGTATCAAATACCCAGGTGCTACTGCGAGCATTAGTAAGGTACACATCAATAACATGTATATCACATATACCTTTGTTAACCTTGCCATCCTTCTTATCCACCAAATACTTGGGGCAGTTCCGCTTCCAGTGACCAGTCTGCTTGCAGTAGAAGCACTCAGTTTCAGGCTTAGGTCCAGACTTGGGTTTCTTCTCCTGAACAGCAACTTGCTTGCTGTTCTTCTTGAAGTTCCCCTTCTACCCTTTGCCCTTTTTCTTGAAACTAGTGGTCTTACTGACCATCAACACTTGATGCTCCTTTTTGATTTCTACCTCCGCTGCCTTTAGCATTGCGAAGAGCTCGGGAATTGTCTTATTCATCCCTTGCATATTATAGTTCATCACGAAGCTCTTGTAGCTTGGTGGCAGTGATTGAAGAATTCTGTCAATGACACTATCATCCGGAAGATTAACCCCCAGTTGAATCAAGTGATTATTATACCCAGACATTTTGAGTATATGCTCACTGACAGAACTATTCTCTTCCATCTTGCAGCTGTAGAACTTATTGGAGACTTCATATCTCTCAATCCAGGCATTTGCTTGAAATATTAACTTCAACTCCTGGAACATCTCATATGCTCCATGACGTTCAAAATGTCATTGAAGACCCGGTTCTAAGCCGTAAAGCATGGCACACTGAACTATCGAGTAGTCATCAGCTTTGCTCTGCCAGACGTTCATAACTTCTGGTGTTGCTCTTGCAGGAGGCCTGGCACCTAGCGGTGCTTCCAGGACGTAATTCTTCTGTGCAGCAATGAGGATAATCCTCAAGTTACGGACCCAGTCCGTGTAATTTCTACCATCATCTTTCAACTTTGCTTTCTCAAGGAACGCATTAAAATTCAATGGAACAACAGCACGGGCCATTTTCTACAATTAACATAGACAAGCAAGATACTATCAGGTACTAAGTTCATGATAAATTCAAGTTCAATTAATCATATTACTTAAGAACTCCCACTTAGATAGACATCCCTCTAATCATCTAAGTGATTACGTGATCCAAATCAACTAAACCATGTCCGATCATCACGTGAGATGGAGTAGTTTCAATGGTGAACATCACTATGTTGATCATATCTACTATATGATTCACGCTCGACCTTTCGGTCTCCGTGTTCCGAGGCCATATCTGCATATGCTAGGCTCGTCAAGTTTAACCTGAGCATTCCGCATGTGCAACTGTTTTGCACCCGTTGTATTTGAACGTAGAGCCTATCACACCCGATCATCACGTGGTGTCTCAGCACGAAGAACTTTCGCAACGGTGCATACTCAGGGAGAACACTTTTATCTTGAAATTTTAGTGAGAGATCATCTTATAATGCTACCTTCAATTAAAGCAAGATAAGATGCATAAAAGATTAACATCACATGCAATCAATATAAGTGATATGATATGGCCATCATCATCTTGTGCTTGTGATCTCCATCTCCGAAGCACCGTCATGATCACCATCGTCACCGGCGCGACACCTTGATCTCCATCGTAGTATCGTTGTCGTCTCGCCAACTTATTGCTTTTACGACTATCGCTACCGCTTAGTGATAAAGTAAAACAATTACATGGCGATTGCATTGCATACAATAAAGCGACAACCATATGGCTCCTGCCAGTTGCCGATAACTCGGTTACAAAACATGATCATCTCAAACAATAAAATATAGCATCATGTCTTGACCATATCACATCACAACATGCCCTGCAAAAACAAGTTAGACGTCCTCTACTTTGTTGTTGCAAGTTTTACGTGGCTGCTACGGGCTTAGCAAGAACCGTTCTTACCTACGCATCAAAACCACAATGATAGTTTGTCAAGTTGGTGCTTTTTTAACCTTCGCAAGGACCGGGCGTAGCCACACTCGGTTCAACTAAAGTGAGAGAGACAGACACCCGCCAGTCACCTTTAAGCAACGAGTGCTCGCAACGGTGAAAAGTCTCGTGTAAGCGTACGCGTAATGTCGGTCTGGGCCGCTTCATCTCACAATACCGCCGAACCAAAGTATGACATGCTGGTAAGCAGTATGACTTATATCGCCCACAACTCACTTGTGTTCTACTCGTGCATAGCATCAACGCATAAAACCTAGCTCGGATGCCACTATAGGGGAACGTAGTAATTTCAAAAAATTTCCTACGCACACGCAAGATCATGGTGATGCATAGCAACGAGAGGGGAGAGTGTTGTCCACGTACCCTCGTAGACCGAAAGCGGAAGCGTTAACACAACGCGGTTGATGTAGTCGTACGTCTTCACGATCCGACCGATCAAGTAACGAACGCACGGCACCTCCGAGTTCAGCACACGTTCGGCTCGATGACGTCCCTCGAACTCCGATCCAGCCGAGTGTTGAGGGAGAGTTTCGTCAGCACGACGGCGTGGTGACGATGATGATGTTCTACCGATGCAGGGCTTCGCCTAAGCTCCGCTACGATATTATCGAGGTGTAATATGGTGGAGGGGGGCACCGCACACGGCTAAAATATCGTATATCAATTGTGTGTCTAGAGGTGCCCCCCTGCCCCCGTATATAAAGGAGCAAGGGGGAGGCCGCCGGCCTAGGAGGTGTGGCGCACTAGGAGGAGTCCTACTCCTACCGGGAGTAGGACTCCCCCCTTTCCTTGTTGGACTAGGAGTGGAAGAGGGGAAGAGGTGGAGGGGAGGAAGGAAGGGGGCGCCGCCCCCCTCTCCTTATCCTATTCGGACGGGGGGCGGGAGGGGGCGCGGCCCTGCCCTAGCCTCCTCTCCTCTCTTCCACCTAGGCCCACTAAGGCCCATTAAGTTACCGGGGGGTTCCGGTAACCTCCCGATACTCCGGAAAAATCCCGATTTCACTCGGAACACTTCCGATGTCCAAACATAGGCTTCCAATATATCAATCTTTATGTCTCGACCATTTCAAGACTCCTCGTCATGTCCGTGATCACATCCGGGACTCCGAACAACCTTCGGTACATCAAAACATATAAACTCATGATATAATTGTCATCGTAACTTTAAGCATGCGGACCCTACGGTTCGAGAACTATGTAGACATGACCGAGACACCTCTGCGGTCAATAACCAATAGCGGAACCTGGATGCTCATATTGGTTCCCACATATTCTACGAAGATCTTTATCGGTCAGACCGCATAACAACATACGTTGTTCCCTTTGTCATCGGTATGTTACTTGCCCGAGATTCGATCGTCGGTATCTCGATACCTAGTTCAATCTCGTTACCGGCAAGTCCCTTTACTCGTTCCGTAATACATCATCCCGCAACTAACTCATTAGTCACAATGCTTGCAAGGCTTATAGTGATGTGCATTACCGAGTGGGCCCAGAGATACCTCTCCGACAATCGGAGTGACAAATCCCAATCTCGAAATACGCCAACCCAACAAGTACCTTTGGAGACACCTGTAGAGCACCTTTATAATCACCCAGTTACGTTGTGACGTTTGGTAGCACACAAAGTGTTCCTCCGGTAAACGGGAGTTGCATAATCTCATAGTCATAGGAACATGTATAAGTCATGAAGAAAGCAATAGCAACATACTAAACGATCGAGTGCTAACCTAACGGAATGGGTCAAGTCAATCATGTCATTCTCCTAATGAGGTGATCCCGTTAATCAAATGACAACTCATGTCTATGGCTAGGAAACATACCCATCTTTGATTAACGAGCTAGTCAGGTAGAGGCATACTAGTGACACTCTGTTTGTCTATGTATTCACACATGTATTATGTTTCCGGTTAATACAATTCTAGCATGAATAATAAACATTTATTATGATATAAGGAAATAAATAATACTTTATTATTGCCTCTAGGGCATATTTCCTTTAGGAACAAGTCGATATAGATCTGATAAAATGGTACAGTGAAAAGATTGAAACAATAGCTAATGACAAGAGCCTCGTAGTCTGGAATATAGCTACAAGATCCTGTCGTCTGTTGGAATTTCACTTTCATATGGTTGGCCTTGTTCTTTGAACAGTTCACCTACAAGAAGATAGATTTGTGAGGCGCATGCATAAATAGGAGTTCAACATGTGATCTGATCACATATATATAATGTACCTGATACTTTAAATCAGACTAGTGTTTAACGAGGCCTCGCCAGTCTTCATCCGATATATTTTCCACTGGAGATGTTTGGGCAAGTTCACTATTAGCCTTGCCTTGAAAGTGAGTTTTCCTCAAGTTATACCGATACTATCGCAGAGCAGACTTGAAAACATGGGTGCAAGCTTGTGTGGTTGCATCATCTTGGCTATCCAACTTGAACCTCATATGTTGAAAATTATGGGAGTCTCATTATCAGCAACCTAGCAAGTATGGGACAGAGCAAGACGATATTACTAGTTTCCATACATAACCATACTTACAGATAAATGGTCGAGGAAGGTGTTGAACTGGGTTTCATCTTTGTCATTCCTGTACTAAATCCATGTTGGGAGGATACGTACATGACACCTAACGGCAACCGCTGCCTCTGATACTAACTTGGCTGACTCTGTAGCATCACGTGGCCTTTTTAAACCTGCCTCAAAAAGGATCTCCATTCTTCCTCCTCTAGATTTAGTTAACCTATCGAGCATTATCCCTGATGTTTGTTTCCTCTTGCGCCTAGGTGCTAGTCCAACAACGAACATAGGAAGTGTTAGTGTACATCAAACTGTGAGACTACATATAAAGAAGCATGCAAGTGTAACTTGACTCCAGCAACTACCTTCTTGCTGTTGAAGCTCGCAAAGTTCATCTGATCTTGCCAACTCATCTTGTGTCAAGAGTGCTTCGGAAGTAGTGTCAGGTGGCAAGGGAGCTTAAGAACATGCTGCTAGTTGAGTTGACGAACGAGTAACTCATGCAGGTGGTGTTACTGTGGAAGGTGTTGCAACAACTAGGGTTGTCTCTGCTTGTTTGGTGGCATCTATTGGTTTCTGTTTGGCTTGTTCTGCAGCTCATGTAGCACGGGATACCCCATTTGTACAATTTTCCGCTGGACTTTGACCTTCTATTGCACCATCAGTACCAGCAGAATCTGCAGGATTATCCCGCTTCCGTTTTCGTGTGTCCTTAGTACTAACACCATCCCCTGTTATTCTGTGTTCCTTCCTCTTTCTCTGTGCCATGTTAAGTCAAGCCGACAAGAAAAATGAATAAAAATTTAGTTCTTCAGAACAAATTGATGCGTGATACAGATGAACTGAACTTTGATGTTAGACAACCACATGATAGGAGGATGCAATATGTACGAAAAACAGGACGACATGAGATAATCAGAACTATGATGTGTAAACTAAGCAGAAGACATTTCACTAAATTAGAAGCAATGCAATGGAAGGTAGAAACCATATGAAACATGCTACAAATATAGCTCTGCCAAGTTAACAGTGTCTCGTCATAACTGGCGTCTAAACAAATGAGAAGCAGTAGAAGAAACAAATCATATGCAAGATGCAAACAACATCACACTACCAAGTTAAAGATCTCTCGTCATTAGTGCCATTGCATATTCACAGCTTATGATGTGTAAACTAAGCAGAAGGCATTTAAACAAATTAGAAGCAATGAAAGCTAGACACCATATGAAAGATGCAACGAATATCACTCTACCAAGTTAAAACTGTCTTGTCATAAGTGCCATTTCAACAAATTAGAAGTAGTACAAGCTAGAAAAGAGTGCGAGATGTAAGGCAAACACATGATACCAAGATGGAATATGTACAAAAAACAGGACAGCATGGCATATTCACAACTGTTTGTGTAAACTAAGCCGAAGCCATTTCAACAAATAAGAAGCAATGCAAGCTATACACCGTATGCAACATGCAAGACAATATCACACTGTCAAGCTAGAGAAAGCACCTGGGATGCCAGTTTCGCCGGAAGACCGCCATCAGTCCCTGCCTTATTTTTTTCCTTCCCCTTTCTTAGTTTTATTGCCTTCTCAAGTCAAACCCACAAGAAAAATGAATAAAAATTTTCTTTTCAGAACTCATTGATGCAGGATGCTGACGAGTACTATTTTAACATAGGCGACCGCATGATAGGACAATTGAATGTGTAACAAAAAAGGACAGCATTGCATATTCACAGCTATGATGTGTAAACTAGGCAGAAGGCATTTCCACAAATTAGAAGCAATGAAAGCTAGACACCATATGAAAGATGCAACGAATATCACTCTACCAAGTTAAAACTGTCTCATCATAAGTGCCATTTCAACAAATTTGAAGTAGTACAAGCTAGAAAAGAATGCGAGATGTAACCTATATCACACTCCCAAGTCAAATGTGTCTTACGATATGTGATTGTTGCAGGTTACACAACAGTAGTTCTTTGATGTAAGAACACAGTGTGATAGATAGATATTGTATGTTGTAGAAACAGGAACACGTGTCTTATTCACAAGTATAATGTGTAAAGTAAGCAGATGGAATTCAACAAAATTAGAAGTAATACAAGCTAGACATCATACATAACATGCAACCACATATAACAGTGCCAAGTTAGAGGGAGCACCTATGATGGTGCACTAGGGGAGATGTGCTCATCATCAACACAGCCACATTGAGTGTCTATGCATGTGTTGTCTTGCAAATCATCTTGGGGGGATGGGGGAGTACAATCTGTAGAGGCCCTCCGTTTGGAAGGAGCACCTTTATCCGTTGCCTTTCTAACTTCCTTCCTCATTATTGATTTTGAATTGTCAAGTAAAACGGACAAGAAAAAGCAATACAATTCACTCTTCAGAACTCATTCATGCATGATACTGACAATCACTACTTTGATGTAAGGAAAACACATGATACTAGGACGGAATATGTACGAAAAACAGGAAGGCATGGCATATTCACAATTGTTTGTGTAAACTAAGCAGAAACCATTTCAACAAATAAGAACCAATGCAAGCTAGATACCACATCTAAGATGCAATCAATATGACTCTGCCAAGTTAAAAGCGTCCCATCATAAATGGCATTTCAACAAATTAGAAGCAGCACATGCTATAAATCATATGAAAGATGCAACTAATATCGCACTGCATATACTAAAGGTGTCTCGTCATATTGATTGATGCGGGATACAAAAAAACAATAGTTTTATGTAAGGACATGCTTAATAAACAGATGTACTATGTACTAAAAACAAGAAGGCATGTCACATTAACAGGTATAATGTATAAACTAAGCAATTTAACCAGATTGGAAGAATTACAATCTAGACACCATATGCAACATGCGACCACATATCATGCTGCCAAGTTAGAGCAAGCACCTGCGATGCTAGTGTAGGGGAAATGCAGTAATCAACCACAGAGCTACATCCACTATCTTCATCTAGCCTTGCTTTTTCTTGAGAATCATGTGGGGAGGTTGACGCTGCATTCTTTAAATGAGGATCTTTTCTCATAGTAATCCACTAGCCTGACTGCCTCATCACAAGTGATTGATGAGGGATACACAAGAACATTAGTTTGATGTAAGAACATGGTTAATAGACAGATGTACTAGTATGTACCAAAAACAGGAAGGCATGTCATATTCAAAGGTATAATGTGTAAGCTAAGCAGATGCAATTTAACCAAATTGGAAGCAATACAAGCTAGACATCCGGCTAGAGTGGTGAGCATGATCATCTAGGTCCTGAGAGTCTGTGGGAGGCGGGTTGCTTCGCCACCATCATGGCTTTTTAGTTGGCCTCCAGGTGATGCCTGTCTGTGCTGGGCTTGTCACTAGCTCGGCCAGTGCCCTGACTAGCTATTTGTCTTCTGGTGCTCCCGGGATGGTGGTTCATGTAAAAAATATCTTTCCTTATCTTAATAAAGACCGACTTCAGTCTTTCGAATACAAGCTAGACACCATATGCAACATGCAACCACATATGACACCGTGAAGTTAAAGCAAGCACCTTGGATGGTGGTGCACGTCGAGCGAGATCATCAACTCTAGAGCTATGTTTACCATCTCTATCTGCTGGCACTACACCCTTTAAAGTGCTGAAATGTGTCTGGCCTACCCACGTACAAAGCTGGAGCGACTTCTCTCTTTTCTTTCCTGCTTCTGTCAAGGCAGAGTCTAAAATACCCTTCAATAAAAACATAATAGTGAGAGTCTAGGTGAAGTGTGTGCAGAACTAGTGCACTGTGAAAGTAGCAGATAGTAGGTGGCTGAAAAATAAATGACAGGAGACATATGATAGCTCTACAACATTGCATGGCAAACAAAATTAGATTCTACTCCATATGATTTTGTAATATATGAGCACATGGATGGCTGGGAAATGCAGGTACTCCTCCAGCACACCACCACATGTGGTCCTATCAAAATAACGGTCAACTAAAAATAAATAGGTCAGTCGATTTTTTTATGAACCGTCCGATTTACAAGGAACGGGCAAATGGCCTTCGTCTACCTCCCGCCAGTCATTGTTGACGATCTTTCTCGAACCGCCAGCGACCATCGGCCCAGACCCCTGCCTCCACCGCCCCGCCCTCCCCTCTACCTCACACCACCGCCATGCTTGGCAGCACCCCCTGGCCATCCCTTTAATCCCGGCCAACCTCCAGATCAAGCGCCAGCAGCTCTAGGCCCCACACACCCCTAAGATAAACATCGAGGTGCTGCTTCCCCGACGTAATAGGCAGACTATCGCCTGTTACGCCGGGGAATGCTTCCTTTAATTGGGAATCAACTCACCAGGAATTGAAATCCAGGGGGGCGACGAATCTCTAGCTAAGGTGAAATAGTATATGAGGAGAACCATTGTGCATCGCGAGTTACTAGGAACATCTAGTATCAAGAAGAAGCGTTCAACTAGTGTATTCTGTGGGATGAATACCGTGCAAGCAGACACGTAAGATTTGCACGAATAAGGGAAGAGCAGTAATATTTCCGGTTGCCAGTGATGTGTCCTCCAGATGTCGCGGCGATTTTCTTCTTTTTACCGGGGGAACCGATGTTTTGGAGGAGGGTAGAGCCTTGGACGAACCCGTGGCCAAATTGTTGACTGTGTTGCCGTGGTCGTATGTTGGCAGAGGGGAAGCAAATCCGAGGCGGCAAATGACGGCGTAGCAGGAACAACTCCGGTTTGGTGGATGGTGGCGAAGTTGGAGCGGCATTGGTGAGGCGCAGGACGGCGTGGTTGAACTGGCTCGGGTACGGACAGCTCAGCCTCGGCTTCATCTACTAGCCGTGGAGGGAGTTGCGGTTGAGGTTGCGGTGGACACCGACGTCGGGGTATCGGCTCCGGCATGATGGAGGAGGGCGGCGGTTGATGGGTGGGATGGGGTGGCGGCCGGAGGACGCAGGGGTTTCGCGGCTAGTGGAGAGGTAGTTTTGGCGCCCACGAAGTACGAATGGGGAATCGGATGGGGGGGGGAGCTAAGGGAGAACCATGTTTCGGTCTGGGACGCGCTTGTGTTTGGTTTTTTTTGAACAGATGGGATGCGCTTGTTTGAAATTTGGGGAAAGTACAAACTTTGCCCCCCTCTTAAATTTCGGACCTACTATGGGTCAGGGGTAGGATGGTAATCCCAGGTGTCCCAAATAGTGGGCGGGAGCGATTTTGGCCGCGCGCATCTGTGCTTAGGCGGCCATTATGTATGAATGTTTTTCGGAGGCGGTTGCGTGGCGTCTAGACGAAGCTACAAACCTACCCAGGTTTAGACCTTTGGACGTCGGGCCGGTAGGTTTCACGGGTCGGAGTTAGAAAAGTAATTTCCTTCTACCAAACATTGGTCTCACGTGGTTTCGGGCGAGTAGAGGTTCTTTTGGCGCTTCGTTCGAGATTTTGAAATAGAAGCATTCATGTTTAGAGTACTCTTGAACTTTGAGGATTGACCTAAATAGACAACGTTAACTTTGACCTTGTATGTTTGAAAACCTCATTAAATTATGCGCTTCTTTTTGAAATTTTGACACTTGAAAATCCAATAACTACTATTATTTTGGAATGGAGGAGGTAAATTTGAATCTATTTTGTACACGACTATATATGCTATTATGTACAAAAGCAGAGCAAAGATTGGTGCCCCCATAATTTAGGTATGATTTACAAATGCCATGATATCGAATTCAAATAATTGAATGGACTTCATGTTGAATTCGAATTTTTTAAACCACCTTAAGTTGAATTCAAATGTATTCTAGTTCATAGCTAGCTATTTATAATGTTCATTGTGTAACTTCCGTATGTATAATGTGCTTTACACACACAACATGAATTATACTCATGTTTATATTTGATTGCGAAAGCGATGCATTGTCTGGAGTTCAAAATACTAACTATGTGGATCAATTATGTCGAATAATAACATAGACATGCTCAAATTTGATAGAATCGAGAAGTCTGATGGATCAATGACCGTTGCTTACATGAACTGCAAATATCATGATCCCGTCCTAATATTTCGATACAATTTATACTTTTAATCAATGTGTACAGCAGTCTTTTACGTGTAGTTTCACTCTCCATCGGTGGTCTCTCACACATGCTCACACACTCTCTCCCGAGGTGTCTTTCTTACAGACATGCTCTCGATATAACCCTCCCTCCCTCCCTCTCGTAACCATTTACGATTGTTTTCACTAACCTTTATCACAAGCACTCTTCCTCTCACAAGCATACACACGCACAATCCCCATCAACCCTTTCTATATACATAGACCTGCCTACGTGTCTCCCGTACACACATTATCTTCAGGCCTGTCTCTCACGTGTTTTCTCACACCTCTCTTACTAATCAACGAGTATGATTCTAGCAGAGCAATCTGTAGGATGCCCCTGAAACTTAGGTTGGATGAATAGTAATATCAGAGATAAGGGGTTACCTTAGTCCGAGGACCTAGGGTTACAAATCCTAGTTGGCTTTGTTAGTGGACACAGAGTCCTTCACGATTCTGCTATCTTTGTCTTGTACGACTAGTCATGCATGGGTCTCCCTAAATGCGTCACGGGCCGACCAATGTGGCGCGGGACGGAACCGGACCAGCGGCCTCACCTCGGCCCATCGTACCTCACACGGTGACACAGCCTCTGCCCCCAGGTCTCGTTATCTTCAAACACCCACACATACCAACAAAGACACCACACAAAAAAATCTCCTCGTGCCTCTATCCCCTCCCCCTTGCATATACACACTCAAGGGAATCTCTCACCGAGACGTCATATTCGTCTCTCTCTCTAGACTTCTCTCATGTCTCGTGCTATCTCTCCCATGCCCCCCCACCGGCCCCTCTATCCATGCCTCTCTCGAATACGTAATAGACACACATCCCTCTCTAGGCCCTGCCAAATACATCAACTACACATTCACACATGTTACATCACATACCCCATTGATCTAAAAAGCCCTCTCTTCACGTTTATTTCACATACAACATTCCTTTTGAATAAAGTGTGGCCAAAAAATTATTTTAGAATTTCTACTTACATACAACATTACAAAGTTATATGGAGGAGTATGCACTCGTTCAAACAAGTATGACGGCTTCAAGGTCCACCAGATCACTGATGTCAAGCAGACCCGATCTAGGGTGAAGGCCAGAGTCGCTCCATCTGTCCAAGCAATCTCCATGGCCGCGGCCCCTGTCCAGGCTCAATCGAAGAGTGCCCGCCCCCTAGTTCCATTCAGGATCTACAGCAGGTGGGCATTCGATGTGGAATTGCACCCGAAGATCTTTCTAAAGATAAGCTGCTGGCTGCCCAGCAGACTACCTCTGATGAGGCTGTCTGATCTTCTTTTTGCTCATGAATAAATCTTGGAATGTTCTGTCGTGGAATATCAGAGGGATTAACTCTGATAGTAAACTTTTGGCCATTAGGAATGCGATTGATATTAGTGGCTGTTCGGTGCTGTGTATCCAAGAAACTAAATGGGAATCTTTTGATTTAGCGTTTATTAAATCTTTCTGCCCCAAGCGATTTGATAAATTTGTGTTTGCACCTTCGATTGGGGCCTCGGGTGGTATTCTCACTGTCTGGAATAGTTCAGTTTTTGTGGGCACACCATGGCATGTGGAATCGTTTGCGGTGGGGGTTCCTTTTGTGTCCACACAGTCGAATGATTCCTGGAATTTGGTGAATGTCTATGGACCATGTACTGGTCAGAGACGATTAGATTTTACTTCCTGGCTGTTTGATCTTCATATTCCAGATACTGAAAATTGGCTAATATTGGGAGATTTTAATTTCATACGTTCCACGGATAATAGAAACAGACCAGGGGCGACGCTGATGATATGTTGCTTTTCAATGAGATAATTCGAACGCAATCATTGATGGAAATTCCGGTCAAAGGAAGGGCTTTCACTTGGAGTAATATGCAAGATGATCCTCTTTTGGAACAACTTGATTGGTTCTTTTCTTCTTCGAATTGGACCACCTTTTTCCCAAACACAATGGTTCTACCATTGGGGAAACCGGTGTCTGATCATATCCCGTGTGTACTCTCAATTGAATCCAAAATCCCAAAGCCAAAGCTGTTCCGTTTTGAAACTTCTGGGTTAACTGCACTGGATTCTCTGAAGTTGTTGCACGATCATGGGAAAAACCTTGTTACGCCCCAAACTCAGCGGCGATGGTGTGCAAAAAACTTAAGTCACTTAGGTATGACCTCAAGCACTGGAGCAGAGGCGTCTCTAATCTGAAAGTTATGATCCAGAACAGCAATGACGCCCTGACCAACCTAGATGCCCTGGAGGACAAGAGAAATTTGTTTGTGCAGGAAGCGAATTTCAGGTGAATCATGAAAGATCATCTAAACCGTCTCCTGAAAAATCAAAATGAATACTTGAGAAAGAGATGCACAATAAGATACTTTAGGTTTGCTGATGAAAACACCAAACTCTTTCAATCTTTGGCAACGGAGAGGTTTAGGCATAACTCCATTGCTAGTCTGCGAGAAGGAGATGTGGAGATCACTGATCATGTTGGGAAAGAAGGTGTGTTGTTCAACACGTATAAAGATCGTCTAGGTTTTTCTAAACCAACAGACATGCGATTTGACCTGCAACGGATCATCAAAAAGGTTGAGGGCCTGGAGGTGTTATCGCTGCCCTTTTCCACTGACGAGATTGATGCTATTGTAAAGGAAATGTCAGCCGACAGAGCCCCTGGACCCGATGGTTTTAATGGCTGTTTCCTCAAATCTTGCTGGCACATTATCAAGAAGGACATCTATAAGATGTGCCATGATTTCCATGACAGCAACCTTGATATTTCTAGCATTCGTGAGGGATACATCACACTAATCCCAAAAACCTCCTCCCCAGAGACTGCCAACGATTACAGACCGATCACTCTGCTCAATTGCTGCTTAAAAATCATCACGAAGATCCTGGCCAATCGCCTGCAGAAAGTAATCCTTAAAATCATTCACAGAAACCAGTAAGGATTCCTCAAAGGTAGAACCATACAGGATTGCCTTGCATGGTCTTTTGAATACATTCATCAGTGTCAAACATCTTCGAGTGAGATTATTTTGCTTAAGCTGGACTTTGCCAAAGCTTTTGATACGATTGAACATGAGCCGATGTTACAGATCATGAAACATATGGGGTTTGATGAAAGATGGCTGGGTTGGATGAAATCCATTTTCTCCTCTAGTGTTTCCTCGGTGCTATTGAATGGGGTCCCAGGTAGGAAATTCCCATGTAAGTGTGGTGTGAGGCAAGGGGACCCCCTGTCACCCCTCATATTTGTACTGGCAGCTGACCTCCTCCAAGCAGCAATCAATGACGCATTCGCTCAGGGCTTGATCGAGTTACCATTCCCATGCAGCCGAAGAGGTGATTATCCGGTCATCCAATATGCGGATGATACGATACTGGTCATGCCAGCCTGTCCCGATCAAGTCGCCCGCATGAAATCCATCCTAGTTGATTATGCTGACTCTGTTGGTCTAAAGATTAACTTCCAAAAGTCCACGTTGATTCCCATAAATCTTGGCTTGCAACAAGCTTCTGCCCTAGCGCAAATTTTTGGCTGTACGGTTGGATCCCTACCCTTCACATACCTGGGTCTTCCCTTGGGAACGACGAAACCAACCCTGCTTGAGCTCATGCCAATGGTTTGTGCAGTTGAGAGAAAGCTATCCACGGCCCTCTCCTTGCTTTCAGCTGGTGCCAAACTCACTCTGGTAAACTCTACCATTACTTCGATGTTGATCTATGCCATGTGTACACTTAATCTGCACCCCAAGGTGATTGAACACATTGATAAGCTGCGTATATACTGTTTGTGGGCCAAAAACACAGAGACAGGAGTTAAAAATAATTCTTTGGCTGCTTGGGAGTTGGTCTGTAGACCGAAGCGCAACGGTGGTCTTGGGGTGATTGACATCAAAACGCAGAATGTCGCACTCCTCCTCAAACACCTTTTCAAGTTCTACAATCATCACGATGTCCCGTGGGTGACTCTCATATGGGACACTTACTATGTGGGTCCAATGCCACATGCAGCAGACCCGATCGGCTCTTTCTGGTGGCGTGATATCATGAAGCTCAGTAATGTGTTTCGTGGCATCACTCAGGTTGTGATTGGGGACGGATCTTCAGCTTTGTTTTGGAAGGATGTCTGGATTAAACATGATCATGATGCACCACTCTCTGAGGTCTTCCCCCGTGCCTTTTCCTTTTGCACAAACAAGGATGAGTCGGTGGGAACTGTTCTGACGGCTACTGACCCTGCTATGCTTTTCCATCTACCTCTGTCTACCCAAGCGACACAGGAGGTCAGAGAAATTCAGCAACGATCCAGGCATGTTGTGCCGGAGAGGGATTCCGCTGATTCTTGGGTTTGTACCCTTGGAGGAAAGTTCTCGGCCAGCAAATACTACAACCACTGCTTCAGGGAAACGATAGCCGATGAGGCCTTTCTGTGGCTTTGGAAAGCTAAGAGCCCCATCAAATTCAAGCTGTTTGGCTGGCTGTTGCTGGTTGACCGTCTAAACACAAGGAACATGTTGAAACGGAGACACTACACTGTTGTGGAAAACATTTATACATGCATGATGTGCCAAAACCCGCTGGACGAAACGGTTGAACACCTCTTTTTCTCATGCCCATTTAGCCAGCGATGTTGGGCCAGAGTGGGATTGTTTTGGCCGAATGTGGGTAATAGGGTATCTTTGTTGCATGCTGGTAGAAATCAATGGAGTCAGCCGCTGTTCATGGATATTTTCTTGCTGGCTGCATGGAGCATTTGGAAGGAGAGGAACAATGAGTATTTCAGAGGGGTGCCTCACTCCTTCGCGGCATGGCTAGATAGATTCAAAAACCTACTAAGCCTGCTTGTGCACAACTGTAAAGAAGAGCTTCACCCCTTCCTAGACTCTTATATACAAAACCTGTAACATAGATACACTCTTTTCTCTTGCTTGGTCTGAGGGGGGCCCTTGAATACCCCTCACTTGTAATGATGTAATTATTGTGGTGTGAGTAATACAAAGTCAGTGGGAGCCTCTCCCACTGTCGTTAACATTAATTTGCATATCATGGTGCCCACAATAATATTTATTCCGCACTGTGATTTTTTATATTTTTATACTATATATAAAGTTAGTCATAATAAAGAGAAACGAAGAGCATCTCTCTCTCCATCGCATACACCCCCTCTACGCCCCTTTCACGTACGCACACAAACTATCTCCAGGTCCTCTAAAAGTATGCCCCCAGCACATTCACACATGTTTCATCTTTATCTCGCGATATATACAGTGACGACCATTGTATTTGAAGCGAAAGCACGATACGTACATTGGACTTCAGAATCCACTCATTACGGTCACCATTTACATTTTGTGGTTATTATACAGTCACGGGCTCACCGTACAACTCTGTATTTGCTTAAGACACGACTAGTTGACCAGTTAAACGCTTCACGTGGCACCTCTAGTGTTGCATCACATTATCTCACTACCATTGGGCCCACCTGTCGGCGTGTATCTACTCTACACTCTTATAAAAAACAGAGTTGGTGATGATGGTGTGCCTGCCATCCTGCAATATAGGCCGTCCGATTTATATCTGATGGATAGGAAGGAAACTATGGCAATTTTGCAAAAAGGTACCCACACACCTCTACACATTTGCAAATAAGGCCTTCCCTCATTCATCCTTTTCTCTCAGAAGAGAAACTACTCATACAAATGCATCTTGATGTTACGTGCAACGCACAAGCATCTTGCTAGTAAGAATGAAAACAAACGACAAAAAAAATATTGGACGGTGGTTTGAAGTCATGATCGCAGGCACAGCGGACAAGGTGGCCATGTATTGGTATCCTGAGCCGTCTGTTTCAACACACATGAGCTGGTGTGGTGATTATACACACACGCACGCATGCACACGAACTGCATGCACGCAACACTCACACGAACACATGCAGCCACGCACGCACGCAACACTCACACGTACACACGCAACCATGCACACATGCAACACTCACACGCACGCATGCATGCACACACCACATGACCAACACACACTCTCACGCTCAAGTGCTCAACCTACATGTGCATGCGCACACATCAGGCCCTGACAAACACATACACAACCAGGTGGTTCCCGCGCACGGGTTGGAGTCTTGTCGCGCCTGCATAAATTTGTGTTTAGCTGACCTTTTTCCTATGTGAACTGATAGGTGGGACCCACAAGGAATGTGGTCGAATTAACTAGTCAACATAGTGCCACACAGACTATTTGGCCGGTCAACAGAGTGCAATCCGATGCTGAACGGTGAGCAAGTGACCGTATAATCACCACAAAACGTATATAGTGACCGTAATGAGCGTATTCTGAAGTCCGCTGACCGTATTATGCTTTTCTCTATGTAGGCCCTCCAAACTAGGAGTACATCTCTACACGTTCTCGCATGTTACATCTAACAACTATGCAATACAACACTACTACTACACTCTAACACAATAAATCATATGTGTTTTTAGTTTTACTAGATCTCATATTGCTACTTAATTATTCAGTTTGCATACATTAAAATTGCCTTTGAAATGTATGGCCAGTATCATCTACCGCGCTGGAAAATCCCGCCCTTTCCTGTTTAATCGGGTTTGTATCGATGGGTCGTGCGAAACAGCAAAACTATAGTTCTAGTACTATAGTACAAGTAATAGTTCACTAGGCCGCCGTGTCGTGTACTCCTCTATCATAAGAGTGGAGCGCTCGCTTTCATAAATATTCTAGTCCCTTTCGCCGACATGTGGGACATCAAGCTACCGGGTCCACGTGCCATACCGAAATATAGTGCAGAGCAGCAGGGTTGAAGCCCCCTAGTCATGGCGCCGGCGTAGTAATGAGCAATGAGGCGTCAAATCACAAAGCTACACCTTTACCTAGTTAAGTTGGAGGGACAAAGTAATAATGCTAAAAAAGTAGTTTGAGGGACGAACCAACCATCATTTCACTCGTTGCTGAATCCGCTTCTCCCTCATCTTCTTCAAGTTAACCACGTGTTGCTTCTGCCGTTGTTCTGCCTCATGTGGCACGCGGATCGGCTTGGTAAAGCATTAACACGTGGGACTGATGTCTACTACACAACCTTCTTCTTGTAGACGTTGTTGGGCCTCCAAGTGCAGAGGTTTGTAGGATAGTAGCAAATTTCCCTCAAGTGGATAACCTAAGGTTTATCAATCCGTGGGAGGCGTAGGATGAAGATGGTCTCTCTCAAACAACCCCGCAACCAAATAACAAAGAGTCTCTTGTGTCCCCAACACACCAAATACAATGGTAAATTGTATGTAGCGAACCGACCTCAGACGGTCAAGTCTATGTGCTTAAGTGTCATCCCTGGATCAGTATGCTGACACACACAGTACTCGAGGATTTATAACAGAGGTAAATAACATGTATAAAGTAACATAAATACTATTACCTCAATCCATATAGCGGAAGTAACAACAAGGTTGTGGATTCCCATCAACACCAACGACAAAGTTGAGTGTAGAAATCAAAACCCTAACGTATCACTTACTCGTCGTAAGATTCCTGCAACATGAGACGTTGCAGCCACAAAGGGTCAGTACATTGAATGTACCGGCAAATTCACACCATAGGACAATGATGAATAATAGCTATCACTACATGCATATTTGGCTGGTGGAGGCTCTATGGTTATCATGTTTATGCGAAAAGCCAATTTTTCCCTACTGCAAAGGAATATATTTTATTTAACTACAAAGTTTGTTGAAAAACATTGAGAAGGTTCCTCCAACTCAATCCCAATTAAAATTAACAACCCAACAAATTAATTAAGTAAAGTGAAGAGATCAATATGATAATCCAAGAACCAGATACTCAAGATGTCCATAACCAGGGACATGGCTAATCATGATTAGTTTGTACACTCTGCAGAGGTTTGCGCACTTTTTCCCCACAAGACTCGATCTCCTCCGTTGGATTTCTCTCACTACATGGTGTTTGAGAAACGGATGACCGAGACACAGTCTTTCAGAAGCATTAACTCTAACCCTGGGTAGACAATACCAACCTACATCCCCTACATCTGCTAGCCTACCACTGGAAGAGGTCATGCAACATACTCAACTATGCTAGGGCCCATAATTGCTTGTGGCTGCACACGGAAGTTTCCAGCATGAATAATCTTATGATCCCTTTGAGCCTGGGTGGCATTCCATAGGGTGATCACACGGGTCCTCCGGAATCCCCTTGGGCAAGCACTGGGTTCTCTAGGTGCCCGGGCAGACCACTGGGTGCTCCAGGGTGCCCCTACCATTCCACCCAAATGTGTATTAAAGTAGCCACCTTAAGTTAACCATTAATGATAACTCTCACATCTGTCATGAATACACTCAACTAATCCACGTCTACGAGCATAGCATAGCAGTAAGCATAACTTAGTAACTCCCAGGGGTTGAATGCAGGACAATATGTTCTACCTCATCAACTACTTCCCAATACCCACATGTTATCAAATCCTAACCATGCAATGTTTGAGGGTGAAACTAATGCATAAAAACTGGGTATGAAAGGGATATGATCAAAGTGTGAACTTGCCTTGTACTGTTGATGAAGATGAATCGCACTCATAACTCTTGATAGTTCTACTCGTCACACTCCAGTCAATCAAGCATGAGCAAGCAATTGCATACATAAGCACTCATGCAAAAGAATCGAAGAAAGGATATCGGAAAACTTCGAAAACAGGCAATTAACTCCTGCAATAGGAAACAATTTCTAACAGTACTAAAATTAAGTGAATTTGGCCTTATCAGAAAGTTTATGTCAAGAGCTTCGATTTGCAAAAAGAATCAACTCAAACAGAGTTATAAAACTCGAGATACGATCAAACGAAGTTTAATTACAAATCTGTTTGAATTCAAATTTTAAAACTTTCAAAAACATGTTTAAGTTGATTATCTGGATAGAGGGGTTTATAACAAAGAAGTGGGCGTTGGTTTCATCTAATTCCGAGTATCGAGCAAAAAGTAGTAGTCGTTTGAAAATCAGGGACTAAACTGTAAGAAAAGAATTTACAGATAGGTCCTTGGCCGAGAATAAAAAGAAAAGGAGAAATCCTATCGAACGCACGTTCGCTACAGAACGCTAAAGAACGAATCCGTTCGTTAAAATAAACTAACGGGTGAACATTCACTATTTAGAGCATACCGGTTCAAAATAAAAAAAACAAATCCTAGTCTAATCTGAACCGTCGATTCTAGATCTAACGGATGAGGGAGGAGCCGAGGCTTACCGCGGTGGTTGATGGCGCCAGCGTCGGAGAAGAAGGCGGGCGGGGCGTCTGGTGGTGGTCGGGACGGCTTCTCCGGAGGTCCTCCGGCTCAGGCAAACCCACGGAGAGGCGCGGCGCGACGCGGGAAAGGCGATGGCGGTGTCGGCGCTCAGCTACGGCATTGAAACGGCGCGGGCGGGGCAGCGGAGCTCGGCGGATCTCGCGAATTCCGGCGAGTTCGCGTGGGGCGTGGGGAGGCGAGGGCGGCTGCGTTTCAAGGCAAAAACGGTGCCGTAGCCTCGGGTATTTATAGGAGGGCTGCGTGGAGGAGGGGGAAGGCGATGGGAGGCGTCCAGGTCGGACACGGCGGTGGCGTACAAGGGCAGGATTCATGCTGCCTTGCGAGAGGAGGAAGAAAATGCGGGGCCCGCCTGTCGGCGTCCGCGAGAGAGAGGGAGGGTACGGGCGATCGAAGCGTAGCGCTTTGGCGCTCGCGCGGCTGGAGGCTGGGCCTTAGGCCGGAGAGAGAGAGAGAGAGAGAGAGAGAGAGAGAGAGAGAGAGAGCAGTGCTGGGCTTCGGCCTGGCACTGTTCGAAGAGTTTTGTTTTTTTTTCACACAGACAGTCAAAATTTTCAAAAGCAAAAGAAAATAAAATATTATATAGGCATATAATATATCACAATTTTCAGAAATAGATTTTCTATAACATGGACATTTTTCTAATGTCAAATAAAATCCACAAAATTTTAAATAAAGCAAAGAGTGCTACTGCTACAATAAAACCCAATAAAAATCATTTTAAAAATTCCAAAATGTTTTCAAATTTATTTCTCTCCAATTTTCTGATGTAGGGAATCATTTTACCCTATTTTCCATAAATTTTATTTTTGGAGGAAAATAATTTGAATAAAAGCCAAGTAATTCCAACTTGAAAATAATTTCCAAAAGCGCATTAAATTTGATTTTTGAAACTCCCAACTCATATTTCATATAATTTGAAGAAGTCATTTTATCTTCTCTCATGAAAATCATTGAGTTGCTTAAAGTTTGTGAATTTGAAGTATTTCCAAGTGAAATTCAAATATTTTCAAAAACCCTTTTCATTTATTTAAATGGAAGAAGTCATGTCATCTTCTCTCTAGGGTTTTGTATTTTAAAATAATTTGAATTCATGGTGATCATCAATGCAAAATGAAAGTTTGGAGAAAGTCCTTTTATTCCCTCTCATTTAACTTTTAAAAGTTTCGAATTCACTCACTTTCAGTCAATCAATCACACAACAATCAAACAAAACTATCTATTTAATATAACATTCCAAAATTTAGAATTTTGGGATGTTACAAACCTACCACCCTTAAAATGAATCTCGTCCTCGAGATTCGGAGAGGCTAGAAAGAAATAGGTTAGGGTCGGGGTCTTCTCAAAACCCATCGATCATCACAGGGGGTCTGGGGTGCTACCACCCTTAAAAAGATCATTACGGTTCCATCAAAACTCAATTAATTCATCCTTATTCTCGACAGGGCCGGTCTTCTCAGATTTTTAGTATAATTCCTTCTTTGGGCTCTTCCAGTAGTGGCATAACATTTTTCCTCAATTCTTCTGTCCTTTCATCTTGGTAAGGTTATTCCGAGACTGGGTCTTCTTAGCTGAAGGGTCCGGCGCCAATACTAATCAACTATCGGTATCTCATGGTGGTCATCCATTTATGGTTTCTCCTGCAGGAAATGGGTCTGGGTTGAACCTCATCGTATGACCTACGGTTGGCAACAACTGCCTTGTACAAGGGAAGATTATCATACCATTCTAAGGTTTAAACAAGGTTTTGATCGTCGTCGCTCTACTATGGGTAAGTCACTCAGATTTACCATCCCGTATAGCAAGGCGAATAATAAGAGTAAGTCGGTATGGTGATCAATCCATCCCGCACCCAAATCATTACCTTGTATATGGTTTAGCGAATCTCGCATTCTAACACTCGGTCATCCTCACAAGCATTGCAGAATTTCTCTTGTCGACGAACTGGGTTCGGAAAATCCTTGGATTCTGCAAGCCAAATAAACCTCTATCGTTTCTTCACAACTCTCAGGTTTTGCGTTTACTCCTATAAGATCGTTTGTCGATAAAATCGTAACTTCTTCCAGGGTTTTTCCTTCAGCAAGAATGTGCTTGCTTCTTGGAAGGTCCTGGGGCCTGTGGGTTATGGACCATCTCATCACTTGTAAACCTTGAACTCATCATCGGGGCAACTGTTCGTTATTCCAACATCCAAATTCCTGGCATTCTTAAATCCATCCAATTGTACTGTCTCTCTTCCTTCTATGGGTACCAAATTAAGACGGGATTACTCAGACTCATCAAAGAGTTACAATTGCTCCATATTACCAACATCATATCTCCTTTATATCCAATAGTACTTCATCTCTTCATATTCTTGGGGTATCCTACATATCAAGATAAAACTTATACTTACGAAGTCTACTCCGTGGAACATCATTATCCTTTCCACGGGTCAAATCTCCTCACAGGGTACTACCACCCTTGAAATGCAAAATTCATCCATAGACCATATTTCTCATATCCTCGAAAATGGTCAAAAATCTTCCTTCATAGAGTCACTACTCATAAAATCCAAATCAGTACCAGTGATGTTAACCTTATTGATTCTCAAATCATTATAATCTCCTACACTTCCATTACATGCCTCAACTCAACACCTCAATATAAAAGAATTGTTCCCACTACTACTCCTATATTTCTCACAGACTCAACTATTTATCACAAGTCTCCTTCTGCTTGGGACAATCTCTGGCAAAGTTCCCCGCTTCATTACATTGGAAACATATTACTTCTAACAAGTCTAGTGGTTTCCTTGTGACTAAATAGCCTCCTTGGGTCCTCGGCTTCCTTTTTGGGCAACTGCTAAAGTAGTGCCCTGACTCCTTGCACCTGAAACAGGTGATATGACTCAGGTCCTTCCTGGAATCCAATATATTTCTCTACCTGGACTTTTCCATTCCAATCAGGTCTTCTATTTCTTGTGGGTCATACTCTACTTCCTCTGTCGGGAATTCTACTAGATCCCCATTCCGACAATTTTGGGAGATGTGTCCTTCTTCTCCACATAAATAGCATGACTTGGTGCAGGGTTTAATTGGGTCTTCTTTGGGTGTGTCCTCCACCTCTTCCTCCATCACAGGTTCTTCTAAAATTTCCATGAGGGCTCCTTTCATTGCTTCGTTCTTCTGCTAGATGGTTCTTCGAACCATGGGGTAAATGCGACACTGAGCAGGCTAGTAGGTAGTTCCTTCACATAAGAAACAAGTAATATGCCTAGTGGGGCATTGTTCAGCTGGGTGACTTCCTTCACAATGGGGCATTCATCCTTGTGTTCTTTATGGTTGTGTCCTATTTCTCCACAGAGCTTGCATGCACAGTGCTTCTTCATATCCTTTCCAAAATGCTTCAAGTTCTGGGACTCAAGCCGAGACTTTTGCAGAGTCAACTTAAATTCTTCCCCAAGTGGTTACTCCTTGCCATCCATTGATGGTTTGTTACATCCTCCACCTAGTAGCAGCACCTCTTTCAAAGCACTGATGAGCATGCTGGGCCATATCCTTTCTGGCTATAGTGTTATTCTCCTTATGATCTTCCATGTTATGAATCCATCGGTCCGTCTCCAATTGAGTCATCGGTCCAGAAAATATAAGCTCATCTCCATTCATCGTCTATTGGGTCCATGTGTTTGGGGAGAGATAAGAGAGATAGAGAGGGATACACACAATTGCAAACAATAGTTTTGAAAAGACAGATTTTATTTGTGGCTGTCGAAAAAACATCGAACAAACGACAGCTCACAATCGTCGCATCTAACGCAAGTATATAACAAGGGTTTGGTCTTCCAAAGGTCAATAAGTCTTCAAAGTCACCAAACTCTTCAGGTCTTGTTCATGTCTCCGATGGCTTCTTCCGATCATGCTTTTCCTTCTCAAGTTCCTCTGCCAGATCTCTATTGACGCGAAGTCTCTAATGACATCCTTTAATATTTCTGGAGTTGCATTCCAAACTTTTGGATTTCAACATCCTTGGCATGAGCCATGGTCCTACTGTCCTTCAGTTCCTGATAAATCTCCGGTATATCGAGGTTTTAGCTCCTCCAGCTTGGCTACTTTTAGCTTCTGGTTCCTGAGTTCTTCACGAATTGCCTCCTTGTCAAATATGACTTCCTGCAGATCTTAAAACTCCTCATGTAATTCTCCAGATCCTGGTGATACACTAGCTGGGGTTAAAACTTCATCTTTTGCTGATAGGTGCTCCATTAGCCTTCTACCATCCAATTCTTCCGAAGAAACTGCATGCTTATCTCAACACGGTGACGATAGCACAAGCGGACGATAGCACAAGCGGACGATAGCATCATGGATAGCCGTGTTTCTGCTCTTGTCATTACGATGAGCTATCATTCCATAGTTGATATCTTCTGCCTTAGGGTTTTCTTGACAAAACTTTGAGTTATAATGCTCCATGTTCCGGTCTTTCTCCGATACACCTTGATCTCGGGTATTGACAGCTTCCATAGTCTGCCAAGTTCAATAAAGGTACCCTTCCTAGGTCATACAAATCTGGGAATTCTTCAGAGCCTTCAAATCCTCCTAGTCTTAGGATTCTTCAACTATTGTAGTTTTCCAATTACACGGTAAAATCTTCTTCATTCCGAAGTGGTCTTAGTTGTCTGATATCTTGTCCTTCTCGGAGTGGTCTCATCAGTGGAATCTTCGTGTGGTCAAAAGGGAAAGGGGGTATGGTCTCACTAAAGGGAATATTTGAATAAGCCCAGAAGAGAAGAGAGGTAAAAGATTTTTTTTGAAAAGAAAGTTGTAGAGAAAAATCTTTCCTATGGGCTTGCCAGTTTCTAGGGTCACGTCCTACAGTCAACATGTGCTCTGATACCATCTTGTAGCGACCCGACCTCAGACGGTCAAGTCTCTGTGCTTAAGTGTCATCCCTGGATCGGTATGCTGACACACACACTACTCGAGGATTTATAATAGAGGTAAATCACATGTATAAAGTAACGTAAATACTGTTACCTCAATCCATATAGCGGAAGTAACAACAAGGTTGTGGATTCCCATCAACACCAACGGCAAAGTTGAGTGTAGAAATCATAACCCTAACGTATCACTTACTCGTCGTAAGATTCCTGCAACATGAGATGTTGCAGCCACAAAGGGTCGGTACATTGAATGTACTGGCAAATTCACACCATAGGACAATGATGAATAATAGCTATCACTACATGCATATTTGGCTGGTGGAGGCTCTATGGTTATCATGTTTTTGCGAAAAGCCAATTTTTCCCTACTGCAAAGGAATATATTTTATTTAAATACAAAGTTTGTTGAAAAACATTGAGAAGGTTCGTCCAACTCAATCCCAATTAAAATTAACAACCCAACAAATTAATTAAGTGAAGTGATGGGATCAATATGATAATCCAAGAACCAGATACTCAATATGTCCATAACTGGGGACACGGCTAATCATGATTAGTTTGTACACTCTGCAGAGGTTTGCGCACTTTTCCCCACAAGACTCGATCTCCTCCGTTGGATTTCTCTCACTACATGGTGTTTGAGAAATGGATGACCGAGACAGTCTTTCAGAAGCATTAACTCTAACCCTGGGTAGACAGTACCAACCTACATCCCCCACATCTGCTAGCCTACCACTGGAAGAGGTCATGCAACATACTCAACTATGCTAGAGCCCATAATAGCTTGTGGCTGCACACGGAAGTTTCCAGCATGAATAATCTTATGATCCCTTTGAGCCTGGGTGGCATTCCATAGGGTGATCACACGGGTCCTCCGGGATCCCCTTGGGCAAGCATTGGGTTCTCCAGGTGCCCGGGCAGACCACTGGGTGCACCAGGGTGCCCCTACCATTCCACCCAGATGTGTATTAAAGTAGCCACCTTAAGTTAACCATTAATGATAACTCTCACATCTGTCATGAATACGCTCAACCAATCCACGTCTACGAGCATAGCATAGCAGTAAGCATAACGTAGTAACTCCCAGGGGTTGAATGCAGGATAATATGTTCTACCTCATCAACTACTTCCCAATACCCACATGTTATCAAATCCTAACGATGCGATGTTTGAGGGTGAAACTAATGCATAAAAACTGGGTATGAAAGGGATATGATCAAAGTGTGAACTTGCCTTGTACTGTTGATGAAGATGAATCGCACTCATAACTCTTGATAGTTCTACTCGTCACACTCCGGTCAATCTAGCGTGAGCAAGCAATTGCATACATAAGCACTCATGCAAAAGAATCGAAGAAAGGATCTCAGAAAACTTCGAAAACAGGCAATTAACTCTAGCAACAGGAAACAATTCAGTACCAAAATTGAGTGAATTTTGCCTTATGAGAAAGTTTATGCCAAGAGCTTCGATTTGGAAAAAGAATCAACTCAAACAGAGTTATAAAACTCGAGTTACGATCAAACAAAGTTAAATTACAAATCTATTTGAATTCAAATTATAAAACTTTCAAAAACATGTTTAAGTTGAGTATCTGGATAGAGGGGTTCATAACAAAGAAGTGGGTGTTGGTTTCATCTAATTCCGAGTATCGAGCAAAAAGTAGTAGTCATTTGAAAATCAGGGACTAAACTGTAAGAAAAGAATTCACAGATAGGTCCCTGACTGAGAATAAAAAGAAAAGGAGAAATCCTATCGAACACACGTTCGCTATAGAACGCTAAATAACGAATCCGTTCATTAAAATAAACTAACGGGTGAACATTCACTATTTAGATCTGATCTGAACCGTCGATTCTAGATCTAACGGATGAGGGAGGAGCCGAGACTTACCGCGGTGGTTGACGGCGCCGGCGTCAGAGAAGAAGGCGGGCGGGGCGTCTGGTGGTGGTCGGGGCGGCATCTCCGGAGGTCCTCCAGCTCAGGTGAGCCCACGAGGAGGCGCGGCGCGACGCGGGGAAGGCGATGGCGGTGTCGGCGCTCAGCTACGGCATCGAAACGGCGCGGGCGGGGCAGCGGAGTTCGGCGGATCTCGCGAACTCCGGCGAGTTTGCATGGGGCATGGGGAGGCGAGGGCGGCTGCGTTTCGAGGCGAAAACGGTGCCGGAGCCTCGGGTATTTATAGGAGGGCTGCATGGAGGAGGGGCAAGGCGAAGGGAGGCGTCCAGGTCAGACACGGCGGTGGCGTACAAGGGCAGGATTCCTGCTGCCTTGCGAGACGAGGAAGATAACGCGGGGCCCGCCTATTGGCGTCCGCAAGAGAGAGAGGGAGGGGACGGGCGACCGAAGCGTAGCACTTCGGCGCTCGCGTGGCTGGAGGCTGGTCCTTAGGCCGGAGAGAGAGAGAGCAGTGCTGGGCTTCGGCCCGGCACTGTTCGAAGAGTTTTTTTTCACACACACAGTCAAAAATTTTAAAAGCAAAAGAAAATAAAATATTATGTAGGCATATAATATATCAAAATTTTTAGAAAAAGATTTTCTATAACATAGACATTTTTCTAACATCAAATAAAATCCACAAAATTTTAAATAAAGTAAAGAGTGCAACTGCTACAATAAAACCCAATAAAAATCATTTTAAAAATTCCAAAATGATTTCAAATTTATTTCTCTCCAATTTTCTGATGTAGGGAATCGTTTTACCCTATTTTCCATAAATTTTATTTTTGGAGGAAAATAATTTGAATAAAAGCCAAGTAACTCCAACTTGAAAATAATTTCCATAAGGACTTTAAATTTGATTTTCGAAACTCCCAACTCATATTTCATATAATTTGAGAAGTCATTTTATCTTCTCTCATGAAAATCATTGAGTTGCTTACAGTTTCTGAATTTGAAGTATTTCCAAGTGAAATTCAAATATTTTCAAAAACCCTTTTCTTTTATTTAAATGGAGAAGTCATGTCATCTTCTCTCTAGGTTTTTGTATTTGAAAAGAATTTGAATTCATGGAGATCATCAATGCAAAATGAAAGTTTGGGGAAAGTCCTTTCATTCCCTCTCATTTTACTTTCAAAAGTTTCGAATTCACTCACTTTCAGTCAATCAATCACACAACAATCAAACAAAACTATCTATTTAATATAACATTCAAAAATTTAGAATTTTGGTATGATACATTGTATAGGTGCACTAGTTCGGTGAAGAGATGGTGATAAAAGTGCAATATGGATTGTAGATATGGGTATTTGTAATCTGAAATATAAAAACAACAAGGTAGCAAGTGGTAAAAGTGAGCGAAAATGGTATTGCAATTCTAGGAAACAAGGCCTAGGCTCCATACTTTCACTATTGCAAGTTCTCTCAACAATAATAACATAATTGGTCATATAACTATCCCTCAACATGCAACAAAGAGTCACTCGAAAGTCACTGATAGCGGAGAACAAATGCAGAGATTATTGTAGGGTACGAGACCACCTCAAAATTATCCTTTCTGATCGATCTATTCAAGAGTCCATAGTAAAATAACACGAAGCTATTCCTTCCGTTCGATCTATCCTAGAGTTCGTACTAGAATAACACCTTAAGACACAAATCAACCAAAACCCTAATGTCACCTAGATACTCCAATGTCACCTCAAGTATCCGTGGGTATGATTATACGATATGCATCACACAATCTCAGATTCATCTATTCAACCAACACAAAGAACTTCAGAGAGTGCCCCAAAGTTTCTATCGGAGAGTCAAGATGAAAATGTGTGCCAACCCCTATGCATAAGTTCACAAGGTCACTGAACCCGCAAGTTGATCACCAAAACATACATCAAGTAGATCACGTGAATATCCCATTGTCACCACAGATAAGCACATGCAAGACATACATCAAGTGTTCTCAAATCTTTAAAGACTCAATCCGATAAGATAACTTCAAAGGGAAAACTCAATCCATTACAAAAGAGTAGAGGGGGAGAAACACCATAAGATCCAACTATAATAGCAAAGCTCGTGATACATCAAGATCGTGCCGAATCAAGAACACGAGAGAGAGAGAGAGAGAGAGAGGGATCAAACACATAGCTACTGGTACATACCCCTCATGGAGAGCGCCGGGATGATGAAAATGGCCACCGGTGAGGGTTCCCCCCTCCGGCAGGGTGCCGGAACAGGGTCCCGATTGGTTTTTGGTGGCTAAAGAGGCTTGCGGCGGCGGAACTCTCGATCTAGGTTTCTTTCTGGGAGGTTTCTGTATTTATAGGAATTTTTGGCGTCGGTCTCACGTCAGGGGGTCTCCGAGTCGTCCACGAGGCAGGGGGCGCGCCCAGGGGGGTAGGGCGTGCCCTCCAACCTCGTGGACAGCCCGGGACTCTTCTGGCCCAACTATTTTACTCCGGGGGCTTCTTTTGGTCCATAAAAAATCATCAAAAATTGGCACATCAATTGGACTACGTTTGGTATTCCTTTTCTGTAAAACTCAAAAACAAGGGAAAAAACAAAAACTGGCACTGGGCTCTAGGTTAATAGGTTAGTCCCAAAAATCATATAAAATAGCATATAAATGCATATAAAACATCCAAGATGGATAATATAATAGCATGGAACAATGAAAAATTATAGATACGTTGGAGACGTATCAAGCATCCCCAAGCTTAATTCCTGCTCGCCCTCGAGTAGGTAAATGATAAAAACATAATTTTTGATGTGGAATGCTACCTAACATAATTATCAATGTAATCCTCTTTATTGTCTCATGAATGTTCAGATCCATAAGATTCAAAATAAAAGTTTAATATTGACATAAAAATAATAATACTTCAAGCATACTAATAAAGCAATCATGTCTTCTCAAAATAACATGGCCAAAGAAAGCTATCCCTACAAAATCATATAGTATGGCTATGCACTATCTTCATCACACAAAATATTTATATCATGCACAACCCTGATGACAAGCCAAACAATTGTTTCACACTTTTGATGTTCTCAAACTTTTTCAATCTTCACGCAATACATGAGCGTTAGCCATGGGCATAGCACTATAGGTGGAATAGAATGGTGGTTGTGGAGAAGACAAAAAGGGAGAAGATAGCCTCACATCAACTAGGCATATCAACAGGCTATGAAGTTGCCCATCAATATATATCAATGTGAGTGACTAGGGATTGCCATGCAACGGATGCACTAGAGCTATAAGTGTATGAAAGCTCAAAAAGAAACTAAGTGGGTGTGCATCCAACTCGCTTGCTCATGAAGACCTAGGGCATTTTGAGGAAGCCCATCATTGGAATATACAAGCCAAGTTCTATAATGAAAAATTCCCACTAGTATATGAAAGTGACAACATAGGAGAGTCTCTATCATGAAGATCATGGTGCTACTTTGAAGCACAAGTGTGGAAAAAGGATAATAGTATTGCCCCTTCTCTCTTTTTCTCTCATTTTTTTTGCTTTTTTTTGTTTGGGCCTTTTCTCCTTTTTATGGCCTCTTTTTTCTAT
Organism: Aegilops tauschii subsp. strangulata; assembly: GCF_002575655.3. Taxonomy (NCBI): domain Eukaryota; kingdom Viridiplantae; phylum Streptophyta; class Magnoliopsida; order Poales; family Poaceae; genus Aegilops; species Aegilops tauschii. Next base: position 269,458,617 of record NC_053037.3, on the reverse strand, counting down.
TTTTCGTCTGGAGTCTCATCCCGACTTGTGGGGGAATCATAGTCTCCATCATCCTTTCCTCACTAGGACAATGCTCTAATAATGAAGATCATCACACTTTTATTTACTTACAACCCAAGAATTACAACTCGATACTTAGAACAAAATATGACTCTATATGAATGCCTCCGGGGGTGTACCGGGATGTGCACTGAATCAAGAGTGACATGTATGAAAGAATTATTATGGTGGCTTTGCCACAAATACGATGTCAACTACATGATCATGCAAAGCAATATGACAATGATGGAGCGTGTCATAATAAACAGAATGGTGAAAAGTTGCATGGAAATATATCTAGGAATGGCTATGGAAATGCCATAATAGGTAGGTATGGTGGCTATTTTGAGGAAGGTAAATGGTGGGTGTATGGTACCAGCGAAAGTTGCGCGGTACTAGAGAGGCTAGCAATGGTGGAAGGGTGAGAGTGTGTATAATCTATAATCCATGGACTCAACATTAGTCATAAAGAACTGATATACTTATTGCAAAAATCTTATTAGTCATCGAAATGAAGTACTACATGCATGCTCCTAGGGGGATAGATTGGTAGGAAAAGACCATCGCTCGTCCCCGACCGCCACTCATAAGGAAGACAATCAATAAATAAATCATGCTCCAACTTCGTCACATAACGGTTCACCATACATGCATGCTACGAGAATCACAAACTTTAACACAAGTATCTCTCAAATTCACAACTACTCAACTAGCATGACTCTACTATCACCATCTTCATATCTCAAAACAATCATAAAGAATCAAACTTCTCATAGTATTCAATGCACATTATATGAAAGTTTTTATTATATCCCTCTTGGATGCCTATCATATTAGGAATAAATTCATAAACGAAGCAAATTACCATGCTGTTATAAAGACTCTCAAAATAATATAAGTGAAGCATGATAGTTCATCTATTTCTTAAAAATAAAACCACCGTCGTGCTCTAAAGAGATATAAGTGAATCACTATAGCAAATGACAAACTACTCCAAAAGATATAAGTGAAGATCAATGAGTAGTCGAATAATTATGTAACTATGTGAAGACTCTCTAACATTTGAGAATTTCAGATCTTGGGATATTATCCAAACAGAAAGCAAAACAAAATAAAATAAATTGACGCTACAAGCAAAACACATATCATGTGGTGAATAAAAATATAGCTCCAAGTAAAGTTACCGATGAATGAAGACGAAAGACGGGATGCCATCCGGGGCATCCCCAAGCTTAGGCTCTTGGTTGTCCTTGAATATTACCTTGGGGTGCCTTGGGCATCCCCAAGCTTAGGCTCTTGCCACTCCTTATTCCATAGTCCATCCAATCTTTACCCAAAACTTGAAAACTTCACAACAGAAAACTCAACCGAAAACTCGTAAGCTCCGTTAGTATAAGAAAATAAATCACCACTTTTGGTACTTTTGTGAACTCATTCTTTATTTATATTGGTGTAATATCTACTGTATTCCAACTTCTCTATGGTTCATACCCACCGATACTACTCATAGATTCATCAAAATAAGCAAACAACACATAGAAAATAGAATCTGTCAAAAACAGAACAGTCTGTAGTAATCTGTAACTCTCGAATACTTCTGTAACTCCAAAAAATCCTACCAAATTAGGAAAACCTGAGAAATTTCTGTACCAATCCAGAGCAAAAAGAATCAGATAAAAAGCACGTTCCTGTGAATTATCAAAACTAATTTACTGGGCACAAAAGTTTCTGATTTTCAGCAGGATCAACACAACTATCACCGTAAGCTATCCTAAAGGTCTTACTTGGCACTTTATTGAAACAAAAGCTATAAAACATGATTACTACAGTAGCATAATCATGTGAACACACAAAAAGAGTAAAGTTAAATATTGGGTTGTCTCCCTACAAGCGCTTTTCTTTAAGGCCTTTTTAGCTAGGCATGATGATTTCAATGATGCTCACATAAATGATAAGAATTGGAACATAACGGGGGCATCATCAAGAATATGACTAGCACATTTAAGTCTAACCCACTTACTATGCATAGGGATTTTGTGAGCAAACAACTTATGGCAAGAATCAACTAGCATAGGAAAGCAAAACAAGCATAGCTTCAAGATTTTCAACACATAGAGAGGAAACTTGATATTATTGCAATTCCTACAAGCATATGTTCCTCCCTCATAATAATTTTCAATAGCATCATGAATGAGTTCAACAATATAACCATCACATAAAGCAATATTTTCATGATCCCCAAGCATATAAATTTTATTACTCTCCACATAAGCAAATTTCTTCTCATGAATAGTAGTGGGAGCAAACTCAACAAAATAACTATCATGTGAGGCATAATCCAATTGAAAATTAAAATCATAATGACAAGTTTCATCGTTATCATTTTTATTTATAGCATACATGTTATCACAATAATCCTCATAGATAGAAACTTTGTTCTCATAATCAATTGGAACCTCTTCCAAAATAGTGGATTCATCACTAAATAAAGTCATGACCTCTCCAAATCCACTTTCATCAATATAATCATCATAAATAGGAGGCATGCTTTCATCATAATAAATATTCTCATCAAAACTCGGGGGACTAAAAATATCATATTCATCAAACATAGCATCCCCAATCTTGGGACAAACATTAATTGCGCCAAATAAATTCTCAAACATGTCATTCTCATCAAACATAGCATCCCCAAGCTTGGGCCTTTTCATATCATAAGCATAATCACTCTAATAATTAATAGTATCAATAGCACCAATAGTATAGCAATTATCATCATCACAATGAGTAATAGGAGCAACATCATTTGGGAGGGATAGCTTTTTACCTTTGCTTCTCCGTCTTTTCCTTTTCTTCTTCGCATCATGTGTGGTTTAATCCTATTTTTGGAGCTCCTTATTAATGAGATTGGTTGAATAGAAGGCTCCTCCTCGTTACCTGATTCATCATAAGAAATAATAGGAGAATATTGGGAAGTCTCTTCCCTTTCATTAGTATTCTCTTCATCTTCTATTTGTTTTCTTGTCTTTATGTAATTGGCAATATAAGGATTTTCAATGCAATTCACCGCACAATACATAAAAATTTCTTCTAGATCAAAATCAAGAACTCTCCCAAGGGCAAATTCTGGAATATCCTTAGTTATATGTTTCATTTCTTCATAACCCAAAAGCAAACTAAGTTCATTATGATGTGCAAGGGAAATCAAGTCATCACAATTTTTGGACACGGTTCGATCATGAAACAATTTGCATTGGATATTTAAATGACCACGTTCATTGCAAAGTTCACAAGGATGGCTAAGAAAATTTAAATTTTCAGCACAAACGTCTAGCCTTTCTTGCAACCATTTAGTTTCTAAATACTTATGCCTCTTGCAAAATCTATCCTCCCTATTTGGTGTGTACTTGCAAACTCTATGTACTCCAGAAAAGTTGACATGCTTAAAAGAGACATTTTCATCATTAGTACTATGGATATTCAAAGAGTTCATACTAAGAACATTGCAATCATGCTCATCATTCAAAGATTTAGTGCCAAACATTTTAATGCATTCTTCTTCTAGCACTTCGGCACAATTTTCCTTTCCATCATTTTCACGAAAGATATTAAAAAGATGAAGCATATGAGGCACACTCAATTCCATCTTTTTGTAGTTTTCTCTTATAGACTAGATTAGTGATAAAACAATAAACTAAAAGATTCAATTGCAAGATCTAAAGATATACCTTCAAGCACACACCTCCCCGGCAATGGCGCCAAAAAAGAGCTTCGTTGACGGAATGTTAGTGCCGCTTTCGTTGCCTCCCCGGCAATGGCGCCAGAAAAGAGCTTGATGTCTACTACACAACCTTCTTCTTGTAGAAATTGTTGGGCATCAGTGCAGAGGTTTGTAGGAAAGTAGCATTTCCCTCAAGTGGATGACCTAAGGTTTATCAATCCGTTGGACGCGTAGGATGAAGATGGTCTCTCTCAAACAACCCTGTAACCAAATAACAAAGAGTATCTTGTGTCCCCAACACACCCAATACAATGGTAAATTGTATAGGTGCACTAGTTCGGCGAAGAGATGGTGATACGAGTGCAATATGGATGGTAGATATGGGTATTTGTAATCTGAAAATATAAAAACAGCAAGGTAGCAAGTGGTAAAAGTGAGCGAAAACGGTATTGCAATGCTAGGAAACAAGGCCTAGGGTCCATACTTTCACTAGTGCAAGTTCTCTCAACAATAATAACATAATTGGTCATATAACTATCCCTCAACATGCAACAAAGAGTCACTCGAAAGTCACTCATAGCGGAGAACAAACAAAGAGATTATTGTAGGGTACGAGACCACCTCAAAGTTATCCTTTCTGATCGATCTATTCAAGAGTCCGTAGTAAAATAACACGAAGCTATTCTTTCCGTTCGATCTATCCTAGAGTTCGTACTAGAATAACACCTTCAAACACAAATCAACCAAAACCCTAATGTCACCTAGATACTCCAATGTCACCTCATGTATCCGTGGGTATGATTATACCATATGCATCACACAATCTCAGATTCATCTATTCAACCAACACAAAGAACTTCAAAGAGTGCCCCAAAGTTTCTACCGGAGAGTCAAGACGAAAACGTGTGCCAACCCCTATGCATATGTTCACAAGGTCACTGAACCCGCAAGTTGATCAGCAAAACATACATCAAGTAGATCACGTGAATATCCCATTGTCACCACAGATAAGCACATGCAAGACATACATCAAGAGTTCTCAAGTCCTTCAAGACTCAATCCGATAAGACAACTTCAAAGGGAAAATTCAATCCATTACAAGAGAGTAGAGGGGGAGAAACATCATAAGATCCAACTATAATAGCAAAGCTCGTGATACATCAGGATCGTGCCGAATCAAGAACACGAGAGAGAGAGAGAGAGAGAGAGAGATCAAACACATAGCTACCGGTACATACCCTTAGCCCCGAGGGTGAACTACTCCCTCCTTGTCATGGAGAGCGCCGGGATGATGAAGATGGCCACCGGTGAGGGTTCCCCCCTCCGGCAGGGTGCCGGAACAGGGTCCCGATTGGTGTTTGGTGGCTACAGAGGCTTGCGGTGACGGAACTCCCGATCTAGGTTTCTTTCTGGGGGTTTATGTATTTATAGGAATTATTGGCATCGGTCTCACGTGAGGGGGGTCTCCGAGTCGTCCACGAGGCAGGGGGTGCGCCCAGGGGGGTAGGGCGCGCCCTCCACCCTCGTGAATGACCCGGGACTCTTCTGGCCCAACTATTTTACTCCGGGGGCTTCTTTTGGTCCATACAAAATCATCGAAAATTGGCACGTCAATTGGACCCCGTTTGGTATTCCTTTTCTGTAAAACTCAAAAACAAGGAAACAAACAGAAACTAGCATTGGGCTCTAGGTTAATAGGTTAGTCCCAAAAATCATATAAAATAGCATATAAATGCATATAAAACATCCAAAATGCTATAATAGCATGGAACAATAAAAAATTATAGATACGTTGGAGACGTATCAGGGACCGCATGTTAGCAAACCCCTAGGCCAACGTCCTCTAAAAATAAGAAACCTCCCCCGCCATCTGTGCGGCAAAATCACCTCGTTTTTACTAATCTTGATACTATAATTTTTTAGATCAATATAATTGAGATTTGTATAGATACCACACAGGAGCAAAACCAAGTGGTACGGTTAAGGGCATCCACAATGTGTAGCCAAATGTGAAAATAGCTTTTGGCATCGATGGGCACCATTGTGGACGGTGCTGCCAAAGCCAAAAAGATGGAACCGAAGCTCCCTAATTGATTGATTGAAGGAATAGCAAAATGCAACGTCTCTCCTCTTTCTCCCGTGCTTGGACGCATGTACAGTATAGAGCACCGAGTCTACTCCCCTATCCCTTCTATCACAAATCACAAAGCAGTGAGGCATCAAATCACAAAGCACGGATGAATCAACCATCATTTCACTCTTCGCTGACTCCACTTCTCCATCGTCTTCTTCGAGAAACCACCTCATCGCACTAAGATTGACGGACGACACTATTATGTAGTACTAGTGCATTTATGCGTGCTTTGGTTCAACGAACTTCCTGGATGAAAATACAGCGGTTGTCTCAGCTTGCAGGCGGCACTTGTGAACGACTTACCATGGTCTCCCTCAATGGTGTTCTCTGTCGAACGCACTTCGCCAAACCACAATGTTCGAGATATTGTCGACGTCACCGCAATGGGGAAGGAACTCAAATAGTTACTACCTCCATTTTTTGTACAGAAGGCTAGTATATCAAAATTACAATTTGCAGAAGGCCATTAACACTAATCGAGGCAAAATTGATGGGGTTTGCCTCGTACTAGCAACTAAGGACATTAATATACCCTTGCATGCATGCGGAAGTGAGAAGGTTGGTTTGCATGGCGCTGCATTAATCAAGCGATGAGGAGTGAGATGGTTAGCTCTTTGGGTGTTGGAGAAAAAAATACGCATTAATTGACACGTCAAACGAGGATTTGTATCGATTAATCCCGCGAAGGAATACCCCGCCTTTCTTTTTTAACACTAGTACTCCTACATACGTACTTGTATCCTGTTTGGGTCTAGGCCTTGCATTGCCATACTTCGCCACACATTTTTGCCAAGCTTGCCTAAATTTTTCAAAATGAAAAGGAGGTACACTTGCGCACGGCTGTCGCAGTCGCACCGCACCCTCACACAATCACTCCTGCACGTCGCGGTCGCACCACACCCTCACACAGTCGCTCCTGCACGCTGCAAACCCAACCAAGGGAACGCAGCGTCACTGACACGTGCTACCGCATGTGATCAAACCAAACTCAGCCATCCTACCGCCGACACATAATTTTCGTTCATACAGTATATTTATCCAACCGCATGTTGGGGAAGATCCGTACGGCCCGTGTGGTGGTCTGTTGGGGAAGAAGAAGAGGTGAGGAAGAAGGGTTAGGAGACGTAGTATATTCATCCAACCGCCTGAAATGGTCGACAGACCCAAATGATGAAATTCAAGTGACTTGCATAAAAATATGTTTTTACACAGCACAAGATCCTTAAAAACAACAACATAAAGAAAAACTATCACTGCTCACAGAACGAGACAACCTCATCATCTTTGGTTGTTGGCGCGAACTAGTCGTAGCAGCCGACGTGTGTCCCCGCACCGTGGTTGTCCTCGGCCTCCAGCTAATCGTTCACGCGGAGCGTGCGGGCTCTCTGCACGGACGAGAGGACCGCCCGGTTTCAAGTCCAGGACGTCTGGTTATGCCTGCAGGAGAGCCTCGATGGCAGTGGCATCCGCATGCTTCGCGTCGAGTTGAGCCTCCACCGCCCAGTTCAAGTCCAGGACGTCCGGTTCTGCCTGCAGGAGGGCGTTGATGGCAGCGGCATTCACACGCTCCGCGTCGAGTTGAGCCTCCACCGCCCGGTTCATGTCCATGACGTCCGGTTCCGCCTGCAGGAGGGCCACGATGGCAGCGGCATCCACGCGCTCCACGTCAAGTTGAGCCTCCGCCGCCCGGTTCACATCCACGACATCCGGTTCCGCCTGCAGGAGAGCCTCGATGGCAGCGGCATGCACGCGCTCCGTGTCGAGTTGAGCCTCCGCCTCCGGGTCCTCCTTTAGTATCGCCAGGTTGAACCGCTGGTCCGCCTACACCATGGGGGGCCCAGACGCCGGCACGAAGTTGACGTCCATCGTCTCATACGCATCGCGGGCCTTCTGCGTCGTGACCTTCGCCATGAACATTGGATCGGCTTCCTCCTCCTCGTAGCTTGGCTCTAGAGAACTCGGGGATTGGCCCGCCGCAAAGCGAGCTTGGGAACGGAGATCTGTGGCGCCGACCGCCGCCTGCGATTTCTGTGCGGCGCTCCGGCGTCAGCATCTTGTAGTACGTGATCTTGCGGCGCACCATGGATTTCCGGCGAACTAGAGGACGCTTGATGCGGGCTAGGGGATCGAAAGGTGGGGGAATGGGCTGGAGAGGGGGTGTGGTTTTGGGGCAGTGGCTAGCGTAGGCCGAGTAGCGAAGGTTCTAGTGTGAATAGTGGTTCTGGTGACGACCGGTCAATCGGTTTTGACTGTACATCGCTCTTGTCGCGTCCGCTTGCACCCCGGCATGCTGGACCCTCCATGTCGCTCACCGAATGGAACGCGCTTCGTCTTGCGTTTTCGCTCGCTTGTGGGACCGTAGTTGAGAGCAAAATGACGTCCCTGTAACGCCCGAATAATCATGCTACAGTAATCTCACGCTAATCTTGCCACGTCACCTCCGTTACTGTTGCTAACCTCGCAGCATTTCGAAACGGAGTCAAATTCAAATTTAAAATTAAATCAAATGATAAAAGTTTTCAAACGTCAAAACAAAAATGTTCGGTGGGTGCCAAATAATCCACTAGTAATTATTGTGGAGAAAACTCCTTTTTAGAAAATGCCTAAGTATTTTAAAATGGATTAAAAGGTGAAAGAAAATAAATAAAAGAAAATGCAAAACAAAACAGAAAAAAAAGGAAACAACCCCCCCCCCCCGGTTGGGTCTCGGCCCAGCTGGCCACTGGGCAAGCCAGGCCGGCCCAGCCGGCCCACCCCCCTGCTGCCCCTGGCCTATTAGGCCCCCGCCCGACCAAACCCTAACCTACCCCGTCGCCCCACTCTTTCCCCCCCCCCCACGTCGTTCCCCCACTCCCCTCCGTCCCGATCTGGACGCCGCCGCCCCGGCCCCGTCGCCTTCCCCCGCGCCAGGACGCCGCCGCCTCGCCGGAGCGCTCTCCCCCGCCGGACTGCCTCCCCTACGCCGCCGTCCCCGCCATCCCCCTCGACCCCCACTGCCGTGACCCTGCATACCCACGGTGAGGCCACCGGCCTCCGTCACCTGCCCCCTCTCCTCTCGGTCACCGCCGCCCCGCTCGCGTTCCGGCGCGCCCAGACGCGCCCCCGCCGCGCCTGGCCACCCACCCCGCGCTCCGCGCGCGCTCACCGTCGCGCCCTCACCCCGGCTCTGCCTCGCTTCGCCCGCGCCTTGTTTGACCTCGCCTCGCGCCGCGCGCCCCCCTTTCCCCCGTGCGCCCCGCGCCCGAGCTCCGGACGGGCTCACGTCCGCCGCGCTCCTCGCCGTGAGCCCCGCCTCCCCTGGCCCTGGCCGCCGGCGCCGGCGTGCGCCGTGCGCGCCCAGCGCCCCTCGTCTCACGCCCGTTCGGGCGCCCCGCCCCGTTGCTCGCCCGTAACCGCTAAGGCCCCCCTGGCCCAATGACAAACGGGCCCCAGCGGCCCAGAACGGTTTTATTGGAAAAAATAATAATAAATAAAAATAATAAATAAAATAATAATAATAGTAATAATAATAAAAATAAAAATAAATTAATAATAATAATAATTAATTAATTAATAAAAATTAATAAATAAATAAAGAAAGAAAATAAAAATAAAAATAATTTTAATTAATTAACTAAATTAATTAAGTTAATTAATCCTGTTTAAATTAATTAAACAGTAATTATTTAGCTAAACCCTAATTAACCTAAACAGAGAATGACAGGTGGGTCCCACTGGACCCACATGTCAGTTTGACTTAGTCAACCCCTGTTGACTGCTGATGTCAGCATGACATCATGCTGATGTCATAAATCCAAATTTCGAATTAAATTAAATAATTAATTAAATTCCAGAAATTAATAAAATCTTTAGAAAATCATATCTTTTAATCCGTAACTCGGATTAAAATATTTTCAACATGAAAGTTGCTCAGAACGACGAGACGAATCCGAATACGCAGTCCGTTCGTCCACCACACCTCCCTAACCTATCGAACTAGCAACTTTCCCCCTCCGGTCCGTCTATCCGAAAACGCGAAACATCGGGAATACTTTCCCGGATGTTCCCCCCCTTCGCCGGTACCACCTACTGTCGCGTTAGGACACACCTCGCACTGTTCATTGTCATGTCACGCATCGTCATGCTTATGTTTGCATTGTATTTACTGTTTCTTCCCCCCTCTTCTCTCCGGTAGACTACGAGACCGACCCTGCTGCTGCCCAGTTCGACTACGGAGTTGACGACCCCTCCTACTTGCCAAAGCAACCAGGCAAGCCCCCCCCCCTTGATCACCAGATATCGCCTATTCTTCTCTATACTGCTTGCATTAGAGTAGTGTAGCATGTTACTGCTTTTCGATATCCTATCCTGATGCATAGCCTATCCTTGCTACTACTGTTGATACCTTTACCTGCAATCCTACATGCTTAGTATAGGATGCTAGATTTCCATCAGTGGCCCTACATTCTTGTCCGTCTGCTGTGCTATACTATCGGGCCGTGATCACCTGGGCGGTGATCACGGGTATATACTTATATACTATGTACATGACACATGTGATGACTAAAGTCGGGTCGGCTCGTAGGAGTACCCGCAAGTGGATCTTTGTGGCGGAGCGACAGGGCAGGTTGAGACCGCCTAGGTGAGAGGTGGGCCTGGCCCTGGTCGGCGTTCGCGGATACTTAACACGCTTAACGAGATCTTGGTATTTGATCCGAGTCTGGCCATTTGGTCTATACGCACTAGCCATCTACGCGGGAGTAGTTATGGGTATCCCGGCGTCGCGGTATCAGTCGAAGCTTTCTTGACGTCAGCGACTGAGTGGCGCGCGCCGGATTGGACTGGAACGCCACTAGGCTAGGTCTGCTTCCGGCCGCGTACGCAACGTGCAGGTGTGCATAGGGCGATGGGCCCAGACCCCTGCGCGCATAGGGTTAGACCGGCATGCTGACCTCTCTGTTGTGCTTAGGTGGGGCTGCGACGCGTTGATCTTACGAGGCCGGGCATGACCCAGAAAAGTGTGTCCGGCCAAATGGGATCGAGCGTGTTGGGTTATGTGGTGCACCCCTGCAGGGAAGTTTATCTATTCGAATAGCCGTGTCCCTCGGTAAAAGGACGACCCGGAGTTGTACCTTGACCTTATGACAACTAGAACTGGATACTGGATAAAATACACCCTTCCAAGTGCCAGATACAACCCGGTGATCGCTCTCTAACAGGGCGACGAGGAGGGGATCGCCGGGTAGGATTATGCTATGCGATACTACTTGGAGGACTTCAATCTACTCTCTTCTATATGCTGCAAGATGGAGATGGCCAGAAGCGCAGTCTTCGACAGGACTAGCTATCCCCCTTTTATTCTGGCATTCTGCAGTTCAGTCCACTGATATGCCCCTTTACACATATTCCCATACATATGTAGTATAGCTCCTTGCTTGCGAGTACTTTGGATGAGTACTCACGGTTGCTTCTCTCCCTCTTTTCCCCCTTTCCTTTCTATCTGGTTGTCGCAACCAGATGTTGGAGTCCAGGAGCCACACGCCACCGTCGACGACGACACCTACGACACTGGAGGTGCCTACTACTATGTGCAGCCCACTGATGACGACCAGGAGTAGTTAGGAGGATCCCAGGCAGGAGGCCTGCGCCTCGTTCGATCTGTATCCCAGTTTGTGCTAGCCTTCTTAAGGCAAACTTGTTTAACTTATGTTTGTACTCAGATATTGTTGCTTCCGCTGACTCGTCTGTGATCGAGCACTTGTATTCGAGCCCTCGAGGCCCCTGGCTTGTATTATGATGCTTGTATGACTTATTTATATTGTAGAGTTGTGTTGTGATATCTTACCGTGAGTCCCTGATCTTGATCGTACACATTTGCGTGCATGATTAGTGTACGGCCAAATCGGGGGGTCACAAGTTGGTATCAGAGCCGACTGCCTGTAGGAATCCCCCTTTCCACACTCCTTGGCCGAAGTCGAGTCTAGACATTACAAAACTTTTACTAACATGGCTGTGTGTCTTACGGGCCCACGTCGCCATTGGGTGGTACTAGGATCTTTTACTCCTCGACCTTTACTCTGGGATTCTGAACTCTCTTCTACTCGGGTTAAACGAATTTACTAACTCTAACACTAGGATCCCGTGACCGCATTCACCCCAAAGTTGGATAAGCCATAGTTGTTTCTTAGAGTAGTATTTTGAACAATTCACACACTGTCATTTGACTCCTTTGAAACGTCTTTGCTTTCAGATGGAACCCAAGAGGCAGGTCGTTCGCCACACGATGGCCATTGGTCCCTCGGGATCACCTGCGGTGCTAGCTGAGATGATGACCTATCTGGGTTATCGCTGGCACCCTGAGTACACCGTACGAGGAGTACCAGGACTTTAACCAGGAGCAGTACCGTGCCATCGTCCACCTCTACTCTCGGGAGTATGACTCCACTACTATGCTGCACACCGCACATGGAGTTGGTGTGACCATCGATATGGTTGTCCACGATGCTCCCTATGCTGCTCTGACACGTCTTCGTGGAGAGTATCGGGAGTTGGACACCTCCCCTTTCAGGAACATTGCTATCGCATCTGATGTTGGTGCGGAGGGATACTATACTGCTGCCTACTCCACTGTCACCCGAGAGACCTTCTACCATCAGAACCTGGTTCTGCATGCTGATGGGCTGGATCAAGCTAACCGAGCTCTTCGCCATGAGATGTACACCACCCGTCAGCACCTTTACCGTGCTCTGACGCTGCTGCATCCCTTTGTCCGATCTGGACAGGTACCGCGTACTGCGATCTACCCAGCCAGGACCGTGATGCCCCACGGTGTCGGTTGGCCAGAGGTGGGAGGCTACTCTCCCGCACTTGGTCCTCTTCTGCCACCTGAGCGTCGGGCTCTACACCTGAGTGTCCGCGGCCCCCAGTCTGCTGACGTGGAGGGCTATCCGTTGCCTCACTACCAGCTCTCGGGCTACAATTACCTCCACAGTACCTCTTGGGACTGATGTAGTCTTGCTTAGTTAGTATTAGTTGCAGTCGCCGCGAGCCTGTGTGCCGCCTATGATGTTTTAGTCTATGTACTGAACTCTATGTACTGAACTCTATGCATGACCCCTTTTGTAAGTTATGCCGACTACTATGTAGTAGCTATCGTGCTCCTTTCGTTATGCATGTTTCATCATGAATGATTCTTGTCTTGCAAATATTTCTCAATGCTGAACTACCCCTGTTATATATTAGCAGGATGGTTAGACCAGGTGGTCGTGGTCGTGGTGGCGATGCCCCACCACCACCTGAGTACATGGCTGGTATGATCCAACAGTTTGAACTGAACCGCTAGTTCATGGAAAATATGATGGCTCAGTTTCCTCGCCCCAATATGAACCAGCAGCCAGCCCAAGTGACTCTTCAAGATTTCATACGCCTCAACCCAACCATCTACCGCAGCTCAACTCAGCCTCTGGATGCTTATGACTGGCTCCGTGACATCACCTATGAGATGGAGTCTGCTGATGTAGCCCCTGCCAGCTATGTCACCTTTGCTTCCTTCTTCTTGAAGGGACCCGCAGCTCAATGGTGGGACAGCCACAGGCGTACTCTGCCAGCTGGAACAATCATCACATGGCCAGACTTCCAAGCTGCTTTCCGTGCCCGCTTCATTCCTCAAGGAGTCATGGACCGGAAGAAGCGTGAGTTCCGCAACCTCACCCAAGGCAACAAAACTGTCGAAGCTTATCAGCGGGAGTTTCTGGACTTGTCTCGTTATGCTGAAGAGGACATTGCAACTGATGCACGCAGACAGGAGAAGTTCCGTGATGGCCTTCAAGCTGACATCAAGCTCGCACTTCTAGTGCATGACTTTGCTGATTTCGCCACCTTGGTGAACAAGGCCATCAATGTCGAAACTGGTCTACAGGAATACCAGAGCTCTCACAGGCGCAACCGTGACACGGGCTCATCTTCGGGCCCGCCCTCACAGAAGCGTAAGATATGGATCCCGAACAGCATGTACCGTCCAAATGCATCTGCCCGAAGGCAGACCTATGCTGCACCTCGTCTGCCTCCACCACCATCTAGGTAGTCAAGACTTCCAGCTCCACCATCCCAAGCTCCTGTTCCCACTCCGAATAATGGCTTGTGCTTCAGGTGTGGTCAACCAGGACACCGTGCTAAAGAATGCAACCAGAACCAGAATCAACTGGCCCTTCCAGCAACTGGCCGTGGTAACAATCAGCCCCGCAACAACAATGCAAAGTCTTATGGTCGTGCTCATGCCAACCACGTTGATATCAACGAAGCTCAAGACCAGCCTGCTACTGTGATGGGTACACTCCTCGTACATTCAGTACCAGCATCCGTTTTATTTGATACAGGTGCATCGCATTCATTCATGTCAGAAGATTTTGCATACAAGCACGACGTTAAATGTGAGGAGATGAACACTTGGTACTGGTCAAAACCCCCGTGGGACAGTGTCAAACCTCCTTGGTTGGCATCGATGTCCCCGTGGAAATCGAAGGGCTGGAATTCTATGCCTCTCCCATTATCCTGAAGTCGTCTAACATCGACCTCATTTTGGGTATGGATTGGTTGAAAGCGCATACTGCTTCTATAGTTTGCGCCACTAAAACCGTCCATCTGCTACACCCTTCAGATGAAATAGTTGCTTACCAAGCTAATCTGGTGCAAAATGCCGAGGCAAGGCTCTATGCATTGAATGCATTGAACGCTGCACCACTAGAGGGCATTGAAAACATTCCCGTCGTGCGTGAATTCCTCGACGTCTTCCCTGAAGAACTTCCAGGGATTCCCCCTGCTAGAGCTGTCGAATTCATCATCGACTTGAAACCAGGCACCACTCCTATAGCCAAGCGACCCTACAAAATGCCGCCGCATGAACTCCTTGAGCTTAAGGAGGAAATTGACAAATCTCTTCGCAAAGGATTCATTCGCCCAAGTTGCTCTCCTTGGGGAGCACCTTCTCTGTTTGTCAAGAAGAAGGATGGGACTAACCGATTAGTTCAAGACTACCGTCCTATAAACCAAGCTACCATTCAGAATAAATACCCCCTTCCTCGGATCAATGATCTGTATGATCAACTGGTGGGTTCGTCAGTGTTCTCTAAGCTCGACCTGAGGTTGGGCTACCACCAGATCCCTGTTCGCGAAGAGGATACCCCAAAGACCGCCTTCGTGACTCGCTATGGTTCATACGAGTACACCGTCATGTCTTTCGGTTTAACCAATGCTCCAGCCACCTTCTCTCGTCTGATGAACTATATATTCATGGATTACCTCGACAAGTTCGTTGTGGTTTATCTGGATGATATCCTGGTATTTTCCAAGAACGAAGAAGAACATGCCGAACATCTTCGACTTGTGCTGGAAAAGCTACGAGAGCATCAACTATATGCCAAGTTCTCCAAATGTGAATTCTGGCTACCGGAAGTAACCTATCTTGGGCATGTCATCTCTAAGGATGGTATTGCCGTCAACCCCGAGCGAGTTCAGGATATTCTTGATTGGACTCCTCCCAAGAACGTTAAGCAAGTCAGAAGTTTTCTCGGTCTCGCCAGCTATTGCCGTCGATTCGTCGAGAACTTCTCCAAGA
The DNA here is from genome assembly GCF_002575655.3 of Aegilops tauschii subsp. strangulata. NCBI lineage: Eukaryota > Viridiplantae > Streptophyta > Magnoliopsida > Poales > Poaceae > Aegilops > Aegilops tauschii. The sequence goes on along the minus strand of NC_053037.3, from coordinate 269,443,131 downwards.
TCGCCAGGCCTCTGACTAACCTGTTGCATAAGGGCGTCAAGTTCCAATGGACAGACAAGTGTCAGGAAAGTTTCCAGGCACTCAAAGACAAGTTGACTTCTGCCCCAGTTCTAGCTCCACCTGATACTAAGAAGGACTTCGTCATTTACTGCGACGCTTCCCGTCAAGGATTAGGCTGTGTCCTAATGCAAGACCGCAAAGTGATTGCTTATGCCTCTCGGCAATTGCGCCCTCACGAAGAGAACTACCCAGTTCACGACCTCGAACTTGCTGCTGTCATTCATGCGCTAAAGGAGTGGCGACATTACCTTCTCGGTAATCGTTGCGAGATCTTCACTGACCACCAAAGTGTGAAGTATCTGTTTACTCAGCCAGATCTGAACCTCTGTCAACAGAGATGGATGGAGCTTGTTGCAGACTTTGACTTGGGTATTTCCTATACGCCAGGCAAGGCTAATGTAATGGCTGATGCCTTGAGCCGCAAGTCTTACTGCAACCACCTCCAGGTTCACAAAGTTCAGCCCTCGCTTGTTGAAGAATTCAGGAAGTTGAACCTCCATATTGTTCCTCCGGGTGCACTCGCTCCCCCTCCTAAGGAGTTTGGCAAGGTGAACCTCCACGTTGTTACCCAGGGTTCCCTCAATACCCTAGTTGCTAAACCAGATCTCGAGGACAACATCAAAAGGCTACAGAAGTATGACTCTGAAGCCCACAAGATTAAGCGCTACCTCGCAGAAGGAAAGCCCTCATTCTTCACCATTGCTGAAGATGGCACCCTATACTTCAAGGGCCGCCTAGTGGTGCCATGTGCAGAGAAAAACCTGGATATGACACAGGAAGTTATGAAAGAAGCTCATGATACGCCTCTATGTATCCATCCTGGTAGTACAAAGATGTATCAAGACATCCGTCAGAGATTCTGGTGGTCTAATATGAAGCAAGACATTGCTCGTTATGTTGCTGAGTGTGACATTTGCCGTCGTATCAAAGCAGAACATCAAAGGCCTGCTGGAACTCTGCAACCTATCTCTATTCCTGAATGGAAATGGGACCATGTCGAGATGGACTTCGTCACTGGATTTCCCAAATCACAGAAAGGTAATGATGCTATTCTTGTCGTCATTGACCGGCTTTCCAAAGTTGCACATTTCCTGGCGGTCAAGGAAACGATCACTGCTAGTCAACTGGCAACGCTCTATATGTCCAGGATTGTTTCACTCCACGGTATTCCATTGGTTATCAGTTCAGACCGTGGCAGCTTATTCACTTCAAGATTCTGGGCAAGTTTCCAAGAAGCTATGGGAACTCATCTGTCATTCAGTACTGCGTTTCATCCTCAATCGCAAGGGCAAGTTGAACGCGTCAACCAAGTTCTCGAAGACATGCTTCGAGCTTGTGTTATTTCCTTCGGCAAGAAATGGGAGGAATCTCTCCCGTATGCTGAGTTCTCTTATAATAATAGCTATCAAGCTAGTCTGAAGATGGCCCCCTTCGAAGTGTTATATGGACGAAAGTGTCGAACCCCTCTGAACTGGTCAGAAACTGGGGAACGTCCACTCTTCGGTCCGGATATTATCCAAGATGCCGAAGAACAAGTCCGCATTATCCGTGAGAATCTCAAGACTGCTCAGTCACGTCAGAAGAGTCAGTATGACCGTCATCATAAAGACATGGTCTATCAACCTGGCGAAAAGGCTTATCTTCGAGTCACACCTATGAAGGGTGCTCACCGCTTCGGGATCAAGGGCAAACTAGCTCCTCGCTATATTGGCCCATTCACTATTCTCGAAAGGCGTGGAAAAGTGGCATACCAACTGGAGCTACCGTCGAACCTTTCTCAGGTTCACGATGTGTTCCATGTGTCATAGCTCCGCCGTTGCTTCAAGGACCCAATCCGAGTTGTGGATCATGAAGTGCTCGAATTGCAGCAAGACCTCTCCTATAAGGAGCATCCGGTCTGCATTCTCGACCAAGCTGAACGCCGCACACGTCAGAAGGCGATCAAGTTTCTCAAAGTCCAGTGGTCGCACCATTCTGAAGATGAGGCCACTTGGGAACGAGAGGATCGTCTGCGCGAAGAATACCCCGCACTGTTTCCTTCTACCTCCTAAATCTCGGGACGAGATTTCTTGTAGTGGAGGAGATTTGTAACGCCCGGATAATCAAGCTACAGTAATCTCACGCTAATCTTGCCACGTCACCTCCGTTACTGTTGCTAACCTCGCAGCATTTCGAAACGGAGTCAAATTCAAATTTAAAATTAAATCAAACGATAAAAGTTTTCAAACGTCAAAACAAAAATGTTCGGTGGGTGCCAAATAATCCACTGGTAATTATTGTGGAGAAAACTCCTTTTTAGAAAATGCCTAAGTATTTTAAAATGGATTAAAAGGTGAAAGAAAATAAATAAAAGAAAATGCAAAACAAAAAAGAAAAAAAAGAAAAAGAAGGAAACAACCCCCCCCCCCCCGGTTGGGTCTCGGCCCAGCTGGCCACTGGGCAAGCTAGGCCGGCCCAGCCGGCCCACCCCCTGCTGCCCCTGGCCTATTAGGCCCCCGCCCGACCAAACCCTAACCTACCCCGTCGCCCCACTCTTCCCCCCCACGTCGTTCCCCCACTCCCCTCCGTCCCGATCTGGACGCCGCCGCCCCGGCCCCGTCGCCTTCCCCCGCGCCAGGACGCCGCCGCCTCGGCGGAGCGCTCTCCCCCGCCGGACTGCCTCCCCTACGCCGCCGTCCCCGCCATCCCCCTCGACCCCCACTGCCGTGATCCTCCATACCCACGGTGAGGCCACCGGCCTCCGTCGCCCGCCCCCTCTCCTCTCGGTCACCGCCGCCCCGCTCGCGCTCCGGCGCGCCCACACGCGCCCCCGCCGCGCCTGGCCCCGCACCCCGCGCTCCGCGCGCGCTCACCGTCGCGCCCCCCTTTCCCCCGTGCGCCCCGCGCCCGAGCTCCGGACGGGCTCGCGTCCGCCGCGCTCCTCGCCGTGAGCCCCGCCTCCCCTGGCCTTGGCTGCCGGCGCCGGCGTGCGCCGTGCGCGCCCAGCGCCCCTCGTCTCTCGCCCGTAACCGCTAAGGCCCCCTGGCCCAATGACAAACGGGCCCCAGCGCCCCAGAACGGTTTTATTGGAAAAAATAATAATAAATAAAATAATAATAATAATAATAATAAGAATAAAAATAAAAATAAAATAATAAATAAAATAAATTAATAATAATAAAAATAATAAATTAATTAATAAAAATTAATAAATAAATAAATAAATAAAAATAAAAATAATTTTAATTATTTAATTAATTAACTAAATTAATTAAGTTAATTAATCCTGTTTAAATTAATTAAACAGTAATTATTTAGCTAAACCCTAATTAACCTAAACAGAGAATGACAGGTGGGTCCCATTGGACCCACATGTCAGTTTGACTTAGTCAACCCCTCTTGACTGCTGATGTCAGCATGACATCATGCTGATGTCATAAATCCAAATTTCGAATTAAATTAAATAATTAATTAAATTCCAGAAATTAATAAAATCTTTAGAAAATCATATCTTTTAATCCGTAACTCGGATTAAAATATTTTCAACATGAAAGTTGCTCAGAACGACGAGACGAATCCGAATACGCAGTCCGCTCGTCCACCACACCTCCCTAACCTATCGAACTAGCAACTTTCCCCCTCCGGTCCGTCTGTCCGAAAACGCGAAACATCGGGAATACTTTCCCGGATGTTCCCCCCCTTCGCCGGTACCACCTACTGTCGCGTTAGGACACACCTCGCACTTTTCATTGTCATGTCACGCATCATCATGCTTATGTTTGCATTGTATTTACTGTTTCTTCCCCCCTCTTCTCTCCGGTAGACTACGAGACCGACCCTGCTGCTGCCCAGTTCGACTACGGAGTTGACGACCCCTCCTACTTGCCAAAGCAACCAGGCAAGCCCCCCCTTGATCACCAGATATCGCCTATTCTTCTCTATACTGCTTGCATTAGAGTAGTGTAGCATGTTACTGCTTTTCGATATCCTATCCTGATGCATAGCCTATCCTTGCTACTACTGTTGATACCTTTACCTGCAATCCTACATGCTTAGTATAGGATGCTAGATTTCCATCAGTGGCCCTACATTCTTGTCCGTCTGCTGTGCTATACTATCGGGCCGTGATCAACTGGGCGGTGATCACGGGTATATACTTATATACTATGTACATGACACATGTGATGACTAAAGTCGGGTCGGCTCGTAGGAGTACCCGCAAGTGGATCTTTGTGGCGGAGCGACAGGGAAGGTTGAGACAGTCTAGGTGAGAGGTGGGCCTGGCCCTGGTCGGCGTTCGCGGATACTTAACACGCTTAACGAGATCTTGGTATTTGATCCGAGTCTGGCCATTTGGTCTATACGCACTAGCCATCTACGTGGGAGTAGTTATGGGTATCCCGGCGTCGCGGTATCAGTCGAAGCTTTCTTGACGTCAGCGACTGAGTGGCGCGCGCCGGATTGGACTGGAACGCCACTAGGCTAGGTCTGCTTCCGGCCGCGTACGCAACGTGCAGGTGTGCATAGGGCGATGGGCCCAGACCCCTGCGCGCATAGGGTTAGACCGGCATGCTGACCTCTCTGTTGTGCTTAGGTGGGGCTGCGACGCGTTGATCTTACGTGGCCGGGCATGACCCAGAAAAGTGTGTCCGGCCAAATGGGATCGAGCGTGTTGGGTTATGTGGTGCACCCCTGCAGGGAAGTTTATCTATTCGAATAGCCGTGTCCCTCGGTAAAAGGACGACCCGGAGTTGTACCTTGACCTTATGACAACTAGAACTGGATACTGGATAAACTACACCCTTCCAAGTGCAAGATACAACCCGGTGATCGCTCTCTAACAGGGCGACGAGGAGGGGATCGCCGGGTAGGATTATGCTATGCGATACTACTTGGAGGACTTCAATCTACTCTCTTCTATATGCTGCAAGATGGAGATGGCCAGAAGCGCAGTCTTCGACAGGACTAGCTATCCCCCTTTTATTCTGGCATTCTGCAGTTCAGTCCACTGATATGCCCCTTTACACATATTCCCATACATATGTAGTATAGCTCCTTGCTTGCGAGTACTTTGGATGAGTACTCACGGTTGCTTCTCTCCCTCTTTTCCCCCTTTCCTTTCTATCTGGTTGTCGCAACCAGATGTTGGAGTCCAGGAGCCAGACGCCACCATCGACGACGACACCTACGACACTGGAGGTGCCTACTACTATGTGCAGCCCACTGATGACGACCAGGAGTAGTTAGGAGGATCCCAGGCAGGAGGCCTGCGCCTCGTTCGATCTGTATCCCAGTTTGTGCTAGCCTTCTTAAGGCAAACTTGTTTAACTTATGTCTGTACTCAGATATTGTTGCTTCCGCTGACTCGTCTGTGATCGAGCACTTGTATTCGAGCCCTCGAGGCCCCTGGCTTGTATTATGATGCTTGTATGACTTATTTATATTGTAGAGTTGTGTTGTGATATCTTCCCGTGAGTCCCTGATCTTGATCGTACACATTTGTGTGCATGATTAGTGTACGGTCAAATTGGGGGGTCACAAGTTGGTATCAGAGCCGACTGCCTGTAGGAATCCCCCTTTCCACACTCCTTGGCCGAAGTCGAGTCTAGACATTACAAAACTTTTACTAACATGGCTGTGTGTCTTACGGGCCCACGTCGCCATTGGGTGGTACTAGGATCTTTTACTCCTCGACCTTTACTCTGGGATTCTGAACTCTCTTCTACTCGGGTTAAACGAATTTACTAACTCTAACACTAGGATCCCGTGACCGCATTCACCCCAAAGTTGGATAAGCCATAGTTGTTTCTTAGAGTAGTATTTTGAACAATTCACACACTGTCATTTGACTCCTTTGAAACGTCTTTGCTTTCAGATGGAACCCAAGAGGTAGGTCGTTCGCCACACGATGGCCATTGGTGCCTCGGGATCACCTGCGGTGCTAGCTGAGATGATGACCTATCTGGGTTATCGCTGGCACCCTGAGTACACCGTCTACGAGGAGTACCAGGACTTTAACCAGGAGCAGTACCGTGCCATCGTCCACCTCTACTCTCGGGAGTATGACTCCACTACTGTGCTGCACACCGCACATGGAGTTGGTGTGACCATCGATATGGTTGTCCACGATGCTCCCTATGCTGCTCTGACATGTCTTCGTGGAGAGTATCGGGAGTTGGACACCTCCCCTTTCAGGAACATTGCTATCGCATCTGATGTTGGTGCGGAGGGATACTATACTGCTGCCTACTCCACTGTCACCCGAGAGACCTTCTACCATCAGAACCTGGTTCTGCATGCTGATGGGCTGGATCAAGCTAACCGAGCTCTTCGCCATGAGATGTACACCACCCGTCAGCACCTTTACCGTGCTCTGACGCTGCTGCACCCCTTTGTCCGATCTGGACAGGTACCGCGTACTGCGATCTACCCAGCTAGGACCGTGATGCCCCACGGTGTCGGTTGGCCAGAGGTGGGAGGCTACTCTCCCGCACTTGGTCCTCTTTTGCCACCTGAGCGTCGGGCTCTACACCTGAGTGTCCGCGGCCCCCAGTCTGCTGACGTGGAGGGCTATCCGTTGCCTCACTACCAGCTGTCGGGCTACGATTACCTCCACAGTACCTCTTGGGACTGATGTAGTCTTGCTTAGTTAGTATTAGTTGCAGTCGCCGCGAGCCTGTGTGCCGCCTATGATGTCTTGGGACAGATGTTGGAGTCCAGGAGCCAGACGCCACCGTCGACGACGACACCTACGACACTGGAGGTGCCTACTACTACGTGCAGCCCGCTGATGACGACCAGGAGTAGTTAGGAGGATCCCAGGCAGGAGGCCTGCGCCTCGTTTGATCTGTATCCCAGTTTGTGCTAGCCTTCTTAAGGCAAACTTGTTTAACTTATGTCTGTACTCAGATATTGTTGCTTCCGCTGACTCGTCTGTGATCGAGCACTTGTATTCGAGCCCTCGAGGCCCCTGGCTTGTATTATGATGCTTGTATGACTTATTTATGTTGTAGAGTTGTGTTGTGATATCTTCCCGTGAGTCCCTGATCTTGATCGTACACATTTGCGTGCATGATTAGTGTACGGTCAAATCGGGGGCGTCACAGTCCCTCCCCCTCCCCCGCCCGCATCATTTATACTACTACTCCCTCCATTGTATGCGGAGTAAATAAAAATAGAGGGAGTATACTACGGATGAGGATCCCCTTACGTGGCCGAACCCATTGAGTAACTGACATGTGGGGCCTAGCAAGCATGGGGCCCGCCAGTAAGTGACCGAAAGGGAGGGTAAGGCAGGGATACCTACGTTAGAGGATCCACTTCTACTACTACTCCCTCGTTCCATCTATACAGGGCCTAATGCGTTTTTCGAGGCTAACTTTGACCAAATGTTAGAGTAATAATATATGACATGCAACTTACACAAAGCATACAGTTAAATTCGTATGTGAAAGGAGCTTCTAATGATACAATTTTCATATTATACATCTCATGTACTATTAATCTTGTCAATAGTCAAAGCCGGTTTTGAAAAACGCGTGAGAGCATGGTTAATAATGTAGCCGGCTGTTGGCTATAAAGAGATGCCACCTCACTTAGATCCATCATAACAAATACTCATATAAGCATTTAATATTTGCATGGTTAAGTAATAGGTTGGCTCTTCGAATGGCTATTAGGTAGTCTCTAAGCATTTAATATTTGCATGAGCAAGGCATATGATTGGAAGAGAATTGCATGCATACTATTTTTTCTTGATCTATGTGTTATAGCCGGGCTGTAGAATAAAAGAGCCCGCTTCACTCTCTCTTCTTACTCCTCAAAGTGGGATTTTAATGACATGGAAAGTCTTATAGCCTGCTGACTAGGCCTTATTAGCCTTGCTCTTAGGCCCTATATAAATGGAAGGAGGGAGTACTATGAGCACTTCATACTCTAGTAAAGATGTTGTCAGTACTCCACTAGTACTATTGGACAGGGAGCTTAAAAACAGTTACTATTGGACTGGCTATATGTGGCGAAATCCTAGTAGGAAGAGCATGTGTGAGAACAAGCACATTCACGTGGTTGAAAACAAATTGGAAACCATCTCTGTTTGAATACAAATCTAGGAGTACGTACGAATCTAACAATATTGATTGGGTCATTGTTGAATGTTGATACTTTTTTCTGTAAGTTTGATCAAAGTAGAGATACTTTGACTACACATATAACTTATATGTAAACTAGAAAGGATCGGAGGGAGTATATTGTACCTTCAAAAGCGAAATAACATTGAATACCCTTTATATATGATTTGCGGATGCTATGATCACCCGTTCAAAATTTTGAATCCGCCTTTGGTATCACTCATGCACGCACTCGTTCTCTCTCGATTCATCTCGGGGTCTAGAGATCGATTGAAAGAAGACTAGGGTGGGAACAATACGTTTGTTTCGCTTATGAACGTACAATATACTCCCTCTGATCCCCACAGACCCGCCCCCCCCCCCCCCCCCCGCGGGTCATTTCTATCATAGAAACATACCAAACCTTTATCTCCTTGCAAGACACGCAATTGATCTCTCAACATCAGTCGATCTCGACAAGATGTGTTGGGGCATGAACCGAATGGGATGTCAAAACTAAGACGGGAAGAGACACGTAGTGGAGGCAAAGTGAAACTTTAAACAAACTGTTTGTGTGTATGCATGTTAGACAAATTACAACATTGGAAATACAAGCATGGTCTAGGCCCACATGCGAATGATACTCGGCCGAATGTTCAAATGAGGCATGCAAGAGGATGGACTCGACCGGAGGGCGGCATGATCGATGGAGAAGAGGGTTCGAGAGGAATCAGAAATAAGCAACGCCACATGATTATACTTGAACGGCTCAAATAAACAATAACTTGTCTCGTTTTCCCTTCTATCTTGGTCACGGAGTAAGATACTCCCTCCGTTTTTATTTAATCTGCATATTAGGTTTGACTGAAGTCAAACTTCATAAAATCTGACCAAATTTATAGAAAAAATATGAACATTTACAATACCAAATCTATATGATGTGAAAGTATATTCAATAATGAATCTAATGGTATTGATTTGAGCAAAGCTAAAATGCGGAGTAAATAAAAATAGAGGGAGTACGCAGGGACTAGTATAGTTACTACTGCCGGAGCATGGTAAGTTGGACCCCTAAATGTGGGCACAGACCGGGCACACCTCAATTATTCCCTCAAACAGTCGGACACCTACATTAGCACACCATCTGGCTACTTAATCAAGTGTTACACTTCACTAGTTGAAAAGGAAAAGGGTGCTACCGTGCCCAAAACCACCACACTTGGGGTTAGGGTAACAACTTGGTACTGTACCACATTTGAACCCGGGCAAAAAACCACCTGTTCTGCGCCTAATGCGCAACACGGAGCAGTGACGCTTGAATTTGGCCGGGAAAACAGGGAAACTGACATGTGGGGCACACCTGTCGGGACGACGTGGCACAGACTAGTCCAATGGAGGAGCTGGCCCGCGACCTCCTTGCCACTACCGCAGCTGACTACCCTGGCACACCAAAAACCCTCGTCCCTCGCGCCGTCACGCGGTGTGTTCCCAGCCGGCGGCAGCTGCCCGCATTCATGCCGTCAATCTATATGCCGTCGTTAAGAGGCTCGGTGCCCGAGGAACCAACTCCGGCGACTTAATGACGCACCCGGACGCTTGGCCTCACCGGAATGCGCTACTTAAAGCGGCAACGCCCAGCTAAACTCCACACCATTGCGCATCGTCCTACTACCTGGCACCACATCCGCCATGACTGCGAGCGTGACGCTCTGCGGGAGAGTTTGTCTTCGGGGATGAAGCTCGAGGTCGCCGCCCTCGCTCAAGTCCCCGCTCGCGACGCAATAGCGGCGTAGCGGGACACGGATGCAACCGCACAAGTGGTGGCCACGCTGGCAGCCAACGACGGGAGCACCAGCAGCCACGCGTCCTACTTGCCGCCGTCCAACGTCCGGCACCGCCGAGGCCGGGGAATCATTCGAGGATGAGTAAGGCATGGGAGGCGGCAGGGCATGGTGTGCCAACTGGCCGGTCCATCTCCCGTGTTCTACTCTTCCTCGCTGGAGACCGCACCTCCACTTCACGGGTCTTGAACCTCGCCCCCGTACATGGAGATCGTAGATGGAGGATGTCGGTCACCATCGTAGAATAGGTTTAGGGTCGGGTTTCTTTTGTTTTCATGTCCTATAAAAGTTTGAAATGTAATGAAAATCTGTCATGTTTGCATTAATCTCATCTGGTGTATATGAACTTTCACAATAATAGTAAGATATATTGCAGGAGTATATGGAATGATGATTCGTTTTTGTGTGTATAAACTTAGAACGTTTGACCCGACACAAAGCTAACATGCAAAGTAAATAAACACATAGGGTCTACATACACAATTTATCCAAGGCACTCCAATAGTATGTCCACTACACATTCACACATTTCACATCTTTCTACATCTACGGGAACTTACGAAAGGGTTAACGTAAATTGCCTCTCTCTCTCCTCCCTGGTTTTCATGGTGGTGGGACCCTCCCCCCAATCTACAATCAATAGCTCACTCGTTTCACATTACGTTAATTACGTAACTGGAATTACGTAGGTGTAGCATTACTCGTCCTAAAAGACCCAACTAAGCCAACCTCCCAGCATATTGCATGGGAAAAGACCCGGCCGCGCCATTTTAGTCGGGATTACCGGATTACTAGTACTAGTATAGATGGATCGCGCGAAGCAACAAGTTCTTTTAGGGGGCGAAGCACCATGTTTAAAAGGAAAAAAGGTGGTACACCCACAGCACCCCTGCCGCAGTTGCATTGCACCCCACACACGTTCGGTACCGCACACGGCTCACGCAAACGGAACGCGCTTCGGCTTGCCTCTTCACTCACACGTGGGACCGCACTTGGAGAAACTGACCATGCGCCAAACTCCCCCCATCCACTGCGCGAAAATCCCCCCTCTCCCCAAAAAAAAATTCCCCCCAAATCCCAAATTCAACCACCCTTCGGCCAACTAGCCAATAAAAAACGCCCCTCCCCCCGGCCCCCTCCACTTCATTCACTCTGCCAAAGCCACCCTCCCCGCCACGCCGATACATTGGCGCCGCGGTTCATCGAGGGGACGCACGGCGATCCTATCGCTCCCACAGTACGCTCTCATAGACTGTCGTCCTCTAGCCGCGTCGTGTAACGCCCACGATGCGGCTATATCTCCCACGTGTCGAGGCACGACTTAGAGGCATAACCGCATTGTAGGTATTGTCGCAAGAAGGGTCATCTTCACACAATCCCATGTAATGAACAAGAATGGGATAACGAGAGTTGGCTTACAATAGCCACTTCACACAATACATAAATTAATTCATACATCATTCAAAATCCACACATAGACCGACTACGGCCAAATCCAAATGAAAATAAGATAACCCCAAATGCTAGATCCTCGAACGTCCCAACTGGGCTCCACTAGTGATCATCAGGAAAAGAAACATAGTAACGACCACGTTCCTCGTCGAACTCCCACTTGAGCTCGGTTACGTCATCTGCACTGGTATCATCGGCACCTGCAACTGTTTTGGTAGAATCTGTGAGTCACGAGGACTCAGCAATCTCACACCCATGAGATCAAAACTATTTAAGCTTATAGGAAAGGATGGTGTAATGAGGTGGAGCTGCAGCAGGCACTAAGCATATATGGTGGCTAACATACACAAAAGAGAGCGAGAAGAGAAGCAACGCAACGGTCGCGAAGCTAGAAATGATCAAGAAGTGATCCTGAAACTACTTACGTTCATGCATAACTCAAACCGTGTTCACTTCCCGGACTTCGCCAAAAAGAGACCATCACGGCTACACACACAGTTGATGTATTTTAATTAAGTCAAGTGTCAAGTTCTCTACAACCGGACATTAACAAATTCCCATCTGCCTCATAACCGCGGGCACCGCTTTCGAAAGATAATACCCTGCAGGGGTGTCCCAACTTAGCCCATTATAAGCTCTCACAGTCAACGAAGGATAAACCTTCTCCCGGGAAGACCGGATCAGTCTCGGAATCCCGGTTTACAAGACATTTCGACAATGGTAAAACAAGACCAACAAAGCCGCCCGATGCGCCGACAAATCCTGATAGGAGCTGCACATATCTCGTTCTCAGGGCACACCAGATAAGTCAAGCTACGAGTAAAACCAGGCCTCGAGTTTCCCCGAGGTGGCCCCGGAGGCTGCTCGGTTCGGACCAACACTCAAAGGAGCACTGGCCCGGGGGGGTTAAATAAAGATGACCCTCGGGCTCGCGAAAACCCAAGGGAAAAGGCTTAGGTGGCAAATGGTATAACCAAGGTTGGGCCTTGCTGTAGGAGTTTTATTCAAGGCGAACTGTCAAGGGGGTCCCATAAATCACCCAACCGCGTAAGGAACGCAAACTCAAGGAACATAATACCTGTATGACGGAAACTAGGGCGGCAAGAGTGGAACAAAACACCAGGCATAAGGCCGAGCCTTCCACCCTTTACCAAATATATAGATGCATTAATTAAATAAGAGATATTGTGATATGCCAAAATTATCCATGTTCCAACATGGAACCAACTTCAACTTCACCTGCAACTAGCAACGCTATAAGAAGGGCTGTGCAAAAGCGGTAACTTAGCCGAACAACGGTTAGCTAGGAAAGGATGGTTAGAGGCTTGACATGGCAATACGGGAGGCATCATATAGCAAGTGGTAGGTAGCGCAGCATGGCAATAGAGCGAACAACTAGCAAAGCAAAGATATAAGTGATTTCGAGGGTATGGTCATCTTGCCTGCAAGGTTCTCAGAGTTGTCGAAAGCTTGATCCTCGTAAGCGTACTCAACAGGTTCCTCGTTCACGAACTCGTCTCCCAGCTCTACCCATAGCAAGAACACAAGCAATGGAACCACAATCAATCACGGGAAATGCACAAGCAACATGATGCAATACATGCATGATATGCGAGATATGATATGCGATGCGTATGCGTGCTCCGGAAGAAAAAGGATGAACAAGGCAGTAACTTGGCAAACCAAGTATGCCACTGGAAAGATGAGATGATTTCGGACGAAATCGATATAAAGATCACCGGAAACGGATGCACGGTTTGCAAATGGCAAGCAAAACAAGAATGACACGAATCTGCGATTAACTGCATGATAGCACTTAGAATGCATCTAGAAACTATGTTACCGCACTCCAACATAGCAACAAAGCATCTGGCAGTAATCTACAGAAGATGCCTGACAAAAGATGAACACTGAGCTGCGGCTAGATCACACAATAACATGCTCAAACAAGCATGGCAAAAGTGCAAAAGATATCAGTTTCACAGACTTGGTGAAAATACAGAACATGACTGAAACAGCATCAGGTAGCAATGTTCAGAGCAAGAAATCAACATGCTATAGGAAGTTAACATAGCAAAACAAGGCATGGCATGAATCTACTAAATGCATTGAACAAAAGTCCTTTATTGCCATGAGCCAAAAAGGCACAGAAGATATGATGGCACCCATATAAACATAGCAAGTTTCGTTAACAGGTTTCAGACTTGGCAGAAAACAGAGCATGGCATTAACAGAAATATGAAGGCATCTTTGCGAGCTCGATTCACTCATCACAAAGCAATGCATGACAAAACAAGTATACCTACAGCAAGATGGCATGTTCATGAAGCTAACCATGGCAAGAGCAAGTTCATAGAATGTATGGATCAACTACGACAACCTTGGCAAAATTGAATATCATGTTAACATTCTGCCAGAAATATTTTATAGCAAACGTAGAGCAATCTTGAGACATGTTAGGCACTCCACAATTACAAAAAGGGGCATGTATGGATAGAGCACAACTCTATCTACAAAACATCCTTACTGAACATGCCCAAAAGAAGCATGGATATCTCTGTAGCCACATGGATACATGGCAACAAAATAACAGCAGTCATAGACTTCGCAAAATTGTAAGTCCCTGAAAACAGAAACATCACGAAGCCTAGTTTGCATGCTTGTGCTAGTCACCACATAGATCACAAAAATACATGGCATACACCCCTGTAAAGATGGCATGGCATAGATCAAAACACCTGTAGAGCTCATGCCCATAAGATGCACACATTAAATGTAGCAAACATAACAAAACACCAAGTTCTGACAAGTAACAGCAGAAAACATCATATAGCATTCTTGCACCAGAGATTTGGGCATCAAGATAGACTCAAACGAGCATAGCACAATGGAACAAAATGAAGAGCATCTCGTGATGAACATTTCGGTATATGATGCACGCAAAATGGAGCAGTATGCAATGAGATATGCCATGATGAACAGAGCAACATATTGTGATAAATTCGAGACGGGAGAAAACGAGGGGAAAGTCAACCTTCAGATCTAGGGTTCAGATCGAGGCGCGGACGTCGAGGCGCGGCGGCTCGCCGGAGTTTGGAGCGGAGAGGGAGGAGGAGGCGCCGGCGGGGACGAGGACGAGCGCCGGAGAGGGAGGAGGCGCGGTCGCTGGAGGCGGCGGTCGCGGGCACGGGCGCCGGCGACTCGGGCGGCACGCTGGCGAGCTGCTCCGGCGGCGGTGAGGCGCGACGGAGGCGCAGCGGTCACGGTCGGCGGGCGACGGGCGGAGGCGACAAGGCGGCGGGGGCGGGCGACGGGGCGGCGCGCTCGGGCGCGGGAGACTAGGGTTTGGACCCCGGAATTTCGGAGGGGAGGTGTATTTATAGGTAGGGGGAGCTAGGAGACTCCAAATGGAGTGCTGTTTTCGCCCACACGATCGTGATCGAATGACCTAGAGCATGGAAGTGACTTAGATGGGTTATTGGGCTGTTTGGAGGGGTGTTTTGCTGCAACACTCAAAAGGCCTTTGCGGTCACCCGGTTAACCGTTGGAGCATCAAACGACCTCCAAATGGAACGAAACTTGACAGGTGGTCTACCGGTGGTGTACCAATGCCACTTGGAAAACCTCGGTCCATTCCGAGAACGTTTAACACCCGCTCACGAAAAAAGACAAGAGGGGTGCGCCGGTGCACGTGGGAGTGTCGGATTGCAAAACGGATAACGGGGAAAAAGCAAGGATGCATGAGACGAACACGTATGCAAATGAGATGCACATGATGACATGATATGAGATGCATGACATGAACAAAATGCAAAACGAAAAAACAAAACCCGACCACGAAGGGAATATCATAACACATAGCCGAAAATGGCAAGAGTTGGAGTTACAAATATGGAAAGTTACATCCGGGGTGTTACACGCCACCACCGCCGGCGACGTTCTTGTGGAGACGCACGACGTCAGCGCCGCCACCGCTGGCGACGTTCGTGTGGAGATACACAGCGGTCAGCTTCTCCCACAGTACGCGCATTCTAGACTGAGGCCCCGTGCATCTCAGTGTAGCGCTGAATGTTAGTTGATAGACACTGTTAATCTCAGTGTTTGCCGAAGTAGTTTACAGTCAATATGCTCTGCTTAAGAAGCTTCCTTGCCCTATCCTGCCATATATTTATTGTGACGTAGATTGCCATGGTCTAGTAGCCAATCTGTTAGGTGAAATAGCTCTACATCGTTTTATACTTGATCTTTCTTGCCGATATGGCCTTCGATGGCTGTGTGCTCGGCCTCATTGACTGCTGAAACAGCATGCCATAATTTAGCACTCAAATCTGTTTGCTGAATTAGCTTTACATATATTTCGTTACTTATTTCTGCTTGTCCAAATATCTTGCCATAGCTTTAGACATCGATCTAGGTAATTTTTTCTGGACTTCATAAAAAAGCATATATGTTTTTCCTCTAATATCTAGTAGAGGAACTAATTTGTATGTCTAACAGATGGACATGACTTGGATAACTTCTGCTTGAAGATTCTCCGCTGCATATGTCGAGGGGGTTGAAAACTTCATGAACTTTATCAGAGCTGAGTATGGTTGTCCGAAATCAGATGTGCTCTGCCCATGTAGCAGTTGTATGAATTCAGTTAAAAGACCCCAATCAACTGTGCAAAATCATCTACACTTGTATGGGATGTCGGTCACATATACTAGGTGGGTTCATCATGGTGAAGCTGTGAATGTCAATGTTACTGACTATGTGGAAGAAGCAGATCACCATCTTGATCTGCGTGATGCTCAGGTGGAAGAGGAGGAGGAGGTAGTGGTGGCGGAGCCAGTGAGTTTGACCAACATTGAAACAATGCTATGAAATGCTCATGCATTTCGTGAACTTTCACCTGCAGAAGAAAAACGGTGGGCCCGCATGTTGGAACAATGCAACGTGGCTGTCACCCCAGTAAATAAGCTGTCAGTATTCTCACCTATGGTCACCTTTCTTCAGGCGAAGACATCTGGGTGCATGACCAACAAATCACTCAATGCAATGTTGGCTGCTTTCCACAAATCTTTCCCAGATGCGTCTGAGTTGCCACACACCTACAGTAAAAAAAAGAATTTGCTTTGTGTAGTTGGAATTGGATATGATATGAGCCATGTTTGTAAGAATAATTGTGTTCTGTTCTGGAAGGATTATGCCAACTTAAGTGAATGCCCAAAATGCAAATCATCAAGATGGAAAGATGGCGATACTGTGAAGAGGATTCCTCATAATGTTCTGAGACATTTTCTAATTATACCAAGATTGCAGAGGTCGTTTCATGATGCTGAAACAAGAGAGGATGTACTGTGGAATTCTAGGAACCAGGAGTACAGAGATCAAAATGTAATGAGCCATCCATCTCATGGTAGTGACTGGAAAAGCTTCAATCAGAAACACAAAAAGTTTGCTGCCGACCCGAGAAACATTAGACTTTTCTTAGCTTCAGATGGATTTAACCCATTGGGCCACTAGAGCGCCACATATAGCATGTGGCCAGTGCTTATTATCCCTTACAACATGCCTCCAACTGTCTGCACCAAAGAATCAAACTACATGATGGCCTTGCTCATCCCAGGTCCAAAAAGTCCTGGAAAGGATTTTGATTTATTCATGGAGCCTCTTGTGGAGGAACTTCAACAACTATGGAGGGGTGTTCTCACTCGAGACCTATATAGCAGCCCACCAGCTGATTTCTTTCTGCGTGCGGTTATATTTTGGTGCATCCATGATTATCCGGCTTTGGGCACTATGTGAGGGCGAACGACACATGGTTATAATGCATGTGTTCGCGGTGACAGGAATCCGCTGTCATACGCAATACTTAGCAAGATCTGCTACATTGGACACCACCGTTTCCTTGCCAGGAACAAGCCGCGTCCTACAAAACACCGAAGACATGTGTTCAATGCAAAGCACGAAAATTGTGATGCGCCAAAGAGGCTCACCGCCGATGAGTTGCGAGTGGAACTAGAGAAGGTCAGGCATATTACACCAGGAAACCATCCTGATAATGGTAGCGGGAAAAGGAAACGTGGCAGGGCAGAAGAGAGATTATTGTTTACCTGCAGGTCCACTTTGTGGGACTTGGCGTATTGGAAAGATTTGGATCTGCAGCATAATCTTGATGTGATGCACATCGAGAAAAATATATGTGACAGCATTATCGGCACTCTTCTTAATATTGAAGGCAAGATGAAAGATACCTTAAAATCTAGGATTGATTTGACACACCTGGGTATCAGAAAGGATTTGCAGGTGCAAGATGAAGGTAAACCACGGGATATGGCACCAGCTGTGTACGTCTTGGACAAGGTAAAAAGAAAAGAATTTTGCGAGGTCCTGTCACGTGTGAGATTCCCACATGGATTTGCGTCCAACCCTAAAAGGAGAGTCAGTGCAGATGGAAACAAGGTACAAGGGTTGAAAACTCATGACTGCCACGTCCTACTTCAATGGGTTTTACCTGTTATCCTTAGAGGATTGGGCTGCCCTGACTTATACAAAGTAGTTGCAGAGTTGGGACACTTCTTCAGGGAACTCTGCAGTCGAAATATCAAGATAGATGCTTTGGAGCATCTTAGAGACAAGATACCAACTATCGTATGCAACCTTGAGAAGATATATCCTCCAGCCTTCTTTAATGTGATGGTGCATTTGGCTGTTCATCTACCTGATGAGGCACTACTTAGAGGTCCAGTACAGTATGGCTGGATGTACCCTATTGAAAGGCAGCTAGGCACTTTCAAGGGCTATGTTAGGAACAGAGCTAGACCCGAGGGTGACATTCTGCTCAAAATACATTGAAACAGCTGATCACCTTAGCAAAGAGGTGGGTGAAGACGGCAAAGCTAAAGATTTTGACAAAATGGTTTGGTATGTGTTGAATAACTGTCCTGAGATACTACCTTATATGAAGTAAGTGCTAAGTGCTGCAGCTTATACATCGTAATCTACTAAACTTGCAGCACATTCTTATATATTTAGATGTTTGACGCGACCACTATGTTGTGCAGCATCTACAAAAAGGAGTTACTGCCGCAAAATCCAAGAAACATTGACAAACTGGTTATGGCAGGATTTGCGAAATGGTTCAAGAGCCATGTAAGCTTTTGAATTGCACTGTCAGTTTTTTAATATATTGAGTACATAAGATGATCAGCTTGTCTATTTTCTAACCATAGGTTAAGAAGATGCGGGAGGATGGGCAGGCAGTTGTTGATGCCCTTTACGCACTAGCAATGCGTCCTGATACTCGGGTAAGACATTATGAATCTTGCGTTGTTGGAGATGTGCGCGACAACACCCTTGCATGTGACAAAGGCAGGAAAACACAAAACAGTGCCATCATGAGCACGGATACGTACAACAGAGAGACAACTAAAATGTATGCTAACATAACAGTCATTGTTCAGTTGCAGTATATCTCCAGTTTCAAGGTTCATCGGTGTGTGGTTCTGTTGTGCTGTCGTTGGTATAACTTGTTTTCCAGGATCGCAAAACCCAGAGCTGATGATTATTTCAAACCCATCAATGCAAGGCGGCGTACCAGACCAACGAGCCTTTTATTTTGGCAAATCAAGCAACACAGATATTTTTCTTGGAAGACACATTTGCACGTAGCGATGACTGGAGAGTATTCCAAAGGTTTGAGCAGAGGAATTCGTTTAATGAAGTTGCAGAACAAGATGATGCTTACACTGCTCCTAATGTACAAGATTCCACAGATGTTCCTAATGTCTTTGAGAACCATCACATCAACGACGTTGGCGAAAAGATTGCCTGTCGGGCTGTGGACATACAAGAGTTGATCAAGAAGAAGCCAACGTTCGAGGACATTGAGGATGAAGAAGAAGATGACACTGTGGGGAATGATGATTCAGACTAATACACATGGCAAAGATGTTGACGCTGCTGTTGCGGATGATGATTAGATTCCTTTTGCCATATTTTCCTGTTAGAAGACATTTTCTTTATCTACTATGTGAAATAGTGTTTGCTATGACAACTGAAACCTGATGAACTTGTTGTTTAGTATTTTGATGTAAGAACATCACTTATTATGTATGTTGATTTGTGTTTGGTGATTGTATGACGACTAAAACTGGATGACATTGTTGTTTAGTTGTACTCATATTTGGCTGTGAAACTTGAATTTGATGACATAGTTTGCTGTTGGACTGCAATTTGCTCGACGTCTTCGAATGGGAACAAAGCTGGCCTGATAGGGCCTCTGCTAATTTATTTATTTATTAGCAAAAGGGCCTCTGCTATTTATTTATTTATGAGCAAAAGGGGATTGTCGGTGTGGAACGACACCTATGGGATCACAAGAATCCCTACTACGGTTGCCGGGGCGCAGGGTTGCGAGAAGAGTAGGATTAGTAGCCAGCACAAGGATCGTTTACCCAGGTTCGGGCCGCGAGGATGCGTAAAACCCTAGTCTTGCTTTGGTGGGTGTATTTCAGAGAGTTCTCGAGCTCTCGAACTAGCTATGGTGGGGTGCGTGGTTCCAAAGAGCCAAATCCTTCTCCAGTATGCCATGGGCCACCTTTTATAGTCGAAAGGGGCTGCCACAGTGGCATACAGGAGGTGGAAAGGCGTATAGTATTGCGAGCTTATCGCTCGTATTACAGGACAAGACACATTTAATGCGCCGCTGAGGTGTCCCCTAGCTTTATCGGGGACGGGCCGAGGCCCGTCCCGTCCGTCGCCTCTCCTCCTCGCTTCGACACGCGCCCTAGCCAGCGATGCGTGCGGCGCCATGTAGGCAGGCAGGCAGCTGGGGTGGCGCGGTGGTGGAGCCTTCACGAAGATCTGCATGCCGCCACGCAGGAGCTTGATGAGTTGGCCTGGGAGCTGCATGTTGCCATGCAGGTGCCTGCTCAGCTGGTTGAGCTGGTAGCTGCATGCGGACGGCGGCGGAGACTTGGTTGGTTCGGGCCTGGCAGTGGCCCTGCTGGCGCCCTTGGCGAGGGCCTTGCCGGGTGGCCCGGCAAGGGTCTTGCCGTGGCGCGCTGTCATCGCCGGCAAGGATCTTACCGGGGGTCTTGTGGCCTTCCTCGGCAAGGATCTTGCCGAGGGCTGTTGTCTTTTAATCCTCATCTGATCTTGAACATTCCTTGGTCTTGACAAAGATCTGCATGCCACCATGGAGGTGCCTCCCGAGCCCTAGTTCCAATGTGGTTGGCTGAGTTGGAACCCGTGGGCTCGAAGGTGGCTCACTCCGCTGGTGTGGGCGAGCCACCCTGGCAAGGGTCTTGCCGGGGCCGCTGAGGCTACCCCCGGAAAGGATCTTGCCGGGGGAACCTGCTTCGCCTCTCTGCTTCTTTGCGGTCTTGATCTTGGCGTTGCTCTGGCCGTCTTGAGCTTTGTAGTTACCTCGGTTCACCTCCCCTGCTCTGCTTGGTGTGGCCGCGGGCGCGGCACCGACTGTCTGTGCACAGGTAAAGGGGTACAAAGGTGTGCCCCTTCTTTTGTACACCGACAGGGATACCCCCCGATTTCTGCTAAACATGTTTCATTCATTACTAGTTTCAGCAAAGTGCTCATGTCATAGCCACTGAATACATCACGAGTGCTACATACACTGCAAATAAAGAGACAATCATCCTACATAGCACATCGATTTTGCCCATTATCTTCACAAGCTCTTTCATCTCCTCATTGCTGTCAAGGCCGTTCAGCAACTATTGCTTGGCCATGATCAGAGGAACTGCATCTTTAACCTTCTTCTCTGCATCTTCCTCTTCTGCCGTTCCTTCAGTTACTTGTCCAACACCCCAACCTGCTGGTATTGGGATTCCTCGGCTAACAAAATGATCAGCGTAGTCGCATTCCCCCACATCAGCAACTTCCCAGAAATACAAATCACACGAATCTTCCCTTCTCTGCACGAACCAAATTGGAAGATCAACAGCCAAACTATAAAAAAACCAGCAACTAAAAGCAGCAGAACAACACTTAAACATATTATTACCCCAAGATTCGGGCATTTGTAGAAGACTTGGCCAGGGTTGAGGATTATGGTTGAGATGCGATGGATGACTTTGCATGATTTGCAGCAGTGGCACCACACCAACGACAGCG
This sequence comes from Aegilops tauschii subsp. strangulata, assembly GCF_002575655.3. NCBI lineage: Eukaryota > Viridiplantae > Streptophyta > Magnoliopsida > Poales > Poaceae > Aegilops > Aegilops tauschii. The sequence goes on along the minus strand of NC_053037.3, from coordinate 269,421,569 downwards.
GGTTGCGATGACCAACCGGCTGCGGTGCATGTGCAGGCGATGGTACGGGTGGGGACTTGGTGCATATCTGGTAGTTGCCTGCTGAGGAGCAGGTGGACGAGCAGCCAGCGGACATGGTTGCTCGGCCAGAGCTTCTAATGCTAGGCAGAGTAAGTAGAGAAGAGGAGAAGCGAACGTTGGATATGTCAGTTTCATTACTTGCAGAGTAGCATAGCTCCATATATAGTCATAGTCTAGGTTTGGATTCGAACCAGCTACAGGAGCACGTCTCTCTTTTTTCTAAAACTTAGCAATGTCTCTTTACTGGTACACTAGCTTGTTCTGTATTCTTTGATTTTCTTTCTTTTTTTGCGAGAAAGGAAGGAGGACAAAATTGAGAGTTCCTGGGACTCGAACCCAAGACCTCTCGATTGAAAACCAAGGGTGCTAGTCACTTATGTGGAAAACGTTCCCTGGGAGGAGGACGGCAGACAAACGCATTTTTCTCGTAGTTTTAGTTGCACCACAAGATCGAACGGTCGCAGTTTTGGGAATGTTATCAGGTGAACGAGCCCAGTTTTTCTTTTCTTCCTATATATAAAAAAGTATGCTACTTGGTGTCGGCTTAGTCAACAAACAATGGTGCCAACCTTGACCGTTGTATTGACATTCAACGTCTACCGTGTTTCTTCAGTCTCTTCTTCCTCCAGCCGCCAAATCCAAACTAGCACCGGCGGGACCGCCTGCTCCCGCCTCCCACGGCTGGCTGTGCTGCCGCGCACGCATCATGGGCACATCGCACCCTAAAACTCTGCGCATCTTCCCTGACTCCTGTTCGTTCCCGTCCGAGGCCTCACCATCGTCCTCCGCCTTGGTTCGCTCGCCGTGGCACTGCCCTCCGCTGTTGTCAACATGGTCAATAACCGAGAGGAATAAGGAGATGACTATACATGGTGAGGATGACAGTAGGGACCCAGCAGCGCGCGTAGTTTTTTTTCGGCACGGAGAAGGGTATCAACTGGGTTGTGCGGGAGCTGTGGCCAGTCTATCCTAGGCTTTTATTTCATATGTTTGCCACATGAACAGCCCAGTTTGTTTTTTCCTTTCTGAAAAAGGCTAGCCCAACTATTTTGTTTTTTGCAGAATATCCAACGTAGGCCTACTTGCTTTTCTATGCCCTGCTGGGCCGGAAATCTTTCAAGACGAGGAGAGATGCATTCGGGCTTGCCCAGAAAATGGGCTATAAGTAATAAGAAATGGGTTATAAGTAATAATAAATGGGATGTAAAATAAAAAATACAGCAAACATGCAATTAGTTCCAAAATACTTTTTTCTTTAGGATTTTGATATTTTAAATTTCATTGTTTTGGTGCGGGTAAAATTTCACTGGATTTAAATTAAGGTATGTTTAGTTTTTAAATTAATTTGAACTGGCTAGAAATTTCGGGCTGTACGCTGTTTGGGACAGATTTGGAGGCTGACTTGTGGGTCTACTAAGTTGACGTGTATGAAAGGCTTTGTCAACTTAGTCCACAAACGATTCTAGCAATAGTGACCGTTGGATGTTAATCCAACGGCGGTGATGCTTCTTCAATATCTGACCTTCTTGCTCCAGCCGCCCAAACCAATGCCGGTGGGACTGCCTGCTCCCGCCTCCCGTGGCCGGCTGTGCTGCCGCACAGGCTGCACCGCCCCACCCTACTCCATCGCTGGCCAGGCCATTCCTCTACTCACCCACACCTCCTGTTATCTTTCGGCGACGACAGCCGAACCAGTAAACCCTCGTACTCCCCACCGCGTGGGCAACCACTGCCGAGTCTTCCCCGGCTCTGTGTCGTTCCCATCCTAGGCCTCGCCATCGTCACCGCCCTGGTGCTCTCGGCGCGGCGTGGTCAACGAACGACATCCATCGGAAGTGGACTATACGTGGAGAGGTTGACAACTGGGTCTACGGCCGCACACAAGGAAATGCCTCCATATTACGCGCTAAATAATGATTCCTCCACTTGATAGCTCGGACCCACCAGAAGGGCCTCTGTATTGTGCGAAAAATGCCCCCCCCCCCCCCGTGACAGCTCGGACCCACCAGCCATATCTTCGCACGCAAGGAAGTGCCTCCTTATTACGCACAAAAAAAATTAATACTCCCCCTGCTAGCTGGGACCCACCATAGTGGGAGGCTGACTTGTGGGCCTACTAAGTTGAGGTGGATGGAGGGCTTTGTCAACTTGGTCAATATGAACGATTCTAGCTCTAGTGACCATACGATGTCCATCCAACGGTCGTAGTGCTTCTTCAACCTCTGGTCTTCTTGCTCCAGCCGCCCGAACCAGCGCCGGTCGTGCCGCCTGCTCCTGCCTCCCGTGGCCAGCTGTGCTGCCGCAGAGGCCTCACCGCCCCCTACTACTCTCACAGCTGGCCAGGCCATCCATTTACTCACCCACTGCCCCTGTTATTCTGCGGCGACGGCAACCTCACACCGCAGCCGAACCAGTGAACCCTCGTACTCCTCTCCACGTGGGTATCCACTGCCGCGTCTTCCCTAGCTCTGCGTCGTCCCCTTCCTAGGCCTTGCCGTCGTCCACAGCCTTGGTGCTCTCGGCGCGGCGTGGTCAATGTGGTCAAGGAACGACTTCCATCGGAAGAGTACTATGCGTGGAGAGGCTGACAGCTGGGTCCACGGCCGCAGCAAGGAAGTGCAACCTTATTACACGCAAAATAATGATTCCTCCACCTGACAGCAGGGACCCACCGGACGGGCCACCGTATTTCGCGAAAAAACGATTCCCCCCTGACAGCTAGGACCCACCAGCTACATCTTCGCACACAAGGAAGTGCCTGACAGTCGAACGCACTTGGTCGAAGTGTATGTAGCGTTGTCATTCTGGTCGCGAACGTGTACGTACATGCTGGTCGATCGGTTTGTCTGCAGGCTGCAGCGATGAACCGTGGCCTTGTAAGGAAGGGCACGTGTTGTAGTAGAGGCGCGCATGTAGCATGTACACGTACGTACAGCCAGGGTACAAGAAAGTAAATACGGTCACGTACATACATACGGGCAGGGTCTCGAACGCCTATTCGCGCATACGCGCGGCCAGGGCTCGTGTACATGGAGAGGCAGCGACGGCGTCCTATTCATCGGCAGCCAACAGGCTGGGTCGAAACGGAATGCATCGTCGTGTTCATCAGCAGCCAACCTGCTGGGTCGGAACGGAATGTGTCGTGTTCATCGGGAGCCAGCCTGCTTGGATGGAACAGCCGATCAAAACGAGGCCTGGCGTACCGCAGAATGGAGGAAACGGCCTTGTGTTCGACCACCTATTGTCGAAATGGGATCCTGTTCACCGGGAGTGGTGTGGCATACCGCAAAACGGAGGACACATACTTCTCTTGGACCTCCTACGGTCGAAATGGGTCCTATTGATTGGGAGGGGTGTGGCGTACAGCAAAATAGAGGAAACAGACTTGTGTTGGAGCGCTACGGTCGAAAGGGGGTCCTGTTCATCGGGAGGGGTGTGGCATACCGCAAAACGGGGCTCCATGGGCTACTATTCATCTCCAACGTCGGCCTCCTCCAGCCTCCACTGGCTATTGTTCATCCACCGTCGACCTCCTCCAGCCTCCACCTGCGACTGTTCATCCACGGGCTCCTGTTCATCCAGCCTCCACCGCTTCTCCACCGGCTACTGTTCAACCAACCCTCTCCATGGGGTCCTGTTCAACAATCCCTCCACGGGCTACTGTTCATCCAGCCCTCCACCGGCTACTGTTCAACCAGCCCTCCACGGGGTCCTGTTCATCCACCCCAACCGGCTAGATCGATCGGGGCCCTATTCATCCGGCAGCAACACCACGAGGTCCTGTTCATCCAACCCCCCTCCCACCGGGATCTGTTCATCCAACCCCCCAACTACGCTCACTGTTCATCAAGGGAAGGAGGCAGCAGGTTCGATCGGCTTCAGTTAGCAGCAGTAGCGAAGGAATCGCTCGATCGGGTTTAGTTCACAGCCAGATCGACCGATCGCTCGGGTTCAGTAGCACGTAGCCTGCAGTGCAATTGCTCAGGCTTAGTAGGCGAACACCTCGCTCGGGTTCAGTTAGAGGCCAACGCCTCGCACCCACGCGCATACGTGTACGAGAGAAACGGGCATCGGTCGGCCCTCGACCACCCACCGTAACCGGGAACTACTCGATATTTTCCTCGCCCTCGCTTCTACGACGGTTTTTTCTGTCATGGACGGCCCAAAGAATGTCATGTAGCTGCGTCTCCGGCCTGCCCCGGACGAAAAGCCCATTTTCTATCATGACTTTTTGTCATAGAAGTAGGAGCCCACCACATCTATGATCATACCGGGTTTTGTCAGAATTATCGTCATAGAAGTGTCATAAGCATGACAGAAAAAAAAATCGTTCGACCCAAAATGTCACGGATGTGTCTTTTTTTTTAGTGAATTTGTGCGAAGAAAATCACTTATTCTTTTGGGCCATATGACACCTTGTAATAGGCTAGCTGAAAACAATGATCTGCCATGCCATCGTGCATGTTTTATCTTCATCACACTTTAAACCGCCGATCTTGATGTTGGAAGATCTGCTGTCTCTGCTCATAACATTATCAATCATGCAGGTCGTATTATCATATTCCGTGCACACAAGCAGATAACATGTGCCCTGGTGGTTTACCCCAGGCGGGTCATGCTGTCCCATATAAAATTTGCTGGTGACTGTATAGTCCATAACCAGGGTGAGTTATCAAAACCTCGCATATTCATATAACATGTAAATAACATACCTGTGAGATTTGTTCATACTGCGAGCTTACAGCGATATATGCAGCAAAGGTAACAGCCCCAAGACTTAGAACGTAGAACTCCAAGTGCACAATCAAAGCATAATGGCGACTTATTGTCCAAAGCCAGGCCGGGTTATCAAAACCCCAGATATGCTCAAATATGAGTCATAAGGATTAAGGCTACATGGCCTAAATTATGTTAAACCATATATCAATTACAAAAAATCAGAACATAGGTAACCAAAACTGTGTTGGTTACCTATGTTGTGATATATAACGAGCCCTTAAGGTAGGATACCTATGTTTGAACTGTGCACTGCATCAAGTTCTCTTTGGTAACCTTTTACTTGGGTAATAAGCCCCCAAGTGATTTGCAACAAGGCATACAAGCCTAATCAATAGGGTATTCATAGCTATGCTCAATGAGCAGGAAGCCCCCAAGTAATTTTTAACAAGGCGTACAAGACGGATCAAGAGGGTAGTCACAGCTATGCTCAATGAGCAGGAAGCCCCCATGTGATCTTATGAACTAACAATAAAGACTCAGATACTCAGAAATGAAATGACAGAGGCCCCGAATTATCAGGGATGCCGGCTCTATTATACTTGATCATAATATGTACAGCACAAGAGCCAGTGGCTCAAGTGTAATAAGACCGAAGATGAGCAATGTTCCAAGGTCGACGGGTCTCCTCCTCGGATTTGTAGAAAGGCCTTATCAACAAGAGACTTAGAGCTGGCATAATGGCCACAATCTTCTTCATGAATCCCCCTTAGAATTTCATGACCCTCTTCAGGAAAGATACATCGCTGAAACACCCCTATGACACTGCACCGGTGTAACTCGCCATTGACAATGGTTATCGACTTAGACCTTCGGGTTATTTGCTTGGTCAAAGTTTCATCCTCAAGTAACTCACCCCGGGTCATGTAAGCCAAATATGGAACTGTCCAATCAGGAATATCATGAACAGCCGCCACCAGCTGTGCCTCTGGGTTAGGGATAGAAAGATCCTCTCCCGTAGGTAGCTTAACTGAAGGATTGTTCAGAATATCAAGAAAAACATTAGGTGGCACCGGCTTACGCTGAGTTCCCAGCCGGCTTAAAGCATCAGGCGTCTCATTTTTCCTGCAATCAACATGCTCCACTTGATAACCCTTGAAATGGCCAGCAATAGCATCAACCGCCCGGCGATAAGCCGCCATGAGCGAGTCTTTAGAATCCCAAGTTCCTGAAACTTGTTGGGCCATCAGATCTGAGTCGCCAAAATATCTAACCCGACTTAGATTCATCTCTCACTACTGCAGGGTGCTGCTAACGCGACACTACGATCAGAGACCCTTCGACGAAACTGTGTGCCATGCCATAATCGCAAATGGTGGTGTAAAAAACCCGTCAAAAAAGGTGCAAAACATTTGCGATGACAGATGCATCAAACACGGTTCAGAATTTAGTTGCGTGTGCGATGTAGGGCATACGGTTGATCCACACGAACTGTTTGCGATTAGACAGAACAACAGAAACGTGCAGCCATATTAATGCGTGTGCAATATACGGCATACGGTTCGCTCCGATGAACTGTTTGCTATTAGGGAAAGCAACGAAAATGGTCAGCCAAATCAAGATGCGTGTGATCCCTTTGTCTTCCTCATGTTCGGCAGACACTTGCGGGGTCGACGAAGGTCCTCGGAAGAGACAAAGCAGCAAAGAAACCACCTGAATGCGCAGTCATTGCCTCGACGGTGGCCTTCATGGGGCCCAAGTGGCGGCGGCCTCCCGTGTCCTACTTCTCCTTGATGGTGGCGGCAAACACGGAGAAGCTGGCCACCGACTTGTCGCTCTCCATGCACCCGGCTTCTGTCTTTGCCTGCATGGCGCCACGACAGGCACGGGAGGCGCTCCCACAGACAAGGGAGGCACGGCCACCGCAGACATTGGTGGCGCGGTACGACGCGGCAGTGATGACGCTCGTACTGGCGTGCTCGCCGCCGTGCCGGCGTGGAGCAACTCGCCACTCCTCATCGAGCTGAACTGGAGCGGCGAGTTGCTGAACCACGCGCCGTCTTGGAGCGGCAACTGGCTCCGTCGGGCCAAGCGAGGTTGGTGAAGCACCGAGCGGCCTTGCCCATATCCGGAGGGCTAGGCAGGCCACCCAGCCGGGTAGTATGCTAGAGAACGCTCCTCAGAAGGCATCGGAAGAGTGGAGAAAATGGTGAAGGAGGAGATGGGGGAGCGGCGGAGGGGTGCGATTCTTGCCCGTTGTCTGGCTGGCCTCGATTAAATAGAGGGCGGACGGTAGGAGCTTGGCCAGCGTCTAGCCTCGTTTAAACTGAGGGCGGATAGGAGGAGCTCGGCCGGCGTTGCGTTTAATTCCGGCCCGCTCATGAATGGACGTGTGGTCGGAGTAGGTTTCTCAGTTTGCATGCGGGTTTAACGGAGGGGTTTGATGGAGGCGAGGAGGCGTGTTCGGCCGGGCATGCAGCATGCGGCGCAGTACTATTCGATTTGACAGCGAGCGGCGTAGTTCCCGATACGGCTTTAATGCAGACGAGGGAGGGGGTAGCGGTTCCCGAAATGTTGAACGGGCAATGATGCATCCTCCTTCAATTAGCATCGTGAATGCATGAGGGAAGTAATGGGAGGAGGACCGGGAAAAGAGGCTGCACGATGTGAATGCAACGCAGTTTGCACTCATATAAAGGCGCCCTCCATTCCAATGCATCTACCACATCATACGCACCTAAGCATTTGCCTAAGCACCTACACTAAGCGCAAAAGTGCAAGATGGTCCAGGACGCTGGCCTGCGGATGTGCTAGATGGTCCAGGACGCCGGCCTGCGGCATGGCGCCGAGCGGCCAGCGGATGTGCTAGATGGTCCAGGACGCCGGCCTGCGACATGGCGCTGAGCATCGTCTCCAGACGGTGTTGGCGACCGGCTGGTGGATGGCCGCCGTCGATGCCAACTACGACTCTCAGTTGGACCAGATGATCGTTGCCAACACTAACAAGTTCACCGTCCTCCAGAAGCTCGCGGACGACATCGTCGTACTCCTCCAGCCCGTGCGCCCAGGCTCCTCGTTGTCTGCTACCCTAATCGGCCACCTTGGCTGGAACCTCTTTCAAGCACTTGTGGCCCTGCGACTGGCCGCCGATGCCACGAAGAATGTCCACCTGGAGGTCGCACTCGCCGTGAGGCGCCTCACCCTAAAAGAATTCGTCGACCTACACATCCACATGTACGAGCAAATTGTGTACATAGGTATCTACAAGGCCAGTGAGGACGCTACGACGTTGGCCTTCCTCAACCGGCTAGAAGCCTTGGATGCCTTTGCTGAGAAGCACCTTGACCTCGCCACAAAAGCCGCCGCTCCTTAGCCTCCGGTCGGTGGCCCGGTGCACTAAGTTGAGGAGGAGGAGGTCGTACGTTGATGGATGCATCTTTCTTCTTGCCTCTTGTAGCAACCACTGTGATCGCATCATCGTGGCCTTAATTCTTATTGTGCTATTGCATTCTCGTTTCAGTCAATACCAACATGTGCGATCCCTTTGCTTAATTATATGCATCACTGTAACTAGTACTCCATCCATCAATTTATAAGTTGTGCTTACCTTTTCCATCAACTTCGTGCAACGCACGGGCATCTTGCTAGAAACACTAGAACATGTCGGACCACATGTGACCAAACCAACGATGCGCCAACCTAGCTATTATGTACACTGCTTATCTGGCGTAAATAGCCCTTCCCTAGCGTTTCCAATCGTTATTTCTATCTATTGATCATGCCAAGGAGAAGAACAAAAAGTTACAATTTATACATGTTTCTCTACTCCTACTCCTATAAAAGACTCAGTTGGTGATGGTGTTGTGTCTGCCATCCGTCGTTTCTGACCATCAGATCTGCATCTAATGGTTGTGAGGTAAGTTGTGGCATTTTTGCAACAATAGCCCACTTCTCTGCTCCAATTTGCAGAAAACCCCTTATTATCTTGAAAGCAACCACATCCCTCCCTCACCTCATCAAAACAGCCTAAGAAATATATCTTGAGTCAAAAGTAATATATTCTTAGTGGTATATATGTATATAAAAACAAGAGTGATTTCTTTAAAGTTTGTGAACAAGTACTACTATTCTACTGCTTTGGATCCATCGCAACGCACGGGCACATTTCTAGTAAAAGGAAAAGGCCCGTCGCGTTCGCGTCGCACCCCCACACGCCAGGGAATCAGGAGTACTCCACGGCCCGTCCGGCACGCCACATAGCTAGGGAAGGCGTGTTGCTTAGCATTTTCACTTCATGTGGGACCGCCGTTGAGCAAACCAACTATTGGCAAAATGCACCCCGCCCGCCGCCAGGTTGGAAAACAGAAACGAGGGGAAGATCTAGCTGTAGCACGGAAGCCAAGAAATTTGGTGTCAGATGGGGCTCATTGATAGAGTAGGAGCATTCCGTACTACTACTCCTACTAGTACGAAGTTTGTACTACAACTAGTACTATCACTATACAACTAGGTACGTGCACGACACAACATCGTAGGAACAAAAAATGGGAAGATCTTGTTTTGGGTGATTTTTTTTTTCAGTCAACGTAGTATGAATAATATGATGTGGGGGGCACCCATGAAGCTTATGTGGTATGGTTGCATGGATACGAAAGGTTAGAGAAAAATAAATAGATAATGTGTTTAGAGTGCACTCCACTAAATAGATATACTTTGGGTCCATTGCAACGCACGGGCCGGCACATTGGTAGTAGTAAGAAACAAATTCCGGGTTTGGCACGAGCTCGTACTGCGGGAGCACCACAAGGCCTGCTGCAGGAGTTACATTTCCCCCTAGGGTCCCACGGGACCTAGCTTCAGTGGCTTAGTGCGCCGGCCTATGAGACAATGACATGTGGACCTTAAATGTGGCGGGCCCACATGTCATTCTCATGGTGGTGGCGTGGTTCGCGACTCACTCGTTCGAGATGAATCGGCCGGTGGTGGCGTGGCCGTGGCGAGGGTGCCACAGCTGGGCGTCGGGGCGTTACAAGGTGTAGATGGCCACACCGGCGGGTACTACCTGTAGTACAGAAGTACTCTAGTTGAGGATTGATGCCCAGGACAAAATGTGTCACAGCCGCTGGATGAAAATTCGATGGTGCGGGAGTATGGATCGAATCATAGGAGCGGAGCAGGCAAACTGCGTCCAATCAGGTGTGGCTGTGGTAGAAAGTTGATGGTCACCACAGTTCAGCTGGCTCGCATGTCATGCACACAGAGGCAGAGGAGCGGTGGAGCCGAGAGGGATGAGGCGCACGTCGGGGGACGTCGTGCCGTGGGTTGGAGCGGCCTCGTGGGAATCGCGTGTGGGTGTGGCAGTGGTAGAAACAAGAAACGTGATGGTCACCGTGGTTCAACATCCATGGACAAGCTGTCATGTCTGCTGACACATGCATTACATACCACTCACTCCAAGGAGCAGTAGTAGAGAAAACTTGTTCCAAAGTTACAATTTTTCCGATAAAATTCTTGAGATATCATTAGTTTTTACACATGGGATTACTCCTGCTGATGAGGACATCAATACCATTGTTACACCCACAGCCCCTGCTGCTATACATACTGGACCAATTACTAGAGCTCGCGCACGCCAATTGAATTACCAGGTACTTTTGTTTCTTGGTAATGATTCTAATGTTCATGAGAATATGATGCTATCTAAATTGGATACATTTGTTTTGCTTACAAATGAAGGGCTTGGAATGGATAAGAGGGATGAACACTGGAGCAAGACCAAGCCTGGAGATGATGGCATGCGCAAGGGGAACAAGAACGGAGTTACAAGTGATGATTTCAGGACTTTGAAGCCACCATAAGGAGTGCATGAAGCGTTGGACGAAATATACAAGATTCCACTTCATAAATTTCGTCCATAGGCTATTCTAGGTGCTGCGTCACCTTATTATTGGGCCAGGCCCATGTAATTTCGAAATACTTAAGTATAGGCTGTTTTTAGAGTTCGTATGTGTGGGGAAACAAGAATTAGGGTTAGATTCGTACCCCTTCCACAAGGGCCATGAAATTCGTCCCTACTCCTCCATATATACAGCCTTTAGGGCGTCGTTTAGACTTTGGGTTTTGTTTAGATTAAAGTTCGCCATAGCTGCAACTTCGCGTACTTCGTTTGTGTTCAACAACCGGACAAAGGCGTCACAGAACCCCGCCTTGATCAATAAAGCTTTCCTCTTATATTCGCAATATCCAGATTGCAATCTTAGTTTCTTGCTTGTTCTTTGTTTGCCTGCAGGAAACAGACCTTCGTGGTCAGGTTGATCGTGCTCCGGCGTGGTCAATAACCTCTCGGAGTTGGTTTAGCGATTGCTAAGGCGCGACGTCCTCGCACTTTCGTAGTCGGATCGTCAAAGTCGACTTCCTCGAAAACACTAGCCACCATCTCATCGAAAGACAGGACACCTTTGCCTCTGTCAAGTGGTATCAGATTTCCAGGTTGCTCGGTGAGATTTTACAGTTTTTCGTAGTTTATATCGAGTCTGTTCTTCATACCTATAGTCCACGAAAAAAGCCAAAAAAATTAGGGTTAGTTCATCCTATCCAAACCAATCTGAGCCTTTGCATCATCTTTTCTGTATTTGCTTTGTTGAATTTGCGGTTGCATCGTCGTGTCAAGTTGCTGGTCTTAGCGTCTGGTTTCCCTTAGAGTTTCGAGTTCTATTCACAAGTTGTCACGCCGCCGCCGCACCATCGTCATCGTTCCTACCATATACCACCACCACCAACATATTCCATACCGCTGCCATATACATCCGCCTGTCCACCACCAATCCGAGTCCACATATACATCTGCCTGTCCACCACCAATCCGAGTCCACATATACATCCGCATGTCCACCACCAATCCGAGTCCACATATACATCCGCCTGTCCACCACCAATCCGAGTTCTTTTCATATTAGGCTTGTTTTTTAGATCCATCTAGTTTTCATTTTGTGTTTCCTTGCCTGAGTAGGACTCGGAAAAAAAGAGTCCGGAGACCCCCCGAGCAGTTATTAGGCCAAATTTTCGGCAACCAAAAATATTTTTTCCCTATCCTATTTTTGGTCCCACGGAGCATTTTGAGACACTCGCCATCATAGTGATTTTTTGTCGCACTTTTTCATCGTCGCTGCCCTGATTTCCGAAAAACAAATTGTCAAAAAAATTCGTGCCCATCCTGTCAGTTTGACCTGGGAAGAGTTTTGAGACACTCGCCATTATAGTGATTTTTCGCAAAAAAAAAACAGGAGCACGAAAAAAAAGAGCGAAAAAAAGAGCGATTTTTTTCCAGAGTGTGCTTTTCCCTTGTTTACGTGCAGCGCCGTGATTTTGTTAGTGTTCTAGGCTCGCATCTCTAGACTGTCTAGCCTAGGACCAGCACAGTACCGTCGTTGAGCGTTTATTCAACTTTGCATATCTGAATTGACTATTGCTGACCCTTTTTGCTACCATGTTGTAAGCCTTCCCAGCTCCACATACATCTACGTCGTGCGTTTGACTCTCCCTGGTAATCGCTCTATCCAAGCTTTGAGAGTTTTGACTACAACGGTTGCCGATCACCGCCTGCTGCTGGGTAAGAACTGGTAAGAATTTGAGTTTTGCTTGACGGATTTGTGACACCCACCACCACCACTTGTTAGTAGTCTGTAGGATCATATTCTTGTGTGTTTCTATTGCTGCTAAGCATGCCAGGATCACAAGCCGACGAGATTGACTGGGAGAACTTAACGAACAAGGAGCTTCATGATAAGTTTCAGCAAATGATGACTGAACTGGTGCAAGATGTGCTGAACAATTTTGAAAAGGCCATGGAGAAGATCACCGGCCTTGAGAAGACGTTCGAAACAAAGCTCGATAATAGATTTAATGAACTGCTTGCATGTCTTCCACCATCGGTTGCACCTGCCGCACCTCTGCAACGACAACAACAACAACAACAACAACAACAACAACAACAACAACAACAACAACAACAACAACAACAACGACTACCTCCACGTCGCGAAACAGCCCTCCGCCGAGCGAGCCGTGTCCTTCTTCAGCCTGGCCAAACTGTTGGTGCTGCTGTTGATACTTCTGTGGCTCCTGCTGCTGATGCGGAGGATGATTATGCGGGAGATTACGAGGATGAGGTTGATCAAAATCAGAACTACGTGCAACCACCAGCACCACAACCACCAGGTTGTCCACATGCAAATAATCACAATGGTAGGGCTCTCCCTCAGGTACGAGATCATGACCATCTTCCTAAACTGAAATTGAATATTCCACCATTTGAGGGTAGATATGTTCCTGATATATATCTTACTTGGGAGTTAGAAACTGAACAACGATTTACATGTTTACAATATCCTGAGGAGAGACGTGTTCCTGCTGCTGTTTGTGCTTTCACTAGCTTTGCATGTGTTTGGTGGTCTGAACATTGTAGATTATATCCTATTCCAGCTACTTGGGCTGCTTTGAAAACAGCTATGCGTACTCGTTGGGTTCCACCATATTATCAACGTGAATTAATTCAAAAATTGCAGCGTTTGAGGCAAGGAAAAAATTATGTCGAAGAATATTATCAGGAATTACAAACTGGCATGATTAGATGTGGTATTGTTGAGGGGAATGAAGCTATGCTTGCGCGTTTTATGGGTGGATTAAATATAGAGATTCAGACCATTCTAGTGTATAAGGAGTATAATAATATCACTCGTTTATTCCATCTTGCTTGTAAAGCTGAACGTGAAGTGCAGGATCGACAGGCATTGGTGCGAACTAACTTTTCTGCAGGTCGATCTTCATCATGGACACCACGTGCATCCTCTACTTCCACTGCACCAGCACCTCCATCAGGTGCCACCTCCAGCCGTGATACAAGAAAGCAGGCACAATCTCCACTATATGCCAAGAGCACACCTGCCGGGGCTGCGCCGAATTCTTCTTCTTCCATGGCATCAACAGGGCACACAAGTGATATTATTTGTCGACGTTGTAAGGGAAGAGGACATTTCGCGAGAGAATGCAAATCTCAGCGTGTGATGATTGCTACTGAGGATGGTGGGTATGAGTCCGCCAGTAACTATGATGAGGATGCTTTGGTTCTTATTACACATGAAGAACACGGTGGAGATGATTCTGATCATGAGACGCAATACATGGCTGCTGAAGATGCTGACAGGTATGAATGTTTAGTTGCTCAACGTGTTTTGAGTGTGCAGGTTACACAAGTTGAGCAAAATCAGAGGCATAATTTGTTCCATACAAAGGGAGTTGTGAAGGAATGTTCTGTTCGCGTCATCATAGATGGAGGGAGCTGCAATAACTTGGCTAGCATGGAGATGGTGGAGAAGCTATCTCTTACCACAATACCACATCCACATCCTTACTACATCCAATGGTTCAACAACAGCGGCAAGGTTAAGGTAACACGTACTGTTCGTGTGCATTTTAGTATCTCTACATATGCTGATTATGTTGATTGTGATGTGGTACCTATGCAAGCATGTTCCTTATTACTTGGTAGACCATGGCAATTTGATAAAAATTCTGTACACCATGGTAGAAACAATCAGTATACTCTTGTTCATAAGGACAAAAATATTACTTTGCTTCCCATGACTCCTGATTCTATTTTGAAAGATGATATTAATAGAGCTAATAAAGCAAAAAAGGAGCAAAATAAGAGTGAAAATCAGATTGTGGCAAAAGAATTTGAGTAACAAATGAAGCCTAATAATAAACCATCTAGTGTTGCTTCTGAAATTAAATTGAAAAGTGCATGTTTACTGGCCACCAAATCTGATATTGATGATCTAGATTTTAGCAAATCTGTTTGCTATGCTTTTGTGTGCAAAGAGGCATTATTTTCATTTGAGGACGTGCCTTCCTCTTTGCCTCCTGCTGTCACTAACATTTTGCAGGAGTTCGCCGACGTCTTTCCACAAGACGTGCCACCGGGATTACCTCCTATTCGAGGGATTGAGCATCAGATTGACTTAATTACCAGTGCATCATTACCCAACCGTGCACCATACCATACCAATCTAGAGGAGACGAAGGAGATTATGCGTCAAGTACAAGAGCTGCTCGACAAAGGTTATATACGCGAATCCCTTAGTCCTTGTGCTGTTCCTATCATTTTAGTGCCGAAAAAGGATGGTACGTCGCGTATGTGCGTTGATTGTAGAGGCATTAATAATATTACTATTCGTTATCATCATCCTATTCCTAGGCTAGATGATATGCTTGATGAATTGAGTGGCTCTACAATATTCTCCAATGTTGATTTGCATAGTGGATACCATCAAATTCGTATGAAATTGGGAGATGAATGGAAAACAGCATTTAAAACTAAGTTTGGATTATATGAGTGGTTAGTCATGCCTTTTGGGTTAACTAATGCACCTAGTACTTTCATGAGACTAATGAACGAAGTTTTACGTGCTTTCATTGGACGATTTGTGGTAGTCTATTTTCATGATATACTGATTTATTGCAAATCTTTGGAAGAACATTTGGAACATTTACGTGTTGTTTTTATTGCTCTACGTGATGCATGTTTGTTTGGTAACCTTGGGAAGTTCACCTTTTGCACCGATCGAGTATCTTTTCTTGGCTATGTTGTTACTCCACAGGGAATTGAAGTTGATAAAGCCAAGATTGAAGCTATTGAGAGTTGGCCGCAGCCCAAAACGGTCACACAAGTGAGGAGTTTTCTTGGCCTCGCTGGATTCTATAGGCGTTTTGTGAGAGATTTCAGCACCATTGCTGCACCTCTCAACGAGCTTACAAAGAAGGATGTGCCTTTTGTTTCGGGTACCGCACAGGAAGAAGACTTCACGGTATTGAAAGATAAGTTGACACATGCTCCTTTACTCCAACTTCCTGATTTTAATAAGACTTTTGAGCTTGAATGTGATCCTAGTGGAATTGGATTAGGAGGTGTGTTATTACAAGACGGCAAACCTGCTGCATACTTTTCTGAAAAATTGAGTGGGCCTAGTCTGAATTATTCTACTTATGATAAAGAATTATATGCTCTTGTTCGGACTTTAGAGACATGGCAACATTATTTATGGCCCAAAGAATTTGTTATACATTCTGATCATGAATCTTTTAAACACATTAAAAGTCAAGCAAAACTGAATCGTAGACATGCTAAATGGGTTGAATTCATTGAGACTTTCCCTTATGTCATTAAACACAAGAAGGGTAAAGAAAATGTTATCGCTGATGCATTGTCTCGTCGCTATACTATGCTTTCACAACTTGACTTCAAAATATTTGGTTTGGAGACCATCAAAGATAAATATGTGCATGATGCTGATTTTAAAGATGTAATGCAGAATTGTAAAGAAGGAAGAACATGGAACAAGTTCGTTATTAATGATGGCTTTGTGTTCCGTGCTAACAAGCTATGCATTCCAGCTAGCTCTGTTCATCTTTTGTTGTTGCAGGAGGCGCATGGAGGAGGATTAATGGGACACTTTGGCGTGAAGAAGACGGAGGACGTACTTGCTACACATTTCTTTTGGCCAAAGATGAGACAGGATGTTGAGCGTTTTGTTGCTCGCTGCACTACATGTCAAAAAGCTAAGTCACGACTCAATCCTCATGGTTTATATATGCCTTTGCCTGTACCTACTGTTCCTTGGGAGGATATATCTATGGACTTTGTTTTAGGTTTACCTCGAACAAAGAAGGGGAGGGATAGCATATTTGTTGTCGTGGATAGGTTCTCGAAAATGGCACACTTTATACCATGTCATAAAAGCGATGATGATGTTAATGTTGCTGATTTGTTCTTTCGTGAAATTATTTGCTTGCATGGTGTGCCAAATACTATTGTTTCAGATCATGATACTAAATTTCTTAGCCACTTTTGGAGATGTTTATGGGCTAAGTTGGGGACTAAACTGCTTTTTAGTACTACTTGTCACCCCCAAACTGATGGTCAAACTGAAGTAGTCAATGGAACATTGTCTACTATGCTTAGGGCTGTTTTGAAGAAGAATAATAAGAAAATGTGGGAAGAATGCGTGCCTCATATTGAATTTGCTTATAATCGTTCGTTGCATTCTACTACTAAGATGTGCCCTTTTGAAATTGTGTACGGTTTCCTAGCTCGTGCACCCATTGATTTGTTGCCTCTTCCATCTTCGGAGAAGGTTAATTTTGATGCTAAACTACGTGCTGAATTGATCTTAAAAATGCATGAGTTAACTAAGGAAAACATTGAGCGTATGAATGCTAAATATAAACTTGCTGGAGATAAGGGTAGAAAACATGTTGTCTTTGCACCTAGAGATCTTGTTTGATTACATTTGCGTAAGGATAGGTTTCCTAATTTGCGCAAATCAAAGCTAATGCCACGTGCTGATGGTCCTTCTAAGGTGTTAGAGAAAATAAATGATAATGCATATAAACTTGAGCTGCCTGCAGATTTTGGAGTTAGTTCCACTTTTAACATTGCAGATTTGAAGCCTTATTTGGGTGAGGAAGATGAGCTTCCGTCGAGGACGACTTCATTTCAAGAAGGGAAGGATGATGAGGACATCAATACCATTGTTACACCCACAGCCCTTGCTGCTATACATACTGGACCAATTAATAGAGCTCGCGCACGCCAATTGAATTACCAGGTACTTTTGTTTCTTGGTAATGATTCTAATGTTCATGAGAATATGATGCTGCCTAAATTGGATACATTTGTTTTGCTTACAAATGAAGGGCCTGGCATGGATAAGTGGGATGAACACTGGAGCAAAACCAAGCCTGGAGCTGATGGCATGTGCAAGGGGAACAAGAACGGAGTTACAAGTGATGATTTCAGGGCTTTGAAGCCACCATAAGGAGTGCATGAAGCCTTGGACGAAATATACAAGATGCCACTTCATAAATTTCATCCAAAGGCTATTCTAGGTGCTGCGTTACCTTATTATTGGGCCAGGCCCATGTAATTTTGAAATACTTAAGTATAGGCTGTTTTTAGAGTCCGTATGTGTGGGGAAACAAGAATTAGGGTTGGATTCGGACCCCTCCCACAAGGGCCACAAAATTCCCCCTATTCCTCCATATACACGGCCCTTAGGGCGTCGTTTAGACTTTGGGTTTTGTTTAGATTAAAGTTCGCCATAGCTGCAACTTCGCGTACTTCGTTTGTGTTCAACGACCAGACAAAGGCGTCACAGAACCCCACCTTGATCAATAAAGCTTTCCTCTTATATCCGCAATATCCAGATGGCAATCATAGTTTCTTGCTTGTTCTTCGTTTGCCTGCAGGAAACAGACCTTCGTGGTCAGGTTGATCGTGTTCCGGTGTGGTCAATAACCTCTCGGAGTTGGTTTAGCGATTGCTAAGGCGCGACGTCCTCGCACGTTCATAGTCGGATCGTCAAAGTCGACTTCCTCCAAAACGCTAGCCACCATCTCATCGAAAGACGGGACACCTTTGCCTCTATCACCTGCAAGGGTCAATCACAATAGGTGTTTTGTAAAAAAATGCATCTTGATGTTCCCTGCAATGCACGGGCATCTTGCTAGTTATAGAAGAAGCCCACACGGGCATCTTGCCGCAGGGTGTGCCACCGACCCAAACTCAAATTTTTTCAGACGCTTAGGTGCACCGGATGCCGTGCCACGCTACAAAATGTAAAAAAACAGCTCCAATTTTTTTTAACCTGTTATCTTCAAACCAGCCACACTCGTCCCTCACCTCATCAAAACAGCCCGAGGAATATATTTTGAGTGAAGCATGACTTATTTTTACTCATATATGTATATCAAAACTAGAGTGTTTATATTTCAACCCCGTGAACAAGTATTATTCTACTACTTTGGATCCATTGCAACGCACGGGCCAGCACATTGGTAGTAAGTCTCTATCTCTATCCCTACTCTACTCTTATAAATAACAGAGTTGTTGATGATGGTGTGCCTGCCATCCTGCAGTATAGGCCGTCCGATTTATATCTGATGGATAGGAAGTTAACTATGGCAATTTTGCAAAAAGATACCCACACCCCTCTCCACATTTGCAAATAAGGCCTACTCTCGTTCATCCTTTTCTCCCACAAGATAAATTACTCATACAAATGCATCTTGATGTTCTGTGCAACGCACGGGCATCTTTGTCACGACCGGATTTTCGGGATATAAATTTCCCAGAAAGCGGCCTTTGGGCTCACCAGCCCCAGGATTACTGTTAGCTGATGAGGCACCAACTTGATACAAGAATTTCCAAGAAAAGTACAAAACATGTAGTACAAGACCATTGTGGCCTAGGAGTACAACACTTGGTTTCTAGTGGTTGATGGCGGAAGCGGTTTGTGGTTCATCTGCGTCTATGGGACTCCATTTCCCACAAGAACAGCTGACCAAGATAACTCCTATCTTCGCGAGGCTGCTATCACCTTTACAGGGGTTCCAGGGCTGTCGCCGTAATCCTCTGTCCACGCAAGAAATCTGGCCAAGACAATAGCCAGGGACAAGCCAGTGAGTACGTTTGAATGTACTCGCAAACATTAGGAACACGGGTATAATATAACAAGGGATAATCATGCTCCGAAATATTCATGATCATAACGTCTGCCATGAAAATTTGTGATGCACGCATGCAGAGAAAATATGAACATACAATACGGGAGTAAAAATAGAATGCACTGACCGAGTGTCTGAAATGACTCCTCGAAAGGTTGCAAATAAATTAACAATGCCGCAGTCGGGCGTCTGAGCGACACCACATAAAGGGCTTATAAAGAAAAATTAAATAACAAACATGCCGTAGTCGGGCGTCTGAGCGACACCACATAAAGGGCTTATAAAGAAAAAAAATTAAATAACAAACATGCCGCAGTCGGGCGTCTGAGCGACACCACATAAAGGGCTTATAAAGAAAAATTAAATAACAAACATGCCGCAGTCGGGCCTCTGAGCGACACCACATAAAGAGCTTATATAAGAATAATCACAGTGAATATCCAGGAGGTAGAACCGTCCCAGGGATACTCAATAATTCAAATAATGTAAATGGTTAGTCCATGGTAATAACAAACATAATCCTCATATGTCAGAGGTCATAAACAATATCTAGTCTAGCCGTTTCTCCATCCGAAGACCATCACTAGATTCTAATTACGCCGTTCTCCATCCGAATACCATTACTATGATCCAATTTAACCGTTTCTCCATCCGAAAACCGTCACTAGATCCATCTCAGACTGTAGTCCTTACCCATAAACATGGCTATCCGAATGGATATATCCTCTGCAGAGGGTGTACCGGTTACCCACGAGTAACGGATTTATTTAGCCCATCGGGACTAATTCCGCCTACGGCCTTTCAATTGTAAACACGCCTGACCTGCACACACCAGCTTAACTTACCGGTGTCTGGAATCACCCACGACACCTGCCAAGCAAAACTCTAAGTGGGGAGGCTACAACCTCGACGTAGCATGGGATCAAATTTATATTCGCGCGCTCTAAGGGGTGCCCCCCTCTCGGTCCCAACTGGAAACACCCATGCCCCCGGACCAGGTGGCATGCCTACCGGATGCACCCGGTATCTTCCACCATGGCCTCCCTGTACGGTGTGTGCTTTGGTAAGGGGTCGACAACTTACTGAACCATACCCTACCTCTGGCAGGGACAAGTGGTAGTACAAAACAAGTAAGGGAAGTTACTGAACAAGACTCAACCTACGACCGACTCAGGTGGTCCAAGTATTCTCCAACAATATTACCATTAACAGATAAACTCACCACTCATCAAGCCTCACCATACCATACCGGACATACTCGTCTCGATGAGGAACTAGGGACAAGCCCGTGTCTACCCAAGACCACGACTTTCCCGGCTTCCTTCCGGTATGCATGAGAAGCTCACGAGGATGATCACTAACACCAGCATATCCATTACTAACAACAAAACATCTCCAATATGCACTCACGCGTGTGACTGATCGATACATAGAAATAACGCATGCTCCAAGTCAAAGTGGTGTTGTAACCATATCAAAACACCACACAAAAATATTATGCCAGAGTTCAGAATGCTTGCCTTCAAGAGTATGCAAAGGGTGCACTTTTTGAAGGCTTTCTTCTCTCTCCATTTCCTATTTTGAAAAATATTCAAATAACAAATATTTCAAAACCAGTACAAAAAGTTGCCCCAAATATTTTTGAAATAAATCTTAAAATAAACTAGATGAAATTTGAGAGAGGTAGGAAAAAGAATCAATTCATTTGGAGTTTTATTTTAAAAGATATAGCCAGTCAAAGCTGAGTCAAAGTTCTATTTAAAAAAACAGAAAAAGGAAAACGTTTCGGGGCGCTTACGCTTTCTGTTCAGCGAAAACGTATTTTGCAAAACACGTTTCCACTTAAAACACGCGTCGGCGGGGCTGGGTCGCTGACAGTGGGTCCAGGGGGCCCACTGGTCAGGTTTGACCATTCCTCCCTCTCCCTCCTCTTCCCTGCCCGAACGGGAGCGGGACTCCGGCGATCGCCGTCGACGAACGGTAGCTCCCCACGGGTATCCGAGGGCGGGGATGGACCTGCCAGACCGGGGCGGTCCTCTCGGTGGTCGTTGGGTCGACGGTGGTGGGAGGAGTCGCCGGCTGCGAGCTCCGCGGCGGAGAGGGCTACGGGAGTGATGTGAGTTTTGGGCTCCGGTGGTTTCCGATCGAGGTTGAGGCGCTGGGCAGCTCCGTAAGGACAAGAGGAAGCGAGTGGTGGCGCTGGATGGGAGGGGGAGTGGCTGGTTGCGACGAATGGCACCGGAAGGCAGCGGCGGCCGAACCGGCCGGAGTTGGCGAGGATGGCCTCTCCCGGCCAATCCCCGGCTAGGGGAGCACTAGGGGGAAAGCCTGTGGTTGCCTGAGGTCTTGAACGAGTTCGGGGATCCCTTAAATAGGCGCTCGAGGTCGGTCCCGCGGCGGCCGAGGATAAGAACGCCGGCGAACGCGGTGCTGTAGCTGCAGGGCGACGTGGCGGCGACGAGCGTGTACCGACGGGCTTCGGGATAAGCTCGAGCTGTTCACAGGGGCAGCTGGCGCGGGGTGGCTTGGGCTGCGCCGTCCATGGCAGAGGCTCACTGCCGACGCCGGCGTGCCGCCAAAAGCCCTGACGGCGGCGCTGTAGGGCGCCAGAGGTGGCGTGGAGAGTGGGCGAGTGTAGTGCGCGGCTCTGTAGGCGAGACAGGGCCATGTGCGGGACGCGGCGGGGGCGGCAGTGCGACGCGGCGGCTCGGTGCGCGCGCGTGCAAAACGTGCGCTCTGGGCGCGCCCAGAGCACGCACGGGACATGCTCGACGAAATGCCAGGGCAGCCTAGATTGTGAGGGTGAGGCTGGCAATCAACAGGACTAGGATAGGGATAGCTAGGAGTTTAGTGGACAAGGTTGTTGGGTCAGTGGAACAAGATCATAGTGCAAACTAGGAAACATGCCCAAAACTGACTGCGCATACCAAATGTTCGACAGAATGCCAAGTGCACTTAGGCAACTCTTGGAGTGGCCAAAATCTCCAGATCAGGGTCTCTCTAGATGTAGGTGATGATGGCAAGATCATATGGGCAGAACCAGAAACTTGCTATTGCAAGTTTTGCAAAACTTCAGTTTTGGACAGAGAGAAGAAGATCTCATTGCATGCACTTAAAATCCTCCAATGGGTCCACTCTCCTGGACTTAAGGGTTTGGTAGGGAGGGCTACAAGCAGGAAAAAGCTCAGGATCACTAGAGCAAAATAAAATAGGGTTGCAGTACAAATCACCAAACTGGACCAGAATGAAAAAGAGGTTGATTCACTCAAATTTTTCAAAGACCATCACTGGGTTTTTGCATGAAGTTGAATTGTATGCATCTACTGACATCTCCAAACACTTGGAAGAATTTTTAAAGAAATATTTAAATAGTTTGTAGTGCAAAAATGCCTACTGGACCAGATTTGAAAAGTTGATGTAAAGCTCAAAATCTCCAATAACCAAAAGATATTTTTGCCTAAAACTGAGGTGGAAATATCACATGACATCCCCAAATTTTGGTGGAAATTTTAAATGCATTTGTCAAATGGTTGTAGTGCAAAACATGCTCCAAATTTATGAAAGATCATTTTAAAAGAGTAAAGCTCAAGAGAAAGCAATTATGCAATTAAATCCACTGATAAAGAATTGTTTTATAGAGAGAGCATATAGGTCCAATAAAACTTTTGGAAAGTTTTCACTTGAGGTAAAAACCCACAATATCAAAAGGGTAAATCTAGACAAATGGAAAGGTTTTATTTCCTGGCAAAAAATTTAATTAATAAAACAAGGTCAAAATTTTGGGGTGTCACAACACTACCCCCCTTAAGAAAAATCTCGTCCTCGAGATTTGTTAAAAGCTGTTTGAACAAACATTGCTCTTATCAAAAGAAGACATTTTACTGTGCAATAAAAATGTGGCTACAGTGGGAGGGCAATAAGTGGTGTGAAACCACAGTGTGGTACACTGGCGTTGCGTGGAAAAATACAAGGTCAGGGAGGAACGAGATATTTCTACGTGGATACAGTAATTCCGAATAAATTCTAAATTACTAAAACATGTTGGTCGTACCCGAGAGCACAGTGCTCTCTCTGGCGGACAGGTGGACCCAGGGCCCACTGTCGGCCTCTTCTTCTACCTCTGGTTCTCTCTTCTCTCTCGCGTGCTCTCCCGCGCTTCCTCCACCGGCGACGCCTAGCGCGTAGGGCATCTAGGCCGTACTGCGGTAGTGCGCGGCGTGCTAGCTGCCGGTGCAGCGTGCACTCACCTCGCGGGCCAGTGCGCTGTCGGCACTGCTCGCGGACTCGCCTCCGAACACCGGCGATCGAGCGACGGGTGGCGCTGGTGGACCTCGCCCACCGTACACCGATCTCGAGCTATAAAACGATCGCGGTGCTCCTCTCTTCTTCCTCACACCTGGCCTCGCTTCCACTTCTCCTTCCTTCTCCTCCATTGCTGTTGGCAGGAGCTCGAGACGAGGCTTTAATGGCGGAGGCGATGTCGGACTGGTATGTGGTCCTGGTGTGCGGAGGTTTGGCGGTGCTGCTGGGGTTCTCCGTGCTCCTGTGTGCGATGATCCTGGATGATCGTCGTGATGCTGCCGCTCGAGTGTTAGCTCTTTGCGGCGGCGGCGATCACGTGGATTAGGTGCGGCATCGAGTGCTAACTGCTGTCGGTGTGCTGGGGCAGCTCGCGCCCTAATGATCACTCACAAATCTCTCTTACTGAGACTGTGGTGTCCTCGGGTGTGATCAGTTAGGCGCAAAACGTGTACGAGGATTTGCAATTAGTGCACGAGGTCGAGTGGTTGTGGCTGTGAGTCTGCTGTTATGGTGCTGCGCGAATAAAAAAAGAAAAATCTATGTCGCGAAGATATATACGCTGCAACAACTCGGGGAAAGAAAACTCATTACAAAATTTATCGTTAGAAAAAATTAGTTAAATATAGATTAACAGCAGTAAAATTGTTCACATAATTGAAAACAAAAATTTGGTACGCCGCACAAACTTTGGATACCACGCGCAAGTTACAACACATAAATAAATACTGGGATAATAAACACAGCGGTGACGTTTACAAAGAAAATGGCAAAAAGACAGGGTCCTGAGAAAACGCCTCTGGTACTGGGGCACACTCCTCTTCTCTCGGGGGAAGCGGGTTGACCAGTCGATGAATGCGCCTCTCCTGGTCAGGCCTCAGTGGTCTGCCAATAGCGATCCGAGGATTTAAATCAGCGAGGCTCTGGAGATAACCCATTACCCGCTGAGTCAAACGCTCCTGAGCGATAACGTACTGGGCAAGGTTGGCCAGTACTGGATCTCTCTCAATTCGTCCACCGGGAAAAGATGCAACTTCTCCGGGTGCTGTACGACTCGGAAAATAATAATATCCTCGTTCGCTGGCATAGGGTACCGCGAATCGAAGACGAGCGAGCGCCTCGTACGCAGCAGCTTCTATGGCCATATGCGGAGTCGGCATGGATTTCCCCATGAAGGAAACTTCCGTTGGGTCTTGGTTTGGGTATGCGGGAGGGATGTGCACCACTGCCCAATATTTCGAGGTGGATGGGGTGATCCTCGATTTGAGCAACTCGTACTGGGGTGGATGGGTGGCACTCATGGTACTGCAGGTAAAGTCCCACAATAATTTAACAAAACTACCCGGGGTTGCGTCTGGGGTTCTCAGATAAATACTGGGGGTCGGCATGGCAAAGAAATGGCTGTGAGTGCTGCGCACAAGGTGAGGGGTACTTGGCAAGGTCACGAGGTGGCCTTTATATAGCATTGGGGCTGGGTTATCTACCGGGGTGAAGGGTAACTGGTTGTCGATCCTGTTCTTGGGTCAAAGCCATGGATATACGCATCACATAAATGTGACGCATTACTGTGGGTGCCGTCGGGGTTGGTCTTGGTAGCTGCGCACGAAATTTAAAAATGCAACTGTACGCCAACGTACATATGTATAGCTACTACTCCAAAAATAGGGACGCACAAGCAGACAACATTTAATAAAAGCGATACAAGATCACACCATTACAAGCGGAGGTAAACTAAGGCTTGATACTACTCAAGCGGCTTAGTCTACTTCGTTAATGTCTAAGTGGGCTGGCCTGGTGGATGCCGGGGTTTCTCCACGGGTTTCACCATCGGGATTTGCTGGTTGCGGTTGAGGGGCTGCAGGGTCGGGGTAGTGGTGAGGACCATCGCGGGGGTTGCTGGCCACAATCCCGTTGGAACGAGTTCCCAAAAGGCGACGAAGCGCTTCTGGGGACACCAAAGTACTCTGGTTGATGGCTGGGGCAGACCTCAAGGGATCGATCGGGTGTCCGAACAGCACGACTGGGTTGTCGGCGTCGGGCTCCGTTTCTCCTCTCGCCGGGGCTCGGCGAACCAGTTCTCCACGAGCTGCGATCAGATCAAGGGTGACCTGATCGAATAGTTGCTCTAGTGCGCTTAAATAGCGCACCAGACGCAATAGTTCAGGATCTGTCTCGTGATCTCCGTTGGCAACCAGGGGCGGCCTACCATACCCGTCACGACTGGGGTAGTAGTAGAACGAGTGACAGTTAACTCTGGGCGACAAGTGCCGGAGTTGAACTATGGCTTCTCGAGCTGCCAGTTGGATGGCTTGTGGCTCAAAGGAAGTTGTCCTTCCAGTGAACCTGTAGGGGCGTTCTGGCGACAGACCCCTACCATAGATGTGCACAGTGGCCCAGTACTGACGGCTCTCACCGTACATGGGTCCTTGGTACACAACATATTCAGGAGGCTCTTCTAACGCATAGGCACGGCGGGTGAGGTTTGCGAGCACGGTCACAAAACCTCCAAGGTTGGTTGCTGTGGTCTCATTGTGAATAATGGGGCCAGGCATCGTGGCTTGGTTTTGGGAAAGGGGCTGTGCTGTGCTGGGTTGAGGCTAGCGTGCCCTTTTTATAGGAAAAGGGGACGGAGTCTTCCTTCGCACACTTGCGAATGAGACGTGTTAGGTGCTGGTCACTGGCGCGCGATCGACGGGCTAGGCTGATAGGTTGGGCACTGTCTGCCGAAAGGTGTCGGGTCACTGTGGGGCTATCTTATGCGGGAAGCTTGGCCGGGATTAGGTTAAGGTCTGGTGGGTTGGTTAACCTAGGTTTATTGACCTGGCTAAGATAGGATTAGCCAATGGTCAGCCTGGCTCTGATACCAAGTCTGTCACGACCGGATTTTCGGGATATAAATTTCCCAGAAAGCGGCCTTTGGGCTCACCAGCCCCAGGATTACTGTTAGCTGATGAGGCACCAACTTGATACAAGAATTTCCAAGCAAAGTACAAAACATGTAGTACAAGACCATTGTGGCCTAGGAGTACAACACTTGGTTTCTAGTGGTTGATGGCGGAAGCGGTTTGTGGTTCATCTGCATCTATGGGACTCCATTTCCCACAAGAATAGCTGACCAGGATAACTCCTATCTTCGCGAGGCTGCTATCACCTTTACAGGGGTTCTAGGGCTGTCGCCGTAATCCTCTATCCACGCAAGAAATCTGGCCAAGACAATAGCCAGGGACAAGCCAGTGAGTACGTTTGAATGTACTCACAAACATTAGGAACACGGGTATAATATAACAAGGGATAATCATGCTCCGAAATATTCATGATCATAACGTCTGCCATGAAAATTTGTGATGCACGCATGCAGAGAAAATATGAACATACAATACGGGAGTAAAAATAGAATGCACTGACCGAGTGTCTGAAATGACTCCTCGAAAGGTTGCAAATAAATTAACAATGCTGCAGTCGGGCGTCTGAGCGACACCACATAAAGGGCTTATAAAGAAAAATTAAATGACAAACATGCCGCAGTCGGGCGTCTGAGCGACACCACATAAAGGGCATATAAAGAAAAAAATTAAATAACAAACATGCCGCAGTCGGGCGTCTGAGCGACACCACATAAAGGGCTTATAAAGAAAAATTAAATAACAAACATGCCGCAGTCGGGCGTCTGAGCGACACCACATAAAGGGTTTATATAAGAAAAATCACAGTGAATATCGAGGAGGTAGAACCGTCCCAGGGATACTCAATAATTCAAATAATGTAAATGGTTAGTCCATGGTAATAATAAACATAATCCTCATATGTCACAGGTCATAAACAATATCTAGTCTAGCCGTTTCTCCATCCGAAGACCATCACTGCATTCTAATTAAGCCGTTCTCCATCCGAATACCGTTACTATGATCCAGTTTAACCGTTTCTCCATCCGAAAACCGTCACTAGATCCATCTCAGACTGTAGTCCTTACCCATAAACATGGCTATCCGAATGGATATATCCTCTGCAGAGGGTGTACCGTTTACCCACGAGTAACGGATTTATTTAGCCCATCGGGACTAATTCCGCCTACGGCCTTTCAATTGTAAACACGCCTGACCTGCACACACCAGCTTAACTTACCGGTGTCTGGAATCACCCACGACACCTGCCAAGCAAAACTCTAAGTGGGGAGGCTACAACCTCGACGTAGCATGGGATCAAATTTATATTCGCGCGCTCTAAGGGGTTCCCCCCTCTCGGTCCCAATCGGAAACACCCATGCCCCCGGACCAGGTGGCATGCCTACCGGATGCACCCGGTATCTTCCACCATGGCCTCTCTGTACGGCGTGTGCTTTGGTAAGGGGTCGACAACTTACTGAACCATACCCTACCTATGGCAGGGACAAGTGGTAGTACAAAACAAGTAAGGGAAGTTACTGAACAAGACTCGACCTACGACCGACTCAGGTGGTCCAAGTATTCTCCAACAATATTACCATTAACAGATAAACTCACCACTCATCAAGCCTCACCATACCATACCGGACATACTCGTCTCGACGAGGAACTAGGGACAAGCCCGTGTCTACCCAAGACCACGACTTTCCCGGCTTCCTTCCGGTATGCATGAGAAGCTCACGAGGATGATCACTAACACCAGCATATCCATTACTAACAACAAAACATCTCCAATATGCACTCACGCGTGTGACTGATCGATACATAGAAATAACGCATGCTCCAAGTCAAAGTGGTGTTGTAACCGTATCAAAACACCACACAAAAATATTAAGCCAGAGTTCAGAATGCTTGCCTTCAAGAGTATGCAAAGGGTGCACTTTTTGAAGGCTTTCTTCTCTCTCCATTTCCTATTTTGAAAAATATTCAAATAACAAATATTTCAAAACCAGTACAAAAAGTTGCCCCAAATATTTTTGAAATAAATCCTAAAATAAACTAGATGAAATTTGAGAGAGGTAGGAAAAAGAATCAATTCATTTGGAGTTTTATTTTAAAAGATATAGCCAATCAAAGCTGAGTCAAAGTTCTGTTTTAAAAAAACAAGAAAAAGGAAAACGTTTCGGGGCGCTTACGCTTTCTGTTCAGCGAAAATGTATTTTGCAAAACACGTTTCCACTTAAAACACGCGTCGGCGGGGCTGGGTCGCTGACAGTGGGTCCAGGGGGCCCACTGGTCAGGTTTGACCATTCCTCCCTCTCCCTCGTCTTCTTTGCCCGAATGGGAGCGGGACTCCGGCGATCGCCGTTGATGAACGGCAGCTCCCCACGGGTATCCGAGGGCGGGGATGGACCTGCCAGACCGGGGTGGTCCTCTCGGTGGTCGTTGGGTCAACGGTGGTGGGAGGAGTCGCCGGCGGCGAGCTCCGCGGCGGAGAGGGCTACGGGAGTGAAGTGAGTTTTGGGCTCCGGTGGTTTCCGATCGAGGTTGAGGCGCTGGGCAGCTCCGTAAGGAAAATAGGAAGCGAGTGGTGGCGCTGGATGGGCGGGGGAGTGGCTGGTTGTGACGAATGGCACCGGAAGGCAGCGGCGGCCGAACCGGCCGGAGTTGGGGAGGATGGCCTCTCCCGGCCAATCCCCGGCTAGGGGAGCACTAGGGGGAAAGCCTGTGGTTGCCTGAGGTCTTGAACGAGTTCGGGGATCCCTTAAATAGGCGCTCGAGGTTGGTCCCGTGGCGGCCGAGGATAAGAACAACGGCGACCGCGGTGCTGTAGCTGCAGGGCGACGTGGCGGCGACGAGCGCGTGCCGGCGGGCTTCGGGATAAGCTCGAGCTCTTCACAGGGGCAGCTGGCGCGCGCGGGTGGCTTGGGCGGCGCCGTCCATGGCAGAGGCTCACTGCCGACGCCGGCGTGCCGCCAAAAGCCCTGACGGCGGCGCTGTAGGGCGCCAGAGGTGGCGTGGAGAGTGGGCGAGTGTAGTGCGCGGCTCTGTAGGCGAGACAGGGCCATGTGCGGGACGCGGCGGGGGCGGCAGTGCGACGCGGCGGCTCGGTGCGCGCGCGTGCAAAACGTGCGCTCTGGGCGCGCCCAGAGCACGCACGGGACATGCTCGACGAAATGCCAGGGCAGCCTAGAGTGCGAGGGTGAGGCTGGCAATTAACAGGACTAGGATAGGGATAGCTAGGAGTTTAGTGGACAAGGTTGCTGGGTCAGTGGAACAAGATCATAGTGCAAACTAGGAAACATGCCCAAAACTGACTGTGCATACCAAGTGTTCGACAGAATGCCAAGTGCACTTAGGCAACTCTTGGAGTGGCCAAAATCTCCAGATCAGGGTCTCTCTAGATGTGGGTGATGATGGCAAGATCATATGGGCAGAACCAGAAACATGCTACTGCAAGTTTTGCAAAACTTCAGTTTTGGACAGAGAGAAGAAGATCTCATTGCATGCACTTAAAATCCTCCAATGGGTCCACTCTCCTGGACTTAAGGGTTTTCTAGGGAGGACTACAAGCAGGAAAAAGCTCAGGATCACTAGAGCAAAATAAAATAGGGTTGCAGTACAAATCACCAAACTGGACCAGAATGAAAAAGAGGTTGATTCACTCAAATTTTTCAAAGACCATCACTGGGTTTTTGCATGAAGTTGAATTGTATGCATCTACTGACATCTCGAAACACTTGGAAGAATTTTTAAAGAAATATTTAAATAGTTTGTAGTGCAAAAATGCCTACTGGACCAGATTTGAAAAGTTGATGTAGAGCTCAAAATGTCCAATAACCAAAAGATATTTTTGCCTAAAAGGGAGGTGGAAATATCACATGACATCCCCAAATTTTGGTGGAAATTTTAAATGCATTTGTCAAATGGTTGCAGTGCAAAACATGCTCCAAATTTATGAAAGATCATTTTAAAAGAGTAAAGCTCAAGAGAAAGCAATTATGCAATTAAATCCACTGATAAAGAATTGTTTTATAGAGAGAGCATATAGGTCCAATAAAACTTTTGGAAAGTTTTCACTTGAGGTAAAAACCCACAATATCAAAAGGGTAAATCTAGACAAATGGAAAGGTTTTATTTCCTGGCAAAAATTTTAATTAATAAAACAAGGTCAAAATTTTGGGGTGTCACAATCTTGCTAGTTTACTACTCTCTTATATCTTATAAAAACAGAGTTGGTGATGATGGTGTGCCTGCCATCCTCGAATATAGGCTATCCGATTTATATCTGACGGATAGGAAGAAAACTATGGCAATTTTGCAAAAAGATACCTACACCAGTCTCCACATTTGCATGTAAGGCCTTCCCTGGTTCATCCTTTTCTCTCAAAAGAAAGACTACTCATACAAATGCATCTTGATATTTCGTGCAACGCACGAGGATGTTTCCTTGGGGGTCTCTCCAGCACGGCGTGGCCGTAGTTGCAAGTTGACGCCCCTTGAGATGCCGACGTTGAGGGGCACTCGGATTTTGTCCATGAGCAGGTAAGATGAGTTTGATCACGTAGTAAATGCATTCTAAAGACTACTTCTGTGTCCATTTCCTAATTCTCTCACTGCCCCACTATTTCACAGGTTAGGCTCGGTGCGAGTGGAGATTGGCTTGCATATGTATGGGAGGGTACCAACATCAATTTGCACAACATTTACAACGGTGACACCGTTCCCATAGAACCTTTGTCCAACATTGGGATCAACGATGCAACGGGCCACTGCCTGAATTGGTACGATGGAACCACAATGAGATTGAAGAAGATAGCACGAACCTTGCACACAGTGGTCAAAGGTGGACCATGCTGTCTGCGGCCGATTTGTTGCCGTACGAGTACGAAGACACTGTGCTCCTTTCTAACTGCATCTTCACGGTGACAAACTATGGGACACATCCTGTGGTATACTCCCTCTCTCCCAGTTTATTTGTTTTGATTTTTTTTTGTTTTATAAGTTTCAAATTCAAATTTAGAGCTCCCCATCACATGTTGAGATTACAATGTCTGTTAAATCATTGCGTGCATGTATAGTAAAGAAACAAATCTTGAGTTTGGCACGAGTTCGTGTAGTAGTAGCACCACAAGGCCTAGCGCAGGAGTTACATTTCCCTCTCGGGGCCCTTGGGACTGAGCTTCGGGACCTTACTACACCTGCCTTTGAGTCAATGACATGTGGACCCGATAGGTGGCTGGTCCACATGTAATGCTCCCGAAGGCAGAGGGGCAGTGGGGCCGAGAGGGGTGAGCCGCAGGTCAGGGTACGTGTGGTGTCATTGGTTCGGGCGGCGTTGTGGGAATCGCGTGTGGCTGTGGTAGAAACTTGATGCTCGCCACATTTCAGGTGGCCCGCATGTCATGCACACAAAGGCAGAGGGACGATGCGGCCGAGAGGGGTGAGGCGCACGTCGGGGGACGTGGTGCTGTGGGTTGGAGCGGCATCGTGGGAATCACGAGTGGCAGTGGATGAAACGTGATGGTCGCCGTAGTTGAACTTTCATGGACAAGCTGTCATGTTTACGGACACATGCATTGCATAGCGATCACTGGAAGGAGTAGTAGAGAAAGCTAGGCGGATAAATAGTTCCTTATAGTCAAGCGGACCCACGCTACTACTTGTTCCAAACACATGCACACCATCCAAATATTCCTTCTTCTTCTTCTTCTTCTACGGACGGGCCACATGCAGGGAAACTTGCACGTGTGGTTCTGGCCGGGGACCCCGGTATACTGTACTAATATGTGTAGGTCCCTGTAATTCGAGTGAGATTGTCATGGCGCAAAAGCAGATATGGTCCGGTATTCCCTTGTTCCCCCATTTTTCATCGAGTGAAACTACCTGAATAAACTGCAAGTTTTAAACCAAGTACTCTTGAAATCGCTACCCCCTGGGATGGAAAAAGAGGCTCGTGTTTTAGCCCTCCGTTTTACCCCGGAAGTCGTTGTTCGTCTTTCGATATGAGAGGATCGCAAGTGTCCGCTTCTTCTTCTTCTTCTTCTTCTTCTTCTTCTTATTATTATTATTATTATTATTATTATTATTATTCTTATTCTTCTTTCTTCTTCTTATTCTTCTTCTTCTTCTACGGACGGGCCACATGCAGGGAATCTTGCACGTGTGGTTCTGGCCGGGGACCCCGGTATACTGTACTAATATGTGTAGGTCCCTGTAATTCGAGTGAGATTGTCATGGCGCAAAAGCAGATATGGTCCGGTATTCCCTTGTTGCCCCATTTTTCATCGAGTGAAACTACTTGAATAAACTGGAAGTTTTAAACCAAGTACTCTTGAAATCCCTACCCCCTGGGATGGAAAAAGAGGCTCAGGTTTTAGCCCTCCGTTTTACCCCGGAAGTCGTTGTTCGTCTTTCGATATGAGAAGATGGCAAGTGTCCGCTTCTTCTTCTTCTTCTTCTTCTTCTGCTGCTGCTTCTTCTTATTCTTCTTCTTCTTCTTCTACGGACGGGCCACATGCAGGGAAACTTGCACGTGTGGTTCTGGCCGGGGACCCCGGTATACTGTACTAATATGTGTAGGTCCCTGTAATTCGAGTGAGATTGTCATGGCGCAAAAGCATATATGGTCCAGTATTCCCTTGTTCCCCCATTTTTCATCGAGTGAAACTACTTGAATAAACTGGATGTTTTAAACCAAGTACTCTTGAAATCGCTACCCCCTGGGATGGAAAAAGAGGCTCAGGTTTTAGCCCTCCATTTTACCCCGGAAGTCGTTGTTCGTCTTTCGATATGAGAGGATGGCAAGTGTCCGCTTCTTCTTCTTCTTCTTCTTCTTCTTCTTCTTCTTATTCTTCTTCTTATTCTTCTTCTTCTTCTTCTTATTCTTCTTCTTATTCTTCTTCTTCTTCTTCTTCTACGGACGGGCCATATGCAGGGAAACTTGCACGTGTGGTTCTGGCCGGGGACCCCGGTATACTGTACTAATATGTGTAGGTCCTTGTAATTCGAGTGAGATTGTCATGGCGCAAAAGCAGATATGGTCCGGTATTCCCTTGTTCCCCCATTTTTCATCGAGTGAAACTACTTGAATAAACTGGAAGTTTTAAACCAAGTACTCTTGAAATCGCTACCCCCTGGGATGGAAAAAGAGGCTCAGGTTTTAGCCCTCTGTTTTACCCCGGAAGTCGTTGTTCGTCTTTCGATATGAGAGGATGGCAAGTGTCCGCTTCTTCTTCTTCTTCTTCTTCTTCTTCTTCTTCTTCTTCTTCTTCTGCTTCTTCTTCTGCTTCTTCTTATTCTTCTTCTTCTTATTCTTCTTCTTCTTATTCTTCTTCTTCTTATTCTTCTTCTTCTTCTACGGACGGGCCACATGCAGGGAAACTTGCACGTGTGGTTCTGGCCGGGGACCCCGGTATACTGTACTAATATGTGTAGGTCCCTGTAATTCGAGTGAGATTGTCATGGCGCAAAAGCATATATGGTCCGGTATTCCCTTGTTCCCCCATTTTTCATCGAGTGAAACTACTTGAATAAACTGGAAGTTTTAAACCAAGTACTCTTGAAATCGCTACCCCCTGGGATGGAAAAAGAGGCTCAGGTTTTAGCCCTCCGTTTTACCCCGGAAGTCGTTGTTCGTCTTTCGATATGAGAGGATGGCAAGTGTCCGCTTCTTCTTCTTCTTCTTCTTCTTCTTCTTCTTCTTCTTCTTCTTCTTCTTCTTCTTCTTATTCTTCTTATTATTATTATTCTTCTTCTTCTTCTTCTTCTACGGACGGGCCACATGCAGGGAAACTTGCACGTGTGGTTCTGGCCGGGGACCCCGGTATACTGTACTAATATGTGTAGGTCCCTGTAATTCGAGTGAGATTGTCATGGCGCAAAAGCAGATATGGTCATGTATTCCCTTGTTCCCCCATTTTTCATCGAGTGAAACTACTTGAATAAACTGGAAGTTTTAAACCAAGTACTCTTGAAATCGCTACCCCCTGGGATGGAAAAAGAGGCTCAGGTTTTAGCCCTCCGTTTTACCCCGGAAGTCGTTGTTCGTCTTTCGATATGAGAGGATGACAAGTGTCCGCTTCTTCTTCTTATTCTTCTCCTCCTCCTCCTTCTTCTCCTCCTTCTTCTCCTCCTTCTCCTTATTCTTCCTCTTCTTCTCCTTATTCTCCTCCTCCTCCTCCTTATTCTCCTCCTCCTCCTCCTTATTCTCCTCCTCCTCCTTCTTCTCCTCCTCCTCCTCCTCCTCCACAATTCAATCGTACACTAATCATGCAGGCAAATGTGTACGATCAAGATCAAGATGTCTAGCACAAACTGGGATACAGATCGAAAGAGGCGCAGGCCTCCTGCCTGGGATCCTCCTAAACTACTCTTGGTCGACGTCAACGGCCTGCACGTCATAGTAGGCACCTCCGGTGTAGTAGGAGTCGTCGTCAACGGTGGCGTCTGGCTCCTGGGCTCCGGATCTGGTTGCGACAACCAGGTAGAAGGGAAAGGGGGGAAAAGAGGGAGAAAAGCAACCGTGAGTACTCATCCAATGTACTCGCAAGCAAGGAGCTACACTACATATGCATGGGTATATGTGTAAAGGGCCATATCGGTGGACTGAACTGCAGAATGCCAGAATTAGAGGGGGATAGCTAATCATGTCAAAGACTACGCTTCTGGCCACCTCCATCTTGCAGCATGTAGGAGAGAGTAGATGGTAAGTTCACCAAGTAGCATCGTATAGCATAATCCTACCCGGCGATCCCCTCCTCGTCGCCCTGTTAGAGAGCGATCACCGGGTTATCTCTGGCACTTGGAAGGGTGTGTTTTATTAAGTATCCAGTTCTAGTTGTCATAAGGTCAAGGTACAATTCCGGGTCGTCCTTTTACCGAGGGACACGGCTATTCGAATAGATAAACTTCCCTGCAGGGGTGCACCACATAACCCAACACGCTCGATCCCATTTGGCCGGACACACTTTTCTGGGTCATGCCCGGCCGCGGAAGATCAACACGTCGCAGCCCTACCTAGGCACAACAGAGAGGTCAGCACGCCGGTCTAAATCCTATGGCGCAGGGGTCTGGGCCCATCGCCCATTGCACACCTGCATGTTGCGTGGGCGGTCGGAAGCAGAACTAGCCCCCTTAATACAAGAGCAGACTTACGTTCCAATCCGGCGCGCGCCGCTCAGTCGCTGACGTCACGAAGGCTTCGGCTGATACCACGACGTCGAGTTCCCATAACTATTCCCGCGTAGTTGGTTAGTGTGTATAGACCAAATGGCCAGACTCAGATCAAATACCAAGAACTCGTTAAGCATGTTATTTTGAAGTAACCGCGGAGGCCGACCAGGGCCAGGGCCACATCTCTCCTAGGTGGTCTCAACCTGCCCTGTCGCTCCGCCACAAAGTAACAGTCGGGGGCG